>NC_060139.1:1013356626-1023356626 GCF_021461385.2 Schistocerca piceifrons | reverse complement strand
ATCTATAGCCTTAGAGAACTTCAACCGTATCTCGTCATTCCTTAGTATTTCCACATCCTACTTCTTTGCGTATTGATTCTTCCTGACTAATGTCTTAAACTTCAGCCTACTCTTCATCACTACTATATTGTGATCTAAGTCTATATCTGCTCCTGAGTACGGCTTACAATTCAGTATCTGATTTCGGAATCTCTGTCTGACCATGATGTAATCTAACTGAAATCTTCCCGTATCACCCGGCCTTTTCCAAGTATACCTCCTCCTCTTGTGATTCTTGAACAGAGTATTCGGTATTACGAACTGAAACTTGTTACAGAATTCAATTAGTCGTCCTCCTCTCTCATTCCTTGCCCCAAGCCCTTACTCACCTGTAACCTTTTCTTCTACTCCTTCCCTTACAACTGCATTCCAATCCCCCATGACTATTAGATTTTCATCCCCCTTTACATACCGTATTACCCTTTCAATATTCTCATACACTTTCCCTATCTCTTCTTCAGCTTGCGACGTCGGCATGTGTACCTGAACTATCGTTGTCGTGTTGGTTTGCTGTCGATTCCGTTGAGAACAACCCTGCCACTGAACTGTTCGCAGTAACACACTCTCTGTCCTACCTTCCTATTCATAACGATTCCTACTCCCGTTATACCATTTTCTGCTGCTGTTGATATTACTGTATACTCATCTGACCAGAAATCCTTGTCTTCTTTCCATTTCATTTCACTGACCCCTACTATATCTAGATTGAGCCTTTGCATTTCCATTTTCAGATTTTCTACTTTCCCTACCACGTCCAAGCTTCTGACATTCCACGCCCCGACTCGTAGAGCGTTATCCTTTCGTTGATTATTCAATCTTTTTCTCAGGGTAACCTGCTACTTGGCAGTTCCCTCCTGGAGAACCGAATGGGGAACTATTCCGGAATCTTTTGCCAATAGAGAGACAATCTTGACACTTCTTCACTTATAGGCCATACGTCTCTTGTATACGCGTTACGTGTCTTTAATTCAGAGGTTTCCATTGCCTTCTGCATTCTCATGCCGCTGACCATTGCTGATTTTTCCGCCTTTAGGGGCAGTTTCCCTGAAGCCCTATCCGCTCCTCCCCCCTCTTTGACAAGGCCGTTGGCAGAATGAAGGTGACTTCTTATGCCGGAAGTCTTCGGCCGTCGATGTTGATTATTAATCAAAATTAAAGCAGCGACGGGATTCGAATCCGGAACCGAAGACGTTTTGATTATAAATCAAAGACGCTACCCCCCCCCCCCCCCCCCCCCCCCCCCTTTTTTATAATTTTGTTCGGCATTGTTCGTTTCGTTTGGTCTGGGCGGACGTCAAATCAAATGGTTCAAATGGCTCTGAGCACTATGGGACTCAACTGCTGGGGTCATTAGTCCCCTAGAACTTAGAATTAGTGAAACCTAACTAATCTAAGGACATCACACACATCCATGCCCGAGGCAGGATTCGAACCTGCGACCGTAGCGGTCTCGCGGTTCCAGACTGCAGCGCCAGAACCGCTCGGCCACTTCGGCCGGCGGGCGAACGTCCCACGACATCTATTCAAATTGACCGTTGCTACCTTCACTCAGTTTTTTTTTATTACAGAAGACAATCGGCCCTCTAACGGAACACGCTGAGCTACGGTGCCGCCCTGTAGACCACGGGTCTGTATCCATAGACTGGAAAGTTGCACAGGTCACAACAACGTTCATGAAAGCCAATAGGAGTAATCTACTAAATTACTGACCCATATCATTAACGTCGATATGGAGCAGGATTCTGGAACATATATTGTGTCCGATCATTATGAATTACCTCGAAGAGAATGATCTATTGACACACAGTCAACATGGATTTAGAAAATATCGTTCTTGCGAAGCACAACTAGCCCTTTACTCACACAAAGTGTTGTGTGCTATCGACACAAGGGATTTCAAATTAATTTGGTATTTTTAGATTTCCGGACGGCTTTCGACTCTGTACATCGCAATAGGCTTGTAATCAAATTGCAACCTTTTGGAATATCGTCTCAGTTATGCGACTGGATTCGTGATTTCCTATCAGAGGGGTCACAGTTCGTAATAACTGACCGAAAGTTATCGGGTAATGCAGAAGTGATTTCAGGCGTTCCCCAAGGTAGTGTTACACGCCCTCTGCTGTTCCTTATCTGTATAAACGATTTAGGAGACACTCTGAGCAGCAGTCTTAGGTTGTTTGCAGGTGGTACCGCCACTTATCACCTAGTAAAATCATCAGAAGATCAAAACAAATTACAAAACGATTTAGAAAAGATATCTTCATGGTGCGAAAATTGTCAGTTGACCCTAAATTATGAAAAGTGTGACGTCATCCACATGAGTGCTAAAAGGAATCCATTAAACTTCGGTTACACGGTAAATCAATCAAATCTAAAGGCCATAAATTCATCTAAATAACTAGGAATTACAATTACAAACAAATGAAATTTTGAAGGACACATAGAAAATGTTATTAGGAGGGTGAATCATAGACTGCGTTTGCATTGGAATAGAACACTTTAGAAGATGCAACAGATCTACTAAAGAGACCGCTTACACTACCCTTGTCCCTTGCCTTTTGGAATACTCTTGCGCGGTGTGGGAGCAGTTAACGGAGTGCATCGAGAAAGTTCAAAGAAGGGCAGCACGTCTTGTATTATCGAGAAATATAGAGTGCCACGGACACGATAGGGGTTCAGGGTGGAGATCATTGAAACAAACGCCTTTCTCGTTGCGGCGGGTACCCATACAAAAAATGACATCATAAGGAGGGCTGTAGGTGTTAGTTTTCTAACACAGTGTTGTAACTGGTCCTCAGTATCCTGGATCACAATTTATCTATAAGCACAGTGCAACCCTGATCCTCAGCCACGGCACCATGCCAAACACAGCCGTTTGTGTTGGACTCTTAACGACAGCTATGCATGGGACATAATTTCTTAGGGCGGCTGGTGCTGTTAGTCTCTGGCCAATGGCGCGAGATGACACAGAATGTTGTAGAGAGTCCATTACTTGCTCTCGGATGCCAGGCGTAGATTTCAAGGCATTACGATGTGATTGGTATACAAAACGGTGATTATTCCTTATGGTGGTCAGACATGGTTCACGAACCATAACGACGAATATGCCTGTCCTCACATTCCCATGATCTCGAACACTGGGCTACTGGCACATCTGAATGCCCCTTAGATCTGGATAACGCACGATTCGACCAGCCAGCCAACGACGCACAGTGAAGCCTCTTTAAAATCTGACCAATGCTTATGACGCTGCCTCACATGAGTTTATGGCATCACCGTGTCCTTCACAATGATCAGCCAGCGTCTGACGCTGTTTACGTCATTTATACGGAATGTCCCAAGAGGCATGGTCTATATTCAGAGATATGACTGGAACGATCATTGGAAACAAAAAAAGTCTAGTAAACATGGCCTATAAAATGCATACCTTAAGAGCTAGAGTACTTCATCTTTGGTACTGTGAAATAAATCTCTTCTAATGCAAGCTCTTTACTTTTCGTATTTTGGAAGGAGATAGTACCAAAACAAGGTAAAGTTGTCAAGCAAACATGGTCTATAAAATGCATACTTGAGTACTTATGAGCACTTGCCCAGTAGAAGAGATGTGTTTTACAGAAGGGAGGATAACAAAGTGCTCATAGCTCTTAAGATACGCACTTCAGAGCCCATGTTCACTGGATATTTTGTTTTTGTTTTGATCCATATTACGAGCACCCAAAATATGGACAGCAAAGAGCTTGCAGTGGAAGAGATGAAGTGCCCGTAGCTCTTGAGGCATTTCAGAGCCTATATTTACCAGACTTCCTTACTTCGAATGATCTTTCCTTTCATATCCCTGAATATTGAGCATTCCTCCTGGGACGCCTTGCAGACTGTGCCAAGTCTGGTAACAACACTAAACACAAACAACACTAACGTATTCTGGTGGCCGTTCTAAGTGTCACAACGAATTTAAAACTCCAATCATTTACATACCTGAGGATCGTGTGTTTGTGTACGAAATTACATTGCCTCCCAATGATGTCTTCTGACTACTTCACTTTCTTTTAGGCAGTGCAAGTTACTAATTGTGGCATATTTTATTTAAATTCGTTTAAATAAACATTTCATCAACAGTACCATGCGAGTGATAAGATAATTTGAATCGGCTTGTAATAATTATAATAATAAAGAACTACTGTAGTTGACCCCTGCAAATAATTCACACTCTATGCTGAGAAGTCTCTGATAGCAAGTAAAAATGAACCAAACAAAGACAAGTAGTTATTAAAAATGTATTATTTTTTGAATAGTAGTAACAAATATTAATCTCATTGTTTAAAAAATCGATGTCATTGTATACGATATGGTTAATTTAAAACACGCAAAAAGCAAGAATTTTCTAAGATTAATTTTATTTTTTGAAATTTCTTTATTTTACAACACTTGTTTGAAAACAATGTTAGCAATTGTAAAGTGATCATCGCTTACTTTTTGGATACATGTGTCTTTAGCACAAAGATAAATATCATAAAATGTGTGAACTTTTGAAAAAGCAATGTATAGGTCTCCATACAGAAAAACAGGTTTCGGTAAATACAGTCCCGCTCTTTGATGCGTCTGACCTTGTGCTTTATTAATGATCAAAACAAAAGCTACTTTTATTGGGAATTGTTTCTTTATCATCTGGAAGGACACGGTTAGATCAGTAGGCATGAGGTTAATGAAGGGTATCAGTATAGTTTTATCGGAGTCAATGAATGTAGCAGTGATGATGTACTTGCCTATGTGAGTTACCATTTATCTTGCACCATTAATTAATCTCTGTTTGGCTTTAAGATACGCAATTAAGGTGATAACAGCATTATTTTATTATAATCAGTTGATGAGATGGTAAACCGACGGATTTAAAGAGTTCAAGAATTCTGTGGTGGACGTTGTTTATTTCTTCGAGTTGGACGGAATCGGAACTGAGGTTTACCTTTGGGTTTCCAGGTAACAAATTGGAAGTGAAATATTCATTAACTATCGTACAATCATCATGTTTTGCACATATAATAGCCGTTGAATAACAGTGCGAAACATTTGTTGATTGTTGATGTAATTCAGTTTTTTCGCCCAGTATATAACGCTTGTTTAAAGAAAGTAAACAATTCCAACTGCTGTTGTGCATGATAGTAAAACTGGATTGTCAATAGATGGTCCCTTATAAACTGTTTTCATGGACGTTTATGACGGAATTCGCATGATGGAGTACGCTTGCATAAGGAACCTGAACAGCTTGCAACAGCTGTGTTGGTTAGCAGTTAACAGATTGTCAGTATAGGGCACCCTCTGTATCGCTGTTATAGAAATGTTTCAAACTATTTAACGAAAACGATAACTTTAAACTACTGTGTATTTTTCGTCATTAGTGGCAAACAGAATCTTGAAAGTGATACCTCTGTCACTAATTTTGAGCAAGTAATACGGCATCTTGGGCGTGCCGACAAAAAAAACACCGTTGAGAAATAACATAGAGGATTTTTTCACTATTTATGTCACTCACGTCTAGATGTTATAGAGGGGACTTAATAGATCAAGTTTTACAAAGGAACCCACGTCAAGAAACGTCATCCAGCAACGCTACAGAACGTCTGAGTTGCAGGCGCCGGCTCCTGTAAATGTTTGTATATTCATGGTGATTCCGTGATGATGTTACGAACTTTCTAGGATGATGGAGAAGGCTAAATGTATAAATTTGAAGTAAGGGTCCCTGTACAGGAAACGAAAGAGTCGAAAGACATTAGCGAAAACCATTCTGATACCTCTGACAGTGGAATAGCTATAGTGGTACTGTTATTGCTAAGATTGTGGGGTAGCAACTTTCAGAGGTGGTAGTGTGGAACAAAACAAGGAAAAAAGACCAGTAAACATGGGCGATAAACTGCATGCCTGAGGAAATAATGAGTATGGCTTCATCGTCGGCAGTGTGAACCATATGCCTACTGAACAAGTGCTCATAGCTCTTAAGGTATGCATTTTAGAGTCCACATTTACTGGACCTTTTTTTTTTTTGGTCCATTCTACTACCCCTGAAAGTTGCCTATCCTACAATATTAGCAATAACAGTACCAGTACATGAATTCCACTGTCAGAGGTATGAGAACGGTTTTCGTTTTCAACTTCCGCTCGTTCGTTTCCGGTACAGGGGCGCTTACCTCAAATTGATACTCTTGTCCTTTCACCATCCTAGAAACTTTGCAACATCATCACGGAATCGCCTTGTATATACATACATTTACAGGTGCCGGCGCCAATAATTTTGAAGCTCTGTAGCGTCGTTGGATGATGTTTTCGGACGTGGGTTCCTATGTACAAATTTATCTGCCAAGTCCCCTCTACAATCTCTATAAAAAAAACTCGGACCGCTGGAACATGTCAGTTCAAGGTCGCTCCCCAAGCGCCGTAAAGTTGGCAATATAGCTGATAAACAAGTGAGGAACGCGTGGCGCTGCGTCTTCTGGACCAATAACAGCACCGCAACAAAAGCCGGTTCCGGCGTCGACGCTACCACGTTGTCGGCCTTCGTGTAAACATTGTATGTTAGTGCGCGACCGCCTGCTTTTATATTGTGTTACCGCCTCGACCACAGTTTCTGTTATTAAGGAATGTCACCAAAACGACGTCGTTCATCAAGCGACAATCCGTTGCGCCGTGGAGTGCCATTATAAATAGTCAGGGTTTGGAATTGCTACAGAGGACGCGTGAGTTTTACGAGTAAGAAAAAGAATTTGTTTCTGTTCATGGGCCTGCATCGATTCCTGACAATAAAGTTTTAGAGCGAACCTCGAAAACTCTAGGACTCAGTAAAAGAGCGGTTATAAGGAAAGGTGTGCTACTTCAAGACTTATAAGATATCGAAGTAAACGGTGTGGAACAAAGCCCCTGTGGGAAAAAACAGAGATTCTTTAAGTACTCCTGGGAAGAAAAAAAAAGGCCTCGTCCAGTTACAGATATTGATTCTTTCTAAACCGACGCAATTCGTCCGTACATATATACGGATATTTTAGAAGGAAAGAATACCCCACTGCAGCGAAGCTGCTAATTTCTTTAAAAGAAAGCTAACTTTTCTCAGGGAGAAAAACATCACTTAAGATGGTATTGAAAGTGTGGGGTTCAGTTTTAAAAAGATAGACGGACGAAAACTGGTACTTGAAGAAGCTCACATCGTTGTAGCTCGTACAATTTTGTTACACAAAATTGTAGGAAAGGATGTACACTCAGTCATATGGTTAGACGAAACCTGGGTCAACGCTGGAGAATCAGTTGATAAATGCTGGACAGATGATACTCCGAATAGCAGCGGTCATAACCAATAGGATGAGAATCCCAATTAATTGTGGCCCTTGCAGGACCTTCAAAGCACTGCTAGTTTCTCGATCGAGAAAAACCGGTGACTGTCATGAGGATATGGACCACCCACGGTTTCTACAGTGGTTTAAAAATCTGTTGCTCCAGTTTAGTGTTCCGACAGTGTTTGTGATGGATAATGCACCGTACCATTCCGTGATTTTAGACAAACCTTCCACCACTAGTGACCGTACAGAAACTTTGGTGCAATAGTTGCAGGTGAGAGACGTTGTTGCGGACATGAGCATGACAAAGCTGTTGTTATATTCGCTCGTAAAACAAAATAACCCTGTGACGCCTAAATACGCTGTAGATGAAATTGCAAGCGAACAGGATCACATGGTAATTAGGCTATCGTCTTATCACTGCCATTTTAATCCACTTTAACTCTACGGTCGCAGGTTCGAATCCTGCCTCGGGCATGGATGTGTGTGATGTCCTTAGGTTAGTTAGGTTTAAGTAGTTCTAAGTTCTAGGGGACTAATGACCTCAGCAGTTGAGTCCCATAGTGCTCAGTGCCATTTTTTTGTGTGAATTGTTAAAACTTTTAGTTTAAAGTAATCTGGTGTGTTGCAGACTTGCACCAGTGTAGTCTTTCAGAGGTGGTTGTGAGCGGTCGTGACTATGGCTGTGCCAAAAGGGAGCGGCAAGGTTCTCAGCCCGAAAGCTCATACACTCAAAAATTTGTTTCTTTCTGCCTCTGAATAAATTGTAACTTGATATTTAGAGGGTGCTTTCTGCCTACAATTTTAGATCTGTTTCTTTTTTTAAAAAAAAGCTTTTAGGAATAAAATTCTCATTTGTTAAAAGCAATTTGATTTTGATTTCATCAGTTACTCCCTGACAACTACATCCACGCTCACATAGTGTGATTAAATGTGTTAGTGTTCTTGATGAATCGTTAGTAAATAAAATAAATTTTTAAGAATATTTTTTTAAATATAAATAACACGGTTCATACATTATTATACGACGTTCTAAATGCAGCTGTTATGGTAATAATCTGGAATGACTTTTCATAGATATTGTAACTTACATTTACAACGAAGTAAATATTCCAGAACTCGAATCTAGAACAGCTGCCAACATGCGTAACGTAGAAGTAAATATCCTCGGAGTAGTGAAGCGACTTAAACCACTTAATAAAAGCAAGTCTTCTGGTCCAGACTGTATACCAAATAGGTTCCTTTCGGAGTATGCTGATGCAGTAGCCCCATACTTAACAATCATATACAACCGTTCGCTCGCGATAGATCCGTACCCAAAGACTGGGAAGTTGCACAGGTCACACCAATATTCAAGAAAGGTAGTGGGAGTAATCCACTAAATTACAGGCCCATATCGTTAACGTCGATATGCAGCAGGATTCTGGAACATGTATTGTGTTCGAACATTATGAATTACCTCGAAGAAAACGGTCTATTGACACACAGTCAACATGGGTTTAGAAAGCATCGTTCCTGTGAAACACTACTAGCTCTTTATTCACATGAAGTGTTGAGTACTATTGACGAGGGATTTCAGATCGATTCCTTATTTCTGGATATCCGGAAGGCTTTTGACACTGTACCACACAGGCGGCTCGTAGTGAAATTGCGTGCTTATGGAATATCGTCTCAGTTATGTGACTGGATTTGCGATTTCCTGTCAGAGAGGTCACAGTTCGTAGTAAATGACGGAAAGTCATCGAGTAAAACGGAAGTGATTTCTGGCGTTCCCCAGGGTAATGTTATAGGCCCTTTGCTGTTGCTTATCTATATAAACGATTTTGGAGACAATGTGAGCAGCCGTCTTCGGTTGTTCGGAGATGACGCTGTCGTTTATCGACTAATTATGTCATCAGAAAATCAACACAAATTGCAAAACGATTTTGGAAAGGTATGCGAATGGTGCGAAAATTGGGAGTTGACCCTAAATAACGGAAAGTGTGAGGTCATCCACATGAGTGCTAAAAGGAATTAGTTAAACGTGGGTTACACGATAAATCAGTCTAATCTAAAAGCCGTAAATTCACCTAAATACCTAGATATTACAATTACGAACAACTTAAATTGGAAAGAACACACAGAAAATGTTGTGGGGAAGGATAACCAAAGACTGCGTTTTATTGGCAGGACACTTAGAAAATGTAACAGACCTACTAAGAAGACTGCCTACACGACGCTTGTCCGTCCTCTTTTAGAATACTGGTGCGCGGTGGGGGATCCTTCCCAGATAGGACTGACGGAGTACATCGAAAAAGTTCAAAGAAAGGCGGCACGTTTTGTATTATCGCGAAATATGGGAGAGAGTGTCACAGAAATGGTACAGGGTTCGGGCTGGAAACAAAAGAAAGGCGTTTTTCGTTGCGACGGAATCTTCTCACGAAATTCCGATCACCAAAGTTCTCCTCCGAATGCGAAAATATTTTGTTGACACCGATCTGCATAGGGAGAAACGATCACCACGATAAAATAAGGGAAATCAGAGCTCGTTCGGAAAGATATAGGAGTTCATTCTTTCAACGCGCTATACGAGAGTGGAATAATGGAGAATTGTGAAAGGCCGCGCGGGATTAGCCGAGCGCTCTAGGCGCGGCAGTTGTGGACTGTGCGGCTGGTCCCGGCGGCGGTTCGAGTCCTCGCTCGGGCATGGATGTGCGTGTTTGTCCTTAGGATAATTTAGGTTCAGTAGTGTGTAAGCTTAGGGACTGATGACCTTAGCAGTTAAGTGCCATCAGATTTCACACACACTTTTTTTAGAATTGTGAAGGTGGTTCGATAACCCCCCTGCCAGGCACTTGAATGTGATTTGCAGAGTATCCATGTAGATGTAGATGTACAAAACGTGCTTCGGGGCTATGGGCGTGTGCGGTGGCAGCTATTGCAACCTCGCAATCGCAGTATAGCCAACTACACGCGAACTGTCGAGTGGCATGTTTGACTGGCCCGGGTATAGAAGTGTGAAACACCCTGTATTTGATAGTATCTTTACATCTGATTAAATGAAACAATTTCTGTTACGCAGAAAACATAAGATTTATTTGACTCTGCAAGGAGTTGGCGGGTGGAAAATTACATAACTGTTTGCGTTTAGTCTTCTGCTTTGATGTTCTCGTCGACGTCTACGTGGAAGACGAGGACGTTCTTGGTGTAGGAGTTGGGCACGTTGAAGACGTGGTTGTAGGGGATGCGCCGGTCGAAGGGGAAGGCGACCGGGCGGCCGTCTGCGAGCGAGACGCCCCAGTCGCCGGCGAGGGGCGCCCGAGGCTCGAGGGCGGCGGCGGGCGCGTCCTCCGCCAGAGGGCTGGCGATGACGTAGAGGCGGAGCGGCAGGCCGGCGCGGCGGCCGCGCGGCAGCAGCAGCCGGCCGGGGAATCCCCGGCGCGACACGCTGGCGGGCCAGAAGTCGCGCTTCCCCTGCAGCGCCGCCTCCACCGCCTCCACCAGCTGCGACGTCGGCACGGAGTCGGGCCGCGTGCTCACCGCATCGCTGCTGTTGCGCTCGATCACGTTCTCGCCGGCTTGCACTGTACGGGACATCAAACGGCACGTCTTTATTACCGCTCTGCTGTTTACGTGCGGCTGTGCTCCACAAACCAATGTAAACTGCGCGGGCTGCAAATGTTACAATGAGGTGACAAAAATCACATACAGTAATCAGATGGCGGTAGTATCGCGTACAGAATGTGATTGATATTCCTGGCTGTGGCCGCCAGTATTTTATTTTGGTAGAAGCTCGCTTTGATGCAGCTTGATCCGCCAATTGTACTGAACTAGCTTCTGGTTGGTCGGCACGTTCGGGTGATATAGTCCGATTAAAACAACTTTGTACTTGACAGCTAGCCGCGCACGTGACCGTGAGACAGTGCGGGCCAATCGCACGCAGACGTTCAGCGCCCCTCCCCTGCATAGTTGCCACTGCTTATGCGTCATGGTTCAGTACCTGCTAACACCTGGTCTTGCGCGCGTCGTGTTGTGTGAACTGCATTATCTCAGCGTCTGATTCTCCTTGGTTTCCACTACGAGTGTGTGATAAATTACTGTAGTGACTTCTGTGTACAAAATGTCCGAAAATAAAAAGCATGGTCGTCCTAGAGTTCGTAGTCCGAAATCATCTTCGAAGAAAGTTGGCCAAGGAATAGCATTGAGAGGACAATCGCGCGAATACGTCTGCAACGTAAGACAATACTTTGAGATGGAAAGGGAGACGGGAGGGCCTCTTCTTTCCGTTAATAAGGTAGTCGAGAGGACTGCGGCAGCATTAAGAATAAGCAGAACAACCGTTATAAACATGGCAAAGAGCAAAATGAAAAACTAAATACACATTGCGGGCCATCAAATCTTAACTCCGAACCGCCAAGTCTGGAAACTCCGGAGAAAAAACGACGCGTCGAGAAAAGTGTGACGAATGTTGATTCTTTCGAACAGGATGCGATTCGCAGACATTTGTATGCATATTATCACCGTAGAGGGCATCCAAAGTTAGAAAAACTGCATGTAACGCTTAAAGAAGCTGGTCTTTTTGCTGGCAGTAAGTCATCTCTTCGGCTGGTTTTATTAAACCTGGGATTTAATTACGAAAAATTAAGTGGTTGTACAGTCCTCTTGGAACGGCAAGATATTGCTGCTTGGCGATGCCGATTTTTGGGGCAGGTAAAGGACATTGAATTCGATGATTTAGTGTGGCTAGATGAAACATGGGTGAATTCTGCTCATACACTGAAGACAGGTTGGTCTGACGGATCACAAGAAGGAATGGCAATACCTGTTGGCAAAGGAAGCAGAATTATTGTTGTTCATGCAGGTACCAAATTGGCTCTGAGCACTATGGGACTTAACTCTGCTGTGGTCATCAGTCCCCTAGAACTTAGAACTACTTAAACCTAACTAACCTAAGGACATCACACACATCCATGCCCGAGGCAGGATCCGAACCTGCGACCGTAGCGGTCGCGCGGTTCCAGACTGAAGCGCCTAGAACCGCTCGGACACACTGGCCGGCATGCAGGTACCACCCGTGGGTTTGTTCCTGGCTGTTTACATGTTTTCAGGTCAAAGAAAAATTCAGATTTTCACGAGGAAATGAACCACGCCACCTTTTTACGATGGTTTGAAAATTCACTGTTACCGAATTTGGAGAAACCGTCGTACATCATTATTGACAATGCGCCATACCACACTGTTGTAAAGGACAAAGCTCCAACGCTATCTTCTAGAAAAGACGAAATTATACAGTGGTTGCGGCGAAATAACGTTGTAGATGAAGTTGTCAACAAACATGGATATTCTGTAATTAGATTACCTCCCTATCATTGTCACTTTAATGCTATAGAGCTAATATGGGCCCAAATCAAGGGTTACATAGCACGTGAAAGCAAGACATTCAGGCTTTCAGAAGTGGAAAGACTTTTACACGAAGCTGTTTCTAAAGTAACTGTGGAAAACTGGAGTAATGTTGTAGTACATACAAAAGCTGTCATTCAGGAGGCATGGAAGAACGAATCCTTATTGGAAGATAGTGTTTGTCTTGGTATTTTGAGTTGTGCGATTTGTTGCGAAATCCATGGCACAAGACGAAAATGTAACTAACGGCGGTATATGTGCTGCTTTCTCCCGCCCCGCGTAAGTTATATCATCACTTCAACGGTATGCACAATACTATTCTCGTCTTGGCGAAACTGTAGCACCCACTCACTTCCAACAAGCTCTAAAAATAAATTCAAACCTTTCCGAAACTTTTTCTCGCTTTGACCCTCCACGAAAAATGTAAAGGGAAAAAGTTTGTCGCCGGCCGCGGTGGCCGTGCAGTTCTAGGCGCTGCAGTCCGGAACCGCGGGACTGCTACGGTCGCAGGTTCGAATCCTGCCTCGGGCATGGATGTGTGTGATGTCCTTAGGTTAGTTAGGTTTAATTAGTTCTAAGTTCTAGGGGACTGATGACCTAAGATTTTAAGTCCCATAGTGCTCAGAGCCATTTGAACCATTTTTTTTTAAAGTTTGTCGCTCACTTCATTTCTGATGTTGATTTGGAAAAAGTTCCGCGTCAGACGTGAGATTTTAATTTATTACTTCACTATTACTGGCTGTATTGCTCAGAACGTTTACAAACATTATCGAAATATGCCACTGAAGACATTAAAATTTTGTTGTTGTACGACACGTGGTTTAGGAGATAGGGAATGATTAATATTAAGTAGCGTGAAAATTCGACTTTTCGTAAAAAGTTAAATAATTCTCTATTTCGGTTGCACAAAATTTTCACTGAGTTAAAAAAGGTGTCAGAAGGTAGTCCTCGTATCACTCTACCACGTGCAGTTGCCAAATTATAAGAAACACTACTTCCAATTTTTACAGCGGTAACTGGCAACATTGCACGGCCGCTCCGCGAACTGTCAAGTACAAAGTAGTTTCAATCGCACTAGAGGCGCTAGAACGCCTAACTTCTCTTATTAATTACTTATATATTTTTCATTGTATTTAACCCAGTTCTCAGTTTGACAATCTCTCATGGTTACCCTGCGAGACTATCGTTTTTGTTTATTAAATTTCACTAGTTTTGAGAAACATCAGAGTAACGATATTGCAACTGAAGTGCTTTGGACACATTCAGGTCGCTTTGACGTGCTTGGGAGACGAAGTACGTACGCTGCGCTAGTCAGTGTGTTTTGGGTGTTCGTATCGCGCGTTACTTAGATGTGAATATGTAATACTCACTCTGTTTCAGGTGTCCTTCAGAGCCAGACATTTTGTACTCTATATCTGTCGTAACCCAGTTGTGTGTAAGTAATACTCGCTCTGTCTAGAGCATACTGGAGAGCCGGACAAGTGAGTCATATTTCGGAAGTTGGATGGAAAAGTTGCAATACAATTAAGAAAGCTATGTCGAGTGTTGTAAAAGACAGTGTAAATGTGTGAAAATTTCAATAATAACCAAACAGGATACATTAATGAGAATTGTCGCCTACCATCATTGTCAGTACTACAGACCTTGCCCTCTGTAGATACGAAGACTAACCTGGGCAAGTGGCATCCCGCAAAAAAGCACACTCACAGGTTCAGATTGACAGCATAGCGGCCCCCGCCGAAGAAGATACCACGACCGACCAGCTGTCTTCTGCACTGGGGACGCAACTTTGGAAGACGACAGGTTGGTGGAAAAAACTGTCAAATACTCTTATTCAATCTCCCCAGATCTCTTCAGCTTCCAGATCTGACTTCCAAAGGGACACACAAATTTGTAACAAGCTATAGAAGGGCAGTGCATTGGCGGAACTATCGTTTGGACTCCGGTGAATCATGTGAAAACGTTTCCGACGCGATTGAGGCCGCACGACGGGAATTAATAAACTTCGAACGCGGAATGGTAGTTGGAGCTGGACGCATGGGCCATTCCATTTCGGAAATCGTTAGGGAATTCAGTATTTCGAGATCCATAGTGTCAACAGCGTGCAGAGAATACCAAAGCTCAGGCATTATCGCTCATCACGGACAACGCAGTAGCCGACAGCCTTCACTTGACGACTGAGAGCAGCGGCGTTTGCGTGTAGAGTTGAGAGTTCTAGCAGACGGGCAACACTGCGAGAAGTAACTGCAACAATCAATGTGGGACGGACGACGAACCTATCTGTTAGGACAGTGCGGCGAATTTGGTGTTGACTACCGACGCGAGTGCATTTGCTGATAACACGACATCGCAGGCAGACCTTCACCTGGGCTCGTGACCATATCGGTTGGACCCTAGACGACTGGAAAACCTTATTCTGGTCGGATGTCCCGATTTCAGTTGGTATGAGCTGATTAGAGTGCGGCGCAGACCCCACGAAGCCACGGACCCAAGTTATCAACAAGACACTGTACAACCTGGTGATGGCTCCATAATGTTGTGGTCTGTCTTTACATGGTATGACTGCGTACTCTGGACCAACTGAACGGATCATTGATTGGGAATGAATACGTTCGGCTACTTGGAGGCCAATTACAATCATTCATGTTTCCAAAGAACGTTGGAAATTTTATGGATGACATTGCGGCATGTCACCAGGCCACAGTTATTCGTGACTGTTTTGAAGAACATTCTGGGCAATTCGAGAGAATGCATTGGCCACTAAGATCGTCCTACATAACCCCCATCGAACACTGATGGGAATAATAGAGAGGTCAGTTCGTGCACAAAGTCCTGCACCGTGAACAACTTCTCAGTTGTGGACGGTTGTAGTGGCAGCACAGCGCAGTATTTTTCCAGGAGAATTGCAACGACTTTTTGAATCCATGCAACGTCGAGTTGCAGTACGACGCGATGTTATGAGGTATCCCATGGTTTTTATCACATCATTGTGTTATACCACGGATCGGTAATTGAACCAGGGGTATAACTAGACCCAGGAAACTGGGGCTATCTCTGGCACGAGGCCCACAAAAAAGACAGACTGTACGTCACAGAATGTGACATTACAGGCCTTACACGAATGTCAGCAGTCGTATCCGGTGGGGAGCGAGTAACTATTTTAGACCAGTTCTATAATTCTTGACTGCTCGTTTAAGTGAATACAGGCTCCCGATAGCACACGACGAAATTAATACCTGTAATGGGTATCTTTTCAATTACATGTTCATTTCCCGTGGGCCGAGGATTGATGATATATGCCAGACAAGCCGACTAGTGTGACGTCAAAAGTTCGTTGTGGGGCTCGTATTTCTCGTGGGGCCCCGCTCTGGCTCTCGCTTTACCTAGCACGCAAAAGAATGAAACGAAAAAATTAGGAAAAATTAAAATTCGTGTTTGCACGGTTCTCTTCCTAGTAGGAGAGAATGTTGTACCTGTATGGTAGGCACACATGATGTTACCTGGTTGGTATTTCGATCTATAGCCCGATTAACCCCTTGCCGTATCATTTAGTTCGACGAAATTTGTGCCTAAGCGATTGGAGACTACTAGGCAGAAAAGAGCCAGCGTGATGCGCGACACAGTCGCCGTACAAGCCGACTCGCGGATACCCGTTGTAAATATGAAGTTACAATTAAATCAATAACATTAGCCGCTGACAGGCGTTGATATACATCAACGGGCACAGTTGAAAATGTGTGCTCCGACCGGGACTCGAATCCGGGATCTCCTGCTTACATGCCAGAAGCTCTAGCCATCTGAGCCACCGAGGGTACAGAGCAGGCTGTTCCAGCTCGTGGGCTCCGTTGTGAGCCGCGGAGCGCTCCCTGCTCCAGGGAGCCGCGTCGCTCGCTGTGACCAGTCAAGTGGGCCGGCACGCCGGCACGTGGCACGGCTGGCTGGGGCAGGCGGCAAGGCAAGCGTTTTGATGTGCCATCTGTGTCTTACAAGATCGACAACCTCACACTCTTAGCTGCTAAGACGTGGTGACGTGCTACACCAGGAAATACGATCTTCAGGAAATAAATAAGAAACAAATGTTTTACAAGAAATTGCATACTAAATTTATTGGGCCTCCGTAGTTTGAAATTTTCTTTTCATTGCAAGATCGGAAATGTCAGGCGTCAAAGTGTTCGCAGCGTTAATGCGGAGGATGGCCTTCATTGTTGCATCCTGAAGAAGCGATCGTTCCTTACTTTATAACTGTTTTCATTGCTCAGAAAAGCTGCTCACATCAAAACGTAGATCCAAACATGCACGTGATCTGAGCGGCATTGTTGTGAAGTTTGGGGAATGTTTTTTCTGTAATGAACACTACCATCGTGACAAATACAACGTGTTGTAGTACCTCTCTTTCAACAAAGTTGAATTTTGCAAATCAATAATCTCCAATTGAAGTGACGATGACAATTCATCGGTGGAAACTGAAAAAGGAGTGCTGAACACCTTAAGTTCCATTTCCAAACTAGTGAGGTCTCGGAATCGTGTTTCAAACGACGTGATGAGCTGCTTTAAGTTTGCTTGGTAATCGCCGAAAGTAGTACCTTCAGGTAGTTTTAAAGAAGCAAGATGATTGAAGAACGTTAGATGTCCATTACTCATCTGCCTCTAAAATAAACGTAACTTTTCCATGAACACTTTGATCTGGTCGTGCATGTCAACGATTAGCTGCCCTTTGCCCTGCAATGAAAGATTTAAATTATTCAGATGCATAATTATGTCAGCTAGGAACGTCAGGTCTGATATCCATTTTATATCTTTCAGACAACGCATTTCTTCCCCTTTCATTTCGAGAAAAGGGATATTTCCTCACTAATGGCAAAGAAAACATCAAGAACTTTTCCCTGACTCAGCCAACGAACTGTACTGTGGTAAGATATATCCCCATACTCCACTTCCACATCTTTCAGGAATCCTTTGACGACGCACAAAATTCACACACTTCACGACATCTTTCATTACGCCACCTAGCTCTACTGTTTCAGCACACAGTGCCTCTTGGTGCATTACAGAACACGAACTATGTTGCATGTTTTGATACCCTCCGTATTACGAGTCCGTTTTTAAACATACGTCTACTGGTATGTCGTTCTTAAGCCTGGCTACCAGTTCTCTGCGTGCAACGCCTTCTGCCTGACTGTATTTAATTCTTTATATTGTACCTCTTCGCAGAATTAAATACTTTATGACATACAAAACACTGCGGTCGACCACCCCTCTCAGTGAATAGAAAGGTATCCTTCAATAGAGGTACAGAGCTCCCGCGGCTAGTCATAGCTGTCATTGAGCACGGATTATTACGGCTGCATGCGGCCAGGGGGCAGTGAGTTGGCTTTCCCCCTCCACGCGGGCTCCGAGCTGCCGCAGTGTGCGCTCCGGAGCGCTCCGGCTCCCTGGAGCTCGGTTG
Source organism: Schistocerca piceifrons (assembly GCF_021461385.2). NCBI lineage: Eukaryota > Metazoa > Arthropoda > Insecta > Orthoptera > Acrididae > Schistocerca > Schistocerca piceifrons. The sequence goes on along the minus strand of NC_060139.1, from coordinate 1,023,338,446 downwards.
GAACAGCCTTGTACAGAGGATAGTGCGACTGCAGGGACTTTTCTCCGTCGCGCTCCCCGTGAGACCCACACTCTCAACTTATAGTCCACACACTACATTCGTAGTGCCCCTGCCATTATACCCATTACTCGCGGCAGACAATCCACAGAGTCCCGTAAGAGTTCAGGCAATTCGTGTGCATCCGCACTGAGGAAGGTCATCAGCCGGTCAGCCTTCAATGATATGAAGATGGCATCTGTTCTTTTGGAAAGAACAGATGCCATCTTCATATGTTGTAAATATGGTTCTCGTGCGACACACCGGATGGATGTTGTTGTGAAAATCCCACAATACTTCGTCGGCGCAGTTCACCGAGGCAGTACGATGCGCCAGAGCCATACGCTGAACACGATGGTCTTCCTTCTCGTTGGTTCCACGTGATCTTCCTGAGCCCGGTATTGCTGAGACTGTACATACTCGTGACCACCGCTGCCATCAGTCATGTACATTGGATACATCCCTGCCAAGACTTCCTGCAGTATCGCAGAAGGACCGTACCGGTTCTCGTAGCCCTATTACACCACTTCGTTCAAACTCAGCGAGGTGTAGATAATGGCGTCATTGACACCTTAAAGGCTTTCCAGACTAAAATCATATCGCCACGTGCAGTCTCGGAGGTAAATAACGACACGACTGTTACAGCGTGTATTTAAAGCAAACCTAATTTAAATTTTTATTTGGCATTAAAATAGTGAAGCCACAGTTACAGTACATACAATTTTTCTTTTTTAAAAATTTGAAAATAACGACGTAGTTCTTTGAAACCGGTAATGTAACCCCTTCCTTTTTAAAAGAAAAGTTTTACGTTCTGTGGCTATGGCTTCACTATTTTAGTGTCAAATAAATGTTTAGGTTATATTATGATCACACTCCTTACGACAATTATGTCGGAATATAGAAACCTAATTTACATCTCCTTAGTGGCAGTACTTGCGCTGTTCTTATGCTGCTAGCGCGCAGTATGAACAGATACCATATTTCAGGCGGAAAAGCTCGCCTTCCAACTTTCGATTATGTCATCCTACTCCTTCTTGGTGTAGCGATTTTTTTTCTCGTCAGTGTATCAGTCACGCTCGCTTTATTCACGGCTGTTAACACTAACTTCTAGCAGCAAACTCAAGACTGAAAAATTTAAGCTGACTGTAATTTTCGTTTTTACTGGTTACCTGAAACTACCCTCACACTGGCTATAAGAGCTGCCATGTTCCCAGCGGATGATCTGTCCTGTTTACAGGTTATAGAGGACACGAGCAGATAATAAACGAGAAAAGGAAGGTAATAAAAAAATATGAGCAAATAAAAAGTCAATACGGTGACGACAATGACGCGGTAAAGTATTAGAAAAAACTACACTTACATTGAATAAAAGTAATAATTAATGCCATTTTGATAAGATTTAGAAATAAAAATTTTTAAAGCACTTTTACACAGCCACAAAGTATCTTACACTTCCCTATTCCACCATCTGGCATTGCATTCTTACATTTATTAATTTCCAGAACCGGTTGCAACGATGAACCGCTGCCTTCCTCCGCGATGATAATAGTTGTATACTACTGGCCATTAAAATTGCTACACCACGAAGATGACGTGCTACAGACGCGAACTTTAACCGACATGCAAATGATTAGCTTTTCAGAGCATTCACACAAGGTTGACGCCGGTGGCGACATCTACAACGTGCTGACATGAGGAAAGTTTCCAACCGATTTCTCATACACAAACAGCACTGACTGGCGTTGCCTGGTGAAACGTTGTTGTGATGCCTCGTCTAAGGAGGAGAAATGCCTACCATCAAGTTTCCAACTTTGATAAAGGTCGGGTTGTAGCCTATCTCGATTGCGGTTTATCGTATCGCGACATTGCTGCTCGCGTTGGTCGACATCCAATGACTGTTAGCAGAATATGAAATCGGTGGGTTCAGGAATGTAATACGGAACGCTGTGCTGGATCCCAACGGCCTCGTATCAAATAGCAATCGAGATGACAGGCATCTTATCCGCATGGCTGTAACGGATCGTGGAGCTACGTCTCGATCCCTGAGTCAACAGATAGTGACGTTTGCAAGACAACAACCATCTGCACCAACAGTTCGACGACGTTTGCAGCAGCATGGACTATCAGCTCGGAGACCACGGCTGCAGTTAACCCTGACGCTTCATAACAGACAGGAGCGCCTGCGATGGTGTACTCAACGACGAACCTGGGTGCACGAATGGTAAAACGTCATTTTTTCGGATGAATCCAGGTTCTGTTTATAGCATCATGATGGTCGCATCCGTGTTTGGCGACATCGCGGTGAATGCACACGTCATCGCCATACTGGCGTATCACCCGGCGTGATGGTATGGGGTACCATTGGTTAAACGTATCGGTCACCTCTTGTTCGCATTGACGGGACTTTGAGCAGTAGGCGTTACGTTTCAGATGTGTTACGACCCATGCCTCTACCCTTAATTCGATCCCTGTGAAACCCTACATTTCAGCATGATAATGCACGACCGCATGTTGCAGGTCCTGTACGGGCCTTTCTGGATACAGAAAATGTTCGACTGCTGCCCTGGCCAGCACATTCTCCAGATCTCTCACCAATTGAAAACTTCTGGTCAATGGTGGCAGAGCAACTGGCTCGTCACAATACGCTAGTCACTACTCTTGATGAACTGTGGTATCGTGTTGAAGCTGCATGCGCAGCTGTACCTGTACACGCCATCCAAGCTCTGTTTGACTCAGTGCCCAGGTGTATCAAGGCCGTTATTAGGGCCGGAGGTGGTTGTTCTGGGTACTGATTTCTCAGGATCTATGCACCCAAACTGCGTGAAAATGTAATCACACGTCAGTTCTAGTATAATATATTTGTCCAATGAAACCCGTTCATCATCTGCATTTCTTCTTGGTGTAGCAATTTTAATGGCCAATAGTGTATATTCGCATTTGACACCGAATCGCGTGTTGCGCGAAAGATTCCAGTTCTATTAGGTTAGTGCTGTGTGTAGCACATCAATTACTGATGAGCGGGAAGCAAGCCAACACACAAATCACAAAAACCGAAATTGCAAAGAGAAGAGCAAGAGGAGGGTAATGACCTTACATCATCATTCTGCATGGAAGAACTACAGAAGCCTATCAAACAAAGTAAAAATGGCAACTCAGATGGCTTGGATGATGTACGAACCGAGCAAATTAAACACCTCGCTTTAAATACAACTTTTCGATAACTGTGTAAGGAGAAACCAAATTCCAATGATATGGCGGAAGAGTCGAGTGAATGCTTTGCTGAAACCTGGCAAAGAAGGAAATGATCCAAAGAATTTTAGACCAGCTGCACTTCTTTGTCATCTTTACAAAATACTGGAAAGCCTGATTTTAAGTCGCCTATCGTCTGCATTTAACTCCTCACTTATACCTCAGCAATCTGTATTTCGTCCAGGTAAAAGCTGTACTGGACAATTGGTAAATCACACACAATTTATAGAAGATGGCTTTGAATCTCTGAAGGTGACAGGAGTGGCATTTGTCGACTTATCAGCGGCGTATGATACGGTCAGTCACCAGCTACTACTAGTCAAGGTCTACAATCTGACCAAAGATTTAGGTCTAACCAGACTCATCGCTTCCTTTCTGCGTAATCGCAGGTTCTTCGTCGACTTTCAAGGACAGCGTGTTCGATGGAGACTACAGAAGAATGGCCTCCCGCAAGGAAGTGTTTTGTTTCCAATTCTGTTTAATATATACACGAACGACCAACCTATAGCCCCAAACACCAGGAGCTTCTTATTTGCTAACGTCGCTCTACCCACCCAGAGCACAGATTTTGAATCGTTGGAGGACAACTTCACGAATGCCCTTGAAGATCTATCTAGATATTACAACACAAACCAGCTTAAACCAAACCCTTCAAAGACTTTTCATTTGAGACACAAGGACGCCACTAGAAAGTCGAAAATACTATGGTCGGGGGTCGAACTGGAACACTACGAGGCTCCAAAATACCTAGGAGTGATATTTGAGAGATCTCTCACTTTAAAAAAGCACTGCATGAAATGCAAGTCGAAAGTTTCTACCAGGAACAATGTGGCCGGATCACAGTGAGGAAGTCAATCTGAAACAATCCTAACATCTGCAGTGGCACTATGCTATTCTGCGGCAGAGTATGCCTGTCCTGTTTGGTATAATTCAACTCATGCCAAACAGGTGGATGTAACTCTCAACGAAACCTGTAGAATTATAACAGGTTGCTTGAAATCGAATGGCTTCACCATCCCGCAGGAATAGCACCACCACCTGTTCGAAGAGAGGTAGCTACGAACAAGGAAAGAAAAGCAGTGGAACAGGAAATTACCCGCCTTCTGTATGGGCATGAACCGCATCCGCAACGACTGAAGTCAAGGAAGAGTTTCCTTAGGACATCAAAGGAACTTAGAACCACTGTTGAAAAAGCTAGGCTACAACTATGGAGGACTACGACCTACCTTCCCCTTGGTTGGAAAAGAGTTGTTGAAGCTTTACCTCCAAGCCATGAAGGGGAATGGACAACTTGGAAGTCACTGAATAGACTGAGATTCGGAGTTAAAAGATCAAAAGTTAACTTGGCTAGATGGGGATACACTGATCCAAATGATATTCAGTGTGACTGTGGAGAAGAACAGACAGTTTGGCACAGTCAACGTGGCGATTGTGCCCAGTCTCCTGCACAGAAGATGACCTTCAACAAGCAACAGAAAATGCATTGGAAGAGGCTAAGTTTTGGTCAAAAGTAATTTAATCATAACTGTGTAAAATGTATGTACATGTACCTGTATGTTCCTGACACGAGAATAATAATAATAATAATAAGTGCTCTGTGTGGAAAATGCGTATTTCTTTAGCATCCTTGTGTGTGTATGTGTGTGTGTGTGTGTGTGTGTGTGTGTGTATTATCATGTCCGATGAAATGCGAAACAGAAGGGGGCAGGGCCTTGGAGTCGGGATCCAAAATTCCTAACACATCAAAAAAGAAATGCGGCCAAGGAATTGGATGTAAAGTAATCAGTGGTTGTGGTGGTTTGGCAATGGCGAACAGGTCGGTCATGACGTTGAGCGCTATGACTGGAGGAAACGAGCTCCAACGCGTGAAGTGCCAAGCGGTAAGTAATTTTAATCAGATACTAGTGACTGCTTGTACACTCACGTGAAGGAACACGCACTAGAGGCCTCCATGAGCAGTTTCCAGCATTATCTAAAAAATGGTTCAAATGGCTCTGAGCACTATGGGACTTAACATCTCAGGTCATCAGTCCCCTAGAACTTAGAACTACTTAAACCTAACTAACCTAAGGACATCACACACAGCCATGCCCGAGGCAGGATTCGAACCTGCGACCGTAGCGATCGCGCGGTTCCAGACTGGAGCGCCTTGAACCGCTCGGCCACCAGCGGCCGGCCCAGCATTATCTATTGCTTTTGTTGTTGTGAGGCGTAAAGCTGCATCTTGCTTAGCGTTTGTAGATATTATGAATTCTACATATTTAAGAGCTGGAAATGTATTAAAGCAATTTGGAGGATATTGTTAACACTTCAATTACAGAGTTTTACATGATTAAAATTCTATATATTTTTAAAATTAGTTACATAACGTGCCGACAGTTAAACCATACCTTGTCAGTTGTGCACCATCTTGTAACTGGAAATGGAAGGTCTTCTACCATGGAACAGGCGACAATTGTAAATGAACTGAATTTTTTTAATGTCTTAACAACTTCCTCTTTCTTAAAAATCGAAATTTGCGATAGTTTCCAACACCTTCTATTTCAAAATGTTTTAACTTGTAACTGGTTTCTGATAATACTACCTCTTAATTTCATTTCGCTTACTGATTATTTTTTTGTACTAGAGTAATAACGTAACACATAGATTATTAAATACAGTACTGACAAGATTTTCTCGATTGCAAGATTTTTAAATTTTAACAGAATTTTTGTTCCCAAGTACAAGACATATTGTAACTTGGTACAGTTTTTCATATTTAGGAAACTCTTACTTCTTCGGTGTAACTCTTGTAAATTCAGAAAAAATTCAGTGCTGAATCCACAGTGAGCACGTAAAAATGCCTAGAAAATAGTGTCTCCCGCCCAGTGTGAGGGTCTGGTGAGAGATTTCGCCTAATATCAGGCAGTCCACGTAACATAACCGTCATCCGTTTCCTTCTTTATGACACATCTCGACCGCTCTCTGCAGGGGCAATGAAGATGCTCCTTCAGCGTTTTCGACGGGAAGTGTTTGCTCCTCTCCAACTTTCCTACGACGACAGTTGCCGCACCATTCTGTAGCCAACCAGCCCTTGCAACTGTGTACGAAGTCGCAGACAACAGAGGATATTGGGATGTTGGTACAATGCTGCGACAAACGTCTAAGTTGGAGCGGCGACTGTGTAGAGAAGTAGTTGTAGCCAACTGTTGCAAATAAAACAGTTTTGATTTTCACAGTGGTTTCCATTTCGCGACCGATCTTACCTTACTTTCCCAGTAGCCCTCGTACGTAAATCAGCTGTATCGGGACGCGACTTTTGGCGGGAAACTACATCATTTTATACGATAAGGCTCAAGCCCTGGCACCCAGAAGCGGATACCACAATAGGTCATACAGACAACCACAGAGGTTACTGCACACGCAAACAATTTTAGCTGGAAAGATGAAAGTGAGAAGCTCAATGATACGTGGTTTTTGGTTGTGAAGAGGAAGTGCATGAACATCAAGAGCAACTTGTTTCACCACAGCATGCTTCTGTGACAAGACTGAAAAAACTTATTCAGTTAGACTTTCAGCGTAATGCTAAAGCCACTAACTCTAACGCACTGGGCTAAGTAATGCGACGTCATCTCTATGCATTCAAATAAAGATCTATTAATGTTCTCCGATTCCGGCAAACATACAGGTCAGCAGTAGGAATTGTGATAAGCGAATTATACCAACAGATCTAATACTTTCTTTCCCTATTAGAATAATAAACGTAATGAACGAAACGCTGTGATGAATCTTAAAAGAAAGTTGAATCCTTAGGTGTTTGTAGCCCTTCAGTAATTAAGTTAAATTTTTTTGAAAAAAGAAGCAAGAACGTTGCAGTTGCATGTTACCCCATAAGAACTGCGCTGTTGGAAACAGGTAACGTCAAAAGACCACTTCACGAACTGCTTGAGAAAGATTTAGATATGTGTGAAATGTAGGACGACGAGCGTCTTTTCCCTAACAAATGAATAAAATTTCTAAAGAACAAGAAGGAGCCATCCAAGAGTAACAACTCTAAACAACAAACGTACCATCATAAACAGTGCCACATGTCCTCATTCCACAAGGCTGTCTAGAGGTTGAATTATCGACGACACTGACAGTTTCTTCCAGCACGAGAAAGAAATGGCTGCTAGCGGATGGTAGGGGAAGGCACTACCGTGTATGCGCCCTTAGGAGACTCGCCGATGCGGCTAATGGAAGTGGTTGACGGAGATCAACTGCTAAAGATCAGTAGTGACTAAGTTTAGTTAGTAGCCGTCTGGCGACATATTTAATATCAATAAAAGAAGTCTATAGTGGTCGACAACATTCGAATGGTTTCGATTTCTCGTCTCCTATTAGCCAACTCCTCTTCTTTGAATGTGCGCGTAGGAAAGTGCGTTGTTGATCTCGGCTACAGAGGCTGGTAGCGTAAGGGAGGGCGGGTACTAGGTGGTACTCTTTCTCGTGGAGGGGGTATTTACTACTATTTCTTTGCACAGTCGAACAAGAGGAGGATTAAAATGATGTCTATGATGCCTACAAGCAACGAACAACTTGTAACGTGCGGTGTTGTGTATCAGTGTTTTGGAGCATGTGATTACTGCAGGTTTCTGTGGAAGAGAGTTTTAAACAACATGTTCACGGCCGTTTATTGACAACACTGATTTAATCCGGACATAAAATTTATGTGAAGACGGCGTCGGACCATACTCTACTTGCTCTTCACCACAATGACGGTGATACCACAGCCAAGAAAACCTTTCGTTGTCCGATTGCCAGGAACTTATCTGCATTAAGTTTCAGACTATAGGGACATAAGCTTTACTGTGAAATTGAAAATTAGCCCTTCCACAGTTTGATAAGACATCATCAGTTTATAATGGTATTGGCCGAACACAAGGAATAATAAGACAATAATACCCTCCTGGAAATGGAAAAAAGAACACATTGACACCGGTGTGTCAGACCCACCATACTTGCTCCGGACACTGCGAGAGGGCTGTACAAGCAATGATCACACGCACGGCACAGCGGACACACCAGGAACCGCGGTGTTGGCCGTCGAATGGCGCTAGCTGCGCAGCATTTGTGCACCGCCGCCGTCAGTGTCAGCCAGTTTGCCGTGGCATACGGAGCTCCATCGCAGTCTTTCACACTGGTAGCATGCCGCGACAGCGTGGACGTGAACCGTATGTGCAGTTGACGGACTTTGAGCGAGGGCGTATAGTGGGCATGCGGGAGGCCGGGTGGACGTACCGCCGAATTGCTCAACACGTGGGGCGTGAGGTCTCCACAGTACATCGATGTTGTCGCCAGTGGTCGGCGGAAGGTGCACGTGCCCGTCGACCTGGGACCGGACCGCAGCGACGCACGGATGCACGCCAAGACCGTAGGATTCTACGCAGTGCCGTAGGGGACCGCACCGCCACTTCCAAGCCAATTAGGGACACTGTTGCTCCTGGGGTATCGGCGAGGACCATTCGCAACCGTCTCCATGAAGCTGGGCTACGGTCCCGCACACCGTTAGGCCGTCTTCCGCTCACGCCCCAACATCGTGCAGCCCGCCTCCAGTGGTGTCGCGACAGGCGTGAATGGAGGGACGAATGGAGACGTGTCGTCTTCAGCGATGAGAGTCGCTTCTGCCTTGGTGCCAATGATGGTCGTATGCGTGTTTGGCGCCGTGCAGGTGAGCGCCACAATCAAGACTGCATACGACCGAGGCACACAGGGCCAACACCCGGCATCATGGTGTGGGGAGCAATCTCCTACACTGGCCGTACACCACTGGTGATCGTCGAGGGGACACTGAATAGCGCACGGTACATCCAAACCGTCATCGAACCCATCGTTCTACCATTCCTAGACCGGCAAGGGAACTTGCTGTTCCAACAGGACAATGCACGTCCGCATGTATCCCGTGCCACCCAACGTGCTCTAGAAGGTGTAAGTCAACTACCCTGGCCAGCAAGATCTCCGGATCTGTCCCCCATTGAGCATGTTTGTGACTGGATGAAGCGTCGTCTCACGCGGTCTGCACGTCCAGCACGAACGCTGGTCCAACTGAGGCGCCAGGTGGAAATGGCATGGCAAGCCGTTCCACAGGACTACATCCAGCATCTCTACGATCGTCTCCACAGGAGAATAGCAGCCTGCATTGCTGCGAAAGGTGGATATACACTGTACTAGTGCCGACATTGTGCTTGCTCTGTTGCCTGTGTCTATGTGCCTGTAGTTCTGCCAGTGTGATCATGTGATGTATCTGACCTCAGGAATGTGTCAATAAAGTTTCCCCTTCCTGGGACAATGAATTCACGGTGTTCTTATTTCAATTTCCAGGAGTGTATATTTCAGGGTACGAAAAATAAGAGAAGTTGTCACGTAAGAACGAGGAGCTCAAAGTAGGTTGTAAATAATAAAATAGAAATCCAAATGAAAACTCGAAGAATGGACATAAATGTACTAATACAAAGTAAAGAAAATAGAAGCGAACGGAGCATTAAGTCATTTAGAGAAGAAACAAGTATGAATGCCTTCGAGGCGTGCGACGTATAGTGTGTCAGAGCCAGCCTGTTAGAACTGTTTCACGTCTATAGCTCGAAGTTGTCAAAAACAAATTAAGGAACAGCTTTCTATCAAGAAGACGTTACGGAAAATCTTCATCGTCGCTTAGGGCTGAATTATACCAACGGCTGACTAGACTTATACGAGTGTTGTGTGATGTCACAACCATGTCGACTTCACTCTCCCAAATATCAATTACACCACATAATCTATCATACGAGTCGCTGCTCCGAGCTATTACTTATTGTTGAATGCTATTCTGGTTAACATCTTTTACGATGAGAGCTGGTGACGTCAACAAAACCTGGTAGATACGGAGATACGGAAAAACAATCCTTCATGAATATATAACTGGATTAAAATAGTTTTTTTCCCTTCTTCTACTCACCTAGCCATGTAAAGTAGCACCCACAATCATTCGTTAGAAAAGACGTGGTAATTCAACAGAAACAGTGATTATAGAGCAGGTTGGCGTTCATGCGATTGCGCTCAGACACTGTTTACGTACCTTGGTAGACGAAGCGGTCGAATTCTAAAAAGTATTGTCTGGCGTAGTCGAGGGGTATCTCGTTGCCGAGTGGATTGACTTGTGGTCCGTAGAAGACACGGAAGATGGCCTTTGTCGGCTTCTCACTGGACACCTTGATGCAGTACGTGAATGGCTTGTGGTTGAGACGTGGCTGGCGGGCGAAGATCTTCACCTTCTCGGCTTCTTCGGCGCTGGATACTTTGAGCGTGTTGTCCACCTCAATGTCGTAGGACTCGAAGAATGTCACTAGCTTCTCTACGTCCACAGACTCGATTTTCACTCCGGGGAACTCCAGCTGTAATGCAAGACAGGTGGTTCTCGATTTAATTTCGCATGTGCGTAGAACAGAGGAAGAAGACCTGTTATATTTGTGATATATGTACAACCCCTTTCTGACATACAGTCTATGGGCCTTAAAGGGAGTAGGACATGAAGTACTGCTCTTTTGTAGCGCTGCTAATTGCAAAATGAAAGTTTCATGAGAGTCCACTGAACGAGTTAATGTTCATCTCCGGACGGACGACCTAAGAGCTGTTGGTTTCATGGTTTTACAATATTTAAGCTTTCTGAGAGCAGTGACAATAAGTCTGGAGTACAACAGACGTGTTATCCATGGACAAAGACGAAACAGTGGTGCAGGCCGGAGTGGCCGAGCGGTTCTAGGCGCTTCAGTCTGGAACCGCGCGACCGCTACGATTGCAGGTTCGAATCCTGCCTCTGTCGTGGATGTGTGTGATGTCCTTAGGTTAGTTAGGTTTAAGTAGTTCTAAGTTATGGGGGACTGATGACCTCCGATGTCAAGTCACATAGTGCACAGAGCCATTTGAGACAGTGGTAACAGCAACTACTGTTATGCAGGACATTGTCCCTCCCATGCTGCTTCACAAACTTCTGCACCTCCATGTATTTAATGTCAAATGAAATTCCGTTTTAATTTAGTTAGTTACGTGTTCCAATAACAATAACTATTGGAATGTGTCCTGCGTCAATTGAACATTTCTTGAAACTATGTATTTATATAGCGTCATGCTAGCTAGTGGATAATGTTATTTTACAAGGATCATTTATTAATGTGGAGCTAGTCATTTTATCTTCATATTAATCGGTCATACGCAAAATATGGGTACATCCTGATCATTTAATGGGTTGAGAACGCCTGTAGACAACGAGAAGAAATTTTATGTTACATTTGAAAGCAACATTTTTGCTGTGTGATGGTTTTCGTGAAATCTTTGTCAAAAGGCTTTATACAATTTGTGTGTTCGGTAGATATCTCTTTTCTGTGCCAAATTTAGTTTCACTACAAGGGAACACAGATAGTACCTTCTTGTATTGTGTTTTGAATATCCTTATTCGTACTTTAAAAGTCAAATAATTGTTAAATTCAAAGATCTTTAGTCAATATTTGTACGACACCGTGTTTGTTATTCTCAGCTACTTAAACGAATACTAATCCCTTGACTTTGTGCAACGAATACTTTCTACCTAAATAAGGAGTTAATCAAATATTATGACTAGAGCATAACATAATGTTAACATACTAATATCTATGTAATTAATTTGGCAAAAGTAAATGACCCAAAAAATTTAGCAAATGTGTAACACGATTTTTACAGTTCTAGGTTCGATCCATATGCACGCCCAAGAACTTAGAACTTTCTACTGTATTTATTTTTGGTTTTTGGTGTATGATATTAATCTTAGGCGATTTAGATGACAACATTAATAAAAAATCTGATTGAATTCTCTCATGTAGAGAAATCAGCGACCTGTTTTACTTGGTAAAAACTTTCTAAAGCCAAGATAGCATAAATATTTCTTTATTTACAACGAACGGTTTATACAGACTTCGCTGTCATCCTCTGGTCTTCGAAAAATTTCGTTATAAAATCTGTTCATTTTGGTGTGATGTTGCAATTAAAAATGAATACATTTTGTGTCAAAAGTTGACAGCAAAGTCAGTCGAAACCGGTTGTTGAAAATAAAGAAATATTTTGCGATCTTGGCTTTATTAAAGTTTTTACCTAATAAAAAGTCTTTTCCAATTTTATTCATCGATGCCTCTTTGCTCAGCTTGATAACAATACTTGTACTTCCCACCCATAGCATTACCTCCCTCCTGGTTCAAATACAATGAAGCGCTAAAGAAACTGTTATAGGCATGTGTATTTAAATACAGAGAGATGTAAACAGGCAGAATACGACACTGGGGTCGGCAACGCTTATAAAAGACAACAACTGTCTGGCGCAGTCGTTAGATAGGTTACTGCTGCTACAATGGCAGGTTATCAAGATTTAAGGAAGTGTGAACTTGGTGTCATAATCGGCGCACGAGCAATGGGAGACAGCACCTCCGAGGTAACGGTGAAGTGGAAATTTTGCCGTACGACCATTTCACGAGTGTACCATGAATGTCAGGAATCCGGTAAAACATCAAATCTCCGACATCGCTGCGGCCGGAAAAAGATCCTGCAAGAACGGGACCAAAGACGACTGAAGGTAATCGTTCAGCATGACAGAAGGGCAACTCTTCGACAAATTGATGCAGATTTCAATGCCGGGCCATCAACAAGTGACAACGTGCGAACCATTCAACGAAACATCTTCGATATGGGCTTGCGGAGCCGAAGGCCCACTTGTGTACCTTGATCACTGAACGACACAAAGCTCTACGCCTCGCCTGGGCCCGCCAACACCGAAATTGGACTGTTGATGACTGGAAACATGTTGCCTGGTCGGACGCGTCTCGTTTCAAATTGTATCGAGGAGATGGACGTGTACGGGTATAGAGACAATCTCATGAATCCATGGACCCTGCACGTCAAAAGGGGACTGTTCAAGCTATTGGAAGCTCTGCAATGGTGCGGGGAGTGTGCAGTTGGAGTGATATGGGACACCTGATATGTCTAGATACGGCTCTGACAGGTGACAAGTACGTAAGCGTCCTGTCTGATTACCTGCATCCATTCACGCTCATTATGCATTCCGACGGACTTTGGCAATTGCAGCAGGACAATGCGACACCCCACACGTCCAGAATTACTACAGACTGGCTTCAGGGGCACTCTTCTGAGTTTAAACACTTCTGCTGGCCACCAAACTCCCCAGACATGAACATTATTGAGCATATCTAGGATGCCTTGCAACGTGCTGTTCAGAAGAGATCTCCAATCCTCGTACTCTTACCGATTTATTTACAGTCCTGCAGGATTCATGGTCTCAGTTCCCTCCAGCACTACTTGTTGTGTCTAGGCAAGACAGCCTAGACACAATGAGAGGAAGCCGAAAGGCACGCGCTTAAACTCACGCAGGCTGGCGTGAGGTCTGAAACAGGATACGTAATGAATGCTATAAAGAAAAGTACGTAGCTTCTGGAATACTTAACTTTAATCCACAATTGGTGAACATTGGTCTTGTTGATACAGTATTATCATCTCAATATAACTTGGTGATGGCGCCTTGCTAGGTCGTAGCAATTGACTTAGCTGAAGGCTATGCTAACTATCGTCTCGGCAAATGAGAGCGTATTTGTCAGTGTGGCGTCGCTAGCAAAATCGGCTGTACAACTGGGGCGAGTGCTAGTGCTAGTACGTCTCTCTAGACCTGCCATGTGGTGGCGCACGGTCTGCGATCACTGACAGTGGCGACACGCATGTCCGACGTATACTACCGGACCGCGGCCGATTTAAAGGCTACCACCTAGCAAGTGTGGTATCTGGCGGTGACACCACACTACTTGAGATACTAGTCGAGTTCATGCCACGTCGTGTTGCGGCACTCCTGCGTGCTCTCGGGGACCCTACACGATGTTAGGCAGGTGTGCCAGTTTCCTTGGCTTTACAGTGTAATATTGTAATGAATAACGCTGACCATTAACACTAGTGGATTGATGATCGAACCCTGTCGAGTGTCAATAGAAACTTTTCCTCTTGCTGGAAAGATCGTATACATCCTGTTGTGGGTTGGCATGAGAGCCAACACCGTTTTACTAGAGGAAGCCGAAAGGCACGCGTTTTAGCTCACGCAGGGTGGCGTGAGGTCTGGAACAGGACAAGGAAATTAGAATTTAGAAAAAACGGACGCAGTTGGTGGAATACTTAACTTTAATCCATTAATGGTGAACGTCGCTCTTGACGGTAGATTACTACAGTATCAATAGTAACTGGCACTGGCGCCTTGGTAGGTCGTAGCGAATGACGTAGCTGTAGGCTATGCTAACTATCGTCTCGGCAAATGAGAGCGTATTTTGTCAGTGAACCATCGCTAGCAAAGTCGGTTGTACAACTGGGGCGAGTGCTAGGAAGTCTCTCTAGACCTGCCGTGTGGCGGCGCTCGGTCTGCAATCACTGATAGTGGCGACACGCGGGTCCGACGTATACTAACGGACCGCGGCCGATTTAAAGGCTACCACCTAGCAAGTGTGGTGTCTGGCGGTGACACCACACATCCTTCGACAGCAATGGCACTGGTTGTTTATTATTTTCAATTGTAATACAGACAAATTTGGCATTTTCAGTAAAGAGGTGTGAAACTCCGCGAAGAACCAGGACGTCGGACATTGATTCATTGAGAGCTTCTGGTTCCCTTAAAGCCCAAGTCGCCTCTCATAGTATATTAATTGGAGTACTATTTGTTCAGCATCTATGTTTGTGCGTTCACACGATGAGAACAAATATCGTCGCATTTGTGTTTTTAGTTCCCAGTTCAGAAGTGTACAACAAGTGATGAATGTGTTCTAGTAAGGCAACTGACTTACCTCTTGCCTAGTATAAGGTTCAAGGTAGTTCTGGTACTGCTGGAAGATGTTTAGGACTCTCTTGACGATCTGGAAGTATAGTGGGTCTCTCAGCATGGTCTCAAATTTGCTGAGAACACTGGTGGCACCCTGCAGACAGGAAAATAACAATAAAATGCATATTTTATGACAGTTCTGATTGTTTATCTTTCTATTACGCCATGTCGGGCGTTGGCACTTACCCCGTATCTCTGCGTAGGGTTGAGGTTTTTGCCAATGAGCGACAAGAGATCCTTGTAGTAGGACCCGTAGTACCTGGCGTTGAGGGAGTCGGGGGTGCACTGGACGAGGTTCCCCAGCAGTTCGGTCGCTTCGCTCTCTTTAAACGTTATCCTGCCCTCCGTCGCCTGGAGTACAGAGCGCAAAAGTTCAAGGAATCCGGGCACTGTAGCTGCTACAGTCTGGTGGACAGGGAAACTGGGCTATGCACTCACCGTTACGATGTGCTCCATGTCAACGACGTCGAACAGTCTGTACTCGCTGTACCAGATCCTCTCCAGGGCCAAGACGTCGGTACTCACAAGGTTCAGTTTTGCGGGACGCATAGCGATTTCGACTCCGTTCTGCAGCCTGAGCTTCGGGTTGTAGCTGGTCTGGAAATGAAAAAGGAACCATCCCAGCGGCAAGCTCATATATGGAAGAATTTAGTATCAGGTGCAACATTCACATCTAAAAGTTTGGTTATGGATGCAGTCGCGGAATTCATGTGTATGGATAAAAATGTAAAAGTTCGTTAGTTCAGAATTGTGTATCTCCGAAAGTTTTCAACCGATATGTTTTTACGTATCTATTTTTCATGTTCTTACTTGGTTTTTATTTGTTTTCTGACAATTCCAGCAAGTGGACGAGTTTGTAATCCCGGGCTGAAAGTCAGTGTTGTGTTATGTAATTAATAACGTTGTGTTT
This sequence comes from Schistocerca piceifrons, assembly GCF_021461385.2. Classification (NCBI taxonomy): domain Eukaryota; kingdom Metazoa; phylum Arthropoda; class Insecta; order Orthoptera; family Acrididae; genus Schistocerca; species Schistocerca piceifrons. Next base: position 1,023,322,367 of record NC_060139.1, on the reverse strand, counting down.
CGGTGAATGGTACTCTGTGATACATTTTTGAATAGGTCTTTAGGAGAGGAAATGAATTAGCGAAAAAAATACAGGGTGCCATTTAAAAAAATTCATACCGCTGTTCATATCTTTGTAAAAAACAGAACTACAACGAAGGCAATCATGCTGATTGATGTCCCCCTGATGGCTAAAGAACATTTGCTTGAAACATTTTGTATTTGTATCTGGACAAACAGTTATTTAGGGTGGTCAAGATATATGGGACACCCTGTATATACGTAGAAACAAACATGTATTATACGCCACTGAAGATGCTTCATAAATAAAGGAAGCGAAACGCATAAGGCAAAAAACAAACTGTCTTTCATTTAGTTGCAAAGACGGAATATATCTCCACGGATATTGAAGCAACTAAGGAACGACGGAAAAGGAAAAAAAGTTGACAATAAGAATACGTTTAAAACATAAGTCACTGATAATTAAAATGAAGCAATTCACTGTCATTAAAATTGGAAGGACCTGGCCTGGGAAAGGTCATCGCTGAGAGCGGAAGAAAGTTGGACGTTGAGGAGCGTAGGAGAGAGCTAAGTATAAGGATGGGGGACTGATGTAGAAGGAGTGAATCATGGTCGCCCGCAGAATTTTTTCCAGAGAAGGCAAGATTCAAAACTTGACGGTTTTTATATGACTGGTTCGATGAATTTGAAAACACGTCGTGCCCCAAGAACTAAGATAGACAGTAAGTACACAAAACATGCTTTGTCAAAAGACTGACAATTATCTTCTTAGTATTTTTAAAATAGATTACTTTGGTACCTAGACGATAAGCGTATTTCAGTACTACACGCAAAGTACATCTTTTTTGTGTTATTATAATGAACATGGATGCCATCTCATAGCTTCAGAAATCTGAAATGATATCTGCACACACTGTGGAACACCGTTAAAGGATCACTTTTTGGAAACTCACAGTTGAATCAATTGAAATGATTGGAACGTATAGTTATTCAGGAAGTATTAACCACTTTGGGAAGTAAAGTTGAGGCCGCAGTTGCCATTTATATTAAGAATGAATCAAAAAAATTGAAACCCTCATCACCATGGAGCTTATGCTACGAAATTGTTGAGAAGTTCATAGTAATAACCATGATATACTGGGCTGTGTGTGGCGACTGTGCGTACTTATGAAATAACTACACCCATTATTAAAGTTTTCAACCTCTTAACAGAATACGTAGGGTGGTATTAACAGAAAATTTTAATTTAAATGTTTAGGGCTATAGTGATATACTCAAGTCACTCTTCATTTCATATAGGTAATCTACAATTAATGAAAGAATTATTGAAATCAGCAGATGTATATGAGCCCATCGAGATTGAATACCATTGTGTAAATGATTGCAGTTAAACTATAAGACTAAGGAATGAAAAGGAACTAAGGATGCATAAAAGAAAAACGAACTGTATTAGCGCACTGGTAACGTGTATACAACCACCTTGGCGCCAATGAAAAATATACTACAATTCGCAAGAAAAGCATTTCAAAACAAGTTTAAGAAATTTAAATTACGTTTTAATTTTTTTTGCAACTATTCGTGGATGCACAGAGATCAACTGCCACTGATGCTAAACATAACACTTCAGTAATCATCTTTTGAATGTTTCAGTTTTTATTTCCGTGGTTGCTGACAAAATTGAAGAGGAATTATACCTTATGCAAGACCCCTTTGAAGTTTTGCTTTCACCCAAACATGTTTCGGCATTTTGTGCTATCTTCAGTGGATTTATTTTCTATTTTCTTCCTGCAAAATTGTCATTACATGTAAATCTTTAAAGGAACTTTTGATACAAAATATTTACGTTTGTAAGATGAGCTATTGTTGTAAAATGTTGTATATTGGCTTGCTTATAGTACAGAGTTGAGGTATGTATAACTGAGATGTGGGTGGGGGGATGGGGGGGGGGATAAAGCGAGCGACCGATTGCGGCGATACCGTGAGCAATCCGTTTCTTCGTGTGTGGTGCCCTTAAATCCCACCCTTAGGGGAAGCCGAGAGTGGGAGGGAAATGATGAAAGAGACGAGAGCAGAAAAACCGTAGCAGTGATTATCCTGTGAATGTTTGGTGGGTTCTAAACCGAAACTTGCGTCATAGAAACTCCTACCTCAATATCTTCAGAGTAATCGAGTGTTGGGACATCAGGCAGTCCATGGGACAACCTCTCCAGGTTGTAGCGGGCGAACAGCTGCCTCAGCGCGCGATAGAAGAGGCTGCCGCGCAAGTTGCCGTTGGACATGCTGTAGTTGGCAGCACTGAGGAAGTACGGGTAGCGGTAGTTGAAATCTGCGAAGAACTCGTTCAGCCCGACGTCCTCGGTGAAGTAGGTAAGCATCTGCTCTGGTGAGTGCGTCGCCACCGGGAATCCTGTGTAGCCAGCCTGCACGTAGTACGGCTTGTCAGCTGAGACGTAACCTGTCAACCGAAACGCAGTCTAGTTAATCCACTGAGATGCGAGATGATGATAGGTCTGTCTGGGGACGGAGTAACAGTGAACGAAAGCGTGGGCTAAAGCGCAGCGTCATAACTGCAACAATTAAATAACAGAGTAACAGTTTCAAACGCAAACAATTACAGTAAATACTAAAACTCGGCATACTTGTCACAGGGAGTTACCCGCGATCCTTTTTTATACAAAACAGACTTATTATCCGTCTATCGGACGTTGTTTTTATTATTTCAGACTGAGTGGCTTCGTGCAGTGACGCCAAATTTTAGATCAGTTAAACAATATAAAAACAGAAGACAATTTGATTCTAATCCTATATTTACAATATTACAGAAACATAAAAAATTTCTGTCTGATTGTGACTGTGGCCATGTGTGTGTGTATGTGTATGTGTATGTGTGTGTGTGTGTGTGTGTGTGTGTGTGAATTTTGTTTGCTTGAGTGTGTAGTGTATGTGTGTGTGTGTGTGTGTGTGTGTGTGTGTGTGTGTGTGTGTGTGTGTCTGTCGTCGTTTTTTGACAAAGGCCTTGTTGGCCGAAAGCTTATTACAGTTACAGACTAACTAGTCTTAAATGAACTCTCAGCATCACTGTTATGCTAAACCAAGCTAACATACTGTGGCTTTATATTAAAATCTTAAACCTGATTGGTCTAAAACGCCCATAGCGCCATCTGCGTCTAGCAACTGATTTAAAAATGCAGTCTTAAAATAAAACAATGGAAAATCCAGGATGGAATGGAACAATGTTATGAAAAGGTTAGTTTTTACTCACAGCGGACATGCTAAGTTGCATACAGGCACAACAAAAGGACTGTCACAAAATAAGCTTTTGGCCAAAAAGGCTTTTGTCAAAAATAGACGACAGACATACACACACACACACACACACACACACACACACAAAGGCAAACACAACTCACACACACATGACTACAGTCTCTGGTTTGCCAAACCAGATTACGAGCAGCATGAGGAGTGCATGATGGGAGAGGAAGCTGTGTGGGGGTAAGGAGGAGGCTGGGGCAAGGGGTGGGGGGGGGGGTGGGGGAGGGATAGACGAGTAGTTGTAGATCAGCTTCAGCTGCCAGTGACTGTGTTTGTGTGTGTGTTTATGTGTGTGTGAGAGAGAGAGTTGTGTTTGCCGCACGGGATTAGCCAAGTGGTCTAAGGCACTGCAGTCATGGACTGTGCGGCTGGTCCCGGCGGAGGCTTGAGTCCTCCCTCGGGCATAGGTGTGTGTGTTTGTCCTTAGGATAATTTAGGTTAAGTAGTGTGTAGGCTTAGGGACTGATCACCTTACCAGTTAAGTCCCAAGAGATTTCACACACATTTGAACATTTTTTAGAGTTGTGTTTGCTTGAGTGTCTGTGTGTGTGTGTGTGTGTGTGTGTGTGTGTGTGTGTGTGTGTGTGTGTGTTGTCTGTCTTTTTCTGATGAAGGCCTTGTTAGCCAAAAGCTTATTTTGTGACATTCGTTTTGTTGTGCCTATTTGCGACTCAGCATCTCTGCTATATGGTGAGTAGCAACTATCCTTTTCATAATATTGTTACAATATTAAAATAATTTATACATAAAACATTCCCGATATTAAGCATAAAACATTACAGAGGACTTCTTAGATTTTCAAAAGTCTAACTTTTTATGTCAGTAGCTCCTGCTTACGAACTGAAAAGTTAAGAAAAGGGCGCCAAAACAAGCAATTTTTCGACAATTTTTAAGAAAGAAATCTATTAAGAAACTATGTAACAATTACGTTGGAAGCTTTAAGTGTCAAGTAAACCAATGCACAAGACTAGCAATAGACCTTCTTTCAGTAACACCAAAGTAAATTATCACAAAGGAAAATGGATGTTGAAGAAGAATCAATATTTTCAGTATGAAGGTGTCATCCATTATTTACATTCAATGGTTCAAATGACTCTGAGCACTATGGGACTTAACATCTGAGGTCATCAGTCCACTAGAACTTAGAAACCTATGTAACCTAAGGACATCACACACATCCATGCCCGAGGTAGAATTCGAACCTGCGACCGTAGCGGTCGCTCTGTTCCAGACTGAAGCGCCTATAACCGCTCGGCGATTATTTCCGTATACTGCAATGATTAGTGCACATAACCCTAACAAGATGTAACGATATTACACCATAGGATAATCTTCATACTGGAATGAAATGCGAATAGGAATGAAATGAAACCGCTTCAGGTAATTTAATTTTGCTCGAACATCAATCTTGTTTTCCAATTACAGAGTGGGATTGTCACGTACCCGTCATCGAAGTATAGCTACGTTTCGAAGATCGATTAGAGGACACTTTTCAGAGGAAGGTGAGAAAAGATATTCTTCGTTCTTCACAATTAAGAAATCAGAAACAAAACGAAATAGAAAGAACATAGTCGGCACTTTGAAACATGTTTTTCTGCCTTTTGTTTTCTCAATGATCCAAAAAAATATTTTTTGCGATCCGACACTGGACAATCACATTTTGTGAACTGCATTTATGTTCTTTTTTAATTTAAAGAAGAGCGCTATCTTTGACCGTGCCCCCCCCCCCCCCCCCCCCCCCCCCCCCCCGCCCTCTAAAGCAGTCTCCGTCTTACACCGCCGCTACGGTCGCAGGTTTGAATCCTGCCTCGGGCATATATGTGTGTGATGTCCTTAGATTAGTTAGGTACAAGGAGTTCTAGGTTCTAGGGGACTGATGACCTCATGACCTCAGATGTTACGTCCCGTAGTGCTCAGAGCCAGAACCAGAAGAACCTTCCACGGTCCACGTCGCCTCACCTTGTAGCTTGGCGTCGTAGACCCGCTGGATGACGTCAGAAGTGATGAATAGCTCTGGGTGTATCTCGTAGATGGGTGGCAAGATAAGGTCCCTCGTGTCTTCGCGCAGTCTTACAGCCATGAAGAATGCGACCAAAAACTGCCCTTTGTTCACTCGCTCACGGAGATACAGGGCCGTCTGCAAAATGGGAGAAAAAAATCTTAGAGCATATGCTGATGAAGTTATTGGGAAAGATGGATGTGACACGAAACACTGACGTAGCTGTCAAGGTATCTTATTTGACCCTAGAAACATAGAGAAATGCATATAAAGAATCACAATAGAAACCTGTTACGAAAATATGGAAGAAATTAAGTACAAACAAACAAACACATACGCAAAGGAGAGGGACAGAGAGCGAGGGGGAGAGGGGGTGTGAGCATATAGGCGTTTACATGTCTATGTGATAAAATACACATAAGATATGTCCGCCCCGATAGCTGAGTGATCAGCCGGCACGTTAACTCAGCGTGTTCGGTCAGAGGGTTAATTGCCCTCTGTAATAAAAAGAACTGAGTTAACCGATCAACGACGAACATAAAAGGGTGTCTTAGGACGTCCGCCCCGAGCAGATGCAACGAACGAAAGCGAACAAAATGAGATTAAAAAAAAAAGTGGTCAGCGTGACGGATTGTCGTCCTACGGGCCCGGTTTCGATTCCCGGCTGCGCCGGAGATTTTCTCCGCTCAGTGACTGGGTGTTGTGTTGCCTTCATCATCATTTCATCCCCATCCGGCGCGCAGGTCGCCCAATGTGGCATCGATTGTAATAAGACCTGCACCAAGGCGGCCGGACCTGCCCCGCAAGGGGCCTTCCGGCCAATCACGCCAAACGCTCATTTCATTTCCAGTATAAGAAATTAATTCTCTCGAGCTTCCAGCCGCGTCAGTTGGTTTAAAACCTGAAATCTGTGGAAGGAAGTGAGCCACTTAATTGCCCACGTTGCCCATGTGTGGGTGTCAGTTGATCTAGCTATTTTCTCATGACACTTAGCAGGTGTTGGGGCACTTAATTTTATTACAACAGTAATTAATATATGATCAAAAAGAGTAACTTTAGATCAAAAGAGCCACTTACGGAAGATGTTCACGCAAAACGGCTACAACAACCGCCAGATTTCTCTGGCCATCTTTCCGAAAACATGTAAGCAGAATGACCCCCAAGGAGAGCTCTAAGAAGCTTACGTTTTTTCCGTTCTGTGGCTCAGTAACAGGAAAGATTGGCCAGCTCCTAAAGAGGCATAAAACCGATTCGGTCTTCAGGGCTCCAGCAAAAATTTGGCAGCTTATGAGGCCTGTGAAAGATGCCGTAAGCCTCAGAATCCCAGGAGTATATAAAATACTGTGTGGGTGTGGATATTTTATGTCAAACAGACTGTACGTACTATTAATCAGCGCTGTGTAGAACACGAGAGATGTGTTCGCATTCGGTAATCAGCGATAGCAGAGCATGCTTTAGGAAACGGACAACGTATTGCATTCGACGACATCTGTTATTAAAAGGATTACCGAGCGGGGTAGCGCAGTGATTAGCACGCTGGACTCGCATTGGGGAGGACGACGGTTCAATCCCGCGTCCGGCCATCCTGATTTAGGTTTTCCGTGATTTCCCTAAATCACTCCAGCCAAATGCCGGGATGGTTCCTCTGAAAGGGCACGGCCGACTTCCTTCCCAATCCTTCCCTAATCCGATGAGACCGATGACCACGCTGTCTGGTCTCCTTCCCCAAACCAACCAACCAACCAACCAACCTAAAAGGATTATTAGTTTCGGACATCGTATTGCATTCGACGAGACATTTGTTATTATACGGATTAATAGTTTCTGGGACAGGTTAATAAAAGTAGCGATCTAGACAAAAAAACTGTGATAACACCCTCAGCTTGCAGCTAAGCACTGCTTGAGACCCGACAGTCGGAGGGTAGAAGAGAGCGCGCAAAGAAAACATTATCTTACATGGAGCTGGAGCTACCACCAGTGACGTCACATAGGGCAGTGCGGCTATATAGGGACGGTAGCACCAGTTGACAACGTTCGAGGTGTGCTCGGCTGAAAACTGTGAATTTGAAGCGGCTGGAAGCTCGAGAGAATTTTATCAGTACAAATCGTAGCGAAACCATGCATTCGTGTATGTAACAGACTATGTCTAGTTAACAATTTCCGTTGAGTTTTAGGGAAGGCTTCCGAAAGTAACCTATGCTCTCTATGACACCGAAAGCGGTGCAGTCAGTTCTTCTAATGTAAGACTGCCGGAAATTCCAGCTTAGTTTTCATCTCTGAAACACACGAACCTCACTAAATTACCTGGAAACACAAGGAAAAGTGGTAATTATACAGGGTTATTACAAATGATTGAAGCGATTTCACAGCTCTACAATAACTTTATTATTTGAGATATTTTTACAATGCTTTGCACACACATACAAAAACTCAAAAAGTATTTATAGGCATTCACAAATGTTCGATATGTGCCCCTTTAGTGATTCGGCAGACATCAAGCCGATAATCAAGTTCCTCCCACACTCGGCGCAGCATGTCCCCATCAATGAGTTCGAAAGCATTGTTGATGCGAGCTCGCAGTTCTGGCACGTTTCTTAGTAGAGGAGGTTTAAACACTTCACCATTAAGAAAAAATGTTGCTTCATCACTGAGAACAAGTTTCGCACTGAACGCATCCTCTTCCATGAGCTGTTGCAACCGCGCCGAAAATTCAAAGCGTTTGACTTTGTCATCGGGTGTCAGGGCTTGTAGCAATTGTAAACGGTAAGGCTTCTGCTTTAGCCTTGTCCGTAAGATTTTCCAAACCGTCGGCTGTGGTACGTTTAGCTCCCTGCTTGCTTTATTCGTCGACTTCCGCGGGCTACGCGTTTAACTTGCCCGCACGCGTTCAACCGTTTCTTCGCTCACTGCAGGCCGACCCGTTGATTTCCCGTTACAGAGGCATCCAGAAGCTTTAAACTGCGCATACCATCGCCGAATGGAGTTCGCAGTTGGTGGATCTTTGTTGAACTTCGTCCTGAAGTGTCGTTGCACTGTTATGACTGACTGATGTGAGTGCATTTCAAGCACGACATACGCTTTCTCGGCTCCTGTCGCCATTTTGTCTCACTGCACTCTCGAGCGCTCTGGCAGCAGAAACCTGAAGTACGGCTTCAGCCGAACAAAACTTTATGAGCTTTTCTACGTATCTGTAGTGTGTCGTGACCATATGTCAATGAATGGAGCTACAGTGAATTTATGAAATCGCTTCAATCATTTGTAATAGCCCTGTACATGGGTGGTTATAATTAAACTTTACCTATTTGACACGTTATAACACGGAAACTAATTACCGTACGAGTACCAAACTTGGTAGCATTAATGTCCAGAGTATCGGGTGCATGATTTCCATGCGCGACAGAGCCACGGTCCAGTTGCAACTATGGCCACCAGGTGCGTGATCAGACATCGTGATTCATAGTCCCACACCCTGACCTGTCGCAGTGCACCTGTTGATGTGTCGCCGGCCGCGGTGGCCGTGCGGTTCTGGCACTTCAGTCCGGAACCGCGGGACTGCTACGGTCGCAGGTTCGAATCCTGCCTCGGGCATGGGTGTGTGTGATGTCCTTAGGTTAGTTAGGTTTAAGTAGTTCTAAGTTCTAGGGGACTTACGACCTGAGATGTTGAGTCCCATAGTGCTCAGAGCCATTTGAACCATTTTTTTTGTTGATGTGTCAGTGTGAGCTTGAACAAAAGGAGCAGAATATTATTGGTGAAGCTCTACTATCAAAACAACAGTAATGCTGCAGCTGTACTTCGAGAATATAGCTGGCTGAAAGGATTACGGAAGGCTCCTCTTTCTCCACCTGCTGTGCGGAGCATGATGAAGAACTTCGACTCAACTGGAGAACTGGACATAGCTCCGGGAAGAGGCCGACAACCGGTTGCACCACAGGTGGTTGATGAAATCGCTTTCGCTATGGCAGACAACGCTGCGCGCAATTCTCGATCGTCAGGCAGTGCTCGTGCTGTGTCACGACAGTTGAACATCCCGTGGTCCACTGTACGGAAGGTGCTTCCAACCATTCTCAAATGATATCCGTACGAGATCCATATCGTACAGCAGCTTGCGCCACAGAACGCACAACGACGTGTTGTCTTCGCTCTCCACTTTCTCGCAAGGATTGAAGTGGACGAAGGCTGGCCCTGGACCATCCTATGGACAGACGAAGTTCATTTTTCTTTGACGGGTGAGGTGAACGCACAGAATTTCCGAGTGTGGGGATCTTCACCTCCAGTCACTGTGCATGGAGTTCCCCGGTATGGTGAACGCGTTACCATATGGTGTGGCTTCATTGTTTTTTGAACAGGTTGGCCCTCAGTGACCAAAGACGTGCAGTGCAGTGTGACTGACCACCGTTACTGCGATATGCTTCACCAGCATGTCATACACGCTCTACAGGAGAGAGATGTATTGAAATCAACATCTTTAATACAAGATGGGGCCCCACAGCATATTGCTTGAGAAGTTCATCTACTTCTCCGTACACATTTGGAAACGTTCTGATTATCAACCGACCGCTTCCAAATGCTTGACCGGCACGATCACCTGATCTTACTCCCTGTGATTTCCGTTTGTGGAGCTATCTGTAGGACAGGGTTTACCAGGGGAACATTCACACATGTACTTGATAAGAAGCGCAGCTTATCAAGAGAGGTAGCCACCATACCTACAGATATGCTTCGTTCTGTTGTGCAGAATGCAATCCTGCGCTTTCAGACTCTTCTGGACACTGATGGGCGCCATGTTGAGCCGCTTTTGTAGCAGTAAATTTACTGGTATCTAATAGTATGATGTACCATAGCAGCACATTAAAATTTTTTCAGTTGAATCGATTCTGCATTATTTCTCTTACCCATGTCCTTGACATTAATGCTACCAAGTTTGGTCGTCGTACAGTAATTGGTTTCCGTGCTATAACGTATTAAGTAGGGAAAATTTAATTATAACCACCCGTTATATACAGTGCCTTGATGGTAAAACTTCTTGCCGAACAGTTCATATCATACTAAAGTATTAGATTATTTTCGTTCTGGAATCTTCTTTTTCTTGTGCTTGTCCCGCACCGGCGCTGGAGCGCTACTGTTATTAATGGATTTGGCATGGTTAAAAATGACCGACTGCCCTTCCTGTCGCCACCCCGTTTCGCTCCCCCCCCTCCTACCCCCCACCCACCACACACACACAGCTCCTGTTATAGAGTATGTCTGCTCCAACTGTCTGCATGTATCGTTATTCGTTATTCATGTGGACGTGAGCGATAGTTTCCTGTTTGCGAATCGTGTAACTGAGATAAGACTGGGTTACCAGCCCAATATTCACCTCGTGGGATGTCGAAAACCACCTAAAATTACATCCAGCACACCGATTCACAAAGAGCGGATTCGATCTGCGGCCAGCGGACCTCTCTGTTCTGAAAATGGCGCTTTAACACGTACGGCTATCTCAGCAGATCAGTTGTTTTCTGGGATAAAAAAGGTAAAGGAAGTGCAGAAGAAAAGATATGCGAAAACTGATCTAGAAATTATGGCTATTTTCTGTTTACTTGCGTTCTCAATCCCGTACTATTTTAAAATAGTTCCCTTTAGATGCAGAAGCTGTTGAGAAAAAACCAGACGGAAAATGTCATTTCCAAAATGAAACTATGTTTCTCTACCTTGTAATTATGGAAGCCACACAGAAACTAAAACCTTGAATTTCTAGGTATATACACACTCTTCGTCTCTCTATAATACACACAGACAAACTCACATGGAAGCATGGTGCGGAATTACCTTGTAAAAGACGTCATAATCGTTGGCGTGGTAGAGAAGGTCGAAGACAAGCTTGATCTGATCCACATGGCGATCATCGAATACGGATATTGGCTGGTACACCGCGAGAAGCTCCTCACTGTTCAGCAACTCCACGAACATTTCAGCCACGTATGGAACCTGAAATATACACATGGACTGTATCAGAAGTTGTAGGCTCGCAATACTGTCTCGCCGTTCGTTCCTCGCGGTCGCACGTTTAAGAATTAATACAGGGTGTATCAAAAAGAATCATCCGACTTAAAAAAAAATCACAGCTATTATGTTATATGAGATATGTGCGTGAACGATGTTCGGTTGGAAAGAGCACACTCTCGAGTTTTACATGGTTCCCAGTAGGTAGCAGCAGTGTACGCCCGCTTCAGTTTTAGTAGAAATGGTGTCGGGACAACAGAAAGCGTTGTGTGGTCTACGTTTTGGGCAGTGCGGATCAGTAATGACTATTCAGCGTGATTTTCGTACTAGGTATGGTGTGGATCCTCCTACAGCACAGAGTATTAGACGATGGCATGAACAATTCCGAGGCGTAAAGGCAAATCGTCGGGCCGTCCCCGAGCATCTGACACAGACGCCGAACGCATCCGCCATAGCTTCACAAGGAGTCTGCAGAAATCCGTTCGCCGTGCAGCTGGACGACTCGACATATCCCCGATGTCCGTCTGGCGTGTCTTGCGTCGACGTTTACACATGAAGCCATGCAAAATTCAGCTACTGCAAGCTTTTCGTGAAGGTGACAAACAACAACGTGTGGAGTTCTGTAATTTCGTTCTTGGCAAGATGGAGGATGACAGTTTTCTCCAAGGCCTTAGTATTTAGTGACGAGGCAACATTCCATTTAAATAGAAAATGAACCGTCATACCTGAGAGTATGGGGCACCGAACGACCACATGAAGTTGTACAGCCGGCCGGAGTGGCTGATCGATTCTAGGCGCTACAGTCTGGAACCGCGCGACTGCTACGGTCGCAGGTTTGAATCCTGCCTCGGGCATGGATGTGTGTGGTGTCCTTAGGTTAGTTAGATTTAAGTAGTTCTAAGTTCTAGGGGACTGATGACCTCAGAAGTTAAGTCCCATAGTGCTCAGAGCCATTTGAACCATTTGAAGTTGTACAACTTGAGAGGGACTCTAAAATTTAATGTGTTTTGTGCCGTTTCACGTGAAAAGATGTATGGGCCATTTTTTCTTACCGAGAACACTGTTACAGGAAGCACTTATCTCAATATGCTTGAGAACTTTTTCTCCCACAGTTGAAGACTGATTCTAACGAGTTCATTTACCAACATGATGGCGCACCGCCACACTGGCATCTGGAAGTGCGGGAAGTTTTAAATCAAAGGATTACTGAGCGATGCATCGGTCGCACTGGACCAAATGATTCAGCCTTACATTACTGGCCTCCAAGGCCAGTACCAGACCTGACTGAATGTGATTATTTCTTGCGGGGGTTTATAAAAGACTGTTTATGTGCCTCCGTTACCAACAACAAAGAATGAACTGAGACATCACATAACAGGATCTGTGGAAGCTGTAACTCAAGACATGCTCGCTGCAATGTGGGAACAATTTGAATACCGCATTGACGTATACAGGGCTATTACAAATGATTGAAGCGATTTCATAAATTCACTGTAGCTCCATTCATTGACATATGGCCACGACACACTACAGATACATAGAAAAACTCATAAAGTTTTGTTCGGCTGAAGCCGCACTTCAGGTTTCTGCCGCCAGAGCACTCGAGAGCACAGTGAGACAAAATGGCGACAGGAACCGAGAAAGCATATGTCGTGCTTGAAATGCACTCACATCAGTCAGTCATAACAGTGCAACGACACTTCAGGACGAACTTCAACAAAGATCCACCAACTGCTAACTCCATTCGGCGAGGGTATGCGTAGTTTGAAGCTTCTGGATGCCTCTGCAAGGGGAAAACCGATGGATCGGTCGTGGTGGAGATCATGATCAGCAATTCATGTCATGGCCTCCACGCTCTGCCGACTTAACCCCATGCGATTTCTTTCTGTGGGGTTATGTGAAAGATTCAGTATTTAAACCTCCTCTACCAAGAAACGGGCCAGAACTGCGAGCTCGCATCAACGATGCTTTCGAACTCATTGATGGGGACATGCTGCGCCGAGTGTGGGAGGAACTTGATTATCGGCTTGATGTCTGCCGAATCACTAAAGGGGCACATATCGAACATTTGTGAATGCCTAAAAAAACTTTCTGAGTTTTTGTATGTGTGTGCAAAGCATTGCGAAAATATCTCAAATAATAAAGTTATTGTAGAGCTGTGAAATCGCTTCAATCATTTGTAATAACCCTGTACAGTGCATCTCAAGCGGGGCATGTTGAACACTTATGAAAAGGTACGAAAAAAACCTTTTTGAGTTTCCCATTAATCAAAAAACGAAATTAGTTTATATGTTTATTAGTTTCAGAAATATAGACGTGCAAAATCGGATGGTTCTTTTTGATACACCCTATATATTCCAGGTCGGAAAGAAACCTGGTCGTCTGTTTAGAGGATAGGCACCAGTCACTGACGAATACCACTGATACCATATTAACTAACAAATTATTTATTTTCACATAGTACGATTAACTTTCACAAATATGTGAAATGAATAGAAAATACACCATGTGCAATAAATGCTGTGGTCTCTGCACATTTAATTTCTTATCTTTTTATCCGGGATACATTTGACGTGTATTCGGTGACGCATACATCTTGAGCCATTGCAGCCTGCAGCATCATTATTGGTTTCAGCATACAAATATTTTCTTCTCCAAAAATAGTCAAGATAAGCTATTATTTAACGTTCCATAATTCTGCACCAAACTGCTATAAAGCAGTACAGAACTGTAGTTCAGCAGATTTTGATTTGTGACAGTTCCCGCGAACTGGAAAGGATTGCGCCTTTCTTCATTTGTTGTCAGTCGCTCCAACAACCCTCTATAAACAACTGCCAACAGTAGTCAGTACAGACCGTATGGGCAGGCTCGCCGTTACCGGGTGTCTAAACCGCTTTTGAATTCCACAGAGAAAGCGAGATGGTAAGGGCTTTCAGACATTGGACTGGTATTTGTGAGTGCGAAATTCTTGAAACATAATTCTTAGCTAGACGTTTCTTTCTGAACTAAACTGATGACTCGAAGCCGATTTACACATCACTTCTCTTTGGACGTCTGCAGTTACTTCTGTACTCAGAAAATCACTCTAAAGTGAGCGGTGGAGAGTTCTTTGTACACTGAACCATGTGTTAAGGTTTCCTCTCCTTCCATTCATGGCAAGCGAGCTATCCTTAGTCGAAATTCACTCTCAGGGTGTCTACAAGAATAATACACTGGGGTTCAAAATTACAGCAACAACCGGAAATGTTACGAGATTGCGTTAATTTTGTCAAAAAACAGTATAAGCAGGTGATAGTAAAGTAGAAACAATGTAAAGAATAGAGAACCTAAACAACTGCAACATACATAACGGTAGACAAAAATGTTCTTGGTTTTTTCCAACTTAACTAATTTGCACACACATTCCAACAACCTGTTATTGTGCTCAGCATGGGCTAGACCGTCTATGGCAACAATGCAGGCCTGACAACGACCGGGCATGCTGCGAATGATGTAATCAATCTGATGTCGAGACAATAATACGCTGTCGGACAAAAAGCCATGAGATGTCGCTGTTAATCACGAGTCGACCCCGCTCGAGCCCTCAAAATTGCAGTAACAGGTCGAGGCGTTGTCTCTATATGGCGTCGGAATCGTTCTGGTGCCGGTCGTGGTGGCCGAGCGGTTCTGGCGCTTCAGTCCGGAACCACGCGGCTGCTGCGGTTGCAGGTTCGAATCCTGCCTCGGGCATGGATGTGTGTGATGTCCTTAGGTTAGTTAGGTTTAAGTAGTTCTAAGTTCTAGGGGACTGATGACCTCAGATGTTAAGTCCCATAGTTCTCACAAGGGAACCTCCCCATCGCACCCCCCTCAGATTTAGTTATAAGTCGGCACATTGGATAGGGCTTGAAAAACCGAACACAGATCAATAGAGAAAACAGGAAGAAGTTGTGTGGAACTATGAAAAAAATTTGTAAAATATACAAACTGAGTAGTCCATGCGCTAGATATGCAACATCAAGGAGAATGTGAACTCTGGAGCGCCATGGTCCCGTGGTTAGCGTGAGTGGCTGCGGAACGAGAGGTCCTTGGTTCAAGTCTTCCCTCGACTGGAAATTTTACTTTCTTTATTTTCGCAAAGTTATGATCTGTCCGTCGTTCATTGACGTCTCTGTTCACTGTAATAAGTGTAATGTCTGTGTTTTGCGACCGCACCGCAAAACCGTGCGATTAGTAGACGAAAGGACGTGCCTCTCCAATGGGAACCGAAAACATTTGATCACAAGGTCATAGGTGAACCGATTCCTCCACAGCAAAACACGTCTGATATATTCTATACAACACGGGTGACGGCATGTGTGTCACATGACAGGAATATGTTGTCGATCCACCTAACTTGTACACTTAGCGAATGGGTAAAAAGATTCTTCTACCTTGCTCGATTTAGGTTTTCTTCTGGATGTGATAATAACTCCCAAAAAAGTGATGAAAACATAAGAGTTTGTCACATAAACTGAAAATAAAAAATTAAAATTTTCACTCGAGGGAAGACAACCTACCACCTCTCGTTCCGTAGCTGCTCTCGCTAACCGGGAGACCACGGCGCTCCTTGACTCCCATTGTCCTTGATGTTGCCTATCTTCGCATGGACTACTCCGTTTGTATGTTTTACTAATTTTTTTCGTAGTTCCACACAACTTCTTCCTCTTTTCTCGATTGATCTGTGTTCAGTTTTTCAAGGCCTATCCACTGTGCCAACTTATAACTAAATCTGAGGGGGGTGCGATGGGGAGGTTCCCTTGTCAGAGCCATTTGAACCATTTGCCATCGTTCTGGTGAGGTACAGATGTGATCCACAATAGACCGCCGAACGCCTCAAACGGTTCTTCAGAGGTGACGTGACGTTCGTTCGTGAAACACTTGCGGTTGTCTTGCGCGACGGTTTACTGGGGCTCTGCGACACTGGAGATCCATCAAAACGCTGTTTACAACGGAAATCCGATTTCTTGCGTAGTCTCCGATATGGTATGATTCATGAGCTCTGTACCGATTACCGTCCCATGTTCAACGTCGATAAATCGTGATTTGCAGCCGTGTTCAGTGTACACATGTCTATAACGGACTGCTCACAAATCGCGTCTGTAACTGCGCCCATCAACTAGCCGCAACATTCCGGTGCCATGCACGGCACATCTTCAAATAGAAAAACCTCTATCGTGACTTTCAGTCAGTCGTTTTACTCACTAAAAATGCCCTGGAAAAGAAAGGAATTGAAGCTGGCACGATACTGTTTCCTCGGAGACGGCAGCAGTCGTTTACCTGATAGTTCTGGGGTACGACCTCGTACTCCTTAGCGATGGCAGCCAGGTCCTCCCACAGCAATGGCTGGTTGGCGTGGCTCAATAGCCGTAGCACGTCCTTCTGCCGAGTCAGCTGTACTTTATCATCTACGCAAAAAAAAAAAAAGAACAGGTATTAGCTGTCAACTCGTTCATGGATCTGTTATTCTTTCTATACTACTATGCCGGTTAATAGCCCATAAAATTCGTATACTTGCAAGTAAAGATCACCCACTTCACCTCACATTTTAAGGTGGGAAAAGCACACTTGCAGGACATAGCGCCAGCAATGGCGTCCGCGAGAAAACCTGGACTATGATTCTGATAATACGCAGTTGTAACATTCCGAAAGTACAGCTTTTAAACACAAACGCGGGCCGGTTGTTTTTTCACTTGCTTCACCCCAGTGCAGCCGTTTAATGTTCGATTTCTACGTACTGTGTGTGCTTTGCTCATTGTGTCAAAGTGCGCGGCTCCTGACCTGTAGCTGGTGCCAGAAATCTCTTTACTGTGTTTTACATTTCGAGTCAGAACTGCAATGTAAATGAAGCAAGTGAATGTGTGTGTCATTAAAGAAGCAGCGTAGCGCCATTTAGTTATTAACATTTCTGTTGAACGTTATTTTCTATGCATCGTAAAGCTGGCACTGTTAAAATGTTGAAGTGAAGTACTTTTGCAGAAGTTGCATTGTACTTCAACGTGGTTGTCATGACTAAATTTTAAATCGGAAATAATTAACCTCATTTCGCAACAACTCCGATTGATTTTGCTTATCATTTTGACTTTTAGGCTCATATTGTACAGGGTGTTCGGAAATTCCCCTTACAAACTTCTACGACTTGTAGAGGAGAGCAAGTACATAGTAATTTGAACTGGAATCCAACACGGTAGTCATGGTGAGGGGTGATTACGTCGGATCGGCTGATGTCACCTAACTTCCATACTACCTATCTGCCTTGGTTCGAGCATCATTCACGTGTCTGTGAGTGTTAGAGCGACATGATTGAGTATACGTTTGCAGAAAACACCGACATGATCCTGAACCAAGAAGTTCGCGGTCTTCTGAACACAGCGGTAATGCAAGAGCTGCACGTCGTCTTTATCACGATCGCTTTCGACAACTTCTAACGCCATCGCATGCCCTCTTCGCCACAATTAAGCAACGCCTACGAGAAAGGGTACTTTCACCGTCAGCAGGCATGACTGTGATGCTACAAGGAGATATTACACATCCGAAATGAGAGGAGCCGTACTGTATCACCTTAAAGAGAATCCGTCAACGAGTACACTAGTAATTTCTCTGGCTATTAATGACTGGAATTGTAAAACAAGTCATGTACTGGGTGATGCCTAATCAATTACTTGTAGCAGTGGCCGCGTTGCCAATGTGTTTTCTAATGGTAGTGGCACGGGAGAAGTACGTTTCCGGAAATGGATTACGCTTCAAGATACTATCTACTCACTCCACTCTACAAGTCCTAGAAGTTTTGACGGTAATTTCCTAACACACTGTATACATGCATCCAAATCAAAATAGTGAACCGAAGCAACAGAAGAATTGTTATGAAATGAGGTTAATTATTTTCGGTTTACAATTTAATCACGCCACTCAAGTTGAAATATAAGGCAACTCCAACAGATGTACTTTACCTCAACTCTTCAACAGTGTCAGCTTTACAGTCCAAAGAAAGAGATATATTGTTCAAATACACTGAAGCGCCAAATATCTGGTATAGGCATGCTTATTCAAATACAGAGATATGTAAACAGACAGAATACGGCGCTGCGTTCGGCAATGCCTACATAAGACAACAAGTATCTGGTGCAGTTGTTAGATCGGTTACTGCTGCTACAGTGGCAGATTATCAAGATTTATGTGAGTTTGAATCTGGTTGTTATAATTTTTTAGACAACATAGTTGTATGGAGATAAACATCGATTAATTTACTTATAATCAATTATTCAAAATGTATGTCACAATCTTATTATATATCTTGCTGCCAACCGGTTTCAACCCGCGATGGAGTCATCATCAGGGGTCCGCAGCTCGTGGTCGTGCGGTAGCGTTCTCGCTTCCCGCGCCCGGGTTCCCAGGTTCGATTCCCGGCGGCGTCAGGGATTTTTCTCTGCCTCGTGATGACTGGGTGTTGTGTGATGTACTTAAGTTAGTTAGGTTTAAGTAGTTCTAAGTTCTAGGGGACTGATGACCATAGATGTTAAGTCCCATAGTGCTCAGAGCCATTTTTCACCTTGCTAACCATGCACAGGCAGGGTGACGACTCCAACGAGCGACCAAATGGTGTAAATTGCCCTGAAGGTGACCCCATCGCGGGTTGAAACCGGTTGGCAGCAAAATAAATAATGCGATTATGACTGTCATTTTGAATAACTGGTTGTTATAGTCGGGGCACGAGCGATGGGATACAGCATCGATGAAGTGAGGATTTTCCCGTATGACCATTTCACGAGTGTACCGTGAATATCAGGAATCATGTAAAACATCAAATTTCCGACATCGCTGAGCCCGGAAATGAAAGGGAGCAAAGACGACTGAAGATAATCGTTCAACTTGACACAAGTGCAATACTTCAGCAAATTGCTGCAGATTTCAATGCTGGGCCATCAACAAGTGTCAGCGTGCGAACCATTCAACGAATCATCATCGATATGGGCTTTCGGAACCGAACGCCTACTCGTGTACCACTGACGACTGCACGAGACAAAGCTTTACGCCCAGTCTGGGCCCGCCAACACCGACATTGGACTGTTGATGATTGGAAATACGTTGCCTGGTCGGACGAGTCTAGTTTCAAATTGTATCGAGCGGATGGACGTGTACGGGTATGGAGACAACTTCATGAATCCATGGACACTGCATGTCAGCAGGGAACTGTTCAAGCTGATGGAGGCTCTGTAATGGTGTGGGGCGTGTGCAGTTGAAATGATATGGGACGCCTGATATGTCTAGATACTCGTACAACTCTTACAGGTGACACGTACGTAAGCATCCTGTCTGTTTACCTGCATCCATTCATGTCCATTGTGCATTGCAACGGACTTGGGCAATACCAGCAGGACAATGTGAAAGCCCACACGTCCAGAATTGCTACAGAGTAGCTCCAGGAACGCTCTTCTGAGTTTAAACATTTCCGCTGGATACCAAACTCCCCAGACATATCTGGGATGCCTTGCAACGTGCTGTTCAGAAGAGGCCTCTACCCCCTCGTACTCTTACGGATTTATGGACAGCCCTGCAGGATTGGTGGTATCAATTCACTCCAGCGTTACTTCAGATATTGGTCGAGTCCGTGCCATTTCGTGTTGCGGCACTTCTGTGTGCTCGCGGAGGCCCTACACGATAATAAGCAGGTGTACCAGTTTCTTTGGCTCTTGAGCGTAATATTGAGCGTACATGTATGTGAGGTCGACAGGTTACGTACTCTTTTCGAGTAAAATAACGAGTTCTGGATCAAAATTCGTTTTGCAGATGGCTCCACTTCCCCGCTCCTCTTCCACTGCCTGTAGTGTCACGCGAGTGGGAAGATTGCGCATGGGAATTAGGTGGCTGCAGTGGAGCGGAACAAGTGATAGGCAACATGTGCGCGGGAAAGTCTAAGAACTGTACTTCTGGAAGCTTATAACAGCGTATTGTCGGAATTAAGGCCCAATTGACTGCCGGGGCTGATATCTCGCTAGTGTGATTTTTCCTCCTTAAAATATGACGTCAAGTTGCCGATGTCCCCTTGTTAGCATACAGGAGCAATTCGAATAACACCACATACAAACATAGGTAGACGTCTGGAATGAGAGATGCAAATAATTTACAGACTTCTATTTATGTCTAAAAATCTCTGACGTTGTAGTTTCGGCAGTGGTGAGAAAGAACCACGGTATTTGTTTTGTGATCTGAGAATGACCGATGACGGCCGAAAGCGGTAATTTCGTTTGAAATTGTTGTGACTGTTCCAGGCAATGAATTATAGCCAAAACAAACAATCACAGTGCGTTTCCAGTTCAACTTAAATGTTGTTCTCTCCAAAATCTCTTTATCTCTTTTGCTATTCATCCAGTCGTCGTCTTCAACTACACCAAATATAGTAACTCGTCAACTGGTTTTATGACTTTATTGTTAATTTACACAGTTTCCTTTTCTATTTGTAGTTTATACACTGTTTTAGTTTCGTTTAATTGTTCTTCTGGACTATTTTCAAACTTGTTCTATCGAATTATTCTGTTAGTAGTTGACGATTTATGGATCTGAAAATGTCCTCCAAGGTTGGTGAGAATGATTTTGGCGAGCTGGAATCTCCTTGACTGACACGTTTTTCATTTCAAAATTCCCGCCATCTTGAGTGACGCTGAAGGAAACTGTTGTATTGACATGTAACTCTTCAGTACATTAATGTACCGTAGATTGGATCTGTTAACTTTTTTCTTCATCCCTGGTGGTCTGAGTTGGTTGAACCTGAGTGAAAAGCTTTCTAAACATTTGCGAATCTTATGATAATAATTTTCATATTAGATCTCCCTATGTGCTAAAGAATGAAACCAGTTCTTTCATGCCGTAAGCGTTTTACCTTTATTTATTGAAAGACATCATCGGTGGTCTGAAATACAAAAGTTTGACTATTACAACCGCTAACGAAAGGACCGGGTAGAGCGCAATGAAACAAGTAAACAATCCCTTAAACAGAAGTCCGTAAAACAATAATTTCCCTGATATGACGTATTACTATCCTCGAATGCAATGTCCTTGAGGACAATCACGTTACTACAGGTGTTTCACATGGCCACCGTCCATGTCAAGGCAGGCTTCATCACGTCTCCTCTCATTGATGTCGACACAAGTTAAATAATCCCAGACGCGTTCCGAATCTACTGACGACCATCCAAAATGCATTCCTGGCGTTCATCGACGTTGCCAACAGGGCCGGAATACATCAAAGCTCTCAAGGATCCGCACAGAAAACAATCCAACGGTTTCAAGTCGGGGGGACCTGTGACGCAATAGGCTGGCTGCTGTGATCGAGCGTTTCTAGGCGCTTCAGTCTGGATCCACGCGGCTGCTACGGTCGCAGGTTCGAATCCTGACTCGGACATGGATGTGTATGATGTCCTTAGGTTTTTTAGGTTTAGGTAGTTCTAAGTCTAGGGGACTGATGACCTTAGATGTTAAGTCCCATAGTGCTTAGAGCCATTAGAACCATTTGTGACGCAATGCTATTTCATAGCGACAACCGATACATTGCAACTGCAGGCTTTCTCGGCGTATTTCAGCTATGAAATCTTCACGGGTTATCAGCCGAGTGGCGTCGTCTTCTAGTCGCAACGTTTCATGGATTGCATATCCATCATCTTCAGGCGAAGTGTCGCGATGCTGTCGGTCCAGTGGCTGCAAAGGCGCGCGACAGACAGCATCCCGACACTTTCGAAATCCATGTAAGTCCAGTTTAATTGTACCTGTAACGATAGTATATGAAGCTGGGACTCCGAAAACATAATCCTCTCGGTTATTTGAAATGTATAAGGAAAACACAAGTTACGTTAGCGAGACCAATTGTATGTTATTACTAGAGCAAATACGTGTATAAGAACAGAAAAACATTCAAATTTGTCTTCCTGACACTATTTTATTCATCTAAGCACTGTAATTTTTGGTATTTAAAAGAGCTGTTACATGCACACGACAGAACTAATGAAAAAGAAGCAGTTGTAAACAATCGCCTGCTAATGTTTTGAGCTATTTAAGATGGCGGCATGGTCCTCCCCCTCTGGCTTCAAAACGAGGTACAGCGTTAAGTCTATAGTGCCATCTCCATTGTTTTTTATCTCCATGGTTTCAGTACTGCAGACTTTTAGAATTCTGGACGGACACACAAACTTTGAGCTAGCTGGAACATTTGGAAACTTGTCAATGAATATTTATTGGACTATCTAAAAAAATAGGAAAGACAATAAACTTTGCGAACTTGTGATTTAAAATCAGAATCAATAGTGCAGATAATTACGTCGACGAAGCTTGTTCTGTAGCGTCTGTAATAAACACTTCGTTAGTATCGCACGCACTGACTATAAACTATTTAAATTTAATTTAAATGATCCGTGTCTTCTTGAAGTGAAGCGTTGATTCTTAATCTGTGTTCGTGGAACTGACCAGAGTATAATAACTGAATTGAAGCTTCGTCGCCGTGTTATTCAAATAAAACGAAATAAGAGTTAGCATACTCCGGCAACACTTGGTACGATTTACGTCCAGATATGCGCACGCGACGACACGACAGCCTAAAAGAACCACATATTAAAATATCTATAGTGAAGACAAGACCGCGACAACCCAACACCAGCTTCAAGGTGCGCTGAATAAATTGCGGGCCAGTTAAATTTTGGCCACCCTGTATACGGTAATTCCTCTTGGGCATTGCTTCTAAAACTGGGGGTGATTATCCCCCTGTGAATAAAAATGAAGAACAAAAGAGATCGATTGAGTTACTGTTACGAAACTAAATTATTTTTTAATATTCATTACTATTATCACTGTTTCGTAATACTGTAATACTGACCATATAAGTTGCCAATAATTAAATTATTTTCAATACTAATTTTAATGTGACACAGTTTGATGGAGGTTACAGCAGTTGAAAGGAATGTACGGTATGAACATCTCCCTCACATAGTCCACCCACTACACACGTACATTGTACCATGTATCTATGACAGTGAAATTGAGATACACACATCAAATATGCTTAAATATCTCATGGAAATACCCTCTCCAAGTTGTAGGTAGTTCTCACAATGCGCGACAAATTATTTCATTTTTCAATTTTCAAGAGATAAACAAACTAATTGACAGCACAACACAATAGTAACTTTATGAAAGTTATTCGCAACTGCGGAAACTTTCAGACTATTAGCTGCATTTGGTATGGAGATATTATCTGTTGGTGACACATAAAAATTTGTGCCGTACCAGCACTCGAACTAGGATTTCCCCATTGTCGCGAGCACTCGCCTTAACGAAACCGGCTATCCGAGCGCGCTTCCGTGTTTGACGCAGCCTTCCATGTGTCATATTTCCTAAGTAAGTCTTCCAACTTCAGTCAATTCAAAAATTACGAGTCTAAGAGGTACAGCTATAAAAAAATCTACGAAGTATAGTGCCCACATTTCAACTCGGTTGACTTTAGATGGGATGCAGGATGAAAGTGAAACAATTGTCGATACGGAGAGTCGTGGTGCGGTGGAAGCATGTTTTGTAACATGACCGTACCACCGATGTGGATATTTAGCTTTCTTTTCTCAGAAGGAGTTGTACGTAGCACTCTGAATTGTTTCATCACTTTATAAATAAAAGTTGTTAGAAAAAATCAGTTACAATTGTCTCACTGACTCATTAATTTGTGATTGAATAGAACAACTACAGAAACTAAATACAACTTATCTTTCGTCATTTTAAAAATAAAAGTGTTCAGAAAAATTCTTTTTCATTCTGAAGCAGCCTCTTGACGATCAATAAGCTTGACAATATTTCCTGGATGCCCAATAATATTGATCGCCTAGGAGTGATATTGAGAGGTTGCGCAATAATATTGAGAACATCAAAAAATTTGGAAATATATTGCGCTGTCAGGAAGTGTTGTGGTGTTTGTGGGGAATATTGACAATATCCTTGACAGTTCTATCGTGCTACACAGGCCAAGGAGGTTAGTATTGGTATTGTTGTTTGGAAAATGGGTTGAAAAGAGACGAAAGAGCATTATTATTAGAGTGCGTCGAAATATTATTCCCGATATTGTGGGATGTTACGGCAGACGAGTACCAAAACACATGTATTGAGAATGATGAATCATATGATTTATTGCTGGGAAAATATGGTGTATGGGCGAAGGACGACGTTTTTAAAAAATTGATTAATGCAAAGTTATGAATAAAGGTATATACATTACTTATCCGAATATTATCCTTTAGTTCACTTATTATTGGATGACACGTATCTATAACTATGTCTCAAATACTGTTAGATGAAACTGCATTTGTAATTTGCAAGTCTTCGAAAGAACTAGCAGTAGCAACGTATTGCAGCGGAGCAAGATAAACGCCGGTTTGGTGGAACTTTGTCTTTCAGTGTATTATTTTGTTTCTGGATGATAGGGATATGAGCGTCGAGGGGGGAATGGAACGTCGTGCTTGCAACAAAGTAGAGACATTACCACAGCAGCCGCGGACTGCGGTATTGTTGCACAATATTATCGATAGTATAATTGATCATAGTACCGAGCAATCTAGGCAGAATGTCCATATTATTGCACGGTATTATCACGGAAAACGGAGGGGTCCTTATATATCCTATCCAAGTCCAAAAGCCTGTAGATGAACACGAGAATTAGAAGAGATCTTTAGATAACACCTGAAATACAAACAAATCAAGTGGTAAAACAAGGGTGTAGCTTGCCACCAACATTATTCATTAATGTAGATGACATGATTAGGAAATATTAACAGGAATACTGACAGGATGTTATTCGTGGATGATCAGGTTGTAATAGAAGTTAGCGAACATAAATTACAAACTCAGACAAGTGCAGGCTACAATCTGATTGTATATGTAAATTCAACTAAAACCATGGCCCTTTCAGTACGAGCAAAAATAGTTCTCAATAATAAACCGATAAAACAGGTTGTAAGTAGGCTGTTTAGGTTTTTTTATTGGTAACGCCACCTCTGTATAAAAATCACTGGCTGTGCTGTGTGCAGTCTGTGGCTGGTTTGCATTGTTGTCTGCCATTGTAGTGTTGGGCAGCGGCAGCTGGATGTGAACAGCGCGTAGCGTTGCGCAGTTGGAGGTGAGCCGCCAGCAGTGGTGGATGTGGGGAGAGAAATGGCGGAGTTTTGAAATTTGTAAGACTGGATATCATGAACTGCTATGTATATTATGATTTTTCAACACTATTAAGTTAAATACATTGTTTGTTCTCTATTAAAATCTTTCATTTGCTAACTATGCCTATCAGTAGTTGGTGCCTTCCGTAGTTTGAATCTTTTATTTAGCTGGCAGTAGTGGCGCTCGCTGTATTGCAGTAGTTCGAGTAACGAAGATTTTTGTGAGGTAAGTGATTTGTGAAAGGTATAGGTTAATGTTAGTCAGGGCCACTCTTTTGTAGGGATTATTGAAAGTCAGATTGCGTTGCGCTAAAAAAAATATTGTGTGTCGTTTTAAGCACAGTAATGTATAATTGTTCAAAGGGGACGTTTCATATGATTACCAATAAAAAAACCTAAACAGCCTACTTACAAGGTAGCCCATTTCGAGTATTTAGGATGTGACATATCATATGATCAAGATGTAGATATACAGAAAAAAATAATACTTACCAGCATGTATGTGGTACAATAAAAAGGATACCTAAAGTGTAAGACAAGGAAAGTCAGACAACTGAAATTTCATAATCTCATGGCAATTACTATTTTCATGTATGGGGCAGAGAGTTAGACTCTAGGATAGAAAGATTTACAGCAACTGATCTGGCCTTGTAACACTAACCAAAATGGCCTTGCTGTGCTGGTACTGCGAACGGCTGAAAGCAAGGGGAAACTACAGCCGTAATTTTTCCTGAGGGCATGCAGCTTTACTGTATGGTTAAACGATGATGGCGTCATCTCTGGTAAAATATTCCGGAGGTAAAACAGTCCCCCATTCGGATCTCCGAGCGGGGACTACTCAAGAGGACGTCGTTATCAGGAGAAAGAAAACTGGCGTTCTACGGATCGGACCGTGGAATGTCAGATCCCTTAATCGGGCAAGTAGGTTAGAAAATTTAAAAAGGGAAATGGGTAGGTTAAAGTTAGATATAGAGGGAATTAGTGAAGTTCGGTGGCAGGAGGAACAAGACTTTTGGTCAGGCGAATACAGGGTTATAAATACAAAATCAAATAGGGGTGATGCAGGAGTAGGTTTAATAATGAATAAAAAAAAGTAGGAGTGCGAGTAAGCTACCACAAACAGCACAGTGAACGCATTATTGTGGCCAAGATAGACACGAAGCCCACACCTACTACAGTAGTACAAGTTTATATGGCAAATAGCTCTTCAGATGGCGAAGAAATTGAAGAAATGTATGATGAAATAAAAGAAATTATTCAGATAGTGAAGGGAGACGAAAATTTAATAGTCATGGGTGACTGGTATTCGGCAGTAGGTAAAGGGAGAGAAGGAAACGTAGTACGTGAATATGGATTGGGGGTAAGAAATGAAAGAGGAAGCCGTCTGGTAGAATTTTGCACAGAGCATAACTTAATCATAGCTAACACCTGGTTCAAGAATCATAAAAGAAGGTTGTATACATGGAAGAAGCCTGGAGATAAAGGAAGGTGTCAGATAGATTATATAATGGTAAGACAGAGATTTAGAAACCAGGTTTTAAATTGTAAGACATTTCCAGGAGCAGATGTGGACTCTGACCACAATCTATTGGTTACGAACTGTAGATTAAAACTGAAGAAACTGCAAAAAGGTGGGAATTTAAGGAGATGGGACCTGGATAAAATGACTAAACCAGAGGTTGTACAGAGTTTCAGGGAGAGCATAAGAGAACGATTGACAGGAATGGGGGAAAGAAGTACAGTAGAAGAAGAATGGGTAGCTTTGAGGGATGAAGTAGTGAAGGCAGTAGAGGATCAAGTAGGTGAAAAGACGAGGGCTAGTAGAAATCCTTGGGTAACAGAAGAAATATTGAACTTAATTGATGAAAGGAGAAAATATAAAAATGCAGTAAATGAAGCAGGCAAAAAGGAATACAAACGTCTCAAAAATGAGATCGACAGGAAGTGCAAAATGGCTAAGCAGGGATGGCTAGAGGACAAATGTAAGGATGTAGAGGCTTATCTCACTACGGGTAAGATAGATACTGCCTACAGGAAAGTTAAAGAGACCTTTGGAGAAAAGGGAGCCACTCGTATGAAAATCAAGAGCGTTGATGGAAACCCAGTTCTAAGCAAAGAAGGGAAAGCAGAAAGGTGGAAGGAGTATGCAGAGGGTCTATACAAGGGCGATGTACTTGAGGACAATATTATGGAAATGGAAGAGGATGTAGATGAAGATGACATGGCAGATACGATAATGTGTGAAGAATTTGACAGAGCACTGAAAAACCTGAGTCGAAACAAAGGCCCGAGAGTTGATAACATTCCATTAGAACTACTGACAGTCTTGGGAGAGCCAGTCCTGACAGAACTCTACCATCTAGTGAGCGAGATGTATGAGACGGGTGAGATACCCTCAGACTTCAAGAAGAATATAATAATTCCAATCCCAAAGAAAGCAGGTGCTGACAGATGTGAGAATTACCGAACTATCAGTTTAATAAGTCACGGCTGTAAAATACTAACGCGAATTCTTTACAGACGAATGGAAAAACTAGTAGAAGGCGACCTCGGGGAAGATCAGTTTGGGTTCCGTAGAAATATTGGAACACGTGAGGCAATACTAACCCTACGACTTATCTTAGATGATAGATTAAGGAAAGATAAACCTACGTTTCTAGCATTTGTAGACTTAGAGAAAGCTTTTGACAATGTTGATTGGAATACTTCCTTTCAAATTCTGAAGGTGTCAGGGCTAAAATACAGGGATCGATAGGCTATTTACAATTTGTGCAGGAACCAGATGGCAGTTATAAGAGTCGAGGGACATGAAAGGGAAGTAGTGGTTGCGAAGGGAGTTAGACAGGGTTGCAGCCTCTCCCCGATGTTATTCAATCTGTATATTGAGCAAGTAGTAAAGGAAACAAAAGAAAAATTCGGAGTAGGTATTAAAATCCATGGAGCAGAAATAAAAACTTTGAGGTTCGCCGATGACATTGTAATTTTGTCAGAGACAGCAAAGGACTTGGAAGAGCTGTTGAACGGAATGGATAGTGTCTTGAAAGGAGGATATAAGATGAACATTAACAAAAGCAAAGCAAGGATAATGGAATGTAGTCGAATTAAATCGGGTGATGCTGAGGGAATTAGATTAGGAAATGAGACACTTAAAGTAGTAAAGGAGTTTTGCTATTTGGGGAGCAAAATAACTGCTGATGGTCGAAATAGAGAGGATTTAAAATGCAGACTGTCAATGGGATGGAAAGCGTTTCTGAAGAAGAGAAATTTGTTAACATCGAGTATAGATTTGAGTGTCAGGAAGTCGTTTCTGAAAGTATTTGTATGGAGTGTAGCCATGTTTGGAAGTAAAACATGGACGATAAATAGTTTAGACAAGAAGTGAATAGAAGCTTTCGAAATGTGGTGCTACAGAAGAATGCTGAAGATTAGATGGGTAGATCACATAACTAATGAGGAGGTATTGAATAGAATTGGGGAGAAGAGAAGTTTGTGGCACAACTTGACTGGAAGAAGAGATCGGTTGGTAGGACATGTTCTGAGGCATCAAGGGATCACCAATTTAGTATTGGAGGGCAGCGTAGAGGGTAAAAATCGTAGAGGGAGACCAAGAGATGAATATACCAATCGGATTCAGAAGGATGTAGGTTGCAGTAGGTACTGGGAGATGAAGAAGGTTGCACAGGATAGAGTAGCATGGAGAGCTTGCGTCAAACCAGTCTCAGGACTGAAGACAACAACAACAGAAGCGTCAGAAATGAAATTTCTAAGATCTCTGGAAGGCTGCACTAAGGAAGACAAAATTAGAAACGAAACAATAAGGGAAGAATTAGAAATCCAACCAATAACGCAAAAGGCAATCCAGTACAAAGAAAAATGGAGAGAAGACTTGCTTCGTATGTCACCACAAAGACTTGCTAAACTAGCAATGGACTATAAGCCACGGTGAATGAGCAATGTGGGAATACCAAGGATGAGATGTTTAGACCCCAACAGGACCTAGGCTGAAGTGACCACACGTCTCGTATTTTACGGGATCGTCCATTATTTACCCTATATATCCCGTCATACCGAGAAAATACGGGAAGTACATTGCCTCGTTTTTCATTAAACATCCAGAATTTTTGCAATAGCACGTTTTTAAGTAACATGTAGAATAACCAAATGGAGAATAAATGTGGTCATATCTAAAGAATAAAGAAATTTCACGCTTTGATTAAACCAAACATAACGAGGCGCGATTTCTGAAACTACCGAGCGAGGTGGCGCAGTGGTTAGACACTGGACTCGCATTCTGGAGGACGACTGTTCAATCCCGCGTCCCGCGTCAGGCCTGATTTAGGTTTTCCGTGATTTCCCTAAATCGCTCCAGGCAAATGCCAGGATGGTTCCTTTCAAAGGGCACGGCCGACTTCCTTCCTCGTCCTTCCGTAATCCGATGAGACCGATGACCTCGCTGTCTGGTCTCCTTCCCCAAACAACCCAACCCCCCAACGATTTCTGAAGTTCGTTGGTTGCTACTATGTAATGCTTTCATTTGGCGAGCACTTTGTCGTTTCGGCTTTCTTTGAGCATTGCCTATTTCTTCGGGTTGCTGCATTTAGAAGTGTGGTTTTAGACCGTTAGAGTCACAGGTTACGTTGCTTCGTGTAATGTATTGTAAACTTTTCACAGAAATGCCAGAAAGGAAGTGTGTATTTACTGACGAAAGTAAATGTGAGTTTCCATTTCTGAAACTGGAACAGCAAATCGAGAAATTATTTTACACGTTTGTTTGCATGTGGCAACAATAACACAATAATATATTTACTCGATCAGTAATTGAAGAATTTAATGTTTTTCTAGTGCGAGTGTTAACAGAAAGTACGAGAGTTACCCAGAAAGCAATGCACCACATTTTTTTTTCTCAGGCGAAAACAGTGCTACAAATGAGAAGCGTTACGTATGTGCTATTTGAAGTCTCTTGAGTGAGTGCGCCATGTTTCCGTCATTCCCGACAGATAGCGTAGCTGCAGAACAGTTTCAATATGGCGCCTGTTGGTGATGCTACAAGCAACGTGCTGTCATTGAATTTTTCACTGCAGAGAGAGAGAGAGAGAGAGAGAGAGAGAGAGAGAGAGAGAGAGAGAGACTGTGGGGAATATTCACAAACGCTTGTGCAAAGTCTATGGAGCATCTGTTGTTGACAGAAGTACAGTTAGTCGTTAGTTCAAAATGGTTCAAATGGCTCTGAGCACTATGGGACTTAACATCTATGGTCATCAGTCCCCTAGAACTTAGAACTACGTAAACCTAACTAACCTAAGGACATCACACAACACCCAGCCATCACGAGGCAGAGAAAATCCCTGACCCCGCCGGGAATCGAACCCGGGAACCCGGGCGTGGGAAGCGAGAACGCTACCGCACGTAGTCGTTAGTCGCTGGGCATGGAGGGTGAGGTTATGAGAGGGCGGTTCGGCGGAACTCCACAATTTACAGCGGTAGGGGAGACCATCCACGGCTGTCACACTCGACATGTTGCAGCGAGCTGCTGATGTCATTCGCGAGGGCAGACGCATTACGACTCGGCAGTTGGCGCTGCATCTGTCAAATCAGCAAAGCAAGTGTCGGTGCAATTATCCGCACAATTGGATATTCAAAAGTGTGTGCAAGATGTGTCGCGCGGTGTCTAACGGTGGATCACAAACCGCACATTTGTTTTGATTTGTTGCAACGCTTTGGAGCTGAGGGGGAGACCTTGTCCCGCATTGCGACAGGTGATGAAACCTGGGTTAACCATTTTGAGCCCGAAACAAAACGACAGTCGATGGAATGGCGCCGTTCTCACTCCTCACAGAAGAAAACATCCGCCGGTAAGGTCATGATCGCCGTGGGACTGTGAAAGTGTTATTCTCATTGATGAGATGCCAAGAGGCGGTACCATTAATTTAGAAGCACGTGCCAACACATTAACAAAACTCAAGACGAGGTTCTGGCGACTTCGGCAACCCAGGAGATGTTTTGCTGCAACACGATAACTCTAAGGCGCTGCAATCATGGACTGTGCGGCTGTACCCGGTGGAGGTTCGAGTCCTCCCTCGGGCATGGGTGTGTGTGTTTTCCTTAGGATAATTTAGGTTAAGTAGTGTGTAAGCTTATGGGCTGATGACCTTAGCAGTTAAGTCCCATAAGATTTCACACACATTTGAACATTTTTTGAACACACCACAAAACAGGATTGGACAGTGTTACCCCATCCACCCTACAGCCCTAACCTAGCCCCCTCGGACTTCGCACTTGTTTGGGCCATTAAAGGATGCCATTTGTGGAAGAAATTTTGAGGACGATGAGGACGTGATTCACACAGTGAAGCACTGGCTCCGCCACCACGACAACGATTGGTCCCTATAGGGCGTGCACGCCCTGGTTTCGGGCTGAAGGAAGGACATAGAAAGGGATGGAGATTGCGTGGTGCAATAGGGTGTGTAGATAGAACACCATTCTTCTGTGTGTGTAATTCTCGTTGTATTCCATAAAGAATTATTGAACAAAAAAAAGATGCGATGCATTGCTTTCAGGGCAACCCTCGTAGTTGTAGCATAGAACAAGCATTTTAGCCCAAATTATCGAAACAGATGTAGTTTTAAAGAAAATTTCCACAAAACGTTAATACATTCAACTTTTAATTTGTGTCCCTTATTTTGATTTTAGGTAAGTGGTCACCTTCCCTAGGCCTAACCCTGGGGTGGCACAAGAAGAAGATTATTATGTAATGTTATTGACTATCTAGGGAACACTTAGGGGGTAGGACGTCAAACTGGCCGACTTGGAGCAGGAGAGGCACCACAGGACATATTAATTTCCACTGTCTATACTTTTACAAATAAATTCATAAAACTTTGTCAGCATGACCAGGAAGAGTTCAGAATTCACGCTCATAGCAGTGGAAGTTCAAAAATATATCAACATATATATCTTTTTACATGGGAAATGTCATCATTTTTTCACTTACTATTGGCTGCATTCGTTGCTATAGGTACACTTTGCTTCATAAGTTAGGGAGATTCTTCGATGACCATACTCACAGGTGTATGAATCTCTAGAATGTTCCAAATCTATTAAAACTGTGCCAAAAATTGAGATAATTAACCATAGAATTTGAGTTTTTTCTAAACATGAAGTTTAAAATGTAATAGCTCATTCAATTTTTCATTAATTGAATAAATTCTAGAGTTTCATACACCTGTAAGTATGGTTTTCATGCTCTGCAAAATTCATCGAAGAATCTCACTTACTTGTGAAGATGAGGGAACCTATAGCAACAAATGTAGCCAATAGTAAGTGAAAAAATGATGACATTTCACACGTAAAACGAATCTATTTTGTTATACTTTTGAGCTTACATTGCTATGAGTTTGAATCCTGAATCCTTCCTGGTCGTGTTGACAAAGTTTTATGAATTTATTTGTAAAAGTATAGACAGTGAAAATTAAAATGTCGTGTGGTGCCTCTTCTGCTCCAAGTCAGCCCGTTTGACGTCCTACCCCCCTTAAGGTTTGGTTAGGCGGCAATGTTGATGATGGTTACGGCAGGGTGGGTACCAGTTAGTATCTCATTGCAATAAGGGGTGATGGGTCTCAGAAAGGTTGGGAAGCACTGCTCTAGGACGTCCCTACAAACATTAAGGAAATTTACGGAGCAGTGTACTCACTTTCTGGGCAGCCTTGCTCTTCCGGATCGGCAGCGGCGAAGGCCAGCAGAGTGAGGAGAGCTACCACGGCGGTCTTCATGTCTTGCGGAGCGCTGTGGGTCGAGTCCTGGCATGGCGGCTGCAGAGGGAGCCGTCTTATAGTCCGCGGGCCACCGCTATCTGGGCTCGTTAGCTCACGACGCGTCCTTGTCACCTGGGATTCTTCCGCTCGAGCGCGGAACGCTTCGCCATCTCGGCACGGTGAGTCAAGACCCCACCTGAGTGGTGCGAGACAAGCGCCCAGGCGGGCTATCACCTGGAGCACGTGATTCGGCAACTCCGTGTCGTCGTATCCACAACTGCGCCAGGCGAGCTGCCGCGATGGTAAGGCACTGGATTCGCATCTGCGAGGACGTCGGTTCAGACAGCACGAGAGCCCACGACCAGAATTTTTGAGTTACAGCAGTGCGGCCCGAACCAAATCAGATCGATAGATTCGATCACCCTAAACAAAAAAAAAAAAAAAAAAAAATTAATTTCAGAAATTTATCGCGTCGCTTCTGATCTGAGCACATTTTCAAAGATGTCAACAAATTTTTCCGAATTGTGTAGTAGCAGTAAGTCTGATTTTCGGAAGGTAATTGAATGATTGATCTAAGACACCTTATAAAAGCGTTTCGGACTCCTGCAGTGTACCAAAAACCTTGGGTAGCATTTGAAAGAAAAAGAGACAAAAAAGTAAATCATTGCAGACCATCTTAATATCCGTGTTAATAATAGATTTTGGTTATTTAGTGCGCAAAATTCGTTTTTCAGAAGAAAATCTGAATACCTATTTTTTGAGACCGTTTTGCACACGTAGAAAAACTTTGCCCATATGGAGATAGAAACCATATAAGGCAAATTTAGTGCATCAACTTACAAATCAGACAACTTTTCCATACTAAAAATGATTAATAAATTGTACTGAGATGTATAAAAGCCTGTGTCTGCAAGCCAATCAACAAGATACGACCGTCAAATTCTGAGATGATTAATAAAGAGTTTACTCGAAACTTTCGTACTGAAATTGAAGGATTTTTTAAATAAAATGGACAGAAGAAAACTGGGATAACATTTGTGAATTATAGTTTATTTGAAGTCAAAAAATGTAAATGTTTTTAATCATTGTCGGACTTATCATCATCATCGTCGTCATCAAAATCACTCTCCAGGTCACTATCAATAACTTCATGCCTTTATGTGAAAAAAAGACAATTAATCAAAATCACTAGTTTCTTTATAAAAATTATACAGGAAAATTCAACTGTACCTCTGGTGAATATTGATTCTTCGTCTAAAAAATAACGTCGCTTGTTTCTGATAGATGCCTATGGAAGAACCACAAAGAATCCAAACTTTTCAATGTCAATAAACTTTGCCAACAGCCGTACACTTTAAGATATTTTATTTTATTCGCAAAGCAACCAGCTGCGGCAATTCGTTTTGACACCTTCAGCCCCCTCACAATAGGAGAGTATACATGTAGTAATGACAGGTAATCATAATACCACTTAATCTTAAAAATGGAAGTATTGGCTTAAATCAAATCTATGTGTACATCCAGCATAATGGACTAAAACATGTTTGTATATTTGTTAGTTGCGTTAAACCAAATCTCTCTGTATATGCAGCACAATAGACTAAAAACATGTGTACATATCTGTTAGTCATAAAACCATTTAACATCACAGATGTACAAGGGAACATGTAAATTCATTAAAAAGATCGGCACTTGACAGTGTACAATCAAGAGCTCCGCTGAAAAAAGCTCGTCTTTTTTTATAATAAAATCCTATAAAATTCTTTTAGGTGAGGAACCGCTTAGTATATATGAGTACCAATATTCATTTAAAGTAAAATGTCACACAGTAAGTTATGAAATACAATACTGTGCATATTTACGGCCTAGGAAATATCACAGATGGTAAGACAAGTAGTTGTCGCAGCATCGAAAATAACTTGACGCAAAACCCAACGGCAGTCGACGTATTAAGAAAAAATAGCATACACAGCGATCAATAAGAATATTCAGATCTTGCGGTTTAGGTTACATAGTAAATCCGAATAAAAGATATGATTTGGTTTCCTTTATATCACTTAACAGGTCAGCATTACCGCAAGGCAAGTCCTCTAAGTTCGCAGCCGACAACACTGACTCGCTGATAAACTAACCGGGTCCTAATCACACTCATCAGGTGTAGTCAATACATACCGAATTCCCACAAGTGATTTGGG
Organism: Schistocerca piceifrons; assembly: GCF_021461385.2. Classification (NCBI taxonomy): domain Eukaryota; kingdom Metazoa; phylum Arthropoda; class Insecta; order Orthoptera; family Acrididae; genus Schistocerca; species Schistocerca piceifrons. The sequence continues at coordinate 1,023,286,922 of NC_060139.1, read as the reverse complement.
GAATGTGTCAATTTGGGTCTAAAAAGCAATTGGCTAAAATGTGGTATCTGCCAATAGCTAACACTAGTTCCCATTATAAGGAAGCATTAAATGCTTCATTGTCATAAGTATAAAAATATCATATAAGATACCAATAAACCGAAAACATGGTCACTGATAAACATATGCTGCCTATCGAGGGAGTAGACTGCTATAAAGGAAATACAAAGAGTTGCAGAAACCAAGACCTACGAGCTCATATGAAGGTGACATATAGTAAGCTTAATGTAAACAATCATTGTGTTACAGTAAGGTTGAAAAATTACGTTCACAATAAGATTCCTAGACAACAAAATATAGAAGAAGAACTGTTTATTGTCGGAAACATAATGGTGAACCGTTTAAGGGCTTAAATAATGTAGACGTACATAAATATTGCTGAGCAGAAGTTGCATGTGTCATCCAAAGGAAAGTCCCCAAAAATAACAATATGAAATTTACTACAATAAGTCCCAGAAACTACCTGTGACTAGACCCTAACATGCCAAAATCATTATGGGTTATTCTAGCTAAATGGTGCTATAGTTAGAGTAGTTAGAGAAAGATCACCCCACTGGAACACAGTGTGTCACTATCAAACTACAGAACCGAACATATCACGGTGAAACTCCTCGAAAGCCTAGTATTGGCGAACATGCATCGTCAAGGAAATGATGGAAGCGTAAACAGTGATAGCTATCTACGTACTCACAACCAAAATCAAGACTCCACCGCGCCCTATTATTGGTCAAAACGATCTTTTACATGACAGGCACTTCCATAAAACAGTCCCACTGGACTACTGTTAGCAGCACCACTGACAAAAGACAACCATGTGAATGACAAACTGGTCTGTACTAAAAGAACGTCGTATGCTGACCAGTAAATTAAAATGCTTTACAAAAACCTATTCGACCTCACGTCAAGACTACTTCAACACAGGAATACTGTAATTCTAGCTGAAACCCAATGTATTGGTCCAGCACATGAAAAAAAAACACCAAAGTTTTCCACTATTACTGAAGTCAGCCCATGGAAATATATAAGCATCAAAACACTACTGTTGATATCGGCCCGCATCTCGTGGTCGTGCGGTAGCGTTCTCGCTTCCCACGCCCGGGTTCCCGAGTTCGATTCCCGGCGGGGTCAGGGATTTTCTCTGCCTCGTGATGGCTGGGTGTTGTGTGCTGTCCTTAGGTTAGTTAGGTTTAAGTAGTTCTAAGTTCTAGGGGACTGATGACCATAGATGTTAAGTCCCATAGTGCTCAGAGCCATTTGAACCATTTGTTGATATCGAAAACAAAACGGAAGTTCCGTAAAACCTAACAACAACTCTTCAGCTGTCATCCTATACCATTTAAAAGGATTTAAAATGTTAGTGTTAACACTTATTACATCTAGGTAGAGCGATCTCTATGATAGGAAAGTAAATGTCCGTAATGTCATCAGAATACGGTAACACTACTGTTGAAACCGAAAACAAAACGGAAGATCAGTAAAACCTAACAATAAATCTTCAGCTTTCTGAATAAAATAAAATATCTTAAAGTGTACGACTGTTGGTAAAATTTATTGACATTGAAAAGTAGTGCCAGCCGATGTCCCCTGGTCGTAATGGACCAACTGAGATTAAAAATCGAGGCATTCATCGTTCTCATACCATCCGAAGTCTGTGGGGTTTGGATCTGTTAGACATTGCTCAATATTTACACAATAGATTTCATTCTCAATAAACGCTGCTCCAATTCTGTTTTACATGGCGGTAGGTTGCAGGCATCGTAATTGGATAAATCAAGATTTAGATTTTTAGAAGACTGTTTGATTTTCATTTAATATGTTTTTGTAAATCTTTTTGTAAAATGTTTAATCTAGCCCAATCGACATCATTATTTTCTTTCTCGTTGTATAATCAGCACGTGAGTTCTTCTGAGACGTTCAGTACATTCCCGGTATCAGAAGTATAACTGCCTAAATCTGAAAGCCTTTTAGTAGCGTGCAGAATTTTTCTGCATTGTCAGTGGTCATTTTTTCTCTTGTAACAGGACGCGGGACTATAATCGCAGCCAGTCACAGCATTAAAAACAGTTAAAGATTTTGCTAGAGGCCGTCGTAATGCTTCATACAGTCGCGGAACATCAGTGTAACGGTGGGAATTACCAACGCCAACATCCATCCAAATCTTCACCGAACTTTTCATAAATTCCAGATTCCCAAGCTTTACAATTTAAATGTTAGTGTCGGAATATCGAATAGATACTAGACTTTGTTAATTAATTTGATAAACATGGTAAACAATTTTGGTGTCTGCCTCCTAGTGCTGTTGACCAAGCTTTACAATTTAAATGTTGGTGTCGGAATATCGAATAGATACTAGACTTTGTTAATTAATTTGATAAACATGGTAAACAATTTTGGTGTCTGCTTCCTAGTGCTGTTGACAAGTTAGATGTTCATACATTGTTTGATCAACAGTCGATCCTCTACCAATTTTCATAGCACAACTTGTGATAATACAATATGGGGGGTTTTGTCCGCAGTAACCTGTGCCCTGTTCTGTTGTGACCAATCATTAATTTAATGTCTGCCCACATCTTCTTTAAATTTTTCAAATTTTTTCCGAAATCCGAAGGTTTAGCTGGTTGTGGTTCTGAGATGTCAAAATCTAGCAAAGTTATGCTCTTCCTCTCTCCGTGTTCATAGACGGGCAGAAATACAGTCAAACATCACATCGATAATTGAAACTAATGTTTACACAAAACGTGCAAAATTTTCTTCGAGAGATGTCCAAATGTTCGTCGAATGTCTCCTAAGAATTCCGGATCAGTACTTGTTTTTTAAAATGTCGAATCAATTTTATTTGTTGTTCCATCCATGTGACAAAAGTGATAGCGGCATTCGACTTATCGGATAACACAGTACTTTTTCCGTACTTATTTTTCCTGAGTATAACGCCAAAAGGCGCTCAAATAAATAGCAGGTCTCAACATAAGAGTGTAACAAGCGCCAAAGTGTTCTTTTCGTTTTTAGAAGTGTCTGAAACAATTTTTGATAACCCTTATAACAATTCAAAAGATTAAAAAATACTGAAGCTGGTGGCCATAAAACAATTCGGCAAAATTTGTTGACAGTATGGAAAATGCATTCAGCCCAAGTGCTAACTGCAGAATGTCTGAAAACAAAAGTTTTCGTAATAAAATGACAAAATGTATGTACATTTTTAATGGCGGACTTATTGTGATAGTACCATCTGCCTTGTTTTTTTTAAGATAGCAGATATGGACCCCCATGCAGCTGTGACTTCCTAGACCGTTATCGCCCACCTAATCGAGTTCAGGATCATCTAATGCGACGATTGTAAACAGTTAAGGCAGTAAAACGATGACACATGGTTTTGGTCATGGGCTTTCGCACTAAAATCCCCGTCCATGGTTCCCCAAATCGCTTAAAGCGGCCACTATACCGCCAACAATATTGTGCATTATTTCGTATTGCGCAATATTATTGATTGTTTAAGGACAAAACTGAAGGTTCGGCGATATTTTGTAAAATATATTGAGGGCTCTACTGAAAAGAAATTTTTTTTGCGCATACTGGTTTGTCTGTATACCATGTGGCTAATACCGCGCATCTCTGTCAGTTGAATCCCATGTGACAAACTGTTCATTTTGTGCGGTTTGTTCTGTCTTGTGAATCGCATTGTCGAAATGGTTCCGAAATCAGCGGCACGCACGTTCATTTTCGAATAACTGCAAGTACTATGGTGTCGGCATCCTTTTGGTGTCCAAAATCAAACCAGTAGATTAATTGTAAGAAGAAAACTAACCAATACGACATTTTTTTTTTAGGAATATTACGAAATACATTCGAAAGCAGACAAGCTTCAATTACTTCAGAAGTTAGATTCTTTGAGGACGCATTATAGGAAGAAACTGAAACCAATTACTAGTGCAACGAGAAGTGGAGCTGGCGCTAACGAGCTACTGGTGCACATTGGTACTGTGGTCTATGAAGGACAAACATAATCACAATTTCATAATTAAACCTTTCCTTACCGTTACATAATCTTTCAAGCTTTCTGCAATTGTTGTCAACTTTCCCATCACGGTTTGGCTTCTTGCTTGTGGTGGTATTGCACTTACAAATATTCTGTTTGGAAATAACTCAAGGTAACCAACAGGCTCTGACCTGCAGAACTAGCGCGCACTTTTACTTGAATATCACTTCACTGTCTGGAGACAACGATCAGTAAAATGCACCATATAGTGCAGGACGTAAAATAAGCGGGCTTCCATCTTCAGACATTTCCGATAATCATTTGGTTCTCTTATTCTCAAGCCATGTAGTGAATTTCCATGTGTCAGTCTTCCTCCCTTCTTGTACCACTCTTTCATCCATCTAGGCTTCCTCTTTTCTTCCCGATAGTGGAAAGCCAACACATGTACCAAATAACAGCTGGCGTCCGTATCAGCCATGTTTAACCGCCGAGGTTTGACATGTAGTGAGCGCAATGTAAAAAATGGTTCAAATGGCTCTGAGCACTATGCGACTTAACTTCTGAGGTCATCAGTCGCCTAGAACTCAGAACTAATTAAACCTAACTAACCTAAGGACATCACACACATCCATGCCCGAGGCAGGATTCGAACCTGCGACCATAGCGGTCGCTCGGCTCCAGACTGTAGCGCCTAGAACCGCACGTCCACTCCGGTCGGAGAGCGCAATATACCTTCGCTGTCTGGACTAACTATCAATATGTCGCACAGTATTACTGACCAGTATTACTGGCATTCTACAGGCCACTTGAGGAAGACACCGGGGAGGTTCCTTTGAAATGCAGGCGCCAGGTTTCCTTGCCCTTCCCTCTAAAACCAGATCTTGTGCTCCACGCCTACTTCTAAATCTACAACTACATGATTACTCTACAATTCACAGTTAAGTGCCTGGCAAAGAGTTCATCAAACCATCGTTAAGCTATTTCTATACCGTTCTATTCTCGAACTTAAGTGTTTCCGTGCGAGTTCTGATTTCTCTTATTTTATTATGATAATCGTTTCTCCCTATGTAGGTGGGCGCCAACAAAATATTTTAATGCTCTGAGGTTCGTGGTTAAAAGTTGATGAGAGGGTCCTGCCACAGCGAAAAACTCCTTTGTTTTAATGATTGCCACCCTAATTCGTGTATATTACAGGGTGTCCAGAAAAGGACTCCCTGATTTCAAAATTAAATATCTCGAAAACAAAGATCGATAGAGAAATGCAGTAAACGGTATGTTTATTGTGAAAGCTGTAAGAAGTTTATACAGCAGTTTGAAATAATAGTTACAAAAGCTGCTAACAGATGGCGCTGTATGCTGTACAGCTCATATCAGCATACATAAGTGAAATAATCGTATGAAAACAATCTTTGCAAACAATCACATCACAATGTTTTCAGAATGTTCACCATTGGCACTAAAGAGGTGGCGCAAACGAAGAATGAAATTCGCCATTACATTTCGTAGTGTCTCAACCGAAATGGATTCACATGCCACAGAGATCGCCGATTCAAGCTCGTCCAGCGTGGCGGGATGCTTCGGGTAGACCATGTCTTTCACTGTGCCCCACAAAAAAACGTCACAGGGAGTCATATCCGGCGAATATGGAGACCAATCCATGCCTGCACCAGTAAATTTGGGATATTCCAAAGCAATGACTCGATTCCCGAAGTATTCATCAAGAAAGCGAAACACTTGTTCGGTCCGATGTGGTCGGGCTCCATCTTGCACCGAGCGAGGTGGCGCAGTGGTTAGACACTGGACTCGCATTCGGGAGGACGACGGTTCAATCCCGCGTCCGGCCATCCTGATTTAGGTTTTCCGTGATTTCCCTAAATCGTTCCAGGCAAATGCCGAGATGGTTCCTTTCAAAGGGCACGGCCGACTTCCTTCCCCGTCCTTCCCTAATCCGATGAGACCGATGACCTCGCTGTCTGGTCTCCTTCCCCAAAACCAACCAACCAATCCATCTTGCATAAACCATTCAGTACCTGGTCGATCCTCTAACGCTTGCTGTGTGGCGACAAATTGTTCCAAAATTGCAACGTAACGCGCACCAGTGACCGTTTCTCGAATGAAAAAAGGGCCAATAATGCCTCTGCTGCATACTGCAGCCCACACAGTAACTTTAGGAGAATACAGGGTTTCACTTCACACCAATATGGCTTTTCGGAACACCAAAATCGCCAGTTCTGCTGATTCACGTATCCATTCAGGTGGAAGTGTGCTTCATCTGTAAACCAGATGCAGCCAACATCAAATCCTTCACTATCAATCATTGTGAGCATCTGATTAGCAAACGCAACCCTTTGTTGCACAGTTCGTACGGGTATGGCCTGGTGCGTTTGAATTTTGAATGGAAACATGTGTAGGCTCTTTCTCAATATTTTCTGCGTGCTGGAACGCTTCAAACCAGTCTCAGATGCAATTATATGGACGGATGACATTGGATTTCGCTGAATAATTCCAGAAACTGTGGCGATATTTTCAGGCGTAACTGCAGTTTGCTTGCGGCCAACATGCCCCACTAGATCATCAGTTACGCTGCCTGTTCTGTTCGTTGAAATTTTGCGAAGAGCGTACGAATGGTTTTCGCATCGGGTCCTTTTGGAACATTAAATCGTGCTTGAAAACTTCGCCTTGTTGCCGTAGGACTCTCTTCTAACCTGTGGTGCTCTAGCACCAGAAAAACGCATTGTTCAATGGAGTACATGGTTTTAATCTCTTCCTTCGGTACGGTAACCTCCTTTCACGTTTCAATAGTGGAACTGATCGCTCTGGGCTTCGGATCACTATTTATACTAGGCATTACGTATGGCGATTACAGCGCCATCTGTTAGCAGCTTTTGTAACTATTATTTCAAACTGCTGTATAAACTTCTTACAGCTTTCACAATAAACATACCGTTTACTGCATTCCTCTATTGATCTTTGTTTTCGAGATATTTAATTTTGAAATCAGGGAGTCCTTTTCTGGACACCCTGTATCTGTGGCACTCTCTCCCCTATTTCGCGATAATAATAAACGAGCTGCTCTTCTCTGAACTTTTTCGATGTCCTCCGTCAATCGTGTCTGATGCCGAACACACTGGGCACAGCAGTACTCCAGTAGAGGGCGGACAAGCGTGGTGGAAGCAGTCTCTTCAGTAGACCTGCTATATTTTCTAAGTGTTCTGAAAATAAACAGCATCTTTGGTTTGCTTTCCCCGTAACATTATCTATGTGTTCTTTCCAATTTAAATTATTCGTGATTGTGATCTCCAAGTATTTATCTGATCTTACAGCCTTCAGATTTTGTGTGATTTGTCGTGTAACAGAAATTGAGTGGATACTTTTTTAGAGCTCATGTGAATGAATTCAATATTACTTCTGTTTTACTCGATGACTTTCTGTCAGTTATTACAGACTGTGATCTTTCTGACGGGAAATGATCTCGAAGTCAACGGGACGTCAAACAATAATGTTCCTTACATCTGCATGATATGTCACATTTCTTTCCACAGTTAGTGTCAGATGTATTCACTTTAACATTCTGAAAGATAAACATCCTTTAGAGAGATAAAGAGCACTGCCGTACCACAGTCTTCGATTTGGGGTCCATTACCACTATTCTTATACGAGGGTTGTCCAGAAAGTAAGCTCCGATCGGTCGCGAAATGGAAACCACAGTGAAAACCGGAAACATTATTTTCAACAGCTAGGTACATGTGGTGTCACCGCCAGACACTACACTTGCTAGGTGGTAGCCTTTAAATCGGCCGCGGTCCGTTAGTATACGTCGGACCCGCGTGTCGCCACTATCAGTGATTGCAGACCGAGCGCCGCCACAAGGCAGGTGTAGTATAGAGAGACTCCCTAGCACTCGCCCCAGTTGTACAGCCGACTTTGCTAGCGATGGTTCACTGTATACATACGCTCTCAATTGCAGAGACGACAGTTTAGCATAGCCTTCAGCTACGTCATTTGCTACGACCTAGCAAGGCGCCTTATTCAGTTACTATAAGTCATATATACAAGAATGTCTTCTGAACAGATAATATTGTGACTCATGTACCGTCAAGAGCGACGTTCATCATTAAAGGATTAAAGTTAAGTATGAAACTAATTACGTCCACTTTCTGAATTCTCATTCCTTGTCATATTCCAGACCTCACGTGAGTATAGTTCTTCCCTCCTCACGCCAGCCTGCGTGAGCTAAAACACGTGCCTTTCGGCCTCAACTCGTAAGACGGTGTTGGCTCTTCTGCTAACACAAAATTACACCTTCCACCTACTTCTCTACATAGTCCCCGCTCCAACTTAAAGTTTTGTCGTAGTGTTGTATCAACTTTCCAGTATCCTCGTCATACAAAGCAGCCGCCTGTGCTTCCGGCCAGTGATCTGCACTGGTCTGTAGCTCGTTGTCTGTGGAAAAAGTTATGAAACACTTCTCATCGGAAACGCTGCAGGAGCGTCTTCATTGGCCCTGCAGTGTGCGGCCGAGAATTGGCGTGAAGAAGGAACTGCTCTACAGTGGTGTTATGTGGGCTGCATGACACAGGCGAAATCTCTAACCACGCCCTTGTACGTGGCGGCAGACGCTATTCCCTATTCTTCTTTACGTGCTAACTGTTCTCTCAAAACTGAAAAGAGTGACGCGACACGATCGACGGGCATACTAGAGACACTGCCCAACACATCTGTGCAAAGCTTTACCGGATTTTCCTACTGATTTCCATTTCGCAACCGATCTGAACTTACTTTATGGACAACACTCGTACATAATATTTCCATCTTATATTTACAATAGGAGAAATAATTATTTTTTGCTGATATTGTATCATAATACTGTGTCGTCCTAACAAGACAGCCAGGGCAAAAGCACCACAGGCGCAAAGATGTGAGCTGGTGGAGGTTCAAATGGCTCTGAGCACTATGGGACTCAACTGCTGAGGTCATTAGTCCCCTAGAACTTAGAACTAGTTAAACCTAACTAACCTAAGGACTTCACAAACATCCATGGCCGAGGCAGGATTCGAACCTGCGACCGTAGCGGCCTTGCGGTTCCAGACTGCAGCGCCTTTAACCGCACGGCCACTTCGGCCGGCCATGTGAGCTGGTGGCGGTACCATAAAGACTCGCCACTTGCGCGAGTTCCACCAGCGCCACGGGCGGCGCTGATGATGAAGATATCGACTTCGCCTCGGAGAACTGCCGGCCGAGTACAATCCGCCAACGAGCGGACGACAACGGACAGGAGCCTACTCGGGAGACAGAAGAGCAGCTCCCGCCCAGTTGGTTATAGATCGTCGTTCGCGGCTGACTTAGGCAGAGAGCGGCGTTTAGTGAACTCTTAGAAGTGAACAGACAGTATTTGTAATTGCACTTGCTATGTACAGAAACCAGATGGCAGTTATAAGAGTCGAGGGGCATGAAAGGGAAGCAACGGTTGGGAAGGGAGTGAGACAGGGTTGTAGCCTGTCCCCAATGTTATTCAAACCGTATATTTGGCAAGCAGTAAAGGAAACAAAAGAAAAATTCGGAGTAGGTATTAAAGTCCATGGAGAAGAAATAAAAACGTTGAGGTTCGCCGATGACATTGTAATTCTGTCAGAGTCAGCAAAGGACTTGGAAGAGCAGTTGAACGGAATGGACAGTGTCATGAAAGGTGGGTATAAGATGAACATCAACAAAAGCAAAACGAGGATAATGGAATGTAGTCGAATTAAGTCGGGTGATGCTGAGGGAATTAGATTAGGAAATGAGACACTTAAAGTAGTAAAGGAGTTTTGCTGTTTGGGGAGCAAAATAACTGATGATGGTCGAAGTAGAGAGGATATAAAATGTAGACTGGCAATGGCAAGGAAAGCGTTTCTGAAGAAGAGAAATTTGTTAACATCGAGTATTGATTTAAGTGTCAGGAAGTCGTTTCTGAAAGCATTTGTATGGAGCGTAGCCATGTATGGAACTGAAACATGGACGATAACTAGTTTGGACAAGAAGAGAATAGAAGCTTTCGAAATGTGGTGCTACAGAAAAATGCTGAAGACTACATGGTTAGGTCACGTAACTAATGAGGAGGTATTGAATAGAATTGGCGAGAAGAGGAGTTTGTGGCACAATTTGACAAGATGAAGGGACCGGTTGGTAGGACATGTTCTGAGGCATCAAGGGATCACAAATTTAGCATTGGAGGGCAGCGTGGAGGGTAAAAATCGTAGAGGGAGACCAAGAGATGAATACACTAAGCAGATTCAGAAGGATGTAGGTTGCAGTAGGTACTGGAAGGTGAAGAAGCTTGCACAGGACAGAGTAGCATGGAGAGCTGCATCAGACAAGTCTCAGGACTGAAGACAACAACATGTACTGTGAAGTTTATCTAAGGTTATTTGCAGTTAGCCATTGAGGGCCTTTTTTGTGTTATATTAGAAGCAGTGTTGCAGGCTTCATTATTCAACAAGTCGCTAAGATAGGTAAACCTTTTAACTCATTTGTGTGGCATTGTTACTAATTACCTGAAGTGTTGTAGAACCTTCGCTCTCCTATCCTGCTACCTGACCCTGGGCATAGCTGTGTAATAGTGGCAGGGAGAAATTGTCTTAGCGGTGTACTGCACCAGAATCCGTTTCACGAACTCACAAACTCGGCCTACCGTAATAATAATGGCAACCCGGCCTCCACAGCAGTAGCGATGCGGCCTTTACAAAACTGGGTTTACAAAACATAATATGGCTCACTAGATATGATCCGAGAAGGAAAACAGTGAAACGGTTAATCACTTAGTGCAGAAATGTAACAGTTCTCACAGTTTTATGTTGTTGTGGTCTTCAGTCCTGAGACTGGTTTGATTCAGCTCTCCATGCTACTCTATCCTGTGCAAGCTTCTTCATCTCCCAGTACCTACTGCAGCCTACATCCTTCTGAATCTGTTTAGCGTATTCACCCCTTGGTCTCGCTCTACGATTTTTACCTCCACACTGCCCTCCAATACTAAATTGGTGATCCCTTCATGCCTCAGAACATGTCCTACCAACCGATCCCTTCTTCTAGTTAAGTTGTGCCACAAACTTCTCCCCAATCCTATTCAATACCTCCTCATTAGTTATATGATCTACTCATCTAATCTTCAGCATTCTTCTGTAGCACTACATTTCGAAAGCTTCTATTCTCTTCTTGTCCAAACTAGTTATCGTCCATGTTTCACTTCCATACATGGCTACGCTCCATACAAATGCTTTCAGAAACGACTTCCTGACACTTAAATCAATACTCGATGTTAACAAATTTCTCTTCTTCAGAAACGCTTTCCTTGCCATTGCCAGTCTACATTTTATATCCTCTCTACTTCGACCATCATCAGTTATTTTGCTCCCCAAATAGCAAAACTCCTTTACTACTTTAAGTGTCTCATTTCCTAATCTAATTCCCTCAGCATCACCCGACTTAATTCGACTACATTCCATTATCCTCGTTTTGCTTTTGTTGATGTTCATCTTATACCCACCTTTCATGACACTGTCCATTCCGTTCAACTGCTCTTCCAAGTCCTTTGCTGTCTCTGACAGAATTACAATGTCATCGGCGAACCTCAAAGTTTTTATTTCTTCTCCATGGATTTTAATACCTACTCCGAATTTTTCTTTTGTTTCCTTCACTGCTTACTCAATATACAGATTGAATAACATCGGGGATAGGCTACAACAGTTTTATACAAAACGTAATTCAGAAAATAAGAAGAGAAAGTGGGAATGGTAACGTGTGAAACAGAATTTTCGGAATTGGCGAGTGTGTGTACTGATAAGAACGTCACCCGGATATCACACATTAAAGATCACCGTACGTCCCTACGAGCTATATTTCACATTGTCAGAAAAAAGTAATCATGTATGGATTATTTAAAATTTAAAAGTTCTTATTGTCTATATCGCGTATATTATAAATATTAGAATGTGATGATCAGTTTCAGCTGACTAAGCAACCATCTTCAGATCACTCATGGTAGAATTAATGTCAGCTTGTACGGTACTGAAAACTCTTCTTCATCTATAATATAACTGGAAGCAAGCCCGTGTGAGTCACAGTTTTAATAACAAAATGAGTAAACCAGCAAGGAAAAACAAACTAGTTTAAAACCTTGCTTAATGAGAATGCAGTCAATTATAAAATGTATATACAACATCATTACATCGAGTAACTTTTCAAAGCTGGAAGTTATTGTGTGTCCAGCAGGTTTGATTTGACTTTTGACAAATTACTTCATACAACGTAGTACTTACTGGTATTAAGGTAAACGTGGAAGGGAGGTCCCACCAATATAACTTTCTTTTCACACAATCTGTTTATTTAACAATATAACACCATTTTTTTTACAAAATGAACAAATTCGCAAAATTTTTTGACCTTAAACCTCAAGATGAATAAGCTTTTGCAAAAGAAATCAAAAGACCAAACAATATGACAATAATTACAAGACGGCCGGACCTGCAGCCAGCCCGTTATCGGGTGAAACAGTAATGTTTGCTACCGTGCTGGACACAGTCTCTCTTATCAAATGCCCTTCTGCAACACATGAAAACTGTATAAGCACCATTGATGAAAAGAGTGACTCAATTGCTGAAAACAGATGACGTAACTTTTCATTTGAAAACTGTATGTCTAAAGGTTCGGGGTTAAGATGCACACCTGTGGTTAAAAGTTAAACAGATTAGGAAAGAATATGACAATGATAAGGCTTACTTCAAAGCAACCAACCTCGTAATTTTAATCAGCAACCCAGGTGCTACTGGATCCCAAACCGTCTCTTTTTGACAATCTCATTTTGACTAAATCCTTGGTGACAGTGGGCTGTTAATATTTTCAAAGTTAGACTGATTATCAGTTATTAAGACCGCCCTGAAGGAACGTCTTAAAACATTACTTGTGAACACTTATTGCAAGAGTACTAAGTAGGCGGAACCACAAGATCCAGCTAAAATATGCCAATAATGACCCGGTCTTTCAAACACAGAAACGCACAGCTTAGCACAACAGGTTGTTCAGATATAACTAATGACTTAGAAATGCAATTGGAGCAAATACTGTATTCAAACATTATGAATCACCTCGAAGAGAACGATCTATTAATAAGTAATCAGCATGGTTTCAGAAAACATTGTTCTTGTGCAACGCAGCTAGCTCTTTATTCGCACGAAGTAATGGCCGCTATCGACAGGGAAACTCAGGTTGATTCCGTATTTCTGGATTTCCGGAAAGCTTTTGACACCGTTCCTCACAAGCGACTTCTAATCAAGCTGCGGGCCTATGGGGTTTCGTCTCAGTTGCGCGACTGGATTCGTGATTTCCTGTCAGGAAGGTCGCAGTTCGTAGTAATAGACGGCAAATCATCGAGTAAAACTGAAGTGATATCGGTTTTCCCCAGGGAAGCGTCCTGGGACCTCTGCTGTTCCTGATCTATATAAATGACCTGGGTGACAATCTGAGCAGTTCTCTTAGGTTGTTCGCAGATGATGCTGTAATTTACCGTCTAGTAAGGTCATCCGAAGACCAGTATCAGTTGCAAAGCGATTTAGAAAAGATTGCTATATGGTGTGGCAGGTGGCAGTTGACGCTAAATAACGAAAAGTGTGATGTGATCCACATGAGTTCCAAAAGAAATCCGTTGGAATTCGATTACTCGATAAATAGTACAATTCTCAAGGCTGTCAATTCAACTAAGTACCTGGGTGTTAAAATCACGAACAACTTCAGTTGGAAAGACCACATAGATAATATTGTGGGGAAGGTGAGCCAAAGGTTGCGTTTCATTGGCAGGACACTTAGAAGATGCAACAAGTCCACTAAAGAGACAGCTTACGCTACACTCGTTCGTCCTCTGTTAGAATATTGCTGCGCGGTGTGGGATACTTACCAGGTGGGATTGACGGAGGACATCGAAAGGGTGCAAAAAAGGGCAGCTCGTTTTGTATTATCACGTAATAGGGGAGAGAGTGTGGCAGATATGATGCGCGAGTTGGGATGGAAGTCATTAAAGCAAAGACGTTTTTCGTCGCGGCGAGATCTATTTACGAAGTTTCAGTCACCAACTTTCTCTTCCGAATGCGAAAATATTTTGTTGAGCCCAACCTACATAGGTAGGAATGATCATCAAAATAAAATAAGAGAAATCAGAGCTCGAACAGAAAGGTTTAGGTGTTCGTTTTTCCCGCGCGCTGTTCGGGAGTGGAATGGTAGAGAGATAGTATGATTGTGGTTCGATGAACCCTCTGCCAAGCACTTAAATGTGAATTGCAGAGTAGTCATGTAGATGTAGATGTAGATGTAGATGTAGATGTACAATCAAAGAACTGAACTAGTTAACATCTAAACCTAACCACAATGCCCCTGTGCCTTAGTACAAGTCCGGCCGCGTGGGTCTAGCGGTTCTAGGCGCTCAGTCCGGAACCGCGTGACCGCTACGGTCGCAGGTTCGAATCCTGCCGTGGGCATGGATATGTGTGATGTCCTTGGGTTGGTTGGGTTTGAGTAGTTCTAAGTTCTAGGGCACTGATGACCACAGATGTTAAGTCCCATAGCGCTCAGAGCCATTTGAACCTTAGTACAATTGTTGCGGCTGTATTTACGACCAGGAGCTGATTCATTTGAACACTAATGATCGGGTATAACCCGAAAAGAAAGGCAATATAATAGCGGGCCAAATTTTCAAACGACAATTAGTGTCTTAGTACAATGCTACGGCCTATATTTACGACGAACGAGCTGACCGAGTAAAACTCTGAGGGTCGGGTACAAACCAGAAAATAATAATGAGAGCAGGTACACAATGACACAAATCACCAAGAGGATTACAGAATGTTACTCCCCTTTATCAGCAAGCAGCTCCATGGATCCACGGTGCGTCGCGGCGGTTACTGAGTGGTGCCGATGAAAGCAAGGTAGAAGAGGGCAGCCAGGCCACGAGCGGTCGTCCGACACGAATGTTGCCAACCAACCGACGGAATGTCGGCCTGCTGCTTGTAGACGACGCTGACCCCGGTGAAGTACTCTACATCTACATGGTTACTCTGCAATTCACACTTAAGCGCCTGGCAGAGATTTCATCGAACCATTTTCGTGCTACTTCTCTACCATTCCACTCTCGAATGGCGCGTGGAAAAAAGGAACACCTAAATCTTTCCGTTCGGGCTCTGATTTCTCTTATTTTACTATGATGATCATTTCTCCCTACGTAGGTGGGTGTCAACAAAATATTTTCGCATTCGGAAGAGAAATGTGGTGATGGAAATTTCGTAAATACCTCTTGCCGCAAAGAAAACCGCCTTTGTTTCAGTGACTGTCACCCCAACCCGCGTATCATATCAGTGACACTGTCACCCCTATTGCGCGATAACACGAAACGAGCTGTCCTTCTTTGCACTTTCTCGATGTCCTCCGTCAATCCTACCTGGTAAGGATCCCACACCGCACAGCAGTATTCCAGCAGAGGACGGACAAGTGTAATGTAGGCTGTCTCTTTAGTGGGTTTGTCGCATCTTCTACGTGTTCTTCCAACAAAGCGCAGTCTTTCTTTCGCCTTCCCCATAATATTACCTATGTGGTATTTCCAATTTAAGTTGCTCGTAATTGTAATTCCTAGGTATTTAGTCGAATTGACAGCCCTTGGATTTGTGCAATTTATGTTATACCCAAAATTTATCGGATTGCTTTTAGTACCCTTGTGGATGACCTCGCACTTTTCTTTGTTTAGTGCCAATTGCCACTTTTCGCACCATACATAAATTCTCTCTAGATCATTTTGTAATTGAAATTGATCGTCTGATGATTTTACTAGGCGGTAAACTACAGCACCATCTGCAAACAATCTAAGGGGGCTGCTCAGATTATGACCTAGATCATTTATGTAAATCAGGAACAGCAGAGGGCCTATGGCACTACCTTGCGGAACGCCAGATATCACTTCTGTTCTACTAGATGATTTACCGTCTATCACTACGCACTGTGACCTCTCCGAGAGGAAATCACGAATCCAGTCACACAACTGAGACGATACTCCATATGCACACAATTTGATTAATAGTTGCCTGTGAGGAACGATATCAAAAGCCTTCTGGAAATCTAGGAATATGGAATCGATCTGAGATCCCTTGTCGACAGCACTCATTACTTCATGGAAATAAAGAGCTAGCTGTGTTGCACAGGAACGATATTTTCTGAATCCGTGTTGGTTATGTATCAATAAGTCATTTTCTTCAAGGTGATTCATAATGTTCGAGCACAGTATATGCTCCAAAATCCTACAGCAAATTGAGGTCAGTGATATGGGTCTGTAATTCAATGGCTTACTCCTATTTCCTTTCTTGAATACTGGTGTGACCTGTGCTACTTTCCAGTCTTTAGGAACAGAACTTTCGTCAAGTGAGCAGTTGTGTATGACTACTAAGAAAGGCGCTATTGTGTCTGCATGCTCTGAAAGGAACCTGATTGGTATACCATCTGGACCGGAAGACTTGCGTTTCTTAAGTGATTTGAGTTGTTTCGCAAGACCGGTATCTACGCTCTGCGCAGGCCCTCCGCGCTCAGCTCGTGGCTTCGGCCGCTCGGACCTCGTGACCACCTCTTGTCGCGACGCTGTCGCCAATCCCCAAACTTCGTGCCTCTCTCGGGTCGGCGAACCCGTATGTACAGGGTGTTACAAAAAGGCACGGCCGAAGTTTCAGGAAACATTCCTCACACACAAATAAAGAAAAGATGTTATGTGGACATGTGTCCGGAAACGCTTAATTTCCATGTTAGAGCTCATTTTAGTTTCGTCAGTATGTACTGTACTTCCTCGATTCACCGCCAGTTGGCCCAATTGATGGAAGGTAATGTTGATTTCGGTGCTTGTGTTGACATGCGACTCATTGCTCTACAGTACTAGCGTCAAGCACATCAGTACGTAGCATCAACAGGTTAGTGTTCATCACGAACGTGGTTTTGCAATCAGTGCGATGTTTATAAATGCGGAGTTGGCAGATGCCCATTTGATGTATGGATTAGCACGGGGCAGATTTCCAGAACGAAGGTGTCCCGACAGGAAGACGTTCGAAGCAATTGATCGGCGTGTTAGGGAGCACGGAACATTCCAGCCTATGACTCGCGACAGGGGAAGACCTAGAACGACGAGGACACCTGCAATGGACGAGGCAATTCTTCGTGCAGTTGACGATAACCCTAATGTCAGCGTCAGAGAAGCTGCTGCTGTACAAGGTAATGTTGACCACGTCACTGTATGGAGAGTGCTACGGGAGAACCAGTTGTTTCCGTACCATGTACAGCTTGTGCAGGCACTATCAGGAGCTGATTGACCTCCATGGGTACACTTCTGCGAATGGTTCATCCAACAATGTGTCAATACTCATTTCAGTGCAAATGTTCTCTTTACGGATGAGGCTTCATTCCAACGTGATCAAATTGTAAATTTTCACAATCAACATGTGTGGGCTGACGAGAATTGCAGTTGTGCAGTCACGTCATCAACACAGATTTTCTGTGAACGTTTGGGCAGGCATTGTTGGTGATGTCTTGATTGGGCCCCATGTTCTTCCACCTACGCTCAATGGAGCACGTTATCATGATTTCATACGGGATACTCTACCTGTGCTGCTAGAACATGTGCCTTTACAAGTACGACACAACATGTTGTTCATGCACGACGGAGCTCCTGCACCTTTCAGTCGAAGTGTTCGTACGCTTCTCAACAACAGATTCGGTGACCGATGGATTGGTAGAGGCGGACCAATTCCATGGCCTCCATGTTCTCGTGACCTCAACTCTCTTGTCTTTCATTTATGGGGGCATTTGAAAGCTCTTGTCTACGCAACCCCGGTATCAAATGTAGAGACTCTTCGTGCTCGTATTGTGGGCGGCTGTGATACAATACACCATTCTCCAGGGCTGCATCAGCGCATCAGGGATTCCATGCGACGGAGGGTGGATGCATGTATCCTTGCTAACGGAGGACATTTTGAACATTTCCTGTAACAAAGTGTTTGAAGTCACGCTGGTACGTTCTGTTGCTGTGTATTTCCATTCCATGATTAATGTGATTTGAAGAGAAGTAATAAAATGAGCTCTAACATGGAAAGTAAGCGTTTCCGGACACATGTCCAGATAACATATTTTCTTTCTTTGTGTGTGAGGAATGTTTCCTGAAAGTTTGGCCGTACCTTTTTGTAACACCCTGTATATCAGCAAGTAAATCCCTTCTAAGGACACAACCCACAGATACCAACTTTTCCTCATAGATATTGGCAATAGGGCCGCAAGAAGGATGTCGATACTACCCTTGGACCAGTGGCGCCAGGCAGAACAGTCTATTAACTTAATGGCGCCACTCCTCAGATGTTGTACATACACTTTATAATTAACTGCAATCCCATTAAGGACGGTTTTGAACTAGTTGGTTTTATCTAGCTGGTTTGCACAGTTTTTTTAAATTGAAACTGTTGCTCCCAGCTATATAGATGATGCAAGTTTACAGTAAGCTACATGCTGACATATTTTGCGATCAGTTATCTCAAAATGGTAGCTTAGTCAACTGAATCTAGTCATCACATTTGAATGTTTTACAATACACGATCTAGACAATTAAAAGACCTTTTATAATTCTTTTTTTAAATTTGAAGAAAATTATGTCTTTATGATCAACAGTTTTACCTCTGCATCTCATTACAACTTTTGATAATCAGAACATAGCTTGCTACATCATTGTACTGTTTTGTGTAGACGGCGCTTGAGAATTAGCCAACTGTGCAAAATTAAATAAAGTAAATATGTGTTAACAACAGCTGAGGTGGAGCCATTACAATTATACAGCTGTGGTACTCAACATGAACAAACTATCAGAAAGTGCTGGGGCTGTCTGAGTTTCTCGTCACCGTTGTAAGAGGTCCATGATTGAGGAATTTCTTGCTAGCGCACTCGAGCAGATGTAATTTCGATGGATTGCTCACGTGCTGCCTGCGATATGTAAGCTATAAGAGAATCTCAGACCAGAGAGCAGTGTTTTCAGCAGTAGGAACTGTGTAGCAGTTGTAGTAGTAGTAGCTAGCAGTCGTGTTTATCGAGTTGGCTGGGCCGGTCGTGGGGTGCGATGGCGGAGTCTGAGCGTTGTTGTATAAGGTAAAAGCACCCTCGCGCATATGTAGTATTGTTATATCAAATCACATGTAAATGTTTTTTAAAAAAATCTCTTAATAATAATCTTTCTCATAAAAAGTAACTTTTGACAATCATTCATTTCAATTTAAAGAATTTACTAATTTCTCCAATCCATGGTCATCCCGATTATTGTAAAGAAAAAAATCAGTTGTTCCTTTTATACATGACAAATCTATCGGCCAGCATTACACTGGGCTGTGCCAGAAAAATTTCATATAGGAGCAGATATATATTGCGTTATCCGGCGACCTTATTGAGGTAAGAATTTTCAATTTATTCAGAATGATCTTTCAGGGCCATGACGCAGCGCTGCAGACGTCCAAAATTCACCAGTTTAAATTCACAGTCATTATTGAAAGGTTATAAGTGAGCGACAATTTTATTGAGAAGTTAGTCACATTGTATTATTGGTAGGTTACGGAATTCATTTATCTGTTGGTAGGCTACACAGTATAATAATTATATTTTTTCTGTAGGAAGGTTTCGGAATATTTTTGCTGAGAGGTTACACCACTGATTAACGATGTGCTTTTGGTTGTTCAACCCAGCTGTTCATCCTATTTTTCTACACGACATTTCAACGGCCGACCAGTCGTCTTGCTAAAAAAAGTGAAGTCATTTGCCGTGAACGGCTGGGAGACCCAGAAAGGCAGGTTCAGCCGTGTAATTGGAAAGGTCTTCCCCCCCCCCCCCCTCCCCTCTTCGCACCTACAGGCGCCTTTCTTTCGAGAAGTGTGAGAGCTGAGTGCTTTAAGTGTATTTGTCAAGTGTAGGTGTGTGTAACGGGCGTGTGTATAGTGTAGTGCCGTGTTCGCTCTGTTGTTGTTGAGAGAAGGCGGACGGTCAAACCCTATCCCAGCACGTAGCCTCTCGAAAAGCACCACGAGTACCGGCGAGCTTACAGTCCCCATCGGAAGGACGGATCACCAGCAGCAGTGTCAACTGCCATCACTTCACGAGAAACTGCGTTAAAGTTTGAAATTCAATCCAGGACATTGGCGCAAATACTGGTGTTCACGGATTTAACGCTGCCCCCCTCCTGTCCCCTCAGCCGTAAGGGCAAAGGGGAAAGTCGTCCTCCTTCAGATGCTGTGATGAATTACATTCATTAAGTTTCTTGCAATGAATTTCAGACGGGCACTTGCTTTTCCTGCAGTTAGTTTCGCGTGGCGACAGGAAGGGCACCCGACCACAAATTATATAAAAATGTTGCCAAATCCTGAAAATCAAGCAGATCCATTGCGACTGGATAAACACTAGGAAGGAGAGATTTATTTTCATCTAAGAAAAAATTAAAATTTTCGAAGTCTTATTGTCGCATATTCTTAAATCAACTTAGTGAATTGGTGTTAAGTGGAGACTCTGATTTTGACTTGCGAAAGCACCAGGTTGATTCGCCAACTAGACCTCGTGATTAATGTCGTCATTGGTTTCTCTGTATTGCGTCATGCAACTATTGTCACTGAAAGTCTGAAACAGAGCTCTGCGCTGCACAGAAAGTTGATCCGGAATTCCTAAATTTCACGGGCAACGCATTACCAATCACTCTGTCCTACCACTGGCTGACTCCAAGTTTCACCCTGTCACTAGTCTCGCTCCAACTAGTATCTCATCAGCTGTCAGCAGTGTTCATTCCACATAATTGTGTCTCATCCCATTTTTCACCCTTAACCAAACTGACTAGCGTGGTGTTTCCAGCGG
Source organism: Schistocerca piceifrons (assembly GCF_021461385.2). NCBI lineage: Eukaryota > Metazoa > Arthropoda > Insecta > Orthoptera > Acrididae > Schistocerca > Schistocerca piceifrons. Next base: position 1,023,265,993 of record NC_060139.1, on the reverse strand, counting down.
CTTTAGCTGTCAACCGGAATTTAAACGCTATTTAAAAGACATTTTGTCGTGGATCTTTAATCACCTGTTCGCATAGCCTTGCGTGTGGAATATCTTCAGAGTCATGGAGACGAACCAGTACCCGGCTGAAACCACGTGACGGATTAACGGCTGTTGGTGTGGCACGCCAGTAGGTATGGATGCAGGTAACTGGTTTCGCACGCACATTTAGGCACTGCCTCAGAAGCACAGCGCAAAACCTGCTAACGCACGGAAACAGAGGTTACACACTTCACAGACGAAAAGGTGCAGGTAGGAAGGTCTCGACGACAGCAAGGCCTTCAGGGACGGAGTTCTGACGAAGTTGAAGGGCCATGGGAGAAGGAATTCGCTGTGACATTACCAAATTAACCGTCCCGGGTGTCTCCTACAGCAGTTTGTGAGAAACCAAGAATATCTTAAATCAGCTTTTCTCAACCTTTCAGTATTCGCCTACCAGTTTTCATCGCGACCCCCATACCTCCTTCCTCATCCGACAACAATGTACGGAGCTACTCAATATGCTTCATTTATCTGCAGAGTTATAAAGTTTCCGAAGTATTACATGCCCAAATATGACTGATGCATGAACAGAACCGTAAAGTCACCAATTTGGCGGTACGAGTGCAGCGCCTTGACAGAATGACGACAAAACAAGTAGAGTTTTTGTGTGTTGAAATATGCGAGGCGCTTATCTGTCATAACAGTGCAGCGTACATTCAGTACGAATTTTCGAAAAGAACGGCAATGTAAACTAGGGCTCTCCTTAAAATATCGATATATCGACATTTTTCCTAAAAATATCGATGTAAATATGTTGTATTTCATCCCCGATACACAGATATTGAAATGACAATGTCAAGTGTCCATTATTTTATTTTGTCTTATATTTTTTCGCAATTTTCGGTAAATATATGAATTGTTCTTTTGAAACTGTAGTAGAACATAATGTTACTTCCATTGTATGAAGGAGTCTTGATACTTTTTGAGTTCCCATCACGTCTCGTCTTTCTCTTTGACTGCGTAAAGCAAGTGTATGTGGCACAAAGAAGCAGTCCGATTGCACTCGCGGCTGCCGGTGTGAATGGTTCAAATGGTTCAAATGGCTCTGAGCACTATGGGGCTCAACATCTGAGGTCATCAGTCCCCTAGAACTTAGAACTACTTAAACCTAACTAACCTAAGGACATCACACACATCCATGCCCGAGGCAGGATTCGAACCTGCGACCGTAGCGGCCTCGCGGTTCCAGACTGTAGCACCTAGAACCGCACGGCCACTCCGGCCGGCAGTGTGAATGGAATAACAGGATTTCCGATGTGGAGAAATAGCACACCAGTTGCGTCAAAAAACAATTTTTAACGCAACTAGTGTGTGACTTGTACACATCGGCACTCTTCAAAAACAGTTGCTGAAAACGATGATCATAATCTAAATGACAAGACTGGTTTTTGCGGTGGACGGAGATGTGTGGGGGGATATGCTGACGCAATCGTCGTTCTGCGCTACCAACAGAAACTGCAACGTTTGTTTATCTTAACCACACAGTTTTGACACTACAGCTGCTAGGTCGCTGGCGTTTACAGAAGAAAAAAAAACAGGGAGTCGGCATGAAATGTTCCAGACAAATCCCACACGTGACGAAACCGAACGACGGACCCATCGGACACCTTTTATTGTGCCACTTACATCCTGTTACCATTGTCAGCAAAATGGTTATCGCCAAGAGTGGACGAGGCATCGTTTTCCTTTCAATTGTTGCCCTAAGGGGGATAAGCGGGCAGCTTGCTTGTTGGTGTAAAAAATTTCTAATAATAAATTAACACTCAGATATATAGATTTAAAACCGGCAGCATATTTACGACGTCCAGCCGATAATTTATAGGCCGGTGTATGTCGATACTCTTTTCGTTGATCTGTCGATAGTTCTTTCGATGTACCGAGCGTCCGATGATGTTAATGTTTTAAACTTCGATGACTGCGTGTTGTGTGATGTCCTTAGGTTAGTTAGGTTTAAGTAGTTCTAAGTTCTAGGGGACTGATCTACATCTACATCTACATCTATACTCCGCGAGCCACCTTACGGTGTGTGGCGGAGGGTACTTATTGTACCACTATCTGATACACCCTTCCCTGTTCCATTCACGAATTGTGCGTGGGAAGAACGACTGCTTGTAAGTCTCCGTATTTGCTCTAATTTCTCGGATCTTTTCGTTGTGATCATTACGCGAGATATATGTGGGCGGTAGTAATATGTTGCCCATCTCTTCCCGGAATGTGCTCTCTCGTAATTTCGATAATAAACCTCTCCGTATTGCGTAACGCCTTTCTTGAAGTGTCCGCCACTGGAGCTTGTTCAGCATCTCCGTAACGCTCTCGCGCTGACTAAATGTCCCCATGACGAATCGCGCTGCTTTTCGCTGGATCATGTCTATCTCTTCTATTAATCCAACCTGGTAGGGGTCCCATACTGATGAGCAATACTCAAGAATCGGACGAACAAGCGTTTTGTAAGCTACTTCTTTCGTCGATGAGTCACATTTTCTTAGAATTCTTCCTATGAATCTCAACCTGGCGCCTGCTTTTCCCACTATTTGTTTTATGTGATCATTCCACTTCAGATCGCTCCGGATAGTAACTCCTAAGTATTTTACGGTCGTTACCGCTTCCAATGATTTACCACCTATGGCATAATCGTACTGATGACCATAGATGTTAAGTCCCATAGTGCTCAGAGCCATTTTAAACTTCGACATATCGGATTCCTGATATTTATAAAAATATCAACAGTTCTAATGTAAATACATCATTGTGCGTTGGTATCGACAACTTAGGAACACTGGTTGTCTCTATAAGCAGAAGACGAAGTGGGCCACTTTCTGCCACATGTAACTGTTGAGAGACTGAGGGAAAGTGTCGTACAAAGTCCAAAAAATCAAAGGTCTGCGCAAGCCACGAACTTGGAATACCGCAGCAAACTGTGTGGAAGATTTTGCGACGCCGGTTACGTTTCAGACCGTACCGTCTGAAGCTCGTACTGCAATTAAAACCGTAAGATTATGGCCGGCGCGTTCAATTATGCATCACAATGCAAGGAAGCACTTGAGGATGAACGTTTCTCGTCCAAGCTGACATTTGGAGATTAAGCAACATTTCATTTATTTGGAAAGCTTAATCACCTCATTAAACTGTGGCGCGTGAACGAGATTCACAGGTTTCGCCTCCATAGCGCGACGGAATGCCATGCGAGGGGTCCGGGTTCGATTCTCGGCTGGGTCGGAGATTTTCTCCGCTCGATGGACTCAGTGTTGTGTTGCCAACTTCATTGTTTCATCCTAATCGAAACGCAAGTTGCCGAAGTGGCGCCAACTCAAAGGGCTTGCATCATGTGACCGGTCTACTCGACTGGATTCACTAGCCACACGCACATTACATTATATTTATGTTTTCTGTGCATTGTCACAGATGACTTTGTACGGGCCGTTTTTCTTCTGTGAGAAATGACGGATACCTCTTACCTTGATATATTGCAGTTGTGATTGTTTCCACAACTACCGAGCGAGGGAGCTCAATGCTTAGCACACTGGACTCCATTTGGGAGGATAACGGTTTAAGATCGCGACCGGTCATCCATATTCGGGTTTTCTGTCATTTCCCCAAATCGCTTAAGGGGGATAGGACGTCAAACGAGCCGACTTTGAGCAGGAGAGGTATCACAGGACATTTTAATTTCCTCTGTCTATACTTTTACAAATAAATTCATAAAACTTTGTCACCATGACCAGGAAGTATTCAGGATTCACACTCATAGCAGTGAAAGTTCGAAAACATAACAAAATAAATTTTTTACGTGTGAAATTTCATCATTTGATCACTTACTATTGGCTGCATTTGTTGCTCTTAATGTTATCACCCTTGCTATTAATGTCACCGAAGGTTGTTTTGACTTTCCTGTATGCTGAGTCTGTTCTTCCGACATTCATTTCTTTTTCGATGTGTTCACATTTTTCCGGCAGCCATTTCGTCTTAGCTTCCCTGCAGTTCCTATTTATTTCATTCGTCAGCGAATTTTATTTCTGTATTTCTGAGTTTTCCGGAACATTTTTGTACTTCCTCCTTTCATCGATCCATTGAATTATTTCTTCTGTTATCCATGATTTCTTTGCAGTTACCTTCTTTGTTCCTATGTTCTCCTTCCCAGTTTCTGTGATGGCCCTTTTTAGAGCTGTGCATTCAACTGTACTGCCTACTGAGCTATTCCTTATTGCTGTATCTATAGCCTTAGAGAACTTCAACCGTATCTCGTCATTCCTTACTATTTCCACATCCTACTTCTTTGGGTATTGATTCTTACTGACTACTGTCTTAAACTTCAGCCTACTCTTCATCACTACTATATTGTGATCTAAGTCTATATCTGCTCCTGAGTACGGCTTACAATTCAGTATCTGATTTCGGAATCTCTGTCTGACCTTGATGTAATCTAACTCAAATCTTCCAGTATCACCCGGCCTTTTCCAAGTATATCTACTCCTCTTGTGATTCTTGAACAGAGTATTCGCTATTACTAGCTGAAACTTGTTACAGAACTCATTTAGTCTTTCTCCTCTCTCATTCCTTCTCCGAAGCCCATATTTTCCTGTAACCTTTTCTTCTACTCCTTCCCCTTCAACTGCGTTCCAGTCCCACAGGACTACTAGATTTTAATCCCCATTTACATACTATATTACCCTTTCATTATCGTCATACACTTTCTCTGCCTCTTCTTCAGCTTGCGACGTCGGCATGTATACCTGAACTATCGTTGTCGGTGTTGGTTTGGTGTCGATTGTGATGATATCAACCCTGCCACTGAATTGTTCACAGAAACACACTCTCTGCCCTACCTTCCTATTCATAACGAATCCTACTCCCATTTTACCATTTTCTGCTTTTGTTGATATTACCCTATACTCATCTGACCAGAAGTCCTCGTCTTCCTTTCATTGCACTTCACTGACCCCTACTATATCTAGATTGATCCTTTGCATTTCCCTTTTCAGATTTTCTTGTTTCCTTACCACGTTCAAGCTTCTCACATTCCACTCTCCGACTCGTAGAACGTTATCCTTTCGTTGATTATTCAATCTTTTTCTCATGGTAACCTCCCCCTTGGCAGTCCCCTCCCGGAGATCCGAATGGGGAACTACTCCGGAATCTTTTGCCAACGGAGAGATCATCATGACACTTCATCAATCACAGACGACATGGCCCGTTACGTGTCTTTAATGCAGTGGTTTCCATTGCCTTCTGCATCCTCATGCCGTTGATCATTGCTGATTCTTCCGTCTTTAGGTGCAGCTTCCCACACCTAGGACAAGAGAGTGCCCTGAACGGCTTTTTGGCAAGGCCGTTGGCAGAATTAAGGTGACTTCTTATGCCGGAAGTCGTCGGCCGTCAACGCTGATTGTTAATCAGAATTTAAGCAGTGGCGGGATTCGAACCCGGGACCGACGACGTTTTGATTATGAGTCAAAGACGCTACCCCCTTTTTTTCTTTTCTTTTGTTCGATGCAGCTCGTTGTGTTTGGCCTGACGGGCGTCACAAGACATCCGTTCAAGTTGATAGTTGATTACTTCGCTCAGTTTTTTTATTAGATAGGGCAAGCTGCCCTCTGACCGAACACGCTAAGCTACTGTGCTGGCCAAGACCGCGTCTACTATACGAGAATTACGTAACTTATAACCCCTTTATTTGCCTCAGGATTCCAAGGGAACGTTTGGCTACATTTGTGCATAATATTTTCCTTTACTGCTTTTCGATTATCGAAATTCGTCTTCCCACTGGCGCCATGTCTTCTGATCTGATGGTAGAAATAGATGTTTTCAAATGTGCCGATTCGAGCGGCTGGTCTTCGCTAAGTCATGGACTATTTCATTACATTTAACGTTACCGTGTTCCTTGATTCAGATAAATTTTACCTTCTTCCAGAGATTTTCTGTTTCCTTGGTGAATTTCGAAATGTTCATTACGGGTGGATTAGTTCTTATGAAAAGGGCTGATGTATGGAGAACGTCCTCACTATCAGTAATAAGAAAATGATCGTCCGGAAAGAGTGTTGTTGTTAAATGATGTTACTGATTGAGTGGAACTGAATACAGATTAGGTATCTTTCTTCCGCAGTTTTTTCTTTCGAGTGGGAGAGGAAAGGTAAAAGCACCTAATAATACTACACAGTGAGAATTACCCGCTAGAATTTAGCTTACAGGATTTTGTAGTTAAGACTTACAGAGATTTTCATGCCTACAACTTTTACGAGAAGTGAGTGGTACAGTCAGCAATGTTTAGAAATTATTCCGTCAGATAGCTTCTCTCTCCTTGTTGAATACATCTTCAAGTATTGAGCTATCGTGAATTTTCGTAATAGCCGTTCAGATCCTTTCTCTTCGGACGCTAGTGATACATATAATACTCTGACGATTCCGTTTTCGAAACTTAGAAAGTCGGACGGTAATTAAAAAGCAGTTAACTGGTACGGAAGCCTCATCTTAACGGTGTTTGTGGCTAGCTGGAGGCCATTTCTCCCTTAGTGCCTCTCTGTCTCATCTTCCGCTCCGAATATGCTGGTGCTAAACAGTATGTCGTAAAGGTTTGACATGAAAACCTATGCGAGGAAAATTCTCGAAACGCTCCCTTCGGCGAGTCAGCGTCCCACCGCGTTATCTACGTCCTGCGATTCTTCTCTCTACTCTGGATGTTTTCGTGGTCGTTAGCTCATCCTCGAAGGCTGAGGCCGACGTGCATGTCTGCTACAGCAATGAGAGGCGTACAACGCATTCTTATGTACATCTAGTTCTGCATGACTACTCTGCAATTCACAATTAACTGCCTCGCTGAGGGTTCATCGTACCACCTTCAAGTTATTTTTCTGTCGTTCCACTCTCGAACAGCGTATAGCAAAAGCTCCGATTTCTTCTATTTTATTACAATGATCATTAATCCTTATGAAGGTAGGCGCCAAAAAAATATTTTCTCATTTGGAGGAGAAAGTTGATGGTAGAAATTTCGTGAAAAGGTCACACTTTTGTTTTACTGACTCTCATGCCAACTAATCTACGACTTTTTTTTTAAGCGTAAACCTCTATTTGACTGTGTGTTATTATACTTATCTTTTGTACGATCCAGATTTCGGCTTTTATGCCATTATCAAGTACAGTGCTAAAAATTGTTAGATCATTATTAGGTCGTATTTGTTCAGGCAGTCTAACAACTTTTGCACTTGATAAGAGTGCCTGAATAAATACGACTTAATCTACATCTACATGGATACTCTGCAAATCACATTTAAGTGCCTGGCAGAGGGTTCATCGAACCACCTTCGCAATTCTCTATTATTTAAATCTCGTATAGCGCACGGAAAGAACAAACACCTATATCTCTCCGTACGAGGTCTGATTTCCCCTATTTTAACGTGCTGATCGTTTCTCCCTACGTAGGTCGGTGTCAACAAAATATTTTCACATTCGGAGGAGAAAGTTGGTTGTTGGAATTCCGTGAGAAGATACCGTCGCTACGGAAAACCCCTTTGTTATAATGGTGTCCAGCCCTAATCCTGTGTCATTTCAGTGACTACCATATTTCGCGATAATACAAAACGTGCTGCCCTTCTTTGAACTTTTGCGATCTTTTTCGATCTGTTACGATGCACTCTGTGAGTCCTATCTGGTAAGGATCCCGCACCGCGCCGCAGTATTCTAAAAGAGGACGGATAAGCGTAGTGTAGGCAGTCCCCTTAGTAGGTCTGCTACATTTTCTAAGTGTCCTGCCAATAAAACGCAGTCATCAGTTAGCCTTCCCCACAACATTTTATGTGTGTTCCTTCCAATTAAAGTTGTTCGTAATTGTAATTCCTAAGTATTTATTTGAATTTACTGCCTGTAAATTTGACTGATTCATCATGTAACCGAAATTCAACGGATTCCTTTTAGCAACCATGTGGATGACCTCACACTTTTTGTTATTTAGGGTCTACTGCCAATTTGCGCACCATACATGTATCTTTTCTAAATTGTTTTGCAATTTGTTTTGATGACTTTATTAGTCGATAAAAGGCAGCGTCATCTGTAAACAACCTAAGATTGTCTCCCAAATCGCTTATATAGATAAGGAACAGCAAAGGGCCTATATCACTGCCTTGGGGAACGCCAGAAATCACTTCTGTTTTACTCGATGACTTTCCGTCAGTTACTACAAACTGTGACATCTCTGACAGGAAATGACAAATCCAGTCACATAACTGAGGCAATATTCCATAGGTAAGTACGCAATTTCGCTAGAAGCCGCTTGTGCGGTACAGTGTCAAAAGCCTTCCGGAAATCCAGAAATACGGAATCGATCTGAAATCCCTTGTCAAAAGCAGTCAACACTTCATGCCAATAAAGAGTAGTTGTGTTTCACAAGAACGATGTTTTCTAAACCCATGTTGACTGTACGTCAATAGACAGTTTTCTTCGAGGTAATTCATAATGTTCGAACACAACGTATGTTCCAAAATCCTGCTGCATATCGACGTTAATGATACGGACCAGTACGTAAGTGGATTAAACCTGCTACCTTTCTGGAATATTGTTGTGACCTGTGCAACTTTTCAGTCTTTCGGTACGGATCTTTCGTCGAGTGAACGGTTATATATGATTAAGTATGGAGCTATTGCATCAGCATACTCTGAAAGGAACCTAATGCTCTAATAACTTTCAGCATTGTGCTTGATAAGGGCATAAAAGCCAAAATTTGAATAGTACAAAAGATATGTTATTACACAGTGAAATGGCGCTTCACTCTTTTAAAAATCGTTGCTTGACTATGACTCAATACCATGGAAAACTTTTTAATCTGTGACATTTCTCACCTATTTCGCGATGATATAAAACAAGCTGCCCTCCTTTGAACTTTTTCGATGTCTTTTGTCAGTCGTATTTGGTAAGGATCCCCTATCTCACAGCAATTACTCTAGCATATGACAGAAAAGCGTCTCTTTAGTGGATTTGTTGCATCTTTTAAGTACTCTGCCAATAAACTGCATTCTTTTCTTCGTTTTCCGCGCAATGTTATTTATTTGATCGTTTCAGTTTTAGTTATTCGTAATTGTAATCCCTAAGTACTTGGTTGAATTCACAGCCTTTAGATTTGCGCTATTTTTCGGGTAACTGAAATTTAGCGGATTCCGTTTAGGACTGTGCAGTGGAACTTCAGCTATTCAAATTAAACTCGGAAAATGAGCACAGAGTGACATTTATGAAAACATTAATGTTACATTTATGTGATATGTTATCAAATCCCTCATAACCCTCACACCCTTCATATAAAAGATAATACGGTTAGGTTAAGGATCAGGAACAGTTTATGGACAAGAAGCCGTTACAGAAAGACGTTACAGTCCGTGATGGTTCACCTCCACTTGAATTCTAAAGCAACACCACACGGGCTCTCTAACATTTATTTCCAAGCATATAAGTTATCTAACATTCCATATCGATAGTAAAATCTTGTAATGCTAACAGGTCGTATATGGCTCCAAAACGAACTCAGCTCAGAATTATTCCAAGACAGCTTTCAGCGTGAACGTTTCACGTACTCCCAGTCGTTCTACGTCCACACATCCCTTACTATAATTTTCTACAGAGAGCCGCCTGCACTCTTGTTTCAAAATTTTCGCTTAATACCACTAACAGCATTACTAAAATCTGAAACCAACAACAGCGTAATTAAAATCCAAAATCTGATTTACTCATTAATAAATTTAAAAACACATTAATTCAGGACATAAAGATACAAAACAAACATTCAGATAAGTTGCGGACATCGGCGAAGTGTCTCATGCAATTACATTTTTTGTCACCGGCGTGATCCATTTACTTTCTCTCATCATCCACTTGTTTGGGCCTTCCTGTTTACTGTCCACATAGTTAACTGGTAGTTATCATATCTCAGCTTCATCTTAAATGGAGATACCATGCAATACAGCTTCTGCTACCCAGCAGGACACAAAAATCCATGTGATGTCCGATAACACGGTTAGCGTTTCACAGTTAACTGAAAATGATTTGATACCAAAAATGCACAATAGCCCAGTACATTAATCACCATACTGTGGAGTTTATACTCGGAACACAGTATATGCTCTAACCCGACGGGCAAACAATCATCAGTAATGGCCCTTACATTGTGGGAGTTCTACGAGGGCTATTCTGAAAATAGGGAACGTTTTGGAATTGAAAAAAAAAACTAAGCACCAGAAATACATTTTATTATATACATCTGAAAGAGCGACTGACATACTACTTTTCACATGGTCACCAAACACATTGAGTCAGTTATCACGGCGGTGGACAAGCTTTGAAAGACCTTCGTCGTAAAATTCTGCCGCCTGAGACTTCAGCCAGCGAGTCACGCCCTCCTGGAGTTCCACGTCGGCATCAAAGCGCTGCGTTACAAGCCAGTTCTTCATCTTGGGAAACAAGTGGAAGTCGCTTGGTGCAAGATCGGGGCTCTAGGGCGGATGAGGGAAAATTTCCCATTTGAATGAGTTAAGGAGCTCTTTAGTGCGGTTCGCCGTATGAGCTCGGGCATTGTCGTGCAAAAACAAAATTTTGGACGTCAGCTTCCCTCAGCGTTTGCTTTGAACTGCTCTTCTAAGGGTGTGCAAAGTTGGACAGTCCACTCTATGGACTGTAATTTAGTCTAGCATTTGACATGTTTCACCAAAGTCTCGTCACCTGTTACGATTCGATCCAGTAATGAATCATTGTGGTAGGCCTCCAGAAATGTCAACATTGCCCCCATTCGTTGTTCTTTATGGTGCTCTGTAAGCATTTTAGGCACCCATCGTGCACAAAATTTGTGGTAGCCTAGCTTTTGAGTGACAATTTAAAACAACAAAGTCCATGAAACTTGTGGAAAAGAAAGCGAAAGCTCCGTTATTGTGAAGTGACGGTTTTCACGAATCGTTTCATCAACTTTAGCGACAAGATCGTCAGTCACAATGCTCGGGGGTCCACTCTCCTCTTCATCATGAACGTTGGTTTGGCCATTTTTAAACCGAATGCACCATTTACGAATGGAACACTCACTCATTACGTTGTTTCCGTACACTTCGCAGAGTTCACGATAAATTTCTATAGGTTTTAGGTTTTCTGCCAACAAAAACCGTATCACAGACCGCACCTCACAACTGGGGTGATTTTCGATTGCAGTGCACATTTCAAATTCGAATATCGAAAAAACCAGACGCGCAGAGACGTTCCCGCTGTCACGGATGGCTGCCGACTGAGCTGCCGATCACGCACAGACCAAAATATACGCGATCGGCGCGCGCCTAGAGGCGTCAGACGGAAAGGTTCCCTACTTGCTGAATGGCTCTTGTATAATGCTTAGGCCGGTATTACACTATCAAATTTCTTTGTCAAATATCTTTGTCAAAAATCTTTGTCCAAGATATTTGATGGTGTAATAGGAACTTTGTCAAATGTCGTCCAATATTTGATAAAATCTAGGGCCTCGCTGTAGATTTGATCAAAGAAATCGCTTGTCTTCTGTTCACTGCTATGTGACATGTTACCACATGGAGCGCTAGCATCGCTGCAGCGTTCTGTCGTCTGTAGTGTTTTTATAAACATTGCCAGTAAATACAATTGGTGTGTGCCGACAACTACAAAATTAATAGAGATGTATGAAGCTGATGAGGCGCTTTACAACGTGAGGCACCCTGAATACAAAAATAGATTAAAAAAGTTGGAAACCTGACCTGACCTAACCTAACATAACCCTCTCCTGTGGCAAGGAATCAGAGTGTTACAGTGAGCCTGTCTTCTGCAGATGTAGCAGTTCTTAAGTGAATATTGTGCTTTATGATATGAGGATACACTTCACTGAGGACATACAGAAATGTATGCTCATCCATTCTTAAGTAATTGATGTACGACTTGTCGTCTTCCACTGTAAGCTCACGTAACAAGTTTTGTTGAATGCTTTTATCGTGTCGTCGTAAAACCCATGGCTTTACCCAGATTAGATTAGTTTTTCGTTCTATAGATCCGTGCTGAGGAGATCCTCGTGGATGTGGAATATGTCAATTTTTTTAAGCTGAAATAACAATACCAATAGCATGAATAAATACAATACATCATTTGTTTCTATTAAAACTTTGTCAATGGAGTAGAAGGAGTTGGCCACTAGTAAGTCTTTCAGGCTCCTTTTAAACTGATCTTTATTTGTAATTAAATTTTTTATGTTTGCTGGCAAATTATTGAAGATGATTGTTCCTGACTAGTGGACCCCTTTTTGAACTAAAGTAAGTGCTGTTTAAGTCCTTGTGCAGATCATTTTTGTTCCTGGTATTGTATGTATGAACTGAGTTGTTTGTTGGAAAAAGAGATATATTCAAAAATGGTTCAAATGGCTCTGAGCACTATGGGACTTAACATCTGTGGTCATCAGTCCCCTAGAACTTAGAACTACTTAAACCTAACTAACCTAAGGACATCACACACATCCATGCCCGAGGCAGGATTCGAACCTGCGACCGTAGCGGTCACGCGGCTCCGAACTGTAGCGCCTAGAACCGCACGGCCACACCGGCCGGCCAAGAGATATATTATTTAGGACAAATATCATTAAGGAGTAAATACACTGAGAGGCAGTAGTTAGTATACCCAGTTCTTTGAAGAGGTTTCTGCAGGACGTCCGTGAATTTACTCCACAAATAATACGTATTACACGCTTTTGGACTCTGGAAACTTTTGTTTGACTTGAAGATTTACCCCAAAATATTATACCATATGACATTATGGAATGAAAGTAGGGAAAGTATGCAAGCTTTTTCATTTTTATGTTGCCTATGTCTGCTATCACTCGAATTCCAAGTACAGATTTGTTAAGGCAGTTCTGTGGTGTGCTTCTCCCAATTGAATTCATTATCAAGTTGTAATCCCAGGAATTTGACTGTCAACCTCGTATGTGTGGTTCCTGTTTTTCCCCCACTTTTTTTCCGCATGTGCACACAATGCAATTGCGGTACGTGCGACTGCTGCGGTTAATAACAAGTTGTTATCAGCCATCTTGAACTTTGACGAAAAATTTGATGACAGTGTAATACTCCTTCTAGAGCTATGTCAAAGATCTTTGTCAAATATATTTGACGGAATATTGATCACATATTTGATCAAATCTTTGACAAAGAAATTTGATAGTGTAATATCGGCCTTAGGAGGCCACATGGCAAAGACCAACTATACCGCCCATACGTTTACAGTAAAACAGTGACGACAACCAATGAATAATGGCACTCGAGAACAGCAAATTCCTTTCAGTAAAGAATTGCTCACATAGCGTACCACATAATAATCCCTTCACTCGGGCCATCCGTATTGCACAAGAGAAAGCTGCTCCCATCTACCAGTGCTGTACGGGCCTCGTTACTCTCTGAAGGCAGTAGTGACTCAGTCTCCACTTACTTAAGCACAGTAATCACTACAAACTTTGTCATTTGCAGAACAGCAACTGCCGTAGCCCCACCTGTCACACAGGTGCCGTTACATCCTGCCCCCACATACAGCCCGTACTACCTTCTCGTCACCCCGTGGTCCATCATGTAACAGCGGTCGTCCCGCTGTCCTCGCAGCAATACACGATACACAGGCCATCGACCGCCACAAAGCTATCGATAGCTAAAGACGTACCAACCGGCACACTAGGGTTTGTAGGTTTGAGTGCCTATGATGGTTTATTTGTTTATTTGTGTTCTAAAAAAGTAAAAACCTACATTGCTCTAATTCTTCCTGCTGTGTTTCAAAAACCCTCCTCATTCTTTGTTATTTAATACTTGAGGTTGTGACAGTTACACGGCATCCATCTTCTCATTCGTACAGAAGTTAATAGTATTGTGAGTGGGTTTGGAGTGTAATCTTGCTCGGGGACTCAAGTTTTGTAACTTGAAGTATAGGTTTGAGAGAAATCCCTCTGCCTCACGCGTTGTATGTTCTGGTGAACGAACTGAGATGTTAATTTTTTAATTTTTGAGTCATCGCTCATCTGACTAGTTTGATTCGGTCCGTCACGTATACCTTTCCTGCACCAAACTTTTGACCTCAGAATAGCACTTGCAACAACGTCCCCAGTTAATTACTGGATGTAGTTAGTTAGTTCGACGTTCCATGCGCCACTTCCACGATAAATGATGTGGAATAGGTCATTTTACATATATATCGCACCTTAATTTTTAAATATGGCTTCGTGCTTAACATTTGCACAACTGTTGTTTTTTTATTATTATTTTTTAAAATATCTGCAGATGTGAGTTAGTAATTACTACCCCACCACGTTTTACGCGTTACAGTAACATACATTCTTCTACAGAGCAGAAGGAGTCAGCGAGGAGAAACCTTTTTAGTTTGTTTTCAAATTTTACCTTTCTCTCTGTCACACTATGTACCACTGGGTAAGTCATCAAAAAATTTTGTTGCAGCATTATGCACCCCTTTTTGTGCTCAGGCAACATTAACGTAGAATAATCAATGTGATTTTTCTTTCTGATATTGAAATTATGTACATTATTGTTACTTTTGATATGCAGTGGATTATTTACAACGAACTTTATGAGGAAATAAATGTGCTGAGAAATAGTAGTCATAATTCCCGACTCCTTACACAGATGTCTACAGGATGATTTCTCCCCAGTCAGAATAATACCCTTGGACTGCATTGGTTGAATTACTAAGTATAACATTTTGCATTATTTTGGTTGTATATGACGTTATTCACTGACTGGCTGTACCATGCATACCATAAAACTTCAATTAATCTAAGAGAACATTGTGATTCACACAGTCAAATGCTTTACATAGGTCACAGAAAATACAAAATGGCCCTATTTTATTCTGTAATGCTTGTAAAATTTGGTGAATGAACAAGTAGTTGGCATTCTCAGTAGATTCCATTCTCTGTTTTCCTTAACAATTCTTAGCGCTCCCTATAACGCCATGGAAGCTATTCCGTGATGTCCTAACGGATGTCCTGTCATACTGTCCTTCTTGTCAGTGCTCCCTATATATTCCTTTCCCCGCCAATTCTACGGAGAACCTCCTCATTCCTTACCTTATCAGCCCACCTAATTTTCAACGTTCGTCTGTAGCACCAGATTTCAAACGCTGTTCCGGTTTTCCCACAGTCCAAGTTTCACTACCGTTCAGTGCTATGCTCCAAACGTACTTTATCTGATATTTCTTCCTTGAATTAAGGCCTGTGTTTGATACTAATAGCCTTCTCTTCATCAGGAATGCCCTTTTTCCCAGTGCCAGTCCCCTGTTTTTGTCCTGCTTGCTGCGTACATCATGCGTTATTTTGCTGCCTACGTAGCAGAATTCTTTGCCTTCGCCTACTTCGTAATCCCCAATTACGATAAATTTTCGCTCTTGTCATTTCTACTCCTTCCCATTACTTTCTTATTCCTTCGATTCCCCCTCAGTTCACATTCTGTAATCATTAGACTGTTCATTTCCTTCAACGCGTTCTCTAACTCTTTTTCACTGAGAATAGCAATGTCATCTGCGTATCTTATCGTTAATATCATTTCACCTTGAATTTCAAGCCCACTGTTGTACCTTTCTTTTATTTCAAAATGGTTCAAATGGCTCTGAGCACTATGGGACTCAACTGCTGAGGTCATTAGTCCCCTAGAACTTAGAACTAGTTAAACCTAACTAACCTAAGGACATCACACACATCCATGCCCGAGGCAGGATTCGAACCTGCGACCGTAGCGGTCTTGCGGTTCCAGACTGCAGCGCCTTTAACCGCACGGCTTTCTTTTATTTACGTCATTGCTTCTTCGACGTGTAAATTGAACAGCAGGGGCGAAAGACTATGTCTCTGTCTTACACCCTTTTTCATTCGTGACTTTGCTCTTTATCTTCTATTCCTATTGTTCCCTCTTGGTTCTTCTACATGTTGTATATTACCTGCCTTTCCCTATAGCTTACCCCTGTTTTTCTCAGAATTTCGAACATCGTGCATTTTACATTGTCGAACGCTTTTTCCAGGTCGACAAATCCTATGAACTTGTCTGGATTTTGAATTGAGATACAGAGCTGATTGAGAAAGCATTTCAGGACGACTGGGAGTAGATTTGTAAGGAGTTCTTGAAAGTTTAATGGATGATTTAAGACTTTTTCAGTTGAAGTGGAACTTCTGAAATTTTTTGTTGGGTTTGTATCATTAGGTTATCCCTGGATGTTATTGTGTGGCTATTCGTGGTTATATTGTTCACTATAAGACGGAGATGATAACGTTTAGGCAGAGGGAGAGGTGGATGGCACTTACTGGAAAGAGTCAGGGGAAGAAGTTACGGTGACAGAACGTTCTGATTCTGGTATATTATGCAGTGCTGCTACTCAGAGAGATGATAGTATGCTTCATAGTGACTCAGTTAATGTCTGTTAGTCAGTTAGAGAGTATTGGGACAACTGACGATAATGTTCTGATCAGGAGGCCAATGATGTTATTATCAATGAGAGACCACTTGCTGTTGATCTGGTTTAGCCACTGGGGTCCACTAATAGTTATGGTACGTCAGCAGTGCCTGATGACGATGATGTGTGTTCAGGACCTGGGAATGAGCCAGATCCTATGTTTATGAGAGGAGGAGCACACACTGATGTCGTAGTCATTTAAATCGTGACAATGTGAACTGTCGAGGCATGTCCATTTTGACTATAATCATGGTTCTGGAGCTTGTTCTGTTTAAGTTGAGCAGCAAAATAGTAGTTCAGTGCAAACGTCTACTGTTGATCTTGCCTTTATCAACAGGGCTAATGCAAAGGAACTTAGTGAGAAATTAGTGTGTGGGGGACTTGTAGAAAAAGGGGAAACCAGTAACCAAGAGTTGGATGATAAGGTAGGAGAAAGAACTGAGGCCACTGGTGGGGGGCTGACTGAGGCATTAGAAACTAATGTGAGTACTTAACACGGACAAATACATAGCTTAAAACAGAAATTTGAGTCCATGGGTGTAGATTTTGTAAAGGAATGTGATGTACTTAGGACACAATTAAGGGAAAAATTTCTTTGAGTTTTTGATGAGAAAATTTCTACTGTTGAAGGTAATCCTGCCATTGTTGAGGGGCCGTTGTTGAATGCCAGACTAAATTTCAAGAATTATTATTATTATTTCAAGATTAATGAATACAAAGATTATTAATAACAACATCTTATTGTATTCCTGTTATCCTCCACCAAGCCTCTTTACCAAGCGCATCTTCTTTATCGATGCTGCGATGTTCCATTATTCCATTTATGTGGTCTGTCCAAGAAAGTCGTGGTCTTCCGCGCTTACGTCTGCCCGGTGGTTTCCATTCATAAACTTTCTTTGGCCACCGATGATCTGACATTCTCATCATATGTCCGTACTACACTCCTGGAAATTGAAATAAGAACACCGTGAATTCATTGTCCCAGGAAGGGGAAACTTTATTGACACATTCCTGGGGTCAGATACATCACATGATCACACTGACAGAACCACAGGCACATAGACACAGGCAACAGAGCATGCACAATGTCGGCACTAATACAGTGTATATCCACCTTTCGCAGCAATGCAGGCTGCTATTCTCCCATGGAGACGATCATAGAGATGCTGGATGTAGTCCTGTGGAACGGCTTGCCATGCCATTTCCACCTGGCGCCTCAGTTGGACCAGCGTTCGTGCTGGACGTGCAGACCGCGTGAGACGACGCTTCATCCAGTCCCAAACATGCTCAATGGGGGACAGATCCGGAGATCTTGCTGGCCAGGGTAGTTGACTTACACCTTCTAGAGCACGTTGGGTGGCACAGGATACATGCGGACGTGCATTGTCCTGTTGGAACAGCAAGTTCCCTTGCCGGTCTAGGAATGGTAGAACGATGGGTTCGATGACGGTTTGGATGTACCGTGCACTATTCAGTGTCCCCTCGACGATCACCAGTGGTGTACGGCCAGTGTAGGAGATCGCTCCCCACACCATGATGCCGGGTGTTGGCCCTGTGTGCCTCGGTCGTATGCAGTCCTGATTGTGGCGCTCACCTGCACGGCGCCAAACACGCATACGACCATCATTGGCACCAAGGCAGAAGCGACTCTCATCGCTGAAGACGACACGTCTCCATTCGTCCCTCCATTCACGCCTGTCGCGACACCACTGGAGGCGGGCTGCACGATGTTTTGGGGCGTGAGCGGAAGACGGCCTAACGGTGTGCGGGACCGCAGCCCAGCTTCATGGAGACGGTTGCGAATGGTCCTCGCCGATACCCCAGGAGCAACAGTGTCCCTATTTTGCTGGGAAGTGGCGGTGCGGTCCCCTACGGCACTGCGTAGGATCCTACGGTCTTGGCGTGCATCCGTGCGTCGCTGCGGTCCGGTCCCAGGTCGACGGGCACGTGCACCTTCCGCCGACCACTGGCGACAACATCGATGTACTGTGGAGACCTCACGCCCCACGTGTTGAGCAATTCGGCGGTACGTCCACCCGGCCTCCCGCATGCCCACTATACGCCCTCGCTCAAAGTCCGTCATCTGCACATACGGTTCACGTCGATGCTGTCGCGGCATGCTACCAGTGTTAAAGACTGCGATGGAGCTCCGTATGCCACGGCAAACTGGCTGACACTGACGGCGGCAGTGCACAAATGCTGCGCAGCTAGCGCCATTCGACGGCCAACACCGCGGTTCCTGGTGTGTCCGCTGTGCCGTGCATGTGATCATTGCTTGTACAGCCCTCTCGCAGTGTCCGGAGCAAGTATGGTGGGTCTGACACACCGGTGTCAATGTGTTCTTTTTTCCATTTCCAGGAGTGTATTTTAATGATTTTCTTTCAATTCTATCGATCACTGTATCATTTGCCTTCATTCTAGCTCTTATTTCATCGTTAGTTTTCCTTTCGATTCTTGATATTCCGGCACTCCTACGCAAATAGTCCATTTCCACAGCTATTAGTCTTCTTTTGAGATCCGTATTTAAGATTTATAGTTCTGATCCGTAGTATAGCACTGATTCAACCATTATCTTATCTACTCTTTTCTTAATGCTGTTGGATATATTCTTATCCAACCAAAAAATTCATACACCTTAATACTTCTCTGCTTTGCTGTGTTCTACATTTTACTTCTGTATGGCCCAGTCCATTGTTATCAATATGTGCCCCGAGATATTTAAATTTCTCTACCTGTCTCATAACTGCTTTGTCATTGATGTATACTTCAAATTTAGCATCACTATTCACCACCAGATATTCTCTTTTTGTTAGACTCATTTGTAGTCCCTGTCTGTTGTATTCCTGATATAATCATCGTATCATAAACTCAAGGTCATAATCATCTTTTGCTATAATAGCTTAATCGTCAGCAAAACTTAATGAAAATATCTGTACATCGTTGACAGTGATTTTCATTCCTCTACAGCTGTTCTTCCAATTTCGGAGAGCCACTTTTACATATAAATTGAACAAGATGGGTGACATACTGCAACCTTGTCGTAAACCTTTAGTGACATTAATAGGTTCTAATAACTTTGAACCTCGTTTCCTGTACCACATTATCTCTGTACATTTCAATAATTTGTAAAAGGTGTTCATCCATACCCAGATCTAAGGACTGTATCGTAAGCTTTTGCTAAATCTACAAAGGCAATGTGTAGCTCCATCCCTACTGCCATAAATTTCTCCATGAATTGTTGAAAAATAAATGGGTTATCTGTACATGATCTGTTTTGCCTGACCTTCCCCAATATGGTGGCCAACATTTTGTCTAATTTTTTCAAACATTATCTTGCCAAATAAGCGGCTCATTGTACAGTTGACACTGCCTGTATAGCAGTTTGCGTCTTTACTATTCCCTTTCTTGAAAATAGTATGTCTTGAAAAAAAAATTTCAAGAATTAATGAACAAAATAAAGAATTACAAAGAGAGTTTCAGAATTCAAGGGCGTCAAATGAGAAAAAGGAGACAGAATCTTATTTTCAGTCAGGTCTGCAGCATTGAACACGTCATCGCAAAGTGAGACAGGTTTATCAGACTTTTGAGGTGATTCCTATTCAGGAAATTGTTAATCAAATTCAAGAAATAATTCCAGGTCACATCATATTATTAAAAGGTTTAGAGAAGAAATTTGAGGAATTGAAGATTAGTTAAGAGGAAATATGGAAAACAGTTAAGAAGGTTGATGATTTGGGTACTTCTGTTGCACGACTGGTAGTTAAAGCTGAACAGAATTCCAGTGAGTTGGTAACTGTGGGTTTTGGTGAATCTGAGGAACTGAGATCATTATTATGGAAGACCACGTGGAAATTGATGTGTACAAGAAGAAGGGAACTAAGTTAAGAGACAAATTACAGGGTACTGACGATTGAAAAGAGATTAGGAGAAGGTATCACTGTTACAGTTGAATTCGTGTACCTGAGGATGATGTTAATTCAAGACATAAAAATCCACCAGGTCCTATATCTTATTATGACAGAAGCAGAACACATCGCAGTGATAGTCATTTTATCCGTGACAATGTAAATTGTGGTGTTATGTTCGGTTTTGACTATAATCGTTTCTTATCTGTCAAAATTTTCAAGTGTTCAGATATACATCAAACGATAGTCACATGCATCTTAGGTGGAGCAATTTGATTTTTAACTCCCACAAAATTGGCCTTCCAATCATAAGACTGAATTTGTGTGTGGTTACTTGGAAGTTGAGCCTACTGTATGCATGCATACCTCGATTAGAAATGGTGGATTTTGTGAGGAGCTTAGTGGCTTTTTCTTGTCTACGTATTGGTCTGAGGAGTACAAGGCAAACATGGTACACTAATGATGTAAAATATTTATCATTTCGGTTTTGCCAGTCCTGCGTATTTCTTTATAAATCCATGTAGTCAGGCTGAATTGGTTCATATTTGTCTCATAAATCTTCCATTACGCTTTTGTCAGGTTTATCACTAGTTGTGTTAAAGGGGATTTAGGTTTCCAAAGCTTACTCTAAGAACTGGGTGAGTAGTTATGGAAATGATCATGGTGGGAATGATAGTGAGTTCTTTAATTCTAGGCCACAGCGTAGTAGGAATTACAATTGCAGGTGATTTGATTCATGTTGTGATAGGTATGGGAAGGATAGATGGAGGTATCAGCTGAAGTACCTGGCTGAAATAAAAGTGATAATTTTAGAAGAGGTAGAGATAGTTGGCATAGTAGGCACAATAGTCATCACCTAGGAAGTTGGGAAAATAGCAGAAGTGGTCACTAGCATGATAGAGACTCAGACATATGCACCGCTAATGTGTGATCAGTTGATCCATAGAATAATGTGTGTGGGGGGCCCACAGCCACATGATTGACAATTGCTGTCAGCAGCCGATCGAGATGCTGGAAATATGACTAACAATAGCCATGAACAGGTGAACAAATTGCATTTCGAGGATATGAGACGACTTTTTCTTGATGAAGGACGGGAAAATATAAATTATTTGGTGAGTCCAGTGATTCAAATCGGTATTAACAAAGCTAGTCAAGTGACTGTCTTGAGCGTGTTGGCATTTCAGAGGCGTGGAGACCTGTTCTTCCTTTTGCAACAGACAAAGGTGAAAGGGGTGATCGCTAGAAAAAAGTATAGAAGTAGATATTGAATTTCTGTCTCAAAGTATTAGGTTTTCTATGAGTTGTGTGATTGTGCCAAGGCTGGAGAATGATTTGATTATAAGAGTTAATTTTTATTGAAGTACCAACCAGTAATGGATTTGGATTGTGGTGAAGTGGTATTGAACTGTAATGAGTCTATGATGTTCTGTTCTGGTGAGCGTACAGTTAAGGAGAAGAACTTAATCCATTGTTTTATGTATCTCAGCAGATGCGAGTTATCTTTTGAGTAGAAAGCCTGTCGTGAGTGAGAGTAATGGTAGTGAAATTCTATAACTAGATTGCTAACACAGTGTTTGTTATGTGCAAGAAACATGGAACTGGGTTGACAGTCCTGAGGAGTCAGATGAGATAGTGAAAGGAAATTTGTTTACATGCTGCGACGTCTTTCTTCAGAGCTTTATGAACATCCCAGAACTATTGAAGGCTATGGGGCATAAGGTATTCTTTATCATTCTTTGCCCTATACCAGTGATATGTAAAGAGGGACATGAGGAAGAGATTTAGAAGATGTCATAGTAATGTGTGATTGAACCTGCTATTAGTTCATACAATAATCTATTGCTAGCGATGCTGAAGAAAGGAGATGGTACTGGGTTGGTATCGAATTCCAGACAAATTAATACAATTACTATACCAGAAACTGGTAGACCATTGACATTAGATGAGCTTCATACGAAAAATACCCAGCCTTCTTTTACTATGGTTCTTCCTACCAGGGTGAATGTTAGTTCAGCAACGTTTATCAGAAGCTTTAACAGGACTCTTCCAGCAGATTTAAGAAAGATATTAATCACCTACATTCATGAGTACCGATTGCGGAGGTGAGTTAGGATAGACATAATGAGGTTTTGGATAGATTATTGAGTACTGTCAAAGAGTAGAGTGTCACTGTGAAGCCGACCGAAGTGGCCGTGCGGTTATAGGCGCTGCAGTCTGGAACCGCGAGGCCGCTACGGTCGCAGGTTCTAACCCTGCCTCGGGCATGGATGTGTGTGATGTCCTTAGGTTAGTTAGGTTTAACTAGTTCTAAGTTCTAGGGGACTAATGACCTCAGAAGTTGAGTCCCATAGTGCTCAGAGCCATTTTGTCACTGTGAATTTAGAAAAAATGGGAGTTTGGAAGGAGTCAAGTAAAATTTCTTGGACACATTGTGACTGCATCAAAGATACTACTTGATCCAGAGAATATCGAGGAGATTAGAGACTTTCCTCTTCCTAGGATGAGAAACTAGATTCGGGGAGTCTTGGGTTTAATTATCTTGTGTTACAGATTTATTAGCATAGATATTGACTTGTGCACTGATGTGTAAGGAAACTTTTAGGGTTAGGGATTTCTAAGCTTATGTAGAGTTTGGGAGTGTGAAAGAGATTCTTTCAGAGTGTTCTTTTCTTTCACACCTCGATTTGATTAAAAAATTTTGTGTACACTCAGATAGTTCCAAGACACGTCTTGTTACTGAGCTCTTCCACAGTTTTGTGGTAGGTGAAGTGATGAAGCATTTTTTGTGAGCTGATGCTCACAAAGTGTGAATGCAACTACCCAGTCACTGAGCTTGAGGCTGTAGCTGTTGCATGGGATTTTGTGAAGTTCAGATTTTATTTGTTTAGTTGGATGAGCAAAGTCTATACTGATCACATTGTACTGGAATGTTTGATGTGTGTGACGATGACTCATAGTCATTTAGCCAGGTAGGGACTGTTTCTGCAAGAGTTGACCTTCAGGATTGTGTATATTCCTGGTAAGACAACGTCGTTGTTCATGCTCTTTCTAGATCTCCTCGAGTGTAGAATCATCGGGCCAAGGATGATCTTATAGAAAACAGTTTCAATTTCTCGTAGTTGTAGAACATGTCATTCAACCATTTCATTAAAAGTTCACTTGAGAATATTGCTGGGTGCAAGGTAAGGATCCATCTTGAAAGTAATGAAGGTGAAACGGAGAAATCAAACCAATGTTGCAATTAGGCACATTTATTCAGTGAAAGTGAGTTGTACTTATTCTGATAAATAATTCAATAAACTGGTTCGGCAGACACAATTTAAATTATGTATACTTTGGTGCAAAGAAGTGTTTTCACAAATGTCATAAAACACGCTATTTTCTGAATATGGAGACATGGTTTAGTAAGATTTTAGCTACGTGCAAGCCTTGGCAAAAACGTGAAAATGCCGATGCGTTCATCATGCACCATTATTTCTGATTATTCTGTTGAGATTAAGAAGCTTGCAATAGGTTATTTGTTTGGTCCTCTTCTAAGAACTAGTTAAGGGCATTCCTTAGTTTTTGTTGGAGTTAACTTTGAAGTTTGTATCACTGACACCACTGAGGAGACCTACTAGCCGGTCTGTTGTACGAGCATTTTTGAATCGCTTTCTGTGAAGACTGGAAGGGTAATATCAGGCAATGGTCCACAATTCAGATCTGTAGTTTGGAAATGTGATTTGCATAACAGAAGAGTGAAGACAATATTCATATCATTGTACCATCCGGCATCTAACTCCTCTGAGCAGGTCATGAAAGAGCTTGGTAAACACTGTAGACTATTCTGTCAGTGATGTCATAAATATTTTGATTCATATTTACATTTGTTTGAAGAAGTGATAAATGAAGTGCCAAATGATTCAACATATTTGTCTGTTTTAGTACTGCATACCTGACCACGTTCGAAGTCCATGAGGTCCGTCCAATAAGGTATTGGAGAATGTACTATTCCCAGTTTCTCCTATGTTGACACGTAACTACTGTATCTGGACACCTGGCTGAAAAAGACTTACAAGGCCCTCCATCGGTAATGCTGGAACTCAGTATAGTGTTGACCCACCTTTAGCCTTGACGACACCTTCCACTCTCGCAGGCATACGTTCAATCAGGTGCTGCAAAGTTTCTTGGGGAATGGGAGCCCATTCTTCAGAGTGCTGCACTGAGGAGAGATATCGCTGTCGGTCGGCGAGGCCTGGCGCGAAGTAGACGTTCCAAAACATTCCAAAGGTTTTCTACAAGATTCAGGACAGGACTCTGTGCATGCCAGTCCATTACAGGGATGTCAGTGTCTTGTAACCACTCCGCCACAGGCCATGCATTATGAACAGGTGCTCGATTGTGTTGGAAGATGCAACCGCCATCCGCGGATTCCTCTTCTACAGTGGGAAGCAACAATGAGCATAAAAAATTAATGTAGGTCTGTGCTATGATAGTGCCACGCAAAACAACAAGGGGTGCTCGCCATATCCATGAAAAACACGACTACACCGTAACACCACCGCCTCCGAATTTTACTGCTGGCTCCACACACGCTGGCAGATGACGTTCACCAGGCATTCGCCATAAGCCCACCCTGCCATCGGTTCGCCACACTGTGTACCGTGATTTGTCACTCCACACAATAGTTTTTCCACTGTTCAATCGTCCAATGTTTACGCTCCTTACACCAAGCGAGACGTCGTTTGGCATTTACCGGTGTGATGTGTGGCTTACGAGCAGCCGCTCGACCATGAAATCCAAGTTTTCTCACCTCCGGCCTAACTGTCATAGTACTTGCAGTGGATCCTGATACAGTTTGGAATTCCTGTGAGTTCCTGTTGATAGATGTATGCCTATTACAAATTGCGACCCTCTTCAACTGTCAGCGTCTCTGTCAGTCAATAGACGAGGTCGGCCTGTTCACTTTTGTGCTGTACGTGTCCCTTCACGTTTCCATTTAACTATCACATCAGAAATAGTAGGCCTAATAATGCGTAGTAGAGTGGAAATCTCGCGTACAGACGTACGACGATAGTGACGCCCAATCACCTGACCACGTTCGAAGCCCATGAGGTCCGTGGAGCGCCCCATTCTGCTATCTCACGATGTCTAATGACTACTGAGGTCACTGATATGGAGTACGTGGCAGTAGGTGGCAGCACAATGCACCTGATAAGAAAAACGTACGTTTTTGGGGTTGTCCGGATACTTTTGATCACATAGTGCATGTAGTAAGAAAGGCTTTAGAAAATTTGAGAGGCTGCAGAAAGGTGTCGAATGAGAAGTGCAAGAGATCAAAGGCATCTTTTGTGGTAGGGCAGAAAGTTCTGATGAAGATGCACAAACTGTCCTGCAAGCGTCATGCATTGACACACAAATTTTTCCTTATTTAAATTGTACTATTTATGGTACAATAAGTGGCGCACCAGAATGCAGTAAGAGTAGAAACTCTGTAAACCAAGAAATCTAAGGGGTTACATTGTATCTCATATGTAAAATTATTTTGTGCCTAGTCATAATGGTAAGTGTAGTGGAGACACTGAATCTAATCTGCAATTTTATAATATAATGCGTTTTTATGTTTTATGTATCATATGATATTGTGTAAAAGTTTTTAGCAGCAGCTACCAGTCATATAATTCCTTAACTAATGTATTACTTATATATCGTGCAACATATTTCGAGGTCATACCTCTTCATCAGGCTATACGGCATTATAAAAACAATTTCACAATAGGATCATTCAGATGTTAGTCTTTTCATAAATGCTGTGGTTATCCTGTGGAAGAAGGGAAAACCTAGTAAGAGGCGATGTCGCTTTGTAAGCTGGACTGATGTTTGCATGAATTGTTTTATAACAGTCGTTCACTTTGTTCTTATGGCATGGCAGTCTCGTTGTGATGAGCTGAGGTGTTTCCATTTCTGTGACTCTCTTGACTTTCTTGATTACTGTTCACAAATTTTCACAAACGTACCAGTAACTTGGAAACACGATCACAAAAACAAACCTGTAGTGCAATGGACAAAATGGCGGTCAAAATACAGCTGGTTTCGATTTGCCTATCTATCTGTCGATCTATGTGGTGTCAAATGTTTACAATGTCTTCTGCGCTTCTTGTTATCGTATTACAGATGTAGGTTGACGAAATATATTGTAAATTGAGCACATGTTACAATATTATTGTACAAATGATGACATAAAAACTATTTATTTTACACGTTTCTAAGCTATTACTGGGGCTAGAGTCAAATGACTGTGATGTTATGTATCTTTTATTCTGAGAGCACTGTATTGAAAATGGAAAAGAAATATGAATTTTTGAAGTCTTTCACTTTATTCAGGATCTTGTTATTCCCCATGTGGCCATGGATGAATATTTCAATTTCTTCCAAGATGTCCATTTTCCAGCTCTTTTGTAAATTATGTAGTACTTTGAGATCGTTGTCTGTTGTAATATTGTGTCCTGTATAGCTGCTTTAATTGGTTTGCCTGAAGTAGTCAATGTGTTCTTTAAAGTGGGTTTTAAAATTTCCTCACGTTTGGCCAATAGAATATTTGTCGCAATGGGTGCATGTAATTTTATAAATTCCTGATTTGTTCAGTTTCTCTGTAGGATGTGAGATGTAATGTATCAGTTTCTTATTTAAGTCGTTGTTGGTGGCAAAAGTGATCCTGATGACTGCTTTTTTACACAGCTTGGCTATTTTGTCTGATATGACACCTAAATATGGTAACGTTATATACTTGGGTTTTTGGATGTTGTGTGAGGAATCTGTGTCACATTGTTTGTTGTCATTTTTAGTTGTGCATTGTGAAAGTGTACCTAATTCTTTGAATTGCTTGATAGCTTTGTTTCACGGAGAAAGAGGTTTGAAATTTGTATTGTTTTTTATATTTGAATACAGCTTATGCATAAATTTGTAGCCTGTTTGATTTATAGCGTTGATAATTGGTCTGAGAGGGATATTAGGTTTATGGATCTTTGGCTGGGTTCTTAACTTTGGAACTGTTGAGTTAATAATTGTTAGTCCTTGTGTTTCTTCCCCTGTTAATAAGAAATATGTTTTA
This sequence comes from Schistocerca piceifrons, assembly GCF_021461385.2. Classification (NCBI taxonomy): domain Eukaryota; kingdom Metazoa; phylum Arthropoda; class Insecta; order Orthoptera; family Acrididae; genus Schistocerca; species Schistocerca piceifrons. The sequence goes on along the minus strand of NC_060139.1, from coordinate 1,023,238,474 downwards.
TTCAACTGTTTTTTTAGGTTACTGTTGAATTTCTGTGTGTAGGCATGAGAGATTCCTTGTATATGATTATTTTGAAGAACTCAAGTGTTTTATTTATATATTCAAGTTTGTCCATGATGACTACTGTATTACCTTTGTCAGATTTTACTGCTAGTGCATTACCCTCAATGAGATTCTTGTTGGTGTTTTTAAGTAACTGGTTCTCTTCTTTAGATTCTTTTACTGGATTATTGCTGCAGTGTTTCTCTATTAATTTGTTAGTTTTATGTCCATGGCCAAATGGGGAATAACGAGATCGTGAATGAAATGACAGACTTGAAAAATTCATATTTCTTTTCCAATTTCACTATGGTACTCTTAGAATGAAAGATACATAACACCAGTCATTTGACTCTAGCCCCCCGGCAATAACTTAGAAATGTGTAAAATAAATAGTTTTTATACCATCATTTGTACAATAACATTGTAACAGGTGCTCAGTTTGTAATGTATTTCGTGAACCTACATCTGTAGTACGTTAACAAGACGTGCGGAAGACGTTGTAAACATCTGACACCACATAGATCGACAGATCGATAGTCAAATCGAAAACAGCTGTATTTTGACCGCCAATTTGTTCATTGCACTACAGGTTTGTTTTTGTGATCGTGTTTCCAAGTTACTGGTACGTTTGTGAAAATTTGTGAACGGTAATCAAGAAAGCCAAGAGAGTCACAGAAATGGAAACACCTCAGCTCATCACAACGAGACTGCCATGCCATAAGAACAAACTGAGTGACTGTTATAAAACGTTTCATGCAAACATAAGTCCAGCTTACAAAGCGACATCGCCTCTTAGTAGGTTTCGTCTTCTTCCACAGGATAACCTCGGTATTTATGAAAAGACTGTTTAACATCTGCATGATCCTATTGTGAAATTGTTTTTGCTTATGCCGTATAGCCTGATTCATACACTCGAAACACGTTGCACAATAAATAAATAATACATTAGTTAGCAAATTTTGTGACTGGTAGCTGTAGCTAAAAACTTTTACATATTTTTGAGGCAGTCACGATCGAAAAACAGTCAAAATTGCTTCAAATTCTCATATGATATTAATAAACAACTAAGTTTCCGGATATGAGAACTTCTTTTTTAATCCTTTTCCATCATCTGTGTGTTTTAATTCATTCAAACCAAGGAAATAAGTTTATTATGGAAAGGATACGTTGGATATATATACAATCCTGAGCAATGAATAATGGCGTATCACACTGGAAGGTGTCATACAACCTATGAGGTAACGCATTAGCAAGGGAGGTTCAGGGTACTGGTATCATTTAATGTGATTTTGCTTCTACTGTGAAAGGCAGGCACACTAAGATAGTTAACGTGATATTTCTTTTTGTTCTTTTCATATTCTTATGTACTGTGAGAATTCGTTCCGTCTTGTTATGTAATGTGCTGACTCATTTTAGGTGCTACGGGCACTGTGATGAAGGAAGTGCAACAAATACTCGAGGATATAAAAGTGGTTTCGTATAATTATACAGGATATCTTTCCTAAGAGTCATCAAGAACAGTTTCTCTGGTGTTTTGGCAGATATTTCCAATTTTGTTTTTGAGATCTGTAGCTGGAGTCACCCCAAACAAATACTGTTGTTCATGCCTCTCGTTTGACACCTAGTGTCGACAGGAACCATCAGATTGTTTCCTGTTAAAAATAAAATGATTTTTAAAGCAGACTTATGTGTCCATTCGACAGAGCAGTTCCAAATTAGTATAGTCCAATAACTTTTATCGATATGTATCAAGATGGGGAGTAAAACATTGTAGTGGTTAATAAAAAAAATGAGAAGAGAAGAAAGGAAAAGGTTGAAAAAGTGGGAAGAAATGGTGAATAAAAAGGGGGTTTTAAAATCGTTAATGATCGTGAAAAAGGGAAAGAATGAAATGCAAATCGGGCTTCGTATTACAAAAAAGTTATCGGACTTCGCGATTCGGAAAAGCTATTGTTGGGGTGGTCCTTGTGGCGTTTCTGAGCAAAAGTCAAACCAATTTCCACTACAAAAATTATTTGAAAGAGAACAGAGAATAACAAAATGTGATTAACGGGGGGAAATGGCGTAGATAAGAGTTCATCCTTTACCATGTTAACATGTGTTCTCTCGTGCGGCGTCCAGGTCTTGTTCTCAAAAATCTCCTGCTTCATTTCTACGTGAAAACTCTTAGCTGCTCCGAAATTTTGCAATAAATTTCATTGTCCAGGAATTACTAATGTATACAAATCAAAATCGTCTTGACATTAAATGCAATGTATTTTATGTTGCTGCTTCCATCCTCTGAATTTCATACAAATATTTCCACAATACGTCTGCACATCAATAAGTTTTTTCGTCTTCATGCGACCAAGACTAGCTAAAAAGTAAGTTAAGCTTCCGCTCTCCAAGAGACAAAAAACGGATAGAAAACAAATAGAGTTTCAATTTTTGTACCTTCATTTTGTTATATATTTTCTCTGCCGTCGAGCGCTCATACCGCTGCGACGGTATAATTTATATCTGAGGGAACGAGTGTAGCGCGTCGAAATTCAAAGTCCCGCTACAACATGATGGGTAGCCAACTCTACAGCAGCAACAGCACCGCTCTTACTCACAATGACTGCGACTGCCATGCAGCAGTACTGCATAGTCACTGCTGAAGTATCGGCTATTCTGTTTTAATGTTAATAGTGTTTAGCTTTCAGAAGTATTCGTTGATAAGTTGTTTATTTGTTACGAATTGCGTCAGCTGTCTGTTCCAGTGAGTGAAGAAGCGAACATATATGGGTAATGTTTGGTCTTGACTGTGGTTACCAAAAGATGATCAGTAGATGTGAGTTGGGCCGAGTAGTGTTGAAATTAATGACGTAACCGTGTGTAGTTTGGAGTGCTGTGTATAAGTAAACTTTATTGTCATGAAATGTGAAAGTACTTTCTGGTACTAATCTGAGGTCTCTGCATGATGTGATTATTTCTATGTTGTCTTGTCATGTTGCGATGTAAATCCAGTCTTATTTGGGCAAGCCTATAGTGACTGTTATGAACCACCTTTTCTTCTCATTACATCACTGTAATATTTTACTGTCATCCATGAGTTTTGTATACTAATACTGTCTTAATTGTTGTCATTGGAAACGATTTTAGTAATTCCATAGCAATGATTTTGATTTCATTTGTCAATGTATGATATACAGGGTGGTCCATTGATCGTGACCGGGCCAAATATCTCACGAAATAAGAGTCAAACGAAAAAACTACAAAGAACGAAACTTGTCTAGCTTGAAAGGGGAAACCAGATGGCGCTATGGTTGGCCCGCTAGATGGCGATGCCATATGTCAAACGGATATCAACTGCGTTTTTTTTAAAATAGGAACCCCCACTTTTTATTACATATTCGTGTAGTACGTAAAGAAATAGAAAAGTTTTAGTTGGATCACTTTTTTCGTTTTGTGATAGATGGCGCGTTAGTAGTCACAAACATATGGCTCGCAATTTTAGACGAACAGTTGATAACAGATAGGTTTTTTAAATTAAAATACAGAACGTAGGTACGTTTGAACATTTTATTTCGGTGGTTCCAATGTGATACATGTACCTTTGTGAACTTATCATTTCTGAGAACGAATGCTGTTACAGCGTGATTACCTGTAAATACCACATTAAATTATGTCCGTCAACCTCAATGCATTTGGCAATAAGTGTAACGACATTCCTCTCAACAGCGAGTAGTTGCCTTCCGCAATGTTCGCACATCCATTGACAATGCGCTGACGCATGTTGTCAGGCGTTGTCGGTGGATCACGATAGCAAATATCCTTCAACTTTCCCCACAGAAAGCAATCCGGGGACGTCAGATCCGGTGAACGTGCGGGCCATGGTGTAGTGCTTCGACGACCAATCCACCTGTCATGAAATATACTATTCAATACCGCTTCAACCGCACGCGAGCTATGTGCCGGACATCCATCATGTTGGACGTACATCGGCATCCTGTCATGCAGTGAAACATTTTGTAGTAACATCGGTAGAACATTACGTAGGAAATCAGCATACATTGCACCATTCGACTGCCATCGATAAAATGGGGGCCAATTATACTTCCTTCCATAATGCCGCACCATACATTAACCAGCCAAGGTCGCTGATGTTCCAGTTGTCGCAGCCATCGTGGATTTTCCGTTGCCCAATAGTGCATACTATGCCGGTTTATGTTACCGCTGTTGGTGAATGACGCTTAGTCGCTAAATAGAACGCGTGCAAAAAATCTGTCATCGTCCCGTAATTTCTGTTGTGCCCAGTGGCAGAACTGTACACGACGTTAAAAGTCGTCGCCATGCACTTCCTGGTGCATAGAAATGTGGTACGGTGCAATCGATGTTGATGTAGCATTCTCAACACTGACGTTTTTGAGATTCCCGATTTTCGCGCAATTTGTCTGCTACTGATGTGCGGATTAGCCGCGACAGCAGCTAAAACACCTACTTGGGCATTATCATTTGTTGCAGGTCGTGGTTGACCTTTCACATGTGGCTGAATACTTCCTGTTTCCTTAAATAACGAACTTTCCGGCGAACGGTCCGGACACTTGGATGATGTCGTCCAGGATACCGAGCAGCATACATAGCACACGCCCATTGGGCATTTTGATCACAATAGCCATACATCAACACGATATCGACCTTTTCCGCAATTGGTAAACGGTCCATTTTAACACGGGTAATGTATCACGAAGCAAATACCGTCCACACTGGCGGAATGTTACGTGATACCACGTACTTATACGTTTGTGACTATTACAGCGCCATCTATCACAAAGCGAAAAAAGTGGTCCAACTAAAACATTCATATTTCTTTACGTAATTCAGGAATATGTCATAAAAATGGGGGTTCCTATTTTTAAAAAAACGCAGTTGATATCCGTTTGTCCTATGGTAGCGCCATCTAGCGGGCCAACCATAGCGCCATCTGGTTTCCCCCTTCAAGCTAGACAAGTTTCGTTCTTTCTAGTTTTTTCGTTTGACGCTCATTTCGTGAGATTTTTGGCCCAGTCACTATCACCACCATATATATATATATATAAAATGATGTCGTCCAGGATACCGAGCAGCATACATAGCATACGCCCGTTGGGCATTTTGATGACAATAGCCATACATCAACACGATATCGACCTTTCCCGCAATTGGTAAACGGTCCATTTTAACGCGGATAATGTATCACGAAGCAAATACCGTCCACACTGGCGGAATGCTGCTCGGTCTCCTGGACGACATCACCCAAGTGCCCGGACCGTTCGCCGGATATTTACGTTCTATATATAGAGTGAGTCACTACTGCCACCAAGAATAACTCCGAAAGTATGATAGGAGCTGAAAAGTTTGTGGGACAAATGTTGCGTGGGACAACGGGGGCAATAACATGACGTTGGTTTTTTGTTGCTAGGTGGGGTCGCTTCAGAGACATGCAGGTCAACTTTGTTTTTTAAAATGGGATGCTATAGTTTGGTACTTATTTTCTGATAGCGGCTATCGAGACGAATCCTACGATGTACAACAGTAAGGTCTTTGAAGGCCAACGAAGGTCACAAAGGTGGCGTGAACGTCCATTTACAGAAGGTGTTCGAAGTGGTGACTATTGGTATCAATACAGTGCTGCAATCTTCTTATCATGGATTGAGTAGTATTCCTTATCACATCGGCACTTAACGAGGCACGTGTTCTCTCCATTCTCTCTCTCATATCTTCAGGTGTAGTTGGTAGGTCTTTATAAACAATGTCTTTTACGAATCCCCACAGGAAAAAGTCCAGAGGCGTCAAGTCTGGCGAACGAGCCAGCCACGATACATCTCCTCTGCGTCCAATCCAACGACTTGGGAATTGTCTCTGCAACTCATTTCCAGCCATCAGCAAAAAAATGTACCCGACACCCATCTTGTTGATATCACATTCTGTTCCTTGTTCTTATAGGTATTTCTTCGAATAAAAGACCTAATGTTTCTTGCAGGAATGTGGTGTACTTCCTACCATTGAGATTTCCTTCGATGAAATACTGGCCTATAATTCTGTCCTCCAGAATCCCACACCATACATTGACCGACCACGCTTTTAGGTGTGCAACTTGCCGAAACCAAATGGATTTTCAGTTGCCCAATAATGCATGTTTTGCAAATTAATATTTCCATGGTTCGGGAATATAGCCTCGTTAGTAAATAAAATCAAATTAATAAATGCGTCATTCCTCAGAATTCAATGTGACGCATACAATCCGTACCAGCCAATTCTTGGTGGAGAGTGATATGGTAAGGATGATATTTATGGCGATGCAGAACACGAACAACACTACTCTGGCTTATGCCAGATTCCCTTGCGATTTGAAGCGAACTAACACAAGGATCTCTAACCACAGTGGCAAGAGTACCATTTTCCGTTTCCTTATTAGTAACTTCCCTCTGCCGGATATGTTTCCGATGCGTTAAAGATCCAGTTGTTCTCAATTTATCATACACGTATTTAAACGTACAACTTGTAAGGCGAGTAAGTTGAGGGTATCTTTCAGCGTATAAGTCTCTAGCTCTCACTGAATTTCCTTGGCATTCCCCGTAAATGAGAAGCATACCGACTTGTTCTTCGAAGGACTACATCATTCACATTGGCTTGATTCGACGATAATAGCCTTACCGTTCCTATTAGTGTTGTATTACGAAATGGCGTTTACATGTCAATGGTACGTTAGATGCATTCGCCGTATTCGGCGAATATTTACTATTTGTACGATATACGCGAGAGAATTGTCACAGCATGTGCTTCGTTAAGTGCCAAAGTGATGAGGAATACCACTCAATCCATGATTAGAAGATTACAGTACTGCATTGATACCAATGGTCATCACTTCGAACAGCTTCTGTAAATGGACGTTCATGCCACCTTTTTGACCGTTGACCTTCAGAGGCCTTACTGTTACACATCATTGGATTCGTCTCGAAAGCCGCTATCAGAAAATAAGTACCAAACTACAGCATCCCATTAAAAAAAAACCAACAAAGTTGAGCTTCATATCACTGACGCGACCCCACCTACCAACAAACGACCAATGTCATATTATGGTCCCATTGTTCCATGCAACATTTGTCCCACAAAATTTTCAACTACTATCATACTTTCGGAGCTATTCTTGGTGGCGATAGTTAGTGACTCACCCTGTATATATGTTTCATGGTTGACTATAATGTTTATATGTAAAGAAACCTATGTAAAATCATGATTATGATGTAAATTTTCTGCAGTTAGGATCAGAAAGATTAGAGGATAGAGAGGATTAGGTGCTGGAGTGGTAGATCTCATGGAGGTTCCCTCTGGAAGTGCAGTGCCATAACTGAATCAGGAGCCTGGCGTCATTAGCTGCTGTGTATTCACAGAGGTATCAGAAACTTCCTGATCTGCAGATCAGTGGATAAATGTGCGTATGGGAATTAGATTCCCCTAAGGAATCGGAAGTGTGGGTGGTTGTTGGTTAACACTAATTTAATGTATCTCTGGGACAATGTGGTATGTGTGCGTGTGTGTCAAGGCCACATTGCACTTTGTATCATGCTTTCATGATCAGAGAGATTTGGTATGCAAACCAGGTACTTGCGCTTAATCGCAGTGAAGAAGATAATGAAGTACTATTACTGCTGTGGCGGTCCAATTCTAGACATCGTAGCGCCTACTGCATCGGCATCCCCCTTCACGTCCAGCCAACACGGGATGCCTGCATTACAGGGCGTATATTCACCAGGAAAACCTAAGTCGTCTGTGTTGTCAACCCAAATACACTCCTGGAAATGGAAAAAAGAACACATTGACACCGGTGTGTCAGACCCACCATACTTGCTCCGGAAACTGCGAGAGGGCTGTACAAGCAATGATCACACGCACGGCACAGCGGACACACCAGGAACCACGGTGTTGGCCGTCGAATGGCGCTAGCTGCGCAGCCTTTGTGCACCGCCGCCGTCAGTGTCAGCCAGTTTGCCGTGGCATACGGAGCTCCATCGCAGTCTTTAACACTGGTAGCATGCCGCGACAGCGTGGACGTGAACCGTATGTGCAGCTGACGGACTTTGAGCGAGGGCGTATAGTGGGCATGCGGGAGGCCGGGTGGACGTACCGCCGAATTGCTCAACACGTGGGGCGTGAGGTCTCCACAGAACATCGATGTTGTCGCCAGTGGTTGGCGGAAGGTGCACGTGCCCGTCGACCTGGGACCGGACCGCAGCGAGGCACGGATGCACGCCAAGACCGTAGGATCCTACGCAGTGCCGTAGGGGACCGCACCGCCACTTCCCAGCAAATTAGGGACACTGTTGCTCCTGGGGTATCGGCGAGGACCATTCGCAACCGTCTCCATGAAGCTGGGCTACGGTCCCGCACACCGTTAGGCCGTCTTCCGCTCACGCCCCAACATCGTGCAGCCCGCCTCCAATGGTGTCGCGACAGGCGTGAATGGAGGGACGAATGGAGACGTGTCGTCTTCAGCGATGAGAGTCGCTTCTGCCTTGGTGCCAATGATGGTCGTATGCGTGTTTGGCACCGTGCAGGTGAGCGCCACAATCAGGACTGCATACGACCGAGGCACACAGGACCAACACCCGGCATCATGGTGTGGGGAGCGATCTCCTACACTGGCCGTACACCACTGGTGATCGTCGAGGGGACACTGAATAGTGCACGGTACATCCAAACCGTCATCGAACCCATCGTTCTACCATTCCTAGACCGGCAAGGGAACTTGCTGTTCCAACAGGACAATGCACGTCCGCATGTATGCCGTGCCACCCAACGTGCTCTAGAAGGTGTAAGTCAACTACCCTGGCCAGCACGATCTCCGAATCTGTCCCCCATTGAGCATGTTTGGGACTGGATGAAGCGTCGTCTCACGCGGTCTGCACGTCCAGCACGAACGCTGGTCCAACTGAGGCGCCAGGTGGAAATGGCATGGCAAGCCGTTCCACAGGACTACATCCAGCACCTCTACGATCGTCTCCATGGGCGAATGGCAGCCTGCATTGCTGCGAAAGGTGGATATACACTGTACTAGTGCCGACATTGTGCATGCTCTGTTGCCTGTGTCTATGTGCCTGTGGTTCTGTCAGTGTGATCATGTGATGTATCTGACCCCAGGAATGTGTCAATAAAGTTTCCCCTTCCTGGGACAATGAATTCACGGTGTTCTTATTTCAATTTCCAGGAGTGTATTTGCCGGCGGCCACAGCACAACACAACACCAGGTCTCCACCAACGGCCACCAGGGACCACTACCCATTTGCGGAGACTGCAGAATAGCTCAACCAGAGGTCTCAGCTAACCCAGGAACTACTTCGATACGCCAGGCACGTGATCGCAAATAGTTCCGGAAGATACATCCGCCAAATGGGCTTTATAGTGCGGCGTACTGCCGGGAAAGTGCCGTTCGACGCACTGCTTGGAAGTGTACCCAGCTGCCACCTCGGCAGCTACGGCCAGACGCCTCTTCTAGTTGGTCGATCTCTTATGGATGAACTTGGTATATTCGACGAACCTCCGGACATTGTAGAATTGTTTGATTGTGATCTCTCCCGGTGACGAGTCGGGGTCTTTTCTATTATTATTTGTTATTTTCTACACTCCTGGAAATTGAAATAAGAACACCGTGAATTCATTGTCCCAGGAAGGGGAAACTTTATTGACACGTTCCTGGGGTCAGATACATCACATGATCACACTGACAGAACCACAGGCACATAGACACAGGCAACAGAGCATGCACAATGTCGGCACTAGTACAGTGTACATCCACCTTTCGCAGCAATGCAGGCTGCTATTCTCCCATGGAGACGATCGTAGAGATGCTGGATGTAGTCCTGTGGAACGGCTTGCCATGCCATTTCCACCTGGCGCCTCAGTTGGACCAGCGTTCGTGCTGGACGTGCAGACCGCGTGAGACGACGCTTCATCCAGTCCCAAACATGCTCAATGGGGGACAGATCCGGAGATCTTGCTGGCCAGGGTAGTTGACTTACACCTTCTAGAGCACGTTGGGTGGCACGGGATACATGCGGACGTGCATTGTCCTGTTGGAACAGCAAGTTCCCTTGCCGGTCTAGGAATGGTAGAACGATGGGTTCGATGACGGTTTGGATGTACCGTGCACTATTCAGTGTCCCCTCGACGATCACCAGTGGTGTACGGCCAGTGTAGGAGATCGCTCCCCACACCATGATGCCGGGTGTTGGCCCTGTGTGCCTCGGTCGTATGCAGTCCTGATTGTGGCGCTCACCTGCATGGCGCCAAACACGCATACGACCATCATTGGCACCAAGGCAGAAGCGACTCTCATCGCTGAAGACGACACGTCTCCATTCGTCCCTCCATTCACGCCTGTCGCGACACCACTGGAGGCGGGCTGCACGATGTTGGGGCGTGAGCGGAAGACGGCCTAACGGTGTGCGGGACCGTAGCCCAGCTTCATGGAGACGGTTGCGAATGGTCCTCGCCGATACCCCAGGAGCAACAGTGTCCCTAATTTTCTGGGAAGTGGCGGTGCGGTCCCCTACGGCACTGCGTAGGATCCTACGGTCTTGGCGTGCATCCGTGCGTCGCTGCGGTCCGGTCCCAGGTCGACGGGCACGTGCACCTTCCGCCGACCACTGGCGACAACATCGATGTACTGTGGAGACCTCACGTCCCACGTGTTGAGCAATTCGGCGGTACGTCCGCCCGGCCTCCCGCATGCCCACTATACGCCCTCGCTCAAAGTCCGTCAACTGCACATACGGTTCACGTCCACGCTGTCGCGGCATGCTACCAGTGTTAAAGACTGCGATTGAGCTCCGTATGCCACGGCAAACTGGCTGACACTGACGGCGGCGGTGCACAAATGCTGCGCAGCTAGCGCCATTCGACGGCCAACACCGCGGTTCCTGGTGTGTCCGCTGTGCCGTGCGTGTGATCATTGCTTGTACAGCCCTCTCGCAGTGTCCGGAGCAAGTATGGTGGGTCTGACACACCGGTGTCAATGTGTTCTTTTTTCCATTTCCAGGAGTGTATTTGTGACGATCCGCAGTTGAGATCGAGTTTGTTGTTATTTTGGAGTTGTATTATTGTTTCGTTTTGGTGAGTCCAATAAATTGTTTCGGACTTGTTTTCCGCTTTTATATTCTGCTAGTGCAGATACGAGGGTGAGTCAAATGAAAACCTTAAATATTTTTTAAAATATTATTTATTGTGCAGAAGTGGTATAAAGCTGTATAACTTTTCAACAGCATGTCCCCCAAGCTCAATGCAAGTCCTCCAGCGTTTACAAAGTGCATAAATTCCTTTAGAAAAAAATTCTTTTGGTAGTCCACGCAACCACTCATGCACCGCGTGGCGTACCTCTTCATTAGAACGGAACTTCTTACCTCCCATTGCGTCTTTGAGTGCTCCAAACATATGGAAATCACTTGGGGCAAGGTCTGGTAAGTATGGTGGATGAGGAAGACACTCAAAATGCAGGTCTGTGATTGTTGCAACTGCTGTATGGGCAGTGTGGGGCCTTGCATTGTCATGTTGCAAAAGGACACCTGCTGGCAATCCACGTCGCTTTGATTTGATTGCAGGCCGCAGATGATTTTTTATGAGTTACGTGTATGATGCACTGGTGACAGTGCTCCAAAATGACGCCATTTACGTCCCAAAAGAGCCAGCATAACCTTCCCTGCTGTTGGTTTTGGTGATGAGGAATGGCGCCATTCCTTACTCGCTCTCTTCGTTTTCGGTTGGTGGAAGTGAACCCAGGTTTCGTCCCCAGTAACGATTCTTTCAAGGAAGCCGTCACCTTCTCGTTCAACGCGTCGAAGACGTTCTTCAGAAGTATCTTCACAAGCATCAGTACGTCGTTCTCTCATTTCAGCAGTCAGCTGCCGTGGCACCCATCTTGCAGACATTTTGTGAAACTGGAGCACATCATGCACAATGTGTGTGCTGACCCATGACTAATCTGTAAACATGCTGCAATGTCATTCCGTGTCACTCGGCGGTTTTCCTTCACTACGGCTTCAAATGCTGCAATGTTCTGGGGAGTCACAGCTCGTTGTGCCTGACCTGGACGAGGAGCATCTTCCACTGAAGTCACACCGTTTGCGAACTTCCTACTCCATTCGTAGACTTTCTGCTGTGACAAACATGCATCACCGTACTGAACCTTCATTCGTCGATGAATTTCAATAGGTTTCTCATCTTCACTACGCAAAAACCGAATGACAGAACGCTGTTCTTCCCTGATGCAAGTCGCAAGTGGGGCTGCCATCTTTATACTGATACTGCGACGGTATGTGTGCATCTGAATTATGCTGCACGCTGTCTGCAGCAGGCTTACCAACTTGCAGGATAACGGCGTGAAATTTCGATTTGTTATTACAAATTTAAGGTTTTCATTTGTCCCACCCTCGTATTTCAATTACAGGAAGTTTCTTCTGTTCAGAAGAGTTGAAATGATTATTCCTCTGTCAAGTGTGTGTAAGAATCTCAGCTGCACAGGGGAGTCTGTAACGAAAAGCATGAGTTCTGAGGTTTTTGAAGCTACTGCGCACAGTGTAACCGGTGTCGGCTCAGTCTGGTCCGCCAGTGCTGTGGATGCATTTGAATGCCGTGAACGGTGGTGTCAAAATTCTTGTTAGGGAGGAGCAATCCCCACATGAGGTCTTAGCTCACGTAATGCTTTATAAATGAACATGTCATCATGAAATAAAACACTGTGACGTAAAACAACGAATATTTATTTGGCACTAGGAATTGGCAGCGGCTGGTGAATACATGACTAGACAGCTGGTCGATTAATCTCGTCGATGGTCTTGTGGTAGACGACGACATCCCCGATGTGGGTGTTGGGCAAGTCGTAGTAGTGCGGGATGCGGCGGTCGAAGGGGAAAGCGACCGGACGGCCGTCTGCGAGCTCTGCGGTCCAGTAGCCGGCGACGAGCGACTGCGCGTCAGCAGAGGCGGCGGTGGCGTTCGAGGGCAGGTAGCTGGCGATGACGTAGAAGCGCAGCGGCAGGCCTTGGCGGGAACCGCGCGGCAGCACCAGCCGCTCGGGGAATCCCCGGCGGGCCGCGGCGGCCGGGCTGAAGGGCTGTTTGCCCTGCAGGGCCTCGTTCACGGCCGACTCCAGCTCGCTCGTCGACAGCGGCGAGGGCCGCACGCTCGGGAAGTCGCGAGAGCTGCGCGCGATCTCGTTCTCCCCGGCTTGCACTGCACAGCGGAACAAGCGAAACGTAATTACTGTTTGTCTTGAAACTAGGGCTTTTGATTGTGAAATTTTTCTAGATAAGCTTAAGTATTGTGATATGAGTGGGACGGTGCATAAATGGTGTAATTCATACTTAACTGGAAGAATGCAGAAGATTGAAATTAACAGTACAGATAGTCTACAAAAACCAGCAGAGTCCTCTAACTGGGGTGGTATCAAGAATGGTGTCCCACAGGGTTCAGTCTTGGGTCCCTTATTGTTCTTAATATATATTAACGACTTGCCACTATATTCATGGAGACGCAAAGTTAGTTCTTTTTGGTGATGATACAAGTAGTCACCACACCCAAGAAGCAAGAATCAGCTGAGGAAATTGCAAATGTCTTTCAGAAAATTATTAAGTGGTTCTCTGCAAATGGACTCTCACTAAATTTTGAGAAAACACGGTTTATACAATTCTGTACGGTAAATGGCATAATACCATTCATAAATATAGACTATGAACGGATGTCTGTTGCTAAGGTAGAATACTCAAGACTTCTGGGTGTGTGCATTGATGAAAAATTGAATTGGAAGAAACACATCGATGTTCTGCTGAAACAGTTAGGTTCAGCTATTTATGCTATTAGGGTTATTGCAAATTTTGGTGATAAACATATCAGTAAATTAGCCTACTATGCCTATTTTCATTCACTGCTTTCATATGGCATCATATTTTGGGGCAATTCGTCATTAAGAGAGAAAGTATTCATTGCACAAAAGCGTGTAACCAGAATAATAGCTGGAGCCCACCCAAGATCACATTGCAGACATTTATTTAAGGAACTCGGGATATGCACAGTACCTTGGCAATACATATATTCACTTAAGAAATTTGTCATTAGTAACCCATTCCAATTCAAAAATAACAGCGAAGTGCATAGCTACAACACTAGAAGAAAGGATGATATTCACTATTCTGGGTTAAATCTCACTTTGGCACAGAAAGGGGTGGATTATGCTGCCACACAAATCTTTGGTCATTTGCCAAATAGTATTAAAAGTCTCCCAGATAGCCAACCAACATTTAAAAGGAAATTAAAAGAATTTCCGAATGACAACTTCCACTCAACAGATGAATTCTTAGATATGACGTAGTAACTAAAAAAAATTAATTAATTAATTAATTATTTTGTGCAAAGAAAACTTATATTAACGTGACACGTTCTACATCATTACGGAATGTCGTATTCATGATCTACGGAACAAGTACTAATGTAGGTATGTATGTATGTATCCATAATTTCTGTCTGATAAACCGGGACGTTTGTCTTAAACTGACTGAAAATTGACTTAATTTGGGAAGCAGAAACCGGGACAAACCGGGACACTTCTCTAAACAGAGCGAATTGGTTAATGGAAGAAGAAACTGGCGTAGGCATACGTATTCAAATACAGAATACGTAAACAGGTAGAATACGGCGCTGCGGCCGACAACGCCTATATAAAACAACAGTTGTTGGATCGATTACTGCTGCTACCATAGCAGGTTATCAAAGATTTAAGAGAGTTTGAACGTGGTGTTATAGTCGGCGCACGAGGAATGGGGCACAGTACCTCCGACGTAGCGATGAAGTGGGGATTTTCCCTACGACCATTTCACGAATGTACCTTGAATATCAGGAATCCGGTAAAACGTCAGATCACCGACATCGCAGTGACCGGAAAAGGATTCTGCAAGAACGGGACCAACGACGACTGAAGAGAATCGTTCAACGCAACACAAGTCCAACCATTCCGCAAATTGGTGCAGATTTCAATGCTGAGCCATCAGCAAGTGTCAGCGTGCGCACCTTGAAGGAAACATCATCGATATGGGCTTTCGGAGCCGAAGGCCCACTCGGGTACCCTTGAAGACTGCAGCACACGCCTCGCGTGGGCCCGTCAGAACTGACATTGGACTGTTGATGACTGGAACATGTTGTCTGGTCGGACGAGTTTCCTTTTATATTGTACTGAGCGCAAGGATGTGTACGGGTATGGAGACAACCTCATGAATCCGTGGATCCTGCATGTCAGCAGGGGACTGTTCAGTATGGTGGAAGCATTTTAATGGTGTGGGGCGTGTGCAGGTGGAGTGATGTGGGACCCCCTGCTGTGTCTAGATACAAATGTAACAGGTGACACGTACGTAAGCATCCTGTCTGATTACCTGCGTCCATTCATGTCCATTGTGCATTCCGACGGACTTGCACAATTCCAGCAGGACAATGCGACACCCCACACGCCTAGAATTGCTACAGAATGCCTCCAGGATCACTGTCGTGAGTTTAAAGACTTTCACTGGCCACCAAACTCCCCAGACATGCAGCATATCTTGGATGCCTTGCAAAGCGCTATTCAGAAGGGATCTCCATCCCGTTTACTCCTACGGATTTATGGACAGTCCTGCAGGATTCATGGTGTCAGTTCCCTCCAGCACAGGTTCAGACATTGTTTTACTGCATGCCACGTCGTGTTGCTGCACGTCTGTGTGCCTGCGGGCCACTGCACAATATTAGGCAGGTGTTCCAGTTTCTTTGGCTCTTCAGCGCATTTTCTAGTCTTTGTGCTTATTACCATATGTAGTTATAACAAAATAATCGACCTTTGAAGGATAATTGCAAATCTGTTTGACAGCGTCGCACGCTGTCATTGATTTCACGGTTGCTGTTGCTTTTGTTCTGCCCAACACCACTTTTTTTTTTTTTTTTTGCGAGACCTTTCAGAAATATAGATTTAGTAATGGTGAAAATGTGTTTTTCCTCTTTTAAAATAAGTACCACATCAGGGATTCCCAAACAGTGGTACACGTTCCATTGGTGGTACGCAAGTACATTTCAGGTGGTCGCATACAAGCAGACAAAACACGCATTAATATAAGTAAAATTATTCTCTTCCATTACTTTATTTTTAAAGCAAAATGGTAGTGACAAAAACTAATTAATAATAGTAGCACCTCTATAATCATAAAGAAAATACATTCACGCAGAATGTTTTGGACTGTGTGCACGACACAGGAAGATCGGATTGTAACTTGCCTACCCCTCCCACTTCCTTAATTAGTCGTCGCTGTCTTGGCAGGGAATGATTCTTTTTGTTTTGATGTCAGCGAATTTCTTTCTAAGAGGGACTTGACGGTGGTTATTCGAAAGTTTTCATGCCGCTTTGCAACTGCTGCCAACTTATGCGGTGTGCCAGTGTGTGTTATCACTACGCAGTGCATCCTTTATTGCTGATATTATCGCTCTCTTGAGCGTTAGGGTAAATGGCATCGTGATACGAAGGAAGCTTTCTTCTGGAACCGAAATGAGCATACTACAACGAGTTGAATCTTGACTGTCATATGAAGCTTAAATTGACTGTGTGACTTATACGTGATTCTATTTTCAGTTAGCAACAGAGCAATTCTTAACCCAGGAAGCCACTTCTAAATTCAAGGGTGCAGTTAGAAAACATAAACCGACACTTAACCGCAAGTATGATGAAAACTCTTTTTAAGTTACAAGTACTGAAGAATAACTTTTTCGCATTCCCTACTCTTACATCATTGTTGGAAGGTACCCAACTATTACATCATTGTTGGAAGATGATGAACTAACTCCGATGGAAGATTTAGTTCGAGATATACGTTTAGAGGTACTTCAAGAAAGTTTTGAAAAGTGCTTTCCCATATATGCAAGTGCATAGGCTTCCTTGGCTAGTCAGTCGACATAAAAGTTTTCTAAGTATCATACGGCGGAATAATGTGGAAAAAGAACTATACTGGAGGCGCTGAAGAAGGCCACTGTAATCGTGACTGAAACGTTGGTTCCTCCAACATGGTTGTTTACACTATGACGTGATACGACACGAGAAAACTTTAATGTCTACTATCCCAAAGATTATGCAAAAGGCCTGTCTAAGTCGGTTGTCTCGTATGTCTAGAGACGCCCCGGACACCGGTAGTATACCAAACTGACTGTCGCTTGCCATACTGCCCGACAACCGGGTGTGATAGCCTGCGATGCCATTTCTTTTCTTTGGTTGTCATGTGCAGCACCCGTACAACATAGCGGTACGTAGATGATTTTCAACGCCTCATTTTGTTGCCCTTAATTACAAGCTATCCTGGACTTACATTTCAGCAAGATAATGGCCACCCACACACGGCGATGAGGAGGAGGAGGATATTGGTGTTTAACGTCCCGTCGACAACGAGGTCATTAGAGACGGAGCACAAGCTCGGATTAAGGAAGGATGGGAAAGGAAGTCGGCCGTCCCCTTTTCAAAGGAACCATCCCGGCATTTGCCTGGAATGATCTAGGGAAATCACGGAAAACCTAAATCAGGATGGCCGGACGCGGGATTGAACCGTCGTCCTCCCGAATGCGAGTCCAGTGTGCTAACCACTGCGCCACCTCGCTACACACGGCGAGAGTTTCTACTGCTTGTCTTCTTACGTGCCAAACACTACCGTTGCCAGAATGGTCGCCGGATCTTTCTCCATCTGAGAATGTTTGAAGCATTATGGGCAGGGCCCTTCAGACATCTGGACAGAATTTGGTACAGTATCCATCAGGAAGACACTCAACAACTCTAGCAGCCAATGCCAAGCCGAATAGCTGGATCAGAGGTGGACCAATGCGTTATTGGCTTGCTCAGTTTGTGTAGCTCTTTCTCTTGAATAAATCTTTACAATTTTTTTTGAAATTGTAATCGTTTGTTTGTTCGTACATGTACATCACATCAACCTATTTCCGTCCCGTTCCATTATTCCTTCGTTCTGTGTAGTTTTTTTCGTCTGTGGGGAAAATTAATATTTGGGTCAACACTTGTGAAACTCTAATTCCTCTCTCTCAGACCCCACCCTATGGGGAGAGAGGGAGAGTTTTAGTAAATCAAAATTTACGACGTAAATAAGTATATTTTATTCATCAGTAACCATTTTCCACGCAAAAATGAGAACATGGATTTTGTTGAATTACAGCGCCAACTACCAAGAATCCAAACAAATGTTTAAGGCAAAATATACGTAGTTTTTTAATGTAGAATCTGATTCGGGAATAAAAATGGGGGTTACCATTTGAAATTTTAAAGTTGCCTCCCGCCCCACCCCCTAGGGGCTTGGGAGCGGGCTAATTTTAGCACCACCAAATGTCCCCCTCGAAAATAAACAACTTTGGATTCTACACATTTTTTCGTGTGAAGCTTATTTTTCGAGTTATTCTGGTTTGTCAACTTAAAATTTACACCATGTATATGAAGAAACCTTAACCTGCAATTCTGATCCCGAAAGATAATACATATGCTGCCTTAGTTCTTGAATTTATATTTGTTTTCGGAAGGGCACAAGGTGTGAAAACCGGATGTGGAGATATGTAATGTATCCAATTTAAGACATCATGGGACTGGGCGAATGGTTAGTAAAATTATGACAAAAACTCTGGGGAAATGATGTCCACATTATTTAGAAAGAGTGTACGTACCGCCGAAGGTTTTACTGCAGTAAATTTAACATCTAATGCACGTGGGATAATGTATGTAAGATAAGCTGTTAGCTTAAAGCCAAATGAAAATTCTAATGCGTCCATAAGGTGTATATGACGCTTGATAAATGAGTTGTGCGGATAAACAATGTGTTCACTACCCTCTGTTCAGTTTTGCTGTATTTGTAATCCTATGCGGCAAAGTGTAATGTGCACTTACCTTCGTATACGAAGCGATCAAATTCAACGAAGTACTGCCTAGCCTCGTCCACCGTCATCTCGTTGCCGTACGAGTCGTAGCGTGGTCCATAGAAGGTACGGAAGATGGCGTTGGTCGGCTTCTCGCTGGACACCTTGATGCGGTACGTGAAGGGTTTGTGGTTGAGGCGTGGCTGGCGGGCGAAGATCTTCACCTTCTCGGCTTCTTCGGCGCTGGATACTTTGAGCGTGTTGTCCACCTCGATATCGAAGTTCTCGAAAAACGTCACCAGTCGGTCGACGTCCACAGACTCGATTTTGACTCCAGGGAATTCCAGCTGTAAAGAAGCAGAGTTGGTTTGTGACTCATAAACATACAGTGGAGAAACAGCACCTAATACATGTATGGAACAAGAGCAGTCGATTCTGTGTTATCTGTGCTTGAGATGAAAGCAGTGTAGTATGTCTTTCCGTTACTCTAGAAAGAAAACTGACGCTGTTCACCAGCTGCAATGGAGAAACTGGAAAAGACAAAGCTCTCTGAAGTTATTGAAATCGTAAATTACTTTAAACATACGAGGCACGTCCGGAAAGCAAGTTCCGTTTGTATTTCTTTCCGCAGCAGCGATACAGTCGCATGATAGATGCGCTGAGTAAAGGAGGAATGATGGCCGTTGAGCTCTGGGTGCTTTTTAATACTACATGGTGCTTGTTTAGAAAGGCAAAGTTGATTGAAAATACCGCTGCCTGTGAAATTAGATATGTAATTTGTTTACTGGATGTGAAGATTTCTAAACCAGTCGATAGTCACCGACATACTTGTATTTCCGAGGTTTACAGAGAAACTTGGACGTCTGATTCAGTGGTAAGGAGATGGGTCCGCCAGTTCAAAGAAGGACGTGTTGTACATGGTGACGCAGGAAGTGGTCGTCCGTATTTAGTTAACCCTTTGTAAAACCGCCACTTTGTAGTTCAGCAACATATCATTCAAGTCTCCATAAATAATTATTCTCGAATATTAGAGCACGAAATTTTCAGCGTTGCAGTGCTCCGACATTTCCTCTTCCTTTCTAAAGGTCCGTCCACACGCAACGATCTGTCTGCGCAAATGTCTGCGCACATCACATCTGCGCAGACAGATCGTTGCGTGTGGACAGAAGATTTGCACCAACCTGAGGTGTGTGCAAACCTGGAAGTTGGAGTTGGAGGTTTGAGCGAAACCTCTCAAATCTGTGGGTTCAAACCACATCTGCGCAGACAAGTTGGAGCGTGTGGACAGGAGATCGCCGCAAATCTGGCGCGAAACAGCTGTTTGCTCAGTCTAGTGTTTGTATTTGTGAGCACAGGGCTTTAAAATGGCTGATACTCGTCAGTGTTCTCGAGAGTTTGTAAGTGAATTCATTGAAATATACAGAAACCACCCATGTTTGTGGAAGATTAAAAGTAAAGAATATAGTGACCGAGGCAAAAAGACAGCAGCATACAATGCTATACTTGAAAAATTGCGGGCAGTTGACGCCTCGCAAACAGAGAAACTGTAATAAAAAAAATTGGTTGCGAACTGTTTACCGAAAAGAGTTATCCAAAGTTCAGAAATCTAGAAGATCTGGTGTAGGAGTAGATCAAGTATACCAGCCAACGTTATGGTATTTTGAACTGCTTGGCTTTCTTAGTGATCAAGAAACGCCAAGACCAAGCAGGAGTACAATTGAAGATGAAATTGGAGTGCCAATGTGCGAGGAAACGGAACACGAGGTAATGTAAAACAATATATTTCACATACGTTTATCAAAAGTTTATTCAAAAGAATATATTTGTATGAAAACATAATAGAAAATTAACTACTGTTATAAAAAGAACTCATCCTTCAAGACAGCGTAAATAGCTTCACATGTGTTGGGTATTATTTCACTCAACGCTTGTTTCGATATTGCAGTTGAAAATTCCAAATCCTTGTAGCTCCTTCCTGTTGCTAGGAATCTTAATGTTACCGCCAGCCGTTCATGAGGAGAAATTGCACTTCTCATACAAGTATTTTCTCTCATATGAGGGGTTACAAGCTTTAAGAGATAATTATAAGTTTCGACATCCATCCGCAAATAATTTCGCCAGTCGATAGGTTCGCTCTGCAACTCTCGCAGTAAATTTACGTGAGAAAACTACTTTCGCTTTAGCAGCCACTGTCTACACCAATTTGACCGCTTTCTCTGTTTCCTACGGTTGGTCTGAATGCATTTTTGCAACACAATTTGCGAACACAGACCACAACAGAACTTCGTCCATTTCTATATTTCAAAATAACTGAATTAAATTTTTGACGTTTACGGGGAGCGTAGTCGCTGATGTTTCTTTTCTACACCGACAGATGGCGGGCGAGTAGTAGATTGGGGTTTGTGTCGTGTGAACACATCACATTTGCAGCGATCTTTTGCATGTACAGACATCTGCGCCGATGTCTGCGCAGACAGATCGTTGCGTGTGGACCGGGCTTAAGTTCTCAACCTCCACCAAATATCTCTGCTGCGAGTATTCGTCAGTTGTTTTCCAAGGATACATGTACCTGAAGTCAGCTGTTTTTGATGAGGGAAAAATCGGAAAGAAGTGTTAAGTGAGACTGAACTGCCGGTGTATTTAATAGGTAATTTTACGTGTATAAGTAAAGTTATTTCTTTATTGCAGTAATGCAACACTACGTGAATACGGTCCTCAAAAACCCACTATTTCATGCAAGACGCTCAAGATGAGTGACAGATAATAGTAATTTGCTTCCTGTTACAGACCCTATCTGGAACAGATTGTTAAAAATATCTCTGACAAAGAAACTCAGTGAAAAATTTGGTAAAGGACCTCTTGAGCAATACTTGGCTGTTAGTGAATACATGTGCTCAGCAAACCCTCGTAACAGCATGAGCCGGCGCATGCCAGACAAACCATACTATTAGGGTTATAAAAAGGGGTTTGTACATAATGCTGTATCAGGTTTTGATTACAGGCTGAAAGAGGCAAACAGAGTTTGGTAAGAGATAGAGATTCCACATATGGGAGCTTCCTCAAATATAGATATATGCCTAGCAAGGGACATTCCAAGATATCAGAATTATCATCTTTTTTTGATAATTATTTCAATTCCTTTGTTAAGTTATGTGAACCAAGGGAGGTTCCTACCCTTTGTACTCTTAGAAGAAACTCTATTCCGAACTGTAATATACCAGTTGTGAATGAAATACGGAAAAAGGACGTCAGTGGAGGAGAAGTTTCTGTGATTATTTGGACGGATAGTAAGACAGAAAATCTGGCATTAACATTTGCGTGAGAAACGCCTAAATGACAAGTGCCGCGTTATGACAAATCTCAGGAAAAGTATATTTCCATTTACAGGCCACTGATTGTTGGTGAATGTAATCGACATACTGGTGGGGTGATCTGACCGACAGTATTATGGGGAGATAAAGAGGAGCAAGAAATGACCTGTATGCATTTTTTACCATTTTCTTGTTTGTTATATAAATGTGTGTAAAAAGAGAAAGCGCTTTCAAGGAAAACAATGACTTTAGCGGAATTTCGACATTATTTCGCAGAATTATTGCGCAGTCTAAACACAAGTGTTCAGTGGAAGAGGATATTCAAGAAAAGAAACACAAAGGCCCCACACAATATGTGCCACCAAAACCTCTACATCAGGTCCAAGTTGGTCATTAGACAATAGGGACAATAGGGACAAGAGGATTATATGAAAATTCCTGAAACGTTCAAGTTATGCACAGACCGCTTGTGAGAAGTGTTGCGTTGAATTCTGTTGCAACAACAATTGTTTCAAGAGATCTCATAGCGACTAACACCCCAGAAGTGCTATGTTTTTCACATGTAAAAATTATGGCTTGATATCGCAATGTTGCAGAATAACTGCAACACTCACATTTGTCAATAAAAATAGTGTTACTCGAAAGCAACGACCTTTTTAATTATTTTTCCCTCGTACCATGCCTGCTGAAGAACATAATTTTAGCTATGTTTCTTGAAATTGTTGAGATATAAAGGTTAATGAAGAACTCGTAAAGGGGAACCGATATTTCTACAGTACCCGACTTTTCTAAAAATTTTACACAAGTTTCAAGGTCGCTTCTTCATAACATTGTTTCTGAAAAAGTGAGTTATCGAAAACTGTGCGATCGCTGGGTGACTAAAGCCTTACAGAGCAACATTCATAAACACACACACACACACACACACACACACACACACACACACACACACACACACATGAAAAAAGTCTGGACAGTGCAGTTGGTTTTATTTGGCGCTTTACAATAAAGATGGGGATGAATTCTTAAGCAAGATAGTGACAGTGACCAGGGATGAGTCTCGGATCGGTTATGAAACCCCTCAGTCGTAACAACAACCAATGAAATGGAGGCTCACTGCATCACCAGTGAAGATTAAACCTAATCAATTCTTGACACCTCGGAAAGTCAAGTTTACAGTCTTTTGGCACAGACGCGGCGTCCTAATGATGCATTTTTTTTACTGTGAGCCGAACAATCATTGCAAATGCTTACTTTGAGACGAGAATGAGCGCCGCGGAAAGCTCACATACAGTACTGTTTTGATCAACGTCAGTATCCGACGTCACTCACCCTGCGAACAGCTCTCACTGTACTTCGTCTGGACCGAGCGAGGTGGCGCAGTGGTCAGCACACTGGATTCACATTCTGGAGGACGACGGTTCAAACCTGCGTTCGGCCATCCTGATTTGGGTTTTCCCTGATTTCACTAAAATCGCTTCAGGCAAATGCCGGGATGGTTCCTTTGAAAGGGCACGGCAGACTTCTCTCCCCAGTCCTTCCCTAATGCGATGGGGCCGATGACCTCGCTGTTTTGCCGCGCGGGATTAGCCGAGCGGTCTCAGGCGCTGCAGTCATAGACTGTGCGGCTGGTCCCGGCGGAGGTTCGAGTCCTCCCTCGGGCATCGGTGTGTGTGTGTTTGTCCTTAGGCTAACTTAGGTTAAGTAGTGTGTAAGCTTAGGGACTCGTGACCTTAGCAGTTAAGTCCCATAAGATTTCACACACCTCGCTGTTTGGTCCCGTTCCCAAAATCAACCAACCAACCAACCGACTTCGTCTGGAGCTGATTTGACCGCTATTCGTACAGCTCTGACGTCGCCCCTATAGACTTCCACTTTTCTGCACCTGAAAACGTTCTTTGGTGGTTAAAAATTCAACAACAACGTCGATCTCGAAGACCACATTACCACCTGGTTGTGAGACAACGAAGGCGGCAGCGTTCTATGAGGAAAGCATACAAATCCCCGTGCCAGGCTACGGCAAGTCGAAAGACGCCAAGCTCTCCTGGGTTGTCCCCTTCCATTTTTTGCCCTGATTCAGTTTTTTCTCACACTGATGACCACACAGTTGAGCGCCGCACAATCCAAACATCAATTTTTTCTCGCGAAGTTCCCGAGTGGCGACGGCGAATTAAGGCCACTGGAGTAGGGAAATCTGGAATGAGAGCTATGATTTTCTGAAGACAGAAAATGGATGACAAGGCTGGCGTACTTTGTTAGGCATGGGACGATGTGAGGTGGCAAGCTATCTGAGCGACAGGAGGAGTGTAACTTCTCACTCGCCGCAACACAGTGGATGCCTAGCTTTCTTTGTAGCGGTACGAGCAAGTTATCTGGGACATGGGTTCCACCTGCGATGTGGCCCTAGTGCACTGGGGTCCGCTGCACGCCTACCAGATGACGTCAAGATGGCTGCATTGCCTGCATCAGCTCGGTGAATTGTAATGTCTGCGTCCAAAGGGGTCGACAATACGGCGCCCACGGGAACAGTGCCGTCCATCGGCCAGATATAGTTTCGGGCCTATACTTCCCCACGTATAGACCGAAAAACGCCATCTGATTGACGCGTGCTGACGCAAAAGAGCGCACTCCGAATATGGAGAGACAATCCACAATAGGAGGAACATTGGTTGTAATGGCTTGGATGGGAAAGGAGCGGCAGAATCTGAGTGTGATTAGTAGCTGTGTCCTCCCACGATTGAAGGTCTTCCTGCGCAGTGGGGGACAAGGCACTAATATTATGGTGTGAGGGTGAAGTGAGGAGTTTTCTGGCATTTGCTAATGGACAGCTGGAGAGATCGGTCGTGTCTCGCTTCTGGACCGCCAAAGCGAACCGCAAAGTTCTTCACATCTGGTCAGCCAGAGTGAAGGTGATCATAGTCAGAAGAGCTACTGTTACGGTAATCCGGGAAGCGCCTATCTGTTACCATTTGGTGACAACAGTCGGGATTGTTTGTCCTTTCGCGCTTGCGCTGTTTCGGTCGGGTCATTAACCATGGGCGCGGACCCCACTGAGAGCAACTGCACGCAACATAATACCCGTGCTCCGAGCTGTCGGTAAGTGGTCAGTCTTGCAGATTGGTAACGTATTTGCAGCACTGGCGCAGCAGGTTGTCTAGTTAATTGGACCCCTCCCAGCTTACGCTTTCGTCTTGTCGCCAAACACAGACACTGCTTGCGTGTATGATCTGTTCCAAGGACTCTCATTCCCGATCAACATTGTTCATAATAGTCAGGGGTAACGTGTTAAGGCATACTCTTACTCACAAAGTTTGTAGGGCTCTATAACGTGATAGTTGATCTCACTCCTGTATGCAAATGCCGCTGTGGACGAGCGGTTCTACGCGCTTCAGTCCGGAAGCGCGCTGCTGCTATGGTCGCAGGTTCGAATCCTGCCTGACTAATGACCTCAGATGTTAAGTCCCATAGTGCTAAGAGCCATTTGAACCATTTTTTTTTTTGTAAATGCAGCCAACATCTCAATATCTAAGTTACATTGTTCTTGGAACTTCCTAGCAGATTAAAACTGAGTGCCAGACCGAGACTCGAACTCGGGACCTTTGCCTTTCGCGGGCGAGTGCTCTACCGACTGAGCTGCCCAAGCTCGACTCACGACCCGTCCTCACAGCTTTACATCCGCCAGTACCTCGTCTCTTCGTCGGTAGAGCACTTGCTCGCGAAAGGCAAAGGTCCCGAGTTCGAGTCTCGGTATGGCACACAGTTTTAATCTGCCAGGAAGCTTCATAACAGCGCACTCGTCGCTGCAGAGTAAATATTTAATTCTAGTTGCATTGTTCTTATTTACATTCTATTCAATATTTGTGTGTTGTAGTACTTTAGGAATTCTCGCAATAAATCACTTTGTGATACAAACATCTCTGTGTTACTTAAAAGTTGAATTTCACCTTTATCATCAGCTCCCGTTGCCCGATTCGAGTGATCAGCTATTAAATGATCACAAATAGATTCATGTCGAAGGCGCAACTCTTCAACTGACCACAAACAGGGCCATATCATGATTTTCCCCATAAATTGTCTGTTGTGTGATAGGAACTGTGGTAATTAAAGTGGGGTTGAGAGTATTAGCAGAAATAATACCGATTTATTTAATGAATTTGGGTTACATGTCCACCTCTCAACCCCGGCATTTTGCAAAGTGCCTACAAAATGTAGGCAGCAGCCTGTAGTCGCATTTTTTTTTATTATTTTGCCTATTGGCTACCAGTTTCGGCACATAGTACGATCCTCAGGCAATCCCGTAGTCACGCACAGTCGCCAGGCTCGCTTTCCAAGTAGGTCTGTCAAATATTTGACACATCTGCTTGGGAAGCGACAATGACGATTGCATGCCAGAGAACGGCCTGAGGATGATACTATGTGCCGAAGCTGGTGGCCACTAGGGAAAATAATAAAAAAATTGCTGCCATAGACTGAAACTTGTATTATTTTCAAAAAAATTGGTAAGGCTAACAATAGTTCTCCCGGTAGGGAATTTTCTGTCGGATGTGAACATGCGGTAAGACTGTTCTAGAACTACCTCTAACTTACCTCTCGTCTCGTGTACGGTTTAAGATAGTTCTGGTACTCCTGAAAAACTCTCAACACTCTCTTGACAATCTGGTAGTACAATGGGTCACGGAGCATGGTTTCATATTTCCCAAATACTGTGCCGGCGACCTGTGAACAGAAATGAACGACATTTTCTCCATGTCTAGTTTGAAGCTGGTAATTTCTGTGCGGTTCTGTTAGGACATGCCTCAGACACTTACTCCATATCGCTGTGCGGGTTCGAGGTATTTGCCAAAGAACGACAGGAGGTCGTTGTAGACGGAACCGTAGTACCTGGGGTGGATGGAGTCGGCGTTGTTCTGGATCATGTTCGCCAGCATGTTGACTGCTTCGCTTGGCTTGTACCTAAACCTGCCGTCTATTGCCTGCGGCAGAAAACGAATTTCGTCAGGAAGTCTGACTTGCGAATCTGTTACACAGAGACAAAAGAGGAAGGGAGTTCAGGTACTCACGTGTATGGCGAGGCCCATGTCGATAGCCTCCAGCACTCTGTACTCGCTAAACCAGATCCTTTGCAGGGCGGTGAGGTCACCCTCCGGAATGTTTAGTTTTGCAGGACGCGCGGGAATTTCGACGCCGTTCTGCAGCCTGAGCTCAGGGTAGTAGGCAGTCTGGAAAGGAAACGAAGTCGATCTTAATAGCACGCGCAAACTCCAACTCATAACAGCTCTCCACAGAAAGTGGCACCATCTTTCAACTCTTACATTTAAACTACATAATGGAATTTACAAAAATCAAACAATGGAAAATCCAGGATGGATTATAACAATACCAGAGAAGGAAAGTTGCTACTCACCATATAGCGGAGATGCTAAGTCGCGATAGGCACAACAAAAAGATTCAAACAATTATAGCTTTCGGCCATTAAGGCCTTTGTCAGTAGTAGACACACATACACACACGCACACACGCACACACACACACACACACACACACACACACACACACACGCTCACGCAAACGTAACTTGCACACACGTCTGCAGTCTCAGAGGTGTGGTTTCAGCTCTCTGAGACTGCAGACGTGTGTGCAAGTTGCGTTTGCGTGAGTGTGTGTGTGTACGTGTGTGTGTGTGTGTGTGTGTGTGTGTGTGTGTGTGTCTACTACTGACAAAGGCCTTAATGGCCGAAAGCTATAACTGTGTGAATCTTTTTGTTGTGCCTATCGCGACTCAATGGAAATTACAAATACATCTAGCAGTAACTGATGAACTACCAATTAGATTATTAATATCACTCAGCCGTATGTTGCCACAGGTTTACCTTTTAACGTTTCCATAGTTTCATAATTACCTTGTTCCCCTTCTTTACCTTGATATATCTCCACAATCTGACAGTAATACGTTAAGTACGACCGTATATGTAGAGTGTGTGAAGTACAGATTTCGATGCTTTATTTAGAGTGTGATAATACACTGAAGCGGCAACGAAACTGGTATAGGCATCCGTATTCAAATACAGAGATATCTAAACATGCAAAATACGGCACTGCGCTCGGCACCGCCAATACGAGTATAAGATAAAAAGTGTCTGGAGTGGTTGTTAGATCCGTTACTGCTGCTACAAAGGCACGCTGTCAAGATTTAAGTGAGTCTGAACGTGGTGTTATAGTCGGCGCTCGAGCGACGGGACACAGCATCTCGGAGGTAGCGATGAAGTGGGGATTATCCCGTACGACCATTTCACGAGTGTATCATGAATATCAGGAATCCGGTAAAACGTCAAATGACCAACATCGCTGCGGCCGGAAAATAATCCTTGTAGAACGGGACCAGCGACGACTGAAGAGAATTTTTTTAACGTGACGGAAGTGCAACCCTTCCGCAGACTATTGCAGATTTCAATGCTGGGCCATCAACAAGTGTCAGCGTGCGAACCATTCAACGAAACATCATCTATATGGGCTTTCGGAGCCGAAGGCCCACTCGTGTACCCTCGATGACTGCTTGACATAAACTTTTACCCCTCGCCTGGGCCAGTTAACACCGCCATTCGATTGTTCATGACTGGAAACATGCTGCCTGGTCGAACGAGTCGCGTTTCAAATTGTGTCGAGCGAATGGACGTGTACGGGTATGGAGACAACCTCATGAATCCATGGACCCTGCTCTTGGCTCTATAATGGTGTGGAACGTGTACATCGGGAGTAATGTAGGACACCTGATACGTCTAGATACGACTCTGACAGGTGACACGTACGTAAGCATCCTGTCTGACCACCTGCATCCATTCATGTCGATTGTGCATTCCGATGGACTTGGGCAGTTTCAGCAGGACAATGTGACACCCCACACGTTCAGAATTGCTACACAGTGACTCCAGAAACACTCTTCTGAGTTTAAACACTTCCGCTGGCCAGCAACCTCCCCAGGCATGAGTATTATTGAGCGTATCTGGGATGCCTTGCTACGTGCTGGCGGTACTTCTGCGTGCTCACGTGGGCGCTACACGATATGAGGCAGATGTTTCTTTGGCTCTTCAGTGTATTTAACTCGTTCAAGCTGGCGTGTACCACCGGTGGCTTACTGTCGATTCTACCAATTATGCTACTAGCAATACACTAACGCATGGTGTATTGCCTTTCACGTAGGCGCAACGAACAACTGTGAGTAAAATTTTGTGTGACCTTCAACGAGAGACCTTCCCCTGCAAATCATATATCTCATAATCTGTGATTCATTTAATGTACCATTATTTTATGTGATAGCTGTTGTTTGAAAAAATGAACTTACGCCACTTTCAAAATAAAAAGTCAGTATGTTAAAACAGTAGTAGCTTGTGGCGTTTGAATACGGCCACCGCATCACTGAGAAAACGTGAAAATCAGCGCTGCCAAAAGAAGGATAGCATGAATATGCGAGTCACCCCATTGCGAAAAACATAATTCTTGGCGCCAGCGTGAACGTGTTATGAAGAAAAGATAAAGCAGCATTCTTGAATGGGGCGAAGAAACTACCCTTAAATCAAGAATTTGCTAGTATCCAAGTTTAGAGTGTGGAACGCATTTGACTAACTATATGAAAAAAATAGTTGTAGCAACCTGTTAACTGCGAAGGCGGGACTGAGAAGAATATGACATGGAAAAGTTATCGAAAAACAAATGATATTAGTATAGAATCTTTAGCTTCATTGGTGGCACTCGCAAGAGCATTTAAGTACAAATGCATTACAAATGCAGTACAAGAGCATTTAAGTACAAAGGGCATGAAGGTAGTAAAACCTTCTAGAAGGAATTGAAGTGCAAGAAACCAGTTTTCTGATAAACCATTCAGCCCCATACACACATACATAAGGTAGGATGAGTAAAAGAGAATCTACATCTACATCTACATCCATACTCCGCAAGCCACCTGACGGTGTGTGGCGGAGGGTACCTTGAGTACCTCTATCGGTTCTCCCTTCTATTCCAGTCTCGTATTGTTCGTGGAAAGAAGGATTGTCGGTATGCCCCTGTGTGGGCTCTAATCTCTCTGATTTTATCCTCATGGTCTCTTCGCGAGATACACGTAGGAGGGAGCAATATACTGCTTGACTCTTCGGTGAAGGTATGTTCTCGAAACTTTGACAAATGCCCGTACCGAGCTACTGAGCGTCTCTCCTGCAGAATAGTGGGTTTATAATCAAATTTTGTATTCAGTTACTTGTATTACGAGTTATTGAATGGTTTTACTTTACAATTCGTGCGCTGTACTTATTCTCTTTGAAACATGAAAATAAAATGGCTCTGATGTAATTTTTGTACATAGGCCCTTTGCCCATATAAGAAAATTGGGATAAATAAAGGACTGGACTACACCGCGCAATTAGATGGCCAGTGTATGAGAAACCATTACCAAAGTTAAAGACAGGTTAATGATACATTTGCAAAGATTTCGTGGAACTGAAGACCCAACAGTGGACAAAAGCACAGGGTGTTTATAAATGAATATCGGGGTTTTAACGCTTTATAATATTTATTATATTAAACTTACAGTTATAAATGATATGTTAAATGAAAGAGCAACTCAAACAGTTTTACCAAGAACCTTATAAATGTTCAATGTGAGCACCATTTGTCACGCGGCACACATCAAGTCTATAGCCGAGTTGTTGCCAAATGTTGATAAGTATGTCTTCAGTGATGGTAGCAACAGCTACTTCAATCCGGTTTCTTAATTCAGGGAGATCTGCTGGTAGCGAAGGCTCGTACACACGATCCTTGATGAAGCCCCAAAGGAAAAAATCGCATGGCATTAGGTCAGGTGAACGTGGAGGCCATGCAAAGAAAGCCCTGTCATTGGGGCCCTTGCGGCCTATCCAGCGCTTGGGTACAGTGAAGTTCAACCAATCGTGTACTTCGCTATACCATTGAGGTGGTGCACCATCTTGCTGGAAAATGAAGTTCTCTGACTCATCTTCTTCCAACTGAGAGAAGAGCCATTGCTCTAGTGTGTCAAGGTAGGAAGTGCCAGTTACAGTAGGTTCACCAAAAAAGAAAGGCCCATAAACTTTCCGCTGGGATACGGCACAAAAAACAGTCACTTTAGGGGAATCTCGTTACATTTGTACCACCTCGTGAGGATTTTCTGAGCCCCAGATGCGCACATTGTGGGTGTTAACATGTCCACTACGGTAAAAGGACGATTCATCACTGAAGACAACATGATCCAGAAAATCTTCATCGTCATGAAACAACATTTCGTTTGTGAAGTTGGTACATAATCCATTGTCTGCCGGCTTTAGAGCCTGTAATAACTGTAAACAGTAAAGACGTAGTTGTACGCATTTTCTTAAAACTTTCCAAACAGTCGACACGGGGACTTGTAATTCATGACTAGCCTTCCGGACTGAGTTCTTTGGGTTATGAGTGAACGAGTCTCTCACGTGCTCAAACAGTCTCTTCACTATTTCTTGGTCGTCATGTGTTCTTCCCTTTACAAAGACAGCCGGTATTTTCAAATTGATGATACCATCTACGAATGCTATTATCACTTGGAGGATCACGACCGAACTTCAGCCGGAACGCGCGTTGCATAGTAACTACAGATTCTGTCTTTGCAAACTGCAAAACACAAAACGCTTTCTGTTCACTAGTCGCCATCTTCGCTACTACCGCTGTCTAGCGGATTGCGGCGGAAACATTGCACGCTGCGCATGCGCACTGGTGCCAAACACAACTGTTTGCGTTGCTCTTTCATTTGACATATCATTTATAACTGTAAGTTTAATGTAATAAATATTATAAAGCATTAAAACCCCAATATTCATTTATAAACACCCTGTAAATGTGAAGCTTGTAAGGGCAGAAAAATGATGTATTTAATTATCTAGATTTTATTCCTTTACAGGCTAGCTCTTACAGTTTAAATATATGTCCAGTGCGACCCAGTGATGGGAGACTTGTGAATATAAGAAATGAATTATGAAGCGAAAATATTGTGTGAAGTGTGTAGAGAACGAAGAATGTATTCCAAGAGAATGTTACATAAGACACAAAGAGCTATTTCAAGTAAATGAAAATTATAAAAGGGTGAAGAAATACAGAAGGTGGTGCAAAGTGTGTGCTTTTTTTGAATAATGTCTAGAGAGATAATGCCAAGATCTCATCAGGTAGGAGACCAGGGCAGAATCACAGCAGCGCCGGCCGAAGTGGCCGTGCGGTTAAAGGCGCTGCAGTCTGGAACCGCAAGACCGCTACGGTCGCAGGTTCGAATCCTGCCTCGGGCATGGATGTTTGTGATGTCCTTAGGTTAGTTAGGTTTAACTAGTTCTAAGTTCTAGGGGACTAATGACCTCAGCAGTTGAGTCCCATAGTGCTCAGAGCCATTTGAACCAATCACAGCAGCTGTACAGAGGAGGTGTGCAGGTGTCAGTAGGTAGGATTGCTATACACACAAACAGAAGAATTCATAGGCAATTGTTGTTGTCGGGGACTTCAGTACGAAGACTGGTTCAGTGCAGCTTTCCACTGGAGAGCTCCATGTCCTCGGGAAATATAATGGCTTGCTTCCAGCCATTCGCAGTACCAACATAGACAAGACCATGTCGGTCAACGTCAAAGACCAAATCAGTCAATCATCCAGACTGCCCCTGCAACTACAGAAAAAGCTGTTACCCCTCTTCAGGAACATCTCTGTAAGTATCCCCTCCCCATGTGGCTGCACGTGCATCGCTGAGGGATGCATGCCACCCCACCACGCTAAGATCCATGGTTTGTAGGGGTCTTACAAATAGATCGTAAGGACGATGGAAATAGTTGTGTTGGGGGAAGATGGGGAAAAGGGAGGAATGTTGCATGGAACACGAGACGAGAGGAGACAGTCGTAGCCATCTTGTGAATGCCCGTCAGAGGTGAGTTTGTAAAGAAATGCCTACCAGTGAGACTTTGTCGTCGTTGATAGGGGAGACATCTGGCAGGCCGAGCGACAACCTCTCGTGGAAGTAGCGGGCGAACAGTTGCCGCAGGACGTGGTAGAAGACCTCACCGCGGACTTTTCCGTAGCCCATGGTGCAGTTGGCAGCGCTGAGGAAGTACGGGAAGCGGTAGTTGAAGTCTGCGAAGAACTCGCTGAGTCCGACATCTTCCAGGTAGTACGAGAGCCTCTGGTCGGGTGTGTGGGCAGTCGGATAGCCAGTGTAGTTGGCCAGGATGTAGTAGGGCTTCCCGCCGGAGGCGTATCCTGTGAACAGACACCACACCTTTCAGTGACGCAGTCCAGGTACATAGAGTGAAATAGTGCTATCTGGTTCTGACAGATATTTCTTGTATTACGTACATTATCATGTTTTGTCACATTACTTGCTCTGTCAGTAAAGTCATAGCAGAACATTATAATGTTGTCAAGGATATAACAAAGAGTCATCTTTGGTGTTCAGAATGAGATTTCCACTCTGCAGCTTAGTGTGCGCTGTTAAGAAACTTCCTGGCAGATTAAAACTGTGTGTTTGACCGAGACTCGAACTCGGGGCCTTTGCCTTTCGCAGGCAAGTGCTCTACCCAAGCACGACTCACGACCCGTTCTCACAACTTTACTTCCGCCAGTACCTCGTCTCCTACTTTCCAAACTTCACAGAAGCTCTCCTGCAAACCTTACAGAACTAGCACTCCTGGAAGAAAGGATATTGCGGAGACATGGCTTAGCCACAGCCTGGGGGATGATTCCAGAATGAGATTTCCACTCTGCAGCTTAGTGTGCGCTGATACGAAACTTCCTGGCAGATTAATAATGTGTGCCGGACCAAGACTCGAACACGGGACCTCTGCCTTTCCCGGACAAGTGCTCTACTGTCTGAGCTACCCAACCACCACTCACGCCGTGACCTCACAGCTTTACTTCCGCCAGTACCTCGTCTCCTACCTTCCAAACTTCACAGAAGCTCCTTTCTTCCAGGAGTGCTAGTTCTGCAAGGTTCGCAGGAGAGCTTCTGTGAAGTTTGGAAGGTATGAGACGAGGTACTAGCAGAATTGAAACTGCGAGGACGGGTCGTGAGTCGTGCTTGGGTAGCTCAGATGGTAAATCACTTGCCCGCGAAAGGCAAAGGTCCCGAGTTCGAGTCTCGGTCGAGCACGTAGTTATAATCTGCCAGGAAGTTTAATCTTCGGTGTTGTTGTGACATCTATCGTTGCAAACACCTTGAATGCACTGAATGCTAGATGCAGGCAAGGCTTTTGCCCAACAGGGTTACACCACTTGCCGAAAACGGTTATAGTGTTTCGCCACTACGCCAACTCGTTGCGCTAAGCGACAACACTAGAACGAATCATCCTTGTGGTTGGACGGATTGTTTATGTAGGCAAAACTGGGAGTATTTCCTCTATGATTGTTTCCTGCTTCGGTTTTTGGAACACACCTAAGACGCTCTGACAAGAACCCCCAACAAGTGCTTCATCACAGGAAAGTTTTTGGTGTTCGCCGGCCGGAGTGGCCGTGCGGTTCTAGGCGCTGCAGTCTGGAACCCAACGACCGCTACGGTCGCAGGTTCGAATCCTGCCTCGGGCATGGGTGTGTGTGACGTCCTTACGTTAGTTAGGTTTAATTAGTTCTAAGTTCTAGGGGACTGATGACCTCAGAAGTTAAGTCGCATAGTGCTCAGAGCCATTTGAACCAACCTTTTTGGTGTTTTAATAACTCCAAGATCACTTCTCATGGATATCATGTTGTCGAACGACAGCTGTTTCTTCCTCTACCAACGGCTTAAGTGAAATGTGCTTAGTACACTGCTCTCCCAACTGAACACACTCCATATGAAAAGGGGTCACTCATATGTTGCATTAGTGAAGGGCGCCGAGCGGTTCTAGGCGCTTCAATCTGGAACCACGCTACCGATACCGTCGCATGTTCGAATCCTGCCTCAGGCATAGATGTGTGTGATGTCCTTAGGTTAGTTAGGTTTAAGTAGTTCTAAGTTCTAGGGGACTAATGACCTCAGATGTTAAAGTCCCATAGTGCTCAGAGCCGTGGCGTGGCAGTAGTGAAGGGCATGCTGTTTCTGGATGTGTAACGCTACACTCTAGAGTAATATGTATGACATCTATATGAATTTTGACTTTTGATTGGAGTGTGGATTGAAATTATAATCAGATTTGAGTATCGAAGTTCAAATGTTGTAGGAATGCGAAGCTTACTACAGCGTGAGAACATCGGAGCCCATTATTACAGAACTACACTCCTGGAAATGGAAAAAAGAACACATTGACACCGGTGTGTCAGACCTACCATACTTGCTCCGGACACTGCGAGAGGGCTGCACAAGCAATGATCACACGCACGGCACAGCGGACACACCAGGAACCGCGGTGTTGGCCGTCGAATGGCGCTAGCTGCGCAGCATTTGTGCACCGCCGCCGTCAGTGTCAGCCAGTTTGCCGTGGCATACGGAGCTCCATCGCAGTCTTTTTTAACACTGGTAGCATGCCGCGACAGCGTGGACGTGAACCGTATGTGCAGTTGACGGACTTTGAGTGAGGGCGTATAGTGGGCATGCGGGAGGCCGGGTGGACGTACCGCCGAATTGCTCAACACGTGGGGCGTGAGGTCTCCACAGTACGTCGATGTTGTCGCCAGTGGTCGGCGGAAGGTGCACGTGCCCGTCGACCTGGGACCGGACCGCAGCGACGCACGGATGCACGCCAAGACCGTAGGATCCTACGCAGTGCCGTAGGGGACCGCACCGCCATTTCCCAGGAAATTAGGGACACTGTTGCTCCTGGGGTATCGGCGAGGACCATTCGCAACCGTCTCCATGAAGCTGGGCTACGGTCCCGCACACCGTTAGGCCGTCTTCCGCTCACGCCCCAACATCGTGCAGCATGCCTCCAGTGGTGTCGCGACAGGCGTGAATGGAGGGACGAATGGAGACGTGTCGTCTTCAGCGATGAGAGTCGCTTCTGCCTTGGTGCCAATGATGGTCGTATGCGTGTTTGGCGCCATGCAGGTGAGCGCCACAATCAGGACTGCATACGACCGAGGCACACAGGGCCAACACCCGGCATCATGGTGTGGGGAGCGATCTCCTACACTGGCCGTACACCACTGGTGATCGTCGAGGGGACACTGAATAGTGCACGGTACATCCAAACCGTCATCGAACCCATCGTTCTACCATTCCTAGACCGGCAAAGGAACTTGCTGTTGCAACAGGACAATGCACGTCCGCATGTATCCCGTGCCACCCAGCGTGCTCTAGAAGGTGTAAGTCAACTACCCTGGCCAGCAAGATCTCCGGATCTGTCCCCCATTGAGCATGTTTGGGACTGGATGAAGCGTCGTCTCACGCGGTCTGCACGTCCAGCACGAACGCTGGTCCAACTGAGGCGCCAGGTGGAAATGGCATGGCAAGCCGTTCCACAGGACTACATCCAGCATCTCTACGATCGTCTCCATGGGAGAATAGCAGCCTGCATTGCTGCGAAAGGTGGATATACACTGTACTAGTGCCGACATTGTGCATGCTGTGTTGTCTGTGTCTATGTGCCTGTGGTTCTGTCAGTGTGACCATGTGATGTATCTGACCCCAGGAATGTGTCAATAAAGTTTCCCCTTCCTGGGACAATGAATTCACGGTGTTCTTATTTCAATTTCCAGGAGTGTAATTGATTTAGATTTCCAAATAGTTATTGCTACTATTGGGGGACAACATATTCTGTAAATAAATTATTTTAACAATTGAAATTACTATCACTAGTCTCTTCGTCCGTCACCGAAATGTTTGTCTGTGATGGACATCAATCAGGGCACAGTGTTCTGCCATCATTCAGGTGTTGAGTGACAGCCTTTCTGATGTATGGGAAGGTAGTGTGCCCATTGGTCCATTTAAGAGTTCATTGTAATTGAGCAGTTGGTTAAATGAATATCACTCTTTTTTCCTCAAAATAATGCCTGTTCAAAATGTTCAAATGTGTGTGAAGTCTTATGGGACTTAACTGCTAAGGTCATCAGTCCCTAAGCTTACACACTACTTAACCTAAATTATCCTAAGGTCAAACACACACACCCATGCCCGAGGGAGGACTCGAACCTCCGCCGGGACCAGCCGCACAGTCCACGACTGCAGTGCTTTAGACCGCTCGGCTAATCCCGCGCGGCAAAATAATGCCTGTCCGCGAACAACAGTAAAGCATGTGAATATCTGATTTCATGGATCAGGTTTAATTCCTTACTTACGCCACTTCAGTACTTATAGGAAGGAAAACATATACATGTACGAGTGCATGCAGTACATTTCGTCTTAAAGCCGCTTTTCGATCCGCCACTGGCCTTAAGCAGTGCCTCCTTACCTCCCAGTCTGGCGTCGTAGACCTGCTGGATGACGTCAGAGGTAATGAAGAGCTCCGGATATATTTCGTAGAGGGGAGGCAAGACGAAGTCCTTCGTGTCCTGGCGCATCCTTATGGACGTGAGGAATGCTACCATAAACTGATCTCTGTTCACTCGCTCGCGGAGGTACAGGGCCGTCTGCAAAACGTAAAGTAATGTTGGAGTAGTCGCTACTTCATGATCTTAGGCGCAGCTTCGGCTGTAATAATACGATATAAAGCAAAGAACATAGAACACTTGGAGGCAAGTGAAAGGTCATGAAAAGTATCAGAAAAGACAATGACGACAAGTGCAGTATATATTATTGTCACAAGGAAATTATCTGTTTCTGGAGCTATTGGAGGTAACGTACGTATTAGACAGTCACTTAAAAACCAGTAAATGATCGAAGACAAAGTGAGCGTACATGACACACGTGCGTAGAGAGACAAATATGCACACATCAGTATCAACAGCATCAATACAGCAAATGCACCACATAGTCGAAACACAGGCACACACAAACACAACACAACACACACACACACACACACACACACACACACACACACACACACACAAAGAAGGAGAGAGAGAGAGAGAGAGAGAGAGAGAGAGAGAGAGAGAGAGAGAGGGTATATTTATGTGATTCTAAAAATTGCCTGAAAATATTTATAACCGAAACGAAGACTAGGTGGTACAAAATGTGGATGCAGATGTGTATTTATTACTTTATGAGTAATTTTTCCCTAATATCGCTATTCTGAAACAAAAGCAACAGTTTTATACTATAGGAGCACCTAAATGATAGACAATATAATCATAATCTGTCGAGTTTTATACAGGAAACTGAACGAATATAACCGTGACGTTAATGCAGTTGCTGTCGGACTGAATTCCTGATAACGAACTCAGCACACTATAGTGGTCGAGGAATTCTTTGAGAGAAGACAGCACTGTCTTTCAAATTGATAACGGTGGAGCTGGTTGTCTGAATCTTAGACCACGGCGAATAGCAAAATATCAGTTATATTAAAAACGAATGTGGCACGTAGAAGGCAGCTTCAGAGGGAAGTATTTCACACGGTTGCGTTGCTCAACTGTTGCCGAAGGTTACGTCCTTGATGAAGAATGCCAGTAACATAAGGAACGGGGAAGGAAAGAAAATTTATAAATTATCGTTTTGTTATTTTCTTCAAACCTTGAATCTGTAAGGCCAATAAATCAGACGTTTCTAGCAGAAGTATTAATCTAGCTCTCTAATTAAGCAGTGCAAGTACATGAAATTGTTACTAGCCTCATGTACAAATAATCACTACATTAATTATTAATGCGGCACAACACACATGTTATGGTGCTCTACGTACCTTGTAGAAGGTGTCGTAGTCCTTGGCGTGGTACAGCAAGTCGAAGAAGAGCTTGATCTGATCCAAATGGTGGTCATCAAACACGGAACTGGGCTGCTGCATGGGCAGAAACTCACCGCTCTGCTCCATCCGCGTGAACTCTTCCACTAATTCTGGCACCTGTAAGCAGTGCGTAGATTGTATCAAATATACGATACCAATCGGCTGTGTTACTCGTTTACAAAACACAGGCTCTACTGGGGTAGATCTATTTCTTTGAGAGCGAGCAAAAGGACAAAGGGTTTCAACCGAAACAGAAACTTTGTAAATAAACGTCAGATATCCCTTGTCCTCAGCATCAGTGAATTTGAGATTGTACGAGATTGTTAACTCTTCAGAACGACCGTACCGAGATGAAATGGCACTATAGGCCAAGTATCATCTCCGAACAATGATTACACTATAGTTCAGGCAATTAGTGGATGTATGACGTGTTTTCTGGTGTACAGCTGGGTTGTTGATTAACTGCATGCATAATACTTCGGCGACCGACCATGTCGACTTCCCAGTCGTCTTCTTCAGGTGCTGTAAGCTGTGTTATGCATATTCGCTGACTGAAGCTTAATACACAGTGAATACACATAACACACCTTATAAGTAAATGTTTCCCTGAGACATTTAAGTCTCTTTTTGTTATCTACTATAATGATCGAAGCAAACGAAATGAATTAAAGTTTGTGCTTTGCCGGGACTCGAAGCAGAGTCTTCTTGCTTAGCAGGGAGAAATGCTAACCACTACACCATCACAGGACGATGGCCAGCATTCCTGAACAAAATACCTAAGCTGAGTACCCTCCCCAGCTTCAACTCATTTTCCCTTACATATTGTCATTACTGCCAGGGCTCTCCGACACTTGCAAGCACTCCAGCATTGGACGTAATTGGACGTCCTTGTACCATTTGGTTATCTAATAGATCTTATAATTAAATGCTTCCCTGAGGCATTTAAGTCTCTTTTATTATCTACGATAATGATCTCAGGGAAACATTTAATTATAAGATCTATTAGATCACCAACTGGTACAAGGACGTCCCATTACGTCCAATGCTGGGGTGCTTGCCAATATCGGAGAGCCCTGGCTGTAGTGACAATATGTAAGGGAAAAATGAATTGAAGTTTGTGTTAGGGAGGGTACTTAGCTTAGGTAGTTCGTGTAGTAATATTGACCACCGTCTTAAGCTGGTGTAATGGTTAGCGTTTTTGCCTCGCAAGCACAAAGACCCGGGTTCGAGTCCCAGCCGCAGCACAAATTTTAATTCATTTGGTTTGCTTCGACCATTATCGTACGCATAACACTGCTTACAGCACACTAAGAAGACGACTGATCAGTCGTCCAATTTCTTTTGCATAAAACGGAAACAACAATATGGATGTAGATGCCGAAAACACCTGAGAGATCACGTTAGTGGATGTTCTGATCTCAACCAGATCATTAGCAGACATAATCTATACGTATGTATAATTTAAAGTTCCCCCTCAGCGTTTCTCTGTCTGTGTGTGAAGGATAATCCCAGGAACTACTCTAGATATTTTGATGAAGTTTTCACTAACAGACAGACCGGCTCACGAGGAAAGTTTGTTTATACAGAGTGTCCCAGAAACGTTGAAACAGACTTCTAGGGGTTGTAGAGGGTGCCCTGAGGAACAAATTTAGTATAGGAACTAGTGTCTGGAAACATCATCCAATGACGCTATGGGTCCTTCAACATAAAAAGTGACTTTGTAAGCTGATAGAACGTAGGTGGATCGTCTTGCCAGTCGAAAAGATGGAGCTAGATGTTGAGTAGAAACACCCTGTCTCTTATGAATGCGATGCTCTGTTACATCGGTGGACAACGGTTTCAGACATGGGTTTCCAACCACAGTTTCTTTTCATCCTGGATAGCTTGAAAATCTCAAATGTTTTTCGGTATACAGTAGAAAAAAAGCTGCAGATGGAAACCTGTGTCGAAAACTGTCATCCACGAAGGCAACAGAGTACTGCATTCATAGGGGACAAAGTATTTCTACACAGCAACTAGCTCCATCCCCTCCACTGGTGATCGTGGCAATCAGTTGCGATCACTGAATAAAAAAAAATTTAAAAAAAATCACCACGAGACGTTCCGCCTATGGTACGTCAGCGTACAAAGTCACGTTTGCTGCTGAAGGGGTAGCCTAATGGCTGGCGCCGGAACGTATGACTTTGACACTCTGCAACGCCGTTGGATGATGTTTCTGGACATGGATTCCTATCCTGGATTTATTCCTCAAGGCGCCCTCTACAACTCCATGACGTCCTCGTTCGACAGAAAACCAATGGGCACCTCAGCCACAGTGTCTACAGGAAACCTACACACACAGATCGGTATCTGCACGCTCTCAGCCACCACAATCCTGCACAAAAACGTGGCGTTCTGAATACTCCATCGTGCTAAGGTCGTCTCAGACTCTGAAAGTCTGCCGCTAGAACTGAGCCACCTCCTAAAAGTCTTCCGGGAAAACGGGAACAGCCACGGACAGGCGTCACAGGCTATATCTGGTGTGACACGCAAGAAACACACCATCAGAGAAGAGAACACCGCCGAAGAAGAAAGCAAGAAACTTGTGGTACAGTGTCGAGGAAGATTAGCCAGCTCTTGAACAGATAAAGCATTTCATCGGTGTTCAGGTCCCTAGCAAAAATTCGACAGCTCATGAGGCTTGTGAAGGACGATCTAGGGCTCAGAACGCCTGGAGTGTACAAGATACCATGTCCGTGTGGCTGTTACTACGTCGGCCAAACAGTACGCACTGTGGAGCAACGCCGGATGGAACACGAGAGGTCCTTACGCTTCGCTGTCTAGAAAAATCAGCCGCGGCAGAACACGTCTTAGAAAATGGACAGCGAATTCTGTTCGACGAAACATCTGTCTCTATGAGGCCGAAGGGATTTTGGTATAGCGTCATAAGAGAAGCTACTGAAATAAAAACCTCTGAAAACACCATCAACAAGGACAGCGGTTTGCAGCTCAGCACAGCCTGGAACCAGGCCATCGCGAGGTTAAAAAGGGCGGATCGGACGCGGGATGAAAACATTACCATATATGGCGAGGAAGAGAGCACCAATGACGTCACTGCCAGCAGTGCGGTTATATAACGACGCGGTCACGGCGACACAGCAGTCATTCTTACCATTTGACAATGACTGAGGAGAGCTCGGTCGAATGCTCGTGGGATTTTAACCACCTGACCCGGCTGGAAGCCCGGGAAAACTTTCCTGACTCCTTCAAAATTCATCGCAACATTTCTGGGACAAAAAATGGTTCAAATGGCTCTGAGCACTATGGGACTCAACTGCTGTGGTCATAAGTCCCCTAGAACTTAGAACTACTTAAACCTAACTAACCTAAGGACATCACACACATCCATGCCCGAGGCAGGATTCGAACCTGCGACCGTAGCGGCCGTGCGGTTCCAGACTGTAGCGCCTTTAACCGCTCGGCCACTCCGGCCGGCTTTCTAGGACACCCTATATAATTAATAAATATTTCCTCTAAATTTTCTGAAATATGATGATGCTTGCCGAGTAAGTCATACCTCCTTTCCTGGTGTGCGCTGCTTAAATCGTTTAAGTTATATCATAATTCGTTGTTAAAATTCAGCTACTTAACGTTGTTCTCTGAATTTTAATCATAACTCTACGCTGTGACCTGTAAACAAATTTACCGCTACGTCGTCTAGCGCTGAATACTCAGTTCCACTCATGTAAGGCTGGGACAGGTTGCTCATTGAATAATATAGACGTGTGTAGTGCGTATGTCACAGTGTACCCGTGGAACTGCTGGAGCTATTGCTACTGAATTTCGTTCACATTTGAGTTTGTGTCTGGGAAACAGTGCTGTGTGGTTAAGATACATCTAGCATCTCAAGGGAGGAAGAGTTCAAACTTTAGACTGTATATAATTATTTCAACTAAACACTGTACTCCTACTTTAAAAAAAATCTGTGTGTGATGCACCGTTATCGCTCCTAAGAGGAGCAGCAGGGGTGATTGGAACACG
Organism: Schistocerca piceifrons; assembly: GCF_021461385.2. Lineage (NCBI taxonomy): Eukaryota > Metazoa > Arthropoda > Insecta > Orthoptera > Acrididae > Schistocerca > Schistocerca piceifrons. Next base: position 1,023,195,410 of record NC_060139.1, on the reverse strand, counting down.
TGCGACCTACGAACCGTAAAATATGTTAATGTACCTATAGCAACTCTAGGAATAGGATAGGGGTGCGCGATTGGAACTCTGGAGTGCGTGGAGCCACTTCAGCCAAACTTGGTACACGTTTGACATAATAACTAGAAAAAATTCAGAGGAGGTAAAGAACTCAAAACATCCGCAATGAGAGAGTGTGGGTGGTGAGAGGGTGAATTGTGAAGCTGATCACAACGTTGGAACGCTTGGAGCGATTTCGATCAAACTCGATAGCTATGTGACTTATCAAGTGAAACGAATTACGCTTTGGGTAAGAGATCCAAAGGGCATACTTAGATGACGACTGGGACAGAAAGGAGGTGAGGAGTTGAAATAACTGACAACAGTCGATATTATTACTGCATGCACAGCTCGTTATAGAGTAGAAATGTAACTATGATTAGTTCGGATTGTTACATCAATTACCATTTTTTTGTGAAATTAGCTTCACAACAGCGAAAAAGCCTATAATATGTTATCATCAAAACATGCAAGATACGGAGTAATGCAACATACTTCAGAAAGCCTCAAAAGCACTGTGATGTGGTTGTTGTCGCGACGCGAACAGCTTAGCATAGCGCCTATTTGCCGCTCTTGCACTGAATTTAATAACAAGATTACGTCCAGACGAGTCAGTCAGCACATGCACTGAACATTTGCACTGTTGTGCAGATATTTTCTGTGCAGTGCAGGAATAAGTATAAATGGGAGTGATAAATCAAACGAAATGCAATCACCGTGTAATGAGCCATCGGAGACCAAGGGTCTTTTATTCCAAAATACTCAGATAATATGCGTGGGTTTGTTCTATAAGAAGACCCCTTGCTGACAATTGTTATGAAAAAGAACGGTTCGAGCACTTTATAATCGCTTAAAAAAGAACTGAATGCATAGAAAGCCATTTTTCCATGCATATACGACGGCTATTTTTTTCAGGGTCCGATCTGTCGCGAAGTGGTAACCACAGAGAAAATGAAAAATATTTCATCTACAACCTTGCAGCTACGTTTCTACATAGTCTCCACTCCGCCTCAGACATTTGTGGTAGCGTCGTACTAACTTTCCAATACCCTCGTCGTAGAAGGTAGACACCTGCGCTTTTCGCCAGTTTCCACTCTGGCTTACAGCTCTGTAAGATGCTGTTCTCATAGCCAGCGGTTCATGTGAGCAAAGAGATGAAAATCGGAGGGAGTCACGTCTGTACTGACGAGCGGGTAGCCGTGCGGTCTGTGGCGCCTTGTCACGGTTCGCGCAGCTTCCCCCGTCGGAGGTTCGAGTCCTCCTTCGGGAATGGGTGTGTATGTGTTGTTCTTACCGTAAGTTAGATTAAGTAGTGCGTAAGCCTAGGGACTGATGACCTCAGCAGTTTGCTCCCTTAGTCCTTACCACAAATTTCCATGACTGATGACCATAAATGTTAAGTCCCATAGTGCTCAGAGCCATTTGAACAAATTTCCAATTTCACGTCTGTGCTGTATGGTAGATGATCATACACTTCTTATAGAAAACGCTCCAGGAATGTCCTTCTTGCAGCAGCACCTTGTCGCCGGCCATTTTCATGCAGAAGAACGATTCCTGATGACAACATTCCTCTTCCCTTGCTCTAAATTGTACTTAGTAGACGATTTTCTGGAATTGCCTGATACACTCGCAGAACAAGGTCATCGGTTGGCACTCGCTTCCTTTCGTGACTGCTTACATCATGAACGTCTGTCCGTTATCTGGGCTGCATGAAACCATGCGGTACCCCTCAGCATGAATAAATCTAATGTCAGGAGCGCAATTCACACTTGGCTGGAGACACTATTGTGCACTCTTAACTGTGGCGTGACGCTATCGACGGACACATTAGAGACACTGCACAACATACCGGCACAAAGCTTCATCGGATTTTCATTGTGGTAATTTCACAACCGATTGGAACTTGAAAAAAGAAAAAAAAATAGCCTTCGTATGTTCGCAGTAAATGGGACAAATAATTTACTGGACAACGCATTACAAAATATCCCGTTACACTCAAATTCTGGACCTATAGTCATGATTTCATGTTCCAATAATTTATTTTTAACTCTTGTATTTAATACATAGTCTTAGGAAACGAAATTCCGCTGTTTCTTGGAGCAGCTCCCTAGCTGGAGTCGTATTGTCCTTACAAAAGTGGGACGCGTGGAAATATTAGGTGCAAGCAAATTACTTCGAAATACTTCTAGCAATGGCTACTTTGTGTAAAAAAATGAAGTCACGTGAAAAATACATTGCGTCTGCTACAGTCGAACGCACTTTAGCGGACGCTTACGAAGTCTGTCAATCAGGTGCGCCGCACGGGAAGTTTCACTCTCTGGCCACGCGTAGCTGCATCGCAAGTGATGAGAGGTATGATGTAGGCAAGCGACCAGAAGGGACAACTCGCATGCGGGTTGTTGTCTTGCCGCCTCAAGCAGAGCAATAGTCTATTGCCAGGTGCACACCATCTGGATGGACAACCTCCGCGATCGTGTGGCCACAAACCACTCGAAAATGACCACAGGATCGGAAAATGATAAATGTTCAGTAATGGCGAATATGAAATCTTTTAAAAAGTCTAAGACTGTGAGCCTACACAAATAAAATTGCGTAAACTCTTGCACAGCTGCGGCGAATGCTCGAACACGTAACTAACTCACGATTTTCCGCAGCACCTTTAACAAGTCAGTTGGTTTTATCCGTAGAGATGGTATTCCGTGTAGTACTTCACTTTAAACCTCAGAACTAATATCTTGACGTTTTAATTACAAACGGAAAATTTTCGAAACAGTATTGAAAATGTACTGAAACAGTCATTATTTATAACTTACATATACGTAAATGTATTCACAGCCTGCGCTTCTACGCCACAAATATCGTTGACACGACCTCAAAATGCAGGAAAGTAAAAAAAAAAAAAAAATCAGTTTATAATCTACCGTTAAGTGAAAATAAGAACACCCTACTTCCGGTTTTCCTCATTCAGTACCGTAGTAGTATTATCGCAGGTAATACACGGTTAATTCTGTGGTTTGCAAGACAGAAAATTTTCAGTTTGTTAACAAAAGCTGAGAAAGGCGGGAAGTAAGAGTAACGTATAGCGACCAATTGATGGTGAGTTTGCTTGCGGAGGGAAGGTTTTCGTGAGATGATTCTACTCAAAGGGGCAAGTGTTATACGGCGTGGTTAAAAAATATTTTATTAACATGCTTAGTAAAGCAACAGTGGCTGTTTTGAAGTGGAGGGATGTACTTTTTTTAATGCGACTTTAAAAATTTTGTGTAGAGAACTACATAGGCAAAGTTATCATCAGTCCCTCCAGCAAAACATTTCACTATGTGAGAGAGGAAATGTGGTAATAATGGAAGCCCTTTCCGATTATTTTCTTTGCTTGACTTTTTTAATTTTCATATTGAATATTTAAGACACACTTATTTTAGGTTCGCGTTAGAGCTGCTGGTGAGTAGAGGAAACGCGCGGCAGTACAATCTCCTACCGCCACATTACTAATTCCTCCGCTGCGAGTACAGCCGGCCTTCCGTGTCATTACCTGGTAGTTTTCGGGCTGTAGCTTGTAGTCCCTGGCGATGGCAGCCATGTCTTCCCATAGCAGCGACTGGCGGTAATGCTTCAGCAGTCGTATGATGTCCTTGTGGCGCGTCAGCTGTACCTGGTCAGCTGCGAAACAAAGAAAGTAAAGCCAGTTATTAAAATCAGAGGAGGACTTCGTTTCCTGAAGGACGACACAGATAGGACTACATGTGCAAACGGGTTCTTTATATCTTTTCCGGTAACAAAATTGTAAATATTTGTCGCCACTGACTGGGATGTCCCAAAGGAGTAATTTTGATCGTTTTTGTGCAGAACAATGCAACGTTAATAATAATTATTTAAGTGAAATAAGTTTTTTTATGTAACACGTTTTCAACACTGTATAGAAACCATAAAAAATTTCTCCTAATAACGTAGAGAATCCTAACCCTATACAGATAGTCCTGAAAATTCAGGCTTGTGAATTTTTAATAGCTGTGAGAATATTTATAAAATTTAAAACGAAAGATGTGAAGCGCATGCAGTGACTATTGATGCATGGAACAGTTCACCAGCGTCACTAACAGTTTCATTGTACTGCAAACTGCACTGTTGTGTGATTTTTCACAACGACAGAAACTGTCTACACTCCTTACTATTATCTATTGCATGCACTGCACGTGTTTCGTTTTAAACATCACGAGTGTTGTTGTAGCTACTGAAAATTCTGAAGCAAAGTTTCGAGGACTGTCCGTAAAGGAATAGGAGTCTGCTTGGGGCTAGGGGAAATTATTTAATCCTTTTTCGTAATGTTATGTTAAAAATTTGTGTTATTTACATAACTATTTTCTGCTTCTTAGTCCTGGGTGTGTGAAATTTTCAAACATTTTGATGAGATTACAACCAACAGACATGGAAAATTTCAAATTTTTTTCAGTTTCTTTGGACCAACTACATACTGCTTTCTGCTACGTATATGTGGTGAAAATACCGTGATAGTTTACCAGCAATCGATCTTATCGCTAAACGTTAGTGAATGGAACAGATTAAGGGGGAAGTAGCAATAGTAAAAAATGTATCTTCCAACACAAACTAAACAAGAATGTCAGTTAATATTGCATCGCCAACGAATTCTGATCTATTTTGAAAGTTTCAAGCCTCTATCGCCTTCCCCATTCTACAGACGGACAGAATACTCACCGACACTACATGCACCGTATGTGTGTCTGACGCAGTCATTCCTTGCCAAGTGACACTGCTATCGCGTGGATGGTTTTAAGTCGATACTAGGATGGTGGCCGTAATGTTCTGGCCAATCAGCGTGTAGTGTAGTGACGTCTCAATCTGGCTGACGTACCCTCTGTTAACAATATTATACCATAACTCCATGGCATTCTGTGGTTTGGTATTTAATCCACGACGTCGGCGGGAAGTCAGGTGATCATGAGTAATACGCCATTGCCTCCTTTCTTTGCAGACCACATACCGGCAGTGAAACTTTCTTGCACCCTTAGGATACGAATTGCACGTCTGTATGTCGGGTGCCCATCTACACGCATGCATTAGAGAGTTTGAGCCCGGAGCATCTTCCTTGCTAGTAACTCGCTACAAGATCTGTAATACGCAATGTGGAGGCACAAGCACCATCATGAAGCTATTCAGAAAGCGAGATGCAATTATTTTTCTCTTTTGCGGACTGTACATTGAGTTGGCAGCATGTGGCAAGCTGAATCTGTATGGTTCCCGCATGTAATCCAGATATCTGCCTTTCGCGGACCGTGAATCACGTCTCGCTGAACGACTCAGTGTCAATACGCCATACGCCTTCCCTAGTTTCCTCTAAATTCCTCACAGGCTCTCCCTGTGTCTGCAAAATTTACAAGAAATGAGAATCCTGCCCGCATCTCGTGGTCGTGCAGTAGCGTTCTCGCTTCCCACGCCCGGGTTCCCGGGTTCGATTCCCGGGGGGGGGGGGTCAGAGATTTTCTCTGCCTCGTGATGACTGGGTGTTGTGTGATCTCCTTAGGTTAGTTAGGTTGAAGTAGTTCTAAGTTCTAGGGGACTGATGACCATAGCTGTTAAGTCCCATAGTGATCAGAGTCATTTGAACCATTTGAGAATCCTGCATCAAACTGAAGCGTTGAGACACTCCGTGAGAATTGCTCAGATAGCGCAATTGGTATTCTACAGCGCACTGTTCTATTTTTGCAGGGGTATTGCTTAATTATTTCAAAAGAAGTAAGTTTGAATTTCGCACGTTGTTACACATGATTTAATTCTCATTTTGCAACATGTTGTTGTTGTGGTCTTCAGTCCTCAGACTGGTTTGATGCAGCTCTCCACGCTACTCTATCCTCTGCAAGCTTCTTCGTCTCCCAGTACCTACTGCAGCCTACATCCTTCTGAATCTGCTTAGCGTATTCATCTCTTGGTCTCCTTCTACAATTTTTATCCTCCACGCTGCCCTCCAGTACTAAATTGGTGATCTCTCGATGTCTCAGAACATGTCCTACCAACCGATCCCTTCTTCTAGTCAAGTTGTGACACAAGCTCCTCTTCTCCCCAATTCTATTCAATACCTCCTCATTAGTTATGTGATCTATCCATCTAATCTTCAGGATTCTTCTGTAGCACCACATTTCGAAAGCTTCTATTCTCTTCTTGTCTAAACTATTTATCGCCCACGTTTCACTTCCATAAATAGCTACACTCCATACAAACACTTTCAGAAACGACTTCATGACATTTAAATCTATACTCGATGTTAACAAATTTCTCTTCTTCAGAAAGGCTTTCCTTGCCATTACCAGTCTACATTTTGTATCCTCCCTACTTCGACCATCATCAGTTATTTTGCTCCCCAAATAGCAGAACTCCTTTACTACTTTAATTGTCTTATTTCCTAATCGAATTCCCTCAGCATCTGCTTATTTCCATCGTTTAATGTCTCATGACTACGTTTTATGGACTAACACATCACTTATGAATGAAGCATTGATTGCGCAAAAGCGAATAGGAACAATAATGTGTGTTGTTTTTATAAATTCCTTTTGTACATCAGGTCGAAGCATTTTGAAACTAAAACCATTAAAACCGACATTTTAACTAATCTGTGGTGGTCCTCTTCTGGGCTGTCGGTGTAGTCACCGCTGCAAAGACGGTCGAAACGGCGGTTTTAAAAGTCGTTTCAGAATTAAAATTTCGCTGCCTAATGTGCAAAAGAATTTTATTTAAATTGGCATTGGCCGTTGCAGCCTTCGTGCTTATAGTAGTATTTGGTGTTCACCAACGGGAGGGAAGTTACGGTTTTCACTTTTATACTTTTTATATACTTTTATATACTTTCATTCTTTTTATACTTTGCTTGAGAACAGCAACTGTATTGTAGTTTAAAACAATTCTCATTTATTCGTCGCTCTTAGCTACACATTTACTACATGACATGTTTCGATCTCTCTGGATCATCTGCAGGTCAACGTAGTTGCCTCAGAAACCCGTCATACCTGAGTAACAACCTCATATCTGAGTGAAGTACTGTGATACGGGGTAAAGCACTGTGATATAAGGTTCTGGCACACTCTGCGGGTTGCTGACGCAACGACATAGAACTGAAGATGATCCAGAGAGATCGAAACATGTCATATATTTAAAAAATGTGCAGCTGAGGCTAAAGAATAAATGATAATTGTTTTAGATTACGGTTTTAATGTTCCGTGGACGACGAATTCACAGGGTAGGCAGCACAAGTTTTGATTGGGGAAGAATGGGGAAAGCAAATCGGCTCTGCGCCAATGCAATTATACCGGCATTTTCCTTGAGAGATTTAAGGATACCCCAGGAAATTTGAGTCTTGATTCCTGGAGAGGGATTGTAACCATCGTTTTCCCAACGTTGCCGAATGCGTGTACAGCGTGCCACCTCACATCGTTTGGTAGAGCTAGACATTTCATAAGCCCCTCGCCAAGCAGCAAAGCACTGATTCGTTCCACATCCTTCAAGGATCGTATTCATTACGGGACCAGCTAAGAAAATTCGTCATGAATAATCCACCGCCATTTCAGAATATTACTAATGTGCGCAACAGCAGAAGAAGAAATTGCCTTCTTCTCTGACTGCTAAAGCTGTGAGTGATTGAAAAAACGAGTTCTACAGAGAGCGGCAGCGTTCATAGTTGGATACTAAAAACACACCATCAGGCAGTAACTGTAATTTATTTATTACCTATTATGTCAAATAATAGTTAAAGGTATGCCATTTACTAATGTGTAAGTCACTGTGCATTGCGTGGATTACTTTATGAATATGACTCCTGTCAAATGATGCCCCCTCTGCCCAACACATTCTTGTAGGCGGCGTTGGAAGCTTTCGTTAACTCGGCATAACGTATTCCCTGGGATAATGCCGACGGCACTTCTGATGCGATCCTTCAACTCAAGAATGTTGGCCACAATTTGCACGGATTTCTTGCGTCAGACATTTCCCGGTAGAGTAATTTCCCGTTTTGGTGACATTTCCTGGCCGCCTCGCTGACCTGACCTCTCATATGCAGACTTTTTCCTTTGGGGCTACCTGAAGCAAGAAGTGTTCCGAAGACGTTGTGCCACCATTCCTGAGTTGAAGGATCGCATCAGAACCGCTGTCGGCAATGTCCCAGGGAATATGCTGCGACGAGTTATGGAAAGCTTCCAACGCCGCCTCGATGAATGTGTAGTGCAGAGGGGGCATCATTTGACAGGAGTCTTACTCAAAATGGACAATGACTTACACATTAGTAAGTGGCATACCTTTAACTATTAATTGACATAAGAGGTAATAAATAAATTACAGTTACTGCCTGATGGTGTGTTTTTAATATCCTACTATGAACGCTGCCGCACCCCGTATAAGCGACCACAAACATCTGTGATCATTTACCCAATAACATAAACTGTCTGATTGCTAACAAAGTAAAGTTTAAATATAATCTGAAGCAATTTTGTTGGACAGCTTCTCTTGTTTCATAAACTAATATTTAATTAAACACCGGCAGCACGTGCAGAATAGGAGAGAAACGTATACTTTGTTTTTAACTTGTAACATAACAAAGACTAATATGTACATTTTTATTAAATTTAAGCCAATGTTCTGTTTAGAAATCGGTAAATGCAGCCGCAATCACAGCAGACCAAAGCGTGTAAACTGATACTTTCCACATCATTTCGATAGAAATTGTGCAAATGTTCAGTGAAACACGTAATTAACTGATTTTATTATGTGGCTTGGGGCGTGACAGATGGGTACTGGTAATTTGAAGAAAAAATAAGATTTCACTTTCGAAGAATTTTGTTTCTTCACCTGGAGATGAACAAAATTTGTAACCTCAGTAACTGCAGTGTTTAAACTGATCTGTGTGGGAAGTTTCCAATGGTATAGTCGCTGTTTTGAATCTACCGCAGTAAATGGCGCCTGACACCCATACAGCGGTTCTCCATTAAGAGGCGCAGCAGGTACCTGTTGCTACCGAAAATGCCTGCACTGCTAATTATTTCTGACACCCCGCTAAGTTTCGCGCAGGAAAACGTACTACAGTTAAGTTGGGTTCGTTCTGGCAGCGTTTGTCACCGGATTACACGACGCCTATTACGAAATGGTTATTTCTATTATGAATGTCATTCATTTATAGCGAGGGTTGACTGGAACAGAAGGGAAGGTTAAAGGTTGAAGTTCCGTCAGCGACAGAGCCGGAGCACAATCTTATATTATGTTTGCTTTGAATAATTTAAAACAGTAATCGCTTAAAAACGAAAACAAAATAACACACTTTCATTGGTTTATAAAGGTGGACTGTTGCTCTGTAACATCAACTGACAGCGAATACGACATTTTTTCCGTAGTGTAACAAAAAAAGAATTAGCAAAATAACGAATTTGTGGCTGTACACAAAAATGAATAAGTTTTACTGATTGTGCTGGTCGCTGTTCCAATCATCAGTATGTCAGGAATATGTAACAGTGTAATCAGTATTTAGTTCAAAGAACTATTCAACTGTGAACCAATGGAGATGGCGGATTTGTTAAGAGACCGGACTCTTGCTGTGGAGGGCCGGGCTTCAAGCACCTGGTAATTCAGACTCACGTTTGCTGTGATCTTCCCAAGGTCACTTATGTTGAATGGCCGGTAGTTTATTTCAAGGCACATCCACCGTTTCCCCGCATCACCCTTGTAAAATCAGAGCTCCTGCCACGTTTCTTCTGATCTCATCGACGTGACAGTAAAGCTGTGTTTTTCTTCATTTAACAAATGTTAAGAGATTTGTAGAAATGTCCAAGTGTCGATATGGGGGCGATGTGACGAAATGTTGAGCTCTGACCGACACTATACGCAAAAGAAGACTCAAGAAAATCGATACTTCAACTGAGATTCAAACACTTTTCAAGGAACACGTGGGACGCAATCAGAATCTTCGCGAAGTACGATAGCAATAGTCGAAGTTAAACCGTTAGCAGGCAGGTTTATTGAAGAATGGTTTGCGCAAACCAGCAAATCAAGTAATCACTGCCTCCCAAAATATCTGGATTTACTGCTTACAGTGAGCGAAATCGAAGAACATTGAAGCTGCCTGTATTCCAGAAACAATATGACGGTGAAATTTTTGTAAAGAAATTGTGTTAAACGAGCATCATGTAATGAAACAATCAATCATTTATAAATTTCTGGTTTGGAGGATCTCTTACAGTTACTAAGTGTCTGAAAAAGAGCATGAAAAGCATTTAGGCCTCATGCAGTTGCATAATATTGATAAGAATTATTTACAGAAGAATTGAAAAATTAGTAGAAGGCGATCTCGATGAAGATCGCTTTGAGTTCCGGAGAAGTATTTAAACATGCGAGGCCACTACTTGGACTGAAAAAGTCAATCCTACTTTTATAGTATTTGTAGACTCACAGAAAACTTTTCATATCGTTGACAGGAAAACACATCTTGAAATTCTGAAGGTCGCAGGGGTAAAATGCGAGCAAAAAGTAATCTGCAACTTGTACAGAAACCACGCTGCAGTTAGAAGAGCCATGAAGGATAAGCAGTAGATGAGTAGAAAGTGAGACAAGTTTGTTGCCACTCATGTTATTCGATCTGCGCATTGAACAAGCAGTAAAGGAAGCGAAGGAGAAATTTGGAAATGGAATTAAAGTTCAAGGAGAAGGAATTAAAATCATGCGTCTGAGGTGGCAAAGGACATGGAAGACTAGTGGAAAGGAAAGAATAGTTCCTTGAAAAGAGGTTAGAAGCTGAGTATTAAAAAAATTAAATAATGGCAATTGAATGTAGTGGAACTAAATCAGATGATGCTGACAGAATTTGATTAGGGAATGATACACTAGAAGCAGTTGATGAGTCTTGGAATTTGGCACCAAAATAACTCACGGCAGTGAAAGTGGAGAGGACATAAGATGCGGACTGGCAATAGAAAAAAAAATTGTTTCTGAAAAGATAAGTTTGTTAATATTGAATGTAGGTTTAACTGTTAGGAAGTCTACGCTGAAGATATTTTTCTGGAATGTAGTCATGTACGGAAGTGCACTGTGGGCGATAAGAAGTTCAGACATGAAGTAAAAGAAGATTTTGAAATATCACGCTACAGAATAATGTTCAAAATTAGATAGGTAAATGGAATGACTAAAAAGGAAGCACTGAATCGAATTGGGAAAAAAGAAATGTGTGCCAGAATTTGAGCAAAAGGGTTGAGCGATTGGTAGGAGACAGCATGAGGTATCAAGGAACCGTCAATTTGGTAATGAAGTGTGAAAGTAGGAGAGGGGGACCAAGGCTTGAGTACGGTAAGCAGTTTGGAATGGATGTACTCTACGACAGTTATAGAGAGATAAAGAGACATCGGACTGAAGTCCACACGAACAACAACCAGACCAAATGAAAACTGCAGAATAAATGTTCCGCAAAAAAAATGTAGATGAATTCGAGTATCTAGCAGAGTAGAAACGAGAATGGTGAAGTCGGGCGGGTTTTTCCCTAGAAGTGGAAGGAGATGAGAAACGAAACATTTGCTGAGCAGGACAAGCCATAAGAAAAGAATCTAGAACTTCTGCGAAACAGGCTAAGACTGTGACTAAGGAAAAGTAGTAAAAAGTGGCTTATGTACCTTATGCTAGCGCAGTGTCGGGAAAGATAACACTTCTGTGGAAATATGGCATTCGGCGTATTCCGCTCCCTTCGACTAACATAAAAAGTATTCTTTATAATGTTAAAGACGGTGTAGACCTCTGAAAGTCGGGTGTGTGTCGCATTCCATGCGCATGTGGCGTGTCTTACAAGGGGCAATCAGAACAGTCGAGGAGAGATGCGATGAACATCACCAAAACACCTTACTAAAACAACCAAGCAAATCAGCTGCCGCCTAGCACTGCCTCGGATATAATCATGAAATGAAATACGACCAGACCAGTGTCGGGGTGTAAACGCCGAGTTTGGAGGCTGTGTAATAAAGATGTCAGAAAACCTAATAAACAGAGACGGAGGTTTCAATTTTACACGTTCACGCTGGCGCTGAGAATTGTGTTTCTCGCTGTAGGGCGACGCATATATGCATGGTTTCCTTCATCTGGAGGCGCTGCGTTTCCTTTTACTCGCCGTGGGGCAGCGAGCGCGTTCAAACGTCCTAGGATACTATTTTGAAAGTTGCATGAGTCTGTTCTTTTTAAAACAACGACATATCACATAAAATAATTGTTCATTAAATTAATCTGAGATACTTCATTTATTCAGAAAGCTCTCTCGCTGAAGTGTTACACAACATTGTATTCACAACGTTCTTTGCAACTGGCTGATAGATAACACACCATACTTTACTGCGTTGCTGGTAGCATAAGTTGTAGAGTTGAGGGTGAGCCACCGGCGGTACACGCCGCCCTATGGGATGATGTAGCGCGATCCACTCGTGGTACACGCCGGCGGCAACGTGTTTAGTAACGTTTGGGGTGCGGCACACAGTTTATTAAATTCTCGCTGGCCATTATATCCACCAGAGCAGCAAATCGCTGTCAGAATTTATTTTCTGCAAAATGTCAGCGCGAGCTCTGAAAAACAAAGGGTGAAGGGAGGTGGGATCGAACTCGTCTACAAATAGCATCGCCAGACGGAGACATCTGCATTATTAAAAGACACTGCAGCACACAGTCTCCAGGCCCGGATGGCATTCAGTCACTCCACTTAAAGCAACTTCCATCCAATAGGAGCAAACTATCTCAGCTGCATTTTCAATTCTTAAGTTAAACTGCTTTCCCCGACCTGCAGCGCGGAGTGGCCGCGTGGTTTTAGGAGCCATGTCACGGACTGCGAGGCCCCTCCCGCCCGAGGCTCGAGTCCTCCCTCGGACATCGGTGTGTGTGTGTTGTTCTTAGCATATGTTTGTTTCAGTAGTGTGTAAGTCTAGTAATCGATGACCTCAGCAGTTTGGTCCCTTAGGAATTCACACACATTTGAACATTTTTTTCACCGACAAAACTAACGAAGATACTGTATTTCCTCGGAATGATAGACCGATAGCTCTTTTAAATTTCCTAAGCAAAATTCTCGAAAAAACTATCCTGAGTTTTCTCCGATCCTTTCTTCAAGACACTAATATAAGCAGTCCTGAAAAATTTGTTTTCCGATCATTCCATAGCAATAACCGATAGAGAGAGTACAGGTCTAGAATTACTAGATATAGAAAAAGACATCGAATTGCATAGCGGATCGCTACACAAATGCTACAGTCATGGATATGTGCTGCAAGTAAGCCAAAACGTATCAATATTTCTATCAACCCCTAAATTTTACGTTCAGGTACATAAATTCAAAAGTATCCTAAAAAGAATAGAAGCCGCAGTTCCGCATGGCTTCCTGCTAGCCCCTATCCTGTATCATATTAACGATATTCCAACCAGACCAAACAATCAAGTAGCATTATTTGGACATGATAGCGCGATATTCAACTCACAAAACAATCTCAAATATATCGCGTCGAATCCGATTCGACAGCTAGAAAAGAACACACAGCGGTGCAACTTTTAAATAAAAAAAAGTCCTACTAAAACAAAGGCTTTCAAATTCATATATCATCAACGTCAACCAGTGCGGTAAATCTAATTGGACAATAACCCACTTCCCTGGAAAAGTACCGTCACATACTCGACACGCATCTTACGTGGAAACCGCAGCCGAGTGGTTCTATGCGCTTCAGTCCGGAACCGCGCTGCTGCTACGGTCGCAGGTTCGAATCCTGCCTCGGGCATGGATGTGTGTGACGTTCTTAGGTTAGTTCGGTTTAAGTAGTTCAAAGTCTAGGGGACTGATGATCTCAGATGTTAAGTCCCATTGTGCTTAGAGCCATTTGAACCATTTTTTTTTGGAAACCGCATGTCAGACGTCAGTCCACAATAGCATCCGATCGCCTCCTTCAACTCAAGCCAGTGCTGAAAGGACGTGGATTAGCAATACATACCAACTTTATGCTCTGGTAAAAAAACATGGTTTACGAGTCAACCAACGGGTCGGAATCCTGGGGCACTACCTCGGATAGAAACTTCCATCGAATTAAAATCACTCAAAGTGAAGCTGTACGAATCATAACCTGTTCTCCATGATATGTAATAAACCATAGTATTCACGAAAATAATATTCTGCCCATCTCCCCTATATACGTATTAAAGCCACTCTATTTTCGAGCAGATCAGCCTCCTCTCCCTACCAGCTAATATCCTGCCTAGGCAACAATATCAGCAAGCTAACCTACAACCAATTAGTCCAAGATTATAAGTCGCCAATTCTGGTTCTGAAATGATATTCATTCCACTTACACACACGACGGAAGGGATAATCCTAAATTGATCTTTCGACCTTATTATGGGCTTGAGTCGAACCATGGTATGCCCGCTCGCTGGGCAATGGGATCTAGGCAGCGAGTTCACGTAACGGCAGAACGGGCAGCGCCTGGGTCGGTCGTTGAATAATTTTGCAGTGAACACATAGTGTGTTGTGGGGCGATAACTCTGTTGTATAAATAATCCAAAAGCCAAGATCGCTTAAACACTGTTTACTAGATTACCGGTTTCAACACACTAAAGGTGCCATCATCGGATCTGTGAAGATATAACATGACAGGTCTGAGGGAGGGCTTAAATGAGTTACACTATATACGTTACTATTAGTACAGCACAACATACCTGAATGTAGCTTAGCATGCATAAATAATTTGGATATAACGATACATGACACAGACCAGCTGATATAAAATCATTGTCGCAGAAATAAAAATTAAAAAATTAAAAAACAACTGCTCTCACGGTCATACTATTCCATCAGATATATAAAACCGAAGTAACCAGATTTCTGCGACAATGCTTTTATATCTGCTGGCCTGCCTCGTGTATCGTTATGTCCAAATGATTTATGCATGTTAAGGTACATTCAGGTGTGTGGTGCTGTACTAGTAGTAACGTATATAGTGTAACTCATGTAAGCCCTCCCTGAAACCTGTCATGTTATATCTTCACAGATCCGATGATGGCATCTTTAGTGTGTTGAAACCGGTCATCTAGTAAACAGTGTTTAAGCGATCTTGGCTTTTGAGTTATTTATACGTTGAATAATTGTGCATAAAAAGGAAACAATAACTTGGCAGGTCACCTGGAAGCACTACTTTAATGGTTTACGATTATGAGACTCTAGTCCAGTAGAATAGGGGCTGTGAGGAACGCACAGTGTACAAAGAGTATTAGAAGGATGTATTTAGCATAAAACTTTGGAACTATCAATAGAAGTCCACTGGAACTTTGGTGACATCTGGTCTTTGTTCGCTCTTTACTCTAGAAGCATATGAAGTCCGTACGAAAACACATGTCAGTAGAAGGAAAAACCAGAGCTAGTTGCAAATTTCTACTTCTCATTCATTCGATAACTAGCTTCGGGCCGAGACCCTTTTCTAAGCATCAAACATTATGAATCACCTCGAAGGGAACGACATATTGATACGGAAACAGCATAGTTTCAGAAAACATCGTTCTTGTGCAACGCAGCTAACTCTTTATTCGCACGAAGTAATGGCCGCTATCGACAGGGGATCTCAAGTTGATTCCGTATTTCTAGATTTCCGGAAAGCTTTAGACACCGTTCCTCACAAGCGACTTCTAATCAAGCTGCGGGCCTATGGGGTATCGTCTCAGTTGTGCGACTGGATTCGTGATTTCCTGTCAGGAAGGTCGCAATTCGTAGTAATAGACGGCAAATCATCGAGTAAAACTGAAGTGATATCAGGTGTTCCCCAGGGAAACGTCCTCGGACCTCTACTGTTCCTGATCTGTATAAATGACCTGGGTGACAATCTGAGCAGTTCTCTTAGGTTGTTCGCAGATGATGCTGTAATTTACCGTATAGTAAGGTCATCCGAAGACCAGTATCAGTTGCAAAGCGATTTAGAAAAGATTGCTGTGGGGTGTAGCAGGTGGCAGTTGACGCTAAATAACGAAAAGTGTGAGGTGATCCACATGAGTTCCAAAAGAAATCCGTTGGAATCGATTACTCGATAAATAGTACAGTTCTCAAGGCTGTCAATTCAACTAAGTACCTGGGTGTTAAAATTACCAACAACTTCAGTTGGAAAGACCAGATGGATAATATTGTGGGGAAGGCGAGCCAAAGGTTGCGTTACATTGGCAGGACACTTAGAAGATGCAAAAAGTCCACCAAAGTGACAGCTTACACAACACTCGTTCGTCCTCTGTTAGAATATTGCTGCTCGATGTGGGATCCTTACCAGGTGGGATTGACGGAGGACATCGAAAGGGTGCAAAAAAGGGCAGCTCGTCTTGTATTATCACGTAATAGGGGAGAGGGTGTGGCAGATATGATACGCGAGTTGGGATAGAAGTCATTAAAGCAAAGACGTTTTCCTTCGCGGCGAGATCTATTTACGAAATATCAGTCACCAACTTTCTCTTCCGAATGCGAAAATATTTTTTTGAGCCCAACCTACATAGGTAGGAATGATCATCAAAATAAAATAAGAGAAATCAGAGCTCGAACAGAAAGGTTTAGGTGTTCGTTTTTCCCGCGCGCTGTTCGGGAGTGGAGTGGTAGAGAGGTAGTATGACTGTGGTTCGATGAACCCTCTGCCAAGCACTTAAATGTGAATTGCAGAGTAGTCATGTAGATGTAGATAATAAAGTCGAAAATGGCCTTTCCGAAGATGTCGAAATGTGCAATGGGCATTTACAGTGCATACAGGTAAATGTACGTTATGTTCATAGTGCATTTCTGAAATCTTCGGAAGTTTTCCATTTTGTTATGATGATTTGAAAATGGTTCTCGGGCCGAAACTAATCATGAATAAAAAGTAAAAATTTACAACTTGGATTAAAGTTTTGTTCTACTGGTTAACAGAAGTTGCTGACCGAAGCTACTCCAGTGTGCCGAAGTTCGAAAACAGTTGTGTTACTAGCGACAGACTCACCCTCTTTGGCGACCAGCCGAGCGGGCACGGCTGCGACGGCGGCCGCTAGAGCGAGCAGAGCCAAGGCGGCGGCGGTCCTCATGTCTCCCGGAGGGCTTGTGTGCGAGTCCTGGCGCGGAGGCGGCGCGGCCCGCTCTTATAGCCGCCCGTGTCGCTATCTGCGGGAGCGGGGTCGCGCGTGTCACCTGGGGGCCTTCCCCCCACTCGCCCAGCACCCGCGCTGCCCGGACCGGCTCAAGGCGTCGGCCATACCGCCGCACGGCGTGCGGTCGCTGACCCGGCCAGCAGCCGGCACAGCTGGGCTGTCGCCGAGGGACCACCCTCCGTCTCCTGCCCACTGCATCTGCCGCCCTTCTCGGCTTCATTCGCCTTCCACGCTGTGCTACGGCACGAGGACGCTACCAATGTTTCACGAACGCTGTTCGTTTGGTTATACACTACTGCCCATTAAAATTGCTACACCACGAAGATGACGTGCTACCTATGCGAAATTTAACCTACAGGAAGAAGATGCTGTGATATGCAAATGATTAGCATTTCAGAGCATCCACACAAGGTGGGTGCCGGTGGCGACACCTACAACGTGCTGACAAGAGGATCGTTTCCAACCGATTTCTCATACACAAACAGAAGTTGACCGACGTTGCCTGGTCAGACGTTGTTGTGACGCCTCGTTTAAGGAGGAGAAATGCGTACCATCACGTTTCCGACTTTGATAAGTGTCGGATTGTAGCCTATCGCTATTGCGGTTTATCGTATCGCGACATTGCTGCTCGCTTTGGTCGACATCCAATGACTGTTAGCAGAATATGGAATCGGTGGGTTCACGAGGGTAATACGGAACGCCGTGCTGGATCCCAACGGCCTCGTATCACTAGCAGTCGAGATGACAGGCATCTTATCTGCATGGCTGTAACGGATCGTGCAGCCACGTCTCGATCCCTGAGTCAACAGATGGGGACGTTTGCAAGACAACAACCATCTGCACGAACAGTTCGACGACGTTTGCAGCAGCATGGACTATCAGCTCGCAGACCGTGGCTGCGGTTACCCCTGAAGCGGCATCACAGACAGGAGCGCCTGCGATGATGTACTCAACGACGAACCTGGGTGCACGAATGGCCAAACGTCATTTCTTCGCATGAATTCATGTTCTGTTTACAGCATCATGATGGTCGCATCTGTGTTTGGCGACATCGCAGTGAACGCACATTGGAAGCGTGTATTCGTCATCGCCATACCGGCGTATCACCCGGCGTGATGGTATGGGGTACCATTGGTTACACGTCTCGGTCACCTCTTATTCGCATTGACGACACTTTGAACAGTGGGCGTTGCATTTCAGATGTGTTACGATCCGTGGCTCTACCCTTCATTCGATCCCCGCGAAACCCTACATTTCAGCAGGATAATGCACGACCATAAGTTGCAGGTCCTGTACAGGCCTTTCTGGGTACAGAAAATGTCCGACTGCTGCCCTGGCCAGCAGATTCTCCAAATCTCTCACCAATTGAAAACGCATGGTCAATGGTGGCCGAGCAACTGGCTCGTCACAGTACGCCAGTCACTACTACTGATGAACTGTGGTATCGTGTTGAAGCTGCATGGGCAGCTGTACCTATACACGCCATCCAAGCTCTGTTTCACTCAATGCCCAGGCGTATCAAGGCCGTTATTACGGCGAGAGGTGGTTGTTCTCGGTTCTGATTTCTCAGGATCTATGCACCGAAATTGGGTGAAAATGTAATCACATGTCAGTTGTAGTATAATATATTTGTCCAATGAATACCCGTTTATGATCTGCATTTCTTCTTGGTGTAGCAATTTTAATGGCCAGTAGTGTATTTATCCTGGCTGGGAGCTCCGTTACACAGAACCGGACACAATATGATTCACACCGGTAGTCCTTACAGTACCTGTTTCGGTCACCCATGAGGACCATGTCCAGATACACAGCAAAACACCGACAAACCAAATACGAGTAATCAACAATCTACATCTTAACACATTTCTTTTTCTCTTCAGCAGTCTCCTGATGGTCTGTTGTGGCCCGCCACGAATTTCTCTTCTGTGCAAATCTCTTCATCTCCGAATAGCATTTGCAACCTACGTCTCAATTATTTGCTGGATGTATTCCAATCTGTGTCTTCCTCTAGAGTTTTTTCCCTCCACAACTTCCTCTAGTACGATGTAAGTCATTCCCTGATGTCTTAAACAAGTCCTATCATCCTGTCCTTTCTGCTTGTCAGTGTTTCCCACATATTCCTTTCCTCTCCGATTCTTCATTCCTTACAAGTCCACCCAATTGTGAACATTCTTCTATAGCACCACATTTCAGATGTTTCTATTCTCTTCTGTTCCGGTTTTCCCACAGTCCATGTCTCAGTGCCATACAATTCTGTGCTCCAGACCCATATTCTCAACCATTTCTTCCCCAAATTAAGGACTATGTTTGATGCTAGTAGACTTCTCCTGGCCTGATATACCCTTTTCGGCAGTGCTGGTCTGCTTTTGATTTCCTCGTTGCTCCGTCCCCATGGCCCATTTTGCTACCTAGGTCGCAAATTCCTTAACTTCATGTACTTTGTGATCACCAATCCTGATGTTAATAGCTGTTATCACTTCTGCTACCTCTCATTATTTTCGTCGTTCTTCTATTTACTCTCAATCTGTATTCTGTGTTCATTAGACCATCCCATTCCGTAGATTGTGTAATTCTTCTTCATTTTCACTCAACAGCAGTGCTATCAGTGAATCATGTCATTGATATCCTTTCGCCTTGAGATTAACCCCACTCTTGAACCTTTCTTTTAATTCCGTCATGGATTGAACGGTCGGGGCGAAAGTCTACACACTTACATTCCACCCTTTTTAATCCGAGCATTTCGTTCTTGGTCTTCTACTCCTATTGTTCCTTCTTGGCTCTTGTATATATTGTATATTATCCGTCTTTCCCTACAGATAACTCCTATTTTTCTCAGAATGTCGAACATCTCGGACCATTTTACATTATCGAACGCTGTTTATAGGTCGGTAAAGCCAATGAACATGTCTTGCTATCTGCAACTTCAAGTTCATTTTCTACATAGTCGCCACTCCGACTAAGACATTTGTCGTAGCGTTGTACCAGCTTTCCAATACCCTCTTTATAGAAGGCAGCCGCCTGTGTTTTCCGCATATTCTCTACGCTAATCTGTCCGCAGCTCGTGGTCTTGCGGTCGGATTCTCGTTTCCCGAGCACGGGGTCCCGGGCTCGATTCCCGACGGGGTCAGGGATTTTCACCTGCCTCGAGATGACTGGGTGTTTGTGTTGTCCTCATCACATCATTATCATTCATAAACATGGCGAGTTTGGACTGAGCAAAGGCTGGGAATTTGTACGGGGGCTGATAACCGCGCAGTTGAGCGCCTCACAAACCAAACATCATCATCATCATCAGCAGCATCTAATCTGCAGCTTGTTGTCTGTACCAGACTGTTGTCTTCATAGTTCTTGTGAGCAGAGGTGAAAATCAGGGGGGCCTAGTCCTAGTTGAGGATCAAACACTTCACTTCGAAATCGCTGTAGCGGCATCGTCATTGCCCCTGCAGTGTGCGGCCGAGAATTGTGATGAAGAAGAAAATGCCTGTAGTTACATTGTGTGAGCTGCATGGAATCAGGGGAAATGTCTCACAGGCACTCATATTTGGCGGAGACAGTATTTCCTAAGCATCTTTACGTGCTCAGAACTGAGAAGAGAGGCGTGGCGCGATTGACAGGTATACTAGAGACACTGTCCAACACATCTATGCAAAGCTTCTCCGGATTTTTCAGTTTGGTTTCCATTTCATGATCGGTCGAACTTTACTTTCCGAATAGCCCTCGTACGACTGGTGGACAGTCTATATCTTAAATTAATTAAATCTGCGAATGTGAAAAATATTACTTTTATATGAGGACGTGCTGAAAAGTAATGTCTCCGATTTTTTGTGTGAAAACTTTTAAAGGTTTTTAAATGAAACGAACGGTATATCATTCTACATATTTATTCTTCTTGTCTAGACATTTATGAGTTTCCTCATTTTCAGCGTATTGAAGGGCGATCTGTTTTAATTGTTAAAAACCATTCAAAAGCCAAGACCGCATAATTTTTTTTATTTTAGACCACCGGTATCAACAGTCATTGCTGTCATCTTCAGGTCTTTTACATCTTTTTGTTGTAAAACATGTTCATTCTACTGAACCTCAAGCACAAGATGTCAAGCGGATAAAACTCAGTACATTGCAAGCGTTTACAACAGAATTTCCAAACTGTTTATTTATTGATAGCACAGTAAAAAAAGTTTGCAAATTAGACGCATAAAAGGTATTTGGTTTGACATTCTGTTCTGAACAGCCGAGATCCCGCAACCATCTCTGAAAAGAAGGACATAGAGAGATTTATGATCGTTTGTCATCGCAGTGCAAATACACTTTAAATGTCGCGTAAGGTGCCTTATATGCCATTTAAAGTGGATGAGAAACGTTTAAAATGTGTGAGTATTATCCATTGGAAATCTTCTGCGTAGGATAAGCGTACAATGGACGTGTTTTACAACAAATAAATGTTAAAGGCCTGAAGTTGACATCAATGACTGTTGAAATCGGTCTTCTAAAATAAATTTTTTTATGCAATCTTGGCTTTTAACGGTGTTTGACTACATCTCGTAACATAGTCACCCTGGCGACGAACACATTTCTCCCAACTACAAGCCAATTTGTTGATACCGTCACTGTAGAATGTTTGACTTTCGACCAAGCCACCTCCTCACTTCTGCTTGCCCCGCTTCATCACTATCAATGTGAAATCCTCGAAGGCGTTCTTTAATTTTGGGACAGATGAAAATCGGATGTTGCCGGGCCGGGGCAGTATGGAGGATGATCGATGACAGTGTCGGGTTGTTGCTGTGAGTGGTCTGGCATTGTCGTGCTGAAGGAGCGTGTGTAGACGAACTCTTCGAATTCGAAACTCGATTACATTGGGCTGCTTCGCAGACGCAGCATCATAGTTACGTTACACACCGCTACATACAGTATGAGGCTGCCGCGCGGAGTGGCCACGCGGTTAGAGGCGCCATATCATGGATTGCGTGGTCTCTTCCGCCGGAGGTTCGAGTCCTCCCTCGGGCGTGTGTGTGTGTGTGTGTGTGTGTGTGTGTGTGTGTGTGTGTGTGTGTGTGTCTGTGTGTGGTGTTTTTAGCATAAGTTAGGTTTAGTTTAAATAGTGTGTAAGTCTAGGGACCGTTGACTTCAGCAGTTTGACCCCTTAGGAATTTACACGCATTTGAACATAAGACATCTAAATCTACATGGATACTCTGAAAATCACATTTAAGTGCCTGGCAGAGGGTTCATCGAA
The DNA here is from genome assembly GCF_021461385.2 of Schistocerca piceifrons. Taxonomy (NCBI): domain Eukaryota; kingdom Metazoa; phylum Arthropoda; class Insecta; order Orthoptera; family Acrididae; genus Schistocerca; species Schistocerca piceifrons. The sequence goes on along the minus strand of NC_060139.1, from coordinate 1,023,172,990 downwards.
CCACCTTCAGAATTCCCTATTATTCCAATCTCGTATATCGCTTGGAAAGAATGAACACCTATATCTTCCCGTACGATCTCTGATTTCCTTTATTTTATCGTGGTGATAGTTCCTCCCTATGCAAATCGGTGTCAACAAAATATTTTCGCATTCGGAGGAAAAAGTTGGTGATTGGAATTTCATGAGAAGATTCCGTCGCAACGAAAAACGCCTTTCTTTTAATGATGTCCAGCCCAAATCCAGGATCATTTCTGTAACACTCTCTCCCACATTTCGCGATAATACAAAACGTGCTGCCTTTCTTTGAGCTTTTTCGATGTCCTCCGTCAGTGACGTCCGGTAGGGATCCCACACCGCGCAGCAGTATTCTAAAAGAGGACGGACAAGCGTAGTGTAGGCATAGTAGGTCTGTTACATTTTCTAAGTGTCCTGCCAATAAAACGCAGTCTTTGGTTAGCCTTCCCCACAACATTTTCTATGTGTTCCTTCCAATCCAAGTTTTTCGTAATTGTAATTACTAGGTATTTAGTTGAATTTACGGCTTTTAGATTAGCCTGATTTATCGTGTGGATGACCTCACACTTTTCGTTGTTTAGGGTCAACTGCCACTTTTCGCGCCATTCAGATATCTTTTCTAAATCGTTTTGCAGTTGGTTTTGATCTTCTGATGACTTTATTAGTCGATAAACGACAGTGTCATCTGCAAACAACTTAAGACGGCTGCTCAGATTGTCTCCCAAATCGTTTATATAGATCAGGAACGGCAAAGGGCCTATAACACTACCTTGGGGAACGCCAGAAATCACTTCTGTTTTACTCGATGACTTTCTGTCAATTACTACGAACTGTGTCCTCTCTGAGAGGAAATCACAAATCCAGTCACATGACTGAGGCGATATTCCATGATCACATAACTGAGACGATTTTCCATTAGCACGCAATTTCACTACGTGCCGCTTGTGTGATACAGTGTCAAAAGATTTCCGGAAGTCCAGAAATACGGATTTGATCTGAAATTTCTTGTCAATAGCACTCAACACTTCATGCGAATAAAGAGCTAGTTGTGTTTCACAGCAACGATGTTTTCTAAACCTATGTTGACTGTGTGTCAATACAGCGTTGTCTTCCAGGTAATTCATAACGCTACAATTCTGAAACCTCTAGCGGCAGAGGGCTGCAAATATGTCGACATGATGGACAGAAATGCAGAATGTTAATAACATTTTTTTTAAAAAACGCTTTAGGCATCTCCATATAAATAATTCGGAACTATTACTTTTCATCACGCCCCAGTACATGTGGAAAAGACACGCTTAAAATACGATGGCGCATGAAACTTTCTGGCAGAGTAAAACTCTCTGCCTGACCGAGACTCGAACTCGGGATCTTTGCCTTTCACGGGCAAGTGCTCTAGCATCTGAGCTACCCAAGCACGACTCACGCCCCATCCTGACAGCTTTATTTCTGCCAGTACCTAGTCTCCTACCTTCCAAACGATGATGCATACTTTAAAAAAAAATGTTCTAATAAAATGAAAGCTGTTGGCAAAAAATGCACACAAAGTCAGCTTAACATCGTCGCACATATTCGAAATATGGCGTACACAAGGCCACAGTACCGGCAGAGTCGTCGTGTTAACAGCGCTACTGTTCATAACAAACTCAGGTACAGCAGCCACAAAATATGTTTGTGTAGCAAACTCGTTAGGTGTCGCTACTATAGGTCTACACAACTATACAACTTGTACGAAATGCAATAAAATGAAAATATACAAGAGAGAATTTTTTTATCTTAGTGTGGTGTACTTGTGCATAGAAAAATCGTTCACTACATACGTAACATTGACTGCTTGCTTGCTTTAGTCTCCTTAGCTGAATGGGTTCTCATCTCGCAGATAACATTGGTCTTGTGACTTACGGGATAATGACCCCAAAATCGGTGTAGAGCGAGTTCTATCTTTACTCTTCCGCACCACGTCATTCGTCTTTCACCTACGAGGGAGCCGGCCGGAGTGGCCGAGCGGTTCTAGGCGCTACAGTCTGGAGCCGCGCGAGCGCTTCGGTCGCAGGTTCGAATCCTGCCTCGAGCATGGATGTGTGTGATGTCCTTAGGTTAGTTAGGTTTAAGTAGTTCTTAGTTCTAGGGGACTGATGACCTCAGACGTTAAGTCCCATAGTGCTCAGAGCCATTTGAACCATTTTTTGACCCTATGAGGGAAGACACCAACTGTGGCAAGTACAATCAATGACTTCATCTTCCGTTCGTTTCATTTGTTAGCTCGGGTGTTAGACACACGAAATAACTGGAAGCAGAATGCGATCTGTCAGACAAATGTTAATGATTTCCTTGCCCCAGTTTACACGAGTACAATCTAATTATGAGTTAAAGTGCAACACTAACTGTCATTTATTATGAAAAAGCACGCTCCCACAAGTGGAACTGAGTTATTACACACTAAAAGTAGAAGCTTTGTATCAGTGATGGAGACAGCTACAATTGCTCGTCGGAGACTCATAAGCGAAAAGGAACAGAATTTGTTTTGAAAATTGGAGACATAATAATGGTAATGTTGCGAGTAGCGTTAATATGGAATATGATCGATAATTACACTGAAAGTGATAAATCATTTACAAAAAAGTGAAACAGAAGCAGTATCTGCTTCAGTTTGTATTTGAGTATAGCCACAAGTTCCCAGAGAGTAAAAGGAGACTTAATCAAGTAATCAATATTTATAAAAGATAATGGCGTTTACGCGCTACCTTTGCTCACGAGAAATTTTACATGGTAGCTTAAGCAATAAACATTATAAAAATATATGTATATATGTGTGTATCCCACATCTCCTCCTAAATCACAGGACCGATTTAAACCAAATGTAGCACACATATCCCTTATTGCCTGGAAAGAATCTCTATGGGTGTAAGAACCGCGTACCGTACTATGAAAGGGGTTAGAGGGGGATGATAAAGCAGCGTACGCCACCACGTGCGAATTCATCCATTATTTGAGAATGAGACCACTTAATGACTTCCAACAAACTTTACACATACTTTCAAACCTTCACGAAACTTTTCTTCCTGACAACCAACAACCACTCCCCCCCTACCCCCCGCCCCTCCCCCCCAAAAAAGAATGTGAAAGGAAAAAGTTTATCGCTTATTGCCTCCTGAGGCATTACGTTCAAATCTACTACTTCTTTATTACTATACATTTTGCAGACATCATTCACACATACCACGAAATGCACCACAAAAGTTATATCATTATACGACGCTTAGCTTACCATATATGGCGTCATAAACATGGAGATGCGTGAAAAACTGCCCGATCATAAATGACATTTAAATTTATGACTTCTTTACTACTAACACCTTTCGTAACACATTTCGCACACATATCCACATATACCGATGAATCAACCTACGAAAATATATCATTGTACAGCACAGAGTACAGGAGATACGATGTCACAAACGTCGAGCAGCATGATAATGAACCTGCAGGGTGAAATTCGCTAGAGATGCAGGGGAAATACGTGAAAAAATACGTGTGAAAATTGTTAAACATATGTGAAATATACACTGAAGCGCCAAAGCACTGGTACAGGCATGTGTATTCAAATACAGAGATATGTAAACGGGCAGAATACAGCGCTGCGGTCGGCAACGTCTATATAAGACAACAAGTGTCTGGCGCAGTTGTTGGATCGATTACTGCTGCTACAGTGGGTGGTTATAAGGATTTAAGTGACTTTGAACGTGGTGTTATAGTCGGCACACGAGCAATGGGACACAGCATCTCCGGGATAGCGAAGTGGGCATTTTGCCGTACGACCATTTCACGAGTGTACCATGAATTTCAGGAATCCGGTAAAACATCAAATCTTCGACATTACTACGTCTGGAAAAAGATCCTGCAAGAACGGAACGAACGACGACTGAGGAGATTCGTTTAACGTGACTCAAGTGTAACGCTTCCGCAAATTTCTGGGCCATCACAATTGTCAACGTGCGAACCATTCAACTAAACACCAGGATAACGGCTTTTGGAGCAGAAAGTCCACTCGTGTACCGTTAATGACTGCACAACACACAGCCTTACGCATCGCCTGTGCCCGTCGACACCGACATTGCACTGTTGGGGACTGGAAACATGTTGCCTGGTCAGACAAGTCTCGTTTCAAAAAGTATCTAGCGGATGGACGAGTCCGGATACAACCTCATGAATCCATGGACCCTGCACGTCAGCAGGGGACTGTTCATGCTGGGCTCTGTAATGGTGTGTGAGTTGTGCAGTTGGAGTGATATGAGACCCCTGATGCGTCTAGATACGACTCTGACAGATGACACGTATGTAAGCATCCTGTCTGATCACCTGCAACCATTGTGCATTCCGACGGACTAGGGAAAATCGAGCAGGACAATGCGACACCCTACACATTCAAAGTTGCTACAGAGTGGCTCAAGGAACACTCTTCTGAGTTTAAACAACTCCTCTGGCCATCAAACTCCCCAGACTTGGACATTATTGACCCTAGCTGGGATACCTTGGAACGTGCTGTTCAGAAGAGACCTCTTACGGATTTATGGACAGTCCTGCAGGATTCATGGTGTCAGTTCCCTCCAGCACTACTTCAGACATTGGTCGAGTCCATGCCATGTCGTTTAGCGCCACTTCTGCGTGCTCGTGGGGGCTCTACACGATATTAGGAGATGTACCAGTTTCTTTGCCTCTTCTGTGTATATTTAACGTGTATGTACGCTGGCAAAGCCACGAGTAAAAAGCTCATTCTTCAGCTCTGGAACGAATCATTCGAATTTGGTGCACATATTATTTATGAAGAAATGATATGGAGGTAAAAATCGCCAGCCTCTTATTGGGGTGGGTTGATAACGTGCAGAGTGAAGTGGGTGAGGATATGCACAGACAAAAAATAAGGAGGAGATGAACACAGATGGGGGAGGAGCAAAAGGACAGACAGAGGGGAGAGAAGGAGATGAAGAGAGAAAGGAAGGAGGCGGAGTTAGACAGAGAAATTGGGGAGGAACATATGGGCAGCGAGGGGGAGGAGGAGATGGAGAGAGAGAGGGGAATGAGGAAATGGAAAGAGAAAATGCTGGGAGGAGATGGACAGAGGGAGGAACAGGAGGTGATGGACAGAGGGACATGAGGAGATGGACAGAGAGAGTTGTAGAGCAGATGAACATAGAGAGGGGAGGGAGGAGAGGATGGACAAAGAAAGGGAAGTGGAGGAGAGCAGGAGCTTAGCACTGAGAGGGGGAGGACAAGATGGATAGAGAGAAGGGTAGGAGAAGTCGGGCAGACAGAGGGGTAGATGGAGAAGGAATTAGAGGGGGAAGGGGCAGTGGACTGTGGGGATGGAGCATATGAACAGAGGGCAAGGTGCAGATGGACAGAGGGAGCGAGAAAAGTGGGACAGAGAGAGGGGGTAGGAGGAGATGGACAGAGAGGGACAGGAGGAGAGTCGGCGAGAGCGTGGGGGGGGGGGGGGGAGGTGGACAGAGATGAGAGAGGAGGTGATGAATTGAGAGAGAGGAAGGAGGAAATGGATTAATAGAATTGGAATAAGTACATGCCCAGGTAACGCCGTGTACTCAGATAATATATTATAAAATTAATAACTAATATTTATTGAGTTAAAAAAGAATTTTTGTTACTTTTTATTTTCTTCCGATGCATGGCCTTAGGGCATCTCCTTTTACAATAGAGCCCACATTTCACACAACTCATTTTTTATCTGTGGAACCTAGCTGCAGAGTAGCATAGTGAAAACAATAATTTTAATAAGAGTCACCTCAATGAACGTCTATCGACCGCGTACCAGTACGTAAGAGCAAACGGCAATTGTAATACATGGACATGTTTCACTCGCTCGGTAGTGTATAGAATAATGAACCCTCAGCAACGGGTTCGGACGGAAATTTATTGGAGGGGTAGGGGGTCAGAACTATACATGCATAATTTATACAGGATTTGCTAAAGCAGTAGTATTATCTCATTGCAATCAGCCATGTAATGCTATCGTTGGCTAAACGAGAGATTGTGCAGGCTGATGAGAAATCACTTGTTAAGTGTATGAGAATTCTGTAATGGATAAAACTCTGCAATACAGAATGCAAGGTAGGACGCCTATGCTTACAGCTAAGATACAATAAGTAATAATTAGGGGACGAGATTCTTTAACTATAAGTGCTGTTTTTATACGAGGGTTGGAACTTAAATAGTGGCAACTATTTATTCACAACCGATACAAAAGAGTTACATGCTTTCACCTGTTAATGTCCTTCAAAGTAGTCACCAGCATTGTTTGGAACCCGTTTCCAGCGATGTGGAAGGAGTAGTATACCGTTAGCAGAGCCTGTTCTGTTGATGGTGCGAATGGAGCGGTCTAAAGTTATAGCGATTCTCGAGTACAACTGTGATGGTGTTATCCTTACGCATTACGTTCCTCCATGGCAGACTGTCAATACACAGAATTACTGCATCACCTGCGACCAGCTTTGCGAAAGAAGCGGCGACACTTCCTGCGCAACCCACCCATCATTTTCCACGACAATGCGTGGGCGCATACAGCGCAAGCTGTGGCTGCTCTGTTCGGTCGATGGGACTGGGAAGTGCTGTATCATCCACCATGCTCCCCGGACTTAAGTCCTTGTGACTTGCTTTGATTCGGAAGATGAAGGAACCACTTCGTGGCATTCGCTTCAGAACTGTTCCAGAGATTCGACAGGCAGTAGACCGCTCCATTCGCACTTCGAACAGAAGAGGCTCTGCTAACGGTATGCTGTGCCTTCCTCATCGCTGGCAGCGGGTTCCACACAACGCTGGTGACTACCTTGAAGGACAAACTTGTAACTCTCTTGTATCAGTTGTGAATAAATAGTTTCCACTATTTAAGTTCCAACCCTGGTATGTAACAAACAAGCAATTTTTAAAACAACTTTATTATTAAATGATCTATTTTAATTTGCAGCATTGTCGTAAGTAACAACTAATTTCTGGATTCCATTCTCAAAAAAATCACCCTCCTGTTTTGCCAACCTCTGCAGAACGAACATTTTCTAACAGTTTCTTAAACAACATGCCATGAAATTCATTAGGTAAGAATGAAATCGGAAAGCATCTGTTTTCTTGAACTTTTGCATCAACTGTGTGTGTGTGAATTCCTAAGGGACCAAACTACTGATGTCATCGGTCCCTAGAATGACACACTACTTGAACTAACTTATGCTAAGAACAACACACACACCCATGCCCGAGGGAGGACTCGAACCTCCGGCAGGAGGGACCACGCAATCCGTGACATGACGCCTGAGATCACGCGGCCACTCCGCGCGACCCTTTGCAACAACTTTCAGTACTACGTCTTCAGTGACGAGAGATAGACGTGCACATCGCAGTTCATCACGATCATTACCACAGACATTTTTAACTACAGCCCAGTAATCCACCCTTTTTAATTCGAGCACTTCGTTCTTGGTCTTTCACTCTTATTGTTCCCACTTGATTCTCGTACGTATTATAAATCACCTAACTTTACCTATAGCTTACTCCTGTTTCGCCTAGGAGTTCAAATATCTTGCTTCATTTTATATTGTCGAACACGTTTTCCAGGCCGACAAATCCTATGAGCGTGTCTTCATATTTTTCAGTCTTGCTTCCAGTATCAACATCAACGTCAGAAATACCTATCTGCTGCCTTTACCTTTCCTAACACAAATCTTATCGTCATCTAACAGATACTCTGTTTTCTTTGCCATTCTTCTGTATATTATTTTTGTCAGGAACTTGGCTGTATTAAGCCGATTATGTGATAATTTTCACACATGTCGATGGATGATGGTTTCTCCGAAAGTCTGATACTATATTGCCAATGGAATGTTATCTATTCCTTCTGCCTTATTTGATCTCAAGCCTTCCAAAGCTATTTTAAATTCTGATTGTAATACTGGAACCCCTATTTCTTCCCTATTGATTCTTGTTTCGTCTTCTACCGTGTCATCAGACAAATCCTTCCCATCATAGAAACCTTCAATGTACTTCTTCTACCTATTTGCTTTCTCCTCTGCGCTCTTAATGTTTTAGTCCTTACTCTTAATTGCTCAGAAGGTTGTTTTTACTTTTCTAGATGCTGAGTCAGTGTTTACGACAATCATTTCTTTTTCAATTTCTACACATTTTTCGTGTAGCCATATCACCGTGCTTTCCCTGGACTTCCTATTTATTTCATTCCTAAGTACTTGCATTTTTGTATTCATGGATTTCCCTGAACATTTTTGCATTTCCTTCTTTCGCCAATCAACTGAAGTATTTCTTATGTTATCCATGGTTTCTTCGTAGTTACCTTCCTAGTACCTATGTTTTTCTTTCCAAGTTCTGGGTTTGCACTTTTTAGAGCTATCGATTCCTCTCCAACTGTACTGTCTGCTGAGCTATTAATTATCGCAGTATCTATAACTTCAGAGAACTTCAAGCGTATCTCCGTATCCCACTTCTTTGCGGAATGATTCTTCTGGCTACTCTCTTAAACTTGAGCTCACTCTTCATTATTACTAATTTGTGATCTGAGTCTACATGCGTTTCTGGGTACGCCAAACACTCCAATATATGATTTCGAAATCTCTGCCTGACCATAATGTAATCTCACTGAAATTTTCCCTTTCTTCGCGGTCTTTTTCAACTATATCTCTTCCTCTTCAACAGATTATTACCTGTTACTAGCTGAAATTTATTTAAAAACTCTATTACTCTTCCTTATCTCTCATTCCCAGTAACAAGCTCATATTTTCCCGTAACCTTTTCGTGTACTCTTTCCCCCAACTACCGCATTCCAGTTCCCCATGACCATTAGATTTTCATCTCCCTTTACGTACTGAATTACCTGTTCAGTATTCTCACATAGTTTCTCTTTCTCTTCATCTGCTGCCTGCGACGTCGGCATGTGTATCTGAACTCGGCCTACTGTCGATTCTGACGAGAATAACTATATCGCCGGCTGATGTGACCTAGCGGTTCTAGGCGCTTCAGTCTGGAACCCCGCGACCGCTACGGTCGCAGGTTGGAATCCTGCCTCGGGCATGGATGTGTGTGATGTCCTTAGGTTAGTTAGGTTTACGTAGTTCTAAGTTCTAGGGAACTGATGACCTCAGATGTCAAGTCCCATAGTGCTTAGAGCCATTTGAGCCAATAACTATGTCACTGAAGTGTTCGCAGTAGCTCACTTTCTGTCCCACCTTCCAGCTCATAACTAATCCTACTCCCGTTATACCATTTTCTACTGCTGCTGATTCTGACCAAAAATCCTTGTCTTCTTTCCATTTTACTTCACTGGCACCTATTATATCTAGATTCAGCTTTTGCATTTCCCTTTTGAGATTTTCTAGCTTCCCTATCACGTTCAAGCTTCTGAAATTCCACGTCCCGACTTGTAGAACGTTATCCTTTCGTTGGTTATTCATTCTTTTTCTCATGGTCACCTCCCTCATGGCAGTCCCCTCTCGGAGATCCGAATGGGGGATTATTCCGGAATCTTTTGCCAGTGAAGAGATCATCACGACACTTTTTCAATTACAGGCCACATCTCCTGTGGATACAGGTTATGTGTCTCTAATGCAGTGGTTCCCATTGCCTTCTGCGTCCCCATGTCGTTGATCATTGCCGATTCTTTCGCTTTTCTGGGGTAGTTTCCACCCCAAGGGCAAGAGAGTGCCCTAATCTCTGTACGTTCCTCCGCCGTCTTTGACAAAGCCTTCGTTAGAATGAGGGTGTCTTCTTACGCCTGAAGTCTTCGGCCACCATTACTGATGATTAGGTAGTGGTAGGGTTCGAACCCGTTTCGAGGACGTTTTGATTGCTTATCAAAGACTCTACCGCTTGACCACGGGTGCAAAGTGATATAGAAAAAGGGGAAAAATAATTTGTTACATTTATGTTCGTCAGTGAAAATGAATTCGAGGTGCATGCTGACGTTCCGGAGTGTGGAACGCTCGTAGGATTGTGTAGTAAAAAAACATAAGAAATAAATGAATCAATTTAAACCACTTTCGCGTCCTTTGTACAAAGAAAATGAATCATTACATATCTTTCACATGCGCTGGAATTTATTATTACCGGAGGCATTTGAAATGAGTACAAAGAAAACCGAGCACGAGAAAATGACTGCGTCATAACGGCCGTGGTCAGCCGACAGATACAGGTATTCAGCACTCAAGTGCTGATTACTAATCACAGCATTACAGTGGCCATATTTAGAATTGGAACTTAGTTAAAATTTTGTTTCTTTTATTCCATTCTTTTGTGACATAAACTGTCCTCAGACTATCGATTTCGGTTAGTGCGCCGCGCGGCATTAGCCGAGCGGTCTAAGGCGCTGAAGTCGTGGACTGTGCGGCTGGTCGCGGCGGAGGTGCGAGTCCTCCCTCGGGCACGGGTGTGTGTGTTTGTCCTTAGGATAATTTAGGTTAAGTGGTGTGTAAGCTTAGGGACTGATGACCTTAGCAGTAAAGTCCCATAAGATTTCACACACATTTGAACATTTGAACATCGGTTAGTGCCAACCAACTATAGATCTGTGTAAAAGCGAAGCTAGGATACGTTTCAAACGGATCCTAAGAAATCGATAGTCTTGAGATTATTTTTGTCATCATGGACTGGAATAAAAGAAACAAATTCTACACTTCTGGGATCTGCTGCGTTCATTCGCGACCATGTCCTAACGTATGTGAGAAAAACTCTCGTACATACGAATAGAGTGCAACCGTAATAAGCATATATATTCAGATACACTAGTGTTAAGCATAATCGGAAAAACAGGAAACTGGTAAGCGACTGTGCTTAGAATACTGACGTGATACAAAGGCAGGGAAGCTAATGTATAAGCTCACAATACGTCAGTCGTTTGGTAATTTCGTTGCGAGCAAAGCCGAGCCTATTGGTGTAGTTTTGCAGATTCCCGCAAGTGATTCCAGTACTAGTAAAGTAATAGCTTACGTTTCCTGTTGCGATTACAGTATTTCTAAGAACCTCCTACAACATGCTAGCGATACACCTGTGGACGAGTTCGCGTAGTTGCTCTTACCTTGAAACAATGCAGACACTGACTGCACTCTCAGCATCGTTGAATGTGCAACGAAGCGTCATTTCTAGACTTTGGTGATATTTCCGTGACCTATTTTAGGCAAGTTCAAGGGCTATCAAGACTACACGACGAAAATATTGTTATCCGTTGCTAACAGGAGAACACATGTTAATGGTAATGACGTATCTGACGAATCATGATCAGAAAGTATTTACTCGGAAGTCTGCTCCTAACAGGGTTTGTGAGGTAGCAAGTAATATATTTGTTGGTATTTCACTATACGAGGAGCAAAGCTGAATCATTATAACAAAAACTGACTGGGGATTGGGAGCCAGGAACAGGTAGATTGTGTAAGGTCCCTCTGTCTCGGAGCGTATATCACAGGTACCGGTGCTCGTCTGTAATCAAAATTTGAAGGCGAAAAACGTTACACTGTGGAAAGTTCTGGGAATGCTCCGTCAACGGAGCACCGTTCCTCCACGTTATCTACGCCACGCGGCTGTATTCCGAATGGAACATCTTTCGTGAATGCTGGCCGTCGCTTAGTGGCTGTTGCCAAGGCACACAGCTACCGCAGTTACACAAGATGTGTGAGCTAGTGGAAAAACGAGAATAAGAAACCTATTCCTTTTCTGAAGAAGTTACTGCGGGTAGGTGGCCTGTGTTAAACATTGCATTTCTCTCCAAAAAGAATCATATAAATCCTGGAAATACTACAAGTAATAAACTGCAGAAGAAACATAATAAGCGCTAAAGCAAGAGTTTTGTATCAAATTTGACTGAAGGCCAAAGAAATACCACTCCTACGTAAACATCACGCAACAAATTTGATACTTCAACTTGGTCTCCATTTCTGCATCTACATGACTACTCTGCAATTCACACTTAAACGCTTGGCAGAGGGTTCTTCGAGCTACCCTCAGACTATTTCTCTACCGTTTCACTCTCTAACAGCACGTGGGAAAAATGAACATTTAAATGTTTCTGTACGAGCTGTGATTTCTCTCATTTTATTATTATGATCGTTTCTCCCTATGTGGGCTGGTGACAATAAAATATATTCACATCCAGAGGAGAAAATAGGTGACTGATATTTCGTGAAAAGATCTCGCTATGTTTTAATTATTGCCATATCAACTAGCTCATCTTCTCCGTGACACTCTCTCCTCCATCTCGCGCTTATATAAAATGAGCTGCCCTTCTTTGAATTTTTTCAGTGACCGTCAATCCTGTCTGTAAGGATCCCATACAAAATAGCAATACTCTAGCAGAGGACGAACAATAATAGTCTAGCCAGTCTCATTAGTAGACCTGTTGTATCTATATTATGACTAACAGCCGAATCCGGAAATGTCAACAAAGTTAAGACCTTCTTAACCCTTAGCTTCCCAGGTCATTTTTTGGTAACACACTGTCCCATGTGCGGTCTGAGTGACTGCTATATGTAAGTAACCATAGAACTTGCATTCAGAAATTTCAACGGAACATGTAAGATTTTATGAAAAAGGTTACATTAATGTCACCAAATATATATATATATATATATATATATATATATATATATATATATATATATATATGTGTGTGTGTGTGTGTGTGTGTTGTCCTTAGCGTTAGATTAAGTTGTGTGTAAGCATAGGGACTGATGACCTCAGCAGTTTGGTCCGATAGTCCTTACCACAAATACCCAAATTTCCAAAACGCAAATAGCCTGCACTCCAAATTTTAATGTTTGCTTTATTTTCATTGTATATTACACAAGTAATAATAAAAACATAAAACACTCCCACAAAATATTCAAACTTTTCAGGATTTTAGTTTCCTTCTCAGAGGTTTTTCGTTGCACTCGCTGGGAATTTTTGTAGTGGCTTCAAGTCAGATTGGCTTCTTGCAACAATGGCAAATATAAAGTGTCTTTCTCTTCTTTGTTTTGCGCTTTTCGAATCGTTGTACAGCGACATCTACTCTTGGCTGTGCTACACCCAAAACACGGTGAAGAATGCACCAAGTTCACGGGGTATGTGATACTTGTCTACTCGCTTTTTATCTGTGGAGTCACCAATGCGTTTACGAGCTTCTTCAAAAATTAAAACGGTTAACCTGAGTAGGTTTTTGTAGGAATTGCGAAGGACAAACTCATTCACCCCACTTATATCCAGAATAATGCCATTAGCAATCGTTGGAAGAGGTTTCGACGAGCAGCGACATTTGTTACGACCTAATTCATTTCTAGCACAGCCTCTAGCTAAAGATACAGTCTTGACAGTTCTGTCTTCATCACTTGTTTCAATCAAGGGATTCACAGGTGGGAAAATAAATTCGTCTTGATTTTCGCACTGTACCTATGTTGCATTACCTTCCCTTTCAATTTCATTGCCACTATCTAATCCAACATCACTTCCTAAACAGTCCTCAAACAGCTTTGAAACACTATCTTCAAAGTCAGGGTGCGTAACATGACAAACAAACAAAGACATGGCTACTGAATCCATAAGGCAAACTCCCAGGTACGGTCTCAGTCCGCTAGCACGAAAGAAGCGTACAGGTTCACGTCATATTCAAGTGGCTGCTGACAAAGAACATCACGGTAGCTTCGGGAAAGAGCAACTACACAAGGCTGTAACTTCATATCCCACCCATATGCATTAGCAATGGAGTGACAATAAACGCTGGCACTCGGTGAGGCCGCACATGGGACGTTAAGGGTTAAGAGTTTTTCTGCTCAGTAAAAATGCAAAGACCGAAACATTTTAAGTTGCGTTTAATTTTAATTGACGTTGGTGAATTGTGCTGTGGCCTAACTAAAGTTGGCCCCCTATCTCTGCGGTAGAAGGGTAAGTAGCGCGGCCACTGCAAAGTTAGAAGATGTGAGAGGGTGAATGTTTTATTGTTTGTCTTCCACTACTGACAACTCAAGGGCGTGCACGACTTATACTGAACAGCTACTGCGGTTGTACATTTTATCACGGAAATAACTTGGGTTCGTGAAAGTGCATTACAGAGACAGCTGCCTTAAAATTCGGGTAATACGAAATTAAATTAAGGAAGGATGGAAAGAAAATTAGGATTTAACGTCCCGTCGACATCGAGATCATTACAGACCGAGCACAAGCTAGGAATGTTTCAAGGATGGGGAAGGAAATCCGGCGTGGCTCTGCAAAGAACCAACGCGGGATTTGCCTGGAGCGGTTTAGGGAAGTCACGGAAAACCTAAATCTGGATATCCGGATGTGGATTTGAACCATAGGCTTCTAGTAAGCAAGTACAATGTGCTTAACGTCTGCAGCACCACGCTCTATGAAATTTAATTAAGACTAGTGTAATACAACGCAATGGGTAGAAGAAAACTGATATTCAAAACATTTAGTAAACATTTGTGATCGTGTCTCATGTTGCGTAATGCATTCAGATAGAAATAGAAATACAGTTATTGTTATTCGTCAATGTTATTAGTGAATCATCCGCTCACACGGACTACACAACAACACTTCATCAGGCAGTTAAAGTATCATAATTTCGTGGTCGTCGAGGGTGGCAGCAGTATGAGATAACAGTCGACACGAAGTGTTCCGAATGGCGCAGAGATTTAACAATCGGTACTTCGGTGTCAGCGGCAGCTTATCGCGCCCTTACTGTAGTTGGCTCATTGGAGATTCATAACATACTAGTTTATGTAGGTTCCCAATTAATAATACGATACGTATGCAGCCCGAGGTGCCATCTCAGCATTGGAAACACAACAAAAATGTCTTGACGACCACTGTTCTAAGATTTCTGCCAATAAAAGGTAGTCTTTGGTTCACCTTCCCCATAACATTATCTAAGTGGCTGTTCAAACTGCAGTTATTCCTAGTTGTAGTTCCTAGGCATTTAGTCGAATTGACAGCCTTTAGATTAGCGTGATTTATAGTGTAATCGAAATTTAACGTTTTTCTTTTTGTGCTCATGTGGATGACTTCACAATTTTCCATATTGAGAGACGATTGCTACCGTTTGCACCACTTAGATATTGTGTCTCAGTCATTTTACAATTGATTTCGATCTTCTAATGACTAGACGGAAAATGACAGCAGCATCTGCAAACAATTTAACAAGGCTGCTCAGATTATCTCCTAAATCGTTTATGTAGATTTCTGAGAAACGTTTCGCTGCATGCATTAACAAGTCAAAAAATATTGTTTCCGTTCTGAAAGGTATTGACCGACGTTAAAAAACGACGACGTTGAGTTTAAACATATCACAATCCGTATAAAAAGAAGGGTTTGTGCACACAATAAGCCACTTGCCGAAAAGATTTTCGATATCTGTAACATTCTAAGGCGAACCACGGCTTTTCGCATTACACGCGACGGTATGCATGTAGCAAATTGCTATAGTTATGCATAATCCTAGTTATATCATTATGGCTTCCTCTTATTACTTAACTAGCTCAGGGCCCGCTGCTTCGCTCGCGTAGACTGTATGGCCTGCAGAGATTTTTTGGTTTTTATTTAATCGAATTTTTACAATTTTCACAAATTGCAACACCTTCGAAGCTTCTCACGCTAATTAAGGCCATATAAGGTTGGCCTCTTCCGGATTTACTTCTGACCAAAAACCGAGCCTGGTAGCTGGAGTTAATAATGCCTTTTGCGTTGTTGTGCAGATATTTCCATAGCAACTCCCATCCCCTATTTCTTTATATCTAACCGAGAAGTAAAATAACGATTTTCATAAATTTAGTTTAAATTTTTTTAGCGTAACGAAATATTTTCTTAAAAATTTCATCCTCTATTGCGCTCTCTTAGGGGTTGAATTCCCAGAAACACTGAAACACATATTTTTTTATTTCTAACCGAGAGGTCAAATACCAATTGTCACAGATGTAGCCTTAAAAATCCTTTAGAAGTTCTTTAGTAATTATTCATTTTCAAAAAAACATTCAGCCACTATTTTACCGCCTTCGTGGTTGAATTTACAAAAATGTTGAAACTCATATTTTTCTCTGACTGAGAAACCAAATAGCAATTTTCGTAGCTCTTGTTCAAAATTCCCTTAACAGCGGCATACTTTCAAAAAGCCTTTCATTCCATAGTTCACCGCCTTAGTAGCGGGATATCCGACGATCTCTTCTTGAACGATGCCTATAGTATAGGATCCACGCCCTCTACACACTTCAAGTTTCTCTCCTTGTCGGTTTGGGCTCGTCGATGATGAATCAGTGAATCAGTCTGACGCTATTTCACCCCCTTAGGGGTTGGATTTCCAAAAACGGCAAAACACGTAATTTTTATCTCCAACCGAGAAGACAAACATCAATTTTCAAAGATTTAGGTTTAAAAATGCTTTGGCAATGAAATATTTTCATAAAACGTTTCACCATTCATTTCACCCCCTTAGAGGTTGAATTTCCAATAACAGTGACATGTATATGTTTCATTTCTAACAGAGATGCCAAATACAAATTTTTCTAGATTTAGCTTCAAGAATGCACAGTGAAATGTTTCCATAAAAACTTTCAACTTTCATTCCCCCCCCTCCCCATACGGGTTGAATTCCCAAAAATCAGTGAAGCATGTATTTTTTTATTTCTAACTAAGAAGTGAAATTTAAATTTTCATAGATTTAACTTTAAAATGCTTTCACACTAAAAACCTTTCACAAAATATTTCATCCCCGTATTTCACCCCTTTAGGGGTTCAGTTTCCAAGGACACTGAAACACGTATTTTTTTATTTGTAACCGACAAGTCGAATATCAGTGTTGATAGATGCAGGCTTAAAATGTATTGGCAGTTCTTTAATAACGATATATTTCCAATAAAAAAAAGTTTTCAATCCTATTTCAAACCCCATAGGGTTTAATTTCCAAAAATGCTGAATACGTGTTTCTATATTTATGGCGGAGGAACCAAATACCAATTTTGGTAAGTCTAGCTTCAAAATTAGCTTAATAGCGATATTTTTCACAAAAAACTCTTCATCCTCTGTTTCACCCTTGGAATTTCGAAACATCCCTTCTTAGATGACGCCTACAGTATTAGATCCATTTCAAGTTCCTATCCTTAGCGGTTTGGGGTGGACGATCAAGAGTCCGTCAGTCAGTCAGGACATTGCGTTTAAAGTACAGAGATTAATTAATTGGCGCACCAAGTAATCGTTTGTTTTCTTTTCCATTGTTGGTCGAAGGTAGTACAGCATGAGGGACAAGCCTGGCCGTCAGTGAATCTCTCGGTCATTGTCCGCCGACGCGTCAACGTGGTCGCTTGCAGCTGCGGTAGGCTGAAGGCAGCGAAGCTCGTAAAACTGACGTGCGTAGCCGCCGCCGCATCAGACGGCACGTAAAGCAGCAGGTGCTCTGGAGAACTACCGCACCCAGCCACATGGCGTGCTTCAGTCGTTTCATGAGGGCGGAGCGCGACTCCAAAACAGCCGCCTGTGGAGTTCATGAGCAGGCACAATCGCGCAACTCCTGGCAAATGGAAATGGGATCCAGTCAACTAAACCTCCGTCGGTTCTTGGTAGAACAAGTGCATACGAGGGGTGTTCAGAAACTAAGGATGTTCGGAAAGCATGTTGGTTTTATCCAGGATTCCAATTCACCATAATATTTCCCATTATTTCGACTACAAAACCCCTATTTTTCTACGTAATCTCCGTTCAGCGCCATATGTGACCCTACTGGGAGGGCCTGTATGCCCGCATGGTACCACTCCATGTTTCGATGTCGAAGCCAACGTCTGGCTGCGTCACTAATCTCTCTATCACATACGTACTGCTTCCAGCGGAGTGCGACCTTCGTTGGGCCAAACAGATGGAAGACGCAAGGTGCGAGAAGGGGCTGTAGGTCGGATGAGGAAGAACTGGTAGGGTTCCTGCAGTTAACTTAGGATCTACTTAGCAACTAATAAATACACGAAACGCTCCGTTGCCAAATTTACCTTTATTGTAATTTTAATTAACGTGGAATCCATAAAAACACCAAACATGGAGGCAAAATGTATGCATCTAAAGGCTACTTAAAAAAGGAATAAAATCACTTAAATTTTGTTTCCACAAAAGGAGAATACAACGTCCCAATTCGGACCTCGCTAACACATTTTACTGACATTAAATATAACAAGATACGTAATCATACATGTGACGAGAACAAATGAATAACACTATCAATCTTTAAAGATGAGAATACGACTATATACACGAAGGTTCGCGCCCTGGCAAGGGAGATATTTAACTTCAACATATAAGGTGATTATAGTAAGCCCTAATTCCACTCGACAAACGTAGTGACGATATAGGCGAGACAATTGTACTGAAGGAGGATAGCCGGATGTGCCTAGTAAAAAGGCCCACTATCAACCCCGTCAGGACGCGACCCCCGTGAACACGTTAGTTTCAGCTACCTGCAACATACACAGAGTCATTTGTAGCTTCTTAAAAACAATTAACATGAAAAGGTACAACGCGTAACACACTAATAAAATATAAACGACTACTTCACAGAAGTAGCTCCTCTTTAGACAAAGCAAACAGCAGAATATTAATAACACGTAAAATAATTCTAATCTATAACCAACTAAGGTACCACGTAATAGAATATCGTCTTGAGCTCACAGAATACTCAGTTTGACTTGCCTGTTTATATGTCTTACAACTCAACAGTGTCAGCTTAAGCAAACCCGCGAATACAAAACTCGAAATATGACAGGAATAAGCCACTGACAATGCTAGGCTGCCACACAGAGGAGACAATAGTAATTTACAGCGGCACACAATCGACCTTACATCTCCCATGTAGCATAATCAGAATAAACAATTTGTGTATAATAATTACTTACAGTACCATGACAACCTCCGAATAACACTTATTACCCAAGGTAGGTGCTGGTATGGAAAGGCACCTTCAGCGATACAGAGTTCGAGTGTATTCACTTATTGGAAGGGTTTCGACCTTACATCCCTTTCCACATAGCTCTCTGTTTACACACTTCTATAACTTCTGCAACTAAAGAAGGGCATATGAATGCACATATAATTGACACAGATTTAAGCATAATAAAACAGTACCTTAGTATGGCGCAAATGGCTTCATTTGCTTTACACGTGGGATATCTTCACCATTCAGTAATTCTGAAGTATATTCAGCAACGCGTGAGAGCAAGACGTCGCCGTGGTATCAGCTGTTTACTTCTCATAATTTCCTGCACAGACACAAGGCAGACGAAGCGTTTTCACACGCAACAGCGGCGAGCATCAAACATTTCCTCCGTCACCCCATAGACACATCTCAATCTCAACGAGCAGTACCAGAAGCTATACATGTCCTCGCAGCAGAAAAGCCCCAAAACGCAACAGTGCACCACCGCGATACCAAAAAACTTGCAAAGAACAGATAAATTGTAGCCACTCTGAAGCACACGGTTGTTCTGATTCGGAATCGTTTGACTGGTACGGCTCCTCCGTAGTTCACACTGCAGTGGTGCGACAGGTGTTATCGCTCGAACTTAGTCTTAGAAACAGCTCTTGTCCGATAAAATTCGCTGCCCGATACTTCCCGATCTTCCACTTCATCACACATAGCACTGACTGCGAGACACAACAGACGCTTCCTTCTCCTCTGACGAACAGTCACCATTAAGTACGACGACCTGAGTTCCTTCTTCTGCGAAGTCTACAGTTCAGTCGCATATCCGTTTGATTAATGCGTACGCAAGTATTTTGTTCGTCAGGCTACGACGAATATCGAATGAGTGAAAGGGATCAGTCATTGTCCTTACACACAAGAAAGGAGATAAACGAAACTACAATCATTACAGAGAAATATCCGTAGTAGTCACAGTACACAGAGTACTGTCATGTATAAAACTGCAAAGACTTTTCCCATATACCGAGGTCATAAAAGGGGACTACCAGAATGATTTTAGTAAAAATAGATGTAAAATAGACAGCATATTCTGCATCAAGAGCTCAGTGTGAAAGTATGGGCTTACAACAAGAACTTCCAATAACAGTTCATAGACCTTCGGAAGCCCTACGATTCAGTGCACAGAGAAACGGTGCAAAAAAACCTTGTCAGGATACGGAATTCCGAAAGAAACTCGTCATCTGGTCAGAATGTGTATGGAAAATGCGGTAAGCAGGTTCTTCTGAGAATAAAACCGGACTGAAGAAAAGTGAGTCTTTTCCACCAATTAGCTTCGAATTTGCCACGAAAAAACATTAAGAGAAACCAAACAAGCAACAAATGATAATATCACATATGAGCAACAAAACATTCTGCACTATGCAGATGACGTAGTTTTAATAGGAAGTAACAGTGCTGAAACTGAAACGCTGTCCAGGAAACTAAATGAACCCGCCATGAAAGCAGGTTTGAAAAACTAGTGAAGAAAATACAGTATACATAATCATACAAAGAAAAACATGACTACAGAACAACGTGATAATCTGCATGTAGAAAACTCAGCTATCAAGAACACTCCCAATTTCAAATAGCTTGGTACAAATATAAATGGCTGCAATAGAAGACAAGTCGAATACCAAAATAGACCACGGAACGAAAAAGCTTCTGTCCTCCAAACTCTCGACTAGGAAAACCAAGTTAGAACACAATCATCAGTCCAGTATTGGTGTATGCGGTGGAAATGTGGAGCACCACCTCTGTCGTCCAAAACAGAAGTGTACAGAAAAACCTTTCGGCTAACATTGACCAAGCAACACAAAGATGGGTATGGAGATCAAAAAAATGGTTCAAATGGCTCTGAGCACTATGGGACTTAACATCTGTGGTCATCAGTCCCCTAGAACTTAGAACTACTGAAACCTAACTAACCTAAGCACATCACACACATCCATGCCCGAGGCAGGATTCGAACCTGCGACCGTAGCAGTCGCGCGGTTCCGGACTGGGCGCCTAGAACCGCTAGACCACCGCGGCTGGCCCATGGAGATCCAACGAAGAACCACGTGGTCCAGTCACATTAATGTGACCATCGTCTACGTTCCATTCAACGTGCAATAACCACTCACAGACTGCAGATGTCAGCAATAACAGTGGAGGGTATATAAACTGTGTCGTGAAAGACACGGGAAGCAATGCAGTCGTTGTCGTAATGCGGAAACGGAGCGATTTATCTTACGTCAAAAGCGACATGGTCAGTGGCTTTCGGGCCAAGTACGGAAGCATTTTCGGAACCGCTAAGTTTGTGAACTTGTCACGTGCCGCCGTGGTTAAAATTACCGTAAATGGCAAAGAGGCGCTATCCGAAACCGAGGTAAGTTTGGTAAACAACGGGACAAAGATAGCAGGGGTGAACGATGGCTGCGGAGATGTGTACCTGAGAACAGACGTGCAACTGTTGAGCAGCTGATGCTCAGCTGAACTTACGGGTTACAAACAGTGTCTCCTCCGTCACCGTTCAGTGAATGTTGCTGCTCATGGGTCTGCCCAGGAGGCACGTGGTCCATGTTCCCATGCTGACTGCTGTCCATCGGCGACGAAGGCTCGAATTGCACGTCAGTACCGAACTGGGCGTCCGCTGAATAGCGACGGGTGGTCTTTTCAGATGAATAAGGTTCTATGCTTCATCGGACTGAAAGCAAACAAACTATAACAATCAGCGGAATGGTCCATGCCGGAATATGTTATGGATGGGTGATATTTTCGTGGCATTCCCTGGGTGACCTCGTAATTCTGGAAGGCACTGTTGATCGACACAAGTATTCACCTATCCTTGGGGACCATGTCCAGCCACCACGTCCGCCCCTACGTGCAGTCTGTTTTTGCCCTGGTCAGTAAACTGTCCGAATCAATAACCAATCGAGACTCGGACCACCTCGATAGAGCTATTCGTACCATGGATCCTCAACCGACCAGATAACGACAAAAAGACGGATGGCTGAAGACCACCCTGGAAGACCAAGAAGCAGATGGCAAGGAGAGGTGATCTCAGACGGCAGAGCGTTTGGTAACACTGAAACGAAGGAAGCGGCGCAAGACAGGAAGAACTGGAGGCAATTGGTGGAGTCACGCCACAAAGAAGCCAAAGGAATGAGTAAGGTGACGATGCGGAACTGTATCGAAGCCTTTCTGGAAACCAAGACACAGCGCTAAGCTCAACTCCGCTATCTACTGCCCTGTGGATATCATGTTTGCACGGAGCAAGGTGAGAAGCACACGATCGGTGCTTTCGGAGGAAAACATAATTCCCCTACAGCAGTTGTTCAGTGTCCAGATATAACATCATACGTGACGACAATAATGTTCCGTCTCTATATACGTATAAGACGCAATGTCCTGACTAACTGACTGACTGACTCTCTGATTCAACATCGTCCAGCCCAAACCGCTAAGAATAGAAAGTTGAAATTTGGAGTGGGTGTGGATCTTATGCTGTAGGCATCGTCAAAGAAGGAACTGGTCGAAATTTCACTCCTAGGGAAATAGGGGATGAAAACTTTTTGAAACTATGTGACTATTAAGGAAAGTTTGAAGCTAGAACTTTCTCAGTCAGAAAATAAAAAATTCGTGTTTCTGGAAATTCAACGCCTAAGGGAGAGCAATAAAGGATGGAAATTTTTAAGAAACTCTTTTGTTACATTAAGACAATTTTAAAGCTAAATTTATGAAAATTGGATTTCACTTCAGGGTTATATATATGAAACGACCGTCGGAATGTGCAAGGACGTGATGGAACATCACTGCAGGTGGAGCACAGGTTTAGTGAAGGAACACGGGGTAAGAAGCTGGCTTCAGCTCTTTCAAAGGAATCTTCCCATCAGTCGTCATACCGATTCATGGAAGTAGCAAAACTTTAAACCAAGACGTTCAGTTGGAAATTTCAACTCCATTCCAAACCGAATGCCACTGCGCCACTTCGCTCGGTGCGTAACGAGGTAGGTAACGTGGTATTTGACAGGTAACATGAGGAGCATCACGCAAGTTATAGCACGGCTGACATTTAATCAGTGAAAATCCAACAAACAACTCCATCGCCTCAACTTAAACGCACACCACTACGTCTCTGCGGAGAGGAAGAAAATCCAAACCACGTATTCCTTCAATGTCCTCGGAACACGTATCACATAAACGTCCTTGCAAGTAATCTTCGGGCTCTTCTTCATCAGTTCCAACGCAGCCTCAAACACCTTATTATCACCCAACGATATACACTCCTGGAAATTGAAATAAGAACACCGTGAATTCATTGTCCCAGGAAGGGGAAACTTTATTGACACATTCCTGGAGTCAGATACATCACATGATCACACTGACAGAACCACAGGCACATAGACACAGGCAACAGAGCATGCACAATGTCGGCACTAGTACAGTGTAAATCCACCTTTCGCAGGAATGCAGGCTGCTATTCTCCCATGGAGACGATCGTAGAGATGCTGGATGTAGTCCTGTGGAACGGCTTGCCATGCCATTTCCACCTGGCGCCTCAGTTGGACCAGCGTTCGTGCTGGACGTGCAGATCGCGTGAGACGACGCTTCATCCAGTCCCAAACATGCTCAATGGGGGACAGATCCGGAGATCTTGCTGGCCAGGGTAGTTGACTTACACCTTCTAGAGCACGTTGGGTGGCACGGGATACATGCGGACGTGCATTGTCCTGTTGGAACAGCAAGTTCCCTTGCCGGTCTAGGAATGGTAGAACGATGGGTTCGATGACGGTTTGGATGTACCGTGCACTATTCAGTGTCCCCTCGACGATCACCAGTGGTGTACGGCCAGTGTAGGAGATCGCTCCCCACACCATGATGCCGGGTGTTGACCCTGTGTGCCTCGGTCGTATGCAGTCCTGATTGTGGCGCTCACCTGCACGGCGCCAAACACGCATACGACTATCATTGGCACCAAGGCAGAAGCGACTCTCATCGCTGAAGACGACACGTCTCCATTCGCCCCTCCATTCACGCCTGTCGCGACACCACTGGAGGCGGGCTGCACGATGTTGGGGCGTGAGCGGAAGACGGCCTAACGGTGTGCGGGACCGTAGCCCAGCTTCATGGAGACGGTTGCGAATGGTCCTCGCCGATACCCCAGGAGCAACAGTGTCCCTAATTTGCTGGGAAGTGGCGGTGCGGTCCCCTACGGCACTGCGTAGGATCCTACGGTCTTGGCGTGCATCCGTGCGTCGCTGCGGTCCGGTCCCAGGTCGACGGGCACGTGCACCTTCCGCCGACCACTGGCGACAACATCGATGTACTGTGGAGACCTCACGCCCCACGTGTTGAGCAATTCAGCGGTACGTCCACCCGGCCTCCCGCATGCCCACTATACGCCCTTGCTCAAAGTCCGTCAACTGCACATACGGTTCACGTCCACGCTGTCGCGGCATGCTACCAGTGTTAAAGACTGCGATGGAGCTCCGTATGCCACGGCAAACTGGCTGACACTGACGGCGGTGGTGCACAAATGCTGCGCAGCTAGCGCCATTCGACGGCCAACACCGCGGTTCCTGGTGTGTCCGCTGTGCCGTGCGTGTGATCATTGCTTGTACAGCCCTCTCGCAGTGTCCAGAGCAAGTATGGTGGGTCTGACACACCGGTGTCAATGTGTTCTTTTTTCCATTTCCAGGAGTGTAGTAACGTATGAACCACTGTGCGAGTCCTTCAACAGTGCGTGCATCAAGGTGTAGCTCCGGGCGCTTCTATTCTAAAGCTCTTGGTAATTATAGTACCATGCACGACCGACGCTCTATTAACTGACTATTTCCCACGTGGTACTCGGCGGGATATGGAACGCTCGGCTTCCAAGTGTACGTCACTATCCACCTCCTTTGTGTATGTCAAAACTAGACTGATTGTCTTATTGGGATAGCCGAGATCGTTCTTTGAATAACAATATGTCATTTCAGTATTTGATCGTTATTTTTTTAATTTTCAATAACCGGTTTCAGACTAGCTACCCATCTTCAGATCATACGAGTATATTGCAGTTACAGAGTAACCTGTCAGTACAGAATGACTGGTTCGCTGTCATAATGCGACAGCGAATGAATAGTTCTGTACTGACACGTTACTCTGTAACTGCAATATACTCGTATGATCTGAAGATGGGCAGCTAGCCTGAAACTGGTTATTGAAAACTAAAAAAAAAATAGCGATCAAAGACTGAAATGCCATAACTTTATGTATGTGTCTGGATACTTGTGTAGCTATACGTGTGGCTGTAATACTCAAATCTGGTTCTTGTCTGCTTTTGTCTTGTTCTGTCTAGATGGTACTTATAGACTTGCATAAATATTCAGTTCTCTATCCGCAGATTTTGAAACAGTTCTTCCGGGCGTACAAAGGAACATTTTGTTGTTAATTTTGATGCATGGTCCTTAATTTGGATTGCACCGGGAATATCCCAAATGTGTACCAACGACGATTTATCATTCCTTACTGTGTCACTAGTACGATTTTTATAGCATACTATTTCTGTGTATCCTGTTTACATTTTCGTACTGTTTACTCCTTTCAGTATACAGTGGTTGGAAGACTTGTTTTATGTCGGAATCAGTCCTTTGTTAAGCCAATGTAACTTCGTACCAAGGAACGACTTAAACTAATGGCTACTCTAAATCGTTTCAACAGACTGCAGTATACCATTTTCAGTACTGAGATGGCTGTACAGGCACGTTCCGAAAACCAATAAATAAAAATAAAGTATTTGACAGCTGACCAGTTCACTGATGGCTCGTTGGAGCTACGAGTATAATAACCAATATATCAGCGTTGCGCGATGCAGTGGAATTCAATTTTGGATCACAGGTGGCGAACCGATTGTGGTCATTCTCGCTGGCGGACGAATGCAGGATACGAAATCCGACTAGCGGGTTTATGAAATGCGTGTACAAGCGCCACTATGGAATTTTTGTTTGTCTGACGTGAAAATTGTAATCAAGTCTTACTCCTGAGCTGTTGCACTGTGTATTTCAATGTTACTGATTGGCCTAAAGACTAATCACTCACTCGTTCCCTGATACTGTCATCATTGTGGTGGTGCTCAGAACGGACACACCTGTTCGATTCTGCCAGCTTATTAATGATTGTCATCAGTTCGGAAAGATGCGGAATCCATCCAAAACCATACTCTGAGTTACCAACATCAATGTAGAACAAATATTTCTACAAGCGGTTCTAAAACTTGCACAAAATTTATAAATCTGAAAGTATTTGACTTGTAACAAAAATTGGTTCTCTTTCCTTTTTTTTGCAAAAAAATTGAAAGGCTTCCTTCGTATGTGTGTTAGATATACTGATTGGTTCAGCAAAGAGATAAGCATTAGAAGCTGCGACAATTTAAATTTATTAAGAGCATAGCCAATTTGGAATTGTCATAAGCAGTAACTATTGGCATTGTTCTTCTCAGCAGTCCTGTTACCAAAAATATCCTGTTAAGAATAGGATTTATATCGGTGTTACGGAAAAGCCGGCAGAGCTCATTGAACGGTTTTTACTTGCGAAATTATGTTCCTCCTGAAATAGCCTTTTCCAACGCTCCATTATTTTCATACTCTTAACATTTTATAGAATGCTCTTTGAAACGTATCTGATGTCTGCGAAATACCAACTCTGTGCTGACGTTACTGAAATGTCCATAATTTTCATATATTACGCGAAAACGTTTATTTTTTAGGTGCATGCACTGTATGCTGTTCATTAACCTTTACCTCCTCGTTTAGAAGCGTTCCGAAAACTCATTCTCTCCACGTAGCTAATGACGTTAATTAATTTCGAAACGCGCACCGCCCGATGGCGTACAAAAGGGGCACTGCAAAAAACAAGCATATAAAGGCATTATCGCCACGTGTAACCAGATGGAGACAGTTGCTCCAAACAGCAAAACAACGTATAGATATTGATGTACTATATGATGTAATTTCTTTTCCTTAGCGCTTGTTATAAAAGGGTTTTATGTTTGATATAACACTCAAGGGCTGTGATTTAGTAGTAGTTAGTGTTTCAGTGAAGATGGGGCACTGATCAGTAGAAATAATACGGCGATATCGTGGACAGTGGTCAGTTGGCCGGATTCTCTCCCCATGTGGCGCTATAAGTGGCAGAATGTGTATATTGTCTGACTAGTAACAATGTAGTCAAGAGAACACATGAGGATGATTGATAACTCACTTTTCTCTTCCGCTGATCATTTAGTGAACGAGACCCGTTGTCCAGCAAACAATGAAATGGATTACACATTGTGAAACACAGCAGTGGTACCCTTTCAGGGGAATTATCGTTTGATGGAAACTACTATAAAAAGCGACGTTTACTGAAGGCACAAAGGTAATAAACGAACTCACACTTTCCAACAACACACAGTTCAACGTAATAAAATAACTGACAAATATTAGCTTCAAAAAAAGGATTAAAAGTCAACAGAGACTAAAGCACTCTCTCTCTCTCTCTCTCTCTCTCTCTCACACACACACACACACACACACACACACACACACACACACACACACACATATTTCAAATTTAGCGGCTTCAATTCCATATACTGAATGGTGTAACAGTTGAACAACTGTCAACAGCCGACATCAATGAATGAACTTTCCACTGGGACAGAGTGTACCAGCAATGTTCGCTGAAGCTGTAACTCGAGTGGCAGATGTGAATACTGCAAACGGCGAAATTCGAAGCCTGTTTTACAAGTGCAGTACCTTCCAGAAATGAGAATCAGATCAACTTTCGGATAGGCTATAGCCAGGTCAACAGAGAAGCAAACACACATATACACTGACGAGACAGAAGTTATGGGATAGCGACGTGCACAGATACAGATGGCGGTAGCATCGCATGCACAAGGGGTCAAAGGCCAGTACATTAGCGGAGCTGTCATATGTGCAGTTGTTTCATGTGAAAACGTTTCCGACGTGATTATGCCTGCACGCCGGGAATTAACAGACTTCGAACGTTGAATGGTAGTTGAAGCTAGATGTCTGGGGCATTCCATTTCGGAAATCGTTAGCAAAATTCAATATTCCGAGATCCACAGTGTGCTGAGAAAACCAAATTTTTGGCATTATCTCCCACCACGGACATCGCACTGGCCGACAGCCTCCACGATCGAGAATAGCGGCGTTTGCGTGCAGTTGTCAGTGCTAAGAGACAAGTAACATTGCCTGAAATACCCGCAGAAATCTATACGGTATGTACAACGAACATATCCGTTAACAGTGCGGCGAAATGTGGCGTTAATGAGCTACAGCAGCAGACGACCGACACTATTGCCTTTGCTAGTAGCAGGACATCACCTGCAGCGCCTCTCCTGGACTCGTGGCCATATTGGGTGGACCACAGACGACTGGAAAACCGCGGCCTCGAAAGATGAGCTCCGATTTCATTTGGCAAGAGCTGATAGCAGGGTTCGAGTGACCCCACAAAGCTATGGGCCCAAGTTTTCAACAAGGCACTGTGTAAGCTGTGGAGCCTCCATAACGACGCGGGTCCTCTGGTCCAACTGAACCTATCATTGACTAGAAATGGTTATATTCGGCTACTGTGAGACCATATTCAGCCTTTCATGGACTTCACGTTCCTAAACAACGCTGGAATTTTTATAGATCACAGTGCGACATGTCACAGGGCCACAGAGCTTCGCGATGGATTGTATATCGTCTGTCTGTCTGTCTGTCTGTCTGCCTCTCCTTTTTATGAATGTTATCTGTTTCTTACGTTTCGAACGTGGTTGAAAATATTTATAAGTCCTGACATCACGTATATTTCACACAATCGTAGTAGCGGCTAAAATATACGCTAACAATCATCAATGTTGCTAAGCAGGCAGATAATTATGAGTGAAAGTACTAAGTTGGGTTGTAACAGTTTGCTTGTTTTGTTAACACACAGTACTAGCTAAAAAATACGCGTGGTTTAAAACTGTAGAATTAATGCCCTGTAGCGTCCCTTTTGCAATGTGTGAAGTGTGTATAAAAACAGTGAATAATTGCAAACAGGCCAGACTGAAAGTCAACTGTGAAAAAAATACAAAATTATTTACAAAAAATATAACGTCGATGCTACAGTAGGGAAAGACAATAACGATGACGAACAATGTCGCAGTAAAGAATAGGGTGAAATAAAACATTTATATCTTTCCATAAATATAGAAGATTGAAAAGATAAGTTATTACTCGCTCTCTGCTGTTTCTGATTCTCATGTTACTATTGTTAGACAGATATTGTGTGTAGCGTTGAACGCTAGCAGATGTTCTTTTTGTTCTTTCGACTAGACGATAAAAAAGGCGCGATCAGGTTATTGATGGAAATATATGTGTAAAAGTGAGTTCATTGTATTATTTCAAGAACATGCCAGCCACTAATCGCAGTGTTTTAATTGAAAAGAGAGAATAATTAGCATATTATAGCTATTAAGAAGACGAAATCAGTGATCGCTGACTGGCAACAATTGGCCGCCATTACGCGGCGGACTTAATATTAACTTCTCTTACAGCTTTCCACAAGAGCAGAAGTGAATAAAATCATTTTAAAACATTATTTAATTTAAATCTGAATAGTTCCATGAGTTAATTTTGCGCGAGTTCAAATACTTTCAGAGATACCATTTGTCGTAGACCTGTGAACTTTGGCCTTGACTGTATTTAGATGAAAACCAGTTATGATAATCTTGTAGGGAGCCTGGCGCTCATTTAAATTGAAAACAAACATCAATTTTGCCTCTTATAAGACACTCTGCTTCTAACGGTCTCACCTACGCAAAGAAAATAATTTATGCTAAACTCTTATCTTACATAGTATCAAAAAGCGTAAAACCAATATAGAATATTAAAAGAGAACTGTTAGAGCCCGATAAATAAATACTGTCCCAGAGAGAAACACGATATAATCAAGTACGTAGCTACACTATTATTCTCCATGTTACATTAATTCTTTGTTAATCACTGAACTGTTAAACTGTTAATTACAGCTTGAGCAATATTTAAGGCAGTGAAAATAAGATTTTTATCAGTCAGCGATTTACTCATAAGCAAGCCCGAGTCTCAACTATTATTTATTATCTTTGCGTTAGTAGTGCATATTTAATGAAAACTTTTCCACAAAAATATTTTCTTTTGGTGATAAGAAAAATATTTAAAGTATCTTTAGTTCTGTTCTTGGGGGTGAAACCCGAAAATCATGTGATTTGTTAGATTTCACGTAATGGCTGCCAATGTGTCATTACAACAAAAGAATGGCAGATGGCCAATGATAAAACTTGAATTCTATCAATAATTAATAACTTCCTCTCAATTCAGTCACATTGAGGGATGGGTATGAAACGAAATAAAAAGAAAAAATACTTTTTACAGATATATTGTGAAAAAACCTACAGACAATCAACAAAATCGTGCGTTCAGAAGCAACCTCGTAGAAAAGCATCTAATAAGTTCGGGAGCTGTCACCACAGTGATACTTTCATTCATCCAAGTCTTCATCCCACAATTAGAGAAATTCCAGTTTTTGTTATTCTTAGTATTTGTTACGTAGAAATATATTTATACGAGGTCTTTTAAGGCTTTGCCAGTGCTGGATAAATAGGCCCAAAATTCTTCCAACCCCATTTCTTGAAACTGTTCTCTAGCACTCTAATCACGTTTCAGTCCAGTTGCACCCTCTTATGCTTCATCAGGAAGTGCATGCACATCAACTGTGAAAGGTGATCTCGCTAGATTTACTCTGCCAGTCAATAATCGTGAATCCATACTTAATATATTATCCATTACGCACCATTCTCATAGCAGACATTTTTACTCAAAGTACAAAACCAAGAAAAATTCTGTTTTTTTCTACGGAGCACAACAGGTATAATACTGAGTTAAGAAAGCAGAACGTCAGCAATAACTTGGTGACGCGCGGGGCAAAGATGATGCTGCCAACTCTACAAAAAATATGCATTCGCTAACTGTAACAAGGAATACAAAATTTCTGACTTGTCTGATCGCATATTCGTGCTTTCTTCTGAGCTGCTGCGCCATCCCTATAAATTTCTTACCCCCGCCGAGGGGTAGCTCCTGCCAGGTTGGGAACTACTGTCCCAGATAAACTGCATAAAAAATTACTTGAAAACAGGTCTGTAATAAAAAAAAGACACGCATTGGGTCAATGGTTCTTCCGATAAATGTGGAGAAACATTCACTTTAATCACAAGATTTGACACTCTCTGATCTCCATCGATCCCCCATTTAAAGTATCCTGTGGCTTCAAGACATTTTAAGTGAAATGCAGATTTTGTAGCCACCTTACTTGGATATTTCGTTGTCTGCCATTGTGGCGATGCCGTATGGGATCTACTAACCAGAAAAAACTGAATAAAGATCACTGAAACAGAAAATAAAGAATTTTTGACGTAAAGGAGATCTTTGATATTGTGGTTTATAATTTTTCATATCGATATCGTATAATGAGATCATTGAAGATCTCTCACGGAGTAGTGGCTAGTTCATCCTCACATGTAGGAAACTATTATACTACGTACGTAAATTGAAGGTGGACGGGGGAGGGAAGGAAAGGGATTACTGATGTCAGCTCCACCGGGACATGAGGCGGAATCAGCTGCAACGAGTGAAAATGTGTGGTGGATCAGGATTTTAACCCATGATCTCCTGCTTTCTAAGCATTTTCGTTAAACACTGTGCCACCCGCACACAGGTTTTATCGCAACTAAGCGGACTCTCTCAGCACTTCTCTCGGACCACACTTCCACCTATCCGCCGTTCCTCTCCATGTTCTTCATGCTCGCTAATCAGAAATTTCCGCAGGAGGTCGGACGTATTTGAGCATCCGCACTGAAGAAGATGGATTCGTTGCCCATCGAGACACCCCAAAGAAAGTCTTTTACAATTTTTTTAGTACCAGAACCGAGCCACGGATTCCAAGACGGCCATACATGGCAAATGGCTGAAATTCTTATGATATATTTCTAACGTACCGATCTCGAACAATCTTAAAATTTGTATTGATATCTTTATACGTTTCCGAAATATTGAGGTTCAAATTTACTTTACGTATACACGTAAAATAGGACTAATATCCGGTGCGATGCGAAAACGTACTTTATATAATGACGTAGCTCGGTGAAATGTGACGTAAAGTGTCTCTGTCATCATCAGAAGGATTCTGGAAACGCCACGTTATAGTGCTGAAGTACAAGCAAAATTTTTGTGTACCTGAAGGTGCAAAATTAGTTTTGTGTTATTCCGATTTTACGTATGTTATGTTAACCGGGGATCTAGAAACGACGGAGAGGCTCCGTCCCCGCCGTAGCCGCAGTGGTCCGCAACCCCACGACGACTATCACGGTCCACTTCACCCCTCCGCTGCCCCACACCGAACCCAGGGTTATTGTGCGGTTCGGCCCCCGGTGGACCCCCCAGGGAACGTCTCACACCAGACGAGTGTAACTCCTATGTTTGCGTGGTAGTAATGCTTGTGTACGCGTACGTGGAGAACTTGTTAGCGCAGCAATCGCCGACATAGTGTAGCTGAGGCGGAATAAGGGGAACCAGCCCGCATTCGCCGAGGCAGATGGAAAACCGCCTAAAAACCATCCACAGACTGGCCGGTTCACCGGACCTCGACACAAATCCGCCGGGCGGATTCGTGCCGGGGACCAGGCGCTCCTTCCCGCTCGGAAAGCAGTGCGTTAGATCGCACGGCCAACCGGGCTGACTTACGTAAATATACTATCAAAATTTAAGTGATCCATGAAGTTCTTTTCGTATGAGTTACAGGCCCTTATGTGCCAGGGAAAATACAGAACCAGCGGAAAAATGCTCCTATTGAAGCAGAAAAAGGCAAAAAGCTCTGTTTAAAAGACTGACTGAAAATTGGGGTACCAGCCGCCTCATTCTACTTTCCTCAACACTTCTGAAAATTTTCCCAAAAATTTTTGGCATACGAACATATTCGCTCTTTTTTATCCTGAGAGGGAAGGAGACTAGCTGTGGGGGAAGA
The DNA here is from genome assembly GCF_021461385.2 of Schistocerca piceifrons. NCBI lineage: Eukaryota > Metazoa > Arthropoda > Insecta > Orthoptera > Acrididae > Schistocerca > Schistocerca piceifrons. Next base: position 1,023,139,956 of record NC_060139.1, on the reverse strand, counting down.
GATGGAAAATAAGTAAATACAGGAAGGTAGTGGACACTTGCTGTGGTGTAGAAATAGCGAAGGACACAGTGGTAGTGGGAGAGAAAGAGAGGGACACAGTAGCAGTGGGTTAAGCTGACGGTGACAGAACAGTGCTAGGAAAAGAGTGAAAAAGATAGTGCCTGTGGGGGAGGGATAAAGAGACGGAAAAGTAGAATTGGGTGAGCGCCAGTGATAATGAGGGTCAGAGCTATGACAGTGACAATTAGGAGGAGGGAGATAGCGACAGTGGAATGAGACAGCAGCAGTAGGAAGGAATGAATGAGATAGTAGTAGTAAGAGAGAGCAAGAGGCTCACAGTATAGTGAGAGGAGAAAGCAGTAGTAGGGCAGAACGAAGGGGACTGTGGCTGTCACACAGGAGACAATTGCAGAGAGACACAAAGAGGTAATGACAGTGAGTTGGGTGAATGAGTAAATGAGAAAGGGCAACTGGGAGTGGATGGGTGTGAGTGACTGAACAGCGATGGATAATAGGAGTGAGTGACCTACAGTTTGGGGAGCTTGTGGGAGTTTGAGGAGAGTAGTATGTTAAAAAAAGTGCGAATATCTTGACAAGCCAAAATTTTTGGGAATATATTTAAAGGCGCTGAGGAAGTTAGAAACTCTTTTGTGCGCTGTAATATTTCTGGCTTAGTCAGCTATCATATTACGCTCCAAGAAGCTGTTCCCAGAGCAGTGGAGATGCAAGAAGTATATAGATGACGAAATGTGGTGTGAGGTATCTGTGACAGATGTTAGAATCGGTACCATTCCCGTGAGAAAGACCGCCTGCATAATGCTACTGGCTCTGTGATTGGCTGCTGTGTTCGGAGCAAGGGCTCCAAAACGTTATAGTTACTATTATTAGTTAAACTACTCATTGGAATGACTTCACTTTTTAATATAAATATCTCTCAATAGCTGAATATCAATCAGTCATTTTAGAATTATTAAAAACAATTTAAACCAAAAACAAAAGACTGACAAAACTGTAGACGAAGCACTTCTGAAGCGTTCGGGTCACGCCTTTTCTGGCATGGCGCGCGAAGTGTTTCGGGCTGTTCGTCACTCTGGATTAGGCAGTCGAGAAGAACAGACAAGTTGTCTGTCGTAGGATGTGTTTCCAATTTTTATTTAAGTTCCTGTTCGTCACTCTGGATTAGGCAGTCGAGATGTACAGTCATGTTGTCTGTGGCTGGATGTGTTTGCCAGTATTCAGTATTAAAAGATTCACTCCGGTAGTCATGAGGCACAGACACGTGCCACAAGTTGTGTAAAGATACATTTTCGTAAACATTGTGTTTGATCTTGTACTTCGCTGTATCATAAGGTGTTGTATTAAGATCATGCAGTCTTCTCGTGTGGCTATATTAAAATACGTGAGTGGCATCCCAAAGAAGTGATACATTATTTCAGAGCAGAACCTCGCTAAAAGTCAGTTTCATCCTCAAGATACAGAACCTACGACCTGCGTGCTGTTTTCTGCGCTGGGGACATCAACTTGAAGACAGCAGGTTAGTGTGGCCGAGCGGTTCTAGGCGCTACAGTCTGGAACCGCGCGACTGCTACGGCCGCAGGTTCGAATCCTGCCTCGGGCATGGATGTGTGTGATGTCCTTAGGTTAGTTAGGTTTAAGTAGCTCTAAGTTCTAGGGGACTGATGACCTCAGATGTTAAGTCCCATAGTGCTCAGAGCCATTTTGAACAGCAGGTTAGTGAACTATAACAGAACCTTCGTATTCCACACAGTGCAGTGTAAACAAGTAGGCGCCTCACGTGTACTGCATGCTCAGAACAAATGTGCTCAGTGACACGTCATCTACAGTAATGCAGAGGAGGTAATGCAGGATGATCGTTATTAACACCAACAATCAATTCATTCTACCTTTCTTGCCGTAGCACTGATATGAGCATTTTTCCGCTGGTTGATACGTATTGTAGACCATCACGGCCTTGTTACAGTTCTTTCGGGTCCTGAAGCAATTACCTTTACATCTATCGATTTTATTCCGTTGTTGAGTTGATCTGGAAGGAAATTGGGAAGTCAGTTACAATTAGAGGTGCTTGCACGAGTGAGAGGTAAGTTGCGTGTTAAAAAGAGCGCGAATATGTTCACGAGCCAATACTTGGCAAGCTCGTATTCTATTCACTAAACGACAGTACGGAACTGTGTCAAACGTCTTCGTGAATTGAAGGAACACGGCAGCAAAGTGCCCCCCAGTTTCGCAAGATGGTCTCTGTCTTAATGGTTTGTGGCAGTGCTGTGCGACCGCATCTTCCATGCAGCGCACGCCGAAAGCGATGCACGCTTCATTTCGCACGCTCGCTACTTGCAGAGCGTGCGTCATGCTCTACGTAAACAATTGATAACTCCGGTAGTCATCGCTGGTGGCGCAACGTCCGCGCAAACAGCAGGGCCCGTCTCGGTTATTCCCCTAGGCCAGCACACGACACTCTTCCGGGTAGGACAATCGGCAAACCTTGAACGCCCGGCGGCCTACGTGCGGGACATGGAGCACACAGCCCACGCACCCACTCCGCTGACGTGCGCCGTGGAGTAACAGTGCCTCTCATAAGTTTTTGAACAAACATTGTGCACAGTATGTCTGGGTATGAAAGAATTTAGATGGTTAATACAGAAATAAAGATGTACGTCTGCAAGTTGTACATGTAATTATGGGCGATGTAAAGTGCAATCACGTATGTTTGCCTGTTTACCACAGGAAAAGACCCATTTCTTACTGCGAGATATGAGACTCTGCACTTAAAAACTTCTGGGACAAATGCTAGAATCAGTGTCTGTGTGCGTATCTCTGTTATTCGTTACTTCCTGCGATGTCCTATCATTACCCACCGAGAGCTCAAAGGAAGCACAAGTGTTTTTGTATACAATGGCAAGTGGAGGTAAAAACAGCATTTTAGAACAGAGGCTGTTAGTTATATTCCAATATGAAAGGGGAAGAACATGCTGAGGAATAGCAAAGTTACTGAATAAGAAGGAAAGTACTTAAAAAATGGCTCTGACCACTATGGGACTTAACTTCTGACGTCATCAGTCCCCTAGAACTTAGAACTACTTAAACGTAACTAACCTAAGGACATCACACACATGCATGCCCGAGGCAGGATTCGAACCTGCGACCGTAGCGGTTCCAGACTGTAGCTTCCAGAACCGCTCGGCCACTCCGGCCGGCCGAAGAAAAGTACTGTAGAGAATATCGTCCATCGATATAAATATGAAGACAGAGTAGAATATATGTCGTAGACAGGCTGTCCAAGGATATTTGTGATAAGAGAAGAGAGGGAAATAGTACAAAAGGTGAAGAGAGATTCACGAATCACAGCTACTCGAATTGCCATTGGGGCTGAGGAACAGTTTGGGAACAATGCTAGTCCTAGTACAATTAGACGAGTACTGTACAGAGAAAATTACCATGGATGAACTGCGAGAAGGAAGCTTTACATCAGTCCTGGTATTCGCAAGGGAACACATAAACAAGAACATGGAGTGGCGAAATTAAGTAATTTTTTCAGATGAATCAAAATTTAACATATCAGGACCGGATGGACGAATAACGGTCGGCGGCAGCCCAACAAAGAGCTGGAAGAAAACAATATGCAAGTTACAGTGAAACATGGCAGGGGCAATGTTATGGTTTGGGGTTGTATGTCAGTCCAGGGATTGGGAGAACTTTTCTTCATTGACGAAACAATGGATAAAAATGTATAGCTGCAGCTTCTAAGGAACAGTTTAAAGAAGAGCGCAGAAAATTCGGGGATTGGAGACTGTTTCAATTTTATCAGCACAACGTCCCCAAACATACTGCCTATATTGTACGGTTGTGGCTCAAGCACATCTGTTCAAAAGTTGTCAGTAATCCTCCACAAAGTCCGGACGTGAATCCCATAGAGAATTTATCGGATTCGTTAGAAAGAAATATTCGAAAAGTCCCCATACAGTCCAACCAAGAGGTCAGGAGACGACTGCAAGAAGAATGGGAAAACCCAAGTATTTGGTACCTACAGAAGCTTGTACAAAGTTTGCCACGACGGCTGACACGAGTGTTACAACATCGCGGTAGGAGCACAAAGTACACATTCTTCATTATTTCATAGTTTTTGGTTTATTTCTGTACGTTGTCCCAAAACTTTTGCGAAGGCAAATCTATGTTAATTCATATAAATATGAAATTATTTGTATTTTGTGAGTCATTAAACGAAGTAAAATGTGCAGTTTATTGCTCTGTTCGAATAACAAACATAATACGTTTAATTGCTTATCTGTTGTTTCAAATGTTCAAATATGTGTGAACTCTTACAGGACCAAACTGCTGAGGTCATCGGCCCCTACACTTGCACACTACTTGAACTACCCTATGCTAAGAACAACACACACACCAATTCCCGAGAGAGGACTCGAACCTCCAGCGGGAAGGGCCGCTCAAACCGTGACATGGCGCCTCAAACCACGCGCTCACTCCTCGCGGCCTATCTGTTATTTCTGAAAGTAAATACAAAACTATTCTGTTTGTCTGTTGACACTGGTTAGTTTTGTGTGGCCTTCGAGTATAGTTCATCCACGCGAAGCACCGTTTCAACGGGGATGGAACACTTGCACGAAGTGACATTTGCACTTAGTGACACTTGCACGAAGCCTGGGGTTCTTGCCGGGCTAACCGGCTTTTCACCGTTACAGGCACACTAAGAGGTCTCGCAGTTCACCACAGCTATTCGTGCGAGCTGGCTCGATTTCACACCAAAGCAGTGAGCAATCAGGTATCGCTTCAGCGTGGCTCATTAATACATTTGGTGGCAAATTTATTTTTAAGACTGTTTTATTAATGAGAACTTGCAATGAAATTCAGCATAATGGAAATGCCGTATGGCTAGGGCCTCCCGTCGGGGAGCCCGTTCGCCTGGTGCAAGTCTTTCAAGTTGACGCCACTTCGGTGAGTTGCGTGTCGACGGGGATGAAATGAGGATGATAAGGACAACACAACGCCCAGTCCCTGAGCGGGGAAAATCTCCGACCCAGCCGGGAATTGAACACGGGCCGTGAGGCATGACATTCCGTTGCGCTGACTACTGAGCTACCAGGGACTGACATTCACCATAATGAGAAATGGTAATGAAATTAAACATCTGCACACATCATAACTCCTGAAGATAGACGTTGACTGTGGATATTGTATCACAGACACAGTCCCTTTGACTGTTCAGAGATGTCACTAAACCCGGCCAAAGATGTAAACAACCATGCATGAGCAGCGCCTATTAGAAGTTCCAGTCATTCCACCAGGAAGGAGGTGCACGGCTCTTGTTTCTAGTTCAACCGTGTCTGGACGGTCAATACAGCGGTTCGATCGCGTCCGCATTGTTACTTTCTGCCAGGAAAGGCTCTCAACAAGGGAAGTGTCCAGGCGTCTAAGAGTGAACCAAAGCGATGTTGTTTGGACATGGAGAAGATACAGAGAGACAGTAACTATCGATGACATGACTAGTTCAGGCTCCCCCAAGGGCTACTACTGCAGTGGGTGGCCGGCCGCTGTAGCCGAGCGGTTGTAGGCGCTTCAGTCCGGAACCGTGCGGCTGTTACGGTCGCAGGTTCGAATCTTGCCTCGGGCATGGATGTGTGTGATGTCCTTAGGTTAGTTAAGTTTAAGTAGTTCTAAGTTCTAGGGGACTGATGACCAGAGCAGTTAAGTCCCATAGTGCTCAGAGACATTTGAACCATTTTTGATGTGCCAGAGCAGAACACTCTTATGTGGCAGCGTATCTCCTCATTTTCCCTGCAAGCTGGAACGAGGCTGCAACATTGAACTTGTTTCCACAGACGCTGATTAAAATGAGAACTGCGTCCAGTAAGCTCTGTTCCAGGAAACAAACTGTTAGCTGCTTGGGCGATGACAATTTCGAAGTCCATCATTAGAGAGATACAGGGTTCCATCCAGCATGTTAGTTTCAACAGCTTTAAAAAAAACTTTGATATATTTTTCGCTTTTTGTTTGGCAAGAAAGCATAGAATACTGGAATGGTGCCGGCCGGTGTGGCCGTGCGGTTAAAGGCGCTTCAGTCTGGAACCGCGTGACCGCTACGGTCGCAGGTTCGAATCCTGCCTCGGGCATGGATGTGTGTGATGTCCTTAGGTTAGTTAGGTTTAATTAGTTCTAAGTTCTAGGCGACTGATGACCACAGAAGTTAAGTCGCATAGTGCTCAGAGCCCTTTGAACCATTTGAACTGGAATGGTGTAGTTTCCTCCCAGCAACTGTTAAGGTCGGCTTGCAGTATAAACAACTGTCCAAACTGCTTCTTCGATCTCTTGAACATTCCATCCAAAAAAAGAAACGATTCGTCTTTTGATAAACATGCTTTTACCTTTTCGCTGCTAAACATCAGTATTCTGTCATTCAATCCCCTGTTATCATCTGCAAGTAAAGAATTGCTACAATAATTCATCAGCAAATTATTTTCTTGGAAGAATATTCCTCCAGAATCGGTGGGATCCTGTGTAGTGCCCAAATATTTTCGCCGAATATGATGTAACGTTTGTTTCGCACTTCTGTGTGACGGTAACGATGTCACTAAGTCGCAGCCTCGATTGAAGAACTGCCCTACTTTTTCAACGTAAGCTGATGATACCGCAGCGTCTATTTATTTGCCTCCTTCTTTGCGCTGACAAAATGTTTTCGCACTTGATTGTTATTAAAGCTTACGCAGTGCCAATAGTTCACTTCTTCTTTGTTTGTATAGTACACTATATACTGATGCCCATTGTAAATCAGTGAAAGCTTCCCTTCGGTGGTCTCGGTGAACTCAGATAGCTCAGCATTACAACACGGAACAGTACTTGCCAGTCAGAGGTCAACTGCAGTACTGAACTCTGGAAGAAAGCAACGCACACTACTAACTGGTGCGGAGACTGGGAACTTTGTGCAGAAAACGGGCCTTGGGCTATCCTAGCAAACGTCGCAGGTAGCGGCTGACATGCCGTTGTACCCTATTTCTGGAACGCCCTGTCCACTACCTGCAGCGTCCTAGCCTCCGTGCAAATTGCTGCTACGATCGCAGGTTCGAATCCTGTCTCGGGCATGGATGTGTGTGCTGTCCTTAGGTTAGTTATGTTTAAGTAGTTCTAAGTTCTAGGGGACAAATGACCTCAAATGTTAAGTCCCATAGTGCTTAGAGACATTTGAGCTCCGTGCAAATGTCAACACATTTCCTCTCCGTATAAATGCGTCTTCGTGCGAGTGTTACAAACTCGTTTCAGCACCTGGGTGACCACCGACGGGACTACTCCCGTTCTGTAAGCCGTCTTATACATTATTTGATCAAAAGTACCCAGCACCATATTAGTGGACATGAATACCGGTTGTGTCCAGTCTTCAACTTTGGCTTGGCAGTGCTCGGGACAAGTGTGTGAATGTCTGTGGAGAAATGACAGTCCACTCTTCCTCAAGAGCCGAAAACAAAGAAGTTAGTCATGTTGGACGATGCGTAATGGACGAAGTCGAAGTTCTAACTCATCCGAAAGGTCTTCCATTGGGTTCACATCGCATCTGTGACCAGGGAATGTTATTGTGAGAAAAACTATTGCCTCACTGTCTAACACCGAAAACGCAGATAAAATACCTTCTGCACCACTCAAAATTTTTCGCCGTTTATTTTAATAAGTGTTAATAACTTGTACTTCTGATTCTGAATATGTAAGCTTTATTACGGAAACTATATTTAATACGTAATCGATGTAATAGTGTACCTATTTCAGACTGTACGTAATTGATTGTAAGTATAATGAAAATATTGTAAATTGCTGGGTAATAGCCGAGGGAACTTTTAGCAACGATAAAATAGCCACAGCTGTGCCGTTGTTTATCTTTGCGTATGGAGACTCGCTGTCGCGTTGCGAGCAGAAAGGAGGCAGAACAGCTTGAGTTATGAAAGAGTGCGCAAGTGTTTGTTGGGCGCTCCCGTCGACGCGGTGTGCAGCTACACTATGTGATCAAAAGTATCCGGACACCTGGCTGAAAACGACTTACAAGTTCTCCATCGATAATGCTGGAATTCAGTACGGTGTTGGCCCACCCTTAGCCACTCTCGCAGGCATACGTTCAATCAGATACTGGAAGGTTTCTTGGGGAATGGCAGTCCATTCTTCACGGAGTGCTGAACTGAGAAGAGGTATCGATGTCGGTCGGTGAGTCCTGGCACGTTCTAAAACATCCCAAAGGTTTTCTATAGGGTTCATGTCAGGACTATATGTTGGCCATTCCATTACAGGGATGTTATTATCGTGTAACCACTCCACACAGGCTGTGCATTGTAAACAGGTGCTCGATCGTGTTGAAAGATGCAATCGCCATCCCCGAATTGCTGTTCAACAGTGGGAAGCAAGAAGGTGCTTAAAACATCAATGTAGGCCAGCGCTGTGATAGTGCCACGCAAGCCACCTCCATGAAAAACACGACCACACCATAACACCATCGCCTTCGAATTTTACTGTTAACACTACATACGCTGGCAGATGACGTTCACCGTGCATTCGCCATACCCACACCCTGCCATCGGATCACCATATTGTGTACCGTGATTCGTCACTCCACACAACGTTTTTACATTGTTCAGTCGTCCAATATTTACGCTCCTTACACCAAGCGAGGCATAGTTGGTCATTTACCGGCGTCATGTGTGGCTTCTGAACAGCCATTCGACCATGAAACCCAAGTTTCCTCACCTCCCACCTAACTGACAAACACTTGCAGTGGACCCTGACGCACTTTGGAATTCCTGTGTGATGGTCTGGATAGATGTCTGCCTATTACACATTATGACCCTGTTCAACTGTCGGCGGTCTCTGTCAGTCAACAGACGAGGTCCTCCTGTACGCTTTTGTGCTGCACGTGTCCCTTCACGTTTCCACTTCACTATAACATCGGAAACAGTGGACCTAAGACACAGGTGACACCCAATCGCCTGAGCACGTTCGAAGTCCGTGAATACTGCGGAGCGCCCCATTCTGCTCTCTCACGATGCATAATGACTACTGAGGTCGCTGATATGGAGTACCTGGCAATAGGTGACGGCACAAAGCACCCAATATGAAAAACGTATGTTTTTGAGGGTTTCCGGATGCTTTTGATCACATAGTGTATGCTCGCGCCTGATTCGTTAAACCTTAAGTATTGAGAGTACGGTGGGAGTGGAAAGGCGGAGGAAGCTGCAATTCTAACTCTTGCCTGTCCCATAATTATCCGTGGCTCTGGAGGCGGCTCGGAGTTCCCGAACACCAGCAGCACCAACAACGGCAGATCAGCGTTGTCGTCGGCTACATTCTTCGTCGTCCGCACAAGTACAACATCGTAAGAGTGTTAAGTGAAAAATTATATACATTCCTGGAAATTGAAATAAGAACACCGTGAATTCATTGTCCCAGCAAGGGGAAACTTTATTGACACATTCCTGGGGTCAGATACATCACATGATCACACTGACAGAACCACAGGCACATAGACACAGGCAACAGAGCATGCACAATGTCGGCACTAGTACAGTGTATATCCACATTTCGCAGCAATGCAGGCTGCTATTCTCCCATGGAGACGATCGTAGAGATGCTGGATGTAGTCCTGTGGAACGGCTTGCCATGCCATTTCCACCTGGCGCCTCAGTTGGACCAGCGTTCGTGCTGCACGTGCAGACCGCGTGAGACGACGCTTCATCCAGTCCCAAACATGCTCAATGAGGGACAGATCCGGAGATCTTGCTGGCCAGGGTAGTTGACTTACACCTTCTAGAGCACGTTGGGTTGCACGGGATACATGTGGACGTGCATTGTCCTGTTGGAACAGCAAGTTCCCTTGCCGTCTAGGAATGGTAGAACGATGGGTTCGATGACGGTTTGGATGTACCGTGCACTATTCAGTGTCCCCTCGACGATCACCAGTGATGTACGGCCAGTGTAGGAGATCGCTCCCCACACCATGATGCCGGGTGTTGGCCCTGTGTGCCTCGGTCGTATGCAGTCCTGATTGTGGCGCTCACCTGCACGGCGCCAAACACGCATACGACCATCATTGGCACCAAGGCAGAAGCGACTCTCATCGCTGAAGACGACACGTCTCCATTCGTCTCTCCATTCACGCCTGTCGCGACACCACTGGAGGCGGGCTGCACGATGTTGGGGCGTGAGCGGAAGACAGCCTAACGGTGTGCGGGACCGTAGCCCAGCTTCATGGAGACGGTTGCGAATGGTCCTCGCCGATACCCCAGGAGCAACAGTGTCCCTAATTTGCTGGGAAGTGGCGGTGCGGTCCCCTACGGCACTGCGTAGGATCCTACGGTCTTGGCGTGCATCCGTGCGTCGCTGCGGTCCGGTCCCAGGTCGACGGGCACGTGCACCTTCCGCCGACCACTGGCGACAACATCGATGTACTGTGGAGACCTCACGCCCCACGTGTTGAGCAATTCGGCGGTACGTCCACCCGGCCTCCCGCATGCCCACTATACGCCCTCGCTCAAAGTCCGTCAACTGCACATACGGTTCACGTCCACGCTGTCGCGGCATGCTACCAGTGTTAAAGACTGCGATGGAGCTCCGTATGCCACGGCAAACTGGCTGACACTGACGGCGGCGGTGCACAAATGCTGTGCAGCTAGCGCCATTCGACGGCCAACACCGCGGTTCCTGGTGTGTCCGCTGTGCCGTGCGTGTGATCATTGCTTGTACAGCCCTCTCGCAGTGTCCGGAGCAAGTATGGTGGGTCTGACACACCGGTGTCAATGTGTTCTTTTTTCCATTTCCAGGAGTGTAGTTATGTAGGCATTACCCAGCAACATTTCCTTCAAAAACTATGGCTAAGCTGAATAACAAGCTGCGATAGCTAAAGCGTATATGGCACCTGTATTGTCATTGTCCTCAGACATTATTACCAAGCAGGGTCCCTTTCCTTTCCATGCAATGACCGAGTGTCGTAAGAATATGAAAATTGATTAACTGTTTACTGCCATTTTTGTGTGTTTGCAAATGAGCAGTTTCAGTCTAAATTTTCTGCCTCAGTAACTGTTCATTCTTTTACTGCATAACAGAGGCTACTTAAAGTAAAGTAAAATTTCACTGGAAAAACTAACGACTTCACAAATTAAGAGTGCACAATTTCATTTATTCTGTATTTAGCTTAGCGAGTGACTTCTGCTGGCTTGGTATGTATTTTATTGTTGTTATTTTAAAAGTAAAATCAATCGCTGTTTGCTCGAAGTAAATTCAATTCAGCCTTTCAATAATCAAAAATAATTTGCTTGCCTCCTTCTAAATTTAGCATTACGTTACGCTGAGGTTACAGAAAGTAACTTTTTTTTACATAACAAAGTTTAAGTTAAGCCTGTCATTTATTTAACCAGTAACTTCATTTAATTTTACTTGCAAAGTTTAGTATTTCAGAATAAGTAACTGCAAACTCAGTGCTTTCTGATTCATTTATTTTCTCGTGAACTGTTGTGCTGTGGAAAAGCGTGACAACCTTATGTTGCCACGCCATTGATTATTTGCTTAAATTTCTTTGCCATTACCTTTCTCAAGTTTCTGGAGATTCATTGCCATAGCGGGTTGGCGACCGTTTTATTATCCCCTTTTTAGCTAATCAATGTTTTCATTTGCATTATCAGTGATTTTTGTAGTAAATATTACGTGGTACCGTTTTTCCCCCTGTGCGGTTCGTGAGCGATTGCACTATGTTCCTCCCATTTCAAAATTATCACCAGCATTCCGCTTAAGTTTAGAACAGATTCTTCCTTCTGAAGAGCCTGCTGCACACTTTCCTCCAACTAACCGCGTTATTTTCCTTCGGTAACGATAGCCTTATCGTGAGGTAACGGGCGAGTTGTGGCGCTCTGGAAATTTCTAAGTTCGGAGTTGGTGTGGCCGGGCTGTGGCCTCTCGGTGGGCCGCGGCGACGTGATGCCGAACGTTAGCTGGGGTCCAGCGGCCGCGTGGCAGGGAATTCCGTGGTGACGGTGTGTCGATGAAAGAGACTTGTATGCCGAGTGTGGCAAAGATGGCGGACTTTGTGAAACCATCATGGCAGACAGTTCACAGTTCGTATAGAAATTAAGAGTAGCCAGATGAATCATGATACCTCAAAAATGAACATGTGCATTACCATTATTTACACGACGATTCTGATGGCGTAATCAGATTTTCAATATCTTTATTAGTTTAAAGTTTAGAATCTGACGATGAATTATGCAAGTAACACACAGCAACTAATATCCAAAATCTAAACGGTTGATCCGATTTTGTCGATTGATGTGTCTTTAGAAAGCTATTAGTGTTAAGGTAATTTGGTATGAATTACAGGCATGTAACGTGAATAGTTCATGTGTTATTGGAAGTCAAAGTAGCCAATTACTATCGATCGCATCAGGCCATAAGTACTCCACAGTTACACGAGAAAACGGTAGCAGCATGCTTATAAATATATTTATTCATCTATGTATTTGTTTATATCCGATATATGCTATTCATGAAGAAATTAGTCAATTATTTACTGTGTTTTTCAGAAATCACAGAGACATTAGGCTACTGGCCTACTTTTTCTTGCTATTCCTTTGATATATGTTTATTTAATTTGTTTATATATTTGATAATGTATGTTAGAGCGTGTTTATGGTCCAGCCGTAGGAGTATTTATTTAATTTCAAGTTATTTAAATGTAAATCCAGTGTCTCGAATGTGTTTCATTATGTTTGTGAATGTGCATTGGCTTGAAGACATGGCGGGAGCGCTCTAGCCAATCACAGCGCTCGTGAATGGGGAGACTGGATGGAAGTGGGAGAACATTATGGAGTTCTGGACAGTACGGCGCAGGACACGGGAAGTGCTGGACGCGACGGACGCACGAGAGACTTGAAGAGTGTGGAGCGGTTTGTGCGTGGTCGCGGTAGATAGAAATACTTCGGAGTGCCGACTTGTGCACTTGTGTGATTTCCGTGGCTTCTGCAGTGAAGATGAAGTATGTGTTTAGAAGTGAATATCTGGCAAGCTATATTGTTGCTCATAACTAATTACGTGAAGTAGGAATCTATTGCTTCTCTGTTATTCAAGTTATATTTTATTTAATTGCCGGACCATTGACACCAATAAGTGTTTTGCAGAAATATACCGCATTCTCAAAAGTACTTCTACTATCGTACTCAACCTTTAAACTCATGAAGATAGTACCTGCAGATTTTATTTAATTGCAATCTTTCATTTATAAATTTCTACGTTACATCCGCAATTGCCGAATAATAGGAACCTTTGACCATTCGATTCATATGTTATATTCTATACTGTAGATTCAGCAGTGTTTGGCTTGTAATGCGGCAACTATGTATCCCAGGCCCTAGACAACGAAACCAGCCAAAACTTTTAATATTTCATCTCTGAGTCTGAGGGTATGTAGTTGAGGGCCACCAATTTGATTAGGCATATGCGATCACGATCAGTTATATCACAATCCAGTAGGCCGATTAGGAAGGGGGAGGTTGCAACAGATGCTCCACTGTCATAGCGATACAATCATCGTCTCCGAACTGATCTTGTGAACGCAGTACACAATGCCGTAAAATGCGTTCAAACCCATCCGCATTTGGCATTTTTAAGCGTAATAATGGTCCAAGACCCTAACACCGAAAGACACTGCCATTTCGCAACACCACCTTTTCCGCAGTTCAATGTTGGCATTAAAAATGATGGTAGATCCCTTACATCGAAATGCCACAGGATATAACGTGATTGATCACTGCAAATCACTCGCTTCCATTCATCAACTGTCCAGTAACGTCGCTCTTTGCACGATCCCATGCGTCGCTTACTGTTGACTACAGAAATGTATGGTCCGCCATCCGCTTTAACTCTCTGCACACACTCACTCTGTTATCTAGACAGCTGGTAGCACTTTTGAATTCGCGAGTGATTCCTTTCACTGGTCTGCTGCGACTTTTTTAAAAATATTCTCCGCAATGCTTGACGGTCCTTATTCGCCAGTACATGATCTCTGTCTGGTCTTGATTTCGCTCGGGTTGTTCCTTCGCCTTTTCACTTCACAGTCCCGTCACCAACAGCGATCTTAGGCAGCATTAGAAGAGTTAAAATGTCAATGGTAGATTCGTTGACACGTGTCATCAAATGATAGAGTTAAAATGTCAATGGTAGATTCGTTGACACGTGTCATCAAATGATAAGTCGACGTTCTAATTGATTAAGCTCTCTTCACAAACAACTTCTGACGATATTTTATCTTTTAATAATGCTCAGCGCATCGTTTTATATTAGTAAATTGACCTCTTGTTACATTTTGTGCTCAGTTCCGCATTACGTAGAGATTGCCATAAAGTCATACCAGATAATTGAAATGTCCCTACATAATGTAATATAACTATGATATTCCGGCTGCGAGCATCAGCGATGACGCGCTACCGTAATGAAGACGACAGCGCTCTTCGTTTTTTTTGGAATTGTTGGAGATAAGGAATGCCGATTGGATATTGATTTTTTTTTTAGGTCAGATAAGTCTGCATACGGACCTAATTTGAAGTGCACAGGTCAACTTGTAATCGCAGTTATCAAGAATAAAAAAATTTCTCTTATGAAAAATAAAGTAAATATCGTCTACGAATTTTTACTCGATGTTGGATCCTCGGAGCTTCATAAAAACTATTAGTGTGTTTAGCAATACAGTGCATAGTGATTTCTTCGAGAATTAACAATAGTGGGCGTATCTGCTACTATCACGGTCCGAACGACGCGCACTATTTCGCCGTCAGCTTGTGTGTTCACGATGGTCCCTAAGCGACCAGTTTGTTAGTCAGAAGATACCACACTGCCACCGTTGTTCAACCTTCTCATTCTGAAAAGTGTTTCCCGAACAGAAAATCTTACGGCGGCTGTGAGTACTTTAGCTGCCAAGAGAGACGGCGTCTTCATCGCGAGTTGTAGCAGTTATCTCCGACTTTGCCTGGCGTTCTCTGAGAACCGGAGAAACGGAAACCTCCGACCGCCAGCTCGTCCTGTACCTAACCCGTTCTCTCCGCACGGCAGCCACGAAGAAAACATAACCATCTATAGCCAATTTTTTTTCACAGATTTTTATCTTAGACAGGTAAAATTTTTTAGAATGTGTGCATCTAGGCAAAAAAAACAAAAAAAATCAAAAGTGAATTTAAATGAAGTCCCCTTGTTATCAGAGTCAAAGTCAAAGGTCAAGTTAGCAAGTTAATTAATTATTTTTACGACGAAGCACTTCGTTTAATAATGTATGAAGGCACCGTGTAAAACAATGCGTCTGTATCTACATACATACCCTGGAAGTCACTATGCTGTGCATAGTGGAGGATATTTAGCGTTGTACCACAAGATACGGTTTCATACCGTTCCAACCGTATAAGGAGAGCACACATTCAGAAATGGTAAACAATTTCTTAAAGTATCCTTGATTGATTTTCTGTGAGTGGCCTCCCCGACAGGTTTCAATGACACAACATATTCAATTCTGTACACCTATATTTACTGCACCAATGTTACAGGGTGACAATTATTGAACTATATAAAAAAAACGTAAATTAGTTACAAACTAAGGGTGTGCACACTTTATTCAGTACGTAAACGTGACTACAGATATTCGGATTGAAGTTATGACGTGTTCTCTATGCCTGCCACTATTGGCGATGATGTGGCGCAGACGAATGGCGAAATTCTGCAGGACCCGCTGATGCGTCGGAACATCGATGCTGTCGATGATCTCCTGAATGTCTGCTTTCAGCTCAGCAGTGGTTTTGGGGTTATTGCTATACACGTTCTCTTTAACACAGCCGCGCAAAAAGGAGTCGCATGTGCTCAGAACCGGAGACTGCGGCGACCAATCAAAGGCCATGCCAGTGATCTCTGCCTTCCGCAGAGCCAGAATGCGGTCCCCCAAGTGCTCCTCCAGGACATAAAATACTCTCCTGCTTCGATGGGGTCGAGCTCCGTCTTACATGAACCACATGTGTCGAAATCTGGGTCACTTTGGATAATGTGGATGAAATCAGCTTTCAAAACCTTCGTTAGTCACCGTGTCACCAAGGAGTATCGCACCGATTATTCCGTAACTGAACATTCCACGCCACACAGTCACCCATTGAGGGTGAAGAGACTTCTCGATCCCCAAATGCATGTCCCCCAAATGCGCCAATTTTGCTTATTGACGAACCCATCCAAATAAAAGTGGGCTTCGTCGCTAAACAAAACAATGCATGGGCATAGTAGTTCCCATGATGCTCCGCGGCCAACCGTACAGTTTGGACGTCCTAACGCAAAGCGTCCAGAAGTTACGACTATTTTATTTTATATATTTTTTGAATAATTGTTTCGCTGTAAGTGTATCAAATGGCCACGAAATAATAAATAGGGTGGAAATTTCAAAATTCTTAATTGCCCATGTTGATGAGAATTTAAACTGGCGAAAGCACATTTTGAAATACTTAAAATAACTTAGTTGAGCCACATATCCACTTACAATCACTGCAAATGTTGCTGATTAAGTTTGTGTATTTTCATTCACTAATGTCATAGGAAATAATGTTCTGGGTTAACTCTTCTTTGAGAAAGAAAGTTTTCGTTTCCCAAAGACGTGCTTTGAAAATAATATACGGTGTTCACCCAAGATCATCCTGTCGACATCTGTTTAAGGAGTTGGGTATTATGATTACTAATTTACAGTATATTTATTCCCTCGTGAAGTTTGTTGTAAATAATCAACTACAGTTCAAAGGGAACAATGTAGTACATAATTACAATACCAGAAGGAAGAATGACATTCATTTCTCCACATTAGGTTGTCTTTAGCACAAAAAGGGGTCCATAGTGCTTAACTAAAATTTTATGTTACTTAACCAGTGATATAAAATGTCTGACAGAGAGCGAAGTAAAATTTGAAAACGAACTGAAAAAGTTTCTCTTTGACAGTTCTTTCTATTCCACAGAAGAATTTCTATTACTGAAATGTGTGATGTGTAGGAATAACTCACATCTGTATATTAAAAAAAAGACCTTATAAATATTCAACATGTGACCATATTTAATGGTTCAAATGGCTCTAAGCACTATGGGACTTAACATCTGAGGTCATCAGTCCCCTAGAACTTAGAACTACTTAAAAGTAACTAATCTAAGGACATCACACACATTCATGCCCGAGACAGGATTCGAACCTGCGACCTTAGCGGTCGCGTGGTTTCAGACTGAAGCGCCTAGATCCGCTCCGCCATACCGGCCAGCTGACCATATTTACAAATTAATTTGCGATGTGAATGTAAAATGACTCGTTCCGCATCATTAGGATTTATCATCCAAAAGAACCCATGGAATATGAAACTATCTAACTTCAGTGCCGTTCTGCGCTTTTAAATTATCCTAAACTTGTCTTGCATGTGCAGCAGTCTGAACAGTATCCCTAGAGTCTCCACTTTTCCTACTCATGTGCATTAACTCGCATGGTTCTACAATTACAGCTGGCTGCTATTCATCACACCAAATATAAATTTTGTCTAACTCATCTTGTATTCTCCTACAGTCTCTCAAACGACGATACCTTCCTGTAAACCACAGCGTCACCAACAAGCAGCCCCAAATTGCTGCTCACTATATGCACCAGATCATAACAGCGGTCGTGTCACACTTCCTGGGGCACTCCTGACGATACCCTTGTCTCTGACAGACTCCCGCCTTCGAGGACAACATACTGGGTTCTGATACTGCGAGGTGCCGGGGCTACCAGTGAATTTAACACTAAATTCTTCGAGAATCTTCATATATAAATGATGCTCCCCCTATTCTAACTCCGACTTTTGCTGTTGCACATGGATTAAAAAGAAACGCGAACTGACTGTAATCGACCCTGCAAGTGGAGTAGAAAAGAGTTTGGCACCTGCAATAATTTAATTTGATAGACATTAATTAAATAAAGGAAAGTTTCAGTAACGTAGTGAGAAATGAAAGGATTGCTCTACCGATTAACAGAATGAAAGTTCTGTCCAAAATAATAATTTGATTTATTATGAATAAACAAAACACATGAAACATTTACAATACATCAAAATGGATCAGATTGGATACTCAAATAAATGCTGTGAAGGTGAAGTTGTCCATAAACTAGATTGTGACATTTATGACGAAGTGGTATGTGGAGCCAATCCTTTGCAACTCAAATCTTAAGAGAAAACACACAACCAACCCAACATTAATTGTTGCTACAGTAGTGAGAACTCAGACAATGAACACCCAAGACAGAACAAAGTTAGAAAAAGACGAACAGGCGCGCTCTGCTGAGCTCTGATTATCACAGTGCAAATTCCCTAATCTGCCGGTGCTTCGGACATACATTACCAAGCTGTCTTCTTAACTGCAAGGACACGATCTGGCGTACCGGAAGCGATGGCTGGTTGCTTCGACGTCCCGTCGTGGTGATGATAATATTGCGAGTATAGCCCGAAACAAATTGTCCTGGTCTGGTTGTTCCAGACTAAAGACTTCCTATCAATGCAAATGCGCCTCTGAGGGAGACGAAGAAGGCTCGCCACACAATCAGTGACGGTACAGTGATTGATTTTAACAAGCGAAGTCACACAGTCAACTTTAGCCAAAACTGCCCAATACAGACAACATAGGTTGCTTGTATGCAGATCGCTCAATTGTCAACTGTACTCGGAATGTTACGTTGAAGTCGAAACTTCAGCAACTTCGTTAAACAGTTACAATCAAATAAAAGTATATTAGACAGCCAATGGAAGGCAGGTTGTCCAGAGCAGCGAGAGCTCAGTCTTGTAACTTACTCCGACCGAAAGGCGAGAGCCGACCCTTCTAGAGAACCCATACAGGCCGAACACAGAACATTCCCGCCCCCACGACAGTGGCCGAGGTTAAACGTTCCAATCAGCAGCTCGAAAACCGGCGGAAAATTCCACTCTATTGCCGGAGCACTACCATTCCACCAACGCAGATTCTTGGCGCCAATTTCCGCGCTGATTTTGCTACGTCACGGAGCTATGCCCTGAGCAAGCCAATCACAGTTACTATTTTGCAGAAAGCGCGGGAATTTTCCCGCCACAACTGCCTGGGTACACAAGTCATTTCCACGCCTCGCTGGTAGCCCGCCAGAAAGCGTTTTCGCTAAGTTTATGCGAAGTAACGGAACCTCTAGCCCAGCTGCTACTTCAGGCCCCTGCGGGCATGTCTTTTGACAATGTCGGCGTCTGGAAAGCATTCATTCGACTCCGTCACACCCGTCGATTTAACCCTTTCAAGATCAGCAGTGCCCGCCTGTCACCGGACCACCTGGGTGACGAGAGACGGTGCGTGGGAAGTCCGCGTATGAAGGAATAGCGACTTTTCACCGCATGCAATTAGAGAGGAAAATCGTAAGATAGAAATATGAGAGGGGGCTCATGCCACCTCTCAATACCTAAGATGTCTTCGAGCCACTCACATATCTGGGAAACTATTCCGTGTGCTTCTACGTTCGTTAACAGCCTGCAATGGGACACTGTGTCAAATGCTTTTAGGAAATCTGGGAGTATGGAATCTGCCTGTTGCCCTTCGTACATGGTTCACAAGATATCATGTGAGAAAAGGACAAGCTGAACTTCGCAAGAGCGATGCTAAATCCATGCTATTGACATTTTCTGCCATGCCTTTATTATATATCATGGCCGAGAAACGTATTCCACAGCGCACGCCTGAAGTTATTTATGCTTGTGCCGATGACTCTGCATCCAATACAATATGCTGCGTCCTTGTTATCATGAAACTCTGTGCTGAAACCCACTGGAGCATGTACTGTTTCATAGTCCCCCTACTGCCACTTCGCACGTCAATATGAAGGTGAATACGGTAAGTGTAGGGTTCTCAGCGCCCTTAATGCTTCCTTTCCAGAAGCAGATGAAGGTTTAATATAATAAGAGACGGACAGCACGTGGGTGCGGCAGGAAATCCATCTGTAATTTGCCTTTAGTCGTTTAAGGAGGCCACGGGAAACCAAATTCTGTATGGCCCAATGGGGAATTGAACACGATATGAAAATTTTTAACGTTAATTGTTATACTAACAGGGGTGATTCTAGAAGTAGGTCAAGGGGGGCTAATTGGGAGGGGGGGAGGGGTTTGAGAGAATGGAATATGGCTTAAAAAAAGGAGAGGAGTTGGGGTCTGCTACAGACAAATTCGTAAAATTTGGTGTTGCTTAAAGTAGTTTTTGGAAACTGTTTTGGAGTTCACGGTAAAAAATGTGTATTAATAAATAATAAGACGCTCATTTTAAGTTAAATGATATTTATTGGTTTAGGTAGTAAGCTATTTGCCGCTCTTATTCTTTTGTTAAAATGTGTTTGGAATACATTGCAACCTATATTGCTACAAAATTATAAAAAAATGATTGAATCTGTTGAAGTAATATATTCGCTGATTTCTGAAGTCATTTTATCCAGTGTAATAGGGTACTCCATGGGAGGAGGGGGGGGGGCTATAGCCCCCATAGCCCCCCCCTCCCCCATGCCACCGCCCCAGTATACTAATAAAACTTGAACAATAAATGTGAACATCGTTATATTAGTGTAGGGATCACACAGGCAACCAGCTACAAATAACTGTTTTGTACACTGACCTGGGTTTCGACAACTCTAAGAATGTCCTCATCAGAATGAAATTTCAAGAAACACTGTAAAATAATGCATAGAAAATTAAATTTGACAAAATTGTTAAACAAGATGACAACTGTCATGGCATACAAAAGTTACTTACGTAAGATTACATTGCGTGAAAGCAGTGGTCAAAGTTTCGAGCAGATATGCTAAAGTCAAAAATTAAAATTAAACACGTTGAATCCTTTGGCACGTATGCCTTGTGCTTTCTAGCGACATCAGCCTGATCAGCCCAGTCGCTTACATTGTTGCCACGAAAGCAATACAGTGCCCATTTAAGGCGTTATAACACAAATAATTTTATAAAGCAACATTTAATTATAAAAACAAAATACAAAAGGAAGGGAGCCTAACGTACTTTTGAAGATACAAAAAAAGTCGTGCAAATGAAGTATGAGAGAGCCATATGTTTAACTATACAGAAATTACCATTACGTAAAACACAGGATATTATAGAATATCTATACAAAGAGCTGCACAATCCAAAAAATATCTGCATGTATGTAATTTTAGTAGTATACATCTATGAGACTCGAAGAAAAAGAATCAGAGACAGGAAAACTAGTAAAATGTAAAGGAATCAAAATTCCGCGAGTAGTTGATTAAAGCCACAGAAAAATTTTTCGTTACGTGATTGTAACTGCTCGTTGGAGGTGCGGCCACCGTTCTTAGAGATATGCTTGAAAATCTCCAGCTCTTCCAGTATGTAGAAATTGTTGAAGAAATTTCCATTTTTCGTAGGAGAAAGTAAGGTCTGGCCTTCAGATGAAGTAGAGACGGAACATGTCCCTGATAAACGCGTTCTTTTAGATATCCCCAGAGCTAAAAGTCAAGCGGATTCAGATTAGGTCATCTTACAGGCCATGAGTCTGGAAAACGTCTAGAGATAACACGTTCGTGGGATGGTGTACTAAGCAGATCTTTCACTGGGTGAGCGAAATGAGGCGTTGCCCCACTCGCACGAAAACAGTGGCTTCCGCGCAGCTGCGCCCTTCCAAAGCAGGTAACACATGCTGTACATGGTCTCGATAACGTGCAGATGTCACAGTACGTCTGACTGGCCGTCGTTCATTATCATCAAAGAAGTATGGACCGATAATAAAGTTGCTTGTGAATCCACACCATACAGTCACATACGACGAGTGCAACGGCTCTTCATGCACTAAAGGCGGTTTAACAGCACACCAAATTCGGCAGTTTTGTGTATTCAAGGCACTCTGTAGCGAAAATGTGCCGCTTCACTCCGTAGAATATTGATCGGCCGTATATCGTCAAGTTCGATCCGTAGCAGACACCGAAAAGCAATTTCAGAACGTTACTGCCAAGCATGAGGTTTCAGTTGTTGTTTCGTCTGGATCTTGTACGGGTACCGATGTAAAATAGACCGCAAAGCTTTCCGTACTGTTGGCCATGGGATCGACAATTCCCGTGACACTACTTGAGCACTGCCGGGACACGTGCTGCATGGTCAGTTACAGAAACAGCAACCTTATCAATAACTTCCACAGAGATAAGACGACTCCTTCTCCAAGGTCCCACACCAAGTTCACCTATGTTTTCGAATTCCATTATCACCTTCTCTAAACCATTTAATGACATCGGGCCTCTCCTCAGAATTTTCAGGCGGCGATACTCTCTCAATACATCTCTGTAATTGCTACCGTTCACAGAAAACAGTTTTATTAATACCGTACAGTCTCCCATCTCGATAGGCATACTGTTCACTCACGTTATGGCTTGTCAAATAAGAACATGGATGTCATGCCACAAAATAAACAGTGTGCAACGCCAGATTTGCACCTGGTGGCCACAACTGGAACTAACTTGTGTTCCAGCGTAAATGGTTCCCCATTAACGCATTATCATATCTACCAAGTTTCGTTGCCGTACGATAACTACAGCCCATACTGCAATTTCGTGAGTAGCTGCACTTTGGATATAATCACCCGGTATTTACTTAAAAATTCATCTGTGGAATATGAGGTGCGACAATAAAGTAATGAGACTGATGTGAAAAAAAATGTTGCTTACCGTTTTAGTCAAGTTTAGTGTTGTCTCATTCAAAGTAGTTCCCTTCTGATTGCACACACTTTTTCTAGTGCTTCTGCCACTGATGGTAACATTTCTGGACCTCATCTTTTGTAACATCATTCGAGACCCTCGTCACAGCTTTTTGGACATCTTTTGTTGTTTGAAAATGGTGTCCCTTGACTGCCGTTTTGAGTCTTGGAAGTAGAAAGAAGTCGCACGGGGTGATATCTGGTGAATAAGGTGGCTGTGGTAGTACTGAAATTTGTTTTGAGGTTAAAAATTGCTGTACTGACAGAGCAGTATGGGATGGCGCATTATTGTGACAAAGAATCCAATTTTGCACAAATCTTTCTCATACCAAGATCTTCAGTTATTACTAGACGAACCGTTTCTCGATTGATGTTCAGTTCTTCTGCAATCATTTTCACGGATAATCTTCGATCAGATTGTACGAGTTCACGCACCCCGGCCAAGTTGACATCCTTCCGTAAGGTTGATGGTCGTCCACTGCGGTCTTCTCTTCAACATTCGTTCTGCCTTCACTAAACATTTTTTGCCAACGAAAAACTTGAGCTCTTGGCATAATCTCTTCCCCAAAAGCCTTCTGAAGCTTACCGTAAGTTGTCGTCGCGTTTTCACCCAGTTTAATGCAAAAAGAAATGGCATACCGTTGTGTAATATTACGCGGTTACATTTCCATGACGAGAGACACAAACACGTGTTAATTTATTACAGCACAACTCACGACTGAGCAGTTGCATCAATGTGCCGCTTGGACTAGAATCAGCTTATAGACCAAGGTCAAAGATATTGTGCCTACGCAAGCCTGCAGGGTTGCCACATCTTGCAAAGAAAAACAGTCTCATTACCTTATTGTCGCACCTTGTAGTTATCCAGAAGAAATAACTTCAATCTACTGTAGTTCTAAAATTTGCTTTCATATCAGACAGACATGCTGTGTTACAGGCAAAATAGCATCACTCTGCCCTAAAACGGGTTGCTCACTATAACTACATCTGCACAGAGATGAAGGTAGCTGAATGACACGTTTTACTCTTGCTGTCCCCTGTTGCTAAATCTGTTCCGGTGTAAAGCCAAGCGCCGGCACACCAGTCGGGAACGATAAAGCAGAGAGCGCTGCGAGAAGATGTCAGCCAATGGCACGCTGACCGACCCCTCTCCAGGACGACAACACGACAGCAGCGGCCTCTAGGCGAAGAGGACATGAGCGCCGATCTGGACTCGCCGCGGGCACTTCTACAGCAGCGTCAAGATTAGGCACTTCAGTACCAGCGACTTAGGAATTGTATATTTTGTCAGTCGCCCTTTGCTTGCAACACATCGTTTAGCACAAAGCTAGGTATTATAATCATTTCCTTTTATGACAAAATTCATTAATACGATTTGCTTGAATTGTTGTCTAACGATCCGAGAAGCAAGTTTCCTAGGCAACCCACATTTGACGACTAGACAGGACCCACAAAATCAGTACTTACTTCTAGGCAATTTTCAATACATTAACAAATAAAAGTACACAAAATATGTTAAAATAATGAGGATATCTGCAATAGGCAACCTGACAGAAAAAAGTGGAGCACTCATAAAGGGAGAAAGAAATACGAGGCCTGTTCAGAAAGTAAGCTCCGATTGATTGCCAAATTGAAACCACAGTGAACATCAGAAATGTTTTACTTGTAACAATTAGCTACACCTTTCAGCTACTTCTCTACGTAGTCGCCGTTCTGACTTAGACTTTTGTCATAGCGTTGTACCAACTTTTCAATAGCCTCATCATAGAAGGCAGCCGCCAGTGCTTTCCGCCAATTCTCCATGCTGGCCTACACCTCGTTGTCTGTGTCAAAATGTTGTCTTCAAAGACAGCGGTTCATGTGACCAGAGATGAAACTCAGGGGGAGACAATTGCGGACTGTATTGTGGGTAATCTAACATTTCCATTTGAAAACGATGCAGGAGCATCTTGATTGCCCCTGCAGAATGCGGCTGAGAATTGTCGTGAAGACGAAACAGCACGACAGTTATGTAATGTTAGCTGCATAGCTTCAGGCGAAATTTCTCACCAGGCCCTCGTACTTGGCGGCAGACACTATTTTCTAGGCATCTTTACGCACTCACTGCGAGCTCAGAAATGAGAAGAGCGACGTGATGCTAACTGGGGTTATACTAGAGACACTACCCAACACATCTGTGCAAAGCTTTATCGGATTTTCATAGTCGTTTCCATTTCGCGACCGATCGGATCTTACTTTCTGAACGCCCCTCGTAAAATGAGAAGTCTTGGGTTGAGAGGGTATACCATGTTGTTTCAGTGTTTACAAAATCAGCTCAACTTTGCAGAGACCTTGGGAGTATGAGCACACTTGTCGATATGACATTGTACACACTATGGCATGGATGCATGCAGTGATTCGTTTGGGAAGGGTGTCATAAAGCTATTGAATCCTCTCCTGAAGCTCAAAAATGGTTCAGATGGTTCTGAGCACTATGGGACTTAACATCTGAGGTCATCAGTCCCCTAGAACGTAGAACTACTTAAACCTAACTAACCTAAGGACGTCACACACATCCATACCCGAGGCAGGATTCGAACCTGCGACCGTAGCGTCTTCTGAAGCAAATTGGGCCCCGACTAGTGTAACTGGTCCCTGATAATCTGGATACTGACACTGGGACGGAGTTGAATCCGAGCTGGAGCCATACATGTTCTGCCGGCAACGTATCTGGAGAGAATATCCCAGCATTAAGCAGACAGCTCATAGTGAGGCCTGCAATGTGTGGCCGAAGTGAGAATACAGAATGTACGTGACGTACTGTTGTGCCATCAGAGCTCCCTCAGTCACTATCGGTCATGACCTGAAGTCACACCATGACACCACTGTGCCTTCCCGAGACATTGGAAGGATGCGACTTCTCCTCAGGTCACCTCCATACTTGCCAACAATGGTCATCCAAGCACACGGTTTATCGCTGAACACAATGTGACGCCATTTATAAAAAATCCGTACCTCCCACTCACCGTACCACTCCAAAGGTAACAGTTTGTGTCGTGGTGTTGACGGCAGCCTAGTTCGTAGTGTAGCCTACCAGTGGTGCGGGATGATACAGAATGTTGCAGGGATCCAATTACTTATTCTCGGATGGCAGGCGTAGATGTGAAGAGATTACAATGTGCTTGGTGCACTGTAGGGCGATGTTCCTTTACGGTGGTCAAACGTGGTCGAACGGAACCTCTTTTGCAGCAATAGCTTTGTACATGTCAGGAAGGAACGCACCCGCCAGGGTAGCCTAGAACATTAACGTGACGCTTCCTGCACTTGGGTAGGCGCGCTGGCCCCAGATCGAATCCGCCCAGCGGAGTAAGGACGAGGTCCGGTGTGCTGGCCAGCCTGGATGTGGTTTTTAGGCGGTTATCCACATCCTGCTAGGTGAATACCGGGCTAGTCCCCACGTTCCGCCTTAGTGACACGACTCACAGACATTTGAAACACATTCGCACTATACCATGGATAACGCTAGAGGCAGACAGATGTGGTACACACATTCCGCCCAGGGGGTGGGGGTGGGGGTGGGGTACGGGGTGGTGCCGACACGTAGGGCATCTGGCCACCCCTTAAAATTAACACACCAAATCCGGTTAACCACAACAGCAGACCCCGCCAGTCAAGATTAATGCTTGGAAAGAGAGAGGGACTGTAAGGCGCGATCACGCCGCACTTGCAGCATCATTGACACAGTGATTCAGCGTTACTAAAGGAGGAGAAGGCGTTCGGGCCTTACAGGATATAAAGCTATTGATAATATTGCTATTAGTACGAAGAATGGAGTAGGTGTCCAAGTGAGTTTGCATGGCTCTTCAGTCTTTTGCAGATGCGTACTGAATTTCACGCTTATGAGCTCAGACGCTAATCGACATGCTAATGGTTGGGCTACAGTGGCTATAGTACGTTGTACCAAAGTAGACACTGTAGCTGGCCCTGAGGCTTTTAACAGGCGAGATATTATTGCTTATCGGACATTTCAGATTTGTGAGGTCTACAATAGAGACATTGGTGCATCTTACTCTACGTCTACAATGCCGTTGATCCTCAGGACAAGGAATCATCGTATGACAAATGAATCAGAGTCTGTGTCCATATGGCTTAAAGGAGTTCTTAATTGCAGCAATATTAAAGTTGTTGGTCACGTGACACATTATTATAGAAATTGAAATTATGTTCTTATCGTTTACTTACCTCCCATGAAATTAAAAACAAAAACAAAAAAGACTACACACTGATCTCGCCAAAAGCCGAGAAGCGATTCTTCTTGGTGTTGTAGCTCTCAGGGGCATCCTGGGAAGCTCTCTGTGTGAGGCACCTCTGGGAATCTGTGCATCAAACTTCGGACCATTGCCACAACCAACTGCCCCACAAATCTGGATATTGCATTATTCGACCAGCTGAACAACTGGAGAACTACTGTGACGCCCATTTCAAACTGTGTCAGAAGCTGACACTGCTGTCGCACACCAATACGCGACATCTCCCTGTCCTTCACTGTGATCACGCCCCTTATACACTGAAGTTCCAAAGAAACTGGTATAGGCATGTGTGGTCAAATACAGAGATATGTAAACAGGCAGAGTACGGGGCTTCGGTCGGCAACGCCTATATAAGACAAAAAGTATCAGGCGCAGTTGTCAGGTGGGTTACTGCTTCTACAGTGGCAGGTTATCAAGATTTAAGTGAGTTTCAACGTGGTGTTATAGTCGGCTCACGAGCGACGGCACACAACTTCTCCGAGGTAGCGATAAAGTGGCGATTTTCTCGTACGACCATCTCCGGAGTGTACCGTGAATGTCAGGAATCCGGTAGAACATCAAACGTCCGACATCGCTGAGCCCGGAAATGAAAGGGAGTAACAACGACTGAAGAGAACTGTTGAACGTGACAGAAGTGGAACCTTTCCACAAATTGCTGGAGATTTCAATGATGGGCCATCAACAAGTGTCAGCGTGAGAACTACTCAACGAAACATCATCGGTATGGGCTTTCGGAGCCGAAGGCCCACTCGTATACGCTTGATGTCTGCACGAGACAAAGCTTTACGCCTCGCCTGGGCCCGTCAGCACCGACATTCGACTTTTGATGATTGGAAACATGTTGCCTGGTCGGATGAATCTCGTTTCAATTTGTATCGAGCGGATGGACGTGTACCGTTATGGAGACAATGGAGACAACCTCATGATTCCATGGACGCTGCATATTAGCAGAGGTCTTTTCAAGCTGGTGGAGGCTCTGTTTGTGGGACGTGTGCAATTCAAGTGACATACGACTCTGACAGGTGACACATGCGTAAGCATCCTGTCTGATCATCTGGATCCATTCATGTCCACTGTGCATTCCGACAGAGTTGGGCAATTCCAGCAGGACAATGTGACACCCCACATCCAGAACTGCTACAGATTGGCTCCAGGAACACTATTCTGAGTTTAAACACTTCCGCTGGGCACCAGACTCTCCAGACATGAACATTATTGAGCATATATGGGATGCCTTGCAACGTGCTGTTCAGAAGAGACCTCCACCCCCTCGTACTCTTACGGATTTATGGACAGCCCTGCAGGATTCATGGTGTCAGCTCCCTCCGGCACTACTTCAGACATTAGTCGAGCCCAAGCCACGTCGTGTTGCGGCACTTCTGCGTGCTCGCGGTGGCCCTACACGATATAGGCAGGTGTATCAGTTCGTTTGGCTCTTCAGTCCATAACCTATTAGGCCTGGTAACAATCGCTCCACCTTCACAGAGAATTGTAACTGAGCGAGGTGACGCAGTGGTTAGCACACTGGACTCGCATTCGGGAGGTCGACCACTGAAACCCGGGTCCGGCCACCCTGATTTCGGTTTTCCGGGGTTTCCCTAAATCGCTTCAGGCAAAGCTAAATATACTATTTTTGTCCAACTGCGGTTATTATTCATAAAATTAGGTACATGAAATTGGCAGACATCGATTTAAGACCTTTGGAAAAAACTCCACTGACAAATGATTTCGTTGCGTGTGCTAACTCTGCTTGTTGTATGAAAAGGATAACTTAAAATACATACGTATGGAATAGGAGTGGATCAGAAACTTAGCCCTGCAGGATTTCATTGGTGATTTTTTTTTACCCAGTACTACAATTTTTTTCCTTACAGCGTTGTTGTTTGTGTTTGTGCATACTTTTGGTTAAGTGTGACTTTAGCTACTTGTTTTTAGCATCACTAAATCTGCATAACATACGGAGATATTCTAAAAGAATGTCAAGATGTTTACAATATAATTTCTGTCACATAAAAAGTACTAACGCATTATTTAAAGCTTTGATTGTGTAGTAGATGCATAAATGTGAATGTGTGAATATTTCAGTTGAATAACCTTTTAGAGTGCCTAACTTACTTCAGCTTTGTAGAAAATAATGCCAATAAGGAAATATGATTATCATAATTTAGATCTTCTTCCTGTTCTGTACAAAAGAATACATTCAAGCAGTTTCCAGTCTAGCAAACACTGACAGACTGTGAGGACAGGCTAGGCTAGTTCTACAACCTTCCGCTGCCACACGAATTAAGTGTCTTCAATCCCGTCCTGATATCTCGTCCGTGATCCGCGGCCTCCTATATGATCCACCCAACTTCGCGTCAGTTCGTGCCTTCCACATTGGCATCTCTGCAACCTGTCACTGAATCCCTACTGTCTCACACCACTTGCTTTCTCGAACCCCCATCCCCTCGGGCCCAGCAACTAAAAGCCATGCCCTACCTTGCTTTGACTAGTGCTGGTGGTGTGCACGGGGCGCTCAAGAAAGAGGTCATCAGCGTACTTACTATTCAACTAACCGGTTATATATATATATATATATATATATATATATATATATATATATATATATATATATATATATATATATATATATATATATATATATATACGTCCAGTAGGTATCGCATCATTTAGACGGTGCCTTACAGGTGCTACTCATTTAACAAATCGTGATGTATACTTAAACTCAAAAGTAACCGTACAAAAGCTCAATTTCCTGCGGTTAACGCCATCTTTCCTTCAAGTTTCATTTGCCACAGAAATAAGACCGTGTAATGATTTGTTTCATATGAGGGAGTTGAAGCGAGGTTTGGGTATAATT
Source organism: Schistocerca piceifrons (assembly GCF_021461385.2). NCBI lineage: Eukaryota > Metazoa > Arthropoda > Insecta > Orthoptera > Acrididae > Schistocerca > Schistocerca piceifrons. The sequence continues at coordinate 1,023,110,022 of NC_060139.1, read as the reverse complement.
TTCTGGTCATACCAACATACATTTTGTACTCTTTCGTCCAGCATATAAAGTGCGAATAAAGTAACTGACAGTTAAAATGTGAATAGTTTTTTAGCTGTTAACTTCCTCCCAGGAACTTTGCACAAATGTTTGACTTTTGAGGTCAGTGTCTATCCGAGCGAGCCTCATGACACGATTCAAAGCTTCACTCTGCCAATAGCTCTCTCCTACTCCTCAAAAATCCGAAGATGTGCCACTTGCATCTTTGAGGGTGATGAGCATAATAGATTCATCGTTTTATACAAACATGCTTCGTACCGGTGCACCATCATCAATATGATTGTTCTATTTACTGTGAAAGGAAACACGCACATATAAGTATGGATGCGCTCATCAAATTTCTCTCCAAGTTTTTACAAAATCGTGCACCTTAGCTACTTGCTTTGTTATTTGTGTGGTGGTCTGCATTCTTTTACAGTATGTCTTCTGCAACTAATATGGTAATACATTTATTTTAAATTACTTTCTACTGCAAGCCTTAGACTTGAAACTGAAATTAGTCGGATGTGATTATTTGAGCTCCTTTCCCACGATGTGTTTTCACTAAAACAATAGTACCGACTTTTGCTCAACCTAACATTCTCAAACTACTAATTTCTTATTTTAGATTGTTACTGACGGACAGAATTTTGTATGTGAACGTAAAGATAATGAAGGGCATGGGCACGCTCTGAAAGACAGCTCTCCGAAAACTGGTGTCCATTCACTTTAAGGCTCTTTAAAGATAGAAATGGCTTCGTGATGCGCGAGGAGCTTCCAGGAAGAACAATTATCGCCGTTGACGTTTATGGCGAATAACTCAGAGGATTTGCGGTCGTTTTTCAAGAGAGGCTACTGTGAAGACTGCTTCAAGTGCTGCCGCAAGACGATAACGTTAAGCCCACTTAAGAAGATTGGGCAGGAAATACATTCAGACTTCCCTTATCATGTTCCGTGATCTACTGAATAAATATCCAATTTTTTTTTGAAGCCAGCAGTACAACGCGAACGTTTGACGTAGGCTGGGTGAAGGAATGAAAAAACTGCTTTTTCCCTGCTACGCGACAACAGGTAATCAAGGAAAGTACATTTGTTAGTAGTTACTGGTATCCTTGAATTTCATACAATTTTCAAGTGGCAACTTTTAAGAAGACAGAAAAGTATGTGTGAAGATTAACTTCAACTTTGTTGGAAATTCTAATGGATTTTCGTTGCATAATGTCTGGATTATCTTATTACAAAAGCACAATTTCCCAGAGTTTTTAGTTAACGCGTTTACCCGTGTATGAGAGGATGTTTTGTTACAACTTAGAATGGCATGTTTGGAGTATTTTGAAGAATTATACCAGTTTACAATACATAAATAATGAAGTACATCTGATACGGTATTCAAATTGTAATTGACACCCAGTACGTTCCGATTATTATTGTTTCAGTAGTTATCACCGTTGCTACACTTTAAATACTACGTTTTTATTTTGTCTAGGAGCTATGTCCCGCTGGTAGACGTCAGTGCCTATACTACAATTTCGGAAATACTTTGAAAAAATTTCTTAATCTATGTTGAATTTATTTTGGATAACTTTAGTACGTAAGTCCTCAAACTGAAAAACTGAATTAAACATTAGTTTTTGAATATTTTATTTGCGTTACGGATCATAAAATTTGTTTAATAGATCAGGTAATTAATTTCGGCTTGTAGTAACAGTCTTACGACCCATAATATAGAGAGGCAATAAGTCGTACAAAATATACTAAAATCACAAACTGAGGTACCGGAAACCGATTCAAAAGTAAGTGAAATAGTCTGGAGCACACAGTTTGTTAATCATATCGGGTCGGCTTATGTAAAATGGTCCAGTCACAAAAATGAACCAAATAAGCTTCAGCACATATCTTTACAATTGTAAGTAAAGTTGTAATACATACGAAGTAGCATACTGAACTGCCGTCAAGCGACGTTTGATCCGGCTGAAGTGTGGTTGTCGCTACTGCGCAGCTCACAAGACTTTAAAATTAAGTACTTATTTAATAAACGAATGCACAGAATTGGTAAGTGCCCTCAACTTAGCGCTAGAATCTTCAACTGTAATTATAAGGAGGATGGAGATTTTATTTAGCATCATTACAAAAACAGATTTAAGTAACATAAAACAGCAGCATAATGGGACGAAGAGGCTACAGGCACACGTAGGTTATAAAGCGTTACAGCCTTACATATCAACTAGCTTCGCTCTCGTAGACTGTCTGCCCTACAGAATTTTTTTTTCTTCATGTAATCGAAATTTCATGTTGCTCACAAAAAGCAACACCTTATAAGCTTTTCACTCTATTAAGGCCATATAATCATGGTCTTTTTCAATTGCAGTTCTGGCCAAAAAGTGATTCTGGTAGCTGTAGTCCAAAGTTTTTGTTAATCATGCCTTTTGCGTTCTTGCGGAGATATTTCCATAGCAGCTTTCCTCTCCTAACCAATATTTGTTTATATCTAACCAAGAAGAGAAATACTAATTTTCATGGATTCAGCTTTAAGAGGTTTTTAATGTCACAAAATATTTTGTTAAGAATTTTCATCCCGTATTGCACTCTCTTAGGGACTGAATTTCCAGAAACACTGAAACACGTTTTTCACTATCTTTTTTTTAAACCGTTAAGTCAAATACCAGTTGTCATAGATGCAGTCTTAGAAATCCTTTAGTAGTTCTTTAGTAATTATTTCTGGTCTATAAAACTTTCATTCACTATTTTACCCTGTTAGTGGTTGAATTTCCAAAACTGCTGAAACACGAGTTTTTATTTGCTGACTGACAAACGAAATGCCAGTTTTCGTAGTTCTAGCTGTAAAATTCCCTTAAGAGCAGCATACTTTCAAAAAGCCTTTCATGCCTTTTTTCACGCCCTTAGGTGAGAATTTCAGACAGTACCTCCTTAAACTAAGCCTGCAATATAGGATTCACACCCTCTTCAAACTTCAAGTTTCTATCCTCAGCGGTTTAGGCTGGGCGACGGTGAGTCAGCCGGTCAGTCGACCTGTCAAGAGATTGCATTTTATACACAGAGGAGATTGTGTGAATAAACTTCAGATAAAACGCGTCATATGTAGATTGAAGCTCCGATAAAATAAGTAAAACAGATGTAAAACATGAATGCGTAAACTGCGCCCTTGCAAGGCTCTGTTGGAGCTTCTGTAGGCACACAAGCTGCTCCTACATGCTGCAGTAAAAAACGGAAGATGTACTACAGAGAGCCCATGATATGAAAGCATTTGAAACTTTGCCACACGTTAAGTCAATAAACGTTATGCTGCTCTGCGACATAAAAAGATTAATAATCACAAAAAATTCCATATACGTTGAGTGCTGTATGCATTAGTTTATATTAATATACAGCATGTGGAGATTCAGGATACATACTATGAAGTTCGGAAAAAATAAGCAAAATAGCTATAAAATATGAGCGTGGGTACTGCACCTGTGCAAGACCCTATCGGAAATCCAGTGCATATAGAATCTGCTCATCAGAGCCATAGTCTAAAACAAAAGTATGGGTGCGATGTACTACAAAGAGCCATCATAGAAAAGTTTCCGAAACTTGCTCCACATTACAGTCAAATAAACATTATTCTGCACTGTGACATAGACTAGATAATGAATGAAGGAACAAATTTTCATGCACATTCAGTGCTACATGAATTAGCTTATGTTAATAATGAAGGCGCGGAAATTTATATAACGGATGCAGCTTAGGGTTCCGAAGTAATAAAAAAAAACTCCGTCTTCAGGTCACGAGTGACCTACCGGGACCATCCGACCGCCGTGTCATCCTCGGTGGAGGATGCGGATAAGAGGGGCGTGGGATCAGCACACCGCTCTCCCAGTCGTTATGTTGGTATTCTTGACCAAAGCCGTTACTATTCGGTCAAGTAGCTCCTCAATTAGCATCACGAGGCTGAGTGCACCCCGAAAAATGGCAACAGCGCATGGCGGCCTGGAGGGTCACCCATCCAAGGGCCGACCACGCCCGACAACGCTTAACTTTGGTGATCCTACGGGAACCGGTGCATCCACTGCGGCAAGGCCGTTGCCTCGGAAGTAATAGAATACTCGTAAATAGAATAATTATAAACTCTGCAAGCGTGAACTGCGTCCTTTCGAAATACAGGGTGATTCAAAAAGAATACCACAACTTTAGGAATTTAAAACTCTGCAACGACAAAAGGCAGAGCTAAGCACTATCTGTCGGCGAATTAAGGGAACTATAAAGTTTCATTTAGTTGTACATTTGTTCGCCATTTCAGCCAATAAAGTTTTTGGTCCCTTTTTCTTCGAAGGTGCTACTGTAACTGGACTACAGTATCTGGAGATGTTAGAGAATTGGCTGTTCCCTCAGCTCGAACAAGAAGCACAACAATTCATATTTCAGCAGGATGGAGCGCCACCACATTGGCACTTATCTGTCCGTAACTACCTGAACGTCAACTGCCCGAGGCGTTGGATCGGCCGCCAGGCAGCCCGTGACAGAGCACTTCATCACTGGCCTCCAAGAAGCCCTGATCTTACCCCCTGCGATTTTTTCTTATGGGGGTATGTTAAGGATATGGTGTTTAGGCCACCTCTCCCAGCCACCATTGATGATTTGAAACGAGGAATAACAGCAGCTATCCAAACTGTTACGCCTGATATGCTACAGAGAGTGTGGAACGAGTTGGAGTATCGGGTTGATATTGCTCGTGTGTCTGGAGGGGGAACTTGTTTTTGAGTGAAAAAAACCTTTTTAAATACTCTTTGTAATGATGTATAACAGAAGGTTATATTATGTTTCTTTCATTAAATACACATTTTTAAAGTTGTGGTATTCTTTTTGAATCACCCTGTATTGTTGAAGCTTCAGCACACTTATATTTTACTCATCAGTGCTGAAGTACAAAACAGAAAATATAGATGCAATTATACTACTAGGAATAAAGGACAGGTAAAATTCATCAAATGAATATCGGAGTTGGACAGGTAAAATTCATCAAATGAATATCGGAGTTGGACAGGTAAAATTCATCAAATGAACATCGGAGTTCCCATAAAGAAGTAAAACAGCTATGACACAATAGCACATGAACTAGCCCATACTAGTTTTTTTGGTAGGTGTATAATCTGCTCATCAAACCTGTAGTACAAAAGAAATGTATTTAAATTTCCATGTCTTCTCCATCAAAATATGCTAATCCAAACAGCGTTAAATGTGGATGGATATTTGATTTTTCATTTATTATCTAACCTATATTACAGTGTAGAACAACATTTATTTGACTAATGTGTGGCACGCCTCAGGGCCTTCTCTGAAATGGCCCTTTGTAACACACAGCTCCCACACTATTGTTTTATTCTACTGCTCTGATGAGCAGATTGTCGTAGCGGCACCTTATCAATAAGAGTGCCTGCACAACAGACAAGCAAGGTGAGCTGCTGACCTCCCATCAAGAGCTCATATCAAAACATCGCCACGGAATGCAAACATCAACAGACCTTCCTCATAAATACGGCACTACTTCATGAAAAGCCATGAGACAGAGACCCATCAATAACTAATGTGACTATGTGTAGCGCTCCGCAGAATCAGTGTTATAAGCACGCCAGCAGAGTCAGACAGGCAGTGTGTACCTGCAACTAGGATAGCTCTAGCCAATACCTGTGCTGGCTCTAGTATAGTAGACACTCGCCCTAGTCTCCTGTAGAAATTTGTATCTTGTTGGGACTAACGCCACATTGGAATTGTGTAGCTTAGTATTTTGGTTGTTATTATTTATTTTCATTGTCTTGTAGCCGGCCTGGGTGACCGAGCGGCTATAGGCGCTACAGTCTGGAACCGCGCGACCGCTACGGTCGCAGGTTCGAATCCTGCCTCGGGCATGGATGTGTGTGTGATGTCCTTAGGTTAGTTAGGTTTAAGTAGTTCTAAGTTCTAGGGCACTGATGACTTTAGAAGTTAAGTCCCATAGTGCTCAGAGTCATTTGAGCCATTTTTCATTGTCTTGTAATTTTTATCTGGCTTTTGCCGCCACAAGATTTATTGTGTTACTTATTGTTCTTGAGTTTGGAAATTAGTGCACACCAAGAAGGTGTTTTAGTTAAATAAAGTGTGTTAAAACTTGATCGTTAGATCTTTCCTGCCGACCTCAGGACACTACGGTTATTGGCGAAGAAGACAAAACTTTCATTTTCCATCGAAATGGCTACCTTAGAGGAATTTCTTCAGTCCTTGACGGACACTCTATAGCAGTTTCAGGCAGCGTTCACAAATTCGCGCGTAAATGGAACACTTTGCACGTGGCTCCACCGACGTTTCCGCCTTTCGAGAGGTCTGTCGAACCATGGTCAAATTACGTCGAACGGCTGTAACAACATTTACTCGCACATGGGATACACAATGAAAATCGACGTCGAGCTTTTATACACGTCAGCTCCGAGTGTCTGAGTTTCTTTTCTTGTCGAATGCCACCAGGTCATACATATTGGGAATGGATTACGGCGCTCCAGGGTGTCTCCCGCTATTGTAAATTCCGGATCGTCAACATTGCTGCAAGCAGTCTTACGCTACTTCGTCGATTCGAGATATGGTGGTGTTTCACACACCAGACGAGGGTCTACGGGCCGATATATTGAAGTTACAGGATCCTGCCCTCGACGCCTGTCTGCCGATCATTCTTGGGTCTGAACAGTCTCACCGTCTACAACCGCCGCGTTTTGATCTGGCTTTTTCCACAGCTTGCCAGCTGCCTAGCGCCTAGCGGAAGTCTCGTCGGTCCGTTGGCACAACTCATAACAGAATATCTTTTGCACATTTCCCATCATTTCCGAACTGTATCTGGACTCATCAACGGTGCACTGCTTGCAGCCGACTGGGCCATATCGCCGATGTGTATCAGGCTTCACCGAAACAATTCGTAGATGCCACGCTTCCTGCGGACGCGCAGCCCATCACAATCGTCACCGCAGAATCTGGAAGCCTAGCATTCCATTGACAGGCAAGTATTCTCCATCATTCACCAGTCGAAAGCGCGTTTCCTGCTTACCTTGGAGGTCGCGGATATTCCTGTGGTCTTCCAAACTGAAGCGGCATCTTCCGTTTCTATTGTGGATGTTGTCACATACCAACGCTTGGGCTTGCCAGCTTTGTCTCCGTACACTCGCGACTTGCGTAGTTTCAGTAATCACCATATCTCAGTCGACAGCGGTTTTTCAACACAAATCTCCTATAACGGTCTTTCCTTGACTGCTTAGTTTTTGGTGGTCGGCTCCCCCGGAGCTACTAACCTTTTGGGTTTGGACATTTTTGGTCGTCTGCGTTTGTTGGTGCAGGACGAGGTACAGGCGATTTCGATCCCCTTCTTGGATATCCTACTCGCCCCGTTACTCAGCAAATACGAAACGTCGTTCTCATCCTCCACACGAGGGGTGAAGGGTTTCATCGCACATGTTCAGGTTCTTCCATCTGCCATCCCTCATATTTTTAAGGCCCGCCTGGCCCCCTTTGCTCTATGAGAGAGGCTCCAGGTGCAATTTCGCCGCTTACAAGACGAAGGCATCCTTTCTCCAGTCGCGCGCAATCGCTATCGCTATCGTGTTAATCGAGAAGCTGAATATTGCTTTATGCATCTGTGGCGATTGTAATGTCATGGTAAATTCTCAGTCCGTCATCGAGGCATATCCTGTCATATCGGTGGACAACATACACGTCTTGCGGGCTCAACCGTTTTTGCCAAAATTGATTTGCGTGTGCTTATTTCCTGCTGCTGTTGGACGAGGAATCGCAGTAGATCCTAGTCACACCCCGTGTGGCCTTTTCCGGTACAACCCGCTCCCGTTTGGCATTGCCAGCGCCCCCGCCATTTTCCAACGTTATTTGGAACACCTCACAAGTCAGATATCAGGTGCAGCAAGTTATCTAGATTTGTCATCGTCGGTGGCTCTTACGCGGTGGACCTCGCGGACAAGCTGGATAGGCTGTTTTGGGTATTTTCCGAGGCTAACCTGCGTTGCCAGAAAGAAAAGTGTGACTTTTCTTGAGAGGTCAGTTATCTCGGGTTCACGATTGATGCTCGCGGCCTACAAGTCTCTAAGGAGTATGTCGAGGTGATTCAAAACATGCCTCCTCCCAGCACTGTGAAGCAACTGCAATCCGTTCTTGGTCAAATTAACTATTATCGGCGTTTTATACCCCACGCCGTTGAGATTTCGGCGCCTCTGACCGGGTTATTGCGCAAGGATGTGTGTTGGGCTTGGGATGCGGTGTATGAGCACGCTTTAAATAGTCTCAAGTCGGCTCATCCCGACCTCCTTGTCTGGCCGCTTACGACCCTTCCATGCCCCTCATCGTCGCCGCCGATGCATCGGACTAGGGCCTGGATGCAGTCCTCTCGCAAGTGTTAAATGGCGCTGAGTGGCCGGTGGCCTTCATATCCAAAAAAATGACCGACGCTCAAACCAAATACAAATTGGAAAGGAATCTTTGGCGAAGGTTATCGCCCTAACAAAATTCTACGATTTCGTGTGCGGTCGTCATTTCACTCTGCAGATTGACCACAGATCTTTGGTTTCTTTGTTCCACCCAGGTGCTGCAGTGCCCACCTAGACAAAGTGCTGCCTCCAGCGTTGAGCGCTCTTCCTGGCGATGTTCGACTTTAATACTGCCTATCGCATCGCTGAAAGGAACACAAACGCCAATTTCCTTTCACGGCTGCCTGCCGGAGCGGATCGTGTGTTTGACACCTCCCCCTTGGTTTGTTTCTATGTGGAACCGAATGTGGACGCAGCTTTGGACGCACTTCCATTGGATGCCGATGTGGTCCGGCGGACCATTGCTCAGGATCAGACACTGCAAGCTCACCATCGCCAAATTACTGCGGGTTGGCCAAACAGCTGTCGCAGCATCCATCCGCAATGCGGAAGTCCGGCATTTTTGAGATCATCAGCACAGTCTCTTTTTCCGCAGTGGCGTCATCCTTTTGCATGGTGATTCAGAAGTTCCCCGGTTGCTCATACAGCATGCATTGCATCGCTGTGTCCTCGATCTCCTCCACACTGACCATTCGGGAATCGTCCTCGCCAAACAGCTGGCCCACCGACACATTTATTGGCATGGATTGGATAAAGACATGTCCTCCCTCAGTATTTTTCATGGCCAGATACAACTTCTCCATGAGAACGTCTCCACTTGGATCTTGCAAGGCCATTTCATTGATCCCATCCTGATCGACTCCAGGTCAGGATACCATTACGTATCCCACATGATGAACACCACTTCTGTTGAGACTATCAAAATTCTCTGGTGCCTCTTTGCTGTCGATGGACTCCTCAAAATGATCGTTACAGATAATCATCCACAGTTTACATTGACCGAGTTTAAGCAATTCTGTGCTGCCAATGGGATTTCCCTCATCCACACCACCCCATTTCACCACATGTCATATGGCCAGGCAGAGCGTTTTGTAGACATTCAAGACGCAACTCGATAAACTGCTGTGCCTTCACCTGCTGGAGCAGGCTGTGGTGTCACTGCCAGACACCACACTTGCTAGGTGGTAGCTTAAATCGGCTGCGGTCCATTTAGTACATGTCGGACCCGCGTGTCGCCACTGTGTGATCGCAGACCGAGCGCCACCACAAGGCAGGTCTCGAGATACGATAGAGCACTCGACCCGCAGTTGTACGACGACTTTGCTAGCGACTACACTGACGAAGCTTTCCTCTCATTTTCCGAGAGACAGTTAGAATAGCCTTCAGCTAAGTCCATGGCTACGACCTAGCAAGGCGCCATTAGCCTTACATAGTTTGATAGTTATCGTATGAAATGTCTCATCAAGAACGTTGTAAACCAACAAAGAATAAAAGTTAAGTATTCGAGGAGCTGCATACTTTTCTTATTAGAATTCACTACTTATCCTGTTCCAGAATTCACGCCCGTCTGCGTTAGATAGCTTGCATTTCGGCCTCCTCTATCTACAAGGTGTTGGCACATTCGCCAACACATCATTGGCGACGAGGATGGGATGTGATCTTTCTAATTGCTTCCATTTACTTGTGTCATGGCTTCGCCAGATGTAGTGTCCGAATTTTATCGCTTGCAGAATCAGCAGACGCAGGCGTTATTGGATGCCCTTGGACAGCTCGTCCAGGGTCAACGTGCCATTCAAACCGATGCGGCAGCCGCCGCTTCATCGCTGCCGCCGCCACAACATGCAGTTGCACCGCAGTTTCGCCAGTTTGACCACACCCACGAGACCTGGACTGAGTGGTCACGCCAGTTTGGATTTCATCTCGCCGCCTACAGAATTCAAGGTAACGAGCAGCAGCCTCACTTATTGTCTTGTGTCGGCGTGCAAACGTACCGTGTGATAGTGAAATTGTTTCCCCGACGCGACGTAGCGACTCTGTCCTACGATGAAATTTTGTCGGCATTGGACGCCTATTTCAAGGAAACAGTTAATGTAGTTGCAAAAAGGTATACGTTTTTTCGTACAAAACGTACGGCCGGTCAAACTAATAGGGAGTGGGTTGCAACTTTGCAAGGCCTTACTAGGGATTGTGCGTTTGAATGTGACTGTGGCCTTCCTTATTCAGATACAATGGTACGTGATGCAATTGCACAGAACGTTTCTGATGTTCGCATACGGGAGCAAATTTTGAAACTAGTTAATCCCTCCCTTCAACAAGTGATAGACATATTGGATAGACAAGACACACTTGACTGTGCTCAGGAATCATTTGAAACTTCGCCAGCAGTGTGTAACATTAACCGGCCCGCCGGGCGCGCTGCGCGGCCCGGTCAAGTGCCCTCACGCACGTCCGCACAGCTGCCGCCACGCTCTAAACCAGGTGTGCCGCGCCAGCATACAAATGCAGTGAAATCATGCCCGCGGTGTGCTACTAGACATTCGCGTGAACATTGCCCGTCACGCCAAGCTATTTGCTTTTTCTGTAATAGGAAAGGACATGTTCAAAGTGTTTGCCAGAAAAAGCTCAGATCAGACAATCACAACCATTCCAGGCCCTTTGCTTCGCGCTGGAATCGAACCAAGGACACTCAGGCTCGTGGACCTTCGCCCATGGACATTCATGTAGTTACTTCCACCCCGTCCAGTGCCACTTTCTCTAACAGTGACTGTGTTCATCCCACAACAACTGTGCGTCGACGTCGCCGGAAATCACGTCAATTAGCAAGTGATGCTGTACGTGTATCAGTTCAAATTGCACGAGACAGTCGCTCTTGTCGTCAGCAGGACAATAAACTTTTTGTAGATTTGGAGTTTAATGGCAAGGTCATACCATTCCAGCTCGATACCGGTGCTGCAGTTTCATTGCTCAATCACGACACGTACAAACAACTGGGCAAACCTCCGTTGCGTGCCGCAACTGTTAAGCTCACTGCATATTCCGGACAGAAGATTCCTGTGTTAGGACAGTGCAGCCTTCTTGCAACATACAAGGGACAAACAAAACATGTGTCATTTTACGTTCTTCGTTCTTCTACTGCAGTGAACTTGTTTGGTTTAGATTTATTTCAGTTGTTTAACATGTCTATAGTAAATCAGGTCCTATCAGTGAATCAGACTGTGCCTTCAGACAGTGTTTCTCGGCTATGTGACGAATTTTCAGACATTTTTGCACCGGGCTTAGGTTGCGCTAAAAACTATGAAGCACATTTGGAACTGAAAGTAAACGCACAACCGAAATTTTTCAGTGCGCGCAATGTTCCTCACGCATTGCGTGATGAGGTCGCAAGAACATTAAACGATTTAGAATCACAAGGTGTAATTGAACATGTGCAAGCTTCTCTCTGGGCATCATCCTTAGTAATTTTGCCAAAACCTTCCGGAAAATTGAGACTTTGCGTGGACTTCAAGGCCACAGTGAATCCACAGCTAGTGACTGCTACTTTTCCTTTGCCCCGCCCGGAAGATCTTTTTGATAAACTGTGCCCAGGAAAATATTTTTCAAAGTTGGACCTAGCCGATGCGTACTTGCAAATACCGGTGGACGACGAATCCCAGCGCGTATTGGTGATTAACACGCATCTTGGATTGTACAGATTCAAAAGACTGCCATTCGGGTGTGCATCCGCCCCTGCATTGTTTCAGCAATATTTACAAACTATTTGTGCGTCGGTCCCTACTGCAGCAAACTATCTGGACGATATAGTGATCTCCGGACAGACAGAAGAAGATCATCTTGCGAACCTCTGAACATTATTTCAGGTCTTGCGACAAAATGGTCTTTGCTTGCGGAAGGACAAATGTGTGTTTTTTGCTCGTGCCTTACCATACCTGGGACATGTCATCAATGCCCAAGGCATACATCCGAGTCCAGAGCACCTCCTGCCATACAAGATTTGCCTTCACCACAAAATGTGAAGCAGCTATAGAGTGTGTTGGGTAAAATTAACTATTATCATCGCTTTCTGCGCAATGCCTCTTCCATTTCAGCTCCGCTTCATCGCTTACGCCGTACAGGTGTTGCGTTCGTCTGGACGACGGAATGCGAACGCGCCTTTCGCCAGTTGAAATCGGTGTTGCTTTCTAATACTTGCCTTACGCCATTCGATCCCCAGAAACCCCTTTTGTTGATGGTAGATGCATCGGATTTCGGGATCGGTGCTGTGCTTGCGCACAAAGTTGGCTTGCATGATCGCCCTATTGCCTTTGCGTCCAAATTGCTCTCGTCTGCGCAAAGAAATTATTCCCAGATAGAGAAAGAAGCTTTGGCTCTCGTGTTTGGTGTTACTAAGTTCCATGATTTCTTGTATGGTCATCACTTTACCATCATCACAGACCACAAACCTTTGACATCGCTTTTTCATCCGAACAAGCCTGTACCTCCACGTACAGCGCAGAAATTCATTCGCTGGTCTATTTTCCTCTCGCAGTACCGCTACGATATCTTGTATCGGTCCACTGCTAAGCACGGAAACGCCGATGCGTTGTCCCGTTTGCCTGTTGCTGAGGATAAAGCATTCGATTCTTCCGAACTTGCTTGCATGTTCATTGATTCGGAAACCGATGAAGTGGTCGAATCGTTTCCGATTGATTTTCGACGTGTAGCTACAGCCACAGCTGCTGACCCGGTCCTTGCTACCGTTTTGCGTTTTGTTGCTACGCAATGGCCTTTGTCAAAGTCTCGGATCGAGGATCCGTTGGTTCGCCGATTTTTTGCTCACAAGGAGAGACTTTTTGTACGACGTGGTTTTTGTTGTTGCGTTCTGATAATGATCAGTCCAGAGTCGTGGTCCCACGTTCGTTACAGTCCTCTGTTTTACGGCTTCTTCACCAAGGACATTGGGGTATAGTGCGAACGAAACAACTTGCTCGTCAGCACTGTACTTGGTTCGGAATCGATGCTGCGATTACGAATATGTGTTCTTCTTGCTTGGCGCGTGCCGCACAACAATCCACACCGCCGCGGAAAGTCTTTGCATGGCCAAAAGCCACTTCCCCTTGGCAACGCTTGCACATCGATTTTGCTGGTCCATTCTGGAATGCTCGATGGTTGGTTCTGGTAGATGCCTTCAGTAATTTTCCTTTTGTTGTCCGGATGTCTTCCACGATGTCGTCTGCCACCATCCAAGCATTGTCTGCTATCTTTTGCATTGAAGGTCTTCCGCAGGCTATTGTTTCCGACAATGGCCCACAATTCATGTCCGCAGAATTTCAGTCATTCTGCCAGGCCAATGGTCTTCAACATCTGACATCCGTGCCGTTTTCGCCTCAGTCAAACGGTGCCGCTGAACGATTGGTCCGGACTTTCAAGTCACAGATGTTGAAGTTGAAAGAGTCGCATTCTCGGGAGGACGCATTGTTGCTCTTTTTGTCTTCGTATCACTCTCAGCCCCGAGATGGTCGCTCGCCGGCTGAGTTGCTCCATGGTCGTCCTCATCGAACCTTGATGTCTTTGCTGCATCCGCCACATCAGGTTCCAGTGCAGCGGCAGACTTCTGCTTTTGCTCCAGGCGACGTTGTATTCTATCGCAACTATCGCGGTTCACGGCGTTGGCTCGCAGGGCGCATTCTTCGCTGCCTCGGCCGCGCCATGTATTTGGTTTTGGGGGGCCTCTGGTGAGGTGCGTCGGCATCTCAATCAGCTGCGCCTCTGTTGTCGCACGGGTTCTGCCGCTCCCCGTCTGCTTTCAGCGACGGTGCCGTCCGGTCAGCGCCCTGGGGACCCATCTACTGGCTCGCCTCATCCCCAGGTGTTACCGACGATGCCTTCCATTTTGCCCCATGGCGACGCGCCGCCGCAGCCGCCGCCGCCGCCGCCGCCTGTTCTCCCGCCGGCGCCGCCCGCAGTGGATGCTTCGCTGCTGCCACCGGGCGCCTCCCTGGGTCACGCGCCGCCTATCGCTTCCCGTGCCCAGCTGTCCTCCGCCATGGAACTCTTGCCAGCTCCGGACCACATGACGTCATCGCGCGTCGGATACCCCGACGCAATGGAGGTCGACCCTTCGGCCCCTCCTGTTTCTTTACGGGCGCATACACCGCATGTTGACGTGCACCCTGGACTAGGTTTTCAGGCGTTTCCTAGCTCCCCTCAGACCGAATGGACGGGTGCGGGTGGTACAGCCTCACCTGTTGTTAGGCTCCCCACCTCATCGCATACGTCAACATGGGGTCCTCCCCACGGCGGGCGGAAGCCTTCTCGCACGACCGTTCGCCGATTTGCGGGGGAGGAATGTGGTGTCACCACCAGACACCACACTTGCTAGGTGGTAGCTTAAATCGGCCGCGGTCCATTTAGTACATGTCGGACCCGCGTGTCGCCACTGTGTGATCACAGACCGAGCGCCACCACAAGGCAGGTCTCGAGATACGATAGAGCACTCGACCCGCAGTTGTACGACGACTTTGCTAGCGACTACACTGACAAAGCCTTCCTCTCATTTGCCGAGAGACAGTTAGAATAGCCTTCAGCTAAGTCCATGGCTACGACCTAGCAAGGCGCCATTAGCCTTACATAGTTTGATAGTTATCGTATGAAATGTCTCATCAAGAACGTTGTAAACCAACAAAGAATAAAAGTTAAGTATTCGAGGAGCTGCATACTTTTCTTATTAGAATTCACTACTTATCCTGTTCCAGAATTCACGCCCGTCTGCGTTAGATAGCTTGCATTTCGGCCTCCTCTATCTACAAGGTGTTGGCACATTCGCCAACACATCACAGGCCATACTTCTTTCTTTGGCTACACACCATACCACCCTGCATGCTGGTAAAAGACCAGTGGAGATACTTCAAGATCAACCATTTCTGTCCTTGTTCCCAAGACTTCTCACCATCTCATCTGCACTCCAGCCACACCCTTTCCACATTGGGCAGGAGATCTGGGCACAGATCTTCTCTTGTCTATTGGTGCACTAAGCACTTGCCATCATCACCAAGCTCTGCAGCCGGGCTGTGGTATCTCTCTGGTGGGCCTGTCGACAGCTGCTCTGTGATGGAACCTCTGCTTCTGCCTCTGCCTCAGCTGTTGCCTCTGCTGAGAGCTGCCCCTGCTGCATTACTGCCTCCAGCCTCTGATGGCCATAAACCTATGGACGTCGACCAGGACGCCACCCCCCCCCCCACTCCTATGGACGGTCGTGGTGCTGTACATTCTTTTTGCAGGGGGAGAAATGTCGTAGCGGCCACTTATCAGTTAGAGGGCCCGCAAGACAGACAAGTAGGGTGGGCTGCCAGCCTTCCTTCAAGAGCTCATAACAAAACATCACCAGTGAATGTAAACATCAACAGAACATAAACATCGGACTACTCCGTGAAAAGCCATGTCACAGAGATCCACCAATTGGAACTAGTGTAACAAAGTGTAGCACTCCACAGATTTAGGGTTATAAGCACGCCGGCAGAGTCAGACCGGCACTGTGTACCTACAGCTAGGACAGCTCTGGCCAACACCTACGCTGGCTCTAGCCCAGTAGACACTCGCCATAGTCTTCTGTAGAAATTTGTATCTTCTTGTACATAACGCCACTTTGAAATTGTGTAGCGTAGTATTTTGGTTGTTGTTATTACTTTTCATAGTCTTGTAATTTTTATCTGGCTTTTGCCACCACAAGAATTATTGCGTTTCTTGTTGTTCTTGAGTTTGGAAATAATTAGTGCACGCCAAGAAGGCGTTTTAGTTAAATAAAGTGCGTTCAAACTTGATTGTTAGTCCTGCCGACCGCAGGACACTACACAGATGACTAATGTTCTCGAGTTCCAGTAGAACCTTGCACGGACACAGGATACACGCTCATATTTTAAACAATTTTATCTATTTTATCGGAATTTCGTATGTAACCGGATCTACAGACATTGTATCTTGGTCTATATTATTAAAGGGATAATCCTATCCTTGATTCATGTTTCGTGGTGTACAATTTCGGTTATAAGTTGCCCATGTAACAGTTTCCAGGAGGAAAAAAACCTTGATTTTCAGTATTTCATATAATCACTGACAAATTTAAAAATTTAAATTATGTAATAGACACACATTAAGAGATATCCTCATATGTTAAAGCTTCAAGCGAATAATAAAAGTATTACAATTAGAAACTGGCTATATCTTGAGCGGTGGTGGCATCGGCAAAAGGATACTGATGTGCTACAATGTGGTGACCTATATGTTTTTGACTTACAATGGTAGTAACCGCAACTAAATTAAATACACTGACGGAAAAAAAATGACAACACCGCGAAGGAGTTGTGCGACATAAACGAAAGTTGGAAGGCGTATTCCTTCATTTGAAAGACGACGTCTATTCAAATTTCGTGCCAGTTGCATAAGATTGGCGCTATTAGCATTACTATGAGGATGAAAATCTGGTTTGCTTTAAATACACGCTATAACGGTCGTTAGCGTTAGTTACCTTTAAGGTTGGAAGCGGTGAGCTGATTTTAGTCAAGAAAGCCACTAAGGCGTCAAAGACGCCATTACCAGCACCTCACCGAATTTCAACGAGGTCATAATAGGGCTGCGAGAAGTTGGATATTCCTTCTGCGGTATTGTAGAAAGACTTGGGGGGACTAGCCACTGTACATGGTTGCTGGCAGCGGTGACCACGAGAGTGTTTGGTCGCAAGAAGACCGGGCTCCAGACGGCTACGTGGCGCTACCGAGAGAGAAAACCGTCGTGTATGGCGTACGGCTCTGGCGCTTCGTATTGCATCTGTAACAGCAATATCAGCAGCAGTCGGCACCACAATGACACAATGAAGTGTTACAAATCGGTTAGTTAAGGACAGATCCGAGCCAGACGCTCTGTAGCATGCATTCCATTGACCACATACCACCACCATTTGCGTCTTCAATAGCGTCAAGCGAGAGCTCATTGGAGGGCAGGGTGGGGATCTGCTGTGTTCTCTGATAAAAGCTGACTGGACCTCGGTGCCGGTGATGGCCGTCTGACGGTTAGGAGGAGGCCAGTTGCGGGACTGTAGTCAATATTTCTGCAAGCTAGACACACTGGACCTACACCTGGAGGTATATTCTAGGGTGTTCTTTCGTATGATAGCAGGAGCACTCTCGTGGTTAACCGACGCACCCTCACTGCAAATTTGTGCGTCAGTTTGGTGATTCGACTTGTTATGCTGTTATTCATGAATAGCAATCCAGGGGGTATTTTCCAACAGGCTAACGCTCGCCCACTTACCGCTGTTGTAACTCAACATACTCTACCGAGTATCGACCTGCTGCCTTGCCTGATCCACCAAGGGATTTGTCCCCAATCGAGCACTTATGAGACAACATAACAAATTGTAAAATGATTTAGAAAAAGATATCTGTATGGTGCAAAAATCGGCAATTGACCCTAAATAATGAAACGTGTGAGGTCGTCCACATTAATGCTAACAGGAATCCGTTAAACTTCGGTTACACGATAAATCAGTCAAATCTAAAGGCCATAAATTCAACTAAATACCTAGGAATTACATTTACGAACAAATTAAATTGGAAACTACACATAGAAAATGTCGTGCGGAAGGCGAACCAAAGACTGCTATTTATTGGCAGAGAACTTAGATGATGCAACAGCTCTACTAAAGAGACTGCTTACACTCTGTCCTCTTTTGCAGTACTGCTGCGTGCTGTGTGATTCTTACTAGATATTAGACTGGGTGTTGTGTGCTGTCCTTTGGTTAGTTAGGTTTAAGTAGTTCTAAGTTCTAGGGGACTGATGACCACAGATGTTAAGTCCCATAGTGCTCAGAGCCATTTGAACCATTTTTTACTAGATAGAATGAAAGTGGTGCATCTGGAAACTTCAAAGGAAGCAGCAATTTTTGTTTATCGAGAAATAGGGGAGAAAGTGTCACGGACATGATACAGCATTTGGGGTGGTCATCATTAAAATGAAGGCAATTTTCGTTGCGGCGGAATCTTCTGACGAAATTTGAATCACCAACTTTCTTCTCCGAATGCGAAAATATTTTGCTGACGCCGACATACATAGGGAGAAACGATCATCATAATAAAATAAAGGAAATCAGAGCTCGTACCGAAAAATATAGGTATTCATTTTTTCGAGACTTAACATCTGAGGTCATCAGTCCCCTAGACTCAGACTACATAAACCTAACTAACGTAAGGACATCACATACATCCATGCCAGAGGCAGGATTCTAACCTGCGACCGTAGCAGCAGCGCGGTTGCGGACTGAAGCACCTAGAACCGCTCGGCCACAACGGCCGGCATTCATTTATTCCGCGCGCTGTTAGAAAGTGGAATAACAGGATTATTGTGAAGATGGATCTATGAACACTCTGCCAGACAGTCAAGTGTGGTTAGCAGAGTATCGATCTATATGTAGATCATGGGAAAAAAACTCCAGCACCATTCGCAACCAGCAATAACCGTCCCTGTGTTGACCGACCAAGTGAAACAGGCATGAAAATCCGTCCCACAAACTGGCGGCATCTGTACAAGACAATGCATGCACGTCTGCATGCTTGGGTTCGAAATTCCGGCAGTTACACCGGTAATTAATGTACCAGCATTTCACATTAGGAATGACTTATCTCGCGCTTACATTAACCTGTGATCTTGCATTGTTAATCACTTAAATATTTTAATCAGACAAATATTCTCGAAATTTGTTTATTACTTTTTTTGGTCTTGCGATTTTTTTTTCAGTGTATATTAATTTTACGTGAATAAATTGAATGACATAAACATGTTTAAATGTTATAGGTAGTGGCTACGAAGTCTTTCGCGACGTATTTCCTGAGTAAAAATTTCTCGGTGTACATGCCGCGTCAAATCAGGATAAATCTCCGAGCTTTCGACCACTACCTCCATGGTCGTCGTCAGGGCTAAAACTGACTGTCGTGAACTAGCGAGGTTCCCACTTTTATATGCAAAGGACGGCTTCTTATTGGCTGGAATACGTCAGCGATATGGCGCGTAGCGAAGTGGTGCCCTCTACTTCCATAGATGTAGTTGCTATCCCGCGTTGCTTGCAGCGCCATCCCTTAAATCAGGAGGTAAAGTGCGAGAAGTTTTTCTCAGCGATTTTTCTTTATCCAGTGCACTCTTCCAAGTGTTGCTAAGTGCATAGCCGTTGTCTCTATTAAAGTTATTATCGCTAAGCCTAATTTCGACTGCTTCCCGGATCACAGAGTCCCAGTAATTCGATGTGTGGGCTATTACTCTGGTTTCTTCAAATAAAATCTTATGCTTGTTAAGCAGGCTATGTTCAGCCACCGCTGATTTTTCCAAATACCTGTATTTCAGGTGACGTTGATGCTCGATGCAGCGGTCGGCAACGGTTCTTACAGACTGGCCCACGTAATTCTTGCCGCATTCGCAAGGAATAGTATAAATTCCCGGCACTCTTAAGCCGAGACTATCTTTGACTGGTCTCAACATTTCCTTAATTTTCCTAGGTGGTCGGAAAACTGGTTTTATTCCTTGCCTCTTCAGGACTCTGGCTATCTTGCTCGTTGTAGCACCGCAAAAAGGAAGCCGCGCTAAGTGTTGGTCCTCTTCTTGTATGTGGCCGGCATCGTGTCTTACTTTCTTGGACAATACTGATTTAATTTCACCGGCAGAATAACCATTCCTCTTGAAAACAGTCGTCAAATGGTTGATCTCGGGACCGAGGTGGTCCTTGTCGGAAATAGTCCTGGCTCTGTGTACTAGTAGTAGTTTTACATTTTGAGCAATTTAAAAAAATGAAAAGACGCTGGCATCTACAGGAACCGAACGCAGGTCCATGACTTACCTGTTGAAACGTCCCCTTAGAACAATTATACATGACTGTCCTTAACCTGACACACAATATTTTTAGCGCAACGCAATCTGACTTTCAAAACTCCCTACTAAAGAATGGCCCTGATAAACATTAAACTATGCCTTTCACAAATCACTTACCTCACAAAAATCTTCGCTGCTCAAGCTACTGCAATACAGCGAGCGCCACTACTGCCAGCTAAATAAAAGATTCAAACTACTAAAGGCACTAACTACTGATAGGGATAGTTAGCAAATGAAAGATATTAATAGAGAACAAACAATGTATTTACCTTGATATCATCATATATAAATATAGCAGTTCATGGAAAATTTGAAAACTCCGCCATCTCTCTCCTCACATCCACCACTGCTGGCAGCTCACCTCCAACTGCGCAACGCTACGCGCTGTTCACAGCCAGCTGCCTCTGCCCAACACTACAATGGCGAGTATTACAACAATGCAAAGCAGCCAAAGACTGCACACAGCACATCCAGTGATTTTCATATTGAGCGCTACGTAACGTTGCCAATAAGAAAACATAAACAGCCTACTTACATAGCCCCCATGCTCCCCACAAAAAATTTTTACAAATGGTGTTGGGCACTGGCCAATACAGATTTGACAAAAATTTTTCACAATTACAGTAACAAAGATATAAAATGCACACACTTATTGATACAATGTTGGTCAAAAGCTAAAATTTTCTCACAGTCCATAAAGACAGTCCAGATTGTTCATCACAGTAAAAATGCAGAGTTTTTCTCAAAGTCTGAGCAGTAAAAGAAATTGCACACAAAAGTAGTGGATTTCCATGCAGTCTTGAAGAAGTAGCGTTGTCCTTCCAACGGAAAGACAGTGCTGACTCTTGACATGCTGACAGATAATGGGCCACAACAGAGCAAACCCACAGCAGAGTCATTCGACGTTTTGAAGAATATTGGTAGTTAGGTCAACACAGAGTAGACCCACTGTAGTCCTGGTAGAGAGTATGGTATTGGTGGGCCACCAGAGGTGCAGACCCACTGCAGTCCTTGTAGAAATAATGGTATTGATGGATCATCAAAGATGTAGACCCACTGTAGTCCTTGAAGAGATGGCCAGCAGCCATCTGTTGTGACTGTGCAGGTGCACAATCATCATTGAAGAGTCTTGCGGATAATATAGCAAGTCCATAAACCACCACTTGTGCACTCACAAAGTTTTTGAAATTGTCCTTAGAACCAGCAATGCTGTTATCCAGTCCCTTGCTGAGTTATTAACACACGTGCAAACACTAACATCCCTACTTCTCACATATTGTCCACATACTATGACCAACAGAAACGTGTGCAGTGAAATGTAACTAACAAGTTAATAATATCATGAACTGGTGACAATTACAATTTTATAACATAAGAATACAATTACAAAGGTACAAAATACATCATTAAAAACATAACAATACAGATAACATTTGTAGTAAAACAGGCGTTACAAAAGAATAGAAATAAACATATACATCAGTGTTACAAAAATAGTGACATAAGTACATACATAAAATAATGAGAATAGTTTTCGAAACATTAATTTCACACATGAGCATTAAACAGAACGGAATTAACAATATCTAACATCTTTACAAAGTAAATAACATATTATTAATGCCAATTATATTCGAGGATAACAGGATTCCTCATCATAGTGAATGTAGCTTAATATTAAAAGAGAAAAAAATTCTATGAAACTGTACACAGAGACAGGAAGAAAACAAATACACAAGGGTACACAAACATATAGTGGGATAACACAAAAGGGAAAGGACAGGGTTCATTTTCAGTGTAACATGTGGTACTGCAGTCCAACCCAAAACTTCATATATCTTTCCTCTTATTTCATCCTTTGTTTCCACCCAAAAAATTCTATCTAAGCATGATTTCTGTATTTATATGTTCATACATTTCTTACCTCAACATTTATTTCCAAGAAAATCCTACCTAAACCTGTTTTCTCAATGCATTTCTTTACCTATTCTCCATAGTCAGTTTCTTACATAGTCTACCCCCTCTTAAGCTAACTTAAATCTACTGAGCTCAGATGCTAAACTAAGGGACGAGGCAATGCAGCAGCACAAAACAATTAACACAAGCAGCAATGACAAAAAATACAGATTGGCAAAGCTAGCAGCATAAATGAGCAAAAGTCAAATTCAATAACACTATGCCTGGCAAACAGCAGCAACTTATACCTAAACATGACATAGCGCAAGCAGAAAAAATATTACACTAAAATGGCCATGTCTAATACCTATGTCACATCTTAACATTAGAGTGATGCATCACAATTTATTCTACAAAAGAAATTACCAAGTACTTGAAAAGAATATTATGTATGCAGTTACTAGTTCCTTCTTATTGTTCTTTCCTTTCCAAGTGCTCCTTTTTTAAAGAATGTGGATCATAAAATAATTATTTAATAGATCTGTTGACAGAAAGTGTTCACATTAGCAAATGCATTTCATTTTATAAAAGCAATGCTGCAACACAGCTGAAAAACAGGTATCAAATGAAATAAGCAATTACGCAAACCAAAGCATAAAAATATCATTCAATAGTCATGTGACATTTCATAAGTTAGTAGAAATTCTCTCAACTCTCGTAGAAAGACGCTTGTCGTAATCAGGTGTGCAGATGTACGAATATTTCCCATCAATTCATAAGCATTTCAGTAATTAGCACAAAGTGCGAGTAATCATATGTTTTCAAGTAACGAGGGTGTCGCATTAGCGATGAAAGGCACACCCTAATGGCTTGTTCTCCAGGTGTTTGACACGTCCCACGTCCCCTTTTTTTTTTCTACCTGTTCCGCTGAAAAGGGCTCGCAATAATGGCTTTTTCTCCAGGCGTCTGACACAGCTGGGTGCCCGCGACGCATTACGTGCAGGTGGTCACTTAACTTTCTTACGGAAATATTTACCGCTACAGTGACAGCCTCACATAAAAATATTTCACAGGTCAAGAATTAGCGTTGCAAATCTGTAGAAAGAAAATCCTATAAATATAAGTGTCCAAATAAAATATTCGTCAGCATTGTGATACAGTCACGCATTTATGCACATTTCATAACTCTTAAAGTACGATTCTTGGTTTCCAACATCCTGTTTCACAAGTCAAGAGTCCCTACCCACTATTCATTACTCCTTACCTTATTACACATATACGTATCCATCGACACTCGTCAATATTTCGTCATTATAAATATGAAGCGTAATCAAATAACTCATATAGCCTCAGCCTATTAATCGTAAACATACCTCAGCAGCATAATACACATCGTCGTCGTAAAAATAACATCATAACACCTCGGTCAAATCTCAAAATCGTCGTAGCTTCCTCCAATAATTAAAAAAATTCTCTGCTCATGTCAAAAGTGTCATCTGCCTCAACGTACTTTAAAAATCATGAATCCATACCAAATACATCATTCAAAGCTCTCATAGTATCACAATGGTTCCAAAAACATATGAACAGTTTACAAAGTACAGACAAAATACAATTTCATAAGTGTGAAGTTATCCAACTGTGTAATTGCGTAAACATCTGTCACTGATGTAATAAAAAAATGTTTATCTCTCAGTTAAATGATCAGATAGCTGTGTAATTTGTGTGTTAGAGAAATATGGTACCGATGTGTAAAGTTGTATAAGCAAATACCATATTAGCTAGGGTTCCTTGTGGTTGCCACACACATGGTACACAAAGTAGACGTGTACCCCCCTGAGGATTAATGTAATTATACCCTCAGGTGTTACAGATTACAGCAATGGAATGAAATGTATCATGGAAAAACTTCGTATCATTGTACTTCAAATATCTTAAAAAATAAATTTTTAAAGTACAAAATTAATCACTCAAATGCGTGTCCTGTAGCCCTAAATGTGCATCTTGTTGTAAGATAATCTCTGTGAAAGTGTCGTAGTTATTTTCCTCCGAAAGCTAAGTTCTGCAGAAGCCAATGTACTTACCTCATGATAAACAAAAGTGAAATGCTTTGCGTATAGATGTCGTAGTTATTATGCTTATTGGCGTGATGAACAAAGTACTGTACAGTAACGTATTGTTGTGCCACGAAAAAGCTGTCTCATTGTTGCTATACCACAAAAGTTACTACTAAAACATGTTTTTCTTTCCAGAAGAATTCAGAAAACTGTGCAGATATAAAACAGATACACCGCAAAAGCAACATTGTAAATTGTCACTCATTAGTAGCGTCGTGATAAAAATCGTGTAGCTGTCACATAAACTAACCTCTGTGTCATCTGGTATCTCTCAGAAAGCACTTTAAATCCGGAATGTATTTTCAAGTAAACCAAAATGTTGCATTAAAATCTCATTAGCAGTACTGGTAAATGTTCTAATCGTGCAACTAACAAGCAAGAATGTACACACACAATAACACTGTGACGTCTGTTCACTATAACAATGCATTCGTCATTTCTGTTTAAATAAGTTCTCTTGGTTCTTGATTGGATATTTAACTTCAAACATTGTTGCATGGTAACAGTAACGTGAAGTGAAACGTTTTATGGCAAAGACAAAGTTAAAAGGCAGATTATCTGTCAATAAATGGTTTTACATGAGAAATGTGGTGTAAACCTTTACTCTTCCTAGTACGCAGAGTTTCAACTTCAACGCAATTATCATGTGGTATACGTCGGATTCTGTAAGGTCCATTGTAAACTAGAAAGAATTTGTGACTCAAGTGTTTCTTCTTATGTGACAATGAATGAGCTTTAATGAGAACTTTCTGACCAATATACAACTTCTTTGCATTTGCTTTACCGTGTAGTTTTCTCCTTTTGTCTGCTGCAGATTTTATATTTTTAAGAGCCAAATCAATTATGTCTTTGTGTCGAAGTTTACGTGTATTCGGGAAAGGTACAAGCTCTCTGATTCTGTTCGGTGGTTCTTCATTCTTCAGTACAAGAGTAGGTGGTAAAGCAGTGGAGTCGTGAGGCATTTCATTCAGCACGTTTTGAAATAAGTGTAAATATCTGTCCCAATGCTGATGCTTTCTGTGACAATAAAGTCTGCAAAGCTTATTGATTTCTTTCATAATCCGTTCAGACGGGTTGCAATGTGGTGAGTACAATGAAATAAAAACAGGTTTGATTTTATGGTTGCGAAGCATGCGTGACCAAACAGCAGATCTGAATTGCGGTCCGTTATCTGAAATGACTTTACTAACGTGTCCAACTTCACGTAAGAAATTTTTAACAAAGGCGTTGGATACAGACCGTCCAGTGGCTTTACGTAACGGTGTGAAAGAAACAAATTTTGAAGTAAGTTCAACAGCGACTAGAACATACGAAAATCCATTAGATGTTCTGACAAGCGGTCCCAAGAGATCAACAGCAGCAAATTCTTTTAATTTAGAAGGAATGATAGGAAACAACGGAGCACGATGTGAGACAGTAGATGGTTTCGCCTTTTGACAAAGTTTACAAATAGACAAGACTCTTCGAATTCGCTTTTCCATATTGTTAAAATAACAAGTCGTTCGAAGAATATGATAACATTTTCGTGGACCAAAATGTGCGTAGCTGAAATGAATGTACCAAATGAGCTTATTAACAAAATCGTCAGGAATGCAAAGTACCCATAGCTTGTCATCAACAGTGCAGCGTTTGAACAGTATGTTGTTTCTAACCAGATAATAATGCCGAATCTGTGTGTGTGTCCTTTCATGCCATTTGCTCTTGATGTCTTTCCAAATCGGATCTTTATCTTGTTCATGAGCAATGTCCTTTAAAGATGTGGTGATGAAGTTTTCAAAGGCGACTTTCTGAATGTAAAGAATACTGAAATTTTTCTCGAGGTTGCCTTCTGTGGTACTTTTCTCAAGCCCAGCCGGTGCGCGTGACAGTGCGTCCGCAACAATGTTCTCCTTGCCGGGAATGTAGACTATTGTGAAGCGGAATTCTTGCAGAAACAATGCCCAACGTTTTAACCTGTCATGATTTAATTTTGAAGACATAAGAAATTGTAATGCACGATGATCACTGTATACTTTTACGTGCTTACCAGAAAGAAAGAAACGGAATTTGTTAAATGCCCAAACGATAGCTAAAGCTTCTAATTCAGTAACGGAATAATTTTTTTCAGATTTTGTTAGCACTCGGCTAGCAAAAGCAATGGTTTTCTGAATGGTAGTGTCATTTTCTATGGCTTCTTGAAATAAATGGGCACCAAGACCGACTTTAGAAGAATCCGTGCTAAGGCAGAAATCTTGTGACAGATCTGGATGAGCTAGTATTGGCGCGTGAAGTAACGCTTCTTTCAAAGAATTGAATTCCAACTGTGCTTGTTCGTCCCAGTTCCAAATAGTATTTTTTCCAGTGAGAGAACAAAGTTTTGGTGTAACTAGAATTTGCATATTCAGAAAACGACGGTAAAAATTTACGAGACCTAGAAAACTGCGGACTTGTCTTTTTGTGGATGGAACTGGAATGGCTCTGATTGCTTCTAACTTTTCAGGATCCGGCTGAATGCCTTCAGAAGAAATAATATGTCCCAAAAACCTCACCTTTGACCTACCGAATTCAGACTTTTCCAAGTTAACTGTAATTCCAGATTCTGCAAAAATACGTAACAGACTGTTGAGGATGCGATTATGTTGTTCCCATGAAGCTTCCGCTATTAGAATATCGTCCACATATAAGGTGATGTGACGTTTTAAGAACTCAGGTAATATGGAATTTAGCCCGCGAATAAATGCTGCTGAAGAAATGTTCAAACCAAAGGGAAGTTTCCGAAACTGATAACAAACGCCGAAACAAAGGAAAGCTGTGTATTTTCTGCATTCTGGATGAAGTTCGATCTGATAAAAGCTGGATCTGAGATCAATGGAAGACAACACTTTTACACCATTAAAATTTTGAAGAAGTTCTTCCATCATCTGCGGCCTGTCTGTTTCAGGAATAATGATAGTATTGATTTGTCTCGAATCTAAGACAAGTCTAATCGATCCACTTTTCTTTTCAACAACATGTAATGGATTGTTGTATGAGCTTACTGCAGGCTCAATAATGCCCTCGTCAAGCATAGATTGTATTTCTGTTCTAACACGGTCCCTATAATGTGCTGGAATTACATATGGTCTAACACAAAATTTAGTATGCTCACGAACACGAAATTGGTATTGAAATCCCTTGATTGTTCCTGTTTTATGAGTAAAAACTGTGGAATGTGCTTGTAAAATCTCAAAAAGGTCCTGCCTATCAGTGTCATTACAATTCTCAATTGTTTGAATTTTATTCTGAATTAACTTATTAATGTCAAATGCGCCGTCGATATCATCCCTGTCAGTACTTGCAGAGTGATTGTTAGTGTCTAGTTCCGTAGAAAAGTCCGAACTGTTGTCTAACAGAAGGTAAAGCCGATTAATTTCCTCGTCATGGTTTGAGAGCCAGTCTTCAAATTTCAAAGCTATTGACTTACCTTCTTTCTCTAAACTTATTTCAGCATCGTGAAAGCTTAAGATTGCTTTGTATTCATTCAAAAAGTCTACTCCCAGTATAATTTCCGTCGACAATAATAGAACAATAAAAAAGTTCATAGAGAAGCTGTGGCTTTGGCAAAAGAATTCTAAATTGGTTTGTTGGCGTACATCTACACTTTTTCCAAAGATTGCACCTTGTAATTTAATCTTACGTAACGGAAGTATGGGGCAATCGTTCGATTTGTTGCATTTGCTAAAAGCTGTTTCACTAATTACTGAAATGGGACTGCCAGAGTCAAGTACTGCCGTAAATTTTACGTCATTTACAGTAATGTGAATCACAGGATATGCAATGTTGTTATGTTTTACGTCGTGTTCCTGGAGTAAGATGTCCCTAATGTCTTCCATTTTTACGTAATTACTAGCTACGGCAGATGCGTCGTTAGTGTCATAAGAACGTTTTGTGGCTGCCAGCGGTGTGAGTCATTGCCTATTGTCTCTTTGTTGGCGCGCGTCGTTATTGGGATTTGGAGACCTAACTTCTACAAATTCACCTCCTCGAGAGGGCCCTGCTCTGTTTGAATCCCGCCAGTTCTGATGCAATTCAGGTCTGTCGTTACGATCACATCGTCTGTCGTCATGTCGGTAGTTCCTGTAGTTTCTTTCTTGTCGGTTAAGTGGTGGAGAATTTCTCCCTGAATCGTAACTGCGCGCTGAACTGTTCCGTCTGAAGTTATTCTGTCTCCCTTGATAATAATTATTTTGGTTCCCATATTGTCTGTTTCTCTGATTGTCTCTGTGATAGTCACTACCGCGGAGAGGTGATCTTTCCCTGTAATTATTACTACTCTGCCAACGGTTGTCGTACGGGTGGTGTCTATTTTGGTCACGATTTGCGTTGTAAGAATAGACCAGTCGTGTCCGGTTATTGTTTCTGTCGTCACGGAATTGTGACGGATGTGACATGTAATTGTTGTGTCCTTGTTTTCGCGTTCCGCGATTATCAGTGTCAATTTCTAGTTCTTGTAACAGTCCCTGAAAAGCTTCAATGTCGTCTTTGCAACGTCCTGCTAAAATAATATGTCTCAAATGTTCGGGCAGTTTGATTAAGCAAATGCGGATGAGTTCTGAGGGGCTGTATGGGTTTGACAGGTACTGATTCTTGTGCAACATGTCTTCAAAATATTTGACAAGACTGGAAAATTCAGATTGTTCGAAATGTTTCATCATTATGATGTTATGTTTTACGCGGTCTTGTGTGGCTTGAGACCAATATGCTGAGAGGAAGGCATGGTAAAATTCTCCTTCACTGTGGCAATCGTGAATTACCGATCGCATTCTTACAGCTGGTTCATTCTCCAAGTAGCCACACATAAATTCTAATCTGTGCTCCAATGACCAGTTGGGAGGAAAACAATGAGAGAATTGATGGAGCCACGCTTGTGGATGAATGTCGTTGCCAGAATTCTTAAATGTTTTGAATTTACGTGTAGTAATGAACAGCTTATAGTCAAAATCATCATGCCGTCGAGTCGCATATCGGTCATTGTTAGGTCGTGTCGGCCGTTCCATCTCAAAATTCGGTGTACCTTGCCAATTTCTTTCATAATTACCGAAATGCCCTGTGTTATTATTTTGTGGCTTTTGCGTATTTCTAAGTTCCTCTTCCCGTGTTGGAGCGCGAGTGTCCTCTGAAATACGTAATTCTTGTATTACCTGTGTCAGCTGTTCTTGTACTTCCCGGATTTCTCTTTGGTGTTGCGTATTAATTTGATTCAGATTTTGTTTCAGTTTCTTAATTTGTTCGCACTCTTCTGTGTCA
Organism: Schistocerca piceifrons; assembly: GCF_021461385.2. Lineage (NCBI taxonomy): Eukaryota > Metazoa > Arthropoda > Insecta > Orthoptera > Acrididae > Schistocerca > Schistocerca piceifrons. Next base: position 1,023,080,450 of record NC_060139.1, on the reverse strand, counting down.
TTAAAGACTACCGGTTTTGTGTCATTCAGATTATCATCTACCTTCGTAGATAAGTTAGTGACCTGATCCGAAAGTTCGGCTACTTTCTCTGATAATGAACTAATTTCCTCCATGTGTCTTTCTGAACCAATTTTCAGAGTATCTACTGTGTCCCTTAAGTTTTCCTGAGTTTTTGCAAGTTGTGTAACCGAATCGGTAGATGCAACTGAGTCAATTTTAGCCCACAAGGTCTCATGATTTTCATGAACAATGGTTTGCAGTTCTTTTATGGCTGCTTCGTGATTCTGTAATGCATTTTCATGCCGCGAAAAAATAGGCTGAAAATGCTCACAAATTTGTGTTTTTACGTCATTACACACTTTTTGACATTTCGATTCAATGTTATGTAACTCAGTAGTTAAATCTTCACGTGTTTGTTCAAGTGTGGTGTCTAACTTCCGAAGATTTTTTTCCATTGTGTCTAACTTTTTGAAGCTTTTGCTGTGTTTGTCCCATTTGTTGTATTAATTGTAATAACAATGCATTGGTGTCTGAAATATGTTCCTCAGTGCTTTTCGGCTGTGAATTTGCACCGGAAACATTCACATTTTGACAAGCAGAAAATGTGTCTTGACTTATTTGAGAAAACGGTGAGGATCCAAAACCTGAATCTACAGTATTTGCGAAATCGTGTCGTGTCATTTCGGCTTCCTGAGGCGAGCTATTGCCGACCGGTCGATCGATAATGCTTCCCTCTTCACTAATTGTTTCACTGTCCACGCCATTGTTTGACGCCCGCTCCATTTCCCTGTGCACAGTTACCAAATTACTACTTTGAACATTAGTAAATTCATTACTCGGCGGCGCTGATAAGCTACGCTCGTCATCGCTATTATTTCTCAGTTTAGTTTGGAGCCTAGTGTTACGTTTTTCACACGCCATTATTGTCACAGTATTTCACACGACAACACAGAAAAACACAATTTGAAGATCAAAAATAAGAGAACACATTAACATAGCACTGAAAATAATATCTAGTTAATTGCAAGCGCAGCTGCGAAATACTTGGTGCAAATCTACATGCATGCCACAACTGTTTTACTATACAACAATGAAAGACTGCAACTACAAAGGAAATTCTCTCTACAATTACGCGCTAGCAATAAACAAAAGCTACACTAAATACACAAACTACAAGAAAAAATCAGAAGATTCCAGTGAGGTATCCTAGGCTAAGGGTCGACATATGAAACGTCCCCTTTGAACAATTTATATAGGACTGTGCTTAACCTGACACACAATATTTTTAGCGCAACGCAATCTGACTTTCAAAACTCCCTACTAAAGAATGGCCCTGACAAACATTAAACTATGCCTTTCACAAATCACTTACCTCACAAAAATCTTCGCTGCTCAAGCTACTGCAATACAGCGAGCGCCACTACTGCCAGCTAAATAAAAGATTCAAACTACTAAAGGCACTAACTACTGATAGGGATAGTTAGCAAATGAAAGATATTAATAGAGAACAAACAATGTATTTACCTTGATATCATCATATATAAATATAGCAGTTCATGGAAAATTTGAAAACTCCGCCATCTCTCTCCTCACATCCACCACTGCTGGCAGCTCACCTCCAACTGCGCAACGCTACGCGCTGTTCACAGCCAGCTGCCTCTGCCCAACACTACAATGGCGAGTATTACAACAATGCAAAGCAGCCAAAGACTGCACACAGCACATCCAGTGATTTTCATATTGAGCGCTACGTAACGTTGCCAATAAGAAAACATAAACAGCCTACTTACACTGTGTGTGCATTGAAGCATGCTACAAGCACAATGGCCCTTCAAATAAAATATTTCCACGTGTAAATTGTCTGTATACACACAGATCGCTTATTGAGCCTGCTTGAAAAAACTGATTAACACGTTAGTGGAGGATCATAGTTCTATCTTCATCGACTCACATTAAAATTGGCTGCAGAACACACACGCATGGGCATTACTGCTGACCAAAGATACAGTCTAAAGTGCATTTGTCAGGGAGAATTTCCAAAGTAAACAATGTTATATATATGTCAAAAACTCATCTCTAAAACCAATATCAAAGTCGAAAGTACATGGCACTTCGATGGAATAGCATGCTGAATAATAGTAATACACATGTGTATACGTAAGGTTTGCTATGCTTTTAGAGGCATACAAACATGACAGGGACTCCACACTAGGATATAAAGTTTATCTTGCAGTACAAAATGTTTGATATATTTTGTATGATTTTGTGTATACAATATGAATAACACATCTTAATGTAACAATTAACCAATTTGTTATTCCGAAACAGAATCACTTCAGTGTAATGATTTTATTCATGCTTATTATACACTTCAAAGGCAACAAAGTGTTCAGCAGATGGAAAGCATTGCTCCTTTGCTGGACAGCGTCTTCCAATCATGGACACTATCTTCATTAACGTGATCATCTCTGTCTTCATCGTCATCTCAATCGCCATCATCGTCTTCATTGCAGTCATCCTCTTCTTCTTCTCCACAGTCTGCTTTCACAAACACATTACTTTCCTTGACGTTGGTGTCTTCATCTTCTTTGCCTTGGTCTGTCGTCTTCTTTTGAAAAAGCCGATCTTCTGGTATTATTCTCTGAGAAAAGAGTCTGATGGGAAGTTAAAACGCTTTGTAGCTTCATTTGTTTTAACATCTCCTTGGACCGCATTCATTTCCACTCTTTAATTTGATTTGCCGTGTGATAAAATATATTGTAAATTTTTCAGCCGGCTTTCTAAAAGATAAACCATCAGCAGCAGCTTGTTTTACCAATTTCAAATCTTCTGCAGTTCATTTGCTACCCACCTGAAACGTAAAAATGGTTACCAATGGCTCAATGATGGTCAATTTACAGGGGATGGGAATAAGAATTTCAAAATTTTCTGGCGGATTGAACGTTCAAACAAATTTCGGATTTGCAGCCGGTCATCGTTCAGTACATTCCACGTTATTTCAACTGGGCGCCTGTCAGTCATCCTCAACCGACCCATCGAGGATTGAGAAAGACGTCCTACGTTCCGTATATAGCGCGCTGCGAGTATTTCGCATATGCGTCAAAATAAAGCTGGCCGACAGACAGACCACACTACCCGGCGGCAGCCACCACCTTGGTGGAACTGCGGAACTCAGCTGTTCTCTGCGTGATCGCTCGCCTCGTATGTTGGTACACTCTATCGTCTTCGAGTGAACAAACCTTGGAGGTGATGCGGTTCCATGCACTGTCCAACTGAATTTCCACGGATTCTTTAATAACGGAGTCCTAAAAAGATGTTGCTGTGGCCAGAATCATTGTTTTATCATATTCCATTGAACGTCCAATGGAAACACAATGTTTGGCAATAGCGGACTTGCTTCGTTGCAAAAGCCGAGTGCAGCGTTGATGTTCCGCGTAGCGTTCTTTCACGGCACGTGTTGTCTGATCTATGTAAGCCATACCATATTGGTGAGGTATTTCGTAAACTCTAGCCTTTCGCAGTAACAAATCGTCCTTCACTGATCACAGAAAGCACGCAGTCGTAGATGGTGGGCGGAAAACCATTTTCACCTGAAATTTGCCGAGGATTCTTGCTATCTTAAACGAAATGTTATCCAGAAAAGGAAGAAAAGCTAAAGATTTTGCCGGCGTTCTTCTTTTCATCCTCTTCCCGGTTCTTGGTTTTAAATGATAGCGCCCTGTCAATCTACCGAGCTGAATATTCACTGTCTTTAGGTGGGCGATCTCTTTAGCAAACTACCTGGATACGTGACTGTGTGAGCTCTGTGTGCAAGTAGTTTAAGCACACTCAGTTAGCGATGGGTGATGGTTACTCAACGCTTATAAATGCAAATGGTTCAAATGGCTCTGAGCAGTATGAGACTTAACATCTGAGGTCATCAGCCCCCTAGAACTTAGAACTACTTAAACCTAACTAACCTAAGGACATCACACACATCGATGCCCGTGGCAGGATTCGAACCTGCGACCGTAGCGTGGCAGGATTCGAACCTGCGACCGTAGCAGTCGCGCGGTTCCGGACTGAAGCACCTAGAACCACTCGGCCACCGCGGATGGCTTATAAATACAAATCAGTATAAATGGTCTTACGATAAACTGAATGTCCCAGAGAGCCATAATTTTTCCGTCCAACGAAGACATCCAACAAAGCCAGATAACTGCATTTCTCTATTTCTATGGTTAACCGAATGTTGGTATGAACAGCACTCTGTCCTCGAAATTCTCCAGAAAAATGTTGGCCACCAAGGGAGACAGACAGCTGCCCACGGCGACGCCGTCAGTCCGAATAGGACGGGGAAACAGCGTGCAGAAACAATGCATTGTTGTCGACATGAAATTTATCGCCATTTAGTACCAAAGAATATGCGAGAGGGACCTTTTAAAAACTGATTCCACATCAGAACTAAGTACAGTCGACATGGCGTAAGAAGATCGCTAACCGCTCGCAGCGCTGTTGACGGCTCTCAACTGCGAAGCGCTAGCAGCTGCAAGCGGAAACAGTAGCCGTCAACAGAGCTGTGACAACACTCAGGCGTTTCCATAGAGACGCTTACAAATCGCGTTACGTTATTGGTTGAGGTAGCCGCGCGAAGCTGTCGTGCCCATCCCACTGCAACTGTCAAGGATCAACTTACGCCCACTCAATTGCAAACGATCTGAACTGCTTAGACGGAGGGAACGCAATCTATCAATAAACTCAGCTGCTTTGCGGATATGATGTGAACATTTGCCGACAAATTGTCTCAGTAAAGAAGCAAGCTGTTTAACGAAGTCGTATGTAGGAGCTCCACTTTTGATACGTATTGGACGTAAAGGAAGATTTTCAAAGTTTTTGGAAGGCCATACAGTGTTGGTAGCGCACAGCCATTTGGTATTAACCTCTTGATTATCTCCTGAGGTAAGGAGGGGGAATTCGGGAGTGCAGAAGTTTTGCGTTTCGCACGTCCTGTATTGTGTACTTTAGGTGGAATCACTTAGTAGATCATGAATTTTATCATCATACACACTAAGAGGTAACAAAACAGTTGCATTGGCGTTGTCAGCATTCAGTACCACAACATCAGAATGCTTTCATAGATTTCGTAGTGCAGCCATTTCTTCGGATGTTGAGTTACTGCGTTGAGGAGAAGGTTAATTTGCAAGAATGATTGCCTGTCGAAGTTGGAACGCTCCAAACGATACGTATCGAAGTTGCGATAGTAAATCGATTATAGAGGTCTCGTGGCGCGCATTGAAAGTATGTTTCAAGTTGTCACTAGAGAACGACAAAAGAAAAACGTTAGAGAAGCACTGGTAAATTGAAAGGACACGACTTACCTTAGTCGCCGTCGGTGTTATCGTCTTGTAAGAGTCCGCTCGATGTATAAGCTGCAGGGGCAAGTCCTTTTTTGCCATACCCGGGGTATACTCTGCCAGTATCGCATAGGAATATCGGCAGAGTGTCGCATGCATCGACTTTCGCCTGGAGTCGCAAGTTGTGAAAGTATAGGTACTGGAATAAATAGAGTTCGCCCTTTGTCCTGGACGGCCTTCTCTTTTTATGGTTGACTTGACAGACTTCCACAGGCGTTCTATGTTCTGGGTATGGACACTGGTGTCATCTGAAGAGAGACTCGACAGAGTGGTTCACAAATTCGTGCTCGAACCCTTCAGCTTTGAGACTCTGGTATGACTGAAACCCGTCTGTTTCAGACTCCCATTCCTTTGGACGTATTTGTGCAGCGGCTACTCACCTGTCAGAGGCCATATTGTAACTCAGTCCTACTTCGCACACTCCGTGCAGCGCCATTGGGTGCCTACTGGGGCAACAAGAGTAACGTCAACAAGAGAAGCCTGGTTACCCACTGCCCCGAGCTGTTACTGCGAGGGGAATGCGGACAACATCGGCCCTGCTGCGGCCAGCATCGCGTGTCGTTGCTGGAGGCTGAGTCTACGCCCACATCGTTGCAGCGGCTGAGACGATGCTGCCCGCTGGTGTCAGGGCAATCCGGCAAGGCATGCGCCAGTCCTGCTGCGTATTTTGGAACAGTAAATGCTTGCTTCTTAGTGATTTTTTGTTAGCTCCCCTGAGGCGTACAGGAGGCCATCCTCTAAGTACACTGTACCACTGCGATCAACAACACTAGAGGATTACCTTTGTATTTTGGTGTCAGAAGAAGCACACCTGCTGCCGTCCTTGAAGAAGATGGTTGGTTGATTTGGGGGGGGAGGGGGTGAGGGGGTCGGGGGACCAAACAGCGAGGTCATCCGTCCCATCCGATTAGGGAAGGGTGGGGAAGGAAGTCGGCCATGCCCTTTGAAAGGAACCATCCTGCCATTTGCCTAAGGCGATTTAGGGAAATCACGGAAAACTTAAATCAGGATGGCCGGATGCGGGTTTGAACCGTCGTCCTCCCGAATTCGAGTTCAGTGTGCTAACCACCGCGCCACCTCGCTAGGTGAAGAAGATATCCCGATTACTACAAGATGGTAATTTCGTCCACATGCTGTACGGCGAGTGCAGTGTTTTATTTGTGTTTTTGTTTGACTGCAAGGATTACGGGGAATCAATGGGTTTTTGCCAGATGTCTAGCTGTATTTGTATGTATAAGATTAAAGAATGGAACGCCGATGATGTTCTGAGAATGTATGTCAATTTGTACAGTTCTGAACGGGCGATGCTGTATGTTGTGGGCAAGGAGTATGATTAATTGTGTTTAAATATGTGTTAATGATAGCTTTGAGTTCCCATTCAGGCAGAAAATTATGTTATAGTAAGTGTATATTAATAATCTATTTAACTGTCTGCATCGTCGTTTCCTCTTTTGTTGGTTGCTGGGTTTTATTTAAAGGATCAACCATTTTTGTTGTTGCTAACACAAGGGCCAACTATGGAGAAAAAATTGAGAATGTTATCAGCTGAAGTAGCTGTTTTATAGGCACGCAATGCGAATACTTTGAAGAAAATACGGGCTAGGAATGCAGAGATAGCAGCTTCAGCCGACAACAAGAAAATTGAGTGAGCTGTGGGAGGAAACACATCTCTACCTAGTTTACCTGCTCCCGCCGTACGTCCAACCTACCTTTGATATAGTTAAACCTGTCTACACTCTGGGAGTGAGAAAGAATGGGACGACTGGCACGAAGATTTCGTGACTAGCTGGATTGAGAATGATAGGACATATCAAGAGTGTATTGCACGCGAGGAAGGTCATAGTATGGAGAAGGAAGTTGGCAATGGAAACTTATTTAATGTACTAAGTACTGACGTTATGGAAGTTAGGTAGTGTAATGTAAAAGTATCAGCGGCAATACCTTGTGAAAATGCAGAGTCAAAAGTACCTGTAGTGTTACATGGAGTAATTGTGTGCTCTGCGGAAGGAAATGAATGTATGAGCACTTCATGGGTAATACTGATTTAGGTGCAGCAGAGTCTATGCCACTGGGTCATAATGATTGTTGTTTGTGGGCCGTGGAACCTGTGCTAGAAGTACGTGCTGAATGTGCCACCGATTTTTGCGTCTTGCAGAACGCTACTGTAGACGCTGATTTTATGGTAGATACTATGACGAAACATGAAAGGGAAGCAGTGGTTGAAAAGGGACTGAGACAGGGCTGCAGACTATCCCCAATGTTATTCACTCTGTACATTGAGCAAGCAGTAAAGGAAACAAAAAAATATTGAAGTAGCAATTGAAGTTCACGGAGAAGAAATAAAAACTTTGAGGTTTGACGATGACATTGTAATTGGATTAGACATAGCAAAGGACTTGCAAGAGCAGTTGAACGGAGCGGACAGTGTCTTGAAAGGAGGATATTATGAACAGCAACAAAAGCAAGCCGAGAATAATGGAATGTAGTACAATTAAATCAGGTGATGCCGAGGGAATTAGATTAAGAAATGAGACAAAGTACACTACTGGCCATTAAAATTGCTACACCAACAAGAAATGCAGATGATATACAGGTATTCATTGGACTTATATATATTAGACTAGAACTGACATGTGATTACATTTTCACACAATTTGGGTGCATAGATCATGAGAAATCAGTACCCAGAACAACCACCTCTGGCCGTAATAACGGCCTTGATGCGCCTGACCATTGAGTCAAACAGAGCTTGGATGGCGTGTACAGGTACAGCTGCCCATGCAGCTTCAACACAATACCACAGTTCATCAAGAGTAGTGACTGGTGTATTGTGACGAGCCAGTTGCTCGGCCACCATTGACCAGACGTTTTCAATTGGTGAGAGATCTGGAGAATGTGCTGGCCAGGGTAGCAGTCGAACATTTTCTGTATCCAGAAAGGCCCGTACAGTACCTGCAACATGCGGTCGTGCGTTATCCTGCTGAAATGTAGGGTTTCGCAGGGATCGAATGAAGGGTAGAGCCACGGGTCGTAACACATCTGAAATGTAACGTCCACTGTTCACAGTGCCGTCAATGCGAACAAGAGTTGACCGAGACGTGTAACCAATGGCACCCCATACCATCACGCAGGGTGATACGCCAGTATGGCGATGACGAATACACGCTCCCAATGTGCGTTCACCGCGATGTCACCAAACACGGATGCGACCATCACGATGCTGTAAACAGAACCTGGATTCATCCGATAAAATGACGTTTTGCCATTCGTACACCCAGGTTCGTCGTTGAGTACAGCATCTCAGGCGCTCCTGTCTGTGATGCAGCGTCAAGGGTAACCGCAGCCATGATCTCCGAGCTGATAGTCCATGCTGCTGCAAATGTCGTCGAACTGTTCGTGCAGATGGTTGATGTCTTACAAACGTCCCCATCTGTTGACTCAGGGATCGAGACGTGGCTGCAGGATCCGTTACAGCCATGCGGAAAAGATGCCAATCATCTCGACTGCTAGTGGTAGGAGGCCGTTGGGATCGAGCACGGCGTTCCGTATTACCCTCATGAACCCACCGATTCCATATTCTGTTAACAGTCATTGGATCTCGACCAACGCGAGCAGCAATGTCGCGATACGATAAACCGTAATCGCGATGGGTTACAATCCGACCTTTATCAAAGTCGGAAATGTGATGGTACGTATTTCTCCTTCTTACACGAGGCATTACAACAACGTTTCACCAGGCAACGCCGGTCAACTGCTGTTTGTGTATGAGAAATCGGTTTGAAACTTTCCTCATGTCAGCACGTTGTAGGCATCGCCACCGGCGCCAACCTCGTGTGAATGCTCTGAAAAGCTAATCATTTGCATATCACAGCATCTTCTTCCTGTCGGTTAAATTTCGCGTCTGTAGCACGTCATCTTCGTGGTGTAGCAATTGTAATGGCCAGTAGTGTACTACACGAGTTTTGCTATTTGGGCAGCAAATAACTGATGATGGCCAAAGTAGAGAGGATGTGAAATGCACACTGGCTATGACAAGAAAACCGTTTCTAAAGAAGAGAAATTAAAAACATCTATTATAGATTTAAGTGTCAGGAATCTTTTCTGAAAGTATTTGTTTCGAGTGTAGCATGTACGGAAGTGAAACATAGATGATAAGTAATTTAGACGAGCAGAGAATAGAAGCGTTTGACATGTGGTGCTACAGAAGAACGCTGAATAATAGATGGATATATCACGTAACTAACAGGTACTGAATATAACTGGATGCAAAGAAATTTGTGGTACAACGTGACTAGAAGAAGGGATCGGTTGGTAGGAGATTTTCTGAGACATCAAGGGATTACCAATTTAATACTGGAGTGAAGTGTGGGGATAAACATCGTACAGACAGACTAAGAGACGAATATAGTAAGCAGATTCAGAAGGATGTAGCTTGTAGTAGTTACTCGGTTAATTGATGGTTGCTTTGGGGAGCCGGTCGAAGTGGCCGTGCGGTTCTAGGCGCTGCAGTCTGGAACCGCGGTACCGCTACGGTCGCAGGTTCGAATCCTGCCTCGGGCATGGATGTGTGTGATGTCCTTAGGTTAGTTAGGTTTAACTAGTTCTTAGTTCTAGGGGACTAATGACCTCAGAAGTTGAGTCCCATAGTGCTCAGAGCCATTTGAACCATTTTTTTTTTATTTGGGGAAGGAACCGAACAGCAAGGTCATCGGTACCATTCAATTAGGGAAGGAGGTCGGCTGAGCCATTTGAAAATAGCCATCTCGGCATTTGCATGAAGCGATTTAGGGAAATCACGGAAAACCTAAGTCATGATGGCCGGAAGGGGGTTTGACCCGTCGACCTCCAGACTGTGAGTCCAGTGTAATAACCACAGTGCCATCTCGCTCGTCAGTAGTTACTAGGTGATGAAAAGGCTTGCACAAGATAGCATAGCGTGGAGAGCTGCATCAAACCAGGCTTAGGACTGAAGACCTCAACAACAACAACGAAGAAGAACGCGCAGGAAGCTACTGATGACGTTAGTTGTGTTGCAAACGTTGTGGTTAACGAAGCAGAACAGGGGCATTTACTATTATTATTACTCTCGATTATTTCCATTTAGGAGAACATATTGACTCGAGCCGTCACAGCATCCTTCAGTTTTCTTCAAATGGCTCTGAACAGTGTGGGACTTAACATCTGAGATCATCAGTCCCCTAGACTTAGAACTACTTAAGCCTAACGACATCACACGCATCCATGCCCGAAGCAGGATTCGAACCTGCGACCGTAGCAGCAGCGCGGTTCCGGACTGGAGCGCCTAGAACCGCTCGGCCACAACGGCCTGCTCAGTTTTCTTCCTTCGTTTTATTCCAAAAACCTCTTCATTAAGTGACTATGTTTTTTCTTCCTGCTGCCCGTCCATTTTTCTCTGTTGTTTCTCTCGTTCAGTCTTGCTCAGGTTTCTTGTTATCGATTTTGTTTCTGAACTGTTTCCTGTCCTCAGTTTCATTTTCCGAAATTTTCAGTTGTTTGCGGTCTTGTTGTGTTCCTTTCTTCCAACTAGTCTTCAATATGCTTGCATTAACGATGTTAAAATTTTTGTTAGTGAGTCTTTTTTATCGTAGAACTGTAGGCCCCTTTTCCTAAATTCATCCGTGATGTTGTCTGTGTGTTCGTAGAGTTCTTTTTCAGGTCATCTGACCCAAGATCCGTCATGGAGAACAGCCCCGTAGATTTTTCTAAGAATTTTTTGTTCTTGTTTCTCTATGTCACTAATTTTTGTCATCCTAATTACTGTGGTTTCTGTCGCATACAAGGCTTCAAATAAAACACCCGTGGCAATATCGTGGTTTTGAATTACGAGATAATGATTTATTGTGGTAGTGAGTCCATTTCAGTTTGTACCCCTTTTGCAGCTTGAATATTCTTTCCGTATTGGAGATTGTGTTCAGTCTTCTGTGTTGGTTGGTAACTGCTAAGTACATGAAGCAAGTGACCTCTGAGATTTGTTTATGAATGAAGTTGATTCGTCGTCACTTATGGTGGCTCCACTTTCTCCAAAGAGGGAGATAGGAAGAGAAGAAGGATGAAAAATGCTTGTAAGGCTAATGATCGGGCCGAAAAGACGGAATCCTTTCAGGAATGTGTGCCTGACGATCACGGTAAATCTGATGATACTTGCAATGTTATTAATGATGAGGGTGAGTAAACACGCCTTGTAATGTTATTAAAGGCACAGTTAAGCTTAGGGAGAATTTGTTTCAGGCGAAAGAGAGAGTTGCATGTGTTACGTCATCGTAAGGTTCTATTATCACGAAAGCAGAACCACGTAAACTGCGTGCAGCATCACTAAGGTTCGATGCACATGATAAAGTGCCGAAGAACACAAGGAAGTTGTGTTTGAAAGGGAAAGGTACAAGCAAGGAAGCATGGCACTGCAGGGTGTAATCAATAGGTGAGCAGCTGTAACATAAGAGAAATTGTTGGTGCTACCGACCAGTATGTTGTATGTGTAAGCGCCGTAAGTAGCTCTTGTGTAAGAGTAGTTTTAAGTATGTGTGTCTTTAGGAAACGGAAGGGAAATTTTCGTTTCAAAAACAGAATTCGAAATGTTTCAGAACAGAGGGTTAAAAACCAACCTGACAGGTAAAGAAAGGCGGAAAACATAACAAGTAACTGAGTGGAACAATTTGCTGTGGAAAGATTTGCTTAGTTCCGTTCGCTTGTGATAATCAAGATGAGTAAAAATTTAAATTTATACTTGTTATTAGTCCATAAACAAACAAGACGCCTAAGCCAATATCGTTAACATGTTACATTTCTGTATGAGTAATAGTCAGTAAGGAATCGTCAGACTTCGAATAAGTATGGGAAGGGAGAAATGAATAACTTCGTCAACCATAGCGTACAGTATCATACACTGCGGTAACATGAGCACCATGGAACAGGAATCCAGCTCCTCCGTGTTATGTATTAACCACACATCTAGTGTAACACCCACCATTTTGCCAGCAGTTCTACGAAACATCTGCAAGGCATACTACATGTTTAGCTACATTTTGGAACATGATACGTAACACACACGATGTGAAATGTAGATTACGGGGTGAAATTTTCAGGTGATTTTCATTACGGTGATAACAGCGTCTCACCATGAGTCATAAAAGCTGATATATTTTCCAGATAAATGAAATTAACAAAGACCATGTGGACTAACGTGGCATATTGTGAACACCTGTCGCATTCTGTTTCTTCTGTGAGTCTCATACTGAAACAGGTTTCCTCATTGCTGTTGGATTGGAAAAAGGGAACACAGAAGTTCAGTAAGCTCTCTTACAAGTTTCATAGGTATCTCAGGAAAAGCTCCTGTATGCTACAGTTTTCTAGAAATAACCAGCTGTTCCCTTGTAGAGACGTCGGGTAGGCAGCTGATAACGCTGACATAACGAACCAAGTATCGCGACATGGCACGAGGAAAACATAATGCAGCAAACTATTTTGAGCAATCACGTTACGAAATTGCTGAGGAGGCGGCTGATAACGGTGACATAACCAACAAAGTATCGTAGAAGGCAAGAGTAAGACAAAATACAGCGATACTTTTGGAGATATCACGCTAAGAAATGGCAGGTCAATTGCGTAAACATTGCTTCATCATTCTACATGGTTGAACTTCCTAGTGTCTTCAAATACTCATCGTCTGAACTGAAACTTCCTTTTTACTAATTGCGCACAGCGTCAATACATATTATTTCATAAGTTAGGGCTACTGAGAGACCGGTACAAAATTCTTATTTCGTATGAAGCTACAACTTTGCTTGTGTGAAATCTGAATATGATACTCTGCAGCAGGTTGAAGCGACATCCCAGCCACTCATACTTACCAGTTAGCATAATAAATTTCCATACAGTTTGACAATTGAACTTGACGCACGTAAAAGAATCCTAACATACTTACTTTTTTGTTGTATCTCCACGACTACCAACTATATTTCAACAAGAAACGCCCAGTTGAGTTTTTCCTGCTAGAATTTACTTTTCAAGTGTTGGATAGAGTCAGTCATTCAGTCGTTTAAATTCATCAGGCTAAAAGAGGGCTACTGACAGCTTCATGGGAACCCAAGACCTTGAGACACTTTGTACATATCTTGCATTCCTGTCGAAAATTTTGTCTTAAATTTCATGCTACGAAAAATGTAATTCTTCAATGACAAAAAAAAAAAAAAAAAAAAAATTAACACCTCCAGAGCTAGTTATTCAGTTAATTGCATGTTCCATAGTTCATTTGTAAGTTTTCTATCGAAATGATGTGTAACGGCTCCGTTTGAAGGCTATGTGTTCATTGCTTGAGAATGGGGATGCAGGTGACTATTTGTAGGTTAGTAAATAACACATTGCTTAAATTTAGCCAGAATGGACATATTATCATCTTCAGATGAGCCTGAAAAGTTCGATGACTCGTTATTGGATTAAACGAGAAGTTCAAAACAATGACTGGTTGCAGTTTTCTTTATTTATGCTGAATAAACTGTGAAGGAATCAGAAAGATCCATAATGGATAATCTTAATTTTGTGATTCAGGTTACTGCCTCCTCGTTTGCGTACCAGCTTATTACGTGAAGAGAAGGATTTGACAGACGAAGCACAGAACGTGTAAGTAAAGTCCAACTATGTTTATGAGCCTTGCACACAACTGCCCCTCTAACTAGCAGCTATGCGGAGCTATCGAACTGATAAATACCTATGCCAATAAAATTTCCACACAGCTCAAGATAACCCTTTCACACGAGCCTTTGACAGCGATAAGGCGGGAGGGCTTAATGTCACAAACAGCACTGAACGCACGGATGAATGTCCTAGCATTTGCGAAGAATAAGCCCTGAAAGTCTGGAATGCAGTTCTATTTCGCATGTAGCTACACTTGCCAAATCTGTCTCTTTCTACAATATTGTTAGGCCTACTCATCACCACGATAAGAGTTGTAATAATCTTAAACACAGCTGGTGTCATTCATCATATTTGGTATTTTCCAGTATTTTGACAAGATAGAGACTCACCAACATAGACGCTTCGATCAGAAGAAGACACAGTGACCGACGGAAGATATATTGGAGCAGGTTTGCTGTCAAAAAAGTAAAAAACGAGTAGTCTTATAAATATGGTTTATTTTTTTGATGGTTAGCTACACACTTATGTGATCTGGGGTGAGAAGTACATTAGAATCTTAGCTGTATTCGTGTGTTTTCTCTATATGACACTGCATCACTTGTTAAGTAATTCAACAGATTGTTTTTGGTTTTTTTGTGTAAATAAGGGTAGCCATGTTTATACGATACATATATACTTTTTACTTCCGAAGTCAATGCCATAATTATTCTGAAAATATTTCCAATGTCTTTCTTTCACACAACCTTTTTTTAAATTTATAGACTGTCAGAGATTTAAAAAAGTGAATTTGGAATGCCAGTTTTGGCAGCAGTTTCAGTTAGTGGTTACCACTGTTTGGAAAAGAGTATATTTGAGGTTATTTTAAGCTGTCTGATCTTCTCTCATAAAAGCATGGAAGTCTAGTGTTAAAGAGAATAACACCACCATTTTCAGTACAATGTTCAGACAGGTATTTGTGAGCTATAGTACTAGCATTACTGATAAATGTATATCAAGTGTAAAAAAACAAATAGATTTTGGCGGCATTTCATAACGAAAATTGCTTGCTGGTATAATAAAATGAGAACAGGCAATGCAATTCAGATCTTTGCGTAAGTATATTCTCGTTTCGTTTTCCACTCGTTCCCCACTCTCATTGAGTGTAGATAAAAGCCCGCACACAAACAACACTCTGCAGTCATGTCTAAACGACAGTACTAAGCACAGTAACTAAATACGAATATCTCCACTCAGAGTGTTTTAAAAATGTGTGATATTTACCTATGCTGTGTAGTATTGGTCAAAATTAAAAGTTTCTACAATGGTATGCAAAGAAACTAATACTTATTGAGATACTGGCCAATCTGTCCTCTAATTTCCAGCTGTATGTTACATGGAAGTAGACATTCTAGGAAGTGCTGCATGTGCTTACCAAGAATCCTGATGCATCCTTCAGCCCTTCTTTGTTATGAGTTACGCACTCTTTGAAATGCGTCTGGCTCTATACGGAGTGGGCCACGCGCGTTCGTCACACGCTGCTGTAACATCTGCACATTATCGATGTGTTGAGCATACGCCAGTGCTTTTTAATTTCCCCAAAGTTAGAAACTGGTCGAGGAGGTCCGGTAGCCCGGTAGTCTGTTCGGACTTGGAGTGTAACATACTTCAATCAGCTTGAACAGTCCCCTGCTGGCATGCAGGGTCTATGGATTCATGAGGTTGTCTCCATACCCGTACACGTCCATCGGCTCGATACAATTTGAAATGAAACTTGTCCCACCAGGCAACATGTTTCCAGTCACCAATAGTTTAACGTCGCTGTTGAAGGGCTCAGGCGAGACGTAAAGCTTTATGTTGTGCAGTCATCAAGTGTACACGAATGAGCTTTCGGCTCCGAAACCCCATATCAGTGATGATGTTTCGTTGAATGGTTCGCAAGCTGACACTTGTTGATGGCCCAGTATTGAAATCTGCTGCGATTTGCGTAAGGGTTGCACTTCTGTCACATTGAACGATTCTCTTCATTCGCCGTTGGTCCCGTTCTTGCAGGATCTTTATCCAGCTGCAGCGATGTCAGAAATCTGATGTTTCATCGGATTCCTGATATTCACGGTACACTGGTGAAGCGATCGTACGTGAATATCCCCACTGCATCGCTACCTCAGAGATGCTGTGTCCCATCGCTCTTCTGACGACTATAACATCATGTTCAAACTCACTTAAATCTTGTTGATAATCTGCCATTTTAGCAGCAGCAACTGATCTAACAACTTGCGCCAGACATTTGTTGTCTTATACAGGCGTTGCCGACCGCAACGTATCTCTGTATTTGAACACGCATGCATATACCAGTTTCTTTGGCACTTCAGTGTAAAGCAGGATGGCCGTAACTAATGAGGAGATGCTAAATAGAACATTGGAGATGAGTAATTTGTGGCACGACCTGACTAAAAGTACGAATCGGCTAAGAGACATTCTGAGATATCAAAGGATCACCAGTTTAGTATTGGAGGGAAGTGAGTGAGTGTGTGTGTGTTTGGGGTGGGGGGAAGGGAAGCGGGGGTTGATGCGTTACAAGGAGAGGTTCTCAGCTGTGGGACTGAATTTTTGAAGCAATCTGTACACCTATACGGTGATGTAGGTTAAGGTCCAGGGTATCACACCCTACAACCATTGACATAGTGCGTCCTCATTTGCGAGTAATTGACGAAAAACAGCTTCTACAGTTTTAAAAACAGGGGCGAAACGGTTAGCGTGTGTCCACATGTGCAAATGGTTGTGGGTCAGAATCTCATAAGGTACTTTGAATTTTTTTTATTTTTGAACCTGTATCGAAATGACTGTGATCGTCAGTTTTATAACTATGTTAAACGTATGTTTTGCAAAAACAGACATAATGTCTTATGGGATAACAGCAATCAGTGATTTTATAATGTTACTTAAAACCCGTCTTGATTGCAATTTTTTTTTATTCATATGATCGGTTTCGGTTCATTCAGAACCATCTTCAGATCTGATATTTCAGTTACAGGAGTAACCCGTCCAAATCCAGCAACTTTCACATGCTACGTCATATGTTTTTTCTGTTGCTTTGTCAGATTCAGCTCTTCGCATACTGGTAAAATGCATCATTGCTACTTTCCACCCTTCTGTTACTTTCTACCTCCATTAGTGCATTCTGCATTATACTTACTAAATAATTAAAATTGTCTTCAATTTCAATTTCCTGTCCTTTAATATTAATTTGTCCGTTTTCTTCTTTATCTCCTCCAGCTACCACCATAGTCTTACGTTTCCCATCACTGTATTTCATACCGATTGCTCAATTTTCTCATTTATTTTTTCAAGTTGTTCTAATGCGTCTTTGCTGTTAGTTCCCCGCAAGACAATATCATCGGCAGATAACAAAAGCTTCATCTCTCTTCCTCTATAAGCTTTCTTTTGTCGCTTTCACAACACTAATAACAGTGTTACCACACTTCCTTGTCTCAGTTCCGTAACCAATCATCTTTTTGGACTCGGGGCTGGAAACAACTGAAGCTTTTGTAATCCATTGCTTGAAGAATTTCAGTGGTTTGTGTTCCAACTCCCTTTTCGTCCAAGGTATCCCATATCTTTTCCCTGGGAAAGCTATCATGTGCATTTACTAAGTCAAGAAATCTTAATTACTTCCTATCAACAGTCTCGTACTAAAAACTGGGTCCGCTGTTGATCTGTCACGTCGAAAGCCACACTGATTCTGTTGTATCAGACCTTCCAAATTAACCCTCAGTCTTCTTTCCCGTACCTTCCCCATCATTTTTGGCACTTGTGATACCAGTGTCATCCATCGATAGTTATCACATATTTTTCTGTCTTCCTTCTTGATCACTGGAATTATTATTCCTTTTCCCCGTTCTTCAGGTACACATTTCTATCTCCATCTACACCATAGCGATATATATAACTATTGTAGCCCAGCAGGTATAGCTTCCATTATCATTTCCAAACTTATTTTATCTATCCCATCTGTCTTTCCTATTATTATTCTTACTACAACTAGCCTAACATTGTTATATCTTCCTCTTGTTCCAGATGTAGCCCCCCGAAGTCCTTTTATTCTCTTTTCATCACTATTGTCTTTGCTTGACGAACATTATCGGTCGATCTCAGCAGTGCTACATCTACAGTTTAACACAATCACAGATAGTCATATCTACTAATATCTGAGACTATAGTAATGAGTAAAACGTCTGCAGCTCAGATTACCAGGTGTAGAAGTATGAAACCGGAGTTTGCTTGCAAATAATTATACGTCTGTTGTCTGAAACTGAAAAACAATATTTTATTCAAAATAATCTGCATTGCTATTTATACATTTCTCCCACCTCTCCGGCAGGCTATGAATGCCACGCCAAAGAAACAGTTCTGCTTTTGAAGCGAACCTATCAGGGAACCATTTTCGTACATTTTCGTACATTTTCATACGAATTTAAGCGTTGTTCAGCGAGAGCGTGTACCAGTGATGCAAACTACAAATAGATGATAATCGGACGGAGCTAAGTCTGGAGAATAAGCCGCATGCCCTAGTATTTCCCTACTGAACGTCTCGATCGTTTCTCTAAACCCGTTTTGCTGTGCGTGATGGGGCGTTACCATAGTGCAATATGACTTTGTGTTGCCTTTTTTCATATTCCGGTCGTTCTCCACGTAATTCTCTATTTAAATCGATGATTTGCTACGAGCAGCGATCAGTGCTAACGGATTCATCAGGTTCTAGCAGCTCATAATAGATGACACCCTTCTGATTCCCCCCCCCCCCCCCCCCCTCAAGCACAGAGCATCGTCTTCTTTCCAAAGCCATTTGGTCTTGCAGTGGCTGTCGTTGGTTTGCCTGGATTCACTCATGGTTTACGACGCTTAGAATTCTCAAAATATATCCATTTTTCAAAATATACCCATTTTATTTTATTCGATGAACAAACGACTTTCTTTTGTATTTGGCGAGCAGTATTTCACAAATTGTCTATCGATTTGCTTGCTGTCTTTCATTCAGTTCATGCGGAACCCACTTTCTGCACCTTTCTGACTAGTTTTCAACCGAAGAGAAACGGTTTCCTACGTCACATTCAATTTTTCCGCGAGTTAATGTTGAGTTTGAGTGTCATCCTCATCCAATAAGGCCTCTAATTCTTTCTCTTCGAACTTTTTCGGTGGTTTCCAGCACTCGTCGTTTCTCACGTCAAAATCACCACTTTTCAATTTCTTGAACCACTCGAAACACTGTGTTTTTCCAAGAGCATTTTCGCCGAAAGTTTCGACAAACATTTGATGCGATTCTGCAGCAATTTTCTTGAAATGATAACAAAAAACCAATGCTGTCCGCAAATCGTAGTTCGTAGGCAAAACACTCGGTGTGTTTGTGGCTCCGAAACAGATTCCAGTGTATGGAACTTGGGTGACTGTGTGTTGACGTTCCTCGTCAACCGTCACAAGAAGCAGATGGCGCTGCAGACACAATGTTACGGGCCCTACACTGACGGCTAGCATAATCTATAGGAAAATTCCGGTTTCATTTCATACTTACACACCTGGTAGAGGGGAGAAGTTCTCCGTCTTGCGGCCGCCTATCATACGAACCTTGTTTTTTTTTAAGTAAGTACCGTTTTGAAATAAAAAAAGACGTGCTAAGATATCTCAATAATTTTGTTTTTACATGAAAGCCTGTACCTTAATCTACGCACTGACGCCATTACAGTCTGATTCTTCCTTGTTTACGTTGTGTACTGAGTGTTCAAGATGCCTCCGATAATCGTGAGTCCCGCCGACTGTGGAGTACGGACTGTCATAAAATTTCTTAGTGGTAAAGGCCTAAAAGGGATCAATATTCATCGTCAGATCTGTGCTGTTTAAAGAGAGAACATTATGAGCCACGGAATGGTAAGAAAGTGGGTGACAGCATTTAAAGATAGCCGCACAAATGTGCATGATGAACAACGGAGTGGGCGTCCTTCGGTCGTTAATGAAAGTTTGGTACAGGAAATGGACGATAAGGTGACGCTTTACGATTTTCTCCTTGTGGGAAGACTTTCTTAATGTTTCTCGTAGTGTTTTGTATGGCACTGCGACCGAGCACTTGAATTACCGAAAATTGTGCGCACGTTGGGTACCGAAAATGTTGACGGTTGTGCACAAAACCAAACGTTTAGACAGTGCATTGACCTTCCTTGAGCGGTACCACAACGACGGTGATGATTTATTAAGCCAAATTGTTACGGACGATGAAACATGGGTGACCTTCTTCACACCCGAATCAAAGCAACAGTGCATGGAAGTTGAGCAAGGGCATCGTTCCGCTGCAAGACAATGCCCGTCCGCATGTGGCGAATCAGACCAAAGATCTCATCACATCTTTTCGATGGGAAACTCTAGATCACCCTCCGTACAGCCCCAATCTTGCGCCCAATTACTACCATCTGTTCCCTCACTTGAAGAAACACCTGGGCGGTCAGCGTCTTCAAGACGATGACGAAGTCAAAACAGTGGTGATGCAGTGGTTAAGTCAGGCAGCAGACTTCTATGAGAAGGGTATTCAAAAACTGGTAGAACGTTATGAGAAGTGCCTCAATATTGGCGGAAATTATGCAGAAAAGTAGATTAAGGTACAGGCTTTCATGTAAAAATAAAATTATTGAGATATGTTAGCACGTTATTTTTTAATTTCAAAACGGTACTTACTGAAAAAAACACGCCTCGTATGTCCTTACTCTCTCTTTTTATGGACGAGCGCCATTGTTTACGAGCAATTCGACCGTTACATCGCTTCTGCAAGAAATTTGTGGAGGTACATTCCATCATATTTCGCTGTGTCTGATAACCAGACAGATACGAACAGTTTGGCTGTATGAAAGGTAAAGGCAACAGAGAGGCTGTTATGACGCTGCGGTTGATAATGGAAGCAAGAATGAAGAAAAATCAAGACGTGTTCATAGCATTTGATGGCCTGGGAAAGGCGCTAGACAGTGTTAAATGGTTCAAAATGTTCGAAATTCCGAGAAAGTAGGGGTACGCTATAGGGAAAGACAGGTAATATATAATACGTACAAGAGCCAAGAGGGAATAATGAGAGTGGACGATCAAGAACGAAGTGCTCGGATTAAAAAGGGTCTAAGACAGGGATGTAGTCTTTCGCCCCTGCTGTTTAATTTATACATCGAAAAAGAAATGACGAAAATAAAAGATTCAAGAGTGTAGCTAAATACAAGGTGAAAAGATATAAATGATAAGAATCGCTGACGAAATTCCATCCTCAGTGAAAGTGAAAAAGAATTGCAGAACCTGTTAAATGGAATAAATAGTCTAATTATACAGAATATGGGCCGAGAATACATCGAGGAAAGACAAAAATGATGAGAAGTAGCAGAAATGAGGACAACGAGAAACTTAAGATCAAGATTGGGGATCACGAAGTAGATGAAATTATCTAATTCTGCTACCCAGGCAGCATAACAACCAATGACGAACGGAGTAAGGGGACACCAGAAGCAGACTAGCACTGACGAAAAGGGCATTCCTGACCAAGAGAAGTCTACTAGATTCAAACAGTTCTATGGTAACGAAACATGGACTGGGGGGAAACTGGAAAAGAAGAAGGTCGAAGCATTTGAGGTATGGTGCTACAGAAGAATGTCGAAAACTAGGTGGACTGATAAGGCAAGGAATGAGGATGTTCCCGGAGGATCGGCGAGGAAAGGAATATATGGAAAATATTGACAAGAAGAAGGGACAGGATAGCAGGACACCTGTTAAGACATCACGGAATGACCTCCATGGTACAGAAAATAATTGAGGACGCACTCTGAGATGAAGAGGTTGGCACAGGAGAGGAATTCGTGGCGGGCCGCATCAAACCAACCAGAAATATGAAGACTTACAAAAACTGCTCCACCGTAAGGAGTTATCGATATTTAGCATCCGCTGAAGATTACGGAACACTGAGCTTCCTGTTCCTAGGTTGGGCGACGTAGTATCTTGGACATCACGCCTTCCTTACGTTAAGACTCACTGAGTTCGTATGTACAGAAGGTGTTCTTTCCAATAAATATCGACTGTGGTGGTACACTGGATATCATCTTTATGCGGGAGGACCGCAGTTCAAATCTCCTCCTGATCATAGCAATTTAAGCCTCCGGCTTTTTTCCGTAACTGCATAACATGATTTCCCTTGAAAATGAGATTGCCGATTAGCTTCCCTAAAAAATGTGGGTAAAGCTCTCACCAGCCCGATGATTAATTTGAACAGTACAACCATTATGTGATCAAAAGTATCCGAACACCTCTATTTCATGAGGAATTGTGCACTTGATGCCACGAGAGGTAGAACCGCCGGTATGAATCGGGGAGCACTGTGTTGTGAGTAGAGAAGCAGTGACAGCAGAAACGTTCTGTCAGAACAGCTCAGTGGCTCCGAACGTGGGCTAGCCACTGGACGTCACCTGAGTAACAAATCCATCAGAAACATTTCAACCTTTCCTTGAGCAATTGGTAGAAAGCAAACTCGAGATGGGAACATATTGGATATCTTGGCGACAAAAAGACCTGATCTTTTTGAGGAATTTAATCTAGAAGAAGGGATTAGCTACTATGATGTCGGTTGTGGCTTCTATGTCAGTGGAAGTTGCAAAAAAACCAAAGAAACAGCGTAGAGTTTCCTTGTTTGGGATAGCAAGTAAAAGTGTTATTAATGAATATCTTCATAGTCAGCTCCAAGCATTCATCGCGGGACACAAAGATATTGAGCATCTTTGGTCGGAATTTATAGGTATTGTCCACCAAGTGCGAGAGAAATATGTGCCTAGCAAAAATCTTGGGGAGGGAAAGGATCCACTTTGGTTCAACAAACATATTAGGAAGTTCCTGAGAAAGCAGAGAATTTTGCACAGTCGTTTTAAACGTAGTCACTGCCTCGCTGACAAACAGAAATTGTGCGAAATGAAAGATGAAAGAAACGAAAGAAATGAGAGATTCTCTTAACGAATTTGAAAGCAATATTTTATATGCAGATTAAAAAAAACCCAAAAAATTTTGATCGTACGTAAAATCTATGAACGCTACAAATAATTCAATACCTTCTCTCGCTGACAGTGCGGGTAATGTAACGGATGATGATAAACAGAAGGCCGAAATTCTAAATCTAGCTTTCAAAACCTCGTTTACAGGAGAGGACTGCAGCACCATTTCCCCTTTCAATTATCGAACAAACGCAAGGATGGCCAACATAGTGTTTAATGTATCTGGGATTGTAAAACAGTTAAGATCCTTAGACGCCAGGAAATCATATGGTCACCGTAAGATTTTATGTTGACTATGCTACAAATATAGCACCATTCTTATCCATCACGTATCAGAAATCATTGGAACAGCAGGAAGTGCCACGGGACTAGAAGAGGCCCCAGGTCATACCAATCTATAAAAAGGCTAAAAAATCGGATGCACATAATTACCGGTCAGTTTCACTGACATCGATTTGTTGTAGAATCATGGAACATATTTTGTGTTGAGACATAATGAGCTTTCTAGACTCAGAGAAGCTCAACTGCAGAAACCAGGACGGTTTTAAGAAACAGCGGTCATGCGAGACACAGCTGGCCCTCTTTGTGCATGATATACAACAGGCTTCAGATACCGGCTCCCAGGTTGATGCCGTATTTCTCGACTTTCGAAAGGCGTTCGACTCAGTTCCGCACTGTCGCTTGCTACAAAAAGTGCGCGCTTACGGTCTATCCAATGACATATGCGGCTGGACAGAAAGTTTTCTAAGAGACAGAGAGCAGTATGTCGTCCTGAATGGGGAGACCTCAACAGAAACAAGCCTAACATCAGCTGTGCCTCAGGGCAGCGTAACAGGTTCGCTGCTTTTTACAATATACATAAACGATCTGTTTGATGGTATTGACAGCAGCATTAGACTATTTGCCGATGGTGCTGTAGTATACAGGAAAGTAGCATCACACGAAAGTTGTTAACAAATCAATGAGGATTTGGAGAAAATAAATGTCTGGTGTAATGACTGGCAGTTATTTCTCAATATTAGTAAGTGTAACCTATTGCGTATAACAAGGCGAAGATCCCCATTAATGTATGAGTACAAAATAAACGATCAGTCTTTGGAAGCGGTAACATCAGTCAAGTGTCTGGGTGTGACTATTCGAAATGATCTCAAATGGAATGATCAGATTACACAAGCAATGGCTAAGGCGAACTCAATATTGCGGTTTATTGGTAGAATCCTGAAGCGATGCAGTCCTTCAACAAAGGAAATAGCTTACAACACGTTAGTTCAAATGGCTCTGAGCACTATGGGACTTAACTTATGAGGTCATCAGTCCCCTAGGACTTAGAACTACTTAAACCTAACTAACCTAAGGACATCACACACATCCATGCCCGAGGCAGGATTCGAATCTGCGACCGTAGCGGTTGCGCGGCTCCAGACTGTAGCGCCTAGAACAGCTCGGCCACTCTGGCCGGCAACACGTTAGTTCGTCCAGTCTTGGAGTATTGTTCGTCTGTATGGGACCCTTACCAGCTGGGTCTGATTCAAGAGATTCAGAAGATCCAAAGAAGAGCGGCAAGATTCGTGACACGTACATTTAGCCATCGCGAGAGCGTTACAGATCTCCTAGAAAGTTTGAAGTGGGACACACTTGCAGGTAGACGGCGCGCTAAACGGAAGGGGCTGCTCACTAAATTCCAAAATCCGATTTTCGACGAGGATGTAGAGCATATGTTATTACCACCAAGTTTGAAACCGCGCAATGATCACCATTCATAGAGAAAGGAAATTAGAGTTCGTACTGAGGTGTTCAGACAGTCGTTTTTCCCTCGCGCGATCCGCGAGTGGAAAAGAGGGGGCGAAATATGACTTTGGCGCGACTAGTGCCCTTCGCCACACGTCACTTGGTGGCTAGCGGAGTATAGATGGCTCTGAGCGCTATGGGACTTAACATCTGAGGTCATCAGTCCCCTAGAACTTATAACTACTGAAATCTAACTAACCTAAGGACATCACACACATCCATGCCCGAGGCAGGATTCGAACCTGCGACCGTAGTGGTCGCGCGGGCCTAGGCTGAAGCGCCTAGAACCGCTCGGCCACACCGGCCGGCCGGAATATAGATGGAGTATAGATGTAGATGTAAAAAGTGCCCACGTCGACTGTTGGTGATTCGATTCTCACGTGAAAACGCGAAGAAACAGTGAAAAATCAAGATCACTCAGACCTGCTGACGAACTGGGACCATCAAGCATAGTTGAGGATGGTAGTAAATAATCACATGAAATCAGCGAAAGGGATCATAAATTCCCAAGTGCTACCAGCAGTCCAGCTAGCACAATGACTGTATGTATGTATTAAACCAGGGACCTAGAAATGATGGAGAGGCTTCGTACCGCCCGAGTGGTTCACAAACCCACAACAGGCCACAGCCAGTAACCTCAAATGTTTGCGTGGTAGAATAATTATGGTGTACGCGTACGTGGGAACGGTGCTTGCGTACCAGTCGCGGACACATTGTAACTGAGGTGGAATAAGGGGAACCAGGCCGTATTCGCGGAGGTAGATGGAAAACCGCCTTAAAACCCATCCACAGGCCGACCGGCACACCGAACCTCGACACTAATCCACCGGGCGCATCCGTGCCGGGGACTGCCCTTAGGGAGTTAAAGGGAGTGCAGTACTCGAGTAGCTCCTCATAAGCCACACATTTCTGAATTCAGTGCTAACCGACGCTTGAGATGCTGCAAAGAGCGATGTCACTGGATACTGGTTGCGAACGACTGATATGGAGTGATGATTCACGCTGTGCCCTGTGTCAGCCCGACAAGCGTGACTTTAGCGAATGCTAGGAGAACGCTATCTGCCAGCATACGTAATGCCAACGGTACTGGGACTTACTTTCGTACGTAAGGTCGGCAGACACGCCGCGAACAGGTTTCTGTTCTATCATTTTGGACAAAATGACTCTCAGGAGTTCTGCCACTATATTGTCACAAAATGGCAAAACACTTGCGTTTTAATTGTCAAGTAGTGTTGTTTTTAAACAGCTTTTATTGTCATGTACCGTTACGTAAACAGTGAGTAGTGGCGCCTCATATCGCTCTTGTCTAGAGCCTGCGTATCGGGAGAATTACTCAAGCGTATACAGTGGCAGATGGTCGGAAGCGGGTCCAGTCGAGTACGTAGTTCTAATTTTCATCTGGCAGAGGACAGTAGTGCACAGAGACATTCAAGAAACGGGTCAAGAGAATGTTTTAGTGAATTGTTATATTTATTTCTCCAACGCTTTTATGTTTATTTATGTTTGTACTGTTTTGTATATGCTTTTAGTAGTGTGAATGATGCGTGAATGTGTTCTAAAAGTAAATATGTAGATCATTTTCTACTGATAAACGCTGTACGAACTTGCGTGAGAAATTTTTAAGACAGTGTGAGTGCAGACGACAGGGAAGTTTGTATCATAATATATTAAGTAAGTTGATGGTAAAAGGAAAGCTAATTCGAGTGCAAATGAAAATAATTATTAACGTAAAGTATAAACAAAATATCAGAATGTTAAATATTTATTTTCGGGAAAAAGTACAGTTCGAATGCGTCTTATTTGTTGATAGATTAGTCATGAAAAGCGCAGACTAACGCCGGAGAATAATATTCTTCTATTGGCTTAAAAGAAAACTGACCAATCAGAACGGAGTATTCTTGGCGCGTCTTTTCTCTTGGAGATAGAGAATGCTTACAGCAGTTTAAGGAGTCGTAGCTTAGCCTTTCAAAGGTACGGTCGTGTGTAAAATGAGCTCCTAAGGAAGCTATAATTTGCGGGTTTTAGTTGTACTACATGCCTCAAAAGTGCTTTAAAATGACGGCATGTTTATTCCGGTGTGTGTTTGTAGAAAGTACGGATTTTTTAAGTTATTTTATGTATGTGAAAAGACAGTATCTCCGCGTGGAATATTGAGTAGATTTACGACTAAAAATCTGAGTGCATTAGACACTGATAAACCTAGCAGTGTGGCGGGCATTTTCATTTAAGAACAATCCGTGCTTTGTAGCTGTTCAGATTTCGAGAAATACGTTACCATAAACTTGCTAACGCGAGTGAAAGGGTTCGTGCACGACTGTGTTAGGATCAGCACAGGCTTGGCAGTGAACGTGTAATTCTCGACTTCAGAATATACCCAAGTCTTTCCAGCATCTTCACCTTTCAATCAAAATTAAGACCTTTTCACGATTCTTAGAATAGTTACGTTGTATTCAGCCTGGTTCGAGTTGCAGTACGGTAGGTTTCTGCTCGGCTTTCCTACCGGCGATCTACTGCAATGAGTTCACAGGTGGGTGCAGGTAAAAGGACGAAAGGAACCGCGCCGGCTCAACAGGTCGTTTCAAATTTACGTAATTGCTTATACGCATTGTATTCCTAGATTCAATTTAATCAGCCTGACGAACAGAAAATACAGCCTTTTTGGAAGGCGTTAGTAGCTTCAATTACTGATAATTTTTTCTAGTGTATTTGTACTGACCGATCACGCTGTTGGAAATGGAAATGCTGTGTGGCTAGGGCCTCCCGTCGGGTAGACCATTCGTCTGGTGCAAGTCTTTGGAGTTGACGCCACTTCGGCGACTTGCGTGCCGATGGGGACGAAACGATGCTGATAAGGACAACACAACAAACACCCAGTCCTTGAGCGGAGAAAATCTCCGACCCAGCCGAGAATCGAACCCGGGCCGTTACGTATGACATTCCGCCGCGCTGATCACTCAGCTACCAGGGCCGGATAACACACTGTTAAAAACATTACATGCTAATGGGCAATAAATGTTAATGGTTACCCGTAATCCTAATAAGAGTCCCTGCCATATTTTTAAGTTTTATATTTATTGCAATGTAATATTGCTTTTAACGATTTGGTTGAACTGTATGTACTGAGTTATTTCGATTTGTGTCATTTCTTACGTTCGAAGTCTAGCAGCTTAGGCATGTGGCGGCTTTGGAATGTAGGGGCTATGACTTTGTCAGTACAATCTGATTCCTTTATTAGCAACTTTCATATACACTGATCAGCCGGAACATTATGCCACCGACCTACCATCGACATAAACCCGTCCAGCCGATAGCAGAGTCTCCTGATGAGGAATGGCTGCTACTTACAAGGGAACCTCCCCATCGCACCCCCCTCAGATTTAGTCGTAAGTTGGCACAGTGGATAGGCCTTGAAAAACTGAACACAGACCAATCGAGACAACAGGAAGAAGTTTTGTGGAACTATGAAAAAAATAAGCAAATTATACAAACTGAGTAGTCCATGCACAAGATAGGCAACATCAAGGACAACGTGAGCTCAGGAGCGCCGTGGTCCCGTGGTTAGCGTGAGTAGCTGCGGAACGAGAGTTCCTTGGTTTATGTATTACCTCGACTGAAAATTTTACTTTCTTTATTTTCGCAAAGTTATGATCTGTCCGTTCGTTCAATGACGTCCCTGTTCACTGTAATAAGTTTTGTGTCTGTGTTTTGCGACCGCACCGCAAAACCGTGCGATTAGTAGACGAAAGGACGTGCTTCTCCAATGGGAAACGAAAACATTTGATCGCAACGTCATAGGTCAACCGATTCCTCCACAGGAAAACACGTCTGATGTATTCTATACGACACTGGTGACGGCATGTGCGTCACATGACAGGAATATGTTGTCGACCCACCTAACTTGTACACTTAGCGAATGGGCAAAAAGATTATTCTACCTTGCCCGATTTAGGTTTTCATGTGGATGTGATAATCACTCCCAAAAAAGTGATGAAAACATAATAGTTTGTCACATAAACTGAAAATAAAAAATTAAACTTTTCACGCGAGGGAAGACTTGAACATAGGACCTCTCGTTCCGTAGCTGCTCACGCTAACCACGGGACCACGGTGCTCCTAAACTCCCAGTGTCCTTGATGTTGCCTATCTTCGCATGGATTACTAAGTTTGTATATTTTACTTATTTTTTCCATAGTTTCACACAACTACTTTCTGTTTTCTCGATCGATCTGTGTTCAGTTTTTCAAGGCCTATCCACTGTGCCAACTTATAACTAAATCTGAGGGGGGTGCGATGGGGATGTTCCCTTGTTACACACACGCACGGTGCATGTAGTATCAATGAGAGTGCTGTCCGTGTGTAGATCGAGGAAGCAGCGGGATCCATCTGAACTTGACCGTGGGCAAATTGTGACGTCCCAGAGGCTCGGCAGGAGCATTTCGGAAAGCGCACGACTTGTCGTCATAGGCTAGGCAGAATGGTAGAGCAGGACAGGCGGCGAACTGTGGCGGGACTAACATCTGACTTTAATGCTGGGCAGAGAAGAAGTGTGTCTGAACACACAGGGCAGCGAACACCTTTAACAGTGGCCCTCCGCGGCCGACGATCCATGCATGTTCCAATGGTAACACTATGCAGTCCGGCGACACCACAGTGGTGTCGTGCGCGAAATAGCGGTCAACTGCCGGTGACACCACAGTGATGTCGCCTGCATAGTATCTCTCAGTGGCCGACGACAACACAGTGATGTCGCGAGCATAGTATATCGCAGTGGCCGGCGACAGCACTTTAGTATCTTTTGCATTCTGTTGGTGTTTTGTTTAGGTAACAGTAAGTTACAGGCGTCAACAAGTTTTTGGTTTTTATAAGTACTTGTGCCCTTTCATCACGGTGGACGAAAGAGACAATAGAATTATTTACGATGAATGTGCGGACGTCTTGTCTGATGTTCCAGACGATTGGGAAGAAGACACTGGATATCAAAAAAAAGGAAGTGAAGCAGAACAGTAGGAAGATAGTGAAATACGTCCAACAAGAATTCGGCGAACGCTACGGTTGCCAACTGATTCGGTGATTCGGCTAAATCAGACGAAGAAGACCCTGTACAGTGGTCAGAGTTTGATTTACCAAGGACCGGGTCTAAGCATATTTCCCAAAGATACACAGAGATTCGAGGATATCGTTAAATTAAATATTGGGAACGATCTATTTGAATATATTGGCAACGAAACCAACAAGTACTACAGTCAAAATTGCAATAGAAGGAAACTGGATTTAAAAAATGTCAAAATTATCGACGTTACGGGGCACGAACTTACAAAATGGTTTGGGTTTGCTGTCCTTATGGGAATTGTAAGAAAATCAACGATCGATGATAAGGGGTATTAGCTAGCTCATAGATATATACATGTAAGTTACGAAATACACGAATATTTTAAAATATGCGTTGTCATATAACAATTATGTCTAATATCATGGCATCGCTGTCACCAAAGCCACCTACTGGTAAAATTGTGTTCTTTGTACCTGGTCGAATTGCCTGTGTCAGCTTGTGCATCAATACTGTTACGGAATGCGTTGTTGCAATTTATGCTTTTTAATACATTGTCTTACACTGCATGTTTCACGTCAGAGCGCGAGTGATTGGGTGCTACCGAAAGGTGTCATGAGATAACCAATAAAATTACTGTGATGACAAAGACCGTTTGTGTTTCAATTATCAACGCTCAGTCCATTGCTATCGTTCTGTAATTCTCTCAACAGAAATTCTACAAAAATGTCTTAGTAATAATGTTGACTAATTCCGTTCGATATAAAATAAAAATTACGACTCCGCGACACCTTACAAGACGTAGTTTTTCTTGTTTTAGAAACTTGTTGACAGCGATTCTGAAACACCGTAGATTGTCGCTATTACACATTCCCATAATTGTCCACATACTCAATATACCTGCGAGTCGCTTTAATTCTCTATTTTTTTTCTCTTCTTCTCTAATCCCTACCGGATTATGGCCTGGAACATCTCAATTCGCGCTAATATAAAGTGCTCGTTTTGGAGGCGTACCATACTGAACTAATTCCAATGTTCCCTTTTCAAACAATATTTCATTCTGTTTTGACAGTTGGCCTTAGAAGGATTTAATCGCAATGAACAGACAGCGTTGAGGGACACCCCCTTCGATGGCGCAGAGTAAGGGGACATTCCGAAAGAGTTTACATCATCGATCATGATGTCTATTGGATTTTGTAATATCTAAATTTTGTAATAGCCTCTGCACCAAATGCAGCTAGCCGATAAGAGGGGATTTAGGAACACTCTTTCGTTTTCTTGTTCGTTTTCCTTCTCTGTATTATCACTAACAACGTTGTTTACATATTACTGCATACTGTTCATAAACTTGTTTGTCTTACAACTGCTGAAATATTTTGAACGCCACGTATGACAACTGTCTTTATCAGCACTGCAAGGGAGGTTATCCGTTACGTTATTTCGCTCAGTCATATGGGTTATCACTTGCAGTAGTGACAGGGAGAAAGAGTTCTAACATACACTGCTGGCCACCGTAAATGCAACACCAAGAAAGACAAGAGGTAGCACAACAAAATTTATTTTGTAGATAACATGTTGACCTCGTATCAAATGATTACGTTTACAGACGCCTGTGACATGTGGTTCCTGCCAGAATCAGTAGCCAGAGTAGCTGCCATTGTTGGAGATCACCGCTGCCACACGTCTCGGCATTGAGTCAAAGAGACGTTGGATGTGTTCCTGGGGTACAGCAGCCCAAGCAGCTTCCACACGTTGCCAAAGATCATCTGGTGTGGCAGCTGGGGATGTAATCTGGGTCACTCGTTGATCAACCATGGACCACATGTTTTCTATCGGCGAAAGATCCGGAGAGCGAGCCGGACAGGGAAGCAATTCAATCTGGTTATTGACGAAGAACCTTTGGACAATGCGTGCCACGTGTGGTCGCGCATTATCCTGTTGAAATATGGCTGTGGCCGAGCCTTGAAGGTAAGGAAGGACAACTGGCTCCAGCACCTCGGATATGTAGCGCCGGCTATTTAAAGTACCGGCAATGCGTACTAGAGGCGTGCGAGAGTAATATCCAATACCGCCCCATACCATAATACCGGGCGCAAGACCAGTGTGGCGGTGCATAATGCAGCTGTCCAGCATCCTCTCTCCACGGTGTCGCCACACTCGAATCCGGCCATCGTGGTGCTGCAGACAGAAGCGTGCCTCGTCAGTAAAGACAACGTCATTCCATTCTGCCGTCCACATCCGTCTGTCATCACACCATTGGCGACGGAGACGTCTGTGGTTCTGTGTCAATGGTAGACGAAGCAATGGACGTCTTGCGGACAGACCACTCTGCTGTAAACGGCGTCGAATGGTACGCGCAGACACTGGATGATGCGTTGCAGACGCAATGTGCTGTGCTATGGTTCGGGATGTCACTGAGCGATCCGTCACTACCATGCGGACAATTTTCCTACCAGCACGTGCAGTGGTGCACCGAGGTGAATGCGATCGACCACGTCGGTCCGTCGTACCCTCCTGCATCCAACGGTCACATATCCGCATTACAGTTGTTTGGTTTCGTCCAACACGACTAGCGATTTCTCTGTATGATAATCCACAATCTCGGTAAGCCACTATCCTTCCTCTGTCGAACTCGGATACTTGATCAAACGATGTTCGCTGTTGTCTACGAGGCATAACTGATCGTCTTGTGAAACAACCACAAGGTAAACACACGTGCCGAACGTACATTCGTCGAAATCGCCAAGCCTTAAATGGCGCTATGAGGTGGCGCCACAGGCGCACGTGATGTGTGTGTGCGCTGAAATTCTAATCAGTTGCATATCTCATCGCTGCAAACTCATGGTGTAAATTTCACTTGATTCGGAATCTTCCTTCAGGGTGTTGCATTTATGGTGGCCAGCAGTGTATTACTGCCTGCAACTGACCTATCGGTTCGTATTAGCCATCGGTTCGTAAAAACGATGACGAAGATGACAGTACCTACGTTCCGCCCATTATGTGTGGCACAATGTTGAATTCAAGTAACGTCGGAAAGATTGCGAGTTGTTTCGCGTACTATTACTGAGTCCAGTATCTTCTTCAACAGTTTCAGAATGATGTTGGTGAGCGTTGCGATTTTGGTAAATACGTTGTGCTCAGCTAGCCGAATTTATGGATAATTTGACGTCGTAAAATATGAGTATAAAATGATTCGGAACAATGAAGCATGGAGTTCATGTCACATCCTAGGCAACCGCATTTTCTGAGCGTAAGTGACATTTCACGCAGTGATGTATGAGGGATGCTCAATAACGACTTCCACTCGTGTTGTATAAATTTTATTTCAGAACATTTTTTTTACGCTGGAGTCCACAGTCTTCCTAAACAGGTCGAAAGAAGGCATTATTCGGCAGAGCCTATATTTATGACCTTAGGTATTTCATTTTCTGCTATCGGCGAATTTCGACAAAATGGCCATTTTCAAGCTATCGTAGAGGACACGCCAAAAAAGCTTTTAAACACGAACACACGCGATAACTAAAGTATTAAGAAAGGTGTTAAATATATGACAGGATGGAATTAAACAACGTGAAGTACCACACGAAAAAAAGATTAAAAACCATTCACAGATACATAAGATCGGACATAATACAGGGTGTGGCAGCGTTCATAGTAGGATATTAAAAACACACCATCAGGCAGTAACTGTAGTTTATTTGTTACCTCTTATGTCAATTAATAGTTAAAGGCATGCAATTTACAAATGTGTAAATCATTGTCAATTGCATGGATTACTTTTTGAATACGACTCCTGTCAAATGATGCCCCCTCTGCACAACACATTCATCTAGGAGGCGTTGGAAGCTTTCCATAACTCGGCGTAACGTATTCCCTGGGACATTGCCGACGGCAGTTCTGATGCGATCCTTCAACTCAGGAATGGTGACACAATGTGTTCGGAACACCTCTTGCTTCAGGTAGCCCCAAAGGAAAAAGTCTGCTCATGAAAGATCAGGTGAGTGAGGCGGCCAGGAAATTTCACCAAAACGGGAAATTACTCTACTGGTAAATGTCTGTGGCAAGAAATTCATGAAAATTCTGGCTGTATGCGAGGTCGCTCCGTCTTGTTTAAACTACGATTGTTCCACATCCACATGGACTATACCTAATTGGGGAAGAACGAAGTCTTGCAGCATCTTTAGGTAGTGTTCACTGGTGACAGTTACTGCCACACCACTGTCATCCTCAAAGAAGTAAGGGCCATTAACCCCAAAGGAAGCAACTCCACACCACCCTGTGATACTAGAACTGTGGAAGGGGTTTACATCACTCCAATAACGCATATTCTGTTTATTCACTGAACCATATGACTCGAAATGAGCTTATATGGGTTAAAATGGAGATCTTGGTGCAATATTCTCCTGAATGAGCGATCGGACATATGCACAGTTTGCGCATGACGACGAGCAGATCTTTTTGGGCTACGCAATAGTGCAGCACGAGCATTTTCCACGGCTTCTGGTGTCCGCACAGTTCTTTCACTTCTTCCCGGTATGCCATTGCAAACAGAACTTGTTGTTCGAAATGCACGTACCCACCTCACAATGGTCCGGCCATCTGGAACTTTCCTATGACGTCCCAAGTTGGAATGTTGCCGAAATGGACGCTGGGTAGCAATAACGGAGTCGTCATTCTTGAAATAACTTTCAACAGCAAAGGCACGATGCTGTGCAGTCCACCGCCCCATATCACTGTCACACTCAAAATGGCAGCTCATTTGTACACGAATGCGGCACGAGCTGGCGCGCATTCCTGTAGTACGTCGTTGTACTACGCAAGTCAAATTTCGCCAAGAACGTTGCCGCACCCTGTATATGTGGCCGAGCGGTTCTAGACGCTTCAGTCCGGAACTGCGCTGCTTCTACGGTCGCAGGTTCGAGTCCTCCCTCGGGCATGGATGTGGTTGATGTCCTTAGGTTAGTTAGGTTAGTAGTTCTAAGTCTAGGGGACTGATGACCTCAGATGTTAAGTCCCAGCTGGCCGAAGTGGCCGCGCGGTTCTGGCGCTGCAGTCTGGAACCGCGAGACCGCTACGGTCGCAGGTTCGAATCCTGCCTCGGGCATGGATGTGTGTGATGTCCTTAGGTTAGTTAGGTTTAATTAGTTCTAAGTTCTAGGGGACTAATAACCTCAGCAGTTGAGTTCCATAGTGCTCAGAGCCATTTTTTTGTTAAGTCCCAAAGTGCTTAGAGCCATTTGAACCATTTGAACATAAAATATTATTCGGTCTGACATTGAAAAATGGTTCAAATGGCTCTGAGCACTATGGGACTTAACATCTATGGTCATCAGTCCCCTAGAACTTAGAACTACTTAAACCTAACTAACCTAAGGACATCACACAACACCCAGTCATCACGAGGCAGAGAAAATCCCTGACCCCGCCGGGAATCGAACCCGGGAGGTCTGACATTGGATCATAACAATACATGTATACGTCCATTTTTCCCATTCACTGTTATTTCATCCCTGTAGCCCCGTATGAGCGGCCAGTGGCCTGTCACTGGTACATGCAACCTGCCCTTCAGCCAGACTAAGACAAAAAACGTTAACGTAGAAGTGAGATACTTGCGAGCGAATTAAAAATTTTTGAAGGTGAAATTAATGGAAGGAATGTTAGAAACTTGACTCTCTTTTTTAATGTAAAACAGGAATAATGAAAAGGTAAAAGAAAACAGTGACAATAGACATAATACATGTAAATTCGATGTAAGGACACTGATCTAAGAACAAATCACTTCGCTGTCACTAAAACTGGAAGGACCAGCCCTGGGAAAGGTTATTTGTTGTTGAAGGGAAAAAAGGAGGTTTGCTGTTGCGAAGGGTAGATGGATGAGGGTATAAGTATGCATGACTGATGCGAAGTGTCGTTTAGAATGGTAGTGGATGTTGGGAGACAAGAAGGGAAAACTGATTGGCAATGATGGTGAGGCCGTCGTCTGAAGAGGAAAAAGGGGGGTAAGAAAGAAGTGGGAAGAGGAAAACGGGGAAAAAAGGTAGGGAGATATGGGACGAATGAAAATTAAATCTTCGGAATGAGAGTGTAGGATTTATACACCGCTGATAAAAATTAGTACACCTGGAAAGACAACGTTGATTTAGATTCGATGACGGCATATGCCACCTGAGGGGTAGTAAACGTACTGATAACGGATTCAGTGTCGTCCGCCAACAGATGCATTAGCTACCAGAGCGCCGTCTCTTTCTACCATTGAATATGTTATGCTCACACAAGGCTCAGTGATGTGCAAACGTGAGACGTAAACAGGCAACCAAGCCACGGAGATGCACTCGTGCTTCCTACAGCCAACTGAGGGAGTTTGAGGACAACAGTGGCAGTTCGTACGGCTACCACAGCACAGATAAGAGGGCTTGTGAGCGCAGAAGTGTGAACACGAACTGTTGCGAGCCAGTTATTAGCAGTGGGAATACGGGCACGCCCACCTCCAGACTGTTTCAGTAGTTCAAATGGCTCTGAGCACTACGGGACTTAACTTCTGAGGTCATCAGTCCCCTAGAACTTAGAACTACTTAAACCTAACTAACCTAAGGACATCACACAACACCCATGCCCGATGCAGGATTCAAACCTGCGCCCATAGCGGTCGCGCAGTTCCAGACTGTAGCGCCTATAACCACTCGGCCACCCCGGCCGGCCATCCAGCCTGTCTTACACTCACACCATGGTCTCAACGTTCATGACTTGACTGGTGTCGTCAGAGGATCATGTGGAAGATGGGATGATGGAATGGTGCGCCTTGGTCTTAAGCGATGCAAGCAGATTCTGCCTGAACGTAAGTGATGGTCGTTTGCGCTTACGACGTAGATCTGGTGAGCGCATTCGACCAAGACACGCCCCATCCCAGGCCTTATGGTATGGGGTGCGATAAGCTACAACTCTTCGTTCATTTTTGGTGTTTGTGGAGGGGACGCTAACCAGCGCACGGTATGTACAGAATATTGTTAGACCCGTTCATTTGCCATTCTTGCAATAGGAAGGGGAAGTGTTGTTCCAACAGGATAATGCTCGCCCACACTCTGCTTGCGAAACCAAACGTGCTTTTGAAGACGTGCAGCAACGACCCTGACCAGCACGATATCTGCACCCATCCCCAGTAGGTCATGAGTGGAATATAACGGGACGAGAAATAACTCGTGTGACTCGTCAAGCAACAACTCTTACATAACTTTGTGAATAGGTGGAGCAGGTGCGGAATAACGTATCCCTGAAGAGTATTAACCATCTCTACGATAGACAGACAACGCCTGCACTGCCGCCCGTAGAGGCTACACCATATAATAATATGGGTGTTTCTGCATGGTTCGATACCTGGTGCGTCAGGACCGCTTGTACTATTGACCTCAAAATGTAATCATTGTATGTATTCGATATGCACTGTTACAACAAAAAGTCTTGAGCGAACTGGAAACCTCTATAAGGGTGGACTAATTTTTTTTCAGGCAGTATAGTTGATAGGATAGGTAAATGTCTAGGCGGAGTTCATGGTTTGGGGAAGGCAAATGGTTGACATTTCGCGGGGAGAGGATGTGGAGGGGTGTGTGGGCTTGGCGTTGGTGAGATGAGTCAGTAGAGGCGCGGCGGCGTATTAGGATGCGAATTAGAGAGGAAACAATAGGATTACACAGACCTGCATTTTTTCGGTTGTGTCATGTTTTCCAAGTTTTGATGATAAATTCCTAGTCATGTTTGTGAGCTGAATCCAAAAAGGACCTTAATTTTTTTCTTCACCCCAGAATATTTTGCAAATGGCATTTTGTCAAAGTGTGTTAGTGTGTTATGTATGTAAAAAGAATCGCAAATATGAGACGTACAGACAGATTTAAATGCATTGGTAATGCTGCCATCTGTTGGTTTATGATAAAAACGAATCTTTGACATCATAAACCAGCAGATGGCAGCACTTTTGTCGTTAAACGTGTTGTACGTCCCAAGTCGTCTCAGTGTTGGCGCAATCGTCGTATCTATCTATCTTCCACTATCAAAAGTGTTTGTGACAGGGGATATATGCTAAAAAGAAAATATGCAGTGTTGAAAATGAAGTCAAGAGGCTGTAAAATACGTATATACTTATGCCTTTTGTTACACTGTGGCGAGTGAATGGTGCGAAAGTAAAAACGATATATAAAATCGTTCCTGCGGCGTTTGTATCCCGCGTATTTCGGTGTGAAAGTATGTTGAATGACTAAGACGATCCCTTTGATCTCCGGTAAGAAGCTTCGGCATGAATTTTGCTGCCACTCTTCGCATCCCCAAATCGGTGGTCAAGATGCGCTGAATTGAGCTCCAGGACAACCCGGACAAGTTCTCGAGTTGGTCGATTGTCCTGCGTCGATCTTCACTGATGAGATCACGGATTTTGTCGATGTTGTCTTCACTTCGAGCAGTTGAAGTTCGCCCGGAACGGGGCTGATCTTCAACCACCATTTCTCCCTTTTTAAACGGAGAAAACCATTCGTACACTTGAGCTTTACTAAGAGCATGGTCTTTGTAGGCTGTCTGAATCATCGCAACAGTTTCTGCTGCGTTCTTGCCGAGCAAGAAACAAAACTTCACTGCCGCACGTTGTTCGTAAGAACTAGTCATTTCCTCGTGTCACGTCTGCACTGTACGCACACTCAAAGAACTACCAAAGAAACCACACTTCTCACTGCTGGGTGACGCCGCGTGGCAGAATGACTCAGCACAGCTCCTACTACAACTCTCTGGCGGCACAACCTGCTACTACAGGTACACGATGTGCAACATTACGATTCCGGTTACTTTTGGGTCCCCTCTCGTATATACAGATACCTTTTGTTACGCTGTGGCGAGTTAATGGTGTGAAGGTAAAAACAACATATAACATCGTTCGTGCGGCGTGTGTATCCCGCGTATTTCGGTGTGAAAGTATGTTGAATGACTAAGACGGTGATAAGGGGGTGAACAACATGCTTTTAGATTTGGCATTCCGATGGTCTGGAGAGAGCCACAAAATCATAGTGATGATTGTTACTTTTGTTCAATCGGTGTTCACGATTTCAAAGTGAAGAATTAAAATAATATCGTCTATCCAAATCTACCATTGGCTTTGCGTCCTGTCTTTCATGATCAGAACATTTATCTGAAGGAGATGGTTCAGAAATTGAATCAAGTGAAGAAACCGACGATAACGAAGAGGAGTACTAACCTGGCAAATGTGCACCACGACCATTTACATAAACTGGGCTGAACGATTTGATTCGCCACTTACACTTGGCTAAATAGGCTTTGGAATGCTTGGTTCCAGGCTTAAAGTAGGAATTTGCTTGCAGGTGGCGCTTCGTTTTCCTGGTTCAGGTACAGAAAGATTTTATTCGATACTTTTCGGATGAAGTGTGCATGTGGACTGTTTAAGACATTCAACATATTGTACGAAAGCATTGATTGGAGACTATTCATCGGTTCGTCGAAACGAAGCCTTCAAGTTTTCCTGCTTCAGAACGGAAACAGGAATCCGTCAATACCTGTAGGGCATTCTGTACACTTAAAAGGACGGTACGACTATTTACAATATCTTCTCCAGAAAATTAAGTACGACGGACAAAAGTAAGTGGGTCACGTGTGGTAATTGGAAAGTAATAGCGATGATGCTTCTAAGCAAGGTGGGTACACATAGTTTCCTTGTTTTTTATGTCAGTTCGATAGCAGAGAGGGGGAAAACCACTGGAAGCAGAAAGACTGGCCAAAACGAGTTTCATTGGAACCTGAAGCAAAAAATGTGCTCCAAAAACCTCTCATCGAGTCGACGAAAGTTCTTCCACCTCTACATATTAAGTTAACCTTGATGAAGCAATTTGTGAAAACTTTATCAAAAGATAGTAAATGTTTCGTGTTCATTTGTAACAAATTTCCAGCATCATCAGCCACAAAACTAAAAGAGGGTGCCTTTAATCGTCCGGACATTAGAAAACTTTGCAAAGATGGAAAGTTTGAGAAAGAAATGGAAGTTTCTGAAAAAGAAGTCTGGGTCGCATTTAACGAGGTAGTAAACAAGTTCCTGGGCGACAAGAAAGACCCGTTGAGGCTATGCTGCAGAAGTACCGAAATTTAGGCTGCTGCATGAGTTCGAAGGTTCATTTGCTACAGCCACATTTGGACTACTTTCCTGGAAGTCTAAGTGCCTGTTAACGAAGACATGGATGAGGGATTCCATCAGGACGTCACAGAAATGAAAAAGCGTTGCCAAGGAAGATGGAATACTACAGGATGACGCAGATAAAAGTAGCCAGTGTAAGCATAAAGAAAATGCAGTAAAATTACAGAAACGAAAAACTGAAATGGACTTACCATTTACTTACAATGGAAGATACAGTGAAATATACATTTATAGAAGATGTTGAAAGTGACCCTCTGCAACATCACCACATACAGGGTGTTTCAAAAATGACCGGTATATTTGAAACGGCAATAAAAACTAAACGAGCAGCGATAGAAATACACCGTTTGTTGCAATATGCTTGGGACAACAGTACACTTTCTGGCGGACAAACTTTCGAAATTACAGTAGTTACAATTTTCAACAACAGATGGCGCTGCAAGTGATGTGAAAGATATAGAAGACAACGCAGTCTGTGGGTGCGCCATTCTGTACGTCGTCTTTCTGCTGTAAGCGTGAGCTGTTCACAACGTGCAAGTGTGCTGTAGACAACATGGTTTATTCCTTAGAACAGAGGATTTTTCTGGTGTTGGAA
The DNA here is from genome assembly GCF_021461385.2 of Schistocerca piceifrons. Classification (NCBI taxonomy): domain Eukaryota; kingdom Metazoa; phylum Arthropoda; class Insecta; order Orthoptera; family Acrididae; genus Schistocerca; species Schistocerca piceifrons. The sequence continues at coordinate 1,023,039,769 of NC_060139.1, read as the reverse complement.
TTCCACCGCCTAGAACACAGTGTTGTTGCAACAAGACAAAGTTTTCAACGGAGGTTTAATGTAACCAAGGGACCGAAAAGCGATACAATAAAGGATCTATTTGAAAAATTTCAACGGACTGGGAACGTGACGGATGAACGTGCTGGAAAGGTAGGGCGACCGCGTACGGCAACCACAGAGGGCAACGCGCAGCTAGTGCAGCAGGTGATCCAACAGCGGCCTCGGGTTTCCGTTCGCCATGTTGCAGCTGCGGTCCAAATGACGTCAACGTCCACGTATCGTCTCATGCGCCAGAGTTTACACCTCTATCCATACAAAATTCAAACGCGGCAACCCATCAGCGCCGCTACCATTGCTGCACGAGAGACATTCGCTAACGATATAGTGCACAGGATTGATGACGGCGATATACATGTGGGCAGCATTTGGTTTACTGACGAAGCTTATTTTTACCTGGACGGCTTCGTCAATAAACAGAACTGGCGCATATGGGGAACCGAAAAGCCCCATGTTGCAGTCCCATCGTCCCTGCATCCTCAAAAAGTACTGGTCTGGGCCGGCATTTCTTCCAAAGGAATCATTGGCCCATTTTTCAGATCCGAAACGATTACTGCATCACGCTTTCTGGACATTCTTCGTGAATTTGTGGCGGTACAAACTGCCTTAGACGACACTGCGAACACCTCGTGGTTTATGCAAGATGGTGCCCGGCCACATCGCACGGCCGACGTCTTTAATTTCCTGAATGAATATTTCGATGATCGTGTGATTGCTTTGGGCTATCCGAAACATACAGGAGGCGGCGTGGATTGGCCTCCCTATTCGCCAGACATGAACCCCTGTGACTTCTTTCTGTGGGGACACTTGAAAGACCAGGTGTACCGCCAGAATCCAGAAACAATTGAACAGCTGAAGCAGTACATCTCATCTGCATGTGAAGCCATTCCGCCAGACACGTTGTCAAAGGTTTCGGGTAATTTCATTCAGAGACTACGCCATATTATTGCTACGCATGGTGGATATGTGGAAAATATCGTACTATAGAGTTTCCCAGACCGCAGCGCCATCTGTTGTTGAAAACTGTAATTATTGTAATTTCGAAAGTTTGTCTGCCTGAAAATGTACTGTTGTCCCAAGCATATTGCAACAAACGGTGTATTTCTATCGCTGCTCGTTTAGTTTTTATTGCCATTTCAAATATACCGGTCATTTTTGAAACACCCTGTAGCTGCGCACGTCTAAGTATATTCAGATACATCCGGTGTGAAGTTCGGATATCGATGGCGACTTCACGGGTGATGTCTTTCAGTTCTTGTATTGTGTGCGGAACTGTTTCATGGACCTTGCTCTTCAAGTCTCCCCACAGGAAAAAAATAAAAAAAATCACATGTTGTTAGATCCGGCGACGTGCTGGCCATAAATGTTTACTGACAGATCGTTCCTCAATGAAGGCATCATGAACTCGTTCCAGGGATACAACAGACGTGTGGCAAGTTGCCCCATCTCGTTGGAAGAAGCAGTATTGTCATTCATATTCAGTGAGTTGAGCGCAAAATTTATTAAAATTTTCCATATACGTAACCATGTTGAGGACAGTGTCGAGAGATGTCGGTCAAATGATGTGCGTTCCTGTTAGACCCACTAAACGCCGATTTTTTCGTCGTAGAATGGTCGCTGACACACAGTGTTAGGGTTCTTCGTTGCCTGGTATCTCGTGTTCTGTGAATTCAAATGACCAGAAACATGAAACCACACTTCATCACTCAAGATGTTGTGGAAAGGGTCTAACAAACCACTGTTGATGCTATTCGAAAGCCACGTGCTGTAATCTACTCGTTTCTGTCATTCTCAGGTAATTGAGGCGCACCTGACACACGATACTGCTTCAAAATAAGACTTTTCAGCATCCGCTGGCAACTCCTCTTAGCTACATGCGCCTGACGGGACAGTTTACGTGTAGACTTCTTTGTTCTCTGGATATTCTTTGTCGAATGTCTGCAATAACTTCTGGCGTGCGAACTGAAGGGATTTTTCCCGTTTTGCATTTTGCGCAGAATCATAGGTGCTCCTGCTTTTATACAGAGCCTGTATTGCTCTCATTGCTGGTAGTACTCTATCCGGATACTTGACCCCAAAAATTTCTCGAATTTCCTTAATCGAACCTGTTTTCATGTATGTTTCCGCAATTTCCTTCCATCGAGAAAGTCATTCTGCAGATCGCAAAGAGAGACGTCTAAATTCACTGAAGAAATAAACTGAAATGCTGACACAACAACGCTAACAATCGATTATTGAGTAGTAGCTGTTTACTCTATTTCAGAGTCGAAATATTGTATTTACATTGAAAGGGGAGGCCGACTACTTCTAACTTCGCCACACTGTACAGTGACGGCGGACTACTGCTGCGTTGCAACGAGATGAACGCCGAAGATTACATGCACGGAAACGCCTGAAATGAGCGTGGCTGGTCCAAAGAGACATCGACACAATGACCAAAATTGCGGGTTTTTTATTTTGTATTTTCTGTTGTATTATTGACTATTATGAGGTGTAAAATAGTACGTTTTATACGAAACAAACCTGTTTCACTCTGCCACTAAGTCTCGTACAAGTGATAGTTTTCGACACGTACTGCATCTGGCAAACTACTATTTGCAAAAAATTATGACGTGATGGAACAGAACTACGGTCATTTCCGAGTTCAGTGCACCAAGATACGTAGGAATCAATTACAAAAAGTTAAAAACAAAACCATCACATGCTAGTCGAGTCTGTGGATGCTGTAAATTGCATCCTATGTATAGACGTGGCAGGTGAGCTGTGAGCTGTACATTCAACCAGCTCTTTAGCCAAAGGACAAGTAAAGCTAACAAAGACGGGTAAACACGACATTTACAAATGAATTAACAAATTTTTTTAAAATGTGATATTTATGGAGATCTCTATGTATGGGAAACTTGACTTTTTTATTTTTAGCTAAAACAGTAATAATAAAAGGAAAAACGGAAAGAAGTACATTTAAAATATTTTTAGAAAAGACATGTAATGATGGATTTAACAATGAACACTTCACTGTTATTAAAGCATGAATGACCTTCCCTGGGAAAGATCGTTTGTTGTTGAGGAGAATGTTGGGCGTTGAGGAGGGTAGGAGGAGGGGGTTTAGAGATGGGGAACTGTTGCGTTGTATCAGTGGAGTAGGAATGGAGGTTGGGAGACGAGAAGGAGGAATATTTGTGGCAATGGCAAGTCCACAATTTGAAGGGTAAAAATGGGTACTGAGAGAAGGGGAGAGGGAGGGAAACGGGCAGAGAGGTGTACTGATGGAACGAAAAGGGATCCCTGAAATGGGAAACGGGTGGGGTGGATTTACAGTTGATAGGATGTGTAAATGTCGGGATGGAGTTCATTGTCTGGGGAGGGCGGGGGGGAGGGGGGGAGACGGTTGAAATTTCATTGGGAGAGGATATACAGGAGTAAGGTTCGTGGGATGTGTCGGTAGAGGCGCAGCAGCGCAAAAGGACTGGAAATTAGAAGGGAAACAGTAGGGTTACTGAAGTCAAATTTACGGATGGCGAAGGTTGTTCGATGTTTAGTGTGAGTGAGAAGAGGTGCAAATTTATTAGATTGTAAAGGATCCACGTGGCGGGAGGTAAGTGGATGTGGAAAGCGAGACGATGTGCATGACGTTCAAGGATTTGGAGGGACTTACAGAACTTGGATGGGCTGTAGACCCATGCTACATCTGCGTAGGAGAGGTTTTGTAGCTGTGGAGTACAGTGCAGCCGTACAGTCGCCTAGTGTGGTCAGTTAGTAGTTGTAGTCTGTTGTGGGGTTTTTGTTGGATGGAGGTGAGGTTGCCGTGTTACTTGCTGGTCGATGGTCAGTCCAAGATATTTTTGTGTATTATTAACTAGATGGGAATGTGGTAAAAGGTATGCGTACCTTTTCGACTTTGTAACTTTGTATGTGTAGGGTAGGCTGTATGTACATGTAACTAATTACTGAAAAATGTGATTACTTAAGTCGTGTATATCGCAATCGAGTGACGTCACAGTGAACAGTTTTCAGCATCTGAAGGATACGCCAAAATTAAACTAACAAAAATTACACATCAAATGAGCAGCTAAATTTTGTCTCAACAAATTATCCACATTATTTCAATAAAATTCCATTGGTGATTTACATAGGTAGCTTACGAAACAAAATTCAGAATACGAAAAATGTTTCACATACGGATATATCACGCGATTCACTGAAATGTAATTTGTATAACAAGAAAATAACTTTCAAAGTGAATGTAAGTTGTGTCGCCATGGGTAGTCCTTTATCGCCTTTGGTTGCGAACTTTTTTATGGAGGACTTCGAGGAGAAGGCGCTGGAACTGCAAGCTTGGAACCCACAGTGTTTTGGAGGTATGTTGACGACACGTTTGTAGTGTGGCGCCATGGTGAAGACAAGTTAAAAGGATTTTTAGATCATCTGAACTCCATCCACAGACAAATTTACTTCACGATAGAAATCGAAAAAGACGGATGCCTTCCATCTCTGGATGTGCTGGTACAGCGTAACGATGATGGTACCCTGGGACACGCGGTTTATTGAAAACCGACCCGAACAGATTTATATTTACGCGCAAAGAGCTGCCACCATCCTTCACAGACGATGTGTGTACTCAGAACTCTAATACACGGAGCACATGTCATTGCTGACGAGAACAGTCTGGAGGACGAGCTTTTACACCTGAGAAGAGTTTTTGAAGCCAACGGGTACTCACAACCGCAGATTCATAAGGCGCTTCAAATGAAACCAACTGTGGGTCTAAGAAAATCAGAAAAAGACAAGGAAGGTCGATGGCTTTTCTGCCATACGTGGGAAGCCTATCGTCAAAAATAGGACGGATCCTCAGTAAGCATGAAGTGAAAGTCATTTTTCGCCCTCCACCAAAGACAGCAACACTCCTGGGTTCGGTTAAAGATGATTAGGTTCCTCGGAAGCCCGGGGTTTACAAGATCCCCTGTGTGTTTGGCCGTTCATACATCGGACAGACGACGCGTACTATCCAGGAGAGATGCACAGAGCACCGCAGGTACACCCGGCTCTTACAACCTAATAAATCTGCTGTGGCCGAGCACTGTATTGACACTGGGCACTCTATGGTGTACGATAACGCCGAAATTTTAGCCTCGACTTCATCCTTCTGGGACTCAGTAGAGAAGGAAGCAATTGAAATTCGCTTGGCGACGAATTTAATTAATAGAGATAGTGGCTTCAGCTTGGACAAATCTTGGAATCCGGCAATTTCTGTAATAAAATCACAAAGAAGTGGCGACGGTGCAGTTCGCCGTGATACATCGATATCACCGTGTGGATCGACTGCGCAACCACAGATCTATTTTCATGCATATACCGTACGTCTTTGCCGCCGATTAACGTCTCTGGCGCCTTGTGTATCTGTGGTCGCATGTGCGGTGGTGCGGTCCACGGCTTTAAAAGGACGGAGCAAGTGCTGGAGCGTCAGTCACCTCGGCTCACTCTGAAGATGGCTGGACGGTATTCAGCCGAAATATTAGAAGAAGAACTCAGATTTACGCGGCTGCACGCGAGAAATTTTATGGCTCGGCATTTACTCTGCAAACATATGAAGATGCATAGGACTGAAAATCTTTTATCAGTTGACCTTTAATATTTTACGCAATTAATTCCATTTTTTTTGTAAAATGAGGCCTTGACAGAGGCATGCCACTGACGGCTGGTTGTATCTCTGTTTTTTTTTTTTTTTTTTAAATGTGGAAAACAAGGACTTGCTAGCTATCAGAAAGCACACCTTAACAATCGTGCTATCGTCAAATAGTTTTGCATATTTCATGAGTACTTCTGGTACGCAAATTGATGCTATCTTTGGTAAAAGATTGTCTTTTACAGGCTTTACATAAAAACATTCCTATGAATGTTATCTAGTTTTTATATTAGAAAGGTTCTCTTTCCTCAGCTCTCTACCAACAGCTGCTTCCGATTCCAAGATTTTGCGTTGTTGTTGTGGTCTTCAGTCCTGAGACTGGTTTGATGCAGCTCTCCATGCTACTCTATCCTGTGCAAGCTTCTTCATCGCCCAGTACCTACTGCAACCTACATCCTTCTGAATCTGCTTAGTGTATTCATCTCTTGGTCTCCCTCTACGATTTTTACCCTCCACGCTGCCCTCCAATACTAAATTGGTGATCCCTTGATGCCTCAGAACATGCCCTACCAACCGATCCCTTCTTCTGGTCAAGTTGTGCCACAAACTTCTCTTCTCCCCAATCCTATTCAATACTTCCTCATTAGTTATGTGATCTACCCATCTAATCTTCAACATTCTTCTGTAGCACTACATTTCGAAGCTTCTATTCTCTTCCTGTCCAAACTATTTATCGTCCATGTTTCACTTCCATGCATGGCTACACTCCATACAAATACTTTCAGAAATGACTTCCTGACACTTAAATCTATACTCGATGTTAACAAATTTCTCTTCTTCAGAAACGCTTTCCTTGCCATTGCCAGTCTACATTTTATATCCTCTCTACTTCGACCATGATCAGTTATTTTGATCCCCAAATAGCAAAACTCCTTTACTACTTTAAGTGTCTCATTTCCTAATCTAATTCCCTCAGCATCAACCGACTTAATTCGACTACATTCCATAATCCTCGTTTTGCTTTTGTTGATGTTTTGCGAGCTGTTCTTAAATGGCGTTCAATATTCCCCTTTTCAGGTATGGCTCACGTAGCGTTATTCATATATACAAACATATACACCTGTCTTTATGCGTTGTATAAAGACTGGCACTTGCGGAAGTTAGCCAGTCGTTGCGTACAGGTATCGCTAAATGACATGAGAGATAGAACCATAGTGAAGCCCTGATGCATATTACACTAAAGAGGATGCACATCACTTATATGCAAGGAAAGATTCTGATTTAATTTGGCCCCAATTCAACCCGTTTTGAACTGGATAAACTTCGCATGAGAGGACATAATTATTTGACACTCCATAATAATGACGGGTAGAAATGTAGGGGCATTGTGTAGTTCAACAGAGAAAATTTTGATGTGGAGTATTACAATAAGATTTATTGATTCAGTGACAAACATGAAGATGAAATTCAAATACGAGCAGTGCTATACCGGCGACCTTCACAAAAGCTATAACCATTCGAGCAGCTCGGGCGCACGTACAGCATACACGGCCCCTGCATGCCTTAACGGACGACACCAGGGCGGCGGTACCAGCGCCGGCAGAGGCCGGTTCTTTCACGGGACCTGTTCGCATCTGCCACACACGTGAACAGAAAACAGCGCCGCGGGTATTCCGCCACCGGCCGCTATAAATGTCGGCGCCAGAGCTGCACAGGTCAACAGTTTTACCATCCACTAAGACAGTAAGATCGTGATCCATCGGCGAAGCTGTATTTCAACATCCCACAAAAAGGGGTTGTTTCACTTGATGTAATCGGACTGTTTCGAGGATAGACTTTTATGTTGCTAGGCTGGTTGAGCCGTGCGCGGCTCTGTTCATGCCGTTTCTTGCTTGATAGCTTGTCTTTACGGAACTGTCCCCTCGTTTCTTATTCGATTTACTCGCGTCACTAAGTTGCTGGCTTGCCTGCCCGTGAGTGGCAGCAGCAGCACGTATCGATAAGAGCACCGTCGTATTATCTTTGAAGCGACCGCCTCGTCGTGTGTCGGGTGTTTAGTCGGGTCGCAGGGCCAGCGAGATGCGGACAGCCAGTACCCACCGACCGCTTGCGACACACGTGCACTGTCCGACAAAAGGAGACTTGAGCGGGAACGACCGTTGGTTGGTCGGTCGGTGGGTCGTCTCATCGGGCGACGTGTATTTCGTCTTTTGGCCGTTTCTGGGCCTCGTCAGTTGGTCATCTTGCCGGACGCAGGTCGGATCCTTCCTTGTGCAGAGATATCGGGTGGCCAATGGGCAAGTGTTCCCTCTGCATGGTTGGATCCGAGCCAGTGTGCCCGGGTCGCCGTGTGTCCTAATTCCGAACGGACATGGGGCTGCAGTGAGGTCCGGACAGCCAAGACTCGCCCGACTGTTGCTGACACACATGACTTGAGTGGGAACAACCTTGGTTGGTGGTTCGGTCGGTCATCTCATCGGACGACGTATATTTGGTCGCCGACCGCTTCGGGTTCTCTGTGTGTGTCGCCTTGTCATTGTCCTGGTTGCTCCGCAGTGATTGCTTTTACGATTGTTCTATTTCTTGTGGTAGTGTTTTCGTGGAACTGTGTAGCTTGTGTAATTTCGGCTGAGCAGTTATGTTAATGCTGTCTGCGTCCTGGAGTAGGCAGTCGGTGGGTTGGGACAGAACAGCAAGTAAGTCTCCGCGGCGAGGACATTAGCGTAGTGTTCCGCTGTGTGTTTTTACTCGCCGTGTTGATGCTGTCCGTACCGCGTGTAGTTTGACAGCCTTTGGTGTTATTCATATTTTTGAGTGGTTATTGTGTCTTGGCTGTTTTTAGGGGCCAATTTTGAAGACGTAGTGCTGCCGGTATCTTCGGCCTCGCTGATTTTTCCGTTGTCATGCCGTTGGTCGGCGCAGCGGAATTGGTGAGGTTGTTGGTCGGCACTTCAGCCGTCCCTGGGACGGGTTGCCATCTGATTACTTAATCTTATTCTTGGCTGCCTGTCTCACCTCACCTTACGTTAGAGCTACCTCCGCCGGCCGACCCTTGGAACACTTCTGAGCACCATTGTTCTGTTGTTTTTAGATTGTGATTTTTTTCTCAAGTACGGTGGGAGGCCTTCAGCCGCCTATTAATTTAGTTTGTTTTTGTGTTAAGATAAGGCCTTCAGCCGTCTTAAGTTAAAACTTTGAAGATTCTTGTTTGAAGTAAATTTTTTTAAAAGAAAGAAAGGGAAATTTTGTTCTATTGCAAATGCTTGTTATCCAGGCCTTAAGCCGTGAGTTGTTCTATGTTCAGTATGTGGCCTTCAGCCGCGCTTTTATGTGAAATATTTTTAAGATAAGGCCTGGAAATTCTTCTGTGTCCAGCGTGCAGCCTTTAGCTGAGTATTTATGTAAGATTTTTTTTTAAAGTAAGGCCTTCAGCCGCATGTATTCCTTAAAGCAATTGCAATAACTTGTGTTCGGGGTTTCAACCATATTGTTTTCAATCCTTTTAAGGGCATGTGTGATTAAGTGTTTTTAGGAAAACAAAGTTTGTGTGTTTTGTGCAACTGACAGTAACCGATTTTGGCCCCTTTCCCCAATCATAATCTGATCCGCTCTGTCCTGTGAAACCAGATTCCACTGGTGTTATTCAGGACGCTTCATGGGACTTAGAATATTTTATATACAAGTGAATTTGTCTACGAAGATCCTGTTACTTTGTTAGAATTTTGAATCACCATACTGTCAAGCCTTCATACCTGAGAGACACTGTAGTTGTGATTTTGTTATTATCGTCGAAGCAGACGTCTTCTGTCATTGGTCAATAAACTTTTGAAAACTTTGATCACTGTATTTCCTGTACCGATGTGAGCGACACGTTAAAAAGTGTAAGAATCATAAGCGCCTTGAGTTACTAACAAATTTTCGAAAATAAAAGAGGCACTGGCAACATTCTACAGGGAACCTATCTGAGCAAACTGCTCTGAGGCACCTACGAGGGACTGGGGCTGTAATGCGATGCAAACGAAGCCAACGTGCTAGACATCGAACACTTTGGCACTATACTATTAATGAAAGGAAAGGGTGCAAAGTGCATCCGCTGTGCATGCGTAGGGGCGTGAAATCGACTGACGGATTCCCTGGTTGCTGGAGCAGCAGATGTTACCACAAACAACGAATTTCGGCTTGTAGGCGACGGATGCAATTCGTGGCCGGCTCGCTGCGATTAGGCTGACGGAATCCAAGGTAAAAGGACTCCAAAACCGACTGGAAACTCTATTTATCCGGGCGACCAGACAGGTAAGTCTCTAACAAACCACCCTCTGACGAAGTTCAGAACAGTAAGTAACGACCAACTCTTGCGACGATCTGGACGGCGGCTCCCCTTGTACTTTCACGAGGGAGGTGGCGCAGTGGACTGGCATTCGGGAGGACGACGGTTCAAACCAGCGTCCGGCCATTCTGATTCAGGTTTTCCGTGATTTCTCTATATCGCTTCGGGTAAATACAGGAATGGTTCCTTTGAAAGGACACGTCCAACTTCATTCCCCATCCTTCCCTAATCCGACGGGACCGATGACTACGCTGTTTGGTCCCCTCCCCAAAATTAACCAACCAACCAACCACCCTGTGGTTCCCTCGCCACGGCTCCGCCAGAGTTTCTGCTCTGATACGTTAGTGACCAGCCCAACAGCAATTGTGTCGCCAATCATAGCTATTAAACAAAACCTGCGTATCTCCCACTACAAAATTACGTAACCGTAGCCGCCAAACACATCTCTTCTTGTCAGTTCCTACGGTTGCATTACGAGGTGCATTCAAGTTCTAAGGCCTCCGATTTTTTTTCTAATTAACTACTCACCCGAAATCGATGAAACTGGCGTTACTTCTCGACGTAATCGCCCTGCAGACGTACACATTTTTCACATTGCTGACGCCATGATTCCATGGCAGCAGCGAAGGCTTCTTTAGGAGTCTGTTTTGACCACTGGAAAATCGCTGTGGCAATAGCAGCACGGCTGGTGAATGTGCGGCCACGGAGAGTGTCTTTCATTGTTGGAAAAAGCCAAAAGTCACTAGGAGCCAGGTCAGGTGAGTAGGGAGCATGAGGAATCACTTCAAAGTTGTTATCACGAAGAAACTGTTGCGTAACGTTAGCTCGATGTGCGGGTGCGTTGTCTTGGTGAAACAGCACATGCGCAGCCCTTCCCGGACGTTTTTGTTGCAGTGCAGGAAGGAATTTGTTCTTCAAAACATTTTCGTAGGATGCACCTGTTACCGTAGTGCCCTTTGGAACGCAATGGGTAAGGATTACGCCCTCGCTGTCCCAGAAAATGGACACCATCATTTTTTCAGCACTGGCGGTTACCCGAAATTTTTTGGTGGCGATGAATCAGTGTGCTTCCATTGAGCTGACTGGCGCTTTGTTTCTGGATTGAAAAATGGCATCCACGTCTCATCCATTGTCACAACCGACGAAAAGAAAGTCCCATTCATGCTGTCATTGTGCGTCAACATTGCTTGGCAACATGCCACACGGGCAGAAATGTGGTCGTCCGTCAGCATTCGTGGCACCCACCTGGATGACACTTTTCGCATTTTCACGTCGTCATGCAGGATTGTGTGCACAGACCCCACAGAAATGCCAACTCTGGAGGCGATCTGTTCAACAGTCATTCGGCGATCCCCCAAAACAATTCTCTCCACTTTCTCGATCATGTCGTCAGACCAGCTTGTGCGAGCCCGAGGTTGTTTTGGTTTGTTGTCACACGATTTTCTGCCTTCATTAAACCGTCGCACCCACAAACACACTTTCGACACATCCATAACTCCATAACAACATGTCTCCTTCAACTGTCGATGAATTTCAATTGGTTTCACACCACGCAAATTCAGAAAACGAATGATTGCACACTGTTCAAGTAAGGAAAACGTCGCCATTTTAAGTATTTAAAACAGTTCTCATTCTCGCCGCTGGCGGTAAAATTCCATCTGCCGTACGGTGCTGCCATCTCTGGTACGTATTGACAATGAACGCGGCCTCACTTTAAAACAATGCGCATGTTTCTATCTGTTTCCAGTCCGGATAAAAAAAAATCGGAGGCCTTAGAACTTGAATGCACCTCGTAATTATGAGCTGACATAAGAGTCAACCTTCCAATCCAGCCTCCGTGAGATGTCTGCATGGGAAGCTTTTGGGTGCTCGATTCCGTATTTCTGGATTTCAGGAAGGCTTTTGACACTATACCACAGAAGTGGCTCGTAGTGAAATTGCTTCCTTATGTTATGTGACTGGATTCGTGGTTCCCTGTCAGAGAGGTCACAGTACGTAGTAATTGACGGAAGGTCATTGAGTAATACAGAAGTGATTTCTGGCGTTCCCCAAGATAGTGTTATAGGCTCTTTGCTCTTCCTTATCTATATAAACCATTTGGGAGACAATCTGGGAAGACGTTTGCGGAAGTTTTCAGATGTCGCTGTCGTTTATCGACTAATAAAGTCACCAGAAGAGCAAAACAAACTCAAAACGATTTAGAAAAGATATCTGAATGGTGCGAAAAGTGGCAGTTGACCCTAAATAACGAAAAGTGCGAGGTCTTCCACATGAGTGCTAAAAAGGAACTCGTTAAACTTCGGTTACAAGATAAATCAGTCTAATCTAAAAGCCGTAAATTCAACTAAATACCTAGGTATTACAATTACTAACAACTTAAATTGAAAGGAACACATAGAAAATGTTGTGGGAAACGCTAACCAAAGACTGTGTGTTATTGGCAGGACACTTAGAAAATGTAACAGACCTGTTAAGGAGACTGCCTACACTACGCTTGTCCGTCCTCTTTTAGAATACTGCTGCGCGGTGTGGGATCCTTACCAGGTAGGACTGACGGAGTACATCGAAAAAGTTCAAAGAAAGGCAGCACGTTTTGTATTACCGCGAAATATGGGAGAGAGTGTCACAGAAATGATACGGGATTTGGGCTGGAAATCATTAAAAGAAAGGAGTTTTTCGTTGCGACGGAATCTTCTCACGAAATTCCAATCACCGACTTTCTCCTCCGAAAGCGAAAATATTTTGTTGACGCCGACTTACATAGGGAGGAAAGATCACAAGTATAAAATAAGGGAAATCAGAGCTCGTACGGAAAGATATAGGTGTTCATTCCTTCCACGCGTTATACCTGATTATAACAATAGAGAATTGTGAAAGTGGTTCGATGAACCCTCTGCCAGCCACTTGAATGTGATTTGCAGAGTATCCACGTGAATGTAGATGTAGATGTAGATGAAAATAAATACTGCAATATCTCTGTTAAATTAATATTGTGATTTTACGTAGGTGTTTATTTGAACGTATTCGAAAATGTTATAAGAGTGATACTTGTAAAAAAAAAAAAAAAAAAAAAAAAAAAAAACTTGGTTTAGAGGAAAATCAGTATTAGGATACTAATATGTTCCCCACGTTATGGATCAGATAATGAAAGTAACTAAAATACAGGAAAGCAGGTTGCGACATGTGAAAATAGAAATTACAAATGACATATGATCCTTTGCTACTGATTTAACAAAGGAAACTGCTAAAAAGTAAATAATGTACAAGCAGTATGTTTGAGAAGAGTGAAAACACAAATTTATATTTTCTGCCAAGATGAATTGCGGTCGTATAATATGTACCTTTGTGTCCCTAACTTCATGTTTGTAACAAAATTTTCTGCACGTGCAGTCCTAAAATTAACCAAGTTTGTCACATGCAATGTCTCCTTTTTTGTAACGCAAGTTCAAAGGCTATTCGCGGCATAGCTAGAGATGTGCTGATACAGAGGGCGGGTGATTACATGAGCTGTGCCCACAAGGGGACACGTGGGAGAGTTGCAGCCGCCCTGTGAGAGGACTCTGACGCGGCAGCACATCGGAGGCAAACAAGTGGAAGAGCCAGACGGCACACTACTCTGAACTTAGTTGACATTACGCAGGAAGTGGTGGGGGGTGGACAGTCGCCACTCCCCAGCAGTAATGTGCACACCTAGGCAGCTGAGGCGGCCTGTGGGTCGCCAATTACGCAAGTTTACCTGTGGTTGCGTGCGTGCGTCCCTAACTGACACACAAATTAGGACCAGAGTGAAGCTGTGGTGCATGCAACACATCAGATACTCGCAAGCAAAGACGCTCAATTAATGTGGTCCCAAGGCGATCCGCCTTGAACCGGCTAAACTTCACATGATGCGACTGATTATTATTTCCCCTGGAAAATAATGACGGGTAGGGATGCTGGGGAATTGTATAGTTCAGTAGAGAAAATTTTGAACTAGAATACAGCAATGCGGTTTATTGACTCAAAGACAAACATGAATATGAAATTCATATTTGAGCTGTACGAGAATCATAAACAGAGCAAAACTAGATACAAACACTGACAAAATCTAATAGGTGACCCATCTGAACAAACACCGGGTGTAGAAGTATGAAACCGAAATTTGGTTTCAATAATTATACAATTATACGTCTGTTGTTTGAAACTGATAAGCAATATTTTATTCCAAATAATTTCTATCGCTATTTATACATTTCTCCCACCTCTCCGGCAGGCTATGAATGCCACGCCAAAAAGCAGTTCTTCTTTTGAAGCGAACCAGTCAGGGAGCCATTTTCGTACATTTTCATACGAATTTAAGCGTTGTTCAGCGAGAGCGTGTCCCAGTGATGGAAATAGATGATAATAGGACTGAGCCAAGTCTGGAAAATACGCTGCATTTCCTAGTATTTCCCTACTGAACGCTTAGAGCGTTCCTCTAAACCCGTTTTTATGTGCATGATGGAGCAATATGACTTTCTACATCTACATCCATTCTCCGCAAACCACCTGACGGTGTGTGGCGGAGGGTACCTTGAGTACCTCTATTCCAGTCTCGTAGTGTTCGTGGAAAGAAAGATTGTCAGTATGCCTCTGTGTGGGCTCTAATCTCTCTGATTTTATCCTCACGGTCTCTTCGCGAAATATACGTAGGACGGAGCAATATACTGCTTGACTCCTCGGTGAAGGTGTGTTCTCGAAACTTCAACAAAAGCCTGTACCGAGCTACTGAGCGTTTCTCTTGCAGAGTCTTCCACTGAAGTTCATCTGTCATCACCGTAAAGCTTTCGCGATTACTAAATGTTCCTGTAACGAAGCGCGCAGCTCTCCGTTGGATATTCGCTATCTCTTCTATGAACCCTATCCGGTACGGATCCCACACTGGTGAGCAGTATTCAAGCAGTGGGCGAACAAGAGTACTGTAACCTACTTCCTTTGTTTTCGGACTGCATTTCCTTAAGATTCTTCCAATGAATCTCAGTCTGGCATCTGCTGTACCGACGATTAATTTTATATGGTCATTCCTTTTTAAATCACTCCTAATGCCTACTCCCAGATAATTTATGCAATTAACTGCTTCCAGTTGCTGATCTGCTACATTGTAGCTAAATGATAAAGGATCTTTCTTTCTGTGTATTCGCAGCACATTACACTTGTCTACACTGAGATTCAATTGCCATTCCCTGCACCACGCGTCAATTCCTTGCAGATCCTTCTGCATTACAGTACAATTTTCTATTGTTACAATCTCTCGATATACTACAGCATCATCCGCAAAAAGCCTCAGTGAACTTCCGATGTTATACACAATGTCATTTATATATACTATGAATAGCAATGGTCCTACGACAGTCCCCTGTGTTGCCTTTTTACACGTTCCGGTCATTTTCTACGTAATACTCGATTTAAATCGATAATTTCCTACGAGTACCGATCAGTGTTAACGGTTTCATAAGGTTTTAGCAGATCATAATGGATGACACGCTTCTGATTCCTCCCCCCCCCCCCCCCCTCAAACACAGAGCATTGTCTTCTTTCCAAAGCGATTTGGTCTTGCAGTGGATGTCGATGGTTTGTCTGAATTCACTGATGATTTACGACGCTTAGGATTCTCAAAATATATCCATTTTTCATCACCTGTCACTATTCCACTTAACGACTTTCTTTTGTATCCGGCGAGCAGTATTTCACAAATTGTCTATTGATTTGCTTGCTGTCTTTCATTCACTTCATGTGGAACCCATATTCCCACTTTCTGCTTTCAACCAAAGAGAAACGGCTTTCTACGTCACATTCAATTGTTACGCGAGTTCCTGTTGAGTATGAGTATCATCTTCATCCAATAAGGCCTGAAATTCGTTGTCTTTGAACTTTTTCGGTGGTTTCCCGCGCTCGTCGTGTCCCACGTCAAAATCACCATTTGAAGTTTTTGAACTACTCGAAACACTGTGCTTTCCCAAAAGTATGTTCGCCGAAAGCTTCGACAAACATTCGATGCGATTCTGCAGCAGTTTTATTCAAATGATAGCAGGAAACCAATGCTGTCCGCAAATCGTAGTTCGCAGGCAAAAAAACTCAGCACGTTTATGGACTTGAAACAGAAGCCGATGTATGGAACTTGGTTTACTGTGTATTGACATTTGTCGTCAGCCGTTACAGGAAGCAGATGGCGCTGCAGACACTGTCTCACGGGCCTTACACTGGCGGCTAGCACCATCTATAGGGGAATTCCAATTTCATCCTTTACACCTGGTGAATGTGAGGCACCCACAGGGGATAATAATTGAAGTATATGAAATAAAATCGTCAAAAATTCTGAACGGTTTGCGTTAGGATCTTCAAACTGCACGGTTGGCCGTGGGGCATGACGGGAATTAGTATGCCCGTGAACACGCGCCTTTAGCAACGAAGCCCACTTTCGTTTCGATGGTTAGTCGATAAGCTTTTTCTGGGTCTCTATTAAAGACGAGGTGTACAGCAGTAATCCCAAAACCATTGCTGAGCTAAAAACAGCCATTCAGGGGGTCATCGACAACATCGATGTTGCGACACTTTAGCAGGTCATGCAGAATGTCGCTATTTGTCTGCACCACATCATCGCCCATGATGGCAGGCATATCGAACATGTCATAATCTAAATCCGAATATCTGTAGTGATGTTTACATGTTGAATAAAGCGTGTGCACGCTGTAGTTTGCAACTAATTTACGTTTTCTTTCATATAGTTCAATAATTGCCACCCTCTCTCGGTCTAAGGCGCTGCAGTCATGGACTGTGCGGTTGGTCCCGGCGGAGGTTCGAGTCCTCCCTCGGGCATGGATATGTGTGTTTGTCCTTAGGATAATTTAGGTTAAGTAGTGTGTAGGCATAGGGACTGATGACCTTAGCCGGCCTGTGTGGCCGTGCAGTTCTAGGCGCTTCAGTCTGGAACCGTGTGACCGCTACGGTCGCAGGTTCGAATCCTGCCTCGGGCATGGATGTGTGTAATGTCCTTAGGTTAGTTAGGTTTAAATAGTTCTAAGTTCTAGGGGACTGATGACCACAGATGTTAAGTCCCATAGTGCTCAGAGCCATTTGAACCATTTGAACTGATGACCTTAACAGTTAAGTCCCATAAGATTTCACACACATTAAACATTAAACATTGTCACTCTCTATATGTGACTGGGGTCGCAATGAGATGCAAATTTGTGGTGTCACCGCGAGACACCACACTTGCTAGGTGGTAGCCTTTAAATCGGCCGCGGTCCATTAGTATACGTCGGACCCGCGTGTCGCCACTGTCAGTGATTGCAGACCGAGCGCCACCACACGGCAGGTCTAAAGAGACGTCCTGGCACTCGCCCCAGTTGTACAGCCGACTTTACTAGCGAAGCTACACTGACCAATACGCTCACATTTGCCGAGACGATAGTTAGCTTAGCCTTCAGCTACGTCATTTGTTACGACCTAGCAAGGCGCCATTACCAGTTTATATTCAGTGTAATAATGTCTAACAAGAGCGATGTTCTCCAATTGTGGATTAAAGTTAAGTATTCCAAGAACTACGTTCTTTTCTTTATAGGATAATTACTTTACCTTGTTCCAGACCTCACGCCAATCTGCGTGAGCTTAACGCGTGCCTTTCGGCTACCTCAGAGTGGCTTGGCTGTCTTGCCACGCCACTACAAATTAATTGTAACCGAAGCTAATGTGACAGTGATCGAACACTATACCGCACTATTATCAATGCCCATCTGACCCCCTCTCTTCCCCTCCCTCTCTTCTTCCCTTCTCCCTCATCTCCTTGCGCCTAGCAGATCCTCCGCTTTGATCATCGTCATGAGTGTGCCACATCAGTGTTGTGTTCAGTGCTGTTTCTCCTGTGCGTCGAGAGATGTGATTTTAATTGTGTGCTGGCCTTGTACTTAGTGTTACTCTCAGTAGTTGTTACGTGGTATGCCATCCGTCGATACTTTTATGCTCCGGTAATGCTTCGCCTTGTGTTCTTTTAATTGTCCCAGTGTGTGGATTTTTGTGTGCACTATTTTTTTTTACGGTTTTTATCTCCATTTTACAGTCGCCCCTTTTTGTCTATAGTCTTCCGTACTGTTATCCCCCTTTTTATATCTATGTACACCATGTTTTTTTCCTTTATGTTATTTTTAAATGTCTTCTACTGTATGTTCTATGTCTTTCGGCTGAAGAGCAGCGCATATGCTGCTGCCAGCGCGCCCCGATGGGGAATTGAAATACAATAAAGAAATAAAAGTATTATTAACGAAACGAAAGTGGTGCTACATGCATCCGCTGTGGAGTCAAGACTACTGCTTGGGGGTGTTTAATCGATTAACGGATTCACTGTTAGCTGCCATAGCGCGTATTACCAGTAAAACACAAATTTTGGCGTATAAATGGTGGCTGCTATTTCTGGTAAAGGTGTGCTGAGGCTGACGGCTTCCAAGCTGGAGAGCTGCAAACACAACAGCGAAGCTGTATTTTCCTTGGGTGATCAGACAGGTGCCGGCAGCTGTGGCCGAGCGGTTCTAGGCGCTTCAGTCCGGAACCGCGCTGCAGCTACGGTCGCAGGCTCGAATCCTGCCTCGGGCATGGATGTATGTGATGTCTTTAGGCCAGTTTATGTAGTTCTAACAAGGGAACCTCCCCATCGCACCCCCCTCAGATTTAGTTATAAGTTGGCGCAGGGGATAGTCCTTGAAAAACTGAACACAGATCAATCGAGAAAACAGGAAGAAGTTGTGTAGAACTATGAAAAAAATGAGTAAAATATACAAACTGAGTAGTCCATGTGGAAGATAGGCAACATCAAGGACGAGACTTAGCTCAGGAGCGCCGTGGTCCCGTGGTTAGCGTGAGCAGCTGCGGAACGAGAGGTTTTTGGTTCACGTCTTCCCTCGAGCGAAAATTTTATTTTCGCAAAGTTATGATTTGTCCGTTCGTTCATTGACGTTTCTGTTGACTGTAACAAGTTTAGTGTCTGTGTTTTGCGACCGCACCGCAAAACCGTGCGATTAGTAGACGAAAGGACGTGCCTCTCCAATGGGAATCGAAAACATTTGATCGCAAGGTCATAGGTCAACCGATTCCTCCACAGGAAAACACGTCTGATGTATTCTATACGACACTGGTAACGGCATGTGCGTCGACCCACATAACTTGTACACTTGGCGAATGGGTTTTACCTTGCCCGATTTAGGTTTTCTTGTGGATGTGATAATCACTCCCAAACAAATGATGAATACATAAGAGTGTGTCACTATACTGCAACAAATGAATGCAACAGTTTCACTGTCGCAGAGGTTTCCCTATGCTCTGTCAAAACATATGTTTTTAACTTTTTCTAATTTTTCCTTGTGTAGACCGTCAAAGCAAATCTGAACATGTCCTGGAATTTTGGAGAACGAAGTTGATTGTGTGTGAGTGCCTGAACTTTAATAATTGTCTGAATATAAAAAAAATTGTTGGTCGAAGGATGGCTTGAACCAAGGACCTCGCGTTCCGCAACTGCTCACGCTAACCAGGGGACCACGGCGCTCCTGAGCATAGACTTTTCCTTGATGTTGCCTATCTTGCACATGACCTACTCAGTTTGTATATTTTGCTTATTTTTTTCACAGTTCCACACAACTTCTTCCTGTTTTCTCGATTGATCTGTGTTCAGTTTTTCAAGGCCTATCCACTGTGCCAACTTATAACTAAATCTGAGGGGGGTGCGATGGGGAGGTTTCCTTGTAAGTGTAGGGGACTCATGATCTCCGATGTTAAGTCCCATAGTGCTTAGAGTCATTTGAACCATTTTGAACCAGACAGGTAAGAGTTTAACAAACTACTCTCTGATAGAAGAGCAGAAGAATAAATCAAATCCGATACCTGCGACGATGACGTCGGCTCCCCATGTGTTTCCTTCGCCACGGCTCCGTAAGAGCTTCTGCTAGTGACCAGCCAATCTCGGCACAACAACAATTTTGTCGCTAATCATGGCTGTTAAAAACGGCATATCTCCCACTGCAAAATTACGTCGCCATATCCGCCAAGGACATTTCTCCCCGTCAATCCCTACGGTGGCCGTAATCATGAGCTGACGTAAGAGTCAACCTCCCAGTCACAGCCTCCGCGAGATGTCTGCATGGGAAACTCTTGGGTGTGGGACGCTAATGGACTCCGACAATCAGAACGCCGGCCGGCCGCGGTGGTCTAGCGGTTCTAGGCGCTCAGTCCGGAACCGCGCGACTGCTACGGTCGCAGGTTCGAATCCTGCCTCGGGCATGGACGTGTGTGACGTCCTTAGGTTAGCTAGGTTTAAGTAGTTCTAAGTTCTAGGGGACTGATGGCCACAGATGTTATGTCCCATAGAGCTCAGAGCCATTTTTTTTTAGAACGCCTCCGTGAGGCGCCCTAATGGCGCAACACCCGTCGACACGGAACCCCGCTTCCGCGAAGCCCCAGCAGACAACGCCATAGCCATTAGCTTCAGTCGACAGTCCTCTCAATCCAAACACACCACTTCAAACATCAGCGTTCGTCCCCATTAAACGGTGTACGGAGCATCCGCTGGCAGCCTATTACCAACATCAGAAGACGAGCCGCGGGATAAGATCTCAAGGTGCCCGTCCTACCGCCTGTAATCTCGAAGCAGATGAAGTTAAGGATTGCTACAACCTTACAAGGGAACCTCCCCATCGCACCCCCCTCTTATTTAGTTATAAGTTGGCACAGTGGATAGGCCTTGAAAAACTGAACACAGATCAATCGAGAAAACAGGAAAAAGTTGTGTGGAACTATGAAAAAAATAAGCAAAATATACAAACTGAGTAGTCCATGCGCAAGATATGCAACATCAAGCGTAACGTGAACTCAGGAGCGCCGTGGTCCCGTGGTTAGCGTGAGCAGCTGCGGAACGAGAGGTCCTTTGTTCAAGTCTTCACTCGATCGAAAAGTTTAATTTTTTATTTTCAGACAATTATTATCTGTCCGACCGTCCTTCCGATGCGATCACTTTTTTGGGAGTGATTATCACATCCACAAGAAAATCTAAATCGGGCAAGATAGAAGAATCTTTTTACCCATTCGCCAAGTGTACAAGTTATGTGGGTCGACAACATATTCCTGTCATGTGACGCACATGCCGTCACCAGTGTCGTATAGAATATATCACACGTGTTTTCCTGTGGAGGAATCGGTTGACCTATGACCGTGCGATCAAATGTTTTCGGTTCCCATTGGAGAGGCACGTCCTTTAGTCTACTTATCGCACGGTTTTGCGGTACGGTCGGAAAACACAGACACTAAACTTATTACAGTGAACAGAGACGTCAATGAACGAACGGGCAGATCATAACTTTGCGAAAATAAAGAACGTAAACTTTTCACTCGACGGAAGACCTGAACCAAGGACCTCTCGGTCCGCAGCTGCTCACGCTAACCACGGGACCATGGCGCTCCTGAGCTTACACTATCCTTGATGTTGCGTATCTTGCACTTGGGCTACTCAGTTTGTATATTTTGCTTATTTTTTTCATACTTCCACACAACTTCTTCCTGTTGTCTCGATTGATCTGTGTTCAGTTTTTCAAGACCTATCGACTGTGCCAACTTATAACTAAATCTGAGGGGGGTGCGATGGGGAGGTTCCCTTGTAAGTAGAAAATAACCCACGAAGGACGGAGCAGGGAGGACATAAAAAGCAGATTAACACTAGCAGAAAGGGCATTCCTGGTGATGATAAGTGTGCTTGTTTCAAACATGGGGCTTAATTTGGGGAAGAAATTTCTAAGAATGTATTGTACATCTGGCGCACAGTATTTTATGATAGTGAATTAGGACTGTGCGAAAACCGGACCAGAACAGAATCAAAGCATTTAATATGTGGTGCTACAGAAGAATGTGGAAAATTAGATGGAGTGATAAGGTGAGGAATGGGGAGGTTCTTCTGAGAATCGGCGAGGGAAGGAGTATATGGAAAATACTGCCAAGAAGAAGGGACATTAGTTAATAACTTCCATGGTACTGGAAGGAGCTGCAGAGGGCAAAAACTGTTGAGGAGGGCAGAGATTGGAATAAATCCAGCAAATAATTGAGGAGGTAGGTTGCAAGTGCTACTCTAAGATGAAGAGGTTGGCACAGGAGAGGAATTCGTGGAGCGCCGCATCAAACCAGTCAGAAGACTGATGAGTAAAAAAAATTATGTGTGTTTTCTAAAGTGTCCCCGCCTAAAGAAAGACCTACGTTTATGAAATTTTGCAGACTTGGAGAAAGCTTTTGACGTCATCCGCTAGAAAACACTGTTTGAAATTCTGACCGAAGGAGGGGTATTGTACTGAGAGCGAAAGGTTGTATACAACTGGTACAGAACCCAGACGGCAGTTATAAGAGGCGAAAGATGTGAAAGGTTAGCAGAGGTTGAGAAGGGGGACAGAGAGTGTGATGCGTACCTCCGATGTTGTTCAATCTATACACTGAGCAAGCAGTAAAGGAAACAAAAGAAAAGAATTCTCGAAGGAATTAAAATCCAGGGAGAAGAAGTAAAAACTTCGATGAGTGCCGACGGCATTGTAATTCTGAAAGAGACTGCAAAGGACTTGGAAGGACAACTGGACGTAGTGGACAGCGTCTCGAAAGGAGGATATAAGATGAACATCAACAAAAGCAAAACAAGCATATTGGGGTGTAGTAGAATTAAATCGGGCGATGCTGACGGACTAAGATTAGCAAATGAGACACTAAGTAGTAGATGAGTTCTGTTATTTCGGCAGTAAAATAGCTGATGAAAGTCGAAGTTAAGAGGATATAAAACAGACTGGCAATGGCGAGAATAGCGTTTCCGAAGACGAGAAATTTGTTAACATCTGACATAAATCTAAATTTTAGGAAGTCTTTTCGAAAGGTATTCGGCTGGAGTGTAACCTTGCACGGAAGTGAAACGCGGACGGTAAACAGTTCAGACGAGAGGAGAATAGAAGCTTTTGAAATATGGTGCTTCAGGTAAATGTTGATGATTAGGTGGGTAGATAGCATAAGAACAAAGAAAGTATAAACAGAACTAGCGAGAATAGAAATTTGTGGCATAATTTGACTAAAAGAAGTGAGTGGTTGATAGGACGCTTACTGAGTCATCAACGAATCGTCATTTTAACAAGGGGTAAGTGTGGTGGGCAAAAATTGTGGAGGCAGACCAAGAGACGAACACAGTAAGCAAGTTCGAATGGATGTAGGTTGTAGTAATTATTCGGAGATGAAGAGGCTTGAAGAGCATGGAATAGCGTGGTGAGCTGCATCAAACCAGTCTTCCGACTGAAGACCCGAGGAACAATAACATCAGCTGATGATTAAGGAACTGAAGACTGATACGTCGCCGGCCGAAGTGGCCGTGCGGTTAAAGGCGCTGCAGTCTGGAACCGCAAGACCGCTACGGTCGCAGGTTCGAATCCTCCCTCGGGCATGGATGTTTGTGATGTCCTTAGGTTAGTTAGGTTTAACTAGTTCTAAGTTCTAGGGGACTAATGACCTCAGAAGTTGAGTCCCATAGTGCTCAGAGCCATTTGAACCATTTGAACTGATACGTCATTGCGTTTTACTCCCGCTGATTATCATATACTCGTTTTCCAAGTACGGTATAGAAACACTAGAAAGTATGATTCTATCCGACAAGCAAACATCAGTAAACTGACCTCACAATTTCGAAAACTTGCAGATGTCAGTCACAGCAGTCGATCCCGCACGAAAATTTGGGCCATGACTGTGATAGGAGGCAGTTGTGTCCTTCTGAATGTACAGCTTTTAAACCTCGCGCGCAATGGTTGTTTGTTATTCTCTGTACCCAACCGCAACAACTGAGAGCTCGAGCGCGAAGTATTGCACAAAAAAGCGACAATCAGAGCCCTCCTATTCACGCGATGTTGACGACAACTGAAGAGAAGGGCGTCACTTCTGCCGCATTTATTCTGAAATCTTATTGTTCAAGAACACATTGTTTTACACGAAAAGAGTACTTAATATGTCAGTATCAATCGCATATTCAATCTAAGACGTAGAAAGAGACGCGCCACGAAGGAATTATCCGAATGGGACGGAAATCGGTAGATGTGATGTACCTGTATGGACAAACAAATGTTTACAATTTCGGGAAAAGTGATGATATATTTAAAAAAAAGTGCTTCACAAATTCAGCAAATCATTAACGCGTAGATCCACCTCTGGCACTAACGCATGCAGTTATTCGGCTTGTTGTTGATTAACAAAGTTGCTGGATGTCCTCCTGATGGATGTCGTGCGAAATACTGTCCAACTGGCGCGTTCTGTCGTCAAAATCCCGAGCTGGGTGGAGGGCCCTACCCATGATGATCCAAAATTTCTCATTTGGGGAGAGATCCGGCGTTACTGCAGGCCAAGGTACGGTTTGGACAGTACAAACATATGCAGTAGAAACACTCACCGTGTGCGGGCGGGCGTTATCTTGCTGAAATGTAAGCGCAGGACGGCTTGCCATGAAGGACAACTCATAGGGGTGTAGAATATCATCGACGTACCGCTATACTGTAAGGTCCGCCCCCATAGCTGAGTGGTCAGCGTGACGGATTCCCGTCCTACGGGCTCGGGTTCGACTCCTGGCTGGGTCGAGGATTTTCTCTGCTCAGGGATTGCGTATTGTGCTGTCTTCATGATGCTGTAAACAGAATCTGGATTCATCCGAAAAAATAACGTTTTGCCATTCATGCACCCAGGTTCGTCGTTGAGTACACCATCGGAGGCGTTCCTGTCTGTGATGCAGCGTCATGGGTAACCGCAGCCATTGTCTCCGAGATGATAGTCCATGCTGCTGCAAACGACGTTGAACTGTTCGTGCAGATGGTTGTTGTCCTGGAAACGTCCCCATCTATTGACTCAGGGACCGAGACGTGGCTGCACGATCCGTTACAGCCATGCGGATAAGATGCCTGTCATCTCGACTGCTAGTGATACTTGGCCGTTGGGATCCAGCACGGCGTTCCGTATTACCCTCCAGAACCCACCGATTCCATATTCTGCTAACAGTCACTGGATCTCGACCAACGCGAGCAGCAATGTCGCGATACGATAAACCGCAATCGCTATAAGCTACAATCCGACCTTTATCAAAGTCGGAAACGTGATGGTACGCATTTCTCCTCCTTACACTAGCCGTCACAACAACGTATCACCAGACAACGCCGGTCAACTGCTGTTTGTGTATGGGACATCGGTTGGGAACTTTCCTCATGTCAGCACGTTGTAGGTGTCGCCATCGGCTCCAACCTTGTGTGAATGCTCTGAAAAGCTAATCATTTGCATATCACAGCATCTTCTTCCTGTCGGTTAAATTTTGCGTCTGTAGCACGTCATCTTCGTGGTGTAGCAATTTTAATGGCCTGTAGTGTAGTAAGACCTGCACCAAGGCGGCCGGACTTGCCCTGCAAGGGGCCTCCCGGCCAATGATACCAAACGCTCTTTTTCATTTTGTGATGTAAGGGTTCCGCGGATGGTAACAAAAGAGGTCCTGCTGTGAAAAGAAATGGCACTGCAGACCGTCAATTCTGGCTGTTGCTCCTTATGGCTGGCGGCAGTCAGGTTGGTACCCTACCGCTGTCCGGGGCGCCTCTAGACGTGTCTTCGCTGGTCACAGCGGACCACTTCGAAGCGGGACTTATCACTGAAGACAATTCTACTTCAGTCAATGAAATTCCAGGCCGAAGACGTGCCTGGAGTCAGCCCCGACAGCGGTTGGATACCAACTTGAGTGTGGATTCCTGCTGGTTGTGTTGTTGTTCGTCAAATTCTACCTTGGTTACCAAGGTCGCCGGATTTCTCCCCAGTTGAGAAAGTATTACTGGTATTGCCCTCCAGCCAGGTCGGGATTCTGACGATATAATATGTCAGTTGGACATAATTTGGCACAATATCCCTCAGGAGGATATCCAACAATTCTATCAACCTGTGCCAAGCCGAATAACTGCGTGTATAAGGGCCAGAGGCTGACCAACGCTCTATTGACTTGCTCAATTTGTGAAGCTCTTTCTGATAAATAATCATCCAATTTTTTTGAAACTATAATTATTTGTTTGTCTATACATGCATATCACATCTATCCATTTTCGTCCAATTCGGATAATTCCTTCGTTATGGTTCGGTTTTTTTTCCCTTGGAGTGTATGTTCAGTATTATTTATTTGAAAATCAAAATGAATAAGCCAGAGCAACAGAAAAATTGTTATTAAATGGAGTTATTGATTTTCATTCACAGTTTCATCACACCACTCACATTAAAGAATGCAGTCATGGTTGAAGAATAGCGCAACTCCTTCAAATGTTCTACATTGCTTCCTTAACGACAAACTCATTCATTTCATTAATTTACAATGCTTTTGTGAACAGCAACACGAACGTGTTCAAAGCAAGAGATCCCTGGGACCAAGCACAGGCTATAGACCGCCCACTTTGACACGATGAAGAAAGCACTAACGGTTGTGCTGTCATCGATGTTATGAACAAGAAGCTCTTACTCAGTTGAACAGTACTTCGCGCTGTAGCGTGGCGAAGCGAGTGACAAACAGTCGGAAAGCGCGACGTATAGAAGCTGTACATTCAGAAGGTCATAACTGCGTACTGTCTGTATTCATGTGACTACATACGCACTTAATATGTTCCAAAACGCCGCGCATAAAAACTGGTCATACATCAAATTCTGTTGGTGAAAAATCCGTAGGGTCGTGTGTTTTGGATAGCCCTTTGGCTAGGGACCATTGGTGTACCCAAAAGAAGGATCACGTGAGTGTCACAGTCCTACAGTACAGGGCCAGAGTATGAATATTACACACTTCCTCCTGCTTACGCAAATGGAGGAAATTAGTTGGTTCTTTTCGCATTAGACGTGGCCTACGGTAGGCTTGATGGGACTTATAGAGCCAGCGTTAGTTCTTGGGTGAATCCTCAAAAACCCCAAAAAAAGGCATATTTTACTATGTTTTCGCCGTCACGAGCGGACCAAAACCCAGACAATGATTCTAAAATGGCTACGCACAGCAAATGGCTGAAAGTTTTCACGATTAATTTCCAAGATCCCCGATCTACAACAAACTCGAAAATTTTATTGATATCTTTATCCGTTTCCAAGATACAGAGGTTCAAAGTTAGCCCACTTATACACGTAAAATCTGGTATGAGGTGAAATCTAGATAATAAAAAAGCGCAGAAAATTGCTCAAACGATATATTCTCTAGGCACTTATCTAGAAGCCACATCCCCCCGTTTTCAAAAAACTTTATCCCTTATCGAGTTACACCCCAAAAACTTGTTATTTTGGGTACCAAATCCCAGTCGCGGATTCCAGGACGGCTATGCGCAACAAATGGCTGTAATTTTTGAGATGTATTGCTAAGATGCATACCTCGAACAGGCTTATAATTTTCTTCTTATCTTTACCCGTTTCCTAGAGATAGAGGTTCAAATTACCTTACTTGTACACGTGAAATATGCACGTAAAATCCGGTGTGATACGAAAACATAGTTTATAAAGTGACGTAGCACGGACAAATATGCTGTGAAGTGCCTCCCTTATTATCTGGGAACCTCCAAGTTGCTGTTCCAAAGCACAAGCAAAATTTGTTTGCTCTTAAAATCCGGTTTGAGATGTAAAATTAGTTTGTATTATTTTAGTTTCACATAAGTAAAATATCTAAATTTTACACACCAAGACATTAGTTTTCATACGAGATACATGACCTGCTGCAGCAGGAAAAGGGACGAAACTAGCGGAAAAATGTTTGTATCGGAGAATAAAAAATGCAAATACGTTCCTGTTGATTTAAAAGAATTTGACTTAAAAATGAGGTAGAGGCAGCTGAAGTCTACCTTGATGAGCACCTTTAAAAATTTTCCCAAATATTTTGGCACGCGAACATTTTCCCGGTTTTTTAGGCTCAGAGAGAAGAGGAGAGTGGCAGTGAGAAAGAGACGGAAAAGTATAAACACTGTAGGCGGTGATTGTTTCACAGAAAGATTGAATTAGACAATGGCAGTGTGAGAGAAAGAGAGGGACACAGTGGGAGTGGAACACAGTTGACAGTGATAGAACATTGCTAGGATAAGAGAGAAAGTGACAGTGTCGGGGGAGGGTGGAGGGAGGAATAAAGAGAAAGTGGAAGTGAGCGAGAGCCAGTGGCAGTGAGAGAGAGAGAATATATGTCAATGACAATGAGGAAGAGAAAGATGGTGACAGCGAGAAGAGACAGCAGTAGTAGGAATGAAGGAATGAGAGGACGGCAGTAGGAGAGAGCAAGAGGGAGATCGTGACATCGAGAGGTGACTCTGGTAGTAGGACAAAACGAAGGGGACTGTGGCCTTTACGCGGGAGAGACAATGACAGAGAGACACAAAGAGATAATGACAATGACACGGGCTGAATGAGGGAGCGAGAAAGGGCATCTGGGAGTGGATGGGTATGAGCGACTTATAGCGGCGGAGTCGTCGGTGTGAGTGAGTTATATACAGTTAGGGGAGATTGTGGGAGTTTAACGTGAATTGAATGTTAAAAATAGTGCAAATATGATGGCATGCCAAAACTTTCGGGAAATTTTTGAAATTGCTGAGGAAGGTGGATATCAGACCCAGTAATGGATGACTTAGAATTAACGAGCGGATAAATGTTTCTATCGGAGCACAAAAAATATGAATATATTCCTGTTTGTTTACAAGATTGACTGATAGGAACATTTATCCGATCGTTAATTCTAAATCATCCATTACTGGGTCTGATATCCTGAAAGGAAGGTTTTTCTCCTTACAATGCAAGATCAGGTTAGTGACGTTCCCTTATGAGAAGAGTATCATCTCGACACTGCGACGGCACATCTGGTCATAGCGATACCGGGTCTTATTTATTCGATAATGGCTCGTTCCCGGTGAAGGCAATTACGAAGTTTGAAAAAAAAAGCGTTAAACAAGACGATAAGGGTGGGGCGGGGGGCTGAGGTCATCTGGACCAGAAAGGCCGACCTGTGTCGCTGATCCCGGCTCCACAGCCGGCGCGCTTACAGGCAGCCAAGAAGCGCTGCAGAGGTCGCTGAACCCCTGCAGAGCCGCTGGCGGCCGAACCCGTCCTGACGGTGTAACGTGTTTGGGAGTCACTGTGCCGTGTTAAGTCTGGTTTAGAACGGAACGAACACAAGCGAACGAGCATCAGCGAGCTCGAATTCTCGCTGGTACAAACTATGGGCCAAACATGTTTGCGAGTCAGCGTACTATCCGTTCTAAGTCTCTTTTACACCCGAAGGAAAACAAGCGAAACAGAATCAGGGAACGAGAATTTTTTTCTTGTGCAAAATGTAGGCTAGCTTGAGCGAACTGCATTCGCTAGCGTTCGTTTCACGTTCGCCGGTGTTCGATCGTGTTCCACTGGCTGTCGGTCATTTAGCGAACCTTTCCGCTTCGTTGCTAGAAAGAGTCTGCTGTCTCGTATGGGAACTATATTTGTTGAGCGAGCCTGAGCGATGGAGTGGTAAGAAGAGCATTTAATGTCGAACATAGAAGAATATATAAAACTTCTGAGGCTGTCGAGAGATAATTACTGAATCTTTTGTTATGTGGGAAGCGTGATCTCCCGTGGCTAGTTACAGAGCAACAATGTAATAACTAGTTATTCAGTTTGTTAAGCCAGTTACCTTCGTTTCTATGAGTATATCTACAAACCAGTGAAAAAGTCTGTATTCAATAATTTCCTTTCCAGTTGGCCCGCAGCTTGCAGAGGTCGAAGAGTAGCATATTTTATTTTAAGTGTAAGTATTTTGTTGCACTATTTATTTATGTACTCGTAGTGATACAAGTTACCTGACGCGCTTTCTTCGTCAATTTGCCATTATCAAGTGCACGTGTCAAGATGGTAAAATAAGTGTAATACTGCTCCCTACGTTAGTCTATGACATCTTATGTGTACGGGTTAGCTGGTATCCAGTGGTCAATATGACATCTTGGAGCATAAGTGTCGGTTGTATTTTTTTATGATACGGTAACGTTATTTATATGTTTAATTCTTATTTCCGAGATCTTATAAAGTTATTTTTTGGAGCCAAAGGTGTCAGAAAAGCTGTCAAAATTAACTAAGATAATGCACATAAAAGCTAAACATATAAATCATAGCAAAAAGACAGCCGACATTTACACTCCAAGATGCCATATGGACCACTACAGATCAGCCAAGTCGTAAGCATAAGATGCCTTATGTAGACATAGACCAACATAGACGTAAGGAGCAATATTATACCTATTATATCACCATCACAGGTGCACTTGATAATGGCAAAACTCCGAAACGAGCTCGTCGTGTATCTTGTGTCACTACGAGTAAATCCACACATAAAAAAAAAGGCATCATCTCGGCTTCGAAAGTTCCGGAACCTGTACAGAAAATGGGAACAGAGATCAACATAAACATCATTTCCGCCCTTTTTATTGCTCATGAAAACCACACATTGCATGTTGTACCACCATACAGCGAATCTTCAGAGGTGGTAGTCCAGAATTCTGTACACTCCGGAATCTCTAATACCCGGTAGCACATCCTCTTGCATTAATGCATGCCTGTATTCGTTATGGCATACTATCCACAAGTTCATCAAGGCACTGTTGGTCCAGCTTGTCCCATTCCTCAACGGCGATACGACGTAGATCCCTCAGAGTGGTTGGTGGGTCACGTCGTCCATAAACAGCCCTTTTACAATCTATCCCAGGCATGTCCGAAAGGGTTCATGTCTGGAGAACATGCCGGCCACTCTAGTCGAGCGATGTCGTTATCCTGAAGGAAGTCATTCACAAGATGTGCACGATGGGGGCGCGAATTGTCGTCCATGAAGACGAATGCCTCGCTAGTATGCTCCCAATATGGTTACACCATTAGTCGGAGGATGGCATTCACGTATCGTACAGCCGTTAGGCGCGTTCCATGACCACCAGCGGAGTACGTCGGTTCCACAGAATTCCACCCAAAAACAGCAGGGTACCTCCAGCTTGCTGCACTCGCTGGACAGTGTGTCTAATGCGTTCAGCCTGACTGGGTTGCCACCAAACACGTCTCCGACGATTGTCTGGTTGAAAGCATATACCACATTCATCGGTGAAGAGAACGTGATGCCTATCCCGAGCGGTCCATTCGGCATGTTGTTGGGCTCATCTAAACCGCGCTGCATGGTGTCGTGATTGCAAAGATGGACCTCGCAATGGACGTCGGGAACGAAGTTGCAGACTATTGCGCTCAGTTTGAGTCGTAACACGAAGTCCTGTGGCTGCACGAAAAGCATTATTCAACATGGTGGCTTTGCTGTCAGGGTTCCTCCGAGCCACAATCCGTAGGTAGCGGTTATCCACTGCAGTAGTAGCCCTTGGGCGGCCTGAGAGAGTCATGTCACCGACAGTTCCTGTCTCTCTGTACCTCCTCCATGTCCGAACAACATCGCTTTGGTTCACTCCGAAACGCCTGGACATTTTCATTGTTGCGAGCTCTTCCTGGCACAAAGTAACAATGCGGACGCGACCGAATTTCGGTATTGACCGTCTAGACATGGTTGAACTACAGACAACACGAGCCGTGTACCTTCTTCCTGGCGGAATGACTGGAACTGATCGGCTGTCGGACCCCCACTGTCTAATAGGCACTGCTCATGCATGGTTTTTTTACATCTTTGGGCGGGTTTAGTGACATCTCTGAACAGTCAAAGGGATTGTGTTTGTGATACAATATCCGCACTCAACGTCTATCTTCAGGAGTTCTGGGAACCGGGATCATGCAAAACATGTTTTGATATTTGTAAATAAAAAGTGCAGCAAGAAACTTGCCTTAAGCCTACTTGAGTTGGACAACAATATGGAAACAACGAAAGAAACACACTGTTGTACATAAATGCTTATGCTAGCGAAACCTGGAGGCTGCACTGTTAGATTTGAGCACGAACGGCACCTTTACAATGACCTCAATTTTGAAAGTGTCAGCCGTGGTCTGAACAGTGTTCTGTGTAGTTGTGACTGCATTTATGTCCGGGCTAATTCAGTTCGAACGCCGGGAAATTGTTGATGCTAATATGGTGGATGCTTCCATAAACAAGACAGCCGAAGTGTTTGGTGCCCGAGTGGCACTGTATCGAATATTTATACCGCACGCAGGGAAAGCGAAAAGACATCATCCGCTAAGCCACAACGTGGACGAAAGATTGAATTCAGTGAGCGTGCACACGGTCATTCAAGAGGACTGTTACAAAAAATGAGGGACGCCAGCTGGAAAAGCCGCTTCAGAACTCAATGTCCCACTCGCGAACCCTGGCAGCACAAAAACAGCAAGAAAGGTGATTCATAAGCAGGGAATTGTAGTGCAAACTGGAATGCAACCCGACTCTTCAGTGATACATATGACCGTAACAGGAAAACGTGAAGCCGAATTGATAAAACCTGGACTATGTAGCAGTGGAGAAAAGCCATTTTGTCGGACGAGTTTTGATTCATACTATTTCGAACTTCTGGCAGAGTTACGTCCCGAGAGTGAAACATGGCCAGAGTGCGGTAATGCTTTGGGCAGCCCTATCGTGGTATTCCACGTGGCTCAGGGTGCTCTGCAAGGCCGCAATACTACCGAGGATTATGTGGTCATTTTGGGTGATCAGGTCCAGCCCATCGTGCAGTGTTTGTTGCCCAATTGTCATTCTGCGTTCCAAAACGATAGGAGTCCCTGTATATACAGGCCGTATTATTCAGAGCGGCTTTTGTGAACACGAGACTGAATTGCATCTCCCTTGGCCGCCACGATCACCAGATCTCAATATTGTTGAGGCGTTGTGGTCTCGTTTGGAGAGCAGGGAGGGTGATCGCTGTGCACCTCCAAAACGTTACCGGAAGTGACCCCTATTCTGCAGGAAGAATGGTATAACAGTGCCTTGAAAACCATATATATGACCTGTATTCTAAGAGGACTGGAAGCTGTTTTGAATGCCAACGGGTTTCCTACACAGCACTAGGCATGCCAATGTTCGTGTTCGTGTTCCCATGTTTTTGTCCACCAACTGTATGTACTCTGATGTGGTTGCTGTCGCTACGAGAACAGCTCGTCACAGAATCGTTGCGCCGCTTTTCCATTGCGTTCCGTGACCCTATACACGAGCTGCATGCCAGCAAAATATACATCAGTAAACCTATCCATACTGTTGTGTTACTCTGTTGTACAGCTAACACTGGCGGAAAAACAAACCCGAGGCAGAACCGGGAAGTACTGAATGTAATCTTGAGGCAAAAGAGTATAGTGGACATTATTGTCGTCCACAGCCCCGTGAATGAGCGGAATGAGTTGCTATTGCATTGAAAATACCCGCACAATGGCCCAAATGTCGACATAGTGCACTGTGTCTCTTGTTTAGGAACAGTTACAATGATCAATGGGGTAAGAAATCAATATAATTAATCTGCTACGGGCCATCGGATACCACGTGTCCCCAGGTACTAAAATTTCCCGCCAGGCTCAGCGGCCCTGGGAGCAACAACCCGGCGACCAAAGGCGAGATCTCAGAATAGTCGGGGTTACATTAGCAGTTAACTCTTCACTCAGCTTAAACGGCCAGGGTTCGGTGTGCATCGGAGTCGTCGCTCTCGCAGCTATCCCTCCTCGATCCGGCAGTGGCAGCACGCTGTCAGCGGCCCCGTCTTGTCCGCGCGCTGCACGGACCTGCTCGCTGCTGCGCCCCCAACCGACCTGATGTCTGTTCGCAACTCCTCAAAATCCAGTACGCAGACAGCATTAAAATAACTGCTCATTGAAAACCACAAGATACACACGGATCCGGGAAAACAATTCCACCAACAACTCACAATACTAAAACCAGTCACTGTGAAACAACACAGACGAATTATAAGTCGGCACAAACACAGAGAAGTCAGAAGCGGTCGGAAGACCAAATGTACGTCGTCCGCTGCGACGACCGACCGAACGACCAACCAATGGTCGTCCCCGTTCAAGTCAGTCACGGGAAAGATCCCAGTATAAATCGTCGACTGACATCTTATTGCCATGAGGTCACTTCGGGGAGCGGACACACACACACAGGTGAAAGTTGCACTACTCGAATATCACGGTCCCTGACGTGGTCGTGCACCCTCGCGAACACATCCTTCCGCGTGCAGTGCATGTGTCCCCAGCGGTCGGGCGAGTACTGGCTGTCCGGACCTCCTGCTGCTCCGCCCCAACTCAACTCTCCAAAGCTCGACAGACACGACGACCCGGAAATACTAGAGGACGCTCCAAACATCGTACCACAGTACGCGCTATCGATAAGTGCTGCTGCTGTCACTCGAGGACAGAAAAGGCGAGAAAACGTAGTGGCGCCATTGAACACACTACGGAAACGAGACGCCACTATCGCTATTACAAGATGCCAAGCAATGAACGGCATCAACGCGAGCCACACACTGCTCAGATACCTTTAAGAATTATTCTGATCTATCGTAATAAACCGCTGTCATTTGTTCAATGCGATACATTTCCTGTATCTTTGAATCATGCTACTGATAAGTTACTCGTATGCAATGAAATATAGCAATAGCTACGAATTATCAATAAATATCTCTTTTCTCAGAGAGATATATGAATGTATATACACCACTGGCCATTAAAATTGCTACACCACGAATATGACGTGCTACAGACGCGAAATTTAACCGACAGGAAGAAGATACTGTGATACGCAAATGATTAGCTTTTCAGACCATTCACACGAGGTTGGCGCCGGTGGCGACACCTACAACGTGCTGACGTGAGGAAAGTTTCCAACCGATTTCTCATGCACAAACAGCAGTTGACGGGCGTTGCCTGGTAAAACCTTGTTGTGATGCCTCGTGTAAGGAGGAGAAATGCGTACCATCACGTTTCCGACTTTGATAAAGGTCGGATTGTAGCCTATCGCGATTGCGGTTTATCGTATCGCGACATTCCTGCTCGCGTTGGTCGAGATCCAATGACTGTTAGCAGAATATGGAATCGGTGGGTTCAGGAGGGTAATACGGAACGCCGTGCTGGATCCCAACGGCCTCGTATCACTAGCAGTCGAGATGACAGGCATCTTATCCGCATGGCTGTAACGGATCGTGCAGCCACGCCTCTATCCCTGAGTCAACAGATGGGGACGTTTGCAAGTCAACAACCATCTGCACGAACAGTTCGACGACGTTTGCAGCAGCATGGACTATCAACTCAGAGATCGTGGCTGCGGTTACCCTTAACGCTGTGTCACAGACAGGAGCGCCTGCGCTGGTGTACTCAACGACGAACTCAGTTGCACGAATGGCAAATCGTCATTTTTTCGGATGAATCCAGGTTCTGTTTATAGCATCATGATGGTCGCATCTGTGTTTGGCGACATCGCGGTGAACGCACATTGGAAGCGTGTATTCGTCATCGCCATACTGGCGGCGACCCGTGGCTCTACCGTTCATTCGATCCCTGCGAAACCCTACATTTCAGCAGGATAATGCACGACCGTATGTTGCATGTCCTGTACGGGCCGTTCTGGATATCTCTCACCATTTGAAAACGTTTGGTCAATGGTGGCCGAGCAACTGGCACGTCACAATACGCCAGTCACTACTCTTGATGAACTGTGGTATCGTGTCGAAGCTTCATGGGTAGCTGTACCTGTACACGCCATCCAAGCTCTGTCTGACTCAATACCCAGGCGTATCAAGGCCGTTATTACTGCCAGAGGTGGTTGTTCTGGGTACTGATTTCTCAGGATCTATCCATCCAAATTGCGTGAAAATTTAATCACATGTCAGTTGTAATATAATTTATTTGTCCATTGAATACCCGTTTATCATCTGAATTTCTTCTTGGTGTAGCAATTTTAATGGCCACTAGTGTATATGAATATCTTACACGAGGGTTGGAACTTTAATAGTGGCAACTATTTATTTACAGCTCGTACAAAATATATATGTGTTTCAAAGTTTTACTGAGCTTCAAAATGGTCACCAGCGTTATGTATAACCCTTTGCCAGCGATGTGGAAGTCGTAGGATACTCTTAGCCGTGCCAGTTGTATTGACACTTCGAGCGGCCCGGTCTATTGCCCGCCGAATTTGTAGCAGTTCTGAAGCGAATGCCGTGAAATGTTTCCTTCAGTTTAGAAATCGAGTTGAACTTACGAGGGCTTAAGTCAGGGGAGTACAGTAGGTGGTATAGCACTTAGCAGCCCCGTCAGTCAAACAAATCAGTAACAGCTTGCACTATACGTGCTTGAGCATTTTCCTGCGAAATGATGGTCAGGTCGTGCAGAAAGTCTCATCACTTCTGTCTCTATGCTGTTAATGCAACACAACCTACGACCAGCAACTGCTATTTTACATTCAAAGTGAAATTTTCAACTTTCCTTTCTTTAGCGCTTGCAGATTACTGTATTCATTGTGGGAACCTTTATCTTTTAGCAAATTCAGTTTCTGATTCTGATATCTATACCCGATTTTCGAAGAGCCTACAAATATTAACGCTCTTTCTATCTGAATTCATCTACGTTAATCTAGCACATTTAATGAAAATTCTACGATACTGAATTCGAAACTACCACATCTATCTGCAATATCTATAATCCAGAACACAAGCTTTCTTTTATACTTCATTCACAGAGTATCATTTTATTTGAACTTTTTAATGCATTGCAGTACAATTATCTCGACGTAAGTGATCGAGTGCCAGCAACAAACTAATCCCTACAAATCGGTAATAACACAGTGAGCAAAAATAGAACAAACATCGTAAAGGCCACCGTCTCTTTGACCCTGACAATTAACAATCAAAGCAAACCTCTGCCTCTTCGGGCGTTGACGTGACGTGACGTGACCCGCCACAATTCTGTAATTGAAAATAGGCCACTGGTCACTTTTCACTCCACAAGTGTCAGTTCAGTAACGTGCGGTTCGTTAATGGTTCCACTTTACTAAGTTGCGCACTAAATATCGACTAATGATACGGTCTAATTAACTGTTTGTGGGCCAGTTTAAACTAATGAGCCAAATGATGTCCGCCGTATATGATAGGGCCATAAATTCCACTAAAATGCACTCGAGCCGTAACTTCGTTCGATGGACATGTAACAACCTAATCCATCAATGACAGACCAGCAAACAACCCAACCTTCTGTGCAAGCTATAAGCCACTAACAACACGTTGCTACCAAACAATCAGATACCTCCGAACCACCACAAAATTCAGTAATTTTTTTCGTATCAACATTTTGGTCCAGATGTGCCTTCCACAGCCTAAATTTACCACAATTAACTATAATCGCCAATAGCACTAATAAAATATAGGTAAAGATCACTCCTGTCAGTCTTTTTCAAACCCAATGGCTTAACTGTTACGATGAAAACTCATAAGAAACTAAGTGTTCCAGGATAGGCCTAGGAGGGGGCGGGAGGGGGGGGGGGGGGCGGACAAAACTGACGCAGCTACGACAATTCACAGTGGTCTCTACTGAAAAATCCGACTTACCGGAGCCGCTAGCCTGCTATAGAAACAATCTGGTGATGATGCGAGACAATTACTGTACCCACGTCCAAGGCTTGTTATACCGACCGCCTTGCGACTATCCAACTCTCACGATGTCTGGATCCAGACAGGCTAAAGCTGAGCCGTGTGCGGCCCGTGTTGGTGCCGTTGGTAGGCTGGCATCGTGTAGCAGGGATAGTGGCGTCACGTTTTCTTCTTCTGTTTACTGGCGCCGCTACGTATGCTAACATTGTCTGTCTACGGGTGGCAGCAGCACCGTTTATCGATACCTAATACCCGTACTATCTTTGGAAGGACGTGAAGGGTTTTCCGGGTCGGGTTTGTCGGTAGTTCGGTTGGGGCTGAGCAGCAGAGAGGTCCGAAAGCGTGAGGACATGCCGGGAACGCTGGTGGCATGCAGGCATTGCCGGTTCGAGGGGCTGTAGTTGCGAGAGCCACAACCTCGTTGTCCACCGGACCCAGGACGTTGGGTTGAGTGAACATTAGTCCAGTAGTGAAACCTCAACTATTTGGTGATCACGCCAGTTGTTCGTGCGTTGCTGCTCGCTGGGTCGCCGTGAGACGAATGGCAACAAATGGAGTGTGTCGAGTTGGCGGAATCTATTAGCCATCTTCTAATGCCTGTTATTAGTTTTTGAATTTTGTGTTATTATTTTGTGAAATGCAACCAGCGGTTTTTTACTGCCTAGTAGCCGCTAAGGCCCCAGTTACCTGCCCTGGAGGTTAGCGTATTTTTGCGGCAGTGTGCTTTTCCTCGTCTTGCCAATGCTGTCCGGCATGGCAAGTAGTTCGACAGCCTCCTTGATTGCGGCGTGGATTGTGGTTTCTTTTGTCTACCTTGGTTGTAGTGGTTCCTTCTGCCTTTCGATGTTTTAAACACCGGATTCTGAAGACGCAGTGCTGTCACTTTGTCCTCGCTTGAACTATTCCATCGCTGTACTGGTTATCACACGTTAGGTGGTTTTGGTAAGAGGATTGATCGGCGTTTAAACTGTACCTAGTTTGAGTTGCCATCCTGTTAGATGAGCATAACTCTTGGCTCCCTGTCTCACCGCTTACGCAGCTGTAGAGACTTTTCTCAGCTCGATCCTTGGAGCACTGTCTGTGGATCACTCCCTTCTTTGTTTGGTCTCATTGTGTCAATTGTTTAAAAATAATATTTTGTTTAAATTATTCCTATTGCTTGTGGCCTTCAGCCGACAAATAATTTGAATAATTTGAATTCTTCTTAATAAGGCCTTCAGTCATTAATAGTCAGTTTTTTTAATGACCGTTTAAAAAATTATTCTCGTATTTTTAACGTGCAGTTGTCTTCCTCATTTATAGTTAAGGCCTTCAGCCGTTAATTGTTCTTAAGTATTGCTTGTGGCCCTCGGCCAACAAATAATTTTGACTTCTTTCTTAATAAGGCTTCAGCTGTCAGTGTAGCTTGTGTTACAGTCAATTTTTTTAAAATGATTGTTGAAAAATTATTTTGGTTCTTTCAACGTGTAGTTGTCTTCCTAACTTGTAATTCAGGCTTTCAGCCGCTAATTGTTCTGAAGTATTGCTTGTGGCCTTCCACCGACAAATAATTTTGAATTTTTTTTTAATAAGGCCTTCAGCCGTCAGTGTAACTTGTGTTACAGTCAATTTTTTTTAAAAATGTTTGCTTGTAAAAAATTATTACCCTAAATAAAGTGTATGTGTATACTGTGCAGCCGACGGTAACTGATTAGGCCCCGTTCACACCTTTTCCTGCTTTCCCTAAGTCCCACATATCAAAGACCTAGATCTGGATAGTCTGAGGCATATATGTGGACTGTCTATCTCTCTGATGAAAATCATGTGGGAACCATTACAGGCGGACAAATAGGTAACGGAATCTCAACTTTTAACAACTACTGCATCATCGGCAGCGGCCTTCGGTAAACTCGAGCGGCGGCCGGGTGCTTCGTAGCGCTACGGTAGCATCTGAGATGTCCAGTGGTTGCCTCGCAGATACAACATGCGTCAGCCTTCTGTCATCTTGGTGCGTGCCGTGGGTCTAGAACATAGTTTTTACACATTGTCTAAGGTATCATACCCATGAAATTATACATCTTCACTTGGCTTTATTACACATATGTGATCGGATGCCAAGTAATAGTAAAGGCAAAAATAAGCCGTGCGTCTGACACAGCACTCCAGCATCCAGAGGGAGTGTGACTCTGTGCGATTATACAGGGTGTTTATAAATGAATATCGGTGTTTTAACGCATTATAATATTTATTATATTAAACTTACAATTATAAATGATATGTCAAATGAAAGAGCAACTCAAGCAGTTTTACCAAGAACGTTATAAATGTTCAGTGTGAGCACCATTTGTCACACGGCACACATCAAGTCTGTAGCCGAGTTCTTTCCAAGCGTTGATAAGTGTGTCTTCAGTGATTGTAGCAACAGCTGCTTCAATCTGGTTTCTTAATTCAGGGAGGTCTGCTGGTAGCGGAGGCACGTACACACGATCCTTGATGAAGCTCCAAAGGAAAAAATCGCATGGCGTTAGGTCGGGTGTACGTGGAGGCCATACAAAGCAAGCCCTGTCATTGGGCCCCTTGCGGCCTATCCAGCGGTTGGGTACAGTGAAGTTCATCCAATCACGTACTTCTCTAGGCCAGTGAGGTGGCACAGCATCTTGCTGGAAAATGAAGTTCTCTGGATCATCTTCTTCCCACTGAGGGAAGAGCTCTAGTGTATCAAGGTAAGAAGTCTCAGTTACAGTAGGTTCACCAAAAAACTCGGCTATACGCTTCATGTGTGCCGCGTGACAAATGGTGCTCACATTGAACATTTATAAGGTTCTTGGTAAAACTGTTTGAGTGGCTCTTTTATTTGACAATCATTTATAACTATAAGTTAAATGTAATAAATATTATAAAGCGTTAAAACCCAGATATTCATTTATAAATACCCTGGATATTACACCACAACTGTCAGTTGCCAATCTTTGGCCTTATTTACAATTTCCCGTTAACTCTAACCGTGTTCATGTACATAATGGAGCTCTCGGCGGTGCTGCATTGCAGTTCAGTATCTCGTCACGGTTATGGCAACCACTCCTTGTACGCAGAGTGCAGTCGTGAGAGGCTGCTCTGATACGCCTTATTATTAGGATAAGAACACAAAAGACCACAACACTAATCCATGCAACAACAATGTTAACCTCTTGTTACATTCAAATCCAATACCAATATCATAATGTTGGCCATACTGTAGCGCTCTAAATGAAATGGTCTACAACCATAATTTCTTTGTTGATGCAATAATTTACCAACATCCGTATGATTTGTAGAAGTTTATTTTATTTTATGAACTTCTATGTGCTACCAGTTTCGGCATTAAATTGATGCCATCCTCAGGCCCCACTCGTCATAGTCGTAAAATCGCTATACACAGAAAGAGCCATATAACTGGATCCGCGAATCAATCGTCCTGCAACAGCTCTTGGTGTCACCTGGCCACCAAGAACTGTTGCAGGACGATTGAGTCACGGATCCAGTTGTATGGCTCCTTCCGTGTATAGCGATTTTACGACTATGACGAGTGGGACCTGAAGATGGCATCAATTTAATG
Source organism: Schistocerca piceifrons (assembly GCF_021461385.2). NCBI lineage: Eukaryota > Metazoa > Arthropoda > Insecta > Orthoptera > Acrididae > Schistocerca > Schistocerca piceifrons. The sequence goes on along the minus strand of NC_060139.1, from coordinate 1,022,998,610 downwards.
CCGAAACTGGTAGCACATAGAAGATAATGAAATAAAATAAACTTCTACAAATCATACGGATGTTGGTAAATTATTGCATCAAGAAGTTCACGCCAGCCGTCGTCCCACGATCCATAATGGATCAACGAAGATAATTTCTTTGCTTTTTTGCAACTTAAAACAGTGCAGCTGCATTGGCCTCATGGAGACGCCGGAAGAGTGAAGGCGCATGTGTGGCGACCTCATGGAGACGGCAGAATGGTGAACGTGTCCTGATGGTTAGGCTGTCTGGCAGTGTTCGTTGGTTCACCGCCCAGCTGTGACAGCCTCGTGGAGATGGAGGATGAGTCAAGGCACTAGGCTGCGATGTCATCGGGCAGTGGTCGTTAGTTCACAGCCTGGCTCCAGTCGCCTCGTGCAGACGGCGGGAATGTGAAGGAATACTTATTGCTCGGCCATCAGGCAGAAGTCGTTGGTTCACAGCCCAGCTGGGACGGTCTCGTGGAGACGGCGAGAGTGAAGGTGCATATGTGGCGACCTCGTTGAGAAGGCCGAGTGGTGAAGGTGATATGATGGCTTGGCTGTCAGGTAGTGATCGTTGGCACACAGCCCGACTGTGGTGGGTTCGTGGAAACGACCGAGCAGTGAAGGTGACAGATGATAGATGGGTCATCAGGCAGTGGACGCTGGTTCACAGCCCAGCTGTGACAGGCCCGTGGAGGCAGCGGAAGAGTGAAGGTACTTTAATGGCTAGACTACCAGAGAGTGTCCATCAGTTCACAGCCTTGCTGTCATGCTTGTAGCAGAGTCCGAAAGGCTTAAGCGGCATCGGGTTGGAGACGAATACACAGTCGTGTCGATGACCTTCTCGTCTAGGTCAAGGGCATGTACAGAGCCAATGCGTTCTTGCTAATGCGGAAGACAAACACTATCACATACTTCAATCTCGTCGAAAAGTTCGCGGAGGCTGGTGACTGCCCAGAGAACTGTGCCAGTACCGAGGACGCTGCCGGGATGGTTAAATGCTGCGTTGGGTGACTACAAATCTCATCCTGGATACAGCACTATGCTCCTGTCTTGTGTAGTTACACACCGATCGATGTGGTGCAGTGGTTAACACACTGGACTCGCATTCGGAAAGACGACGGTTCAAACCCGCGTCCGGCCATCCTAATTTAAGTTTTCCGTGACTTCAGGCAAATGCCGCGATGGTTCGTTTCAAGTGACGCGGCCGAGCTCGTTCCCTATTTCGATCTTGTTCTCCGTCTCTAATGATCTCATTTCTGGTGGGACGTTAAACACTAATGTCCTCCTTCTCCTCTCTTCGTGTAGTTACAGAATAAACACCATAAATTTAATTATTTGCTCCTCTTTCTGGTTTTGCAGCAATGGCCCTGAAGGGTTGCCTAGTATCGTAAAAATTTACTGTGTAATTCAGTACACAATGGAACAGTGTCTGTGGCAGATTTTGGCGCAAGAGAGCTGCCTGAGGCTTACTCCACCGCCAGCAGATAAGGCACGCTGGGTTAGGGGGAGGGGGCGGTGTGAGTGACGTGGCCCCCAGCGCGCTGCATCCATCACTCACTTCCGGCCGCCGTATCGGGCAGGTCGTCTCCGCCGCGACCTCAAAAAATGCTGACGAGCCCAGCTCGATAGCCCGCCGAGCTCCCGTGATTACCTGCCGCCTTTCAACGACCGCACTTAAACGGGCCATCCAAGCTGCAGGCTGCGCAGCTCCTCTTTACAAGGGGTTAATGAGCTGAAGACTGTCGCAGAGTACAGTACTGACAGCTCCTAACTAGGATGAGCTTCTGTCAACATGACGGCTGATGCGTCAGCTTAGCTCTTTTAATGTGCTGTGGATCGTCCTTCCATTTTTACTGTTTCTGCTGTCGCCCTACATTTACAGAAAGATCATAACAAACTCTATCTGTATTTCCAGCATCAGTTAACTATCAAAAATGTAGCAAACAATATAGACATTTACAGAATGAAATTTTCGCTCTGCAGCGGGATGTGCGCTGGTATGAAATTTTCCTCCAGATTAAAACTGTGTGTCGGACACTTGCCCCTTCGCGGGCAAGTGCTCTAACGGCGGGCTACCGAAGCACGACTGACGACCCGTCCTCACACCTTCATTGCCGCCAGTACCTCGGCTCCTACCTCCCAAACTTCACGAACGTCCTCCTGCGAACCTTGCAGAAGTAGCACTCCTGAGAGAAAGCATACTGTGGTGTCACCGCCAGACACCACACTTGCTAGGCGGTAGCCTTTAAATCGGCCGCGGTCCGTTAGTATACGTCGGACCCGCGTGTCGCCACTATCAGTGATTGCAGACCGAGCGCCGCCACACGGCAGGTCTAGAGACACTTCCTAGCATTCGCCCCAGTGGTACAGCCGACTTTGCTAGCGATGGTTCACTGACAAATTACGCTCTCATTTGCCGAGACGATAGTTAGCATAGCCTTCAGCTACGTCATTTGCTACGACCTAGCAAGGCGCCACTACCAGTTACTATTGAAGCTGTAAAACATGTACCGTCACGAGCGATGTTCACCAATTGCGGATTAAAGTTAAGTATTCCAGCAGCTACGTGCGTTAGTGGCTATATTAATTACCTTGTCCTGTTCCAGACCACACGCCAGCCTGCGTGAGCTTAAACGCGTGCCTTTCGGCTTCCTCATAGTGGCTTGGCTGTCTTGCCAAGCCACGACAGATACTGCGGATACATGGCTTATCCACAGCCTGGGGGATGTTTCCAGAACGAAATTTTCACTTTGCAGCGGAGTGTGCGCTGATATGAAACTTCTTGGGAAATTAAAACTGTGTGCCAGGCCGAGGCTGGAACTCCGGACCTTTGCCTTTCGCGGGGAAGTTTCGTTCTGGAAATACCCTCCACACTGTGGCCAATCCATGTATCCGCAATATCTATTCTTTCAGGGAAGGTAGTTCTGCAAGGTTCGCAGGAGAGCTTCTGTGAAATTTGGAAGGTAGAAGACGAGGTACTGGCAGAAGCGAAGCTGTGACGACCACTCGTGAGTCGTGCTTGGGTAGCTCAGTTGGTAGAGCACTTTCTCGTAAAAGGCAAAAGTCCGGAGGTCGAGTCTCCGTCCGGGTTGGGTTGGGTTGGGTTGTTTTGGGGGAAGAGACCAAACAGCGAAGTCATCGGTCTCATCGGATTAGGGAAGGACGGGGAAGGAAGTCGGCCGTGCCCTTTCAAAGTAATCATCCCGGAATCTGCCTGGAGCGATTCAGTGAAATCACGGAAAACCTAAATCAGGATGGCCGGACGCGAGATTGAACCGACGTCCTCTCGGTCAGGCACACAGTTTAAACCTACTTGGTGGTTTCATTATAGAGCACGTCTCAAGAGGCATGGTCAATATCACAAGTGGCGTGACCGCGTGACATGGCGAAATAGTGGTTTCACCAAGTAGTGCCGGTGACTCTGCTCTCTTTTTGGCCTCAGCAATAACAGGTGATTATTCATGACGAATTATTCATATTTTTAATATTTTTATCCATTTTCATGATTTACGATATTTATGGCCGAATATATTTCTGCAAACATACTTCTTTGTTTCATGTATAGCTGACGGGAATCGTAGCCACGTGGTATCGTCATTTGCATCTTAGGCGGTCTTTTGCTGTGTCGGGCAACACTGTCGTTGAGCCGACGGCCGCCGACTGCACCCGTATTGTCAAGATATCCGGTGCTGTTAGCAGTAAACTAAAAACCAAAGAGCAGCTATGAGACATAAACAAAAGTTGAAAGGAGTGTTTCTACATCTAAAAGATGTCTATTCATATTTCGAGCCGGACGATTTTTTTTTAAAAGTGAGTGTTAACAGGATTCAAACTGTCGCTTCGCCCACGATCCTCTCTGGCACAGCGCTATTGCTAACCACTTGACCACACTTTTTTTTTTGAAATCCACTGCCTAGCTACGCGCGCACAACTAAGAAAATGTAGACCCTGTCAGGATTCGAACCTGGAATCTTCTGATCCGTAGTCAGACGCGTTTTCCGTTTCTTGTTTTTAATTCTGACGCTCTATCCCACTTTTTTTCTTTCCCTTAGACTTCTTCCACTTCAGTCGTTGGCCCCTATCACCCATACTACCCGACAAACCTATTTAACCTAAAAAAAACAAAAAAAACTAGAGTAACCGCCACTTTCACCCTAAAAAACTTTTATTTTTATTTTTTATTCATTTATTTATTTTTAATTCAAGCTGGGATCTCTTGTTTACCGGGTAGGTGCAGTAACCATTACACGATCTTTTTTTACTTTTATTTTTACCGAAACTAAATAAATCTTATTTGCGTAACAAACTGTCCTATATCCATAAAACAGAATAAAACAAAATCAATCAAAAACTTCTGAAATTGTTGTTTTTTATGTATATTTATTTATTTTCCATGTTGTGGCTTCTGCCAAAATTAGTTTTCCTGGGGAACCTTGACTTTGCTTACTAACATTCTTTTCCAACTTAATTAAAATGATGTAAACTTAGTAGCGACTCGCTTTATTGTTGCGCGCCAACCAAAAATTACCTCTTCACTATGGCAAAGTGTGAAGTAAGAAATTTTGAAACAAAGCTTTGTATTTCGGACTCTTTTTAAGATTATGGTGCTCTTCCATTATATACTGTATGTATTCGTCCATACTCGCATGTTTAGTCGTAATTGCAAAATATGCGAACTGGCCGAGAATCTAAGTGTAACTATTGTTCTTTGTTTCAAAAAGAAATGCCAGTCTGGTTGAAGTTCTTCTTTAAGTGTTGTAGCAGATTCTGTAGTCCTAGTAATTGTTGCAAGTTTTTTGTGCTAAGGTATCTACAGTATGGCAATGATCGCAGTACGGTCTCTGCTTCCATTTGATACTGTGCAGTTTTTCACCTGTGGGGACCTTCTCGCTTACAGTGTCTACGATGTGGACACTACTTTGGAGTGGAGGATGGGATTGTTAATATTTTTCCAGACGTTACTCCAGTTCACCGCTGGATATTTCGCTTCCACGGGATTTTGCCCATGGTGTCTGCTTAGGTGGTAATATATCCTTCTGGTGTTTAACTGCGTTGGAGTATCTTGAGGTAGTAAGTTCGGACGTAGTAGAGTTGAGCGCTGATACAACCAACATCGACTGGAGCCGTTTTGCTCGTTAAATAACGTTTTTGTAATTGTCGGATGGGGTATCTGCAGTATTCTGCGGATACGGTCCATATACAGGGTGTTACAAAAAGGTGCGGCCAAACTTTCAGGAAACATTCCTCACACACAAATAAAGAAAAGATGTTATGTGGACATGTGTCCGGAAACGCTTAATTTCCATGTTAGAGCTCATTTTAGTTTCGTCAGTATGTACTGTACTTCCTCGATTCACCGCTAGTTGGCCCAATTGAAGGAAGGAAATGTTGACTTCGGTGCTTGTGTTGACATGCGACTCATTGCTCTACAGTACTAGCATCAAGCACATCAGTCCTTAGCATCAACAGGTTAGTGTTCATCACGAACGTGGTTTTGCAGTCAGTGCAATGTTTACAAATGCGGAGTTGGCAGATGCCCATTTGATGTATGGATTAGCACGGGGCAATAGCCGTGGCGCGGTACGTTTGTATCGAGACAGATTTCCAGAACGAAGGTGTCCCGACAGGAAGACGTTCGAAGCAATTGATCGGCGTCTTAGGGAGCACGGAACATTCTAGCCTATGACTCGCGACTGGGGAAGACCTAGAACGACGAGGACACCTGCAATGGACGAGGCAATTCTTCGTGCAGTTGACGATAACCCTAATGTGAGAGTCAGAGAAGCAGCTGCAGTACAAGGTAACGTTGACCACGTCATTGTATGGAGAGTGCTACGGGAGAACCAGTCGTTTCCGTACCATGTACAGCGTGTGCAGGTACTATCAGCAGCTGATTGGCCTCCACGGGTACACTTCTGCGAATGGTTCATCCAACAATGTGTCAATCCTCATTTCAGTGCAAATGTTCTGTTGCTGTGTGTTTCCATTCCATGATTAATGTGATTTGAAGAGAAGTAATAAAATGAGCTCTAACATGGAAAGTAAGCGTTTCCGGACACATGTCCACATAACATATTTTCTTTCTTTGTGTGTGAGGAATGTTTCCTGAAAGTTTAGCCGTACCTTTTTGTAACACCCTGCATTGTTTCTGGATGTCTTTGACGCCCAAACCACCAGCGGGGCAGGTTAATACTATGGTTGGCATGGCGATTTTAAAGATATTTCTGCTCCAGATGAACCAATATGCTGCAGCTAAAGGCTTGTCAGCTATATCCTTGGGTACTGGTAACATTGCTGCGGCGTGATATATCTTGCTTAGGGCATAGCTGTTAGTCAATAGATCTCTCTGTATCCGATTTAGCGTCCTAGTTTTGTGTTCACGGAGAGTAGCCCTGAATATATTTAGTTTATGGCCGCAGCTGGCAACTGTCATCTGTCGTGGGTTGGACATTAAAATCATACCTAAGTGGTTCGTCTTCTGTGTCTTTTGTAGCCATGTTATTTGAATGCTCTCCATATGGCGTCCGACAGGTAAAATTTTCGATTTGTGTTCATTGAGTTTGGCTCCAGAAGAAGTGGCATAAGCATGGATTATTTGTTGAACGATTTCAATTTCTGATTGCGTGTTAATTATCACACTGATATCATCAGCATAAGCGTGACACACGGTATTTGTACCCAATACCTGTAGACCTTGTAATCTGTTATGCAGGTTTAACAATGACGGTTCTACGGCGATTGCGTATAGTGTCATAGAAAGGAGGCAGCCTTGTCTCGCTGATTGCTTAATCGGGACTGGTGAACTTTAGTTGGCCATTAATTTTGATTCGAGAGGAAGTTCCGACTATACATTTACGTATGATCTGAATAAAATGGGCACTGAACCCCATCTGTTGCATTACGGTTAATAGAAAATGGAGGCGCATGCTATCAAATGACATCTGATGACTTTACTTGACGGTAAATGTCAGCGTCATCTGCAAACAACCTGCTGAGATTGTCTCCAAAATCGTATAGAGAAAAGGAACCGCAGAGGGGGTATAACACTACCTTAGGAAACGCCATAAATCGCTTCTGTTTTACTCGATGAGTTTCCGTCAGTTATTACAAACTGTGACTTGTCTGACAAGAAATCACGACTTCAGTAACACAACTGAGACAATGCTCTATAGGCAGGTAATTTGAGCGCTGTCAAAAGCCTTCTGGAATTCAAAAAATGAGGACTGAATTCGACATCCCCTGTCGATAGTACTCATTACTTCATGAGACTAAAGAGCTATTTGAGTTTCACAAGAACGATATTTTCTGAATCCGTGTTGGCTATTTCTCAATAAATCGTTTTCTTCGAGGAAATTCATAATGGCCGAACACAGTATATGTTCCAAAATTCTACTGCAAATCGACGTTAGTGATATGTCTCTGTAATTCAGCGGATTATTTCTATTCCCTTTCTTCTATCTGCATCGCTTAAGGTGATTTCTGGGATACTTCCTCAGAAAAGGAAGTTCTGTAAAGACCTCTTTCCGCCTCTATACCGTCCCCAATGAAATACTTAGAAAAGACTTGGAAACAGTATTTATAAATAAGAGACATTTAAAAATTGAATAATAGGTGGACACTAGCCGCTCAGGCGAACATGTATTGTTCTCATGTGTAAGTATTATAATAATTTCTCTGTGTAAGTTTCGGGGGCAAAGAAATATAAAGATGCACTCGAAACAAAATGATCTAAAGAGGCGACAAGATGCGCTCTTTTGTTAATGTTTTAGTCGTCTTCACTTCTTCTCTTGCCTTGGTTGCGTGTAGACGGACATCTTGCGATTGCTTTCAAATGTAAGCATATTTGAACTAATTAAGCAGATAATATATTGATTTAATATTATTGTTCACATTTAATTTATAAGAGGTGATCCCGATTTCATGAAGGCCGTCCTTGAATTAAGCTGCATTCGAGTAATTTACGGTGCAACAATCGCAGCGGCCGATGCAACCAACGATGCAATTACGTGGCGATATTAACTTATAAAAATTGGGGGAAGCGAAAAACTCTCCCGTTATTAACATAGTATACATTTTTCTCCACAGCCGCCCGACGTTGCAGAAAATACGTAGCTTTAAGATTCTTATTTTCAGTAAAACAGCCGAGAGCCAGAGCCAGGACTCCGACTAAAATGCAGTGGTTGACGGAGGTAAGAAAAAATACTCACGCGCGTGTGTGGGCCGCAATTGCAATTAATAACTAAAGATTTTTTGCTTTAAAGTGAACTGACTAGCCGAGGAAATTAATATGATAAGTTTATTCCATTGTTCAACTTATATGCTCATGTTTTAAGATTCAGCGAGTCTTACGTCATTAACGTAACAAATAATTACCATTGAAGATTAATATTGTTAAAAAAAGAGACAACTTCACAAAAGTATTTAAACATCAAAATTGAATGAAATGTTATTTTGATTAAGGCCCACCACGTAAGTCGGTAGCAATCACCATTACCAATCAAGTTCTGTAGTAAATAATAAATTAAATTACGACGGCCGCCCTCTTTTCGCCTCTAATGATGTCGCTGACGACGGGAAGTTAATAAAACCAATATTCGATGCTATTTTCTTCGTATGGTAACGTAAGAAAGATTTTTGAGACAGAACACTTGCGAATATTAGTGGTGCTATCTTTTTGTTACGGAACGGCTGTATTCTTCTGAACAGCTAAGCTGCCATTAAACAGTGACGTTCATTTCACAGTTGACTGCAGTTCTTCTAATTGCACTTTGTTGAGCGTGAGTGCCTCAGAGCGAAGCATTAGGTAACTGTTTCACCGTAAATGTGGTGGCTAACACGTTTTCACTGACGCAGGCTATGGAGAAATGGTGCGCACGTATTGCTTCCGCAACGTCAACGCTACTGCTAAAAGCGGGATATCGTGAGCGTTGTTGTTTTCTTTTTTCTCAGAGATTTTAGCATACCGCGTGACAGTGTTGGGCTGCCCAGATGGCATTTTTCACCTGAATGGGCAGTTAAAAAATGAACAGAACCAGTAATTCATTACTGAGATCGTTCAGCGTAAGCCTACAATCAGTATGTCATCTCCCGATGCGTCACGACTACGCATAGGTAGCACATGCTTGTATATATTTTCTCTACAAGGTGTGAAACACTTTCAAGTTGGAGACAGTGCTGCTCTTGTCACTAATCACTGAAGAAGCAACATTTTCACCGAATGGAATTAATAACATACATAGTTTTATTTACAGTTTGTGTGTTCATAATTTAAATTATTTCGTTCTGTTTACTTCTTAGAGCTTAAGTCTTAATAAACCTTTGTAATATTGTCCAGTTTTAAGATCTGAATCATTAACCTCTCTACACTGAAGCACACAGGGAAACTGGGTTCACGATGATACAGTACTGCTTTAGACACTTTACGAACGGATATTCAAATCGAACTAATCTGCCGGTAACTCCTATACACAAATAAAATACTAAATCGCAGGGTTTTATGCGCCGTTGAAATTAACTACCGCAACAAACACAGGTAAACGATATTTCGCTGTTTGTACTTATGACAAAATCATAAACTCTGAAAATATAATTATTATAAAATCAGATACAATAAATGAGACTGGGTGTGTAAATTGTATAATCGCAAGGCGCTACGCTGTGGTGAATCGGGTTTGGAAGCATATCAAATGTATTAATAAGATTATGCTAGGAGTGTGACCACGTCGTGATGAGATAAAACTACCGTACCGTTTACTATGCAGGCAGGGTTCATCAGTGTGTCTACTTAGTGATTTGTGCTGATACTCTTAAGAGTCGCTCCACTGAATGAAAGTGTAAATTCAGTTCCAAAAATAATTTTGTTTTCAATGATGTAGCTCGTCTATTATTACGCACACTATGAAAAGATAAAACGAGTGGGTTTCGGTGATTTCCTTGAAAGGGTACAGTACCACCCGACATTGAAAATAGGTACAACATTCTTCGTTATTCTTGTCAGTACAACATATTTTTTCTAATAATAACTCAATTTCAATTAATACAGCGAAGCCGGATACCAGTGTGGGAAAGAATGACAATTTATTTATTTAATTGATCACATGTGCACTCCCACAAAATAAATCCCTACATCCAGTTTGGTGAGATCTGTAAAATGAATGAATGTACGGTCGTCTGCTAACCGCAGATAGTGAATGTGAATATATGATCATCTTTGAGACGATTCTTTAGTCACCTTTGGTGAGACCAAAGAGATGAAATTTACCTGAGCTTTGAGCGCCTGAAATGTGGCTGACCAATACGGTAGCATGGTGCTCCCCCACCTTGGCGGAGGTGCGAGATCGGCCATGTTTCAGCACTCTGCCGCTGGATCTAGTGTTGGTAAGACCTGTCTTAGGCGTGCTCCGTAAAGACAAAAGAGTGGAGACATGGTATGCATGCGATATACTTAAGAGTAGTTTGGAATAATAATATCTCTATTTCAGGAACTTTTGTGGGGAGAATTAAATGTCAGGCAGGTAATATTAAGGGGATCGTAGTAATATTCGGAACTGACCAACGGTCACAATGAAACCACGTGTAGCAATAAGTTGAAATACTTCCGAGTGCTTAAGTTAAGCTGAATTACTAGCGTGTGTACTATAAGTTGGAAATATTTAAGAAATGGCGTGTGCAGGACTTGAAATTAGACACGAGGACTTCCACGTGGTGAGTACTGTGTGAGTCTCAATCTGTGTATAAGACAAAGGATAAAGAGAAGTACTCGTCCATGGTATCAGTTGAGGACTCTCGTGTGTGACGAATATGTTCTTAATATTACTTTGCTTCTTGTGTTTCCGTGTGACGCTTGATTCAAACTATAATTCTCTGAGAGAGAAGCAAGGTGAGTCAGCCGTCTATCCAGCAACGGCACTTGGCTTGCATTGCACAGGAAGACGTGCATATATCCTCCAGAGTTCATAGTAGGAAAGAAAAATTACTAAGTGGGGCAGTGTCGTGTGAAACTGGGATAAATACTAATTGAAGTAGGAAAGCTGAAAGTGATGTGATTATAACGTTGTGACTATTCTTTGTATTGTATGTTGCCAGTGTGATGTATTTCATGAAATTTAAGTATGTGTGGTTGGCATGGGAGAGTAACAAGATAGTTTCAGAGGCAGTGGGTTATGGATGTTCCTTTTTGTACCTCTCGGTCTGGAGGAAATTTTCGTAATGATGGGTGTGAGAGTCGAAGTGTGAGATATAGAAAAAGATCCACCATCCTATCCAGAAAGAGCACTGTAGCGTTAAATAATTACAAGACCATAAGATAGAGAGTCACCAATGTAAAGCCATGCCCACTGGTCGGATTTTCTCATGTGTTATTGTTGTAAGTCATAGAATTTGTGTGTTTAGGTTATAGAATTTATCGGAATAAATAAGATAGTGAAAAGAAAAAGATTGGTGGCCTTTTCCTTCGAATAGTATGTTGTCACAATACCCAGAATTTATAATGTGTGTGCCATTCATATTCAGTGCGATGGCCACGTGTTGATCAAAGCCGTTAAATAAAAAAGAAAATGTGGTATTGCTAGTGCGTAGTGAACAGTCAGAGTTGTGTAATTTACTAATAGTCAGATGTGCGTTTCCGTACCCGTTGCGTAATAATCAAACAGGAGAATAACTTTTAACATAATTGTGAGTACTAGAGTTCATGTTACTCGATAAATAAGAATGAGTCCACTCGCTTGGCAGACCACTCATCTTGCAAGCCTGACTGCTTGATGCCACAGTATGAGCAAGGCATGTGGGTGCCTCTCATCCTGACTGTCATAGTTCCGTAACAGATCGCTTACCTGCTGAGCGTCTGTTAGACTTCGTCTCCTCCCATATATGTTTCGTTCTCCAGTAAAGAATTAATTAAACAAAGAGGGACAGCAGGGAAACTACAGACAAAACAAAGTTTATAATTCTGATAATAAAGTAATTTATTCATAAATTATCCCACAATTATGAGGTCGCACTGCCACAAGGCATCGCTCACAAGTAATAGCCTCTTAGCCAGCAATCAACTTGCTGTAGGGTAAGTCAGAATGTACAAATCTTTATACACAAAAATTCAGGCTGTGTATGCGGTCCAAAAACTCGAAAAGTAATCGGTAGATTGACTTGAAATTTTTTCACAACTTTGCATTCGTATGCGAACGAGTTTTTTCTTTTCCTGAGAATTAATTTTATTATATGCTATCGAAAATGAAAATGTAAGTTACTTTGAATCCCATTGTTGCATTCTATTCAGTTCATTTCTTTTATTTGAGATGTGATTTGATTATCTGTTTACGAAAATCGACTTCATTTCTTTGTTTCTTTCCAGTTGAGCGTCCAAGACAATACACCGAAACTCATTCCGGGGCAAAAGATAGCATCTGATACCGTAATACAAGCTGTGGCGAACCAATCCTGTGGATTGTACTTTTCAGACGCTTCAGTTGGAACTGGGGGTTGGGTTGTTTTTGGGGAGGAGACCAAACAGCGAGGTCATCGGTCTCGTCGGATTAGGGAAGGAAGAGGAAGGAAGTCGGCCTTGCCCTTTCAAAGGCACCATCCCGGCATTTGCCTGGAGCGATGTAGGGAAATCACGGAAAGCCTAAATCAGATAGGCCGGACGCGGGATTGAGTTGGAACTGGGAAAGTGTTATTAGGTTCCTGGGCCCTGGCAAAAATCCATTCGAACGAACATATTGCGTCAGATCTTTTTCTTCTACCATTGCTGCCACGTCTATGGAAGGAGTGATAGCGGCGCATTCAGCTTTTAAATCGTCAGTCAACATGCAGTTCACGGAGAACTCCACACGTAACCTTTCAAAAACATCAGGAATGGGTAAGTTGCCTCAGGCGTGCAAACACGTTGCATGGGATGAGTGTGCAATGGCTCCTAAGAAGTCACTGGAAGCATTAGATCATACACTGAAAGACTTGCAAAAAATCAGATTCCATTTAGTGGAGCGTTGGTGTCACTGTACGGTGATTTTAGGCAAACACTTACAGTTATTGTACTTTTAACAGTGCAGCACAGTCAGCAATCGTGATAATCTAATATATGAGAAACTATCAGCCTCGATTGCGGTAATGAAACCAACCTTTACCTAGGTTTCAGCCCAAATAATTGAGCATTCTTCAGAAGTATTGGTTAAAAACAGTCTTGGTTTGCAATTTTAGTTTTTTCATTTTTCACCGACGCGTTTCGCCTTATTTAGCCATTTTCAGGTTATCTAAATATAAAACAGAGAACAAATACTTCTATTTAAGAATCGTGATCGCGTTGTGCTGAGTTGGATAACCTATAAGCATCTATAAACAGATCACCTATTGAAAATATAAACAGATCACCTACTGAAAGAGCAAAACCTTAATTTGGTATTTCTTGAGCATCCTTTAGTCAGTGTAGCCAAAGGGCATTGTCGAATACATCAGGCCAACATCGCCTTCGTTAAACTCAGTAAAAACAAGAAATAAAAAAATAATAAAATCATTACCTTTTCTAGATGGACACGAGAGGCACCAAGATCTGCATAACGCGTTCCGATTTACAGGAGCGAGTAACAGTAAGATAGGGGCTCAGGTAGTAAGCATAATGCGCCACAGCGTCGTGTGCCAGTACTGAAGGCTTACACAGAATCACCTCAAGAGGTGGCGCTGCGACGCAGCAGTGATAAAAATGAGGGATCGTAAACTGGATATACATACCCACTAAGACTTTATAAATGTAATGCACATAAAACGTTGATAAGATGGAATTACTAGTGGCAACACCTGTGCTTTTTTTGTGATTTTAGGATAAGTTAAGCAAAGGTGTTGCCACTAGATTATTCATCTTATCAACGTTTTATGTGCATTACATTTGTAAAGTCTTAGTAGGTATGTGTATCCAGTTTACGACCTCTCATTTTTAATCACTGCTGCGTCGCAGTGCCACCTCTTGAGGTGATTCTGTATTAGGCTTCGGTATTGGCACACGACGCTGTGGCGCATTACGCTTACTACCTGAGCCCCCATATGGACGGCGAAATACAGTGGAGAGCAGAAGACTACCCCTATGCTATTTTTCTCAGAAATTAGGTATAGTTCATGCAAAATGATACCACAGGGACCACGAACAGCTGAGACCGTTGGTTGTCTATCATTACGAAAATGGATGATGCCGAGCGGTCTGAGGCGCTGCAGTCATGGACTGTGCGGCTGGTCCCGGCGGAGGTTCGAGTCCTCCCTCAGGCATGGGTGTGTGTGTTTGTCCTTAGGATAATTTAGGTTAAGTAGTGTGTAAGCTTAGGGACTGATGACCTTAGCAGTTAAGTCCCATAAGATTTCACTCACATTTGAACATCTGGTGATGATGATGATGATGTTTGGTTTGTGGGGCGCTCAACGATGCGGTTATCAGCGCCCGTACAAATTCCGAATCTTTACACTTCAGTCTTGCCATTTTTCTGAATGATGATGAAATGATGAGGACGACACAAACACACAGTCCCGGGGCGGAGAAAATCCATGACCCAGCCGGGAATCGACCCTGGGATCCTTGATACAGGGGCAGGAGCTCTAGCCACTAGACCACGAGCTGCGGACCGAAAATGTAGACATTCATTACATTTCGACTTCGCAGTGTAAAGCAACTTCGACACGTATATGCGCTACCGTCAATCTGCCCGTAAGATATCCCAAAAGAAAACCGAGACTGCACCGAATTTGTGGTTATCTAGCTCCGTGTTCTTAATGAATTAGGACCACGTTGTAGCGGACATCTTGCGTTATGAAAAAGAAAGAACAGCGAGTGCCGTGATAAAGTGGTTGGAACTCGTGCGTGTTATTAAGTTGGCGTTGGGTTCAAAAAAAGATACGGCCGATTTACTGTCACTCCGTTGTGGTGTTCAACTCTTTTCCCCTTGCTGCTGTCAAGTGCTTTGGCGTAAGTTCCTAAAAGTTGTAGAAAGCCTTTAACGCAAGTGGAAAGTTTCTGAACTCGTAATAAGCGTTGTTTAAATTCCATTCCTTCTTGATGCTTTCAAACTGCCTATACCTTATTTTTGTCCGCTCACCATGTCTTCACGGGTCGGCATTTAATCTGATTATGGCAATGATAGTGGTCCAGCGAAGTGCGGCTGAAGCCCTTCACCACCTCACACCACCACCAGCGGAAAGGAACTTGTGTACCTCAACTGTCTGCTGCATCTAGTGTCATCTCATGTCAAAGTGTGCGAATGTTTTCAGAATGTTTGCTAATCGTGTAACTGATACGGTGACGTCTGGTAGCCCTGCAACGCATTATGGATGGATGTATTTTTTGTTAACGTAAGCTTTTAAAGTACACTATGTGATCAAAAGTATCCGGACCTGGCTGAAAACAGCTTAAAAGTTCGTGGCGCCCTCCATCGGAAATGCTGGAATTCAATATGGTGTTTGCCCACCCTTAGCCGTGATGACAGCTTCCACTCTCGCTAGAATACGTTCCATAAGGGGCTGGAAGATTTCTTGGGGAACGGCAGCGTATTCTTCACGGAGTGCTGCACTGAGGAAAGGTATCGATGTCGGTCAATGAAACCCGGCAGGAAATCGCCGTTCCAAAACATCCCAAAGGTGTTCTATAGGATTCACATGAGGACTCTGTGCAGGCCAATCCATTACAGGGATGTTATTGTCGTGGAACCACTCTGCCACAGGCCGTGCATTATGAAAGATGCAATCACCATCCCCCCATTGCTCTTCAACAGTGGGAAGCAAGAAGGTGCTTAAAACATCCATGTAGACCTGTGCTGTGATAGTGCCACGCAAAACAAGCACCCTATATTAAAAACACGACCACACCGTAACACCCCCGCCTCCGGATTTTACTGTTGGCACTACATACGATGGCAGATGAGGTCCACCGGGCATTCGCCATATCCACACCCTGCTATCAGATCGCTACATTGTGTACCATGATTCATCACTCCACGCAACGTTTTTCCACTGTTCAATCGTCCAATGTTTACGCTCCTTACACCAAACGAGGCGTTGTTTGGCAGTTACCGGCGTGATGTGTGGCTCTTGAGCAGCCGCTCGACCATTAAATCCAAGTTTTCTCACCTCCCGCCCAACTGTCATAGTACTTGCAGTGGGTCCTGATGCAGTTTGGAATTCCTGTGTGATGGTCTGGATAGATGTCTGCCTATTGCACAGTACGATCCTTTTCAGCTGTCGGGGGACTCTGTCAGTAAACAGACGAGGTCTGCCTGTACGCTTTTGTGCTGTACGTGTCACTTCATGTTTCCACTTCACTATCACATCGGAAACAGTGCACCTAGAGATATTTAGGTGAGTGGAAATCTCACGTACAGACATATGACACAAGTGACACCCAATCACCTGAACACGTTCGAAGTCCGTGAGTTCTGCAGAGCGCCCCATTCTGCTCTCTCACGGTGTCTAATGACTATTGAGGTCGCTAATATGGAGTACCTGACAGTAGGTGGCAGCACAATGGACCTAATATGAAAAACGTATGTTTTTGGGGGTGTCCGGATGATTTTGATCATATAGTGTATGTGATGACAGTAGCACGAAAATTCTTAACAGTGTTCATTGTGTTCTCATTTCTTGTACCTACACTGAAAGTACTCCGAAAGTTAGGGAGGATGGAAGACTGTTGCCTCCGTTAGCGATGACATCATTAGAATGGACAAGAAAGGTCTCTTAACGGCTGATCAGTTCAAAAAATGCTTCAAATAGCTCTGAGCACTATGAGACATAACATATGAGGTCATCAGTCCCCTAGAACTTAGAGCTACTTAAACCTAACTAATCTAAGGTCATCACACACATCCATGCCCGAGGCAGGATTCGAACCTGCGACCGTAGCTGTCGCACGGTTCCAGACTAAAGTGCCTAGAGCCGCTCGGTCACAGCGGCCGGCTGTCCAGTTCCCAGAAGAAATAGGTGTTTGACGAAGCTATTTTAGTGACTTAGTAAGATACAGAATTTTACGAAATACGTCAAGTAAATAATAAAATAATAACAAATCCGCACACTTTCCACAGCTGAACGTAAAATATAGTACGGGTTTAACCATTTCGTGGTATTTTGTGTATGTTACCTATTACGTAACGTTGTTACTAAGCTGTGGGGAAACGAATTGCTGCTGATATGAGTGAACAGGGAAACCTGATATTATTGCTACAGTTACTTCTCTCATTGTTATTTATATATTTGTATTTGTACTCTGGTCTCATGCATTTCAGAACTACTTGCCCATACTGTTCCACTTTCTGGTGGGTCACATACAAATGACTTATGGCAAACGGAGAAATTCGTTCATACTTCCAAAAAGAACTCATTTATTTAGGAAGCTCCTTTCACTAACGTAGCTCTAATGTTGCATTAGAACTGCATCGAGAAACGTTGGTGTTGCAACTGCCCGAAATGGTTGTTGGGATCGTTAGTCTTGCCAGCATTGGATAAAGGGTCTTCGATTAGTGTAGTATTTACGGAGAACTACATGTGTACATTTCGGAAAACAAATAAACAATTATTTTTTCCCTGACTGTAAATTAAAGCTGATAGGAAAATCTGCTACACATCTGATACGGTGTATGGAGGATTAAAAATCAGCAACGTACCTGATTTGATAAGTTCATCTACATTGTGTGCATGTAAAATTAATTTCACGCAGTTTAGCTCATATTGGTAGTCAGGTGGTATGTAACATGCTCTCGTTGCGCCTGCTTTAAAGTGTCTTTCCATTATAAATGAGTTTCTTGGTGTGGTTAAGTAAAGGTGTACTTCTTGTCGTACATCCGAGTTTTTGTTTCCATTTTATGTATAAAATGGGAAGATCACGGAAGAACACCCAGAAATAGAGCATTAAGAAATGATTCTGTTGGTCATAGCACCTGTAAAATAATTCGAGCTCCCGTATCTGGTGTTAACGTAATATCCACTACTACGTGCCGGCCGCGGTGGCCGAGCGGTTCTAGGCGCTCAGTCCGGAACCGCGCGACTGCTACGGTCGCAGGTTCGAATCCTGCCTCGGGCATGGATGTGTGTGATGTCCTTAGGTTAGTTAGGTTTAAGTAGTTCTAAGTTCTATGGGACTGATGACCTCTGAAGTTAAGTCCCATAGTGCTCAGAGCCATTTGAACCACTATTACGTACACGTCGAGTGGAATTGAGAGGACAATGGAGGGAGAAGAGAGGTAGTCGCACGCACAGTAGATGAGTATCCTTAATTTGTTACAGAAGCAAACATAAGTACCTTCACTGAAAAAAAATACTCCCACTTTGATAGACACTCGTATTAAAAAGCGTTGCACTAGACTAGTGGTGTAAAGTGCCTGGACATTTATAAGCTGGAGCGAATGCCCAGGATAAATGACCGGGCAAACGTCCAAAATTAGTAAATGCCCTGGCATTTACGCATTTCAATATCAACTGACAAGCGGCGCTTATAAAAACATTTAATCTAATATTTTGTATTGGAAAAGGTGTTTTACAACCGAGTTGATAAAGTTGCTTGAGATTTAGGGGATCGTTATTACGGAAAATAAATTGAACTGTAAACATAGCTTTTTACGTCTTTAACGAGGTTAATTTTTTGGGGTAGTGCATAACAAAGAAAGAAAACAACACTCAAATTTAAAAGTAGTCTTTGAAATAAATATATTTTATATTACGTAGCTAGCCTGCAGGTAGTATTTTAACTTATACTATACTACTGTAAATTTTTTTAAAAAATGTCATTTTCTTGATCTTCGTATGTTGAAGAAGAATCATAAAGTTCCGACTCTGACTCAGATTCCCTTGAATCTGATTTCTCGCTGACCACTGGGTTCCTCTCCATTTTGTCTTTGACTGGACTGTTCAGTATGGGATTCTCCTTGGGATCAACTGGCTTATGTCCGTTTCTGCTCCATTCATCAACTTCCAGTTGTAGGAGAGGGAAGTTAGTTTTGCAGCTCTCTGATGTGAGTCGGTTGCTTTTTTTTCTGTGAATTCCTCCAAAACTGTTGAACGAACGTTCTTTAGCAGCAGATGTAACGGGTGTGCTCAGAATGTTTTTGGAAACTTCTGCCAATTCACAAGTTCCTCTTAAGCCTTGCCGCCACAATAAACAATTTGCGCGATGATTTTATCTTTCTGGGGTTGAGGACTCACTACATCCCACACAAATTGTCTGGATCAGATTCCTTGCATGTACCTATTATCAGCAAAGTTCTCTATAACTTAGAATGCATTTAGTCCATTGTTGTTAGGTATACCACAAACAAAGCTTATTGCATCAAGCACGTCAAATGGCTCTGAACACTATGGGACTCAACTTCTGAGGTCATTAGTCCCCTAGAACTTAGAACTAGTTAAACCTAACTAACCTAAGGACATCACACACATCCATGCCCGAGGCAGGATTCGAACCTGCGACCGCAGCGGTCTCGCGGTTCCAGACTGCAGCGCCTAGAACCGCACGGCCACTTCGGCCGGCAAGCACGTCGATAGGCTTCAGGTTATTACCTTCAACTGCTGGATCGAGAAGATTAGCTGCAAGGTGGGCATCGATTCCTTGTTATTAAATATATGTTAGTGTTCTCATTTTATCTCCACTGCATTGCAGTCATGCCAAAGTAAATAAAGAAAGGAGCAGAATAGAAAACTATAACCTGTCTCAAATTTGCTACATCTGACAATAAAGCATACTTTTTTTTCTTAATGAAAACTGTTTAAATTTTTGAAAAAATTTATCGTCAAGATACACTTGCGAGTTATTTAATACATTCAGTAATAATTTTTCTATCGATAATCATTCTTCAATATTATTCAGAGATTTAACATGGATTATAAAGTGCGTTACATAAAAAAGTGATGATTTAAAGAGAATGTTTTCTTATAGCGGCTTATCACTACACTGCGGCGTGTGTGTGTGTGTGTGTGTGTGTGTGTGTGTGTGTGTATGCGTGAGTGCGACAGAGAGAAACCGAGAGCAAAGATTAAAACTATAAATGATAAGCTGCTGTCGGAAACACGCGCCGTTCCTTTGCACAAGTTGGAATTTCAAGATCTTGGCACGTAAAATTGCTTTGGGGAATTTAACGGGCAAACGCCTATTTATAAATGTCATGCCAGCTGGGCATTTTCCCGGCGCACATCACTATAGTGGACTAGTTTTGGTTCGCAGCTCACACGGCACTACAGGACAACAGATGACAAAACAAATTCCGCTGCACACATAAAGGAAGCCTCCTTTGTGAAGTCCCTGCGGAAATGGCAGACTCGGATGCGAGGCAACCGTCAGCAGAGAAAAGACTGCTAGTGTCTCCAGTGCATTGACCTTGCGGCACTGAATTCAGCGCAACTAAACGTTCACTCATTCTGGAAGTGACGCACGTTACAAAAACAAGCAACACATTCTGTTACTGCCAGTCATGTTAAAGCTGCGTATGCCGTATTCGAAGCCAGATCTATGCCTTTTGGAAACTACAGGGAGTAAACATCATTTTAGGAAAAAGCCTAGAAGCGAAAATAAAATTTAGTTTCTGCTACGAAATTTTGGAGTGAGGTGGGGTGAAACTGAAGTATTAAGTTAGCCAAAATAGATACTCGGACAGCTCAGCTGGTAAGAGCGTCGCCAGCGGAAAACACAGCTCTGGTTTCGAGTCAATGCTCTGTGCACTGTTTCAGCTTGACTGGGAGTTGTGTTACGACTAGCACATCGCTGCAGAGGGACCGATTCATCCCTAAAAGAGATTCGAAAATTTACACACTATTAACTGCCTGTTTACATCAGCACGACATCCACCGAACAGACCTGACAACAGAAAAAGTCCACTTGAATATACAAGACGCTAAAGAACATGGTACCTGCTAATATTAAAATAATTACACAGTACATACCGTAACCGCTAATGAAGTCGAAGTCAGATGGTATTGTAAAACTACTCTCGTAGCTTGTACTTTAACTTCGGTCATTAGAACGAATCGGTTTAATCGGTAAAGACGAGTTGGAAGGACTGAACCGCTAAAAAATGGGTTTATACTTTTGATTGAACAACTGACATCAAAACGTTCAGCAATAGTAGACTATAATGCCTGCTCACACGGAGATCATTGTTTGGATACGCAAAGACTGAAAAAAGATGGCGATTTCTCACTTACTTGTTCCTCAACAGAATCCCGTCTGATACTGGGCTTCTGTCTTCTTGTTGTAGTTCGAGAAAGTTGAGAAACGCTCCGAAAGCAAGTATCTGCACGATAGTTAAATAGCACGCAACAGTTCATACAGCACAAGCACCACTCAGAACGAGTTCACTCGTGGCGAATACGTATAGCAATGTTGCCCGGCAACTGCTGGTGACGAATAGCGCTTTAGTCTATTGTTGAGAGCATCGCCCGGGACGATTACAACAAGCGACAATCGCTTTCGCTGTTTTATAGCTTTTTAATACTCGCAATACGTAACTGATCCCCATGACAGTGATTCCTCAGAATATTAATGATAGATTACCAAGCCAATAACAAGGAAATTTATCTCTTCAAGCAATGACAAGCTAGTAATGGTTTCAAACTTTGCCCTAAACTACATCACTTACGTTTTCTGTAACTGAAGCGTCTCACTTAACAAATTTATTGAAATGAAGATAACGTTCAGCCGCAAGAAGCTACGTGTATCAGGAATTACACGTCGATGCCTGAAGGATTGAGTAATAAGTACAGAACTCGTAAAATATAAATTACGAAAAAAATTTGACGGGAAAGACATCTGTTTAAGAGAGTTCTTTAAAAGGTACATCACAACAACGGTAGAATCGAGACCACTAGATAACATTCCTCTGTGTGGCAATCAGTCCCAACGCAAATTAATACTTTGATAATGCAAATGTCAGAAAACAAGTTATTAGAGATGGCGCAGCCATTGAAGCTTGTAAAATCATATTCATTACAATAAGTAACATTTCTAAATCAAGTTTTGTCTTTAAATTACATGACGAACATTTTTTCATAGGACTGCGATACGGGACTCCTATTCAACAAATATTGTCCTTTTTAAATAACCACGAAAGATTTCAAATATTGTTTTATTCACAAATAACAAAATGTGCACATATTCAATCCTGAAATGACGTGACGTAAACTTTTGTGTTGGACAGGGATTCTAAACCAGATCCTAATCGAGTCCTAGCTATGCACAGCCAAATGCTGGATATGAAACTTTTGACCAGTACCGAGGTAGCTGAAGCTGAAATGAAGCGACAAGAAAATTTTGCCTTACTAGGATTTGAACCTGGCACCTATCGCCATTGTTTTCCAGCCACGAATAGATGATAAATATCGGTTTATTTAACCATTAGCGAGATGTTTGTGTATTTGAACTTACTGCGTTACGAAAAGTTCTCTGCTGATTCGTAGACGAAACTGCACATACCACTGCTGCTAACTACAGATGAAGAGACGTTAACAATCAATGTCTTTCTCGCCTGTTTTTAGGTGCGTCATGATTAAATCTGAACTGATATAACGAAAAGTTCTGTATTGTCTGCGCGTCGAAACCGGCACATGGCTATTGTTTACGACGCATGAGAGACTATTTTTCAGCTATAGTTTCGTATGTTCTTGCTACAGCTAAAAAAGAACACGATGAAAATTTCCGTGCAAACCAGAATTCGATCCTATACAGGGATCTTTCGTGGGGACCTTGTGGAATTTTGAATCGGAAACAACCGAATGATGAAACGGTATCTTCCTGAAGAGATCAATTGCAGCAAAGGGACGACCAGGGTTTGAATCCCAGTCCAGTATCAACATTTTCAACACCTCAGATTCAAACATAAATAAATGGCGTGTTATCTTACGTGATAATTAGTTCATTAATAAAATGAAATTTCCGGAGGAAGAAAACTTACTGGTGGCATGATTTCTGGTTGCCGCGACAACCGCCTACGCGATGGACCAATCTTCGCTGACTGTCCTCCAGTCGGTAACAAAGGGACATCGTGTAATGCGGATGTGGAACAACGGTGCACCCCTACTTTGTTCAATTAGTGAAGAGCGTCCGTCTGTTTTTGTTAGAATGGTTACGTAGCATGAACGAACCCTTCTTTTACGGATGTGGCGTTGGATTGTCCGCCCCCGGTAGCTGAATGGTCACAGTCTGCCGTTGGCAGCGAACCAGCTCGGACTTGTTTACGTCCCGGCTGCGAACGCTCGCGGAAGAAGTGGTGTTTACACCGTCGTTACTCGCGTATGTTACTGTTTGAATCGAACGTAATGACGCACAATTTTCGAAAAACCACGATACTGTTCACGTTCTGTGACGAGTATGAAAGGCCGAAGGCTTTCGAAATCGAACGTTTTTTGAGGGACAAAGTTCATCTTAATTACACGGAGCTTATTGGAATTCACTTGTCAATCATGAGCAGCACTCTTTACGTAAAGGTGTTTGACGAGGCAACATGCGATAGAATAACTGAAGCCGCCAAACGAGGATTCCAGTTCCGACACTCCGATGGTCATATTGGCGAAGTTTTAGTAGCTCATTCGGGCCCGGGCGTGCGTACGATTCGGATCTTCGAGCTGCCTTTCGAGGTACCCGAATCATTGGTCACTGAATCACTCCAGCCATATGGCAGAGCTATTAGTCATACGGCCGAACGTTGGGCAACTTTCAGCACGTATGCAGTGCTCAATGGTGTCCGACAGGTGCGAATAGCCCTTACGAAACACGTGCCATCGTACATAAACATCGGCGGCTATAGAGGTGTTGTCATCTATGATGGCCAGCCCCGGACATGCTCCGGGTGTGGTGGTGAATGACATCTTCGGTCTGTGTGTATGCAGAGGAGACTCGTGCAACTCCCCAGTGGAGACTTCTAGAACTGGCTACACCAACGTCACTGCCGCTGACTTACTTGACGGCGCTTCTCGGGGAGGTGTCGCAGAGGTCGGAGCGTACTACCGAACTCTCGCCGCCGCTGATTGAGGCGCCTTCGGGCCACACTGAAGAAGGAATGGCTCCGACCAACCTCCAATCCCAGACACTGCAGGTGGTGGAGAAAGAGGATGACAGCATCACGCAAGGCATGGTACTGACGTGGAACGGCCCCAGGGCGTTGTGGCGGTGGCGAGACAGCAGAAAATACAAGATTCTAGAACACCAGAGGCCGAGGTTAGGACCCGCAAACAACGCTCGCCGAAGCGTCGCAAGAAGCGCCGACCAAACTCTGCGGAGTCGCGCCCTTCTCTTCTTGGTAGCCCTGCTAACACTATGGACCTGTCTCACTTGGTACCGCAAGCTTCGGATGTTGCTGACCATATGAATTCGGACAGTGAAAAGATGTCATGTCGTTCAGACAAAGCATCCGCTCAGGGGCCCGACATCCATTCTGCGGCGGAATCTTAAGCTGCGAAAGATTTCCAGATGCCACACATCAGTTCAGCACAGGGCAGTTTGGAGCACCCCAATAATATCAGTTGGGATGCGCAGGACGAAGAAATCACCGATGCGGACCCTCCCATCTGTCCGCATCTCAAGAAACCTAATGCACCAGGGAGACGTCCGTCGGGCGACCCTCTGCCGGTGTGTAGAGGGACTATCGATACAGTGAATTTTCATCATTTCAACATTATGCAGAGATGACAGCTACTCGAACCCAGGCATACAGAATAGGGGCAGTGAACGTAAATATCCATTAGATCGCCCGTGAAGCAGCAATTGTTTAGGGACATGATATAAGCTTCGGATGTGGATGTACTGATGGTCCAGGAAATCTACATTCCTCAGTTCCAGGACGTACATAGATACATCTCCTACACCTCGCCTCACTCGGGCAACGACAGTGGAACGGCGATATTGGTCGGAGACGGGATTCCGGTTCGCTGCCGGCCGGTGTGGCCGTGCGGTTCTAGGCGCTACAGTCTGGAACCGCGTGACCGCTACGGTCGCAGGTTGGAATCCTGCCCCGGGCATGGATGTGTGTGATGTCCTTAGGTTAGTTAGGTTTAAGTAGTTCTGAGTTCTACGGGACTGATGACCACAGATGTTAAGTCCCACAGTGCTCAGAGCCATTTGAACCATTTGAACCGGTTCGCGACCTGGCTTATCTGCCTTCGGCACGAGGACTGGCGATAACTGTTAATGGAATTCGTATTCTCAATGCTTATGCCCCTTCCGGCACAGACAACAGACGGGCGCGTGCGAGATATTATTCGGAAGAGATTGTGCCCTTATTTTCCGGCAGATTCGATCATTTCATTATAGGTGGTGACTCCAATTGTGTTTTAGCCCAAAAAGACCAGACTCCACATTACAAAACCTGTCGTGAACTGCAAGTGCTATGCCGGGATCTGGAATTATGCGACACCTGGGACAGGATTCATAGGAACCGTGAGGGATATACTTATCTTACCAGTCACTCGGCGAGCAGACTTGATCGAACATATGTTTCGGTTGGCCTACGGGATAAGTTGGTCGCCGCGGAACGATGGGCTGCGGCATTTACTGATCATCTGGCTTACATTTGTACCATATCACTCCCTCGGCAAAGTGTGTGGAGAAGCCGTGGGACGTGGAACTCTATTCGTCACTTTTGGCGGACCCCGAATGTCATCAGAGAGTCGAGAAGGTATGGGCCATATGTCAATGCCGTCTACCAACATATGCCTCAGTGGTTCAATGGTGGCTCGATTGTACTAAGCCAACAGTAAGAAGAGCTCTCATACAGTATGGTCGGGATAAGAGAAGGTGGCAAAGAGATATTCATGATTATTACACCATGCTGCGTGAACTGTCATCCCAGGTGCCGTCTGCAGAACATCATGGAGAAGTTCATCGTATCAAAGCACAAATCCTATCGATCACGCGACGACGACTGGGTGGCATCCCGATACGGGTAAGATGTCTCGACACCATGTCTGGGAATGTACCTCGATGCACCATGTGTACAACAGTTACCGTAGCGGTCGCGCGGTTCCAGACTGTAGCGCCTAGAACCGCTCGGCCACTCCGGCCGGCTACAGTGAAGCGGTAACAACTTATCTAGAAACTGTATAAACTTACTTCTGTGAAACTGTAACAACTTGCCCCACAACTTTAATAACTTGTCCTGCAACTTTAACAGTTTTCATCACAACTGTAAAACTTCCCCCCCCCCCCCCCCCCCCCCTATTACAGTAACAACTTCCCCTACAACAAGTTGGCTCCAAAACTGTATCAACTTGCCCTGCAAATGTAACACCTTGACTCAACCTATGCAGCTGTATCATCTCGCTCTGCTACTGTAACAACTAGTCTTGTGCGAAACACATTGTCAGTTTTCGGGCAATTGGTTATATTTTCAGGGTAAGTTGACACAGTTCCAGAGCGAAAGTTGTTACAGTGGTGGGGCAAATAGTTTCAGTTCAAGTTAAGACAATTTGGGGGAGGGGGGTTATACAGCTAACGACGAGTTTATTTAGCTTGTGGCAAGTTAAAACTGCACTGTAGCAAGTTTGAAACCGTTTACAGACAAATCGATACAGTTTATGAGTGTAACAAAGGAGGAAATTATGCACATGATTTCCACATCTGCCTCACGATCATCATCGTAATCACTAAGTTCCATCTACCTGATTTACAAACCACAATAACGTTCGTCTCTCTCAGTCTCTCTCTGTAATTCCTAGTAGCTGACGTCGTCTGTACGGTTTATACACCGTACCAAATTTCCACTCTCTCTGTAATTACTTTAATGAGCCAACAATATTTTAGTGTTTTACACAGGTTTGCTTACTTTAGTGATGCAATTATATTACAGAAAATGAGAGGAATACAGTTTTCCCCAAGATTCCACTGTGTAACAGCAGAAGACGACAACATTTTGAACTACAAGATGAAGCTAATATCCTAGTATGGCGTCACTATAGCGTTTGGCTCACTTTGATATCTGGCCAGATTTTGGCGAATTCATAAGTGGAAATAACATTGCTTATTATAGTACTTCTCGTTGATGAGTGCACTTTAAGCTGCAAATTAGATTAGCAGCAGTGCCCATGTGTGTTGGCGTTGTTGTGGGAATAATTTTTGTGTGATTAACTGAATTCAATACGTGGTACAGAGATCGAACTAGACTTGTCTACTATAATTTATTCCAGTGCCTCCAATGAGCAACTTCCGTGAATTTTAATAAGTAATATAGACAATCTAGGTGAGAAGATACTTAATTTGAATGTTCATTGTGCTTCCAAAATATGGTGCAACAATCAAAGTTTGGTCATTAACAACTGTTGCTAAACCTTTAAGTTTTTATCAGTATTTCCAAAAATGCAAGCAATGCGTATGTATTTTAATCTTATAGAATAATTAGTTTAA
Organism: Schistocerca piceifrons; assembly: GCF_021461385.2. Classification (NCBI taxonomy): domain Eukaryota; kingdom Metazoa; phylum Arthropoda; class Insecta; order Orthoptera; family Acrididae; genus Schistocerca; species Schistocerca piceifrons. Next base: position 1,022,971,264 of record NC_060139.1, on the reverse strand, counting down.
GACAGTCGTGTCACTTCTGCTTAGAGTTGGAAGTCTCCCATATTTTAAGACATAACAAAAATTTATTTTGCTGCAAAGTTCGAGGTTTCGTTTGCGATCTTAGATCTGCACAATGAGATGACGAAGATCATGGGATACCGATAAGCACATAAACAGACGGCGGTAGTATCGTGTACACAAGGTATAAAATGGCAGTGCATTTGCGGAGCTGTCATTTGTACTCAGGTAACTCATTTGAAAATACATGAAATGTTTTCGCAGATGCGAATATGAACTACGGTAAACTGTAAAGTGGAATGACAATGAAAATTTGTGCGGAACCGGGACTTGAACCTGGATTTCCAGCTTACCGCGAGCAGTCGCCTTTCCTTTAGGCTAGCCGAGCACGAATCACCGCCAGACCCAAACGTCCATATGTCGTCAGCCATGTGAAAAGGTTTCCGACGTCATTATGGCCGCACGACGTGAATTAACAGACCATGAGCTCTGAATGGTAGTTTGAAATAGATGCATGGGACATTCCATTTTGAATATCGTTAGGGAATTAAATATTCTGAGATGCAATGCGTCAAGAGCGTGCCGAGAATACTAGATTTAAGGAATTACCTCTAGTCACGGACAACGCACTGGCCGATAGCCTTCACTTAAAGACCGAAAGCAGCGGCGTTTGCGTAGAGTGGCAAATGACGTGGAATGACGTCAGAAATCACTGTGCAACATACGATGAAAGTACTAGTTCGGAGAGTGCGGCGAAATCTGGCGATAATGAGCTGTGGAAGAAGACGACCGATGCGAGTGCCTTTGCTAAGAGCACGACGTCGCCTGCAGCACCTACCCTGGGGTCGTGACTACATGGGTTGGATCCTAGACGACTGGAAAACCGTGGCCTGGTCAGATGAGTCCACATTTCAGCTGGTAAGAGCTGGGTATGGTTCGAATTTCGCCCAGACCCCACGAAGCCATGGATTCACATTGTCAGCAAAGCGCTCTGCATGGTGATGGTGGCGGCTTCATAATGGTGTGGGCAGTGTTTATATGGATCATTGACTGGAAATGGTTGTGGTTGGAGACCATTCACAGCCATACGTGGGCTTCATGTTCCAATATAATGATGGAATTTTTATGAATTACAACGAGCCATGTCACTGGACCATAATTGCCGACGACTGGTCTGAAGAACATTCTAGACAGTTCTCGCGAATGACTGGGCCGCCCAGATCACCCGACATGAATCCCATCGAGTAATTATGGGACTAATTGTGAAGTCAGTATGTGCACAAAATCCTGCACAGGCAACTCTTTTGTACTTAAGGATGGCTATAGACGGAGAATGGCTCAGTATTTATGCAGGGGAATTCCAACAACTTATTGAATGCATGTTACGTCGATTAGTTGCACTATGCCGGGGAAAAGGATGTCCGACACGTTGTTAGTTGGTATCCCATGACTTTTCTCACCTCAGTGTGTTTATTCTTACATGTGTGTGTTTGTACTTCACAAATCATATTTAACTTTATTTTGGTGTCAGAGATTGTATTTCAGAGTTATCGACCTTCCATCTCTGTCTTGTTGCGCTATCGTCCTTGGCTTCGTTTATTCTTTGGCTCGTTCCAGTATCGTCTTGGGTCATGTTCTGATGAACGTAAACATAGCGAAAGTCTTCTTGTATGTTTATGAAACTATGCTATATAACTGAAGAAGCACACTAAAATTTTCGTCAAAACACCTTCTTCCTTCCTTGCTATAATCTTGTTTCGCCAATTTGATTTTAATTTTGGCTACGTTGTGTGGGAGTATGTGGTTTACGCATTACGTGTTTTGATTAAATTTTGGTGTTATTAAGTAGTCGATTATGGGAAACACAGTTTTAGAGACCTTAGTCACTATAGTTGTGAGCATTGCACTATTCTTCAAAAGTTGTTACGGTACGTAACCTAGACTGCACCCAATTATTCGCAATAAAGTAATAACTGCCAATCAGTTTCGTCGGCTATATTTTCTAGTGTAGAACATGGTACAGTATATTTGGCTCCCCATCCCCCTCTACCGCTAAAATGGTGCTTTCTAAGGTGAAACATTGCAGAAAAACATTTAAAAACAACAGATGACGACAGCTTGTTCTCTTAACCATGAACTACATTCTTTCCGATTGAAATGACTGAACCCTTTATGTATTTTAGATGTTAACATACCACTGTAGCACGTGAGTATCATTACAGAACAATTTTGATGTGCAAATATTTGAGGGTGCATTGCGTCTCATGGCAATTACAGAACTGAGTAATGAAATTAATTGCTGTTAATAATTCAGACTGCCTATCTGTTTGTGTGGTTACCAGCTTAGTATGGTATTTTATCCAACAAGCATTATCTGCAGTTATAAGCTCAGTCATGTTAATTTTGCTACATCGCCTGATTATGTTTGTTTGTTTGTTTGTTTGTGTGTGTGTGTGTGTGTGTGTGTGTGTGTGTGTGTGTGTGAGGGAGGGAGGGAGGGAGGGCGGGAGAGATTATGGAAAACAACATTGTGCCATTTGACGTACTAGTAATTACTGCTGTTTTTTGCTGGTGACGTATTTTTGAAGATATTTTAGATGTGCAAAGAACGTCCTGACACTTGAAGAACATCGTTGAACAATTTAGAGGTGTAAAATAATGTATTTTATGCTCTGTTATGTCTTACACTATCTATGGTACAGAATTCGAAATTTGCACATTACCTAGTGCAGCTTAATTTTTACGTTCATGGCGTAAACATTGTGTGTGTAGTATGTGTATTTCGCTGCCGTATTTTACATATGGAAATATTAGACAACACAGCCCTAACCGTAATTTTTGCATGAACGCCTTTGGAAAGCGAAGGTACAATAATTCAGGTCGTTCAGATACTACTGAGGACTGCCAAAGTGCCTGGTTTGGAATTACTTTGTGATATGATTTTAATGCCAGCTAAAACAATACACTACGACTAACTGTGTCATTTTAATCCTATGCTGATATTGCTGGGAAAATGGCTGGGGGGGTGGAAAAGTGGGGACTGGAGGTGGTACAAAGCCCAACTGGACTGGTACAGCCATCTTGCATTTTTAAATTTCCCACCAACACCATCTTGCGATTTTAAATTTCCTGCCACCACAATATGGAGTCTTGAATGTCACATTATCGCCATGTTGTATTTTTTTATTTTACTATTACAGCCATATTTAAATTCCCACCAAATGCATCACCAGCTAGCGGTGGAATCTTCAACTGTGGCATGGACTCATCATAGATATACTACTGCAGTTGTACCTCAGCACAACGCTGACAGTTCATAGAGATGCGTGACAGGGCATTGTCCTGTTAAAGAACGACACTAGGATACCGTCACACGGCAAGTAAAACTTGAGGACACAAAATATCCGTCACATACTGTTGGCCAATCAGATATTCCACTAGTACTACCAGCCTTAAAGTGATATCATACCCGATCGCTTTCCACGTCATGACACCAGAGATAACACTGCTGTGTCTCTGGAAGACATTGGAAGAATGCGACCTCTCTCCAGGTCACCGCCATATTCGCTGACGAAGGTCATACAGGACTGTACAGAACCACGACTGACCCACTGAATACAATGTGGCACGATTCCCTTGCAGCATAGCTTCTCATTCACGACAACACTCCATTCGTAGCCATTTGTGTTACGTCATTAACGGAAGCCTGAGCATGGGATAGTAATTCTATGGTCAGGCTGCTGCTAGTCTTCAACCATTAGTGTGGGATGAGTCATAATATGGCGCAGAGTCTTTTCCTAGTTCTTGGAAGGCCGGCACAGATGTGAAGGGGCTATTTTGTTCTTGGAGCATAATACGGAGAACCCCCTTTTGGTGAACAGAAGTGGATGACTGGGACCTATACAGCGATTATGCATGTACTCACTTTCCGATGCAGTACAATACCCGGCACTGTCACTTACGAATACCCCATAAATCTTAATATTAGTCGATTCCACCAGTTGGACAAATGGGGAGACCAAAAACGTGGCCCCTTTTAAAAGTCTGCCAGATGCTGATGACTTTTGTAATATTCTGTTCGTACGAATTTCCTCAACTGATTGTGCTGTGTCCTTGGTTGTTGCCTCCACCAAGGCCGCCATTTACACCCTGACGTGGCTTCACCAGCTTCCTCCAAATGGAAGAGGAATGCCGTGTACCTTCGGTGCCTGATTTTCAGACACACCCGCCACACAGTGATGCCCAGCGGGTTGCCGTCCCAACAGACTTCTGCAGCCGGCGCTGTTCGACTTACCTGCGCCATACGCTGCAGTATGGAGAGCGCCACATCACCGGACACTATTTCTCATCCGCGAAGCCACGTGACGCCGGCCTTTTCTGGTATCCCTACGCTGGGCGGCCTGTATAGTAGAATGTGCCGCCGAGTAAACGACGAGTCGCGATACAGCGCCACCGGAAGAAGACAACGCCAGTGCGCCACAACCGATTCCGACCTTTGAAAGAAATTGGTGGTGACAACGTGTCTACTCTCTCTCGTACCTTCTTAGAACTGTAGTCATAGTTATTCTTATCAGGTCAGGACGATCTGTGCGGCGCCTTTCTACTGATCTCAGGTTTCGATAATCGGACGGCTATATAGAAGCTGTCGTGATTGATCACACTGGTTTTGGCCTTCGAACGTTGGGGGTTCTGGAGCTCCGCTTAAGGTGCCGTCGGGCGTTGTGGTTGCCGCTTTTAAACCTTACGGCAACGTCGTCGCTCACGATGCTGAAATGTGGAAGACGTCCGAAACCTACCGTGTTCTCTGCGGTGTCCGTCGCATAAAAAACTGAACATGCTCTCCAACCAGCTGCAGGGCTGTCGTCATGTATGATGGCCAGCCGCGCACTTGTCCAGGCTGTGGCCAGGAAGGCTACGTCCATTCTGAATGTTTCTGTCTTAGACTGGTTCAGACGCTGACTAGAGACGTCGCTCTCCCTGAGGCGCCCACTGTATTACCTCTGTGTTACACGTCAATTGGAGAAAGGTGGGGGGGGGGGGGCTTCCTGTTGCGCCCACAATGAATCAGTCGGCGCCGGCGTTGGCTCGTCTCGACGACGCGATGGACGTTTTGTCTCTCTCTCCTACTTCGCCACCGGAGGCAGTACCAACGGGCGATGGCCTTCATTAGCCCCAAGCTCTCTGTCCAGACCCCGTGGTTGTTGAAGCTGTATCGACCTCCTTTTTTCTGCCGTGTGGCCGCTTGTAGGGCGATACCGATCCGCCATCCAACACGGAACAATATGTTAGGAAACGACCGTCGCCGAGGAAACGGAAGAGACAGCGCCGTACCCTTCTGATGACTGCCTTTCTCGTATGAGCACACAGGATAATTACCCTCCTACTCGTGACTCGCTGTCCTCTGACGCCCTGGCACCTAAGGACACGTCGTCTCTCCGCGCCACCATCTTCTGCCAGCATCCACCTACCGACGTCGACCTTCCCCCGCCTGTGTCTGATGTGGTGGCCCCCACTGTCTGTTTCTGACGCTACCTGTGGGCCACCTATTATAGTGTTCCACTGATTCGGCCCGCTGAGATGTCTGACTCCTGGGCGCACGAAGTCGATGCTGAGGATGGAGATAGGGTCGGCTCCCTCCCCGTCGCAGTGATGTGCCCCTCCACAAGAGCCTAACGGGGAGCTCCTTATGAATCCTCCGTGTTTGCATCACCCCCACCCTCCTGGTGATGGCAGCTTTTCAATCTTACCGCACAGGTTCAGTCCACGGGTCTTTCGTATGTCAAATTAGAAGTAAGGTTTGCTATCAGCGGCTTTACTTGAATCAATGGGCTTCTTAGACTTTTTCTTACGTAACAATTTCTTGCTCACTTCTGAAACACCACTTTACTTTTCTTCAATCTGTTTTCTGTGCTTGTTACCAAGTACATGACAGGATCTGTCACATGTGAAAACCAAAAAACGTATACAGAAAAGGAGTCATGTCAGACGAACAGCTTCTGATGACCCCAGCATGTCTGCTCTTTTTTAAATTAAAATTTGAAACATCCTGGCACATTAAAACTGTGTGCTGGACCGAGAATCGAACTCGGGACCTTTGCCTTTCGCGGGCAAGAGCTCTACCAACTGAGCTACCCAAGCACGACTCACTCCCTGTCCTCACAGCTTACTTCTGCCAGTATCTCGTCTTCTAAATTAAAATTTATTTGAACTGGCCATGAACAATTTTCTTGTTGTTGTTGTTGTGGTCTTCAGTCCTGAGACTGGTTTGTTGCAGCTCTCCATGCTAATCTATCCTGTGCAAGCTCCTTCATTTCCCAGTACCTACTGCAACCTAAATACTTCTGAATCTGCTTAGTGTATTCATCTCTTGGTCTCCCTCTACGATTTTTACCCTCTACGCTGCCCTCCAATGCTAAATTTGTGATCCCTTGATGCCTCAGGACATGTCCTACCAACCGATCCCTTCTTCTAGTCAAGTTGTGCCACAAACTTCTCTTCTCCACAATCCTATTCAATACCTCCTCATTAGTTACGTGATCTACCCATCTAATCTTCATGCAGCTTTACAATTTTCTTATTTCATATAAAATAACAAATTCCCGTTTTGAAGTAGAGAAAATTAAATAAAAGCATAATAACAACCAATGGAATAGAATACTATATGCAAAGTAGCAAGGGGATTTATTTAAAGAGTTTCTAACGAACGTCCCTGTTGTTTCACAACTAATATATAAAACCAACGTACGTATCGTTAACGTCTTTACCGGCTGGGAGTCTTCAGCTTCTGGCAGTCTTTGTGTTCGAGATCTTAGTGTCTGAACTTTTAGCATTTGAGTCCTGAGTATTCGCATCTCTAAGTTCATGCGCAACTGCGTGAAATAGTTAACTTCATCGGAAGCCAGGCTAATTAACAGTAAATTTCTGTTCGTTTAATTTATTGTCAAAAGTACGAAAACTGACAGAACTGAGATAAAGCTAAGACCCAGCGAACATCTCAATCGATAAAGGATCGATAGCATTAATTCAACTGTTGACGAAGCTACTATTCAAACATCGCGTCGAAACTTGACTTTCGATTATAGGCCCTGTTTAGACATTTATTATCGGGCTAACATGTGACCATTCATAGTAGTGAATCATATCAAAGGAAGTGTTAGCAAAAACCGAGTTAAGGAAAAACTGTAGTGTCCTACTGTTTTGAACAGAGTATCACGAGAAGTGAACAGTGTATTGCATTATCTCTGGACAATAATACTAATAATGATAATAATAATAATAAGTAAAGAGCAACTGATAATAGATGCAGAGGTGAAATATCAAGCTAAAACTAAACAAAGGTCGCTACACTATGCATACATTGATTACCAAAAAGCTTTTGATAGTGTACCACACTCATGGTTACTACAAATATTGGAAATATACAAAGTAGATCCTAAATTGATACAGTTCCTAAACATAGTAATGAAAAATTGGAAAACCACACTTAATATCCAAACAAATTCAAATAATATCACATCACAGCCAATACAGATTAAGAGTGGAATATACCAAGGAGACTCATTAAGTCCTTTCTGGTTCTGCCTTGCTCTGAACCCACTATCCAACATGCTAAATAATACAAATTATGGATACAATATTACTGGAACATACCCACACAAAATCACACATCTGCTATACATGGATGATCTAAAACTACTGGCAGCAACCAATCAACAACTCAACCAATTACTAAAGATAACAGAAGTATTCAGCAATGATATAAATATGGCTTTTGGAACAGACAAATGTAAGAAAAATAGCATAGTCAAGGGAAAACACACTAAACAAGAAGATTACATATTGGATAACCACAGCGACTGCATAGAAGCGATGGAAAAAACAGATGCCTATAAATATCTAGGATACAGACAAAAAATAGGAATAGATAATACAAATATTAAAGAAGAACTAAAAGAAAAATATAGACAAAGACTAACAAAAATACTGAAAACAGAATTGACAGCAAGAAACAAGACAAAAACTATAAATACTTATGCTATACCAATATTGACCTACTCATTTGGAGTAGTCAAATGAAGTAACACAGACCTAGAAGCACTCAATACACTTACACGATCACAATGCCACAAATATAGAATACATCACATACATTCAGCAACAGAAAGATTCACATTAAGCAGAAAGGAAGGAGGAAGGGGATTTACCGACATAAAAAACCTACATTATGGACAGGTAGAAAATTTAAGAAAATTCTTTCTAGAACGAGCAGAAACTAGCAAAATACACAAAGCAATCATTCATATAAATACATCGGCTACACCACTGCAATTTCATAACCACTTCTTCAACCCTTTAGATCACATAACATCAACAGATACGAAGAAAGTAAATTGGAAAAAGAAAACACTACATGGCAAGCACCCGTATCATCTAACACAGCCACACATCGATCAAGAGGCATCCAACACATGGCTAAGAAAAGGCAATATATACAGTGAGACGGAAGGATTCATGACTGCAATACAGGATCAAACAATAAACACCAGATATTACAGCAAGCATATTATTAAAGATCCCAATACCACAACAGATGAATGCAGACTTTGTAAACAACAAATAGAAACAGTACATCACATCACAAGCGGATGTATAATACTAGCAAATACAGAATACCCCAGAAGACATGACAATGTAGCAAAAGTAATACATCAACAACTTTCCATACAGCATAAACTAATAAAACAACACGTTCCCACATACAAGTATGTACCACAAAATGTACTGGAGAATGATGAATACAAATTATACTGGAACAGAACCATTATAACAGATAAAACAACACCACATAACAAACCTGACATCATACTCACCAATAAAAAGAAGAAATTAACGCAACTAATCGAAATATCCATACCCAATACAACAAATATACAAAAGAAAACAGGAGAAAAGATTGAAAAATACATCCAACTGGCTGAGGAAGTCAAGGATATGTGGCATCAGGATAAAGTTGACATTATACCAATTATACTATCAACTACAGGAGTCGTACCACACAATATCCACCAGTACATCAATGCAATACAGCTACATCCAAACTTATATATACAACTACAGAAATCTGTAATTATTCACACTTGTTCAATTACCAGAAAGTTCCTAAATACAATGTAACATATACCGTACAGTTAAAAGGAAGTCACGCTTGATCAAGGTCCGCGTCACCTTCCATTTTTAACCAGACATAACGTCTGAGACAAGAAAGAAATAATAATAATAATAATAATGAAAATAATTCATTCCACATTAATACTAAAGGGAATAATTTTCAACGGAGAAAATGTGTTAAATGAACCCTGTGACTTTTGAAGGAATCAATTCGGTGCACGTGTGCTACGCAAATCGAAGATACCAGTTCATTTTGAAACACGAATCGACCGTCTAGTAACTTTTAATGACCATCTTTGGCGGCAACGGTACAACAACGCAGCTAGCCGATAGTAATAATTTGAATCTAAACTTGTTGACGAAAGAGTCTGATACAAATTAGTACAAAGAGCGGACATAATCAAAAAAAAAATTGACCGCAATAACAGATGGTGTTGCGTCGCCCCGCTTTCACGTACCTCGACGAGGCGAAGAATACTGGCTGTGCATAGAAAACGTCCATTTCACTTTCGCCGATCGTGGAAGTGTCAGGAGGCAGCAATAGGAGGCGGCACATCAGATGCGATAGCACTGCAGTCGACTAATACAGTCGGTACTGCGTACAGTCAATCCTCCGGCAGCAGCCACAGCGACCGTGGTCGTGGTGTGCAAGTCACAGCACACAGCGCTGCGGTTGCGGGCACTATTGTACGTCCGCGCGATGACCTACTCACGTGATGCCGCGCATGCGTCGTTCGACAGGCGTGTACTTAGGTCCAGGATGGGCTAGTTCCGTCTCGAGCTCCAAGCAACCAAAAACCGCATCAAGTCTCCGCGACAAGTCTTCGCTACGGACCCGCCAGCCGCTGCCGCTACCGTTACCCGCCAAGGCGTCGTGCCTCCATCGTCCTGAGACACATCCGAAGCTGTACTCCAGTCAGGACGGCATCGCTTCACGGTATTCGTCGTGGCTGCCCACGAGCCTCTCGCCTGTTGGAATCGTGGCGATATGGTATCACCTCACCAACTGACTACGTACGAACTCAACTCCGCAGCGCTTCGTAGGACCATGTCGTTACCAGCTACTGTCTACGTGCTCCCAACCTCGTACTGCCTTGTAGGACCATTCTTTACCAGCTGACTGCCTACAAGATCCCGGCCTTGTAGGACCCGGTCGTCACCAAATTTGCTGCTCATGATACTGCCTACGATTTCCCAGTCTCGTGGCTGCTCTCCAAAACATTGCTGTTCCCAAGTGGTCTACACATTATTCTCAGAAGTATTTAGTTTGGACCTTCGCAGAAGTATTTAGTTTGGTCCTCATAATAAATAGTTGTTACTGCAAAGTGTGTGTCTCTCCTTACCAAGTGTCACTTCCCAAGTCTCACTCTGCTTAGCGGTTAGAAACACGTTTTGTGTGAGGACGACATGGGAAGACATGGATCCTCGCCGTGGCCGACACGCAAGCTCCGAGGTTGGACGAGGAGGAATGTTTCAGTCAGAAATGTGGTGTGTTCTTTTTAGTAACTGTCAAGCACTATATATCAGAGATGTGGAACGTAATCAAACGGTGTTGAGTACAGCTTCACACACAGCTCTAAGGAGAGGTAGACTATGGATTATTGTGGCAATTTTCGTTGTAGGAAAGCTGGACAGCAGCAGAAAATACCAGGGGACAAGTTAACACAATAAACAGAAGATTTGCTTAACATGTATTTCTCCAAACTTACGAAGACTTATTGCAAATAATACAGCAAGAATTACAGTCCAGTTCTAAATGTAAACACGGAAGAGGATATCTGAAGCACAAATTATGGTCTCTCAGCCGCGACTAGGAGCCTGCATAGCGTCGTGTAGCGAAGAGGTTGCAACTGCGAGTGGTTCGTGTGGCTGCCTCCAAGTGTCCTACATCTCGGTGGCAGAGAGCTCTTGTGGTACGGAGACACTGGAGGCGTGGCTCAGCTGGCGTGCTCCACTGGGTCCGCTGGATCCCACACGACTGCTATCGGAGTCTGATGCAAACTTGCAATTCTGTTGCCAACTTCGACAGTTGTGGGATGGTACTCATATGTGGTACCACAAACAGAATGGGTAATGTCTTGAAAAGATGTTAAATGTGAACATCAACGAAAGTAATGGAATGTGCTATAGTTAAATCAGGAGATGCTGAGAGAATTAGATTAGGGACTCAGTTGATGAAGGTTTTCTATTTGGGGACCAAATAGATGACGAATGTAGAAGTAAAGGCTCTATAAAACCAAATTTACAGCAGCAGGAAAACGAGTTTTTGAAACACACATATTTTAACATCTATTATACGAGGGCCATTCAGACAGTAGGGAACGTTTCCGTCTGACGCCGCTAGGCGCGCGCCGATCGCCTATATTTTGATATGTGTGTGCTCGGCAGCTCAGTCTGCATCCATCCGTGACAGCGGGAATGTCTCTGCGCGTCTGGTTTTCTCGATATTCGAATTTGAAATGGGCGCTGCAATCGAAAATCCCGCCAGTTGTGAGGTGCGGTCTGTGATACGGTTTTGTGGGCAAAAAACCTGAAACCTACAGAAATTTATCGTGAACTGTGCGAAGTGTACGGGAACGACGTAATGAATGAATGTGTGGTGTCACCGCCAGACACCACACTTGCTAGGTGGTAGCCTTTAAATCGGCCGCGGTCCGTTAGTATACGTCGGACCCGCGTGTCGCCACTGTCAGTGATTGCAGACCGAGCGCCGCCACACGGCAGGTCGAGAGAGACTTCCTAGCACTCGCCCAGTTGTACAGCCGACTTTGCTAGCGATGGTTCACTGACAAATTACGCTCTCATTTGCCGAGACGATAGTTCATAGCCTTCAGCTACGTCAGTTGCTACGACCTAGCAAGGCGCCATTATCAATTGCTATTTATCTTGTGATCCATGTACCGTCAGACCGATGTTCACCAATTATGGATTAAAGTTAAGTATTCCAGCAGCTACGTACTTTTATTGCTAGTATAATTACTTTACCCGTTCCAGACCTCACGCCATCCTGCGTGAGCTTAACGCGTGCCTTTCGGCTACCCGCCATTGTGCATTGGCTGTCTTGCCAGCCCACAACAGAATGTTCCGTCCGAAAATGGTGCATTCGGTTTAAAAATGGCCGAACCAAAGTTCATGATGAAGAGAAGAGTGGACGCCCGAGCATTGTGACTGACGATCTTGCCGCTAATGTTGATGACACCATTCGTGAAAACCTTGACTTCACAATAACGGAGTTTTCGCTTTCTTTTCCACAAGTTTCACGAACTTTGTTGTTTGAAATTGTCACTCAAAAGTTAGGTTACCACAAATTTTGTGCACCCAAAATGCTTACAGAGCACCATAGAGAACAGCGAATGGGGGCAACGTTGACATTTCTGGAGGCCTACCACAAACATTGCGTTTCATTACTGGATCGAATCGTAACCGGTAACGAGGCTTGGGTGAAACACGTCAATTGCGAGACAAAATTACAGTTCCTGGATTGGGAGCACACAAGGTCCCCCCAAAAACCAAGAAAATGTTTGCAAACCTTGTCAGCAAGGAAGTTGATGGCGACAGTGTTTTGCGATAGGCAAGGTGTGCTTCTTATTGATTTTCTCGAACGTGGAGCAATAATTCTGCCAGGTACTGTCAAACTTTGCACAGTCTTAAAAGAGCAGTTCAAAACAAATGCCGAGGAAAGCCGACGTCTAAAATTTTGATTTTGCACTACAATTCCCGACCTCAAACGGCAAACCGCACTAAAGAACTCCTTAATTCATTAAAATGGGAAATTTTCCCTCATCCACCCTACAGCCCCAATCTTGCACCAAGAGACTTCCACTTGTTTCGCAAGATGAAGAACTGGTTTGCAACGCAGCACTTTGATGCCGACGCGGGACTCCAGGAGGGCGTGACTCACTGGCGGCAGAATTTTACGGCGAAGGTGTTTCAGAGCTTGTCCATCGCTACTCAATGTGTTTGGTGACTATGTGGAAAGGTAGTATGTCAGTCGCTCTTTCAGATGTATATAATAAAATGTATTTATTCTACTTACTTTTTTTTTAGTGCCAAAATGTTCCCTACTTTCTGAATAGCCCTCGCAAATTTAAGTGCCACCAAATCTTTTCTGAAAATGGTTGCCCTGAGCATAGTAATGTATGGAAGTGAAACATGGACAACAAACAGTACAAAGAGGAATTTTTTTTTCTTTATTGATTTTCAATTCCCCTCGAAGGGGGCGGGCTGGCAGCAGCTTACTACGCTGCTCTACAGCCCACAGACTTTTTTAAAAAAAAGGAAGAAGAAAGAAACAAGAAAAAACAGGCGATAAAATGGTGATTTAAAGTGGAAAATGGCGTAAAAATGCGGAAAGTTAAAACAGAAAGCAAAAGGGGACGGCAATGTTTATAAAATACACAGGAATCAGACAAGTAACATAGTAGACACACAATTAAAAAAACATGGCGACAGTCTGGCTTCTGTTCGCAAGTGATAAAAAGCACACCCAGCGACAGTACGATAGCTGTTCGCTACACTCCCCAAAAAGACACAACACTGGACGCGCAGTGGAAAAACACACTGTAAAACACTGCACAAAAAAGGCGGCACAAAGATGGCACTCCCGATCCAAGGCAGATGGGGGGGGGGGACCTGGAGTAGGGGAAAAAACAAGGAGGGAGGAGAGGAAAAAACGAAAAAGGGGGGGGGGGAACCAAGGAGGGAGAGGACTAATAAAGGGGGAGAAGGGCAGACGCGAGACAGAATGAGAGGAGGCAGAGGAGGAAAATGTAAAAGGACTCGGGGGAGAGAAGGGGGCAAAGAGTGGGGATGCAAAGAGGAAGTGAAAAGAAACTTTTAAAATGTGGCGGTAGAGTAGAATTGTGCTGAGTAGATAACTGCTGAAGGGGTACGCCATCGACATGAGCATAAAAAAAGTTTTATGACACAACTGTACTAAAGGAGGCACCGGTTGTTGGGACAGCTAGAGGTATGAAGAAATAATAGAGGAAGTGTTGTGTACATAGTTCCGCGTAGTCAGCGTGTCCACAACTTTCCCAATAGAGCGCGCCCTGCTAAGCACAACAGCGCAGGCGCAGCGCTCGTCCGTCTCTGCACCAAGAGATGGCGCTGTCTTAGAGCCGGACCAAATTCTGCTTCCGCCGATCCGCGTATTAATATGTAACGCAGCCAATGAGATTGCTGCTAACGTAGAACCTTTTCTCCTCGCGGATCACACTCGCGCAGTGATACCTGAACGCGCGAGGTATTATAACGAGTGTACAAACCTCCAATTAGTCAGTCTGCATTTGTCTGCACCAGTCTGTACCAGTCTGCATCAGTCTGCATTAGTCTGTAGTCAAGTTTCAGTCTCCGCCTAATAAGATTATCATATTCCAGTACATAGCCATGAAGAGAAATGTATAGACACTTTGTCAAGTATCAGAGATATGTGAGAATAAGACTAACGTACCAAGACCCAAAGGAACTTCAGATTGTCAATTGTAAATAACATCCAGAACCAAGTTAAGTTATTTTTATGCTTGTTATTATTTTAATATATGTGTGTGAAAATTAATCAAGTTCTGTTTAAAGTTGGTCACCATCAATCTGCTACTCTAAGCGTGCAAGTGGCATTTCTATCGTCTGACCTAATCGCAAAAGATAAACACGCCACGATAAAACCACGAGACATATTTGCTGACACACGCCTACTTCGCTAGAGTGACAAGTCAAATAATCTGATGGTGTGTGTACCGAAGGTCTTACAGTACGCACACCACAGGAAGTAGACGGGGAGGGGGGGGGGATTAAATTGTGGAGGGGGACTATGCCTTGATTACTGTAAGAAGGTGAAGTGGCTTGCACGTTTGGCTAGGAGGAGGAGGTGCATCAAACTAGTCTACGGAATCAAGAACACAACATGTCTGAGTTTTCAGAATGAAATAAAAGCTTGTCGATTCATCGGAGTCTCCCACAAAATCCATATTTAATCTGCAAAATCAGAGAATCTTGCATGATCTAAAAGAGTTTATATTAAGTAGTTAGATAACGGGAGCTGGAGGTCTGCATTTGGAAGGGTCAGCACTCTGGTGTGCACCGTAGTGTAGAACGACCGCGAATATAAGTCCAGTTCGTTCAGATCACATTCAGTAATCGATATAGCTTTTTTCACAACTCTTCTCGCGATGTAACTTTGTGCATCTGTCCAGCGCACCGCGTTTTGACGCAATTTTCACAAAGGGATGAGACCCTTTTTTTCACGTCTGCCATCAGACGAAGGATTCTAGACGTTATTCGCTGTTGGCTGTCAGTAAAGTTAAGGTAGGTGGGTGAGGTCGAAATTATGTACAACAGCTCATACGCGCTGGTGATTGCAGCGGTCGCCGTCATCTGACGGTGTCGGAAGTGGGATAGCCTCGACGAGGGCTCATCACACTGCAGCACGAGGCACTTTAGAGACAGGAATGAACTATCGGCAGAAGTCGTGGGTCTGGTGCAGCGCAGCACTGCCGGCAG
The DNA here is from genome assembly GCF_021461385.2 of Schistocerca piceifrons. NCBI lineage: Eukaryota > Metazoa > Arthropoda > Insecta > Orthoptera > Acrididae > Schistocerca > Schistocerca piceifrons. The sequence goes on along the minus strand of NC_060139.1, from coordinate 1,022,955,601 downwards.
TTCCACCCACCTACGCGACGTCACTCACTCCAAACGGTTCCTTCACACCAACGCCCCTTTTTTGTAAAGTTGTTTCGGCTGGTCCCGGCGGAGGTTCGAGTTCTCCCTCGGGCATGGGTGTGTGTGTGTTTGTCCTTAGGATAATTTAGGTTAAGTAGTGTGTAAGCTTAGGGACTGATGACCTTAGCAGTTAAGTCCCAAAAGATTTCACACAGATTTGAAAATTTTTTTGTAAAGTTTATTGGTATGCAAGCCATTGAAAAAAACTAGAATGTTTTACGTAAGATTCTCTACGATTGGTACAATGAAAGAGACAAACTGGCGACTCTGATAACAACTCGTAGAAGCGTTCTCTGTTGATCCATTGTGGTCATGGGACAGCGGCTGGCCAAGTATTTAACACTGAAATTCACCAACAGCCTGCAATCAAGTCTTCGAAGGAAGCACTTGGGATACGTTTTAGAATACACAACATCTAGCAACATATGGCCCAGTACGCCAATGTTATTTATTTTTGAGACATGCATATGAGGCCTGAAGATGGCACCTGAAGATGTCATAATGGAATACTGAAAGTGATAGTAAAAATAAAAATAAATTAAAATAACACCTCAACTACACGGCTGTTGGTGAATTTCATTGTTAAAAACGTACAAGCGTTTGTCGGTTACGTGAATTTGGGGGTCTGATTATGTAGTGGCTTTCCAAGTGCCGGTTCCTTTATAGCCTTGGCGCTGCCATTTCATTTACACCCTGTTCCATAGCTGTGGCCCTTTTCCAAATCAACTAGTAGCTCAGAAATATGACAAAAGTAGCAGAGTACCCGGTGTTGTCCTGGTACGTATTTATTTCAGTTCTATTAGTCCATCTCCTCCTTCTCCATCTCTCTGTCCATCTCCTTCTCCCTCGTGTCTCTGTGTCATCAGTGAATCGTATAATTGATACCCTTTTACCATGAATTTTAATTCCACTCTTGAACCTTTCTTTTATTTCCATCATTGCTTCTTCGATGTACAGATTGAACAATAGGGCGAAAGACTATATCCCTGTCTTACATTCTTTTTAATGCGAGCATTCCTTACATGGTCGTCCAATCTTATTATTCCTTCTTGGTTCTTGTACATATTGCATATTACTCGTCTCTCCCTATAGCTTACCCTATTTGTCTCAGAATTTCGAACATTTTGCGCCATTTTACATTGTCAAACGCTTTTTCCAGCTCGACAAATCCTATGAAAGTGTCTCGATTTTTCTTTAGTCTTGCTTCCATTATCAACCGCAATGTCAGAATTGCCTCTCTGGTGCCTTTTCCTTTCCTAAAGCCAATCTGATCTTACACATCCTCAATTTTCTTTTCCATTCTTCTGTATATTATTCATGTCAGCAACTTGGATGCATGAGCTGTTAAGATGACTGTGTGATAATTCTGGCACTTGTCTTCTCTTGAAATTGCCTATAGCAATAATAGATCCTCTCATTTAAATTTCATGACGATATGGGAGAAATGACGGCGAAAATTCAACTGCTGCCACATCTGAAGCAGGTGCTTCACTTTTCAGAGGAGATGTTTGGTAACATCTTCATCCAGCATCGAAAAACTGTCTTACAGAGTGATCGCTAGGTAAGATACAGACAGACTTTTTTTTCTGAAAACACGAGAAGTGTGTAACCGAGACCCCAGTCAACATCCCAATGATGTCTCTCCTTGCTTTGATTTTTCTGACTTCAAAGAGTGCATAGCTATAGATCATTCTCGGACGCTAGAACGAGTGTGGTCGTCCACAGTTTATCGTGAACATCAGATGGCATAGACCACGATCCTCACTGATAATATGTGGATGAATGTACCTTTTTATGGATGATAGCATAAATTATGTCTGCATGTTAATCAGTACGTTATTTCTGTCACTTTTCAAACCGAAAGACACTTAGCGTCCCGAAGATGTAAGGAAATGTGATGTTCTGAAAATTTGGGACGTGGTTAACTTTGGTGTGTGCTCTTTTCGTTATAGTTGATCAGGTACAGCAGACGCGTCTGAAGAATATCATACGGCTGCTGACTCGCTACCGACAGCCACCGCTATATGAAGACATGGCTGCCACTGGCGGAAACTACACCCTCCAGCCCGAAAACTACCAGGTAATTGTACAGAAACATAACAATAGTCGGCGAATTCAAAGCAGTGTTTCCACTACAGTTCCGCCATTGTTCCATGAATACGACTGTCGTTCAAATTGGAAGAAACATCGACTGTTAAAACCTGAAATATGAGCACGCTGTGGTCTAGTTGTAATATCTTAGACTACAAATATAAATATCCGGCTTAGATTTAGAATAAAAATCACGAGAAACAATGAAGAAGACATCCGGGATTAGGAATGATAACGCGCGTTCAAAATCCTCTGTGACTCTAGATATTGCGATAAGGAAAACATCAGAAGGTAGCTGAGTTGTGGAGGAAAGCGGGAAATACGAAAATTTTAAGGAAAAATAAAAGTGTTGCAACGTAAGTCACTTAGAAATGGAATCAATTGGGCGCCAAAGAAAGGAAGGATTCAACATACAGAAAAGTCAAAATAAATTTTAGAGAAAATTTAGAGTAAAGGCATTAAATTAGCGTGAATTCCACAGTAAGTCGGGGATGAGAGAGCTGTTTCTTGGAAAGAGTACATTGACGGCAGAAATACACTGAACAGCCAGAACATCGTGACCACCTGCCTAACAGCAAGTATATCCACCTTCGGTACGGATAACAGCGACGACACGTCGCGGCATGGAAACAATGAGGCCTTGGTAGGTCGTTGGGCGCAATTGCCACCACATCGGCAAATGCAGGTCACCCAATCACATCCCAGATGTGTTCGATTGGGTTCACATCTGGCGATTGGGGGACCAGCACATAAACTGGAACTTACCACCGTGTTCCTCGAACCACTCCATCATACTTCTGGTTTTGTGATATGGCACATAATATTGTTGAAACTGCCACTGCCGTCTAGAAACATTATTGTCATGAATGGGTGTACGTCGTCTGCAACCAGTGTACCATACTCCTTGGCCATCATGGTGCCCTGCACGAGCTCCCGTGGTCCCATGAACGCCCACATGTATGTTCAATTGAGCATAATGGAGCCGCCGCCAGCTTGTCTCCATCCCTTAGTACAGGAGTCAAGGCCGGTGTGGCCGTGCGGTTAAAGGCGCTTCAGTCTGGAACCGCGTGACCGCTACGGTCGCAGGTTCGAATCCTGCTTCGGGCATGGATGTGTGTGATGTCCTTAGGTTAGTTAGGCTTAAGTAGTTCTAAGTTCTAGGGGACTGATGACCACAGAAGTTAAGTCCCATAGTGCTCAGAGCCATTTGAACCATTTTTTAACAGGAGTCAAGGAGCTGTTCCCGTGGAAGACGACGGATTCGCACCCTCCCATTGGCATGACGATAAGATATTATCGCGATTCATCAGACCATGCAACACTCTGTCATGCGTCAGCGTCCAGTGCCGATGCTCACATGTCTATTCCAGTCGTAGTTTCCAATGTCGTGGTGTTAACATTGGCACATGCATGGGTCGTCTGCTGCAGAGGCCCAACGTTGCACTGTGTGTTCAGACAAACTTGTACTCTGCCCAGGATTAAAGCCTGATGTTAGTTCCGGCACAGGTCGCCACTTGTCTTGTTTCACCAGTCTGCCCAGCCTACAACATCCGACTTCTGTAAAGACGGGGGGCCGCCAAACCCACGACGTCTGGACGTGGTTTCACCTTGGTTTCGCCAAGTGCTGAAGACACAGTAGTCCCGCCCTCGACACCTGAAAAATCGTGCAGTTTCCGAAATGCTCGAGCCGAGCCACTGGGCCATAACAATGTGCCTTCGGTCACACTCAGACAGATCGCGCGCCTTCCTCATTCTACACACGCACAGCACGCTCACTAATACTACATGCACCGTACGTTTACCTGACTGGCAGTAATTCCTCGCCAGGTGAAGTTACTATAGGCTGGACCGGTTTATATCGCTAGTACTGCGAGCTAACATCCCAAAGATATTCGGGCTCACATGCGGTTCCTCTTCGTCGACATGTCTTCGCTGAAACTCGTCTAGGGATTGAAGCGCACGCATCGCATTACAAGCCCTAAATTAGACACTTGAGGCCCTTTTGTTAAATTGTCTGGCTGATGGCAAGTTTGCGAAATACAGAGTTAATATAACATATAATAACAGCAATAATAATATCGGGAACTAAATTAGCGACCCATAAATGACATAGGCCACATAGTTGTGATTGGGTTAGAGTAATGTTTATTCAGAAAGCAAACTAGTAGCCAAAGTGGTCGTATTTAGAGTTATTGTTACACTCGAGCGCATATCCATTTGATAGAGTTCGATCATTCACAATCTCATCGCGAATTACAAGTCCAGTACTTCACCTCGTCAACTATGCGAAAAGTTAAGAGTTCACACCAGACGCGCGGCTGCTCACCACTCAGAGACTAAGTCCCGCTGTGCCACACAACGCGAAATTTCTAAGTCGTTTCACTTCCTAGCTGCCTAAAGACCGAACCGTCCGCTTTCGCGTCTCCACCAACACTGTACCCTTTGGTGTCTAGACCAGAACCGCCTCTCTGCCCGTCTCCGTCCGCGTCCCCCGCGTGCCGTACATCTTCGCTCAACTGACTAGGGCAGTTTCCTTTCCTGAAGCCGTCCATCTGATTGGCTACAGCTTATTCTGCATTATTTTACATTTTAACATATTTAAATAATCATAGCTTGACCACTTTCACGTTCTAAATAAAGTAACAATAACATCCATTACATAATAAATGTTAAATTCGTTTACATAAAACCAATACAATTTCCTTCGTAACTTTGAATGCCACGCTCAGTAGCCTTGCACCAGTGTGCTTTCTGATAAATAACTAATTATGCACTAAACTTTGCAGCAAATATTCTATTACCTAATGATTCAATAAAGTGTGATGCTGTCATCGTCCAATGTGTTCTGTGTACATGAAATGATGATCTGATGCTCAACTGAAAATACTGATAATTTAAATTTACTATATCTTTTAAATTAATAAAGTTACAGAGTCGATATTTACGTTTCGCATTTTAATGATGCGATTTAATGATGTGAAATATCGATCGTTAAGATCGACCAAAGCATTCAGATTTTAGCATTCGGGTCTTTGTTACAAAACTTGTTAATTTCAATTTAACAGCAAATTCTGAACTATTATAGATATAATCAATATTCAAGTTTTATTGGGATCACCATGAAAATTTGTGAAGGATGGTAGATTAAAATTACTGTGGCTTCATTCCATGAATTACTACAGAATTAAATGGTTTTCATAAATAAATCTTAGGTCCGCTCCGCCATATTTAACACTGCTACATCTCCCTGGCCACAAGCGGCTTCTACGGGGTTTACCCATGACGTAGGTTCTCGTCTGTCTCACTCGCACACTGCAGCTCTTAGGCCTCATTGAGCACAATAGATGCCTGTGAATTTCCCTATCTCGCAGCGAATATGCGCTCTTTGTGGCACACGGTCCTGGACGACAGGGTTAGCTTCACAATTCCTGAAGGCTGACTGCATCGGACATATACAGGGTTATTACAAATGATTGAAACGATTTCACAGCTGTACAATAACTTTATTATTTGAGATATTTTCACAATGCTTTGCACACACATACAAAAACTCAAAAAGTTTTTTTAGGCATTCACAAATGTTCGATATGTGCCCCTTTAGTGATTCGGCAGACATCAAGCCGATAATCAAGTTCCTCCCACACTCGGCGCAGCATGTCCCCATCAATGAGTTCGAAAGCATCGTTGATGCGAGCTCGCAGTTCTGGCACGTTTCTTGGTAGAGGAGGTTTAAACACTGAATCATTCACGTAACCCCACAGAAAGAAATCGCATGGGGTTAAGTCGGGAGAGCGTGGAGGCCATGACATGAATTGCTGATCATGATCTCCACCACGACCGATCCATCGGTTTTCCAATCTCCTGTTTAAGAAATGCCGAACATCCTGATGGAAGTGCGGTGGAGCACTATCCTGTTGATAGATGAAGTCGGCGCTGTCGGTCTCCAGTTGTGGCATGAGCCAATTTTCCACCATGTCCAGATACACGTGTCCTGTAATGTTTTTTTCGCAGAAGAAAAAGGGGCCGTAAACTTTAAACCGTGAGATTGCACAAAACACGTTAACTTTTGGTGAACTGCGAATTTGCTGCACGAATGAGTGAGGATTCTCTACCGCCCAGATTCGCACATTGTGTCTGTTCACTTCACCATTAAGAAAAAATGTTGCTTCATCACTGAAAACAAGTTTCGCACTGAACGCATCCTCTTCCATGAGCTGTTGCAACCGCGCCGAAAATTCAAAGCGTTTGACTTTGTCATCAGGTGTCAGGGCTTGTAGCAATTGGAAACGGTAAGGCTTCTGCTTTAGCCTTTTCCATACGATTTTCCAAACCGTCGGCTGCGGTACGTTTAGCTCCCTGCTTGCTTTATTCGTCGACTTCCGCGGGCTACGCGTGAAACTTGCCCGCACGCGTTCAACCGTTTCTTCGCTCACTGCAGGCCGACCCGTTGATTTCCCCTTACAGAGGCATCCAGAAGCTTTAAACTGCGCGTACCATCGCCGAATGGAGTTAGGAGTTGGTGGATCTTTCTTGAACTTCGTCCTGAAGTGTCGTTGCACTGTTATGACCGACTGATGTGAGTGCATTTCAAGCACGACATACGCTTTCTCGGCTCCTGTCGCCATTTTGTCTCACTGCGCTCTCGAGCGCTCTGACGGCAGAAACCTGAAGTGCGGCTTCAGCCGAACAAAACTTTATGAGTTTTTCTACGATCTGTAGTGTGTCGTGACCATATGTCAATGAATGGAGCTACAGTGAATTTATGAAATCGCTTCAATCATTTGTAATAGCCCGGTACTTAAATGAGAGCGAAATGCTCGTTAACTCTACATAGGTGGTCATAATGTTCTGGCTGATCGGTGTATGGCTATTAATGTCGCAGGAGAAGTGGGAGTCGATTTGAATGATATTGTTGGAGTTTTACAGAGATGTGTATGACTTGCAGTCAAACAAGGGCGGACAAAGGGACCGATAAAATTCTTTCGGAATTTGTAAAATCACTGGGAAAATGCCAACCTCACAATTATTATATAGACGGGGCAGTTAAATAAAAAAAAAGACAGTAAAAAGTGAGTGCTGGTTATTTAAAAAGTAATCCCCTAACTGTTCATACATTTTCCCGACTGTGAGACACGATGGTTAATGCATTCATGGAAAAATCTTTATGGTTGCCTACGGGAACTTGATTGTACCCAGGCAGGCGCAGCTGTGTCTGAAGCAAATAGGCAGCCACAAGTGTCTTTCTTCAAGGCTTCAAAAATGTGGAAATCTCATGGGGAGAGATTGGGACTGTATGAAGGATGTGTGAGGCTCTCCAGCGAAACTTCTGCAGCGTAGTCGAAACAGCTTACCAACAAAACATCAGATTTTTTCTGGGTATCTTGAGACATTCTCCATGCACTCCCAGTCTCCCCCCCCCCCCCCCCCCCATGATATTTCTCTATTATCGGAGCCCTGAAGAAAAGCATTCTTGGCTGCTGATTTGCTTCGGACCAAGAGGTATACGCCTGGATACAATAATGGTTCCGTGAGCAACTGCGAACAACTACCTCTTATATATAAATATATTTGATTCAGGATCTCAATCTCGTTGCATTTTCCGACAATATTTTCACTATTAACTGCACATATTTATTAACAGTAATATACACAATAAATCTATTTTTGCAATGATATGTTCTGTACAGGAGACATACGTGATCGGTGTTGAAACTTTGGCTTTAAGCCATTATCAAGAGGTGTAGATACTGAAACTGTGCAGCTGTCAACATGGCAAAAGAAGTAAAATGAATGGGAGCCTGTATGGCTCTTATCAGGATTTGTTATCCACCATCGGTATACAATAGATGGAAATGACTACACAGGTAAGGCCTCCATGATGTCTACAGAAATCAGTGCTGTACGGCATTCTCAATGATGTGTGTAGTTACACTGTCACGTCAGTGTCAGTCTGAGTCAAAATGAGTCAAATGAACCACGGCTGGAGTGATCGAGAGGTGACGTTCATCTCGACTGCTGATAACAATTTTTTTTTTTGGTCATCAGTCTACTGACTGGTTTGATGCGGCCCGCCAGGAATTCCTTTCCTGTGCTAACCTCTTCATCTCAGAGTAGCACTTGAAACCTACGTCCTCAATTATTTGCTTGACGTATTCCAATCACAGTCTTCCTCTACAGTTTTTGCCCTCTACAGCTCCCTCTAGTACCATGGAAGTCATTCCCTCATGTCTTAGCAGATGTCCTACCATCCTGTCCCTTCTCCTTATCAGTGTTTTCCACATATTCCTTTCCTCTCCGATTCTGCGTAGAACCTCCTCATTCCTTACCTTATCAGTCCACCTAATTTTCAACATTCGTCTATAGCACCACATCTCAAATGCTTCACTACCATACAATGCTGTACTCCAGACGTACATCCTCAGAAATTTCTTCCTCAAATTAAGGCCGCTATTTGATATTAGTAGACTTCTCTTGGCCAGAAATGCCTTTTTTGCCATAGCGAGTCTGCTTTTGATGTCCTCCTTGCTCCGTCCGTCATTGGTTATTTTACTGCCTAGGTAGCAGAATTCCTTAACTTCATTGACTTCGTGACCATCAATCCTGATGTTAAGTTTCTCGCTGTTCTCATTTCTACTACTTCTCATTACCTTCGTCTTTCTTCGATTTACTCTCAAACCATACTGTGTACTCATTAGACTGTTCATTCCGTTCAGCAAATCATTTAATTCTTCTTCACTTTCACTCAGGATAGCAATGTCATCAGCGAATCGTATCATTGATATCCTTTCACCTTGTATTTTAATTCCACTCCTGAACCTTTCTTTGATTTCCATCATCGCTTCCTCGATGTACAGATTGAAGAGTAGGGGCGAAAGGCTACATACAGCCTTGTCTTACACCCTTCTTAATACGAGCACTTCGTTCTTGATCGTCCACTCTTATTATTCCCTCTTGCTTGTTGTACATATTGTATATGACCCGTCTCTCCCTATAGCTTATCCCTACTTTTTCCAGAATCTCGAACAGCTTGCACCATTTTATATTGTCGAACGCTTTTTCCAGGTCGACAAATCCTATGAAAGTGTCTTGATTTTTCTTTAGCCTTTCTTCCATTATTAGCCGTAACGTCAGAATTGCCTCTCTCGTCCCTTTACTTTTCCTAAAGCCAAACTGATCGTCACCTAGCGCATTCTCAATTATCTTTTCCATTCTTCTGTATATTATTCTTGTAAGCAGAGTCGATGCATGAGCTGTTAAGCTGATTGTGCGATAATTCTCGGACTTGTCAGCTCTTGCCGTCTTCGGAATTGGGTGGATGATGCTTTTCCGAAAGTCAGATGGTATGTCGCCAGACTCATATATCCTACACACCAACGTGAATAGTCGTTTTGTTGCCATTTCCCCCAATGATTTTAGAAATTCTGATGGAATGTTATCTATCCCTTCTGCCTTATTTGACCGTAAGTCCTCCAAAGCTCTTTTAAATTCCGATTCTAATACTGGATCCCCTATCTCTTCTAAATCGACTCCTGTTTCTTCTTCTATCACATCAGACAAATCTTCACCCTCATAGAGGCTTTCAATGTGTTCTTTCCACCTATCTGCTCTCTCCTCTGCATTTAACAGTGGAACTCCCGTTGCACTCTTAATGTTACCACCGTTGCTTTTAATGTCACCAAAGGTTGTTTTGACTTTCCTGTATGCTGAGTCTGTCCTTCCGACAATCATATCTTTTTCGATGTCTTCACATTTTTCCTGCAGCCATTTCGTCTTAGTTTCCCTGCACTTCCTGTTTATTTCATTCCTCAGCGACTTGTATTTCTGTATTCCTGATTTTCCCGTAACATGTTTGTACTTCCACCTTTCATCAATCAACTGAAGTATTTCTTCTGTTACCCATGGTTTCTTCGCAGCTACCTTCTTTGTACCTATGTTTTCCTTCCAAACTTCTGTGATGGCCCTTTTTAGAGATGTCCATTCCTCTTCATCTATACTGCCTACTGCGCTATTCCTTATTGCTGTATCTATAGCGTTAGAGAACTTCAAACGTATCTCGTCATTCCTTAGTACTTCCGTATCCGACTTCTTTGCGTATTGATTTTTCCTCACTAATGTCTTGAACTTCAGCCTACTCTTCATCACTACTATATTGTGATCTGAGTCTATATCTGCTCCTGGGTACACCTTACATTCCAGTATCTGATTTCGGAATCTCTGTCTGACCATGATGTAAGCCGGCCGCGGTGGTCTCGCGGTTCTAGGCGCGCAGTCCGGAACCGTGCGACTGCTACGGTCGCAGGTTCGAATCCTGCCTCGGGAATGGATGTGTGTGATGTCGTTAGGTTAGTTAGGTTTAAGTAGTTCTAAGTTCTAGGGGACTAATGACCACAGCAGTTGAGTCCCATAGTGCTCAGAGCCATTTGAACCATTTTGAACCATGATGTAATCTAATTGAAATCTTCCCGCATCTCCCGACCTTTTCCAAGTATACCTCCTCATCTTGTGATTCTTGAACAGGGTATTCGCTATTACTAGCTGAAACTTGTTACAGAACTCAATTTGTCTTTCTCCTCTTTAATTCCTCGTCCCAAGCCTATATTCTCCTGCAACCTTTTCTTCTACTCCTTCCCCTGCAACTGCATTCCAGTCGCCCATGACTATTAGATTTTCGTCCCCCTTTACATACTGCATTACCCTTTCAATATCCTCATACACTTTCTCTATCTGTTCATCTTCAGCTTGCGACGTCGGCATGTATACCTGAACTATCGTTGTCGGTGTTGGTCTGCTGTCGATTCTGATTAGAACAGCCCGGTCACTGAAATGTTCACAGTAACACACCCTCTGCCCTACCTTCCTATTCATAACGAATCCTACACCTGTTATACCATTTTCTGCTGCTGTTGATATTACCCGATACTCATCTGACCAGAAAACCTTGTCTTCCTTCCACTTCACTTCACTGACCCCTACTATATCTAGATTGAGCCTTTGCATTTCCCTTTTCAGATTTTCTAGTTTCCCTACCACGTTCAAGCTTCTGACATTCCACGCCCCGACTCGTAGAACGTTATCCTTTCGTTGATTATTCAATCTTTTTCTCATGGTAACCTCCCCCTTGGCAGTCCCCTCCCGGAGATTCGAATGGGGGACTATTCCTGAATCTTTTGCCAATGGAGAGATCATCATGACACTTCTTCAATTACAGGCCACATGTCCTGTGGATACACGTTACGTGTCTTTAATGCAGTGGTTTCCATTGCCTTCTGCATCCTCATGTCGTTGTCATAACAATACCAACACTCAAACTCTGGCTTGGCCATTACTTCAAGAACCACGACATTTAGATGCTGCTTGCTATCACTGTTTTCTCTGAGACCTGGAAACAGGGTCTAGGTAAGTCACTACCAAAGAAGGACGATGCACACCATCTGCATTCTTTGTGCACTGTCCAGAGCCTTAGAACACAGGGTGAGTCACGTAACGTTACCGCTGGATATATTTCGTAAACCACATCAAATACTGACGAACCGATTCCACAGACCGAACGTGAGGAGAGGGGCTAGTGTAATTGTTTAATACAAACCATACAAAAATGCACGGAAGTATGTTTTTTAACACATACCTACGTTTTTTTAAATGGAAACACGTTAGTTTTGTTAGCACATCAGAACATATAAACAAATACGTAATCATTGCCGTTTGTTGCATTGTAAAATGTTAATTACATCCGGAGATATTGTAACCTAAAGTTGACGCTTGAAACCTCCGACGTTCAGTTGCGTGTTGTAACAAACACGGGCCACGGTTGGCGAGCAGCATCTGCAGGGACATGTTTACGATGACGACCGTGTTTACGAGTGTTGTGGTTTGGTCTAGCTGTCGCAGTGTGTGCATGTTGCGCTTGCTGCTTTTGTTATTCTGCATTCGTCTCCGCACGCAGACCAACTGTAGTACACCGTGTTACCAGACGTCTGTGATAGTGTAGTGTTGTAGGAACTGTGACCATGGTGTATTCGAACTCTGAAAAGGCAGAGATGATACTCATCTGTGGCGAGTGTCGACGAAATGCAGCTGAAGCCTGCACGGTGTATGCAGAACGGTACCCGGACAGAGAGCATCCAACGTGCCGCACACTGCAAAACATCTACCGCCAACTGTAAGCAACAGGTATGGTCGTAGCACGCAAACGGGTCCGTAACAGGCCCGTCACAGAGGAAGCGGGTGCAGTTGGTGTGTTAGCTGCTGTTGCCATCAACCCACACATGAGTACACGGGACATTGCGAAGGCCGGTGGACTGAGTCAAAGTAGTGTCATGCGCATACTGCATCGTCACCGCTTTCACCCGTTTCATGTGTCGCTACATCAGCAAATATATGGTGATGACTTTAATCATCGAGTGCAATTCTGTCAATGGGCATTAACAGAGAATGCGTTGCAGTTCTACCTGTTTACCGATTAAGCGGGTTTCACAAACCACTGGTCAGTGAATCTACGGAACATGCATTACTTGTCCGTGGACAATCCTCGCTGGCTCGAACAGGTAGAGCGACAGCGACCGTGGACTGTAAATGTATGATGCGGAATCATTGGCGACCACCTCATTGGTCCTCACTTCATTGCAGGGGCCCAAACAGCTGCAACATACATCGCGTTTCTACAGAATGATCTGCCAACGTTGCTCGAAAATGTCCCACTGGACACGCGTCGACGTATGTGGTATCAGCATGATGGTGCACCTGCACATTCCGCAATTAACACTAGGCTGACCCTTGACAGGATGTTCGACGGGCTTTTCATAGGACGTGGAGGACGCATAAATTGGCCAACCCGTTCTCCTGGTCTTACACCTCCGGACTTCTTTCTGTGAGGTACGTTAAAGGAGAATGTGTACCGTGATGTGCCTACAACCCCAGAGGATATGAAACAACGTATTGTGGCAGCCTGCGGCGACATTACACCAGATGTACTGCGGCGTGTACGACATTCATTACGCCAGAGATTGCAATTGTGTGCAGCAAATGATGGCCACCACATTGAACATCTATTGGCCTGACATGTCGCGACACTATTCCACTCCGTAATTGAAAACGGAAACCACGTGTGTACGTGTACCTCACCCCTCATGGTAATGTACATGTGCGTCAGTGAAAAAGACCAATAAAAAGGTGTTAGCATGTGGACGTAATTTGCTGTTCCAGTCTCTTCTGTACCTAAGGTCCATCACCGTTCCCTTTGGATCCCTACGTAATTCAGTGCTCTCCGATACACACAATCGAACAGCGGAGGAGTGGTACTCAAGCTTCAACTTTAAGTTACAATATCTCCGTATGTAATTAACATTTTACAATGCAACAAACGGCACTGATTATGTATTTGTTTATATGTTCAGATGTGCTAAGAAAACTAACGGGGTTCCATTTAAAAAAACGTAGGTTTGTGTTAGAAAACATACTTCCGTGCATTTTTGTATGGTTTGTATTAACCAATTACACTAGCCCCTCTCCTCAGGTTCGGTCTGTGGAATCGGTTCGTCAGTATTTGATGTGGTTTACGAAATATATCCAGCGGTAATGTTAGGTGACTCACCCTGTATAGTTCCTTGTTGTTGTTGTGGTCTTCAGTCCAGAGACTGGTTTGATACAGGTCTCCATGCTACTCTACCCTGTTCAAGCTTTTTCAACTCCCAGTACCAACTGCAACCTACATCCTGCTGAATCTGCTTAGAGTACTCATCTCTACGATTTTTACCATCCACGCTGCCCTCCAATACTAAATTGGTGATCTCTTGATGCCTCAGAACGTGTCCTACCAACCGACCGCTTGTTCTAGTCAAGTTGGGCCACAAATTTCCCTTCTCCCAAATTCTAGTCACTACCTCCTCATTAATTATGTGATCTACCGATCTAATCTTCAGCATTCTTCTGTAGCACCACATTTCGAAAGTTTCTGTTCTATTCCTGTCTAAACTATTTGTGGTCCAAGTTTCACTTCCATACATGGCTACACTCCATATAAATACTTTCAGAAACGACTTCCTGACAAATCTACACTCCATGTTAACAAATTTCTCTTCGTCAGAAACGCTTTCCTTGCCGGTCTACATTTTATATCCTCTCTTCTTCGACCATCATCAGTAATTTTGCTCCCCAAATAGCAAAACTCATTTACCACTTTAAGTGTCTCATTTCCTAATCTAATTCCGTCAGCATTAATTCGACTACATTCCATTATCTTCGTTTTGATTTTGTTGATGTTCATCTTATATCCTCCTTTCAAGACACTGTCTATTCCGTTCAACAGCTCTTCCAAGTCCTTTGCTGTCTGACAGAATTACAATGTCATCGGCGAACCTCAAAGTTTTTATTTCTTCTCCATGAATTTTAATACCTACTTCGAATTTTTCTTTTGTTTCCCTTACTGCTTGCTCAATATACAGATTGAATAACATCGGGGAGAGGCTACAATCCTGTCTCACTCCCTTCCAGACCACTGCTTCCCTTTCGTGTACCGAGTGGGGTGGCGCAGTGGTTAGACACTGGACTCGCATTCGGGAGGACGACGGTTTAATCCCGCGTCCGGCCATCCTGATTTAGGTTTTCCGTGATTTCCCTAAATCACTCCAGGCAAATGCCGGGATGGTTCCTCTGAAAGGGCACGGCCGACTTCCTTCCCAGTCCTTCCCTAGTCCGATGAGACCGATGACCACGCTGTCTGGTCTCCTTCCCCAAAACCAGCCAATCAACCAACCCTTTCGTGCCCCTCGAATCTTATAACTGCCATATGGTTTCTGTACAAATTGTAAGTAGCCTTACGCTCCCTGTATTTTACCCCTGCCACCTTCAGAATTTGAAAGAGTGTGTTCCAATCAACATTGTCAAAAGCTTTCTCTAAGTCTACAAACACTAGAAAGGTGGGTTTGCCTTTCCTTAATCCATCTTCTAAGATAAGTCGTAGTGTCAGTATTGCCCCACGTGTTCCAACATTTCTACGGAATCCAAACTGATCTTCCCCGAGGTCGGCTTCTACCAGCTTTTCCATTCGTCTGTAAAGAATTTGTGTTAGTATTTTGCAGCCGTGACTTATTAAACTGATAGTTCGGTAATTTTCACATCTGTCAACACCTGCTTTCTTTGGGATTGGAATTATTATATTCTTCTGGAAGTCTGAGGGTAATTTAGCCTGTCTCATATATCTAGCTCATCAGATGGTAGAGTTTTGTCAGGGCTGGCTGCCCCGAGGCTATCAGTAATATTGTCTACTCCGGGCGCCTTATTTCGTTTTAGGTCTTGCAGTGCCTTGTCAAACTCTTCACGCAGTATCATATCTTCCATTTCATCTTCATCTACATCATCTTCCATTTTCATAGTATTGTTCTCATGTAAATCACCCTTGTATAGACCCTCTATATACTCTTCCCACCTTTCTGCTTTCCCTTCTTTGCGTAGAACTGGGTTCCCATGTGAGCTCTTGATAGTCATACAAGTGGTTCTCTTTTCTCCAAAGGTCTCTTTAATTTTACTGTAAGCAATATCTATCTTACCCCTAGTGATATTTGCCTATGCTTCTTTACATTTGTGCTCTGGCCATCGCTGCTTAGCCATTTTGCACTTCCTGTCGATCTCATTTTTGAGACGTTTGTATTTCTTTTTGCCTGCTTCATTTACTGCATGTTTGTATTTCTCCTTTCATCAATTAAATTCAATATATCTACTGTTACTCAAGTGTTTCTGCTAGCCCTCGTATTTTTACTTGCTTGATCCTCTGCTGCCTTCACTATTTCATCTCTCAAGGCTACCCATTCTTCTACTACTGTATTTCTTTCCCCCATTCGTGTCAATGGTTCCCTACTGATCTCCCTGAAACTCTCTACAGCCTCTGGGTCTGTCAGCTTATCCAGGCCCCATCTCCTTGAATTCCCACCTTTTTGCAGTGTCTTCAGTTTTAATCTATAGTTCGTGGTCAGAGTCCACATCTGCACCCGGAAATGTTTTATAATTTAAAACCTGGTTCCTAAATCTCTGGCTTACCATTATGTAATATATCTGAAACCCAGTATCTCCAGGCCACTTTCACTTTTACAACCTTCTTTCATGAATCTTAAACCAAGTGTTAGCAATGATTAAGTTATGCTCTATGCCAAATTCTACCAGACGGCTTCCTGTTTCATTCCTTACCCCCATTCCATATTCACCTACTACGTTTCTTTCTCTTCCTTTAGCTACTATAAAATTCCAGTCACCCATGACTATTAAATTTTCGTCTCCCTTTACTATCTGAATAATTTCCTTTATCTCATCATACATTTCATCAGTCTCTTCGTCATCTTCGGAGCTAGTTGGAATATAAACTTGTACTGGTAGGCGTGGGCTTCGTGTCTATCTTGGCCACAATAATGCATTGACTATGCTGTTTTTAGTAGCTTACCAGTGCTCCTATTTTTTAATTCATTATTTAACCTACTCCTGCATTACCCCTATTTGATTTTGTATTTACAACCCTGTTTTCACCTGACCAGAAGTCTTGTGGCTCCTGCCACCGAACTTCACTAATTCCCACTGTATCTAACTTTAACCTATCCTTTTCCCTTTTTAAATTTTCTATCCTGCCTGCCCGATTAAGGGATCTGACATTCCAAGCTCCGATCCGTAGAACGCCAGTTTTATTTCTCCTTACATGAGCAATTTATGTAATGATAGCAGTACCCAGGAGAGCTTTCCAAACTGTTGGAAAATGGCAGAAGACATTATAGATAGAGGAGAAGAAAAAGATCCCATACGTCTCAAATCACACCGGCTCATTTACGTAATAAATGTTGTGGGTAAGATTTTGCATAAAGTGCTGATAAATATATTAAAATTCCACGGGGTTGTAATAGTACTAAAGAACCCTCAGTATGGATTGCAAGAAGGGTAAATGTAGTGAGGATGCAATTAATGAAGCGAAAAACTTAGTATAAGCTACAGACACAAAATGATAGTAGGTATAGTTATAGACTTATCTGACGCGTTTGACAACTGAAGACACCCTTCATTATTTAAAACACTAAGGTAAACAGGCTGTGGAAGAATGTTCTACTACTGCATATTGGATAACAGCAAAGACCGACATGTGACACGGTCAATTCTCACATTATCAGTTACTAATTGTATTCTGAAAGAATACCTTTGGGGCTCCGTCTGCGGTCCCGAATTCTGCCGCGTTAACTTGGAACCACTACTCGTTTGATTACAAAGCAGTCAGGAATTGTTAGGAGTTGTGGCATATACTGATAATTTGTTACTTTTAGTGCACGTCAACAGTCAACATTCTCTAGAAAATAGATTTAGCGTACCTCTTGAAATCTCGCAGGTGCGACTCAAGGTAGCTCCGAAAAAATCGGTATTATCTTACTTAATGGAAGACTTAATGAGGATCCACCGACTAAAATACATCGGGAGATAATTCGAAGGCATACATCTCTAAAAATGGCAGTCACAGAAGCTGGAGAGAGAAACTTAGGTACAAGGAAAGTAAATGCGAAGAAACCATGGGTAACAGAAGAAATACTTCACGTGACTGACGAAAGAAGAAAGTACAGTAATGTTCACGGAAATTCACGAATACAGACATACAAGTAATTAGGAATGAAATAAACAGGAAGTGCAGGGGAACTAAGGCGAAATGACTACATAAAAAATTTGAAGAAATTGGCAAGGAGATGATTGTCGGAAGGACTGACTCAGCATATAGAAAAGACAATACAAGCATCGGTGAAATTAAAAGCAAGGGTGGTGCCATTAAGACTGCAACTGGAATTCCGCCGTTAAATTCAGAGGAGAGAGCCGATAGCTGGAATGAGTACATTGAGGATGTCTATGAGGGGGAGAACTTATCTGACGACGTCACAGAAGAAGAAGCAGGATTTGACTGGGAAGAGATAGGAGATGCAGTATTCGAATCGGTATTTAGAAGAGTTTTGAAAGACATAACATCGAGTAAGTCAGAAATGATAGATAACATTCCATCAGAATTTTTAAAATCGTTGGAGGAGGCGACGATAAAATGACTATTCACTTTGGGGTTTAGAATGTATGAGTCTGGCGACATACCGTTTGACTTTCGGAAAAATATCATCCACACAATTAAGAAGACTGCAAGAGCTGACAAGTTCGAGAATAATCGCACAACCAGCTTGACAACTCATGCATCCAAGTTTCTGGCAAGAATATTATACAGAAGAATGGAAAAGAAAATTGATGATCTGTTATATGACGATCAGTTTGGCTGTAGGAAAGGTAAAGGCACCAGAGAGGCAGTTCTGACGTTGCGGTTGGTAATGAAAGCACGACTGAAGAAAAATCAAGACACATTCATAGAATTTGTCTACCTGGAAAAAGAGTTCGTTAGTGCCAAATGGTGCAAGATGTTCAAAATCCTCAGAAAAATAGGTATACGCTACAGGGAAAGGCGGGCAATGTATGATGTGTATAAGAACCAAGAGGGAATAATAAGAGTGGAAGAAAAAGAACGGAGAGCACGGATTAAAAAGAGTGTACGATTGGGAAGTGATCTTTCGCTCTTACTGCTGAATCTATACGTCGAAGAAGCAATGACACAAATAAAAGAAAGGTTCAAGCATGAGATTAAAATTCTGGATTAAGATACGCTGGTGACATTGCTGATCTCAATGAAAGCGAAGAAGAATTGCATGGAATAACTAGTCTAATGAGTGCAGAATTAGGACTGGTTCTTTATCGAAGAAAGAGGAAAGGAATGAGATATAGCAGAAACGAGAAAAAGAGAACAGCGAGAAACTTCACATCATGCACAGTGGTTAGCACACTGGACTCTCTTTCGGAACGACGACGGTTTAAACTCGCGTCCGGCCATCCAGGTTTAGCTTCTCCGCGATTTCCCTAAATCGCTCGAAGCAAATAACGGGATGGCTCCTTTGACAGGGCACGGCCGATTTCCTTCCTCATCCTTGACACAATGAGAACCTGTACTCCTTCTCTAATGACTCGATGTCGTCGGGACGTTAAATCCAATCTTCCCCCCTTCCCTTTTAATTAACATCGTAAGTGGTGATCACAAAAAACTCCTACATCTGCAAATCACACTTAAGTGCCTGGCAAAGGTGTCATCAAACAACCTTCGCAATAATTCTCTATTATTTCACTTTTGAACAGCGCGCGGAAAAAACGAATAACTATGTCTTTCAGTGTGAACTCTGATTTCCCTTATTTTATTACGATCATCATTTCTCGCTATGTAGGTCGACGTCATCAAAATATTTTCGCAGGAGAAACTTGGTGATTGAAACTTCGTGACAAGATCCCGGCGCAGCGAGAAAAACCTTTGTATTAATAATGTCCACCGCAAATCCTGCATCATGTCCGTGACACTCTCTCCCATATTTCTTGATAGTACAAAACGTGCTGCCCTTCTTTGAACTTTTTCGGTGTACTCCGTCAGTCCTATCTGGTAAGGATCCCTCACCGGGAAGTAGTACTCCAAAAAAGGAGATATAAGAGTCTCCTTAGTAGATCCGTTGCATCTTCTAACTGTTCTGCCAATGAAACGCAGTCACTGGTTCGCCTTCCTTGCAATATTTTTCGAAGCTAAGTTGTTTCTTAATTATAATTCCGAGGAATTTTATTGAATTTACGGACTTCAGATGTGACTGACTTATCGTGTAACGGAAGTTCAGCGGATTTCTTTTAACACTCACGTGGATGATCTCACATTTTTCATTACTGAAGGTCAAATGCCAGTTTTTACGCCGTGCAGATATCTTTTCAAAATGCTTTTGGAATTTGTTTTGATCTTCCGATGAATTTACTGGAACAGCATCACCTGCAAGCAACCAACGACCGCTGCTCAGTTTATATCCTAAATCGTTTATATAAAAAAGGAACAACAGAGGGCCTATAACACTTCATTGGGGAACACCAGAAATCACTTCTGTTTTATTCGATGACTTTCCGCCAGTTACTATGGACTGTGACCTCCCTGACAGGAAATCATGAATACAGTAGCTTAATTGGACGATATTCCATAAGCACGCAATTTCATTACAAGATGAGAGGTACGGTGTCAAAGCCCTTCTGGAATCAATTTGAAATCCCTTGCCGATACTCTCAACACAGTAAAGAGCTAGTTGTGCTTCACAAGAACGATGTTTTCTAAATTCGTGTTGACTGTGAGTCAATAGACAGTTCTGTTAGAGGTAAATCGTAATGTTCAAACACAATATATGTTCCAAAATCCTGCTGCATATCGACGTTAATGATATGGGCCTGTAATTACTTCTATAGCTTTTCTTGAGTATTGGTGCGACCTGTGCAACTTTCCAGTCTTTGGGTACGGATCTTTCTTCGATCGAGTGGTTGTATACGATTGTTAAGTATGGTTCAAAAATGGCTCTGCGCACTATGCGACTTAACTTCTGAGGTCATCAGTCGCCTAGAACTTAGAACTAATTAAACCTAACTAACCTAAGGACATCACACACATCCATGCCCGAGGCAGGATTCGAACCTGCGACCGTAGCGGTCGCTCGGCTCCAGACTGTAGCGCCTAGAACCGCACGGCCACTCCGGCCTGCTGTTAAGTATGGAGCTATTACATCCACGTACTCTGAAAGGAACCTAGTTGGAATAGAGTCTGCACCGGAAGACTTGTTGTTATTAAGCGATATGAATTGCTTCACTACTCCGAGAATATTTGCTTTTACGTTACTGATGTTGGCGTTGTTCTTGATTCGAGTTCTGGAATATTTAATTCATCTTGTCTGGTAAAGGAATTTCGGAAGGCTGTGTTTGGTAAATCCGATTTAATAGCACTGTCATCGATAGTATGTCCATTGCTATCGGGCAGAGAAGGCATTGATTATGACTTGCCGCCAGCATACTTTACGTACGACCAGAATCTGTTTGGATGAAGTAGACGAATTTAAGGAATTTTGCTAAAAAATTGTTCAAATGTCTCTAAGAACTAAGATACTTAACATCTGAGGTCATCAGTCCCCTAGACTTAGAACCTAACTAAACTAAGGACATCACACACATCCACATCCGAGGCAGGATTCGAACCTGCGAACGTAGCAGCAGCGCGCTTCCGGACTGAAGCGCCTAGAACCGCTTGGCCACAGCGGCCGGCGAATTTTGCTTTCTAGGCAGCAAAATAACCCAAGACGGACGGAGCAGGGAGAAGATAAAAAGCAGACGAACACTGGCAAAAAGGACATTCCTGGCCAAGAGAAGTCTGCTGGTATCAAACATACGTCTCAATTTCTGGGAATGTATGTTTGGAGCAGAGCATTGAATGGCAGTGAGAAATGGATTGTTGGAGCACCCGAAGATGCCGTGCTACAGAAGAATGTTGAAAATTCGGTGGACCGATGAGATAAGGAATGAGGAGGTTCTCTACAAAATGGTTCAAATGGCTCTGAGCACTATGGGACTTAACATCTGTGGTCATCAGTCCCCTAGAACTTAGAACTACTTAAACCTAACTAACCTAAGGACATCACACACATCCATGCCCGAGGCAGGATTCGAACGTACGACCGTAGAGGTCACGCGGTTCCAGACTGTAGCGCCTAGAACCGCACGGCCACACCGGCCGGCGGTTCTCTACAAAACCGTCGAGGTAAGGAATATACGGAAAACACTGACAAGAAGCAGAGGCAGGATGCCAGGATGTTAAGACATCAGGGAATAGCTAGCAGGTTACTAGATGGAGCTGTAGAGGGTAAAAACATACCCAGAAAACAACTGAGGACGTAGCTTGCAAGTGTTATTCTGAGATGAATTGGTTGGCACAGGAGAGGACATTATAGCAAGGAAAGGGAACTGCATACTGAATAACGTTACTAATATCGCACAAAGGATGTTTCGTTCGGCCCACATCTACAGACTTCCAGCTATAGTAATGGGCGTATGTTCCCTGGACCTACAAATAATAAAAAACGCTGCCGTATGTTGACTGAAGAGAAAACAAAACGCACAAAATTCTCGGAGAACCGGCCACATATCCAGTAGCTATAAGGAATTTAACACTTGCAGAATGGCAGCTCATCAGAGACAGAAAGAACATTTCAATTTCTTCCTGAGCTAACTGAAAAGCATCAGAAGACCCATTTTGAGCCAAGTCGGGGGCTGGTCCACTACCTTTTCGGACATGGGCCTTATCATGCGTATCTGAATAGAACTAGTGGCTGTGACTCTGGCGAAATCGGCACACCAGGTCATCTGAAATGTGAATGTCTTCTGCGACGACTGCTGGGATTGCTAGGAAGGTTTTAAGAGGTAATAATGTTATGTCAAAATTAGAGTACAAGAGAATTTCGATACCTTAAGTGTTGTAGCTGACGCTGTCTGACGAACCGTAGCCGTAGCCAACAGACACCACAGCAGAGACGAATAAGGCCTGTATACGATCCCAGGGAACGTGAATGAAGCCCTGCAACGGAATGGGTGGTCACAAGAGCACCCAAGACGACACAGGGGAATCAGTGAAGTATAAGGGATGTGCTCTGATACATCGCCAAGCTGTGTGGAGACAGCAAAATACTGCTTGACCCAGCAGTCTGGCCAATCTGCTGCGGAGCGTTGAGAGAAACTAGATACGTTTCAATAGTTCCAAATTGTGTGAGTGTGAATATGTGTGTCCATCCCAGACTAAAATGAAGACAAAGAGTAATCATATTGATCATATGTAATCACAGCAGAAATATTAAAATATTAGTATTAATGTTGATAATAGTAACATAATTTTCAGTAGGAGTAGCATTTATTGAAAAAATAAATAAAATTCTAGGTGGTGGTAGTAGAATTAGCGATTTAAACATTGTTTGTTATTGTATTGCAACTGAAGCGCCAAAGGAACTGGTGTAGGCATGCGTATTCAAATACAGAGATATATAAATAGGCAGAATACGGCGCTGGAGTCGGCAAGAGGTGTCTGGCGCAATTGTTGCTGCTGCCACAATGGCAGCTTATCGAGATTTCAACGAGTTTGAACTTGGTGTTGTAGTAAGCGCACGAGCAATGAAACACAGCATTTCCGAGGTTGCGATGAAGTCCGGATTTCCCAGTACCACAATTTCACGAGTGTACCGTGGATATTACGAATCCCGTAAAACATCAAATCTGCGACATCACTGACGTCGGAGAAAGATCCTGCAAGAACGGGGATCACTGAAGAGAATCGTTCAACTTGACAGAAGTGCCACCCTTTCGCAAATTGCTGCAGATTTCAATGCTGGCCCATCAACGTGTCAACGTGCGACTCTGTAATGGTGCGGGGCGTGTGCAGTTGGAGTGATATGGGACCGCCGATATGTCTAGATACGATTCTGACAGGTGACACGTACGTAAGAATTCTGTCTGATAACCTGCATCCACTACTGTCCACTGAGCGTTCCGAAGGACTTGGGAAATCCCAGCAGGACGATGCGACAACCCACACGTCCAGAATTGCTACAGAGTGGCTCCAGAAGCACTTTTCTGAGCTTAAATGCTTCCGCTGGCCACCAAACTCCCCAGAAATGAACATTATTGGGCATATTTGGGATGCTTTGGAACGTGGTGTTCAGAAGATACCTTCACTCCCTCGTACTCTTATGGATTTATGGACAGCCCTGCAGGATTTATGGTGTCTACTCCCTCCAGCACTACTTCAGACATTAGTCGAGGCCATGTCACGTCGTGTTGCGGCACTTCTGCGTGTTCGCGGGAACCCTGCACGGAATTAGGTAGTTGTACCTGTTTCTTCGGATCTTCAGTGTAATAGCAGTAGATATAATGTTACTTGTAACCTAGTCAAGATAATTGGAAAAAGGCTGTCTTTCGGTCACAATAAAGGAAGACGAGATTGAAGGTGGACAGAGATGCCATAGGAAAACGACAGGTTGCTACCTGAATGTTAAAGTGGTGGTAGTAGAAGAACAAAGAGAAGGGAAAAAGTTTTATTGACAATGTGAAATTAATTAATGTTCAGAACAGAAAAAAAGAGACAGGAAAACAAGTAGACCATCATGAAAATTCAAGAACGTGTACTTCTATATGTAACGGTCCTATGGTGTGATCAAGAAAGTGAATAAATATATCATTAAAATAAATATAGTAAGAAGTTAAGAATCTCTAGAAGCCTGCGGAAAGTTTTTACCACATATGAAAACCACAAGCTGTTAACTAGACACTGGAAAAATGTAGGGTTTGACATACAGTAGAATGTTGAACAGTTATTATCGAAGATATCTGCCACTTTGATTACGTAGAAGCATAAAAAGGTAGAGGATATTAGTGGATGGCATCTAGATAGTAGACATGTTGGTGTCAAAAAAGATACAACACGCATAATTAAAGAATCCTATGTTTTTTTGTCTGATTACTATCGACAAATTTTCTAGGTATGTGGTTCTGTCACATTTTTATTGAGGTACATCTGAGATTAAATTCATTTAGGATGATTTCTGTGCGTTGAAATCGCACTCTAGTGTCTGTTAGAAACTGTCTCGACCTGTAGTCCCTGAGGTTTGGATCACTGAAAGACGATTTTGGGTTTCGCCTGATGACTGCATTATTCACTGAAAGAAATTTTATCGCCAATCGAGACTCTTTCAGTTTAATGCATTATGTAGATCTACGATGAACAAAAGCATTTCTTCTGTGATGTGATATGAAGTGATGTAAGCGAAATCCCCATTAAATTGTATGATATGAACTAGACGAGTTTGATCCAAGCATCTTCGAGTCGTATGATGTGTCTCTGAATCTCGAAGAATTAGATACTTCTTAGTGAGCTATTTCTGTGCTGGGTATGCATCTTTGCGACCAGGTACCATTATAAACAACGCGTTTTCGCAGTTAATGCATCGGTGGCTGTTCTTGTTAAAGTGTAAGTTTAGTAATTTGTCGCTGGATACTGGATCATATTCTCATTACTGTGAGTTCTTATATTCCTTTATATGGATATGACATCTCATTCCATGTGGAGAGGTAAGACTGTTTCTGAAGGTAGTATTCGCTTTTGAGTAGAAAAGCGTTAAGATGTTCAGAACAAAGCAATGATTGATGTATCATTTACATTTTACGTTGACATAAGAGGTAACTGGAAATATGAATTTATACTGTAAGATACGTGTAAGGGTTACTGGGCTAAGGGAAAGGCGTCAGAATAACTGTAGAGCGTGCTTCAACGAAATATACAGCAAAATTAATTTTTATTCATAACGAGTTTAGATAAGTGATACAAAGTCGTTGGTCCGGTACGTAGCAGATTGAGATTCATTCTTGAGTTGAGACGCAGAGTATCTGGACATTTGACTTCAGCAGCATTGGTGCAGATTGTTGTCGTCCGAGTGTTTGAGGAATGCTTTGAGGATGCCGGTCTCCTTGCTCTGAGTCAGGCGTTCTGCGGCGTGTTCGGCGGAGGCGAGGTGGCTCAGACGCTGCCCTTGAATGTGATGGTGACGTCGCGCTGATAGATGTTCTTCGTGAAGAAGCTGTCCTGGTCGATGCGGCGGTCGAAGGGGAAGCCCATGGGTTTGGCGTCTGGGTAGCGGTGGCCCAGGGTACCGCAGTAGCTCACAGAGCCGCCGTAGTCGTAGTCAAAGGGAAGGTCGTTCACCTGCAGGCAGACACAGCACGTGGTCAACGAACGTCACCGTCCAAAACAAACCGCGAAGTGGTAAACAGAAGTAATGGATAAAAATGCCGTAAAATACTGAACAGAAATTCAGTCCTACAAAAAGATGCTGCGAGTTACTCTTTAGCTCTATTACGTTTTGTATACAGTGGCTACCAAATTCAAATACGGCAACTCCGCGAAGAAATCTGCTGTTTAGATTACGCGGGAAGAAGTTTACATGCTATTCTTATCCACATCAAATTTCAGAATCACTTCCTTCGATGTATTACTTGACTTTTACCCAGAAAATTTTCGTCTTACTCTAACAGTTATTCGTTCCATCTGACAATGGACGTGACAGTGATTCGAAACTACTAAAGAAACGACGAAGTCAATAATAACAATTATTATGCACTTTGGATAGTTACGAAAGCTTTATTATGAATACGTAAACTGCAAGACGTAGTTCGTTTACAGCATTTGTAGATTAAGACAAACTTTTGGCCAATGTCGACTGCAATATATTCCTTGAAATTCTGATGGTAGCTGGTATAAAATACAGGGAGCGAAAGATCATCTACGCCTACAAAAGTAATCAGACTGCACTATTAAATAGTCGAAGAACATGAATGGAAAGAGTAGTTGACAAGGGAATGAGATACTACTGTTGCTTATCCCCAATGTCAGTACATTCGTACACTGAGCAATCTATGAAGGAAACCGAGGAGAAATATGGAAATGGATTCAGAATTTAAGGAGACCAAAGAAATACTTTAATATTGGACAGTGAGACTGTAATTACATCAGATACGGCGAGGGACTTGGAAGCTGAGCTGTCGGAATGATTAGTATGGTGAAAACAGGTTAAGGGGCGAATACAGTAACAACAAATCATGGGTAATGGTTCGTTGGTTGATATGGGCAAAGGGACCAAACAGCGAGGCCATCGGTCCCTTAGGATGAAGAAACGATGGGGAAGGAAGTCGGCCGTGCCATTTCAAAGGAACCATCCCGGAATTTGTCTGAACCGATTTGGAAAACTTAAACCAGAATGGTCACACGCGGGTTTGAACCGTCGTCCTCCCGAATGCGAGTCCAATGTGGTAATCACTGCGCCACCTCCCTCGATCAAGGGTAATGAAATTTAGTCGAATTATACTAGGATGCCGTGGAAATGAGATAAAGCCTGAGATATCACAATCAGACATTTAAAGAACGTAGTAGAAGAATTTTGCTTTTTCGGAAGCACTTACCGACAATGACCAAAGTAGTGAGGACGTAAAATGGAGACTGGCAATAGCACCAAAACTATTTATGAAAAAGAGAAATGTGTTACTATCGGATATAAATTTAAGTGTCACCCAATCTTTCATCAAGGTAGCGTCGTGTCGAAATTATGAGTGGGTGATAAACAGTTCAGGCAAGAAGAGAATAGAAGCTTCCGAAATGTGCGGATGTAGGAAGATTAGGTGAACTGATTGGATAACGAAAAATTAGGAGGTACTGAATCGAACTAGGTATGAAAAAGACTTACCACTCGATTGAAATATATATATATATGTTGTGACTTGGCGAGACAGCCAAACCACTATGAGAGGAAGCCGAAAGGCACGCGTTTAGCTCACGCAGGCTGGCGTGAGCTCTGGAACAGGTCAAGGTCTTATAGTAGCAAAAATAGTACGTGATTTCTGGAATACTTAACTTTAATCCATAATTGGTGAACATCGGTCTGACGGTACATGCATCACAAGACAAATAGCAAATGATAATGGCGCCTTGCTAGGTCGTAGCAAATGACGTAGCTGAAGGCTATGCTAACTATCGTCTCGGAAAATGAGAGCGTAATTTGTCAGTGAACCCTCGCTAGCAAAGTCAGCTGTACAACTGGGGCGAGTGCTAGGACGTCTCTCTAGTCCTGCCGTGTGGCGGCGCTCGGTCTGCAATCACTGATAGTGGCGACACGCGGGTCCGACGTATACTACCGGACAGCGGCCGATTCAAAGGCTACCACCTAGCAAGTGTGGTGTCTGGCGGTGACACCACAATAAATAAATAAATAAATAAATAAATATATATATATATATATATATATATATATATATATATATATATATATATATATATATATACGATTCGACTGAAAGATGGGTATACGTTCGGTTCGACTGAAAGATGGGTGTATACCACTCAAAATAATTCGGTCAAATTCGAACTATCGGCCATATGTGGAGTCAATGTAGTTAACTACACCACCCGAACGTGTTGTGTCGTAGGCGAGCATTCATTGTACTTTGCACTCACTTCCTCGGCGCTCTGCACCGCATAGTTCATATCTGAATACGGCTTACCTCATGGAAGAAGTTGTTTTGCATTACAGAGTGGCGCAGGCGAGTCATGTATGGCGAATGACATGCCAATTGAAAATTTAGTTTTGCGCTTTTCTCTGTAGATTCGCAATCCCCTCGCCAACTCTAGCTCTGTACATATTTGTCAGGGTTATCGACAACGCTTTTGTTTAGAATTCAGAGGATTTGTCTTGTGATTTTTGTAAGCATATCCTCCATTAATACTTACTGTATATTGTACACTCGTGAACTTCGACGACCTGCACATATTTAGCTTCTCATAGACAGCAGACTGTACTGCGAGTGTTTCATAGTTCATTTACG
Source organism: Schistocerca piceifrons (assembly GCF_021461385.2). Lineage (NCBI taxonomy): Eukaryota > Metazoa > Arthropoda > Insecta > Orthoptera > Acrididae > Schistocerca > Schistocerca piceifrons. Next base: position 1,022,927,161 of record NC_060139.1, on the reverse strand, counting down.
AATCACTGTGTGCAATGACGGCAACGAAAATATGATGGCAGAGTCCCACTGCGATGTTCGATGAGAACGATTTTCGTGTTACGCTAAACACAGACAAACTGCCGGTTATTTCTTCCACTGGAAGTCCACTATTCGTAACATCTAGTACAGTGCCCAATCCATAGATAGACACTGAAAACAAACCACGAAATTCTGTGAGCAGTCGATGATTCTTTTAAGAAAGGTACTTCTTGCGTTAGACACTAAATAAAGGACCCGTATGAAAATATCAATCTTAAGTCCCACTCTTGAGTTCTCGCATTCGCCTCTTTCGTGTCGCAGTGAGGGAGAAACGCATGCCATAAAAAGATTTCAGAAAGCGTACGACGCATCTCTGGTAGGTCGGTGTTTATGCGAAATTGCTCCTATATTTAGCTGTATATTAGCAAAGCACCAAATTACCTCGTTTAGTCCATCACTCGTCAAAGTTATTAACGTAGAAAACTATGTAAAACCCTGCTCCATCGTGTTACCGTTAGCATTATCTAGATACTTGTTTTTAATGTCACTTAAGGCTATTGGCACTTAAGCCTAATGACTTATCGATTTCACAGTACGAGATTAATTCTCATTAAGTGTCGCCACGACGTACTTTAGGTACGCTGAGGCCACGAACACGAAAGCACACGAGCGTGCAACAGGAGCACGCAGCAGCAGTGGGAGGGAGAATGCGAGTGCGCGGGCGGTTTAGTCCCAGCGCTGGGAGGGTGCCAATGTGCGGGCAGTTAAGCCCAGAAGGGAGCCGCCCGCCAGCTCAAACACGTTTATGCTGGAGAAACAGTCGGCGGGGCCGCAGTGTACACGGCAGAACTGCTCCGTGTTTGCACAAGGACAGCATCGGGGCAGCTAGCTCTCCGTCCTGTGTCGACTAACTTGAGAGCCAAGAGAAGCAATGAAAGCTAATCGTTCTGCCGTCTTTGTCTGCGCTGCATCGATATTGTGGCTAGTCACAAACTGTAAGTAACATAGACCGCGATGTACGACAAACAAAGCGTAATACCTTATATAATAGAGTCGTTCAGTGATAGTGGGTAATGTGTAATCAGAGAACTTCCGCATTTACAAAGGGCTTCGAGAGGACTGTCCACTGACTCCTATGTTATTTAAAATTTATATGGGAGACTTTTTAAAGTCACACAGAAGCATATAAAACCCGATGAGAATGTCAGCGGGCGATCATAGCCCGTACTGTCCCCTATCCGGTGTGCACCAGGTGATAAGTGCCGAAGACAGTGCGCGACTCTACCTCCGTGCAGCGGAAGCTGTTTGAGGAATATAACAAGTGGAGTTTAAAAATAAACAAAAACAAAACTGAGTACGTGGTAGCGGGTGACCCAGTAATAAGAGTAAAAGAACATGAAAGGTGGGCAACAGCAGAGAAGAGAGTGAGACAGGGGCTTAGAATATCCTCCATATTATTCTGTCTGTAAGTTGGAAAAACAGCGATGAAAGGCAGAGGGAAATTTGGAAACTGGATTAAATATGGGACATAAAAACTAAAACTTTGAGATTTGATGGCTGCATCGCAATCCCGTCAGAGACAAGGAAGAACATGGTTGAGCAGTTGAGCGGAATAGTTAGTGTCTTGAAAAGTGGTTTTAAGATGGTTATCAACAAAATTAAAACAATGTTAACGGAATGAGGTAGAATTAAATCATGCGATTAGAGCATGAAATGAAACACTAAAAGTAGTACACGAATTCTGCAGCAGAACGAGATGACTGAGGAAGAGAGCATATAAATTGAAAACCGGCAATATCTAGAAAGGTGTTTCTGAAAAAGAGACAATTGGTACGTAATACAATTTAAGTGCCAACAGCCTTGTTACACCGGTAACACCCGTTCGCGAAGTTAAGCGCCGTTGGGTTTGGCTAGCACTTAGATGGGTGACCATCTGGGTTTGCCGAGCGCTGTTGGCAAGAAGGCCGCGCTCAGACCTTGTGAGGCAGATTGAGGAACTAATTCACTGCGAGGTAGCAGTTACGGTCACGAAAGCTGACAACGGCCTGGAGAGCGATGTACTGATCACATGCCCCACCATATCCGCATCAAGTAACTCCTGTCGGCTGAGTATGATTCGGCGGTCTGAAGGTACTGTTGGACCTTCCGAGGTTTGTTCGGATGGAGTTTACTTATAATTTAATTTAGAAAAAATTTGTTACGAAGCCTTTTCTGAATGTATTAGTCTATGATGTAGCCTTTTACGAAAATGAAAGGAGAATGACAAGCAGCTGGGTGGACAGTGGAAGTGATACGTGAGTGATAAGCAGTAGTGTGGACAATGGAAGCTTTTGAAGTGAGATGCTACAGGATAGCGCTGAAGATTAGATGGGTAGATAGCGCATCTGTGGAAAAGATCCTGAATCGAAATGAAAAGAATAAAATTTGTGGAACAATCTTACTGAAAGCAGCGATCGGTTGATAGGTTACATCTTTCTGCATCATGGGACGAACGGTTTGCTATCGGAATGTAGTGTGGAGGAGATAAAAATTATAGAAGAAGACCAGCGCTTGACTAGGGTAAGGAGGTTCAAGTGGACGGACGGTTGCAGTAGTTATGCAGAAATGAGGAGGCTTGCGCTGGATGGACGAACGTGGAGAACTGCATGAAACCAATTTTCGGTCTGAAGGCGACAACAACAACAGGTGGAAACTCACCTTGTCCTTCTCGTAGTCGGTGAGGACGACAAACAACGTGAAGGGCATTCCGTCACGTCGGCCCTTGGGCAGCAGCAGGCGGTCTGGGTATCCGCAATGACGTACGTCCTGTAAAAAAAAGAAAAACAACAACAACCGTTATTAAATTTCTTAACACGTATCTGCGACAAAGAAGTATTACAGAGTGTTTAACGCTGTAACGTGTGGGCCAAGGCTGTGAACTAGAGCACGAGTTAGGTATCACACAGGACGGCCGAGTTGTCACACATCCCAGCTCAACTAACGTTGCTTAAACATTACGGCCATAACTTTAACAGAACAGTGACCTAATTTCTCAGCTAGTGACCAAGACATTACTGCACCGGTCGCGCTATTTGTTCTTCTTCTATGTCCGCAGCTCGTGGTCGTGCGGTAGCGTTCTCGCTTCCCACGCCCGGGTTCCCGGGTTCGATTCCCGGCGGGGTGAGGGATTTTCTCTGCCTCGTGATGACTGGGTGTTGTGTGCTGTCCTTAGGTTAGTTAGGTTTAAGTAGTTCTGAGTTCTAGGGGACTGATGACCATAGATGTTAAGTCCCATAGTGCTCAGAGCCATTTTTTTCTTCTTCTATGGCCTCTCAGTGGTGTCACTGGGTGAAAGTTGTACCAGCCTCCCATCCAAGAAATATCTTGTTGCTGATCGTGATCGGAACCCGTTTTCCTTCTGGCAGTTTATATAATCGTTTTGTCTTGGAGACCGACGTCAATAGTACACTATTCTTGCCAAATTTTTGAAAATTTCAGGAAAAACGTTCTACATAAGGAAGTATATCCAGTAGACAAAGTAAATGTTGTTGTGGTCTTCAGCCCTGAGACTGGTTTGATGCAGCTCTCCATGCTACTCTATCCTGTGCAAGCTTTTTCATCTCCCAGTACCTACTGCAGCCTACATCCTTCTGAATCTGGTTGGTGTATTCATCTCTTGGTCTCCCTCTGCGATTTTTACCCTCCACGCTGCCCTCCAGCACTAAAGTTGGTGATCCCTCGATGTCTCAGAACATGTCCTACCAACCGATCCCTTCTTCTAGTCAAGTTGTGCCACAAGCTCCTCTTCTGCCCAGTTCTATTCAGTACCTCCTCATTAGTTATGTATAGTCATTTATGAAAAGTGAATTGCGCCGAGTGTCTCTTACCACTGCCTGGAACGTATAACATAAATGCAAAGTGTGAACCTCGCAGCTCATAAGTTGTCACAGGCTGTGGTCTGTACTTCTGTAGTGAATTACAGTCTTGATCCTCCCCGGTTCTGAACCAATAAAAGTGTCGCATTGTGGAATCGTATACCTGCTGCACCGTCAACTGAACCAGGAGCACAGGATTCGAAATTCAGACACACCTACTGCAGTGCTACAGAAGAGCGGCGCATATCTGTGCTGACCCTTCTCGGATTTCTCTCAGTCCTTTTGACCGAGCCAGCTGATGTGATGGTTACGGCGCTGGTCACACGTTCAGTAGGGGCAGAGTTCAGACCTCCAAGAGTTCAAGATCTGAAACGTCCGTTCTTCCACTAAATAAGTTAAAAGTTCAGTTAAAAAGAACACAGCCCTTTAGTTGATTCGAGGATAAATACAATAAATACAGTACCAAACGCCTTTGACAGTTCTATGATCTAAAGCGCCATAATATTTACCACGAAGTCAATGGATCTCATGCCTGAAGAGTCTCAAACGATTTTGACTGTCCTTCGACAATGAACCCGTTGATCCGTTAGCCATAATCTCGACTGACGCTGGGTGTGCGATTTCTGGAGGAGTTGGCGGCCTACCTTGTTGACGGTGAGCTGGACCTTGCCGGCAATGGCGTCCTCCACCCTCTGGGTGAGCACCTTGGTGGTCTCGCGGTCAGGGATGGTGACGCTGGACTCGCTGGACTTGCGGGCGATGACGGTCTTGCCGGTGTTCACTGAAAACACACAGGCCACCCAACAGGTTGCATCAGTCTAAATACCACGAGAACTACATATCGGAACCAAAAAATTAAAATTAAAATTTGTTCGTTTCAGAGGGGGACATCCAACGATACCAAACTCGACCCCCTCCTCACCCCATCGTGGGAGTGGGGGCAGAACGGCAACATTGAAATGTCAAATAGGAAGCTCTTATTTTCATTGCAGATTCGGATTCTACAAAAGAAAATACATAATTTTCGCCATCCAATGATATTTGAATCAATCCCCCCCACCCCAACTACGCGGTGCGAGGGTAGGATAGTTAATTATTGCATAAATTTTAATAGGACTGCACTACCTGTTATGATTAGTCGCCACAGTGGTTTGTTGAGCAATCCCCTCTTCGTTTTGTCGAAGGAATACTACGTTGAGATTAGGGTTTCCCATTAAAAGTTATGAAATGAATTGTTATCCTACCTCAGCTGCGAGGAGGTATTATTGGATAGCATTTTGAAACACTATTGCTATCTATTTTGATTTTTCCGATTACTGGGCCACCTTTGGCGAAACAAAAAATGTTTCAGAGAAAACTTATAATTTTTTTTCCTTATAATCCGAATCTGCGATAAAAACGTGGGTCTGCATTTAAGATTTCGAAGTTGCCGCCCTGCTCCCGCAAACGCGGTGGGGTAGAGGGTCGAGTTTGACATCACTGAATGTCCCTATCTACGGCGAACAACTTTTAGCTGTAAATTGTTTGTGCAATTTTCGAGATATTTCACTGTTTCAGATAAATTGAACACCCTGTATATGACAAGTTCTATGAAAATGCTCTAAACAGTAAATATCTTAGCAACGTTAACAGCAGCAAATTTCCTTTCACTTGGCCAACATTTTCTAGATGAGAGGTTTATGATTCCGTGCCTGTAAAAAAGATGTAAATCCAAAATAACAATCAGAAGGTGATACATTATTGACTGATGTTTCGGCCCCATATGCGGGAAATTTCCTCACAAATAAAGCAGCAACTGCCAAATACCTGAAGGTGTCTCGAGCAGTTGTGGAAGAAACATCTCTGAATAGCTTTATACATCAACCTCGGCGTTTCAACATAGAAATTTTAATCGAAATAAACACGACACGTGGAATTCTTCGTTTATTAATAGAGAAAACAGTAAATGGTTTTAAAATTGTGAGTTTCAATTGCTTATTTTATCTTTTAATTGCGATCTTTTGCTAATTTATTGCCATTATATTTGCATACACAGCCAGTCTAGACTCTTCATTAGGCTCTTCTCCGATGGTTATTCGTATAATTTGACTATGTAATACAAACTTTCTTGTGTTTGTTACCTTCACGTCTATTATTTTCATTTGCTCGACCGAAAGTTCGGAAGAAAATTATACAACGATAAATCCTGCGATGTGATGAACACCGTGATATACGTATCCGAGAAAATTTCAAAATGGTGCTAAAATTGGCTACGCCCTTTGAATGCACTGAAACAAAAAACTGTGCACTTCAAGAAACGCAGTGACTGGAATATCTACAATTCGCAACTGGAATCAGTCAGTGCCTATAAAAACTTGGGTGTAACAATTTCTGCGAAAATGAAAAGGAGAATTATTTCACAGGCTCAGTCGATCCTGTAACGGAGACTGCCAGCACAATACGTATGCGGCATATTTGTCAAGTGTGAGGAACCCATACAAATTAGGACTAAGTGAGATGCTAAACGAAAACAAAGAAGGGCAGCACCAATGGTCCTCATTCGTGTGGCTCACACGAGGGCCTGAGAAAGGTGTATCGGCAGGTGCTTTATTTGACACTAACTACATACAACATTTCAAGCGAAGAATGCACGAATATGCAAAGGCCCTCCACTCCAGTAGGGACCATAGAGACAAGACTTCCCGCGCATCATACGCGATTTCACAGTGCCCTGCGGAGCATGTGTGCAGGTGTAGACATCGCGATATCCTGGCGGAACTACGCTGTCTGACAAAGCGTATACTGATAGAAATTTTGGTGCAGATGAAGTCATAAACCAGTGCGTTAAGATTGAACCGCATTTCGTAACAAGTGTAGAGTCTTAAGCATTTCTCCTCTCTTTGCTGATACTTGGTGTTCGGTGCGGTGCCTACCTTTGGCGACGAACTTGTCAATCTCGACGATGTAGTGCCTCTTCTCGTTGATGGGGATCTCCTGGCCGAACCAGTCGTACTTGGGTCCTAGGAAGACGCGCACGGTGACGAATCGCTCGGCCTCGCTGTTGACCCTGACGCTGAAGACGAACGGCTTGTGGTTGAGGCGGCGCACGCGGGCGTGGATGCTGACGTCGGGCAGTTCCTCCGTGTCGTCCAGGGCGTTCAGCAGGTCCACGTCGAAGTACTCGAAGAACGTCTCCAGCGGGTCGATCTGGACTTCCTCGATGGACGTGCCTGGCAGCTCGAGCTGTGGGAGTAAGGTCGCGTCTGAGCAACATCTTCGTAGTGCCCAACACATACAGAAATGAGCAATGAAGAGAGTACATGATATCAGTCTTCGATAAGAGAAAGTTCAGAATGTGGTCTTTCAGTTATATTTATGATAATGTTCTCTGTTCTTCTAAGCTGGTGATTACCTTTTGGTGATGGGTCAATGTGGTATATCTCGAGAAGATGGCGGAAATATACGGGCTGGACTGAATTTCTGCGTCTGAGAAACGACCAGTTGACACCGTCCTCAATAGAGCGGGCAGAGTGTAAAAACACATTAATGGAGGTACTAATATGCAGCAGTGAGAAATGGTCAGTTGGCGAGGAGGACGCGTGTGACTCGAAACATTTTTCAGGTTTGTGCTGGGGACATCAAAAGATGAAGACGGAGGAGTGAGGGGAAATACTCTCCCTCGGCATACTGGATGCCAGAGACGGATGTTGCTATGCTGCACAGATCAAGAATAATAGAAATGAGGGAAAGTCTTGTCCATGGTCTGAGTAAAGAGGGTTACCGAAGTTAACGAAAAAAATCTGTCTATAGCGATAAAAGTAACGTAATGGGTAATATTGATGGTATATGGAAGTTTGTAGTCTCCCAAACGCTGATACATACCTACTCAATGCAAATATTTCAAACATGTTCCAAGTATTAAATTATTAATACAGGTATAAACGACAAATGTACATGTTATTTCTGCAATAGATATAAAATACTGACGCCGTGTTGGTAGAAGAAGGTAGCGGATGCGTAGCTCCTTGTACTTAGACAGTAATCAGGAGCAAGCAAGAAATGTAGGAAATAAACTGACAGAAATATAGTTGACGGAAAATGTACTCAACTATTACTGTATCTGGCTGTATAAAGCAGAGGTGTGAGGTAAGACTCGTTACAAAATTTGCATGTGCAGTCATAAGAAACTATTCTGTAGGTGTACAAAGGACGTAAGTGGTTGTTCAATATTGTAGGCAGGCCGTGGAAGCCATGAGGATGTGACAGGTACGGAAGAGAGATTGACTTCTACAATCAACAATTAAGTAGTTAAAATGTGGTTGTCTAACGTTGCAGGCAGGCCACGAAAGGCATGCGGATGCGACAGATATGGAAGAGTGCATGGCTTCTGAAGTATGGCGAAAGTGGTACATTTAGAGAAGCACGTGGTCAATACTGCAAAGAGCCAGTGTAACCCTGTCACAACGTAGTCACCTTTGTAAAGCATCAGAGTAGTACATTAACCTGTACCCTCCCTCCCCCCCCCCCCCCCCCCGTATAGAAACAACATTAGCTGCCTCCTTTCTAGTTACTACGAAGGTCACTGGTCAGAAAACTTCCTAGACCCTTGAGAACACTGCTATGGTTATTAGCAACTATCATAACTGATTGCACTTAGCATATAGGCACTCTCCAGCTATCGCACCCCCCCCCCTCCCCCTACTCTTTACGTGCTGTGAATCAAACTGGAAGAAGAGCAAGTGATACCTTGCCTAATACGCTACGCAGTTGCTGCTTAATATAAATACAGTTGCGAAAGGCTTACACAGATATGGCAAGAAGACTTGAGTAGCTCCACTGTAGAACACGAAGATCATTCGATATCTTATTTATGTTTGCTGTCAGCTGTTCTGAATATCGAACTGTTTTGCAGTGAAAGCATCTGTTTGATTGGGCGATGAGTGTGTTTTGGGAATTACGAAGCAGCTAGGAGCAGAATTTGCAACAGATGAGGTAGTTTAGGCACGGGGCAGAGTAGCAGCTGAGTACTGTACCTCCTCCGAGGTGTAGCGCGGCAGCAGGTCCTTGTGCTCGTAGAAGAGGTTGTCGATGTACTTGTGCAGCCGGAAGAAGGCGGGGTCCCTCGTGGCGGTTTCGAAGTGCTCCATCACTCCAGGTGGCATCTGCAAACGGACAGAGAGGCGTCATTAGTGACATCTCAGAGGTCTTAAGAGTAGAAGTCATCCGCCGTGTTGCTTATGTTTCGTTACGATTAATGTCAATTTCGTTCTAATCATCTGTCACCATTTTTCGAGTCAAAGGTATCGATTTCTTACCAGTTTTATTTCTGCTTTCATTATTTTCGTCTTGTTGATGACACACAGAAACTGATGCTGAAGCGCAAATCCTGACATCATTTATTTGCACTTGACTTATTTCTAGCCCTTCCACATTCACATTGTTACACATGTCTAAAAACTTCCAGCATGCTGGAATAGCTGCGGGTCAGCAACGTCTGTTGATCAGTGCTACGAGAAACCAGTCCAAAGCTGCAAACTTCACTTTTTTGTTATTAATTCGATGACTAGTTTTGGGCCGGGGCTCATTTTAAAATCATCGGAACATAGTCAAAAATGTTTTTTGCATTTCTGGAAATACGATTTTTGACTATGTTACGATGATTTGAAAATGGGTCCCGTCCCAAAACTACTCATCGAGCGAATAAAAAAAGTGAAATTTGTTACTTTGGACTGGTTTTCCGTTGTACTGGTTACACATATTCCCTACAACGTTTCTGTGCCTTTTCTATGCTACAGTTTAACGGTGATTCTAGTTGGAGTTAGGAAACGTACTCTTATTCTCTTTGTAGAAAGTTTGTCCAATTACAAATTTGTCTCAAATATATCTTTTATACCTTGTTTCAGCTATCCACACGACAACTAACACCGTAGTTACTTGGTGGTAATGCCCTACTTATTTAGTTGCAGTTTCACCCTGTAGAACAGCCCTGAATTCAATGGAAAGAACCTGACCACGTTTGAAAAGCTTCCTCGGGAATTGGAAACTTGTATCGGTATATTATCCTTCTCTCATAGTCAAGATATAGCTTACACTCACTCATTACCTTTTTACTTCAGTATGTAGCATTTCTGAATAAATGTAAGTTTGTGATATCAATTTGTGCAATGTCAGGAAACTAGACTTTTGGCATCTTTGCAGAACTAACTGTCGTTCTCGTTATTCACTATCTTTTTACCCTCCTTGTAGTTCTATAGCACAAAGACCTATTCAGGTCGAAGTATACAGGCTTATAATTCAAGTGAAGATATGTACCGGCTGATGCACTGGGTAAGTATTGGACAGGACGGGTTTCCGTAATCGATGTCGCAGTTGCGTCGTTTGCGCAGTCAACTTTAGGAGAATCACAGTTTCTCCAACTAACATTCGGACTGCCGTATCGATGACGCGACAGACTGCTGTGAACGGTGCCTGCACGGAAAGACGTGTCGAGAATGGTATTTAATGTCCTTCTACCATGCACATCGAAATTCTTCGGTGTTTCTGACATGTGGTAGACGTGTCGTCAGAATTCGAACAAACATTTCAAGACAACTGGAAGACTACTGAGTTGTTTAACATTTAGTTCTCTCTCGTGTTTGCTGCAAAGCCCTACTGGGATGTGGAGAGTGCGTAAGACTTGTTGACGAGCAGCTGTGGGATACTCACGTTGAACTTGCGCTTGGGGTCTGTGATCTGTCCCAGCATAATGTGGCCGTAGTTGTGGAGCGCGCCGTAGTACTCTCGGTGCTTCGATCCGGTGGACGGCTCAATCAGTTCTCCAAGGACGTTGATGCCCTCCGGGCTGCTGATGTTGTACAGGTCGCCGGTTTCCTGCGGGACAGAGCAGAAATTCAAAAGTGAATCACCCTCTGCATCAGTAGCGGTGTGATAGACGCAACAATCAACTGCCGCGCTTGTGGCTGTTTAGAAGTTTAAAATTGACCAACCATAGTAACTTTACATTTAGAAAGCAGATTAACGAATGAAACTATCTACAAGGGCCACGAAAAAGAACCCCTAAACTATAGTTATATATGTGAATGAGATTTTAAACAGATCTTCTGCAATACTCGGAAAAAATAAGAAACAGGAGGCTATTGCACAGCACAATATCATCGGACCAAGTCGTGCAGTCCTGACAGGCTCAACATTTAACTATTATCGTATGGGTTTTGTGAAGTTCAACGAGTGTTGTTCTTTAAAAACGTGTACCGTGTTACTGGCTGTATCGTTGCAACACATTAATATGGACACGAGAACCATAACCATAAGGAAGATATGGTAACCTATACAACAATGTAAAGAAAATCCTAAGATTCTAGAGATTAATACCTCAATAAAACTACTCACTAATGATAGCACAATGTGCCGAAACAAGTTTGCGTAGTGAAAAGATAAGTTGTTTTCACAATAGGCTACCTAAATTTCCGTAATTCGTCATTTAAGCAGGCTGTGAACGGCCAGTTCCGTCGATCCTTAATGTTTGATTTCACAGACAAGAAACAGGAGAGCGAGCTGACAATCCCTTTCCTACCAGTGATAAAGAGATGGGGAGAGTGTAGCTGCTGGGTTTTACGTGTAAAAGTATACCCTCACAAAGCAGGAGGTTAAAAGTACTGTTAACGGAACTGAAGTGTTCTTGCGAAGAATGGCCGATTTTGCACAAGCGATCACTGCGACGGCAGGTAATGTGTTGTTCATGTAACGTGCTCTGCTAAATTCCCGTTTTCAAGCCTTAAGTGTACAACGGAATATGAGCTGTTAGCAGAAGATCGTAAGGATAAACTCATTTACAGAAAACTTGTTCAAAGAACGCGTAAGCGAATATATAGTCCCTCACCTCTGAGGTAGCAGTTGGCTGTCGTACATTGTTATCCAACGCCAAAGTTACCTGGTAGTTGTGTTATGATGTAGTCTTATCATGGAACTGTCCGGGAGTGCCTAATGAAGTCTGTGAATAATGGAGTAGAGAACTAGACAGTACAAGACCAACAAATGAGGATTCTCTCGTCGATGATGTGGACTGAAGATTGTTCACGGTACCGAAGTACCCACTGCGACACAAATGCGAAATCTAGCTCGCATATATCTCACGTTACACCCTGAAAGTAATGGTTGAAAGCAGCGTGGTTTTAGCCGTTCTTCTTGATTATCGACAAGCAACTGACTCAGTATCACACAATGCTATAAAATGAAGTTTGCAACTGGACTGAGGGTTTCCTGGAAGGGAGGATGCAGAATGTCATCTTGGATATGCAGGTGTCTACAGACGTATACGTAATTTCAAGCGTGCCCCAGGAGACTTCGTTGGTTCCTCGTTATTCATCTTGTGTGTTAATGAGCTACCAGGGAATATTATTGGTAACCTCAGATTTTTTGTAGATGATGGGATTGTTTATAATGAAGTACTGTCCGAAAAATTCCGTGTATAAATTGGTGCAAAGATTGACTACTAGCTGTTAATGTGTGTAATATAAAACTCTGCAGTCCACAAAACGAAACAATTTAGTAACATATGAATACAATACCAATGAGTCTGAATTACAATCAATCGACTGATAGTTGATACTTGGGTGAAGTAATATGTAGAGATATGAAATGGAATGGTCACGTAGGCTCCAGTCGTTGTAGAGCAGGTGGCTGACTTCGTTTGACTGGTATGAATCTGAGAAAATGCAATTAATCTACAAAAGGTATTGATTACAACAAACTTGTGCGAGACAATTGCTGAAGTGTGTGCGACCCATAGAAAATAGGACTAACATGTGATATTAAACGTTTAGAAAGTAGGGAAGCACCATGAGTGGCCACAGGTTTGTTTGACCCACGAGGGAGCATTATGGAGGTTCTGAGAAACTTGGACTGGCAAGAACTTGAAGATAGTTGCTAAGAGTTTATGAAGGTCAGATTATACTAACTACAGAGGATTTGAGCAATCATTTTTCCCGAATTCCTTACACTAATGGACTGGGAAGAAGCCCTAATAAATGTTACAGTGGGAAGTACGCTCTGCCGAGCACTTCACCGTACTCTACAGAGTACAGTTATTCATGTCGGTTATTGCAGTATGACGTCGAGCAGGGTTTGTTTTGAGGGGAACACAATGTGTTGGTAATTGAGAATCAAACCATCGGGACTTGAGTTACGCCTATAATTCCATCAAATGTAAGAGCAACTCTATGCAAGCGTAACTGGAACACCCGGTACAGGCGAGCCATGCACTTGCGCGGCTGACCACACCTACCGTGATCACGGCCTGCTGGGAGATGCACTCGCGGACGCGTCGCGTGTAGTCGATCATCTGCTGGACCTTGATGTTCTGCAGGTCGTGGAAGGCGAAGTTGTCGGGCCTGGCGGGGAACTCCCCTCCGACGCGGTAGGTGGTCTGCGGGTAGAAGCCGTCCTTGATGCGCTCTGTCCAGTAGAGGGGCTCGACGAAGGGCAGGTCGTTGGACAGGCGCTCGAGGTCGAAGCGGGCGATCAGCTGGTGGTGCATGTAGTAGAAGAGCTCGCCCTTGCGCTCCTTCCTGATGCCGTACTCGTCCTCCTTCCACCAGAACGGGAAGTCCATGTGCCACTGCGAGTGGTGCGAGTTCATCCCCAAGTCCTCTCCCAGGTAGGCCACGCGCTGCTCCGGGTTGCGGATCGTTCCTACAATATTGCAAGGGTTTGTTTTATTTTATTGGCCTCTAGGTACACGAACACAGCCAGTTCAGACTTACAAGGATGCACTTTTTATACCTGGGATTCACAGTCATGTAGAACTACATAAAAGACATCATATTTACGCCACTGACTGTAACACTTCCTTTATTTCACGATTACAATTTCGACCTTAGGCCATTATCAAGTGAAGATCATACGGCTATTAGGCCATGTCAACCTAAAATGAGCTGTCAGATTTATGTGTCCCTGTCATTAATATTAAATACTTTGGTGACGCTGTTCATAGTGCGAGCACACACATCCATATGTCATAAAACAACATAGTCTGTAGACACTCATGTTCGTTAGCCCATCACTAGTCGCATACGCACTAAACTGCAGTGACAGATTACTGTTTACAGGCTACTGGTAGCCGCCTTGGCGCGTAAACGGATTATTGCAGACCGACGAACAACGGTCACATATTGTGTCTAATATGGAACACACCAATTTTCTTCTTTTAAAATACATCTACGGTGAGAAAGTTCCGTATGTAATATAAGGACTGTGCCTGAAGGTAACCTTTCAACTTGCTTTTGAATACTTGCGATCTAGCACTCAATTTCTTTTTTCAGTTCAGAGGGAAGCTTATCGAAAATGAAATATGCTTATAACGCACACATTTGTGATCAATGTTAAGCAAGTCCCATCGTAGCGTACATCGATTTTTCGTCTTACTTTCACTAACGGAACGCTGCAGTTTCTTCTAACTGGGTCAGTACTGCCATCAATAATTTCCCTGAAGGAGTATAAATACGTACAGGGACGGCAGAGGTTATGTGATTTACGGTCGTAAATTAAGTGCTAACACACAAATATTTGGTCGTAACTTGTTATAACCTGTTGTTATTAATCGCAATGGCAGTCATTTTGAGAACAGTATTTGAGATATTATAGCACGAAAAGTTATTTGTTCCTTTAAAGTTGTCTGATCACTGTGTAAAGCTGTTTACGCTGTTGTCCCCCGATAAATGAGGTTTTTAAAATGATTGCTTGATATAGCTGCATTCTTCCCAAATGCCTACTAATAGACACGTACTCATGACTTTTACAATTATACAGTCTATTTCGAAGTTATCGTCTGCTGGTGAGTTTCTTGTGTTTCCACGAGTGTGGTGCATTACTTCGTGACTCCGTTAGTAAAAAATGTAAGCGGAAGGTCTGTGGTGATTACCAGAGGAAGAAAAGTTTGAACACGCATAAAGGGACTTCATTCTGGAACCGCGCGACCGCTATGGTCGCAGGTTCGAATCCTGCCTCGGCCATGGATGTGTGTGATGTTCTTGGGTTAGTTGGGCTTAAGTAGTTATAAGTTCTAGGCGACTGATGGCCTCGGATGTTAAGTCTCATATTGCTCAGAGCCATTTGTACCATAAACAGAAAATAAGCATTCCAAGTTCAGGACGTAACTCTTAGAAGCGTGAGAAGAAGAAGTAAAGAAAGAAAATCACCTAATAATGGTGGGTGAGCTCCTTGGCTGTGGATTGAGTTATTTGTAAAAATATAGCAATCAGCCACTTTTTATTTAGCTTTACTTATGCCAACACTCTTTTCGGCATCTCACCCATCTTCAAGTGACGAAGATGTATATGTATTTCGCCACTGAGGGATATGCAAAAGCCTGAAACGCATCTTGCTGTAAATAAAGAACTACCAAAAGTAGTGGGCTGCTGTGCTTCTACAAGTAATTCAAGTAAAAAAAAAGTAATTAGTCTTTGCCCTGAGGAAGGCCGTTCGAACACGGCCGAAACGTCGCTTTACTTTCGTATTTGAAGCATTTTGAACGTACAAATAACGATTTCAGTAGTAAAGAATGAAAGTCGCCTAATAATGGTGTCTGAGCTCGTTGGTTGAGGATTGAATTAGTTGTAAAAATACAGCAATCAGCTACTTTTTATATAGCTGTATTTATGAGAACTCTCGTTTCGGCATCTCAACATCTTCAAGTGACGAAGATGTAGATATATTTCGCCACTGAGGGATATACGAAAGCCTGAAACGCATCTTGCAGTAAATAAAGAACTATAAAAAATGGCTAGTTGCTGTGCTTCTTCAAGTAATTCAAGTAAAAAAACTTAGCTAGTTAGTCTTTGCCCTGAGGAAGGCCATTGGAACACGACCGAAACGTCGCTTTACTTTAGTATTTGAAGCATTTTGAACATACAAATAACGATTTCAATGTGAAATAATACATAAGAGGTGAGATTTTAACGTAACCAAAGGGGCTTGCTGCGTGAAATATCCCCGGGAGGAACGTTACAGGTATTTACGTCCGAGTACCCCTGAAGAACTGGAACGTAGGAATAGCTGGGGTGTTTTTTATGCCTTGGGTTGGCCCTTATTGTTGGAGCGACTGACCTGTGAAGTTCATGTGCACGACGGCGGGCTCCTGTCTCATCTTGGCCTTGTAGGCGGCGTGGATGACCTCGGAGTTGACGAAGAGGTGGGGGTAGATCTCGTAGGGCGGCGGCAGCACGACGCCGCGCGTGTCCTCGCGGTGCAGCACGGCCACGCACAGCGCGTACACGAACTGGCCCTCGTTGACGCGGTCGCGCGCCCACGCCGCCGTGCGCAGGAACGTCTCCCAGTCGTTGGCGTACAGCAGCGACTCGAACAACAGGATCATCTGCTCGCGGTGCGTGTCGTCGAACAGCGTGAAGATGGCGCCGCGCGGCAGCAGCGAACCGGCGCGGTACAGGCGCACCAGCTGCTTCACTGGGGCCGGGTTCTGCGGGCGGCAGATCACAACACCCCACCCTCAGTAACTTGAGACAAACAAGCATCTGCACAAATATTCTTCACCGGAAAACACTACAATCATTCTCGTACAAGATTTTGCAATACGCTTAACTTCCGAAAAAGCGATTTGCTTATTTTGGCAGGCTTTGCCTTCGAGTCATGAAAGCAGTGAACGAGGAAATGCCGGGTAAACGCCGGGTAGTAAACCGAAAAGCTTATTCTCATATAAACATACCCTGAGAGTTGAAGATGTAACCGTAATACTGGTATAAAAACTTCAGGATCAATGGACAAAAAATATGAACTCCTGTCGCTCGTAACACTATTGATTACAAATCAGGATACGAGGGTATCCAGAAAGTGAGTGCCGAACAGTCGGGAAATGGAAACCACTGTAAAAATCCGATGAAGCTTTGCACAGATCTTTTGGGCAGTGTCTGTAGAACGCCCGTCGGTCGCGTCACAACGCTTTTTTCAGTTCTGAGCGCACAGTGAGCACGTGAATGTACCTAGAAAATAGTGTCTCCCGCCAAGTACGAGCGCCTGGTGGGAAATTTCGCCTGAAGATGTGCAGCCCACGTAACACAACTGTCACGCCGTTCCTTCTTCATGACAATTCGCAGCTGCACTCTGCAGGGGCAATGAAGATCCTCCTACAGCGTTTTCAGTGGGAATAGTTTAATCGCCCACAATACAGACCGCAATTGACCCCCTGAGTTTCATCTTTGCTCGCACGTACCGCTGACTATCAAGGCAACATTTTGGCACAGACAACGAGCTGTAGACCTGCGTAGAGAATTAGCGGAAAGCACTGGCGGCTGCCTTGAAAATTGGTACAACGCCTCGACAAATGTCGAAGTCGAAGCGGCAATTATTTAGATAATTAGCTGGGAGTTGTGGCTAGCTGTTACAAATAAAACATTTTTTGATTATTACAGTAACGCCCATTTTGCGGAAGATCGGAACTTATTTTCTGGATAGCCCTCGTACAATCGTGAGAGAAGCTACAAAACTCCACGGAAGACCGACAGCAATATTACGATTTCTCGCAAGCTAGGTCAACCTCCGTAGCCGAATGCTGTGGGAACTAACCGGGTTCGATTCCCAGTACTGCCAGGGATTTTTTCTTCGTGGAAGGACTGGTACGGGGTGCAGTCAGCCTCGCAAGGCCCACTGGAGCTTCTCGACCGATTAGTAGGGGCTCCAATGTCAAGAAAGCCGAGAACGAGTGGGAAGCGGTGTTTTGACCACATGGCCCTCTATACCGCATCCGATGATACCATCAGTAAAAGGTTATGTGGCGGTAGGTCGGTCATGACTGGCCCATTTAGAGCCAGAACCTGGAACTTTACCTTACCTCGTAAGCTAAAGGCAAAATGAGACCTTACATACGCCTCTATACACATCTGTAATGCGCGAGTGTCAGTTTTTGTATCTTATCTCTTCCTGCCCCCACACTGATGCCTTCCATTTTCTTATTTTTCCCCTATGGGAGAATTTATCTGTTTAATCACAAACTATTTGTCTCTGACACTGTCACTTGCTTTGCAATTTGTCAAAAGTACGACGAACGGAACTTCCCTCTTAGACAGGCTTTCAAATTAATGGTCCTGAAGCAAGAAGAGATCCTAGCTTTCATGTACTCGAATAAATTTTTGCAGCAATGTTCAAGTAATTTATTTCACGTCGCTCGAAATAATGCCAATACGAAGATTTCCTGGCAGTTGATGTTTACCGGTATTAGCGTGCACTCTTACCGAACTTCCACTGTTGGTAATGCACAGGACAGACATTTCTTTACCCGACCGACCATGCTGACTGGTGCTTCCTTTCATCATTTCAGACAAATACCGGCTAGTTTCGTTGATCAACCAAGACCCTACTTTCTCATTCTCGTCCAACAGAGCTAGTGGTCTAGTGATTCCGATATCAACGGGGTGGTACACTCTGATCTTGCCTGTTAGTGGAAAGTACTTACAGTGGAAAATGTCTCTACATAGTCTAACAAGTAAGCAATTTTCATAGTGGTTTTAATGCACCCGAGACCGAGAGCCAACTTATGAGGATGGAAATTCGTAAGTATTTGAACAGTACGTACGAGGTTCCCATGAGAACATCGTCGAAAAGGATACATGAACTTGCTTCTTGCACAGAACCGTCGACCTCGTCGAAACCACCAGTTCTTCTGATTCTCTAATTTGGCATATGGATTTGAGATGTAGGAATACTAGAAGTCCGTATGATTCACTAGTGCCTCTGCTCTCCACAGATAGCTACTACAATACTCACACTGTAGTATATGGGAGAGACAGTTAATTTTATACTATAGGAAGACAGATACGCGAGGAGAGCTTACCCTGTAGCGAGGCAGGCTGTTGAGAGGCTCATAGGCATTGCCCAGCTCGACCTGTTCCTTGTAGCGGTTGGGCTCGTGGACCTTGTTGAACAGTCGTAGGACTTCCCGCTGCTTCATCAGGAAGGGCTTGTCCGCTGCGGAAAACAAGGAGAAAAGCGGTCAGTCTCGCTGGCCTGCGTTACAGGACGACAACATCCGATATACCACCCGAAACCACACTACCTCTCGAATGAGGGGATGGTCTTCACTCTCTGCATAATGATCGACAAGCTTTATGACATTGTAACTGAAAACTAAAAGGAAAAAAATATGAAGAGGGAGCAAGGAGAACAAGTTTCAGGTAGGTAGGTGAGATGAAGACAAAGGAAAGAACAACTGAAGGAATAGCTGACAATTTATTACGATTTTTATTCTGCTGTAGACAGTAAACATGAGAAGTATTATACTCTTTCCATAGCGAGAGCTATGCAATCGAATGTTCGCACTCTCTGCATAATGATCGACAAGCTTTATGACAACGTAACTGCTTAACACACAAGT
The DNA here is from genome assembly GCF_021461385.2 of Schistocerca piceifrons. Lineage (NCBI taxonomy): Eukaryota > Metazoa > Arthropoda > Insecta > Orthoptera > Acrididae > Schistocerca > Schistocerca piceifrons. The sequence goes on along the minus strand of NC_060139.1, from coordinate 1,022,907,949 downwards.
TAAGGAAAAGAAAAAAAGCATGAAAGGGGAGCAAGGAGACAAAGTTTCAGGAATGTAGATAAGATGAAGAGAAGACAAAAGAAAGAGCAACTGAAGGTATAGGTGACAATTTATTACGACTTTTCTTGTGCAGTACGTAGTAAACATGAGAAGTGTCATACTCATTCCATAGTGAGATCTACGCTTTCGAATGTTCGATTACTACCTTTACGTGCACACTTGTGGTGATTTAATAGTTCTCTCAAGCTAAACAGTAAAAATACTTATATATGCTTACAATCAGCTTAAAATTTAAGCATAAAAGTGAAAATGAATGAATTCAGCACTGAAGTTTTGGCTGAGTACCTAAAGAACAGCCATGTTCAAAAAAATAAATTTATTGATGTCAGACATGAGTCCCTAATTGGAAATCAGTTTTTTGGAGGGCATCATAGCAAAGAAGCATAAACAGTGACCATGTGCGAAAGATATATGCACAAATAGAGTATGAAATGAATAGCTAAAATTAAACAGAAGGTAAAGAGTCTTCTAGCAAATATCTACTACGAAAAATAAATAACTCGGTGCTACATTTTCTAAGTCACGGATTAATAATAAATTTGATAATGAACGGTTCATTATGGGGTACTGATTGTAATAGGTAATAAAGACTGTAAAGATAAACATATCGCAGAGAATCGAAGCCAGTGGACGTAAAAGATACGAATAGGAGGCAGGGTTATAAAATGGTACCGAAGTAGTAGAACAAGTAATGACTATAAGAAACAAATTTGCCTTAAGCTCGCGAAGACTGCAGAAGCTCTTCAGTGCTGACTGCTCTCGACGAACAAGAATGGTACATGGAACAATAAATTATAGTGAAAATACTCTGTGCAACAATTACAAAACTGCACAGCGAGGGAATGGTCGAGTATACCTGCCAGCGCTATTTACTCATAATTCAGTCTTATTTACTCAAAACGACTTAGGTTGAAAGTAGCAGGTTAGACAACAATACTCTTATCGAACGGAATAGGGACCTTTTACATTACAAATAGTGACACAATTCTCCCGACTAAGCAAATAGAAACTTTTGTGTTACGAACTGAAACTTCAGAACTTCGGTTCAGTTTTATCTTTTATGGAAAGCCAGAATTACAGAGTTGCATTGGAAAAATTTAGAGGGTAAACATCAACATTCATTATAACGTCAGAGGCAATAATGCTGAGCTTATTCCAAAATCACAAAAGACAACACATAGCCTCTGGTAGCCCGGAGAAAGTTGGGTTGAGTTGGGTTCTTTGGGGAAGGAGACCAGACAGCGAGGTCATCGGTCTCATCGGATTAGGGAAGGACGGAGAAGGACGTCGGCCGTGCCCTTTCAAAGGAACCATCCCGGCATTTGCCTGGAGCGATTTAGGGAAATCACGGAAAATCCGGATGGCCGGACGCGGGATTGAACGGTCGTCCTCCCGAATGCGAGTCCAGTGTCTAACCACTGCGCCACCTCGCTCGGTGAGAAAGTAAAGTCATCAGTGTCAGAGAGGAGTTGCGACAAATGGGTTTGGGAGTTGAGAGTAGAAGCTAACGAATAAGGCTTCTATTCAAACAAAGCAGACATTAACTGATGCTTGTCAAATCTAAGCAGAAAGCAAGACATAAATGATGAAAGTGACTGTGGCGTTAACACAGATTTATAGTGACCCAATTGTAGACAAAAAAGAGGAAAAGGGAGAGAATCAACACTGATAATGTCCCCTGGAAGAGACAGATCTATTGCCAGAACTGTTGGATATATTTAATGTTAGTTTACTCTTCGATATTATAAATCTTCTGGTTTCCTTTGCTCCTGAGCTGTTTCCTAAAGGAATTCGCAATCACAGTTTAGTAATTTCAGTGGAAGGGTGTAAATGCATATCATTCAAGTCAGGGAAATGCTGTGATGTCTATCGGGTGAGGCGAAATAACATTAAAGCTTTAATCAGGAGTCATCATCTGGACTACACTGAGCTATGATTGTAAGGGCTGATTTATTTAATTTTTTATCCCGATTTGTAGTTGCATTTAGGCCTTACTAAAGAAAAGTTTTGTGCATTCAACTGATGAGAATCCAATGACGTGCTTTTTACGAAACGAATTAAAATAAAATCGTTTCAATGCAAGTGCAGTGACCATCTACAGCGCTGTGCTCCTTGATTCGAAACGTTAGTTAATTTTCTAATTGCATTCCATTTTGGCGGACGCTTGCCATTAAACTCGGAAGGAGTTTATGGGAGATGTAGGAGATGTTATGTGCACTCCGAGGCAGGTGACTTACCCGGTACGTCGCCGATCCCGGCTTGGGCGCCCCCTAGCGCCACGGCCACCACGAGCACCGCTAGCCACATGAGCCTCATGCTGCTGATGCTGCTGTTGCTGCTGCTGTTGGCCGGAGCCAGCGATGCCTTTCCGCTGGACGGAGGCGTATTTAAGGTGGGCCACGCCGCACGGGTCTCTGTCCAGCCACCGTGCGCAACTCGGGCGCAGCGCCGGGCGCAAGTGTTACCGCCTGGAAGGCAGACTACACGTCACGCACCTGCTGAAGCTACGCTGGGTAGGCGTGTGCTGCGCAAGAGGAGTGCAATGTGGCTGAAAGTGTCGCCAGATTTCTCGATAGCTGTTACACTCGCGAGTTGCTGTGGTCGTTCGTAAGAGTGGTGCTTCAGTTTACGAGGTGGTCTGGAGGTATCGAGTTCGACATGAGTTTCTTTTGGCCAATTTCCATCTATCGAAGACAGCTTTTGCAATTGTTTAAATCGTTTGATACCACCTGGAGTGTTACGTTTTCTTTGTGTGTTGTTTATTCCGATCTTAGACCACTGTCAAAGATGCTGGTAAAGGGAAGGGATGAGAATTCAGTGCATTAACAATCAGTTAAAATTTAATTACAGTAACAAAACAGATCATAAATTGTGATTGGAGTGGTAAAAACTTCTTCTGCTTCTATACGTATCAGGCCGATTGTGGCCTGTTGAGGTTCCCATCACGTCTCGATCTGACAGGATCTCTTTTTCTCCTTTGGTTTAAAGTTATTTGTCGGACGTTGTAGCCTCTACGGATCTACTTGTTGTAGATGTTCATTCGATTTCTTTTTGTTTTCATCAAATTCTTCTTTCACGCTGCAGATTTTCAACTCGTTTGGAATATCTTCCTCCCGTATTTTATTTCTTCTTTTACACTCTTTCACCGCTCAAAGAAATCCATTTCTATTCCTTGTATTTGTTCTTCTTCTCTTTTATTGAATACCCACGATTCATTTATATACAAGAGACACCAATGACACTGTTTTATAACATTTCAATCGTGTTCCTTTCCATGTTTTATGCTTTAAAGTTCTAGTAATTGTTCGACAGATACTTCCAAATTATTCAGCTTAATCTGCATGTTTTCTTCGTAATCATACGAAATTTTACATGCAAGCCAACTCAAATGTTTTACCTATTCAGTAGTTTATCCTTTAACTACTGTCTAACATCTCGATGAATATTTTCCAAACAATCCATTGACTTAAATGTACTATAACTTAGAGGTACTATAAGATATTTTCATATAATATCTTGTACGTATTTCATTTAGTTCATAAATTCCCTTGTGTAACTCATATTTTGTTCCAAAAATCAGTGTACGATAATCAGAATATAGGAGTGATTTTAGCTTTATCGAAATCTTTAGTTGTACGCCTTGTGTATTCTAGAATTCCGTCTACCAACTGCAGCGGCAGTGTAGGTGTAGAGCACTGTGGAGGATAAACTATAACCTTGTCTCATGCTTTTATTTATTTTTATCGGTTATGCGTACATGCCTTCTATATTTAGTGATGCTTTCTTAAACAGACTTTTGGTTGGTTATGTAAGTTGTATAAGACAACCTCTGTGCTTCATTATTCTCCGTAGCTTTTCTCGAATTGCATCACCTTAATATCTATAAAAGAAATACGTGTCTTTTTGTTAGGCTCTCTCTCTGCTTTTCAATAAGCTTTCGTAAAAAAAAAACTACATCAGGTGACGATTGTTCTATTCTAAATCAGAACTGTTTTCCCAGCAGCAAACATTTTGCTTTCGTGTTTAGTGTTGTGTTTAAATTCTTTGCATAAAGTTTATACGCAACTAAGCTTATCCCTCCGTAGTTTTCACGCATATTATTTCTCCTTAGTTATATATATAACTTACTGCCCGAAAATTTACAGACGACACATTAAGCCAAATCACCCTTCGCACATGCTATATGTGAATGGCGTCCAGTGTCATTGTGCATTGAGTGTAAATGATGTTGTAGCAGCCATAAAACCAGTACCTCACGTACAGCCAATACTGGTGTAAGTCAAAATGTAAAATTACAGATATATCCGCACGCCATTATACTCGATTTACTTGTTACGATCGCTCTTTAGTTAATGTGAATATTGCATTACGGAAAATGCTGTTACAAAGCATTTACGATAAATTACAGAGCGGTCATAACATGTGAGTCGAGTGCGATGGAACGTGGAAATACATGTAATTTTTAAAATTATGGCATGAAACCATATTAACGGTGGTACTGGTACTAGTTTTATGACAACGACAGCATGCCACTGGACACCATTATCATGTAACATGTGTAGAAACTGTTTAACTTCTGACCGACTTTTAATGCACCTAATGAGTGTAACTTCCGCTTATGAGGATACCTGAAAGCGGTCTAAGACCGCAATTGTGCAATTGTTCAGCGAATAAAGTAAAAATGACAGCTGTAGACGGTATCAAATCATTAAAAAAAATTTATCGCACAAGCAGACCGAATTTTAATGAGGATTATTTTATTTTAAAAGTAAGGGTTACGGAGTTTCATTAAGCCACTAGAATTTGGTGGCTTAGGAGCATTACGTGCTAGCAGTCTGCTTTGTGAATGTAAGAGAACGTGTGAGTCCTTGTGGCGGATCACTGATACATACACTATTTTGCTGATTAAAGTTATTTAAAAATCGGCTTTGCAACTAAAAGGATGCTTATACGCGTTTCATTTTATTAATTTAAAACATAACGTATCGTAACATATCTGATGATTTCCGCTTATATGTGAAAGTTTCATATGCTCACACATTTTACAGGTTTTCAAGCCCTTTGGCACAGACTTTTATAGCCTAACATCAGGTAGGTTTGCAACATTATACATTTATTGACCTGCATTAGGACGTTAATACACAACCACAACACTTCTTCGTTCATGTTCCCCAGGCTAAACGTGGTCTCGTGCTTGCACATTACCTAGGTATTCCAGGTATTGCGGTATTACACATTGTCCTCGTATTGCCGCATTAACGTGAAATTAACCAAAAACAGCGGCGCCAAACCCAGGAACATCTGAGTAATGTGCACACAGACGGTACCTCCACCTGAAAGTTGAAGCCATGCAAAAACGTTACCACTGATGATGTTTTAAATAAATGAAGCGAAATGAGCGTCGTAATATAAATAATCATTTTATTAGTTAAAAAATGGACTGTAAATAGCCTTATTAACTGTAAAGTAGCTGCGGACAATATGGCCTTACGAATGAAGATCTTCTACACATTTACTGCTTTCGTCTTGCAGTCCTGTTGCTCTTGTCATCGCTTTTGATGTTACGCCTGTGGTTATTAATCTTTACCGAATCGTCTTTTTTTTATCTCTGTCGTTCCTTAGTTGCTTATAGATTATTATTAATACCGTCTTGGAGACGCAATTAAATACGATACGCTTTCCACTTTATTATTTGTAAAGTATCCCCAGTGGCGACTCTATGGGATCCCAAAAAATCGGCACTGAGAATGCTTCGCAAATAACAAGAAGCGAAACGTATGTGACATAAAATCTTCACCAGACGTTTGTAGCTATTTTTTCTTTTCCTATTTTGTTTCCGAAATTTCGAAATTATCTTGTCCTTTTATGATGAACAAGGTTCCCAGACTATGATACGACTCAGATGAAAAATTCTTACGTACAAGCGTTTTCTGGTATATTTTCAGCGTCAAAAGATCTGCATGGCTGAAGAGATAGTGATGTTACTTAGTTCCTGACGCAATTATTAAGACAATAGACTCCTTATCTGAAGACATAAAATTAAAATCTTTATTCTGAGCCTCCCAGTTGAGAATTTCTGTTGCTTTCTTTAACCAAAGCGACTGCTGGAATGCTTCATTCAATAAGGCCACGGTGGTCTCCGCCCCTACACTACCTTACGAAATCAAGTCATGATTTTGACGTCGATGAGTTGTTAAAAACTTCCCCTCCCTCCAATTTAGTGGAAAAAGTGACTAAATTGGAGTGCTTAAATTAGCCAACTTGAGACAATCATTGTTATGCTTCTTCATTTAATAAAAAATGAAGAAAAAATAGCACAGGTTTTAGCTACTCCCCTTATAAAGAACTTCGTCTAAATCCTACAAGGGTGCAATATCGAATGTGTAAGACGCCTAACCAGTTTGCTGTTACAGTTAAAATGTGAACTCTTCTGTATGCATGACGGATCTCTTGCACAGCGTTTGCAAACTTCGTGCATTATGACGACGGCACATATCAAGAATCAAAAACTATGAAAAATTTTCTTTTAGCTCTCTAAGAACTGGCTTAAGATTATAGGAAGAATGCTTCTGGAATGATACTGGACCGAGGTAGTGTGTCTTCGCAATGAACTCTTCAGGCAGACAAGGTAACGTAATTTGACAATCCTGGTTTTAGACATTCTTCTTAGTAACTAAATAGGAAACATAAGGCTTATATATCCGGTTGAAATACAGGGTGCTTTAAAGAGTTTCATTAAATTTTACAAAAGTGTATCTTCAGCATGAGTGAGTTATAAACTTGGGGTGTATTCGGTCGCTCAATTATGTAAATCATGTACCTTCACATGTTGGGCTGTAGCATTTATCAAAATTGCGAGAACATGGTGAGAATATCATTTTTTAACAGGGTAGAGTACCCCGCAGTGACACCTCGGTCTAAGATCATTTTATGACAATGTTATGCCTCGGCGATAGACAGCTCTTAAGGGTCGAAAGCAAATAACGTTCACTGTTGGTCTCCAAGGTAATCTGACCTCCAGACGGATTTGTGCAGGACTCCATCTACGTGCCATCTCTCTTACAACGTCTTTGGAGCAACTGGGACGCCTCATAGAAAGAGCAGTGAAACCAGTAAGACTAGACATGATCTTATGAGTGTGAACCTAATCTGAATATCGTCTGGATGTCGTTCATTTGTGAAAGGTAAATGAAAACTTTGATCCTATACGTAATTCGAAAAAGTACCTAGCGGTTGCATGGGTAGCATGTAGAAGATATACCCTTGTAAAACTGGATGTTTCTATTTGAAAATAAGGACTTCGTAGTCCTAAGCGTAATTTAAAATCCACCCCAAGTTTTCGTCTTCGTTCTTATGTAGAAGACACAGTGTTTCCAGATGGGATGAAACTTTTTACAACTCCCTACACATGAAAATAGTAAAGAGCAGCTACGTAAAAATGTGGACGTTAATTCTTTGGACCAAATATTTGCAATGCACGATAAAACCGAAAAAGTGCGAGTAGCGCTTGCGCTCCAAGGGTTCGGTACAAACTATGTATTCGATAGCAGACTGTTGGGCTAAGTGTGAATTTTAGGAGCTGAATCTTCGTGTCTCAAACGTTAAATCCAGAGAACGCTCCACTGTGGAGAGGAATATTTCATTCGGCAAGTAGCGGTAGACGATCGGCACGATGTTTCCGTCGCCCTCATTGTAAAAGCATTCGTATTCGATGCTGTACGGATAAAGCTACAGTTTATCAGTACGAAGACACCGCTGTCATTAGGAAGACTCAACTGGAAGCGATTTATCGAAAACGCCGTGAACTTGAATGTTAGTGGACAGATTTTGCAGAATATTAGTCCATTGCATGACCTCACTAAGGGGACAATGTGAGATAGTTTCTTACTTTTTGAAATGTTATATTTTTCCGCTAGTGACTGTCAGTAACTTGACTATCATATAAGTTACTTGGAAGTCTAGAAGCTATGTCATTTTCGAGCAGGCAACTGGCGTAAACTAGAACGCTGCACATCTGAGCATGATAAATTATAGAAAACATTGAAAATAAATTCAAGATATGAAGTCCGTCAATGAGTACAGCGATCGTCGTTTGACACTGAGGTTGTAAAGGTCCGACATGATGATACAAGTTGTAAAATTCACAATTACCAGTTTCGGCTTATGCCTTCTTGTAATCCATAGTGGTCTGACAAACTCAGTTCTGTTATGTGATGCTAATTGTATAAAAGACCTAGGAATACACAAGCAGTAACAAATAAAAAATAATAACATAACTAATAGCCATGTATACCATAAAAATATTATGATGTAAGTATCACTGTCAATATCTGTAAACCTAACTACATTGTGCTGGTGATGGTCTGAGGCGTCTCATACTATACAAGTAGATGCAGCCAGCAGAGAGCAGTAGTGCTAGGATACATGAGTATTCAGTAAATAAAATAATTGAAATGCAATATATGTAGTCCTTAATTAGAATTATTTCATAATGCAGAAGCTTCTTACAGAAAGGCCACGAGGAGGTGTCAGGTAGATTCTGCTCCGAACGTGTTATCGTCTGTCGAGACTTTAAGTAATAATCATTCTCTTGTTAACCATCTTCCACTTAGGTAATGCTTAATTGTTTTGTTATTTTTGGACCTTTTATTCTGATTTTATTTATTTATTTTTGTTACTGCACCACGCTAGGAACTAACGAACTATCTGTTCTTACACTTTTATATGTATTTTAAATATCGAAATTATTTCCATGTATTATATGTCAAGGCATGCTTTACTGTCAGACTCTAATTTTCTCATACAAAGTAATTTTGATTAAGGACTACACATATTGCATTTTAACTGTTGAAATCAGGGTACTAATTCTCATGTACCCTAACACTAATGCCCTCTGTTGGTCGCAGTTATTTTGTATTGGTCATTCCAAGGTTATCACGGGCACTTACTAGGTGTGTAGATATTATGGTTTACATGGCTGTTAGTTATGATATTACTTTTTATTTGTTATTCCTGGTATATTCCTAGGTCTTTTGCACATTTAGCATCAGATAACTGAACTGAGTTTGTCACACCACTGTTTTTCTATTTGTAGCAGATCTGAGGATGACAATAACCAAAGCCGGTAATCGTATATTGTACAACCTACATGATGAAGACGGATCTTAACAAATCAAGAAAGATTAAAAACCGCGCCACATGCTTACAGCATTATTAGACTACGGAACATTGCAAATGAAACGCAACACTCTATTTTTCAGTCTGCATGCGGGCGGCCACAAGGGTACCGTTTGATTTTGTTCTGTTGTTTGATACCTTGGTGTACGATATATCTTCGATGCTTACACATAATTCCCATAATTCATAATACAAAAGTATGTAGCACAGGAGTATATGTCGATTTTCTCCTTGAGAGCAACATAACGCTCAAAAATGACCAACAGCACGTACGTCAGTGAGGCACACTCCATGAACATAATGAAGAAGTTGTTTGTCATAGATCTTGAAAGCTTCTAAAGCATTATCAGTTATCTTATTTAGTGGAGTACTTTTTCCGAATGGCAGGTATTTGGATTCGGGTCCATTCCGAAAACACAGCAATAGTGTGCATCAAACTTTCATAAGATAACCCTGTTTGAGTCATCTTGTTCTTTCAAGAGTTCGGTTGCTGTTCTGCGGTTTGAGCGTTCGATGGCTACCCTAAACCACCCGAGGTAGATTCCAGGATCGTTCATTTAAAAAGAGCAGGGCTGATATCCTTCCCCATCCTAAGCTAATCGGCGTCTCTGCTCCGTCTCTAACCATCTAGTTTTCGACGGGAGATTTAAATTTTTTTTGGCTCATTCGTTTCTGGAGCGAGACTGTACAATGAACTATAGAAATGAATATTAAATAGAGATCAATTAAGGTTACGGGTTGGTAAAATAAGTTTCACACAAACTCTCGGCTCTTGAACATGGCTTTTTTTTTGTTAAAGGTCTCTTCTCTGTGTCATTAAAATCGGACTTCGTAATAAGACAGCACCCGAAGACGATGATGGATCAAGCTGGACGACGTTTTGCTCAAAAGTACGGAACCCTTTGCCATGCTAAGTCACCCAACAATCTTACAACGACTAAAGATACAAAATAAAACATACATAGGTTAGTAATAACAGTATATTCTGAAATAATTATGATTATGCAATTACGAGTACCGTTTGGTTGCAACTCGTGAATGTATTAATAAAATAATGTAGCATTAATGGCGGTGTGCCAAAATACGTCCGATCTGGACAAGACCTAGAAAACAAGAAGAGCCTCTTCTTCTGCTAATGATATGACGTTCAAAAATCTTCAAATTTTTCCCGCTGCTGCATATAATATTTATACAGCCGTGGACTGTATCTATGGCTCAAATTATTTCTTTATTTGACTACTTATAATTATATTTTCTGCTAATAAGAGCTGAGCATGCAAAAATGCCTTTAAACTGCCCCCTGGGTTGCGAGGCGAAAGGACACACCTGCAGGCGAGCAACTCACTCCAAAGCACATTGCATACATAAGTCTACAAATGCACATACATACCATATGTAACATACGTATCATAACATAATATTTACAGAAAACAGATTTTCAATGTTTGAATGTGGCGCGTGCGCCTGTAACAGTTTTATGTTGGTATTGCACCTAACGCGCATGAGCAGTAACGTAAAGTTCAGTACCATCGCGGACATAGCTTATACACAGTCCGTGTGTTCATGTGCACAAGTCGTCGCAGAGACAACATTTATGATCATGAATTTCACAAATGTGTATTAACGTTTAAAACAGGTATAAAATCCTAAAGTTACATCATTCGTTAACATGAAATTACAAATTCTTGTTGCTGATAGTCCCTTTCGCACAGTATTGCCCTTTAAATGTCTTTTGTTTCAATATAACGTCCTTTCATGACGTGTCGTCATTCACAGTTCCATGAACTGACAACATACGATAACATTATAAAAGTGAGCATTGTTTATGACAGTTAAATGTCACAGTTGGCAGTTAAAACTGCGAACTGTGACATTAAACTGTGTGCGTGATCACAAGTAGCACAATTTATATATTTTTTAACTGGTTACACTATTTATTTAGACTGGCGTCAATTTTTTTGCCCTAGGTCGTACATCGCCTCATAGAAGACTTGTGGACTGCCATTCCACAGCGTAATTTCTTGAGGGCATGGAAGCAGGACCTCGGACGGCACGCCATCGTCATCGTCATCGCCTAGACCAGGTAAGAGTGTCCGTCACTTCAGAGGACATTTTGCTCCCTAATGGCCCGTCAAAAATTCCTCACCCGTCGAATGGTCTTCATCGTTTTGGAGCAAAGCCATCGTAGGTGCAGTAGTGAACCAGTTCTTGCTATTGAGATTTGCAGAGATATAGAGATGCAGCGCAGTAAATGTCAATCTGCGATGCACACAAAAGTGTCGGAGCACTTCGCTATGACAGTTTTTTCACGTACTCAGTTTGTCATGCGATATACAAATATTCGTACACAAGTAGTTGTGACGTAGACAAATGTCAGTTGACAAGTCTTTATGCAAACAATACGTAACACGACTTTACATTAATAGTTTGTGAACAAATTTCAAACATAAATAGTTAATCACGTCTATATACTTATCAGTGTATCATGAACAGATTTTTTCAATTATGCGATTTTGCACACCAGTTTCCTCGTAGTTACAAGTTCAGTGACGTATAGTAAATGTCCACAAATAGTTTCAGATTATGTAAGTGTCATAACTTTTCCCATATGGGCACATGTAACCAGTACAGATAACATATACAAGTGAGCATATATCATTTAGCTTCACCTAAATGCAGATAAACACGTAGAAACATGTTACATATAGGTTTTTGCACAGGTACAAATACATACAAGTATATTACATATTGGCTTTAGGTAAACACAGGAACATATTTCTCTTCTCTTCCCACAAGTATGATTGGTCACATAGAAATATTTTTCATACAGTTTTACATACGTTTACAATATTTACAGTATTTACAGTCATTACAAGTTTAGATCTATGTTGTACTTTTGCAAATGATGTCACCTGAAAAAGTGGAGTATTAGACACGAAACCCCACACCAGAAATAAGACCAAGCAATCAACTAACATCAAACACAAAAAATGATTGCGACACGAGTGTAAGTGTGCAGTGTAAGCACGGCCTTAGTTACTCGTGTGTGTGTTTGTTCAGTGATGAGATGCGCATCCAATCAGTTTCAAGGTGAAAGTGTAAGGGTATAGAATGATTAGGTATTCACGTCAATCAGTAGTTAGTTGTCGAAAACTGACGGTGCAGATATTCAAATTAGAGCTGAAAATATATTCTTCACACCTGTATAAAAGTTAATATAAAATTTGATTTAAAATTTTAAGTAGCTGCCCTAAGCACTCGGAGAAGACGAATCTCTTCTTTCTCCTTCTGCTGCTGACAAGAAGAGCTGAATTGAAACTTTTATACTACGCAACTTCTCTGTAGAGGTATGTGAGGTACGTGTATTTGATAACTGTGTGTAACTTAAGTATGATCCATAGATGTTTTTATTGTTGAGCATATAGTCCAATAATTCGGTGCTGCACCAGGATGCGGAATGCTGACAATAACATAAGGACCATCCCACAGCCGACGCCACTTCGCATTGAACCGTTGAAGAGCAGACAACATATAGTGAGTCCGCAAACGCACTATCATACCAGCTTTAAATTCCTGATTCCTCTTGACGGTGCGCGCATAAGTTTTGTTCCTAATTTTGGCTTCCGCAGTCCGCTTCGTGTGTTGTTTGCTGAAAAAAAGTTTTGGTAACGGCGTTGACCAATCGTTGTCTTCTTTGCGATCGAACATGAGCGCATTAGGAGTGCACGGAGTTTCATAAACATTGAAACTTTTACATACCTCTTCAAATAAAGACAAATATATTACCCAATTGGTATGTTTGGTAGAAAGATAGGTTCTCATAAATCTGTTAACCTCATGGAACACACGTTCAGGGGGACTTCAATGCGGACTATACCTTGAGATAAAAATACTCTTAATACTACTGTGTTCGAGAAATTTACGCCGCTTGTACCTAGTATAGTATGCAGCAATGTCGGATAAAGTAACTTTTGGTTTTCCCAGGTGAGGAATGTAGTCACATGAGGAACGACGAATGATGACAGAGGCAGTAGCAGATCTTATAGCATACAGTTTAAAATGTTTGGAGAATAGATCGTAAAATGTAAGAATATATTTCACACAACCACTGCTTGTGTGATGTGGATCACTTACGTCCGAACTTACAATTTCCAGAGGTTTACTGGGTAGAATAGAATGCAAATCAGTCTTCGCAGACAAGTTGAGCGGTTTAGATTTTTGACAAATCGCACATGTTTTGAGTACACTGTGAATCTTACGTCTCATAATGCTAAAGTAACAGTAGGTACTAAGCTTTCCTAGGCGCTTCTTGGTATCATAATGACCCCAAACAAAATGTGTGTGCCAAATTAGGTTGCGTTCAGAATTCTTAAGAAAACAAACACACCAAGTAGTGGCTTCAGGATGACGGCGATAAAGCAACACCTCATTATGTATCAAATATCGGTTAGTCAGAATTTGGTCAGGCTGGTTCGTGAGTAAAAATCTTGCCTTATTCCAGTGAGGATCAGATTTCTGCGGCGTTGACATATTTCTACATAAGACGATATAATACTGGTGATGTATGGTAGTTTATCCTGCATAAGAAGTATTCGATAATCATTCACATTTCCAGGTCAGAGTTATAGTCACTCAAACCTTGAGGCGGACGAGACAAAGTGTCGGCAATGATGTTGTATTTACCCTTAATATATACAATTTCGAAGGAACAGTGTTTCAAAGATAAAGCCCAGCTTGATAATCAGGGATGTACAAGATTACAAGTTAAAATAAATGTACGAGCTTGGTGGTCAGTTAAAATTTTAGTATGCTTACCACACAAATAATGATTGAATTTCTTAAAGGCCCACACAATAGAGTGTGTTTCAAGTTCCGTAGTTGAGTAAGTGCGTTCAAATCAACTAAGTGTGCGTCTTGCAAAACTAATAATTTTCATGTGTTCTTGTTCTCCATTCTTTACAACTTGAAGCAAACATCAGCCTAAGCCATAGGATGAGGTGTCACACATCATACGAAAATCTAAATTGAAACCAATGTGATCCAAAATGTTTGCGTTAACCAAAGCATACTTAATACTATCAAAGTCTTTCTGACATTAGTTGAATGATATCCATATCTGATTCTTTTTGAGTAAGTTACATAGATGTTTCCTATTTAAAAGTTGATGTAGTAAAAATCGTCGAAAGAAAGAACAAAGTCTAAGGAAAGATTTCAATTGATTTCTTGTCTGTGGACTAGGAAAATTCCTGATTGCGTCTAACTTACCTGAGTCAGGTTTTATACCTTGAACATTAATAACAGACTAAGATACTTAATTTCACTACAACCAAATTTCGACTTTTTAAGAATAACTGTCACTCTAGCTTGTGTGAATTTATTCAGAATCTTTTGCAAACTATCAATGTGTTGAGATCAAGTCTTAGTAGCTACGAGCAGGTCATCAATGCAATGAGTAACTGATTCAACCAATTCATCACCAAGTACAGTATCCAGTGCTGCGATAAACACGCCTGAACTGACGTTCAGACCGAAGGAAATGACACAAAATTGATAGGTTCGCGTCCTGAATATATTGCAGTATTCTTTCTAGAATCTGGAGGGACTGCGATTTGCCAGAACGAGTTGGTCAGATCTATCGTAGAAAAATACTTAGAACCTAAAAATTTCTGGAGTTGCTCCCCTAAATTTTCAGGTTTCGTGCGAACAGGTAAAATAATCTCATTACTTGCACGAGCTTCCAAAACAACTCTGATATTACCGTTGTGATTCTTTATAACAAGTAAAGGGCTGCAACAAAGTGACGTGGAATGTTCGATGATTTTCCACTCTAACATTTGTTTCGACTCGTGCCACACAGCAGGTCGTTGGGAGATAGTGGAACATTATAGGTTTTGTGGAAGAAAATCTGGTGAGGCCCAACTTCTACACTCCTGGAAATGGAAAAAAGAACACATTGACACCGGTGTGTCAGACCCAACATACTTGCTCCGGACACTGCAAGAGGGCTGTACAAGCAATGATCACACGCACGGCACAGCGGACACACCAGGAACCGCGGTGTTGGCCGTCGAATGGCGCTAGCTGCGCAGCATTTGTGCACCGCCGCCGTCAGTGTCAGCCAGTTTGCCGTGGCATACGGAGCTCCATCGCAGTCTTTAACACTGGTAGCATGCCGCGACAGCGTGGACGTGAACCGTATGTGCAGTTGACGGACTTTGAGCGAGGGCGTATAGTGGGCACGCGGGAGGCCGGGTGGACGTACCGCCGAATTGCTCAACACGTGGGGCGTGAGGTCTCCACAGTACATCGATGTTGTCGCCAGTGGTCGGCGGAAGGTGCACGTGCCCGTCGACCTGGGACCGGACCGCAGCGACGCACGGATGCACGCCAAGACCGTAGGATCCTACGCAGTGCCGTAGGGGACCGCACCGCCACTTCCCAGCAAATTAGGGACACTGTTGCTCCCGGGGTATCGGCGAGGACCATTCGCAACCGTCTCCATGAAGCTGGGCTACGGTCCCGCACACCGTTAGGCCGTCTTCCGCTCACGCCCCAACATCGTGCAGGCCGCCTCCAGTGGTGTCGCGACAGGCGTGAATGGAGGGACCAATGGAGACGTGTCGTCTTCAGCGATGAGAGTCGCTTCTGCCTTGGTGCCAATGATGGTCGTATGCGTGTTTGGCGCCGTGCAGGTGAGCGCCACAATCAGGACTGCATACGACCAAGGCACACCGGGCCAACACCCGGCATCATGGTGTGGGGAGCGATCTCCTACACTGGCCGTACACCACTGGTGATCGTCGAGGGGACACTGAATAGTGCACGGTACATCCAAACCGTCATCGAACCCATCGTTCTGCCATTCCTAGACCGGCAAGGGAACTTGCTGTTCCAACAGGACAATGCACGTCCGCATGTATCCCGTGCCACCCAACGTGCTCTAGAAGGTGTAAGTCAACTACCCTGGCCAGCAAGATCTCCGGATCTGTCCCCCATTGAGCATGTTTGGGACTGGATGAAGCGTCGTCTCACGCGGTCTGCACGTCCAGCACGAACGCTGGTCCAACTGAGGCGCCAGGTGGAAATGGCATGGCAAGCCGTTCCACAGGACTACATCCAGCATCTCTACGATCGTCTCCATATGAGAATAGCAGCCTGCATTGCTGCGAAAGGTGGATATACACTGTACTAGTGCCGACATTGTGCATGCTCTGTTGCCTGTGTCTATGTGCCTGTGGTTCTGTCAGTGTGATCATGTGATGTATCTGACCCCAGGAATGTATCAATAAAGTTTCCCCTTCCTGGGACAATGAATTCACGGTGTTCTTATTTCAATTTCCAGGAGTGTATTTTATACACATATGTGTTGATCACACGAGGTCGTTCGCTAAATACTTGCATATACTTGGAAAAAACATCATAAAGTTCATTAGGTTCATCATGTGTAACAGCTGTGGTTTCTGTCAACTTATTACTAATTAAAGTTTTCAAGTTCTCAAACTCAGCATCAGATGTGTGTGTCTGTGTGTCATCATCATCAGTGTCCTGTATTAATTGAATCTTGTACCCTGTACAATATTTACTTGATTCAGAGTGCTGGTATCCAGGTAAATTGAAATTTTAGTGCCCTTATCTCTAAGCATACATTTACGTTGGGAGAAGTCAATAGCGCTGTCCTTCTCGCACAATATACTAAGTCTAATATACTATTAATAACCAGAGTTGGGACGACAAGGAATGGCCATTGTACGACTCCGTTACCTACATTTACTGTCACAAATGCCTGTTTCTTAATCTTTGAAGATTTATTGCCAATGGCAGTTAAAATTTTACAGTTCTGGACAGAATACTCTGATATGGGTTCAAACTCACACATTTTCTTGTAAAAATCAGAATAATAGTAGTGGAATACCACCCATAACACCAGTAGTTGAGGCCAAAAGAATTTCACTGGTCGATGAACGACATTGTGTGTTCTCTTGTAACTTCATCAGACAAGGTTTCGTCATGGTTATACCTTATGAATAATAATGGTTGCTGTATACAACTGCTAGGTACATGATCACTGTGCCGTTGCAAAGTGAGTGTGTCAAACAATAAATTTAAATTGAAGTCGCCCCCCAGATCTCCCACAGTCACGACCTGGGGCACAGTAGTGACTGTTTTTAGTTTGAGATCGTCACATTTGTAGTGGGTGCAGGCACAGATGGGGGTGGAGTATCACTAGTTACTTCAATAACATTTACGTTTGGGTATTGTTTATTCCAGTCTCCGAACTGTGGAGGTCGTTGCGTTTTCACATTTTGACTCACCAGTGGGTTCGTAGATGCATTCCAACCTTGAGTTTGCATCTGTGACGGCGCAATTGCCACTGGCCTATATTATTGTTTTGCTGTAATACAGCTGCCATTCTTCTTGAAATACTGGCATATAATGATTGTATTGTCTCCAGTGGAATGTTATGCCACTCTTCGATCAGAACCTCTTCCAATTCCTGTAGTGACGTGGGAGGGGGAAATCTGCTCCGTAGACTGTGCTCCAATACCGCAGAGAAAGGTTCGATATGTTGACGTCAAGGGACGGTGCTGGCCAGGGAAGACGCTGCAGTTCAGTTGCATGCTCCTCATATCACAGTTGTGCTGTCCTGGCTGTGTGAATGGGCGTATTATCGTCCTGAAATAAGGCATCATTGTTGGGGAGCAGCATTTGAATCATCCGTGTACCTAATCATCTAAAATGTTCACATAATTGTTGGCTGTAAGACGGCCTTCGAAGGGGGGGGGGGGGTGGCAGAGTAATGGTGGGACCAGCAGAATACCGTGATATGGCTGACCACACCATCACACTTCCACCTCTATACTAAATCATTGGAACCAAGCAAACAGGATTGTAGGCTTCTTTTCGCGTTCTCCAGCTAAACCTAGCCCGATGTTAGAAATGACGAAATCGTTGACTCGTCAGACCACATGACGTGTTTCCACTGGTGAGCCGTCCAGGATTTGTGCTCCTGACACCCTTCTTTGCGTTGGTTGTCGTCGCTAATGGTTTCGGTATAGCAGATTGTCCATAAATTTTCGCTTTATGGAGCTCTAGACGGACAGTTTTGATAGATATGGGGTCTCGAAGATGGCTATTGAGCTCTGCAGTCACTTTAGCCGCTGTAGTTTTGTGTTGCTTTGACGTAATTAGTGTTAGCGTACGACGGTCACTATCATTTAGTTTTGATTTGTGCCCACTATTGCGTTTACACGATGACGTCTTTCTATGTTTTGTGTAGGCTGTCGTGACTGTTGAAACAGCCGCTCTTGAAACATTGAGTAAGTTCGCTGTCTTGCTTACTGATACTCCAGCTAATCGGGCGCCCACAATCTGTCCTCTTTTTAACTCTGTTACGTCCTTCATTGTACATCGACTTGGGCCACTTGGCAAATGCGAAGTGTGCAGTACTCGCTAACAACCTGCACTGATGTATAGTCCTTACTGAACACGCACAGTCCAGGGCGACATATCCCCTACCTGCGTTGTTGGCCGTCAAACACGACCAACCATTACTACGACTGTTGACATTATTTAGGTTATCCCCTATATGCTCACCATTTCTTATGCGTAAATTGCTTTAGTGTGGTATCTGTTAAAACACTCAACTATACACATAGGTACATGACAATTTGCACACGACCAGCACATTTCTTCTGGCTTTTAATGACATCAGCTAGCACTCTGCAGGATACGTGTTGCGTGCAATTTTTTTTTCTCACTGGATGGTACGTTTCCAGCAAAATGTCGCCCACTAAATCCGCTCGGCCCACAAACTGGAGAAAGACTCGGGCATCGTCCATCTGAATAACTGTCGCTGTTCGAGTCCTTCTCGGGCTCCGTTCACAATTGTTGAGGGAAAAAATGCGCGTCTGTTTGTGAGACAAAAGCGCCAGTTAGTTAATTAGTTTGTTGCGTGTTCCATTGCTCAATCGCACGGTACGGTAGCCATTATGATGTGGAACGTGTCAAGCGCACAAGAAATGAACGTATGAAACAAGGTTTTTTAACATATATATATATATTACAGCACAGTGTTAAAGGTTAATATTTCTATTATTTACCCCATTCCCTTAAATGGCACAATGTGCGTGTAAAATATTTATAGATTTATTTATTCCCATTCAAGAATTCATCTATGGTATAGAAGGAGATGTCAAGGAGCTATGATTTCAATTTTGTGGTGTGCGTACTGTAAGACCTTCGGTACACACACCATCAGATTATTTGACTTGTCGCTCTAACGAAGTAGGCGAGTGTCAGCAATATGTCTTGTGGTCTTATTGTGGCGAGTTTATCTTCTGCCGTTAGGTCAGACGACAGAAATGCCACTTGCACGCTTAGAGTAGCAGATTGACGGTGACCAACTTTAAACAGAACTTGATTAATTTTCACACATATTTATTAAAATAATAACAAGCATAAAAATGACTTAACTTAGTTCTGGATGCTATTTACAATTGACAATCTGAAGTTCCTTTGGTCTTGGTACGTTAATCATATTCTCACATATCTCTGATACTTGACAAAGTGTCTATACATTTATCTTCATGGCTATGTACAGGAATATGATAATCTTATTAGGTGCAGACTGAAACTTGACTATAGACAAATGCAGACTGACTAATCGGAGGTCTGCACACTCGTTATAATACCTCGAGCGTTCAGGTATCACTGCGTGAGTGTGATCCGCGAGGAGAAAAGGTTCTATGTTAGCAGCAATCTCATTGGCTGCGTTACATATTAATACACGGATCGGCGGAAGCAGAATTTGGTCCATCTCTAAGACAGTGCCATCTCGTAGTGCGGAGACGGACGAGTGCTGCACCTGCGCTGTTGTGCTTAGCACAGTGTTAAGGTTTGGTCTCTATTGGGAAAGTTGTGTACACGCTGACTACACGGAACTATGTACACGACAAATTTATTTTCGACGCTATTACTGCTGTCTGCCAGACATTTTATTTCATCTGGTAGTTTGTCAAAATTTTTTATAGCAGCATATTTTACCCCTTTCTGTGCCAAAGATAGGTTGAGTGAAGGATATTGTAAGTCTTTCTTTTTTCTGTTATTATAATCATGAATGTCACTGTTGTTTTTAAACTTGTCCATGTTGTTGAGAACAAATTTCATTAGTGAGTAAATGTACTGTGAGGCTGTTGTAAGAATTCCCAGTCTTTTAAAAAGATGTCTACAAGATGTGCGACTATGAACCCCACACATTATTCTAACCACTTTCTCATCTCTGTTGAGATGGTTAACCGTTCTTGACTACATTGCTTTCTTGACAATTTTTGAAAATGCTTGAGCAGAGATTCTGGCCAGTAATTATGGACATCTGTGGTGTCACATTTTTTGTAGAGAGGCTTGACAATTACATATTTTAACCTGTCTCAGAAAATACCTTGAGTTAGTGATGCATTACATATGTGACTTAGAACATGAGCTGTAAATGCTCCACATTGTTTTAATGTCTTATTAGAGATGTCATCTACTCCAACAGAACCCTTATTTTTCAAATATTTAATACTTTTACTTACTCCACAAGAAGTTGTTAGGTGAAACTTAACCTGACTAACATTTTTCAAAACTTACTCTTCCATGTACTGCCTGGCTTTTTCTTTTGAACTATTCTCACCAATTTTTTCTCCTACACTTAAGAAATGGTTGTTAAATACATTAGCTGCTTGTGTACTTTTGGTTAGCATGGTCTCATTCTCTTTAATAGTAATACTACCTATCCCAGTGGTTACGTTTCCTGTCTCCCTTCTAACAACACTCCATATTGATCTGATTTTATTGCTGGAGTTGTTAATTTCTTCTCTCTTGCTGTCTCATACAGTTTTCTTTTTCTTTCTGTAGACACTTTAATACCTGGAAAACTCGTTCGACAATATGAAATGGTGCAAGCTGTTCGAGATTCTGAAAAAAGTAGGGGTAAGCTATAGGGAGAGACGGGTCATATACAATATGTACAACAACCAAGAGGGAATAATAACAGTGGACGATCAAGAACGAAGTGCTCGTATTAAGAAGGGTGTAAGACAAGGCTGTAGCCTTTCGCCCCTACTCTTCAATCTGTACATCGAGGAAGCAATGATGGAAATAAAAGAAAGGTTCAGGAGTGGAAATAAAATACAAGGTGAAAGGATACCAATGATACGATTCGCTGATGACATTGCTATCCTGAGTGAAAGTGAAGAAGAATTAAATGATCTGCTGAATGGAATGAACAGTCTAATGAGTACACAATATGGTTTGAGAGTAAATCGGACAAAGACGAAGGTAATGAGAAGTAGTAGAAATGAGAACAGCGAGGAACTTAACATCAGGATTGATGGTCACGAAGTCAATGAAGTTAAGGAATTCTGCTACCTAGGCAGTAAAATAACCAATGACGGACGAAGCAAGGAGGACATCAAAAGCAGACTCGCTGTGGCAAAAAAGGCATTTCTGGCCAAGAGAAGTCTACTAATATCAAATAGCGGCCTTAATTTGAGGAAGAAATTTCTGAGGATGTACGTCTGGAGTACAGCATTATATGGTAGTAAAACATGGTGGGAAAACCGGAACAGAAGAGAATCGAAGCATTAGAGATGTGGTGCTATAGACGAATGTTGAAAATTAGGTGGACTGATAAGGTAAGGAATGAGGAGGTTCTTCACAGAATCGGAGAGGAAAGGAATATGTGGAAAACACAGATAAGGAGAAGGGACAGGATGATAGGACATTGCTGAGACATGAGGGAATGACTTCCATGGTACTAGAGGGAGCTGTAGAGGGCAAAAACTGTACAGGAAGACAGAGATTGGAATACGTCAAGCAAATAATTGAGGACGTAGGTTGCAAGTGCTACTCTGAGATGAAGAGTTTAGCACAGGAAAGGAATTCGTGGCGGGCCGCATCAAACCAGTCAGTTGACTGATGACAAAAAAAAAAAAAAAAAAAAAAAAAAAAAATCCAAGGTTTCTTTGCAAAGTGTGTGGTAATAGTCTTTAGGAAAAAATGTTCAAAAAGGGATAGAAGTTTATCAAGAAATATGTTGCGTTTATCAAGAAATGTGTTGCATTTATCACTAGCATTTGCCTCATTAGATACATCTCCTCAATTAACATTTCTTGAACTTTCACTGAGTGCTCTATAGATACTGGGTTGAACCACCTCACACTTTTACTTAATGGTCTCTGAACTGTACCCCTTGTTAGGCTCTGTAATTTAATCAGTTGTGCATCATGGACTGAGAATCCATTTACCACAGGGAAAGCATGTGTTTGTTTTACATCCTCTTCTGTACAAATACATTATCTATTAGAGTGCTACTGTCTTGAGATAAACATGTAGGGAAATTGATCACTGATTCTATGTTATATGTTGTTATAAGTTCACTTTTCCTTTCAGAATTACTTAGAAAGTTTACATTGAAATCACCAAAGATTAATAACTTCTTCTTTTTGTCCGACAGACAGCATGATAGGGAGTCAAACGCTTTTATAAATAGCTCCAAGTCTTCTAATGGGGACCTGCACACTGTTGGTAATATCAATACTACATTATCTAGCTGAAGTTCACATGCACAAAACTCAAAGTGCTGACCAACACAAAATTTTTCTTACTTCTACAGTTTTGTATTTATATCCTTGTTTTATGAAAATGGCAACTTCTCCTTTATCAATCCTAGATCTACAAATATAAGATGCTAAATCATACCCATTTATACTGACACTATCCATCCCGACAGTTAGATGGTGTTCAGACAGACATAGTATATCAACCTCATTCTTATTTTTGAGATCATCTAAACACACTAATAGCTCATGTATTTATTCCCCTGATATTTCGATGAAGTAAGTTGATACTGCCCTTATCTTTGCCCATATTTACTGTACATGAAGTTTCTTTTATTCTATTTATTTTGTTTGTTCTCTGTCTGGACTTCAACTTTAACCTAAAAAACCTGTCTGCCTGGACCCATTACCCACAGGGGTCACCCCTTGTGTGACTGTGGCCGCCCTTACAGTTTCTGCTAATAGAGAAGCTAACTTATTTTTCCCCTTCCTAGTCAGGTGCAGACCATGTGTGGTGTATCCCCACCTACCAACAGCATTAACTGGAACAACACTTATGTGATATTTTGCCATTGTGTGGAGCGTCTTGTTCAGCTCAGTGTTAACATGTCTTGCAGCAATGTTTACCCAGGGCTGATCATGGGGCTGAGAGACCTCCACAAACCCCACATTTGTGTGCCCAGTTTCTGCTCGTATTTTATCCAGGTCACTCCTGATACTGTATCTTGGATTCATAGCCAGGCTGTTTTCTGCTGCCCCAACTATAATTACCTGATCTTCCTTCTAAAAGTCCCTGCATAGCTGACCTAAGTTTTCTGTCACCTGGCTAAGGCTAGCACTTGGTTTCACAAAACTTGTGACAGCTGTTGATCGATTACAGATTTCCCGGACTAATATTTCGGTTGTGAATTGTCCTGATGTAGCATACTAGGTTCGCCTTCAAAATGGCGGTTCCCAGCCGGTATATTACTTCAAGACATAGTTCTAACTCGTATGTTCTGCCAAAAAGTCATTGAACTTCCAAACCTCGAAAGAAATTTCGACAATATCTCTACTCCGAAACTATTTCTTCAGTCGTTACTGTAGTGGTTTGATCTTGTCATTTGCTTTCTCGTATCCGGAAACATTGCAGACTGCAGTACATGCTACATGAACCAAACAGTCCTCAGGAATTATTTATCGGTACTACCTTGACGTTTCTCATTTTGTTAGACACGCTACAGTTCCTGGACCAGTCATGTTAAGCATCTATCTGTTATTTTTCTGTCGTGAACTACGCAGTAGAATATGTGTTAAGTAGTAAGAAACCCGACCTGAAGACGCGTGAACACGGCGAAAAAAGCGCTTCTTGTAACGCTTGAGAGGTGCTCATTTTCTCTTCGCCCCTTCCTCTCAAAATTCTTTTTTGTCGAATTTTGATTTATTTTGGTTTAGAAAGTATGCCTGTAGTATTTAATCGAAAATTTGAGTACAGATAAATCTAGGAAAAATAAAAATTATCAAGTAATAAATCTGTATTTTATTCTACTTAAAGAAGGCGAAATAACAATTACCAGATTGACTACCGCAAATATGTGCTATTTCTTTTTCTAGAAAACATGGTGGGCCGTACCTACTGTACTCAGAACACAGATTGCGGCTCCGGACTCCAGTGTCTAGGAGCTACACAGCAAAACGCCAAGTGTTACAAGACGATTTATTTTTCATTGGCGCCTCATGGCGTTTAAGCTATGTGGGACTCTTAAATCGAATACATTAAGGTGTTTCTTGCAATATAGTGCAAATGCATAAGTTTAAAATTAGTGAATAACTTGCTGGACGTATTCCACTGTGTGTCTGTGTCTACAGTTTTTGCCCCCGGCGGCTCCTCTAGTACTATGGAAGTCAGATGTCCTATCATCCTGTCCCTTCTCCTTGTCAGTGTTTTCCACACACTCCTTTTCGATTCTGCACAGAACCTCCTAATTCCTTACCTTATCAGTCCACCTAATTTTCAACATTCGCCTGTAGCACCACATCTCAAATACTTCGATTCCTTTCTGTTACGGTTTTCCAACAGTGCACGTTTCACACCCGTACAGTGCTGTACTCCAAACGTACATTCTCAGAAACTTCTTCTTCATGTGTTTGACACTAGTAAACTTCTCTTGGCTAGGAATTCTCTTTTCGCCAGTAATAGTTTGCTTTTGATGTCCCCCCTGTTCCGTCCGTCATTGGTTATTTTGCTGCCTAGGTAGCAAAATTTCTTAACTCCATCTACTTCGTGACAATAAATCCTGATGTTAGGTTTCTCGATGTTCTCATTTCTGCTACTTCTCAGTACTTTCGCCTTTCTTCGATTTACTCTCAGGCCATATTCTGTACTCATTAGACAATTCCATGCAGAAGATCCTGTAATTTTTCTTCACTTTTAGTCAGGATAGTAACGTCATCAGCGAATTTTATCATTGATATCCTTTCACCTTGAATTTTAATTTCACCCCTGAAACTTCCTTTTATTTCCTTCACTGCTTCTTCGATGCACAAATTGAACAGTATTGGCGAAAGACTACATCCCTGTCTTACACCCTTTTTAATCTGAGCACTTTGTTCTTGGTCGTCTATTCTTATTATTCCCTCTTGGCTCTTGTACATAGTATATTACCCGTCTCTCCTTATAGTTTACTTTCCTCACAATTTCGAACATCTTGCACAATTTTACACGGTCGAACGCTTTCTCCAGGTCGACGAATTCTATGAACTAGTCTTGATTTTTCTTTAGTCTTGCTTCCATTATCAACCGCAGCGTCAGAAGTACTTCTCTGGTGGATTTACCTTTGCTAAAGCCAAACCGATCGTCATCTAGCACACTCTCAATTTTCTTTTGGATTCTTCTGTATATTATTCTTGTAAGCAACTTGCATGCATGAGCTGTTAAGCTCATTGTACGATAATTCTCGCACTTGTCAGCTCTTGCAGTCTTCGGAATGGCGTGGATGATATTTCTCCGAAGGTCAGAGGATATGTCGCCAGACTCATACATTCTACACACCAACGGGAACAGTCGTTTTGTCGCCGCTTCCCCCAATGATTTTAGGAATTCTGATGGAATGCGGTCCATCCCCTCTGCCTTATTTGATCTGAAGTCCTCCAAAGCTCGAAGAGACTGCTTCTCAAAAATACACGGAAAACTTCTGTAATAATTTCTCTATCGATTACTTACGATTTAAGTAATAGCTGCGACAGTTATTTATGTGCAAAGAATCTGGCTAAGTAACTGTCCGAAAAAGTTGTACATCTAATTTCTTAACAGCAATTGAATCCTCACATCACCGTCGACTTATATCAAACCACAACCGAAGAGTATATGATTTCAAATAACTAATTGGCTTGAAGACTTTATGACTGAATGCACAAACAACAATGTGGGAATTATGAGTCCGCTTTGATTCAAAACACTTTTTGTTATTTATTTACTTATTTATTTCCCAAGCTAGTTTCAGCAACAAATATCACCATCATCAGTTTGGGGAATGAATACTGTAAGTAAATAAATAACAAAAAGTGTTCTGCATCAAGGCGGACTCACAATTCCCACATTGTTGTTTTTCTATACAAACACGGACCAAATGGAAGAGTTCCAAGGTAAAGTTATTGATAGCACAAAGAATGATACGGAGAATGCTCATCAGATAGATGCTCGTAATAATCTAGAAATATGTTAGTATATACATGGGGGCCATGCATAAACAATTAAATCTGGTAGCATACGAGAATAACAGTAGTGGCACACAGCTGGAATCGGTCACAGCCATAAAATATATTTCCATAAGATTACTTAGGGCGAACAGGTAAAGGATAGAGTTTGGAGAAGTATTCAGTTAAAGATACAATACTCGAAAAAAATTGGTAAGAAGGTTTCTCTCTGCTGGATACCAGGGCACATGGGTATTGCGGGGAACCAAAGGGTGGATCTAGCAGCCAAAGAGGTGTGTCGTGATTCTCAATTAGCTCAGTGTGTCATCTCTCTGCATGATGTAGCCTCGCCTTTGAGCTCCAGAGTCTTACTTCGGTGGGAGGATGAGGGCTGGAAGTGACAGGCAATAAGCTCCGTCTAGTAAAGCCCACCAACGCGGCCGTGGTGTATCTCCTTGCAGCCACGTTAACGGGGCATTTTTGCTGCCACTGTTCTTGCAATCTGTTTTCCAGCTGTTCTCTAGTTGTGATTGATGTTTTACTTATTTCTTTATCAGTCACATTCAAGTCTGGTTATTGACGGGCGGATGAAGCAGCTTTCGACAGTTAAACAATAATCACATCCCCATATTTAAGGTTTCCTTCCGTTATCTTGATTAAACTGAAAAAAGGGTGTTCCGTCTTACAATACGGCCATGAGAGTTACCTGTTGTGAGCACCCTCCGTATTGTTTCGGGATGCACTTCCTGTACGATGTCTTTGGCGATTTGAGCAGTGAGGTTCGGAGCACTTATCTGAGGTGTTCTTTCGTTTTTCTCAGGATATAACACACTTCGCCCACAGGAGACGTTCTTTGACGTCTCGTATACGGTAGATTGCTAATCCTATCTTTCTCCTGGATTCTTCTGATTATATTATAAACTGTACATTTCTTCGTTTGTACCATTTCACCAATTTGGGAACAACTTTTATCTTAAGCTTGGTGAAAAATTACTAGCTGCCGCTGTTCGAATGTACTCTCTCTTCCCCT
Source organism: Schistocerca piceifrons (assembly GCF_021461385.2). Classification (NCBI taxonomy): domain Eukaryota; kingdom Metazoa; phylum Arthropoda; class Insecta; order Orthoptera; family Acrididae; genus Schistocerca; species Schistocerca piceifrons. The sequence continues at coordinate 1,022,880,409 of NC_060139.1, read as the reverse complement.
GCGGCCCAGTGTTACTTCAGCTGTATAGAGCACACTACGTTGCAGATTGTCTACGTTCACACTGTCCGTGGCTTCTCTACACACGACCTCTGTAGGACAACTGAGCGTATCCAAGTAACTTTGTTGACGCCCGTGAAGGGGAGCCGAAGGTGGTCAAATCCAAAAAATTACGATTTTGTTTTTTGCTTTAATGTAAACTTTGAATTATTGTTCTACTCGCCCTAGAAGTGGAGTTATTACCATTTTCCCCCACGCTTGCAGAGGAAATGGGCGGCCGCTGAATGCATCTAACACCCTCTCGTGACTTCCTGGCGAACTGCTTGGGATTTTCTCGGCCTGTTACGCATACAGCGCCGTATGTTACGCATACAGCGAGTGTGCAAGGGTTGGCTACATTGTTTTCTGTGACAAATGAAGCGCTAAGAGAGTGGAACATCGTCTCTTTGCTGTTTACCGTTTCGAATTAGTTCAGTGTTGCGCCTGTTGTTGGTAGTATTATACTTCTTGTGTAAAGCGTTGTTCTGGTTACGATGCCACGTTTTAGTAACCGCGTATATAAGAAGAGGAAGAACGTAGAGAAAAGAAAATTAACACTAATACCAAGTTGCGATACTACAATTACTGAAACAATGCATTCTTCTGCTAAGCAACACATGGCCAGCCATAGCTCAGTGACATCTTCTAACAAATACTACCTTGGTGATGGTGACTTCAAAGGTTTCAAGACTATAGAGGAACTGAAACCATATGGAAATGAATTTGTAGTTGAGAAATTGGAATGCGTTGGGCATGTGCAAAAGCGTATGGGTGCACGGCTTCGAAGGCTCAAACAAACTTTGGGTTCAAGTAAGCTCAGTGATGGAAAGACAATAGGAGGGAGAGGCAGGCTTACTGATGAGGTGATTGAACGTCTACAGAGATACTATGGGTATGCTATAAGGCAAAATACTAGTAATGTTAGTGACATGCGAAAAGCAGTGTAGGCATTGTTCCTTCATACTGCCTCTTCCAATGAATACCCTCAACACAGCCTGTGCCCAAAAGATTCCTGGTGCAAATATAATGCAAAAAAGGACTATGATCACAAACATGTTTTGCCAGTAGCTGTGATAAATGCAATAAAACCAATTTTTCATGACTTAGCACAGCCAGAATTGTTACACAAATGTCTACACGGAAAGACGCAGAATCCTAATGAGAGCGTAAACAATTTGATTTGGAAAGTGATTCCTAAAAGGGTGTTTGTAAGCATAAAAACACTGCACTTTGGCATTTATGATGCAATAGCAACAAGCAAGGGAACAGTGTGAAGTGTGAAGTTCTGAAGGCATTAGGATTTACAGCTGGGGTGAACACTGTATGAGCACTAAGAAATATTGACAGAGAAAGGATAAGAGGAGCAGAAAGAAGAGAAAGGCATATGAAGTATGATGGAACAACAGGCCAGAAAAGAAGACAGAAGAGGAAGCTTTTGGAGGATGAAGAAGAAGACCCTGATAACCCATCCTATAGTGCAGGAATGTATTGAGAAACTTTGATAGCCATTTCCCATAAATTAGAATTTTTCGAATATAAGGAACATTTTCTCAAAATGAAATTTTTATACAGCACTCCTAGTGGTCAAACTTACATTGTAACACAGCCATTTGGCAATATGTTCAGTAGTTTCATTTCAGTTTAATTATAAAGCTATTATTTGGAAAAAAAATTGGGTCATTAATAAAAAAATAATTGGAAGGAAACTAGAAAAGATTTCTCCAAAATCCCTCTGTCATAACTGCAATACTAAACCACTCTATATGTAAAAAAAATTCAAATTTTTCTATTTGGTAGTTTATTCATAAATGTTTCTCAAACTTAGTGATTTTAACATGGGCAGCATAGGCACCTCCGGTTCCCCTTAAAGGCGTTCAGAGGTTCCAAGGCCATTGGTTCTCCCCTATTTCTTGAACTCTATCGAAGAGGGATACTAACAACTATTTTGCGTGTCCACTATTTTCCTTGAACCATAGGGCCAGTGTCTCGCAAAAGCGAGTTATTAATGACTGTCTGAAAATTTATGTGAGTCATTCATCACCAGTCAACAGAAATGTAGTATCTTCTATTGTCATTTTGTGAGTAATCAGTCTTCTGAATAGTTTGATGCGTTCCGCCACGTTCTCTTCTGTCATCCTCTTCATCACAGAGTAGCATTTGCAACCTATGTCCTCAATTATTTGCTAGATGTATTCCAATCTCTGTTTCCTCTACAGTTTTTACTCTCTACAGCTTCCATTAGTACCATAGAAGTTACTCCGTGATATCTTAACAGATATCCTACCATCCTGTTCTTTCTTCGTGTCAGTATTTTCCATATATTCCTCTCCTTGCGGAGAATCTCCGAATTGCATACCGGCTAGCATATTTCAAACTATGTGTGAGATTTGTGTGCTTCAGTGGCACGGCAAAATAATTGAAGGATCGGTCTACGGAAATAACTCACGTTGAAAAGTGATTCACTGTTACTCTTACATACCTCTGTCGAAAAGAAACACTCGTGGCAGCACCTAGTTATCCTTCCTGAATCAAAACTGTTAGTCATTTTTCCCTCTAGTATTTCTCCCAAGAGTTTTTGGTCAGTATGACCTTTTCAGGAGTTTGAAAACGGGTGGGGCAATGGCAGTTTGACTCTAAGTTAGATTTTTCAAGTGTTTTGGGGATAACTCAAGTGGTAGAGGGTGCCAGATATTCGATGTCGACTCCAACCCAGCTCAAAATTTAATCTGACATTTTCATGACCCATATAGACTCACGTGGCTTTGTGTGTCTCTTATTTCCAAAAGCATAGGAAAATTTACTCGAGTGTCGAAGTCAAATCTATGAGTAAAAGGCTAAATTGTCTCTCAAGAAGACTGGTTCCGTGCTCTGAAACTAAATTGATGACAATGGTACTCTACCTGCAGGAGGTAAGGGGAGTATTCTGGGAGACCATGAGTGGAATACGTGAGTCACGGTGAAGGATCAGAAACATTTCGTACCCTCCTATAACTGTATGCACAAAGAGACCTCAATGATCTCACAATTGCAGTTAATGTTATGTAACGAAACTCTTTCATTTAAGATATTTTTGTTGATTGTTATAATTAATGGTTGGAGAAGAACGCGCTGACGGGATAGAAGAGTAGCTGCGACTACGAAAATTTTTAAACAAATTCATGTTGAATCTGATGAAAGTCACATTTATATTTAAACGTGTCTTTCCCGATGCTAGATTTTTCAAGCTGACGTTATGGATTGCGGACACAGTAATGTAGATATCTTTCCGAAATTTGGCTAATTTACTCCTCCGGCATGTTCGCTAGGATTAATTGGTTATTTTTTGCATTTTACTTTATCCATTAACTATTGCAAAACACGTGACCAAATACCCACGACAGAACTATTTTTTTGTTTCAAACTTCTGCCATTTTATTATATTTTATATTTCAGAAAACTATGCTATTACTCCGTGCACAATATCCTATAGCTAAAGAAAACTGTTTGGTTTTTGATTTCATATAAGATCTGCAAACTGCAGAATAGGCCAACTTTAATTCCTCGAATGGAGGCTCAATGATGACTGGATTTCTTACAAAAATCAGAAAAAGTTGTCCAAGCAATGTGCGAAAGATTTGCGTTGATAACTTCATTTGTTTTACCAAAAAAAATCGTAAAAATACCTTTTTTTATAGGCGGACTAAGGAGAACGGTCCATAAAGGACTCGAAAGTAACACATTTATACTCATGTTCTCACAGTTTGAAGTATGAATAATACTTAAAAATATGTACGCTCGTTTCAGAAATGCTAGTTACTGAGTTTTGGTGTTTATGTTGGCGTTAAGTTGCCACTGAAGCTATCAGAAATAGTACTCTTTTTATCTTCATGGGGTTTTGAAGTTCGATCCTGCAGGTCTGTGTTTGCTGAATATTGAGAGATCATGAGAAAAACTGTTCCCTCCTGTTCACTTTAACCTCGATGTCAGCTGATTCTTTCATTTCTGTAAAAGTTTTGATGAAACGTGTCCGTCACAACTTTTGGATTCAGCACTAGTAAAATTTATAGTTCGGGTTTGGTGTATTGTACTGTCTCTCCTATTTGGGACCCATGTACTATCAGCTGCAAGTTTTTCTTACTGAAAATCGTGTGAAATAAAAGTTACATCAAACAATTTTTTGCCAGAAAGCTATTCTGTGTCTTTCCTACAGCGTATATTGTTGCATCTTACAGAATCTTACGCGGAATTTGGTGAATATTTTGTTTGTTCGCTTCCTGCATCAGCGGGGAGTATCGATGTCTGAATTTTCACGACCAAAAATGAGTTACATAGTCGTCATGCTTGAAACGCTACTTTGGGATTGAATCAGTGTTTATGAGCGGAAAAATTTCCAGCTCATTTTCATCTTACGTTCCACTGCTGTTGTGGATTGCGTCGGGATAATAAGCCGTTGCGTCGTATACAGAGCCCTGATATAAATGTTACGTCGATTATTGCTTTCTCAGATGTTCGGGGGACTTCTGATCTGTATCTGTGTTCATATTAATAAGGTACACAGTAAATTTTTATGCTAAATTTTTAGCGCCCTAATGCAAAATTCCTATATGCCTGTTATACTGCATACTTAGAGCTTCAGCTTTATCACACAACTGGATAAATATCAGATTTACAATGGTTATCCTTAGTGGGATAAGTTATTTAAATTATTTCTATACTGGATCCTTAGTTCATCAGACTAATTTTAGTTCTTACTTTTAGGTGGTACGCCAGCTATGCGAACTGCTTGTCAGTTTTATGTGCGGTTAATACTTCTGTATACCCGTTACCCGATTATCTCTATGACTTTCGGTACTGGGTATTTTGTGCTTCAGTTTCTCTATGATGTTTGTTGCATACCATTTATCAGAAGCGATTTTGCAGTTTCTAACTCGCTCTTTTAACTGAAATCAGTGATAAAGCTTGTGTAGTCTGTTGCGGAGGCCCCTTGTTAGAGGAATACTGGACGCTTTGAGTGTTTGAGAGTGGTAGTGTTGGTTGCGATGGATTTTGTGTGTAAGAAAGATTTTTCAGGTGTGTTGTTACTTTGGCACATATGTGAAGAACATCTAATTTTGTATCCGTTTCGGATTAAATTGTGAATTTTACCTATGTATATTGTTATGTCATAACGGAATTTCTGTGTCCAGGTGGGTGTTCTATGTAAAAAAAAGAATAATATAAAAAAACATACACGTGAGCAATGTAATGATGTCAGTGCACTATTTTGTATGACTTGGGTAACTACAGTCTATAAGACTTTATTTCGACTTAAAAAGGTGCAATCCACTCATCCTCTCATAGATGACCTCCTGTCTAAGCTTTCTACTATGAATTTGCTGTCGCATAAAAATTGCTTGTGTTCTTGAAATTTGCTGTTGGTTTTTCTGTATTTGCTTCCCGGATATACTTCTGTTGTTTTAAAGTCTATTTAACGATCCTAATAGTTTCCCTGGAGGAGCGTGGTGATGATTTTTACCTCTTGTAATATGTCTCCAGCGCTTTAAAATCGCCACTTATCCCTGAATTTATTACATTTCTGTAGATATACATGTTACAAGTGGTCGTATATGCTAGGTGTACTTATGCAGTAACAACTAGTCTAATTAGACAGTGACGTTTGTGGATTTAAAGTAAGCAGTCTTTATTTGGTGATTATGTATTAATTGTTTCATGATGTTATTTCTGAAGCGTGTACATCTTTTCTGGAGTCTGTGTTGTATAATTGATAACCCAGATTATTTTGTTGTCCTTTAGAAATATCAGATTTCTTATTTTTTCTTGCAGTTCTGCCGCCCTTAATAAGCTGTTTTGATGTGAGGCCAGTTAATAATAGGAACGAAACTAGACAAAGGAAATATTCGTGAAAAAAAACCACTTAATAATAAGTGTTTTTTTCACGAATATTTCCTTTGTCTAGTTTCGTTCTTGCAAGTATGAAACTGTTACGTTTTATTATTGTGCACGATAATGCTACAACTTCATACAACCCGTGCATAATTATTATTATTTTCCACAGTGACCCTCAAAATGTTTGAATGACTGGCTTAATAGAACGTATCAGTCGAGAAGCTACGCGGATTTTAATGCATTTTCTTGGTCACTAGTGGACGCTGATGGAAACGTTGTCCGAGAAAGTCAAATGCAGATCTACATTTATCCACATCTGTATATGACACGAAACGTAAAATTTTAATCTTACAACGAGATATAATCATGTGAAAGGACTGTATTAACTGTTCTTAGAGCGGGTTCTAAGAGCTTGTTATCCTTATCACACGCATGTTATTCAATTCCAATGAAAAAACGCACTAAATTCAAACACAAACAGGACCTCGCATGATAATTCTTTTACTGCAATATTTCCTTGAGTGAAATGACAAGGAAACCAACAGCAGAGATTCGATGTAACGTACTCTCCTTTCTCGTACATCGTCTGAACCCTGCAAAACGTGCAGTGTGGGGTATATCAGACACTTAAATAGTCTCCTGTAACAGTTAAAATGTGAACTGGGTGCACCACGTATTGCTTGCGGATTTTGTTGTTGTTGTGGTCTTCAGTCCTGAGACTGGTTTGATGCAGCTCTCCATGATACTCTATCCTGTGCAAGCTGCTTCATCTCCCAAGACGTACTGGAGCCTACATCCTTCTGAATCTGCTTAGTGTATTCATCTCTTGGTCTCCCTCTACGATTTTTACCCTCCACGCTGCCCTCCAATACTAAATTGGTGATCCCTTGATGCCTCAGAACATGTCCTACCAACCGATCCCTTCTTCTAGTCAAGTTGTGTCACAAACTTCTCTTCTCCCCAAACCTATTCAATACCTGCTCATTAGTTATGTGATCTACCTATCTAATCTTCAGCATTCTTCTGTAGAACCACATTTCGAACGCTTCTGTTCTCTTCTTGTCCAAACTATTTATCGTCCATGTTTCACTTCCATACATTGCTACACTCCATACAAATACTTTCAGAAACGACTTCCTGACACTTAAATCTATACTCGATGTTAACAAATTTCTCTTCTTCAGAAACGCTTTCCTTGCCATTGCGGATGTATGACTTAGCAAATGCCGGCCTGAGTGGCCGAGCGGTTCTAGGGCGCTACAGTCTGGAACCGCGCGACCGCTATGGTCGCAGGTTCGAATCCTGCCTCGGGCATGGATGTGTGTGATGTCGTTAGGATAGTTAGGTTTAAGTAGTTCTAAGTTCCAGGGGACTGATGACCTCAGAAATTAAGTCCCGTAGTGCTCAGAGCCATTTGAACCATTTTTGAACTTAGCAAATCGTGCTGACGGCACGAACAGAAAATCAACAGTTTTTGAGCATTTTCATCTAGTTCGCTTTGAATGGCGTAAAAGTGCTCGAGGAGTGCCGTTCGACTAACAGTTTTGGTTCTAGGCAGTGTGTCGTCTTAATGAACGTTCCCCGCAGACAAAGTAATGCCATTCGACTATGCTGCTATTAGATACGCCGGTGATGCACACTGCAGAAATAACGGGAGTAATGGCCGTCTTTATAGGCGCATTATTGCTAAGCTGAATTTATTTAACGGATTTCATGTCCATTTAGATAGAATGATAAAGACCAAAAATGAGAAACAAAACCATCTTAAGATAGCAAAGCAAAGTTTTGTCTGTGTCAAATGCACAAGTCTATGATCATAGCAGATAATTCAAGTAACTTTCCAGTTTTATATATCGACGCCGGGCGGATAAAAACAAAGATGTAAAATGCCGGATGGTAGGGCTGCAGAAGCGTGGACAAGCGACGTAAATGCTAGTGAGTGATTTGTTGAGGGCAACGACTTCAAATGATTTATTATCTTCAATTTGATGCCACGCGAACACTGGATTTATATGACAACGTTCACGTGAAACTAATTCGGTGTCAGACTGCTGTTAAAATGTATCGTTTAGTTGCAGTGAAATAGCGTTCCGTACAAACATGGTCGCAATGGTTGCATTCCGGTAACGTACTGCAAACAGCAGCCGTTGTTTAAAACACGAGCTTACTCAACGTTTTACAATACGATTACAATGAGAAAAATACAGATACCCTGTCGTTAAAGGTTCGAAAATAGCAAACTCCCAATTATTCGAGTTAACGCAAATCCGACAATGCATGGATAACCGCAAAACATGCATAACTTAAAATATACGTGTTTTTATCAAAGGTTGCTATTTACTGTGTTTACAAAGCATGCTTCATGTCGATTTGGAAAACTTCCTGCATGACTTGTGCGTTTTACACTGGAAACTGACAACTTATTTACAGTGTAGGCCTACACTAAAAACACGGCATATTTCTTATCACTTGCTCAAAGTTCACTTTCAGGAATTAATCGCTCAGTTGTTTCTGTTTCTGTTCCACATTCAGATTCTTCCTAACTATGGTTCTCATTGTATCGAGAGTCCAAACATCGGTACAGTAAAATGAATTTTGTCTTGCAAACTCCAATAACAGATCAGAGCATCTCAGTAAATGGGTGATCCAGCCCCAAACCCATTTACGTTCGATGCTGAGGTGCAGTTCCAGAACATGGAGGGTTTCGCCAATTCTGTTCGTGTGTAAGGGGACATTTAGATTGGGGGAGGCAATGACAATTTGGATCGAGAGGGATGTGTACCAGGGTAAGCCGTTCAGTCGTGTGACCCGACGCGCTGAGTGGATGACGTACCTGACTAATAAACAGGAGACCCGGGTTGGATTCCCGGCCCTGTACAAATTTTCAGGCCGGCCGCGGTGGTCGAGCGGTTCTAGGCGCTTCAGTCTGGAACCGTGCGACTGATACGGTCGCAGGTTCGAATCCTGCCTCGGGCATGGATGTGTGTGATATCCTTAGGTTAGTTAGGTTTAAGTAGTTCTAAGTTCTAGGGGACTGATGACCTCAGATGTTAAGTCACATAGTGCTCAGAGCCATTTGAACCATTTTTGAACAAATTTTCACTCACCGCTTCGGTCTATATACATAAAAAAAGTAATCGTAACAAATTTTGTGATTTACCTGGTGGCAGAGTGGTGAAAATAAAAATTCAGCGTAGCAGCAAACCACCTAAAGAAAAGAAACCTTGCCCAGTGCAATGCAAGGAAAAGCACTTATGCTAAGCACATCACGCTTTACTTTTGAGTAACTGTCTTCCAGTAACTGCAATGCGGCCACGAACAATTGCAAAACATAATTTTCGCGGGGGACGGTGGTAGGAACTCGGCTTACAAAATGATTGAAGCGGACACTAAGATGCGGAGAGTATATTGCGAACCACAATTACAATAACAATAACAAAAATCATTTTTATAAAAGAATGTTATTCTTTCATGAAACTAGTTGGTACACTCATGTTCAGAAAAAAAGAACACATTGAACGCTACAGATAGGACGTTCATATTCGCAGGACACGTTCATTAGTATGTTATGCAGAAATGATAATAATTTCAACCATGTCGACCCGCGGATTCATGGTCAACGTTGAAATCGTGGCGCAACACCACCTACCGGCAAAATGTACCTGCGACTCTCGTTGCCGCTGTAAAACGAAGGTTTTACTATCAGTGTGACTTCAGCAGACGTGCAGGATGCTTCACTGACGTATGCCCGAGGCGTACCGTCAAATCCGTCAAATCAGTGAGTTTGAAAGAGGGCGCATTATTCGCACGGGTGAACGCGGTGCATCCATTTGGGAAATTGCTGCTCGTCTCCCATAGCGGACCTGTGGCTACTAGCCAACAGGACACATGCTGAACCGAGGTGACTGAAATTCTAAACATTTCTGCGGAACGTATTAATGTACATGCCCTATGAATATGTACTTCATACCTCTAGTCGTTCAAGGTGTTCTGTTTTTTTTTCTGAACATGAGTGTAGTATGGTAAAGGAGTAGTGTCTCTATAGCTCTGAGTGTAAGCTATGTGTGCAGATAACTTGTTCCATCACGTCTGGGCTATCAAGTTAACTTACCCGAACCAATACAGAAAAAAATCCCCAAATATTTTCCTTTCACAAACTCATCATAAATTAACGCTCGAACAAGCAATGCAATGATATTACAATGCAAATGGTGTGTTGAGAATGGTTCACGGTAGGCCGTAAAAGACGACGAGATGAGTCAGGTCGCACCACCCAGACCGCCCACGGAGAATATCGACAGCTCCTTGGCTCCGATGCAACAATGGAACGGTGTAACACAACGTACACTATCAGGGGTGAGAGTCCGTTGACGTTTATTACGGCTTGCGTTACGTGCGCGTCGTCCACGTCTCCATCTACCTTTGACGAATGAGCAGAACCACGCTAGACGGCAATGGGGTATGTAACGACGTCACTGGTGATAGGAATCGCATCAGGTAGTATTTTCGCACTAATCCGGGGTCTGTTTGTTTAGAAATGATGGCCGAATTTTGGTTCGCTGCAGACAGGGGGAACGGCATCACAGTGACTGCATTCACGCAAGACATACAGCGCCAACTCAAGATAGTACGGTGTGGGGTGCTCTTGGGTACAATCTAAATCATAGCTGGTACGTGTCCATGGCACTGTGACCAGTGTGACCTAACCAGTAACCATACACCCCAGAGGCCATTTTTCAGCGAGACAACGCACGACTACATGTTGCTGCACGAATACGTGCCTTTTTCGTGTCACAGAATAATCAGGCTTTTGCCCTGGCCAGCCAGATCACCAGACTTGTCTCCAGTCGAAAATGTGTGGAATGTGGTGAAGGGACGGGTGCAGCGCTGTGATCCAGTGCCAACCACCACAGACGGACTTTAGAGCCAGGTGAATCCAGCATGGATGGCCTATACCACAGGACGCCATTCGCGCCTTATGCGCGTCGATGCTATCACGCATGATCCACCCATAGCGGACCTGTGACTACCAGCCAACAGGACACATGCTGAACCGAGGTGACTGAAACTCTAATCATTTCTGCGGAACGTATTAATGTACATGCCCTATGACTATGTACTTCATACCTCTAGTCCTTCAAGGTGTTCTGTTTTTTTTTCTGAACATGAGTGTAGTATGGTAAAAGAGTAGTGTCTCTATAGCTCTGTGTGTAAGCTATGTGTGCAGATAACTTGTTCCATCACGTCTGGGCTATCAAGTTAACTTACCCGAACCAATACAGAGAAAAATCCCCAAATATTTTCCTTTCACAAACTCATCATAAATTAACGCTCGAACAAGCAATGCAATGATGTTACCTGAAAATCTTGACACTTCTCAAAACATTTTTTACAAAATCATATTTCCAAAAAGCAACAGCCCTTGCATTTGCAGCTCTGCGTTCTGTCAGTTATTCCCAGAACACTCAGCAGCGTAACCAACACACAACTCCCTCACTCCTCGCAGAGTGCCACTGGCAATGAAAATGCTACTGACAACCAAAAATCATATTGATTCTACTCAGAACCTTTGTGGCGTAACGTAGCGACTATTGAAGACTTCTGTTCGAAAAATCTAGTGTACATATATGAAGTATCATACGTCAAATAACAAATGAGCACACATCACTTTCACGAAATACAAACAATAGGCTAGAAACCTCACAATTTATGTCTTCACAACCAGAGATCTGTATTCTAAACAAAAATATGCTTTGTAATTATAGTAGAATATTTCATTCTTCGTTTATAATTTTTTCAAATTTCGCCACAAATAATCGGCATTTCGGATAATCCCGAAGCACAATAATCGACAGCTTTTTGTATTGTGTAACCTTAAGCTTATCATTACGAAAGATAAAAATTCTCACATCATTCCATAGATTACTAAAAATATCGTTCTTCTACCACCCGAATGTTAAGTTTTATTTACTAATAACATTTTGAGTAAAGAAAAGCCACTATTTTAGTGACTACGTTTCACGCTGCGAAAAAAGAATTCATGTGCGAAGAAAGCATTAAAATTCATTCTTCTCAAAATGTGCTCTTGTACTTAGCTTACACGCCGGATCTAAGTCAGAAGCATTGGATTCTCTGATGATGGCTGGCGATCAGAGTCAATTAAAATATTTCGTATATTGTCAGTAACTGCTGAGAATAGGGACACAAATATAGGCATCACTGAACAATCAACACATTGACCACCTTAAAACTCTGGTCTTACTAAGAGGACCAGACATGAGTATGAGGTCATCATGATTCCCAACAGATAGTGTCTGCAGATGGATATGCAAATAGCAGAGGTTACACCAATACCGGTAGGACCTACTGTACTAGCCAGAGGCACTTACACAGAGTCATATTCAAATACTAACTGTTGTGAATGTAGTAACTGAATGCTACCATCAATTCAGCCCAAACATCTGTGGTAACAGAAAATTGTTTCCCTGCTATGGTTCCTTAATGGCGACTGACTTTGCACAGTTGGAAGCGAACACTTGTCTGTAGATCGACACTACAACAAAGTTGTGATAACACAATGAGAAATAACAAGTAACATTTTGTAAATGTCTCTTAACATGCAGTGAGACTATCATTTATGTTTTCTTCACCGACACAATGTGCGCAGTAATTACATTCTTTATGATATACGACTATCAGTCGTGGAACATGTAACGCATCCTCTTATATTATTATGTTTTGCTATTGTTATTGCTAGAAAAATCTTTATTCAGTCGGTCGTCGAAATTTTGAAATAAAAGTTATTGTGTATGTCGCGTAATAAATATTTAGCGTGAAGCGCTGTTGCGACACAGGCAAAGATCAATTGTGGAAACAGCCACTGAATATTACAAATAATGTTATTAAAGAATACAGCCGACTGACTACATCAAATAAGAGGGCACGTACATATGCGAATGAGTGGTAAGAAAAAAGAACAAAAAAAAAAAATTTGTTAGAACTGTGTAGGAAATGAGTCTTAAATATAGTGACGCTTGTACACACTCAAATGTATGCGAACATACGAACGGAACAGAGGCACGTAAATTTTGAGTGCAATCATCCCCAGTGGCCTGGATAAAAAGAATTACCGTTAAATGCATTTATTCATCTTAGAATGTAAATGCGTGGACTTCGAAATTAAATGAAAAGAAAGACTGCAGGTTCTGAATGTCGTGGCAAATATATTGAAATTGACGGTAGCGGCCACGAAAGGAAAAAGGTGAACGCATTCACGTACCTCTATTGTTGAGCAGCGTCGCCGTGAAGATCGTCGCCTCCATCTAAATTCTCTGCATAAAATTAAAATAATAGAAATACTTTTCCAGAATTTCAGAAGCTGGAACCCATGGTATCACAAAAAACGAAATCGCTCTGCTTCAAAATCACTTTCATTGTTTTTAACCCAATTTTATCAGTAAGAAATGGCACAACACGTCTTAACACTAGGACAGGATAACAGCGAAAGGTAACTTATTCTAAAACTAATAAACGAAGAGTGTAAAGCTTCTTTTGTTCATCAAATGCTTTACGCATTAATCTCTGGTAGTTGAACTAGTGTCTATATATTCATTAAAGAAATTCATATAATTCCTTTACAAACATATAGCTGCAATGTGGTATTAGCTTTATGTACTAGAAGGACTTTCGTAAAATATAAGGATAATAGTCTGTATGATAAAATACTCACGTTTCTTCTAATGCTCCCCTATGAAAGGTACGATTTAATGATAGCTTGTAATAAGTATCATGATATGTAATTTCTGCTTTCGTTCTAGTAGACCATAAAACATTCTTGGATGCTATGAAAACCAATCAGTTAGCTATGAAACGCAGTAATTCTTAATACTGTATGAGGGAAATACTTAACCAATATCTCTCTGTGATACATAAATTTTAAAGTAAGTTCTGTTTATTATCTTTTCTGGTGTAAATTTTAGTAATGAGCTCTAGTGCTTGTCGTAATTAACGGCATAACAAGAACCTAAACTTCCATTGTTCTGAATTTATTCCGATAGCCACGGTCTTAGTATTGTTGAATATAGATAGCACTACTCAATTATTGCCAACTCTAGACGAGACGTGCAAGATATTGCACGTCAAGATCTGTTCGTAAATTAAGTTTTGGCCTACTTTAATTTGGCGTCGACTTGAGAGCACTTAAAATTTAAATGTCCCTTATTCTTGTATACTAACACAAACTAACTTTCTTTTTCATGCTACTGGATGTTGATGAAACCCAAATTGGCGAAATATCGATAAAAGGGAAACCACTGAGAGCCAAGCAGGTCAGCATTGGTGGAGCAGCTATTCACGCAAGTACATTTATATTCTTTCAGAGAGAGTAATTGTATCGGGCACTAGGACGTACCACAGTTGCAGTGTTATTCAGCTTTTAGAGCTTTAATAAAGTTTTATTTCCATAAACTGTAAATTTGTCGTCCCGTAACGCAATCATTATTAAACTGCTACAAGATTGTTTTTGCAAATGCATACCGATTGTGCCATCAGAAACATTGTTGCTTGATACAAAACTTAAGAGTTGAGCAACTTTAATATTACTTTTTTGATGGAGTAAATTAGTTGTTTTCATTTTTGAGAGTTTTTTCTAATGGTGAAGACCCAATCACAACTGACGAATACGGAGCCACGTGCGTGGCGTGGAAGCCAATGTAGTGCCACCTAGTCAGATGCTAGATCCTTTTACTCTTTACTGCTAAAATTAGAAGTGATGGAGAAAAAGAATGCCGTAACGCTTAAAGAATTAGTACAAAAACGAGATGCCATTGCTTCAGAATTAATAAAAAACCAAGACGCTACTGGTTCCGATTTTTCTCGGAGGCAAGATACTATTGCTTCTGGTTTAGGTAAAAACATAGCTAGATGGTATCGCATGCAAAACTGCTCAACTTGTGCTGAAACAAGATACTCAAGCTAGAGAACTAGCGGAGGAAATAACTGTACAAATGCAAGCATTTGCTGTTTTGCCAGAATCGGTGCAGAAACTATCACTAGATGTTAATAGCGTTCAGAGAGATAAAAATGATTTATCCGAAACTGTTCAGCAGTTGATCTGGAAGGCAGAATAGTTAACTACTGAGTAAAAACTATCACTGAGAAAATTGGTGATGGGAGGTTCCTATGGGACCAAACTGCTGAAGTCATTGGCCCCCAGGCTTAAACACTGCTTAATCTAACTTAAACTAAGGACAACACACACACCAATGCCCGAGGTAGGACTCCAGCCTCCGACGGGGAGAACCGCGCAACCTGGCAATGCACCCCAGACAGCGCGGCTATCCCGCGTGGTTGAGCAAATAGGATAACAACGTAAGATCTTGTATGAAGAATTTAATACTTGGTCCGGTGCCGAAGAAGTGCAGATTGCGCAGTTGACCAATGCAAAGATTCTAGATGTTACAGGGCAGATATCCACGGAAGTGGCTGAATTACAACAGAGATCGGACACTCCGACAGATTACACAACTCAGAGATCAATTGACAAACTTAGCCACGAACTTTTGCTTTTCCGGAGGCAGCTGACAAATGTTTAGCAAAAGTGAAAAGTGATTTAGCCCAAGTTAAGAATATCGTGAGGAACGATATCATGGGGGCCAGTTCAGAAGTAAATTTTGATTCTGAACCACTGCAGAGAAAGTTTCGTGAAAGTAGTCCACTCAGGCAATGGAATCATTGCATAATATGACATGTAATGCGGGGGCAGTGCCATATTTTGCAAATGTAATGATGAAAGAAAACCAAATTAGCCGCCTCAATTTCAAGTCATTGTACTCGTAGCTGATAAGAAAGGAGCGCATCCCATTACACTGATTAAAGCTTTTAGAGGAGCAATGCCAAGTACACTGACTGACGCAGAAAAGATTGCTATTGTGACCGGGTATCGCCAGGGAGGCGGGCATTATGAGCAAAAAGTGTTGTTGAGTATCCTATAGCTATGATGACTCTGAAAGTGCATTCCTAATTAAATACTGGTCAGGCACTGTCTAAGAAAGGTTAAGGAAAGATATTTTCACCCTAGAACCTTTTCAAGTCAAACAGGGATATCTTCCAAAATATTTTGAAAAATATCTGAACAAGAAAAAATATTAGGACAATCCTATCTCACAGCGAGATGTTACCCAGATGCTGAAGCCAATCTAGCTACACATACTCGAGAAAAATTAATTGATATGTCCTAATCGAATATTGAGGAGTTCATGTCAGTATTAGATTCCACCGACCTGATCAATGAAGATGCTAAGAATATTACAAAAATGATAAAAATAATAATAATCCCTATCATAAGGAAGGGCACAGAAATTATGTGGATGATAATCACAGTCAAGTTAATGGTAACGGAGAACGTAGTGACGGGAATAATAACAATAGTGGTAACTGTGGTTACAATTATTTCGATAAGCATACGCTGAAGAAAGAAAACCTCCTACTGATTTAATCTTGGCTATATCAATCAATCCAATAGTTACCAGACAGGAACAAACTGGCAGGACAATAGTTCAAACATAAATGATGCAACTGAGACTGATTCACCGTCAGTTGATAATTCTGAAAACTAACTTTGCCAATATCTAGCCCCAAACAGTTGGTCACAGAATGGGAGAGGGGTGCTCAGAAGAAATTAGACTAAGTCCTCATGAAACTGATGGAATATGTGAGAGGAATTATGTTCTTATAGTTTGTTGTGAGAATCAACCTAAGGAAAATTCCTGTGGTGGCTGCAAGTGAAACAGGTGCTGCAGCTTGTGTGATCTCCTGCAGATTGTATGAAAGATTGTGGCAGATAGTGGAAGTGCCTACCCTGCATGTCTGTAATTGTACTATTGTAGGAGCCATTGGCACACGATCTCAAAATATTGGTTGGCAGTGTCGCATATTGATAAGGTTGGAAATGTATAAATTTGGAGCATGTTGCCAACTGTAAAAATGTTAACTGTGGTCTGAATAGTCGGAATGGATTTTATTCCGTGAGAAGAAAGTTACAGTAAAACTATTTACTGGAAACTCTATGCTTTTGGTTGATGGTCATGGGGAGTCAACTGACCTTTTGAATACAGATTTAGGCCATGGCAAATATTGTAAGGAAATTAAAATTCGTTTCATAGGGAATGAAAGAGAAAATTCATACCCACAGCGATCTGGAATCAATAAGAAGCTCAACATAGAGCAACAAATTAAGATTAAAATCCGTAAGAGGCAATATCTTACTAAAGAATAACAGACCGATTTGCTTAATGTTTTATTAGAACATGTAAAATTTTATCTGAAAAGAAGCATGTTGTGATGCAAGGATCTTATTATCATCCAAATGTCATACCTTGTCAACCATTTTGTTTGCTATCATATGCCATCACATGGTCAAAGGGGACTACTGCCTCAAAAGGGATCACGAAGATGATAGACTAGAAGATTATAGAGCCATTGTCAGGTCCATATTGCAACCCATTATTCACAATAGCAAAACATGGGAACAATATTCCATTGGTAGTGGACTACAAGGAAATCAATAAGATTATTAACCTCTCCGAGAACTCGTCCTGAGGAGCACAACTGTTCAAGTATTGAGTAATTAACATCAATATATTTCAGATGTCCACACTGGCAGGTTCTGTTGCATGAACCATCTAAGAAAAACACAGATTTTATCTTTGCTATGCAAAGGTACCAATCTAGGGTCATGAAGATTAGAACGAATCAAAGTGATTGTATTTTTTAGCAGCTCTAGGTCATATAATAGGTCCAGGCACATTAGATAAAATCACCATGTCTGTGGACAACTTGTTAATTGTCACCACACCTTGGGAGGAACATGTTGAATCAGATGTTAGACAAATTTCAGCAGTATGCTGTGACTATTAATTTACAAGTTCGGAAGAGAGGGAGAGAAGGAATTAAATTCTTTGGATGTACGATTATACCCTATGGAGTTTAACATGATGAAAGCGAAATAGAAGCTATAAAAACCTTTCCTGTACCGCAAACGAAAAAAACCAGCTAAAAGCGTTCCTTGGTTTCACAATATTGTATCACCCTTTTGTGCTGGATCATATTTTAAATTCGGAACCATTTCTGAATAGAAAAGAAGTACTGTGTATTTGGTGTGTCAGTCAGCGTTCGAAAACAGTCAAGACTTTTGCTTCGCCACGAATGCTTCGTCAGTAGGCCATGAGCCGTGTCTTTTTCAGGTTAGAGACACTGAGAAGAAACCTACTACGTGTGCTATTGCCTTCACCAGTCCCATATTTACTAACTGTGGAAGTGGTTACACGACAACAGGATTGGAAGTCCTTGCCGTTGTTTGGACATTTGGTAAGTTCCATTTCTATTTAGATTGTGGCTGAACAAGGGTTTATTGTGGTCATGAGGCTCTAAGTCTTCTGTTGGGTTGCAAATTGTGCATGCCAGGTTGGTTTGATGGTCATGGCTACTCCAGGAATATGATTTAGAGATTATTTATGTGAATGGTGAAAATAATGTAGTAGCTGACATGCTATCACGTCTGCAGAGGGACTGCATAGTATCCATGGATATGGCAATCAAATTACCGAATTCAAGACTTTATTGATGAAGGAAAATATTTACAGACAAAATTATTCAGATCAATGTAGAAACATGAAATGGCTAGATGTTAATGATCCCAAATGGGGAGAATTAAAAATACAGCTCTTGACAAATCCTATGAAGGCGCTAAATAGTCACTATACTGTGCATAATATCCTATTAATTTATCGCCCATGGAATAACAAGTTTCATGTTTGCGTTCCAGAGGCAAGCCAGGAATATATGATCTGGTTCACACTAGAGCCAGAGGCATTCTGTGGTGGTTAAATGTGCTGCGAAGATATCTGATTTTTGCTGCTTTCTGAGCGTAAAGCAGAAGGTCCAACAATTGATATGAAAATGCTCTCAGTATCAGGAGGGGAAACCTTCAAACTGAGGCTCAAAAGGAGAAGTAAACCATACTATTGTTGAGAAACCTGTAGAGATTATTGGCACAGACATCTGTAGAGTTGTTCCAGGCACGTGCAGGTATCCAGTGTATTATTGCGATGTATGATTAGTTTAGAAACAATTAAATTATTCGATTTGAAGGGAGTCACAGCGCCCCAGTATCCGCCAAGTTGTAGAGAATTACATTCCTCCAGTTGGCAAACGAAAGACTCTCTTGCCTAATAATTCATAAAATTTCACTACCAAGAAATGGAAGCAATTTTTACAGATATGCGATATCAAACAGATACTCATATCGCATTACCGCCCTGAAGCGAATCCCATAGGACAGGTATTCATGGAATTTAATAGGATTGTGGACCTATCGCACAAGTAAACAGACTGCATAGACAGATTATTTGCCATTATTGAAGGAAGCTTTTAATAACTTAACCCACAGCTCCACACAATGTAGGTTCATGTGGACATGTGGACAAGTAAACAGACTCCATGGGTAGATTATTTACCATTATTCGAGGGAGCTATTACTAACTTAAACCACAACTCCATATAGTATACGCCAAACAAACTAATATTTCACATGGAAGAAACAATGTATGGGTCAAGCAATTGGCCAAGGTCCCGGAAGAGGTGTTCTGTTTAAAAGAAAAACCAACATGAGCTCTGATTGTACTCACGCGAAAGGCAGAGAATAGAAAATTATATTTCGGCGCCAAACTGAAAGCAGTACAGGAACTCGAGGTAGTGGAGAAGGTACATGTGTAAAGCCATAATAAGTCTTCTAGGTTGGCTAAACGAAACAAGAAGTGTACGTTCTTATACTCAGGCCCCTCAATATTGACATATCTCATGATGGTGTGTATCTTTTGTCATATGCTGGTACACAACGAGTCAAAAAACGTATGCACACAGAGACCGCAAGAAATATTTTTAGTGAAAACACCCAGGAGAAGTAGAAAATTATTTGAAAATTTTTATATAATTTTATTTAGATGTAACTGTGCAGGTTTATAAACTGCCTATTCCTCAGTGAACAATGTATCTGTAATTAGATACCTGAATACGCACCTTACATTTTTTTATATTTCTTCATTGATAAATCAGTCTTTTCTTGAAATCACTAAGGTCTATGAAAAAGTGAGAGCCTTCGTTTTGAAATAAGTTGAATCTGGTTGTGGAAGCATGTCAGTCTGTATGTGGCTGTGCCACACATGTAATGTAAATAGTTCAGTAATACTGCATTTAAAGGAGTGACTGTTATTATTAAGCACTTAATTCACTGCAAACTGATAAACTGATAAATTTTGAATCACAATCGATTCTGAGTCATTATTTTGTAAAATAATCGAACGATGACATTTGTCTTTGGGTTTCATTCGCAGAATTCTGACTTCAGCTTGATTAGAGTATTTCCTCCTGAGACTTTACGGTCTTGGTACAAGTAACTGTTCATCTGAAATGGTATAAACCAATCATATGTATTGGGAGTTATTAATATCTGGAAGCAATAAAAGGACAAAAGCTTGAGACATAAAAAAACAGAGTTACCAAAAGAGATAGTTTTTAAATAATAAGTGTCTAGTTTCGGTTATGTGTTAAGATAGTGATCTTTGGGAAACATGTTGTGGACAAGAATAAGCCATGTGAATCGTAAAGTTTTATAAACTTAACGTATATGTGGTAGGACCTGGTGTGAGTGTGGACAGTTATGTTAACTGTGAACTGTGAGTGTCACATAATAAGTGAAGATGGCATCTTACAGGCAGTAACGCAGAGGGACACTTCAGTTGCTATGTCAGCTGCTGAGTTACAAGCAACTCTGAAGTGAACAGACCAGCATAATACCTATTGTGGAGAAAGCAGTTTGTCTTCTGAACATGATGCAGTTGTCGTTGAATTGACACCTGCCTGTGGTGAAATTAAGTATTCCACTTGTTAATATTCTGCATTGTTGCTGACAGGTGACTGATCAGTTGATTTGGGCAACAGGAGGGAAGGCAAGATCAAATACATAGACATTAAACAGTGCATGTAGTGATACTACAATTACCGAACTTGGAAGGGCCAGTGGAAACTAGCAAGCAAGGAGAACATGGACCAAACTGGTCCCAAAAATACCACTAATCTACAGTGCATCCGATTTGAGAACTGAGTAAAGGATATTAGAGAGGGTCAAGATTCTGCCTTAAACACTTCATTATTTAAACCAGTGCATTTGTCTAAAGGAGGCCATAATATTGACGATTATTAATTATGATTTTTTGGAATGTTTCATGTTCGCCACCTGGGGTGGAGTGGTGAGCTATATACCTTCCAATGTAGACCTACAAGCAGCTGTACCTTCACAGAGGCAGACAATCCACGTGTGACAATTCAGCATGACCAACTTGCACCATCCGTTTGCCTCTACTACTATTAAGAAGAGTAGTATGATTCTCATGGCATCACTATAAAATTTGGTAGCTATATGATTAGTATGAGAGATGAATACTTGTATGTCAAATAAGATATATGTATTTGATAATCTTACTTTCAAAACTAATATTACTGGCTGTATACTTTAACAGTGTATTGTATAAATTTTAAATATACATCGATGGGTTTAAATTGGAGTTTTACTTGTACATTATGTTATTTGAACATTAATATCTCGTTTCAATTTGTATTTAAAACTGAAATTACTATTATTGTTGACTCAGATTCAAATTATGATGAGAAAGTCGAGTGAAATTTGAAATTTATAAATTACTACTGCAAGTAAATGTTCATGAAACTGAAAGTGTCTTCTGTGGTTTTTGTCAGTTTGCCACAAACCGCACTTGAATGAGCAGAAAATTAAGTAATGATATCCTGGGTTAAAAGAAAACAATTAACATAATGACTAGCCAACAACAGGATGTAGTACTGATCTTTGCAGCTGCTCTGTTGAATGCAATAGGAAATTAATTTTTGAAAGCCATTAGCTTATCGTATACTAATTGTGACTGAAATTTTTCAGTAACTCAGATTTAAGGAAACTTAATAATGATAAATACTCAATGTGTCATGATTTTATAGATTAACTCTATAGTTGGTTACTACATATTCAACAAATTTCTTCTACATAATGTACAACTTCAAGAGATCCTTGTAATTTTGAAGAGACTCATTCAGTGATAACTAACAATAGTAATTAGCTACTGCACTAATCAAATAAAATCTGTATTGCAAACAAACTGAATGGCTGAATACATATGCAATTTCATAGACCCAGTATTTCGCCATTGGGGCGAATGTAAGGTCTCTTGACATGTTATGGGAATATTCATTCTATTTTCTACATTTATGTACTGTTTACAGTAATTATGATTTTTGCCACACATCGGCAAAAGATTGTGCCACACGTAGCTGTAACTGTGTATTAGCTCTCTGTACTAGAAGGACTCTCATAAGATGTAATATAATGATCTGTGTAATAAAATACTGACTCTTGTTCTGATGCTTATTACAAAATGTACAATGTAATCATATGCTGTAATAAATATCATATTATGTAATTTCTGCTTTCATTCAAGTGGATCATAAAAACTTCCTTGAATCCTATGAGAAGTGATCAATTATTTATGAAATATAGCAATTCTTGGTAGTTTACGAGTGAATACTTAACTAAATATCTACACTCAACTAAATATCTCTCTGTGGTATATAATTACTAGAGTAGGTACTGTTTACTTTCCTGTGGTGTGGATTTTAGTAAGGAACTCTAATGTTCATAATAACTAGCGCTATAGCCAGAAGCTGCATTTCCAATTTTCTGATTGTATAGTACAATAGCCAAAGTCTTAGTCTTGTTGAACAAAGATATTCCTAATCAGTTACTGCTAAGACCAGTGTATATTACAAAATGGTACTCAGCTTTTGTACACTCGATGTGTAAAAACTGACACAATGATACTAAATACTTTGTACTGTAATTGAGCAGTCCAATTACTCTGGAAACAGCAGCTAGAAGGTAGTCTGCAGAATATTATGCTGTGATAACTGCAGGCACAAACTGAACTGTCTGTCTGTTGGTTTGGAACTGTGTGAGTGTCTGTTTACATTGTGTATTTGTGCCTGTCAGCGGCAGGATTTCCATTTCCACCAGTAGAAGATGTAAACGAAGTAGCCGTGGTTGGCAGCATTCACTACGGCGGCTGTCCACACAATTGGCGGACATACACGATGCACTGCAGCAAGTGGCATGGGAGCAGGAAGAAGTCCATCCTGGGAGACAGCTGGGGGCTTCTGCACGGAGCTGAGAGGTCAGGCGGATGGCTGTGCCGGTTTAATTGGCGGCCTCTCGTAGTATCTGACGTGTATCTGTCGCTTGTTGCACAAAATCTGCCCTCTGTGAGAGCCAGCTAGAGTCAGTAGCGTTCTGCTTCCTTGCTTGCTGGCGTGCATATTTTGTGGATGCACACATGTTTCTCTCTCTCAATTCGCCAACAGCACTGCAAGAAAAGCACACGAAACCCTCGGTGAGAGGATGTAGGCGAGCAATCGCCGTTTCGACGTCTGCAAGCTGGTCTGAGGTGGCTGGTGCAATGTTCGCTTCCATCAGTTTGCTGCGGGCAGGATGTAGATGGGGCTTACTGCTTGAAGTGCCGGCAGAGCAGCTGCTGGCTGCATTATCTGGTGGTAGGCTGCATATAGGACTTCTGTTTCTACAAAAGAAAACAGCCTAATTCTACCTACATGCATATGACCATGATGTGGCCTGATTTAATTCTTACAACGCATTGTGATTTCATATGAACAGTAAAACTTAAACATAGCATTGTTGAACTGGTCTGATGCCCTGGTACCGATGTGCTTTTCCCATACTTACACATTAGACAGCATTCCCAGTAGAATGAAAGGCTGAAAAAAAATGCAGAGATGGAATGTTGCTTTCTAGGCACAGTAAACAGAAGGGAATATAAATTTTTGGTGGACACAGGTGCTCATTTGTCGGTCGTCAGTCTAGCTTTCTTGGTTAGAAAGGGACTGAGTGAGGTCTCCACTGTCGAGGTTATTTAGGGTACGTGACAATAATATGCTGTCATTGGGGACAGCACTACTCCGCTTTAGTATAGGAACTAAGAGTTTTCAGGAGCATATGGAAGTGTTGCCACATGTTTGTGACGTATACAATGTGATCATAGTACTTAAGTTTCTTGATTAACTTCACACAAAAACCGATCTTTTGCGGTGTCCAATTGACTTAGTGGGACGCTGCTTCGACTATGGGTAACAACTGCAACTGTTAAAATGTCGCAAGATCCACTGACAATGAAGGTGGTACCAAATGAACGGTGGATGTATGTAATAAAGATCAATTTGCATGATAGTATACCGCAAGGTACAAGGAAGTTGGTCTGGGATAGTGTAGGTATGGACTTACTGAAGGAAGTGTTATGTGTTATCGAGTCATTGGAGAGCAATGAGAAACTGCATAAGTCTCACTGTTTGTGTACTGAAGCGTAGTACCCACCACTGAAATGATTAGAAATACTATGGTTCCAGTTAGTCTTGATAATTTTGGTATGAATGAAGTAAGTCTGCCAAAGGGTCTAACGATTACTAATGTAAATGTCCAAGAGGTGGTTGATGCAAACAGGTCAAGAGAGGACCTTCACTGTGAGCAAACCATCGATGCCTTTGCTATAGTGAGAAAGTAAAGCAGTTACAAGGAAACAATAATAACGTGCATTTTGTGGAATTATGTAACCCAAATGGTCCATTACTAGAAATGCCAGTCATGCAATATGGGATACCAACAGTCAACAACACTTCAGTGCTTACGAAACCATACAGGGTCCCAAGACGTATTCATCCACTGACTCAAAAATTTATTGACCAAGAACTGGCCAATGGGATTACTGAAGATACTAGCAGCCCTTCGGGTGTATCCATCATTGTGGTCCCAAAGAAATAATGAGATGGCAGTAAGAAATGCAGACTGTGCTGTGATTACCAGTACAACAATGCACGCACTATCACCAATGTGTACCGTATGTAACAGAAAATGAGGACAACTTTGGTCACTGCAAATATCTTTTCACAATATGTTTGAAGAGTGGACACCATTGACTAGAAGTAGCAATGGAGGGCCAGCGAAACACTGCTTTCTCTGTCCCTGGGCCTATTTCCAGTACCATCAAATGACATTCAGACTCAAGAATACACCAGCTACTTTTCAAAGACTGTTACATTGGGTACTTAGAGGCCTGAGGCCAAAATAATGAATGGTCAATGTGGTCGACATCGTCGTATTTTCAAGGGACATGGAGGAAGATGTATGTTGACTGGAAGAGGTGTTTAAGAGTATGAGAACAGCGTGTCTAACACTGAGTACTGATGTATGTCACTTCGCTATGGCAGAAGTAAACTATCTTGGGCACGTGATCAGTCAATAATGTGTAAAAACTAATCTACTGTTAGTGTCAGCATTTCATATCCTCTTGCTACTTCAGACAGCAAAACAGCTGCAGTCATTTTTAGGGCTTTGTAACTATTATAGAAAATTCGTCAGATATTTGTCTGAGACTGCCATACCTTTGAACTGATTGTCGAAGAAAGGAGAAAAATCTGAATGGTTTACCGAATGCTACAGAGTATTTGATACCATTAAATAGGCACTGACAACAGATCCCATTTTAGTATTTCCCAACTTCAAAAAGAAATTCAGTGATGCAAGCAATGTGGAGGTGGATGTGTTCTCAGCCAGAATATCGATAAGAAGGAACATTCAGTAGCATATGTATCCATACAACTGAGTAAATCAGAACAAAGTTATTCCAAAACAGAGGAGGAAATGTTAGTAATTATCTGTGGGATTTCTTACTTCCATTTTCATTTATATGGCAAAAAGTTTTAAGTGCTCATCGATCACGCCGTTTAAAAGTGGTTGTTAGGATTAATAGACCATTCCAGTGGGTTAGCAAGATTGTTTCTGATATCAAACAATTTCTAGTATGAGGTGGTGCACAAAAAAGCGTAAAAGTATACCAACGCCGACAGTTTGAGCAGTAAAATTTCAATTCAGCAAGCGCTGACAGTTGACACTGAATATCAAGCATTCAGGTCACACAATGGCTTATTGTGCAGAACGACAAAATGCAGGTTACATTAGGTGGTACCTACAGCATTCTGTGAAGACGTTTTGAAAGAAGCACATGACTCGTCATGGAGGTCATATAGGAACCGAATAATAGGTGGCTGAAAATTTTTGATGAAGGACTAGGAAAGAGGGCCGTGAGCAATATGTTTGGAATTGTGTTCGTTGTGCGTGTCAGGCTGACCCTAAGCACTAACTAATTCCACTAAAAAGACTACCAGAAACATAGAAACCATTCGAAACGACAGGACAAAATTTTTAAGACCATTTAGTAGAACGCCAGCAGATAATTGTTACATATTGACCATTTCTCACGGTTCATATTGATGATTGCAATTCATGACTAGCAAGCCATAGTGAGTAACTGTTTGCTCAAGTTTGGCGTTCTCGATTCTTTAATCACAGATCAGAGTACTAATGTTATGTTTGATTTGCCAAAATACTTATGTCGATTGCCTCACATTTGCAGGCTCAGAACAAGCCCTTTCCATCCTCAGAGCAACAGGAGAATATAAAGATTTCGATGCACAATTTCCGAGATGTGAGCTACACTACTGGCCATTAAAATTGCTACACCACAAAGATGACGTGCTACAGACGCGAAATTCGCACAAGGTTGGCGCCGGTGGTGACACCTACAACGTGCTGACATGAGGAAAATTTCCAACCGATTTCTCATACACAAACAGCAGTTGACCGGCGTTGCCTGGTGAAACGTTGTTGTGATGCCTCGTGTAAGGAGAAGAAATGCGTACCATCACGTTTCCGACTTTGATAAAGGTCGGATTGTAGCCTATCGCGATTGCGGTTTATCGTATCGCGACATTGCTGCTCGCATTGGTCAAGATCCAATGACTGTTAGCAGAATATGGAATCGGTGGGTTCAGGTGGGTAATACGGAACGCCGTGCTGGATCCCAACGGTCTCGTATCACTAGCAGTCGAGATGACAGGCATCTTATCCGCATGGCTGTAACGGATCGTGCAGCCACGTCTCGATCCCTGAGTCAACAGATGGGGACGTTTGCAAGACAACCATCTGCACGAACAGTTCGACGACGTTTGCAGCAGCATGGACTATCAGCTCGGAGACCATGGCTGCGGTTACCCTTGACGGCGCGTCACAGACAGGAGCGCCTGCGATGGTGTATTCAACGACGAACCTGGGTGCACGAATGGCAAACCGTCTTTTTTTCGGATGAATCCGGGTTCTGTTTACAGCATCATGATGGTCGCATCCTTGTTTGGCGACATAGCGGTGAACCAACATTGGAAGTGTGTAGCTGAGCAGAAAACTTAACATTTATATAGGACGAGAATTACAATGAAATAAAACTCCGAACAAAGAAGATTCATTTCAATAACACATGGACTCTATTTTCATATATCGGTTAGCAAAATAACAATATTTTAGTGCAGTTTTTTACAGACCTCTGTGTTACGAGGCATCAATCACATCCTACGAGTACAATAGTTCGAGCAAGAGAAATATGGATTTTTCTACAAAATCATACGTAACAAAAAATTAAGATTTTCATTATCTTCTTACATGGGTATTGTCTGAGATACAATTCTTTCACAAAATACTAAATTATGTCACTGACAATAAATATTTATTACTTTATTAACGATGAAGTCTCTTTTGTTAGTATCATTCCACATACAATGATGTCGTGAATATTTTTTTGAATAAAATATAGGTGTGGATATTGCACTGTATATGTCTCGTAAAATTATCTTCAGTGCTATTAAGAGAACACATAAGTTGCTCAAGATGGTCAAATTTCATTTGTTTCAACATATATTGCCCGATATATAACATCTCAGAATCGCCAGAAATTTGCACTCGCTCTGCGCAAAGTGACAGTATCTTGGCCAGCATTGCTTTGGCGAACGTTAAGCCGTACCAGTTGTTCATTGGGGACATTTGCAAATGTGCACCTTAAGGTTCATCGAAATGCGTGATGGTCGAGTAGGGAGGTCTAGGTGAGCTGACACCGAATGACACTCATATCAGATGGCTATTAAAAAAAAAAAAACGTTGCTACAACACCGCAGGTTCCCATACTAAGACACATGCAAGCTCGCTGCTTTCCTAGTCTTCAGTAAAAATCATTGTGTATTGCCGAGTGCAAGTTATTTGCTGTTCCTTTTTTGATTGTGTTGAAGAGCTTAGAAAACGCTGAATAGATACTACGTTGAGTAGGCAAACAAGTTGTCATATACTATCGGCGTTATTACTAGCCCTACTCCAATAAAGCGAGGATTAAAGTGGTTGCATAGGTTACATTTGATCCTAGTCCACCAAGTGTGCAGTGCCGGAAATGTGTACATTTTGTAAGAAATCCTAATTTTAAATAGCATAACTGCATGGTCCCTGTGATGTTGTCAGACAATACGGAGACATGGTGTGCATCGCATACACAAGAAACTTCCATAATTATCATACTGAATCTCCTGAGGTTCCCCTTTATCTTTTGAGGGCAGCAACTACAGGAAAGGTCACGTGTGAGGTGAGGTGGAATGTATGTAAAGCAGTTATCATTAATACTGGCAATTTGTTATCTTGATTACCATCCCACATTAAATATATGAAGTAACATCGAATAAGAAATGAAATTAGTCTCTCATTTATACAATGATTATATTTAGAACAGAGAGCACCAAGAAAACCACCGTAATGAATTCAAAGACGGTACAAGAAAAACTAGAACTACATATGAACTGTGATTTATTTCCAAAGAATATTCTTAAGAATTTATTTTATTTACTAACGATTCATCAAGAACATTAACACATTTAATCACACTATGACCGCTCACAACAGCCTCTGAAAGACTACACTGGTGCAAAGCTGCAACACACCAGTTAACTTTAAACTAAGAATTTTAACAATTTACACAAGCACACAAACTATCCACCTCCCTGTAGGAGGGATGGAAATGGTACAACACACTAACAAAATATTACCCTTGCCACCGAAGGTGCAACTTGATTTTAACTTCTAAGAAAAGTCTTATGGTGAAAGGGTGGCAACTTTATATACTAAAATGACCATTTAAATAAAAGCCCATGAAATGCAATCTTATATAAAATTCTATAAAGTTGGCCAAACAATAGTTAAGATGCTCTACAGTACACAGATAACACCTCTCAAGATCATAGGCAATAATATCAAAGTTTCCAAGATCAAAACATATTTCAGGTATTAGGCCTTTACACTCCAAGCAATCAATTCGTTAACACACCGAATTCGTCAAACATGACAGAGGCAGCTAAAAGCAAAACGGCTGGTGACCTCACCTTGAAAACAAGTAGAATTTAACAAGAGTAAATCAAACAAGATATCACCAATCACTTAACTTCTAGTAAACTGCGATTTCTCGAGAAGATCTGGCGCGGGACCCCCAAATCGCTCTCCCGAAACGTCCGCTGCAGCGGCTTCAACGGCGGCTTCAACGGACGCAGGAAGGCGCGCCGATCTCCCGTCTCACGGCGTCGCAGCTCGCACCGGCCAGACTGATTTCGTGGGTTGACTCCTGTTGCTACCCCTCGCTATACGCCAGAGGGAGACACCAAAGCTGCGACTGTCACCGCGGCGCCTCCGCCAGAAACGGAGGGCGACTGCTTCACACTACGCGCTGCGGCGCGCTCTTCAAAACAGCAATTTTTACCACGGCTCAACATAAAAGGAAGATAACCTTGTGTCGATAGTGAAATAAAACAATAAAAAGCAGTGAAAGACACAGTTCATTCTATCATCAGTGAAATACACAGGTCGGCCAGAGAGAACTACATTCACGCATAGTGGTAAAGACGCATGAAGAGTCGTTCCAATAATGGAAAGGTAAATTCCAAATTCCACGATCTGATTCGTATAATTATATGCAAGAATACGAGCGACTGCTGAAGGAACTAACCTGAATAACCAGGTGCATGTAAATCCTACTCTCTACTGGCGGTCGGTCACACAGAAACCATTATGTGGTGAGGGTCGTGGAAATGATTTAAATTAGTATCGACATTCTCGCAAATCTAAAAGATACATTATTCTTAAGCAAAACTTGGTAGTTGCTAAATCAAAGAGAACCAGTTCTGGTGGCCCGTGGTTACTTTCAATATGAAGACTGAGTACCACCTGAGGCATTACTCACGAAAATTAACGGAAAAACTCAACGAAAAGAAACCAAAAAGCATTCTCGAACACTTTATGAGATAAGTGAAATGATTTCTTGAAAACTGGTAAAAATCTATTCTCACTAACCGGACAAAAAACTATACCATGATGTGTTCCAAGAAACATTGAGCCTTACTCGGGAGGCGGCAGGATCCTGATTGCCGTATCGAAAAAGCCAGCGGCGGTGGTTACTTCAAAACGTTTCTTTCAAGGTGGTGGGGGAGGGCTATCTCCTGACGTTTGGAGAGCAAAAGTGGGAATCTTTCTGATTCGTAAAGAAGCAGCTTTGCTGGACCTCCCTAGTTAAATCTGACGATACCGCTACTGCACAGCTCAAAGAACAAAACAAAGTGTCTGTTTCTCTCACCAGCATATTTACACACACGCATCCATTGGTACACTACTGGCCATTAAAATTGCTACACCAAGAAGAAATGCAGATGATAAACGGGTACTCATTGGACAAATATATTATACTAGAACTGACATGCAATTAGGGTGCATAGATCTTGAGAAATCAGTACCCAGAACAACCACCTCTGGCCGTAATAACGGCCTTCATACGCCTCGGCCTTGAGTCAAACAGAGCTTGGATGGCGTGTACAGGTACAGCTGCCCATGCACGGTACCACAGTTCATCAAGAGTAGTGACTGGCGTATCGTGACGAACCAGTTGCTCGGCCACCATAGACCAGACGTTTTCGATTGGTGAGAGATCTGGAGAACGTGCTGGCCAGGGCAGCAGTCGAAAATTTTCTGTATCCAGAAAGGCCCGTACAGGACCTGCAACATGCGGTCGTGCATTATTCTGTTGAAATGTAGGGTTTCGCAGGGATCGAATGAAGGGTAGAGCCACGTGTCGTAACACATCTGAAATGCAACGTCCACTGTTCAAAGTGCTGTCAATGCGAACAAGAGGTGACCGAGACGTGTAACCAATGGCACCCCATACCATCACGCCAGTATGGCGATGACGAATACACGCTTCCAAGGTGCGTTCACCGCGATGTCGCCAAACACAGATGCGACCATCATGATGCTGTAAACAGAACCTGGATTTATACGATAAAATGACGTTTTGCCATTTGCGCACCCAGATTCGTCGTTGAGTACACCATCGCAGGCGCTCCTGTCTGTGATGCAGTGTCAAGGGTAATCGCAGCCATGGTCTCCGAGCTGATAGTCCATGCTGCTGCAAACGTCGTCGAACTGTTCGTGCAGATGGTTGTCTTGCAAACGTCCCCATCTGTTGACTCAGGGATCTAGATGTGGCTGCACGATCCGTTACAGCCATGCTGACAAGATGCCTGTCATCTCGACTGTTAGTGGTACGAGGCCGTTGGGATCCAGCACGGCGTTCCATTTTACCCACCTGAACCCACCGATTCTATATTCTGCTAACAGTCATTGGATCTCGAACAACGCGAGCAGCAGTGTCGCGATACGATAAACCGCAATCGCGATAAGCTACAATCCGACCTATATCGAAGTCGGAAACGTGATGGTACGTATTTCTTCTCCTTACACGAGGCATCACAACAACGTTTCACCAAGCAACGCCGGTCAACTGCTGTTTGTGTATGAGAAATCGTTTGGAAACTTTCCTCATGTCAGCACGTTATAGGTGTCGCCACCGGCGCCAACCTTGTGTGAATGCACTGAGAAGCTAATCATTTGCATATCAGAGCATCTTCTTCGTGTCGGTTAAATTTCGCGCCTGTAGCACGTCGTTTTCGTGTTGTAGCAATTTTAATGGCTAGTACTGTTTTTCGCAGAGGTTGTCTGGGTAAAACGGAGAAGTTATGGAGAGGATGCAGGTTGATACCCAAAATAATTATAGTCGCATTCTGTGTATTCTCTTGCTTTGGCAATACAACATACAGGATAACTGTCTGTGGAACCTATATTGGATAATAAAGCAATATCAAACAGTAAAAATTAAATTTGATGTATACAGCCACCTTCACATTCATCTGTTCTCTGCAGAGTCCCCAAGCCACCTGAGGCCCTTAACAAAGGATAGTATGCTCCAGGGAATTAAGTCGTAATTTAAGATTGAAAATGCGCATTTCAATAAAGAAGTAAATTACATGAATGCATGGTGTTGAACACAGCATACAGCACTCATGATGTTGAACACTGCAGACACCACACATTCATGTACTTATTCGCCTCGATGGCCAATGAATCCACAAGCTTCACTGTGGACGCGCACTTACATTTGACCTCAAGCAGGAATCTGAAATGCATCAATCACAACAGGATATGGTCACAGAATTTAGTTTCCAGCAAGATGGCACACCACCACATAATTATCGTGAAACTGTCACGTATCTCCGAAGGAATGTTCCGAACTCTATTCGACATGGTGGGACAGTATCCTGGCCGTTACGGAGTTCTGTGTATGGGGGTACATTAAAGACAGATTGTTTGTTCATTCGTTTCCGGGATACGTCGAAGAGCTGCGCCAACGGACAACACAACCAATTGACACTATACATCATGACTAGCTTCATAGCATTTGTCAGGAAAGTAAGTAAAGATGGGACATTTGTCGTGTTACAAAAGGTAATCGCATTGAACACTTGTAAATAAAAGCTAGAGAATATACTGCATTCAGTCCTGTGTCAAATATTTCTGTAAGTAATTTATCTTTTTCGCGAAACATTACTTTTTATAAATAATTAATAAACACTGTGTTATTTTTAATGCATTATGTGGAGTGATAAATCTTGGTCAAGGATATGACAATTTAGTACGAGGGTAATCGCTAATGTAAGATCTCCTATTTTTTTATAAGTACATAAACCTGTTTATTACTAAAATGGCTTACATCAGATTACAGATTGAACATTTCGCTATTTTTCGACATAGACACCATTTCTGTCGATGCATTTTTGTAGACGCTGTGGCAATTTTTGTATGCCCATGTCATACCACCTCGCCGCCATGCTGTTCCGAAAGTTATGAACCTCTTCTTTTACCTCGTCGTCGGAGCTGAATCGCTTTCCGACTTTTCTTTTAACCTAGGGAACAGGTGATAGTCACTGTGCGCCAAGTCAGGACTATAGGGTGGGTGGGTGATTATGTTCCACTGAAACTGTTGCAGGAGAGCAACGGTTTGCCGAGCGATGTGTGGGCGAGCGTTGTCATGGAGAATGTGTACGTTCTTGCTCAACAGTCCTCTTCTCCGGTTCTGAATTGCCCGTTTGAGTTTTTTCAGATTCTCATAGTACCTGTCAGAGTTAATTGTGGTCTCAGTTGAGATAAATTCGACCAACAATACCCCTTTCCGATCCGAAAAAACGGATGTCATGACTTAAACGGCAGACTGTGTTTGTTCGAGTTTCCGTGGCTTTGGTGAACAAGGATGCCGCCACTGGCGTGATTGTTGCTTGGTCTCAGGTGTAAAGTGGTATGCCCAGGTCTCGTCACCCGTGACAATTGAGTCCAGAAAGATGTCTTGTTCGGCTGCAAGGCGGTGAAGAAATGCGCGGGAAGCATCAACTCGTTGCCGCATGTGATCTTCAGTCAGCATGCGTGGCACCCATCATGCGCACACCTTCCGGTAGTTCAATGTTTCCGTTAAAATTCTGTGAGCGGTGCTTCGGGAAACCTCAGGAACCAACGTGCAGAGATCACTCAGGGTGATTCGTCGATCTTCACGCATGCTTTGCTCAATCTTCAACATTGACTCCTCAGAAATTGACGGTCTCCCGCTCCATTGTTCGTCGTGAATTTCGGTCTGTCACGCGGGATTAGCCGAGCGGTCTAGGGCGCTGCAATCATGGACTGTGCGGCCGGTCCCGGCGGAGGTTCGAGTCCTCCCTCGGGCATGGGTGTGTGTGTTTGTCCTTAGGATAATTTAGGTTAAGTAGTGTGTAAACTTAGGGACTGATGACCTTAGCAGTTAGGTCCCATAAGATTTCACACACATTTGAACATTTTTTTTAATTTCGGTCCGACCAGCTGCAAACTCTCTACACCACTTACGGACATTTTTGATATCCATGCACGACTCACCATACACTTCCGTCAATTGGCGATGGATTTCAATCGGTGCAGCGCCCTTTGCGTTCAAAAACCGAATAACTGCGCGCAATTCTCACTTGGCGGTAACATCCAAAGGGAGCTTCGTTCTCAACGGCTGCCAAGCCAAGACTGAGCGCCTCAGCGCTGCTGCGTGCGCATGTTCACACACAGCGCGTGAAGCACTCTTCACAACAGCGTGACGAACTGCCACAAAAAAATAGAGTTCTGTTCTTATAAAAAAATAGGAGTCCTTACCTTTGGGATTACCCTCGTATCATTGCAGGATTGGCGGTTACAGTATTAATTTGAGTGTGTTGCCACGACAATGAAATTCGGTGGAGATGTTTTGATAGTGCAAGGCTGGTGTTTCTTGTTTTCATTCAGACACATAGAAAAGGGCGCGGTCTACGATGAAAGCGTTTCTGATAGTGCTCTACTTCTCCTGTGGTAAAAATTGGGATTCAGATCCTTTCTCGAAACTAAAGCTACCATTAAATCTAAGACTGAATGGAAAATCAGGTGCTTTACAAAACAAGGTCCTCATGGAGGTATGAAGACCCTACATTCTTCCAAATGGCATACCCAGCCAGTTACAGGGTTTCCCACAGTTTAATATGGAGTCCGAAACTTTGTGTAACTTTCCCTTCTCAAAAAGGCTTTTTACTACCAAAAGTGAAATATCGTAAGTGTAAGATAGAAGTCCTAGGGTCAATTGATCGTTAAACACTATTAAAAGTTACATGCCTGACATCCTTCAAACAAATGGAAATGATTATTTGGATACCTTTTGCGATGCGGCGTAAATCTAATTCCGTTATAATGTCCTATTTACGTACGACAACGTCAGCGGCTACTTAAGAATTATAAATTGGACTCATATAGGTTAGGCATGCAGCCAAATTTGTCTGACCTGAGGATGAAGAATATATTGGAAGTGTTGTTGTTGTATGTAAAAACTGTATTTCCTCCAGTAAACTATAAAAGAAACGTAAGAAATTTCTGACACTTCTTTGCAAACTACGTTCTCGATGAGTACGAAGACAGTTGTTTAACATTGCTGAACGAGATGAAGTGATTGCTTAACTAGTGATAATACGAAAAAGTCATGGGTACCTGTAACAAACACAATGCTGTAAGAAAGTTTGGACCGACCGAGAAGATCGGAAATGCAGGGAAACAGCTGCGACGCTATTAAGCACCTTCTTTTATTGCCAGTGATGAAAGAAGGAGCGTTAAATACGAATGCAGCAGGAAGATCAAAAGGTTGCCAGTTAACAAGACGTCCAAGAGGGCTGTTGAAACATCTCACAGACACAACCTGAGAATTTAAATGCAAAGTCCAGTCGTAGACCGGGATTTTGAAGACAGGTCTCACTGTGTAGCGGTTCTCGGTGGGATGACGACGAATACGGTTACACCACCGAACACCAACCTTACATTATATCTATTTTGATATCAGCGAACATACAGCAGACACATAATTTATGAAGTACTATCCAAATTAAGACAAAAGAACTCTAATGAGCACAGTGTTAAATGTTAGAATGTCTATAAACGAATTAAACATAAAGTAAACAGTTCTCATGAGGCTAGATGCTCTGGTTGTCGTTTATCCGTGTTTGCTGTTCGAATTTGGTTTTTTGAAAATTCAGCTTTCTGCACAACACAGTGTTTCACATTTTTCGTATCATTTACCCATACATGTTTCTATACCTGTGGATCTCATTTATTTTGTAAAACATTATTAAAAACTTTTGATTGGATTTCTGTTTTTAGGCCTAAATGTATAACAAGTGGATTTATATCATTGTGATTACGAACCTGAAGCTGTATTAAATTTAAAAGTTGGATTTTACAGGGTTGCATGTTGTTAAGTACTTTACGATTTAACAGCTTGCCGTTTTGCAAAGTAGCAGAGTAGTATGCTTCTTTGCTCAGATGGTGTTTTGTATGTTTTTCCGAGAGAAACAATAGTGGATGTTCTGCACTTACGTGTCTTACGTGCTTCGTCTAGTTGTGCATCGATGGTGTGTTTCGTGAGCTGCGGCTATGCACACTGTTTCGAGCGCATTATACTACTTTACTGTGACATGGTACCACAAATTTCCATGCAATACATGAGCTTAGGAAAACTTAAAGCGACACACTCATCATAGGTGGTATGTTACTATCTGTGCGTACTTGTTCACAGTATTTATTTTTTTGCAATGTGGTTCTAAGTTTGAGTGTTGGGTGTAAGTTGGTGAGATATAATAGAGGTGTGTGTGTGTTTGTGTGTGTGTGTGTGTGTGTGTGTGTGTGTGTGTATTGGAGGGACAGAGGAAGGAGAAAGAGGGAGGGAGAAGTACAGCAAGAGAGTAAGAAACTGAGAAGCAACTGTTTTTGGATAATAGCAAACTCTCCTCTTCTTTCAGGGTGTGTCTTTATATATAATTAATTAAATGCGGAAAAATCTGTTTTGTGTTACTGTGTTACGTGTATTGGTTCAGTCCTTATATTCCTTCCTTGTATTACTGCTTTTTGTATGTGGATGTTCTGTTTTATTACGAGGTTTTTGTCAAAGGCTATTGTTTTCTGTGAGGACCTCCACAACAGTCCAATATTATTGGAAGATAGTTTTTTCAGTTGTGCAATCAAATCTAAACTGTTTGCATAATGTTCTATAGCAACAGAAACGCAACTGCAAGAGATAAGACATGTCCAAATATATATGGGTAAACAACCAGGAAGACAAGAACCTAAGTATTTATCAGATGGGGGTGGTTGTAAAAACCAAATTAAATATTCTGTACAAAGAAGGAAGGAAGCCAAAAGCCAGCTATACTCAGTGAAGTTTTGTATGTAACTGTAATTCCGGGAAAATAGGATAGAATATGTGTACTGACGAAACATCTTACAAAAATTTCTAGGAGTATGGCCATCCTTTAAATGTGAAAAATATTTTTGACTAATGGACAGAAAAACACTGAGTAAATATCGCTAAATTTTAAAAGCGTTTGGTTTCTGAAAAAATATCGTAATATTATTTTGCGCTTAATGTTAAAATGCTTATTGCTTAAACAATGTAGAGTGTTGTTCTCATTACAACACATTTCTCAAAACGCTCAGAATTTAAAGACGGACTACGCGTTTATATTTAGGTTACAACAGAATATCAAGAACGTTCTATTTTCTTTTTATAAATTGCAGTCATATTTCTACCAGGATTACATGCACAAATATTGCCAGTACTAAACACCCGAGTTCATAATTAGAGAAATGTAATCATAAATTATTTATGTACGAGTATGTCCAAATACGTGCTCCATATATCAAGAAGGTTTCTGTATCAGCCAAAAATAATATCCAGGGTATTGCTTGATGAACCATTGTAAAGAGCAGTACAATGTGTATTTAAGAAAGAATTGGAAAAATCTGATAATTAATAATTTCTCTAACACTGAGGAGAAACCAGTCACATACTAAGTTATTGTGTGCGCATTTTTGTGTGTTGAGTGTTTCAATACAGTCGCATACAGAACAAATTTCTGAAGCAAAAGGTGGAATAAAGGTAATGTGAGTGGAATGGTGTGAATGGAGAGCAGTTCCTTACGACAATAGAACATCAGTTAATCATTTGTATTCACAGCGTGAAGCTTCATTTAGTCATTTTCATTGACAAGATTTCCATCGTCCAAGATCAGAATATGTTTTAAATCCACTGCTGTGGA
This sequence comes from Schistocerca piceifrons, assembly GCF_021461385.2. NCBI lineage: Eukaryota > Metazoa > Arthropoda > Insecta > Orthoptera > Acrididae > Schistocerca > Schistocerca piceifrons. Next base: position 1,022,842,462 of record NC_060139.1, on the reverse strand, counting down.
ACGCCCCCGTTCTCCAAGATTCATTACATAGTGGGTTATGCTTTTATAAGGATAAGTATGAAAATACCCATAAAAGGACGCTAAAAGCATTGACAAAATAGTAGTCATCATTTGGAGAGGTTCAACTCGTAGTTCATAAACACAGATAAATTAAATGAGAAAATCAATCTAATATGTAGTCACCAACGTTTGATTTTTCATTTTCAAGTGATCGTACGGTGCAGGAAATTAGTATGTGTGCAGCCACTTGAGATAGTCAAGGGATGATTCAGAATATGCCCCAGATGCAAGCCGTATGGTGCAGCAAGAATTATGATTTTGAGCTGATGTAATACTCTTAGCATGTATAGCACCGTGGTTCACCTTACACTATATACAGATATATTTTAGCCTTTAACCATTCATTTCTCGGACGTTCTGTGGTAGCAATGGTGGGTTTTATTACTTGACCTACGTTATATTATCATTCAATATGAGCAGTTTCCAAATTTCATCGATGTATACGGACGTCCTGTAATGTTCTTCCTATTATGTCTCTTGAAGTACATCATTGTTGTTGTAGACCACATTAGTAACTCTTAACTGCTTCGAAGTATTCTCTGTCTCTTTCTAGTTTAATTTTACCTCTGTGACAGTACAGAATTACTCTTGTTGTATAAGCAGTCTTTACGTAGCAGTAGTAGTTCAGTCACAACCTGTGAGTATTAAATACCTTTTGAGAAAGTGTACTTATGCTACTATAAATTAAAATGACCAGTTTCCTACTTGCTTAATGATTCACTTCATACACTTTTGTCTTTGTGAAAAATGCTTTTACAAGCGTAAACGTTTAGCTTATTGTATACAAATGAAACTTGATCACACGTAATTGCGGCAAATTGATAATTATATCTGACTCTTTTGTTGTTAAATGCATATAACTCTGGTTTACAGCACCCAAAAGTCAAGAGGTCAGACATTCAGATCGATACCAAACGTTGTACGTCGATAGACACACCTACACGCCGATTTAGTTCGTGCTGTCAGCTGGCGTCCAGTAGAACATGCGTAAACAGAACTAAGGAACATAGGGAAAGGTATCTGTGAGCAGTTGCTTGGAAGACTTTACGTACGTGAGTTGGTGGAGCGTCAAGTTATTGTCCAGGAAGTTCTGCGTTCAAATCCCAGCGTCAACGTTTCTTTTATTTTTTTTAACTCTTTAGGAATGAAACTGTTATATGGAAGAACATTTTCCTGACATGGAAAAGGACTTTTCGGAGTTTGCCACAATGTTATTTCGACAATCTGATTTCCCTTTGTTAGCTGAAGGTAGCAAATACATAGAGTACATGTCCCACAGAACATCACATACAAATGTACTCCATAGGTTAGCTACTTTCAACAAAAGATGCACAGTAGATTGCCAGAAGAGCATGGCTATAAACTCCAAAAATTCCTTTTACACGCCAAGAAAATCTTCTTCTATATAGAGTTAAAGAAAAAAAGGTTGGTGGTGAGATTACAACGGAGAACCTGTCAGATAATGACATGATGCGCTACGAACTCAGGTAAGCAAAGTCTCCTAAGCAACTGCTCACAGATGCTCACAGATGCCTTTTTCCTGTGTTCCGTAGTTCTTGTGTTACTTTTAATTACCGTTTACGCATGTTATACTAGACGACAACACACAGCACGAACTAAATCGGTGTTTTGGTCGACACTCTATCGACAACAACGTTTGGTACCGATCTGACATCTGGAGGTTTGGGTGTTAGCCTTACCGAGTTCAAAAGTGCATTACATGCCACATAGCAATGTAATGGTAAGTAGCTGTTCATTCCATTTCGTAATTTAAAATTACCTCGAGGAATATTTTGAAGTGGACTTTTCTATTATTATCACACGTAATAAGATAACAGAGGTGTAATAATTCTCTAATAAAGGTGAACGGTCAATTTATTACGATATTCTTATGATAGCGTGGTACGTATATTTTCTTAGGTTATTTTATTTCTTTTTTTGTAATCACGTCTCAAATGCAAATCTTACTACGTATACTTTCTTTATTACATTAAACCTCTGATAAAGCTATTGGATTTTATGCATGAAATAGCTATTGTTTTGTTTGGTTCTTATTAAAGAGATGCTATCAATAATTTCTTTAATAGCTGATTTAAGCTTATTCTACTAGAATTACACACTTGATGATTAGGTACAACTGTTGTTGTTGTGGTCTTCAGTCCTGAGACTGGTTTGATGCAGCTCTCCATGCTACTCTATCCGGTGCAAGCTTCTTCATCTCCCAGTACTTACTGCAACCTACATCCTTCTGAATCTGCTCAGTGTATTCATCTCTTGGTCTCCCTCTACGATTTTTACCGTCCACGCTGCCCTCCAATGCTAAATTTGTGATTCCTTGATGGCTCAAAACATGTCCTATCAACCGATCCCTTCTTCTAGTCAAGTTGTGGCACAAACTTCTCTTCTCCCCAATCCTATTCAATACCTCCTCATTAGTTACGTGATCTACCCACCTTATCTTCAGCATTCTTCTGTAGCACCACATTTCGAAAGCTTCTATTCTCTTCTTGTCCAAACTAGTTATCGTCCATGTTTCACTTCCATACATGGCTACACTCCACACAAATACTTTCAGAAACGACTTCCTGACACTTAAATCTATACTCGATGTTAACAAATTTCTCTTCTTCAGAAACGATTTCCTTGCCATTGCCAGTCTACATTTTATATCCTCTCTACTTCGATCATCATCAGTTATTTTACTCCCTAAATAGCAAAACTCCTTTACTACTTTAAGTGTCTCATTTCCTAATCTAATTCCCTCAGCATCACACGCTTTAATTTGACTACATTCCATTATCCTCGTTTTGCTTTTGTTGATGTTCATCTTATACCCTCCTTTCAAGACACTGTCCATTCCGTTCAACTGCTCTTCCAAGTCCTTTGCTGTCTCTGACAGAATTACAATGTCATCGGCGAACCTCAAAGTTTTTACTTCTTCTCCATGAATTTTAATGCCTACTCCGAATTTTTCTTTTGTTTCCTTTACTGCTTGCTCAATATACAGATTGAATAACATCGGGGATAGGCTACAACCCTGTCTCACTCCTTTCCCAACCACTGCTGCCCCTTTCATACCCCTTGACTCTTTTAACTGCCATCTGGTTTCTGTAGAAATTGTAAATCGCCTTTCGCTCCCTGTATTTTACCCCTGCCACCTTCAGAATTTGAAAGAGGGTATTCCAGTTAACATTGTCAAAAGCTTTCTCTAAGTCTACAAATGCTAGAAACGTAGGTTTGCCTTTTCTTAATCTTTCTTCTAAGATAAGTTGTAAGGTTAGTATTGCCTCACGTGTTCCAACATTTCTACGGAATTCAAACTGATCTTCCCCGAGGTCCGCTTCTACCAGTTTTTCCATTCGTCTGTAAAGAATTCGCGTTAGTATTCTGCAGCTGTGACTTATTAAACTGATAGTTCGGTAATTTTCACATCTGTCAACACCTGCTTTCTTTGGGATTGGAATTATTATATTCTTCTTGAAGTCTGAGGGTATTTCGCCGGTCTCATACATCTTGCTCACCAAATGGTAGAGTTTTGTCATGACTGGCTCTCCCAAGGCCATCAGTAGTTCTAATGGAATGTTGTCTACTCCCGGGGCCTTGTTTCGACTCAGGTCTTTCAGTGCTCTGTCAAACTCTTCACGCAGTATCTTATCTCCCATTTCGTCTTCATCTACATCCTCTTCCATTTCTATAATATTGTCCTCAAGTAGATCGCCCTTGCATAAACCCTCTATATACTCCTTCCACCTTTCTGCCTTCCCTTTTTTGCTTAGAACTGGGTTGCCATCTGAGCTCTTGATATTCATACAAGTGGTTCTCTTCTCTCCAAAGGTCTCTTTAATTTTCCTGTAGGCAGTATCTATGTTACCCCTAGTGAGACAAGCCTCTACATCCTTACATTTGTCCTCTAGCCATCCCTGCTTAGCCATTTTGCACTTCCTGTCGATCTCATTTTTGAGACGTTTGTATTCCCTTTTGCCTGCTTCATTTACTGCATTTTTATATTTTCTCCTTTCATCAATTAAAGTCAATATTTCTTCTGTTACCCAAGGATTTCTATTAGCCCTCGTCTTTTTACCTACTTGATCGTCTGCTGCCTTGACTACTTCATCCCTCAGAGCTACCCATTCTTCTTCTACTGTATTTCTTTCCCCCATTCCTGTCAATTGTTGCGTTATGCTCTCCCTGAAACTCTGTACAACCTCTGGTTCTGTCACGCAAATAACTGGGGAGCACTTTGGACTGGCGCACTCTACTCGTGGGAGAGTTCACGTCCGTATCGTCAAGTCGGAACCTGCGAATCGTAGGTACTGGAAAATTTATCGCCGCAGCCTGCAAACTGCCGCACCCCTTAGGCAGTACCTCTAAAAAAAAATTAACTACGAATCAGCTAAATAGCACCCAAAAAATAATTGACATTTTATACTTGCTTTACCCAAACTGACGTTAAAGTGCAATTCCCGCTTTCACGTCTTCCTCTGCTTCCTTATTTGTGAACAATTTTCACGGTGTATTTTTACGCGAGATTTTCATTTTTCTGATCCATTCAAACACGTTACGTTTTTTCCGTCGGTAACTTCGAGAATATTTCGGAGAACGTTCACAAATGTTCAGCTACAGCATGACATGCTCTGTTATCTTTTTGGGTTACTGAAATCTTTGAAGAGTGAAAGAATCCATGACCTTCAGAACTACGTGAACAGAACGAGCCAGATAGTTACATTTACTGTACTAACTAAAGGATCGCGTCGTGCAGCCCCACCGCTGGCATGGATGGTGGTTATAATACGTCTATTTTCAACTGTGCAATGTTCTGTTGTCTTTTCACAGCAGACCTGACACCAATCCTAGTGAGTCCTACACGTTTTTCGGATGTGACGGACCAAAGTGCAGTGGCTGGTATCACGAGGATATTAGTAGCACGTCCATAGTTACAGACGAATAGTAGTTGCTTAATGATACATAAACAAGATAATTTATTTACATATTTTTGTTTTTTATGTAAATATTTTTCTAAAAAAGTGTTATAGATTCATAAAAAAGGAGGGAGAAGCTGAAAATACCTATGCTGCTGTAAAGAAGCAAGTCGCTGTACGGTTCACCGACGGCTGGCCCTACAATACAGTTACTGTTAAAAAGTGCTAATAATGCTATTCGTAGATGGTCAGTAATATTGCACAGTAACATTATGCAACATTATAGAGGTTCACCCCAGACTGGTCAATTACATTGCACCATAATGTGGACAGCAAGTGTTCGTCAGAGACCAAACAATCGTCAGGGGTGTCCCAGGGAAGTGTAATGAGACCGAGCATGTTATTTATACACATAAACAGTCAGACAGATGGGATGAACAGCAACCTGCGACTGTATGCTGATAACGTTGTCATGTACGGGAAAATGCCGTCTTCGTGTAACTGTAGGAGGATACAAGATGAATGGATATTGTGTTTGGTGTGGTGATAGTAATTTGCTCTAAATATGAGAAAATGAAAGTTAAGAAACAATTTGCAATCTCGAATACAGTGTTAGTGGTGTGCTGCTTGACATACTCACATCGATTAAATGTTTAGGAGTAACTTTAGAAATTATCTTGAAATGGTGCGAATACATAAGGTCGGGTATAAGAAAAGCAAACAGTGTACTTCGGGTGATGGGAAGATGCTCGGAAAGTGTAGTCTGTCTATAAAAGAGACCAAATACAGAACACTTGAGCGAAATGTTCTTGACTACTGCTCGAATGTTTGTGATTATTACCAGATAGTATTAAAGGGAGACGTATTACTGCTATATTTGTTACAGGCAGGGTCGATCAGGAAGTGAATGTTACGGAAATGCTCTAAGGGTTCTGATATTGAGAAAACTATTTACACTCACATCGAAAATGCCCTTAATTCATTGGACAACAAATTAGAGGCAACTGGCATATTCTGTGACCTGCAAAGGCGTTTGATTGTGTGAATCACTGCACTCTTTTAAGTAAACTAAAATATTATGGCGTCACTGGTAGTGCTGCAAAGTGGTTTCAGTCATATTTTACTAATAGAAAATAAAGGGTGTCATAACGTAACACTTCAGCAGTAGGCAATCAGACATCATTGGACTGGGAAGAAATTACATGTGGTGTTCCCCAAGGTTCCATACAAGGTCCAGTACTGTTTCTTGTGTATTTTAATGACCTGTCATCTGTTACATTACCAGATGCTAAGTTTGTCTTATTTACAGATTATACAAACATTACAATAAATAGTAAATCAAACATAAATTTAGAAAGAGCAGCTGATCAAATTTTTACTGACATTAATAAGTGGTTTATGGCTAATTCACTGTCATTAAACTTTGAAAAGACCCACCATATGCAGTTCGGAACTTCCAAGAGATTCCCTTCTGGTGTGTGTATAAAATATGATCACATGGAAATAGTAGAAGTTTAGAGTGTAAAATTCTTGGGATTACAACTTGATAATAAATTCAGTTGGAAGCAACATACTAACGAACTGCAAAAGCGCCTGAACAAGTCCGTGTTTGCAATGGGATTGATGTCAGACGTACGAGATATAAATATAAAAAAACTGGCATATTTTGCTTATTTTCACTCCATTATGTCATATGGTATCATATTTTGGGGTAACTCCACAAACAGAGAAAAATTTTTTAGAGTACAGAAGCGTATAATAAGAGTAGTGAATAGTGTAAATCCAAGAACATCATGTCGAAACCTATTCAGAGAATTGGGCATATTAACCACAGCTTCTCAGTATATTTATTCCTTAATGAAGTTCGTTGTAAATAATACATCTCTTTTTTTAACTAACTGCTTAGTACACAGTATCAATACTAGGAATAAGAACAATATACATAAAGATTTAAAATCACTTACTCTTGCCCAGAAGGGAGTCCAGTATTCAGCAATGCATATTTTCAATAAGTTACCAGCAACCATAAAGAGTTTAGTTTCAGACAAGGCACAATTTAAACATAATTTGAAAGAAGTTTTGGTGGCCAACTCCTTCTGTTCCATCCGTGAGTTTCTCAACAAGTGAAGTAGATCATTTTAATGAAAATTTATTATACTTTAATTTTTGACAATACTTGGTTGTAACAGCCAAGTAACTACCTGCTGTGTGACTGATGGATGTATAGAAAGCAGATGTAAGTCTTAAATCTGTAAATAATGGAACTTTAATTTTAAATCTTGTACATAATCTGACTGTTCTTAACTGAGGATCACTGAAATGAATAATTTACTTTTATTTTTGACAATACTTGGTTGTAATAACCAAGAAATTAGCAAATGTCTGAATGATGGATTTAATGAAAGCAGATGTAAGTATTAATCCTGTAAATATTAGAAGTTTTAATTTAATTCATGTACATAATTTTACTGTTTATTGACTGAGGATCATCAAAATTAATGAAACTCAAGTTTTTCTAATTACGTTTTTGTAATGTGTTAATGTGTTTATCTGACATATTCCACACCCATGAGGATTTCCTCTTTTATGGGTCTATGGAATGAATAATTAATCTGATCTGATCTCTAATCTGAGTCAGACGAAAATTACTGGAAGGAAGAAGACGTTCTTTTCGCGAAAAAGTGTTGAGAATATACATTTTGCTATGTACTGCATAATAGTCTTAAGCCACTAACGCACATCTCCCGGCAGGCCAGTAAAGACACGATAAAACAAATAAGGAGTTATACGGAAGCATATAGGCAGGCGAGTGGAACAGAAAAGGGAATGGCTAACATTAGTTCAGGACAGGTTCCACCATGCACCCTATTGTGGCTTGCGGAGTATGTATGTAGCTGTAGATTAAAAAAAAAGATTCCTGTATATGATTTCGAAGTAGTGGACTGTTACACGATATATTACCAATCTTTTGTATAACTTCCGCTGTAACGCAAAACTAACTACACATACGTTGCAACAGAATCAACAAATCCTGTAAAATTCACAGAAATGACTGCAACTACAAATGTTAGGTGTCAAATGTGCTGAAGTAGCTGAGTTTTAGAGCATCGGATATGGCATAAGTAGAACATAAAATACAGTTTGAAGTAAATAATTTGGCTCTGAGCACTATGGGACTTAACATCTGAGGTCTTCAGTCCCCTAGAACTTAGAACTACTTAAACCTAACTAACCTAAGACATCACACACATCCATGCCCGAGGCAGGATTCGAACCTGCGACCGAAGCGGTCGCGCGGTTCCAGACTGTAGCGCCTAGAACCGCTCGGCCACACCGGCCGGCTAAATAATTTATATTCAAAATTATGACATATTTGAAATGTAGGAAATAGATGATCGTAAGATAGTACATGCAACATCAATTCGAAATTTAATTAGTCCGAGTATTATAGGTGCTGACTTTGAACAATTGAACTAATGCCATTTCGCCTCGACTGACTATGATTTCGTCTTACTAGACGACACTCCTTAACAACACCGGACTCAACTGGTGAATGAGAGTCCTCAACAGTAAATTAAGTTCACTGTGTGAGTCATTAGATTTTCCAACCTGAAACGAATGAAGCACTGCGCAGGCTGCCGCCGGTCTAGAAGATACCTGGACTTTTCTCACTTTAAAACCTTTTCTACTGGAAATTTTTACTACTAGGAGGAGCAGTCAAATGAAGAGCGAACATACGCCACAATGAGACCATGTAATGGTTGCATTCAAGAGTAATCGACTCACGCGTGAAGACATTCAGCTGGGGTGAGAGGATCAGTTCCTGTTTCGCGTGGCAGCTGACGGATTCACAACAGCACATACTCTTGCATTTCCTCGTCCGACTGAAACTGATGTCCATGCATGTCATTCTTCAGGTCACCAAAGATGTAAAAGTCACACGGTAAAAGGTCAGGAGTGTACAGAGGATGTTGCAGTGTGGCGGCGGGCTTTAACGTGCAACAGGATAAGTCCGTTCAACAGCATTCGGACAACCTGAGGGCAAACGGCAAAGACAGCAGTGGAGACATCCCACATTTCCCTTAGACAGTACATGCATTCAGAGGAAGCAAGCAACCCGATATCGCGGACTGCATCTAGACAAAAAACAGACTTTCAACCACCATAAAAAATTGACAATTGACAAAGCCTCTAAAATTATGCAAAAACTAGCAAGACTAAAGACAACTCAGTACAAATTACCTATTAAGACGATAAGTACCTACCACATTGCGATATTTGAATCCATCGCATGCTTCGCCGCAAGTGCTTGGGCTCACAGACTGAACATACAGACTAACAAGACAGTTCGAAGACGAGGTCAACGTAGTGTACTCCTGAGAAAGAGCGGAGCCTTCAACACCAAGTCACTAGAGGCACTTTGCGTTGTGATGGGGACTTGAACTATAGACGTAACAGTACGTTACAGACCTGCACTTTACTGGGTTAAGAGGGACGGGCTCGATAAAGTCACCGAAATTACGGGAACCAACAAAAATGAAACAATGGCGGATAAGAACATGGCAGAGAGAGTGGGATGCATCCAACAAGGGTCGCGAGTACACTCTTTCTTTCCTGATGTACACGAAAGACTACAACTGAAACATGTCGACTCAAGCCGGGGGATGGTCCATTTCCTGACAGGCCAGGGGCCGTATCCGGTACATTTAAACCGTATGGGACTAACTAACGATGAAGTATGCGTATGCGGAGAAACTGGGACACCAGAACATGTCACACTGCTGTGCAGCACGCTAGCGAAAGTGAGACAAATACAGAATGACAATGACATTGCCAGAATAATATGCAGTCCCGATGACTGGAACACAATAAATAGCGTAGTCGATATTGTATCAACACTCTGTATGAAGAATACAAGCGACAAAACCCATACGGAAGGAGGCGTAGACAAGCACAAAGAATACAACAAACCACGTGGGAGGGCACAAACACGACCACAGATTCCGAAACTGAGGAAGGAACAATAAGTGAACATGACTCAGAAGGGATCAACATGTAAGGGAACATAACCAACAATGCATGACACTAGATGCCATAACACAGTCACAAACAACACAACAGTCATAAAACAAATAAACACTGGCACTACCTACCAAGACTGTAGCAATAAGGTAATGTCGTTTGGGAGGAGAAGGCTCGAAGAACTTTTATTCTCTGGCTCCTCCTCTCTAGTGACATCCTGCATAGTGTTTAAAGTATACTGCACACAAGCAGTAATGTATTGCTCGTCCGTCTCACTGTGTGCAGACAGCTATTCTCTATTCAAAGCTATGAATAATGAATTTTATATATCAGAAACGTATTAAGTTATTTAAGGAATAATGGATTCAGCTAACAAGTTACAAACATAAGTGTATTTCTTATGTGAAGCTAAAATTCATGTATTCCATGTATGACGTGCTCAACCACCAATTAATCTCTATAATCTGTGTAAAAATACATTAGCACAAACCGTTTCAGATGAGAATATCTCGAGGTTGTACCGAGACCTTCTCACCTGAAATAGGTAGAAATAGGCCATTATCAACCAACATGCTACTTAGACTGTGTTACTCATCGAAATACAGTATATCACTTCCCTCTGTATATTACAAATTATTCTTAACTATGCTAATTGTGTTACATTTACTTTTTTCTTTTTCTTTGACATTTACATTATATAAATTATATTCTCATCAACTAGGTAGTAACAAATTATTTGGAACCATTTTAACAATTGTTAGGGATTCAATTCGCTGTAACCTCAGAGAAATCTTTATGTATTATGTTCTTTGTATACTCTCAAAAAAAAAAAAAAAAAAAAAAAAAACAAAAAAAAAAAAAAAACAGCTGTATACCAATAGGAGTGTAACAATGGAAAGTCTTTGCTATTAGATTCAGAAGCATCCGACCCACCCAACATTTCAAGGCGGTGGGTTACTCTGTACTGTTAGTGAAATAAATAAATAATTTCCCTCTCCAGAGTGATCCAAAGCTGTTCGCACAAGTTCCGGTAATGCTACGATGAACTTCTTCTTCGCTGGCAGGGGCCCTCTGTTCGGCGAGTTCTTCACCCGCGGAACCACAACCAGGGCCAGAACTGTGAAGATGCTTTACAGAAACTAAGATGCGCCATAAAGTCAAAAAGCCAAGGAATGCTGTCGGAGGGAATCATCCTGTTGTGCGATGACATCGGTCTCCAGACGACAAATCGGATGAAGGCTACGCTTCAGCGATATAGTTGGGAAAAACTGCAACATCCTCTGTACAGGCTGGATCATTCACAGCTATACACTGATCATCCAAAACATTATGACCACTGCGCACCGCTAGTTGGAATGCCGCCCAGGCGCTGGAGGACACGTGACGCGGTAAGGAAAGTATATGAGCCGGGCAGAGACGAGAAGGGAATCATTCTGGCGACGGTACGGGCAGCAGATGGGGAAATCAAGTAACGAAAATGACTTTGAAAAACTGCGTATTCTTATCGCCCGAAGCGTGGGGACGAATATGTAAAAAGTTGTGAGGCTGGTCGGATGTACCAGCACTATTATCGCGAGCGCCTATGAAGAGTGTCTGAATGGCGGCGAAACGACGAGTAGGCGACAATGTGTTTGATGTCAACCCCTCACAACAGAGCGTAGAGGTCGGAGGCTTGTCCGCACTGTAAAGTAGCATAGGCGGCGATCTACGGGAGTTTTTATGACATCGCACACGTAAGTGTTTTGGAGCACACCTCTCAGGACACGTTGTTGAACAGGAGGCTCTGCAGCAGACGACCTCTACGTTTTGTCATGTTGACCCTGCTATAAAGTCAATTACGATTGCAGCAGTAGGCACGGGATGATCGAGGCTAGAAAAATCACGATTCTTGTTAACACCATGTCGATGGTCCTGTCCTATACGCCGTCATCCAGGCGAAAGGCTATTCAATACATGCGCCGCACCCCTGTTGCTGGCCGTTGAGAGCAGAGTAACGCTAGGAAGGACACTTACGTGCGCTCGCATAAGAACTGTGGTAGTAATCGAAGGAATCGTGACAGCTGTGGACTACACGAACGTTATTGCAGCTACCTGCATCTTTAAAGGGTGATGTCATTCCCGATGGTGATGGCATCTTCCAGCACGATAACCCTCCATGCCACAAGGTCAGAATTCTGCTACACTGATTTCAAGAGCATGACAGTGAACTTTAGTTGACGCCGTGGCTATCAAATTCGCCTGATATGAACCAAAAAGAAGAAATTTGGGATGATATCGGGCGTCAACTCCGCACCGACAAACCACCATCCCGTAATTTACGGGACCCGCAAGACCTGTGCATTCATATATGCTACCGAATACCTCCGGAAATCTGCAAAGGACTTCTCGAATTCATGTCACGCAGAATCACTGCCCTACTGCGAAAAAATGGTTCAAATGTTTCTGAGCACCATGGGATTTAACATCTGAGGTCATGAGTCCCCTAGGACTTAGAACTACATAAACCTAACTAACCTAAGGACATCACACACATCCACGCCCGAGGCAGGATTCGAACTTGCGACCGTAGCAATCGCGCGGTTCCGGACTGAAGCGCCTAGAACCGCTCGGCCACAGCGGCCGGCGCCCTATTGGTTCCAAAGGTGGATCAACACGTTATGAAACAGGTAGTCATAATGTTTCGGCTCGTCAGTGTAAATGAATTGTGAGGCTACCTGCCGCGCAGTGATTTCTTACAGAGCTATGGAGCTGAAAATTATTATGCAGTGAAGCAGAATATCACAGAGTCGTCCACATTGCAGGTGAGAATCAACGGTAGGGCCAAAACGAACTTTGTGTGGTGTAATTATCAAACTGTAAATTTCTCGTATAATTCAGGAGTGACTTTTTTAACAAGGTACAGATTTTATATGCGATAGTTAGCTGTTGTGTTATGATTATTAGAGAAGAAAATCATTTTGTGTGCTATTGACAGTCATTCCCTGTATTAAATTTCATTGATATGTTGTCAGATTCAGCGTCACACAAATTAAATGAAATTTACACAGTCAATATTCATATCTGAAAGAAGTGCTGCTATGGCTATTCTAGCTCATAATACACAGGCGACACTGTAATCAGAATACAGAGTGCTCGCTTTCGCATTGCTAATAATACATCGAGACACTGTAATCCTATAGCATGAAACAGCATAGTTTCTTTTATGAAAACACACTTTAGAAGTGACGTTCATATTGCAATTGGAACAGCCTAACTTACATTTTTGGACTCATTTAGAAATTAGGAGAGCATTAGTCCTATACAGAGAGAAACCTAAAATAAAACTTCTTCTGAAGTGCACAAGCTACACAGTATGGTAATAAGAAACAATGTTCTAATTAGAAGCGTTAGATTAAAAATCATACAAGTTTCAGTTACAAGTTTTAAGTTGATTCGTCATGTTCATCGAAACCAGTTCCCAAGACACTGCGGATTTATTTCACCCAATCTTACAAATCTTTTTCCGTCTATGATAAAATCACAATGTCATTGGCTAACCTTAAAGTTTTTCATTTTTCGAACTGAACCTCAATTTTCTTTATGATTTCACGTTCACTTTCTTCATGGTTTGGCAACTTCTTTTCGCCAGTCGTCTGGTTGGTTTGATGCGATCCACCATGAATTCCTCTTCCTTCCGAAGCTCTTTATCTCAGGCAAAATTTACACCTCTATTATTACATCCTCTATTATTTTCTGGATATATTCCAGTCTCTGTCTTCCCCTACAGTTTTCACCCTACACAGCTTCGTCTATAGCTCCAAGTACCAAGGTAGGTATTCCAGTTGTGTCCTCTATTTCTGTCGTAGTTCTCCACATGCTCCTCTGCCCGCAGATTCAGTAGAGAATATCCTCATTTCTTATTTTATCAGTCTACTTAATTTTCAACATCCTTCTACTGCACCACAACCCAAACATTTCGTGATGGTTTTGGTGTTTTATCTTTGCGACCCTCAATATCTGAAACAGTGTATTTAGTCAAAGCTGTGAAAATCTTTCCCTAAGTCAATGAACGCTAAAGACGTAATGTTACCTTTTTCCTTACCTGTTAAGCCAAATTGTTCGATGTATTGTCTCTAATGCACTGTTGTGATAGCCATTGTGAGACTAAAAATCAAACTATAACTGCTGGAATCATTATCCGACCACTGCTACAAAATATCACGTTGTATCTTACTGTCTTTAAATCCAAGGCAAAGGGCCACATTTATAAGAGTAATAAGCTTTTCTACCCTATGTAGTCGTCTGAAAGTGGATTTAGTCTTTATCGAGTGCTTAAGAAGACCTGAGCTACCAGAAACAAGGCACAAATTAATGTAAGTGTACCTCTTGGTAGCGCTCTCTATCCTATAGCTACTTTGTTTTATTAATCTTTGTTTAAAAAATATCAGCTATAATGTAATCAAGGCGCATAGCAGCAATTAGTAAGAGGTGACAATTATTGTTGGCTACTTAAGGATAGAATATACACCTGTTTGTTTACAAACTGCAAGGCTCACTTCGAGCGATTGTGGGAGATCAGGTTTCACCTACAGCGTCGTTAGAACACATAACACAGACGAGCTCACTGTCTTAGTTTGTGATAAAAGATTTTGGTTTGATTATGGAAGAAGGATGAGGGGGTGGGGGTGGAGGGTGGGAGAAGTCTTCACATTCCGCTGCCAATATGTGCCGTAGTATGTAAGGCCGAAGAAAATGTCCCGAATGAAAGGCCATTGAAATAAAGAGGCTTGCGACCAAAGCAAGTACAGCAGACTGTTCATTTTTCGATCTCGCACTTTAACTGGGCTGCCAGGTATTCAGTCGAGTGCACGACTGTTGCTAGTGCGCATCGTGGGTCAGTACCAGTGCTATATGTCTGAAGTTGCCTCAAAACCAGACAGTGTTAATGTAGTTAAGCTAAATCGCTGTTCTAGTGAGCTGGGAAATTTCATCCAACGTTAATTATTTTTAAATGCAATTTTCTGTTTCTTTAAACATCTGTATTGGATATATCCTCGTAAATCGTAATTATTAGTAGCAATTGTAATGGAAATAAAAATCTGATCATTAATTCTGTTCGCGGTCAAACAGTCACTGTGATATAAAACTTAACTCTGATATACACTCATCTGACAGACCATCATCACTATCTATACGGTACGACCACATTTGGCACGGATAACAGCGGCGACGCTTCGTGGCATGGAAGCAATGAAGCCTTGGGTGTAATTGCAGGGAGTTGGCACCACATCTGAACACACAAGTCGCCTAATTGTTATAAATTCCGGGGAGGGGGCGATGAACTCTGACACCACGTCCAATAACATCCTAAATGTCCTCGATCGGGTTCAGATCTAGAGAGCTGGGAAGCCAGCACATCAGTTGGAACTCGCCACTGTGTTCGTCGAACCACTCCATCGCACTTCTGGCCTTATGATGGCATATTATTTTGCTGAAAAACAAACTGGCCGTCATAAAAGGGTCTACCTATTCTGCAACCAGCGTACAATACTCCTCGACCGTCATGGTGCCTTGCACGAGCTCCACTGGAACCATGGATGCCCACGCGAATGTTCTCCAGAGCATACCGGAGCCGTCACCAGTTTGTCTCCGTTCCGCAGTACAGGTGTCAAGCAGCTGTAACCTTGGAAGGCGGCATATTCACTCTCTCCCATCGGCACTATGAAGGTGGTATAGAGATTCATCAGACCATACGACGCTCTGCCACAGCGCCAACGTCCAGTGCCGATGGTCGCGTGCGTATTTCAGCTGCAGTTGCCGATGTCGTGGTGTTAACATTGGCACATGCATTGGTCGTCGGCTGCAGAGGATCATTGGGAGTGTTCGGTGCACTGTGTGTTCAGGCACACTTGTACTCTGCCCCGTATTAAAGTCTGGCTTTAGGTCCGCCACAGTTCTCCACCTGTCCCGTTTTACCAGTCTGCCCAGCCTAGATCATCTGTAATGAGTGGTGGCCCCCCCAACCCTATGACGTCTGAACATGGATTCACTTCGATTTCGCCACGTTTCGAAGACACTCACCACAGCACTCCTCGAACATCCGGCAAGTCGTGCAGTTTCTTTCTGAGAAGCTCGTGTCAAGCCTCTGGAGCATCGCAA
Source organism: Schistocerca piceifrons (assembly GCF_021461385.2). Classification (NCBI taxonomy): domain Eukaryota; kingdom Metazoa; phylum Arthropoda; class Insecta; order Orthoptera; family Acrididae; genus Schistocerca; species Schistocerca piceifrons. Next base: position 1,022,826,323 of record NC_060139.1, on the reverse strand, counting down.
TCACCTCTCGGCCAAACTCAGATGGATCGCGCGCCTTTCCCATTCTACACACGGACAGAACGCCAACAGATACTACATGCGTCGTCGGTGTATCTGACTAGCAGACACTCCTCGCCAGGTGACGCTGCTATCTCCTGGACGGGTTTATGTCGATATTAGATTTGTGGTCATAATGTTCTGGCTGATGAGTGTACGTCTATTTTGATTCCTTGTAGCAGGCGCACCCAACTCACTATTGCTTAATTTGATGAACTGGTGTCAATTACAATTTTATAACATAAGAATACAATAACAAAGGTACAAAATACATCATTAAAGAACATAACAATACGGATAACATTTGTAGTAAAACAGGCTTTACAAAAGACTAGAAATAGACATGTACATCAGTGTTACAGGAATTATGACATAAGTAAATATATAAAAGATCAGAATAATTATTGAAACGTCAACTTCACACATGAGCATTAAAACAAAACAGAATAAATAATGTCTAAACATATTTACAAGGTAAATAACATATTATCAGAAAAATTCTACAACATAAATCTTATTAGCTAGACACATACAGACAGGAAAAACATAAATTCACGTAGCGTAATAACACGAAAATACAGGACAGGGTTTTTTTTTCAGTGTGACATTTGGTACTGCAGTCCACCACAAAACTTCATTCCATATATCTTTCCTCTTATTTCAGCATTTGTTTCCACCAAAAAATTCTATCCATGCATGCTTTCTGTATTTATATGTTCACACATTTCGTACCTCATTATTTATTTTCCATTATCTTACCTCATCATTTATTTCCAAGAAAATCCTACCTTTACTTGTTGTTCCTAAACCCTACTTTTTTGTTCATATCCTCTTTCAAAGTACTTTTTTGGCCAAACCATTTTCTTATAGCTTCTCAATGCATTTATCCAATTCATCACCACTCGTTCTCTTATATAGCCTACCCCCCCTTAAGCTAACTTAAATCTACTGAGCTCAGATGCTAAACTAAGGGACGAGGCAATGCAGCAACACAAAACAATTAACACAAATAGCAATGACAAAAAAATGCAGATTTGCAAAGCAAGCAACATTATAGAAATTAGCAAAGCAATTGCAATATTACAACTAATATAAGGCACTGTGCAGCAAACAAGAAAAATAAATCAGTAGTAAAACTGGCTTAACAGAGTAATACAAAGTGAAATTTAGTAGCACTATGCCTGGCAAACAGCAGCAGCAAATGCAATAACTAATATCTAAACATGACAAAGCTCAAGCAGTAAATATAGTACACTAAAGACAACAATGCAAATAAGGGAAATGTCTATTCACATCTTAATGTCTATGTAATTAAAGTAGTGCACCACAAGAAGTTATTCTACCAAAAAAATTACCATGTAGTTGAAAAGAAAATTCCGTATGTAATTCCTGTGAAGGGAAATGTCTTTTTATGCTCCTTCGTTTTTTTTAATAGATCATAAAATTATTTACTGCATCTGTAGGCATAAAATATTTATATTAGTACGTCTATTAAATTTTATTTTAACCAATGCTGCAGTGCAGCTAGAAACTAGATATTAAACAAAATGAGTAAATAAATACATAAAGCAAGCCATATGGCATTTCTCTCAACTAGCAAGACAATAGCCGTGAAATGTTTCTCATCGGTTCATGACAACCAGTCTTACAAATTTCAAAACTCCGCCATCTCTCTCCCCACATCCACCACTGCTGGCGGCTCACCTCCAACTGCGCAACGCTACGCGCTGTTAACAGCCAACTGCCGCTGCCCAACACTACAATGGCAGACAACAATGCAAACTAGCCACAGACTGCACACAGCACAGCCAGTGATTTTCATACAGAGCGCTACGTAACGTTGCCAATAAGAAAACATAAACAGCCTACTTACAACTTCATGCTTACATGTATCATTGACGCATTCAGGTTCACCTACTGAAGTAAAGTGCATGTGCGTGGTAGTAGACTAAGCAGTAATGCTCGAATTAGGACGTAATGTTTTGGGCTATATATCTTCCTTAATGTTAAGACTATATTTCAAAGTTGAGTGACAACTTACAACAGGGAATTGCTGTTGACTCCGCATGTGGAGAGAGTTAACTAATATAGAAGGTGAAAACTGAATATACAGAGAGTGCCGTTAACATGCGGTTGCTGCATCTGAGAACGTATGTGCAGTTGTGAGTACTGAGAGAATGATAGAGTAGACGCAGAATGTGGTTTTGAAAGTCATGTTGAGAAGCACATCGACAGATTCTAGGTGAATCTCTCTATTACACTACCAGTTAACGTCCACGAGGTCAGCATCATGCTCTGGAAAATGAATGACATTGACTTAATTGTAACTTAAAATCTAACTTAAAAATGAACTTAACAGGCGTTTTACATTATTTGAGTCCACTTAGTCGACTGACACAAAAATCATCTTAGCGTAGGCATGATTTCTATAATGACTATTCTACCCGAAATTCATAATAAGTGACGTCAAATCTGTTTCTAAACGTCAGATAGGAACAGAATGACCGAATTACAGATTGAACATATGCGATGGATATCGTTCAACAGCTTAATTTGAAAATTCAACAACTACAATGACAGTCACGTTCCGAAAACCGCATAAGTAAACATCTAAAGATTCTCATAGTTTCTTTGCCCACTATGTCTCAATACATGTAGTCAGGTACTTCTGTATTCCTCTCAGATCCCAGAAAGTGTGGAAGAGCGAGATGTGCATGTGGCTGGAGGGTGTTACAATCAAGTTTAATTATTGGCAGGATAGTGCTCACTATAAGATGTACTGACAGTGTAAGTAGAGCGGTGCACATTAGAAATACATGAACCAAAGATGACAAAACAGTAAAATAGAGTCTTCAAATGCATTATGAAAAAATATCGATATTGTCACTGCCATTATGTTTGTCACACAGTTCACATATAATGACACTAAACATAAGTTTAAGTCAGACATAAGAACTTCAGTGCTGTGTCCACATAACAACAGTCTACTTTTAACTAGTAAATAAATATCAGGATGTAATCATCCTACAGTCTTTGTCAGTAACAAACCCCGCAATAACATATTGCAAGACATGTACAGTTGATTAGTAGTGCTGTAGAAACAATAAAAATCTAGACAAACGTAGTAGCTATCTTAATACAATTACGAGAAAGTACCATTAGATTATAAGGAATTTATTCTTTTAAAAAACACACGAAACTTAAAATTATTTTTTTCAACTAAAAAGTATATAAAAGCACAGTAACTAGGGATAATTCTTCAGAGTTAGCAATCATATTGACATGAGAGAAGTATACAGAAAACATGTACAGAAGTGTGGAAGTCTTTAATCGGTGGCAGATAAACTAATTGGGTATGGGACATGCATGCTACTTTCCAATAAAAATTTTGTGCTATAGATTAGCCTTGAATTATATTACATAATACAGAATTTATGTTAATTGTAAAACTGAAAGGCTACAACTATAATAGAAATAAAAGTCCTTGCACACAAAAGACATCACACATCTTACAGTGTATGGATGTTGTGCTCTTTAGCCAAAAACTTTATTTCCAACAAGCTGGAATAAGATTCTATGTCTTCTTTTCCAGTCTGTTTCCATCAAAATCACTAAGCATTAAAATGGTAAAATAAGGTATCCATTACTGGATGTATAACTCAAGATGGAATTTTTTATACCGATGCAGACATACAAGAATGAATACAGAAGACAGGAACTGAGTATATACGATTCAAATGACAGAGAGCAACATCTTAGACTGAAATGAAAAACCAAGTGTTGGAGCGGACTGATGATTATTGAATATGTAAATACAGATGCAGTTTCATCGACGTGAAAATCGGAGTGTGTGTACGCCTTCCAGAAGAAAGAACGAAATATGAAATCGAAATAGTAAGGTGCGTAATCTCTGAACTGCAGTACATGACGAACTACCGTTTAGTAACCCTAAATAGAGCGATAGGCTATTCAGAAATTTATTGCAAGAAAATCAGAAATTTACATAAAGATAAGATATGTCAAGTGAAAATTGGTAATACACTTTCACAGAAATTTAGAGCAAGCAAGGGTCTGTTACAAGACTGCTCTGTGTCACCAACATTATATAAAATCTATACAGGCATAACTATTAAGACATGGTCTTGTAAATGCAATAAGATGGGGCTAGAAATTAAAGATGTAGTTTATTTACATCACCTACCATTTGCTGATGATCAAGTAGTTATAGCACAAGATGGGCAGGACGGAAATTATATTCGTAATCAATTAGTAACGAAATACAGAAACTGGGGATTGAAGATTAATTATCAGAAAACATAATACTTCACTAATGATTCACATTCCTTATGCATAGATAGAGAAAGAGAATGAAGAAGATCAATAATTTCTGTAACATGGGAGCCATTTTGGAGATGGGGAAAAAATCAGAGGTAGAAACTAATAAAAGAATTAGCAGTTGAACGAATGTCATTGGGACCCTGAACTCGGCCTTATGGAGCAGAAATTTAATAAACCGAACCAAAAGAATCAAATTTAAATCGATACTAGGTATCATAGTTAATGGAGTGGAGACATGGTCTACTAATTTGAAACACGTAAAAAATCTGCAAGCGGCAGAAATGGACTTCTGGAGAAGATCAGCAAGAATGTCCATAAAAGAGAAAATAAGAAGCAACGAAATAATAAAGAGAATTTAGTAAGAGAAAGAATACATGACGTGATGCACAGAAAGAAGTTACAATGGTATGAGCATGTAAGAAGAATGGAGGAAGCAATGATCCTAGAATGGGAATCGGAGTGAAAGAAGAGGACGCTCTATGACCACCTGGCTCAAAAATATGCAAATTATCAATGAGAAGGCTTGGCGCAAAGGGAGAAATATAAGATCGAAAGACCTTGATGGACCTCATGAGGAGATAAATTAAGATCTTATGTAACAGGTGTAATGATTTCCGGGTATTTGTTACGTTGGAGAAAATCTTTGTACAGAGGAAACTCTCAATAAAAATAGTAATTGATATCGTTATTGTTACAAGAGACTGGAAATATCGTAACTAGTAAGAAACTCAGGAGGAAGCCAAAGTAAGAGTTACGCTAAGTATTTTCAACAGTGTAAAGTATCTAAATCGGCGTGCGCTCAGCCTTTGTGAGACAAACTGAGGAGCTACTTGATTGGGAAGTAGCTCCGGTCTCGGAGACTGACATATGGCTGGAGAGCGGTGTGCTGACTACATGCCCCTCCATTTCCGCATCCAATGACGGCTGTGGGCTGAGGATGACACGGCGGCCTGTCGGTACCTTTGGGCTCTCATGACCTTTTCGGGTGGAATTCAAAGGATGTAAATAAGATGTAAATTTCAGTTTAAGGAGCCAACGCTATTCCTGTCTTCGGTGTCGCATAACACACGATAGTCACGGTGTATATTATGGAACCATGGCACGCTAACTACGTAACCTTTAATATCAGGGCCACTCGTTTATGGGACTACGTTCGGGATTAGCACCGTTCGTGTCGATAACGTGCAGTTGTGTCTCATGATCTCTATCAGCAAGGGCGCCGCTACATTTTCCACCGACACAGACACGCAACATAAACACTTTTTGAAACAACCAGTATCAGTTATTCCTTTCCGGTTTGGTGTAAGATATATGACGTACTGGGCAGAAACATAAAACGTCACACTCGATAAAATGTTCCTGCATTAAGATATGGTTTCTGTAAATTCTGAGTACAAGAACTTTACTCTTGCCCTTGGTATTACTCTAGTCTTAAGCTTGGTAAATTTGCTGTAGCAGACTACAATCAGTCTCGATGCTTGTCATAGCTCTTTGTTCTTTGTGTTTATTATGCATTGTACTTAACACTAAGATGGTAGAATGTAAGCACACCAGACAGAAAACCAAAGACATTAGTTATCTGAGGAAACATCACGCTATACTCGGTCTCTCTATCAATATCCAAAGATACCGCTGCCGCATCTCTAGGCAAAGCTTACGTCGGCATCTCGCTAGGATGCAACGGAATCGAGCTATGAGGCTATAAAGAGTTGTAATCAGACGGGCTCATTGTCTTATCACCTCCAGCAAATAAAAGTGTTTGTGAGTCTAATGTGACAGAGTGAAGCTGTTCGCATGTGGAGTTGATGCCATGTGGTCGCCACAGTGTTACCTTGAACGGAAACACGACGACATCGTTTGTATATAATATACGATGTGTATCAGAAAAATAATGACACTGACACCACTGCGAGCGATATGGCAACGCTGTGTTGTTTTACTTGTGAAGACCCAAGAGTTCATTCCTTCCAGGTGGTCAGTGCGAGGTTCATCACCGTACAAACACCAGGTGATTTTTGAGAGCGCCATCAATGAGGTTGTGTTTTTTGTTGTGAGGCACGAAAATGGAACAGCGGAATTTAGAGCAACGTTATGCCATCAAGTTCTGTGTTTAACTTGGGGATTCAATGAGTGTGACCATCGAAAAGTTGACACAGGCCTATGGGGAACATTCCTTATTCTGAGTACACGTTTTCCGCTGGCACAAATTATTTTTGGTAGGTCAACATGTAGAAGAAGAACTCCGCTCAGGGAGGATATAAAAAGGGCTCTGAGCACTATGGGGCTTAACTGCTGAGGTCATCAGTCCCCTAGAACCCAGAACTACTTAAACCTAGCTAACCTAAAGACATCACACACATCCATGCCCGAGGCAGCATTCGAACCTGCGACCGTAGGGGTCGCGCGGTTCCAGACTGTAGCGTTTAGAACTGCTCGGCCACCCAACCCGGCCGCTCAGGGAGACATTCAGCTTCAAAAACCGACGAAACTGTCTTATGTGTGCGTGCTCTTGTGATGTCAGACCAACTTTCACAATAAGCGTGTTGGGAAACTTAAACACTTTCACCGTACATCAAATTTTGAAAGAAGTTTTGCACACACGAAATTATGAGGACAACACAAACACCCAGAGGTAGCAATGCTAGCCATTAGACCACGAGCTGTGGACTTGATATTCTTGAGAGGACTATCAATGAGCACGAATTGTTCATTGGTAATGAATCCTGGATTTCTGATTACGATACTGAGACAAAGTGGGAAAATGAGGACTGGCACCCTGAGACAACTCCTCGACCGAGAAAAGCTCGCAGGAGCAAATGAAAGATTAAAACAATGCTGATTTGCTTTTTTGACAGAAGGGGTATCGTGCATAAAGGATTTGTTCCTCCAGTACAAACTATCAACCAAGTGATTTACAAATCGTCTGAGACTGGACATTGCAGACAAGAGCACGCTGCATCATGAAATCGCCCCATATCACAGGTCCACTTCGATCACGGAATGTTTGACCTCAAAAGGAAGGCTTGTTGTTCCAATGTCACAGGGTCGTCTTAAAGTGGTGTTTCAAGTTATGTCTTGAGTCTAAACCGAGCATTCGTGTGAAAGTGTTACTCTTGACGGGTCAGACAGTTTTCCGTAGAGATTACGACGTGTTTATGCAATACTGAATGTGTTGTGAGGATTATGTAAACGTCAACAGGGACAACAAGTACGATATGTGTAAATTTCCGATTTGACTGGATTCTGCCGTATTGCTTGTGGACTTTCGTAGTATTAAGAGAAGGAAGAACGCAACCAATAAACAGTGAGTTTTACAGACGCAAACGCTTGTCAGCGTCTGGTATTTAACTGTTTAGTACTTTGATGATGTTTGGAGCGTTGATGTTCGTTAGACTGAGCAGTGTTTCATTTTGGCTGAGAGCCGTTAATCATCTTGACTCATTTTGGCGGTTTTTGGTGCCGTATTTTAAAAGTTATATATAATCAGAAACTTCTTTTCTTGCTAAGAGATTTCAAACATTATAAATGGTTTAAAAAGGAAATGTGTTTTTATAGTTTTGCTGCTGGTTAAGATTAAGAATTTTTTTTTTAGAAAAATGCTTTGGCTAGCGTGTGATTCATTTGATTCTAGTTGCTTTCGAAATCATATTTTTGGAAAGATTTTTAAATTTTCTGGCTCTTGTATTTTGACCAAAAATTTGTTGTTCATTTAAGCCATAGTGAAGGGTTAAAATTTATCGAATCAGTGCAGTCTGATTTAAAGTCTGCTCTACTACCGTTACTTGCTTTCCAAATTACATTACCAAAATGTTTCACTGTCTTTTACCAAATAGCTCATATCAAATGTGTGCCTTTATTTTTGAGTGTAAAAGGCTTTAATTGCTTCTTCTATTTTAAGAGTTTATTATAACCGTTTTTATGTGTGTTTTAGATCACTGAAGCGTTTGATCCCCTCTGCTGCATACAACTTCATACACAGCGGTATGGAGGATAAGCTGTAGAGTGGTGTGGCAACTGTCGTCGTAGGTACAGGACCAGAAATGATTAGCAAACAAGTTAATCTCTGCAAGTGAAAGCTCATTACAAAAAATGCAACAAGAAATAGTCCAACTATCACTGTAAACAGGAAGAGGCTCCAAGCATGAGTGGGCTGAGCAGCTGCCGCCGGACATCCTGTGTCGCGGCACCAGAGGATGCTCGTAGTACAGAGCCACTGGAGCTGTGGCGCACCATTGGGTCTGCCAAACCCCGTATGACTGCTATTGGCGTCAGACGGAAACTAGCAATTCCATTACCAATCTGATACGCTGTCTGGTGGTATCAAAATGTGATACGACACACTCTGTATAATAATGGATATGTGTTTGAGAAGCGAACATATTTGGTTTGCCAGACGAGACGGTTATCTGTAAATGCTGTTGGAAAATGTTGCACTCACGAAGGAATTGTTATCGAATTTAATGTTTTAGATTGTACATGTTTAATGGAATACTGTTCTTCATTTTTGGTGGTCTTTATGGGTATGAAACCTGGTTGGTAGGTACTCAGAGAGCGCACAGAATAAGGTTACGATTGTGGATGGTGCCGTAAACAGTTGCTGAGAGTTGCACAATCAAACACGCAACTTTATTTTTTTAAGAACCCCTTATTTACACATTGCTTTAAAAGATCACAATTACACAATACGGCTGAAGGCCTAGTTAGAGAAGAGACGCTTTCTGGGCTAAAGGCCCAAAACCACAACAAAAACAAGAACGGCTGAAGGCCTGGCTTAGAAATCAAAAGCAATTAAAAATAGAAGATAAAATTTAAAAGAAAAAACTTGAAGTTGAAAACAATTAGCTACTGAAGGCCTTCACTCACGTCTGAAGGACAACTATAATTAAAACACATTAATAAACTATTTTTTCAACCAAGAAATTTCTTTTTAAACTTACAACAGAACAGTCGAAAACCTTATTAAATAAATATTAACATATTGTACGGCTGAAGGCCACAAACAAATTTGAAACAACGGCTGAAAACCTGTACACAAAGTCATACAAACAATGTGAAATAAACTTTCTTATAAAAAATTCTCCTTTGAAGAATACACTGGGTTGAAGGCCTTATTAAAAGGGGTTCACATAAATCGTCGGCTGAAGGTCACACATAACAGATCGAACAACTAACGGCTTAGGGCCTGGATTTCAAACAATTTCAGATAGAACAAATTTTAAGGAAAAACTATTCTTTTTAAAAATGAAATCAATCTTCAAAATATTAATATAACACGGCTGAAGGCCTTTATGTAAAATTTAAAAAGAATTGAATTAATAAACGGCCGAAGGCCTCACACAATACTTCAAACTAAAATGAAAATCACAATCTAAAAGAAACACAACAAGTGCTGCTCAGAAGTGTTCCAAGAGTCGGCCTGAGAAGGTAGCTCAAACGTAAGGCGATGTGAGACAGGCAGTTAAGAGTTGAAGTTAAGTAATCGGATGGCAATCCAAGCTAGGGATGGCCCAAGGACTGACCAACAATTTAACCAATTCCCTTCCAACGGCACTACGATGGAAAATATCGGCCGAGGACGAGGATACGAACAGCTCTACATCTTCAGAAATTGGCTTCTAAAAACAGCCAAGGGAACAATAACCACTCTAAGCAAAATATGGACCAAACAATTTAAAAGGCTGTCGAACTACATGCCTTGCCACACAGCATCAACACGACGAGAAAAGGCACACTGCCAGAAAACTACGCTAACGACAAGGGAAGATAACTGGGCCGTTAACGGCCACAAGGCAGAAAATACCACTGGTGCACTTCACTGGCAAGTAACAGTCAATTTAATAATTAATCACAATATAGGAAGACGGCTGCAAGATTTTGCCGATTCCAACACATCATACATTGCTGCTAGCCCGAACGGCCCAGGGAGCAACAAGCTGCAAATGACGGATGTCACAATAGATGACGTTTCATAACAGGTTAACTGATCACTCAGCTTCAGCGTTCAGGTTCTGTGGGCAACGAACTTTGTAGCTCTCGCAGCTAGCATCTGATGATCCGACAGCGTGTGCACGCAGCCAGCAGTCCCAGCCTGGCCGCCCTCCACGGAGACTTCCTCGCTGCTCCATCCCAGTCGACGGCCTACCAAACACGGCACCCCCACACGGAAATACTAGCGGTCACACCAAAGAGAGTATGACAGTACTAGTATCGATAAGCACTGCTGCTGCCACTCAAGGAAGCAAGCCAGCAACTTCGTTACGCCAGTAAGTAAGGAAGAAACTAGACGCCACTCGATGTGACAAAATGCCAAAGAACAAACGGCATGTTCGGGCGCTGTGGCCGAACGGTTCTAGGCGCTTCAGTCCGGAACTGCACGACCGCTACGGTCGCAGGTTCGAATCCTGCCGCGGGCATGGATGTGTGTGATGTCCTTAGGTTAGTTATAGGTAACTGATGACCTCAGATGTTAAGTCCCGCAGTGCTCAGAGCCATTTGAACCAATTGAACAAACGGTATGAACGTGAGCCGCACACGGCTGAGGGTGTTAATCAAATTTATGAGATGGCTATTTTGCTTGGAGGTACTTTATAAAACAAAATTATGAAAAATTGTACTTGTTTATTCGTGAATATGTGTGCTTGGTACCTTCCACTAGCCAACTGAATGACAGTTCTTGAGATAATTTCATGATGACTCACTGATATACACTGTTCAGCACATTAACGTGACACCTGTCAAGAGCCTGAATGCAACACGGGACATGCAGGAAGAGAGACAGCGAGGTTGTGGAAGGTACAGACGGGGAAGTGGAGCCATACTGACGCCACTGCTGTGACCAGGTGCGCTGGGTTTCTTTGTTCAGGGTCTATGGAGCGATCGGCCCGATACAGCCGGTTGCACACATTATTGATTGAGTTCATATGCCCGAATTTTGGTGGCCATTGGAGTACGTACACTGCAAGCTGTATGACACATTGTATTGTCCTGTTGGTAGATGCCATTGTGCCAAGGAAAAACTGCAAGTAGGAGTGGACATGATCCACAGTAACAGATGCGTACTGTGTTGATCTTCTGTGCTTTACAGAATGACTAGATTACCCAGAGAATGACACAAAAACATTCCCCAGACCATAACACTCCCTACTGGTTGCAGGGTGTGTGCTTTCAGAAGTTTCGCGCCTTTCACGCAATTGGCCATCTGTCTGACGGAGCACAAAACGCGATTCATCTGAAAAGGCCACCCACGCCACTAGGTGGACGTCCAGGTGCGGTACTGGCACGCAAATTCCAGCCTTCGTCACCGATGAACAATTGTCAACATGGGTGCATTATCCAGATGCCGACTGCAGGCCCATACGCAGCAAATTTCGCTGAACGGTAATTGAGGAGGCACTATTGGTAGAGCCTTCGTTTATGTGGGCGGTTGGTTGCTCAAGAGTTGCACGTCTTTCTGCCTGTTCACATCTCTACAGCCGTCGTTCTCCAGTGTGATCTATGACCCCACGTGCGCAACAGTTGCCCCAGCGTTAGTTTTGGATAGCTTCATTCTGCAATTGACGGTGTACTTTAACGGCACGCGAACAACTTACAGTCCGCAGCTCGTGATCGTGCGGTAGCGTTCTCGCTTCCCACGCCCGGGTAGCCGGGTTCGATTCCCGGCGGGGTAAGGGATTTTCTCTGCCTCGTGGTGACTGGGTATCGTGTGATGTGTTTAGGTTAGTTAGGTTTAAGTAGTTCTAAGTTCTAGGGGACTGATGACTATAGATGTTAAGTCTCATAGTGCTCAGAGCCATTTGAACCATTTGAACAATTTACAAACTTAACCGTTTACAGAAATGCTCCCCCCTCTCCCGGTGTGGTATCGATACCAACGATGCCACGGCTTAGGTACCAGTTAAGTAGGCACTACGACACCGACACCGATGACAGCGCCCTGTATCCGGCGCTAGAGAGCTCTACGAGCATCGCTACAGATTCTCCCCATTTCATCAGGTGCAGACAGCCAGGAAATACCGTTTCAGCTTAGCTTGCTAATAAGACTTCGCATCAGTTACGATGGGGCCACAACGTCGCACCTACGTGTCATCACCTATAGTTTTGTAATATGTTTGCATATGTTTATACACTAGTAAAGGTGCTTTAAGTGATTTACAGTACCGACGTGTATTACCTTTTCCTGCTCTTACCCACGCGCCGCCTTCCAGGCGGTATACAAAAGTTGGCGACGAGGCTACTTTTGTTTCATCTCCTATAATTTCCTTTCCTTTTTGCTCGGTACTGCTTTAGTTTTTTTTTTTTTTGTGATATCCCAGTCTGCTTGACTGACTATATCTGCGTGCTCCCACCTTTCGCTATATAGACTTTCATTTGTGTCAACTATGGCTTCGCCACAGGAACGGGCTTCGCTGTCCGATCTTATACGTTTTCAGGCTCAGCAAATGACGCAGCTGCGCTTCCGACGCCGACGCCTGCACCGACGCCGTCGCCGACGGCGCCGCTATTTCGTGCCGACGTTGAACGCTGGGCAGAATACATCGCCGAGCTCGAGGCACACTTCGCAGCTTACAACATACCAGATACAGAGCGGCTTGCCTTTTTCATTGCCAACGCGGGTGTTGTCTTATACCGTGTGCTCGTGAAATTATTTCCCACCACCCGCCCAGGAACTAAAACTTACGACGAAGTGATTGATGCTTTGAACTCCCAGTTCCGTGACAGTGTAAATGTGGTAGCTGCACGATACAAATTCTTTCGTCTCTGGCGTGGCCCTACTCAGTCGAATAAATCTAGGTTAGCTGACCTGCAGCGACTAACTTCTGATTGTAACTTTAATTGCTCGTGTGGACACTCATATGCGGATATAATGATTAAAGACGCTGTTGCGCAGCATGTGGCGGATCGCCGCATCCGCGAACAAATCCTTAGATTTAAAAACCCGTCTTTGCAGGAAGTAGTGGACTTGCTAGACAGACAAGATACTTTAGACATGGCCACTTCCACGTTCGACGTGACTCCGGGTGTGTGTACTGTTAGCGCGGCACAACACGTGCCGTCCCGCCCACCAGCACGGCCAGCCACGCCTAAACATGGTTCACACCAGGCACCCACTAAGAAACTGAAGTCATGTCCGAACTGCTTTCGTGCCCACCCACGGGACAGTTGCCCATCCCGTCAAGCACAGTGTTATTTTTTTAATAAGAAAGGGCATGTGCAAGCTGTGTGCAGTAAGAGAAACAATATTTCCGAACCTGTCTCCCGTTCGCGTGACTCGCGTGGGCGTCACCGCAACGGAAACCGCCATGATCATGATTCACATCAGCCGATGGACGTTAATGCCATATATTCAAAGCCTTCTGCTTCACGTGCTTCGACGGCTCGTCGTGTGAATCAAGTTTTTCAGGACACTTCCTCTCGCATTCAGCGCGACGCGAGGAAACTTTTTGTGACTTTGAACATTAGTGGACGTTCTGTTTGCATGCAGCTGGACACTGGTGCGTCAGTTTCTTTACTGAACAAATCTACGTATGACTTGCTTGGTTCGTGCCCACTTCGTCGTTCGCATTGCACGCTGACTGCATCTTTTTTTTTGGTCATCGGTCTACTGACTGGTTTCATGCGGCCCGCCACCAATTCCTGTTTGACGTATTCCAATCTCTGTCTTCCTCTACAGTTTTTGCCCTCTACAGCTCCCTCTAGTACCATGGAAGTCATTCCCTCATGTCTTAGCAGATGTCCTATCATCCTGTCCCTTCTCCTTATCAGTGTTTTCCACATATTCCTTTCCTCTCCGATTCTGCGTAGAACCTCCTCATTCCTTACCTTATCAGCCCACCTAATTTTCAACATTCGTCTATATCACCACATCTCAAATGCTTCGATTCTCTTCTGTTCCGGTTTTCCCACAGTCCATGTTTCACTACCATACAATGCTGTACTCCAGACGTACATCCTCAGAAATTTCTTCCTCAAATTAAGGCCGGTATTTGATATTAGTAGACTTCTCTTGGCCAGAAATGCCTTTTTTGCCATACCGAGTCTGCTTTTGATGTCCTCCTTGCTCCGTCCGTCATTGGTTATTTTACTGCCTAGGTAGCAGAATTCCTTAACTTCATTGACTTCGTGACCATCAATCCTGATGTTAAGTTTCTCGCTGTTCTAATTTCTACTACTTCTCATTACCTTCGTCTTTCTCCGATTTACTCTCAAACCATACTGTGTACTCATTAGACTGTTCATTCTGTTCAGCAGATCATTTAATTCTTCTTCACTTTCACTCAGGACAGCAATGTCATCAGCGAATCGTATCGTTGATATCCTTTTGCCTTGTATTTTAATTCCACTCCTGAACCTTTCTTTTATTTCCATCATTGCTTCCTCGATGTACAGATTGAAGAGTAGGGGCGAAAGGCTACAGCCTTGTCTTACACCCTTCTTAATACGAGCACTTCGTTCTTCATCGTCCACTCTTATTATTCCCTCTTGGTTGTTGTACATATTGTATATGACCCGTCTCTCCCTATAGCTTATCCCTACTTTTTTCAGAATCTCGAACAGCTTGCACCATTTTATATTGTCGAACGCTTTTTCCAGGTCGACAAATCCTATGAAAGTGTCTTGATTTTTCTTTAGCCTTGCTTACATTATTAGCCGTAACGTCAGAATTGCCTCTCTCGTCCCTTTACTTTTCCTAAAGCCAAACTGATCGTCACCTAGCGCATTCTCAATTTTCTTTTCCATTCTTCTGTATCTTATTCTTGAAAGCAGCTTCGATGCATGAGCTGTTAAGCTGATTGTGCGATAATTCTCGCACTTGTCAGCTCTTGCCGTCTTCGGAATTGTGTGGATGATGCTTTTCCGAAAGTCAGATGGTATGTTGCCAGACTGCATTTACTGAACAGGAAATCTCAGTGCTCGGCGTGTGTAGTTTGCTAGCCACGTATGGTGCAACGACCCGTACAGTGTTTTTCCATGTGCTCCGCTCTAGTGATGCAACGAACATTTTTGGCATGGACGCGTTTGAACTTTTTGGCCTCGCCATTCAGGACAATGTACTTTGCATCAGCGCTAGTGACCATGCAGGCAGTGTTGCCGCACTGTGCGACGATTTTGCTGAACTCTTTTCTGATGACCTTGGTTGTACCACAGACTTTGCAGCGCGTGTTGTAGTTAAAGACAATGCCTTGCCTATTTTCCGGCGCGCACGCCCAGTACCGCACGCACTGCTCGACGCCGTAGCTGCTGAACTTACGCATTTGTAAGACAGTGGTGTCATTGAACCTGTTTCTGCTTCTTCCTGGACTTCGCCTATAGTGTGTGTGTGAAGAAACCAAACGGTCGTCTCCGTATTTGTGCTGACTTTAAGTCTACAGTAAATCCCCAGACAGTGGTAGCTACGTTTCCCTTACCGCGTCCTGAAGACATTTTTGATAAGCTTGGTGCGGGAAAATTCTTTTCCACGATTGGCTTGCAGGGCGCATACTTTCAGATTCCGCTCGACGAACAGTCGCAGCGTAATTTTGTGGTCAACACTCACTTTGGCTTGTTCAAGTTTCGCCGCCTTCCCCTCGGTTGTGCTTCGGCTCCTGCTATTTTTCAGTCTTACTTGCAGCAGTTGTGTGCCACCGTCCCTGGCTGTTCCAATTATCTGGACGATATAGCTGTATCAGGTCGCACCCCTGACGAACATTTGCAGTATTTATGTGCCTTATTTAATGCACTTTTGCAGACAGGACTCAAGTGTAACAGAGACAAGTGCAAATTGTTTCAAACTGAGATTCAGTATTTAGGACACATGATTAACGGACAGGGTATCCACCCCTCACCATCTCAGTGCGGTTAGAGACTTGCCAGCGCCCAGGAACTTGAAAGGACTTCAGTCTGTGTTCGGCAAAATCACTTACTAGATTCGGTTTATACGAGCGCAGATTGCAGCGCCTTTGTATCGCCTTCAGCGTAAGAACGTTCCTTTTGTTTCGTCTTCGGAATGTGACGCTGCTTTCAACAAGCTCACATCTGCTTTGTTGAGTGATCGCTGTTTGATTCCTTTCGATCCCTCCAAACCAGTTGTTTTGGCTGTCGATGCATCTTCTCACGGCATCGGCGTGGTTCTCACACCGCATTAATTCCGTCTATCGCCCGATCGCTTTTGCGTCTAAGTTGCTCAATTCTGCCCAGCAAAACTATTCTCAAGTCGAGAAAGACGCTTTAGCTATTGTATATGGCGAAACTAAGTTTCACGATTTTTTTCACGGTCGCAAGTTCTATTTGGTAACCGATCATAAGCCTTTGACGTCGTTGTTCTACCCGTCAAAGTCGGTTCCGGCCCGTACTGCACAAAAGTTGCAACGTTGGTCTTTGTTTTTGACCATCTACAATTACGAAATCTTGTTTCGGCCTATAGCCCAGCAAGGCAATGCTGATGCTTTGTCTCGTCTGCCTATCGGTCCTGGCGAAGTGTTCGATTCTTCTGAATTGTCCTGCATGTTTATTGATTCGCAAGGTAAGGACTTAGCTGATGGTTTTCCAGTGGATTTTCGTCCCATTGCTGCAGCGACAGCCGCCGATGGTTCTTTGCAGATTCTTTTGCAGTATATTCGTACTCAATGTGATCCACTCGTTCGACGATACTTCGCGCAACGTCACAACTTGTCTGTACACCACGGTGTTATCTTGTTTCGAACTGACAATGATCAGTCTCGTGTGACTGTACCTCGTTCGTTGCAGTCGGAAATCCGATTGCTGCACGCTGGTCATTGGGGTATAGTGAGGACGAAGCAATTAGCGTGTCGTCAGTGCACTTGGGTCGGCATTGATAGACAAATTGAGAATTTGCTTTCTAACTGTCGCTGTAGCGCGGAGCATCAATCTGCTCCCCGCCAGCGCTTCTTTGCGTGGCCAACTCCTACTGCGACATGGCAGCGCGTTCATATTGATTTTGCGGGTCCTTTCTGGGACACCCGCTGGTTGATAGTTATTGATGCATACAGCAACTTTCCTTTTCTTGTGCCTATGTCTTCTACTATTCGGGCTTTGACGTCTATTTTTTGCATTGAGGGCATTCCTGAAGTTATTGTCTCCGACAATGCCCCCCAATTCGTGTCCTCAGAATTTGAAGAGTTCTGTGCTGCTAATGGCATTCGCCATCTGACCTCAGCCCCGTTCCACCCGCAGTGGAACGGCGAGGCTGATCGCTTTGTGCGTACGTTTAAGTCGCAGACGAGCAAGCTGCGAGCGACGCACTCTCGCGAGCGCGCGCTCTGGACTCTCCTTGCTTCCTATCGCTCCCATCCGGGCAGCACCCGTTCCCCAGCGGAATTGCTACACGGCCGCGCCCATCGCTCGTTCCTGCAGCTATTGCACCTGCTGTCGCGGGCTCCCGCTGCTTCGCCTCGTTCTGGCTTGGCGCCGCACGATTTTCTGTTCTATCGCCTTTTCTCTGGCAGGCAGCGCTGAGAGCAGGGGCGCATTCTTCGCCAGCCTGGCCGCGCCTTATTTGTCATTCCTGGTCCCTCCGGCACTGTCAAGCGACACTGGAACCAGATTCGTTTGTGGCGTCCTCGGTTTTCTGCCGCTGGTTGTTTTCAGGCAAAATCGGAAGCTTCGCTGCTTCCGCCGCCACGGCCCACGACTCCACTGCCGGCGCCGCCGCCGCTCGCACGCCTGCCGTCGCCGCCGCTGTCGGTCCGGTCACCTGCACCGGACGGCCGCCTCTCGCCTCCGCAACCGATGGACGCTGAGGTTGCCGTGACGCCGGCGCCGCTGCCGCCGTCGCCGCCCATGGAGGTCGTTGCTCCGCCTCCGCCGCCTCCGCCTTCTCATCTGAGCATACCAAGTGGCGGTGCGCAGCCTGGGCAGGTTCTCCACGGGGCGCTTTCCTCGCCCACCCGCGAGCAATTCGGGGTCGCGGGTGGACAGCGTGCCCCGGCAGTTCAGCTGTCCGCCCCCTCAGCTGCGCCGCCCCTGGGTCCCTCCACCCACCGTCGGAAGCCATACTCCACGACAGTGTGTCATTTCAGGAGGGAGGGATGTGGTATCGATAGCTACGATTCCACGGCTTAGGTACCTGTTAAGTTGGCACTACGACACAGACACCGATGACAGCTCCCTGTAGCCGGCGCTGGAGAGCTCTACGAGCATCGCTCCAGATTCTGCCCATTTCATCAGGTGCAGACAGCCACGAAACATCGCTTCAGATTAGCTTGCTATTGAGACTTTGCATCAGTTGCGATGGGGCAGCAACGTCGCACCTACGTGTCATCACCTAAAGTTATGTAATATGTTTGCATATGTTTATACGGTAGTAAAGGTGCTTTAACTGTATATGCAGTACCGACATGTAGTACCTCTTCCTGCTCCTACCCACGTGCTGCCTTCCAGGTGGGATATAAAACCCAGACCGGCAGCCAATCATCATGCTGTTTTGGACCTCAGATAAATAGCTACGTTTCCGTATTACGACAACGACTGCATTGTTTTCTCGGTCCCCTGGACACATTTGACACCCTATACTGCTAGTGTTTTTACGTGCCGTGTGTGAGTGGTTACTGAATCTAACATCGAACACAGGCGGTGGACATATTAATGTGACAGGACCGTCTATTTTCTTGGGGTAATTTTAAAATAGTTCACTGCTAGTGGTATGTAACATCACCTCTGGCATTGATAAAGGCTTCTATTCGGAGAGGAAGAGAGTCCGCAAGTTGTTCCAGGCATGCAAGATCCAGCTGAAGCCACTCATTGATGTTTGGATCCTGCAGAGCTAGCAGACTGCAGGGATGTCGATTGTTGTGCAACACATGCTGTTACAAGTAGGCCTACACGTGTTCTCTGTGATTAAGATCGGATGATCCAGGGGCCGTTCGATGTGCGACACAGTAGTTGAGTGTTCGTCAGTCGAGGAACGAATGTCTGCAACCGTCTGAACACAGTTGTTGTCGTTTTGGAAGACGGTGGTCCTCAAGGCATACTCATCATGAATATGTAAAAAGAAAATGCAACAGTTGCTCACCAAGAATGTTGAAATTTATAAGGTGACGATTAGTTGGCTTCAGGAAGGGCAAAAGTACCAGAGAGGCAATCCTGACTTCGTCCGTGATAAGCGAAGCAATACCGAAGAAAAATCGATACACTTTTTAGGGTCTGTCGACTTGAAAAAAGCATTCGAAAATGTAAAATGGAGATAAGATATTTGAAATTCTGACAAAATTTGGAGTGAGCTATAGGGAGAGATAAAACGTTTCCGTCAGGGTGTTACTCCAGCACATATGCAGCGCAGCGTGTCTCCGATGCGGGTATATTCCATTTATTACTCAGAATATTAGTTGTTGCCGTGTCTTCCGCGACGACTGGTGGCTACACAACGCGAAGAGGGATCGGCTGAAACAAACAGTGGACTCTCGGCTTCTGAGGACGCTGCATCAGCTGGGAGCGAAAGTTGATGACCGGTGCAGCGCTTTGCCGCCTGCTGGAGAGGTATGCACGCCCCTTCGGTAGCCATACCTGGAGACGGCTGTGACCACGACGTGCGCGTTTGATTCACAAGCCGTTACAGGGAGTTGTTAACCCCAGTTCACTGCCCGTGTTGTCCCATCAGGTGGACCGCGATGTCGGATTCCGTGACGTGCTGCTGAAGGCGGAACCTGACCCGCCAGTATGGTACGCCGTAAGACTCGAGAGTCACTGGACAGTGAGGGCAGCTTCTGCCCAGGACCAGAGGTGTGTTGATAGACTCCATCAGTGCTGGCTGCTGTATTGACTTTATTACTGGACAACTGACTTCACTATCAATGGTATCAGAACGTGGACCTTCTCCTGTGGCAGCAAGTGTAAGACGAATACAAGAACAATCTCACGTAACGATGTTACCACGCCATAACCAGAGTGTCGAGTGCGAACGACATGAATGCCATCGATACTACTGATCGAGTGCACTAAGCTAGTGGGGCTGCAGTATTTATGTCGTCGAGGAGAGGCTCTGCTCTACAACGTCATTTTTAACAGAATAGATTCTGGTCTTCTCTAGTTGTCAGTGGTCTACAGTTCCGCTACGTTTGCTTAACGAATTTGTTACAACGTGTTTTACTGCTCCGGCTCCTGCTAGGCGATGTTGCGTCCTACATAGTTTATTATACACTGAGTCAAAACGTTATGACCAATTGCTTACTAGTTGTGGAGGTATGTGACAATGGGTCTATAAGCACAGCCCATGTAATTCGCGTAAATAAGGGGCGCTGATTTGCGCATATGGTGATGGCTCCCGATGGCGATCCGGATGGGTTCGGCAGGATTACATCAGGATCTTCAGACCACTGTGGGACGGTTCTGGCTCCGATACACTGACAGCTATACTGCTGAAAGATGGCATCGCCGTCGGGGAGGACATAAAGCATGAAGGGATGCAGGTGGTTGGCAGCTGTCAGCGTGTCTTCGATTACGACCACAGCTCCCATTCATGCGCAGGAGAATGTCTCTCATAGGATAATACTGCTCCCACCAGCCTGCGTCCGTGGTAGGCTGCACATTTCGAGCCACCGTTCACCTAGATGACGGCGTTTAGAGACGACCATCTACCTATTGTAGCAAAAATGTTATTCCTCCGAAGAGCCGACACGTTTCCATTGATCGAAAGTCGGATACCGATGGTCCCATGCCCACTGCAATCGTGATTAAAGATGTCGCTGGGTCAGCATGTGAACACCTAAGGATGGTCTGCTGCAGAGATCCATGTTCAACAATGTAGGATGAACGGTGTGCGTGCACCAGCTCTTTGTTCTCTTTCGGCAGGGATGCCACAGATCACCATCTCTCCTACTTTACAGAGCAGACGAGCCTCCGGAGCGACGTTCTGCGAAGAGTCGTCGACGTCCGACAATTTAGCATCTTGTGGTAGTTTCACTGTCCTTCTACGTATTTCCGTAGATACTAACGACAGAAGCACGTGAACATTCGACCAGCTTCTCCATTTTCAAGATAATAATTCACATGCTCTGCGTAATAATATGCCCTTTGGCCGCGCGGTTTGAGGCGCCATGTAATGGATTGCGCGGCCCCTCCCGCTGGAGGTTCGAGTCCTTCCTAGGGCTTGGGTGTTTGTGTTGTTCTTACCCTAAGTTAGTTTAAGTAGTGTGTAAGTCTAGGGACTACTGACCTCAGCAGTTGCCGGCCGGTGTGGCTGTGCGGTTCTAGGCGCTTCAGTCTGGAACCGCGTGACCGCTACGGTCGCAGGTTCGAATCCTGCCTCAGGCATGGATACGTGTGATGTCCTTAGGTTAGTTAGGTTTAAGTAGTTCTAAGTTCTGGGGGACTGATGACCTTAGATGTTAAGTCCCATAGTTCTCAGAGCCACTTGAACCACTTGAACCTCAGCAGTTTGGTCCATTAGGAATTCACACTTCTTTTCCCCAGTGGATTTCCCCATTTGCAGCCCACATCTTCGCTAGGGTGATCCCCCGTCCATGTCTGCTCCGCTTTCATTCTTTTGTTGCACCGTCACGTGCCTGAAACGCCACCTGACGGCACCCACCGTCGCTGTGGGCATTGGTCATAATGCTTTGGCTGATCAGTGTAAAACGTTGCGAGTGTAATAAAGGCAGTTCTGTCTGTGTTCTTCTAACCATTTTCTACTGAGCTCGTTCGTAGTCGCACACAAGTGTTTCGAGGTTGCTCTGTTCTTGACCGAGTAACCGTGTTGAAATGTTTGCGCTTCCCGGCTGGTGGCTGTTGATACTTCCACATGATCAAGTAACGGCAGCTGCTTGAACTGATAAAATTTCACTTTCCAGTTTCCTTACTAATTTGTCGCGTAACAGACTGGGTACACCGTCATATTAATGAGCGGCCTCATACTGCCAAGGTCTCTGTAAATTTGGCACAGTTTTATAATGAATAAATTAACATCAAATGTCCTCTTAACCTGTGAAGTTTCATTTAATTTCATCCTTACTTTCATGGTGCGTCACACCTTTTGTTAAGAAGTGTATATTTCTACGTCACATCTTTGAGGTGTTACTTTTCAGTGGTATAATTAGCACGTTTCCTAAAATGAGGATGACATTGTTAGCTTCGAACAGACTTAATCTCTGGAAGTTCACTGCAAGTGACAAATCTAGTTTAACAGGAATAATTAATAAGAATTGTCTCAGCACCTGAACCGTTGATAAACCTGTAACACCGAACTATTATTTGGGATGCTTTCTAGACAAGATGTCCAAGAAAATCTTTTATTTACACTTTTATAAATACAAATACCTTACGAAATATGAAACAGGAACAGTCATAGTATATCTGTTAACTGAAGGAGGGGACTCATTTTTTCGTTATGGAAGTTTCAGATACCTGCATTATTGCGAACGACTCGGCAGTTAAGAGTTATGGTTGAAAGATTTGATCGTATCTGGTTCGAATCACGTTGTGAAGAAAACTCTGGTGACAGACACGAATCATGCTAATGATAATACTACATGTGTTAACGTGTAATGTGTTCTACAGAAAATAGATCGCCGTCAACGCTATTTGTAAAGTGAAAATTTGAAACATGTACACGGTAAAACAGATAGGAGCAATTGATAACAAAACAGTAGCCTCCAGAGCAGAATCTTTGCACTCATTAATATGCTACGCAAAGATTCCGGCCGTCTTGTTTAAATGATGACGCACTACACCTGACGTTCCACAAAAATTGTAGAAACGCACAACGTTTCCTGGAGACTCATTGCACCTGAATGTCTAGTTTAAACATCTTTTAATGAAACTTATACCTCTGAATATTGTGACACAATTTTAGTACGGAATAAATGTTCACACGTCGAGATAATACGGCACCGAGATAGGCATATTAAAAATAACCTAGTCTTAGGAACTGTGACATAATGGACTCTACCACTCCACACCGAACTGATATTTCTGTAGCAACGTTGTAGAATGGCAGAGGGAAGATGTATACTAGGAGAGAGGGAATGTTACACACTCAATAACTTCAGAAAGAGAATTATTGCATATGTATGGTAGAAATCAATACTCTAGCCTGCCGCATAACACTATTGTGATGCGAGATTCACAGCCAAGAACCTACATACAGAGTTCTGTGGAAGAGAAACACGCCATTATCTTTCTAACGATGACTGGTTTTCAGAGAGATCGCTTGGAAACGTCTTATCTACCGTACGAGTAAACCGTAGATAAACTCTGTTGACAAGGGCACTCACACAAATAAACAGTCTCAGGTGGTTGTGTACGTCTCTGCTCCAGCCACTCCGGGGTAGATCTGATGGGGTACGAGTAAATGATTAAAGCGTAACATTTTGGTAAAAGAAGATGAAGCTCAGAACTGAAGCCCATCATGTATTAGGTAACGATGAATCAGTTCATAAAGTACAGCCTTTTTTATCTCTTCTTATTAACTGTTTCATCGTCATAAAAAAATTATATTGTGCACAG
This sequence comes from Schistocerca piceifrons, assembly GCF_021461385.2. Lineage (NCBI taxonomy): Eukaryota > Metazoa > Arthropoda > Insecta > Orthoptera > Acrididae > Schistocerca > Schistocerca piceifrons. Next base: position 1,022,802,515 of record NC_060139.1, on the reverse strand, counting down.
AAATTTCCTGAAATATTAAAAAGGAAAGGCTATTAGACTTTAATGTTCCATTTGACATCGAAGTCATCAAAAATTAAACACAACATTCACTTAATGTGTACGATGCCTTATATTACAAAAGTAAGTGCCTAGTTCAGTTGTTGTTTCAGAAATGGATCGGAGAAAATTACGTTCGGCCTTAGGAGTAATTAGAACTTAATATTTGGGAAAGAGGGAGTGGAGGAGGGGGGGAGGTTACTAGACAAAGCGTTTAATTTAGTTATATAATGTGGCCATCACTGTTCTCTCTACATGTTTATTTCACCCGTTGTGTCTGAATAAGGAACCGAAATCAATTTCTACCGATAATAAAGGTACTGCTGTCAGGCCAAGAGAACAATCAACAGTGAAAATACTAATTTTGCACCGATATAAAACAGCGTAAAATTACGAAGAACGTAAATCACCCTTCGACTACTTTTATACTATCAAAATATACGTTGTTTTATCGGTGTAGAGAAACAAAAGAAAAGAAAACAATAACTGCTATAAAGTTATGACTTTATCGGTGAAAATGTCAACTGAAAAAAAGACCATAGATATGCCTTGTTCAAGCACTTAAGTTCAGCTGCTCTTTTCATGAGCAAAATGTCAACAATGAGTAATTAAAAATCAGCAAGTCAGCAAATTTTCATTCATTGATGGTCTCAGCGATGTACTCTGAGATAACTTCTAACTTAAGCAAAACATGTAAAGATAATTAAAATAACGCGCAGGCTTCACCCAACGACAAATACTTAGGTGTTTACTCAGTTGTAAATGTTAAATGCAATAACACAGCATTTTTACCAGCTTAGTTTTTTAGCAAATAACTCATTCGTGTTTGCGCCTGTAACATAAAGATCAAGCCATTTACAAACTTTCGGTTATTTTCTGTTTACTTGTAACCTCAGTCTGCGATATTTTGGAAAGGACAGCACTTTCCTCCTGGACTGTTATTAAATGTGTGTATTAAACGCGCTCGCGATTTCGGCCGGTTATGCCACTCTCGAGCGATAGCCTACTACGAAGTTCGCCAATGCATGGTTCCTTTTTAGTCGTGTCACCGGTGTTCATCTATTCTATGCGTCGAAGACAAAATCTTCATCATTTTCGTGAAATGCTATTTCAAAAAACTTTTAATAAATTTGGGGAATGGTTCCTTACACGAAAACAAGGAAAAATGTCTAGTAAACACGAGCTCTAAAACGAATACCTTAAGATCCGTAAACACTTGTTGTGTTACACTGAAGCGAAGATGAACAAATGTTCACAGCTCTTACAGTGTGCATTTTAGATACCATGTCTACTAGATTATTTTTTCTAGTTTCTGTGTCGGAAATCTTTTCTCAAAGTTTGTAAAAGTATTTTTAAAACACACAGTATAAATGATGAATTACAATCATGTAAAAAAAAAAAAAAAAAACAGAACATCGTGAACGACTAGAGATAGGACGTTTATATTCACCGGACATGTACATTAGTATATTCTGCAGAAATGATTAGCATTTCGGTCACCTCGATTCAACATGTGTCCTGTTGTCTAGTAGTCACAGGGTCGAACATGCAAGGCGACGTGTTTCAAATGCTAATCATTTCTGCAGAACATACTAATTTACATGTCCTGTGAATATGAAGGTCCTTTGTCTAGTCTTTCAAGGTCTTCTGTTTTTTTTCTAAACATGAGCGTATAAATGTGGTTGACACAGCTCAGTTTGTGTCAAAAGGATCGAGGCATTGATGCACTTCATACTGAGGTGCTACTTATGCTGCTTAGAGTGGTAGAATAGGACATAGAAGCGGCAATGGTGAATAAGAACACTTAACAACACTACAGACGAAAAATGTCATTTTTTGAAATTTGAACTTGTAAAACCACATCATACAGTTTACTGTGTCACGATCAAACAAGCATGTAACTAACTAAACCAAACTTAAGTGTTTTCACTAGTCACGAAAAATCTATGTTACTAAAAGGCTATTGGAATTCATGCTTCATGGTCCCCATTGCAGGCTGTTTAACTAAAGACTCCCAGGGGCAACAATAATGTGACTTTCAGTATTTCGTACAGTTATAGATACAGATTAAAAATTTAAAATTCTGCCATAAATTACTCATTAGGAGTTTAGGAGGCATAATCTTATGCTAAAATTTTAACACAGTAAGACAAATATTACAGTGACAAATCTTGTACATACAGGGTGTAATGGGTATAAGGTCAGATGTTTCTTTTGCTGACAGAACAGTATACTGAACAACATTACGTCAGTATTTACGTCATTTGCAGACTAATAATTATAGCTATTAGGAGTTCTACATGTTTAGATCTGTTAATGCCTATAAGTACATGTGAAAATTAGAAAAAAAAGGCACTCCGTCTTCAGACAACAAGTGGCCCATCGGGACCATTCGACCGCCGTGTCATCCTCAGCTGAGGATGCGGATAGGAGGGGCGTGGCGTCAACACACCGCTCTCCCGGTCGTTATTGTGGTGTCACCGCCAGACAACACACTTGCTAGGTGGTAGCTTTAAATCGGCCGCTGTCCATTAGTACATGTCGGCCCCGCGTGTCGCCACTGTCAGTGATCGCAGACCGAGCGCCACCACACGGCAGGTCTCGAGAGACTTACTAGCACTCGCCCCAGTTGTACGGACGACGTAGCTAGCGATGCACACTGACGAAGCCTCGCTCATTTGCAAAGCAGATAGAATAGCCTTCAGCTAAGTCAATGACTACGACCTAGCAAGGCGCCATTAGTATCTATAGAGTCTCACTTGTATCGTCAATAGCGATGTACAACAAGGATGGATTAAAGTTAAGTATTCCAGTAGCTACGTACTTTTCTTTATAGCATTCATTACGTATCCTGTTTTAGACCTCACGCCAATCTGCGTGAGCGTAACGCGTGCCTTTCGGCTGCTTCCGAGTGGCGTGGCTGTCTTAATACGCCACAACAGTTATGATGGTTTTCTTTGACCGGAGCCGCTACTATTCGGTCAAGTAGCTCCTCATCACGAGGCTGAGAGCACCCCGAAAAATGGCACCAGCGCATGGCGGCATGGATGGTCACCCATCCAAGTGCCGGCCACGCTCAACAGCGCTTAACTTCGGTGATCTGACGGGAACCGGTGTATCCACTGCGGCAAATCCGTTAGCACATGTGACAGCCAGAGCGAGAGCACCAGCAGCAGCGAGTACTGTTTGTATAAAGCGTTTATTCTGCATTTTGTTTACGACCTTCCACTAAGGAAGGGATTCTATTTGTGTTTATCTGCTCTGCATAGTAACTAACAGTTCTTGATAAAACTTTACGTAGTTTTCGTGTTAGATTTCTTAGTGTTTTCTTGATCGTTTAGAACAGAAAGCTCCCTAAAACCGTCTTTTGTTTGTTTCGCGGCCGTTAGCCACTAGTCACTTGAATCAGCAGTTGTCTTGTGACAGCCAGAGCGAGAGCAGTAGCGAGTACTGTTTGTATAAAGCGTTTTTGTACTTATTTGCTGCGCTTAGCTTTTAAATAGTTTTTCTGGGAAAACCTAGCGTAGTTTTCGCGTCTCGTATTTCAGTGAGTGTTTCTTGATTATCAGAGTAGCTCATCAGAAGATTATCTTGGGAATTTGTCACCGTATAGAGTAGGGTAAACATAGTCATGTGTAGGGACTGTGGTTGTTGTGAGCGGACGCAAGGAGAATTGGCCAGTCTTCGGGGGCAGGTGGAGGCTTTGTCTGTTAGGCTCATCGAGCTCGAGGCGCAGGCGTCGGCTCGTAGTGGCGTTGGGGCAACTGTGGTGAGACCTATGCCTACTTCGGTGGCCTTGGAATCACATGGAACCCCTGATGTCGCTGCGTCTTCCGGCAGTGAGCATCTTACCGGTCAGCCATCACTCCAGGGCGAATGGCGGACAGTGGTGGGCTCGCGCGTGCCTGGCCGAAAGGCGAAGGTGGGATCTGGCCGCGTGGCAGCTGCCTTACCCCTTTCCAACAGGTACGGGGTGCTTCCTAGTGGTGATGACATCGTTTCCGAGCCACCACAGGATGCCTCGCCTGTTGGGCCAGTGGCCGATTCTCCGGCAAGGTCCCGACAGTCACAGAGGGCGGGCCTATTAGTTACAGGGAGCTCCAACGTTAGGCGGGTTATGGAGCCCCTCAGGAAAATAGCGGGTAGGTCGGGGAAGAATGCCAGTGTGCACTCGGTGTGCTTGCCGGGGGGTCTCGTCCGTAATGTGGAGGAGGCCCTTCCGGCAGCTATTGAACGCACTGGGTGTGACCGGCTGCAGATAGTAGCACATGTGGGAACGAATGACGCCTGCCGCTTGGGTTCTGAGGCCATCCTTGGTTCCTTCCGGCGGCTGGCTGATTTGGTGAAGACAACCAGCATCGCACGCGGAGTGCAAGCTGAGCTTAATATCTGCAGCATAGTGCCCAGAGTCGATCGCGGTCCTCTGGTTTGGAGCCGTGTGGAGGGTCTAAACCAGAGGCTCAGACGACTCTGCGACTATAATGGTTGCAAATTCATCGACCTCCGTTATTGGGTGGAGAACTGTAGGGCCCCCCTAGACAGGTCAGGCGTGCACTACACACCGGAAGCAGCTACTAGGGTAGCAGAGTACGTGTGGCGTGCACACGGGGGTTTTTTAGGTTAGAGGGACCCCCCCTTGGGCGAAACGATAAAATACCTGACGGCTTACCAGAGAGGACATTATCATCGTTGATAAAGAACGTCCGTCCTCAGAGACCAAAAACAGGAAAAGTTAACGTAATATTGGTAAACTGCAGGAGTATCCAGGCAAGGTTCCTGAATTAGTATCTCTTATTGAAGGAAATAGTGCGCATATAGTATTAGGAACGGAAAGTTGGTTAAAACCGGAAGTGAACAGTAACGAAATCCTAGACACAGAATGGAATATATACCGCAAGGATAGGATAAACGCCAATGGTGGAGGAGTATTTATAGCAGTAAAGAATTCAATAATATCCAGTGAAGTTATTAGCGAACGCGAATGTGAAATAATCTGGGTTAAGCTAAGTATCAAAGGTGGGTCAGATATGATAGTCGGATGCTTCTATAGACCACCTGCATCAGCAACCGTAGTAGTTGAGCGCCTCAGAGAGAACCTGCAGAACGTCGTGAAGAAGTTTCGTGATCATACTATTGTGATAGGGGGAGACTTCAATCTACCAGATATAGTATGGGATAGTCACACAATCAGAACTGGAGCCAGGGACAGAGACTCTTGTGACATTATCCTGACTGCCTTGTCCGAGAATTACTTCGAGCAGATAGTTAGAGAACCAACTCGTGAAGCTAACGTTTTAGACCTCATAGCAACAAATAGACCGGAACTTTTCGACTCCGTGAATGTAGAAGAGGGTATCAGTGATCATAAGTCAGTGGTTGCATCAATGACTACAAGTGTAATAAGAAATGCCAAGAAAGGAAGGAAAATATATTTGCTTAACAAGAGTGATAGGGCACAAATCGCAGAATATCTGAGTGACCACCATCAAACGTTCATTTCTGAGGAAGAGGATGTGGAACAAAAATGGAAAAAATTCAGAAACATCGTCCAGTACGCCTTAGATAAGTTCGTACCGACTAAGGTCCAAAGCGAGGGGAAAGATCCACCGTGGTATAACAATCATGTACGAAAGGTACTACGGAAACAAAGAAAGCTTCATCATAGGTTTAAGAGTAGTCGAATCATAGCTGATAAGGAAAAGCTGAACGAAGCGAAAAAGAGCGTAAAGAGAGCAATGAGAGAAGCATTCAACGAATTCGAACATAAAACATTGGCAAACAATCTAAACAAGAACCCTAAAAAGTTTTGGTCATATGTAAAATCGGTAAGCGGATCTAAATCCCCTATTCAGTCACTCGTTGACCACGATGGCACCGAAACAGAGGACGACCGAAGAAAGGCAGAAATACTGAATTCAGTGTTCCGAAACTGTTTCACTGCGGAAAATCGTAACACGGTCCCTGACTTCAGCCATCGCGCGGACGCCAAAATGGAAAATATTGAAATAAACGATATCGGAATTGAAAAACAACTGCTATCACTTAGTAGCGGAAAAGCATCCGGACCAGACGAGATACCCTTAAGATTCTACAGTGATTATGCTAAAGAACTTGCCCCCTTTCTATCAGCAATTTATCGTAGATCGCTGGAAGAACGTAAAGTACCTAGCGACTGGAAGAAAGCGCAGGTCGTTCCCATTTTCAAGAAGGGTCATAAATCAGATGCGAATAATTATAGGCCTATTTCGCTTACGTCAATCTGTTGTAGAATAATGGAACATGTTTTGTGTTCTCGTATTATGACGTTCTGAGATAATACAAATCTCCTTCATCATAACCAACATGGATTCCGCAAACAGAGATCATGTGAAACTCAGCTCGCCCTATTTGCCCAAGAAATTCACAGTGTCGTAGACACTGGCGAGCAGATTGATGCCGTATTCCTGGACTTCAGGAAGGCATTTGATACGGTTCCGCACTTACGTTTAGTGAAAAAAATACGAGCTTACGGAATATCGGACCAGGTTTGTGATTGGATTCAGGATTTCCTAGAAGAAAGAACACAACATGTCATTCTTAACGGTTCAAAATCTGCAGATGTAGAGGTAATTTCGGGAGTACCGCAAGGAAGCGTGATAGGACCTTTATTGTTTACAATATACATAAACGACTTAGTTCACAACATCGGTAGCTCCGTGAGGCTATTTGCAGATGACACGGTTGTCTACAAGAAAGTAGCAACATCAGAAGACTCGTACGTACTCCAGGAAGACCTGCAGAGGATTAATGCATGGTGCGACAGCTGGCAGCCTTCCCTAAACGTAGATAAATGTAATACAATGCGCATACATAGGGGCAGAAATCCATTCCAGTACGATTATGCCATAGGTGGTAAATCATTGGAAGCGGTAACGACCGTAAAATACTTAGGAGTTACTATCCGGAGCGATCCGAAGTGGAATGATCACATAAAACAAATAGTGGGAAAAGCAGGCGCCAGGTTGAGATTCATAGGAAGAATTCTAAGAAAATGTGACTCATCGACGAAAGAAGTAGCTTACAAAACGCTTGTTCGTCCGATTCTTGAGTATTGCTCATCAGTATGGGACCCTTACCAGGTTGGATTAATAGAAGAGATAGACATGATCCAGCGAAAAGCAGCGCGATTCGTCATGGGGACATTTAGTCAGCGCGAGAGCGTTACGGAGATGCTGAACAAGCTCCAGTGGCGGACACTTCAAGAAAGGCGTTACGCAATACAGAGAGGTTTATTATCGAAATTACGAGAGAGCACATTCCGGGAAGAGATGGGCAACATATTACTACCGCCCACATATATCTCGCGTAATGATCACAACGAAAAGATCCGAGAAATTAGAGCAAATACGGAGACTTACAAGCAATCGTTCTTCCCACGCACAATTCGTGAATGGAACAGGGAAGGGGGGATCAGATAGTGGTACAATAAGTACCCTCCGCCACACACCGTAAGGTGGCTCGCGGAGTATAGATGTAGATGTAGAATAGCAAGCCATTAATACTAATTTTCCCCTGGGCAGCAGGACGGGCGTTAAAGTGCAGATGCGTGGATGCAGGACGGTTAGTATCTACTGACAGGCGTATTTCAGTTAGTAGTGCAGTTACTACCAAAACATCAGTTCGTAAAATTTGTGCTACACCGTGCATATATGAAGGCAGGTTAATTCAATACTCGCAAATCCCACGATTATATTAATTCACTATTCGAGAATGCGAGCACTTACAAGTAAACCTACCGAAGGTATACACTTCAATTTTGATCGGCCTTGAACATGTTGTGGTGTAGAGCAAAATAAGAGAAACATTTTTTATAATGCCCATACGGCCGTTAAGGGAAAATGATTGACTTCAATGTTTCTGACTGAGTATTCTCGAAACGGTAACAGATATAACTTCAAATAAAAATTCTATGGTTTTTAATGTAAGCTACAACAGTGCACCCACATTTTTTAAAAGAGTAATATTTTTCTACGTCCATTCTCCCCCTTCACTATTTTGTTATTCATTTCGACATTTGACTGATAGCAAAACGTACAGCATCGTTAATACCAAATTCAATCGTATGTGATAAAACGTTATTCGAAAGATGCATTAAGTCAGAAATAAGCAAGAAATATCTCTTATCATTATATGCACATCCGATACGTCTCCAGTTCAATGAAGACTGTCATATTGGGTTGTTTAGTATGTCTTTCCTAGACAAATCTATTGTAAATGTATATTTTACACATGCTGTTCTACATATGGATTTTTTCTTTTACTTTTATGAAATGCAAAATATCTTGTATTCTATTTGCATTTTCTTTTTACATTTGCTACAATATTTTTTATTTTCCAGTTAATTTATTTTCGGATATAATTAAGTTATATTCAGTTTTTGTACGTTATTGTTGTAACGTTATTGTAAGTCTGTATAATAATGAGAAAAGTCCAGAATTGGTCAGGTCAAAAAAATACTGAATGCACTTTTATATGCAGAATATATAGCTTATTTCTGACAAGCATCTAGCTTATTTCTTACATCTGCATCATATGATTTAATTTCGTATTAACGACTCTATACGTTTTGCTATTTGTCAAGTGTCGAAATGAAAAATAAAATAATGGGAGAGAAGGGATTTCGAAAAAGAAGACTTTTTCAATAAATCTCGATACATAATTGCAACGAACATTAAAAACCATAGAAGTTTTATTTGAAGTTTCTTTTCATATGTATTATCGTTTCAACTTTAATCCTTCAGGAATATTAAACTCTCCTTTTTCGAGGCGCTGTTTCACCTCATAAATGAGAACATGTAAAAAAAAAAGAAAAAGACAGATGTGTCTTATTTTTCTGCACACTACAACGCATTCAAAGCCTATCAAAATTAAAATTGACACCTCCGCAAAATGTTGAGAGGAAAAAGAATTATCACTTACTGCAGAGGGTGTTAGAGGTATAAGAGCAGCTATTTCTGCCGTTGACTGTGTATAGTGTACCGAAAAAAATCAGTATTCACTACATTCGCAGACTAATATTTATAGCTACTACGAGTAGTATGTTTTCAGATTGGTTAATATAATCAAGTACATTTATTTCCGCTAGGCAGCAGGTCAGGTATTGAAGTGTGGTTACGCGAATGCAAATTGGATAGTCTGTATTGAGACGTGTAGTCCATTTCGTGGCGCAGTTACTAACGTGCATTAAGTATCATGTAGTCAATTAAGTGAAATGTTTCCGGGAATACTCTTAGGCGCAGATAAAAAAATTAATAAGACCCTGAAGTACCGATTACCACAATATCTGTACCTATACTTGTAACACACTTCGTTTTCTCTGTTCATGCAGTAAAACCGCCCCATCAGGCATGACGTTTTAATTAATTACTTCTTTACTACCAACACTATTCGCAGCACAGTTTGCAGACTGTATCCAATATATCAGTGGAAGCACTTACAAAACTATATCACTATACGGCACGAGATATGACGTCATAAAAACACAGATGCGTGAAAAACCAGCTCTTACTTGAAAACGAACACAAATTACCGAGACCAGGATCATCTAATATTATAGAGTAAGAGCAGCTAGCAACTGCAAACAAACTTTAAACGTAATTTCAAACGCTTTCGAAATTCCTCCTGGTTTACAGGGTTAAAGCAAAACATCTAACATATCAACTCATATGTGAAGAAATCAGAATTTTAAATTACACGAGAGATCGGATCTTTAAGGAAATAGGGTTTACTGGTATAAGTAGAAGAGCGAGAAAACCTGAAAAATAAGTACAATTTTTTTAAGGACTATATCTATTTGATATTTACCGAAGGCAAATAGTATGGCCTAGAGGATGGGCACGAGCGTTTCGGAAACTGCAGTTGTTTGAGGAGTTCTGTGGTCAGTGTCTTCAACACGAGGCGACACCGAGATGAAACCACATCCACACGTCGTGGGATAGGGCTGCCAGCACTTATTATAGATGTCGGACGTTTTGAGTAGACATCTGACCTGATGCCCAGGGGAAAAAATAAGCATTTATGGCTTGCTCTTGTCACTTGGAGTTACTAACCAATCTAAAAGTATACTACTGCTAGTAGATATAATTATCAGTCAGCAAATGAAGTAAATACTGATGTAATGTTGGCCAGTACACTGTCCTCGGTCAACAATAAAAGTGCCTGCACGTATGCTCCTAATACCCTATACATTCACAAAGGGGAAATTCATCATAAATAGTCCGACACAATCTGACAACAGTGATGTCCATACCTACAACAAAAGAGTGAAAAGTGACCTTTTTTTACCCATTATCAAAGCTGACTGAAAATTCAATTTGTTATGCAGCAAAAAAAAAAAAAAAAATTATCATTCGCCCGAACGTGGCAATGTGTTATGCACGAATGACCACGCTTCAGATAAACAATAGTTTTAAGAACTTAATCTACATCTACATCCATACTCTGCAAGCCACCCCTACGGTGTGATACCTAAGAATATGAGGCGGCTTTAGAAAGATTGTTGTACAGGCGATAAAACTGTAGTTCTAGTCTTTGTAATTAAGCGAGCGCCGATTAGAATGCAGTGGGCTGGCAGACAGATGGACGCCCGGACCGGAGATAGCGTGCCGAAGAGTCACGATACGAGCCGAGTGGGGTGCGGTGGGCCAGCGAGGTGACTTGCGAGAACGTGAAGGCGGAAGGACACAGAAGAGCCAGGGGTAGCTTAGAAATACGACGCAGCATCCACAGGCGGACACCCCTTGTGGATGGAAAAGGTGGACTGCTCCGACCAGAGGCTGCCGAAGGGTAAAAAAACTAGTTCGTTTGAAAAAACTGTAAATTAGAGCAGAGGGTCAGAGCAAAATTGACAGAAGAGTGAAAATCAAAAGTGTATTTGCACAGAAAGCAACAGGGAAAGTATAAGGCAAAATGTGTCTGTATTAAGGGCAGAGATGGTGGCTGATGTCACAAGCGGTTTACTCTGGGAGAAGGAGCGCACAGCTAGCCATTGTTGAGAACTAGAGGTTAGACCAGTGACCAGTACGGATGGACGGCAGTTGCGCTCCCGCCGGATTACCAACTAAGCTTTGCTTTGTGGCTAAATCTGCATAATACCGTGACAAAGTAATGTTCGCATAGATGGTGAAGTTATTTTGACTGTGAATGAATGTTTATCTTGATATGTGACAGTGACTGAGGTGTAGACGCAAATAGCTAATTGTGTGTGTGTGTGAAATCTTATGGGACTTAACTGCTAAGGTCATCAGTCCCTAAGCTTACACACTACTTAACCTAAATTATCCTAAGGACAAACACAAACACCCATCCCCGAGGGAGGACTCGAACCTCCGCCGGCACCAGCCGCACAGTCCATGACTGCAGTGCCTTTAGACCGCTCGGCTAATCCCGCGCAAATAGGTAATTGAGCAAAGCTTTGTGGATGCAAAAACACGAGAGTGATTGAACATAGTAAGTCAGCTGCTGTGCTTGCTCCTGCTGTTTCAATTCTGGTTTTGTTTTGTGCCAATGATCACTATGACCAACTGGTTATGATCATGCTTATTTTTATGTAGGGTATCAAGTGTAACTAAAGACTGAGTTCCGTGACATCCAGTAATACAAGATCGTGGCCTTGTGCATTAAAAGACCCGCATGGCAGCCGAGTGAATGATATTAAAACGATCACAACTGGGATTAGCCTGATTGAGACAACAACCAAAGGCAATCGGTATCCGACAGCGGTCTTAAAACCACTTGGGGGGAGGGGGGTGGGGATAATCTATCTGACCGCTATCTGGAGGGATTCTGGCATGAAGACTACGATTTGTCACTTGTTTGTAATAAGTTGTATCAAAGAACATTGAAGCCAAAGAGTCTCTAAAATATAACTGCTTTTATCAGAGTTAAGTTGCAATGTTTAGTAGCACCGGAAATGCTCTCCAAAGCCTTCGTTCTACATATTTACTGAGTCCAGAATCCACTGGGTGCCAAATAACGTACGAGCGGCTGAACTGCAGGCAAGGGCAGGTAAGATTACAGGACGAGAAAGTGCGGAGGCTGACTACGCTGCCACCGCGCAGGTAAGTCACAAAGGGGACCAGCCACGCAACCCTGTAAATCTACCGCTTACCGTACCAGACAGAGCAAGGGGTCCAGTACGTTGTACGTTAGGGTTTGTCATTCCGCAGAGGGGATGTTACAAAGTGGTACATCGGCCTAGGGAATGTTACACGCCCAATATCATGAAATAGCTGACTGGTAGCGAAGCAAGTTTTAAATCCAACTTAAGTCTTTTCTTTTGAGAAACTCGCAGCCAGTAGCGAAAATACACATTTTGTTTTGAAGAGTGTGGCTTGAGAACGACAAAAATGATAACGTGTTCATTAGTGTTTATGCTGATCGTGTACACATATCCTGTAAACTGACCCGTTCCGCAGCCAGAATCGTTCAAATGATCTGTAGAACATGGTTGCTTAAAATTACTTTATAGTTGACACTTCACGTGTTGGAGGTGTCTTTCTCCGAGCAGAGCGCCCAACGTTACACCCGAACTGGTCGCCGTTGCCGAACTGCAGCAACAAAGAGTCACTTCACTTCCAGTTCCTCGTCCGGATTTGTTTCTTGTTGTGTTTGGATGCAGAAGCCGGGTCCGGCCCTTTTATTTCTCATTTCATAACACATGATAAACACACAAAAAATGGTGGCAACGAAATAACGCACATTTATTTCACACCACTACCCAAAGGCTACTAGATTCTTTCGCACAAGAAGTGAGCCAGCTTGAAATAGTCAGTTATTATCGTTGCTGAGACTAAACTTCATACGACATGACATGAAACCGTACTTTTTGAAGGCAGCAAATATTCTTTGAAATTGGTTCTACACATACATAAAAATAACAATACCATTTGAATGTCTTCCGTAGCACGGTGGTAAAGACGGTGTGAAATGCATGAGGTCATAGGATCAGCTCCTGTCGGGCGAAAATATTTTTTTTTCTATCTGTATCAGTCGGCAGCTCGTGGTTTCGCGGGGTCCTATATTCAATTCCCGGAGGGGTCAGGGATTTTCACCTACACCGAGATGACTGGACGTTGTGTCGTCTTCATGATCATCATTTATCCCCATTACAGTCGGAGGAAGGCAACGGCAAACCACCTCCACTGGGACCTTGTGTAGTACGGCGGTGCCGGTCTCCCGCATCGTTCCCCTACGCTCTGTCAAGAAGCATGCGACTTCATTTCCATTTAATTTCCATATATTTATCAAAATGACTTATAATTATTTTAAATTGATTGGTTTCAATCAATTTTTTTATTTTCAATCTTTTGTCGCAACATTTTCATCATTGTATTAACTTTTTTGTTGCTCCTAGTTTTCACCCTATAATTCTTTTTTCATTTAGAATACTCCAGTGTCACCTATAATCTACAAATGAGTTCCAGCTTACTAATCGGTCTTTACCGCGTCAGCCCTCGTAACAAAAGCTGGATGTTACAGTTCACTTTTAGCTCTCAGACTGAATTCGCTCGCACAGGTCAGCTTTAATCGCCGTGAGCAAACAGAGCGTGATTAATAGCTCTGCAACAGGTTGCTGACCACTGTTTTCTCGGATACATCGCACATCAGGAAGCTGTGGTTAGGTTAGGACCTGAGGGTAAATTCAGGGCTACGAAACGCGTTTGTTTGCCGCAGTTCAGTGATTGGTTATTTCAAATCAGCTGTGGACAGGGCATCTCGTGTTCCCGCCATACCTAATGGCAACAGCTTCCAACATCACTCTGCGTTACAAGAAAAGCGTTTCAACCTTTGTGAAGTGATCTGCCGTGTTTGCGTACGGCCGTTAACCGACCGGTAGACGATGTGGCACTGCAGCGCAAAGTGACAGAACTCAGCTATCAAGTAATTTTTTAACAGACTGCAGTTAACTGGGTCAACAGAACACTCTGCCATGGAGCTCGCCCCCAGCGGCTGCCGCATCCACCACACACGTCGCCATTCCCAGGGTCGCCAGCCACGCACGTCGAGCCTACATCAGCCTCACAGTCGTCGGTGTTCCTAGCAGAGCCTCTGCTGCACCCGTCTCTACCACTGAATGGACGTCCTACCACGGGAATCTTGCAGGTATTACCGGTAGTTAGCAAGGCGATTGTCGAAGCGCGGGTTGGTTGACGCCATATGTCACCGCACTGGATCCATCAGTTGCACCACGGCACAGACAGTCTCCATGTCATCACCCGCACCTTCGCTAAGTGACGACGCTGCGCATCTTTTTTTTTTTGGGGGGGGGGGTAGGAGGGTGGAGGGGGGCCATGCGGTATCGATGGTGTCTGTGGCAACCGCACAAGGCGCGCCTCACGCCGCCCACATCCCCGCAGGAGACACATTTAGACACTCCGCCAGCAAGCGCCATCTGCAGGCCACTACTTATAGCGCTCACCGTATTCCTACGGATGACACTGCTGGCGGCACCGAGGTACACCGTCTTCGCTTCTATTCACGGCATGCAAATATATCCCTCCGCAAGTCTTTTTAAGGCACCGCCCTACTTTCTGAATGAGTTTCAAACTCTGCATAACCTTTCTCTTTGCCTGGATCTGCATTTAGTTCGTGATTTTCCTCCTGGAGCTTTCCACCACGACGTAGCAGAAATGCATAGTTTACGGAAACGACTGCCCGTACCTTCTACGAGAAGAGCGGGCAGTCCCGGAACAGCAAGATAGGGACGCCGGGACGGAAGATTCGGCGCTGTGTCAGTACAAGATGGCCACATCTAGTCGCTGCATAATCAGTCCTTCTAGAATTACGTTATAACAGGACACCAAGAAGACAGCCAACAAAGAAGACAACAAAACCCAAAAACTGAATTGGCAGGGGGGAGGTTGGGCGGCGGGGGGCGGGGGAACACGAAGTGTTGGATCTCTACCACCCTCGGAGGGTCAAGAAACTCTGTCAACGATGCAGCGGCAGACTTCGGAAGACTCGCAATGAGACAGTTTACCAATATTGTATGACGTTATTCATATTCAGTGACTATACAGATATATTTGAGACACACAGCAGGCTTCAAGATACGTACAGGGTCGTCAGTAACAATCTGAAAGCTTGTAAGAGTGTTGCAGGGTAGGGTGTGCTGAGAAATACTTGTTCTGAAAAAAAAAACCGATACGTTCTACTGTTTCGGAATTAATTAGCATCGAATGTAGCCAATCAGGCCGTTGAACGCACAAATTCAAGCAGCCTGCGAGATGCTTGACTGTCAGTTGTTCTCACAGCGTAGATGGCAGCGCATGATACTGCTCAACCTTTGGCACGGGTTCGATCCTTACTGCCGTCTCGTGTCCATTTTTGTATTTCACCGCCTTGTTCAATTTTAGGAAATCAAAGAAAGGAAACGTTTGGTGACACCGTCTCCGTCAGGCCGCTGGAATTTGGCCGCGCGATGGCCTGAAGGGCTAACTACACTCTTAAACGGCACAGCGTATAGAATTTTTTTTCTTAACAATTAATCCCCATTACAATCTATCCCGCAACACCATCACAAGCTTTGCAGACTGTCTGGCTGGTTCTGAGCACTATGGGACTTAAACAGCTGAGGTCGTCAGTCCCCTAGAACTTAGAACTACTCAAACCTAGCTAACCTAAGGACATCACACACATCCATGCCCGAGGCAGGATTCGAACCTGCGACCGTAGCGGTCGCGCGGTTCCAGACTGAAGCGCCTAGAACCGCTCGGCCACAACGGCCGGCGCAGACTGTCTCTCATCACCCTTTATAATTTCATTGTGCGGTATATATTGTAAATAACTGAGTTTGTTTTACTCATTTATTACATGTTTCACAAGTTCAAGGTTTGCTCCGCTACCTCGTACAAACTACGGACAGAACAACTACATTTAAGTACTTTTGCTGATATGTCGTAAACTTTCGTCAAGACTCTAACCATTCCATACAACAGCTCTTGTTGCAAGCCCTTTCTGTCTCTGACGCAGTTACAACGTCATCAGCAAACGGTAAAGCTCTTATGTATTCTCCCTGGAATTTAATCCCCATTACAAATTTGTCCTTGCTTCCTTTCCTCGTCAAGGAGAGCTACATCAAACCAGTCTCTGGACTGAAGACTACAACGTCAATATACATCTTAAATAAAATTGTGAGACTCTACAAGCCCGTCTTACGCCCTTCTCAACTACTGCTTCCCTTTTATGGCCTTCTACTATTCTACACGATCCAGACACATTAACGAGACCACCGCCTGTGTTCGATGTCACCTTGCTATAACCACTCCTAGAAAACAGGTGGCAGCCCTAGCAGTGGAGGGTGTATAAAGCGTATCGGGAGGAATCGGACACGAAAAATAGTGTAGTCGTTGTCGTAATGCGGAAAGCTGATTTATCTAGACGTCCAAAAGGGCACGATCGTTGGCCTTGGGCCAAGTGTGGAATCATTTCTGAAATGGTTAAGTTTGTAAGCTGTTCACGTACCGCCGTGGTTAAAGCAAACCGCATGGGAAAAGAACGCAATCCAAAACCGGCGCCGAGGTTACTATGACGTACAACGGGCCCTAAATGACAGGGGTGAACCACGGCTGTGCACATTTGTAAGGAGGAGTAGAGGAGCAACTGATGACCAACTAACCGCCCAGACGCACCAAGGGGCTACCAACAATGTCTCCTCGACAACCGTTCGGCGAACGTTGCTGCATGTGGGCCCCCACAAAAGGTGTCTGGTTCGTGAATCCATGCTGACTGCTATAATTTCCACCCCAGCAGCGCAACTTGTCGTCCACTGTGTAGCGATACCTGGCCTTTTCAGATGAACCACGTTTTATGTTCCATCGGTCAGATGGCCGTTGGCATGTGCGGCGTGAAATGTCTGAAAACACGCACCCTACAACAATCTATGGAACGGTACAGGTTGGAGGGTTTTCCCTCGGTGATCGCGTTTTAAAAGCGACAATGGATCAACAAAAGTACGCATCTTGGAGACCATGTTCACCCTTAGATGCAGCCACACGATGGCATCTACCAGCAGGACAATGCAATGTGCCACACAGGTCGCAGTGTATGTGCGCCGTTCGAAGAGCATAGGTCTGAATATACCGTATTCACCGTACTCACCTGGCCAAAAACTGCCGGGTTTATAGCCGCGCGGTAATAGCCGAGCGGTCTAGGGCGCTGCAGTCATGGACTGTACGGCTGGTCCCGGCGGAGGTTCGAGTCCTCCCTCGGGTATGGGCGTGTGTGTTTGTCGTTAGAATAATTTAGGTTAAGTAGTGTGTAAGCTTAGGGACTGATGACCTTAGCAGTTAAGTCCCATAAGATTTCACACACATTTGATTTTTTTGCCGGGTTTATATCCCAATCGAGAATCTGTGGGAACACCTCGATTGAGAGGTTCGCGCCGTGGATCCTCGACCAGAAACGTAGCGCAGCTGTCCACGACATTGGAGTCGGCTTGGCTTCACATCCCCATCGGCATGTTCCAGAACCTCATTGACTGTCTTCCCGCATGTATCGCAGTGGTTTGCGCTGCAAAAGATGGTTATTCAAGCTTTTGACAAGTAGTCGCATTAATGTGACTGGATAGTGTGAATGCAGCCTGTTGTATTTTATGTCTGCTACCTTTAAAATTTCAAAGAATATTCCAATAAAATTCTCAACACTTTCTCTGTATCCACAAGTTGTATGAATGTGGGTTTATGTTTCTTCATTGTATTTTGAAAGATAAGTCGTACTGAAATATCTGTTTGTACTACCTATCTTCACAGTACTCGCTAGATGTAGAAAACCAAACGGAATTTGTCACGTCCATTATGGAAAGTAATTGTTAAGTTTCTCAAAGTCAGGTGCTGACAGTTGTTAATATTGTAGAACCACAAGTTTAATAAGTTAAGGCTGCAAAATACTGCCACGAGTTGTTTACGGAAGAATGAAGAACTGGTAGAAGCCGACCTTGAGGATGATCAGTTGATGGAGAAACCTAGCAATGCGCGAGGCCATATACACATTTTTACAATGAAAACAGAGTGAATGAATTCTTCCTGGAATTTCAAGAAAGGCAAATGTAAGGGCTCCATTCTGTCTTTGATCTGCTGTTCTAATTCCTTTTACGGCTTACTCAAGGACACTAAGTAAAATGTAATTGAAAGGCTAGAATAGTAAACGCACAGAGCGCGAGAGAGCTGTCGCTGGATCCTGTATCGGCAGCCAGTGGAGCCGTGTCGCTTCTATCTCGTGTTTACTACAGGTTGCCAGGAAGTGATTAGACAACGCGAGCGGCACAGAGTCCGAAGCACTCTCAAACACGGCAAGTGCCGTTAAGTCCGGTCTGCTGCGTTACAGACCTACATCTTTGTTGGCAAATCGTTATAACTCTTTGGAACACTGGGTAACTACTTTCCTTGCTGCTTAACAATTCTTCTTCCAAATTTGCAGTGTATTTCGTTAGGGATGACACAGCCAATATGAGCTCGTTCACTGGTGCTGGATAACCTCTTTCTATAATTTCTGAAGGCTACATCGTCGTCATTTTGGAATAGATTTATTAGCTCTTCCGTCCGTGACGTACTCACTGAGTCCGGCCATTTTGAAAATTATAACTTCAGTAATTCAAAATATAAGAAAAAGTAATAGAACAGTTTTCCGGAAAACGTACCACAGTTTCTGAACGAAACATCAAATAGTGCATAGATTCATTGTAAGGGCAAGAGATATCGTAGGTAAATCAGGTTCCAGAATTTGGCTCATTGGTAGAATACTTGGAAAACAGCAGTCCACAGACGAAACTGCTTACGAAACACTCGCGAACCGTCCTAGAATACTGTTCAAGCGTGTGCGACCTGCACCGGATAGAACTGCCAGGTGATATCGAACGGTTATAAAGAAGGACATCACAGATGGTCACTTGTTTACTTGACACATGGGTGTCACAGAGATCCTGAAGAACAGGAACTAGCACAAGTCTGAAGATAAATGCAAACAATCCCGACAAAGGCTATTTTCAAACCTTCGCGAACCAGCTTTATGTGATGAATTATATACTACAACCCCAGTGGGTGACTCCAGTAGGGATGTTGAGAACATAACAGGACTAATTACAGCACACAAAGAGTCCTTCAGTCACTCCGTACATGAAGGAACAGGAAAAAGCCGTATTAACTGGTACAATGGGACGTATCCTTTGGCTTGCACTTCATAGCGGTTTGTACATGTAGATGTAGATGTAGACTTAGATATGACTGAGAAGTTATTGACATTGTCGCATTTTTAATGGATTAATGTTTTATCTGTAGTAAATTTTGCAGACAACTAAAATTACCTGTAAGCTATTTCACACATGTAAATTGTTTACATTACATCTGGTACAACTGATACGGACTCCACTGATGTACTGGATCTTTGTACGGATCTCAAAAAAGGCTTTTAGCCCATTCGTCATTGTAATTATAACGGGGCAGAGCAAATAACTATAAACATAGTCAAACATGAGGGCCATATTAATAAAAATCTAATTTTTTAATTATTTTATGAACACATATATTTAAATCGGTAATTGTTGATTAGATCTTTCAGTTTCTTCTGTACTGACATGGAAATAACACAGATAGTATTTTCATTCAATTTTTTCGTGTATATTGAAGTAGCAGTACATAGTTAAACGTTTATATTAAATTAAACTATGTGTATTTTCTCATCATTTTGATTTAATTACGGATTTAAAAAACGTTTTGTAAATTTTGTAACCACTCATATTTTGTTGAGCGACATCTAGTGTTTCCTGGCAGAAAAATTAAATAATCTAACTACTTATAGTCATCGAGCTGTGATTCATCACTTACTACAGTTATAGAGTTCTAATTGATAATGTATAATCAAATAGTTTTCTTTTACATTATAGAGCATTCATGACGTTTAATATGAATAAGTAAAATACATTTGGCTAAAAACGAATAACTATTCATTTACAAAAGGTGGATAATACTTATTCTTATCTACATAATAAACACAATTGCATCATAAGATGAGGAAGAACGGCAGGATATATTAGGAGTATTATTGTAATTTTGTTAATTTTCTGAAATCAACAACGTGTCAAATGTTTTGGCACTACTAAACGAAATCAGCCCAAATACAGAGGGGTAAGTGGTCGTCATAAAAAAGAAGATACAGTGTGTGCATCACATGTGCGATGTCAGCATGTCGTGGTCTCGTGGATAGTGTTACCGACTTTTAACCACGAGATCCCATGTTTGATTCAAGGCCTTGTCTGGGATTTTCTCCGCTCACTACTCCGTGTATGTGTGTGTGTGTGTGTGTGTGTGTGTGTGTGTGTGTGTGTGTTCTATCATCGATGTGGAAATTGCTCAAGTGGTGTCAAATAAAAAGGCATTCACTAAGCACCTGAACATCCAAGATGGGGTCCCCTGGCCACAGATGCCATACACACATTTCACATATGTGATGAGGCAAACTACCGGTTCGTTAATACGTTAGCAGTAAGGAACTCACAGCACGGCCATTTTGTTTTCTCAACTGTCAAGTCTGTTTACCCGACTCATAGGAAATATCGAAAATAAGTAACCGAAAATAGTCGTACTGAATCTGTTCCTATTATTCATTTTCGAAACGCCTAAGCGCCAAGAAGAAAGTGGAGCTGAGGAGAAAACTAAGAAACACAGATTTTATCTACTTGCAGACATATTTGGCTACACTCGGTAAGTCTTTTGAAATACCTCTCCACGTATGTGAAACACACATGACAAGATTATTTTCGTGAAAATATCTTAGCCAAGAGCGCTTTGCACGTAACAGACTAAGTGGTGAGGCGAAGTTATTAAGCTACCGAACTCGCATTCGATGGTGCAGAAATTCAAATCCCCATCTAGACTTCCTGACATAAGATTCCTTTGCTTTTTCCCGTATCGTGTAAATGCCAGAATAGTTTCTTTTAAAATGAATGATCTGATAACCATCCATATCAGAGACCACAACTTATTAAATTTAGAGCACGAAAATAGCATTAAGGATAACTAAATTGTAGACTAATATACTGAAGAGTAGTTGAAAGGAAAAAAGTGATGTAATAAATATGGGAAGTTGGAGAACACATATTACAAAAAGGATAATAACGATAGGTGGCATTTCTCAAACAAAACAGAAAATATGTACTGAATGGAATTAAGCATGACATCGTAAATTTGTAGGACAGAATTGAAATGATATAAGAATTATAGGAGCCACAGCAAAAAGCTGGAACTCTTGTAACTTTCGTGCTGCACATGATCTTAAAAATTTATGTGGATACATAACGTGCTAGTTATGAATGCTAAAGAGGTAACCTAACGTTCATGGGCAACCATTACTACCAATAGATGTAGTGAAGATTAGTGGAATACCCATTGAGGCGCCGAGCTAAATTAAACTTGATATTAGAAATACAAAAGAAAAAATGAAACTTCAAAGATTAACATATGCAACACAGATTATTTTTCGTACCGTCGATAACTGTTCTTTATGCGGAACTTACAAGCTTGCGACGAAAAAATATCTTGCAGTCGTTTAGAAAAATGAGTTGATATAAATAAAAATAGAATATACCCTGAAAGGTAGCTTGTGAGATAGGGTATACGTATACTCTATGGTTAATTTTACACAGGTAAATTGTGAACGAAAGGTTGCAGACTTCCCCATAATGAAAACTGCTATAACGTTTAAACTTTTGGCAAATTTGGTCATTGTCTTCTTTCTCAATAGAAGAACAGCTGATCCAGCTGTCCTTTACAGTGAGTGTATTATTTGCTGGAAACGTTTGCTCACAGAATGCTGTTTAGAAAGCGGGCTGACAAGCACTTTGAAAGACCAGGTAGGACACAGGTGTAGAACAGAATCAGTTTTGTGAAAAAAAAGATTTAATAATCGATTCATGTTATTTAAAAGTCCTGTCCCATACTCTGATATTGCCATGGTAATTTTGGGTGATATATTAGCAATGAATGTACGTGCTCGGTAATCTACTCGGAGCACGTACAAAATTCTCGTTGACTGGAATAATATTCGTATTTTCATGTATGAACGGAACACATCTCACGATTAATGCGATTGAAAACTTAGACACAAACTTCTTTGATGAGCACAAACACTGCCTGCAGGGTAACAGCGACCGTTAGAAATTAAAATTGCAGGGCAACCACAAGTACCACGTAACTTTTTCTTTATTTTGTAATGTTTCACTGTACCGACACGAGCATCTTGAGAACTCTGGAAATACAATGTGCTACACCAGCGTGCAATAAAATAAACTCATAAGTCCAATTTACAGCGTGATAAATTATGTAGTCGAGGGCTACACATTACAACTATCGGAATGTGTATCGCTGCAGTGAGCTGGTTGTGTACAGTTAACGCAATCTTCCTGGTTAGGTATATTCTAAGATTAAACAGCAACACATGTCATTTTTTGTCGAGCGAGTCACAGCCCTATCGATATGCGCTTTCGTTGAACTACTACATGAACCCTACTGTAATACGAAAAACACTACAGTCATAAAACTATGGCAAATATCACACGCTTTTCGGGCGTTCACAGAAATAAAAGTTAAAAAAAAAAACACACCAAGTTATTAAAATAGTTTTTAAAAGACAGTAAAATTACAGATTCAGATTATAATTGTCTATTTTACGGGCATTAAAACGCGCACTTTGTGTATACAGCAGGTTAGTAATACTGTTAAAACTAATCTATATAAGCGTCGATTAAACGTGTCATTCAGATATGGTGTCATGATTCCTCTTAACGTCTTCAGCTATTAGAGTGTACTGCAAGGAGATGAAGGTATTTCTTAACAGTATACGTATTTGGTAGATATACGTATTTGCGTAAATTCACGCAGGTAACAAATTTCAAATTCCACAGAACTTTCTTATTTAAGCCACATGGTAATTAGGAAGAACATTCATGCTGGAACTGCTGACGTCATAAACATGGTAAAATGTTTTTGCTTTTGAGGGAATGAGCACTTTTCCAAAATTCACAGCTGGTTGTAATTACCATTTAAATTAATATAAAAAAGAAACAAAAATTGCCTTGTTTTTAAAGAAGTTGACGTACGTATGTTGTGTTTGTGATAGTTCATTAAAACCGTTAAGAACCACTTACAACTAAGTGTATATGTAGAAAATGCCAAAAACAGTCAAAGTGACTCTGACAGATGACCAGCCAAGTTAGCCGACAACGCTAATGCGCTGCTTCCTGGACTCGGGTAGGCGCGCTGGCTCTGGATCGAATCCACCAGGGAGATTACCAACGAGGGCCGGTGTGCCGGCCAGCCTGGATGTGATTTTTAGGCGGTTTTCCACACCCTACTGGGTGAATACGGGGCTGGTCCCCACGTTCCGTCTCAGTTACACGACTCGCAGACATCTGAACACGTTCACACTATTCCATGGATTATACTAAACACAGACAGCTGGGGTACACTCGTTCCCATCCGGCCACCCCTTAACCTTGCCAAAATCCGACCCTAACCATGCCGACCCTGCGAAACCGCAGGATAGATGGATAGATAAATAGATATATAATGACACTGACAAAGTCACAACCGCCATTATCTTCAGTAATTATCGGATGTTTTTCATTATGATTATAATGTGACGGCCGAGCGGGCTAGCCGCCCGGCTGCCCCCGTCGGAGGTTCGAGTCCTCCGTTGGGCATCGGTTTGTGTGTTGTCCTTAGCGTAAGTTGGATTAAGTAGTGTGTAAGTCTAGGGACCGATGACCTCAGCAGTTTGGTCCCATAGGAACTTAACACTTCCCACCATAATGTAGCGCTTCACACATACTTGCATAATTAGTTTCCATTGTGGTACAATGATTACGAAACTTCAAATACTTTCACGTGTAAACATTAGTGGCATGCAACACATAGAACTGTTTACCTACTATTTGAAAGTGAACTGGAAGTGCCAAGAACATGTATGCGACAGACAGAGTAACACGCGTCATATGTCACTGCACATACCTTTAAGGAAATAAAATACGGGAATAATTACACATTTTAAACAGGAGCTTGTGTGAAACAACTTTTATTTGATCACACGGCACAATAACGCAACACAGGAGCCGGCAGTTACTGTGCAGGCATCGTGTACAGTAAGTTGTTTACATATTCTCTAACGCTAGTTGCATAAATGTAGTTAAAAGCTTTCTCCAGTTGAATAATGGGTAACACTCATTCCTGCACATAGGGTATTGCTATGTAATGTGCAGCCAACTATGGGTTTAGGATACGACTAGAGCAGCGGTGCCTTTCTACAGTATGTCATCGAACAACCGGAAGAGCTCATTCAAATGAAACTCTTCCTGTTCGTTTAAAAAATTCTTTTCAATGAAGACTTCCAGTTCTTCCAATATATTCAACGCTGGGCCTTTATCTGTAGAGTGACTGACTCTCATACTATCCTAAATCTCAACTAAAGTATGGTTGTTTGCTATCGAGTGCTCACCTAATGCTGTATTGTTTGAATGCAGATTACAGTGTTCTTTATAACGTATCTGAAACCGTCTACCTGTCCGTCCGATATGCGTACGTTGTTACGTCTGCCAATTAAATTGACATAAGCCAGACTGTATTTATCGCCAACTACATTCTCCTTGTGTATCAAAGCATGTCCTAGACAGCTGCTTCTACGTTAACTACCCGGCTGCAAAACCAACGCGCAAAGCGATCATTTATAGGACCATTGTGTGTGAGTCCGATATAACGTTTTCTTTCGCCTCGACTGTTTGTATCAATATGTTTCGCCCCCTTAATATTCGTTTTAATTGAGCGGTATAACTTCGCCACATCACGTTCATTAAAACCGTTTCTTATTGCAACCTTTTCAACAGTCGATAGCTCTATAGCTCTTCCTTCGTCTGTGAGAGGCTAGTGTAACGTTCTATGTGATTCTGAATGAAAATATGCTGTTTTGTATTGTTTAGGATGTATTCCCAGTAGTAATTCCTCAGTACTTGGGTTTTCTGTAAACTTTGAAAACATATTTCCCATTCACTCATTTGCTGGACACTACGAGGAAATTAATTCTATTTCCAGATTCATCTTTAAGCACGAATAAAACTTATGATTCATTTGACTTGGTGTTTGCCAGTTAATTCAACTAACTCTTGCTGCGTGCACCGAAATAAACCTATGATGTTGTTAACATAATGATAACAAAACAGTATTATATATTTTATGTCAGGATACTTTTCGGAAAATCTAATTTCCAAATCATAAAAAATGATGGAAATAAAAGTAAGGTTCAGGAGTGAAATTACAATTCAAGGTGCAGGGATATCAGTGATACGATTCGCTGATGACGTTGTTATCCTCAGCAAAAGTTAAGAAGATTACATGATCTTCTGAATGGAATGAACATTTTAATGAGTACAGAATATGGATTGAGAGTAAATCGAAGAAAGACGAAAGTAATGAGAATTAGAAAAAATGAGAACAGCGAGAAATAACATCAGTTTTGATGGTCACGAAGTAGATGAAGTTTACTATCTACGCAGCAAAATAACCAATGACGGACGGAGCAAGGAGTACATCAAAAGCTGACTAGCACTGGCAAAAACGGCTTTCCTGGCCAAAAGAAGTCTACTATCATCAAACATATGCCTTAATTTGAGGAAGAAATTTCTGAGAATGTACGTTTGGAGCACAGCATTGTATGGTAGCGAAACATGGACTGTGGGAAAAGCGGAAGAGAAGAGAAGCGAAGCATCTGTGTTATCGTGCTACAGACGAGTGTTGATAATTACGTGTACTGTTGAGGTAAGGAATGAGAAGGTTCTGCGCAGAATCTGAGAGGAAAGGAATATGTGGAAAACACTGATAAGGAGAAGGGACAGGATGATAGGGCATCTGTTAAGACATCAGGGAATGTCTTCCGTGGTACTAGAGGAAGCTATAGAGGGCAAAAACTGTAGAGGAAGACAGCAAATAACTGAGGACGTAGGTTGCAGGTGGTACTCTGAGATGAAGAGGTTGTCGCTGGAGAGGAATTCGGCCCCCTCCCCCCCCCCCTCCCCCTTTTCAGTAAACTGTCCCGTTAAAGGAAAGAAACCGAATGTCTAGGCTAAATTGCAGAAATTCTACAAGTTCTTTGATTTCACCGAGCGCCATAGTTTTGTGTAATAAAAAGTTTAAGCTTTCATCCACTGGTTCATTCGTAAACAAATCTGTAACGTCTCAAGATGCAAGTATTAGATCCTCTGGAATATCCATATCTACGAACATGTCTGTGTATTCGATGCTATTTTTAACTCTTAAACTGTTATGAAATCTTACGGTCTGTTGGGCCCGCTGCATAGTATACGTCAGTAAAAGACATTATGGAAATGAATGCACCGAAACAGCAGTCAGGTAATATGTTTTTTAATGCTTTACACGACAAACCTGTTTCTGGTAACTGCCGTTATCAAGTGCCCTGGGAAATAACATTAGTAAGATAATGTACATAAATTGTGGCTGTTTTATGTTCACTTTTGCGCCGGTACGTACGTCTAGTGGGGAGTGACGACCATATTGCATCTATAGTAAAGGCTTTCTGTTATGTCTCGGCAACATTATCTCTGGTAGGCCGTATATACTTTTTAAATATATAAGATAACAGCAAACAACTGTCAAAACTGAACTGTCAAAATATCTGACAAAAAAACGTATTTTACGTTTCGTGAGTACAATAACTATTATACTTACCGAGTCATGACAGAAAGACTTTATTACAGGTGCAGTATGGTCGTCACTTTCAACTAGACGCAAGTACCAGCGCAAATGTAAACGTAAAACGGCCATGATTCATGAACAAATAATCTTACTAACGTTATTTCGCAGGTCACTTGTTAATGGCAATATGCCGAAACAGGCCTGTTGTGTGAAGTATTAAAAAATATTACCTTATTGCAGCTGGTGTGGAGCAGCCATTTCCATAATGTTATGAAATTTGTTAACAACTTTTAGTTTTTTCCGAGCATATAATTTAAATCGGCATCGGGAGCATCCTCGTTATCATTAATAAGTCTCACTGACTTGTCAGGTTTTTGTAAATTAATCTCTGACCTAGAGGTGGGAGGTCTCGGATTCATTAATAAAAACTGAGCAACATCAGTATTCCTTTTTAATTCGTTTTGGAGCTTTTAAGGGGGCCATTACTTCCTTCATTTATACCGTTCTGGCCGAAACATTGGATCGTTTTGTCAACGTAATCTCTCTCGTATAATGTCTTATTACTCATGCCTGTCTTTAGGAGCAAAGCGTCCGACTCGAGCAATTTCTTATTCAAGTTTTTAACGATATTAAGCTCCTGTGTACTATCAGTGTTTGCGTCTAACGTCTCGTGCGTGTAGGGCTCTGCTCGCTCTCAAAGCTACTCTGGTTCCTTCAGTTTTGGTTAACTTGGCATAATTACAAGTTAATTATATTTGTCTAATTATTTGCTTAACATCTTTCTTGATTAAATGGCTCCTTAAGTTTTGCTGAAGACCTTTCCCCAATACATCTATATTTTCTTTTTCTATCGAGTTTACAAACTAGTCATAAAATTTAACCCGTTCTTCAAATTGAACTACGTAACTATTGGTCACGACCCGGAAACAAATTACGGAGTTTGTTACGGTGAGTAATATTACACACGCTTGCCGCCCTTTCAACCCTAGCACAACTTCACTTGCCACTAATCTGTAATGCTTTGGGGTTAGTTTACTCCCTACATTAAAATATGAGTCACAGAAGACGACATTAAGTTGTTGCTTGCGCTTGTATGCGTCCCTGATTTCTGCTTTTACCCGATCACTTCCGCTGTCTGCGCTATCTGTGGTGCGGTGCGAACTGTATTCCAAATCTGTATTCGTGCATACTTCGGGATAACTCCAAGTTATAAACAGCCTCGGTTAAATTTAATCTGCATGGTGGTCCGCATCAGCTTCAACTTCAGTCTTAAATATTTGTTATTTAACCTTGATTAAAGGGTATTTATAACCAATTCTGAATGTTATAAATGTGCTCGTACGTGCATAACCGGCGACTCCATACCATGTTTATGACATCAGCAATGCCATCATGAATAGTCTTCCTAACTGCCCTCTGATTTAGATACAAAAGTTCAATACAACCTTGAATTTGTTACTTTAATAAACATACGCTAATACTTAAGATCTACCAAGTATGTATGTTGTAAAAATATACGTATTTTGGAAATACGTTCCTCTCCATATATTGCACTCTAATAGTTTTAGAAGTAACAGGAATCATGTCATGAAATGTGAATGGTAGTTTACGCTGATATAGGTTACTTTTAATAGCATTAACAGCCTGTTATATAAATGAAATATTTGTATTAATTCCCGTGAAAGCGGCAATTATAATGTCAATTTGTTATTTTAACATGTCTTCTTAAAATTATTCTCGTAACTTATTTATGTGAACTTGTATATGTGAACTAGTGTATGTGAGCGTCCGAAAAAGCGGCGGATATATGCCATACGTTGATGATATTAGTGTTTTTTTAATGAATAGTTTTACATTAGGCTTCATGAGGTACTTTAAACAAAAGTGCGTATCGGTAGGGCTTTGACTCGCTCAGCAAGACATGATGTGTCTGGCAGTTTAACCTTAGAATGTTCCTATCAGTGAGTTTACGTTGACCATACACAACCAGATTACATAGCTTTATGTATGACGGAGTCGCGATACACAACCTGATATTCGTAATCTGTGACCCCCGGCTACATAATATAAGTTATCACGCTGTAAGTCGAATCTGTGAATTTAGTTTATTGCATGCTGGTGTCTTACAATGTATTTCCACAGTTCTGAATATGCTCCCGTTGATCAAGAGAATCATCTCAGAATAAAGAAACATTCACACGTGACTTCTGGTTGCTCTGCACTTTTAATTGCACACTTGGATCCCTATATCTACCACAAGAGAAGTAGTTTTTTAACCATTAGCACTCTCCAGAGGAATGTAGTAATGTCACTTTGCGAGGCACCAGAAATCTTCCAAGAGTTGACGGCCTGACTAATCGAAAGCTGCGTGCCCACGGTTCTCTGGATCGCAACGGCGTTTAATGAAACTCTCCATACCAGCCACTGTCCAGAAGCATGGAAGAATGTCGAGATTCTGGTCATACCAATGGAGGGTAAATGATTACACAGGCCAACGAAAAATTTTTCTTGAAAAAGTTTTATAACTTGATAGCTGATCTTTATAAATTTTTATGAGCTGAATGCAAATCTAGACTTAGTTTGTTTCGTATCACCCATAGTTTTCGAGCAATATGCGTTTTGGTATATAATATAAAAATCGTATGCAAAACGGTAAACGAGGAAATTAATGAAATGCTTTGTTACAACGTAAACATGGTTTGTATTTACAGTAAGCTACTTAAAACAATGATATGTGTTAATAGAAGTTTCACTTGTCAACTGGAATTGGTTTGTATTTTCTTTCTCTTTTCCCACTGAGGCTTCCTGTGTAGCTTTTACGACAATGAGTCGCTTGCTGAACATCTCGGTGAAGTGACCAACTGTAGTCCCCCATCATGTTGGTGTTCCAGCGGTCTTGGTAGCGTTCTTCCATCACTTTAATGTCCTGGTGAAAACGCTCTCCTTTCTCCTCATTAACATCTCCCATTTGTCTGGGAAGTTATCAAGGTGACTGTTCAAAAAGTGAACTTTCAGAATCATTAAACATCCTAAAGTTTTAAACTTCTTTAACATTGTGGCTATAATAGAAACATATTCTGGGTCTTTTTCATCTCCTAAGATCTTTGAAACGACTTGCTAGAATGATGTCCATGCTACTTTCTCATTTAAGGTCATTGTGGACTCAAAGTTAACATCAAACACCAATTTTCTAATGTCAGGTCCGACAAAGACGCCTTCTTTTAGTTTAGCTACTGAAAGGTATGGAAACGTCTCGTAGAGACACTTAAAACATGGTACATATTTAGACAGAGCCTTTACAAACTATTTCATTAGGCCTAACTTTATATGTAGAGGTGATAGGAGTACGTTTATTGGATCTACAAGGTTTTTGCATAGAATGTTCTTCTCACCAGATTTTAAAGATTCCCTCACAATCCAATTCTTTCTGCACCAGTGTTGATCCCTTGCACTACTGTCCCATTCACACAAGAAACATGGAAATTTGGTAAAGCCACCTTGCTGACCAACGAACATGCATGTTACTTTTAGATCGCCAAATATCATCCAACCATGAGCAGAGTAGCCTATTTTATTTAGCACTATTTCTAGGTTTTCATAGCTTTCTTTCATATACACAGAATGTCCAACAGGTATAGATGCATACATGTTACCATTGTGTAATAAAATAGCCTTTAAACTAGTTTTGGATGAATCAATAAACAGCCTCCAGTCTTCCTTTTTGTATTCAATACCAAACTCATTCATGAGACCAGGGATGTCTGAGCAGTATACTAAATCACCTTCTTGTTGAAAAAACTTGTAAAATTGCTGCTCTCCCTTTCTATACATGTATATTCTGGTTCCAACTGCCAATAAGTTCTTTTCTTTTAAGATAGAGCCAAGAAATTCAGTTTTTCCTTTCGTTAAGCCCAGATCCCTAACCAAATCGTTAAGCTACGTCTGAGTAAACAATTTGGGCTCTAGGATTTCTGTATTACAATGGAATTCATCATCGAGCAGAATTTAAATCATCTCGTGGTTCAGGAACTGGCAAATCTACACCATGCCCTACTGGTCGGATGGCGGATGGAAGGTTAGGGTAGCTTATCACCTTCTTATTTTTCAAATTATGACCAGTAATATCAACACTGCAAAAGTAGCAATCATCGGAATGATTTCTTGGCTCAATGCATATCATAGAACAGCAAATCTAAAGGTGTTTTTTTTTTTCTTTTTTGGACCATTTTCTCAGATCTTCAACACACATATAACATTCCTTATGCAGCGCCTAAGTTTTATCTTGATCACCAAGTTTAGATACAAAATTTGATAGATAAACCTTTTTCACAAAGTCTTCAATGTTTCCTAAGGGTTTTCTAATCACAAATTCACCATAAATATAACAAAAATTGTCAGCAGAGCTTTTACAACCACGATTAGACATTGTACTGAGCACACGTGCAGGAAACGGGAAAGTGAGGTTAGGTTGACAGTAAACAAAACCCCATCTGTTAACACAAAAATAGAATTGACCTTTTTTACAACCAAATGTTTTTCAGCAGTGCTACCAACGTCATCTACATTCATTAAACCTCTTTTTTAAATTATTTTAACTATATAAAACTGTCAAATTGCTTACAATATCGTTTAATTTAATAAATGAAACTGTAAAATGTAAATTAAATGGTGGGTGATAAGGTTTTTAAGTACCATATTTGGATTTCCCACCATAAAAAACATATTAACAAGGTATTTTCAGAAAGAAAGTTTTTCCATCGTTGGCCTGTGTTATCGATCAGCCTCCTTCCAGCGTTGTCACACAGGAGGAAAACAGATTTCTGGCCTCAGGAAGATGCTCATTATGTGCAAAATCTGGAAAGGGAGGCGCCTCACGCTATAATATGCTCGGATACCAGATCGGACCATAATTTTTCGCAAGCTACGTGAAAGGAAATTCTGATTTGGACGTGTTGGAGACGTCATAAGTACCTCAGCTGGAAAACATGGGAATCATGGATCATGTGTAGTTATAGCACAATAAAGCCTGAACACAACAGACTACTCACGATTGGAAATAATTAAGCACCAAGTGGCACAACATCTGTTCAAAACTAATGACAAATTGCGCAGGAATCTCGAGGAAGACTTTCGAACAAGTGCAATGGTTTGGAAGGTGAAAAGAAATACTTTGAGCCACGTTAATCTCCCTGTAAGTTTCAATGGTGCACATACAGTAGGCCTATATAGCACGATGTGTGTATGTAAGTACTCAAACATAAACTATAATGTTTTGATCTAAGTGTATGAGGAGTTCTCAGTCACACAGTATTCACCTCCGAAGGTTAAACTGTAGACTGCAAGCAGCTTGCTCTAACTGCGGCCGACATCTTCGAACAGAAGATGCGTGCTCATGACCTCTACCTAAGCTTCCGAGACGCCGTTGATCGCGTTACCGTATGGGCACCTGAATGTCGCGTGGGTATTAATGTAGACAAAAGTCAAATCAACATTGTTGGTGGCCATCAGACACTTGCGTTTTGAGTCATCAGTCTTCTGACTGATTTGATGCGACCCACCTCAGAGTAGCACTTGCAACCTACATCCTCAACTATCCGCTGAATGTATTCCAGCCTCTGCTTTCCTCAACAGTTTTTACCTTCCATATCTCCTTCTAGTACCATAGAAGTCATTCCCTGATGTCTTAACAGATGTCCTATCATTCTGTCTCCTCTTTTCGTCAGTGCTTTCCATATACTCCTTTCCTAGCGGATTCTCGGGAGAACCTCCTCATTCCTTACGTTATCCGCCCACCTAATATTTTTAAGGTTCTGTCTCACATTTGGGGGAGGGTTGCTCTGCCAGTGTACATACAGTAGGCTGGCGAGCGGACACCGTCCGTATGTAATATATTTTGCTCGCCTTTGCATTGCATAAATAATGATGTTTGGCCGGTGGCGCTGACGAAGAGCTGGTCACGTCTATTATTACTTGTTTTCAACTTTTTCTGTGCAACGTCGGCGTTAACTGGTACTTATATCACAAGCTGCGACATTTTCGTGAATAAAACAGTGACCCGAATATGCAATAAATTTCCTTTACTTTACGTCTATGGTCGCAAACTTTTTGTCAATAGATTACCGGTTTCGGTGTATAATGACCATCTTCAGATCGCTTTTATTTCTATATATTTGACGATGCTGGTACTGAGTTTGCTTTTAAAATTTGACGATGCCACTATGGCTGCAGTACATTAGGACACTGTTTTTATGAAACGGATCTGAAGTTGGTCATTATAAACTGAAACCGGTAATCTGTTGACAAAAAGTTTGTGACCACAGACGTAAAGGAAAGGAAATTTATGGTACTTATATTTTGATTCTTGTGTTCTCTCACGCTGGTGGCCATTTGGTGATTGCTCTATGGTGTATTTTATGTTGTGTTATCGTCTGAAAACGAAATATTTAATCTGCTTTGTGTTTTTTAAATTCGGATTTCATTCTGTGTGCTTGTTGAAGTAGTATTTAAAAGCTTAGAGACTGGTGTGTTTCAGTCAGCTCTTTACGGTTTATGTGCCTTGTTATTACAAGGAATTTAAAATCTCAAAACACAGTCCAGTGGAGGGCCTTGCTCCCAAAAGGTTTCTTTTCAAGAGCTGCTTTCCACGTGGAGTGTTCAATAAGTAACGCAACACACTTTTTTTCTCGGTCAGTTTCAATTGAAAAAAAAATGCGGAATTTGCTGTGGGACATCGTGGAATATTCCAGCTTCAGCCCCTGCCGTTTCATGAAGTTCCCATAGGTTTCGAAGCTTTACGTAACTTCCAGAGTGGCGTCTGTAACGGTGGTACGTTTCAAGCAGAGAGCTGTCACTTTCTTTTGGCGGAAAAACAGAGCAGATATTAATAGGCGCTTGCAGAAATGTCTCTGGCGACCTGGCAGTCAACAAAAGCACGGTGAGTCGTTGGGCGAGGCGTCTTTCATCATCGCATCGAGGTCACGCGAACGTCTCCGATGTCCCGCGCACTCGTTGGCCGCATACAGCAGCGACCCCTGCAGTGCTGGAACGTGTGGACACTCTAATTCGACGTGATCGACGGATCACTATCGAACACCTCGCTGCGCAACTGGATGTCTCTGCTGACAGTGCTGACACACTCGTACAACAGTTGGAGTGCTCAAAGATGTGTGCACGCTAGGTTCCTCGCCGCCTATTATCTGTTTAGATCAATGAAGGATAAACTCCATGGGAAGCAATACGTTGATGATGGGGAGGTTACTGATACGGCAGGACGTTGGATCCTACATCGACCAGGAGAGTGGTACCACGAGGGCATAAAGGACCTCCCAGTAGGGCAGCGTAATTCCGTCGCATTGAACGGGCATTGTATTATAAAGCCAGAAGACTGGGGAATAATATTGGTGTGTTGGAATCCTGAATAAAACCAACCTTTTTTTCATGTTTTTGAGTCAACAGTCTTCTGAGTGGTTTGATCTTCTGTGCCAACCAACTTGCTTTCAGAGAAAAAATGTGTCGCATTAATTATTCAACGCCATCCGTAAATTTTGGTAACTCATTTAAAGGCTAGTTGGTCACCTGAGGCAGTCAAATTCTGATGTTGTTTATTTTGGTAATTTACCCTGCCTAGTCTCACAGCTAGTTGCCAAATCCTCTCTTTAAATTTTTTTATTGTCCTTGTTGCCAACTAAGGCGAGCTACTAACTCTGACTGTTTTACGATTGTATTTAATTACATTCGTCGCCGTGAAGAAGCGTAGTTAATTACTGCATTTCTTTATTCCACTGCCCTTTATGGCTGCTAACAGTTACAATTTTTTCATATTTTATTCCTTGTACCTTCGTTATTCCTATTATTTTCCCGTCCAGAAAAGTTAGTAGGGCGTAAATTCATTTTCTAAGGTGCCTGCCTGCAGCATTAAGAAAACTAAAATTTCCTGTAGTATTTGATGTTTGGTGTTATTGTTAAATGAACTAATTGCAACTCTGTCAGTTTACTTGATCCAGCGCCTCACTCCCTATCATTTCAGATGTCTAGAGTTCATGTCTAGAGTTCATTGAATCCTACAGATGGTACATTTTGACTGTACGAAAGGTTACAGTAGGCGAGCATAAATTGTGTTTCAGTACTGAGATTAGCGATATAAGTTTATAATTGCTTACTTTTGTGGCGGATATGAGCCCATGAGTTCTTGCGACGACGGCCTGTATGAAACCTGGTCGCCGGTGGGAGGCCTATCCACACAGGAGAACCTCGTAAAGCCACATTGCTGGACTGTATGTAAGGTAAGTTCTGTTTAACATGCGACATCAGTATACAAATGTAGGTACAACAGAATGAATGAAACTGAAATTTCCGCTTGTTTTCTTGTGATGTGCCCACAAATCAAATCAGCTCATGTCGATAATGGACTTAATAAATTTAGACGTTTGAACTCTGTCAGATATGTTACAGAAATCTTTCCATCGGCATAACAAAGAAAGAGTTGATAAAGATGTTTAATGGCGTTAAGATAAGTAGAAATGTCAACGACTTTCGTAGTAGCAAGACACTCCTACGTATCGTGGATCAAGACTATGTTAAGCAACGGACAGAAAGGAAGAAGAAAAATAAGGAAAAAAGCATATCGATGTCCATAGTCCCGAAGTTATCGTGAATAGTTTAACATTATCGCTTCACTTCTGCACTGTTTTATCGATTCTGAAGCGTGTGATCCCACGCACACAGAATATACGACCCGGGGGTGGTGTCGGCTGATGAAGTCAGCAGTTGAGGGAATTTCTGCTGCCTTGAGAGGCACTTTGCCGGCTTCATCGCCTGTTAGTTGGCGAATTTCTCGCCGAAGTGTCAGGGTAGAGGCGAGAAGAGGGTGCTAAGGCATATCGAGTTCGCCACAGTGGAACGGGCGTCGATTACGGCGTAATTGCTGTTGGTCGGAAGATGACGGTAGCAGAGGTGGAGTTGTGGAAGGGACGTGCTGTGAGAGCGAACCAGGGGAGAGGCTGCTATCCACACCTTGCGGCAGAAGCCTGCCAGGCGTGCTCCTCCCACGCAATAAGCAGTATCGTACGGTTACTGGCAGTACGACGTCAATACAGAGGGTGTTCCAAAGTCTCTTCGACAATCGCCTAGAGGTCCTGGCCCACGACATGGTGAAAAGCTTTTATTAGAGTCGGAATGTCCACCGATGCTTACGCGCAACGCTGTTTGTCGTTTAAGCTTGATTATGCCCCTTAGAGGCAGCAGGGGTAGGCACTGTGCGGCGTACATACGCAGTGTGTGTTGCGTAGCATCGAGTCATCTGGTCTGCGTGAAAGGCGGTAGGCCAAAAGAAATTGAAGTTCCTTATTCCTTTCAAAAATACGCTGGCGGATAACAAAATCGCAACACCAAAAAATGATTAATGCAGAGCAGCGAAATTTCGGTAACAGGTTTGTCTAGGTAAGATATTGTGGTGTCACCGCCAGGCACTACACTTGCTAGGTGGTAGCCTTTAAATCGGCCGCGGTCCGTTAGTATACGTCGGACCCGCGTGTCGCCACTGTCAGTGATTGCAGACCGAGCGGCACCACACGGCAGGTCTAGAGAGACGTCCTAGCACTCGCCCCAGTTGTACAGACGACTTTGCTAGCGATGCTACACCGACAAATACGCTCTAATTTGCCGAGACGATAGTTAGCATAGCCTTCAGCTACGTCATTTGCTACGACCTAGCAAGGCGCCATTGCCGGTTTATATTGAGATTATTATTGATGTATCAACAAGAGCGATGTTCTCCAATTATGGATTAAAGTTAAGTATTCCAGAAGCTATGTACTATTTTTGGCTACTATAATTCCTTGTCATTTTCCAGACCTCACGCCAGCCTCCGTGAGATTGCACGCGTGCATTTCGGCCTCCTCTAGCAACACGGTGTTGGCTCTTCTGCCAGCACATCAGATATTTTAGTGATTAATGTTACAAGATCAAAGGTTAATGTAAGCGCGATATAAGCCACTGCACATGTGAAATGCTGGTGCACTAATATCCGGTATAACCGCCAGAATGTTGAATGCAAGTTTGCAAACGCTCACACAGTGTGTTGTACATGGGCTGCATGTCAGTTTGTTGGATGGAGTTTCATGTCTGTTACACTTAGGTTGTCAATCCGGGACGGTTAACGCTGTTTGTGGATGACGCTGGAGTTGTCGTCGGATGACGTCCCATATGAGCTCGACTGGCGAAAGATCTGGTGATCGAGCAGGCCAAGGCAACATGTTGACAATCTGTAGAGAATGTTGGGTTACAACAGTGGTATGTGGGCTGTGGTGTCAAATATGTTGAATATTATGCTTCAAGTAAAAAACAAATTGATATTTGATATACACACATACGTAAAGGCATTTCAAATGAAATACAAGGTCTTCATAAAACAATGACGAGGAAAAGCTGGAGTATCTTCCAAATTGTAAAAAAAGCTGTCGAGGAAAAATGATAAAACAGAATACGTTTTAAAGCAGCTATAAAATCTGTGGTGTCACCGCCAGACACCACACTTGCTAGGTGGTAGTCTTTAAATCGGCCGCGGTCCGTTAGTATACGTCGGACCCGCGTGTCGCCACTATCAGTGATTGCAGACCGAGCGCCGCCACACGGCAGGTCTAGAGAGACTTCCTAGCACTCGCCCCAGTTGTACAACCGACTTTGCTAGCGATGGTTCACTGACAAAATACGCTCTCATTTGCCGAGACGATAGTTAGCATAGCCTTCAGCTACGTCATTTGCTACGACCTAGCAAGGCGCCAGTACCAGTTACTATTGATACTGTAATCATGTACCGTCAAGAGCGACGTTCATCATTAATGGATTAAAGTTAAGTATTCCACCAGCTACGTCCGTTTTTCTAAAGTCTAATTTCCTTGTCCTGTTCCAGACCTCACGCTAGCCTGCGTGAGCTAAAACGCGTGCCTTTCGGCTTCCTCTAATAATACGGTGTTGGCTCTCCTGCCAACCCACAACATGGGCGAGAGTTATCCTGTTGGAAAAGACCATCTGGAATTCTGTCCGGGAGCGGAAGCACAACAGGTCAAATTACCAGACTGACACAAAAATTTGCAGCCATTGTGAGAAGGGTAACCACGGGAATGCTTCTGCTGTCATACGAAATCGCACCCAAGACGGTAACTCCAGGTATAAGTCCAGTGTGTCTGGCACGCAGACAGGTTGTTTCCAAGCCCTCAGTTACCATATTCTAACCAACACACGGACATCACTGGCACTGGGACAGAACCAACTTTCATAAGAAAACACAACAGACCGCCAATGAGCTCTCCCTTGACACCATTGAAGTCGCAATGGAATGCACGCTACAGGGAGTCTGGCTCGGAGCTGTGCATGAAGTAACCGGCTTGTAAAAGTTCGTTGTGTCACTGTGGAGCCACCTGCTGGTCAGATTGCTGCTGCAGATACAGTGCGATGCGCCAGAGCTAGCCGCCCCGCCATACATGATGGTTTTCCCTCTCGGTAGTGCTACCTGGCCGTCCAGAGCCCGGTATTCTTGCGACCTTATGTTCTCGTGATAATCGCTGCCAGGAATCGCCTACAGTTGCTACATTCCTGCCAAGTCTTCCTGCAGTATTCCAGAAACAACGTCCAGCTTCTCGTAGCCGTCTTACACAACCTCGTTCAAACCCAGCGAGATGTGATAATGGAGCCTTTGTCGCCTTTAAGGCATTCTAGACTAACACCAACTCACCACGTCGAATCTGAAATGTAACTAACGCTCACGATCGTTACCGGGTGTATTTAAAGCAAACTTGATTTGCGTCCTCATGGTGGGGCTACTAGCCCCAATCTTCTGCGACTGTCTCGAAATTTGAATAGACATATTTCAGACGTAGATACGTGCTTACCAACTTCAGTTTATGTCGCACCCTTTTCAAGGGTTGGGGTTGATTTGGAGGAAGAGACCAAACAGCTAGGTCATCGATCTCACCGGATTAAGGAAGGATGGGGAAGGAAGTCGGCCGTGCCCTGACAAAGGAACCATCCCAGCATTTTCCTGAGGTGATCTGTGGAAATCACGGAAAACCTAACTCAGGATGGCTGGACGCGGTATTGAACCGTCGTCCTCCCGAATGCGAGCCTAGTGTGCTAACCACTGCGCAACCTCGTTCGGTAGTCCATTGTAAGACTCTCATTCTTACAGAGTTCTAGTTGAAAATCACTCATCAGTTTGCTGTGGTAGGCACTTTGCTGCACAGGTGGTTAGTAAACCGTGCTTGTTTGGTGAAACCAAGGGAGCGAGGTGGCGCACTGGCTAGCACAGTGGACTCGCACTCAGGAGGACGACGGTGGTGGTGGTGGTGGTGTGTTGGGGCTTATGGGCGCTCAACATCGAGGTCATCAGCGCCCTGACACACATTAAAAGGAACGACAGACCTAAGAAAACTAAAGCACACACTCAAAGAAAGCAGGAAAAGAAGGAAAATGCTACGTAAGAAAGTAAATCAATCACTTTGTCGCAGTGCCGGCGAATACTAAAGGTCGCCTAGTCTTGCTTGGAACTGTCAGCGAACATGTTTTCTCTAACAAAAGTGGTTCCCCAGGACGTGATCTAACACCCCTACACTTTTGTCGCAAAGACTTTGAAACACCTTGTATAAACGAAAAGTGGTTCAAATGGCTCTGAGCACTATGGGACTTATCATCTCAGGTCATCAGTCACCTAGAACTTAGAACTACTTAAGCCTAACTGACCTAAGGACATCACACACATCCATCCCCGAGGCAGTATTCGAACCTGCGACCGTAGCGGTCGTGCGGTTCCAGACTTAAGCGCATAGAACCGCTCGGCCACACCGTCCGGCCCTTGTATAAACGGATCATCGACGGTACCAGTGGAAGCTTTTGAGACACAGTCGATCTCACAATACTGCTTTCAGTATGGTATGGGGCCGTGAAGTTTCAAATTGCTAAATGAGCCCCTTGTAAGTAGATAACCTGCTCGTATAGAGTAATTTGCACCGCTCTAGCTAGCTATATTGGATGCTGAATCGGACCAGAATCGAAACTGCGCAGTTTTCAGTGTATTGAGAGCCGATAATAATATTTTTCTAAATATCGATATGTCGGACTGCCGATATTTTTAAAAAAATATCAACATGTATCAGTGCTACAATGATCCCTCATTCATCTCTGCTGCTCTTATGCTATATACTCTCCTTACTGCGTCACGTGCCTGTAACGCCATCAGCCGGCTTTCGACCTCGTCGTGGGCCGCTGGCATAATGTTTTGGCTACTGGGAGTAGCGTTCCTTCATCTCCACGGAGTACATCTCTACTGAAAGTAAACAGACCATTATGGTCTTTTCCATCGAGCTGCGCTGGTTTTGTCGTGACTCTGGAGATATGATAAGGCATACGATACGCACACTTAAATAAAGAAAATAAAGTTAATAAAGCTGAAACCAGTTATGTGTTGTTTGCTGTTTTCTTCCTTACTTGTTTTTATGTATTTTTTTCTCTACCTCGAAATTCTTATATACAGTCCATTGATACTGACCGGGCCTAATATCTCACGAAATAAAGATCAAACGAAAAAACTTCAAAGAACGAAACTAGCTTGAAGGGGGAAACCACTAGATGGCGCTGCCATAGGTCAAACAGATATCAACTGCGTTTTTTTAAATCGGAGCCCACATTTTTTAGTACATATTCGTGTAGTACGTAAAGAAATATGGATGTTTTAGTTGTACCACTTTTTTCGCTTTTTGATAAATGGCTCTGTAATAGTCACAAACGTATAAGTACGTGGTATCACATAACATTCCGCCACTGCTGACGGTATTTGCTTCGTGATACGTTACCCGTGTTAAAATGGACCGTTTACCAATTGCGGTAAAGGTCGATATCGTGTTCATGCATGGTTATTGTGATCAAAATGCCCAACGGGCGTGTGCTATGTATGCTGCTCGGTATCCTGGACGACATCATCCAAGTGTCTGACCGTTCGCCGGATAGTTACGATATTTAAGGAAACAGGAAGTGTTCAGCCACATGTGAAACGTCAACCACGACCTGCAACAAATGATGATGCCCAAGTAGGTGTTTTAGCTGCTGTCGCGGCTAATCTGCACATCAGTAGCAGACAAATTGCGCGAGAATCGGGAATCTCAAAAACGTCGGTGTTGAGAATGCTACATCTGTGGGGAAAGTTGAAGGGTATTTGCTATCGTGATCCACCGACAACGCCTGACAACATGCGTCAGCACATTGTCAGTTCAATGCGAACATTACGAAAGGCGAACTACTCGCTGTTGAGAGAAATGTCGTTACACGTAGTGCCACATGCATTGAGGTTGAAGGACATCATTTTGAGCATTTATTGCATTCATGTGGTATTTACAGGTAATCACTCTGTAACAGTATGCGTTCTCAGAAATGATAAGTTTACAAAGGTACGTGTATCACGTTGGAAAAACCGAAATAAAATGTTCAAACGTACCTACGTTCTGTATTTTAATTTAAAAAACCTACCTGTTAACAACTGTTCGTCTAAAATTATGAGCCATATGTTTGTAACTATTACAGCGCCATCCATCACAAAGCGAAAAAAGTGGTCCAACTAAAACATTCATATTTCTTTGCGTACAACACGAATATGTAATAAAAAATGGGGGTTCCTATTTAAAAAAACGTTGATATGATTTTCACCTATGGGAGCGCCATCTAGCGGGCCAACCATAGCGCCATCTGGTTTCTCCCTTCAAGCTAGACGAGTTTCGTTCTTTGTAGTTTTTTCGTTTGACGCTTATTTCGTAAGATGTTTGGCCCGGTCACGATCAATGGACCACTCTGTATACGCTGTAGGATAGCATGCTGCATCGCTCTACATCTACATCTACAACCATACTCCGCAAGCCACCTGACGGTGTGTGGCGGAGGGTACCTTGAGTACCTCTATCGGTTCTCCCTTCTATTCCAGTCTCGTATTGTTCGTGGAAAGGAGGATTGTCGGTATGCCTCTGTGTGGGCTCTAATCTCTCTGATTTTATCCTCATGGTCTCTTCGCGAGATATACGTAGGAGGGAGCAATATACTGCTTGACTCCTGGGTGAAGGTATGTTCTTGAAACTTCAACAAAAGCCCCCACTGAGCTACTGAGCGTCTCTCCTGCAGTCTTCCACTGGAGCTTATCTATCAACTCCGTAACGCTTTCGCGATAACTAAATGATCCTGTAACGAAGCGCGCTGCTCTCCGTTGGATCTTCTCTATCTCTTCTATCAACCCTATCTGGTACGGATCCCACACTGCTGAGCAGTATTCAAGCAGTGGGTGAACAGGCGTACTGTATCCTATTTCCTTTGTTTCCGGATTGCATTTCCTTAGGATTCTTCCAATGAATCTCAGTCTGGCATCTGCTTTACCGACGATTAATTTTATATGATCATTCCATTTTAAATAACTCGTACTCCCAGATAATTTATGGAATTAACTGCTTCCAGTTACTGACCTGCTATATTGTAGCTAAATGATAAGGGATCTGCCGAAATGTGCAAGTTAACAATATTCTACTCTGGTGGCTTTATTTTGTTTAAATAAAACCCATCAACCATACACTACTTTTAAATTTCTCCATAAAACTGAAACAAATTTTTTTTTCTTGTCTTCGATGATGTGATTCGAATGGTTTTCTGGAACTTTTGTGTTATTTACTCGTGTTCCACTGATGTTTGGGTGCATAAACAAATATTCTTGTGCTTCCTACACCTCCCACCGTTTTAGTATCCCAAAAGCATGCTTTAGTTGTTTGACTGGTAGTAAAGGATACAGTAGTCAATCGCAAATAATGTTTATTGCATATCCAGGTTTCGGTCACTATGTGGCTATCTTCAGTGAAGCAAAAATAAATTTAACATTTAAGCCACATAATTGCACATAGTCCCAACTGGACTATTCTTGTCAAATATTGAGTTCACACAAAGTGACCTAAATCTGGATATGCTATAAACGTTACTTGCGACTGATTGATGTATCCTTTGCAACTAGAAATAAATACAGGAGCGAGGCATAACTGCTCCCCAGTGGAATCAGACCTGTTAGTCGTTTGCGTTCAAATCATTCAGTTCTTTTGTGGTACTCGGACTTATTATCTAAACACATGGTTTTTGTGTTTCGGTAATAAGATCCACGTCATCAGCTACTCAGTACTAAAGATTCACTATCAAGGAACCTAAATCATATCACCTAGCCATCTCTTCTCCTCTACTTCTGCCTCGTTATTACATTATGGCCTAATCATAATTCCAACTTTTCATATTCTTCTGCCCTCTATCCGCTCTCTGTTTTGTACTTAAAGGGACATACCATTGGAATATCACAAATGGCTCTGAGCACTATGGGACTTAACATCGGAAGTTATCAGTCCCCTAAAACTTAGAACTACTTAAACCTAACTAACCTAAGGACATCACACATAGCCATGCCCGAGGGAGGATTCGAACCTGCGACCATAGTAGTCGCGCGGTTCCGGACTGAAGCTCCTAGAACCGCTCGGCCACTGCGTCCGGCGGAATATCACAGATCGGAGTCTACGACTTATCTTAGAACGAAGGACGGCAAGCTCACAATTATAGTTTTTGTAGATTTAGAGGACGATATTCTTTGAAATTATGAAGGTAGCTGGGATAAAAAACAGAGAGTCTTCTACAACAGACTGTTGTTATTAGACTCGACGGGCATGAAAGCTAGGCATTAGTTGAGAAAGTAGTGAGACATAATTATAGTCTGCCTCGATATTATTAGGTGTGTACATTAGAAAGATAGTAAGGGAAACGAAGGGAAATTATGGAAAGGGATCTACTGTTAAGGGGAAAAATAACAACTTCACTGTTTGGTGATGAATTTTTAATTCTGTCATAAACAGTAAAAGACTTCGAAGAGCAGCTGAATAAAATGGATTGTTATACATACATTAACAAAAGTTCTAGGAGGGGCACAGAATTTGGTCGTATCGAATCACAGTGATACAACGGTATTAGGAAAACAGGACACTAAAAGTAGTAGATGAGCTGTGCTATTTGGGCAGCAAAATAACACACGGTGGCCGAAGTAGCCAAGCTATAAAATGCAGACCGGCAACAAAAAGAAAAAAAGTTTTCGAAATGTCGTACACTTCGAATGTAAAGTTAAGTGTTAGGAAGCATTTTCTGTAGCTATTTGTCTAGAGTGTAGTTTTGTGCGGAAATAAAACGTGGACCATAAACTCCGCAAACGAGAAGAGAATAAGGAGCATTTGAAATGTTGAGTTATAGAAGAATCGTGAAGGTAAGATGGGTAGATCGAGTAAGTAAGCAGGAGGTACTGGATACAACTGAGAACAAACCAAATTTTTAAGACAACTGTATCCGAACTCTCTGTTCGAACAGGCATCCGAAGGCCCAACAATAGCAACCGACTGCCATGTCATCCTCAGTTCACAGGTGTCACTGCACGCGCACATGAATGGACATGTGGTCCGCACATCGCTCTCCCGACCGTTATCAGTTTTGGTGACCAGAGCCGCTACTTTTGAGCCACGTAGCTCCTCAACTGCTCTCACAAAGCTTGAGTGCACCCTGTTTACCATAGCGTTCGTGAGACCCGGTCGGTGACTCACCCAAGTGCTTGCCAAGTTCTACAGCGCTTAACTTCTGTGCTTTGACGAGAACCGATGTTACCACTGTAATAACGCCGTTAATTTTTTAAATACGAGGGCGGTTCAGAAAGTAACCTCCGATTGGTCA
This sequence comes from Schistocerca piceifrons, assembly GCF_021461385.2. NCBI lineage: Eukaryota > Metazoa > Arthropoda > Insecta > Orthoptera > Acrididae > Schistocerca > Schistocerca piceifrons. Next base: position 1,022,757,987 of record NC_060139.1, on the reverse strand, counting down.
CAGTGCGGATTGTGGGGGGAGTAGCGACGCCATCTGTGCGTTCACGCACTCAACAGGTCAGTCGGCATCAAGCCGTGGTCGAGTGAACGTCGTACCTGCGCTAATTTAGTTTTTGTGGCAGTTTGAAATGTGTGCTGCAATAGAAAACCCCGCCAAATGTGAAGTGCGTGCTGTCATAAGGTTTTTTACAGCCAAAGGATATTCTGCAGCAGCTATTCATCGTGAGCTTTGTGCCGTGTACGGACCAAGAGTTATGAGTGAAGGAGTTGTCCGTGAATGGGTACGTTTATTTAAAAGTGGACGAGAAAACGTTCATGATGAAGAGAGGAGTGGTAGACCATCATTGGTGACTGACGAACTCGTTCAGACAGTTGATGCAAAAGTTCGTGAAAATCGACGTTTCTCAATGTTGGAGTTGTCTGCTGGTTTTCCACAGATTTCTAAGACTCTCTTGTACGAGATAGTGACAGCAAGTTTGGGTTACCGTAAGTTCTGTGCACGATGGGTGCCCAAAATTCTTACCGACGACCACAAAACTCAAAGAATGGCCTCTGCATTAGACTTTCTGTCACGTTATGAGGACGAAGGAGAACCATTGTTAAACAGAATCGTGACCGGTGACGAAACCTGGATTAAGTACGTGAACCCTGAGACAAAAGAACACTCAAAGATGTGGACACATTCAAATTCGCCTACCAAACCAAGAAAAGCCTCGCAAGATTTTTCTGCCAGAAAACTGATGGCAACGGTGTTTTGGGATGCCAAAGGGGTGTTGTTGGTTGAATTCATGGAACGTGGTACGACCATTAATCAAGACGTGTACTGTGAAACAATAAAAAAGTTACGACGGGCTATACAGAACAAACGCCGTGGTATGCTGACTTCCGGTATCGTTTTTTTCACGATAACGCCCGTCCTCAATCTGCTCGCAGAACAACGGCCCTTCTTGAGTCCTTCAAGTGGGACGTTATCAACCATCCACCTTACAGCCCAGACCTGGCGCCAAGTGATTATCACCTCTTCATGCATTTGAAGAAATGGCTCGGGTCACAGCGGTTTGATGACGACGAAGAGCTCAAAGATGCGGTCACAGGCTGGCTCCAGGCACAAGCGGGTGATTTTTATGCAGAAGGAATTTCAAAGCTTGTGAAGAGATACGATAAGTGCCTCAATCGCTATGGGGACTACGTAGAAAAATAGTGCAAAGATGTAGTTGTAAGATGTATATATTAAAATATTTTTATTTAACTTGGTGTATTTTTTTAAATCAACCGGAGGTTACTTTCTGAACGGCCCTCGTAGCTTCACTAAAGAATGAATCGGTTGACAGGACACGCCCAGGGGCGTCAAGGAACCGTTTTTGTTAATGGAGGGAAGTGTGTGGGCTAAAATATATACATCTACATCTACATGGTTACTCTGCAATTCACACTTAAGTGGCTGGCAGAGTGTTCATTGAACCATTTTCATACTACTTCTCTACTATTCCACTCTCGAATGGGGCGTTGGAAAGAGGAACAAATCTTTCCGTTCGAGCTCTGATTTCTCTTATTTTATTATGATGATTGTAGTGTTGTCAGAAGAGCCAACACTGTGTTTCTAGAGGAGGCCGAAATGCACGCGTTTAATTACACGCTGACTGGCGTGAGGTCTTGAACAGGACAATATCTTGAGAATTGCAAATAAAGTACGTAGATGAAGTAATACTTAACTTTAATCCGCAATTGTAGAACATCTCTTGTTACGGTACATGCTTCATAATATTAGTTATCAATTGAATACGGCGCCTTGCTAGGTCGTAGCAAATGTAGCTGAAGGCTATGCTAACTATCGTCTCGGCAAATGAGAGCGTATCGGTCAGTGTAGCTTCGCTAGCAAAGTCGGCTGTACAACTGGGGCGAGTGCTAGGACGTCTCTCTAGACCTGCCGTGTGGCGGCGCTCTGTCTGCAATCACTGACAGTGGCGACACGCTGGTCCGGCATATACTAATGGACCGCGGCCGATTTAAAGGCTACCACCTAGCAAGTGTGGTGTCTGGCGGTGACACCACAATGATCATTTCTCCCTACGTATGTGGGTTTCAACAAAATATTTTCGCATTCGGAATAGAAAGTAGGTGATTGAAATTTCGTAAATAGATCTCGCCGCAAAGAAACCCCCACTCGCGTATCGTATCAGAGACATTCTCACCCCTATTGCGCGATAACACGAAACGGGCTGCCCTTCTTTGCACTTTTTCGATGTCCTCCGTCAATCCTACCTGGTAAGGATCTCACACCACGCAGCAATATTCCAGCAGAGGACGGAAAAGTGTAATGTAGGCTGTTCTCTTTAGTGGATTTGTCGCATCTTCTAAGTGTTTTGACAACAAAGCGCATTCTTTGTTTCGCCTTCCCCACAATATTATCTACGTGGTCTTTCCAATTTACGTTGTTTTTAATTGTAATTCCTTGATATTTAGTCGAATTAACAGCCCTTAGATTTGAGCGATTTATCGTATACCCAAAATTTATCAGATTTCTTTTAGTACCCATGTGGATGACCTCGCACTTTTCTTTATTTAGTGGCAATTGCCACTTTTCGCACCATACAGAAATTCTCTCCGCATCATTTTGTAATTGGAATTGATCGTCTGACGATTTTACTAGACGGTAAATTACAGCATCATCTGCAAACAATTTAAGGGGGCTGCCCAGATCATCAGCTAGATCATTTATGTACATCAGGAACAGCAGAGGGCCTATGACACTACCTTGCGGAACGGCAGATATCACTTCTGTTCTACTCGATGATTTACCGTCTATCACTGCGAACTGTGACCTCTCTGAGAGGAAATCACGAAAGGTGAAAAGGAAGACCTTGGCTTGTATAGAATAAGCAGATTCAAATCGATAGAGGCTGCAGTTATTACGCGGAGACTAAAGGACTTGTTCAGGATAGACTAGCGTAGAGAGCTGTATCAGAAAGGACCGGAGACTACAATAACAGATTGACACCTTTTTATTGTCACTTTCCTTTTCCCCTGCTCTGGGCGATAAATTTGCATTTTGAAGTTAAAATCTTCTGGGTTATTAGGTCGCGGCATGTTTCTTCTAAAATGTTCGACGTTTCGACCCTCAGCTGGGATCTTCCTCAGGATATTTTGGTGTCAACTACTGCTAGAACACTGTCAGAGACGAGTGTCGCGTCCACTTATAAAGGGGGAACTTTCTGGCATTCGTGCTGGAGTAAAGACAGTATTGGTTAAAATTCATACGGCTACCATTGGTGGACCATAGTCATAGGCTAATGCAGAAGAAGGGGCATTGGTAGCTCATATCCTGTGGATACCATTTGGCGGTCATCGTCATTGGACAGAAAGGGACTATTCCACGCTTATGCGACAAGGAACCGCCTTCTCACTCCGTCAGGTTACCGTTCATTTGTGGGGTCTCTGAACGTATAAGCAGAATTTTAAAGAAAAATGGTATTCAGACATCTTTCTTTAGTCAAAACAAAATAAAAGACTTTTTCCGACGGAAAACGGATGCACCTTATTACCTCCACAATGCAGGCGTCTATCAAGTGTCATGTGCTGCGGCAAAATGTATATAGGCGAAACGGGAAGAACTGTTAAAGAACGCATTAAGGAACACGAACGGCACATGCGGCTAAAATAAAGTGCAAAATTGGCAGTAGAGGAACATCATGAGAACTGTGGCTCTGACATTGATTTTAATAACGCACGTGTACTGGCTAAAGAAACAAACATTTATAGAAGAAAGGTCCAGAGAAGCGGTTGAAATTTCTAACAATGCATCTAATTTCAATAGAGAGGACGGCTATAGGCTTCCGGCATCAAGGAAGTAAATACGCAGCCGCGGTGTAAACAACGCGCTGCAAGTCACCTCGGTGGACAATAATATTTTGGGTAAACATTCCCCTTGTCTTGCTCTGTCCGTTTCGAATCTTGCCACTGATGACGAACAACCAATAGCGGTAGCAGGCATTCCAACCAATAACCCTTCTCCAGCATAAGTGTGGAATAGTGCCTTTCTGTCCAATGACGATGACCGCCAATGGTATCCACAGGAGATGAGCTACCAACGCCCCTTCTTCTGCATTAGCCTAAGACTATGGCCCACCAATGGTAGCCGTATGAATTTTAACCAGTACTATCTCTACTCCAGCACGAACGCCAGAAAATTCCCCCATTATAAGTGGACGCGACACTCGTCTCTGACAGTGTTCTAGCAGTAGTGGTCACCAAAAGATCCTGAGGAAGATCCCAGCAGAGGGGTCGAAACGTCGAACATTTTAGAAGAAACATGACGCGGCCTAATAACCCAGAAGATTTTAACTTCAGTGACAACGGCCAGGAAAGCCTGCAGACTTACATAAATTTACATTTTGTCTTACCTAGCTGCCTACGATGTTTCACCTTTGCACTAACTGTCATTTCATGCCAGACGGTTTGTGACGCCTGTGGAGAGAGGCAGTTCCTGTTTCACTTGGGTGGAACCAGAGCCGCTGTGGAAGCCACCACTACACTCCTTGCTCCCAACCAGGGGCTTCTGTAGCGGGCGGATGGACGCTGCGCTGCCTTGGCGGGGATTTATATTTAAGCGCCGCAGCCCCCGTATAGGCGAGCGCGGCAGGAAACAGCGGCCGTATATCGGCACCGCGATCAGCCTGTCGGTGCGGCGTCGATATCTGCGTCTCCTCCCCCGGCGCAGCGACGAAGCCGGCCGGAGGTTCTTCAAGGGGGCCTGCCACTCCAGCGTTCTCCGTCCGGCCGGCCCTGAGCCGCTTTAGACAGCGCGGGCGGACACTAAGCTCCTGCATATTCAGTGAATACAAAGCTAATCTGAAACGGAACCGCTGCACACGTTGAAGACACCAATCTTCAACTTGGCTGCTGCCGTCCTCTCACATAACCTACCCATAAACCGAAGTGATATCTGTGCTTCCCAAGGAAATCTTATAGGCTATTCTTAACCTATAAAGTGCAGTCAGGTGAAAACGAGACAGATGGAAAAAGTAAATCAGAGAAAAGTAAGTCAGCTGTTTATTATTCCAAAAGTAATATGTTTACACCCTGTCAGGCAAGATGGTCAGTGTCACATGGAAAAATGTATGCGGTTTCCTAAGGAACCATGATTGTACCGAGGAGTGAACCTCTTCTTCCGGCCACGAAAGTCTTTCTCCAGGGCTCCAAAAATATGGAAATGCACTTCTGGCCATTAAAATTGCTACACCACGAAGATGACGTGCTACAGACGCGAAATTTAACCGACAGGAATAAGATGCTGTGATATGCAAATGATTAGCTTTTCAGAGCATTCACACAAGGTTGGCGCCGGTGGCGACACCTACAACGCGCTGACATGAGGAAAGTTTCCAACTGATTTCTCATACACAAACACCAGTTGACCGGCGTTGCCTGGTGAAAAGTTGTTGTGATGCCTCGTGTAAGGAGGAGAAATGCGTAACATCACGTTTCCGACTTTGATAAAGGTCGGATTGTAGTCTATCGCGATTGCGGTTTATCGTATCGCGACATAGCTGCTCGCGTTGGTCGAGATCCAATGACTGTTACGATAATATGGAATCAGTGGGTTCAGGAGGGTAATATGGAACGCCGTGCTGGACCCCAACGGCCTCGTATCACTATCAGTCGAGATGACAAGCATCTTATCCACATGGCTGTAACGGATCGTGCAGCCTCGTCTCGATCCCTGAGTCAACAGATAGGGCCGTTAGCAAGACAACAACCATCTGCACGAACAGTTCGACGACGTTTGCAGCAGCATGGACTATCAGCTCAGAGACCATGACGCTGCATCACAGACAGGAGCGCCTGCGATGGTGTACTCAACGACGAACCTGGGTGCACGAATGGCAAAACCTCATTTTTTCGGATGAATCCAGGGTCTGTTTACAGCATCATTACGGTCGCATCCGTGTTTGGCGACATCGCGGTGAACGCACATTGGAAGCGTGTATTCGTCATCGCCATACTAGCGTATCACCCGGCGTGATGGTGTGGGGTGCCATTGGTTACACGTCTCGGTCACCTCTTGTTCGCATTGACGGCACTTTGAACAGTAGACGTTACATTTCAGATGTGTTACGACGCGTGGTTCTACCCTTCATTCGATCTCTGCGAAACCCTACATTTCAGCAGGATAGTGTACGACCTCATATTGAAGGTCCTGTACGGGCCTTTCTGGATACAGAAAATGTTCGACTGCTGCACTGGCCAGCACATTCTCCAGATCTCTCACCAATTGAAAACGTCTGGTCAATGGTGGCCGAGCAACTGGCTCGTCACAATACGCCAGTCACTACTCTTGATGAACTGTGATATCGTGTTGAGTACCTGTACATGCCATCCAAGCTCTGTTTGACTCAATGCCGAGGCGTATCAAGGCCGTGATTACGGCCAGATGTGGTTGTTCTGGGTACTGATTTCTCAGGATCTATGTACCCAAATTGCGTGAAAATGTAATCACATGTCAGTTCTAGTATAATATATTTGTCCAATGAATACCCGTTTATTAACTGCATTTCTTCTTGGTGTAGCAATTTTAATGGCCAGTAGTGTAGTATATAAGAGATTCAGTAACACTCTCTCTGTGTGGCTGATGAAAGTCCTAGCATGTTGTAATCACACAATTAGTACCACACCGATATCGTAGATGACTTACACTGGTGTCGAAAATTAAAGCAACAATTATTTTCCCGTCCTGAGTCTAATTCACGTCATAACCGTACAAACAGTCAACTGATCAGTACGATCGTTTTCTGCACGGGGGATGGTACTCCGGTCAACTGACAACCACGCTAACGATGATGTCAGAGCGCCTATCGTGCAGGATAGTGCTTGCAGGTTAGTACCACACAGGATAGTCCCACATCCACAATCACTGTGTACACAGTCACAGACGGTCCATTATGGCATAGAGAAGACGCCTACCACACTCTCTGCGGTGGAGGGAAACAAGAAGAATGCAAGCAAGATAGTCGCAAACTGATATGGTGCGATGGCTTAATGTGAATCGTCCTGTAGTTTCTCAGATGTGGCGACGGTTTATAGAGACCGAAACTGTATCCCGAAGACCAAGGAAGGACGGATCATTTGTGGCATCAGAAAGAGAGGACAATTATTTAACTGTAAGGGCATGACGGTACTTCCCTAGTACTGCACGAGAACAGGCATCTGACTCCGCGGCGTCCACTGGACGTGTTGTATCGAGGCAAACGGTGTACAGAAGGCTTCGGAAGAGTAGCTTTTATTGTCGGAAATCTGCTGTTTGTGCACCCCTGACGCGTCTTCACAGTTGGGGTCGTCTAGCGCCACGTCGTCAGCATGCTACGTGGACGGTCAAACAGTGATCCAATGTTCTTTTCACAGATGTGTCCCGATTTCCTCTGGAGAGTGATTGTCGACGGATTCACATCTGGAGGGAACGTGGAACTCGATTTCGGGAACCAAATATTGTGGAAAGAGACCTATATCGAGGAGGATCCCTAATGGTGTGGGGAGGGTTTATGTTAACCACAGGGCGAATACCTCTTAACGAAACTGTACGGGTGAATCGGCAAGATTTAACTGCTGTCGGGTATCGTGAAGAGTTCTTGGGTCGTCATGTGCGATTTTTGCGAGGTGTTGAGGGTCTTGGTATTGATTGACGATAATGCTCGACCGCATAAATCACTGGTCGTTGATGTTTTCTTGGAAACGGAGGATATTGCATGCATGGCGTGGCCTGCTCGCTCTCCCGATTTAGATCCTATAGAGCATGTCTGGGATGTACTGACAGACGGGTTGCATCACGTCAGCATTCACCAACCACTCTCCAAGATATGCGTGCAGCTCTGCTGAAGGAACGAGCGTTATTGCCTCAACAAGTGATTGACGACATCATTCACAGCATGCCCTGTCGTTGTCGTTCCTGTATTGCTGGCAGACGTGGTCACACACTATGATGAGCGCGTTATCTGTTGTTAGACTGTATGTGCAAATCCGTTAAGTTGGAAAAAATTAAGAACATTTCTGTCTACCGTTATGCATGTTGCAGTTGTTTACGTTTTGTATTCTTTACATTGTTTCTATATTACCATATACTGTTTTATGGCAAAATAAACGCAACCTTGCACAAAAACACTTAATTGAATTTACTGATTAAATGAAAGCTTCATTTTAGTCTTCATCAGAAAGGTTTCGACACTTGTTGCATATAAAAACTTCCTCACTCTCTGCAAAAGTATGTTGATACTTCGAATGGTACCACATTAAACAAAAACTACACTGAAGCCATAGAGCCCCTGCTTTTTCCTCACGTCTTCTAAATAACTGTGACCACAGGATCCACATTAATTGTCATCCTTCGTCCTCTTCTTTGTCACTCTATAGGTGCTGGGTTGTGGATTTGCTTTATCTTCCTTTCGTGGCCTACCTATAAATCAATAAATTTCATTAAAATAAATAAACAAAAACTCAAAGGAACTACTGTCAATTCTGTTAATGAAGCACGTGAGATAATTTTTAGAAAATGCATAGGCGTGCCTCCGGTTCTTTTGGGAGCTGCTTCTTGAATTGGACTCAGATATTTTGCCTTGCTATCTGTCTTTCTCCTCCTCTTGCATTTGTTCCCATTGTGTGTTAAGACAGGCAGAGCAAGAAGTTCATTCACCTCTGAAAGACTTTCTGAATCATCTAATGCTGGTTGCATATTGTCTTCTGCAGGTTCGTCTGTCAACTTTGATGTTGCTATTGCCTCATCAGTCACAGCGGCAGGATTCAATGGATATATCCCAGTTTTCCTAAAATCTGATATGATGGTCTCAGGACTGAAAGCACTGTAGTAAGCAGGTTTCAAAAATTTGTGGAAATCAGATTTGTTGGGTCTGAGACCTGGATTCTTGGCCATGTAGCTATTTAAAGATTTTCCCCATGATCTTTTAAGTTGCCTATATACCCCTATATCCAATGTTTGCAGAATGTGAGTAGTGTGAGAAGGAAATGTCAGAAGAAAGATCTGGCTCTTCCTGGCCAGGTCAATGACCTCTTCTGAAATATGGGATCCATGGGAATCCATTACTAAAATTATAGGTCTTGCAGGAGGCATACGATCTCTGAAATGATTGAACCATTCCAGAAAAAATTCTTCCTTTTATCCACCATTTTGGTTATAATTTCACAATGGTGCCAAGAATTACGTTATTCAGAAAACCTTCTGACATTCGAACGCCCTTAAGTATCACCATAGATGGTGTCCAGTGACCACTAGCATTGACGCAGGCAAGCAATGTGTGATTTTCACCTCGATCAGCAAACGTTCTGCTATATACATACTTTTTGGCAATTGCTGTAACGACCTTGGATGCTTTCACCACATATGAGTGCCCTGCCTCATCGCAATTCCATACTGGATTTGGACGATCTTGAATTCCTAGATCTGTCACTAATGCTCCAATTTTTTTATAAAAGTCAGTAATTATCGACCTATTTCCCATTGAAGACCTCTACGAAGCTATATTTTCAGGCACTCTTAAGGTAAGCCCATAACGTTTTTTTTTTTTTTTAAATCTTTCTGCCACCAGTCCCCTGCAGCTTTTTCATCTTCATTGAAGGGATGTTTCCTAACTGTTACTGTAGCTAGCTTATATGCCAGTTTTCGAATATGAATTACAGTCAAACCGAATCATAATTCCTCCACGGAAAGTATGTATGTGGTGTCACCGCCAGACACCACACTTGCTAGGTGGTAGCCTTTAAATCGGCCGCGGTCCGTTAGTATACGTCGGACCCGCGTGTCGCTACTATCAGTGATTGTAGACCGAGCGCCGCCACACGGCAGGTCTAAAGAGACTTCCTAGCACTCGTCCCAGTTGTACAACCGACTTTGCTAGCGATGGCTCACTGACAAAACACGCTCTCATTTGCCGAGACGATAGTTAGCATAGCCTTCAGCTACGTCATTTGCTACGACCTAGCAAGGCGCCAGTACCAGTTACTATTGATACTGTAATCATGTACCGTCAAGAGCGACGCTCATCATTAATGGATTAAAGTTAAGTATTCCACCAGCTACGTCCGTTTTTCTAAAGTCTAAATTCCTTGTCCTGTTCCAGACCTCACGCCAGCCTGCGTGAGCTAAAACGCGAGCCTTTCGGCTTCCTCTAGTACCTGGTGTTGGCTCTCCTGCCAACCCACAACAATGTAATTTCATATTCTTTGTTCCATCTGTGAAGGTAAAGCAAACGGTTTCCATAATTTAGGTAGGCCTACACATTCACATTCAGTCCTGCTAAGAAAGTCTTTAAGGGACACCATGGCACTTCACATTGCTTTGATGCCTTGTAAACTGAGTACTTTTCCTCTTTTACCAACCTTGCTGCTGTAATAATAATTTGGTTGGCATATTTGCCAAAAGGCCAAATACTGTTGTTGCTAATCTGTCAATTTTTTATAATCTGTTAACGTTCTCTGTGAACATGTTTGTAATGTGTTACTTCCACTTGTAGCGTTAATAACATTTTTTGATCTTTCACGAAAGTGGCTGCTGATTTCATTATTACAGAACATTCGCCGTTAACTTCATGAAGTTATTTAATTTTTGATCGGCCACTAGATCAAAATTTTGTGTAAACGTATATATTTTTATTGATCAGTCTGAGTCTGGACATAGTTTACAGATTCAGACAGCACCTTACGCATTTGGGTATTGTCTGTCTCAAGTTTCTCGATTGCAGCTTTAATTTCAAGATCAATCTTACCACCTAGTTCTCTATATGGTTCTTCAAGTTTTCATTTACTTGTTATTACTGTCCGTCACGGCATTCTCTCCAGTATCTATTCTTCCCTGCAATGAATCCATTTCGGTATTGATCCTTTCTGCGCTGCCTTTTGCACCTTCTCCATCTTATTGTTCACTGAATAGATTTTTTTTTCACTAGGCGAATATTCAGTCAGGTCATCTCACTACTGAAGAAGCTCTTCTAACTCACCACCCAAGATCTCTCCAATTCAGCATCGAATTCATTATTCTGGTTAGTGATCTCAATAGTTGGCGACTGTACTGTATTAATTCCCACACACATAACTCATAATTTGCGTTCAATCCTGGTTCCGATATCATCTAATTATCAGCCATGGAATCTGTCACACATCTTCTACCTTTTTCCTTGACGCAATCCACATTATACGCTACTGGCCGTTAAAATTGCTACACCAAGAAGAAATTCAGATGATAAACGGGTATTCATCGGACAAATATATTATACTAGAACTGACATGTGATTACGTTTTCACGCAATTTGGCTACATAGATCCTGAGAAGTCAGTACCCAGAACAACCACCTCTGGCCGTAATAACGGCCTTGATACGCCTGGGCATTGCGTCAAACAGAACTGGGATGGCGCGTACAGGTACAGCTGCCCATGCAGATTCAACACGATACCACAGTTCATCAAGAGTAGTGACTGGCGTATTGTGACGAGCCAGTTGCTCGGCCACCATTGGCCAGACGTTTTCAATTGGTGAGAGATCTGGAGAATGTACTGGCCAGGGCAGCAGTCGAAAATTTTCTGTATCCAGAAAGGCCCGTACAGGACCTGCAACATGCGGTCGTGCATTATCCTGGTGAAATGTAGGGTTTCGCAGGGATCGAAGGAAGGCGGTGAGGAATACACGCTTCCAACGTGCGGTCACCAAGATGTCGCCAAACACGGATGCGACCAACAATGTGCTGTAAACAGACCCTGGATTCATCCGAAAAAATGACGTTTTGCCATTCGTGCACCCAGGTTCGTCGTTGAATACACCATCGCAGGCGCTCCTGTCTGTGATGCAGCGTCAAGGGTAACCGCAGCCACGGTCTCCGAACTGACAGTCCATGCTGCAGCAAACGTTGTCGAACTGTTCGTGCAGATGGTTGTTGTCTTGGAAACGTCCCCATCTGTTGAGTCAGGGATCGAGACGTGACTGCACGAACCGTTACAGCCATGCGGATAAGTAGCCTGTCATCTCGACTGCTAGTTATACGAGGCCCTTGGGAACCAGCACGGCGTTCCGTATTACCCTCTTGAACCCACCGATTCCATATTCTGCTAACAGTCATTGGATCTCGACCAACGCGAGCAGCAATGTCGCGATACGATAAATCGCAATCGCGATACGCTACAACACGACCTTTATCAAAGTCGGAAACGTGATGGTACGCATTTCTCCTCCTTACACGAGGCAACACAGCAACGTTTCACCAGGCAACGCCGGTCAACTGCTGTTTGTGTATGAGAAATCGGTTGGAAAGTTTCCTCATGTCAGCACGTTATAGGTGTCGCCAACCTTGTGTGAATTCTCTGAAAAGCTAATCTTTGGCGTATCACAGCATCATCTTCCTGTCGGTTAAATTTCGCGTCTGTAGCACGTCATATTCGTGGTGTAGCAATTTTAATGGTCAGTAGTGTACGTAAACCATATTTTTGAGACTTTTCAGGATTTCCAAACGAACCTGTTGCAAATGCACTTCTCGTGTTCGTCGCCGGATCATATTTCCCAAATTCCACAAAATTTCGTCGGTACAACTGTTCTGCATCTTAGATGGTGATAGACGCTGCTGTCACTGCTACAAACCGTGTCTGATTTCGAAGACACCGCTCGATTGTCATGAGTGGCGCCTTGTTGCAGTGACAACGGCATCTATAGGTAAATGGAAGAGGGATCACCTCTCAGCTGCAACGGGAGATTAAGCGAAATCAGCGGCGACGTGCGAAACTGTGTACCAGAGGGGATTCGAAGCCGGGATCTCCTGCACGGGCTATATCGGTCGGCCTCACGGGCAATCCACACTCACACCGAGCGCCACAATCCGGGTTGGAATGCCGGTCCGGTACACATTTTCGCTCGTCGCCGCCGATTCCCCTTAATGTCCCGCTGCAGCTTACAGCTGTGATCCCCGTTCCATTTGCACGTATTGTTTAACAGCTGCGGGATCTACGTGGCGTCTGTTCTTTCGAAGGAAGGAAGGAAGGAAGTTTATTTGTAAAATTTATATTTCTGATCTTTGTTTCTTTTTGTTTCCATTCTCATTAACTGAGGATAAGTTTCTCGCTTTGCGTTATTTCTGGCCTGACCCCGTGTTCACGCTAATAATAAAAATTCCGTTTGTAAGAGCCAGCATAACCTAAGGAGAAATGGACCTTTGACGTGTGACCTGAAGCGGAACTGCGAGCTTTGATAAGACGTGGTCCGGTCAGCAACAGCCCCAGACGCGGAGTCAGCTGTTGCGTGATAAGGCGAGGCCACGGGCCATGGCTGCGTGAGACACTCGTCTGGCAGACTCCCATGGCAGCGCTCCAGAGAATACAGAGCCATGCCTGTTAACTTCCATTTGTTCCTCTCAAGGACGGCAACTGCTACCAGAAGGAAGCCAGGTACTTTACCAAAAACGGAACACTGTTCTTCACCTGGAACGAGAGCCCAGTTTATCAATCTTCGCGTAGTGCAATACGCAGGGAATGTCATGTACTAACTCTTCACAAGACAAGAGGCTGGTGCTTGCAGGGCAACTACACATGGATATATGGATATGGAATCAGCTCTTTCGGACATGTCCGAAAGAACAGACACCATATCCATATATCATTCTGGCAACACCAGCCATGACCTTCTTCTTCTGTGCGGATGCACACATATTCCCCAAACTCTTGCGGGACTTGATAAAAATGTCTGCCACGAATAATGAGTGTGTTGGGGCGCGACACTACGAATGTAGTGTGTGGACATACAAGATGAGAATGTGGGTCTCGCGGGAGGCGTGCTGAAGATAGTCCCTGCGGTGGCGCTACCCTCTGTGTCCTCGGTGGCTCAGATGGACAGAGCGTCTGCCATGTAAGCAGGAGATCCCGGGTTCGATTCCCGGTCGGGGCACACATTGCCACCTGTCCCCGTTGATATATATCAACGCCCGTCAGCAGCTGAAGGTATTAATATAATTCTAATTTCGTTCTAGGAGGCTGTAGGTCATCAATGGTGTCTGTTCTGTCCGAAAGAACAGACGCCATATCCATATATCATTCTGGCAACACCGGCCATGACCTTCTTCTTCTGTGTGGATGCACACATATTCCCCGAACTTTTACAGGACTTGGTACGAATGTCTTCCACGAGTAATGAGTGTGTTGTGGTGGGACACTACGAATGTAGTGTGTGGACATACAAGGTGAAAATGTGGGTCTCGCGGGAGGTGTACGCGAGATTATCCCTGCACACATGGATATAGCGATTACATATGGGCTACTCACATTTAACTCATACATCGATGATGTTCGAAATTCTGAGAAAAGTAGGGGCAATGTTTAGGGAAAGACGGGTAATATACAATAGCCAACAATAAGGACGGAAAACCAACGCGGGTAATATACAATAGCCAACAATAAGGACGGAAAACCAAGAACAAAGTAAAAGACTAAGACAGGAATGCAGTATTTCGCCACTTCTGTTCAATCTGTACGTCGAAGAAAGAACAACGGAAACAAGAGAAAGGTTCAAGAGCGGCATTAAAATTCAAGCTGAAAGAATATCAATGATAATATTCGCTGATAACACTCCTATCCTCAACGAAAGTGAAGAATTGCAGTATTTGCTGAACGGAATGAACAGTCTAAATAAGCTGCCACCTGAACACTCCTTTTATATACGATGACTGTTGCTTGCTGAATATTCGGTCGCTGTTAAATATTATTAATCAAATCCAGCTAGTCTCAATCCGTGTGCCTCCTTTCTCCAACTTGGGTCAGACTTTACCTTCTTACCGGCTGCAGGCTTCTTGTTCTGTTTCACTCCACCACATAAATTAGAAGTGAGATGCAATTCACTTTCTTATCTTCGAAATTACAACTCAATGCATCATAAATGAGGACATCTACCAATTCGTATACTGTCTCTCTGTGCTACGGACATAACAGATCCCATATTCAAGTTGGTAATTGACAACTACGCCAGATTTATTATCTTTCTCATTTCGCATTCTCCGATTTCGTGGAGCTTCTTATTCAGCGCAGCCCGCTCGACGGGTCTCCTATCCGCAACTCAGAAGATAGCCTTCGCTGAGAGCTACTCACTTTCGTACAGTCACTGGATGGTTCTGGTATCAGCACCTACCATTTAAAACATCTCCAAACAGTGGGGTGCTCACCACTTATCGATTACTCTCAATCAGGAACATCTTTTCTCTGACATACGTATTTAAGGACGTTATACTTCTCGTTCAAGGAATGGGAGGTATCACTACAAGAATATGCATTGAGAAAAAAATTGAAGAAAGACAAAGGTAATGAGAGGTAGCAGAAATGAGAACAGAGAGAAACTTAACATTGGGATTGTTGATTACGAAGTAGATGAAATTACGGAATTCTGCTAACTAGGCAGCAAAATAACCAACGATGGACGGAGGAAGAAGGACATGAAAAGCAGAATAGCACTGGCTAAAAAGGACATCCCTGGCCAAGAGAAGTCTACTATTAGGGCTTAATTTGAGGAAGAAATTTGTGAGAGTGTAGGTTTGGAGGCCAGCGTTCTACGATAGAGCGATATGACCTGTGGGAAAACCGGAAATAAGAGAATAGAAGCATCTGAGAAGCGGTGCTGCAGAAGGATGTTGAAAATTAGGTGAACTGATAAGGTAAGGAATGACGTGGTTATCCGCATAATTGATTAGGAAAGGAATATAAAATCAAGTTCAATTTTTCCATGCTTTATTTTCGTTCTAAATTATTCTCGAATTTGTTTCTTATATTCCGATTTATGATCGCGAAAAAAGCGGCTTCAGACTATTGATTTCGGTCAGTGGTAGCCTGAAGCCAGTTTTTGTGAACATATACTACATTAAAAGAAATTCGACGCTTTCTGGATCATTGTTTTTATTCACGACTATGACGCCGCTTGTGAATCGGGACAAATTTATACGGACATTAATATGGAGTGTGTCCACCGCTTGGCTATATGACAGCTTCAGCTTCGCTGGATAAATTTTCAACAAGGTGCCTGAGTGTCTGTGGAGGAATGGCAGCCTGTTCTTCCTCAAGAGCCGAACCAGAAGGTCATGAAGTCGGACGCTGAGTTCTGGACCAAGGTCGATGTAGCAACACACCCATTTACGTCCGCGTCTGTGCCTACATACATACTCCGCAAGCCACCATATGGGGGTATGCCACCGCCATCACGCAGTACACAAAGCTATAAAATGTATTCTTATCCTTCTGCTTTTATTGTTTTCTTAAGCACAATAAGCTCCAACAACAAAACGCATCGGCACAGCTTGACAGCACTTCGTCCGCACTTCACTTCCTCGGCACTACACACGATGGCACGTAATGTTCTCCAGGCATTCACCAAACTCAAACACGTTTGTCGGATTGCGGCAGGGTATAGCGCGGGTCATCACTCCAAATAAATCGTCATCCACTGTTCAGAGGCGCCACTCTTTGCAGCACCTCAACCATCGTATAGCGTTGACTTATCAGCTGCTCGACCGTTGTACGTCATTCGTATTGACTCTCATTGCACAGTCGTTGTGTTAGCTAGACTGCGGTCGGACTCTGCAACTCACGACTGATCCCTTCCGCTGATTTGATGCGATTTCTTACAACCGCTCTCCGCAACGCTCGACGATCTGTTCCGTGAGTAAACGAGGTCTGTATGATTTTGGTTTAGCTGCGGTTGTTGCTTCGAGTTTCAGTACACAGTCACACCACCAGGTCAGTTTTACAAGTGTCCAAACGTCCCTGATGGATTTGTTACTCAGGAGACGTTCAATGACGAGCCCATGTTCGAAGTCACTGAGCTATCCTGACCTAGCCATTATGTTAATATTACGTCTCTACTGATAACACAATACTCTTTCTTTTATGCTGGCTGGTCTATTTAGTGGGCAGCTCCGCATTACATAGGAGCGTCTGGATAGTTTTGATCAGAAGGTGTATGACTCTCCTTGGTAACATAGACAGGACCCTAAGAGGTAATTTATTCCAGGCCGCGAGTGGATTAGAAGTGGACATTTAGAGCTTTGTTTCCAGCACAGCTGCCCATACTCTAGATGTTTCACGGGACTCCATAAAAAGAAATCCTTGTATTTACTACGGGTTGACAGTTATTGAAATAAATGAAGAAAAAACGTAAATTAGGTACAAGCTACGACATGCATAGACTTTATTCAACATGTAAACGTCACTACAGATATTTAGATTTAGGTTATGACATGATTGATATGTCTGCCATCATTAGCGATGAAGTGGCGCTGACGAATAGCGATCTCCTTATTGGCAGTCTTGGACTCAACAATGGTTTCTGGGTTATAGCTCTACAATTTGTCTTTAATATAGCCCAACAAAAAGGAGTCGCATGTATTCAAATCCGGAGAATATGGTGGCCAGTCGAGGGCCATGCCAGTGGCCTCTGGGTGCGGTTCCCAAAGTGCTCCTCCAGGACATCAAACACTCTCCTGCTTCGATGGGGTCGAGCTCCGTCTTGCATGAGCCCCATCTTGTCGAAATCAGGGTCATTTTGGATAATGGGGATGAAGTCATCTTCCACAACCTTCACGTACCGGTCGCTAGTCACTATGCAATCAAGGAATATAGCCCCGATTATTCTGTGACTGGACATTTCACACCACTCAGTCATCTGTTGAGGGCGAAAAGACTTCTCGATAGCGAAATGCGGATTCTCAGCCTTTCAAAGACACCTGTTTTGCTTATTCACGAAACCATGCAAATGAAAATCGCCGACGGCCGCTGTGGCCGAGCGGTTCTAGGCACTTCAGTCCGGAACCGCGCTGCTGCTACGGTCGCAGGTTCGAATCCTGCCTCGACCATGGATGTATGTGATGTCCTTAGGTTAGTTAGGTTTAAGTAGTTTCTACGTCTAGGGGTCTGATAACCTCAGATGTTAAGTCCCATAGTGCTTAGAGCCATTTGGACCATTTTTTTAAAATGGCTGGCAACAACAAGGCGCGTGCATATGCGCACACTAATTCCTATCATGCCCTGCGGATAACAGTGTAGTTTCAACGTCCTAACGCAAACGGATCAGAACTTATGACGATTTTATTTCATGTAGGTGGCCAACACCAGAACACTGGATCGTCTGTCCAGCGCGTCTGATCCAGTTGTTTGAAAGATTCTGATTTAAAAATATATGATGCTTCTTACACCATTATGGTGAGAGGTCATATTAAAATAGAATTGCACACATCCTTCTGCTACATTACCGAACGTAATAATCGTAATAATGATGCTAACAAAACTTTAAAAAGCGTATTGTCAAAAGAAGTACCATTTTACGTATTTTAAGAAAAAATACATAGGAAAACAATGATTTGATTCAACATCCATCTACTAGCATAAGTACATAACTGAGTTGTCTTAGTAAGATATTGAAACTTTTTTACATTATCAAACAAGTGCGAAAGGGAGACCACCCTCTCGCGTTTTGTGCAGTGTTGTACTGGTAAAGGTAAACAAACGCTTGGAGGAAGTTGTGAAAGCAATAATCGTTGGAAGATTTCGTGAGGCAAAAATTTACACTACCTTTTGAAACAGGGAGCAATGAGGGGTGCACTCCTTTACAAAATACCATGAAATTGCAGTCCAAACTAAGCTCCAAATTTAATACACAGAAACATTAAATATTGACATATCTTGACGATAGCTCGAATTTCAGTCGCTGGCATCTCATTTCGGCAAAACAGGATTCAAAAGTCAAACACTTAAGAGAAAACATACAATCTCCAAGAGTTAACTGGGAACCCAGTACAAAGAAAATACGTAATTTAGAAAATTACCTACACTATAAACAAAAATGTCCAGCGGCCTTACGGCAGTGGTAACACCGGTAACCGTCAGATAACCGAAGTTAAGCGCTGTCGGGTTGGCCTAGCACTTGGATGGGTGACCATCCGGTCTGCCAAGCGCTGTTGGCAAGCGGGGTGCACTCAGCCCTTGTGAGGCAAACTGAGGAGCTACTTGATTGAGAAGTAGCGGCTCCGGACTCGTTAACTGACATACGGCCGGAAGAGTGGTGTGCTGACCACATGACCCTCCGTATCCGCATCCAGTGACGCCTGTGGGCTGAGGATGACTCGGCGGCCGGTCGGTACCGCTGGGTATTCTAAAGCCTGTTCGGACGGAGTTTAGTTTATTTTAGAAACAAAAATGTCAATATGTTTTGAAGGTAAAATCAGAAATTACTACATCGTAATTAAACCTCAACCATCACGTGGCAAGGTAGGCGAAAAAAAATCTCAGGAATTATACCAAATGCTATAAAGATATCAGTGACAGGCGGCTTATTCAGAATTTAAAAAAAATACTCAATGTTTCCTTTCCAATAAAAGTGAAGATATACTGTGTAATTTAATACGACAGGAACTTTGTTCGGGATTTAGGCGTTTAAGAGCAGAGGAACACAAAAGAAACTTTTTTGGAGGAGAACAAATGACGCACATCAGCCAACTTCAGTGTATCCGCGCTTATCATACATGGATAACGATGTAAAAATATGGCAATAATGACAATGGTAAGACATTCTCTTTGATTGTCTTGTCTAATTCTCTCACGCTACTGCGGCTTACATGGAACAATGGGTAAACACACTTGATTTGAAATTAGGAAAACTCGGGTTAAAATCCACCACCGACCAACTTCACAAGTAATGTTTTCAGGCCGAAAGCCACCGGAATAAATATATTTTTTAAACGTACGCAGAAATATGAGCAGAATAGATCGATGTATAGTGGACTTCAAGGACATTTGGAACAGTTGGTTTGGAAGCCTATTCATGATAGAAATATTTTTGATCTAATGGCAACAAATACACCTACCTTTTCTGGACTGAAACTGGCAACAGTTCTTGCAGCAGTGGTTGCAAACGTCAGCTAAAGGAAACGGTAAGCTTTACGTGTCCAGGAACAAAGATACACAGACAATAACATCACGGCTGTACTGTGGCTCAAGTATAGAAGAGTAGTTGAACAAGCAATGGAAAGATATATGTCACAAGAACAGTTCACAATGGGACGGGCTATCCACGGTATACAGCATCGGTAAAAAAAAAAAAAATCAAGTAATAGCATAGTGTTGTAGATAGATATTAGATGAAACGTCTTTGGCTGCCGTTAGGGCAACGAGTGAAGTATTCAACGACTGCCTTAGCTGAATCTTACAGAAACATTACTCACATAAAGCAAAGAAATTCTGATCATATGTAAGGGCTTTCAATGGCATTAGAGTCCAGACATTCATACATGATGTACGAACTTCACTTGAGGGTAATAAAGCACAAGAACATGTAGAATTCCTTAGGCTCTTCCGGCGATGTTTTGACGTGTTGAATAATCAGGGCTTCTGCCGTTTGTTCGCCTCATTACACTTGATATCAGAAGTTACCTGTCGGAGACAGCAAGTCACGCCGTCGAAAAATTGTTCTTGAACGACCTGATTATTCAACATATCGACAAGAAAACCTGCTGAACTCAGGTTTTAAATGTACCTTTGCAGAGGAAAATCCAAGAATTTAATTCTTGTAACTCTAAAAAAAACGAGTGATGCAAATATTAAATGACAGTTGGGTTGAAAAGCAGCTGAAATCACTAAAACTGATCAAAGATGGAATCCTTGCCAGATTTTATACACAATTTGCAGCTGCTTTGGCTCCTCTCTTAGCCACAAAACCCTGTCGACATAAAAACTGTGTTCAGTGGTCGAGAGGAAGAAGCACAGGTCACAGGTGCCTAAAAGAATGGTAGCAAAAGAGAGCCACAACAGTATCGACAAATATCTTTGGCATCCAGCAAGCATTACGAAAACCACGAAATGCATTCGTAAAAGGCGAATGCAGCTGTACAAGTTACTGGAAACAAAATTTGTGCAGGCCCAGGACTCGAACCCGCTTTTCCCGACTCACGGTAGCAGTTGCCATTTTTCTGTTTTTATGTACACAGCGATGTGCAATTAGCATCCAAAACAGAAATGGAATTAAGAACGCCCTACCGGTGGAACAAATAAAATGGCATCCCTACGCCGCCATGTAGGCCCATGCACTCAGTCCATCTGGTGTGTTCCGGGCACGTCTTCCCGCAGAATATTCCATTTCACCGGTACGCTGGTCCAGGTTCGTCAGGTACACATTCAAAATTGAAGTCATTTTCTCACAACCGGGACGGCACACCTGCGGAACGGGTCCAAGAAGACACTACCCAAAAAATTGACATAGTATTGACGGTATCTCGAATTGTTCGTGATAAAGGTTGCATGTAGGTGAAGTTGTGTTATATATTTTCCTTTCCAGACATCAGGTCGCACGAGCATCCGTGTCGACGAGGACATGGTGCACTAAAAGCTCGACCATGTACCATACAACTGCAGGATGACGGCTTTCCACCATATTCCGGGCATGATCTTTTATCATTAGGCGACAATCATCACGCGCTGCAGGACTCCTGCAAGTCTGCATGGACATAACTGCGTACCACGAAGATGGTCCTGATGTGTGGGAGGGAGGTAGAAAGAGGCGCTACTGTAACGGTTAGGTGGGGGGCGGGGGGGGCAATTCATGTATCAGGGTTCCAATTAATTCAATCTGGTGGTGGTTCCATAATTTAATCACTGCACTTACATAAATGGCAGCCGCTCTTGCACCGACGTTGATAAGACAAATGCAACCTTGCTAAGAAGAAAGAGTTAGTGTGTCATAGCGCGCACTCTGATGATATGCTCCACGCTTACAAAGTAGCCTAACGCCACCAGCAGTCTTCGTGCCATTGGTTTGGCGTTTGTAAAATTTGTTCCAAATGGGGTAGTCGCGAAGCTAGGTAAGCGCAGGTAAAGTAAACCCAGTTCAAATGGCTCTGAGCACTATGGAACTTAACATCTGAGGTCATCACTCCCCTAGAACTTAGAACTACTTAACCCTAACTAACCTAAGGACATCACACACACATGCCCAAGGCAGGATTCGAAACTGCGACCGTAGCGGTCGCGCGGTCCCAGACTGAAGTACCTAGAACCGCTCGGCCACTGCGGCCGGCTAAACCCAGTTCATTATGTCTAATGCTCTCAGGAGACTGATAAGAATGTTCTTGTGGATTGCTTGAAAGAGATGTTTATTGTTAACTGAGGCTAATATATTGAAAAATTCGCCTCAGTTGCAACAATTTTCTGGTCTTTACCCAGGTTTCGGCTAGAATAATCTAGCCTTCTTCAGGAGCATAAAATTACTATAACATGTCAGTTTAAGGCACAGTCACCATTAAAAATTAAAACCTATAGTGCCGTGTTACCATGTCGACTAAAACTACTTAACTTAAGTTTAGCCCCGGTATCAAGAAGTGATCTGATGCCGGGGCTGGGCTTCAGTTAAGTAGTTTTAGTCGACATGGTAACACGGCACTATAGGTTTTAATTTTTAATGGTGACTGTGCCTTAAATCGACATGTTATAGTAATTTTATGCTTCTAAAGAAGGCTAGATTATTTTAGCCGAAACCTGGGTAAAGACCAGAAAGTTGTTGCAAACTGAGGCGTATTTTTCAATATATTAGTCTATCACATTTGCTGATGGGGCTGCAATACGCCAAAAATTCTTAATTGAGTGTGTTTGCTGCACGTCGCGTGTGAAGGTGATCCCAAAACATTTTAGCTTGTCCATTAATGGCAGTGGGACCACGCTCACTGCCGGAAGACTTTTGCCAAAGACGATGGCACAACCATCATCAGATTCACACGACTGCCTGAAGCAGTCCTATACTGAGTGATCCATTCCAGTGCCACTGGCACTTCATCCCCCAATCGAGCCAAGAACACCAAATCATCTGCATACGCACGACAGATGAAAGTTCACTGCCTTTTTGTGATCCCAGTCAGATGGCTCAACAAACCGTATAACAGCGACTAAGGGGCGATGGTATAAAGAAGCATCAACTTTGAGTCCATACGGAAACTTTTGTGCACAGTGACTGTACACTGATAACCGAAACCTTATGACCGCAACGTTGGATGCAGCATGATGGCGTCGAGGACGGGTGACAAGGTAACAAAAGTATTTAATTGGAGCAGACACGGATGGGACATCATGACAGCGAAGATATTGCTACAAATAGGGATTTCCATTGAGACAGGCAACTTTGGCAAAGGACAGATTATTATTACGCAGAGCCTGTGAACGAGTGTCTTGAAAATGGAGAAACTGGTCGAATGTTCACTTACTACTGTCGTCAACGTTGACAGAAAGAGGTAGAGGGACAGTGAAACTACCTCTAGGATCTAAGTAGTTCGACGTTCACGACTCTTCACAGAAATTTCGGTTCGGAGCCTTGTCTACTCTGTAAAGTAGGACAGATGGTGATGTGCAGCATCTCTGCCGAAAGAGCACAGTGGTGGTGCATGTACAAGTATTTCAGAGCACACCATTCATCGTACATTGGTGAACATGGAACTCCGCAGCAGACGACCCCTACGTGTTCACATGCTCCCTCAACGATATCATCAGTTACGATTTCAGTGCTCCAGGGAACATCGAGATTCGACCGTCGATCAATGAAAACGTGTTGGCTCCTTGGGTGAACCACATTTTTGCTACACTAGATCGATGGGTGTCTCCACAGACGCCATCAACGAGGTGAGCGGCGACTCAGAAACGTGCAGCGTGCCACGGACGCAGGCTGTTGGGAACAGTATTATGCTACGGGAGACATTCTCCTAAGCTTGCGTGAGATCTGTGATAGTATGGAGGACACGCTGTCAGCAGCGAACCTTCTGCATATCTTCATGCTTGATGTCTTACCCGACGGCAAATTTGGAAATTTGTGGAATGGTCTTATGGGACCAAACTGTTGAGGTCATCGGTCCCTAAGCCGACACACTACTTAATCTAACTTAAACTAAGTTACCCTACGGACACCACACACACCCATGTCTGAGGAAGGACTCGAACTTCCTACGTGGGGAGCCTCACGGGCCTTGAGAAGTCGCCCCTGATTGCGCGGCTACCCCGCATGGCCCCGACGGTGATGTCATCTTTCAGCAATATAAATGTCGGTGTCTCAGAATCAGAACCATGCTACAGAGGTTCGAAGAGCATTGTAGTGAACTCACGTTGATGTCTCTGCTACCAAATTCGCCTTGTTTAAATCCTATGCAACCCGTGTTTGTCGCTATCGGGCGCCATCACCGAGTACGCAAATCAGCGGCCCGTTATTTACGCGAATTACGTGACCTGTGCGTAGACATCTAATGCCACGTACCTCCACAGACCTACCAACAAACTGTCGAATCGCTGATACGCAGAATTAGTGATGTATTTCTTTCCGAAGACGGACAAACAACCTATTAAGCAGGTGGTCATAACATTTTGGCTCATCAATGTTTATTATTATAAGGAAGGATAGGAATAAATCAGCCAGTCGCAATCTCAATGATTTTTTTTATTATTCCTGCATATCCAGATTTCAGACGTAAATAGCCATCTTCAGTGCTCACTCAAATGCACTGAAGATGGATATTTATAGCTGAAATCTGGATGTGCAAGAATAATAAAAAAAACAGTGAGATTGCGACTGACTGCTGGAGTGCTGTATTCTTGTCTTTACTTACGGCATAAAGAGGCATCAACATCAGATACCACAGGAAGACCAATTGCATGATAGTAACAGGGCCGCCACAACAGCCAGTGATCAGCATCCGCGACGTGGTACCTCGGAGGAGTCAGAAGCCGATGGGTATAAATGTGCAGGGGAAGGCCATCTGTTGGAACACTGTCTCAAGAAAATCATCAATCACTCTATCAAACGCGTGGTCGAAGTCCACCTTCACTAATGCACCACAACTGCGGAATGCCGCTGTAAGGGCTGGGATACCATAATAATCGCTGAGCGCTGTCTGAAAATTGCCTTCACCTACAAAACTCATTTGATACATAGAAATGACTTGAGAGAGGCCGCGCGGAATACGGGTGGCAAGAATGTGGATAAAAATCTTGAAGACACAATTTAATATGGCGGATGGCCCATAATGTCCAATTCCCATATCGCCAGGCTCCTTTGGGTCTGGGATAGCAGAACTTCTACGCACTCACGTGGAAGAGGAAGGTCAGGGTCCATCAGTTCTTGATAGATTTCAGTCCAGCAAAAGCCATCATGTCGTGGAATGCGCGGTAAAACTCCAACGGAAAGCTGTTTACCTAATGTGTATACATAAACATACAGTTATAAATGTCCCCGTTCGTAGCCGCTAATTATAACAATATGTTTACTTTTGTGCTGTAATATATAACTATAATCAGCGGTGGAAACATATTTGCGAACGCCGACCGTGTGCGGCTGTTTCTTGCATTGCGGAAGAGAGTAAATGCCTATTCAAAATATAATTATTTTTGGATAGCTCAACATGAATTTCTTAAGGGACTGTAGTTTATCATGCATTTACCAGTAGAATATGGTGCGGAGAAAATATTTCGCCGCATGCAACTTCCGTCCGAACTCGACGAAAGAATTCGTGACTGTGAACTCTCTATTTGGAAGAAACATAAAGAAAATTAAATAACTTCATGAAGGAGTGAGACATAGATTCTATATTAAGTAAATAGTCCATACACCAGTTCCATTTAAGTCTGAATTTATGGCAATTAATAGACGATCTTACACTGCAATGAAGGATTTAACATGCATGCCGTTTTGACTGGCACTTCTCGTAATGAAAACAATTCCTTTGACGTTTTCACATACACGTTGCACAATAAATCTACTGCTAGGCACTTTTAGTATTACACATTTACTTTACACTAGAACAATATTATGTTTAACAATAATAATACGGCGGCAAGTCATGCGCGTCCGACACAAGTTACAGGAGACAAGAGAAGAATGAGTAGCTGTTCATCGAGAATATCTCGTACATCAAAAAAAAAAAAAAAAAAAAAAAAAATGTGTAAAAAAGTGTTCTTCTTCTGTCCGTTTTTCGCGCCGCGGTTTTCAAAGTCGACAATAAACAAGTTACGTCACAGGTCGTTCACCTTTTACATTCTCGCAACATTATTTGCTAACTGTAGCTGTTGCCGAGCGACTGCTCGATTAGTGAATGATTTAAAATGATAAGGCAATCACATAATGTTACAGGGTCCATCAGTTCTTGATAGATTTCAGTCCAGCAAAAGCCATCACGTCGTGGAATGCGCGGTAAAACTCCAACGGAAAGCTGTATGGCCCCTGAGATTTGTTTGACACTCTCTTATGGAGAGGATCAGCGAAGTCATCAGCAGTAATCGTCACTTTATGAATCTCCATAGCCACCATGTCAGGGGTTCCTGTCAATGGAGGACATGTCGTGGTCCACTACAACACAGAATTGTTCATACTGATCTACAAAGATCTGGGATGTCAATCGGTGACCATCTGCCACATCGAGGGTGTGGAGCAGTGCCCTCCAAAATCACTGTTTCTCTCTGATGATATGATGTGAGGATGGGTGTTCTACTCGTACACAGTCTTGACATCTCGCACGTACTATTGTTTCCTCAAGGCAGTGTCTCATAAGTGAAGTTATCTTCACCAGAATCCGTTCAATTCGAATCTCTCGCTGATTAGTAGAGGGGGCATGGCCTGAGAGTCCATGGAGTATTGTGAAATGGTATTCCATACTATGTCAATGCTACTGGATATTGTGGAGACCTAAGTTTATCATCGACTGACGTACAGAAGGCCTGGAAATGCTGACAGGTGTCTGTCACAAATGTTCAAAGTTGTCTCTATGAGTTTCATGCAGTCCAGATCCTGGGGACGTGCAAAATTCGTCTTCCACGTGCCTCGATCGCACCACACTCCCTGCTGGTGGAGGAAACCAGTTCAAATGTAGGAAAAATCTTCGGAGATGGGTGTGGGCTACAACTCAGTGTCAACTGAGACATAGACACCGTCAACACGACTTGCTGAGTGGATAGTGACAAACGTCTAGCCAGGCCGATCACCATACATGCAGTACCAAATATCGGCGAGGTTCAGTTCCTGCACTAGCATCTTGAGTGCCTGGCATGCGGTAAGATGGAGATGCTGGTCCTCCTGGGATAACGAACAACTGAAGTCGCCACCAAGAATAATATGATCATAAGAGCCTACAAAGTGGCGACCTCTTCCGAATAGAATCGCAACCATTCCTGCCACTTGACAATTCCCAAGGGAGCTAAAACATATGATTCAGACACCTTGGAAGGTCAGCAGGACCATCAGCCGATGGCACGTAAGTCACTTCGTTATCCAAAATGTCATCTTTTAGCAGTGTAACCATCGCACTACCATTGCCAGCACACCGCATTAGATAAGCACTACAGCCATAGGTAGCCAGAAATATATCTAGGCTAACTTGTTGCAGTAGCGCAACATCGAGGCCAACACCCAAAATGGGATGTGTAGCAATTGTAGTTTGACAGGGGTTGATTTAGCCAATCCCATAAGCTTGTCTCGGAATATTGACTACTGGAAAACTCATTGAAACAGGAAGAGCAGCAATGTAGAGAAGTGTCGTCCCAATGGGCAGCACATCACCATCTAGTACTCAACCGATTAATAATAGTTGGTTGGAACAGCAGCATTCGTCTTCTACGACATCAAACCACGCAGACTGCGTAGACACAATGCATCCAACGGAATCCCTGTGAAGTCTGAAGGCGATTTTGTGTGTGCAGTGGAAGAAGGGGGAGGGGGGAGGGATGGGTGGCCCATCTGCTGTTCAACATACATAGGCGCAGCACGGGATGCATGCAATGATGGTGGTGCCTCTGATGAGGGATGGGCTTGTTGTTCGCCTGTGGAATTGTCCATCAGGAGGCGATCTTGACAGGGGGGATCCTCATCGTCTTTATACTGTGTTCGGCAGATATCAGATGGTGGGATCCATCGTTTCCGACTTCTCTTCAGTAACTGTTGCTAATGCATGTGATCTTCAATGTTTAAAGACGCCTGGGGGTTCTGATTGTCAGACACGAAAGCCTCAGTAGGCACGATCATACATTCGAAGTTCATCCCCTGTCTTGGAGATTACTAAACAATGCACAAGAGAGGCAGAGTATCAGAGGGAAAAGGCGGAGGCGTTGTTTCATCTGCTACACACTGAGGTACTGCCAGAGCCTGCAATGGTGCAGTAGTAGGAGTTATCATGGAACACAGCCGGAGGTCTGTTTGGAGAATGTCGACAAACATCGGCAGGACCGTCGTCGAGACGATCGTGACGTCCTCGTCCCCAAGCGGTAAGGAGGTGATCATGCATTGCATGCAGGAGGAATGGACTTGTCTTTCTGGGCACGTCCAGCACGTCTTCAACTTGCCATCATAAATTATAATGGCACGGCACTGACCAATGTATAAGTTGGACGGCATACGTTTGGTCAGCTCGATGCGCATCTGTCGTACTCCATTGAGAACCGGGCAAAGTGAACCGCTTTTCAGCCTTATGGCTAATTATCTTCTTACACAGGCACAACGCAGATACCACCGTCTCCGAAGAGGACTCAAAAGGGAATTCAAATACATGGATCAGCATTACAAGTCCCGAAGTGTCCATCTGAGCTAAGAAATTTGAGATTTCAAGTTTCACGCAGAACTGTATCACATACTTCGACAATAATCATTTTCACATATAGCAAACCGCTCACTGTGGACAGGTGATGCCAACAAGATAGTTTTAATAAATCTTTGCTTAATGTCTGATAAACTGTTCGATTTCAAGTGCCTTCCATTATTCATATTCTCTCGAAAAGCTGCTCTGAAATTTTTTTTTGCGGTGGGGATAAGCTATTGTCCTTCTAAGAAAATACAGCGCGCTAAGATGGCTGTATTACTCAAAAACAACCCCGAATGCGAACTCTGTGGCAAAGACGTCCGTGCCGTGACACTGCTGTACGAGAACTTCTCGGGCAGACGTAAACTTCCACATGTCCCAGTGCCTGCCTTCCCTTCCGCTTGCACAAGTTGTGATTCCTGCACAGGCAGACACTTACGTAGTTTCCTTGTCGGACAGCCTTGGCTTTGCCATGAAATACATTAGTGCAATGTCGAGTTTTGACAGTGTCTGTAACGTTTGATGCAATGTTCCTTCCGACATGTATGGGTGCATGTCCGAAGGAACATTAATGTTCGGAGAAATATTACAGCGAATTTTACTGACAATGTCAAATACTGCGGCCGGTCGGAGTGGCCCAGCGGTTCTAGGCGCTACAGTCTAGAACCGCGCGACCGCTACGGTCGCAGGTTCGAATCCTGCCTCGGGAACGGATGTGTGTGATGTCCTTAGGTTAGTTAGATTTAAGTAGTTCTAAGTTCTAGGGGACTGATGACCGCAGCAGTTAAGTCTCATAGTGCTCAGAGCCATTTGAACCATCAAGTACTGCAGTAATGTATTACAGATTACGTAAACATCAGTCAAGCGGAACTGAACT
This sequence comes from Schistocerca piceifrons, assembly GCF_021461385.2. Lineage (NCBI taxonomy): Eukaryota > Metazoa > Arthropoda > Insecta > Orthoptera > Acrididae > Schistocerca > Schistocerca piceifrons. Next base: position 1,022,728,519 of record NC_060139.1, on the reverse strand, counting down.
CGTGCTTTTTCACACGACATCCTGAAAGTCGTAACTCAAAGGTAGTCAGGCACATGCAGTATCTCCAGGCTTTCTAAGCACGTTTATCTTTGTACCACATCAATGTTTATTAACGAAAGTGTGATCATACGGGGTATCAAACAAAATTAGTGGCTGGAATGAGAATTTGTCAGTAGAAAGAATGCGGCATGTTTACTTATGTTGAGAGTAATCAACAGAAGTAAAGATATTTTATGTGCGCTCCAGGAAAAGGTGCGGGACCCTGGCTGTTAAAGTCGTAAATTGCTGACTGATAGGCAACAACAGAATTTTTGCAGATGATGTGGTGGTTTATAATGACGTGTACAAGCTACACAATTTTGTAAGGCAGATCGTCGTAAGATTTCAAAGTGGTTCTAAGATCGGCAACTTGCTTTAAACGTTTAGAAATGTAAAACTGTGCACTTAAAAAAACTGAAGACGTAGTATCCTGTAACATTATTGATGAAGTACAGTTGCAGACAGTCAACTCACACCTGGGTATAACGGTATGTGCTGATATCAAATTGATTGGTTACGTAGGCCAAGTGATAGTTACAGCAGATGCTAAACTTCAGTTAAGTGCAGTCAGTCTACAAAGAGATTGCTTGCAACGTACTCGTGCTATTTGTCATGGAATATTGCTCAAGAGTGTGACATGCATTTCAAATAGGACTGACAGGGGTATTGTAGGTATACAAAGAAGGGCAGCAACATTGATCACACTTTCATTCAAGTGCTGAGCATCAAGGTAATCTCACAAACCTGAACTAACAGACAGGCATCAATAGCGCGTCTACTCCTACTTATAGAGTTTCAAGAACAGGTATTAAGCGTGACTAAGTAAATATTAGAGCCCTTTACAAATTGCTGTCACAGGAACCGGAAAGACAAGATTAGATTATTTAGAGTGCTCACAGATGTTTTTCCCATATGTGAGTATATCGAGAAGAAATGCTAATATGTAGTGCAATGCGAAATATTATCTGCGAGGAGTCCACAGTAGTTTGCAGAGTACGAATGTAGATGTATGTGAATAGGAAAACGAGGCTTCCTTGAGTCTTTCGTTTCCCACAAGCACACTTTTGACAAGTGATTGGGATCTAAGCACACGTAAAATGACAATACGGCTTGTAAACCATACTATAAAGAACGTACGATATTTGTGTCATAGTTTTAAAGAAATGAAACCAACAGTGCGCAAGAAGTCACCGCAACGAAAATAAACCTTTTGTAGTCTCCGATATGAACGTCGGTACTGTATTTTCATACACAATTGTTGATTTGTCGTTTTCCATGTGAATCACAAATAACGGTAGCTGGTGTTATCAGCCCAGCGCCGCAAACAGGATGAGTGACGACAATCTCGCCTTTGTGTTTTCTGACAAACAACTGACAGTGACATTCGGTTCATCCATTTTAAGTCTGCTGGCAGGTCTTTGTCACCCTCCTGTCAATTCACATGTATGACTTAGAAACGTGGCGCAACCAACATGAAGCAAAATATGACCTCGTCAAACACTAGGTTACGGCAAGACGTATACTATGACTGCAGTTCCACTATTAAGTGAGGAATACAGAAATATACACTAATGCTCATAAATTAAAGATAACTACAGAATGTGGTGCCACACAACGTGGCACTACACAAAACTGGCTCTAATAGCATAGGCACATAGAGAACATATACGACACAGATCTGTAAGTCCACGGGTATTGGTGATAAGTTGAGAAAACCGTCCTACAAAACGCCACTGTTTCCTGCGCATGTACCCCCACATCAATATGGGATATGATCACCATGCACAAGTGCACAGGCCGCAAAACGGGTTGGCATTCTCTGGATCAGGTGGTAGAGCAGCTGCTGGGGTATAGCCTCCCATTCTTGGACCAGAGCCTTTCGGAGCTCCTGAAGTGTTCAAATGGCTCTGAGCACTATGGGACTTAACTACTGAGGCCATCAGTCCCATAGAACTTAGAACTACTTAAATCTAACTAACCTAAGGACATCACACACATCCATGCCCGAGGCAGGATTCGAACCTGCGACTGTAGCTGTCGCGCTGTTCCAGACTGCAGCGCCTAGAACCGCGCGGCCACTCCGGCCGGCTCCTGAAGTGCCATAGGAGTTTGAAGATGTGCAGCAATACGTCGACCGTGAGCATTCCAAGCGTGCTCGATGTGGTTTAGGTCTGGAGAACAGGCAGGCCACTCCATTCGCACGATATCTTCTGTTTCAAGGTATTCTTCCACGATGGCAGCTCGGTGGGGCCGTGCGTTATCATCCATCAGGAGGAAGGTGGGACCCACTGCGCCCCTGAAAAGTCGGACATACTGGTACAAAATGACGTCCCGGTACACCTGACCTGTTACAGTTCCTCTGTCTAAGACATGCACGCACCAGCAAACCACGACCTCCATACAGGTCCCTTTCAAGGACATTAAGGGGTTGGTATCTGGTTCCTGTTTCACGCCAGATGAAAACCCGGCGAGAATCATTGTTCAGTCTCTACCTGGACCTGTCCTTGAACATAACCTGGGACCACTGTTCCAGTGACCATGTACAGTGTTTTTGACACCAGGCTCTCCTGTGACCAGTGGTCAGTGGAATGCATCTAGGGAGTCTCCGGACGTCCCGTAGTGTAGTGCCTGGACACGTTTCCTGTCTGCTGGAATCGTTGCCATTATCGTGACATCACACTATGCGGCACACAGAGGGCTCATGCTACGTACGACCTGCTGTGTTTGACCAGCCTCCAGTCGCCCTAGCATTCTACCCCTCATAACGTCATCAATATATGTTCTTTGAGCCATTTTCAACACACAATCACCATTAGGACGTCTGAAAACGTCTGCACACTTACTCGCTGTACCGTACTCTGACATGCACCAACACACCTCTGTGTATGTGGACTGCTGCCAGCGCCACCGTGCGACGACCGCAGGTCAGATGCACCGCATGCTCATACCCCAAGGTGATTTAAACCCGCAAACACCCCACCAGTGCATTGTTTCACCATGTATCAGCATTATCCTTATTTTATGAGCATGAGTGTAGTTCAGTCCGTAGGTTTTGCTCCCGCAGGACGCCGGAGACGGAAGATATAAGTAGTCACTTGTTGTCGGTTTACATACATGAATGGATGGGGGAACAGTGCAACGTACACTCTGCCATTCACTTTAAATGTTTTGCAGAGTGTAGATATAGACTACTATAACGCTGATTATGAGTCATTTCATGTTCAGAATACAAAAAGGAACGAAAGAGGGTTTGAGTTTACCGTCCCATGGATATAGAGATCACTTGTGTCAGCAAGACAACTATGTGAAGGAAAATCGGCCTTGATATGCTTGCAGAATCACTCCGGTAAGAGGACAATACGATTTACAAAGTGACCATGAGACATAGTAACCACGGATTTCGATGAGCCTCACGTATATTGTAGAGGGATTTGTCCTAAGCACCTCGTTAGCGACATCAGAGTGGTACACAAAACCGGACGCAAACACGACGCGTACAGTCTGTTGAGGAATTCTTTGGCAGAGCACAGCAGCGTGGAGAAATCTCAGATGGGTCCCCTTGAGTGCGAGTTCGCAAAAGGCCAATATATGTTTACAGCATTCGACGCCCCACATATTGTCTACCAGGCAACCACAATATTGGCTGCTAATGCTAACAGGGGCGGGTGTGGAGGTATCCAATGGTGAGCACAGCATGGGACTACGGAATTTAGTTGAACTGCTTAGCCGACGAATAGCTCTCAAAACTGCTACAGTGCTAGTGGTGTCGATAGAAAGTAAATCAATGGCAACGATAAACAAAGCAAACATTGCATTATATCTACAGCAACAGTTGCCGAAGTTGACATTTTGTCGGAAAGGGACCCAAGGAATTTCGGAGAGTCAGAAAGTGGCAGACGAGATATTAGTGTTTCTGCAAGATAAGTCAGTGGAATGTGTGTAGTCATATACGCCCGCTTGTGCGGGCACCGTACATGAGGAGTACAACGATGACGATAAGTTCTTTCTAACATTCTGCGTGGTGTCTGTTTGTTCTATATCGTGTCTCCCTACCACTTTCGCGCAACGACGGTCTGAGCGTGGTTTTTTCTAGGGAATTGACTAGTTTGAACCTGGGACCTGTTGCTGGTAAGGAGACGCCAGACCACACATGACATGTAGAGTTCAGAAGAGTTCAGTAGGACTAGCGATGATATAACCAGATACTTAATGATTTCAGCTTCAGCGCCATTGCAATCCTTGTAAAAGAATCTTAATACTAACTAAATTTAGTGGAAGGGGTTCAAGGCTTTCCTATTTTTAGTTAGCTGGTAAAATAACGTCGAAAAAGCAGTTAAGTTTACCACTGGAAATTTTATTCTACTCACAAAACATTGTTTATAAATTGCACTATTGATAAAAGGAAATGTCTTAATACAGGATGGAAAAACCAACTGCGTTCAACAAAAATGTGAACGAATATTCCCTGAATGAGTTTCCAAGTTCTACAATGGATGGAAGGATGACCTATCACATCTATAATCTAGGTTTAAATTAAGTTTCACAAAAGAGAAAACTTTCAAAATGGTCTACAGTGACCCTCAATTATCTTTAATTACTTACCTAACTTGTCGTAAATTACAGTGGCTGATGTGGCTTCTCAGTAACTATATAACAGAAAAATCATCGCGTTTCAGAATTTTACTTCAAGTGGCAAATGTGAACACCATGAGATTTAATTGATGATCGACACTAGTATTACGCAAAAAGGGGGTGTAACAGATGAGACTTCTGCAGTTCTGAGTGAAGCTTTATGCGCTGTTATGCAGCATCACATGTGTTCATTACCTTGTCGGTGTTCGTCAGGGGGCGGCGGGCAGCGCAGCTCCGCTCACCTCGCCGTCTCGGAAGCAACTCTCTCCTAACTTCTCCTTACTACAATTTACCGAAGTTGGTTTAAAAAATCTATCTGGCTGTGTTTTCATCTGACCAATCAGGGTCTCAATGTTAACCCTAAGTTCCACCTACAAAAATTCTGTCTATCCAATGAGAAACGTTATACTTTTCGTGGTGGGGCAATGTTTTTAAAGTTTGCAACGTAACAGAGACGCGAAAAAGTCTCACGCTAAAACTTGCGGCTGGGGTGGTCCTTTAAGTGTTAATGTAAGATCTATACTGTTCTTCTGGAGGGCTCTAGCTTTTAACATGGGCTGGGGGGTGCTCCTAGCGGTTAGCTGGCGACGTGGGTGTCCGTCCCTTATCATAGGACCTTCCAGCTTAACACAGTTTTGCTCTCGGCTTCTGTTCTCGTTTCTCCCATCGGAACTGCGTGTGTCTCATGGTGGGAAGGTATGACATGCATTTAGGCATTCTTGTGTTAGTCTGTGGTATTGCATTTGCTCACTCGTTACTCGTATTACTTTGGTTAATTTAATGTCACGATTTATTCGGAGCTATGTGACATACTACTGGATTTGCTTATCATGTCAGGGTTTTCATGGAAGGTGTTGGATTTGCCTGACACCTTACATATCACCACCCTTCGAACTTAATTTTTGCACTGAAGTTAAGCAATGATTGAATCGTTGTCTAAGTCAGTCAAAAATTATTCCGTTATCTAAATTTTGTTGCCTACTGTTCAGCCATGTTATTCTGTTCTATGCTAGTTTGTATTACTAATTTATATTTTTATATTCTTCCACATTACTATCAAAAATATGTTTATATTGACAAGGGAAGAATATTTTTATTCTGTTACAATTATTATTTTTCAATTATTTTTCTTTCTTTATTTAATTGTGAAGTTTGTTTTTTAAGAAGTTTGTTATCGAAAGTCAGGAGTCTGTCACACCGATTTTCTTAGAAATATTGTTTTTATAAATGTAGTAATTAAGTAAAATCTATTCCTAACACATTTTCTAAATATCATGTACAAGTAAAGTGTTTTTGTTTCTAGACACTCATTTCAACATTGTTACACTAACAAATAAGAATTATTTCCAAGAATTGCTTTGACAAAGGAATATACATACACAAGTATTGAGATATTATCCTAACAAATGGTACAAATGTTAAAAAAAAAGGGAAAACATCCAACAAGATAATTTTTTATTCTTTGTTTTTATAAGGAGAAAATAAGAAAAGTATAGTTATTCTTTTATTTTTATGAGGAGAAAATAAGTGGCATATAGTTTTAGTGTTTACTATGCCTTACTTTTGTTCTTTCTATACTGTCCATTTCAGAACTAATGGCTTATTTTTATCGATAGTCTATTTTTTACTTAAGTCCATAGTCAATGACTGTTATTTTATAGTTTATTAGCTGTCTGGTTTGCTTAACTTTTTTAGTTTTTCACACATTTCTTTTGCACAATTCCTACATCACATAATTTGATTTCACTCATTCACACAATCCTATGAATGTTTAAGCATGCGGTTGGCGAATGTTTTTGCACGAAGGTGATGGACTTGAGCGAGATGGATGTGGGCAAGTATTTGATGTACAGCTTCGTTCGTCATTCCTTGTTGGCTTTGCAAGTGTGTGTTGCTGTTCTGGAGGTCCCATAATGGAATGGGGCTGTGAGTGCAGAATCTTGCGGTTTACTGGCATTGTATGCGTGAAAGTCATCGTTATGTGTCGCTGAAAGCGGTCATTTTTCGTTGTAATACTTCGCAGATGACTAGTTTACAATAGGATAGGGATTTGGGAAGGTATGTCGTCTATTCTTCACCCATCTTCTTTCTTGGTCTCAATCTTGCGATTCTTCAACTTCTGTTCTTCCTGCTTTTTCTCTGCTTCTTACTTGCTTCTTGGTTCTTCTTTGGGCAGGATATGGAAATATTTATTGATAACTAGTCGCTTTGAAGTTCTCCTCTAAGTAACAGTTTGATAAATTGTTTGGGCATGTCATTTTTACTTTGTGGACATTTTCTTCAGTTTTGTGCATCAGCGTGCTGTTTAATAGCGGTAGTGTGACTTTTACACATATTTTTTGCCGGTGGTGGCTTGTCCAAGCCGTCTTCTCGTCAGGCCGTTTTTTGCTCGCTCCGCTGAGTCGGGGCGTCCTCGGGTTTACGAGTGGTGAAAGTCCGATGTTTGCTTGTCAGTCCCTGCACCAGTCCCTTCTGTGTTCCGCCACTCTGTGGTTCTGTCTACTGTCCCAGCAGGCTTCCGCCACCCTGGGGTTCAGAAGATTTACTGCACACTTCAGCTACCCTCTGTTGGTCTTGCTGTTCTTTCCCTTCTCTCGACGCTTCTGCCTTGTAGGAATCATGTCTTGCTAATTACGTCCTTTTCTTTCTTGATACTTCTCGCGTTGCAACTTGTGGGTCATTACATCTGGTCTTTGTTGGAGTTTTTACAATGGTTCTTAAAAAAGTTTTGCTTATAATCATCTAACATATGTCTAGTACCTACATTGTTTTACGCCTTCTTAAAAAGCTTTACAAATTTCGGCGCCCTTTCCATGTTACAATTCTAAGATACTTTGAGTCTTAACTCTACAAAAATCCTCAAATTGGTTTTTTTGTGTAGTATCGTGGTGTACAGCATTTTAGTATTTCATGCTGTTAGACTATCTATGCTTTATCCCTTCACCATAATCTATGGTACTATTGGTGTTATTTTTGTTTTTCTTTTTATTGAAACTACTTTCTTTCTCCCACCTTCCTCTCTCTTCATTCTTCTTTCTCCTGACGATCTTATCTGCAACATAATCTTGAAATACTGTGCTGATTATTTACCAGTAATAAAATTAATCTTCAAACTTGTACTGAAAGTATTCAATACTGCCAGTCTTAGGTAAAAATACCTCTGCTTTATCTCGTAAAACACCCTCTAATTCTCTTTTATTGTGTTCCGAAATACCTTGAACTTCTTGCAATTTTTCGTCGATTTCTTTATAAACTTCTAACATGAGTTGAGGCGATTCCCCCTTTCGTGCATACCATTCTAATTCCTCATTCTCTTTATCTCACATCATTCTTAGTTGTTTGTTTATAACTGGTATTTCTTCTAATTTTAGCTTTTGCTCAAAGAGTAGTGTGACATTCCTGAATGTTACGCTACCTTTTCCCATATCTATTATCGCTCGTCTCTCATTTAAAAAATCTGCACCTATAATCAAATCTACAGTTAGTTTAGGTATAATCACAAAGTTGGCTTCGATCTTCTGACCTTGACACGAAAGAGTTAACCTTGTTTGTCTTGTAACTTCCGCCGCATTGTTTCGAATAGGACCCCTTACTTTAATCTTACATGTTTTCAGAACTGGGAATTCCTCATTGGCATTACACTGAATGAATAAATTTTCTGAGATTGCAGTCAGTTCACTTCCGCTATCAATTACAATACTGACTGGGATACACTTTACCACGGTCTTCACAATTGATTGAATTTGAAAGGGTTGGTTCTGTTCTTCTTCTTCTTGCATCAACGAATCCTCCACTGAATCATACATGAGTCTTTTTAGGAATTTCCCTTGTGAATTCGAACTTTCTGTAGGATACGCTCCGACTGTTACTTCTCTCTCTTTTATTTCCTCTTCTCTATTTCTTCCTTCATTTACGCTTTCTTCAACATCCTCTACTTTTTCCTCATCTTCGTCTATCTTCTCCTTCCTCGTCGCTACTTCCACATAATCGCATCTAAATGCTCTAATTATCGCGTCATAACTTCCTTCATTATATACGTTGGGTTGTGTGCCCACTCGTAACTTATTTTCAACTTCTGTCAACTGCGCATTATCCTCATTGAATTCGCTTTCCCTGGTTTCCATCTCAAATAGCTTTGCAATACTCATTACTTCGTCCTTTCCTTCTACATTCGTTGTGCATGCCTCTGGTAATTCATCTTCCTCGTCAGTATTCTCCCAATTAATTTCGTCCCTACACGATATTGTTATTTTCTTGTCTTCGTTTTCATCTGGTCCCTGCGGATTTGTTTCTTCCTTCTCTTCTCGTGATAAGATTTTTACTTCTCTGTTCAAGGTGCTGCAATTGTCCTGGGTCGGTGCGTCATTCCCTTTGGCATGGGCGCTTAGCTGTCAATTCGAACGTTTATCGGGGTTTGGTGGTCTTACCTCCACCTCTTCTATCTGTATTCTCTTTTCTTGTTCAGCTTGTTGATAGTGGTTTCTTTGTTGATAATTTGTCGGTCTATTGGTTCTCCAGTACCCGTTCCGGTTGTCGTTATTCCCTCTGTAATAGTTGTTGCCGTTCCTGGGTGAATTATAGTTATTGCGATATTCTCTTCTAAATCCATGACCGGTTCTTTGTTGAAATCAATTGTCGTTTCTTGGTGTGAAGTTATCACATGGTTCGTAATTATTGTTTCTTCGCACTGTGTCTTGTGGATTCCACTGCTTTTTGCTTTCGTTTTCAAGTGCGCTTCGTCTTTTTCTTGCGTCATCTTCCGAAAATATGAACTCTAGTTCCCTTAGAATACCTTTAAATGCTTCGACGTCATTGCCTCCGCGACCTACTAATGATTGCTGGTATTTCAATGGTAGCTTCATCGCGCATAATTTAATCAACTCTCCGTCACTGTATGGTACATCTAAGCATTGATTTTTCTTTGCCATTAATTCGAAATATTTCACGGGACTCTTCTCTCCTGAATTTTCAAAATATGGGTTCTGTAATTATTAGTACTTCACTCTGTTCTGTGCTTCGGTGGACCAATATCGTGAGAGAAACTTCTCTCTGAAATCTGCGTACGATCGGCTTGTCGCTGCAACATTCTGCATGGTTTCTGCGACTGTTCCTGACATGTGTGCACATATAAAGTCTAATTTGTGTGCTAGCGTCCAGTGTTCTGGTAATCCTACTCGAAATTGATCAATGAAAGTTCGTGGATGTAATGAGTTTCCTTCTCGAAAGTGTTGAAATTTTCTGACTGTGAGGAAATGATCGTTGTCGTACTTCGTCATAGTTCCATATGAAATTCGCGATTCTTCGCCACTTTTGTTTCTAATCATTTCTCCCGTCGTTCTTTCCGGTTGCGGTAGATCCATTGGATATTGTTCACTGTAACTTTCGCCTATCCTTGCGTAGTATCGTTGGAGTGGTACGTAATAATTTTCTTCCATCGGTTGTGAACGTGTAGCTGAATGCATTGCACTGTACTCTTCGCGACCTGGCTTTCCATTGTTAGGTATTGGTTCGGTATCTTGTCTGGCTAACCTTGCTGCTTCATTGCACGATCCAAACTGTCTTGAAACATACATTTGTGGTTCCGCATGTGTTTGTGATGACGTTTGTTCATCAAAAATTTCGAAACGTGTTTGTTGCTGTGCAGGCTGTCTGATTTCACGTATGTTACTTTCCGCAAGTGACTGGAATCGCAAATGCGTAATATCTTCGTTAATAGTTTGTTTTTCCGGTGCTGTTACAGATACGGATGTGGTTGCAGACTCTGTGCTTGTTCGATCCTGTTCACTACGCTCATCAATGGTTTGCAACAACTCTGTTCGCAATTTCTGAAATTATCGCTTCGTTTGCGCTTCTATTTTGACTATGCGGTTATCATATCTTTTCAGCGCTGCTTTTGTGATACGTTTGTGTAACACACTGTTTTCAACAACTTCATGCGCTGTACCTGCTGCTTGTCTAGTAATTTCGTTTATCTGTTTCTCTAGTTTCTTGACTTCTCCCTGGGTGTTGCTACGTAATGTTTTGATCTCGTCCTGAATGTCATTACGCAATGTTTGTACGTCCGCTTGTACCTTGTCAATGTCTGTTCTCAATTGATTGTGACCTGTTATTAAGTTTTCTAGCACTTCTCGAGATTCTTTTGCCTCGTCTTCAATATGACTTAGGTGTAACTGAATTTTTTTGTTTAGTTCTTTAATCGCACACATTTGTCTCCTGGTTTCTGCATTCTGAATTTGAATTCGGTTCGCTATGTCTTTATTTTGCCTTGTCATGGTTTCTGTAATTTGTTGTAATAAATCTGCCAGATTGGTGGGTCCTATTGTGTTTTCTTCCGACGTCCTACGCTCTGTGTTTTCGCCCAAGTGTTGGTTCGCAACCAATTGCATTGAACTGTGCTGTGACACGTTTCTGCTCGCATTCCTTGTACTCTGTGGTGAGGAAGCTCTGATTACTTGTACTATGGGTTCTACGTATTCAAGACGCAAGTTAGAATCCTTTTCGACTGTCTCCCTACTTTCCTGCTCCTCTGTCGTATGCTGACATACGTTTTCTATGCCGTGACGTACATTATCCTCGTTATGGTGCGTTATATGTCCTATTTCTCGCGATACTGCATCGTCTGTTGTACCGTCCTCTATTCTCTGTCCATTTTCATGCTGGGTCTCTACCTCAATTCGGTCAAGGTCTCGATTTGCCATTGCTAATCTTTCCGAATCCCTCATTTTCTGTTTCAAAAGCAATTCACGCGCCCTACTTCGAGTCAACATGTGCTCATACGATCTCACGCGTTGAAACGTCCCCTTTTTGAAGAATTATACAAGACTGTGCTTTAACTGACACACAATATTTTTTTAGCGCAACGCAATCTGACTTTCAATAATCCCTACAAAAGAATGGCCCTGTCTAATGTTAACCTATACGTTTCACAAATCACTTACCTCACAAAAATCTTCGTTACTCAAACTACTGCAATACAGCGAGCGCCACTACTGCCAGCTAAATAAAAGAGTCAAACTAAGGAAGGCACTAACTACTGATAGGCATAGTTAGCAAATGAAAGATTTTAATAGAGAACAAACACTGTATTTATCTTAATAGTCATATTATATATAGCAGTTCATGACAGTCTTACAAATTTCAAAACTCCGCCATCTCTCTCCCCACATCCATCGCTGCCGGCGGCTCACCTCCAACTGCGCAACGCTACGCGCTGTTCACGTCTAGCTGCCCCGCACTACAATGGCAGACAATAATGCAAACTACCCCCAGACTGCACACAGCACAGCTAGTGATTTTTCATATAGAGCGCTACGTGGCGTTACCAATAAGAAAACATAAACAGCCTACTTACATAGCCTTCATGCTGCCCACAAAAAATTTTACAAATTGTTTTGGGCAGTGGCCAATAATGATTTGATAAAATTTTTCATAATTACAATAACAAAGATATCAAATGCACACACTTATTGATACAATGTTGGTCAAAAGCTAAAATTTACTCACAGTCCATAAAGACAGTCCTGATCATTCATCACAGTAAAATAGGAGTGTTTTTCTCAAAGTCTGAGCAGTAAAAGAAAATGCACACAGAAGTAGTGGATTTCCATGCAGTCTTGAAGAAGTAGTGTTGTCCTTCCAACGAAAAGACAGTGCTGACTCTTGACATGCAGACAGGTAGTGGGCCACAACAGAGCAAACCCACCGCAGAGTCAGTCGAAGTTTTTAAGAATATTGGTAGGTAGGTCATCACAGAGCAGACCACTGTAGTCTTGTTAGAGATTACGGTATTGGTGGGCCACCAGAGGTGCAGACCCACAGTGGCAGTCCTTGTAGAAATAATGGTATTGGTGGGTCATCAAAAATGCAGACCCACTGTAGTCCTTGTAGAGATAATGATATTGGTGGGCCACCAGAGGTGCAGACCCACTGTAGTCCTTGTAGAGACGGCCAGCAGCCATCTGTTGCGACTGTGCAGCTGCACAATTACCATCGAAGAGTCTCGCAGAGAATTTAGCAAGTCCACAAACCACTCACAAAGTTTTTGGAATTGTCCTTAGAACCAGCAATGCTGTTATCCAGTCCCTTGCTGAATTATTAACACACGTGCAAACACTATCAGTCCCTACTTCTCGCATATTGTCCATATACTATGACCAACAGAAACGTGTGCAGTGAAATGTAACTTAATTTGATGAACTGGTGTCAATTACAATTTTATAACATAAGCATACGATAACAAAGGCTGTGTTTGTCCCATTTGTTGTATTAATTGTAATAACAATGCATTGGTGTCTGAAACATGTTCCTCAGTGCTTTTTGGCAGTGAATTTGCACCGGCAACATTCACATTTTGACAAGCGGAAAATGTATCTTGACTCATTTGAGAAAACGGTGAGAACCCAAAACCTGAGTCTACAGTATTTGCAATATTGTGTTCTGTCATTCCCGATTCCTGAGGCGAGCTGTTGCCGACCGATCGATCGATAATGCTTCCCTGTTCACTACCTGTTTCACTGTCTACACCATTATTTGACGCCCGCTCCATTTCCCTATGCACAGTTACCAAATTACTACTTTGAACGTTAGTAAATTCATTACTCGGCGGCGCTGATAAGCTACGCTCGTCGTCACTATTATTTCTCAGTTTACTTTGGAGCTTAGAGTTACGTTTTTCACACGCCATTATTGTCACAATATTTCACACGATAACACAGAAAAGCACAATTTGAAGAGCAAAATAAGGTAACACGTTAACATAGAAATGGAAATAATGTCTACTTAAATACTTGGTGCAAATCTACATGCGCGTCACAACTGTTTAACTGTACAACAATGAAAGTCTGCAACTACAAAGGAGATTCTCTCTACAATTACGCTACTTACACAAACTACAAGGAAAAAATCATAAAATTCCAGTGAGGTATCCTCGGCTAAGGGTCGACATATGAAACGTCCCCTTTTTGAAGAATTATACAAGACTGTGCTTTAACTGACACACAATATTTTTTTAGCGCAACGCAATCTGACTTTCAATAATCCCTAAAAAAGAATGGCTCTGTCTAATATTAACCTATACGTTTCACAAATCACTTACCTCACAAAAATCTTCGTTACTCGAACAACTGCAATACAGCGAGCGCCACTACTGCCAGCTAAATAAATGATTCAAACTAAGGAAGGCACTAACTACTGATAGGCATAGTTAGCAAATGAAAGATTTTAATAGAGAACAAACACTGTATTTATCTTAATAGTCATATTATATATAGCAGTTCATGACAGTCTTACAAATTTCAAAACTCCGCCATCTCTCTCCCCACATCCATCACTGCCGGCGGCTCACCTCCAACTGCGCAACGCTACGCGCTGTTCACCTAAAGCTGCCCCACACTACAATGGTAGACAACAATGCAAACTACCCCCAGATTGCACACAGCACAGCCAGTGATTTTTCATATAGAGCGCTACGTGGCGTTACCAATAAGAAAACATAAACAGCCTACTTACAGCGTTTCATAAACTTTTTGCTCACACAACTTGACACATATTATACCCAAGACTGACAATCTATTCACTTAGTTGTTGGGTCAGAACCAACTTGTCAACGATGTATCCGCCACCTGTGCGCTTGCATTGAGGAGAAAACTTAATTCTAACAATTTTTAAAAATTCATAACTTAATAAATCTATTGTCTCTGCTAGAATGTCTCACTATCTATCGCTGCAGCTACTGTTTTCAACTATTTATGCCTTTCAAAAAAAATTTTTTTTTATTACGAAAATTTTTTAACAGGATATTTTTCTGACCTATTTAGGCATGTGGTCGACCTTCAATCATGGTATTTTACCATCCTGGCAGGGTCGCCATTTTCTAACATTCTGCGTGGTGTCTGTTTGTTCTATATCGTGTCTCCCTATCACTTTCACGCAACGACGCTCTGAGCATGTTTTTTTTTAGGGAATTGACTAGTTTGAACTTGGGACCTGTTGCTGGTAAGGAGACACCAGACCACACATGACATATAGAGTTCAGAAGAGTTCAGTGAGACTAGCGATGATATAACCAAATACTTAATGATTTCAGCGTCAGCTCCACTGCGCTCCCTGTAAAAGAGTCTTAATACTAACTAAATTTAGTGGAAGGGGTTCAAGGCTTTCCTATTTTTAGTTAGCTGGTAAAATAACGTCGAAAAAGCAGTTAAGTTTACCACTGGAAGTTTTATTCTACTCACAAAACATTGTTTATAAATTGCACTATTGATAAAAGGAAATGTCTTAATACAGGATGGTAAAAACCAACTGCGTTCAACAAAAATGTGAACGAATATTCCCTGAATGGGTTTCCAAGTTCTACAATGGATCGAAGGATGACCTATCACATCTATAATCTAGGTTTAAATAAAGTTTCACAAAATAGAAAACTATCAAAATGGTCTACAGTGACCCTCAATTATCTTTAATTACTTATCTAACTTGTCATAAATTACAATGGCTGATGTGGCTTCTCAGTAACTATATAACAGAAAAATCATCGCGTTTCAGAATTTTACTTCAAGTGGCAAATGTGAACACCATGAGATTTAATTGACGATCGACACTAGTATTACGCAAAAAGGGGCTGTAACAGATGAGACTTCTGCAGTTCTGAGTGAAGCTTTATGCGCTGTTATGCGACATCGCCTGCGTTCATTACCTTGTCGGTGTTCGTCAGGGGGCGGTGGACAGCACAGCTCCTCTCACCTCGCCGTCTCGGAAACAACTCTCTCCTAACTTCTCCTTACTATAATTTACCGAAGTTGGTTTAAAAAAACTATCTGGCTGTGTCTTCATCTGACCAATCGGGGTCTCAATGTTAACCTTAGGCTCTGCCTACAAAAATTCTGTCTATCCATTGAGAAACGTTATACTTTTCGTGGTGGGGCAATGTTTTTAAAGTTTGCAACGTAACAGAGACGCGAAAAAGTCTCACGCTAAAACTTGCGGCTGGGGTGGTCCTTTAAGTGTTATTGTAAGATCTATACTGTTCTTCTGGAGGGCTCTATCTTTTAACGTGGGCTGCGGGGTGGTCCTGACGTAACAGAGACGCGAAAAAGTCTCACGCTAAAACTTGCGGCTGGGGTGGTCCTTTTAGTGTTATCGTAAGATCTATACTGTTCTTCTGGAGGGCTCTAGCTTTTAACATGGGTTGGTGGGTGGTCCTAGCAGTTAGCTGGCGACGTGGGTGTCCGTCCCTTATCGTAAGGCCTTCCCGCTTAACACGGTTCTGCTCTCGGCTTCTGTTCTCGTTTCTCCCCTCGGAACTGCGTGTGTCTCACGGTGGGAAGGTATGACATGCATTTAGGCATTTTTTGTTAGTCTGTGGTATTCCATTTGCTCACTCGTTACTCGATTTACTTTGGTTAATTTAATGTCACAATTTATTCGGAGCTATGTGACATACTACTGGATTTGCTTATCATGTCAGGGTTTTCATGGAAGGTGTTGGATTTGCATGACACCTTACATCTTAAGAAGTGAAAGTGACACTGAAACAGGTGTCGAGCCGTCGTTGTCTGACAGGGAGCCACAAAGCCCGTCTCAAGTGAAACGAAGTAAAGGACAACCATTGACAAGGAGCACTTACTAAATTCAATTACGCACATGGAAGTTCATCCACAGTTTAGTACAAAAAAAAAAGATTATATACAGACATCGAGGAAGGAGATTAGTGTTTAACGTCCCGTTGACAACGAGGTCATTAGAGACGGAGCAGAAGCTCAGATTAGCGAAGGATGGGGAAGCAAAGCGCTCTTGCCCTTTCGAAGAAACCATCCCGGCATTTACCTTAAGCGATTTAGGAAAATCACGGAAAATTGCAGATGACCGGATGCGGGTTTGAACCGTCGTCCTCGCGAATGCAAGTCCAGTGTGGTAATCACTACGCTAGCCCGCTCGGTGAACGGATTTCGAATAAATCCGCAGCTGTATGGCGGTGCACTGCATAAGAAAAACTACGGATATTTTGGGAGGACAAGGCGCTATTGTTACAAGAAGTTAGTGTTTGCGCATGTTATGGTTGCTCGACTCAATTTACAGGATGTGCATGATAATGACCGACTACCTAATGTACATGAAACTGCGCGCGGCACAGATTACATTGATTTCAAGGGAGGCAGTGGATCCTTCCATAACTTCAGTGCTACAGAATTTGAAGACATAACATAAGAAATTTCAAAGAAAGCGTCAACTTGACAATGCACAGCACACCGCTTACTACAGTTATCATTCCCTAATGAAGCTTGAGCCAGGTATTGGTGTCTTAGCCATACAGAATGCCTTACTGTAGGTCCAGCCACAACGGAGCAGTACTTGGGGAAACGCCAGATTAACCTGTGGTTCCTCAAGAGGGGTACCAGCGTTTTCAGCAGTTGCAGGGGCAAGAGTCTGATTCGTCATTTAACATTAGCCAACATGGCCTTGCTTCGTAGGTACGGTGAACGGCTGAAAACTAGAGAAACTACAACTGTGATGTTTTCCCTGAGAACACACGTATGGCTTTATGAAAGGTAAAGTATTCCGTAGGTAAAATCGTCCTCCAATCGTGTCTAACGGCGGGGACTATTCAAGAGAATATCGTTATCTGGAAAATCAAAACTGGCCTTCTACCGGTCGGAGCGTGGAATGTTAGAACCCATAACTGGGTACGTGAAATGGGAAAAGGGTAGATTGAAGTTAAATACAGTGGCAATTACTGATGCGTGGTTTCAGAAGAAACCTTTGATCAAGTCAATACCGGGTTATCAAGACAAAATCAGATAGGAGTAACGCAATAGTAGTGATACGATAGGGATCTACGTTTGAAGCGGTAAGGTAGGTTTGGAGCGGTTTGGTACTAGTTCCCAATTAAACAAAGTACAAAATTAACGATGAGTTCATTTATACAATTAAGAAAATTACTGGAAACAAAACTTTTCAGAGGTTCGCAAAAAGGCACGATCAAATAATTGTAATACTGTAATAATGCAACTAAGTAAATTCTTAATTTAAATTTACTATAATACAATTATTAATGTGGGGATACTAATCTTAAGTTTATTCTCCTTTAAAAAGCAACTGAGTGTAACGAAGTCACCTAGAATTACTGAGTTAACAACTTGAACTCAATATTATGTACTTGCGAGCTTCAATGTCCAGAGGAACGCGGTATAGTTATTTGTATTGTACAAATAGTTTCAGAATCACAAAAATCTTACAAGCACATAAAATCCAAAGCACAGTGACGTCAAAGCAGCAGAATTACAATAGAGAACGCTGCAGTGGTGGCCCCACTAACGCAGATAACAGAGTGAGTTTAGTCTTTAGGCACTGCTGCCGCAGCGCACACAGTTAGTCACTGACAGTGTTCTCGGTTTGTGCCTACGCGCTTTCATAGTTTGTATTAGAGTGACGAGGAATTAAACACTCGTGGAGACACTCGCCCAACTTGAAGCAGTGACACACACAGCTTCCTCAATTAAGAAAACTAATACCTTATACCTTTAATTTATAGGACCAAGAGTCCGATCCCAAAGGCTACCTCAAGTCCAAAGGGAGCCAACCAAAATCAGTTAAGCAGTTGTTTATGCATGACTAAACATTTGCTCGGCCTTTGTCACTGAAATTTGCAACAGAAGCGACAAATCAAAAGATTATGCTTAAGTAAGAGAAAAACTTTATTGTAAATGACAAATATCCTTACTACACCGTGAGCGTTCTCGTTCAGACAGAAGCATTCAGCAGTTACAATACGCCAATACGGCCCAAAGCGCCGCCGCCCTTGCCAGTGAGCGTCAAGGCCAGGAAGAACATCAATACTCTCGTCAGCCGTGTATGCTGGTTGCTACTCTAATACAGACAACGAGAAACTACTCCGCCAATTAATTATTAAGAAAATCATAACTCAAACTCTCTGATTCTGCCGCCACAAAAACGGGCAAGCAGATGTGGTTTCGCTCACCCACAGAAGGTTCTCAGTTTTTAATCAATCAGACACAAACACCATGTTAGACTGCGAGCGTTCTTGTCTTGTATTTTCAAAATACCGAAGGCGCACAACTGTCACGCGAAACTCAGCAATATCAGAAAAACCATCGAGTAGGGAACAGTAACTCTCTCATAAATTATGTACACAGGTTACTACCGCAACATAAACAGAACGGAACGTAATCCCACGAGTTAATGAACTAACAAGCTTTTACACCATACGGATCTAAACGCTCGATAGAACAAAATGATTACAGATGAGGGCTTCCTTCGTCAGCTGATCAAGCCCTCTGAACAGACAAAAATATCAGGCTTACCCCTGATAAAACAAAAAAATTATTAATCACAAGATAAATCGGAAAAGTTGTAGATAATTATCAGTATTTGGTACTAGGTCGGGAAAGTACAAATCCAACTCAAATGGAGGAGCGACCAAGTTTCAGAGCAAGCAAATTTGTGGTTATGAATAAGGGATGTCCTCACCGAAGAAAGAAGTAGTTCATCGCCTTATACTGGACGGCTCAATCTTTCCACAATTAGAAGGACTGCACACAGTCCTTCCGCGTTGTAGCTATGGTGCCCAACAACTTCATCTTCAAGCAGTTGCCGCTTCGTGACTATTCGGCTTCTGAAGACTGTCCGGCAACAGGCCTTCCACAAAGTACCACCTCTCCCGGGCATGTTGCTCGCGCCTCTATATAGCCGTTCTCCACGGTCTAGCCTACTCTCTGCTTTCAGCTTGCTTCAGCCAGAGATGTAACCAGGGCGATAGCAGAGTCGATAGAGTGCGGCGAGAAATACTGTCGCGCATGGAATAAGTAGTTGTAATGTTGAATAAGGAAATGGGAATGTGGTAAAACGTTTAATTGTTTTTTACCCTAATTTTTGTTCTCATCATTGATAGGGCAACGATGTGTATATAAAGAAAATTATATTTCAGTGACATTGAAGATACGATTTTGATACGTGTTCAAAGATTACATTTAACGTGTCTGAACTTCCAGAAGTTGTAAAAGTGGTGAATGCAAAGCCACTGGAAATAAATGAAAGAGTGCTGTTCTTTTATCTTCTCACCTTTTCTCGTGTGCGGTTCGAGCTGAGCGGATGTAAGTATCGTAACTATGTTTGTTAGAAAATGTTTCAGTTAAGCGCTCGAACCCACCTGAGATATTTATTCCGATCATTTCTTCGCTCTATGCAATATTTTACCATTAAAACTGTGCGGCTCTGATCGGTTTCCGTTTCCGAACGATGACGTCTGCCAGCCTACTCAGCGGCGTAATACCACGGAGATCTGCGTGGAGTTCAATAAGGTAAATGGTCGTATTAAAGCAGAGAACTTTGCTGAGACGAACCACACTGTGCACACTTTAGTAAAATTATCTATCTTCAATGAAGGCTCCATCCATTTCGCGGTTGTTCTATTCTTCTAAATTGCCCAGTTTCATTGTGAAAGCACTACTGTAGACAAGACAGATAGGAAACCAAAACCCACGCCAATAACACAAGTTTACATGTCAACTTTCTCCGAAAATGATTAAGTGATTAAAATAATGCATGATAAGGTAAAGAAAATTGTTGATATTGTTAAAGGAGACGAAAACTTAATTGTGATGGTTGACTGGAATCCGGTGGTAGGAAAGGGAAGAGGAAAAATTGTAGCAGATCATGGGGTGGGGAGAGAAAATAAAGAAGAAGTCATATGGTAGAATGTTTCATAGAGTATAATTTAATAGTTGCTGACACTTGGTTTAAGAATCATGAAAGAAGGTAGTGTATGTGGAAGAGACCTGGAAACACGGTAAGGTTCCAGATTGGTTATATAATAGTAAGACAGAGATTCCGGAGCTACATTTTAAAGTGTAAGACACTTTCAGGGACATACTCTGACGATAAGTTGTTGATTATGAACTGCGTTAAAACTGAAGAAATTAAAAAAAGGTAACAAATTAAGAGAAGTATCAATTGAATAAACCAGGGATTGTTGAGAGTTTCAGAGGGACAGTTAGGCAACCCTGAATTGAAATGAAGAAAAAGAATACAATAGAAAACCCATGTGTAGCTTTCAAAGGTGAAATAAGGGAAGCAGCCGAGGATCAAATATGTAGATCGATAATGCCTAGCAGAAATCCTCGGATAACTCATGAGATATCGAATTTAACTGAAGATAGGAGGAAATAAATAGTAAAAAAAAACCTTTGTGTTCTGCCTTACGGCAGGTCTTGTCATGGGGGAAGCCTCGTCAGAGAGGTCCACCGCATGAGTGTCTAGGGAAGCGATTCCAGTGGTGGTTTCCCGTTGGCTTCCACTGATCATGATGAAATGATAATGAGGACAACACAACACCCAGTCCTTGAGCGGAGAAAATCTCCGATCCAGCCGGGAATCAAACCCGGGCCCCTTGGAGTGACAAATAGCTGCGTGGACCATTCAGCTATCAAGGCGGACAGGGGGAAATATAAAAATGCAAAAAAGAAGTAGGAGAAAGAGAATATAGACGCCTAAAAGTGACGCTGACACTATATGCAAAATGGCTAGACAAGAAAGGCTAGAGGACAAATGGAGGGCTGTGGAACAAGTGTAACTAGTTGACAAGGGAGTGCGACAGGCTTGTAGCCTATCCTTGATGTTATTCAATCAGTACGTTGAGAAAGGGGTGAGGGAAACCAAGAAAACCTAATGACCTGTAAGAACAGTTGAACGGAATGGACAGCGTGTTGAAAAAGAGATTAAAAATGTTGAATAAAATCTCACAAAGGAAATAGAATGTGGCCGAATCAAATCAGGCGACGCTGTGGGAACTATACTAAGAAATGACCAGTAAAAGTAGCAGATAAGTCTAGTTCTTTTGGAAGCAAAATAAGTGATTAGGGAATATTGATGGAAGATATAAAATACAAACTGTAAGTATTAAAAAAACACAGCGTTTCGTACGAGATTAATTATAAACTCGTTTGTTCTCCTTATTACAGAAGTGTATTCGCCAATATCACATAAAAATGCACAGTAATGCTTTTTTCAGCGAAATTAAAACACCATATTTAATTTAGATCATCTGTATAGAGAAAATATTTGCAGGGCCGTTCCATTTCGTCGACTGCTCACATTAGCTGGTCACAACTTATAGAGACAACATTCCATGGTACCGTCCCTTCTCATAAAAGTAGAGAATATCTGTGCGAACAGTGCGCAGTAGACACAAATAAAGTATCGTAAAACGTGTATAAGATGTCGCGTCCTCGTTAACGTGTGATAGGACAGTTTCCTATCTGATATCAATAGCCACAACAGTTACAAATAAAATACATGAGATGCGTATAAAATGATTTCGTGCTGTATCCTTGCTGACATCTGATAGGAAATGTTCCTATCATATGTCAACAAGGACACAAATTAAAACATTTTATACACTTCGTATTTGTATCGTGCACTGTAAGTCTCGCGCTAATTATGTACGCAGGTTACTACTGCAACACCAACAGAACGGAATATTACCGCCAGGAGTTAATGAAATAAAATTCTCTTACTATGTGACGAGAGAAGGTACTGTGGAATGTCGTCTCTGTAAGTTGTGTTCACGTTAATTTGTGAACCGTCGACGAAATGGATTGGCCCTGTAAAATTTTTTTCCGTACAAATGATCTGAAGATAGTGATTTATTTTTGCTGAAACTAGTAATCATTGCGTATTTTTATGCGATCTGTGTGAACAAACCTATGTAAAAAGTTGAACAACCAACGATGTTTTCATTCTGAAATCGCCTCCATCACAGCGGAAAATGTCAGGTAATCATAAAACTTGACTGCGTATATAGACAGTTCATCCATTTCGGATATCGAGAATCTCGAACATTTTTGCTGTAGTTTACATTGATACTGGCAAGATATCGGCTCCAGGGATTCAAAGATTTTCTATAATGTTTTAAATTCAATAATGTAAATGTGACGTAAAGTCATGCAGGAGGCAGGCGACCATTATTATAATAGCCAGTAGTTTTATGTTCAGGCTGACTGGGTCGCAACGGCAAAAGCCAAACATCAGTCAGAGAATGACTTTACTGGTCATATGATGCGTTTCAAAATTTATCCACCAACAGATACCCAGGAGCGATTACTACATGTAGGTAAGGCACTTAACAAACATCCGCAGACTACAATCGGACAGACAGAGAGAGGGACAACAAAGTGATCCTGTAAGGGTTCCGTTTTTACCGATTGGGATACGGAACCATAAAAAGTATTTCTGAAAAAGAAGAGTTTCTTTACATTTGACATAAATGTAAGTGGCAGGAAGTCTTTTCTGTAGGTGTTTGTCTCTGGAGTCTAGCGTTGTACAGGAGTGAAACGTGATCGCTAAGCAGTTCAGACAAGGAGGTACTGAATCGAACAGGGGAGAAAAGGCATTTGAGGCACAACTCGACTAGAAGAAGGGATCGATTAACAGGACGCATCCCGAGCGTGATAATGGAAACAATTGAGAGCGGTAAAAATCGAAGAGGAAAACCAAGGCTTGAATACAGTAACGAGGTTTAAAAGGATGTAGGTTGCGGTAGTTAAGCAAAGATGAAGGACCTTGCGCAGAATATACCAGTCTGGAGCGCTGCATCAAACACATCTTCAGACATAACACCACAACAACACATGCTAATCACGGCGATTATTATTCAATTTGATATCTGATGGATTATTTACAAAAATTTCATTAGAGCGTAAGTACGGCTCCAATTGAAATTTATCTTGAATGAAACACAAGTTTTCTAAATAATAGTGGATGAGCATTATGTACTATTTTTGCAGCATCCATTTCTGTAGTGGTTTGGTAGGACTTTGAATCAACGACTTTATAAATTTAATGAGGTCTTATCTCTTGCATAATGCATTAGTTATTAGAGATAAAGTACTTTAGTCCATTTCAGTTCCATCATCATCCGATTTTTACTACTGGGTCATTGTTGAGAGTGCATACATATGCTGGTATCACGACAACCGATCAATTCACGTGTCATGGATGGAGGAAGAAACATGTAAAGGACGATATCAGTCGAACAAACACCACAATTGGAAGGCACTGTACAAAAAATGGTTCAACTGGCTCTGAGCACTATGGGACTCAACATCTGAGGTCATCAGTCCCCTAGAACTTAGAACTACTTAAACCTAGCTAACCTAAGGACATCACACACATCCATGCCCGAGGCAGGATTTGAACCTGCGACCGTAGCAGTCGCGCGGTTCCGGACTGAAGCGCCTAGAACTGCTCGGTCACCGCGGACGGCATAACATGTATCAACGCCTTTATCTGTAGTCATTTTGAAGTAAATGGTAGAGAATACTTCCCATTGTATCACTTATTAGGGCTTTTTCTTGTCCCATTAGGACACGGAGCGCGGAAAGATCTATTGATTACACCTCTGCGCGCTGTAATTAACCTGAACTTGTCTTCACAGTCCATAGGGAGAGATATGTGGGGAACTGTACAATATTCTTAGATTCTACTATTAACACCACTTCCTGAAACTCTGTAAGTAGGTTTACGAGGGATAATTGGTGCCTGCCTGTCAGTTGAAGATTCTCTGCATTTCTGTGACTGCCTTGGGTCAAACTATGACTATTGGAGCTGCCCTTCATTGTGTACATTAAATACCCAACCTCATTAACTACATTTCAAGACAGTATCATTCTCTGATCCCAGTAACATAGTAATTTCTGTAGAAGACTGCTTTATTAAGCAATTTCCACCAGTCTAGAATATCGAAAATTGCCGCTAGCGGTGCCGGCCTGGGTGGCCGAGCGGTTCTAGGCGCTACAGCATGGAACCGCGCGACCGCTACGGTCGCAGGTTCGAATCCTGCCTCGGGTATGGATGTTTGTGATGTCCTTAGGTTAGTTAGGTTTAACTAGTTCTAAGTTCTAGGGGACTAATGACCTCAGCAGTTGAGTCCCATAGTGCTCAGAGCCATTTGAACCATTTAGTCACTGCCAGGCATGTTCTGAAGTCATAACCGACGGTTCCTCACGCCATGACGCCTGGAGTACCATCGCTGTTCCCTTTCAAAACATTGGTAGAATGGGACTTCTCACCATCTAGCCGCCACTGTCGTCGTCGATGGTCATCTGCTGCAATGCAGAACCGTGATTCATCGCTAAGCATTCAACAGCAGGCTATGCCTCTCAAAAAGTAGTACTCTGTGGTACGATTTTGACGGCAGTCTATTCATGAGACATAAATTCCCTAGTCAGACAGTTTGTCGTCTCTATGACTGATGGTGCATGATGGCGCGGAAGTTATAAGAAGTCCATTACTTGTTCTCGGATAGCAGGTACAGATCTGAAAGGGTTACCATGTACTTGATGTACAGTATGCCGTTCTTATTTGTCGCGATCACACGTGGTCGACTGGAACGTTGGCGACAAGAAGGCCTGCCCTAACGTTCTCAGCCGGTCCAATATTGGACCACTATCACGTCATCATGCTACACAAATCTGCATATTGTACGAGTCGACCAGCCCGCTAAATGAAGACTTCCAACAAGGGCCTTTCAAAACCATGTCAGCTGCTGATAACGACGTCAAAAACCCTTACGTGTCATCTCCGCTTCCTTTACGGTGATGAGTCAATACCTGAAGCTGTTCACAACCCTTACATCCCCACGGGGCCTGGTAACTATACGAAGCAGGAATAAAACTAATGCAGTCGGGTGACCGTTGTACGTGTCACATAGCACTACAACTCGAATCATTTACATACACCTCCATGATGTGTAAGATGTGACAGTATTGGCAAAAAAAGTTTCTCGATCTTCTTATACACACATCAAAAAAGTTTTACATCACCTCGGTTCCGAGAGTTCCGTAGCCTCTACAAAAAATTGGAATAGAGATCAACATAAACATCTGCTCATGAAAACCACACATTGCATGAAACTTCCTGGCAGATTAAAACTGTGTGCCGTACAGAGACTCGAACTCGGGACCTTTGCCTTTCGCGGGAAAGTGCTCTACCAAC
This sequence comes from Schistocerca piceifrons, assembly GCF_021461385.2. Classification (NCBI taxonomy): domain Eukaryota; kingdom Metazoa; phylum Arthropoda; class Insecta; order Orthoptera; family Acrididae; genus Schistocerca; species Schistocerca piceifrons. The sequence goes on along the minus strand of NC_060139.1, from coordinate 1,022,702,842 downwards.
TGAGCTACCCAAGCACGACTCACGCCCCATCCTCACAGCATTACTTCTGCCAGTACCTCGTCTCCTACCTTACAAACTTTACAGAATCTCTCCTGCAAACCTTCAGACCTAGCACTCCTGAAAGAAAGGATATTGCGGAGACGTGGCTTAACAACAACTGGGGGATGCTTTCAGAATGCTGAAGACAAGTGTCAACGAGAATACCGTCTTTTCATTTCCCTGAAACGTAGCCTTCAAAAGAATATCTGTGAGTCCAGTCTTGTGTATTGCACAGAATACTTAATAAGTGAGCATGTGGCTCTCACACGGTGAACACTTCTCCTGACCTGTTCAGAGGCCGAGTTACTGTGTGATGTGTTCAGAACGTCTGATGAAGATTTGCTAAGAAGTCGAAACTTTCTTATGATCCGGTTAACGAATAAAATAAAAAATTATTTACGTGATAGTTACTGTGATACCGTTAGCCGGTGTATCTTGACGGTGTGTTTGAATTAACATTGTGTAATTTAAATACCACCAAAAATACATTACTTGCACGAGCAAACACAAAACAACCATGATAAATATTTATTTTAGAACGTTACGTTCATGCCTCGGCGAGTGACCATGTTCGCTGTTCTTCAGTACTGAATATCGCACGAAATCGGCCTTCAACCTGATATACTCGAATCAAATAATATTTCACCAAGGATTCATGTCATCTTTACGGCTATAGCACGGCAGGCGAACAAATAATTATGTCATAAAGCAGATGTAAGCTCATCGGACAAAAGACTGGTCGCCTCTGCGAGCACGCACAGATAAATTGTGAAGCTTTTACAGATGGCGCAGCAATCGAACCCAGTCTAAACGGCGTGCACTACCTCTACGTGGCGCATTTATGTTTCAGCCGGACATTGTGCTTAAACTTGAATAAATGTAAGGGCGTCACAGAGTGGCAAAAAGGGGCAATCGTGTTTGGCCGTGGTCGTGGCTATACGGAGTATAAAGTTGTTATATTTGTTGGTGTTCAGCAGCGGAATGTTCATCATGTCTGCAAGCAGTGCTGTAAAATACGTGGCCACGAAACATGACGTCAGCGTTACGACCGAAGAAAGATCTCAACAGAGAGGGACCGGAGGCCCGTTACACGGCTTGAGAATCAAAATCGCCTCCAAATCCGACGTGAATTTCAGCGTGCAGTCAATAAAGTTCCACCCCCATATGTCAGCGAGAGAATATTGCGACGGGATCTGCCTCGAACGAATATTTGGAGTCAGTCACCTCTAGAGAAGCCGTTTTTCACATAAGCACATAAACATAACAACAGCAAAGCTACTGGTGCCGGAAGGGACATGTTGGAATTGCGGGCAAAACGCCGTCAGCATCCCCGAAGTTTGCTGTAATTGTGCCGTCGGATCCTCTGTGAGTGATTTAACCTGTATATGAAGTACCTGCACAACTTCGAGACTCACTTCCTAACCGACGCCAGGCAGTTCTCAAGTCCACGGTCCGAATTACACGGTATTAAATGACGCTTGTAATAATTTAGCTAGAGCTGACTAACTTTTTGTCGAGCGGGCTTATAAAGGCTGAGTCTCCTGTGAATTAGAAAAGTGCCTGTGAATGAAACATGAACGTAAGGTCTCTGTCAGCCTTTTGACAGAATTCTGACTTCAGCAATGCTAATTTTTTAAACGTGCGCAGTCTCAGCGAAATTTTGCTGTGAGTGAAATACTTACATACCTCAGAGGATTACAGCCTATAGACACAGAAAAGAATTTAGCAGATGGTATTAACACTTTTGAAATGGGATCAAAATATTTATTAGTCTCAATGTACAGTTTTCTTACTGTCCACAACATTTTACTACAGTATATTTGTACACAAGCTCCTTGGCTGAAACTTCATTAAAGTTCTTGTGAGTGCACTACCGTGTCATTTTATAAAATAATTAAAACACTTTGAGAATCGACATTTCAGCTGTACTGCAGACACCGGAACGTCGCTTATTTCAGTATTTTAATTACTTTATATGTCTCCCCGTGATCCATGGACCTTGCCGTGGTGGGGAGGCTTGCGTGCCTCAACGACACAGATAACCGTACCGTAGGTGCAACCACAACGGAGGGGTATCTGTTGAGAGGCCAGACAAACGTGTGGTCCCTGAAAAGGGGCAGCAGACTTTTCAATAGTTGCAGGGGCAACAGTCTGGATGATTGACTGGTCTAGCCTTGTAACATTAACCAAAACGGCCTTGCTGTGCTGGTACTGCGAACGGCTGAAGGCAATGGGAAACTACAGCCGTAATTTTTCCCGAGGGCATGCAGCTTTACTGTATGGTTAAATGATGATGGCGTCCTCTTGGGTAAAATATTCCGGAGGTAAAATACTCCCCCATTCGGATCTCCGGGTGGGGACTACTCAAGAGGATGTCTTTATCAGGAGAAAGAAAACTGGCGTTCTACGGATCGGAGCGTGGAATGTCAGATCCCTTAATCGGGCAGGTAGGTTAGAAAATTTAAAAAGGGAAATGGATAGGTTAAAGTTGGATATAGTGGGAATTAGTGACGTTCGGTGGCAGGAGGAACAAGACTTTTGGTCAGGTGACTACAGGGCTATAAACACAAAATCAAATAGGGGTAATGCAGGAGTAGGTTTAATAATGAATAGGAAAATAGGAATGCGGATAAGCTAGTACAAACAGCATAGCTAACGAATTATTGTGGCCAAAATAGATACGAAGCCCATGCCTACCACAGTAGTACAAGTTTATATGCCAACTACCTCTGCAGATGACGAAGAAGTTGAAGAAATGTATGATGAAATGAAAGATAGTGAAGGGAGACGAAAATTTAATAGTCATGGGTGACTGGAATTCGGTAGTAGGAAAAGGGAGAGAAGGAAACATAGTAGGTGAATATGGATTGGGGCTAAGAAATGAAAGCGGAAGCTGTCTGGTAGAATTTTGCACAGGGCATAACTTAATCATAGCTAACACTTGGTTCAAGAGTCATAAAAGAAGGTTATGTACATGGAAGAATCCTGGAGATACTAAAAGGTATCAGATAGAGTATATATTGGTAAGACAGAGATTTAGGAACCAGGTTTTAAATTGTAGGACATTTCCAGGGGCAGATGTGGACTCTGACCACAATCTATTGGTTATGAACTGTAGATTAAAACTGAAGAAATCGCAAAACGGTGGGAATTTAAGGAGATGGGACCTGGATAAACTGACTAAACCAGAGGTTGTTCAGAGTTTCAGGGAAGGCATAAGGGAACAATTGACAGGAATGGGGGAAAGAAATACAGTAGAAGACGAATGGGTAGCTCTGAGGGATGAAGTAGTGAAGGCAGCAGACGATCAAGTAGGTAAAAAGACGAGGGCTAGTAGAGATCCTTGGGTAACAAAAGAAATATTCAATTTAATTGATGAAAGGAGAAAATATAAAAATGCAGTAAATGAAGCAGGCAAAAAGGAATACAAACGTCTCAAAAATGATATCGACAGGAAGTGTAAAATGGCTAAGAAGGCATGGCTAGAGGACAAAGGTAAGGATGTAGAGGCTTATCTCACTAGGGGTGAGATAGATACGGCCTACAGGAAAATCAAAGAGACCTTTGGAGAAAAGAGAGCCACTTGTATGAATATCAAGAGCTCAGATGGAAACCCAGTTCTAAGCAAAGAAGGGAAAGCAGAAAGGTGAAAGGAGTATATAGAGGGTCTACACAAGGGCGATGTACTTGTGGACAATATTATGGAAATGGAAGAGGATGTAGATGAAGATGAAATGGGAGATACGATACTGTGTGAAGAGTTTGACAGAGCACTGAAAGACGTGAGTCGAAACAAGGCACCGGGAGTAGGCAACATTCCATTAGAACTTCTGACGGCCTTGGGAGAGCTAGTCTTGACAAAACTCTACCATCTGCTGAGCAAGACGTACGAGACAGGCGAAATACCCTCAGACTTCAAGAAGAATATAATAATTCCAATCCCAAAGAAGGCAGGTGTTGACAGATGTGAAAATTAACGAACTATCAGTTTAATAAGTCACAGCTGCAAAATACTAACGCGAATTATTTACAGACGAATGGAAAATCTGGTAGAAGCCGACCTCGGGGAAGATCAGTTTGGATTCCGTAGAATTGTTGGAACACGTGAGGCAATACTGACATTACGACTTATCTTAGAAGAAAGATTAAGGAAAGGCAAACCTACGTTTCTAGCATTTGTATACTTAGAGAAAGCTTTTGACAATGTTGACTGGAATACTCTCTTTCAAATTCTGAAGGTGGCAGGGGTAAAATACAGGGAGCGAAAGGCTATTTACAATGTGTACGGAAACCAGATGGCAGTTATAAGAGTCGAGGGGCATGAAAGGGAAGCAGTGGTTGGTAAGGGAGTGAGACAGGGTTGTAGCCTCTCCCCGATGTTATTCAATCTGTATATTGAGCAAGCAGTAAAGGAAACAAAAGAAAAATTTGGAGTAAGTATTAAAATCCATGGAGAAGAAATAAAAACTTTGAGGTTCGCCGATGACATTGTAATTCTGTCAGAGACAGCAAAGGACTTGGAAGAGCAGTTGAACGGAATGTACAGTGTCTTGAAAGGAGGATATAAGATGAACATCAACAAAAGCAAAACGAGGATAATGGAATGTAGTCGAATTAAGTCAGGGAATTAGATTAGGAATTGAGACACTTAAAGTAGTAAAGGAGTTTTGCTATCTGGGGAGCAAAATAACTGATAATGGTCGAAGTAGAGGATATAAAATGTAGATTGGCAATGGCAAGGAAAGCGTTTCTGAAGAAGAGAAATTTGTTAACATCGAGTATATATTTAAGTGTCAGGAAGTCGTTTCTGAAAGTATTTGTGTGGAGTGTAGCCATGTATGGAAGTGAAACATGGACAACAAACAGTTTGGACAAGAAGAGAATAGAAGCTTTCGAAATGTGGTGCTGCAGAAGAATGTTGAAGATTAGGTGGGTAGATCACATAACTAATGAGGCGGTGTTGAATAGGATTGGGGAGAAGAGAAATTTGTGGCACAACTTGACTAGAAGAAGGGATCGGTTGGTAGGACATGTCCTGAGGCATCAAGGGATGACAAATTTAGCACTGGAGGGCAGCGTGGAGGGTAAAAATCGTAGAGGGAGACCAAGAGATGAATACACTAAGCAGATTCATAAGGATGTAGGTTGCAGTAGGTACTGGGAGATGAAGGAGCTTGCACAGGATAGATTAGCATGGAGAGCTGCATCAAACCAGTCTCAGGACTGAAGACCACAACAACAACAACATATTTCTCGGTAGTATTCCCAGAAGGGTTTTAATGAAACTGACTCTCGCCGGAGATTTCTGCTTACTTATTATACTCTTGAACGAAAATTGAAAAAAATAGCAAAATAATATTCCTTAAACAAATTTGTTATCCACGGGGCGACTCCTTTTCGAATGAAGAACATCTTATGGAATTTTCAAACTGTTAACATATTTTGAAAAATTTCAAATTCCGTATCTGATGTAAGTCTTAGACTATATTTTGAATGAACGGAATTAACAAGAAATTAGTTTCATATATTTTTAAACATGGTGTTAAAGTCTCTGAGCACTTTTTTGTATGATTTCTTTTTCTGGCAAAGTCTCGTGCTAAACACACATCTTGCAGTAACCAATCAAATTTCAGCAGTCACTAAAAGATACTGACAGAAAAGAGATAACGTAATCACGCCTGTAATATCTTGATACTGATAGCGGAAAGGGGTCTAGCATTTGAGGTGGGGCCATTGCTAATCTGAAGTATAAAAGTATAAAGGAAACGTATAACGTTTCTGTCGCCTACTCTGCAATCCATAAATGGGGTTTTATCCTCGTAGTATTTTATCGACCCGAGTGAATGGAGACGTAGAAAACCAATGCTTTAAAATAGCTGTCACAGGAAGTAATCTGTCAAAACGCTGGAGTTGGTGGTCAGGAGGTATTAGTTCCAAAAACGCATCAATCATGCGGCATGTGTGTGAGGTCACATGAGGCTAATGCAGATTGCTGTGTCAAATGAAAGGTGACCCATTTGGACAGCTTGTCGGTCGGCACTCTGAAACCACTGCTGCTCGAGTCTGAGCCGTTGGCAACGAAGAATCAATACTCTTCCTCCGGTGCCACCGATCAAACGTGTTCCCGAATGTTTTTACATTACTCGTGTTTGTCTACAGGAATTTTATCTAAACACTAGCCATATCGTGGTAGAGTGTACGAGAAATGAAAATTCAGGGATAGTAGGACATCTGAAATGAACTCAGTTTTTGTGGCCTATCACTACTGTACATTTATTACGCAGGGTGTTTCATTTTTCTTGCTCACCAAAAACAACTTTTCTCTGATGCGTTAAATGAAAAATTGTTTCAACAGATTTTTTTAACATCATTAGGTAGTTCTTGCTGAGGCCTATGTATCCTCACAGATGTAGGAGATACGGGGTAGAGGTTAAATTTTTTAAGGGGAGCCGTAACGATGAAAATAACAAAGTTAACCTTTTTTGGTTTTTTTCATTATAAAATTATTTGGAGTTTTCTGAATAAAACAAATCGAGTTTCACCCTTCTAAGTGAATTATAAGTGTGTTTTTTATCGCTGCAAATTTGATGCGCCGCGTAAACGGTTGTAGCGACTTGGTGTGTCACCTCTGACGGCGCCGCTCGCTGCCTGTAAGCAGGGTATCTTTGCGGAATTAGACAGTGTTTTGTTTTCCAACGTTGTATGGTTTTATCTCTGTGACAAGTGACTGTTCATATCGGTAAGCATAAACGCTATACGGTGTGTGTTGACTTGTGGAGTTTGCTTTGTGTTGTTTAGCTGTTCAATTTTTTTGTATTTGACGCATTTTGCTCGTACCTGTTCTACGTATTTGGTTTGTGGATATCAATATGCCCCGTTTGAGCAATCGAGTGTTAAAGAAAAGACACAATGAGTGGACGAAGAAATCTTTTGTTGTTTCGAAGGGAGATGCTGCTCAGACTGCTTCACCAACTACTCCAAACGAATGTGATAGAACTTTTTCCAGCGATAAACTTTGTGACAGCAAAGAAAAATTTGAAAACTTGAAAGTGACAGTAATGATGTGAATGAAATAATTAACATTCCCTTGCTCTTTAATATTTTCAAACATAACGTACTATGCCAAGTTTACAAAGAAAGAGGACTTGAATTGAAAATAACTTCACACATTGGTTTGGCATGTAAAATGTTATTGAAGTGTAACATATGTGCTACAGAAGTTTCGTTTTCGAATTCTAACAGTATTCCTCGTAGCGGTAATAGTAGAAAGAAGGTGTCTGATATAAATGTTAGGCTAGTGTATGGCTTGCGTTGCACTGGCAAGGGTAGTACTGCAGGAACAATGTTATGTGGAATTATGAACTTGCCAAAACCACCAACCAAGTTTAGATTTTACAATGAATTGTAGGGATCTTCTGCTGACGATATTGCTCAAGCAACAATGAAGAAAGCAGTTGAAGAAGCTGTGACAGATAATGGGAATTGTAGAGATTTAGCTGTTGCTTTAGATGGATCATGGCAACGTAGCGGTCATAAATCTCTAAATGAAGTTGTGACAGCTACCAATGGAGACAGCTGCAAAGTAATTGATGTTACTATTCTCTCAAAACATTGTAGATGCAAGGGAAATACCAAGGACGAACCTAGTGAATGTTGTGAAACAAATTTTCACGGCACGAGTGGAGCGATGGAAGTAGAGGGAGTGAAAGCAATTTTTTCCAGATCACAGGAGTGGTATAATGTACGATACACTAACTATCTAGGAGATGGTGATTCTAAGAAATATAAAGCTGTAGAGGAACTCAAACCTCATGGCAACGAAATTCACAGGAGTGCATTGTACATGTGCAGAAGCGCATGGGGGCTAGCTTGCGCAAACTGAAGCAGACATTAGGATCCCGGAAGCTTAGTGATGGTAAGACCCTTGGAGGAAGAGGAAGATTGACAGATGAAGCAAATCATATATTGCAGAGGTATTATGGGTGTGCAATTAGGCAAAATACAAGAAGCATTGAGCATATGACGAGAGCAGTATGGGCATAATTTTTTGTAATGCATCAACAAATAAGCACCCACAACATGCACTGTGCCTCACAGGTGATGAATCATGGTGTAAGTACCAATCTGGAAAGGAATATGCCCATAAAAACAGTTTGCCAAATGCTGTAATTGATGTAATTAAGCCCATATTCAGAGACTTATCAGTACGCGAAACAACTTGCCCCCTTCTAACAGCCGTGTACCGCAAGTCTCTAGAGGAACGGAGGGTTCCAAATGATTGGAAAAGAGCACAGATAGTCCCAGTCTTCAAGAAGGGTCGTCGAGCAGATGCGCAAAACTATAGACCTTTATCTCTGACGTCGATCTCTTGTAGAATTTTAGAACATGTTTTTTGCTCGAGTATCATGTCGTTTTTGGAAACCCAGAATCTACTATGTAGGAATCAACATGGATTCCGGAAACAGCGATCGTGTGAGACCCAACTCGCTTTATTTGATCATGAGACCCAGAAAATATTAGATACAGGCTCCCAGGTAGATGCTATTTTTCTTGACTTCCGGAAGGCGTTCGATACAGTTCCGCACTGTCGCCTGATAAACAAAGTAAGAGCCTACGGAATATCAGACCAGCTGTGTGGCTGGATTGAAGAGTTTTTAGCAAACAGAACACAGCATGTTGTTATCAATGGAGAGACGTCTACAGACGTTAAAGTAACCTCTGGCGTGCCACAGGGGAGTGTTATGGGACCATTGCTTTTCACAATATACACTCCTGGAAATTGAAATAAGAACACCGTGAATTCATTGTCCCAGGAAGGGGAAACTTTATTGACACATTCCTGGGGTCAGATACATCACATGATCACACTGACAGAACCACAGGCACATAGACACAGGCAACAGAGCATGCACAATGTCGGCACTAGTACAGTGTATATCCACCTTTCGCAGCAATGCAGGCTGCTATTCTCCCATGGAGACGATAGTAGAGATACTGGATGTAGTCCTGTGGAACGGCTTGCCATGCCATTTCCACCTGGCGCCTCAGTTGGACCAGCGTTCGTGCTGGACGTGCAGACTGCGTGAGACGACGCTTCATCCAGTCCCAAACATGCTCAATGGGGGACAGATCCGGAGATCTTGCTGGCCAGGGGAGTTGACTTACACCTTCTAGAGCACGTTGGGTGGCACGGGATACATGCGGACGTGCATTGTCCTGTTGGAACAGAAAGTCCCCTTGCCGGTCTAGGAATGGTAGAACGATGGGTTCGATGACGGTTTGGATGTACCGTGCACTATTCAGTGTCCCCTCGACGATCACCAGTGGTGTACGGCCAGTGTAGGAGATCGCTCCCCACACCATGATGCCGGGTGTTGGCCCTGTGTGCCTCGGACGTATGCAGTCCTGATTGTGGCGCTCACCCGCACGGCGCCAAACACGCATACGACCATCATTGGCACCAAGGCAGAAGCGACTCTCATCGCTGAAGACGACACGTCTCCATTCGTCCCTCCATTCACGCCTGTCGCGACACCACTGGAGGCGGGCTGCACGATGTTGGGGCGTGAGCGGAAGACGGCCTAACGGTGTGCGGGACCGTAGCCCAGCTTCATGGAGACGGTTGCGAATGGTCCTCACCGATACCCCAGGAGCAACGGTGTCCCTAATTTGCTGGGAAGTGGCGGTGCGGTCCCCTACGGCACTGCGTAGGATCCTACGGTCTTGGCGTGCATCCGTGCGTCGCTGCGGTCCGGTCCCAGGTCGACGGGCACGTGCACCTTCCGCCGACCACTGGCGACAACATCGATGTACTGTGGTCACCTCACGCACCACGTGTTGAGCAATTCGGCGGTACGTCCACCCGGCCTCCCGCATGCCCACTATACGCCCTCGCTCAAAGTCCGTCAACTGCACATACGGTTCACGTCCACGCTGTCGCGGCATGCTACCAGTGTTAAAGACTGCGATGGAGCTCCGTATGCCACGGCAAACTGGCTGACACTGACGGCGGCGGTGCACAAATGCTGCGCAGCTAGCGCCATTCGACGGCCAACACCGTGGTTCCTGGTGTGTCCGCTGTGCCGTGCGTGTGATCAATGCTTGTACAGCCCTCTCGCAGTGTCCGGAGCAAGTATGGTGGGTCTGACACACCGGTGTCAATGTGTTCTTTTTTCCATTTCCAGCAGTGTATATATATGACCTAGTAGATAATGTCGGAAGTTCCATGCGGCTTTTCGCGGATGATGCTGTAGTATACAGAGAAGTTGCAGCATTAGAAAATTGTAGCGAAATGCAGGAAGATCTGCAGCGGATAGGCACTTTGTGCAGGGAGTGGCAACTGACCCTTAACATAGACAAATGTAATGTATTGCGAATACATAGAAAGAAGGATCCTTTATTGTATGATTATATGATAGCGGAACGAACACTGGTAGCAGTTACTTCTGTAAGATATCTGGGAGTATGCGTGCGGAACGATTTGAAGTGGAATGATCATATAAAATTAATTGTTGGTAGGGCGGGTACCAGGTTGAGATTCATTGGGAGAGTGCTTAGAAAATGTAGTCCATCAACAAAGGAGGTGGCTTACAAAACACTCGTTCGACCTATACTTGAATATTGCTCATCAGTGTGGGATCCGTACCAGATCGGTCTGACGGAGGCGATAGAGAAGATCCAAAGAAGAGCGGCGCGTTTCGTCACAGGGTTATTTGGTAACCGTGATAGCGTTACGGAGATGTTTAATAAACTCAAGTGGCAGACTCTGCAAGAGAGGCGCTCTGCATCGCGGTGTAGCTTGCTCGCCAGGTTTCGAGAGGGTGCGTTTCTGGATGAGGTATCGAATATATTGCTTCCCCCTACTTATACCTCCCGAGGAGATCACGAATGTAAAATTAGAGAGATTAGAGCGCGCACGGAGGCTTTTAGACAGTCGTTCTTCCCGCGAACCATACGCGACTGGAACAGGAAAGGGAGGTAATGACAGTGGCACGTAAAGTGCCCTCCGCCACACACCGTTGGGTGGCTTGCGGAGTATAAATGTAGATGTAGATGTAGAACCAAGTTTATTGGAAAAGTGTTTACATGGGAAACACAAAGTCCAAATGAAAGTGTAAATAATTTAATTTGGGTTAGTATTCCCAAAAGAGTGTTTGTACAGATAAAAACATTGCATTTTGGAGTGTACGATACAGAAGCAACATACAATGACGGAAACATTATCAAATGTGATGTGCTGAAACGTTTAGGTTTCCAACCAAGACACAACACCATTTCCACAATGCGCCTAATTGACGAAGAAAGACTAAGAGGTGCAGGAAGAAGAGACAAAAGCCTACAACATGCAGCTAAAAGAGAACACCAGTGAAAAGGAAACTAACACTGGAAAAAGAAGAGGATGATGATAATCCATCATATGGGGCAAAAATGTATTAAAAAATTTTGGAACCCATTTCCCATAACTTTAAAATTTTCATCTTTGAGGAACATTTTCTCAAAAACTGCAAACAGTATATCAATGAAATATATCAAAAATATTTTTTACTACTTTTCCTTCGTTTTTATAACAAATTGTAAAAAATACTGTATAATTCAGGAGTTATAGAAGAAAAAATGCAAAATTTTAGAGAAAAAATAAGCACCTGTTTAGAAAAATTCTAAAACAAAAACCAATAAATATTTTTTAACATGGCATTATAACTTTGTAGAGAAATATTCACTGAACATGTAGTCCAAATTTCAGAGCAATATGTTTAATGGTTTTAGAAAAAAAGTTCCTTCTATTTGGTAAAATGGAGCGGATGGATTGCTAAGGCTCCCTTTAAATGGAATAATGAACATTTTGTTCAAGAATACATTTACCTTCACTAAGAACTATTCGAAAATGTGTCACACTGTACGATTTTTGTCAATAAATCGCGGGTGTGCGAACGATAAAGAGCACACAGGTTGTGAAATAGCAGAGCTGTTTGTCGCCTCGGTTCTACACATTACGTGCCCGATGTAGCGCTGTAGTAGAGGTATGAGTTTTGTTTATTATTTCCGACTCGTGTAAACACAGGGACTCCTTTCCCCCCCAACTTCCTGCACACCTCATTTGTTAGCGTACATAACAATGCGTACCAGTGTAGTCGTGTATTACACTAACTTAATAACTGTATGGCAGTAGTACACATTGCGAATACTGTTTTTGTTAAATACAAGCATGACGATAAGGTAGAAATGATGCCGATCCACGGAGAAATTACGCTGAAAGGAGATAACTTAGTAACTTGCATTTTTATGTTCAGTATTGTTGGAGAACATTATGATTATCATGTTGTTATGTCTATCTTGTACCATACTGTACATACGTGTACTGTCATTTGCCATAGGTGGGCGAGATCCTTTTCAGGCACAACTATTGCAGACCATTCCTTGACAAGTCACTGCCTTCTCGCTGGAGGTTTGGTCGTCTCATTTCTTGTCTACATGAAACAGGAAGTTTAAATGCAAGTTCTTGAAGCCGTCGTAGAACACGAACACACGAAGCTGGTGAAGTCGCTGTGCTCCTGCCGTAGCCGTGAATTCTCAAGTCAGCACACGACGAATTCAACATGAAGTTGGTGCTTCGAGACGAATTGCACATTGCATTTTGCAACGTCACGATTTCGATCCTTACCATCTTCACTTACATCAAGAACTTCATGGAAATGACTTCAACAATAGGGCTTAGTTTTGTCAGTGGGCTCAATAACAACTTCTGATTAATCCTAATTTCCTCTCAGATGTTCTTTTCACCGACGAGGCGTCTTTAACCAGCAGATAAATTGTAGATATGAGAAATATGAATGATTGGTCCATCAAGAATCCACAATGACTTCGACAAGTAGAGCATGAACGTCCGTAGAACGTTAAAGTTTGGTGCACAATTATTGGATATACCATTACAAGACCTTTCTTTGTAAATGCAAAACAAAGTGGCAGACAATATTCCCGATTTTTAAGAACACTTTTCCTGTTTTCTTGGACGCCGTACCTATAGATCAGAGGATGATCAGCGAACACGAGCAATTCTGGACCGTAAATACCCTGGGAGGTGGATTAGACGCGATGACGCAGTTAGTTGGACTGCTCGATCTCCAGACCATATACCGCTGGATTTTTTCAGTGGGGGAGCAGTCAAGGATGCTGTTCACCAAAATGTTCCATCACCAGAGGACATGCAGCAACGCATTACTGACTCTTGTACAGTCATCACAGAGGAAGTAGCAGTACGATTTCGCGCGTCCTTTATCCAAAGAGTGACTCTATGTAGGAAGGCCAATGATCACCATTTTCAGCACTTGACGTAAACCATCTGTTTTTGATGTAATGATAGTCTCACAATAAAACTTTCTACAAAGGGCCATGTTACTTCTGCATTGCCATAAGTACTGTAATGCGGTACTCCACAACAAGATCCAAAAACTGAGTAGTGCGGTATTGTTGCATTCAACGTTTACTAGTAAGCTGTAAAATGTTCAAACGCTCCTTGAAGAGGTTAAATGATTTAGTTAATTAAATGCAGTGAAGTGATATTTAAATTAGAGAACTTATGTATTATATTTCCACCGCTACTAGTTTAGTGGATAAAATGGTACAGTGTGGTACATGTTTCAATAGCTCTTGGAGAGGATGAGTGTATTGTTGAGTAAAATGTATACGGTTCAATCTTAAAAAATTAACCTCTACCCCGTATCTCATACAGCTGTGGCGATACATAAATCGTATACCCTCAGCAAGAACTACCCAATGATGTTAAGAAACATTGGTTGAAACAATTTCTCATTTAATGCACCGGAAAAAAGTTATTTTGGGTTATCAACATAAATGTGACATCCTGCACATATGATTGCAGTTTCTCATAGTATAAAAGATAGATGCTAACTGTGGGTACGAAAATGGATGAAACCTGTGTGTTGTTGTTGTGGTTTTAAGTCCGAAGACTGATTTGATGCAGCTCTCCATGCTACTATATTTTATGCAAGTCACTTCATCTCCGAATAACTACTGTAACCTACATAATTCTGAATCTGCTCACAGTGTTCTTCTCTTGGTCTCCTTCTATGATTTTTACTGCGGACACATCCCTCTAGCACTGAACAGGTGATCCTTTGATGACTCAGAATGTGTCTTATCAACCGATCCCTTCTATTAATCAAGTTGTGTCACCAGTTTCTTGTCTCCCCAATTCTATTTGGTACCTCGTAGTTACTTACGCAGTATACTGGTCTAATCTGCAGAATCCTTCTGTAGCACCAAATTCCAAAAGTTTCTATTTTTTCTTGTCTAAAATGTTTATCGCCAATGTTTCTCTTCCATACTAGGCTACACTCCAGACAGATACCTTCAGAAAAAACATCTCACCACTTTTCTTGTCTAGACCATTAATTGCCCATGTTTCACTTCCGTACATGGCTACATACCTGACATATACCTTCAGAAAAGACCTCCCAACACTCAAATGTAAATTCGATATTTACAAATTTCTCTTTCTCAGCAATATTCTTTTTATTGCCATTGTCAGTGTGCATTTTATATCCTTTCTACTTCGGCCATCATCAGCTAGTTTGCTGCCTAAATAGTACAAATCATCTACTACTTTTAGTGTGTCGCTTCTTAATCTTATTCCCTCAGAATCACCTGATTCAATTCGACTGCATTTCATTATGGTTGTTCTGATTTTGTTGATCTTTTTCTCATATCCTCCTCTCAAGGGGCTGTCCATTCCGTTCAAGTGCTCTTCCAAGACCTTTGCTGTCTCTGACAGAATTACAATGACATCAGCAAACCTCTGAGTTTGCATTTCTTCTCCCTGAACTTTAACTCCCACTCCAAATTTTCTTTGGATTTCTTTACTGTTTGCTCAATGTACAGATTTCATAACATAGCTGACAGACCACCACACTGTTTCACTCCCTAATAAACCACTGCTTCCTTTTCGACCCCCCCCCCCCTCCCCCCAACCTCGTGTAATTGCCGTCTGATTTCTGAAATGTTGTAAATAGCCCTTCACTCCCTGTATTTTAGCCTGATACCTTCATAATTTGAAAGAGAGTATGCCATTCAACATTATTAAAACGTTTCTCTGTGTCTACAGAAGTTAGAAAAATGGATTTATCTTTCGTCAACATATCTTCTAGGAGAAATCGCGTGACCCATATTTCTCTGAAATCCAAACTGATATTCCCAGATGTCAGCTTCTACGAGTTTTTCCATCCTTCTTTAATGAATTCGTATTGGTATTTTGCAACCATGGCTTATTAAACTGTCAGTTCGGCACATGCTTTCTTTGCAATTGAAAATATTACATTCTTCTTGAAGGGAGAGGGTGTTTTCCCTATCTCACATATCATGCACCCTAGAGGGAACAGATTTGTCATGGCTGACTGTCCCAAGACTATCACTAGTTCTGATTGAGTGTCATCTACTCCGTATCTATTCCAGGAGCCTTGTTTTGGCTTAGGACTTTCTATGCTCTTTCAAATTCTTCTCGTAGTATTATATCTCCAATCTCATCTTCATCTATGCCCTCCACCCTTTCTACAATAATGCCTTCAAGCTCATATCTCTTGTATAGACCCTCTACATACTTCTTCCAACATTCAGTTTTCCCTTCTCTGCTTAGTAGTTGTTTCCCATCTGAGTTCTTAATATGCATACACCTGCTTCTCTTGTTTCCAAAGATCTTCTTAATTTTTCGTAGATGGTATCTATCTATCACCTCCTGAAGTATGCTTCTGAATCCTTACGATTCTCATCTAGCCATTCCTGTTTAATCATTTTGCACTTTCTGTCAACCTCATTTTTTAGACGTTTGTATTCCATTTCGCCTACTTCTTCTCTCTTCTTCTTTCGTTTCACCCTCTTTGGGGTACGCAGGATCAATCATTTCTTTGTGCGTTGTTCTTTTCTTAGGGCCCAGTATTTCTTCATTCTTTCTGATCTACTTTCCTCTCTTCTTCCGAGATGAAGGATTTGGACTTTTGTGTGGATTTGTCTTGGAACCTTATGTTTTCGTCTTTAATAATTAATTTAGCAGTTCGATCAATAAGTGAATTTTCTGAAATATTTAATTCCACTAGGTCTTTCTCAGTTTCTTTAAACCAGTTGCGCTTCGTTTTTCGGTTACGGAAGAAGTCATAGATTTGTTTAGTTAATCTGTTGGAATTGATTCTGAGAAGATGACCATAAAAATTTATTCTCCTTTTTCGCATAGAATCTGAAAGTTTTTCAGTTTTCTTGTAGAGAGTTTCATTTTTGATGTATATAATCTTATTGTCTTGAAATTTTGGCCCAATGATTTTTCTTAAAATTTTTCTTTCCTTTACCTCAAGTTTCTCCATTTGGCCTTTGAAATTCATGTTAAGTGTTTCTGCTGCATACAGTGCTTCTGGCTTAATCACTGTCTTGTAATGTGTAATTTTGGACCCCCATGAAAGGGATTTTTTGTTGTATGTATTTTTTGTTAGTTGGAAGGCCAATTCAAGTTTATTTTTTCTGGATTCCATTGCTTTGCTTTCCCCAGCATTCCAAGTAATCCATTCTCCGAGATATTTGAATTCTTTTACTATTTCAATCTTCTGTTCTTGAACTTTGAGGTATTTACATGAGTGCTTGATGTTTGTCAATATCTTAGTTTTTTCAGAAGAGATGTGAAGACCAATTTTAGCTGCTTGTTTCTTTAGTTCAAGGATTTGCTCCCGTGCTTCTTTCATTGTTTCAGCAAACAGGGCCATATCACCTGCAAAAGCAATGAAATTTACTTTAAGGTTCTTCTTTTTGCAACCCAGTCTTATACCACTCTTAATATTTGTGTTCCATTCCCTGACTACTTTCTCAAGCGCACAATTGAACAGCAATGGTGAGAGCCCATCGCCCTGTCGCACTCCCGTTTTTATTTCAAAGGGTTCCGATAGTTCGCCCATAAATTTAACTTTCGAAAATGTATTTGTAAGGGTCGCTTTTATAATATTAGTTGTTTTCTTATCCAAACCCATTTCTTCCAGGACTGATAACAGAGATTCTCTATCAATACTTTTTTGAAATCAATGAAGGAGATTACGCATGTCTTTGCCCTTGATTTTTGGTATGCCATAATGTTTTTGAGGTTTAGTATTTGTTCCGAACATGATCTACCCTTTCTAAAACCTCCCTGGTATTCCCCGATTTGCGGATCCAATTGCGGCTCTGCCCTGTTCAAAAGGACTTTAGGAAGAATCTTGTACGTTATATCCAGCAGTGATATTCCTCTGTAATTGTTGGGGTCTGTCTTCAAATCTTTCTTGTGGATAGGGTGGATGAGAGCTGTTCTCCATTCTGCGGGGATCTCTTCTTCTTTCCAGATTTGATCGAAAACACACTTCAGGGATGTAACTGCATTTTTGTCAGCCTTTTTCCATAGTTCGGTCACTATTTGATTTTCTCCGGACGCCTTGTGGTTTTTAAGTTCTGAAATGACCTTCTGTAGTTCTTCAGTCGTCGGTGGTTCTGAATTCGGCATCTCACGGTTGTTTGGAATGGATTCAAATTTTTCAAGGATGGGTTCACAATTTAAGAGTTTCTCAAAGTAGCCTGCTAGTATTTTGCAGTTTTCCGTGTTGTTGTGAGCGATGGTCCCATTTACATCTCGAAATTGGAGGGTGGGTGCTTTGTATCTTGATAACCTTTGTTTGAAAGTTCTGTAAAAGCTCCTTGTGTTGTTTTTAGCAAATTATTCATCAATTTGGAGGAGAGTTTTGTTTTCATGTGTCTTCTTAATCCTTTTTATATTTTTATCTACCAGTTTTCTAACTGTAATGAAATTCAGTCTACTTTCTTCTGTTTTCTGAGATTGCCAATTTTGCCATGCCTGTTTTCTTGTTTCAATGAGGGCATCACATTCCAGCGCCCACCAGGCAGGTTTTTTACTTTTTTTGTTAGGTTCTATCCGTTCAGCTGTAGTAATGAGGTTGATATCCCCCCAGCTTTGTGTCTGAATGGTTTCTGTTGCTTTTGTGAATTCATCTGATTTTAATATCTTTTCTGTGCTATACTTC
Source organism: Schistocerca piceifrons (assembly GCF_021461385.2). Classification (NCBI taxonomy): domain Eukaryota; kingdom Metazoa; phylum Arthropoda; class Insecta; order Orthoptera; family Acrididae; genus Schistocerca; species Schistocerca piceifrons. The sequence continues at coordinate 1,022,684,744 of NC_060139.1, read as the reverse complement.
CGATCCTTAATTTGTTTCATGCTGCGTTTCCTGTTTGGGATGACTTTGAACTTAATTTTAGAAAGGTAATGGTCTGAATCCAAGTTTGCACCCCTGAGTACCCTAACGTTCATGATTTCTTTGCTAGAAATCTTCTTGATTGCCACATGATCAAGTTGAAATTTCCCAAGGCTAGGATTTGGGGATACCCATGTCTTTTGTCTTCATGGTAGTTTCTTGAAAGCTGTGGATTTAAGAATTAAATTGTGTGCTTGGCAAAATTCTATTAGTCTCACACCATTTCTGTTTGTTCTCTTGTGTGCAATTTTATATTTTCTCTTTTCATCAGTTAAATTCTATATCTCCTTTCATACCCAAGAATTTCTACTAGGCCTTGTCTTTTTACTTATTTGATCCTCTGCTGCCATCACTATATCATCTCTCAATGGTACTCATTTTTCTTTTACCCTATGCCTATCGCCTGTTCTATTCACTCTTGCCTAATACCCTCTCTGAAACTTTCAGCAACCTCCTTCAGCTTATGCTGGTCCCGTATCCTTTATTTCGTAGCTTTTTGTAATTTATTCAGGTTTTATGCACAGTTCATAAACACTAAATTGTGATCAGAGTCCACATCTGCCCAGGAAATGGTTCCGAAAAATCTGTCTTACTATTATATAATCGATCTGTTTACAACCTTCTTTCATGATTCTTAAACCATTCGTTAGCGATGATTAAATTGTGTTCTGTGCAAAACTCTACCAGGCAACTTCTCCCAATCCATATTCACCTACTATTTGTCCTTCTCCTCCTTCTCCTACTGTCAAGTTCCAGTCCCTCATCAAAATCATATTTTCGTCTCCCTGAACTGCCCGAATAATTTCTTTTATCTCATCATATATTTCTGTAATCTCGTCATCATTTGCGGAGATAGTTGGCTTTTAAACTTGTACTACTACGGTGCGTGTAGGCTTTCTATCTGACTTGTCTACGGTAATGCGTTCACTATGCTTTTCGTTGTAGCTTACCCGCAGTCCTATTTTCTTATTCATTATTAAATCCACTCCTGCATTACCCCTATTTAATTGTGTATTTATAGCTCTGTATTCGCCTGACCAGAAGACCTGTTCCCCCTGCCATCTAACTTCACTAATTCCCTCTGTATCTAAGTTCAACCTATCCATTTACCTTTTTAAATTTTATAACCTACCTCCCCAACTAAGGGATCTGACATTCCACGCTCCGGCTCGTAGAACGCCAGTTTTGTTTCTCCTGATGACGATATCCTCCTGAGCAGTCCCCACCCAGAGATCAGAATATCGGATTATTTTACCCAAGAAGACGACATCATAATTTAACCATACAGTACAGCTGCATGCCCTCGGGATAAAATATGGCTGTTGTTTGCCTTTGCTTTCAGCGGTTCACAATACCAGCACAGCAAGTCCATTTTGGTTGATTTCACAAGACTAGTTCATTCAATCCTCCAGAATGTTGCTGCCACTCTTCAGGAACCACACGATTTTCTGGCCTCTCAACAGATACCCCTCCACTGTGGTCGTACCTACGTTACGGCTAGCTGAATCGCTGAGGCAAACATGCCACGCCACCAAAGTCAAGGCCCATGGTTCTTCATAAAACCCCTGGAAATGAAAGAAATAAAAAATTACATATCAGTGCTATACATTCCAGGTTTTGACTGCTGGCTACGTAGTTAATGTGTGTTTTAAATAGGATCTAACAAAATTGCGTCGATCACTTGCTATAGTTAACGTCTGGATACATCACACCAGAAAAGACACCAAACACCGGAGAAGGCTGGAACGGTTTTATTTGTCTGAAAAATTATGGACGTTGCTTTCTGGCGTGTAGGAAGGATTCATCTGATTAATTGCCAAAGAAAAGATAGAATACCGCCAAATGCTACTGGACCAACAGTGAGATAAAACACGTGAGAAGATCCTGAATTGCATATTCTCACGAAGATGTTTCACAACGAAAAACTGAGACATGTGAAGTACAATTTTTGAAAACTTCACAGTGTTCTCTGGCTTTTACATTGTTTTCCTTCCACTTATTGCCATACATAAAGAAATTTGCGTGCTCGTACTCGTTGTGAATCCATTGAAGATGTTAACCGCGGCCGTAAGTGGCTATATTGTAGATCTCCAGATGAAGGAAAACGGCACTGAACTAAAAGGAAGTTACACAGAAAGGATAAGCAGAATCAAATTAAAATACACAGTTCTTCACCGTCAGACTGAGAAGCGGTCACATTGTCCTCGTTCCCCGTAGTTGTCCAACAACAAAGAAACATGAAACTTCCTGGCAGATTAAAACTGTGTGCTGGACCGAGATTCGAACTCGGGACCTTTGCCTTTCGCAGGCAAGTGCTCTACCACTAAGCTACCCAAGTACGACTCAGGCCCCGTCCTCACAGCTTTACTTCTGCCAGTACCTCGTCTCCTACCTTCCAAACTTTTGAAAGTTGTTATATTTCAAAATTGTAAAAGGATCTGCCCATTTAGTAACATGGCATATCAGTATCAAAATCTAAGGCACAAATCTATTACAAAAAGAATTATATAGTTGTACGAACCTGCAAATATAGTGTGGCAAAGAATGAAACTAAATCAATAGGTATGACAGAACTTTAGAAATCACGTCATCTTACATACTACATTCCTGACAAAATTTGACGTACTACATTCCTGATAAAGGAGAAAGAGAAAAAAATTAGATACTTATGGATCATGCCCATAAGCTTCAGTGATATTGTGCAGATTTTAAAGAATTTCGAATGGTCCTATATAGATACGGAAAATTTTCTTTGTCTCAGATGTCAGCACTAAAGTTTTCTCTTTGGCTTTCACCAACACAAGACCTCATACCTCAAACTTAGAAGATCTGCCTTTGCCATCACAGCACTGCTTTCTCCTATTCCCCTGCTTTTTCATCATCTCCCTAGCAAACACTTCAGTCCATAATATCCTCAGAGTCATTGACATAATCAAAGTTTGACTGCTACCAAATTTTCTATATAATCCCATTAACCTAAAAAATTATTTAAGCTGCATTTTGTTGCGAGGAGCAGGAAAATTAGCAATAGCATCAAGTTTCTCTCTATCAGGTGCAATTCCTTTCTCAGATATAACAAGTCCTAAAAATTTTTTCTTCCACGCCAAATTTACACTTACCTATTTTCAGAGTCATAACCCCCGATTCCAATTTTGAAAACACATCTCTTAACAGATCCAAATGTTGTTCCCAAGTCTTTTCAGTGAGCAAAATGTAATCAACATACACAAATAATTTTGAACTCACTTCACTTCCCGAGACAGAATCCAATGCTCTTCTGAATTCAGCTATAGATAAATTTAGCCCAAATAACACCATACAGTACTGAAAATAGTTACCTCGATGCAAAAATTCAGTACACTTTCTACAATTAATTTCAAGTGAAATCTGGTGAATTCCAGACGTCACGTCCAAACTACTCATGAATTTACATAATCAAATTTGTCCACGCTCTCAAGATGGTCATTCCTTCTGACAAGAAGCTTATTAAGATGTCTAAAGTACAAAACAACTCTCACTCCACCATTTCTCCTACTTACCACAACCAAAGGATTGTTGTAAGCACTCCTACTTCTCAATTACTCCCCACGTATCCATTTTCTGAATTTCTTTCTCTACGTATTTTCTTTTTCAAAATGGTATGCTAAATGGCTTGAGAAAGAAACGATGATCTCTAAGGTAAAGTATGTACTTATAGCTCTTCACTTTTCCTAGTCTTTCACCGAACACATTTCTAAACTCCAGTAACAAATTTTCTTCAATAACAGATTTTCTATTCTCCAATAATAAATTCCTAAGTTGTTCCTTTGGTTGATCATTAAGAGTTATAGCTTCCCTCACTTTAGAATCTACTACACTTTCAAAATCCTGATCCTCAGTCTCATAAAGATTTATATCGTCATAAAATATCTGATGTTCAACTTGGTTCACAATGTTTTGCAAATAGTTACAACTTTTCCCACAGTTTAATATACAGAAATTAGTCTCCACGTAAGTATTCCTTTTAGGTTAAAAAATGAAAAATTCTTTAGCACTCCATCCAAAGCAAGTCTAAGTTTTCACTATCCAATCCATACCAAGAATTATACTTTCTTACAGAGTAGGGATCCATGTTCAAAGGCCTTGTCTTCTATACTAAAAGTTACAAGTACTTGAGATTTTACCAATTTTTTTGCTTACCTGTAGCTCCCCTTGTCTTTACACCAATAATGCGCACTTCCACAGAATTCTTACTATACTTGATCTGGTCTCTAAATTGTTCAGATATACCACAAATCTAGCTACCTGATTAATCTTAATGTAAGGACACCCAAAACCTGAATCATTCTCTCTGTTGTCAGACACTTCATGCAAAACTCAGTTTCAATTTCATAAAATGCTGTATCCGCACTGTCTACACAAGGTTTTATCAACTTTACAGGTATCATAAGATTACTTTGATCGCTCATGTTGTCAGGTAAGATCGAAAACAACGAGTACGTTCCATAGCACAACTAACATCACTTTTTACGGAAAGAACACAAAACACACTACTGCTTAGATTCTCTTTTACTTCATTCAATCAATTGGGAAATAAATTCTGACTACACACAGATAATGTATTCCAGAATGCAGCCTTATCTAAGTTATCATCGATCTGGTCCCAAACGAACTTCAGAAAGTTTTCAGCTTTATTCTCCATGCTCACAGATACCTCATCATCGCTGTTTGGGTCATTACTCTGCATGACATTAATGAAAAACTTTAGTAACTGGACTGGTATTCCACGACCCTCTCTTACAACATCATATACATCACTTACCTTACCTGTATTGTCAACATCATTTACGGATAACGCTGGAACTTCATTATTATTAAACTCCACAAATACCTGATATTCATCATTATTATATTCCTTCAAAATTCCTTCATCAATAACATCACTGACAATACAAATCTCATCTCCATCAAAGTCACTTACCTCACCTACATTCATTTGCGACAAGCCACCAGTCTCAGACTTATCAACCTCAGTTACTTCACAGCTGTCATTCACATCTACATCAAAAATACCATCTAGTTCAGATCCAATAAAGTCATCACGTGATTTACAAACATCAATAACACTGCTTTCTGCCCAAGAAAACAAATCATTAGTACGTACTACATCAAAAATGTCCGCAGCTCGTGGTCTCGCGGTAGCGTTCTCGCTTCCCGAGCACGGGGTCCCGGGTTCGATTCCCGGCGGGGTCAGGGATTTATCCTGCCTCAAGATGACTGGGTGTTATTGTGTCGTCTTCATCACCATCATTCATCCCCATTACGGTCGGAGGAAGGCAATGGCAAACCACCTCCACTAGGACCTTGCCCAGTAAGGCGGCGCAGGTCCCCCGTGTCGCTCCCCCACGCTCTGTAAAGAAGTATGGGACTCATCATTATCATCACATCAAAAATCTCACTACCCTCACATTCTGGTTTGTGATTAACATTTACATCACCATAAATAAACATAATATCCCATACCATTTGATCAAAACATGAATGTGAAATCTGATATTCCTTGTGCCATATCATTAACACTGTTATTACTGTCTAATTCCTGTGCTTCTTATGTTTCCTTGCCACAAAACTGTGGACCTTCATTGAGGCGAACTGCCGTTACCCGAATAGTTACTTCTATGACTGTTCCTTCTATTAAAATATCCACGGATATTCCTATTATTCCTGTTCTGCCGACATTCAGAATTTCTCTCTCTATTGACACTTTGATCCTGGTAGAAGTTGCCATTATCTCTGTTTCGGTGATTACTCCCATTGTGGTTTCCATCATTCCTGTTATTATGGCACACATTTCTTTCTGCTGCCCTATCCAGCCTGTCAACATATCGTAAAAATTGTTCAAGGCAATCGTCAGGTCCATGTACCAAATCCCACTGCAATCTTTCTGATGATCTCCTTTTAAGTGCATCAGTCAAGGTCATTTCGTCGAATGGTTTGTCAAGACGTGCTAATTTCTTAAGTTGGTTCTTACAAAGCTCTTCCAAAGTGCCGTCCGTATTCCTATAATTAGGACCATTCAAAAATCCACTTTTGATTCTCCCCTTTTCTGCTTCCAACCAAAATTTATTCAAAAAACTTTTCTGGAAACTCTGATGTGTTTCCTACTGACATAATTTAAATTTATCCATGACAGAGCTTCACTTCGAGATCTTTTTTAACAAATTTATTTTTTTGTATGTCATTCATGCCTCACACAAAGCTGTCTCTGCACTGGTGCAGAAAAACCACTGGATGTAAATTATCGGATGAAAAACTTTTGATAGGAGTGAGTGGTAACTCCCAAATCACACAGTTTTTCAACTATTGTCTTCTGTTCAACTCTGATGTCATCAACATTCTTTGATTGTTTCACTGACTCAACTACGAACTCATTTTCTAAATCAGTCAGTTTATTTTCTGAGACATCAGCTTTCTTATTCACACTTTTTAACCCCTCTGACAACCCAATTTTTAACTCTTAACTTGATTACTAAGCTGACCTATATGATGTTACACCCTGTCCGGTTTGTTATTGTTTTCAGTTTTCAAGGCATTTAATTGTCTTTTTAGTGAAGCAAATTCGCTATCATCAACTGTTCTTATTGCAGTTAACTGATCATAAACTGCACTAGATTTGCTATTTTTATTTCCTCTAGTTTTGCTAGAATTAACTGCAAAATATCAGTCTTTATCATTTCTTTACTGTCTACGATTTCACTCGGCTCAAATATCTCCTGACTGGAGTCTGCAGCTTCATTTCTACTTCGCTTCTACTTTCGTCCCTATTTATTTTGTTAAGAAGCACACGAGTCCACACACAAACTAACTTCACAAATAGTTTGTACTTATCTTTCCTTTTTTATGTCTCTGGTTGTTGTTGTAAAGTTATCCTCACTTTCAAAAATAAACGAAATAGAACAATTTATGGAGCAGACAAAACTTGATTGTTAGTCAATTAATCACGGACGACGCTCATACTTGTAATCTCCCCCCACCTTCTTGATTCCTTCCATTGCTCACACCAAAGTCTTTTATGAAGATTTGAAAGGTTTGAAGGTTACAATAAACTTTCTAGTTTACTTAGATTGTCATGTTGAGTTGGCTCCAGTTCTTCATGTCTAGTACTCTGATTCTTGAAGCTAAAAGTCTCACATCAAGTTCTCACGGTTGGTTTGAACTAAATAAATCTGAAGATTATTGTTACAGCATCTTTTTATTTAAATGTATTTTCTCACATTTTAGTATAACAGACAGTATTTAGAGTTTTGACGTTAACGAAGCCGATCACACCAGAGACATGCTTAAGACTCTCACACTATGCGGAAATAACAATATTCCAAAGGGTTTAGAATTTTTCCAAACAAATGCACTTCTAATAGCTTTAATTTCGATTGTTATTTCATAAATGAATCCAGAAGTAAACACAGGAAAGAGTACACGATTGCGTGATTAATAATAGAAATTTTAAGTGTGCCAATAATTCGTAATCTCAATTGTTTCTGAAAAAAATAATTTTAACTATACATTCAGAGCTAGTACTTATTGATTATAGCATCAAAACTAAAATATTTTATACAGTAATTCCTTTCCATAAATTTTAGCTAGAAATATGACATACTGTGTATAAAATTATATAAAGCAACTGAGATAATATTGATCTGTCCAAAATTAGAAAAATAACAGTGGTATCGACAACTGCTGTTGAGAAAAAGTGACACTAAAGGAGGATGTCCCGTGACACTCTCCAGTTAACGGGGCGTGTCTGGAGACGCCACGGACAGTGGTGGGATACCAATCTGACTGCCAATTATTTTACCTGAATACGATATGGGTGTTGTAGTCCTGGTCACCACATACACGTACACACACGCGGACACGCACGCACGCACGCACACACACACACACACACACACAAAAGTTGGCGCTGATATTTCCTGAAGTTTACGTGATCAAAGCTTAGATATACGACGATGTTACTGAAACTCCTCGGCAGTTGTCGTATTTGTGATGCACTGGTAATTACATATATACGTGCGCATAGATTTTTGCACTGCTACTGCCACTCTGTGTTCTATACTTCGTGAATGAATTCTACGCCTGAAATCGATAGCTATAATGACAAATATCTTCGTCGTGATTTGAAACTGTAGTCGAAAAGAGTACAATTTTGTTTTCCTTGATACCACGCCCTGCATCTGTTCAGCAGAAGCCGAACCCCTGTTGACGGTTACGATGCATAAATCTCGCAGAAGAGTGTAGGCGGAACTGGAATCCGATAATATGCTGACAGGTTCTTTCATATATTGGTAAGCACGTTGAACGTCCTTTGTGACTCTGGTACGTTGTCACAGTACTGACATTCTGTGGAAGCTTTTGTTTTGCAACCTTCTTTGGGTAGTAAGGCACGGTATAGAGGATGTACGCGTAGTCCAGTGACAGTTCCCGGATGTAATTAAGGGATGTAATTTGGCAAAAAAAAAAAAATTTCAAATGTGTGTGAAATCTTATGGCACTTAACTGCTAAGGTCATCAGTCCCTAAGCTTACACTCTACTTAACCTAAATTATCCTAAGGACAAACACATACACCCATGCCCGAGGGCAGACTCGAAGCTCCGCCGGGTTTGGTAAAAGAAAAGCGTGTTATAGTGTTTTCAGAATGAATAAAGACATCGAGATGTGGTTTTTGACAGGTTATAGCGCACAACATGGCGAATTTCCTAACGTTCACAAGTAAGATTTATTGTTTATAGTCCGACTTACGATACCGACATTATTCTTTTTCTGCGGCATTTGAAAGGAGCTTTTAAAAGAACAGCGACATAACATGTATGAGACTTGACGAAGCAGTATTAAGATAACAACGTCGTAAACCGCTGTCCCGCATCAGGGAGAAGAGATTCCCCAAGAGTCTGCCCTGTTACACTAAGTGTGAGGTAGGCTCTTGGGTATACCAGTGCTCTTCAAGCCCATCAGTTTGTGTTGTGCTATTACAGCTGTAAGATAACTTGCTCTTAAAGCTGTACAGACATCCACAATGTTAGCAACAGCCGAAAAAGTTAACATTATTTATGGCGAATGTTGCCAAACCATTAGAGCAGCGATGTGATACGCTGAAGAGTGTCCATATCGTGGAAACTGGAAGCGCGGAGAGTAAAATACGCCAAGGAAAAAAACAGCAACTGACGAAAATGTCAAACTAACATTTTAGCAGTAGTAACACATCATGCAAATGTCACTAAAAGAAATCAGTGAGGTACGAGAGGGATCAACCAAACTATTGTTCTGCTATCACTGCATTCCATCGGATTTCATCCTCTTCACATTTCGCTGCATCAGCAACTTCGTCGCAATGATTTCCAAAGTAATTTACTATTCTGCAAATGTTACCAACGAAAAGTGCAGTGTTGCGGTAAACCTAAGCAAAAGTTTGTTCAAGGAAGGAGCAAACTTTACAAACCATGGGCAAGCCAATCTTCGCAATATGCACTAATCGCCAGTTTAAAAACGACAAAGAAGTGGATAAAAACGACGCTCTTGGCCTGTCAACGTTTTTCAAGACCCGCATCATTGGTCCATGTTATATTGATGGGAATTTAAATACAGGTATCTAGAGCTCCTAAGATAAGCTGCAGCTGCGGTTAGCGAAGGACGTCCCACTGGACGTAAGGCAATCGGTGTGGTACCAACATGTATTGACAGACACTCTTACGATAACACTTGTAGGTCATTGGAACCGCCGTTGAGGAAATGCAAAATCGTCTGCACAGTCACGAAATTGAACTCTTCTATATTTTGTCTGTGGCGAAAATTAAAACAAGAGGTCTGTTAAAAATACCGAAGAAAAGATGCAATTCAAAGTGTAGTATTGTTTCATTAGAATCGCTTTATTGCTTGTAGTAGCACTCGAGGTCAACATTGTGGGCACTTGGTATGACAGCCGTGATAATAAACACACGAATCGTACCTGAATTGCTTACGTTTGGTATAGCAGTGCAAACGTTTGTGCAACCTCTGCTCCTGACGGCGAGACAGTGATTTGCGGCGGTGTTATCTTGATATTGTTTCGTCAAGTCCCGCACATGTTATGTCGTTGAAGGTCTCTTAGAAGCTTCTTTCAGATACCACGGAAAAAGGTGTATAGTTCCATTAGAAAAAAATAATGCAGATGTCGTGAGTCGGCGACTAAGAACGATAAAAATTACTTGTGAACATCAAAAAATTCGCCATATTGTCCCTTAAAACCCCGCGAAAACGGCAGCTCAATATATTTATTCTCTATGGATATATTTGGTTGGTCTGTCTTAGATGCCTCATCCTGTAAGTATGTTCACCATAACAAGGAAGGATCCTGCTTTTCGTAGGTGATATTTATAGATGCAAAAATACTTTGATGTGGCTACCGTCGTTGCGCGAACAGCCTAGCATGGTGTCATTCTGTCGTGTCTCCATTGCATTCATTCAGTGAACTCACACACGAAGTGGATATTGACAAGGTATTCATCAGTAGATATATCCCTGCTGCTGTGTATCACTGTTAACGTACAGCTAACACTGCTGACGAAACAAACCAGAGACAGGACCGAGCAGTGCTGGTGAAAGCTTGGCGGCGAAGAGTAAAAACGGGCATTGTAAGCAGGAAGTTCCGTGAGTGAGTGAAACGAGACAAGACGCACAGTGCATTCCGTCGACATTTGCACTGCGATGAAGGTATTTTCAGAGCAATACAGATACAGAGTAAAATGGGCCAAGAAATGAAACATGCGAGGCGTGATCAAAAAATACGGTGAATAATTTTATTAGAGTGGTTCAAATGGCTCTGAGCACTATGGGACTTAACAGCTGTGGTCATCAGTCCCCTAGAACTTAGAACAACTTAAACCTAACTAACCTAAGGACATCACACACATCCATGCCCGAGGCAGGATTCGAACCTGCGACCGTAGCAGTCGCACGGTTCCGGACTGCGCGCCTAGAACCGCGAGGCCACCGCGGCCGGCTATTTTTTTTATTAGAAACTAAGTAATAAGCTAAAACGGAATTTGATTTAATCTCTTTCAGAATACTTTCCTTGGCTAGCAATGTTGAGTCTATGACTCTATCGTGGCCCTCTCAATGTCAGGAATGATGTCAAAACGTTTTCCTTTAAATACGGTTTTAAATTTTGGGAAGAGCGAGAGGTCACATGATGCTAAATCTCGAGAGTAAGGTTGATGTGGACAAAGAGGAGCACTTTTTACGTCCAAAAACTCGCGAATCAATAACGAGGAGTGGCACAGCTCGTTTTCGTGATACAGGAGAATGCTATTGGTCCGTTTGTTTGTTCTCTCTCTTCGGACGTCGTTTCGAGAATGATGTAGTATGCCTTTCTAAAATTCTGCATTTGCAGCTGTTTTCCTCGCAACAAACTCTAGTCGCACTATAGCCTCAATATCGAAAGAAAAAAAAAATGGTTCAAATGGCTCTGAGCACTATGGGACTTAACATCTGTGGTCATCAGTCCCCTAGAACTTAGAACTACTTAAACCTAACTAACCTAAGGACATCACACACATCCATGCCCGAGGCAGGATTCCAACCTGCGACCGGAGCAGTCGCGCGGTTCCGGACTGAGCGCCTAGAACCGCTCGGCCACCGTTGCCGGCTCAGTATCGAAAAAAAAGCGTAAGTCTCATACTACTGATGTGACTTTTAAGGACAAGGACAATCACTGGTTTTCCGTTGGGAACTTTCAATTTTCCTTTCAGGGTCATACGCACAGAGCAAAGTTTAATCGCCAGTTACAATTTTGGACATCAAGTCCGGATCTGTATGAACACGGTCCTTCAATTCTGTGCAGACCGACACACCATTTTCCTTCTGTTCATCACTCAGAAGCCTGTGAACAAATTTTGCTACAACTCGTCTCGTTTGCATATTACTGGTTAAAATGCTTTGCACCGAACTATACGAGATGCTGAGTTCTTCGGTAAGCCCTTGAATAGTTATTCGCCTGTTTGATCGAAAAATTTTCGCGCTTTTCACACGTTTTCCTCTGTTTATGAGGTTCATGGACGTCCCGAACGTTTCTCGTCTCCTACCGACTCATTTCCGCTTTTAAATCACTCATACTACTTATAAACAGTCTTCAGAGTTACAGTATTATCGCTACACATCAATTTCAATGTTTCATGAGTATCTTCGGCACTTTTTTGCAACCTGAAACAGGATTTAGTGATCACGCGTTGTTCGAAAACAGTAATGCGCGACACCGTTAACACAACCCTACTCTAACGTCTCTGGATGGTGGTTGACAGATCAGAACGTGTTCCAACTTGACACTGCCTGTCTCAACGGATCCGTCTATCGGACAAATTACGTCAAGTAGCTGTAGCATCAGCAGTTACTATTAAAAAAATTCATTCACAGAATTTCTGATCATACCTCATAGATACTCTGTAAAGAGCCGCTACGGGTTCCTGATGCCAAAATAATCAGAAAATTAGATTACCTTCCATTAGGAAAATGGGTGCACTCCGCGACTGTCATATGATTTATAAATTATAGAGCGCAGAAATCAGTCGTCCTTTTTTTGCAGATTTTATTTGGCAAATCCAGATTTCGGCTAGTGCCTGGCCATTATAATGCACTATTTTCTAGTCCCGATGAATGTCGTGTGACTGACGCCCGAACAACAGGAAACTGACATACATTGAGACTAGGAAATAGTGCATTATAATGGCTAGGCACTAGCCAAAATCAGGATTTGCCAAATAAAATCTAAAAAAAAAAAATGGGCGACTGACTGCTGCACTCAATAATTTATAAAACATAAAATATTTTTGAAGAACTTCCAAAATTTTCTCATTGTGTTCGGATTTACTTTTTACTTTGGCGCTTCTTCATCTGGTGAGATACTTTGCTATAGTATTGAAAGTGGCTCGGTCGGTGAAAATGAGATTTAACGTGACTTCCGGCTTAATAATCGTCCGCTAGTATTTAGCAGTGCAGCACTGTAGTCCAAAGGTGGAACTGCTTCTGAAGTCACAGGGAAGGATCCGACATAAATTCTGCCATTAATCGGGGAGACTCCAGGCAAAATATTACGGAGGCAAAAACGCATGTCCATTAACTCTTCATCTGCATCTACATAGATACTCCGCAAGCCACCGTACGGTGCATGGCGGAGGGAACTCTTTACCACCACTTGAGTATTTTCCCATAAACTGTGCTCGCTCGCATAAATCACAATTTCGTACTTAGGTATGGAAGTCGTATGTGAAGAGGGTTCTCGCCAATTTACGGCAGCGGTGCGTTGTGTGGCATTGGTATATTCCAGTAACATGTCCTGTGAGACGGCTGTTGTCAGCGCCCACTCCGTTGTTTACATGTCGCGCTGTTTGCTGTCCGGCGATTAAGAACTATTTGCTTATTCGGCAAACAGGCGCCCTGGCAACGGTACTCATACTGCTTTCCTTTTATCTGCGAATGACCTCCACTGGCAGAGCACAGCTGACTGACACAGTAATCATATCTTGACTGTAGCTTTCCACACATCTCCGGGACGTCTCTGCAACCTCCACCGTTTATTCTCACTGTGGGCCAGACAGCGCGTCGCATAGGTTTGTCTTTGTATCAGTTTGGGAGACACGAAAGCTACCAAACACAAGAGGAAATGGAAAACTGATCATACGCAGTTAATGTTAGAACTTTTGTCACGGAAGTCGATAGAGATTGGTTCAGCGCCAAGAATGTAGCGTTCCGTGTAGAGTATAAACCACGTTGAGCGCGCTGTTGCACTGACGGTTTGACGCAGCAAACCATCAGAAGACGGATGACAAAAAAAAAAAAAAAAAAAAAAAAAAATCACGCAAGCAGTGAAACAGCGCGCTCAACGTGTTTCATACTCCACACGGTACCTACGTCCTCAATTATCTTTCCCCCAACACTCCATCTCCATACCATCCACATCCTCTCCCAACGAAACTTCCAACGAGCGATGTAATGCCGTAGTTAGTGCACTGAACTCGCATTCGGGAGGATGACGTTTCAAACCCGCGTGTGGCTGCCCTGATTTGGGTTTTCCATGATTTCCCTAAATCGCCCCAGGCAAATGCTGGGATGGCTCCTTTGGAAGGGCATGTCTGGCTTCCTTCCCTATCCTTCCCTAATCTCATGGGGCCGATGGCCTCGCTGCTTGGTCCCCTCTCCAAAATCAGCCAACTAACACAAACTTTTCTTACTTGACCACGAAATCTGCCCTGATATATACCCATCCTCCAAGACCTAGGAGATCCCTACCACCCACCCTTTGTAAGGACTCCCTTTACCTAAAGTCCTCTCCGCTCGGAACTGGATCCCTCTGCACCTTTCTACCATCCCTTCTTCATACATCATCTTGCACACCCCCTCCTACGCACTACTTATAAATGCTATGTTCTCCTGGTGACTTTAAAACCGTAACATGACACAGACAGATGGATCTGAGGCGGAGTGTTTCGTCATAAGGGAAGCACATTCCTTCTTGCCCTGAATATGTAACGTGAATAGCACCACTGTAGCCAAAATATCCTTTTTGCCTCCAATTTATTGACTGGCTAGGACTACTCGCCTGATACCCTTCTGCATGGCAGACTATTTCAACTCATCTCTTCAATCACCCTTGTATCTCTTTTAATAAGTTACACATCGGTCTTTCCGTTTTACACTATGCAACTGTCTATCCGCTTTAATAATTTCGTGTCTGACACTCATTTTTTATTCATCTGTGTCCAATCACTGAATCAACCTTTCATATTTTAACTCACGATCTATCTTTTATTGTATAAAACTTTTCTTTTTGTCAAACGCCATGTTTAACTTTTTGAAGATGTATAGCAGGATTGCTTTAAATACATTCTGCAATGGTTGTAAGTTTTAGTTACGAGTACTTTTGCGATTTGACGTGGTGAGTTGATGTAAGTCAGGAATGCCTTTAAAGCTACAAAGACGACCTTACCAGTACCTCACTGAATTTTTTGCATGATCGTGTAATAGGGCTACGAGAATCTGAATGTTTCTTCTACAATATCGCAGAAAGACCTGGCAGGAACGTTATCACTTTACGTGACTACTGGCAGCGACGGCCACGAGAACTGTTGGTCGCAAGAAGGCCGGGCTCCGGACGGCCACATGACACTACTGAGAAGGAGGACCATCGTGTTTGGTGTACAGCTCTGGCGCATAGTATTGCATCTGCAGCAGAAGGTTAGACGGAGGCCAGTTGGTGGCCTGCAACCAATCTATCTGACGTCACATAATTCACCACCTGATGTTTCCTGCACAGTTGTAACTGCACCTCTAAGTGGACTATACTTACCAGTACAGACTAACCGTCCTGCATCCACAATGCAACTCCTGACCTGCTGCCCCATGGGAATTAAGCATTAATGGCTTGCTCTTGTCAATTGGAAATACTAAGCAACCTAAAAAAGTATGAGACGTAATAGCTATACTTCTTAATCTGCGTATCACATAAAGACTGATCTAATGTGGATGGCTAACTGATCTGGCCTTGTAACATCAGGGAATATAACCTTGCTGAGACGGCACTGTGAACGGTTCTTAGCTAAGTGAAAACTACACTGTCATCAGAAAAACTAACCTCGAATACTACAGATCAGAGTGTGAAATTTTAAAACACTTAATCGGGCAGGAAGATCACAAAGTTTTAAGCGGTAAAAAGAGAGGTTGGACAGAGATCGTGTAGTGTGCATTTCTGCCGTCAGGCGTGTGCGCAACTGATTGCCAGTTCAGTGCCGCCTGGGTTGCTGGCCTGGCTAGTTCTGTTCATCTGCAGTGATTGTTTTTGCTAGCGCTGTTTTCTTCTTGTTTGGTTTTTTGTGATGGCAAGTTTAAGTGAACTTTTGTTTTCTACTGGTTAAAAATGCTGATGAAACTCTTTTAACGTTGAAAACAAGTTACCAAGATGACACTATGGGAAAAACTCAGTTGTACAAGTAGTTTGCTCGATTTAAAAATGGCGACATGTTGATTGATGAGAAACCCCTTTCTGGGCGTCCATCAACTGCCCGAATCGACGAAAATATCTAAAAACAACGAGAGCTTTGCTCCCCCAGCTTAAACCGCGAATGAAACCTTTTATTTCGAAATTTTAAGAAGATTGCGCAAAAATGTTTGTCAAAAGAGGCACGATTTGTGGCAGACAGGAAGCTGGCTCTTCCATCATGACAACGCACCTGCATACATAGCCATCTCCGTTAGACAGTTTTTGGCTAAAATTGCATGGTTCCGCTGCCCCACGCACCTTACTCGCCTGAACTGAGTCCGTGTGACTTTTCCTTATTTCCACGCATGAAAAAGGGCATGAAAGGACACCAATTTAACAACACTGAAGAAGTCGAAGAAAGGGAGGTGCTGTCAGCCGTTTCTAAAGATGACTACAAATATGTTTCGTACAGTGGAAGCACCGATGGGACAAATGTATTAGTTGTAATCGACAGTATTTTGAAGGAGATAAGTGTTTTCTACAGAATTAGAAAATACATAGCTTCCAAAAAAAAAAAAAAAAAAAAAATTCTGGTTCTTTCTGGGTACCTCCTCATATAGTGGGAAACAATGAAATTGTATGGCAGGATGAACAAGACTTCTAGTCAGGTGAGTACAAGTTTATAAATACAGAATCAAATAGACGATTACGACAATAGGTCTAATAATAACTAAGGAGATAGGAAACCTGATAAAGTACTTTGAACACCATAGTGAACACACCATCGTAGTCAAGGTGCGAACGAAGCGAATACCCCACCACAGTAACACAAGTGTTTATGCCAACTAGCTCCGCAGGTGATGAGATTGAAAGAATGTATGATGTGATAAAAGAAATTATCCAAGTAGCTAAGGGACAGAAAATTTGTGGTTCAAAATGGTTCAAATGGCTCTTAGCACTATGGGACTTAACATCTTAGGTCATCAGTCCCCTAGAACTTAGAACTACTTAAACCTAACTAACCTAAGGACATCACACACATCCATGACCGAGGCAGGATTCGAACCTGCGACCGTAGCAGAAAATTTATGATGCGGACTGGAATTCGATTGCAGGGAAAGGAAGAGAACGAAAAATAGCGGGAGATTATAGAAGGGGGAAAGGTGTGAAGTAAGAAGCCGACTGGTAAAATTCCGCACAGAGTGTAATTTAACTACCGATAACATCCGATTTAAGAATCCCTAAAGAAAGGATGTAAACACGAAAGAGAAGTTGAGACACTGGAAGCTTTCAGACTGATTTTATAATAATGAAGAGATTTCGGAACGATATTTTAAACTGTATTGCATTTCCAAGGGCAAATGTGGACCCCATATTTTACTGGTACATTAAAACTAAATAAATTTAAAAAAAGGGTTGAAATTGAGGTCTTGGCACCACAATAAGATGAAAGAACCAGCGTTTTTCCACTTAAAAAGCCAGCATTAGGCTAGGATTGTCTGAAACAGGAGGGAAAGATACAGTAGAAGACGAATGGATAGCTTTGATGAAATAGTGAAAGCAGCAGAGGATCAAGTAGGTAAAAAGACAAGGGCTAGTAGAATATTTGGATACTACAGGAGATACTGATTTAATTGATGAAAGGAGAAAACATAAAAATGTTGCAAATGAAGCAGAGGGAGGACGTCTAAAAAATGAGACTGACAGAGACTGTCGAATGGCTACGGGGAGGTCAGATGCAAGCTTTTAGAAGTATATGTAACTGGGGAGAAGATAGATACTGCCTAAATTAAAGAGATATTTGGAGAAAAAAGAAGAAGTTGTATGAATATCAAGATCTCAGACAGAAAATCAGTACTAAGTAAAAAAGGTAAACTGAAAGATAGAAGGAATATTGAGGCTGGCTGTGTAAAGGACACGTACTTTAAGGCAATGTTATAGAAAGAGGAAGTAAATGAAGATGAAACGGGATATATAATACTGCGAAAAGAGATCGACAGAGCACTGAAAGAGCTAAGTCGAAACGAGTCCCATGAAATAGGCGACATTAGGTCAGAACTACCGATATCCTTGGAAGATCCAGACATGACCAAATTCGTCTACCTGATGTCTGAGAAATGCCCTCAGATTTCAAGAAGAGTGTAACAGTTCCAATTACAAAGTATGCGGATGCTAACTGGTATGAATATTACCGAACTATCAGTTTAATAAGTCAGACCTGCAAAGTTTTGACACGAATTATTTATGGAAGACTGAAAAAACTGGTAAAAGCCGATCTCAGGGAACATCATTTGTGTTCTGGAGGAATACAGGCACACCCAAGGCAATACTGACCCTACAAGTTATCTTAGGAATAGGTCAAAAAAGGAACATCTATGTTTATAGCATTTGTAGACTTATAGAACCTATTGACAACGTTGACGCGAATACACTCTCCGAAAATCTTAATGTAACGCTGATAAAAGCAAGGGATTGAAATTTTATATGCATCTTCCAGAGAAACCAGACAGTAGTTATAAAATTCAAAGGGCATGGAAAGACAGCAATAATTAAGAAAGAAGTGAGTCGGGATTGTAGACAGTTCCCAGTATTATTGATGCTCTACATTGAGCATAGATTATAAAAAATAAAATAAAAATTTTGGAAGGAATTAAGGTTCAGGGAGAAGAAATAAAAACTTTTATGTTTATCGATAAGATTTTAATTTTACACATACACCAAAGAACTTGGAACAGCAGTTGAATAGAATGGACAGTGTCTTGAAAGGAATCTATAAGGTGAACATCAACGAAATCAAAAAAACGACTAATGGAATGCAGTCGAATTAAATCTGGCGATCCTGGGGTAATTAGATTAGGAAATGAGACACTAAAAGTAGTAGAGGAATTTTGCTATGATGTTGGCCGAGGTAGAGACGATATAAAATGTAAACTAGCAATGGTAAGAAAAGAGTTTCCGAAGAAGAAAAATTTTTTAACATCGAATACAAATTTAAATGTGAGGAAGTGTTTTCTGAAGACATTTGTCTGGAACAGACCCTTATAAGGAAGTGAAACGTCGACGATAAGCAGTTGAGACAAAAAGAATAGAGGCCATAGATAAGTGTTGCTACAGTACAATGCTGAAATCTAAATGGGTACCTCACATAGGTATAGTAGAGGTACTGAATAGGACTGGAAAGAAAAGAAACTTGTGGCATAAAGTGACTAAAAGAAAAGATTAGTTGATAGCAACCATTCTGAGAAATCAAAGAATCAGCAGTTTTGTAATGGAGGGAAGTGTTGGGCGGAGGTAAAAAACTGTGGAAGGAGATTGTCAGAAAAATACAGTTAGCAGATTCAAATGGATGTTGGTTGTGGTAATTATTAAGAGAAGAAGAGAGTTGCAGAGGAAATAGTAGGATGGAGAGCTGCGTCAAACCAGGCCACAAGAACAATTGCAACAACAAGAAATAGGGAACACGTACCACTAACACATGTAGAAAAATGAAAAATCGTATGAAAACAATATTTATCTTGTATCTCAAAAATGTTGTTCATGAGTAACCGAGAAACCAAAAAGAACTATTAATATTGCTACGTTAAGTATAATAACCCCCCCATGAACCATGGACCTTGCCATTGGTGGGGTGGCTTGCGTGCCTCAGCGATACAGATGGCCGTATCGTAGGTGCAACCACAACGGAGGGGTATCTGTTGAGAGGCCAGACAAACATGTGGTTCCTGAAGAGGGGCAGCAGCCTTTTCAGTAGTTGCAGGGGCAACAGTCTGGATGATTGACTGATCTGGCCTTGTAACATTAACCAAATCGGCCTTGCTGTGCTGGTACTGCGAACGGCTGAAAGCAAGGGGAAACTACAGCCGTAATTTTTCCCGAGGACATGCAGCTTTACTGTATGATTAAATGATGATGGCGTCCTCTTGGGTAAAATATTCCGGAGGTAAAATAGTCCCCCATTCGGATCTCCGCGCGGGGACTACTCAAGAGGACGTCGTTATCAGGAGAAAGAAAACTGGCGTTCTACGGATCGGAGCGTGGAATGTCAGATCCCTTAATCGGGCAGGTAGGTTAGAAAATTTAAAAAGGGAAATGGATAGGTTAAAGTTAGATACAGTGGGAATTAGTGAAGTTCGGTGGCAGGAGGAACAAGATTTTTGGTCAGGTGATTACAGGGTTATAAATACAAAATCAAATAGGGGTAATGCAGGAGTAGGTTTAATAATGAATAAAAAAATAGGAGTGCGGGTTAGCTACTACAAACAGCATAGTGAACGCATTGTTGTGGCTAAGATAGACACAAAGCCCATGCTTACTACAGCAGTACAAGTTTATATGCCAACTAGCTCTGCAGATGATGAAGAAATTGATGAAATGTATGACGAGACAAAAGAAATTATTCAGGTAGTGAAGGGAGACGAAAATTTAATAGTCATGCGTGACTGGAATTCGTCAGTAGGAAAAGGGAGAGAAGGAAACATAGTAGGTGAATATGGATTGGGGGGAAGAAATGAAAGAGGAAGCCGCCTTGTAGAATTTTGCACAGAGCATAACTTAATCATAGCTAACACTTAGTTCAAGAATCATAAAAGAAGGTTGTATACCTGGAAGAATCCTGGAGATAGTAAAAGGTATCAGATAGATTATATAATGGTAAGACAGAGATTTAGGAACCAGGTTTTAAACTGTAAGACATTTCCAGGGGCAGATGTGGATTCTGACCACAATATATTGGTTATGAACTGCAGATTGAATCTGAAGAAACTGCAAAAAGGTGGGAATTTAAGGAGATGGGACCTGGATAAACTGAAAGAACCAGAGGTTGTAGAGAGTTTCAGGGAGAGCATAAGGGAACAATTGACAGGAATGGGGGAAAGAAACACAGTAGAAGAAGAATGGGTAGCTCTGAGGGATGAAGTAGTGAAGGCAGCAGAGGATCAAGTAGGTAAAAAGACGAGGGCTAATAGAAATCCTTGGGTAACAGAAGAAATATTGAATTTAATTGATGAAAGGAGAAAATATAAAAATGCAGTAAATGAAGCAGGCAAAAAGGAATACAAACGTCTCAAAAATGAGATCGACAGGAAGTGCAAAATGGCTAAGCAGGGATGGCTAGAGGACAAATATAAGGATGTAGAGGCTTGTCTCACTAGAGGTAAGATAGATACTGCCTACAGGAAAATTAAAGAGACCTTTGGAGAGAAGAGAACCACTTGTATGAATATCAAGAGCTCAGATGGAAACCCAGTTCTAAGCAAAGAAGGGAAGGCAGAAAGGTGGAAGGAGTATATAGAGGGTTTATACAAGGGCGATGTACTTGAGGACAATATTATGGAAATGGAAGAGGATATAGATGAAGATGAAATGGGAGATAAGATACTGCGTGAAGAGTTTGACAGAGCACTGAAAGACCTGAGTCGAAACAAGGCCCCGGGAGTAGACAACATTCCATTAGAACTACTGATGGCCTTGGGAGAGCCAGTCATGACAAAACTCTACCATCTGGTGAGCAAGATGTATGAGACAGGCGAAATACCCACAGACTTCAAGAAGAATATAATAATTCCAATCCCAAAGAAAGAAGGTGTTGACAGATGTGAAAATTACCGAACTATCAGTTTAATAAGTCACAGCTGCAAAATACTAACGCGAATTCTTTACAGACGAATGGAAAAACTGGTAGAAGCGGACCTCGGGGAAGATCAGTTTGGATTCCATAGAAATGTTGGAACACGTGAGGCAATACTAACCTTACGACTTATCTTAGAAGAAAGATTAAGAAAAGGCAAACCTACGTTTCTAGCATTTGTAGACTTAGAGAAAGCTTTTGACAACGTTAACTGGAATACTCTCTTTCAAATTCTGAAGGTGGCAGGGGTAAAATACAGGGAGCGAAAGGCTATTTACAATTTGTACAGAAACCAGATGGCAGTTATAAGAGTCGAGGGGCATGAAAGGGAAGCAGTGGTTGGGAAAGGAGTGAGACAGGGTTGTAGCCTCTCCCCGATGTTATTCAATCTGTATATTGAGCAAGCAGTAAAGGAAACAAAAGAAAAATTCGGAGTAGGTATTAAAATTCATGGAGAAGAAGTAAAAACTTTGAGGTTCGCCGATGACATTGTAATTCTGTCAGAGACAGCAAAGGACTTGGAAGAGCAGTTGAACGGAATGGACAGTGTCTTGAAAGGAGGATATAAGACGAACATCAACAAAAGCAAAACGAGGATAATGGAATGCAGTCAAATTAAATCGGGTGATGCTGAGGGGATTAGATTAGGAAATGAGACACTTAAAATAGTAAAGGAGTTTTGCTATTTAGGGAGTAAAATAACTGATCATGGTCGAAGTAGGGAGGATATAAAATGTAGACCGGCAATGGCAAGGAAATCGTTTCTGAAGAAGAGAAATTTGTTAACATCGAGTATAGATTTAATTTTCAGGAAGTCGTTTCTGAAAGTATTTGTATGGAGTGTAGCCATGTATGGAAGTGAAACATGGACGATAACCAGTTTGGACAAGAAGAGAATAGAAGCTTTCGAAATGTGGTGCTACAGAAGAATGCTGAAGATAAGGTGGGTAGATCACGTAACTAATAAGGAGGTATTGAATAGTATTGGGGAGAAGAGAAGTTTGTGGCACAACTTGACTAGAAGAAGGGATCGGTTGGTAGGACATGTTTTGAGGCATCAAGGGATCACAAATTTAGCATTGGAGGGCAGCGTGGAGGGTAAAAATCGTAGAGGGAGACCAAGAGATGAATACACTAAGCAGATTCAGAAGGATGTAGGTTGCAGTAGGTACTGGGAGATGAAGAAGTTTGCACAGGATAGAGTAGCATGGAGAGCTGCATCAAACCAGTCTCAGGACTGAAGACCACAACAACAACAACAACAAGTATAATAATGCAATCCCTCAGCCAGATTATTTACAACTTCAGCTAGGTGCAGAACGTTGACTAAATATTTATTTACTTTCTCAGCGAAAATATATTTTACAGAATTCACATCTAGGACAAGTAAAATGTATTTTATTGTGAGTAATATGCTAGAACCTGCAACAGATAATTTATGGGTTTTTACCAATTGCCATTTGAAATCTTTTATTATTTTCGTATGCTGTTTCTGTCTCGTGATTCAATGCATTCAGCATTTTCATTTTTGTGTCTTGAGCCTAATTAGGATCAATGGTGGTCAGTTGACAGAACAGGAGACAGGTACCATAAATAAATTGCCAGTTCTTGAAAAGGAGCGTTAGAGATAAAGCAAAAGACAAGTATTCTCTTCTTGTGGACATAATTCAAATTTATCAGGCCCACAAATGTTTTAATGCAATAAATAGCTTTCCATCAACTAATTTCCGTAATGGTTAGCTTCTGAAGTAGGAAAAGATAGTACACGATATTATATTTCGACAAGGTTATCCTAAAACTTCATCTTTCAATGCAAGTTTCACTGAAAACCGTTGCCTCGCATTTTTCCTTTGAAATATGCGTAAGTTTGCCAACACTGAATGAGAAATGGGTTTTGCTTTAACTTTTTTTTTCAAATAACTTGTAAAATTCGGATTGTAAGTAGGGCTACGTAAATAAGAAAGCTATTGAATTTAACTTAATTTCTGTCTCTGCTGTTGACGGCTGCCTCTCCTTGCTCAGAAGCCTTCTTTCTTGGATAATTTGATCGATTCCATGCAAGAACCCTCGTGCTTCTTATAACTGTGGTTTGAACGAAAACATTTTCAGCAGAATGTTCTTCAAAGAATTACTCGTACAATATTTATGTCTTTATGGTTTTGAAAAAAATGTTTTTTCGCTTATTTACCTACGACAATGTTCCAGCATGTTTTCGTAGTTCCTATCATTGTTGACAATATATATGTAATTTTTATACAGACGTGTCGCAATTGTGCTTTTCTCAATGAATCATCGCTTCCATTAGAGCTAGTGTAACACTTTGAGGCACAGTTAATTTACACAACTCTAAATCTTGAGAGAAATTTATTAATGTTTGCCGAGAAGTGGTAGTTAGTTTCAGTTATTTTATGGCAGTAATACCAGAGCAAATAAATCTCCCATAAAAAAATTAAAGACATTGTACTTAATGCGACAGATACCATCCTCGCATATAAAAGACTATGGGTATGGTATGGGTTGGGTCGTAGGAAAGAACGATCCAGTTCGTTCTGCACTGCCTGTATGTACCTTAGACCATTTTGTTGTCTGACAAGTGGAATGTGTGAAGTAAGAATGCATTCATTTAAAGAAACTGAATAAACAATGTACATACATTAGGTAATGAATGAATTTACTGTGCAAACATAATATTTTACAAAACTAACACTTTTCTTTTTTTCCGTATTTTCCGAGTTTGAAGGCCCGGAGGCACCTTTTCCTACTGAGCCCAAATCACACAACGCTTCAACGCTTATTTTTACATTGCTGTGACGGACGTTCTTCTTAGCTACGGCAGTACGTCCCCACCCTCTTGTAGCGCAAAGCTGATTTATTAAGTTAGAAGTAAGTTAATAATTTGGGAGGCTGGTCACATTTTCACAGCACTTGACACGCTGAGAGAGTGACATGCTGCAGAGAGAGATAGCAACGGTAGAATCTGAGTAAACAGGTTTTCTAATACTCACCTTTTATTCTTATTCTTTGCTCTAAGTTGTGGGATCATAGTCGATCCTGAAATGCAACTTTGTATACTCGTCTAGAGGATGCTCCATTTGGTGAAATAGCTTGGACACTAGTAGGCTTTCTATTGTTGGTTACATACACTTTCGGGAATTTCACATCACAATACAAATAAACGTCAACTACGCTAACACAACACACATAACTTGCACTCCATTCTCGCACTTCAAAATCTTACTACTATCCGCCCAAAGGCAAAGATTTACCTCTAACAACGTGTTGCAAAGTGTCATATATCGATCTATTTGTGTAAAATCACGTTTGAGACATACATTTCAAAAATAAATAAAGTACAAATAGTTGTATATCGTTGATTAGCTTTTTAACACGTCCATAATCATCATCGTAATTACATTAAGTGATTATATATGTAGAAGTTTGTACATTTTTGTGTAGATATATGGTAGTGGATTTCTGATTTTTGAGTTTTCAACTTGGGAATTGATTATTTTGTACGATCCAAGATCGGTTAGTACATTTATATCACCACAAGCAGTTCTATTACAGTACTCAGTTGTCCTCTGGAAGCCATTACAGTCAACATATCAAAGAAAACAGCGACATGTGGACTCTACAGTTGCTCCGCTACGGAGCTGAACACTGAGATAAGATTGTTTACTAAGCAGCTTTCGGTATAACAGGAAAGGACGTCCTACTGAGTCGGCGCACCAGTTGTGTAGTTTGCTACATGTTTCACATTCAGATCTAACGCGATTCTGTTTCGTGGTCTTTCGTCTCTCTACAGGGTGTTACAAAAAGGTACGGCCAAACTTTCAGGAAACACTCCTCACACACAAATAAAGAACAGATGTTATGTGGACATGTGTCCGGGAACGCTTAATTTCCATGTTAGAGCTCATTTTAGTTTCGTCAGTATGTAATGTACTTCCTCGATTCACCGCCAGTTGGCCCAATTGAACGAAGGTAATGTTGACTTCGGTGCTTGTGTTGACATGCGACTCATTGCTCTACAGTACTAGCATCAAGCACATCAGGACGTAGCATCAACAGGTTAGTGTTCATCACGAACGTGGTTTTGCAGTCAGTGCAATGTTTACAAATGCGGAGTTGGCAGATGCCCATTTGATGTATGGATTAGCAAGGGGCAATAGCCGAGGCGCGGTACGTTTGTATCGAGACAGATTTCCAGAACGAAGGTGTCCCGACAGGAAGACGTTCGAAGCAATTGATCGGCGTGTTAGGGAGCACGGAACATTCCAGCCTATGACTCGCGACTGGGGAAGACCCAGAACGACGAGGACACCTGCAATGGACAAGGCAATTCTTCGTGCAGTTGACGATAACACTAATGTCAGCGTCAGAGAAGTCCCTGCTGTACAAGGTAACGTTGACCACGTCACTGTATGGAGAGTGCTACGGGAGAACCAGTTGTTTCCGTACCATGTACAGTGTGTGCAGGCACTATCAGCAGCTGATTGGCCTCCACGGGTACACTTCTGCGAAAGGTTCATCCAACAATGTGTCAATCCTCATTTCAGTCCAAATGTTCTCTTTATGGACGAGGCTTCATTCCAACGTGATCAAATTGTAAATTTTCACAATCAACATGTGTGGGCTGACGAGAATCCGCACGCAATTGTGCAATCACGTCATCAACACAGATGTTCTGTGAACGTTTGGACAGGCGTTGTTGGTGATGTCTTGATTGGGCCCCATGTTCTTCCACCTACGCTCAATGGAGCACGTAATCATGATTTCATACGGGATACTCTACCTGTGCTGGTAGAACATGTGCCTTTACAAGTACGACACAACATGTGGTTCATGCACGATGGAGCTCCTGCACATTTCAGTCGAAGTGTTCTTACG
This sequence comes from Schistocerca piceifrons, assembly GCF_021461385.2. Taxonomy (NCBI): domain Eukaryota; kingdom Metazoa; phylum Arthropoda; class Insecta; order Orthoptera; family Acrididae; genus Schistocerca; species Schistocerca piceifrons. The sequence goes on along the minus strand of NC_060139.1, from coordinate 1,022,658,187 downwards.
CTTCTCAACAACAGATTCGGTGACCGATGGATTGGTAGAGGCGGACCAATTCCATGGCCTCCACGCTTTCCTGACCTCAACCCTCTTGACTTTCATTTATGGGGGCATTTGAAAGCTCTTGTCTACGCAACCCCGGTACCAAATGTAGAGACTCTTCGTGCTCGTATTGTGGACGGCTGTGATACAATACGCCATTCTCCAGGGCTGCATCAGCGCATCAGGGATTCCATGCGACGGAGGGTGGATGCATGTATCCTCGCTAACGGAGGACATTTTGAACATTTCCTGTAACAAAGTGTTTGAAGTGACGCTGGTACGTTCTGTTGCTGTGTGTTTCCATTCCATGATTAATGTGATTTGAAGAGAAGTAATAAAATGAGCTCTAACATGGAAAGTAAGCGTTTCCGGACGCATGTCCACATAACATATTTTCTTTCTTTGTGTGTGAGGAATGTTTTCTGAAAGGTCGGCCGTACCTTTTTGTAACACCCTGTATAATGCATGTAACTGTTCAATTTCTCTACCTCGCATGAGGATGAAACGCAATTAAACTTCGCGGATTTGTAACCTTATTTCGGTGATTACAAAATCAAGACGTATTTACAAAGAATTTGGAAGTATGAGACTACTTATCAATCCACTCGGTCTTCAATTCATTCGTTAATTGTGATGAGAAAGTTGTCATACAGCCGTTGTACCCCACCTCAGGGAAGGTGGCCTACGGTAGTTGTAACTAGCCCTTGATAAGCTGGATACTGGCGGAGTTGACGTCCAAGCCGGTCTCACATAAGTTCTATCGAGGACAGATCTGGGATCTTTCTGGCCGGAGGACCCTTCAATATCACGCGGTCAATTCACAGAGACGCATGCCTTGATTGGACAGGCATTGTCCTGTTGAAAAATCGCGCAACGATACTGCCGCATTGGAGGCAACACAGGAGGGTGCAATATATACGCGACGTGCTGTTGTGACTACTGATAGAGACGTGACGAGAGGTCTTATGCTCTGGCTACCCACATCATGACGCCTGGAAGTAACACGACTGTGTCCCTCCAAATGGGATGTTAATTCCTTAATCCCGATGCTTCTAGTCTCCAACGAATGGTGAAAGATGACACAAAATGTAGCAGGGAGACCATTAACTGTTCTCAGATGGCGAGCACTGATCTGAAGGCGTTGCGATGTTCTTGGTGGTACAATACTTCGAGCCTTCAAACCGTGACGACAAGTACGCCTGCCCTCACTTACCTATGCAGTCCAAATCGGGCCACTGTTACATCCGACAGCCCCACAGATCTGGATATCGCATGACTCGACATGACGGCCAAATGGAGACCAATAACGCGGCCCATTTCGAAGTCTGTCAGGTGCTGATAACGCTTTCTCACACGGGAACACCGACCCTCTGTGTCGTTCATAGTGATCACTCAGTACCTTACCACCTTCAAGCACCCTTATATACCCTATCAGGCCTCGTAAAAACGCTATACACGAACAGCGCCAATGCACTCTAGTCACCGTTCTGTCTGTCACAGAGAAATACGACTCTAATTATTTATATACACGACGATGGTTTGTGCGTGTACCAAGGTACATTGACATCTGACCATGTCTTTTGAATGCTGCACTTGTTTTGACAAGCAGTGTACGTCACAGACCTGCCGGGGTGCCAGCGCAGACGACATGCAGTAAGGGGAGGCCGTGACTCTTACAAATGCAGCTTGTCAGATACTAAGCCTTTAGACACAACTCTTAGTGCCATTTAGAACAAGAACGAAAGCAGGATGTACAGTACTTTTATTTTACAGTAGCTTATCCCGATGCTGTAATTATAAAACAATCTTTCAAGGTGATGTCAGTACCTTCCCCAGATGTTTCTGTCGTTTCGTCGTCTGCCGTTAACAGTCACGGACTATAATGATGACTACTTGTAGGTACATTGACGACTGATACTGTCGTATTTTCGGTTTCCTCGTCCGTTACAGCATCTCCCTATCAGCAGTCATCAAACACATTTTTTTTATGTGACACACCAATTTTATGCACTCCGACCTCAGAGTAGCAATAGTATGCCATGGCGACAGCCGGAGTGGAGCAAATCCATTTTTCTTTTTTTTTTTTTTTTGCAAAATTAAGTCAGTGAAACATGTATATAAAAAAACATTGGTGCTTCCTAATTAACGCCGAATATTCAGCTTTCCTTAGATGTGTCTGTTAATATGAATACAGGACCGAGAGGAATACATTCACTTTTTAGCGAACTGGAGGAAAGTGATTTAGACTAATGTATTTTGTTTCATGGAGGGGAATGAAAAATATTGTTCTACTATATAATAAGGTGGGTCTCTACATATTTCTTTAAATGAAAATTTTCCATACCTGCACTATAGCGCTTATGACCATATAACACAAGTGAAAGCGAAACGAAATCCACATCACTGCCTGCGTGCATGTCAATTAAACGTTAATGTTTTATTTGGCAATACCCCTTGCACTCTACCACTTTACTATCTTTTATCATCATTCTTAAGTGTATGAATCCCCGTTTCACCTAAATAAACCACTGCTGATTGCTTTAATTCTGTTAGTCAAATTTTTCTTGAATATCTCCTGAAATTTGCTTTCAGTTATTAAAAATATCCCATGGACGGGGCTGTATTTCTCAGAGTTTTTCTTCTGATCCTACACGTCGCTTTCTGTATTATAAAATCTGTGAAGTGTTCGCAAAGAAAATACTATTATTTGCAGAAGACGCTACCTCGCCGGCCGGGGTGGCCGAGCGGTTCTAGGCGCTACAATCTGGAACCACGCGACCGCTACGATCGCAGGTTCGAATCCTGCTTCGGGCATGGATGTGTGTGATGTCCTTAGGTTGGTTAGGTTTAAGTAGTTCTAAGTTTTAGGGGACTGATGACCTCAGAAGTTAAGTCCCATTGTGCTCAGAGCCACTTTTTTTTACACTACCTAACATCTCATTTGCCTATATCGTTAATAAAGTATTTATCACGTTCGCTTAGCTTCTATGATCGTCTTTCCACGACCTGCACACTATCGACTTACTCAACATTTTACTTTGGCGTGCCAACATTTGCTTACATACTCTGTCCCCTTCTCTGTTAGCCATGGCACACTATTCTTCCTCTTATCATCAGGAAATTTAATAACGATATCAGCAAGCTGGCGGCAAGAATAATAATGGAAAAGAAGATTGAAGAGCCGTTAGATGACGAGCAGCCTGGCTTAGGAATAGTAAAAGTACCAGAGAGGCTGTTCTGAAGTTGCTATTGATGGTGGAATCAAGACTGAAGAAGAATCAGGACACGTTCATAGGATTGAGGGAAAAAAAAACACACACAAAACGCATAGTGGTGGAAGGTGTTCGAAATTCTGAGAAAAACAGGAGCAAGCTGCACATAAAGGCGGTTAATGAGCAATATGTTCGAGAATCAAGAGGGAACAATAAGTCTGGAATGAACAGGAACGAAGAAGTGCTCGGATAAAAAAGGGTGTAAGACAGGAAAATCGTCTTTCACGCCCACTGTTCAATTGAGATATCGTAGAAGCAATGGCGGAAATAAAATAAAGGTTCAAGAGTGGGATTGAAATTCAAGGTGAACGTATATCATTGATAAGATTCCCTGATGGTATTCAGCAAATGTGAAGAACAATTACGGGATACGTTGGATGAAACGAACCGTCTAATAAGTACAGAATACTGGAAAATATCAAAGGTAATGAGGTGTAGTAGAAATGAGAATGCCGAGAAACTTAACATCAAAGTTGGTGATCATGAGGTATACGAAGTTAACGAATTATGCTACCTTCGAAGCAAAGTAATCCATGACGGACGGAGCAAGGAGGACATAAGAAGCACAGTGGCACTGGCAAAAATGACGTTCCTGCCAAGAGAAGTCTACTAGTATCAGACATAGGCCGTAATTTGAAAAAGAAATTTCTGAGAATGTACGTTTTGAGCACAGCATCTTACGGCAGTGAGCTCTGGACTGTAGGAAGACAAGAAAAGAAGGGAATCGATTTGAGATGTGGTACCGCAGAAGAATGTCGATAATTAGGTGGACTGAAAGGTAAAAAGTGAGGAGGATCTCTGTAGAATCGGTGAGGAAAGGAATATGTTTAAAACAGTGACAAGAAGAAGGGAAAGAAGGGACATAATAATAGGACATCTGTTTAGACATCAGGGTGCTAGAGGAAGCTGTAGAGAGTAAAAACTGAAGAGCAAGATAGAGACTTGAACACATTCATAACTGAGGACGTAGGGTGAAAGTGCTACTCTCTTAGATGAAGAGGTTAGCCCAGGATAGGAATTCGTGGCGGACCACTCAAAGCATTCAGGAAAGTGATGACACTCCCCTCCCCCCTAAAAAAAAAAAATTGCAAGCCGTCGCATCTTCCCGCGACTAGCGACTGCATTTCCCGTAATTAATATCCGTGTTGGCACAGCGAGGTAAAAAGGCGTGCTACTTTGAACAGCAACGTGGATGTACGTAGTCACGTGTCCGTGTTAGTTGCCGGGTCTACAGTTGGCATGGTCTCTTAGTACATCGGAAGTCTTAGCGTCTTGACGGCCGTTCTTTTGTGTCCAAGATATCGAGCCGACTCCCCGTGCCCGCGTTCCATTAGCAAATAGGACAATCGGAAAATAACACGCGCCGTATCGGAACGACCACAATGGCTCACAGGTAAATATCCGTGTTTGCACGGGCCGTTTACCGCGTGGCGCGAGACGGCAAACATCTGCTACGTGATCGGACGGCCGCGGGTGCGACCGGGGCGCAAACAGTCACGCCAAACACAGCGCAGCCCGCTCTCCCTCCGGAACGCCGCAGTTCGATTCCAGGCTGCTGCAGCGATACTACACGCAAAATCAGTGCACCCTCCGTTGTCTGATGAAAAAGGGAGATCCCACACATTGTACCTGAGAGTAGCAAAATTATCCACTGTATTTGGAAGACTTGTAGACAGAAGGGTCAGTAGAGAATGAATTGCCAGTGATGAGAAAGGAAATTTTAGGTTTGGGCTAACCATGCTTCTTACGTATCTTCACTGAAGTATATAAAAAAATTGCAACCCACTCAGGATAGTACCTCCAACTATCCCTACATCTAAATTTGTATTTCGGAAGCCACCTTACAAAGTGTGGCTGGGGATAGCACTGTAACATTCAGCCTTCTCTGTTCCATACGTGAAAGGTGCGGAGAAAGAAATGCTGCCTATAAACTTTCGCAGTCATTTCGCAAGACGTATACTAGAGGAGGTAATAGGTCACCCGACACTTCCTCCAACGTATGTTCTTGGAAACTGAACAGTACTCCTCTCCATGACACACAACGCCTTTTTGGTAGCGACAGTCACTGGAATTTACCGAGCATTTTCCGCGCGTTCTCGCGCCTGCTAAACAATCTCGTAACGAAACCTGCAGTTCTTCCTTGGATCTGTTCTCTCTCTTATATTAATACTACTTGGCAATAGGCCCAGACTGGTACTTGATAATCGATCGAACTAGCGTTTTGTAACCCATTTATTTCGTGAAAATCCTTAGGATTTTTCCAGTATATCTCATTCTGGCATCCGCTTTCCCTACAATTGACTTTATGCACCCATTCCACTTTAGGTTACTCCGACCGGTTACTTCTACATATATCGTCCAGTCACATCGATGTGACCGCCTGTTAAAAACCTGAATAATCAACTTTTGCAGCACTGACGGCTGCGAAATGTCAGGGAGGGAGTCAGCGGGGTTCTGGAAGGCATCTGCAGAGATGTGGAGCTACTTCGACTCCCCTGCCGTAGCCAGCTGCTCTGGTTTCTCGATTGAGTACCCATGGCGCGAACAGGCCGATCGAGGTGGCCCCACAGAATCCCGTTGGTTTAAAATCCGACAAATTTGGTCGCCAGGGAAGTGCGGTAAACTCATAGTGATGCTCTTCGAACGAAGCACGTACAGTGCGAGCTGCGTGACACGTTACGTTCCTGGTAGATGCCATCGTGCCGAGGGAAACACAAACGGTATGTAGTGGCTGGCATGGTCTCCAAGAATATATACATATTTGTGTTGATCGATTGTGCATCCCAGAATGACGAGATCACCCAGGAAATGCCATACAAACATTCCCAGGACCTAATGCTCTCTCCACCAGCCTGGACACTTTCCACATCTGTTGCAGGGTATTTGCTTTCAGATGTTTCACGTTGTACACTCCAACGCCCATCTGTCTGACGGAGCATAAAATATGATTAGTTTCAAGAGGCCACCTGTAGCCACTAAATGGACGTCCTGTTGCTGTACTGGCCAGCAAATTCCAGCCATCGTCGCCGATGAACGGCAGTCAGCAGGGATGCATGATCCAGAGGCCTATGGCGGAGGCCCATAAGCAGCAACGTTCGCTGAACGGTCGTTGAAGAGACATTGCTCCTTGGTTCATCTGGGCAGCCAGATATTCAACAGCTACACGTCTATTCGCCTGTACGCATCTCCACAGCCGTCGTTCATCACTGTCATCTATGTCCTGTGCTCCATCACCGTTGCCTCGGCGCCGGTATTGGATAGCGGCGTTTTGTCATGCACGGTATACTTCAACCACGGCGGCAGACTACCAGTTTACAAAGCTAGCCGTTTCGGAAATGCAAATTGAAAGACCGGTACCCGGCGAACGGTGTGTCCGACGGGGGGCCCTAGCCATACGATTAAATAAAATAAATAAATTACTCACCCTTACTAAAGTAGCGGCAGTCAACTATTACATCTCTCCCCATTAGATAAGAGACTTGTAACTGTTCCATATCCACATTCCATAGACTTCTTCCTAAGCCCCCCTTTTTCCGGTCTCATCGTCACTTACACCAGTTTGTCCTTTACTGACTAGTACAACATATTTGGCTTATACATTCATACAGTTTTAGGATTCGGATATACTGTAATGCATGATTTAATTGTTCAGAGTTACTTTGGGCATTATATTACGCTTATCTCTTGTATCGACATATTCATAAAATGTCACATACCTGTCTGCATCAATCTTTGTACTAATATGAACTCTCGCTGAAACACTGTGGATTATCTGTTTAGTACTAAGCTATCTGACGATGACCTAAGAAGCCGAAAGCCGGTTCATAAGAACTATTTAATAAATATTATTGTGGAAGATTAATACTCAAAAATGGTTCAAATGGCTCTGAGCACTATGGGACTCAACTGCTGAGGTCATTAGTCCCCTAGAACTTAGAACTAGTTAAACCTAACTAACCTAAGGACATCACAAACATCCATGCCCGAGGCAGGATTCGAACCTGCGACCGTAGCGGTCTTGCGGTTCCAGACTGCAGCGCCTTTAACCGCACGGCCTTTCGGCCGGCAAGATTAATACTGTTTATTTAAGTATTGATTACGTCTATGTTCCTCTAAGAACCGATGGAATATTCCATAAACATTTATTTTTGTTACGGATCTACTGGCAGTCTGTGCACCAATCACTGATGCTCCACAGTTCTTTTTGTGCTACGCTGCAGTCTTCTAGAGTTACCGCTTCCATGTACACAACAGCATCGTCTGCGAAAAGTATTACGAAGCTTCCAACACAACCCATTTCTAGATGTAGTCCTGTTAAGAATAACATCTGCAGTACTGTTTCATAGAAAGTTCTGAACCCAATCACAAATCAACTGGAGAGTTTACTTGATTAACAAGGGATTGTGCATGTACATACGAGTTCTCCGTGTAATATGTGGCACTGTGTTTCACCGCAGGCTGCTTTTTTCGAATCCTGTTTTGATTATACACACTCCCTACAAAATTATGTAAATTCATATGAGGATGGAAGAATAATCTAAAATATATACATAAATTTCTGAATTTCAACTTAAAATTACCCTGAGTTCATTCAAAGAAACACCTCTTTCCTACGCTGGTTTACGTAAATTCTGGGTTGGTCCGATACACAAACAAAAATATGATACACATAGAACGACGTTTACATGATCCGGCGACAGACGTAGCGCACTACTTACTCCGTTAGGTTTCTCGACGAGTCTCTCGTCAGGAACAGCATCCGGTCTCAAAATTAAAACAATAAAATGAAATTTGCAAACGACTGAAACAGCGAGGCCCGTGTGACAGGATAAACGTCAGAAAAGAGGAGGAAGAGAGAAACTGAAACACCCATCCCGCCGTTCCTTTGAAGTGCTTTAAGGGAAGTGCAGAGAACCTAATGGATGGCCAGACCGGGGAAGAACCGTGGACGAGCTGCAGAAAGTAACCGGTTCAAAATAAAGCCGCGCAGATTCCGTCGCCGATTTCCAACACGATGAATGTATACGTGCCAGGTTTGACGGCGAAATGGAAGATTTGGTGCGTTTTAGTTGTCACAATAATTTCGTTGTTGTAACTTATTGCCGCAGCAGAAGGACTTACGTCGGTATATGCCGAGTATTGTTCAACTGTTATTTTAAAAATTTGCTTAAATGTGACTGTTTGAAGTGTACTGTAGAGTATCTACGCCGAAGTAATGAACTGCATCAGTAAAAAAGCGAACGACAGAAATCATACCAGCATCGGTCCTGTAGTGGTGGAAGCTGGGCTTGAGAAGAAGATACTACGGCCATCTGATGCAACGATTTAATTGTAGTGGCAGCGCTATACGATTGTTTGAGTCCGTGGTTTAGAAATGGTTTAACGTGAGTCTTGTTGTCAGCTATAGTGGAGGAGTCATGCTGGAGAGTCAAGTTTTCACTTGGAGTTCTCATTGGAGGAGGCGTGCTGTAAGTTACAGTTAGCCGCTGGACGGATAATCACAGCGGAATGCCGGGCGGGGTGGCCTAGGGGTTCTAGGCGCTACAGTCTGGAAGCGTGCGACCGCTACGGTCGCAGGTTCGAATCCTGCCTCGGGCATGGATGTGTGTGATGTCCTTAGGTTAGTTAGGTTTAAGTAGTTCTAAGCTCTAGGGACTGATGACCTCAGAAGTTAAGTCCCATAGTGCTCAGAGCCATTTGAACCATTTTTGAACAGCGGAATGGTGGAACGTACAGTGAGCTACAGGACGTGCGGGTCAGAGTTATTATTGGCCCGATACAGTCCATTTGTTTAGAGCTGCGAGTTTCTGCCAATGAATTACTGTCTAGTGGTTCCCAATATTAATCTTTGAATTGCTGATGAGGGAGATCTTGCTAAGTAATTGTGTAAAGAGCCGGCTTAAATAATTTTTCAGATGATAGAAACGGTCGTTTAGAGGACTTTACTAAGATCAGGCACTTACTGCTCATATGTGAGTCACGGTCAGACGCTGATCTAAATTGTTACGAGTATCTTGGGCTAACGTTCCTGTTGAGTAGACCCTGAGATAATTGGGCGTTTGCTGTGTTTTTGTATATGCGATTAGCACATTCTAAGAGAATCGAGTGTCGGCTGTGTTTATTTGAAAGATTTACACACTGTAAGAGGCTAGTGTGATGCGTTGCTTGCGTAGACGTTTAATTGTTGGTTTGCACTGAGCGGTGTGACTCATTTTGCAACATATTTCATTGGACAGACTCTGGTAAATTTCAGTACGAAATTATTTTTTCTGTACTGTGTGGATTCCCCGTAACGTGTCAAGAAATTTCCCGCAACTGTATACCGTATATTATCATTACTTTCTCTTTTGAAGTGGAGCGTGACCATTAGGAAACGATAGTGGGAGGTGATCTGCCAACACCTGAAGAGGCTTAACTTTGTTGGGGTTGTATAACTTCAGAATCAAAAGTGGAAATGACACTCAGGTTTTTGCTTGAGTCTTTTCTAATTCTAAATCACTGTAGTTGGGGACATAGAATTGCTCGCACTCGTCCACTACAGCCGGCTCGTGACGTAAATGAAAAATGCCAATAAAGTTTCGATACGTTAAAAGTAAGAAAAAGGAGTTCTTCAGTCTTATTTAAATTTATCTTCGATATCATTTCAGCACCTAAAGGAAAGGAAAAAAAAATAAATAAATAAAATAAAATCAAACAAAACGAAACTTCAAAAATAAAAGTTCGGAAAAGAAAGATACAGATGTAAAGATATTATTATTTTGCTGTTAGTTACTTGAAAGCACAGTCTCATATAACGGCAGCAACATTCTATATCGTTTTTGTTATCCATGGCGATAGCAGCGCCTCACGCGGCCAGCAAGCGATATCGGATGAGTGTGAATGCTAACGTCTATATTGATTTGTAACATAGCTTTTTACAATAGGGGGGCGTGTGTACTGGCATAAGAATCAACTGCTGAAGAATTACACTACATTTGTGATTTATTACTTCCTTATGGTGCCTGACACGTACGAAACGGTGCATCACGGTAGAGTTCAGTCTCTTGTAAGTACAGGCATTTACCGAATAAAATGGTTTTCCTTTAATAACAAAAAACTGCTAGTAAACACCAGAAGACCTGATCTTTTACAGAAAGGCGCCGTATATCTATCCAAGTGGATCATAGGAAACCTATATGGAATGTAATACCAACATTATTTAAACTATCAAATAAGTTATGACTCTTGTAGCTTACGTAAAACGACACACTCGTAATATATCGTCAAAGGCCATAAAACTGTCTGCCAACATAGAAGAAACCAATTCCACAATTGTTACTTCTAGTGTTATAGATTTTGCTATTCACACACATTTAATCAAATATGACAGGAATTATGATAATGTCTGGCAATGTTTGCCGACAAGATAAAGAATGCAACCTATAACACTAGATTGCCTACCCACGGCAGTTCTGCTTTGCCGTTTTTGGTACGACTTGGGAAGAGAGAAAAATTAATGTATGATCGCCGATGCGTCGGTTCTCGAGTGTGTTCAGGAGACGTAAGGTTTGATTACGCGAAGATGGTTTCGTGACTGAACTTTGACCCGTGTTGCCTACACGCAATCAAAATCATTGATGAAAACACCTAAGGGATCTATTTGAATAATAAAAAATGGAAGTGAATGCAAAACTGTGAACTTTTGTAAAAAGTTATCAGATTGGAAATTGAACAAATTAATGATCTCCCGAATACAATTGAGATACCGCGATGAAAAGCGAACCTGTAACAAAGCTTACATACATTGAAAAATCACGGTGATTTTAAAGAAAAGAATAAGCAGAGATTTTCTGTAAAGTGAAGCATCAATATATTCTCAAAGAACAAAGGCGTTAAACTAATAGACATCAACAAATATGCAATGATTACAAAACTTACATTTTTATGTTTCTGTCATACATGGAGCAGTTCAACAATCGCTGCTTTTGTCTGTCCGAGATTTCTTAAAAATTAAGTGGTCACACGGTTTACTGAAGCGTTTTCTTGGTGATTTACAAGGTTTTTGACACTAAATAAAATATAACTTGCAGCGGTGCTACACAACACGTCTTAACAAGTCGGCGACCAAACGTAAAAAGGTAATGAAGTCTCTAGAGCAATTCTTAACAAATGATGGATTGTTCTTTCAAATGTTTCACAGCTTATTGCTATCGAGCGCTGTGACAATGATTTAAATATCTGCGCCCAGCGGGTCATAGTGTTTATTTGAAATATCTTAACGCTGGAGGCTCGTCTTGGTGAAGGCGCACATCATAAAGTATTTCATCTCTTTAAACATGTGCTGAGATACTTAATATCTTTACGAAGTACAAACCGATGGCTGTTCTTTTCTTTTATGACAAATATCTCATTTGCAAAGTATCTTAAATCCAATAATATTACATGCTAATCCTGAGCCCAAGCGGCAAGAATCTTCAACACATTCGCTTTTGAAGCAAAAGTAATTACATTAACAAAAAATATTCGTGTATAAAAAAAAGTCGAGTAAAGTGTAAGAAACGCGAATCATTGGACTCCATAAACAGTTTTTAAGTGTCAGGGAAGTGCCTATGATACTAATAACAGAAATATATGCTTCGGAAGCATGAAATGGGTTTATATTCTCTTATTTTCAGCGGTATAAGTTGCAAATATAACACATATTCGAAAGTATTTGTTCGCGAATGAGTCGTAGCCTATGTCATTGTATCGGTGTGATTTGGTTGTTTTCACATGTATTTCGCTATTGTTCATATCTCTTGAGGACTTACCAATGCGTGGAACGCAAAAATGTAACAAATACTCCGTTAATTACGTGAAAAATAACTAAAAATTGCTTTTTCACATCCTATAGCGCTGGTGTCGCTTCAGATGTCAAACGGAAAACAAGTTTCGCACCAGAGTGTGTTGTCACTGTGTGTATCAGACATGGAGATAAAAAAAGAGAGGAGATGACGCTGTATACTTACGCTGAACGTTGTTTTGAAGCCAGAGTGGACGGAGGCTGTCGCGGTCTTAAATAGCCCAAAACATCAACAGACTATTGTTTTTGATTGCTTCTTGTTGTGCACGCAACAACTGTTTTAAACACTAAAAATTAATGCCTTACATGAATAACATAGCGTCAGGAAGACAGTTCGAAATTTTTTCTGTTTTTGAATGCGTATTTGCTCTGGTACACGACACATTTGGCCTCGTCAATGTAACTTGTTTTTTGTTGATATATTTCGAATAACCAAAAAGAGAAGGACGTGTTATGAAAAGCATGCCTTCGTAATTCTTTTAATTCAATTTTTACTGTATTTTTATCGATAGCAAATGGAGCTGGAACTCCGAAGCCAATGCTTGGTTGCTAACTGATACCGGTACCGCTTTTTGTTCATTACATTTTCAGTTTTCAACAAGTAGAGTACTATAAATGTGATTTTGGTCGAAAACGCTTAGACACCGTAAAATAAATATTTAAATTTAACATGTGTTAAGTCATTCTTTAGTAATCAAAGTCCAATCTGTGTAAGGTGCCTACCTTTTCAACAGTAGCCTATTTGCTTCTTTTATCGGAATATTTCTCGCTAGTAGTGCTGTCAGTCTTTTAGGAATAACCAAACATATCACAACTGGAATGCACGTCTACTTTCAACATCTACTCCATTTTGCTTTTGAATTTCATTTTGAGGTTGTCAGAGTATAGAAGTCTATATCATGCTTTGTAATATACCAATAGTTATTTAGATACATGTCCCATGTATCATTTTCACGATAAATCGTAATGATGTGGAATGAGTCGTTTTATATTAACATCAATTTTTACTGTAAATACGCTTCCTTTCTGATCATTTATTAGTCTTTTTTTTGTTTTTTAATCAAAGACGCAGATGCTAGTAATTCCTCTCGATCTCCATTTACACATTACAATAATAGATTATCTCCTGCTGAAGAGAAGGAGATGTCAAAGAGAAATGTTTTCCATTTATTTTCAAATTTTGCTTTGCTATCTGTCAGGCGTTTTATATCACTGGGAAAGAAATCAAAACTTTTGGTTGCAGCATTGTGAACGCCTGTTTGTGCTTCACACATCCATAATGTGCCGTAACGAAGTCGTGTTTTCCTTCTGGTAATGTAATTATGTACAGCATTGTTCCTATTGAAGTGCAGTGGATTACTTACAACAAACTACGTGGGAGAATAACTGGGGGAATAACTACACTGTGATGCGAGCAGACTGCTACTCAGATGCCGAGCTTCAGGCAAGCATGGCGAAAACCGCACACACACACACACCCACACACACACACACATATATATATATATATATATATATATATATATATATATATATATATATATATATACCTTGTAGTGTAACCTAATGTACCTTATTTTAAAATCACTTAAAACAATACATTTTGCATTTTTTACAATTTTTCCAAGAAAGTCTTGCATATTTCCCGATCCACCCCACCCACAGGGCAGAATGAGATAAGGTTATTTTTTGTTAAATTATTGCATAAATGTTGAATTTGAATTACGAATATCGTATTAAACTATGACAAAATGTTGTATAAGAGACAATTCAGACTAAGAAATGTGTAATTTAAACTATTAAAAAGTCATTCTTCAAAATAAGGAAATATTTTAATGTCATTCTGAACAATGTACAATGCTTAATAACCACCAAACCACTAACTACTAGCCCTTTCGACAATAGTCACAACTCAGTATTTCCTCTTCACCTTCACTATGCCGGCACATGAATTGTGTGCCCACTTGAAACACCTTTGTCATGTGACCCAGCCCTCATTAGAAACGGAGTAGAAGTCCCCACAGTAGAGACACTGAGCATCCTCTCTCTCTCTGATTCTCCCTTCTCCATCATCTTCTTCCTCTTATTTTTCTTTAGGTCTTTGATGTCCTCTGTTTTGGTTTTTTTGGGTGTGCAGTTTTATATTTTTGCCTTAAGTTGTATTGCACCTGACGTCTCTGTCCTGACATTGTTCATATTTGTGCTCCTTTCTCCTTTCTGTAGGCCCACTTTACGTGCGAAATATTCTGCAGTTCCTTCTTATGAGGAGAATCTGTTGATACGACGGTCTTTACTTTTCGTCTTGTAGTCCGCCGAGTATTTTGACAGATTAGTGGGACTGGAATGACAGCCTCGAGCGATATCTGTAAAGCTGAGTTCTTCGGCGAAAATAGCTGGTTGGGAGAGTTAGACTGAGAAACTGCTAATTTGTTGAATCCCATTGCTCGAGCACCAGCAGTACTTTCTGTCTTGCGAATAGACATTGTAGGATGCCTCGTAATAAATCCTTTAACCCAGTCTTGTCCAGCTAGACAAGTTTGTTTGTCAAATCTGTGTGGTAAGCCATTTCTTTCGGCTAGTTCATAGGCTAGTGATCTGAGATCTTTAATTGTTGTACAAAAAAGTCTACTTTCCATTGACTTGAGATATGTTTTCGGCACATGTTCTTGTTCTGCAGTGAACACCTTTTTAAATTTCCCATCTGATTTGTCAATTGTGTAGTCAGGATTAGTCGTAGCTTTAGGCACATACCTTTCAAATGCTGATTTCGGTACGTTGAACTACCTAGATGCTTTTAAAAATCCCATTTGGGAAGATGAAACGGCTGAAACTGCCATTTCCATCCTTTTACGTCCCATTGCTGTCTATCAGTCTTTTTCACGTACGTTAGCACCATCTGTAACAGAAAGGGGGAAAGAAAAAAGAATACAGTTTGCTTTCTATTTGCATCAAAATATGACGCAATATGCATCCCAAGAGCAATTTTGAGGTTAACAATTTTTATGGAGTGTATTAACTGATATGATGCAATATGCCTCCAAGAGCAATTTTGAGGTTAACAATTTTTATGGAGTGTAATAACTGATGTATTTCAACGTATTAAATAACTAAAGTATAACAAATGCCATGCACTTTAAGGAAATGTGTCATTTTAGGGATACAATTAACAATTAACAGCTTACCTGGCGTTGAAATTCACCAAACGTTAGCACAACGCAAGCGGTAATGTGGCGGACAACAATTAACATATTCAAACTAAATAAAAATGGCTGCCATAACTTTCCTTCCATTCGGAGAAATAGTTACATGCCCATACAACAGATTGCAGCACTGTGTAGTCTAGAAAAAAGCAATTTCCCATTGTGCCCCCCTATCCCGTTCTGCCCCGAGTTCCCCTACACAAAACCCATGACCGGTGTCTTTGGCAGTTCTAGTCACAGTCTTTTTTAAGGACAGAGGTAAAGTGAACGATAAATAATTATGAACAGGAGGAATTCAGGGCATGAGCTGCTGCATCAACAATCAGCGCGATCATGTAGCCGTGCGTTGTGCGGCGACGAGACTGTTGATAAAGCATTGTTTGGATGTTGGAGCGTTCCTTCCCTCTCTCCACCTCCACACCCTCCATCTCCTTCATGAGGGCAATTTCCAACGCCTCCCCCTCCCAGATGACGAACTTCGCCGTAACATCTACCCTTCCTTCCAACTGTAACCTGGCCTTGTACCCCCCCCCCCCCCCCCCCAGGGCGCCCTTTTTCCTCTTCCCTCCTTCTCCCAGAGCGGATTTTCCTCCTTCCCCCACTCCCCTGAGACCCTGCACCTCATAGTTGCCTCTCTCCTTTCCACAGTTGGTTGTACTTATTTAAAATAAATAAAATTTAATTTTCTGTTGGAACGAGGTACTGCCGGTTTTAGGAACAGGCACATATACTGGGTGAGTCACCTAACGTTACCGCTCGATATATTTCGTAAACCACATCAAATACTGACGAACCGATTCCACAGACCGAACGTGAGGAGAGGGGCTAGAGTAATTGGTTAATACGAACCATAAAAAATGCACGGAAGTATGTTTTTTAACACAAACCTACGTTTTTTTAAATAGAACCCGGTTAGTTTTGTTAGCACATCTGAACATATAAACAAATACGTAATCAATGCCGTTTGTTGCATTGTAAAATGTTAATTACATCTGGAGATATTGTAACCTAAAGTTGACGCTTGAGTACCACTCCTCCGCTGTTCGATCGTGTGTATCGGAGAGCACCGAATTACGTAGGGATCCAAAGGGAACGGTGATGGACCTTAGGTATAGAAGAGACTGGAATAGCACATTACGTCCACATGCTAACACCTTTTTATTGGTCTTTTTCACTGACGCACATGTACATAACCATGAAGGGTGAGGTACACGTACACACGTGGTTTCCGTTTTCAATTACGGAGTGGAATAGAGTGTGTCCCGACATGTCAGGCCAATAGATGTTCAATGTGGTGGCCATCATTTGCTGCACACAATTGCAATCTCTGGCGTAATGAATGTCGTACACGCCGCAGTACATCTGGTGTAATGTCGCCGCAGGCTGCCACAATACGTTGTTTCATATCCTCTGGGGTTGTAGGCACATCACGGTACACATTCTCCTTTAGCGTGCCCCACAGAAAGAAGTCCAGAGGTGTAAGATCAGGAGAACGGGCTGGCCAATTTATGCGTCCTCCACGTCCTATGAAACGCCCGTCGAACATCCTGTCAAGGGTCAGCCTAGTGTTAATTGCGGAATGTGCAGGTGCACCATCATGCTGATACCACATACGTCGACGCGTTTCCAGTGGGACATTTCCGAGCAACGTTGGCAGATCATTCTGTAGAAACGCTCGTAATTCGGTTCTCTCCGATACACACGATCGAACAGCGGAGGAGTGGTACTCAAGCGTCAACTTTAGGTTACGATATTTCCGGATGTAATTAACATTTTAGAATGCAACAAACGGCACTGATTACGTATTTGTTTATATGTTCAGATTTGCTAACAAAACTAACGGGGTTCCATTTTAAAAAAACGTAGGTTTGTGTTAAAAAACATACTTCCGTGCATTTTTTTATGGTTTGTATTAACCAATTACACTAGCCCCTCTCCTCACGTTCGGTCTGTGGAATCGGTTCGTCAGTATTTGATGTGGTTTACGAAATATATCCAGCGGTAATGTTAGGTGACTCACCCTGTATATTTACTCATACACGTATGCATGTCTTAAGCATTGCATCTCGATTTAGGTGATACAGTACAGGTATTGTCTAAGATTAGCCGCCTACCAATAATCGAAGCTTCAGCTGCCGTTAAGGATATATTTTAGCCACCCGTGATAACGTAATTCCCACAACTGGGATAAGTTTCAGATAGAATTACGT
Organism: Schistocerca piceifrons; assembly: GCF_021461385.2. Taxonomy (NCBI): domain Eukaryota; kingdom Metazoa; phylum Arthropoda; class Insecta; order Orthoptera; family Acrididae; genus Schistocerca; species Schistocerca piceifrons. Next base: position 1,022,640,648 of record NC_060139.1, on the reverse strand, counting down.
GACTATTATTCCGACACAGTGCAGAGTCATCAGCTCCAAGTTCGAATAATGGCGACACCTCTCGTTGATGCGCAACGGAACGCAATAGTATTTTACCGATTACATGTGGAAAACCCGGCATAATTTCCTGATTCTGCTTTCAGTTTAACACAGCAGAGCTATTGGATATTATATCTTAAAAAAAATGTGTAACTAATATATTTTAGAGGAAACACTCTCCTAGTAAATTTGTTTGTCCTTTGATTTATCGTGATCTGTTACTGATTTTTAGTGAAGTTAGTTTTTACGTTTAGCTTTCAAAAAATACGAAAGAGATATAATAAGCAAAATAATGAATTTCGTAGGTTGCCAATTACGTATTATATCTGGTTTTATCGAGCGCCAGGCTCCCTACAAATTACTGTAAATGCAATACCGTAGTATTACTCAGCTCCAGTTCACTGATCTGAAATTATTACTATCACAGAAAATAGACAAGTTTTAATAAAATTATTTCACTGGATTCCTTCAATTAATCTCACTGAATATTTTTACATAATTTCTTCCGCTCCGGCTATCAGACATTGTGCCCTGAAAAAATATTGTTAAATGTACCGCGAAATGGCGGCTAATTGTCAACAGTCAGAGATCACTATTACTCGCTCCGCAGCAGCTGGAAACATGCTAAATAATTTCCATTAAATATTATTTTCATAAGATAAATGTGGCGTAGGTTCTTGAAATAACGCACGGAGATCACTTTATACTAATATATTCTTTCTAGAACACAGTTTACACCATTAAATATTTGCAATTACGTTACGGCAGAAACAAATGCTAGCGCAACACAATAGCTTACGTACCTTATTCCAGCTAACACCAGAACGAACAGAACAAAACAGACTAGACAGAAGAATGAGCATTGCATTGTGTTTTATGCTCTTACAAAGATAATAATACTTCTTTTAATAAGGCCTTTTCTGCATCTATCGATCTATATTGTATATTTTTACAGTTAGTGTTATTAGCTTTCGCAGATAAATCGATGTTTGCAGTTCATTTTGAGTCACATACAGTCATTTTTATTTATGTTTCACCTCGATAATGGTGAATATTGCAAAAGGGACACTACATGGAGTACACTGAGAAGAACTCATCTACGCTATACCGCAAGTGTGTACATCTATGCTTAATCTACAGATCAAAACTCATCATCGAAAAGAGAAAATACCGTCTCCTGCGCTAGAAAAGAGGGAGAAAAAGTGTGAAATTTTCAAACTAGAAAAGATATGCTCCCCAGGATTGGGACATTCTCAGAGTCTGTGTGTCCAACACAGTGTGACTTGTAGTCACGGAGGTATGAATTCTGGATTCCAGTTGGCACGCTGCACAGTAAAGAGACAAACTGGAACAGAAGGACAACCTTGGTGCAGAGTTAGGCTGTCAAAAGTTTCTTCTACCGGCCAATTTGAGGATGGTTACGGGGAGTTCGCCACTTTCATCTAGTCATATATTGGCTCAAAGAAACGTAGCTTTGAAACATATACTGTTCAACTTCAGTTATACTAGTTGTGGTGTGCATACTGTAAGACCTTCGGTACACACACCATCAGATTATTTGACTTGTCGCTCTAACGAAGTAGGCGAGTGTCAGCAATATGTCTCGTGGTCTTATCGTGGCGTGTTTATCTTCTGCCGTTAGGTCAGACGATAGAAATGCCACTTGCACGCTTAGAGTAGCAGATTGACAGTGACCAACTTTAAACAGAACTTGATTAATTTTCACACACATTTATTAAAATAATAAAAAGCATAAAAATAACTTAACTTGGTTCTGGATGCTATTTACAATTGACAGTCTGAAGTTCCTTTGGTCTTGGTACATTAATCTTATTCTCACATATCTCTGATACTTGACAAAGTGTCTATTCATTTATCTTCATGGCTATGTACAGGAATATGATAATCTTATTAGGCGCAGACTGAAACTTGACTACAGACTAATGAAGACTAATGTAGACTGATGCAGACTAATGCAGACTGATGCAGACTGACTAATCGGAGGTCTGTACACTCGTTATAATACCTCGCGCGTTCAGGTATCACTGCGCGAGTGCGATCTGCGAGGAGAAAAGGTTCTACGTTAGCAGCAATCGCATTGGCTGCGTTACATATTAATATGCGGATCGGCGGAAGCAGAATTAGGTCCGTCTCTGAGACAGCGCCATCTCGGAGTGCGGACACAGAAGAGCGTGCGCCTCCGCTGCTGTGCTTAGCGGGGCGCACTCTATTGGGAAAGTTGTGTACGCGCAGACTACGCGCAACTATGTACACAACACTAGTCATCACTAAAAAATACAAATCGGCAAAGTAATCCAATAAAAAATATAAACCTATATAAAATTTTACACCGTCTGGTCACATAGTGTGACCATCTGTCAAAAGCCTGAATAACTACATTTTTCAGCACACAGCGCAGTGAGACGTGCTGGAAGAGCGTCAGTGTAAGGGTGAACATGGTCCCCAAGGATAAATACATAATTCTGTTGACCCACTGTGCCTATCAGAACTACAACGCTCTCTCGTCCAACCTGAACACTTACGACGGTTGTTGCAGCGTGTCTGCTTTCAGACGTTTCACGCTGTATACGCCAACGGCTATCTGTCCGATGGAGAATAAAATGTCATTCATCTAAACAGGTCACCTGTCGCCAGTCAGTGGATGTCCAGTTGCGAAATTGGCGAGCAAATTTTAGCCTTCATTGGCGATGAACGGCAGTCAGCGTGGGTGCCATGATCCAGACGTCTACTGTGAGGCCCATACGCAGCAGCGTTCGCTGAACAGTCATTGAGGAGACACTCGTGGTAGCCCCTTGGTTCATGTGGGCGGTTGATCAACAGCCGCACACTCATTCGCCGTCATTCGCCTGTATCACCTACGGCCTGTGGTGTACCACAGTTGGCCCGGCACCATTTTGCCAAGCGTGGTATACTTTACAGTTTAGGTACTTAGCCGTTTCGAAAATGCTTCCACACTTGGGTGAAAGTGAGTGATCATGTCCTTTTGGGCGATAGAAAAATCGCCCCGGTTTCGCATTGTGACAATGGCTGTTCTGTTTTCCACGTCCACAGGACACACTTTATACAGGGTGTTACAAAAAGGTACGGCCAAACTTTCAGGAAACATTCCTCACACACAAAGAACGAAAACATGTTATGTGGAGATGTGTCCGGAAACGCTTACTTTCCATGTTAGAGTTCATTTTATTACTTCTCTTCAAATCACATTAATCATGGAATGGAAACACACAGCAACAACGTGACTTCAAACACTTTGTTACAGGAAATGTTCAAAATGTCCTCCGTTAGCGGGGATACATGCATCCACCCTCCGTCGCATGGAATTACTGATGCGCTGATGCAGCCCTGGAGAATGGCGTATTGTATCACAGCCGTCCACAATACGAGCACGAAGATTCTCTATATTTGGTACCGGGGTTGCGTAAACAAGAGCTTTCAAATGCCCCCATAAATGAAAGTAAAGGGGGTTGAGGTGAGGAGAGCGTGGAGGCCATGGAATTGGTCCGCCTCTACCAATCCGTCGGTCACCGAATCTGTTGTTGAGAAGTGTACGAACACTTCGACTGAAATGTGCAGAAGCTCCATCGTGCATGAACCACATGTTGTGTCGTACTTGAAAAGGCACATGTTCTACCAGCACAGGTAGAGTATCCCGTATGAAATCATGATAACGTGCTCCATTGAGCGTAGGTGGAAGAACATGGGGCCCAATCAAGACATCACCAACAATGCTACGTACTGATGTGCTTGATGCTAGTACTGTAGAGCAATGAGTCGCATGTCACCACAAGCACCGAGGTCAACATTACCTTCCTTCAATTGGGCCAACTGGCATTGAATTGAGGAAGTACAGTACATACTGACGAAACTAAAATGAGCTCCAACATGGAAATTAAGCGTTTCCGGACACATGTCCACATAACATCTTTTCTTTATTTGTGTGTGAGGAATGTTTCCTGAAAGTTTGCCCGTACCTTTTTGTAACACCCTGCATACACTCCACTGCTAATGCTGTGAGTAGTTATTGCATGTTGACGCTGAACATAGGCAGTGGTCATACCAATGTGACTTGATCTTAAATAACCAATTATATTCGGAACTGTGCCGTGAATTATCAGTTTCAAGGGATATTTGAATTCCAGTCTCGCCCAGCAGTTCATGCCAGCATGGCTCATGCACTCTGGTCGCGGTGGGGGACGTGAGTTTCTGTGAGTTTTGAGAGAGCAATGCCATGACGGGGTGAGAATCAGCGTTGCAGGCAAAGCCGATTGTAATCTGACAGTTGGAATGGAATCAGCCACATCTGCTTCTGCCAGCATCGAACCACCACAGGCGGCAGCGGGCGACTCTTGGCGTTCAGCGCCGGACCTGGCATGGCGCGCCGACTGAGGTTGTTGATGTTTTTGTGTGGCTTGCCTGGGGTCTGTAAAGTGAGCATGTGGTGGCTGTAGTCATAATAGGAGCGGAAGGATTGGAATCAGCCAGCACATTGTCTTGCTATTGTTTGTGTCTCTCTCTTTCTGTTGTCTTTCTGGTGTTAGCTTAATGTGTTGGCCTTGGTTGGCTATGTTGTACGAAGGGCGTTCAATAAGTAATGCAACACATTACATATTGAAATCTGGTTTCACAGCACAGAGCGGATCAGATTATGGTTGTGGAGGGGGCCGTAATCAGTTACTGTTAGTTGCACAAAATACACGAACTTTTATGTTCCTAAGAACCACTTAATTACACATTGCCTTAAAGGATCAAATTAAAACAATGCGGCTGAAGGCCTAGTTAAGAAAACTTGGGATACCTCGTGGGCTGATGAACCAAAACCACAACAAAAACAAGAACGGCTGAAGGCCTGAACACAAGTTATAAAAATTGCTTTAAAGAATACATGTGGGTGAAGGCCTTACTTAAAAAAACGTTTCATGTAAATACTGAACTAAAGGCCACACCAAGACATTGAACAACTCAGGGCTTATGGCCTGGGTAACAAGAATTTCAGAGAGAAAAAATTTAAAAAAAGAATTAGTTTTCAACAGATCGATTTTCAAAATTATAATTTAAGTCAGCTGAAGGCCTTATCTTAAAATTAAAACAAACTAAATTAATAGATGGCTGAAAGCCTCGCACAGTACATCAGACTAAAACTAAAATCACAATCTAAAACAAACAGAACAGTGGTGCTTAGAAGTGTTCCAAGGAGGTAGCTCGAACGTAAGATGGGGTGAGACAGGCAGCCAAGAGTAAGGTTAAATAATCGGATGGCAACCCAGCCCAGGGACACCGGAGGGACCGACCAACAACTTAATCAATTCCCTTCCACCCGACCAATGGTACGACGCCGGCCGTGGTGGCCGAGCAGTTCTATTTTATTTATTTATTTATTTATTTATTTATTTATTTATTGTTCCGTGGGACCACATTAAGGAGAAGTCTCCATGGTCATGGAACGAGTCAATACATGAAATTATAACACGATTGTAGAAACAGATAAAATGAAGTATAAGAAACATATTCAGGCGACACGCCGTTAGTTTAAATAAAGAAAATCAAGAATGTAACACTGGAATTTGCTTAATTTTTTTTAGCTCTTCCAGGAGCTCCTCGACAGAATAGAAGGAGTGAGCCATGAGGAAACTCTTCAGTTTAGACTTAAAAGCGTTTGGGCTACTGCTAAGATTTTTGAGTTCTTGTGGTAGCTTATTGAAAATGGATGCAGCAGAATACTGCACTCCTTTCTGCACAAGAGTCAAGGAAGTGCATTCCACATGCAGATTTGATTTCTGCCTAGTATTAACTGAGTGAAAGCTGCTAACTCTTGGGAATAAGCTAATATTGCTAACAGCAAACGACATTAAAGAAAATATATACTGTGAGGCCAATGTCAGAATTCCCAGACTATTGAATAGGGGTCGACAAGAGGTTCTCGAACTTACACCACACATAGCTCGAACAGCCCGTTTTTGAGCCAAAAATACCCTTTTTGAATCAGAAGAATTACCCCAAAAAATAATACCATATGACATAAGCGTATGAAAATATGCGAAGTAGACTACTTTTCGTGTTGAAATGTCACTTATTTCAGATACTGTTCTAATGGTAAATAAAGCGGCATTTAGTTTCTGAACAAGATCCTGAACATGGGCTTTCCACAACAGCTTACTATCTATCCGTACGCCTAGGAACTTGAACTGTTCCGTCTCGCTTATAACATGTCCATTCTGTCTGATTAAAAAATCAGTTCTTGTTGAATTGTGAGTTAGAAACTGTAAAAACTGAGTCTTACTGTGATTTAGCATCAAATTATTTTCCACAAGCCATGAACTTATTTCATGAACTACATTATTTGATAATGTTTCAATATTACACACAAGATCCTTCACTACCAAGATGGTGTCATCAGCAAACAGAAATAATTTTGAACCACCTGTAATACTAGAAGGCATACCATTTATATAAATAAGAAACAGCAGTGGCCCCAGCACCGATCCTTGGGGAACGCCCCATTTAACAGTGCCCCATTGGGACTGAACATCATTACCACTCTATATATTACGGAGAATTACCTTCTACTTTCTGTTCTTAAAGTAAGAGGCGAACCAATTGTAAGCTACTCCCCATACTCCATAATGTTCCAACTTCTGCAGTAATATTTTGTGGTCAACACAGTCAAAAGCCTTCGTTAAATCAAAGAAAACACCTAACGTTCGTAACCTTTTATTTAATCCGTCCAAAACCTCAGTTGTTAAGCCATTTCTAAAACCAAACTGTACATTTGACAGCAAATTATGTGAATTTAAATGCTGCAGTAACCTTGTATATACAACCCTCTGGATAACTTTAGCAAAAACCGATGGCATAGAAATTGGTCTATAATTATCAACATTATCCCTGTCTCCCTTTTTATAAAGTGGCTTCACTACCGAGTAGTTTAATCGGTCAGGAAACCGACCACTCCTAAAGGAAAAGTTACAGATATGGCTAAGTACTGGGCTAACATACATGGAACAATACTTCAGTATTCTGCTAGATACCCCGTCATATCCATGAGAGTTCTTGGTCTTTAGTGATTTAATTATTAACTCAATCTCCCTCTTGTCAGTATCATGGAGGAGCATTTCAGGTAACAGTCTCGGAACACTTTTTTCTACGAGCGCTATATGATTCCCTGTTGGGACTAGGTTTCTATTTAGTTCACCTGCTATATTCAGAAAGTGATTATTAAATACTGTGCATATATGCAAATACTGTACATATATGCGCTACAGGCGCTACAGTCTGGAACCGCGCGACCGCTACGGTCGCAGGTTCGATTCCTGCCTCGGGCATGGATGTTTGTGATGTCCTTAGGTTAGTTAGGTTTAAGTAGTTCTAAGTTCTAGGGGACTGATGACCTCAGAAGTTAAGTCCCATAGTGCTCAGAGCCATTTGAACCATTTGAATGGTACGACAAAGGGATAATATCAGCAGAGGACGAAGATACCAGCGGCACTACGTCTTCAAAATTGGTGTCAAAAAACAGCCAAAGCACAATAACCACTCTTAAGAAAAATATATGAACAAACAACTAAAAGGCTGTCGAACTACACGTCGTGCCGGGCAGTATCAACACACAGAGGAAAAACACACTGCTGGAAAACTTATGCTAACGACCAGGGCGGGTAACTAGGGCGTTAACGGCCACAAGGCAGAAAATACCGCTGGTGCAATTCACTGATAAGTAACAACCAATTTAATAGTTAATCACCACACGGGAAATTTTGACAACTGCAACACACCATACGTTGCTGCCAGCCGGAACGGCCCAGGAAGCAACAAATGACAATGAACGAAGAAATGTCACAGCAGTTGAGGTTTCATAACAGGTTACTGATCACTCCAACGAACTTTGTAGCACTCGCAGCTAGAGTTTCACAATCCGACCGCGCGTGCATGCCACTAGCAGTCCCGGCCTGACCTCGCACTGTGGAGACTTCCTTGCTGTTTTGTCCCAACCGACCGACTGCCGCACACACCACCACACAGAAATAGCGGTCACACCAAAGATGGTACAGCAGTACTAGTATCGATAGGCGCTGCTGCTGCCACTGACAGGTCAGCAACTTGTTATGGTAGTAACTCAGGGAGACATAAGACGCCACTCGATTGCGACAAACTACCAAAGAACAAAGGGCATCAAAGCGAGCCGGCTACAGCTCACATATATCGGCTAATTTCGGTTTAAAAAACCCGGAAATAGTCGTGGGATAGCGTGGAATATTCCCACTTCAGCGGCTATAGTTCTATGAATTTCGGATAGGTTGGATGTGCGTTCCAAGTTTTGGCGGAAACCCAGAGTATCACCGATGCTCGTAGCCGACTTCAGGATGTTTACAGAGACCTGGTAGTCAACAAAAGCACGTCGCAGTGAACAAAAGCACGCTGAGTCGTTGAGTGAGGCGTCTGTCATCATTGCAATAAGGTCGCGCAAACCTGTCGATCTCCTGCATGCCAGCCAGCTGCACACAGCTGTGACTCCTGCAAATGTTGGAAAGTGCAGACACTTTCATTCAAAGTGATCGACGGATCACAATAAAACCCTCGGCTGCACAACTGGACGTCTCTGCTGGTAGTGCGGACACACTCGTCCGCCAGCTGAGTTACTTAAAGGTATGTGCCCGCTGAGTTCCTCACCGCCTACAGAATACCATAAAGAGCAACGAATGACCATCTGGTTGGAATACCTTGCGAGTTACTAGGCTGATAGCTACCATTTTTGTCGAACATCGTCACAGGCGACGAGACATGGGTTAATCATTTCGAACCCGAGACAAAACGGCAATCCATGGAACTGCGCCACACCACGTCTCCTCTGAGGAAGAAGTTCAAACACGCGCCCTCGGCAGGCAAACTCGTTGCGACGGTCTTCTGGGACCCTCAAGGGGTTTGATGTCTTCCCTCAGGGTGCAGCATGAACTGGGAAGATCATTTTCCCAACCTCCAGAAATGGAAAAAGCGACTTCAGCGAGTTCGTCGCCACAAAAATGCAAACTAAGTCCTTTTTCTCCATGACAAGGCAAGGCCTCACACAAGTCTGCGCATCTGAGAGGAGCTCACAAATCTACATTGGGCTATTCTTCCTCATCTACCCTACAAACCGAATCTCTCACGTTCCCAAATCCATTTGTTTGGCCCAATGATGGATGCGCTTTGTGGGAAGCAGTACAAAAAGACATTGGCTCTGGCATCGACCAGTGGGAGTGGTACCATGTGGGCATAAAGGCCTCCCAGTAAGGCGACATAAGGGCGTTGCGTTGAACGGAGATTATATCGAAAAAGAGAGTTTTGTAGCCAAAATTAAAGGTGTATTGGAATCCTGAATAAAACCAACCTGTTCGAGAGAAAAAAATGTATTGTGTTACTTATTAAAGGCTCCTTGTATGGTTAGGTACCCTTGTGTTCTCTTGATCTTACTTGTATTGTTATCTCCATATGATAATTTCTCCTTCTTTATTGTAATATTTTTATATTAGAGGAGTGAAACATTGATACTTCATTTTACGTACTAGGTTAGTGCTTTCTTATTTACGTATATTTATATCTGCCCCTTGGTAAAACTGATTAATCCTGTGGGGCCAGAGTTTTATGGAGTATTATTTTATTCTACTAGGTACCAAGTCTCTTTTCAAAAACTGAATGGTGTTTCCTGGTTTGTTTTTCCTCGTGTATCAACTCGGAGTTATTTTAATGTTTTGAATTGTTTAATAAAAAATTGTTTAACAAAACTGATTTATCTTTGGTTAAAATTTTACACCTGCAAAAGCTATTCTCATGTTCCAGTCCCACCGATGCCTGCTCCTCAACATCAAAGTTATACAAGCGTTGTTTTAAAGATTTTTCTTGGTTCTACAATTTCACAGGTAGTAATGTGGCATTTTTGTTGATATCCAGTAGGATTTCCGCAATCATTATACTTTTTTTTTCTTATTTGAGGATTTTAATTTTAAATTTAAATTTGTATATAACTGGTGGCATCTATATTCGTATTAATAATATGAAAAGATGTACTTCAGATGTACTATTGAAATATACTTACTGTCTGGGTACCAATGTAACTTACATTAAAAATTGTATTCAAATAACCATCAATATTTTGAGAAACGACAGGTTTTCTGTACTATTGTTCAAATTTAGTTCTTGGGGCACAACATGTTTCCATCTCACCGAGTTATGCTGTTGGTCACTAGCATCTACTGGACTTTGCTATTTCTGTTTTCAGCAGCAGATAAGTGCTTCAAGAAATCTCTAGAAACTACAATTTTAAGATGCGTCTATTCCTCAATCACCATTTGGGAATTCATTATGACTTCTTTTCCTGTGTTTAAGATTAAACCAGTCTCCTTAACTGACATTCCGAATGTGCTGTGATGATCTTATTGCACAGCAATGTTCTAAGTTCTGTGCCAAACTACTTGCTTGTATCTTGCGTAGTGAAGACACGTAACACTGTTGACGGTGATCCTTCTGTCGTATCCGGTACATAAACTGAGAGAGTAAACCAATATAACCATTGCCCAAGGCGAGAGAATGAGGACACGTGCAGTTGTGGGCACATGATGCTGAGCTGAGATGAATGGGGAATCGTTCTAGTGATGATAAGAGGAAATACGCAAACATAAGTCACTTAGACAAAGGGCAGACTATTATCTTACAGAGTCTGGGAACAAGCATCTTGGTAACTGCCACACTGGTCGGCTATTAGCATCCGTGTGTCATGATCATCTATACGAATATGTTGAAGAGTGGTGAAATGACGTGTAGGTGTCAACTGTGGACTGTATGGAGATTACTGCAGACCACCTGCACTCCTTCATGCTTGATGGCTTCCACAAAGTGATGAGATTTTCCAGTAATTCTGTTACGAATGTCGTAAGGTCAGAATTATGCTACAGTAGTTTGAGCTCTGCAATAGTGAATTCAGGTTGATGTTTAGGCCACCAGATTCGCGTGATTTGGGGCGCTGCTGGGTACCAGCTTTCCACAGACAAACCACAGGCCTTTAAGTTACGTGAATTGAGTGACAACTGCATAGACATCTGTTGCTTCACAGTCCACAAAACCTACCAAGGAGTTGCCGAATCCGTGCCACACAGAATCGCTGCTGCACTGTGTTCAAAAACTGGACCAACACGCTATACTGACAAGGGAACCTCCCCATCGCACCCCCCTCAGATTTAATTCTAAGTTGGCACAGTGGATAGACCTTGGAAAGCTGAACACAGATCAATCGAGAAAACAGGAAGAAGTTGTGTGGAACTATGAAAAAAGAAGCAAAATATGCAAACTGAGTAGTCCATGTGGAATATAAGCAACATCAAGGGCACAGTGAACTCAGGAGCGCTGTGGTCCTGTGACTAGCGTGAGCAGCTGCGGAACGAGAGGTCCTTGGTTCAAGTATTCCCTTGAGTGGAAATTTTAATTATTTGTTTTCAGTTTATGTTACAAATTCTTATGTTTTCATCACTTTTTTGGCAGTGATTATCACATCCACAAGAAAACCTAAATCGGGAAAGGTAGAAGAATCTTTTTACCCATTCGCCAAGTGTACAAGTTAGGTGAGTCGACAACATATTCCCGTCAGACGCACATGCCGTCACCAGTGTCAGACGTGTTTTCCTGTGGAGGAATCGATTGACCTATGACCTTGCGATCAAATGTTTTCGGTTCCCATTGAAGAGGCACCTACTTTCGTCGACTAATCGCACGGTTTTGCGGTGCGGTCGCAAAACAAAGACACTAAACTTATTACAGTGAACAGAGACGTCAATGAACGAACGGACAGATCATAAATTTACGAAAATAAAGATAGTAAACTTATCACTCGAGGGAAGACTTGAACCAAGGACCTCTCGTTCCGCATATCTTGTGCATGGACTACTCAGTTTGTATATTTTGCTTATTTTTTTAAAGTTCCACACAACTTCTTCCTGTTTTCTCGATTGATCTGTGTTCAGTTTTTCAAGGCCTGTCCACTGTGCCAACTTATAACTAAATCTGAGGGGGGTGCGATGGGGAGGTTCCCTTGTGAGTAGGCTTATCAGTGTATATGCTATGTGCTCCAAGCACCTTCTGATCTCTCTTACTAACATCTGTACCTACTCTTTCGCCAGAGTTGTGTAAAACAGGCACATCGTTAATCCTTCAAGCAGATAAATACGAGACCAGGCCCTCACAACGTCCACTGCCTTTTGAAACCCCCACTTCTGGCAGCAGTGAGGGAAGAGTGTGTTGTGAGAGCAAAAAACTGGGCTGCCACAGCGACTGATGGCGATACTTCCCCGACTGGAGTCATTCGGCGTGTCAGGTGTTGGACGTTTGTGGGCGCCTCTTGGTGATCAGCGAGCGAAATGTCAACCTTACTGTGGGGACGGAGCTCACGCAGGGCAAGCTGGCATGTGTCCAGAGAATGCTGTTTGCATTCCACTGGCTGGACTGGTGGCCATTGTGGACTTTTGGGCCAGTACAAATCGGAGTGAACTGGTACGAGGGAGAATTCTGAATAACAAGATGACATCCATTTATCCCGTGGCCCAAAGTCCTGACAGTTTGTCGCGTTGACAGAGTGGGTCAAACCCAAAGGGTGTTGTGTGGTTAGCCACATATTTCTGTTCTCTGTCGTCCTGTCGCTGTTGTTGCCTTGACCCGTCGTGAAATTTGTTGCACTGTTAACCAGTAAGATGTGTTTGCAGCATATTTCTGTAGTCAATAAGTAGTTTGCAAAAAAGTGTTCTTGTCGTGAGTAATTAAATACACAAATTATGCTTTATACACAGACAGCCGTGCACTAGCGGGTTTGACTTTTATGTTTAAGTGTACTGTTGCTTCTGAGTTAGAGACAACGGATACTATGAGTCGCATATCATCTTGTTGAACACCCGAGCGTCACGTTATTTGTGTACCACATGCTTTGGTGTTCTCCACCTTGGCAGTAAACGGTTATTTGTGGAATCTGTTGTGAGATATTTGTATTTGTATTGACTATTCTTTACACGTGCATTATTCGGAAGTGCTTAGTAGTGTACTATTTGTTATTAGAACTGTAGTATTAACCAGTAGTTGCAGTAAGTGCAGAATAACTTTTGACATGAATCTTTGAGCTCATTGAAATGGCAGTTGGAGCTGGAACTTCACGTGCACTTGTGTTTTGGAACTGTAGCTTACCTAGGTTGAGAAACTTGGGTGAATAGTTTGTTCAGTCATTTAAAGACATTAATCTATGAGTCCTGTAGCTGGAACTTGACAAGATGGAATCTGTCAGATTTGTGTTATGAAAATTGTTAATTTGGAAGGCTAATTTGCTATTTTCATATTTCAACGTCTACATATTTTGTTAATATTTAATTTTGTTAAGAGAATGTTCTGATATTTTGTGAGATAATTCTATGTTCATAACTGGGAACTGGCTACACACTAAAACTTCCGGAAAGATTAAAACTGTGTGCCGAACCGAGAGTTGAATTCGGGACCTTCGAATTTCGCGGGAAAGCACTCTACCGACTTTTTTTGGTGATCTCATTTTGTTCTTTGTTTGATGACACCCATTTAGGTTCTTTGTTCATCCGTTCGCTCACTTTTTTGTTACAGAGGGTAGCTAACCCTCTGACCGAACACGCTGAGCTACTGTGCCGGCACCAACTAATCTATCCAAGCACGACTGATGCCCCGTTCTCACAGCTTTAATTTTGCCAGTACCTCGTCTCCTGTCCGATGTGAGGACGAGTCGAGAGTCGTGCTTGGGTGGCTCAGTCGGTAGAGCAATTGCACGCGATAGGCAGAGGTCCCACTTTCGAGTCTCGGTCGGCCGCATGGTTTTAATCTGCCAGGAAGTTTCATATCAGTGCACACTCCGCTGCAGAGTAAAAATTTCCTTCGGGGTACAGACTGTCTTGGAGTGAGGATTTAGGTTGTGTGAGGAAACAAATCGTTGCAAAATGTGTGCACATTTCTCAACCCAGGATCACCTCTCCGGGAATCCCAGTTCTCACTACAATTTTTCTTTTAGACAGAGAATTCTAGTTGTAGCCTCAGAAGTGATGATAAGTTGCAGAACTGTAGAGTGTAGCATTCAAGGGAGTAAATATAAGGGTTAGGTTGTATCTGTTTTCTTGTTTTAATTTGCACCTAGCATTCTATTTTTTCTGTCGTAGCTCTATCCACATTTAGTCTGCTTGAAGCTTCCTACCATGAAGTAACATTCTGTGACCACACTACAATCAGACGCATCAACAGGGTTATGGGAACGCCTCATTATTTACCGTAGCACGAGTGAAAACATGGGGATACCAGTATGCAATACATGCAGATTACAGTCTATACTAACACGTGCGGAGGATCTGTTGAATATAATGAACGGCCTAGTGAACACAGCATGTGGATCGAGAGCAACTTGAAGGCAGATGAAATTAGTGAGTGGCAGAAATGAGAATGGGGATGAATTTGATATCAGAATTGGTAAGTTAAGGAATTCTGCTACTTTCAAAGCGAAATAACGCGTGATGGATGAAGCAAGGAGAATGTGAAAGGCAGACTAGTACAGGCAAAGAGGGCTTTCCTGTCAAGAGAAGTCTTCTAGCATCAAACATAAGTCTTCATTTTAGGAAAAATTTTCTGAGAATATGTTTGAGACACAGCACTACATAGTTGGTAATTATGGACAGTGGAAAAGCGAGAAAAGAATGGAATCCAATCGTTTCAGACATGGTGCTACTGAAGGATGAAAATTAACTGGAGGGATATAATAAGGAGTGAGGAAATTTTCAGAAGAATCTGCGAAGAAAGAGACATGTGAATCAAAATGTCCTGTCACATTAATGTGAACACCTCTCGAAGACCCCTTTGGAGTGTGGACCACTGCAAGACATGCAGGAAGAGGATCACTGAGCTTCTTTCTGGAAGGTACCAACAGGGATGTGAGCTCCAGTACCGTGTCCGACTCCTCTAGGTTTCTTGATTGAGAATCCTTGGAGTGTACAGGTGGTCGCACAGATTCTCGACTGGGTTAAAACCAGGGGAATTTTGGTGGCCAGGGCGAGGGGGGGGGGAGGAGGGGGAGGGAGCACAGTCGGTTCATCCGGACGCCCTTCGAACCAACCATGCACGTACTCTGCGAGCCGTGTGACACGTTGCATTGTTTTGCTGGTGGATACAATCGTGCCGAGGAAAAGCAAATCGCATGTAGCAGTGGCACGGTAACCAAGGATAGATGCACCCTATGTTGATCCATTGTGCCTTCCAAATCGACGAGATAGCCCAGATAATATTACGAAAACATTCCCCAAACCACAACGCTTCCTCTCCCGCCTGGGCCGTTTGCTTTCAGATGTTTCACGGTGCAGACGCCAACAGCCATCTGTCCGATGCAGCATAAAACCTGTCGCGGCTCAGTAGAGGTCCAGTTCTGGTAATGGCATGACATTTACAGCGTTCGCCGCTGATGAACAGCAGTCAGGATGTGTAATGAACCAGGGTTCGCTGCAGAGACCCATACACAGCAACTTTCGCTGAATGGTAGTTGAGGAGTTATTATTGGTAGCGGCCTGGTTCATCTGGACGGACAGTTAGTCAACAGTTGCATGACTACTCGCAGGTACACAGCTCCGCAGCCGTCGTTCATTCCCGACATTTATGGCCCGTGGTGCACCATTGTTGTCTTCTGCGAACAGTTTACAATCTCAGGCGTTGCAGAAATACTTTCACCCTTGTCCCGTAAGCCAATGAACATGCGTTTTCGGCGACAGATAAATCGCTCATTTTTCACTTTACGACAACGACTGCACTGTTTTCCGCGTCCGCCAGAAACGTTTCGTGTACTCTCCATTGCAAATGCTGCTGCCGGCCGTCTGTGAATGGTTACTGCACGGTAACGTCGAACGTAGTCCGTTGCCACATTAACGCAACTGGACCGTGTATTTACAACAAAAAGGGTCAGTAGGACGAGGAATTACGCCTTATGCAAAAGACCTTTTCAGTTTCGTTTTATCCAGACATGTTTTAGCACTTTTTGTGCTATCTTCAGTGGGTTATTTTATTTTCTTACTGTGAAACTGGAGTAGAGCCGTGACTGGGAAACATGGACTACTAATGATTGGCATCACACTGTGTTCAGCGATAAATTGCAGTTCTGTATTACCTTGGATGACCACCATTGGTGAGTGTAGTGTCGACCAGGGAGGAGCTTCCATTCTTCCAGTGTTTTGGACTGGTAGAGCGGTGTTACTCGTGGCGTCATAGTGTGGGAAGCCGTAGGGCATAACTTCACGTCAGGTCACGGTTGGCAGTGATGATCATGATGTTTGGTTTGTGGGGCGCTCAACTGCGCGGCCATCAGCGACTGAACTAAGTCCCGGTTTTTACACAGACCATTTTATTTTCACAGTCCAATCTAGTCACTCTCACAAATGATGATGATGATGATGATGAAATGAAGAGCACAACACAGACACCCAGTCCTCGGGCAGAGAAAATCCTCAGCCCGGCCGGGAATCGAACCCGGGACCCCGTGATCCAGCGGCAGCAACATTAGTCCCTAGACCACGAGCTACGGACACGGATAGCAGCGACTCTGGGAACGCTGACGGGATAACAGCAAGTCAAGGACATCCTGCCTCGTTCCCCGCCAAGTGTTACCTCTCATACGACAGTATCACGTTCCCATTTTTCAACAATACAGTGCTCGTCCACACATGGCACGTGTCTCTATGATCTGACTGCGTCGTTTTGAGTTACTTTCGTGACCAGCAAGATAATCAGATGTCGAAAGAATCGGAAAGCTAAGATACCTTGTTGTGTTGACAGACTGATTTGTAGTATACGCCTATGCCTAGGTTCGGTTGTAATGAACAGTTTTACTTGGAAAAATTAAATTAATTATATTTATTGTCACACACAAACGAATTAAGAGGTTTTCGTTAGGTTGCTACCTAATAGCACAGCTTAAATTAAATTTATAATCTTAGTTGGCATAATATTTCGCTGTTCCTTTAGAATGTGACAATATTCCTTCGAAATACATCGTTTGTCCGCTGCTGTCTCGTTGGCTACTTGGATGCATACACCCAGCAGCTGACAAATCTCCTTTCGTTCTCCTTATAGCTCACGGCGAGCGCTGACAATATTGCTGCACTAAAAAGGAAGTACACTGATAAACTGATCTAGACTTGTATCTGAGTGAACGATAAAGTTTTACAAGGAAGAAAACTCGTTGAAGGAATTGACGTTAATAACGAAAAATGATTATCAGTACTTTTTACGTGTTGAATGTCTAACATTTGATTTATTACAGGAAATGTTCGTGCCTCTGATCACGAAACTTTTCTTCGAGCCTCTTCTTCGTCTAACTTCCATTCTGAAGTTTATTTTTAAAAAATAATTTTTTCTGAAGATCTTTTTGATTCAAATGGCTCTGAGCACTACGGGACTTAACATCTATGGTCATCAGTCCCATAGAACGTAGAACTACTTAAACCTAATTAACCTAAGGACATCACACAACACCCAGTCATCTCGAGGCAGAGGAAGATCTTTTTAGTAGATGTAAGATAACGCTTACTCTACTCAGTGAGGAACATCTAGTAAGATCATTTCTTGATTTTCCGGTCTTTATATTCTTCTGCTGATAATAATAATAATAATAATAATAATAATAATAATAGACATAACGTCTGAGAAAAGAAAGAAATAATAATAATAATATTTGTAGCAGTTATCGAGATGACTATGTCCAAAATTATTTGGAACAACAGAGGAACAAGGATAAATGGTAAAACGCTCAGCAACCTGAGATTTGCTGACGATATAGTGGTCCTAGCTAACAGTAAGATGGAAATGAAGTCCTCTATAAAAGACTTAACAGATTGTTGTCAGGAAGTTGAACTTAAAGTAAATCACTCTAAAACTAAGGTTATGCATAATAAGTGGGCAGCTGCAGGACAAGTAACACTGAACGGCAACATCCTAAACAATGTTACAGAATACGTTTATCTGGGGCGATTAATTGACACAAAAGGGGATTTGAAATCTGAAATTTTTCATCAAATTAAACTGGGTTGGAGGGCTTACGGAAAGAATGCAACAGTTTTCAAATCTAACATGCCAGACTACTTAGAGAAGACAGTTTTTGATCAGTGTGTCCTACCGGTTTAAACGTATGGGTGCGAAACTTGGGCTTTAAATGAATTTTTCACAAGGAAACTTAGAACTGCTCAGAGAGCTATGGAAAGGACAATGTTAAGTCTTACTAAGAAGTATCGACAGAAAAGTGAAGATATAAGAGGAGTAAAAGATATTATAGAACGGGTTAAGACTCTAAAATGGCAGTGGCCAGGAAATATTCCACGAACGAAGGATGGAAGATGGACAAAATCGGTTTTAGAGTGGAGTTCCAGACAAAAAGGAAGACCACCAGGGAGGCCACCTGATCGCTGGGATAAGGAACTCAGAAAAGTTGCGGGCTTCAACTGACAGGAGGCAGCAGCGGACAGAGATGCATGGGAAATCCTCTTAAAATGTATTTAATAACTCAAAGAGGCTACATCTTGTATAGATTGAAATAGCTGAACAATAAATAAATAAATAAGTAAATATTCTTCTGCCCTAAAATCCCATAACGCGGGCAGTTATTTGCACATTTTGATACGCTCTAATATGTATGATGTTTCTTCTGGTTTTCAGTACATTTCAGTAGATAACCACAGTAGCGAAATCAAAGAAGAGCGGAAGCTGTACTCCAACGAAGCACGTGAGCGACTGGCAAGGATATTGACAATACTATCCATGGAGGGCGCTATACACCATTTGTTGGAAGGCATCAGAACCCCCTTGTAGTCTGGAGTTGACCACTAGATATCACGAGAGGCTGATCCGTCAGTATAAAAGGGGACAGAGACTACTGTGTCGTCATTAGATAAGCAGTAACAGCAGATCAGGAAAATTTAGTGGCTTAGAATGTGGACTAGTCATTACCACCTGGGTAACACATCTATCACGGGCATTTCAAACGCTTCTAAAGTTACCCAAGTTGACTTTTGGTGATGTGGCTGTGAAGTGGGAACGCGAAGGAACCACCACAGCTAAACCACGACCACTCGTGCACTGTCGGATTGTGTGTGAGCCCCAAAGTGCTGCCTACACTTCAGAAACGATGATGATCGTACGCTGGGAGTTAAAGACAATGAGTTTCAGTGTGGTTGAGCAGCTCCTCATAAACCACACACTACTGCTGTCAATGCTAAGTGAGGCATGATGTGATGTAAACAACGACGCCAATGGACGGTGGATATTTGGAAAAGAGTAATGAATCACGATATAACCTTTGGCAGTCCGAAGGCAGGGGATGGGTTTGGCGAATGCGTGGGGAACGTTGCCTGTCCTCACCGTTGAGCCAACTATGATGTACAGAGGAGGTGGTGTACGTCATGTGGTTGATTTCTGTGGTTAGAATATGGTTCCCTTATTGTGCTTAATAAAACGCTAAATGCGAAACGATATGAATACATTTTGCAGCACTACGCACTGCTTACAGCAAAGGAACAGTTGGAAGTCCATGTTGATTGGTTTTTGATGGTATTAGTATGACAATTCACCTTGAGCCGTGCTGGTCCCAGCCTATGTGTTGATTTAAACCTTGACACTCTGCGTTTGATTTCCCGTGGTTATTGCGGTTACGCCGTGGTTCTTCCTCTTTTTACGCGTGGGAGCAGCAGTGTGTATCGATATTCGCACCTTGTACTATCTTTGGTCTGGTGCTTAAAGTTACCGGCTAGCCGGTGTGCAGCAGTCGGTCGGTTGGTGTGGATCAGTCAGGAAATCTCCGTGCGGCGCAGTGGGCCGGGCCCGCTGGCGGTCTTTACGCAGTGTCCCAGTGTGTGGGAGCTGTTCCGATTGCTACGGGGTTCGTGGCTCATCAACCCAGGACATCAAAGTTGAATAGTCGTTTAATTACCAAAGCCAAACTGTTCACATTGTGCCACTGATTTTCATGGTCGGCTGTTGGGGGTATTCCCGTGAACAACAGCGAGTGTTTGAGTTGGCGAAAGTTTGGCCACCATCCGGTGGAGTTTAAGTGTATTTTGGTTACTTAAAGTGCACCAGAGGAATTTTCTGCCTTGGGGCCGTTAGCATTCCGGTTACCTGTCCTGGCCGCTGACGTAAAATTCAAGGAGTGTCCTTTCCTCACCGTGTTGTCGCTGTCCAATATGTGTGTGTAGTTTTGACACCTTTTGCATACTTGATTGTGGGCGGCTACGCCTTTCATGGTTACGCTTTGGAGTTACTTGTGCACTGATCGGGTGGAAAGCAAGTCGTCTTGTCGGTGGGTCTGTCGACTGTCTCTTGGTTGGGTTGCCGGCGGATCGGATATAGTTTGGCCGACTACCTGTCTCCCCTAAGCGAACGTTAATATTTCAAGTGCAGACCGACTCCCGGAAACTTCTGAGCGCCGCTGGCTGTACTACCTTTTCATATTGGTGTTTGATTGTGTATTTTAAAGGCTTATAGCCGATGGTTTGAATTTGTATGCTTTTAGTTGGGTTTTAAATAATGGGCCTTCAGCCGCTTTAAAACTTAAATTCCTTAGTTGTTGAATCTTAGATTGTTTGGGGCTTCAGCCTGTGTAAAATGTTGTTTAAAGCTAAAGCCTTGGACGTTCTGCCTACTGAAAATTATTTTAGCTGGTTTAAGTAATCGGCCTTCAGCCGTTTTTAAATTAAAGTTCTTGTTTTTCAAGTAACAGACTGTGTGGGGCCTTCAGCCAAATTTAAGATAAGGCCTTTTGCCTAGTGTTTTTTTAAATTAATTTTACCTGCAATCTTAAATCATGGGCCTTCAGCCGTCTTTAAATTAAACTTGTTTGCTTTTCAAGTGTTAGTTTTGTTGAGCCGTCAGCCAAATTATAGAACTTACTTAGGTGAGGCCTTCTGCCTTCTAAATGCTCTGTTTTGAGTCTGAATTTAAGTTCATGGCTTTCAGCCATTTTTAAATTTAAGTGGTTGTGCCCCTAAGGCATGAGAAACGATCTATTGATACGTAATCAGCATGGTTTCAGAAAACATCGTTCTTGTGCAACGCAGCTAGCTCTTTATTCGCACGAAGTAATGGCCGCTATCGACAGGGGATCTCAAGTTGATTCCGTATTTCTAGATTTCCGGAAAGCTTTTGACACCATTCCATACAAGCGACTTCTAATCAAGCTGCGGGCCTATGGGGTATCGTCTCAGTTGTGCGACTGGATTCGTTATTTCCTGTCAGGAAGGTCGCAGTTCGTAGTAATAGACGGCAAATCATCGAGTAAAACTGAAGTGATATCAAGTGTTCCCCAGGGAAGCGTCCTGGGACCTCTGCTGTTCCTGATCTATATAAATGACCTGGGTGACAATCTGAGCAGTTCTCTTAGGTTGTTCGCAGATGATGCTGTAATTTACCGTTTAGTAAGGTCATCCGAAGACCAGTATCAGTTGCAAAGCGATTTAGAAAAGATTGCTGTATGGTGTTGCAGGTGGCAGTTGACGCTAAATAACGAAAAGTGTGAGGTGATCCACATGAGTTCCAAAAGAAATCCGTTGGAATTCGATTACTCGATAAATAGTACAATTCTCAAGGCTGTCAATTCAACTAAGTACTTGGGTGTTAAAATTACGAACAACTTCAGTTGGAAAGACCACATAAATAATATTGTGGGGAAGGCGAGCCAAAGGTTGCGTTTCATTGGCAGAACACTTAGAAGATGCAACAAGTCCACTAAAGAGACAGCTTACACTACACTCGTTCGTCCTCTGTTAGAATACTGCTGCGCTGTGTGGGATCCTTACCAGGTGGGACTGACGGAGGACCTCGAAAGGGTGCAAAAAAGGGCAGCTCGTTTTGTATTATCACGTAGTAGGGGGGAGAGTGTGGCAGATATGATACGCGAATTGGGATGGAAGTCATTACAGCAAAGACTTTTTTCGTCGCGGCGAGATCGATTTACGAAATTTCAGTCAGCAACTTTCTCTTCCGAATGCGAAAATATTTTTTTGAGCCCAACCTACATAGGTAGGAATGGTCATCAAAATAAAATAAGAGAAATCAGAGCTCGAACAGAAAGGTTTAGGTGTTCGTTTTTCCCGCGCGCTGTTCGGGAGTGGAATGGTAGAGAGATAGTATGATTGTGGTTCGACGAACCCTCTGCCAAGCACTTAAGTGTGAATTACAGAGTAGTCATGTAGATGTAGATGTAGATGTAGTGTGACCTATTCAGCCGATAACCAAGTTCCAAAATTTTTGCTGTATTGTTTGGGAAACTAAACAAAGTTATATATGTTTGAGTGTAACTGACAACCCCCTTTTGGTCACTTTCCACAATTCCAACTACCTGTTCTGTCCTGCGGGCTTAAGACAGGAGTTTCACACCCTATGATAAAACAGCATGTGCGAGGCTATGGTTTTTGGACAATATCATTTCTGAGATGTACTAATCTGCGCCAAGTATCGACACTAACACAACAGAATACCTTTGGAATGAATTGGAACGTCGACTTTGCTCCAGACGGCAGCGTCCAACACCACTACTTTATTTGGTTTCGTCTCTTGAGGAAAAATGGTCTGCCATTCCTCCAGAGACCTTCAGAAAGCTCACTGAAAATGTTCCCAGAAGAGGTCTGGCCGTCATTATGATGAAGGAAAAACACACCACATATTTTCACTAATACTTGTCCGTATAGTTTTGAACAGATAGTGCATTTGTCAAGGTTGCGCAGCATATTTCAAACTTTTTTGATCGGACAATATTATTCCATAATCTCTAAACGTAAACCATAAACTGTTAATATTATGGCACGTCAGGAAATATTCAGTAATGATATTGACCGTATAGGGGCCGTTTGAATCAGCAATAAAGGCACTTGAAGTAGAGTGAAAAGATATAATTTACGGAAAATATGAATGGATGAAGCTGACTTGCCGGGAAAATGTTAGATCAGCAATTCTGCTCTGAATCACGCACTTCTTCACCGTCTCGCCGTGTTGCTCTTTAACAAGGAGAGGTAAACGGAGTGGATATGAATATTGATTCGAATTCGAGGCAACTGCAGTTGTTGACCCTGGCGCGGATGCGAACGCAATTCCGCGAGAGACTGAGGGGCACGACTACCGGAGGTCAGTGACCTGACCCCCTGAGGTCTGCGTCGCAAAGTTCCAACGCTCCGCGAACCGCCTCCCGTTGTCTCGTTTGTGTATCCCTTTTCATCTTCCGTGTCGCTCCACAGGTGTCTGGTGATACGACCCTTGCTGCTAATGAAAACGTGACTCTGATAACCGTCTCTGCGGACGCCGGCCCGCACAAAGGGCCTCTCCGCTCGATTTCATACAGCAGGACTGCGTTACGTTGTTCCTGCGCTATAATGAGAGGTGAAAATGTTTTGCTTCCTTTTTGTACGCCCTGCTGCCAGCTACGAGAGATATAAAAGCAACTATGTAGAGTGGGGAAATACCTCGCTCTTTTGTTTAAAAGTGTCAATTATGAGGACACATTTGTGTTGCGAGATGTGGTGGCTTCAACAGACTTCAAACAAAAAGTGTCTAATTTACGCGAAATCTGCGTTTATTTCTGAGAAACACAATATGTACTCATATTCTCGTAAAAACATTTTTCACTTTTAATCATTTTTATCGGTCTCTCTCCCGTTAAATTCTCTGTACCGGTAAAGGTAAAATTTCATAGTCTCTGAAAGCACAATTTTTCGTGAAAGAAATATTATCGGTGTGTGTTTTTTTTTTTCTACGTATCTTCGTCAGAAATAGAATAATGGATAGACTCTTCTACACTGTTAAGCTGCGGTCGACAACACCTATAAAAGGCAACAAGTGTCTGGATCAGTTGTTAGATTTGTTACTCCTGCTACAATGGCAGATTTTCAAGATAGTGAGTTTGAACGTGGTGTCATAGTTGGCGCACGAGCGATGGGACACAGCATCTCCAAGATAGCAATGAAGCGGGGATTTTCCAGTACGATTATTTCACGAGTGTACCGTGACTATCAGGAATCCGGTAAAATATCAAATCTCCGACGTCGCTGCGGCCGGAAAAAGATGCTGTAAGAACGAGACCAACGACGACTGAATAGAATCGTTCAACGTGACAAAAGAGCAGCCGCAAACCGCTGCAGATTTCAATGCTGGGCCATCAACAAATGTCTGGTGCACACCATTCATAGACACATAATCGATGTGGGCTTTTGGAGCCGAAGGTCCGTTGGTGTACCCTTGATGACTGCACGACACAAAGCTTTACGCCTCGCCTGGTCCGTAACACCGACATTGGACTGTTGATGATTGGAAACATGTCTGACAGGACGAGTCTCGTTTCGAATTGTATAGGGCGGATGGACGTATACAGATATGGAGACAACCTCATGAACCCACGGAACCTGCATGTCAGCAGGGGAATGATCATGGTTGTGGAGGCTCTGTAATATTGTGGGGTGTGTACAGTAGGAGTGATATGGTACCTCTGATACCTCTAGATACAAATCTGTCGGATGACAGAGTAAGCATCCTGTCTGATCACCTGCATCCATTCAACTCCATTGAGCATTCCCACGGACTTGTGCAATTCCAGAGGGAAAATGCGACATCCCACAAGTCCAGAACTGCTACAGAATGCCTCCAGGAACACTCTTCTGAGTTTAAGCACTTCCGCTGTTCACCAAACTCCAGAGACATGAACATTATTGAGCATATTTGGGATGCCTTGCAACGTCCTGTTCAGAAGAGATCTCCACCCACTCGTACTCTTGCGGATTTATGGACAGCCGTGCTCGATTCATGGTGTCAGTTCCCTCCAGCACTACTTCAGACATTAGTCGAGTCCATGCCGTGTTGCGGCACTTCTGCGTGTTCGCCGGGCCCTGCACGACATTACGCACATGTACCAGCTTCT
The DNA here is from genome assembly GCF_021461385.2 of Schistocerca piceifrons. Taxonomy (NCBI): domain Eukaryota; kingdom Metazoa; phylum Arthropoda; class Insecta; order Orthoptera; family Acrididae; genus Schistocerca; species Schistocerca piceifrons. The sequence continues at coordinate 1,022,615,645 of NC_060139.1, read as the reverse complement.
TTGGCTCCTCAGTGTACGACATATCAAAAATGACTGAAATCGTCTATATGTGTCTTTACATAACAATCGTAGTCATCAGCTCGGTTATTTTTACATTAATATTTTCAGCCCATCTTTTAAACATAGTACTGACCCAGGGCATAACGGAGTGGAAAGAGCCTGACGTGACGTACACTACTGGCCATTAAAATTGCTACACCAAGAAGATGACGTGCTACAGACGCCAAATTTAACCGGCAGGAAGAAGATCCTGTGATATGCAAATGATTAGCTTTTCAGAGCATCCACACAAGGTTGGCGCCGGTGGCGACACCTACAACGTGCTGACATGAGGAAAGTTTCCAACCAATTTCTCATACACAAACAGCAGTTGACCGGCGTTGCCTGGTGAAACGTTGTTGTGATGCCTCGTGTAAGGAGGAGAAATGCCTACCATCACGTTTCCAACTTTGATAAAGGTCGGATTGTAGTCTATCGCGATTACGGTTTATCGTATCGCGACATTGCTGCTCGCGTTGGTTGAGATCCAATGACTATTAGCAGAATATGGAATCGGTGGGTTCAGGAGGGTAATACGGAACACCGTGCTGGATCCCAACAGCCTCGTATCACTAGCAGTCGAGATGACAGGCATCTTTTCCGCATGGATGTAACGGATCGTGAAGCCGCGTCTCGATCCCTGAGTCAACAGATGGGGACGTTTGCAAGACAACAACCATCTCAACCATCTGCACGAACAGTTCGACGACGTTTGCAGCAGCATGGACTATCAGCTCGGAAACCAAGGCTGCGGTTACCCTTGACGCTGTATCACAGACAGGAGCGCCTGCGATGGTGTACTCAACGATGAACCTGGGTGCACGAATGGCAAAACGTCATTTTTTCGGATGAGTCCAGGTTCTGTTTACAGCATCACGATCTTCGCATCCGTGTTGGGCGACATCGCGGTGAACGCACATTGGAAGCGTGTATTTATCATCGCCATACTGGCGTATCACCCGGCGTGATGGTATGGGGTGCCATTGGTTACACGTCTCGGTCACCTCTTGTTCGCATTGACGGCACTTTGAACAGTCGACGTTACATTTCAGATGTGTTACGACCCGTGGCTCTACCCTTCATTCGGTCCCTGCGAAACCCTACATTTCAGCAGGATAATGCACGACCGCATGTTGCAGGTCCTGTACGGACCTTTCTGGATACAGAAAATGTTCTACTGCTGCCCTGGCCAGCACAGATCTCTCACCAATTGAAAATGTCTGGTAAATGGTGGCCGAGCAACTGGCTCGTCATAATGCGCCAGTCACTACTCTTGATGAACTGTGGTATGGTGTTGAAGCTGCATGGGCAGCTGTACCTCTACACGCCATCCAAGCTCTGTTTGACTCAATGCCCAGTCGGATCAAGGCCGTTATTACGGCCAGATGTGGATGTTCTGAGTACTGATTTCTCAGGATCTATGCATCCAACTTGCGTGAAAACCTAATCACATGTGAGTTCTAGTATAATATATTTTTCCAATGTATACCCGTTTATCATCTGCATTCTTGGTGTAGCAATTTTAATGGCCAGTAGTGTAATATCTTTCGCCTTTCAAGTGTTGCTGTAAATTCTAACGGGAAACGAAAACGTAAATTTCATTGATTACTCCGGAAGGACCGATTAGTTACATGCCGAATAGTGTGTAAGCGTCTCCCTTTGTTTATAGCGCGGAATGGCCGCGCGGTTAGAGGCGCCCTTTCACGGATTGCGCGGCCGCTCCCGCCGGAGGTTCGTTTCCTCACTCGGGCATAGGTGTGTGTGTGTTGCCCGTAGCGTAAGTTAGTTTAGAGCAGTGTGTAAGTTTAGTGAGCGATTATCTCAGCAGTTTGGTCCCTTAGGAATGCACACACGCTTGAACGTTTCCTTCCTTCGTTTTCCAGAGGCATCCATAGTAACACATGCAGAGTACAACAATGCTACAGTAGTTACAATACGCATCCTCACGATATGCACCGTTGATACACTACTATGAAGATACGAATTTACTGTTTCTTACGAACACCATATAAAATTCATGATAACATCTGAATTCGAATTAAAGACTATGCATAAGCTTTTGGTCACTGAGCGACAAAGAAGTATTTGAGACAACGCCTATTTTTTAGTTAGTCTTCTCACTAGTTTAATGCGACCCGCCACAAATTCCCCACTTGTGCCAGCCTCTTCGTCTCATAGCAGTATTTGCATCCTATGACGTAAATTATTTGTTGGATGTATTCCAGTCTGTGTCTTTCCCTACAGATTTTACCCTCTGTAGCTCCCTCTAGCAGCACGATAAATAGTCTCTGATGTCTTAACACATGTCCTATCAACACGACCCTTTTTAATCATCTTGTGATGTTGCAGTTCTTTTTTTTTTGCCCGTGCTTGCTATGAAGATAGGACAAGGAATTCCGCCTTATGCAAGACACGTTTTCAGTTTCGTTTTACCCAGACATGTTTCAGCACTTTTTGTTCTATCTTCGGAGGTTTACTTTATTTTCTTACTGTGAAATTGTTGTTACATATTAACATTTAGAGAAACTTATGGTACAAACTACTTACAACTGTGGATGAATTATTGTTCTAAAATATTGTACATCATTTGTTTACAGTTCACAGCCTGAGTTGTGTATTAACGATCTGATGCACTCTATGTTGTTTATTGCATTTTGTCTAAGGTTCTAGTTATAGCTTAATTGGCAAAATTGTGGATGTATGCATTAGCTTACAGTACTTACATGAAGCTAATGGATGTTTATGTTGGTAGTTAGTCTGCTACACAATATACAGCATTTCAACTGCAAACAACAAAACGTAATTTTTATTTTTCTGTTTATTATGTATTTGCGAACGTTAATGAGTATATATCACGTTTTTTGTGTGTAATTTACGGCTTTCATGTTGTAGAGTTTTTTCATATGTATTGGCGAGGTGAATACACTGATTTGTGTGAGTTATCGTCGTGTGACATCGGACTTTCTAAGAATTCGTGACGTGTTTGTCTGGGTGAGGCGCGCAAGTTTTAAGTGTATTCGGCGTTTGTGGTGTTTGCTTTGTGCGTGCGTCTGTGTGTGTGTGTGTGTGTGTGTGTGTGTGTGTATTCAGGACCGAGGCTGAGAGAGAGAGAGAGAGAGAGAGAGAGAGAGAGAAAGGGTGATTTCTTTTTTTCAGAACCAGGTATCCAGAACATCTCAGAGCACTGAAAATCAATAGCTCACACTCAACTACAGCCGTTTGTGTCGAGGTGTTATCGGAAGCCTACCTATGGGACGATAAATCCCTGCCTGGCTACAGATAGTGTCTGACAAATGTGGAGGGACGACACACAGAATGTTGCACATAGTTCATTTCTTATTCTCGGATTGTAGGCACAGATGTGAAGAGTTTATATGATTTGCTTTACAGCAATCCTGCCTTGCGGTGGTCAGACGTGTTAGATTGGAACCATGATGAGTATTCCCGCCCTCATGTTCGTATATATTCCAAAATCGGGTCATTGTCATTCGAATGTCCCACAAAGCTGTAAATTGCGCGGTTCGACGTTACCGGACAAATGGAAACTCGAATGTAAGCCCCTTTGAAAGTCAGTCAGGTACTGATAAAGTAGCCTAATTCGAGTGCGCTGCATCTCCGTGTCCTTCACAACGAACTGACGCTGCTATGCCCACTAAACACTCTTCTAGGCTTGATGGAAACACTGAACACCAACAACATTAATGCACTCTCTAATAATCCGTCCAAATATCTGTGCATTTTAAAGTGCCGCCTCCAGGACGGGGAGGGGCTCTGATCCTGGAGCAACACCGCGCAGCTGGTTAACGACGAGGGTCAGATTGCCGGCTATTGTGGATGTGGTTTTTAGGCAATTTTCCACATCCGTCTAGATGAATACCAGGCTAGTTTCCACGTCCCACCTCAGTCACACGTATAGTAAACACGAGGGTCGTTCAATAGATAATTCCCCACATTTTTTCTCAGAACATATTTATTCTTAAGAGTCAGGAACTGGTGACAGTATACATCAACTTGTCTTGTCCATGTCCTGTTTTTCTACTTAGTCTCCATCACGTTGTATGGCCGCACGCCGACGTTGTGGAAGAGCATGTATTCCCTGCTGGTAAAAGCTCTTGCCCTGTAGGTGTAGCCATGTTTTCACTGCATGACTGACTCTCTCGTCATCTTCAAAGCGTGTTCCCCTTAGAGAATCTGTAAGCGGCCCAACGAGATGGAAGTCTGATGGTGCCAGGTCTGGACTCTACGGGAGATGAGGCAATGATGTGCAACCTAACTTGGCGATGTATCCCGTCTTCTCAGACTTGTGTGTGGGCGTGCACTACCGTGTTGGAGCAAGTTCTGCTGGATTCTTGTCCCATTAAACACGTCGGAAACGGCTTTTGAGTATGTTCAGAGTCTTCACGTATGCCTCTGAATTGATGGTTGACCCTCTTGGCATCACATCCACGAGAATGAAGCCATCACAATCTCAGAAGACTGTCAGCATGACTTTTCACACAGAGGGGGTTGTCTCGAATTTCTTCTTTTGTGGTAAAAAATGTACATGTCGTGTGACTAGGGCCTCCCGTCGGGTGGACCGCTGGCCGGGTGCAAGTCTTTCGATTTGACGCCAGTTCCGCGACTTGCGCGTCGATGGGGATGAAATGATAACGATTAGAACGACACAACACCCAGTCCCTGAGCGGAGAAAATAACAGATCCAGCCGGAAATCGAATGCGGGCCCTTAGGATTGACATTCTATCGCGCTGACCACTCAGCTACCGGGTGCGGACTTCTTTTGTGGTGAGTGAGGATGATGCCACTCCATGGAGTTCCTTTTTGTTTCCGGCGCAAAGTGGTGCACCCAGTTTTCGTCCCATGTAACGATCCGTGACAGGAAAGCCTCTCCGTCGGTCTCAAAGCGCTCCAACAATTCAGATGAAATGGCCTTTTTTTGAATCTTCTGGTTCGTTATGAGCATTCGTGGAACCCATCCTGAGCACCTCTTTGCGTATCCGAGAGTCTCGATCATTGTAGACGCACTTCCAATACTGACCGACAAATGTAGAGTCAACTGTCGAGTTGCGATGCGCTGGTCGGCACGAATAATGGCATCCGCACTATTCAATATGTCTGGAGCAGTGGCTATGACAGGACGTCCCGAGCGTGGCTGATCATGGAGCTCTGTTTGTGCATTTCCTGAGACTGTAATTTTGTTTACCTATCGCCCAACTGTACTCCTATCAACTACACTATCGCCATACTCTGACCGAAAACGTTTACGGGTGTTCACCACGGTTTCTTTTTCTGCACACAAGAATTCAATAACAGCATGTTGTTTGTAACGTGAGCAGTATGTAGACACCAGTTTGACGCTGTACTACGGCTCTGCCAACTGCCAGAGCCGTTCGAAACTTCACCGGCGCACATAACGAACATCAAATGTGAACATCAACCAGCCCTTTGTCTATGTACAAAGGGCTTTCAAAAATTTTGCATATTCATCGCAATTTTATTTTATTTTATTTTTTTTTTTTTTTGCTGGAGGACAATGAAATTTTTTGTGCAAATACTCGGAAAATTTAGCTGTAAGTTGGTGTATAAAAATATTTTCTTTTATTTACAGGTGAACCATAATGGACCGTGAAGTAGATGTCAGGTTGCGACAAAGGTCGGTGATAGAATTCCTCTTCAAGGCCGACGATGACTCAGCCACATCGATTCACAGGAAGCTGCTCCCTATTTATTGGGGGGGGGGGGGGGGATACAGTGGATCGCAGCAGTATCCAGCGGTGGTTGCAGAGGTATAAGGAAGATGATTTCTCTCTACTGGACAAACCACGATGCGGTAGACCATCGACGGCAATGAGTGATGTGAATAAGGAGACCAATGATCAAATCATCCAAAATGACAGATCTGTGACGACACGACAGCTTGCTGAAAAGACTCGTTTGTCATTGGGTACTGTGGTATCACTGGTACAGTCACTAAGGTACAGAAAAATCTGAGCGCGTTGGGTGCCTAGATTACTGACAAGAGAAGTGAAAACAATGAGGAAGAATGTACGCGAGGGTCTCACGATGACCTTTACTGAGGAGTAGAAACAGTGTTTTGAGGGCGTCATTACCCAGGATAAAGCATGGTTATTTTTGTCTGAACCTGAGACCAAAACTCAATCCATGGAGTGGCGTCATCCGGGTTCCCCTCGGTAGAAGAAACCAAGACTTTCATCAACAGCAGGCCGAAAGGTGATGGCCTCCTTCTTCTGGGATCAGTGTGGAGTCATTTTCATTGACTTTTTGGAACATGGCTCCACAATTAACCAGGGTCGTTACTGTTTGTCACTGGACAAGCTGCGACGTGCCATCAAGACCCACAGACTACAGCTTCAGGGTCAGCTCTTCAGACTACACGATGACAATGCCAAACCCTATACTGCCCTTATGAAGCAGGAGAAAATCAGGAAAATGGTTTGGGAAATCGTTCCTCATCCTCCCTACAGCTCGGACTTGGCTCCGTCTGATTTTTACCTCTTTGGTCGTCTGAAGACCCACCTGTGCGGTAAAACATTTGGCAGTGAAAAAGACATTATTTCCTGTATCAAGCGATGGTGTTAAAGTCAATCCCCAGAATTTTGCCAAAATGCATTTACATCTTGGAAAGAACGCTGGGCCAGACGCGTCACAGCTGATGGACGCTACATTGAGTAGGCTCAATGTATAGCTAAATGTTCCAAGCATATTCACAAAAAATTTCACTCTCCTCCTGTAAAAAATAAAAAAATTGCGACGACTGTGCAAAACTTTCCGATCGCCCTTTGTATATTAACGACTATTTTAAAAAAATGTGGGGCATTACTTATTGAACGACCGTCGTATTCAGAAAACTTTCGCTCACTTCCACATGAATAATAACACTAAACACAACCAGTTCGGGTACATACACTACCGTAAAAAGAATAGTAGATTATGGAAGATGACGTTGATTTTCATCCTATGACGCCATATGCCGCCTGGGGTATAGTAAATGTACTGGTAATGGTTTCAACGTCGTCCGCCAACAGCGTAGTGGCATAGCTACCAGAACGCTATCTGTGTCTACCCTTCAATAGGGAATGCTCACAGCCTGAAGGCTAACTGTTGTTCACTTTTGAAGCAGGCGGGAACCGATGCCACGGAAATGCGTTCGTGCGTTCCTACAGCCAACTGAGCGAGTCTGAAAGTGGTAAAATCGTGGCCTTCCTTGCGGCGGGATGGTCCTTTCAGAGAACTGCCACACGAGTGGGACTGGTGCGTCGGTTGTGCAACGATGCTGGTATCAGAGGTCACGTGAACATTCTCACGCCCGTAGGCGAGGTTCTGGACGTCCAAGCAGCACAGACACCCGCCAGGATCGCCATATTGGAAGGGCAGCAGCGGCAGATCGTACAGCTATCAGAGCACGAATAATAGCACTTGTCAGTCCAGACGTGTGAGCACGAATTGTCGCGAACCGGGTGTTAGCAGTGGGGCTATGGGCAGGCAAACCTCCAGCCCGTCTCTTACTCACGCCACAGCTTGGACGTGCACGGCTATGCTGGTGCCGTCAGAGGATCACTTTGAAGTTGGAATGGCACGCCGTGGTCTTCAGCTATGAAAGCAGATTCTGCCTGCATGCAGGTGATGGTCGTTTGTGCGTACGACGTAGACCTGGTGAGCGTTGCCTCGTAGAGTGCATTCGTCCGAGACATACTGGTCCACCCCACGGCTTATGGTCCGGGATGCGATAATCTGTAACTCTCGTTCACCTTTGGTGGTTCTGGAGAAGACGCTGGGTACGTGCCGAATGTTGTTAGACTCTTTCATTTGATGCTCTTACGGCAGCAAGGTGATGTGTTGTTCCAACAGGGTATTGCTCGTCCACACACTGCCCCTGAAAGTCAACGTGCTCTGCAAAACGTGCAGCAACTTCCCTGGCCAGCAAGATCTCCGGACTTGTCTCCAATGGAGCACATGTGGTATTTGGTGCAACGAGAAGTGACTCGTACAACCCGTCAACCAACAACTCTTACAGAACTACCTCACCAAGTCGAGCAGGCTTACATAACGAATCCCAGGAGAGTATTTGTCATCTGTACAATCGACTGGATGCCAGAGGCAATGCCTGCATTGCTGCCAGTGGAGGATACATCGTGTGCTAATATGGGTACTTCAGCATGGGTCGATACCTGGACCTCAGAATCCCTTGTGCTAACGTAATCATTTCGTGTACTCTATGTGCACTGTTGCAACAATTAATCTCGAGTGAATCGGAAACTTCTAAACGGCTGTACCAATTTTTTGCGGCAGTGTTGGAATGGGTTGGTGGCAGGAAGGGCATCCGGCTAGCCCTTCAAGAACCATGGCAAGTCTTTAAATAACCACGCTAACCCTGCACTGATAAGAGACAGAGGCAGAAGTAAGAGAACAGTATCTCTAGTAATGTACATGCACATCAGTTGGGTGTATTTGTAAGCTGTAACAATGATATCACACCCTGCCTTCTAGGTGCTTCACTTCTTCTGTCAACCAGTGTAGGAGATGCATTTGATAATCTTTAGGCTATTGTAGGAACGCATCTTCAAAGACAAAAATCAGTCCACAGCACACTTTCTTCGCTTTGCAGCACTGAAGATGTACAGAAGTCAAATTTTACGTAGTAACCACATATTTTTAATGACAGATACACATCAGTCAGTTCTACTTAGAAATTCGGCAGTGGAGTAGAAGGAGCTGGCCTCTAAAAAGCCCTCTAGGCTCCTCTTAAACTGAACTTCATTTGTTTAAACTTCTTACCGCCGCTGGAAAGTTATTGGAATGGTGTGTTTCTGAATAGTGGAATTCCTTCTGGTGCAGAGAAGCTAGCTCTAGGCTTTTTTTTAGGTATTATTATTTTTGGTATTGATTCCATGAACTGAGTCCTTGGTTTAGAAATTCCTTATGACAAATTTCATTAAAGAATAAATAAATTTGGAATCCAGCTCCCTGAACAGGCCTCTGCAGGGCGTTCTATCGTTCACACGACAAATGATTCACATCTAACGATTTTGGACTCACGAAACATAACCTTGGCTTGATGAGTTAACGCAAAAATGATATAGTATGACATGATGGAACGCTAACATTTTTATTTTTATATCACCTATGTCTGACATCAAATAAAGATTTGTTTAGGCGCTTCTGCAGTTCTTTAATGTGCTACTCCAAGTTAAATTTATTATCAAGCAGTGAACCTGAGAATTTAACACTGTCAACCTCTTTTCGTCGTATTATCGTCATATTTTAGGCACGTATAGACGATAATCCTCATACAAGCGTAAAGTGTGTTATTTGTTTCAAAATTTAGTGATTCAGTTAGGCTAGGAACCGTTTATTGATGTCCATAAAAATCCCATTAATCAATGTCTCTAAAACTGCACTATCTCTGCTATTTATTGCAATGTTTGTATCATTAATAACCAAAAGAAAGATGGCAACCGGTAACGTTACTGCTAAAGGCTCATTGGTATACACACAAATAGTGAGGGCCCTAAGATGGATTTTACGTCGTACGGTGCGCTGTAGTTACACCAGCTTAAAATGAATGATTACTAACATGGTAGTAGAGTATTATTATATTAAAGTACAACAAGGTAAGACATTACATTTTGGAATCGTATGTACAAAGTCTACCACCCTGTTAACATAATGCTGCCGGTCTGGTTTAGCACCTGGACAGGTGTTTCTTAAATTTCTGCCATAGTCAACTTTCCGTATTTGACACTAACTGCCGGACAAGCCTTAAAGCGAACTGCACATGTACTATTGCTTTGTAGTACACTGAAGCTCCAAAGAAACTGGTACACCTGTATAATACCGTGTTGAACCCCCGCGAGCACACAGAAGTGCCGCAACACGGCGTGGCGTAGACTCGACTAATGTATGTAGTACTGCTGCAGGGAACTGGCACCATGAATCTTGCAGTGCTGGCCATAAATCCGTATGAGTATCAGAGGGTGGACATCCCTTTTTGAACAGCACGTTGCAAGGCATCCCAGATATGTCTGGAAAGTTTCGTGGCCAGCGGAAGCGTTTAAACTCGAAAGAGTATTCCTGGAGAACCTCTGTAGCAATACTGAACGTGTGGGGTGTCGCATTGTCCTGCTTGAATTGCCCCAGTTCGTCGGAATTCACAATGAACATGAGTGGATGCATGTGACCAGACAGGTTGCTTATGTACGTGTCAAATGTCAGTGTCGCATCTACACGTATGACGGGCCCCATATTATTCCAACTGCACACGCCCCACACCATTGCAGAGCCTCCACCGGCTTGAAAAGCTGAAATGTAGGGTCCATGGATTCATGAGGTTGTCCCCATACCCGTACACGTCCATCCGCTCGATACAATTTGATACGGCACTCGTCCGAACAGGCAACATGTTTCCAGTCATTAACAGTCGGTGTTGACGGGTCCAAGCGAGGCGTAAAGCTTTGTGTCGTGCAGTCATCAAGGGTACACGAGTGGGCCTTCGTCTCCGAAAGCCCATATCGATGACGTTTCGTTGAATGGTTCGCACACTGACACTTGTTGATGGCCCAACACTGAAATCGGCAGCAATTTGTGGAAGGGTTGCATTTCTGTCGCGTTGAACGATTGTGTTCAGTCGTTTTTAGTCCCGCTCTTGCAGGATCTTTTTCCGGACGCTGACTAGATGCTTTACCGGATTCGTGATATTCATGGTACACTCGTGAAATGGTCGTACGCGAATATCCGCACTTCTTCTTGCCTCGGAGATGATGTGTCCCCTCTCTCGTGCGCCGACTATATCACCACGTTCAAACTCGCTCACAACTTGATAACCTGCGACTGTAGCAGCAGTAACCGTTCTAACAACTGCGCCAGACATTTGTTGTCTTATATAGGCGTTCCCGATCGCAGCGCCGTATTCTGCTTGTTTACATATTTCTGTATTTGAATACGCATGCCTGTACCAGTATAAGGAAGCTTTCAAACAGACATTTTTTCGTTGTCTTTTATGACCGGGTCTTCCCTTTGCAGTTGGCAGACGACAGACCGCTCGCCCGCGTGGCGCACTTCCTGGGATGGTATGAAGCGCCGTAGTCCCGGGACAATAGCCGCCTCGTATTGCTTTTGTCTCCCTTTTTCCATCCGAGGGGCGGTTTCGCGAGCAGCCAGCCATCGGCGCCATTCCCGTTTTTGTTCTTCCCGCCCTGTTTCGCTCAGTGCGAAAAAGGGAAAGGGCAAGTGGACTCGGTGCACTGCGAAACACGCTGCCACATAACTTGCGTCCAAAACTGATCCGCAGAAGTCGGCTCAAACTAAGACAATTTCCGTTGGTGAAAAACATTAGACAATACACAATCACTGCTCTTGACGATTCACTCAGAATCTACATTGCAGGTTCACGGCCGCTAAACCGGAAACTATTGGTTTCACACAGACCTGCGAGTAAGTAATGCGGCACCAGGAAGCTGTTCTCATTTCAGTAGCAGTACCACACAGTGGACAGAAGAGCGAAAAGTAATGATCAGAAATAAGAACCTGCTGAAAAAGCAGAAAAACCGTAAGAGACGCTACGCACGTATCCGTCACATTGCACACTAGTAAAACCTGTACTACATTATCCAGAATCCACATGTGCCTGAGATCTCTTTACGACACTAAAATGCAAACAAAGCCAAGAAGAACCTCAAAAAATACATCTGAATCACAATCTCAGTTAAGTTTTAAAAGCAACGCGTAACAAGAAATTTGAATGCGACGAGTCACAAATAAGCAATAAAACGAAACAATAAACAATTTTTGATGCTTTTTCCTGTAGTGTTATTAAATTACGATTAATTTAGATATTGTCTACTATAACAACTGTCTAAACAAGTACATTGCTTACTTCATACGTTACTTTACGAGATACGCTCAATGCTCAACTACATAACTGACGATATGAGAAGATATATTTTATAAGAGTAGAATTACCTCATCTACTATAACAATTGTCCTAACAAGTACATTGCTTACTTCATACGTTACTTTATGAGATACGCTCAATGCTCAACTACATAACTGACGATATGAGAGGATATACACTCCTGGAAATTGAAATAAGAACACCGTGAATTCATTGTCCCAGGAAGGGGAAACTTTATTGACACATTCCTGGGGTCAGATACATCACATGATCACACTGACAGAACCACAGGCACATAGACACAGGCAACAGAGCATGCACAATGTCGGCACTAGTACAGTGTATATCCACCTTTCGCAGCAATGCAGGCTGCTATTCTCCCATGGAGACGATCGTAGAGATGCTGGATGTAGTCCTGTGGAACGGCTTGCCATGCCATTTCCACCTGGCGCCTCAGTTGGATCAGCGTCCGTGCTGGACGTGCAGACCGCGTGAGACGACGCTTCATCCAGTCCCAAACATGTTCAATGGGGGACAGATCCGGAGATCTTGCTGGCCAGGGTAGTTGACTTACACCTTCTAGAGCACGTTGGGTGGCACGGGATACATGCGGACGTGCATTGTCCTGTTGGAACAGCACGTTCCCTTGCCGGTCTAGGAATGGTAGAACGATGGGCTCGATGACGGTTTGGATGTACCGTGCGCTATTCAGTGTCCCCTCGACGATCACCAGTGGTGTACGGCCAGTGTAGGACATCGCTCCCCACACCATGATGCCGGATGTTGGCCCTGTGTGCCTCGGTCGTATGCAGTCCTGATTGTGGCGCTCACCTGCACGGCGCCAAACACGCATACGACCATCATTGGCACCAAGGCAGAAGCGACTCTCATCGCTGAAGACGACACGTCTCCATTCGTCCCTCCATTCACGCCTGTCGCGACACCACTGGAGGCGGGCTGCACGATGTTGGGGCGTGAGCGGAAGACGGCCTAACGGTGTGCGGGACCGTAGCCCAGCTTCATGGAGACGGTTGCGAATGGTCCTCGCCGATACCCCAGGAGCAACAGTGTCCCTAATTTGCTGGGAAGTGGCGGTGCGGTCCCCTACGGCACTGCGTAGGATCCTACGGTCTTGGCGTGCATCCGTGCGTCGCTGCGGTCCGGTCCCAGGTCGACGGGCACGTGCACCTTCCGGCGACCACTGGCGACAGCATCGATGTACTGTGGAGACCTCACGCCCCACGTGTTGAGCAATTCGGCGGTACGTCCACCCGGCCTCCCGCATGCCCACTATACGCCCTCGATCAAAGTCCGTCAACTGCACATTCGGTTCACGTCCACGCTGTCGCGGCATGTTACCAGTGTTAAAGACTGCGATGGAGCTCCGTATGCCACGGCAAACTGGCTGACACTGACGGCGGCGGTGCACAAATGCTGCGCAGCTAGCGCCATTCGACGGCCAACACCGCGGTTCCTGGTGTGTCCGCTGTGCCGTGCGTGTGATCATTGCTTGTACAGCCCTCTCGCAGTGTCCGGAGCAAGTATGGTGGGTCTGACACACCGGTGTCAATGTGTTCTTTTTCCCATTTCCAGGAGTGTATTTTAGAAGAGTAGAATTACCTCACCGCTTTCTTCTGAGTACTGTCTGCCGCTTTTATGAAGCTGTCCTTTCCATTCACTTTCACTACATCGTAATCTATACAACATTAACATCGGAAATTACCGAAGTTTGGCCTCATTTGTGCGAAGTGGTTTCAGTTACGTTTCGTGTCTGCTTTTCCTAACAAATACTCTAGTGAACATCCTAGGCACAATCTTACTCCGTCGCTCGCGGCTGATGATCTCATGTTTAAACCATCCTTGAACCGTTCTGAGTACAATATTATAAAACTACACTCGTTGCTTCTTACTCGAAACCATGACTCAGACTTTTTCACTATTCTGCAACTTGGTCACAGTCACTGCCCTGCATTTACGTCAGTCAGTCAGTCAAAATATTTTTCTCTAAAGTACTTTCCCATCAGTCCTCTGTTTGCCATCACTTTGTTTTGTCTCAGTATCAATTTACAGCTTAGAAACGTTTTGTACATACCCTACTGTTATGTATCAAACGCGGTTTGCCTTTGTCGTCTTGACTGCAACTTTTTGTTGGACAATCTTCTTTAAACATTTATAAGACTTTACATTCTACGTCTTTCTACTCTTTAGTCTTCTTATCTTCAAAACTGCCTCGATTTTCTTCATAAATCAAGTTTCGTTTCTTCTGTGGTACGAATAGATCTATCTTCAGAGTACAGGGTTTTCTCAATAGTTGCATGTTGTTTATAAAGAATTCCTACATCGTCTCCAAGGAAAAGACGTTAAATTATTTACTTCCATTTGAATCCAAAGTTTTTACTTTTATATTTCTAGTTACCTCCTCTGTAAGTCCCAGATTATACTGACGTTTCTAGGACAGAGAAAGTTCTTGACCAGTTTCAATAGAACCGCAAGGCTCATTGTGAATTTAATTTTTGACATTCTCGTTGCTTATGTACGTTAAACTCATCGAGGATTCTTATCAGACTCTCTCTGTCAACGTGATTATAGTCCTTTTCGAAAGCTACAAATACTATCTTGAACGTTGTGATCTGAGTCATTGTCTTTGTAAATTTTCTTAGGGCGCAGAATCATCTCTGCCTCTCAAAATAACTCTCTTCATTCCAATTTCTTTGTTGATTTGCTCTTAATTTCTATTCTATGGCGTTTCTGAGACAATTTTATACACGTATTGTGAAATGTATACGTACCTTTTTCATTTCCGACTTGTTTATATACGTTCGACGTGCGACCAACGTCAGCTCATAATTCTGTCTTCATGTCTTACCTCAGAGACTGAAGATCGTGGTTAGAAGAATGTTCGTTTCCTGCAGTGAACAGTTATACTTGCACGCTGTGCTGTCTTACGATTCTGCTATTCTTTATTAATGAAATAATTTTAAATCAACTCGTATAGAGTTTTGTAGGCAGACTGGTTCTTCATCATCATTATGATCCGATACCTTTAAGAAGTTGTCAAAAAAGCTTGATGTTATTCTTATGACTCTACTTCATATAGCCAACATGTAATTTTCACACCGTATACACAGGTTTCTTCCCATGTTAATGTCTTTTACACGTTCTGTTTCTTCTGTATGCTAATTACCGTGCCCAACGAAGCAAGTTCGTCTCTGATTTATTCCAGCAGTTCTGTTTTTGTATCGATCGGTTTAAATTGTCCAAGAGTTCGTCATTCAGCTGTTCATTTTTCGTCCGATGGTTTCTTTAGGTACCTTCTGAACGTCTCTCCTAGCGAACTTTATCAGTGGAGCATCTTACATAAGATTCTCTGGCTGTAACAGGTGATATTCTCTTTAATTAATCTACACATCATTGGTTACCAGAGAAGAGGTTTGAAACTGACATTACGTTTGAATTTAAAGATTTTCAAAATTCGATTTCCCTGTCATCGTCGTTATTTTTCTACCACGTCTTTACTGATTCTCAACAGCTTCCTGTTTCCTCTTTCCTGATACGTGATATTTCGCAAGACCCATCATCTTTATGACTGTGTACCATGAAGGTTTAGCATTCTTCTTTGACAAAGAAATATGATCAAATATTCGTCAATTTTTTTTGACACAGATCTTTGACGTGGAGATAAAAGGGGGTATGACATTGTCGTCAGATTTTTCATCGAAGTTTAAGAGAGTTTTACATCGAGATAATAGGAGCATTCAGCAACATTTGTTACCAGTGCTGCATGTGGAGGAAGTCAAGTCTTACATAAATCACTTGCA
Organism: Schistocerca piceifrons; assembly: GCF_021461385.2. Taxonomy (NCBI): domain Eukaryota; kingdom Metazoa; phylum Arthropoda; class Insecta; order Orthoptera; family Acrididae; genus Schistocerca; species Schistocerca piceifrons. The sequence continues at coordinate 1,022,599,879 of NC_060139.1, read as the reverse complement.
AATGGATGAGAGTGTAGTTCTGTATTTGCTCAGTAAAGTGGCATTTCATGTTACAAAACGGTATACTCACTTACGAAATGTCACCATAATACTGCGATTTCTTGATACAGAAGAGAGCTACTGTGCTTACAGCACTCGAATACCACAGTGCACATTAAGCAAACAAATTCCAGAAACGTGTGAAGCGGTTTATGAATCACTGGAGGAGGAATATGTGATGGCAAATAAATATTTAGTACACTATATGGGCAGTAAGAATTATTTTTGTTTTTGAACAATTTAATTAATAGAATTATTGTTCCAAAACAACAAAGTTAACAAATAGTACGGAACACATGAAACACTTTTTAACTTGTCACATCCAGAGTTCAAGAATAGACAAGGTAGTATAGAAAACGAAGAATTTTTTTTATTTTAGTGTGTGACTACCTCCTCTACTCCGGATTGCTGAAAAACTGGCTAGATGTTTCCAGATGTAGAGGTGGATGGCTGTAGCTGTGATTGTGATTATGAAGTCGCCTGCAACATATCCCACCTGGCCATCAGCACACGGTTAATACTACGCTTGTACCACTTGCTCACCCCCCCACCCCAGTCGAAGCAAGGTTATTAAAAAGAGTCGAAGGAACACACCAACTAAACTTTTGACGCCATGTTTACAAACACACTACAGAGACGTCAAATAGCTGTAGCTATGCTAGTGCACCAAGCGGTTACATTTCATATTGCAGTGAACAGAAGGCAAATGATATTTATGATTAAATTTTCAGCAAGGCTCTAAATTTTATCTTATTTCTTTGATGAAAAACGCGATTTGACAATGTTCCCTATTACATTGTGAAATTTCTTTGACGTAAATATTTGACATAGCAACATTGACAAAGAAATATGATAGTGCAGCACCGGACTTAAAGTTGTCGCACATTTTGAGGTTAATACCATACAGTTTTCTGTTCCAGATACGTTTACATCACTTACAATACGACTTTCATTTGAACTACGACTTGACTCAGCGTATTGTTATTTTAAGCAGATATGTTTAGCCTTTCAATGTATTATTTATTCTTAGAAAATTGAGTCAAGATTATAGCTGTCAATATCAGCTATGAATAATATGTCTAAGGCGACCTCAACAGAATAGATTTACTACAGACTTTGATTTCAGAACAAATTAATTACACTGACAGTTTCATGGCTTTACAAAGAGCTACTGAAATGAATAGAATTTAACGTTTATTGCTACCAAATATTATTGTTAAACCTGAATAGTCTGACGCACCGTTTTTGCTTTCGGGCTTGTAGATGGATCATGTCATATTACAAACACTGAACAATATTTATAAAAAGCAGAAGAACGGCTACAGAGCAGACCTAATTGGTACAAAAAGGTCATTCTCATCGGTGCCCAATGCGGACAAAGGCAGATAACGGCCACAGGCTGATACATCAGAAAGGACTAACAAATAAAGGAAAATGGCTAATCTACTGATAATGGAATACTAGTACTGGTAGGAAAAAGTGATTGCAAGTATATAATTTTTAAATATTCGGTTGTACCGTTATTGAAATAAAATATGAGATGAAGGTGACCATCAAACCCCAACTGAGCAGAAATCTGCAAACAGTGGACATCTGTCTGAAAAGAAAAGTCTTATAAAGGGCACAAACAGTAGAAAAAAGACTTCCAGCAGGAAAAGCCATCAGGAATTACCTTTCCTGCAGCCATATTTCACATGTATTCAGGTATGTAGGCTGCAAGTGTATTTCATCACCTAGCTAAAGCAAGAGCTGAGCAGCATGAACGCAAGACATTTTCTCATTCAGCCAGTCTCGTTTAGAGTTTTCCTTTACTAATTAATTCCTTTAATAATTAATTCCTTTATTAATTAAATTACTGAAGCCGTTACGGAAACTTGATAAAGAAGTTTACACAGTGATTGAAGGAAATTCATAAATTACGTAAAACTATGTATAATTTAACACACGACAATTCTACACAGCAGAATGCTTACCGATTCGTGCCTTTCCACATCCGCAGACACACGCCGCTTAAATCGCGTTGGGTAAGATAAGCAAGTAAATAAACCTGGGGAAGTTTTGAAGATGATAAATGCTTAGGGACAATACTCATGTGTTGGGATATCATGAAGCTAACTTCGTTATTCGGGGCAGAGTCCTAATTTTTAAAACGTTTTACAGGTATTAACTTACGAAGGTCTGCATATTACAAATTTTCCTCGTGTTAAGTGTGGTATAAGCTTAGAAAAATTTTCAGGAAGATAGCTCGTGAATGACGTGTGTTTATAACAAAATTGTCCGATTTTTGTAGTTAGATATCACACTTGACACTTAATGAAATCGTCGATAAAAAAGCGAATGAAGAACAAGGTAGGAAATAAACTTCATTATAACGCATCGTCTCTAGTTCAGAATGAATCTGTCAGTGCACCACAAAGAACACAAACGCGATGAAACTCTGCCACGTACAAACTAAGTGCCCATTCACAGCCTGAATCCAAACTGTCAATGTCAATGAAATTCACCAAAATCTGTGTATCTTAAGGTGTTATTTTATTTTATTTTGAAGGCTACCAGCTTCAGCATTTCACTATGCCATCTTCAGGCCCCAGTGCATCTCTCCAAATAATGGGTCCTCAAGATGGCATAGTGAAATGCTGAAACTGGTAGCCTTCAAAATAAAATAAAATAACATCTTAAGATTCACAGATTTTGGTGAATTTCATTTACATGGACAGTTACTTAACCAAACAATTACCCGTGACCATGACGGACCAACAGAGACAGAATCCAGACAGGTCGAGACTATGCCCACATGATGGAAGGGCTGGGTTCTTTCTCCGGTGGATCTCTTAATTTTATTTGTTTAAATTCAAATGTGCACACCTTACAATGGTTCTTTACAAGATGCGAATTTTACTGTACATGGTAGTAACTATGTATACTAACATTACAAGGAAACTCCTTAATGTAGCTAAAGATGTACTTTAGTGTTATCTCATGCGATGATTCCGAATCTCTGCAATGGACACGGAGAAACTAATAAGAATTGTAGAAATACGTTTGACTTCACATTGAAAATGTATATGACAAAACACCTTATGAAGGTTTCTAGGTCAAAACTGTGCATGTTCTACAACATTAATTTACTTAGTTAACCGGTGTCCAGCTTCCAAGACTATCATGATACTAAATAAATGAATACTCCTGTACATCCAATTTTTTGTGGTTTTCCTTTATAAATGTGAAGTTGTTCTATGGAACAGCGACAGAAGAATCTGTTAACATGAAACTCTTCATAATCTAAAATCCCATTGAAAAATAAATAAAATATCATAATTTATTTCTTTTTTTCCTGAACTTGTACTTCAAGGACCAGAGTTAGACTATATCGACAGTTCTACAGTATGAAACTGCATTAACAAGCAAAAGAAATCTAATCGATATTTACATTTGCAGTATTATAAGTATTATAATAGGCGTCGTCACATTCAGCATTTTTCGTCGGGAAGTCCTTCTCAAAATACGCAAACTCTATTTGTTACAACGTTCAGTAACAAGTCTGTAGAGTTCATGAAAGTATTTCAGTGAATCATTGTGCATATTTATGGGAAGAAGAAATGCTACGAATTTAGCGGTACCACCTCTTCACCGAGCGAGGTGGCGCAGTGGTTAGACACTGGACTCGCATTCGGGAGGACGAGGGTTCAATCCCGCGTCCGGCCATCCTGATTTAGGTTTTCCGTGATTTCCCTAAATCACTCCAGGCAAATGCCGGGATGGTTCCTCTGAATGGGCACGGCCGACTTCCTTCCCCATCCTTCCCTAATTCGATGAGACCGATGACCACGCTGTCTGGTCTCCTTCCGCAAACAACCAACCAACCACCTCTTCAAAGCGCAGTATTTTTCCTATACTGGAGTCAAAACGCCCACAGAGCAGTGCTGTGTGTAACTCCCACTGCATTTTTTGGCTACAGCAATATTTAATATTTCGAGTAATATTGATTTATGCGTAGCGTTTTACCAGACCTCGAGAGAGAGAGAGAGAGAGAGAGAGAGAGAGAGAGAGAGAGAGAGGGAGCGAGGGAGAGGGAGGTAGTTTTTCAGTATCCTTTGAGGCTCCTGCTGCACTCAGAATCTTTTTTATATGAAGCTCGCTCTACTAGTATCTTCTTTTTGTGAAGCTCGCTTTATTTTCCCAAAGTTGAAGCTCTATTTGCTACATAATCTTCGTCTGCAGTATCCTGTATGGTTCTGTATAGCATTTTATATGATACCAGGACAATCGAAATGCCGCAATACTTATTGGGATTCGTTTTCTCATATTTCAAATTATTAGAGAGCATCAGTCAGAGTAGTTTTCCGGACATGAGGGAATGCTTCAAATTTTCAAATCTTTTCCATTTATTGCTTCAAAGCTGTGAAACTGTGATTTCACCGCCGCTTTTCAGCAACTCCGTTGTGGCTGCGTCTTTCCGCGCAGATTTGTTATTTTTGTTCCACAAGCATGACAGTTGTATTGCAGACAATAGCACCAGTGAAAGGATGGTTTGAACCAGATCTACAGTTACGTTAAAGTAAGTACATTTGCACAAATATTAATAACTGTACTGACTGGGGATATTTGGAATAATACTGAAACACGTAATCGGTTTACTGTTTATCGATTTGCATTAGAAAAGGGAGAGGGGGTTAATGATGTTATTCACTTGTTAACAGTGTAAATGCAGAGGAGAGAGCAGATAGGTGGAAAGAATACATTGAAAGCCTCTACGAGGGTGAAGATTTGTCTGATGTGATAGAAGAAGAAACAGGAGTCGATTTAGAAGAGATAGGGGATCCAGTATTAGAATCGGAATATAAAAGAGCTTTGGAGGACTTACGGTCAAATAAGACAGAAGGGATGGATAACATTCCATCGGAATTTCTAGAATCATTGGGGGAAGTGGCAACAAAACGACTATTCACGTTGGTGTGTAGAATATATGAGTCTGGCGACATACCATCTGACTTTCGGAAAAGCATCATCCACACAATTCCGAAGACGGCAAGAGCTGACAAGTGCGAGAATTATCGCACAATCAGCTTAACGGCTCATGCATCGAAGCTGCTTACAAGAATAATATACAGAAGAATGGAAAAGAAAATTGAGAATGCGCTAGGTGACGATCAGTTTGGCTTTAGGAAAAGTAAAGGGACGAGAGAGGCAATTATGACGTTACGGCTAATAATGGAAGCAAGGTTAAAGAAAAATCAAGACACTTTCATAGGATTTGTCGACCTGGAAAAAGCGTTCGACAATATAAAATGGAGCAAGCTGTTCCAGATTCTGAAAAAAGTAGGGGTAAGCTATAGGGAGAGACGGGTCATATACAATATGTACAACAACCAAGAGGGAATAATAAGAGTGGACGATCAAGAACGAAGTGCTCGTATTAAGAAGGGTGTAAGATAAGGCTGTAGCCTTTCGCCCCTACTCTTCAATCTGTACATCAAGGAAGCAATGATGGAAATAAAAGAAAGGTTCAGGAGTGGAATTAAAATACAAGGTGAAAGGATATCAATGATACGATTCGCTGATGACATTGCTATCCTGAGTGAAAGTGAAGAAGAATTAAATGATCTGCTGAACGGAATGAACAGTCTAATGAGTACACAGTATGGTTTGAGAGTAAATCGGAGGAAGACGAAAGTAATGAGAAGTAGTAGAAATGAGAACAGCGAGAAACTTAACATCAGGATTGGTGGTCACGAGGTCAATGAAGCTAAGGAATTCTGCTACCTAGGCAGTAAAATAACCAATGACGGACGGAGCAAGGAGGACATCAAAAGCAGACTCGCTATGGCAAAAAAGGCATTTCTGGCCAAGAGAAGTCTACTAATATCAAATGCCGGCCTTTATTTGAGGAATAAATTTCTGAGGATGTACGTCTGGAGTACAGTATTGTATGGTAGTGAAACATGGACTGTGGGAAAACAGGAACAGAAGAGAATCGACGCATTTGAGATGTGGTGCTATAGACGAATGTTGAAAATTAGGTGGACTGATAAAGTAAGGAATGAGGAGGTTCTACGCAGAATCGGAGAGGAAAGGAATATGTGGAAAACACTGATAAGGAGAAGGGATAGGATGATAGGACATCTGATAAGACATGAGGGAATGACTTCCATGGTACTAGAGGGAGCTGTAGAGGGCAAAAACTGTAGAGGAAGATAGAGATTGGAATACGTCAAGCAAATAATTGAGGACGTAGGTTGCAAGTGCTACTCTGAGATGAAGAGGTTAGCACAGGAAAGGAATTCGTGGCGGGCCGCATCAAACCAGTCAGTAGTCTGATGACCAAAAAAAACAGTGTCTCCGTTCCTCACCACGATCCGAAGCTACGACTACTCGCACCAAGGGCTACAATTAACGAAGAACAGCTCATTGTAATAGCGTTTACAGCTCATGCTGACAACGACAAGTGAGTCCTCAGAAAAAAAGTGCAATGGCAGTCGCTTACTGCACACCAGATACACAGAACGATAAAACACCATCCAAAATTATTTCGAGTTGTTAGTTCATAAGCCCACACGAATAGTAAACGGTTGTGAAAACACCCTTACCTCTCAGCAACAAATAATCCTGATTTAACAACAAGCATCAAAACGGATAGAGGGATTAGTGAAACGAGGTTGTCGTAGCGAGATTGAATATTGTAACCGCCAAATCATCCAAAAATGAACGAAAAATATACCTATTCAAGAAAGCAGATAAAAATTCACTTGACGCCTTCCTGGGAGACAACCTCCACTGCTACCAAATTAATAATATAAGTGAAGACCACATGTGGCTTGAATTCAAAAAAATACTATAGGCAGCAATTGAAAGATTCGCACCAAGTAAATTAACAAATGGTTTAAATGGCTCTGAGCACTATGGGACTTAACATCTTTGGTCATTAGTCCCCTAGAACTTAGAACTACTTAAACCTAACTAACCTAAGGACATCACACACATCCATGCGACCGTAGCAGTCGCGCGGTTCCGGACTGAGCGCCTAGAACCGCTAGACCACCGCGGCCGGCAAGTAAATTAACAAATGACGGAGCTGATCCTCCTTGGGACACAAAACGTGTCGGAACACTGTTGCAGAAACAACGAAACAAACATGACAAATTTAAACAGACACAAAATCCCCAAGATTGGCGATCTTTTACAGAAGCTCGAAATTTAGCGCGGACTTCAATGCGAGATGCTTATAACAGCTTCCACAACGAAACTTTATCTCGAAACCTGGCAGAAAATCCAAAGAGATTCGGGTCGTATGTGAAGTATGTTAGCGGCAAGAAACAATCACTGCCTTCTCTGCGCTGTAGCAATGGAGATACTATCGAAGACAGTGGTGCCAAAGCAGAGTTACAAAACACAGTCTTCCGAAATGCCTTCACAAAAGAAGACTAAGTAAATATTCCAGAATTCGAATCAAGAACAGTTGCCAACATGAGTAACGTAGAAGTAAATATCGTCGGAGTAATGAAACAACTTAAGTCACTTAGTAAAACCAACTCTTCTGGTCCAGAGTGTATACCAATTAGGTTCCTTTCGGAGTATGCTGATACATTAGGTCCATACTTAACAATCATATACAACCGTTCGCTCGACGAAAGATCGGTACCCAAAGACTGGAAAGTTGCACAGGTCACACCAATATTCAAGAACGTTGGTTGGAGTAATCCACAAAATTACAGGCCCATATCGTTAACGTCGATATGCAGCAGGATTTTGGAACATATATTTTGTTCGAAAATTATGAAATACATCGAAGAAAGCGGTCTATTGACACACAGTCAACATAGGTTTAGAATACATCATTCTTGTGAAACACAACTAGCTCTTTATCCGCATGAAGGCTTTGACACAGTACAACGCAAGCGGCTTGTAGTGAAATTGCGTGCTTATGGAATATCGTCTCAGTTATGTTACTGGATTTGTGATTTCCTGTCAAAGGGGTCGCAGTTCGTAGTAACTGACGAAAAGTCATCGAGTAAAACAGAAGTGATTTCTGGCGTTCCCCAAGGTAGCTGTTCCTTACCTATATATGCCATATGGGGGACAATCTGAGCAGCCATCTTAGGTTCTTTGCAGGTGACTAATAAAGTCATCAGAAGATCAAAACAATTGCAAAACGAATTAGAAAAGATATCTGAATGGTGCAAAAATTGGCAGTTGACCCTAAATAACGAAGTGTGACGTAATCCACATGAGTGCTAAAAGGAATTCGTTGAACTTCGGTTACACGCGAAGTCAGTCAAATCTAAAAGCCGTAAATTCAACTGAATACCTAGGAATTACAATTACGAACAACTTCCTTCCTTGGAAGGAACACAAAGAAAATGTTGTGGGGAAGGCTAACCAAAGACTGCGTTTTATTGGCAGGACACTTAGAAAATTTAACACATCTACTAAGGAGACTGCCTACACTATGCTTGTAGTCCTCTTTTAGAATACTGCTGACTGGTGTGGGATACTTACCAGATAGGGCTGCCGGAGTACGTCGAAAAAGAAAGGCAGCACGTTTGTATTGTAGCGAAATATGGGATACAGTGTCATAGAAATGATACAGGATTTGGGCTGGACATCATTAAAAGAAAAACGTTTTTTGTTGCGACGGAATCTTCTCACGAAATTCCAATCACCAGCTTTCTGCTCCGAATGCGAAAACGTTTTGTTGACACCGACTTACATAGGGAGAAACGATCACCATGATATAATTAGGGAAATCAGAGCTCGTACGGAAAGATATATGTGTTCGTTCTTTCTCTAAACGAGATTGGAATAATAGAGAATTGTGAAGGTGGTTCGATGAACCCTCTGACAGGCATTTAAATCTGATTTTCCGAGTATCCATGTAGATGTAGATATAGATGTAAATCTTAAAGTCGTTCTCTCTTCTCTGTGAAGTGCGAACTCGACACTAGCATTTCTTTGATTCCAATTTGTTTATTTAATGGCTTCAAACGGCATTGCAAAAATTGTGGGTAATGTAGTGTATGCCCACAATTATATCTCATCGAATATTGACACGTAATCATCTAACGCTTCTGTTTTATGTAAATAACTTTATTAATGTTAATGATACCTGCACAAGATGTAACTTTCATTTCTGTTAATGTTTAACCTAATCTGTAATAACGTCATGCTTACAGAAATAAATAAATAAATCTTGATACTGACCATATGGTAAATAAGTGGATATCTGGTGAAGGAGGTTTTCGTGCTATACAAATATTAGCTTCTTACGGTCACTGAAAGTTTCGCCAAACAGGTGCTTGCAAGACGACTTTCATCTATTTGCCTAAGAAAACATGGTAGCTGTCATTACTTATAACAAGAACAGATCCAACACATCCTCGGATTCATTAAAATAATTAAATTACTACATGAAATTAAAAGACATTTTTCTAGTGTTAGTCCATGAGGCTTCTGTCCTCATTCTGCAGCTCTCAAGAAGTATAATTGAATGTTTTTTCTCTTAAAATTAGTCTAAATTAGCTGAATGTCTTTAAGGTTCTTGACATCAAGATATGCATTATGAATCAACATGGAATTCGGCTGATGCATTATATACATACAACTCCTTAAAACAACTGACCTCAAATCTTTAAATAATAAGTTCAAATGTTTTTTATTCCAGTCTTTGATCACAATATCAATTCTTTAGACGATGAGCGGTTTCAGTCCGTATTGACCATCCTCAGATCTAAAATATATAAGTATATGCATCTAGTGAGCAATGTGTCTTTCAGCATAAAACAGCCATATGTATCACAATATACTGTCATACACCCAGGGAAATGTACAGATAAAATAGGGTATAACGTACCTTTTTTACACCATATCCTAAGGCCATAATGGCATCCTCAAAACGTATACATATAATCGGCACAGCATCGTCACATGGATCTAAAGTAAGGTGTAGAATAAGCGCCGGCCGGTGTGGCCGTGCGGTTCTAGGCGCTTCAGTCTGGAACCGCGTGACCGCTACGGTCGCAGGTTCGAATCCTGCCTCGGGCATGGATGTGTGTGATGTCCTTAGGTTAGTTAGGTTTAAGTAGTTCTAAGTTCTAGGGGACTGATGACCACAGATGTTAAGTCCCATAGTGCTCAGAGCCATTTGAACCATTTTGTAGAATAAGCCACATCGTTCACATAGTGATTAGTGCAACTGGCTACTGAAGTACAGTAGCAACCAGAAACCTGAACGAGATTTTCACTCTGCAGCGGAGTGTGCGCTGATATGAAGCTTCCTGGCAGATTAAAACTGTGTGCCGGACCGAGACTCGAACTCGGGACCTTTGCCTTTGCGGGCAAGTGCTCTACCAAATGAGCTACCCAAGCACAACTCACGCCCCGTCCTCACAGCTCTACTTCTGCGAGTACCTCGCCTCCTACCTTCCAAACTTTGCACAAACTCTCCTGCGAACCTTACAGAACTAGCACTCATGAAAGAGGGAGATCTTCTGTTAAGTTTGGAAGGTAGTAGGCGAGGTAAGAAGCAAAGCTGTGAGGAAGGGTCGTGAGTCGTGCTTGGGTAGCTTAGTTGGTAGGGCACTTGCCCACGAAAGGCAAAGGTCCCGAGTTCGAGTCTCGGTCCGGCACACAGTTTTAATCTGCCAGTAAGTTTCAACCTGAAACCTGTTTGCCTGCATCCTCCTTAGATGTCGCTACTGTGGGTTTGCATAGATGTACTCATCATTTACGCAAGAAAACATAATCACATAAAACCACATTAGGTAAAATGCATGTATCAGACTTATTAAAACTGATGACTATCATGGTTTTTTTCTTTTCTTTATTGTGATTTTGATACCCGTACAACAACAGGTAGGCTGGCAACAGCACCTTACGCCACTCATCAGCCCAAATGATAAAAATATAGAAGACACATGAGATTGAACAATCCGCGCGTGAAACAGTAGACACAGTAACATAAAAAAAAACATGAAGCCGTTCACACTCGACGATAATCCACACGACAAACTGTTGACACGACGCACATGTGAACGATTGAGTGTGACAGTGAACACTAAACACAAAACACGACGGCACACACGAGAAACGGATGGCGATGATCTCCGGCGCGCGAATGTTCACATAATGTGTGCGAGTCCGGTGACCTGTCAAGAGGGGAGAAGGGTGAGGGGGAGGGAGAGCAAAGATGCCAATAGCAGAGGAGATGGGAGGAGGAGGGACAGGGGTAGGGGAAGCCGTGGGGAGGAGTGGGGAGAAAGGGAGGAGGGAGGGAAGGAGGAGAGATGGGAGAGAGAGGGTGCTCAAAGGAACAAACACAGGAAGAGGGAGGGAGGATCAAAGTTGGTAGGAGGGGTAGATGGAGGAAGGAATCATCAGGGAGGGGGAGCCGGCGGAAGCCACCTTGGGAGAGGGTCAGGAGGGTGGAGAGATGGAGAGCAGGTGAGATGTGGGTATACAGGCGCGGCAGCGGGCAGGGGTGGGAGAGGATGGGTGAGACAAGCGGGTGAGGAGGATCGAGTTTCCGGGAGGTGTAGAGGTTACGTGTCCATTCGAGGAGATGGAGAAGCTGGGGGAATGGAAATAGGTCATACAGGATCCACGTGGGGGAGGGGAGATGGATGCGATAGGCGAGGCGAAGAGCATGGTGTTCAAGGATCTGAAGGGATTTGTAAAAGGTAGTGGGGGTGGAGATCCAGGCAGGATGGGCGTAACAGAGGATAGGGTGGATGAGGGATTTATGAGTATGGTGGAGGGATCCAGACCCCATGTACGGCCAGAAAGGAGCTTGAGGAGACAGAGTCAGGAGCGTGCCTTGGCTTGGATTGTCCAGATATGTGGGGTTCAGGAGAGGTGACGGTCGAGGGTGACTCAGAGGTACTTATAGCTGGGGTGATGATGGTGATAGGACGGCCATAGATGGTTAGATAGAAATCGAGGAGGCGGAAGGAAGGGGTGGTTTTGCCTACAATGATCACCTGGGTTTTGGAGGGATTGACCTTAAGCAACAACTGGTTGCACCAAGCGGTGAACCGGTCAAGATGGGAATGGAGAAGGTGTTGGGAACGCTGCAGGATGGGGGCAAGGGCAAGGAAGGCGGTGTCATCGGCAAACTGGAGAAGGTGGACAGGGGGTGACTGCGGCGGCATGTCCGCCGTGTACAAAAGGTACAGAAGGGGGGAGAGGACAGAGCCTTGGGGCACATAGGCGGAGAGAAAAAAAGGTGTAGGAATCTGTGTTATGGATGGTGACGTAGGAAGGACGCCGGGAGAGAAAGGAGCCCATCAGACGGACGCAGTTAATGGAAAGGGCGAAGGTTTGGAGCCATACGCTGTCATAGGCACGTTCGAGGTCCAGGGAGAGGAAGATAGCGGAGCAACGGGAATTAAGCTGTTCGGAAAGGAGATGGCTGAGGTGAAGGAGAAAGTCATCAGAAGAGAAGGACAGCCGAAAGCCACACTGGATAACGGGAAGGAGGCAGTGCTGGTGGAGATGCTGGTGGATGTGGTGGATGAGGATGGATTCCAGGACCTTGCTGAAGACCGAGGTAAGGCTGATGGGACGGTAGGAGGAGACGGCGGATGGCGGTTTACCGGGTTTAAGGCACATCAGGATATGGGAGGTTTTCCACTGGTCGGGGTAGTAGCTGATGGACAAGACTACATTATAGAGCCTGTCCAGGGTGGAGAGGAAAGAGACAGGAGCTTCACGAAGGTGGCGGTAGGTAACACGATCGTGACCAGGAGCAGTGTTGCGTTTCGTGCGGAGTGTAGCAATGAGATCTTGTGTAGTGATAGCAGCATTGTGTTCTTTGTGTGCCATGTTGTCCAAGTACTGGAAACCAGGTGCGAGGGGGGCGGGGGACAGAGGTGTCAGAAGTGTCAGTTCGATCACGGACATCCGGGAAGAGGGAGTAATCGAACTGGGGACCATCGGAGATAAAAAAGACACTGGAGAGGTAGGAGGCAAATTGATTGGCCTTACTAAGGGTGTCAGGGAAGGGGTGATCGTCATGGAGAAGAGGATAGTAGGAGGAGGGTTTAGTTCTGGTAAGGCGATGGAAGGATGACCAGAACTTGGACAAGTTTATAGGAAGGGTAGCATTTAAACGGGTTCATGTCTGTCGCCAGTCCCGGCGTTTCTCTGCCGCGAGCAAGGTTCGGATGTACCGCTGGAGTTGCTGGTGGCGTTGTAGTGTGTCCGGGTCATGCGTGTGGAGGAAGGCACGGTAGAGACGATGGGATTCACGGAGGAGGAGGATTCCCTGTGGGGGTAAGGACGGTGGGGGTGGATGGCGACAGTAGGGACGTGGGCCTCCATGGCCTCAGACAAGGTCTACTGGAGAAAGGGGGCGGCATAGGTAATATCATCAGGGTGGTGGTAGGTGAAGGGGTGGAGAGGGTATCCCGGTAGGCATTCCAGTCAACATGGGAATAATCATGGACGTACTTCGGGGGAGGGTCATTACGAGGGTCGGGGCGGGGGCGACGACCGTCTGAATTGGTGAGGACAGGGAGATGGTCGCTACCAATGGGGTCCAGGACATCCACCGCTATGCGGCCAAGGAGGCTAGGGGAGGAGAGGATGACATCGGGAGTGGAGATGGATTCGGGGTGGGTGTGCTGGGGAATGGGGACGAGGTCGCCTTGGAGGGAGGAGAGGAACCGATGCCACCGCTGTAACTGGGTGGCAGAACGACTATGGATGTTGAGGTCGGTGGCGATCACGTAGGAGGAGAAGGTATGGTCAATGTGGGAGAGGAAGTCGAAAGGAATAGGGGCGTTAGGGCGGACATAGATGGTGGCGCAGGTGACGGTAATGCCGGGGAAGAAGAGACTAAGGATCAGGTGTTCAGTGGGGTCTGGAAGGAGAGGTTGGAGCCGACTTTACATTAAAAAAAAAAGAAACAGTTCGTGGGATCGGACCCTGTCACATTATGGAAATTATCAGTCTCCTTTAACCTAGCCTTGACCACTCAACGATGAGAGGAGTAGCCAGGGAGTGACTTGGATTCTACGTTAAGCTGTGGGTCCCCTTCCCCCTGTTGTCTATCTGAGGTAGATTAAGGCCACGTAAGTCGCCAACACAAAGTCTTGCAGCTGGCCAGATTGCTACACGAAACTTCCATTATTATTGTTATTATTGTCACTTTGGGTATAAATCCCAAGTCGATGTGGATGTCCAGGTACGTTGGTGGATACCCACAATAATAATTACCACTTTGGTGAAAGCTGAGGTATAACATCAGTACAATGGTTACCATGTATTCGTATTATCTATGGTCTGTAGTAATAATTGTTATTGTTTCAGTTTATTTTATTACCCATTTTTGACACAGTGTCACTATGTTGGCAGAAATGAACAGTTTTTAGGGAGAATAGGTGTGTTGATGCCATATACTAGAATTAAGACATGAGTTTTTCCTACTTTTCCACACAGTTACAAGTAAGTAGGCTTCACCTTTCTCCTATTGTTCCACTGTATCTTTTGGAACCATCTCTCCATGTTCTGAGTCCTTTTTGTGTTCCACATAAGACGTATCAATGTACAGTATAAAATCAGTGTGTCTCGATGTATCATTCCAATAACTTTTTCACGATTAGTACATTGACAAGTGTAGCACTTTAACACCATCTAACTGAATGATGAATTAACTGATTTAATACGGACTACTAGGAATTCCTACCCTGTGTCAAAATGTTCATCTCAGTGTATCCATTGCAATGCACGTCTTCAGTTATTTGCTCGATGTATTCCAGTTTCCATCCTCCTCTACAATTTTTACTCTCTACAGCATCCTCTCGTATCAAGGAAGTCATTCTGATGTCATAACAGATGTCCTGTCATCTTATCCCTTTTTCTGTTCAGTGTTTACCATAACTTTCCAATTCTACGCAGAACCTCATTATTCGTTCCATATCAGTCAACCTACTTTTCAACATTCTTCTGCAGCATACCAACTCAAATGATTCGACTCGGTACTGTTCCGCTTTTCCTAGCGTCCATGTTTCACTAAAATACAACGTACATTCTCAGAAATTTCTTCATGAAATTAAGCCTTATGTTTGATACTAGTAGACTTCTGGTGGCCAAGAACGCCCTTTTCACCAGTTGTTGTCTGCTTTTTATGTGTTTCTTGCTCCGTTCACCGTAGGTTATTTGGTGCCTAGTTAGCAGAATTCCTAGACTTCAACTACTTCGTGATCCCCGATTCCGATTTTAAAGTTTCTCTGTTGTTATTATTGCTATTTCCCATTAATGTTACCTTTCTTCTGTTTATTCTCAATCCATATTCTGTACTCGCTAGACTGTTCATTCGATTCAACATATTCTGCAATGTGTCTCCATAAAAAAATTCACTGAGGATAACAATGTCATCAGGACAGCAATGTCATCAGCGAATCTTGTCACGGATATCGTTTCACCTGGAATTTTAATCCCACTCTTGAACCTTTCTTTTATTTTCCTCATTGCTTCTGGATGTACAGATTGAAAAGCAGGGGCGAAAATCTAAATCTCTGTCTGACACACTTTTTAATCCGTTCGCGTTTTTCTTGGTGTTCCAGTCTTACTGTTCCCTCTTTGTTCTTGTACCTGTTGTAAATAACCCATCTCTCCTGTAGCTTACCCCCATTTTTCTCTGGATTTCGAAAGTATTCAACCATTCCACACTGCCGAACACTTTTGGCAGGTCGATAAATCTTATGACCGTGTTTTAATTGTTCTTCAACCTTGCTTCCATTACCAACCGCAACGTCAGAATTGCCTCTCTGGTGCCTTTACCTTCCCTAAAGCCAAACTGATCGTCATCTAACACATCCTCAATTTTCTTTCGCATTCTTCTGTATATTATTCCTCTCACAAACTTCGATGCATGAGCTGCTAAGCTAATTGTGAGCTCTTGCAGTCTTCGGGATAGTGTGGGTGATAGTTTTCTGAAACTCATGTGGTATGTCGGTAGACTCATACATTCTTCAGACCAACGTGAATGGTGTTCCTTTTTTTTTTTTTTTTTGCCACTTCTCCCAGTGATTTTAGGAATTTCGATGGAATCTTATTAGCACCTTCTCTTGTATTTGATCTTATGCCGTCCAAAACTCTTTTAAATTCTGATTATAATACTAGATCAGCTATCTCTCCCCTGTCGATTCCTGTTTCGTCTTTTATTTCGTCATTCAAGTCCTCGCACTCATAGAGCACTTCAGTGTACACTTTCCGCCTATCCGCTCTCTTCCCTGCATTTAACAGTGTTATCCCAGTTGCACGCTTTGTGTTATCACGCTTGCTTTTAGTTTAATAGAAGGTTGTTTTGATTTTTCTACACTCTGAGTCAGTCCTTCCGACAACCATTTCTTTTTCGATTTCTTCACTTGCAGCCATTTCGCCTTAGCTTCACCGCACTTCGTATTTATTTCGTTCCTAAGTGACTTGTATTTTTATATTCCTGAATTTTCCTGCCTACTTTTATACTTATTTCTTTCGTCGATCAACAGAAGTATTTCTTCTTTTATCCATGCTTTCTTCGTAGTTGCCTACCTTGTACCTACGTTTCCCTTCCCAAACTGTGAGATTGCCCCCTCTTTTAGAGATGTCCATTTCTCTTCTAGTAAACTGCCTACTGAACTATACATCAAAGTGTCTATAGCATCAGAGAAAATGAAGCGTATCACTTCTTTCCCCTAGTAGTACCGTATCACACTTCTTTGCACACTGACTCGTTCTGAGTAGTCTGCTATACTTCAGCCTCCTCTTCATCGTTACTACGTTGTGATCTGAGTCTATATCTGCTTCTGGGTACGGCGTACAATCCAATATCTGATTTTGGAATCTCTACCTGACCATGACGTAATATAACTGAAACCTTCCTGTATTTCGTGACCTTTTCCAAGTATACCTCCTCCTTTTCTGGTTCTTGAACAGAATATTTGATATTAATAGCTAAAATTTATTAGATAATTCAATTAGTCTTTCTCCTCTGTCATTCCTAGCACCAAGCCTATCTTCTCTGGTAACTACACTCCTGGAAATTGAAATAAGAACACCGTGAATTCATTGTCCCAGGAAGGGGAAACTTTATTGACACATTCCTGGGGTCAGATACATCACATGATCACACTGACAGAACCACAGGCACATAGACACAGGCAACAGAGCATGCACAATGTCGGCACTAATACAGTGTATATCCACCTTTCGCAGCAATGCAGGCTGCTATTCTCCCATGGAGACGATCGTAGAGATGCTGGATGCAGTCCTGTGGAACGGCTTGACATACCATTTCCACCTGGCGCCTCAGTTGGACCAGCGTTCGTGCTGGACGTGCAGACCACGTGAGACGACGCTTCATCCAGTCCCAAACATGCTCAATGGGGGACAGATCCGGAGATCTTGCTGGCCAGGGTAGTTGACTTACACCTTCTAGAGCACGTTGGGTGGCACGGGATACATGCGGACGTGCATTGCCCTGTTGGAACAGCAAGTTTCCTTGCCGGTCTAGGAATGGTAGAACGATGGGTTCGATGACGGTTTGGATGTACCGTGCACTATTCAGTGTCCCCTCGACGATCACCAGTGGTGTACGGCCAGTGTAGGAGATCGCTCCCCACACCATGATGCCGGGTGTTGGCCCTGTGTGCCTCGGTCGTATGCAGTCCTGATTGTTGCGCTCACCTGCACGGCGCCAAACACGCATACGACCATCATTGGCACCAAGGCAGAAGCGACTCTCATCGCTGAAGACGACACGTCTCCATTCGTCCCTCCATTCACGCCTGTCGCGACACCACTGGAGGCGGGCTGCACGATGTTGGGGCGTGAGCGGAAGACGGCCTAACGGTGTGCGGGACCGTAGCCCAGCTTCATGGAGACGGTTGCGAATGGTCCTCGCCGATACCCCAGGAGCAACAGCGTCCCTAATTTGCTGGGAAGTGGCGGTGCGGTCCCCTACGGCACTGCGTAGGATCCTACGGTCTTGGCGTGCATCCGTGCGTCGCTGCGGTCCGGTCCCAGGTCGACGGGCACGTGCACCATCCGCCGACCACTGGCGACAACATCGATGTACTGTGGAGACCTCACGCCCCACGTGTTGAGCAATTCGGCGGTACGTCCACCCGGTCTCCCGCATGCCCACTATACGCCCTCGCTCAAAGTCCGTCAACTGCACATACGGTTCACGTCCACGCTGTCGCGGCATGCTACCAGTGTTAAAGACTGCGATGGAGCTCCGTATGCCACGGCAAACTGGCTGACACTGTCGGGGGCGGTGCACAAATGCTGCGCAGCTAGCGCCATTCGACGGCCAACACCGCGGTTCCTGGTGTGTCCGCTGTGCCGTGCGTGTGATCATTGCTTGTACAGCCCTCTCGCAGTGTCCGGAGCAAGTATGGTGGGTCTGACACACCGGTGTCAATGTGGTGTCAATGTGTTCTTTTTTCCATTTCCAGGAGTGTATTTTTTCTACTCCTTCCTTTACAACCGCATTCCACAATTAGATTGGCCGCTCCCTTTACGTACTCAATTACCAGCACAATATCATTATACATTTTCTCTATCCCTTCATCTTCTACCTGCGGCGTCGTCATGTATACCCGAACTATTGTTGTCGGTATTGGTCAACTGTCGATTCTAATGAGAACAACGCTATCATTGAACTGTTCACAGTAACGTACTCTCTGCCCTACCTTCGTGTTCATAACGAATCCTACTCCCTTATAACGTTTTCTGCTCCTGGTGTTACCACCCTATACTCGTGTGACCAGAAATCCTTGTCCTCTTTCAGTTTCACTTCACTGACCCCCACTATAGTCTGAGCATTTATATTTGTCCTTTTATTTATCTAGCTTCCGTACCACGTTCAAACGTTTGACATTCCATGCCACGACCCGTAGAACGTTGCGCTTTCGCTGGTTATTCAATACTTTTCTGATGGTCACCTCCCCCTTGGCGTTTCCCTACTCGAGATCTGAATGGGATCCGGAATCTTTTGCCAATGGAGAGATCATCATTAGACTTGTTCACTAACATGTCACATGTATTGTGCATACATATTATGGGTCCTTACTGCAGTAGTTTCCATTGTCTTCTGCATCCTCATGTCTTGATCATCGCTGATTCATCCTGCTTTTAGGGACAGTTTCCCATCCCAAGAGAGTGGTTTCATCTTTTATCCGCTCCTCCGTCCTCTTTGACATGGCAGTTGGCAGAACGAGGGTGCCTTCCTACGCCGGAAGGCCTCTGCCGCAGTTGGAGACGCTTTTGTTCGAAATTTAAGCAGAGGTGAAGTTCTGTCCCGAGTCTCGGGACGTTTTGATTGCGAACTAAGAATTTGGAGGCTGATAGCGACCACATTTTAATATAACAGTCCATCATATTTTTTAACTGAAACTTACTATTAAAATGTGGTCATTATCAACCTCTACGTTCGTAATTAATGGGGTGTAAATTACAAGTCCGAAATCAGAGCATCATCGGCTATCGTGTATGTCATAGAAGAAAACACATGAAATGTGCCTCAGTTTTTACTCTCAACTCAATGGTGTCTGGTGTACTTTCTCAATAAAACTCACATAATATGATGTCACATAATATGATTTCGCATACTACTCACATAATACACTGAAAAAGTCTTACTTGGTGATACAAATCCTATGGCGTCAAATAGCAAAGATTAGTTTCCTATCTAAAAGGTAATGGTATTTGATTAGTGTTTTCTAAAGAACATTTTTAACTTCGTTAAATTCAACTAGTTACGTAATAAAGTAAGAACATATTGGCAAAGCATATTTTTATTCATCCGTCAGTAATGGTGGTTGATACAGAAAATTATAAACCTGAGATAAAAAAGAATTAGTGCTCTTGAAAGAACCCTACTGGATCGTGCTAAAAATAACCCGCAAAAAAGTGCCACTGTTTGATACTACTTCAAGTGCAGAAACAGGAAATGAAGGTAGCAAAAATGCTTATTCAGCTTTGATGCTTTTGTTTGATTATAAATCTTCACATCAGTCTCTCGGAAGAATTAATTTCGTTAATTTTAAGACTTCTGTTTTTAATATTAATTGTCATAAGATTAACTTGATAAGATGTATTCTGAAAGCTATCTGCTTTTGGGTTGTTAGGGTAAAATGTAACACAGGCCAGAGTCCGTCGAGATAACCGTGAGAAACCTTCCAAAGGACGCTCAACTTGACGAGTAGAACCAACACTTAACAACCTGGAATTGGACGAATACAGTCCTCGTACCCTCAGTTTGGTACATTGTCTTGTAGTTAGTCATTTGGTTTCATGTTCCATGTATTATATCGCTTGATACATTGTAATGAAGTGGAACGAGTCATTTTACCTTCACATCGCAAATTAATTTGTACATATGCTTACGTGCTCAACGTTTATAAATCCTTTATTTCTTTTTAAAATGTATAGATGTTGGTACTTTCCACCCACCACCTTTTCCCCCTTACAATAATAGAAATTCTTCTACGGAATGGAAGGAATTGTCAAGGAGAAATTTTCTCTGTTTGTTTTCAAATTTTACTTTGCTGCGGCCTTGTACAATAGGTAACAAGACGCCTGGATCTTGTACTGTGTTGAAAAGATCTTAGATCACATTTCGGCAATGTTCTCTAAAGATCGGCATCCACCATGACTGAGAAAGAACACTGAAATCGCCGCTGCGTCGAGATAACGCTATAATTTAATGTGGACAGCATGATAACCAAACAAACCCAAGTTCCATTGTACTTGCTCAAGCCACAGTGTTGCCGTTGCACTCAATATTACTAAATCTGGGATTTAGTAGCATCACAGACAATCATTTCTAGAAATGGGTGTGAATTCTATTATAAGTAATGAATCTGTGGCACAGATTTCAGCTGGAGGGCGAAGGAGGGGGGGGGGGGGAGAGGCAGGCAAGTGCCCCCCCCCCCTTGCTGTCAAACAAATTCTCCCCCCCCCCCCCCCTCTCGCCGTAGTTGCGCATGCCTATGCTTCAGTACAATGCACTGATACAGTGACATCATCATCATCACTACTTTCATCTAGCGATCCAGGAACTTTGTGAACGTTAAACATCCTTGATCTCTGTCATGGTGTAGCTTTCATACTGTAACACCTATTTTAGCGTTATAGAATATATTAGGTTGTGTACACTATAATGTAATGTAACAAACAAGATTTATTATTGATCATGTACTGAATATGAACACTTTTAGTAGTATCACTTTATGTGATGTATTTTTGATTTCTGTGACTTACAGAATGTTTTATGTTGTCTACGCTGATTGATTTACATAATTATGTAAGCTATTTTAAATATTTTATTTAAGTATGTGATATCTCGTTACGTGAGTTTTCGTGAACATGCACACCAAATAGCGTTGTTTTGACAGTTAAATATTATATTCATTTCACATATGCTCACCTTTCGTACACAGAATACGTGATGTCAGTCTAAAGACTGAAACTGGTTGTAATAAAGAATTGTTTTTTAACTGTTTTTTGGGGGTAACCATCACATTTTTAAGTACCTGTGAGTATTGGGACATTATCTTCTCAAAATAAATAAGGAGTGTGCCGGGAGTATTGATCAATACTCAGCGATATGACAGGAACGATCATTCTAAGCAAAACCGTCTTGAACATGGGCTCTAAAATTCATACCTTAACGGCTATAAGCACTTCTTCATCTTCGATACTATGAAAGAAACCTCTTCGATTGAAAGCTCTTTCGTTTACATATTTTGAGAAGTGGACCAAAAGAATAAAAAAATTCCAGTAAACATGCGCTCTAAAGTGCATATCTTAAGAGCTATTAGCAGTTTCATCTTCGCTAATACGAAACACTTCTCTTCTACTAAATAAATACTCATAGCTCTGAAAGTATGCATTCTGGGTACCATGTTCATTGGTGAACTTTTTGTTGTTTCCATTCATAGGACCTCCTCTCAAAATACGGCAAGCAAAGAGCTTGCAGTAGAAGAGATTTGTTTCACAGTATCGAAGATGAAGAAGCGGTCATAGTTCTTAAAGTACGCATTTAAGCGCCCATGTTTACTAGACTTTCTTCTTCAAATGGTCGTTCCTGTCCTATCCCTGATTATTGTCTATATCACCTGGGAGACCCTGTGGTGCACAAAAGTTTAATATCCACTGATGAGGATAAGAAATTTTGCGGGTGATGGTGCGGAAGCGGTTAGTATTACTGTTACTCTCGTAGACGATATGGAGTCACCGCTGTTTATTGTGTCTACATCTCATCTACATATACGTCATTACTCTGCTATTCACAATAAAGTGCCTGGCAGAGGGATAAATGAACCAGCTTCATGCTGTCTCTCTACCGTTCGACTCTCGAACGGCACGCGGGAAAAACGAGCATTTAAATTTCTGCGTGCGAGGCCTGATTTCTCTTATTTTATCGTGATGATCATTTCGCCCTATGTAGGTGGGTGCCAACAGAATATTTTCGCAATCGGGGAAGAAAACTGGTGATTGAAATTTCATGAGAAAATCCCGTCGCAACGAAAAACGTCTTTGTTTTAATGATTGCCACTCCAGTTCACGTGTCATGTCTGTGACACTATCTCCCCTATTTCGCGACAATACAAAACGAGCTGCCCTTCTTTGTACTTTTTCGATGTCATCCGTCAGTCCCACCTGATGCGGATCTCACACCCCACAGCAGTACTCCAGAATAGGGCGGTCAAGCGTAGTGTAAGCAGGCTCTTTGGTAGACCTGTTGCAGCTTCTAAGTGTTCTGCAATTAATCGCAGTCTTTGGTTTGCTCTACACACAATATTATCTATGTGATCGTTCCAATTTAGGTTATTTGTAATTGTAATCTCTCAGTATTTAGTTGAATTTACAGCCCTCAGATTTGTGTGACTTATCGCGTTATCGAAATTTAGCTAATTTCTTTTAGTACTCATGTGAATAACTTCACAGTTTTCCCTATTCAGGGTCAATTGGCACTTTTCGCACCTTACAGATATCTTATCTAAATCATTCTGCAAGTCGTTTTGATCATCTGATGACTTTATAAGACGGTAAATGACAGCATCATCTGCAAACAATCTAAGACGACTACTCAGATTGTATCTTATGTCGTCAATATAGGTCAGGAACAATAGAGGGCCTATAACACTTCCTTGGGGGACGCCGGATATTACTTCTGTTTTACTCTATGACTTTCCGTCTATTACTACGACCTGTGACCTTTCTGACAGGAAATCACGAATCCAGTCGCACAACTGAGGCGATACTCCGTAGGCACCCAGTTTGATTAGAAGACGCTTGTGAGGAACGGTGTCGAAAGCCTTCTGGAAACCTAAAGATATGGAATCAATTTGAGATTACCTGTCGATAGCAGTTGTTACTTCATGGGTATAGAGAGCTAGTTGTGTTTCACAAGAACGATATTTTCTGAATCCGTGCTGACTATATGTCAATAAATCATTTTCTTCGAGGTACTTCATAATGTTCGAATACAAAGTGGTTCAAATTGCTCTGAGCACTATGGGACTTAACATCTGAGATCATCAGTCCCCTTAAACTTAGAACTACTTAAACCTAACTAACCTAAGGACATGACACACATCCATGCCCGAGGCAGGATTCGAACCTGCTACCGTAGCAGCAGCGTGGTTCCGGTCTGAAGCGCCTTGAACTGCTCAGCCGAAAAGGCCGGCTGTTCGAATACAGTATATGTTCCAAAACCCTACTGAAAATCGACGTTAGTGATATATGCCTGTAATTCAGCGGATTACTCCTACTTCCCTTTTTGGGTATTGGTGTGACTTGAGCAATTTTCCAGTCTTTAGGTACGTATCTTTGTGTGAGCCAGTGGTTGTATATAATTGCTAAATATGGAGCTATTTTATCAGCATACTCTTAGAGGAACCTGACTGGTATACAATCTGGAGCGGAGGCCTTGCCTTTATTAAGTGATTTAAGCTGCATTGTTACAAAAAAATGGCTCTGAGCACTATGCGACTTCACTTCTGAGGTCATCAGTCGCCTATAACTTAGAACTAATTAAACTTAACTAACCTAAGGACATCACACACATCCATGCCCGAGGCAGCATTCGAACCTGCAACCGTAGCCGTCGCGCGGTTCCGGTCTGTAGCGCCTAGAACCGCACGTGTTTGTTACACCGAGGATATCTATTTCTATGTTTGTCATATCGGCAGTTGTTCTTGATTGGAATTCAGGAATATTTAGTTCGTCTTCTTTGGTGAAGGAGTTTCGGAAAACCGTGTTTGATAACTGTGCTTTAGTGGCACTGTCATCAGTGACTTCACCGTTGTTATCGCGCAGTGGAGATATTGATTGTGTCTTGCCACTGGTGTGCTTCTTGTATGACCTGAATCTATTTTGGTTTTCTGCCATATTTCGAGACAGAATTTCGCTGTGGAAATCATTAAAAGCATCTCGCAGGTGCGATCATGTCCACACTCCCACAGTCGAAGGACTGTATCGCTATTTGAAACGAGTAAGCAGTTGCTGTGATTGCGTTGAACAGGCCGTCAGCGGCTGGACGTAGACTATTTGAAGCCCTGAGGTGCGCTCGGCGTTTGCAGACGGCCCGGCGGGTGGGCGGTGCGCACGGCCCACGGCCGCTATATACGGCGGAGCGGCCAGGTGACCGGCGACCCAGCGCTTCGCCGCCATGAAGCTGCTCCTGGCCGTGGCCGCGCTCTGCGCATGCGTGGTAGCAGTCCCCGTCCCAGAAGACAAGGGTAAGTCACGGGCCACGTGGGTGGCCTGCCTGTTGGCGCAGCAACAGCAACCATGTCGTCATCGCGGGTCACATTGCAACGTAAAAAGTACGAACTTTTACCCAAATCTCGAAATAATCGATGCGTTATGAGGACCATTAGGCATATAATTTTCGCTCGAGTTAACAGGTCAATGACATCGTGTTCAATACCTCCATGTTTACGATATTTTTCGGTGACCAAGGCTTCCTCATTAGCCCTCGTAATGGTGTCTGGGGTCTTTTTAGACACTGTGGCTCGTTTAGCTACAAAGTAACAGTTTTAATGTGGATGCAGACTTCTTTACCTCCAGATACGATTTCCATGGACTTTTGATTATACTCGTAAAATTTATCATTATTTTACACAATTCAGGTGGGCGTAGACTTCTCATCCTCCAGATATGATTTTTATGGACATTTTACTATACTCGTAAAATTTATGGCACCATCACAGCTCATAGTTTAACTTGAAATTTTTACAACGTGGTCAGAAAATACCCCAGATATACAATATGCGATTTTCAATGTTATATTTCAACTTTATTACGAAAATCAAAAGTTGGCAACAATGCATCTTCTAAATCGACATTTATATGTCGATTGTTGCAAGCAATTTGTGGAAAATATATACATGTGCAATGTTAAGACAAATTCGCATTTAGGAATTGTGTTTGAAACACGTTTTGAAAGAGGCTATAGTCTCGAGCTAGCTTCAGCAGATTGTGATAAAATATATACATGTGCAATGTTATGACAAATTCACAGTTAGGAATTGTGTTTGATACACGTTTTGAAATAGGCTATAGTCTCGAGTTGGCTTCAGCAGATTGTAACAATGAATCAATTTCTGTAAATGAGGATGAGAGTGATGGTGTTGTAGATATGACAGAGAGATATATCTACAGATCAGAGACGAATGTGATGTGAGTTAACATGAAGAAGATGATAATCGTATTCGGGAAACTAGTGCGCCAACTCTTTTATCTAGAAGTGGACATATAACATATGACTATCACCCGATGGGCGCAAGCAGGTTTCAAGAAATGCAAAAAGTGAAATTGCACATATTCTACGTCACCGTAGGCCAATATTACAGACGTGGGAAGACTGTCTCAGAGGTTTTATCACCAGTCACATGCAGAATGTGATACTAATGCCTATCAATAATCGTGCAGATGACAGTAAAATTCTATACACGTATATTGAACGCTGGACTGAACTTCACTCTACAGAACTCCAGGCTTTCTTTGGTGTATTAATAAAAGCTGGCTTATATAAGGTAAGTGGGAAACCTTGGAGTGAATTTTGGTCAGATGAGTATGGCTTACCTATTTTTCGAACCACTATGAGATTTTCAAGATTAATTAATTACATTATTTAACGTCATATGTGGTAAATGAATATTTTGTGTTAAAATAATTTTTGGAAATAAAAAGCTAAACAATATATATGTTTTGGTTTTACAAACATAGCTAGTAGATAATTACAACTTATACATAACTTAATTGTAGGAAGAAACTATGGAGTTGTAATTTCAATATTGTACACGGGTGTTTCAATAACTCATTATTATTTTTGTGAAAATAGTTTGCGTTTTATCGACATAAAGTTGCTAGAATCACTTTGGGGTCAAAATTTGACTTGGTTGACAGCATCAACGTACTTAGGGTTCTACCTGTGGTGAGCTTATGTTACATAATATAATACGTTTCCCAGAGACACTACCATGCGAGGCTTATGTAACATAAACTTACCACAGGTAGAACCATAAGTACGCTGATGCTGTCAAGCAAGTCGAATTCATAAATATTTAGGAAAGCATGAATGAACTTTTCTTGTAATTTATGTTAATGCTGGACATGACCTCTGAGTGGCACTGTAGTGAACAAAAACAAAAATTTTATGAGAAACATTCATAAAGCCAAAGACAGATAAGACTGTTTATGTCATTCCAACAAACGGTGGAGTGAAATAAGATTCAACATTCTGTTATGATTTAGTTATTTCTCCAGTTGGTAACAATTTCATTGTTACAGTATTGATACTGTTTGTGGTGAGGCCAGTGATGACGTAGGGGCTACTACCGGTCATTTCTAGTGTATTGTATACCTTTTTTTTTAATTTTCCGCTGTTGTGTGGAAAAGATAGTTCTGTGTGCCCTGCGTGTCAATGGAAATGAGTTATGAGGTGTTTGAAACGCAACAGCTGTGAGGTGCAACAGGAATCAGGAATGTAGCTTCGACACAGTATTTGTAAAGTCCTATAGTGCAGAAGGAATCACGGACACAATACATAACCGAATTTGTGCCTGGGAAGTGTAATGTAGTCGAACACGCGATGGACGTAGACAGCGTCTACAGGAACAGAGATTAGAGGATTTGTATCAAGTGTGACAGCAACATCGTAAAACGATCGATTTTGAAATAATTGATGCTTATCTCTTCTTTGCGTGGATGTGTCTGTCGAAACTGAAAATTAAGCTATTCACTTACCCTCATATTGTCCACCCTACAATTTGTAGGATTTTCCGCAGGCAGAGAAAGGGCACACAAAGATGGATTTTCGTAAAGCATGCGCAGATAGAAGTAATTAGAGAACAGGGATTAGATCGGTGTCTTGTGAGACCAACCCCGCTCTCATGTGTTCCATCAGGGAAAGAGGAAACGAAAGGTTTAGCGTGTTATTTTTTCTTATAGTATAGACTGCTGCGTTCCATTATACATTGCGTAAGCAGTGAAACTAGTGAAAACTGAGTTAGTATACACTCAGGTAACATCTAAACAGTATACTATCCACTTAGATGTTCGACTGGTAAAGACATAAGAATAGGGGTGGGGGAGGGGGAGTGGATCAGGACGAATCCTATGGGAGTTTCCTCTGTTGAACGGGGCAATGATCGATGTATACTCAACCATCTTCGAAATCAGAACGCGGATTCTGAGTGGCTGACAGGCTTTCAGGTCGAACAAACGCTGCAAGTTTGTAGTAATGTAGGTTACTTAGCTCCTTTGTTGAAGCAATTTCAATACCAGCTCGTTAAATTTCTTCTCTTCTTTTTTGTGAACAATCAAGTCATTTAATGACCAAATGATTACAAGAAATCAGTTATTGATTGTTGAGATGTACGGTGATAAGAAAATTATTTAATTCTATCCATGTGTAAAGGTTATAAGTGCAGATATTTCTAATAATGACTAAGGACGGTGTACTGATCTACATTACATCATTGCGGCATTTTCAGTTTTAAGTAGTACACTCGCTGTTGGTTAATACGTCTGAGTATATATGGCAAGAGCAAGACGTTAATGATTATTTTCCGCTGGGCAACAGATCAGGTGTTGAGGTGCAGACACCTGGACACAAAACCATTAGTCCATACTGACAGGCGCTGTTGACTCTGCGGCCCAGGTACGGCCATGCAGAGAACATCAAGTCGTAACGTTTGCGAATTGCTTGTGGGAAGACTGTTCGACGCAGAGAAAAAACAACCAACAGGCTGATATGTGTACATATTAAGGTGCTGATACCACATATAAAAAGTATCTACACTTTTGCTCATTAACATCCTGTTACAGCCTGAGTATGTGTGTGTGTGTGTGTTTAAATTGGTCTTGATTAATTTTGTGAGGATGCTATTCGCAATTTATTTCTCTGCAGGTTTTTCTGAGTGCCATGTTTGCCTATGTTTGCTGGAGTGAGTTCACTTGAGTATTCCACTGTTGCAGCCGATGGAGTGTTCCTGAAGAGACAGCTGCTGGTTCTGAAGCTGCTCAAACACATCGGCCAGCCCGTGGCAGACCCCGACCTCGTCAGCATCAAGAACTCTTATGTACCGCTCAACAACCTCGAGAAGTACTCGGTAAGTTCTGACGAATGAGGAGGTGCTCTGTGCATATGCCTGAGAGAAATAGACGGACAACTTTGTAGACAAGAGGCAACTCAAGTTAGTTTACCGACGACTGACAGAGATCTCACGACAAATGTCTCTTAAGTACAGTTGCTACTATTCAACATCCACTAAAAGCTCCTGTTTCCATACAATCAGATATTGCATTGACACCCTATATGTTTGGCGGGACACGATACAAGTTCGATTCACAAAGACTTTTTTCTAGAGGGGTGTGTGTGCTTCGGGATTGGGGGGGCGGGGGGTTGCAGTTTTCCTCTCCTGCGCCTCTGTGGTTCCGCCCTTGTTTATACTGATTAACTGCAGGTGTAGAGCTCAGCATGTCCAATTTTTTCCCTTCCTCAGTTGACGGTTTTCATACCATTTGCAGCTGTAAATTAACAGATGTATAACAGCGAAGATGTAATCAGTGCAGAGGTTGGGATGAACACCAAAATGCTTCACTATGCGTCATCCTATTAGAATTGTCATGATCTGGTCTCCCTACGACCTTGAACTGGCTCACCTAACGTGCTACATAGAGACCTACACGTTCTAGGTGCAATTTGAAGTTTTTACATTCGCAGAGCAGTTCTATGTGTGAAATCAGTGTTCAGTTGTAGAGGAATTTATATGAGCGCGTGGGACTTTAGCTGCTGTCAACTTGCTGCACAGAAAAAGGCTAAACGAAACATTCTTCCTGTTGTGATTCTTGAGTTTCTCCCGGCGTATTTGATAATCAAAATATCCACGGGTGTGCTGCCGGTCTATAGTGTCCAACGGGCACAATATTTCAGCGATCATACATGTCGCCATCATCAGGTGAACTGACGGACTGAGCTCCTGTGAGCGTGCCGGCACGGAGATCCGTACGCTATGGCTGCTCAGAGGGAAATTGGTTCGGTCGCGGCGGCGGCCGATTTAAATACCGCCGCCGCGACCGAACCCATTTCCCTCTGAGCAGCCATAGCGTACGGATCTCCGTGCCGGCACGCTCACAGGAGCTCAGTCCGTCAGTTCACCTGATGATGGCGACATGTATGATCGCCGAAGTATTGTGCCCGTTGGACACTATAGACCGGCAGCACACCCGTGGATATTTTGATTATTCTTCCTGTTATTCCTAATATTTGGCTGTTACGCTTTTGCCTCCTAAGCAGCGAACAATACCCGAGCAGAAAAATTTTATCACCACAGGATTGTAATCTGCTGAACTCTGTTATTCTGTATCGAACATCAGATTATAAAAATATGTTTCTGTTTTGCCTGTTTGATTTTTGACTATCGTTTGAAACAACTGGTTATCGCCAATTTTCAGTTTCGCATTATGCTGACATATCTTAGTTGGATTCCTTACTCGTACTGCCTACAGGGAGCAACAGGAATCAGGAACGTAGCCTAGATAAAATATTTGTAGAGTAGTAAGGTGCCAGAGGAATCATGGACTCAAACGCGCTATGGACGTAGACAGAGAACGTTAACTCTAGCAGAGAATTGAGGACTGATTCAAACATTCAATGCAAATTATGACACAATGGTTTTCACAAAGAATTGAAGTTGTACATTCAAACTGCAATAATTACATTTCACTTCGGCGGAATTTCAGATTGGGTGCCAAAATATGAACTATGAAAGTAAAGTACGTCAATGTTAATATGCTATACAAAGATCTGAATGAAACATAGGTAGAAATTTCTAGAAAAGGGAGTCACATACATCGCATTTCCATTTCTGGCTTCGAAGTTTGCTCAGTGTTACAAAGAGGAAAATACTGTATGCTAACGTCTGAATATATATAAGAACTAAAACGGACAATATTCGTTCGTACTTAACAGGCTTGAATCAGCAATGTTTACCTCAGGATGCTGCGGACCAGTAAGTAGGATGATGGAATTCTCCGCATAGTTCATTTCACTGCTATCAGTGTGGACATATTTCATCTCTCTGCTGAGTCAGTCCATTTCTCCACCTAATGCTATCTTTTATGTGAACTGTTGATAGCCCCCAAGAATTTGTTTCCTCAAAGGTTGAGGCAAAATTCAAAGTTAAATTTCTGCCGTTATAGAAAAGAATGTATTCTGAGATCTCAATCTTGAGGAATAATGTTCAGTTCGCTTTTCCTTACCAATATTTAATAGCTATTCGGCGAGCTGGCTGGCGAGACTTGGAAGTGAGCGAGACCGGTATCGAATACATGCGGCCGAGTAACGATTGTTGGCCTGATACATGATTCAGCTTGAGGTTAGTTTTTCAGGGGCTTTATGGTCAGGCTAATTCTTTGCTATTCCTTAACGTCTGCCTCGGAAAACACGACGCACAACCAGCTGACATACAATAATACACACACACACACGCACACGCACACGCACACACACACACAAATGGTTCAAATTGCTCTGAGCAGTACGGGACTTAACTTCTGAGGTCATCAGTCCCCTAGAACTTAGAACTACTTAAACCTTACGAACCTAAGGACGTCAGACACATCCATGCCCGAGGCAGGATTCGAACCTGCGACCGTAGCGGTCGCGCGGTTCCAGACTGAATCGCCTAGAACCACTCGGCCCCTCTGGCCGGCCCACACACACACACACACACACACACACACACACACACACACACACACACACACACACACACGGATTGCGCACACAAGTACGTTCTTTTATGTTCGCTGACGTCTGTGGTGACAGAAAAGTCAATCGGAAACACCGTGCTCTACACTCGCTCGCGGTGGTCGCCTCCGGCCTACAGAGTCTTTCGACCCTCGGGGTCACAGTACAGAGCTAACTGCAGCTGATGATGGCTATTTGTCAGCCCAAAACCGATCGTAAATTTTAAAAATACAGGCCTTATAATTGAAGCTGTGATTTCCGTTTCTATTACCATGCAGAGTTGCGGATGTTTCACCAACTGGACTATTTGCACAAATAAATTCGTCAAATTCTGAAGAAACTGGATCCCATAACACTGGATAAGCGTTAACAAAGAGGTAGAGACAGAGATATGGTGTCGGTGTTCTTTCCCTGATTATTTGTTGATTATATTTCGAAGTGGTGTCTGAGTGTTAACTTGAAAACAGCGGATCAGTGTACGTGGAGGGTTTAACATTCCAGCATAAAAGCCACTATGTAATGCTGAAAACATGCTGCTTCTTGCAGTGTCAGGTTATAGTAGCTAATTCCTTCTGTAGGGGTCAACTGTGCTTTTGTGTTTAAGCCACGTCGGCCGGTGTGGCCGTGCGGTTCTAAGCGCGTCAGTTTGGAACCGCGTGACCGCTACGGTCGCAGGTTCGAATCCTGCCTCGGGCATGGATGTGTGTGATGTCCTTAGGTTCGTTAGGTTTAAGTAGTTCTAAATTCTAGGGGACTGATGACCTCAGTAGTTAAGTCCCATAGTTCTCAGAGCCATTTGTACCATTTAAGCCACGGCTTACACCGGTTGCGTCCCAGAAGATGTTACGTATTCATACAACGCGCTTTCTGCACTGTACCGAGGGACTGTATAACTGGCCCTTAGCACTGTAGAGATCTGGCAATAATTTGCTGTCAAAATTTCATATTCATGGATATACCGAAAAGATAATATGTAATCTTTTTACCTGTTATTGCCGATAGTGGTTTATTTCCACTCTGGTAGAATCTGCGAATTTTCACTCTACAGTGGAGTGTGCGCTGATATGAAACTTCCTGGCAGGTTAAAACTGTGTGCCGGACCGAGACTCGAACTCAGGATTTTCGCCTTTCGCGGGCAAGTGCTCTAGCAACTGAGCTACCCAAGCACGACTGACGCCCCGTCCTCGCAGCTTCAATTCCGCCAGTACCTCGTCTCCTACCTTCCAAACTTCACAGAAGCTCTCCTGCGAACACTTGCCCGCGAAAGGTAAAGGTCCCGAGTTCGAGTCTCGGTCCGGCACACAGTTTTAATCTGCCAGGAAGTTTCAGTTATAACTTTGTATGTGGTTTATTGGATGTGTCAAACAGGAATTGGCATTCACCCGTTCGGGTTTATTCAGCTCACCTCATATGGACTCGTCCTCTATTTTGTCTGCGGGAAAGTTTTTTATTCCTGGATGTGACGGGGAATCCCCCTGGCGGAGACGCCACGTACAGTACGCACGCATGCAAAAATCAACTTATGGCTCGTTCAGAAATCACCTTAGAATGTGTTCAAAATGTTCGGAAACCGACAGGGATGCTCTTCAAAATTATGTGAACAATCGATAGACCAAAGTGTGCTGGATGCTAGGTGCGTTGTGAAACAACGTCTTTTCTTCAAGAACATGAATTTGGCGCCCTCTGAAATTTCCGCCCGGGGTAGATACCCCGGTTTGCCCCCACTGCCGCCCCTAGATCCGGGCCTCGTTTCTGCACAAGAGTCGCTCCGCAGTCACCTCAGTGAGCAGTGTGGCAGCGGTGTGGGTATGTGGAGAGGTGCACTGGGCGCTGAGACGTCGGCCGTGTGTGCCCGCAGGACCCGGAGGCGGTGCGGCGGTGCTGCAGCTACGTGTCGACCGGGCGGTCGCTGGCGAGGAACGCGGTGTTCAGCCTGTTCGACGAGCGCCACCGCGAGGAGATGGTGGCGGTGTTCGAGGCGCTGTACGCGGCGCGCGACTTCGACGCGCTGCTGGGCACGGCGGTGTTCCTGCGCGACCGCCTCAACCCGCGCCTCTTCCTGTACGCGCTCAGCGTGGCGCTGCTGCACCGGCGAGACTGCCGCGGCCTCACGCTGCCGCCCGCCTACGAGATCACGCCGCACATGTTCCTCACCACCGACGTCGTGCGCCGAGCCTACCAGGCCAGGATGCGGCTCGTGAGTACACGCTGCTTAGTATCTTTTAACGGGGGGTAGGACGTCAAACGGGCCGACTTGGAGCAGGAGAGGCACCACAGGACATTTCAATTTCCACTGGCAGTTGTTGTTGTTGTGGTCTTCAGTTCTGACACTGGCTTGATGCAGCTCTCCATGCTACCCTATCCTGTGCAAACTTCTTCATCTCCCAGTACGTACTGCAGCCTACATCCTTCTGAATCTGCTTAGTGTATTCATCTCTTGGTCTCCCTCTACGATTTTTACCCTCCACGCTGCCCTAAAACGCTAAATTTGTGATCCTTTGATGCCTCAGAACATGTCCTACCAACCGATCCCTTCTTCTAGTCAAGTTATGCCACAAACTTCTCTTCTCCCCAATCCTATTCAATACCTCCGCATTAGTTATGTGATCTACCCATATAATCTTCAGCATTCTTCTGTAGCACCACATTTCGAAAGTTTCTATTCTCTTCTTGCCCAAACTATTTATCGTCCATATTTCACTTCCATACATGGCTACACTCCACACAAATACATTCAGAAACGACTTCCTGACAAATCTATACTCGATGTTAACAAATTTCTCTTCTTGAGAAACGCTTTCCTTGCCATTGCCAGTCTACATTTTATATACTCTCCACTTCGACCATCATCACTTATTTTGCTCCCCAAATAGCAAAACTCCTTTACTACTTTAGGTGTCTCATTTCCTAATCTAATTCCCTCAGCATCACCCGACTTAATTCGGCTACATTCTATTATCTTCGTTTTGCTTTTGTTGATGATCCACTGTCTATACTTGTACACTGTCTATACTTGTACAGCCCGCATCTCGTGGTCGTGCGGTAGCGTTCTCGCTTCCCACGACCGGGTTCCCGGGTTCGATTCCCGGCGGGGTCAGGGATTTTCTCTGCTTCGTGATGGCTGGTTGTTGTATGCTGTCCTTAGGTTAGTTAGGTTTAAGTAATTCTAAGTTCAAGGGACTGATGACCATAGATGTTAAGTCCAATAGTGCTCAGAGCCATTTGAACCATTTTTTTAAATTTATAAAACTTTGTCAGCGTGACCAGGAAGGATTCAGAATTCACACTAATAGCAGTGGAAGTTGTAAAACATAACGAAATAATGTTTTTTACATGTGAAATTTTTTTTTACGTGTGAAATTTCTTCATTTTTTTCACTTACTAAGGGCAGCATTTGTTGCTATAGGTACACTTTTCTTCATAAGTAAGAGAGATTCTTCGATGAATTTTGCACAGCATACAAACCATACTTAAAGGCGTATGGAACTCTAGAATTTTCCAAATCTATTAAAAACTGCGTTAAAAATTGAGGTAATTAACTACAAAATTTGTGGTTTTTTCTAAACATGAAGTTTAAAATACAACAGCTCATTCGTTTTTCCACAAATTAAATAAATTCTAGAGTTTCATACACCTGTAAGTATGGTATGTATGCTGTGCAAAATTCATCTACATCTACATCCATACTCCGCAAGCCACCTCACGGTGTGTGGCGGAGGGTACTTTGAGTACAGTACCCACGCATTCAACAACCAACTTATGATTCGTTCAGAAATCAACGTAGAATGTTTTCGAAAACCAACAGGGATGCTCTGAAAAAGTATGTGAATAATCGATAGACTAAACTAATTTATGAAGAAAAATGTACCTATAGCAACAAGTGCGTCCATTAGTAAGTGAAAAAATGATGAAATTTCGCACGTAAAAAAAAAAAAAAAATTATTTTGTTATGTTTTCGAACTCACACTGCAATGAGTGTGAATCCTGAATCCTTCCTGGTCATGCTGACAAAGTTTTATCAAATGGTTAAAATGGCTCTGAGCACTATGGGACTTAACTTCTGAGGTCATCAGTCCCCTAGAACTTAGAACTACTTAAACCTAACTAACCTAAGGACATCACACACATCCATGCTCGAGGCAGGATTCGAACCTGCGATCGTAGCGGTCTTGCGGTTCCAGACTGCAGCGCCTTTAACCGCACGGCCACTTCGGCCGGCAAACAAAGTTTTATGAATTTATTTGTATAAGTATAGACCTAGAAATTAAAATGTCCTGTGATACCTCTCCTGCTCCAAGTCGACCCCCCATAAGTATGTTCCCAAATCCTCCTCCTGAGACCATAAGGCAGGCCAGTTGGGAGCTCATATGGTCTTTGTTTGCAGCCTCACAGGTACTTTATTTCATTTCCGGAAAAGCGAAGAGTAAGACACGATTATAGAAAGAAACAACAACTTTATCTTCACCAGCCACTAACTATTTATTTCCACAACGTGTTTCGGAGGTTTCAACCTCCATTATCATAGACGTGATATTTATCAACGTAAATCCACCTGATGATGGAGCTTTAATCATACGATACGAACTGTGCAAATAAATAGATAGTCACGTGTAGCAGAAAGCATGTTGTTTCATTCCATGCCAGTTATAGTGACGAAATACATTACCAAAAATGTTCGCATTTGTATATACTTCCACAAAAAAATGGGATATTTAAAAATTAAGGTCGTTCACATTAGTGCGCATGATGTTAATAGCATCTCGTGTGGACCGATAGTTTCTTTCTCCTCGTCCCATTTTACGGTATTTACTGCCACTTACAAGGGGAGGCCGCCAATTGTGAAATTCAGATTCGATTCATACTGCGCATAATAAAAGCTCATGGCCAGAGTTGTAATGTGACAAAGCACCAAGATGCACTTCTCAGCCGTTGTCGAGAAAATCGACAGTTAAAATAAACCGTTGCGGTGAAATACTCTCTACGATTAATAATTTTCTACAGCGTCGCGGCGCAGCGGTAAGCGCTGGGGTTCGTAATCCGAAGGTCGCCGGATCGACTCTCGCGCCATGCAATATTATTTTTAATTATTAGTTTTTTGTATTTCATATATATATATATATATATATATATATATATATATATATATATATATATATATATAAACTATTAATGAACTGCTTATGCATGTTGGTGAAGGCGGATCGCTCTCCAATTGTATCGCCTCCATTTTTCCGTTTGTTTAACAGGGTGTACCAAAGCTCTCACGTCCGCACTGATTTTCGACGATGTTATAACTTGCGCGAGGGACCGCATCTACCTTCTTTCGAAGTTAGCAGGCAACTACGCTGTTATGCGGCGGCTTGTTTCGGCCCATTCAACATCTGTCCTTCAAGTGTAACGAGCGAGTAACGGAGTTTATATTTCATACCTGCCACAGCAAATTTGTGTTCGTGGGGTTTCTATTCTAATTCGAACGTTTGACTTACGCTATACGTATTCGTTTCGGTATATCGTTTCTACGGCTTCCGTTAACTATACGTGGTTAACATTATGAAGACAATAACATTTGTGAAATACAACTTTGTTTGCGGAAAACATAACGATGTTCGAAGTCGCCAGTTTTTCCACGACAAACGACTTTCAACAACTTATTATATGCATAATTGTTGCAACTGATTGCCGGGAATTATATATATATATATGTGTGTGTGTGTGTATGTATACACACATTTGAATTACAAAAAACAAATACCAAAAAAAAAAAAGGTTGCATGGCGGGAGATTCGACCCGGTCACCTTGCGGATTACGAACCCGAGCGCCTACCGCTGCGCCATGACGCTGTAGAGAAATATCAATCGTAGAGAGTATTTCACCGCAACGGTTTATTTTAACTGTCGATTTTCTCGACAACGGCTGAGAAGTGCAACTTGGTGCTTTGCCACATTACACCTCTGGTTATGAGCATTTATTATGCGCAGTATGAATCGAATCTGAATTTCACAATTGGCGGCCTCCCCTTGTTAGTTTCCATACCTACCTCTGTCTCCCAGACTTTCTTTCTCCATTCATTTTATGTTTCTTCATGTTTCCTCGTAGTATTACAAGGTTAATGGCTTGCCAATGTTCACTTCACCTTTCCTTCGTATGTCCAAACAATGGTTTTGCACTGCCATACTGACCCATAGGCTTATCTTAGAAGATACCGTAGAAGGGAGACTGAAGAAACGCTAATCAATATTTTTAGAATCAAAGAAAAGTTTTGACTATGTTGACTGAACCACACGTTCTGTTTTGTGTCCAGGTGAAATTACCTTCGTCCGGCTACCACTGTGGCCGTACTCTGCGAAACGCCTCATCAAACTATAAGACAAGAAATACAGGGTTGTTCAAGAAGAAGCACTGGATTTCAAGCATTTATTGGTACCAAACTACAAAAGATAGAAACTCTTTCCAGGAACGTTGGAATTGCGTTTTTATCTTTTGTAGTTTGGAAACAATATACGTCTGAAATCTGTCCCCTATTTTTGACAAGCCCAGTATTAGTTTATTTTATTACGTAAATGAATGAAGGATTTATTTAAGATCTTTGCCACAGGATTACTGGATAATTTACTACTGTCACTGATTACGAAAGCATTACTAAGTTACAAACTCTTCTCATGCAGTACAATGTTCGACATTTACAACTTCACAATTCGTTTAACTACTTGTTGGCCCTACACTACGATGGAGACTGCTATAGCTGAGGTTACTAACTGGTATGAGATCTTCGTCCTCTAAACTATGTTGACATCAGCATGAGAGCCCTGCTATTCTCAGAGGGGAGAAGTGGTGTTCAGGAGAGCCTCTCATATGTCCAAATGTCGTTGCGGATTGCAGCGAGCCGTCACAAAATCTGTGGTATCGATAAGTGTTGCCGACTTTCGTATGGCACAGCGATCTTTGGACGACACCATACTTTGACTTTGAAACTCTCAAGAGAGCTGCGATAAAATACAGATATCGAAAGATTATTTACAACTTGTACAGCAACAAGACGAGATATTCCGAGCTCTTAAAATTAGCGAGAGGGGGGGGGGGGGTATTGCAGTTCGTACATTATTTCATCTAATATCCAGAACCTTTGAAACACTGAATACCACAACGGAATTTTAAGATAAGTGTTATTGTTGTAACACCGACGAAGCACATGGGTATTAATGTCAGCACCAAGGCCTGTTCTGTCTGACATGTCACTCATAAACTGCTGCCGAGAAGAATGTGAAGAAAAACAGAAGCAAAAGAGAACAGTTACCAGATGATGAACAATTTCAAGTACAAAATGTACAGAAGGAAACAGCATTCCTCTAGACAGAAAAGAAAGAATGAAGAAAAATACAGGCTATCATCGTGGTACTACTTGACTTACAGAAAGTGCTGGACGAAGAATTAGCAACAGAGTAACCGACATGCTGTGGAGAATAGTGAAGAAGGGAAGAGGCAGAAGGCGAATGTTTAACATGTACATATATGAAGAATTACTTTTAAAAACTGGTGTACAAGAAAAACTTGTTCACAAGTGTTGGGCATTTGGGCACGTTACGCTTTGATGTAACCCACAGAAAATGTAAAACGAGAAGAAATATTAAAGTTAAACTTTGAAGACGACATAACATTCCTGAAAACAGAGAAGACTTAGAAGAAGTGTTGAATGTGGCAGACACCACTCGTAGCCCAAGACTTATCACTAACTACACATAAAACAAAACGAAAACTGATGAGGAGTTGTACGATGTAGAATAACGGCCTATGTAATATCATAATATCAAAGACGCATTCGTACAAGTGGGAGAAATGAAAAAAAGCTCACCTCTCAAGGAATAATGGTTACATATGCTGCAGAAATCAAAACGATAACTGGAAGAAAACGCCCTTCAATAACACTAACAATTAATTGGATAACGCAGCTTTTGTAATGGTGCGTGTGTGGTGCACAACGTTACAAAGAAGTGAATGATGGCTCCTGAGAAAAACAGAGACGAACTGGAAGCACTCGAAATATTTTACAACTGTTGGATAGAGATCCACAAGATTTCGAGGTACTAGATCGAATGTAAGAGGACAGAAATGTGTGGTTAAGCGTCACCATGAGAGCCTGTCAATCCTCTGGTTCAAATGGCTCTGAGCACTATGGGACTTAACTTCTGAGGTCATCAGTCCCCTAGAACTTAGAACTACTTAAACCTAACTAACCTAAGGACATCACACACATCCATGCTCGAGGCAGGATTCGAACCTGCGACCGTAGCGGTCGCGCGGCTCCAGACTGAAGCGCCTAGAACCGCACGGCCACACCGCTGGGCCACTCCGGCCGGCCCATACCTTTGGAAACACATTCTGGAGTAGAGAGACAAATCATATTTTGTCTTCTCCTATATTACTTACGCTTAGTCCTGGAATGGTCCCTTAAAAGAATCCGAGGCTGTTCCCTTCGCCCTGGCCTGCAACACTCAGCTACTGGTCTATCATCTCGCTGAGGACGACACGTCATAACCTACTGTTGCTTGAAAGATCGGATATAACTTGCTAAGATAACCATAACTAATATTCGAATATGACAACTGTATTGTCAATTTAGGAGGGCAAGTCAGAAAGTAAAGGGGGCTTTTGAGAAACGGAATGTTTATTCTAATGATAGAAAACCGAAGCATACATTATTTTTAAAAACTCCCCCCCCCCCCCCCCCCCCCCCCTCTGTTCTTCAATGTTCTTTGCCCAACTTTCCACAGGTTTTTGATTTCGGATGGCAGAAAGTTGTTTGGTTGCATCTGTAACCAGTTTTGCACCTCATCAATGACTCCTTCTTACCCTGAATCCTTGCTTCAATGAAGATAAGATATGGAAATCGCTTGGAGCCAAGTCTGGGCTGTATGGCGGGTGTTCCAGCAGTTCGAATCCTAACTCTTTTATTGCTTCGGCCGTCCGCTTGGCAGACTGTGGCCAAGTGTTATCTTGCTGCAGTATTACTCAACGTTTGGATCTGAATGCAATTTTCAGTTTAGTTCGCAACACGTGACAATAGTTCTCTCTGTCTCTGTCAGTCCATAATGGCCTGGGGGACATCGG
Source organism: Schistocerca piceifrons (assembly GCF_021461385.2). Classification (NCBI taxonomy): domain Eukaryota; kingdom Metazoa; phylum Arthropoda; class Insecta; order Orthoptera; family Acrididae; genus Schistocerca; species Schistocerca piceifrons. The sequence continues at coordinate 1,022,559,482 of NC_060139.1, read as the reverse complement.
CTGGTACGTATTTCTTGACTCTTGTGTCGCGATAAACATCTGGCATCACAGTGCGCTTGCTTTCTACGAATAATATCGGCAGGTTTAACACCTTCTACAAACAAATAGCGAATCACTGCCCTCCTTGGTGCAGATGGACTTTGGAGCTGTCATGTTTCACGGTCTTCTACAATACTACGACTAACGCGGGAATAAGAGTGACACGTTAAATAGAATTGTTGCAGATGAAAATACTTCAGACCTGGATGCTGGCAGTGTTACCAACACCCAAGGCGAGAAATTGCGAAAGTCCCTTTACTTTCTGACTTCCCCTCGTCAATACCTACATTAATCTATATGTTACAATTTTTGCGTTACATGTCGTACACCAAATGTTAATTATTGTCTGCAGAAACCAACTATCATCCCTATGAAATTTACTGGCTCGGTGAACAACCCGGAACAGAGAGTAGCGTACTTCGGCGAGGACTTGGGCATGAACTCGCACCATCAGCACTGGCACATGGACTTCCCGTTCTGGTGGAAGCCAACCTATGACCAACCCAAGGACCGCAAGGGAGAACTCTTCTTCTACATGCACCACCAAATGACCGCCAGGTATGTGTTTGAGAACATGCAGTTATAAAGCAAAGCTGCCTACCGTTATCACGTTTACAGTGACGGCGTCATGCCGTGTAGCACATCAACTTGGCACTCACATATGAGAAACATGTTTCCAATACTCGGCAGTAGTTTTCTTGCTCTTAAAGTTCGCTTGTATACCCGACTGAGCTACGAATAAAAGTTCGAACACGCCTGGCCCTAGTCGCATATACACAATTTATTAAATTCTAGGCTTCGCAGGCTATGTCAAAGTAGGTTTGGTGTGCTGACGTTTCGTACGAAGCAACATGTCACATTTTCTAGTACTGTATTTGTAACTATTTACTCTGAGGATATTATCAGTTACAGACAGTTTCAAGTTCCCTGGTGATCAAAGCAATCTGGGACAAAACATCAACAGCAAGTCTCTCTTTGATCAGACAGCAGTTTGCTCACACCTGCGAGATTCACAGGTTCGTTATTGGAATACACCCTGTGTTTTTCAGTTGTACGTGAATTTTCTTTACGACAAAGCGAAAATTTATAAAGTAACCTAATGCACGAACACAGGCGTATGCCAAGGGGCCATTCTCATCATAAATTGTTTTATTGAATGGTTTCTAGAAAATGATGATATTTTATCTACTTGACATCTCACTCACCTAGTTCAGCCTAATCACATCGTTTTCATATATAATTTGGTTAACCATGACTCTCTGTATCGAGTCACATACTTAACAGATGTAGAATAAAACAAGAGAATACCTCATATTGTTAGATCTGAAGGTAGTGCTTGTGTTTCCAGTGCGGTCTGTCATAACTCCCCCCCCCCTTCCCCCCCCCCCCCCCCCCTCCAAAGCGAGGATCCTTCAGAGGATACATTTGCAATGTCGTTGCTGGACTATGTGTTAGTGTGCATTATAATATCAGTGGAAGAAATCAGCACATTAATTTGTGTTTATAAAATTCACACAGTCTAATGGTGAATACGTTTATTATGGAATAAGTAGCCTGTTTCATCTTGACAAATTAAAATTGGACGCTGTTGCGTCTTACATTGAAACTGAGCCATCTCTGAAGTCATGAAACTCTAGCTAGAGGATCAAAACGGATCACTAATTTCCCTTTCAGAGTAGCGGCAGGTGACTTAGCCATCATGGCTGTTATACAATCATTCTCGTTTTTATCACAAGCTCAGCTGTTTTCAGATGTGTACCATTTTGAAGTGTTTCTCCTACCGTCCTAATTTTATGTCGTCACCCCCTGCGGGTACAAAAATGATGGAGTTGTTTAAATATACATGTTTTTTTTTTTTTTTTTAAATGTCAAAACTAGAAGAAAATTTACGGTGATGATCTGTCCGAAAACCAGTTCCTATAGATATGTGGGCCGATGCAGATCCGCAATTCAGCGTTTGTATTTTAATTACAGATGAAGCAATAGTTACAAAAGATGCAAGAGTAAATTACCGCAATACGGATGCGAGGACAGATGCAAATCCTCGAGGCGTGATGCACGTAAGACATCAGGATTGATTGAGTATGTATGTAAGGGTAGAAATTATGATGATGAATTTTGCTTTGCGGGGCGTGGTTGTCAGCGCCCGTACAAATCCCCAACATGTTCACATTCCAGTCTCGCCAATTGCTGAATGATGATGAAATAATGAGGACCACACAAACATGTAGTGCCTGGGCGGAGAAAATCCCCGACGCGGCTGGGAATCGAACCAGGATCCCCGTGATCCAGGGTCAACAACGCTAAACTTTTTTTTCATTGTTATAGTTTGTTCGTTATTATTCGTTGCATTTGGGAGTAAGTTCCTATGGGACCGAAATGCTGAGGGGTTGAATTTGTCGGGGGAGGATCTCCCGTGACACCTGTTCAAGTTCATCGCTGGTCCCTTCCCTCAGCTTTTTATTACAGAGGGCAGCTAACCGTCTCACCGAACACGCTGAGCTACCGCGCCGGCGCAACTGGATCGCGAGCTGTGGGCGACAGGAACTGTCGATGACGGACTGATGGGGCCGTAAACTTCAACAAAAAGATTATCAGGTGCTATGTGTCACTGATTTCTAAGCGATGAATCACCACGCTGTTGGAGAACGTTACCTTTGCGGAAAGTCAGCGACTGCGATTTTATCCATGGTGAAACACCACCCCATTTTCTACGGTTCGTGCGATAGTACCTGAACGCAACGTTTCATGGGTGACGGATTGGTCTACGAGGTCCAGTATCATCAAATGGTTCAAATGGCTCTGAGCACTATGGAACTCAACTCCTGAGGTCATTAGTCCCCTAGAACTTAGAACTAGTTAAACCTAACTAACCTAAGGACATCACAAACATCCATGCCCGAGGCAGGATTCGAATCTGCGACCGTAGCGGTCTTGCGGTTCCAGACTGCAGCGCCTTTAACCGCACGGCCACTTCGGCCGGCTCCAGTATCATCGTTTTCCTGTTCACCGGACGTGAATCCGTTAGATTTTCGGCTACGGTGACATTTAAAGGCGTTGGTATACGTCCAAAACCATTGACACGGGGGCTGAAGTTGCAGGAGTGTGTGACCAATGCACGTGAGGCAATCCCAGTGGAGTCAGGTGTATTTGAAAGCAGTGCGTAGTTCACTGTGAAAAGAGCTGAAGGATGTGTCAGGATAGGTAGTAAACACATCCAGCACTGCCTATAGTATCTGCTTCCACATAGCAGACAGATGTGTATTAGAGGACACTTTGGCCCATATCTCAGCAAATATTAGTTTCTGGAGATATCATTATAGGAATTGGTTCAAGTGGCTCTGAGCACTATGGGACTTAACTTCTGAGGTCATCAGTCCCCTAGAACTTAGAACTACTAAAACTTAACTAAGGACACCACACACATCCGTGCCCGAGCCAGGATTCGAAACTGCAGCCGTAGTGGTCGCGCAATTCCAGACTGTAGCGCCTAGAACCGGTCGACCAATCCGGCCGGCTTATAGGAATTCTCTTTTAGTTTTGACGCATACTGCATCCTATAGGTTAGGTTAGGTTAGTGTTGTTTATCGTCCCGTCGACAACGAGGTCATTAGAGACGGAGCGCAAGCTCGGGTTAGGGAAGGATGGGGAAGGAAATCGGCCGTGCCCTTTCAAAGGAACCATCCCGGCATTTGGCTGAAACGATTTAGGGAAATCACGGAAAACCTAAATCAGGATGGCTGGAGACGGGATTGAACCGTCGTCCTCCCGAATGCGAGTCCAGTGTGCTAACCACTGTGCCACCTCGCTCGGTTGCATCCTATAGAAATATGCGACACTTCTGTTAAACACCCTGTAACACATTGCACAGAACATTGCTCTATACAGGCTACCCGCTAGGGTAGTGGAGAGCGCTAATGCGCTGCTTCCTGGACTCGGGTAGGCGCGCCGGCCCCGGACAGAATCCGCCCGGCGGATTAACGACCAGGGCCGATGTCCCGGCCAGCCTGGATGTTGTTTTTAGGCGGTTTTCCACATCCCACTAGGTGAATATCGGGCTGGTCCCCTTGTTCCGCCTCAGTTACACGGCTCGCAGACATCTGAACACATTCGCACTGTTCCATGGATTACACTCGACGCAGACAGTTGGGGTACACTAATTCCGTCTGGGGGGTATGGGATGGCGGCAGGAAGGGCATCCGGCCACCCCTTACACATTAACATTCCAAATCCGATTAACGATGGCTGACCCTGCGTACCTGCGGGACAAGGTTCAAGTGATAGATAGATAGATCGATTGCTCTACACTGGCTGATTCGATTCTTGCAAACGACAAATCACCAAGCTCAGCTGGTCATACGATTATATAACAGCCACGGGGGAAAACGGAACTGACTTTCACTAAATTTGTGGCTGTGGCACCAGACATGAAAGAAAGCGGACCTCCAGAAACTCGCCGGCCGTGAGGCAAAGTGACAGAGAGAACTCTTTGTGGTGCAGATTCGACGCTGAGCGGCTGTCCAATGACCTGCCACCGGTGCGGCCGCTGGGCTGGTACGAGCAGATCGAGGAGGGCTTCGCGCCGGGCGCCATGTACGAGAACGGCCAGGAGTTCCCCATGCGGCCCGACCGCGTCAGCTTCCGCGACCTGCCCTGGCTGCGCATCTCCAGCATGCAGGCCTACGAGGACCGCATCCGGGACGCCATCGCAGCCGGATTCGTCAGAACGGTAAGATCGGACACGGAACACGCTGTAGAGTGTATGCTGTGATGTAAAAGAGGATCGTCTTTAGAAGTCTTCGAGCTCTGTTCAGTGCACTATATTCGTAAGGTGACATAGTCTCCTTCAGACAAGTGTATAACATAAATAATATACGAAGACAGTAACTTGTTCTGGAAAGAACAGTTACTGTTGATGACCGTGCAGATTTTCCCTGGAATAAATGATGACTAACTGACAACCTCAGCTGCCGACAGGTGTTGTTGATGTACCTCGATGTGTACAGCCCCGGTCGGGGCACATATTTTCAGCTGTCCACATCGAGGTACATCAACAACACCTGTCGGCAGCTGAGGTTGTCAGTTAGTCATCATTTATAACATAAATTAGTCTAGTAATCGCGAAGTCGCTGTTTCGAATCTCACTAGAAGCGACCTTTTTTAATCCCTTTTTTTTAAATTGTGTATTTATTGTTGTATAAAAATATTAATAATAATAATGCCGTGTGGCACACCAGCCTGGGGCAACTCTTTCAATTGGACGCCGCTTCGGCCACTTGCATTTCCGTCAGCCCCTGGCATCTCGTTTTCCCCAGACTGTCACCCATCCAAGGACTAACCGAGCCCAACGTTGCTTAAATTCGTTGGTCGGACGAGAACGTGGCAAGGCCGTTGGGCAAAATGTTAAACAAAAATGTAGAATTAATCATTTTGAAACTAATATCTTATTAGTTTAAATTACTGATTGCATGAAAATACGAGTGTTCGCAACAAACTAAAATTTGGTTCAAATCAACCATAAAATAAAAACTCCTTCATTTATAGCCAGTCAACAGTACTATTAATGCACAATTTTAAACATGGCTGTGAGCCAGCAGGCGTACAAGAACGTGATTTGTATAATACAGCTAACCAGTTGCAAGAAGATGTAACTGACCTAGTTTCGACACCGACTACGGGTGTCTTCATCAATAAAAACAAAATCAATTACATGTAGTGACAGATGAAAAAAGATTTACGAGAAAACTGCTCTCGGCATATAAAATAACTTCTTAAAATCATTTTGTGGCATACAGCGTGCTACACATGTAGCTATAATTTTTACTGGCAAGTACCATTGTTACGTCAGTCCCAATACCTGTAATTTTTATATGGTTTTAAATATGAATTTAAGAAGGTATTTTATATGACGAGAGCATTTTGCTCGTAAATCTGTTTTTAGATATAACTATTTTTGGTTTTGCTGATGAAGACACCCATAGTCGGTGTCGAAAGCAGGTCAAGTTAAATCTTGTTGCAACCGGGTTGCTGTAGTATACAAATCATATTACTGATGTATATAATTTTTTTCATTTAACACTAAGAAATTTCACATGCGTGCAAAAAATCTAATTTCTCTCCATGCGGTTGTTAGTTAAAAATAAAATGATGTATTTCTTTTAAAACAGTTTGATCAATATTTGTTAATTAGCGTTTCCATTTCATAATAACTAAAGAAGTTAAATAAAAGCAAAGAGGAGTTGGCAAGTAGCGAGATTCGACTCCAGCAGTGAACTAACATCGCGCTAGACAGCCAACAGCGACTACGTTAATAAGTTACAAAAGTTCTATACGTAACAACGCTCGGAAACCTCCGTATCTTCAAACGAGAACTGCGACATACTGCTTTAAAAATTGATAGCCGTGCACTGACCTTCTAGTTCCATAAGTATGAAGAAAATCGAAGAGCCCAGAACGTAACGGCGCCTTGTTGCGCTTCCACTGTGCTTCCCGAGCAATCCTTCTGAAAGATCTCAAACTTTGCACTTATTACATCCCCAACTTCACTGATGGAACAGATTAATATTTCTGTCAGTATGCAGAGGATTTCATATTAAGAGATGCTGATAGTGAACACTCTGAGTTTCCTGTCTTGTAAACGTGTCTTCTAGACTCAGTCGGATCCTAGGTTGGAAACGATCAATGGGAAGAGTGCGGTTAAAGAGAAAAATTAACACACGTTTATTCCTCGTGCGTTGTTGTTAATTTCACTTTATACTTAGTGATCAAAAATGAAGCTAACTGAGTGAATACATAATGAAGCTTACGAAGACAGATACCACCTTCCTAATCGATGCTGCCCCCTGTTGAGAATAAGCACTTAAAAAATGAGGAATCCATTTTTCTTCTCTTCGCAATTTTTACCGTAAAATTTCAGTCTACAACCAAGGAGAGTCTATGATTTTCTGTTCCATTTTCTATCTGTTTTGTCAAGAAGCATTTCGTGGTATGTTTCCCATCCCTGCCAAACTCGCAGAGAACTTTGATACATGGGTATTAAGTGTTGATCCGTTTTTACTCTGACTGGAATTGGTTCCCACAAAGTAATTTATTCGAGACACTGACTTAAACGGTATATGGACGTTGAAGTTAAAGTACGGATATGAATTTTTACATTCTACGATCGTAGGTTAATGAATATAACAGATGAGAGTGTCTGAGACATCAGTTGTGACACCAGAAAATAGATAAAACTGATGATAGATCAGATTTCTTTGTTTTCGTTATTCTCTACATTTATGGAAAATATTTATCTCTTTAACTCTTTATTTTTACGACCTGAGGACGTAAAAGTAAATATTTATTGAACATATTTTAATTCCGTCCTTGGAACTACAAAAAATGCATATTTTTGTCACCATAGTAGTTGCAAACATGGAATTAAAATACGTTCAATAAATATAAAGCAACAGACGGCAATACGACCGAACAAATGCAGAATTTAAACGTTCGCATACAGTGTGATTTTTTCCACCGTGTACGAACTCAAGAGACTGATCGGCGAAGGAATACGGAACAAAATTGGTCTAATGAACTTACATCCGGAAATGCATGGTTTCGTTGCTAGAGAACATTTATTCAATCATACTTTGTTTTAGAGACTGCGGTCTAATACGCTCTGTACCACGCAGCTACAGTCCCAGTATGCATGGTTTCCTCCTAAAGGGTGGTATTGTTCTACATACGTCATGCCGTAGCGCCCTCTCCTGCCATAGTAATTGGTAATGTTGTGTCCGATTCACTTCTCTTGCTGGCTCGCTGTGCAGTGGATGTGATACAGCGTTGTACACAATGGGTCCGTATTCGAATCCAGAGCGTGCTGACAGAGCGTTTACTTACGGAAAGGCAAATGACAAGTGGCGGCGGGCAGCAAGGTTGTATCGCGAGATCTATCCCTGCCGACAACAACCAGAGGATTCAACGTCTTCGATAGTGTCTCGCCCTTTGTCTGAGACAGGACGTTCACGAAGCAGGAAGTCATGAAGGACGCACCCGAAATGCTCGGACACCAGACTTGGAGGAAAATGTGATTAACACTGTGGAAGACGACCGCCGTATAAGTACCAGGCAGTTGGCCCGCCAGTGCAGAGTAAGCCCGATGACCGTGTGGAATATTTTCCAAGACAATCGTTACTGCCGGCCGGGGTGGCCGAGCGGTTCTAGGCGCTACAGTCTGGAACCGCGCGACCGCTACGGTCGCAGGTTCGAATTCTGCCTTGGGCATGGATGTGTGTGATGTCCTTAGGTTAGTTAGGTTTAAGTAGTTCTAAGTTCTAGGGGACTGATGACCTTAGAAGTTAAGTCCCATAGTGCTCAGAGCCATTTTGAACCAATCGTTACTACAATTATCACTTACAGCATGTGCAGGGTTTACTAGCTACAGACTTTTCACTTCGGGAGCAGTTTTGTCACTGCTTTCTTCACCAACAACCATGGTTCCCGGATTTGTGTCATCCATCCTATTCACAGATGAGGCCACCTTTCCGCGAAGTGGTGTCTTCGGCTTCCATGACAGTCATCTGTGGGATGGTATGCAGAACCCCTGTGATATGGTGACAGCGAATCACCAGCATCGGTGCAGCTGGAATGCGTGGACCGAGGTAATTGGCGGCGGTATTTTGGGACCAGTCTTCCTTTCACGTCGCCTAACAGGCCGGAACTATCGGCGTTTCTTGCGGGTGGCTTTGCCTTCCCTGCTGGAGAAAGTGCCGTTGATGATTCGAAATGTTAGATGGCTGCAACACATCTCAACCCGTGCGATTCCTAGTTATGGGGCCATCTCAAAAGTATCATGCATGCAGAAACCATTCCAGATGTGGAAACACTGGAGCAACGTATTTCTGTTGCCTTTGACACTTTTCCGATGCATCCTGGTCAATGTGAACGTGTGAGACAGAACATGCTAAGGAGCGTACACACATACGTTGAGGCACATGGAAACCATTTTCAATACATAATGTAACTGCGGCTGCATCGTACAGCGCTTATTAGACCGCAGTCTCTGTAACAATGTATGACTGAATAAATGGTCTCTAGCATGGAAACCATGTATTTCCGAATATAAGTTCATTAGACCTTTGTTCCATATCGTCTCATCGATCAATCCCTAGAGTTTGTACACAGTGGAAAAATCATCATGTATAAAATGACAAGTTACCGTTCAGTATTAGAATTTTTCTGAAGTTAATAAATCGGGTTTGACAAATAGATGAGTATTTATGGAAGACGTGAGATCGACCCTCCTACTGCCATATCAAGAGCTAATTTAAGTGTTGACTTTTCCCTAAATTTGACATTAAGCACCAGAAAAATGGTCTATTGATCGTAGGTTCCACTTAGTAAGCCGTCAAATTACGTCTTAGTAACATTTTGAAGAACTGGTGTCACTGACGTTAGTTCTGTTTGAGATTGCGAGGAGACAAGTGTTGTCTGAGAAGTCAAACACTGTTGCACATTTTCAGAGCTAAAACTCATCACCTCAGGCAAGCAAGTATAAAAATAATGTTGCAATACAGTGACACAGAAAATATTTATTAAATAATTGAAAGTTATTTACAGCGTTCATTCAAAAATTATGAAGGTGTTGAGAAAAATACTTGGCAAACAAGCCACGTTATTTCACAACCTTCCATAGGCCTTCCGAGGTTCTATCAAAATTACAGTGATGCAAATTTGCAATTAGAAAGTCGGAGCCAGAACTGCCAAGTAATTCGGGTTATTTGCCAAACCTTCATCAAAGATATCGACTCTAAAACATTCGTAATTATAGTAGCTTTCTACTTATATTAATGAACGAGGGTTAATACGAAGGTACTAATACTGCTTTATTGAAGCAGTTATAGTGACTGGAGTACCCATACGAAGCAAATGTAATCAAATTAGTGTTCCTTACTCGACGAAAATTTCGGAATCTGTAATTAGGATTGCATGAAAAAGGCTGTTGCTGTTTTCCGAGCGCTGTGATACAATCAGTGTTGTTGGCCTGGCGAAATAATTTATCACCTCCAAACGCTGAAAAATTGTAAAGCAGAAACGTCCATCTGCGCGATTGTTTCATCGCAGCTGAATGCTTTTCGCTTTCCGATAAGCTTTAGGAGGCCATGACTCATAACGAATTGACGCAATCCTATATGAGCGTAAGGTTTTAAATTGTCGCGTTCATTTAACGTGGAATCTGAAAACACTGCTTTGATGCGTAATGAAACTGTGAAATGACATGAGAACAGGAATAAATGTATTTCGGTAAACAACAGTACATCGTACGCTCATTACGTGGCGTCATCAATATAATGGATTTTAATGTGTACAATACAACATTCCAAGTACACAGAGCTCATGGTGAATAAAGAGAGCTTGATTTCCTAGGCAACTGCTGAGGCGATGTTTGCAAATACGTTGCTCGGTTATTTCGTTGTGTGTAAGATCACACTTTTTTCCCCATTATGAGGTTAGTTCTGGGTACAAACTACAGAGACAAACAAGTCGCGCGTTCATAACAAATTTAATGAAGTACGTGGTCTAGTGTACGGCGTACACATGATTGTTAGTAGTCTGACACATGGGTCCAGTTTCTCGTTTATCAATTAATCGTTCAACTTAGAATGTGTTTCACACTCTGAGAAGTATCAGGCTTATGTACGGTTCTCTCGGTACGCCGTGCGCAAACGTTAATGAGGCATGAATCGGGACGGTTGAGATCCAGTCCCAACCGTAATTAACGAGATTTGTGTTCTGTGTGATTTTCATTTTTTTCCTTAGTCGATTTAGGCACTTTCTCTTCTCTGTGCTACGTCCCTAACCCTTATTTCAGACGGGACATAGGTACGTAATATTCATTCCTTTCTAGCAGTGTGAAGCTGTGTGTGTGTGTGTGTGTGTGTGTGTGTGTGTGTGTGTGAGTGGGTGAGCGATAGGGAGAAAGAGAGAGACAGACAGATAGACGCACCTATAAATGTGTTTTTCGTATTTCGTTCTTAATTTTTACGTTCTTCAGATGGGAACTGCATTGACGTTGGACTCTCCAAGCATGTAAAGCTGTCGAGGTCCTCATCTCGATGCACTGAAGAACTCCTAATAGTTATCGAATTGCCCTACGATTTTGCTACATATATTGTGTTCGAGTATTATGAAATACCTGCAACGAAACGATCTAATGACACATAACCAGCAAACAATCAGAAAATATCTTTCTTATGAAAGACAACTATCTCTTTATATATACGAGGTAATGAGTGTTATAGACAGGGGATTTCAATTTGATTCCGTATTTCTAGATTTCCAGAAGGCGTTTGACCCAGTCCCTCAGGAGTTTCTTATCAAATTGTCTGTCTATGGAGTATCGTCTCAGTTGTACAACAGAATCTGTGATTTTCTGTCAGAAAGTATCACACAAATATGACTTGAATTGCAACCATTCTATAAAAAATTTTCTGAGGAAGGTGAAATAAAATAGTGTTTTATTGGAAAAACTCTCACAAGATGCAATTAATCTACTACAGACGCTGTCTACGTTACACTTGTCCTGGGATACGATTGACGGAAAAAACCAATGAAGTTCAAAGAAAGGCAGTTCCTTTAACTTTATCACGAAATAGGGGAGAGAGAGTCACGGATGCGATGTGCTAATTGGGGACATAATAATTCATATAGAGGCGGGTTTCAGTGCGGCGAGATCTTTCCGGGAAATTTAAATCACCAGCTTTCTTCTCCGAATGTGATAATATTTTGGTGGCTCTCACACACATATGGAGAAATAACGACCGTAATAAAATAAGAGAAATCGTTGCCCATGCCGAAATATTCTTTTTCAGTTAGCGCAAGTGCTCTTAGAGAGTGGAGCGGTAAAGAAATAGTCTGATAACGGTTCTGTAAACCCTATGCCATCTACAAGTACATGGATACTCTGAAAATCACACTGAAGTGTCTGGCAGAGGGTTTATCGAACCACCTTCACAATAATTCTCTATTATTCCACTCTCGAACAGCCCGCAGAAGAAACAAACACCTATATCTTTCCGTGCGAGCTCTGATTTCCTTCATTTTGTAATGATGAATGTTTCTCCCTATATAGGTTGCCATGAACGAAATATGTTCGCATACGGAGAAGAAAGTTGGTGATTGAAATTTCGTAGGAAGATCCGCAGCAACGAGAAACACCTCTGTCTCAATGATGCCACCCCCAAATCCTCTATCATGTCAGTGACACCCCCTGCCCTATTTCTCGATAGTGCAAAGCGTGCTCCTCTTCTTTGAACTTTCTTGAAGTACTCCGTTAGTCCTATCTGGTGAGAATCCCACACCACGCAGCGTTACTCCAAAAGAGGACTAACAAGCGTGGTGTAGGCAGTCTCTTTAGTAGATCTGTTGCATCTTCTAAGTGTTCTGCCTATAAATCGCATTATTTGATTCGCCTTCGCCACAACGTTTTCTGGGTTCCTTCCAATTTTAGTTGTTCGTAATTGTAGTCTCTAGGTATTTAGTTGAATTTAGGGCCTGTAGATTTGATTTCTCGTGCAACAGAAGTTTGGTGGATTCCTTTTAGCACTCATGTGGATGATAACACACTTTTCATTATTCAGAACCAGTTGCCATTTTTCGCACCATACAGATATCTTTTGTAAATATTTTTGAAGTTTGTTTTGATATTTTGATGACTTTACTAGAAGATAAACGATAGCGTCATCTGCAAACAATCTAAGACGGCTGCTCAGATTGTCTCTCAAATCGTTTATGTGTATAAGGAAGAAGAGACTGGCTATAACACTAACTTGGGGATCGCTAGAAATCACTTTTGTTATACTCGATGACTTTCCGTCAGTCACTACGAACTGTTACGTCTGTGACAGGAAATCACGAATCTAGTCACAGAACTGGATAAGCACGCAATTTGATTGCAAGCCGCTTGCGAAGTACAGTGGCAAAAGCCTTCTGGCAGTCTGGGACTACGAAATCAATTCGAAATTCCTTGTCAATAGCACTAAACACCTCGTGTGACTAAAGAGATACGTAGTTATGTTTTACAAAACCGATGTTATCTAAAGCTGTGTGTCAATAGACCGTTTCTTCTACGTAATTCATAACGGTCGAACACAATATATGTTCGGAAACCCTGCTGCATATCGACGTTAACGATATGGGCCTGTAATTTAGTAGATTACTCCTACTACCTACCTTGAATATTGGTGTGACCTGTGCAACGTTCCAGTCTTTGGGTGCGGATGTTTCGTCGAGCGAACTGTTGTATATGATTGTTAAATACGGAGCTATTGCATCAGGATACTCCGACATCACCCTACCTGGTATACAGTCTGGACCGGAAGATTTGCTTTTATGAAGTGATTTAAGTGTGAATTGCAGAGTGGTCATCAGATGTAGTTGTAGCTGCTTTCGCCGTCGTGTGAGTTGATGTCGCTTTGCTTGTGCCGCAGCCGACGGGGGTGCTGTACCTGAACGAGACGGACGGCATCAACGTGCTGGGTGAGATCATCGAGTCGTCCAGACACAGCGTGAACCCACTGTACTACGGCCAGCTGCACAACGATGCCCACGTGCTGCTCTCCAAGATCGTCGACCCCGACCAGCGCTACGGGGTGAGTTCGCACGTCCCGTCGCCACCCCTCCTATTTTTACATACCTGTAATCTCGCTTCAGAGTACCATTTATAAGATATATGACTTTTTCCCTTGTCAGGGTACCCTTTTCCTCTAGCTATCTTTATAATGTAGGAGAACTAGTTTCCTTCAGCTGTATTAAAATACAGTGGTGTTCAAAATGAAAGCAACAAACGTACATTTTGCAAGGTTGCGTTTATTTTACCACAAAACGGTATAAACAGTTGTTAGTAAAGTAGAAACAACGTAAATAATAGAGAACTACTCTGTAGGAATCAGCATGGGTCTTGAAAAAGACGATCGTGTGAAACCTAGCTCGCGCTATTCGTCCACCCGACTCAGAGGGCCATAGACACGGGTATCCAGGTAGATGCCGTGTTTCTTGACTTCCGCAAGGCGTTTGATACAGTTCCCCTCAGTCGTTTAATGAACAAAGCAAGAGCATATGGACTATCAGACCAATTGTGTGATTGGATTGAAGAGTTCCTAGGTATCAGAACGCAGCGCGTCATTCTCAACCGAGAAAAGTCTTCCGAAGTAAGAGTGATTTCAGGTGTGCCGCAGGGGAGTGTCGTAGGACCGTTGCTATTCACAATATATATAAATGACCTTGTGGATAACATCGGAAGTTCACTGAGGCTTTTTGCTTATGATGCTGTAGTATATCGAGAGGTTGTAACAATGGAAAATTGTACTGAAATGCAGGAGGATCTGCAACGAATTGACGTATGGTGCAGGGAATGGCAATTGAATCTCAATGTAGAGAAGTCTAATGTGCTGCGATTACACAGAAAGAAAGATCCTTTATCATTTAGCTACAATATAGCAGATCAGCAACTGGAAGCAGTTAATTCCATAAATTATCTAGGAGTAGGCATTAGGAGTGATTTAAAATGGATTGACGATATAAAATTAATCATCCGTAAAGCAGATGCCAGACTGAGATTCACTGGAAGAATCCTAAGGAAATGCAATCCGAAAACAAAGGAAGTAGGTTACAGTACACTTGTTCGCCCACTGCTTGAATACTGCTCACCGGTGTGGGATCCGTACCAGATAGGGTTGATAGAAGTGATAGAGAAGATCCAACGGAGAGCAGCGCGCTTCTTTACAGGATGATTTAGTAATAGCGAGAGCGTTGCGGAGATGATAGATAAACTCCAGTGGAAGACTCTGCAAGAGAGACGCTTAGTAGCTCCGTAAGGTCTTTTGTTGAAGTTTCGAGAACATACCTTCACCGAGGAGTCAAGCAGTGTATTGCTCCCTCCTACGAGGATTAGAGACCACACATAGGCATACCGACAATCATTCTTTCCACGAACAATACGAGATTGGAATAGAAGGGAGAACCGAAAAAAATTTTCAAATGTGTGTGAAATCGTATGGGACTTAACTGCTAAGTTCATCAGTCCCTAAGCTTACGCACTATTTAACCTAAATTATCCTAAGGACAAACACACACACCCATGGCCGAGGGAGGACTCGAACCTCCGCCGGGACCAGCTGCACAGTCCAAGACTGCAGCGCCTTAGACCACTCGGCGAATCCCACGCGGCGAAGAACCAATAGAGGTACTCAAAGTGCCCTCCACCACGCACCGTCAGGTGGCTTGCGGAGTATGGATGTAGATGCAGATAAAAATAGTGACTAAAACATGTATAACGGTAGACATTGTTCGTTTTTTACAACTTAAAGGATTTGCACACACATTTCGACAACTGGTTAATGTGCTCAGTATGGGGTGTGACCACCTCTGGCACCAATACAGGCCTGACGACGAAGGGGCATGCTGTGAATTGTGTCATCAGTCTCATGTTGAGGCAATAACGCCCATTATTCGTGCAGAGCTGCACGCATTCTTGGAGAGTGGGTGGTGAATGGTGACGTGATGCAAGCCGTCTCGCTAGTGCATTCCAGACATGCTCTATGTGATTCAAATCGGGAGAATGAGCATGCAACGCAATGCGTACGGTATCTTCCGTTTCCAAGAAAACAGCAACCACGCTTGCTCTACGACATCGAGCATTATCGTCTATCAAATGGTTCAAATGGCTCTGAGCACTATGGGACTCAACTCCTGAGGTCATTAGTCCCCTAGAACTTAGAACTAGTTAAACCTAACTAACCTAAAGACATCACACACATCCATGCCCGAGGCAGGATTCGAACCTGCGACCGTAGCGGTCTCGCGGTTCCAGACTGCAGCGCCTAGAACCGCACGGCCACTTCGGCCGGCTATCGTCCATCAATACGAAGTCTGGGCCCATTGCATCTCGCAACAATCGCACATTAAGACCTAATATTCCGTCACAATACCTGACAGCAGCTAAACCTTGCCGATTCACCCGTACAATTTCACGAAGAGGTGTTCGAGTGGTCAACATAATCCCTGCCCACACCATTATGGATCCTCCTTCATATCGGTCTCTTTCCACAACGTTTGGCTCCCGAAATCGTGTTCCACGCTCCCTCCAGATTCGAATCCATTGAGAATCACTCTCCAGATTAATTTGTGAAAACGACATTGGCTCACTGTTCGACCACACGGGTGGCATGTTGATGACTTCACTCTAGTTGTTCCCTTCTGTGAAGACGCGTCAGAGGTAGACATACAACAGGTGTCCGACAATAAAGCCCCCTCTGCCGAAACCTTCTCTACACTCTTTACCTCGATACAACACGTCCAGTGGATGCTGTGAGGTCATATTCCAGCTGCCGTGCAGTACTAAGGCCGTACCGTCGTGCCCTTATAGCCAAATAACGATCCTCTCTTCTGGAGTCACACGTGGTTGGCCCTGCCCTGGTCTACGGGATATAATTTCGGTCCGTATTCACTGACGCCACATCCGACAAATAAAAGAACAATTCACACCAAGGCATCGGGCCACATCAGTTTGCGACTGTCCTGCTTCCTTTCCTTCTCTAGCCCTCCACCGCAGAGAGTCTGGCAGACATCTTCTCTATGCCATGTTGCAACGTTTTTGTGTGCACAGCGACTGTGGATGTGAGGCTGCCCGGCAAATACTATCTAGTTCCATAGCCACCCTGACGTCACCGTTGCCATGGTTGCCCATTGACCGGAATGCCTTCCTCCGTGCAGAACACGGTCGTACAGACATCTGGTTGACAGAATGAGTTTCATCTGGTTGACAGTTTGTACGATTGTATCGTGAATTAGACACAGGACGAAGAAACAGCGGCTTGTTGCTTTAATTTTTTACATCAGGCTATACTACGGCTATCGCACCTTTTCTTAACTTAGTTCGCTGTTTGCCTTGCTCGTTTTCATTCATTCTAATGACTAGTCCGCCTTCTAACAATGCTACACATAATATAATTGTATTGAAATGCAAGTTCATACGATAAGATGCTGCACCAATAAGAAATCGATAAAGTATGAAATTTGTCACATATTTATGAATTCCTAGCAGAATTCAATGCACCGTTCTACCCGAAATCGGCAGATGTAAAATAAATTGTTAGAGTTGCACAAGGTAGTATTACACTGAGATAAAAAAAAGTGATGGGTATGCGGAACGCACATATACAGATGGCATTGGTGTCACGTACACAAGTTTTAAAAGGATAGTGCATTGGTGCAGCTGTCATTCCTGCTCACATGACTGATGTGAATAGGTTTATGCACTGACTATGGCCGCACGACGGGAATGCGGAATAGTAGTTGGAGCTAGACACATCGGGCATTCCATTCCGGAACTCGTTAGGAACTTCAGTATTTCAATACCCACAGTGTCAGGAGTATGTCGAGAATATCAAATTTCAGGCTTTACCTCTTACCACGGACAACGCAGTGGGCGACGGCCTTCACTTAACGACCGTCAGCAGCGGTCTTTGCATAGAGCTGTCAGTGCTAATAGACAAGCAACACTGCGTGAAATAATCGCAGAAGTCAATGTGGGACGTACGATGAACCTATCCGTTAGGACAGTGCACCGAAACTTGGCGTTAATGGGCTATGGCAGCAGGCGGCCGACGTGAGTGCCTGTGGTATTTCTGCTGGGCTTGTGACCTTATCGGTTGGACCCTAGATGACGGGAAAACCGTTTGCTGCTCAGATGAGTCCCGATTTCAATTTATTAGAGCTGATGGTATGCTTCGAGTGAGACGCAGACCCCACGAAGCCATGAACTCAAGTTGCGCCAACAAGTCATTTTGCAAGCTGGTGGTGTTTACAAGGAATTTGAAAGGTTCTTCGGTTCAATTGAACCGATCACTGATTGGAAATGGTTACGTTCGCCTACTTGGAGACCA
Source organism: Schistocerca piceifrons (assembly GCF_021461385.2). Lineage (NCBI taxonomy): Eukaryota > Metazoa > Arthropoda > Insecta > Orthoptera > Acrididae > Schistocerca > Schistocerca piceifrons. The sequence goes on along the minus strand of NC_060139.1, from coordinate 1,022,541,522 downwards.
TTTTCAGCCATTCACGGACTTCATTTTCCCATAAAACGGGAATTTTTATGGCTGGCAATGCGCCATGTCACCGGGCCAGAATTGTCCGCGACTGGTTCCAAGAATATTATGGACAATTGGAGCGAATAATATGGCCACACAGATCGTCCGACATGAATCCCATCAAACATTTATGGAGCAAAATCGAGAGATCAGTTCGTGCGCAAAGTGCTGCACCGGCTACACTTTCACAATTACGGACAGTTATAGAGGCAGCATGGCTCAGTTATTATTGCAGGGGACTTCCAACGTTTTGTTGAGTCCACGTCACGTCGAGTTGCTGCAGTACTCCGGGAAAAAGCAGGTCCGACCAATATTAGAAGGTGCCCCACGGCCTATGTCACCACAGTGTATATGGCATTTTCTGTTCAAGATGTAAACCACTGTTCCGGTGATTCAAGTTAGAAGCACCTTAAGCCTGCTCGCGGATGATTCTGCTGTCTGTAGGAACGCAGATCTATATGATATCGATGCTTAGTACAGCGACTGTACAGACTTTCAGTACAAACAAATGAGGCACTGAGAACCATAAGGGACTAAAGCACACCGTCGTCGATTTTGAGACTGTAGCGTGTATGCACGCTCCTGACATCTGCTGATCTTACAGGGAACCAGCTTTATCAGCGCGGCAATCATATACTACACTCCTGGAAATGGAAAAAAAGAACACATGGACACCGGTGTGTCAGACCCACTATACTTGCTCCGGACAGAGAGGGCTGTACAAGCAATGATCACACGCACGGCACAGCGGACACACCAGGAACCGCGGTGTTGGCCGTCGAATGGCGCTAGCTGCGCAGCATTTGTGCACCGCCGCCGTCAGTGTCAGCCAGTTTGCCGTGGCATACGGAGCTCCATCGCAGTCTTTAACACTGGTAGCATGCCGCGACAGCGTGGACGTGAACCGTATGTGCAGTTGACGGACTTTGAGCGAGGGCGTATAGTGGGCATGCGGGAGGCCGGGTGGACGTACCGCCGAATTGCTCAACACGTGGGGCGTGAGGTCTCCACAGTACATCGATGTTGTCGCCAGTGGTCGGCGGAAGGTGCACGTGCCCGTCGACCTGGGACCGGACCGCAGCGACGCACGGATGCACGCCAAGACCGTAGGATCCTACGCAGTGCCGTAGGGGACCGCACCGCTACTTCCCAGCAAATTAGGGACACTGTTGCTCCTGTGGTATCGGCGAGGACCATTCGCAACCGTCTCCATGAAGCTGGGCTACGGTCCCGCACACCGTTAGGCCGTCTTCCGCTCACACCCCAACATCGTGCAGCCCGCCTCCAGTGGTGTCGCGACAGGCGTGAATGGAGGGACGAATGGAGACGTGTCGTCTTCAGCGATGAGAGTCGCTTCTGCCTTGGTGCCAATGATGGTCGTATGCGTGTTTGGCGCCGTGCAGGTGAGCGCCACAATCAGGACTGCATACGACCGAGGCACACAGGGCCAACACCCGGCATCATGGTGTGGGGAGCGATCTCCTACACTGGCCGTACACCACTGGTGATCGTCGAGGGGACACTGAATAGTGCACGGTACATCCAAACCGTCATCGAACCCATCGTTCTACCATTCCTACACCGGCAAGGGAACTTGCTGTTCCAACAGGACAATGCACGTCCGCATGTATCCCGTGCCACCCAACGTGCTCTAGAAGGTGTAAGTCAACTACCCTGGCCAGCAAGATCTCCGGATCTGTCCCCCATTGAGCATGTTTGGGACTGGATGAAGCGTCGTCTCACGCGGTCTGCACGTCCAGCACGAACGCTGGTCCAACTGAGGCGCCAGGTGGAAATGGCATGGCAAGCCGTTCCACAGGACTACGTCCAGCATCTCTACTATCGTCTCCATGGGAGAATAGCAGCCTGCATTGCTGCGAAAGGTGGATATACACTGTACTAGTGCCGACATTGTGCATGCTCTGTTGCCTGTGTCTATGTGCCTGTGGTTCTGTCAGTGTGATCATGTGATGTATCTGACCCCAGGAATGTGTCAATAAAGTTTCCCCTTCCTGGGACAATGAATTCACGGTGTTCTTATTTCACTTTCCAGGAGTGTATATGTATGAACATTTGCGGAAAGCTGTCGTACCGATTTCTTTGATATTCACTTCCATAAGGACCCAAAGCACAAATTATTATTCTTGTAAGTACGCTAATTAGCTACACTGTGAAAGAAAATTACATGCTTCTGCTCTGTTGTGAATGTGTTACAAATCTAATGATAAGCCTTAACTACATTATTAAACTGTAACGATCTATGGTGGTCGAGACATGTACCTGTTACTAAAAACCTCTGATAATATCCCTGAAGAAAATCCGAAATTTTGATGGTGGAGTTTGGGTCACCATGCATTTGCGATTATGTTTATTATGGTTCGATGTATTACTTGGTCATATACCATTCTTTATGCACTAGTATTGAATATACATGCCAAAACAGAGGGCTTATCTTTACCAATAAATACTGGTCATTGCAACTAACTGTGGTATTTCGGTACTTATTCTGCACTGTATAAAGGCTTTTAAATTCTGAAGGTGCAGGGACGGGGGGAGGGGGGGAGGGAGTGGTGGACGGGGGGGTAAAATTCCTGGGGCGAAACGAACGAAGGGCTACTTACAACCTGCATAGCGAGCAGACGGTAGTTATAAGAGTCGAGGGTCATGAAAGGAAAGCAATAATTGGGACGGGGCTATGTTATTCAGTTTGTGCATTGAGCAACCAACTGAGCAAAAAGGAGAAATTTCGAAACATTGGATTCAAGGAAAAAAATAAAAGCCTTAAAGTTTGTCGACGACTTCGTAATTCTGTCACAGAAAGCAAATGACTTGGATGAACTGTAGAACACAGTCGACAGGATATTTAAGAAAGATAATAGGATGAATACAACAAAAGTAAAACAAGAGTAATGGAACGTAGTGGAATTAAATAAGCGATTTTAAGAGAATTAGCTTAGGAAATGAGACGCGAAAAGTAGTAAATGAGTTTTAGTATTTAGGTATCTGCCAAAGTAGGCAAGCCGTAAAATGCACACTGGTAACAGCAAGAAATGCATTTCTGAAAAAAAATAAGTTTTTAACATCAAATGCAAATTTAAGTGTTAGGATATTTTCTGAAGGTATTGGTCTGGAGTGTTGCCTCAACCGGAAAATGGACGATAAGCAGTTCAGATAAGAAGCGAATAGAAACTTTTAAACATATTGATACAGAAAAATGCCTAAGATTAAATGGGTTAATAGAGTAACCAATGAACAGAAATGGGGAAAAAGAAAATGTGTGGCACATCTTGACTAGAGGAACGATCGACTGGTGGGAGCCATCTTGAGGTATCAAGGAATTGTTATGCACAGATGAAGAAGTTTTAGGACGATAGACTAGCATGGAGCGCTACGTCAAACCAGTCTCGGGCCGAAGACCGCAAAAACAACTACGTACTTGTTACTGAACTGAAGTTTTCTAAAAATCTGAAATTATGACTTAAATACGTTTGATGCTTATACTGAGGAGAGAGTGCTATAAACGCCACTGTTGAGTTCTTGTGTTTACAAGTGGAGTAACTCTTGTCGTATCGACAGATGCCGCCCGGCGTGATGGAGCACTTCGAAACAGCCACCAGGGACCCCGCCTTCTTCCGGCTACACAAGCACATCGACAACCTGTTCTACGAGCACAAGAACCGCCTGCAGCCCTACAGGCGAGAAGAGGTAAGGCTGCCCCCATTCAGTCGCCATCTCTCCTCCTTCGATGAAATGATTGCACATCACAATATTTAGTACACGGTTTGTTTGTAATGCTTCAAGTGATTGGATAAAATTTACAGAAGTGGTAATACGAGACGTTGATATTGCAGTTTTTGGAGTATAACTTGATAACAATTGATTTTCTTGGTGTACCCAGTAATTGTTTGTAAATTTGTACTGGATGTCCTTTGTAAACCTGATCCGAAGCATGCACTCCTGTTTCACAGCCGAGCCTGTAATTACAGTGAGTTCTTCCTTGTTTACTTTGGTTCTCCTTTCCTGTGTTTGTTTATTTAGCTACGCCATCTAAATTTCTACCTTGATCTCTATCAATTCTGCAGCCACCCTCAGCGTAAAATTTATTCGTGTGGCCCACGACAGCATTCCGCACAGAGCAAAGATAACACTTTGCCGCGACCTTCAGGAACCGCTGTCACTCTGTGCTCTTTGCGTTTCAGCTGAACTTCCCAGGCGTCCAAGTGGAAGCGGTCAAGGTGGTGGGCACGTGCAAGGCCAGCGTCCCCAACCTGCTGGTCACCTACTTCGACGAGACTCACGTCGATCTCGGCAACGCCGTGGAGTCCGACTACAAGACCGAAGTCAACATCAAGGTGCGTAAACTAAGAAGAACTGCTGCAGATAGCTGCGTCTGTTTGCCCAACAATCGGTCTTCGATTTTCGGATTCTCTGAGACGAGTGAAATGAAAGTGAGCTAAGTTTTCAACAGTGGTGTTATGGAAGCAGAAGAAGGGCCGAACACATGCAGTAACATATGTATACTAGCTTAAAGCCGACAGATTTTTTTTGGGACTATCTTCCACGTTTAGCCAAACTATTCTGCCTGTTCTGAATATGAACGACATATACGCTGTACTCGTGGGTCACCAAAGTCCATTCCTTGACCACGGTTCTCCAACTCGCGGCCCGCATGCGGCCCATTAAGTTAGCGTTTATTAAACGATCGGTAAAAAAAGAAGAATCCCTTAAAGTCCCGTTTATATAAAGTTATGAAAGTAATGAAATCTTGTACATGGAAGTTCAAATTAAATCCATCTTGCTTCGTTTAGAGTATAGAGTCATAAATTAATAAATTATAAATTACTTAAATGTATTAATTGTGTATCGGCATTTCCATTAACGCGTTGCTAATTTCTCCTGCTGATGACGCCTGGACAAAAGGATACCTGTCAGATGTGGCTGCAGTGCTCAATGCCAGTAAATGATCATTGTTGAACATCTCTTAAACTCAACCTGCAATTTCCCGCCCGGTTAGCCGTGCGGTCTAACGCATGGCATTCCGGATTGGGAAGGAACGCCTGGTCCCAGGCACGAATCTGCCCGGCGGACTAGTGTCGAGGTTGGATGGTTTTTAGGCAGTTTTCCATCTGCCTCGGCGAATGTCGGCCAGTTACCCTTATTCCGCCTCAGCTATACTAAGTCGGCGATTGCTGTGCAAACAAGTTCTCCACGTACGGGTACACCACCCCTTACTCTACCACGCAAACAGATGGGTTACACTCGTCTGGTGTGAGACGTTCCCTGGGGGGGTCCACCCGCGGCTGAACCACACAATAACCCTGAAAGAGTGGTTCGGTGTGGGGTGGCAGAGGGCTGAAGTGAACTGCGGTAGTCGTCGTGGACTTGTGGACCACTGCGACTGCGGCGGGGACGGAGCCTCTCCGTCGTTTCTAGGCCCCCAGTTAACATACAATACCATACAATAACCTGCAATTTCAATTACAGCGCCTCAGAAATGTTTTGGAGCACTTGGCGAAACAAATTTCGTCTGGTATTTTAAACCGATAAGATTATAGGCAATTATCGAGGCCAGGAAACATTACGTTACACGTGTAAAGCTGTTGTATACACGCACTGTAATCGTATGTTTGACTTAAGGCTGACTGGTTTATGTACCATTTTCTTAATCGTAAGAAGGTACTGTCAATTCTTGTTCCACCACCTTGTTCTGGCTATTTCAGTTTTTATGGCATTCATTAATGCTTTAGATGTGGGCTCAATGTTACATTTTGCCCCATTATTTAATGACCATTTCAATACCAAGTCCCGAAAATACTCCTGCTGGACATATTAAAAAAGTATTCTAGACATCCTCGAAGGAAGCAAATCCATCACTTGCCAGTTTCTGGACTTCATGAAACACGTGGGATTTGCATGGAAAGCTAATCAGATATATCGGTGCACTTTACACTTGAGCTTCATCTAAACAAGTTCCTCAGTACTATGAGTAAGAGCGTATGAAAGCTGTAAGTATGATTTTATGTGTGTACTGTTCTAGTAGTAATACATATAAGCAGACGTGCTTAGTTCAGTTTCATTTCGCTCACTTCCGCAGTGCTTCAACTTAGTATAAACAGTTCAACTGAGTGGATGGCATCTTGAACGGATGCCCTACAGATTTCTTTCTCATAGCAGCATCCTCCTGCCCCCTATACGTCCTTAAAAATCACCTGTTTGTCCGCTTCAGAAGGATTTTCCTTCTCCATTACGCAACTGAACCTACGCCTCTAAGCGGAGTAGCAGCTATCATCCTAGTGATGTAACCGTTTTGGATCGCAGGCTGTGGTGAACCGCCTGAACCACGAACCGTTCCGCTACGTCATCACCGTGAGGTCAGAGCGCGAGGTGAATGGTCTGGTGCGCATCTTCCTGGCGCCTAAGCTCAACTGGTTCGGGCAACAGGTGCCGCTCAAAGACCTTCGCTGGAGCACCATCGAGCTCGACAAGTTCCCCGTCAAGTGTGAGTATCTGCTCTGCCTGCCTGCATAGTTACACAGTGGAGTAATTAGTTCAGAACAACCGCGGCGCGTGCCACTGGCCGTTTCCGTCATTAGCGCAGGTTTGTAATAGGAGAAAAAAAATTCTTGAAATTTCTCTATTTGTCTGCAGGTTGTTCTATACGTGTGACGCAAATGGTTAGTCATCAAGACTAATTTTTACTAAGGTAACACATTTTCAAGATGCTGCACGTGGCAGATTTTGGTTTTTACAGTGGGTTATAACAGTCCACTCGTATTAAATTTCTGAGTACGAATAAAAGTGACTCTATCTGTTGTCAGTTTTTAATATAGGTAGAGTTTTATTCTTGGAATTTCAGTATTTGAGTACATACTGTTTGACAAATAACCTGTTGATGTTACTCAACTGGTTAGTCATCAAGATAGATTTTTACTGTTTCAACATACTTTGGAGATAAGTACAATTTGTTGATCTAATTACCATTGGTTCAGCAATTCTAGTAACCTATGTCTTCACACTTCGTACTTTTACTGTACGTTAACAGGATAATTTATATTGTGAATGTTTTCTACCTCGCCAGAAAGTTATACAGCGCTGGAAAAGCTTATGGACAGGATATGTAATAACTTGGATGAGCCACAGAATTACAAAATCTCACCTTATCCTGTCACTAACTTTACGTGCATGACTGTTGTTGCACCATTTTTATGTTAGGTCTCGTTTTTGTTTTATTCTGCACTATAATTTGTACAATACCATAATTTATACAGTGTGACGTTTTCAGTCTTTAAATAGTGATCTGGTCAACTTAGACCTTGATGAATGCTTTCCATTATGCCTTTTTCTGTGTGTTAGAATGACATGATTGTTATAAAAAAATTAGTGTACTACATGACGATAGTGGAGATAAGATTTAGCTTTCATTACGTTATTTGTTAGATTTTGTAACTGATTAATGTACGTATCGATATGTCTTCATAGGTATATTTTCAACATAACGAAATCTTTGGGCTGTGATACCAAGTCAATTTGCATTTGTTGTTGTCATCTCATATGACTAGGACGTTTGCCGCACTTGTAAACGCTAAGAATGAGTTTTTCATTTCTTGTTTTACGTGGATTAAAATATTGTGTTTTTTGTTTCAGTATTAATGACAAATTAAATGTTTTAAGTGATTTTCGTAAGTATATTATTATGTGACTTCTAGGCACCAATTCGCGTTGTCTTAATGTGGTTCTATAAATTGCAACGTTCTGTTGTTGGGTACCAGATGATGGCTTACGCCCGAAACCGGCGTTACGAACAAAATCCAGTTAATGCAGTTCAGTGTCGTGAAAAAAGAGGAACAGCAAAAAAAAGGGAAGTTATAGAGAGTGAACTATGAGGGAAAAGTAGAAGAAGAAGGGAAAAGAAAGGATTGGAGGAAACTAAAAAGGGGGATGGGTAGGTAAACACAGAGCTATTTACAGGAACATCCGAAATTTAAGAAGATAACTCTATGATAACTAAAGGACCTACAGAAAAATGATACATATCAGTAGGTAGAGCATCTCACCAAATATCGATTCGTAATACAACGACGTAGCTGCACTAGGGCGCAGCCAAATCATCTGCTACATATTGTCGCATCAAATTATTTCACGCTTACAGAGAGGTAACTCAGTTAATACATTTCCAAAGCAGACTGTTGCGCCTTCTCGAGCATTTCGCATCAGCTACTTCAGAGAACTGAACCCACGTGTTGGCGTTTGCCGTGTCACAAACGGTTCTGAGGACATGTAACGTCAGTAGAATACTTGTAAGTATTCTCTATCTATTGAAATGTGCCTGTCTTTTGTACGTCTTGTACTTTACACATAATCTTCTTCTGAAACACTGGAGGTACTTAACGAATAATCCCGTAGAAGGATTTAATGACGAGATTCGGACTGGACTGTGATGAGCAACAGATCTATGGTACATCCACTTGGCACACAGAACTTCATTTCTTATTATTGGCTACTAGATATAGCTATTTTCGTTATTCGAAGTAAGCGATCACAGCGGAACAGAAAAGAGTGTATTTCGCGTGTATTGTTTCGTGCAAAGACAATAGTGTGAGATAACAATCGTGACACTCTCTTTTGATTTTGTTACCACAGTGTTAGCAGCGCCCCAAGCGGCCAGCAATCAACACTTTTGAATACGACATCGGATAAGTGTGAATACTAACATTTATATTGATTTGCAATATAGTTTTTACAATTGGGAGTGTATGTAGTGGCGTAACAATCGACAGTAACTAAAGAATGACAGAACATTTGTCATTATTTAGGTGCCTAAGGACCCTGAGAGATACAAAGCAGTTCATTACAAGATTGTTTAATACTATTCTCTTGTAACTTAGAGACATTTACTAAATTACGTCGTTTTCCTTTAATAGCAAAAAATTGATCGTATACACCAGAAGACTTGACCTTCTGCTGAAAGACGTCGTATGTCTACCCAAAAAAGCAGAGTTTTGTTCCCTACACTTTCAGCCAAATCACTGAACGTGGAAAGTATGAAACCTATGTGGAATGTAATATCTACGTTATTTAACGTATCAAATAATCCACTACAACTGAAGCTTAAGGGCAAACCAGAGAGCTGTGATAATATATCGTCAAAACCAGTATAACTGCTTCCTAAGGAAACCTATTGCCCAGTTGTTGCTGAATCTGAGACACAAACGGAACAAAACCTTCAATACATTTACAAAAATATGCCTGTATTAGAAAGTCGAGTGAAGCGTGAGAATGACCGAATCACTGGATTCCACAAAAAATTTTTAAGTATCAGAGAAAGTGACTATGATAGCAAGAACAGGCACCAGAAATATACGTTTCTCATGCATGAAATATGTTTATAGCCTCTTGCTTTCAGCGGAATAAGCTACAAATACACACACATTCGACAGTATTTCCTCATGAATAGGTTCTAGCTCATGTCACTGAATCAGTGTGACTTGGCTGTTTGTACGTGTATTGAAGATACTTCATTTCTCTTGGTTATTTTGTTACCCACGAGCGCAAAAATATAACAACTATTTCGTTACTTAAATAGAAAATAATTACAAACAAATATTGTCCTTACGACGCATGTGACTTCTTTCTCACCGTTTGGAGCGCTAGTGTCGCTCCAGCAGTCAAACCGTAACAATTTTCGAACCAGATAGTGTCGTGACTGTATTGCACTGTGCTAAGACTTCGCATTGAGCGCCAATTAATCACCGAAAAAGGAATTGCGTTACTGCCGCAAGCAATACGACTTGAGACAGTGTACTGTTCCATGTTGTGAACTTGCATTATGAAGAAAGAGTTATTAAGATGAGTGCCTTTTACTTAACTATACCCAATAATTTGAACAACGAATCATTACTTATCACTAAGAACTTGCAATTTTAGAAGATTTGGTTAGTTTGGATTTTGAAATTGAAAGCTTGCTGACTCCTTGTTGAAACAGGCAACCAAAGAGTCTCCGACTTAAAATTACTCTTGCCTAAAATATTCAACAATTAACTGAAGCGCGTAAATTGCGATTTTGCTTTATTGGTGCATTCAAATATAGCAAACTAACAAGGAGCGGTAGGTTACGGTGAGGACTAATCAAGAAATGGTCGGAGGTCAGCAGGGGATTGTGCGGGAGGCAGCGGATGGGGACGGTAGCGGACGGCCGGCAACTTTAAGTCTGCCGCAGGCTCCAACTACTTTAGTCACGCCTGTGCATTTGTATAATTAAACCCAGTGGCATCTTCGCGCCCTGGAAGCTTTACTTGAGCTTGCAGAGAGACCACAAAGCGTTAATATTCCAAATTCGCATTTGGAACGATAGCAATTCGAATCTTCAACCTACTTTCGGACGACAGTACTCCATGGATATCACAGTTGAACAAATGGTTTTTAATGACTGGAACATTATAATGGAAGGGAGAATATTTCAGTACTTTCAAAACTGACGAAAACAAAAAAAGTGTCACTCAACACACCGTGGTACACTGTGAGAAAACTTCATTATAAGAATCTAATTTATAGAAAATGATAGGAAAGGAAGGGTGGATAGTCGTTGGTAAAGATACAGCTATTACAGGCAACGGCGATATTCTCCCGAAAGTAGGTACAACTGAAAGATACGAAAGAAGAGAAAGAATCGGCCGAGTATGAAACAAAGGGCTTATGATCTTCCGTTGTGTTCACTGCGGTTACTTGCTGGAACATAATAACAGGGGAAAAACATTTTTAGCCATTTCTTTCACTAATTCCTTACTTTTGCGACCTCGGTTTCGAGTTGTCTCACAGCTGTCTAGCATCAGTGGCAAATATGTTATTCTGTATACCAGCATAAACATGTTGTTGTTGTTGTTGTTGTTGTGGTCTTTAGTCCAGAGACTGGTTTGATGCACCTCTCCATGCTACACTATCCTGTGCAAGTTTCTTCATCTCCGAGTACCTACTGCAACCTACATCCTTCTGAATCTGCTTAGTGTATTCATCTCTTGGTCTCCCTCTACGATTTTTACCCTCCACGATGTCCTCCATTACTAAATTGGTGATCCCTTGATGCCTCAGATCATGTCCTAACAACCGATTCCTTCTTCTAGTCAAGGTATGCCACAAATTTCCCTTCTCCCTAATTCTATTCAATACCGCCTCATTAGTTATGTGATCTACCCATCTAATCTTCAGCATTCTTCCGTAGCACCACATTTCGAAAACTTCTATTCTCTTCTGGTCCAAACTATTTACTGTCCACGTTTCACTTCCGTACAACATAGACAAAGCAAATAATTTAAAAATATCCAAGAAATTAACTGTTAATACGAAACATACAAATAATTAAGTGCTAATTAAAACAGATTACTGGAAAATGCATTGGTAGTGGCGCTGAAAAGACAAAATGTGGATTGGCTAATAGGTGGGGTTTGGCAGAATTAGGGAATGGAGACTAACTATAGTCTGTATGATCAGCCAGTACCTGTTCTTGATTGTCCTAGTGTTGCCTCTTTATCCTCAGTATTTGAAGCAGAGAGGGTTTTTGTCAGTTGTATTTGAAACGGAAATTATGACGCAGTGTTCTACTTGATCTGCCTTTGTGTACTGCTACACAAATGGTTCATCAAAACTACCATTTTAAAGCGAGCTTTTAAATGATATTGCGAACAATCGTGTTCATGAAAATGTTGCTGTTGTACTAAATGTTAATATGTTCATCTTTACTTCAATATTTTCAACATTTGCATATACCCTCTCCAGTAACCTGTGCAATTCACTTGTCTGTAATGTACTCGGGGACAATGGAAACCTTTTGTCTCGCTGGCAGCTCATGGTACTGCGGTACTTCACCTCGCTAGCAGTACTCTTTGTCTGTAATGTACTCGCGGACGATGGAAACCCTTTGTCTTGCTGGCAGCTCGTGACACTGCAGTGCTTCACCTCGCTTGCAGTACTCTTTGCCTGTAAATTCAGACAAGGCATTCATATCCTTCTTCTATTCTTTCTGCTAGTTTTCTCCAACTTGCAGTGTCTATCGTATCCAATTTTCCATCTTCTTCCATCCTGCCAGTCGTTTTCTTGCATGACCTTGTCTTGCATCGCACATCTCACTTCATCGTTCCAATGCAGCAAGTATCTTACCCTTTACTGTGTCGTGTAGGTCTCCAGTGCCATATTTTAGAGGACTATCTCTCCTCTGGCTTTCTACTAAGATGTACATACCAAGTCAGCCGTTATTTTCAATTGTGTCTACAATAACTCTTGTAATTCCCATTTATTCACGTAGCACTTCATTTCTTATTTTGTCTCTGCTTGTTACCTCACAACTTCGTCTCCAAAACGCCATTTCTGTTGCCTTTAATTTCTACTCATTGACCCTGGAGACTTCCCACAGTTCAGCACCATACAGATCAGTGCTGTCAACTATAGTTTCGTCTATACTCCTTCTCAAATTTTTTGGCGTTATTTTATTTCAAATAATGGAGTGTAACTGCTTGATTGCTGTGGTGTCACCGCCAGACACCACACTTGCTTGGTGGTAGCCTTTAAATCGGCCGCGGTCCGTTTGTATACGTCGGACCCGCGTGTCGCCACTATCAGTGATTGCAGACCGAGCGCCGCCACACGGCAGGTCTAGAGAGACTTCCTAGCACTCGCCCCAGTTGTACAATCGACTTTGCTAGCGATGGTTCACTGACAAAATACGCTCTCATTTGCCGAGACGATAGTTAGCATAGTCTTCAGCTACGTCATTTGCTACGACCTAGCAAGGCGCCATTATCAGTTGCTATTGATATTGTAAATAATGTACAGAAAAGAGCTACGTTCAACATTAATGGATTAAAGTATTCCACCAAGTACCACCTTTTTTCTAAGTTCTAATTACCTTGTCCTGTTCCAGACCTCACGCCAGCCTGCGTGAGCTTAAACGCGTGCCTTTCGGCTTCCTCTCAATTTAGTGGGTTGGTCTCCTGCCAATCCCCAACAATTGCCACCTTTTCAATCCCTATTCTGTGCTTGATTTCCTCGTTGTTTCCACCTCTAGCCAAAATAATTATCTCTAAATATTTATATGAACGGCTACACTTCACTATAGATCCATCATCCATTACAAGATCCCTTCCTATACCTCCGACAGCCAAGTAATCAGTCTTCGTACAATTACTTTTCATGCCCCACTGTTCACAGTCTTCTTTAAGCTTTCTCACCATATTAGAGGTGCTTAAGATACATCACAGGCTCAAATGATAGAGAAAACGTGGGTGTTCAGTTGTTATATCAGTCTAGTCAGCAGAAACGATGTCGTAGGCCAGTCGGGGAGAGATACCCCGCAGACAAGCCCACCAGACAGCGGAAATGACGTGTGGAACGCAGTGGAAGTGTGATGTATGTGAGTGTGTGTGTGTGATGTTGCAGTGAGGGTGGGCGAGAACGTGGTGGTCCGCAGCTCTGAAGACTCCTCGGTGACCATCCCAGAGCCGCGCAGCTTCCCAGACCTCGTCAAGGACGTGCAAGCCGCCATGCGGGGAGAGCAGGAGTTCGCCCTAGACAAGGTCAGTTCGGCTAGAGAACCTAACTGACCCACAAGTCTCCGACGCGTTCCGCAAAAGCCTAGTGTACGTTTAGACGACAATGGCTGGCTCTGAGCACTATGGGACTTAACTACTGAGGTCATCAGCCCCCTAGAACTTAGACCTACTTAAACCAAACTAACCTAAGGACATCACACACATCTATGCCCGAGGCAGGATTCGAACCTGCGACCGTAGCGGTCTCGCGGTTCCAGACTGTAGCGCCTAGAACCGCACGGCCACTCCGGCCTTAGACGACAATGCTTGCCGGCACTACTAGCTATGAACTTGTAATTTAACCCCGGTTCGATTCCCGGCGGGGTCAGGGATTTTCTCTGCCTCGTGATGGCTGGGTGTTGTGTGATGTCCTTAGGTTAGTTAGGTTTAAGTAGTTCTAAGTTCTAGGGGACTGATGACCTAAGATGTTAAGTCCCATAGTGCTCAGAGCCATTTGAACCATTTTTTTTTTTGTAATTTAATTTCTTTTATACCTGCTACATTTCATCCGGCATCAAAATTAAACACGTAAAAGCTATCAAAAGGATGATTTTTATTCATACAGATAAGTGATTGTACAGTCTAGTAACGTCATTGAGACTGTTACATACAGTTTACTACTAGTTATCTGTGTAGCTTCTTCAGAGACAAAGCGACGTAATTCACGGATTACGCGTTACATAAAAGAAATTTTGTACCTATAATCGACTAGTTCATAATAATCGTGTCGTAAGTTGTGAACAGAGCGATTATGTTGGTTACCTGCCATGTTGTTTCTAGAGTCGTATCCTACAGCTATCCTTCACTGGCTGGAGCCTCAGATTTTGAAAGGTTCCTCATTACAGCTATTCGGCCACCCAAATAAATGTGAGAGTATAGAGTTCATTTTCACCATGGTTTCCGCAAATTTTCTGGCCCCAGTTTTAAATGTCTTCGTGATAACTTAACGAGGGCGCCCATAAATACGTCAGTTAGAAGATGGCGTTAGTACTAATAATACCTTATGTTACCAATTGTCTGCGCAGGATTCCAACATTTTCCTTCATTTGATTTACCTATTGAAAAGTGGTGTTCAGTCCCTTATCTCGCAGGGTCTCCGTTTTCCTTATATTTATTAAAAGTTAACAAAATCACCACTGACCTGCATTTAGCTAAGAACACAGTTATCTGGAAGAACGTGAAACTGTTTGCCTACAGTAACAACCAGTCTCTGTTCTTCTGTATTACTACTCGAGACAAGGCGACAATAAAGACTGTAAAACGTTGCATATATGAGGGTCACTCCAGAAGAAATGCACACTATTTTTGTAAAAATTGAGTTTTTATTCCGCATGTGTGAAAGTTTTACAGTGTGTAGATACATCTTTCCCGCTTGTTTTCAAACTTAGTTTAACCTGTTCCCGCGAGTGGCGCCGTCACAGCATGTCTTCAAGATGGCTGCTGCACTTTACGTTCGTCAGAAGCAACGTGCTGTCATAGAATTCCTGTGCTGTGACAACGAGACAGTGGGAAACATCCACAAGAGGTTGAAAAAGGTGTATGGAGATGCTGCTGTCGATCGCAGTACAGTTAGTCGGTGGGCAAGCAGGTTACGTGATGGAAGCGGGCTCGGCAATATTGATGATTGTCCTCGCAGCGGCAGGCCTCGTACTGCACACACTCCAGACAATGTGTAGAGAGTTAACGAATTGGTGACTGCTGACAGACGCACCACAGTGAACGAATTGACACGCTACGTTGGGATAGGGGAAGGAAGTGTTTGCAGAATACGGGAAGTGTTGGTGTTAAAAAAGGTTTGTGCCAGGTGGGTTCCCAGGATGTTGACAGTGACTCACAAAGAAACAAGAAAAACGGTATGCAGCGAACTTTTGGAACAGTACGAGAATGATGGAGATTAATTTCTTGGAAGAATTGTGACAGGTGATGAAACATGCCTCCATCATTTTTCACCAGAGACGAAGAGGCAATAAATGGAGTAGCATCATGCAGATTCACTCAAGAAAAAAACATTCAAAACCAGGCCTTCTGCTGGAAAACTTATGGCTACAGTGTTTTTCGATTCCGAAGGACTCTTGCTTGTGGACATCATGCCAAGTGGATCCACCATAAATTCTGATGCATATGTGACGACACTGAAGAAACTTCAAGCTCGACTGAGTCATGTTCGACCACATCGGCAAAAGCAGGATGTTTTGCTGTTGCACGACAATGCACGGCCATGGAAGCGATCACAAAACTCGGATGGACAACACTGAAATACCCGCCTTACAGTCCTGACCTGGCTCCATGTGACTATCATCTCTTTGGGAAACTGAAAGACTGTCTTCGTGGAACAAGGTCTGAAGATGATGACTCCCTTGTGCACCCTGCCAAACAGTGGCTCCAACAGGTTGGTCCAGAATTTTACCGTACGGGTATACAGGCGCTGGTTCCAAGATGGCGTAAGGCAGTTGAGAGGGATGGAAATTATGTGGAGATACGAAAATATTGTTCCTAAAAGATGTATCTACACACTGTAAAACTTTCAAACATGTAGAACAAAAGATGGATTAAAAAAAAGTAGTGTGCATTTCTTTTGGAATGACCCTCGTACTATGAATGCGTGTTGTCCATACATTCGGACATGGACAGCGCGTGGAGACGGATGGGGCCTTAGGATAGGTGGCTCTAGCTGCGAATGTAGGTCGGCCGATGGGCGTACCAAGGTAATCTGCACAATGGAGAGTGTGTCTGGATGGCGCAGTGGTTAACACACCTTCAAGGAGATCCTGGGTTCGAATCACAGTCCGGCATATATGTTTCGACGCTGACTCCGCGTAAAGGCCCGATGCGGCTGACATCATGAATTCCCTTGTGACACTAATAAATCTAATGTTAATAGCCAAGATCTTCGTTCCGTGATTAAAACACTAATTATGCGCACATATGCGTGAAATACAATTGCTTCGCTTCTCAGTACTACCTAAAATACGAGAGAGGTTCTTTTTTTCTATCCATGTATTTCGCGCATCTTATTACAGAAATTACTGATATTTCCTAATACCTTATCCTCTCAGCGTTTCAACTGTTGTTCAGGCTTTTCGTCTGAGCTTTTCCTTGTCGTATATGAGTTTGTGCTGTTTCTCTAACGCCCTCAGGGCCAATGTGGCGCAAAAGCATAACCTTCCTCCTTCCTTTTGCTTCAGTAATTCCTATTACTCTGCTTTCTCAGCCAAATTTTCCATTGACGATTTGTTAATTCCAATGAATAAGCTTCCTAATTTGATTGGAAATGAACTGCCCCTTGTCGCCAGTCAGATGAGTAAATAACACAAACTCGTTATTCTGTTGCAGTACCACCGCCACTGTGGGTTCCCACACCGCCTGTTGCTGCCCAAGGGTAAGCAGGAGGGCATGCCCTACCTGCTTTACGTCACCGTCACCGACTACCAGAGGGACGTGGTGAGTATACATCATAATTAGTCCAACCCACATAGAAAAGCAAGGCAGACACGTATATTAGATACTAGTTACAGATCAACAGATTCATTTGTTGAGAAGTCAGAGATGGAACCAATAAAGGATAAACGGGAACATTGGAAGATCAGGGATCTTGTAGCAGGTGATTGGCCGACACCTCGTAAATGGAGCTGTCATGTGTTCGCTCGTAGTGGACAGGTACCTTGCTACTAGCAAGTAGTCTAAACATACAGTACAAAAAACTGCGCATAAAAATGAGAGAAAAGCTAACTACAAGACTGATACGAAAAGGAATTTTTGTGACGAATGGTTGGGGGAGGAGGAGAGGCAGGGAGAGGGGAGGTCCCGAAAACTTGGGATTTCTTGAGGTGAACTCAGTACGACAGTTCCTGTTGGCGTAGCACAAATTCTATGACGTGAGATAAAATATCCGTGTTGATATTTTCACTGTTTATTATCGCAGTGCCTTAAACCATAGAGGGAGCGACCTACAATAATAAGGACTGTATAATCAGATGACACTTGTTATGGATACCAGCGTTTCAATGCAGTACCACCGTCGTAGCTGATATGATTAAGCAGGTATCTGATAGTTGCTTCACTGGATTCACCAGGTATTGCACTTTAGGGGTACAACATCGGGAACTCGTTACTTGTATTCAGAAAGGTACGATGTTTTCGTAGATTAAAACAAAGACGTCGAAACTGAATAGCGTTTCAAAATAAGTTGCTCCTGATATAACATGCATGTCCATGAGGGTCAACAGCTGCAGCAATTAAAACAAATGTGATAAACTTCCTGCAACCTGTTGTTTACCCTGTGCAAGTGGCTAGACAGTTGCTCTGGCGAAAGTTGTAAATATGTTTTGATTTACAATCTGCCCACTGGCAGCGAGACAGAATCGAGATTCTGTATCTGGAAGCTAATTGAAAAGAAGCCATTAAAAGCATTATAAGTTCACAGTGCTTTGCGTAAGCTATATCCGCTCTGGGAAAATAGCAGAAAAAATATACTAGGATTTACTTTGTATTTGGTCTATTCTAATTTCTTGTGACAGTGTCTGTCTGGAACATTCACTTAAGAAAAAAGATAGCCATTCATAAAGGTTGTCTGCGTGTGGCTAAGACGGGTTATTGACCACAATTAAATGAGAGAATTAATTCAGTTCACCCATAGCAGTTCGATGTCATTATTTCCGCGGAAACCAATTTCCTCGCCATTGTTTACCTGCGTTTGCGCTTCGGGAGTAACAAAAGGCCATTGCTCATAATTTTCTGTGCGGTCTGCTTCTTTACATTTTAGACGCTGGAGTTGTACAAAAGAGTAATTACGCTTTATTGCAGTAAATACTCATTGTTTGAATGTTTCCAGTCCAGTGTGACACCAATTTAACAAACTAAAGATTTAAAAATGGATACTGTCACTGAAGATGTAAAGTCAACAACGTAATGTGCCATTTATGACAGGTCTTTCCACACGACATGACATAAGAGGCTGTGTGTGATAAGAGATCGAAAAATATGTTCGCTATCAGAGAAAGAAATGGTAAGAATTAAATAAATTTCAGCAATTAATATTTTTCCTATTCGTGTCATCTTCGAAGCACTTACATCTCCTCTGCTTTCGACCCGGCTTTTATTACGAATGATATAATAAATCAAGAAATATCGGTGATCAAATCTATATTAAGTATGTGTACTACATGCAATGAAATAAATTACATCCATGGAACATGAAACTGTGCCGTGTACTGCATATTATTTTTAAAAAACGTAAAGGGCTATTCGTGCTCTTGTCTTTACATAAAGTTATCAGCAGCTGTCATTTCTTTATGATGGCCGCACAGAAAGCATTTTTATTAATTCTTTGCATATCCGTCTCGTTTGTTGTTTTCCGTATACGAGCAGATTGCCGCAATGTACCACTACAATAAACACCAGGTCTTTAAAACCGATGGCCTTATATTCTATTCTGCAGTGTTTTACTTTACTATAATTTTTGAAAGTTGTTATCCAAATCGCGGGACTAATTTTAACGAGTATTTTTAAAAGTTTGAGCAACACACTGTGCCTTTTTTCTAAATGTATTTCACTGGTCACGGATTTAATAACTAACAATGCAAAGGATTATAATCCAATTCAGTTTGTTTTATTCTAACTTCGCCGAAGACTATACTACAAATATTATGAACACCAGCAGGCATTAGTATGACCCGTATTCAAATACTCTGCATATTTCTCAGGTCTCTGCGATTTCCCTCGAAAGAGACTACAGCAAAACTCATCTCTCATCCCTCCCAAGGGATGCATACTTAAATATGACCTGCTTCCGTTACTGAATAATGTTATTTATTGTCAGCCCTTGTTTTTCGTTACTCTGCTACTACCAACTACGTGGACGAGGACATCATATTATTAAATTTTATGATGAGGGAGAATATATTGTCGACGAATAGCGTTCTGCAGCTGTTCTCACTCGTTGTTGCTCTGTTATAGCGGCGTAAGTGGCCGATGTAACTGTTCGGTCTGGTTTGGTAATAGGTGAAGTGTTGCCAATGGAATTTGGCAGATAAATGAAACACTTGCTGGAATCTTACATCACTAGGGGCTACGTCATGCATTAAACAGCCAACTTTTTCCTATAGTTAATGTTTTTATTATTATTCTGCGGAAATTAGGGCCATCAGGGCGCTGTATACATCTAACCAGGCATTCACCATATTTTACATAGCGTTCAGTAAAACACATATGCGATAATACTCTTAGAAATAACCATAACGCAATTGGATTGAGGCGGACACAAATAACGGAAACTGTAGTAGCTATAATACAAAAATTGTACTATTCCATGAAAAGTAGATCAAGAGAGATGCATGATGGGCTGTTGCTTTAGTGTGAAAACACTGGCAACAACAGAAGTGAGAGAAGAGTGAAAGAACGAAACGTGACCGATTGAGAAACGAAAAGAGAACTAAACGTAACTGGGAGGATATAGGAGCATTAGCTTTACTGCTTGAAAGAGATTTTTAGACAAAATGATACGAAATTGATCGTAGAAAGCACTCCAGCTTCTTCTTAAATGTAACGGGGCAGTGAATGCTGTGGCGATGTTTTTTCCAGAGGCGGATTGTTGCAACGAAGAAGCAGTTTGTAAATGTTCTTGTTTTACTCGTATGTATGGGTACAGTGGGGTTACAAGATAAACGAGACACTGTGTTGCCATAATAATGAAATGACAGATACTTAATCTCTGACGCGATGTAATGGCGTGCGCGTGAACTCAGGGCCAATAAAGTAGACGTGGTGTATGACAGTCATGTGACTTGTCTCCAGGTGAAATCATCCTAATTGGCCGTATGAAGCACTAATAATTGCTAGAGTTAGTTTTAATCTTCTATAACTTACAATTCTAGCGCTGTGGGATTACATCGCAATAGTGGAAGTTCGGCGGGACGGGTGATTCCAAAAGGATATGGACCACACAGCCTGTGGAAATGTACCCCGAAACTTCTGGCGGAGACGGGAGGGGGGGTAGGGGGGGGGGGGAGAGGGGGGGCTAGAGGTAAACGGAAATCTTCCTGCACGGTATTTTCTCCTCAATTGGGGAGCTGATCCAAAGGAACACCCAGTGCTTTTGTGACTTTCTGATGCGGTATTGTGATACCGTCGAGAAGAACAGGAGGAAGTTGTTTGTGGACTATTTTTTGAGGAAGTACCAAAATGTCTTCGAACTTCTTCGCATTTAGCTTAAGGCATAGGTTTTGTCTCATTTGACTATTGAAGACAGACCATCATTCATCAGGACAATTGAAATATTTATATCTTCAGGTCTAGTAAAACCGGAGTTCGTCGGCAAAGGAAATTTACCGGAGGACAGAATTGATGAGATGTCATTGAAATACATGGAGAACAGTACAGGACGTAAAACTGACCACTCTGGCACTCCTGAGAGAACATGCTCCGTGGAAGACGTTTCGTTCCCACAAGCAACACACTACTGTCTTTTTCGAAAGAAGTTTTCAGACCACTTCAGTGCACTATCTGAAAATTTAATTTTTAATTTGTTTATTAATTTCCTGAACAATATGCCAAAATTGACGGTAGCAAAAGCGTAACAGAAAAGCAGCAGTGTCAATATCGTGACTCCCCGACTCTTCATTGCGAATCCCATGTCACTAGTTACCTTAATAACCAATTCTCTCCTCTCTCTTCGTCCGAACAGGCCTTGGAAGGCCCAAAGGTACCGACCGGCCGCCGTGTCATCCTCAGACCACAGTCGTCACGTCACTAGGTACGGATATGGAGGGGCATGTGGTCAGCACACCACTCTCCAGGTCGTATGTTAGTTTACGAGACCGGAGCCGCTACTTCTCAATCAAGTATCTCCTCGGTTTGCCTCACAAGGGCTGAGTGCACCCCGCTTGCCAACAGCACTCGGCAGACTGGATGGTCACCCCTCCAAGTGCTAGCGCTTTAACTTCGGTGATCTGACGGGAACCGGTGTTACCACTGCGGCAAGGCCTTTGGCTTCAATAACTGTTTAGGCTGTAGTAATTATGAATCGTAATTATATTTGTCAGAAAAGTTATTAAGTATGTAGCCATTTCCTAGTCGACTATATATTCCAGGGCTTCTGATTTAGGGGATGACAAGCTATGTCCGATGAAGCTGTTCCTATGAGGATTGAGACAATATGCTAGCGAGGTCCGTGATATCTTGTCCCAACCCTGAAACCTCACATACTAAGTACATGAACCAACCATTTTTGTGTGCTCCTCAGGTTGACGACAAGATGACTCCTGATGACATCGAGAGCCTGACCTCCCTCAGCTACTGCGGAGTGCTGGAAGGCAAGATACCCGACCGCAGGCCGCTCGGCTTCCCCTTCGACCGCAGAATCGAGTCTGTCGATGAATTCATGACACCCAACTCCAAGGTCATCGAGATCACCATCAAGAACGCCAAGTAGCAAGTTATGCCCATCTGAGAACCAGACATGCCCACCGGACTCGAACAGAACAACACAGTTAACAGCTTCAGCAACTAGAGCCATCATGGTGCCTGCAGTCGACGACCAAATCCACCGAAACACATCATAAAGTCGATGAACTGTACAGCATTTGGTGGGCAGACAATAGCTGCCAACAGAGAATCTCATTTGTATTTTATTAACGATACAGTTACACCCAGGCAAGAATAAATGTGCGTGAGTTGTAGATATCTGCTCTTAACATATGGTCTGTCGAATGTAAATGAAGATATCACAAGACCATAGTTTGTTGCCTACGCTGTAACATGTGTTTTCTTCTTACGTAATTGAATAAATAAATCTCTCTCAAGCAAAATTGTTGTTAATTCATTTTGTCATTCGTACCATTTTTTTTTTCTTCGCTCCAGAGAAAGACGATGAGCACTTTGTTATTTACCAGTGCAAATGATCATAAAATGCTCCTATAACAACAGTTACTGCAGTAGCAGCGATTCATGTTGAATGTTACTTAAGTTCCTTCTGGTCCATTGATGAATGAATGGGAAATTTTCATGTTTCACAAACTTTATACACATTAATTGACATCCTAACTGGACACTCGTCAAGCAAACAAAACACGGACAGACGTCACTGATCTCTTTGACTTCCAAAAGTAACTTCAAAACTGACTCGTCGCAGCATCTCTGCATAACTTTATGTAGAATTTTAACAATCTCTTCCAAAACAAAGCATTATTAGTTTTGTACAATTTTGATGTTACAATTAAAATTTATAAAACACAAAGAAACTTGTGTTAGAGCCGAATAAGGTATAAAAGACAACATTCAGTGACAATCTTTTATATCTTTAGTTTTCCATAAGAAAATCATTCTGAACTTTAATTACAATAATGTCTCTCGTATTGTTTTAGTTACGTAATTAATTACAGTTTGGATTTGGTTACTAATATTTAATGGTAGTACAGAGCTCGTCCTTTATCCGGTTATATACATAAAATGCACAAAAAGGACTCAAATTCTGGAAACTGGAAAACTGTGAGATGCAAACAATTGGAGAATTAATTAGAAATGTAAATACAAAGAATATTAATTACAGAGGGAGACATAAAAGCAAATAACAAATGAAAGTACATCATTTGCTAGTAACTTTTAAGCTGTTTCTCAAGATAGTATGGTCTTCTGTTACTGGATATTTAGATTACCATTTTGTTAATTAGAAGCATTAATTTTTCATGCTAACGTCTCTGCAGTCTCTAGTTTGTTATTTCTAAGGACATATTACTTCTATTTCTTTATTAGTTATTTAATGTAGTATAAGTACATAATTTTTTCAATAACAACAATCCACCGATAATTACGACAACGCACGTCCTTCCAGAACATTCCACAGGCCATCGCAACGAATATCAAATTTTATCAAATAGGACAGAATGATATATATATATATATATATATATATATATATATATATATATATATATATATATATATATATATATATATATAGTGTTACAAAAAGGTACGGCCAAACTTTCAGGAAACATTCCTCACACACAAATAAAGAAAAAAATGTTATGTGGACATGTGTCCGGAAACGCTTAATTTCCATGTTAGAGCTCATTTTAGTTTCATCAGTATGTACTGTACTTCCTCGATTCACCACCAATTGGCCCAATTGAAGGAAGGTAATATTGACTTCGGCGCTTGTGTTGACATGAGACTCATTGCTCTACAGTACTAGCATCAAGCACATCAGTAAGTAGCATCAACAAGCTAGTGTTCATCACGAACGTGGTTTTGCAGTCAGTCCAATGTTTACAAATGCGGAGTTGGCAGATGCCCATTTGATGTATCGATTAGCGCGGGGCAATAGCCGTGGCGCGGTACGTATGTATCGAGACAGGTTTCCAGAACGAAGGTGTCCCGACAGGAAGACGTTCGAAGCAATTGATCGGAGTCTTAGGGAGCACGGAACATTCCAGCCTATGACTCGCGACTGGGGAAGACCTAGAACGACGAGGACACCTGCAATGGACGAGGCAATTCTTCGTGCAGTTTGTAACGCCGGAAATGCATATCCTCCTATTTTCATCTATTGTACTATTATTTTTTTTCCTTGTTTTGTTACCTCAAGATATGACATTTCTGTCTCTTTATATATTGTAATTGTTTTACTGTTTGTATATATATATTTATGCACTTATGTCGATGTATAATTGGTTTGTTTCGTAAATATTATTTGTATTTTTACGCTGGGTCTTGCCTAGGGAAAACTGCTATCGAACGATTACATCGATGGGTCGTGTGAAGAATCAAAGTGTGTAGGATCTTTGGTAGTGTTAACTCTGCCGCGTGGAGCGCGGACAGAGCAGAGTGAGAATCTGGCGGGAGTAGCGAGTGGAGCAGGTGTTGTGTGACGCTCCCGCGAGTTGCCGCGCTTTCGGGGTTTGGCAGCATGTAATTGCGCTCGACTCGCGATGATACTTTCTGACATGGTGTCGCGGACGGGAAGCATTAGCTGGCGCACATCAAGAGCCCGTTTCGCCTGGTGACCGTGTCGAGAAGAAGGCGCGCCAACATCCAGCTTCTGCAACAGCGACGGCCGACAATGAGTGACTGTCGCCACCTCCTCGATCGACGGCTTCAAACCTTCAATCAACCAACAAGGAAGACTAAAAGCACGTAAAGTTTCAGAACTGTATGGCAGACCTCAGCTTTTCAAATTGTTCCATTTGCCTCGCAAAATTACAGCAACTTAGCATGAACCTTTGTTGCTCATTGTCCCAATTGCATTTCCAAGCAGGGTCCCTTCGTTTTCCGAAATGAACCCGAGTGTCGTTGAAATTCAAACGCCAGCATTAAAATAATATAATTAGATTTCACTGCTTTAATTTCAAAGTTCAGTAGCTGGCTACAATATTTAGGTTACACGAGCACAAATTTAGAGTGCGAGTTTTGTTAGCATACTTTAGCTTACCTGTGACTGCAGCTCAGCTTGGTACGTACTAAATTTTACTATTGTTAATAGTTCAGAATCATTTAATTCAAGTTCAAAGTAAAATCTCTTGTTTCTAAATTGCGTAGAGTCAAGTTGCTTTTGAAATGATTGTTGAGGTAGTCCAAGACTAACCGTATTTTACTGGATTTCGATCCGCTTCAGAAAGAAAGCTCACTATTAACTTCAGTCACTAAATTAACTTTCGATTTTCCGGTTTTATTAATTCTTTTGCTAAATTAAGTCAGAGTGTAGCGAAATTTATTACTTCTGACAAACTTTCAGTTTTCACACTACACGTGTCAACCTTCAGTTGCCACGCTTCTAGTGTTAATTATATGTGTAATAACCTTTCTTTTTCAGTTACTATAGTAATTGTCCTTAGGACTGGCGACCGTGATTTCCCCCAAATCTCAAATATCTAATTACCGCTAGTTAATTGTTAACGTAACGGCCGCACATTTACTTTCTTTATTAACTTTACCCCTTTTCAAAATTAATTTCCACCAGTTTCATTTGCATTTTTCTTTCATTTAGATGTAACCCTTTCCTCCCTCTTTACCGACAGATTAACTTCGGTGACGATTGCTTTTCCCAAATTTCCATTAGGTACACGCGGTTTAATTTTTCACTGTCATTAAGGTCGATAAGTGAGGGGGGAGGTTACAAGTTGACGATAACCCTAATGTCAGCGTCAGAGAAGTTCCTACTGTACAAGGTAACGTTGACCACGTCACTGTATGGAGAGTGCTACGGGAGAACCAGTTGATTCCGTACCATGTACAGCGTATGCAGGCACTATCAGCAGCAGATTGGCCTCCACGGGTACACTTCTGTGAATGGTTCATCCATCAATGTGTCAATCCTCATTTCAGTGCAAATGTTCTCTTTACGGATGAGGCTTCATTCCAACGCGATCAAATTGTAAATTTTCACAATCAACATGTGTGGGCTGACGAGAATCCGCACGCAATTGTGCAATCACGTCATCAACACAGATTTTCTGTGAACGTTTGGGCTCGCATTATTGGTGATACCTTGATTGAGCCCCATGTTCTTCCACCTACCCTAAATGGAGCACGTTATCATGATTTCATAAGGGATAACCTACCTGTCCTGTTAGAACATGTGCCTTTACAAGTACGACACAACATGTGGTACATGCACGATGGAGCTCCTGCACATTTCAGTCGAAGTGTTCGTACGCTTCTCAACAACAGATTCGGTGACCGATGGACTGGTAGAGGCGGACCAATTGCATGGACTCTACGCTCTCCTGACCTCAACCCTCTTGACTTTCATTTATGGGGGCATTTGAAAGCTCTTGTCTACGCAACCCTGGTACCAAATGTAGAGACTCTTCGTGCTCGTATTGTGGACGGCTGTGATACAATACGCCATTCTCCATGGCTGCATCAGTGCATCGGGGATTCCATGCGACAGAGGGTGGATGCATGTATCCTCGCTAACGGAGGACATTTTGAATATTTCCTGTAACAAAGTGTTTGAAGTCAAGCTGGTACGTTCTGTTGCAGTGCGTTTCCATTCCATGATTAATGTGATTTGAAGAGTTGAAGAGAAGTAATAAAATGAGCTCTAACATGGAACGTAAGCGTTTCCGGACACATGTCCACATAACATATTTTCTTTCTTTGTGTGTGAGGAATGTTTCCTGAAAGTTTGGTAGTACCTTTTTGTAACATCATATATATATATATATATATATATATATTAGGAAGCACTGAATTCTCTGATGACCATCCGGACGCATATAAAAAAAGATGGTATCGGATATTTCATGTGAGTCCTGGGGGAGGCTGTACCGCTATAAAGTTCAAGAATAAACTTCTCTTCTTGTTTGGTAAAAGAGACGCACTTCGCAAAAGCGACATAATTAGGAACTCGTGAATAACTGACTGATGATGGAAACGTACGCTACATTGCAGTTACTTTTCAGTCGTAGAGTTAAACAATGTTGCTGACAGTGTTCCCATACAGAATCTGACAAGTGTAAAACATTTTTCAGCTAATATTTCTTTGGACCGCCCGCCCCCCAAAAAAGAAAAGTAACCAAAAGCATTTTCCCCAACCAATATCTTTTGCAAATTCAGTAAGTCTTTTTGGATCAAATGCATTTAGCTTGGTTTCTAAATCTCGTTGGTGACAAGCTATGAGTTTGCTTATAGGCTTATAGGTTGGTAACAAGAAATAATAAACCGTTCTGATAACTAACATAGCCTTAGCATTTGTCATCTTCTTATATCGGTTGGGTATGTCTTACAGACTGCTCGGAATAATAAAGATTTTACTGATGTAACCTCAACTGGAATAGACAATGCCTGCAGGCTCAAAGGAAACCGACAAACTCCGACTAAAGACGGATATATCCGATCAACTGAAGATTAGGCATTGGTAAAAACATAGGCAAGTATTTAAGACCTATGGACTGTAAAGTAGTGTGCCACTATTATATACGAGTAATATAGAATCTGCTACATTGCTACACGAAGAAACCATACAGCAGGGCGTAAATCCTCACACAGCGTTCTGTGATTCATTATTTGCGCAACCTTAACTTTAGATTAGTTCAGGGAATACAAATTTGATACGACCGTACCGTAGCAGATAACAGTTCTCGCTCTCCAAACATAAAATGGACGCTTCTTAACGTGTAGCAACGCTTTTCAATGCAGCAAAACATGGAATGTGGCTGGGTGTTCTTCCTGGTAAATCATCCGAAGTACAGATAACGACATACCTCCGTAACACGCATGCGTAAGCATCGTTCAGTTATATGTAACAAAAACAACCGTAAACAAACGTCCAAACCAATAAAAATTATAGAAATAATTTATAGTACCAAAACGTACACAAGTAATTTTTAATGTCTGTTGTTGCCGAAACATGAGGATCAATGCCGAAGTCAACTGTCCCAGAAGAGGAAGTCCCATAAACATCTACTCAACTGCACCAGGTGTAAGCAAACACGTAACTCAGGTGCAGTTCCCATGATTACCCGCTCGTGAAACTATTCAGAATTTAGCTGTGTATACATTATTAGAATCACGCCATGACCTGCCTTAGCACCGTCACACGGTATAGTCTTTGTGCATTAAATTATATTCTTCGTAGCATGAATATGCGCTTGAAATAAAACATTCATCGTTCACTAATTTTTATTTGACTAACATATGATTCTACGTGTAAATATATTTGCAAATTAATAAGGATTTGATACAAGAATATTTGTGCTCCTCTTCGTTACCCTAGCGGGTGTGGGCTGTTTACATTATCATCCAACCATGATATATATATGCCATCCAGCCAGAGTATCTATAAAGTGCTTTGAGGAGCACTTCCTCTTCTTCCTCCACGTGCCTGCCTAGATAAACTTCCGTAAACAAAAATGCTACCTGCCAAAGCTATTCCATATATACCCTAAAATACACAGACTGTGGTGGTAGTTCAGTGCGTTACAATCTTAGTGCATCATAAGTGAGAATGTTGACTTCAGTCAACTTTATTCTTACCGGATACCACAAGATATAGCTCTATGATCAGCTAACAATGGTGAATTTACTCGTTCATTAATAATATAGAATATTGATCAATTGTAGCTTCTTAATATACGGTAAAGATCGAAGGGGTAATAATGGTTGAGGAAGTGATTAATCCAGTTGTAAACTCCTACACCAACTGCAACTGATTTTAGGACATTGTTCTCCACTGTACTGTTACATATATATATTACCTAATTAGGACTGCTTCCTAGAAACAACGTTATTACGCAATGTATCGAACAGACATAAATCATTTCCTATTAAACATTTCGATTACGGTATAAAACACATATGTAGCGTTACTGGCGTAATTTAATTATTCCATAGCAGTAGAAATATACGAAGGACTCACTTATTGTCACTATTCGGCTAGAAGGTGCCAGTAAGCACACAATGGTACTTGTATTACATAAAACACATTATTTTGACTGATACTTCGGGCATGAAAGATCTATGATTAGGTAAACATCGAACAAAATACCAAAACACTTGTTTTCCTGTCTAGAGAACATGGTAGTAAACTGTGATTTATAACTGTAAGGTGGTGCTAAACATTTTTTGTACTAGCAGGCTATATTTTGTGCTGTGTTTTGCAGTGTATACAGCCTGGTTATAAGAACACCACGGTACGCATCTAGTGGTTGGAAAGCACTTCGCTGACCTTAAAAAAATCTGTATATTTAACAAACATTTCTTTTGCTAAAGTGCTTATCTTACATATATACTAAGTCAATTTCACACAGACTCCGACACTATTTAAGATTCGGCAGCCAACCTGCCGAATTTATAAAAATACCCTAAAAGGGGGAGATACTATTAACTTGTGAATATTTCCTAAGTTAATAGTATCTCCCCCTTTATTGCAGTGCTTGACCCTATGCAAAGAAACATTAATAGAATTGAAGAAAGTGACAGATTCAGTGCCTACAACTGACTGACGTGAGATCAAAAATTTGGATCTTTTGTTCTATAGGCTTTGTAAGTAGGCTGTTTAGGTTCTTATATTGGTAACGCCGCCGCCACGTAGCGCTCTGTATGAAAATCACTGGCTGTGCGGTGTGAAGTCTGTGGCTAGTTTGCATTGTTGTCTGCCATTGTAGTGTTGGGCAGCTGGATGTTAACAGCGCGTAGCGTTGCGCAGTTGGAGGTGAGCCGCCAGCAGTGGTGGATGTGGGGAGAGAAATGGTGGAATTTTGAAATTTGTAAGACTGGATGTCATGGACTGCTATATATGTTATGACTATTAAGGTAAATACATTGTTTGTTCTCTATGAAAATCTTTCATTTGCTAACTATGCCTATCAGTAGTTAGTGCCTTCAGTAGTTTGAATCTTTATTTAGCTGTCAGTAGTGGCGCTCGCTGTATTGCAGTAGCTTGAGTAACGAAGATTTTTAAGTGTGTGCATTTGATATCTTTGTTATTGTAACTATGAAAAATTTTATCAAATGATTATTGGCCACTGCCCAATTCAGTTTGTAAATTTTTTTGTGGGGAGCATGGGGGCTATGTAAGTAGGCTGTTTAGGTTCTTATATTGGTAACGCCGCCGCCACGTAGTGCTCTGTATGAAAATCACTGGCTGTGCTGTGGGCAGTCTGTGGCTAGTTTGCATTGTTATCTGCCATTGTAGTGTTGGGCAGCTGGATGTTAACAGCACGTAGCGTTGCGCAGTTCGAGGTGAGCCGCCAGCAGTGGTGGATGTGGGGAGAGAAATGGTGGAGTTTTGAAATTTGTAAGACTGGATGTCATGAACTGCTATATATATTATGACTATTAAGGTAAATACATTGTTTGTTCTCTATTAAAATCTTTCATTTGCTAACTATGCCTATCAGTAGGTAGTGCCTGCAGTAGTTTGACTCTTTTATTTAGCTGGCAGTAGTGGCGCTCGCTGTATTGCAGTAGCTTGAGTAACGAAGATTTTTAAGTGTGTGCATTTGATATCTTTGTTATTGTAACTATGAAAAATTTTATCAAATGATTATTGGCCACTGCCCAAAGCAGTTTGTAAATTTTTTTGTGGGGAGCATGGGGGCTATGTAAGTAGGCTGTTTAGGTTCTTATATTGGTAACGCCGCCGCCACGTAGCGCTCTGTATGAGAATCACTGGCTGTGCTGTGGGCAGTCTGTGGCTAGTTTGCATTGTTATCTGCCATTGTAGTGTTGGGCAGCTGGATGTTAACAGCACGTAGCGTTGCGCAGTTGGAGGTGAGCCGCCAGCAGTGGTGGATGTGGGGAGAGAAATGGCGGAGTTTTGAAATTTGTAAGACTGGATGTCATGAACTGCTATATATATTATGACTATTAAGGTAAATACATTGTTTGTTCTCTATTAAAATCTTTCATTTGCTAACTATGCCTATCAGTAGTTAGTGCCTTCAGTAGTTTGAATCTTTTATTTAGCTGGCAGTAGTGGCGCTCGCTGTATTGCAGTAGCTTGAGTAACGAAGATTTTTGTGAGGTAAGTGATTTGTGAAAAGTATAGGTTAATGTTGTTAGTCAGGGTCATTCTTTTGTAGGGATTTCTGAAAGTCAGATTGCATTGCGCTAAAAAAATATTGTGTATCAGTTTAAGCACAGTCATGTATAATTTTTCTAAGGGGACGTTTCAGCTTGTACAGCCTTCTGTAGCTGGAAACAATTGATAACCACTCATCAGTGTGTTTTGTATTACAATGCCACAGAACTAAGTTAGCCGGATGGGGTGGCCGAGGGGTTCTAAGCGCTACAGTATGGAACCGTGCGACCACTACGGTCGCAGGTTCGAATCCTGCCTCGGGAATGGATGTGTGTGATGTCCTTAGGTTAGTTAGGCTTAAGTAGTTCTAAGTTCTAGGAGACTGATGATCCCAGAAGTTAAGTCCCATAGTGCTCAGAGCCATTTGAACCATTTTTGAAGACCTAAGTTAGACCTGCCGTTCAGCTTTCGTGGAATGAGTGTCACGGTTTTGGAATGTGAATACGGTGCGAGTTTGTCTGGTACGTGGAGCACTAATAGCTGTCACGATAGTGGTGAGGGTGTCTCATTACGCTCACAACCTGCAGTGGCAATCACTCGCGAGTCGGGTTTTGGTTAGAACCGCAAGTCTGTGCATTAATGAGCAATGCAAAAGCATTCCTACCTGCAACCGAGTGGTGGACGCAAGTTGCATATCAGAATATGCAAGTGTGACAAGAGTTAGATGGAAGTGCCTTCCACCATATATCCGTATGGTGGCATCTGATTTTCCGTACAGTCAGCATCAGCACTGTCTGGGAAGAGATGTATGAAGCCTAAGTACAATGTCATCCAATGTAAACAGTACAGGGAGTGAGAGCATTGATAACATAGTGGTGTGCTTTTCTAAGGAACCATTTGGACGCTTCTACAGTCAGTCAGTAATTCCCATGTTGGCTTACAACAATCACAAACAAAAGTTGGTAATTGGTTGGGGTTTTTCAATATCTAACACTTTATTTAAGTAGGTGTTCTGGTGGGGGGTGGGGAGGAAGGGGGGCTGGAGTAACAGCAAATGTACAAAGCACACGCATGATGTTTTTTGTAATATGAAAAGGCTGATCGCTGATGATGCAGTTGCCTATATGAAGGAGACAGCAGTGCTGATAGATTGTAGTGAACTACACAGATTCAAAGATTCGTATAGAGACTAGATGTAAATAAAGGTAACATATTGTGCATTCATAGAAGAAGAATGACTACATAAACCAAAAGTAGATGCAGGGGGGCTCACATTAATTTGGTATAATCTTAAGGAAACATGACCCATTCACAAAAGAAGCAGTTTACAAAACATTTACTTGAGTGACCCTATTATTCTTCTTTCTTTTTCTCTTTTTTGTATTGGCCTGGGACACTTACAAGCTCCCCCCCCATGAACCATGGACCTTGCCGTTGGTGGGGAGGCTTGCGTGCCTCAGCGATACAGATAGCCGTACCATAGGTGCAACCACAACGGAGGGGTATCTGTTGAGAGGCCAGACAAACGTGTGGTTCCTGAAGAGGGGCAGCAGCCTTTTCAGTAGTTGCAAGGGCAACAGTCTGGATGATTGACTGATCTGGCCTTGTAACAATAACCGAAACGGCCTTGCCGTGCCGGTACTGCGAACGGCTGAAAGCAAGGGGAAACTACAGCCGTAATTTTTCCCGAGGGCATGCAGCTTTACTGTATGATTACATGATGATGGCGTCCTCTTGGGTAAAATATTCCGGAGGTAAAATAGTCCCCCATTCGGATCTCCGGGCGGGGACTACTCAAGAGGATGTCGTTATCAGGAGAAAGAAAACTGGTGTACTACGGATCGGAGCGTGGAATGTCAGATCCCTTAATCGGGCAGGTAGGTTAGAAAATTTAAAAAGGGAAATGGATAGGTTGAAGTTAGATATTGTGGGAATTAGTGAAGTTCGGTGGCAGGAGGAACAAGACTTCTGGTCAGGTGACTACAGGGTTATAAACACAAAATCAAATAGGGGTAATGCAGGAGTAGGTTTAATAATGAATAGGAAAATAGGAATGCGGGTAAGCTACTACAAACAGCATAGTGAACGCATTATTGTGGCCAAGATAGATACGAAGCCCACACCTACTACAGTAGTACAAGTTTATATGCCAACTAGCTCTGCAGATGACGAAGAAATTGAAGAAATGTATGATGAAATAAAAGAAATTATTCAGATTGTGAAGGGAGACGAAAATTTAATAGTCATGGGTGACTGGAATTCGAGTGCAGGAAAAGGGAGAGAAGGAAACATAGTAGGTGAATATGGATTGGGGGACAGAAATGAAAGAGGAAGCCGCCTGGTAGAATTTTGCACAGAGCACAACATAATCATAACTAACACTTGGTTTAAGAATCATGAAAGAAGGTTGTATACATGGAAGAGCCCTGGAGATACTAAAAGGTATCAGATAGATTATATAATGGTAAGACAGAGATTTAGGAACCAGGTTTTAAATTGTAAGACATTTCCAGGGGCAGATGGGGACTCTGACCACAATCTATTGGTTATGACCTGTAGATTAAAACTGAAGAAACTGCAAAAAGGTGGGAATTTAAGGAGATGGGACCTGGATAAACTGAAAGAACCAGAGGTTGTACAGAGATTCAGGGAGAGCATAAGGGAGCAATTGACAGGAATGGGGGAAATAAATACAGTAGAAGAAGAATGGGTAGCTTTGAGGGATGAAGTAGTGAAGACAGCAGAGGATCAAGTAGGTAAAAAGACGAGGGCTAGTAGAAATCCTTGGGTAACAGAAGAAATATTGAATTTAATTGATGAAAGGAGAAAATATAAAAATGCAGTAAGTGAAACAGGCAAAAAGGAATACAAACGTCTCAAAAATGAGATCGACAGGAAGTGCAAAATGGCTAAGCAGGGATGGCTAGAGGACAAATGTAAGGATGTAGAGGCCTATCTCACTAGGGGTAAGATAGATACCGCCTACAGGAAAATTAAAGAGACCTTTGGAGATAAGAGAACGACTTGTATGAATATCAAGAGCTCAAATGGAAACCCAGTTCTAAGCAAAGAAGGGAAAGCAGAAAGGTGGAAGGAGTATATAGAGGGTCTATACAAGGGCGATGTACTTGAGGACAATATTATGGAAATGGAAGAGGATGTAGATGAAGATGAAATGGGAGATATGATACTGCGTGAAGAGTTTGACAGAGCACTGAAAGACCTGAGTCGAAACAAAGCCCCCGGAGTAGACAATATTCCATTGGAACTACTGACGGCCGTGGGAGAGCCAGTCCTGACAAAACTCTACCATCTGGTGAGGAAGATGTATGAGACAGGCGAAATACCCTCAGACTTCAAGAAGAATATAATAATTCCAATCCCAAAGAAAGCAGGTGTTGACAGATGTGAAAATTACCGAACTATCAGCTTAATAAGTCACAGCTGCAAAATACTAACACGAATTCTTTACAGACGAATGGAAAAACTAGTAGAAGCCAACCTCGGGGAAGATCAGTTTGGATTCCGTAGAAACACTGGAACACGTGAGGCAATACTGACCTTACGACTTATCTTAGAAGAAAGATTAAGGAAAGGCAAACCTACGTTTCTAGCATTTGTAGACTTAGAGAAAGCTTTTGACAATGTTGACTGGAATACTCTCTTTCAAATTCTAAAGGTGGCAGGGGTAAAATACAGGGAGCGAAAGGCTATTTACAGTTTGTACAGAAACCAGATGGCAGTTATAAGAGTCGAGGGACATGAAAGGGAAGCAGTGGTTGGGAAGGGAGTAAGACAGGGTTGTAGCCTCTCCCCGATGTTGTTCAATCTGTATATTGAGCAAGCAGTAAAGGAAACAAAAGAAAAATTCGGAGTAGGTATTAAAATTCATGGAGAAGAAATAAAAACTTTGAGGTTCGCCGATGACATTGTAATTCTGTCCGAGACAGCAAAGGACTTGGAAGAGCAGTTGAATGGAATGGACAGTGTCTTGAAAGGAGGATATAAGATGAACATCAACAAAAGCAAAACAAGGATAATGGAATGTAGCCTAATTAAGTCGGGTGATGCTGAGGGAATTAGATTAGGAAATGAGGCACTTAAAGTAGTAAAGGAGTTTTGCTATTTGGGGAGCAAAATAACTGATGATGGTCGAAGTAGAGAGGATATAAAATGTAGGCTGGCAATGGCAAGGAAAGCGTTTCTGAAGAAGAGAAATTTGTTAACATCCAATATTGATTTAAGTGTCAGGAAGTCATTTCTGAAAGTATTCGTATGGAGTGTAGCCATGTATGGAAGTGAAACATGGACGATAAATAGTTTGGACAAGAAGAGAATAGAAGCTTTCGAAATGTGGTGCTACAGAAGAATGCTGAAGATTAGATGGGTAGATCACATAACTAATGAGGAAGTATTGAATAGGATTGGGGAGAAGAGAAGTTTGTGGCACAACTTGACCAGAAGAAGGGATCGGTTGGTAGGACATGTTCTGAGGCATCAAGGGATCACCAATTTAGTATTGGAGGGCAGCGTGGAGGGTAAAAATCGTAGAGGGAGACCAAGAGATGAATACACTAAGCAGATTCAGAAGGATGTAGGTTGCAGTAGGTACTGGGAGATGAAAAAGCTTGCACAGGATAGAGTAGCATGGAGAGCTGCATCAAACCAGTCTCAGGACTGAAGACCACAACAACAACAACTTACAAGCTAGGATTAATAGAGGATCCACCGCAGAGCGTTTGTTTAATCGGCGTGACTCCTTACGGTAGATGCTACAAGAGGGGTGATTTACATTTTCCCATTGTCATGTCGGTCCACATGGATGAGGTTCGAGCCTGTTTATTATCTAATGGAATGGTACTGCTGTATTCGAGATAATAAACAGGCTTGTCATCTGGTACTGTACGTCGGCGTGCGGATGAGACTGCCCCACTGTTCTTATGTCGACGTGAACATCTTCACTTTGTAGAGGACTTAGAGAGCGTACTTGGCCAAGAAGATCAATGCTCAAATTTTACACCGTGCCAGGAGCTGCGTTTCATTGTTCATGATCTAGCCCTATGGGATACTTGGGAGGTACGGCGAACCGGGATTCACATTTCACTCGAGGCATTCGGATAGCCTGTCAGACCGCATTTATGTCTCCCGTAGGCTGGTTGATGCGGTGCTCGATGTAGAGCGCTTGCCTTTGGTGTTCTACGACCACTGAGCGTACCTGTGTACAGGAGGTTTGGAGAAGTCGGGCACCATGGAAACTCAACACTCAGCATCTACAGAATCCTGATTGTCGCTAACGTATCACTGAGACATGGACAAGATGCTAACTCCATCTCCAATCCTGCTCATTCGTCGTGGACTGCCAAACCGATGCTTCAGCGAACGTTCAGGACTTACAGCAGGCAGGTGGCCGCTTAGCACAGGCACACTACAGACTTCTACTTCAGCGCCCTCCACGACCTGGTTGCCCAGCCACCTTCCCTAGAAGTAGTAATTTAATGCAGCATGATTAATCCGAAGCAACTATCGATTACTCGCCAGAAACTCCAGGGGGCAGTGGCGCGTGCCCGTAGACCTGGTGTTGTGTGGCGGGAGAATTTCTCCATGCAGCATATTGTGCACAATCGCAGACACCGCAGACTAAACTCTGTCACAAAACTCGTAGATCATCGTGTGCAGCGAGCCACCTACAAAGCGGACATAGTCGATAGCTTTGTCGAACATTATCGCCGAGTCTACTGTGTCGATAACGGGGCCGCACTGGACTACGAACCTAGCGCCGAGAACGTTCCGCGCACCCTTATTCTTGAGGAGGGGATTACGTTAATGAAACCTTTCACTACCGCTATCTTCAGCGGTGCACTGTACAAGTCACCAGGCATCGACAGTCTCTTGTCGAATTTTGTCGTGCGTTTTGTGGTCTCTTCTTTAAACGATGGACGGTGAAACGGGTGTTACGATTAATCAAGGAAAACGCCCAGTTGGGAAACGGGGCCAAAATTAGTTGGTTACTGTCGAGTTGCAATTTACATTTTCTTTATTGATTACTTCAACCATTAAAAGTCATTCCTTTACCACTTGACCAGGAACAGAGCCAAAAAGCTAGCAGGTATGAGTGCCTTTTCAAAACAAGCCGTTTTACTTAAAACCGGCTTTGATAAAACATTTGATGACAAATCAAAATTTTCCAAGTAATGAAATTAAAAACTTTACCGTTAATAGCCAAGGCATTTTACTTAAAACAGACTTTGATAAAGCATTTAATAACAAAATTAAAATTTCCAAGTAATGAAACAAAACACCAATTTGCATACAATTTCTCCACCGAACATATAGGGAGCCACTTCTTTTAAATTTTGGCGCAACGGGATATTAAATTACAAGGGCTCGCTAACGGGGAGGCAGAACTAGCATTTCCAAAGGATTCCAAGTAGATTAAAACAATCAAGGTAAAGATACAGTCATTTACCTTTTACAATAACTAACAATTTTAAAGCCACGTAATTTTAAAAAACCCACCAATGAAAGGCAAACTGAACTCTTTTGAGCAGTGGCCAAAAACAATCAGAGTAAAATACAACCATTTAACATTTTACAATAACTGACAACTTTAATAGCATGTCCTGCCACCAAAATGTCCTGGGATAGAAATAATTCACCGACCGGGTGTAAGGGCGGACACAATCGTCTCCCGAAGGATGCTCAGGCTAGAAGCGGACTAACAGACCCACAACGCCTCACATTCAGCAATCACAACGACCTCACGCGAGGCCAGGGGAGGAGGAGGAATCAAATCAGGAACCATAATCCCTGCCCAAAAATACACTTCCTCCCAGGCAGTACTAATAAGATGTCAAAAGATCACTGTCTATAATTACACCGGCGACAGGGACGGGAAATCCGAACGCAGGAGGCCACAAGGCAGAAAAAATGTAATATAAAACAATACTCCCTGCCCAAAAATACACTTCCTACCGGGCAGTACTAATAAGAAGCGGAAAAGATCACTGTCTATAAATAAACCGGCGACAGGGACAGAAAACCCAAACGCAGGAGGCCACAAAGCAGAAAACACGCTGGTTGCACAAACCAAAATTCTTCAGTTAACATCTAAACCTATAACCAACTTAACTTGCAGTTTATCAGAGAAACAGCAGGTGAACTCCGATGTAAAGGCTCCTCACACCCGACAGTGTCCACGTCGCCAGCGTAGCCAACTGGACACAGTCACGCAGCCACACGCTCTGTCACCGGAGCCCTCGTCTTCTCTGCACCCACGGCGGCGAAGTACAACTCGTCGGGTTAGGCGAGTTACTAGTCCATCATTCCCGCCTCCAGACGGAAAATTTAAAGACATTCGTTGCCGCGTCCCACCAAGTAGTGACTCGGAACCACAGCCGTGGCCCCCGGGTGTTCACAGCAAGAGCTTACAGCCTTGTCCCGTCAACTCGTCCCACACGTCTCACAGCGCCAGGATAGACCACGCGGCTTCTCGGAACAACAGTCAACCCTCCACCGCCACGCCACGCCGCGGTCTCATCCGACATTCTCTAACTCCAGATTTTAAAAATCTACCGACCGACTCGTCACCGCTAGGCAACCAACCGGCCATCCCCCCAAAGATCTTATTCCCTTACACAAGGCTAACAGGAAGCAACGACTCGAAGATCGATAAGAGCAGACACGCCGCCAGAGGGGAATCTCAACAGAATCGTACGCAGCATAACGATAAATAAGAAAGAATCAATTAACGATGGAATGGAAGGACCCAGAACAATCTTAACAGCGTGATATATGTTGAGAGCCGACACACGGCTCAGACGGAGATGTATAATGAACTGATCATATCTTCAGCTGCGGTTCCGCCAACCCTTTGTCGGTTCCAGTTCACAGACCGACACCTGGAATTATTACGGGCCACTACTGTTACATTATTAAATAATGATTACAAGACATTTGCGAGGTTATTGGTGGCGCGCTGCAGACCCCTCTTACCACGTGTCCTCTCCACCGCGCCAACTACGCCACGTGGTCCAGTTAACGTCCAGACAGCAACTGGAGAGTGTCGTGACGTGATTGCGCTGGCAGAGGCGTGCAGACTTCATGCGGCGATTGTTGCCATATATTTCGACAGCCCATTTGACAGGGTACGCCATGCCTTCCTATATTCTGTCTTAGAACTGATGGGCTTACCTGCCCGGTTCACCAGCACTCTTCAGCGGCTTTTTAGCAGCTCGCGTTATTTGGTCCAAGTCAATGGGCATGTGGCAAGTCCGATACCGATTCAGCGGTCGTTCGAGAAGGCTGCTCCCCGTCCATATACCTTTATGCAGTGATGGTCGAGCCACTCGTCAGCCTAATGACGAAGCAGCTGTCTGGACTCTCCTTACGTGGTTACACCTTCCGATGTCGGGCATACGCAGATGACCTCCCGCTGCTGATTCATTCTCTGGAGGAGATCGCACGGATCCTCGACACCATCACGGCTCATGGGAGAGCGGCTGGAAGTGTGCTGAATTTGCGCAAATCCACGGCGCTGTCTATTGGCCGCGGGAAGATGTGGCGCTCCTGCCCAGTGTACTACATCTCTACTACCTTGAGATTACCTTTCCGTCGTCAAGGCGCCGTACAGCGGCGGTCAACTTTCGTAAGGTTTTAAGAATTACCCATGTGATGATCAGTCACAGCTCCCTACGCCGCCTCGATCCTTTGCAGCTTGGTGTATACCTAAATGCGTGTGTCTCATCCAGAGTGATTCATATTGCGCAGATTCTACCGCTGCCGATTTCGATAGGACGTTGCATTCAAGAGACATTCAGATATTTTCAGACGTCTGGGTCCATCTTCAAAGTACTCTGTGACCCGCACACTCGACCCCCGAGTGGAGGGTTTGCTCTGACGAACGTCCGCTATCGTCCGGCAACACGTCACATGGCCACGACGCATAAGCAATGGTGGAGTGTCGAAGCCTCCATTTCGCACCATTTACTTGCCTTCCATGTGCCAGCATCGCTCTTCCAGCCGGTCCCGGTCGGTAGCATCGGGCCCGCGTTTGCACACCTCGCGGCCTTCATTGTGGAACTCAGTTACACTCGCGCCGAACTCGCACGAAAGCGGCTGCCGCGGGCTAAGAATTTCTACGTACTTTTCCTGCGTGGTGTCACCTGTAACGTCGTAGAATACAAGTTATCATTGTTGCAGTGGACTGTGACTTGGCGCCACATTCATCACAGCTTCTTTCCGACGCATATCAGATCGACTTGGTATTATGCGACCTGTGGGAAGTATCCAGCTAATCAGCGGTTTCATGCCATGGGACTGGCAAACTCTCCCCTCTGCGACGTCTACCGTAATGTCAACGATGATCATCACAAATTCAACTGTGTAGGCGTAACGGATGTCTGCTTCTTGGGGCGACAAATAGTCGCGTGTTTTCTACGAGTGCCGCCGCATGTTACTGACCCCGAGTCCTTTCTTTACCCAGCGGTGGAATATTTTCCTGCAAGAAAATCTCAGGTGGATCTCTGGAAAAAGGACTGGACTTTGGCATATCTATACGGAGATGCTCATCACTCGCGCCTTATTTTTGGCAGTACTTGTAGACTGCACGTGCGGAGGTTGCGCACAGTTCCCGTTGTAACGAGTATTTTCCCAATTACCTTAACAGCGTTTTTACCACGCCCCCACCACGTTGGCGTGTTCCCGCTGTGGCAGGTGCCCGCCCGATTGTGACTGAAACAAGACGCCCCTACACCTTGAACTCGGCCCGCCTGCCACACTTTATACCCTGCAGGATTTCCAGGATTCGGGATGGGTGGGTTAGTTTTCATTTGTTTTCGCTCTGTATACAAGTGCACAACAATGAAATAAATAAATAAGTAAAATTAAGCTTCAGGAAGAGGGAGGCATGGTGCCAGAGCACTTGCTCGTGAAAGGAGAAAGTGCCGATTTCGAGACTCGACCCAGCACACAGTTTTAATCTGTCAGGGAGTTTCAAATGAAACTTTACTACGATCATTAACATGAGGTTACGAAGAAGCAGAAATAAATAAAAAAAACATTACAATTAAAGCAATTAATTCCAGACAAGTAATGAGCAATATCAATTCGACAACAAATTACAATAAAAAAACAGGTACTGTCTTCGATTAATATTCAAAACTTCCTCTGTTCGGCGATCTAAACCCACCACTGCTTAATTTTTGGTTAATAACCAGAATTGACGGCCGAAAACTTCCAGCATAAGAAGTCACACTCATTGTGCCTCGTCAAAGAGGGCGGAGGAGCGGACAGAGGTTCAGGGCACTCTCTTCTCCTTGGGTTGGGAAACTGCCCCTAAAGGTGGAGGATTCAGCAATGATCAACGGCATGAGGACGCACAAGAAAATGTAAACCACTGGATGAAAGACGCTTAACGTGTATTCACACCACATATGGTCTGTTATTGAAAAAGTTTCATGAAGATCTGTCCATTGCCAAAAGATTGAGGAACAGTCCCCCATTCTGATCTCCAGGAGGGAACAGCCAAGGGGGAGGTGACCATGACAAAAAGATTGAATAACCAACGAAAGGATAACGTTCTACGAGTTGGGGCGTGGAACGTCAGAAGCTTGAACATGGTACGGAAGCTACAAAAATCTGGAAAGGGAAATGCAAAGACTCAGTCTAGATATAGTACAGATCCCTGAAGCGAAATGGAAAGAAGACAAGGATTTCTTGTCAGGTGTATATAGTACAATATCAAAAGCAGCAGAAAATCGTATAACGGTAGAAGGATTCGTTATGAATATGAAGGCAGGGCAGAGAGTGTGTTACTGCGAACACTTCAGTGCTAGGTTTGTTCTTATCTGAATTGACAGCGAACCAACACCGACAACGATAGTTCAGGTATATATGCCGACGTCTCAAGCTGAAGATGAAGAGATAGAGAAAGTATATGAGCATATTGAAAGGGTTTTACAGTACAGAAGTTGTAAAGGGAGATGAAAATTTAATAATCATGGGGGACAGGAATACAGTTGCAGGGTAAGGAGTGGGAGGAGAGGTTACAGGAGAGTATGGGCTTGGGTCAAGGAATTTGAGAGGAGAAAGGATTCTGTAATATTCAGCTAGAAAAAGAGAATACTCTGTTCTAGAATCACGAAAGGACGGGGTATACTTGGAAAAGGCGAGGTGATATGGGAAGATTTCACTTAGAGTACATAATGGTCAGAGAGAGATTTCGAAATAGGATACTGGCTGGATTGTAAGGCATACCCAGGAGCACATATAGACTCAGATCACAATGTAGTAGTGATGAAGAGTAGTCCGAAGCTTAAGAGATCAGCCAGGAAGTATCAATAAGCAAAAAAGTGGGATACGGACGGACTATGGAATGACGAGATAGACTTGAAGTTCTCTAAGGCTGTAGATAGAGCAATAAGAAAATCTCAGTACGCAGTGCAGCTGAAGAGGAATGAACATCTCTAAAAACGGCCATCACAGAAGTTGGAACGAAAAACGCAGGTTCAAAGAAGGTAACTGCGAAGAAACCATGGGTGACAGAAGAAATACTTTAGTTGATCCATTAAAGAAGGAAGTATAAAAATGTTCAGGAAAATTCAAGAATACAGAAATACAAGTCACTGAGCAACGAAATAAATGGGAAGTACAGAGAAGCTAAGACGAAATGGCTGCTGGAAAAATGTGAAGTCGAAAAAGAAATGATTGGGAGAAGGACTGACTCAGCATAAAGGAAAGTCAAAACAAAGTTCGCTGAAATTAAAAGCAAGAGTTGTAACATTAATAGTGCAACGGGAATTCCATTGTTAAATCCAGTGTAGAGAGCGGATAGGTGGAAAGAGAACATTAAAGGCCTCTATGACGGGAAAGATTTGACTGATGTGATTGAAGAAGAAACAGGAATCCATTTAGAAGAAATTTCCTAAATTCCCAAAAGTATTTGGGAAAATGGCAACAAAACAGCAATTGACATTGGTGTGTATAATGTCTGGCAACATTCAATCT
This sequence comes from Schistocerca piceifrons, assembly GCF_021461385.2. NCBI lineage: Eukaryota > Metazoa > Arthropoda > Insecta > Orthoptera > Acrididae > Schistocerca > Schistocerca piceifrons. The sequence continues at coordinate 1,022,498,439 of NC_060139.1, read as the reverse complement.
TACTTCTGGAAAAATATCATCCACACACTTCCGGAGACTGCAAGAACTGACAGGTGCGACAATTATCGCACAATCAGCTTCATAACTCATGCATCCAAGTAGGTGACAAGAATAATATACAGAAGAATGGTAAAGAAAAATGAGGATGCGTTAGACGACTGTCAGTTTGGCTTTAGGAAAAGTAAATCATAGATAGGAAATTCTGACGTTGCGGTTGATAATGGAAGCACGATTAAAGAAAAATAAAGACACGCTATAATATTAGTCGACGTGGAAAAAACGTTCGACAATGTAAAATGGTGCAAGATGTTCGAAATTTTGATAAAAATAGGGGTACGCTTTAAGGAGAGGAATAATAAGAGTGGATGACCAAAAACGAAGTGAAAGTGAAGGAGAATTATATGATCTGCTGAATGGAATGAACAGTCTAATGAGTACAGAATATGGACTGACAGTAAATCGAAGAAAGACGAAAGTAATGAGAAGTAGCAGAAATGAGAACAGCGATAAACTTAACATCAGGATTGATGGTCACGAAGTATACAAAGGTTAAGGAAGTCTACTATCTAGGCAGCAAAACAACCAATGATGGACGGAGCAAGGAGTACATCAAAAGCAAACCAATTCTGGCAAAAAGGGCTTTCCTGGCCAAGAGAAGTCTACTAGTATCAAACGTAGGCCTTAATTTGAGGTAGAAATTTCTGAACATGTATGTCTGGAACACAGAATTGTATGGTAGTGAAACTTGGAATGTGGGAAACCGGAACAGAAGAGAATCGTAGCATATGAGATGTGGTGCTGCAGACGAATGTTGAAAATTACATGGACTGAAAAAGTAAGGAATGACGACGTTCTGCACAGAATCGGAGAGGAAAGGAATATGTGGAAAACACTGACAAGGAGAAAGGGCAAGACGATAGGACATCTGTTACGGCATCAGAGAATGACTTCCATGGTACAAGAAGGAGCTGTTGAGGCCAAAAACTGTAGAGGAAGGCAGAGATTTGAACACATTCAGCAAATAATTCAGGACGTAGGTTCCAGTTGGTGCTCTTAGGTGAAGAGTTTGGCACAGGAGAGGAATTCGTGGGGGGCAGCACCAGACCAATCAGAAGACCAAAGACTCAAAAAAAAAAAAAAATGCTGTGGTGCGAAATAATTCCCGTCCAGCATGTGAAAAAGGCTTCTGTAAAAGCTGACCTACGAAAACGATTGTTCCTCCATTTCTGTGTTCGTAGTACCTAAGTGCAAGTATTTTGTGGAATACCCACTGCAATCGCTGTATAACGATTAAGACGCTAGTTACCGTAACACGCAGACTACATTTAGCAAATAAAAGCAAATTCGCCTGGGTCCAGAACCGAATACTCGAACTCCCCATGCTAACCGAAGCGCTATAAACTGCACCAACTGCACAGCACTACTCCAATACGTTAACGGGGATACTTCCCGTACACGTGATTTTTGCCAGCCTATGTCGTCCACTTACTACCGGAAATATACGCAGGACGAAATTCTGTGTGAGGCATTTTTGTATTGTTAGTATTTGAGAAACCGCGTTGCGAAGTCCGATTGCGAGAATTTTTCTTCATTCAATGTAAACAGGGTGTTTGTTTTACCTTGAGATAACTAAATGTCTCAAAACGACACATTATACGAAAAGAATTAAGGTGGAAAATTGATATTAGTAAACATATATCTTTGCTATAACTGTCCATGTTCTAAGAACTCCGCTCTTGTGGACCCGGTTAGCATTGTATTTTCAGATGACAACCCCACATTTTTATTGCATTTTCGGATTCTGTGCCAATAACATACGTACGCTTCACTCAAACCACTGTTCTCATTCGTGGTGGATGGCGCTGTAATCGATAAATATCAAGGGTGCCTGTTATTGCAGTTAATAAAAAATTGTTCTGAGCACTATGGGACTTAACATCTATGGTCATCAGTCCCTCAGAACATAGAACTACTTAAACCTAACTAACCTAAGGAATCACACACATCCATGCCCGAGGCAAGATTCGAACCTGCGACCGTAGCAGTATCGCGGTTCCAGACTGTAGCGCCTAGAAACGCACGCCCACACAGTTAATAAAAGACACAATGGATTTTACATTTCATTTACGATGTAAGTGTAGTTTTTTTTCTTGGAATCCGAATATGCAGTAAAAATCTGGGATTCCCAGTTGAAAGTACAAAGCTAACTCTGTCCACAAAGGAGGGGTAGTTAGGAGGTGGTCAGTTGTAGCACAGACATATGTCGCCCGTAGAAATATCAACTTTTCACCTCGAGCAGCTTTTTTCGTACGATGCGTCGTTTTAGAGATCTGTAGTTGTTTCAAGTTAATACAAACAGCCTATTATTACAGTTTGTGTTTGCATCATATACAGTGGTGTAAAGCTACGTAGAGTGAGTTGTTAGTGAACCCTAAGTTTTACCAACAAATCTCTTCGCAGGCGCTCTCTATTGCTAATGCTTGCTTCCTAATTACTGATATGAGTCTCAATAATACCTGCAAATTTAGATTACCACACCAGTTGTTTAAATGACAGCATTGAGAGACTTGTTATAGTATATTTGTACCGAAGAATATAGGGAAAGACAGCACCGTGCAGCAATAAATTAAAAACGAAGTAAAATGTGTTGTGTAGAATAGATTTCCTGCGTCTTCTTTACATTCAGTCCATAAAATGTAGTCTTCGGCTCACCCTTACACATGACGTTAGCACTGTTTACTGAGTAATAAAGTTATTCCGTCGCATTTTTTGTGTGTATGTAATAACATTATATAGAAACTCTTACTTATTACCATCTTAAAATAAGGGTGATTACTATACAGTTCACTAGTGATGGGTTTACTGTTAATGGAATGGAGGCAGTCTATATTATGCATTTGATTCATTATTGTAATATGTCCCAGAGATCGACCACCCATCGAAGAAAGTGTATGGTTACAATGTTTCGTCCTTCTATAAATGTTTGCGACCAATGTGTGTTAGAGTTGTGTAAGGATAATCGCGCTAGGGGAATCATGCATGCCAGGATGATGCAATTTTAAAGTCTCATTCTTGGAAATACTGCAGTAATAAAATCTGAGCATGTGGAAGACTGGTGGATGCTGTCTTCCTGTAGTAGCCTGCATTGTGACTTTAAGAAAGAGGCCTACCTGCCTGTTTCCACTGCTTCTGCTGGATGGAGTGGGGGAGGATTTGTTTGTTTAGACATATGCACTGGTAAGAACTCTCTTAGCCTCACATTGTGCGGAAGTCATTTATTCCACAGCAGACAGATGCACCATCACTCGCACTGGGCAAGTAGCAAGAGGACCGCAACCATAGTGAGTGTTGTCAACAACATTGGGTGGCAAGGTGGTTGAGCCGTGTTGCGGCTTGCGTTGGTGCCATGGCGTCTCGTTTTCTTCTTGGTTTACTGGGGCCACTACGTTTGCTAGCGTTGTCTGTCCATGAGTGGCAGCAACAGCGGTTATCGATATCTAGTACGGTGGTACTACCTTTGGAGGGACGTCAGGTGTTTCTCTGGGTCGGAGTGATCGGCGAGTTCGGTTGGGATGGAGCACCAGTGAGGTCTGGTAGAGCGAGGACATGCCAGGACCGCTGGCGGCACGCAGGCACTGCCGGATCGAGGGAATGTAGTTGCGAGGACCACAACCTCGTCTGAGTGAGCATTAGCCCACTAGTGAAACCTCCACTATTTTGAGATCATGCCGTTTGTTCGAGCGTTACTGCTCGCAGGGTCGCTGAGACGAAGAGCAACGAGTGGAGTCTCTGGAGTTGACGAAATTAATTAGCCATCCTCCATTTCTTATTATTAATCATTGAATTCCTTGTGTTATTATTGGTGAAGTTCCACCAGCGGTATTTTTCTGCCTTGTGGCCGTTAACGCCCCAGTTACCTGCCCTGGAGGTTAGCGTATTTTCGTGGCAGTGTACCTTTCTTCACCTTGCCGCTGCTGTCCAGTAAGGCATGCAGTTCGACAGCCTCCTTGATTGTGGCTCGGATATTTTGTTTATTTTGGACTATTTTCATCATAGTGGTTCCTTCTGCTTCTGGATCTTTTAAACGCCGGATTCTGAAGACGCAGTGCTGTCCACCAGTTCCGCCTTGCCTGAGTTATTCCACCGTTGTATTGCTTATCAGACGTTAGGTAGATTTTGCAAGAGTGTTGGTCTGCATTTAAACTGTCAGTAATTTGAGTTGCAATCCGGTTAAGTGAATACAACTCTTGGCTGCCTGTTCATCATTTACGAAGTTGAGCAACTTCCACAGGTCGATCCGTGGAGCACTCTCTAAGGCCCACTTCTCTCATGATTTGGTCAGATTGTGATGATCGTTTAAAATATATATATATATATATATATATATATATATATATATTGAATTATTACTGTTTGGGCCTTCAGATACGGGATGTTCTCATGAAACATCAATCACCAGTTTTCTCCTCCGATTGCGAAAACATTCTGTTGGCACCCACTTACGTAGGGAGAAATAAATGATCATTACGAGAAAATAAGAGAAATCATGACTTACACAGAAAAATTGAATTGCTCGTTTTTCCAGCGCGTAATTAGAGGGTGGAACTGTAGAGAGACAGCTTGAAGTCGGTTCATTGAACCCTCTGCCAGGCACTTTATTGTGAATAGCAGAATAATCCCGTAGATGTAGATGTAGAAATTTGTGCTCTGTGGTGAGAAGACGAGGCACCTACATTGCGGACACTTTCCGAAACTCAAGGTTGCCAGTAATGATCGCCTGAGCACTACAATAACTTTGCCAACCTCTGTAGCAGTTGCAGCAACCGTTATTCGGTGATCGTCTTGAATTAACTTGCTAACAATGTGAATATTCTCGTCTGTCATGCTGGTCCTCGGGCAACGTCGGTGTACTGCATTCTCTATTGTTTCTCATCCTCGTAAAAACTGTTTATGCCTTATGTACTCTTGACTCTTTCTCACGGTGTTGTCCCCAAACTGTGCCTCAAGCGTTTTCAAAATTTCGGCCAGTTTTACGCCCTCTGTTGGCTGTTATTCTGAGTCACAAATAAAAAGACACAAGGCAACGAACGGTCTAGCTACGGAGGATAATCTCAGCAAGCAACACAACAATGAGCAGAGATCATGTTGCCCTCAGGTTACACAAAAACATGTAAAACACAAATTGTGGTTTGTATTTGAGTCACACTCGTAGGTATACAGGGTGTTCGGAAAGTTAAATAACATTTTGAATAGGAAACCATCTCCAGAAACATGCTGTTTCTGTTCCACAACAGTTTAAATTCGGGTGTGTGACGCGTCCAAATCTACAGAAGGAAAGAGAAAGGTCTGATACATGTTATTTCTGGTATGCAACGGGGTAGATCGGATGACCCAGAAACCTCCCCTTAGAAAAATTTATGAATTACTGTGCTGATTTTCCAACAGCTGAGCAAAACTGAACGTACTCAGATATTTCTCTCTTTACTTATTCTGATCATCAGTAAACTGACACACAATATTTTTAGCGCATCGCAATCTGACTTTCAATAATCCCTACAAAAGGATGGCCCTGACTAACAATAACCTATACCTTTCATGAATCACTCACCTCACAAAAATCTTCCTTACTCAAACTACTGCAATACAGCGAGCGCCAACACTGCTAGCTAAATAAAAGATTCAAACTACGGAAGGCACTAACTACTAATAGGCATAGTTAGCAAATGAAAGATTTTGATAGAGAACAAACAATGTATTCACCTTAATAGTGTTCAAAAATCATTATATATATATATATAAATATATATATATATATATATATATATATATATATATATATATATATATATATATATATAGTGATTTTCATACAGAGCGCTACGTGACTTTACCAATATAAAAACCTAAACAGCCTACTTACAATCCTTACCACTCCTATGGACTACCGTTTGTGGGGTCGTAAACAAAATTTGATTTACGGTACTCCTGTAGAGACAGAGGAAGTACTGCTGGCACGAGTTTTTACCGCTGCACAATAAAGTTAAGACACTAGTTGTAGCAGAACATGCTTCGTAGTACAATGTCTGTAATAACGTTGGTGGTCGTTACTTCAAGCAGCTGTTGTTATGCATCAGTACTGTTCTGTAAGTAGAGTATTCTGGGTTCTTTTCTGTTTTGGGATAACGTAAACACGTAATGTTTAAGTGTTAATACAAACAAATGTCGTTAAATGATAAATCGATGTTTCGTTATGTTCCCTTTCGAGTTCTTACCTAATAACTGTTGTGCGTCGTGCCTAATTAATTTCCTCAACCAGACGTGGATGAGTTAAAACATCTGAATTGAAACCGTCGTATAACGGAGGCGGTGCGCTTCCCGATGTGGCTTCCTACTGAAATTATGATGTACTCATTCTCCTCTACATGTCCTAGAAGTATGTAACGGGAATTTCCGAACACCTTGTAGAACTGGATGTAGCACAATGGACACCTTCAAGGGGAAAGACATGCGTAATCTCTGATCATTGACTATTTGTCAATCATTAACTGAACAGATCAACAAATGACACATTGGTTGGCCTGCACCACGGACTACCCTACAGACTAGGTTGCTAACCCTGCCTTATATCCAAAAACATTACAGAGACCCAATTTTGAAAACGCAGTGGCAGCAGCCTAAGACAGCTTTAACGAATAACGAACCATTCTCAGAAGATCATCGGTAGATGTCACTGTAAGCTATAGGAACACATCGTGTTTTGTCATGCTTCACTGTTGATCACCGATGTTAAAATATATGTGACCCGATTCGCTAGGTGAACCTTGACGATCGCACTCGAGTGCCCGACATAGCGACACAAGGTCGCGTTACATGGTCTGGCGTTTATCACATTTCTCCGCCTCTGCTCCCAGTTCGCCTTTCGCTGCGCTGAGTCGCGAATTTCTCTGGGACAGCGAGGACATCCCTATCACATCATCCCAGGGAGTGCAATGTCAAGGGTACGGCTAACGTTGCGATACCGTTCAGGATTTTTACTTGTGGGCAATTCTCTATCTTGAATTCTTATTTTGAAGAATGCAAGGCCTCTGTGGCAGATATGTGACTACTAAGTGTTTGAAAACATCCCACGCCGGTTCAGAGGAGTGCAAAACACTTGGATTTCTCGACATGGACACGGAAATTGATGAGTTAGGGTAAGAGGTGCTAACTTCAAACAAATTTTGTAGGAGAGGGCTATGATAATATCACTTCAAATACTTCTCTTTGTGTTAGAGAACAAATTTTCAGCAACAATCCCAAAGCCGAGGATATATCCTTCCTGAAGAGGGCCCTAGCCTTACAGCTTCGTGAATGAACTTCGGTGGAGTTTGGCAGGACAGAGAAGGAGCCAGTGACAAGTTGAGTCGGAATGGCAAGACTGCTGGTATGGTATGGTTGGCGGCGTACTGACGTCCCGGGACTGCACGCGAATAGCGTGATCCACGTTTATAGGCTCGCTCACGCACAGAATCTTGACATGTCACATGTAAGACATGACAGTAAGTAAAAACCACTCCGCTCCATCTTTGGGCTAATGGTACAGCAACCTCCTGAGATGATCAAGAAAGAGTACGCAGTCTCGGTTGCAGAATGGTTATTTATTTATTCAATTTGTGATGCTTTTCACTCTCGCAGGAGCATCATCAGACATCTGGGGAAAAGGCAAGTTTCCTCAGTGAAAATTTTTCAGCCAGGTAGCCATAAAGCTACATTGTTAGTCAAAGCAAATGAGAAACCACAACCCGAGATGTGAAAAGAGCGGAACCATAGACAAATTCACCGGGTAAAAACACTAGAGGATCACCGGCAAGTGTAAAGAAAGTCCAGCAATCACCTAAAATGGCACATCATCCAATAAAATATGCCGGGCACATCCCCCTACAGAAATAAATAAGAGTATGTTCCAAGGCGAAGAGCGGTAAACGGAACAAACATAGGAAAGGCCGTAAATAAGGGTGGAGATAAAGGAACAAATATTGAGTGCTAAGAGATCTTTTCTCACAGAGTATGCGAGTAATAGAAAGAATAAAATCGTACAGGCTCAAGCGTTACGTTATCTTAGACAATGGATCTAAGCTTACCATTATTCTGTGAACACATTCTCTGTTTTTCCGTCTGGCGGCGGCACCGAGTACGATATCGGTCACTTTGATTCATTTCTATGTAGCAGAAGCCGTAAACTGGTGCCATAAGAACGCTTTATACATCTGGCCTTTTTTGTAAACACGCTCCGCATTGCGTTAAGAGCGATGACGCGTAAACACAGGTCATGTGTGATCCCTATACGGTTTATTTCTTATATTGCCACATACTCTGTGAGCCAAAGTCTCTTAGCGCTCAATATTTGTTCCTTTATCTCCACCCTTATTTGTGTGCTTTCTCATGTTTGTTCCGATTACCGCTCTTCGCCTTGAAACATATTCTTATTTATCTCGGAAGGTGGATGTGTCCTCTATATTTTATTGGATGATGTGCCATTTTTTGGTGATTTCAGGACGCTCTGTACTCTCGCTAGTGGTCCTAAAGAGTTTTTAACCGGTGGACGTGTCCTGTAAATTATATTGGCTGACGTGCCATTTTTGGTGGTTGCGGGACTTTCTGTACACTTGCCAGTGGTCCACGAGTCTTTTTGACCAGTGATTTTGTCTTTGGTTACGCTCTTTTCACATCTCTGGTCGCGGTGTTCCAATTGATTTATTTAACTGATAATGTAGCTTTATAGCTGATTCCTGGCTCGTAAATTTGTATTGGGGAATATTGGTTTTCCCCCAGAGTTCTGATGATGCTCATGTAAGAGTCTAACGCATCACAAACTAAATAAATAAATAACCATTTTGCAAATGGGTTACCTATTCTTTCTTGACATAAAGTATATTTTTGTCAGTATCAAGTAAGAAAAGCTTCGCTATTGCCGTATCATCTAACAAAGGTAATTAATTGGTGGAGGGGTTAGTTTCCTGCTTTGTCAATTACTGCCAGCACCTCTGTTCTTTCCCTATGGTAACCGCAATTCTACTGCTACTGGGAAGTGGGAACAGTGGCCACACATTGACCATCTACAGTATGTTTCCGTAAGAGTGTGCAAAAATTTAGCAAGACATAAAGGATGCTGCATTGAATAATTTGAGGTAGGGAATATGGGGTCGGAGAAGCCAGCGTAAGGAGATAAGGAAGTAAACTTGTCAGTCGCTTTGTCTAGTGTTGTGACTGACAACTCGCAATTTTTCACAAACACAACTTTTATTTATGTATGTTTGCAAGGATGATGACTGAACAACAAAATAAAAGTAACAATAACGATGCCAGTAGAAGTTCATGTCTAATTTTCCACAAAGGTTCGTGGTAACACACACACACACTAGTAAAAGTCCAATTCAGAGACTAAGACGTAATCTTCAGCGGTCGAAGTCCACGAGGTCGGCATCCGGAGTGAACTGAACTTCGATGCTGGTTCTAGCCCCTAAATAGCTCTTCCAGCCAATCAGGTTTTGGCATAGTGATACTTCCTGCAGGCTGCGGCTCGAGCTCCCCCAGCAGGAAGTAGTGCTCGGAATGTCTTTTTCCATTATCTTCTCAGGTGTTTTACCATGGTGCTTTTGGAACGCCTTGAACATTGACAATCCTGTCCTCTGCGGTGTAATATGGGTTGCCGGCCTTCAGGGGCTACCTTGGCTCCGGCATAACATCTAGCATTACTGTTTTCCAGCTTATTTACAAGTAACATGTGTACAAGTTTACATGTACTGTGCTGTTTATTTACATGTACATTCTTTATTTCCTGCAAGGAAATGAGGAGGACGAGCCTGATTACTAGGGAGTCATGACACAGATTTTGTTTACTTTACATGCCCATAAGACGGCTCTGTTGTATCTTATTTACATTGTCTCATGACAGAATGTGCTGTGAATGAAAGACAGACCAATTAATAACTCAGGGCTATTCAGAGACGTACAGTACAATACGATGGAGCAGTGTCGGTACAGTTTCGCAGAACTCACTGCTCTGCACCTTGTGTATGCGGAAGTAGGTTGCAACACTCCCGTTGTTGAAAGGTTGTACAGGGAACGATTTCCTAAGAGGCATCATCCACCACTGTAGGCGAAAATCTCATTGGGCCATATCTTCTACCTTGCCGTCTGAATGTCCACCTGTACTTGAGGTTCGTGCAAAGAGTTCTACTGGTTCCTGGAGGCATATCCTCCGCTGTTCATGAGACGATGTGGAAATAATACGCGGTGCATGGCCTCACTGAAGTATGGATGTCCGAAGCCATCTCAATGCTATAGTTCCTGATCACTGGCTTGGAAGGGGAGAGCCTTTTCCGTGACCTGCTAGGTCATCTGACCTGAATCCCGTCACCTGTGAATGAGCCCCCAGTGGATACGGAGATGAAGTTAGTTGCCGGTATTGTAGCTGCCTTTGATGTTATTCGAAAAACACCAGGGATATTTGTCAGGATGCGTCAGAATCTTGTTGGCGAATGTCATGCTTGCGTCGAGGTTGATCGCTGACAATTTCACCACATGTATGTGTATGATACAGTACAGATAGTGCGTTCATTGTGTCAGTGATGATATTTCAGTTAAATAATGTAAACAAAAAATACACAGTAATGTGATTTTAATCCTGTCATCTCCTTAAGCTGGCTTCTCCGACCCTAGGTTCCCTACTTCAAGTTGCTCGGTGGAGCATCCTCTGTTGTTGTTGTTGTGGTCTTCAGTCCTGAGACTGGTTTGATGCAGCTCTCCATGCTACTCTATCCTGTGCAAGCTTCTTCATCTCCCAGTACCCACTGCAACCCACATCCTTCTGAATCTGCTTAGTGTATTGATCTCTTGGTCTCCCTCTACGATTTTTACCCTCCACGCTGCCCTCCAATGTTAAATTTGTGATCCCTTGATGCCTCAAAACATGTCCTACCAACCGATCCCTTCTTCTAGTCAAGTTGTGCCACAAACTTCTCTTCTCCCCAATCCTATTCAATACCTCCTCATTAGTCACGTGATCTACCCACCTTACCTTCAGCATTCTTCTGTAGCACCACATTTCGAAAGCTTCTATTCTCTTCTTGTCCAAACTGGTTATCGTCCATGTTTCACTTCCATACATGGCTACACTCCATTCAAATACTTTCAGAAACGACTTCCTGACACTTAAATCTATACTCGATGTTAACAAATTTCCCTTCTTCAGAAACGATTTCCTTGCCATTGCCAGTCTACATTTTATATCCTCTCTACTTCGACCATCATCAGTTATTTTACTCCCTAAATAGCAAAACTCTTTTACTACTTTAAGTGTCTCATTTCCTAATGTAATTCCCTCAGCATCACCTGATTTAATTTGACTACATTCCTTTATCCTCGTTTTGCTTTTGTTGATGTTCATCTTATATCCTCCTTTCAAGACACTGTCCATTCCGTTCAACTGCTCTTCCAAGTCCTTTGCTGTCTCTGACAGAATTACAATGTCATCGGCGAACCTCAAGGTTTTTACTTCTTCTCCATGAATTTTAATACCTACTCCGAATTTTTCTTTTGTTTCCTTTACTGCTTGCTCAATATACAGATTGAATAACATCGGGGAGAGGCTACAACCCTGTCTCACTCCTTTCCCAACCACTGCTTCCCTTTCATGCCCATCGACTCTTATAACTGCCATCTGGTTTCTGTACAAATTGTAAATAGCCTTTCGCTCCCTGTATTTTACCCCTGCCACCTTCAGAATTTGAAAGAGAGTATTCCAGTTAACATTGTCAAAAGCTTTCTCTAAGTCTACAAATGCTAGAAACGTAGGTTTGCCTTTTCTTAATCTTTCTTCTAAGATAAGCCGTAAGGTTAGTATTGCCTCACGTGTTCCAACATTTCTACGGAATCCAAACTGATCTTCCCCGAGGTCCACTTCTACCAGTTTTTCCATTCGTCTACAAAGAATTCGCGTTAGTATTTTGCAGCTGTGACTTATTAAACTGATAGTTCGGTAATTTTCACATCTGTCAACAACTGCTTTCTTTGGTATTGGAATTATTATATTCTTCTTGAAGTCTGTGGGTATTTCGCCTGTCTCATACATCTTGCTCACCAGATGGTAGAGTTTTGTCATGACTGGCTCTCCCAAGGCCATCAGTAGTTCTAATGGAATGTTGTCTACTCCCGGGGCCTTGTTTCGACTCAGGTCTCTCAGTGCTCTGTCAAACTCTTCACGCAGTATCTTATCTCCCATTTCATCTTCATCTGCATCCTCTTCCATTTCCATAATATTGTCCTCAAGTACATCGCCCTTGTATAAACCCTCTATATACTCCTTCCACCTTTCTGCCTTCCCTTCTTTGCTTAGAACTGGGTTGCCATCTGAGCTCTTGATATTCATACAAGTGGTTCTCTTCTCTCCAAAGGTCTCTTTAATTTTCCTGTAGGCAGTATCTATCTGACCCCTAGTGAGACAAGCCTCTACATCCTTACATTTGTCCTCTAGCCATCCCTGCTTAGCCATTTTGCACTTTCTGTCGATCTCATTTTTGAGACGTTTGTATTCCCTTTTGCCTGCTTCATTTACTGCATTTTTATATTTTCTCCTTTCATCAATTAAATTCAATATTTCTTCTGTTACCCAAGGATTTCTATTAGCCCTCGTCTTTTTACCTACTTGATCCTCTGCTGCCTTCACTACTTCATCCCTCAGAGCTACCCATTCTTCTTCTACTGTATTTCTTTCCCCCATTCCTGTCAATTGTTCCCTTATGCTCTCCCTGGAACTCTGTACAACCTCTGGTTTAGTCAGTTTGTCCAGGTCCCACCTCCTTAAATTCCCACCTTTGTGCAGTTTCTTCAGCTTTAATCTACAGTTCATAACCAATAGAATGTGGGCGGAGTCCATATCTGCCCCTGGAAATGTCTTACAATTTAAAACCTGGTTCCTAAATCTCTGTCTTACCATTATATAATCTATCTGATACCTATTAGTATCTCCAGGATTCTTCCAGGTATACAACCTTCTTTTATGATTCTTGAACCAAGTGTTAGCTATGATTAAGTTATGCTCTGTGCAAAATTCTACAAGGCGGCTTCCCCTTTCATTTCTTCCCCCCAATCCATATTCACCTACTATGTTTCCTTCTCTCCCTTTTCCTACTGACGAATTCCAGTCACCCATGACTATTAAATTTTCGTCTCCCTTCACTACCTGAATAATTTCTTTTATCTCGTCATACATTTCATCAATTTCTTCATCATCTGCAGAGCTAGTTGGCATATAAACTTGTACTACTGTAGTAGGCATGGGCTTTGTGTCTATCTTGGCCACAATAATGCGTTCACTATGTTGTTTGTAGTAGCTAACCCGCACTCCTATTTTTTTATTCATTATTAAACCTACTCCTGCATTACCCCTATTTGATTTTGTATTTATAACCTTGTAATCACCTGACCAAAAGTCTTGTTCCTCCTGCCACCGAACTTCACTAATTCCCACTATATCTAACTTTAACCTATCCATTTCCCTTTTTAAATTTTCTAACCGACCTGCCCGATTAAGGGATCTGACATTCCACGCTCCGATCCGTAGAATGCCAGTTTTCTTTCTCCTGATAACGACGTCCTCTTGAGTAGTCCCCGCCCGGAGATCCGAATGGGGGACTATTTTACCTCCGGAATATTTTACCCAAGAGGACGCCATCATCATTTAATCATACAGTAAAGCTGCATGTCCTCGGGAACAATTACGGCTGTAGTTTCCCCTTGCTTTCAGCCGTTCGCAGTACCAGAACAGCAAGGCCGTTTTGGTTAATGTTACAAGGCCAGATCAGTCAATCATCCAGACTGTTGCCCCTGCAACTACTGAAAAGGCTGCTGCCCCTCCTCAGGAACCACATGTTTGTCTGGCTTCTCAACAGATACCCCTCCGTTGTGGTTGCACCTACGGTACGGCCATCTGTATCGCTGAGGCACGCAAGCCTCCCCACCAACGGCAAGGTCCATGGTTCATGGGGGAAGCATCCTCTATCTCCTGTTAAATGTTTGCACTCTCTTGCTGAAACACCCTGTATACTAAACGTCTGACAGAGGACCATTGGCTGGCCGATGTAGCCGAGCGATTCTAGGCGCTTCAGTCCGGAACCGCGCGCCTGCTACGGTCGCAGGTTCGAATCCTGCCTCAGACATGGAAGTGTGTAATGTCCTTAGGTTAGTTAGGTTTAAGTAGTTCTAAGTTCTAGGGGACTGATGACCTCATATGTTAAGTCCCATAGTGCTCAGAGCCATTTGAACCGTTTTTTGAGGATCGTTGCAACACACACGAACTTCATTTCGTTATTTACCGAACGGTGCTGTTCAGATTTATGTTACACCATCCTTCGGATTTATTTCCCCTTTCAGTCTGTTGCAATAATTCCAGAATCAAAGGACAGCGATAATCGTAGTTTTAGTTTATTTTGAGGCAACAGCCATGCCGGAGTGGATATTCCTGTTCCCGTCAGATCACCGAAGTTAAGCGCCGTCGTGTGTGACCAGTACTCGGATAGGCTACCGTCCTGGTTTGCCCGTGCTGTTGCCAACCTTCCCTTCGCCTTTGCCCTAAAAGGTCAGGAAGGAAAGTGGCATGAAGTCGCTGATCAGCAGCCGTTGCGCCAGTGTCCTGGATTAACTTCCAAATCTCTCCGCAGTGTCTCATGAAGTGAGGGCAAGCGAAACTTTGGTGGTGCGTCCATCGGGTTGAGGTATTGAGCCGGACGAGCCCTTTAGTGTTCTTCGAGAGGAGAGGGCTGTGTGCCGGCACCTGGTTTCAACCTCTCCTTACTTTCGTCATCTCCAACACGAACACTACACTACACTAAACGCACACCGTTACAGTCATCTACACTTAAAATGCACTTTCACACACAGCCCTCATACTTCGCGAAGGAAAGGTGCTCGTGGGCGCTAAAGATACAGAAAACCTTTCTGATTAGGCGGCCGAACCTGCCCTTCGGAGTTTCCCACCCATTCATGCCATACGATTTTACTTGATTTGAGCGCCATAGCTCTGGTTCAAAAATGGCTCTGAGCACTATGGTACTCAACTGCTGTGGTCATCAGTCCCCTAGAACTTAGAACTACTTAAACCTAACTAACCTAAGGACATCACACACATCCATGCCCGAGGCAGGATTCGAACCTGCGACCGTAGCAGCAGCGCGGCTCCGGACTGGAGCGCCTAGAACCGCACGACCACCGCGGCCGGCCATAGCTCTGGGAATGGTCCAGTTTCAGCTCTTCTCATCTGGAAGCAGCAAGATGGAAATACTGCAATGACTGTCAGCTGTTGGAAAATATTATTTTGCCGAGCAATATTTCGTGACTGAGGTTCGTTACGTTTATTTTCCAACTAGATGTTAATATTGTCCCTGCTGAATGTGCTTGTTTCTGTCTAGATGATATAGGTCGTTCACATTGTAACAGATTTTTGACAAGAGATAAAAATAATGAAAGTAAAATGGGGATAGGCGCCTTCCGCTTTCATCAAGCTATGCGCATCACAGAAATCACCAAAAATCTAAATAAGATATACTTTCTGCGAATTTTAACGATCCTCCCCTAAGGTCTGCTGTCTAGTGTAGTGGTTACGTAATCAGGAGGAAGTTGAAATCTTCATTTGAATATATTCTGGTTCTTCTTCAAATGACTTCAGGCAAACACCTGATCTATCCAAGTCCGGTGTCTGTTCTTCCATCTACCTGAACAGTTCCTCCATATGACCGCCGACGAAAAGAAAAGTTATTTGTAATTTCTTCTTTCTGTGTCTACTGACTTTTGTGTCAAGCAGTACTTCAAATCGATTTGCTATCAGTGCAGGTATCAAGACTTACTAGGACAGGTCGTACTGAAATTTCTAGTCAAAAAAGGCGCGTGTGTTGCGTCTGCCTTAAAGGAAAATACTGAACCATTCTCAGTTCGACGCCTGGTTTGAATGAAACAAAATTTCACTAGGCTATACTGTACAGCTTGCTAAACTTGTTTATTTCTTTGAGTTACCAAGAGGAGACAGTAGGGGATGAGGTTTATTTGAGGAATTTGAAAGGTCAGAGGCGATATTTAGGTAAAAAAGTTGTAGCACTAATATTCGAATTGCTGCGGCCATCCTGGAGGTAAGGACATAAGACTCAAACAACAGAAAACATTTCCGAAGCACTACATTTTCATATCTTTCTGATACGCCTGTGTAGAACATAACATTTGCTTTTTAGCTATAGCGATCAACGGTGTCGATAAATATTTTTAGACAGAACGCAAACTTTTAGTTTTTATTATGATATCGAAAAACAGGCTTGTTTATCACTGCCCTTTAGTCTCGTCACCGTCTGCGAAACTCTTTCCACGAAGGTTTCCCTTTAGTTTTGGCACGAACTAAGAAACCTCTTGATACGCGAGGTAAAAATGCGTCGAAGGACTGCAGCAGAACATATTAGAAACGTGTTGTTGTCGTACGGTCATTTTTACATGAAACGTGTTGTTATAAGGTCATTTTTGTGTAATAAAGGAAATCAAAGCCAAGGTATTTGGCGCCTTTCATTTTAAGCAGCTTTCCTTTCTTATCGTAACTGTTGGACGAATAGTGGAGGTGGGATACTTTTACTTCGCTGTAAGTGCTTCTATTACGCTTGAATATTCTAAGACATGGCATCCGTAAGAATGAAAACAAACTTTGCGTTCAGTGGGATTGAAATCTGCAGTGCCATTCTGAACTTTTAATTTTGATCACAGATATAGTGAACTTGAAATCTAGTGAATTGCACACTGTAAGGTAATGGAAAGGCTACGAACTGTTTTCTAAATTGTATTATATTTCCGTTATTACTTTTTTCATGTGCTTAAACTTCAGAAACAAGAAGTTCGTCGTAATATAAACATACTAGACTTATCGTTTACGAAGTTCGAAGAAAGTGAACTAATACGAGGAGCTGTTGTAAGAAAGCTTATATTTTACGCAATGAGTATATTCGCTTATATCGGACATGCTTGATCTGTTTGGATCCGTCCCCTCGTTCGATATTGTATGTATCGTATTGTATGTTAACCGGGGGCCTAGAAACGACGGAGCGGCTGCGTCCCCGCCGCAGCCGCAGTGGTCCACAACCCCACGACGACTACCGCAGTCCTCTTCACCCTTCCGCCGCCCCGCACCGAACCCATGGTTATTGTGCGGTTCGGCTCCCGGTGGACCCACCCCCCTTCCCTCCCCCAGGGAACGTCTCACACCAGACGAGTGTAACCCCCTACGTTTGCGTGTTAGAGTAATGGTGGTGTACGCGTACGTGGAGAACTTGTTTGTGCAACAGTCGCCGACATTGTGTAGCTGAGGCAGAATAAGGGGAACCTGCCCGCATTCGCCGTGGCAGACGGAAAACCGCGTAAAAAACATCCACAGACTGGCCGTCTCACCGGACCTCGACACAAGTCCGTCGGGCGGATTCGTGCCGGGGACCACTCGCTCCTTCCCAATCTGGAAACCCGCGCGTTAGACCGCACGGCTAACCGGGCGGGCCTCTTTCGATATGATCAAAATCACTAGCCCTTCATTTATCAAGATTTAACTAGCTTAACACATGTTTGGAGCTGTGTCACTGTCATCCAACCCCCCCCCCCCCCCCCGAATTGTAAATTGCTTACTTTCTCCGTGGCATTGTGCCCTCTAGGAGATCGAGACACTGATATTCATGCCAGCAGGACCCTACAACGGCGGTCCTGCTGGGATCATCCAGTAGCTGAGGAGGGTTCCTCCGATGACGCGTTGCAGGATTTCGTCTGTTACCAAGCGTGATCAGTCCGGTTCATGTCAGCAGGTTCGGCAAGGCACATAATTCGGTTGAATGTTGCCTGCTGAACGAAAGTGTTCATATGGAAGGCACGAAGCATCCGTGCATTACCGTCTTCATACAGGAAGCCATCCCTGAAATGTTATCTGCAGAACTGGACAATAGGTGGAGGACAATGTCCAGTTCCTGCACTGACTTCAAATTACTCTCAATAGTAATGAGACACGTCCGGCTGCTTTATGTGATGTCGCCCCAAAACATGTCTCACTGTATCAATAAACTTGTGGGGCTGCCCGACTGAGATGTGCATAGGTACCTTACATACACCTCTACGACAGTCATAGGGTGTCACACAAAACCTGTACTCGTCTGGAAAGAGAAACCTACGCCTTAAAACCTCGTGTTTTGCAAAAACAGACATAATGTCTGATAGCATAACCGCAATCAGTGATTTTGCAATGTTACTTAGAATCCGTCTCGATTGCAAAATGTTTATATTCATATGACCGGTTTCGGTTCCTGTAGAACCATCTTCAGATCTGATATTTCGGTTACAGGAGTAACCCGTCCAAATACAGCAACTTTCACATGCTGCTATATTTGGACGGGTTACACCTGTAACCGAAATATCAGATCTGAAGATGGTTCTACACGAACCAAAACCGGTCAAATGAATAAATATTTTTCAATCAAGACGGATTGTAAGTACCATTATTAAAACCTCTTCGGTACCACTGGTCTAAAAGTATGTTTATTCATTAAACACGCCTGATACGTGTAATGAAATTACTAACAAGGTTAATAAAATGTAATTACTTTCTGTAATTATTGACTAGATTTTCATAAAAGCTATGTATTGTACACCAATCACACACGTGAGATGAGACTCATACTACAAAACAGTGGAAACTACACTACTGGCCATTAAAATTGCTACACCAAGAAGAAATGCAGATGATAAATGGGTATTCATTGGACAAATATATTATACTAGAACTGACATATGATTATATTTTCACGCAGTTTGGGTGCATAGATCCTGAGAAATCAGTACCCAGAACAACCACCTCTGGTCGTAATAACGGCCTTGATACGCCTGGGCATTGAGTCAAACAGAGCATGGATGGCGTGTACGGGTACATCTGCCCATGCAGCTTCAACACGATACTACAGTTCATCAAGAGTAGAGACTGTCGTATTGTGACAAGCCAGTTACTCGGCCACCATTGACCAAATGTTTTCAATTGGTGAGGGATCTGGAGAATGTGCTGGCCAGGGCAGCAGTCGAACATTTTCTGTATCCAGCAAGGCCCGTACAGGACCTGCAACATGCGGTCGTGCATTATCCTACTGAAATGTAGGGGTTCGCAGGGATCGAAGGAAGGGTAGAGCCAAGGGTCGTAACACATCTGAAATGTAACGTCCACTGCTTAAAGTACCGTCAATGCGAACAAGAGGTGACCGAGACGTGTAACCAATGGCACCCCATACCATCACGCCGGGTGATACGCCAGTATGGCGACGACGAATACACGCTTCCAATGTGCGATCACCGCGATGTCGCCAAACACGGATGCGACCATCATGATGCTGTAAACAGAACCTGGATTCATCCGAAAAACTGACGTTTTGCCATTCGTTCACCCAGGTTCGTCGTTGAGTACACCATCGCAGGAGCTCCAGTCTGTGATGCAGCGTCAAGGGTAACTGCAGCCACGGCCTCCGAGCTCATAGTCCTTGCTGCTGCAGATGGTGCAGATGGTTGTTGTCTTGCAAACGTCCCCATCTGTTGACTCAGGGATCGAGACGTGACTGCACGATCCGTTACAGCCAAGCGGCTAAGATGCCTGTCATCTCGACTGCTAGTGAAACGAGGCCGTTGGGATTCAGCACGGCGTTCCGTATTACCCTCCTGAACAGATAGAATCCATATTCTGCTAACAGTCATTGGATCTCCACCAACACGAGCAGCAATGTCGCGATGCGATAAACCGCAAACGCGATAGGCTGCAATCCGACATTTATCAAAGTCGGAAACGTGCTGGTACGCATTTCTCCTCTACACGAGGGATCGCAACAACGCTTCACCAGGCAACGCCGGTCAACTTCTGTTTGTGTATGAGAAATCGGTTGTAAACTTTCGCCATGTGAGCACGTTGTAGGTGTCGCCACCGGCGCCAACCTTGTGTGAATGTTCTGAAAAGTTAATCATTTGCATATCACAGCATCTTCTTCCTGTCAGTTAAATTTCGCGTCTGTAGCACGTCATCATCGTGGTGTAGCAATTTTAACGGCCAGTAGTGTATTGTATTTATGTCCGCAGCTCGTGGTTTCGCGGTCGCGTTCTCGCTTCCCGAGGACGGGGTCCCGTGTTTGATTCCCGGCAGGTTCACGGATTTTCACCTGTCTTTGTGTTGTCCTCATCATTTCATCCTTATTCCTGGCGTTGGGTAGATTGGACTGAGCAAAGTTTGGGACTTTGTACGGGCCCTGATAACTGGGCAGTTCAGCGCCCCAAAAACCAAACATCTTCATCATATTATCTTTGTGCTGCAAGGTGTTAATCTTCCATTTACAGTCTGTAGACAATCAAATAGGATTGGGCCAAGACGGACAAGAGATGAACAAATGAATGAAAACACACACCTGCTAGCCGGCCGCGGTGGCCGAGCAGTTCTAGGCACTTCAGTCTGGAACCGCGCGATTTGCTACGGTCGCAGGTTCGAAACCAGCCTCGGGCATGGATGGGTGTGATGTCCTTGGGTTAGTTAGGTTTAACTAGTCCTAATTTCTAGGGGACTGATGACCTCAGATGTTAAGTCCCATAGTGCTCAGAACCATTCGAAAAAACCTGGTCAACCTGGACACTGGATTTGCCGTTCATCACTGAAGAGTTAGGGAAACAATACGACATCGCAGTGCCTGTGTTATTCTAAATTACAATGAGTGGTCATTCGGACATGCACACATCGCTGGCGGTGTATGGAAGTTTGGTCTGCCCGTAGGTTGTACTCGGAGAGCCAAATGGTAAGGCGACCACTCGCGATAAGCGGGATATCCGTGTTCGAATACCGGTCCGGCAAAAATTTTCAGTGACTTCATTACAGTCTGCACCTGATGGTTCTCCATATTCGCAACTGCGAATACATTTAATGTATCAGGGAAACAATGCCTGATTTAAATTACTGACGATGCAGAACGCTGAAACTTACTGTGGTAGGTATCAACATCTTAATAAAGGTTAACAAAGAATTGGCACTTCTGTATTTCACGTAACATCAGCTCCGTATGCAGACTAAGGTTACCACGTCCATATTTTGTATACAATACGCGAGGTACGAAGAGGATATTCAGGTAAAATTCGCGTAGTACGGTGTTAGGTGTATGTATTATTGTGCGTACGAAACTTTTAGAATCAAAATTGATCTTGACACGTGGAGTCTGGGTCGACACAACGTTCCCAGAGGCGTCCAAAAAGGTAGTGCGGAATAATGATGCTATGATGTACACTAGTCGGCGGTCAACTTCCCGTGTTGACAACCCGCCTGGCTGCAGAGTGACAACGTCCGCACGCATGGTCTAAGTAAGACTGAAACGACCTTTCAGGGCACGCTGACGGACTGAACCGTGCAGACCAGCCGCAATGTCCCATTCCCGACTGGAAACACACGGCTCTCTGCTGAAAAGCACTCACATTTCCCTTTTCTTTTAACTCTATTGCACAGGTGGAGAGGTACTTAGCGAGATCTTCTTCTAGAGCAAGTATTGAGAAAGAGGTTTCCAATAAAAAGTATTGGCTGGAGCATAAGCCGCGAAAAAATTGACTTAAAAAAAGGATCAATAAAGGTAAGATTGAGTGGAAGGAAGGTAGAGAAAGGAAGAAGATCTGGAGTGCTGGAGGCCACGAAATCAATAGATTATCCGTAGATTAAAGAAGAGAAGGTAAGTGGAGAGCTTCATTCGATTCCTGCTTTAAGTCGTTTATACCAAAGAAGAAGAATATCCGTTATTGGTCTGTGTTACATTGATGCGGACTGAAATGATCGGATGTATCAGTCGTATTTACAACAACAACAACAACAAAATACAGACAATGTACATATGCGTGGTTAAAAATTTTGAACAGTTTACGTAAGTGAGACGATAGAAAATATCTCGAGTTCTGAGAAGTCTTTCATGGATTATACCATCGTATAAGAGTATAGGCGCCGGCCACTGTGTCCGAGCCGTTCTAGGCGCTCCAGTCCGGAACCGCGCTGCTGCTACGGTCGCAGATTCGAATCCTGCCTCGGGCATAGATGTGTGTGATGTCCTTCGGTTGGTTGTGTTTAAGTAGTTCTAAGTCTAGGGGACTGAAGGCCTCAGATGTAAAGTCCCATAGTGCTCAGAGCCATTTTTGAAGAGTATAGGCGTCCGCAAGAGGGGAGGGGCAGCATGAGGAGGGGTAAGAGGAGAAACTCCACCCCTCCCGCTACGATCTGGAATACAGAGTATTAATTCATCACAGATTTCTAACAACCTCTAGAAGTGGGTGGATAACCATCAATTCTGTGGGTGATTATAAATTTTTGGGTCATCTACAAGAGTTAGTTTTTATATCATGGCACATCTCGAAACTGACCAACTCATTTATATAAAAATTGACACTTTTACAGTCTTATTCCTCCACCTCACTTTCTCCCGTGGAAAAATTTCTGCTGAGGCCTATAGTCGCAGATATCGGAAAATTGTAGCGAAACACAGGAAATTCTGAAGAGCATCGACGCTTGGTGTAGCGACTGGCTGTTGACAATCTACGTAACCGGATGTGACGTATTGCTCTTCAGTGAGCGTAAACACCAATTATTTTTGTTTCATTATACTTCCTCTTCTTCGTTGCATTGTCCCTTACTCTCTTGAGGGTCGGCCGTTGAGTAAATCTCATGTGCAAGTGTGACGACGTTCTCTAAACGATTGTGTAGCGTGTAACTGAGGTCGAACATGGGTACCAGAGCGGTATTTACTAGGGCTGTTGATAAAACATCGTTATATCGATTTATTTCCATTACACATCGACTTATGTCGGTATTGTTACACCCACGACATATCGATATCGAATGGCTATATCGAGTGCCTACATTTTATTTTGTATAATATTTATTTCGTAATTTTCGGTAAATATTCGAAAGTCTTCTTTTGGCATTGTAGTAGAACACAATTTTACTCTCACTGCGTGAAGGGAGCGTTACTTCTTTTTGACCTTCCATAAAGTCCAGTCTTTCTCTTCGACGGTGTAGCAAGTATAGTGGTCACAAAGAAGAAGTCCGATTGCACTGGGGGGTCGCGGTGTGAATGGAATAACAAGATTTCCGATGTGAAGAAATAGCACACGAGTTCGTTAAAAATATTTTTTAACCCAAGTGGTGTGCTATTTCTTCACATCGGCATTCTTAAAAAACAGTTGCTGCAAATGATGAACAAAAATCTGAATGAGAAGATTGTCGTTTGCGGTGGGAGGAGACTTGTGAGGGAAAATATCGAGGTAATCGGCGCTCGGCGCTACCAACAGAAATGGCAACGTTTAGCTTCACCATGCGTTCTTGACACCACAACTGCTAGGTCACTGGCGTTAGCAGAAATGAAAAACAACGAAGTCGACACGAAATGTTCCGGAGAAACCCGATGTATGACGAAACCGAACACGGACGACCCATCGGACGCCTTTTATTGTGCCACTTACATGCAGTTACCACTTTTAGCAAAGTGGTTATAGGCAAGCGTGAACGTGCATCGCTTCCTTTTCAATTCTTGCTTTAATGGGGCTAAGCAGGTTACTAGCTTGCTGACGTACAAGGTATCCAATAATAAATCAATACTTAAACATACAGATTTAAAACCGGCAGCGTATGTGCAATGTGCAGCCTATATTTTTGTAGATCAGTATGGCGATAAATTTTCCGTTGATGTAACGGTGCCTTTTTACGATTTATCGCATATTTATCTAAATGAATGTCAGAAAGCACCTAAAACCCACATCCAGGCTGGACAGCTCACCAGCCGTCGTTATTCCGCGGAGTCGAGGTACTGTAAGTAGGGTGTTTAGGTTTTTATGTTTGTAACGCCTCGTAGTGCTCTGTATGAAAATCTCTGACTGCGCTGTGTGCAGTCTGTGGCTGGTTGGACTCATTGTAGGAATATTCGCTTGTCTAGTGTTGGGCAGTTGGATGTGAACAGCGCGTAGCGTTGGGCGGTTGGAGGTGAGCGGCCAGCAGTGGTGGATGTGGAGAGAAAGATGCCAGAGTTTTGAGAGATTACTATAAGCGGACGACCTGGACGTGTGCCCGCCAGGAAAAGGAAATTTGTGAAGATGGTTGTCTTGAATTGATAGATATATATGATGACTTTTGAACATTATTAAGGTAAATAAATTGTTTGTTCTCTATCAAAATCTTTCGTTTTCTAACTATGCCTATCAGTAGTTAGTGCCTTCAGTAGTTATGATCTTTTATTTAGCTGTCAGTATTGGCGCTGCTGTATTGCAGTAGTTCGAGTAACGAAGATTTTTGTGAGGTAAGTGATTCATGAAACATATTGTTAGTGAAGGTCATTCTTTTGTGGGGATTATTGAGAATCAGACTGCGTTGCCCTAAAGAAA
Organism: Schistocerca piceifrons; assembly: GCF_021461385.2. Lineage (NCBI taxonomy): Eukaryota > Metazoa > Arthropoda > Insecta > Orthoptera > Acrididae > Schistocerca > Schistocerca piceifrons. The sequence goes on along the minus strand of NC_060139.1, from coordinate 1,022,473,977 downwards.
TATTGTGTGTCAATTTAGTGATGATCAGAATAAGTAAAGAGAAAACTGTTTAGGTACGTTGAGTTTTAGTCAGCCGTTTGAAAATCATATAACGTAGAAGTTTACGAGCAGAGTCATTCATAATTTTTCAATGGGACGTTTCAGTACGACACGAGGCTCGCCTATAAGAATTCCAGAAGCGGCACGTTAGCGCGTTTAGTGGTTTAGTGTTCGATTACACTGCAAAACCGAACTTCGCGTAGGAGTGGGCGGCCAGAGCGACCTAAAATGGAAGGACGACGGACAATTCCTTGCCAGACTACAACACGTTACAAGCTTCTAGTTCTTGTAGAGAGGACTGAGTACATAACATTTTGAATAGGAACCTACATACGGAAACTTACTTGGCAACAATTGGAAGGGAAACCTGACGGAACATCCATTTAACATTCAAGCACATTTGTTGGTATTAACACTTAAACATTACGTTTTAACATTACTCGAAAACAAAACAAAAAACCGCATCCTTTATGTACAGAACAGTACTGATGAACTACAACGGCGGCTCGATGTGGCGACCACCAACGTTGTTACAGACACTGTACCTACGAAGCGTTCTGGCACGCACTGTCCTTTGCACCAGTGTTTTTTCAGTTACTATTGCACCGGCCTCAACTTTTGCCAGCAGATTTTCCTCTGTCTCGGGTATAAAACAAATACTGTGTTCGTCGGGGCAGAGACTACTATGCCTTGTAAATTCTTAAGTACCACTAGTCATAAAATTTGTTTACTCATCAAATATTTCTATCACGCGTAATCAAATGACCAACAAGGTTAAAAAATGTAATTATTTTCAATCATTATTAACCAGCTTTCCAAAAAACTGTGTGTTGTATACGACACACATACACATACACTTGAAAGTCATTCTGCAAAATACTGGAAAGTACTATGATAATCCTGCAAGAGGATAACATTTCATGAACAGTCTTTTGACAAGCTGCATTGGTTCAAGATGGATAGAACAATTAATAAAAACACGCCGCTGCTGAACGTCGACAATGGGTTTGCTTACCTTCTCATGATTGGGATTCACAGTCATATAATATTTTTTAAAAGACATCACAGTCGCCGTTGACAGTATAAAATATTTATTATTACGATTGTAATTTCGGCCTTGTGCCCATTTTTCAAGTAACGCAAGATCCGTGTCATGCTCATCGGATCTGTGAAACTCTCACAGTCAAAAGGCTGCATTTTGACGACGACATGTACTCATGTCAGATAGTCTAACATTCTGACAGAATGTAACTTTTGCAGTGTTACTTGAAAATGGCCACAAGGCCGAAATTGCAATCGTAATAGTAAATATTTTATACAGTCAACGGCGTCTATGATGTCTTTTAAGAAATGGATTTGCTGTTGTTCATTGAAGGCTTCAGGGAGACAAACCCCAACTTCAATAACTGACGATGCAGAGCGCTGAAACTTGCTGCTGTAGTTGGTAGCAGGTGAAGGAAGATTGACGAACTATTGGCACTTCTGTCTTCGCGTAACGTGCCTTTTGCATACGACCCCACAAGAAGTTGTCAATAGGATCTACATCTTGCAGTCACGGCCACACGGTTGGACACCTCTGCCTATCCATCTTTCAACAGCAGACGTATCTTTCAACAGCAGACGTTGAAGTGTTATTCGTCTGAATTGAAACCGTTGTAGATCGAAAACGGTAGTTTCCGGACGTGGGTCCATATGAAAAAATGTTATGCACTCACTTCCATATACAAGTCTTAGATATCAGTAACGGGAATTTCCGAACGCCCAACATAAAAAGTGGCTAGTCGCCGTACTTCTTGAAGTATAGGGCTGCGGCCTGCCAGCCACCAGCGCGCCACCTTCTCCAGTCATGATCTCTCACAGCTTGGGGGGGGGGGGGGGGGGAGGGGATGAAGGTCAGGGCACGAGCGACAGGGACCGGTTTCCAGGAGCGGTGCGCGCGCACGGGTCCACGGCAGGCCGGGCGATGACGCGCCGACGGTTATCTGCGGGGACTCACAGAGTACTTAAGGCGGGGCGAGGTAGCCCACTGCAGGCCCAGCACCAGCCGCCAGCTGCCGGCATGTGGTCGACGCTCCTGCTGTCTGCTCTCTTCGCCTGCGCCTCCGCCGCCGCCCTCGGCGGCTCCACGGACGGTGAGTGCCGCCTCTCTCGCGGTCACTGCCTCTGAAGGCTCACACTCGCAACTCCACTGGTCTAACGAACCGGCCGGCCGCGCCCGTCCGCCAGGGTGAACAGATTGGGCCGCGGAGCGCTCTGCAGTCTAGGTTTCGCTTATTTTAAACCTACATACAAACTCCGCAGGCCACCGTACGGTGCACGGCAGAGGGTACCATGTACCACTACTAATTATTTCCTTTCGTACTCTACTCGCAAACACAGCGAGGTAATACGACTGTATATATGCCTCCGTACGACTCCTTATTTAGCTTGTCTTCACGAGGGCTATTTGGAAAGTAAGGCTTGACTGGGCGCGAAATCCCATGAAGCTTTACACAGATGTGTTGGGTAGTGCCCTAATATCCCCTTCGATCGCATCATGTCGCTCTTTTCAGTTATGAATGAGCACCCACAGCCGGCCGGAGTGGCCGTGTGGTTCTAGGTGCTACAGTCTGGAGCCGCGTGACGGCTACGGTCGCAGGATCGAATCCTTAGGTTAGTTGCGTTTAATGGTTCAAACGGCTCTGAGCACTATGGGACTCAACATCTTATGTCAGAAGTCCCCTAGAACTTAGAACTACTTAAACCTAACTAACCTAAGGACATCACACACACCCGTGCCCGAGGCAGGATTCGAACCTGTGACCGTAGCAGTCCCACGGTTCCGGACTGCAGCGACAGAACCGCACGGCCACCGCGGCCGGCAGTTACGTTTAAGTAGTTCTAAGTTCTAGGAGACTGATGACCACAGCAGTTAAGTCCCATAGTGCTCAGAGTCATTTGAACCATCTTTTGAGCACCCAGAAAACAGTTGTTCCCGCATAGTATGAGGGTCTGGTGAGGGATTTCGCCTGTTATTATACAGCCCACATAACATAACTCTCATGTGTTTGGTTCTTCATGACAGTTCTCGGCCGCCCTCGGCAGGAGCAGCCCCTGCATTCAGTGGGAACTGTTTCATCACCTACAATACAGCTCGTAATTGGTTCCCCCTGAGTTTAATCTCTGCTGAAGTGAACCGCTGGCTATGAAGACAACATTTTGGTGGTGGTGGTGGTTAGTGTTTAACGTCCCGTCGACAACGAGGTCATTAGAGACGGAGCGCAAGCTCGGGTTAGGGAAGGATTGGGAAGGAAATCGGCCGTGCCCTTTCAAATGAACCATCCCGGCATTTGCCTGAAACGATTTAGGGAAATCACGGAAAACCTAAATCAGGATGGCCGGAGACGGGATTGAACCGTCGTCCTCCCGAATGCGAGTCCAGTGTGCTAACCACTGCGCCACCTCGCTCGGTCACAACATTTTGGCACAGACATTGAGTTGTAGACTAGTTTATAGTGCAACGTCCGGGGATATAATGAATATGAAACTTCTTGGTTTATTACTACTACCTGACCTCGGCTCTGTTTCAATGTGCGAATATACCCCCTGTATCGTTTGCATCGTTTTAATATGATGATATATTTTATTAATAAAACCCTTATTCAATCAGTAGTTTGCTACCTACAGAAATGACAATGCTTTGATTATGGTCTGTTATTAAATCTTACTTTTACTCATTAAAAACAGGATGAGCAATATTCCTAACCTGAAACATTACAATCAAATTAAGTCCCTAAACTAACTATCCCACCATTGGCAGAATGGAGACTCTATCCCTAATCGTCCCTTTCCCTAACTTAGTAGGTTAATACTGGCCACGCAAGTGGTTTTACTGAAGTTCCACCTAGACGGACACGGAATCAGAGAACTCAAGCTAAGAGCTAGTGAAACGCATACGCAGTTTCAGTTACAGTGCCCTACTTTGCCAGATGTTTGCTCTAATATCACCATAATTCAGCACGTAGATTACGACAGTCGTCCCAGGCACCAGCGTGATGCCGCATTTCCCCGGTGAGAGCTCTTGCGGAGAGGACCCTCAGCGACCGCCTCGCACCACCGCCGACACCAGAGTCCCGATCTTGTTGCCGCCAAACTGTGCGGTTCCTCGCACATGTATCCATACGCGTTTTATTTGGCCAGTCAGGACTCTGAATTTTTGCGCGGTTCTTGTTGCCATCAAACTTTTCCGTTCCTCTCACATGTTTTCCTACGCTTTTTGGCCAATGGGGAGTAAAATTTCGCACGAATCTCCCGCCTTTCATGGGCGCGCCGTATTTGCGACCCGTTAGCCTCAAAGGCGGGAAACAGTCTCTCTGTGTCTCGCACTTACGCCCTCTCTCTCTTCTTCCACCTGTGAGGTCTCAGGCTCGCCCAATACCCCCTGTGGTCACAAGTGCCGCTCAACCGACAAAGCAGCCGCCGTGTGCAGCATCGACCAGCTGCCGGCCACCTCGCTTGTTCGACATCACAAACAACTCTTTCCTGTGTCCCTCCAAACTGCTTTCCCAATGATAATATGCACGGTTCTAAAATCTTACGTACCAGTATTGACCTTGATATGTTGACATTAGTATCGTTCTCTCAAATGGCTATCTCTATCCGCGCGTTATTTGTCATATATTATTTTCTGAATACATATCATGTAAGGTGCTAAAATCCGCCACCTTACAATAGAATTGGCGGAAAACACAGGCGGCTGCCTTCTATGACTGGGATATTGGAACGTTGGTACAACGTTGCGACAGATTTCTAAGTCGGAGCGCCCACTGTATAGAAAAGTAGCTGGAAGGTAGCTGTTGCAAATAAAACTTTTTTGATTTTCACAGGACCTTTCTTTCAGAATAGCTTTGGTATCTTAGTAGTACTTAAGCGAAGTATACGTTCGCGGCAGTAGAATCAGTCTGTAGTCAGCTTAAAATTCCGGTTCTTTAAATTTCCTCAGTAATGTTCTTCAAAAAGAACGCCATCTTCGCTCCATGGATTCCTATTTGTGTTTCCGAAGAGTCTCCAAACACTTGCTTGTTATTCGAAACCACTGGTAATAAATCTAGTACCCCGCCTCTGAATTGCAACTTCGCAATAAAATCGCGCGGAATTTTCGGCGTAAGTACCATAACCACTTAACCTCAAGTATTTATTTTCGGTGTATTTCAACGTTTGGAGGTTAGTTATTTTCACATAGGGCGCTTCTAACACTTTTTTCCTTCCGTAGGGCAACAACACACCAAAAATACTTCGCCACAGTGGAATAATAAAAATCGGAAACGGACGATAATGTAAAGTGTATCTTGAAAATCATGTGAACAGCCGTCTGATGATGAACTTGCCAGTTCGAAACCGGTAACTGCGCAATTTACCTAAATAAACAGCAGTGTTAATAGTGGATAGTTGCTGTTTTCTTCTTTGTAATAATTAACCTACATTAAGAGAATAGAAGCTTTCGAAATGTGGTGCTACAGAAGAATGCTGAAGATTAGGTGGGTACATCACATAACTAATGAGGAGGTGTTGAATAGAATTGGGGAGAAGATGTGTTTGTGGTACAAATTGACTAGAAGAAGGTATCGGTTGATAGGACATGTTCTGAAGCATCAAGGGATCACTAATTTAGTATTGGAGGGCAGCGTGGCGGGTAAAAATCGTAGAAGGAGACGAAGAGATGAATACACTAAGCAGATTCAGAAGGATGTAGGTTGCGGTAGGTACTGGGAGATGAATAAACTTGCACAGGATAGAGTAGCATGGTGAGCTGCATCAAGCCAGTCTCAGGACTGAAGACCACAACAACAACATGCTGCCACTGGTTGCTCCGACTAGGATGCAAAAGTCTATCTGGGAGCCCTTATACATCTCCCATACCGTCCCGATCTCTCCTCATCGATTTCCGTATTTTTGGCGCTCTGAAGAAAGACGTTAGTGCCATCGATTCGCTTTGGAGAAGAAACGCATGCCGTGTTACCATCATGGTTCAATAGGGAGTCGCAAACATTTTTCCATGACCGTCTTATCTGATAGTGGGACACATATATTGACGATTATGGCGATTATTTTTGAAATAATAAATACTTCATTAACTTTACATCAGACTCCTTCTTCATACAATGCATTAATATTGAAAAGCGTTTCTAATCAAAATTGTGGGTCTTTCCTAGCCTCTAAAAAGAGATAAGTTTGTTTCAATTTAAACCTAAGTACGTTTCATGAAATGCTCAACGCTAAATCTATCGAAATACGAAATTTTTCTCTGAACTGCTACCTAATGGGACCTATACGGTTAGTAATTAGAACACTAACTCCATCTTACATCTACTGTTTCTGTATTTTCAACAGGTGCCGACTTCGCCCATCATCAGTTGGAGGTTCTGAGGCTCTTTGCCAAGATTCAGCAGCCGGTATTGATCCCAGAACACGATGAAGTGTTGAAGGCATTTAAATGGGAATCCATGAAGGACAAATTCAAGGTACGCATATCAGTTGTACTTAGCAATAGCCGGCCGGGGTGGCCGTGCGGTTCTAGGCGCTCCGGTCCGGAGCCGCGCTGCTGCTGCGGTCGCAGGTTCGAATCCTGCCTCGGGCATGGGTGTGTGTGATGTCCTTAGGTTAGTTAGGTTTACGTAGTTCTAAGTTCTAGGGGACTGATGACCACAGCAGTTGAGTCCCATAGTGCTCAGAGCCATTTGAACCAACTTAGCAATAACGGAACACACTACTTACTGAGAAACCCTAAAGCAGAAATGTGTAAGGTTACGGGTCTGACCGTTTCAGGATCCCACCATGCTGGAACGCTTCATGTACTTGTACGACCATCACGTGTTCCTGGAGAGAAACAAGGACTTCAGCATGACGTATATGGCACACTTCTGGCAGATGAAGCAGCTGTACAAACTTCTTCATTCTGCCACCGACTTCGAAACTTTTTGGAAGGTAAGAGGGAATCTACACTATGAAATAATATAGTGTAAATGAGACTGAGAAAGGTATCAGGACTCGCCAAACACGTAACTGGTAGAATGTGTGGAAGGGTAAGTCAGGGCTAACATACCAGAGAGTGTTTAATTATGCTCGGTGTAAAGCTCTGTTTCCGTTGCTTGTTCTGAGTGCACTCATCATGCTGTGTAAACAATTGTCTCCAACGTTTAGCATCTTATTTCATTAGATGTGTGTCCAATAACATGAATTTTCTTGGATGTCGGAACTCCTGACTTTATCTCAGAGAAGTACTCAGTTCTGTAGCTCGGTATACACTATGAGAAGTTCCCTTTTCTTGTTCCAGTCGTGAATCGTGCGTGAGAAGAACAACAGTTGGTTAGTTTCCGTATGACCCCAAATCTCTCTAATTTTACATTCATGGTCTTTCCGTAAGACATATACATATAAGACGAAACAATATATTAGTCGACCCTTCTAGCGAAGCTACCACTCGCTATTTTAACAGCAAATCACGCCGTGAGACATAACGCTCTCGCACAGCGCCTGTCACTGGGATTGAGTGCGAACCTCCGTCACGCTTCCGCACTTATTTAACGAACCCATGACAAAACACGCTGCTCTTCTTTGGATTTCCTATATTTCATTTATCAGTTCCACACTGTAAGGGTCTCATTCTGAGGAGCAATATTCAAGTAGTTATCGAAAGTACATTTTGCAAGCTATAATATTCATGAGTATAGTCCACTTCCTGAGAATTTTTACCATGAATCGCATCTGTCTTACGATTGTTTTTATGTGTTCCTTCCATTTTAAATCGCTCCACATACGTACTCTTGGATATTTAATGGCTATAACTGTTTTAGTGACTTTTTGACAATCGCTTAATCGAAAAATAACTGATAATTCCGCCTATTTTGGCGTAATACTTTAAATTTGCTTCTATCGAAGATTAAACGTGAATCCATTTACTAAGAATTAATCCTCTGGAGATCTTCTCAGTACAGACAGCACTATTCGCGAACAGTCTAACAACGTTATCATTTGTGTTCGCACGAAGTTGCTTTTACATCCGATTATCTTTCCCCTAAGAACGACATGCTACATTCATTTTATGGTCCAACTCAGCCACCAACGTGGTCTGATATTCTGCACCCTTGCTTTTTGTTCATTAGGCTACAACGGGGAACTGTATTGAAAGTTTTCCGAAAGTTAAGCAACACAGGATGAACCTTGGTGCCAGCGTCACCTATCATCTTGCTCCCGTGGATGAATAGAGTAAGCTGTTTTCCACACGATCGTTGTTTGCATAACATTGACTCAAAATGTGGTAGAAACCTCAAAGAGATTCTCGTCGTATATAAAGTGTACCAGTGGAAAAAAAACAGCCTATACCGTCACCGCGCCATGGCGATGGAAATGTCACCGATTATGGTGCCACTAAAGCGGAGTTACTAAATACACTTTTCTGTAATTCCTTCAGGAAAGAAGACGAAGTAAATATTCCAGAATTCCAAGCCAGAACTGCTGTTAGCATGAGTGACATAAAAGTAGGTATCTTAGGTGTTGCGAAACAACTCAAATCACTTAAGAAAGGCAAGTCTTCCGGTCCAGATGGTATACCAATAAGGTTCCTTTCAGAGTATGCAGACACAATAGCGCCTTTCTTAGCAATCATATACATCCGCTCACTTGACAAAAGGTCTGTTCCTAAAAACTGGAAATTAGCACAGGTCACACCAATATTCAAGAGAGGAAACAGGTGTAACCCATTGAATTACAAACGCATATCACTGACCTCAATTTGCAGTAGTATTTTGGAGAATATACTGTATTCGAACATTATAAATCACCTTGAAGAAAGTGACTTACTGATACATAACCAACATGGATTCAAAAAATATCGTTCTTGTGCAACACAGATAGGTCTTTATTCCCACTAAGTAATGAGTGATGTCGACAAGGGATCTTAGATCGATTCCATATTCCTAAATTTCCAGAAACCTTTCGAGACTGTTCTTCACATGCGACTATGAACCAAATTGCGTGCATATGGAGTATCGTCTCAGTTGTGTGACTGGATTCGTGATTTCCTCTCAGAGAGGTCACAGTTCCTAGTCATAGACGGTAAATCATGGAGTACAACAGAAGTGATATCTGGAGTTCCGCAAGGTAGTGTCATAGGCCCTCTGCTGTTCCTGATTTACATAAATGATCTAGGTGATAATCTGAACAGCCCTCTTAGACCGTTTGCAGATGACGCAGTAATTTACCATCTAGTAAAATCATCAGACCATCAATTCCAATTACAAAATGATCTAGAGAGAATCTCTGTATGGTACGAAAAGTGGCAATTGGCACTAAACAAAGAAAATTGCGAGGTCATCCGCATGGGTACTAAAATAATTCCGATAAATTCTGGGTATACGACAATTCGCACAAGTCTAAGGGCTGTCAATTCGACTAAATACCTAGGAATTACAATTACGAGCAACTTAAATAGGAAATACCAAACAGATAATATTGTGGAGAAGGCGAAACAAAGACTGCGCTGTGTTGGCAGAACACTTAGAAGAGTCGACAGACCCACTAAAGAAACAGCCTACATTACACTTGACGTCCTCTGCTGGAATATTGCTGCGCGGTGTGGGATCTTTATCAGGTAGGATTGACGGAGGATATCGAAAATGTGCAAAGAAGGGCAGGTCGTTTCTTGTTATCGCGCAATAGGAGTGAGAGTGTCACTGATATGATACGCGAGTTGGGGTGGCAGTCTATTTAAGAAATTTCAATCACCAACTTTCTCTTTCGAATGCAGAAATATTTTGTTGACACTCACCTACGTAGGGAGAAATGATCATCAGAATAAAATAAGAGAAATCAGAGCTCGAATGGAAAAATTGTGTCCTTTTTTCCCACGCGCCATTCGAGAGTGGAATGGTAGAGAAGCAGTATGAAAATGATTCGATGAACTCTATGCCAGGCACTTAAGTGTGAATTGCAGAGTAACCATGTAGATGTAGATGTAGACACGTGTTGATTCCCATAGAGATTTTTGTTGTCCAGGTAGGCCACAACACACAAAACGTGTTCCAAAATTCTGCAATAGGTTGAGGTTGGCGATACAGGCCTAGAGATGTTTACAGTTGTTCGTCCGCCCTTCTCTTAAGAAGACCTGCACTTATACTAATCACCTGGAACATTTAATTTTTCCAGTGTCTTACAACAGACTACTTTTAGAAACGGGGAAAGCTGTTTCACATTATCTAGAATCGTACAGGAATCCCATCATGAGCAACAGTCTTATCTCCTTCGACCAATTTTAGCTGATTTTGTATTCTCATGCCACTTAATTCGATATCTGCCATTCTGCTGTTAGTGCGACGATTTTAAGGAGTAATCGCTCTACGAATTTCCTCAGTTAAGCAGATTAGCAGCACGAAATTTAGGATTTCAGCTCTCTATCATCTTTCGTTTTTGCTGTCAGTATGGTCCGTGATTAACTGGTGAGATGACTGTGCTGCATTCGCTGTCATAAATTAAAACAGCAACTGCAAAGGATTTTGTATCAGATAGGTGCTTAGAATTTTATACTCCATTTCGTTGAACCCTTTACGCATTATTCTCTTAACACTCATTTTGGTTTCGATCACATTCTCTTTGTCAAAAACGTTTAGGTCTTGTCTTGAAATTCTCTATGTTTACCGAGTAGCTTGGTTTCTCTTTGTCGAAACGCTTTGGTTAGGTGGTGAATTTCTCTCTGTTTTCGACGTTACTTTCCTATATGGCTGTTAAATCCGAAGGATTTTTCTCAACTATCAAATGCTTCTCACCTTTCTCACCTGTCGGTTTAAGGCGTGATGTTCAACACTCTCGAATTTTGTCCATTTATACTCAGGCGATTGCCTGATTATGATAGATGAGGTAGACAGAAATCTGTATCTTGTCGCATTTACTAAGCGGGAATATTTTCCTACCTTTCTGAACTTTCCTACTGACGTATTCAGTGATGTTAACCGGCCGTATGATCACTAACTCCCTTCTCTACGTTATTTGAAAAGAAAAGTTCGGGCCTGTTCGTAGTCATGAGATCTAAAACGATACCCGCTTCAGTGGGTCCTCTAACCACTCAACATTATTTCTGGATAAGGCATTTAGTACATCACACGAAACGCTGTGTTTACTACTCATACCAATCACTTGAGTCCCCAATCTTCTTTTTTTTTGTGTATCATCGGTCTTCCGACTGGTTCGATGCGGCCCACTACGATTTCCTCTCCTGTGTCAACCTCTTCATCTCAGAGCAGCACTTCCAATCTAGAGCCTCAATTATTTTCTGGATGTATTCCAATCTCTGTCTTCCTCTCCAATTTGTACCCTCTGTAGCTCCCTCTAGTACCATGGAAGTTATTCTTTGATGTCCTATCATTCTGTCCATTCTCCTTGTCAGTGTATTCCATATATTCCTTTCCTCACCGATTCTGCGTAGAACCTCCTCATTCCTTACTTTATCAGTCCACCTAAGTTTCAACATTATTCTGTAGCACCACATCTCAACTACTTCGAGTCTCTTCCGGTTTTCCCACAACCCATGTCTCACTGCCGTACTTTGCTGCTCTCCAAAAGTACATTCTCAGACATTTCTTCCACAGACTAAGGTCTGTGTTTCATACTAGTAGAATTCTCTTGCCCAGGAATGACCTTTTTCCAGTGCTAATATGCTTTTGATGTTCGCCTTGCTCCGTCCATCGTTGGTTGTTTTGCTACCTACATCGTAGAATTCATTAACTTCACCTACTTCGTGACCATCAATGCTGATGTTAAGCTTCTCAATGTTCTCACTTTTGCTACTTCTCATTACTTTCGTCTTTCTTCAATTTTCTCTCAGTCCATATTCTGTACTCATTACATTTTTCATTAGCACATCATCACTATCACTCAGGACAGCATTATCATCAGCAAATAGTATCACTGATATCCTTTCACCTTGAATTTCAACCCCCTCTTGAACCTTTCTTTTATTCCCATCATTTCGTCTTCGATGTACAGGGGGCGATGGACAATTTCCCTGTCTTACACCCTTTTCAATACAAACACTTCGTACTTGGTCGTCCACTCTTATTATTCCTTCTTGGCTCTTTCACATATTGTATATTTCCCGTCTTTCCCTATACCTTACCCCTCCATCTAATAGTATAAAATGATCAAGAAGAAATTAAATTTTCGTGGAATGTTGCGCTACTGCGGGCCATGTGACAGGGGTTTTGTAAGAGCACCTATTTACCGCATCTGATCTAGGGAAAAACTTCTTCATGAATGACAACGTTCACACAGCGGTTCTCCAAAAGATCCGTGACCAAGGCTCGGATTTCTATTGTCGAGGAACTGAATGTTTCGGAACGTTAATGCTTGCCCGGTGTCGGCAGATAAATAGGATATTTCAGTGCCTGTGTTGTTTAAAAGTGCGAGTCATTGTTCTTCGGATATGCATGCGTGTCCGAATGAACATTACATCGCACTTCTCAACAACACAGGCACTGAAATATCGTCTCCATTCTTATTGTTCCCGCTTAGTTCTAGTATACATTGTATATTATTGAATATATTGTATATTATTACATTTATAAAAACATAGCGTCTGGTTGGTTATGATCAGCTTAACAGATTTAACCCTTTGTTTTGGATTTAGGATTCAAATTACACACGGTGTAACAAAAATCCACGGCACAAATGACAGGACACATACCTCATACGTAGACGAAGAAATTATGTTATATGAACATGGGTCTGGGAACGCTCTGTTTTCATGTTACAATTCAATTTCATCTACACGTTAATCATGAGAAACACACACGACCAGAACGTTAGAATCATGGGGAACATGCACTCTCGGCGACGTCTGGTTACGTTGTGCAACACCAGTGGTTTGTTTTAGATGTACCTGTCGCTATGCGACGTACGTCATTGATTATTTACTAGTAACATCAACTATTCCAGCAATCAGTACGACCGTTTCAAGCACATAGGTTACAGCGTAGAGTTAATCACAGACTTGGCTCGTGCAATGGTAGTGTACACAAATGCAGACCTGGCAGATGCCCATTTTATGTATGGATTAGCTTGTACCGGCAGAAATTTCGTTACTGACGGATAGGTAGAGATGGGCCAATGGCCTAGCCTCCACGCTCTCCAGACCTAAACCCACTGCCGGCCGGAGTGACCGAGCGGTTCTAGTCGCTACAGTCTGGAACCGTGCGACCGCTACGGTCGCAGGTTCGAATCCTGACTCGGGCATGGATGTGTGTGATGTCCTTAGGTTAGTTAGGTTTAAGTAGTTCAAAGTTCTAGGGGACTGATGACCTCAGATGTTAAGTCCCATAGTGCTCAGAGCCATTTGAACCTAAACCAGAGCCATTTGAACCTAAACCCACTGACCGTTTACTTGTGGGGGCATTTGAAAGTTCCGTAGTACAAAATGTTTTCAGAGTCTCCGTGCCTGTATTATGGGAGGCTGTGAAACTATAAGCAATATTTCAGGGAGACACCAGCGCATCCGATATTCACTAACAAGGCGTGTTGATGCTTGAATGTATGCTCGTGGAGTGCATATGGAACATCTCATTTGAGAAAGAGCTGCTTGTGGTATGCTGGTGTGTTGTGTTCATGAATGATTAATGAATTGGAGAAAATGAGTTGTAACAGGGAAACAAAGCGTTTCTAGACCCATGTTCATAAGACATAATTTCTTCGTCTACGTGTGAGGAATGCGTCCTGCAATTTAGACTGTACATTTTGCTACACCTTGTATTACTCATTTCATAACGCTAATGCTTCAGTATGCATTGCCAGCTGTTCAAGTAGCGATTGGTTTCCGTTTGATACGAAAATTAGGTTTTTCGCGCCATCTCTATGCTTACTGGTTAATGGCGGCTAGTCGTCAATGATGGCACTCCACTGGGCTACCAGCTCCACATAAAAGCACCGGGTGTATTGCCACACAGGCGTTCTGCTGACAGTCTGCGACCAGCACAACCGCGGTCTATATCTGCAGACCGAATCATGGCATGTTAGAAACTGCACGAAATGCTGGACCCTAGATGTGAGCAAAAAAATAAATACTGTGACTAGAGGTGTTACAGTAAATGAGTTCAAAGGCCCCTTGCGACGGATGTAGTCACCTTATGATAAAGTAGAGAGAGGTTTTCGAAGGTCATCTCACGACATCTGCGCTAAGACCGACGAACGGGGCACTTTTCACCATCACGCCTTCTCCAACCACTGACGAAGATTAGGTCCAGAAGCGGAAAAATAAGTCCGAGTCGAACTCCTTCACAACAATTTGCGTCAACAACGTCGTGAACAGGCTTTACTGACTACTCGTCGTTACTCGTAGAGAGATGGTGCACGTTCTCAGCCATAATATAAGAGAAAATGTCGTTCTGCTTCCAGTCTGGTGCAAGTGTTTAGATTTGACACCACTTGGGAGGCGCGTTCTTCATTTTTGATACTTTTTTCTATCAAGCAGCTTCTTATTAGGCCTCACCCGAATGGGCTGATCCCGTTCCAGACCTCCTCGTTACAATAATTTCTGACACAGTTACTATAAATCTAGTGCAGAACCTCAGCGTTAGTAACCAGCGGCGCAAACCACAAGACCGTGGAGACGGTCTGCACACCCATAGAAGCTCAGTCTGTAAAAGGATGAGGCGTTTTAATGAATGAATTTTCGACTGCACAACTTATGACGAGCTACGCGATAATTTTAAGATCTGAAGATTACTGATAACACAATCAAAACCGGTCAAATCATTATAAAAAATTGCTATCTAGGCTAATAAAAAGAAATTTATATTAAAAAGGACAAATGAACAGCCTCAATACAATACATCTCCTCAATTTTTCAGATGACATCTCGTAGCTTTTTGTTATCAGAACTCGTACAACATTGAAACAACAAATTAATCCGAGGTTGGAATTACCGCATAACGTATTTCTTTTTAATATTATGGTTTTCGTAGGCGACCTTGCAGTTGTTCAGGATAGCGAGATCCATCTATAAATTGAAACAAATTTGTAAAGTCTATAACATGAAAATATCCATTCGAAAAACAGGAGTGATGGCTTTCAAAGGGCCAATAGCGCTGAGAATTAAGACCATAATAGGAAATAAAACAATTGAACAAATTAGTCATTTCAGTTACCTTGGAAATACAATAAGCTACCATCACCAGTTGTACGATATTATATGTCAACTAGCTCCGCAGACGATGAAGAGATTGAAGAACTGTATGATGAGATAACAGACAGTAGGTAAAGTAAAAGAAGGAAAACTATTTGGTGAATATGAACCTGGGGGGGGGGGGTATAGAATGAAAGTGAAGCAGCCGAGATAATTTTGCACAGAGCATAACTTAATCATCGCCAAGCCAACACTTGGTTTAAGAATCAATCAATCAAGACTTGGAGACACCGGAATGTTTCACATCGATTAAATAATGGTAAGACAGAGATTTAGGAACAAGATTTAAAATTGTAAGACGTTTCCAGGGGCAGAGGTGGACTCCGACATGAATTTATTGGTTATGAACTGTAGATTAAAACTGAAGAAACTGCAGAAAGGTAGGGATTTAACAAGATGGGACTTCGGTAAATTGAAAGAAGTACAGGTTGTAGAGAGTTTCAGATGGAGCATTAGGGAACGATTGACAAGAACAGGTAAAAAGAATACTGTAGAAGAAGAATGGCTAGCTTTTGAGAGATGGAATAGTGAGGGCAGCAGAGGATCAAGTAGGTAAAAAGACGAGGGCTAGCAGAAGTCCATGGGAAACACAGGAGATATTGAATTTATTTGATGAAAGGAGGAAATATAAAATATGCAGTAAATGAAGCAGGCGAAAAGGAAAGCATACGTAGAGGTCAAATTTAAGGATGTAGAAGTATATATCACTAGGGGTAAGACAGATGCCGCCTGCAGAAAAATTAAAGAGACCTTTGGAGAAAAGAGAACCACCTGTGGGAATATCGAGAGATCAGATAGTAAACGAGTCCTAAGCAAAGAAGGGAAAGGCGAAAGGTAGGAGGGGTATATAGTGGGTCTATACAAGGGCGATGTACTTGAGGGCAATGTTATGGAAATGGAAGAGGATGGAGATGAAGGTAAGGTGGGAGATATGATACTGCGTGAAGAATTTGACAGAGCACTGAAAGACCTAAGTCGAAACTAGGCCCCAGGATTAGACAACTTTCCATTATAACTACTGATAGCCTCGTGAGAGCCAGCCATGGCAAAACTGTATCACCTGGTAAGCAAGATGTATGAGATAGGCGAAATACCCTCAGACTTCAAAAAGAGCATAATAATTACAATCCTAAAGAAAACAGATGTTGACAGGTGCGAAAATTACCGAACTATCAGTTTAATAAGTCACGGCTGCAAAATAATAACCTGAATTCTTTGCAGAAGAATGGAAAAGCTGGTAGAAGCCGACCACGTGGATGATCAGTTTGGATTCCGTAGAAATATTGGACCACGTGAGACAATACTGACCCTACGACATATCTTAGGAGATAGATTAAGGAAAGGCAAATCTACGTTTCTAGCATTTGTAAACTTAGAGAAAGCTTTTGACAATGTTAACTGAATACTCTCTTTCAAATTCTGAAGAGATAAAATACAGGGAGCGAAAGGCTATTTACAATTCGTACAGAAACCAGACGGCATTTATAGGAGTCGAGAGCATGAAAGGGAATCAGTGGTTGAGAAAGGAGTGAAACAGGTTTGTAGCACATCCTCGATGTCGTTCAGTTTGTATATTGAGCAAGCAGTAAAGGAAACAAAAGAAAAATTTGGAGTAGGAAGTAAAATCCGTGGAGAAGATAGAGAAACTTTGAGGTGTGCCGATGACACTGCAATTTTGTCAGAGACAGCAAAGGACCTGGAAGAGCAAATGAACGGAATGGACAGTGTCTTGATAGGGGGATGTAATATGAACATCAACAAAAGCAAAACGAGAGTAATGGAAAGTAGTCTAATCAAATCAGGTGATGCTGAGAGAATCAGATGGGAATGACTTAAATTAGTAGATGAATTTTTCTATTTGGCACCAAAGTAACTGATGACTGCCAGAGCAGAGAAGATATAAGATGTAGACTGGCAGTGGCAAGGAAAGCGTTTATGAGGAAGAGAAGTTTGTTAATACCTACAATAAATTTAAGTGTTAGGAAGTCGTTTCTGAAAGTGTTTGTATGGAGTGTAGCTATGTATGGAAGTGAAACATGGACTATAAGCTTTCGAAACGTAGTGCTACAGAAGAATGCTGAAGATTAGTTGTGTAGATGACGTAACTAATTATGAGGTACTGAATAGAACTGGGAAGAATATAAATTTGTGGCACAACTTGATTATAAGAAGGGATCGGTTGGTAGGACACCTTCTGAGAAATCAAGAGATCAGCAATTTAGTATTGGAGGGAAGCGTGTAGGGTAAAAATCGTAGAGGGTGAGCCAGAGATGAATACACTAAGCAGATTCAGAAGGATGTAGGTTGCAGCAGTTACTCGGAGATGAAGAGGCTTGCAAAGGATAGAGTAGCGTGGAGAACTGCATCACACCAGTCTTTGGGCTGAAGACCACAACAACAACCAGAGTGAACTTGACAAGAAATGGCAAAAATATCAAATGATTTATGGAACAATCAATAGAACATTTAGAAATAAAGTGAGGAAAGAGATAGAAGTCCTGTTTTACAAGGCAATGGCCACTCTCTCTTTGCTATTTGGAAGCGAAATCTGGACAATTACTAAAAAGCAAGAAAGTAGAATCCAAGCGACAAAAATGAAATCTCGTATGCTATAAATGAGAAGATGATGTCCAATCGTCAAAGCTATTTAGAACATCTACAAAGAGTGCCAGTTTCGAGTAAACCAAAACAAGCCTTAAATTTTAAGTCTTTAGGACAAGATCCATAGGAAGACAAACCGGAAATGGCTGGATACTGTTAATATTGTGTGCCAAGCCATTAATATCCAACTTGAGCAACAAGGCTCCTAACACACTTCCCTGGGCCACGCCTAAAGTTACTTCTGCATTTGTCGTTGACTCTCGCTCCAACATAACGGGCTGCTTCCTCCCTATCAATAAATTCTCAACCCAGTCACAAATCTTGTCCGATACCCTATATAGCTGCACTTAGTAAACGTTGGTGTGCTACGAATGCAAATGATCTTCGGAACTCAAGAAATACAGCGTCTATACCTGTTTTCAGTGATCCATGGTCTCCACAGTGGGGAGTGAGAAGTGCACAAGTTGCATTTCGCATGATCGATGGTTTAGAGGTCTGTGATTGTTGTTGTCCAGAAGTTCATTCAATCGGAAATGCCTCATTTGTTTTGAGCTCTGAAAATTGTCTATGGCTCTACTACAGATGGACGTCAAAGAGTGTGGACGGTAATTTTACGGATGACTTCTGTTATCCTTCCTCATCTACATCTACATGGATACTCTGCAAATCACACTTAAGTGGCTGGCAGAGAATTCATCGAACCACCTTCACAATAATTCTCTATTATTCCACTCTCGAACGGCGCGCGGGAAAAACGAACATCCGTATTTTCCCGTGCGAACTCAGATTTCCTTCATTTTATTATGATGGTCGTTTCTCCCTATATAGGTCGCCGTTAACAAAATATTTACGCATTTGGAGGAGAAAGTTGGTGATTGAAATTTCGTAGGAAGATCCACCTCAACGAGAAACACCTTTGTTTCAATGATGTCCACCCCAAACCCTCTATCATGTTCGTGACACTCTCTCCCCTATTTCTCGACAGTGCAAAACGTGCTACTATTCTCTGAACTTCCTGATGTACTCCGTCAATGGTATCTCGTAAAGATCCGACACCGCACAGCAGTACTCCAAAAGAGGACGTAGAAGAGTAGTGTAGGCAGTCTCTTTTATAGATCTGTTGCATCTTCTAAGTGTTGCCGCACGGGGTAGCCGCCTGGTCTAGGCCGCCTTGTCACGGTTCGTGCGGCTCCCCCTGTAGGAGGGTTGAGTCTTCCCTCGGGAGGAACCATAGCGTAAGAAAGCATAGCTTAACTTAGTTTAAGTTAGATTAAATAGTGTATATGCTTAGGAACCGATGACCTCAGCGGTCTCCGCAGTAGATCTGTTGCATCTTCTGAATGTTGTGATAATAAATCGCAGTCTGTGATTCGCTTCTCCACAACATTTTCTACGTGTTCTGTCCAATTTAAGTAGTTAGTAATTGTAACTCTTTGGTATTTAGTTGAATTTATTGCGTTTAGATTTGATTGATTTATCGCGTAACAGAAGTTTAACTGATTCGTTTTAGCACTTATGTGGATGACCTCACACTTTTCATTACTTAGAGTTAGTTGCCAATTTTCACACCATACAGATTTCTTTTCGAGATTGTATCTTGTAGATGAGTGTGACCTGTTATTAAAATATGAGCTAACTCTGCTGCAAATTGTGTACAGAATATGACAGAATCCTATAGGGTCTTTGAGTGTTGTTTAATTTTAGAGAAAACTACATTGGCACAGTAATGCATCTTCCTTAGGAAAGGAGCACTTGAAAACGGAGTTCGGTACTTTTGCTTTCGCTCTGCTGCCCTCAATTTCAGTTCCTTTGTCAGTAGTCAGTGTCTGGACACTAACTTTGTTGTCACTGTCATCATCTGCCTATGGCCAGAATTTATTTGCGGTTTGCGAGGAACTTCTGACAGGATTATGCTATGGTAGCCGCTTAGTGTGAGGGTTACTCCGCTACACTTGAATCTGTCATAGAGCGGCTGGTAGTGCCATGGTAACTTGTTCTGTGGATCCCCAACGAGCTCCAAGTGACAGTGCTTAATACCTTCTGTCAGCTGGCTATTAGAGTGTCAGGAGGGTGCCGATCAGTACCGCAAGCAGCGTGATCAGCGATCTCTTGTTGCACGTGCTGCAGATGGCGGTGTGGATGCGCTACCACATGAACGAGAGGATGTTCGCGCACGCGCTGTACACCGTCCTGCTGCACCGCGAGGACACGCACCACATGATGCTGCCGCCGCCCTACGAGGTCTTCCCCGAGTACTTCGTCACCAGTGACGTCATGCAAATGGCCTACGACGCCCATCTCAGAGGTGAGTCCACTCCGCTGCAGTACATCTCTGGGGCTTACAGGCCAATTAGCTTAGCCACACTGGCAATCTGCGCTGATCAATCAATAAAATTGTAACACCGTGAAGTTGGCATGAAACAATCTCCAAATCGGCGTGAAAAGTGCTACATTCTTGGATATGTGAACTATCGGCATCTCAGCAGAAACTGGTAAGAAAAACGCCATCAAAATTTTGTCTAAACGTTACTCTGTGGGTTCTTATGCGGAAATCGCATTTGAATGTTGGTTGGTTGTGAGAAGTTCATATTACGCCTCATATAAAAAGAATACCGTCTACCACCACTTGCAGGAATTCCACAGGGGGAGGATCTCAATGGTCCCATGCGACTAGCGCTCGAGAGGGCAGCCCTACCCTGTCAGTCCAAAAAGTTTGTAGATTCTATTAATTCATGTTATCAGTGAGGCAGATTGTTGTTTTCATGTTGAAACTGTTCTATATAGTTTCCCCCAACCCAGCCCTGCACTTCAGAACATGGCACGGAATATTCATACAGCCGTGTGACCTTGCCAGAGAAGTCCTTCTTTGGAACGTTGCTCAACTAGCGCATTGCGTTGGTCTGAATGTTAGTCATGTCTTCAAGTCGTTCACCCTTCATCTGATTTTCTGCACTTTGTTTTTTAGTGGTAGGTTCCAGAGAAGAACTGTCCGCTTTTTGCATTGCAATTCAGTCTCGGCAGGCGTCCACACTTCGTTGATTTCGTTCGGGATGCAAGGTATGCGGAACAAACTTTGCACACACTTATCTCTTCTTCGAAGCAATCTAGAGAGTTTCTCGAACACTTAATTTAGATATGTTCCTCCTTTGCGATTTGTGATACACCAACGTTGGCATACTACTGCGGCCCGTTCACTGCTTAACACTGCCTGCTCTCCACTGCTTGGTGGAATGCACACCTGTTGCTTGCAGTTGTTGGTTCCAGCTGCCACTGTAGTTACTGCGCCGATGTCACTTACACTCCAGGAATAAAATCAACCTCGCAAGTATTTGGACGGGCGATGCATTGTTCGCTCAGCTCCGCAGAATCGTATGTCACGTAACTTGGGTCCGGGAAGACGGTCGATCTAAGGCCCACCTCAGGCTGGGCCTGCGAAGTAAGATTTTTTCAGGATTCGTAATTCAACAAAGCATGAGGGAAAGGTTATGTCTGACAATAAGTTTTCGTTATAAGTGTCGACATTCAGGGGGCGGATGAGGAAGACCGCCTTCATAGAATGATCTCAAGGAATAAATGTATAATTATAACCGTCCAAAAGCAGGCATACTCTTTCACCACATCAAGTAGAATTTTATTCCGTGTCTAGGAATAAGACACGGTAGTTCCTTTACTAGAAGGAACAATATTTGGCTACTCTTTCGTACTTGCTATGGTCGAAACGGGCCTTGAATCGAAATCCCTGACCTCTAATTTTTCATCTACATCTACATCATACTCCGCAAATCACTTAATCCTGTGTGGCGGAGGGCACTTTTGCACCACTAACTGAGCCGTCCACCGCTATTCCACTCATAAATAACGCGTGGAAAAAATGTTTGTCGATAAACCTCTGTATTGGCTCTAACTTTTTAAATTTTCTCCTCGTGGTCATTACGCGAAACATATCTGAGGGGGAAGTAACATGTTGTCCGACGCTTCTCTGGAAGAGCTCTCTCGAAATTTCAATAGTAACTCTCTCCGTAGTGCACAACGTGTTGTAACGTCCGACACTGGAGTTTTTTCAGCGTCTCCGTAACGCTGTCTAAAGAATCCCGCTACGAAACACGCCGCTATTCGTTGGATCTTCTGTATCTCTTCTATCAGTCCCACCTGGTAGGGATCACAGATAGATGGAAATACTCTAGAACCGGTCGAACAAGCACCTTATAAGCCACTTTCTTCGTGGACGAGTTACATTTCCTTAAGATTCTTCCTATGAATCTGAGTCTGGTATCTGCTTTTCCCACTATTTCTTTCACGTGTTCACTCCACTTAAAGTCGCTCTGGATAATTACTCCTAGATATTTTACGGTAGATACTGTTTCCAGCTGTTTGTCATCAGTAGTGTAGCTGTACAGTAGAAGATTACATTTCCTATGTATGCGCAGTATTTTACATTTATTTACTTTAAGGGTCAACTCTCAGAGACTGCACCATTCATCAGTTCTTTGGAGGTCATTCTGCAAATCTTTACTGTCTTCTGGCGCTGCTGCTTTGTTACAGACGACCACATCATTTGCGAAAAGCCCTAAAGAGCATCAGACGCTTTCTACTAGATCATTTATATATATTGTAAATAGTAACGTTCCTATCACACTTCCTTGGGGTACTGCGGAAGTTACCTATACATCTGTCGATTTTGATCCGTTAAGAGCGATGTTTTGAGTTCTATCTTCAATTAATTTAGCAACAGCAGCATGAAGCCAACGCGTGATCCGTGACGACCTTTCGAAAACCACATGTTAATGTTATGAATTTATTTGTTCCCTCACGGTGGGCATCACAGCTTCTTTGTTATTTCATACGTTTCATCAACATTGTTTTTGCGTTGTATGTTATTAAAAGAAGAAATATGTAGTTTTAGTTTATTGCAGGAAAACTAAGTATTGATTGCAACCGAAACATGATTAGTCTACCATATGTTAACATTATATCTGTGTGAACACTTATTTCAGTAGTCAAGTCTCTCAATATGTGACGACTGCGAAAAAGGAGAGAATGGCGGAACATGACCGTTACTACGAGAAAATTACGTTAGTGGTTACAAAGAAATGGGAAAGGGTTACCAAGCAGCCACCACTGAGGATAGATAGACGGGGAAATAATTCGCTACACGTGAGGAAAAGGGCAAAGGAGGATCCCCTCCATATGTTAGGTAAATCACTGGGGCATTTATCACATGATCTGTAGCTTACTACCGTCCACATGATGGATCCCTCAGTCACGTATAATTACAGTTCTGTTAAGAAATGCTCCAGCTAATCGCTCGCCACTTGGTCCTAGGGCCAGGAAAAAAGCAAAAACATGTCTCACAAAATCTGACCGTTGTAGAAATACTCATTTCACTCGCGAAATACTGAATCGGATGAATGGGATGAATTTAATTAACGCGGTTATCAAGTGTTCCACGTGGTCTTAAGATCAGTGACAAAGCAACAAGGTCATGTGCCACGAAAATTATCAGTTTCAAAAATATGCACTTCACTTACGAAATACTGTAACCAGTATAAGACTCGCCGAAGGCTAAACAAATGTATGGAAAGCCGATGAATTTACTTAACGTGGTTATCAAATGTCTCCACGTGCGTGAGAGCTAAGTAACGGAGAAAAACTCGGATGCTGAGTCCAACACAGATCAACATTCAATGAATTTCAGACACAAAAGGATAAAGAAAAATGGAGATAAGAATAAGTAGATGAACAAGAAAGCGCTGATGCTTTCAAATCTATAACTTAATGCAGAATCACGACTTCGTGTAATTCTGTGTTCGCTTACTCATCTACTGCAGAACTACTGCTCCTCTACCGAAGTCATCTTCTCTCCCCTGTTCAAAGTAGCGACCGGGCTTCATGGGGGCGAAAAGTGCAGGTCGCCATTCTGGTTAATGACGCCACGCCAAATTGCCGCGTCAACTTTAAGCTATTCTGACATGGTTAGGTTGGGTTAGTGTTGTTTAACGTCCCGTCGACAACGAGGTCATTAGAGACGGAGCGCAAGCTCGGGTTAGGGAAGGATGGGGAAGGAAATCGGCCGTGCTCTTTCAAAGGAACCATCCCGGCATTTGCCTGAAACGATTTAGGGAAATCACGGAAAACCTAAATCGGATGGCTGGAGACGGGATTGAACCGTCGTCCTCCCGAATGCGAGTCCAGTGTGCTAACCACTGCGCCACCTCGCTCGGTATTCTGACATGTAACCCGAATGCAGTAAGATGGCTCGTGATTCACCAAAATGTAGGGAGAAGAATCTCTTTGCGTCATGAAACATGCAATAGAGGCTATGTTTAAACCTCGAAGAATGCACTGATGACCCAAAAAGTTATGACCACCTGCTTATTAGTTTGTTTGTCCGTCTTTGGAAAGAAATACATCACTGATATCTGCGTATCAGGGATCCGACAATTTTTTGGTAGGTTTGTGGAAGTATGTGGTATTAGATGACTACGCACATATCACGTAACTCGCGTAAATAATGGGCTGATGATTTGTGTATGCTGTCATGGCGCCTCATGGGGCCCTAGATTGGTTTGATAGGATTTGCATCAGGCGAATTTGGCCACCGAGACATCAACGTGAGTTCACCATAATGATCCTCAAACCACTGTAGCGCAGTTCTGGCTCCGAGACACTGAGAATTATACTGTTGAAAGATGACATCGCCGTCGGGGAAGAAATCAAGCGTGAAGGGAAGCAGGTGATTCGCAGCTGTCTGCGTGTCTTCAGTTACCACCGCGGGTCCCATGAAAGCGCAGGAGGATGCCTCCCATTGCATAAGACTGCTCCCACCAGCCTGTGCCCGAGGCGCGAGGCACGGTTTGAGCCGCCGTTCACCTCGATGAGAATGTTTGTGGAGACGACAATCGACCTAGTCTAGCACAAATATGATTCCCCCGAAGAGCCGACATGTTTCCGTTGATCGATGATCGAATCCCAATGGTCCCTTGCCCACTGCAATCCTAGCTGACGATGTCAATGAGTCAACATGTGGACACGTAGGGATGGTCTTCTGTGGGGCTCGTACGATGAAGGTTGTGCTCTGAAACACTTCTGCGTGCACCGCCATTGTGTTCTTTTGGCAGAGATGTCACAGATCACCATCTGTCCTACTTTACAACAGACAGGCTCCCGAACCTCACTTCCTGTGAAGAGTCGTGGACGTCCTTCCATGTAGCGCCTAGTGGTAGTTTCACTGTCCCACGTCTTTCCGTAGATGCTCAGAACAGTAGCATTAAAAATTCGATCGGCTTCGCCGTTTTCGAAACATTCGTTCACAGGCCCTGCGCTTATCTCAACGGATTTTCCCATATGCAGCCCGTATCTTCGCTATGGTGACCTCTCGTACGTGTGTGCTTCGCTTACATACTTTTGTTATCACGTAACGTGCCCGCAACGTGACCGAGCGTCATCCAGTGTCGAGGTCGCAGTGGTCATAATGTTTTGGTTTATCACTGTAAGTAAGGGGACTTCTTCTGCCCCTACAAACAAGCCACACTATCAAGCTAAATGGTCTCGGCGCGGAAAGGACTCCATTTTGGCTACTTCAGAGAGACTGCAATTTTTAAGAAAATAAATACCTTGTTCCCATCCTCTTTCACGTATCAGAGAGATTGCCAGATAAAGAAAATGATAAAGATACGATCAAAGGATTAAATATTATAGAAGTATGAAAAGTTTGCGAAATAACGCACGTGGCTTCCCTTGCCTAGCAACGAAGAAAGGAGGAGGTGACTAGTGTGCCGTCGACAACATGGTCATTAGAGACGGAGCAGCAGCTCGGCCTAGGTAATTATGGAGAAGGATAGCGGCCGTGCCCTTTCGAAGGAACCAGCCCGGCATTTTCAGGAAAATCACGGAAAAGCCAAATCAGGGTGGCCGGACGCAGATTTGAACCGTCGGGCTCCCGCATCCTAGTCAAGTATGCTAACCACTGCGCTATCCTGCTCAGTGTCAGCGAACAGATGCGCGTCAACAGCGGCAACATTTACCGCAAACATAACGTCATTTTGACGTCACGCGCAATATCGACGACCGCTTGATCGGTTATTTATTTCTGTATTTAACGTGATCAGATTATGGGCATCAGGCCGTCTCTTACATCGGGCCTTATTGGTTAACCCCAGAAAAATTCACAAGAGTAGAAAATTGTTAAACTTGTTTATTAAATTATCGTTAAAACTCACAAGGTCTGTTGCACTTAGCCGGCGAGATTCTGATGTTGGCAGAACCAGCTACGTTTCGTAGAATTTGGACACAAATGCTTCGGGGATGCCGCAGAGGACACTGGTTTCACGGCTTGAAGCAGCGCGCTAGGTCTTAAAGCTGTAGATCGGGTTGTCTTCGACTTTGAGCACAATACAGAGGCTGAGCTGAACTTAAAATTTTCAGCTACTACTGCAGCCGTCTTCTGCCCTTGCGCAACTTATGAATGGAAAGCATGGGCTGTCACTGCTTCCATCCATTAAGGTGAGGTGAGTGTGACGTCACTTAATTGTAATCAGGCTTTCATTCTGCATATATAATTTTCACAGCCGGCTAATTGCAACCATAGTGTGATTAGATGATATTATTGATTTTTGTTCATGCTTTTCCAGGGCTTTTCTTTAAATCACTCAGATTTTTCACTGTCATTCGCCATGTTCATGACACAGGTTCTTAATGTACTTTTAGGTCGCCACCCTTCTGTGCCAAGGCTATAGTTGGTATATGCAATGCCTTCTCCAATTGTTAAATGGTAGTATCTTTGATTCAGTGGACAAATAATTTGTTTCGCAATAAACTAGTTTGTTATAGTGACCATTAGTTACCTCTCATAGTTTGATAGATAACATCATTAATATGTTCTTATGAGGTTCGGTGTCCAAATTTTCACCTTTAATAGCGCCAGCACTAGTAATTTTCACTCAATAAGGCGTTATTCGCAGTGCAGCCCCGTTTCTTTTGAAATACGTGATCGTATCGGGACCTTTCCATCCCTGAAGGTCATCGAGGATAGGATCTGTAGCATCTCAAATGTATGCTAAACAGCTCAGACAGAATCTCACAAAGTCATAAAAATTCTGAGGCTTGCTATTACATTCCGTTTTTCTTCTTACTGCTTACAGTGCCTTACTTGTGTACCTATCGTTACAAAGAATATTGCTAAGTGAAATTATAAACACTTTTTAATTTGAAATCTGCCTCATGCACACAGGCCTGGATACTAAAGAGGATGCCCCGTACATCATCGAAGCCAACTACACGGGCTGGATGGAGGCGCGAGACACGGAATCCGTGCTGTCATACTTCCGGGAAGACGTTGGGCTCGCTGCATACTGGGCTTTCTTCGGATACAAGTTCCCCTTCTGGGTGAACACCGCAGAGAGCTCCCAGCCCATGCTGCAGCACCGGGGCCGGCTCTTCTACATCCTGATCCGGAACCTTCTGGCTCGCTACGACATGGAGAGATACTCCCGAGGCATGCCACCCGTGTGGCCGGTCGAACTGTGGGAGCCCGTTGAGGTGATTAACAAGTCGTGCATGAAGTAAATACGTAACAGTTCCTCCAGAGTGATGAATCAGATGGATATGGTTCTTCTTACAGGGTTACGATCCGGAGATCAGGCACCAAAGTGGACACGAGTTCCCGGCCCGCCCGGAGGGTCTGAAGCCCAGAAGTACTGACGTGTTGTCCATGGAAGACCTCATGGACTGGGAGAGGAGAATTCGCGACGGCGTCGCCATGTCAATTTACCTGGACGTAAGTACCCAGCAGCAGCAGCTGCGAGCTACATAAATCAGTATGTTACATAGATTACGTCCAGTTCTGTGGCGCTATGAAGCTTCTTAACGAGATATGGATAATAAACATTAATACCTGTAATAGGATAGTGACGAAAATAAGTTATATAATTCACAATCCTGCATATGGTGAACACATCGCATTAATTACTAGCTCGACACAAAATAATGCAGTGATGTAAATAAAATCAAAGCACCTGGAAGGAGTTGTGTGACATAAACGAAGGTTGGTAGGCGTGTTTGCACACCTGTATGATGATTGTTGGAGGTGAGGTTCAAATGGTTCAAATGGCTCTGAGAACTATGGGACTCAACAGCTAAGGTCATCAGTCCCCAGGACTTAGAACTACTTAAACCTAACTAACCTAAGGACACATCCATGCCCGAGGCAGGATTCGAACCTGCGACCGTAGCAGTCGCGGGGTTCCGGACTGACGCGCCTAGAACCGCACGGCCACCACGGCCGGCTGGACGTGAGGTCCGCCAATTATGTATAACACTGTTCTTTCTCAGTACCCAAACGTGTTTCAGCACTACTGTTCCATCATCAGTGGGTTTACGTTTTTATTTATTCTACAATGCGAACATTTTTCTTAAATGATTATAAATGTATGTACATCTTTAGTTCAAACAATAGATGCACATAATTTTATAATCATTCAAGAAAAATGTTCACATTGCAGAATAAATAAAGACGTAAACTCACTTATGATGGCACAGTGGTGCCGAAACATGTTTGGGTACTGAGAAAAATCGGTGTTTCGCATAACTGACGGACCTCGCATCCAACAATTTTAACTGCAAACACGGCCAACAGAAGGAGCTGCAAATCAAAATGCTGAATGATGATGTCTACCCCAATTTCGCACCAGTCGCTAAGAGTGGCACTTTAGCGCTAATATGAGGACGCAAATCATATTTGATTTAAACGCACACTGCAACGGTCGTGAGCGTTGGTGACCTTTCAGATCAGACGTGACGAGCTGATGTTAGTCAAGAACGCCTTTAAAGTGACCAAGGCAGCATTATTGATTTCTCACTGATTTTGGACGAGGTCGTGTAACAGGGCTACGAGAAGCTGTCCGTTCCTTCTGTGATACTGCAAAAAGACTTGGCAGGAATGTGGCCAATGTGCACGATTGCTGGCAGCGCTTATCACGAGAATGTACAGTCGTCAGAAGATCGGAGTCCAGACGGCCATGTGGCACTGGCGCAATATACTGCATCTGCAGCACCACAGTGACACAACGGACTGTTACAAATCGGCTACTTGACTGACAGGTCCGAGGCAGACACCTTGTAGTGTGCGTTCCACTGACCCCAAACCATCGCAATCTGCGACTTGAATGGTGTCAAGCGAGAGCTCGTCGGAAGGCAGGGTGGAGGTCTGTTGAGTTTTCTGATGAAACCTGTTTCTGCCGCGGTGCCAGTTACGGCTGTTTGTTGGTTAGAAGTAGGCCAGTTGAGGGACCGCAGCCAGCCTGTCTGCGATATAGATACACTACATCTACAACTGAAGTTATGGTCTGGCTTGAGATTTCTTATGACAGCAGGAGCACAATCCTGGTTATCCCACGAGCCCTGACGGCAAAACTGTACGTCTGTCTTGTGATTAGACATGTTGTGATTTCGTTCAAGAACAGCATCCTAGGGGCTGTTTTCCAACAGGATAGCGCTCGTCTACATACCGCTGTTGTAACCCAACGTGCTCTACACAGTGTCGACATGTTGCCTTTGTGGACCATGGTACTACTCAATTCTTTAGAAAATCTAAAATTACAATCTGATTACAGTTATTTAAAGGAAATAGGAAGCCCGGGATCACTGGTGATGGACAAGCTTCTGATTGTTTTACATTTGTAATTTGACTTAAAAAAGAATTTATTATAAACTTCAATTCGGACATTTGCCCTCTTATTGATGCAGTATACAAATGTTCACTTTAACTAAATTACATACACACGAATAAGAATCATATTTTGCGTCCGCAACCAAAATCATAGATAGTAGGAATGGTGAATAATCAATCATAAACAATCTTTCTTGTTTAACCATATCTCAAAAGACTAGTAACACTATACACTTACAACCCAAAGTTACACAGTCACATAATACCACAACTTCATTAAAAAACAAAGATCTTAAAGCTTAATAAAACTGAACTGCCCACATAAATGTCCACAGTGAAACATGCTTATACTAAAAATGCAAAGTGGGCCAACCGAGGTCGCAAAACTGGCATACAGGAAAAATAACAAGAAAATGGTTCCAATGGCTCTGAGAACTATGGGACTTAACTTCTGAGGTCATCAGTCCCCTAGAACTTAAAACTACTTAAACCTAACATAAGGACGTCACACTCATCCATGCCAGAGGCAGGATTCGAACCTGCGGCCGTAGCAGTCGCACGGTTCCAGTCTTTAGCGTCTAGAACCGCTCGGCCATCCCGACCGGCGAAAAGTAACAATTTGCACATTCATTAAAGATACACAAATGATTAACATAAATGTTAAATAAGAATGGCTATTAATAACTCAAGCAGTGGCCTCACTTAAGTAACTGACATAATGACTCAGAATGATTCCCAAATTGCACTTAACTTTAGACAACAGCGTTAAGGCCCACAGCAGTATTTGGAAGCAATAACGCTACGGCCGTCAGGCAATACGAGCGTTCACTCTCTATGGCTTGTGCACAAGCAGGCGGTATATATTTATACATAGTCCGACCGGCCTCACAATGAGCGGTCCTGACAAGAATCATAACCGCACCGAGGTCAGGAAACGAGCAGACTTAGCAAATGGCCTGCAGCACAAATAGAAAACAAGGTCAAATCACAGCCACACTGGAATATAGAATAAGCAAGCCCCCAAATTCTTATGGAGCAATACTCTAACCCAGTGAATTAGCAGGAATCTTAGAGATCACTTGCAGTTGCCTTACGGCACTTTCAACATTAAATAAACATACCAAATCCTGCCGTGATAAATGATTAAACCATTAACTCTACTGCTGCCGTGCGCTTACACAACCCCAACCAGTCCAAAAGCGGCCACTGTGTCCTAAAACAAGTTAAAATTTGCACGAAAGCCACTTAAAACACACACTCCACAGATGATGAGAAACGAAATGAGGAACAGCAGCCTTCTTAGAATAGCCGCTGTGGCACCAAGTTGAGAACTATCTCCGGCAGCTACCCATGCCACAACAAGTTTCAACAATCTTCTTAGTTAAACACAGAATAAAAGTCATACGTAACTTGGAGATTGCAAATTAAGAGCTGGGAAGCTGTTCAGCGTGAGACGACGAACCCACCACAATTTTGCGCTTCAAGGTGCTCAATAATCGGCACCGTACATCCGGCGCGACAAAAGACAGGGGCGGCGAGCACGGCGAGGCCCATGCAGCACGGTTAGGGACGCGGGCTTGTTTTCAACACCAGCTTGCTCGTTGAACGCCGAACAGAGACTCTCTCGTCACACGTTCACCCGGAAAACCGCCGGGGGAAACAGACAAAGATAGCAAGACAGCCGAATAAGTGAGTAGAGCACTCTGGCTCCAGCCGCCACGGCTCACTTTGCCTGTTCGATCACCACATCTGTCTGATACATCATCGGACGACAACTCAAGGCGAAGTATTAAGCAATGTGCGAATGGACGGTGTCATATTAAGAGGCGGGTAAGAGTTACTTCATCTCGTCAGTGGCTGTTACGAGGTACGCCCTGGCCGGACATCTTGTTTCACCGACAGGACTTTATTTTCCCTAACCAGCTATTCCGCCATTCAGAGTTGCATGGCTTTCCGGTTCAACAGCAAAATGACTCCCTGCAGCGAGTGGCGCATTGCGCCGCGTTATGTTCCCCTTAGGACATCTTTGCAGCTTTACCTGCTTGCTCCTTTCTTCAGATTAGCAAGTGTTTTGGAACCCAGCAGAATGAGACTGTTTCCATGCTATTGAAGAACGAGCGACCTCGCTACTTTTTCTCCACTTGGTACTTTTGTCGTAATGCTGGTAGGGCATTAAGGGAGTTATAGCAGATGAGAAAATTGTTGCTCTAAAGTTTCCTTGTCTGCTCCATTGTCTTGAGGACGGCATGTATCTCTAGAATAAACAGACTGTATTTATTGGGAAGGCAAATATTAAGGGAACGATCGGAGGACAAGATGACACAGGTAAGTAGTGCCTGCTATTTTGAAACCATAGTGTCTGTCTAAAATGAGATAAACCAAAGATTTAAAGGTTACATCTGGAGTGATTTCTGTTTTAAAATCTGTCAAATACAAAGTAATTCTGGTCCTTGTCAGAAGATGTAAATCTGCTCAAACGTCATCTAAAACTTGAAAATCAGCCACGCCACACTCTTCTCTAAAGCAACGGCCTTGCCGCAGTGGATACACCGGTTCACGTCAGATCACCGAAGTTAAGCGCTGTCGGGCGTGGCCGGCACTTGGATGGGTGACCATCCGGGTCGCCATGTGCTGTTGCCATTTTTCGGGGTGCACTCAGCCTCATGATGCCAATTGAGGAGCTACTCGACCGAATAGTAGCGGCTCCGGTCAAAGAAAACCATCATAACGACCAGGAGAGCGGTGTGCTGACCACACGCCCCTCCTGTCTGCACCCTCAGTGAGGATGACATGGCGGTCGGATGGTCCCGATGGGCCACTTGTGGCCTGAAGACGGAGTGCACACTCTTCTCTAAAAGGCAGACTTTCTCGCAGATGCTATAGGGTTCTATAATTAGAAAGGCTTTCCATTACCCATTAGTGGGACACGAACAGTATGGTATGCAGGCGTCTGTGGATCGGATGTTCTCGTACAAGATCGGCGCACAGTGGGCAGTCGACTTCTGACGTTACCCGGCGGATCACCAGAGGCCTGGTACAGAACTGGCTCTAAAGGCCTCGGTGGACAATCTTCCTTGTGCACCACGTTCAACATTTCTAAATAGGAGGGTCTCGCAAAGGCAATACACCTTGCATCCACAAGTCAAGCCGAGGTAGCACGTAGGCTCTCGAAACCGGGATCACGCAGGTTCGGTCCGCTTTGGATAATACATTTTGAAACATTTAATGCTTTTAGGGCCTGTGCTTACACAATCCTTTGATATCACAATAAGTTACACTGAAAATCAAGTGTGGGACACAGAAACATCAACATTCCTTTGAATTTAAGGATAGTATCCCTCACCCTCAACACAGGAAAGTTAAAAACAGAAGCGAGCAGTTGAAAGGACACAAACAGACTTCAATGATGAAAAATTAAAATATATCTTATGCGCCTGTTCCTCTAAACTTTTTCATCAGCGGCAGCCTTACTTTAAGGCTGGAGGGGGAATAAAAGACGGCAATGTCGTCCACAAACAAAAACACTGGACTGGACGTTTTACTGTCGATGTTCTACAATTAAAGACAATCACGCTTAAAACACTATTTTGAGAGTCACCGTACTCTTGCTCGAAGCAGTCAGTGACAAGAAGTCGCTTTAAATAACATGGCATAGTAAGATCCGTTTAGAGTACGAGAAGATGTCCTCGAAAGGCCCATTCATGTAGCTGCCCGAAGATATAATGCATACAAGTAAAATCTTAGCTTTCTAAGTGTGAAATAGTACCCAAAACCCAGTCCCTGAGCGGATAAAATCTCCAACCCAGCCGGGAATCGAACCCGAGTCCTGGGGATTGACATTCTGTCAAGCTGACCACTCAATTTCTCAGTAGTGTGTGTCGATAAAAGAACGGCTTCTTCCATCCAACGATTCCCGTTTGAGTTGTTGTAGTACTCGCGTGTTGATCGAACCTACTGGTAACAAATTTAGCAGCTTACCACTGAATTCCTTGGATGTTTTCCTACAATCCGATCTACCGATATACGTGGCGTAGTCGCTAACCCATTGCACTCGCTTTCGGGAGGACGACGGTTGATCTCCGTGTCAGGCCATCCGGGTTTTGGTTCTCTGTGACTTCTCTCAACCGCTTGAGGCAAATGCCAGTATGGTTCGTTTGAAAAAGCACGGCCGATTTCCTTCCCCGTTCTTCCACATTCGGAGCTTCAGCTCTGTCTCCAACCACACCACTGTTAACGGGACGTTGAACTCCAGTCTTTCTTTTAATCCGACCTGGTGGGTATCTCAAACATTCGAGCAGGATATTTTCAGATGTCAGTGCCCCACAGTCGTAAGAAAGGTCTGTGTACCACTTTGGTTCAACCGGTACACAGTGACCAGCTGTGTAGTAGACAGCATGTAAAATGGCTCCATTCATAACATGAATTCTGACTGTTGATCTACTACTGTCTGGCACATTTTGTGACAGACGATGTAATCTATATCATTATGTGTCAAATTCATGGATTTTATTTTATCTGATAGTGTTGATTTTATATCGTCTAGTCTGACGTTTTAAATGCTTTTATGAACCCTATGATGGATCTAAACTCGTTGTTCAAGAAAGAATACACGCAGTAGGATCGTACAGAGATACCAGTCTGCAGCTGAGGAAATCGAGTTCGCCGAACCATTCGTAGCCAGCCAATGAAGGTTCGTAGAGTGCTCACCGTTTTGCACGACACAGAGGTCACGTGAGCCTTATCGAATGCCATAGACGTGGCGAACCTACGCCTCTGAAGTTTAAATTCCTGCTGAGATGTAGAATTAAGTTTCCCGTGCCGTTCATAAACAACCTTCGGTGATCGCCGGGATGGTAGACAAGAAGAGAAATATTGGAATCTGAAGCATCCATTGCTAAAAATGAGGGATAAAGAAAGTATGTAAAGGCGATTATATTAAACCATTTCAAAATATCGACCATTCTGTGACTGAGAGATAATGACAACAAGTGAGATCAGTCCTGTAACACATTTTGCAACGTATCAATACTTAATCTTAAGAACAATAATACGAAGGAGCATCGAGATCTAGGGTAGTGAGTAACTTTACCTGCTCAGAATCAGCCGTTATGGTACATATTTACAATTGTCCGTAAATTAGTTTGCATCATATTGCTATTTGGATGGGACACGAATAAAACTGTTTTATGTGGTCTGTTTTCCTTTTATTACTAGGATAAAGTACAAATCCAGCAACTGAATGAGGAGAACGCAATGAAAATGATTTCTCTCATGCTCAAAGGCGGTGAAGATTCACCGAATATAAAATACTATGGTTCCGTATACTATGGGCTGTTCACCATTTTCGGACATCTGATGGATCCGTATCACAAATACGGAGTAAGTAAACCGGTATATTAAAATGGCAATGAAGATTCTCATTCCCAAAGTGTGAATGGACTGACGTGGGTTCTTAACTTGTTGCAGATGACGCCAACCGCTCTCGAGATTCCGGAAACGATGACGAGGGACCCACTGTTCTACAGAGTCTTGAAGCGCATGTGGAAGGTAATGGACGGATACAAGAATACTTTGCCGCCATACCACAAGGAGGACGTAAGTTGCTAACCCATTCCGTTTAACCGAATGTATAAAACGATGTCTAGTAAACGGGAAAATAAGAGGAACTGTTCCTGCTTTTGTAGCTGATGGTACCGGGTGTAAAAATTGAGAGCATGAAGATGGACAAACTCATGACGTATTTTGACGACTTCGATATTCACGTCGATAACGCAATCGATGTGCAGAAGATCGAGGATGCTGGCAAGGTGAACGTGATTGCGCGCCAACACAGGCTCAACCACAAACCGTTCACTTGCCTATTGAAGATCAGTAGCGAGAAGGAGATGAATGCCGTGGTGCGCCTCTTCCTGGGACCGGGTGACGGCTCCGGCAAGATCTGGACGGGTGACGACATGAGGCACCACTTCTACCTGCTGGACGCCTTCGAGGTGAAGCGTAAGTGCCCGCTTTCTTTCTGTTTCAGTTTTGATCATTTGTTACTTTGGGCGATTTGTTTTCCTCTATATTCGTTTCTTACTCTTGGTTTTTCTTCACTTATTTTGATTACACGGTCAGTAACTTGTTTACGAATTCCACAATTCTACACCTCAGAAATGACTGCTGTCTGGTGGCTTTTTAGCGTCCCCACTTGCAAACACCGCTTCACTCAGACTCATAATGGTGAGGAAAGGTATTGCTTGCCTTTGCTCTTCCATGATTACGCTACAAAAATTAATAAAACAGTAAAACAGTAAGTTCGATGTTATCACTTGCAGAGTACTCTTATAAAAAGGAATCTTCTGAGTTATTTAATTTTAATGCTTCAGTTGCCTAGGGCGTCGTATGCCTTTATGTCTTCCGAAGCAGTATACATATTTCTCCTGTTTCTTTCCCAACCAAGTTATCCGCATAATAATGTTTGTTTGTTTTCTTTTCTTATTTATACTCTGTTGCTTCCGTTTAAAGACCTTTCATTCATCTAGGAAAGGCTTCATAGGTATAAACTGAAACTGTGTGAATAAAACAGGTGACATATAGTGTCACGTGGATTGTCTCCTCAAAAAGCTGTCGATATTTTTTTTTTTTTTTGAATTCTGTTTCACTTAAAGCCATCGAAGAGACAACTACATCAAAAACTTGCATGTTCTCTATTTCCTCCAACAACGAAATTCCATAAACTGCTCAGCCAGTCTTGAATCTCTACCTTACCTTGAGCGCAATGCTTGGTGTTCACCTTTAATTAATGCCTACAGGAGCTCACATTGGAGTACAAAACTGGGGCTTGCAGAAGACACTCATGATCTTGTCGATGATTTTTGAGGGATCATCTGTCTTCTGACTTTTGGCCGCCCACGAAGTGCTCTTTTGTACCAATCTCTTCATCTCAGAGTAGCACTTGAACCGTAAGTCCTCAATTTTTTTGTTGGATGTATACCAACTATTAGTATGCTCTTTGCCTGTCTAGGCTACTTCTTATATCGTCCTTGTTTCGTTCGTCATGTGTTATTTTGCTTCCGAGGTAGAAGAATTTCTTCGATTCCTCTCCTTCTTGATCTCTGACTTTGATAACTTTACGTCTAATTCTCATTTCCTCTCCTTGTCATTATATTCACTAATTTTAGTTTGCTCTCGATCGATGTTCTATGCCGATTAGACTATTCATTGCATTCAACACGTCCTGTAATTCCTCGTCACTGACGACAGCAATATCATCATTGATGTCCTGAATATTAATCTCACTCCTGAACCTTTTTTATGTTTGCGTCATGCATTCTTCCCTAGATAACTTGACCAGTAAAGGATAAAGAATGCATTTCGCTGCTACACCCTTTCTAAACCAAGGACTTCCGTCTTGGTTTTCGTTCTTACAGTTCCCTCTAGGTTCTCTACATGGCACTACGAAATGAATAAAACGATTACAAAAGGCTATAAATATTTAACACACCGCGATAGATGGTTAAGAATTACAGTGAATCCAAAAGAAATATCAATTTTCTTTTTGCATAGATTGTGGCTATCCTACATGATTACTGTTGGTCACACAGACATTAGGCAATAATTCGTTGTACGCCGCACACACTGAATTATATGTGGAGCACCGACGTGAGTACATTACAAATGCACAGTTTCAATTTTGGAACTGTTTTTGGGAAACATGGCACCTACTCGTACACAAGATCTTTCACATAACCCCATAAAAATGAATCCATGGGTGTCAAGTACGGAGATCTAAATGCCCAAAAGCAAAACACAGGTGTCAGCATGTCCAGAAAGAGAAATTCGGTGGTTAGGAATTGAGGGTGCTCCATCTTACTGAAAGATGTAATCTATGGAACACGTGTCAAGCTGTAGCGTCAACCAGTGTTCAAGTATGTCTAGATAGGGTTTTTTTAAAACATTTAGCTCGATGTTCAGTTACACACCAAGGCATTTCCTGTACTCACATTTGAATGTTGTGCTGGGTAATCTTACCTTCCGAATTGTGGAATGTTGTTTACGGCTTAAAATGTGACATTAGCAAACGTTTCTTCCTGCCTGGCTTCCAAGATTGTCGTAGCGTAATTGAGTTCCGAACGATATCATTTACAGCTCTCTCTCTCTCTCTCTCTCTTTGCGAATGTTGTTGGCGTTTTGAGGTGATTGTATCGCCGAAAAAATCTGAGCTGTGATAACAGAACGGCAGCTATTAAATTCCTGCGGGGAGAATGCCTTCTGAACGCGATCGCAATTTTCACGTTTGACGCAGGACTTTTCATTTACACATCATCGCACAGGTGACTGCTTCCGATTCAGTGCGTATACGCAATGATTGGAACTATGAACTTCCTTTTATATCGCTGCGCTTTGCATGTCGATCGAAATTCTGAATTTTCTGTTACATTCTCTGTAATTTTTATCGCTATACCTACGTCTATTTGACTACTCTGCAAGTCACACTCACTTTTGGCAGAGGGCTCACAAAACCACTTCCCGACTGTCTCTCGGAAGTTCCACTCTCGAAAAGCACGTGGAAAAAGGCACATCTAAATAATATTTCCATGCGAGCTCTGATTCCTCTTTCTTTATTACAATGGCTATTCGTCGCTGAGGAAGTGAGACTCAGAAGAAGATTTTCGCATTCGGAGAAAATAGTTGGGGATTGAAATTTCGTGACAAGATATCTTGCTTTAATGATTGCCACACCAACTTGTGTGTCATCTCCATAACGCTGTCTCGCCTATTTTGTGATAACACAAAACGAGCTGCCCTTCTTTCAACTTTCGCAATGTCCGCCGTTAATCCTATCTGGTAACTATTCCATACTGCACAACAATATTCCAGAAGAAGACACGGAAGCGCGTTTTGTAGGCAGTCTCTTTAGCAGATTGGATGCATTAAACCTCAGTCTTTGTTTTAACTTCCGGACAACATTTTCTGTGTGATGGGTCCAGTTTAAGTTGTTCATAACTGTAATCACTATGTATCTTAGTTGAAACAGCGATCGTTATATTTCTATGACCTATCGCGTAATCAAAATTTAATGGAAACTGTTTAGTAGTCATATGGAGATTTTCAAACATTTTGTAGTTCAGTGTCAATTTACACATTTCTCACAATACAGGTATCTTGTCTAAATCATTTTGCAATTCGTTTCGATATTCGGGTAAGTTTACTAGGCGGTAAACGACTGCATAATCAGCAAACAAATGGTCTGTTCAGGTTCTCTCCTAAATCGTTTACGTAGATTAGGAATAGCAGAGAGGCTTCTCCCTTGGGAAGTCTCTGGTATAAGTTCGGTTTCACTGTATCACTTCCCGCCAATTACCACGATCTGTCTTTCTGACAGAAAATCGTGAATCCATACGCACAATTCAGATGATACTACACGTAATTTGATCAGAAGCCGCTTGTGAGGAACGGTAACAAGAAACTCTGAAAATGTAGAAACATGGACTAACCTGAGATCCCTTATCTGCACCGTTCATTATTTAGTGTAAAAATACAGCCTGATGCATTTCCCAAGGACGGCATTTTCCTAACTCTTGCTGGTTATGTGTCAACAGATCTTGGAGATATTACCTAATGTTGTAACATATTACAAGTTCCAAAATAATACTGCAAGTCGATGTTAGTGATATGGGTCTGTAATGTAACGGATTATTTCTATTTCCTTTCTTGAGTATTTGTGTGACCTGTGCAACTTTCCAGATTTTTGGTATGGCTAAGTATTAAATAGCCATGGCCGTTTATAATTGGTATATTCTTCTATACACCACGTAAGTCTACAACTTCATATGTTTCCGAAAAGAAACAAAATGCGAAAAATGCTGGTGGCCAGTGATGCGCCTATGTCAGGGGCTCACATAATGGACAGCAATGCTTAATCTCTAAACTGGACGGTGTAGATAGAACTTGCGTATTGTCAGAAGTTTGTTTACTGCAGAACAGTGCAGAAACCCTTTCCCTGCTTATAGGGCACATAGCGTGGCGTCGTTGCTACCTTTATAGTATAATATTTCGGAATGTAGGAAGTTCATAACAGTGAAACCAAGTCTGCGGTCACTAATCGTACCTCTAGTTTTCATTGTCGTACAGAAAAACGTACATATGCCACTTAAAAAATCTGACTTGTGCTGAAAGTGGTATTCGTTCACTTCTATAGATTACGCATACCTGCCCATTATGTGAGACCATGACAAAGGTGCATCCCTGGCCAATTTCATTTCTCACATTTTGTTTCATTTAGGTAAGATATGAGGTGGCAGAGTTGCGTGGGATACCCTGTATATACAGGGTAGGTCAGGAGAGAAGGAAAATACTTTAAAGGGTGATAGTATTAATGATTCTGAACAAAAAACATCAAGTTGACGTATGCCCTATTCCGAATAGTTTTAGAATAGAATGGATTTAATGTAAATTTCTGTCTCGGATCCGTTTGGAATAAGGCGTATGCCCACATGAAGTTTTTTGTTCAGAATCACTAACACCGTCATCCATCAAAGGAATGTACTTTCCCTCCTGACACACCCTGTATACACACGGTGTCTCTCCTAAGAGTCGTGTCCGCAGCTCGTGGTCTCGCGGTCACGTTCTCGCTTCCCGAGCAGGGGGTCCCGGGTTCGATTCCCGTCGGGGTCAGGGATTTTCACCTGCTTCGAGATGACTGGATGTTGTACTGTCCCCATCATTTCATTATCATTCATCAAAGTGGCGAGACTGGACTGAGCAAAGGTTGGGAATTTGTACGGGCGCTGATAACCGCGCAGTTGAGCGCCCTGCAAACCAAACAACAACATCATCATCATCATCCTAAGGCCCGTCGGACAGATTTTCTCTGGGTATTCCTGCAGATGTTTACAATTTCGTTTTTGGATTGTGTAGCTGGGGTCAGCTCTGACAAATAGTTCTCATTACGACTTTCATGCGACGCCTGATGTCAATGGAAAGTGTCAATTTGTGTCCCAGTACAGACGGAATTTTACGTGCCCATTCGACAGTGAGATCTCAGATTAGTCTAGTGCGATATTTGTTTTATCGACATGAATATAGAAGGACAGTAAGACTGGAAGAGTAACCAGCATTCCAGCAGCTACAGTACTGTCCTAGACCGCACTGACTGCTAGCATGTAGTGCTACTGAATTACTGCTGAATAGCTGTTCATTCTTCCTGTTATACTGACGCTGTGAATGCACATCGATAGAACGAATATCGGATAATTTGGGAGCACTGTATCGAATGAGCACGTAAAATTCCTATTTTAAAATAATTTTGTTTGTAATGGAAAACAAACGGAGATTATTGAACAAGGCCTCGAATGACATATGTGACGAGCAGTAATTGCTTGGGCTGACTCCATCTATACAATACAAAAACGAAATTGAAAATGTCTGCCGAAACACCAGAGAAAATGCGTACGACGTCTCTTAGAAGAAACAGGGTCATTCACAGTTATTCGAGAGAAATACGTCTGAAGGTTACTTTTGTACGTTTTTGTTGAATCATTCGCCCAAACTACGTATCCAAGTACAAAACTTAACTACATTAAATTTCCTACAAAAAGATCGTGCTCGTTTTTCTGTAAGACTAATAGTGTGCACGTAACGAGCGAGAGAATATGAAAATCTTGTGTGAGGTATTTAATGGTGTTGCGGGTTGCATGAAACTCATCGTAGGGCAGCTGAATCACCCTGTGTAAGATAAAAAGTCAAAGTCCTGACTGACTGATTCACTCACTGACTCATCGTCACCCAGACCAAATCACTAAAAATAGACATTTGAAATCTGCAGAGGGTTTTGGTCTTCTACTGTGAACGTCTTTTAAGGCGGGATTTTTGGATTTTCGATCCATATGGGAGTGAAATAAGGGGTGAAAGGCTTTGTGAAAGTATGTCGTTATTAAGGCAATTTT
Organism: Schistocerca piceifrons; assembly: GCF_021461385.2. Classification (NCBI taxonomy): domain Eukaryota; kingdom Metazoa; phylum Arthropoda; class Insecta; order Orthoptera; family Acrididae; genus Schistocerca; species Schistocerca piceifrons. Next base: position 1,022,432,537 of record NC_060139.1, on the reverse strand, counting down.
GAAGCAAGAACTACGAAAATTCGAATTTGGCTTCTCAGTCAGAAATAAAATAATCCTCTCTCAGAGATTCAACAAGGGATGACAAGTCTTATGAAAATCTTCCATTATGAAAGCGTTTTAAAGCCAAATCTATGAAATTTTGTATTTGGCATCACAGTTAGAAATACAAAAAATACCGTAAGTATTTCAGTATTTTTGGAAATTTCATCCATAAGGTCGGAAGTAGAGGATGAAACTTTTAACGAAAATATTTCACTATGAATATTTGAATCTGGCTTGTCTTTTGTAAATAAGAAACTTTGTGTTGCAGTGCTTTTGGAAATTCAACCGCTAAGCAGTCGAAATAGGGCCTGGCTGGTTCACTGACTGATCGTCGCATTGTCAATACCGCTAAGGATAGAAACTTGAAATTTGGAGATTGCGTTACCTCATACTGTCGACATCGTTTAGTAAGAAACTGTCTGACATTTCATCCCTATGGGGGAGACGTAGCGAATGAAAAGTTTTTTTGAAAATGCGTCACTATTAAGGTCACTCTGAAAGTAGATGTATGAACACTGGTATTTGGTTTCTGGGTCAGAAATAAAAAAATACATGCTTCTGCATTTTTGGAAATTCAACCACTAAGGGGTGTAAAATAGTAGCTGAAAGTTTATTTTCAAAATATATAATTATTAAAGTACTACTAAAGCATTTTTAAAGCTATATCTCTGCAACTTGTTATTTGACCTCCCGCTAGGAAATAAAAAATACAGGTTTCAGTGGTTTTGGAAATTCATCCACTAAGGAGGTGAAATAGGAGATGACAATTTTTATCAGAATATTTCGTCATATTAAAACATTTTTAAAGCTGAATCTATCAAATCTGTTATACGACTTCTAAAGAAGTGTGTGTTAGGGTACGGTAGTTTCTATGGAAGTATCACCAGAAAAATTCAAAACGCATGCTTAAGAAAGACATCTGGCTCCAGCTGCAAGAGTCGCCTTTTGGTCAGAAATACGTGCGGAAAAGACTATGCTGCTATGGTCTTAACTGCTGTGAAAAAAGTTTAAAAGATGTTACAGTCTGTGAACAATATGAAAATTCAATTAAAGATTAAAAAATCTATCCAGACCATACAGTCTACACTTGTAAAACATAAATTTTTTTATCTTATTATATATATATATATATATACACCCGTTTGTCGGAATACTTGGCGGAATACATACACATCGTATTGAAAGAAGTGGTAATAAACGATGTTCACTTCGAAGAGGGACATCCCTAACATAATGCTCGACCCCACCTACATCACCCCCGTGAACAGAAGGGGGGTGACTTTGAAATCTTAAATAGGAACCCCTATTACTTATTGTACATTTGGATTATCCGTGAGAAAATATGTAACTTTTGTATAAAACATTTCTTTCGTTTAATAATAGATAGTAATCGATACACGTGAATGTGGGGTGACAATTGTTGAAAAAAGGGTAGGGTCTCAATCGAATACACATCCGATTAAGACAATGGAAGTACTTTTTTGATATTTTTGGTACTGCTATCATGTGACACCTCCCACAATCGAATGAAGTACAGACCGTGATCATGCACTCAGTCCGTGGTCAGATTGTGCTTGTTACTTCAGTGATTCTGACTGTACACATCACGTCGTAATTGTTCCACAGTGTTAACGATTGCAGAGAGGGTCGATATAATTTCCGCGTATTTTGAGGCTCGTCGAAATTTTGATGGGGCTCTCGGCAAAGGTATACTACTCTGTTCCCCGATAAAAATGTTCCGTCTGCAACGACGTTTCGCAGTATTGTCCACCTGTTTACTGAAATGGGCATTGTTAAAACTAGAGAGAGAGTCCGGCCACGGCCTGCGACAATGTTGCTGCAAATCCTCACATCAGTTCTCTGCAAATTGTTCGACGTTGAGGAATTTGAAAAATGGCTCTGAGCACTATGCGACTTAACTTCTGAGGTCATCAGTCGCCTAGAACATAGAACTAATTAAACCTAACTAACCTAAGGACATCACACACATCCATGCCCGAGGCAGGATTCGAACCTGCGACCGTAGCGGTCGCTCGGTTCCAGACTGTAGCGCCTAGAACCGCATGGCCACTCCGGCCGGCTGAGGAATTTCGCAAAGAAGTGTCCTATGCATACTGCATACACAAATGGCATCAGTTTCATCTATCGCTGCATCAAGAACTGCATGGTGATGATTTTCACAGTCGCCTGAAGCTCTGCAACGGGATACAGGAATAACCGGGATAATTTCGTTTCACAGATACTTTTCCCCGATGAATCATATTTTACGAATCGTGGTCAAGTGAATCGACATAATACGCATTATTGGTCGGTGGAGAATCGCAACTGGGTAAGGGAACTTCAACGTCCATGGAGTGTCAACGTTTGGTACGCAGGTAATTGGTTAGTACTTCATAGGAGGTAAAATGACGGGTCAAATGTACAGCGACATTGTGGATAATGTGTTACCCAGGCTAATGGATGATGTTCCACTTCAAACGAGAATGGATATAAGGTTTCAATACGATGGATGTCCAGCGCATTATTCACGACTAGCTTGAGGATTTCTGAATCGAGACTATCCAGGTCGATGTATTGGACGTTGCCCACACGTTCAACCGATTTGACATCTGCTGATTTTTTCCTCTGGGGATGACTAAAAGACGGAGTTTACATGGATGTACCAATAACCCTCGAAGATATGCGGCAGCGAATTCGCAATGAATGTGCAAAAATTGTCGCAGAGACACTACTACATGTCGGACAGTCATACAGACACAGAGTTGCAATATGCATTAAAAACAATAGTCAACATTTCGAATATTTGCTGCACTGAAACACTTATGAGAGGCAAGGGGACTAACAGCAATCGAGCACCCCGATATAATGAGAGGCAAAGGGAGTCACAGTAAACAAGCACCCTGAGACAGTGAGAGGTAAGGGGCTCACAGTACTCAAGCAGCCCAAGATAGTGAGAGGCAAAGGGACTCACAGTAATCAAGCACCCCAAAATAGTGAGAGGCAAGGGGACTCACAGTAACCAAGCACTCCGAGATAGTGAGAGATAAGGGGCTCACAGTACTCAAGCAGTCCAAGATAGTGAGAGGCAAGGCGACTCACAGTAATAAAGTATCCCAAGATAGTGAGAGGCAAGGGGACTCACAGTAACCAAGCACCATGAGATAGTGAGAGGCAAGGGGCTCACAGTACTCAAGCAGCCCGAGATAGTGAGAGGCAAGGGTACTCGCAGTAATCAAGCACCCCATGATAAGTGAGAGGCATGGGGACTCACAGTAACCAAGCACCCCGAGATAGTGAGAGGTAAGGGGCTCACAGTACTCAAGCAGCCCAAGATAGGGAGAGGCAAGGGGACTCACAGTAATCAAGCACCCAAAGATAGTGAGAGGCAAGGGGATTCACAGTAACCAAACACCCCAAGATAGTGAGAGGCAAGGGGACTCACAGTAACCAAACACCCCGAGATAGTGAGAGGTAAGGGACTCACAGTACTCAAGCAGCCCAAGATAGTGAGAGGTAAGGGGACTCACAGCACTCAAGCAACGCAAGATAGTGAGAGGCAAGGGTACACACAGTAACCAAGCACCCCAAGATAGTGAGAGGTAAAGGGCTCACAGTACTCAAGCAACCCAAGATAGTGAGAGGCAAGGGTACTCACAGTAATCAAGCACCCCAAGATAGTGAGAGGCAAGGGAACTCACAGTAACCAAACACCCCGAGATAGTGAGAGGTAAGGGGCTCACAGTACTCAAGCAGCCGAAGATAGTGAGAGGTAAGGGGATTCCAGGAATAAAGCATCCCAAGATAGTGAGAGGCAAGGGGACTCACAGTAGCCAAGCACCCCAAGATAGTGAGAGGTAAGGGGCACGTGTCACATGATAGCATTTTCCCAAATATCAAATAACGTACTTTGTTTTTCGTAATTGGATGTGTATTTTAGTGAGATATTACCGTTTCGGAACAATTGTCATCCCATATCCATGTTTGCCGATTGTAGCGCCATCTATCATGAAACGAAAGAAATGTTTTATACAAGGGTTACATATTTTTTCACGGATAATCCAAATCTATCCACAGCTTGTGGTCTAGCGGTAGCGTTCTCGCTTCCCGAGCACTGGGTCCCGGCTTCGATTCCTGGCGGAGTCACGGATTTTCGCCTGCCTCGAGATGACTGGGTGTTATTGTGTCGTCTTCATGATCATCATTCATCCTCATTGCGGTCGGAGGAAAGCCAATGGCAAACCACGTCCATTAAGACCTTGCCTAGTACGGTGGTGCGGGTCTTCCACATAGTTCCCCTACGCTCTGCCAAGGAGTGTGGGACCTCATCACCAATCGAAATCTCCAGTAAAAAAAATGGGGGTTCCTATTTATGATTTCAAAGTCACCATCCCTCTCAGCTTCCCTCTTCGAGGTGAACAACGTTTATTACCATATTGTTTTTTTAATCCGATGCCTATTTCGCCATATATTCCGACAAACAGTTTTAAATGCCTCATCCTGTATGTATGGCGTTTCCGCAAGAGCGTGCATAAATGTAACACGACATAGAGAATGCTCTACTGAACAATTTGACGTATGGAACCTGGGGTTGTGCAACTTTAGAAGATATGGAAGTAAACTTGTATACCGTTTTGTCTAGTATTACTGTTTTCCAGCTTATTTACAACTAACATAAGTACAGTATTACACATATTGTGCTGTTTATTTACATGGACATTCTTTATTTCCTGCAAGGTACATTCTTTACTTCCTGCCAGGAAACAAGAAGCACGATCTTGATTGCTAGGAAGTCATGATTCAAGCTTTGTTTACTTTACTTTTCCGTAAGGTGGCTCTGTTCAATCGTATTTACATTGTCTCATTACGGAACGTTCTATGAATCACAGACCCATTCAACATGACGGTGCACCACCTCACTTCAGTGTGGATGTCCGCAACCATCTTGTTGCTCTATTTCCTGGTCGCTGGATTGGAAGGGGAGGCACTATTCCATGGCCCACGAGATCACATGACCTGAAAGCCCTTGATTATTGCCTATGGCCATACCTGAAGTCACTTGTGTATGAGTCCCCAGTGGATGTGGACATAGAATTAGTTGCCAGAATTCTAGCTACCTGTGATGCGATTCGAAACATACCAGGGGTATTTGACAGGACGCGTCAGAGTCTTGTTCGCCGATGTCATGCTTGCATTGAAGTTTGTAGCAGTCAGTTTCAGCACATTTTGTAAGATAGGGGACAGATGGTACGTTCATTGTGTCAATGATGGTATATGCAGTTAAGTGTAACTAATGTAAATAAAAAAGTACCTCCTTAATGCCCCCTGGCGTGTCCGAACCCAGGTTCCCTACCACAAATTGTTCAGTCCTCTTAAATTTTTGCACGCACTTACGGAGACACCCTGTTGTGTATGTTGAATCGTACCTTTATGCGCCGTTGATGAGTGTTTCCACGCCAATCCGATCATTCTTTGTCGACAGTGAATAGTGGTGAGAACAGTATCGTGCGCGGCTCGCGCCAAATGTTCCTCGTTGCGGAGGAGGCAATGGCCTTCCGCCAGATGCTGAACAAAGTGGAGGCGTCGCTGAAAGGAGGGGAGAAGCTGTCGCCAGGGGCGGACAAGGAGAAGTACGACGGCTTCCCCCACCGCCTGATGCTGCCCCAGGGCCGCCGCACCGGCCTGCCGGTCACACTGGTCGCTATCGTGACCGACTCCAAGGGCAACGGCTGGGAGGGCCAGAGGATCACCGACCACCGGGACCCCTTCTTCCCCATGGACCGGAGGCTCTTCATGTGGGAGCTCGAGACCGTGCCGAACGCGCACGTCGAGCACGTGAATATCTTCCATCGCAGCATGAATGAGCTGAACGTCTCTGAGGAATGAGGTTCGCTGCTCTGCCTAGCTTCACCGAACTCCAACATCAGACAGTGAGGTATCAAAGTATTGCCCGACTGTTGTGATTATGGAGTACCGCACACCGTTTGTATTCCGTGATAGTATGAGTAGAGGCAATTAATGAACTTGTTAAGTAACAGCTACCTTTCCTATCGTTCTCTTGTCCCTCAGTCGTATTGTGTTGGCAGACATTCATAATAAATGATTACAGATGGTTATTTGGGTGTCCCTGCAAGATTGTTTTGTAACTTTTTAAGAAAATAAAAATTTTTCAACTTAACATTGTTAATTTTGTGTAATTTTGTTACTGTTTTTGCTGTGGCTGTTGGTTGTTTGCACTTCTACTACCTTTTTCCCTCTGTAAATATTTCTTTTCAAACCAAATACTAAATATTGAAACAACAATATTCAAATATTTACTTATTGCATTCTGGCAACATTCCCTCCAGTAAACAAATCCATACAGCACAAAAACGTATAACGTAGAAAAGTCTCTACATGGACCCGCCAGGTTAGCCGAGGGCGCAAATGCACTGCTTCCAGGACTCTGGTAAGCGCTCCAGCCCCAGATCAAATCCGCCCAGGGGATTAACTACTAAGGCCGGTGTCCCGGCCAGCCTGGATGTGGTTTTTAGGCGGTTTTCCACATCCCAGTAGCTGAATACTGGGCTGGTCCCCATTTCCCGCCTCAGTTACATGACTCGCAGTCATTTGAAAACTTTCGCACTATTTCATGGCTTACATTAGACGCAGACAGCTGGGGTACACTAATTTCATGACGGGTGATACGATCCGGCCGACCCCACGTAGGAGTTGGACAAAGGCTCAAAGACAATGTTTCTACATACAAGGATCTTTTTTTTAATATTTTAAAATTTGTTTCTCTAATTACACATTAATAATATTAATTCATACAATATGATGTAACATGTAAAACAACCATAACCTCATTTAATCCATGCTTGGTCTCGTAAAATCAGCAGCCATTGAGGGTTAATGTTGATTAATGCAAGTGGCCACAAACACTTTTTAAAAAGCTTTATTTCAACGCCATAACCAATGTCTCGCCATCATACCCACCTCGAAATGGCTTACGTTTCAGATTACATTAATATTTTCATCACCAACGTGTCCCCCACTCCTGCACTGCACAAAGATACACGTCGCTTTACATGTCGTTTCGATATGAAAAACATGCTAAAGTTCCTGTAATCTGTTATACAACGTGAAATAGTTCTATGCACTTATATATCTTTCGGTGGATGGCGTTTTATGTTGTTTTGTCCTGGTGCTTTTCCAGGACAATGTATAAAATTATTCTTGAGTTTCTCCCGGCGTATTTGATAATCAAAATATCCACGGGTGTACTGCCGGTCTGTAGTGTCCAACGGGCACAATATTTCCGCGATCATACATGTCGCCATCATCAGGTGAACTGACGGACTGAGCTCCTGTGAACGTGCCGGCACGGAGATCCGTACGCTATGGCTGCTCAGAGGGAACAGCCATAGCGTACGGATCTCCGTGCCGGCACGTTCACAGGAGCTCAGTCCGTCAGTTCACCTGATGATGGCGACTTGTATGATCGCCGAAATATTGTGCCCGTTGGACACTATAGAGCGGCAGCACACCCGTGGATATTTTGATTAATGTATAAAATGTTGCAGTGCAAACACTACACATCTTTGAAATGGATCACTCTGGCACACAAAAATTTCATACTATTCTTCAATTTAGTTTCAGCTTCCGACGTGTGCTTTACATTCGATGTTTCTGTTTATAATGCAAAGAGCGTCCATAAAGCAAAGATATCATTCATTCTCTGTTAAGCAAACATAAAAACTAAGCAACGAAAAAGTGTAGCAGCTGTAGCACATTAATAATGGAAAAATGCTTTTACTGTAAGAGTGAAATTATATACACTGAAGAGGCAAAGAAACTGGTACACCTTCCTAACATCGTGTAGGGCCCCCACGAGCATGCAGAAGTGCCGGAACATGACGTGGCATGGACTCGGCTAATATCTGAGGTAGTGCTGGAAGCAATTGTCACCATTAATCCTGCAAGGCTGTCCATAAATCTGTAAGAGTTGTGACTTAACGGGCGAATTGTGGCGCCCTGAAAATATTCTAAGTTCGGATTTGGCGTGTCTGCACGGGCCGCTCAGCAGAAGCAAGAGGAGTCCAGCCTGAGCACGTGGCTGGGAATTCCATAGTGACGCTGTGTCGATGAAAGAGACTTGTATGTCGAGAGTGCCAAAGATGGTTCAGATGGTTCAAATGGCTCTGAGCACTATGTAATGCGGCAACCACGTATCCCAGCCCCTAGACAACGAAACAAGCCAAAACTTTTAATATTTCAACTTTGAGTCTGAGGGTACGTAGTTGAGGGCCAGCACCTCACATCCTTTAATCAATAATGTTCATGTCTGGTCAGTCTGGTGGCCAGCGGAAGTGTTTAAGTTGAGAGAGTGTTCCTGGAGCCATTCTGTAGCAATTCTGGTCGGTTGGGTTGTCGCATTGTCCTGCTGGAATTGCCCAAGTCCGTCGAAATGCACAATGGACATGAATGGTTGCAGGCGATCAGACAGGATGCTTACGCACGTGTCACCTGTCAGAGTCTTATCTAGATGTATGAGGGATCCCATATCACTCCAACTGCGCACGCCCCACACCATTACAGAGCCTCCACCCTACTGACATGCAGCGTCGATGGATTCATGAGGTTGTCTCCATACCCGTACATGTCCATCCGGTCGATATGATTTTTAACGAAACTCGTCCGACCATGAAACATGTTTCCAGTCATCAACGGTCCACTGTCGGTTTTAACGGGCCCAGGGGAGCTGTAAAGCTTTGTGTCATGCAGTTATCGAGGGTAAAAGGGTGGGCTTTCTGCTCCGAAAGCCCATATCGAAGATGTTTCGTTGATTGGCTCGCACGTTGACACTCGTTGATAGCCTAGCATTGAAATCTGCATCAATTGCAGAAGATTTGCACTTCTGTCACGTTGAACGATTCTTTTCAGTCGTCGTTGGTCCCGTTCTTGCAGGATCTTTTTCCGGCTGTAGCGATGTGCGAGATTTGATGTTTTATCAGACTGCTGATATTTACGGTGCACTCGCGATATGGTCCAACGGGAGAAACCCTACAACATTCTTACCTCGGAGATGATGTGTCCATTCGCTAGTGCGCCGACTATAAGACCGCGTTCAAATTCATTTAAATCTTGTAAACCTGTCGTTGTAGCAGCAGTAACCGTTCTAACAACTGCGCGAGACCCTTGTTGTCTTATATACACGTTGCCGACCGCAGCGTCGTATTCTGCTTGTTTACACATTTCTGTATCTGAGTATGCATGGCTATACCAGTTTGTTTCGCGCTTCAAATAATGATACTTGTAGTTTAGAAGTTACTTGAGGGCATAACTATTTCAAAAAGTGGTGTGGACAGCTACACATTTGCTGGATATTACAGTTTAGGTTTAATTAACTTATACGGACTTCATAAACAGGTTGTTTCCAATATAAATAAATGAAAATTACTATTAAAGCATACTCTACGAAAATGTAAAAATTAATAGTTTTTTATCATTTATGGAGTATTTGTCGTTAGGCTATTCTGAGTGTCTGTCTAGCGTTTGATTATGGCCGCTGTTCCTTTCCTTCTACAGCACTTGTTAGCACGTTAAGAAGTGCAAGTGTCTTTCTGTTTTAGTGACGATCTTTTTGTTTAGATTCTGGTCTATGTTGTGTTTAATTTTGGAATAGCCAAAGGAACATATGTAGAAATGGTTTGTTAGTTATCAATAGTTGCTCTTGTTGGATGAACTGACAGTATCAATGTATATCTCTAGTTCTTCTAGGAGATCAATTTCTTTCCTTTGTTTGTGGAATCTAGTATCTGTAAGACATCTTTAATACGGCATATGTTAAGGAATCATGGAGTAACATCCATAGTACTAGATGGAACTCTAGGGGACAAAAACTGGAAGGGAAGACAGAGAATGGAATGCATCCAGCAGATAATTAAGGGACTAGGCCGCATGCAAGTGATAGTCTGAAAGGAAGGAGTTCACGCAGCACAGCAATTCTTGGCAGGTCATATTAAACCAGTTCGAAAACAGTGTTGAAGTTGATCCATATGAGTGGCGATTGCAGAATTACTCAAATTCTTTAATCTGAAGGTGTCCATGTGTTTACGGTGTCTATTATTACAGCACCTAACGGTCGGGCTAGGCTCTGGCTCTGACCACTATGGGACTTAACATCTGTGGTCATCAGTCCCCTAGAACTCAGAACTACTTAAACCTAACTAACCTAAGGACATCACACACATCCATGCCCGAGGTAGGATTCGAACCTGCGACCGTAGCTGTCCTGCGGTTCCAGACTGCGCGCCTAGAACCACTAGACCACCGCAGCCGGCGGGATTCTAGTTCGAGGCGTTTAAAAAAGATATGGTATTTTGGAAAGTTTCCACAACGCCACTTGTTTATGCCATTCAACTTGCGTAGTCCCTATGTACGATGTTTTCATGTTTGCTTATAGTGCGCCTGTGTGTTCCTTCGGCGCATAAGAACTTGCTAGTCAGTTAGTGTGTAACAGTCCAAGCAGTAGGTCGTGAGTGGACAGTGGGATTCTATCAATGCAGCAAAAGTCGACATGCTCACGATGTATGTAGAGTGTAGGAAGAATGCAGTTCGTTCTTGTACGGCGTATGTAGAAATACATCCGAACGGAATTCAACAATCTCGGCAATCATTTATCAGCCTCTTCGACCAATAACGTTAAAGTTGTAGTGTAAGACCGAGACAACGTAACAGAGGGAAACAAGTGACGACAGAAGAGGGGGAAATTAATGTTCTTGCTGCTGTTGCAGATGATCCGGACGTTAGCTCTTGCTCAGTTGCAAGAGGAAGTGGTATGAGTCAGCAAGTGTCCTACACACATCAACAAAGGCTCCATCCCTATTACATAACCCTTCTTCAAGAGCTGCAGAGAAACGATTATGAGAATCGTGATAACTTCTATACACAGAAATCAAGCCGGGTTACTCCAAACGTATCATGTACCTTGTTTAGTGATGAAGCCACTTTTATTAGTAATGGCTAGGTAAACCGCCTGAACGTGCGCTTTTGGCCTGTTGACAATTCCCAGTGGTTTCGTCAGATGGAACGTCAGCGTCGATGAAGTGTAAACATACGGTAAGGAGTAGTGAACAATCGACTCAAAGGTTTGTTTTTATAGACGGAACACTGAACGCGCGCAAGTATCGCAGTCTCCTAACAGGACATTTTATACAGATGCTAGAGGACGTTCCTCTGCAGAGTAAGAGGGACCTTAGGCATCAACATGATGGTTGTCCAGCCCATAGTGAGCAAAGTACTACAGTAGGTCTTCACAGATTATTTCTAAATCGTTGGATCGGACGCAGAGGACCTGTACCTTGGCCAGCCCATCCTGCAGATTTGACGGCTGTAGAGTTTTTTTCTGTGGGGAAAGCTTAAAGACTACACCCGATGATATTCTACGACGTATTACTGCAGCCTGCTCTGACGTCCCCGCTGAAATGCTACCACTTGTTCAATAGTCGTCCAATACCAGAATGGATGCGTGTACTTCCGCTGCAGGTGGCCATTCTGAACACAAACTGTGATGGTCAGTTGTCTCGCTACTGGTTAGACCCACATGACTAGTGTATGCACTTGTGTTGTTGTTTAGTGTGTGGTGATACAGGTACTGTACAAGTGTGGCAGTGGAAAATTTTCAAGCCAGTCGCACTGGAATCCTCAAAAAACACCACTTACATTCTAATTTACCCTACTTTTAGTCTGTTAATGTCCATAAGAATTGTTCCATGTAAGAGCAATGTCTGCAGCTCGTGGTCGTGCGGTAGCGTTCTCGCTTCCCGCACCCGGGTTCCCAGGTTCGATTCCTGGCGGGGTCAGGGATTTTCTCTGCCTCGTGATGAATGGGTGTTGTGTGATGTCCTTAGGTTAGTTAGGTTTAAGTAGTTCTAAGTTCTAGGGGACTGATGACCATAGATGGTAAGTCCAATAGTGCTCAGAGCCATTTGAACCATTTTTAAGAGCAATGTATGTGTGCACAAAAATATTCCTTGTAAATATTATTACAATCGGTAGATTTGCTAACAACACGACCTATCCTCTGACTACCAATCCATTGAGTGAAAACCGCAAATCAATAGCACTTTCCATTTCCTCGATATTTGCGCTTCAGGTTTTAGGTGATTCACCCTATAAGTATATATAGCAACATTCTTTCCATTGCTAGACCGACTGGCTGCATGTAGATTTAGTCATTCAGTGATTCGTAGAAAAGTGCTGTCATTAATGCTAAAATTTTTATGATTTTGTATACCTATGCATAGTGAAGATGTTCGTTTTTTTACTTCATTACACTTACGAATTTCAGTAGCACCATGGACAGGTATATTTGCGTAAATCTTTTACAGTGTCTAAGGATATAAATCTGGTATTATCTGGCATGTGTCCGCCTCCGTAGCGCAGCGGTAGCGTTACCGCCTACCAAGCAAGGGGGCCCAGGTTCGATTCCCGGCAGGGGACTGGGTGTTGTGTGTGTCCTTGATCAACATTGTCATCATCAGTGATACGCAAGTCGCCAAAGTAGCGTCAACTAAAAAGACTTGCAGAACGGCGGCTGAACCCCGAAAGGGGATATCCCAGCCAATAAATGCCAGACGATCATCTCATTTATCTGGTATGCGCACATAAGTGATGTCATTATCAAGTTCTTGCAGATTTCTAATGGAAATGTTTTTGTGTGTGTGTGAAATCTTATGGGACCTAACTGCCAAGGTTATCAGTCCATAAGCTTACACACTACTTAACCTAATTATCCTAAGGACAAACACACACCCATGCCCGAGGGAGGACTCGAACCTCCGTCGGGACCAGCCGTACAGAAATGTTGTTTTTAAATTTACACAATTTGCAGATGCTATTTTTAAGCTTGTTTGAGATGTAATTGTAACTTGAATTAAAACTAGACGTTTTTGGCAATGAGGTCTACGAATTTTTATTGAAATCTTAGCTTACGTGTAGGGGGATCACGACTGAGCTATGTTGAACATCAGCATCTAACATAAGATCATTGTCCGAAGAATATTATGAAGTTCCTGTGCGCCAAAGCGATTTTTTTAGAATATTTGAGGTTTTTACACTGCAGAAGTTTGTATCTCGCTCTGGAAAACCTGACCAACAACAGTTTCACTTTATATGTAATCTAATGCAGGTATCTTAAATGTTCTTGCTGTCGAAGCTACGTATAAAAGTGGCGTTAAATATTCAAGTATTCTTGTTCAGTACAGTAACTGTAAATTAGCTGGAGTCGAAAACATTAAGATAATCAGAAGCGCAAGCCATCTTAGATGAGCATGATAGCCTTATATAGGATATGGCACTGAAACAAAATCTTCCTAGCGGTCTCAAGATGGGCGTGATGGCCCAAAATGGGCTGTGGCATTCAAATGAAGTTTGTTTGAAAAATATTTGTAGCTGCTTGCGATCCTGAACTAAGATCATCATTAATTAGAAAGTAAATGAATAGAAAACAAATTATGAAAGATTTAACTACAATGAAACAATTAAGTGTCTTTTGGTGCAGATTTATCTTGCTGTCTTTCACTTACATCGATATTTCTTCGACTTTCGCCAGCACACAACGGGAAAATACTGTAAACTCGCGACCATCTGAGCATTTCCTACAACTAATCTGCATTATTATTAATACGATCGTTATTCGACTTACCCATCTAATCTACAGCATTCGTCTGTAGCACCACATTTCAAGCCTTCCAGCGTCTTTGTGTCTAAACTGTTCATCATCCACGTTTCACTGCTAAACAAGGTTACAGTCCAAATACCTTCAAAAAATACTTCCTAACACTCAAAGTTGTATAACACGTTTAAGGAATCTAATATTTCATGCTCCGACCTATAGAAAATCAGTGTTGTTTGTTCTGGTGATGACCTCCTTCTGAGTGGTCCAAGCCCAGAGATCCGGATGGGCGACTTTTTTACGTCTGAATAATTATACGCAAGAGGATTTCATTATCGTGTAGCCACACAGTAGAGCAACATGCCCTCGGGAAAAAATATCACAGCTGTAGTTTCCTCTTGCTTTCAGCTGTTCTCAGTAGCAGCACAGCAAGGATATGTTGGCTAATTTTATAAGGTCAGATCAGTCGATCATCCAGACTTACTCCTGTAACTACTGAAAAGGCTGTTGTAACTCTTCAGGAACCTAGTCTGGCATCTCCGCAGATCCTCCGTTGTGGTTGCACCTACGAACGTATGATTAAGACACGAAAGCCATTACACTTTGGCAAGGTTCATGGTTGATGTGGACATATTACGCACAAGGAGTTTAGTTTTATTCTGTATTATTAATATCCGTCCATTTAGCGTATAGCTCGGTAACTGTAGAGCCAACATCACTCTGAACAGATTTCAAACATATTTAAAAACTTTAATATTGTAATTATAATTAACTATCTAACTATTGAGCGACTCGGCAAAATATCGAGACATCACAATACTTGTGAATGAACCTGTTATGGTATTATATATGGTATATTAATGAATTTTTTTCAGACTAAAATGCAATTGCATATGTTACCATAGAAAAATACAACACAGTATTTTATGCCTACTTGTGAGGTTGTACTTATATATTTATATACTTTTCCTGAAAGCGTTTGTGGCTCCTGCGCGTGCCTTTCTTCGATGCATAAAACTGTAACTTGTAGCTCATGAAAGTTTATTTGACCAAAGCGCAACATGATTTCTACAAGTTAATGGTAAATCAATCCTTAGATATTAGACGTTGTCATTGTAAGTTGGTAGCTAGGAGATATTTACATCATTGTTTTTTATCTTCAACCTGCCAGTTACAGTATTTACGCTACCAATGGTAGTATACACTCAGCAGATCACCGATTTCGCTCATCTCTCACACGATTACAGCACGTACAAGGATTAACAAATGCTGCTTTACTTTTACGCACTCGTTAAGTGTTTTCGAGAAATGGTGGTTCAAGGTTTTATGAGGCTTTTGAACACCGAGGGCCAGCAGCCCCTTATGTGGTCTTCAGTGAACGGCGTACAATTTGGAAGGCACCTCGGCGGTCATTGCGGTGGAAAACGTAAGCGCTTTTGGCTATAGCACATCTTCTTCTGAGTTATTTCACGAATTTACGTAACTATGAGATAGCAGTTTAATTTATCAACATACAGCTTTGGCGTACCAGTAGAATATTGCCATACCTGTTTCTTCAAAACCAAATGCAGCTTATTATGTTGACATAAGTGCTATTTATGGCATTTCGTTGTTTAATGCTCCAAAGTTTTGAAGTGAAATGTATATGTCATCACATGGTTTCTCCGGCATCTGGTGTGCTAAATCAATACCATTTCGTGCAATATGTAGGTGAGTTCTTATATCTGACTGAGTGGTGTTCGTCCAACATTTGAGCGACTTCACGGCCCAACAGAATGAAACGTTTTGAGTCTCATGTCTGCCAGGATTGTGAAAGATGGCGGATACTGTTTAAGAAAACGATCTAAAGTCAGTGATGTATAACTTCTGAAAACGTTATACTATGGCCGATAGTCCAAAACTCTGAAAGATACTGTTGGTTCGATTCTCGAATTTATTCGTTCAACTCTTCACAATTTTGTTCACGTACACTGGAATGTGTAGACAGTACAGTTACGACTAACAAACAGACGACGTACACACCAACAAATACACTGTGTGTATGTGGGATCCTGCGTACTCGTCTCTTATAGGGTGCCTAGGAAGCTGTTTTCTCGGATAACTAGACAACATGCAAGCAAATCATATTAATGGAGTTTATTACTGTAATTCAATTGACAATACTTAACTTCCGTTTCTACATGATGGATCGCAAGCAGTTGGCGACATGCAAATAATCAATGTCCTTTGATAGATGCAATATCCGTGTAAGCTGATCACGGAAGTTGACAAGTCACTGCTATCGTTAATATCACTGCAACTCTTCTAGGTCTACTAGTACGGCCGAGGCTAGGCGTCGCTTTTATTCGCTTCGTAGAGATGCCGCTTCAGTCGTGGTGACGTAATAGTCGGCGTGCTATTGGCCGTCGTCGTCTCACAGCCCTGTCTGCTGTATCGTCCTTGATTTTCGTTCCGGCTCTTGTCGTTACGCTGGAACAGTGTAAAACTTAAAAACGTTAGAAATATCTGCATGACAATTCGCTGCCAAGAAACACTCCCCAATAAATCTTGGATCTTACAGAGAAAACGTGCTACATCATAGGACAGAAGGCAACTGAAATAAATACGCTTTAGGAGTTTTATTCGAAGACCACAATTGCATTGAAGTCATCGCGAGTCATGATAGTTCCCTGGACATTAAAAGCAACGTAACATGACATTTAATAGGGTTTGTGGCCATGACGGACGGCAAAGCATGCTCTCTCACGTGCTCCCATCATATAACTCTTCAGGCTTTCCCGGCGATCTAATGACATCTTGGGTTGTCGGGTGTTATGCCGGATATCAGCATCGTACTTGCACGATATTTCGGTCACGTTGCTCGTGGCCTTCATCAGGTGCGACCTGAGACTACTCTTCGAGTGGACCTGGTCCAGTATTTATGCCTATCGCCTTCCCCCTCCACCAACGGCTGCAGGCGCTTCCTCTGTGGTCCGCGCCCATTCCCTGCGACCTGCTGGAGCGTTGCTGCTCCGTTTTCCATTCGCTGCGGTTCTAGGTGTTCCCTCTGCGGTCCGCGCCAACCAAACCCGCTCGTGGGGGTTTCATCTACGGTCTGGGGTACCAAGCGTTCCACCTGCGGTCCGCACCCGCTTACCACGACCTGTTGGAGCGTTGCCGCTCCGTTTTTTGTCCGCTGCGGCTCTGGATGTTCCCTCTGCGGTCCGCGCCCACCAGTCCCACTTCTGGGTGTTCCATCTTCGGTCTGGTGCACCTGGCGGTTCGTCAGGGGCTCGTTTTCCATCTCCATGTCTCTGGTTTTTCTGTTTGTGTAGTGTTGAAGCTGGCCCCGTTGCTCCTTTAACAATTCCAGAGCCGGATCCCAGGCTCTGCTTAGCTGGTACCCTGTGTCACAGTTCATAAGATCGTCAGCCATTTTAATTTCTATCGATTCTCTTATAACACTGTCCCAAAATCTGGGTGTTTGTGCTAGAATCTTGGTATCCTCATACTTCATGGCATGGTCTAGTTCTAGACAGTGTTCAGCAATGGCTGATTTAGTCACCTGTCTTAATCTAGTGTGCCTCTGATGTTCTTTGCACCTGATCTCCACAGTTCTTATCGTCTGGCCAATGTAGGACACGCCACATTGACAAGGTATATTGTAAACCCCAGGTCGTCTTTGACACTCCCCAGCAGTCCCCCGATCTTGTTGGATGGACAGAAAACACATTTGATATTGTGTTTACGGAGGATCCTACTGATTCTGGCAGAAATAGAGCCAGCATAGGGCAGATATGCCACTTTCTTTGCTTCATCTTGGTCTTCTTCAGGAACCTGTGGTATAGTGGCTGGTTGGAGTGCTCTCTCAATTTGTCTGTCCGTGTATCCATTCTTGGAGAAAACTGTTTTGAGACGTTCTATCTCTATAGGTAGATTCTCTTGGTCTGACAGGGCACGTGCTCTGTGGACCAAAGTCTTCAGAACCCCATTCTTCTGTGCAGGGTGGTGACAGCTGCTGGTCTGCAGATATAAATCAGTGTGTGTTGGTTTTCGGTACACACTGTGGCCAATTGATCCATCTGCTTTCCTCTGGACTAGTACATCCAGAAATGGCAGCTGGCCATTCTTCTCCAGTTCCATGGTGAACTTGATATTAGGGTGGCATGAGTTAAGATGTTCAAGAAACTCATTGAGCCTGTCCATCCCATGTGGCCAGATCACGAAGGTGTCATCCACATACCTAAAGAAGCATGTGGGTTTAAATGTGGCTGTCTCCAATGCCCTCTCCTCAAAACTCTCCACAAACATGCTGGCAACCACAGGGGACAGTGGGCTGCCCATAGCTACACCTTCAGTTTGCTTGTAATATTGATTTCTGTACAGGAAATACGTGGATGTCAGTGTATGACTGAACAGGTCCAACAGAGCACCGACAAATTTCTCTGCAATCAGTTCTAGTGAGTCCTTCAATGGGACCCTGGTGAACAGCGATACCACATCAAAACTAACCATGATGTCCGAATCTGTGATGTGCAGTTGCTTGAGGCATTGCAGGAAATCTTCTGAGCTGCGGATGTGGTGAATACATTCCGCCACATATGGAAACAGGAGACCTTTCAAGTACTTGGCTGTTGTGTACGTAGGTGCCCCAATATTACTGACAGTAGGCCGTAGGGGCACGCCCTCCTTGTGTGTTTTAGGTAGACCATACAGTCTAGGTGGCACTGGCGCTTTTTCCCGTAGTTGTCTGATGATCTTATCCGGCATCCCTGTTTCCTTCAAGAGAGCACCAGTCTTCTTGGCCACCTTGTCCGTGGGGTCACACTCCAGAATTCTGTATGCAGGGTCCTCCAGAAGTTGGCGTACTTACTCATCATAATCCACCCGCTGCAAGATGACAGTGGAGTTCCCTTAGTCTGCTGGCTGTACCACAATGCTGTTGTCTTCCCGTAGTTTCTTGAGTACAAGCCTCTCCTCGGTTGTGATGTTCGATTTCGGCGGCCTGGCCTTGGTGAGGGCCCTGCAGGCCTCTCAGCGGACTTCCTCTGCCACATTAGGTGGAAGTGTGGCTGTAACTTGCTCTACTGCACTGACGAAACCTGAAATGGGTACGTTTCTAGGGGTCGTAGCAAAGTTGAGACCCTTGCTGAGTACCTTTAAGGTTGTATCATCAAACTGTATGCCACTCAGATTCGTCGCAGTGCATGTCTCTTCCATCTGCTGTGCTTTCTTACTCATGTGGTCAAACTTTGCAGATTGGCAAGATGAGGCATTCCTTCTAGCACACTCAGCTAAAGACCAGGAGGCATGGTCTACCCAATCCCAATCTTCTCTTGTCAAGGAGGTTGCCATGTACAGATGAATGTGTAACAGCTCCCTGGCCACAACATCTAACCTGTGGCGCATATCTCGAATCCTCTCTCTCACCAGTGCCATGCTGGCTCTGCGTTTTATCTTGTTCGCCGCTCTGGAGTTGATGTGATGTTTAATTCTGGCAAATACTGGTACTACTTCTCCATCTCGACACCTCAGGAAAAAGCTGAGAGAACTCAGCATCTTCCCTTTCTTCTGCCATAGCTGGCTCTATTTCTGCCAGAATCAGCAGGATCCTCCGTAAACACAATATCAAATGTGTTTTCTGTCCATCCAACAAGATCGGGGGACTGCTGGGGAGTGTCAAAGACGACCTGGGGTTACGAAAACCAGGGATTTACAATATACCTTGCCAATGTCCAACATTGGCCAGACGACAAGAACTGTGGAGATCAGGTGCAAAGAACATCAGAGGCACACTAGATTAAGACAGGTGGCTAAATCAGCCATTGCTGAACACTGTCTAGAACTAGACCATGCCATGAAGTATGAGGATACCAAGATTCTAGCACAAACACCCAGATTTTGGGACAGTGTTGTAAGAGAATCGATAGAAATTAAAATGGCTGACGATCTTATGAACTGTGACACAGGATACCAGTTAAGCAGAGCCTGGGATCCGGCTCTGGAATTGTTAAAGGAGCAACGGGGCCAGCTGCAACACTACACAAGCAGAAGAACCAGAGACATGGAGATGGAAAACGAGCCCCTGACGGACTGCCAGGCGCACTAGACCGAAGATGGAACACCCAGAAGTGGGACAGGTGGGCGCGGACCGCAGACGGAACATCCAGAGCCGCAGCGGACGAACAATGGAGCGTCAACGCTCCAACAGGTCGTGGTGAGCGGGCGCGGACCGCAGGGGGAACGCTTGGTACCCCAGACCGTAGATGAAACTCCCAGGAGCCGGTTTAGTGGGCGCGGACCGCAGAGGGAACACCTAGAACCGCAGCGGACGGAAAACGGAGCGCGGACCACAGAGGAAGCGCCTGAAGCCGTTGGTGGAGGGGGAAGGCCATAGGCATAAATACTGGACCAGGTCCACTCGAGGAGTAGTCTCAGGTCGCACCTGATGAAGGCCACGAGCAACGTGACCGAAATATCGTGCAAGTACGACGCTGCTCCCATCATGTTCACACGTTGCTAATGATTCACATTACTCCACCAACTCGATTGTCATCCGCAGAAAGGTCGCTAGTTCATGTGGACGTGCTGTAATGTGTCTCCCCAATGCATTCCAATCGTGAGCTGTGGGATTTACGTAGGGGAATGGACAGGCCAGTACATTCGGCAAATATCCTCTTGTTGCAACAGCTCTTCCTCCCGTGCTGTTCGATGCGATCGTACGCTGTAATCCATAAAAATGAAGTCAGGGCGCAGTGCATCTCCAATTCTTTGAAGGTGGTACACTCAGCGGTCAAAGTTATTCTGACGCTATGGTCCTTCCCATTGTGCGTGTTTCATCGGTGCATTTGGCCTTGCCTTCGTTTTTATGGAGAATTAGTGAATAGATGTATGTACATTTCACATCCTGTGCAAATATATTCCGAAATTTCTGGAGGACATACTGACAAGCAGAAGTCTTCGTGCACTTAGTGCCAGTATTTTCAGCCCATTTAAAGTGCTTATCTAAAGTTACACCTAACTTCTTCACCGTTTTCTGATATGGTATTGCGATTCGCCTATGGAACTGTTTCAAGTGTTTGCTGAACAGTAGACAATAAATTGAGTTATAATATATTTATTTCACATCATTAATTACGGCAGAAGATAATACTAATCAGTTTTGAGGTATTTAGGTCCACCTGATAATATAGTAATTTCGATTCAGAAAGTGAAAGATATTTCATTAGAAGATGATACTGCCTCCTATATGTGATGCAGTCACTATGAGTGCAGTTTGTGTGGTTTCGTGATATCATTCCAAATGTATGAGCGGCATTTTACAGTAGAAGAGCAGAGTTCTTTCTAGATGCCGGTTAACCCTGAATGCAGTCATTAACCTTGAAGACATTATGTAATCAATGACCTTGAACTTTTCGAACCAGCTTGCCTACATGCAGGAGCCACATTAATAACCGTTGAATACATGGCATCACCACTCACTTTCTCCCACCCTGTCCCCTCCCCACCCCCCCCCCTTCACCTCCCATTATTACTTAACTCATTCTTAAGCCATGCCCTTCTCTTGGAATTAGACCAATCACAGCTCAAATACACAGCTTCTGCTCTCCTCTAATCACAGCTCAGTGTTTTGCCAGACATTAAAAGAAAATAACCAATCACAGTTCAGTATTTTGTCAGGCATTAAAATGAAAGAGCCAGTCAGTATGTATACCAGAGTCAGCTGTCTTGTTCTCTGTACTCCCTTTTATCCATGATTGAAGTTGTATCTTCGTGCTTAACATAGAGAAATATGTGGTTGAACACGAGTTTAAATAGGTCTATTTCTACAGCTAAAATGTCTCTACATGTGACTCACTTATTGGCACTACAGATCTAAGTTACGGGTTAAGACATACATGCCGCCTAAAGCACAACTGTGGACTTCGAAATTATGTGGCCCAATGCTACATCCACGTCTAAATTGTCCGTGTTCTGTAACAATACAAAATACATGTGGCTAAAATTACATACTAAGCAGGCGATGCAGTAATACTTAAAAGTCCTCTGAGGCCTAAATGAGGATTTGTTACTGGCAATACGAAATGAACTTTTGTCACCTGACCAAGCAGCAATTTAGAGAGGAAATAGATATTGCGTCACGTTCTACTCTAGAAAAATAAGTTGAAGGTATTCACTGGTTAATACTGTTTTTCTGTTACTTTTGATCTTATATTTGAAACGCCTAGTTAAATCCGCAGGACAGAACAGGTAGTTGGAATTGTGGAAAGGGTCCAAAAATGAGCGGCCGTCGGTTACACTCGAACACATATAACTTTATTTAGTTGCCCAAACATTGCAGCCTAAATTACCGAGATTAACTATCGACTGAATATGCCACACAATCTCATGGCTTAAGGGCACAACCTCTTTCATTTTTAAAACGGCTGCTGGCCCATGATTTGAAACACAATTACAATAAATGTTCAAAAGGCAGACAGCGCAAGGTTTTTTCCTTAAATAATATTTCAAATGAGGCTGAAGGCCCAAACAATCTAAGACTTGATAAGTAAGGAATTTTAACTTTAAAAAGGCTGAAGGCCCATGATTTTAAAAACACAACTACAATAAATTTTAAAAGGCTAAAGGCCCAAAGCTTTATCCTTAATTAATTTTAAATAAGGGGCCTAAGTCCCAAACAATCCAAGACTTAACAATACGGAATTTTACTTTTAAAATGGCTGAAGGCCCATGATTGAGAACACACCTACAATAAATTTTTACAAGGCAGAAAGCCCAAGGCTTTATCCTTAAATAATTTTTTTTAATGAGGCTGAAGGGCCGAACAATGTAAGATTTAACAAGTAAGGAATTTAAATTTTAAGACGGCTGAAGGCCCATGATTGAAAAACACAACTACAAAAAACTTTAAAAAGGCAGAAGGCCCAAAGCTTTATCCAGAAATAATATTTTAAATGAGGCTGAAGGCCCAGACAATGCAAGACTTGACAAGTAAGGAACTTTCAATTTTAAAACGGCTGAAGGCCCATTATTTAAAACCCAACCAAAAGCATACAAATTCAAACCATCGGCTATGAGCCATTAAAATACACAATGTAACACCAATAAGAAAATGCAGTACAGCCAGTGGCGCTCAGAAGTTTCCGTGGGTCGGTCTGCACTTGAAACATTAACGTTCGCTTAGGGGAGACAGGTAGTCGACCCAACTATATCCGATCCGCCGGCAACCCAACCAAGAGACAGTCAACAGACCCACCGACAAGACGACTTGGTTTCCACCCGACCATTACACAAGGAACTCCAAGGCCATAACGTAAAAGATGTAGCCGCTCACAACCGAGTATGCATAACCTGTCAAAACTACACACACGTGTTGGACAGCGACAACATGGCGAGGAAAGGACTCTGCCTGAATTTTACATCAGCGTCCAGGGCAGTTAAACGGAACGCTAACTGCCACAAGTCAGAAAATTCCGCTGAGCACCTGGACTTCACATAACCAAAATACAGTTAACGTTCGCCAACTCGAAAGTTTTGAAATCTTGCAGTGACTATCAAAGAATTACGAATGAAATTGCTGCTAAATAGTTAATACCTATGTGGCTTTGTTGATAAATAGGTGAAGCAAACGACACGACAAACGTAGCAACTGCAGTGCGCCCCGATAGCTGGGTGGTCAGTGCGGCAGACAGTCATGCCAAGAGGCCCGGGTTCGATTGCCTGCTGAGTTGGAGATTTTCTCCGCTCAGGAACTGGGTGTTGTGTTGTCATAATCTCATCCCAATCCACGCGCAAGCTGCTGAAGTGGAGTCAACTCAAAAGACTTGCACCAGGCAACCGGTGTAGCCGACGGGAGGCCTTAGTCACACGACGTTTCCATTTTTTAGCAACTGCAAAACTGGCGTAAGGCCCAGTTAATGGTAAGTGTCATTGGAAAGCCAACAAAAAACTGTTAAAAGCAGACATAATAACAGGCTAAATCCAAAATCATTCTTAACAACTCCACCAACGGCCGAATTATAAAAGTGCACTGTAATAAGATCAACAAATATGAGGAATAATTACAGATTAAAAAAGGAAATTCTGATGCCGATGATTTATACTTGAAAATTTCATCAAAAGGCATATGACCTAGTAAAGTTACTAACCACGACCAAGGAAACATCAAATTTTAAGCGGACCACAAATTTTACAAGCAATTTTCAAAAAAGCCAGAATATATACACATTAACTCAATTAACGGCAGGTTCCCAAGGAGACAAGTTTAGTATCGATGGAGGCTCTTTAAGATTTGTCTGAAATTCCCCTAAAGATCAAGATATCTATTAGTAACGATAGTGAGACTGACAGCACAGTGGCCTAGCTAACAGCAGGCGGAAATTATATTACAGGTTGTCTCTATGTGGCGTCTCTTTACTAAAAAAATTTTTAAGGAACATTTTCATATAAACACATACTATTTCGATAACTTAAAAATTCAAGTAAGGTAGGTTGTTGCAGTTATAATAGCAAGAATAGTTACACATTAGGAACGTAAATACTAAAAGTACACTGAGGTGATAAAAGTCGTGGGATACCTCCTAATATCGTGACGGACCTCTTTAGTCCGACGTCCTGCAGCAACTCGATGTGGCATGGACTCAAAAAGCACTTGGAAGTCCACTGCAGAAGTATTGAGCCATGCTGCCTCTATAGCCGTCCATAATTGCGAAAATTTTGCCGGTGCAGCATGTTAAGAACGAATTGTCCTCTCGGTTATGTGCTAGAAATGTGCGATGGGATTCATGTTGGGCGATCTGGGTGGCCAAATCATTCTCTCGAGTTGTCCAAATTTTTCTTGAAACCTGTAGCGAACAATTG
This sequence comes from Schistocerca piceifrons, assembly GCF_021461385.2. Taxonomy (NCBI): domain Eukaryota; kingdom Metazoa; phylum Arthropoda; class Insecta; order Orthoptera; family Acrididae; genus Schistocerca; species Schistocerca piceifrons. Next base: position 1,022,407,999 of record NC_060139.1, on the reverse strand, counting down.
TGGTGCAGTGGTATGTCATCGTTGTCTGGGTACATGAAGTTCATCCAAGTAGCTGAACATTTCCAGTCAATGATTGGTCCAGTTGGACCAGAGAAGCCAGTACATTCCATGTAAACACAGCCCACACCATTATGGGGTCCCGACCTGCTTGGACAGTGCCTTGTCAACAACTTTCGTCCATGGCTTCGTGGGGTCTGCGCCAGACTCAAACCTTCTTATCAACTGAAACCAGGACTCATCTGACCAGGCCAAGGTTTTCTAGTAGTCTAGGCTCCAATCAATATGGTCGCGCAGGAGACGCGCTGCAGCCGATATCGTGTTTTTAGCAAAGGCATTCACCTCGGTCGCCTGCTGCTATAGCCCATTAACACCAAATTTCAGAGCACTGTCCTAAAGGATACGCTCACTGTAAGTCCCAGAGTGATTTCTGGGGTTATTTCGCCAGAAACTAAGTCCCACTGCCTTAACAGCTTCTTTAAGTCGTTGCGTCACTTAATCAAGCACGTCTTTAACTTTGATGACCCCACAGAGACACACACATTCACAAAGACACCCATAGACTCAGGGAAGTCTCAGAGAGCATCCCAGAGTGCCCCAGAGACCATCCCAGAGAGCTAAAACACTAAGAATCGTTTCTCGGTTTTCGGCAAGATTAGTCTGTAGTCTTTTTATTCAAGATCAACACTATTTAAGATAATACAGACTGTAGTCACAAACAAGTGATACATCTTCACAGCAACCATGTCCTTTACACGAAAAATATACAGTCTTATCGCCGGCCGAAGTGGCCGTGCGGTTAAAGGCGCTGTAGTCTGGAACCGCAAGACCGCTACGGTCGCAGGTTCGAATCCTGCCTCGGGCATGGATGTTTGTGATGTCCTTAGGTTAGTTAGGTTTAACTAGTTCTAAGTTCTAGGGGACTAATGACCTCAGCAGTTGAGTCCCATAGTGCTCAGAGCCATTTGAACCATTTTTTATACAGTCTTATCATCATCCACCTTCCTGCGACCACGAGTACGAGTAAACAAAGCTTGTGCAGGAACTAAATATGAAGTACTACCACCTCCAACTTCACTAAAGAGAAAAGTACGGTAACAGATTACATCTCTACGAGCAAACCTCTCATGGCCACCGTTCTCACTTGTGCCACCGCATCTAGCAAACACTGTCAGCACTGACAACTGAAAGTAAATGCCGCTGCTCGCGATGGTTATGTGAAGGGCGTCGGCCTAGCATTTTCCGTGGTGAGAGGTAATGCCTGAAATTTGGTTCTCTCGGCACACCACTGACACTGTGGATCTCGGAATACTGAATTCCCTAACTATTTCCGAAATGGAATATCCATGCGTCTGGTTCCAACCAGCATTTCGCTTTCAAAGTCTGTTAATTCCCATCGTGCCACCATAACCCCGTCGGAAACCTCTTCACATGAATCACCTGAGAACAAATGACAGCTCCGCCAATGCACTGCTCATTTATACCTTGAATACGCGATACTACCGCCATGTCCATAGCGCTATCGCATGACGTCTGTCACCTCATTGTAAATTATAGCCAGAAACAAACTCTGAGATTTACCAGGAATTTTAACAGTAGTTTAAAAGAAAGACATAAACTGAGTTAACGGCCAGCGGCCACTTAAGCAAGCTTTGCAGTTGGCGGAATTGCCATAGGATTGCTCTGAAATTTGATGAAAACACAAGAAGACCATAAATAATTATATATGAAGTTGTTACATCCCAATGGTCTAACACAGCAGCAGGCTAAATTTATACTACAGGACGCCCTCAGACGATACCAACGCTTAACTTCAGAGTCACTCAAATCTATCGACAAATGGTTCAAATGGCTCTGAGCACTATGGGACTTAACATCTGGGGTCATCAGTCCCCTAGAACTTAGAACTACTTAAACCTAACTAACCTGAGGACATCACACACATCCATGCCCGAGGCAGGATTCGAACCCGCGACCGTAGCGGTCACGCGGCTCCAGACTGAAGCGCCTAGAACCGCTCGGCCACACCGGCCGGCAATCTATCGACAGACTGGGCAAAGCCCAGGCGGTACGGTCCCATAAATAACTGTCAAATAATTAATACACAGAAGGCTAGTTCACCATTAACAGCAAGTATTACGGATCTAAAATACCCAGCTCACCAGCAGTCTTCCAAAAATAGATAATTATTAACGGACGTATTACGAATCCTGTTTGACGTCTGCCACAGCACTAACTAAGGCATGTAGTTAAGTCCCTGAAAAGGAAGCTTTAAATATTAGATTACATTTCCCGCAACACACACACAGAATTAAACTGCATGAGAATGAAAGACAATGCGTAAAGTACACTCTAAGGGAAAAAAGAGAAAATAGATAGAAGAAAGAAGACCCATGAAGGAATATCCGAATGAGACCGAAATTGATGTATGTGACGTCTGTGTACAAAGAAGTGATTGCAATTTCAGAAAGAATTGACGATTTTGTAAAGAGAAAGAGGTATGTAAATCGAGCTACTTTAGTCCGTCTCCAGCCCTTATGAAAGCAGTTATTTGGTTTGCTATTGATTGATAGAGTTGTTTAGTGTCTTTCTGAGGGATATCCTGCCAAATTCTTTGCAACTAATCCCTTTAGATGGTCAAAATCACCGCTGGTTGGAGGGTCCTACCCTTAATGCTCCAAACGTTCTCAGTTTGGGAGAGATCCAACCCCTTTCAACATGCACCTCACCATATTCCACAAAATGTGCAGGCAACAGTTCCCCAAAAAGGCTCTCTTTCTTCAACGATTAAGTAAAAGAAATTCAAATTCCCAGGCTGTGTGACGGTACAGATGACTCTTTATAAGCAAAGCTGCATGTCATCCAGCAATCGTCGGTCAACACGTAGTGTTCATACGCCCTCCATGAAATCGGACCTCCAAGTACTAGTTCTGCGACCCAGCCACGTCCCTCATTACGGGGTGAGCACGGAAATATATCCTGCCAGCAGCCACTCATGCATGCCCTCTAGCGACCCAGTATTCCCTAGTCACCGAGCGCAAATAGAATCGATACCAGTGAAGATATCACGCACAGGTGGCACAATCCTCCCTTCATTGAGTTGGAACCTGCAGGGACAGGAGGGGCAAAGTATGAGTAGTGAGCCGTGGCGGCTTTAATTTTGGTAGACATGGCTCTCCCATGCCGCCACTAACTACTCGGGCTATGGATATCGATCCAGGTCCTACAGCTACATCTACATGGATACTCTGCAAGTCAAATTTAAGTGACTGGCAGAGGCTTCATCGAACCACCTTCACAAATCTCTATTATTCCAATCTCGTATAGCGCGCGGAAAGAATGAACACCTGTATCTTTCCGTACGAGCTCTGATTTCCCTTATTTTATCGTGGTGTTCGTTCCGCCCTATGTAGGCCGGTGTCAACAAAATACTTTCGATTTCGGAGGAGAAAGTTGGTGACTGGAATTTCGTGAGAAGATTCCGTCGCATCGAAAAACGCCTTTCTTTTAATGATGACCAGCACGAATCCTGTATCATTTATGTGACACTCTCTCCCATATTTGGCGATAATACAAAACGTGCTGCTTTTCTTCGAACTTTTTCGGTGTACTCCGTCAGTCCTACCTGGTAAGGATCCCACAACGCGCACCAGTATTCTAAAAGAGGACGGACAAGCGTAGTGTAGGCAGTCTCCTTAGTAGGTCTGTTACATTTTCTATGTGTTCTGCCAATAAAACGCAGGCTTTGGTTAGCTTTCCCCACAACATTTTCTATGTGTTCTTTCCAATGTAAGTTGTTCGTAATTGCTACACCTAGGTATTTAGTTTAATTTACGGCTTTTAGATTATACTGATTTATCGTGTAACCGAAGTTTAACGAGTTCCTTTAAGTACCCATGTGGATAACTTCACACTTTTCGTTATTTAGGGTCAACTGCCACTATTCACACCATTCAGATGTCTTCTCTAAATCGTTTTGCAGTTTGTTTTGGTCTTCTGATGAATTTATTAGTCCAGAATGAGGTTCGCAGGAGAACTTCTGTAAAGTTTGGAAGGTAGGAGACGAGATACTGGCAGAAGTAAAGCTGTGAGACCGGGCGTGATTCGTGCTTCGGTAGCTCAGATGGTAGAGCACTTGCCCGCGAAAGGCAAAGGTCCCGAGTTCGAGTCTCGGTCGGGCACACAGTTTTAATCTGCCAGGAAGTTTCAATTTATTAGTCGATAAACGACAGTGTCATCTGTAAACAATCAAAGACAGCTGCTCAGATTGTCTCCCAAATCGTTTATATAGATAAGGAACAGCAAAGGGCCTATAACACTACCTTGGGGAACGCCTGAAACCACTTCTGTTTTACTCGATGACTTTCCGTCAATTACCACAAACTGTGTCCTCTCCGACAGGCAATTGCAAATCCAGTCACATAATTGAGACGACATTCCATAAGCACGCAATTTTACTACGAGCCGCTTGTGTGGTACAGTGTCAAAAGCCCTCCGGAAATCCAGGAATTCGGAATCGATCTGAAATCCCTTGTCAATAGCACTCAGCACTTCATGTGAATAAAGAGCTAGTTGTGTTTCACAGGAACGATGTTTTCTAAACCCATGTTGACTGTGTGTCAATAGACCGTTTCCTTCGAGGTAATTCATAATGTTCGATCACAATATATGTTCTAAAATCCTGCTGCCTATCGACGTTAACGATATGGGCCTGTAATTTAGTGGATTACTCCTACTACCTTTCTTGAATATTGGTGTGACCTGTGAAACTTTCCAGTCTTTGGGTACGGATCTTTCGTCGAGCGAACGGTTGTATATGGTTGTTAAGTATGAAGCTAATGCATCAGCATACTTCGAAAGAGACTTAATTGGTATACAGTCTGGACCAGAAGACTTGATTTTATTAAGTTATTTGAGTTGCTTCACTACTCCGAGGATATTTACTTCTACGTTACTCATGTTGGCAGCTGTTCTCGATTCGAATTCTGGAATATTTACTTCGTCTTCTTTTCTGAAGTCATTTCGGAAGGCTGTGTTTAGTAAATCTGCTTTGGCAGCACTGTCTACGTCGGAAACTATGGTCTTTGCTCGAGGAGTGTGTTGTTGGTTTGGTGAACCATGGTACCGACAGTTATCTAGAAAGCATGTGGCTGGCAGGTTGTTGGTCTTGGGGGTAGGCAAGTTCCAGGCCAACTCTGAAAGCTTAAATTTTATGACACCTGGAAGATCACCTGTATGGCCTGGAGGCAATAATACCGCTGCCTGGAACCCTAGAAGTCACGACTCCTTCATAGATGAGTGGAGTTAAGTTTTGTTTCTTATTGGTACTTGCTATCGTAAGGCAATGTTTCTGTTAATGTGGAATTAGCCTGTCATATTAGCGCCCCTCTGAGTGATTGTGTGGGTAGTCATCGGTCAGTGTAACTGATAAAAATTTGTTGTCCAGGCCATATTCCATGCAAATGTACGTGCATTCCCTGTTGCAAAGCGTACTTATGAATCTGAAATTGTAACGTAGTCCGTGTCAACGGCAAGGCACTTTTCATGGATGAGTATGCCCTAATAACTGGATCTGCAGGCGCTGATATTTCACCTTGTTAATTTTTGAGTAATTTTAATGAGTGTTAAGTTTGTAATTTGTATGTGTAGTCACTTTCTCAATAAACTTGTATTGTCTACATCCTAGACATTCTCACTGGTAGCCTTATTTGGGCAGGTTACTGTTCCCTGCTGATGTGTGTCGGCAGGGTGGTCCTGGCAGCGGACGACGCGTTCCTGTTTCCTGGGCCAGGAGCAGAGACGTGTTTTCTCTCTGCTGCAGCGACACTTCCATCGTTGCATGACGTCAGGCACGTCTAACAGCCGCCTCGTGTTGACTCCAGTAAAGTAAATTTGCCCGTTTGATATGTGCCACAGCGCAACGTCGGCAAGTAATTACAGATCTCTTGATCTACTCAGTACTGTGAATTCAGCAAGCACATAAACTTTGAAGTTTGTTCCGCAAGTCAGAATTTGCTTCTCACTATATTTTCTCTTTTACTACTTTTTTAAACCTTGCAGCCTTATTGCTAGTTCTGGAGCATGTTAATTTTAAAAGCCCTTTGTTTATATGAGCTGTGAAGTTTTTCCGTTTTTATTTACAGTCAATAGCTGACTCCATTCATTGTGAGACTTGCCTTCTTATTGCCTGTTGGCTGTGATAGCCATCAGTTGTAATTTGCCCCCTTTTCTCATATTTTGGGGGACTGCATATTTATTTAAGGGACATTGTTAATGTTTCTGCTGGTGTGTTCCAGTTGGGAGTCTCGTTTAAATTGCATGTCTTCCCAGCTTATTTTGTATTTTGAGGGATTGTGTATTTCTTTAAGGGTAATTGTCGATGTTTCTCCTGTGTGCACTATCTGGGAGTCACATTTAAATTGTATGCCTTCCCAGTTCTTCTTGTATTTTTGGGGGCTGTGTATCTTATTGCTTAAGGGATTTTATCAAGAATTGTGAATTGTTAAGGGCTTCCCGGTGTGAGTGGCGTGACTTATTGTCCTTTCTGTATTTTGGGTGGGCGTTGTTTATTTGTTTAAAGTTGCCCATGCTTTGGAATTGTTAGTACTTTCAGTGACAGTGATTTTCAGTTCATTTTACTGGGAAAACTCATTTGTTGAATCAGCTTGCAGTCACATCCAGTTCCTGTAACTTGTTATTTGTATTTGGGGACTTATCGTTTTGAGCTCCCTCCTAAATAGTGTAAATTGATAGTTTTTTAGTAATGAATTTATCCTGCCCAACCCAGTTAAAACTTCCGGGGTGAGAGGCCGTGGTCGATGTATAAAATTTCTACCTGACGTTTCGTCTCCAGCTGCGGGAGACATCTTCTGAGGCCGTCCGGCTACTGCCACTGAGGCTCCAGGTACTCTAGCATTTATAGAGAGCATAGAGGGCACCACCATTCGTCACGTGATGCCGACGGTATGCCTATCTTTGGAAGGCGTCATCATTCTCGATTAAGAGTAATCGATTGTCATTCTGCTGCCGCAACGTCGACATCCATATTTTGTCTAACTTTAAAACTTCCTCTTTTCTATTAAAATTGTTATGGTGTTTCTGAATCTCTATTGCTTCTCTATACATGCGCGCATGATAATGGGATGTTCGTGCTAGAGCGCTTGTCTCATTAAATTTAATTTCGTGATTCCCATCTCGAAAAACATGCTCAGCTACGGCCGATTTCTCGATGTGTCCTAAGCGACAGTTTCTTTTATGTTCGGCTAAGCGGGTGTTTACACTTCTTTTCGTTGTTCCAATATATACTTGTCCACAACTGCATGGAATTTTGTATACCCCAGGTGTTGCTAGGGGGTGTCGGGAGTCTTTTGCAGTTCTTAAATATTCCTTAATCTTCTTGGTGGGCCTGAAGATTGTTTCGATCCCATACTTGACCATAACTTTCCCGATACGGTCCGTGACTTTATTGATGAAAGGTAGGAAAACTTTTCCAGTAGGTGACCGTTGTTGCTCTGGACTTCTGGCTTCTTTTCTTCTTTGATGGAGGGCTCGATCAATTTCCTTGCTGCTTTATCCGTTTTTCATGAAGGCTGACCGTAAGTGATTTAGTTCATTTTGTATGCAAGCCGGCTCGCAGATTTTGTTGGCTCTGTCCACTAAGGTTTCCATGACACCTCTTTTTTGCCTTGGATGATGGTTAGATTCCTTGTGGAGGTATCGATCCGTGTGAGTGTTTTTTCTATATACCTTGTGGCCCAGCGTCCCATCTACCCGGTTAATTACCGATACAGCCAAGAAACTGAGTTGACCGTTGCTCTCTTTCTCCACCGTAAACTGTATCTTCGGGTTAATACTGTTCAGATGGACCAAGAAGACATCCAACTCTTCTTCACCATGAGTCCACACTACAAATGTGTCACCAACATAGCGGTACCATTTAGCAAGCTTTTTACTGGCAGTCTGCAGCGCTCGCTGTTCGAAAATCTCCATAAATAAATTGGCAACAGCTGGACTGAGAGGGCTTCCCATCGCCATCCCGTCGATCTGTTCGTAGTACTCGTCGCTATACTGGAAATAAGTTGTCGTCAGGCAGTGTTTAAATAAAGCCACTATGTCAGTAGTAAAAATATCTGCTATATATGAAATAGCTTCGTTTACAGGCACCATGGTAAACAATGACACTACATCGAAGCTCACGAGAATATCACTTGGGCTGACGTTAATCTCCCTCAGTTTTTCAATAAAATGCGCCGAGTTTTTAATGTGACTGTCCGTTCTGCCAATGTGTGTTTGCAGCAAGCAGGCGAGATATCTGGCCACCTCTTGTGTTGGAGATCCTATGGCACCCACAATCGGTCTCAACGGGACCTGTGGTTTATGCACCTTTGGGAGTCCATAAAGTCTGGGTGGATAAGCTTCCGTTTTGCAGAGTTGTTTTTTATCATCCGAAGAAAGAGAAGATTGTTTCACCAGTTGATTGGTATTTCTCAAAATTTTGTTTGTAGGGTCCTTCTGAAGCTTTTTGTACGTAGTCGGATCCAAAAGGTCACTAATCTTCTTGTGATAATCTTCGGTGTTCAGCAAAACCGTAGCATTTCCTTTATCAGCTGCAAGTACAATAATGCTCTTATCCGCATAGACGTCCCTCGGTGCCCTCCTTTCCGCTTCAGACAAATTGTTGGTAGGTGGTTTCGCTTGGCGTAATATTCTGGCTGTTTCAGACCTGATTTCATCCGCGGAATGCGATGATAACAAACGGATTCCTGCCTCCACATTCGCTATAATGGCCTCCGTAGGAACGTTTAGTGGCGTGACTGCGAAGTTGCCTGCTGTCGATAGAACTGAATGTTCCTCTTTTGTTAATTCTCTCTCGGACATGTTAACCACAGTTCGAGAATTGTCAGCGACTGATGTTCCACTTCTGCCTTTTTGTAGGCCATCGAATTTCCTCTTCTGCCTGTTAGTTGCCGTTTCTGCAAATGGTTCAAATGGCTCTGAGCACTATGGGACTCAACTGCTGAGGTCATTAGTCCCCTAGAACTTAGAACTAGTTAAACCTAACTAACCTAAGGGCATCACAAACATCCATGCCCGAGGCAGGATTCGAACCTGCGACCGTAGCGGTCTTGCGGTTCCAGACTGCAGCGCCTTTAACCGCACGGCCACGTCGGCCGGCACCGTTTCTGCACTGAGCTCCAAGGTACTGAACGTTGGACACTCCACCTTATTCCAGTCATAACACTGTATTATGTTACTGATATATAAATGGAGATATAACAGCTTACTGCTAGTTTCCGCTAGTTCTCGCCGCGTCTGATGAATTCGTTCCCAAAGCATCGCTAGTTCCATGCGGTTGTACATACGGTGCGCTTGCACCGAGTGAAACATTCTCCTCGCCTTCGGAAACTTCGACACTGTCGCGGTGTCCCGGCAGCGTAGCAGGAAAGTAAGCGTACACAGTTGTTGTGCTTTCTTCTTGCGCAGTCCCTCCAGTCACCGAACCAAAACTGACACTTTCTCCCCGTAGAGGAGTTTAATCATACAATGTAGGCTTTCACGGCCGGTGTTGTCTTCAGTTAAAACTTCCGGGCTGAGAGGCCGTGGTCGATGTATAAAATTTCTACCTGACGTTTCGTCTCCAGCTGCGGGAGACATCTTCTGAGGCCGTCTGGCTACTGCCACTGAGGCTCCAGGTACTCTAGCATTTATAGAGAGCATAGAGGGCACCACCATTCGTCACGTGATGCCGACGGTATGCCTATCTTTGGAAGGCGTCATCATTCACGATTAAGAGTAATTGTCATTCTGCTGGCGCAACGTCGACATCCATACACCGGCCGTGAAAGCCTACATTGTATGATTATCCTGCCCAAGTTCTTAAACTTATTGTCAGAGGCGCTATTCATTTTTGACAAGAATTTTAATTTGTAATCATAATAATTGTGGTTAATCAATAACGTGTATGCCATGAAATGACAAATGATGAATTATGTTGGTCTACCTTCCATGTGTTTTTCCTGACAGTTATCCTAAACCTTGTTGTGAGATATCAAGCAGATTCTCCAGCACTCTGATTCCTAGTGGCGACCTTCAGATAGTTGATGTAAGCTCTAATTCGTTTACTGGTAGAAAGTTCCTGATCAGGAAGACCACTGTTGATGAGTTTTCGACCACCTTGTACGATACCACTGAGGCAAAGCTAGTGCAAGTTGAATCGATACCAGTAAAGATATCACATGCACATGGCACAGTTGTTCCAGGGGATGTTTTCACTCTCAGGGTGTTTTGCTTGTACGTTGACTTACTTCAGAGCTTGAAGTCGGCGTCACCGTGGACTGGTTTCAGTCATAAGTTCAAATGGTTCAAATGGCTCTGAGCACTATGGGACTTAACATCTGAGGGCATCAGTTCCCTAGAACTTAGAACTACTTAAACTTAACTAACCTAAGGACATCACACAACACCCAGTCATCACGAGGCATCAGTCATAAGTGATGCATCTGATTAGGTAGTGGGGTGAGGTTGGTGGATCCCACACTGTGGGCATTGTACATGAATGGTACGTAGCATAACATGTAAGAAGACGAATGCCACGTACGCATTGTCTATAGATGTGGAGTGTAAAACCATCAGAACACAGTAAGAATTGTTTAGATAGTGAGGAAGATCATACTGTTGCTCAATTCTTTAACAGTTATGTTTATCGGCTGAGCTTAGTAAACTAACGGGAAACGCTTGTTAGTATGCACCGAACTAATAAAAATGAATTAAATTTAACATGATAACGTTGTGGTTCAAATGGCTCTGAGCACTATCGGACTCAACAGCTGAGGTCATCAGTCCCCTAGAACTTAGAACTACTTAAACCTAACTAACCTAAGGACATCACACACATCCATGCCCGAGGTAGGATTCGAACCTGCGACCGTAGCGGTCGCGCGGTTCCAGACTGAAGCGCCTAGAACGACTCGGCCACTCCAGCCGGGTGATAACGTTACGAAAACAGTGTTTTTTAGTAATACAAAGTGTCCAAATTTGTCACGAATTAGCAGGATAATACACAATTTCGGCTTGGAAACGGTCTGTCTCTACGTTCAGTCCACAGCCATACTGAAGTTGCGTTATAGGACTAAGCTTATCCTCCATATACGGTGGAATGGTTGTCGATGAAAGTGGAATATCGACGATTTCATTACAAGTAACTCCTTCAAAGTTTATGCCGTTCTGTCAACCCTAAGACGAGAACTTAAACAGACGGATGAAGAATTAATTATATTCGCCCGTTACAAAAGTGCCGTATTCTCATCTCAGAGCAAACGGAAGTTACAATTTGAAGCGAAGAAAATAATACTTAAGCAATTGTAGGCTCGAGCTTTTGAGAAAGTACTTTGACACGGTTTGTCTGCCGCAAAATTATCGCCAGATCGTGAGCTATTTAGAACGTTAAGGAACTTGTTTTTCCTAATGATTTTCAATTTAAAGGATATGACTGTGACATTATACTTTCGCTTGTTGCTGGTGGTGGTTCTACTTTTTATGATCTGAACGTTTTTATGACACATGTAACCCTGCGGAATGTACGGGTTCTGTTGACATTTAAAAGTTAAATCAATAATTGATATAGTAGAATTTATATGTTTTTCATTTTCAGTTACTGTTAGTTCAGTAGATTATATAAGATTTGCCATGGTAAACTATAATTTTAAATAATATTCCAAGTTCTTATTTACTTTATAAATAATTCCAGCCGGCCGCTGTGGACGAGCGTTTCTAGGCACTTCAGTCCGGATCCGCGCTGCTGCTACGGTCGCAGGTTCGAATCCTGCCTCGGGCATGGATGTGTGTGATGTCCTTAGGTTAGTTAGGTTTAAGTAGTTCTAAGTCTAGGGAACTGATGACCTCAGATGTTAAGTCCCATAGTGCTTAGAGCCATTTGAACCAGCCAATAATTCCATTGTATTTCTCGATGTAACATAAATATTCATGTCACAGATCTCACATACTTCTGAGGCAGCAAAAGGAAAAAATGGTATCATCAGACTGGATTTGAAAACCAAGCGCGAAAATTTGAACCTACGGTGTTACGTCACTGCTATACCCTCTTGCTTAGTACGACACCATTTGTGCAAACTGACGCTGTAGTACCAAAACTTTGACTCTCACTTTGTCGGAAACTAAAAGTCAAAAATTAAAAATCAAATAAATCAATCGCGTTTTCAGATGATTTTGATATTTATTTGCTAGCAACCGGTTTCGGCCCTTTTCTCAGACCATCTTCAGGGCTTGAGTAACAACCACACTTCTATGAATCTCGCTCCGTCTGCCGCCACCAGCAGCCATAATGGCGGTCAGTAACCTGAAGATGATCTGAGAAAACGGCCGAAACCTGTCGCTAACAACTAAACAATAAAAAATCTGGAAACGCGATCGAAATTGTTTAATTTCATTTTTAGCATTTTATGCCGATCGCTCTGCTCTAGCATACTTTCTAGAATTTCCCGGAAACTATTGAGTGTTGGCACTTCAGACAATGTAACTATCCATTTATTTCCTCCATTTTTTCACCAAGCGAAGTGAGCGACCTATTGTGGTCACTCCTTGTAAGATGTAGTTTCAGGACATTGGTGATGTAAATCCAACCCAGCGCATGGAATATGGTGTTCTTACGGTATTTCCGCACCTATCCGTAAGTCCCTGAATGTCGGTCTTCAGAAACTGATGTACTATCGAAATTAACGACCACGTCCTGCATCCCTCAGGACTACTACGATGTAATTACGTTTGTTAAAATAAGATTAACTCTTACTGATTCCGTGGAAACTGACACGTTTAATTTCCTTCAATTTGTGAACTCTTTTGTTCTATCTCTCTCTCTCTCTCTCTCTCTCTCTGTCTACATTCTTCCTCACACTATATCTTCGTTAAGTTTTTCGATGAATCTGTAGGACGCTAGGTGGGGACTGCATCACATCGGCACGGGAATGACTATAGTGTCGGATGGTGGACATCTCTCACTGCTACCTCCAGATAGCAAAGTGTTGAAAACAATTGGAAGAGATTTACAAATTCACGTAACTGGTGATCGTTAGCCACGTAGGGACGATTCAAAATGGAAATACTTACTGAGAAAATGATTAGATTTCATCTCAAAAAGTTTAATTTATTTCATCAACGTCATATGATCTAAATTCGTTGGCTTACCAGGGCTTAACTTTTTTCGAGTTATTCCACCGTGATGTAGAGATCTAGGTGTCTACTATCAATGCCTATTGCTCCCGCTGGTTTTACCCCACTTATGCGACCCTCAACTTTTTACTTAAACAAGAGCCGTTGAGAAACTGTCTCAAGTCGATGTGAGCAGCGAGTATCGTGAATGCATCATTAAGTCTATCCAGCAGCCCCCAAGATGAGATAAAATTACAACTAGAATTGTCTCCCGAGTCAGATCCGGCCATAAGTGCGTAATGTTAAAAATAGCAGTCTGTTTTAACAATTACACTTGGATATTTCACATACGGTGTTGTGATAGCCTGTAGGGGTCATTGGCGTGAAACAACCGAGAAATAAACTATGCGCAAAATGTGCCAAATGCTAGATACTGCATAGAAATTCCCTCCCACGCTCACCTAGCATAACATCTTCCTGTTACCTTGGTTCCATACCGTGTTAACTTGTTTGACAATTGAAAAGCTCATTCATCAACCACTTTTCGCTGATATTGACAGAGCACCATCAAAAGTTATGCTAAGATTTAGGATTGAATGATACTTTCTTGTGGAATGAATGACAGTATTGCTTAAGGAACGTGAACGATATTTACCCACAACTTTAGTACACACATCAAAAATAGTTTTGCATCACCCCGGTTCCCAGAACTGCTGAAGGTAGACGTTCACTGTGGATATTGTATGACAGACACAGCCCTTTGACTATTCAGAGATGTCACTAAACCCGCCCAAAGATGTAAACAGCCACCCATCAGCAGCGCCTATTAAACGGAGGGGGTCCGATAGCCGTTAGTTCCAGTCATTCCACCAGCAAGGAGGTACACGGTTCGTGTTGTCAGTAGTTCAACCATGCCTAGACGGTCAATACCGTGGTTCGATCGCGTTCGCATTGTTACTTTGTGCCAGGAAGGGCTCTCAACAAGGGAAGTGTCCAGGTGTCTCGGAGTGAACCAAAGCGATGTTCTTCAGACATGGAGGAGATACAGAGAGACAGGAACGTCGGAGGTAGCCCGGTCTGGCTGAACACCTTACACACACTGTCCAGCGAGTGCAGCAAGGTGGAGGTTCGCTGCTGTTTTAGGGTGGCATTATGTGGGGCCGACATACGCCGCTGGTGGTAATAGAAGGCTCCGTAACGTCTGTACGATACGTGGATGCCATCCTCCGACCGATAGTGCAACCATATCGGCAGCATATAGGCGAGGCATTCGTCTTCACGGACGAAAATTCTCCAGACATGAACCCTATCGAACACGCCTGGGATAGGTTGAAAAGAGCTGTTTACGGACGACGTGACCCACCAACCACTCTGAGGGAGCTACGCCGAATCGCTGTTAAAGAGTGAGACAATCTGGACCAACAATGCCTTGATGAGCTTATGGATAGTATGCTACGACGAATACAAGCATGCATTAATGCAAGACGACGTGCTACTGGCTATTAGAGGTACCGGTGTGTACAGCAGTCTGGATCACCATCTCTGAAGGGCTCGCTGTATGGTGGTACACATGCAATGTGTCGTTTTCTTGAAAATAAAAAGGGCGGAAACGATGTTTATGTTGTTCTCTACTCCAATTTTCTGTACAGGTTCCGGACCTCTCGGAACCGAGGTGATGCAAAACTTTTTTTTATGTTTGTAGTATCTGCTGAAGCTAAAAAATCAAATCGTTCCAATTAATGAGATTTTTACTTTGCAGTTGGCTTAAGGCAGAAAAAGAAAAATACCTACAACGGCTATAGATGAGGAGGACCGTCTAAATAATTATCCTAGCACTTTACTTATCATGCTCGAATTGCAGTCGGCGCATCTGGATATTATTCGTAATCACTCATTGGCCCAAATCATATTTCCAGAAATGCGAATGAAGCTCATTGGCCTGTCTGGTATTTCTGCTCCCAGCAAGTGCAGTGGCAGCCGGTGACACAGCGTCTTCAAAAGGCGAGCTTCCTCAGCGCAACCCAGTCCAAGACTCACATTCACTGAGCAGCCGTATTTTGCCTGTCGACAGTCTTATGGAGAATTGGTAACACTGTCAAATACCTTCTGCAACTATCTGACGGTAGATTTACTTTCTGATTTGGTTCAGCCTATCCAGGTAGGCTGACCTGATATTTTCTTGTCATTAGATTAAATATTCTGAACTATTTTTGCTTAAGGGATGGCATAGAGGTAGGAAATGTATTGTTTTGAGTCCAGGAAGCTCGTTCCAGCAGAAAATTCAGTTGCTTTTGCTATTTGAATTGCTCATTCTCTGTCATGACCATCACTGACAAAACAAATCAGCCGCTGCTTGACATAGTTGTATGCAAGCTTCGCGGTAAAGGGTTCGCAGTTCAAGCGGAAGAGTGCTTTAGTTTCCGGTTATAATCTCGTTGAAAACAAGTGTTTACCACTTCTGTGCAAGAGCCACCAGGAGGCAGATCGACAATCAGTAAGGGACTCCTGAGACAACTTCCCCTCCACAGGTTTTGTCACCACTTTATCTCTGAAGGTGAAAACTTGCTGAATTCAACACATATTAGTGCCTGCTTTTTTCTGCTTCTGACCATCGTAGTTTCATAATTTTTCAAACAGTTAACTGGATTTTGTTATGTAACTATCCCTAGTGCTATGTTTGCATACATTAGTGGTAGTCCTTCAGCGCTGCTTAATTACGCCTGTGGATTGAACGTAGAGACAGACCGTTTCGAAGCCGAAAGTGCGTATTATCCTGCTACCTCGTGTTAATTTGGGATACTTTGTATTACTAAAGAAGACTTTTTTCATAACGTTATCACGATAAATTGTAATTTATTTTTATTAGTACGGTGCATACTAACTAGCGTTATCCGTTAGTTTATTAGGCATAGCAGATAAACATAAGAAATAAATCAGCAATAATATAGTCTTCCACTGTATGTCAAACAATCTCAGAGTCTTCTGATGGTTTTTCGACTTCTCGTCTGCAGGCAATATGTTGGTGGCGCTTCATCTCCTTACATGTTATTCTGTGTTAACAGCCAGTAAAACTGTGCAATCTGACGTGAGACACGGTGCTCTCCATATTTTAGACATTTGATGTGCCCACTGTCTAAATGGACCAGAAAAAACTTTCCAACGAGAGTTCTTTCCCACTTCTGTGACTCTGATCATAGGTAATGTTTATCCAGCGATATTCTTTACGGATACTGACAACAAATTACTCCATTAAATAAGAACAGGAAGGCTAACAAATACTTCCAATAAAGACTTTCTAACATTCAAATATATCTTTTATGTTAGGATGTTTATCTTTTGAGGAAAGCTGTTCTTACGTTTTATATCTGTTTTGCCTCTTTCCCCGTCAGTTATTTTGCTTGCTATATGGTAAAGCTCCCTCCACATCATCTGACTTAGTTCGACTGTAGCTTATTTTGCCCTTCTTTTTACGTTCATGCATAAAAAACACTGTAAGTGTCATTTGCACGTAATGTTAACTGCATGGTCTCTCAGGAAGCTCGCCAATAAATGCCAACAGCGTCTGGTGAACGAGCTTCTTGATTTTCAGATCACGTCAGTTCGAAAGAAAGAATATAATAATAAGATCAGCTTGTTTACCACCTTGAGCGTGGGCAGTGCTGAGCTGACGCCCTGAAGTTTCCTCCCAAATTACTACCTGATTGCTCCTAAGGGTGTTGTTAATACAAAAACATCGCCATTACTATCGATATGATATCGATAAAATACTTTGCTACATCAGATCCCATTCGCTGTCTGATTAATATTAGTTTCATCCATTCTATTGACGACCTACTGAGTGTATACCGAAATTCTCTCACTGTTGCCTGCCTCATTGATTTTTCGGAAAGCATTAATTCGTCTGGTAGCCAGAACTTAATGTAGGAAGCTCCTCATTTTTGTGTACCATCAAACCATTTAAGGTGCTACTTTCTCTGAACGGCGATTCGGAAATAAATGATATCTAAAACGGTAGCTGCAGTTGAAATCATTTACAATTTTTCTTAACAAGCTGCATCTTCTCATTTCCCTGGACTTCTACTTTAATTTAGCTGGTAGCTGCCACAAGTTAAGTGGAGAATCTTAACACTTGGTGTCGCATGTTTCCTGGTAAACTCGCAGGAGTAGCCACCGTCATCGGCATCGCGAATACCACGTTACATATAAAATTTGAAATTTCCCGGCGAATCAATTGTTCAAAAAGATTTCGGGCTTGCAGCCGGTCGTCGTAAACTTCATTGCACGAATTTTCGGCTGGACAACTGCCAGCCACCTTCAGGTGAGTCGAGTCCTCGTTCGGCTCACCTGAAGATGGCTGGCAGTTGTCCAGCCGAAATATCGTGCAATGAAGTTTACGACGATCGGCTGCAAGCCCGAAATCTGTTTGAACACCACGTTACATCTCCTACAAAACAAGAGAAAACTTCTGAACAGATTCCGAGAAATTGTCGATGACACGAATGTGTATTTTGTTCGTCATCTCGGTATCAAACCAAGACGAGATAAATCACTGAAGCAATGAACACTCTCGTTAGTAGCAGATCGAGACGCGAAAAACACTAAAAGTGCAAAACTGCTTGTCTTCTTGTTTTGTTTCTGATTTTTTTTCTCTCTTGGGGGGTTGTGGGGTTGTTTGGGGGAAGAGACGAAACTGCGAGGTCATCGGTCTCATCGGATTAGGGAAGGATGGGGAAGGAAGTCGGCCGTGCCCTTTCAAAGGAACCATCCCGGCATTTGCCTGGAGCGATTTAGGGAAAATCACGGAAAACCTAAATCAGGATGGCCGGACGCGGGATTGAACCGTCGTCCTCCCGAATACGAGTCCAGTGTGCTAACCACTGCGCCACCTCGCTCGGTTTTGTTTCTGTTTCAGTAATCGTACGTTCAATTTTTCCAGTGAATCCGTAGTTACATGTATTACTCTAAGTCATCGATGTATTAGTCTATCATCCATAAAACATCCTCATTTTGGTTGTATGCCTGATGTTATAGTTATGAATGACGCTAGACTGGACGTACTAACAGTCTATTTTAGGTCAACAGTGCGTAATAGCTTAATTGACATTTTGGGCAAAGTCGTTTTGCACATATTTTTAGTTCTGTTGAAATAAGTTTTCGCCGCAAGCTCATCTCTATTGTACAATGGTGTAGTCAGTCTGAAGCTGTCCCATAGATGAGCTTCTTATAGGGCAGATTCACTGACGGCTGTCTGGAGCAGGCTGTGTATGGCAGTGAGGAAACTGTGAGCTGTCCATGGGGTCCCTCATAAGCTAGTGCAGTTGAGAGTTGTCTGTATAGCTGTCGGTGTTTGTCACCTCGTGACCACTCACTTTCGGGAATGGTGCAGAGTGATCCTGCTAAATTCTCGTAATATTCTCTTTTCGTATTGATACAGTAATCTGAGTAGTTATCGCGTTTATATGAGATCGAGACGTAAATTTAATTTTTACCCTAGGAAGGCAATTTCACGCTTAAATTTCAGCTGCTTTAGTATTTCGTGTTGTGAACTGTCTGCATTGCTACCACCAGAGCAATGGCAGAGAGCTAAACGAAGCAGTATCAGTTTTGCTCTGTGGCGCCATGCTCATCTCGTGGTCTAAGGCAAGGGTATTTGCTGGTTCAGATCTCGTTGGATCAGGGATGTGTATCGCTTCAGTTTTTTCCTCTGAAAATAGCCAGAACGGAATTCAGTAGCAAAATGCTAAGAAAGATTTTGCACTACAGCAGCTGGACATCACCCTATTTTTATCTGTAATTGTCACGATTCTTTTGCAGCGCAATAAACGTCATTCATTATTTGTTAGTTGTTGTTACCATTATACTGTTATTCGCTTATTCGCAATAGCTTTCCTATCGCTGTTTGGTAGCGATGAACATGACGAATGAATCTGACAGACTGGAATGTTGGATGTTTAGCCACGCAGAATACGTAATGTTACAAAGTGCAATTAGATAACGCTGCGTAAAAACCAAACGCGCTCACTCCTCCACACGAGCGAGACAGACATTTCGCTACATAGCTTTTCCTAGCATAGCTAAGAATTTGCAACATTGTTGTAAATATTTGGCCACCCTCTTTCCGGGTGTCGTTCTTGATCCTTCAACACAAATGTCAGAATAAAAAAGAAGCTAAAAGCAGTAAGAAAAGGGAACGATAATTACAACAGTAAAGGAATGTATGAATTAACGTGCAATCGCTGCTCCTGTACTATGTTGGAATGACTGTAAGATACTTTAACATTGGTGCAAGGGCATATAAGATCATTGACGACTGAATGTATCACACATGCTAGACTGTAATAAAAGAAAATCACTATCACACTGGGATAAGAACAGACAACGGAGCAGCGTATCGAATTTCTTTCTTAACATTCATGTCTCAGTACAACCTGCCCTGTAACATCCCTACAAGCATTTCACACATTTTCTGACCACCCTGTATATATATATATATATACGCACGGACACACACACACACACACACACTCACATACACACACACAATGCTCCACCACACACCACACACCATTCCATCATTCCCCACCCCAACACGCAAATCTAGTCAACCCTTCTACAGCTCCCAAGATCACCTCACTCAGGCCTAAGGCATGTACGTAGTGTGCTACAGTAAGGTTATGTGCAAAGAAATATTCATTAGAAGAAACCTCTACTATGTTCATTTAGCACGTAAAGAACAACAAATGGCTGCATGAATAGGACATGCAATGAATGTAAGTAAATAACTCATCCATATATCGGTAAAAAGAAGTTTTGATATGAGCCGCCAAATAATCGCTACAATTCTCATATAAAAATATGTATAATTAAATATTTTTCATTGTATTAACAGAGCAGCGAAGATGCCATGCATGAGGCAATATGTATGGCACACACAAATAAATTCATTTGCAAAATGCGCTATCCTTCTTATGTATGATAAAACGTAATTCAAGTTAGGACTTGAGGAACATGGCTGCAAATATTAACAATGCTAAGAACACATTACCATGCATAATACAGTGCAGAAAAAACCAGTGGCATTCAAAATAGTCGTCGCGGAATGCAAAGTATTGTTTTCAAGGAAATCTTATTTCTTACTGACAAATTCATGGAACGATGATGGAGGGGAACAGCGACCTCCCACCCATATCTCCAACGCAGACCGCAAAGGCTCAATAATATTGAGCTATGGTAACTGTGCTAGCCTGGTCAGATGCGACAGTTAATCGTCGCGCTCACAAAATCAGTCCTGGAAATGCGAGATGCGTGACAGGGGCCCTTTCCTTTTGGAACACAACATCACCACTGTGCAAGAAACATTGTAGCATGAGATTGACCTGATCAGCGAAAAGGTCACATTACCCATGGCAGTAATGCGACCTTTCAGAGTGCCCATGGGGTCCATGGAATACGACAATAAGACTGTCCAAATCATTACCGAACCCCCGCCATGTTTCATTCTCGCGACATAATGTCGGCTCGAAGTCCGAAACAGTGTGAAACTCGACTCATCAGACCAAACAACTTTCTGCCATTGCTCCATACTCCAGGATTTATGTCTTCGACACCACATCTTACTGTTAGGGGATTTGCATCACTGACGAGTCCTTTGGAATTCCAACTCGTGCTGCTTGGGAGCTCCTTTGATGTTCTTTTGGTACTGTCATGGTTCGCGAGTGCGGTATTCAATTCTGCAGTGACTTTTTCAACTGTCATCAGCTTTATTTTTCATCACAATCCTATTCAATGACCATCTGTCACGATCACTTAACACATGATTTCGACCGCGATGTGACTTAGTGGATGATGTTTTTCCTCTTTTCCCGTATGGGGTACACATCTTCGATATGGAACCTTTTGAAACATCAAACACGTCGGCTACCGTCGCTGCGGAAGCTTCCATGCGAGAACCAACAACCTGCGCACCTTGGAATTCACTTAGCATCGACGTAATCGACTCACAACTACATAGATCACTGATCTGACACAACTGAGGACGTTGCGCAGGTGGCGTTTGTGCTCAAATGCAACACCGCAACCTGGAAGCTTGGCTAGCATCTGCATTTATGTTAAAGTATGAATTTCTCGTGGTTTTTCCACATTTTTGCCCAACCCTTGTGGTGATTCGTCTAATGGATAATCAATAGTCTTATTTATCTTTCCATGAGAAGTAGCAGAAAGGATACCAGCGAGAAACTTAACATCGGATTGATGATTACAAAGTAGATGAAGTTCTACTGCATAGACAGCAAAATAACCAATGACGCACGGAGCAAGGAGGACATCAAAAGCAGACTAGCACTGGCAAAAAGGGCGTTCGCGGCCACAAAATTTCTACTAGTATCAATCATAGGCCACAATTTGAGGAAGAAATTTCTGAGAACGGATGTTTGGAGCGCAGCATCATATGATAGTGAAATATGGACTGTGGGGAAACCGGAACGGAAGAGAATCGAAGCATTTGACATGTGATGCTACAGACGAATGTTGAAAATTAGGTGGAGTGATAAAGTAAGGAATGAGGGAGGTTGTGCGCAGAATCGGAGAGGAAAGGAATATGTGGAAAATACTGACACGGAGAAGGGTCAGAATGACAGGACATCTGTTAAGACATCAGAGAATGACTTCCATGGTACTAGAGGGAGTGACTGAGGCCAAAAACTGTACAGGAAGACAGAGATTGGAATACATCCAGTAAATAATTGAGGACGTAGGTTGCAAGCTCTGCTCTGAGATGAAGAGGTTGGCACAGGAGAGAAATTCGTGGCGGGCCGCATCAAACCAGTGAGAAGACTGATGACTCAAAAAATGCGTGTCTGCTCTACCTCAGTTCGCCCAACAAGCAGCTCTTTTCACTTCACGGTCATCTGCTCTTTTTCAGTCTCCTTATCCACAATATAATTCTATTCAATAGCTGTTTTAAATTTACTAATCGCAGCAAAGCACTGACCCAATTTTGCGATAGTTGAGTAATGATTCTGTTCGAGCATATGGACGAATCGGCGTTCAAACACGTTCGTAAAACGTATTCATAGCGAGTTGGTTGAATTACCTGAGCTACTTAAAGAAATTGACGTTAGCCAAAAAACTTTAATAATACTCGCAAGTCAGAAACAGTCAAATATTTAGCTCGATTCTTCGTGTTTTATGTGACAGGCCTTTTTCTTGCAGTCGATAACCAATAGGGCCATGTCATCGTTCTAAATTCAGCATATCAGTGCAGCAGACCACTGGTAACTTAATTATCTGAATCGTTGTCCGTAGACTCAGAGCGGAACGGCTACGTTTATCGAGAGAGTTAAAGCCTTCAGGGACCATTTTGCAGTCGGTCAAAATACTAAGAGTACAGGAGAATGGTCAGAGGATATCTACGTAAGTCATCGTGCTGTACGTCTTTTTGCCCGCATCTCGTGGTCGTGCGGTAGCGTTCTTGCTTCCCACGCCCGGGTTCCCGGGTTCGATTCCCGGCGGGGTTAGGGATTTTCTCTACCTCGTGATGGCTGGGTGTTGTGTGCTGTCCTTAGGTTAGTTAGGTTTAAGTAGTTCTAAGTTCTAGGGGACTGATGACCGTAGATGTTAAGTCCCATAGTGCTCAGTGCCATTTGAACCATTTGTACGTCTTTTTCTGCCATCTGATAAGTAGACAACCACAGTCTTTATTTGTTTATACCTGGGCATTACAAGAGGATTTACATATTTTGCATGTAATACAGAATAAACAAAGAAAAAGACTAAGGACAGCGTTGACGTACTAAACTATTAATATGGTTGACTTTACGTCAGTGCTGTGTATGAGATACTGCGACCTTGTAAAGCTGTCGAGGTAACTTTCTACAAACATCTCTCAGTGCGGAACCATTATACCATGATCTGACAACCCCATTTTATCAAGACAGTTTACTAGTGGCTAGTGCCTATTTGTTGGATAGTTACAGATATACGAATTTGTAAAATTATAAAGTATTTTCGGCCCATATAGACGCCAATAACATTTGTAAACGATTTTGGGAATAGAGTCACTGTATTGAAATACTTCCCTCTTGACAGCAAGGTGACAAAAGTCACGGGATACCTCTTAATTTCGTGTCAGATCTCCGTTTGGCCGGCGTAGTGCAGCAACTGACGTGGCATGGGCTCGAGAAGTCGTTGGAAGTCGCCTGCAGAAATATTGAACCGTGCTGACTCTATAGCCGTCCTCATTTACGAAAGTGGTTCCGGCGCATGATTTTCTGCATGAACTGACCCCTCGATTATGTACCGTAAATGTCTGACTTTCGGAAAAGCATCATCCACACAATTTCGAAGACGGCAAGAGCTGACAAGTGCGAGAATTATCGCACAATCAGCTTAACAGCTCATGCATCGAAGCTGCTTACAAGAATAATATACAGAAGAATGGAAAAGAAAATTGAGAATGCGCTAGATGACGATCAGTTTGGCTTTAGGAAAAGTAAACGGACGAGAGAGGCAATTCTGACGTTACGGCTAATAATGGAAGCAAGGCTAAAGAAAAATCAAGACACTTTCATAGGATTTGTCGACCTGGAAAAAGCGTTCGACAATATAAAATGGTGCAAGTTGTTCGAGATTCTGAAAAAGGTAGGGGTAAGCTATAGGGAGAGACGGGTCATATACAATATGTACAACAACCAAGAGGGAATAATAAGAGTGGACGATCAAGAACGAAGTGCTCGTATTAAGAAGGGTGTAAGACAAGGCTGTAGCCTTTCGCCCCTACTCTTCAATCTGTACATCGAGAAAGCAATGATGGAAATAACAGAAAGGTTCAGGAGTGGAATTAAAATACAAGGTGAAAGGATATCAATGATACGATTCGCTGATGACATTAGTATCCTGAGTGAAAGTGAAGAAGAATTAAATGATCTGCTGAACGGAATGAACAGTCTAATGAGTACACAGTATGGTTTGAGAGTAAATCGGAGAAAGACGAAGGTAATGAGAAGTAGTAGAAATGAGAACAGCGAGAAACTTAACATCAGGATTGATGGTCACGAAGTCAATGAAGTTAAGGAATTCTGCTGCCTAGGCAGTAAAATAACCAATGACGGACGGAGCAAGGAGGACATCAAAAGCAGACTCGCTATGGCAAAAAAGGCATTTCTGGCCAAGATAAGTCTACTAATATCAAATACCGGCCTTAATGTGAGGAAGAAATTTCTGAGGATGTACGTCTGGAGTACAGCATTGTATGGTAGTGAAACATGGACTGTGGGAAAACTGGAACAGAAGAGAATCGAAGCATTTGAGATGTGGTGCTATAGACGAATGTTGAAAATTAGGTGGACTGATACGGTAAGGAATGAGGAGGTTCTACGCAGAATCGGAGAGGAAAGGAATATGTGGAAAACACTGATAAGGAGAAGGGACAGGATGATAGGACATCTGCTAAGACATGAGGGAATGACTTCCATGGTACTAGAGGGAGCTGTAGAGGGCAAAAACTGTAGAGGAAGGTAGAGACTGGAATACGTCAAGCAAATAATTGAGGACGCAGGTTGCAAGTGCTACTCTGAGATGAAGAGGTTAGCACAGGAAAGGAATTCGTGGCGGGCCGCATCAAACCAGTCAGTAGACTGCTGATCAAAAAAAAAAAAAAAAATGTTGGATGGGGTTCATGTCGAGCGATCTGGGTGGCCACACCATTCCCTGGAATTGTCCAGAATCTACTTCAAACCAATCGCGAACAATTGTGGCCCAGTGACATGGCGCATTATCATCAACAAAAATTCCGTCGTTGTTTGGGAACACGAAGTCGATGAATGGCTGCAAATGGTCTGCACGTAGCCGATCATAACCATTTCCAGTCAATGATCAGTTCAGTTGGACCAGAGGACTCAGTCCAATCTGTGTAAACACAGCTCACACCATTATGCAGCCTTCACCATAGTACCTTGTTGACAGCTCTCACCAACTGAAATTGGGACTCATCTGACTGGGCCACAGTTTTCCAGTCGTCTAGGGCCCAACCGATATCGTCACGTGTCCAGGAGAGGCGCTGCATTTGATGTCTCGCTGTTAGCAGAGGCACTCCAGTCTGTCGTCTCCTGTCGTACCTTATTAACGCCACATTTCGCCGCACTGTCCTAACGGACGCGGTCGTTGTGCGTCCTACACTGATTTTTTAGGCTTTTTCCCGGATTGCTGCTTGTCTGACACTGACAGCTCAGGCGAACGCCGCTGCTTTTGGTCGTTAAGTAAAGACTGTCGACGCCTGCGTTGTCCGTGATGAGAGGTAATGCGTGAAAATTGTTATTCTCGCCACTCTCCTGACAATGTCGATCTCGAAACGATTTCCGAAATGGAATGCACCATGCGTCAAGCTCCGTCTACCATTCCGCGTTCAGAGTCTGTTAATCCTCGTCGTGCTGCCATAATCACGTAGTAAAGCTTTTCACTTTAATCACCTGAGTACAAATGACAGATTCGACAGTGCATTGCCCTTTGCGCTGTCCCATGACCTCAGCATAGAGAACGCGGAGCAAAAATTGGAAATGTGTGGTAAGGTCTTATGCGACCAAACTGCTGAGGTCAGCGGTCCCTAAGCTTACACACTACTTAATCTAACTTAAACTAACTTACGCTAAGGACTACACACACACACACTCATGCCCGAGGGAGGACTCAAACCACCGACGGGGGAAGCCGCGCGGACACTGGAAAGGTGCCCTCGACCTCTCGCATAGCCCGCGCGCCCGCAAGCGGAGGAAAACACTATAAGTAACAGATATCGCTTCCCGATTACGTATATCGCAAAAACACTGTATAAAGAATAGACGCATTAGCAGACAGACTGCAAGACACCAAAATGAAAACCTCCGCTCGAAACAACCTAATTCGCAAACTAGCGGGGACAAAGTGGGGATCACATCCACAAACTATTCGCTGTTCTGCAATGGCACTGTGCTTTTCTACTGCTGAATATGCTTCTCCATTCTGTTACAGGTCATCTCATGCCCGACAAGTAGACATCGCTCTCAACGAAACCTGCAGATTGATCACAGGTTGCTTAAGACCTACCCCAACTGATAAGCTCTACTGCCTGGCTGGAATAGCGCCACCATGGGAACGCAGAACAGTGGCTGCCAACAAGGAGAGACTGAAAGTGGAAATGGACAGTGCCCATCCACTGCACGGACATAATCCACCACAACAACGTCTGAGATCGCGCAAGAGCTTCCTGAGAACATCCGAGAAGCTCACCATTTCACCAGAGAAGGCAAGGCTGGAGTTATGGAAGAAGTCGACGCCTCACCTGCAGACGACAGAAGCTGAAGAACTACCACCTGGACACAACGAGAGCTGTTTGGTGTCGAAATCTTTAAACAGATTGCGACCAAGAGTTGGACGATCCACAGACAACCTGAAGAGATGGGGCTTCATAACAGAAGATACGTCCTCTGATTGTGGACGAGAACAAACCACAAGCCACATGCTCCAGAGCCTTTTGTGCCCTACATCCTGCACGAAGATTGATCTCCTGGAAGCCACTCCAAGCGCCTTGGAGGTTGCAAAGTACTGGGCACATGTAATATAAATACAATTTGTATACAGGGTGAGTCACCTAACATTACCACTGGATATATTTCGTAAACCACATCTAATACTGACGAATCGATTACACAGACCGAACGCGAGGAGAGGGGCTAGTGTAACTGGTTAATACAAACCATAAAAAAATGCACGGAAGTATGTTTTTTAACACAAACCTACGTTTTTTTAAATGGAACCCCGTTAGTTTTGTTAGCACATCTGAACATATAAACGAATACGTAATCAGTGCCGTTTGTTGCATTGTAAAATGTTAACTACATCCGGAGATATTGTCACCTAAAGTTGACGCTTGAGTACCACTCCTCCGCTGTTCGATCGTGTGTACCGGAGAGCACCGAATTACGTAGGGATCCAAAGGGAACGGTGATGGACCTTAGGCACAGAAGAGAGTGGAACAGCACATTACGTCCACATGCTAACGCCTTTTTATTGGTCTTTTTCACTGGCGCACATGTACATTACCATGAGGGGTGAGGTACACGTACACACGTGGTTTCCGTTTTCAGTTACGGAGTGGAGTAGAGTGTGTCCTGACATGTCAGGCCAATAGATGTTCAGTGTGGTGGCCATATTTTGTTGCACACAATTGCAATCTCTGGCGTAATGAATGTCGTACACGCCGCAGTATATCTGGTGTAATGTCGCCGCAGGCTGCCACAATACGTTGTTTCATATCCTCTGAGGTTGTAGGCACATCACGGTACACATTCTCCTTTAACGTACCCCACAGCCGGCCGGAGTGGCCGAGCGGTTCTAGGCGCTACAGTCAGGAACCACGAGACCGCTGCGGTCGCAGGTTCGAATCCTGCCTCGGGAATGGATGTGTGTGATGTCCCTCGGTTAGTTAGGTTTAAGTAGTTCTAAGTTCTAGGGGACTGATGACCTCAGAAGTTGAGTCCCACAGTGCTCAGAGCCATTTGAACCATTTGAACGTATGCCACAGAAAGAAGTCCAGAGGTGTAAGATCAGGAGAACGGGCTGGCCAATTTATGCGTCCTCGACGTCCTATGAAACGCCCGTCGAACATCCTGTCAAGGGTCAGCCTAGTGTTAATTGCGGAATGTGCAGTTGCACCATCATGCTGATACCACATACGTCGACGCGTTTCCAGTGGGACATTTTTGAGCAACGTTGGCAGATCATTCTGTAGAAATGCGATGTATGTTGCAGCTGTTTGGGCCCCTGCAATGAAGTGAGGACCAATGAGGTGGTCGCCAATGATTCCGCACCATACATTTACAGTCCACGGTCGCTGTCGCTATACCTGTCTGAGCCAGCGAGGATTGTCCACGGACCAGTAATGCATGTTTCGTAGATTCACTGCCCCGTGGTTTGTGAAACCCGCTTCATCGGTAAACAGGTAAAACTGCAATGCATTCTCTGTTAATGCCCATTGACAGAATTGCACTCGATGATTAAACTCATCACCATGTAATTGCTGATGTAGCGGCACATGAAACGGGTGAAAGCGGTGACGATGCAGTATGCGCATGACACTACTTTGACTCAGTCCACCGGCTCTCGCAATGTCCCGTGTACTCATGTGTGGGTTCATGGCAACAGCAGCTAACACACCAACTGCACCCGCTTCTCCTGTGACGGGCCTGTTACGGACCCGTTTGCGTGCTCTGACCATACCTTTGCATACAGTTGGCGGTAGATGTTTTTCAATGTGCGGCACGTTGGATGCTCTCTGTCCGGGTGCCGTTCTGCATACACCCTGCAGGCTTCAGCTGCATTTCGTCGACACTCGCCATAGATGAGTATCATCTCCGCCTTTTTAGGGTTCGAATACACCATGGTCACAGTTCCTACAACACTACACTATCACAGACGTCTGGTAACACGGTGTACTACAGTTGGTCTGCGTGCGGAGACGAACGCAGAATAACAATAGCAGCAAGCGCTACATGCGGACACTGCGACAGCTAGACCAAACCACAACAGTGCACTACAGCCACACTCGTAAACACGGTCGTCATCGTAAACATGTCCCTGCAGATGCTGCTCGCCGACCGTGGCCCGTGTTTGTTACAACACGCAACTGTACGTCGGAGGTTTCAAGCGTCAACTTTAGGTTACAATATCTCCGGATGTAATTAACATTTTACAATTCAACAAACGGCACTGATTACCTATTTCTTTATATGTTCTGATGTGCCAACAAAACTAACGTGGTTCCATTAAAAAAAAACATAGGTTTGTGTTAAAAAACATACTTCCGCGCATTTTTGTATGGCTTGTATTAAACAATTACACTAGCCCCTCTCCTCACGTTAGGTTTGTGGAATCGGTTCGTCAGTATTTGATGTGGTTTACGAAATACATCCAGCGGTAACGTTAGGTGACTCACCCTATATATATATATATATATATATATATATATATATATATATATATATATATATTGATGTGTATGGATTCTGAAAATTTGTATGATTCTGAGTCGAGAGTAATAAAGCAGACAGACGTGGAGAGAGAAAGAAAAGAACTGTAAATAGTGGATGTGTGTATTAATGGTTATATATATTGAAAGCACGCACAGAAACTACGGTGAGGAACATAATTGTCTGTTAGCATAAATTAACAAAAGATTTGCTACTGGGTGTTTCTGTCTTGAAGCAATTTGCTACATTACCACTTCACTGGAATTACGCTAAATATCTAATAATTCAAACAAGTGTTCTCTAGGAAGGTAAGATTTTTTAGCTCTTATGCCGTGGGGACCAAGACAGCAATGTTCCAGCGAATAACTACGTGTTTGTTCCGTTAAGAAGAACTGCAGTTAATTTCGCACTATGATAATCAATTTCCGGATTACGTAATGGACGTTCTTTACCGTATTGACTTCAGGATGAAGCTTGAAGAGTACCATTTGTAAGAAGACTAAAATGAAATATGATCTATCTGTTATTACACTTCATACAGTATGACCCACAGAGTGCTTACAAGTTGTTAATTCGAAAACCAAAACTATTCAGTCAGATCAGAGTATACTACCTAGTCTCCTTATTCAAAAAACATATTTAGCGACTCTGTTGAAATTCAAACAGTAATTAACAATTAGGATTGTTCTTGGGGAAGCCATTTCACATAAAATAAAACTAAGAAAAACAAACACCGTCCGAACACGCCTTGGAGTGCGGCCTTACCGACCGACCGCCGTCTCGTCCTCAACCTTAGGCGCCACCAGACGCGGATGCGGGGGGGAGGGGGATGGTGATGGGGGGGGGGGGCATGTGGCCAGCATACAACTCTCACGGCCGTTGTCAGTTTTCGTGACTGGTGCCGCAATTTCTCAATCAAGTAGCTCCTCAATTGGATTCACAAGGGCTGAGTGCACCCTGCTTGCCAATAGGACTCGGCAGACCTGGACGATGACCCATCCAAGTTCTAGCCAAGCCCTACAGCGGTGACCTGACGAGAACGGTTCTACCACTGCAGCAAGGCCTTTCCACATAAAATCCATGTACAGATAAATGCCTATACATTTCATATTGACTCGTTTAACAAATTATCACAGACGCAGAAATAAGAGAGATCGCGTTCAATTCCAAAAGTCGTTGATTATTCGTCTGACTTTCTATGCTGTACTCATATCGATTAATAGCGTGAAGGTTACAATCACATTGTAATTAAAACTTAGTATAATAACAGCTGCCAGATTCTGCGGCACGCAACCACTATCGAGCATCAAACGTCAGTCATTTCTTCCATCAGAGTTAGCAACTGTTGAAAGCAAATTTCCTGACCTCTTTCGCGGTCCAGTGTTCCATCAGCCAAGAGATCGGCCCTGCAGCATGTCCACAAGCAAGGCAACAGAGAACAGTCCATGGTTCTTGAGCTTATTATAATGGTCCGTCCATATTACCTAC
Organism: Schistocerca piceifrons; assembly: GCF_021461385.2. Lineage (NCBI taxonomy): Eukaryota > Metazoa > Arthropoda > Insecta > Orthoptera > Acrididae > Schistocerca > Schistocerca piceifrons. Next base: position 1,022,377,352 of record NC_060139.1, on the reverse strand, counting down.
TGAACTCATTCGAAACACTCATGTAGACTTAAGAATGGGAAAGACAAGCGGTAACTATCGCATAATCAGCTCAACAACTCATTAATCGAAGACAAGATTAATGTAGAAAATAATGGAAAATAAAAATCGAGAATGTATTAGATGACGATCAGTTGGGCTTTAGGAAAGATAAAGGGAACAGAGAGGTAGTTCTGACGTTGCGCTTGATAATAAAGACTTATGAAAAATTAAGAGAAGTTTGTGGAATTTGTCGACCTGGAGAAAGCCTTAGGCAATGGAAAGTGTTCCAAAACCGTAATTCTGAGAAAAATAGCTATACGCTCTAGAAAAAGACGGGAATATACAATATGTACAAGAACCAAGACGGGAGAATAAGAGTGGGAGACGAAGAACGAAGTACTCGGATTAAAAAGGGTGTAAGGCAGTTATATTAAACCTATACTTCGAAGAAGCAATGACGGAAATAAAAGGAAAGTTCAACAACGGAACTGAAATTCAGGGTGAAAGGATATCAGTGATGGGATTCGATGACTGCATTGCTATCTTCAGTGAAAATGAAGAAGAATTATAGGTTAACTAAATCTCTCGTCGGTTCTTGGCAGGACACCGGTCAGTCAGGCAGTGACGTAGCAACTAGGCTGGCTGAACATGAGCGCAGCTGGAGGTTGCAGAATTCTGACTTCGCATTGGCTGAGCATGTACTGAGTGAGGGCCACAACTACCAGCCAGGGTCCCATGTGCTTCACTTAGCAAACAAAGGACATAAACTCAACCTGCTGGAAGTCCTGGAAGTCAAAAATCAACTAGCTCAGAGTCCGTATCTAAACTTAAATGACCAGACACAACTTACTACCTTTCCTCTCCTAAACTTCACACAATCCTCTCTGTTTTTCATTACTTCTCACATTGTTTGTTCCCTCATACTCCCTCATTTTCCTGTATTCATTTAGTTATTTTATTTTATTAAAACTGTCTATGTAATCTATATTGGCTGCAGTTACAATTTTTAAGTGTTTCTTTTAACTGGTACTTGTATTACTTTCCATGTTTAATACCTCTTGAAGTTGTTTCATCATGTACTGTTTTTGTTTTACCTGATTCAGTTATTCACTGCAAACTGTTACATAGATGCAATTTTGAGTATAATGTTAATGTTTTTCATGTTTGCTCCTTTTATATTCGTATATTGTTCAACTTTTTAATTTGAAAAATGCAGTACTGCCACACTCTCAAAAATGGAATTTACTGTATGTTCCCTCACACTCCTCCATTTTTCTGCATTTTTTCATCTCTGCTTATCTTAGAAGTACTGCTTAAGTTCCGATTTTTTGTAGTTACATTGATAATTCATTCTTTTAATTCGTTTGTATATGGCTCTTTATGTTTTATACTTCCTGAAGTAGCCTTATCAACTACTAATTTGATTTGATTTTATTGGTTTTGTTTATTAATATAATCTGCTATGCAGGCTTACTGTTTCAGTCTTCTGTTAAAGTTTTTCTGTTTAATCTCTTTGTATTTATTTATTGTCCGACTTTATACTTTTTACGTTGCATTACCACCACACTCTCAAAGATGTTATGCACTGCACGTTTCAGTTTCAGTCTAAATTTGCAACTTCTTTTCCAACGTCGTTTGGAAACACACTAACTTCTTTGGTGACAATAGCCAGTAGATGTCTCAAGATGACCGAAAACCGGTTAACGGAATAAAAGTTATACTGTAGAACAAAAGCAAACTAGGGCTTTTCATTTATTAATAATTACGAGATCTGCTGAATGGAATGAGCAGTATAATGAGCACAGAATATGGATGAAGAGTGAAACAAAGGAAGATTAATGGGAATAATTTGAAACCGAAATAAGCAATAAATTTAACGTCATAACCACGTTGTTGGCAGAATGAAGGAATTCTCGTACCTTAGAAGCAAAATACCGTCCTGCTAGTGGAACCAAAGCAGGCCAAAGAGGACATTCATCGATAAAAGAGGTCCACTAGAATCAAACAAGCCGACCAGTGTGGCCGAGCGGTTCCAAGCGCTTCAGTCCGGAACCGCGCGACCGCTACGGTCGCAGGTTCGTATTCTGCCTCGGACATGGATGTGTGTGATATCCTTACGTCAGTTAGTTAGGTTTAAGTAGTTCTAAGTTCTAGGGGACTGAAGACCTCAGATGTTAAGTCCCATAGTGCTCAGAGCCATTTAGAATCAAACATGGGCCTTAATTTGTGGTAGAAATTTTGTGGAACAGAATTGTATAGATGTGAATCATGGGCTGTGAGAAATCCATAAGGCAAGAGAATCGAAACGTTTGAGATGTTTTGTTATAAAAGAACAGCGATAATTAATGACACTAAAGAGATAACAAACTAAGTTATTCGCAGAATCGGTGAGGAGATAAAACGAGGGAAACACTGACAAGAGGAAGGGACAAGATGACAGGATATGTGTTAACACATCACCAAGTGACTTCCACGGTATTAGAGACGAAAGCTGTACGTTATGATTCGAATATACCAAACAAGTGAGGAAGTTGGGTGAAAAGCTGCGCTGTAATGAATAGGCAGCAGTCTGACGACTTATACAGGGTGGAGCAAATAAAAGTGGCCCTGAGAACAGAGTTTCAGGGTACAAAGATACACAGCAGAGGGAAGGAAACACAGTACTAACCAGATTATAGGAAATGCTGAAAGTGACCACCATTCATCTCTTAGCACTTTTGGGCCCTGGTCAGCAAGTTGCTGAAGGAAATTCGAAGGTGGACTGCTGGAAATGGTGCAGTCTTACCCGAAATGTTCTGCTGCAGTTCTCGAAGACAATGAGGGTTGTTGTGATACTCCTTAGACTTGAGGCCTCTCCAGACAAAGTAGTTTGCACACTGACAAATCAGTTATCTGGGTGGTAGGGCCACGACCACACTGACCTCTGGTAACAATGTAAATATGCTCCAAATTTCGGCCGGCTGTATGCTCTCTCATTTCATCCTGTTGCAAGTAACTGTAGGTCTGTTCTTTCTCCATTAACGCTGCCACCCGTCTGAGCCACTTTTATTTGCGGCATTCTGTAAAACGAGTGATTTAAATGAAATATTTTCTTTGATAATCAGCTGCAGAATAGCGCAACAAAGGAGAAATCCTGCTTGGTGAGGATTCGACAAATCCTTGGTAGATTTCCATAATGATGTGGCACCAGATGTCTACATACTGGTCAGCAGATTGCCATACGTTACTTGTCGATAGGTTCTCTGCGAGGAGCAAGCGCCAGATAACGTCCTGCATCTATCGGGTTCAAATCAGGAAAATTTGGTGGCCGAGATATGGGCGTGAATTCACTGTAATGTTCCTCAAAGTACTGTATCACTATTTTACATTGTGACACGGACAGTTATCCCGCTGGAAGATGGCATCCGTAATAATGTTCATGTCGACCACAGCAGTCCTGGTGTTTCCTATTACAATGAAGGATCCCATGGCAGCCGAGGTGAGAGTCCTCATAGCATGGCGCCTGCGTCCGTGGTGCAGTGAGTGTTCCGAATAGCCGTTCGCTCGGATGACGGCGTATCAGGACACGACTGTCCATCTGATGTAACAAGAAGCATGACTCATCGGAAGAGGTAACAAGTTTCCAAAGATCCACTGTCCTATCTCGATATTCTCCGGCCCACTGCGATCGTAGCTGACGAAGTCGTTGGGTCAACATGCGAATACTTAAGATGCGTCTGTTGTGTAGCACCATGTTTAATAATGTGCGGCGAACGGTGTGCATCGAAACGCTTGTGCCCGCGCCAGCATCATTCACAAATCGCCGTCCACACCGCGTTACTGAGAGGACAAGGTTCCTAGCCGCATATTCTCTGATGAGCCGTGGACGCTGTGTTCCTCACTGGCGTCGTCTGCCCTATCATATATATCATCCCTCGGGAACTCAGTGATAGTGGTAGCAGACTGTACCATAAATGTTACAGACTCTACACAGAAATTACGAAACACTCTGCTGCTATCTAACATACGGTGGGAATTCTAAATAATTATTATGGAAAACCTATAACCTCAGATCTATTAAAATAAATGTAGCAGTGCGGGTACTGGAGTGCGTCTTTTGCTGTGTAACATGAGAAAGAATAATATCATTCATTTTCCACAAGAAATACACTGAGGTGACAAATGTCATGGGATAACGATGTGCACATATACAGAGGGCGTTATTATAGCCTACACCAGGAACAAAACGGCTGCGCATTCGGAAAGTTGCCACTTGTATTCAGGTGGTTCATGTGAATAGGTTTCAGAGGTGATTATGGCTGCAGCACGGGAATTACTACACTTTGAACACGGAATGCTAGATGGAGCTAGACGCATGGACGACCATTCTTGACCCACTATTATTTTCGATTATTCCCTTTTGAGAGAGCGATTGAACTTGAGTAGTCATTATTTCTTCCCAAACTCTCTTCATACATTCACTGTGCTCTCTCTTGGTTTCTTCCGACCATCTTTTCCCGTTCTGTTCTCCGTATGTTCTTGTTTAAGTGTGTGTTTCTGTATATGTTTCTAGCCTGTTTTCTATTGTTTATGTTGCCTTGTATGATCCCCAGTTCTTTAATGTCTTCTTCTGCTTCAGTGATCCACTTTGTCTTGTTTTTGCTCTGGTTTACTATCTCAAAGATTTGTCTTGTGAGCCTGCTTTTATTCATCCTGCTGATATGTCCATAAAATTTAATCCTTCTCTTTCTAATGGTGTCTGTCATCGTTTCTATGTCTTTGTAAATCTCTCTAGTTGGCTTCTTCATCCAAATTCTTTCCCGAAACACTGGTCCATATATTTTCCTCAGAATTTTTCTTTCCTACTTTTCAGTCTCTCTGATCTTCGTATGACAATGAATCACTGTAGTTTCTGCAACATAAAGTGCTTCTGGTAGGACTACTGCGTTGTAATGCCTTAGTGTCGCACTGACAGCAATAGATTTCTTATTATAGTGATTCCAAGTTTGCTTTTTGTAATCTGGAGATTCTATGTTATTGGCTATTGAGTTCAGTCCCGATGGTTGGATTATTTCTCCCAGATATCTGAAGTGGGCAACTTGTGCCACTTTCCTTTATTGAGTAGTAAAGGGGAGATTATCTACAGGTTTGTTTTCCATACACTGTATTTTGTCGTAGGACATTAGTAGCCCAGTTTTCTGTGAGATTTCGTGTAGTTTTTCCAATGATGCAAGTTTGGCTTCCTCTCCATTGTTCGCTAGAATGGCAAGATCATCCGCGAAAGCCAGACACTTCACCCTAATTCTCTGCTCTTTTTTAATCCCAAGCTGAATACATACATATATATATATATATATATATATATATGGCCACCTGATGATTTTACAGCACCCTAGACGTTTACTTCCGTGATGACTGGGTGTTGTGTGATGTCCTTAGGTTAGTTAGGATTTAGTTCTAAGTTCTAGGGGACTGATGACCTTAGATGTTAAGTCCCATAGTGCTCAGAGCCATTTGAACCATTTGAACGTTTCCTCCAGATCAGTTGCCTCATTCATCAATCCACTCTGACAAGCTGGGAGATCCTTCCTCGCCCATGTACTTCTATAATATATTAAACAAATCGAATTAATTCGCACTGTATAAAAGAAGTCACAGTTCATCTAATTTCAACAAAGAAATTACACATTGGTAGTCAGCGCGACATTTAGTTTTACGTAAGTTGGTGATATATCTTTCCTATATGATGCATTACGCTTACTTTGGCCTCCACTGTGTCCAACACCTTGTCACCTATTCGTCATTTCATCGTACTTCAACCACATTCTAGTAGATTCTTACGACAATAGCACACGAACAGATGAGTAGCTTCACCGTTGCCTAGACGCTTATATCCATAACAACTATTCTTTTGGTGCGTGCAGTCTACTGAGTCTTGCTCATTACCGACTGCCCTGCTTGTTGGGGCACGAGTTAAGTAGCCATGCGGGTTAATACTGAGCGATGCATCCGGCTAGGAGTGATGTCAGCTCTCTGCACGACTGGTGCGTGTGGCCGTTGCTGGTAGCCTCTGAGAAAGGCCGCTGGCTTCAACCTAATGTAGACCAGGCCCTCAAGCTGCTGTGACGGAAGGGTACATCACTTGGCAGGGGTAGTAGTGTGGGATAGATCCCTCCAGGCAAGGGAGAGAGGAGAAACATCTTCTTCTTCTACTACTACTTCTTCTTTGCCTGCTACAGAACCGGAGAACGATTCCACTTCTCTTCCTGCCGCTGAGCCATCCCCAATTGGTTCTGCCACCATCGATTCAGGTTGTGACAGAGTGTTGGCGATGGTAAACTCCTTTCGTTCTGTGGCTACCTTCTTCCCTTCCAGGGAAGACGCAGTGACATCACCTGAAACTGAAGCGAAGCTTAAATTGGTGAAGGAAAAATGTTTCCACAGGTGCTCATAACTGATCCAGATATTCGCATCGTCTATCCTTGTCTGCCTTCAGTAAAACATACAACATATTGCCCAGTCGACACTACATCTACATTACTACTCTGCAATTCACATTTAAGTTCTTGGCAGAGGGTTCATCGAACCACATTCATACTATCTCTCTACCATTCACTCCCGAACAGCGCGCGGGAAAAACGAACACCTAAACCTTTCTGTTCGAGCTCTGATTTCTCTTATTTTATTTTGATGATCATTCCTACCTACACTCCTGGAAATTGAAATAAGAACACCGTGAATTCATTGTCCCAGGAAGGGGAAACTTTGTTGACACATTCCTGGGGTCAGATACATCACATGATCACACTGACAGAACCACAGGCACATAAACACAGGCAACAGAGCATGCACAATGTCGACACTAGTACAGTGTATATCCACCTTTCGCAGCAATGCAGGCTGCTATTCTCCCATGGAGACGATCGTAGAGATACTGGATGTAGTCCTGTGGAACGGCTTGCCATGCCATTTCCACCTGGCGCCTCAGTTGGACCAGCGTTCGTGCTGGACGTGCAGACCGCGTGAGACGACGCTTCATCCAGTCCCAAACATGCTCAATGTGGGACAGATCCGGAGATCTTGCTGGCCAGGGTAGTTGACTTACACCTTCTAGAGTACGTTGGGTGGCACGGGTTCCATCGGACGTGCATTGTCCTGTTGGAACAGCAAGTTCCCTTGCCGGTCTAGGAATGGTAGAACGATGGGTTCGATGACGGTTTGGATGTACCGTGCACTATTCAGTGTCCCCTCGACGATCACCAGTGGTGTACGGCCAGTGTAGGAGATCGCTCCCCACACCATGATGCCGGGTGTTGGCCCTGTGTGCCTCGGTCGTATGCAGTCCTGATTGTGGCGCTCGCCTGCACGGCGCCAAACACGCATACGACCATCAATGGCACCAAGGCAGAAGCGACTCTCATCGCTGAAGACGACACGTCTCCATTCGTCCCTCCATTCACGCCTGTCGTGACACCACTGGAGGCGGGCTGCACGATGTTGGGGCGTGAGCGGAAGACGGCCTAACGGTGTGCGGGACCGTAGCCCAGCTTCATGGAGACGGTTGCGAATGGTCCTCGCCGATACCCCAGGAGCAACAGTGTCCCTAATTTGCTGGGAAGTGGCGGTGCTGTCCCCTACGGCACTGCGTAGGATCCTACGGTCTTGGCGTGCATCCGTGCGTCGCTGCGGTCCGGTCCCATGTCGACGGGCACGTGCACCTTCCGCCGACCACTGGCGACAACATCGATGTACTGTGGGGACGTCACGCCCCACGTGTTGAGCAATTCGGCGGTACGTCCACCCGGCCTCCCGCATGCCCACTATACTCCCTCGCTCAAAGTCCGTCAACTGCACATACGGTTCACGTCCACGCTGTCGCGGCATGCTACCAGTGTTAAAGACTGCGGTGGAGCTCCGTATGCCACGGCAAACTGGCTGACACTGACGGCGGCGGTGCACAAATGCTGCGCAGTTAGCGCCATTCGACGGCCAACACCGCGGTTCCTGGTGTGTCCGCTGTGCCGTGCGTGTGATCATTGCTTGTACAGCCCTCTCGCAGTGTCCGGAGCAAGTATGGTGGGTCTGACACACCGGTGTCAATGTGTTCTTTTTTCCATTTCCAGGAGTGTATGTAGGCTGGGCTCAACAAAATATTTTCGCCTTCGGAAGAGAAAGTTGGTGACTGAAATTTCGTAAATAGATCTCGTCGCGACGAAAAACGTCTTTGGTTTAATGACTTCCATCCCAACTCGCGTATCATATCTGCCACACTCTCTCCCCTATTACGTGATAATACAAAACGAGCTGCCCTTTTTTGCACTCTTTCGATGTCCTCCATCAATCCCATCAATCCCACCTGGTAAGGATCCCACACCGCGCAGCAATATTCTAACAGAGGACGAACGAGTGTAGTGTAAGTTGTCTCTTTAGTGGACTTGTTGCATCTTCTAAGTGTCCTGCCAATGAAACGCAACCTTTGGCTCGCTTTCCCCACAATATTATATATGTGGTCTTTCCAACTGAAGTTGTTCGTAATTTTAACACCCAGGTACTTAGTTGAATTGACAGCCTTGAGAATTGTACTAATTATCGAGTAATCGAATTCCAACAGATTTCTTTTGGAACTCATGTGGATCACCTCACACGTTTCGTTATTTAGCGTCAACTGCCACCTGCCACACCATACAGCAATCTTTTCTAAATCGCTTTGCAACTGATACTGGTCTTCGGATGACCTTACTGGACGGCAAATTACAGCATCATCTGCGAACAACCTAAGAGAACTGCTCAGATTGTCACCCAGGTCATTTATATAGATCAGGAACAGCTGAGGTCCCAGGTCGCTTCCCTGGGGAACACCTGATATCACTTCTGTTTTACTCGATGATTTGTCATCTATTACTGCAATCTGCGACCTTCCTGACAGGAACTCACGAATCCAGTCGCGCAACTGAGACGACAACCCATAGGCCCGCAGCTTGATTAGGAGTCGCTTGTGAGGAACGGTGTCAAAAGCTTTCCGAAAATCTAGAAATACGGAATCAACTTGAGATCCCCTGTCGATGGCGGCCATTACTTCGTGCGAATAAAGAACTAGTTGCGTTGCACAAGAACGATGTTTTCTGAAACCATGCTGATTACGTATCAATAGATCGTTCCCTTCGAGGTGATTCATAATGTTTGAATACAGTACATGTTCCAAAACCCTACTGCAAACCGACGTCAATGATATAGGTCTGTAGTTCGATGGATTACTCCTACTACCCTTCTTAAATACTGGTGCGACCTCCGCAATTTTCCAATCTATAGGTACAGATCTATCGGTGAGCGAGCGGTTGTATATGATTGCTAAGCAGGGAGCTATTTTATCAGCGTAATCTGAAAGGAACCCAATCGGTATACAATCTGGACCTAAAGACTTTCCCGTATCAAGCGATTTGAATTGCTTCGCAACCCCTAAGGTGTCTACTTCTAAGAAACTCATGCTAGCAGCTGTTCGTGTTTCAAATTCTGGAACATTATATTCGTCTTCCCTGGTGAAGGAATTTCGGAAAACTGCGTTCAATAACTCCGCTTTAGCGGCACAGTCGTCGGTAACAGTACCATCAGCACTGCGCAGCGAGGGTATTGACTGCGTCTTGCCGCTTGTATACTTTACATACGACCAGAATTTTTTCGGGTTTTCTTCCAAATTTCGAGACAATGTTTGGTTGTGGAACCTATTAAAGGCATCTCGCATTGAAGTCCGTGCCAAATTTCGCGCGTCTGTAAATTTTAGCCAGTCTTCGGGATTTCGCGTTCTTCTGAACTTCGCATGCTTTTTCCGTTGCCTCTGCAACAGCGTTCGGACCTGTTTTGTGTACCGTGGGGGATCAGTTCCATCTCTTACCAATTTATGAGGTATGAATCTCTCAATTGCTGTTGCTACTCCATCCCGTACTGTACCTCAGTATAGGAAACCTCAGTAATTTGGTTCAAAGTCAGAAATCTTCTGAATGGTGTGACGTGGCCCATCATGAATTTCACTTCATGCCAAACTCCATATCTCAGAGTAGCACTTGCACCCTTAGTCCTCAATTACATATTCCAATGTCCTCCCACAACTGCTGTAATACCATGGTAGTTATGGTAGTTATTCCCAGATGTCTTAACACATGTCTTATCATACTGTCCCTTCTTCTTGAGAGTATTTTACACATCTACTTTCTTAGCAGAGTGTGTGGAGAACCTCTTCATTACTTATAGGCCCACCTTATTTTCAACATTCGTCTGTAGCAGCACATCTCAAACGCTTCGATTCCCTTCTGTCTCAGTTTTCTTACCGTCCATGATACATCATTCAATGATGAGCTACAAAAGTATATTCTCAGAAGTTTCCTCCACAGATTAATGCCTTCGTTTGATTCCTGTAGACTTCTTGCTATCAGGAATGCCCTCTTTGCCTGTGATAGTCTGCTTTTTAAGTCCTCCTTGCTTCATCTGTCATGGTTTATTTGGTTTCCAAGATAGCTGAATCAGCTTCCTTTGTCAACTTTGTGATCAACAATTTTGGCGTTAAGTTTCTCGCTATTTCTGCTATTTCTCATTAGATTTGCTTTTTCTAGGTATATTATCAACTTATACTCTATCTCTCTCTTTCCAAGCAATTATCCCGACTTGCGGGTTCTGTTGTTATGGTTAACCGGATTTGGACTTTTAATTTTAAGGGGTGGCCGGATGCCCGTCCTGTGGCCACCTGTACACCCCCCCCCCTCCCCCGGGACAAAATGTGTCTACCTCAACTCCCCAACTGTCTGCATCTAGTGTAATTCATGGAATAGTGCGAATGTGTTACAAAGTGTCTGCGAGTGGTGTAACTGAGGCTAACTGAGGTGGTAAGTGGGGACCAGCCCAGTATTCACCTAGCAGGATGTAGAAAACCGCCTAAAAACCACATCCATACTGGCCAGCAAACCGGCCCTCATCGTTAGTCCGCCAGACGGATTCGATCCGGGGCCGCCGCGCCTACTCGAGTCCAGGAAGCAGTGCTCTCGGCTACCCTGGCGGGTATCAACCCATACTCTATATTGCCGGCCTGAGCGGCCAGGAGGTTCTAGGCGCTACAGTCTGGAGCCGAGCGACCGCTACGGTCGCAGGTTCGAATCCTGCCTCGGGCATGGATGTGTGTGATGTCCTTAGGTTAGTTAGCTTTATTAGTTCTAAGTTCTAGGCGACTGATGACCTCAGAAGTTAAGTCGCATAGTGCTCAGAACCATTTGAACCATATACTCTGTACTCATTAGGTAACTATTTTCCATAGATCCTGCAATTCTTCTTCACTTTCATTGAGAATAGCAATATAATCATTGGATCTAATCACTGATACACTTTCACCCCGAATTGCAAGCTCTCTCTTGAATCTTTATTTTCGTCAAAGTTTTTTCGGTGTACAGTTTGAACAGTCGGGGCGAAAGAATACATCCCTGTCTTACACCCTATCTGATCCGAACACTTCAGTCTTGGTCATCCATTGTTATTGTTCTCTCTATGTTCTTGTATTCTTGCATATTACTCGTCTTTCCCTACTCCTTACTCCTGTATTTTATCAGATTTTCGAACATCTTGCACCGTTTTACAGTGTCGAACGATTTTCGTAGGTCGACAAATCCTGTCACCGTGTCTAGATTTTTTCCACAGAAAAGCAGAACTGCTTGTCTGGTGTCTTTATCTTTCCTAAAGCCAAATTGATCGTCATCTAACAGATCCTCAACTTTATTTTCCATTCTTGTATATACTACTGTTGTCAGCAGCTTGGATGCAAGAGCTCTTAAGCTGAATGTGCGGTAGTTCTCGCACTTATCAGCCCTTTCTATCTTCGGAATTGTGTTGATGATATTTTTCCGAAAATGTGATGGTACGTTGCCAGTCTTATAGCTTCTACATGCCAACTTGAACAGTCGTTTAGTTGCCACTTTCTCCTATTATTTTAGGAATTCCTATGGCATGTTATCTACCCCTTCTGCCTTCTTTGACCTTGCGATTACAAAGCTTTTCTTACTCTAATACTCAATCCCCTATATCTCCCATATCGACTCCAATTTCTTATTCTGTCACATCTTAGGACAAGTCATCCCCGTCATTGAGGCATTTAAGGTACTCGTTTACCGAGGCTGTTATGATTTTCCTACACGCTGAACCAATCCGTCCGACGGTCTTTTCTTTTTCAATTTGTTCACATTTTACCTGCATTCCTTTCGCCTTGGTTGCTCTGCACTGTATTTATTACATACTAAGTGATTTATATTGGTGTATTCCCATCTTTCCCTGAACACTGTAGTACTTCTTCTGTCGTTGATGAATTGAAGTATTTCTTGTGTTAGCTTCCTTCAACCTACGTTCGCCTGGCAACATCTGTCATTGCCGTTGTTACAAATCTCCATATCTTTTCACCTAAACTGCGTCCTCTGGTATTCATTTTCGCAGTATCCACATTCTTAGCGAACTTGGAACGTTTCTCATCAGTCCTTAGTATTTCACCATCCCATTTCCTTCTGCAATGATGATCCTAGACTATTCTATTATTCTGCAGTCTACTCTTCATCAGTACTACTTTGTGAACTGAGTCTATATCAGCTCCTGCAAACGCCTTACAATCAATATCTGACTGCGGAATCTCTGTCTCACTATGCTGTAAACCACCTGGAATCTTTCTGTGTCTCCAGGTCTTCTCCAAGTTTACCTCCACCTCTTCTTAACCTCGAACAGAATATTTGTTAATAGCAGCTGAAATTTATTGCAGACGCAATTAGCCTTTCTCCTCTCTCATTTCTAATACCAAGTCATACTCTTTCGTAACATTTCTTTTATTCTTTCTTCTACAACACTGTTCCAATCTCACATCAATATTAGACTCTCATTGCCATTTATATACTGAATTACCTACTCAATACTCTCATATACTTTTATCATATTCTGCTTGTAACATCGGCATGTATTACTGAACTATTGTTGTCGAATCTGATAACAACCTTTTCACTTAACTGCTCGTAGTAGCTCATTCTCTGACCTACGTTACTATTCACGCCACTTTCTCCTGCTATTGATATTACTCGTATATTCGTGTGGCCTGAAATCCATGTCTTCTTTCCATTTTAATACACTCACGCTCACTAAATCTGGACTGAACCTTCTTTATTTTACATTACTTTATGACTCTGGTTTTTTCTGTCTTTGCTAAATTTATTTCTCAATGGTCTATTGGTTGCTCCCCACATTTGATATCTCTGTAGTTTGTTGTGAAAGTTAAGTTCATTCTGGTAACTTGTAATATTTCCCAGGTAACTGAAGTGATTTACTTGTTCAATTGTTTTTTTTCCTTACTCCTTAGCGGTTTTATCCCTTTGAAAGCATCACTTTTTTTAGAATGGATACTCTCATATTATGCATATTATTTTGAAATTTGGTTAATCTATACATGGATCTTTGTAGCGAAGTGTAGGTGCTCTGTACGATTGCAGGGTCATCAGCAACATGTGATAATATCAATTTATTGCCTCCATGTCTCACTCATATAGTTAATGCATGCATTAACAAGTCTGGGTGATAAACTATACCCTTGTGGCCGCTTTGGTATAAAGGTAATTCGATAAATCGTGGTTAGTCTTCATTCTCACTTTTGTCCTCCTGTTTGGGCTTCCTATCACCTTTATTATGTGCTGAGGATATGCTTTCCTAACTAACATGTTTCATAAGATTTTCCTATATACGTAGTCGAAGGATTTCTCTATGTTTTTCAGATAATAGATTTTCAGCAATAATCTGTGGATATCGATTTATTATCTAAGCGTAAATCTTATACGCTGTGAACGCAAATTTTTTATAGCACGCTTATTTTTCTATTCACTTCATTTATCTTTTTTAAATACTAACATGACATCTGCAACTACCCCTGGGTATGGGATTAGATGTGTTTTCCAGCACATATTGTATAAGTGTAAATAATCACCCATATTCAAGTAACTCTACATTTATGCCGTCAGGTTCTGTCGCTTTTCGTTTTTCTGTTTCATTCAGGGCCTCGTTTAGGTCTTGGATAGTTTTGACATCGCCGTTGTATGGTTTATAGTTTATCCATCATTTCAGCACCGGAAGGGTTGGGGGTGGAGGGGGGGGGGGGTCATTCTCTAACGCTTGGTTTGGTATGTGCCGAAAAAGTGGGTTATGGACGGAAAAGACCCACCGTGGTTTAACGGCGCAATTCGGAGAATGTTCAGGAAGCAAAGGCAGTTGCACTCGCGGTACAAGAAAGATCGGGAGAATGAGGACAGGCAAAAGTTAGTAAAGATTCGTGCTGCTGTAAAAAGAGCGATGCGCGAAGTATTCAACCACTACCACCGTCATACCTTAGCAAAAGATCTTGCTGAAAACCCAAGGAAATTCTGGTCTTACGTAAAATCGGTAAGCGGGTCGATGGCTTCCATCTAGTCACTCACTGATCAGTCTGGCCTGGCAACAGAAGACAGCAAAACGAAAGTTGAAATTTTAAATTTAGCATTTGAGAAATCTTTCACGCAGGAGGATCGTACAAACATACCGCCGTTTGAGTCTCGTATAGATTCCCGTATGGAGGACATAGTGATAGACATCCCTGGGATTGTGAAGCAGCTGAATGGGTTGAAAATAAATAAATCGCCAGATCCTGATGGGATTCCAATTCGGTTATACAGAGAGTACTCTACTGCATTGGCTCCTTACTTAGCTTGCATTTATCGCGAATCTCTTACCCAACGTAAAGTCCCGAGCGACTGGAAAAAGCGCAGGTGACGCCTGTATATAAGAAGGGTAGAAGGACGGATCCTCAAAATTACAGACCAATATCCTTAACATCGGTTTGTTGCAGGATTCTCGAACATATTCTCAGTTCGAATATAATGAATTTCCTTGAGACAGAGAAGTTGCTGTCAATGCATCATCACGGGTTTAGAAAGCATCGCTCCTGCGAAACGCAACTCGCCATTTTTTCACATGATATCTTGCGAACCATGGATGAAGGGTATCAGACGGATGCCAAATTACTTGACTTCCGGAAAGCGTTTGACTCGGTGCCCCACTGCAGACTCCTAACTAAGGCACGAGCATATGGGATTGGTTCCCAAGTATGTGAGTGGCTCGAAGACTTCTTAAGTAATAGAACTCAGTACGTTGTCCTCGATGGTGAGTGTTCATCGGAGGTGAGGGTATCATCTGGAGTGCCCAGGGAAGTGTGGTAGGTCCGCTGTTGTTTTATATCTGCGTAAATGATCTTTTGGATAGGGTGGATAGGAATGTGCGTCTGTTTGCTGATGATGCTGTGGTGTACGGGAAGGTGTCATCGTTGAGTGACTGTGGGAGGATACAAGATGACTTGGACAGGATTTGTGATTGGTGTAAAGAATGGCAGCTAACTCTAAATATAGGTAAATGTAAATTAATGCAGATGAATAGGAAAAAGAATCCCGTAATGTTTGAATACCCCATTAGTAGTGTAGCGCTTGACACAGTCACGTCGATTAAATATTTGGGCGTAACATGGCAGAGCGATGTGAAGTGGGACAAGCATGTAATGGCAGTTATGGGGAAGGCGGATAGTCGTCTTCGGTTCATTGGTAGAATTTGGGGAGATGTGGTTCATCTGTAAAGGAGACCGCTTATAAAACGCTAATACAACCTATTCTTGAGTACTGCTCGAGCGTTTGGGATCCCTATCAGGTCGGATTGAGGGAGGACATAGAAGCAATTCAGAGGCGGGCTGCTAGATTTGTTACTGGTAGGTTTGATCATCACGCGAGTGTTACGGAAATGCTTCAGGATCTCGGGTGGGAGTCTCTAGAGGAAAGGAGGCGTTCATTTCGTCAATCGCTACTGAGTAAATTTAGAGAACCAGCATTTGAGGCTGACTGCAGTACAATTATACTGCCGCCAACTTACATTTCGCGGAAAGACCACAAAGATAAGACAAGAGAGATTCGGGTTCGTACAGAGGCATATAGGCAGTCATTTTTCCCTCGTTCTGTTAGGGAGTGGAACAGGGAGAGAAGATGCTAGTTGTGGTACGAGGTACCCTCCGCCATGCACCGTATGGTGGATTGCGGAATACGTATGTAGATGTAGATGTAGATACCAGGTCTGTTTGTAGCGTACCATCTATTTACCTTGTCCAAGATACGTTATTTATTTTCCTGACAATGGTTTAACCTTTTTTGTTTCTTGTTTATATTCTCGTTTGGCTGAATCTGTTATATACTCGTCTCTTTCCCTCATCTGCTCTTGCGGTATCTTTGTTCTATACAGTAAGTCCCTTCTGATTTCTTCTCTTTTTCTGTTTACCTAGTGACTCATTTGTAATTTGTTCAATACATACCTTTATGAAACTTCCTGGCAGATTAAAACTGAGTGCCGGACCGAGACTCGAACTCGGGACGTTTGCCTTTCGCGGGCAAGTGCTCTACCAACTGAGCTACCCGAGCACGACTCACGCCTCCTCCTCACAGCTTTACTTCTGCCAGTACCTCGTCTCCTACCTTCCAAACTTTACAGAAGCTCTCCTGCGAACCTTTTTTGTTAGCGGGAGAGCTTCTGTAAAGTTTGGAAGGTAGGAGACGAGGTACTGGCAGAAGTAAAGCTTTGAGGACGGGGCGTGAGACGTGCTTGGGTAGCTCAGTTTTTAGAGCGCTTGCCCGCGAAAGGCAAAGGTCCAGAGTTCGAGTCTCGGTCCGCCACACAGTTTTAATCTGCCAGGAAGTTTCATATCAGCGCACACTCCGCTGCAGAGTGAAAATCTCATTCTGGCATACCTTTATGATTTGCCATTCGGTTTCTAAACTTTCAGTTGTGCCCGTCTTGTAAGAGCAAGGATTTAGTCTGTTTTGTTACAGATGCTTTACTATCTCGTCCTGTAATAAGTAGATGTTAAACTCTCAACTCCTTTTGTTTTCTTCCGACTAGCAAGCATAGCTATTGTTGCTACCACTAAGTAGTGATCCGAGTAAATGCCACTACCTTCGAAAACACGAATGTCCTGAGCCTGTCGGCACATTTTATTGTTGGCAGTGACATAATCTGTCTCCTCGACCTCCAAGTGTATTCGTATATATCCACTCCTTAAAAACAGAATTAGTGATTTTCAGTCCGTTACTTGAGGTACAGTGTATAACAGAATGTTCATTATCATTTACGTATTGTTCACAAAAAGTTCCCACTATCAGAGGCAACCAGTTATTTCCTACTCTGGTATTTAATAGGTAGTGCGTGTTGGTGTATTATCTACATCTGTTTGTGCGTTTAGATGAAAAATCCTCAGTCTCTTCTTTTTTCCCATTTTAAAGTGGGTACACTCAAATCACTATTAGATGCCCTCGATGTATTTTGAATCTCGATGTCATGATTGTGTCACTGTTTCGATTTTATATGTCAGTTTATTATTTACTAGTAACTAATTTCCTATGGAGTTGTAAATAATTAAGTATCCACCTACACCTACAATCCCTCTCAGCCTTTTCTTTATTTCTGTGATTGTTGCAATATCAATATTTCTTTGTTTCGGCTCTTTAAATTTTTCTGTTTCTTTTAAACATAGGCTTCTCGCTTTCCAAGTCACAATGTTGAGCTTTTCCATTATGGAAACCGTTTATTATTTATTTGCTTGGGCATCTTCTATATAATCCACGTCCTTCGAACATTATGAGTGAATTAAAGTTCCCGGAACGGAACGCCACCTTATAGCGAAACTGGACGTGTGGTGGGGCAACCTCCTTTTGGCCTATGTCTTACCAGTAATTTCTGTCCGAGGTTTACTTCCTCTAGCGTGTGATAAGCCGGTCACCTGACTCAAGGCAAGAGTTGCTTAATTATTCTTCACGAATAGTTGCTATAGGAACGTTGACTTCAGCAATTCTAAGAGCACTTCCTGTCCCAAATCTGAGTCATCCTGAAAGCAATTTAAACTGAAGCCTTTATGGGTCTCGTTGTGCACTGCTCTTCGTCTAGGATTAACCCTTCGATCTGTCTTCCTTGAGTGTCCCTGCCAGGATCTTAAACTCCCACCAGTATATCTGTCAGGATGTAATGGCACACTCAAACCTCTTCATCATGGTAAGGTGACAGTCCTTGAGGCGTTTCTTGATTTTTCACATTTGAATTTGAAATCCCTAGCGAGGCCTTGCAACATGGCCCCGCATTCCATAAGCGACTGTCTAGGTACTTAATGTGTCCTATAGAATATATGGCGCACCGTTGCGACTAGAGTCACACTTTCAAAATATTCAATTAACTTGTCCTTCACTTCCCCTATAGTCTAACAGACATGAATCCTTACCCAGAAGTAAGTGTTGCACCAGTTAATAGATACTAGCACCAGCACTGAATAATAAGAAATCACGTGTGATAACACCAGATGTTGTCCTGTGTGCTGTAAGGTGTTCCTCCAGCCTAACTACGTAGCTCAACAAAAGGATCCTTCGCCAGGTCAAGTTTATGGAACGCCGGTGGCGTCTGCCTGGTATCATCTTCCCGTTGTCCCCTTCCACTTGCTTTTGTAGTAGCTTTTCCTGGGTAGCTCCAACGTCAAGCGATAGAGGGCACGAATGACAGTTACAACAAGAAAAACAGCACAGATTTCCAGAGCTCGTGAAAGATAATGATATCGAGATCCACGATGACCGCTAAATGACTTGCAGTCAACACTCTCAGTCAGCAAAAGTAGAATAATCCACTGTACTGCGCACCATCGAAAATTTGAAATACCCCGTCGACATGACACGTGTCGAGCACCACCGAAGTATGTGTTCGTCAAATCCTGCTGGGCAGTATGCTAGACGGTTGCAAGAACCTGACAGAAGGTGTTGCGTGGGCTTGAAATTCCGAACGACTGCACCAGTGTCGCGTTGTGTGCAGTCGGCTGAGTCATGTTCGTCAACGACTGAGCCACTGTTGCATAGCAGCTTGTTTCCCGTCACCGCCACAGATGTGTGACTGGATCCTGGAACATGTAATGAAACTGGTCTGACTACTTCATGTTCTATGTACCAGGTGTAATTTCCATTGGATATAGGATCTGTGCGATATTGTTCGGTCCAAAGACAATCCTAAAGTTTTCCTGCCATAAAAACTAGTCAAAGAAAGGCTTGCGGCTCCTGAAAATCTGCCAAGCGTGCCAAGGATATGAAACATGATTACGATGGCGAGTAATCTACTCTCTACGACATCACC
Source organism: Schistocerca piceifrons (assembly GCF_021461385.2). Classification (NCBI taxonomy): domain Eukaryota; kingdom Metazoa; phylum Arthropoda; class Insecta; order Orthoptera; family Acrididae; genus Schistocerca; species Schistocerca piceifrons. Next base: position 1,022,358,149 of record NC_060139.1, on the reverse strand, counting down.
AAAGGGTTCGTTCTTCACGTCCCCATCCAGTAAGGGGTCGTCACCGAAAATATCAAATTATCCCAACGGCTACCTGCTGCAGTGATGCCACAAACCCAATACTTCAGGTTTCCCCTCCCTTTCTTCCACACGCATTATCAAGAACTATTGAAACTGCAGAGTACAAGACGAATAATAGTCATATGCAGTAACACGATACGCTATCACATCTTTCATATCATAGAATGCTAGTGGCAAACTATTAGCGTAAATCAAATATTTTATAATGTCAGTGACCAATTCTTTCCAAGTTCAGAAGCAAATTACAGTTTCCACGCGTTTTCGACCTGTCTATACTGGTACGTAAGACGGCGCGTTTCATTGAACCGTGTCACAACCTACTAATTTTTACCCTGTTGATTCTGTACTCAGTAACTGGTCTTCATGATTTGCACATTCTTTCATCATCTGGAAGTTCCATAGGATTTTCACACGTTATGAACGTGCTGCATCTTCAAATTCACGTTTTCTCAGGAAATGCACCATCTCGATTATGTTGCTACTCGGTAGGCGAGCAACAGGTCAGGTTATAGTGTTGGTTCAAACAGCTGCTGGCACTGCAGTACTTCTTAAAGTTCCTGGAAATACAGAATTCACGAGACAAATGACAAAAATAAGTTATTTATTTGCAGTTAACAGTTTTAGACATCACCCAATGAAATAATAATGACTGATGAAAACGTCTGCTGCCAGTATCATTATGAACATATTTTTAATACTTATATGCATTATGTTTGTACCAGGCGTCATTAAGCTAGGCAGCGTTACGCAAGTACGTCATAGCCTACGCATTTTGCTCACGTGAGTGTGGAATATGACTTGTACCTCAAACATGAGGCAATGTGATTGTGTGAGGATAAGGTCGAGAATATTTCGTATGCTGTGGATGACTGCATGGTTGTAAAGAATAAAGCCAATAAATAATTAAAAAACATCTTCAGCGTCTGTGACTCTAATTCATCAACGGAGCTGTGTCTGCTATATTTTATTCTTATTGCTGGCCCGTATGTACTAAAGAAGGAAATACGCTGTTTGCTAGAAGACTTTTTCCGACTGACTTGGCCAGTAAGGGTCGGTGAGTGATTGGGGGGGGGGGGGGGGGAGGGTGGAGGATGTGTTTGTCGAGAAATCATGTAGAAAAAGTGAAGGGGACATCTTTCATAGTCACCCTCATGCCACCATATTATTTGTCGCCAGTATAACATATACTAATCGTAAGTGAATTGGTAAGTCTACACTACAGAGATGAAGTCGACAGTTTGACCTTAGAATATTTATCTTTGTGAATATACCTATGATTTACTAAATTCTGAGTCGCAGACAGGAACAACGAAACACTGCTATATATTTAAGCTTTCCGCTAAAACTCACACACACACAAACACTGTCTCGCTACGGCAGCCGGAACAGTGGTCACGTGTGTGTGAGTTCTGTGAAAGTTAGTGTATGTTTTCTATTTCGGAAGAAAGCGTTTTGGCCGAAAGCTTAAACGTGTAGCATTATTTCATTGTGTCTGTCCGCGACATAGCGTCTCATCTACATTCTGAGAAGCAATCTAATATCTTTGTAATATTTTTCTTATTCGACCCTCGACTTACCATTGTTTTGCTTGGTAGATTCTGGTGGATTTGACTAACAAAGCAGTCTGTGTATTGGACGAAGTTGCTGCTGTTGATTGATTTCCGACAGCTCAGCTCAAGCTGGTTACCCCAACGATGTCGGCAAATCGTCAGTCGAAGGTGAAGTGCCCTCTATGGTCCGGCTAAAATTACTTGATAGTTGGCGTCCTGTCACTTACCGCTACAGTGTTGACACATAGGCAGTCTGCTACCGCTCGGTTACAGACGACACACAAACACGGCAGGTCACTTCACAAATGCCGATAACGTCGAAAATCCGAGATGTCCCGTCGACAGCTAATTTTAAGTGGCCAGCGACTGAATAGTGGTAGAAGACGCGTTTTGTAGCCCTAAATTTAAAGTCGTGACCTGAACTGATCACAATGTATCCGAGAAAACAGCGGTCAACATTCTGCGGCAACCGCTTTGGCCATGGCCATTAAAGTTCAGCTCTAACAGCACACTCAAAACAGAAAAGAATCCGTTTTAGAGCTAAAAGCAAATTGTAATTTCTCACTACCATTGGTTACCTGAAAATATCCTCACGCTGACTACGGGAGCTGCCGCGATTTCAACCGAAGAGCCGTCCACAGTGGCACATGGTTACAGATTATAGGCGACACATGCAAATTTCAAACGAAAAAAGAATGTTCCGAAGAAAAATGAGCAAATAAAAAACTCAATACGATGATGGAGATGACACGGCAAATAATTAGAAATAAAAAAATTCGACGGAATGCAAGACAAGGCATTGGAAATGAACTGACCACTTGTGATGGTATTTTGGCAACGGTGAACGGTTCGGACGTGACGTTGAGCGCTCTGACTGGAGGAAACCAGCTTCAACCGGTGAAGTTTACACTGTCAAGTAATTCTATCAGTAAACCGAAGTTTACTCTCTGCTTTACCCACGGCTGTACCTAGGTGATCATTCCATTTCGTATTCCTACAGAGTGTTATACCAAGGTATTTGTACTGGTTGGCCGTTTTCAACAGTGAATCATTGGTGTTATAATCATAGGATACTATGTTTTTTCGTTTTGTGAAGTGCAAAATTTCACATTTCTAAACATTTAGAGGAAGTCGAAAATCTCTGCATCACTTTCCAATCTGATCAAGGTCTGACTGAATATTTATGCAGCTTCTTTCAGATAGTACTTCGTTATAGATCTGCAAAAAGCCTGATTTTACTGTCAATATTAATATTGTCTGCAAGGTCATTGTCCATCAATGTAGTTTTAACCTCTTTCATGACCATGAATTGTACTAGCCGAAGAAAATGTTCTGATAGTATTTATATCGCGAGAAACGGGGAACATAATAAACATTCCATACCACTACCTCACAGTTGTTAATAAGTGGTCAAAGTATGTTACGTAACGTACTAGAAAGGACTAGCAGGCGATATTGAACGTATACAGAGAAGGATAGCACGAATGGTCACAGGTTTGTTTAATCCGTGGGACAGTGTCACAGAGATACTGAACTGGAAGACTCTTGAAGATAGACGTAAACTATTCCTAGAAAGCCTATTAACGAAGTTCCAAGAACCGGCTATAAATGATTACTCAAGGAATATACTACAATACCCTACGTATCGTTCACATAGTGATTGTGAGGATAAGATTAGAATAATTACTGCCGCACAGAGGCATTCAAACAATCATTCTTCCTGCACTCCATACGTGAATGGAACAGGAAGATACCCTAATAGCTGGTACAATCGGACGTATCCTTTGCCATGCATCTGAAGTTAGTTTGCAGAGTATAGATTTAGATGTAGACAATGGCAGGAGCATTTTATTACCATATTAATTATAGATCTGACAATGATTCATGTGCAATACATCAAATTATTAACTACAAATTTTAATTTAAATCCGAAAACTCACAGTTGCTACCACTAATACAAAAAGGTAATTATCTCTTTCGTCTGAAATAAAAATAATTTTAACAAGTCTTATTTGTTCCTCACTCAGTCGGTTCCCTCCTTATTTCCGACCCTAGTTTGCAACATCGCTTATACCAACACAGGCGCACCTCCCAACTTGTTTCGTGTACCTACATACGCTGCAAATCCAGTGTCCAAATTTTCCCTTCTTACCACTCCCAATAAAGCCGTCCCCATCCTTTCTTACATCAGCCTTTCCTCTTGTTCTATTGTTTTCTTTCCTCTCCATGGTTCGGTCTTCACCAAAGTTACATCTGCCTCAAATATGACATTTTTCTACCATAGAACTATCCACATTACACGACATCTGTCCCCATATCCCAAACCAACATTTCGATTTCAACCTCTCTGCTCTTCCTAGTATAGTTCCTTCCTATTCAGTCTTGCGTAGTTCTTTTCTCCAATTTTATCAGCTTCATTGTTCTCCAAAGGCAATAGAAAATTTATACAGTTCTCAATCTTATTAATGTAAATCACCATTTTTAGAACATGCATACACTAGAACCTCCTTACTAATGTTTAGAATGCGTCTTTGTTACTTAATCTACTTATGTCAGGAAAGAGGCATGCTGTTCTCTTCCCAGGTCTCCCTTGTGAGGGAATGAAACAAGGAGAACAACCTCTCTGGCCGAACATATTGTCTTACTCAAATGAGACAGTTTATCCACTGATCTTCGCACTGGTTGACCGCAGAACGAAACAGTTACTCGTATAATTAAGATTTCGAAAGCAGCTTGCAGAGAACGAAGGAGGAAGAGGTTCTGCAATCAAGGACGACTATGAATGTTTTCCTGTTGCGCGAAACTGCTGTGAAATGCTTCTGAGAAGTGTTGCGTAACAGGGGAACCACATACATTTTTTGCTTGAGCTCCGTTTGCCGTCGTCAGAGACGTTACGAATTCTGTTATGAGAATCGTGTTAGGGGATCGGCTGATAATCACACTGCATTTCAGCTGCGGTGACTCAAGGAAACCATACCAAACAGCAAATCAAAATGAATACTGTGGCGTTTTAACTCACATCCGCGACACCTTCGTGTAATGTGATAAGTCTCTGAGGCTCGATGTTCTTAAATACGTAGAAGGGCAAAGTGAAGAAAATTCGCATCATAGTCCGCATCATCTCTAGATTCTCCGTTGAAGTTTCTCCGACTCATGGATGTCATTTCCATCCACGAAAGTTTCGGCAAATTTGCGTGTAGTCAATGCTCCTAATATCTGCTGGTTAGAACCAAGCACATGTCCTGAAGCACAATTTAAGAAACAAGATGAAACAAGAATATCTACAATTGGAAGCTGGTAGATCATCGACTAGAAAGCTAAGGACGGAACCTGTTACACTGCTTTGGATTCCATGCAGCAATAGTAATAACATCACTCGATCACAGTAACATGTTTTTCGTATAATACTGAATATAAAACATATCGGTTTCTTCCCAATTTTCAAGCAACTTTATCAGATGCATCTTTGTTCGTGTGAGCAAACAGACAATTTATGTTACCTTAATGTAGGAATTCTATTTTCTCGACTAATTCTACCTTAGCATAAATAATTCTTTCGTGAATTTCTGTTCGTTCAAAATTTATCCATATTTGTACCACACACACACATACACACACACACTACACACCTCGCCTAAGCTAGGATTACTCAGTACAATAAACTATCCTTAGCTTTTCGTTACAATCATACTCTGCAATATTTTGGAGGTTCTGGGTATTGTTATGAAACTCCCAATATAGTGCGCAGTCCCTGTTAAGCGATCACTTTCCGAAAAACACACAGCTGCTACTTATTGCCGTCTCCGGAGTACTAATACAGTTCCTTATCATCGCCCATCAATATTCATGACTCCCTCGAGCAGTCACTTCCCACCATTTCTTTCATAAACGTCAGCAACACAGTGAGAATTCTCACTTGTCCTCCTCCACATACACTTCATGCCTCATTAATTCCTTTCTATCGACATTCATTATTTCTGCAAAGCAACAAAATACTCGAATTCATTGATACTTTTCTTCAAACTCATACAACCTAAATCGAAATTACGCATACGCCGTACACTACCATACCAGTTTTGTACTTTATCAAAGTATTGGAAATTCTTACACAGACCTGTTCACAAATATATATGTTATTCTTGCTGTTTTCTAACCCATTAACTTTTCATTTTGACGTAAGCACGAATTATGTCACCTCTAGGGATGTTGTCCAGGTCCCGATTTTTCAGATCTGCACACATTATAGATTGATACTTGAAGAGCGATGCTCCGGAGGATGTCCAATAAGTTTGTCAGTCAATCCCAAGCCGAATAACTGTTTGCATAACTGCCAGAGGTGGACCAGCGAGTTATTGACTTTCTTAGTTTTTGAAGCTCTTTCTCTTGAACATATAATACAATTTCTGTGAAATTGTTATCATTTGTTTTTACATGTACACCACATCTACTGATTTCTGCCCCTCTTGGATAATTCCGTAGTGGGAACGAAACTTGCGTAGCTTCAAGAGGAAAACCATAAACGAAAAAACTACTAAAAACGAAACTTGTCTAGCTTGAAGAGGGAAACCAGATGCGATATGGTTGACCCGCTAGATGGCGCTGCCATAGGACAAACGGATATCAACAGCGTTTTTTTTAAATACGAAACCCCATTTTCATTACACATTCGTGTAGTACGTAAAGAAATATGAATGTTTTAGTTGGACCACTTTTTTCGCTTTGTTATAGCTGGCTCTGTAATAGTCACAAACATATGGCTCACAATTTTAGACGAGCAGTTCGTGACAGGTAGGTTTTCTAAATTAAAATACAGAACGTAGGTACGTTTGAACATTTTATTTCGGTTGTTCCAATGTGATACATGTACCTTTGTGAACTTATCATTTCTGAGAACGCATGCTGTTACAACGCGATTACCTGTAAATACCACATTAATGCAATAAATGCTCAAAATTATGTCCGGCAACCTCAATGCATTTGGCAATACGTGTAACGACGTGATACCACGCACTTACACGTTTGTGACTATTACAGCGCCATCTATCAAAAAGCGAAAAAATTGGTCCAACTAAAACATTCATATTTTTTTACGTACTTCACGAACATGTAATAAAAAATGGGGATTCCTATTTTTAAAAAGCGCAGTTGATATGCATTTGACCTATGGCAGCGCCATCTAGCGGGCCAACCATAGCGCCATCTGGTTTCCCCCTTCAAGATAGACAAGTTTCCTTTCTTGTAGTGTTTTCGCTGAGGCTTATTTGGTGAGATATTTGGCCCGGTCGCGATCAATGGACCACCATATATATATCGCCACAGGATGCAGGTAGCCAACAACAACGATTACGTAGTCAACAGGTGTCATGCTGCCTCTGATGCGTGCTAAGCAAACCTAGGTGACTGTCCCTCATATCATAATACTGCACCCACCGGCTTGTGGCAGTCGTGCGGTACATGTTTTGAGCAACAGTTCATCTGGATGATAGAATGTCCGCACACTTCCATCGACCTGGTGTAACTATAAACGTGAATCACCTTAATAGTCGACATGTTTCCATTCTTCCAACACGTATTGATATCGTGTTCGTTGGATGCTTAACTTGGAAAGACGGAGGATCGTCTCTTCCGGAGCCTCGTGTTCAACAACATGCGCCGAATGACGCGGACTGAAGTACTAGTGCCTGCTGCAGCACTGTGCTCAGCTCAGTTGTCAGATCTGCCGCGAATAGCTGTCCTGCTTCACGCAAGTGTCAAGCCTACTCCCACTTTGTGTGACGATGTACAACATCTTGTTGCCTACTCGTGGTTTAGTCGATTCTCAACCACTATCTACAGAGGACCTCAACAGCAGCACACGAGAAGCGAATCAGCTTTAGCGTTTCCGACATGCACGTTCCAGGGATATGGAACTTAACAATCTTACCTCCCTAAAAGTTTCTTATGTCAGTGGATTTCCCCATATGCGGCCTGGTCGTCGTTAGCAAATTCCCACTAGGTCCTACTGCACTTATGTGTAGGGGATGGACAAAAATACAGAGACACCAAAATCACTCTACGCTACCCTTCTTGGTACTGTGTACGAAACCAAATGACGTCGAAAACCCAAACGTCAAGGGATGGATAAATACAGATCATTTATAGTTTTGAATGGTATGTTAAACCATTCTTCCTGCATAGCAGTGGCAAGTTCACTTAACAATGATGGTGGTGAAAAGCTATCACGCAACACAATGGCTCAATAATATTGACATCTCGTGACTGTAGTGGCCAGGGAAGACGCGACAATTCATACTGGTGATCACAAAACCAATCAACTGCGCCATTTTGTTCTATCAACATAACACGAAGGGAGCTCCTTTACAAAGCTGTGTGAATTGGGACGCTGACGTCTTGGAACACAGCATCATCATTGGAGAACAAGTACTGTACCATGGTGTGGACCTTATGAGCCAAAATGATGACACAACCTCTAGCAGTAATAAGACTTTACAGAGTTAGCATTGAGCCAGTCAAGTTCCACAATATGACTGCCCAAAACATCACCGAAACCCCGCCATAATTCTATCTTGGGAGGTAAACTCGGTCAGGAGTTCTAAACAATGTGCAACAAATTCATCTGACCAGATTACTTTCTTCCCTTCCTCCGTAATACAGTATTATGGCTTCGGCACCACGTTTTTCTGTTACGGGCGTTTCCATTGCTGGTGAGTGTTTTCGGAATTCCAGTTCATATTGCAATTCTCTACTTCTGCAGGTCCCTTTGAGTCACTTTGGAGCTGACAGAATTCGCAAGTGCGACACTATTCTGCAGTGACTTTTGCAGGTGTCGTTCTCTTACGTGTAGTGACAACGTTCGTCAATGACATTCCGTCACGATCGCTCAACATACAAATTCGTCTGGATTGTGAGCTGATGGATGATGTTTTCCCGCTTTCTCCGTAAGCAGTATAAATCTTCCAACTGTGGCTCATGTAACGCCAAACACAGCGGCAACCTTGATCATAGAAGCATCGAATATACGAGCACCAACAATTTGCCGCTTTCGATTTCACTTAGCTCCCGCGTAGTGCAGTCACACCTAACAGGACCCTGTTCTGACCACGACTTGCAACGTAATCTGGGTATTGTACGGGTGCCATTCGCGGTCAAATACAACAGAACCACCTGCAGGTTTTGCTAGCATCTGCTTCCATGTGCAAAAATACGTTTGTAATTGGTTTCATATTTTTGTCCAGCCTCCTGCTGTGAACTCGACTATAAAGGGATAACGACATTCTGTTCATGCTGTTCTGGCTGAATTTAATGTAACACACTTCAGTACTGTAGAGATGAAATGGGAACTCCACGAGATTAACAGAGAAACAAGTGACTTCCACGCGTTGTGCAATCACGTAGTAGTTCCAGGAGTGTAGTTGGCGTTCGGAGGGACGATACTGCTTGCGCCATTCATTGTTTTGCGATTCGTTTGACTGTCTCCAGAGGAAGGCAGTTTCGGATTATTCTACTGAGAATAATGGTGGAATGTAGGTTGGCACAGAACTATACGACAATCGAAAAACGTTATGTTGAACAGGCGTTTGGCGTGCTATGGGATAGCGAATGGCCTGTGTAGATCTCTTTGGAGTAGAATTAGTCTAAATATTTCGGTTGAGGCATTGTGGTCTTAAGCCAGCGGCTTTGCTGTTGTGGTAACACTGGTTCCCATCAGATCACCAAAGTTAAGCGCTGTCGAACTGGGCTAGCACTTGGATGGGTGACTATCCGGTCTGCAGAGCGCTGTTGGCAAGCGGGGTGAGGGAAGCTGAGGAGCACCTGATTGTGCAGTGGCGGCTCCGGTCTCGTAAACGGACAGACGGCCGGGAGAGCGGTGTGCCGACCACATGCCCCTCCATATCCGTATCCAGTGACGTCTGTGGGCTGAGGGTGACACGGCGGCCGGTCGTTACCGTTGAGCCATCATGGCCTCATCGGGCGGAGTTAGCCTGCCCAATGGTTGGGCGAAGTATGATGACCAACCTGAAGCAATGGAGTTTAACCATTTCATGGTTGATGGGACACGCATGACCCACTACGGAAATACGTATTTTTCTGCGTTGGCACGTCTGTATCTCATATCTGTCTAGTGCCAGCAAGTAGCGAGATGCTTTTGGTACTTGGAGAAAAATTCTACGGACCATGGGTTGAGGTATACAGGGTGTTACAAAAAGGTACGGCCAAACTTTCAGGAAACATTCCTCACACACAAATACAGAAAAGATGTTATGTGGACATGTGTCCGGAAACGCTTAATTTCCACGTTAGAGCTCATTTTAGTTTCGTCAGTATGTACTGTACCTCCTCGATTCACCGCCAGTTGGCCCAATTGAAGGTAGGAAATGTTGACTTCGGTGCTTGTGTTGACTTGCGACTCATTGCTCTACAGTACTAGCATCAAGCACATCAACAGGTTAGTGTTCATCACGAACGTGGTTTTGCAGTCAGTGCAATGTTTACAAATGCGGAGTTGGCAGATGCCCATTTGATGTATGGATTAGCACGGGGCAATAGCCGTGACGCGGTACTTTTGTATCGACACAGATTTCCAGAACGAATGTGTCCCGACAGGAAGACGTTCGAAGCAATTGATCGGCGTCTTAGGGAGGACGGATCATTCCAGCCTATGACTCGCGACTGGGGAAGACCTAGAACGACGAGGACACCTGCAATGGACGAGGCAATTCTTCGTGCAGTTGACGATAACCCTCATGTCAGGGTCAGACAAGTTGCTGCTGTACAAGGTAACGTTGAGCACGTCACTGTATGGAGAGTGCTACGGGAGATCCAGTTGTTTCCGTACCATGTACAGCGCGTGCAGGCACTATCAGCAGCTGATTGGCCTCCACGGGTACACTTCTGCGAATGGTTCATCCAACAATGTGTCAATCCTCATTTCATTGCAAATGTTCTCTTTACGGATGAGGCTTCATTCCAACGTGATCAAATTGTAAATTTTCACAATCAACATGTGTGGGCTGACGAGAACCCGCATGAAATTGTGCAATCACGTCATCAACACAGATTTTCTGTGAACGTTTTGGCAGGCATTGTTGGTGATGTCTTGATTGGGCCCCATGTTCTTCTACCTACGCTCAATGGAGCACGTTATCATGATTTCATACGGGATACCCTACCTGTCCTGTTAGAACATGTGCCTTTACAAGTACGACACAACATGTGGTTCATGCACGATGGAGCTCCTGCACATTTCTGTCAAAGTGTTCGTACGCTCCTCAACAACAGATTCGGTGACCGATGGATTGGTAGAGGCGGACCAATTCCATGGCCTCCACGCTCTCCTGACCGCAACCCTCTTGACTTTCATTTATGGGGGCATTTGAAACCTCTTGTCTACGCAACCATGGTTCCAAATGTAGAGACTCTTCGTGCTCGTACTGTGGACGGCTGTGATACAATACGTCATTCTCCAGGGCTGCATCAGCGCATCAGGGATTCCATGCGACGGAGGGTGGATGCATGTATCCTTGCTAACGGAGGACATTTTGAACATTTCCTGTAACAAAGTGTTTGAAGTCACGCTGGTACGTTCTGTTGCTGTGTGTTTCCATTCCATGATTAATGTGATTTGAAGAGAAGTAATAAAATGAGCTCTAACATCTAAAGTAAGCGTTTCCGGACACATGTCCACATAACATATTTTCTTTCTTTGTGTGTGAGGAATGTTTCCTGAAAGTTTGGCCGTACCCTTTTGTAACACCCTGTATAGAAGGCTCTGAGTGATAAAATGGAGCGGTGTGTGTTTGTAGTGTGTATGATGAAAAATGAAATCGAATCACCACCTTCTCCATCCCAAGAATGTGTGAAATAACTAATTGTATTTTCTTATAAATTATAGACATTGTTTTGAAATACCAATGCACACCTCAGTAATTTTGCTCGTTCGTACGTAACTTACATGAAGTGGGACCTATATGCCCCAGAATACTTCATACACTGTACCAAACAGTGGTGTGGGGTATGAAAAGCCATATTCAATGTTATGTTGAAAACTTGTACACGGTATTTTTCGGTACTGATATGTTTTACTTTCTGCCGTAATTTCCATCCTGATAAAATCATTCTATAACTAAAAATTTAACTCTGAAAATCCTAGATTCACATTAAAACATGGATCTAGGTAGATTCGTGGGTCCCATATGTCCCACTTTACCGATTTTTAAAACAGGGCAGCTTAAAAGGTATTTTGGGAGTGAAAGTGTATTATTTACCACAAAGGAAGGCAGCTTTGGACCTCTTATTTGTCGAATTATTCGTATTAAATTTTAACAATTGGAGGGTTAAATCCCAGTCCACATCTAAATTAGTCTCTCAACTGTTTCCGCAAATCGCCTCTAAAAAATGCGGGGATGGTTCCCTCATTTACGCCGACCACTTTGCTCATCCTTGCCATCTGCGTTACTGGTACATTTCTAATGATTTTAGTATCTACAAAATGCTAAATTGCAACCTTTCTCGTTACTACCCTCGAAGTACAAATACCATTCATAATCTGCTAGTACTACGGATTTGGCCATTTTCAACAGCAATACCATATAGGCATTCTCCTTGACACATGATACTGACATAACAGGACTGAAAGAAAAGCGCTGCTGAACCAACAACCCTCAACTTAAGGATACTAGCAGTTGGATGCAGCGCTTGGTGGCCATACTAGATATCCCAATTGTTTACATAGCTTCTCGTTATCCTACAGAAGAAGTGGGAGAAAATATTCCGGGTATTCCGGGACATTCACAGAACATAGTGAACTTCAATCTGAACTACGAGACTTGATAGAAATTCAATTCGCAGAAGTTGATACAGATCCGCACTGAGAGAATATGTTTGTGCTAAGCAGACGGAAAAGATAAATTACGCTCAAATGCGTATGCGTGTCAAAGTCCGGTTATGGAAAGAGAAATAATTAAGATACACTGAAGAAAAATAAAATAAAATAAAACACTGCTTTGCGTCAAAGAATGTTGTATCTAGAGAGCACAAAACATGAAATACTACTATATAAACACTCTCACTAGGTCAAAGATTTCGCTATGATTTAATCACACCATGATTCGCATACTATCTGAATACTTAGTAATCATAGCTGAGATATCGTAAACACTATAGAAAAAAGATGAGACGCAAATAACGTCAGAGTTTCCAGATATAATTTTTATATAGTATGGAATTATACAAGATTCCTCGTACACTTTCAGACCTCTGAGACATAACTGATATTTTATGAACTTCATTCGCCTGAAAAATGCCGTGACTTTCAAAGAAATTCTAAAATGTTATTGCATAAATGCATCCGGTCGTCACAGTTGTCAAGATTACATATAAGGTCAGTGATAAGAGCACTCTTAAACTTACAAGACAAATGCAAAATTACATACTTCACAGCCGGCGTGTTACGCCTGCAGAATAACTTATGATAGCTTCATTTATCTTCGTTGAGACTTTGGTACTGCATGACGTCAATGCCCAACCACTCCCGCCAAGACATCTCTAGGGATCGTCCGCCATGTTGCGAGAGTCCCTTCCCTACCCACTGTCGCCACAGTGCAGGTAGTTCCTAAGATTCTCTGTGGATATTCAAATTAGAGTACTTTGCGTGCCAATCCACAAAGGCGACACCTACACCATCATGAGTGCTCGGTAAGTCTCTGTGTAAGTAATACATAGTTACTTCTGGTGATATCTATAGCACTTTCTTAGGACCTGCACTCGGCGTTACCTTACCTTGTAGTTCCATAAGTAACGACCAGTCATTGTAAAAGTTTTTCGTCAAGATGCCTCGCCGTCGTTCTGTTCATCTTGTGTATAGGCGGGGTCCTACAATTTATAAATAACATTATTATGTTGAAATTGACTGTAGTATTTCTACAGACGCTGTTAAATACTGGCAAATTCCTCCGTGAGACGTCGTATCTTACAAGACTTTAATGTTGTCCGAGACTGTGTGTTTGTTTTCTCCTAGTGCTAGTACATCCGCTGCTATTGATGGACCTTTGTTGTATTCTCTCTCAGGGTATGTGATGCAGAGCCCACCAGAGGAAATTTTGTAACGACCAATAAGCAAAAGTTACATTTTAGAGCCCTTTTCCAATTCGAAATCTACAACGCAGCTTTTGTGGATTGCGTAATTTAAGGTTGAGGGGGCAGAAAGGAGAGGTACTACTAATGTCAGCTACATCGGGACTCTATGCGGAATCAGCTGCCACGAGTGAAAATATGTGCTGGACCGGGATTCGACCCCAGAACCTTGTGCTTAGATGGCAGGTGCGTCAGCCACTGCACCACACGGACACAATTTTTATTGGAATCACAGACTATCTCGGTAGCCTCTCGGCTGACCCACATTCCTAGCCAGCGCCACCTATTCACAGTCCCCGTCCACGACCAACAAGCGATTACTTGTGCTGCTCTGCAGTGTGGGGTGTAGCCAGCATGCTAGTGTAATAGTTATGTTTTGGTTAACTTTTTGAAGTTGTTTCCAGTTGGTAATACTACAGTTTATTATAACGACTAAAAAGGTTTCACACACACACGCACACACACGCACGCACACACACACAGATGGTAACATACACTGTTTATTGAAACACATTTGCTTATCGGAATTCTGAATTTCCCACTAAATCTTTCGCGGATGTTCTCGGAGGTTGCTCGAACGGAAAGACTTTGTTGTTCCTTTTTCCTACGCGCCATTCGGGAGTCGAATGGTAGAGAAGGAGTATGAAAATTATGAAAATGGTTCGAGGAACCCTCTGCCAGGCACTTAAGTGTGAATTGCAGAGTAACCATGTAGACGTAGATGTAAATGTAGATGTACATCATGAGTCACCCAACTGTCTGCCAGACATCTAGTACCTTGTACATTTCCTACAATATCTCATTAAACAAACAAACAGGTTCAAGAAAAGAATCCACGTCCAGCGAAAGTAAATGAAGACAATTATGGAACCTAGTTCGTATGAAATAAGGTACGAAAAGAGTCAGACATTCCCGAAATAGAACATGCTTCAAACTGCCAAATGTACACTTGACAGCAAAAAAAGTGGGTCACTGCTGAATACAAGCAACATAACGTAGCTGTGTTGCAGGTCCTCTAAACATCAAAACCCGGTGGGGTACAGTCGTTTGACTACACACAATGGGTACTGCAAGAGACTACTAGATACCAAAGGTCTTTATGGGAATCTAAGTGTCAACTAATATCGTCATACAAAAACTTATTAAAAAACACGTTCTTAGCGATGAGACACCCCATAACAATCATAAACTAACCTTAATTACAACAAGTGACATTCCAAAAGTACTGAGAAAACCGATTATTTTACACATATCGTACAGTAATCCTTAGTCTAAATTAAATACTTTAGACAATATATGGAGTTACAAAGTTGTACGGCAATTGGAAAAAAGTTTTTCGCTCTCGAAAAGGTTTTCCATCCACTTGCTGAACGTCGCGCAACGGCGAGTGGTTCTGGAAACTGGATATTCGACGAACCAGTAAAAAAACGAAATTAACAGCAACAAGCACACTACGAAAATCTCAACATTGACAACGAATCAACAGTAATATCATTGTTCTTGTAACACATCAACAGCTACGTGTATACAAATTTGAACTTTAAATGACATGACCAACGTCGTTGTTCTGGACCTGGATTCAAACCCAGCATCTATAGCCATTGCTAACTAAGCTAAGATTTGTTTGTGCCTTATTGAGACTCTATCACTAGGCATAAAGAGACGTGAAGTATAGCCGTATGCACCAGTATCAGTTATCAATTCAGATACTGAAAATAAATGACGAAAATGTTTGTACTGAAGTGGGAATCCTGTCATAACAGTTACCTTCCTGGGAACTGTCCCCAACGACGTTTAATATGGTGCAATTCACGTGGAACAAGGCATGCTAATGTTTAAAATTGAAATGCCACCATGTAAAGCTTGTGACAGGGATGCGAACCCAGCGCCTAATCGGATTGTTAACAAAGTACGTAAAATCAGAAGTCAAATATCAAATGTTTTCACCAACAGCGAGATGTTGGAACCTTAAATGACGATAGAATTATTTTTGCCTGTCTGGGATTCGAACCTAGCATCTAGCGCCGTCGTTTTCTAGCCAGGAGCAGACGATAAGTAGCTATTGTTGGTTCACCAGTAGCGAGATGTGCGCATGTTTAGCTAGACATCTGGCAACGAAAAGTTCTTTGCCGAATGGTCATGAAGACACTTTAACTATCAAATTCTTTTCCAATAATAACCAGGAGTGGCATGTTTGTGCTTTCAATGATGTGATGGAAAATACTCTGCTGGCTAGAAGTTGATTCGACAACATATCGTCTCTTCTCAACAGCACTTTGCAAGGCATCCCAGGAATGCTCAATAATGTTCATGTCTGGGCAGTTTGGTGGCCAGCGGAAGTGTCAAAACTCATAAGAGTATGCCTGGAGCCACTCGACGTGAGAGGTGTCGGATTGTCCTGATGGAACTATAGAAGTCCGTGGGAATGCACAATGCACATGAATGGATGCAGGTGATCAGTCTGGATGCTTACGTACGTGTCATCTGTCAGAGTCGTATTTAGACATATCAGGAGTCCATATCACTTCAACTGCACATGCCTCACACCATTATAGAGCACCCACCAGCTTGAACAGTCCCCTGCTGACATGCAGGGTCCATGGACTCATGAGGTTGTCTCCATACACGTCCATCCACTCGATACAATTTGAAACGAGACTCGTCCAACCAGGCAACTTGTTTCCATTCGGTATTGACGGGGAGAGACGAGGTGTAAACCTTTGTATCGCGCAGTAATCAAGGGTACACGAGTGGGCCTTCTGCTCCGAAAGCCCATACCGATGATGTTTCGTTAAATGGTTTGCTCGCTGACATTTGTTGATGGACTACCATTGAAATCTGCAGCAATTTGCGGAAGGGTTGCACTTCGGTCACGTAGAATAATTCTCTTCAGTCATCGTTGGTCCCGTTCTTGCAGGATCTTCTTCCGGCCGCAGCGATGTTGGAGATTTGATGTTTTACTGGATACCTGATATTCAAGGTACACGTCTCGTGAAATGGCCGCAAAGGAAAATCCCCACTTCACCGCTACCTCCGAGATGCTGTCTCCCATCGCCAGTGCGGTGACTAAAACACCACGTCCAAACTCACTTAAATCTTGATTTCCTGCCATTGTAGGAGCAGTAACCGATCTAACAAAGGTACCATACACTTGTTGTCTTATATAGGCATTGCCGACAGCAGGGCCGTATTCTGTCTCTTTACATATCTCTGTATTTGAATACGCTTGTGGCTCAAAATGGCTCTGAGCACTAAGGGACTTAACATCTGTGGTCATTAGTCCTCTAGAACTTAGAACTACCTAAAACTAACTAACCTAAGGACATCGCACACATCCATGCCCGAGGCAGGATTCGAACCTGCGACCGTAGAGGTCGCGCGGTTCCAGACTGAAGCGCCTAGAACCGCTCGGCCAATACGCTTGTGTATATAAGTTTCTTTGGCGCTTCAGTGTATTTAGCAAATGTTTCCATCATTTCAACTGGAATTCTGCTTGGAGTTAGTAACTTTTCAAATCATCTCTTGCCCATAAATATTCTCTTCTTTATTTCTTCCGTGCAGCTTCTGTTCCATGTCATTAAACATCCTAGCTGTATAAATGAATGTATTTTTACTATCTCCTTTCCGCCTAAGAATATGTTAACTGGAGGTTATTCTCGCCAATTTCGTCTTTCCTGTATACGTGGGGAATCCCAAAAGTAAGATCTCCTATATTTTTATAAGTACACAGACCTATTTATTTCTACAACGGTTTCAGTTTACGGCTTGAACATTTAGCTACTTTTGACATAATCAACATTTCTATTGATGCAGGTACTGTGAGACCCTGAAAAAACTTAAACGGGCAATTCAGAACCGGAGAAGAGGTATGTTGAGCATGGGCGTACACATTCTCCATGACAACGCTCGTCCACACATCGCTCTGCAAACCGTTGCTCTCTTGCAACAATTTCAGTGGAACATAATCACCCACCCAACCTACAGTCTTGACTTGGCGCCCAGTGACTTGTTCCCTAGGTTAAAAGAAAGCAATTCAGCTCCGGGGACGAGGTGAAAGAAGAGGTACATAACTTTCTGAACAGCATGGCGGCGAGCTGGTATGACATGGGCATACAAAAACTGCCACAGCGTCTACAAAAATGTATCGACAGAAATGGTGATTATGTCAAAAAATAGCTAAATGTTCAAGCTGTAAACCGATATAAACCATTGTAGAAATAAGCAGGTCTATGTAATTATAAAAAAATAGGAGTTCTTACTTTTGGGATTACCCTCGTATTCACTGCAGACTTCTCGCAATACTCTTCAATATCCTCTGCAGTTCCTTTTCTGATTCTGTCAGTACTGCTTAAGCATCCACGTATTTTGTAGCTTTTAACCATTCTCCTCCAATTACAATGCCTCTTTCATTCTTTACGGTCTTACCTATCAATTCCTCCTCGTATATTTTGAATATCTTCAATTACAGTGAGCATCCGCGACTTAAATCCCTTCCAATACTCATATCTTGCGTCTCTTCATTCCCTACTCTATCACTTTTTGCTGTGTACAATCCTCCTTTATTAAACTTCTTTCTTTCCAGTTTATATCAATATCTTTTACAATTCTCAGCAGTGTACTCCATCTGACTCTGTCGAAAGCCTTCTTCCAGTCGATAAAACAAATATACACCTCGTTATTCATTTCTATCATTCTTCCTCCAGTCATCCTCAGACAACCAATAGCATCTCTTCTTCCTTTACCCTTTCCGAACCCGAAGTAGTCTTCCTCAGTATTTTCCTAAATTTTCTTTTCGGTTCTCCTTTGTATGGCTCTCGTTACAGCCTTTTTAACATGACTGATGAATTTATTTGTCCTATAGTCTTTGCGTTCTTTTGCGTTGCTCTTTTTAGGTAAAGGTATGAGAAAGATCTTGAGTAGATCTTGAAGGCAATTTACTATGTCATAAATTACATTTACTGTCTCAGTCAATATGACTATTGAATTAGACCTAAGACTTTCAGTGCCTCAGATGGTATTTTGAATGATACACACAAATATAAGAACGTGACGGACCTCACCAAGTAATTATATTACAGTCCATCAGGTTAATGGCAGGTGTCTCTTTGTTCTCTGTAACCGGACGAGTTTGAAAGAAAGAAGGGACAACGGATAAAAAAAAAAAAAAGGTTCAAATGGCTCTGAGCACTATGGGACTTGTCATCTATGGTCATCAGTCCCCTAGAACTTAGAACTACTTAAACCTAACTAACCTAAGGACATCACACAACACCCAGTCATCACGAGGTAGAGAAAATCCCTGACCCCGCCGGGAATCGAACCCGGGAACCCGGGCGTAGGAAGCGAGAACGCTACCGCACGGCCACGAGCTGCGGACGAACAACGGTTCAGAGACAAAATTAGAAAATATTTATTTGCAACGCGAGTCCATCTAAAAGATGCGTTTCGAAAAGAACTGAGCAGAGCGTGCAATTAACTTGTGATGCAAACACTACTACGTTGAAAGATGAATTATTATTAGCACTGACGCATTACATTGCTACCTGTTGTGGCTACCTTGTTAGCCAGGATGTCAACCACTTCCCCGATATCTGAAGAATAATACACGTGCATCTACACACCGCTTCCTGTATGTGGTTCTGGTATCGCTATAGTTTCTGTTGTGGACTGGCAAGACAGCCAATCCACTAGGAGGAAGCCGAAAGGCACGCGTTTAAGCTCACGCAGGCTGGCGTGAGGTCTGGAACTGGACAAGGAAGTTAGACTTTAGCAAAAAAGGTCGTAGCTGTTGGAATACTTAACTTTAATCCATAATTGGTGAACTTAGCTCTTGACGGTACATGTTTTACAGCATCAATAGTAACTGGTAATGGTGCCTTGCTAGGTCGTAGCAAATGACGTAGCTGAAGGCTATGCTAACTATCGTCTCGGCAAATGAGAGCGTAATTTGTCAGTGAACCATCGCTAGCAAAGTCGGCTGTACAACTGGGACGAGTGCTAGGAAGTCTCTCTAGACCTGCCGTGTGGCGGCGCTCGGTCTGCAATCACTGATAGTGGCGACATGCGGGTCCTACGTATACTAACGGACCGCGGCCGATTTAAAGGCTACCACCTAGCAAGTGTGGTGTGTGGCGCTGACACCACATTCCTCCCCCGCAAATCGGCGGACGGTTGTAGCATAAGGCTTCCGCCCGCCGTGGAGAGGACCCCATGTTGGCTTATGCAACGAGGTGGGGAGCCTAACAACAGGCGAGGCTGTGCCACCCGCACCCTGCCATTCGGCCCGAGGGGAGCTAGGAAACGCCTGAAAACCTGCTTCAGGGTGCACGCCAACATGCGGTGTATGCGCCCTTAGAGAGACAGGAGGGGCCGAAGGGTCGACCTCCATCGAGCCAGGGCACCCGACGGGCGAAGACGACATATGGTCCGGAGCGGGAAAGAGTTCCATGTCGGAGGGCAACTGGTCACGGGAAGCGATCGGCGGCGCGTGACCCAGGGAGGCGCCCGGCGGTTGCAGCGACGCGTCCATTGCGGGCGTCGCCGGCGGGAGAACAGGCGGCGGTGGCGGCGCGTCGCCATGGGGCAAAATGGAAGGCAGCGTCGGTAGCACCTGGGGCTGAGGCGAGCCAGTAGATGGGTCCCCAGGGCGCTGACCGGACGGCACCGTCGCTGAAAGCAGACGGGGAGCGGCAGATCCCGTGCGACGACAGAGGCGCAGCTGATTGAGACGCACCTCACCAGAGGCCCCCAAAACCAGATACATAGCGCGGCCGAGGCATCGAAGAATACGCCCTGCGAGCCAACGCCGTGAACCTCGATAGTTGCGGTAGTAGACAACGTCGCCTGGGGCAAAGCAGGTGTCTGCCGCTGCACAGGAACCTGATGCAGCGGATGTAGCAAAGACATCAAGGTTCGATGAGGGCGACCGTGAAGCAACTCAGCCAGCGAGCATCTCGAAGCTGAGAGCGATACGAGGACAAAAAGAGCAGTAACGCGTCCTCCCGAAAATGCGACTCTTTCAACTTCAACATCTGTGACTTGAAAGTCCTGACCAAACGTTCAGTGGCACCGTTTGACTGTGGCGAAAACGGCGCGGACGTCAGATGTTGAATACCATTGGCCTTGCAGAATGACTGAAATTCTACGGACATGAATTGTGGGCCATTGTCGGAAACAATAGTCTGCGGCGGAGGCAAGTCTTGTATGGCACGGAGGTGCTCTGGACTGGGATGTATGCCTTGGGCATTGAGTACATGTCCCAAATACGGTAAGTCACGAGCAAAAAACACACATTTGTCCTTCCGCAAGCGAAGACCATTTTGTCGCAAGACCTGAAATAATGTTCTGAGATTGGCTAAATGTTCTTCTTCCGTCTTTCCAGAGATCACAATATCGTCCAGATAGTTTGCTGCAGTAGGGACCGACGCACAAACAGTTTGTAGATATAGCTGAAACAATGCAGGGACGGGTGCACACCAGAATGGCAGTCGTTTGAATCGATACAAACCAAGATGCGTGTTAACCACTAAAACGCGCTGGGATTCGTCGTCCACCGGTATTTGCAAGTACACATCTTCTAGGTCCAACTTCGAACAATATTTACCCGGGCACATTTTGTCAAAAAGGTCTTCCGCGCGGGGTAAAGGAAACGTTGCAGTCACTAGTTGTGGATTCACTGTTGCCTTGAAGTCCACGCAAAGTCTCAATTTTCTGGACGGTTTTTGCAAAATTACTAAGGGTGACACCCAGAGAGAAGCTTGTACACGTTCAATTACACCTTGTGATTCCAAATCGTGTAATGTGTTTGTGACCTCATCATGCAATGCGTGGGGAACGTTGTGCGCTCTGAAAAATTTCGGTTGCGCGTTTACTTTCAGTTCCAAATGTGCTTTATAGTTCTTAGCGCAACCAAGGCCCGGTGCAAAAATGTCTGCAAATTCGTCACAGAGACGAGAAACACTGTCTGAAGGCACAGTCTGGTTCACTGATAGGACCTGATTTACTATAGACAAGTTAAACAACTGAAGTAAATAGAAACCAAATAAGTTCACTGCAGAAGAAGAACGAAGGACGTGAAATGACACAAGTTTTGTTTGTCCCTTGTATGTTGCAAGAAGGCTGCACTGTCCTAACACAGGTAGCCCGTGACCTGAATATGTAGTTAGCTTAACATTTGTGGCACGCAATGGAGGTGTGCCCAGCTGTTTGTACCCGTCTTGATTGATCAGTGAAACTGCAGCTCCGGTATTGAGCTGGAATGGTATCACTTTGCCATTAATGTCCAAGTCTACAAAAAGTTTATTGTTCTGCTGACGACAAGAGCGACTGTCTCGTGCAACGTGAACTGACACTGAGACATAATCACTTGCGACTTGACGTGATTTCCGGCGACGTCGACCCACACGATTTGTGGGACGAACACAGTCGCTGTTAGAGAGTGTGGCACTGGGCGGAGTGGAATGAACTACATGAATTTCCATGGGCAAAGGTTCACGAGCCTGAGTATTTTTGGTTCGATTCCGATTCCGGCGCGAAGCAAAGGGCCTGGAATGGTTTTGAGCTTCCAATTGGAGCTTTTTCTGGCAAACACTTTGAACATGTCCTTTTTTATTACAGAAAAAGCAAATAGCCTGGCGTGACTGGCAATTCTCACGCGAATGTCTAGTAGCACACCACAGGCATGATTTCACTGCATTTGCTTGCTGGCGCGGTACACGTGGCTGAGAGCCAGGTGGATTTGGCACGGCCGGGCGCGAGGACTGTTTACTGTTCCGTGCAGCTCGCCCGGCGGGCTGGTTAACCTGACACATGGGTGGCGAAGTTTCAAATGATTCCTGAGCAAAGTCAAGTGTGTCCTGCCGATCCAATATGTCCATCACTTGTTGAAGGGAGGGATTGACTAGTTTCAAAATCTGTTCCCATATACAAACATCAGAAACGTTCTGTGCAATTGCATCACGCATCATAGTATCTGAATAAGGGAGTCCACATTGACACTCAAAAGCACAATCCCTAGTAAGGCCTTGCAAGGCTGCAACCCATTCCCGGTTAGTCTGACCGGCCGTACGTTTTGTATGAAAGAACGTATACTGTTTGGCAACTACATTGACTGATTCTTTGAAATATGCATCCAATGCAGACAAAATCTCGTCGTAGGACAGAGTTGCTATGTCGCGTCGGGGAAATAATTTGACTATCAAACGGTACGTGGTCACTCCGACGCAAGAAAGGAGAAAAGGCTGCCGCTCATTACCTTGAATTCTGTAGGCGGCGAGATGGAATCCAAATTGGCGTGACCACTTCATCCAGCTTTCCAGTGCCGCATCAAAAGGACGAAAAGGTGGTGCAACTGCATGTTGTGGCTGCGTGAGCGGTGGAGCGGCGGCTGCCGCATCGTTTTGCATTGCACGTTGACCCTGGACGAGCTGTCCAAGGGCATCCAGTAACGCCTGCGTCTTCTGATTCTGTAAGCGATAAAATTCGGACAGTACATCTGGAGATTGTGGCGAAGCCATTACACAAGTAAATCAGGGCAGTATAGGTACGAACGCGATTTGGCCTCGTCGCCAACTGTTGTGGACTGGCAAGACAGCCAATCCACTAGGAGGAAGCCGAATGGCACGCGTTTAAGCTCACGCACGCTGGCGTGAGGTCTGGAACTGGACAAGGAAGTTAGACTTTAGCAAAAAAGGGCGTAGCTGTTGTAATATTTAACTTTAATCCATAATTGGTGAACATAGCTCTTGACAGTACATGTTTTACAGCATCAATAGTAACTGGTAATGGTGCCTTGCTAGGTCGTAGCAAATGACGTAGCTGAAGGCTATGCTAACTATCGTCTCGGCAAATGAGAGCGTAATTTGTCAGTGAACCATCGCTAGCAAAGTCGGCTGTACAACTGGGGCGAGTGCTAGGAAGTCTCTCTAGACCTGCCGTGTGGCGGCGCTCGGTCTCCAATCACTGATAGTGGCGACACGCGGGACCAACGTATACTAACGGACCGCGGCCGATTTAAAGGCTACCACCTAGCAAGTGTGGTGTCTGGCGGTGACACCACAGTTTCCTTCGTTTCCTCTTCGCGGAATCGTGCGGCATGAAATCCCATTAAGCATCCGTATTAGTTCCAATTTCCGTCATTTTCTCGTCGTGGTATTTCCAGAGGTTTGTGTGGGAGAAAGTAATACACTGCCTGACAAAAAAAGTGAAGAACACTGGAAGGGAGGAGGAAACGAGACGAAACTGCACCGGGTGAGAGGGTACGTGATGTGGATGCAGAGATAACGAAATCCAGTCAAATTTTCAAGACGCTTCTCAATAAGTGCCGAAGTTACTCCTCTTCTGGCCTTGTTGGATGGGCTGATTGGTTTGGTGAGGGGGTCATAAAGCCGCTGTATCCCCTCCTGAGGCAAGCTGGCCCACAGCTGTTGTAACTGGGCCTTGATGTCCTGGATACTGAGAATGGGATGGAATTGACGTACGAGCTACTCCCAAACATTTTATATCAGGGAAAAATCTGGTGCTCTTGAGGGGAACGGAAGTACGTCACCATCACGCTGACAGATTATAGAGATATCGGAGACAAATCTGGTGGTCTTGAGGGCTACAGAAGTACCTGAACATCATACAGACAGATTACAGAGATACAAGCCAAATTTGGACGAACATTGTCCTGTTGAAAATGGCAGCACGATACTGTCGCATGAGAGGTAACACACGGATGTACATGACGTCAGGATTCTCTCAATCACTGTCAGAGGTCAACTGAATCATACATCCCCACACCAAGGCACCAGGAGTAATAGCGTTCTGGTCCACCGAAAGATTGGAAGAATGGAAGCACTCCCCTGATCGTCGCCGTAATCGCTGACGATGGTCAACCAGGACAGTGCTGGACCGCAAATCATCGCTGAACGCAACGCGACGCCATTCATCGACGTCTGTGCTTTCTGGTCATGGTTGGTTGGTTGATTGGTGGAGGGGGAGCGGCGCGGAGTGGCCGCACGATCAGAGGCACCATGTCACGAATTACGCTGCCCCTCCCGCCGGAGGTTCGAGTCCTCCCTCGTGCATAGGTGTGTGTTGTTCTTAACATAAGTTAGTTAAAGTTAGTTTAAGTAGTGCGTACGTCTAGGGACCGATGACGTCAGCAGTTTGGTCCCTTAGCAATTCACACACATCTGAACATTTGAACGTTGCGAACACTTGAGGGGCGCGAGGGAGGGGCCAAACAGCAAGGTCATCGGTCCCACGGAATTGGGGAAGGAAGTCCACCGTGCGCTTTCAAAGGAAAAATCTCAGCATTTGCCTTAAGCGATTCAAGGAAATCACTGAAAACCTAAATCAGGATAGCTGGACGCGGGTTGGAACCGCCGTCCTCCAGAATGCGGGTCTAGTGTGCTAACCACTGCGCTACCTCCGTCTCTTCCGGTCATGAGACCACTCCAAACGGAGCCATCTGTTCTGTGGTGTTAACGGCAGCCTATGTCCGGGATGGTAATTCCCTAGTCTGTGTGTTTGGTTCACAAAACGGCGGCCCTCCTTCGTGGTTTTCAGAGGTAGCCGAAAGTAATCATGACGGCGAGTGTCCCATACCTCTCGTTCTCACGCAGTTCAACATCGGGCCGCAGTCACTTTCGAATGCCCCATAAATCTGGATATAGCACAATTCGACAAGGCGGCTGAATGAAGACCCACAATGAGGGTCCTTTCAGACTCTGTTAGGTGCTGATAACGCCGTCTCACAAGAGAACGCGGCATGTCTGTGTAGTTCGCAGTGGTTACTCCACATCTAACACTGTTCATGCCGACTATATACCCAACCGGGCCTGATAACAACAGTAAACACAAACAAAATTAAAGCACACTGCTAGCCGCTTTAAGGGCCACAGAAAATTTCATTTCTAAGTCATTTACACACCAGTCGATGGCGCGTATTTGTACGAAGTTATATTGACATCCGACCATTTCTTTAGGGTGCTACACCTTTTCTGTCAGGTAGGGTATGTTTACAGACGCATTTAGGAAGTACGCTCTCGGAATATTAACAGTAAACTCTCTATGATGCACAATACCTTTCTCGTAGCGTCTGCAACTGCCGTGTGATGGGCACATCCGTAACGATCTCGCCGTTAGTGGTAGAACCCCTAAAGAAACTGGCCGCTCTTCGTTGGATATTCCATATTAGACCAACCTGCAAGGGTCATCCACTGAAGGCGAACACTCAAGAAGCACTCACACACTTTTTTTACTTTGTATATTTTCCTGTAAATTAAACTACACTCCTGGAAATTGAAATAAGACCACCGTGAATTCACTGTCCCAGGAAGGGGAAACTTTATTGACACATTCCTGGGGTCAGATACATCACATGATCACACTGACAGAACCACAGGCACATAGACACAGGCAACAGAGCATGCACAATGTCGGCACTAGTACAGTGTATATCCACCTTTCGCAGCAATGCAGGCTGCTATTCTCCCATGGAGACGATCGTAGAGATGCTGGATGTAGTCCTGTGGAACGGCTTGCCATGCCATTTCCACCTGGCGCCTCAGTTGGACCAGCGTTCGTGCTGGACGTGCAGACCGCGTGAGACGACGCTTCATCCAGTCCCAAACATGCTCAATGGGGGACAGATCCGGAGATCTTGCTGGCCAGGGTAGTTGACTTACACCTTCTAGAGCACGTTGGGTGGCACGGGATACATGCGGACGTGCATTGTCCTGTTGGAACAGCTAGTTCCCTTGCCGGTCTAGGAATGGTAGAACGATGGGTTCGATGACGGTTTGGATGTACCGTGCACTATTCAGTGTCCCCTCGACGATCAACAGTGGTGTACGGCCAGTGTAGGAGATCGCTCCCCACACCATGATGCCGGGTGTTGGCCCTGTGTGCCTCGGTCGTATGCAGTCCTGATTGTGGCGCTCACCTGCACGACGCCAAACACGCATACGACCATCATTGGCACCAAGGCAGAAGCGACTCTCATCTCTGAAGACGACACGTCTCCATTCGTCCCTCCATTCACGCCTGTCGCGACACCACTGGAGGCGGGCTGCACGATGTTGGGGCGTAAGCGGAAGACGGCCTAACGGTGTGCGGGACCGTAGCCCAGCTTCATGGAGACGGTTGCGAATGGTCCTCGCCGATACCCCAGGAGCAACAGTGTCCCTAATTTGCTGGGAAGTGGCGGTGCGGTCCCCTACGGCACTGCGTAGGATCCTACGGTCTTGGCGTGCATCCGTGCGTCGCTGCGGTCCGGTCCCAGGTCGACGGGCACGTGCACCTTCCGCCGACCACTGGCGACAACATCGATGTACTGTGGATACCTCACGCCCCACGTGTTGAGCAATTCGGCGGTACGTCCACCCGGCCTCCCGCATGCCCACTATACGCCCTCGCTCAAAGTCCGTCAACTGCACATACGGTTCACGTCCACGCTGTCGCGGCATGCTACCAGTGTTAAAGACTGCGATGGAGCTCCGTATGCCACGGCAAACTGGCTGACACTGACGGCGGCGGTGCACAAATGCTGCGCAGCTAGCGCCATTCGACGGCCAACACCGCGGTTCCTGGTGTGTCCGCTGTGCCGTGCGTGTGATCATTGCTTGTACAGCCCTCTCGCAGTGTCCGGAGCAAGTATGGTGGGTCTGACACACTGGTGTCAATGTGTTCTTTTTTCCATTTCCAGGAGTGTATATCGCCGGCCGGTGTAGCCGAGCGGTTCTAGGCGCTTCAGTCTGGAACCGCGCGACCTATACGGTATCAGGTTCGAATCCTGCCTCGGGCATGGATGTGTGTGATGTCCTTAGGTTAGTTAGGTTTAAGTAGTTCTAAGTTCTAGGGGACTAATGACCTCAGATGTTAAATCCCATAGTGCTCAGAGGCATTTGAACCAATTTAAACTATACCAGTTCTTGCAAACACTGGGATTTGGATGCTCTCTGTTTACGCTGATAATCACAAGGAGGCGTTTACACAGCAACTGTGTGACTACAACAGTAACTACATCTACACTGACATGATTAATCTGCAATTTACGCTTCGGCGTTTGGCAGATGGTTCATAGAATTACTTTGAGACTATTTCTCGACCATTCCACTCTCGAACAGCGCTTGGGAAAAATGAATATGTTTCCATGAGAGCTCTGATTCCTCTTCTTTTATTACGTTGGCCATTTCTCCCTACGTAGTTGTGAATCAAGAAAATGGAAGTTGGTGACTGAAATTCTGTGAAAAGGTCTTGTGTGAGGAAAAATGCCTTTTCTTGTAATTGTTGCTTCCCGAACGTACTTGCCATATCGTAGTGGATCTTTTCTCCGACACAGGGCACTGATTAAATACACTTGTAATGATAACTGTATATATTTTGTACACCCTTGATCCTTTATTTTTATTATTTTGTACTTCAGTGTAAATGAAACTTAATGTTTCCTATTAATTTTATGTACTGCTTCATGTACCTTCAGTTCCAAGCATATTATATGTATGCATGATCATGTTTTATCTGTAGAAAATTTTGTTAACAGTGGGGTGATACGTGAAAGGTGTTCCTTGGTGCAGCGGCTTAGTAACATAATGACGGGCGGACGAGGATGTGCGTTTAACAGGTGATAAGAGCGGAAATTTCGTGGAGAGAAGGGCAGTTTTGTTTGTGGCGAAAGTCAGATGGTTGAATATGGAAGGTATAATTACAGTAACCAATCTCAGGAAGCAGTCTGAATACGGAGAATCAATCGAACCCGCAACTTTCTAGAAAATCGTCATCACAGTATTGCTGCAGTAAAAGGCGAGGTTTCGGGAATAAATACGACTTTTATAATTACGACGAAGAAGAGGATTTCCAAAAGGAGAAGATTACAAGAAGAGGAGACGCAAGACGTAAGATTTCGAGACCTTATAATCTGGCTGAGGACGGACACAGAAGGTCAAAAGATTTTCGAGGTATCAAAGGTAAAGAAGAACAATTCATCGTCATAGATCGGTACATGGTGACTTCGCTGAGTCAATGTAGGGAACAGACATCAACTTCATTATTCTTGGACAGGAACTGCGAACTACGGGGCAGTAATACAGATGGAGGTGTGAAAAGTGATTATTATTCATTATTTGGCATTCGGAAGAATGCGCTGTGAACAGATTTGCAATTGTTAAATTATTTCATGAGAGTACCAAAGTGTATGTTACCTGAAAAGCGAGATACGGAGATAAAACTGACGCTACACTGCTAAAATACATATTTGCGCGGGTGCCATTGTTGTGTGCGTAAAATAGTGTCTATACTTCAACCGCAGCACATTCTAGTACCACACCCTTTCCACAACAACTTAAAATTTTTCGCCTTGAGAATTCTATGATGGGGTAGCGCATCAGAGAGGCAGCGGGAATTACTTTACAGCAATTTTCTAAAATAATTCATTCATTGACAAGATAGCAACCTGCCACCTTCTCTTGTTCCTGTGGACCACCGGACGTCTACCACATGACAACTCCATCAATAGTCAGATACAGTGGCAGCATCTCAGGAGAGCCAAAAAAAAAATCTGATTCATATTCGGGGCCAGACATTGTTTTCTACATCTCCATAAACAATTATCTAACAACAGACTACTCCTGTAAAGATGAACTAAATTCAGATGAATGTAAAGATCAGTGATGATTAAAGACAGTTATGTGAAAGAATAAGAGTTAGACTAAATATTTATTTTTTTCACTCACGCTTAAATACTCTCTCAAATAAATGTTGCTGTCTCGCTATTTCAGTTGACCATGAAAAGTATAAATGCTTGAATGTAAAGCACAAAATAGAACAAAATTTTTAGCTTTATCAGCAGTGGTTAATAAAATAGTTTTTAAATAAATCCGTTTGCAAATGTTCACCTCCATACATAAATTTGATGGAAACAGTGTTTGAATGATATATACGCTACCAAACGCAATAGTACCGGTATTTCGATAGGCAGTCCCTGTCATAGAAAGGTGTGAGGTTAGTGGGCTATAGCTTCAACAGGAACATTAGTCTCGTACCGAATTATTTTAATGAAACTCTTGCGAGGGAAGGTATGGCATTCCAGGTGACTGTTATTGGTAGTGGCATCGGGTAGTCATTCTGGCATACCTTTGAGGTATTCTAGCGCATGAATGTGGTATTGCAGGGTGCATAGGCGACGTTAGTAGCGGTAAAATACCTTATCATCATGGTTTAAAATTTTTATTTGCTATCAACAATGACGGAGTAGTAAGTGGCCCTTTTTTACGAGAGTCATTTAGTCGGACTTTTAAGACATAATTTGGTCACGGTGTTTTTAAGGTAGACAATGATGACATTTCATTACAATGGATACGTATATATGAATTGTTTTAATACTTGTGACACTGTATTCCCTATTTCCAGATTAGAAAAAAATGATCTTCCATTTTTTGAACTTTTTCGGTGTCCTCGTGAACCCTATGCGATATGTCTGTTGTTAACACTATGAGCTTACTCCCTAGAACTAGCAGATTAATACTATTCAGAATACCAGTCTGCATTTGGATCGCACCTCCTTGACCCCTAGGCACAAAAGCGCATAATATGATGTCGTATGTTTGTACGTATGTATTAAAAACCGAGGACCTAGACACGACGGAGAAGCTTCGTCCCGCCGTAGCCCTCAGTGGCCCCAACTCTACAACAGCCCACGGCAGTCCACCCACCCCACCGCCGACCCACACCGAACCTGGCGTTATTGTGCGGTTCTACCCCCAGTGGATCCCCCGGGATCGTCTCTTACCAGAACAGTGTAACCCCAAATGTTTGCGTGGTAATTGTGATGCACGCGTGCGTGGAAACGGCGCAGCAATAGCCGATACAGTGTAACTGAGGCGGAATAAGGGGAACCAGCCCGCATTCGCCGAGGTAGATGGAAAACCGCCTGAAAAACCATCCACAGGCTGACCGGCACACCGGGCCTCGACACTAATCCGCCGGGCGGATTCGTGCCGGGGACCGGCACGCCTTCCCACTCACGAAGCAGTGCGTTAGACAGTGCGGCTAGCCGAGCGGGCAATATTCTGTTGCTTTAATTTTCAGTAAGCTATCACAAGAATTAAAATATTTTAGCAGTCTAAACTTGAGGTTTTCCTCGTCCTAGTAGAAATGACCAATAGTCTGGGATATGACAGAAACGATAGAAACAAAAATTCTAGTAAACGTGCGCTTTAAAATGCGTACCTAGATAGCTATGAGCACTTGTTCAACTTCGAAATAGCCGTAAAATAAATCTCTTGTACTGCAAGCTGTTTGATTTCCATATTTTGGGATAGATAATATGAACCAAAATAAGAAAAAAAGTCTGGTCTACATGTCTCTAAAATGCCTGCCTTAAGTGCTATGAGCATACGTTCAGTAGAAGAGACGTGTTTCACAGATGAGCAAGAGCCCTTAGCTCTTGAAGTACGCATTTTAGAGCCCATGTTTACTGGATATTGTTCTTTCGTTTTAGTCCAAAGTGCTTGCAGTAAAAGAGATATGTTTCACTGTATCTTTGATGTGGTCATAGCTCTTAAGGTATGCATTTTACAGCCGATGTTTACTTGACTTCTTGCTTCAAGTGATCGTTCCTCTCATGCCGTTGAATATTGACCATTGCTACTGGAGCACCCTGTTTACTCAGGAGCTTGTTGTCTGCATACGACTCGCGTAAATTTTATTTTATCTATTATTAGCTTTTGTAATATTAATTCCATGTACTGACTTGTTCCATGACCATGGACATTTGCTCCTCAACTTGGTCATACGGTACTAGTCTAGTAAAAAAAAAGGAAAAAAATCCCATGCTGCTACCAATATTGCAGAAGAGGATTAAAAGCCGCAGAGTAGACAGTCTCTCCAGAAGCTTTGTTATATCTTGTACATGTGTACCTGGCAATGAAAAGCCGTCTTTAGTTCGACTTCCCACCAACATTTTGCATGTGATGGGACAGATTTACGTTGTTCGCAATCGTTCTTAGTTATTTAGCTGAATCAATAACCTACATGTTTGTTTGATTTATCGTGTAACTGAAATTCATCGCCATTTTGTTTTGTATTCATGTATAAGATCAGAGGCTGTTTATTGTTTAAGGTCAAATCTTACTTTCTCGCATCATCCAAGCACCTTGTCTGAAACATTTCTCAGTTCATTTTGACCTTCTTATGACTATACCAGGCTATACACACAAACGTCATCTGCAAACACTGTAAGACGGCTGCTCAGTTTGTACCCTAAATCGTTTGTATAGCTAAGAGAACAGCAGAGTCTATAACATTTCCTTGAGGAACAGCAGATATCACTTTCGTTTCAGTACGAACAGTGACGTTTCTGACAGGAGTCTACGAATCGAGTCGCACGATTCGGAGGCTACTCCATAAACATGCTGTTTGATTGGACGCCGCTTGTGAGGAACCGTGTCAAAAGTCTCCTAAAATTTTTGAAATGTTGAATCAACCTGAGATTTTCTGTCCATAGCAATCATTTCGTCGGGCGAATAAAGAGACAGTTGCGTTTCGCAGGAACGATACACAGAGTGTACCAGTTCCGTTGCGACTGCTTGTGTGAAATTCCAAACTGCAATGCTGTCTCGTGGCGAGTTGGGCGTTACGATCCTCCAAGTTTCTACAGCAGCTGTATGGATGGTTGAAATACAGCAGGCGTCCTAACCGCAGATGTAGCGGTAGGAGTCTGATATTGGTCAGAAAAAGGCGGTGGAGCAGTGAGGCAACATCAAGCTTTCTCCATCCGTTGTGGGCAAGAATTCGTTGAATTCGACCCAAACACCGAGAGCCAGGTTCCTCCACGACAGTTACCTAGTTCACAAAGCGAAGATTGTCATTTATTTCCCAGCAAATGGATAACAGCCCTAGATCACCCTCCATATACGCCGGATCTGGCCCCAGCCAACTTCTGGTTGTTCCCCGGCTTGAAGCTAGGAATCTTCTTGTTGTTGTCTTCAGTCCTAAGACTGGTTTGACGCAGTCCTCAATGCCACTCCATCCAGTGCAAGCCTCTTCATCTCCGAGTAATTACTGCAACCTACATCCTCCTGAATCTGCTTATTGTATTCATCTCTGTGTCTCGCTCTACGATTTTTCTCCTCCCCACTTCCCTCCAGTACTAAACTGGTGATCCCTTGATGTCTGAGAATGTGTGCTACCAATCGAACCTTTATTGTAGTCAGGTTGTGGCACAAATTTGTCTTCTTCCCAACTATATTCAGTACCTCATTAACTACGTGACCTAGCCATTTAATCTTCAGCCATTTCTTCTGTAGCACCACATTTCAAAAGCTTCTATTCTCTTCTTGTCTAATGCTTGACTTCCGTGCATGACTGCACTCCATACAAATATTTTTAGAAAAGACATTCTGACACCTAAATTTATTTTCGATGTTTACAAATTTCTCTTCTTCAGAAACGTTTTTCTTGCTGTTGCCTGTCTACATTTTATATCCCCCCAATTCAAACATCATCAGCTATCTTCCTGTCCAAGTAGCAAAACTAACCTACCAGTTTAACTGTCTCAATTCCTAATCTAGTTCCCTCAACATCACCTGATTTGATTAGACTACTTTCCATTACCCTCGTTTTTCTTTTGTTAACGTTCATCTTATATCCTCCCTTCAAGTTACTGTCCATATCGTTCAACTGCTCTTCCAAGTACTTTGCCGTCTCTGACAGAAGTACAGTGTCATCGTCAAACCTAAAGGTTTTTATTTCTTCTCCCTGATCTTGAATTCCTACTCCTAATTTCACTTTTGTTTCCTTCACTGCTTGCTCAATGTACAGATTTAACAACACTGTGTATAGGCTACAACCCTGTCTCAACCCCTTCTCAAACACTGCTTCCCTTTCGTGCCCCTCGATTCTTATACTTGCCACCTGGTTTCTTTACAAACAGTAAATAGTCTTCCGTCCCCTGTACTTTTCCCTTGCCACCTTTAGAATTTGAATGGGAGTATTCCAGTTAACGTTGTCAAAACCTTTCTCCAAGTTTACAAATGCTCTAAACGTAGGTTTGTCTTTCCTTAAACTATCTTCTATGACAAATCGTACAACCGTATTGTCTCGCGTCTTCTTAGATTTCTCTGAAATCCAAACTGATCTTCGTCGAGGTTGGCTTCTGCCTGTATTCCCATTCTTCTGTAAAGAATTAGTGTTAGTATTTTGCAGCCGTGACTTATTCAACTGATAGTTCGATAATTTTCACACCTGCTTTCTTTGGAATTGGAAGCAAGCAATAAGGGACACCGTTACGATTGAACTGAGGACATCCAACGAAATTATACTGCAGTACTAAATGCAGTTCCAAAAATATGCTGTAGGGTCTGCTTCAAACGACTTTTAAGACGTTGTAGTTGTGTATTGATTCAGGGGGAGACTAATAGAGTGATTTTGTTCACATAATCAATGACTTTTATTTTTGATAGCCGCAGTTTTAATGAAACTGGGATGCACTGTGTATTATTTGAATCCGTGCTGGTTAGATGTCGATCCATCGTTTTCTGTCGTGTGCTTGAAAATAGCGTTGAAACCTAAAGTTAGCAGCGACCGAAAACAAGTGAATATCGGTCAGCTACTGCGCCGGGTGTCTCGTCAGAGGGAACAGTTAATACAGCGGCGCTTGGCCGCAGAGTGGTGGGCGTTCGGGCGTGCAGTGGCCCGCAGCTGATGGTGAGGGTCAGGGTCAGAGCGTGGCGCGAGATGAGGGGAGTGGAGGGGAGCTGCAGCTGGCTCGTCGCGACGCCGGCGAGCCCGCACTAGCGCCCAGGCGTTGCGCGCGAGCGGCTGACGCCAGCGATTTATCTCGCGCTCTCGCCTACTTAAGGCTGCAACGCCGCGCGTCACTCCCTCACGTCCGGCCACGCGCAGACATGAGGACCGTGGCAGCGCTGTGCATCCTGCTGGCCGTCGTGGCCGCCGCAGCTGCGGCGCCCAACCCGGAAGGTGAGTCTCTGTCTCAGTCCTCGTACCCTGCTGTCACCACCTCCACTATCAGTGGCCGCCATCGTCCGACTGTTTTGCTCCTGTGGTCTGCAGTTCGATAAGTGGCCTCTGACGTCACAAGTTGCGACACTGTCGTGACAAAGAGGTTGCTGTCTGGAGGCAGAAGCCACAGAGCTACCTTCTCTGCGGAATACGAAATCTGTTGAAAGTCCCTACCTTCTACTAAACCAGGAAGCAAAAAATCTATAATTCATTTATGGTCCAGGCATGATAAAAATCACTTTAACTGGTTCTTCGGTCGCTTGTTCGTAGAATAACCCCACAATTATAAACTAAAATCACAACATTATGAATGTTCCATAGTACTCACTTATTTAGTTATCTTGTTTTCGGTTACAAGGCCAGCATCGGACTTCATTTATTTTATTGTGGTTGTCTGTGTGATCCGTATATTCTGTTTCATATAATGTGTACCTCTTCCCTACAGTAAGACAACTTACTCATACTACTGATATTTATTCATCTTACGTATTTCATTTAACAGTTGTCAATTATTTTGCATTTTAACGTGTTTCTGCATCACTTTAACAGTGAAATAGCTTTACATGCTATTCTTCAGTAGTCTTGTATTAAGTTTAACTTGTTGTGAATGTCAGTTTAATTTAATTTCTTTAGCGCTATTGTGGTGTTCAGTCCGAAGACAGGTTTGATGCAGCTCTACGTGATACTCTATCCTGTGCAAGCTCCTTCATCTCCGAGTAACTACTGCAAGCTACATTCTTCTGAATCTGTTTAGCGTATTCATGCCTTGGTCTCCCTCTTCAATTTTTACCCTCTGCGATTCCCTCCAATACAAAACTGATGATACCCTGATGCCTCAAAACGAGTCCTACCAATCGATCCATTCTTCTAGTCAAGTTGTGCCACAAATTCATCTTGTCCCCAATTCTATTCAATACCTCCTCATTAGTTATGTGATCTACCCATTTTATCTTCAGCATTCTTTTGTAGCACCACATTTCAAAAGCTTCTATTCTCTTCTTGTCCAAACTATTTATCGTCCATGTTTCACTTCCATACATGGCTACACTACATACAAATACTTTCAGAAACGACTTCCTGACACTTAAATCTATACTCGATGTTAACAAATTTCTCTTCTTCAGAAACGCTTTCCTTGTCATTGCCAGTCTACATTTTATATCCTCTCTACTTCCACCATCATCAGTTATTTTGCTCCCCGAATAGCAAAACTCATCTACTACTTTAAGTCTTTCATTTCCTGATCTAATTCCCTCAGCATCACCTGCTTTAATTCGACTATTCTTATATAGGCTGTTATATTCTTTCACCATACAACATCCCTTCCTCGGCTGAATGTTCCAACTGATCTTCGCCCCCACCCCCCCAGCCCACCATCACATACACTCACACTGTTCCATGAGGTTCAGTGTTATGTAATTCTACTTTGCCCCCTTTATATTTATTTACTGTGTAGCTTTGTCATTTCTAATTACGTTACCACTGCACCGTCAACGATGGCATTTATTCAGCCTTTCTACCTCATCTCGATGTTTTTTCATTTTTTTCGCCAGTACTGTACTATTTTTGACAAAGATAGTCCTTTAAATTCGGCTGATTGCCTGTTGTTGTTGTGGTCTTCAGTCCTGAGACTGGTTTGATGCAGCTCTCCATGCTAATCTATCCTGTGCAAGCTCCTTCATCTCCCAGTACCTACTGCAACCTACATCCTTCTGAATCTGCTTAGTGTATTCATCTCTTGGTCTCCGTCTACGATTTTTACCCTCCACGCTGCCCTCCAATGCTAAATTTGTGATCCCTTGATGCCTCAGGACATATCCTACCAACAGATCCCTTCTTCTAGTCAAGTTGTGCCACAAACTTCTCTTCTCACCAATACCTCCTCATTAGTTATGTGATCTACCCACCTAATCTTCAACATTCTTCTGTAGCACCACATTTCAAAAGCTTCTATTCTCTTCTTGTCCAAACTATTTATTGTCCATGTTTCACTTCCATACACGGCTACACTCCACACAAATACTTTCAGAAACGACTTCCTGACACTTAAATCTATACTCGATGTTAACAAATTTCTCTTCTTCAGAAACGCTTTCTTTGCCATTGCCAGTCTACATTTTATATCCTCTCTACTTCGACCATCATCTGACAGAATTACAATGTCATCGGCGAACCTCAAAGTTTTTATATTTTCTCCATGGATATTAATACCTACTCCAAATTTCTCTTTTGTTTGCTTTACTCCTAGCTCAATATACAGATTGAATAACATCGGGGAGAGGCTACAACCCTCTCTCACTCCCTTCCCAACCACTGCTTCCCTTTCATGACCCTCGACTCTTATAACTGCCGTCTGGTTTCTGTACAAATTGTAACTAGCCTTTCACTCCCTGTATTTTACCCCTGCCACCTTCAGAATTTGAAAGAGAGTATTCCAGTCAACATTGTCAAAAGCTTTCTCTAAGTCTACAAATGCTACAAACGTAGGTTTGCCTTTTCTTAATCTTTCTTCTAAGATAAGTCGTAAGGTCAGTATTGCCTCACGTGTTCCAACATTTCTACGGAATCCAAACTGATCTTCCCCGAGGTCGGCTTCTACCAGTTTTTTCCATTCGCCTGTAAATAATTCGCGTTAGTATTTTGCAGCTGTGACTTATTAAACTGATAGTTCGGTAATTTTCACATCTGTCAACACCTGCTTTTTTGGGATTGGATTTATTATATTCTTCTTGAAGTCTTAGGGTATTTCGCCTGTCTTGTACATCTCGCTCAGCAGGTGGTAGAGTTTAGTCAGGACTGGCTCTCCCAAGGCCGTCAGTAGTTCTAATGGGATGTTGTCTACTCCCGGGGCCTTGTTTCGACTCAGGTCTTTCAGTGCTCTGTCAAACTCTTCACGCAGTATCATATCTCGCATTTCTTCATCTACAGCCTCTTCCATTTCCATAATATTGTCCTCAAGTACATCGCCCTTGTATAGACCCTCTATATACTCCTTCCCCCTTTCTGCTTTCCCTTTTTTGCTTAGAACTGGGTTTCCATCTGAGCTCTTGATATTCATACAAGTGGCTCTCCTTTCTCCAAAAGGTCTCTCTAATTTTCCTGTAGGAAGTGTCTATCTTACCTCTAGTGAGGTAAGCCTCTACATCCTTGCATTTGTCCTCTAGCCATGCCTGCTTAGCCATTTTGCACTTCCTGTCGGTATCATTTTTGAGACGTTTGTTCATTGCCTAGTAAGCCGAAACTCTCTCAACGAAAGATATTAACCGTAGCATTAGGAAGGTAATTTTTGTTACATATAATACCAAGGGGGATTCGGAGACCGAGAAGGAAAGTGTCAATTTAATTTGTCGTAATGCAAGTCCATTTACTTCTGATAACAGTGGGCACACTTAAATCTGCTTAGACATTGTTACTGTGTACCGGTTGCATAATAAAATATTAAATTATGATTGGAAAAAAAATCGAAAATCATAAAATTCACGTTGTATAATTTTTTTCAGTAACGATCATAGCTGTGTTCTCTTATATAAAACAACTATTTAATTTCAGTCCACTCCATGAAGCAAACGCAATTTACTATCTCACTCTGAAACGCATTTTTCACACAACACTGTCTTCTTGCTGGGTTTTCCACAGACGTGTTTGCAGCACTGAGAGCAGGTAACAGTTGATTTTCCCGAGTTTACTTGATCGTTTTAGACACAGTTGCTTGGCAGCATAGGTTAAACCATCCAAGAGTTCCTGGCTGTGCTGTTGATGGTCAAGCTTCCATAGTGCAGTTAAGCTTTCCATTGCCATTCTTACTGACTTCCGAAACCCACACAAATTTCGGGCCGTTTGTCTGCATGGGGCGTTATTAGTTCAAGACATAGGTTAGTGAGAAAAACTAGCAAATTCTTTTTCCAATTCGGAAAGCAGATAAGGAAGATTGAATATGCATTTATTGCTGATACATCAGTGAGGGTGTAGAAGACCAACATAGGTCATCTTCTTGATCTTCTCTTTGTACTGTAATGTTTGTTCTACGATGTCTACGCCTCCCTTTGTAGAATTATAAAAAAGATTTATGATGGCCTTTTTTAACTAATCACCACTTCTGAGTGATACGTCGAAACCATCAACAGCAGTCGCTTTGGTTTCTCACGGACTAGAGTTTATGCGAGAATAGCTGATGGTGTCTGTGTCCGTTAAATGCCGATTAATTTGACTTTGGGAAAGATAAAGACAACAGAGAGGCAGTTCTCACGTTACGTTTCATAATGGAAGGAAAAACGATGAAAAATCAAAGTGAGGAATTGTAGACCCAGAAGAAGCATTCGAAAATGTGAGATATTCGAAATTCTCAGAAACGTAGGGATAAACTGTCAGGAAAAGACGTATAATATACAATGTCTAAGAGAAACAAGAAGTGAGAGGACCAAATATGATGATCACGGATTAAAAAGTGTTTAAGACGAGGAAACAGTCCTTTACCTCTACTGTTCAATCTACACATCGAAAAAACAACGAGGAAACAAAAGAAAATTTCGGAGGCGGGATGAAAACACGGGGTGGATATCAACATCAATTATAAAGCTCGCTGATGACAGTGCTAATCTCAGAGAAAGTGAGAACTTTCCCTGCTGGGGCCTCCCAGCCAACAATGCCATACGCTCATTTCATATCATTCCACAGCCATGACTACTACAAATAAGTTTTTGTTTATTATTTTACTGATTAAATCAGAACTTGTTCTTCTGTCGAAATTCTAGTTTTATTATAATTTAATTCTCAGTTTCTTACGTTGTTCATATCTACTGCACACAAAAGATTCTTACTTGTGTATTTTAATTGGAGATAAAACGTTCAACAATGTGATAATGTTACACTCCTGATGGTTCGTCATGTGACCGCAACGGGAAAGAAAACTATAAACCGATTATCCAACGTGTGCTCTTCCCGGTGAGGGCAGCGGTATGCCATGTTGTGTTTCGCATGAAAATAAGTGGACTTATTCCTCTAGTACCGGCAGATGAAAATTTGATCACTAAGCGTATTCGTATTATTTTCTTGTATGGAACAAAGATTGCGGAATAGTCCCCCATTGGGATCTCCGGGAGGGGACTGACGAGTGGTAGGTGACCATAAGAAAAAAGATTGAATAACTAACGAAAGGATAAGGTTCTATGGGTGGGGACGTGGAATGTCAGAAACTTGACATGGTAGGAAGACTAGAAAATTTGAAAAGAGAAATGCAAAGGTTCAATCTAAATAGAGTGTAGTAGGAGTCAGTGAAGTGGAGCTGAAAGAAGACAAAGATTTATGGTCTGATGAGTATAAGGTTATAACAACAGCAGCAGAAAATGGTACAGCGGGGGTAGGGGAGTGGGATTCGTTACTAATAAGAGGGTACGGCAGAGAGTGTGTTGCTGTGAACAGTTCAGAGACACGGTTGTTTTTATTAGAATCGACAGCAAACAAACACCGACAACCGCAATTCAGGGATATATGCTAACGTTGCAAGCTGAAGATGAAGAGGCAGAGAAAGTATATGAGGATTCTGAAAGTGTAATACAGTACGTAAAGGAAATCTAATAGCCACGGAGGACTAGAATGGTACGGGAAGGAGTAGAGGGAAAGATAACAGGACAATACGGGATTGGAACAAGGAATGAGAGAGGAGAAAGAATAATTGAGTTCTGTAATAAATTTCAGCTAGTAATAGCGAATACTCCGTCCAAGAATCACAAGAGGAGGAGGTATACTTGGGAAAGGCCAGGTGATACCAGAAGATTTCATTTAGATTACATCGTAGTCAGGCAGAGATTCCGAAATCAGATACTGGATTGTAAGGTGTATCCAGGAGTAGACGTAGACTCAGATCACAATGTAGTGGTGATGAAGAGTAGGCTGAAGTTTAAGACATTACTCAGGAAGAGTCAATACTCTAAGAGGTTGGATACTGAGGTAGTAAGGAATGACGAAATACGCAAGAAGTTCTCTAAGCCTACAGATACATCACTAAGGAATAGCTCAGTATGTAGAGCAGTTGAAGAGTAATGGAAATTTCTAAAAATTGCACTTACAGAAGTTGGCAATCACGGATCTTGGAAAGTAAAACATAGGTACAAAAAAGGTAACTGCGAAGAAACCATGGGTAACAGATGACATACTTCAGCTGACCGATGAAAGAAGGAACTACAAAAATGTTCAGGGAAATTCAGGAATAGAGAAATACAAGTCGCTGAGAATGAAATAAATAGGAAGTGCAGGTAAGCTAAGACGAAATGGCTGCATGAAAAATGTGATGAAATCAAAAAAGAATTGTTGGACGGAAGGACTGACTCGGCATATACTAAATCCAAAAAATTCTTCGATGAAATTAAAAGCTCGGGTGGTAACATTAAGGGTCCATCTGGAAATCCACATTAAATGCAGAGAAGAGAGCAGATAGCTGGAAAGATCACATTGATGACCTCTATAAGGGGGAAGTTTTGTCTGACGTGATAGAAGAAGAAATAAGAGTCGATTTAGAAGAGATATGGGATCCAGTATTAGAATCAGAATTTAAGAGAGCTTTGGAGGATTTAAGATCAAATAAGGCAGAAGGGATCGATAGCATTCCATCAGAATTTCTAAAATCTTTTGGGAAGTGGCAACAAAACGACTATTCACGTTGGTATATAGAATGTATGAGCCTGGTGACATACCATCCAAGTTGCTTACAAGATCAATATACAGACGAATGGAAAAGAAAATTGAGGATCTGTTAGGTGACGATCAGTTTGCCTTTAGGAAAAGTAAAAGCACGAGAGAGGCAATTCTGACGTTGCGGTTGAGAATGGAAGCAAGCCAAAAAAAATCAAGACGCGTTCATAGGATTTGACCTGAAAAAACCTTTGACAGTCTAAAATGGTGCAAGATGTTAGAAATTCTGAGAAAAATAGGGGTAAGCTCTGGGGAGATACGGTTAATATACAATAAGTATGCATACAAGCGCCAAGAGGGAATAATAAGAGTGGACGACCACGAACGAAGAGCATTGGACTAAAAGGGATGTAAGACAGGGATGTAGTCTTTTGCCCCTATTGTTTAATCTGCACATCGGAGAAGCAATGATGGAAATAAAAGAAAGGTTCACGAGTGGAATTAAAATTCAGGATGGAGGAATATCAATGATACGATTCGCTAATGACCTTGCTAATCTGGGTGAAAGTGAAGAAGAGTTACATGATCTGCTGAATGGAATGAACAGTCTAACGAGTATAGATTAAGCATTGAGAGTAAATCAAAGAAAGACAAAAGTAATGAGAAGCATCAGATATAAAACAACGGGAAGTTGATGGTCACGAAGTAGATGAAGTTAAGGAATTCTTCTAGCTACGCAGCAAAATAGCTAATGACGGGCAGAGCA
Source organism: Schistocerca piceifrons (assembly GCF_021461385.2). Taxonomy (NCBI): domain Eukaryota; kingdom Metazoa; phylum Arthropoda; class Insecta; order Orthoptera; family Acrididae; genus Schistocerca; species Schistocerca piceifrons. The sequence goes on along the minus strand of NC_060139.1, from coordinate 1,022,316,008 downwards.
AGGAGGATATCAAAAGTAGACCACTGGCAAAAAGAGCATTCCTGGCCAAGAGAAGTTTACTAGTAACGAACATACGCTTTAATTTGAGAAAGAAATTTATGAGAATGTACGTCTGGAGCACAGCATTGTATGGTAGTGAAACATCTGTGGAAAACCGGAACAGAAGAAAATGGAAGCATTTGAGATGTGGTGCTACAGACAAATGTGGAAAATGAGGTGGACTGATTAGGTAAGGAATGGGGATGTACTGCGCAGAATGGGAGAGGAAAGGAATACGTGGAAAACACTGACAGAGGGGACACGATTATAGGACATCTGTTAAGGCATTGTGGAATGACTTCCATGGTACTAGAGAGAGATGTAGAGGGCAAAAACTGTAGAAGAAGACAGAGATTGGATTACACCCAGCAAATAATTGATGACGTAGGTTGCAATTGCTACTCTGAGATGAAGAGGTTGGCACAGGAGAGGAATTCGTGGCGTGCCGCATCAGCAGACTAAAAAAAAAAAAAAAAGAACGAAGAACAAATGTCTTGTGTTTTGGAGTTAGGTCCCATAAGCCCTATGTGTGCTTGATATACAGTGGTTATGAAATGCACTACTATCCATTGAGAAGCATACTTCACTTGTTGTAACTGTAGTTCTGTAGGTATAAAACGGATCTAATTTGATTCTTCAGCTCCATTTTGTTTTCAGGAAAACTAGTCGCTGACATTTTTTCAAATCTACTTCTGTCTCTTTGTGTGCGATATCAGAAATTTTGTTTTTCTCGGAAGGGAAGTGGTCTTTGCGTGGTAGCCTATCTGCATGAGAGTTTCCAAAGGGGTTGATCTGCTCAATTAAAAAGGAGACCAGGAGAAAGCAATTTGTGAGGGGAGGGGGAGGGTGGTGCTAATCGATCAGGTTCTCAGTGTTTTGCTGGAGAGTTCCTATGGTTAAAAAAAAACAGCTCGGGCAATGTTAATGTTGTAATTTATCACAAAGAAAATTTATTTTCTTTCTATTTGTGTATCACAGTCCCTTTGCTATCTTAGGATATGCTGCATAATTTTCTGCGATAGCTTATCGTCTCAACGTGCTTCCTTTATTACCTACAAATGGCAATGTCATTACGAAAGGGCAATCATTAATCGCTGCTTCCCCATAACACAATAATAGAATAACACGTTCCCTACGTCTAAAAATCGGGTTTAATGTCTCCTTGAATTCTGATATCCTCGTTTTGTGTCGCAAGCGACAGATGTCTTTCGAGCTGGAATTCTTAAGTGTACCTACAAAGATGTACATCCCTACGAAGGCGATAAGGGATTGCAAAGGAAAATGGACGATAACGGCTATCTTAAACCAGCCTAATTTTGGCAGCGCATAACCCGAAAACAGATCTGCTGGTTATGACCGGAGAATTATCGACCCGACGCCAGAGGTTACGTGTCAGCCCACTTGAAGGTCACGCACGGAGTTCGTGATGACATCATTATCATCAGGTCGTTTACTGTCTCGCTCTGAAGAAAACGTGGCACGACACGCGCAGCTCCTTTCCTGGGAAAAGGACGTCTTTGTTGTGGTATCAAAACTTACGAGCCATCAGTGCCAACAGATAACAGACATCCTTACATGAGCGTGAGTCATTAATTATAGCCCGCATTTTTGTTCTTTCAATTTGACAGTTCTAGATTTGTTTGTCGTTATCGTAGGTTGGAAATTCCTTCTGAAAAGAGAAAACCAGAGAAAATTTTTTGACGTTTCTTGCATTTCTTTCCAGAAGAAACTTCAGAGTTCCTTCACTCCACAGTGGTACTTACTTCATGAGAAGTCATACTGATAAAAATGATTTTTTCTCTCATTGACAGACAAAACACCTTACGCGGGGTAAACTTTAAATGAGTTCTGATTGTAAATTATTAATAGCATCTTCTACTACCGTCAAGTGACAATATATTCGGTTCTAATTTAATTTGAAAATTAACATCCTTTCTTTTTTCTTTGGTTCTGAAAGAAGTTGGCAGACGTTTGTTATGGAAAATCGGTCTGTAGTTTCAGCGGCTCAGGTGAACTGACTGTTCTAGACAACACCAACCTCAGGTGATGGTACTATTCTGAAGATGGTCTAAGACTAGGCCAAAACCGGTCATTTTAACATTAACGACCATCGAGATTTAGACTGTTTTTTCGCTGATATTACATAGCTTACAAGATCGCTGTTTTCCAAAAATGTTATCAAAAATTTTGTTTCTTGTTATCATTGCTATTTTCCAAACTGAATTTCTACAGCTTATCGAACATTAGTTTACGTATCTGCTCATCCCATACTCTACTGGCCATTAAAATTGGTAAACCATGAAGATGTGCTACAGACGCGAAATTTAACCGACAGGAAGAAGATGCTTTGACATGCAAATGATTAGCTTTTCATAGCATTCACACAAGGTTGGCGCCGTTGGCGACACCTACAACGTGCTGATATGAGGAAAGTTTCCAACCGATTTCTCATACACAATCAGCAGTTGACCGGCGTTGCCTGGTGAAACGTTTCTGACTTTGATAAAGGTCGGATTGTAGCCTGTCGGGATTGCGGTTTATCGTATCGCGACATTGCTGCTCGCGTTGGTCGAGATCCAATGACTGTTAGCAGAATATGGAATCGGTGGGTTCAGGAGGGTAATACGGAACACCGTGCTGGATCCCAACGGCCTTGTATCACTAACAGTCGAGATGACAGGCATCTTATCCGCATGGCTGTAACGGATCGTGCAGCCACGTCTCGATTCCTGAGTCAACAGATGGGGATATTTGGAAGACAACAACCATCTGCAAGAACAGTTAGACGACGTTTGCAGCAGCGTGGACTATCAGCTCGGAGACCACGGCTGCGGTTATCCTTGACGCTGCATCACAGACAGGAGCGCCTGCGCTGGTGTACTAAACGACGAACCTGGTTGCACGAATGGCAAAACGTCATTTTTTCGGATGAATTCACGTTCTGTTTACAGCATCATGATGGTCGCATCCGTGTTTGGTGACATCACGGTGAACGCACATTGTAAGCGTGTATTCGTCATCGCCATACTGGCGTATCACCCGGCGTGAAGGTATGGGGTGCCGTTGGTTACTCGTCTCGGTCACCTCTTGTTCGCATTGACGGCACTTTGAACAGTGCACGTTACATTTCAGATGTGTTACGACCCATGGCTCTGCCCTTCATTCGAACTCTGCGAAAACCTACATTTCAGCAGGATAATGCACGACCGCGTGTTGCAGGTCCTGTACTGGCCTTTCTGGATACAGAAAATGTTCGACTGCTGCCCTGGCCAGCACGTTCTCCAGATCTCTCTCCAATTGAAAACGTCTGCTCAATGGTGGCCGAGCCACTGGGTCGACACAATACGCCAGTCACTACTCTTGATGAACTGTGGAATCGTGTTGAAGCTGCATGGGCAGCTGTACCTTTACACGCCATCCAAGCTCTGACTCAATGCCCAGGCGTATCAAGGCCGTTATTACGGCCGGAGGTGGTTGTTCTGGGTACTGATTTCTCAGGATCTAAACATCCAAATTGCATGAAAATGTAATCACATGTCAGTTCTAGTATAATATATTTGTGCAATGAATACCCGTTTATCATCTACATTTCTTCTTGGTGTAGCAATTTTAATGGCCAGTCGCGTATATGGCCTGGTGTCACTTTCCATTGATTTGGCCTATAAGTTGTTGACTTGGAATTCTTTAGCGATGTGTTTCGTTTCAGAATCGCCATTTCGGCATTTAGTTTATAAATACCACATGGAAAATCCTTCTGGAGTGACTCGAGTATCTCCTTACCTTTCAGCTTTCTTGACATGGCTTGTCAGGCAGAAACATAGAGCTATAGACGTGACTGGACTTGCAAATACAGAATTTTTTCACGCGAGAATTGTGAAAACATTTCAAATATTATGCGCTTCAAATAAATCGGTTTTCCACAAAATGGGGAAAAACTATGAAGGCGAATTTTAACACGGTAAACACTAAGTAACTCACTTCCAACTCCACGCAAGCAAACAAGGCAAAGCCTGCGCGTGCTGAATTTCAAACTGCTACGAGATGGACTGTACACTGTACGTCAACAGTCTGTGCAGAGGCGACCGCAGTAGTGGGGAGCCAATACGCTGGTACGTGTTCGCATTAATCAGAGACACGGCCGCGCCTGTGTCCAACTGGAACTCCGCCGTTGTTCCATTAATTAGCAGCAGAAACGTGAGCTCCTGCATTCCGTCTGGTGCCGCTGTTCACACCGCCAAGGCAGCGTACTAGGAGATGGCGCGTGTCGCTGTCACTCGTCAGCCGGGCCGCACGCCTGTTCCAGGCCCCGCTTTGCGGCGTACAAAACAGGTGAAATCACGGGACAGGCACTGACGTTGTTGATGCCTTGGGCCGCGATTTGTACACAGTTTCATTAGCCCTTTTGTGGGAATCTTTGACAACAAGGTGGAGGAAACTTTGTTATCAGTTTCTGCTCGTATTTGCGACACATGAATGGCGAACAACGTACTCTTTTTGTACGCGTTTGACTGTGCTAACTTTTCTCGGACGCTTTGACAAAGATTTGGAGTAAACTTTTTTATTCGTTTCCACTCACGTTGGGACCCTCGAACGGCACACAATCTCTCTGTTTGCGAGCTTCTACCAACTATGAGGTCGGTGAACCGTTAACTACTGTTCCAACTACTGAATACCCCTTCCCACAGTAAATAGTATAATGAAGCTGATCGGCTGACATCAACTGATCATAGAACACAACGATGACGACTACTTCTAGGGAAGTTGGCACCAGAGAAGTTCGAACTACTGGTATCCGTGAGTGGGTGTCATTTTAGCACCTCTGCATACCATTTATTATTAGAAAACAAAGAGGTGAACTCTGACGATCAAGGTAAGTCATTTGACTTGCCTTCTAGTGAAGAACAAGGTCACGTAAATGTTGCTGTTGTGGTCTCCAGTCCTAAGACTGGTTTGATTAAACTCTCCATGCTACTCTATCCCGTGCAACCCTCTTCATCTCCCAATAACTACTATAACGTACATAATTCTGAATGTGGACACTAGAAATCATCACGAAGTATAATACGTATTTTCGTACATATTATCACAACGTTAGTTTACCAACATTTTTATTTCTCCTTAAACACGAAGTAGTTCAGATTAGTAGAACCTGCCCTGAGAAAACATTTTATGTGCACTTGCAATGTTTTACGCTGGAATAAAATCATAAATGAGTGGAAATTTTTGCAAAAACTCAGTCATTCGTTTTGGTCCATTCGTCGCTTCACCGATGTTTTATACACATTGCTTTAAGTTTGAATTTGATCAGATCTGTCACACCTCCATTTCTAATTTTGTGGATTATTTTGAGACAATTTTGAATGATGGTGGGCAGATAGTCTTTTTCTGGCAATCCACAAACTTTTTATGGCAATTAAGGGGCATAAATTAATGTGTTCTTGCAGACTTGGTGAATGATTGTCCTTTTTAGTCTGTGTAATAGAATTCGCCCAGAAAAAGTCAAATAGACAGCATACCTACACAAAGTCAATGCGGAACGATCTCAAAATTGCCTCTTCAGAAAAAGCATTTTCAGTCTATCTATAAGTTGCCGTGATAGAGCATTATTTGAATGGCTCAGTGTATACTGCACATCTATGTTTCAAATACAACAGCCTACTTTTTTTTCAGTTGGGCTTGCAGCGTGTGAATTAAGTCAAAAGTCCAGCAGCTGCAATATAATCTTTATTTTCTTGTATTTAGAGATTTCTGCACAACAGTCTTACCTGTTTCACCTTACAATGCCATTTGAAAGTTCACCTGTGGGTGTAGTGAATAGTAAATCATATTTACGTCTTAATTATAATCAATAATGTCATCTTTATAAACTACATTTTTATTTGCGTCTAGATTGCGATGAAGAGCATATGGCATCCTGGGACAACTGTGAGCTGTCTGTTATGAAATAATATTACTATAAACAAGTAGTTTTTATAACATCAAATTTTTCGTGGTAATTGACAGCTATTTGAGATCTGGGATCCTTAGATGGATGTTTACAGATTTCCCTTCTTTGAGAGTCAGGGATGGTGTGTTTGTTACATAGATATTATTTGGTTAAAATTGTTTGTGTATGTGTTATCTGTGGTTTCAAATGTTCATCCTTTCAATGATTTCAATAAGGTATTCTAAATATGGCTTGTTTTTAAGGTCAGTTTCTTCATCGAGTAAGTCGTCCGGGAAATTTTTCATATGTATGTATATCTCTAATTCTTCCAAAATATTCGGAGTACGTCCTTTAGATATCTAGTGCAAAATTGGTACAGGGCAGCTTTCATTTTTAAGATATAGGTACATCTTTGGAAGAGTTAGAGATACACACACATGCAGGAAATTTCGCGAACGACTTACTCAACGCACAAACATAGCCCCTAATTAGACAATTTTATCGAAATTTTCTTTCACAAGAAAGGATGAACATATGAAATAACTGATAACACAAACATAAAAATTTTTAACCAAATAATATCTGTGTAACAAACACACCATTTCAAAGATGCTAAATCTGTAAACGTACAACATCCAAGGATGCCATCCCTCAACTAGCTGTCAAACAACTACCAAGATAATTTCATGCTATAAAACCCATGTGATTTTTGTAAGATTATTTTATAACAGACAGATCACAGTTGCTGCTGGATGCCATGTCGTCGTCAACTCAGCCTAGACATAAGTAGAATGTAAATTATAAAAATAATGTTATTGATCGTAGTAAGAAGTAAATAAGATGCACTATTCGCATACCCTCAGGTGCACTTTCAAATGGCATTGTAAGCCGAAACAGGCAAGCTTGTTGTGCAGAAATCTATAGATACATTGCTGCTACTGGAAACGCCTTCTTACAGCAGAAGATAATACGCAAATATGGAGTTACTCTGAACAATATTTTCAAATGTAGTTTTCAGAGGGGCATATTTGTCAGAAGGAACAAAAATTACATTTTAATAACGGCAATTTCAGTTGTATGTTGCTGTAATATTTATACACATTCTAAATGTAAGCCTATTAGTATGCATACATGTGTTATTTTGCAGGTGAAAAAGCATTTTTGACGCGCCAGAGGGACATCTTGAGATTATTTGTTAAGATACAGCAGCCTGCTATTATCCCAGAACACATCGATATAATCAAGTCATTCAAATGGGAAGAAATCATACCAAAACTTCAGGTATGAAATATTTATACAACTATTGGGCGAATATCTTAAGTTTGACAGAAGATCGCTGAGAGATGATGTCCTTATTCCAAAGGATAAAGCACCAGTGGAGCGCTTCCTGCAGCTGCGCAAAGAAAAGGTCCTGCTGCCACGTAAAGAGGACTTCTCCATCCTGTACGGCAAGCACCTGTGGCAGGCCGTACAGCTGTTCAAGGTCCTCTACCACATCCCAGACTACGACACTTTCCATAAGGTAAGGGATACGTTGAGCTTCTTCTAGCATATTGCATATAACGCCAACGCTATGCTATGCTATGAAAATCGGTTGAAAGTTGGGCACCTGCACCTGCCTCTGAAATAGATTTGTGCTCTAAAGGTGTAAAAATGTTCGGCTCTTTTAACAATCTGACGTCAACTTCAAGATTCAGTTTTCGACAAGATAATTGGAACGTTTCTCTATACAGGGTGAGAAGGAGCAACAGTTAATGTTTTAGGACATGGTAGTACAGACTAATCCGAATGAAACATTCCATGCAACATGTGTCCCTAGTTTCTCTATTATTACAGAGTCGCCGCTGGTTAAGGTATCATTTCGCATGTTGGCCCACCATTGCTATGGGTTTTTTTGTCGACTATCATTCTTGTTTTGAAATTGAAGTATTCAGTTTGTTCATCATTTGGATTTGCAGCTCCTTGTGTTGACCGTGTTTGCAGTTAAAACTGTAGGATGTGTGGGGGACCTTACAACCTACAATTATTCAAGTTGTGTTTGAATTTACACATATGAATTTTTCAAATGTCATTGTGATTACAAATGTGAATTATTGATGAGCTCTACAGTATAGTTTAAGCATTACATTTTCTCCTAAACGAGCTCCCAGCAGTAATGTAGGAGACAACTTCATGGGTGTGTTCTTCCAGTATTAAAGTGCCCCTATTGTCAGTTGGCTGATGAATCTACAAATTATATATCCTGCAGACGGCTTCTGACTAGTCTAAAACTAAACTCCGCTCGAACAGGCCATGGAAGTCCAACGGTACCGACTGGCTTCCGTGTCGTCCCCTTTAATTACAGAATCCCAGTATGTAGGAGCCTGGGACAAAAGTTTTGTTTCGTCAAAAAATATTTTGTGTTTGTTTGTGAGGCTGTATTCAGCAACTGCAGATTTCTCCAGTGCTCGATTTTTTATATACCGCGGTCGGAAACGGTATGGATGGACTGACGGATGAAACTGCTTCCACACTCGCGAGGGATGTTGTTAATCTCAGGGATCCTGAGGCCGAGACGTACTTAACAGGGTCTAGCAGTTTTATCTCTTAGGACGGAAAATATGTCTTATATCTCGTCTTCCCGGGAATCTGCATATTTTTCTGGCTTTAGCACCGCAGAAGGAATAAAATCGATGGCTCATCACGTCAAAATTCAACATTTTTACCATTCCGTCCTATATAAGACCGCCATAGTAGCAGTTCAGACAGAGAGTTGCACCTGACGAAGGCGATGGATGCAATCATCTAAAGCTCGAGGTTTTACCCTTAACTGACGTAGCAAGAAGTCCGAGAGTGTTTTTAAAACAGTGCTGTCGCTAAAGAATTCGTTCTCACATCAAATATGTACTATTCCTCCTGAAACAGCCGGAATACACTGATGAGCTTTTTCCTGCATCTGGTTTGTAAATGGGCGGATTTAGCTAATTTTGGAGTCCTGAATACACTGCTAAAATCAGTTTTTCTCTATGACGTCACATGTCCTAGATATAAAGCACTATAATAGCGAAAATTGACACAATTAGGTCAAACAAAAATACACATTCAGAATGTTTGAAATCAATAATGTTTTGTTTGCATATATGGGCATGATGCCAATAAAAGGTCCAAATTAGTTCATAAGATATTTTCACCTTTAATCGTCTTTGGGTTTTGGAAAATACGACGACAGAGCTCTTCTTTTGTTTGCCGTTTCATCAATCTCCCTAACAAGACTCCAATAGCAGTCACTCATCATTAAATGGTCCCAATGGTCTTGCTAATGGTGTTCCATGGTAAAAATGTCTTGGTGAAAGCGTTCATCTGCTCATCGCTTACGGCTTCCAAATTTTCAGGGAAGAAATCAAGGTGAGAATGTAAAAAGTGAATTTTAAGCAACATTCTACACCCCATGTTCTTATAGTTGTCCAACAGATCATTCACAATGCTAACAGGTTTTTGTCTTTTCTGTTACCCAAAAAGTCCTTCACAACTGCTTTAAAAGAAGACCAACCAACTAATTGGATAGCTGTGAGTTTGGTATCAAAGGTTAGATCTTTCAGCAATTTTCTTATTTGTGGTCCAACAAATATACCTTCTTTCAGCTTTGCCTCATTTAATTCGGGAAACTTTTCTTTTAAATGACTGAAGGTCTCACCTTCTTTATGCAGAGGTTTTACAAAATTCTTGATAAGGTCGAAGTTGGTATGAAGGGGAGCCAACATGATTTTATTGGGCTGAACCAATGAGGGATTGTTCGCATTTACGTTTCCAGGAAGAAATGACTTCCTTGTAGGCCGTTCCTTGACTGTATAGTGGTTCTTCGTGTCACGGCTGTCCCAAAGGCACAAAAAGCAGCAGTATTTCGTGAATCCAGCCTGTAAACCTGTAAGGAGTGCAACATCTTTTAAATCACAGCAAAGCTGCCATTCATGATCCTTCATTTCATTGCCACCAGCAGCAAATGCATGGTTTCATAAGTTTCTTTCATGTCTACTGCGTAAGCCAAAGGTACCGATGGAAATGCTTTGCCATTACGCAGTAGTACGGCTATCAAGCTGGTTTTACTGGAATCAATAAATAGTCTCCACTCCCGTAGATTGTGTTTTACACCTAGCTGCATCATCAGACCATTGAATTCCTTATGTCGAAATATTGAGCGAAGGAAGCACCTCTTGATCGGAAACAGGAAATTTTTGTCCCTGGAGCTAGAAGGTTCCGTTGTTGCAGTCTCGACCCCAAGAGTTCAGCTCATTGTTTCGAAAGTTTTAGATCGCGAACCAAATCCTTCAATTCCTTTTAATTAAAGGGCTGACGCAAAGTGTCATGTTACTGAGGGCAGCACTCTTCTATATGTTCAATACTTTCTGATTCACTTGACATGGTGTCAGGTTCCTTGGCTTTCAAAATACAGACAGGAACAGGCAACTCCTCATCATGGGGCACAGGGAAATGCACATTTGGATTATGTTCTGTCTAGTTTTTCTTGAACGTCCCGAAATATTTGTAAGAAAGAAGTAACAGTCTGAACAATAGTCTTTAGGCTCACACCACAGAATCGGGCCATCGGAACAGCGAATGGCAAGGCTCGGCTTTTTACTTTCAACCACTTTGTTAAGGTTGTAGTACAGGTTATGCAGGCAATATGACGTGCAAAATTTTTACCTTGATGAAAAACAGGGCAATCACAACCAAATCAGTGACTGGACTTCTTATGGCTTTTGGGGTGAATTTCGCACATATAACAAAAGTTGTTGGGGTGTCTCAGACAGCAACGAGAATTACTAGTTGCCATTTTTCGTAGTATAAGTTTTAAAAACAAAAAGTTTGCACTATCTTTCAAAGGAAACACTCACTGAGGATCACTTTCACACCACTGGATTACCACACCAAACATTTACTGACGATTTGTAGATCTTATAGCTCTCCTCTGCAAATCAAAAACAAACAATTAAATATCAAAACAGAAGAACAGTGAAACGCGAAATACTGAATACGAACAGTAAAAACCTTTAAAAACTCAAAAATGGTACTTGCTAGAACATTATAAAATGTATATTCGGATTCTACACACCAGTTGATGTGTTACATCGCAGATGCAAAATGGCTGTTGACTAGTGTCATAATAGTGTGTTGGTATGTCTTTGGAACACTATACAGCAGCCATTCTGAGTGACATAGTCTCAAAACGTCTTTGGCATGTTTTCGGAGGTGTGTGAAGACGCATGTTTATCTACATCTGACAGTTCTCGTAAATTATTAAGTGGTGATTTTGGGCGCGGAGTTGACAAACGGCAGCTTTCCAGTTATGTTCCATGAGGCTCACACGTGTCGAATTTCGTGGCAAGGACATCAACATGAGATTAGATTAGATTCAATTTTCGTTCCATTGACCCAAAAATTAGATGATTCTCGCAGATGTGGAACATGTCAGAAAGTATAACATAGAAAACATAAAGCATTTGAATATAATACTTACTACCCTGATTATTTGTTAAGAGATTGTCGAAATAGGTGAATACATTACAATAACTGGAAATTCTAATGTGTACCCAATTAATGTATTGTCAGAATGAAACATTTTTATGCACTTTTAATAAATTTATCATATACAAAATAACTAATCTTTACTGTTGTGATCAAGTGCTGTCAAAACTTAAATCTAATAGACATTTTTACTGAAGCTTGTGTAATAGCCTATTTTAAGATATTCATCTATAGAGTAGGAGGAGTTGTCAATCAAAGAGTCTTTCAAACTCTGTTCAAACCGTGCTTTATCTGAAACCAAGTTTTTAATGATTCCTGGAAATTTGGGTTCTCTCAATGCTGGATCCCTTTTTGGACCAAGATAAGTGATTTTAGGCCTTTATGTAGATTGTTCTTATCCCTAGGATTGATACTATGTATTGAACTATTGATTGGAAGTAGATATATATTACTTGCAACAAATTACATTAGGGATTAACTATACTGAGAAACAGTGGTTGGAATACAAAGTTCCTTGAACAGGTTTCTACATGATGTTCTCGAATTTACAGCGCAAATGATTCTTGTTACACGCTTTTCACGCTAAAAACTTTTGCTCAGTTTGATGAATTACCCCAGAATATGATCCCGTATAACATAGAATGAACGGAGGCAAGGTATACACGTTTTTTATATTTATATCTCCTACATCTGACATCATGCCTTCCCAACTGAATTTTTTATAGAGCTGTAATCCCAGAAATTTAACTCTTTCAATCTCTTCGATCCGCGCCGGCCGTTGTGGCCGAGCGGTTCTAGGCGCTTAAGTCTGGAACCGAGAGACCGCTACGGTCGCAGGTTCGAATCCTGCCTCGGGCATGGATGTGTGTGATGTCCTTAGGTTGGTTAGGTTTAAGTAGTTCAAAGTTCTAGGGGACTGATGACCTTAGAAGTTAAGTCCCATAGTGCTCATAGCAGCCAGCCACCCAGTCTTCGATACGCATGTCTTCATATGTTATACGCGCTGGATGGAAATATGTTACAGATTGTGGGTCATTTCACAGTTTAATAATAGCTAATTAGCTTTAACCCATTTACTAAAGTTAGTGAAAATTTGATTAGCAGCTATTTCTAAATCTATACTTGACTTGCTACTTATTGCAATGTTTATATCATCTACAAACGAAACAAACTTAGCATCTGCAAATGTAACAGTCGACAGGTCATTAAATACAAGAGAAAAAGCAACTGACCCAAGATGGAACTTTGAGGAACACCACATTACTTAATTCACAATTAGATGACGACTGACATTACTGCAGAGATATTTCGCAACGACGCCCTTTGTTTCCTGTTAGTTAGATAAGACTCAAACCATTTTGCAGCATTACCAGTCACGCTGATTTACTTAACATAAGGCTGTGATTCCGTCATAAAATACGATACAGAAGCTGTTAAAATACCATGATACAGGGCAATTTTACACTGTTCACAGATACAAAGGGCATCCGGTCACAAAATTAAAATACACTCCTGGAAATGGAAAAAAGAACACATTGACACCGGTGTGTCAGACCCACCATACTTGCTCCGGACACTGCGAGAGGGCTGTACAAGCAATGATCACACGCACGGCACAGCGGACACACCAGGAACCGCGGTGTTGGCCGTCGAATGGCGCTAGCTGCGCAGCATTTGTGCACCGCCGCCGTCAGTGTCAGCCAGTTTGCCGTGGCATACGGAGCTCCATCGCAGTCTTTAACACTGGTAGCATGCCGCGACAGCGTGGACGTGAACCGTATGTGCAGTTGACGGTCTTTGAGCGAGGGCGTATAGTGGGCATGCGGGAGGCCGGGTGGACGTACCGCCGAATTGCTCAACACGTGGGGAGTGAGGTCTCCACAGTACATCGATGTTGTCGCCAGTGGTCGGCGGAAGGTGCACGTGCCCGTCGACCTGGGACCGGACCGCAGCGACGCACGGATGCACGCCAAGACCGTAGGATCCTACGCAGTGCCGTAGGGGACCGCACCGCCACTTCCCAGCAAATTAGGGACACTGTTGCTCCTGGGGTATCGGCGAGGACCATTCGCAACCGTCTCCATGAAGCTGGGCTACGGTCCCGCACACCGTTAGGCCGTCTTCCGCTCACGCCCCAACATCGTGCAGCCCGCCTCCAGTGGTGTCGCGACAGGCGTGAATGGAGGGACGAATGGAGACGTGTCGTCTTCAGCGATGAAAGTCGCTTCTGCCTTGGTGCCAATGATGGTCGTATGCGTGTTTGGCGCCGTGCAGGTGAGCGCCACAATCAGGACTGCATACGACCAAGGCACACAGGGCCAACACCCGGCATCATGGTGTGGGGAGCGATCTCCTACACTGGCCGTACACCACTGGTGATCGTCGAGGGGGCACTGAATAGTGCACGGTACATCCAAACCGTCATCGAACCCATCGTTCTACCATTCCTAGACCGGCAAGGGAACTTGCTGTTCCAACAGGACAATGCACGTCCGCATGTATCCCGTGCCACCCAACGTGCTCTAGAAGGTGTAAGTCAACTACCCTGGCCAGCAAGATCTCCGGATCTGTCCCCCATTGAGCATGTTTGGGACTGGATGAAGCGTCGTCTCACGCGGTCTGCACGTCCAGCACGAACGCTGGTCCGACTGAGGCGCCAGGTGGAAATGGCATGGCAAGCCGTTCCACAGGACTACATCCAGCATCTCTACGATCGTCTCCATGGGAGAATAGCAGCCTGCATTGCTGCGAAAGGTGGAAATACACTGTACTAGTGCCGACATTGTGCATGCTCTGTTGCCTGTGTCTATGTGCCTGTGGTTCTGTCAGTGTGATCATGTGATGTATCTGACCCCTGGAATGTACCAATAAAGTTTCCCCTTCCTGAGACAATGAATTCACGGTGTTCTTATTTCAATTTTCAGGAGTGTAATATACGTTTGTCAAATCACGAAAAGAGCATTAAAAGTCAGACGGGTAAAGACTAAAAAAGAAAGAGAAAGAGAGAGAGAGAGGGGGGGAGGGGGACGACTTATATTAGCGAGCTATTATTTACAATACATTCTAACTTCAGCTGTATATGCCCTGTGGTTAAACTTAAACTGACAGTTCCAACTGCTGCAGTGCCGGCTGTATACATACTGGAACATTTGATCTTCATTAAGGAGCGAGCTGAAAATAATATTTCCACCGTCTGCCACCAGGTGAAAATATGGCGCTGTAAGTAGTCGGAATGTGAAATATTTCCTTTTTTAACGTCAGTTGTTATTTGTCTCTAGGCGGCATATGTTGACTTCTTTTGTGAAGTGACTCTTGGGTTAAATGGTTAAGAAGGTCGAACTTATTCGTAATAAAATCAATGGTTATTAAAAAGAAATACCGTGCGCTGCTGGTGAAGCTGTTTTATCAGGACGGCAGTAGCTGCAGTGCTGCAATGCAGAAGGGAGAGGCAGGCGGTCCATTCCTATGGCAGTTGTTGATAAAGTTGCTGTAGCTATAGCCGACCGTACAACACATGTCTCAGATTCTGCAGCCAGTGATTGAGCTGGGTCTTGGCAGTTGTCTCTCTCCTGTTCAACGTATCAAAAGATTTTGCAGAGCATTGGTATCCCTACAAAATGTGCTCCAAGTGAAGCTCTATGGTAGACTACTCCGCTGTCACTTTTCCCTTCTTTTTTGGCA
Source organism: Schistocerca piceifrons (assembly GCF_021461385.2). NCBI lineage: Eukaryota > Metazoa > Arthropoda > Insecta > Orthoptera > Acrididae > Schistocerca > Schistocerca piceifrons. The sequence continues at coordinate 1,022,300,860 of NC_060139.1, read as the reverse complement.
CTCATGGACGGACGAGGCACATTTTATTCTGTACGGTGCCGTAAATGCACAGAACTGTTGCATAAGGGGTTCTTCTACGCCCACATGTTGTGCTGGAACATCCACTGCACACTGGAAATGTGACTGGACTGTGTGGTGTGGTTTCACCAGCTAATTCGTTCTCGGTCCGTTTTTCTTCGGGGAGATGACACCTCGCGGGCCTGTTGGGTGTCAGTTACATTTGTACGTTATCTGGACCCCTTTCTACTACAAGTGATTCCAAACTTGCAAGAACGCAACTGTGTCCACACTATTACTTTCATGCAAGAGAGGGCGACAGATGTCACATGCCAGGTGAAAGGTTTGCTTTAGTATCGAGCTCATGATCTCTAGGTGATTTCAGGATGTGTGTGGCCTTCCAGGTCCCCCGTCCTGAATCCACGCAACTTCTGGTTGTGAGTGAGTTTGTTTGTTTGTTTGTTTTCTGGGGTGGGGGAGGAGACCAGACAGCGAGGTCATCGATCTCATGGGATTAGGGAAGAACGGGGAAGGAAGTCGGCCGTGACCATTCAAAGGAACCATCGCGGCATTTGCCTGGAGCGATTTAGGGAAATCACGGAAAACCTAAATCAGGATGGCCGGACGCGGGATTGAAACGCCGTCCTCCCGAATGCCAGTCCAGTGTGCTCACTGCGCCATCTCACTCGGTGTGTGGGTGAGACTGGAGGATCGAATCTATCACGGATGTAACAGGCCTCTTTCTCAGCCGAAGGATACCACACGAAGAGTATCGCTCTAATTACCGCGAATATACCGCAACCAACTGTCGACCACACCTTGTTACAGGGTGTAGCATATTACTGAGTCGGGAGAGCATACTCAACACTTGCTATGACTTGTGACCATACACTAACAAACTAGAATCACCGTTACCATTTGTTTGATGGTACCTCATTTTTACTGCAAACACACAAAATTCTAGCTGCATAAAGCGCCATGTTTTCACCTGGTGACAGAAAGTGGAACTGCTGTGTTATAGCATTCTCAGCGGGGGTACGTAATAATTAACACATCTATAGCGTTTTAGTGTTCTAAAATGTACATGGCCGGCACTAGAGCACTCGGAACAGCTTCAGTTTAATTATACCCACACCGTGTAATTTGAAATCGGTGATAAGCTGTTGTGGGCGTCTCTTTTGTTCTCCCACAGCAACTACAGAATCTGTAATCAATGTGAACACAGAATACTCGGAAATATCCATAACAAACTTCAGGCACTTGTAGAGTAAGTACATGATACATTAAACAGGTACCTTTGTCGGGAAACTATCGATTCCATGCTATAGCCGTTTGAAAACATGCTTGATAGGTAGGTATGCAATAAGGTAGTCATGGTAGGGGATGCTTACGTCGGATTGGCTGATGTCGTGTGATATCTGTCCCACCTCTCTAACCTGGTTTGCGCGTCATTCACGTATCTGTGAGTGTTAGAGCAACATGCCTTTTCGCCACAATTACGCGGCCGGCTTCGAGAAAGGGGTACTTCACCGACAGCAGGTGTGGCCGTAGTGCTCCAAGGAGACGACTCATACAAGAAATGGAAGAGGCCGTACTGGGTTATGTTGAACAGAACCCGTCAGCTAGTACTCGAGCAGATGCGTGAGGCGTGGGCGTGGTATGGAGTGTTGGAGGTGGTATGGATGTAGTCCACAACATACTAGACGGCACTGGGAGCAACATCCATCTTCTCGTTGGCACGTTCTCCTCGACATGATTCAGTATGGCTTACTCCAGATCGGATGTGCGGGATCTCCTTGGAGAACCATTGTCACGCGTGACCCTTTCTTGAAGCCGTTGCGTAATTGCGGTGAAACGGCTATGCGATGGAGTCATACGTCGTGCATGACGATCTTGATAAAGGCGACAAGCAGCTCTTCCATTACAGTGAGCTACACCATTCCGAAGAGTCACAACGGTGTACTCTGCAAAGGAGTACTCAACCGTGTTGCTCTAACACTGACAGACACTTGAATGAGCCTTCAACCAGGTCTGAGAGGTAGGACAGACGTCAAATGACACCAGCAGATCCGAAGTAAGCGTCTCCCACAATGACCACCCTGCTGTAAACCTACCAAGCAAACATGTTTTCAGCACGGAAACGGTACGTTTACGGACGTGGGTTCGTATTAAAAATATTATGTACTCCCCTCCCCTCTACAAGTTCTAAAAGTCTGTAATGGGAAATTCCGAACACTGCATTATGTGTGATGAAACGCCCGCTAAACATGCTGGGCAGAGCAGGTGATTAGGATTTTGGAAAGGGCCAAATAACGCTGGGGTCAGTTTCACCTTACGTTGTAATTTAATAACACATTTACAACCAAAGCCGCACATAACCGAACTTTTACAAAGGCTGAAAGCCCCCAAACAAGAAATCTTAAAAAATCAACAATGTAGATTCAAAGTGACGGAAAACAGGCAGTTACAATTACAAATAGTATACATGACCGCTAGGCTGAAAGCCTCAAGGCAAGGGTGGATAGACAAACATAAACAAGATGCAATGCAAACGGCTGAAGGCCCACAATAAAATTTTCAAGATTTTAAAATAAATTACCATAACCTTTCAAGGGCAGAAGGCCGCAATGTTTAAGCTTGAAAGGTAATTTTAAGAATAAGTTTCCAAAGCTGAAGGCCCACAATTAATTTTCCACAATTTTAAAATAATATAACCATAAACCTTAAGTTTTAAGCAACTCAAACCTGACTAAAAGAAAAGACCACACAACGGCAATAACCTTTCAGGAAATATCCACTTGCCAGAATTCAAACTTACTTACATAAAACATCGGCTGTGATAGATTACAAAGAGACAGTTAAACACCGGTGAGAAAGACAGTGAAGACAAAAGCACTCAGAAGCCTCCAGGGGGTCGGTCTGCCCTCGTTCACTTAGGTGAGATAGGTGGTGAGCCCAACTACACTTGATCCGTCGGAACCTAACCAAGGGACAGCCACGGAACGACCGACAAACGACTTGCTTGCCACCAATGGTACATGAGAATTCAAAAAACACCAAAATGTTACGGGCGTCATTATCCACAATCAACTATGTGTATTTATTAAGTTGTCAAAACTACACACCGTGTTGGACAGCGACAACAGGTGAGGAAAAGACACTGCCTGAAATTACGTTATTGGCCGGGGCAGGTGTCGGAACAGTAACGGCCACAAGACAGAAAATTCCGCTGGTGCATTTGAATTGTAGTCAACCAATATACAGGGTTATTACAAATGATTGAAGCGATTTCACAGCTCTACAATAACTTTATCATTTGAGATATTTTCACAATGCTTTGCACACACATACAAAAACTCAAAAAGTTTTTTTAGGCATTCACAAATGTTCGATATGTGCTCGTTTAGTGATTCGGCAGACATCAAGCCGATAATCAAGTTCCTCCCACACTTGGCGCAGCATGTCCCCATCAATGAGTTCGAAAGCATCGTTGATGCGAGCTCGCAGTTCTGGCACGTTTCTTGGTAGAGGAGGTTTAAACACTGAATCTTTCAACCCCACAGAAAGAAATCGCATGGGGTTAAGTCGGGAGAGCGTGGAGGCCATGACATGAATTGCTGATCATGATCTCCACCACGACCGATCCAACGGTTTTCCACTCTCCTGTTTAAGAAATGCCGAACATCATGATGGAAGTGCGGTGGAGCACCATCCTGTTGAAAGATGAAGTCGGCGCTGTCGGTCTCCAGTTGTGGCATGAGCCAATTTTCCGCGGGCTACGCGTGAAACTTTGCCCGCACGCGCTCAACCGTTTCTTCGCTCACTGCAGGCCGACCCGTTGATTTCCCCTTACAGAGGCATCCAGAAGCTTTAAACTGCGCATACCATCGCCGAATGGAGTTAGCAGTTGGTGGATCTTTGCTGAACTTCGTCCTGAAGTGTCGTTGCACTGTTATGACTGACTGATGTGAGTGCATTTCAAGCACGACATACGCTTTCTCGGCTCCAGTCGCTATTTTGTCTCACTGCGCTCTCGAGCGCTCTGACGGCAGAAACCTGAAGTGCGGCTTCAGCCGAACAAAACTTTATGAGTTTTTCTACGTATCTGTAGTGTGTCGTGACCATATGTCAATGAATGGAGCTACAGTGAATTTATGAAATCGCTTCAATCATTTATAATAGCCCTGTAGTTAATTCCACCGTATGGCTGCTAAATTTCAGCAATACAAACACTCGGTGTTGGTCAAAGGAAAACCTCCTCAACAGCGAACCACCGAAAAGAATCACACAACATGAATGGACGTGGCTTGGGTACTTCAAACCACTCAACTTTCACGTCCTGGGTCGTAAACCACGAAGCTCGTAGCTATCAGACAGCTCCACACACGCTCCGACACTGCACTATGACCCCCAGCAGACCAAGCCGACTGCACCGCGCAGAGACATCTTCCCTGGCCTACAGCAACCGACCGATTCACGCAGACCCCCTAGCCGGAAATAACGGCAACTACACATACAACCTGATAAACACTTGCACGAAGACATGAACGATACCCAACAGTAACTAAGCACACACGAAGACAAATCGGGAGTCGATGAACACACACACACACACACACACACACACACACACACACAACTGACTAATGAACGATCGGCGAGCCAAGACGCGTGGTCCGGTAGGACGACCGACCGACGATCCACCAAGACCGTGGCCCGGGTCAAGTGATGCGTGGCAGCAATGGTCGGGAGAGCCATGTCAACGCAGACCGCGACTACACCAGTGCCGCATTGCAACTCCCCGACTGGCAGGTCAGGACTGCGCTCCAGACCCGTTCCAACTGACTGGCAGCCCGAGCTCGCGACCGGAAATCGCTTACGACAGACAACGACCGGGAAGTAATGGCAGTCGAGCAAATATACTACGAGAGGGGATACATCAATACGCGCTGCTAGCGCCGGCCATAGTCAGACAAAGCAGCTACTCAGTGAGAGTAGTAATTTAAATTGACGTAGTGAGGGGGGAGTACGTTAAAAACAGAGTGTAAAATACATGATGTCGGGAACACGAGCCACACACGGCTCATGCGGGGTCAATGCAGATAACGTACCCACAGTTCTGTACCCTCTCGTGTTTTTGTGTGCGAAACGGACTGTGACGTAGAGTTAACTATGTTGATGGAGAGCATTGTCGGTCAGTGGGGATAGCCTGCATGGCATGACTACGTTTCCTGCATACGGCTGTGATGGCAGCACTTGTCCCGTTGCGCAGGTGGCCGTGTGGCTGCGGTACAACGTGAACGAGGGCCTGTACGAGTACGTGCTGCGCGTGGTGCTGCTGCACCGCGACGACACCAAGGACCTGCTGCTGCCGCCGCCGTACGAGGTGCTGCCGCAGTTCTTCGTCACCGCAGACGTCCTGCAGGAGGCCTACGACGCCTGCCTCAGAGGTACAGTGCGCCCTCGCGCGCTGTTCCGCATGTGATTCCAAATAGCCTTCCCGCGAAATGGCAGCCAGTTTGCAATCAGGAGCTAATATAATGTCGATGAACTCTGTTCAGTGAGGACTGCTATCCCGTATGTCCACTGACTCTGCATTGGCTGCCTCCTACGCTCTGCTAACGCCATGAAGTAAGAAAACAGCAGTCATTCCTTTCTTCTCTCTCTCTCTCTCTCTCTATTCTTTTAGTCGGTTCCGACTCTTCGTGACCCCATGAACAAAATCACGCCACTTTTTCCTGTCTTGCACTTTCTCCCGTAGACCTTCCGGGTTGGAACACATTGCTTCTGTGATGCCATCGATCCATCTCATCCTCTGACGTCCTCTTCTTCTAGTTCCTTCAATCTTCCCCAGCATTAATGTTTTTTCCAGCGAGGCATGCCTTCGCATTGTGTGTCCAAAGTAGGTCAGCTTTTGTTTTAACATTAGACCTTCCAGGGAGAAGTCTGGTTTTATTTGCTCCAATATTGATCTGTTGGTTCTCTTTGCAGTTCATGGAACTCTAAGAAGTTTCCTCCAACACCACAATTCGAAGGAGTCAATTCTTCGCCGTTCAGCCTTTGTAATGGTCCAGGTCTCACATCCATACATCACAACTGGAAAGACCATAGCCCTCACAGTACGGATCTTTGTTGCTAGTGTTGTATCTCTGGACCTTATAACCTTGTCAAGGTTTGACATCGCCTGTCTACCGAGCAACAGGCGTCTCCGGATTTCATGACTGCAGTCGCCATCAGCAGAGATCTGGCAACCGAGATAACTGAATGTGGTCACTACCTCCATGGTTTCTCCTGCTATATCCCACGAATTGGTAGGTGTAGTTGCCATAATTTTCGTTTTCTTCACATTCAGCATAAGACCGGCCTTTTCACTTTCGTCTTTCACCTTCAGTAAGAGTGTTCTCAATTCTTCTTCACTTTCTGCCAACAGGATCGTATCATCCGCGTACTTGAGGTTGTTTACATTTATTCCAGCTATTTTAATTCCTGTTTCTTCTTCATCTAGCTTTATTTAAACCTACATGCAGAGATTATTAGAACAGGTGCAAAAAAATAGCTGCTTATACGAGGGTCACTCCAAAAGAAATGTACACTCTTTTTGTAAAAATACAGTCTTCATTCCGCATGTGTGAAGATTTTTCAGTGTGTAGATACATCCTTCCCGCTTGTTTTCAAACTTAGTTCAACCAGTTCCCGTGAGTGGCGCCGTCACAGCATGTCTTCAAGATGGCTGCTGCACTTTACGTTCGTCAGAAGCAACGTGCTGTCATAGAACTCCTGTGCTGTGAAAACGAGACACTGGGAAACGTGCACAAGAGGTTGAAAAACGCATATGGAGATGCTGCTGTCGATCGAAGTACAGTTAGTCGGTGGGCAAGAAGGTTACGTGATGAAAGTGGGCACGGCAATATTGAGGACTGCTCTCGCAGCGGCAGGCCTCGTACTGCACACATTCCAGACAATGAGCACAGAGTTAACGAAATGGTGACTGCTCACAGACGCATCACAGTGAACGAATTGTCACGCTAAGTTGGAATAGGGGAAGGAAGTGTTTGCAGGTTTGTGCCAGGTGGGTTCCCAGGATGTTGACAGTGGCTCACAAAGAAGCAAAAAAAAAAAAAAAAAAAAGCGGTATGCAGCGAACTATTGGAACAGTACGAGAATGGTGGAGATGAATTTCATGGAAGAATTGTGACAGGTGATCATTTTTCACCAGAGACGAAGAGGCAATCAATGAACTCCCATCATGCAAATTCACCGAAGAAAAAAAAATTCAAAACAACACCTTCTGCTGGAAATGTTATGGCTACGGTTTTTCTGTTCCGAAGGACTGTTGATTGTGGACAGTATGCCAAGCCAAGTGGAACCACCATAAATTCTGATGCATATGTAACGACACTGAAGAGACATCAAGTTCGGCTGAGTCGTGTTCGACTAAATCGGCAAAAGCAGGATGTTTTGCTGTTGCACGACAATGCATGGCCACATGTCAGTCAAAAAACCATGCAAGCGATCACAAAACTCGGATGGATAACACTGAAACATCCGCCTTGCAGTCCTGACCTGGCTCCATGTGACTATCATCTATTTGGGAAACTGAAAGACTATCTTCGTGGAAGAAGGTTTGAAGATGATGACTCCCTTCTGCACGCTGCCAAACAGTGAGTCCAACAGGTTGGTCCAGAATTTTACTGTGCGGGTATACAGGCGCTGGTTCCAAGGTGGCGTAAGGCAGTTGAGAGGGATGCAAATTATGTGGAGAATTGAAAATATTGTTCCTAAAGGATGTACCTACACACGGTAAAACTTTCAAACATGTAGAATAAAATATCGATTTAAAAAAAAAAATAGTGTGCATTTCCTTTGGAGTGATCCTCGTGGTAAGTAATCTTTACTCACCTCAGACTGTTTCGGTCTTTATCGCTGTTGTCAAGTACTTGCGATTACAATTTTGGTGATTTATTTTAAACTGGCTATAATGTACTCACGCCTGTAGTGATGTGACGTCCATATTACGTCGTTAGTTAACTGTCACTCTTTTAATAATGTGGTCAATGATGTAAATATATTCAAAATGAAATGTTAATTATGGTGTGACAGTAGTTTGACAGTTCCACTCTTACGACGCTACATGTTTACAAACAGTCTGCGGATGAACAGGGATATTATTTTAACAACTAAAATCTGTTACGACTCTCTTCGGTTATTGCATATGTTACTCCCAATTTATCCAGTTTCGCCTCCTAAAAGTTCAATCAAAGTATTGAGGTAGCACTTGTGTCTAAATTCTGTATGTTCGTTTAATATTTCTTGTCAGTATTTTTTCGTATATATATAGATTTCTAATTGTTCAAGAATGTCCATTGCAAAACGTTTTGGTATTCTGTGGGGAATCTGGAATGTATTTTTGATCGTTTCTGCAGTTATAAAACAGTTAACTAACGACGTAATATGGACATCACATCAATATAAACGTGAGTACAATATAGCTACTTCAGTATAAATGACATTCACATTGATACATGTTCTCAACGAAATCGTAATCGCAGGTACATGACACCTGGCAATGAAGGCCGAAACAGTCCGTCGTGAATAAAGATTTCTTATTAGAAGCAGCTGTTTGGTACATCTGTTCTAATAATCGAGTCGTTATCAGACATATATTATGCTGCTGGCTTAAAGATGAAAAACTATTGACTATGTATAGATGATTGCGCTTCATCGTTCATCAACTTTTGGATCGTCTAATGTTACTCCAACTGTATATCTGGCTAAAATAGTTCTCATTACGAGAGATTCGTTGTAGTATGAAAGCGAAGTAATTTTTTCAGGGGAATACTTAGCTTTGAACCAGCTGAATCTCATCCACCAATAATGTCCATTAGGGACTGTATATTATAAATTTGCCTGGATTTTGGACGTGATGTTAAAAATAATATTTTTCAACACACTCATTATTCATTTTATCAACAGTTGTATTTTTCGTAAGTATTTACAAAGATATTAACACTAAACTAAGTAGTTCTAAGTTCTAGGGGACTGATGACCTCAGAAGTTAAGTCCCATCGTGCTCCGACCCATTTGAACCAATATACAAGCTGCTAAACTTTTAGTGGTATCCAAGCATTCATTAATTACACTATAAATAGTCCTATTGCAACCGCCATTATAACATAATGTCGAATGTGAGAGACAAAACTTCATGAGTATTAATTAAAAGTTTTGCGAATGAGATAAAGTAAGGGACTTCATTTCTGATGCCGAGAGACGTTGGATGTTATTTTGATTTGCTTTACGCATGAGTAGAGGTAGTCAGTCTCGTTTACCTACTGCCCATTTTTGTATCTATGTTAACAGAAAACTTTCCAACCGCCTACTGGTTCCACAGTAATGGCGATTTATAAAATAGGGAAGTAACTTCACTTTAGAAAATTTATAAAGCAGAGTCACAGCAATTGAAACCATGTAATAATAATTACTTACCCAGTACTCAATGTCAAACTTTTTTTGAAGACCTATTGAAAATGTTCTTAAAATGTCAACTGCTTACCGCCAACCATAAAAGCTGGAACGCCTAATAATGGGCTGTACATACTAGGTTGACTAACACTGATGTAAACCAGTGCAGCAAAATGGGTTTTATTCTGCCATTAATCATACGTATACTTGCATCTACATTGCCTTAATTGCGTACAAAACTTCTAGATTTACGTTGCACTGCATAACGACAAAAACGATAAGCGCCTTTTTTTTTCAGCCTCTTGTAGGGACGGAAAATGAAAGAGAAGTGAGTATTCGAAATTGCTTGTGTACAAATACTTCATTTCTGTGGCAAATGTTTTTCAACATAAGCACAAATCTTCTAATAACAGGGTACCAAACCCTATCCCTAAAGCAAAATTTAAAAAAAAGTCTCTGATATTTTCATCCAGACACATCGTCACGAAACCCTACAATTTCCTTTTGTGTGCTTGAGGTTCAACCCACTCGTATAGCATTTAACTTCCACCATTCAGACTACCATTATATCCATCCCATAAGCCTCTGAACTTGTTTCATCGACACACAGAGAGCTGTTGAGAAATAGGTATGCATTTACATCACTCGTAACTATCTTGATCATAAACAAGAGTCTCATCATCATTTCCACTTCCAAAGTCAGTCTTCACATCACCATCGCCTTACCATAAGTCAATTTTCACATCAAGATTCTATTTTTAATTTAAGAATTCACTTATCTCTTCATTTTTTATCATTTCTACCAAGATTTCAAAAGTGTTTGTATACATAATTTTCCTTATGTCTTACATTGCTCCACATGTAAGCCTCTTTTCTTTCCTTTGTTGAGGGAACTCTGTATGACAGACGGTGTGGTATCGTCCAGTTCTTCGTTTTGATAGCTGTCATACATGACCAGTATGTGAATGAATGGGGTTGTGTATTACGCTCCTTATTTCGTATATTTTCTTCTGCTCCCCCTTATCATGTGTTTATTTCTTCTCAAACTTTCATATTCATTGTTGTGGGATAGACTTTAAATTCTTCCTCATAATTCCTTATTAGATCCTTTAAGTCTTCTGTTCGTATTCTAGACTTTCATGCTCATCTTCTGTGACGCGTATACAATCTTTGGCCCTACAAGTGCCTGGCAATGTACTAGTTTAGTCCTCAACTAATAATACATAGGGTGAAACAAAATTCGCACGCCACCGTGCGATTCCCTACATACCAACAGTGCAAAAAAGTATGTAACAAAATTTCGTCCTGCGTGTATTTTCGGTTAACGGCAACGATAACAGCGTCTCTTGTGCGTCCATTCTCTACATGAAATACGCACTGGACGAACTGTTGTTACAGACATTCTTGTGCTGTCGCCACGAAAGAAATCGCGCTGAGGTGTCCGAGTGCGTGAATTTTGGTTCATCCTACAGACATTGGGGATATTCCATGAAGCATACTCAGGTTCCTTTTTCTCTTATGAAAATACATTATACAGCAAAAGAGCAGCTGGACAAGAGGTGATTGAATATCACCTTGAAAAAGAAAAGCCCGACATAATGTCTGTAATGCTATACAACTACAAAGAAATAATACTGATATGTGTTTGAAAAGGAATTGATTTACTACCTGAAATTCAATGCTAAAATGTCTTGGCCTCCAAATCGGCAACATACTAAAATGGGAACTATACTTTAATAAATTGATCCACAAAGTCACTCCATCCTACTCTCTGTTCAAAATAATTTGTTACTTTCTTGTCCTAAAGACACAAATTCCGCCTTATCTTGGGTATTGCGATTAAGGTTACTGACTGTTCAAAAATAACCGAAAGGAATTGCATATTACCTAATGACTCCTTCTACAAATTATTGGAAGTTATTGACTTCCTGCTGATAAGTGCTGCCACCATGGAAAGCAACTGCTGTTTTAAAGAAGTCTCCATTGTATGGTATATTATGTTATAATATATTGTATTATAATTATAGTAATAATAATAATGAGTTACAGATAAAAATAAAGAAAATAGAAACTGCAAATTAGTTAAAATAAACGAAGTTTGTTAAGTGAAGCTATTAGTAATGTAAAAGAGAATAAAAGAATGATAGGAAGAGGAACGGAATAACTGGGCTAATTGTGTGCAATATATTTTACAATATTTCAAAATTGATTAAATAGATGTTAAACTTTATCAAATGTGCATACCAGTCAGTCTTATTTTATTCAAACTGAGAATTCAACAATCAAACAAATCGAAGTCTGTAACCCTGAGAAAATGGTAAATTACATTCAACAATAATAAACTCAATAACACTAAAACCATTCCGATAATCCAAATTAACTTTGCAACATTTAAAACACAAAAATACAAAAATATATATGTGCCTTAAATATTAGGCTTGCCTTTCATAACATCCGATTAACTGGAAGTGTTATAATAAATATCAGCCAGGACATGAACAAGATTCCATTAGTAGAATATTAGGGCATGCAATGGTTTTTCCTTAAGGCTGCGCCATAACTGGTGACTGTGCTAATACAACATCATTGACTTAATCACATTATTTCGAAAAGCACCCACCCGAACTACGTATAACTGCGGCGGGAGGAATCCAACAATACTCTATGGCAGAATCGTCGACAGTCGGATGTCCGCAGCGTCAAATCAGTGTGTGCCCCGGGCAGTACAGTTGCGCCCAATGTAGCACTATTGCTTTCTGTTTGAAGTCCAGTTTAGGAGAAGTAGAAACAATTAAAATAATTAAACATGCGCAACACAAGACACTAAGGGATGTCTTAGAGGAAAAGAGCGATCGCCGAATAATTTCCATGTGTGTGTGTGTGTGTGTGTGTGTGTGTGTGTGCATTCCTAAGGGACCAATCTGTTGAGGTCATCGGTCCCTAGACTACATACTACTGAGACTAACTTAAACTTAACTTACGCTAAGAACAACACACACACCCATGCCCGAGAGAGGACTTGAACCTCCGGCGGGAGCGGCCGCGCAATCCGTGACATGGCGCCTCAAACCGGGCGGCCACTCCACTTTCCGTGGACGAACATATTCGTCCACCTTGACTAAGGCGAGGACAACAGTGCCTTCGATTTCGGTGAATTGTTTTGATACGCACCGTCACCGGGGAAGTCGTGTTGAACGGTGCCGTGTCCATTACGGTGCAAATTAAATAATGCTGTGACCATTACAGTACGTGTTTCCTGTCTTATGAGTATTTGTGGAAACGCCAAATTGTAATTGAAAATATGTCAGAAGTGTCATCTTGGAGAACAGGTGGATGGTCTGCATGCTTTCCCGTCGTTTTTACTGCTGAATACTGATAAATCATTTGATGTCGGTCACATTGTTGTTGCTGCTGTTGTTGCTACAGACCTCAGCCAAAACATTGGTTTGGTGTTGGACTCACACCAGTCTATCCTGTGCAACTCTCTTCGTCTCTGAATAGCTGTCACAACCTATACTCCTTTGAAACTTCTTTCTGTATTCCTGTCTAGGTCTTCTTCTGCAATTTTTACCCCAGATACTTTCATCCATTACCAAACTGATGATTCCTTGATGCCTCAGGATGTATCGTATCAACAGATACCTATTTTTAGTCAGGATGTACCAGAATATTTTACCCAGTATTCGATTCAATACTTCCGTCATTCGTTACTCGCTCTCCCTATCCAATCACCATTCGTCTCTAGCACAACAATTTAAAAGCTTCTATTTCTTCTTGTCTCAACCGTTTACCGTTCACATTTCACTTCCATACAATGCTACACTCCAGAAAAATACCTCCAAAAAAGCTTTCCTAACATTCGATGATACGAAACTTCTCTCTTTCAGAAATGATTTCCTTGTTGTTCCCAGTCTGCATTTTCTATCCTCTCCACTTCTGTCACCATCAGTTATGTTACCGCCCAAATAGGGAAACTCGTCTACTACTTTTATTGTCTCAGTCCTAATCTAAATCCATTAGCGTCGCCTGATTTAGTATGACTTCATTCCATTACCTCTGTTGCTGAAATTCATCTTATAAGCTCTTTTCAAGACATTATACACTCAGTTCAGCTGCTCCTCCAAGTCTAGTGCTGTGTGAGCGAGAATTACAATGTCATCAGCTAGTCTTAAAAATGTTTATTTCTTCTCTCTGAACTTCAGTTCTCTCTCCAAATTTTTCTTTGGTTTCCTTCACTTCTTGTTCATTATGCAGATTGAATAACATCATGGGGACGCTACAACATTTTCTCACTCCCTTCTCTACTGCTGAATTCTGCTCAGCTCCTTCGATTCTTACTGTAATGTAGTATGGTTTCTTTAGGAGCTCCAAATAACCATTCCCCCACTGCATTTTATCCTTGCTAGCTTCAGAATTTGCCAACGGCCTTGCCGCAATTGAAACGTGAGTTCTCGACGGATCACTGAAGTTAAGCGCTGTCGGACTTGGCTAGCACGTGTAGGCAAGTGGCGTGAACTCAGCCCTTATAAAGCCAGCTGAGGAGCTACTTGACTGAGAAGTCGCGTCTCCGGTCACAAAAACTGCCAACGGCCAGGAGAGAGGTGTGCTGATCACTTACGCCTCCATATCCGCAACCAGTGATTCCTATCGCCTGAGGACGGCTCGGCGATCGGTCGGTAACAATGGGGTTTCGGGACCCATTCAGGTGGAGTTTTGTATAGGTTCAGAATTTCAAAGATTCTAGTCGAATCAGCATTGTTAGTACCTTTCTATTGTGTATTATAAAAGTACGTTTCACTTTGCTTTAACCTAAATTCTTAAGATAACTCAGAGGGTTTAGCATTTGCCCGCGTGTTCCTAAATCTCTTCGGAACCCAAACTGATCTGCCCTGACGTCAGCTTCTACCAGTTTTCTTCCATTCATCTTTAAATAATTCATTTTAGCCTACTGCAGTCATGGTTAATTAAACTGATGGTTCGATAGTATTCACTAGGGCTGGGCAAACGATACTCGATATTTCTTGATACACCACAGCGTTCGATACAGTATCGATCATGTCCGAACAACCACGTGACAGTTGATTCACGAACTGCGAGTGCAAGAGACAGGGATGCGCGAGAAATAACTAACTAGCAACAACAATAAGCTATGGCCCTGTTTAAAATTATACAGTTTCATGCAACACTGGAGGAAGTAACATTAGATCCTACCACTGCACAAACTCCTACTGTCTTTGAACGAATTTACAGTACGAGTTCTCACACAGTACCGGTACGTACGTATATACGAACACTTATGCTGGTTTTTGAGTAAAGGTGACAAAGACGAAAATGTGGTCCTCCAAAAAATATTACTTGACTGAACCCAATACAATAATATCTTTGTTTATGAGAGATGGTTACGATGTTCCAAATAGACTGCAAATAAGTGATTCAATGGTTGTTGACATATTAGAGTAACAGGTAAAAAAGTTACCAGATTTTAATAAGTTTGAAAACAAGACGTCAAAATTCAGATGAATCAAACAAGAATTAAATGCTGAACAAACGAAATACATCATAATAGAGTGCCTGATATTTTTATCCCGAGAATGAGTGCCAAGATCCTTCTTGGAGATTGTAGCAATAGACGTCATTAGATTGCGGGACGACCGAAAGCTCAATAATATGAGGGAGCCATTATTGCAATCTTTTATTTATTTATTAGTTGCCGTTGTACCACATTACCTGCACCCTGGAAGGTTATTTTAGTCAGCTTTTCATAGTTATTTTCATTATTACAATTAATACTGCATTAAAACACTCAGACAAGTCGTTGTGATAGTACCTACAGAAGATGAAACTTCCCCTTCAGAAATTAAGAATGACTGTGCTGGTAAACTTCTACGTTATTTGATTTTCAAATACCTGAGCAAAAAACGAACGTACTCACACAGTTCGCTCTTTACTTACTCTGATCATCACTATTCTGAAACACATATTTTTTAGGGCAACGCAGTCTGCCTTTCAATAATCCCTACAAAAGAGTGGCCCTGACTGACAATAACCTATACCTTTCATGAATCACTTACCTCACAAAAATCTTCCTTAGTCGAACTACTGCAATACGGCGAGCGCCAACACTGCCAGCTAAATAAAAGATTCTAACTACTGAAGGCACTAACTACTGATAGTTATAGTTAGCAAATGAAAGATTTTGATAGGGAACAAACAATGCATTTACCTTAATAGTGTTCAAAAGTCATTATATATATATATATATTATATATATATATCAGTTCATGACATCCAGTCTTACAAATTTCCTTTTTCTGACGGACACGCGTCCAGATCGTCCGATCTCAAAACTCAAAACTCTGGCATCTCTCTGCCCACACCCACCACTGCTAGCGGCTCACCTCCAACTGTCCAACGCTACGGGCTGTTCACATCCAACTGCTCAACACTACACAAGCGAATATTTGAACAATGAGTCCAACCAGCCACAGACTGCACACAGCGCAGTCAGCGATTTTCATATAGAGCACTTCGTGGTGTTACCAACATGAAAACCTAAACAGCCTACTTACGAAGTCACTAGATCGCAGGCCGATCAAAAGATGCAACAGAACCCGAGATTGCCCGAACTGTGACGTACTCTGTCCGGAAAGTTCAAGTCATGTTCCAGCGCAGCGCTAGTATTCTCTACTGCCAACACCTGACTTCTCTCGGTTGCCACAGGACTCTGCGCTGAAGAGGACCACCCGTACGTGATCAGGGCCAACTACACGGGGTCGCGCGCGTCTCGCAACCCCGAGGCGCGGCTGTCCTACTTCCGCGAGGACGTGGGGCTGGCGTCGTACATGGCGTTCATGGGCCTGCAGTATATCGTGCCCTGGGTGAACGCCACCGAGTGCCCGTGGCCCGTGCTTCGGATGCGCGGAGACCTCTACTACTTCCTGCTGCGAAACCTGCTGGCGCGCTACGACCTGGAGAGGCTGTCGCATCACTTGCTGCCCGTCAGGCCAGTCGAACTGTGGGAGCCGGTCTCGGTAAGCACGCCGCGTCATACTCGTGCAACTACACTTAAAAACTAGACTTTTCTTTACTGGCCACCACTTATTAAGTAGAAATTCTTCAATGGTATACAAGGAATTGTACAGGAGAAATGCTATTGAATTACATTTACAACTTGCTTATCTATCTGTCAGAAATTTTATGTTATTGATTAACTGATCAAAAATTTTTTTTGTTCAATGTTGAACTCGTATCTCAGTCATTGACACCATTAATATTAGGTAATAGAGGTCAGTTGAAAAGATGAAAAATGGGAAGGCAGTTGGCCCAAACCAGATCCCCTCGGTAAAAAGGGAGCTGAGCTCCTTTGGGATTTAATGGAGAAGATTTGGCGACAGGAGGAGATGCCAGACGAGTGGAGAACTAACGTACTGATCCCAATATTTAAGGGGAATGGTAATGTGCAGGACTGCAGTAACTATAGAGGTATTAAATTGATGGCACACACAATGAAAATATGGGAAAGAGTTATAGAAGCAAAATTACGCAAGGAGACTGTGGTGTGTGAAGAACAGTTTGGGTTCAGGCCTGGAAGAGGAACAACTGATGCAATACATGCTTTAAGGCAGATAGTGGAGAGATACAGGGAGCTACAAGACGATCTACATATGGCTTTCATTGATTTGGAGAAAGCATATGAGTCCCAAGGAACGAAATATGGAGAAGAATGAGAGAGCAGTGCGTGCCAGAGAAGTGTGTGAGGTTAGTGAAGGAAATGTACAGAGGAGCAATGACACAGGTGAGAAGTAGTGCAGGCATGACAAAGGAGTTTCCAGTGAAAGTGGGGTTGCATCAAGGGTATGCGCTTAGTCCCTGCCTCTTTGACCTGATTATGGATGTGATGGTGAAAGATGTGAAGAAGGAAGCGCCGTGGAATATGATGTTTGCGGATGATGTTGTTCTTTGTGAGCAGGGTATCGACAGACTTGAGGAAAAGCTGGAGGATTGGAGGAAGGCACTAGAAGAAAGAGGGATGAAAATTAGCAGGACAAAGTCAGAATATTTAGCACTGAACGATGTGCAGATGAGGTCTTGCAAGATCCAGGATGATGAGCTGAAATCGGTCTGCAAATTTAAATACCTGGGGTCATTCATACAGAGGGACGGAGGACGAGATACAACACCGAATAAATTGCGGTTGGAAGAACTGGACGAAAATGAGTGGAGTGATGTGTGATAAGAAGGATGGAAGAAGGAAGAGGCAATGGATAGAGTACTATGGAGGAGAAGTATCCAGAAGAGCAACGCCGACCCTACGTGACGTGGGACAAGGCGACGATAAAGACGAAGAAGAGGTCATTTCTCACTCTAGTAGTAGGTATTGACATCACTCTTCTGAAATTTTGATGCATCTAAGCGAAATATGTATTTTGACGGCAAAGTTAAAATCGTAGCTCCTAGAAGAGGTACCTACATGACGCGAACACATTATTCTTGCTGCTAGCTTTTGTGCAATGAAAACTTTCTTTCGAGTGATAAGTCACCCAGAAAAATATTCTGTATTATTGAGTGGAAATATGCAAATATGTCAGGAGCCTGATACATTTGTTTCCAAGATTAGCAATTATATGAAGAGCAAGATAGGATGAACTTAACGGTTTGAGAATCTCATTAATATTCATATTTCTGTTACAGTTTTCGTTAATATGTACACTCAAAGATTTGGAACATTCTATCCTAGTTACTGACTCCTGCTCATGTGCTACATAACTTGCTGGTATGCCACTATTTGTTACACAGAGCTGAATAAAGTGTGCTTCTTCAAAACTTAGGGAGATACCATTTCCAGGGAACCACTTAATAATTCTTTGGAAAATATCATTTACTAACTCATCCATTGCTTCCCCTCTAATGAAATTTATTACATCGCCAATAACAACTGCAAAAATTACAAATTGGGCTTGTTGAATGTTAAATGGAAGACCATTCACTTATACAAGGAATAGGAGTGGACCCAATATTGAGCCCTGTGGGACTCCCTTGGTAATGGTGCCCCAGTCACTAAAATTTTCTGCCTTTCCGGCAATGTCTGAATTATTCAGCACAACCTATGCATTCTTTGGTCAAGTGTGATTCAAACCAGCACTGTGAAAAGTCATCAGTTCCATAAAACCTGAGTTTTTCTAAGAGAGTATCATGATCTACACAATCAAAGACCTTGGAGACATCACAAAAAATACGAACTGGCGATGTATTACTATTTAAGGTTTGTACTGTCTGATGAGTGAATGTGTAAATGCAATTCTCAGGTATGCAACCTTTTTGGAATCCAAACTGTGATATGCTAAGAAATTTGTTCCCACTTAAGAGTGTGACTATTCTTGACTTCATTACTTTTTCGAATATTTTGGAAAAATATGTAAGCACGGAAATTGCACTATAATTGTTTAAGTCTTCTTGTCACTTTTCCTATGAAGTCGTTTACTAATAGAATCTTTTAACCTGTCTGTAAAAATTCCATGTACCAGTGATGCATTACATATATCAGCAAGGACATTACTTATTCAGTTGCTACTAGTTCTCATAATTGTGATAGAAATTCCATCAACGAAATAAGAGCTTTTATTTTTTAGAATTTTTATATCTTTATTAATTTCATTGAATAATGTTGACACTGCTTCTAGTTCCTTAATGTTTTGTGGAATGACGTTTTCAATACAGTCTCTTGTTTCTTCAGTTGAACTATTTAATCCTGTGTTTGCTGCTATGTTTAGAAAGTGATGTTTAAAAGTACTTGCAGCTTGTGCTTTACCAGCCACAACAATGTCATTAAGTTTAATTGTTATGGAATATTGTACTATACTGAGTGGCTGTCCTATCTCCAAATTCTGGACATTTTAGTGACTTTGCTTACAATATTATAGTATTTTTGTATTATGCAACAAAAGTCAGATGTTGACTTACTCTAACTTTGCAAAGATTTTCCCTTCTTTTCTTACATGAGATTTTAATTCCTTTAGTTATCCACCATTTACCTATTGTTTTTTTATGTCTTTTATGGATCTTTTCGATGACTTTTTAGGAAAGCAACTTTAAAACATTGACAGAAATTTACCATGAAACAAATTGTGTTTGACATCAGCAGCTCTTTCTACATATATCTCATCCCACACAACCCCATTGAGCTTACTCTTGAAACACTGTATGCTGTCTCACTAACAAGCCTCACTGCTTTGTATGAATTTGCGCCCGCCTTCTAAGATGCATACTGTTTATCTCCATTAATTGTGCATGGTGATCAGATACTCAGTTAGCATTTGGGTAAACATTAATTGTTTCAGTCTGAGCACTGTCTATAAAAATGTTGTGAATCAGTGTACTACTATATTGCTAAACACAAGTTCACAAGTTGGAAAACTGACTACTGAAATTAGTTTGAAACGCTCAAATAATAGTGTAGCTCGTTTTCCATGTCTATATCTTTTAAGAAATCCGCATTGAAATCTCCACTAACTATTAACTTTTCTGCTTTCTGACAAGCAGCTCAATAATGCAACTAGATTTCCCAGAAATAGCTGAAAGTTTCCTAGAGGGGATCTGTAGACTGTTTCAATTATCAGACAAATATTCTGCAATACAATCGCACAAGAACATGCTTCTAGGATCTGATAAATATAAGATCTACCTGTGTCAATACTTTTGACTTTGTGTCCAACTTTTACATATTTGGCAACTCGTCCTTTTTCCATGCTATCCCTACATGAAAATCATGCAAGTCTATAATCCCTGATATTTAACTTTTCCATCCCACCGTTACAAAGGTATAATGATTGTCGATATTCCTCTGTATTAGCGCTAATTTCTAAAATTGTTTCATCTTTGTCATTTCGCGAGATGTGTGTGGGAGGAAGAAATATACAGGGTGTTACAAAAAGGTACGGCCAAACTTTCAGGAAACATTCCTCACACACAAAGAAAATATGTTATGTGGACATGTGTCCGGAAACGCTTACTTTCCATGTTAGACCTCATTTTATTACTTCTCTTGAAATTACATTAATCATGGAATGGAAACACACAGCAACAGAACGTACCAGCGTGACTTCAAACACTTTGTTACAGGAAATGTCCTCCGTTGGCGAGGATACATGCATCCACCCTCCGTCGCATGGAATCCCTGATGCGCTGATGCAGCCCTGGAGAATGGCGTATTGTATCACAGCCGTCCACAATACGAGCACGATGAGTCTCTATATTTGGTACCGGGGTTGCGTAGACAAGAGCTTTCAAATGCCCCCATAAATGAAAGTCACGAGGGTTGAGGTCAGGAGAGCGTGGAGGCCATGGAATTGGTCCGCCTCTACCAATCCATCGGTCACCTAATCTGTTGTTGAGAAGCGTACGAACACTTCTACTGATATGCGCAGGAGCTCCATCGTGCATGAACCACATGTTGTGTCGTACTTGTAAAGGCACATGTTCTAGCAGTACAGGTAGAGTATCCTGTATGAAATCATGATAACTTGCTCCATTGAGCGTAAGTGGAAGAACATACTGACGAAACTAAAATGAGCTCTAACATGGAAATTAAGCGTTTCTGGACACATGTCCACATAACATCTTTTCTTTATTTGTGTGTGAGGAATGTTTCCTGAAAGTTTGCCTGTACCTTTTTGTAACACCCTGTATTACTTGATTCTTCCCGAAACTACTGAATCCAAATTTTAGTACCAAATCTCTGCGTGATGCACAACGCCTCTCTTTTGTCGTCTGTCACTGGAGTTTATCGAGCACCTCTGGCGCCGACTAAACGATCCCATGACGAAAAGCATCGCTCTTCGTTGGATATGTCTTCCATGACTCCAACCTGGAAAGGATCCCAGGCTGATGAACAATCTCAAGAATCGGTTGATCAAGTGGTTGCAAGCCATCTATTCGATGGATGAATTGCGTTTCCATAGGATTTTCCTATAAATGTCAGTCTGGCATCTTCTTTTCTTACTATCTGCTTTATGTGGTCATTCCACTTAAAGTCACTCTGTCTAGTTAGTTATTGCTAGATACTGTTTCCAGCATAATTATCAATGGTGTAGTTGTACAGTAGTGTATTTCTTTCATATGTCTGCACACTATGTTAAATTTATTTACGTTCAGGGTCAGCTACCAGTATCTGCACCATTCATCCATCTTCTGCTGGTCATTCGGCAAGTCGATACTGTCTTGTGGCGTTGTACTTTCTTGTAGACAACCGAATCATCTGCGAACAGTCTTAAAGAACTTCCGACACTGTCTACCAGATAATTTATGTACGCTGAAAATGTGTAACGATGCTATCACACTCACTTAGGTTACTCCGGAAGTTACCTTTACATCTGTCGATTTTGTTCCGCTAAGAGCGACGTGTTGAGTTCTGTCTGCAAGGAAGCCCTGAATTCAGTATCAAATCTGGTGCGATACGCGGTACTCTAGTATTTTTTTCACTAGACAGCAGTGAGGGGCGATGCCAAATGCATTCCTGAAACCAAGGAATACAGTATCAATCTGAGTGCTGTTGTCTTCAGCGCTATGGATCTCATGGAGGACAAGAGCGAGCTGAGTTTCCCAAGATCTCTGTTCGCAAATCTATTTTGATTTTTATAGAAAAGATTTTCATTCTCCAAAAACATCACAATTCTTTATCATAAATCATGTTCTAGAGTTATGCAACAGACTGAGGTAAACGATCGTTCTTTGGATCCTGTGCAGTTGCCAAATTGGTGAAATGTTTACTGCTCCATTACGCTCTCTCTTCCAAACAGTCCCAGAAATTTTGTGTGAGGTTATTATCGGGGGATTTAGTGGACCAGTCGACGTGTCTGAGCCTTCGTCAAACATGGAACGTGTGAACATGGCCGTTATCATCGTTGGAAAAGAAAGCGACCACATCGCAAGCAGCATGAAGATGTCGAAAGAAGGGCAACGCTGACTAATCGATAATGTTGACTAGTCGTCCTGACTCTTGTTCAGTAAACGCGATTGAGCGAGTCTAAGTCATGGTAAGAAACCCGCAAAATGTTACAAAACCACCATCCGTCTGACGCTCACACGCTGCGGGTTAAATAGTTCATTAGACTGAATCATTAACATAAGAGACAAAATCGCGTCCCATCCGCTTACACTACACGCCTTCAGGCGGCTAATGGCAAATTTCGATGCTGTTTGGTGCATTGATGGCACGCAGGTATAAGTGCGACTGTGAGTAATGTTCATTTTATACAGTTCCCTTTGGAGTGTTTTCCTGGAAAATGGTTGTAGTGGTATTGCATTCACTGACAGCACCAATTACTTCGGAACCAAATAGCATTAACAAGACGTAGCATACGTCTTTCATTGCTGTTGTTTAAGATCGTTTTACTACCACAGTTCTCGAAATTTGTTATTAGGGAGCGAGATCCACTTGACAGTTCGCGTTGATGAACAAAAAAATAGGGGAACCTCATTCATGGTGTGGTCGCAAGAGCACCAAAACGAGGTAGGTCCTGTCTGTCGTTCTGTCACTTTTCATGTACGCTATCTGAGCAGCAGTATCGGGACACACGTATGTAAGGCAGAATTGATAACTACATGTCACGAGAGGCTGACTCGCCGGTGTAAAAGAAGGTGTGGACAGACGTATTGTCACTAGAGGAACGCTTCACTCAAACTTCGTACTGGTTTCTTTGACATATTGATTTCCATTATTTTATTCTGTCGTATACTGCTGCTCCAGTTTCTGTAATAACATAAATTTTAGTAGCCTGAAAAAAGGCTTGTTGCGTACAGGTTCCAAAGCATCAGCTGAGCTGGATACAGGAACCTACGTCCCTACCAATTCACATTAAAAAGAAACCCAAATAATGACCACATACGGTATTCTGGCCGTGCCTACTATTCAAACACCACTGTTATGCTATTTCATTCCGTAACATCTCATTTCCTGCTTCCTCACAGACTCTTGTCTCATGATTTACACTGAATTGCAGGCATCCTACAGAGATCCACCCCGACACCAGCGACAATCGAAGCAGCTGCATAAGCAAACGAAGAGGCTCTGCTGAGTACCTGTAGCCCTGCTCACCGACTGTGGCCGGCCGCAAACTTCTGTACACAATTAACAACTTCAGTGATTTATCAGGAATCCAGACTTGGCATTAAAGTCCTCTTACTTTTCTCTACAGATGAAGAAGTGCATGGACGGGCAACGACATGGGGTACATAATGCCGTTATTACGACGTGGACTGCCACGCATGTTTTGTAGAAGGGGTGTTGTTGTTGTGGTCTTCAGTCCGGAGACTGGTTTGATGCAGCTCTCCATGCCACTCTATCCTGTGCAAGCTTCTTCATCTCCCAGTACCTACTGCAACCTATACCCTTCTGAAACTGTTTGGTGTATTCATCTCTTGGTCTCCCTCTACGATTTTTACCCTCCGCGCTGCCGCCAATACTAAATTGGTGATCCCTTGATGCCTCAGAACATGTCCTACCAACCGATCCCTGCTTCTAGTCAAGTTGTGCAACAAAATTCCCTTCTCCCGAATTCTATTCAATGCCTCCTCATTATTTATGTGATCCACCCATCTAATCTTCAGGATTCTTCTGTACCACCACATTTCTGAAGCTTCTAGTCTCTTCTTATCCAAACTATTTATCATCCACGTTTCGCTTCCATATATGACTACACTCCATACAAATGTTTTCAGAAACGACTTCCTGACACTTAAATTTATACTCGATGTTAACAAATTTCTCTTCTTCAGAAACGCTTTCCTTGCCATTGCCAGTCAACATTTTATATCCTCTCTACTTCTACCATCATTAGTTATTTTGTTCCTCAAATAGCAAAACTCAAATACTATTTTAAGTGTATCATTTCCTAATCTAATTCCCTCAGCATCATTCGATTTTATTCGACTACATTACATTATCCTCATTTTGCTTTTGTTGAAGTTCATCTTATATCCTTCTTTCAAGACACTGTCAATTCCGTTCAACTTCTCTTCCAGGTCTTTTGTTGTCTCTGAGAGAATTACAATATCATCATCATCATCAACTAAAGACTATGCCTTATCGATTTAGCCACAGCCCTCTCTCCACTGTCATCCTCTTCAATTTTTCATACGATTTTATCCCCATATCTTCTTTGATGTTATTAAAATACGTTGCTCTTGGCCTGCCCCTTGGTTTTTTCCCTAAAACTTTTCCTTCAAATACATTCTTTAGGAACTGGTTGTGTCTCTTTACGTGCCCTATAATTTTTTATTTTCTTTTCCCTACATAATTCAGCAACATTGTGTTCTCATTCACTTCTCTTAAGACCTGTTCATTACTTTTTCTATTTACTCAGCTTGTTATCGTCATTCTTCTCCGTATCCACATTTCCATTGATTCCAATCTCTTTTTCTCTGCCGTTGTTTCCTTTACTGCTTGCTCAATATACAGATTGAATAACATCGGGGATAGGCTACTACCCTGTGTCACTCCGTTCCCACCACTGCTCCCCTTTCATGCCCCTCGACACTTATAACTACCATTTGGTTTCTGTACAAATTGTAAATAGCCTTTCGCTCCCCGTATCTTACCGCTGCCACCTTCAGAATTTGAAGTGGAGTATTCCAGTCAACATTGTCAAAAGCTTTCTCTAAGTCTACAAATGCTAGAAACGTAGGTTTGCCTTTCCTTAATCTTTCTTCTAAGATAAGTCGTAGGGTCAGTATTGCCTCACGTGCTCCAACATTTCTACGGAATCCAAACTGATCTTCCCCGAGGTCGGCTTCTACTAGTTTTTCCATTCGTCTATAAAGAATTCGTGTTAGTATTTGCAGACGTGACTTATTAAACTGATAGTTCGGTAATTTTCACATCTGTCAACACCTGCTTTCTTTGGGATTGGAATTATTATTATATTCTTCTCGAAGTCTGCGGCTATTTCTCCTGTCTCATACATCTTGCTCACCAGATGGTAGAGTTTTGTCAGGGCTGGCTCTCCCAAGGCTATCAGTAGTTCTAATGGAATGCTGTCTACTCCCGGGGCCTTGTTTCGACTTAGGTCTTTCAGTGCTCTGTCAAACTCTTCACGCAGTATCATATCTCCCATTTCATCTTCATCTAAATACTCTTCCATTTTCATAAAATTGTCCTCAAGTACATCGCCCTTGTATAGACCCTCTATATACTCCATCCACCTTTCTGCTTTCCCTTCGTTGCTTAGAAGTGAGTTTCCATCTGAGCTCTTGATAGTCATACAAGTGGTCCTCTTTCCTCCAAAGGTCTCTTTAATTTTCCTGTAGGTAGTACCTATCTTACCCCTAGCGATATATGGCTCTACATCCTTACATTTGTCCTCCATCCATCCCTGATTAGCCATTTTGCACTTCTTGTCGATCTCATTTTTGAGACGTTTTGTATTCCTTTTTGCCTGGTTCATTTACTGCATGTTTGTATTTTCTCCATTCATCAATTAAATTCAATATCTCTTCTATTACCCAAGGATTTTTACCAGCTCTCGTCTTTTTACCAACTTGCTCCTCTGGTGCCGTCACTACTTCATCTGTCAAAGCTACCCATTCTTCTTCTACTGTGTTTCTTTGACCCATTCTTGTCAATCGTTCATCAATGCTCTGCCTAAAACTCTCTACAACCTCCGGTTCTCTCAGCTTATCCAGGTCCCATCTCACTAAGTACCCACGGTTTTGCAGTTTCTTCAGTTTTAATCTACAGTTCATAACCAATAGATTGTGGTCAGATTCCACATCTGCACCTGAAAATGTCTTACAATTTAAAACGTGGTTCCTAAATCTCTGTCTTACCATTATGTAATCTAGCTTAAACCTTCCAGTATCTCCAGGCCTCTTCCGTATATACAGTCTTCTTTCATGGTTCTTGAATCAAGTGTTAGTTATCATTAAGTTATGCTCTGTACAAAATTCTACGAGTCTGCTTCCTCTTTCATTCATTGCCCCATTCCATATTCACCTACTACGTTTCCTTCTCTTCCTGTTCCTACTGTAGAATTCCAGTCACCCATGACTATTAAATTTTTGTTTCCCTTCACTATCTGAATAATTTATTTTATCTCATCATATATTTCATCAATCTCTTCGTCATCTGCGGAGGTAGTCGGCATATAAACTTGCACTACTGTGTTACGCGTGGGCTTAGTATCTATCTCGACCACAGTAATGAAATCACTATGCTGTTTGTAGTAGCTTACGCACATTCCTATTTTTTATTCATTATTAAACCTACTCTTGCATTACCCCTATTTGAGTTTGTATTTATAACCCTGTATTCACCTGACCAGAAGTCATGTTCCTCCTGCCACCGAACTTTACTAATTCCCACTATACCTAACTTTGGCCTATCCATTTCCCTTTTTATATTTTCTAACCTACCTGCCCAATTAAGGTATCTGACATTCCACGCTCCGATCCGTAGAACGCCAGTTTCATTTCTCCTAATAACGACGTCCTCCTGAGTCGTCCCCGCCCGGAGATCCGTATGGGGGACAATTTTACCTCCGGAATATTTTACCCAAGAGGACGCCATTATCATTTAACCATACATCAAAGCTGCATGCACTCGGGAAAAATTAGGGCTGCAGTTTCCGCTTGCTTTCAGCCTTTCGCAGTACCAGCACAGTAAGGCCGTTTTGGTTATTGTTACAAGGCCAGATCAGTTAATCATCCAGACTGTTGCCCCTGCAACTACTGAGAAGGCTGCTGCCCCTGTTCAGCAACCACACGTTTGTCTGGCCTCTCAACAGATACCCCTCCGTTGTGGTTACACCTACCGTACGGCTATCTGTATCGCTGAGGCACGCAAGCCTCCCCACCAACGGCAAGGTCCATGGTTCATGGTTCATTTGGGAAGGGGGTGGGGATAGAAGGGGTATGAAAGTGTGTGGTAGGAAAGTGTGCTTCGGCTTTCACATCCCTTCGTAGAAATCTAGTTATACGTGGAGGTTCAAATGGTTCAAATGGCTCAGCACTATGGGACTCAACTGCTGAGGTCATTAGTCCCTTAGAACTTAGAACTAGTTAAACCTAACTAACCTAAGGGCATAACAAACATCCATGCCCGAGGCAGGATTCGAACCTGCGACCGTAGCGGTCTTGCGGTTCCAGACTGCAGCGCCTTTAACCGCACGGCCACTTCGGCCGGCATATACGTGGAGGCGCAATGAGAATACTGCCCAGGTAAATAGTGTGGAATGGTTTTATTGAACCATTAAAGAAGTGAAGTCTCACTGCGGAATTTTGAGTTGTATACTAGGAACGGAAATAATCATTCAGTGGCTGAAAGTCAAAACGAATAAGAAAAGATTCAAGTCTAGATCCGCCAATAACAAGCTTGTGGAAATTCCGTACAGACTACTGTGGGTTCCTAGCAACTCGTCCCTTATAGGGTGCCGAAAGGATGCTGCTTTCTCGGATAGCCACACAACAATTCAAGCAAATCACATTACTAGTTTTTATGACGATAAAGTAGCTTGACAACACTTACCTTCGGTTTACAAGAACGTGTCGGAAGCGATGGGCAACGTGCATACAATCTGCGTCCTCTGCTAAATACAAGGTCCATGCATATGATTAATGCGATGCACAAGTCTCAGTATAACAGTTAGGATGACGGCTCTACTAGTGTCCGCGTGTTCTACTCTACGAGTCTGCTAGTGGCGGTCTACTGTCGTCTGACCGAGGCTGGCTGGAGCGGCGCTTTTATTCTCTTCGTATAGGCGCCGCTCCTATCGTGGTGCGGTCCTAGTCAGCGGGCTATTGACTGACGTCGTCTCACAGCCTTCTCTGATCTTGCGTTCTTCATCTTCGTGCCGGCGCTTGTGGTTATGTTGGAACAAATACCACTTGGGATGTTCGGAAGTTAATCACACAATCAGTACTTAGGTGGCATAAGGCAAAATTCTGAAGAAGTAGGGTCGCTAGCCTTAGTTACGTGGAGATTAGAAGATAACAACTGCAAGGCGACTATTCCGACGATGATTCCTTAGTGAGCTTCTGATTTGTGGGCTGCAGATGCTGCCGGCGCCTGGCGCAGAGGGATCGACGGAATAACTGATTCACTAGCTGACACCGAACTGTCGATTCGTGGTTGAGAGCCGGCTTAAATACTGTCACGATGCACGGATACAGGACGAGCTGTTGGCGAGCACTTCACGTGTTGCAGGAAAACAGTGCCCGCTGTCGCGGCGCCGATCTGTGCCGGCGGTGGACTTCGTACCTCTCACGGCGGCTGCAAGAGATAACGGGGCAAATAATCGTTGTCGATGTCCTTGTCCGGAGTAGTCAGCAACACGAAGAACGAGCACGGATCCGTATTCGGCACGCAGGCGCGTGTTCCTGTCACGGCGGGCGACGCCTGATTCGTGGCCACCCCCGGGACACGAGTGTTATGCATGGTTGCAGGTTGCTGTCATGTAGGAGGTACACCACGTCTGCTCTGGGTAACAAAATTAAAGGCTCACATTTACGGAACACCATAACTCTCTCCTATTCAGTCGCATAAGTCTGAAATTCGAATCAAGGATACCTATAACCTTCCTCTGTAATACTGAAAAAGCGTGGCGCACAGTGGTCACTATCAGGTTCGGCCATACTTCAAGCAACAAGGTGTCTACACATCCAAGAAAAAGGCATCAGGTCAGAAGTTCACATGAGCTCTATAGTGGGTTAATGATGGGCACTAAACATCACCACAAATCTGAAACTTGCTGGCAGATTAAAACTGTGTGCCCGACCGAGACTCGAACTCGGGACCTTTGCCTTTCGCGGGCAAGTGCTCTACCAACTGAGCTACCGAAGCATGACTCACGCCCGGTACTCACAGCTTTACTTCTGCCAGTACCTCGTCTCCTACCTTCCAAACTTTACAGAAGCTCTCCTGCGAACCTTGCAGAACTAGCACTCCTGAAAGAAAGGATATTGCGGAGACATGGCTTAGCCACAGCCTGGGGGATGTTTCCAGAATGAGATTTTCACTCTGCAGCGGAGTGTGCGCTGATATGAAACTTCCTGGCAGATTAAAACTGTGTGCCCGACCGAGACTCGAACTCGGGACCTTTGCCTTTCGCGGGCAAGTGTTCTACCAACTGAGCTACCGAAGCACGACTCACGCCCGGTACTCACAGCTTTACTTCTGCCAGTACCTCGTCTCCTACCTTCCAAACTTTACAGAAGCTCTCCTGCGAACCTTGCAGAACTAGCACTCCTGAAAGAAAGGATATTGCGGAGACATGGCTTAGCCACAGCCTGGGGGATGTTTCCAGAATGAGATTTTCACTCTGCAGCGGAGTGTGCGCTGATATGAAACTTCCTGGCAGATTAAAACTGTGTGCCCGACCGAGACTCGAACTCGGGACCTTTGCCTTTCGCGGGCAAGTGTTCTACCAACTGAGCTACCGAAGCACGACTCACGCCCGGTACTCACAGCTTTACTTCTGCCAGTACCTCGTCTCCTACCTTCCAAACTTTACAGAAGCTCTCCTGCGAACCTTGCAGAACTAGCACTCCTGAAAGAAAGGATATTGCGGAGACATGGCTTAGCCACAGCCTGGGGGATGTTTCCAGAATGAGATTTTCACTCTGCAGCGGAGTGTGCGCTGATATGAAACTTCCTGGCAGATTAAAACTGTGTGTCCGACCGAGACTCGAACTCTGGACCTTTGCCTTTCGCGGGCAAGTGCTCTACCAACTGAGCTACCGAAGCACGACTCACGCCCGGTACTCACAGCTTTACTTCTGCCAGTTCTTGCCCGCGAAAGGCAAAGGTCCCGAGTTCGAGTCTCGGTCGGGCACACAGTTTTAATCTGCCAGGAAGTTTCATATCAGCGCACACTCCGCTGCAGAGTGAAAATCTCATTCTGGGATCACCACAAATCTGTCCAGCCCATCCATGAACATGTTGCACTATGAGAAAGCGTCACATCCCCCTCTTACTTCATTTCGCCTGACGCTTCAGCGATAAGGATCAGAAAGGCTGCAATCATCATTGAAATCACGCGCTTTTTTGTGAGTGGCCGAGGAAAACATTTCAGACAGAATGGACGCGAAAGGCGGCCGCTGTGGCCGAGCAGTTCTAAGCGCTTCAGGCCGGAACCGCGCTGCTGCTACGGTCGCAGGTTCGAATCCTGCCTCGGGCATGGTGTGTGTGATGTCCTTAGGTTAGTTAGGTTTAAGTAGTTCTAAGTCTAGGGGACTGATGACCTCAGATGTTAAGTCCCATAGTGCTCAGAGCCATTTGAACCATTTTTGAATCGACACAAAAACGTCACAGGTGGCGGCTTGTGGCGCTGACTCCCACACATTTCGCGGTCGACAAGGACAGTTCTCAGTGCGATGAGCAACACGGCAATGTTCTTCACAATTTTCGACACTGCTGTCATTTCTTAGTCGTTTAAAACCACATTAGAGGAGCTGAAACCCCAACAACGAGATCTGACCCTTTGGAGTAGGGCGACCGTAATTTTTGCTCTGATGTATAGCTTGGAAACAGTAGAGACTTAAAAACCATCCGACGAAATCAGAACGTGATGAGAAGCAGCAACGGGTTCATATTCTTTTTCATCCTTCCTTTCTTGTCTCGCGCCCTCCGATGGTGTTTTTCCAGGGGGCGGCGGAGGGGGGGGGGGGGGTGAATAAAACGACAAAGCGTCCCTTTACGATCTCTCAGTTCAGCAACATCCTCGGTGCCATCCATTCAAATCACATTACAAATGTAACTGTCAGAAACCTCGACAGACGCTCAGCCTCCTGGCTACTCTGGCGCCTGAGTTTTAGATAACCGCTTCGACACCGCTCAAGTGGTGTTTGCCTGCCAAGATAGGCTACAATGCCTTGGATTTTCACTGAGTTTTCCGGCAAGCATGAAAATGTGGTCGGTGAATACCCTTCGCACGGCGAGGCACATTTCACTCTGGACAGTCAAATGAATGCACAGAACTGTTGACACGAGGTTCTACTCCGCAGCATGTCGTGCAGAAACATCGCTGCGCTCAGCTTATGTGACTGTGTGATGTGGTTTCACAAGATCCGTCATTCTGGGTCCGATTTTCTTCGAGGAGATGACGCTTCGTGTTCATGTTAGATGTATAGTGACATCTGCATGCTATAAGGACCTCCTTGTGCAACACATGATTCCAAGTTTGCAAGAACGCAACTGTGTTCACACCACTATTTTCATGCATAGGCCGCGCGCGATTACCCGAGCGGTCTCAGGCGCTGGTCATGGACTGTGCGGCTGGTCCCGGCAGAGGTTCAAGTCCTCCCTCGGGCAAGGGTGTGTGTGTTTGTGCTTAGGATAATTTAAGTAGTGTGTAAGCTTAGGGACTGCTGACCTTAGCAGTTAAGTCCCATAAGATTTCACACACATTCGAACATTTCATGCATATGGGGCGTATCGTACGTCATTTGCTTCGAGAAACCTTCGGTAACGACCTTATCATCTTGCGCCCTGGCGGGTTGCGCTCTCACTTTCCATTAAACAAGCATTTCACCTACTTCTATAGCTTCACGTTGTCTGCCCCTTCACTCTGCGATGGAAAATACTGAAGAGGCAAAGAAACCGGTACTACTGCCTAATATCGCGTAGGGTCCCCACGAGCACGCAGAAGTGTCGCAAAACGACGTGGCATGGACTCGACTAATATCTGAAGTAGTAATGGAGGGAATTGACACCATGAATCCTGCAGGGTTGTCCATAAATCCGTACGACTACTAGGGTGTGGAGATCTCTTCTGAACAGCACGTTGCAAGATATCCCATATATGCTCAATACTGTTCATGTCCGGGGAGTTTGGTGGCCAGCGGAAGTGTTTAAACTCAGAAGAGTCTCCCTGAAGCCACTATGTCGCAATTCTGGACGTATAGGGTGTCGCATTGTCCTGCTGTAATTGCCCGAGGTCGTCGGAATGCACTATGGACACTAATGGATGCAGGTGAACAGAGAGGATGCTTACGTACGTGACACCGGTCAGAGTCGTATCTAGAAGTATCAGAGGTCCCGTATCACTCGAACAGCACACCCTCTACACCGTTACGGAGCCTCCACCAGCTTGAACAGTCTCCTGCTGATGTGCGGGGTCGTTGGATTCATGAGGCTGTCTCCATACAAGTCCACCCGCCCGATACAATTCGAAAAGAGTCTCCTCCAACCAAGCAACATGTTTCCAGTCATCAACAGTCCATTGTCTGTGTTGACGGGCCCAGTCTAGGCGTAAAGCTTTGTGTCGTGCAGTCATCAAGGGAACACGAGTAAGCCTTTGGCCCTGAAAAACCATATCGATGATACTTCGTCGAATGGTTCGCACGCTGACACTTGTTGATGGCCCAGCATTGAAATGTGCAGCAATTTGCGGAATGTAACAATTCTGACACATTGAACGCTTCTCTTCAGTTGTCCTTGCTTCCATTCTTGCAAGATATTTTTCCGGCAGCAGCGATGTCGCAGATTTGATAATGTACCGGATTCCTGATATTCTCCGTACACTCGTGAAATGGTCGTACTGGAAAATCTCCATCGCTACTCCGGAGATGCTGTGTCCCGTCGCTCCTGCGCCGACAATAGCACCACGTTCAAACTCACTTAAATCTTGTTAATCTGGAATTGTAGCAGCAGTAACCGATCTAACAACGGCGCCAGACACTTGTTGTCTTATATAGGCGTTTCCGACCGCAGCGCCGTATTCTGCCTGTTTACATATCTCTGTATTTGAATACTCATGCCTATACCAGTTTCTTTGGCACTTCAGTACAAAAGTGGTTCAGATGGTTCTGAGCACTATGGGACTTGTCATCTGTGGTCATCAGTCCCCTAAAACTTAGATCTACTTAAACCTAACTAACCTAAGGACATCACACACATCCATGCCCGAGGCAGGATTCGAACCTGCGACCGTAGCGGTCGGGGGTTCCAGACTGTAGCGCCTAGAACCGCTCGGCCCCACCGGCCGGCTGCACTTCAGAGTATATTACACTTCCACTGTTGTGTGTGTGTGTGTGTGTGTGTCCCCAGATTTTGTGTTTATGATTTCACTACGCATCGCACCAGCTTTTGTAGCTTTTCCATTTGTTTTCGCTTGTACTTAATGGTAAGTATGTGCATGTCTTACCTCACTTCTCTGTTGACTTTTCAGATTTCTTCCCTTCAGTCACAGCTTTAAACGTAGATTATTTTGTGTCTGTTTATTTTTTGTGAGTAAGTCAAGATTTTGAATAATATATTCTATTTGTCATAGTTGAAGACTCTCTCTGTACCACACAATAATTATTTTATTAGAAACACCTAAAGTCGTCGATGTTTTTGGTGGCCACTTTCAGTGGGGTCAATTGTCATCAGTTTATTGTAATATTTTATCCATCTTCAGCAACGTCAGTTTTATACATCGAAATAATCAGCAAACAGCTGCATAAAGGAAATTCAGTTTTCTTAATCGGTTTCAGTGCACTTCCTCAGAAAGTTATAACCATCGCATTTTGTACTGGAGCTGTGAACTACATGACCACAGCAATATGCTGCAAGCATCTTATTGTTGGAACTCACAAATAATGCAATAGTGTTGACATTCGCAAATAATGCTGTGGAAGAAGGCCTCTAAGTGCCTAAGACGGGTAAAGGAAATTACAATTTTTGTATACAACCGATTACTGATGTTTTCGATGTATGATTATTTATGTGTCATTGTTGCAATAAAAGCAGGACCGGGCAATAATCTGTGTCGCAGTACTTGTATTTTACTCGAGTGTTCCAGGATACACTATTTAAAATTAAAACATTGTGATTTGAGTATTAATAGTATTCTTTGTTTCCACAGATCGTCGTATTCTCGTTTAGACACTACGTCTAATATTTCTATAAACCGCTTAGTAAACGTAAAGCAATGTCTGTCTGCAGCTATAAAGTGTTTTGCACATAGTGGGTGGAGGACTGGCTGCTACCCCCTTCGGCTGTTGCAGGAGGGCTACGACCCGCAGCTGCGCTTGCTGAGCGGCCGGGAGGCGGCAGCGCGTCCGGAAGGCCTGCGGCCCAGCCATGCTGACGTCGTCTCCGTGGATGACGTCATCTCGTGGGAGCGGCGCGTGCGCGACGCCGCCGCCACCGCGCTCTTCCTGAAAGTGAGTCCCAACTGCCCGGTACAGCTTGCCCTGTACGCAATACTCGCACTTCAGTGCGACCTTCTGTGTTGCTTCACGACTGATCGTGTTTCGCCAGCACTTCTACTATACGAACGTCCGCAACCGGCGCCCTTAAGACATGCTAAAGAAACTGTGTACAACCCTGAGATAATTGATCAGAATCCTTGAGGCCAGGAAGGGTTGGAGAGTATGAAACGCGCGCTTCTTGATGATTCGACTCTGCGCCAATGTACTCGGGTAAATCTCAAACGTATCGACAGTGCTTCAACTAACGATGACACACATGATGACAAAATTCATCCTCTGCCCCTACTTTTACAGTTATAAACGAAAGAAGCTGTAAGTATCACAGGCCCTCACATAACGCAGAGACTAAATAATGACACACTACAACACTATTTCGTCGCTAGGCAATGAAACCCTCGTAACTCATATTGGTCAAATTTTACAGGAGAAACAAAAATCTAATTGTAGAAATCACATGGGGACCTGAATAGTCAAGTGTAGTGGTTTCTGCTACACAATATGGATCCGGTCATAAGACTTTATTAGGCACTATAACATGGTAGACACGGCTTCTAACAAAAAGTTTTCTTTCACCTCAAGACATATCCTGCCAGAAATGATTAAATATTAGCTGTCTCTGCTCTTCTGTAATATCCTTGCAATTCCTGTTCCGATTTAAGGAAGAATGTTTACAAGTACATCGTGGTTTCATTTCCCTCCTACTTCTCCTCATTGTTGGTCTCTTTTTCCCAAACTCATCTTTTTGCATTCCTAAATAATCCTGTCCCCTCATACGTTTTTCTTTCTCCAAAGTTTGAAGTGATTGATTGCTTTTCCTTTTACGGCGCTGCTTAGTACTTTTTACTCCCACATCAACTTCGTCATCATCCTCTTTCCGTGTTGTTGTTACTGCTATGGTCATTTTTGTTTTTATCTGGATCATACACATCACTACTGCCGCTGGAGATATCATCCTTGCTGCTGAGTTCGAAAAGACTTTCAAACTCAGAAGTGGAATTCGCCTCTGTGTTGGCTTCTTTTTACATATTATCTATAGTGCAAACAATAATGTAATCAATATATCTAAATAATTTAATCACCTCAACTTTCAAACAAGGTTTACCTTCATTTTGCAAGTCTACTCATTCTTTTGTTGCAGGACAAGGAGGAACCTGACTAGAATCTTCTTCCGGTGATTTTATACGATATGACCCGTTGTCGGCTTGTTTCACTAGGTGAAGAGTGAGTTTACTCTTTTTACCCAAAGCTGAAAACAAAGTAGTTACTGTAGAATGTATAGGACTCTTTTAAGTTGTAAAATTAAAACCTCGTATGTACCGAGTGCAGTCTGCTTTACGCTCGATGAAAAACTTGTAAATCAACATTGTATTAAACGAGGTCGTTATTAATTCTGTATATTAAAATACAATACATAAATACCTGGAAATACTAACGCGTACCTTTATCAGTAAAGCAGTATTGGGCCTGTCAGTCAAAAAGGTTACTTCCACATCAAAAAAGTTTTAATCTCGGAGCATGTGTTCACCCTGCACACTAACAATGGCGATTACCGGAGATGCGAGGTTTACAGCACAAACTACATATCGCCAGAGATGTGAGTTTTTCCTTATTGCCGCTAGGTGGCGACACCGTGCAACTCAAAGAAGGAAGGTTCCAACAGGCTATGTGGCATAATTGTCTACATTTGGTAATGGAGTTACGTGGATTTCATTGTCAGATATAGCTACAAGGTATTCATTGCCTAGCGACGATTTATTTATTTGCTATTTTCTGTTGGTCTGTTATCCAGACACAACTACAGACCAAATGTTTCACACAAATTGGCTCGAATGTAACAATGTTTCAACATACATTGATCCTCCAGAACACTACGACCGACTACCCAGTAGCCCATATGTCCACCTTTTGCACGGATAACACAGCGGCACCGCATCGTGGCGTGGAACCAATGAAGCCTCAGTAGATCGCTGGAGGGTGATGGCACCACATCTGCACACACAAGTCACCTAATTCCCGTGAATTCCGGGAAGGGGAGCTCTGACGCCACGTCCAGTCACATCCCAGACGTATTCGACAGGGTTCATCAGACATGGCGAGTTGGGGGGGGGGGGACACAACATCAATTGGGACTCGCCTCTGCATTCCTCTAAACTTTCCACCACACTCCTGGTCTTGCGACGTGGCGCATTATCTTGTTGAAAAATGCCACTAACGTCGGGAAACATGATCGTCATGAAGGGGTGTACATGCTCTGCAACCAGATGTTTTTATTACATATTAACATCTTAATGCATGCATACAAAAATAAGCACTGAATGCAAACACAATTAACATTTTAACTGAAATGGTTCTACATTCACAAAGGAAATATTTTTGTACTGTATGCAATAAAAAAAATTGTTCAAATGGCTCTGAGCACTATAGGACTCAACTGTAGAGGTCATTAGACCCCTAGAACTCAGAACTAGTTAAACCTAACTAACCTAAGGACATCACAAACATCCATGCCCGAGGCAGGATTCGAACCTGCGACCGTAGCGGTCTTGCGGTTCCAGACTGCAGCGCCTTTAACCGCACGGCCACTTCGGCCGGCTGTATGCAGTAGTTGAATGTGCAAACTGCACGTTAAGTTTACTTTATATGAAACGTTTCTTTACATGTGAACACAAATATGCACTTAATGCAAATACAGTTAACAGTTTATAAGAATTAAGTACAGCATTCACCAAAATTAGATTTGCACTTTGTCCAATTTTTATGTTCAAACAGTACTTTAAGCAAAGAATTCCTTTCTTTGTAGTAACTGTTCCATTTCCATCACAGGATAAATTAATCACTTGAATACAGATGGCAACACATGGATCTTATGAAACAGTCTTTTACAATTTATAATTTTCCTGACGCCAGTGCACTAATCCTCAACTGGCTGATTAAATGTCAAATCTTGAAAAAATTATTGTTGAAAGTTATTTTAGTCCTGCATATAGATATAAGATGTTATTTGTAATTGTAGAGACAGGAGCTATAAAATTTCAACAAATACCCTGCTATTGTTCACAAAATAGCCTGCTTCTGGATAGTTGTGAAACACAAATTTTCTGTCTTCTTGTATTTTCTTTAACCTTTTCCGTAACTAAAAAGAATAGTGCCAAGTTAGTATGGCAACTGAGATCTGTCTTCAGGCAGATGAAGGTAATCTTCTGATGATTTAAAATGTCTTCTTGTAGAAACTAATATTGACTCCTTGCCAAATACAGTAAAAAACTAAGAAATAATAACTATATTAAGAAAGGATAGTTCTGTAAGTTTTCTTGGTTTTTCCATATTACTGATGATACGTTGTTTTGTGCTAAGTAGTGACGTAAATAAATTGGTTCATATGTAGACCACAATTTTCAGTATGTTACCATAGGTATCAACGTAATCCCTTTGTCCTCTTATCTGTCCATGTTCGTATTCCTGATATGCACAGTATTCTTCAAGTGTTGTTTGACGATGGTTGATAATATAAGCAGCGATGTGAATTAAAGTCCAAATGGCGGCATTTTGCTTCCTGCGGTGGTATCGCTTTTTTCTGGTCTGGTTAATTCCATGATGTCGACGTTGTGCGGAACCGTGCGGACGATTATCGCCAGTGTACTTCGCATGTGTGCCGTGATCAGTCCAGGTGTACCACAGGTGAACCTGTGACTTCTGTTGTCCACGTGACCGCATATCGTACAGGCGGATGTCGGGTTCAGATGAATGTTGTGGAGTTTCTCATTGGTTGGAACTTTGTCGTTGATGATTAGATACCGTGTAGACCGGACGCGTGATGTCATTAGAGAGCTATGGTATTTCGCTAGATGGTATTTCATTTCGCTTGCGAGTATTTTTGAATGACTTTGTTTTCTCTACCATCTGTCATGAAAACACTATAGATATTCGCATCGATATACAGTGGATGGGTGTTTTCTCGTCGTATGTAACTGAACTCGAAGTAGTAGAGTTTAATATGGTGAAAAGTTATTGGTCTCATAGCTTCATTAATTGGTGGCATTATATTGCATGACTTCCAGTTTAGCGTTAAGTTCTTAATTACAGTCGGCATGTCATTGGTGATAATTGTATGTGTACGGTTGATTAGTAACGCCCGACACTTGTGTCTGGCACTGATGAGACCAATACCTCCTCGTTAGGTTGGTATGGTCAACGTTCCAAAGCTTACTTTGAAAATGTAGCCTCTGAGGACATATCAGTAGAACGCCTTCTGTATGCTGTCTGCTAGATATTTTGAGACTGGTAGGATTTGGCCCAGATAGTACATTCTGCTAGCTATAGATATTCTGACTGTGAGTACTCTTTGCTGAAGATCTAGTTCCCTGTCAGAATGAGTGCATGTTGTGGGTCTGATCTTGTGCAGCATGTCTGTCCAGTTATTTGTCGCCATCACATCTGGTACTGCAGCCCAGTAGACTCCGAGAGATTTATGTTGTCCCCTCTCTGCACGCCAGTCGAGTTGGGTAGCATCAACAATGCCTCCTCCTACATGGAGCAACGTCGTCTGTCTCTTGTTTAGTTTTGTACCGGTGACCGTGTTGTAGTCGCTGACTCTGTTCTCTACTTCCGTCAGATTTGCTATGGATCGTACTGCTGAGCAGACGTCATTAGCATAAGCAATGCTAGCCACTTTATCCGATCCGATGTTGATTCCAAGTGTTCACTAGGTATGCGTACAAGTAAGGGTTGTAACCGCGATGATACCTGATATATCTCCTAATTACAGTTTTGTCGGACAGGTGGCCATTCATGCAATAGTCTGACGAAACTTCGGCCGAAAACCGATCTTCCTGAATACCTTAATCAGTCATTCATGGTTTTTGCGGTCATGTGCCTTTAAAAAGTTTAAAAATAGCATCGTGCGGGGATCTTTATTGACCACCAGACTACAGGTGACATCCCGTAGATCGCAGGCAGCTGATATTTCACTGCGTCCAAGTACCGCACCATATTGGTGTTTTACTAGTATTTATTTGTAACACCGGTTGCATTCGCTGTTTCACAGTCCGTGTTTTGATTTTAGAGTCTGAGTTACGTAAGGTGACAGGCCGCTTTTCATGTATCCTTTTCCTGTTTCCTTCTTTGGGTAAAGGCACAATGAACAGTTCTTTGAGTGCCACAGTCCATTAGCAGATGAATTAATGTTGGGGCCAAGGTATTCCAGGACTTGATAAAATTCCGCACAGAGACTGTCGTGTCCAGGAGATTATCGTTTCGTGGCGCTAAACACGAAAAGTTATACATCGTCTAAAATGAATGGGGCCTCAAGGGCGTGGTAATAAAGTTCTGGATTATCAGTTTAATTTCAAACGTGTTAGTATAATTAAACATTATGGTTAAAGGGGAGGGGGATAGTCTGCATCAAAAAATCGTAATAATTTTTAAGAGAAAGAAAAAAATTCTTTCGCACGCAGATCTACGTTCATCCGGAATTCAAGAGGCACATGCAATTGCTCTACTATATTATGCTGCAGTGTCGGACCACCAATTTTGTAGTTTTTAATTCTAGACTACACTTCTATACAACCTTACACAGCACTACGCTACAGCAGTATAGTGACTACTGTAGTTGTTATTATAACCTAGCTAGATTCTTCATTTCTCTTGATGGTTGTCCCCCAGCGCGCTGGAGCATAACTGGGGCCGTGCTGCTATGCAATCCAAGGTGTGGAGATTGGGAGATGGCTGTCGCGGTCTCATAAAACCCCTCTCGGTCCTGCCCCAGCCTGATCTCCCGACTGCTTCCGGAACGCAGTTGTAGGTGGATGTTCTGCCGTGCTGAGTCTCTTTCTCATGCCTCTTCTTGCTTGTCTCTGAGCCATGTAGGCTTGCAGTTCAAAAGCTAGTATTTTAATGTCAGCGGGCTCGGCTTACGCCACAGTTCCTCGTTCCTTATTATGTTATAAACAGTTATATTACCAAAGACATTACAGCATTACTCCTACACCTGTATCTACGACTACACCCGGAAAACCTCCTTATAGTATGTGACGGTGGATCCTTTGTGTGCCACTGTCACAATTCCGCTTTTCCTGTTCCAGTCGCGAATGGTAGAGTGGGAAGAACGGTTGTTGGTAAGCCTCTTGAATACCTCTTACATTACCTTAACAGTATTTCCAAGAGATATACATAGCAAACAATACCTCTGATATTACATTAACGGTCTTCCAAGGAGATATACATAGCAAATAATACATCGGTAGACACTTCTAGGTATGTACGCTCTCGGAACTTCAACAGCGAATCACACTGTGATACGCAACACCTCTCTTGTAGACTCTGTCCATTGAGTTGTAAGACCATCTTCATAATAATTTCGCACTTACTAATCGAACCTATTACGAAATGTGTTGCTCTTCTTTGGATCTTCTGCGTTTCGTCTATGAGTCACATCTGCTAAAGGTCCCAAACTGACGATCAAACTAAAGACTCCGTAAAACGTGGACTCTGAAAGCCACCTATTTTTGTGGTGGACTATACTTCAATTCCAACGAATTTCACTCCGGCGGATTGTACGACTAGTTTAATGAGGTCTTTCTAAGTTAAATGGTCGGGGACGCCTACACCCAGATATTTTATGGACGTGACTG
Organism: Schistocerca piceifrons; assembly: GCF_021461385.2. Classification (NCBI taxonomy): domain Eukaryota; kingdom Metazoa; phylum Arthropoda; class Insecta; order Orthoptera; family Acrididae; genus Schistocerca; species Schistocerca piceifrons. The sequence goes on along the minus strand of NC_060139.1, from coordinate 1,022,259,590 downwards.
CTTCCATTGAATGTTTGGCAATCGTGTTACCATACGATAAAAGCTCTTTTAAACTATATATGTGCAAAACATTATATTTTTTATGTTGATGGTTAACTGCCAATCCTTGCACCTGTTGTAGATTCTCTGTTCGTCTTTCTAGACCTCACTACAATTTTCTAGCATTGCGATCTCTCTATATAAAGCAGCATCACCCAACAGCCTCCAATATTCTCCTCAAGGTTGTTTCTGTGTAATGTTAACAATAACTGTGTTATTTGCTAGGGCTATGTCTGGAATTACTTTCCGCCTAAAGATTTCTCACAACTCGAATCACACGCAGCGTTCTATTTACGAGGAACTCTGCAGCTACAAAGACGATCTGGTATTCCATATCCTAGTATTTAGTGCACTAGGCGACGATTCAGAACTGTATCAAATGCATTCCGGAATTCATGAACACTGCATCAAGTATGATGCAGGAATTTACTGTCTGCTGGGTCTTTTCTCATCGTACTTGGTATAGGTGAAACACAGTTTATCGTCAGTCACACGGTTGGCGATGCGAAGACCTGTGGTACAGACATGTAGTTCCTGTGGTGGATGACAGCGGAGTCGACTCGAAGTGAATAACTAGCCCGAACCAAGGTCCAGAAAGTCGCAGTACGCAAGCGCAAACAGTCCAGAGAACGAACTGAATATAAGAAAGTGAACACAGGCAAGGTCAATCTACTGCAGACCTCGTGTATCAAATTCTTGCGGGAATAGCGAGACCTGTCGGACAAGAGCTGGGCCGCATTTTTTACGGACGAGCCGACGCGACATGCCTGCAGCGCTGGTAGCGCCCCTTGCAGGGGCAAGCTCCGCCAGTGGTATGAAGCCCAATTACATCTGACTGTCCCTCCATCTGAATACTCGGGCTGGGCGAAGAATCCGAATCACTGTCAGATATGAAAGGTCTTGTACTGTTTGGTTATAATTAAAGTGCAGCTACTCACAGACGTCCAGAATGGGCAGTAATTATCACATGGTAGCGAAACATGGCAGATATTCTAATGATACTCTCGAAAAAAGTAATTTCACATTTGGCAAACCATGTAAAAATCGGGTTCTGTGAAATGCAAGAAGACGTACCGAAATTTTTCCGTATGAGATGGATTAGGATCTGGACATGGGCAGAAAAGATCAAACAAGTGGGAAAGGTGTAATGTTGATTTTATTATTAACCCCCACTTACACATCTTGTTCAATATCAGCGCCGGAGACGTACGGCACCAGGTTTGCACCTGGCGGGCAAACTTGGAACAAATTTTTTTCGAGCTTAAATAGGTTCCGCATTAACACATTAGCATGTCTATCAAATTTCGCTGCCATACCATTAATATAGCCCACATTTGTCCTCTGCGAGAAATTGCACTTTAATTATAGTCAGCTGGTATACGAACAGAGCAAGCTGAGTTTCTCACGATCCTTGTTTGCAGAACCCATGTTAATTCCCGCAGCGTTGAACTGTTATTGGTGTTAACCAAGGGATGTTGATGCTAATGCAGAAGAGACTAGTCACCCGATCATTTACTACACACCCTATGTAATGAGCATGTGGGGTAAATGTATTGGCCCAGCAGGAACATGTTCGAGAGTACTTTAGGTAATGCGAGGAATATTACCCACTTGGGAGAAAGGGTACCGAATGAATTAATAATGTCATCAAAGCCTCCTGTCTGCTAAATATTTGCACAGCATTAGTATTCCTGCATACTTTATAAGCAATCTCTCTTCACGCCATTATCCTCGAAATTGTATCTCTATTTCAGAAAATTGCTGCTTCTTTAGCTGATGCCTCCAACTCTGGCCCCCTAAGTGCAACAAGGCAAAATATGCTCTTACCTATGAACTCAGCTGTGAGCCGTTCGACTGTATATTCCATTTTTAACTAGAGCGTATGTGATTGGATTCACTGTGCTGAGGTATACGAGGAAGGTTAACGAATGGTCATCTTGATCATATCTTAGCTTCCAGTAAACGAGTCCAGAGGGGCCTAATAATACCATGTTGCAGTCAGCATACTATTTGCAAACTGAGACAGTGTACCCCCCTGCTGACGTGATCAAAATTGCAAACAGCTCCATCTTCGCTGCATCACTAACATCAGGTGTCTCGCCCAATGTATTTGGGTATTGTTTATAACTGAAACTTCCGCTACAGTCGTACAAAATTTTTGTTATTGAACTCTTGTACAACCCTCTTTTGGGATCTCAGACTCATCTTCAGGAGCAACTAAAGTCACTACGAAGTGTACATGTCCAAGTTAAAAGGCAGCACATCTGCCATACACGATTCATCAGAAGGATTATGGAAATGTGATCGTGCTTAAACCACCTTTCAAATGCGCCTGACGTAAATATTTGCTAATTCTTCCGAACGATCATCACACAATAACATTGTTAACTGCAACACTGTATTCCCAGATGCATAATAACAAATACGATGCTCCAAGAAATAAACGCCTACTTTAGTAAAGTATTCTGTTTGTTGTGGCCTGGCGTCAACTTGATCAGACGCTGGTCTGTCTACAGCGTTTCGAATGAATGCCCTAGATCAATACGAAGTTTCTGGGTCAGGCATTTAAGATACGTTTTCTTTTTTTCTTCTTTTACCACCTATGTATATAGGAGCAGAGTGTTGGACATGTTACACTGAAATCACAAATATCATGAGGTACCTCGCTTTGCCCGGCGTAGTGCAGATGCTCGACGTGGCATCGGTTGGAAACTTCCCTCATGTTAGCACGTTGTAAGTGTCGCCACCGGCGCCAGCCTTATGTGAATGCTCTGAGAAGCTAATTATTTGCGTATCATAGCATCTTCTTCCTGTCGGTTATATTTCACGTCTGTAACACGTCATCTTCGTGGTGCAGCAATTTTAATGGTCAGTAGCGTATAATGTTACACGAACATCTGTATTTAATGAACTGTATAAGGAACAGTACCCTTGTCTTGCTGCACTGTTAACTATAATTGGCCTCAGTATGCCTAGTCGTGTGTTTATTTTGTTCTATGTACCTCTGCAATGTTCTGTATTCCATGCCTCGGAAGACTTCATCTTTTCATAATTATCCCCAAGCCACTTGTTGATACCGCCTGATGTATTAAACGGCGATGAAGCAACAAGTGACGAGACACTGCTAACTCTAACTTGGGGGCTGATCCAACAGGAGAAGAAGCTGGAGGACCTGGAGGAGAGCGACGCGGTCAACAGGCTGGCGTCGATCGTGATGGGCGGTCCCAGCTCGCCGGCGCCCAACTACTACCGGTCGGTGTCGTGGGGCCTGCAGGCTCTCTACGGCCACATCGCGGACCCGCTCCACGAGTACGGGGTGAGTGGCCGGCTGGCGCGCTGCCGCTGCCGCTGCCGGACTGCTCTCACACCCCCACTGAACGCCTCGCCTCTTCCTTCTGCCCGCAGATGGCGCCCAGCGCACTCGACCATCACCTCACCATGTACCGCGACCCGCTCTATTACCGGATCATCAAGCGCGTCTACGGCATCTTCGAGGTCTACAAGAATAACCTGCCACCGTACCGCATCCAGGAAGTAAGTTTCTATTTGTTCGATTCCCTGGTGGATCGCAGATTTTCTCCGCTCAGGGGCTGGGTATTGTACTTACGTTCGTATCGTCATAACTGATTTTACGCTACTGATATGGCTGTATGACACGACCCGAAAGCCACTAAATTAAAAAAAAAGTTCCTATCAACATTTACATCATCATTACGTTGCTAAAATTTCTTCCTCACACCTTCATGCCATTCTACTAAAACTTTCGATTAGTTTCAGCTTTAACAAAAAGTAACAAAAATGTTAACACATATCGTGGTTGCATCGCAACAAATGCAGTACCTATTCTGCTACACAATCTTAGTGGCTATAATGAAACACGCGACATCTTCACGATGATCAGACGTAAGTGCGCGGCATGTTTCATCGTGATCCGTTTATTCTTCACTCTCTTGCGTTAAAAACTCTCAGGTGACGACGATGAATGGCCCTTAGTAGCACAAAATATTCTTCCGTTAAAAGTGTGCTATTACCTGTGATAACACTCCAAATGTTTGATAGATAGTGGCAAAGAGGTAACCACTTAGATTAAATCAGAACAGATTATAAGTACTTTTTGTTCCACGCATCCACAGTGAGGAGATCCCCAAAGATGTAGAACATGTCAGAAAACGAGAATACACAATTCATATTAATAAACCAAAAAAATGCTAATGTATCGTCCATACATTCCAAGTAAAACGGCCCTGTGGATGTGAAATAAGTAAAATCAATTCTAAACATATTTACCTTTAAAAAGTAATAAAAACGTGTCATAAAATGTTTAAATATACAGTACACTGATGTACATATGATACTTCCTAGCCCTCTGTAGCCCTGAGCAGTCAAAGACAAATTCTGTTTACTACACTTATTTTAGCTCATCACATTACTATGCTGCAGATGTATGGAAGTCAAATTTTATGTGATACATTATCTGATACTGTTAATAATTTGTTACGGTTAATCAAGGCACCATTTCTAGATTTTTCGAAAACTATCTTTGATTTGCTATTCATTGCAGTGTTTTTTTACCGTCTCCGAACAGTAAAAACTCGGCGTCTGATAATGTTACTGATGAAACGTCATTAATATACAGAATAAAAACTGTGGGCCCTAAGATGGTGATTTTGTGGCATATCACATGTAATTAGTTCCCAGTTGGATGATGCCTTATAGCTTAACACAGGACTCTTTCCTACTGAAACCGTTTCCTTCCTGTCTGAGAGATATAATTTGAAAAATTTTGCTGCGTGTCCTGGTGAACCTTGATATTCATTCGCTTTGAAGTACGTTTTTATTTACACAATAAAAAGTCTTTGGAAGATGACAGAGGATACCAGATAATGTCTACTGCATTGTTCACTGAATTAAGTACGTTTTCGATATATGTGTAAATAAAACGAAACTCCACCCGAACAGACCATCAAGGCCCGTCCTGCCGCTGTGTCATCCTGAGCCCACAGGCGTCGCTGGACGCGGATGTAATGGAGCATGTGGTGATCACACAGCTCTCCTGGCCGTATATCAGTTTACGAGACCGGAGCCGCTACTTCCTCAATCAAGAAGCTCCTGAGTTTGCATCGTAAGGGCAGAGTTCACCCCGCTTGCTAACAGCGCTCGGGAGACCGGATGGCCTCCCATTCAAGTACTAGCCCAGCCCGAAAGCGCTTAACTTCGGTGATGTGACGGGAACCGGTGTAACCACTGCGGCAAGGCCGTTGGCAGTATGTGTAAATAGCTTTCCCAAATTTGGAATCCTCTAGAAATCCGAACTGTGGCTATGGTAATATATCACTCTTCCTAATATAGGTAACAAACACGGGGATAATTTGTAATGTTATTGCAGTGATTAGAAAGGCGAGTCAAATTTACAACGAACTTGGAAGTATCTGAGCAGTTATTAGCGTCCTCTTCCACTCCCTGTGGACTGAATATAAGCACTGATTCAGATGGGAAGGGTATCCAAAAGGCTTTGCATCATATTAAATAAAAGTTTTTAAAAGTTAAACTTTTAATGCCTAGACCACGATTTTTCTATCATAGTTAAAGTTCGATAACTAGTTTCGGTTGCTATCTGCAGACATCTTCAGATCGTTCAAAATTTGAAGAGGTGGTGAATCTGCTCTGGAAAGCATCGTTAGCTGAACTCATGCAACAACATGCATTCGTAAGTACCAAAACAATGACAGTAAACAATTTAAAACTTCACCGTGTGCAAGCCAGGTTGTAGACGGTAATCCGCAAGTTGACCGTAACATGGAAAATTGTCCAGTTGCAGGAGTTGAAGTTGGATCGATAGGTCATTACGTGCAATAGTATAATGGGTATTATCGTGAGATACAAGCTGACCCACAGCTGTTGTAACTGATGCTTGTCGTCTCGGTACAGTTGACTTCCGGGCTGGTCTCACTGTGTTCTATAGGGGAAAGATATGTTGGCCACGGGAGTACCTCACCACCACTCAGGCAATTCATAGGGACAAATGGCAAATGTTCGCGAGTATTGTCCTGTTGATAAGTGACACCACTATACTGTCTTCCGAACATGTCTTCTGGGTGCTTCACTTTCTTTGTCAGACAATATATTTGTAGTCATGTGGTTAAGAAGGCGATTGTATACAATATTTTCTAAAATTTTCTAGAATGTTGGCTAAAGTGAAATAGGCCGGAAATTTGATGCTACTGCTACATCTCCTTTTCTGTACAAAGGCTTAAGGGTTGCATATATCAGCCATTAGGGAAACGTTCCACTGATAAATGACTGGTTCCACATATAACTTAATATCGATGTCAGGCAATGAAAACCCCGTAACCCCATTTTGTTAAATTTTGCGGGTGAAACTAAAGCAGTTTCTTAAAAAGTAATATGAAGTGATACAGAAAGTTGCTAAATTTGTAACTGTGTAGTAGAAGCCTAGTTATTGACAGTTAAGAGAAATCCATGGACTTACAAGTTTCTCTCTGTTTATTGAGTTACTGGTTGCTGAAATTAGGAGTTTTCACAGACAGATAGAGTTACGACGTTTTGTTTGCCTACCATCGATATGTTCCAAAACTCACACTCAGAATAACATTCATCAAGTAACTCTGTTAATATTTTATCGTCACCACTACGTGTTTTTGATTTTAAAGATTTTCTGGTGTAATTTTCTTGCACTGGTTTACTGAGGCCCATATTCATTTTCGTAAAGCTACTTGTAGTGGCGGGACTGAGATATTCCATAGTGCATCTACTGAAACAATCAATGCGTCATTTCAGTGAAAAGTTTACGACATTTTTCACATATGTTACTTGGTATTACTTACTCTTAATTCCAGCTGTTAGATAAATAAAACATTGGACAGATGAGGCTATATTTTTCGAAACTCATAGTAGATACATTAACCATGAGTTTATTTCTTCTACTTTGTCATTCTCCTCTTGTACCGACCACATATTTTTACAGAACTTAATCCAGTCTTTTCTGTTTAGAAAGTTTAAATTTGCCTTTTCTTCTTTGTTTAAATGTTTCATTATTTGGAAATCACAGCTGTGCGCATGTATTTCTTTATTAACTGTATATATTTCACGGTTGTCCATACGTGCAGCTCTTGCTAACTTTTTTGTTTCTTGTCTTTGTGTTTTATAATCTTCCAATATCTGAGGAGTTTTCTCGTAAACTCCAGTAAATATTGCTCTTTTTTCTGTTGAACAGCGTAATTTAATTCCTCATTCCTAGTACTATGTTCACTTTTTACTTTGTATTTATTTTTTTTCCGCGGAGTTTCGAAAGCTACCCTTTTGAATCTGTTGAGTCAGTTTCTGTGTGGGATTTTAGTACATTGCACAGTGTCAGAGTCATCCATCATTTTAATTAATCACCTCGCCATTCCAATTTGTCCTCATTTAATGGTTTTGTACTGGCGTTTTATAGTTGATTGTATCTACAGTTATTCTGCTACATTTTATCTGTATTTCATGGATTGAATTTTATGACCCTCCATATGTCAATAGGGTGTTTTAAATTCTTGTTTATTGTGCAGTGTTTGCTGATGAAAAAGCTTGATTTTAGAATATACTGCTCTTTCAATACAGTCTCACCATCCTCGTCTCTATTTATTTCATGCAAGTTCCCTGATAACCTCCCATTTAGCACCCTGAAAAATTGAAACACACACACACTCTCTGTCTCTCTCTCTCTCTCTCTCTCTCTCTCTCTCTCTCTCTCTCTCACACACACACACACACACACACACACACACACAAACACACACACATGGTTGGGAGAGGGGGGGGGGGAGGGTGTAATAACTACCTCTCTTTTCAAAATGAGACGGAACTTCCCAAGTGTCAAACAACTTCATTCAATAATTTTTGTGATGTTACATTTGTCTTTGGCTGTATGTGTTCAACCTGTGTTGCATGAATAGTTAGATATTTAGTGATTATGAGTTCACTAATAGATTTCAGAAACTCAGGGATAAGGAGTGAATATCTCTTATCAGCATCTTGCACTGTCTCCTTGATTTAAATTCACCTAATTCTTGTGAGTGACTACAAGGCTTCTCCCAGTATTGTTTCCATCATCTTGCCTTATAGTCTTCCGTTACTAAGTTACCTTTATCAGCTAAGTATTCCTTGTTTTGTACACCCCAAAGTGATTGAACGTACGAATTGGTGGGTGGCCGATGGCTTACACACCACCTTACGGTAATTCAGTCTACACTGTCGCTAAATATCTTAAAGGGAGTTCTAAGATTTTTCTTCCGAAAGTGCACAGACGGTTTCTGTCCACGCAGTTCCCCTATCCTAGGACGCCTCCATCCGTAGTGACATTGTTGCCTACGGTACGTTAAACACTAATCATCGTTTTCCTAAAGTTGTCGTTTATTTTGTCTGTGTGCATCATGTACATTAGCCTGTCTCATAAGATGTATCTTCTTGGACTTCTCTACATTTTCAGAGACTTTCATTTCTGATTAATTTTCGGTGTCGTTTTCCACACCCAACGTATTTCCTTTTTTGTTCTACTTTTTGTTAATGAAATTATATGTGTTATTCATAGCTATCTCTTTCCCGCATTCAAATTCTAATATTTTTCTGCCTCATTTATTCATTCAGTTGCTTTTCTACACTACAAAGACTGTATTTCTCCAGACTGTCTTAGCGTTAGAAACAATTTGGGTTCTGAACCTACTTCTTGTTGTGGTCATGTATAATAGCTTCTCCTATGTGAGACTATGTTGTCGTCGGAATATTTGTATCCAGCATAAAAAGCCATCATGACCCATTTAGCAGAGAACTGTATGTACTACGGATACATAACATTGTAGTCTAACAAATGCCCTTGATGTCGCGGTACTGAAGACATAAACTTGTCCTATCCACGCCTATAGTTAGCATCAGAGGTGTTGTTCCTGCCTTCTAGATTTCTGCAAACTGTGACCACAGGAGGAACCGCTGCTTCCTCCAGGGAAAAGGGGCTCTATGAACCAACTTAACAAAGAAAGCTAATGACTCCATCCTTTGAGCTGTACTAGTCAGCTCCCATTCGCAACGCAGGCCGTTATAGAGCAAGTGCCCCTTACATGATACAATGAACAGGGTCAGCTGGTCCAAGGTTTTCTAACTACGATTACTTTCCCACATTCCTCAGATATCCTAGCATGTGACAGGAAGAACCTGCCCTCTCAAGACAGACATCAATGTAATGGTCCTGAAGACCTGATCCTAGTCACGTAAGTTCAGTGTTTCCTTTCATTCAGTATTACCATTACGTGTCGCAGAGATACAGAAAACACCACTAGCGTGAAGCGCACATTTTATCCTCACATTTTACTTCATTTATTTCCCACTAGTTACCACTATACAGATATTCCCCGTGCATGCACGAAAGTAATTTTGTATGACTTGATATCCTGCATGCGAAACTAACGGTCACCACTATCCAAACTGAAAAAAATCTATGGCTCAAAAATAACTACTTTGGGGCCGATAGCTAACCGATGCAAAACGATTAAGAAACTTTATTTGCATAGATTTTAACTGCTCAACCGTCGGTGGTGCAAAACATACTCCTCTAATGCGTCACAAAATGAAACAGGTTCATCTCCCTCTCCTTTACTCCTTTTGTAACGACACCTGATGGAAACTACAGTTTTAAAAATAAAATGATTCGCAAAAACATCTAAATCCCACACTGGCTTCTTTCGCAGAATTTATGATTTTCGACTATGCTACGGCACCTCCACATGAAATCTTCACTCCACCATCTCCCAGCGCCAACCTAGCTTTCCCAACCCCAAGCAACAACTCTCGTACAACCCTTACCCTTCAATCCTGTGTCTTGCGCCGCTGCCACAGCTATACAGCCTGTAATTGGCTGTCGCTTTTTCTGCCTTCATTCTCGCTAGTGACGCATCTTAGTACAATATAAAATTCACAATTTGCGTGCCTATTAACAATTTACAGAAATCATGTCTTATACGAAGCATGCTAAGAAGCTCGTTAATCTTGTGTTATGCACCATATAAACATATAAACTCACCTCCACTCGATGTTTAACTTGTAATACCGCTGTATTAGGGTTTTTTCTTCTAGTAAATCAAATCACAAGGAATTACTACCAAGGAGAAATATATGATACAACAGATCATTTATTCCACCTGTACCATGTCCTTGACTTGCAATTATAGTTCGATATTTACGCAGAAATTCTGCACAGGTCTTACTTTTATAGAATGGGTATAATGAGATTTCAGTTTTTGCAAATCGTCTTTTTTTCAAATGTTATTCTATGTACCTGTGCGGAAGTTCTATCTGATTCTGGTAGCACGGAATATTAAGTTTAGCTGTTCCTGTAACTCCTCAATATATGTTTGTGTGTGTTTTCCACGTCTATTTCCTCTCCCTCCCTTCCCCCTCACCTCCACCCCCACCTCGCAGCATACCAGAATTGATTGCTACGTACTTGTGTCCCATCGCAGTGCAATAGGCCGCTCTCAGCTCTCCGCAGCTAGGCATTCCTGTTTCCATTCATAAAAGCAACTTTTCCAAAGCGTATACTGCGTGAAAACATCCTTACCCAGCACGCTAACGACTTATAGGCGGGCTGGCCGCTCACAGCTATGTGAGACGGAGATACAATCTGTGCCCAATCCCTCGCTAGAATTTCATAGCATCCTCGAAGCCGACGCAGCTGTTCATTGTGGTAAATCCTCTCATAGGTCAAAGTTTCCGATAGAATGTTACAACATTGTTCAGCGCTCACAATCAAATTTGGGGAAGCTGCCACTTATTTAGGCACTTGCGGGCCTCAACGATACAAATAACCGTAACGTGGGTGAAACCATAACGGAGGATTATCTGTTGATATGCCAGAAAAAGGTGTGGTTCCTAAAGAGAGGCAGTAGCCTTTTCAGTAGTTGCAGAGGCAACACAGCTGAAGTGGCCTTATCAGGAAAAAACAAAAGTGGCATACCACAGTTCGGAGAGTGGGTTCGGGTAAGTAGGTAAGAAAATTTAAAAAGGGAAATGAATAGGTTAAAATTAGATGTAATGAGAATTTATGAATTTCGGCAGCAGGATGAACAGGTCTTCTGGTCCGGTTACTAGTGAGTTATAAACACAAAACCGATTAGGAGTAACGCACGAGTAGACTTAAAAATGAGTAAGAAAATAGGAATGCAGGGAAGCTGCTATGCACAGCATATTGAAACCATGATGAAGAAGAAATTGTAGGGGTTCATAATGAGATTAAAGAAAATTATGGAGATAAATGAGATAAAAATTGAACTGTGATGGGTGACTGCAATTCGACTGCAGGAAAACGAAGAGAAGATAAACAGTAAGAGAACATGGACTTGAGGAAAGGAACGGAAGAGGAAGCTACCTGGTAGTTTTGCACAAAGTGTAATGTAATCCATTTGGTTTAAGCATGAAAGAAAATTGAGCACGTGGAAGAGCCCTTGGGACAATGGAGGTTTCACATTAATTGTATAATGGTAAGACCGATTTAGAAACCAGATTTATGAACTGTAATACGTTTCCAAGGACAGATGAAGATTCTGACCGTAATTTATTAGTTATGAACTGCAGGCTGGAGAAACTGTAGAAGGGTAGGAAATTATGGATATGGGACCTGGACGAACAGGAGGAACCAGAGGTTGTTGAGAGATTCAGAGGGAGAATTGGGAAAAGTTAGACTGGATCGGGGGAAAGAAATACAATAGAAGACGAATTGGTAGCTTAGGGAGATGAAACAATGAAGGAATCACAGGATGACATAGATAAAATGACAAGGTCTATCAGATATCCTTCAATAGCTCAGGTGTTATTACACCTGTCCTGTAAAATGGAACAGGTGTAACATAGCTTACAGGTGGCACAAGTTAACTGCTCGTCACGTACACCCCTCGTTGCTGCAGTATCTCGGAAAAGTATCTGAATTATGAGAACTTCGATGCACTGCGCACAGGAAATCCAGCCGTCAGATCATCAGATCACGTGAGAACACAGATAAAACGATTGCTTGTCCGGAGTACACACTAGATGTGTCAGAAACATCAATAATCTCCTTTTATTAGACGCAATTACTCAATTAACAGTATAAACACAGCCACATGACATTGTATACCATAACAGCTACGTGATTGCATTTTATGTAGCAAAAATCGCTACATTATAAAAACGTCTTTAAAAAATATCAAACAGGTTTAAGAACTCCAGTGTAGTTAATGGTTACACTCCCTCTATCGGTGGAATTAAGTGAACAATTTAAAAAATTAAAGCGTGAAGGTAAAAACGAATGGTATCCAAACTTCTGACAGGCTATAACTCTCTGCTACCTTCTTTGTACTACTGCACACATGTTACGTTTTATGTCAACGTCTAAATACAATTCCCTCTCAGGTGGCGATGCCACAGCCAAGTGAGCGGTTAGTCAGTTTTCCGCTTTTGTGACATGTACCACATTCTCAGTACTGATGGTACGTATGTCTCAATGGATATTTTATTTTCCCAATTAATATAAAACCTATAACAAACTAATTTCCCACAGCTTTGTAATTTAAACTGTTCGCTGCTAGAAATGTGGAAGATAATACAATTTTGCAACTCCTATTTCAGACTAAATTACTTCACAGCACATTTAACTTTAAATGTACATCCACCATTAATCCAACGCAGTCACCGCAATTACTGCCCTATCATGCAATCACACATTCGTGTATAGCGTTTATTAGTGATTACGTGTAATGCAGTAGTTATCTGTTCCACCGGAGCTGTGATCGGAAATCAGTTTGTCCTAATGTCTCACCACACGTGTTTGCTCTGCCACATCTATGTGTCACATTGAATATTGACTTTTACGAGGAGAGGAAGTCACTGTCACAGCTCCCTGTGGGATTTATGAATTACAAACTATGTTTTAGATGATATTTTTAGTAACACTTTTCGATGGTTAGTGGTTTTCATCGGACCACTAGCAGCGAAAACAATTAACAGGAAATAAAGTGTGTGCTAACAATGCGGTTAATAAATTAGACTCATATACAAATATCCAGAGAAAGCAGAAGGGAACAAGCCAGTTCAAAGGAAACGGGTTTTAGAGTAGTAATGAAATGACGAGTTCGGGACAAATATGAGCAATGAACTGCCGGCTCTGCTTCTCCCAATCACAGCCCAGTATTTTGGAGTCATATAAAATGAAACAAACAGTCATTATGCACCCCAGAGTGGGACAACTTGTTCTCTTGAACCACGTTGCAACTAAATATGAGTATAGTTACGTCAGAGATGGGCGAGGGGCATAATGTCGTTCTAGTCGAGTGGCATGGCACTTGTGTAACATCTGCATTTGGTTATCTGCAATGCATCTACTTTCCTTGACTGTTCTGAGGCAAGTCCTTGCTCGTGACTCTCCGAAAGCTGCCTACGACAGGTGGAGACAAGGAGAGCGACGGCGGGATCTTTTGTCAACAAGATCCAAACAGCTTCAGCGGCATCCACAGAATCCACAAAATATCGTCAGCAGGGCACGCACGTGCGCAAACACACACACACACACACACACTCACACACAAACACATGCAAACACACGCACAATTTGTCACTATGTCTTGTTATCTGTACATCTCTTGGCATCAACTGAATTTCGATATTTAACCACATTTGGTGCAAGGTACAATGGACTCTCAAATTAAATATCCCCATGTTATTTCCACGTCTTATACTCTCTGTATTACTTATCGAAATGTACAAAGATTTGACACTACTCGTGTAACTTACAGGCCTAAAATTCGGCCGGAGACTAAATTTAACTGTCACGACCTTTTTCCATGTCCAAAAGGTCTGTATTACGGTAGTGTAACAGTAGAAACACTTGTGGCTGAAATAATAAGCTAAGCAGGCAAATAGTGATACTTGACAGTTTTTCTTAGGCCTACTTGAATTTATGTCCAATCAACGTGATACAAAAAACGTTTCGAGAAAGACTGGGACTCTTATCACTCACACTATGATGCGAAAGCTGTGTGTAAAGTTTAAAGTCTTCTTTCCTGTTCATAATCAGCTGCTGAACAACACTAATAGCTAACGTGAAGAAAGAATCCATAGAATGTTTAATAGCAGATGTCACTTTTTCTGACTCATTTGTACCAGAAACCATACTAAAAATACGCATCTTGGAGAGGTCTTTAATGTAGTGTGTCGTCCAAGCTGCATCATTTTCTAATACGCATAAGTAGCTACAGAAAGCACAAATACAATATATCAACTCTGAAAACCCGTAGATCCACATGGTGCCAGCTCATATTGATTGAAATGAGTAGCTCTGAGAAGTTGTAATGTATTCGAACACAGTTTCACACATGAAGTTCAATCTCTGATCACAGACGAAAATTATATCTTTGCATCTAATTTAGAATTGCATTTGAAAGAAGTAAACAAAATTCTGTATTATTTATCAAAATGCATAAAGATATCTTCTATGGCGTTACAAAACAAAAGTAATCTCATATGAGCATGGGTGGCGATGACTGACTTATACCAACCTGCCCTGGTAACTACATGACTCTGATGAAAAGAAAATACTGAACGATAGTTTTAACATTTGAATTTAATGTGCATTCGTAGAAGCAAAAAGCGAGAGTTCCTATGCAGTCAGCTACCCACTTGCAGCTAGTTCCTCAAAGTCAGACAAGCATTGTACCGACCCCATTCTAGGGTATTTCCTTTATACTACTGTACAAAATATTTTTATCTTCTGCTGATGATGCTAACTTACTCCGCCATACAGTGGAAGTTGATGTTTAAGAAGCTTGGACAGCCCCCTACAGTATCAAACTACACCATCCATTCCGAAATTATGAATCACAGTTTAGAGTCTGGTTATAGCATGTTCTTTAGCTACGAAACAAAAAAAATTTCTCAAAGACACTACTCAGAGACACTTTATAAAATCTATAAGATGGTTACCGATATTAGCGTGCGCTCCTCGACTTGTAACTTTATATATAAATTTGTTAAATCTGTATATCTTTATTCTGCAGCTGGAGCTCTTTCACATTAACCTATTCCAACTGTGTTACCATTGTTTAACTCATAATGTCGCTACATTGGTAGCCTTCTTGCATATAGAACTCGAGGTTTGATGTTAGGTAATCACGCCCTGTCACTTTTCTTAAATCCCAGCGAAATAATTATTCTAGACCCAAATGGCAATAGAAATTTATACAAAATTATCGCAGTATTCCAGGCAGCTCATCCTGGAGCATTACCATGTACTTAACTGTTTAACATACCGCACGTTTCCTTCTTTAACATTATAAGCTGTCCATTCTATAATTGTGTTTGGCAGTCCACCAGCACCCAAGTGTGTCGACGACATCGTACATGTGCAGCCTGCACGTTATTAAGACGCTAAATAAGACATGTGCAAGTCTGAAAACATCAGTAAGTCCTGACATGTCTGAGACTTTGCTGATTAAGCATATGTACAAACCTAAGCACAGTTCCACTGGCATAACACACACATATGTAACAAGGCTGATGGGGCGCAACTTGGTTGTGTATCATTTCAGGGAGACTGTCCGAAATTGTGTATTAATGCTTAATCAGCGAGATCTATGACAAGCTTAGATACCGTGATGCGTTCAAATTTACACATGTCTTATGATCCATGTTACAGAGATGCCGGCGGCAAATGTGTGAGGTACTGGGCAGAGGGGACACCGTTGTCACAATAGAGTGCCAAGCACAGTTGGGGGAGGAATGGCCTGTAATCTTCAAAAAAGATATGCTTCGTGCATTTAACAGTTATCTACTTGGTGAATTCTCCAGGATCAAATGCCTGGGACGTGGCAGCAGCTATGTGTAGAAAACTATTACCTTATGGACCTGGACCTAACGCAGAATTTTGCTAGGATTTTCATCAAACTGAAGATGTGAAACCTAACATCAAATAATAATTTATGCATGCAAATTGTCTACCAATGAAATATGAATATGATTGTGAACAACGATAAGATAGTGTGAATAGACAGTTCAATGTGGAAGAACTTCATTTGCAGAATAAATATGCGTAAGGAGTTCGTACGTCACACACGAGCCCAGGAGTGAATAATACTGTGGATAACAACCTTATCGTCTTCGTAAAGAGTTCCTGATGGGAGTTTAAGAGAAACATTTATTTCTTCCTTAGCTAAACGATATGCTATTACCAGACTAGAAGCTATGATCCATAACGACAGAATAGATGGTACATTTGACTCTGTGGAAGATTATCTAAGTGTATTAAACACCAGCATCTACTGTGCAACAGCATAAGTAAATATTATCAGCAGAAGATGACAAACGTTTTATACTGCAACATCATACCGCAGGACAGGGTCCCTGCACCCCAATAGGTATGGGATGGGGAGGCTGGGTAAGCTTATAGGTGACAGTATAGTGGGTGGTGGTGGTGGTGGTAGAGTCACTCATCGAAAAATTCCTGTAGTAGTTGGTGTTAGAGCTGCATCTTTTTTAGATTGAAGTTAGCTGAGAGGTATACCTGATTAAAAGAAGTCCCTCTAACTAACGGCTCACCTTTTGAGGATGTAATGTTTCCAAGTTGAGAAGGAATTGGCATATTTCATCAAAATAAAAGAGGTATTAGAGATAAAGTCAGTGAACTGCTTATAGATGTTGATTCTGAAATTATTGATATATCAGAGCACTACTTAAATAATTTGATAATTCAGAGACTTCCTTTACCAAGATACAGATTAGTTGGCTGTTTCTCAAGGAGTTCCTTGCGGGTTGGGGAGTGGCTATGTACGTAAAAAACACTATTCCATTGAGTCCATAGACATATCATGAGACTGCACTGAACAGATATTTGAATGGTGTGCAGGGGCAGTTGAATTTAATGAAACTAAACTTCTAATTGTTGTTGTTTATAGGTCACCTAACTCCAACATCAGAGCATTTCTGCTCAAGCTAGAGGGGATTACTGATTCACTTTGTAGGATGTAACAGAAACTATTTACATGTGGTGACTTCAGTATAAATTTTGTATATTATGCTGCAAGAAAAAGGATGGTGGTAGATCTCCTAAATTCATATGATCTGATGCAGACTGTGGTTCTTCCAACCAGGGTGCAAGGGGATAGTAGGACAGCCATAGACCATACTTTTATTCATTCTTCATTACTAGATGGGCATTCTATTAGTGAAAGCGTGAATCGCCTGTTAGATCATGATGCTCAAATTTTAACACTAAAAGGCTTCTGTACTCAAACCAATGTCATATTTAACTAAAAACTATGTGGGAAAGTTACCCCAACAGCAATAGAGTTTTTTAAACCTTGTCGAGGAACAAGAGTGGCAGGATGTTTATAGTGCTGATAACATAGACGATAAATACAATGCTTTCCTTGACGCATTTTTCATGCTCATTGAGAGTTGCTTTTCATTAGAACGTTGTAAACGGGGTACTAGCAGTAATAGACAGCCTGGGTGGCTGACTAGTGGGAAAGGATATCTTGTAGAACAAAGTGGGAATTATATCAAAATGATAGAAGTAGTCACAATGAAGTTACAGTAGCCCATTACAAACAGTATTGTAAGGTACTTAAAAATGTTATTAGGAAGGCAAAGAGTGTGTGGTATGCAAATAGAATAGCTAATTTACAGGATAAAATTAAAACCATATGGTCAGTTGTGAAGGATGTGTCTGGTCAGCAGCACAAGCCTGACGATATAAAGTCAGTTCGCAACAAAAATATTTCTGTTACTGGTAAATGAGATATATGTACAGTATTTAACAATCATTTTCTGAGTATTGCTGGTGAATTAAATAAAAATTTAGTTTCTAAAGGAACTCATATAACTTTTTTGGCAAATGCCTTTCCGAGATTGATGTCTGAAATACTCCTCTGTGATACAGACAAGAGGAAGATTGAGTCAATAATTAAATCACTGAAGACTAAGGACTCTCATGGTTATTATGGAGTGTCTAGCAGAATATTCATGTACTCTGCTGCACATCTTAGCCCTGTATTTATCCATATTTGTATTTTTTTTCCTTTAGGAATGGTCAGTTTCCTGAGCGATTAAAGTTCTCAGTAGCAAAGCTGCTTTATAAAAAGGGAGAAAGGGATAATGTAGATAATTTTAGACTTATTTCTATGCCATCAGAGTTTGCAAATGTTATTGAAAAGGCTGTGTATGTAAGGATAATTGATCATTTTATATCACACGATTTGCTCACAAATGTAGAGTTCGGCTTTAGAAGTCGCTTAACAACTGAAAATCCTATATTCTTTTTTCTCTGTCAGGTAATGGATGGGCTAATCAAAAGGTTTCGAACGCTTGGTATATTTTTTGATTTAACTAAGGCATTTGATTGTGTTGATCACAAAATAGTGCTCCAGAAGTTGGATCATTATGGAATATAGGGAGTAGCTGACAATTGGTTAACCTCTTACTTTAGCAAGAGGCAGCAAAAGGTTATTATTCATAATGTTGATAACGGCTGTGATGTGGGGTCTGAATGGGCAACTGTCAAGTGGTGGGTCCGTCCCCCAGGGATCAGTGTTGGGGCCACTCCTGGTCCTTATTTATATAAATGAAAACGGGTAACTCCAAAATATTTCTGTTTGCTCATGACACTAACTTGGTAGTAAAGAATGTTGTGTGCAACATTGGCTCGGTTTCAAAGAGTGCAGTACATGACCTAAGTTCATGGCTTGTAGAAAATAAACTAACGCTAAATCACATTAAGACTCAGTTTTTACAGTTCCTAACACACAATTTTAATTTCACAGAACAGGCATATGATTAGTGAGACTGAACAGTTCAGATTTCTAGGTGTTCAGATAGATAGTAAGCTGTCGTGGAAGGCCCACATTCAGGATCTTGTTCAAAGACTTTATACTGCCATTTTTACTATTCGAACGGTATCAGAAGTGTGTGATCATTCAACGTGAAAATTAGTCTACTTTGCTTATTTTCATTCGCTTATGTCGTATGATATTATATTTTGGGGTGACTCTTCCCATTCTAAAAGGATATTTTTGGCTCAGAAACGGGCGGTTCGGTCAATAAATTTTGTAAGTTCACGAACCTCTTGTCGACCCCTGTTCACCAGTCTGGTATTTTGACATTGGCCTCTCAATATATATATTCCATACTGTCATTTCTTGTTAACAATATTAGCTTATTCCCAAGAATAAGCAGCTTTCACTCGGTTAATACTCGGCAGCAATCAAACCTGCATTGGGATCGGACTTCCTCAGCTCTTGTGCAAAAAGGTGTGCAGTATACTGCTGCATCCATTTTCAATAAGCTACCACTCGAATTCAAAAATCTTGGTAGTAATCGACGTGCTTTCAAATCGAAACCGAAGAGTCTTCTCATGGGTCACTCCTTCTATTCTGTCAAGGAGTTCCTTGAAAAATTAAGCTGATTCTTATTGTGTTGTTTATTGCGTTTACTTAAACTCATGGACTGACTTTTTCGGGTTCATGAACATTTATGTTTATCTGTTATTACTTTTACATTGTAATTTCATGTACTGACACGTTCCATGACCTTGGAGATTTGCTCTTCAATTTGGTCCTAAGGAACTTAATGTGTAAATAAATAAATAGATAAAAAATAATTGGCTAACTTTGAAAAGCAGTTGAAAGTTAGTAGATTACAGCATAGCAATTCTCGTTTCGTACCTATACAAATGTGTGTTAAATTCAGCCGGCTGGAGTGGCTGTGCGGTTCTGGGCGCTACAGTCTGGAACCGAGCGACTGCTACGGTCGCAGGTTCGAATCCTGCCTCGGGTATGGATGTGTGTGGTGTCCTTAGGTTAGTTAGGTTTAATTAGTTCTACGTTCTAGGCAACTGATGACCTCAGAAGTTAAGTCGCATAGTGGTCAGAGCCATTTGAACCACTTGTTAAATTCAGATGTTAAAACTACTGTTTAGTATATTATTTCATAGAAATTTCATGTTGTTTCCACTCTTAAGCTAGCATTTTCAGAGGACGAAAATGAACATTTTGTTCAACAAGATAAATTCAGTACCCCACCATGGGGAGGGGGGCGGTATTATAGTATTTGGGTGACTCTGACAAGTAGTTGCAAGAGGTTGTTGACAGCATGGCAACCCTCGTTTCTTACCTATAAGAATGAGCATTAAATTCAAAAGCTGAAACTACAGTTGAGTATTTCATTTCATCAATGTGTCATGTGGTTATTAAAGCACGCAGTGTAAGTCAGTCATCGGCAGTAATCCCAATAAGCGACCATTGCATGTGTTGTACTGTTACAGAAGAAATCTTTTCACATTTTCATAAAAAACACAAGCATTTTATGTTTCTTTAATGTGCTACTCACCTTTCGACAGAAAGATCGAATTTTCGTCCACGACCACAGATCGAACTTTTCATTGAATGGAACATTGTCTGAAGGCATTAATACTCCTGATAGCTACTCTTTTCAAGGAAACCGAGCGGAAATCATGTTGATCTAACAGTCAGTGATATAGACTGTTGCCCCTGCAGCCACTGAAATGGCTGCTGGCCTCTTCAAGCACCACCCGTTTGTCTGGCCTCTGAACAGATGTCTGTACTGGTGAGGGAGCTAAATTGTCATATATGGTGCTTTCTATAATTATACATAGGTATTACGAAAACATGTGAAACGTCCCCTTTGAACAATTATACACGACTGTGCTTAACCTGACACACAATATTTTCTGCGCAACGCAATCTGACTTTCAAAAATCCCTACAAAAGAATGGCCCTGACTAACATTAACCTATACGTTTCACAAATCACTTACCTCACAAAAATCTTGGTTACTCGAGCTACTGCAATAAAGCGAGCGCCACAACTGCCAGCTAAATAAAAGATTCAAACTACAGAAGGCACTAACTACTGATAGGCATAGTTAGCAAATGAAAGAATTTAATACAGAACAAACACTGTATTTACCTTAATAGTCATAATATATATAGCAGTTCATAACAGTCTTACAAATTTCAAAACTCCGCCATCTCTCTCCCCACATCCATCACTGCTGGCGGCTCACCTCCAACTGCACAATGCTACGCGCTGTTCACAGCCAGCTGCCTAACACTACAATGGCGAGTATTACAACAATGCCAAGCAGCCACAGACTGCACACAGCACAGCCAGTGATTTTCATACAGAGGTGGCGTTACCAATAAAAAAACCTAAACAGCCTACTTACATAGCCCCCATGCTCCCCACAAAAAATTTTACAAAATGTTTTGGGCAGTGGCCAATAATGATTTGATAAAATGTTTCATAATTACAATAACAAAGATATCAAATGCACACACTTATTGATACAATGTTGGTCAAAAGCTAAAATATTCTCATAGTCCATAAAGACAGTCCTAATCGTTCATCACAGTAAAATAGCAGTGTTTTACTCAAAGTCTGAGCAGTAAAAGAAAATGCACACGGAAGTAGTGGACTTCAATGCAATCTTGAAAAAGTAGTGTTGTCCTTCCAACGGAAAGACAGTGACGACTCTTGATATGCAGACAGGTATTGGTCCACAACAGAGCAAACCCACAACAGAGTCAGTCGAAATTTTGAAGAGTATTGGTAGGTAGGTCATCACAGAGCAGACCCACTGTAGTCCTGGTAGAGATTACGATACTGGTGGGCCACCAGAGGTGCAGACCCACTGCAGTCCTTGTAGAAATAATGGTACTGGTGAGTCAGCAGAGGTGTAGACCCACTGTAGTCCTTGTAGAAATGGCCAGCAGCCATCTGTTGTGACTGTGCAGGTGCACAATCACCATTGAAGAGTCTTGCGGATAATATAGCAAGTCCATAAACCACCACTTGTGCACTCACAAAGTTTTTGGAATTGTCCTTAGAACCAGCAATGCTGTTATCCAGTCCCTTGCTGAATTATTAACACATGTGAAAACACTATCAGTCCCTACTTCTCACATATTGTCCATATACTTTGACCAACAGAAACGTGTGCAGTAAAATGAAACTTACAAGTTACTTAATATGATGAACTGGTGTCAATTACAATTTTATAACATAAGAATACAATAACAAAGATACAAAATACATCATTAAAGAACATAACAATACAGATAAATTTGTAGTAGTACAGGCTTTACAAAAGAATAGAAATAGACATATACATCAGTGTTACAGGAATTATGACATAAGAAAATAAATAAAATAATGAGAATAGTTTTCGAAACATTAATTTCACACATGAGCATTGAAACAAAACAGAATAAATAATGTCTAAACATCTTTACAAAGTAAATAACATATTATTAATGCAAATTGTATTTGAGGATAACAGTATTCCTCATCATAGTGAATGCAGCTGAGTATTAGAAAAATTCTACAACTTAAATCGTATCAGATAAACACATAAAGACAGGATGAACACAAATACACAAGGGTACACAAACATATAGCGGAATAATACAAAAGGAAAGGACAGGGTTTGTTGTACTGCAGTATTTTGCAAACAAAACTTTCTTTACTTCTTGGAGATCTCCCTTCATTCATCATTATTCCCAAAAAGTCCTATCTATACCTCTTTACTGTATTCTAACCATGTTTCTCTCAAAATAATTATGGCTCATTGTACAATACTCATTTTTGCCCAAATCGTTTTCATATATCTTCTCAATGCATTTCTTCCAATTCATCGCAACTCATTCTCTCATATAGTCTACCCCCTCTTAAGCTACCTTAAATCTACTGAGCTCAGATGCTAAACTAAGGGACGAGGCAATGCAGCAGCACAAAACAAGTAACGCAAACAGCAATGAAAAAAATGCAGATTTGCGAAGCAAGCAGCATTATAGAAATTAGCAAAGCAATTGCAATATTACAACTAATATAAGGCAATGTGCAGCAAACAAGAAAAATAAATCAGTAGTAAACTGGCTTAGAAGAGTAACACAAAGTCAAATTCAGTAACACTACGCCTGGAAAACAGCAGCAGAAAATGAAATAACTTATACCTAAACATGACATAGCTCAAGCAGAAAAAATAGTACACTAAAGATAACAATGCAGATAAGGGAAATGTATAATCACATCTTAATGTCTAAGTAATTAAAGTGGTGCACCACAAAAACTAATTCTACAAAAAATTACCAAGTACTTGAAAAGAAAATTATGAATGCAGTTCCTGTGAAGGTAAATGTCTTTTTGTACTCCCTCATTTTTTTGAAAAAATTATTATTTACTCGATCTGTAGACAGAAAATATTTATATTAGTACATCTATAAAATTTTATTTTAACCAATGCTGCAGTGCAGCTAGAAACTAGATATTTAACAAAATGAGTACATAAATACATAAAGCAAGCCATATGGCATTTCTCTCAATTAGCAAGACAATAGCCGTGAAATGTTTCTCATCGTTTCATTAGGCATTTTAGTAAATATCATAAATTAAGAGCTCCACAGTATAATAATATGTTTACAAGTTCGACCGTGTCGTTTTTTGCGATGCTTTCTACAAAGGAATGTCAATAGCGAGGATAATGGCCTCCCTTTTTTTTCACCTGTGCCTCTGAAAAGCACTCGCTAATGACTTCTTTCCAGGCGACTGTCGCCCATCTGGGTGCCCACGACGCATTACGTGCAGGTGGTCACTTAACTTTCTTACGAAAATATTTACGACAGCACTTTCCGCTACAGTGACAGTCTCATATAAAAATATTTCACAGGTCAAGAATTTGGGTTACAAATCTGTAGAAACAAAATCCTATTGATATAACAGTCTCAAAAAATTTTTCGTCTGCATTGTGATACATTCACGCATTTACACACATTTCATAACTCTTAAAGTACGATTCTTGGTTTCCAACAACATTTTTCACAAACCAGAGTCCCTAACCACTATTCATTATTCCTTACCTTATTCGTCGACACTTCTTCAATATTTCATCATAACATACGTTGTATAATCAAATAACTCATATAGCATCAGCTTACTGATCATAAACATACCGCAACAGCATAATACACATAGTCATCATAATAACAACATCATAACACCTCAGTCAACTCTCAAAATCGTCGTAGCTTCCTCCAATAATTTCATAACCAAAAACAAATTCTCTGCTCATGTCAAAAGTGTCATCTACCTCAAACGTACTTTAAAAATCATGATCCCATGCCAAATACATCATTCAAAGCTCTCGTAGTATCACAATGGTTCCAAAAAAAAAAAAATATGAACTGTTCGCAAAGTACAGACAAAATTGAATTTCATAAGTGTGAAGTTATTCAACTGTGTAATTACGTAAACATCTCTCACTGATGTATTAAAATAAATGTTTGTCTCTCTCAGTTAAATGATCAGATATCTGTGTAATTTGTGTGATAGAGAAATATGGTACCGATGTGTAAAGTTGTATAAGCAAATACCATATTAGCTAGGGCTCCTTGTGCTTGCCAAACACATGGTACACAAACTAAGCGTGTACCCCCCTGAGGATTAATGTAATTATACCCTCAGGTGTTACAGATTACAGCAATGGAATGAAATGTATCATGGAAAACTTTCTTTGTAATTCAAAAATCTTTAAAAAAATTAATGTTTTAAGTACAAAATTAATCACTCAAATACGTGTCCTTTAGCGCTAATTGTGCATCTTGCCGTGGTGTGTTGTTCTCCGTTGATTACCACAAGTGATAAGTGATAAGTGAGTGAAAAATGGGAAGAGCACGAGTAAGCGGCAGCAGGCGAGGCTACAGGGGCGCAGGCAGCGCGGGCGTCCGGTCTCCGGCGGCAGGTGAGGCCTCGCTTCCCGACATCGGGGAGCTCGTCCGGTCCCAGGTGAGTGCGGCGCTGCACAGTAAAGACACGCTAGACGTAATCGTGCAATCCATCACGGACTCTGTGACGGCCGCGGTCATGGACAAACTGCAAGAGTCTGTCGGGCGAAACAGCACCGAAATCCAGTCTCTTAAAAAGTCCATGGCCGCACAAGAGAAAAAAGCCGCCGACCTAGAAGCTAAACTGTCTGCGGCCACCGATGAAATTGAGCAGTATCAGCGAAGGAACAGCTTGCGCTTGTTCGGGGTAGCTGAAAACGATCGTGAAAACACCGACGACCTGGCCATTAGCCTCGTGCGTGAAAAACTTGGTGTGCAGATCGACGTGGCCGATATTGACAGAAGCCACCGTGTTGGGCGCAGGATACCAGGTGCGATGAAACCCAGGCCCATAATAATTAAATTTGTGTCATACCGGAAAAGAGCTGAAGTGTTTGCTCAGAAAAGAAAACTCGCCAAGAGTGGCTTTACCCTGAGGGAAGATCTGACGCGCGAAAGACTAAAAGTTTTGAACACTGCGATCACACAGTTCGGCCTTCAAAATGTATGGACCCAGGATGGCAGGATCGTAGTCAAGACGGAAGGAGGGAGGAAAACGGTGACGAACATGTCCGAACTGAAAGACTGAGCGAAATCTCGCGAGACACAAAGTCTCATATTTTACTCTGTCTAATATAAGTTAATTTTTATTCTTTCTTTTCATTTTTTTTACCTAAATATTGCTTCGTTATTTCTATATGTACCATAAGTACTCTATTTAAAATCAGTCAATTGTTTCACATAAATATTGCTTCTTTAGTTGCCTATCATAAGTGCTCATTTATATTCATATTGTCAATCAAACGGGAATTAACATTCTCCATTAACAGGAATCTCCTTAAAACCGCCTTTCTATATCTGTTATTTTCATCCTCGTCACTACCACTACTACTACTACTACTATTATCTTTTTCGTAACCACTACTGCCACTTTCCATCTTTCTTTTCGCTCCCTTCTCCGATAGATCCAGCTTGTCTTTCACCTTTAGCCCACAGACGCTTGAGTCAGTCACGACCTTGGACACACCTGTAAATATGTCTTCCCCCGCGAAATCCAGCTTTTGTCCCTCTTCCCGCCAGCAGGTAGACGGAGCGCGCTCGGTCCTACAGGCGGCCACAATGGGACGGACCGGTTCCGGCGGCGGGCTCTTTGTGGCCCACGCGAACGCTCAGTCGCTAACGGCTCACTTCGACGAGTTCTGTGACCTGTTCTGCCAATCGCTGTTCCATATTATCCTCGTCTCTGAAACTTGGTTGAAACCAAACATTTCTTCCGACGCTATCCGAATCACTGGTTACTCTCTCCTAAGGGCAGATCGTGAAACACGACGCGGGGGTGGTGTGGGTGCCTATATTCGCTCTGATCTGAGACCTACTATACTATGCACATCGGATGCAAAGGGCGAAGGAGAAGCAGAGTTCTTGTTTTTCGAAATAAATACATCAAATCAGAAACTGCTAATTGGAGTAATATATAAACCTCCAAACGTCGGTGCTATGTCCTCCTTTCAGTCTGCCCTGTCCTCGCTCGTGACACTGTATGAACACATAATCATTTTGGGCGACACAAACATCGACTTACAGTTAAAATCTCCCTCTGCAGAAAAACTTAGGAGACTGTTCCACTCCAATGATATGAGTTTAACACCGCTGGACCCAACTCATCACACGCCACACAGCCATACACTCATAGATATAATAGCAACAAATCGACCAGATAAAATAATTCGCGCCAATCAGACATCCGCTCCAGGACTCTCTGCTCATGACGTGATTTTCTTAAATTACTCAGTACATACTACCAAAGAAAAATCTCACCTGGTAACCTACAGAAACCTAAAAAATGTTAACCATGACGCTCTTCAAAAGGATTGCTCAGACATCCCTTGGCATGATATAAGCAATGAACCGACTTTAGACGGAAAAATTCGGGAATTATGTCGCAAAATTATTGCACTGTATGATAAACATGCTCCTCAACGCACTGTCAAGGTAAAGAGAGCTCCCGCTCCGTGGCTCACCACTGCATTACGCCAGTTAATGAATGAACGTGATGCTGCACATAGGGCCTTCAAGCGTAACCCAACTCCCGAGGCGTACGAAGCCTATAGGAAACTCCGAAATAGAACCAAGCAAAGCGTGAGGAATGCCAAAATCAGACATGCCCGCTCTGTCGTATGCGGCATATCAAAACCTGCTGCACTGTGGAAAAAGCTGTGCAGTTTCGGTATAGGGAAGCGAAGATCTGACGCTGTTTATCAAGCGTCTGCAGAAGAATTAAACGATTTCTTCTCAACAGCCGTAAACTGCCACGCAGCGACAAATTACCAGCCCCAAGATATCAATCTCTCGAGAGACAAGTTTTTCCTAAAACATGTCACTACCGGCACAGTACACAAGGCAATTATGAGAATCTCTTCCGAGGCAGTAGGAAATGATGGAGTGAGCATTGGCATGATTAAGAACGTCGTAAACACTATTACCCCAGTTATCACAGACATCTTCAATCTGTCTCTTGTCAGTAGTACATATCCTACTGAGTGGAAGCAAAGCTTAATTCAACCTATACCCAAGACTGACAACCCTAAGTCGCCAGGTGACTACAGGCCGATCAGCATACTTCCTGCAATATCTAAAGCCCTAGAACACATCGTCCATGAACAGCTGACGGATTACCTCAAAACTCATAACATCCACGACAAATATCAGTCAGGCTTTCGAAAGCACCATAGTACAGCAACTGCATTAATCAAAGTAACTGATGACATTAAACATGCTATGGACAGACGTGAAGCTACCATCCTAACACTGCTTGACTTTAGCAAGGCTTTTGATACAGTTGACTTTGATATATTACTAATTAAAATGAAGCAGCTGAATTTCTCAAACAGCGCAATACACTGGTTCGACAGCTACCTCAAAAACAGAAGGCAACAAGTCATTTGTGGGTCGGAAAAGTCATCATGGAAAAACGTGCGCTCTGGAGTTCCCCAAGGCTCCGTCCTTGGTCCATTACTCTTCTCACTGTACATTAATGATATTTCTTCAGTGATTCACTCCTGCAACTACCATCTATATGCCGACGACATCCAACTGTACATAAGTGGAAGCCCCAAGAACATTGCTGACGCAGTAGCGAGTATGAACGCAGATCTTTGCTCTGTTTCTCGATGGGCACAGAACCTAGGTCTGAAACTAAGCCCCAAGAAATCCCAGGTCATACTTACATCTCATCCAAAGTTAATCAGTCGATACTTTCGCGAAACAGTCCCTCAAATACTCCTCAATGGTACCCAACTACCATACCAAAAAACAGTAAAAGACCTTGGAATAATCTTGGATGAACACCTAAACTGGGAAGAACAAACAGTCACAGCTTGCCGGAAATCGCTCTCCTCCATACATGCAATTCAAAAATTTAGAAAAATATTTCCAACCCATGTTAAACAAAAATTAGTCCAAACACTAGTCTTGCCTAATCTTTACTACTGTGATGTAGTTCAACATGGCACAAATAATGAAAATTCGAGATGACTCGAGCTAGTGATGAATGCTTGTGTTAGATACGTATGCAACATACGGTTATATGATCATATCAGTCCTTCATACTCTCAGCTAGGTTGGATACGCCCACATAAGGCACGCGATCTCCACACGATGTGCTTACTTCATCGATTTCTTAGCCACTGGTGCCCCCAATACTTATCTTCTCACATTAAACACCTATCATCATTCCACAACCGCAATACCAGATCGGATACGTCTAGCATCTTGGCTGTACCTTTACATAACACAAAATCTTTCTCCGTGTCATTCTCCATCTCAGCCATACGACTATGGAACGCGCTCCCCTGTGATCTGCGTCTTATCCAAAACCACTCAACATTCAAGAGGGAACTTAAGACTTACATATTAGGGACGGTATAGCCACCCTTGTTGTGCCCCCCCCCCCCCCCCCCCCGTTGCCCGCATCTCGTGGTCGTGCGGTAGCGTTCTCGCTTCCCACGCCCGGGTTCCCGGGTTCGATTCCCGGCGGGGTCAGAGATTTTCTCTGCCTCGTGATGGCTGGGTGTTGTGTGCTGTCCTTAGGTTAGTTAGGTTTAAGTAGTTCTAAGTTCTAGGCGACTTATGACCACAGCAGTTGAGTCCCATAATGCTCAGAGCCATTTTTTTTGTGCCCCCCCTCATCTTTTTCTTTCTCCTCTCCATCATAGCTTCGAATTTTACCATTCTATTTCTCTTCCTCTAACCTATCTACCTCTTCTATATCTCTTTCACCCCATTCCATCGTCTTATGTCTCTGCTTGATGAGAATAACTCACAAGCTGCAAGAATATAACGAGAAAATTCCCAACTAGCAATAGGACTGACACTCATAAAAGAAAAATATGTTTACTTTCATATACATAGTCATTATTATTATTATTATTATCATTATTATTATTATTTTTATTATTATTGATTGTTATAATTATTTTTTGATTGTTATAATTATCATTGTACTACTTTTATAATCTCTATTTTTTTTCTTTAACATTAATACTGTATAACATGTTATATGTCCTAATTTTCTGTAGACACTGAAATTTGTTGAATCTGAGTATGCCTGGTTAGGTGTAAGAGAGGGCCTGAAGGCCCTAATCTTGGCAGGTAAAATAAATGCATAAATAAATAAATAAATAATTCTGTGGAAGTGTCATAATTATCGTCCTCCGAAAGCTAAGTTCTGCAGAAGTCAATGTACTTACCTCATGATAAACAAAAGTGAAATGCTTTGAGTATAGATATCTTAGTTGTTAGGCTTATTGCCGTGATGAAGAAAGTACTGTGCTGTAACGTATTGTTGTGCTACAGAAAAGGCTGTCTCCTTGTAGCTATACCACAAAAGTAACTACTAAAACATGTTTTACTTTCCAGAAGAATTCAGAAAAACTGTGCAGATATAAAACAGATACACCACAAAAGCAACAATGTAAATTGTGTCACACAGTAGTAGCGTCGTGATATAATTGTGTAGCTGTCAAAGAAACCAAGTGCTAAGTCATCTTTAATCCCACAGAAAGTACTTCAAATAAAGAATGTCTTTTCAAGTAAACCAAAATGTTGCATGAAAATCTCATTAGCAGTGCCAGTATATGTTCTAAGTATGTGAGCCTTATAGTCGTTACGTGATCGTGCAACTAACAAGCAAGAATGTACAAATAACAACACTGTGTCGTCTGTTCACTATAACAACACATTCGTAATTTCTGTTTAAATAAGTTCTCTTGGTTCTTGACTGGATATTTAACTTCAAACATTGTTGCATGTTAACAGATTCTAAGTCTGACAAAGCATACTGGTAATGTAAAGTGAAAAGTTATACGGCAAAGACAAAGTTAAAAAGCAGATTATTTTTCAATAAACGGTTCTACATGTGAAATGTGGTGTAAACCTTTACTCTTCCTAGCGCACAGAGTTTCAACTTCAAAGCAATTATCATGTTGTATACATCGGTAAAAAATGCTAAAATTTTTCTCAAGGCTAGCGTCTTATGTTATTTTTCTCGGAGCCAGCGGGCGCACGCGGCTGCCTGCTGTGCGAGTCATTGTCTGTCTCTTTGTTGGCGCGCGCCGTTATTGGGATTAGGAGACCTAACTTCTACAAATTCACTCTGACGAGAAGGCCCTGCCCTGTTTGAATCCCGCCAGTTCTGATGCAATTCAGGTCTGTCGTTACGAATATATCGTCTGTCGTCATGTCGGTAGATTCCATAGTTTCTTTCTTGTCGGTCATGTGGTGGAGAATTTCTCCCTGAGTCGTAACTGCGCGCTGGACCGTTGCATCTAAAGTTATTCTGTCTCCCTTGATAATAATTATTTTGGTTCCCATATTATCTGTTTCTCTGATTGTCTCTGTGATAGTCATTACTGCGGAGAGGTGATCTTTCCCTGTAATTATTACTACTCTGCCAACGGTTGTCATACGGGTGGTGTCTGTTTTGGTCACGATTTAAGTTGTAAGAATAGCCTTGTCGTGTCCATTTATTATTTCTGTCATCGCGGAATTGTGACAAATGTGACCTGTAATTGTTGTACTCTTCTTTTCGCGTTCCGCGATTATCAGTGTCAATTTCCAGTTCTTGTAACAGTCCCTGAAAAGCTTCAATGTCGTCTTTGCAACGTCCTGCTAAAATAATATGCCGTAAATGTTCAGGCAGTTCGAGTAAGCAAATGCGGATGAGTTCTGAGGGGCTGTGTGGGTTTGAAAGATACTGATTCTTATGCACCATGTCTTCAAAATATGTGACAAGACTGGAAAATTCAGATTGTTCGAAGTGTTTCATCATCATGATGCTATGTTTTACTCGGTCTTGTGTAGCTTGAGACCAATATGCTGAGAGGAAGGCGTGATAAAAATCTCCTTCACTGTGACAATCGTGAATGACCGATCGCATTCTTACAGCTGGTTCATTCTCTAAGTAGCCACACATAAATTCTAATCTGTGTTCTAACGACCAGTTGGGAGGAAAACAATGAGAGAATTGATGGAGCCACGCTTGTGGATGAATGTCGTTGCCAGAATTCTTAAATGTTTTGAATTTACGTGTAGTAATGAACAGCTTATAGTCAAAATCATCATGTCGGCGTGTCGCATATCAGTCATTGTTAGGTCGTGTCGACCGTTCCATCTCAAAATTCGGTGCACATTGCCAATTTCTTTCATAACTTCCGAAATGTCCTGTGTTATTATCTTGTGGGTGTTCCGTATTTCTAAGTCCCTCTTCCCGTGTTGGAGCGTGAGTGTCCTCTGAAATATGAAATTTTTGTATTACTTGTGCCAACTGATCTTGTACTTCCCGGATTTCTCTTCTGTATTGCGTATTAATTTGATTTTGATTTTGTTAGAATTTCTTAATTTGTTCATACTCTTCTGTGTCAGTGATGGCTACAGGTCTTGTGTCATTCATATCATCATCTACTTTTGCAGATAAGTTAGTGAACTGATCCGAAAGTTCGGCTACTTTCTCCGATAGTGTACTTATTTCCTCAGTGTGTTTTTCTGAACCAAGTTTCAGAGTATCTATTTGTGTTGAAATCGTATCTACTGTGTCCATTAAGTTTTCTTGAGTTTTTGCAAGTTGCGTAACCGAATCGGTAGATGCAACTGAGTC
This sequence comes from Schistocerca piceifrons, assembly GCF_021461385.2. Lineage (NCBI taxonomy): Eukaryota > Metazoa > Arthropoda > Insecta > Orthoptera > Acrididae > Schistocerca > Schistocerca piceifrons. Next base: position 1,022,227,497 of record NC_060139.1, on the reverse strand, counting down.
AATTTTAGCTTGCAAGGTGTCGTGATTTTCATGAACAATAGTTTGCAGTTCTTTCATGGCTGCTTCGTGATTCTGTAATGCATTTTCATGATGCGAGAAAATAGGTTGGAAATGCTCACAAATTTGTGTTTTTACGTCATTACAGACTTTTTGACATTTCGATTCGATGTTATGTAACTCAGTAGTTAAATCTTCACGTGTTTGTTCAAGCGTTGTGTCTAACTTTTGATGATTTTGTTCCATTGTGTCTAACTTTTTAAGATTTTGTTCCACTGTGTCTAACTTTTGATGATTTTGTTCCATTGTGTCTAACTTTTTAAGATTTTGTTCCACTGTGTCTAACTTTTGAAGCTTTTGCTGTGTTTGTCTCTGATTTTTTTCCATTGTGTCTAACTGTTGATGTGTTTGTCTCTGATTTTGTTCCATTGTGTCTACCTTTTCAAGCTTTTGTCCCATTTGTTGCATTAATTGTAATAACAACGCACTGGTGTCTGAAACATGTTCCTCAGTGCTTTTCGGCAGTGAATTTGCACCGGCAACATTCACATTTTGACAAGCGGAAAATGTGTCTTGACTCATTTGAGAAAACGGTGAGGACGCAAAACCTGAATCTACAGTATTTGCAAAATTGTGTCCTGTCATTTCGGATTCCTGAGGCGAGCTGTTGTCGAGTGATCGATCGATAATGCTTCCCTGTTCACTACCTGTTTCACTGTCTACGCCATTGTTTGCAGCCCGCTCCATTTCCCTATGCACAGTTACCAAATTACTACTCTGAACGTCTGTTAATTCATCAAACAGTGGTGCTGGCAAACTACGCTCGTCGTCACTATTATTTCTCAGTTTACTTTGGAGCCTAGTGTTACGTTTTTCACACGCCACTATTGTCACAATATTTCACACGATAACACAGAAAAGCACAATTTGAAGAGCAAAAATAACAGAACACATTAACATAGCACTGAAAATAATATGTAGTTAATTGCAAGCGCAGCTGCGAAATACTTGGTGCAAATCTACATGCATGCCACAACTTTTTTACTGTACAACAATGAAAGACTGCAACTACAAAGGAGATTCTCTCTACAATTACGCGCTAGCAATAAACAATAGCTACACTAATTACACAAACTACAAGAAAAAAATCAGAAGATTCCAGTGAGGTATCCTGGCAGGGTCGCCATATGAAACGTCCCCTTTGAAAAATTATACAAGACTGTGCTTAACCTGACACACAATATTTTCTGCGCAACGCAATCTGACTTTCAAAAATCCCTACAAAAGAATGGCCCTGACTGACATTAACCTATACGTTTCACAAATCACTTACCTCACAAAAATCTTGGTTACTCGAGCTACTGCAATAAAGCGAGCGCCGCTACTGCCAGCTAAATAAAAGATTCAAACTACAGAAGGCACTAACTACTGATAGGCATAGTTAGCAAATGAAAGAATTTAATACAGAACAAACACTGAATTTACCTTAAGAGTCATAATATATATAGCAGTTCATGACAGTCTTACAAATTTCAAAACCCCGCCATCTCTCTCCCCACATCCATCACTGCTGGCGGCTCACCTCCAACTGCGCAATGCTATGCGCTGTTCACAGCCAGCTGCCTAACACTACAATGGCGAGTATTACAACAATGCAAAGCAGCCACAGACTGCACACAGCACAGCCAGTGATTTTCATACAGAGGTGGCGTTACCAATAAAAAAAACCTAAACAGCCTACTTACACATGCAGTTCAAGTGATGCACTGTGTAAAAGATCTGTCCGAAACACGTAATCGTTAGTAGAGTTGATTGTGCTTAAGTGTCAGAGAATGAGCATCTGTCGCCAAATATCCTGTAGACCTTATCTTGGAATTAGCTATTGGTACTATTTAGTAGTTGCCTTCGAAGAGGAAAGGAAAGGAGACAGTAAGCTTTTTAGAGAGCCTTGGCACCATAGTTCCAAGCAGTAAATGTCGCAGCTTTCCTTAAAAGTTTGTTTTTGTCCTGCCAGTGAGATGTAACCTCAAGTAGGCCTAAGATCTGAAATAATGAAAAAGCTGTGTCAGCCAGTCAAAAACATCAATTATACTTTTCTAGTGTAGAAACATCTCTCTTCCCCCCAATGAAACATGGACCTTGCTGTCGATGGAGTGACTTGCGTCCCTCACCAGTACAGACATCTTTTCAGAGGCCAAAGAAACTGGTGGTGCTTGAAGAGGGCAGCAGCCATTTCAGTAGATGCAGGGGCAACAGTCTATATCATTGACTGGTCTGGCCTTGTAACATCAACCAATACGGCCTTGCTGTGTTGGTACGGTGAATGGCTGAAAGCAAGGAGAAACTACAGTCGTAATTTTTCTTCAGGGCAAGCAGCTCTACTGTATGGCATGGAGATCTACATCAAAACAGTCCTCGGACTCATGACCACAACAACAACAATGTAGAGCGTGATCTATTAATTCCTTGCTCCCAAAGATTTTGGTGGGGTGAAACGTTACAGAAAAACTTCTAAAAACGTTAGCTGATGAAAGTTCTATCTATAGTTCTACCGATAGTCTCAAGTAGGACTAAGAGGAACTGTTAGCTATCTCTGCCTTGAATGTTTTGCATTTTATTTTGTTATAGTCATATGTGCTTTGTAGTGTTACAGAGCATTAACAAAAGCAATTTAGACCCGGAAATAGCATTGTGGAGTGCACAGTCGTGTTTTAAGTTTACTTTAACCGTAAGTTGCATCAGTAGTTTCAATAAAGTGAGCCATTTATGTTTTGTACTGTTTTTAAAGATAACAGACTATTTAGACGTGGAGATAACGTTGTGAAAATAACATTTGATAGTCCATCGTGCCTTGAACCATATGGGGTACAAAGATTGAATCTGGTTGCTACCAAGTGTGATATAGAGAACAAGATGGCCAACTCTGGGTGGCCGGAAAATGGTGTGCTGTGAGTGGCTGTTTCAGAGTAATGTCCAGTAAGATAATGGGATGAGATTGGGAGAACAAAATGTGTATGTGTGTGAGCAAAATGTGTGTGGGTGTGACTTACAAGAGGGGAGGGGAGGGGTGAGAATGGGACGGGGATGTGTGGTGGGGCGAGGTGGAGGGTGGAGGCAGAGGGGTGGGGCATGAGGCCGTCACATGTCTACCTCTGATCATATATGTAGACAAGCCGACAGTTATATGTCATAGGTGTCACAAAGTTGGCACCTGCATTCTTATTTATTAGCAATATTCAGAGTTTATGTTTGCTTAAAATCTCCTATCTTTTGGCTGGTTTAATACACTCTGTTCCATTCTAATTGCTTTCTGGGTACATGTAACACTGAAAGGAGGCGGTATGACTGCTGTATTTCATAATATTTTATATACATAATAGCTAAGCGGACAGACCCTGCTTGTGCCTATGAAAAAGTTTGATATGTATATCTGACTAGCCAACGTGTGTCACGATAATATAAAACAAGCTGCCTTTCCTTATACTTTTTCAGTGAACTCCATCAATCCTATACAGTAAGGATCCCATATCGAAAAGGAATACTCCAAAAGAGGTTGGACAGTTTTTGAGTAGACAGGCTCTTTAATAGCATAGTAGTGCATATCTAAATGCATTGCTTATGAACACAAACTTTGATTCTCCTTCTGCACAAAATTTTCTTTGTGATCCCAAAATAAAATGACTGTAGTTCTATACCCTAAGTGATTAGTTGAAGCGATCATCTTTAAATTTGTATGATTTCTCTTGTACACAAAATTTATTGAATTTTTAAGCGCTCACGTGGAGAATCACGTAATTTTTATTATTTACAGTCAATTACCGTTTGTCCACAGCACATACATCTTAACTGAATCGTTTTACAAATCGTTCTTGGTTCGTTCTCGACTTACATAGACGGCAAACGACAGCTTCGTCTGCGAACAATCCACATCACTTATATGGATTAAGAAGAACAGAGATACTATAAGACTTCACTTAGGAACACCGGATATCACTTGTGTGTCACCAGACGATTTTCTGTGCATTACTGCCACTGTCAGCGTATCACTTAAATTTAAAAATTATGTTATATCCCGTAGCTGACAGGTATCGGCAAATGAAGCAGTTTCATTAAAACTTCTGGATACCTTATTGATAGCATGACTCTTGTTACGGTTGAAACGTGTTTACTTGCGGATATACTTTAAATCATAAGACTGTACTAATCCTCTTTTCACGTTTCCAGCTGACATGGGATGGAGTGAAAATAACGGAAGTGAAGGTGGAGAAACTGGTCACATTCTTCGACGATTTCGACATCCGACTGGACAACGCAATTGACGTGGCGAAGATCGAGGACATCAGGAAGACGAATGTGGTGGCGCGCCAGCACCGGCTCAACCACAAGCCCTTCTCGTACTCCCTGAAGGTGTCCAGCGACAAGGAGCAGCTGGGCCTGCTGCGCGTCTTCCTGGGGCCCTCCGGGGCGTGGGAGGGCGGCTCGCTGTCGCTGGACGACATGCGCCACCAGTTCCTCGTCATCGACGGCTTACACGTCAAGCGTGAGTACACAGGGGCTCGCCGTGCGCTTGTTTCTCACTTGTACACTGTTGTTGTTGTTGTTGTTCTTGTTGTGGTCTTCAGTCCAGGGATTGGTTTGATGCAGCTCTCCATGCTACTCTATCCTGTGCAAGCTTCTTCATCTCCCAGTACCTACTGCAACCTACATCCTTCTGAATGTGTATTCATCTCTTGGTCTCCCTCTACGATTTTTACCCTCCACGCTGCCCTCCAATACTAAATTGGTGATCCCTTGATACCTCAGAACAAGTCCTACCAACCGATCCCCTATTATAGTCAATTTGTGCCACAAATTTCTCTTCTCCGCAATTCTATTCAATACCTCCTCGTTAGTTATGTGATCCACCAATCTAATCTTTAACATTATTCTGCAGCACCACATTTCGAAAGCTTCTATTCTCTTTTTGTCCAAACTAGTTACCGTCCATGTTTCACTTCTGTTCATGGCTACACTCCATACAAATACTTTCGGAAACGACTTCCTGCCGCTTATATCTATACTCGATGTTAACAAATTTCTCATCTTCAGAAACGCTTTCCTCGCCATTGCCAGTCCACCTGTACACTACCTGATCAAAAATATCTGGGCGCCTATCAGTGGCCATTATTATGGGAAGTGTGCACTGCCGATTTATCAAGACTTGAACTCTGCTGAGAACACTTTCAATGAGATGCCACAATGTCTGTGGAGAAATGGTAGCCCACGTAGAAATGGTAGCCCACGTAGAAATGGTAATGCATTCTTCCTCAAGCGCTGAAACCAGAGAATGTGGTGATTTGGACGCCACGGTCTGGGGCGAAGTCGATGTTCTAAATCATCTCAACGATGCTCCATTGTATTTGGGCTTCGACTATGGTCAGTTAAGTCCATTTCAGAAATGTTACTGTCAAAGTACATTGCCTCACAGACGCTGCTTGATAGCAGGGTGCACTGAGAGTCTGATAGAATTATCGTCTCCGAACATTTCCTTTACTGTAAGTGTTGAGAAATTTTTTCATATCCTTCCGCAATTAAAGTTCTCTGAAGCACAATAGGAAGCAGACACCCTAATGATTAAAAACACACTCATCCCATAACACAACCTCACCGACTTCAGCGTTGAAACCACATGCGGTGGTAGGTAATGTTATTTAAGCAGTCGCCAGATAAAAATCCTTTCATCGGATCAACGCAGTATGTAGCGAGATTCATCACTCCCAATCACTCATTTCCAGCTATGCACCATCAAGTGGCATCGGTCTTTGCACCACCTCAAGTGTCGCTTAGCATGGACTGCAGAAATGTTTGACTTACGAGCAGCTGTTCACCATTCTAACCCCTTCTTTTTAGCTTCCAATGCACAGTTTTTACGTTAGCTGGACTGTTGTAAAACTTCATAACTCAGTAGTGATTCCTTCCGCTGATTTCATGCGGCTTCATACAGCCCCCCTCCGCAATGTTCGATACTTCCTGTCTGCGTTGTCTTGATTTATCTGTGGCTATGGTTAAACTATCGTGTTTCACAATCACACTAGAAACAGCCGAGTTGGGAAGCTTTAGAGGGGTTGAAATGTCTCTGACGGATTTGTTACTTAGGCGATATCCAAAGAGTAGTGCACTTTCGAAATCAACGGGCTCTCATGATTGACCCTTTCTGCTGTTACTGTCTCTCTACCGCCGATCGTGACATCTCAATGTAAGCATACACGTGGCAAAATACTAAAGACACACCCTGTCCTACACTGAAACTCCCAAGAAACTGTATTCAAATACAGATATATGTAAAGAAGCAGAATACCGCGCGCCAATCGGCAATGCCTATATAAGTCAAGTGTTCGACGCAATTATTAGATCGGTTACTGCTGCTGCAATGACAGGTTTTCAAGTTTTAAGTGAGTTAGAACGTGGTGTTATTTAAGCAGTCGCCAGATACAAATCCTTTCATCGGATCAAAGCAGTATGTAGCCAGATTCATCACTCCCAATCACTCATTTCCAGCTATGCACCATCAAGTGGCATCGGTCTTTCCACCACTTCAAGTGTCGCTTAGCATGGACTGCAGAAATGTTTGACTTATGAGCAGCTGTTCACCATTCTAACCCCTTCTGTTTATCTTCCAAGGCACAGTTTTTACGTTAGCGATAGGACACTGCATCTCCGAGGTAGTGATGAAGTGGGGATTTTCCCGTACGACCACTTCACGAGTGTACCGTGAATATCAGGAATCCCGTAAAACATCAAATCTCCGAAATCGCTGAGGCCGGAAAAAGATTCTACGACTGAAAAGACTCGTTCAACGTGACAGAAGTGTAACCCTTCCCCAGATTGCTGTACATGCCAATGCTGGCTCTTCAACAAGTGTCAGCGTGCGTACCATTCAACAAAACATCAACGATATGGGCTTTCGGAGCCAAAGGCTCAGTCGTATACCCTTGACGACTGCACGAAACAAAGCTTTACGCCTGGCCTGGGCCCGTCAACACCGACATTGGACTGTTGATGACTGGAAACATGTTTCCAGGTCAGACGAGTCTCGTTTCAGATTGTATTGTATCGAGAGGATGGACATGCAGGGGTATGGAGACAACCTCATGAATCCATGGACCCTGAAGGTCAGCACCTGACTGTTCAAGCTGGTGGAGGCTCTGTAACAGTGTAGGGCGTGTGCTGTTCGAGTGATATTGGACCCCTGATACGTCTAGACACGGCCTTGAGGGGTCACCTGCATCCATTCATGTCCATTGTGCATTCCGACGGAATTGGCCAATTCTAACAGGACAAAGTGACACGCCATACGTTCAGAATCGATACACAGTGGCTCCAGGGAACTCTTCTGAGTTTAAACACTTTCGATGGCCACCAAATTCACCAGACATGAACATTATTAACCATATATGCGATCCTTTGCAACGTGCTTTTCAGAAGAGACATCCACCGCCTCGTACTCCTACAGATTTACGGATTCATGGTGTCCATTCCCCCCAGCACTACTTCAGACATTAGTCGAGTCCGTGCCACGTCGTGTTGCAGCACTTTTGCGTGCTCGCGTGGGCCCTACACGATATTAGGCAGGTGTACCAGTTTCTTTGGTTCTTCAGTGTACAACGCTTCACCTAAAGTGCAAGTCTCACGAACTCCTACAGTAATTTTGGTTATAAAAAAGCAGTGAACAATTCATTGAGGTTTGCTTTAGAGAATATAAAGAAAGAATATGGTAAGCAACAATTCCTATGCGAGACAGAAAGCGTGTTGAGTTACGAGTTAGCCGTTATGTACACACAACAAAAAATGTTTTCCATCAGCCCGATTCCCAGAACTCCTGAAGATAGACGTTGACTATGGATATTGTATCAGAGACACAGTCACTTTGACTGTTCAGAGACGTCAGTAAACCCGCCCAAAGATGTAAACAGCCACTCATGAGCAGCGCCTATTAGGTGGAGGGTGTCCGACAGCCGATCGTTCCAGTCATTTCACCAGGAAGGAGGTACACGGCTCGTGTTGTATGTAGTTCAACCATGCCTAGACTTTCAATATCGCGGTTCGTTCGCGTCCGAATTGTTACTTTGTGCCAGGAAGGGCTCTCAACAAGGGAATTGTCCAGACGTCTCGGAGTGTACCAAATCGATGTTCTCCGCACATGGAGGAGATACCGCTACCTACGGATTATGGCTCGGAGGAACACTAACAGCAACAGCACCATGTTGAATAATGCTTTCCGTGCAGCCACAGGACGTCGTGTTACGATTCAAACTGTGCACAATAGGCTGCACTCCCGACGTCCATGGCGAGGTTCATATTTGCAAACTGTGACACCATGCAGCGTGGTACAGATGGGCCCAACAACTAGCCGAATGGACTGCACAGGATTAGCATCACTTTCTCTTCACCGATGAGTGTCGCATATGCCTTCAACCAGACAATCCTCGGAGACGTGTTTGGAGGCACCCCGGTCAGACTGAAAGCCTTAGACACACTGTCCAGTGAGCGCAGCGAGGTGGAGGTTCCCTACTGTTTTGGGGTTGGCATTATGAGGGGCAGACATACGCCGCTGGTGGTCATGGAAGGCGTTGTAACGTCTGTACGATGCAATGCCATACTTCGACCGATAGTGCAACCATGTGGGCAGCTTATTGGTGAGGCATTCGTCTTCATAGACGGCAATTCGTTCCCTCATCGTGTACATCTTGTGAATGACTTCCTTAAGGATAATGAAATCGCTTGACTAAGGTGGCTAGCATGTTCTCCAAACATATACCCTATCGAACATGCCTGGGATGTACAGGGTGTTAAACAAGGTACGGCCAAACTTTCAGGAAACATTCCTCACACACAAATAAAGAAACGATTTTATGTGGACATGTGTCCGGAAACGCTTAATTTCCATGCTAGAGCTCATTTTAGTTTCGTCAGTATGTACTGTACTTCCTCGATTCACCGCCAGTTGGCCCAATTGAAGGAAAGTTATGTTGACTTCGGTGCTTGTGTTGACATGCGACTCATTGGTCTACAGTACTAGCATCAAGCACATCAGTACGTAGCATCAACAGGATAGTGTTCATCACGAACGTGGTTTTGCAGTCAGTACAATGTTTACAAATGCGGAGTTGGCAGATGCCCATTTGATGGATGAATTAGCACGGGGCAATAGCCATGGCGCGATACGTCTGTATCGAGACAGATTTCCAGAACGAAGGTGCCCCGACAGGAAGACGTTCGAAGCAATTGATCGACGTCTTAGGGAGCGCCGAACATTCCAGCCTATGACTCGCGACTGGGGAAGACCTAGAACGACGAGGACACCTGCAATGGACGAGGCAATTCTTCGTGCAGTTGACGATAACCCTAATGTCAACATCAGAGAAGTTGCTGCTGTACAAGGTAACGTTGAGCACGTCACTGTATGGAGAGTGCTGCGGGAGAACCAGATGTTTCCGTACCATGTACGGCGTGTGCAGGCACTATCAGCAGCTGATTAGCCTCCACGGGTACACTTCTGCGAATGGTTCATCCAACAATGTGTCAATCCTCATTACAGTGCAAATGTTCTCTTTACGGATGAGGCTTCATTCCAACGTGATCAAATTGTAAAATTTCGCAATCAACATGTGTGGCCTGACGAGAATCCGCACGCAACTGTGCAATCACGTCATCAACACAGATTTTCTGTGAACGTTTGGGCAGGCATTGATGGTGATGTCTTGATTGGGCCCCACGTTCTTCCACCTACGCTCAGTGGAGCACGTTATCATGATTTCATTCGTGATACTCTACCTGTGCTGCTAGAATATGTGCCTTAACAAGTACGACACAAAATGTGGTTCATGCACGATGGAGCTCCTGCACATTTCAGTCGAAGTGTTCGTACGCTTCTCAACAACAGATTCGGTGACCGATGGATTGGTAGAGGTGGACCAATTCCATGGCCTCCACGCTCTCCTGACCTCAACCCTCTTGGCTTACGTTTATGGGGGCATTTGAAAGCTCTTGTCTACTCAACTCCGGTACCAAATGTAGAGACTCTTCGTGCTCGTATTGTGGACGGCTGTGATACAATATGCCATTCTCCAGGGCAGCATCAACGCATCAGGAATTCCATGCGACGGAGGGTGGATGCATGTATCCTCGCTATCGAAGGACATTTTGAACATTTCCTGTAACAAAGTGTTTGAAGTCACGCTGATACTTTATGTTGCCGTGTGTTTCCATTCCATGATTAATGTGATTTGAAGAGAAGTAATAAAATGAGCTCTAACATGGAAAGTAAGCGTTTCCGAACACATGTCCACATAACATATTTTCTTTCTTTGTGTGTGAGGAATGTTTCCTGAAAGTTTGGCCATACCTTTTTGTAACACCCTGTTTTGAAAAGAGCTGTTTATGGACGATGTGACTCACCAATGACTCTTAGGGATCTACTCCGAATCGCCTGAGGAGTGGGACAATGCGGACCAACAGTGTCTTGATGAACTTGTGGATAGTATGCCACGACGAATACAGGCATTCTTCAATGCCACAGGACGTGCTACTGGGTATTAGAGGTACCAGTGTTTACAAAAATTTGGACCACAACTTCTGAAGGTCTCGCTGCATGGCTGTACAACATACAGTGTGTGATTTTCATGAGAAATAAAAAGGGCGGAAATGATGTTCATGTTGATAACTGTTCAAATTTTCTGTACAGGTTTCGGAAGTCTCGGAACCGAGGTCATAGAAAACTTTTTTTGATGTGTGTACTTTAAGTTTCCCGTAACCCACTAATCTAAGTTTTGCGACTGTAATACGACTAGACTCTGACCTTAATTTTGATTGAGAACACTAATAAAATACCTTTCGCAAAACATGTGTAAGAATAACGTAGGTTTCCATACCCACAGCTTGCAGTGCAGTCCATTCGGTATAGCTCCTCTGTTTCCCACGTTCTGCAGGGAAGTAAGGGCTGGCTCAATGAATTATACAATCGTTTCCGCGCAACCGGCAGTTTGTGACATATTCTGTAAATATATTAACCAAGACGCATATGTCTCTTGCGCCCAGAAACAGTACCGTTCCAGGAATATCGAGAGTGACAAAGTACCTTTGCTTCACTAAATATTCCGTCTGCTGAAGGCTGACATAGAACTTGAAGCATGATGAAACTGTGATGAATGTTTATTGTCACCTGTACAGGCTACATAGTCAAATTTCAGTCTTTGAACAGCATTCTGATTTTTGCTTTCTTGTTGTAACTTGGTTGCTGGTGAAAAGTGATGAGAAAAACTTTTCACAACGTATTCTTTGCGCAGCCGACGCGACATTTAATATTAATGGGTGTGTATGTTGACATAAATGCCGCACTTGTGGATCACAGTAGCCAACGGAAACACACAAACTGGAAAATCAGTGTAGTCTGCTCTACAATGATGTTATGCCTTTCGCCTCCAGCAAACACCGTAATCAGCAACATGTATCTCGATTTTTCTGGTAATATATGTTTTTCCATGAATAGAAGATTAATAGCTGTTACAGGAGATTAGGCTGCTTTAATGCATGACAGGTTTCGTCCGTATTTCTCCATATCTTTGCTTGCAACTTCAAATGACACTGGACGGTATGCTCTTGTCTCATGGCCTCTGCTAAGTCCGACCTTACACCTATAGACTTATTCTGGGGTTTTATTAAGCCAATTGCATACACAGAAAAACTATGATGTTAGCCATTTAAAAAATCAAAACCTACATGTAACTGAATGTGTAATTGCAAGGAGGAGGATATTAGTGTTTAACGTCCCGTCGACAACGAGGTCATTAGAGACGGAGCGCAAGCTCGGGTGAGGGAAGGATGAGGACGGAAATCGGCCGTGCCCTTTCAAAGGAACCATCCCGGCATTTGCCTGAAGCGATTTAGGGAAATCACGGAAAACCTAAATCAGGATGGCCGGAGACGGGATTGAACCGTCGTCCTCCCGAATGCGAGTCCAGTGTGCTAACCACTGCGCCACCTCGCTCGGTTGTGTAATTGCAAAGACATGGTTTTGGCATATCTCAAACAACTAACAACGCCCATATCAAAGCATACTGTAATAAATACTACAGCATTTATTGCATACATGGATAATGTTTTGCTTAATACAGTTTTGTAATTTACGAACGATCATTGGCATATTAACCGGCCACTACGTACAACATACAACTCTTACCATGTACAGGTGATCATCATGGGGTTATCTCTTGCAGGATGTAAAGAAACGAAACCACAGATTACTGCAGTAACAGCACGTTATTATTGACTGAAGATGAATTAGTAATGTGGTAACACAAAACGTATGGAGATTTAAAACGATTCAGATTTTTTTGCTATTTGACAAAATGGTTATTGCACCTGTGGCTGTAGACGTACCCACCTATCGCATTCACTGTGTAATTTGAGTTCATCACGCACACAATCTATGCAACGCAGGAACATCACATTAAAAACCCGCACCCATTCCCACAAGCACCAGTCTAGCTCACGATCTCCGCTTTAAGGTAACGGTGAGGTTTTCACGACACCAAGGAAATGACACAAATGAGTGTTTCAACACTTTAGGGTTGAAAGGATGACGAAGAGTGGCTCAGACACAGCGCTAGGATTAGTTCCATTCTGAAATTTTTGGCCAGCAGTGGAACGTGTGCAGAATTTAAAACTGTTTAATAATCCAGTGGTTCTGAGTTAAGTTTCTGCGTTTTACTGGCTACGCTTTACCACTGAAACATTCGAACACATTTGACTCGCGATAGTTCAACAAGGACGAAGAGACAAAGTAACGTTTCAAAACATTGAGAAATAAAGCGAAAGACTTATTATCACTGTTGAAATCTGTTTGCTTCGTGATGCGTGTACAATGGCGCACATCAAGTTCGGAAAAATCATTGCCAGTAGCAGGAATTGTACTCGGTTTCCAGTGTGGGACGTGAGTTCTTCACAAAGCTACGCAGGCGGGTCTTTTGAGAATCTGCATTCGATTATTTCAGTGCCACATTCCTTTTTACCGTCTGTTCTCCATTCTGTTCAGTTGATAAATTTGTCATTTTATCATGAACACTTGTACGAATTCCCTGGGGCACTAAAGTAATAAATGCTCCACTCGACTTCACCTAAATGAAAATGAAGAAGAGTGAGAAGCAGGGCGCTTTAGAGTCAATGTAACCTGTTTATAGGACAGGAATTCTGGCTTAAAGTATCGATTTTTTACTTACTAAGCTGCTTGAAAATTCGATAAAAGAAATATGTTAACGTCAGGTGTGACAGACACCGTACAATAGAGTGAGACAATATGTACAACAAAATCCCATATTACCTAAACAGGTCTGATCAAAGTTGACATCAACCAATGAAGAGAAGATTCACACGGTCTATTGTTAAAGGACAATTGAAGAATAATCACAATTTGTGGAGGGAATTGAGAAATTAATGCATTAATGATAGCCATGTGAAATCGGAATCTACATCCACATTCATACATTCACGAGTATAAAGCTGATGATAAAGGCAGCTTTTCATTGTGCCAAAAATTAAGATTTGTTCTTGTGCTAGTCACGGACGGACAAAAATAACTGCTTATATGCCTCTGAACCAATTGTTTTTCGTGCAAAATTGTTCAAATGGCACTGAGCACTATGGGACTTAACACCTGAGGTCATCGGTCCCCTAGACTTAGAACTACTTAAACCGAACTAACTTAAGGACATCACACACATCGATTCCCAAGGCAGGATCCGAACCTGCGACCGTAGCAGCAGCGCGGTTCCGGACTGAAGCGCCTAGAACCTCTCGGGCACAATGGCCGGCTTGTTTTTCGCGCATTTTCGTTTTCGCGGTCAGTACTGGAACTGACAAATACTTGTAGGTACTCCCATAATAATAACATATTTTCTCCAGTTGTACGGGAGATATAAAAATTTCTGATTTCATAGTTTTATGACAATGAATGTAAGAGAAAAACCGTTTTCTAGAAAAGTGCTGTGTTCCAACTAGTCACAACATGCGTAAAATAAGGTAAGATAAGGTAAACCATAAGATGACTCCAGTAATGAGACATATCAAATGAAACTATATGATTCCCGGATTCGAGAGACCTTCTCAAGTCTCAGACATCTATGATGTATACAGGGTGTTACAAACTTTCAGGAAACATTCCTCACACACAAAGAACGAAAATATGTTATGTGGACATGTGTCCGGAAACGCTTACTTTCCATGTTAGAGCTCATTTTATTACTTCTTTTCAACTAGCATTAATAATGGAATGGAAACACACGGCAACAGAACGTACCAGCGTGACTTCAAACACTTTGTTACAGGAAATGTTCAAAATGTCCTCCGATAGCGAGGATGCATGTATCCACCCTCCGTCGCATGGAATTCCTGATGCGCTGATGCAGCCCTGGAGAATGGCGTATTGTATCACAGCCGTCCACAATACGACCACGAAGAGTCTCTACATTTGGTACCGGAGTTGCGTAGACAAGAGCTTTCAAATGCCCGCATAAATGAAAGCCAAGAGGGTTGAGGTCAGGAGAGCGTGGAGGCCATGGAATTGGTCCGCCTCTACCAATCCATCGGTCACCGAATCTGTTGTTGAGAAGCGTACGAACACTTCGACTGAAATCTGCAGGAGCTCCATCGTGCGTGAACCACATGTTGTGTCGTACTTGTAAAGGCACATGTTCTAGCAGCACAGGTAGAGTATCCCGTATGAAATCATGATAACGTGCTCCATTGGGCGTAGGTGGAAGAACATGGGGCCCAATCAAGACATCACCAACAATGCCTGCCCAAACGTTCACATAAAATCTGTGTTGATGACGTGATTGCACAATTGCGTGCGGATTTTCGTCAGCCCACACGTTGATTGTGAAAATTTATAATTTGATCACGTTGGAATGAAGCCTCATCCGTAAAGAGAATGCACTGTAATGAGGATTGACACATTGTTGGATGAACCATTCGCAGAAATGTACCCGTGGAGGCCAATCAGCTGCTGATAGTGCCTGCACACGCTGTCAATGGTACGGAAACAACTGGTTCTCCCGTAGCACTCTCCATACAGTGACGTGCTCAACGTTACCTTGTACAGCAGCAACTTCTCTGACGTGGACATTAGGGTTATCGTCAACTGCACGAAGAAATGCCTCGTCCATTGCAGGTGTCCTCGTCGTTCTAGGTCTTCCCCAGTCGCGAGTCATAGGCTGGAATGTTCGGCGCTCCCTAAGACGCCGATCAATTGCTTCGAACGTCTTCCTGTCGGGACACCTTCGTTCTGGAAATCTGTCTCGATACAAACGTACCGCGCTACGGCTGTTGCCCCGCGCTAATTCATACATCAAATGGGCATCTGTCAACTCTGCATTTTTAAACATTGCACTGACTGCAAAACCACTTCCGTGATTAACACTAACCTGTTGATGCTACGTACTGATGTGCTTAATGCTAGTACTGTAGACCAATGAGTCGCATGTCAAAACAAGCATCGAAGTCAACATTACCTTCCTTTATTTGAACTAACTGGCGGTGAATCGAGGAAGTACAGTACTTACTGACGAAACTAAAATGAGCTCTAACATGGAAATTAAGCGTTTCCGGACACATGTCCACATAACATCTTTCCTTTATTTGTGTGTGAGGAATGTGTCCTGAAAGTTTGGCCGTACCGTTTTGTAACTCCCTGTATATGCAGATTGAAACGATGAATGAACGTTTTTATCAAGACTAGGATTTGAACAACCTGTGTCTGCTACTTGTTAGGGAAGTGCGCTAACGACTACTCCAGCCTGGGACAGTGGCTGTGCGGAACTGCACAGACCACCATAGCACACCTCCGTCCTCAATCGAAACTCCTGTTCAGCCCACTTGGTATCCCCCTAAACTCGAACAGCATTGCAGAGACTCTCCAACGTTATTGGAATAGCACCTCACCATAGAATGAAACGGGGAATGCTGCCTGCAGCCCAGGCAAAGGTGTGTTAATCAAATGAAAGTATGCGGTTCCAGAGACCTTTTCAAGTCTCAAACACCTGTGCTGTATGTATGCAGACTGAAGCGACAAATGAAAATTTCTATCAAGGCCGGTGCTCACGTTCGCATAACAGCAGCTTTGGAAGCTGTTAACTCAGGACATGCTCGCTGCAGCGTTGGAACAATTTGAATACCACATTGACATATGCCGTGAACCTCAAGGGGGGCATATTAAAAACCTATGAGAAAGTATGAAAAAAATCTTTTGAGTTCCCGTTCATCAAAAAAAATTCATTGTATATGTTTTTTAGTTTCAGAAATAAAGACGTGCTAAATCGGATGATTCTCTTTGGTACACCCTATACATTGGACTCTACTCATATGTACATGCACACTCCAACACAATTTAGCAAAAATGGTACGAACTAGTCTAAAATCCAATACAATGAAGATTTTTTGTGGTATGTAAATACAGAAGAATGATTGGAAATATATATATAAATATATAGGAAATGGAAATTAAAAATGAAGGCTGTCGACATCGGATTACAAAATAATATTACTAAACAGCGAGTGTATCACCTATTTCAATGGTACAGCGAAGAACGGTCTTTCAGAACAGGAATATAGATGTGTGTGTAAGAGGTCGCAGTGAAAATCTGCGATAATAGTATTGTCTTCCTTGGGAAATCTGGGAAGCTTCTAGTAGAAGTGGTGAATGAAATCGAGATTATTTTCGGCACTGTTAGTCAGAGCTGTGATAAATGGGACGATGAGAATCTGTAACAAGAATAATCATAACATAATTATTGGAATTAACAAGCTGTGGCAAAGAACTGAGATAGAGTGTTGACGTATGTAACTACGGTCATTATGATGGATGAGACAATGACGACATAAAGAACACTCTTGTACAATGTACAGAGTCATTTGGTTTATAAGGTCGCCCAGCACATGAAAAGTATTCTAATGCGAAAAACTGTAAAGGATACCTAAGATTCCAATAAGTGTTTCAAATTAGTGGACGAGTTATATATCTATAGCTGGAGTCAACAGGTGAAAAGTTTTTCACAGTATCTTGCTCACTACTGTTGTGCTATTCGTGTGAGGTCCTGATGTCTTTCTTTCTGTAGCCGTGACTTCCATATTGTTATTGTTTGATTCACTTGTGGTTTTCAACCTTGGTCTTCCCACTGTCAAATATCCGCCGCCTTCGTATACTCACAACCCCAGCTACCTTCTCTGTTTCTATCTCTCTGTCTCTCTCACTCCAGATCTACATCCATTTGTATTCCCTGGTTGATACTTGTTAATGTTTAAGACGCAAATGATTTCTACTCCTGCAAGCACAGTACGATATATGTCACTGCACGAATGAAAGTGGTTTTTGGTTTCCGGAAATACACTCTATGTCAGACTAGCTTTCTCTAGACAGATATGCTGAATCAAACTTTCTTGATCATTCCTCTTTATTTTTCAAGGCCGTAACTAGTAATTAGAAATTCTGAGAATGCCTCTTTCCGCTAATAAGTGTTAATCTATGCAGTAATACAGTATTTTGCTTCTATGTTATTCATTGTTTTCTTCTTTTTAGTTATACATTTCGTTGTTGTAGCCATGGCTGTACGTAAATACAACAGGAAGTGCTATCCGGACACATGATGTTTGTCTACATTATGTTTGTCTCTCAAAAAATCACAAACCCAAATATATGTGCCCAAATATGGGCTTATTATTTTTAAAAAAAGGTTAAAGTTATGGTCGATTCACACATCATGAATTTTTGCAGCAGGTTGTTGCGTTCTGCAAGCTTTCAACAATGAAATAAACTGTCTTAAAACAACAGTTAAGTGACACATTTAACTATTTTTAACAATAATCTTGATATTAGCTCTTACTTGTCAGTGAGCCCCTGCATGCTATCATCTGTCATTTATGTTTAATACAGTATTTTGCTTTTGTGTTATTCACTGTCTTCTTCTTTTTAGTTATGCATTTCGTTGTTATAGCCATGACTGTACGTAAATACAACAGTAAGCGCTACCCGAACACATGATGGTTGTCTACATTATGTCTTTCTCTCCAAAAACCACAGACTTTAATTAACTAGATATTTAAGTCTTAGACGTTTTCCCAATTCCCCTCCCCTTTCTTCGTTTTCTGTTTAACCTAATCTTTCCTCTTTTCAGTTCTTTGTTTTTGGTCAACCCATTATTTCTTCCTCATTACCATTTCGCTTTTCCCAACTTTTCTTATTATTCCGTGTCGTAGGTTCCGATTTTCCATTACTTTGATTCTTAAATATTACTAACACACTCTTTTATATTCCCATTGTCGTTGAAAAGACGTATGTGCGTCTACGCTGTAAAATACGAATATAATGTTCCTGCACGTTTTCGGAAAGGAACTGAAGGTCTTTACGTAGTCCTTAGAATAAAACAAATAGCTTTGCGCGCACCAAAGAAGACATTTCCACGAACATTGAACACAGAAATTCATAAAAAATAGTAATGTTGTTACAGAGACAGAGTGAAATGTAATACTAGCATTATTAATAGTATCAAATTGTACCCAATAAACAATGTCGACAGTAAATGTCCTCAGCTAGGAAATTTAGCAGCTATCTACTATCGGTGATTCAAATATTAAATTTTAGATGTTATTTTTTTAAAGAGTGAAATATGTTCACTGAACTGATAGTTTATTTATGTAGTTAGTTAGTTTATTGTTCGTAATAATGTGTAAAGAGTCTCACACATTCACATCACAAACTAATTTGTAAGTATGGTTACATCCTGAACATTTGTAAGTTTTTTATTATTATTAAATACACAGATATCACTCAGTTGTTCCTACCTACCACTTTTTACACATCACTACATAATTTCTTTTACGGAATAGAATGAGTTGTTAACTTTTTCAGTTTGTCTTCAAAATTTATTTAGCTGTCTGTCCGACATTTCATACCACTGGATAAGTAATTAATCGGTTTTGTTACAACATTGTGCACGCTTTTTGTGTAATGATAAACTTAATGTGTTGTAATGAATGTAATTTTTCCTTCTGGTATTGTAATTACGTACATCTTTGTTCCTTCTGAGGTGTAGGGGATTATTTACAACAAAGTTCATGAAGGAATGTTCTCCATCTCTTCATACATGTTCTAGTGTGATCATTTTTACGTACTTGTCATATATAATATTCAGCAACACGCTTTCCTCGCTCCTGTTTTCATCTTCTCCTATAACTTTTCGCACTCATTGATCTTTCCACTTTTCGCACTCATTCATCTTTCCAGTGTCAGGTTAACGATTTCTATTTGTCACTGCAGATCTTTCATTAATGTGTATGTCCTGCTAAGAATCTTCCATAGATTTATTTTAGTTCCTTCTTTTAAGCATCTCTTGCCTATGTTCCTACCTGCTAAATTGTTCTTTGACATCCTTTTGCAAGAACATATTTTTCCGGTTTAAGAGCTCTACCGATTTTAAATTTTAGCGTGGGCTTGAAGGAGATGTTCCTGAAACATCATGAAGGTGAATCGCGTAATGCAAAAATTAGAGGGGCAAGGAAACAAAGGATTCCAAATATGTTGTTGCAAAAGGATGTCAAAGAACAATTTGACAGATAGGAACATAGGCCAGGGATCCCTAAAAGAAGGAACTAAAATAAATCTATGAAAGATCCTTAGCAGGACATATACATTAATGACAGATCTGCAGTGACATCCAGAAATCGTTAACCTGACACTGGAAAGATCAATGAGTGCTGCCTGAGTCAATCTACTTCTGCTGTTTACCTTACCTGGAAGTCGAGTGCAGTTCGTTTCCTAACAGGGTTTTATTTCGTCTTCTGCTACTGTCTCTTCCCAGTTCTTACCAACTCGACATCTCAGTCTTAGGTGTGTGTCATTTACATAGAGGATGACTTTCCGTCAGTTACTACGAAGTGTGACCTTTACGACAGAAAACCGTGAATCCAGTCAGGTAGCTGAGCCGATACTCCAAAAGCACACTATCTGATTAGAAGCCTCTTGCGAGAAACGGAGCCAAAACCTCTTTGTAACTCTAGAAATGTCAAATAAACCTGAGATCCGCTACGATATCACTCATTTGATGTTTTACCGGATTCCTGATATTCATGTTACACTCCTGAAATGGTCGTACGGGAAAATCTCCACTTCATCGCTAACTCGGAGATGCTGCGTCTCATCGCTCGTGAGCTGACTGTAGCACCGCGTTCAGACTCACTTAAATCTTGATAACCTGCCAGTGCAGCAGCAGTAACCGATCAAACAACTGCGCAGTTGCCGACCGCAGCGCCGTATTCTGCCTGTTTATAAATCTCTGTATTTGAGTACGCCTCCCTAGGCCAATTTCTTTAGCGCTTCAGTGTAAAATTCAGTGAGACGAGAGTTTTGGAAAGGACATCGTACACTACCGGCCATTAAAATTGTAACACCACGAAGATGACGTGCCACAGACGCGAAATTTAGCCGACAGGAAGAATATGCTGTGATATGTAAATGATTAGCTTTTCAGAGCATTCACACAAGGTTGGCGACCGTGGTGACACCTACAACATGCTGACATGAGGAAAGTTTCCAAACGATTTCTTATACACAAACAGCAGTTCATCGGCGTTGCCTGGTGAAACGTTGTTGTGATGCCTCGTGTAAGGAGGAGAAATCCGTACCATCACGTTTCCGACTTTGATAAAGGTCGGATTGTAGTCTATCACAATTGCGGTTTATCGCATCGCGACATTGCTGCTCGCGTTGGGCAAGATCCAATGACTGTTAGAAGAATATGGAATCGGTGGGTTCAGAAGGGTAATACGGAACACTATGCTGGTTCCCAACGGCCTCGTATCAGTAGCAGTCGAGATGACAGGCATCTTATCCGCATGGCTGTAACGGACCGTGCAGCCACGTCTCGATCCCTGAGTCAACAGATGGGGACGTTTGCAAGACAACAACCATCTGCACGAACAGTTCGACGACGTTTGCAGCAGCATGGACTACCATTTCGGAGACCATGGCTGCGGTTACTCTTGACGCTGCATGACAGACAGGAGCGCGTGCGATGGTGTACTGAGCGACGAACTTGGGTGCACGAATGGCAAAACGTCATTTTTTCGGATGAGTCTAGGTTCTGTTTACAGCATCGTGATGGTCGCATCCGTTTTTGGCGACATCGTGGTGAACGCACATTGTAAGCGTGTATTCGTCATCGGCATACTGGCGTATCACCTGGCGTGATGGTATGGGGTGCCATTGGTTACACGTCTCGGTCACCTCTTGTCCGCACTGACGGAACTTTGAACAGTGGACGTTACATTTCACATGTGTTACGACCCGTGGCTCTACCCTTCATTGGATCCCTGCGAAACCCTACATTTCAGCAGGATAATGCACGACCGCATGTTGCAGGTCCTGTACGGGCTTTTCTGGATACAGAAAATGTTCGACTACTGCCTTGGCCAGCACATTCTCCAGATCTTTCACCAATTGAAAACGTCTGATCAATGGTGGCCGAGCAACTGGCTCGTCATAACACGCCAGTCACTACTCTTGATGAACTGTGGTATCGTGTTGAAGCTGCGTGGGCAGTTGTGCCTGTACACGCCATCCAAGCTCTGTTTGACTCAATGCCCAGGCGTATCAAGGCCGTTATTACGGCCAGAGGCGGTTGTTCTGGGTACTGATTTCTCAGGATCTATGCACCCAAATTGCGTGAAAACGTAATCACATGTCAGTTCTAGTATAATATATTTGTCCAATGAATAGCTTTTTATCATCTGCATTTCTTCTTGGTGTAGCAATTTTAATGGCCAGTATTGTATCGTGGTCCCACATATGGAGAAGTAATAGAAATTTTATTTGTAATCCGTCTTGATCGCAAATATTTTTTTTTTATTCATATGACCGGTTTCGGTTCATTCAGAACCATCTTCAGATCTGATGTCTCAGTTACAGGAGTAACCCGTCCAAATCCAGCAACTTTCACATGCAGCATGTGAATGTAACTGAAATATCAGATCTGAAGATGGTTCTGAATGAACCGAAACCAGTCATATGAATAAAAAAAAATTTGCAATCAAGACGGATTATAAATAACATTGTACAACCACTGATTGTTGCTATCCCATCAGACATTATGTCTGTTTTTGGAAAGTAATAGAAATTATAGAAGGGCATGACAGTTTTAACAGAAAAGATGAAAATTTGAAATTAGACAAAATATGAATGTCGATTTTGTGCCACCATTAATTATTTTTAATCGAGAATGATGACGCCATACAAAGATAGCCATAGAGTCGATATAAGCGCAAGATCCCTTAAGCCTTAATGGCAGTACCCATTTTACCTCGGAAGATGTCTCCGCAGTTGGAGATGAAAAGTTAAGAAGCAGAAGAGGTTGAAAAAAATCGGCCGACCAGTTGCAAATCAATTTTTATGGTCCCTTCACCTTGGTTTCCATATATGTAAAAACATATTCTTCAGATGTGATGTAATAAGGCCGCTACTTCTGAAGAACAAATTTTTGCAAATATGCCGGTCAGGGGCTAACAAACCTTTACTTGCAACTGGGTGGCTAATTTTTCTACCTCTTCTGCTTCCCAACTTTCCAACTGCGGGAGACATCTTCCGAGGTAAAATGGGTACTGTCATTAAGGCTAAAGGGCTCTCGCACTTATATCGACCCTATGACTATCTTTTCATGGCGTCATCATCCTCGATTTTAAAAATCCATTGTGGCGCAAAATCTAAATCCATATTTTATCTAATTACAAATTTTCTTCTTTTCTGTTACAACTGTCATGGTGTTCAATAATTTATATTACTTCCCCATACATGTGAGATTGATAATACGATGTCCTTTCGCTGTTGTCATGGACTGTGCGGCTGGTCCCGGCGGAGGTTCGAGTCCTCCCTCGGGCATGGGTGTGTGTGTTTCTCCTTATATAATTTAGGTTATGTAGTGTGTAAGCTTAGGGACTGATGACCTTAGCAGTTAAGTCCCATAAGATTTCACATACAGACAATGTCCTTTACAAAACTCTCGTCTCACTGAATTTTACACTGAAGCGTCAACAAAACTGGTATAGGCATGCGTAATCAAATACAGGGACTTATAAAGAGGCAGAATATTGCGCTGCGGTCGGCAATGGCTCAGTTTTAGATCGGTTACTGCTGCTTCACTAGCAGGTTATCAAGATTTAAGGGAGTCTGAACGTTGTGCTGCAGTCGGCGCACGAGCGATGGAACACAGTATCCCCGAGGTAGCGATGAAGTGGAGATTTTCCTGTACGACCATTTCACGAGTGTACTGTGAATATCAGGAATCTGGTAAAACATCAAACCTCTGACACCTTCAGATTTACACAGCTGCTGTTTCGCAGCCATGTTTAAGATTTTCAGTTAGGCTGCAGTTTTGTTGATTACCCCGGCCTCTCAGCCTGGAAGTTTTAACTAAAGAATTGATATCTTTTCTTTTCGAGTAACCCGGAGCAGTATAGGTGTGATGTTTTCGGGCCAAATGCTGATCCACTGTACGTGACGTTCTGTTTGCAGTGAAGCCAGGAGACAACACGATCGTGCGTAAGTCGCGGGAGATGCTGAGCGTGTCCGGCGACCCGTCGGGCTTCCGGGAGCTGTACCAGCGCGTGGAGGCGGCGCTCGGGGGCGGCGAGCGGCTGTCGGCGGCCGAGGAGCGGCTGCGCCTCGACGGCTACCCGAACCGCCTGCTGCTGCCGCGGGGGCGTCCCGCAGGGCTGCCGCTCGACCTCTTCGTCGTCCTCACCGACGCCCGCGAGCCCGCGTGGCCTGGACAGGTCTTCAGCGACGGCCGCGACCCCTTCTTCCCCTTCGACAGGAGGGTCCCCTTCTGGGAGCTCAAGACCGTCCCCAACGCGCACTTCGAGCCCGTCACCGTATTCCACCGCCTCACCAAGGACGGCAGGAGCTCGGAGAAGTAGGGCCGACACCGGTACATCCCGAGATTATTCGAGGCACCCATTCTACGTACAGCACAGCAACCCTCTCGAGTAAATACTCGATAGGGTTGCAGTATCCCATGTCGTGCTCCAGTGCCATACCCAGAGGGAGTTTTCCAAGTAGTGACCAAGACACCACTCACTAACGAAACCTAACACAGTCGACATTACGCTCCTTCAAACAACATGTGAAAGAAGTAAGGAAGTCTCTGGAATATTCGATACAGCAATTTATTCACAAAATTTTTAATCCTTTACGCGCGGCGGTTGTTCTGCACAGATGCCTAGTGCACCGTTGTCACTGTGACCCCACACTTCACTTGGCCGAGCTGTGGCCGGCACTGTTTACATAAACTGTTTTGCGCAATTCAATTTCAACCCCTCCCGCCACAAAGTTTAGCAGTGATGGGATCCACAACCGAGCGTACTGGCTAGCTGGATTAAAACATTATCTTACTATCCAATCCCTGTACGTAAAGTTTCTCACGTTGTAACTTGTGTCGCAACTCATAATCATAATACAAAGAAGTTTGTTATTATTTTCTTTACATTTTTAAATGGAATTTACAGTATTCCTACGTTTTTCGTCTCACTGACATTCATTCACTGTACTTGATCGAAAAGAAATTTTATATACCTATTTTTTTATAATGCCTGAAAAATAAACCATATTGTGTGTCTTAGTGTTTCTTATTTTCATTATCATCTCTCTTGCTAATAATAATTAACGTACTGCTTTCAGTACACAACTAAAGCGATTGCAGGACGTAAAGGATCTACAGAGACAATTAGCAGCCAGTATCTGAGCTTCATATGTAATGACCTAGTGTTGTTCCTGTTTGTGCTTACAAGGGACCCTCCCCATCGCACCCCCCTCAGATTTAGTTATAAGTTGGCACAGTAGATAGGCCTTGAAAAACTGAACACAGATCAATCGAGAAAACAGGAAGCAGTTGTGTGGAACTATGAAAAAAATAAGCAAAATATACAAACTGAGTAGTCCATGCGCAACATAGGCAACATCAAGGATTGTCTGAGCTAAGGAGCGCCGTGGTCCCGTGGTTGGCGTGAACGGTTGCGGTACAAGAGGTCCTTGGTTCAAGTCTTCCCTCGAGTGTAGAGTTTAATTTTTTATTTTCAGACAATTATTATCTGTCCGTCCGTCCGTCCGATGCGAGGTAACTGCGCCGTAGTATGGGGACGCTACACCTAAACGGAAAAATTTGAAAACGTTAAAAACATATGTTTTGACAGAGCACAGGGGAAACTGCGACTGTGAAACTGTTGCATACATTTGTTGCAGTTTATGTGACAAACTCTTATGTTTTCAGCACTGGACTCGCATTCGGGAGGACGACGGTTCAATCCCGTCTCCGGCCATCCTGATTTAGATTTTCCGTGATTTCCCTAAACCGCTTCAGGCAAATGCCGGGATGGCTCCTTTGAAAGGGCACGGCCGATTTCCTTCCCCATCCTTCCCTCACCCGTGCTTGCGCTCCGTCTCTAATGACCTCGTTGTCGACGGGACGTTAAAGACAAATCTCCTCCTCCTCTTATGTTTTCATCACTTTTGGGAGTGATTATCACATCCACAAGAAAACCTAAATCGGGCAAGGCAAGTTGGGTGGGTCGACAACATATTCCTGTCATGTGACGCACATGCCGTCACCAGTGTCGTATAGAATATATCCCGTGGAGGAATCGGTTGACCTATGGCCTTGCGATCAAATGTTTTCGGTTCCCGTTGGAGAGGCACGTCCTTTCGTCTACTAATCGCACGGTTTTGCGGTGCGGTCGCAAAACACAGACACTAAACTTATTAAAGTGAACAGAGACGTCAATGAACGAACGGACAGATCATAACTTTGCGAAAATAAAAAAAAGTAGACTTTTCACTCGAGGGAGGACTTGAGGCAAGGACCTCTCGTTCCGCAATCGCTCACGCCACTCACGGGACCACGGCGCTTCAGAGTTCGGACAATCCTTGATGTTGCCTACGTTCCGCATGGACTACTGAGTTTGTACATTTTGCTTTTTTTCATAGTTCCACACAACCTCTTCCTGTTTTCTCGATTGATCTGTGTTCAGTTTTTCAAGGCCTATCCACTGTGCCAACTTATAACTAAATCTGAGGGGGGTGCGATGGGGAGGGTCCCTTGTTAGGAAAGTTCTATACGAGCACTTGAGAGTGTCAACAATATTAAAATAAAAAGAAAAAAATGCTGCTCTACTTAGAACTATGTAGCTACTATTTATCTGCTAGCACTTCTTTCATGTTTGTAAAACAGGCTGATAACTGTCAAAGGATGATAGCTGACTGCAAGATACGAAACTGGACACATTTTTACAATTGACATTATACTTATCGTACTAGAAATTGTAATAATAATAATATCTCTGCAGGTAATCAGATAATCAGAAGACAGACTGTGTAGTAAGATATTAGATTACTTAAGAATTTGGAAGAAGTCATCATCATCATTGGCTCAACCCCCCTATGAGCCTCGGCCTTCTGTAGGACGTTATTCCATTCTTTCCTGTTTAGTGCTGAAGTCCTCCAATTTTGAGTTACAATTTTTCTTATCTCCTCTCTGACATCTCCCTCCCATCTTAGCTTTGGTCTGCCTACTCCTCTGATTCCTTCAACCAATGTGCTGAATATCTTCATAATCTTTCTGTCGTTTCCTCTCAGTTCATGTCCTACCCATTCCATCCTTATAATCTTAATTTACCCGACAATTCAAAATAGTTCAAATGGCTCTGAGCACTATGGGACTTAACATCTGAGGTTATCAGTCCCCTAGAACTTGGAACTACTTAAACCTAACTAACCTAAGGACATCACACACATCCATGCCCTAGGCAGGATTCGAACCTGCGACCGCAGCGGTCGCGCAGTACCAGACTGAAGCGCCTAGAACTGCTCGGCCACCCCAGCCGGCCTACCCGACAATGTCTGGTTCAGTATACGGATCAGATAGTCCATAGTCGAATCTCCTCCTCCAGGTATGATTTTCTTCCACTGGGCAAAGAATGTGTCTGAAGATCTTTCTTTCAAATTTGCCCTGTTTCCTCTCACAAAACTTTGTTAATGTCCACGTTCTATCATCATTTGGTATCACTTAATACATCATAACTTTAGTTTTCTTGAAGAGCACCTTAGGTTTAAAATATTTTCTGAGGGTGTGGTAGCACTTGTTGGTGGACAATATTCGTTTTCGAATTTCAGAGCTGATACTGTTCTTACGTCTGATCTGAGGTAAGTGAAACTAAGCGCGACTTCAAACTTATATTAACCAATTTCTATGGATGGGGGCTCATTTGGACATTTTTTTTATTTACAGGTATGTACTTAGAGTTCCCTTCATTTATTTCTAGATTCATGTTTCTAGCAGCTCTTTCAAGACTTCTAAAGGCTTTTCTCATTGCTCTTAGCGTTCTTACAATTATATTAATATCATCTGCATATACCACCACGTGAATCGATTTATACAGGATAGTCCCTCTTTTACTTGTGCCCACACCTCTTATACACTTTTCCACGCCTGCATTAAACAGAAGACTGGATAATGCGTCTGTCTTACTCCATTTTTTGTGATCACAGTATCCGATAACATGTTCCGTATTTTAATTTGCCTCCACGCGTTTCCCACAGTAGCTTTCACTAACGCAATTAGTTTATCAGGAATGTCTAGCTCTTCCAATTCTGTATACAGCTCCCATCTGTCAGTATCGTCGTAGGCTAATATGAAGTCTAAAAGAAGTGATTTGTGTCAATCCCAAATTCTTTGCATTTTTCTAGTAGTTGGCGAATTGTGAAAATCTGATCAACGGTAGATCTTCCCTCACGAAATCCTCATTGATAGTCACCAACAGCATTTTCAACAAAGGGTGTAGGCCTATTAAAAAGGATGTTAGAGAATATTTTATGATCTGTAGGTAGACCTAATATGCAATCTCCCCTGTAGTTAGAGCACACCACAATATCGCCTTTCCTCTGTACCGGGCATATGAAACCTGCGTTCCAATCATCAGTGATACTTTCATCTATCCAAATCTTGACTACAAGTTTCTGGAAATGTTTGACAGATTCCTTTCGCGCCCTTTTAATTAGTTCTGTTTGTATTACATCCATTCCAGGGGTCCTAGTACTCTTCAGCTTCTTGACGGCTGCCTCTGCTTTCTCTGTATCCGAGTTCGTTGTATTTATAGAGGGTAAGGGTCCTTATTTCTCAGCTGTACCATCATTCAGCAGTTCATCTAAGTGTTGAGCCCATCTTCTACATATTGCTTCATCATTACTCAAAATTGAACCATCTGTATTTCTACATAAATTCATCCTTGGCTGGAAATACTTCCAACTCTTATTTCACCTGTGATAAAAAGTTCTTACTTCGTTCATCCGTCTCATTGTTCCACTTCTTCCAGTGTTTTCCTTTCATGCTCTCTCTTTTTATTTTTGAGCAGCCCCTTCTTTCTGTTCCTGCTCTTCTATAATTTTCTATAGATCTCTGGGTATGGTTTACTAAATGCATTATGCTGTAGGACTCATTTATAGTTCCTGTTACTAGTGCACACTCTTCCTCAAATCAGTCATTGTGCACGGTCCGATCCACTCTTTCTAGACCCTCATCAGCAGCTTTTGTAAGGGTGTGTTTTAGGTTCTTCCATACTTCCTCATTCTATCAGTGTCATAAAAGTGTTCCAGGTCTTCCTTGAGTAAGTCAGAGAATCTCTGAGCAGACTCGGAGTTCTTGACCTTATCAATATGGAATTTCTTTGCACAAAATCCACGTACCTTCCTTGGATTACATATTTGACTTCTGATATATTCTACACCTGGCTGTTGCTGTTACAGAGTCAACATCAGCACGACTATAACTTCTTACAGACATTAAATTGGACAGATGTCTTGGATCCATTAGAAGATGGTAAGTTTGATTAAAATTATTCACATATGAAGATTTCTATATGATTTATGTATGTCATTGTGTGTTAAAAGTTGTACTGCCCACTACCATATTTCTTGAAGAAGCAAAACGGATAAGTCTAATCCCATTGTCATATGAGTCATCATGTATGCTGTATTTTCCAATACAAGACTGCATTCATATGTAAGAATCTATCAGCCTCGATTGCGGTAACAAAACCAACCTTTACCTAGGTTTCAGCCCAAATAATTGAGCCTTCTTCAGAAGATATACCTTCTGAAGAAGGCTCAATTATTTGGGCTGAAACCTAAGTAAAGTTTGGTTTCATTACCGCAATCTTACATATTACATTATCACGATTGCTGACTGGGTTGTAGTGTTGAAAGTACTGATATTCATTTTCTTTTCCTATTTCAGCATTCATATCTCGAAAAATTATATTGAAATGAGTGCCATTACCTTTTTGGACTATGTTTGTAGCTAACTTGTTACAGTCTGTTATGAGCGCATACAGGCCCCTAGTGTTTATTTCATTTACTTATAACATTACAGCCTGTTATATATAATTCAAAATACAAGCTGTTTTCATTCTCACACAAATTATTACTACCCATTAATCCACATATCGGCAACTAGTGGTGTATTATATATGGGGCGATCAAAAATCTTGCGTTCTGTGGCCGTACAGGCCAGAATTGATATACCGATCAGGCAAGATCGCTGTGACCACTGAGGGAATCATATCACTGACGCACCGAGTTGAAAATAAGTCTCTGGTAGAAAGCCGTATCCTGCTGAGTGAAGACGTCCGTAACTGTCTGTTGCACATCCTCGTCCGACAGGAATCATCGACCATTCAAGGTCTTCTCTAAGGGACGGATGGCGTTATAATCGCCTGGGGAGAGATCAGTACCGCAAGGCGTGTACTCGAGTGCCTCCCACTTGAATGGCGTAATTTCTGCGCTACGACATTTGCCATGTGCGGACGTGCAATACTACGAAGCAGCAGCTCCCCTTATCGCGCACCATTCCGCAACGGAGATTTTCGACAGACAGACATGCTGCTCCATACACTTTCCTCATTCTCCGACGGATGCCTACCAGTGTTTGTCCTTCGGCAGTCAAGGAAAGAGTAACAGCACATTGGTTCTGTTTGGAAGCATCTGGTAATAACGTCGCCATAGTTCACATTTCTGCGATTACCGCCGGCCGAAGTGGCCGCGCGGTTAAAGGCGCTGCAGTCTGGAACCGCAAGACCGCTACGGTCGCAGGTTCGAATCCTGCCTCGGATATGGATGTTTGTGATGTCCTTAGGTTAGTTAGGTTTAACTAGTTCTACGTTCTAGGGGACTAATGACCTCAGCAGTTTAGTCCCATAGTGCTCAGAGCCATTTGAACCAGCCATCTGCGTTTACCGCACGCGCGCCGGAAAGACGCGAATACCACACTAATCCGTTGCCTACATATCGATGTTCACATACCCGCATCGGAGTCGCGCTATGCTGCATGTACGCTGCAGCAGTGCCCTCAAACTGAAACTTTCTGATCGCTCTCGTAAATTATTACAACCATTACAATACTACTTCCTACAATATGGCATCTTACATGTACGCATTTTAAAGTGAAACAGTGTACGTTACAATCATCTGACACTGAGGTCTATCATTAGCCACAGTAGTGAGAGTATTTGAAAGTGCTACAAGAGTTCCGAGATCTTTGAGATGTGTCTGGAAGACTTATTGCTCCTTTATTTAGACCAAAAAACCGTGTCACTTTTGCAAAATAAATAATTTGTCCACTTTCCTTGCAATATTCCCAGGATATTCCGTTGGACGCTAATGAGTGTAAGTGTAAACAATTAATTAGCTTCGTACTTCTACAAATCAACAAATTTATAGACCCATCTAAGTGAAAATGTGCTGATTTAAGGTTTGTTATTTGATTGCCAGTGGATGACTAGTCAGCTGAAGAACAGCATTTTTATGTTTGTGGTTCCATTTGGTGCATGGTATTTAATAAGTATCAGTAACCTGTACCAGTAGGCCAATTTCATGACGTGAGGGAGGTGACACAGTGGCTATCAGCCTGGTCTCCCAGTCGAGAGGATAATGTCCACATTCTGATCTGGCCATCCAATGTAAGGTTTTTCCTGATTTTTCTGACTCGACGGAAAGGAATGTCGAGATGGCTCCTATGAGAAACACAAGAACGATTTCCTTGATATTTGTTCTGCCCAAACTTGTGTTCTGTTGGTAATGAGCTTCCCGTGGACCAGACGCTGAATCCCAGTTTTCTTTCTTTCACCCTCATTTAATAATAGAAATTTTTTTTTTCAAATGTTAGCAGCACGACATGCAGTCTCAACTGAATATCTTAGACTAATGTGTCATATTTTTCTTAATTCTGATTACGACAAAAGAAGAGGGCAGGAAAAACATTTTTACTGACGTTATCTGTACTGTCACAAAGCATCAAGTGGATACAGTATGAATATATTTATGTAAGTCTGCAGGCTTTCGTGGCCGTTGTCACTGAAGTTAAACTCTTCTGGGTTCAATAATCGACGTTTCCACCCCTCTCCTGGGATCTTCTTCAGGATCATCCGGTGTCCACTGCTTCTAGAACACTTCACAACGTTGATTATTTTAGAGGGAACATGACGCGGCCTAATGGCCCAGAAGATTTTAACATCAGTGAATATATTTAGTTGATAGGTTTTCATTCACGATATGGCAATCAAAGAAAGTAATGATGTAGTACTGAGACCAGGCATGGGTAATTATCATAATGATTCTGAGTGGAAATCAACAAAGCCTTCAAAATTCATCAATAAATAATACGAAATGCTAAATTAACTTAATTTCTCTCAACATGTAATGCAAATGTTCAGAAATTTTCTGATACGACAGCTATGAGTTTGCTACTTTCATAAGACATTTAGTTTGTACGTGTAACCAGCATAGCACTATTTCAGGTGAATAGCTTGTGCCAATATATGACACAATTGCTACAATTGAGCACAAATTATACACATAGATGTCATTCGGTCTTCCTGTAGTGTATGAGTTACGAAAACACAATTTACATACAGGAACATAGTGATTTTTGAACGGTTGACTTCAGCCAACATATGTATCAACAAATCGCCGAAATCGAAATTATTTAGAAATGGTACATACCTGATAGATCAATATGTATAGTAAGATTTATGTAACTGGATCTCTGCTTCATTTCATTGTTCGTAAGAGAAATCACAATTGTATACAGGAAGAATGGAAAAGAATGCTTTATATGACAGTCACGTTTGGTGATGAGGCTGAGAACGCATCACTGACTCTCATAAGTTTAACAGCGAAATGAAGAACGTACACAGAAAACTACCGACCACATAAATGGCGGTCAGCCATCCAAACAAACATGTGTCTGAGCCCCTTAGCCAGTGCAATTGCCTGCAACAATGTCTACGTACCTGCATCACATCATAAAATGCATAACAGCATTTGAAGACAATTGCGTAAACGCTACACTAATAAATATAGCCATATTTCGTCAAATAGTCCAACATATTAATAATTTGTACGAACTGTATCAGATACGATGCTACAACCAGAATAAGAATAAATGCCGACATCAGTCAAACACTTGGGATTACACCTGCTATAAGGGCACTTCAATTAACAAAACACAGAATAATTGAAGTGTAATCGAAAATAATGCTAAAACACCCAATGGACACGCATGTAAAACTAGAGGACATTCCAGTAGACGATACATGTAACACGTGGATAGACTACAACAAAAACATTGAAACTATGGTGGCACAGGCAGAGAAGAGAAATTTTTTTAAAAAATGAACCTCAGTATCCAAAACATCGAAAACATGCAAATTTAATATCCTTTAACCTCTCTATTTTATAGCTGTTAAGATTTCATAGGATTTCAATGACTTACTGGTCACGTGTGGCTGTTGTTGTGCAGTTCCATCAATTATAGCCAATTACAATAACCGACAGTTAATATCTCTCATGTGACAAGTGGATGTGGGCTTGAGGAACAAATCTCAAACAGCTTCCACCGTTATCCTCAGAAACAAACAGAATGACCATAAAGTAGCACTGATGAAACTGAAAGTTTTCTGCAAAAAATGGCCCTGAGCACTATGGGACTTAACTGCTGAGGTCATCAGTCCCCTAGAACGTAGAACTACTTAACCCTAACTAACCTAAGGACATCTCACACATCCCGGCCCGAGGCAGGATTCGAACCTTCGACCGTAGCGGTGGTGCAGTTCCAAACTGTAGCGCCTAGAACCGCTCGGCCACTACGACCAGCAGTTTTCTGCAATTTTAAATGAATACATGTTACGATTTCTTCTTTGGTTATGCTCGACGTTTTTCAATCTATGGAATTCACTAGTCTCCCGGGTTCGATTCCCGGCGAGGTCAGGGATTTTCTCTCCCTCGTGATGACTGGGTGTTGTGTGATGTCCTTAGGTCAGTTAGGTTTAAGTAGTTCTAAGTTCTAGGGGACTGATGACCATAGATGTTAAGTCCCATAGTGCTCAGAGCCATTTGAACCAATTCACTAGTCCATGCACTACACACCTACACCATTACTGATGTGACAGTTTTCCGTCATTGTCCAAATGCGAATTAAATTTCTCGAAACGAACTGACAAAATGCTCCTTCCATGAGATATTTACTTCTGTACTTATAATCCAAGGTGACCATGTTTTGATGAACACTGCTTTAGAATCCGATATCAGATTGATACACACATTAGTAAACAGAATACACCTTAAAACGAACAAATATCAGTGTTGTTTTGAGTAGACATTCTTTCTTATAAATAATTCCCGATTTTGAAACACAACATTTAATTATATCTTGCCAGCGGCAATCTAACTACGAGAAAATTTCGAAGTTGGTTCATGTCAAATATTTGTCGAGTTTGCGCCAAGAGTTTACAATACGTCATTTACAAGGATTCTGTGTATCGTTTTTTTTTCCGTAAAGCAATTGCGATAACGAAGTGTTAATATCCCGTCGATCTCCGTACATCGTGACTGGTTCAACTGTGTTGGACGATGTAGATCTTTTAAGTTTCGTTCAAGTAGTTTATAATTAATTATGCGGAACGTTACACTATAGCCTCATAGAATGAAAATCTAAAATTCTTACAATTGTATCTCAATTACACTGCAGCATAAGGTTTAAAACGCAGTCTAGTATAAGAGTCCCTACAACATTCCATGCTATTCATTTCTCCCGATCCACACTTAATTTGTAAAATAGAAAAAAACCTGAAATTTATAGACGTGCAGCGGGTCTATACAATGATTCCGTCTCACG
Source organism: Schistocerca piceifrons (assembly GCF_021461385.2). NCBI lineage: Eukaryota > Metazoa > Arthropoda > Insecta > Orthoptera > Acrididae > Schistocerca > Schistocerca piceifrons. The sequence continues at coordinate 1,022,193,205 of NC_060139.1, read as the reverse complement.
AAACTGGCTAATGTTTTATTTTCTCGCACTTTTAAATCCACTGGCATGCAACTGTGATGGCCACAGATGGTACAGTTTTGCAAGACGAACCCGTAGCTGTCGCTTACATGCATATGGTTATTTAATGAGCTTGTTTTACCTGGAATCACTGTCAGTTTTTGCACTTTCCTGACTTCTGTAATAGCGCGATCTTCTTCTTCGCTCCTAAGTTGCGAACTGTGAAATGTCCCCTTAGAACAATTATACATGACTGTGCTTAAACTGACACACAATATTTTGTTAGCGCAACGCAATCTGACTTTCAAAATTCCCTAAAAAAGAATGGCCCTGACTACCATTAAACTATACCTTTCACAAATCACTTACCTCACAAAAATCTTCGCTGCTCAAGCTACTGCAATACAGCGAGCGCCACTACTGCCAGCTAAATAAAAGATTCAAACTATGGAAGGCACTAACTACTGATAGGGATAGTTAGCAAATGAAAGATATTAATAGAGAACAAACAATGTATTTACCTTGATATCATCATATATAAATATAGCAGTTCATCACAAATTTCAAAACTCCGCCATCTCTCTCCCCACATCCACCACTGCTGGCGGCTCACCTCCAACTGCGCAACGCTACGCGCTGTTCACATCCAGCTGCCGCTGCCCAACACTACAATGGCGAGTATTACAACAATGCAAAGCAGCCACAGACTGCACACAGCACAGCCAGTGATTTTCATACAGAGGTGGCGTTGCCAATATGAAAACCTAAACAGCCTACTTACATAGCCCCCATGCTCCCCACAAAAAATTTTACAAATTGGATTGGGCAGTGGCCAATACAGATTTGAAAAAAAAATTTCATAATTACAATAACAAAGAAATCAAATGCACACACTTATTGATACAATGTTGGTCAAAAGCTCAAATTTTCTCACAGTCCATAAAGACAGTCCTGATCATTCATCATAATAGTAATTACAGTATTTTTTTACAAAGTCTCATTAGTAAAAGAGAATGCACACAGAAGTAGTGGATTTCCATGCAGTCATGAAGAAGTAGTGGTGTCCTTCCAACGGAAAGACAGTGCTGACTCTTGACATGCTGACAGGTAATGGGCCACAACAGAGCAAACCCACAGCAGAGTCATTCGAAGATGATGAATATAGGTAGGTAGGTCATCACAGAGCAGACCCACTGCAGTCCTGGTAGAGAGTATTGGTGGGCCACCAGAGGTGCAGACCCACTGTAGTCCTTGTAGAGATGGCCAGCAGCCATCTGTTGTGACTGTGCGGGTGCACAATCACCATTGAAGAGTCTTGCGGATAATATAGCAAGTCCATAAACCACCACTTGTGCACTCACGAAGTTTTTGGAATTGTCCATAGAACCAGCAATGCTGTTATCCAGTCCCTTGCTGAATTATTAACACACGTGAAAACACTAACAGTCCCTACTTCTCACATATTGTCCATATACTATGACCAACAGAAACGTGTGCAGTGAAATGTAACTTACAAGTTACTTAACCTGATGAACTGGTGTCAATTACAATATTACAACATAAGAATACAATTACAAAGGTACAAAATACATCATTAAATAACATAACAATACAGATAACATTTGTAGTACAAGCTTTACAAAAGAATCGAAATAACATATACATTAGTGTTACAGGAATTATGACATGAGTACATTCATAAAAGATCAGAATTACTTTTTGAAACATCAACTTCACACATGAGCATTAAAACAAAACAGAATAAATAATGTCTAAACATCTTTACAAAGTAAATAACATATTATTAATGCCAGTTATATTTGAGGATAACAGTATTCCTCATCATAGTGAATGTAACTTAGTATTAGAAGAGAAAAAAGTTCTATGAAACAGTACACAGAGACAGGAAGAAAACAAATACACAAGGGTACACAAACACATGGAGGGATAACACAATGGAAAGGACAGGGTTCGTTTTCAGTGTAACTTTTGGTACTGCAGTATTTTGCGAACAAAACCTTTTTTGTTCTTGGAGATCTCCCTTCGTTCATCATTATTCCCAAAAAGTCCTATCTGTACCTCTTTTCTGTATTCTAACCATATTTCTTTCAAAAGAAATATGGCTCATTGTACAATACTCATTTAGGCCCAAATCGTTTTCATATAACTTTCAAAGCATTCTTTCCCTATTCTCCATAGTTAGGTTCTTATATAGTCTACCCCCTCTTAAGCTAACTTAAATCTACTGAGCTCAGATATTAAACTAAGGGACGAAGCAATGCCGCAGCACAAAACAATTAACACAAACAGCAATGACAAAAAAATGGAAAATCGCAAAGCAAGCTACAGTAAATCTAAATTACCAAGCAATTCAACATTACAACTAATATGAGGCAATGCGCAGCAAACAAAAAAATAAATCTGGCTTAGCAGAGTAACACAAATTAAAGTTCAGTAGCACTATGCCTGGCAAACAGCAGCTTATATCTAAACATGACATAGCTCAAGCAAAAAAAATAGTACACTAAAGATAACAATGCAGATAAGGGAAATGTATAATCACATCTTAATGTCTAAGTAATTAAAGCGGTGCACCACAACAACTGATTGTAAAAAGAAATATTACCATGTACTTGAAAAGAAAATTATGTGTTACTGTTACTAGTTCCTTCTTATTGTTCTTTCCTTTCCAAGTGCTCCTTTTTTAAAGAATGTGGATCATAAAATAATTATTTAATAGATCTGTTGACAGAAAGTGTTCACATTAGCAAATGCATTTCATTTTATAAAAGCAATGCTGCAACACAGCTGGAAACCAGATATCAAATGAAATAAGCAACTATGAAAAGCAAAGCATAAAAATATCATTCAGTAGTCATGTGACATTTCATAAGTTAGTAGAAATTCTCTCAACTCTCATAGAAAGACGCTTGTCATAATCAGGTGTGCAGATGTAAAAATATTTCTTGTCATTTTATTAGGCATTTCAGTAAATATCATAAATTACGAGCTCCACAGTATGCATTCAACAAGGAAATGTCAGTAGCACGGACAATGGCCTCCCCTTTTTTTTTCTACCTGTGCCGCTGAAAGGCTAATGGCTTTTTTTTTTTTTTCGGGCGGCTGTCGCCCAGGTGGGTGCCCGCGACGCATTACGTGCAGGTGGTCACTTAACTTTCTTACGGAAATATTTACGACAGCAGTTTCCGCTACAGTGACAGTCCAACATAAAAATATTTCACAGGTCAAGAATTAGCGTTGCAAATCTGTAGAAACAAAATCCTATAAATATAAGTGTCCAAAAAAATTTTCGCCGGCATTGTGATACATTCACGCATTTACACACATTTCATAACTCTTAAAGTACGATTCTTGGTTTCCAACATCCTGTTTCACAAGTCAAGAGTCCCTACCCACTATTCATTACTCCTTACCTTATTACACATATACGTATCCATCGACACTCGTCAATATTTCGTCATTATAAATATGAAGCATAATCAAATAACTCATATACCCTCAGCCTATTAATCATAAACATACCTCAGCAGCATAATACACATCGTCGTCGTAAAAATAACATCATAACACCTCAGTCAAATCTCAAAATCGTCGTAGCTTCCTCCAATAATTAAAAAAATTCTCTGCTCATGTCAAAAATGTCATCTGCCTCAAACGTACTTTAAAAATCATGAATCCATACCAAATACATCATTCAAAGCTCTCATAGTATCACAATGGTCCCGAAAAAATATGAAGAGTTCACACAGTACAGACAAAATACAATTTCGTAAGTGTGAAGTTATCCAACGGTGTAATTACGTAAACATGTGTCACTGACGTAGTAAAAAACATGTTTATCTCTCAGTTAAATGATCAGATAGCTGTGTAATTTGTGTGTTAGAGAAATATGGTACCGATGTGTAAAGTTGTATAAGCAAATACCATATTAGCTAGGGTTCCTTGTGGTTGCCACACACATGGTACACAAAGTAGGCGTATACCCCCCTGAGGATTAATGTAATTATACCCTCAGGTGTTACAGATTACAGCAATGGAATGAAATGTATCATGGAAAAACTTCGTATCATTGTACTTCAAATATCTTTAAAAATAAATGTTTTAAGTACAAAATTAATCACTCAAATGCGTGTCCTGTAGCGCTAAATGTGCGTCTTGCTGTAAGATAATTCTGCGGAAGTGTCGTAATTATCGTCCTCCGAAAGCTAAGTTCTGCAGAAGTCAATGTCCTTACCCCATCATAAACGAAAGTGAAATGCTTTGCGTATAGATATCGTAGTTATTATGCTTATTGGCGTGATGAAGAAAGTACTGTACAGTAACGTATTGTTGTGCCACGAAAAAGGCTGTCTCATTGTTGCTATACCACAAAAGTTACTACTAAAACATGTTTTTCTTCCCAGAAGAATTCAGAAAACTGTGCAGATATAAAACAGATACATCGCAAAAGCAACACTGTAAATTGTCACTTATTAGTAGCGTCATGATAAAACCGTGTAGCTGTCACATAAACTAACCACTGTGGCGTCTGGTATCTCACAGAAAGTACTTTAAATCCAGAATATATTTTCAAGTAAACCAAAATGTTGCATTAAAATCTCATTAGCAGTACCAGATATAATGTTATTTTTCTCGGAGCCAGCCGGCGCACGTGTATGCCTGCGGTGCGAGTCATTGTCTGTCTCTTTGTTGCCGCGCGTCGTTACTGGGATTAGGAGGCCTAACTTCCACAAATTCACCTCCTCGAGAGGGCCCTGCTCTGTTTGAATCCCGCCAGTTCTGATGCAATTCAGGTCTGTCGTTACGATCACATCGTCTGTCGTCATGTCGGTAGTTCCTGTAGTTTCTTTCTTGTCGGTTAAGTGGTGGAGAATTTCTCCCTGAATCGTAACTGCGCGCTGAACTGTTGCGTCTGAAGTTATTCTGTCTCCCTTGATAATAATTATTTTGGTTCCCAAATTGTCTGTTTCTCTGATTGTCTCTGTGATAGTCACTACCGCGGAGAAGTGATCTTTCCCTGTAATTATTACTACTTTGCCAACGGTTGTCATATGGGTGGTGTCTGTTATGGTCACGATTTGCGTTGTAAGAATAGCCTTTTCGTGTCCAGTTATTGTTTCTGTCATCACGGAATTGTGACGTATGTGACCTGTAATTGTTGTGTTCCTGGTTTCGCGTTCTGCGATTGTCAGTGTCAATTTCTAATTCTTGTAAGAGTCCCTGAAATGCTTCAATGTCGTCTTTGCAACGTCCTGCCAAAATAATATGTCGTAAATGTTCAGGCAGTTTGATTAAGCAAATGCGGATGAGTTCTGAGGGGCTGTATGGGTCTGAAAGATATTGATTCTTATGCAACATGTCTTCAAAATATTTCATAAGACTGGAAAATTCAGATTGTTCGAAACGTTTCATCATTATGATGCTATGTTTTACTCGGTCTTGTGTGGCTTGAGACCAATATGCTGAGAGGAAGGCATGGTAAAACTCTCCTTCACTGTGGCAATCGTGAATTACCGATCGCATTCTTACAGCTGGTTCATTCTCCAAGTAGCCACACATAAATTCTAATCTGTGTTCTAACGACCAGTTGGGAGGAAAACAATGCGAGAATTGATGGAGCCATGCTTGTAGATGAATGTCGTTGCCAGAATTCTTAAATGTTTTGAATTTACGTGTAGTAATGAACAGCTTATAGTCAAAATCATCATGTCGGCGAGTCGCATATCGGTCATTGTTAGGTCGTGTCGGCCGTTCCATATCAAAATTCGGTGCACATTGCCAATTTCTTTCATAACTTCCGAAATGCCCTGTGTTATTATTTTGTGGCTGTTCCGTATTTCTGTGTCCCTCTTCCCGTATTGGGGCGCGAGTATCCTCTGAAATACGTAATTCTTGTATTACCTGTGTCAGCTGATCTTGTACTTCCCGGATTTCTCTTTTATACTGTGTATTGATTTGATTTTGATTCTGTTTGAATTTTCTAATTTGTTCATACTCTTCTGCGTCAGTGAAGGCTACAGGTCTTGTGTCATTCAGATCATCATCTACCTTTGTAGATAAGTTAGTGACCTGATCCGAAAGTTCGGCTACTTTTTTCGATAGTGAACACATTTCCTCAGTGTGTTTTTCTGAACCAAGTTTCAGAGTGTCCATTTGTGTTGAAATCGAATCTACTGTGTCCTTTAAGTTTTCCTGAGTTTTTGCAAGTTGCGTAACCGAATCGGTAGATGCAACTGAGTCAATTTTAGCCCACAAGGTCTAATGATTTTCATGAACAATGGTTTGCAGTTCTTTTATGGCTGCTTCGTGATTCTGTAATGCATTTTCATGCCGCGAAAAAATAGGTTGAAAATGCTCACAAATTTGTGTTTGTACGTCATTACAGACTTTTTGACATTTCGATTCAATGTTATGTAACTCAGTAGTTAAATCTTCACGTGTTTGTTCAAGTGTTTGTTCCAATGAGTCTAACTTTTTAAGATTTTGTTCCATTGTGTCTAACTTTCGAAGCTTTTGCTGTGGTTGTCTCTGATTTTGTTCCATTTGTTGCATTAATTGCAATAATAATGTATTAGTGTCTGCAATCTGTTTCTCTACGCTTTTCGGCAGTGCATTTGCACCGGCAACATTCACATTTTGACAAGCAGAAAATGTGTCTTGACTTATTTGAGAAAACGGTGATGACCCAAAACCTGAATCTACAGTATTTGCGAAATTGTGTCCTGTCATTTCGGATTCCTGAGGCGAGCTGTTGCCGACCGATCGATCGATAATGCTTCCCTCTTCACTAATTGTTTCACTGTCCACGCCATTGTTTGACGCCCGCTCCATTTCCCTGTGCACAGTTACCAAATTACTACTTTGAACATTAGTAAATTCATTACTCGGCGGCGCTGATAAGCTACGCTCGTCGTCACTATTATTTCTCAGTTTAGTTTGGAGCCTAGTGTTACGTTTTTCACACGCCATAATTGTCACAATATTTCACACGATAACACAGAAAAGCACAATTTGAAGTGCAAAAATAGGAGAACACATTAACATAGCACTGAAAATAATATCTAGTTAATTGCAAGCGTAGCTGCGAAATACTTGGTGCAAATCTATATGCATGCCACAACTGTTTTACTGTACAACAATGAAAGGCTACAACTACAAAGGAGATTCTCTCTACAATTACGCGCTAGCAATAAACAAAAGCTACACTAAATACACAAACTACAAGAAAAAATCAGAAGATTCCAGTGAGGTATCCTAGGCTAAGGGTCGACATATGAAACGTCCCCTTAGAACAATTATACATGACTGTGCTTAAACTGACACACAATATTTTGTTAGCGCAACGCAATATGACTTTCAAAATTCCCTAAAAAAGAATGGCCCTGACTAACATTAAACTAAACCTTTCACAAATCACTTACCTCACAAAAATCTTCGCTGCTCAAGCTACTGCAATACAGCGAGCGCCACTACTGCCAGCTAAATAAAAGATTCAAACTATGGAAGGCACTAACTACTGATAGGGATAGTTAGCAAATGAAAGATATTAATAGAGAACAAACAATGTATTTACCTTGATATCATCATATATAAATATAGCAGTTCATGACAAATTTCAAAACTCCGCCATCTCTCTCCCCACATCCACCACTGCTGGCGGCTCACCTCCAACTGCGCAACGCTACGCGCTGTTCACATCCAGCTGCCGCTGCCCAACACTACAATGGCGAGTATTACAACAATGCAAAGCAGCCACAGACTGCACACAGCACAGCCAGTGATTTTCATACAGAGGTGGCGTTACCAATATGAAAACCTAAACAGCCTACTTACAACTGATATCAGCTGTTTTGTTTTAATCACAGATAAAAACATTCTTATAACACAGATATCATTTTCATAACTAATTCCCGTTTATGTGGCTTTCGGCGTTTTCAATATTGATAAAATTTTAAATATACCGTCATATACTTCACAAATGGTATACGTATTTCAGATTAGTTACGTTTCGCACAAAAGAAGAAAAAAGTTCTGAGATACACGAAAAGAAGACATATACAGGAATTCTGTACGAACACTATGTATAAGAATGAGAGGTTGTTTGAATAGACTGAAGTTTACACAATGAATCGTGCATCCAAACATGACTTCTGTAGGAACTAGGAAACGAGGCTTTTTCACAAAATTATGATCTTTACCTATTGCAGAAAAGTCAGTTACCTTCAATGCAATGTGTCAACCAACAGAAACACATTACGAGCTGTCCAGTTTCTTCTTACATGGTCTTCATATATATGGCAGACAGAGGAAGTGATATTAGTTTCTGGGTTGTTAGGTCAGATGGTATGTAACAGAAATTCGCAGTGAACGGCGGTGACATACATTACAAGAAATGTGTTGTGCCTGTGCATCGTTGAGACCTTTAGCCACAAAATTACAAGAGTCCACGTAGCGAAATGAGTCCAGAAACATGAGAATACCAACTTTGTATTACAAAGGATATCGCCTTCTGACCACGACACGAAAAATATCGAAATTCAGGATCACACAGCAGAGCAAAAATAATTTCGTTCCGGTATACCTTTCCCAAACGGAATTAGAAGGGAAGCAAATAATACGCCAGACTGTATAATTATGACCCTCGCTTACACGCCCTACGGCAGTTTTTGCAGTACACATGTAGATGTAAATGTGGAAGGTAAGATACTGTACTTACAGGGCTTTAGGTAGGAGTTAAATTATTGTCAGCAGCCTTCCACATACAAATAAACCTGTGCAATACTACCTAACTGTCTTACGCATAAACTATCTGCAGAACACTGTCGTGATTCTTTGTTAGTCTGAAACTGCGGATGAGGCTAGTATTGTAATCCAAGCATACATGCAGAAACAGAAGAAACGGTAAACAACGTTCATACCAGCGTCATTGACTGGTTTGCTGCGAATTGTCTCGTTTTCAGTTTTAAAACGACATAACGCAATCAGTTCTGCACATGTAAAGATACTACACCAACCACACGGTGAGGAAATAATGAACAGGGTGGAAACTTCGAACTCTTTAGGTGTCCATGTTGATGAGAATTTAGGCCGGAAAGAGCATATTTTGGAACTCCTAAAACTACTTAGTTCAGCCACATTTGCTCTTAGAATCATTGCAAATCTTGGGGAAAGATAAATCATCAAGCTGACATATTTTGCACAGATTCATTCAATAATACTATGTCGAATGATAGTCTGGTGCACCTCATTTTTAAGAACGGCAGTCTTCATTGCCCAAGAATGTGCTGTAAGAACCATATGTGGTGCTCACTCAAAATCGTCTTGTAGACATATGTTTAAGAAGTTGGGCCTTCTGAGCAGTGCTTCAGAGCACATTTTTTTCCCTCATTAAGTTTATTGCAAATAATCGACTGCTGTTTGTAAGGAACAACGATGTACATAATTAAAATATTTGAAGGAAAAATGGCATTGATCAATCCACATTGAGTTTGACATCGGCACAAAGAAGGGTGCACAGTACTGCAGCTAAAATTTATGATCACTCATACATTAATATAAAATGTATGACAGACACCAAAGTAAAATAAAAAAAACTAAAACAGTTTCTTCTTATCGACTTCTTTAATTCCTTAGAAGAGTTTCTTTCATTGTAAAGTGTAAAAGGTGCTGTGCAGGAACTACAAACTCACATCTGTATTCTTCACAATAATAACAATTCAGCATGTAGCTATATTTACAAATGAATTTTTGATATGAATGTAAAATGACCCGTTCCACATTATTACTAATTCTCACCCAAGTGATTCATGAGGGATACAGCTAACCAGCTAACACTGGCAAGCAAATTTATCTAATGACCACACCTAAAATGATTCATTTACCCTTAGCAGAACTGTTTAATTACTTGCTCTGAAGAGTTTAAACGAAATCAAGTAGTATCTTTCCGTCACACACTAAAATTAAAACAAAATAGTTCCAATTCTTGGTATTATGTTGGGATTGGCTTTATTGTCCTAGTACATGTCATTACACGCGAATGCATGGTCAGAGGTTTGAAAATGAGCAACTCGTAGATTTCAGACTGCTTGTATAAGATGGGACCATAACTGGGTGGCGTGTGTCATTCAATTGGTGGCTTCGGCATACTCTGACGAAGTTATATGTCATTCAGCGATGACTGTCTGATCATCAGCACGTAACGCTCATGACTAGAATCTTGAGCGACCTAGTGCCTCACATCAAGCGTACCAGCAAAAGTGTACCACTACAGGCGTTACTACATTTTCTTGTTGTGGAGTGACGCCTTTTCTCACACTAAAACGCATACTTGCAAAAAGATGTTCCTTTAGAAACTATTTCCGAATAATGCATAACTGACCAATATCTCTTGGTGTATCAATACTCTCATTGTTGAATTGAGTCGTAAACCTTCTGTTCTTTAGGCACTTTGCAACCTAACGCCCCTTTTTGAAAGCAAACTATTTCTTGGTAGCGAGTTTGGGGGTGTGGAAATGAATGCCAATCTGTGTATTAGTAAAGGTCAAATCGTACTACCTACAGGAGTTGCTGCGAAAAAAAATGTGTCTACTAAGCTATTCAAGTTCAACCTGATTAGATTAAAATTAAAAAAAAACTGTATTAGATGCTCATTAATATGCTGAGCATTTTTATTTGTTTAAGGACAGTCTTGTTCATGAAACTATATATTTAATATTATTGTAAGCTCGAGGTCACGTATATACCTTGAGAGTGAGAGATTCTCCATAAACTTAAGCTAGAGGAGGTCTAATTGAAGCCTTGAAATATAAAAGGGGTTAAGTATCATTTTAATCGACAACATACATTTCATACATTTTCACACGTACAAAGTACCAAAGCACATTTAATTTCAACCGGGCTAAGTACCATGACCCTCGTAACCAGTTCACACATGCAGGAATAGAGCAGCGGGAGTTTAATTTGTTACAGCTTTTATATTAACCGACTAGATGTTCTTCTGACTGTCGTGGATTTGAACAGCGAGACAAACTGTAGCTGTGTACCGCTTCTCGTCGTCACACTTTTTTCCAGCGTCCTAGGATAAAACAACAGTCGTGTAGATCGGAGATACCTCTGATACTGTTCCCTAGGAGTAGCTTTCATTTCGTTCCAGACACATCGACAAGACTCAGTCAAAACGCTATCCTTCATGATGCCCCGTCACGCTGCAGAGGCACATTTACCAATTCAGAGGTAAGATCGGAGAAAAGCAAACGAAACCGCAACCCTGATGATCTTCATCATGATAACACATTTCTTTTTTGGTTGCCGTTATTGAGGGTCTTCTGCGTGTTTGTGGACCTAGTCCTTATTCCCAAAACTTGTGGACGGATTGTGGTTCACTGTGACTCAATATTAAGTGCCAATTACGAAAAAAATGGTTCAAATGGCTCTGAGCACTATGGGACTTAACGTCTGAGGTCATCAGTCCCCTAGAACTAACCTAAGGACATCACACACATCCATGCCCGAAGCAGGATTCGAACCTGCGACCGTAGCGGTCGCGCCGTTCCAGACTGTAGCGCCTAGAACCGCTTGGCCACACCGACCGGTGTCATTTACGAGGTCACCCTAAATGCAAAGAACGCTTTGAACTGACGAGCTGTCATAGTGTCGTAGATCTTTCTAATCGTTCATGACGAACTTAACTATCCCGCCACGTGTTAGGTTCGTATTGTAATAGCGTTTCTGAAGTCCGCACTATCGACATTTATGATTTATGGAAATCTGATGAATTAAGATCCAGTTCGAAAATTGTGTATCATGTTTAATGGTTTAATTAAAGATAATGAACGATTAGAATGACCTTCGATATTCAAGATTGGGAACGGAAAACAGACAAAGTGAAAATCTGATATTTGTCAGAAGAATGAAAAACCAACGTATCTCTATTTGTACAAAGATCATTTGCATCCAAAGAACTGAGAAAGTATTCCGATACCACAGAATTATGCTTCTCAACGCTCCATCGCCAAAAGTGGAGCGGTAAATTAGAAAATAAATACCTCATTAAGAATTTTTTAAATGCCTTATCACGAAACTGACTGGTTCTAAGTGATACTAAGAAAGGTTTTACTAATTTATTCCTGCAAAGCAGAAAACAGAAACCAGCCACAGTTAATAATGCTACTTATTTACACAAATAGTGCCAATAGCGAATTATAACGGGCTTATTCATCTTCAGACGGCTGTTCACGTTGTAATTCTTCGCGTAAAGTAAGTTTTAGAATCTAAATAAAACGTTAATTATTTTGAAACGGAACATATCACTAACGCCACAGTGGGATTAAAAATGCTCAAGTTTAATTCAGAGTTAATGGGAGATTCAAATAAAACTTCTCACACTGCCGAAATATGCTCTGTGTTCCCTTAGATCTTTCCGTTGTGGTGAAACACGCGCAGAAATCACTGTAGGGGAGCGGTAAGTTTGTTTTTAATTTGTAATGTAACGCTACGAAATATGTCGTAGTGCCCAACACTTAATCGGACTAATGCAGATCCTGAAAGACAGGACTCAAATACGCCTCTGGTAACACGTGGAGGGCGCGTAGTCGTCACATACCCAAACTTCTGCTTCCCAGCGAAATTTATCAGCCGAAACTCGTAAAAAAGGTTGTACATACAATTAGTGATATATAAAGGAAATATTTAACAAACAATACGTCATTAATGCATCAGAAAATTCATTATCCACAATTAACCTCAAATTTCGAATATGCCTCTCTTATAGGTGTCTATATGCCAGAAGGAGAAGGGCTTATTAACGATTCTGTCAAGAGTTACAGTATTTATTCGAATAGTTTCGAACTTCACAGGTTCATTTTCAAGCCGGGTTAACTGAGGCTGCACTGAGAGTGGCTAACCGTAACAACAGACATCAAAGGGGCAACACATGCTTCACAAATGAGATTTTTACTTGGTAAGAGTCGCGTGTGGATAGTGGTATTCATTCAGAAAAGATTTGTAAAGCAAGTGTTGCCACTTTGATGTTTCTTATTGAGATAAGGCACTGCCAGATCAGACCCAGTAGGCAAGGTTTGAAAATAAACCTGTGAGTTCCGAAACTGGTCGCCTAACATCAATACTACAACTGTTGACAGAATCGTTAAAAAACGCTTTAATAAATTTAATGAATTTGCAGGTTCCCTGTCAACAAGATGTTGAAACTGAAAAAAAGAAGGACTTTCGGTGAGCATTCTTCGTTTTTTACAAAAGAAGATCGAAAACACTACATCGACTTCAGTATTTTGAGTCCAATGATATACATGCTTTTTCATTACGTTATTTAAATAAGAAGCATAATTTAATGTATTACAACGCTTTTGTTACATTTGTTGTTTTTTAGGCTAGTTGTTGGGTGCTTTTTGTGCAACAACCAATTTAAACAACAACAGATGTAGTTGTAAACAGCCGCCTGATAACATACCCGTCTGTTCAAAACCGGTAACGGAGCTGTTTGTTTGTTGCAGTCGTCTTAGTAGGCATCATTTTGTATTTTGTACACCGCCGCATTCTCAATAATGTCGCTTACCGACCCAACAGTGGGAAGAAAGTATGGTTCCAAGTACCATTAATACTAAGGTAGTACTGTTCCTTTATGACAGTACAAGTACAGAAATACAGTATTACGTTTTTAAGTGGTAGAACTGGAAGTCAACAAAAACCACTTATCATTTATTTATAATTTTGGACGTCTAGAGGGCAGTGCAGCTTGGCACAAAGACTATGCGCCACCTACAAGCGACTGTTGGAAAAACTTTCTGCATTGCTTGGCAACAGTATCAAGTTTAGGGACGAACAATAGAGCAATAGCACGGAAAACGTGTTTTGTGAAAAAACCGCGCTTTCAAAGTTTTCCATTTCCACTCTTCAACTGTGACTGACACACTCAAATCAAGAATTGAGGAATAAAATTCGACAGAATAGACATTGACTATTGGTATACTGAACTTCTGTTTTTCTGAAATTTCACAACAGCTGTTTATCAAATTGTTAGCGACGGTATGCGTTATAGAAAAGCAAATGGGTTCCCCGACTTTTGACAAATGATCCGATAAGACATGAGTGGCGGGGAGCGTTTGAAGCAAATTCTTGCTGGTGATGGGACACGGGATTCTGACAAAAGTGCATGAACAAAGAACCAGTCAGTGGAATGGCATTACTGACGATCCCCAACAAAATTAAAAAACCCAGACAAATTCTGAGTACCAAAACGGTTATGGACACAGTCTTTTGATACAGGAAGGGTATCCTAACCTTCGACTTACGCCTATAGGAGCACCATTAATACAGAGGTCCATCGCCAGACCCTTCATCTACTACTCCGCACTTCCAAGACAAAAGGCGTAGATTTTTACCCATTGACATTATGCTTCTTCATGATAACACCTGTCCGCATTCTGCTGCGTTAATGACGTACTTGTCTTCGGAAATTAAAGTCGGAAGTATTATAGTATCCACCACATAGCCCGGACTTAAACTGCTGGTGAGTATAATCTTTTTCGCAAATTGAAGGATGTTTTGGGCGAGAAGCACTATGGAAATGACTACGAACTGAAAAGGGACGGTAGTGACAGGTTAAACAAACTGGCTGCTATACATCAGCGTGTAAAACAGCTAATATATCAAAAATGTTGTAAAAATGTTTGAAGAAACAATTAGATTTAATATTAGAAACCGTTTATAAAGGAAATTTGTTTATGAAGGTCGTCAGCAGAACATATCAAGGGCATCATAGCGTTGTACAGCCCTGGATTAGGGGAACACTGCTATACACTGAGGTAACAAAAGTCATGGGTTACCTCCTAATATCGTATCGGACCACCTTTTACCCTAAGTCGAGCAGCAACTCGGCTTGGCACGGACTCAACAAGTCGTTGGAAGTTCGCTGCAGAAATATTCAGCCATGTTACCTCTGTAGCCGTCCATAATTGCAGAAGTGTTGCCGATGCAGGATTTTAGGCACGAACTGACCATTTGATTATGTGCCGTCAATGTTCGGTGGGATTCATGTCGGGCGATCTGGGTGGCCAAATCATTCACTCGAATTGTCCAGAAAGTTCTTGCATTGTGGCGCAGTGACATGGCGTTCGTTGTTTGGTAACTTGAAGTCCGCGAATGGCTGCAAATGGTCTCCAAGTAGCCGAACATGACCATTTCCAGTTGATGATCGGTTCAGGCCACGCGCTGTAAACACAGCCCACACCATTATGCAACCACCACCAGCTTGCACAGTGCCTTGTTGTCAATTTGGGTCCATACCTTCGTCAGCTGTGTGCCACACTCGAGCCCTACCATCAGCTCTTACCAACTAAAACTGGGACTTGTCTGAACAGGTCGAAGTTTTCTAGTCGTGTAGAATCCAACCGATGTGGTCTAGAGCCCAAGCGAGGCGCTGCAGGCGTTGGTCATCTGCTGCCATAGCTCATTAACGTCAAATTTCGTCATACGTTCCACATTGATTTCTACGGTTATTTCAAGCAGTGTTGCTTGTCTGTTAGCACTGACAACTATAAGCAAACGCCACTGCTCTCGGGCTTTACGTGAAGGGCGTCGGCCACTGCGTTGCCCGTGGTGAGAGATAATTCCTGAAATGTGGTATTGTCGGCATAGTCTTGACACGGTTGATAGCGGGGAATGTCCCATGTGTCTTCCATTTCGCGCTGAAAGTGTCTTAATTCCAGCCGTGCGACAGTAAACACGTCGGAAACCTCTTCACAGAAATCATCTGAGTACAAATGACAGTTTTGCCAGTGCACTGACCTTTCATACCTTTGGTACGCGATAGTATCACCGTCTCTATATGTGCATATCGCTAGCCCATGACTTTGACCTCTCAGTGTATGATACGAATTTCATCAGGCATAGTTGACACTAGGTCCGTACAGATTGAATTTCGTGCCCACAACAATTTCAGTGCTGTGTTCTTCGTATGAGACCACCCTTAACGTACCAGTCTACTCGTCACCGTAACTTCAGAAGTCTTAAAAATGCTGCCAACAGTAGCCTAGGCGTCGCATAGTCTTTACTTTTCCTTCTGCAGTTCAGCAACTTACTCATTTCTAACAAACCGCCAGTCTCAATTACCGCTCTGCCTGCGGCAGTGCTTACCCGGGCGGTTCTTCGCCTGCCAGTCTGGGGCTGTGCAGTCGTCTTCCTTCTCCGGGAACCCGTCTCCGTGACAACTGAGAGACAGCGAGGATCGGATGGGAGCGTCGGCGTTTTTGCTGGGCTGCAGGTTTCCGAGTGGTCGAACCCTTTAATGAAATTCTGCGGTTCTTCCCCCGGCGTTTCGCAAGAACGAGGCTGCGACAGGTTTAGCACTTCGCTGCTGGATGCGGAGTCAGCCTTCTTTTTATATCCACCCTTCGTCACACTGCCGCTTCCGTTAAACTTTATTGCGGAAGTCGCCGTGTGAACTCATGCGTCGTCACATGGATGCATTCGTAAGACGCCTCTCGCTAACGTTACCTAGTAATCATTGCTTCCTCTGGAAACAGATGTCACTCGAAAACTTTGGCTGAATTCTGCTTTTTAAAGGTTATACCCACTTATGATACACAGTTTGGTGTGATCAACGTGATATAGAAGTAAAACAGACGCCTACAGATGATGTGCAATCTAATCGGATAGAAGAAGTGACAAATTCGACTCAGCCCCCAGCTACTAATTATCCAAGATACAGCTAATAAGAAATTGAAGCTGCAACTTAAATATAGCTAATAAGAAACTGAAGCTGCTACTTAAAAGACTACAACGGTAAGCATTGAAGCACTATTGTCAGACAGCCAGGTGCCAGCAGTCGAAGATAAGTGGGGAATGATTATGTTACTTCACGTAACCCCCGTGAAATACAGTAAGGCATACAAGCCAATTTCATATGTCACTGTAGATCTGGATCTACATCTACATCTACATCCATACTCCGCAAGCCACCTGACGGGGTGTCGCGGAGGGTACCTTCATTACCTCTATCGGTTCTCCCTTCTATTCCAGTCTCGTATCGTTCGTGGAAAGAAGGATTGTCGGTATGCCTCTGTGTGAGCTCTAATCTCTCTGATTTTATCCTCATGGTCTCTTCGCGAGGTATACGTAGCAGGAAGCAATATACTGCTTGTCTCTTCGGTGAAGGTATGTCCTCGAAACGTTAACAAAAGCCCGTACCGAGCTACTGAGCGTCTCTCCAGCAGAGTCTTCCACTGGACTTTATCTATCATCTCCGTAACGCTTTCGCGATTACTAAATGATCCTGTAACGAAGCGCGCTGCCCTCCGTTGAATCTTCTCTATCTCTTCTATCAACCCTATCTGGTACGGATCCCACACTGCTGAGCAGTATTCAAGCATTGGGCGAACAAGCGCACTGTAAGCTATTTCCTTTGTTTGCGGATTGCATTTCCTTAGGATTCTTCCAATGAATCTCAGTCTGGCATCTGCTTTACCGACGATCAACTTGATATGATCATTCCATTTTAAATCACTCCTAATGCGTTCTCCCAGATAATTTATGGAATTAACTGCTTCCAGTTGCTGACCTGCTATACTGTAGCTAAATAATAAGGGATCTTTCTTTCTATGTATTCGCAGCACATTACACTTGTGTACATTGAGATTCAGTTGCCATTCCCTGCAGCGTTCTCGTTTCCCGCGCCCGGGTTCCCGGGTTCGATTCCCGGCGGGGTCACGGATTTTCTCTGCCTCGTGATGACTGGGTGTTGTGTGATGTCCTTAGGTCAGTTAGGTTTAAGTAGTTCTACGTTCTAGGGTACTGATGACCATAGATGCTAAGTCCCATAGTGCTCACAGCCATTTGAACCATTCCCTGCACCATGCGTCAATTCGCTGTAGATACTCCTGCATTTCAGTACAGTTTTCCGTTGTTACAACCTCTCGATATACCACAGCATCATCCGCAAAAAGCGTCAGTGAACTTCCGATGTCATCCACAAGGTCATTTACGTATATTGTGAATAGCAACGGTCCTACGACACTCCCCGGCGGCACATCTGAAATCACTCTTACTTCGGAAGACTTCTCTCCATTGAAAATGACATGCTGTGTTCTATTATCTAGGAACTCTTCAATCCAATCACACAGTTGGTCTGATAGTCCATATGCTCTTACTTTGTTCATTAAACGACTGTGGGGAACTGTATCGAACGCCTTGCAGAAGTCAAGAAACACGGCATCTACCTGGGAACACGTGCCTATGGCCCTCTAAGCCTCGTGGACGAATAGCGCGAGCTGGGTTTCACATGATCGTCTTTTTCGAAACCCATGCTGATTCTTACAGAGTAGATTTCTATGAACAGCCTCTCTGTCGGGTACAACAGCAGCATCTAGAGGTAACTTTGTATAATGAGTCTTCAAAATAGAAATTAATTACAAAATAGCGGAAGGTAGAAACTATTGGCTTTCCCTCTCAACCGTGTTGAAAGACGCAGTTGCGCCTACCTAACTAGGACTTCTCCATCAAGACATACACGGTCGAGACACATTAATTTGGCCACCAGCTATGTTGACGTTAGTGTGCGGCAACCACTCACACACGGCGGGCAGCAGATGTCACCAGCAGTGGAGGGTAAATAAAGCGTCTCGGGGGATGCAGAAAACACCGCAGTCCTTGTTGTAACGCAGAGAATTTTTTTTTTACAGAAGAGCAAAATGTAAAGCACTTCAGAAACGGCTACGCTTCTAAACTGTTCGCGAGTCACCGTTGGTAAAGTATACTGTGCGGGAAAAGGGCGCCATCTAAAATCGGCACCGAGACAACTTTGGTGCACCACTAGTCATAGATTGCAATCGTGAATGACGACTGCAGGGATGTGTGTTGGCCAATAAACGTGCAATTTGTGCAGCAACTGACCGCCCAAATATACCTAGGAGCCACCAACAGCATTCCTCAACGACCGTTCAGCGAACGTTACTTCATATTGCCTCTGCAGCAGGCACCTCGCCCATACACTATAGTTCAATTCTTTTATGTTGGCGGTTCGCGCATGCCCACTCAGACGCGGGAGATTGCTGCGTTGCCAGTTGTACGCGCCAAGAGAAGCAGCGCCATAGTATAGTTCCCAAACTTACGTTTAGGGGGGGAGCGTGCAGTTTATGAAGTAAAGCCACCACGGCCGCATTAACCCTTTCGCTGCTACAGAGACATGCTCCCCGCATTCCGCGATGTGCGCGATTTTGTCATCATTGCACTGCTCGCCTGTGCAGACACATGGCGTTTTGACTGCTTTGACACACTTTATCATTCGATTTCACAAAAACTATTTGGCCCAAAAATTTGATTTTTACCCATCTTCTTGACTGATACCTTCCCCTCATAAATGACGTAATTTTATTTCTATGTTCAACGCAGTTACTGTGCAGCATTAGATGTAGTAAACCATTGCACGAAATTTTGCAGAGTGTGCAGAGGTAAAAGTCCATAGCGTATACTTTCCGTATGGTCGATTTTAGTTGCCACTAGAAATTTCAAAAAATTACACACAAATGAATAAAATTCATGAAGTAAGACACTTCAATATTGTTTTTAAAATAATAGAAATATTAAGCACCGATCGAGATTGGAACTCAGAACCTTTCGCTTAGCAGCCATACACTTTATCCAATACGCTAACGTAGCTCGCCGTTCTGTATTTTTCCCGGAGGACTTAAAGATATAACGCAAAATACCGACAAACAGTGTTGGTATGATCATGAATTACTCACGTTTCGTCGAAGTACAATAGGAAATAAACAATTAAAGCTGTTCTTTAATGCGAAAAAGCGGTTAGTGAGAATGATTCAAACACCTTTCCTTGCAATCGCCTGAATTAGGAGACTTATTGGCTCAAATGGCTCTGAGCACTATGGGACTTAACATCTATGGTCATCAGTCCCCTAGAACTTAGAACTACTTAAACCTAACTAACCTAAGGACAGCACACAACACCCAGCCATCACGAGGCAGAGAAAATCCCTGACCCCGCCGGGAATCGAACCCGGGAACCCGGGCGTGGGAAGCGAGAACGCTACCGCACGACCACGAGATGCGGGAGAGACTTATTGCTTGTTCGGTTTAATTAATTAATACAATATGAAGCAATTGGTATAAAGAATGCTTTTTCCAAACTTTCTATACAAGAAAGTCTGCTATCAAGACACTGCTTTTGTTGAATTACTTTATTTATGACTGAACGTTTCTAAAACTGAAGACACTCGTCTGTGCTCTTCACTGCAGTCGAGCTCTGGCAACGACGTTCTCAGTTCATTGGCTGATTGTGTTTTGTGACGTCATATGCCCAAAACGAACCTAAACTCGGCCGCCGTCATAAATGACGCGCACTTTAACAGTGACTGCTGTTCATCAGTGACGAAGAATGGATTTCACACGCCAGTACCCCAACTGGACGTCCGCTGAAGGTGTTTCCCTTTTTTCCTTCTTTTTTTCTGGTGATCGCATTTGAGGCTCCATCGCAAAGATGGCCGTTGGCATGTGCAGCGTTAAACATTTGAAAGCAAACCGCCAGCAACAATCGTCATAAGGGTGTAAGCAGGCTGTTTAGTTTTTTATGTTGGTAATGCCACATAGTGCTCTGTATGAAAATCGCTGACTGCGCTGTGTGCAGTCTGTGGCTGGTTGGACTCATTGTTGGAATATTCGCTAGTGTAGTGTTGGGCAGTTGGATGTGAACAGCGCGCAGTGTTGCCAATTTAGCGACTTTGTCGCTAGAAATGGCGACTTTTGCTTTCGTCTTAGCGACAAAAAAAAAACTTTTTAGCGACAAAAATTATTTAGCGACTTATCTGGCGACTTTTGGAGTACTGACGACTTTTGAAGTACAAATCAAAACTATTTTGAGCCAGTATTTTCATTAACAAAACTAAGATTTTAACTATAGAATGGGTACTACACTTACTTTGTTCTAGATTTACTAAGTTAAATTAAGTTCTTAGCAGATCATGTAGCATTGTTCAGCATTTAGTAAACCTGAATGTGGGAATTGCCTACAGAGTAAGAAAACCTTGACTATAGAACAATTCATTATTTATTACCCATTAGCCTGTTATCGTCGATAGCGCATCGATCTATAATTCTTCAACTTTTGAACTTCCTTTATTTTTCGAATCGACAAAAAACATACGTAATATGAAGTATAATAAAATACATTTCTGTCCAGCAACCTCTAATTTTTCGAAATGTTAACTTGCAGTCAAATTATTACCAGATGCACAGTGGTAACGCAAGAACAGTTCGGTGGGGGTATCTCAGACATCATTACGTTTTAAACAATGAACAATAGGACTGATATCGAGTTACCGAGTGAGTAGATTGTTTCATGACCTCTAGTTCGCCTGAGTTTTAATGTATTTTCAGTGATTATAAATTGGTGAAACTTATGTTGTGGTGGCGTACATAATCGATTTACCGTAGAAGAAGAAGCAGTACGCTCAAAAATATTGGGATGCATGGGAAGCAGAACTTGAATTCAATGGGTGGCTGAAACCAGTCGTTGGAGACTTATCCAAGGCAAGATGTCAAGCATGTGCAACAGAATTTTATGCTAAGTTGTGTGATATTAGAAAGTATTCGTAAACTATTAAGCATAAACAAAAAAATTGATTAAAAAAAAACACAAACCACCTTACCTGTGAAAATTGTTCCGAAAACTACAGTTAGAATAGCAAGCAGAGCTGAAGGTGCCCTTTCTTTATTTATTGCAGAACATTGTTCTATTTTAGCTGTAGATCATTTAGGAATACTGTGCAAGAAGGTGTTTTCAGCTGATGAGGGCGCTAAAAACATGCAATTACATCGTACGAAGTGCACTAACATTATGACTGAAGTTTTGGCTCCACATTTTACACAATCATTGGTTGAAGATATAGGTAACCAAAAATACAGTGTACTAATAGATGAATCCACAGATCAATATATAAATCAAAATCAATATCTAAAATGCTAGGTATCATTATACGGTACTATAGTGTAGACAACCAAACCATTAGATCAGCATTTCTGAAACTCGCTGTAGTAGAAACTACAGATGCAAGAAATCTGGCTGCTGTTCTTGTGAATTGTTTGAAAGATCTCAAACTTCCATTCGCTAATATGGTAGGAATTGGCACAGATAATGCTTCTGCAATGGTTGGAATAAACAATGGACTTTTCGAACAACTCAAGAGAGAATATGGTTTGAAGCATTTGGTATTGATCCGTTGCATTTGTCACTCTCTTCAGCTTGCAGTTTCGCACACCTCAGTGAATACCATAACTAGAAACATAGAGTTTCTTGTACGTGAAACCTACAATTGGTTCTCCATTTCACCCAAAAGACAAGGGGGATACAAAAAGGTTTATGAGACAAATTGTGGAAAACAGCCACAAAAAATTTTGAAGGTCTGTGCAACACGTTGGCTTTCAATTGAACCAGCAATTCTGGAGCAGTGGGAAGAACTAAATCTACATTTTTCACTTGCCATGGTTCAAGACAATTGTTACACTGCCGATCTTTTGTACAAGATGTATTTTGACGACTCAAATCATCTTTACATATTTTACTTTAAACATGCTATAAAAGACGTACAAATAGCAGTAAAAGCTTTTGAAGGAGAAGACAATGACCCCACCAGATTACTAGATACACTTGTATTTCTCATGCAGTCACTGGGACAAAACATAGTTTTTCCAACTGTTGATTTGTTGACAACACCAGTTCCAAGCGAATGTATGTACGCAAATCCGAACCTTGGCTTTATGTTTGAACAGAAATTGTCTTAGTCAGGTTTGTCTGAAGAAATTAAAGTTTGTCTGAAGAAGAGATCCATTCAGTTTAATTTGAAACTCATAAAAGAAATTCAACAAAGGCTGCCAAGTAACGTTACGATCCTGAAAAAAATGTCAATACTGAATGTTGAAAGAACACTTAAAGTGAATAAAAATAATGCTGTAGCGGATGTAGCTAAAGAATTGGGTTTTAGTGTCGATTTCATAGACGATATGCTGCAAGAATGGCATAATATCAACTTCATTAGGTGGAATAACACTACTAACACTGTTCGATTTTGGAGTGAGGTTTCGCAGTATAAAAATGCCGCAGGGGCGAATCCTTTTTCTTTGATTTCACAGCTACCAATGACTGTTCTATGCATACTGCATTCAAATGCAGAAGTGGAAAGAATATTCAGTTCTACGAACATTATAAAAACTAAACAACGTAACAGATTATCGTTAAAGACAATTAATGCTTTGATCATATTGAGAGACCAGCTGAAGAAACAAAATAAAGATTGTGCACATTTTGAGATACTGTCAGACGTATTGGAGCTTATTGGAATGAACAAAAGTTACTCTTTTGCGACAAAACCAGTCGAACTGCAACATCATCTTTTGAGCGACGTTCAACCCTCTACATTAACTATAGTTCTGTCAGAGCATGAAACAGAAGAGTTATTCGATCTTCTGAGTGACGACGATGAATAGCTCATATACCGGTATGTATATATTTTGGAACCTAATTTGAGTTCTTGCTTTCTTTTGTTACAAATATAGTTGTATATTTCTAGTATATTTTACTACTGTGATTGAAACAACAATTTATGTATTGTGTCAATTATGATAACATGTTTAATTAAATTTTAGCGTATTTTATATGTATGTTGTTGCAAGCGATGCGTCATTTAATTAAGACAATATAGCAATTACATATGAGACAATTTTTATTAATATTTTATTACCCCCCACTGGCTTATTGCACCGTTCACAGCACGAAATTTTCAGTACACCCCTAGTAAAATCAGTTTTAGCGACTTTCTAGCGACTTTTGATATTGAATCTAGCGACTCGGGTTTTTTAAAGTTGGCAACACTGACAGCGCGTAGCGTTGGGCAGTTGGAGGTGAGCCGCCAGCAGTGGTGGATGTGCGGAGAGAGATGCCAGGTTACTACGAGGTTACTATGAGCGGGCGATCTGGACGTGTGTCCGTCAGAAAAAGGGAATTTGTTTACTTTGACATCACAAAATTATATATATATATATATATATATATATATATATATATATATATATATATATATATATATTATAGGGTGCGTCAAACAAATGTATGCACACTTTGAAACGTCATAGAAAATTTATTTCCCGTTCTACAGTGTTAAATTTCTGGAAATGGAAAGCTTAAAGTCCAATTGGAAAAATAAATGTACTTTGCAAACGTGATTAATGTTCAAGCTGGTGGCCTTCAGCATCAGTACATTTCTGAGTACGAGTCACCACTGATTCTGTACATCGTACCAAAGTGTCCAATGAGATTTCAGCGCACACAGCCTGAATCTCATTCCAAAGTGTGTGCAGGTTACGTGGTTCACGTTTGTACACCTCATCTTTTACTGTGCTCCATACGAAGAAATCCAGCGGTGTGAGGTCTGGAGAGCGTGCAGGAAACTCGATTGGTCCCCTGTGTCCTATCCACTGGCCTGGCACATTGTGATCCAGGTATGCTCGTACGTCCCTTTGATAGTGCGGCGGGGCGCCATCTTGTTGGAAATAAAACTCATCATTACCGTATAATGCACGACTGGCAGGGAATATGGAGTCAGCAAGCATTGTTAGGTACGTTTCTCCAGTAACAGTACCTTCAAAGCGGAAAGGCCCAATGAGTCCCCTTGCAGACAAACCACACCACACATTTACACCAGGCAAATTCACAGCCTCTTCAACTGTAATGTGAGGACTATTTTCAGCCCAGTGCACACAATTGTGCCTATTGACAGTTCCAGTGAGTTTTAATTGGGCTTCATCCGACCAAATTATGCTACCCATAAATCCTGGTTCACGTCTCACCATCTCCTGAACCCATTCACAAAATTCTAACCTTTGATCTGGATCGTCGTCACTTAGCTGTTGCACCAGCCTTGGACTGTACACACGAAACTTCCCTTTCTTCAGAATGCGTAGCACACTACTAGCACTTACATTACTCTCACATGCCGCTTGCCTTGAAGATTTTTGAGGCGAACGCTGAAACGGTTCCAAGACCACAGTTGTGGAATCATCACTTGTAGCTGTACGAAGTCGCCCTGATCGACCTTTATGCACATCACACACTTACTGTTCCATGAATTTCGAATTTGTCTCGTAGACGTGTATCTGTTAACCTTGAAGGTAGTTCTGCACCACACTCACTTCTCCACTGTCTTCGAACCGCAGCTACATTCTCAAACTTCCAGTACCACTTAATTATCTGCTTCCGCGCTTCAAAGCTCAAGCGCACGTCCGCCATGTTGTAGTTACTTCCTTGCCACTGCTGCCACCTGTTGAAGAAACAAAACATTACTTTCTCACAGATATTTAACCTTGTAGAACGGGAAATAAATTGTCTGACATTTCAAAATGTATATACATTTTTTGACGAAACATATATATATATATATATATATATATATATATATATATATATATATATATATATATATATATATGATGACATTTGAACATTATTAAGGTAAATACATCGTTTTTTCTCTATCAAAATCTTTCATGTGCAACCTATGCTTATCAGTCGTAAGTGCCTTCACTAGTTAGAAACTTTTATTTAGCTGGCAGTATTGGGGCTCGCTATATTGCAGTAGTTCGAGTAACGAAGATTTTTGTGAGGTAAGTGATTCATGAAAGGTATAAGTTATTGTTAGTCAGCGCTATTCTTTTGTAGGGATTATTGAAAGTCAGATTGCGTTGCGCTAAAAAATATTGTGTGTCAATTCAGTGATGATCAGAATAAGTAAGGAAAAAACTGTCTGAGTACGCTGAGTTTTGCTCAGTTGTTTGAAAATCAAATAACTAAGAGTTTTTCCAGCACTGTCATTCTTAATTTTCTAAGGGGACGTTTCAGAATTCAGGTCGAAGGTCGAGCGTTATGGTCTCAGGGATGTTTGCGTAGCGTTTTCTGGGTGATCTCGTCATTCTGAAAGGCTCAATGCATCAACACACACGTATGCATATATTCCTGCGGTTCTTGACCGCCACTACAGGCTGTTGAATACTGTCTAGTCGTCAACTATGATGAGTCTAGGAAACCAGCTTTCTCGGATTGCTAGATAACATTCAAGACAACCGTATTAATGAGTTCTAGTAGAAGAGGAAAAATACAATATACTTAACTTTGTGTTAAACAGATGTGTCGCAAGAAAGGGCGACAGACAAAATAAGCAAGGTTCTTAAGCATAACATTTCCGAGTTCGAGCTACATGGAATGTACAAACAAAGTAACGAGTGTAGACAGTTCTGTCCTACTTGCTAGTATCCAGCGCCCAGCCATCCTGATTTAGGTTTTCTTTATTTCCCTAAATCGCTCCAGGCAAATGCCGGGATGGTTCCTTTGAAAGGGCACGGCCGAGTTCCTTCCCTGTCCTTCCCGAATCCGATGAGACCGATGACCTTGGTGTCTGGTCTCCTCCCCCAAACAACCCAACCCAACCTCAACGCTGCTGTAGAACTGGTCCGCGACCAGTCGGCGCGGCGCTTACGTCCTGTTCGCATAGAGTCCGCTGCCGTCGCGTTGTCGTCCTGGAGAGGGGTCGATCAGCGTGCAGTTGGCTGACGTCTTCTGCACAGCCCTCTCTGCTCCCTCTTCTCGACTGGCAAGCCGATGCTTCACTTTACGCCGTAACATATGCCTTTTGTTTTTTCCTCGGCAAAATGGCATTTGCCAGCAGGACAATGAAACGTTCCAAACTATTAGTAGCGTACGTGCGTGGTTCGAAGAATATCAGGATAAGATCAACGCACTCTCCCATCACCAAGCTCCACGGATTTAAACCCAGTCGAGAATCTGTGGGAACACCTCAATCGGGCTGTTCGCGTCATGGATCCTTGCCTGAGAAACCTCGCGTAGCTGGCCACAGCACTGGAGTCGATATGTCTCCACATCTCTTTAGGTACCTTTCGGAACCTCATCGGATTTCTTTCTGCCCGTCTCACAGTGGCCTGCACTGCCAAAGGTGGCTGTTGAGGCTTTTGACAAGGGGTTACATTAACGTGATGGGACGATGTAGAAGACATGGGGCTATTTTTAAGTACCTCCATCTACATCTACATTTGCGTCTAAATTCCGCTAGCCTCCTTGCGGTGTGTGGCGGAGGTTACTTCATGTTCCAGTGTCACTCCCCCCCTTCCTACTCCAGTCGCCATTGGTTCGCGGGAAGAGCCTCGTACCTTTCTAATTCCACCTCCACGGTTCTTTCGTGAGATATACGTTGGAGAAAGCAATATATTGGTTGACTCTTCTAGAAACTAAACCACACCACCCTTTCACCGTCTGGCACGGGAACCTCAGTGATGCTTTCACGCTTGTTAAAGGAACCTGTATCGAAACACGCTGCTCTTCTTTGAAACGTCTCTATTTCCCCTATCCAACCTACATGGTGCAGATCGCAGGATGATGAACAATATTCAAGTATTGGTCGAAAGTGGACTTTTTTAGCTATCTCCTATTTCGTGTTTCATAAGACGATAGTACAAAAACCACAAGACATTCGGAAAATACACACTTACCAGAGGATACGGCACCTCTCCGGGTGTTTAATTCACATTACACGTCCTCAATACTGTACAGGCACCGTCTGTGATCCTGCAGACGCCACTAAAACACACGTCCCTACAGGTCATGGTAATCACCGCCCGCGTTACGCATCCTTTCTTGCAAGAAATTAAATGGCAGTGAAGCAGGAAAGTATAATCTTTGACTTTATACGATAAGGAGAAATTAAATGGAGTTAAATCGGGTGACCGTGGTGCCACTGAAGAATAGGAAAGTCATGATGAGAAACACGACGAATCCAACAATGAGGCACTTTTTAACTGAGGTAACTGCGGTAGATCACCGTCTCCGTTTCCGTTCCAAGATGAAGTCTACACTTTCTTGCTGCAATATGCACCGTATTCTCAAATGCCTGCCCCACAGTAGTATGTTATGAAACTACAGCATGATGCGTACTACAAGCCAAAATCTGGGGAGATGCTCCATCCATCGGTGTGCGTCATTTTTAAAGCTGTGTATTGCTCAGAGTGTGTGTATATTGTGTACTGTGATTTGAACCGGGGACTCACAAACGACGGAGAGGCTTCGTCCCGCCGTACCCCTTAGTGGTTCAAAACCCCACAACAGGCCACCCCACCGCCGCCCAACACTGAACCTAGAGATTTTGTGCGGTTCGGCCCCCAGTGCCCCCCCCCCCTCCTCCTCCCCGAGAACGTCACATATCAGACGAGTGTAACCCCAAATGTATGCGTGGTAGAGTGATTATGGTATGCCGACAGCTGTGGCCGAGCGGTTCTAGGCGCTTCAGTCCGGAACCGCGTGACTGCTACGGTCACAGGCTCGAATCATGCCACGGGACTGGATATGTGTGATATCCTTAGGTTAGTTAGGTTTAAGAAGTTCTAAGTCTAGGGGACTGATGACCTCAGATGTTAAGTCCCATAGTACTTAGAGCCATTGGAACCATTTTTGATTTATGGTGTACGCGTACGTGGAGACAGTGTTTGCGCAGTAATCACCGATATAGTGTAACTGAGGCGGAATAAGGGGAACCAGCCCACATTCGCCGAGGCAGATCGAAAACCGCATTAAAAAATTATTCACAGGCCGGTCGGCACACCGGACCTCGACACTAATCAGCCGGGCGGATTCGTGCTGGGGGACTGGCACGCCTTCCCGTTCGGGAAGCAACGCGTTAGACCGCAGGGCTAGGTGGGCGGGCTGGTCCAGAGTACATTGAACCATTTTTAGTCATTGCCTCTTCCCTTCCTATTGGACCCTGCAATTACAGAAAAATTATGTCTATTTGGCTCCAAATCCCCCGTGATGTCTTTTGTTTCCTTGAATCACACAGCACGCAATACAGCTGCTACACCTGAAATACCAGTTCTCCAAACTAGCTCACCAAGGTTTCATGAGGACTGTAGCAGCTTTCTTTATACGAAAATCCAGTTAATGTCTGTGTTATAACTTTTTTTTTAGGTCTACCGGCCTGCTACGACGTTATCAGGATATCTCTGAACTCCTTCTACTTCTATTTTGTAGATCTTCTAACAATCCCAGGTAACTTAGCAGTATTCGAGAATGAAAACCTAGGAAGATGTAACCAACATACGGGCCTCAATTTGCTGTTTGGAAGGTATCGTGAGCGGGAAATAAAATGAGATGTGTTTCACTGTATACTGATATGCCATAAGCCATGGGATAACGATACTCACATGTACAGATGGCGGCAGTATCATGTACACAAGGTATAAAAGAGCAATGCATTGGCGGAGCTCTCAACCGTACTCAGCTGATTCATGTGAACAGATTCCCGATATGACTATGGCCGCACGGCGCGAATTAACATACTCTAAACGTCCAGTGGTAGTTGGAGCTAGGGGTGTGGCCCATTCCATTTCAGAGAACGGTAGGGAATTCAATGTACCGAGATCTACAGTGTCAAGACTGTGCCGAGGATAACAGATGTCAGGCATTATACTTCACTACTAGGCACCAGTGGAGAAGGGCTAGCGTCATTGACTAATTATCAAAACGTCCTCAGTCCTGGGTTTGAACCTCGCCGCCGTTTAAAGTTTGAATAATAATCGGCTATGGGGGTCGAACTCTTCCTGTACAAGATGTCACCCACATTCTACAAAAGGCCTTGTCAAAGTGGGCGGAGGATCGGACCGAGGTTCAAGCGCACTCTCTTGCACTTGGGGTGGGAAACTGCCCCTAAAGCGGAAGAATCAGTAATGATCAACAGCATAATGATGCAGAAGGCAATGGAAACTACTGCATTAAAGACGCATAATAAGTAACCATACAACATGTGGTCTGTAACTGAAAAAAATTCATGGTGACCTCTCAGTTGGCAAAATATTCCGGAATAGATTCCATTCGAATCTCCGGGAGGGGACTGCCAAAGGGAAGGTGGCCATGAGGAAAACACTGAATAACCAACGAAATGATAGCGTTCTACACGTCAGGGTGCGGAATGTCAGACGCTTGAAAGTGGCACGGAAGCTAGAACATCTGTAACAGGAAATGCAAAGGCTCAGTCTAGATACAGTTGGGGTCAATGAAGTGAAATGGAAAGAAGACATGGATTTCTGGGCAGATAAATATAGGGTAGTATCAACAGCAACAGAAAGTAGTATAACAAGAGAAGGATACCTTATAAATAGGAAGCTAGGGCAGAGAGTGTGTTACTGAGAACAAATAAGTGATAGTGTTGTTCTAATCAGAATTAACAGCAAACCAACACCGACAATGATAGTTCATGTCGCAAGCTGAAGATGAACAGGTAGAGAAAGTGTATGAGGATACTGAATGGGTAACACGGCACGTGAAGGGAGATTAAAATCTAGCAGTCATGGGCCATTGGAACTTGGTTGTTGGGGAAGGAGTACAGGATAGTGTTACAGGAGAATATGGGCTTCATACAAGGAATGAGAGAGGAGCAAGATTGATTGAGTTGTTCAGTAAATTTCAGCTAGTAATAGCGAGTACTCTGCTCAAGATACACAAGAGCATGAGGTATACTAGGAAAAGGTCCGGAGATACGGAAAGATTTTAGTTAGGTTACATCGTGATCAGAGGAGGATTCCGAAATCAGGTACTGGATAGTAAGGCGCACCCGGGAGCAGATATAGGCTCGCATCACAATGAAGTAGTTGTGAAGAGTAGGCTCAAGTTTAAGAGATTGTCACGAAGAACCAACACCCAAAGAAATGGGATACGAAAGTACTAACGAATGAGGAGAAAAGCTTGAAGCTCTCTAAGGCTAGAAATAAAGCAATAACCTATAGCGCAGTAGGCAGTGCATTTGAAGAGGAATGGACATCTCTAAAAAGGGCAATCGCAGAAGTTGGAAAGAAAAGCATACCTACAAAGAATGTAACTGCGAAGGAACCACTACTAACCAAAGGAATACTTCAATTGATCGACGAAAGAAGGAAGTACAAAAATGTTCAGGGAAATTCAGGAATATAGAAATACAAGTCGCCGAGGAACGGAAGAACAGGAAGCGCATGGATCCTAAGACGAAATGGCTGCAAGAAAAATGTGAAGAAATCGAAAAAGCAATGATAGTTGAAAAGACTGACTCAGTAAGTCAAAACAACCTTTTGTAAAATTAAAAGCCAAGGTGGTAACACGAAGAGAGCAACGGGAATGCAGAGGAGAGAGCTGATGGGTGGAAGGAGTACACTGAAGGAGTTTATGAGGGGGAAAATTGTCTGATGCGATAGAAGAAGAAACAGGAGTCGACTTAGAAGAGATAGGAGACTCAGTATTATAACCAGAATTTAACAGAGCTTTGTAAGACTTAGGATCAAATAAGGCAGAAAGGATAACTAACATTCCAACAGAATTTCTAAAATCAAGGGGAGAAGTGGTAACAAAACGTCTATTCTCGTTGGTGTATAGAATGTACGAGTCTGTCGATATGCCATCTGACTTTCACCACAATGCCATCCTCACAAATCCGAAGACTGCAAGAGCTGACAGTTGCGAGAATTATCGCAGTCAGCTTAGAAGCTCATGGTCCATGGTGCTGACAAGAATAATATACAAAGAATGGAAAAGATAATTGGGGATCTGTTAGACGATGTCAGTTTGGCTTTAGAAAATGTGAAAGCAAAAAATGGTTCAAATCGCTCTGAGCGCTATGCGACTTAACATCTATGGTCATCAGTCCCCTAGTACTTAGAACTACTTAAACCTAACTAAACTAAGGACATCACACAACACCCAGTCATCACGAGGCAGAGAAAATCCCTGACCCCGCCGGGAATCGAACCCGGGAACCCGGGCGTGGGAAGCGAGAACGCTACTGCACGACCACGAGCTGCGGACAGGTGAAAGCAGAAGAGAGGAAATTCTGACGCTGTTGATAATGGAAGCAAGACTAAAGAAAAATCAAGAATCGTTCATAGGCTTTGTCATCCTGGAAAAAGGTTTCGACGATGTCAGATGGTTGGTGATGTAGGAAAATTGAGTGTAAGTTATAGGGAGAGACGGATAATATACAACTGTACATGAGCCATGAGAGAATAATTAAATTGGAAGACCAAGAACGAAATACTCGGTTTAAAAAGAGCGTAACACACGGATGTATAGTCTTTCGCCTCTACTGTTCAGTCTATACATTGAAGAAGCAATGATGAAAATAAAAGAAAGATTAGGGATTAGAATTAGAATTCATGGTGGTAGGATATCAATGATACGATTCGCTGATGACATTGCTATCCTGAGAATAGTAAAGAAAAATTACTTAATCTGCTGAATGGAATTAAAAGTCTAATGGTACAGAATGTGGACTGAGAACCAATCAAAGAAATACGAAAATAATGAGAAGTATCAGAAATGAGAACAGCGAGAAATTTAACATCAGAATTGATGGTGACGAAGGAGATGAAGTTTAGCAGTTCTACTATCTACGCAGGAAAATAGCGGAGCGAGGAGGATATCAAAAACAGACTAGCAGTGTCAAAATTGGAATTCGTTTCCAAGAGAGGTCTACTGGTATCAAATATCGGCCTTTATTTGAGGAAGAAATTTCTGAGAATGTGCGTTTGGAGCACAGCATTGTATGGTAGTGAAAGAAGGTCTCTGTGAAAACCGAAGCAGAACAGAATCGAGCATTTGAGATATGGTGCTGCAGACGAAGCTCGAAAATTAGATGGACTGCTAAGTTAAGCAATGAGGAGGTTCTGTGCAGAATATGAGAGGAAAGGAATATGTGGAAACACTGACAAGAGTAAGGGACAGGATGATAAGACATCTATTAAAACATCAGGGAATGACTTCGATGATACTACAGGGAGCTGTAGAGAGCAAAAACTGTAGAGGAAGACAGGAAGGCGCCCAGTGTTAGTAGACAACACTGCGTGAAATAACCGTAGAAATCAATATCAGTTAGGACAGTGTGGCGAAATTTGACGTTAATGGGTTATGGGAGCAGACGACCGACGCGAGCCTGCAATGCCTCTCGTGGGCTCGTAACCATGTGGGTCGGACTTTAGGCGACTGGAAAACCGTGGCCTCGTCGGATGTGATTCAAATGCTTCAAATGTCTCTAATCACTATGGGACTTAACATCTGGGGTCATCAGTCCCCTAGACTTAGAACTGTTTAAACCTAACTAACGTAAAGGCATCTCACACATCCAAGCCTGAGGCAGGATTCGAACCTGGGACCGTAGCAGCAGCGCGGTTCCGAACTGAAGCGCCTAGAACCTCTCGGCCACACGGCCGGCTGTGAGATGTGTCCCGATTTCAGATGGTAAGAGATGAAGGTAGGGTTCGAGTGTGGTGCAGACCTCACGAAGCCATGGACCCGAGTTGTCATCAACGCACTGCGCAAGCTGGTTGTAATTTTGTAATGGTGTGGTGGAATAGGCTGGGTCTCGCGGTCCATGTGTAGGGATCATTAACTGGAAGCAGTTATGTTCGGCTACATGCAGCCCATTTGTAGCCATTCATGGACTTCATGTTACCAAACAAGGAATTTTTATGAATGACAATGCGTCATGTCACCGGGCCACAATTGTTCCCGATTGGTTTGAAGAATGTTCTGGACAAATCGAGCAAGAGGTTTGGCCACCCAAATCGCCCGACGTGAAACTCATCGAACATTTGTGGGATATAATCGAGAAGTGACCTCGAGCACAAAATCCGACACCAACAGCACATTCGAATTATGAACGGCTATAGAGTCCGCATGGCTCAGTATTTCTGCAGGGGACTTCCTAAGACTTGTTGAGTCCACGGGACGTCGAGTTGGTGCACAACCCCGGGCAAAAATCCTTCGGATTTATTGTTGTGTGCTAGTGAGCTTAACACCTTAAATAAAATGAGTGTAGGACGGAAACGCTGTTTCGTCACGTGCGTTTGTTGTGTACTCACTCCTCTCTACAAGTGCTAGAAATTTGTAACTATAATTTGTTAACACCGTGTATGTGAAGTGTCTTATAACAGTCGACCTAATTAACAACGGAGCCCAGGGTCTATGTGTGCTTTTCGGGTGTGGGGAGGGGGATGGAGGGGGGGAGAAGGGGTAGGTAGGCGGGTGGGTGCGCGTGAGACGGTTCCTCTGGACTGCTGATGAAACAGGAATGAAGACGACCGGTGGACCGCCCTACCAATGTTAGCGCCTTATTGTCGCAGCGTCAGCAACGGCTTATCCACGGCAGCACCGTCGCTGGCGGTGCTGTCTCACTGTGGCGAGGAAGCTGTCCTCGTATGTCAGTTAATCCAGTTGAAGACGATATCTGTTTCACTGCGAAGCAAATGAATGAAAACGTTTTCTTCTGCTTCAGATCATGTTCAAACTCATCGAATGTTTAAACGGCTCCTATTGGCTCCACTCCGTATACCGGAGCAAGAATGGTGGTCGCACTACACTTCAAAGGAGTCAGACACGTTTAATGATGTAATAGAGACATGATGTTATTAGAGCAGGTTGAAACACTCAGGGGTTGGTAGAAGTGTTGAGCGTTGTCACGAGCGTCGTCCTGTTGGTGATGACACTGCCAACTGTCGTTTTAGACCGCGTAATGTGTGGCAGTCAACGCCACAAGGGAGGAAGTGCTTTCATTGAAGGGCTTTGTGCCACCTTCGAAAGCCTTTTCATATCGATTCTGAGTGGCGGTGAAATGTTTTCTCAAGCCACACGTAAGAAAACCTTGTGATCTCAAAGACGAATATCGAGGATCTGTCCTCCAACGCACAGACATCAAACGAGGGGGTGAAATGTGGGAAAGAGGGGCTGTGGCGACCTCCCCAACGTGTGACATGTCCACGATAGCTTTGGGCAGAATTGTAGAATTTTTTGGTGCAATTGTGAGGTCATTAACCAACCTTCCACCTCACATGAACTTCTGAGCTCCGGCCTCCTTTTTTTTCACGTGTAAGTGACGTCGCAGGGCGCCACGTTTTTTGCACCGTTACAGAAGAAGGTCGTAAGTCCCTCTGAGCCATCTTACGCTGCTGAATGAACGACAATTTTAATTTTGTCGTGCTGTGTAATTTCCGTTGAATCATATGACGCGCATTCGAACATAACATATCTACACATAAACCGTGATTTGTATTATAAAAGGTATCGTTCTGGCAAAAGAATTGCAAGAAAATTATCGACCCAATTTCTAGAAATTGGGAACTTGTGGTATGAAATTACAGAACAAATTAACAAAAACAAGTTAGTCGAATAGTCCAAACGAGTGAATTCCAGGTGAAAAACCTGCAAATGAAACATTATCAAGGTCGTCGAAGTGCCGCAGATTTATTCGTTCACTCGGTATGTGGCACGCGAAGCTGTCATTTAATTGTTGGCTTGTTCGTGGTCGCGCGTTCAGTAAGTCCGTGTTGGTACCGAATCATGGGACTAAAATCCTGTGTAAAAACCAAAAATGTAATAAATCGTTTTATGATCATTCGACAAGACATCTGCTGTAATATATTGGTATGAGTAAGAATATCAATTGAAAAGTTTCGAGTAGAAAACTAGTGGAATTCAAATGAAAGTACTCGATATCAACCATTGTCCCATTGTCGATACTTTTTCCATGTTCCTATGTGTACCATCAGAAAACTCCGCATCAAGAGTTCAAACACTGAG
This sequence comes from Schistocerca piceifrons, assembly GCF_021461385.2. NCBI lineage: Eukaryota > Metazoa > Arthropoda > Insecta > Orthoptera > Acrididae > Schistocerca > Schistocerca piceifrons. The sequence goes on along the minus strand of NC_060139.1, from coordinate 1,022,157,516 downwards.
GCGGAGAAACTGAAAATTGGCGGTAAGTGTGTGTGTGTGTGTGTGTGTGTGTGTGTGTGTGTGTGTGTGTGTAGAAAACCAGAATACTGGTTCTACTAATTGTAGAGTCCCCATGGCGGTCTAGTGGGTAAAGCCCTAGACTCCATCCATCCTTGGTCTTGGATTCAATCCCATGTATAGGAGGCAATTTTTACCTTATTCCAGTCCGTCCAGGACGGTTCCAGATCCAACCAGCCTGCTTCCGAATGAGTGCGAGTGTCTTTCCCTGGTGTTAAAGGCGAACGGGACGATAGGCTCGCCACCCTCCCCCATTTTAGTGCTGTGGCGAGACAAGGCCTGACTCTCCCCACAGTACAGAAACTAGACTGGTCATAAGACTTGAAGTTTACCTGTAACTAAACGAAGAATTATTTCAGGTCGGTGAATGTGGTATGATCTCTGACGTTGTTGCCCGCATGTGTGAAAACAATTGCGAACAAATGACGATTACATCGACCTTAATATGTTGCGTACGCCATTTAATCCTTAACATACCAAGTTGTGTCTTCCAAGGAACCCAGAGAATGATCTTTTGTGATACTGATGCAGCTGTAAGAACAAATTTGTTGTTTCTATATGTTCCATGCGTCTGTTTAGGGTTCATGTATTACGTAATGAGACATATGATATGTTTATAAAAAGCATTTAAGAATGAAAACACGCTACAGATCCTGGCAGCACCCCGATTTGTGTGCTATGTTACATATTACTATACACCATGTGATCAAAAGTATTCGGACACCTGGCAGAAAATAGTTCGTCGCGCCCTCCATCGGTGATGCTCCAATTCAGTACGGTGTTGGCCCACCCTTAGCCTTGATGACAGCTTCCACTCTCGCAGGCATACGTTCAAACCGTTGCTGGTAAGTTTCTTGGGGAATGGCAGCCCATTCTTCACGGAGTGCTGTAATGAGGAGAGGTATTAATGTCGGTCGGTGAGGCCTGGCACGAAGTCGGCGTTGCAAAACATCCCACAGCTGTTCTATATCATTCAGATCAGGACTCTGTGCAGGCCAGTCCATTGGAGGGATGTTATTGTTGTGTAACCACTTCGCCACACTCCGTGCATTATGAACAGATGCTCGAACGTGTTGAAAGATGCAGTAGGCATAACTGAATTTCTCTTCAACGGTGGGAAACAAGAAGGTGCTTAAAACATAAATGTAGGGCTGTGCTGTGATAGTGCCACGCAAAACAACAAGGGGCGCAAGCCCCATCCATGAAAAACACGACCACACCATAACACCACCGCCTCTGAATTTTATTGTTCGCACTACACACGCTGGCAGATGACGTTCACCGGGCATTCGACATACCCACACCCTGCCATAGCAATGCCACATTGTGTACCGTGATTCGTCACTCCACACAACGTTTTTCCACTTCACTCGTCCATTGTTTACGCTGCTTGCACGAAGCGAGGCGTTGTGTGGCTTATGAGGAGCCACTCGACCATGGAATCCTAATTTTCTCACCTGCCGTCTAACCGTCATAGTACTTGCAGTGGCTCCTGATGGAGTTTGGAATTCCTGTGTGATGGTCTGGATAGATGTCTGCCTATTACTCAATACGACCCTCTTCAACAATCGGCGGTCTCTGCCAGTCAACAGACGAGATCGCCTGTACGCTTTTGTGCTGTACGTGTGGACCTAGAGATGTTTAGGAGTGTGGAAACCTCGCGTACAGGCGTATGACACAAGTGACACCCAATCACCTGACCGCGTTCGAAGTCCGTGAGTTCCGCGGAGCGCTCTGCTCTTCTCTCTCACGTTGTCTAGTGACTACTAAGGTCGCTGATGTTGACTGCCTGGCAGTAGGTGGCAGCACAATGCCACTAATACTAAAAAAGTATGTTTTTGGGGGTGTCCGGATACTTTTGATCACATACTGTACTTTTATTTTATTTTCTTCACTATGTGAACGTTGTAGTTTTTAAAAACTGCCCCGCAAGCAAATCACAGTTTTTTAAATTCTTTGGATCCTGAATGAAAGTGAAGTCAATGACCTGGAAGAAGTCTTGAGCGAATGTGAAGAGGATTTTATTCCACCATGAGTTGCGTCAGAATCAGAAGGTAACCTTGAAGTGAATACAAAAGAAAGTGACACTGCCAGCGATAATTCGGATGAGAATTCCGATGAAGGATATTAAGTCCACTGTAAAGTCAGGACAAAACAGGACAAGTTCAGTGCCTCAATGACTTGCTGCCGTCAGTATGACATTGTCAACGAATCTAACGGGCCAACGCAAGCAAATGATCTTGAAACCACAGTGTTCGAAGTTTTGAACATGTTGTTTGATGAGCAGATTGTAGGTACTATTCCACCTTCATCCAAGCTGAAGCGTCACGTGCTGTTCAGCATTACAATGCAAATACTGTTCCAAACAGAATGGGAATATGGACAGATGTAGATTACTTCGAACTGAGAGCGTTCTTTGGTGTGCTTCTGATTGTTGGAGCTCTTCTGTGCCGAAAGAACTCAATTGCTGTAAAGTGTACAACAGTCTAAAACACTCGCCGTGTAGTTTTCTCTATTGCCATGGCACGCGATCGGTTTGTGCGTACCTTTCAATTTATCAGGGTTGACAATAAGCAACACACGCTCAACGAAAAGAAAAAGATAAACTTGCTGCCATACGCGGTGTTTGGATTGGATATGAAGGAAATTGTAAGAAGTTTCCAAACCATTTGATGACGGACGATAAGGATTAGGCACATTTCGTGGCGTGTACCCAATGAAACAGGGTATGAAATCAAAAACCACAAAATAATGGAACTAGGTTTGGGCAGCTGCAGACTTGAATACGTATATTTGTTCAACATGCAAGTCTACAGCGAGAAGCTTCCGGGGAAAGGGTGAGAGAACAGTCAGGGACACCGTATAGTTTGTGAATTGGATCTGGAGGAGGTGCAACTATTGACAATTTTTTTGCCTCCCTGCCAACTGCAGAATTTTTGCTCAAGAAGAACACTACCACGGCAGGAACTTTGATAGCAATAAAACTCGCCATTATTCATCAAAATATGTATTCTCAGATGGGGTAGCAGTGGTGAGCTACGTCTAAAATTGTTTGAAACACTGAATAGAGTTGAAATAATCATGATACTCTATGTAAACAATGCTTGTTCTATTTAATTATACTTGTGGATATACAAAGAACCTAATTTGAGTAAACCCCTAAATTACTATGTTGAGAAATTTAAAAAAAAGGACTTGGGATCCCCAGAAGACAACGTTGATTACTTAAACTTGGTATGTTGAGGGTTAAAACGAAGACGTGACCTTGAACTTTGTCGTCTGCTGTTCCTCTGCCCTTTTCCTATGGCGTACAGATTCGGTACACTTTGAGCTCTGTGGACATTAGCCACTTAATGATGGTTGATAATGGGAGCATCGTTGTAGGTGGTTTTGTTTGAGTTTCGTAGCAGTTCACAGATAGCCAAAAGTGAATGTCACCGTTCTTAGACTGCTTGTTAGTTGCAAACTGAGTACTCTTCTATTTTAACAACGATGGGAAGATAGATGTGTCTGTAGGATCCATTCAGAATTTTTCCTGTAATGATTCGAAAAAAATTGGGATGGTGACAGCAAGACTTAAAATGGCGTCGCACAACCAGAGTAAGAACGGACAGACTACATGGAAAAAAGTGAACATTTTTCACATATATAAGCGTTTCAAATGCCTGTAATGAATCAGTCAGTAATTCAAAGAAACTAACTCACATGCCGTTTGTAAAATGTAGACTCTAAAATGAATTGGGATGTAATTAATGATGATTGGCTAAACAAAGGTTATAGCACTACACGAAAACAAAGCGAACCTTTTGCCTACTGACTGACACTAGCGAAGAGTAGATTTTGTGTCGCCGCTTTCAGCTGCGCTGGTTAACGAAAACGACAGGAAGAGGGATACGCAATGGTCCGATTCCTCTTATCATTGAACTTGGCAGCAAACCAGAGCTCCGTTGTGTAAGAAAGCGTCCTTGGCCTTTTATACAACGGTTATCGCTTCTGCGTCTCTCTCAAAGAAGACCAAGTATTATTTTTAACGAATTGAAGATGGAGAACCTTATGTGGTATATTCACATGGAGATTTTGTCCGTAAAACGAGATACATACATTGTACTACATGAAATTCGAAATATATGTGAGCGTGTACATACTTCAGATTCCAGCAGTTCTTTGTAAAGAATATCCTCACGAATCTCAATGTTTTGTCTATATCGCACTACAGATAAAGAATTCGAAAGCTCCTTTCCTCATAATTTTCTGTGTTTAGTGCTACATGTATAGAGAGACAACTAAAAAGGAAATTAATCTACCTCCGTGTTCGAGTAACAATTCAGTGTCACACCATTTCCTCAACATGTAAGTCATATTAACAACAATATCAATAAATCTTTTCTAAGACCGTGACTGCGGTAATATGTTATATTTATCAGACAAAGCAGCTGAAGGTGTATTCTTCAAAAAACGCTACCTGTACTTTTATTTGTTTTGTGTATGTGTGTTACAGAGTGCACCGGCTCATTCGTCTTCTGTTTCCGCCTTGCGGAAATGTTTTCAGTGTCAAAGTGAATTGTAGACATTTTAGTGCAATAACAATAACAGTTTTGTAAGGCAATGTTAATTATGAATGTGGATAGAATGCGTTGAATGATTAACGGCAGAAGAGCACCTCTTTAGCTGTTCTTTTTTTGTTTTTTTTCTGATACAGCTCAGCTGTTTCATTTATGCAAGACGTCACTAAGGCGTCACCCAAAAATTGATTTATGCCACTGTGATCTCAATAAGAAAAATAGCTGTCGATGCCATCTTCAGTCGAGAACTACCATTAAATCTCGTGTCAGTCATGTAGGAGTAAGGCTATTCTGGATTTTCCCCTACTGTCAAACAATGAATTTTTCGCTCCGTTGTGGTTTTGTTTCAGCTTCATATCAGTCCATCTCTTTCCAACAAGCACAGTCTCTCTTCGCATACGATTAACATTTAGTACAAAATATCATAGCCCGCAATTGGTAACGTTATATTTGCTTGTAATAAATCAAGTAACTCCTTTGTAGCACAGGTGTCCACATACTGATCAACACCTTTGCAGGTCACTACTCTGGCTATATAAAGACACCCAGTATGCAACTAAAATAGAACGTAACGATAGACAGAGGCTTTTGCCCTTTCTCTTTCCTCCCCCCCCCCCCCCCCCCACTCCCTCATTCCCACCTCCTTACCCATTACTGATAGAGAACGTTATTTTGTAGAAAAACGACTCCGATGATGGAAAGAAATGAAGCAACATAATAAAGCAACAGGCAGTAAGAATGACGTGAACTCCTCCCCGAAAAGGTCGCAGAGATATACACTGTTAGCTCACAGTGCTGCCTTTCAAACGTTTGGGTACCCTAAAATAAGTCTACCTAAAATTGGCCTGCTGCAGCAATGAAGATATAACTCTCACATAGAAATAATTATTTGAGGCACAAGTTAAGACGCCAACTATTTCATGAAATATTTAAAACCTCAAAACACTGCTACTGATGCATCAACAACAAAATTTTGTACACTTCGTTACTGGAAAATTCCTTCTTAAATAACTCTTGGTTGATCTGGTGAAGGATACAAACTCATTTCAACGAATCATACTGATAGCGTCACTGCGGTCAATACAAGGTAAGCAATCAGCACACACTAAACTAAAAACACAGACATGATTTATCATACGGTATGTTGATGATTTTCACTTATGGACCGTCTGACAGCAACTGAATAAAACACAATTTTAGTGCCATACGCGTTTCGCCTTTATTTTCTGCAAGGCATCATCAGTGGCAGGTTGCGTAGACAGTTTTTAATGCCATAGCATTAAAAAAAAGCGTTCAGTGCATAGTGCTGTGGAATGCAGGAAAAAGCAGCAAATTGGCGCTCATAGGAAGAAGAACAAGGCCAAAAATGCAACAGGAGCGTAATATGTAAGAAACTTTCTACGCAAGCTGCCGCTGATGATGCCTTGCAGAAAATAAAGGCGAAACGCGTATGGCACTAAAATTGTGTTTTATTCAGTTGCTGTCAGACGGTCCATAAGTGAAAATCATCAACATACCGTAGTATTACGCGCAACTGAGGAGGACAGGACCAAAAAATTGAAAAAAAAAAAATTGAAGATGAATTATCATCTTTTATCATTTCGAGCACTTCCTTTCGTGATTCATAACTGAGAACCGATTTGACCATCAGATACCTTGTTTTAAATGAGTTTCTGATAGAATATCCGACGGACCTCCGGTTTTCAAAAATCTCCAGTGATCCTTTCAGTTCTAGAGCAACTTTTGTAGTGCTATAGTAGGAACCTCTTCATACTTACCGCTTTCAGAGACTCTTAACATAATTATTCTGTTTTGCAGTTTCATGACTACATACTATGAGCAGCAGTATTGTTTTACACAGATAGCTGTGCGTACTGGTTTGAGGTTCCAAGTGCTTTTCTTCAGTTTCTCCTGTTTGAAGTAATACTAACATTAATGAGACTGGAAACAGATAGAAACAGTGACATGAATGAATAAAAACTCGAAGAATATGTAAAATGTACACCAGCAAAAAGTGATGAAGACCGTAAAGATTTTTCGTACCTGCTCAGCAGTGCAGCACGACCCTCATAAATACGACCAGAAAGTGAAGAGCCGCCACAGAAATACAGTCGTGAAAACAAGTGGCAGTACATGATTTGAACGCGAAAGGGGCACAATTTCTCTCGTCGGGGTGAGTTGGAAGAGGGGTGAAGTGTCGATAACTGGGGAACAGGTTTGTCGTACTGTGATGTACGGATTCGTACTGAGCATGCAGCAGCGACAGTCTATGGAAGCGTTATACGGGATCATTGTAATTAAGCGGATGGTGTTCCGAGCTCTGCAGTGTGAGCTACATACATCGCGGGACGCTGGAACATTGTAGATATGTTCATTAATCAGAGCTCTCGCGGAGTATGCTTAAAAAAAATACATGATGTGACAAAAGTCACGGGATACCTCGAAATATCGAGTCGGACCTCCTTTATCCCGACGTTCAGCAAATCGATGTGGCATCAGCTGAACAAGTCTTTGGAAGCCCCCTGCAGAAATAATGAGTCACGCCACCTCTATAGCTGCCCATAATTGCAAAAGTGTTGCCGATGCAGGAATTTGTGCACAAACTGATCTCTCGGCTACGTCGCATAAATGTTCGATGGGATTCATATAGGATGATCTGAGTGGCAAAATCATTTTCTCGAATTGTCCAGAATTTTTTCAAACCAATTTCGAACAATTGTGGCCCAGTGACATGGTGCATTGTTATCCATAGAAATTCCATCGTTGTTTGGGGACATGATGTTCATGAATGGTAGAAAATGGTCTCCGGATAGCCGAGGATAAACATTTCCATTCAATGATTGGTTCAGTTCGACCTGAGGACCCAGTCCATTCCATGTTAACACGGGCCACACCGTTATGAAGCAACCACCTTCTTGCACAGTGCTTTGTGATAACTCGGGTCCATGGCCTCGTTGTGTCTGCGCCATACTCCAACCATATCATCAGCTATTTACAACTCAAATCGGGACTCATCTGACCCCGCAACGAATATCCATCCACTCGTCTAGAGGCAAGCCGGTGTGCTTACGAGCCCAGAACAGAGGATGCAGGCGATTTCGTGATGAGAGCGACGGCACTCGTGTCAATCTTCTGCTGCCATAGCCCCTTAATACCTAATTTCGCCGCACTGTCGTAACGGATACTTTCGTCGTGCGTTCCGCATTGATTTTTGGGGTTATTTAATGCAGTGTTGCTTGTCTGTTAGCACCGACAACACTAAGTAAATGCCGCTGCCCTCTGTTGCTGCCGTCTTGACTCTTTGTTGTCAGTGGTGAGAGGAAATGCCTGAAATCTGGAATCATCGGCACACTCTTGAGACTGTGGATTTTGGAATATAGAATTCTCTAACGATTTCCGAAATGAAGTGTCCGAAGCGTCTGGCTGCAACCCATTTCGGGTTTAAAGCGTGTTATTTCCCGTCGTGCGGCCGTAATGAAGTTAGAAACCATTTCACACGAATCACACGAGTGTAAAGGACAGCTTCGCCAATGCACTGCCGCTTTATACCTTACTACCGCCATTTGTATATGTGCATATCGCTATCCCATGACTTTTGTTACGTCAGGGTAATTATTTCACTTTAGGCCACCAGGCGAGAATATGGTCCTATAAGCAGTAAGAATGCGACGTCGGTGCAGGAGAAGGGAGGGACGATCAGAACATGATAACAGTCGTTCTGACACGGTTATAACATGCTCTCAGTTTGATCTCCCGACTCTGTAACATGCTTCAACCGTTATAATCAGAACGATATGTCGTCGTATGCTATCCTTGAGATCAGGAAGAGTCCGGATATATCCCTGATAGACACGATCTTACAGATATCCCCAGGACCAGAAGCTGTACGGATTTAGGTCTGGCGAATTTGAAAGGCCCACACCTTGAAACTACCTACAGATGATGCCGTCGTTAGCAAAGATTTCTCGAAACAAATCTTTCAATTGGCAAGTGACATGTGCTGTGGAGACAGCTGCATTTTTGCAACCTGGGACCGCGTGTTGCACGACGAGCTCATTATAACGTGCAGCTGCCACTGTACAACTAAAAGGCCCATAAGATAAGCAGGAGCTTGTGGAACCACATCACACTGCCAAATAAGCTGAGTGCTGTGGATGTTCCTGAACGATATGTGGCAGACTAAATCCCCATATGCGACGGTACTGTGCATTCACTTCAACGTGCAGAAGTAGAATGTGCCTCGCCCATCCACAAAATATCCCCCCGGCCACATGCCATCCATTTCCATGCGAGTCAGAAAGAAGGTCGAATTCACGGCGTTGTAACTTATCGTGGGGTAACTTATCTTGGGGCTTCATTTGGTGCACATTCTGAATTTTGTTGTAAAATACGTCACAAAATCTTTTGAACTCTTCATTAGGAGAGAGACAATTCCCATAACAGCTAGACCACGGGCTGCAGAATTTGAAGCGTGAGCTGCACGGCCGGATATAGGAGCAGCAACTTTATCAACAACTCTCATGGGACTGGGCAGCCTCCTCCTCCCTGCTACACCATCTGATTCACCTACTTCTTCAAATTTCTTGTTCATATTCTTTAGCCCATTTATTTTCGCAACTGTATCTGTCTGCGATACTCCCGCAATACAGCGTTCCTATTGCTGTCGTTTTGATGGAACAACTTAAGCAGCAGTGCAGGATCTTTCTTCTCAACACCCGTTGCGTTTCATAGGCACAACCTCAAATTCGATAGCCCTTTACACCAACAGTGATTTCACAAAAGAAATAAACACCGTCACCATGTGACAAACAGCACACTGTCATGAAAACAAGGAACATTTCACATTCTGACAGCTTGTTTTTTTTTTCAATTCTTTTGAGTCACCGGTCTTCTGACTGGTTTGATGTGGCCCACCACGAATTCCTCTCCTGTTCCAATCTCTTCAGCTCAGAGTAGCACTTGCAACCTACATGCTCAATTATTTGCTGGATGTACTCCGATCTCTGTCTTTCTTAACAGGTTTTGCCTTCTGTGCTTCGCTCTAGTACCGTGAAAGTCTTTCCCTGAGGTCTTAACAAATGTCATATCATCCTGTCTCTTCTCCTTGTCAGTGTTTTACACATATTACTTTCTTCTGAAATTTTGCTCAGAACCTCCTCATTCCTTACCTTACCAGTCTACCTAATTTTCAAAATTCATCTGTAGCATCACATCTCAAATACTTCGATTCCTCTCTGTTCCGATTTTCCCACAGGCCATGTTTCCCTATCATACAATGCTGTGCGCCAAACATACATTCTCAGAGATTTATTCCTCAAATTAAGGCCTGTGTTTGATACTAGTAGTCTTCTCTTGTCCAGGAATTCCCTTTATGGCACTGCTAGTTGCTTTAGATGCCCTCCTTACTACATCCATCACTGGTTAATTTGCTGCCTATGCTGCAGAGTTCCTTAACTTCATCTATTTCGTGACCATCAACCCTGATGTTAAGTTCCTAGCTGTTCTCATTTTTGCTACAACTTGTAACGTTCATCTTAGATTTACTCTCGATCCATATTCTATACTCATTAGACTGTTCATCTCATTCAGCAGATCACGTAATTCTTCTTCGCTATCACTCATGATAGCAATGTCGCCGGCTGGGGTGGCCGAGCGGTTCGAGACGCTACAGTCTGGAACTGCGCGACCGCTACGGTCGCGGGTTCGAATCCTGCCTCGGGTATGGATGTGTGTGATGTCTTTAGGTTAGTTAGGTTTAAGTAGTTCTAAGTTCTAGGGGACTGATGACCTCAGAAGTTAAGTCCCATACTGCTCAAAGCCATTTGAACCATTTGATAGTAATGTCATAAGCGAATGGTATCATTTATATCCTTCCACCTTGAATTTTAATTCCCCTCCTGAACATTTCTTTTATTTTCATTGCTGCTTGTTCGATGCATAGACTGAACAGTAGAGGCGGAAGATAACATCCTTGTCTTACACACTTATTAGTCCGAGAACTTCGTTTTTGGTCGTCTGCTCTTATTATTCCCTCTTGACTCTCGTAAAAATTGTATATCACCCGTCTGTCCATATGGCTTGCCCGTATTCTACTCAGAATTTCGAACATGTTGCAGCATTTGACATTACTGAACGCTTTTTCCTATGAATGTCTTCATTTTTCTTTAGTCTTGCTTCCATTATTAGACGCAACGTCAGAATCGGCTCTAGTGCCTTTACCTTCCCTAAAGCCAAACGGATCGTCATGTAAAACATCCCCAATTTTTTTACCATTCTTCTGCATATTATTCTCGTAAGCAACCTGGATACTGTTAAGCAGATTGTGTGATAATTTACGCACTTTTCGGCTCTTGCAGTCTTCGCAATTGTGCGGATGATATTTTTCCGAAAGTCAGATGGCATGTCGCACAAACAACGTGAATAGTCGTTTCGTTGTCACTTCCCTCAATGATTTTAGAAATTCTAAGGGAATGTTATCCCAGATTGCTTACAGCGCCATATTTTCACCTGGTATCTGAAAGTGGAACTATTATGTTCTTCAGCATACTATCGGAGTACACCGATTAAAATTATTAATTGCACATTTCATTGACCCACAATCAAGATCTATTCCTACGGTGCTGAATGACTGCGTTTTACAATCATAGTATACTTCATAGCCTCGAAAACATGACAAAGTGCTGACCATATACACGATGGTTCCTACATACAGGGTGTTACAAAAAGGTACGGACAAACTTTCAGGAAACATTCCTCACACTCAAATAAAGAAAAGATGTTATGTGGACATGTGTCCGGAAACGCTTAATTTCCATATTAGAGCTCATTTTAGTTTCGTCAGTATGTTCTTCCACCTACGCTCAATGGAGCACGTTAGCATGATTTCATACGGGATACTCTACCTGTGCTGCTAGAACATCTGCCTTTAGAAGTAAGACACAACATGTGGTACATGCAGCATGGAGCTCCTGCGCATTTCAGTCGAAGTGTTCGCACGCTTCTCAACAACAGATTCGGTGACCGATGAATTGATAGAGGCGGACCAATTCCATGGCCTCCGCGCTCTCCTGACCTCAACCCTCTTGACTTTCATTTATGGGGGCATTTGAAAGCTCTTGTCTACGCAACCCCGGTACCAAATGCTCTTATTGTGGACGGCTGTGATACAATACGCCATTCTCCAGGGCTGCATCAGCGCATCAGGGATTCCATGCGACGGAGGGTGGATGCATGTATCCTCGCTAACGGAGGACATTTTGAACATTTCCTGTAACAAAGTGTTTGAAGTCACGCTGGTACGTTCGGTTGCTGTGTGTTTCCATTCCATGATTAATGTGAAGTGATAAAATGAGCTCTAACATGGAAAGTAAGCGTTTCCGGACACATGTCCACATAACATATTTTCTTTCTTTGTGTGTGAGGAATGTTTCCTGAAAGGTTGGCCGTACCTTTTTGTAACACCCTGTATACTACATCTTCACTCTTCCTCTCTCTCTCTCTCTCTCTCTCTCTCTCTCTCTCTCTCCCTCTCTCTCTCCCTCCAGCCAACCATATCTCTCTAAGGTACACAAAATCTATATATCATTAACACATTCAGAAATTCTACTACTTTTACGTAGGTGACCGAAGAATTTAGTGACTGAATACCTCAGTTTTTTCTGTGCTGCGCATAATGTGAGTAAAAGATACTGTAAGCCGTTTCTCCTAGTATAATTTTTGTGAATGTTGCCGTTACATTAGGACATCCTTGGTTGTTCACAAGGAAATTCGTAAGAAAGTAAATGGGTGGGGGCAGGGAGAGGAGATTGAGAAAGATGGGGGATGAGGTGATGGACACTCAGAATGGGTAGGAGAAGTTGGTCAGAGAATGGGGGATAGTGATGGACAGAGTGAGGGGAGAAGGCGATGGAATTAGAGGGGGGAGCAGATGAAAGAGGGGGCAGGGGCAGATGGGCAGAGAAAGGAGGACCAAATGGACAGAGGAGGCAGGGCAGATGGGCAGAGAGGAGGGAAAGAGCACTGGGACATGGACTGAGTGAGAGGTAGGAGGAGCTGTACAGAGAGAGGGAAGAAGAGAAGGCCAGAGAGACTGTAGACGAGTAGACAGACAACAAAAGGAAACAGAGGAGGTAAATGAGGAGAAGATGCAGGACGAGATGGATGTAGAGTTGGGTTTGAGGAGACGGGTTGAGACCTTAGGGTTGATCAGGACCTGAACAGCACAGAATTGCGTTTACTATATTTTATGTAAGTTCAGTGACATTCAGTTTGCAGAATACTACATACTAATTTTAAGAAAATTTTAATTACGTTTTCAAGTCTTGAAATTGTTTCGTTATTACTGATCATAATACGCACATCGTCAACAAAATAAACTACATATGTTTCTTGGATATATGATGCCTGATAATTTACAAAAAACAAGAAGCAGACCACACCCAACATCGATCCCTGTGGTAGCCTTGTATAGCTTATTCCCTACAATCTGAAAATGAGATCTCGTTAAGTTTTCTCCATGGATTTTGTTACTGTGGCAATCCGCATACTTTCAGTTAGAGTGGATGAAAACCAGGTACCATCAAGGCCATTGATACTGCAATAGTTGATTTTCACTATGAGAATAACTTAAAAATGGTGGAGGGACACTAAGACTGACTGAAGTGAGCAACTTGAAATCGACGTAGTTCGCAGCACCTAGTACATATGACTAGGACTGCACAGTATACACTAGGATGCAGAGCTGAATCAAATGAGGCTTCATATTCAACACCACGACAGCAACAATGATAATACGAGCACTGTGAAATGCATTGAAATGGAGGGCTGCCACCAGCTGGCAATATATTGTCAACCAAGTATCGCTTTATTTGATCTGTGAATCGGTGAAAGACTTCTCAAATTCAAACTGAGACTGAGTGAGAATCTTATTTTCATGTAGTGAGAGTGGCCTGTTGATCAAAACCGATACAGGGATTAGTGAACACAGGACTGTCGTAGCGAGACTGATTATAGTAATCCCCAAATCCTCCAAAAATAAGCGAAATATACACCTATTAAAAAAATCAGATAAAAATTCACTTGACGCCTTCCTGAGAGACAATCTGCACTCAAACCAAATTAATAATATAAGTGTAGACCAGATATGGCTTGAATTTAAAGAAACACTATAGGCAGCATTGAGAGATTTATAGCAAATAAATTAACATACGACGGAGCTGATCCTCCTTGGTACACAAAACGGGTTATAACACTGTTGCAGAAACAACGAAACAAACATGCCAAATTTAAACAGACGCAAAATCCCCAAGATTGGCGATCTTTCACCGAAGCCGGAAATTTAACGCGGACTTCAATCCGAAATTCTTATAACAGTTTCCACAACGAAACTTTGTCTCGAAACCTGGCAAAAAATCCAAAGAAATTCTGGTAGTATGTGAAGTATGTTAGCGGAAACAAACAATCAATGTCTTCTCTGCGCGATAGCAATGAATATACTAACGAAGACAGCGCTGCCAAAGCAGAGTTACTAAACACAGCCACCCGAAATGCCTTCACAAAAGATGACGGAGTAAATATTCCAGAATTCGAATCGAGAACAGCTGCCAAGGTGAGTAACGTAGGAGTAAATATCCTCGGAGTAGTGAGGCAACTTAAATCATTTAATAAAAGTAAGTCTTCTGGTCCAGACTGGATACCAATTAGGTTCCTTTCGGAGTATGCTGAAGCATTAGCTCCATACTTAACAATCACATACAACAGTTCGCTCGACGAAAGATCCGTACCCAAAGACTGGAAAGTTGCACAGGTCACACCAATATTCAAGAAAGGTAGTAGGAGTAACCCACTAAACTACAGGCCCATATCGTTAACGCCAATATGCAGCAGGCTTTTGGAACATAATTTGTGTTCGAACATTATGAATTATCTCGATGAAAACTGTCTATTGACACACAGTCAACATGGGTTTGGAAAACATCGGTCCTGTAAAACACAACTAGCTCTTTATTCAAATGAAGTGTTGAGCGCTCTTGACAAGGGATTTCAGATCGATTCCATATTTCTGGATTTTCGGAAGGCTTTTGACAGTGTACTACACAAGCGGCTTGTAGTGAAATTGCGTGCTTATGGAATACCGTCTAAGTTATGTGACTGGATTTGCGATTTCCTGTCAGAGAGGTCACAGTTCGTAGTAATTAACGGAAAGTCATCGAGAAAAACAAAAGTGATCTCAGGCGTCCCCAAGGTAGTGTTACAGGCCCTTTGCTGTTCCTTATCTATATAAACGAATTGGGAGACAATCTGAGCAGCCGTTGTTGCAGATGACGCTGTCGTTTATCGACTAATAGAGTCATCATGAGACCAAAACGAATTACGGAACGATTTAGAAAAGCTATCTGAATGGTGCGAAAATTGGCAGTTGACCCTAAATAGCGAAAAGTGTGAGGTAATCCACATGAGTGCTAAAAGGAATTCGTTAAACTTCGGTTACACGATAAATCAATCTAATCTAAAAGCCGTAAATTCGACTAAATACCTAGGTATTACAATAACGAACAGCTTAAATTTGAGGGAACACATAGAAAATGTTGTGGGGAAGGCTAACCGAAGACTGCGTTTTGTTGGCAGGACGCTTGGAAAATGTAACAGATCTACTAAGGAGACTGCCTACACTACGCTTGTCCGTCCTCTTTTAGAATACTGCTGCGCGGTGTGGGATCATTACCAGATAGGACTGGCGGAGTACATCGAAAAAGTTCATTGTATTATCGCGAAATATGGGAGAGAGTGTTACAGAAATGATACAGGATTTGGACTGAACATCATTAAAAGAAAGGCGTTTTTCGTTGCGACGGAATCTTCTCACGAAATTCCAATCACCAACATTCTCCTCCGAATGCGAAACTATTTTGTTGACACCGACCTACATAAGGAGAAACGATTGCCACGATAAAATAAGGGAAATCAGAGCTCGTACGGAAAGATATAGGTGTTCGTTCTTTCCGCGCACTATACGAGATTGGAATAATAGAGAATTGTGAAGGTGGTTCAATGAGCCCTCTGCCAGGCAGTTAAATGTGATTTGCATAGTATCCATGTAGATGTAGATGTAGATTTAGCAATATCGTTTTTACCCACTATATTTTGCTTTAAATATATCGTGACAGCTGTCTTTTCTACACTTTGTATAGCTCGGCTACATTCACCTTCGACTGACCCAAATAAACTGTTGAGAAACACGTTTCCTTTTATACTGAGGCATTTTTTGCGTCTCTGGGAAGTCAGTTTGTGTATTAGAGAATAGATAGTTTCCGCGGTTTCCACGTCACGAGGTGTTCCTTGTTAGGACGATGAAGGACTCTCCAAGGATATGTTTTACGGTGCTGTCCGATATTCACGAAATTCTCTGCTTATGTCGACAGCAGTCTTCCTTTGGTCGCCGTTTGCAATCGCCCTTATGAGATTCTTCGTTAGGGGTGTGACTTTGGTAGGCTTACTCGTTTCTTTGTTTCTTATATGTGGTGCCTGTTAATCGTTTCATCTTATTCTAAATACTCACAATTCGTCTGAAAAACACAAAATATCTTGCTGAGACTTGCCTCGCTGTAGGGCATCGATTACCGCATTTTTGAACTCTGATGAACACTCTTTGATCTTCGGCATGTTGCGAACTGCGTAAAAACAAAACAAAAGCTAGCATAAACCAAAGGTATTCGACACAATGCTACCGTATGTATTTTTTTTCTGACAATAATCCACAATGTCAAAATGAAAGACCGACCGCGACAGTATTGTCAGTGTTGTACTTGCCGCCTATGCGCTGAATCCTCCTGTATGTGTTTGTATGGACGCGTGCCGCTGCACGGTGAGCCAAGAAGAGCTGGCTTGGCAGGGAAGCGCAAGACGCACACCCTAGCGGCGAAAATGTGTTTGACAAAGCACTAATTCTTGCTACTGTACGTGAAAACGGTACAGCAGGACTAGAGATATAGGTGAAACATGAGTACAAATATGTGTGAAATATGTTAAATTTACGTGAAATATTTGTGACATGTGCGTGCGTGGTGAAAACCACGGGTAAAATGCTGCTTTAAAAGCTCCTCCTAAACCCCTCGATCGAGTTCAACAAGTGTACTCATACAAGTTAATATGGGGACAGAAATACTGTGGGGGTATAAACCAACAACCTCAGATTGGGGTTGGCGTGATAAACTGGAGAGAAAAGAGGGAAGGATGAGGTGAACAAACAGAGAGGGGAAAGGAGGGGATGGATACAGATAGAGAGGGAAGGTGTTTGACAGGGGGAAGGGAGGGGGGGCGAATTGGATAGAAAGAGCAGGAGATGGGAGAGGAAGCGGACAGGAAAGTAGAAGACAGGCAGAGAGAGGGAAGAGAAAGAGATGGACAGAGAGAGAGAGAGGACGTAGGAGGACGAAATGGACAGAGACAGGTGGAGGAGGAAATGAACAGAGAAAGGGAAGAGGAGGAGAGGCACAGATAAATGAGAGGAGATAGACATAAGTAGGGGGAAGCAGAGATAGAGAGGGCGGGGTGAAGGAGATGGTCTCCGAGGGGGTAGAGGTGAAGATGACAAAGAGAGGCGGAGGACACGGACCGAGAGATGGTGCAAAAGGAAATGGACAAATAGAAGATTGGAACAAACATACACCTGGGCAATGCCAGTCAATCTCCTAGTTTTTAAGAATAAAATTTTCGTTGGAATTTTTTTTTAAACATGTGATTACTGTGGAGGTATCTGAAAACAGTAACTTACTTGAAAACAAAAAGCACAATGTTTGTATCAGAAATAAATTATTTATTAGATTTTATTGAAACTTTACTGTGCAGTTTCTGAAAACTACGAACTTGTCCCTTTATAATTCGACATTTTTATGATAACTTCCACTTTTACGATTCCATGAGCTGACCGCCATGCAGCTTTACTGTATGATTAAATGATGATGGCGTCCTCTTGGGTAAAATATTCCGGAGGTAAAATAGTCCCCCATTCGGATCTCCGGGCGGGGACTACTCAAGAGGACGTCGTTACCAGGAGAAAGAAAACTGGCATTGTACGGATCGGAGCGTGGAATGTCAGATCCCTTAATGGGGCAGGTAGGTTAGAAAATTTAAAAACGGAAATGGATAGGTTAAAGTTAGATATAGTGGGAATTAGTGAAGTTCGGTGGCAGGAGGAACAAGACTTTTGGTCAGGTGATTACAGGGTTACAAGTACAAAATCAAATAGGGGTAATGCAGGAGTAGGTTTAATAATGAATAAAAAAATAGGAGTGCGGGTTAGCTACTACAAACAGCATAGTGAACGCATTATTGTGGCCAAGATAGACACAAAGCCCATGCCTACTACAGTAGTACAAGTTTATATGCCAACTAGCTCTGCAGATGATGAAGAAATTGATGAAATGTATGACGAGATAAAAGAAATTATTCAGGTAGTGAAGGGAGACGAAAATTTAATAGTCATGGGTGACTGGAATTCGTCAGTAGGAAAAGGTAGAGAAGGAATCATAGTAGGTGAATATGGATTGGGGGGAAGAAATGAAAGAGGAAGCCGCCTTGTAGAATTTTGCACAGAGCATAACTTAATCATAGCTAACACTTGGTTTAAGAATCATGAAAGAAGGTTGTATACCTGGAAGAATCCTGGAGATACTGAAAGGTATCAGATAGATTACATAATGGTAAGACAGAGATTTAGGAACCAGGTTTTAAATTGTAGGACATTTCCAGGGGCAGATGTGGATTCTGACCACAATCTATTGGTTATGAACTGCAGATTGAAACTGAAAAAACTGCAAAAAGGCGGGAATTTAAGGAGATGGGACCTGGATAAACCGAAAGGACCAGAGGTTGTAGAGAGTTTCAGGGAGAGCATAAGGGAACAATTGACAGGAATGGGGGAAAGAAATACAGTAGAAGAACAATGGGTAGCTCTGAGGGATGAAGTAGTGAAGGCAGCAGAGGATCAAGTAGGTAAAAAGACGAGGGCTAATAGAACTCCTTGGGTAACAGAAGAAATATTGAATTTAATTGATGAAAGGATAAAATATAAAAATGCAGTAAATGAAGCAGCAAAAAGGAATACAAACGTCTCAAAAATGAGATCGACAGGAAGTGCAAAATGGCTAAGCAGGGATGGCTAGAGGACAAATGTAAGGATGTAGAGGCTTGTCTCACTAGGGGTAAGATAGATACTGCCTACAGGAAAATTAAAGAGACCCTTGGAGAGAAGAGAACTACTTGTATGAATATCAAGAGCTCAGATGGCAACCCAGTTCTAAGCAAAGAAGGGAAGGCAGAAAGGTGGAAGGAGTATATAGAGAGTTTATACAAGGGCGATGTATTTGAGGACAATATTATGGAAATGGAAGAGGATGTAGATGAAGATGAAATGGGAGATAAGATACTGTGTGAAGAGTTTGACAGAGCATTGAAAGTCCTGAGTCAAAACAAGGCCCCCGGAGTAGACAACATTCCATTAAATCTACTGACAGCCTTGGGAGAGCCAGTCCTGACAAACCTCTACCATCTGGTGAGCAAGATGTATGAGACAGGCGAAATACCCTCAGACTTCAAGAAGAATATAATAATTCCAATCCCAAAGAAAGCAGGTGTTGACAGATGTGAAAATTACCGAACTATCAGTTTAATAAGTCACAGCTGCAAAATACTAAAGCGAATTCTTTACAGCCGAATGGAAAAACTGGTAGAAGCGGACCTCGGGGAAGATCAGTTTGGATTCCGTAGAAATGTTGGAACACGTGAGGCAATACTAACCTTACGACTTATCTTAGAAGAAAGATTAAGAAAAGGCAAACCTACGTTTCTAGCATTTGTAGACTTAGAGAAAGCTTTTGACAACGTTAACTGGAATACTCTCTTTCAAATTCTGAAGGTGGCAGGGGTAAAATACAGGGAGCGAAAGGCTATTTACAATTTGTACAGAAACCAGATGGCAGTTATAAGAGTCGAGGGGCATGAAAGGGAAGCAGTGGTTGGGAAAGGGGTGAGACAAGGTTGTAGCCTCTCCCCGATGTTATTCAATCTGATATTGAGCAAGCAGTAAAGGAAACAAAAGAAAAATTCAGAGTAGGTATTAAAATTCATGGAGAAGAAGTAAAAACCTTGAGGTTCGCCAATGACATTGTAATTCTGTCAGAGACAGCAAAGGACTTGGAAGAGCAGTTGAACGGAACGGACAGTGTCTTGAAAGGAGGGTATGAGATGAACATCAACAAAAGCAAAACGAGGATAATGGAATGTAGTCAAATTAAATCGGGTGATGCTGAGGGGATTAGATTAGGAAATGAGACACTTAAAGTAGTAAAGGAGTTTTGCTATTTAGGGAGTAAAATAACTGATGATTGTCGAAGTAGAGAGGATATAAAATGTAGACTGGCAATGGCAAGGAAATCGTTTCTGAAGAAGAGAAATTTGTTAACATCGAGTATAGATTTAAGTGTCAGGAAGTCGTTTCTGAAAGTATTTGTATGGAGTGTATTCATGTATGGAAATGAAACATGGACGATAACCAGTTTGGACAAGAAGAGAATAGAAGCTTTTGAAATGTGGTGCTACAGAAGAATGCTGAAGATAAGGTGGGTAGATCACGTAACTAATGAGGAGGTATTGAATAGGATTGGGGAGAAGAGAAGTTTGTGGCACAACTTGACTAGAAGAAGGGATCGGTTGGTAGGACATGTTTTGAGGCATCAAGGGATCACAAATTTAGCATTGGAGGGCAGCGTGGAGGGTAAAAATCGTAGAGGGAGACCAAGAGATCAATACACTAAGCAGATTCAGAAGGATGTAGGTTGCAGTAGGTACTGGGAGATGAAGAAGCTTGCACAGGATAGAGTAGCATGGAGAGCTGCATCAAACCAGTCTCAGGACTGAAGACCACAACAACAACAACCGCCATTTTTGCGGTTGCCTTCATATGTATACAGTGTGAAGAAAAAGTCGTGCGCTCGGACTTCGCAGTGCGATTCCTTACATACTAGCAATACTAAAATGTCTCTCATCAAATTTCGTCTTACACATGATTCGCGCAGTCAGTAGACGTTAAGGATTCGCAGTCTGCAACACTGTAATCACGTGTACGTAAGTATCTCTGTCAGCACGCAGCTGTAGCGCTGTGCAGTTGGCCAGAGGACAGCGTTTTGGGTTAGCATGCAGGAGGCCGAGGGTTCGATTGTGAGTTGAGGCCTGTTTGTTTTTATTTGAGAAATGCAGTCTGCGTGGAACGATATTTGGCGTCTTAATCGCCACACAATGGTTGCGGTGAATCGTCCACAAAACATTTTCACTTACGGATACAGAAATGGAAGTACAACCGTTTTCATTGGTCAGCTCTTATAGAAGTCTTTTGCACTTCGTGGATGCGAATTTCTTCGCACCACTGCATCTGCTAGATTCCATACTTGTTTTATGTATGCCCTCACTCACTTGACCTATCTAAATTATATGGAAAACACGTTGCACGCTCTGGCGATGACGTAAGGTCCTGACTGAATTCAATGGACCTGAATGTGGTAAGAATAATAGTTGATATTAATTAATGTGACCATTTGGGGAGGGTACACACAAAACAAGTTTGGAATCTAGTAAACGGAGTCGTGTGAATCGATCAGCATCCCCGACGTACAAAAGGCTTCTTTCAAAGCTGACTAATAAAAACGATCGTCCTTCCATTTATGTGCTCGTAGTACGTAACTGCGAATGTTTTATAGAAACCCACTGTAATCGCATGTGACGATTAAGACGCCGGATACCGTACCACGGAGACTAAATTTAGCAAATAGAAACAAATACGCCTCAAAGCACACTCGAACTCTCGACCTCCTACATGGTAACCCAAATTGCTACCCACTGCACCAACTGCACAGCACTATTACTATATGCTCACAAAGACTGTTAGTTACTTTACACGTGATCACAATGTTGCCAGACTACCAATCTTTAACGTCCATTTACGGTCCGAAATATGCTCAAGACGAGATTTTTGACAGACTTTTTGTATTGCTAGTACGTGAGGAATGGGGCTGCGAAGTCGGGGTACGTGAATTTTCCTTCACCCTGTATACAAATCGTAGATACAGTTGTCACAGTTTTCGTCCCCCAAAAGAGTTATGTGATAATTAAATCTGTCTGCGATTTCCACCGTAGTACACCAAGAACCGACAGTAGGTCGTATTCTGTTTGTAACAAGAGACTGAGTTACTAGGTTCATGCACTAGCTTTTGTTTTGCGTATTGGTTTTGCGGCTGCTATGGGTTTATTTATCGATTGTCATTTTTTATTTGTAGTTCACTGTCGCTCTCTGAGTTTAAATATTGTCATTTTTTTATTTGGAGATAGTAAGTGGAGCTGTGGACGCTAGAAGATGGGGTGCCAAGTGGACAAACAGGAACGTTTCCGACATATTCTTCTGTTTGAGTTCAACAGAGGGGCAACAGCAGCGGAGGCAGCCGGATTCATTTGCGCCGTGTATGGGGGTAATACTATTGGTCAGAACACAGCAAGAAAATGGTTTCCTGGTTTTAAGAAGGATCGTTTTGACATTAATGACTCTCCACGTTCGGGAAGATATTCGGGATTTGATGAAGATCGTTTAAATGCAATAATCCAGAATGATCCATGTCATTGTACTTGAGAACTGGCAAATGTGACGAACTGTTGTCATTCCATCATTGTGCGACATTTGCCTGCAATAGGGAAGGTTTAGGTACCAGGTGAATGTACAGCACGCTCTAAGCCAAAACTACAGAAATCAGCGAATGCCATGTGCGCACCATTGCTTGCTCATCAATTGGCTCGTGAAAAGTACCGACCATTTCTATCGTTTCTCGTTACTTGTAGCACAAACTGGTGTCTTTGTGCTACCATAAAGAAAAATGAATTGTTGAACCCAAACAAAGCAGCAACTCCCCGTACAAAGGACTGCGCGCATCCACAAAAGATAATGTTAAGCATCTGGTGTAAGAGCGACAGTGTGATTTACTACGAATTGCTTCCCCGAGGGGTAGCCATCACTGCTGACATTTGTTGTCGACAACTCAGAGGTCTGACACACGCAGTCCAACGGCAAGGAAGACTGCGTGGAGTGATGCTACTCCACGAAAACACCTGCCCGCGAACTGATTGACAAAAAACCGTATACAGAAATTGAGTTCGGAAGTCGCTGCACACCCACCTTACTCACCAGATCGTGCGCCCTCGGATTTTCACCACTTCCGCTCTCTATCGAACAACCTTCGAGGAACTTCTCTTCCGGATGAAAATGCCCTCCAAACACGGGTCGACGAGTTCTTCGCCTCAAAACTAAGTGATTTCTACAGTCGGGAATCGAAAAGTTACGCCAGCGTTGGCAGACTGTTCTAAATAGTGAGGCAGAATACGTAAATAGTGAAACAGTATATATTATTCATGACTAAAATCTCTGTTTTGTCTGCCTGTTGTGTTTATTAAAATTATGAACAAACTCGACACACTTTTGCACTAACCTAGTACTTGGTAGTGGGATTAGGCGGGATGGGGGGGGGGGGGGGGGGGATCGTGTAAAGTGTAACGCGGACATCGATGATTACTAAGTTAACACTTTTCCTAGTAAGGAATAGGCTAACACCAACAAGGTGTTACAACTGAAATTTCAAGCAGCCGTAGTACGGGTACAGTATAAGAGATATCAACAGTACATTTACTTAATAAATAACAGAGCCATACGCACACAGACACATACACACACACACACACACACACACATACACATACACACACACACACACACACACACACACACACACACACACGCACGCACGCACGCATACACACACACACACATGCACGCACGCATACGAACAGTCTCACACATACCCACAAACGATTACCTGTTCATGCACACTATGTTATAAACACGTACAAAAATAATACTACAAAATTTGAAAGTAATGCACGTAGTACAATACCGGTACTATGAAATTAATGTGATGGCTTTTAAATACGTAATGTTTGCAGACTATTTTATGAGGTATATCTGCATTGATGAAGTTCAGTGATGCTGATTGGAATTATCAATTAATATAAATGCAACAGTTAATTCTTTGAATCACTGTTGTAAAATTTCACACTGTTATAATTTTATCACGATGGGTAACAAAGTCATTCACTCTCTGTAATTACTCACAAACAGAAATTTGCTCAATAAAAGTGGAGAGCTGTACTTGACACCGTCTGTACCACTTACCTGTATCGCTCGACGTACGCATTGTCGAAATGCGATATCTTCATTTTACTGCCGGATTGACATTTTCCACTCTCTCGAAATGCATTCGGCATAATTTTGTGGCTAATATCCGTAGCATTGAACGGCATCCTCCATCAAATGGTTCAAATGGCTCTGAGCACCATCGGAACCGCTCGGCCACTCCGGCCGGCGCATCCTCCATCCACTCAAAGTATTGCCTCTTTCATTTATGGAGAACTACAGTTCTTTCAGAACAACACCTCTCAAATTACAAGAAAAGATTTACAGTTAGATATTGTCTTTCATGTTATATATTCCAGTATTTACACGAGCTGCTCTTAAGAGTTTTAAAACCAAACGATGATGATCGGGAAATAGGTTACATGTATTATCCACCGAAGACCGTAGCTAGTTTGAAAGGCGTAGGAGCGCAATAAAGAAGAAACGTTGTACCGGGTCATCTTGCAATATTTGAACACCTACATTATCGCGTTTGTTAGGGAGAACTTTCATCGGCATGAGGCTGTGTGTCCGTCAACATGAGCTTTGGTGCGCGGGTTGTTCAAGGTGTTAGCATAATGTGTGTATCATACTGACGTGGGAAGAGGAATTCAATCTCTTTTATGGTGGTATCCACTCTACTTCTAAGAACTCAAAGACGACCTAATTCAGTGTCCCCAATTCCCATCCTCCTTATTCATTCTTCTCCGCCAAGAGACGTCAGCATTACTCGATCGTTACAGACTTCGTGGAACAGCACATTTATTCATACCTGTCATGGCCCCTCACTCAGACGATCCATCAATGATTGTTTCAATAAAGCCATAGTTCGATTCACCAAAATACTTGGATTTATCCGTTCTTTTGATTTTTCCAAACCTTCTATTGAGGTGGAGAAACTCATCTGAATGCAAGTTTGGAAAAATCAGGAGAGTAGGTAGATTCATCTTCGTAAAAGATCCAATCGAATAGGTTTGAAAAACAAGCAAACAAAGGACAAACTAGTAAGACTGGAACAATTGGTCGAAACAGGTATGAGAAAAGAAGAAACTCGTCCAGTGCATAGATTAGAAGCTAAACCCCTGATGTTACATCAGAAGCAATTTGCAGTTCAGTATGCGTGCATGATTTCTGCACGTTTAGGGAATACGACGTGGGAGTACTGGACGAGGGGTGGGGGTGGGGTGGGGGTGGGGGTGGGGGAATTGAACATCATTCGCTACGTACTACAAAACTGAACAGCGTTTATTTATAACAAAAGCCAACTTTAAAACAAAGCAGACAAGAAGTAACACAATAATTTTCTTTAGGATTACAGCAACAGCCAAGGAAACTTAAAACTGAATAGTGAGCATTTAAATACCAAGAAACAAACTTCTTCTTTCAGATCGATCATTTAGATTTCAAATTTTAAGCTGAAAAGAGATTAGCTTTAAATCAACATTCGAATATTAAATGGGAAAATTGCAGCACAATTAAAATTTCTAATCTCAAGTTGGCTTTAAAACAACAATACAAACAGTCAAGTTTCAACAGAGTTAGAAGTACCTTAAATACCCTGAATTAGACAATAAACACGAAAACAAATTAATAATGCCTAACAGACTTCTCAAAATCAGGTGTTAAATTGTCAGATCGACTCCGAAGCCGAGAAGCGTAAAGAAGATTGGCCCGGACGTCACCGGGAGCTGGAACGCCTCACAATTACCTGGCCGAGACACCCAAAACAGCTGCTTCTAAAACACACAAAGCACAAATTTTGAAACAAAGCACAGATACCTATGATCATGGTGCACAGAAATACGCCGACCTCAGTGGCCCACAGGCTAAGTTAGGCAATTTATTTTGCTCTAGGCAGTTGAAAAGAAAAAGCCAGTATGTATACTAAATACAGTGTCCACAATTCAATCAACAATCCCACTCTTGAGCAAGAATTCAACAACCATGATAGTACGCAAAATATACGACAAATCTGTAGTTACTGATCCATGATCACCAGAACGCTTCTAATATACTAGGCAAACAGAAGGTTATTTAATAATCAGTAAATAAGAAGGAAACTATTTCAGCGCTAATTTCTGAAACATCCAATAAGAAACATTAAATTTGTAACGCAGCAAAATGTTAATATACATACACGTCAGGGAGAAAACAGTAAATGAATATCCAATCAACACACTAGGAGGAACTTCCTCAAGGGAGACTGAGCTTAGTCAAACGAGACGACAGGTTCCAGTCTCAATAATAGCGGCTTGCCGTCAGCAAAGATCACTTCTCAAACACCAGACATTAGCAGGCTCGCATGCGGACAATCTCAGCGGCGAAGACACACAGGGAGGATTGAGTGACTTGAAAACCACGCTATAACTGGATTCCAGCGTAACGTTCCGGAAGCCGTTCATCCGGTCTTTTAAATGTAGGCTGCTCTCGGCCACAAGTTGTTGCTCCATAGAGGCGCCAGGTAACAGTAAAACGCACTCCCCGACCTGCAGCGGCCCACCTGCGGCC
Organism: Schistocerca piceifrons; assembly: GCF_021461385.2. NCBI lineage: Eukaryota > Metazoa > Arthropoda > Insecta > Orthoptera > Acrididae > Schistocerca > Schistocerca piceifrons. Next base: position 1,022,131,125 of record NC_060139.1, on the reverse strand, counting down.
AGCTATCGTTCCCCGGCTCCGTACGGGCGCACTGTACTGGTCTTCTAACTCGCTGTTTTCCAACTACAGCCAAAGACACGCCCCGCGTATCCGACGGCCCAGCACAGTACGCCTGGAACGGTCCACGCTGCCCAGCCCACGTATCAGGGACCGGACACACCCGACCGCTTGCCTGGCACGTGACTTCTGTCCTGCTCGCCAGTTCGACTCCAAGAGAGCGAGAGCGCTCGCGCGCGGCCGTCAGAGACTCGGTACGGTACGCGTGTCCCCTCTGGCCAAAGATCATACTACTTGCAAGCCAGACGCGACCTATCGACTCGCATCACCGCTGATTGAATAAGATAGGAGAAGTGAAAGAACTAAATGAGAAGGAAACAAAAGCTCTTAGGACGATCATCGGACCTACAAAAGGAAACGATAGTACATGGAAGAACAGGAGAAATGAAGGTCTGTGCAAGTAGGCGGGGAAAATCACAGTCACTGTACGCAGGAGAAGGCTGAAGTATTATGAGGGCCGCTTCAGAATAAAAGAATGCAGACTGACATTGAAAATCTTCAACTTAATCACCAAACTAAAGACGATCGCAAAATGGTTTGAGAAAATATCAAAGGACATTGAGGAAGTCGGGATCAATCAGAAAGAAATCTGAGATGAAGAGGTATTTAGAATCAAGGCTGAAAAATTCAAGGAGTTCCAGGAAATGCACAGTATTCGTACAAGGACCAAGATCAGCTGGAGAGGAAAGCAGGAGCAACCTCAGCGAATGAGTGAAGACTCTGGGAGGAGAGTAAAAGACTAACCAACAAACCAATTCAAAATTGTTAGGGCTTTCGTGGCCACTTGTTGACAAACTGCTTGCTGGGTTCTGTTTCGAGTTCTTCGCCTGACGTTCTTCTGATGATTCATCTGACGTTTCGCCAGCACGAGTGGCTGGCATTGTCAAAGTTTCTCCCTCCAATGCTGTCCACCACCAGCAATGACAAACGAATTGTTTCCCGTGGTCCACAGAAGGCAGAAATCGGAAAAAGAGAATAAGAAAACAAAAGACTGGGACCCACTGTGTTCCACATTCTGATTTAGCACTCAGTCTCTAAAGAACAAAATATGCACTGGAATAAGTATAACCTTCATTTAACCATTGATATATTCCCACATGTCCGCAGCTCGTGGTCTTGCGGTAGCGTTCTCGCTTCCCGCACACGGCGTCCCGGGTTCGATTCCCGGCGGGGTCAGTGATTTTCCCTGCCTCGAAATGACTGGGTGTTGTTGCATCGTTTTCATTATCTTCATTCATTCCCTATGCGGTCGGAGGAAGGCAATGGCAAACCACCTCCGCTAGGACCTTGCCTAGTCAGCGGTGCGGGTCTGCGCATCGTCCCCTACGCTCTTCGGAGTAGGGGACCTCAACATCATCATCATCATCATATTTCCACATCCACTTTACAGCAAAGTGATGATGAATGTGAGCATTTGCAATGAGCGCAATAATATGTGTACATAGCTGTTTTAAAATTGACACGCCGACTTCCCGAGTAGCTCACCATACCAACATGAGCCATCTACATTGTACAGCACAATTTACTGCGTTAATGGAGGAGATTATGTAATGATGTAAACATTGATCATAAGATGGCGACAGAGATTTGCCGAAACCGGCCCACTTTAGCGATGTCAGAAGTATACTTATCTGTATTCTCGGATGTATACATTGTCGAAAATGGTTGTATTTCATGTTTCGTTAGTAACCTTGTACCTTCTAATACAGGTAATCGTTTGGTAATAAACGAAAATTTTCGCAAATATTCACTAATAAACATAATATTTGGAACTGTCACGGAAACCTTAATTAGTAATCAGTATTTGATGTTTCTGATCAACGGTCATACAATAATTTTTAAATGAACACACCGCTATTTGACTGTACTGTGGTTTCTGTAACTACGACACAGCTTTCAGCTTTTCATGCCATTCTCAAGTTATTGAGCTTATGTCATTACAGGACATGAAGCTCAAAATTAGCCTTAAATTAAGAAAATATGACGTGCTTCCACTATTATTTATTGATGTTTTTACGAGATGATGATTTTACATCTGGCATTTCGAGTGGAGTGAATATTTTTCTTAATTTATGGCCAATTTGGTGCTTGATGTTCTGCAATACATGCTAATGATGTGAACTCAGTCCCTTGAAAATGGCATAAAACGCCGAATCCTGCGTCGTAATACAATAAACAACAATAGAGTCAAATGGCGCTGTGTTCATTTAAAAACTTAATCAATAAATTACAAAGTAATTTGCTGTAAATGAACAAATAAAGACGTAAGCTTTGCACAAAACAATCGACATTAAAATATAATTTATGTTTCGCCTCTGTGAGTAAACTTGAAACAACTGGGGCTTTTCTATTAACACAAAGCACTGATTCAGATAAAGGTGTAAGACAACTATAATTATCACTGTCCAAAGCTAAGCAGCATTATACACGAGACTCCATACTGTATTGCCGAACGAATATGAGATTTCGCGAATGCAAACGGCCTTTTATATGCTTAGGTACACGTAAGGTGCTCCCTTTATTCCTGTTAAGCCTGTGTTAAGCTGTAAGCTAATCCCAACAGCGCAGCATCCACAAGCAATTCAGCACATATGTGGAACGTGCCAACTCCGAAGACGCAAACCAGTGACCATGAAGGCACAGGGAAGCGAAGATTCTGCAATTGTCCTAAGTACACCTGTCCCACAGCCACTGATAATACGATGGGTCGGACCTCCGACCTCGGTGAGCGCTCATAGTTGCTCTACTGAACCGCAGACAAAAATTCAGAGGAGAAGGAGTGCGAATGTTTAGCAGTTAAGTGAGCTCGTCTAGGGACTCTGCACCCTGTCGCGAGATGTCGACCAACCCTTCACTTGGTAATATCGAGCAAGAAAGTTTTGTTAGCGGCAGTTGTTGTTGTTGTTGTTGTCTTCAGTCCTGAGACTAGTTTGATGCGGCTCTCCATGCTCCTCCATAATGTGCAAGCTTCTTCATCTCCCCGTACTTACTGCAACCTACATCCTTCTGAATCTGCTTAGTGTATTCATCTCTTGGTCTCCCTCTACGATTTTTACCCTCCACGCTGCCCTCCAATGCTAAATTTGTGATCCCTTGATGCCTCAGAACATGTCCTACCAACCGGTCCCTTCTTCTTGTCAAGTTGTGCCACAAACTCCTCTTCTCCCCAATTCTATTCAGTACCTCCTCATTAGTTATGTGATCTAACCATCTAATCTTCAGTATTCTTCTGTAGCACCATATTTCGGCAGTCCAATGTAACACGCGCATGGGTCAGAAATACGTAAAAAATATAAGGAGCAGATGTCGAGATGGTGGTGCTGGTAAGTTGCTAGGCTTACACACTACTTAAAATAGCCGGCCGGTGTGGCCGTGCGGTTCTAAGCGCGTCAGTTTGGAGCCGCGTGACCGCTACGGTCGCAGGTTCGAATCCTGCCTCGGGCATGGATGTGTGTGATGTCCTTAGGTTAGTTAGGCTTAAGTAGTTCTAAGTTCTAGGGGACTGATGATCTCAGTAGTTAAGTCCCATAGTGCTCAGAGCCATTTTGAACTACTTAATCTAACTGAAACTACCGAGCGAGGTGGCGCAGTGGTTAGACGCTGGACTCGCATTCGGGAGGACGACGGTTCAATCCCGCGTCCGGCCATCCTGATTTAGGTTTTCCGTGATTTCTCTAAATCGCTCCAGGCAAATGCCGGGATGGTTCCTTTCAAAGGGCACGGCCGACTTCCTTCCCCGTCCATTCCTAATCCGATGAGACCGATGACCTCGCTGTCTGGTCTCCTTCCGCAAAACAACCCACCCAACCCCTCTCTCGGATACTTTCTACTGTAGATGCATCCCACTCTCTAACTGAAACTAACTTACGCTAAGGACAACACGCACACAACCATGCCCGAGGGAGGACTCGAACCTCCGACGGGTGTGTCAAGGCGCCTCAGACCGCGCGGCTACCCCACAAATGTAAAGACACTGCCCGTGAAATTGTATGGTATCCTTAAAGTGCTGTTCTGCAGGTTCATCTGAAGTCTTTTATTTCACGTGTATGGCGAACTCATAGAGTAGCAGGCAATAGGAAGGAAGAGAGTTAAGGGTTTAATGATCCGTCGACACCGAGGTCAGAAGCTGGTAACATGTAGACAGAGCCATAGAATGACGCCGCCGTATATACTGGCACCTGTCGAGAGCAGTATTGACACGGCATTTGACGCTGGGCGACCGAACAGTATAGCGACTCCCTGCAGGCAGCCTTTGATACGGTAAAGGTCAGACAGCGAACGAACACGTACGTCACTGTAAAGCAAAGAGCGAGGCAGTCGCTGCTCGCCGACGCAATCGCCGCCCTCGCAACATAACGGCGCCTTGGGGACCCTGCGCTCCGCGTTTGTTACCGGGTGCAGGACCGAAAATAGCCGACCCGATAGCACACGGCAACGCGCTAGCACGTGTGACGTGTCGAGCTACAGAACCAAGTGCGGCAAACGCTTGACGTACATAGCGACGTGTTGAAAGGCCACCGTTTTGAAGCGATCGGCTCATATAAATCGCGCATGCGCGTGCCATGCGTAAGTCACTTGTCTACCCAGAGAGAATAAGCCACTAGCTGACGGTGTCCGGTGGAGCGGAACCTCTCTGCAAACAGGAAAGGGCAACAACCTCTGGTGGAAACGTCAGAGCTTTGACCGTGCTGCCCAATCATTGCTCTGGGCGCGCATTTTTGCCTCGTACATTTAACAACAAAGCACTGTCCTCTATCCCTCTCGTCCCGGGCAACAGACGAAGCAGATGTGACTGAAACTCTTGTCTGGCGTATGTGAAATGGGTGCGTTCGACCAACCACGTTCAGCGTAATGGTTAGATTGCAGCAAGCTGTGAGCAATATGATTGTATTCATATGATTGCAAATAGCGAGAGTGTTAAGATGTATTTAAAACTGCGCCATTTTCGCACTGCATTCTGCATTAGTACTTGCCGTAGAAATGTTATGACTTTGTTACCGCTTCTGATTTTATCCAGACATGGTGTGATCGGTATCCGCTTCTGAATAAATCAGTGAAAACTCAATGCACTTACAGAATCTATCATCCACAAAGTAATTTTTCAGAAGTTGGTAAATTCACTTTTTCATATTTTTGGTCTCTCGTGTTCGGAAGTGTGTTAAGTGTACTAACCCAATGGTCGTCTCCACCCATGACGGTTGAGCTTGTACACATTATACTGGATTTATCATAAACCTGGTCTTCGTGAAATTCATTACCTTACCCCCTTTACTTTGTTCACAAATTCTACCATGTGTAACTTGCCCCACTGAGTGAGTATTTCACATTGGCTTGGCCGTGTGGGGTAGGTGTGCGGTCTGAAGCACCCTGCGACGGTTTGTGCGGCTTCCCCTGCCGGAGGTTCGTGTCCTCCCTCTGGCCTGGGTGTGTGTCTTTTCCTTACCATAAGTGAGCTTAAGTTAGATTAAGCAATGTGTAAGCCTAGGGACCGATGACCTCAACAGTCTGGTCCGATAGGAACTTACCAAAAATTTCCAAATTTTCAGATTGGCTTCATACAAAATGTGCTCCATTAACTGACACTGAGGTAACAAAAGTGGTGCTATGGTGAAATGCACATACAAAGATGGTGCTCGTATTGCGCGCACAAAGTCTAAACGGACAGCGCATTGGTGGAGCTGTCATCTACCCTCAGTTGATTCACGTGAAAAGATTTGCGACGTGATTCTGTCCGCACGACGGGTATAAAAAACTTTGAACGCGGAATGGTAGTTGGAGCTATACGCATGAGTCGCTTCATTTCGGCAATCGTTAGGGAATTCAGTGTTACGAGATCCACAGAGTCAAGACTGTGCCACACTAAATTTCAGGCGTTATCTCTCACCATCGGTAACACAGTGGCCGACAGCCTTCATTTAACGACCGAGAGCAGCGATGTATGCGTAAAGTTGTCGGTGCTAATAGACAAGCAACACTGCATGAAATAACAGCAGAAATCAATGTGCGACATACGATGAACGCATTCGCTAGGACAGTGCGGCGAAATTTGCCACTAATGGTCTAGGGCAGCAGACGACCAAAGCGAATGCCTTTGCTAATAGCGACTCCTTTCCTGGGCTCGTGACCATTATCGGTTCGTTCCTAGACGACTAGAAACACATGGGCTGGTAAGAAGAGTCCAGATATCAGTTGGTAAGAGCTAATGGTAGGATTCGAGTGTGACGCATACGCCACGAACCGGTGGACCCAAGTTGCCAACAAGAAACTGCGGCGCTGATGGTAGCTCCATAGTGACGTGGGCTGTGTTTAGGTGGAATAGACTGAGTCCTCTGGTCCAACTGAATTGATCATTGACCGGAAATGATTATGGTCGGCTATTTGTAGATTATTTGTAACCATTCATGGGCTTCATATTCCAAAACAACCTCTTTTTTTTGGTCATCAGAAGACTGATGACCAAAGACTGGTCTGATGCGGCCCGTCTCGAATTCCTCTAGTGTGCTAAACTCTTCATCTTAGAATAGCACTTGCAACCTACGAATTCAGTGTTACGAGATCCACAGAGTCAAGACTGTGCCACACTAAATTTCAATTATTTGCTGGATGTATTCCAATATCTGTCTTCCTCTACAGTTTTTTACCTCTACAGTTCCCTCTAGCACCATGGAAGTCATTTCCTCGTGTCTTAACAGGTGTCCTATCATTAAGTTCCTTCTCCTTATCAGTGTTTTCAACATGTTCCTTTCCGTTCCGATTCTCCGCAGGACCTCCTCATTCCTTACCTTATCAGTCCACCTAATTTTCAACATTCGTCGTAGCACCGCATCTGAAATGCTTCGATTCTCTTGTGTTCCGGTTTTCCCATATTCCATGTTTCACTACCATACAATGCTGCACTCCAGACGTACATTCTCAGAAATTTCTTCCTTAAATTAAAGCCGATATTTGATATTAGTAGACTTCTCTTGGCCAGAAATGCCCTTTGTGCCATTGATAGTCTGCTTTTCCTTGCTCCGTCCGACACTGGTAGTTTCACTGACTAGGTGGCAGAATTCCTTAACTTCATCTACTTCGTGACCATCAATCCTGATGCTAAGTTTCTCGCTGTTCTCATTTCTACTACTTTTCATTACCTTCGTCTTTCTTCGGTTTACTCTCAATCCATACTCTGTACTCATTAGACTCTTCATTCCGTTCAGCAGATCATGTAGTTCTTCTTCACTTTCACTCAGAATAGCAATGTCATCAGTGAATCGTATCACAGATATCCTTTCACCTTGAATTTCAATTCCACTCCTGAACCTTTCCTTTATTTCCATCATTGTTTCCTCGATATACAAATTGAACAGTACGGGCGAAAGGCTACATCCTTGTCTTACACCCTTTCTAATACGAGCACTTCGTTCTAGGTCGTCCACTCTTATTATTCCCTCTTTCCTGTTGTACATATTTTATATGACTCTTCTCTCCCTATAACTTACTCCTACTTTCCTCAGAATTTCGAACATCTTGCTCCATTTTATATTGTCGAACGCTTTTTCCAGGTTGACAATTCCTATTAACGTGTCTTGATTTTTCTGTAGTCTTCCTTCCATTATTAACCACAACGTCAGAATTGCCTCTCTCGTGCCTTTACCTTTTCTAAAGCCAAACTGATCGTCATCTAGCGCATCCTCAATTTTTTTTCCATTCTTCTGTATATTATTTTTGTCAGAAACTTGGATGCATGAACTGTTAAGCTGATTGTGCGATAGTTCTCGCACTTGTCAGCTCATGCGTCTTCGAAATTGAGTGGAGGATGCTTTTCCGAAAGTCAGATGTTACGTCACCAGACTCATACATTCTACACACCATCGTGAATAGTCGTTTTGTTGCCACTTCCCCCAATGATTTTAGAAAATCTGATGGAATGTTATGTAATCCTTCTGCCTCATTTGATCTTAAGTCCTCCAAAGATCTTTTAAATTCTGATTCGAATAATGGATCCCCTATCTCTTCTAAATCGACTCCTGTTTCTTCTTCTATCACGTCAGATAAATCTTCCCCCTCACAGAGGCTTTCAATGTATTCCTTCACCCCTTATCCGCTCTCTCATCTGCATTTAACAGTGGAATACCCATTGCACTCTTAATGTTATGACCCCTTCTTTTAATGTCACCGAATGTTGCTTTGATTTTTCTGTATGCTAAGTCTGTCCTTTCAGCATTAATTTCATTTTCGATGTCTTCACATTTTTCCTGCAGCCATTTCGTCTTAGCTTCCCTGCACTTCGTATTTATTTCACTCCTCAGTGACTTGTGTTTCTCTATTCCTGAGTTTCTGGAACATTTTTGTACCTCCTCCTTTCATCAATCAGTTGAAGTATTTCTCCTGGTACCCATGGTTTCTTAGCAGTTACCTTTTTTGTATCTGTGTTTTCCTTCCCAACTTCTGTGATGGCCCTTTTTAGAGACATTAATCCTCTTCAACTGTACTGCCTACCGACCTATTCCTTATAGCTGTATCTATAGCTTTAGAGATCTTAAACCGTATCTCGTCATTCCTTAGTACTTCCGTATCCCACTTCTTTGCGTGTTGATTCTTCCTGACTAATGCCTTAAACTTCAGCCTACTCTTCATCACTACTATATTCTGATCTGAGTCTATATCTGTTCTTGGATACACCTTACAATCCAGTTTCTGATTTCGGAATCTCTGTCTGACCGTAATGTAATCTAACTGAAATCTTCCCGCATCACCCGGCCTTTTCCAAGTATACCTCCTCCTCTTGTGATTCTTGAACACAGTATTCACTATTACTAGCTGAAACTTGTTACAGAACTCAATTAGTCTTTCTCCTCTTTCATTCCTTGTCCCAAGTCCATTTTCTCCTGTAACTTGTATACTTTTCTTCTACTCCTTCCCCTACAACTGCATTGCAGTCCCCCATGACTATTAGATTTTCATCCCCCTTTACATACTGTATTACGTTTTCAATATCCTCATACACTTTCTCTATCTCTTCATCTTTAGCTTGCGACGTCGGTATGTATACCTGAACCATCGTTGTTGGTGTTGGCTTGCTGTCGATTCTGACAAGAACAACCATGTCACTGATCTGTTCACAGTAACACACTCTCTGCACTACCTTCCTATTCAAATGTTATGGATGACAATGTCCTATGTCATTGGGCCCCAATTTTTTGCGATTGATTTGAAGAACGTTCTGGACAATTCGAGTGAATGATTTGGTCCCCCAAATTACCCTACATGAATCCCGTCGAAAATTTATGGGACATATTCCGGAAGTCAGAAAATCCTGCACGGGCAACACTTTCGCATCTGTGGACGGCTTCCAGGCAGAATGGCTCGATATTTCTGCAAGGGATTCCCAACGACTTGTTGAGTACATGGGACGTCGAGTTGCTGGAATACCTTGGGCAACAGGAGTTCCGACACGATATTAGGAGGTAGCTCATTACTTCTGTGACCTCAGATTAACTACTATTTACTCAGGGCTATGACAGTTACATCAGCAGTACTTCCACTTATCTTTCATAAGAAGTAGTGAGCAATTCAGGTATGGCGTCGCGAATGCTGTTCTTCAAGGTATACGGCAGCAGAGGTTAGGTCATATCATAAATTATTACTTCCAACAACCACGCGTTGCATGGTCAGTGTATCAGAAGCCCATCGGTTGACAAACACATTTGTACTGCACAAATTGGGCCTATAAGGCCCAATTTTAATACACTTTAAGGCAGTGTAGTACGAGGTTTACACTCAGTGGTCTAGCATAAAACTGAATTGTGTTACTTCCAAGTCAGGCTCGCTCCTCACATTCAGTTCTGCGATATGTTTTCAGACAGAAATCCGATTCATAATCTTACAGTGACAATCAACTACATTTTGTGCTGTTATCATTCAAAGATCGCACTGCCACAGAAAAGTCAGCAACACATATCGATACTACGGTATCGGCCCCTGTCCGGTTGGTCGCAATGTCAAATACGCGCTCAGCTGCTTTTCCTACAGCCGCCACCACGGCACTAGGACGCTGCTGCGAACGGTTACACCGCTGTCTATGATACGCAAACATCCCCTCTCCAGATCTCCAGCGCCGGTTGCACTTACGTTCAAACATCGATGCACAGACCTCATTTTGTGTGCTTGCCGTTTCATAACATTCACAGACTTCCTTAGCGATCTGGGCTCGTCATCAGCGGAATATGTTATTTTAAACTGAGGGCAACCGCAGCCAAACTTCCAGATTTTGAAAGAAATAATCCGCACTGGTTGCAGAACTTTTCTTATTAAAAGCCACACCCGGTTTCGCAGCACTAGTAGACGCATCCTCAGGTGCTAAAAATTATTATTAACAGGTCATCGCGGAAAGGTAACTCCCCATCATTCTTCATCATTACATCATTAGAAAGAATTTTTATCTCGTGAGGTTGCGTCTTCTAGTGGCGAGAAACCGGTCCTGACTTTTAATAAAAAGTAATCTACAGCCAGTGCGAATTGTTTCTTTCAAAATCTACAGTATAGTAGCTTGTTGAAGACTGAATTGTGAACCTTTGTATCTGTATATATTTCAAGATTGAAATCTACTGTTAGCAACTGACTCTGCAAGTACAGTAAACGAAGTTATGTAATACTTTCATTACTTGAAATTAGAATAAATTAATATAACGAACCGCCTCTGTTTCTCGCTTCTGTATACGCTAAAGAACCACAAAGCGTGCAGAGGATGTTGCAACAGATAACATTGACGTTAGCCAGGTCCCGCTGCACTGTGCAAGACGACCGGGGGGCTCTCCTAAATGCGACGCCTCCCTCTCAGCGCCCTCGCACGGTGGTCAATATACAGGGTGTTACAAGAAGGTACGGCCAAACTTTCAGGAAACATTCCTCACACACAAAGAAAGAAAATATGTTATGTGGACAAGTGTCCGGAAACGCTTACTTTCCATGTTAGAGCTCATTTTATTACTTCTCTTCAAATCACATTGATCATGGAATGGAAACGCACAGCAACAGAACGTACCAGCGTGACTTCAAACACTTTGTTACAGGAAATGTTCAAAATGTCCTCCGTTAGCGCGGATACATGCATCCACCCTCCGTCGCATGGAATCCCTGATGCGCTGATGCAGCCCTGAAGAATGGCGTATTGTATCACAGCCGTCCACAATACGAGCACGAAGAGTCTCTACATTTGGTACCGGGGTTGCGTAGACAAGAGCTTTCAAATGCCCCCATAAATGAAAGTAAAGAGGGTTGAGGTCAGGAGAGCGTGGAGGCCATGGAATTGGTCCGCCTCTACCGATCCATCGGTCACCGAATCTGTTGTTGAGAAGCGTACGAACACTTCGACTGAAATGTGCAGGAGCTCCATCGTGCATGAACCACATGTTGTGTCGTACTTGTAAAGGCACATGTTCTAGTAATAGAGGTAGAGTATCCCGTATGAAATCATGATAACGTGCTCCATTGAGCGTAGGTGGAAGAAACTAAAATGAGCTCTAACATGGAAATTAAGTGCTTCCGGACACATGTCCACATAACATCTTTTCTTTATTTGTGTGTGAGGAACGTTTCCTGAAAGTTTGGCCGTACCCTTTTGTAACACCCTGTAGATCCGAGCATCGAAGTGCTCTGCCGAATTCGTGACCTCAGCTAAAGTACTCAACACTATCCAGTAAGACTAAAGAGTTCTTTAAGTCTCAGATCGAAATGTGCTTTTGTCAATGTTGAACATTGTACTTCAAAAAAACAGTTCGTTAATTAGTGAACCAGGTGATGCCTTAATAGTCAGCGACAGCTGTAAATTATCAAGCACTTCTATGGCAAAGGTTTGTATCAAGTTAATTTTTTCGTCATTCATGTAATAAAGTGAACTAATACTTCATATGTTTTAGTTCAAGTGAGTCATCTCCCAGAGCAACAAAAGGACCCACAGTTATGGTACATAGATTGCAGTTGCAGGCATACATTATGAAGAACTGGCAGCATTTATACATCTGCCATATTAGTCCGAATGTAAGCCTCACCTTCCCCCAAAATTCGGCCACCAAAAAATTACGCAGCGCCGTACCCGCGACGCTACAGAAGCTACCCAAAGTGTGGTTTGGACGAATCTGAATTTCGTGGGAGACCCGATGGGTAGTGTAAATTTGTGCTTAGAAGTGGCCTCTGTATCCGATGACAAACTTTCAGATTTTATCGAGAAACTCATCAGCTTCTAGAGTCACGTAAACAAGATGCTGTAGCCGCGATCTTACCATCCACACCAGATCTTCAACTCCGACCAGGCGCGCGTCTTTTGTGACACGCCGAGCAATACGAAAGTGAACCATAAGGGACAGGAAAAAAGTACCTCATTAAGAACAGTCGGAAATAAACGTAAAGGGCGGAAAAGTACGTCATTACGACCAACTGAAAAAACAAACAGAAAATCACGTGGTGTTAGTAGTGACTGCAAAGGGAGGAAAGCTGGCCTCCACCCCTTGTTAGTCTGAAGTGTAAAACTTCGCTCGAGGAAATATTCACAAAGGGTTAGTGATTATTTGTGAAGAAAAAGGCTGAATGCCAGCAAAATTAATGATGGAGTGCTTAGCTAGCGCTAGGAATCGCAGAACTGGTGCACTGTTCAGAACGAGGGCTGTTCTTGTGCTGGATGCATATGAAGGTCGCTTTCCACATGAAATAAAGAATAAGGTCGCTGCTTTTCGGATGGACCTGGTCGTTATACCTGGATGTATGATTTCAAAACTGTAGACGCGAAATATTCTATAATTTTTTTCAGGATAAGTTTCAGTCACCAGTTGAAAATAAATAACGGATATGAAGCAAACTTCGTGCAGTAACTTCACAATAATAAAACAAACAAGAACATAAATTCCTCTACACCTGACACAAATACCTTTCTGTTAAGAAATACACTAAAATTCCATTTCAAGGTAACATTTCATATCGTATAGTTCATTTACTTCAAAACTATGACATCACTGTGTCCTTTACCACCAATAATGAAAGCCTCAAAGTTGCTCTTTCTACACAATGAGAAACCTCATACTGAAAAATGGTTCAAATAGCTCTGAGCACTATGGGACTTAACTTCTGAGGTCATCAGTCCCCTAGAACTTAGAACTACTTAAACCTATCTAACCTAAGGCCATCACACACATCCATGCCCAAGGCAGGATTCGAACCTGTGACCGTAGCGGTCGCGTGCTTCCAGACCGTAGCGCCTAGAACCGCTCGACCACTCCGGCCGGCCCTCCTACTGACAAATCTCTCTTGGAGAGTACAAAACCAATATATTATATGTCCGAATTTTCATTTAGGATAGACAGGGAGCGCATTTAAACCAGCTTTTGTGAGCACTTGCCCAACACAGATGATCAGAATTCATATAAATTTTGCAGAACACCTCAAAACAGAGAATCACACATTTCCTCATCCATCCTTGCATAACATGGAAATTTTACACATAATTGGCAAGGGCTATTAAAAATAAATATATTAGTAGATTTTGAAATATGTATACATTCTCAGTTAACTTCAAAAGATTTGCTGACTGATCAACTTGAATTAAAAAACTGACGCTATTTTGATAGCATACCATGTCTTATAAAATGTGAAAATTAGCACATCCTTTTTATATATTGGAATTGTGTGCCATGCTTTTACAAATGTGTTATACATAACTTCTTTATATTCCTTGGTTCATTCATTCATTCATATCATTTTTGCCCTAATGGACAGTGTTTGAACTCAAATATCTCATGATGGCATAATTTTCACTTCTTTTCTTACTTTTCTCTTCCCCAAATCTCTTCATCCTTTGACTATGCTCTTGTTTCCTTTGTGCCGTCCGTAATGCTCCCGTCTTCCTCTTCTCATTTACCATAAATTTTGCGTTCCTAATTTTTTTCCTGAATTCCTTTCTGTCTTTTATCATTTGTTTGTTGATCCCCAGCTGCCTTATATCTTCCTCTGTTTCATGATACCAATTTGTTGTAAGGCTTGAGTGTTTTACTACATCAAAGATTCTCTTTGTAAGTCTGATGTTGTCCATTCTCTGTATGTGTCCGTAGAAATTTAGTCTGCGTTTTCTGATCATGTCTGTGAGTCTGTCAGTGTGTTGGTATAACTCATTGGCAGGTCTTTTCATCCATATGCCATCTTTGTGTAATGATTCGAATATTTTCCTGAGAATTTTGCGTTATATTTTTTCTGTCTTTATAATGCCTGATGCTCCAATTGTCATCGTTCCTGACGCATATAGTGCTTCCGGTAATACAACTGTTTTGTAGTGTCTAATTTTTGCCTTTCTTGATATGCTTTCCTTATTATAATGTGACCATGTGAGTTTATATAGTTTCTGGAGTCTTTCTGTTCGTTCTATTTTGGATCCCTTGTTTGATCCTCCTATTTGTATGTGTTCCCCTAAATATTTAAATTTTTCGACTCTCTTTACGGATCCATACATCGTTTGCATGATGTGTACATCGTTGGTTTGCCGTTTCATGTATTGAGTCTCCTCATACGATATCTGTAGACCTGTTTTGGCAGCTATTTCATGTTGGTGTTCCAGTGCTTCCTTTGCTTCCTGTGTGTTATTACTAAGTATGGCTATGTAATCTGCAAATGCCGGACATTTTATGATTCTTCTTGTTTCACGTGTTCTTCCTAGCAGTAGTCCTTTAACTTGTTCTTCCCATTGTTTGACACTTTTGTCTAAGACTATGTTAAACAGGACTAGTATAAGCCCATTAATTGTCGGACACCTGTGTGTATCTGGAAGGGTTCCGAAATTTCCCGCATCAACTTAATCTTCGAAGTGGTGTCTGTGAGTGTATGCTGTATAAATGCCCTGGTTTTTCTGTCAATGCCTTATCCTTCCAGTTTGTCAAAGAGAGTTTGTCGGTCTATGGAGTCGAATGCTTTTTTAAAGTCAACAAAGGTAATTACAGTGGTTCTTGTCTGTCTGACTTTCAAAAGTGTTCTCAAGTTCCAGATCTGTTCTATGCCTGATTTCCCTCCCCTGAAGCCTGCCTGGTATTCCCCTATTTGTGGATCTGCTTGTGGTTCTAGTCTGTTTAATAACACCTTTGAGACAATTTTGTATGTGACTGGTACTAGACAAATACCTCTGTAATTATTTGGATCTGACTTATCACCCTTTTGATGTAGGGGGTGGATCAAATCACATTTCTCTTCCTCTGGCAACGTCTCTGTGAGCCAAATTTCTGAGATAATCTTACAAATTTGCTTGGTGATGTGTTCATCTTGGGAGCTTCCAGATCTCAGCAATAATTCCATCTTCTCCTGCCGCTCTATTATTTTTCATTTGTTTGATGATTCTATCTATCTCTTCTATTGTGGGTGGATTAGAATCTGGGTTGGCTGTGGCTTTTCTTCTGTGTGTTTCTTGCAATTCAGAAGTTCATCAAAGTATTGGGTGAAGATTTTGCATATTTCTTTCTTGTTCCTTTCGATGGATCCATATGTCCTTAGGAAGCAAAGGCTAGGAGGTTGGTAACCCTTCATATTTTCTTTGAATGTTCTGTAAAAATTTCTAGTGTTATATCTCTTGAAATCTTCGTCAATTTCTTTCAACCTGTTGTTGTCATATGCAACTTTTTCTATTCTGATTTCCTTTGTTGATTGTTTCTGAATGTCTTGCAATTCCTTCCATGTTTCAGATGTTCTGTTACTGCTGAATTTCTTCCATGCTTGTAGTCTTCTTTCAATGGCTAGATCACAATTTGCGTTCCACCATCTATGATTTCGTTTCCTAGGATGTTGTCCCCATTGCATTGCTTTCTGAATTGTTTTCGCAAAGCCTGTCCAAGCGTCTGCTGAATGCCTATTAATCTCTTCAACACCTTTGTCACTGTTTATCTTCAAGTATTTCGGATCAGGTTTGACTATATTGTTTCGTGCTGTTTTCTTCTGTCTTGGGATTGTCCTAATCTTAACTAGTAGTAAAATAATGATCAGACTCGAAAAATCCATTGGCGTGTACTGACATTTAGAATTTCCCGGGTACATTTGGTGGAAATGGGCACATGATCAATCTGAAATTCTCCCCACATGGTGCTGAGTGTTTTCCTTGTTGTAAGTTTTCGTCTTGGCTTTTGAAATTACGTCGACATAACTTTGAGGTTCAAATTTTGACAATATTTTATGAGGTGTTCTATATTTTTGTTTGTACGAACGTGTACTGAGTGCGAACCTGTGATTTGTATGTACTTTCTTCCTTTACCTAATTACGCATTAAAATCCCCCATTAAGATTTTCACATGTCTTTCTGGAATGTTGTTGGCTACTTCTTCCATGTCTTACCAGAAGTTTTCAGCTTATTTAGGCTTTTTTCTATTATGGTCATTTGTTGGTGCATGGGCATTGATAATTGTGTATGCTTCATTATGCCTATGATGTTATCCATGATTGATTTGTTGTTGTTGTTGTGGTTTTCAGTCCTGAGACTGGTTTGATGCAGCTCTCCACGCTACTCTATCCTGTGCAAGCTTCTTCATCTCCCAGTACCTACTGCAACCTCCATCCTTCTGAGTCTGATTAGTGTATTCATCTCTTGGTCTCCCTCTACGATTTTTACCCTCCACGCTGCCCTCCAGTACTAAATTGGTGATCCCTTGATGCCTCAGAACATGTCCTACCAACCGATCCCCTCTTCTGGTCAAGTTATGCCACAAACTTCTCTTCTCCCCAATTCTATTCAATACTTCCTCATTAGTTATGTGATCTACCCATCTAATCTTCAGCATTCTTCTGTAGCGCCACATTTCGAAAGCTTCTATTCTCTTCTTGTCTAAACCATTTATCGTCCATGTTTCACTTCCATATACGGCTACACTCCACGCAAATACTTTCAGAAACGACTTCCTGACACTTAAATCTATACTCGATGTTAACAGATTTCTCTTCTTCAGAAACACTTTCCTTGCCATTGCCAGTCTACATTTTATATAGTCTCTACTTCGAGCATCATCAGTTATTTTGCTCCCCAAATAGCAAAACTCCTTTACTACTTTAAGTGTCTCATTTCCTAATCTAATTCCCTCAGCATCACCCGACTTAATTCGACTACATTCCATTATTCCCGTTTTTCTTTTGTTGATGTTCATCTTATATCCTCCTTTTAAGAAGCTATCCATTCCATTCAACTGTTCTTCCAAGTCCTTTGCTGTCTCTGACAGAATTACAATGTCATCAACGAACCTCAAAGTTTTTATTTCTTCTCCATGGATTTTAATACCTACTCCGAATTTTTCTTTTGTTTCCTTTACTCCTTGCTCAATATACAGATTGAATAACATCGGGTAGAGGCTACAACCCTGTCTCACTCCCTTCCCGACCACTGCTTCCCTTTGATAGCTCTCTACTCTTTATAACTGCCATCTGGTTTCTTTACAAATTGTAAATAGCCTTTCGCTCCCTGTATTTTACCCCTGCCATCTTTAGAATTTGAAAGAGTGTATTCCAATCAACATTGTCAAAAGCTTTCTCTAAGTCTACAAATGCTAGAAACGTACGTTTGCCTTTCCTTAATCTCTCTTCTAAGATAAGTCGTAAGGTCAGTATTGCCTCACGTGTTCCAGTATTTCTACGGAATCCAAACTGATCTTCCCGGAGGTCGGCTTCCACTAGTTTTTCCATTCGTCTGTAAAGAATTCGGGTTAGTATTTTGCAGCTGTGGCTTATTAAACTGATTGTTCGGTAATTTTCATATCTGTCAACACCTGCTTTCTTTGGGATTGGAATTATTATATTCTTCTTGAAGTCTGAGGGTATTTCGCCTGCTTCATACAACTTGCTCACCAGATGGTAGAGTTTTGTCAGGACTGGCTCTCCCAGGGCTGTCAGTAGATTTAATGGAATGTTGTCTACTCTGGGGGCCTTGTTTCGACTCAGTGCTCTGTCAAACTCTTCACGCAGTATCGTATCTCCCATTTCATCTTCATCTACGTCCCCTTCCATTTCTATAATATTGTCCTCAAGTACATCGCCCTTGTATAGACCCTCTATATACTCTTTCCACCTTTCTGCTTTCCCTTCTTTGTTTAGAACTGGGTTTCCATCTGAGCTGTTGATATTTATACAAGTGGTTCTCTTCTCTCCAAAGGTCTCTTTAATTTTCCTGTAGGCAGTATCTATCTTACCCTTAGTGAGATAAGCCTCCACATCCTTACATTTGTCCTCCAGCCATCCCTGCTTAGCGATTTTGCACTTCCTGTCGATCTCATTTTTGAGACGTTTGTATTCCTTTTTGCCTGCTTCGTTTACTGCATTTTTATATTTTCTCCTTTCATCAATTAAATTCAATATTTCTTCTGTCACGCAAAGATTTCTACTATCCCTCGTCTTTTTACCTACTTGAACCTCTGCTGCCTTCACTACTTCATCCCCGAAAGCTACCCATTCCTCTTCTACTGTATTTCTTTCCCCCATTCCTGTCAATTGTTCCCTTGTGCCCTCCCTGAAACTCTGTACAACCTCTGGTTCTTTCAGTTTATCCAGGTCCCATCTCCTTAAGTTCCCACCTTTTTGCAGTTTCTTCAAGTTTTAATCTACAATTCATAACCAACAGATTGTGGTCGGAGTCCACATCTGCACCTGGAAATGTCTTACAATTTAAAATCTGGTTCCTAAATCTATGTCTTACCATTATATAATCTATCTGATACCTTTTAGTATCTACAGGGTTCTTCCATGCATGCAACCTTCTTTCATGATTCTTAAACCAAGTGTTAGCTATGATTAAGTTGTGTCTTGTCCAAATTCTACCAGGCGGCTTCCTCTTTCATTTCACCTACTACGTTTCCTTCTCTCCCTTTTCCTACAATTCCAGTCACCCATGACTATTAAATTTTCGTCATCCTTCACTATCTGAATAATTTCTTTTATTTCATCATACATTTCTTCAATTTCTTCATCATCTGCAGTGCTAGTTGGCATATAAACTTCTACTACTGTAGTAGGTGTGGGTTTCGTATCTATCTTGGCCACAATAATGCGTTCACTATGCTGTTTGTAGTAGCTTACCCGCATTCATATTTTCCGATTCATTATTAAACCTACTCCTGCATTACCCCTATTTCATTTTGTGTTTATAACCCTGTAGTCACCTGACCAGAAGTCTTGTTCCTCCTGCAACCAAACTTCACTAATTCCCACTATATCTAACTTTAACCTACCCATTTCCCTTTTTAAATTTTCTAACCTACCTGCCCGATTAAGTGATCTGACATTCCACGCTCCGATCCGTAGAACGCCAGTTTTCTTACTGCTGATAGCGACATCCTCTTGAGTAGTCCCCGCCCGGAGATCCGAATGTGGGACTATTTTACCTCCGGAATATTTTACCCAAGAGGACGCCATCATCATTTAATCATACAGTAAAGCTGAATGCCCTCGGGATAAATTACGGCCGTAGTTTCCCCTTGCTTTCAGCCATTTGCAGTACCAGCACAGCAAGGCCGTTTAGGTTATTGTTACAAGACCAGATCAGTCAATCATCCAGACTGTTGCCTTTGCAACTACTGAAAAGGCTGCTGCCCCTCTTCAGGAGCCACACGTTTGTCTGGCCTCTCAACAGATACCCCTCCGTTGTGGTTGCACCTACGGTATGGCTATCTGTATCGCTGAGGCACGCAAGCCTCCCCACCAACGGCAAGGTCCATGGTTCATGGGGGGGGGGGGATTATTGATTTATGTACAGCAAATCCTGTACCAAACATTGATGACGTGCCTCTTCTGATAGCATGTTTCCCTTTGTAGATCCTGTAATTTGCTATATTGAAATGGTTTTCATCTGTGAAGGGCGTCTCTTGATTGGCGAGAATTTTGATATGAAATTTTTATAGTATCTCTGTGAGTTGATTTAGTGTCCCAGTTTGAAGAGTGTGTTTGTATTGAGAGTGCCAATGTAGTGTTTGCGAAGAGATTTTGAAAAGGTCCGATTCTATTCCTCATGATGTTCCTTGTCCCGCAGTATCCAATGATCAGGAAAATCCAGTGCGAGGACTGGGGCCTGGGGTAGTGGATTTATTTCCTTTTGTTCCATCATGATCACATCAAGTAGATTTCAGTTGTGGTGATCTTTGAAAAAGATCATGATGATTCAGACTTGATTGTTGAGATCAAGCCATATTTCACAGCCGCACCAACTAGATGAACAGGTGCTGTCCACTAGTCACTGGATACCACAACAGACACTAGTGGATTTCTTGATGTGTGTTTGGTCCGAGCCAGCCGGAGTGGCCGTGCGGTTCTAGGCACTACAGTCTGGAGCCGAGCGACCGCTATGGTAGCAGGTTCGAATCCTGCCTCGGGCATGGATGTGTGTGATGTCCTTAGGTTAGTTAGGTTTAATTAGTTCTAAGTTCTAGGGGACTGATGACCTCAGAAGTTAGGTCACATAGTGCTCAGAGCCATTTGAACCATTTTTTTGTTTGGTCCGCGAGAGCTATTTTATTTTGCTCAGGGTCGCCAGCAAGCCGGTGAGGGCCCCTCTATCCGCCACATGGGTCGCGCCACATTGGAGTACCACCTCTCCGCCCACTACAACAACGTAGTAGGTTCGTGGGATTTGCCTTGGTTATATTTTTTGTATATGCTTTTATATATGTTTTTTGCTGCTAGCACAATACATACATACGTGTGATTCCATTATTGTAAATTGTCGAACAGTGTTTAAAATAATCGCAAGCAATATGTAAGTTTCTGAACATACCATCACATTATCCTGCTATGAAGAAGATATTGACATATGTTAAACTAAGTAACTTTCTGTAATATACTTTTTATAGTTCACATAAATATAGAAAATAACTCTAAAAGATTTGTAATATCATTAATTTTCTAGGCTTCTGAAGATAACAAATTAATTTGTCGAAACCGGTAAAGCATAATAAAATGTATCTGCAACTGATGACTGAAATTCATCCTAAAAAAGTAATACTACTCACATGTCACTATATTTATTCAAATCATTCTTAATACTGCTAGTGCCATTTTATAACTAAATATCGTACTAAAATTCTTTTCTTTAGTAATTATTGATAGGTGTCATGTATAATTTTGGTATGTGAATCTTTGGTATCTGAATCGATAGTAAGCGAGCAGCGATGTGGTAAGCTGTAACGCAGAAGTTAAGGCAATATGTTTGGGTTGCACGATGGTGAGGGGGAGCAGTCGAAGTTTAGCTATGTTTAAGTAAAGAAGACAATGTTTCTCTCTGGTATCACGTCGAGTCGAAGTACAATTAAAATTTATCATTAACATGACAATGAAACTGATTTGTGAATGAAGAAATCTGATGGAATGTGAGGTAAATACAATAATTATGCTATTATTTTTTTACTATTGCTGTGCCATCGAACGAACTTGGTTATTGTACTGAAAGTTGTTAGATTTGAGAGATAGGAAAGTGTATTGTTTGGATGTTGAGAAGTTCTTAAATTTAAAATCTGCTTCGAGAATTTTTTATCATTACACAAAACAGATTGTTATCATTTATGCACATATTTTATTTTCTTACTAACCTTCTTTTTACAATTCTTTTTAGTGGATGTTTCAACCAAGCATGTTCAATTTTCAGTTAACAGAGAACTCATTGCACCTCTCGAGTGTCTCTTTGTAGATACAGTAATTTGCAGCTTTAGCATAGTGGCGCGCAAGACAGAGCAGTACTGCAACGCGTTTTTCGGACTTGAACAGATTAGAGGTAAGGGTAATATATTTTAATTGTGTTATTTATTCAATCAGGGCCAACTTACGTTATTCAGAGACAGTTTCTGTGATCAGATTTTGCAAAGCCAATGACTCTAAACTTCATTTCCAAATGAATTATTCAGGCAGTTTATAGTGTTGAAAATTCTTGCAGTCAGGTTGCTAACTTCTACAATATGAAACACTTCTCGTTTCATTATAACAATTAATTATTATTACTGTGCAGCTTTGCTTTCACAATACTACAATTGATTTACTATCACACCTCTGGCTTACAATAAGAATTAGAGTACTTCAGAGAAATTTTTATTTAGAGAACATTCACTGTCACTATAGCCAACATATTTGTCTTGCGAGATTCAGCAAGATTTATTGGTATTTAAGATAATTCTTAGTTGTTGTTCCATCTCAGTTGCACATTTTAAATTAGATTACATGTTTCGATCACTCTGGATCATGTTCAGACCGAAGGAGTTGTGTCAGCAACCCGTCTTGTCTATTAGAACCACATATCAGAATACTCTGGAATGAGGCTCTGAGTAAACAACCTGGGTAGCTGGCCCAACTACTTAGATGTGGCGATGATACAGAACGATCAAAAGATGTAATGTAATAAAAAATGTGCAACCACACACAGAACAATAAATGAGAATTATCTTATGAAATTATTATGTAAAAATCATCATACTCATGAAAACTTGGTTCGGTGTGTGACAGAGCCTGAAGATCATAATATGATTAGGTTAAATAAATAAAATAACTGTTAATGTTTTCGTTGGACTCCATGAGGGTTTTTACCGGAACAAATGTCAGCAGTCCAAGGGCTAGCTTTAGAGTTCTGAACCACCTTTACTTTACTACGGAGATTGTATTGTTTGCCTGTAACGTAAATTAACAGCACCACCGATTGAAGCCTCTTAACAAAGCAACTTTCAAATTCAAAAGTAATTTGTAACCAAGATAGAGAAAAGAAAACACTAAAGGTTCAGAAAGGTGTCATAGAACCAGTTTGGATGTCTATTTACTAATGGAAGCTAAAGTCAACATTTGGATGAAAGATATAACAAATTAACAGAAGAGTAAAAATTGCCTGCTGCAATTTGGTAAACTAAATAGAAAAGTAAGCTTGTTATGAGTTTGAAATAAAAGCAGTAGGTGTTAGCAATTCTCTCATGGCAGTGAGGTTTGGACTTTTGCGTGATACACATCCAAACACTTACAGTTGCTCAGAGAACTATCAGGGGTTTTTTCCTGGGAAAAACTTGCAGTGACACGAAACAAATAAATTGATAATAAAATAGACTGGATTGCAAGATTTCATTATGCAATCAAGGTGAAATAGCAGAATATGTATCCAGATAAATCGAAGGTAGCCGAATCAAGGAAGTTCTGTCTGAGATTCCAGGAGATGAAAAGAACAGAGACTCTGTTAATGAAAGGCTGGTAGATGACTTTAGGAAGTATGCTGTAAGAACATGGGTCCCTGGATCTGAACACGGTAATCCATGGGAAAATCAAGAGAAGGGCTAATCTATCACTGGTTATTAAAAGGCTTATGATGACTGTAATCATGTTGAGAGAATTGTGTACTGATAAAATACTAACACACCAACTCGATCACTGTCGTCAGTGATAGATAATGGGAAGATTTCTCCTACCCTCTCAATTAGTAACTTTTGGTGTATCAAAAACTGATTATATTGATCAAATCATCAATTCGACGTATTGTTCATCCTGGTTTCAATCACCTGTACTTACTCACTTCGTTCAGTGAATAAGCTGATATTCCGCTGATTACCATGCTCACACTTAGCTCCTCTTATATATTCACTTGTGTTGTTCTAAACATAACAATTAGGATATGTCACTTTATAACTGTTGTCAATGACATTAACTCTCAATCACAGGAGAGTTGGGACTTCTGAGCACTTATACCCACAGTACTTTTATTCTAATTAGAAAGCTTTCTTGCATTTGTTTGCAGTTTCGTCAGTAACCATGATACACGAAAGCCATCATTGACAACACGTCGTAATCACTAAGCCTCGACTTTAATTTTTCTACTATTATTATCTTCATCATTATTACTCTTAATGTCACATTGTCTTTGGAATTTCAACGTAGTCCTGTTTTAATTAAAAAGAAAACATTCATCTGGTCACGAGCCGTCGTTCGGCTTCTTGGACATCGTTAAGTGACAAGTGAATGTAGCAGCCACAGATAAAATGAGGAGAACTTAGTTAGACATTATCGCCATAGATAGGGAGTAAACCTGAAAGAGACAAACGTAATAAGAAGCCGCAGAAATGAGAACAGCGAGAAACTTAACATCAAAATTGGTGGCAAGAAGTAGTCAAAGTTAATGAGCTGTGCTACTTCGGCAGAAAAATATTCCACGACGGACCGAGCAAGGAGGACATAACAACCAGACTGCCATAGGCAAAGGGGGCATTCCTGGCCAAAAGAAGACTACTGGTACCAAAGATAGGCCTTTTTGTTTTTGGGGTTGACATCAGTGAATCATGGCAGTGCGAATGTAGCAAAAAAGATATTGGAGTATTTGAGATGTGGCGGACTGATAAGGTAAGGAGTTAAGAGTTCTCTGCAGAATCGGTGAAGAGAGGAACATACGAAATACAATGAAAGGAAAGGACAGGACGATAGCATGAGTGTTAACACATCAGGGAATGACATCCATTGTACTAGGGGGAACTGTGACGGGTAAATTGGGTAGAGGAAGACAGAGACTGAAATTTATGCAAGAAAACTGAAAAATAAGGTAATTTAATGTTATGTCCCCCCCCCCCCCCCCATGAACCGTGGACCTTGCCATTGGTGGGGAGGCTTGCGTGCCTCAACGATACAGAATACAGATAGCCAGATAGCCGAACCGTAGGTGCAACCACAACGGAGGGGTATCTGTTGAGAGGCCAGACAAACGTGTGGTTCCTGAAGAGGGGCAGCAGCCTTTACAGTAGTTGCAGGGCAACAGTCTGGATGATTGACTGATCTAGCCCTGTAACACCAACCAAAACGGCCTTGCAATTGTGGTACTCTGAACTGCTGAAAGCAAGGGGAAACTACAGCTGTAATTTTTCCCGGGGGCATGCAGCTTTACTGCATAATTAAATTATGATGGCGTCCTCTTGGGTAAAATATTCCGGAGGTAAAATAGTCCCACATTCGGATCTCCGGGCAAGGACTACTCAAGAGGATGCCGTTATCAGGAGTAAGAAAATTGGCGTTCTACGGATCGGAGCGTGGAATGTCAGATCCCTTAATCGGGCAGGTAGGTTAGAAAATTTAAAAAGGGAAATGGATAGGTTAAAGTTAGATATAGTGGAAATTAGCAAAGTTCGGTGGCAGGAGGAAGAAGACGTTTGGTCAGGTGAATACAGTGTTATAGATACAAAATCAAATATGGGCAATGCAGAAGTAGGTTTAATAATGAATAAAAATATAGGAGTGCGGGTAACCTACTACAAACAGCATAATGAAGGCATTATTGTGGCTAAGATAGATACGAAGCCCACGCCTACTACAGTAGTAAAGGTTTATATGCCAACTAGCTCTGCAGATGATGAAGAAATTGATGAAATGTATGATGAGATAAAAGAAATTATTCAGGTAGTGAAGGCAGACGAAAATTTAATAGTCATGGGTTACTGAAATTCGACAGAAGGAAAATGAAGCGAAGGTAACGTAGTAGGTGAATATGGACTGGGGCTAAGAAATGAAAGAGGAAGCCACCTGGTAGAATTTTGCACAGAGCACAACTTAATCATAGCTAACACTTGGTTCAAGAATCATGAAAGAAGGTTGTGTACATGGAAGAGCCCTGGAGATACTAGAAGGTGTCTGATATATTATATAATGGTAAGACAGAGATTTAGGAACCAGATTTTAAATTGTAAAACATTTCCAGGGGCAGATGTGGACTCTGACCACAATCTGTTGGTTATGAACTGTAGATTAAAACTGAAGAAACCGCAAAAAGGTGGGAATTTAAGGAGATGGGACCTGGATAAACTGAAAGAACCAGAGGTTGTACAGAGTTTCAGGTAGAGCATAAGGGAACAATTGACAGGAATGGGGGAAAGAAATACAGTAGAAGAAGAATGGGTAGCTTTGAGGAATGAAATAGTGAAGGCAGCAGAGGATCAAGTAGGTAAAAAGTCAACGGCTAGTAGAAATTCTTGGGTAACAGAAGATATACTGAATTTAATTGATGAAAGGAGAATACAAACGTCTCAAAAATGAGATCAACAGGTTGTTCAAAATGGCTAGAGGACAAATGTAAGAATGTAGAGGCTTATCTCACGAGGGGTAAGATAGATACTTCCTACAGGAAAATTAAAGAGACCTTTGGACACAAGAGAAACACTTGCATGAATTTCAAGAGCTCAGATGGAAACCCAGTTCTAAGCAAAGAAGGGAAAGCAGAAAGGTGGAAGGAGTATATAGAGGGTCAATGCAGGGGCGATGTTCTTGAGGACAATATTACAGAAATGGAAGAGTTGGTAGGCGAAGATGAAATGGGAGATATGATACTGTGAGAAGACTTTGACAGAGCACTGAAAGACCTAAGTCGAAACAAGGCCCTGGGAGTAGACAACATTCCATTAAATCTACTGACAGCCTTGAGAGAGCCAGTCCTGAAAAAACTCTACCATCTGGTGAGCAAGATGTATGAGACAGGCGAAATACCCTCATACTTCAAGAAGAATATAATAATTCCAATCCCAAAGAAAGCAGGTGTTGATAGATGTGAAAATTACCAAACTATCAGTTAAATATGTCACAGTTGCAAATACTAACGCGAATTCTTTACAGACGAATGGTAAAACTGGTAGAAGCCGACCTCAGGGAAGATTAGAATGGAATCCGTAGAAATGTTGGAACACGTGAGGCAATACTAACCCTACGACGTATCTTAGAAAAAAGATTAAGGAAAGGCAAACCTACGCTTCTAGCATTTGTAGACTTAAAGAAAACTTTTGACAATGATGACTGAAATACTCTCTTTCAAATTCTGAAGGTGGCAGGGGTAAATACAAGGAGCGAAAAGCTATTTACAATTTGTACAGAAACCAGATGGCAGTTATAAGAATCGAGGGGCATGAAATGGAAGCATTGGTTGAGAAGGGAGTGAAACAAGGTTGTAGCCTATCCCCGAAGTTGTTCAATCTGTATATTGAGCAATCAGTAAAGGAAACAAAAGAAAAGTTCGGAGTAGGTATTAATATCCATGGAGAAGAAATAAAAACTTTGAGGTTCGCTGACGACATTGTAATTCTGTCAGAGACAGCAAAGGACTTGGAAGTGCAGTTTAATGGAATGGACAGTGTCTTGAAAGGAGGGTATAAGATGAACATCAACAAAAGCAAAACGAGGATAATGGAATGTATTCGAATTAAGTCGAGTGATGCTGAGGGAATTAGATTAGGAAATGAGACACTTAAAGTAGTAAAGGAGTTTTGCTATTTGGGGAGCAAAATAACTGATGATGCTCGAAGTAGAGACTATATAAAATGTAGACTGGCAATGGCAAGGAAAGTGTTTCTGAAGAAGAGAAATCTGTTAACATCGAGTATAGATTTAAGTGTCAGGAAGTCGTTTCTGAAAGTATTTGCGTGGAGTGTAGCCGTATATGGAAGTGAAACATGGACGATAAATGGTTTAGACAAGAAGAGAATAGAAGCTTTCGAAATGTGGTGCTACAGAAGAATGCTGAAGATTAGATGGGTAGATCACATAACTAATGAAGAGGTATTGAATAGAATTGGGGAGAAGAGGAGTTTGTGGCACAATTTGACTAGAAGAAGGGATCGGTTGGTAGGACATGTTCTGAGGCATCAAGGGATCACCAATTTAGTACTGGAGGGCAGCGTGTAAGGTAAAAATCGTAGAGGGAGACCACGAGATGAATACACTAAGCAGATTCAGAAGGATGTAGGCCCTAGTAGGTACTGGGAGATGAAGAAACTTACACAGGATAGAGTAGCATGGAGAGCTGCATCAAACCAGTCTCAGGACTGAAGTCCAGAGCAACAACAACAATGCCATGTGGAAATCGCTATATAATCTCTTTGACCATTTTATTCAGAATTCTGAATACATCCAATTCAGTGCAAGCTCATCACTGGATTTATTTATCTATTGTTATTTATTTGTCGGGTTCTGCGTGACTCTAAGAGCCAATACTACATTTTCATAGAATGAGTCAGCAGATAAATGACACATTCTGATTTGGAAAGTTATAATGGAGGAATTAAGTAATAACAAACAAAACACAGGGACTGGAAGAATAAAAAACACATTATAGAGACAATTTCTCAGCCATTGCGAGGAACATATGTACAGACAGGAGTGTGACACAAGGAAACCTTGCAACTAGGATTTTAATATTGAGGTTTATCGCTCTTTTTTTTCCAATTCTGTTTGAAGCCTATTGAAAATGAAACCTGCTGAATAGAGCATATATTTGTGCACAGTGCTTAAGGAAGTATTTTCCATGTGAATGTCGTTTTTCCGTCTAGTGTTCACTAAAGAAATGCTGCAGTTACTTTGAGATGAGTAAATGTTGTTTAAACAAATCCCTTGATGGATGTACAGGAATGGCAGACTTAGAATTCGTACACACTTGAACAATGGGCTACACGACGTGCGCGAATTGACACCGCATAGCAGTCTGATCGCCAGTTTCTGAACAAGGAACATTGTAGATAAGTGTACAGAGTTGCCCTAAATGTAAAAATACACGCAGGTAATAAATTAAATTAAGTAAAATAGACCAGCGGCCTGTTTCAGTGTCAGTTTAACGGAGAGAATTTTTGCAGTGATTATAGCCGCTTTCAGCTTCTGGAGAGCTCTAATTCACAGTTATGGGCAAAATATAAAAGCGTTCCACGCGAGTTTACAAGATATTTCATATTACTGAGACAGTGATCGCTCGCTGGTAGACTGTTAGTAGTGTGAAACCCGCATAAAAATTGAAACAGTGCCAGACAGGAACTCTGCCATCTCTCTACGGACTGAGCTGTGAAGAAATGACCCACGACCGTGGAGGAAGAGGCACAGTCTAGTCTCCTGAATGATTTTTTACTCTGCAATGGAGCGTGCACCTAATTTAAAATGCACCTAATTTAAAACTTCCTTATACTAAAACTGCGTGTCGAACCCAGCTGTGAGGTCAGCGCGCAATCCGCTGCAGAATGAAAATTAATTCTGTTTGCAGTGTGCTGCAAGACTCACCGATGAAACAAGCTCTGTTAGTGATTTCCGGGATGTGAGCTCCCCAGAACACTTCCCGAAGTGCCCTACCTATTCGGGGTGTTTGCTCTTAAAGCTTCGGATCACACATACTTTTGTAACAAAATGGAACACCTGCGGCTTTTTTTCGATGTTAAGGACGGCTGCAGGTGTTCCATTTTGTTACAAAAGTGAACAGCCAAAGTTCCTCAAACTTTCAATCAAAAGGGTGGACATAGTTTTAGTCTATCAGAAAATTTGGTAAGAGTGAGTCCAGATGGAAGACTCACTCTGGATTCATTAGACGAGTCTCATGGAAGAAGACATTTCATTACGAGTTGCTGTATAATTACCAAAAATTAAAATGGTGTATGCATCAAATGCGCTTGGTCTCAAACATATAAATGTGGGAGGAAGAGAACCCCGCACAAACAAAATTTTTTACTGTTATGAAGTGACTTGCTACCACACAGCAACTTTACCAACAGGACCTAATAGCTATGGGAAAGCCGGATGGCAATACAGATCAGCAACAGTTAACAATGTGTTACTGGTTGAAGTTTTGCACTACCTGTTGGTCCATACTCCTCAGTCAGCCAATAAAATAAACCAATTTTAAGATTTGTTTCCAAGTTACCGAAGTAATCAACGCAAATCTTGTTGCATTTTATTTATACATTCTTAAACAAAATTTTCTGATTATATAAGAAAATCGGTTATCACTAAGCTCCACCATCAGAGGAGTTCAACTTGCTCTGTCCAAAATTAGGTTGTCCGTAATGGAAGTCCTACAATATGCAATTCTGATCCAAAATCAAAAAGCAAATAATTTTCTTTCTAAGTCGGATATTGCACACGGAGTAATAGTGCAAGTATTTGAAATTTAAAAAAATGATTAACCGGCGGACATTTGAAACATAGATCTTGTTCTGACGTGTGCTTGTGGTCACGTTTTCTGTAATCACTAATGAGTAATAAAATAAAAAAATGGCCTATTACTCCTTGCGTACAAGCGCGAGGAGTAATTCAACCAATTTTCAGAAGGATAGCTCTATTAGTGTGCCAGGAATCGATTCCATCAGCTTGAAATACACTGTAGCTCAAGCTTACGGAATGGATTGCGGGCAGACTAATAGAGGTATTTGTCTGAAAGTTGGTTGAAATACTCTTAGCGCATGTCCTCAAGGGAAAATGGGCTAATTTCTGTTATTTTAATTAATTCTTGTGTTATTGCAAGAAACATCACCAAAACCATACGACAAAAGTACATCTTTATTTCAAACGTCCGCCAGTTGAACTTCCTTTTCGGATTTCCATGACGGACACATCTCATTTTGGACTGAGAAACTTTAACCCGTCGGTCGTGGGGCTTAATGATGACCGCATTTCTTTAAAAAATTGGACACGTTTGTCCAAGAACCAATAAAAAATGTAAAAAAAGATTTACGGTAATTGCTTCATTAGTTTAAAAAAGTGGTAAAAGTTGCCTGTTTTATGGGCTGACTGAGAAAAATGAGGCCTCAAATTAAGTATGAAGTATAGTTCAATTCTCACTTACGCTGAGCTGTCTTTAAGCAACGGAATGCTGCTAATGGACGATGACCAATATCACTTGCATTACGTCCAGTTTGACTATTCTTGGTGGCGACTGTAGACTAGTCCTGAGACACTGATCTGATAGTGTCTAGCGATTGTCTGACGAACGTCTTAAGGTACTACCTGTTGGGTGGACCCGTCTGTCCGATTATATTAACATCTGGAGCACGGATGTCTACTTGGAAACTATTTGTGTGATGTAAGGCGAATGAAAAACGCAAAACAATGCATGCCCTCTCTAGAACCTAACCTTAACTAGTTAGCGCCAGATATTTAGGCAACTCTGCATTCTTCTAGGCAGGCTGTGTCCCGTATCCACACCTACATCGACATGCCTGCACTGCAGTTCACATTTAAGTGCCTGGCAAAGGCTTCATCGAACCACTTCCACACCTCCTACCTTTCCACTCCCTAAGTGCGCGCGTGAAAAACGAACACATAAATCTTTCAGTGCAAACTCTGATTTCTCTTATTTTATTACAATAATTATTTGTCCCATTGTAGATGAGTGTTAACAAAATATTTTCGCATTCAGAGGAGCAGTTGGAGATTGAAATTTCGTGAAAAGACCTCGTCGAACGGAAAACGCATTTGTTGAAGTGACAGCTAAGCCAACTCTCGCACTCTCTCCTCTATTTCTCGCAATACAGAACGAGCTGCCCTTCTTTGAGTTTTTTCGATGTCATCCGTCAGTCGTATCTGGTAAGGATTCCATACTCCAGAGGACGAGCAAACGTAGTGTAGGAAATCTCTTTAGTGGATTTGTTGTTTCTTCTAAGTGTTCTGCCAATAACACGCAGTCTTTGGCTCGCTTTACCCACAACATTAGCTATGAAATCGTTTCAATTTAAGTTGTTCGTAATTGTAATTCGTTGAATTGGGAGTCTTTAGATTTGTGTGGCTCATCGCTTAGACGAAATTTAACGGATTTAGTTTAGTACTCATGTAGATTACCTTACACATTTCACTATGTAGCGTCAATTTCCACTTTTCGATCCATACAGATACCTTGCCTAAATCATTTTGCAATTGGTTTTGATCTTCTGATTACTTTACTACACGGTAAATGACATCATCATCCACAAACG
Source organism: Schistocerca piceifrons (assembly GCF_021461385.2). NCBI lineage: Eukaryota > Metazoa > Arthropoda > Insecta > Orthoptera > Acrididae > Schistocerca > Schistocerca piceifrons. Next base: position 1,022,099,389 of record NC_060139.1, on the reverse strand, counting down.
ATCTAAGATGGCTACTGGGATTGTCTCCTAAATCCTTTATAATATGTTATGAACAGTCGAGGGCATACAACACTTCCTTGGGAAATGCCACGTATCACTTCTGTTTCACTCGATGACTTTCCGTCAATTATTACGAGCTCCGATCTTCTCAACATGAAATCACGAATTCAACGGCACAACTGAGATGTTACTAAATAGGCACACGATTTTGTTATAGGCTGTATATTCTGGGAGATACATAATATATCAATGGACGAAACTTAGGATAAATCACAACATTTCAACTAGTTTACTGAAGACCGTCACTCAAGGAAATTGAAAGATTACGTTTCTACTACCCAAGCGAAAACTGGAAAAGGAGTATATAGTACATCCCGGCAAGAAATCCAAATCAAATTAGGAAATGCTGCTCAGAAGATCTGAGAGAATAATTAATGCTAAAAAATCGACAGATGAAAATGTTATTTCAAACTTCTTGCCTTTAACATGTTGCCATATTGTACCAGCTACCCTGAGAACACAGAATATGTTTCGTGAACGTTGGTTCCTGTTGTAGCCAAGCAGCTGGAGGATACAGTTTCTGCAAGAATTTCAGATTATTCCAAAGCAATAAATATGCAGTTCTTCTTGAAAAATATGGTAAAATGTAATAGTTTCAAAACATTATCAGAATTATTAATTTTTATGATTATGTGACAGCTTGGGTACAAGTTTCGTATTGCTGATACGATGTTGTACAGGTTTTCTTACTTCAAATACTCACACGAAATAATTTATTATGTTTCAGGGGCACAGCTACACAGATGACCGAATCCTTGTAGCCTCTAGGATTGGCAGATGTCAAAAAACATACATAGATGATGAACTAGGGGATATGGAAGATCGTAGGAGTGAACATGAAACCACTTTTCCTCGCATGCCTCTCCAGTCGAGTTTGGTTGTTACATGTTCGAATATTTAGCGTACGCAGATGTAACGTTAAAAAAAAGCACAGTTAGAGTTTCCGTTTCGTCTGAGAAAACTATGAACAAATCCCAGAAAAAAAAGTCTGCGTGAATCCCGTTTGTCTTACTGACCAGCGCAGAATATGATGAAGGAGACAACCTGAAGACAGTGGACTCTAACATTGTGGAAATACTTGTATTGTCAGAAGAGAACTGTGCTATCTGAATGACGCTTCTCAGAGCTACGCAAGTGTGATTTATATTCTATAGTCAGTTCAGTCTGTTTTACTGTAGTCCTCATGAAAAAAGAAACATGAATTCAGAGAAAATTTTTCAATCTCACTCAGCGATGGCGTCGACAACAATGATTTTCCGTGTGGGTACATGCACTTGTTTTGTTTTTGAGGAAAATTAGATGAATTTTTACTTTGTCCCTCTCAGTTGCATGAATATACAATTTACTGCTGCAGTGGCTACCGTTTTAGGGCTGACACGCCCATTCCCAAACGACACACCTTGTCATTAACTGTAATTAATTACACATGGTGCCAAAAAGCACGAATGGCTTTGTACAAGAAATTCAGACTGTGAGCAACAAAACTGACAGATGTCTACTGTTACACCTGTGTCGTTCAGGTTTAACAGTAGACAAATAGGCTGTCTTATCAATGACATTATTTGTTGCTCACAGTTTGACTTCGTTGTACAAACCTATTCATGCCTTTTGGCGTCATGTTGTACAACTAGTTACGGTTAATAACAAGGTGCGTGGTTTGAGAATGGTTGAGTCAAGCCGAAACCGGTAACCACAGCACGAGTAAATTGTATATTCATGCAACTCAGAGGGACAAAATAAAGATTTATCTAATTTTCCTCAATACTATACAGTTACAGACCTACCATCCCGGAGCAGCATGCCTCGAATCAACAAGTAATTTATTTTTAAATTTTTTATTTGTTGTTATTTATTTATTGTTTCCTACAGTTTACCGAGTAAGAATTCTGTTGCATTCTGCGACAAAGGCGTCAATGAACATCAGTATTGGAGGAACGTACTGCCAATTTGCCGCCAGAAACAATCATCGACAAAAATTATAGGAACCTGATATGGATGCAACTACGTAAACAGCTGCACGTAGAATCAACACGTACTAGAAAATTCCAATCGAAAGAACTTCGCAGCTGGGAAATAATAGTGTTTCTGTTGCTTTAATATTCTGCGCCTCAAGCAGAAGAGCTTTTCCATATGCAAGTGTACAGAGTGACCCGAAATTAGAGCACTCGGACGCGGCAGCGCGGTTCCTTGCAAACTAACGGCACAAAAATCTTTCCTCAAACATTTCGTCCTGCGCAAATTTTCGGTAGAATATGGACTTCAAAGAAAGGCATTTTGCAACACTGTAACGACTTGTCCGATAAGAATCTTCATTCAATGAACGAAGCCCTTCTGCCCAGTTATGGCAATCGGTATTGGTGTGCGTTGGAAGTTTTAGTTGTGGGTCTAGGTGGTCTTTTATTGTCTGTTTCTGATCTGCCCAATGCAATGCTGCATTACGTACTTTGTATTAAACAGTATGTATTCTACAGATACGGTTTCTTAATGTCAAACGTGCCAATTATCGGTCACACATGTCAGAAATTTTCATAAAGAGTAGTAATCAGTCATAAATAAACTATCATAGCACAGAAATAATCAAAAATTTATCAGTGTGGAGATGTTAGACGTACTAGCATTCAGTAAGACTGGCGAGTTGTAATATTTTAAATACACTATAAGTGATAGGTTGTCCCTTACAAATTATACATAATCATCAGCGCAGATGCCCTAATTGATCTCCCTACGTCTCCAATCATCAAGCTACTAACTGGATCACCTCGTCTAAAAGGGAAGTAATGAAAATGACTTTTCCTCCTTTTTGAGTTAGTGCTATATAATTCTACATATGTTGTGTAAGATGTCCTGAAATTGCTGTGTAACGATTAATAAACCAGATATCATATTACACAGTATAAAATTATGAAACTGAACAGGAAAACACCTACCCCTGGGCCAGAACTCCAGAATTGAGCGTTTTAACATCAAAGTCAACACATTGCATTAACTTTTTTTTTATCTCTTCCTTCGTCACAGTTCTGTGCGCACGTCGTATGACGTCTTCTCGACGGCTATCGACGAAACCTTCGTTCACAAGGGACCGCGCCTGGTCGTCATCGCCGATTTTGTCCAGACTTAAAGTATATGCAGGGCTAGGCTAGAAATGGAAGTAACATAAGTGGGAGCTTAGCGTTGAGCGAAAACACCATGTTGGGCGCCAGTCGGTCGAGGAATTAGTCTTTTGTGTTAGCGTAGTCGCCATGTAGGGGTTGGGGTAGCGCAAAGATCAGAGAAAGGCAATATCAAGTTCGTGTGGTCGAATCACTATACAGAAAATTTTTTCATTTTCTATTTTTATGTTACTTACACTGCAAGTAAGGCGTAATAATGATCAGTATACCGTATTCATTACTTTTTTCAAAAAGAGTATGAAAAGGAAGTCAAAGGAAATTTGGGGGCTGCAAACAAATTTTTGAGAATGGATTGTACTTACAGTGGCCACGAGTACTCGACAAACAGCTTTCCGAGTAGGGTCTTCTATTAAAGCTTACGGGATTTCGTTTTTCGTTAGTTTCATTTTTATCTTTGATCAGTCCTCGATAGCTAACCTCCGATATCATCAGCTAAATAACTTGATCAAAAAGCATCAAAACTGCTCTCTTCTCATCGAGCCGGCTGGGTGGCCGAGTGGTTCTAGGCGCTTCAGTCTGGAACCGCGCGACCGCTACGGTCGCAGGTTTGAATCCTACCTCGGGCATGGATGTGTGTGCTGTCCTTATGTTAGTTAGGTTTAAGTAGTTCTAAGTTCTAGGGGTCTGATGACCTCAGATGTTAAGTCCCATAGTGCTCAGAGCCATTTGAACCACTCTGAACCATTTTTCTCATCGAGAGAGACAGAGAAACCGCATCCCTGGAAGACTGCATCAGAAATACTCCACTACACATCACCAGCTATCCTCGCCAAACTTTAGCGAAATGACGCTTTCGGCGTGGTTTCAGCCAGACTGAAGAATGAGGGACACCATTCATGAACGTAAAGCAAGTTTTTCTATAGAAACTTCAACACAACCATGTAGTAGCAAAAATGCCGCGTTTATAACGTTGGCATTATGTCGACAAAATTACTGCTTCCCCTGTTTTTGCGATGAATATGGCCACCGCACATGTAAATCAACATCTGTAAAATAATAAGAGAATCTAATTTTATATATATAGTTCTCGTGTATGCCTTGCAGTCCCTTCCTGGAAATTTATTTGGTATTCCAAAATTTTATTCCCCTTTTCTTTTCAATCGTTTTATGATAACATTAATAAATGCCGTGTACTGAGCGTTATTTCGCCTTATTTGCAGTGTAAATAACGTAGGAACAGAAAAAATGTTTCCACGTAGGGACTCTAACCCACGACCCTCACATTCGCATTATGTACTCTCTCCGCTGCGCCAATCGCTACATGGAAACTACGCTAGCGTAAACTGTTCATTCCTCGTCTGACCCACACCAAAAATACTATTTTTTTCTAAGCGCTTGGCCGCCTGGAGCTGCAGCTTGTGTGACTTTCACTATGGCCAAGTCCTGCACATGTCATAAATTTGGACGGAAGCGGTGGCGACGAATAGATGCGGTCACCTTGTCAGTTTTATAACGCAGAGTGTGGCCAGCCCGAGACGGAAAGCGATGAGTTCCCTCGTCTGCTCGCAAACTTGGCAGCACAGTTCCATGACATTGAATGGCACACTTCTCGGACACGTGGTTACAGTTTAGACAGACTGCCTGTCCTTGACGTCCATACTCTGGCGTCAATAAGAATGGGCGAAATTTTGTCACAGACATTTTTCTATCGTTATTATGCAAGGAATAGTGCTGTGGTGGCCTTGTGTCTGTCGATATATAGTCCTCGACTTCGAGTGCTCGCCGCTGATTGACTGTCGTTTTATCGATGTAGCTCCACAACGTTGTATTTCAGGCCTTTGGGTGGTGGAAAATTTTACTGTGTTCGGCTTCTTCTACCCTGCCCTGACCTTGTTATCGGGTTGTTTGTCTCCACTATATAGGCTGTCCCAAAAAACACCGGCAAACTTTATTCTTCACACAGAGATAGGTATTGGTGTCCCATTTATCTTGACCACCCTAAATAACTGTTTGTCCACATGCAAAATACAAAATGTTTCAAGCAAATGTTCTTTAGCCGTCAGGGGAACATCATCAATCAGCATCATTGTCTTCGTTGTAGCTTTGTTTCTTACAAAGATATCAACAGCGGTATGACTTTTTTTTAAATAACGTAATTAATGACGTTGTGTTTCAGTGAATGGTACACTGTGACATATTTCTGAATAGATCATTAGGAGAGGAAATGAATTACCGAATAAAAAGTACAACGTTACATTCAAAAAAGTCATACCGCTGTTCATATCTTTGTAAAAAACAAAGCAATAACGAAGGAAATCATGCTGATTGATGTCCCCCGACGGCTAAAGAACATTTGCTCGAAACATTTTGTAATTTGCATCTAGACAAACAGATATCTACATCTACATCCATACTCCGCAAGCCACCTGACGGTGTGTGGCGGAGGGTACCTTGAGTACCTCTATCGGTTCTCCCTTCTATTCCAGTCTCGTATTGTTCGTGGAAAGAAGGATTGTCGGTATGCCTCTGTGTGGGCTCTAAACTCTCTGATTTTATCCTCATGGTCTCTTCGCGAGATATACGTAGGAGGGAGCAATATACTGCTTGACTCTTCGGTGAAGGTATGTTCTCGAAACTTCAACAAAAGCCCGTACCGAGCTACTGAGCGTCTCTCCTGCAGAGTCTTCCACTGGAGTTTATCTATCATCTCCGTAACGCTTTCGCGATTACTAAATGATCTTGTAACGAAGCGCGCTGCTCTCCGTTGGATCTTCTCTATCTCTTCCATCAACCCTATCTGGTACGGATCCCACACTGCCGAGCAGTATTCAAGCAGTGGGCGAACAAGCGTACAGTAACCTACTTTCTTTGTTTTCGGATTGCATTGCCTTATGATTCTTCCAATGAATCTCAGTCTGGCATCTGATTTACCAACGGTAAACTTTATATGATCATTCCATTTTAAATCACTCCTAATGCGTACTCCCAGATAATTTATGGAATTAACTGTTTCCAGTTGCTGACCTGCTATTTTGTAGCTAAATGACAAGAGATCTATCTTTCTACGTATTCGCAGCACATTACACTTGTCTACATTGAGATTCAATTGCCATTCCCTGCACCATGCGTATATTCGCTGCAGATCCTCCTGCATTTCAGTACAATTTTCCATTGTGACAACCTCTCGATATACCACAGCATCATCCGCAAAAAGCCTCAGTGAACTTCCGATGTCATCCACAAGGTCATTTATGTATATTGCGAATAGCAACGGTCCTAGGACACTGCCCTGCGGCACACCTGAAATCACTCTTACTTCGGAAGACTTCTCTCCATTGAGAATAACATGCTGCGTTTGGGGTCGTCAAGATAAATGGGACACCATATATATATATATATATATATATATATATATATATATATATATATATATAGAGAGAGAGAGAGAGAGAGAGAGAGACCAAAAAATAATTAATATAGCATAATGAAATTTCGGGAATACATTTCTTTTAGTAAAATATCTAGGTGATTAACATCGCAAGATCACAGATTAATGTAAGCCCGATATAACGCAGAGCAAAAGTGAAATGCTGGTACATTGATAACCGATGTAAACGCCACAATTTTGAATTCAAGCGTGCAAACGCGCCTGCATTATGCTGCACAGGCGCCGGAATCAGTTTGTGGGATGGAGTTCCATGCGTGTTGCACTTGATCGGTCAATACAGTGACGGTTAATGGTGTTTGTGGATGACGCTGTAGTTGTCGTGCGATGATGTCCCACAAGCGCTAGTTGAGGGGCAGATCTGGTGATATAACAGGTCAAGGCAACATGTCGACGCTCTGTAGAACATGTTGGGTTACAACAGCGATATGTGGGATAGCGTTATCCTGTTGGAAATGACATCCTGGAATACTGTTCATGAGTGGCAGCACCACAGGTATGCAAATTTACAGTCTGGGTGTGTGGGATAACCACGAGAGTGCTCCTGCTGTCATGCCAAATCGCAGCCCAGACTGTAACAATAGTTGTGTAGCACGCATACGGGTTGGAGCAACTGGCCTCCTTCTAACCAATACACAGAGTTCACTGGCACCTAGGTAGAACCAGCTTTCATCAGGAAACACAACAGACCTCCACATCGAAATGATAAGTAATTCAAGATCCTAAGCTGTCGACAGGCGTTGATATACATCAACGGGGACAGTTAATAATGTGTGCCCCGACCGGGATTCGAACCCGGGATCTCCTTTTTACATGGCAGACGGTCTATCAATCTGAGCCACCGAGGGCACAGAGGAAAGTGTGACTGTAGGGATTTATACTTTGCACGCTCCCCATGAGACCCACATTCCCAACTTAATGTCCACACACTACATTCGTAGTGCCCCTGCCCATTACAATCATTACTCGTGGCAGACAATCTTACCGACTACCGTAAGAGTTCGGGCAATGCGTGTGCATGCAGCGCAGAAGGTCAATGGCCGGTTAGCCTTACCTATATGAAGATGGTCTCTGTTTTTCGGACATGTCCGGGGCACACATTTTCAACTATCCCCGTTGATGTATATCAACGCCTGTCGACAGCTTAGTGTCGTATATATAAAAAGGTCTTAAAATGCTGTTGGTTTGAAAAATTGTTCAAATGGCTCTGTGCACTATGGGACTTAACAGCTATGGTCATCAGTCCCCTAGAACTTAGAACTATTTAAACCTAACTAACCGAAGGACATCACACAACACCCAGTCATCACGAGGCAGAGAAAATCCCTGACCCCGCCGGGAATCGAACCCGGGAACCCGGGCGTGGGAAGCGAGAACGCGACCGCACGACCACGAGCTGCGGACTGCTGGTTTGAGTTTGATATAACTTTCACACGGTGGCGACTTACAAGTAGGTGACATTTTCAAAATTTGGATACTGAACAGCTTTGGGAGGCAGTTGCGATGCTGATAACTACTTAGCATAATGAGCAAGTTTACGGTATCGGTCCGCCTTTCTTCCGACAATGAAACTGTGCACATCGTGAGCTATTCTTCTCTAGCAAGGGGCATTCACCGCTGCTGCCGTCCGAGGTTTTTTATCCGAACTTTACGTAATGTAACCCTTTGACCGTGGCCTGAGGTCTTGACAGACGCGCCCGATAGCGTGACACCCTTCTGGCACAGAGCGCGTTATTGATAAGCGCGCTCCAGGCACACGTAACTCTCATGCTGTGGTAATGCGGCCGTGAAACTCTCTCCACATACGCGCAGCTATTCCGAGCGGCACGTCCATCTTTTTCTTCCAGATGCTTGGAGAAAGGCGCAAAATTATTAGGCATACCATTTATTATAGTGTTTGCGTTGAAAGTAACCTACTTACATCGAGGCTCATCGCCGTACTCTTAGATTAGTATACACTCGTTAACTATCTACTTTCAAATCACATCGTTCAGACAAAGGTGAAGCAGTCGACTCTTGCCAATTCCGATGTCTGTAAATCTAGTTTCTCCGTAAGTCGAACTTGTTGTCGATGAATCTAAGAAATCGCGCATGTTCTGATGAACCCGATAAATCGAAGCAATTGATATCACAGACCGCGGTAAAACACTTTATAATACGAAATCTATAGCCATAAATGTTTCGTCATCGCCGGCCGTTGTAGCAAAGCGGTTTTAGGCGCTTCAGTCCGGATCCGCGCGACTGCTACGGTGGCAGGTTCGAATTCTGGCTCGGGCATGGATGTGTGTGATGTCCTTAGGTTAGTTAGGTTTAAGTAGTTCTAAGCTCTAGGGGACTGATGACCTAAGATGTTAAGTCCCATAGTGCTCAGAGCCATTTTTTGCTCAGAGCCATTTGAACCATTTTCTTTTTTTTTTGTTTCGTCATCCAAATCTTGATGACACTTCATTGTTGTCTCAGTAATGTATAAGAAACAATTTATGATAACGAGACTGATGAAAAAAAGAACAACTAAACTATTTAGTTTTATTGTAATTCCAGTCCTGGATCACAACATTTATTTGTAATAAGGTAATTAATTTCGATCGGTAATGACACTCTTCACACCTGAGTAGAAACATGTTGCATTATACACACACGTCATTACGTATGATGGTGCAATATGATAGTTAACGACAGTCTGATGGTTAATGATACTGATTGCATCCTCACATGTAACGGCATGATATGTATCAAGCAACACGTTTCTACTCAGGTCTGAAGATGGTCATTATCGACCGAAATTAATTTTCTGATTACAAATAAACATTGTTATCCAAGACTGGAATTATAATACAGCAAATATTTTCCTGGATCGCTAAAAAGCTTTTCGTAACTATGTCACAACATGTAAAATGTTTAGTATTTCAAAACGTATAACCTTAACGTTCCCTAATGGAAAAGTTTTTGGAGTTTCTGACGGAACCATGACTTTACTTCTTCATCCGAAGCAAACCGACGGCTCCAAAAACATGGAAATCACATGGGGAGAAATCGGAATCATATGCAGGATGTGTAAGGACTTTTCAGGAAAGCTTCTGCAGCGTAATCGGAACAACAATCTCGTCAGATCCGAGGAAGTCATGATAACCTTTTTCTTTGACTGCAAGGGTTCGCTGCTCATTGACATTCTGGAACATTGTGCCGCAATTAATGCCCAATGGAACGCAGACACTTCGGAAGAATCGAAGCGCGCCGTCAAATCCAACCGACCAAAAATGTTGAAGAACAGTGTTATTTTCGCTGGGAAACCTTTACATGTCCCCCACACACAGTCTTGTGTAATAGTGGGACAGATGTGTTAAAACTTATGGTAATTACTTTTCAAATAATAAATAGTTTATTTACCTTTCGTCCATGTGTCTTGTTTTCGTTTGACTACCCCTGATAATACAGATATACAGACCAGTTGTAAAAATTACTTTCACAGAAAGTAAGCAGATAACTGAATCCTTGAAATGTTGAGCGAGTAAAAAATGGAAGAGGATGTAATGTCACCCGTATTGTCAAAAATCGTGAAACAGGAATAGAAGATTGCTGCAAACTATCACTAAGGCGGAGGAGGCGGATCCTGTCAGGTGAATTTCCGTTTCTTGAAGACTGTTTACTGAAATGGCTTGGTCAGTGTAGAGGGCAAAACATTCCTATCGGATGTTATGTATTTAAAAACGACTAAGTCATTTGCTGTCAGTCTCGACATTAATGGGCCCCCCAGCAGTTGACAAGTTGCTCACTAAATTTAAAAGAAAACTGCATTTTTAAGTATATTTGTGTAGAAAATACAAGTATTGATGCCGCAGTGTGCTGAGTAAGGATAATTAATTGAAATTTAAGTTTTCTTTTGGGTTCAACGGCATTTGTCTGTGTCTTTCCTTTAAATTAAAACAAATAAAAATAAGAAAAGTGGTAAAACAATAAACTTTATTTTGAGTTCTAATTATTTTTTGATCCCTTTCTGAAGAAATATATATGTTACTTAAACTTGTATTTATTCCACTACGCCAAACGCGAACGTAATAATCTAGGACGAGCAAAGCAGTTGTTATATATATATTTTTTTCTCAAATAGCAGTAACCGTGGAACTGAAATTCAGCCCATATAATCACATTTTTGGAAACACGTAATACCTATGTTGCACTACAGAACTACACCAGGGAAGAAGTAACTGCAAATAATAAGTAAATTATTTTTTTTTTCTGCGTTGCTGCCAGTTCGTTTGCAACCCGTTTACAGATTATTGTCCATTAAGGGAGATTTTGTTATGGTGACGATTGAAATACAACTTTTCTCCATTCCATTTCTGGGCCTTTATTTTCTTCCAAATCAATTTTCTAAGCACAACATATTACAAAACTGAGCGTAAGACATTGGCATAGCTTGAACAAAACAATGACATCGGAATGTGTGCATATTTACGTGTTGAGAACAAGCGGCTAGCTGAACATCCTGCTGGCGCATTTTGTTTATAGCCTATTATTTTGTGTCAGAATTATTGTGAAAAACTGAATTATTTAATTACTACGATTTTCTTATTAGAACACGTATTTTAAGGAAAGTATATATTTTTGGTAACTGCTATTTCAGTATTGTAAAAAATATACTATTTCTTATTAAAGTTATTTTCAAATTTATAATCGAAAGTTCTTTCTTTCCTTTTTTAAACTTTCTTTTTTTAATCACTTTTAAACAAAATAGTTTTAAAAAAACGTTTCTGTTTCATAAGTTGAGAACGTAAAAGTTCAAATGAGGCCTGTGAAGATGAAAATAAATAACTTTTGTCTAGGTATAAATTTTATGTAATACCTAGATTCCTTACGCTATAATTTTCTGATTTCTCTTCGAATAATACATATTGAAACAAATTACTGTCACTGAATCAGGTAACTCAAATCTAAATGCTGAATACTGAATTTCAGTCCAAAACACTGTAAATTTTTTTTTTTTTACAATTTTGAATTTGTATATCACTCAATACACATTTAATAGTCCGCGTAATAAAAACTAGCTAGAAATTCCGAAACGTGAAATGCTAAGGCTGAATCTAGTTATAGGGAGGGAGGGGAGAGGCGGGTCACTGAAGTAAATTGGAAATCAACCAAGAAGTTCTGGTCAGATGAGTATAGGGTAATATCAACAACAGCAGAAAATTATATAACGGGAGTAGGATTCGGAGAGTAAGTTACTGCAAACAGTACAGTGATATGGCCAGAATCTGCAACAAGCCAACCCTTACAAAAATACCCCACGTATACACGCCGACGTCACAAACAGAAGATGAAGAAATATGGAAAGTGTGTGAGGATACTGAACAGGTTATTCAGTATGTAAAGCAAGATGAAAATCTAATTGTCTTGAAGGATTTGAATGTGGACGTAGAGCAAGGAACAGAAGAAACCGTTAAGGGAGAATATGGGTTGGTAGTAGGAATGAGAGACGAGAGAGGTTAATTGTGTTGTGCAATGTTTCGGAAAGTAATATCGAATATTGTGTTCAAGAATCTCAAGAGTAGGAGGCATATCGGGAAAAGGCTGGCTGTTGTACGGGAACTGTTAAGAAATCATAAGTAACAGAAAAAGTACTTCAGTTGATCGACTCAAAATACAGTTACGGGAATGATTAGGGAAATTCAGGAACTCGGGAATGCAAGTCAAACGGGAATGAAATAAACAGGAAGTGCAAGGAAGCTATGGCAAAATGGCTGCTTGAAAAATTTGAAGAAATCTAAATTGAAATGAATACCAGAAAGACTGATTCGACATAAATAAATTTCAAAACAACCTTCCCCGAAATTAAAAGCATTAACATTAAGAGTGCAATAGAAATTACACTATTAAATGCAGAGGAGAGAGCGGATAGGTGGAAAGAGTACACTTCTTTGGTCACATGGCAAAAGAAGAAGCAGGAGTTGACAGGGAAGAAAGAAATGGCGTATACAGCATTAAAATCAGAATTAAAAAGCCCTTTGTCGACTCAGTGTCACATAAGGCAGATGAAATAGATAACATTCTATCGTAATTTCTAAGAATATTGGAGGAAATGGCAACAAAAAATTGTTCACGGTGGTATGAGCTTAGTAATATACCATCAGACATTCGGAAGACATTATCCACACAATTCCGAAGATTACAAGAGATGACATAAGCGAGAATTATCGCACAATCAGTTTAACAGCTCAATCTGCTGACAAGAATAATACACAGAAGACTGGAAAAGAAAATTGAGGGTTTGATCGAAGACGGTCAGTTTGGCTTTAGGAAAGGTAAAAGCATCAAAGAGTCTGTTTTGACGTTGTGGTCGATAATGGAAGCAAAACTGAAGAGAAATAAAGCCACAATAAAATGGTTCAAATGGCTCTGAGCTCTATGGGACTTAACATCTGTGGTCATCAGTCCCCTAGAACTTAGAACTACTTAAACCTAACTAACCTAAGGACATCACACACATCCATGCCCGAGACAGGATTCGAACCAGCGATCGTAGCGGTCACGCGGTTCCAGACTGAAGCGCCTAGAACCGCCTGGCCACACCGGCCGGCTAATGCTACATCCATAGGATTTATTGATATGGAAAAAGCATTCGTCAATGCAAAATAGTGCAACATGTTTCAGATTCTGAGGAAAATAGATATAATTACAATATCCATAAGAACCGAGAGGAAATAGTAAGAGTGGAAGTCTAAGAAGGAAATGCTCGGACTAGAGAGGGTCTAAGATAGGGATATAATCTTTCGCGCCTACGCAGAAAAAGCTACTACAGAAATGCAGAAGATTTCACGAGTGGGACTAAAATTCAAGGTGAAAGGTTAACAGTGTAAAGATTAGCTGATGGCTTTGTTATCCTGAGCGAAAGTGAAACGAAATTAAAGGATCTGCTGAATGAAGTGAATATTCCAATGAGTACAGAATATGGATTTAGAGTAAGTGGAAGAAATATGAAATTAATGAGAAGTAGCAAAACTAAGAACTGCGAGGAGCTTAACATTGGAATCGGGGATCACAAAGTAGATGAGGTGACGGAATTCTGCTATCTAGGCAGCAAAATAATCCACGAGGACGGGGCAAGGAGGACATATAAATCAGGCTAGCAATGGCAAAGAGTGCCTTCCTGGCCAAGAGAAATTTACTAGTACCAAACCTAGGCTTCAATTTGAGAAAGAAATTTTTGAAGATGTACGTTTGGAGTACAGCATTGTAGAATAGTGAAACAGAGACTATGAGAAAACGGGAATAGAAGAAAATCAAAGCATTCTAGATGTGATGCTACAGAAGAGTGTCGAAAGTCAGTTGGACTAATAATGTATGGAATGAGGAAGTTGTCCGCAGAATTGGCGACGAAAGTCAATGTTTGGAAACACTGAAGAGATGAAGGGACAGGATGATAGTACATGTGTTAAGAAATCAGATAATTTCGATCGTACTAAAGGGATCTGTAGAGGGTAGAAGACATAGAGGAAGATAAACATTGGAATACATTTAGCAAATAATTGAGAACGTAAGTTACAAGTGATAATGTGAAATGAATAGGTTAGCACAGGAGAGGAATTTGTCGCAGGACACATCAAACCAGTCAGAAGAGTGATATCTACAAACATTTACGTGAGGTATGCGGTCAGTCGATATTAAGTGAATATCAAATACCATACCTAAAAATTTCGCCTGAGCTGGTCGATCGTATCGTTCTTTATTGAAACAGCTAAACAGTTGACATCGAGCCAACCCGTCAATGAGTCAGTGGCCCTCTCTTAAGCTAGAGAAAGCGATACAACAGATTGCTGCGTAGAAAAATGCATAAATCATCTGCACTGTAGAAAGTTCTAATGCTCTGTGAAATTATGTACTCTATATTTCGTGTGTGTATTGAAACTAAATGAGGGCTGAGAATTGATCGTGGAGGCAGTTCTCTTGACACTGTATGAGGGCGTAGTACTTTGTTCTGTGTGCAGGTGTTCTCTGCACAGCTTACAAATGCCGCTTTGAACTTACCCCATTCAGAGAAATGCAGAGTTCGTTGAGGACTTCAGCGTTTCTTTAGTGCGTTCAACTGAAATGGTGAGCACAGAAAATGGTCGGATATTAGGCATATTGGGGAATAACTGGACTACAGACGTAATGTGAAGACAAGTTGTCGATCGTTTCTTCCAACCACTTGTCATCTACACTGATGTAGAAGTTTGGAAGAGGAATGGGGTAAGTTCAAAGCGGCATTTGTAAGCTGTGCAGAGAACACCTGCCGCAGGATGTGGAAGGGCAGGGGATAACAAGACATCATGGTGAAATGAGCAGGTGAAAGAAGCAGTGAAAGAAAAAAAAAAGAAAGCATGGCAGGAACAGAACAGAGACAAAAAGGGAGAAAACAAAATGAAATATCAGGTAAACACTGAGATTTTCCTTTGAGCGACTCCAGACAAATCTGAGACATAATTTTGTATTATAAATCTTGAAGGAATTGTTCTACTTCAATCCTATGTTTGTTATTTGTTTCATGTTCCACGATCGAGTCCATACAAGGTGTTCCAGTACTGTGCTGACGACGCGGCACCTGGTATAGCGAGAGCTGTTGGAGTTCAACTGACGACCAGCGGAAGGCAGTCGACCAGGAAGACATTGTCGACATTCGTATATTGATCATTAAAAATTCTTGCTAATAAGATGAGATGATGAATTTACGCTCACTATTCTATTTGATACCAAGCTGTTAACATTAAAATTTATGTTCTGTAGATATATGTGCAATGATGGTCATTGTTACTCAAGAAACAATATGAAGACGTACTGAGGCAGCTCAGTAGCGACGAATAATTTAATTCGGAGATATGTAATATTTTGGGACTAATATGCAATGGACGATTTATTATCCAATTTTAATGCAATTTCTTAGAGCTCGGATTAAGTGTACGGAATTTTTAAATGAATGGTAAGTACTTACAGTATTTATGCATCGTGTGTGATCTGAAGTGTTAGAAACCTCTCTGATAGTGAATACTGAATGAACTGGGAAGTGTAAAATCACATATTGTACTTTCAGTGAAATAATAGGAATTGTCTAACTCGCGTAGTAGTCATTTGGTATTTCAAAGGCAACAGTGAGAAATGTTGCAAAAAGTTCTTCTGAAAGAATAAACCGCCATTTGCCTGTATATTATTGTATTTGTCTTCAGTACTATCCAGAGTTCGGCTTTTATGCCACTATCGGGTAGAATTCGGAAAGTTCTAGGTCCATTAACACGTCATATCTGGTAAAGTCAGCCTAAATCAGATAAACAAGACTAGCACTTGCCTTTGAGATGTCACTGATGAAGATCTGGTGATGACATTTCTTGACTTGGTGAAGGTTTACGAGAGTGGCCCCAGAGAAGTCGCTTGAAGAGAACATGAGTTGGAAAATAAACAATTGAAATCCTTCAACCAATGTATGGGCACAGCGTCAACTGTGTCCAGACCAAAGTTGAAAGAACTGGTTGGTTTAGCAATGTTACGAGATTGAGACAAAGAAGGATGGCTTCATCATTATTACTTATAATGGTGGTGGGTGAAACTGAAAGAGACAAAAGAAGCTCAAGCTCGTAGAGGAAAGGAAATGAGGTTATTGCTGTTTCTCGAGGATAGTGTGGTGTGGGGAACCAACAAGGAGGTACAAGAAAAAAAAGACATCTTACAGGAAAAAAATCGAGAGATATTGAATGAAATGCAGTGTGGAAAAAGGCAAGACTATGGTGGTAACTAGAGAAGACAGAGAAGTCAAGGAAGAAATTAACATTAAAGGTCGGGATATTTAAATTGTGGATTACTTTAATTACCTAGAAAATATGATAATGGAAAATGCAAGTATGGAGGCAGATAATAGAAAACCGTTAAACAGAACAGTGCATTTTACGAGTGAGTGAGGGATTTAGTTTGGGGAAAGGAGGAGTCAATGAAGTGTAAGGAAGTGCTGTACAAGACGTACTTTACATCCTTAGTGACATACGCGTCGTAGACCCAGACAGTGACAAGAAGAGAGGAGAGTAGAATCCAAGCCAGTGAAACGAAATTCCTAAGAGGTATGTTACAGAAAACGAGGAGAGATAGAGAAATGAAGATGTTAGAAACTAAAATGGAGTAGTAAAGCTGAATGCGAGGATTGAGAAGAACAGGTTAAAATGGTTAGGACAAATAAAGGGCATGGAAGATGTAAGAATGATGGAGGCCAAATTTTAGCATTAGAGGGAGACCTAGAGCAAGCTGGATTGACACAATACAGAAGAGTTTAAGAAGAAGAAATCTGGTGGGTAGCAAAACATTTGTAGAAGAAGAATGTTGGAAAGACAGTGGAAATTTGAGAATTACCGTAAACGTCGCAACTCCGTCTAATGCTGGCTAAAGGGGAAACAAAGACAACTGCAACATTGTCCTGGTTCCAGGTACGGTCTCTGAGCTTCCTTATCGTATTCCTTCCATCAAATGACTTGTTATTTCTACTCATCTTTGAACAGTAATGTTTTTAGCTAAAAGTGTTGTTTTAAACTTCTCAGTTTGAGCATTTACCTACCATCATCGCAGATACTCTTCCTAAGATGTGATCTTATAGAGCTTTCATGATAGATGACGCTGCGAAAGTACTAGTGGGGGTTACATATTACATCAGACCATGGAGTTTCCAACCAGCCAAGGAATTAGTTTAACGTTCGCGGACAGAGAACTCCGCCAACTCATTTAACTCTTTGAAATGTGCGTAGTGGGTTAAGTTTTCTAGGCCCGAAAGTAATACTGGTCTCCCAGGAGCCGCTCAAACCACAAACTCTTAGAAGATTCACTCTTCTTGTACTTAAGTCGGCATTGTCCCATTTGTATTCAATCCCAATGCAATTTCTGTGTTTCATGGTCAATGTGAAGGTCCAAGGGAAACAGTAAACCTGCACTGGTGCATCGGAATCTAATACTGGTCTCCCAGGAGCCGCTCAAAGCACAAACTCTTAGAAGATTCACTTTTCTGTACTTAAGTAGGCATTGTCCCTTTTGTATTAAATCGCGATGCAATTTCTGTGTTTCATGGTCAATGTCCAAGGGATACAAAAACCCTGCACTGGTGCATCGGAATCTAATACTGGTCTCCCAGGAGCCGCTCAAACCACAACCTCTTAGAAGATTCACTCTTCTTGTACTTAAGTCGGCATTGTCCCTTTTGTATTCAATCCCGATCTAATTTCTGCGTTTCTTGGTCAATGTGAAGGGACAAGGGATACAGTAAACCTGCACTGGTGCATCGGAATGTAATACTGGTCTCCCAGGAGCCGCTCAAACCACAAACTCTTAGAAGATTCACTCTTCTTGTACTTAAGTCTGCATTGTAACTTTTATATTCATCGCGATTCAATTTCTGTGTTTCATGGTCAATGTAAAGGTCCAAGGGTACAGTAAACCTGCACTGGTGCATTGGAATTTAATACTGGACTCCCAGGAGCCGCTCAAAGCACAAATCTTAGAAGATTCACTCTCCTTGTACTTAAGTCGGCATTGTGCCTTTTGTATTCAATCCCGATGCGATTTCTGTGTTTCATGGTCAATGTGAAGGTCCAAGGGATACAGTTAACCTGCACTGGTGCATCGGAATGTAATACTGGTCTCCCAGGAGCCGCTCAAAACCACAACCTCTTAGAAGATTCACTCATCTTGTACTTAAGTCGGCATTGTCCCTTTTGTATTCAATCCCGATCTAATTTCTGTGTTTCATGGTCAACGTGAAGGTCCAAGGGATACAGTAAACCTGCACTGGTGCATCGGAATGTAATACTGGTCTCCCAGGAGCCGCTCAAACCACAAACTCTTAGAAGATTCACTCTTCTTGTACTTAAGTCTGCATTGTAACTTTTATATTCATCGCGATTCAATTTCTGTGTTTCATGGTCAATGTAAAGGTCCAAGGGTACAGTAAACCTGCACTGGTGCATTGGAATTTAATACTGGACTCCCAGGAGCCGCTCAAAGCACAAATCTTAGAAGATTCACTCTCCTTGTACTTAAGTCGGCATTGTGCATTTGTATTCAATCCCGATGCGATTTCTGTGTTTCATGGTCAATGTGAAGGTCCAAGGGATACAGTTAACCTGCACTGGTGCATCGGAATGTAAGACTGGTCTCCCAGGAGCCGCTCAAACCACCAACTCTTAGAAGTTTCACTCTTCTTGTACTTAAGTCGGCATTGTCCCTTTTGTATTCAATCCTTATGCAATTTCTGTGTTTCATGGTCAATGTCAAGGTCCAAGGGATACAGTAAACCTGCACTGGTGCATCGGAATCTAATACTGGTCTCCCAGGAGCCGCTCAAAGCACAAACTCTTAGAAAATTCGCTCTTTTTGTACTTAGGTCGGCATTGTCCCTTTTGTATTCAATCGCAGTGCAATATCTGTGTTTCATGGTCAATGTCAAAGGGATACAGTAAACCTGCACTGGTGCATCGGAATCTGATACTGGTCTCCCAGGAGCCGCTCAAACCACAACCTCTTAGAAGATTCACTCATCTTGTACTTAAGTCGGCATTGTCCCATTTGTATTCAATCCCGATCTAATTTCTGTGTTTCATGGTCAACGTGAAGGTCCAAGGGATACAGTAAACCAGCACTGGTGCATCGGAATCTAATTCTGGTCTCCCAGGAGCCGCTCTAACCACAAACTCTTAGAAGATTCACTCTTCTTGTACTTAAGTCGGCATTGTCCCTTTTGTATTCATCGCGATTCAATTTTTGTGTTTCACGGTCAATGTAAAGGTCCAAGGGTACAGTAAAGCTGCACTGGTGCGTCAGAATCTCATACTGGTCTCCCAGGAGCCGCTCAAAGCACAACCTCTTAGTAGATTCACTCTTCTTGTACTTAAATCGGCATGGTCCCTTATGTATTCAATCCCGATCTAATTTCTGTGTTTCATGGTCAATGTGAAGGTCCAAGGGATACAGTAAACCTGCACTGGTGCATCGGAATCTAATACTGGTCTCCCAGGAGCCGCTCAAACCACTAACTCTTAGAAGATACACTCTTCTTGTACTTAAGCCAGCATTGTCCCTATTGGATTCATCGCGATTCAATTTCTGTGTTTCACGGTCATTCTAAAGATCCAAGCGATACAGTAAACCGGCACTGGTGCATTGGAATCTAATACAGGTCTCCCGAGAGCCGCTCAAAGCACAAATCTTAGAAGATTCTATCTCCTTGTACTTAAGACGTCATTATGTCTTATGTATTCAATCCCGATGCGATTTCTGTGTTTAATGATCAATGTGAAGGTCCAAGGGTTGCAGTAAACCTGTACTGCTGCATCGGAATCGAATACTGGTCTCCCAGGAGCGGCTCAATCCACAAACTCTTAGAAGATTCACTCTTCTTGCACTTGAGTTGCCATTGTCCCTTCTGTATTCAATCCCGATCTAATTTCTGCGTTTCATGGTAAATGTGAAGGTCCAAGGGATACAGTAAACCTGCACTGGTGCATCGGAATCTAATACTGGTCTCCAAAGAGCGGCTCAATGCACAAACTCTTAGAAGATTCACTCTTCTTGTACTTAAGTCGGCATTGTGCATTTTGTATTACATCCCGACTCAATATCTGTATTTCATGGTCAATGTGAGGGTGCAACGGATACAGTAAACCAGCACTGGTGCATCAGAATGTAATACTGGTCTCCCAGGAGCCGCTCAAAGCACAAACCCTTAGAAGATTCCTCTTCTCGTACTGAAGTCGGCATTGTCCCTTTTGTATTCAATCGCGATGCAATTTCTTTGTTTCACGGTCAATGTGGAAGGTATACAGTAAACCTGCACTGGCGCCTGGGAATCTAATAATGGTCTCCCAGGAGCCGCTTAAACCACAATCTCTTAAAAGACTCTTTTTTCTTGTACTTAAGTTGTCATTGTGCCTTTTGTATTCAGTCCCGATGCAATTGCTGTGTTTCATGGTCAATGTGAAGGTCGAAGGGATACAGTGAAAATGCGCTGGTGTATCAGACCCTAATACTGGTCTCCCAGGCACCACCCAAATCACAAACTCTCAGTAGATTAACTGTACTTGTACTTATGTCGGCATTGTGCCTTCTGTATTCAATCCCAATGCGATTTCTGAGATTCACAGTCAATCTAAAGGTCCAAGGGATACATTGAACGTGCACTGGTGAATCGGAAGCTAATAGTGGTCTGGCAGGAGCCGCTCAAAGCACAAACTCTTAGAAGATTCACTCTTCTTGTACTTAAGTCGGCTCAGTTTCTTTTGCTTTCAATCCCGATGCAATTTCTGTGTTTCATGGTCAATGTGAAGGTCCAAGGGATACAGTAAACCTGCACTGGTTGATCGGAATCTAATACTGGTCTCCCAGGAGCCGCTCAAACCACAAACTCTTAGAAGATGCACTCTTCTTGAACTTAAGTCGGAATTGTGCTCTTTGTATTCAATCCCGAAGCAATTTCTGTGTTTCATGGTCAATGTGAAGTTCCAAGGGATACGGTAAATCAGCACCGCTGCATCGGAATCTAATACTGGTCACCCAGGAGCCCCACAAAGCACAAACTCTTAGAAGAATCAAACTTCTTGTTCTTAAGTCGGCATTGTCCCTTTTCTATTCAATCACGATGCGATATCTGTATTTCATGATCAATGTGAATGTCCAAGGGATACAGTTAACCTGCACTGGTGCATCGGAATGTAATACTGGTCTCCCAGGAGCCGTTCAAACAACAAATTCATAGAAGATTAACTCTTCTTGTACTTATGTCGGTATTTTCCGTTTTGTATTCAATCCCGATTAATTTTCTGTGTTTCAAGATCAATGTGAACGTCCAAGGAAAACAGTAATCCTGCACTGGTGCATCGGAATCTAATACTGGTCTCCCAGGAACCGCTCAAAGCACAATCTCTTAGAAGATTCACCCTTCTTGTACTTCAGTCGTCATTGTCCCTTTTGTATTCAATCACGATGCGATATCTGTATTTCATGGTCAATGTGAATGTCCAAGGGATACAGTAAACCTACACTGGTGCATCGGAATCTAATACTGGTCTCCCAGGAGCCGCTCAAACAACAAATTTTAGAAGATTCATTCTTCTTGTACTTAAGTTGGCATTGTGACTTTTGGAATCAATCCCGATGCAATTGCTGTGTTTCATGGTAAACGTGAAGGTCCAAGGGATACAGAAAAAATGCTCTGCTGTATCGGAATCTAATAATGGTCTCCCAGGCGCCGCTCAAAACTCAAACTCTTAGTAGATTCACTCTTGTTGTACTTATTTCGGCATTGTGCATTTTGTATTCAATCCCGATGCGATATCTGTGTTTCACGGTGAATGTGAAGGGATAAGGTATACAGTCAACCTGCACTGGTGCATGGGAATCCAATACTGGTCTCCCAGGAGCCGCTCAAAGCACAAATCTTAGAAGATTCACTGTCCTTGTACTTAAGTCGGCATTGTTCCTTTTGTATTCAATCCCGATGCGATTTCTGTGTTTCATGGTCAATGTGAAGGTCCAAGGGATACAGTAAACCTGCACTGCTGCATCTGAATCTAATACTGGTCTCCCAGGAGCCGCTCAAACCACAACCTCTTAGTAGATTCACTCTTCTTGTACTGAGGTTGGCATGGTCCCATATGTATTCAATCCTGATCTAATTTCTGTGCTTCATGGTCAATGTGAAGGTGCAAGGGATACAGTAAACCTGCACTGGTGCATTGGAATCTAATACTGGTCTCCCAGGAGCCGCTCAAACCACTAATTCTTAGAAGATACACTCTTCTTGTACTTAAGCCGGCATTGTCCCTATTATACTCATCGCGATTCAATTTCTGTGTTTCACGGTCAATCTAAAGGTCCAAGGGATGCAGTAAACCGGCACTGGTGCATCGGAATCTAATACAGGTCTCGCGAGAGCCGCTCAAAGCACAAATCTTAGAAGATTCTATCTCCTTGTACTTAAGACGCCATTATGCCTTATGTATTCAATCCCGATGCGATTTCTGTGTTTAATGATCAATGTGAAGGTCCAAGGGTTGCAGTAAACCTGTACTGGTGTATCAGAATCTAATACTGGTCTCCCAGGAGCGGCTCAATCCACAAACTCTTAGAAGATGCACTCTTCTTGTAATTAAGTTGGCAATGTCCCTTTTGTATTCAATCCCGATCTAATTGCTGCGTTTCATGGTCAATGTGAAGGTCCAACGGATACAGTAAACCTGCTCTGGTGCATCGGAATCTAATACTGGTCTCCGAGGAGCGGCTCAATGCACAAACTCTTAGAAGATTCACTCTTCTTGTACTTAAGGCAGCATTGTGCATTTTGTATTCAATCCCGATCTAATTTCTGTGTTTCATGGTCAACGTGAAGGTCCAAGGGATACAGTAAACCAGCACTGGTGCATCGGAATCTAATTCTGGTCTCCCAGGAGCCGCTTTAACCACAAACTCTTAGAAGATTCACTCTTCTTGTACTTAAGTCGGCATTGTCCCTTTTGTATTCATCGCGATTCAATTTTTGTGTTTCACGGTCAATGTAAATGTCCAAGGGTACAGTAAAGCTGCACTGGTGCATCAGAATCTCATACTGGTCTCCCAGGAGCCGCTCAAAGCACAAACCCTTAGAAGATTCCTCTTCTTGTACTTAACTCGGCATTGTCCCTTTTGTATTCAATCGCGATGCAATTTCTGTGTTTCATGGTCAATGTCCAAGGGATACAGTAAACCCGCACTGGAGCATGGGAATCTAATAATGGTCTCCCAGGAGCCGCTTAAACCACAATCACTTAGAAGACTCTTTCTTTTGGTACTTAAGTTGGCAGTGTGCCATTTGTATTCAATCCCGATGCAATTGCTGTGTTTCATGGTCAATGTGAAGGTCGAAGGGAAACAGTAAAAATGCGCTGGTGTATCAGAACCTAATACTGGTCTCCCAGGCACCACACAAACTCTTAGTAGATTAACTCTACTTGTACTTATGTCGGCATTGTGCCTTTTGTATTCAATCCCAATGTGATTTATGTGTTGCACGGTCAATGGTAAGGACCAAGGGATTTAGTAAACCAGCACTGGTGCATCAGAAGCTAATACTGGTCTCACAGGAGCCGTTCAAAGCACAAATTCTTAGAAGATTCACTCTTCTTGTACTTCAGTCAGCTCAGTTTCTTTTGCTTTCAATCCTGATGCAATTTCTGTGTTTCATGGTCAAAGTGAAGGTCCTAGGGATACAGTAAACGTGCACTGGTGCATCGGAATCTAATAATGGTCTCCCAGGAGCCGCTCAAATCACAAACTCTTAGAAGATACACTCACCTTGTACTTAAGTCGGCATTGTGCCTGTTGTATGCAATCCCGATGCAATTGCTGTGTTTCATGGTCAATGTGAAGGTCCAAGGGATACAGTATACCTGCACTGATGCATCGAAATCTAATGCTGGTCTCCTAGGAGCCGCTCAAAGCACAAACACTAGAAGATTCACTGTTCTTGTGATTCAGACGGCATTGTGCTTTTTGTATTCAATCCCGATGCAATTTCTGTGTTTCATGATCAATGTGAAGGTCCAAGGAATACAGTGAACCGGCACTGGTGTATCGGAATCTAATACTGGTCACCCAGGAGCCGCTGAATTCACAAACACTTAGAAGATTCACTCTTCTTGTACTTAAGTCATCATTGTCCCTTTTGTATCCAATCCCGATGCAATTTCTGCGTTTCATGGTCAATGTCCAACGGATACAGTAGACCTGAACTGGTGCATCGGAATCTAATACTGGTCTCCGAGCAGCCGCTAAAAGCACAAACTCTTAGGAGATTCACTCTTCTTGTATTTAAGACGGCATTGTGCCCTTCGTATTCAATCCCAATCAAATTACTGTGTTCCATGGTCAATGTGAAGGGCCAAGGGATACAGTAAACCTGCACATGTATATCAGAATCTAATACTGGTCTCCCAGAAGCCTCTCAAACCACAATCTCTTAGAAGATTAACTCTTCTTGTACTTCTTGTGGTATTTTCCGTTTTGTATTCAATCCCGATTAATTTTCTGTGTTTCAAGGTCAATGTGAAAGTCCAAGGAATACAGTAATACTGCACTGGTGCATCGGAATCTAATACTGGTCTCCGAGGAGCGGCTCAATGCACAAGCTCTTAGAAGATTCACTCTTCTTGTACTTAAGGCGGCATTGTGCATTTTGTATTCAATCCCGATTCAATATCTGCGTTTCACGGTCAATGTAAGGTGCAAAGGATACAGTAAACCTGCACTGGTGCATCGGAATCTAATACTGGTCTCCCAGGAACCGCTCAAAGCACAAACTCTTAGAAGATTCACCCTTCTTGTACTTCAGTCGTCTTTGTCCCTTTTGTATTCAATCACGATGCGATATCTGTATTTCATGGTCAATGTGAATGTCCAAGGGATACAGTAAACCTACTCTGGTGCATCGGAATCTAATACTGGTCTCCCAGGGGCCGCTCAAAAAACAAATTTTAAAACATTCATTCTTCTTGTACTTAAGTTGGCATTGTGCCTTTTGAAATCAATCCCGATGCAATTGCTGTGTTTCAAGGTCATTGTGAAGATCCAAGAGATACAGTAAACCTGCGCTGGTGCATCAGAATCTAATACTGGTCCCCCAGGAGCGGCTCAAACCACAAACACTTAGAAGATTCACTCTTCATGTACTAAAGTCGTTATTGTCCCTTTTGTATTCAATCCCGATGCGATTTCTGTGTTTCACGGTCAATGTGAAGGTCCAGGGAAAACAGTAAACCTGCACTGGTGCATCGGAATCTAATACTGGTCTCCCAGGAGCCACTCAAACCTCAAACTCTTAGAAGATTCACTCCTCTTGCCCTTGAGTCGGAATTGTACCTGTCGTATTCAATCCCAATGCGATATCTGTATTTCATGGTCAATGCGAAGGTCCAAGGGATAAAGTAAACCTGCACTGGTGCATCGAAATGTAATACTGGTCTCCCAGGACCTGGTGAAACCACTAACTCTTAGAAGATTCACTCTTCTTGTACTTAAGTCGGCATTTTCCCTTTTGTATACAATCCCGATTCAATTTCTGTGTTTCGTGGTCAATGTGAAAGTCCAAGGGATACAGTAAATCTGCACTGGTGCATCGGAATCAGAAACTGGTCTCCCAGGGGCCGCTCACACCACAACCTCATAGAAGTTTCACTCTTCTTGTACTTAAGTCGGCTTTGTCCCTTTTGTATTCAATCCCTATGCGATTTCTATGTTTCATGGTCAATGTCAAGGTCCAAGGGGTACAGTTAACCTGCACAGGTGCATCGGAATCTATACTGGTCTCTCAGGAGCCGCTCAAAGCACAAATTCTGAGAAGATTCACTCTTCTTATACTGAAGTCAGCATTGTCCCTTTTGTATTCAGTCCCGATGCGATTTCTTTGTTTCATGATCAATGTGAAGTTCCAAGGGATACAGTAAACCTGCACATGTGCATCGGAATTTAATACTAGTCTCCTAGGAGCCATGGAAACGCAAATTTTTAGAAGATTCACTCTTCTTGTACTTCAGTCGGCATTGGCCCTTTTGTATTCAATCCCGATGCGATTTCTGAGTTTCATGGTCAATGTGAAGGTCCAAGGGATACAGTAAATTTGCACTGTTGCATCGGAATCCATTACTGGTCTCCCAGGAGCCGCTCAAACCTCAAACTGTTAGAGATTGACTCATCTTGTACTTAAGTCGGCATTATCCCTTTTATATTCAATCTCGACGCGATTTCTGTGTTTCATGGTGAATGTGAAGGTCCTAGGGATACAGTAAATCCGCACTGGTGATACGGAATCTAATATTGGTCTCCCAGGAGCCGCTCAATACACAAACTCTTAGATCATTCACTCTTTTTGTACTTAAGACGGCATTGTCCCTTAAATATTCAATCCCGATGGACATTCTGTGTTTCATGGTTAATGTGAAGGTCCAAGGGACACAGTAACCCGGCACCGGTGCATCGGAATCTTATACTGGTCTCCCAGGAGCCGTTCAAACCTCAAACTCATAAAAGATTAACTCTTCTTGTACTTAAGTCGGCATTGTCCCTTTTGTTCTCAATCTCGATGCAATTTCTCTGATTCATGGTCAATGTAAAGTTCCAAGGAATACAGTAAACCTGCACTGGTGCATGGGAATCTAATACTGGTCTCCCAGGAGCCGCTCAAACCACAAACTCTTAGTAGATTCACTCTTCTTGTACTTAAGTCGGCATTGTGCCTTTCGTATTCAATCCCGATGCGATTTCTGAGTTTCATGGTCAATGTGAAAGTCCAAGGGATACAGTGAAACTGCACTGTTGCATCGGAATTTAGTACTGGTCTCCCAGGAGCCGCTCAAGGCACAACCTCTTAGAAGATTCACTCTTCTTGTACTTAAGTCGACATTGTCCGTTTTGTATTCAAACCGGATGCGATAACTGTGTTTCTTAGTGAATGTGAAGGTCCAAGGAATACAGTAAACCTTCACTGCTGCATCATAATCTAAATATGGTCTCCCAGGAGCTGATCAAACCACAAAATCTTAGAAGAATCACTCTTCTTGTGCTCATGTCGGCATTGTCCCTTTTGCATTCAATCCCGATGCAATTTCTGTGTGTCGTGGTCAATATGAAAATCCTAGGGGTACAGTAAACCTTCAGTGGTGCATCGGAATCTATTACTGGCCTCCCAAGGGCGGCTCAAACCTCAACCTCTTAGAAGATTCACTCTTCTTGTACTTAAGTCGGCATTGTCCATTTTGTATTCAATCTCGATGCAATGTTTGTGATTCATGGTCAGTGTGAAGTTCCAAGGGATACAGTAAACCTGCACTGGTGCATCGGATCCAATACTGGACTCCGAGGAGCCGCTCAAACCTCAAACTCTTAGAAGATTCACTCATCCTGTACTTAATTCGGCATTGTCCCTTTTGTATTGAATCTCGATGCGATTTCTGTGTCTCATGGTGAATGTGAAGGTCCTAGGGATATAGTAAATCTGCACTGGTGTAGGGAATCTAATATTGGTCTCCCAGGAGTCGCTCAATGCACAAACTCTTAGATGATTCACTCTTTTTGTACTTAAGACCGCATTGTAACTTAAATATTCAATCCCGATGGACATTCTGTGTTCCATGGTGAATGTGAAGGTCCAAGGGACACAGTAAACTTGCACTGGTGCATCGGAATCTTTTGCTGGTCTCCCAGGAGCCGCTCAAACCTCAAACTCATAGAAGACTTTCTCTTCTTGTACTTAAGTCGGCATTGTCCATTTTGTATTCAATCCCGATGCGATTTCTGTGTTTCACGGTCAATGTGAAGGTTCAGGGAATACATTAAACCAGCACTGGTGCATCGGAATCTAATACCGGTCTCCCAGGAGGCACTCAAACATCAAACTCATAGTAGATTCACTCCTCTTCTCCTTGTGTCGGAATTGTGCCTTTCGTATTCAATCCCGATGCGACATCTGTATTTCATGGTCAATGTGAGGGTCCAAGGGATAAAGTATACCTTCATTGGTGCATCGAAATCTAATACTGGTCTCCCAGGAGCTGCTGAAACTACTAACTCTTAGAAAATTCACTCTTCTTGTACTTAAGTCGGCATTGTCCCTATTGTATACAAGCCCAATTCAATTTCTGTGTTTCGTGGTCAATGTGAAAGTCCAAGGGAAACAGTAAACCTGCAATGGTGCATCGGAATCAGAAACTGGTCTCCCAGGGGCCGCTCACACCACAACCACTTGGATGTTTCACTCTTCTTGTACTTAAGTCATCTTTGTCCCTTTT
This sequence comes from Schistocerca piceifrons, assembly GCF_021461385.2. Taxonomy (NCBI): domain Eukaryota; kingdom Metazoa; phylum Arthropoda; class Insecta; order Orthoptera; family Acrididae; genus Schistocerca; species Schistocerca piceifrons. The sequence goes on along the minus strand of NC_060139.1, from coordinate 1,022,070,965 downwards.
GTAATCAATCCCGATGCGATTTCTGTGTTTCATGGTCAATGTTAAGGTGCAAGGGATACAGTAAACCTGCACTGGTGCATCGGAATCTAATACTGGTCTCCCAGGAGCCGCTCAAACCACGAACTCTTAGAAGATTCACTCTTCTTGTACTTAAGTCGGCATTGTCCCTTTTGTATTCAATCCCGATCCAATTTCTTTGTTTCATGTTCAGTGTTAAGGTCAAAGGAATACAGTAATCCTGCACTGTTGCATCGGAATCTAATACTGGTCCCCAGGAGCCGCTCAAAGAACATACTCTTAGAAGATTCACTCTTCTTGTACTTAAGGCGGCATTGTGCCATTTGTATTCAATCCCAATGCGATATCTGTGTTTCATGGTCAATGTGAAGGACCAAGGGAACAGTAAACCTGCACTAGTGCCTCGGAATCTCATACTGGTCTCCCAGGAGCCGCTCAAACCACAAACCTTTAGTCGATTCACTCTTCTTGTACTTAAGTCGGAAGTGGGACTTTTGTATTGAATCGCGATGCACTTTTTGGGTTTCATGGTCAATGTGAAGGTCTAAGGGATACAGTGAATCTGCACTGGTGCTTCGGAATATAATACTGGTTTCGCAGGCGCCGCTCAAACGACAAACAGTTAGAAGATTGACTCCTCTTGTACTTAAGTCGGCATTGTCCCTTTTGTATTCAATCCCGATGCGATATCTGTGTTTCATGGTCAATGTGAAGGACCAAGGGAACAGAAAACCTGCACTAGTGCCTCGGAATCTAATACTGGTCTCCCAGGAGCCGCTCAAAGCGCAAGCTCTTAGTAGATTAACCCTTCTTGTACTTACGTCGGCATTGTGCCTATTGTGTTCAATCCCGATGTGATATCTGTGTTTCATGGTCAGTTTGAACGTCCAAGGGATACAGTAAAACTGTATTGGTGCATCGGCATGTAATACTGGCCTCCCAGGAGCCGCTCAAACCACAAACTCTTAGATCATTCACTCTTCTTGTACTTATGTCGTCATTGTCTCTTTTGTATTCAATCCCGGTGCAATTTCTGTGTTTCGTGGTCAATGTGATGGTCCAAGGGATTGAGTAAACCTGCACTGGTGCATCGGAATCTGATACTGGTCTCCCAGGAGCCGCTCAAACCACAAACAGAAGATTCACTATTCTTGTACTTATGTCGGCATTGTGCCTTCAGTAACCAATCCTGATGCGATTTCTGTGTTTCATGGTCAATGTGAAGGTCCAAGGGATACAGTAAAACGGCATTGTTGCATCGGAATTTAATACTGGTCTCCGCGGGGCCGCTCAAGGCACAAACTCTTAGAAGATTCACTCTTCTTGTACTTAAGTCGGCATTGTCCAATTTGTATTAAATCCCGATGCGATATCTGTGATTCATGGTGAATGTGAAGGTCCAAGGGATACAGTAACCCTTCACTGGTGCATCGGAATCTAAAACTGGTCTCCCAGGAGCCGCTCAAACCACAAACTCTTAGAAGATTCTCTCCTCTTGTTCGCAAGTCGGCATTGTCCCTATTGTATTCAATCCCGATCCAATTTCTGTGTGTCGTGGTCAATGTGAAAGTCCAAGGGATACAGTAACCCTGCACTGGTGCATCGGAATGTAATACTGGCCTCCCAAGGGCCGCTCAAACCTCAACCTCTTAGAAGATTCACTGTTCTTGCACTTAAATCGGCATTGTCCCTTTAGTATTCAATCCCGATGCAATGTCTGTGATTCATGGTCATTGTGAAGGTCCAGGAAATACAGTACACCTGCACTGGTGCATCGAATCTAATACTGGTTTCCCAGGGGCCACTCAAACCTCTTACTCTTAAAAGATTCACTCCTCTAGTCCTTAAATCGGAAATGTGCCTTTCGTATTCAATCCCGATGCGATATCTGTATTTCATGGTCAATTTGAAGTTCCAAGGGATAAAGTAAACCAGCACTGGTGCATCGAAATCTAAAACTGGTCTCCCAGTAGCTGCTGAAATCAACTAACTCTTAGAAGATTCACTCTGCTTGTACTGAAGTCGGCATTGTCCCTATTGTATATAATCCCGATTCAATTTCTGTGTTTCGTGGTCAATGTGAAATTCCAAGCCATACAGTAATCCTGCACTGGTGCATCGGAATCAGATACTGGTCTCCCAGGGGCCGCTCACACCACAACCTCTTAGAAGTTTCACTCTTCTTGTACTTAGGTCGGCATTGTCCCTTTTATATTCAATCCCGATGCAATCTCTTTGTTTCATGGTCAATGTGAAGGTCCAAGGGATACAGTAAACCTGCACATGTGCACCGGAATCTAATACTAGTCTCCCAGGAGCCACTGAAAGCGCAAACTCTCAGAAGATTCACTCTTCTTGTACTTAAGTCGGCGTTGCCCCTTTTTTATTCAATCCCGATGCGATTTCTGAGTTTCATGGTCAATGTGAATGTCCAAGGGATACAGTAAACCTGCAATGGTGCATCGGAATCCATTACTGGTCTCCCAGGAGCCGCTCAAACCTCAAACTCTTGGAAGATTCACTCATCTAGTACTTAAGTCGGCATTGTCCCTTTTGTATTCAATCTCGATGCGATTTCTGTGTTTCATGGTGAGTGTGAAGGTCCTAGGGATACAGTAAATCTGCACTGGTCATACGGAATCTAAAATTGGTCTCCCAGGAGCCGCTCAATGCACAAACTCTTAGATGATTCACACTATTTGTACTTAAGACGGCATTGTCCCTTAAATATTCAATCCGGATGGACATTCTGTAAGTCATGGTGAATGTGAAGGTCCAAGGGATACAGTAAACCTGCACTGGTGCATCGGAATCTAATACTGGTCTCCCAGAAGCCGCACAAAGCACAAACTCTTAGAAGATTCACTCTTCTTGTTCTTAATTCGGAATTGTGACTTTTGTATTCAACCCCGATTCGATATCTGTGTATCATTGTCAATGTGAAGGACCTAGGAAACAGTAAACCCGTACTAGTGCCTCGGAATCTAATACTGGTCTCCCAGGAGCCCCTCAAATCACAAACTCTTAGTAGATTAACCCTTCTTGTACTTACGTCGGCATTGTGCCTATTGTATTCAATCCCGATTTGATATCTGTGTTTCATGGTCAATTTGAAAGTCCAAGGGATACAGTAAACCTATACTGGTGCATCGGATTGTAATACTGGTCTCCCAGGAGTCGCTCAAACCACAAACTATTAGATGATTCACTCTTCTTGTACTTAGGCCGGCGTTTTCCCTTGTGTATTCAATACCCGATGCAATTTCTGTGTTTCATGGTCAATGTGAAGGTCCAAGGGATACTGTAAGCCTGCACTGGTGAATCGGAATCTAATACTGGTCTCCCAGGAGCCGCTCAAACCACAAACCCTTAGAACATTCACACTTCTTGTACTGATGTCGTCATTGTCCCTATTGTATTCAATCCCGATGCAAATTCTGTGTTTCATGGTAAATGTGGCTGTCCAAGGGATAGAGTAAAGCTGCACATGTGCATCAGAATCTAATTCTGGTCTCCCAGTAGTCGCTCAAAGAACAAACTCTTAGAAGATATACTCATTTTGTACTTAAGTCGGCATTGTCCTTTTTGTATGCAATCCCGATGCAATTTCTTTGTTTCATGTTCAATGTTAAGGTCAAAGGAATACAGTAATCCTGCACTGTTGCATCGGAATCTAATACTGGTCTCCTGGGAGCCGCTCAAACTACAAATTCTTAGAAGATTCACTCTTCTTGTACTTAAGATGTCATTGTCCCTTTTGTATTCAATCTCGACGTAATTTCTGTGTTTCATGGTCAATGTGAAGGTCCAAGGGACACAGCAAACTGGCACATGTGCATCGGAATGTCATACTGGTCTCCCAGGAGCCGCTCAAAGCACAAACTCTTAGAAGATTCACTCTTCTTGTACTTAAGGCGGCATTGTGCCATTTGTATTCAATCCCAATGCGAAATCTGTGTTTCATGGTCAGTGTGAAGGACCAAGGTATAATATAAACCAGCACTGGTGCATCGGAATCTAATGCGGGTCTCCCAGGAGCCGCTCAAACCATAAACTCTTAGTCGAGTCGGAAGTGTGACTTTTGTATTGAATCGCGATGCACTTTCTGGGTTTCATGGTCAATGTGAAGGTCTAAGGGATACAGTAAATCTGCACTGGTGCTTCGGAATCTAATACTGGTTTCGCAGGCGCCGCCCAAACCACAAACAGTTAGAAGATTCACTTCTCTTGTACTTAAGTCGGCATTGTCCCTTTTGTATTCAATCCCGATGCGATATCTGTGTTTCATGGTCAATGTGAAGGACCAAGGGAACAGTAAACCTGCACTAGTGCCTCGGAATCTAATACTGGTCTCCCAGGAGCCGCTCAAAGCACATTCTCTTAGTAGATTAACCCTTCTTGTACTTACGTCGGCATTGTGCCTATTGTGTTCAATCCCGATGTGATATCTGTGTTTCATGGTCAGTTTGAACGTCCAATGGATACAGTAAACCTGTATTGGTGCATCGGATTGTAATACTGGTCTCCCACGAGCCCGTCAAACCACAAACTCTTAGATCATTCACTCTTCTTGTACTTATGTCGTCATTGTCGCTTTTGTGTTCAATCCCGGTGAAATTTCTGTGTTTCATGGTCAATGTGAAGGTCCAAGGGATAGAGTAAAGCTGCACATGTGCATCGGATTCTAAAACTGGTCCCCCAGTAGTCGCTCAAAGAGCAAACTCTTAGAAGATTCACTCTTTTTGTACTTAAGTCGGCATTGTCCCTTTTGTATTCAATCCCGATGCGAAATCTGTGTTTCATGGTCAATGTCAAGGTCCAAGGGATACAGTAAACCTTCACTGGTGCATCGGAATCTAAAACTGGTCTCCCAGGAGTCGCTCAAACCACAATCTCTTAGAAGATTCTCTCTTGTTGTTCTCAAGTCGGCATTGTCCCTATTGTATTCAATCCCGACGCAATTTCTGTGTGTCGTGGTCAATGTGAAAGTCCAAGGGATACATTAACCCTGCACTGGTGCATCGGAATCTAGTACTGACCTCCCAAGGGCCGCTCAAACCTCAACCTCTTAGAAGATTCACTGTTCTTGTACTTAAGTCGGCATTGTCCCTTTAGTATTCAATCCTGATGCAATGTCTTTGATTCATGGTCAATGTGAAGGTCCGGGGAATACAGTAAACCTGCACTGGTGCATCGGAATCTAATACTGGTGTCCCAGGAGCCACTCAAACCTCAAACTCTTAGAAGATTCACTTCTCTTGTCCTTAAGTCGGAAATGTGCCTTTCGTATTCAATCCCGATCCGATATCTGTATTTCATGTTCAATGTGAAGGTCCAAGGGATAAAGTAAACCTGCACTGGTGCATCGAAATCTAATACTGGTCTCCCAGTAGCTGCTGAAATCAACTAACTCTTAGAAGATTCACTCTTCTTGTACTTAAGTCGGCATTGTCCCTATTGTATACAATCCCGATTCAATTTCTGTGTTTCGTGGTCAATTTGAAATTCCAAGCCATACAGTAACCCTGCACTGGTGCATCGGAATCAGATACTGGTCTCCCAGGGGCCGCTCACACCACAACCTCATAGAAGTTTCACTCTTTTGGACTTAAGACAGCTTTGTCCCTTTTGTATTCAATCCCGATGCGATTTCTGAGTTTCATGGTCAATGTGAACGTCCAAAGGATACAGTAAACCTGCAATGGTGCATCGGAATCCATTACTGGTCTCCCAGGAGCCGCTCAAACCTCAAACTCTTGGAAGATTCACTCATCTAGTACTTAAGTCGGCATTGTCCCTTTTGTATTCGATCTCGATGCGATTTCTGTGGTTCATGGTGAATGGGAAGGTCCTAGGGATACAGTAAATCAGCACTGGTCATACGGAATCTAATATTGGTCTCCCAGGAGCCGCTCAAACCTCAAACTCATAGAAGATTCACTCTTCTTGTACTTAAGTCGGCATTGTCCCTTTTATATTCAATCCCGATGCAATCTCTTTGTTTCATGGTCAATGTGAAGGTCCAAGGGATACAGTAAACCTGCACTGGTGCATGGGAATCTAATACTGGTCTCCCAGAAGCCGCTCAAAAGCACAAACCCTTAGAACATTCACTCTTCTTGTACTTATGCCGTCATTGTCGCTTTTGTGTTCAATCCCGATGCAAATTCTGTGTTTCATGGTCAATGTGACTGTCCAAGGGATAGAGTAAAGCTGCACATGTGCATCAGAATCTAATTCTGGTCTCCCAGTAGTCGCTCAAAGAACAAACTCTTAGAAGATTCACTCATTTTGTACTTAAGTCGGCATTGTCCTTTTTGTATTCAATCCCGATGCGATTTCTGTGTTTCATGGTCAACGTGAAGGTTCTAAGGATACAGTAAACCTTCACTGGTGCATCGGAATCTTATACTGGTCTCATAGGAACCGATCAAAGCAAAAACTCTTAGAAGATTCACTCTTCTGGTAATTAAGTCCCCATTATGCCTTTAGAATCCAATCCCGATGCTATTTCCGTGATTCATGGTCAATGTGAAGGTCCAAGGGATCCAGTAAACCAGCACTGGTGCATCGGAATCTAATCCTGGACTCCCAGGAGCCGCTCAAACTTCATACTCTTAGAAGAATCACTCTTCTTGTACTTAAGTCGGCATTGGGCCTTTTGTATTCAATCCCGATGCGATTTGTGTGTTTCATGGTCAATGTGAAGGTCCAAGGGATACACTAAACTTGCACTGGTGCATCGCAATCTAATACTAATCTCCCAGGAATCGCTAAAAGCACAAACTCTCAGGGGATTCACTCTTCAAGTACATAAGTCCGCATTATGCATTTTGTATTCAATCCCGATGCTATTTCTGTGTTACATGGTCAATGTGAAGGTCCAAAGGATACAGTAAACCAGCACTGGTGCATCGGAAACTAACACTGGTCCCCCAGGAGCCGCTCATACCACAAACTGTTAGAAGATTCACTCTCCTTGTACTTAAGTCGTCATTGTGCCTTTAGAATTCAATCTCGATGCGATTTCTGTGTTTCGTGGTCATTGTGAAGGTCCAAGGGATACAGTAAATCTCCAGTAGTGATTCGGAACGCAATTATGGTCTCCCAGGGGCCGCTCAAACCACAAATTCTTAGAAGATTTACTCCCCTTGAACTTAAGACGGCATTGTCCCTTAAGTATTCAATCCCCATGGAATTTCTGTGTTTTACGGTGTATGTGAGGGTCCATGGGATACAGTAAACCTGAACTGGTGCTTCAGAATCTAATACTGGCCTCCCAGGACCCACTCAAACCACATACTCTTAGTAGATTCTCTCTTCTTGTACTTAAGTCGGCATTGTCACTTTTGTATTCAATCCCGATGCAATTTCTGTTTTTCGTGGTCAATGTGAACGTCCAAGTGAAACACGAAACCTGCACTGGCGCATCGGAATCTAATACTGCTCTCCCAGGGCCGCTCAAACAACAACCTCTTAGAAGATTTACTCTTCTCGTACATAAGTCTGCATTGTCTCTGTTGTATTCAATCCCGATGGGATATCTGCGTTTCAGGGTCAATGTCAAGGTCCAAGGGATACAGTAAACCTGCACTGGTGCATCGGAATGTAATACTGGTCTCCCAGGAGCCGCTCAAAGCACAAAATCTTAGAGGATTCACTCTTCTTGTACATAAGTCGCCATTGTCCCTTATGCATTCAATCCCGAAGCGATTCCTTTGTTTTCTGGTCAATGTGAAGGTCCAAGGGATACAGTAAACCTGCACAGGTGCATCGGATTCTAATACTGCTCTCGCAGGTGCCGCTCAAACCACAACTTTTAGAAGATTCACTCTTCTTGTACTACAGTTGGCATTGTCCCTTTTGCTTTCAATCCCGATAAAATATCTGTGTATCATGGTCATTGTGAAGGTCCAATGGATACAGTAAACTTGCACTGGAGCATCGGAGTTTAATACTGGTCTCCCAGGAGACGCTCATAGCACAAACTCTTAGAATGTTAACTCTTCTTTTACTTAAGTAGGCTTTGTCCCATTTTTATTCAATCCCGATGATATTTCTGTGTTTCATGGACAATGTGAAGGTCCAGGGGGTACGGGATACCTGCATGGTGCATTGGAATCTAATACTGGTCTCCCAGGAGCCGCTCAAACCCCAAACTCTTAGAAGATTCATTCTTCTTGTACTTAAGTCGGCATTGTGCCTTTTGTATTCCATCCTGATGCGATTTCAGTGTTTCATGGTCAATTTGAAGGTTCAAGGGATACAGTAAACCTGCACTGGTGCATCGGAATCTAATACTAGTCTCCCAGGAGCCGCTAAAACCACAAACTCTTAGAAGATACACTCTTCTTGTACTTAAATCGGCATTGTGCTTTTAGTATTCAATCACGATGCAATTCCTTTGTTTCATGGGCAGTGTTAAGGTCCAAGGGATACAGTAATCCTGCACTGGTGCATCGGAATCTAATACTGGTCTACCAGGAGCAGCTCCAAGCACAAACTCTTAGGAGTTTCACTCTTCTTATACTTAAGTCGGCATTGTGCCTTTTGTATTCAATCCCAATGCGAATTCTGTGTTTCATAGTCAGTGTGAAGGACCAAGGGATAAAGTAAACCAGCACTGGTGCATCGGAATCTAATACTGGTCTCCAAGGAGCCGCTCGAAGCACAAACTCTTAGGAGTTTCACTCTTCTTGTACTTAAGTCGGCATTGTGCCTTTTGTATTCAATCCCAATGTGAATTCTGTGTTTCATAGTCCGTGTGAAGGACCAAGGGATACAGTAAACCTGCACAGGTGCATCGGATTCTAATACTGCTCTCGCAGGTGCCGCTCAAACCACAGACACTTAGAAGATTCACTCTTCTAGCCCTTAAGTCGGCATTGTGCTTTTGGAATCAATCCCAATGCGATATCTGTGTTTCATGGTCAATGTGAAGGACCAAGGGAGCAGTAAACCTGCACTAGTGCCTCGGAATCTAATACTGGTCTCCCAGGAGCCGCTCAAAGCACAAGCTCTTAGTAGATTAACCCTTCTTGTACTTACGTTGGCATTGTGCATATTGTATTCAATCCCGATGTGATATATGTGTTTCATGGTCAATTTGAACGTCCAAGGGATACAGTATACCTGTACTGGTGCATCGGAATGTAATACTGGTGTCCCAGGAGCCGCTCAAACCACAAACTATTAAATGATTCACTCTTCTTGTACTGAAGCCGGCATTGTCCCTTTTGTATCCAATTCCGATGCAATTTCTGTGTTTCATGGTCAATGTGAAGGTCCAAGGGATACAGTAAACCTGCACATGTGCATCGGAATCTAGTACTGGTCTCCCAGTAGTCGCTCAAAGAACAATCTCTTAGAAGATTCACTCTTTTTGTACTTAAGTCGGCATTGTCCCTTTTGTATTCAGTCCCGATGCGATTTCTGTGTTTCATGGTCAACGTGAAGTGCCAAGGGATACAGTACACCTTCACTGGTGCATCGGAATCTAATACTTTTGTCCCAGGAGCCGCTCAAACCACAAACTGTTAGAAGATTCACTATTCTTGTACTTATGTCGGCATTGTGCCTTTAGTATTCAATCCCGACGCGATTTCTGTGTTTCATGGTCAATGTGAAGGTCCAAGGGATACAGTAAACATGCACTGGTGCATCAGAATCTAATACTGGTCTCCCAGGAATCGCTCAGAGCACAAACTCTCAGGAGATTCACTCTTCAAGTACATAAGTCCGCATTATGCCTTTTGCATTCAATCCCGATGCTATTTCTGTGTTTCATGGTCAATCTGAAGGTCCAAAAAATACAGTAAACCAGCACTGGTGCATCGGAAACTAATACTGGTCTCCCAGGAGCCGCTCAAACCACAAACTGTTAGAAGATTCACTCTTCTTGTACTTAAGTCGGAATTGTGACTTTTGAATCCAATCGCGATGCAATTTCTGTGTTTCATGGTCAATGTGAGGCTCTAAGGGATACAGTAAATCTGCACTGATGCTTCGGAATCTAATACTGGTCTCCCAGGAGCCGCTTAAACCACAAACAGTTAGAAGATTCACTCTTCTTGTACTTAAGTCGGCATTGTCCCTTTTGTACTCAATCCCGATGCGCTATCTGTGTTTCATAGTCAATGTGAAGGACCAAGGGAATAGTAAACCTGCACTAGTGCCTCGGAATCTAATACTGGTCTCCCAGGAGCCGCTCCAAACACAAGTTCTTAGTAGATTAATCCTTCTTGTTCTTACGTCGGCATTTGGCCAGTTGTATACAATCCCGATGTGATATCTGTGTTTCATGGTCAATTTGTACGTCCAAGGGATACAGTATACCTGCACTGGTGCATCGGAATGTAATACTGGTGTCCCAGGAGCCGCTCAAACCACAAACTATTAAATGATTCACTCTTCTTGTACTGAAGCCGGCATTGTCCCTTTTGTATTCAATTCCGATGCAATTTCTGTGTTTCATGGTCAATGTGAAGGTCCAAGGGATACAGTAAAACTGCACTGGTGATTCGGAATCTAATACTGGTCTCTCAGGAGCCGCTCAAATCAGAAACTCTTAGAACATTCACTCTTCTTGTACTTATGTCGTCATTGTCCCTTTTGCATTCAATCCCGATGCAATTTCTGTGTTTCATGGTCAATGTGAAGGTACAAAGGATATAGTAAACCAGCACTGGTCCATCGGAATTTAGTCCTGGTCCCCCAGGAGCCGCTCCTAGCACAAACTCTTAGAAGATTCACTCTTCTTGTACTTAAGTCGGCATTGGGCATTTTGTATTCAATCCCGATGCGATATCTGTGTTTCATGGTCAATGTGAAGGTACAAAGGATATAGTAAACCAGCACTGGTCCATCGGAATTTAATCCTGGTCCCCCAGGAGCCGCTCCTAGCACAAACTCTTAGAAGATTCACTCTTCTTGTACTTAAGTCGGCATTGGGCATTTTGTATTCAATCCCGATGAGATATCTGTGTTTCATTGTCAATGTGATGGTCCAAGGGATACAGTAAAACTGCACTGGTGATTCGGATTCTAATACTGGTCTCTCAGGAGCCGCTCAAACCAGAAACTCTTAGAACATTCACTCTTCTTGTACTTATGTCGTCATTGTCCCTTTTGCATTCAATCCCGATGCAATTTCTGTGTTTCATGGTCAATGTGAAGGTACAAAGGATATAGTAAACCAGCACTGGTCCATCGGAATTTAATCCTGGTCCCCCAGGAGCCGCTCCTAGCACAAACTCTTAGAAGATTCACTCTTCTTGTACTTAAGTCGGCATTGTCCCTTTTGTATTCAATCATGATGCAATTTCTGTGTTTCATGGTCAATGTGAGTGTCCAAGGGATACAGCAAACCTGCACTGGTGACTCGGAATCTTATACTGGTCTCCCAGGAGTCGCTCAAACCACAAACCCATAGAACATTCACTCTTCTTGTACTTATGTCGTCATTGTCCCTTTTGTATTCAATCCCGATGCAATTTCTGTGTTTCATGGTCAATGTGAATGTCCAAGGGATAGAGTAAACCAGCACATGTGCATCGGAATCTAATACTGGACTCCCAGTAGTCGCTGAAAGAATAATCTCTTAGAAGATTCACTCTTTTTGTACTTAAGTCGGCATTGTCCCTTTTGTATTCAATCCCAATGCGATTTCTGTGTTTCATGGTCAACGTGAAGGTCCAAGGGATGCAGTAAACCTTCACTGGTGCATCGGAATCTAATACGGGTTTCCCAGGAGCCCCTCAAACCACAAACTCTTAGTAGATTCACTCTTCTTATACTTAAGTCGGGATTGTGTCTTTTGTATTCAATCCCGATGCAATTTCTGTGTTTCATAGTCAGTGTGTAGGACGAAGGGAACAGTAAACCTGCACTAGTGCCTCGGAATCTAATACTGGTCACCCAGGAGCCGCTCAAAGCACAAGCTCTTAGTAGATTAACCCTTCTTGTACTTACGTCGGCATTGTGCCTATTGTATTCAATCCCGATGTGATATCTGTGTTTCATGGTCAATTTGAACGTCCAAGGGATACAGTAAACCTGCACGGGTGCATCGGATTCTAATACTGGTCTCGCAGGTGCCGCTCAAACCACGAACTCATGGTAGATTCACTGTTCTTGTACTTCAGATGGCATTGTCCCTTTTGCATTCAATCCCGATGAAATATCTGTGTTTCATGGTCAATGTGAAGGTCCAATGGATGCAGTAAACCTGCACTTGTGCATCGGAATTTAATACTGGTTTCCCAGGAGACGCTCAAAGCACAAACTGTTAGAAGATTCACTCTTCTTGTACTTAAGTCGGCTCTGTCCCTGTTGTATTCGATCCCGATGCGATTTCTGTGTTTCGTGGACAATGTGAAGGTCCAAGGGGTACGGGAAACCTGCATGGTGCATCGGAATCTAATACTGGTCTCCCAGGAGACGCTCAAACCCCCAACTCTTAGAAGATTCATTCCTCTTGTACTTAAGTCGGCATTGCTCCTTTTGTATTCAATCCTGAATCGAATTCTGTGTTTCATGGTCAATGTGAAGGTTCAAGCGATACAGTAAACCTGCACTGGTGCATTGGAATCTAATACTAGTCTCCCAGGAGCTGCTCAAACCACAAACTCTTAGAAGATACACTCTTCTTGTACTTAAGTCGGCATTGTGCCTTTAGTATTCAAACCCGATGCAATTTCTTTGTTTCATGGGCAGTGTTAAGGTCCAACGGGATACAGTAATCCTGCACTGGTGCATCGGAATCTAATACTGGTCTCCTTGGAGCCGCTCAAACTACAAACTCTTAGAAGATTCACTCTTCCTCTACTTATGTCGTCATTGTCCCTATTGTTTTCAATCTCGACATAATTTCTGTGTTTCATGGTCAATTTGAAGGTCTAAGGGACACAGTAAATCTGCACTGGTGCTTCGGAATCTAATACTGGTGTCGCAAGAGCTGCTTAAACCACAAACAGTTAGAAGATTCACTCTTCTTGTACTTAAGTCGGCATTGTCCCTTTTGTATTCAATCCCGATGCGATATCTGTGTTTCATAGTCAATGTGAAAGACCAAGGGAACAGTAAACCTGCACTAGTGCCTCTGAAACTAATACTGGTCTCGCAGTAGTCGCTCAAAACACAAGTTCTTAGTAGATCAACCCTTCTTGTACTTACGTCGGCATTGTTCCTATTGTATTCAATCCCGATGCAATTTCTGTGTTTCATGTTGAATGTGAAGGTCCAAGGGATACAGTAAACCTGCACTGGTGCATCGGAATCTAATACTTGTCTCCCACAAGCCGCTCAAACCACAAACTCTTAGAAGATTCACTCTTCTTGTACTTAAGAGAGCATTCTCCATTTGTATTCAATCTCCATGCAATGTCTCTGTTTCATGGTGAATGCGAAGGTCCAAGGAATACAGTAAATCTGCACTGGTGATTCGGAATCTAATTCTGGTGTCGCAAGAGCTGCTTAAACCACAAACAGTTAGAAGATTCACTCTTCTTGTACTTAAGTCGGCATTGGGCCTTTTGTATTCAAATCCGATGCGATTTCTGTGTTTCATGGTCAATGTGAAGGTCCAAGCTTTACAGTAAACCTGCACTGGTGCATCGGAATCTAATACTGGTCACCCAGGAGCCGCTCAAAGCACAAACACATAGGAGATTCACCTTTCTTGTACTTAAGACGGAATTGGGCCTTTTGTATTCTATCCCGATGCGATGTCTGTGTTTCATGGTCAATGTTAAGGTCTAAGGGATACAGTAATCCTGCACTGGTGCATCAGATCCTAATACTGGTTTCCCAGGAGCTGCACAAACCGTAAAATCTTAGAAGATTCACTCATCTCGTACTTAAGTCGGAATTGTCCCTTTTAAATTCAATCCAGATGCAATTTCTGTTCTTCGTGGTCAATGTGAATGTCCAAGGGATACAGTAAACCTGCACTGGTGGATCGAAATCTAATACTAGTCTCCCAGGAGCCGCTCAATGCACTAATACTTAGAAGACTCATTCTTCTTGTACTAAGGTCGGCATTGAGCCTTTTGTATTCAATCCCGATGCGATGTCTGTGTTTCATGGTCAACGTCAAGGTCCAAGGGATACAGTAAACCTGCACTGGTGCATCGGAATCTAATACTGGTCTCCCAGGAGCCGCTCAAACCACAAACTCTGAGAAGAATCACTCTTCTTGTACATATGTCGGCATTATCCATTTTGTATTCAATCCCGATCTAATTTCTGTGTTTCTCGGTTAATGTGAAGGTCCAAGGGATACAGTAAACCTGCACTGGTGAATCGGAATGTAATACTGGTCTCCCAGGACCCGCTCAAACCACAAAATCTTAGAATATATACTCTTCTTGTACTTAAGTCGGCAATGTCCCTTTCGTATTCAATCCCGATGCAATTTCTGTGTTTCATGTTGAATGTGAAGGTCCACGGGATACAGGAAACCTGCACTGGTGCATCGGATTCCAATACTGGTGTCCCAGGAACCGCTCAAACCACAAACTCTTACAAGATTCACTCTTCTTGTACTTTAGTCGGCATTGTCCCTTTTGTACTCAATCCCGATGAAATTTCTGTGTTTCATGGTCAATGTGAAGGTCCAATGTATGCAGTAAACCTGCACTGGTGCATCGGAATCTAATACGGGTTTCCCAGGAGCCGCTCAAAACACAAACTCTTAGTAGATTCACTCTTCTTGTACTTAAGTCGGCATTGTGCCTATTGTATTCAATCCCGATGTGATATCTGTGTTTCATGGTCAATTTGAACGTCCAAGGGATACAGTAAACCTGCACGGGTGCATCGGATTCTAATACTGGTCTCGCAGGTGCCGCTCAAACCACGAACTCATGGTAGATTCACTGTTCTTGTACTTCAGATGGCATTGTCCCTTTTGCATTCAATCCCGATGAAATATCTGTGTTTCATGGTCAATGTGAAGGTCCAATGGATGCAGTAAACCTGCACTTGTGCATCGGAATTTAATACTGGTTTCCCAGGAGACGCTCAAAGCACAAACTGTTAGAAGATTCACTCTTCTTGTATTTAAGTCGGCTCTGTCCCTTTTGTATTCGATCCCGATGCGATTTCTGTGTTTCGTGGACAATGTGAAGGTCCAAGGGGTACGGGAAACCTGCATGGTGCATCGGAATCTAATACTGGTCTCCCAGGAGACGCTCAAACCCCCAACTCTTAGAAGATTCATTCCTCTTGTACTGAAGTCGGCATTGCTCCTTTTGTATTCAATCCTGAATCGCATTCTGTGTTTCATGGTCAATGTGAAGGTTCAAGCGATACAGTAAACCTGCACTGGTGCATTGGAATCTAATACTAGTCTCCCAGGAGCTGCTCAAACCACAAACTCTTAGAAGATACACTCTTCTTGTACTTAAGTCGGCATTGTGCCTTTTGTTTGCAATCTCGACATAATTTCTGTGTTTCATGGTCAATTTGAAGGTCTAAGGGACATAGTAAATCTGCACTGGTGCTTCGGAATCTAATACTGGTGTCGCAAGAGCTGCCTAAAACCACAAACAGTTAGAAGATTCACTCTTCTTGTACTTAAGTCGGCATTGTCCCTTTTGTATTCAATCCCGATGCGATATCTGTGTTTCATAGTCAATGTGAAGGACCAAGGGAACAGTAAACCTGCACTGGTGCCTCTGAAACTAATACTGGTCTCGCAGTAGTCGCTCAAAACACAAGTTCTTAATAGATCAACCCTTCTTGTACTTACGTCGGCATTGTTCCTATTGTATTAAATCCCGATGCAATTTCTGTCTTTCATGTTGAATGTGAAGGTCCAAGGGATACAGTAAACCAGCACTGGTGCATCGGAATCTAATACTTGTCTCCCACAAGCCGCTCAAACCACAAACTCTTAGAAGATTCACTCTTCTTGTACTTAAGAGAGCATTCTCCATTTGTATTCAATCCCCATGCAATATCTCTGTTTCATGGTGAATGTGAAGGTCCAAGGAATACAGTAAATCTGCACTGGTGATTCGGAATCTAATTCTGGTCTCCCTGGGGCCGCTCAAACCACATACCGTTAGAAGATTCACTCTTCTTGTACTTAAGTCGGCATTGTGCCTTTTGTATTCAAATCCGATGCGATTTCTGTGTTTCATGGTCAATGTGAAGGTACAAAGGATATAGTAAACCAGCACTGGTCCATCGGAATTTAATCCTGGTCCCCCAGGAGCCGCTCCTAGCACAAACTCTTAGAAGATTCACTCTTCTTGTACTTAAGTCGGCATTGGGCATTTTGTATTCAATCCCGATGCTATATCTGTGTTTCATGGTCAATGTGAAGGTACAAAGGATATAGTAAACCAGCACTGGTCCATCGGAATTTAATCCTGGTCCCCCAGGAGCCGCTCCTAGCACAAACTCTTAGAAGATTCACTCTTCTTGTACTTAAGTCGGCATTGGGCATTTTGTATTCAATCCCGATGAGATATCTGTGTTTCATTGTCAATGTGATGGTCCAAGGGATACAGTAAAACTGCACTGGTGATTCGGAATCTAATACTGGTCTCTCAGGAGCCGCTCAAACCAGAAACTCTTAGAACATTCACTCTACTTGTACTTATGTCGTCATTGTCCCTTTTGCATTCAATCCCGATGCAATTTCTGTGTTTCATGGTCAATGTGAAGGTACAAAGGATATAGTAAACCAGCACTGGTCCATCGGAATTTAATCCTGGTCCCCCAGGAGCCGCTCCTAGCACAAACTCTTAGAAGATTCACTCTTCTTGTACTTAAGTCGGCATTGTCCCTTTTGTATTCAATCATGATGCAATTTCTGTGTTTCATGGTCAATGTGAGTGTCCAAGGGATACAGCAAACCTGCACTGGTGACTCGGAATCTTATACTGGTCTCCCAGGAGTCGCTCAAACCACAAACCCATAGAACATTCACTCTTCTTGTACTTATGTCGTCATTGTCCCTTTTGTATTCAATCCCAATGCAATTTCTGTGTTTCATGGTCAATGTGAATGTCCAAGGGATAGAGTAAACCAGCACATGTGCATCGGAATCTAATACTGGACTCCCAGTAGTCGCTGAAAGAATAATATCTTAGAAGATTCACTCTTTTTGTACTTAAGTCGGCATTGTCCCTTTTGTATTCAATCCCAATGCGATTTCTGTGTTTCATGGTCAACGTGAAGGTCCAAGGGATGCAGTAAACCTTCACTGGTGCATCGGAATCTAATACGGGTTTCCCAGGAGCCCCTCAAACCACAAACTCTTAGTAGATTCGCTCTTCTTATACTTAAGTCGGGATTGTGTCTTTTGTATTCAATCCCGATGCAATTTCTGTGTTTCATAGTCAGTGTGTAGGACGAAGGGAACAGTAAACCTGCACTAGTGCCTCGGAATCTAATACTGGTCACCCAGGAGCCGCTCAAAGCACAAGCTCTTAGTAGATTAACCCTTCTTGTACTTACGTCGGCATTGTGCCTATTGTATTCAATCCCGATGTGATATCTGTGTTTCATGGTCAATTTGAACGTCCAAGGGATACAGTAAACCTGCACGGGTGCATCGGATTCTAATACTGGTCTCGCAGGTGCCGCTCAAACCACGAACTCATGGTAGATTCACTGTTCTTGTACTTCAGATGGCATTGTCCCTTTTGCATTCAATCCCGATGAAATATCTGTGTTTCATGGTCAATGTGAAGGTCCAATGGATGCAGTAAACCTGCACTTGTGCATCGGAATTTAATACTGGTTTCCCAGGAGACTCTCAAAGCACAAACTGTTAGAAGATTCACTCTTCTTGTACTTAAGACGGCTCTGTCCCTGTTGTATTCGATCCCGATGCGATTTCTGTGTTTCGTGGACAATGTGAAGGTCCAAGGTGTACGGGAAACCTGCATGGTGCATCGGAATCTAATACTGGTCTCCCAGGAGACGCTCAAACCCCCAACTCTTAGAAGATTCATTCCTCTTGTACTTAAGTCGGCATTGCTCCTTTTGTATTCAATCCTGAATCGAATTCTGTGTTTCATGGTCAATGTGAAGGTTCAAGCGATATAGTAAACCTGCACTGGTGCATTGGAATCTAATACTAGTCTCCCAGGAGCTGCTCAAACCACAAACTCTTACAAGATACACTCTTCTTGTACTTAAGTCGGCATTGTGCCTTTAGTATTCAAACCCGATGCAATTTCTTTGTTTCATGGGCAGTGTTAAGGTCCAACGGGATACAGTAATCCTGCACTGGTGCATCGGAATCTAATACTGGTCTCCTTGGAGCCGCTCAAACCACAAACTCTTAGAAGATTCACTCTTCCTCTACTTATGTCGTCATTGTCCCTATTGTTTTCAATCTCGACATAATTTCTGTGTTTCATGGTCAATTTGAAGGTCTAAGGGACAGAGTAAATCTGCACTGGTGCTTCGGAATCTAATACTGGTGTCGCAAGAGCTGCTTAAACCACAAACAGTTAGAAGATTCACTCTTCTTGTACTTAAGTCGGCATTGTCCCTTTTGTATTCAATCCCGATGCGATATCTGTGTTTCATAGTCAATGTGAAAGACCAAGGGAACAGTAAACCTGCACTAGTGCCTCTGAAACTAATACTGGTCTCGCAGTAGTCGCTCAAAACACAAGTTCTTAGTAGATCAACCCTTCTTGTACTTACGTCGGCATTGTTCCTATTGTATTCAATCCCGATGCAATTTCTGTGTTTCATGTTGAATGTGAAGGTCCAAGGGATACAGTAAACCTGCACTGGTGCATCGGAATCTAATACTTGTCTCCCACAAGCCGCTCAAACCACAAACTCTTAGAAGATTCACTCTTCTTGTACTTAAGAGAGCATTCTCCATTTGTATTCAATCTCCATGCAATGTCTCTGTTTCATGGTGAATGCGAAGGTCCAAGGAATACAGTAAATCTGCACTGGTGATTCGGAATCTAATTCTGGTGTCGCAAGAGCTGCTTAAACCACAAACAGTTAGAAGATTCACTCTTCTTGTACTTAAGTCGGCATTGGGCCTTTTGTATTCAAATCCGATGCGATTTCTGTGTTTCATGGTCAATGTGAAGGTCCAAGCTTTACAGTAAACCTGCACTGGTGCATCGGAATCTAATACTGGTCACCCAGGAGCCGCTCAAAGCACAAACACATAGGAGATTCACCTTTCTTGTACTTAAGACGGAATTGGGCCTTTTGTATTCTATCCCGATGCGATGTCTGTGTTTCATGGTCAATGTTAAGGTCTAAGGGATACAGTAATCCTGCACTGGTGCATCAGATCCTAATACTGGTTTCCCAGGAGCTGCACAAACCGTAAAATCTTAGAAGATTCACTCATCTTGTACTTAAGTCGGAATTGTCCCTTTTAAATTCAATCCAGATGCAATTTCTGTTCTTCGTGGTCAATGTGAATGTCCAAGGGATACAGTAAACCTGCACTGGTGGATCGAAATCTAATACTAGTCTCCCAGGAGCCGCTCAATGCACTAATACTTAGAAGACTCATTCTTCTTGTACTAAGGTCGGCATTGAGCCTTTTGTATTCAATCCCGATGCGATGTCTGTGTTTCATGGTCAACGTCAAGGTCCAAGGGATACAGTAAACCTGCACTGGTGCATCGGAATCTAATACTGGTCTCCCAGGAGCCGCTGAAAAACCACAAACTCTGAGAAGAATCACTCTTCTTGTACATATGTCGGCATTATCCATTTTGTATTCAATCCCGATCTAATTTCTGTGTTTCTCGGTTAATGTGAAGGTCCAAGGGATACAGTAAACCTGCACTGGTGAATCGGAATGTAATACTGGTCTCCCAGGACCCGCTCAAACCACAAAATCTTAGAATATATACTCTTCTTGTACTTAAGTCGGCAATGTCCCTTTTGTATTCAATCCCGATGCAATTTCTGTGTTTCATGTTGAATGTGAAGGTCCACGGGATACAGGAAACCTGCACTGGTGCATCGGATTCCAATACTGGTGTCCCAGGAACCGCTCAAACCACAAACTCTTACAAGATTCACTCTTCTTGTACTTTAGTCGGCATTGTCCCTTTTGTACTCAATCCCGATGAAATTTCTGTGTTTCATGGTCAATGTGAAGGTCCAATGGATGCAGTAAACCTGCACTGGTGCATCGGAATCTAATACGGGTTTCCCAGGAGCCGCTCAAAACACAAACTCTTAGTAGATTCACTCTTCTTGTACTTAAGTCGGGATTGTGTCTTTTGTATTCAATCCCGATGCAATTTCTGTGTTTCATAGTCAGTGTGAAGGACGAAGGGAACAGTAAACCTGCACTAGTGCCTCGGAATCTAATACTGGTCACCCAGGGGCCGCTCAAAGCACAAGCTCTTAGTAGATTAACCTTTCTTGTACTTACGTCGGCATTGTGCCTATTGTATTCAATCCCGATGTGATATCTGTGTTTCATGGTCAATTTGAACGTACAAGGGATACAGTAAACCTGCACGGGTGCATCGGATTCTAATACTGGTCTCGCAGGTGCCGCTCAAACCACGAACTCATGGTAGATTCACTGTTCTTGTACTTCAGATGGCATTGTCACTTTTGCATTCAATCCCGATGAAATATCTGTGTTTCATGGTCAATGTGAAGGTCCAATGGATGCAGTAAACCTGCACTTGTGCATCGGAATTTAATACTGGTTTCCCAGGAGACGCTCAAAGCACAAACTGTTAGAAGATTCACTCTTCTTGTATTTAAGTCGGCTCTGTCCCTTTTGTATTCGATCCCGATGCGATTTCTGTGTTTCGTGGACAATGTGAAGGTCCAAGGGGTACGGGAAACCTGCATGGTGCATTGGAATCTAATACTGGTCTCCCAGGAGACGCTCAAACCCCCAACTCTTAGAAGATTCATTCCTCTTGTACTGAAGTCGGCATTGCTCCATTTGTATTCAATCCTGAATCGCATTCTGTGTTTCATGGTCAATGTGAAGGTTCAAGCGATACAGTAAACCTGCACTGGTGCATTGGAATCTAATACTAGTCTCCCAGGAGCTGCTCAAACCACAAACTCTTAGAAGATACACTCTTCTTGTACTTAAGTCGGCATTGTGCCTTTTGTTTGCAATCTCGACATAATTTCTGTGTTTCATGGTCAATTTGAAGGTCTAAGGGACACAGTAAATCTGCACTGGTGCTTCGGAATCTAATACTGGTGTCGCAAGAGCTGCTTAAACCACAAACAGTTAGAAGATTCACTCTTCTTGTACTTAAGTCGGCATTGTCCCTTTTGTATTCAATCCCGATGCGATATCTGTGTTTCATAGTCAATGTGAAGGACCAAGGCAACAGTAAACCTGCACTGGTGCCTCTGAAACTAATACTGGTCTCGCAGTAGTCGCTCAAAACACAAGTTCTTAATGGATCAACCCTTCTTGTACTTACGTCGGCATTGTTCCTATTGTATTAAATCCCGATGCAATTTCTGTCTTTCATGTTGAATGTGAAGGTCCAAGGGATACAGTAAACCTGCACTGGTGCATCGGAATCTAATACTTGTCTCCCACAAGCCGCTCAAACCACAAACTCTTAGAAGATCCACTCTTCTTGTACTTAAGAGAGCATTCTCCATTTGTATTCAATCCCCATGCAATATCTCTGTTTCATGGTGAATGTGAAGGTCCAAGGAATACAGTAAATCTGCACTGGTGATTCGGAATCTAATTCTGGTCTCCCTGGGGCCGCTCAAACCA
Organism: Schistocerca piceifrons; assembly: GCF_021461385.2. Lineage (NCBI taxonomy): Eukaryota > Metazoa > Arthropoda > Insecta > Orthoptera > Acrididae > Schistocerca > Schistocerca piceifrons. Next base: position 1,022,049,217 of record NC_060139.1, on the reverse strand, counting down.
CATACCGTTAGAAGATTCACTCTTCTTGTACTTAAGTCGGCATTGTGCCTTTTGTATTCAAATCCGATGCGATTTCTGTGTTTCATGGTCAATGTGAAGGTCCAAGCTTTACAGTAAACCTGCACTGGTGCATCGGAATCTAATACTGGTCACCCAGGAGCCGCTCAAAGCACAAACACATAGGAGATTCACCTTTCTTGTACTTAAGACGGAATTGGGCCTTTTGTATTCTATCCCGATGCGATGTCTGTGTTTCATGTTCAATGTCAAGGTCCAAGGGATACAGTAATCCTGCACTGGTGCATCAGAATCTAATACTGGTTTCCCAGGAGCTGCACAAACCGTAAAATCTTAGAAGATTCACTCATCTTGTACTTAAGTCGGAATTATCCCTTTTAAATTCAATCCAGATGCAATTTCTGTTCTTCGTGGTCAATGTGAATGTCCAAGGGATACAGTAAACCTGCACTGGTGGATCGAAATCTAATACTAGTCTCCCAGGAGCCGCTCAATGCACTAATACTTAGAAGACTCATTCTTCTTGTACTTAGGTCGGCATTGAGCCTTTTGTATTCAATTCCGATGCGATGTCTGTGTTTCATGGTCAACGTCAAGGTCCAAGGGATACAGTAAACCTGCACTGGTGCATCGGAATCTAATACTGGTCTCCCAGGAGCCGCTCAAACCACAAACTCTGAGAAGAATCACTCTTCTTGTACATATGTCGGCATTATCCATTTTGTATTCAATCCCGATCTCATTTCTGTGTTTCTCGGTTAATGTGAAGGTCCAAGGGATACAGTAAACCTGCACTGGTGAATCGGAATGTAATACTGGTCTCCCAGGACCCGCTCAAACCACACACTCTTAGAACATTCACTCTTCTTGTACTTAAGTCGGCATTGTTACTTTTGGATTCAATCGCGATGCAATTTCTGTTTTTCATGGTCAATGTGAACGTCCAAGGGATACAGTAAACCTGCACTGGTGCATGGAAATCTAATACTGGTCTCCCAGAAGCCGCTCAAAGCACAAACTCTTAGAAGATTCACTCTTCTTGTACATAAGTCGGCATTGTCCCTTTTGCATTCAATCCCGAGGCGATTTCTTTGTTTTATGGTCAATGCCAAGGTCCAAGGGATACAGTAAACATGCACGGGTGCATCGGATTCTATTACTGGTCTCGCAGGTGCCGCTCAAACCATAAACTATTAGAAGATTCACTCTTCTTGTACTTGAGTTGCCATTGTCCCTTTTGCATTCAATCCCGATGAAATCTCTGTGTTTCATGGTCAATGTGAAGGTGCAATGGATGCAGTATACCTGCACTGGTGCATCGGAATTTAGAACTGGTCTCCCAGGAGACGCTCAAAGCACAAACTCTTAGAAGATTCACTCTTCTTGTACGTAAGTCGGCATTGTGCATATTGTAATCAATCCCGATGCCATTTCTATGTTTCATGGTCAATGCCAAGGTTCAAGGGATACAGTAAACCTACAATGGTGAATCGGAATTTTATACTGGTCTCCCAGGAGCTGATCAAACCGAAAAGTCTTAGAAGATTTACTCTTCTTGTAGTTAGGTCGGCATTGTCACTTTTGTAATCAATCCCGACGCAAATTCTGTGTTTCATGGTCAATGTGAAGGTCCAAGGGATACAGTAAACTTGCATTGGTGCATCGGAATCTAATAGTGGTCTCCCAGGAACCGCTCAAACCACAAACTCTTACAAGATTCACTCTTCTTGTACTTTAGTCGGCATTGTCCCTTTTGTACTCAATCCCGATGAAATTTCTGTGTTTCATGGTCAATGTGAAGGTCCAATGGATACAGTAAACCTGCACTGGTGCATCGGAATCTAATACTTGTCTCCCACAAGCCGCTCAAACCACAAACTCTTAGAAGATTCACTCTTCTTGTACTTAAGTCGGCATTGTGACTTTTTTAATCTATCCCGATGCGATTTCTATGTTTCATGGTCTATGTGAAGGTCCAAAGGACACAGAAAACCTGCAATGGTGAAACGGAATCCAATACTGGTCTCCCAGGAGCCGCTCATAGCACAAATTCTAAGAAGATTCACTCTTCTTGTACTTAAGTCAGCATTCTCCATTTGTATTCAATCCCCATGCAATTTCTCTGTTTCATGGTCAATGTGAAGGTCCAAGGAATACAGTAAATCTGCACTGGTGATTTGGAATCTAATTCTGGTCTCCCTGGAGCCGCTCAAACCACATACTCTTAGAAGATTCACTCTTGTTGTACTTAAGTCTGCATTGCGCCTTTTGTATTCAAACCCGATGCGATTTCTGTGTTTCATGGTCAATGTGAAGGTCCAAGGGATACAGTAATCATGCACTGGTGCATCAGAATTTAATACTGGTTTCCCAGGAGCTGCTCAAACCGTAAAAACTTAGAAGATTCACTCATCTTGTACTTAAGTTGTAATTGTCCCTCTTGTATTCAATCCCGATGCAATTTCTGTTTTTCGTGGTCAATGTGAAAGTCTAAGGGATAGAGTAAGAATGCACTCGTGCATCAGAATCTAGTACTGGTTTCCCAGGGGCTGCTCAAGCCAAAACCTCTTAGAACATATACCGTTCTTGTACTTAAGTCGGCATTGTCCATTTGTATTCAATCCCAATGCGAATTCTGTGTCTCATGGTCAATGTCAAAGTCCAAAGGATACAGTAAATCTGCACTGCTCCGTTGGAATCTAATACCGGTCTCCCAGGAGCCACTCAAACCACAAACTCTGAGAAGAATCACTCTTCTTGTACATATGTCGGCATTGTCCATTTTGTATTCAATCCCGATCTAATTTCTGTGTTTCTCGGTCAATGTGATGGTATAAGGGATACAGTAAACCTGCACTGGTGCATCAGAATCTAATACTGGTCTCCAAGGAGCCGCTTATACCACAAAATCTTAGAAGATTCACTCTTCTAGACCTTAAGTCGGTATTGTCCCTTTTGTATTCAATCACGATGCGATTTCTGTGTTTCGTGGTTAATGTGAAGGTCCAAGGTATACAGTAAACCTACACTGGTGCATCGGAATCTAATACTGGTCTGCCAGCAGCCGCTCAAAGCACAAACTCTTAGAAGATTCACTCTTCTTGTACTTAAGTCGGCATTGTGCTTTTTGTATTCAATCCCAATGCGATTTCTGTGCTTCATGGTCAATGTGAAGGTCCAAGGGATACAGTAAAGCTGCACTGGTGCATCGGAATCCAATACTGGTCTCCCAGGAACCTATCAAACCACAAACTCTTAAAAGATTCACTCTTCTTGTACTAAAGTCGGCATTGTCCTTTTTGCATTCATTCCCGACGAAATATCTGTGTCTCATGGTCCATGTGACGGTTCAATGGATGCAGTAAACCTGCACTGGTGCATCGGAATTTATTACTGGTCTCCCAGGAGCAGCTAAAATCACAAACTCTTAGAAGATTCACTCTCCTTGTACTTAAGTCGGCATTGTGCATATTGTAATCAGTCCCGATGAGATTACTATGTTTCATGGTCAATGTCAAGGTCCAAGAGATACAGTAACCCTACAATGGTGAATCGGAATTCCATACTGGTCTCCCAGGAGCACTCAAAGCACAAACTCTTAGTAGATTCACTCTTCTTGTACTTAAGTCAGCATTGCCCCTTATGCATTCTATCCCCATGGAATATCTGTGTTTCATGGTGAAATTGAAGGTCCAAGTGATACAGTAACCCTGCACTGGTGCATCGGAATCTGATACTGGTCTCCCAGGAGCCGCTCAAACCACAAACCCCTAGAAGATTCACTCTTCTTGTACTTAAGTCGGCATTGTCCCATTTGTATTCAATCCCGATGCGATATCTGTGTCTCATTGTCAATGTGAAGTTCCAAGGGAGACAGTAAACCAGCACTGGTGCATCGGGTTTTAATACTGATCTCTCAGGAGCCGCTCAAACCCGAAACTCCTAGAAGATTCACTCTTCTTGTACTTAAGTCGGCACTGTCACTTTTCTATCTAAATCCGATCCAATTTCTGTGATTCATTGTCAATATGAATTTCCAAGGGATACAGTAAACCTGCACTGGTGCATCGGAATTTAATACTGGTCTCCCAGGAGCCGCACAAAGCATAAACTCTTAGAAGATTCACTCTTCTTGTACTTATGCCGGCATAGTCCCTTTTGTATTCAATCCCGATGCGATATCTGTGTTTCATGGTCAACGTGAAGGTCTATGCGATACAGTACAGCGGCACTGGTGCATCGGAATCAAATTCTGGTCTCCCAGGAGCCGCTCAAAGCACAAACTCTTAGAAGAGTAACTCTTCTTGTACTTAAGTCGGCATTGTCCCTTTTGTATTCAATCCCGATGCAATATCTGTGTTTCATGGTCAACGTGAAGGTCCATGGGATACAGTAAACCGGCACTGGTGCATCGGAATCAAATTCTGGTCTCCCAGGAGCCGCTCAAACCACAAACCCTTAGACGATTCAATCTTCTTGCACTTAAGTCCGCATTAATCCCAATGCAATTTCTGTGTTTCATGGACAATGTGTACAGTAAACCTGCACTGGTGCATCGGAATGTAATACTGGTGTCCCAAGAGTCGCTCAAACCACATACTGTTAGAAGATTCACTCTTCTTGTACTTAAGTCGGCATTGTGCCTTTTGTATTCAATCTCGATGGGATTTCTGTGTTTCATGGTCAATGTGAAGGTCCAAGAATTACGAGATACCTGCATGGGGCATCGGAATCTAATACTGGTCTCCTAGGAGCCACTCAAATCACAAACTCTTAGAAATTCACTCTTCTTGTACTTCAGTCTGCATTGTCCCTTTTGTATTCAAACCCGATGCAATGTCTGTATTTTAAGGTCAATGTGAAGTTCCAAGGGATACAGTAAAGCTGCACTAGAGCCTCGGAATCTAATACTGCTTTCCCAGGAGTCGCTCAAAGCACAAACTCTTAGAAGATGCACTCTTCTTGTACTTAAGTCTGCATTGTCCCTTTCGTATTCTATCGCGTTGCGATTTCTGTGTTTCGTGGTCAATGAGAAGGTCCAAGGGATACAGTAAACCTCCACTGATGCATAGGAATCTAGTACTGGTCTCCCAGGAGCCGCTCAAACCACAAACTCTTAGAAGATTCACTCTTCTTGTACTTAAGTCGGCATTGTGACTTTCGTATTCAATCCCCATGTAATTTCTGAGTTTCATGGTCAATGCTACAGTCCAAGGAATAGAGCAAACCTGCACTGGTTCTTCGGAATGAAATACTGGGCTCCCAGGAGCCGCTCAGAGCACAAACTCTTAGATGATTCACTCTTCTTCTACATAAGTCGGCAATGCGCCTTTTGTATTCAATCCCGATTCGATTTCTGTGTTTCATGGTCAAAGTGAAGATCCAAGGGATTCAGTGAACCTGTACTGATGCATCGGAATCTAATACTGGTGTCCCAGGAGCCGATCAAAGCACAAACTCTCAGAAGATTCAATCTTCTTGTACTTATGTTGGCATTATGCCTATTGCATTCAATCGCGATGCGATTTCTGTGTTTCATGGTCTATGTGAAGGTCCTAGGGATACAGTAAACCTGCACTGGTGCATCGGAATCTAATATTGGTCTCCCAGGAGCCGGTCAAACCATAAACGCTTAGAAGATTCACTCTTCTTGTACTTAACGCAGCATTTTCCCATTTGTATTCAATCCCGATGCGATTTCTGTGTTTCATGGTCAATGTGAAGGTCCAAGGGATCCAGTAAACCTGCACTGGTGCATCGGAATCTAATACTGCTATCCTAGGAGCCACTCAAATCACAAACTCTTAGAAATTCACTCTTCTTGTACTTCAGTCTGCATTGTCCCTTTTGTATTCAAACCCGATGCAATGTCTGTATTTTAAGGTCAATGTGAAGTTCCAAGGGATACAGTAAAGCTGCACTAGAGCCTTGGAATCTAATACTGCTTTCCCAGGAGTCGCTCAATGCACAAACTCTTAGAAGATGCACTCTTCTTGTAATTAAGTCTGCATTGTCCCTTTCGTATTCTATCGCGTTGCGATTTCTGTGTTTCGTGGTCAATGAAAAGGTCCAAGGGATACAGTAAACCTCCACTGATGCATTGGAATCTAATACTGGTGTCCCAGGCGCCGATCAAAGCACAAATTCTCAGAAGATTTACTCTTCTTGTACTGAAGTCGGCATTCTGCCTTTTGTATTCAGTCCCGATGCGATTCTGTGTTTCTTGTACAATTTGAAGGTCCAACGGATACAGTAAACCTGCACTGGTGCATCGGAATCTAATACTGACATCCCAGGAGCCGCTCAAACCTCAAACACTTATCAGATTCTCTCCTCTTGCACTTAGGTCGGCATTGTCTCATTTAGATTCAATCCCGATGTGATTTCTATGTTTCATGGTCAATGTGAAGGTCCAAGGGATACTGTCAACCTGCACTGGTGCATCGGAATCTAATACTGGTCTCCCAGGAGCTGCTCAAACCACACTCTCTCAGTAGATTCATTCTTCTTGTACTGAAGTCGGCATTGTCCCTTATGTATTCAATCACGATGTAAATTCTGTGTTTCATGGTCAATGTGAAGGTCCAAGGGCTAAAGGAAACCTGCACTGGTGCATCGGAATCTAATACTGGTCTCCCAGGAGCCACTCAAACCACAAACTCTTAGAAGATTCACTCTTATAGTACTTAAGTCGCCATTGTCCCTTTTGTATTCAATCCCGATGCAATTTCTGTGTTTCATGGTCATTGTGAAAGTCCAAGGGATACAGTAAACTGGCACTGGTGCATCGGAATCTAATACTGGTCTCCCAGGAGCCGCTCAAAGCACAAACTCTTAGAAGAATCATTCTTCTGGTACTTAAGTCTGCATTGTGCCTTTTGTATTCAATCCCGATGCGATATCTGTGTTTCATGGTCAATGTGAAGATTCAAGTGATACACTAAACCTGCACTGATGCATCGGAATCTAATAATGGTCTCCCAGGTGCCGCTCAAAAAACAATCTCTTAGAAGATTCACTCTTCTTGTACTGAAGTCGGCATTGTCCCTTATGTATTCAATCCCGATGTAAATTATGTGTTTCATGGTCAATGTGAAGGTCCAAGGGATACAGTAAACCTGCACCGGTGCAACGGAATCTAATATTGGTCCCCCAGGAGCCGCTAAAACCATAAACACTTAGAAGATTCACTCCTCTTGTACTTAAGGCGGCATTGTCACATTTGTATTCAATCCCGATGCAATTCCTGTGTTTCATGGTAAATGTGAAGGTCCATGGGATACAGAAAACCTGCAATGGTGAATCGGAATCTAATACTGGTCTGCCAGGAGCAACTTAAGGCACAAACATTTAGAAGATTCACTCTTCTTGTGCTTAAGTCGGTATTGTCCCTTTTGTATTCAACCCCGATGCAATGTCTGTGTTTCATGGTCAATGAGAAGTTCCAAGAGATACAGTAAACCTGCAGTGGTGCATCGGAACCTAATACTGGTCTCCTAATAGGCGCTCAAAGCACAATCTCTTAGTAGATTCACTCTTCTTGTACTTATGTCGGCATTGTGCCTTTTGTATTCAATCCCGATGCGATTTCTGTGTTTCATGGTCAATGTGAAGAACCAAGGGATACAGTAAACCTGCACTGATGCAATGGAATCTAATACTTGTCTCCCAGAAGCCGCTCAAAGCACAAACTCTTAGAAGATTCACTCTTGTTGTACTTAAGTCGGGATTGTCCCATTTCTATTCAATCCCGATGCAATTTCTATGTTTCATCGTCAATGTGAAGGTCCAAGGGATATAGGAAACCTGCATGGTGCATCGGAATCTAATTCTGGCTTCCCAGGAGCCGCTCCAACCACAAACTCTTAGAAGATTCACTCTACTTGTACTTAAGTCGTAATTGTGCCTTTTGTATTCCATCCTGATGCGATTTCTGTGTCTCATGGTCAATGTGGCGGTCCAAGGGTACGGTAAACCTGCATTGGTGAGTCGGAATCTGATACTGGTCTCCCAGGAGCCGCTCACAGCACAAACTCTTAGAAGATTCACTCTTATTGTATTTAAGTCGGCATTGTCCCTTTTTTGTTCAATCCCGATGCAGTTTCAATGTTTCATGGTCTATGTGAATGTTCATTGGATACAGTAAACCAGCACTGGTGCATCGGACTACAATACTTGTCTCCCAGGAGACGCTCAAAGCACAAACTCTTAGAAGATTCACTCTTCTTGTACTTAAGTCGGCATTGTCACATTTGTATTCAATCCCGATTCAATTTCTGTGTTTCATGGTCAATGTGAAGGTCCAAGGGATACAGTAAATCGGCACGGGTGTATCTGAATCTAATACTGGTCTCCCAGGAGCCGCTCAAAGCACAAAGTCTTAGGAGATTCACACTTCTTGTACTTAAGTCGGCATTGTCCTTTTGTATTCAATCCCGATGCAATTACTGTGTTTCATGGTCACAATGATGGTCCAAGGGAAACAGGAAACCTGAATGGTGCATCGGAATCCAATACTGGGCTTCCAGGAGCCAATCATACCACAAACCCTTCGAAGATTCACTCTTCAAGTACATAAGTCGGCATTATCCCATTAGTATTCAATCCCGATGTAAATTCTGTGTTTCATGGTCAATGTGAAGGTCCAAGGGATACACTAAACCTGCACCGGTGCATCGGAACCTAATATTGGTCCCCCAGGAGCCGCTAAAACCATAAACTCTTAGAAGATTCACTCCTCTTGTACTTAAGTCGGCATTGTCACGATTGTATTCAATCCCGATGCAATTCCTGTGTTTCAAGGTCAATGTGATGGTCCATGGGATACAGAAAACCTGCAATGGTGAATCGGAATCTAATACTGGTCTCCCAGGAGCAACTTAAGGCACAAACACTTAGAAGATTCACTCTTCTTGTGCTTAAGTCGGTAGTGTGCCTTTCCTATTCAATCCCGATGCAATGTCTGTGTTTCATGGTCAATGTGAAGTTCCAAGGGATACAGTAAACCTGCAATGTTGCATCGGAATCTAATACTAGTGTCCCAGGTGCCGAACAAAGCACAAACTCTCAGAAGATTCACTCTTCTTGTACTTAAGTCGGCATTGTACCTTTTGTATTAAATTCCGGTGCGATTCTGTATTCATGGTCAATGTGAAGTTCCAACGGATACAGTGAACCTGCACTGATGCAATGGAATCTAGTACTGGTGTCCCAGGAGCCGATCAAATCACAATCTGTTAGAGGATTCAATCTTCTTGTACTTAAGTCGGCATTGTCCCATTCGTATTCCATCCCAATGCAATTTCTGTGTTTCATGGTCTATGTGAAAGATCAAGGGTTTCAGTGAACCTACACTGGTGAATCGGAATCTAATACTGGTCTCCCAGGAGCCGCACAAAGCACAAACTCTTAGAAGATTCACTTGTCTTGTACTTAAGGCGGCATTGTGCCTTTTGTATTCAATCCCGATGCGATATCTGTGTTTCATGGTCAATTTGAAGGTCCAAGGGATACAGTAAACGTGCACTGATGCAATGGAATCTATTATTGGTGTCCCAGGAGCCGATCAAAGCACAAACTCTTAGAAGATTTACTCTTCTTGTACTTAAGTCGGCAACGTGCCTTTTGAATTCAATCCCGAAGCGATTTCTGTGTTTCATGGTCAATGACACGGTCCAAGGGATACAGTAAACCTGCACTGGTGCATCGGAATCTGATACTGGTCTCCCAGGAGCCGCTCAAAGCACAAACTCTTAGAAGATTCACCCTTATTGTACTTAAGTCGTCATTGTCCCTTTTGTGTTCAATCCCGATGCAATTTCTGTGTTTCATGGTCAATGTGAAGTGCCAAGGGAATCCTGAAACCTGAATGGTGCATCGGAATCTAATACCGGTCTTCCCGGAGCCGCTTAAACAACAAACACTTAGAAGATTCAATCTTCTTGTACTTAAGTCAGCATTATCCCTTTTGCATTCAATCCCGATGCAAAATCTGTGTTTCATCGTCAATGTGAAGGTCCAGGGGATACAGTAAACCTGCACTTGTGCATCGGAATCTAATACTTTTCCCCCAGGAGCCGCTCAAACCATAAACTCTTAGAAGTTTCACTCTTCTTGTACTTAAGTCGGCATTGTCCCTTTTGTATTCAATCCCGATGCAATTTCGGTGTTTCATGGTCAATGTGAAGGTCCAAGGTATACAATAAACAGGCATTATTGCATCGGAATCTAATACTGGTCTCCCAGGAGCCGCTCAAAGCACAAACTCATAGATGATTCTGTCCTCGTGTACTTAAGTCGGCATTGCGCCTTTTGTATTCAATTCCGATGCTAATCTGTGTATCATGGTCAATGTGAAGGTCCAAGGGATACAGTAAACCTGCACTGTTTCTTCGGAATCTAATACTGGTCTCGCAGGAGCCGTTAAACCACAAACTCTTAGAAGAGTCTCTCTCCTTGTTTTTAGGTCGGCATTGTCCAATTTGTATTCATTCCCGACGCGATTTCTGTGTTTCTTGGTCAATGTCAAGGTCCAAGGGGTACTGTCAACCTGCACTGGTGCATCGGAATCTAATACTGGTATCCGAGGAGCCGCTCAAACCACAAACTATTAGAAGATTAACTCTTCATGTACTTAAGTCAGCATTGTCGCTTTTGTATTCAATCCCGAAGCAATTTCTGTGTTTCATGGTCAATGTGAAGGTCCAAGGGGTACAGCGAACCTGCACTGGTGCATCAGAATCTAAAACTGGTCTCGCAGGAGCCGCTCAGACCAAAAACTCTTAGATGATTACATCTTCTGTACTTAAGTCGGCATTCTCACTTTTGTATTCAATCCCGATGCGATTTCTGTATTTCATGGTCAATTTAAAGGTCCAAGATACAGTAAACCTGCACTGGTGCATCAGAAGCTAATACTGGTCTCCCAGGAGCCGCTCAAACCACAAACTCTTACAAGATTCACTCTTCTTGTACTTAAGTAGGCATTGTCCCTCTTGTAATGAATCCCGATGCAATTTCTGTGTTTCATGGTCTATGTGAAAGTTCAAGGGATACAGTAAACCGACACTGGTGAATCGGAATCTAATACTGGTCTACTAGGAGCCACTCAAACCACAAACTCTTAGAAGATTCACTCTCATTGTACTTAAGTCGGCATTGTCCCCTTTGAATTCAATCCCGATGCAATTTCTGTGTTTCATGGTCAATGTAAAGGTCCATGGGATACAGGAAACCTGCATGGTGCAGCAGAGTCTAATACTGGTCTCCCAGGAGCCGCCAAAACCACAAACTCGTAGAAGATTAACTCTTCGTGTGCTTAGGTCGGCATTGTCCCTTTTGTATTCAATCCCGATTCAATTTGTGTGTTTCATGGTCAATGTAAATGTCCAAGACATACAGTAATCCTGTACTGGTGCATCGGAATCTAATACTTGTCTCCCAGGAGCCGCTCGAAGCACAAACTCTCAGAAGATTCACTTTTCTCGTACTTAAGTCGTCATTGTCCTTTTTGTACTCAATCCCGATGCGATATCTGTGTCTCATGGGCAATGTGAAGGTCCAAGACATACAGTAAACCTGCACTGGTGCAGCGGAGTCTAATACTGGTCTCCCAGGAGCCGCTAAAACCACAAACTCATCGAAGATTAACTCTTCGTGTGCTTAGGTCGGCATTGTCCCTTTTGTATTCAATCCCGATTCAATTTCTGTGTTTCATGGTCAATGTGAAGGTCGAAGAGATACAGTAATCCTGCACTGGTGCATCGGAATCTAATACTGGTCTCCCAGGAGGCACTCAAACCACAACTTCTTAGAAGATTCACTCCTCTCGTACTTAAGTCTGTATTGTCCAATTTGTATTCAATCCCAGTGCGATTTCTGTGGCTCATGGTCAATAACAAGGTCCAAGGGATACAGTAAACCTGCAATGGTGCATAGGAATCTAATACTGGTCTCCCGGGAGCCGCTCAAAGCACAAACTCTTAGAGGATTCACTCTTCTTGTACTTAAGTCGGCATTGTCGTTTTTGTATTCAATCCCGATGTATTAACTGTGTTTCATGGTCAATGTGACGGTCTAAGGGATACAGGATAACCACATGGTTCATCAGAATCTAATACTGGACTCCCAGGAGCCGCTCTAACCACAAACTCTTAGAAGATTCACTCATCTTGTACTTAAGACGGCATTGTCCCTTATGTATTCAATCCCGATGCAATATCTGTGTTTGATGGTGAATGTGAAGGTCCAAGGGATACAGGAAACCTGCACTGGTCCATGAGAATCTAATACTGGACTCCCAGGAGCCGCTCAAACCACAAGCTCTTAGAAGATTAACTCTGCTTGTACTTAAGTCGGCATTGTCCCTTATGTATTCAATCCCCATGCAATTTCTGTTTTTCATGGTCAATGTGAAGGTCCAAGGGGTACAGTAACCCGGCACTGGTGCATCAGAATCTTATACTGGTCTCCCAGGAAACGCTCAAACCACAGACTCATAGAAGATTCACTCTTCTTGTTCTTAAGTCGGCATTTTGCCTTTTCTATACAATCCCGATGCCTTATCTGTGTTTCATGGTCAATTTGAAGGTCCAAGGGATACAGTAAACCTGCCCTGATGGAATGGAATCTAATTCTGCTGTCGCAGGAGCCGATCAAATCACAAACTCTCAGAAGATTCTCTCTTCTTGTACTTAAAGCAGCATTTTGCATTTTGTATTCAATCCCGATGCCATTTCTGTGTTTCATGGTCAATGTCAAGGTCCAAGGGATACAGTCAGCCTGCACTGGTGCATCGGAATCTAATACTGGTCACCCAGAGGCCGCTCAAAGCACAAGCTCTTAGAAGAATAACACTGCTTGTACTTAAGTCGGCATTGTCCCTTTTGTATTCAATCCCGATGCCATTACTGTGTTTCATGGTCAATGTGAAGGTCCAAGGGGTACAGTAACCCGGCACTGTTGAATCAGAATCTAATACTGGTCTCCCAGGAAACGCTCAAACCACAAACTCATAGAAGATTCACTCTTCTTGTACTTAAGTCGGCATTGTACCATTTGTATTCAATCCCAATGCAATTTCGGTGTTTCTTGGTCAATGTGAAGGTCCAAGGGATACAGGAAGCCTGCATGTTGCATTAGAATCGAATACAGGTCACCCCGGAGCCGCTCAAACCACAAACTCTTAGAAGATTCACTTTTCTGGTAGTTAAGTCGGCATTGTCCCACTTGTATTCAATCCCAATGCAATTTCTGTGTTTCATGGTCAATGTGAAGGTCCAAGGGATACAGGAAACCTGCTGGTGCATCAGAATCTAACACTGGTCTACCGGGAGCCCCTCAAACCACAAAATCCTAGAACATTCACTCTTCTTGTACTTAAGTCGGCATTGACCCATTTGTATTCAATCACGATGCAATTTCTGTGTTTCATGGTCAATGTGAAGGTCCAACGGGTACAGTAAACCTGCACAGGTGTATCGGAATCTAATACTGGTCTCCCTGGAGACATTCAAAGCACAAACTCTTAGAAGATTCACTCTTCTGGTACCTAAGTCGGCATTGTCCCATTTGTATTCAATCCCGATGCAATTTCAGTGTTTCATGGTCAATGTGAAGGTCCAAGGGGTACAGTAAACGGGCACTGGTGAATCAGGAACTAATACTGGTCTTCCAGGAGCCGCTCAAACCACAAACTCTTAGATTATTCACTCTTATTGTACTTAAGTCTGCATTGTCCCTTTTGAACTCAATCCCGATGCAATTTCTGTCTTTCTTGGTCAACGTGAAGGTCCAAGGGGTACAGTAAACCTGCAGAGGTGCATCGGAATCTAATACTGGTCTCCCAGGAGCCGCTCAGATCACAAACTCTTAGAAGATTGACTCTTCTTGTACTTAACTCGGCATTGTCAATTTTGTATTCAATCTTGATGCGATTTCTGTGTTTCATGGTCAACTTGAGGGTCCAAGGGTAACAGTAAACCTGCACTGGTACATCGGAATCTAATACTGGTCACCCAAGAACCGCTCAAATCACAAACTCTTAGAAGTTTCCCTTTTCTTGTACTTAAATTGGCATTGTCCCTCTTGTTTTCAATCCCGATGTAATAACTGTGTTTCATGGTCAATGTGAGGGTCCAGGGGATACAGGAAACCTACACTGGTGCATCGGAATCTAATACTGGTCACCCAGGAGCCGCTCAAACCACAAACTCTTAGAAGTTTCACTCTTCTTGTACTTAAGTCGGCATTGTCCCAATTGAATTCAATCCCGATGCGATTTATGTGTTTGATGGTCAAAGTCAATGTCCAAGGGATGCAGTCAACCTGCACTGGTGCAACGGAATCTAATACTGGTCTCCCAGGAGCCCCTCAAACCACAAACCCTAAGAAGATTAACTCTTCTTGTACTTAAGTCGGCATTATCCCTTTTGTATTCAATCCCGATGCAATTTTTGTGTTTCATGGTCAACGTGTAGGGCCAAGAGATACAGTAAACCTACACTGGTGCATCGGAATCTAATACTGGTCTCCCAGGAGCCGCTCAAACCACAAACACTTAGAAGATTCACTCTTCTTGTACTTAAGTCGGCATTGTGCCTTTCGTATTCAATCCCGATGCGATTTCTGCGCTTCATGGGCAATGCGAAGGACCAAGAGATAAAGTAAACCTGCACTGGTGCATTGGAATCTAATACTGGTCACCCAGGAGCCGCTCAAACCTCAGACTCTTAGAAGATTGACTCTTCTTGTACTTAAGTCGGCACTGTCCCTTTTGTATTCAATCCCGATGCAATATCACTGTTTTGTGGTCAATGTGAAAGTCCAAGGGATACAGTAAACCTGCACTGCTGCATCGGACTCTAATACTGGTCTCATAGGAGCCGCTCAAACCGCAACATCTTAGAAGATTTACACTTCTCGTACTTAAGTCGGCATTGTCCCATTTGTATTCATTCCCGATGCGATTTCTGTGTTTCATGGACAATGTCAAGGTCCAAGGGATACAGTAAACCTACACTGGTGCATCAGAATCTAATACTGACCCCTCAGGAGCCGCTCAAACCACAAACTCTTAGAAGATTCACTCTTCTTGTACTTAAGTCGGCACTGTCCCATTTGTATTCAATCGCTATGCAAATTTTTTGTTTCATGGTCAATGTGAAGGTCCAAGGGATGCAGTAAACCTGCACTGGTGCATCGGAATCTAATACTGCTCTCCCAGGAGACGCTCAAACCACAAACTCTTACAAGATTCACTCTTCTTGTACTTAAGTCGGCATTGTCCTTTTGTATTCAATCCCGATGCAACTTCTGTGTTTCATGGGCAATGTGAAGGTCCAGGACATACAGTTAACCTGCACTGGTGCATCGGAATCTAATACTGGCCTCTCAGGAGCCGCTCAAACCATAAACTCTTAGAAGATTCATTCTTCTTGTACTTAAGTCGGCACTGTCCCATTTGTATTCAATCGCTATGCAAATTTTTTGTTTCATGGTCAATGCGAAGGTCCAAGGGATGCAGTAAACCTGCACTGGTGCATCGGAATCTAATACTGCTCTCCCAGGAGCCGCTCAAACCATAAACTCTTAGAAGATTCACTCTTCTTGTACTTCAGTCGGCATTGTAACTTTTGTATTCAATCCCGAAGCAATTTCTGTGTTTCATTATCAATGTGAAGTTCTAAGGGGTACAGTAACCCGGCACTGTTGCATTAGAATCTAATTCTGGTCCCCAGCAACCGCTCAAACCACAAACTCTTGGAAGATTCACTCCTCTTGTACTTAAGTCGTCATTGTGCCTTTTGTATTCAATCATGATGCGATTTCTGTGTTTCATGGTCAATGTGAAGGTCTAAGGGATACAGTAAACCTGCACTGAAGCAATGGAATCTAAAACTGGTCCCCAGGAGCCGATCAAAGCACAAAGTCTCTGAAGATTCACTCCTCTTGTACTTAAGTCGGCATTGTCCCATTTGTATTCTATCACGGTGCAATTTCTGTGTTCCATGGTCAATGTGAAGGTCCAAGGGATACAGTAAACCGGCTCTGGTGCATCGGAATCTATTACAAGTCTCCCAGGAGCCACTCAAACCACAACCTCTTATAAGGTTCACTCCTCTCGTACTTAGGTCGGCGTTGTCCAATTTGCATTCAATCCCGATGCCATTTCTGTGTTTCACGGTCAATGTCAAGGTCCAAGGGATACTTATAACCTGCACTGGTGCATGCGAATCTAATACTGGTCACCCAGGAGCCGCTCATATCACAAACTCCTAGAAATATCACTCTTCTTGTACTTAAGTGGGCATTGTCCCATTTGTATTCAATCCCAAAGCAATTTCTGTGTTTCATGGTTAATGTGAAGGTCCAAGGGATACAGTAAACCTGCACTGGTGGATCGTAATATAATACTGGTGTCCCAGGAGACGCTCAAAGCACAAACTCTCAGAAGTTACACCCTTCTTGTACTTAAGTCAGCATTGTGCCTTTTGTATTCAATCCCGATGCGATATCTGTTTTTCATGGTCAATGTCAAGGTCCAAGGGATGCAGTAAACCAGCACTGGTGCATCGGAATCTTATACTGGTCAACCCAGGAGCCGCTCAAAGAACAAACTCTTAGAAGATTCACTCTTCTTGTACTTAAGTCGGCATTGTCCCTTTTGTATTCAATCATGGAGTAAATTCTGTGTTTCATGGTCAATGTGAAGGTCCGAGGGATACAGGAAACCTCCACTGGTGCATCGGAATCTAATACTGGTCTCCGAGGAGCTGCTCAAACCACAAACTCTTAAAAGATTCACTCTTCTTGTACTTAAGTCGGCATTGTCCTATTTGTATTCTATCCCTATTCGATTTCTGTGTTTCATGGTCAATGTCAGGGTCCAAGGGATACAGTAAACCTGCACTGATGCATCGGTATTTAATACTGGTGTCCCAGGAGCCGCTCAAACCCAAACTCTCAGACCATTCACTCTTCTTGGACTTAAGTCTCCATTGTGCATTTTGTATTCAGTCCCGATGCGATTTCTGTGTTTCGTCTTCAATGTGAAGGTCCAAGGGATACAGTAGACATGCACTGGGGCATCGGAATCTAATACTGGTCTCCCAGGAGCCGCTCAAACCACAAACAGTTAGAGGATTCACTCTTCTTGTACTTAGGTTTGCATTCACCCTTCTGTGTTCAATCCCGATGCGATTTCTGTGTTTCATGGTCAATGTCAACGTCCAAGGGATACAGTAAACCTGCACTGGTGCATCGGAATCTAATACTAGTCTCCCAGGAGCCGCTCAAACTACAAACTCTTACAAGATTGACACTTCTTGTACTTAAGTCGGCACTGTCCCTTTTGTATTCAATCCCGATGCAATCTCTGTGTTTCATGGTCAATGTGAAGTTCCAAGGGATACAGTAAACCTGCACTGGTGGATCGGAATATAATACTGGTGTCTCGGGAGTCGCCCAAAGGACAAACGCTCTGATGTTTCACCCTTCTTGTACTTAAATCGGCATTGTGCCTTTTGTATTCAATCCCGATGCGATATCTGTTTTTCATGGTCAATGTCAAGGTCAAAGGGATGCAGTAAACCAGCACTGGTGCATCGGAATCTTATACTGGTCAACCCAGGAGCCGCTCAAAGAACAAACCCTTAGAAGATTCACTCTTCTTGTACTTTACTCGGCATTGTCACATTTGTATTCAATCCCGATGCGATTTCTGTGTCTCTTGGTCATTGTGAAGGTTCAAGATACAATATAGCTGCACTGGTGCATCGTAATCTAATACTGGTCTCCCAGGAGCCGCTTAAACCACAAACTCTTAGAAGGTTCATTCTTCTTGTAATTAAATCGGAATTGTCAATTTTATATTCAATCCCGATGCGATATCTGTGTTTCATGGTCAATGTGAGGGTCCAAGGGGTACAGTAAACCTGCACTGGTGCATCGTAATCTAATACTGGTCTCCCAGGAGCCATTCAAACCACAAACTCTTAGATGATTCACCCTTATTGTTAATAAGTCAGAATTGTCCCTTTTGTATTCAATCAGGATGCGATATCTCTCTTTCATGGTCAATGTGAAGGTCCAAGGGATACAGTAAACCTGCACTGATGCATCGGAATATAATACTGGTGTCCCAGGAGCCGCTCAATGCTCAAACTCTCAGAAGATTCACTCTTCTTGGACTTAAGTCGGCATTGTGACGTTTGTATTCAATCCCGATGCGATTTCTGTGTTTCGTCTTCAATGTGAAGGCCCAACGGATACAGTAGACCTGCACTGGTGCATCAGAATCTAATACTAGTCACCCAGGAGCCGCTCAAAGCACAAATTCTTAGAAGATTCACTCTTCTTGTACTTAAGTCGGCATTGACAATTTTTTATTCAATCCCGATGCGATTTCTGTGTTTCATGGGCAATGTGAAGGTCCAGGAGATACAGTAAACCCGCACTGATGCATCGGAATCTAATAATGGTCTCCCAGGAGCCGTTCAAACCACAAACTCTTACAAGATTGATTCTTCTTGTACTTAAGTCGGCACTGTTCCTCTTGTATTCAATTCCGATGCAATCTCTGTGTTTCATGGTCAATGTGAAGTTCCAAGGGATACAGTAAACCTGCACTGGTGGATCGGAATCTAATACTGGTCTCCCAGGAGCCGCTCAAACCACAAACTCTTAGAAGACTCACGATTCTTGTACTTAAGTCGGCATTGTCCCTTTTGTAAGCAATCCAGATGCAAATTTTGTGTTTCATTGTCAATCTGAAGGTCCAAGGGATACAGTAAACCGGCACTGGTGCATCGAAATCTAATACTGGTTTCCCAGGAGCCGCTCAAACCACAAACTCTTAGAAGATTGACTCTTCTTCTACTTAAGTTCGCACTGTCCCTTTTGTATTCAATCCCGATGAGATTTCTGTGTTTCATGGTCAATCTGAAGGTCCAAGATACAGTGAACCTGAACTGGTGCATCGGAATCTAATACTGGTCTCCAAGGAGCCGCTCAAACCACTTACTCTTAGAAGATTCACTCTTCTTGTACTTAAGTCGGCACTGTTCCTCTTGTATTCCATCCCGATGCAATCTCTGTGTTTCATGGTCAATGTGAAGTTCCAAGGGATACAGTAAACCTGCACTGGTGGATCGGAATATAATACTGGTGTCTTGGGAGTCGCTCAAAGCACAAACTCTCAGAAGTTTCACCCTTCTATACTTAAATCGGCATTGTGCCTTTTGTATTCAATCCCGACGCAATATCTGTTTTTCATGGTCAATGTCAAGGTCCAAGGGATGCAGTAAACCAGCACTGGTGCATCGGAATCTTATACTGGTCAACCAAGGAGCCGCTCAAAGAACAAACTCTTAGAAGATTCACTCTTCTTGTACTTTATTCGGCATTGTCACATTTGTATTCAATCCCGATGCGATTTCTGTGTTTCTTGGTCATTGTGAAGGTCCAAGATACTATATAGCTGCACTGGTGCATCGTAATCTAATAGTGGTCTCCCAGGAGCCGCTTAAACCACTAACTCTTAGAAGATTCATTCTTCTTGTAATTAACTCGGAATTGTCAATTTTATATTCAATCCCGATGCGATATCTGTGTTTCATGGTCAATGTGAGGGTCCAAGGGGCACAGTAAACCTGCACTGGTGCATCGGAATCTAATACTGGTCTCCCAGGAGCCGCTCAAACCACAACCTCTTAGAAGATTCACTCTTCTCGGACTTAAGTCGGCATTGTCCCATTTGTATTCATTCCCGATGCGAATTCTGTGTTTCATAGTCAATGTCAAGGTCCAAGGGATACAGTAAACCTGCACTGATGCATCGGAATCTAATACTAGTCTCCCAGGAGCCGCTCAAAGCACAAATTCATAGAAGATTCACTCTTCTTGTACTTAAGTCGGCTTTGTGCATTTTGTATTCAATCCCGATGCGATATTTGTGTTTCATGGTCAATGTGAAGGTCCAAGGGATACCGTAAACCTCCACTGATGCATCGGAATTTAATACTGGTGTCCCAGGAGCCGCTCAAATATAATCAGAAGGTTCACTCTTCTTGGACTTAAGTCGGCATTGTCCCTATTGTATTCTATCCCGATGTATTTACTGTATTTCATGTTCAATGTGAAGGTCCAAGGGATACAGGAAACCTGCATGGTGCATCGGAATCTAATACTGGTCCCCCAGGAGACGCTCAAACCACAAACACTTAGAAGATTCACTCATCTTGTACTGAAGACGGCATTGTCACTTATGTATTCAATCCCGATGCGATATCTGTGTTTCATGGTCAATGTGAAGGTCCAAGGGATTCAGTAAACATGCACTGGTGCATCGGAATCTAATACTGGTCTCCCAGGAGCCGCTGAAACGACAACTCTTAGAAGTTTCACTCTTCTTGTATTTAAGTCGGCATTGTCCCTTTTGTATTCAATCCCGATGCAAATTTTTTGTTTCATGGCCAATGTGAACGTCCAAGGGATACAGTAAACCTCCACTGGTGCATCGGAATCTAATACTGTCTCCCAGGAGCGGCTCAAAACCACAACCTCTTAGAAGATTCACTTTTCTTGTACTTAAGCCGCCATTGTCCCTTATGTAATCAATCACGATGCAATATCTGTCTTTCGTGGTGAATCTGAATATCCAAGGGATAGAGTAAACCTGCACTGGTGCATCGGAATCTAATACTGTCTCCCAGGAGCGGCCCAAACCACAACCCCTTAGAAGATTCACTTTTAATGTACTTAAGACTGCATTGTCCCTTATGTAATCAATCCCGATGCAATAACTGTGTTTCGTGGTGAATGTGAAGGTCCAAGGGATAGAGTAAACCTGCACCGTTGCATCGGAATCTAATACTGGTCTCCCAAGAGATGCTGAAACCACAAACACTTAGAAGATTCACTCTTCTTGTCCTTAAGTCGGCACTGTCCTTCTTGTATTCAATCCCGATGCAATTTCTGTGTTTCATGGTCAATATGAAGTTCCAAGGGATACAGTAAACCTGCACAGGTGCATCGGAATCTAATACAGGAATCCCAGGAGCCGCTCTAAGCACAAACTCTTAGAAGATTAACTCATCTTGTACTTAAATCGGCATTGTTCCTTTTGTATTCAATCCCGATGCGCTTTCTGCGTTTCATGGTCACTGTGAAGGTCCAAGGGACACAGGAAACCTGCATGGTGCATCGGAATCTAAAACTGGTCCCCCAGGAGCCGCTCAAACCACAAACTCTTAGAAGATTCACTCTTCTTGTACTGAACACGGCATTGTCACTTGTGTATTCAATCCCTATGCATTATCTGTGTTTCAAGGTGAATGTGAAGTTCCAAGAGATACAGTAAACCTGCACAGGTGCATCGGAATCTAATTCTGGAATCCAAGGAGCCGCTCTAAGCACAAACTCTTAGAAGATTAACTCATATTGTACTTAAATCGGCATTGTCCCTTTTGTAATCAATCCCGATGCGCTTTCTGTGTTTCATGGTCAATGTGAAGGTCCACGAGATACAGTAAACCTGCACTGGTGCATCGGAATCTAATACTGGTCTCCCAGGAGTCGCTCCAACCATAAACTCTTAGAAGATTCACTCTTCTTGAACTTAGGACGGCATTGTCCCTTATGTATTCAACCCCGATGCAATATCTGCTTTTCGTGGTGAATGTGAAGGTCCAAGGGATACAGAAAACCTCCACTGATGCATCGGAATCTAATACTGGTCTCCCAGGAGCCGCTCAAACCACAAACTCTTACAAGATTGACTCTTCTTGTATTTAAGTCGGCACTGTTCCTCTTGTATTCCATCCCGATGCAATCTCTGTGTTTCATGGTCAATGTGAAGTTCCAAGGGATACAGTAAACCTGCACTGGTGGATCGGAATATAATACTGGTGTCTTGGGAGTCGCTCAAAGCACAAACTCTCAGAAGTTTCACCCTTCTTGTACTTAAATCGGCATTGTGCCTTTTGTATTCAATCCCGACGCGATATCTGTTTTTCATGGTCAATGTCAAGGTCCAAGGGATGCAGTAAACCAGCACTGGTGCATCGGAATCTTATACTGGTCAACCCAGGAGCCGCTCAAAGAACAAACTCTTAGAAGATTCACTCTTCTTGTACTTTATTCGGCATTGTCACATTTGTATTCAATCCCGATGCGATTTCTGTGTTTCTTGGTCATTGTGAAGGTCCAAGATACTATATAGCTGCACTGGTGCATCGTAATCTAATAGTGGTCTCCCAGGAGCCGCTTAAACCACTAACTCTTAGAAGATTCATTCTTCTTGTAATTAACTCGGAATTGTCAATTTTATATTCAATCCCGATGCGATATCTGTGTTTCATGGTCAATGTGAGGGTCCAAGGGGCACAGTAAACCTGCACTGGTGCATCGTAATCTAATACTGGTCCCCCAGGAGCCATTCAAACCACAAACTCTTAGATGATTCACTCTTATTGTTAATAAGTCGGAATTGTCCCTTTTGTATTCAATCAAGATGCGATTTCTCTGTTTCATGGTAAATGTGAAGGTCCAAGGGATACAGTAAACCTGCACTGATGCATCGGAATATAATACTGGTGTCCCAGGAGCCGCTCAATGCTCAAACTCTCAGAAGATTCACTCTTCTTGGACTTAAGTCGGCATTGTGACGTTTGTATTCAATCCCGATGCGATTTCTATGTTTCAAGCTCAATGTGAAGGTCCAAGGGGTACAGTAACCCGGCACTGGTGCATCACAATCTAATACTGGTCTCCAAGGAGCCGCTCAAGCCACAAGCTCTTAGAAGATTCACGATTCTTGTACTTAAGTCGGGATTGTCCCTTTTGTAAGCAATCCTGATGCAAATTTTGTGTTTCATTGTCAATGTGAAGGTCCAAGGGATACAGTAAACCTGCACTGGTGCATCGAAATCTAATACTGGTTTCCCAGGAGCCGCTCAAACCACAAACTCTTTGAAGATTGACTCTTCTTCTACTTAAGTTCGCACAGTCCCTTTTGTATTCAATCCCGATGAGATTTCTGTGTTTCATGGTCAATCTGAAGGTCCAAGATACAGTGAACCCTAACTGATGCATCGGAATCTAATACTAGTCTCCCAGGAGCCGCTCAAAGCACAAATTCATAGAAGATTCACTCTTCTTGTACTTAAGTCGACTTTGTGCATTTTGTATTCAATCCCGATGCGATATTTGTGTTTCATGGTCAATGTGAAGGTCCAAGGGATACAGTAAACCTCCACTGATGCATCGGAATTTAATACTGGTGTCCCAGGAGCCGCTCAAACACAATCAGAAGGTTCACTCTTCTTGGACTTAAGTCGGCATTGTCCCTATTGTATTCTATCCCGATGTATTTACTGTATTTCATGTTCAATGTGAAGGTCCAAGGGATACAGGAAACCTGCATGGTGCATCGGAATCTAATACTGGTCTCCCAGGAGACGCTCAAACCACAAACACTTAGAAGATTCACTCATCTTGTACTGAAGACGGCATTGTCACTTATGTATTCAATCCCGATGCGATATCTGTGTTTCATGGTCAACGTGAAGGTCCAAGGGATTCAGTAAACATGCACTGGTGCATCGGAATCTAATACTGGTCTCCCAGGAGCCGCTGAAACGACAACTCTTAGAAGTTTCACTCTTCTTGTACTTAAGTCGGTATTGTCCCTTTTGTATTCAATCCCGATGCAAATTTTTTGTTTCATGGCCAATGTGAACGTCCAAGGGATACAGTAAACCTGCACTGGTGCATCGGAATCTAATACTGTCTCCCAAGAGCGGCTCAAAACCACAACCTCTTAGAAGATTCACTTTTCTTGTACTTAAGACGCCATTGTCCCTTATGTAATCAATCACGATGCAATATCTGTCTTTCGTGGTGAATCTGAATGTCCAAGGGATAGAGTAAACTGGCAATGGTGCATTGGAATCTAATACTGGTCCCCCAGGAGCTTCTCCAACCACAAACTCTAAGAAGTTTCACTCTTCTTGTACTTAAGTCGGCATTGTCCCAATTGAATTCAATCCCGATGCGATTTATCTGTTTAATGGTCAAAGTGAATGTCCAAGAGATACAGTGAACCTGCACTGATGCATCGGAATATAATACTGGTGTCCCAGGAGCCGCTCAAACCACAATCAGAGGATGCACTCTCCTTGGACTTAAGTTGGCATTGTCACTTTTGGATTTAATCCCGATGTATTTACTGTGTCTCATGGTCAATGTGAAGGTCCAATTGATACAGTAAACCTGCACTGGTGCATCGGAATCTAATACTGTCTCCCAGGAGCGGCTCAAACCACAACCCCTTAGAAGATTCACTTTTATTGTACTTAAGACTGCATTGTCCCTTATGTAATCAATCCCGATGCAATATCTGTGTTTCGTGGTGAATGTGAAGGTCCAAGGGATAGAGTAAACCTGCACCGGTGCATCGGAATTTAATACAGGTATCCCAGGAGCCGCTCTAAGCACAAACTCTTAGAAGATTAACTCATATTGTACTTAAATCAGCATTGTCCCTTTTGTAATCAATCCGGATGCGCTTTCTGTGTTTCATGGTCAATGTGAAGGTCCACGAGATACAGTAAACCTGCACTGGTGCATCGGAATCTAATACTAGTCTCCCAGGAGCCGCTCAAAGCACAAATTCTTAGAAGATTCACTCTTCTTGTACTTAAGTCGGCTTTGTGCATTTTGTATTCAATCCCGATGCGTTATCTGTGTTTCATGGTCAATGTGAAGGTCCAAGGGATACAGTAAACCTGCACTGATGCATCGGAATTTAATACTGGTGTCCCAGGAGCCGCTCAAACACAATCAGAATGTTCACTCTTCTTGGACTTAAGTCGGCATTGTCCCTATTGTATTCTATCCCGATGTATTTACTGTGTTTCATGTTCAATGTGAAGGTCCAAGTGATACAGGAAACCTGCATGGTGCATCGGAATCTAATACTGGTCCCCCAGGAGACGCTCAAACCACAAACACTTAGAAGATTCACTCATCTTGTACTGAAGACGGCATTGTCACTTATGTATTCAATCCCGATGCGATATCTGTGTTTCATGGTCAATGTCAGGGTCCAAGGGATACAGTCAACCTGCAGAGGTGCATCGGAATCTAATACTGGTCTCCCTTGAGCCACTCAAACCACAAATTCTTAGAAATTCACTCTTCTTGTACTTAACTCGGAATTGACAATTTTGTATTCAATCCCGATGCGATTTCTGTGTTTCATGGTCAATGTCAACGTCCAAGGGATACAGTAAACCTGCACTGGTGCATCGGGATCTAATACTAGTCTCCCAGGAGCCGCTCAAACCACAAACTCTTACAAGATTGACACTTCATGTACTAAAGTCGGCACTGTCCCTTTTGTATTCAATTCCGATGCAATCTCTGTGTTTCATGGTCAATGTGAAGTTCCAAGGGATACAGTAAACCTCCACTGGTGGATCGGAATATAATACTGGTGTCTCGGGAGTCGCTCAAAGCACAAACTCTCAGAAATTTCACCCTTCTTGTACTTAAATCGGCATTGTGCCTTTTGTATTCAATCCCGATGCGATATCTGTTTTTCATGGTCAATGTCAAGGTCCAAGGGATGCAGTAAACCAGCACTGGTGCATCGGAATCTCATACTGGTCAACGCAGGAGCAGCTCAAAGAACAAACTCTTAGAAGATTCACTCTTCTTGTACTTTAGTCGGCATTGTCACATTTGTATTCAATCCCGATGCGATTTCTGTGTTTCTTGGTCATTGTGAAGGTCCAAGATACAATATAGCTGCACTGGTGCATTGTAATCTAATACTGGTCTCCCAGGAGCCGCTTAAACCACAAACTCTTAGAAGATTCATTCTTCTTGTAATTAACTCGGAATTGTCAATTTTATATTCAATCCCGATGCGATATCTGTGTTTCATGGTCAATGTGAGGGTCCAAGGGGTATAGTAAACCTGCACTGGTGCATCGTAATATAATACTGGTCTCCCAGGAGCCATTCAAACCACAAACTCTTAGATGATTCACTCTTATTGTTAATAAGTCGGAACTGTCCCTTTTGTATTCAATCAAGATGCGATTTCTCTGTTTCATGGTCAATGTGAGGGTCCAAGGGATACAGTAAACCTGCACTGATGCATCGGAATATAATACTGGTGTCCCAGGAGCCGCTCAATGCTCAAACTCTCAGAATATTCACTCTTCTTGGACTTAAGTCGGCATTGTGACGTTTGTATTCAATCCCGATGCGATTTCTGTGTTTCGTCTTCAATGTGAAGGTCCAAGGGATACAGCAGACCTGCACTGGTCCATCGGAATCTAATACTAGTCACACAGGAGCCGCTCAAAGCACAAATTCTTAGAAGATTCACTCTTCTTGTACTTAAGTCGGCATTGACAATTTTTTATTCAATCCCGATGCGATTTCTGTGTTTCATGGGCAATGTGAAGGTCCAGGAGATACAGTAAACCTGCACTGGTGCATCGGAATCTAATACTGGTCTCCCAGGAGCCGCTCAAACCATAAACTCTTAGAAGATTCAATCTTCATGTACTTATGACGGCATTGTCCCTTATGTATTCAATCCCGAAGCAATATCTATCTTTCGTGGTGAATGTGAAGATCCAAGGGATACAGTAAAACTGCACTGGTACATCGGAATCTAATACTGGTATCCGAGGAACCGCTGAAACCACAAGCTCTCAGAAGATTCACTCTTCTTGGTCTTAAGTCGGCATTGTCCCTTTTGCATTCCATCACGATGTAATTTCTATGTTTCAAGCTAAATGTGAAGGTCCAAGGGGTACACTAACCCGGCCATGGTGCATCACAATCTAATACTGGTCTCCAAGGAGCCACTCAAGCCACAAACTCTTAGGAGATTCACGATTCTTGTACTTAAGTCGGCATTGTCCCTTTTGTAAGCAATCCTGATGCAAATTTTGTGTTTCATTGTCAATGTGAAGGTTCAAGGGATACAGTAAACCTGCACTGGTGCATCGAAATCTAATACTGGTTTCCCAGGAGCCGCTCAAACCACAAACTCTTTGAAGAATGACTCTTCTTCTACTTAAGTTCGCACTGTCCCTTTTGTATTCAATCCCGATGAGATTTCTGTGTTTCATGGTCAATATGAAGGTCCAAGATACAGTGAACCGAAACTGGTGCATCGGAATCTAATACTGGTCTCCAAGGAGCCGCTCAAACCACTTACTCTTAGAAGATTCGCTCTTCTTGTACTTAAGTCGGCATTGTCCGTTTTGTATTCAATCCCGATGCAAATTTTTTGTTTCATGGTCAATGCTAAGGTCCAAGGGATACAGTAAACCCGCACTGATGCATCGGAATCTAATACTGGTCTCCCAGGAGCCGCCCAAACCAGAAACTCTTACAAGATTGACTCTTCTTGTACTTAAGTCGGCACTGTTCCTCTTGTATGCAATCCCGATGCAATCTCTGTGTTTCATGGTCAATGTGAAGTTCCAAGGGATACAGTAAACCTGCACTGGTGGATCGGAATCTAATACTGGTCTCCCAGGAGCCGCTCAAACCACAACCTCTTAGAAGATTCACTCTCCTCGGACTTAAGTCGGCATTGTCCCATTTGTATTCATTCCCGATGCGAATTCTGTGTTTCATAGTCAATGTCAAGGTCCAAGGGATACAGTAAACCTGCACTGGTGCATCGGAATCTAATACTAGTCTCCCAGGAGCCGCTCAAAGCACAAATTCTTAGAAGATTCACTCTTCTTGTACTTAAGTCGGCTTTGTGCATTTTGTATTCAATCCCGATGCGATATCTGTGTTTCATGGTCAATGTGAAGGTCCAAGGGATACAGTAAACCTGCACTGATGCATCGGAATTTAATACTGGTGTCCCAGGAGACGCTCAAACACAATGAGAATGTTCACTCTTCTTGGACTTAAGTCGGCATTGTCCCTATTGTATTCTATCCCGATGTATTTACTGAGTTTCATGTTCAATGTGAAGGTGCAAGGGATACAGGAAACCTGCATGGTGCATCGGAATCTACTACTGGTCCCCCAGGAGACGCTCAAACCACAAACACTTAGAAGAATCACTCTTCTTGTACTTAAAAGGGCATTGTCCCATTTGTATTCAATTCCAATGCAATTTCTGTGTATCATGGTCAATGTGAAGGTCCGAGGGATACAGTAAACCTGCACTGATGCATCGGAATTTAATACTGGTGTCCCAGGAGCCGCTCAAAGCCCAAACTCTCAGAACATTCACTCTTCTTGGACTTAAGTCTTCATTGTGCATTTTGTATTCAATCCCGATGCGATTTCTATGTTTCGTCTTCAATGTGAAGGTCCAAGGGATACAGTAGACATGCACTGGGGCATCGGAATCTAATACTGGTCTTCCAGGAGCCGCCCAAACCACAAACACTTAGAGGATTCACACTTCTTGTACTTAGGTGTGCATTGACCATTCTGTGTTCAATCCCGATGCGATTTCTGTGTTTCATGGTCAATGTCAACGTCCAAGGGATACAGTGAACCTGCACTGGTGCATCGGAATCTAATACTAGTCTCCCAGGAGCCGCTCAAACCACAAACTCTTACAAGATTGACACTTCATGTACTAAAGTCGGCACTGTCCCTTTTGTATTCAATTCCGATGCAATCTCTGTGTTTCATGGTCAATGTGAAGTTCCAAGGGATACAGTAAACCTCCAATGGTGGATCGCAATATAATACTGGTGTCTCGGGAGTCGCTCAAAGCACAAACTCTCAGAAGTTTCACCCTTCTTGTACTTAAATCGGCATTGTGCCTTTTGTATTCAATCCCGATGCGATATCTGTTTTTCATGGTCAATGTCAAGGTCCAAGGGATGCAGTAAACCAGCACTGGTGCATCGGAATCTTATACTGGTCAACCCAGGAGCCGCTCAAAGAACAAACTCTTAGAAGATTCACTCTTCTTGTACTTTATTCGGCATTGTCACATTTGTATTCAATCCCGATGCGATTTCTGTGTTTCTTGGTCATTGTGAAGGTCCAAGATACAATATAGCTGCACTGGTGCATCGTAATCTAATACTGGTCTCCCAGGAGCCGTTTAAACCACAAACTCTTAGAAGATTCATTCTTCTTGTAATTAACTCGGAATTGTCAATTTTATATTCAATCCCGATGCGATATCTGTGTTTCATGGTCAATGTGAGGGTCCAAGGGGTACAGTAAACCTGCACTGGTGCATCGTAATCTAATACTGGTCTCCCAGGAGCCATTCAAACCACAAACTCTTAGATGATTCACTCTTATTGTTAATAAGTCGGAGCTGTCCCTTTTGTATTCAATCAAGATGCGATTTCTCTGTTTCATGGTCAATGTGAGAGTCCAAGGGATACAGTAAACCTGCACTGATGCATCGGAATATAATACTGGTGTCCCAGGAGCCGCTCAATGCTCAAACTCTCATAATATTCACTCTTCTTGGACTTAAGTCGGCATTGTGACGTTTGTATTCAATCCCGATGCGATTTCTGTGTTTCGTCTTCAATGTGAAGGTCCAAGGGATACAGTAGAACTGCACTGGTGCATCGGAATCTAATACTAGTCACACAGGAGCCGCTCAAAGCACAAATTCTTAGAAGATTCACTCTTCTTGTACTTAAGTCGGCATTGACAATTTTTTATTCAATCCCGATGCGATTTCTGTGTTTCATGGGCAATGTGAAGGTCCAGGAGATACAGTAAACCTGCACTGGTGCATCGGAATCTAATACTGGTCTCCCAGGAGCCGCTCAAACCATAAACTCTTAGAATATTCACTCTTCATGTACTTAAGACGGCATTGTCCCTTATGTATTCAATCACGATGTAATTTCTATGTTTGAAGCTAAATGTGAAGGTCCAAGGGGTACACTAACCCGGCAATGGTGCATCACAATCTAATACTGGCCTCCAAGGAGCCGCTCAAGCCACAAACTCTTAGGAGATTCACGATTCTTGTACTTAAGTCGGCATTGTCCCTTTTGTAAGCAAACCTGATGCAAATTTTGTGTTTCATTGTCAATGTGAAGGTCCAAGGGATACAGTAAACCTGCACTGGTGCATCGAAATCTAATACTGGTTTCCCAGGAGCCGCTCAAACCACAAACTCTTTGAAGATTGACTCTTCTTCTACTTAAGTTCGCACTGTCCCTTTTGTATTCAATCCCGATGAGATTTCTGTGTTTCATGGTCAATCTGAAGGTCCAAGATACAGTGAACCGGAACTGGTGCATCGGAATCTAATACTGGTCTCCAAGGAGCCGCTCAAACCACTTACTCTTAGAAGATTCGCTCTTCTTGTACTTAAGTCGGCATTGTCCGTTTTGTATTCAATCCCGATGCAATCTCTGTGTTTCATGGTCAATGTGAAGTTCCAAGGGATACAGTAAACCTGCACTGGTGGATCGGAATCTAATACTGGTCTCCCAGGAGCCGCTCAAACCACAACCTCTTAGAAGATTCACTCTTCTCGGACTTAAGTCGGCATTGTCCCATTTGTATTCATTCCCGATGCGAATTCTGTGTTTCATAGACAATGTCAAGGTCCAAGGGATACTGTAAACCCGCACTGGTGCATCGGAATCTAATACTAGTCTCCCAGGAGCCGCTCAAAGCACAAATTCTTAGAAGATTCACTCTTCTTGTATTTAAGTCGGCTTTGTGCATTTTGTATTCAATCCCGATGCGATATCTGTGTTTCATGGTCAATGTGAAGGTCCAAGGGGTACAGTAAACCTGCACTGATGCATCGGAATTTAATACTGGTGTCCCAGGAGCCGCTCAAACACAATCAGAAGGTTCACTCTTCTTGGACTTAAGTCGGAATTGTCCCTATTGTATTCTGTCCCGATGTATTTACTGTGTTTCATGTTCAATGTGAAGGTCCAAGGGATACAGGAAACCTGCATGGTGCATCGGAATCTACTACTGGTCCCCCAGGAGACGCTTAAACCACAAACACTTAGAAGATTCACTTATCTTGTACTGAAGACGGCATTGTCAGTTATGTATTCAATCCCGATGCGATATCTGTGTTTCATGGTCAATGTGAAGGTCCAAGGGGTTCAGTAAACATGCACTGGTGCATCGGAATCTAATACTGGTCTCCCAGGAGCCGCTGAAACGACAACTCTTAGAAGTTTCACTCTTCTTGTACTTAAGTAGGCATTGTCCCTTTTGTATTCAATCCCGATGCAAATTTTTTGTTTCATGGCCAATGTGAACGTCCAAGGGATACAGTAAACCTGCACTGGTGTATCGGAATCTAATACTGTCTCCCAGGAGCCGGCTCAAACCACAACCTCTTAGAAGATTCACTTTTCTTGTACTTAAGACGCCATTGTCCCTTATGTAATCAATCCCGATACAATATCTGTCTTTCGTGGTGAATGTGAAGGTCCAAGGGATAGAGTAAACCTGCACTGGTGCATCGGAATCTAATACTGGTCTCCCAGGAGCCTCTCCAACCACAAACTCTTAGAAGTTTCACTCTTCTTGTACTTAAGTCGGCATTGTCCCAATTGAATTCAATCCCGATGTGATTTATCTGTTTGATGGTCAAAGTGAATGTCCAAGCGATACAGTCAACCTGCACTGGTGCAACGGAATCTAATACTGGCCTCCCAGGAGCCGCTCAAACCAAAAACCCGAAGAAGATTAACTCTTCTTGTACTTAAGTCGGCATTATCCCTTATGTATTCAATCCCGATGCAATTTCGGTGTTTCATGGTCAATGTGTAGGTCCAAGAGATACAGTAAACCTGCACTGATGCATCGGAATACAATACTGGTATCCCAGGAGCCGCTCTAAGCACAATCAGAGGATACATTCTTCTTGGACTTAAGTTGGCATTGTCACTTTTGGATTTAATCCCGATGTATTTACTGTGTCTCATGGTCAATGTGAAGGTCCAAGGGATACAGAAAACCTGCACTGGTGCATCTGAATCTAATACTGTCTCCCAGGAGCGGCTCAAACCACAACCTCTCAGAAGATTCACTTTTATTGTACTTAAGACTGCATTGTCCCTTATGTAATCAATTCCGATGCAATATCTGAGTTTTGTGGTGAATGTGAAGGTCCAAGGGATAGAGTAAACTTGCACCGGTGCATCGGAATCTAATACTGGTCTCCCAGGAGACGCTGAAACCACAAACACTTAGAAGATTCACTCTTCTTGTCCTTAAGTCGGCACTGTCCTTCTTGTATTCAATCCCGATGCAATTTCTGTGTTTCATGGTCAATGTGAAGGTCCAAGGGATACACGAAACCTGCATGGTGCATCGGAATCTAAAACTTGTCCCCCAGGAGCCGCTCAAACCACAAACTCTTAGAAGATTCACTCTTCTTGTACTGAAGACGGCATTGTCACTTATGTATTCAATCCCGATGCATTATCTATGTTTCAAGGTGAATGTGAAGTTCCAAGAGATACAGTAAACCTGCACAGGTGCATCGGAATCTAATACTGGAATCCAAGGAGCCGCTCTAAGCAGAAACTCTTAGAAGATTAACTCATATTGTACTTAAATCGGCATTGTCCCTTTTGTAATCAATCCCCATGCGCTTTCTGTGTTTCATGGTCAATGTGAAGGTCCAAGAGATACAGTAAACCTGCACTGGTGCATCGGAATCTAATACTGGTTTCCCAGGAGTCGCTCCAACCATAAACTCTTAGAAGATTCACTCTTCTTGAACTTAAGACGGCATTGTCCCTTATGTATTCAACCCCGATGCAGTATCTGCTTTTCGTGGTGAATGTGAAGGTCCAAGGGATACAGTAAACCTGCACTGGTGCATCGGAATCTAATACTGGTCTCCCAGGAGACGCTGAAACCACCAACACTTAGAAGATTCACTCTTCTTGTACTTAAGTCTACATTCTCCCTTTTGTATTCAATCCCGATGCAAATTTTTTGTTTCATGGTCAATGTGAAGGTCCAAGGGATACAGTAAAACGGCAATGGTGCATCGGAAACTAATACTGGTCTCCCAGGAGCCTCTCCAACCACTAACTCTTAGAAGTTTCACTCTTCTTGTACTTAAGTCGGCATTGTCCCAATTGAATTCAATCCCGATGTGATTTATCTGTTTGATGGTCAAAGTGAATGTCCAAGCGATACAGTCAACCTGCACTGGTGCAACGGAATCTAATACTGGCCTCCCAGGAGCCGCTCAAACCAAAAACCCGAAGAAGATTAACTCTTCTTGTACTTAAGTCGGCATTATCCCTTATGTATTCAATCCCGATGCAATTTCGGTGTTTCATGGTCAATGTGTAGGTCCAAGAGATACAGTAAACCTGCACTGATGCATCGGAATATAATACTGGTATCCCAGGAGCCGCTCTAAGCACAATCAGAGGATACATTCTTCTTGGACTTAAGTTGGCATTGTCACTTTTGGATTTAATCCCGATGTATTTACTGTGTCTCATGGTCAATGTGAAGGTCCAAGGGATACAGTAAACCTGCACTGGTGCATCTGAATCTAATACTGTCTCCCAGGTGCGGCTCAAACCACAACCTCTTAGAAGATTCACTTTTTTTGTACTTAAGATTGCATTGTCCCTTATGTAATCAATTCCGATGCAATATCTGAGTTTCGTGGTGAATGTGAAGGTCCAAGGGATAGAGTAAACTTGCACCGGTGCATCGGAATCTAATACTGGTCTCCCAGGAGACGCTGAAACCACCAACACTTAGAAGATTCACTCTTCTTGTACTTAAGTCTACATTCTCCCTTTTGTATTCAATCCCGATGCAAATTTTTTGTTTCATGGTCAATGTGAAGGTCCAAGGGATACAGTAAAACGGCAATGGTGCATCGGAAACTAATACTGGTCTCCCAGGAGCCGGTCAAAGCACAAACTCTTATAAGATTCACTCTTCTTGTGCTTAAGTTGGCATTGTCACTTTTGTATTCAATCCCGATGCGATTTCTGTGTCTCATGGTCAATGTGAAGGTACAAGATACAGTAAACCTGAACTGGTGCATCGGAATCTAATACTGGTATCCCAGGAGCCGCTCAAACCACAAACTCTTAGAAGATTCACTCTTCTTGTACTTAAGACGGCTTTGTTAATTTTGTATTCAATCCCGTTGCGATTTCTGTGTATCATGGTCAATGTGAAGGTCCAAGGGATACAGTAAACCTGCACTGATGCTTCAGAATATAATACTGGTGTCCCAGGAGCCGCTCAAACACAATCAGAAGATTCACTCTTCTTGGATTTAAGTCGGCATTGTCACTTTTGTAATCAATCCCGATGTATTTACTGTGTTTCATGGTCAATTTTGAAGGTCCAAGGGATACAGTAAACCTGCACTGATGCATCGGAATATAATACTGGTATCCCAGGAGCCGTTCAAACCACAAACTCTTAGAAGATTCACTCTTCTTGTACTGAAGATGGCATTGTCACTTTTGTACTCAGTCCCGATGCGAATTCTGTGATTCATGGTCTATGTGAAGGTCCAAGATACAGTAAACCTGCACTGGTGCATTGGAATCTAATACTGGTCTCCCAGGAGCCGCTCTAAGCACAAACTATTATACGGTTCACTCTTCTTGTACTGAAGTCGGCTTTGTGCATTTTGTATTCAATCCCGATGCGATTTCTGTGTTTCATGGTCTATGTGAAGGTGCAAGGGATACAGTAAACCTGCACTGATGCATCGGAAAATAATACTGGTGTCCCAGGAGCAGCTCTAAGCACAATCAGAAGATTCACTCTACTTGGACTTAAGTCGGCATTGTCACTTTTATATTTAATCCCGATGTATTTACTGTGTTTCATGGTCAATGTGAAGGTCCAAGGGATGCAGGAAACCTGCTTGGTGCATCGGAATCTAATACTGGTCACCCAGGAGCCTCTCAAAGCACAAACTCTTAGGAGATTCACTCTTCTTGTACTTGAGTCGGCATTGTACATTTTGTATTCAATCCCGATGCAAATTTTTTGTTTCATGGTCAAAGTGAAGGTCCAAGGGATACAGTTAAACTGCACTGGTGCATCGGAATCTAATTGTGGTTTCCCAGGAGCCGCTCAAACCACAAACTCTTAGAAGATTGACTCTTCTTGTACTTAAGTCGGCAATGTCCCTATTGTATTCAATCCAGATGCAATATCTGTGTTTCATGGACAATTTGAAGTTCCAAGAGATACAGTAAACCTGCACTGGTGGATCGGAATCTAATTCTGGTCTCCCAGGAGCCGCTCAAACCGCAGCCTCTTAGAAGATTAATTCTTCTTGTACTTATGTTGGCATTGTCCCTTTTGTATTCAATCCCGATGCAATTTCAATGTGTCATGCTCAATGTGAAGGTCCAAAGGGTACAGTCAACCGGCACTGGGGCATCAGAATCTAGTACTGGTCTCCCAGGAGCCGCTGAAACCACAAACTCGTAGAAGATTCACTCTTCTTGTACTTAAGTCGGCATTGTCCCTTTTGTATTCAATCCCGATGCAATATCTTCGTTTCATGGGGAATGTGAAGGTCCAAGGGATACAGTAAACCTGCACTGGTGCATCGGAATCAATACTGGTTTCCCAGGAGCCGCTGAAACCACAAACTCTTAGAAGATTCACTCTTCTTGTACTTAAGATGGCATTGTCCGTTTTGTACTCAATCCCGTTGTGATTCTGTGAGTCACGGTCTATGTGAAGGTCCAAGATACAGTAAACCTGCACCGGTGCATCGGAATCTAATATTGGTCTCCCAGGAGCCGCTCAAAAACACAATCAGAAGATTCACTCTTCTTTTACTTAAGTCGGCATTGTCCCTTTTGAATTCAATCTCGATGCAAATTTTTTGTTTCATGGTCAATGTGAAGGTCCAAGGAATACAGTGAACCTGCACTGGTGCATCGGAATCTAATACTGTCTCCCAGGAGCCGCTCAAACCACAACCTCTTAGAAGATTCACTCTTCTCGTACTTGAGTATTCAATCCTGATGCGAATTCTGTGTTTCATAGTCAATGTCAATGTCCAAGGGATACAGTAAACCTGCACTCGTTTATCGGAATCTAATACAGGTCTACAAGGAGCCGCTCCAACCACAAACTCTTTGATGATAGACTCTTCTTGTACTTAGGTCTGCATTGTCCCTTTTGTATTCAGTCCCGATGCAATATCTGTGTTTCGTGGTCAATGTGAAAGGCCAAGGGATACAGAAAACCTGCACTGGTGAATCGGAATCTAATACTGGAATACCAGGAGCCCCTCAAACCACAACCTCTTAGAAGATTCACTCTTCTCGTACTTAAGTCGGCATTGTCCCACTTGTATTGATTCCGGATGCCATTTCTGTGTTTCATGGTCAATCTAAAGGTCCAAGGGATACAGGAAACCTGCATGGTGCATCGGAATCTAATACTGGTCTCCCAGGAGCCGCTCAAACCACAAACACTTAGATGATTCACACTCCTTATACTTAAGACGGCATTGTCCCTTATGTATTCAATCCCGATGCAATATCTGTGTTTCATAGTCAATGTGAAGGTCCAAGATACAGTAAACCTGCACTGGTGCATCGGAATCTAATACTGGTCTCCCAGGAGCCGCTCTAAGCACAAACTATTATACGGTTCACTCTTCTTGTACTGAAGTCGGCTTTGTGCATTTTGTATTCCATCCCGATGCGATTTCTGTGTTTCATGGTCTATGTGAAGGTGCAAGGGATACAGTAAACCTGCACTGATGCATCGGAATATAATACTGGTGTCCCAGGAGCCGCTCCAATCACAATCAGAAGATTCACTCTACTTGGACTTAAGTCGGCATTGTCACTTTTGTATTTAATCCCGATGTATTTACTGTGTTCCATGGTCAATGTGAAGGTCCAAGGGATACAGGAAACCTACTTGGTGCAACGGAATCTAATACTGGTCACCCAGGGGCCGCTCAAAGCACAAACTCTTAGAAGATTCACCCTTTTTGTACTTGAGTCGGCATTGTAAATTTGGTATTCAATCCCGATGCAAATTTTTTGTTTCATGGTCAATGTGAAGGTCCAAGGGATACAGTAAACCTGCACTGGTGCATCGGAATCTAATTCTGGTTTCCCAGGAGCCGCACAAACCACAAACTCTTAGAAGATTGACTCTTCTTGTACTTAAGTCGGCAATGTCCCTATTGTAGTCAAGCCCGATGCAATTTCTGTGTTTCATAGTCAATTTGAAGTTCCAAGGGATACAGTAAACCTGCACTGGTGGATCGGAATCTAATTCTGGTCTCCAGGAGCCTCCCAAACCGCAGCCTCTTAGAAGATTAATTCTTCTTGTACTTAAGTTGGCATTGTCTCTTTTGTATTCAATCCCGATACAATTTCAAAGTTTCATGCTCAATGTGAAGGTCCAAGGGGTACAGTCAACCGGCACTGGTGCATCAGAATCTAATGTTGGTCTCCCAGGAGCCGCTGAAACCACAAACTCGTAGAAGATTCACTCTTCTTGTACTTAAGTCCTCATTGTCCCTTTTGTATTCAATCCCGATGCGATTTCTGTGTTTCATGGTAAATGTGAAGGTCCAAGGGGTACAGTAATTTTGCACTGGTGCATCGGAATCTAATACTGGTCTCCCAGGAGCCGCTCAAAGCACAAACTGTTATAAGATTCACTCTTCTTGTACTGAAGACGGCATTGTCACTTTTGTATTCATTCCCGATGCGATTTCTGTGTTTCGTGGTCAATGTGAAGGTCCAAGATACAGTAAACCAGCACTGGTGCATCGGAATCTAATACTGGTCTCCCTGGAGCCGCTCAAACCGCAAACTCTTAGAAGATTCACTCTTCTTGTACTGAAGACGGCATTGTCACTTATGTATTCAATCCCGATGCATTATCTGTGTATCATAGTCAATTTGAAGTTCCAAGAGAAACAGTAAACCTGCACAGGTGCATCGGAATCTAATACTAGCATCCAAGGAGCCGCTCTAAGCACAAACTCTTAGAAGATTAACTCATATTGTACTTAAATCGGCATTGTCCCTATTGTAATCAGTCCCCATGCGCTTTTCGTGTTTCATGGTCAATGTGAAGGTCCAAGAGATACAGTAAACCTGCACTGGTCCATCGGAATCTAATACTGGTCTCCCAGGAGTCGCTCCAACCATAAACTCTTAGAAGATTAACTCATATTGTACTTAAATCGGCATTGTCCCTATTGTAATCAGTCCCCATGCGCTTTTCGTGTTTCATGGTCAATGTGAAGGTCCAAGGGATACAGTAAAACAGCACTGGTGCATCGGAAACTAATACTGGTCTCCCAGGAGCCGCTCTAAGCACAAACTCTTATAACATTCACTCTTCTTGTGCTTAAGTTGGCAATGTCACTTTTGTATTCAATCCCGATGCGATTTCTGTGTTTCATGGTCAATGTGAAGGTACAAGATACAGTAAACCTGCACTGGTGCATCGGAATCTAATTCTGGTATCCCAGGAGCCGCTCAAACCACAAACTCTTAGAAGATTCACTCTTCTTGTACTTAAGACGGCTTTGTTAATGTTGTATTCAATCCCGTTGCTATTTCTGTGTGTCATGGTCAATGTGAAGGTCCAAGGTAACAGTAAACCTGCACTGATGCTTCAGAATATAATACTGGTGTCCCAGGAGCCGCTCAAACACAATCAGAAGATTCACTCTTCTTGGATTTAAGTCGGCATTGTCACTTTTGTAATCAATCCCGATGTATTTACTGTGTTTCATGGTCAATTTTGAAGGTCCAAGGGATACAGTAAACCTGCACTGGTGCATTGGAATCTAATACAGGTCTCCCAGGAGCCGCTCAAGCACAAACTATTATACGGTTCACTCTTCTTGTACTGAAGTCGGCTTTGTGCATTTTGTATTCAATCCCGATGCGATTTCTGCGTTTCATGGTCTATGTGAAGGTGCAAGGGATACAGTAAACCTGCACTGATGCATCGGAAAATAATACTGGTGTCCCAGGAGCCGCTCTAAGCACAATCAGAAGTTTCACTCTATTTGGACTTAAGTCGGCATTGTCACTTTTATATTTAATCCCGATGTATTTACTGTGTTTCATGGTCAATGTGAAGGTCCAAGGGATGCAGGAAACCTGCTTGGTGCATAGGAATCTAATACTGGTCACCCAGGAGCCGCTCAAAGCACAAACTCTTAGGAGATTCACTCTTCTTGTACATGAGTCGGCATTGTACATTATGTATTCAATCCCGATGCAAATTTGTTGTTTCATGGTCAAAGTGAAGGTCCAAGGGATACAGTAAAACTGCACTGGTGCATCGGAATCTAATTCTGGTTTCCCAGGAGCCGCTCAAACCACAAACTCTTAGAAGATTGACTCTTCTTGTACTTAAGTCGGCAATGTCCCTATTGTATTCAATCCAGATGCAATATCTGTGTTTCATGGACAATTTGAAGTTCCAAGGAATACAGTAAACCTGCACTGGTGGATCGGAATCTAATTCTGGTCTCCCAGGAGCCGCTAAACCGCAGCCTCTTAGAAGATTAATTCTTCTTGTACTTATGTTGGCATTGTCCCTTTTGTATTCAATCCCGATGCAATTTCAATGTTTCATGCTCAATGTGAAGGTCCAAGGGGTACAGTCAACCGGCGCTGGGGCATCAGAATCTAGTACTGGTCTCCCAGGAGCCGCTGAAACCACAAACTCGTAGAAGATTCACTCTTCTTGTACTTAAGTCGGCATTGTCCCTTTTGTATTCAATCCCAATGCAATATCTTCGTTTCATGGGGAATGTGAAGGTCCAAGGGATACAGTAAACCTGCACTGGTGCATCGGAATCAATACTGGTTTCCCAGGAGCCGCTGAAACCACAAACTCTTAGAAGATTCACTCTTCTTGTACTTAAGATTGCATTGTCCGTTTTGTACTCAATCCCGTTGTGAATTCTGTGAGTCACGGTCTATGTGAAGGTCCAAGATACAGTAAACCTGCACTGGTGCATCGGAATCTAATATTGGTCTCCCAGGATCCGCTCAAACCACAACCTCTTAGAAGGTTCACTCTTCTCGTACTTGAGTCGGCATAGTCCCATTTGTATTCAATCCTGATGCGAATTCTGTGTTTCATAGTCAATGTCAAAGTCCAAGGGATACAGTAAACCTGCACTCGTTTATCGGAATCTAATACTGGTCTACAAGGAGCCGCTCCAACCACAAACTCTTATATGATAGACTCTTCTTGTACTTAGGTCTGCATTGTCCCTTTTGTATTCAGTCCCGATGCAATATCTGTGTTTCGTGGTCAATGTGAAAGGCCAAGGGATACAGAAAACCTGCACTGGTGAATCGGAATCTAATACTGGTATACCAGGAGCCCCTCAAACCACAACCTCTTAGAAGATTCACTCTTCTCGTACTTAAGTCGGCATTGTCCCACTTGTATTGATCCCGGATGCCATTTCTGTGTTTCATGGTCAATCTAAAGGTCCAAGGGATACAGGAAACCTGCATGGTGCATCGGAATCTAATACTGGTCTCCCAGGAGCCGCTCAAACAACAAACACTTAGATGATTCACACTTCTTATACTTAAGACGGCATTGTCCCTTATGTATTCAATCCCGATGCAATATCTGTGTTTCATAGTCAATGTGAAGGTCCAAGGGATACAGTAAACCTGCACTGGTACATCGGAATCTAAAACTGGTCTCCCAGGGGCCGCTCAAACCACAAACTCTTAGAAGATTCACTCTTCTTGTACTTAAGATGGCATTGTCACTTTTGTACTCAATCCCGATGCGAATTCAGTGATTCATGGTCTATGTGAAGGTCCAAGATACAGTAAACCTGCACTGGTGCATCGGAATCCAATACTGGTCTCCCAGGAGCCGCTCTAAGCACAAACTATTATACGGTTCACTCTTCTTGTACTGAAGTCGGCTTTGTGCATTTTGTATTCCATCCCGATGCGATTTCTGTGTTTCATGGTCTATGTGAAGGTGCAAGGGATACAGTAAACCTGCACTGATGCATCGGAATATAATATTGGTGTCCCAGGAGCCGCTCCAATCACAATCAGAAGATTCACTCTACCTGGACTTAAGTCGGCATTGTCACTTTTGTATTTAATCCCGATGTTTTTACTGTGTTTCATGGTCAATGTGAAGGTCCAAGGGATACAGGAAACCTGCTTGGTGCATCGGAATCTAATACTGGTCACCCAGGAGCCGCTCAAAGCACAAACTCTTAGAAGATTCACTCTTTTTGTACTTGAGTCGGCATTGAAAATTTTGTATTCAATCCCGATGCAAATTTTTTGTTTCATGGTCAATGTGAAGGTCCAAGGGATACAGTAAACCTGCACTGGTGCATCGGAATCTAATTCTGGTCTCCCAGGAGACGCTCAAACCGCAGCTTCTTAGAAGATTAATTCTTCTTGTACTTAAGTTGGCATTGTCACTTTTGTATTCAATCCCGATACAATTTCAAAGTTTCATGCTCAATGTGAAGGTCCAAGGGGTACAGTCAACCGGCACTGGTGCATCAGAATCTAATACTGGTCTCCCAGGAGCCGCTGAAACCACAAACTCGTAGAAGATTCACTCTTCTTGTACTTATGTCGGCTTTGTGCATTTTGTAATCAATCCTGATGCGATTTCTGTGTTTCATGGTCAATGTGAAGGTCCAAGGGATACAGTAAACCTGCACTGATGCATCAGAATATAATACTGGTGTCCCAGGAGCCGCTCAAAAACACAATCAGAAGATTCATTCTTCTTGGACTTAAGTCGGCATTGTCACTTGTGTATTCAATCCCGATGCATTTACTGTATTTCATTTTCAATTTTGAATGTCCAAGGGATACAGTAAACCTGCACTGATGCATCGGAATATAATACAGGTATCCCAGGAGCCGCTCAAACCACAAACTCCTAGAACATTCACTCCTCTTGTACTTAAGCCGGCATTGTCTCTTATGTATTCAATCCCGTTGCAATATCTGTGTCTCATGGTCAATTTGGAGGTCCAAGGGATACAGTAAACCTGCACTGGTGCATCGGAATCTAATACTGGTCTCCCAGGAGCCGCTGAAACCACAAACTCTTAGAAGATTCACTCTTCTTGTACTTAAGTCGGCATTGTCCCTTTCGTATTCAATCCTGATGCAATATCTGTGTTTCGTGGTCAATGTGAAAGTCCAAGGGATACAGTAAACCTGACACTGGTGAATCGGAAGCTAATACTGGTATACCAGGAGCCGCTCAAACCACAACCTCTTAGAAGATTCACTCTTCTCGTACTTAAGTCGGCATTGTCCCACTTGTATTCAATCCCGATGCGATTTTTGTGTTTCATGGTCAATCTAGAGGTCCAAGGGATACAGGAAACCTACATGGTGCATCGGAATCTAATACTGGTCTCCCAGGAACCGCTCTAACCACAAACACTTAGATGATTCACTCTTCTTGTACTTAGGACGGCATTGTCCCTTATGTATTCAATCCCGATGCAATATCTGTGTTTCATGGTGTATGTGAAGGTCCAAGGGATACAGTAAACCTCCACTGGTACATCGGAATCTATTACTGGTCTCCCAGAAGCCGCTCAAACCACAAACTCTTAGAAGATTCACTCTTCTTGTACTTAAGTTGGCATTGTCCTTTTTGTACTCAATCTCGATGCGAATTCTGTGATTCATGGTATATGTGAAAGTACAAGATACAGTAAACCTGCACTGGTGCATCGGAATCTAATACTGGTCTCCTAGGAGTCGCTCAAACCACAAAATCTTAGAAGATTCACTCTTCTTGTACTTAAGTCGGCATTGTCCCTTTTGCATTCAATACCGATGCAAATTTTTGGATTCATGGTCAATGTGAAGGTCCAAGGGATACAGTAAGCCTGCACTGGTGCATCGGAATCTAATACTGGTCTCCTAGGAGTCGCTCAAACCACAAAATCTTAGAAGATTCATTCTTCTTGGACTTAAGTCGGAATTGTCACTTTTTTATTTAATCCCGATGTATTTACTGTGTTTCATGGTCAATGTTCATGTCCAAGGGATACAGAAAACCTGCATGGTGCATCGGAATCTAATACTGGTCTCCCAGGAGCCGCTCAAACCACAAACTTTTAGAAGATTGACTCTTCTAGTACTTAAGTCGGCGCTGTTCCATTTGTATTCAATCAAGATGCGATCTGTGTTTCATGGTCAATTTTATGTTCCAAGGGATACAGTAAACCTGCACTGGTGGATCGGAATTTAGTTCTGGTCTCCCAGGAGCCGCTCAAACCACAGCCTCTTAGAAGATTAATTCTTCTTGTACTTAAGTCGGCATTATCCTTTTGTATTCAATCTCGATGCTATATCTATGTTTCATGGTCAATGTGAAGGTCCAAGGGGTACAGTAACCAGGCACTGGTGCATCAGAATCTAATACTGGTCTCCCAGGAGCCGCTCAAACCACAACCTCTTAGAAGATTCACTCTTCTCGTACTTAAGTCGACATTGTCCCATTTGTATTCAATCCCGATGCGATTTCTGTGTTTCATGGTCAATCT
The DNA here is from genome assembly GCF_021461385.2 of Schistocerca piceifrons. Classification (NCBI taxonomy): domain Eukaryota; kingdom Metazoa; phylum Arthropoda; class Insecta; order Orthoptera; family Acrididae; genus Schistocerca; species Schistocerca piceifrons. The sequence goes on along the minus strand of NC_060139.1, from coordinate 1,022,005,638 downwards.
AAAGGTCCAAGGAATACAGGAAACCTGCATGGTGCATCGGAATCTAATACTGGTCTCCAAGGAGCCGCTCAAACCACAAACTCTTAGAAGATTCACTCTTCTTGTACTTAAGTGGGCATTCTCCATTTAGTACTCAATCCCGATGCGAGTTTTGTGATTCATGGTCAATGTGAAGGTCCAAGATACAGTAAACCTGCACTAGTGCATCGGAATCTAATATTGGTTTCCCAGGAGCCGCTCAAACCACAACCTCTTAGAAGTTTGACTCTTCTTGTACTTAAGTCGGCACTGTCTATTTGTATTCAATACCGATGCAAATTATTTGTTTCATATTCAATGTGAAGGCCCAAGGGGTACAGTAACCCGGCACTGGTGCATCACAATCGAACACTGGTCTCCCAGGATCCGCTCAAACCACAAACTTTTTGAAGATTCACTCTTCTTGTACTTAAGTCGGCATTGTCCCTTTTGTATTCAATCCCGATGCGATTTCTGTGTTTCGGGGTCAATGTGAAGGTCCAAGGGATACAGTAAACCTACACTGGTGCATCGGAATCTAATACTGATCTCCCAGAAGCCGCTCCAAGCACAAACTTTTATAAGGTACACTCTTCTTGTACTTAAGTCGGCTTTGTGCATTTTGTATTCAATCCCGACGCGATTTCTGTTTTTCACGGTCTATGTGAAGGGTTCAAGGGATACAGTTAACCTGCACTGATGCATCGGAATTTAATACTGGTGTCCCAGAAGCCGCTCAAAGCACAATCAGAAGATTCATTCTTCTTGGACTTAAGTCGGCATTGTCACTTTTGTATTTAATCCCGATGTATTTACTGTGTTTCATGGTCAATGTGAAGGTCCAAGGGATACAAGACACCTGCATGGTGCATCGGAATCTAATACTAGTCTCCCAGGAGGCACTCAAACCACAAACTCTTAGAAGACTATTCCTTCTTGTACTTAAGACGGTTTGACACTTATGTATTCAATCCCGATGCAAAATCTGTGTTTCATGGTTAATGTGAAGGTCCAAGGGATACAGTAAACCTGCACTGGTGCATCGGAATCTAATACTGGTCCCCCAGGAGCCGCTGAAACCACAAACTCTTAGAAGACTCACTCTTCTTGTACTTAACTCGGCATTGTCCCTTTTGTATTCAATCCCGATGCAAATTTTTTGTTTCATGGTCAATGTGAAGGTTAAAGGGATACAGTAAACCGGCACTGGTGCATCGAAATCTAATACTGTCTCCCAGAAGCCGCTCAAACCACAACCTCTTAGAAGATTCACTCTTCTCGTACTTAAGCCGGCATTGTCCGATTTGTATTCATTTCCGATGCGAATTCTGTGTTTCATAGTCAATGTCAAGGTCCAAGGGATACAGTAAATCTGCACTGGTGCATCAGAATCTAAAACTAGTCTCCCAGGGGCCGCTCAAAGCACAAATTCTTAGGATATTCACTCTTCTTGTACTTAAGTAGGCACTGACAATTTTTTATTCAATTCCGATGTGATTTCTGTGTTTCATGGGCAATGTGTAGGTCCGAGAGATACAGTAAACCTGCACTGGTGCATCGGAATCTAATACTGGTCTTCCAGGAGCCGCTCAAACCATAAACTCTTAGAAGAGTCACTCTTCTTGTACTTAAGAGGGCATTAACCCTTATGCATTCAATCCCGATGCAATATCAGTCTTTCGTGGTGAATGTGAAGGTCCAAGGGATACAGTAAACCTGCTTTGTGCATTTTGTATTCAATCCCGATGCAATTTCTGTGTTTCAAAGTCAATGTGAAGGTCCAAGGGATACAGTAAACCTGCACTGATGCATCGGAATATAACACTGGTGTCCCAGGAGCCGTTCAAAGCACAATCAGAAGATTCACTCTTCTTGGACTTAAGTCGGCATTGCGTTTTATGCATTCAATCCCAATGCAATATCTGTGTTTCATCGTGAATGTGAAGGTCCAAGGGATACAGTAAACGTGCACTGGTATATCGGAATCTGATACTGGTCTCCCAGCAGCCGCTCAAACCACAAACTCTTAGAAGATTCACTCTTCTTGTACTTAAGTTGTCATTGTCCCTTTTGTACTCAATCCCGATGCGATTTCTGTGATTCATGGTCAATGTGAAGGTCCAAGATACAGTAAACCTGCACTAGTGAATCGGAATCTAATACTGGTCTCCCAGGAGCCGCTCAAACCACAAACTCTTAGTAGATTCACTCTTCTTGTACTTAAGACGGCATTGTCCCTTTTGTATTCAATCCCGATGCAAATTTTTTGTTTCATGGTCAATATGAAGGTCCAAGGGATACAGTAAACCTGCACTGGTGCATCCGAATCTAATACTGGTTTCCCAGGAGCCGCTCAAACCATAAACTCTTAGAAGATTGACTCTTCTTGTATATAAGTCGCCACTGTCCATTTTGTATTCAATCCCGATGCAAAGTTTTTGTTTCATGGTCAATGTGAAGGTCCAAGGGGTACAGTAACGCGGCACTGGTGCATCAGAATCTAATACTGGTCTCCCAGGAGCCGCTCAAACCACAAACTCTTAGAAGATTCACTCTTCTTGTACTTAGGTCGGCTTTGTGCGTTTTGTATTCAATCCCGATGCAATAACTATGGTTCGTGGTCAATGTGAACGTCCAAGGGATACAGTAAACCTGCTCTGGTGCATCGCAATCTAATACTGGTTTACCAGGAGCCGCTCAAACCACAATCTCTTAGAAGATTGACTTTTCTTGTACTAAAGTCGGCACTATCCATTTTGTATTCAATCCCGATGCAATTTAAGCGTTTCTTGGTCAATGTGAAGTTCCAAGGGATACAGTAAACCTGCACTGGTGCATCGGAGTCTAATTCTGGTCTCCGAGGAGCCGCTCAAACCACAAACTCGAATATAAGCTCTTCTTGTACTTAAGTCGGCATTGTCCCTTTTGTATTCAATCCCGACACAATTTCTGTGTTTCATGGTCAATGTGAAGGTCCACGGGGGACCGTAACCCGGTACTGGTGCATCAGAATCTAATACTGGGCCCCCAGGAGCCGCTCAAACCACAAACTCCTAGAAGATTCACTCTTCTTGTACTTAAGTCGGCATTGTGCCTTTTGTATTCAATGTAGATGCGATTTCTATGTATCATGGTCAATGTGAATGTCCAAGGAATACAGTAATCCGGCACTGGTGCATCGGAATCTAATACTGGTCTCACAGGAGCGACTCAAAGCACAAACTCTTAGAACATTCACTCTTCTTAGACATAAGTCGGCATTGTCTCTTTTGTATACAATCCCAATGCAATTACTGAGTTACATGGTCTATGTGACGGTTCAAGGGATACAGTAAACCTACACTGGTGCATCGGAATCTAATAATGGTCTCCCAGGAGGCACTCAAACACAAATTCTTAGAAGACTCACTTTTCTTGTACCTAAGACTTCATTGTCCCATTTTTAATCAATCTCGATGCAATTTCTGTGTTTCATGGTCAATGTGAAGGTCCAAGGGATGCTGGAACCCTGCACGGTGCATCGTATTTAATACTGGTCTCCCAGGTGCCGCTTAAACCACAAACTCTTAGAAGATTCACTCTTCTTGTACTTAAGTCGGCATTGTGCCTTTTGTATTCCATCCCGATGCAATTTCTGTGTTTCATGGTCTACGTGAAGGTCCATGGGATCCAGTAAACCTGAACTGGTGCATCAGAATGTAATAGTCGTCTCCCAGGAGCCGCTCAAAGCACAAACTCTTAGTAGACTCACTCTTCTTGTACTTAAGTCAGCATTGTCCCTTTTGTATTCAATCCCGATGCATTTACTGGGTTTCATGGTCAATCTGAAGGTCCAAGGGATACAAGAAACCTGCATGGTGCATCGGAATCTAATACTGGTCACCCAGGACCCGCTAAAACCACCAACCTCTTAGAAGATTCATTGTTCTCGTACTTAAGTCCGCATTGTCCCATTTGTATTCAATCGCGATGCGATTTCTGTGTTTCATGGTCAATGTGAAGGTCCAAGGGATACAGTAAACCTGCACTGATGCATCAGAATATAATACTGGTGTCCCAGGAGCCGCTCAAAAACACAATCAGAAGATTCATTCTTCTTGGACTTAAGTCGGCATTGTCACTTTTGTATTCAATCCCGATGCATTTACTGTATTTCATTTTCAATTTTGAATGTCCAAGGGATACAGTAAAACTGCACTGATGCATCGGAATATAATACAGGTATCCCAGGAGCCGCTCAAACCACAAACTCCTAGAACATTCACTCCTCTTGTACTTAAGCCGGCATTGTCTCTTATGTATTCAATCCCGATGCAATATCTGTGTCTCATGGTCAATTTGGAGGTCCAAGGGATACAGTAAACCTGCACTGGTGCATCGGAATCTAATACTGGTCTCCCAGGAGCCGCTGAAACCACAAACTCTTAGAAGATTCACTCTTCTTGTACTTAAGTCGGCATTGTCCCTTTCGTATTCAATCCTGATGCAATATCTGTGTTTCGTGGTCAATGTGAAAGTCCAAGGGATACAGTAAACCTGACACTGGTGAATCGGAAGCTAATACTGGTATACCAGGAGCCGCTCAAACCACAACCTCTTAGAAGATTCATTCTTCTCGTACTTAAGTCGGCATTGTCCCACTTGTATTCAATCCCGATGCGATTTTTGTGTTTCATGGTCAATCTAGAGGTCCAAGGGATACAGGAAACCTACATGGTGCATCGGAATCTAATACTGGTCTCCCAGGAACCGCTCTAACCACAAACACTTAGATGATTCACTCTTCTTGTACTTAGGACGGCATTGTCCCTTATGTATTCAATCCCGATGCAATATCTGTGTTTCATGGTGTATGTGAAGGTCCAAGGGATACAGTAAACCTCCACTGGTACATCGGAATCTATTACTGGTCTCCCAGAAGCCGCTCAAACCACAAACTCTTAGAAGATTCACTCTTCTTGTACTTAAGTTGGCATTGTCCTTTTTGTACTCAATCTCGATGCGAATTCTGTGATTCATGGTATATGTGAAAGTACAAGATACAGTAAACCTGCACTGGTGCATCGGAATCTAATACTGGTCTCCTAGGAGTCGCTCAAACCACAAAATCTTAGAAGATTCACTCTTCTTGTACTTAAGTCGGCATTGTCCCTTTTGCATTCAATACCGATGCAAATTTTTGGATTCATGGTCAATGTGAAGGTCCAAGGGATACAGTAAGCCTGCACTGGTGCATCGGAATCTAATACTGGTCTCCTAGGAGTCGCTCAAACCACAAAATCTTAGAAGATTCATTCTTCTTGGACTTAAGTCGGAATTGTCACTTTTTTATTTAATCCCGATGTATTTACTGTGTTTCATGGTCAATGTTCATGTCCAAGGGATACAGAAAGCCTGCATGGTGCATCGGAATCTAATACTGGTCTCCCAGGAGCCGCTCAAACCACAAACTTTTAGAAGATTGACTCTTCTAGTACTTAAGTCGGCGCTGTTCCATTTGTATTCAATCAAGATGCGATCTGTGTTTCATGGTCAATTTTATGTTCCAAGGGATACAGTAAACCTGCACTGGTGGATCGGAATTTAGTTCTGGTCTCCCAGGAGCCGCTCAAACCACAGCCTCTTAGAAGATTAATTCTTCTTGTACTTAAGTCGGCATTATCCTTTTGTATTCAATCTCGATGCTATATCTATGTTTCATGGTCAATGTGAAGGTCCAAGGGGTACAGTAACCAGGCACTGGTGCATCAGAATCTAATACTGGTCTCCCAGGAGCCGCTCAAACCACAACCTCTTAGAAGATTCACTCTTCTCGTACTTAAGTCGACATTGTCCCATTTGTATTCAATCCCGATGCGATTTCTGTGTTTCATGGTCAATCTAAAGGTCCAAGGGATACAGGAAACCTGCATGGTGCATCGGAATCTAATACTGGTCTCCAAGGAGCCGCTCAAACCACAAACTCTTAGAAGATTCACTCTTCTTGTACTTAAGTGGGCATTCTCCATTTAGTACTCAATCCCGATGCGAGTTTTGTGATTCATGGTCAATGTGAAGGTCCAAGATACAGTAAACCTGCACTAGTGCATCGGAATCTAATATTGGTTTCCCAGGAGCCGCTCAAACCACAACCTCTTAGAAGTTTGACTCTTCTTGTACTTAAGTCGGCACTGTCTATTTGTATTCAATACCGATGCAAATTATTTGTTTCATATTCAATGTGAAGGCCCAAGGGGTACAGTAACCCTTCACTGGTGCATCACAATCGAACACTGGTCTCCCAGGATCCGCTCAAACCACAAACCTTTAGAAGATTCACTCTTCTTGTACTTAAGTCGGCATTGTCCCTTTTGTATTCAATCCCGATGCGATTTCTGTGTTTCGGGGTCAATGTGAAGGTCCAAGGGATACAGTAAACCTACACTGGTGCATCGGAATCTAATACTGATCTCCCAGAAGCCGCTCCAAGCACAAACTTTTATAAGGTACACTCTTCTTGTACATAAGTCGGCTTTGTGCATTTTGTATTCAATCCCGACGCGATTTCTGTTTTTCACGGTCTATGTGAAGGGTTCAAGGGATACAGTTAACCTGCACTGATGCATCGGAATTTAATACTGGTGTCCCAGAAGCCGCTCAAAGCACAATCAGAAGATTCATTCTTCTTGGACTTAAGTCGGCATTGTCACTTTTGTATTTAATCCCGATGTATTTACTGTGTTTCATGGTCAATGTGAAGGTCCAAGGGATACAAGACACCTGCATGGTGCATCGGAATCTAATACTAGTCTCCCAGGAGGCACTCAAACCACAAACTCTTAGAAGACTATTCCTTCTTGTACTTAAGACGGTTTGACACTTATGTATTCAATCCCGATGCAAAATCTGTGTTTCATGGTTAATGTGAAGGTCCAAGGATACAGTAAACCTGCACTGGTGCATCGGAATCTAATACTGGTCCCCCAGGAGCCGCTGAAACCACAAACTCTTAGAAGACTCACTCTTCTTGTACTTAAGTCGGCATTGTCCCTTTTGTATTCAATCCCGATGCAAATTTTTTGTTTCATGGTCAATGTGAAGGTTAAAGGGATACAGTAAACCTGCACTGGTGCATCGAAATCTAATACTGTCTCCGAGAAGCCGCTCAAACCACAACCTCTTAGAAGATTCTCTCTTCTCGTACTTAAGCCGGCATTGTCCGATTTGTATTCATTTCCGATGCGAATTCTGTGTTTCATAGTCAATGTCAAGGTCCAAGGGATACAGTAAATCTGCACTGGTGCATCAGAATCTAAAACTAGTCTCCCAGGGGCCGCTCAAAGCACAAATTCTTAGAATATTCACTCTTCTTGTACTTAAGTAGGCACTGACAATTTTTTATTCAATTCCGATGTGATTTCTGTGTTTCATGGGCAATGTGTAGGTCCGAGAGATACAGTAAACCTGCACTGGTGCATCGGAATCTAATACTGGTCTTCCAGGAGCCGCTCAAACCATAAACTCTTAGAAGAGTCACTCTTCTTGTACTTAAGAGGGCATTAACCCTTATGCATTCAATCCCGATGCAATATCAGTCTTTCGTGGTGAATGTGAAGGTCCAAGGGATACAGTAAACCTGCTTTGTGCATTTTGTATTCAATCCCGATGCAATTTCTGTGTTTCAAAGTCAATGTGAAGGTCCAAGGGATACAGTAAACCTGCACTGATGCATCGGAATATAACACTGGTGTCCCAGGAGCCGTTCAAAGCACAATCAGAAGATTCACTCTTCTTGGACTTAAGTCGGCATTGCGTTTTATGCATTCAATCCCAATGCAATATCTGTGTTTCATCGTGAATGTGAAGGTCCAAGGGATACAGTAAACGTGCACTGGTATATCGGAATCTGATACTGGTCTCCCAGCAGCCGCTCAAACCACAAACTCTTAGAAGATTCACTCTTCTTGTACTTAAGTTGTCATTGTCCCTTTTGTACTCAATCCCGATGCGATTTCTGTGATTCATGGTCAATGTGAAGGTCCAAGATACAGTAAACCTGCACTAGTGAATCGGAATCTAATACTGGTCTCCCAGGAGCCGCTCAAACCACAAACTCTTAGTAGATTCACTCTTCTTGTACTTAAGACGGCATTGTCCCTTTTGTATTCAATCCCGATGCAAATTTTTTGTTTCATGGTCAATATGAAGGTCCAAGGGATACAGTAAACCTGCACTGGTGCATCCGAATCTAATACTGGTTTCCCAGGAGCCGCTCAAACCACAATCTCTTAGAAGATTGACTTTTCTTGTACTAAAGTCGGCACTATCCATTTTGTATTCAATCCCGATGCAATTTAAGCGTTTCTTGGTCAATGTGAAGTTCCAAGGGATACAGTAAACCTGCACTGGTGCATCGGAGTCTAATTCTGGTCTCCGAGGAGCCGCTCAAACCACAAACTCGAATATAAGCTCTTCTTGTACTTAAGTCGGCATTGTCCCTTTTGTATTCAATCCCGACACAATTTCTGTGTTTCATGGTCAATGTGAAGGTCCACGGGGGACCGTAACCCGGTACTGGTGCATCAGAATCTAATACTGGGCCCCCAGGAGCCGCTCAAACCACAAACTCTTAGAACATTCACTCTTCTTAGACATAAGTCGGCATTGTCTCTTTTGTATACAATCCCAATGCAATTACTGAGTTACATGGTCTATGTGACGGTTCAAGGGATACAGTAAACCTACACTGGTGCATCGGAATCTAATAATGGTCTCCCAGGAGGCACTCAAACACAAATTCTTAGAAGACTCACTTTTCTTGTACCTAAGACTTCATTGTCCCATTTTTAATCAATCTCGATGCAATTTCTGTGTTTCATGGTCAATGTGAAGGTCCAAGGGATGCTGGAACCCTGCACGGTGCATCGGAATCTAATACTGGTCTCCCAGGAGCCGCTGAAACCACAAACTCTTAGAAGATCCACTCTTCTTGTACTTAAGTCGGCATTGTCCCTTTCGTATTCAATCCTGATGCAATATCTGTGTTTCGTGGTCAATGTGAAAGTCCAAGGGATACAGTAAACCTGACACTGGTGAATCGGAAGCTAATACTGGTATACCAGGAGCCGCTCAAACCACAACCTCTTAGAAGATTCACTCTTCTCGTACTTAAGTCGGCATTGTCCCACTTGTATTCAATCCCGATGCGATTTTTGTGTTTCATGGTCAATCTAGAGGTCCAAGGGATACAGGAAACCTACATGGTGCATCGGAATCTAATACTGGTCTCCCAGGAACCGCTCTAACCACAAACACTTAGATGATTCACTCTTCTTGTACTTAGGACGGCATTGTCCCTTATGTATTCAATCCCGATGCAATATCTGTGTTTCATGGTGTATGTGAAGGTCCAAGGGATACAGTAAACCTCCACTGGTACATCGGAATCTATTACTGGTCTCCCAGAAGCCGCTCAAACCACAAACTCTTAGAAGATTCACTCTTCTTGTACTTAAGTTGGCATTGTCCTTTTTGTACTCAATCTCGATGCGAATTCTGTGATTCATGGTATATGTGAAAGTACAAGATACAGTAAACCTGCACTGGTGCATCGGAATCTAATACTGGTCTCCTAGGAGTCGCTCAAACCACAAAATCTTAGAAGATTCACTCTTCTTGTACTTAAGTCGGCATTGTCCCTTTTGCATTCAATACCGATGCAAATTTTTGGATTCATGGTCAATGTGAAGGTCCAAGGGATACAGTAAGCCTGCACTGGTGCATCGGAATCTAATACTGGTCTCCTAGGAGTCGCTCAAACCACAAAATCTTAGAAGATTCATTCTTCTTGGACTTAAGTCGGAATTGTCACTTTTTTATTTAATCCCGATGTATTTACTGTGTTTCATGGTCAATGTTCATGTCCAAAGGATACAGAAAACCTGCATGGTGCATCGGAATCTAATACTGGTCTCCCAGGAGCCGCTCAAACCACAAACTTTTAGAAGATTGACTCTTCTAGTACTTAAGTCGGCGCTGTTCCATTTGTATTCAATCAAGATGCGATCTGTGTTTCATGGTCAATTTTATGTTCCAAGGGATACAGTAAACCTGCACTGGTGGATCGGAATTTAGTTCTGGTCTCCCAGGAGCCGCTCAAACCACAGCCTCTTAGAAGATTAATTCTTCTTGTACTTAAGTCGGCATTATCCTTTTGTATTCAATCTCGATGCTATATCTATGTTTCATGGTCAATGTGAAGGTCCAAGGGGTACAGTAACCAGGCACTGGTGCATCAGAATCTAATACTGGTCTCCCAGGAGCCGCTCAAACCACAACCTCTTAGAAGATTCACTCTTCTCGTACTTAAGTCGACATTGTCCCATTTGTATTCAATCCCGATGCGATTTCTGTGTTTCATGGTCAATCTAAAGGTCCAAGGGATACAGGAAACCTGCATGGTGCATCGGAATCTAATACTGGTCTCCAAGGAGCCGCTCAAACCACAAACTCTTAGAAGATTCACTCTTCTTGTACTTAAGTTGGCATTCTCCATTTAGTACTCAATCCCGATGCGAGTTTTGTGATTCATGGTCAATGTGAAGGTCCAAGATACAGTAAACCTGCACTAGTGCATCGGAATCTAATATTGGTTTCCCAGGAGCCGCTCAAACCACAACCTCTTAGAAGTTTGACTCTTCTTGTACTTAAGTCGGCACTGTCTATTTGTATTCAATACCGATGCAAATTATTTGTTTCATATTCAATGTGAAGGCCCAAGGGGTACAGTAACCCGGCACTGGTGCATCACAATCGAACACTGGTCTCCCAGGATCCGCTCAAACCACAAACTTTTAGAAGGTTCACTCTTCTTGTACTTAAGTCGGCATTGTCCCTTTTGTATTCAATCCCGATGCGATTTCTGTGTTTCGGGGTCAATGTGAAGGTCCAAGGGATACAGTAAACCTACACTGGTGCATCGGAATCTAATACTGATCTCCCAGAAGCCGCTCCAAGCACAAACTTTTATAAGGTACACTCTTCTTGTACTTAAGTCGGCTTTGTGCATTTTGTATTCAATCCCGACGCGATTTCTGTTTTTCACGGTCTATGTGAAGGGTTCAAGGGATACAGTTAACCTGCACTGATGCATCGGAATTTAATACTGGTGTCCCAGAAGCCGCTCAAAGCACAATCAGAAGATTCATTCTTCTTGGACTTAAGTCGGCATTGTCACTTTTGTATTTAATCCCGATGTATTTACTGTGTTTCATGGTCAATGTGAAGGTCCAAGGGATACAAGACACCTGCATGGTGCATCGGAATCTAATACTAGTCTCCCAGGAGGCACTCAAACCACAAACTCTTAGAAGACTATTCCTTCTTGTACTTAAGACGGTTTGACACTTATGTATTCAATCCCGATGCAAAATCTGTGTTTCATGGTTAATGTGAAGGTCCAAGGGATACAGTAAACCTGCACTGGTGCATCGGAATCTAATACTGGTCCCCCAGGAGCCGCTGAAACCACAAACTCTTAGAAGACTCACTCTTCTTGTACTTAAGTCGGCATTGTCCCTTTTGTATTCAATCCCGATGCAAATTTTTTGTTTCATGGTCAATGTGAAGGTTAAAGGGATACAGTAAACCTGCACTGGTGCATCGAAATCTAATACTGTCTCCCAGAAGCCGCTCAAACCACAACCTCTTAGAAGATTCACTATTCTAGTACTTAAGCCGGCATTGTCCGATTTGTATTCATTTCCGATGCGAATTCTGTGTTTCATAGTCAATGTCAAGGTCCAAGGGATACAGTAAATCTGCACTGGTGCATCAGAATCTAAAACTAGTCTCCCAGGGGCCGCTCAAAGCACAAATTCTTAGGATATTCACTCTTCTTGTACTTAAGTAGGCACTGACAATTTTTTATTCAATTCCGATGTGATTTCTGTGTTTCATGGGCAATGTGTAGGTCCGAGAGATACAGTAAACCTGCACTGGTGCATCGGAATCTAATACTGGTCTTCCAGGAGCCGCTCAAACCATAAACTCTTAGAAGAGTCACTCTTCTTGTACTTAAGAGGGCATTAACCCTTATGCATTCAATCCCGATGCAATATCAGTCTTTCGTGGTGAATGTGAAGGTCCAAGGGATACAGTAAACCTGCTTTGTGCATTTTGTATTCAATCCCGATGCAATTTCTGTGTTTCAAAGTCAATGTGAAGGTCCAAGGGATACAGTAAACCTGCACTGATGCATCGGAATATAACACTGGTGTCCCAGGAGCCGTTCAAAGCACAATCAGAAGATTCACTCTTCTTGGACTTAAGTCGGCATTGCGTTTTATGCATTCAATCCCAATGCAATATCTGTGTTTCATCGTGAATGTGAAGGTCCAAGGGATACAGTAAACGTGCACTGGTATATCGGAATCTGATACTGGTCTCCCAGCAGCCGCTCAAACCACAAACTCTTAGAAGATTCACTCTTCTTGTACTTAAGTTGTCATTGTCCCTTTTGTACTCAATCCCGATGCGATTTCTGTGATTCATGGTCAATGTGAAGGTCCAAGATACAGTAAACCTGCACTAGTGAATCGGAATCTAATACTGGTCTCCCAGGAGCCGCTCAAACCACAAACTCTTAGTAGATTCACTCTTCTTGTACTTAAGACGGCATTGTCCCTTTTGTATTCAATCCCGATGCAAATTTTTTGTTTCATGGTCAATATGAAGGTCCAAGGGATACAGTAAACCTGCACTGGTGCATCCGAATCTAATACTGGTTTCCCAGGAGCCGCTCAAACCACAATCTCTTAGAAGATTGACTTTTCTTGTACTAAAGTCGGCACTATCCATTTTGTATTCAATCCCGATGCAATTTAAGCGTTTCTTGGTCAATGTGAAGTTCCAAGGGATACAGTAAACCTGCACTGGTGCATCGGAGTCTAATTCTGGTCTCCGAGGAGCCGCTCAAACCACAAACTCGAATATAAGCTCTTCTTGTACTTAAGTCGGCATTGTCCCTTTTGTATTCAATCCCGACACAATTTCTGTGTTTCATGGTCAATGTGAAGGTCCACGGGGGACCGTAACCCGGTACTGGTGCATCAGAATCTAATACTGGGCCCCCAGGAGCCGCTCAAACCACAAACTCCTAGAAGATTCACTCTTCTTGTACTTAAGTCGGCATTGTGCCTTTTGTATTCAATGTAGATGCGATTTCTATGTATCATGGTCAATGTGAATGTCCAAGGGATACAGTAATCCGGCACTGGTGCATCGGAATCTAATACTGGTCTCACAGGAGCGACTCAAAGCACAAACTCTTAGAACATTCACTCTTCTTAGACATAAGTCGGCATTGTCTCTTTTGTATACAATCCCAATGCAATTACTGAGTTACATGGTCTATGTGACGGTTCAAGGGATACAGTAAACCTACACTGGTGCATCGGAATCTAATAATGGTCTCCCAGGAGGCACTCAAACACAAATTCTTAGAAGACTCACTTTTCTTGTACCTAAGACTTCATTGTCCCATTTTTAATCAATCTCGATGCAATTTCTGTGTTTCATGGTCAATGTGAAGGTCCAAGGGATGCTGGAACCCTGCACGGTGCATCGTATTTAATACTGGTCTCCCAGGTGCCGCTTAAACCACAAACTCTTAGAAGATTCACTCTTCTTGTACTTAAGTCGGCATTGTGCCTTTTGTATTCCATCCCGATGCAATTTCTGTGTTTCATGGTCTACGTGAAGGTCCATGGGATCCAGTAAACCTGAACTGGTGCATCAGAATGTAATAGTCGTCTCCCAGGAGCCGCTCAAAGCACAAACTCTTAGCAGACTCACTCTTCTTGTACTTCAGTCAGCATTGTCCCTTTTGTATTCAATCCCGATGCATTTACTGGGTTTCATGGTCAATCTGAAGGTCCAAGGGATACAAGAAACCTGCATGGTGCATCGGAACCTAATACTGGTCACCCAGGACCCTCTAAAACCACCAACCTCTTAGAAGATTCATTGTTCTCGTACTTAAGTCCGCATTGTCCCATTTGTATTCAATCGCGATGCGATTTCTGTGTTTCATGGTCAATGTCAAGGTCCAAGGGATACAGTAATCCTGCACTGGTGCAACGGAACCTAATACTGGTCTCCCCAGAGCTGCGCGAACCACAAACTCTTAGAAGATTCACTCTTCTTAAACTTATGTCGGATTCTCCCTTTTGTATTCGATCCCGATGCAATTACTGTGTATCATGGTCAATGTGAAGGTCCAAGGGATACTGGAAACCAGCATGGTTCATCGGAATCGAATACTGGTCTCCCAGGAGCCGATCAGACCACAAACTCTCAGAAGATTAACTCTTCTTGTACTTAAGTCGGCATTGTCCCTTTTGTATTCAATCCCGATGCAAATTTTTTGTTTCATGGTCAATGTGAAGGTCCAAGGGATACAGTAAACCTGCACTGGTGCATCGAAATCTAATACTGTCTCCCAGAAGCCGCTCAAACCACAACCTCTTAGAAGATTCACTCTTCTAGTACTTAAGCCGGCATTGTCCGATTTGTATTCATTTCCGATGCGAATTCTGTGTTTCATAGTCAATGTCAAGGTCCAAGGGATACAGTAAACCTGCACCGGAGCATCAGAATCTAAAACTAGTCTCCCAGGGGCCGCTCAAAACACAAATTCTTAGAATATTCACTATTCTAGTACTTAAGTCGGCACTGACAATTTTTTATTCAATCCCGATGTGATTTCTGTATTTCATGGGCAATGTGAAGGTCCGAGAGATACAGTAAACCTGCACTGGTGCATCGGAATCTAATACTGGTCTTCCAGGAGCCGCTCAAACCATAAACTCTTAGAAGAGTCACTCTTCTTGTACTTAAGAGGGCATTGACCCTTATGCATTCAATCCCGATGCAATATCAGTCTTTCGTGGTGAATGTGAAGGTCCAAGGAATACAGTAAACCTGAACTGGTGCATCGGAATATAATACTGGTCTCCCAGGAGCCGCTGAAACCACAAACATTTAGAAGATTCTTGTATTTAAGTCGGCTTTGTGCATTTTGTATTCAATCCCGATGCAATTTCTGTGTTTCATAGTCAATGTGAAGGTCCAAATGATACAGTAAGCCTGCACTGATGCATCGGAATATGATACTGGTCTCCCAGGAGCTGCTCAAACCACAAGCTCCTAGAAGTTTCGCTCTTCTTGTACTTAAGTCGGCATTGTCAGTTATTTGTAATCAATCCCGATGCAATTTCTGTCTTTCATGGTCAATGACAAGTTCCAAGGGATACAGTAAACCTGCACTGGAGCATCGGAATCTAATACTGTTCTCCCAGGAACCGCTCAAAGCACTAACTCTTAGAAGATTGACTCTTCTTGTACTTAAGTCGGCATTGTGCCTTTTGTACTCAATCCCGATGCGATTTCTGTCTTCATGGTCTATGTAAAGGTGCAAAGGATACAGAAACCTGCACTGGTGCATCGGATTCTAATACTGGTGTCCCAGGAGGCGCTCATATCACAAACTCTTAGAAGATTCACTCTTCTTTTACTTAAGTCTTCAATCTCCCTTTCGTAATCAATCCCGATGCAATATCTGTGTTTTATGGTCAATGTTAAGGTCCAAGGGATACAGTAATCTTGCACTGGTGCATCGGAATCTACTACTGGTCTAACAGGAGCCGTTCAATGAACAAACTCTTAGAAGATTCACTCTTCTTGTACTTAAGTCGGCATTGTGCCTTTTGTATTTTATCCCGATGCAATTTCTTTGTTTCATGGTCAATGTGAAGGTCCTAGGGATACAGGAAACCTGCACTGGTGCATCGGAATATATTACTGGTTTCCCAGGAGCCGCTCAAACCATAAACTCTTAGAAGTTTAACTCTTCTTGTACTTAAGTCGTCATAGTCCATTTGTATTCAATACTGATGCAATTTCTGTGTTTCATGGTCAATGTGAAGGTCAAAGAGGTAAAGCAAACCTGAAATTGTGCTACGGAATCTAGTACTGGTCTATCAGGAGCCGCTCAAACCACAATCTCTTAGAAGATTCACTCTTCTTGTGCTTAAGTCGCCATTCTCCCTTTTGTATTCAATCCCGATGCAATTTCTGTGTTTCGTGGTCAATGTGAAGTTAAAAAGGATACAGTAAACCAGCACTGGTGCATTCCAATCTAATACTGGATTCCCAGGAGCCGCTCAAAGCACAAACTCTTACAAGATTCACTGTTCTTATACTTAAGTCGGCATTGTCCCATTTGTATTCAATCCCGATGCAATTTCTGTGTTTCATGGTCAATGTGAAGGTCCAAGGGATACAGTAAACCTGCAATGGTGCATCGCAATCTAATCCTTGTCTCCCAGGATCCGCTCAAAGCACAAACTCTGAGAAGGATCACGCTGCTTGTACTTAAGTCGGCATTGTCCCATTTGTTTTCAATCCCGACGCAAAATCTGTGTTTCATGGTCAATGTGAAGCTCCAAGGGAAACAGTAAACCTGCACTGTTGCATCGGAATTTAATACTGGTCTCCCAGGAACTGCTCAAACCACAAACTCTCGTAAGTTTAACTCTTCTTGTACTTAAGTCGGCATTGTTTCATTTGTTTTCAATCCAGACGCAAATTCTGTGTTTCATGGTCAATGTTAAGGTCTATTGGATACAGTAAACCTGCAATTGTGAATCGGATTCTAATTCTGGTCTCCAAGGAGCCGCACAAAGCACAAACTCTTAGAAGATTCACTCGTCTTGTACTTACATCGGCATAATCCTTTTTGCTTTCAATCCTGATGTAAATTCTGCGTTACATGGTCAATGTGAAGGTTCAAGGGATACAGTCAGTAAACCTGCACTGGTGCATCGGAATCTAATAGTGGTCTCCCAGGAGCCACTCAAACCATAGACTCTTAGAAGATTCAGTCTTCTTGTACTTAAGTCGGCATTTTCCCTTTTGAATTCAATTCCGACGCAATTTTTGTGTTTCATGTTCAATGTGATGGTCAAAGGGATACAGTAATCCTGCAGTGGTGCATCGGAATCTAATACTGGTCTATCAGGTGCCGCTCAAAGCACAAACACTTAGAAGATTCACCTCTTGTTGTGCTTAAGTCGCCATTGTCCCTTTTGTATTCAATCCCGATGCAATTTCTGTGTTTCATGGTCAATGTGAAGTTCCAAGGGATACAGTAAACCTGCACTGGTGCATCGGAGTCTACTACTGGTCTAAGAGGAGCCGCTCATAGCACAAACTCTTAGAAGATTCACTCTTCTTGTACTTAAGTCGGCATTGTGCCTTTGTATTTAGTCCCGATGCAATAATTGTGTTTCATGGTCAATGTGAAGGTCCAAGGGATACAGTAAACCTTGCACTGGTGCATCAGAATGTATTACTGGTCTCCCAAGACCCGCTAAAACCACAAACTCTTAGAAGTTTAATCCTTCTCGTACTTAAGTCGGATTTGTCCCTTTTGTATTCAGTCCCGATGCAATATCTGTGCATCATGGTCAATGTAAAGGTCCAAGGGATACAGTAAACCGGCACTGGTGCATCAGAATCTAATACTGGCGTCCCAGGAGCCGCTCAAACCACAAACTCTTAGAAGATTAACTCTTCTTGTACTTAAATCAGCTTTGTCCCTTTTGCATTCAATACCGATGCAATTTCTGTGTTTCATGGTTAATGTGAAGGTCAAAGGGGTAAAGTTAACCTGAACGTTTGCATCGGAATCTAGTACTGGTTACCCAGGAGCCGTTCAAACCACAATATCTTAGAAGTTTCACTCTTCTTGTACTTAAGTCGGCATTGTGCCTTTTGTATTCAATCCCGATGCGATTTCTGTGTTTCATGGTCAATGAGAAGGTCAGAGGGATACAGTAAATTTGCACTGGTGCATCGGAATCTACAACTGGTCTCCCAGGATACGCTCAAACCACAAACTCTTAGAAGATTCACTCAGCTTGTACCTATGTCAGCATTGTGCCTTTTGTAATCAATCCCGATGTATTTTCTGTGTTTTATGGTCAATGTGAATGTCCAAGTGATACAGTAAACCTGCACTGGTGCATCGGAATATAATACTGGTCTCCCTGGAGCTGCTCAAACCACAAACTCTTAGAAGATTAACTCTTCTTGTACTTAAGTCGGCATTGTCCCATTTGCTTTCATACCCGAAGCAAATTCTGTGTTTCATGATCAATGTGAAAGTCCAAGGGATACAGTAAACCTGCACTGGTGCATCTGAATCTAATACTGGTCTCCCAGGATCTGCTCGAACCAAAAACTCTTAGATGATTCACTCTTCTTGTACTTAAGTCTGCATTGTCCATTTTGTATTCAATACCGATGCAATTTCTGTGTTTCGTGGTCAATGTGAACGTCCACGGGATACAGTAAACCAGCACTGGTGCATCGCAATCTATTACTGGTGTCCCAGGAGCCGCTCAAACCACAAACCCTTAGAACATACACTCTTCTTTTACTTAAGTCGGCAATCTCCCTTTTGAGATCAATCCCGATGCAATATCTGTGTTTCATGGCCAATGTTAAAGTCCAAGGGATACAGTAAACCTGCACTGGTGCATCGGAATCTACTACTGGTCTAACTGGAGAAGCTCAAAGCTCAGAAGCTCAAAGCAAAAAACTCTTAGAAGTTTCACTCTTCTTGTACTTAAGTTGGCATTGTGCCTTTTCTATTTAATACCGATG
The DNA here is from genome assembly GCF_021461385.2 of Schistocerca piceifrons. Lineage (NCBI taxonomy): Eukaryota > Metazoa > Arthropoda > Insecta > Orthoptera > Acrididae > Schistocerca > Schistocerca piceifrons. The sequence goes on along the minus strand of NC_060139.1, from coordinate 1,021,986,912 downwards.
CAATTTCTGTGTTTCATGGTCAATGTGAAGGTCCAAGGGATACAGTAAACCTGCACTGGTGCATCGGAATCTAATACAAGTCTCCCAGGTGCCGCTCAAAGCACAAACTCTTAGAAGATTAACTCTTCTTGTACTTATGTCGGAATTTTCCGTTTTGTATTCAATCCCGATGCGATTTCTGTGTTTCATGGTCAATGTGAAGGTCCAAGGGATACATTAAACCTGCACAGGTGCATCGGAATCTAATACAGGTCTCCGAGGATCCGCTTCAAGCACGCACTCTTAGAAGATCAACTCTTCTTGTACTTATGTCGGCATTGTCCCTTTTGTATTCAATCCCGATTCGATTTCTGTGTTTCATGGTCAATGTGAAGGTCCAGGATACAGTAAACCTCCACTGGCGCATAGGAATCTAATACTGGTCTCCCAGGAGCCGCTCAAACCACAAACTCTTAGAAGACTCTTTGTTCTTGTACTTAAGTCGGCATTGTCCCTTTTGTATTCTATCCCGAAGTAAATTTGCTGTTTCATGGTCAATGTGAATTTCCAAGGTATACAGGAAACCTGCAATGGTGATTCGGAATCTAATACTGGTGTCCCAGGAGCAGCTCAAAGCTCGAACCCTTAGAAGATTCACAGTTCTTGTTCTTAAGTCGGCATTGTCGATTTTTTATCAATCCCGTTGCAATTTCTGTGTTTCATGGTCAACGTGAAGGTCCATGGGACACAGTAAACCGGCACTGGTGCATCGAAATCAAATTCTGGTCTCCCAGGAGTCGCTCAGAGCACAAAATTTTAGAAGATTCACTCTTCTTGTACTTAAGTCGGCATTGTCCATTTTGAATTCTTTCGCGTTGCGATTTCTGTGTCTCGTTGTCAATGTGAAGGATCAAGGGATACAGTAAACCTGCACTGGTGAATTCGAATATAATACTGGTCTCACAGGAGCCGCTCAAACCACAAACTCTTAGAGGATTCACTCTTCTTGTACTTAAGTCGGCATTGTGCCCTTTGCATTCAATCCCGATGTAATTTCTGTGTTTCATGGTCAGTGCGATGGTGCAAGGGATACAGTAAACCTGTACTGGTGCATCGGAATCTAATACTCTTCTCCCAGGAGCCGCTCAAACCACAAACTCTTGGAAGATTCGCCCTTCTTGTACTTAAGCCGGCATTGCCCCTTTTGTATTCAATCCCGATGCATTTTTGCGTTTCTTTGTCAATGTGAAGCTCGAAGGGATACAGTAAAACTGCGCTAGTGCATCGGAATCTATTACTGGTCTCCCAGGAGCCGCTCAAACCAAAAACTCTCAGAAGATTCACTCTTCTTGTACTTAAATCGGCATTGTAGTTTTGTTTCCAATCCCGATGTAATTTCTGTGTTTCATGGTCAATGTGTAGGTCCAAGGGATACAGTAAACCCGCACTGGTGCATCGGAGTCTAATACTGGTAGCCCTGGAGCCCCTCAAAGCACAAACTCTTAGAAGTTTCACTCTTCATGTACTTAAGTCGGCATTGTCCATTTTGTATTCAATCCTGACGCAAATTCTGTGTTTCATAGTCAATGTGAAGGTCCAACGGATACAGTAAACCTGCACTGGTGATTCCGAATCTGATACTGGTCTCCCAGAAGCCGCCCAAACCACAAACACTTAGAAGATTCACTCTTCTTGTACTTAAGTCGGAATCGTCCCTTTTCTAATCAATCCCCTTGCAATTTCTGTGTTTCATGGTCAATGTGAAGTTCCAAGGGATACAGTAAACCTGCACTGGTGCATCAGAATCTAATACTGGTCTCCCAGGAGACGCTCAAAACGCATACTCCAAGAAGATTCACTCATCCTGTACTTACGTCAGCATTGTCCTTTTGTATTTAATCCCGACGCAATTTCTGTGTTTTTTGGTCAATGTGAAGGTCCAAGGGATTCAGGAAACTTGCATGGTGCATCAGAACCTATTACTTGTCTCCCAGGAGCCGCTCAAACCATAAACTCTTAAAAGATTCACTCTTCTTGTGCTTAAGTCGACATTGTACCTTTTGTATTCAATGCCGGTGCAAATTCTGTGTTTCATGGTCAATGTGAAGGTCCAACGGATACAGTAAACCTGCTCTGGTGCATCGGAATCTAATGCTGGTCTCCCTGCAGCCGCTCAGAGCACAAACTCTTAGGAAATTCACTCTTCTTGTCCTTAAGTCGGCATTGTGCCTTTTGTTTTCAATCCCGATGTAACTTCTGTGTTTGATGGTCAATGAGATGGTCCAAGGGATACAGTAAACCTGCACTGGTGCATCGGAATTTAATACTGCTCTCCCAGCAGCTGCTCAAACCACAAACTCTTGGAAGATTCGCTCTTCTTGTACTTAAGCCGCCATTGCCCCTTTAGTATTCAATCCCGATGCAATTTCTGTGTTTCATGGTCAATGTGAATCTCGAAGGGATACAGTAGACCTGCACTGGTGCATCGGAATCTAATTCTGGTCTCTCAGGAGCCGCTCAAAGCACAAAATTTTAGAAGATTCACTCTTCTTGTACTTAAGTCGGCATTGACCCTTGTGTATTCTATCGCGTTGCGATTTCTTTGTTTCATGGTGAATGTGATGGTGCAAGGCATACTGTAAACCTGCACTAGTGAATCAGAATCTTATACTGGTCCCCCAGGAGCCGCTCAAACCACAAACTCTTAGAAGATTCACTTTTCTTGTACTAAAGTCGGCATTGTGCCTTTTGTATTCAATCCCGATCTAACTTCTGTGTTTGATGGTCAATGTGATGGTCCAAGGGATACAGTAAACCTGCACTGGTGCATCGGAATTTAATACTGGTCTCCCAGGAGCTGCTCAAACCACAAACTCTTGAAAGATTCGCTCTTCTTGTACTTAATGCGGCATTGCCCCTCTTGTATTCAATCCCGATGCAATTTGTGTGTTTCTTGGTCAATGTGAAGCTCGAAGGGATACAGTAGACCTGCACTGGTGCATCGGAATCTAATACTGGTCTCCCAGGAGCCGCTCAAGCCACAAATTCTTAGAAGATTCACTCTCCTTGTACTTTAGTCAGCATTGTAGCTTTTGTTTTCTATGCCGATGTAATTTCTGTGTTTCATGGTCAATCTGTAGGTCCAAGGGATACAGTAAACCCGCACTGGTGCATCGGAATCTAATACTGCTCTCCCTGGAGCCCCTCAAAGCACAAGCTCTTAGAAGTTTCACTCCTCTTGTACTTGAGTCGGCATTGTCCCTTTTGTATTCAATCCTGTCGCAAATTCTGTGTTTCATGGTCAATTTGAAGATCCAAGGGATACAGTATACCTACACTGGTGCATCGGAATCTAATACAGGTCTCCCAGGAGCCGCTCAAAGCACAAGCTCTTAGAAGATTCACTGTCCTTGTACTTAAGTCAGCATTGTCCATTTTGTACTCAATCCCGATGCAATATCTGTGTTTCATGGTCAATGTGAAGGTCCAAGGGATACTGTAAACCGGCACTGGTGCATCGGAATCTAATACTGACCTTCCAGGGAACCCTCAAACCACAATCTCTTAGAAGATTCACTCTTCTGGTACTTAAGTCGGCTTTGTGCCTTTTGTATTCAATCCCGATGCGATTTCTGCGTTCCATGGTCAATGTGAAGCTCCAACGTATACAGTAAACCGGCACTGGTGCATCGGAATCTAATACTGGCCTTCCAGTAACCCCTCAAACCACAATCTCTTTGAAGATTCACTCTTCTTGTATTTAAGTCGGCATTGTCCCTTTTGTATTCAATCCCGATGCAATTTCTGTGTTTCATGGTCAATCTGAAGATCCAAGGGATACAGTAAACTGGCACTAGTGCATCGGAATCTAATACTTGTCTTCCAGGAGCCCCTCAAACCCCAATCTCGTAGAAGATTCACTCTTCTTGTACTTAAGTCTGCTTTGTGCCTTTTGTAATCAATCCCGATACTATTTCTGTGTTACATGGTCAATGTGAAGGTCCAAGGGATACAGTAAACCTGCACTGGTGCATCGGAATCTAATACTGGTCTCCCAAGAGCCGCTCAAAGCACAAACTCTTAGAAGATTCACTCTTATTGTACTTATGTTGGCTTTGTGCATTTTGTATTCAATCCCAATGCGATTTCTGTGTTTCATGGTCAATGTGGAGGTCCAAGGGATACAGTAACTCTGCACTGGTGAATCCGTATCTAATACTGGTCTACCACCAGCCGCTCAAAACACAAACTCTTAGAAGATTCACTCTTCATGTACTTAAGACGGCATTGTCCCTTTTGTATTCAATCCCGATGCAATTTCTTTGTTTCATGGTCAATGTGAAAGACCAAGGGATACAGTAAACCTGCACTGGTGCATCGGAAATTAAAACTGGTCTCCCAGGAGGCGACCAAACCACATACTCTTAGAAGATTCAGTCTCCTTGTACTTAAGTCCGAATTGTCCGTTTTGTAATCAATCCCGATGCAATTTTGTGTTTCATGGTTAATGTGAAGTTCCAAGGGATACAGTAAACTTGTACTGGTGCATCTAAATCTAATTCTGGACTCCCAGGAGACGCTTAAACCACAAACTCTTAGAAGATTCACTCTTCCTGTACTTATGTCGGCATTGTGCCTGTTGTATTCAGTCCCGAAGCGTTTTCTGTGATTCATGGTCAATGTGAAGTGTTAAGGGATACAATAAACCTGCACTGGTGCATCGGTATCTAATACAGGTCTCCCAGGAGCCGCTCAGATCACAAACTCTTAAAAGATTCTCTCTTCTTGTACTTAAGTCGTAACAGTCCCTTTGTATTGTATCGCGTTGCGAGTTCTGTGTTTCATGGTCGATGTGAAGGTCCAAGGGATACAGTAAACCTGCACTGGTGCATCGGAATCTTATACTGGTCTCCCAGGAGCCGCTCAAACTACACACTCTAAGTGGATTCAATCTTCTTGTACTTAAGTCGGCATTGTCCTTTTGTATTCAATCCCGATGCAATATCTGTGTTTCGTGGTCAATGTGAACGCCCAAGGCATACAGTAAACCTGCACTGGTGCATCTCAATCTAATACTGGTCTCCCTGGAGCCGCTCAAACCACAACCTCATAGAAGATTCTCTCTTCTCGTACTTAAGTCGGCATTGTCCCGTTTCCATTATATCGCGTTGCGATTTCTGTTTTTCATGGTCAATGTGAAGGTCCAAGGGATACAGTAAACCGCACTGGTGTATCGGAATCTAATACTGGACTCCCAAGATCCGCTCAGACCAGAAACTCTTTGAAGATTCACTCTTCTTGGACTTAAGTCGGTATTCTGCTTTCTGTATTCAATCCCAATGCGATTTCTGTGTTTCATGGTCAATGTTAAGGTCCAAGGGAAATGGTAAACCTGCACTGGTGCGTCGGAATCTAATACTGGTCTCCCAGGATTCGCTAAAACCAAAAACTCTTAGAAGATTCACTCTTCTTGTACTTAAGTCGGCATTGTCCATTTTGTATTCAATCCCGATGCAATTTCTGTGTTTCACGGTCAATATGAAGGTCCAGCGGATACAGTAAACCGGCACATGTGCACCGGAATCTAATACTGGTCTCACAGCAGCCGCTCAAAGCACAAAATCTTAGAAGATTTACTGTTCTTGTACATGAGTGGGCATTGTGCCTTTTGTATTCAATCCCGATGCGATTTCTGTGTTTCATGGTCAATGTGAAGGTCCAAGGGATACAGTAAACGTGCACTGGTGCCTGGGAATCTAATACTGGTGTCCCAGGAGCCGCTCAAACCACACTCTCTTAGAAGATTCACACTTCTTTTTAGTTAAGTCGGTATTCTCCCTTTTGTAATTAATCATGATGCAATTTCTGTGTCTCACGGTCAATGTGAAAGTCCAAGGGATACAGTAAACCGGCACTGCTGCACCGGAATCTAATACTGGTCTCCCAGGAGCCGCTCAAAGCACAAACTGTTTAAAGATTCACTCTTCTTGTACTTAAGTCGGCATTGTCCCTTTTGTATTCAATCCCCATGCAATTTCTGAGTTTCATGGTCAATGTGAAGGTCCAAGGGGTACAGTAAATCAGCACTGGAGCATCGGAATCTATTACTGGTGTCCCACGAGCCGCTCAAACTAAAAAATCTTAGAAGATTCACTCTTCTTGTACTTAAGTCGGCATTGTCCATTTTGTATTAAATCGCGTTGCGATTTCTGTGTTTCATGGTCAATGCGAAGGTCCAAGGGATACAGTAAACCTGCACTGGTACATCAGAATCTAATACTGGTCTCCCAGGAGCCACTCAAAGCACAAACACTTAGAAGATACACTCTTCATGTATTTAAGTCAGTATTGTGCTTTTGTATTCAATCTTGATGCGATTTCTGTGTTTCATGGTCAATGTGAAGGTCCAAGGGATACAGAAAACCTGCACTGGTGCATCTGAATCTAATACTGGTCTCCCAGGATCCGCTCAGACCAAAAACGGTTACAAGATTCACTCTTCTTGTACTTACGTCGGCATTGTTCTTTTGTATTCAATCCCGAAGCATTTTCAGTATTTCATGGTCAATGTGAAGGTCATGGGATACAGTAAACGTGCACTGGTGCATGGGAATCTAATACTGGTGTCCCAGGTGCCGCTCAAACCATAATCTCTTAGAAGATTCCCTCTTCTTTTTACTTAAGTCGGCATTCTCAGTTTTGTAATCAATCCCGATGCAATTTCTGTGTTTCACGGTCAATGTGAAAGTCCAAGGCATACAGTAAACCGGCACTGGTGCACCGGAATCTAATACTGGTCTCCCAGGAGCCGCTCAAAGCACAAACTCTTAGAAGATTCACCGTTCTTGTACTTAAGACGGCATTGTGCCGTTCGTATTCAATCCCCATGCGATTTCTGTGTTTCATGGTCAATGTGAAGGTCCAAGGGATACAGTGAACCTGTACTGATGGATCGGAATCTATGGCTGTTCACCCAGGGGACGCTCAAAGCTCAAACTGTTTAAAGATTCACCCTTCTTGTACTTAAGTCGGCATTGTCCCTTTTGTATTCAATCCCGATGCAATTTCTGAGTTTCATGGTCAATGTGAAGGTACAAGGGATACAGTAAACCGCACTGGTGTATCGGAATCTAATACTGGTCTCCCAAGATTCGTTAAAAACAGAAACTCTTTGAAGATTCATTCTTCTTGGACTTAGGTCGGCATTGTCCCTTGTGTATTCAATCCCGATGCATTTTCTGTATTTCATGGTCAATGTGAAAGTCCAAATGACACAGTAAACGTGCACTGGTGCCTGGGAATCTAAAACTGGTGTTCCGGGAGCCACTCAAACCACATTCTCTTATAAGATTCACTCTTCTTTTCACTTAAGTCGGCATTCTCCCTTTTGTAATCAATTCCGATGCAACTTTTGTGTTTCATGGTCAATGTTAAGGTCCAAGGGATACAGTAAACCAGCACAGGCGTATCGGAAACTAATACTGGTCCCCAAGGAGCCGCTCAAACCACAAACTCTTAGAAGATTCACTCTTCTTGTACTTAAGTCGGCATTGTCCCTTTTGTATTCAATCCCGATGCAATTTCTGTGTTTCACGGTCAATATGAAGGTCCAGGGGATACAGTAAACCGGCACTGGTGCACCGGAATCTATTACTGGTGTCCCAGGAGCCGCTCAAACTACAAAATCTTAGAAGATTCACTCTTCTTGTACTTAAGTCGGCATTGTCCATTTTGTATTAAATCGCTTTGCGATTTCTGTGTTTCATGGTCAATGCGAAGGTCCAAGGGATACAGTACACCTGCACTGGTACATCAGAATCTAATACTGGTCTCCCAGGAGCCACTCAGAGCACAAACACTTAGAAGATCCACTCTTCTTGTACTTAAGTTGGCATTGTCCATTTTGTAATCAATCCCGATGCAATTTTTTTGTTTCATGGGTCAATGTTAAGGTCCAAGGGATACAGTAAACCTGCACTGGTTCATCTGAATCTAATACTGGTCTCTCAGGATTCGCTCAAACCAAAAACGTTTAGAAGATTCACTCTTCTTGTACAAAAGTGGGCATTGTTCCTTTTGTATTATATCGCGTTGCGATTTCTGTGTTTCATGGGCAATGTGAAGGTCCAAGGGATACAGTAAACCTGCACTTTTGCATCTGAATCTAATACTAGTCTCCCAGGATTCGCGCAAACTAAAGACTGTTAGAAGAATCACTCTTCTTGTACTGAGGTCGGCAATGTCCGTTTTGTAATCAATTCCGATGCATTATCTGTATTTCATGGTCAATGTGAAGGTCCAAGGGATACAGTAAACGCGCACTGGTGCCAGGGAATCTAATACTGGTGTCCCAGGAGAAGGGTCAAATAACAATCTCTTAGAAGATTCACTCTTCTTTTTACTTAAGTCGGCATTCTACCTTTTTTAATCAATCCCGATGCAATTTTTGTGTTTCATGGTCAATGTTAAGGTCCTAGGGATACAGTAAACCTGCACAGGCGATTCGGAATCTAATACTGGTCCCTCGGGAGAATCTCAAACCACAAAGTATTAGCAGATTCTCTCTTCTTGTACTTAAGTCGGCATTGTCCCCTTTGTATTCAATCCCAATGTAATTTCTGTGTTTCATGGTCAATGTGAAGGTCCAAGGGACACAGTAAACCGGCACTGGTGCGCCGGAATCTAATACTGGTCTCCCAGGAGCCGCTCAAATCACAAACTCTTAGAAGATTCACTCTTCTTTTACTTAAGTGGGCATTGTGCCTTTTGTATTCAATCCCGATGCGATTTCTGTGTTTCATGGTCAATGCGAAGGTCCAGGGGATACAGAAAACCTGCACTGGTGCATCAATGTCTAATACTGTTCACCCAGGAGCCGCTCAAATCACAAACTCTTTAAAGATTCACTCTTCTTGTACTTAAGTCGGCATTGTCCCTTTTGTGTTATATCGCGTTGCGATATCTGTGCTTCATGGTAAATGTGAAGGTCCCAGGGATACAGTAAACAAGCACTGGTACATCGGAATCTAAAACTGGTCTCCCAGGAGCCGCTCAAAGCACTGACACTTTGAAGATTCACTCTGCTTGTACTTAACGCTTCATTGTCCCTTTAGTATTCACTCTCGATTCAATTTCTACGTTTCATGGCCAACCTGAAGGTCCATGGGAAACAGTGAACCTGCACAGGTGCATCAGAATCTAATAGTGTTCTCCCCAGGGCAGCTCACATCACAAACTCTTATTACGTTCTTTGTTCTTGTACTTAAGTCGGCATTGTCCCTTTTGTATTCAATCCCGATGCAATTTCTGTGTTTCATGGTCAATGTGAAGGTCCCAGGGATACAGTAAACCAGCACTGGTGCATCGGAATTTATTACAGGTGTCCCAGGAGTCGCTCAAACCAAAACTGTTAGAAGATTCACTCTTCTTGTACTAAAGTCGGCATTGCGCATTTTGTATTCAATCCCGATGCGAAATCTCTGTATCATGGTCAATGTGAAGGTCAAGGTAAACAGTAAATCTGCACTGGTAAATTGGAATCTAATACTGGTCTCCCAGGAGCAGCTCAAAGCTCAAATTCACTGAAGATACACTCTTCTTGTACTTAGATGGGTATTGTGCATTTGTATTCAATCCCGTTGCGATTTCTGTGTTTCATGGTGAATGTGAAGGTCCAAAAGATACAGTAAACCTACACTGGTGCATCGGAATCTATTACTGGTTTCCAAGAGCCGCTCAAAGCACAAACTCTAGGAGATTCACTCTTCTTGTACTTAAGTCGGCATTGTGTCTTTTGTATTCAATCCCGATGCTATTTCTGTGTTCCATGCTCAATGGGAAAGCATAAGGGATACAGTAATCCTGCACTGATTCATCGGAATCTAATACTGGTCTCCCAGGAGCCGCTCTAACCACAACATCTTAGAAGACACACTCTTCTTGTACTTTACGCGTCATTGTCCTTTTGTATTCAAACCCGATGCAAATTCTGTGTTTCATGGTGAATGTGAAGGTTCAAGGGATACAGTAAACCTGCACTGGTGCATCGGAATGTAATACTGGTCCCCCAGGAGCCGCTCAATCCTAAATCACGTAGAAGATTCACTCTTCTTGTACTGAAGTCGGGATTGTCCGTTTTGCATTCAATCCCGATGCGATATCTGTGTTTCACGGTCAATGCGAAGGTCCAAGGGATACAGTAAACCTGCACTGGTGCATCGGAATCTAATACTGGTCTTTCCAGGAGCCGCTCAAACCACAACCTCTTAGAAGATTCACTCTTTTCGTAGTTAAGTCGGCATTGTCCCTTTAGTATTCAATCCCGATGCGATTTCTCTCTAGCATGGTCAATGTGAAGGTCCAAGGGATACAGTAAACCTGCACTGGTACATCGGAATCTAATACTGATCTCCCAGGAGCCGCTAAAAGCACAAACTCTTAGAAGATTGACTTTTCTTGTATCTAAGTCGTCATTGTCCTTTTGTATTCAATCCCGATGCAATTTCTGTGTTTCATGGTCAATGTCAAGGACCAAGGGATACAGCAAACCTGCACTGGAGCATCGGAATCTGATACTGGCCTCCCAGTAGGCTCTCAAAGCACAATCTCTTAGAAGAATCACTCTTCTTGTACTTAAGTCGGGATTGTCCCTTTTGTATGCAATCCTGGTGCAATTTCTGTGTTTCATGGACAATGAGAAGGTCCAAGGGATACAGTAAATTTGCACTAGTGCATCGGAATCTAATACTGGTCTTCCAGGAGCTGCTCAAACCTCAAACTTTTAGAAGATTCACTCTTCTTGTACTTAAGTCGGCATTGTCCCTTTTGCATTCAATCCCGATGCAATTTTGTGCTTCATGGTCAATGTGAAGGTCCATGGGATTTAGTAAACCTCCAATGGTGAATCAGAATCTAATACTGGTCTCCCAGGAGCCGCTCAAAGCACAAACTCTTAAAAGAGTCACTCTTCTTGTACTTAAGTCGGCATTGTCCCTTTTCTATTCCATCGCGTTGCGAGTTTTGTCTTTCATGTGAAGGTCCAAGTGATACAGTAAACCTGCACTGGTGAATCGGAATCTAATACTGGCCTCCCAGGAGCCGCTCAAACCACAAACTCGTAGAAGATAAAATCTTCTTGTACTTAAGTCCTTATTGTCCCTTTTGCATTAAATCCAGATGTAATGTCTGTGTTTCATGGTCAATGTGAAGGTCCAAGGGATAGAGCAAACCTGCACTGGTGCATCGGAATGTAATACTGGTCTCCCAGGACCCGCTCAAACTACAAACTCTGGGAAGATTCGCTCTTCTTGTACTTCAGCCGGCATTGTCCCTTTTGTACTCCATCCCAATGTAATTTCTGTGTTTCATGGGCAATGTGAATTTCGAAGGGATACAGTAAACCTGCAATGGTGAATCGGAATCTAATACTGGTCTCCAAGAGCCGCTCAAAGCACAAATTCTTAGGAGATTCACTCTTCTTGTGCTTAAGTCGGCATTGTCCAATTTGTATCCAATCCCGATGCAATTTCTGTGTATCATGGTCAATGCGAAGGTTCATGGGATACAGTAAACCTGCAATGGTGAATCGGAATCTAATACTGGTGTCCCAGGAGCCGCACAAAGCACAAACTCTTAGAAGATTCAACCTTCTTGTACTTAAGTCGGCATTGTGCCATTTGTATTCAATCCTGACGCCATTTCTGTGTTTCATGGTCAATGTGAAGGCATAAGGGATACAGTAAACCTGCAGTGGTGCATAAGAATCTAATACTGGTCTCCCAGGAGCAGCTCAAACGTCAAACTCTTAGAAGATTCACTCTTCCTGTACTTAAGACAGCATTGTCTCTTTTGCATTCAACCCCGATGCAATATCTGTGCTTTATGGTCAATGTGAAAGTCCATGGGATACAGTAAACCTGCAATGGTGAATCGGTATCTAATACTGTTCTCGCAGGAGCCGCTAAAAGCACAAACTCTTAAAAGATTAGATTCACTCATCTTGTACTTAAGTCGGCATTGTGCTTTTTTATTCAATCCCTATGTGATTTCTGTGTTTCATGGTCAATGTGAAGGCCTAAGAGATACCGTAATCCTGCACTGGTGCATCGGAATATAATACTGGTCTCCTAGGAGCCGCTCAAACCACAAACTCGTAGAAGATAAAATCTTCTTGTACTTAAGACTTTATTGTCCCTTTTGGATTAAATCCCAATGTTATGTCTGTGTTTCATGGTCAATGTGAAGGTCCAAGGGATACAGAAACCTCCACTGGTGCATCGGAATGTAATGCTGCTCTCCCAGGACCCGCTCAAACCACAAACTCTGGGAAGATACGCTCGTCTTGTACTTCAGCCGGCATTGTCCCATTTGTATTCAATCCCGGTGCAATTTCTGTGTTTCATGGTCAATGTGAATGTCCAAGGGATACAGTAAACCTGCACTGGTGCACCGGAATATAATACTGCTCTTCCAGAAGCCACACAAACCACAAACTCTTAGAACATTCACTCTTCTTGTACTTAAGCCGGCATTGTCCCTTTAGTATTCAATCCCGATGCAATTTCTGTGTTTTAATGTCAATGAGAAGGTCGAAGGGATACAGCAACCCTGCACTGGTGCATCGGAATCTAATACTGGTCTCCCAGGAGCAGCTCAAACTACAAAATCTTATAAGATTCACTCTTCTTGTATTTAAGTCGGCATTGTCCATTTTGTAATCAATCCCGATGTGCTTTCTGTGTTTCATGGTCAATGTGAAGGTCCAAATGAATCAGAAAACCTGCACTGGTGCATCGGAATCTGTTACTGATATCCCAGAAGCCGCTCAAATCACAAACTCTTAGAAGATTCACTCTTCTGTACTTAAGTCGGCATTGTGCATTTTGTATTCAATCCCGATGCGATGTCTGTGTTGCATGGTCAATGTGAAGCTCCATGGGATACCGTAATCCTGCAATTGTGCATCGGAATCTAATATTGGCCTCCCAGGGGCACTCAAACCACAATCTCTTAGAAGATTCTCTCTTCTTGTACTTAAGTCGGCATTGTGAATTTGGTATTCAATCCCGATGTAATATCTGTGTTTCATGGTCAATCTGAAGGTCCAAGGGATACAGCAAACCTGCACTGGTGCATCGGAATCTAATACTGGTCCTCCAGGAGCCGCTCAAACCACAAACTCTTAGAAGATTCTCCCTTCTTGTACTTACGCCAGCATTGTCCCTTTTGTATTCAATCCCGATGCAATTTCTGTGTTTCATGGTCAACGTGAAGGTCAATGGGATACAGTAAACTTGAACTGGTGCATCGGATTCTAATACTGGTCTCCCATCAGCCGCTCAAACCACAAACTCTTAGAAGCTTCACTCTTCTTGTACTTAAGGCTGTATTGTCCCTTTTATATTCAATCCCGATGTAAGTTCTGTGCTTCATGGTCAATGGGACGGTCCAAGGGATACAGTAAACCTGCACTGGTGCATCAGAATCTAATACTGGTCTCCCAGGAGCCCCTCAAAGCACAAATTCCTAGAACATTCACTCTGCTTGTACTTAAGGTTTCATTGTCCCTTTTGTAATTACTCCCGATGCAATTTCTATGTTCCATGGTCAACGTGAAGGTCCATGGGATACAGTAAACCAGCACTGGTGCATCAGAATCTAATTCTGGTCTCCCAGGAGCTGCTCAAAGCACAAACTCATTAAAGATTCATTCTTCTTGTACTTAAGTCGCCATTATCCCTTACTTATTCTATCGCGTTGCGATTTCTTTATTTCATGGTCAATTTGAAGGTCAAAGGGATACAATGCACCGACACTGGTGCATCGGAATCTAATACTGGCCTTCCAGGAGCCGCTCAAACCACAAACTCTTAGTAGATTCACTCTTCTTGTACTTAAGTCGGCATTGTGCTTTTGTATTCAATCCCGAAGTAGTATCTGTGTTTCATGGTCAATGTGAAGGCCCAAGGGATACAGTAAACCTCCAATGGTGCATCGGAATCTAATTCTGGTCTCCCAGGAGACGCTCAAACCACAAACTCCGGGGAGATTCGCTCTTCTTTTACTTAAGCCGGCATTGTCCCTTTTGTATTCAATCCCGATGCAATTTCTGTGTTTCATGGTCAATGTGAAGGACGAAGGGATACCGTAATCCTGCACTGGTGCATCGGAATCTAATACTGGGCTCCCAGGAGCCGCCCAAACCATAAATACTTAGAAGATTCACTCTTCTTGTACTTATGTCGGCATTGTCCCATTTGTATTCACTTATGATGTAATTTCTGTGATTCATGGTCAATGTGAAGATCCAAGGGATACAGTAAACCTGCACTGGTGCATCGGAATCCAATACTGTTCTCCCAGTAGCCGCTAAAAGCACAAACTCTTAGAAGATTCACCGTTTTTGTACTTAAGTCGGCATTGTGCCGTTTGTATTCAATCCCCATGCGATTTCTGTGTTTCATGGTCAATGTGAAGGTCCAAGGGATACAGTGAACCTGTACTGGTGGATCGGAATCTATGGCTGTTCACCCAGGGGACGCTCAAAGCTCAAACTGTTTAAAGATTCACCCTTCTTGTACTCAAGTCGGCATTGTGCCTTTTGTATTCAATCCCGATGCAATTTCTGAGTTTCATGGTCAATGTGAAGGTCCAAGGGATACAGTAAACCGCACTGGTGTATCGGAATCTAATACTGGTCTCCCAAGATTCGTTAAAAACCGAAACTCTTTGAAGATTCATTCTTCTTGGACTTAGGTCGGCATTGTCCCTTGTGTATTCAATCCCGATGCATTTTCTGTATTTCATGGTCAACGTGAAAGTCCAAATGATACAGTAAACGTGCACTGGTGCCTGGGAATCTAAAACTGGTATTCCAGGAGCCACTCAAACCACATTCTCTTATAAGATTCACTCTTCTTTTCACTTACGTCGGCATTCTCCCTTTTGTAATCAATTCCGATGCAACTTTTGTGTTTCATGGTCAATGTTAAGGTCCAAGGGATACAGTAAACCAGCACAGGCGAATCGGAATCTAATACTGGTCCCTCAGGAGAAGCTCAAACCACAAAGTATTAGCAGATTCACTCTTCTTGTACTTAAGTCGGCATTGTCCCCTTTGTATTCGATCCCAATGTAATTTCTGTGTTTCATAATCAATGTGAAGGTCCAAGGGACACAGTAAACCGGCACTGGTGCACCGGAATCTAATACTGGTCACCCAGGAGCCGCTCAAAGCACAAACACTTAGAAAATTCACTCTTCTTTTACTTAAGTGGGCATTGTGCCTTTTGTATTCAATCCCGATGCGATTTCTGTGTTTCATGGTCAATGCGAAGGTCCAGGGGATACAGAAAACCTGCACTGGTGCATCAATATCTAATACTGTTCACCCAGGAGCCGCTCAAATCACAAACTCTTTAAAGATTCACTCTTCTTGTACTTAAGTCGGCATTGTCCCTTTTGTGTTATATCGCGTTGCGATATCTGTGCTTCATGGTCAATGTGAAGGTCCCAGGGATACAGTAAACCAGCACTGGTGCATCGGAATTTATTACTGGTGCTCCATTAGCCGCTCAAACCACAATCTCTTAGAAGATTCACTCTTCTTGTACTTAAGTCGGCATTGCGCATATAGTATTCAATCCCGATCCGATTTCTGTGTTTCGTGGTCAATGTGCAGGTCCAAGGGATACAGTAAACAAGCACTGGTACATCTGAATCTAAAACTGGTCTCCCAGGAGCCGCTCAAAGCACTAACCCTTTGAAGATTCACTCTGCTTGTACTTAACGCTTCATTGTCCCTTTAGTATTCACTCTCGATTCAATTTCTACGTTTCATGGCCAACCTGAAGGTCCATGGGATACAGTGAACCTGCACAGGTGCATCAGAATCTAATAGTGTTCTCCCCAGGGCAGCTCACATCACAAACTCTTATTACATTCTTTGTTCTTGTACTTAAGTCGGCATTGTCCCTTTTGTATTCAATCCCGATGCAACTTCTGTGTTTCATGGTCAATGTGAAGGTCCCAGGGATACAGTAAACCAGCACTGGTGCATCGGAATTTATTACTGGTGTCCCAGGAGCCGCTCAAACCAAAACTGTTAGAAGATTCACTCTTCTTGTACTAAAGTCGGCATTGCGCATTTTGTATTCAATCCCGATGCGAAATCTCTGTATCATGGTCAATGTGAAGGTCAAGGTAAACAGTAAACCTGCACTGGTAAATCGAAATCTAATACTGGTCTCCCAGGAGCAGCTCAAAGCTCAAATTCACAGAAGATACACTCTTCTTGTACTTAGATGGGTATTGTGCATTTGTATTCAATCCCGTTGCGATTTCTGTGTTTCATGGTGAATGTGAAGGTCCAAAAGATACAGTAAACCTACACTGGTGCATCGGAATCTATTACTGGTCTCCAAGAGCCGCTCAAAGCACAAACTCTAGGAGATTCACGCTTCTTGTACCTAAGTCGGCATTGTGTCTTTTGTATTCAATCCCGATGCTATTTCTGTGTTCCATGCTCATTGGGAAAGCATAAGGGATACAGTAATCCTGCACTGATTCATCGGAATCTAATACTGGTCTCCCAGGAGCCGCTCTAACCACAACATCTTAGAAGACACACTCTCCTTGTACTTTAGGCGTCATTGTCCTTTTGTATTCAACCCCGATGCAAATTCTGTGTTTCATGCTGAATGTGAAGGTTCAAGGGATACAGTAAACCTGCAATGGTGCATCGGAATGTAATACTGGTCCCCCAGGAGCCGCGCAATCCACAATCACGTAGAAGATTCACTCTTCTTGTACTGAAGTCGGGATTGTCCGTTTTGCATTCAATCCCGATGCGATATCTGTGTTTCACGGTCAATGCGAAGGTCCAAGGGATACAGTAAACCTGCACTGGTGCATCGGAATCTAATACTGGTCTTTCCAGGAGCCGCTCAAACCACAACCTCTTAGAAGATTCACTCTTTTCGTAGTTAAGTCGGCATTGTCCCTTTAGTATTCAATCCCTATGTGATTTCTGTGTTTCATGGTCAATGTGAAGGCCTAAGAGATACCGTAATCCTGCACTGGTGCATCGGAATATAATACTAGTCTCCCAGGAGCCGCTCAAACCACAAACTCGTAGAAGATAAAATCTTCTTGTTCTTAAGACTTTATTGTCCCTTTTGGATTAAATCCCAATGTTATGTCTGTGTTTCATGGTCAATGTGAAGGTCCAAGGGATACAGAAACCTCCACTGGTGCATCGGAATGTAATGCTGCTCTCCCAGGACCCGCTCAAACCAAGAACTCTGGGAAGATACGCTCGTCTTGTACTTCTGCCGGCATTGTCCCATTTGTATTCAATCCCGGTGCAATTTCTGTGTTTCATGGTCAATTTGAATGTCCAAGGGATACAGTAAACCTGCACTGGTGCACCGGAATATAATACTGGTCTTCCAGAAGCCACACAAACCACAAACTCTTAGAAGATTCACTCTTCTTGTACTTAAGTCGGCATTGTCCCTTTAGTATTCAATCCCGATGCAATTTCTGTGTTTTAATGTCAATGAGAAGGTCGAAGGGATACAGCAACCCTGCACTGGTGCATCGGAATCTAATACTGGTCTCCCAGGAGCAGCTCAAACTACAAAATCTTAGAAGATTCACTCTTCTTGTATTTAAGTCGGCATTGTCCATTTTGTAATCAATCCCGATGTGCTTTCTGTGTTTCATGGTCAATGTGAAGGTCCAAGGGAATCAGAAAACCTGCACTGGTGCATCGGAATCTGTTACTGATCTCCCAGAAGCCGCTCAAATCACAAAATCTTAGAAGATTCACTCTTCTGTACTTAAGTCGGCATTGTGCATTTTGTATTCAATCCCGATGCGATGTCTGTGTTTCATGGTCAATGTGAAGGTCCAAGGGATACAGTGAACCTGTACTGGTGGATCGGAATCTATGGCTGTTCACCCAGGGGACGCTCAAAGCTCAAACTGTTTAAAGATTCACCCTTCTTGTACTTAAGTCGGCATTGTGCCTTTTGTATTCAATCCCGATGCAATTTCTGAGTTTCATGGTCAATGTGAAGGTCCAAGGGATACAGTAAACCGCACTGGTGTATCGGAATCTAATACTGGTCTCCCAAGATTCGTTAAAAACAGAAACTCTTTGAAGATTCATTCTTCTTGGACTTAGGTCGGCATTGTGCCTTGTGTATTCAATCCCGATGCATTTTCTGTATTTCATGGTCAATGTGAAAGTCCAAATGATACAGTAAACGTGCACTGGTGCCTGGGAATCTAAAACTGGTGTTCCAGGAGCCACTCAAACCACATTCTATTATAAGATTCACTTTCTTTTCACTTAAGTCGGCATTCTCCCTTTTGTAATCAATTCCGATGCAACTTTTGTGTTTCATGGTCAATGTTAAGGTCCAAGGGATACAGTAAACCAGCACAGGCGCATCGGAAACTAATACTGGTCCCCAAGGAGCCGCTCAAACCACAAACTCTTAGAAGATTCACTCTTCTTGTACTTAAGTCGGCATTGTCCCTTTTGTATTCAATCCCGATGCAATTTCTGTGTTTCACGGTCAATATGAAGGTCCAGGGGATACAGTAAACCGGCACTGGTGCACCGGAATCTAATACTGGTGTCCCAGGAGCCGCTCAAACTACAAAATCTTAGAAGATTCACTCTTCTTGTACTTAAGTCGGCATTGTCCATTTTGTATTAAATCGTGTTGCGATTTCTATGTTTCATGGTCAATGCGAAGGTCCAAGGGATACAGTACACCTGCACTGGTACATCAGAATCTAATACTGGTCTCCCAGGAGCCACTCAAAGCACAAACACTTAGAAGATACACTCTTCATGTATTTAAGTCAGTATTGTGGTTTTGTATTCAATCCCGATGCGATTTCTGTGTTTCATGGTCAATGTGAAGGTCCAAGGGATACAGTAAACCTGCACTGGTGCATCGAAATCTAATACTCATCTCCCAGGAGCCGTTCAAACCACAAACTCTTAGAAGATCCACTCTTCTTGTACTTAAGTTGGCATTGTCCATTTTGTAATCAATCCCGATGCAATTTTTTTGTTTCATGGGTCAATGTTAAGGTCCAAGGGATACAGTAAACCTGCACTGGTTCATCTGCATCTAATACTGGTCTCCCAGGATTCGCTCAAACCAAAAACGTTTAGAAGATTCACTCTTCTTGTACAAAAGTGGGCATTGTCCCTTTTGTATTATATCGCGTTGCGATTTCTGTGTTTCATGGGCAATGTGAAGGTCCAAGGGATACAGTAAACCTGCACTTTTGCATCTGAATCTAATACTAGTCTCCCAGGATTCGCGCAAACTAAAGACTCTTAGAAGAATCACTCTTCTTGTACTGAGGTCTGCAATGTCCGTTTTGTAATCAATCCCGATGCATTATCTGTATTTCATGGTCAATGTGAAGGTCCAAGGGATACAGTAAACGCGCACCGGTGCTAGGGAATCTAATACTGGTGTCCCAGGAGCCGGTCAAATAACAATCTCTTAGAAGATTCATTCTTCTTTTTACTTAAGTCGGCATTCTACCTTTTTTAATCAATCCCGATGCAATTTTTGTGTTTCATGGTCAGTGTTAAGGTCCTAGGGATACAGTAAACCTGCACAGACGAATCGGAATCTAATACTGGTCCCTCAGGAGAAGATCAAACCACAAAGTATTAGCAGATTCACTCTTCTTGTACTTAAGTCGGCATTGTCCCCTTTGTATTCAATCCCAATGTAATTTCTGTGTTTCATGGTCAATGTGAAGGTCCAAGGGACACAGTAAACCGGCACTGGTGCACCGGAATCTAATACTGGTCTCCCAGGAGCCGCTCAAAGCACAAACTCTTAGAAGATTCACTCTTCTTTTACTTAAGTGGGCATTGTGCCTTTTGTATTCAATCCCGATGCGATTTCTGTGTTTCATGGTCAATGCGAAGGTCCAGGGGATACAGAAAACCTGCACTGGTGCATCAATATCTAATACTGTTCACCCAGGAGCCGCTCAAATCACAAACTCTTTAAAGATTCACTCTTCTTGTACTTAAGTCGGCATTGTCCCTTTTGTGTTATATCGCGTTGCGATATCTGTGCTTCATGGTCAATGTGAAGGTCCCAGGGATACAGTAAACCAGCACTGGTGCATCGGAATTTATTACTGGTGGCCCATTAGCCGCTCAAACCACAATCTCTTAGAAGATTCACTCTTCTTGTACTTAAGTCCGCATTGCGCATATAGTATTCAATCCCGATCCGATTTCTGTGTTTCGTGGTAAATGTGCAGGTCCAAGGGATACAGTAAACAAGCACTGGTACATCGGAATCTAAAACTGGTCTCCCAGGAGCCGCTCAAAGCAGTAACCCTTTGAAGATTCACTCTGCTTGTACTTAACGCTTCATTGTCCCTTTAGTATTCACTCTCGATTCAATTTCTACGTTTCATGGCCAACCTGAAGGTCCATGGGATACAGTGAACCTGCACAGGTGCATCAGAATCTAATAGTGTTCTCCCGAGGGCAGCTCACATCACAAACTCTTATTACATTCTTTGTTCTTGTACTTAAGTCGGCATTGTCCCTTTTGTATTCAATCCCGATGCAATTTCTGTGTTTCATGGTCAATGTGAAGGTCCCATGGATACAGTAAACCAGCACTGGTGCATCGGAATTTATTACTCGTGTCCCAGGAGCCGCTCAAACCAAAACTGTTAGAAGATTCACTCTTCTTGTACTTAAGTCGGCATCGTGCATTTTGTATTCAATCCCGATGCGAAATCTCTGTATCATGGTCAATGTGAAGGTCAAGGTAAACAGTAAACCTGCACTGGTAAATCGGAATCTAATACTGGTCTCCCAGGAGCAGCTCAAAGCTCAAATTCACAGAAGATACACTCTTCTTGTACTTAGATGGGTATTGTGCATTTGTATTCAATCCCGTTGCGATTTCTGTGTTTCATGGTGAATGTGAAGGTCCAAAAGATACAGTAAACCTACACTGGTGCATCGGAATCTATTACTGGTCTCCAAGAGCCACTCAAAGCACAAACTCTAGGAGATTCACTCTTCTTGTACTTAAGTCAGCATTGTGTCTTTTGTATTCAATCCCGATGCTATTTCTGTGTTCCATGCTCAATGGGAAAGCATAAGGGATACAGTAATCCTGCACTGATTCATCGGAATCTAATACTGGTCTCCCAGGAGCCGCTCTAACCACAACATCTTAGAAGACACACTCTTCTTGTACTTTAGACGTCATTGTCCTTTTGTATTCAAACCCGATGCAAATTCTGTGTTTCATGGTGAATGTGAAGGTTCAAGGGATACAGTAAACCTGCACTGGTGCATCGGAATGTAATACTGGTCCCCCAGGAGCCGCTCAATCCACAATCACGTAGAAGATTCACTCTTCTTGTACTGAAGTCGGGATTGTCGGTTTTGCATTCAATCCCGATGCGATATCTGTGTTTCACGGTCAATGCGAAGGTCCAAGGGATACAGTAAACCTGCACTGGTACATCGGAATCTAATACTGATCTCCCAGCAGCCGCTAAAAGCACAAAATCTTAGAAGATTCACTCTTCTTGTATCTAAGTCGTCATTGTCCTTTTGTATTCAATCCCGATGCAATTTCTGTGTTTCATGGTCAATGTCAAGGTCCAAGGGATACAGCAAACCTGCACTGGAGCATCGGAATCTAATACTGGTGTCCCAGGAGCTGTTCAATCCACAAACTCTTAGAAGATTCACGCTTCTTGTACTTAAGTCGGCATTGTGCATTTTGTATTCAATCCCGATGCGATTCCTGTGTTTCATGGTCAATGTTAAGCTCCAAGGGATACAGTTAACCTGGACTGGTGCATCGGAAGCTGATACTGGCCTCCCAGTAGGCTCTCAAAGCACAATCTCTTAGAAGAATCACTCTTCTTGTACTTAAGTCGGGATTGCCCCTTTTGTATGCAATCCTGGTGCAATTTCTGTGTTTCATGGACAATGAGAAGATCCAACGGATACAGTAAATTTGCACTGGTGCATCGGAATCTAATACTGGTCTCCCAGGAGCTGCTCAAACCTCAAACTTTTAGAAGATTCACTCTTCTTGTACTTAAGTCGGCATTGTCCCTTTTGCATTCAATCCCGATGCAATTTTGTGCTTCATGGTCGATGTGAAGGTCCATGGGATTTAGTAAACCTCCAATGGTGAATCAGAATCTAATACTGGTCTCCCAGGAGCCGCTCAAAGCACAAACTCCTAAAAGAATCACTCTTCTTGTACTTAAGTCGGCATTGTCCCTTTTGTATTCCATCGCGTTGCGATTTTTGTCTTTCATGTGAAGGTCCAAGTGATACAGTAAACCTGCACTGGTGCATCGGAATCTGATACTGGTCTCCCAGAAGCCGCTCAAACCACAAACTCGTAGAAGATAAAATCTTCTTGTACTTAAGTCCTTATTGTCCCTTTTGGATTAAATCCCGATGTAATGTCTGTGTTTCATGGTCAATGTGAAGGTCCAAGGGATAGAGCAAACCTCCACTGGTGCATCGGAATGTAATACTGGTCTCCCAGGACCCGCACAAACTACAAACTCTGGAAAGATTCGCTCTTCTTGTACTTCAGCCGGCATTGTCCCTTTTGTATTCCATCCCAATGTAATTTCTGTGTTTCATGGGGAATGTGAAGTTCGAAGGGATACAGTAAGCCTGCAATGGTGAATCGGAATCTAATACTGGTCTCCAAGAGCCGCTCAAAGCACAAATTCTTAGGAGATTCATTCTTCTTGTGCCTAAGTCGGCATTGTCCAATTTGTATTCAATCCCGATGCAATTTCTGTGTATCATGGTCAATGCGAAGGTTCATGGGATACAGTAAACCTGCAATGGTGAATCGGAATCTAATACTGGTGTCCCAGGAGCCGCACAAAGTACAAACTCTTAGAAGATTCACCCTTCTTGTACTTAAGTCGGCATTGTGCCATTTGTATTCAATCCTGATGCCATTTCTGTGTTTCATGGTCAATGTGAAGGCATAAGGGATACAGTAAACCTGCTGTGGTGCATGGGAATCTAATACTGGTCTCCCAGGAGCCGCTCAAACGTCAAACTCATAGAAGAATCACTCTTCCTGTACTTAAGACAGCATTGTCTCTTTTGCATTCAACCCCGATGCAATATCTGTGCTTTATGGTCAATGTGAAAGTCCATGGGATACAGTAAACCTGCAATGGTGAATCGGTATCTAATACTGTTCTCGCAGGAGCCGCTAAAAGCTCAAACTCTTAAAAGATTAGATTCACTCTTCTTGTACTTAAGTCGGCATTGTACCTTTCGTATTTCATCGCGTTGCGATTTCTGTCCTTCATGGTCAATGTGAAGGTCCAACTGATACCGTAAACCTGCACTGAAGCATCGGAATCTAATACTGGTCTCCCAGGAGCGGCGCAAACCACAATCTCTTAGAAGATTCACTCATCTTGTACTTAAGTCGGCATTGTGCTTTTTTATTCAATCCCTATGTGATTTCTGTGTTTCATGGCCAATGTGAAGGCCTAAGAGATACCGTAATCCTGCACTGGTGCATCGGAATATAATACTGGTCTCCCAGGAGCCGCTCAAACCACAAACTCGTAGAAGATAAAATCTTCTTGTACTTAAGACTTTATTGTCCCTTTTGGATTAAATCCCAATGTTATGTCTGTGTTTCATGGTCAATGTGAAGGTCCAAGAGATACAGAAACCTCCACTGGTGCATCGGAATGTAATGCTGCTCTCCCAGGACCCGCTCAAACCACAAACTCTGGGAAGATACGCTCGTCTTGTACTTCAGCCGGCATTGTCCCATTTGTATTCAATCCCGGTGCAATTTCTGTGTTTCATGGTCAATGTGAATGTCCAAGGGATACAGTAAACCTGCACTGGTGCACCGGAATATGATACTGGTCTTCCAGAAGCCACACAAACCACAAACTCTTAGAAGATTCACTCTTCTTGTACTTTAGCCGGCATTGTCCCTTTAGTATTCAATCCCGATGCAATTTCTGTGTTTCATGGTCAACGTGAAGGTCAATGGGATACAGTAAACTTGCACTGGTGCATCGGATTCTAATACTGGTCTCCCATCAGCCGCTCAAATCACAAACTCTTAGAAGCTTCACTCTTCTTGTACTTAAGTCTGTATTGTCCCTTTTATATTCAATCCCGATGTAAGTTCTGTGTTTCATGGTCAATGGGACGGTCCAAGGGATACAGTAAACCAGCACTGGTGCATCAGAATCTAATACTGGTCTCCCAGGAGCCCCTCAAAGCACAAATTCCTAGAACATTCACTCTGCTTGTACTTAAGGTTTCATTGTCCCTTTTGTAATTACTCCCGATGCACTTTATATGTTCCATGGTCAACGTGAAGGTCCATGGGATACAGTAAACCAGCACTGGTGCATCGGAATCTAATTCTGGTCTCCCAGGAGCTGCTCAAAACACAAACTCATTAAAGATTTACTCTTCTTGTACTTAAGTCGCCATTGTCCCTTACTTATTCTATCGCGTTGCGATTTCTGTGTTTCATGGTCAATTTGAAGGTCAAAGGGATACAATGCACCGACACTGGTGCATCGGAATCTAATACTGGCCTCCCAGGAGCCGCTCAAACCACAAACTCTTAGTAGATTCACTCTTCTTGTACTTAAGTCGGCATTGTGCTTTTGTATTCAATCCCGAAGTAGTATCTGTGTTTCATGGTCAATGTGAAGGCCCAAGGGATACAGTAAACCTCCAATGGTGCATCGGAATCTAATTCTGGTCTCCCAGGAGCCGCTCAAACCACAAACTCCGGGGAGATTCGCTCTTCTTTTACTTAAGCCGGCATTGTCCGTTTTGTATTCAATCCCGATGCAATTTCTGTGTTTCATGGTTAATGTGAAGGACGAAGGGATACCGTAATCTTGCACTGGTGCATCGGAATCTAATACTGGGCTCCCAGGAGCCGCCCAAACCATAAATACTTAGAAGATTCACTCTTCTTGTACTTATGTCGGCATTGTCCCTTTTGTATTCACTCATGATGTAATTTCTGTGATTCATGGTCAATGTGAAGATCCAAGGGATACAGTAAACCTGCACTGGTGCATCGGAATCCAATACTGTTCTCCCAGTAGCCGCTCAAAGCACAAACTCTTAGAAGATTCGCTCTTCTTGTACTTAAGTCGGCATTGTGCATTTTGGATTCAATCCGGATGCGATTTCTGTGTTGCATGGTCAATGTGAAGTTCCAAGGGATACAGTAATCTTGCAATTGTGCATCGGAATCTAATATTGGCCTCCCAGGAGCCGCTCAAACCACAATCTCTCAGAAGATTCACTCTTCTTGTACTTAAGTCGGCATTGTGCCTTTGGTATTCAATCCCGATGTAATTTTTGTGTTTCATGGTCGGTGTGAAGGTCCAAGGGATACAGCAAACCTCCACTGGTGCATCGGAATCTGATACTGGTCTCCCAGGACCCGCTCAAACCACAAACTCTGGGAAGATTCGCTCTTCTTGTATTTCAGCCGGCATTGTCCCTTTTCCATTCAATCCCAAGTCAATTTTTGTGTATCATGGTCAATGTGAAGGTCGAAGGGATACAGTAAACCTGCACTGGTCCATCGGAGTCTAATACTGGTGTCCCAGAAGACGCTCAAACAACAAACACTCAGAAGATTCACTCTTCTTGTACTTAAGTCTGCATTGTCCCTTTTGTATTTAATCCCGATATAATTTCTGTGTTTCATGTTTAATGTGAAGGTCCAAGGGATACAGTAATATTGCACTGGTGCATCGGATTCTAATACTGGTCTCCCAATAGCCACTCAAAGCATAAACTCTTAGAAGATTGACTCTGCTTGTACCTAAGGCTTCATTGTCCTTTTTGTATTCACTCCCGATGCAATTTCTATGTTTCATGGTCAATGTGAAGGTCAATGGGATACAGTAAACCGGCACTGGTGCATCGGAAACTAACACTGAACTCCCAGGAGCCGAACAAAGTACAAACTCTTAGACGATTCACTCTTCTTGTACTTTAGTCACTTTTTTATTCAATCCAGATGCGATTTCTGTGTTTTATGGTCAATGTGAAGGCCCAAGGGATACAGTAATCCTGCACTGGTGCATCGGAATCTAATACAGCTCTCCCAGAAGGCGCTAAAAGCCCAAACTCATAGAAAATAAACTCTTCTTGTACTTAAGTCGGTATTGTACTTTTGTATTCAATCCCGATGCGATTTCTGTGCTTCATGGTCAATTTAAGGTCCAAGGGATACAGTAAACCTGCACCGATGCATCGGAATCTATTACTAGTCTCCAAGAGCCGGTCAAAGCTCAAACTCTTAGGAGATTCACTCTTCTTGTACGTAAGTCGGCATTTTGCCTTTTGTATTCAATCCTGATGCTATTTCTGTGTTTCATGGTCAATGTGAAGGCATAAGGGATACAGTAAACCTGCACTGGTTCATCAGAATCTAATACTGGTCTCCCGGGAGCCGCTCAAACCACAACATCTTAGAAGAATCACTCTTCTTGTACTTATGCCGGCATTGTCCCTTTTGCATTCAATCCAGATGCAATATCCGTGTTTCATCGTCAATGTGAAGGTCCAAGGGATACAGTAAACCTGCATTAGTGAATCGGAATCTAATACTGGTCTCCCAGGGTCCGCTCAAACCACAAACTCTTTGAGGATTCCCTCTTCTTGTACTTAAATCAGCATTGTCCCTTTTGTATTCAATCCCAAAGCAATTTCTGTGTTTCATGGTCAATGTGAATTTCCAAGGAATGCAGTAAACCTGCACTGGTGCATCGGAATCTAATACTGGTACCCAGGTGACGCTCAAACCACTAACTCTTGGAAGAATCACTCTTCTTGTGCTTAAGTCGGCATTGTCCCTTTTGTATTCAACCCCGATGCAATTTCTGTGTTCCATGGTCAATGTGAAGGTCCAAGGGATACAGTAAACCTGCACAAGTCATCGGAATCTAATACTGGTGTCCCAATAGCCGCTCAAACCACAAACTCTTAGAAGATTCTCTCTTCATGTACTTAAATCGGCATTGGGCCTTTTGTATTCACTCCCGATGCGATTTCTGTGTTTCAGGGTCAATGTGAAGGTCCAAGGTATACAGTAAACCTGCACTGATGCATCGGAATCCATTACTGGTCATCCAGGTGCCGCTCAAACCACAAACTCTGAGAAGATTGTCTCTTCTCGTACTTACGCCGGCATTGTCCCTTTTGTATTCAATCCCGATGCAATTTCTGTGTTTCATGGTCAACGTGAAGGTCAATGGGATACAGTAAACTTGCACTGGTGGATCGGAATCTAATACTGGTCTCCCATCACCCGCTCAAACCACAAACTCTGAGAAGCTTCAATCTTTTTGTACTTAAGTCTGCATTGTCCCTTTTATATTGAATCCGGATGTAATTTCTGTGTTTCATGGTGAATGAGAAGGACCAAGGGATACAGTAAACCTGCACTGGTGCATCGGAATCTAATACTGGTCTCCCAGGTGCCCCTCAAAGCACAAACTCCTAGAAGATTCACTCTGCTTGTACTTAAGGCTTAATTGTCCCTTTCCTATTCACTCCCGATGCAATTTCTATGTTTCATGGTCAATGTGAAGGTCCATGGAATACAGTAAACCGGCAGTGGTGCATCGGAATCTAATACTGGTCTCCCAGGAGCCGCTCAAAGCACAAACACTTATATGATTCACTTCTCTTGTGCTTAAGTCGGAATTGTGCTTCTTTATTCAATCCCGATGCGATTTCTGAGTATCATGGTCAATGTGAAGTTCCAAAAGATACAGTAAACCTGCACTGGTGCATCGGAATCTAATACTGGTCTCCCAGGAGCTGCTCAAAGCACAAACTCATAAAAGATTCACTCTTCTTGTACTTAAGTCGCCATTGTGGCTTATGTATTCTATCGCGTTGCGATTTCTGTGTTTCATGGTCAATGCGAAGGTCAAAGGGACACAATAAACCTGCACTGGTGCATTGGAAACTAATACTGGTCTCCCAGGAGCCGCTCAAAGCACAAACACTTATATGATTCACTTCTCTTGTGCCTAAGTCGGAATTGTGCTTCTTTATTCAATCCCGATGCATTTTCTGAGTATCATGGTCAATGTGAAGTTCCAAGGGATACAGTAAACCTGCACTGTTCCATCGGAATCTAATACTAGTCTCCCAGGGGGCGCTAAAAGCACAAACACTTAGAAGATTCACTCATCTTGTACTTAAGTCGCCATTGTCCCTTTTGTGTTCAATCCCGACGCAAAATCTGTGTTTCATGGTCAATGTCAAGGTCCAAGGGATACAGTAAACCTCAACTGCTGCATCGGAATCTAATACTGGTCTCCCAGGAGCCGCTCAAAGAACAAACTCTTAGAAGATTTACTCTTCTTCTACTTAAGTCGGCATTGTGCCTATTTTATTCAATCCCGATGCGATTTCTCTGTTTCATGGACAACGTGAAGGTCCAAGGGATACAGTAAACCTGCACAAGTGCATTGGAATCTAATACTGGTGTCCCTATAGCCGCTCAAACCACAAACTCTTAGAATATTTACTCTTCTTTTACTTAAGTCGCCATTCTCCCTTTTGTAATCAAACCCGATGCAATTTCCGTGTTTCGTGGTCAATGTTAAGGTCCAAGGGATATAATTTACCTGCACTGGTGCATCGGAATCTAATACTAGTCTCCCAGGGGGCGCTAAAAGCACAAACTCTTAGAAGATTCACTCTTCTTGTACTTAAGTCGCCATTGTCCCTTTTGTGTTCAATCCCGACGCAAAATCTGTGTTTCATGGTCAATGTGAAGGTCCAAACCACAAACTCTTAGAAGATTCACTGTTCTTGTAGTAATGCCGGCATTGTCCCTTTTGCATTCAATCCAGATGCAATATCCGTGTTTCATCGTCAACGTGAAGGTCCAAGGGATACAGTAAACCTGCATTGGTCAATCGGAATCTAATACTGGTCTCCCAGGGTCCGCTCAAACCACAAACCCTTTGAGGATTCCCTCCTCTTGTACTTAAATCAGCATTGTCCCTCTTGTATTCAATCCCAAAGCAATTTCTGTGTTTCATGGTCAATGTGAATTTCCAAGGAATGCAGTAAACCTGCACTGGTGCATCGGAATCTAATACTGGTACCCAGGTGACGCTCAAACCACTAACTCTTGGAAGAATCACTCTTCTTGTGCTTAAGTCGGCATTGTCCCTTTTGTATTCAACCCCGATGCAATTTTTGTGTTCCATGGTCAATGTGAATGTCCAAGGGATACAGAAAACTTGCACAAGTGATCGGAATCTAATACTGGTGTCCCAACAGCCGCTCAAACCACAAACTCTTAGAATATTCACTCTTCTTTTACTTAAGTCGCCATTCTCCTTTTTGTAATCAATCCCGATGCAATTTCCGTGGTTCATGGTCAATGTGAATTTCCAAGGGATACAATAAACCTGCACTGGTGCATCGGAATCTAATACTGGTCTCCCAGGCGCCGCTCAAACCACAAACTCTTAGAAGATTCTCTCTTCATGTACTTAAATCGGCATTGTGCCTTTTGTATTCACTCCCGATGCGATTTCTGTGTTTCAGGGTCAATGTGAAGGTCCAAGGTATACAGTAAACCTGCACTGATGCATCGGAATCCATTACTGGTCATCCAGGTGCCGCTCAAACCACAAACTCTGAGAAGATTCTCTCTTCTCGTACTTCCGCCGGCATTGTCCCTTTTGAATTCAATCCCGATGCAATTTCTGTGTTTCATGGTCAACGTGAAGGTCAATGGGATACAGTAAACTTGCACTGGTGGATCGGAATCTAATACTGGTCTCCCAATAGCCGCTCAAAGCACAAACACTTATATGATTCACTTCTCTTGTGCTTAAGTCGGAATTGTGCTTCTTTATTCAATCCCGATGCGATTTCTGAGTATCATGGTCAATGTGAAGTTCCAAGACATACAGTAAACCTGCACTGGTGCATCGGAATCTAATACTGGTCTCCCAGGAGCTGCTCAAAGCACAAACTCATAAAAGATTCACTCTTCTTGTACTTAAGTCGCCATTGTCCCTAATGTATTCTATCGCGTTGCGATTTCTGTGTTTCATGGTCAATGTGAAGGTCAAAGGGATACAATAAACCTGCACTGGTGCATCAGAATTTAATACTGGTCTCCCAGGAGCCGCTCAAAGCACAAACACTTATATGATTCGAAACTTCCTGGCAGATTAAAACTGTGTGCCCGACCGAGACTCGAACTCGGGACCTTTGCGTTTCGCGGGCAAGTGCTCTACCAACTGAGCTACCGAAGCACGACTCACGCCCGGTACTCACAGCTTTACTTCCGCCAGTACCTCGTCTCCTACCTTCCAAACTTTACAGAAGCTCTCCTGCGAACCTTTCAAAACTAGCACTCCTGAAAGATAGGATATTGCGGAGACATGGCTTAGCCACAGCCTGGGGTATGTTTCCAGAACTGGAAACTTATATGATTCACTTCTCTTGTGCCTAAGTCGGAATTGTGCTTCTTTATTCAATCCCGATGCATTTTGTGAGTATCATCTTCAATGTGAAGTTCAAAGGGATACAGTAAACCTGCACTGTTCCATCGGAATCTAATACTAGTCTCCCAGGGGGCGCTAAAATCACAAACTCTTAGAAGATTCACTATTCTTGTACTTAAGTCGCCATTGTCCCTTTTGTGTTCAATCCCGACGCAAATTCTGTGTTTAATGGTCAATGTGAAGGTCCAAGGGATACAGTAAATCTCAACTATTGCATCGGAATCTAATACTGGTCTCCCAGGCGCCGCTCAAGGAACAAACTCTTAGAAGATATACTCTTCTTGTACTTAAGTCGGCATTGTGCTTATTTTATTCAATCCCGATGCGATTTCTGTGTTTCATGGACATCGTGAAGGTATAAGGGATACAGTAAACCTGCACAAGTGCATTGGAATCTAATACTGGTGTCCTTATAGCCGCTTAAACCACAAACTCTTAGAATATTTACTCTTCTTTTACTTAAGTCGCCATTCTCCCTTTTGTAATCAGACCCGATGCAATTTCCGTGTTTCATGGTCAATGTTATGGTCCAAGGGATACAATTAACCTGCACTGGTGCATCGGAATCTAATACTGGTCTCCCAGGGTCCGCTCAAACCACAAAATCTTTGAGGATTCCCTCTTCTTGTACTTAAATCAGCATTGTCCCTTTTGTTTTCAATCCCAAAGCAATTTCTGTGTTTCATGGTCAATGTGAATTTCCAAGGATTGCAGTAAACCTGCACTGGTGCATCGGAATCTAATACTGGTACCCAGGTGACGCTCAAACAACTAACTCTTGGAAGAATCACTCTTCTTGTACTATAGTCGTCATTGTGAATTTTGTATTCAATCCCGATGTAATATCTGTATTTCATGGTCAATGTGAAGGTCAAAGGGATACGGTAAACCTGCACCGGTGCCTCAGAATCTAATACTGGTCTCCCAGGAGCTGCTCAAAGCACAAACTCATAAAAGATTCACACTTCTTGTACTTAAGTCGCCATTGTCCCTTATGTATTCTATCGCATTGCGTTTTCTGTGTTTCATGGTCAATTTGAAGGTCAAATGGATACAATGAAAATGCACTGGTGCATCGGAATCTAATACTGGCCTCCCAGTAGCCGCTCAAACCACAAACACTTAGTAGATTCACTCTTCTTGTACTTAAGTCGGCATTGTGCCTTTTGTATCCAATCCCGAAATAGTTTCTGTGTTTCATGGTCAATGTGAAGGTCCAAGGGATACAGTAAACATCCACTGGTGAATCGTAATCTAATTCTGGTATCCCAGGGGCCGCTCAAACCACAAACTCTTTGAAGATTTACTCTTCTTGTACTTAAGTCGGCATTGTGCCTTTTGTATTCAATCCCGAAGCGATATCTGTGTTTCATGGACAATGTGAAGGTCCAAGGGATACAGTAAACCTGCACAAGTGCATCGGAATGTAATACAGGTGTCACAATAGCCGCTCAAACCACAAACTCTTAGATGATTCACTCTTCTTGTACTTATGCCGGCATTGTCCATTCTGCATTCAATCCCGATGCAATATCTGTGTTTCATCGTCAATGTGAAGGTCCAAGGGATACAGTAAACCTGCACTGGTGAGTCGGAATCAATTACTGCTCTCCCAGGTGCAGCTCAAACCACTAACTCTTAGAAGATTCACCCTTCTAGTACTTAAGTCGGCATTGTCCCTTTTGTATTCACTCCCGACGCAATTTCTGTGTTCCATGGTCAATGTGAAGGTCGAAGGGATACAGTAAACCAGCACTGGTGCATCGGAATCTAATACTGGGCTCCCAGGAGCCGCCCAAACCATAAATTCTTAGAAGATTCACTCTTCTTGTACTTAAAACGGCATTATCCATTTTGTATTTACTCCCGATGTAATTTCTGTGATTCATGGTCAATGTGAAGATCCAAGGGATACAGTAAACCTGCACTGGTCCATCGGAATCTAATACTAGTCTCCCAGGAGGCGCTCAAAGCACACACTCTTAGACGATTCACTCTTCATGTACTTAAGTCACCATTGTCCCTTTTGTGTTCAATCCCGACGCAAATTCTGTGTTTCATGGTCAATGTGAAGGTCCAAGGGATACAGTAAATCTCAAGTGGTGCATAGGAATCTAATACTGGTCTCGCAGGAGCCGCTCAAAGAACAAACTCTTAGAAGATTTACTCTTCTACTACTTAAGTCGGCATTGTGCCTATTTTATTCAATCCCGATGCGATTTCTGCGTTTCATGGACAACGTGAAGATCCAAGGGATACGGTAAACCTGCACTGGTGCATCGGAATCTAATACTGTTCTCCCAACAGCCACTCAAACCACAAACTCATAGAAGATTCACTCTTCTTGTACTAATACCGGCATTGTCCCTTTTGCATTCACTCCCGATGCAATGTCCGTCTTTTATCGTCAATGTGAAGGTCCAAGGGATACAGTAAACCTGAATTGGTGAATCGGTATCTAATACTGGTCTCCCAGGGTCCGCTCGAATCACAAACTCTTTGAAGATTCCCTCTTCTTCTACTTAAATCAGCATTGTCCCTTTTGTATTCAATGCCAAAGCAATCTCTGTGTTTGACGGTCAATGTCAATTTCCAAGGAATGCAGTAAAACTGCACTGGTGCGTCGGAATCTAATACTGGTATCCCAGGTGACGCTCAAACCACTAACTCTTAGAAGATTCACACTTTTGTACCTAAGTCGGCATTGTCCCTTTTGTATTCAATTCCGATGCAATTTCTGTGTTTCATGGTCATTGTGAAGCTCAAAGGGATACAGTAGACTTGCACTGGTGCATCGGAATCTAATACTGGTCTCCGAGGAGACGCTCAAACCACAAACTCTTAGAAGATTCACTCTTCTTGTACTTAAGTTGGCATTGTGGCTTTTGTATTCAATCCCGATCAATTTTTGTGTTTCATGGGCAATCTGAAGGCCCAAGGAATTCAGTTAACCTGCACTGGCGCATCGGAATCTAATACTGTTCCCCCTAGACCCCTAGAACCACAAACTCTTAGAACATTCACTCTTCTAGTACTTATGCCGGCATTGTCCCTTTTGTATTCAATCCCGATGCAATATCTGTGTTTCATCGTCAATGTGAAGGTCCATGGGATGCAGAAAACCTGCACTGGTGCATCGGAATCTAATACTGGTCGCCCATTAGCTGCTCAATCCCGATGCAATTTCTATGTTTCATGGTCAATGTGAATTTCCAAGAGATACAGTAAACCTGCACTGATGCATTGGAATCTAATACTGCTCCCCAGGAGCCGATCAAAGCACAAACCCTTAGCAGATTCTCTCTTCTTGCACTTAAATCGGCATTGTGCCTTTTGTATTCACTCCCGATGCGATTTCTGTGTTTCGTGGTCAATGTGATGGTCCAAGGGATACAGTAAACCTGCACTGGTGCATCGGAATCAATTAGTGGACTCTTAGGAGCCGCTCAAAGCACAAACTCTTAGAAGATTCAAACTTCTAGTACTTAGGTCGGCAATGTCTCTTTTGCTTTCAATCCCGATGCAATTTCTGTGTTTCATGGTCAATGTGAAGCTCAAAGGGATACAGTAAAAGTGGACTGGTGCATCGGATTCTAATACTGGTCTCCCAGGAGCCGCTCAAACCACAAACTCTTAGAAGATTCACTCTTCCTGCACTTAATTCGGCATTGTGTCTTTGTATTCTATCCCGATGCAATTTCTCTGTTTCGTGGTCAATGTGAAGGACAAATGGATACAGTAAACCGGCATTGGTGCATCGGAATCTAATACTGGTCTCCCAGGAGCCGCTTAAACCACAAACTCTTAGAAGATTCACTCTTTTTGTACTTAAGTCGGCATTGTCCCTTTTGTATTCAATCCCGATGCATTATCTGTGTTTCATGGACAATGTGAATTCCCAAGGGAGACAGTAAAGCTGCGCTGGTGCATCGGAATCTAATACTGGTGTCCCAGGAGCTGCTCAAACCACAAACTCTTAGAAGATTCACTCTTCTTGCACTTAATTAGGCACTGTGTCTTTGTGTTCTATCCCGATGCAATTTCTCTTTTTCGTGGTCAATGTGAAAGTCCAAGGGGTACAGTAAACCTGCACTGGTGCATTGGAATCTAATACTGGTCTCCCAGGAGCCCCTCAAATCACAAACTCTTAGAAGATTCATTCTTCTTATACTTAAGACGGCATTGACCCTTTTGTATTCAATCCCGATGCGTTTTCTGTGTTTCATGGTCAATGGGAACGTCCAAGGCATACAGCAAACCTGCACTGAAGCATCGGAATCTAATACTGGTCTCCCAGCAGCCGCTCAAAGCAAAACGCTGAAAAGATTCCCTCTTCTTGTACTTAAGTCTGCATTGTCCCATTTGTAATCTATCGTGTAGCGATTTCTGTGTTTCTTGGTCATTGTGAATGTCCAAGGGATACAGTAAACCTGCACTGGTGCATAGGAATCTAATTCTGGTCTCCCAGGAGCTGCTCAAACCACAAACTCTTAGAAGATTCACTCTTGTTGTACTTAAGTCAGCATTGTACCTCTTCTATTCAATCCCGATGTAATTTCTGTGTTTCATGGTCAATGTGAAGGTCCAAAGGATACAGTAAAGCTGCACTGCTGCATCGGAACCTAATACTGGTCTCCCAGGAGCCGCTCAAACCACAAACTCTTAGAAGATTCACTCCTCTTGTACTTAAGTCGGCATTGTCCCTTTTGTATTCAATCCCAATGCAATTTCTGTGTTTCATTGGCAAGGTGAATTTCCAAGGGATACAGTAAACCTGCATTGGTGCATTGGAATCTAATACTAGTCTCCCAGCAGCCTCTCAAACCACAAATTCTTAGAAGATTCACTCTTTTTGTACTTAAGTCGGCATTGACCCTTTTGTATTCAACCCTGATGCAATTTCTGTGTTCCATGGTCAATGTCAGGGTCCAACTGATACAGCAAATCTGCACTGGTGCATCGGAATCTAATACTGGTCTCCCAGGAGCCGCTCAAACCACAAACTCTTAGAAGATTCACTCTCCTTGCACTTAATTCGGCATTGTGTTTTTGTATTCTACCCCGATGCAATTTATCTTTTTCGTGGTCAATGTGAAAGTCCAAGGGGTACAGTAAACCTGGACTGGTGCATTGGAATCCAATACTGGTCTCCCAGGAGCCCCTCAAATCACAAACTCTTAGAAGATTCATTCTTCTTGTACTTAAGTCGGCATTGACCTTTTTGTATTCAATCCCGATGCAATTTATCTTTTTCGTGGTCAATGGGAAGGTCCAAGGGGTACAGTACACCTACACTGGTGCATCGGAATCTATTACTGGTCTCCCAGGAGCCGCTCAAATTACAAACTCTTAGAAGATTCACTCTTGTTGTACTTAAGTCAGCATTGTGCTTCTTGTATTCAATCCCGATGTAACTTCTGTGTTTGATGGTCAATGTGATGGTCCAAGGGATACAGCAAACCTGCACTGGTGCATCGGATTTTAATACTGGTCTCCCAGGAGCTGCTCAAACTACAAACTCTTGGGAGATTCGCTCTTCTTGTACTTATGCCGGCATTGTGCCTTTTGTATTCAATCCCAGTGTAATTTCTGTGTTTCATTGTCTAGGTGAATTTCCAAGGGATACAGTAAACCTGCATTGGTGCATTGGAATCTAATACTAGTCTCCCAGCAGCCGCTCAAACCACAAATTCTTAGAAGATTCACTCTTTTTGTACTTAAGTCGGCATTGTACCTTTTGTATTCAATGCCGGTGCAAATTCTATGTTTCATGGTCAATGTGAAGGTCCAACGGATACAGTAAACCTGCTCTGGTACATCGGAATCTAATGCTGGTCTCCCTGCAGCCGCAAAGAACACAAACTCTTAGAAAATTCACTCTTCTTGTCCTTAAGTCGGCATTGTGCCTTTTGTTTTCAATTCCGATGTAACTTCTGCGTTTGATGGTCAATGAGATGGTCCAAGGGATACAGTAAACCTGCACTGGTGCATCGGAATTTAATACTGGTCTCCCAGCAGCTGCTCAAACCACAAACTCTTGGAAGATTCGCTCTTGTTGTACTTAAGCCCGCATTGCCCCTTTAGTATTCAATCCCGATGCAATTTCTGTGTTTCATGGTCAATGTGAATCTCGAAGGAATCTAATACTGGTCTCCCAGGAGCCGCTCAATCCACAAACTCTTAGAAGATTCACTTTTCTTGTACTTAAGTCGGCATTGTGCCTTTTGTATTCAATCCCGATGTAACTTCTGTGTTTGATGGTCAATGTGATGGTCCAAGGGATACAGCAAACCTGCACTGGTGCATCGGATTTTAATACTGGTCTCCCAGGAGCTGCTCAAACTACAAACTCTTGGGAGATTCGCTCTTCTTGTACTTAATCCGGCATTGCCCCTCTTGTATTCAATCCCGATGCAATTTGTGTGTTTCTTGGTCAATGTGAAGCTCAAAGGGATACGGTAGACCTGCACTGGTGCATCGGAATCTAATACTGGTCTCCCAGGAGCCGCTCAAGCCACAAATTCTTAGAAGATTCACTCTTCTTGTACTTTAGTCAGTATTGTAGCTTTTGTTTTCAATGCCGATGTAATTTCTGTGTTTCATGGTCAATGTGAAGGTCCTAGGGATACAGTAAACCCGCACTGGTGCATCGGAATCTAATACTGCTCTCCCTGGAGCCCCTCAAAGCACAAGCTCTTAGAAGTTTCACTCCTCTTGTACTTGAGTCGGCATTGTCCCTTTTGTATTCAATCCTGTCGGAAATTCTG
The DNA here is from genome assembly GCF_021461385.2 of Schistocerca piceifrons. Classification (NCBI taxonomy): domain Eukaryota; kingdom Metazoa; phylum Arthropoda; class Insecta; order Orthoptera; family Acrididae; genus Schistocerca; species Schistocerca piceifrons. The sequence goes on along the minus strand of NC_060139.1, from coordinate 1,021,949,527 downwards.
TGTTTCATGGTCAATTTGAAGGTCCAACGTATACAGTAAACCGGCACTGGTGCATCGGAACCTAATATAGGTCTCCCAGGAACCGCTCAGACCACAAAATCTTAGAAGATTCACTCTTCTTGTCCATAAGTCGGGATTGTACATTTTGTAATTACCACAATGCAATTTCTGTGTTTCATGATCAATGTGAGGGTCCAAGGGATACAGTAAACCGGCACTGGTGCATCGGAATCTAATTCTGGTCTTCCAGGAGCCCCTCAAACCCCAAACTCCTAGAAGATTCACTCTTCATGTACTTAAGTCGGCTTTGTGCCTTTTGTTATCAATCCCGATTCGATTTCTGTGTTTCATGGTCAATGTGAAAGTCCAAGCGATACAGTAAACCTGCACTGGTGCATCGGAAACTAATACTGGCCTTCCAGGAACCCCTCAAACCACAATCTCTTTGAAGATTCACTCTTCTTGTACTTAAGTCGGCATTGTCCCTTTTGTATTCAATCCCGATGCAATTTCTGTGTTTCATGGTCAATCTGAACATCCAAGGGATACAGTAAACTGGCACTGGTGCATCGGAATCTAATACTTGTCTTCCAGGTGCCCCTCAAACCCCAAACTCGTAGAAGATTCACTCTTCTTGTACTTAAGTCTGCTTTGTGCCTTTTGTAATCAATCCCGATACGATTTCTGTGTTACATGGTCAATGTGAAGGTCCAAGGGATACAGTTAACCTGCACTGGTGCATCGGAATCTAATACTGGTCTCCCAAGAGCCGCTCAAAACACAAACTCTTAGAAGATTCACTCTTATTGTACTTATGTTGGCTTTGTGCATTTTGTATTCAAACCCCATGCGATTTCTGTGTTTCATGGTCAATGTGGAGGTCCAAGGGATACAGTAAATCTGCACTGGTGAATCCGTATCTAATACTGGTCTCCCAGCAGCCGCTCAAAACACAAACTCTTAGAAGATTCACTCTTCATGTACTTAAGACGGCATTGTCCCTTTTGTATTCAATCCCGATGCAATTTCTTTGTTTCATGGTCAATGTGAAAGACCAAGGGATACAGTAAACCTGCACTGGTGCATCGCAATTTAAAACTGGTCTCCCAGGAGCCGACCAAACCACATACTCTTAGAAGATTCAGTCTCCTTGTACTTAAGTCCGAATTGTCCCTTTTGTAATCAATCCCGATGCAATTTCTGTGTTTCATGGTTAATGTGAAGTTCCAAGGGATACAGTAAACTTGCTCTGGTGCATCGGAATCTAATACTGGTCTCCCAGGAGCCGCTCAAGCCACAAACTCTTAGAAAATTCACTCTCCTTGCACTTAATTCGGCATTGTGTCTTTGTATTCTATCCCGATGCAATTTCTCTTTTTCGTGGTCAATGTGAAGGTCCAAGGGTTACAGTAAACCTGCACTGATGCATTGGAATCCAATACTGGTCTCCCAGGAGCCCCTCAAATCACAAACTCTTAGAAGATTTATTCTTCTTGTACTTAAGTCGGCATTGACCTTTTTGTATTCAATCCCGATGCAATTGATCTTTTTCGTGGTCAATGGTAAGGTCCAAGGGGTACAGTACACCTACACTGGTGCATCGGAATCTATTACTGGTCTCCCAGGAGCCGCTCAAATTACAAACTCTTAGAAGATTCACTCTTGTTGTACTTAAGACAGCATTGTGCTTCTTGTATTCAATCCCGATGTAATTTCTGTGTTTCATGCTCAATGTGAAGGTCCAAAGGATACAGTAAAGCAGCACTGCTGCATCGGAACCTAATACTGGTCTCCCAGGAGCCGCTCAAACCACAAACTGTGGGAAGATTCGCTCTTCTTGTACTTATGCCGGCATTGTGCCTTTTGTATTCAATCCCAATGCACTTTCTGTGTTTCATTGTCAATGTGAATTTCCAAGGGATACAGTAAACCTGCATTGGTGCATTGGAATCTAATACTAGTCTCCCAACAGCCGCTCAAACCACAAATTCTTAGAAGATTCACTCTTTTTGTACTTAAGTCGGCATTGTACCCTTTGTATTCAATGCCGGGCAAATTCTGTGTTTCATGGTCAATGTGAAGGTCCAACGGATACAGTAAACCTGCTCTGGTGCATCGGAATCTAATGCTGGTCTCCCTGCAGCCGCAAAGAACACAAACTCTTAGAAAATTCACTCTTCTTGTCCTTAACTCGGCATTGTGCCTTTTGTTTTCAATCCCGATGTAACTTCTGTGTTTGATGGTCAATGAGATGGTCCAAGGGATACAGTAAACCTGCACTGGTGCATCGGAATTTAATACTGGTCTCCCAGCAGCTGCTCAAACCACAAACTCTTGGAAGATTCGCTCTTGTTGTACTTAAGCCCGCATTGCCCCTTTAGTATTCAATCCCGATGCAATTTCTGTGTTTCATGGTCAATGTGAATCTCGAAGGAATGTAATACTGGTCTCCCAGGAGCCGCTCAATCCACAAACTCTTAGAAGATTCACTTTTCTTGTACTTAAGTCGGCATTGTGCCTTTTGAATCAATCCCGATGTAACTTCTGTGTTTGATGGTCAATGTGTTGGTCCAAGGGATACAGCAAACCTGTACTGGTGCATCGGATTTTAATACTGGTCACCCAGGAGCTGCTCAAACTACAAACTCTTGGAGGATTCGCTCTTCTTGTACTTAATCCGGCATTGCCCCTCTTGTATTCAATCCCGATGCAATTTGTGTGTTTCTTGGTCAATGTGAAGCTCAAAGGGATACAGTAGACCTGCACTGGTGCATCGGAATCTAATACTGGTCTCCCAGGAGCCGCTCAAGTCACAAATTCTTAGAAGATTCACTCTTCTTGTACTTTAGTCAGTATTGTAGCTTTTGTTTTCAATGCCGATGTAATTTCTGTGTTTCATGGTCAATGTGAAGGTCCTAGGGATACAGTAAACCCGCACTGGTGCATCGGAATCTAATACTGCTCTCCCTGGAGCCCCTCAAAGCACAAGCTCTTAGAAGTTTCACTCCTCTTGTACTTGAGTCGGCATTGTCCCTTTTGTATTCAATCCTGTCGCAAATTCTGTGTTTCATGGTCAATTTGAAGGTCCAAGGGATACAGTATACCTACACTTGTGCATCAGAATCCAATACACGTCTCCCAGGAGCCGCTCAAAGCACAAGCTCTTAGAAGATTCACTGTCCTTGTACTTAAGTCGGCATTGTCCCTTTTGTATTCAATCCCGATGCAATTTCTGTGTTTCATGGTCAATGTGAAAGTCCAAGGTATACAGTAAACCAGCACTGGTGCATCGGAATCTAATACTGGTGTCCCAGGAGCCGCTCAAACCACAAACTCTTAGAAGATTCACTCTTCTTGTACTTAAGTAGGCATTGTCCCTTTTGTGCTTAATCCCAATGAAATTTCTGTGTTTCGTGGTCAATGTGAAAGTCCAAGCGATACAGTAAACCTGCACTGGTGCATCGGAATCTAATACTGGCCTTCCAGGAACCCCTCAAACCACAATCTCTTTGAAGATTCACTCTTCTTGTACTTAAGTCGGCATTGTCCCTTTTGTATTCAATCCCGATGCAATTTCTGTGTTTCATGGTCAATCTGAACATCCAACGGATACAGTAAACTGGCACTGGTGCATCGGAATCTAATACTTGTCTTCCAGGTGCCCCTCAAACCCCAAACTCGTAGAAGATTCACTCTTCTTGTACTTAAGTCTGCTTTGTGCCTTTTGTAATCAATCCCGATACGATTTCTGTGTTACATGGTCAATGTGAAGGTCCAAGGGATACAGTTAACCTGCACTGGTGCATCGGAATCTAATACTGGTCTCCCAAGAGCCGCTCAAAGCACAAACTCTTAGAAGATTCACTCTTATTGTACTTATGTTGGCTTTGTGCATTTTGTATTCAAACCCCATGCGATTTCTGTGTTTCATGGTCAATGTGAAAGACCAAGGGATACTGTAAACCTGCACTGGTGCATCGCAATTTAAAACTGGTCTCCCAGGAGCCGACCAAACCACATACTCTTAGAAGATTCAGTCTCCTTGTACTTAAGTCCGAATTGTCCCTTTTGTAATCAATCCCGATGCAATATCTGTGTTTCATGGTTAATGTGAAGTTCCAAGGGATACAGTAAACTTGCACTGGTGCATCTAAATCTAATTCTGGACTCCCAGGAGACGCTCAAACCACAAACTCTTAGAAGATTCACTCTTCTTGTACTTAAGTCGGCATTGTGCCTGTTGTATTCAATCCCGAAGCGATTTCTGTGATTCATGGTCAATGTGAAGTTTTAAGGGATACAATAAACCTGCACTGGTGCATCGGTATCTAATACAGGTCTCCCAGGAGCCGCTCAGATCACAAACTCTTAAAAGATTCTCTCTTCTTGTACTTAAGTCGTAACAGTCCCTTTGTATTGTATCGCGTTGCGATTTCTGTGTTTCATGGTCGATGTGAAGGTCCAAGGGATACAGTAAACCTGCACTGGTGCATCGGAATCTTATACTGGTCTCCCAGGAGCCGCTCAAACTACACACTCTAAGTGGATTCAATCTTCTTGTACTTAAGTCGGCATTGTCCTTTTGTATTCAATCCCGATGCAATATCTGTGTTTCGTGGTCAATGTGAACGTCCAAGGGATACAGTAAACCTGCACTGGTGCATCTGAATCTAATACTGGTCTCCCTGGAGCCGCTCAAACCACAACCTCTTAGAAGATTCACTCTTCTCGTACTTAAGTCGGCATTGTCCCATTTGTATTCAATCCCGATGCGATTTCTGTGTTTCATGGTCAATGTGAAAGTCCAAGGGATACAGTAAACCTGCACTGGTGCATCGGAATTTAATACTGGTCTCCCAGGAGCCGACCATACCACATACTCTTAGAAGATTCAGTCTCCTTGTACTTAAGTCCGAATTGTCCTTTTGTAATCAATCCCGATGCAATTTCTGTGTTTCATGGTTAATGTGAAGTTCCAAGGGATACAGTAAACTTGCACTGGTGCATCTAAATCTAATTCTGGACTCCCAGGAGACGCTCAAACCACAAACTCTTAGAAGATTCACTCTTCTTGTACTTAAGTCGGCATTGTGCCTGTTGTATTCAATCCCGAAGCGATATCTGTGATTCATGGTCAATGTGAAGTTTTAAGGGATACAATAAACTTGCACTGGTGCATCGGTATCTAATACAGGTCTCCCAGGAGCCGCTCAGATCACAAACTCTTAAAAGATTCTCTCTTCTTGTACTGAAGTCGTAACAGTCCCTTTGTATTCTATCGCGTTGCGATTTCTGTGTTTCATGGTCGATGTGAAGGTCCAAGGGATACAGTTAACCTGCACTGGTGCATCGGAATCTAATACTGGTCTCCCAAGAGCCGCTCAAAGCACAAACTCTTAGAAGATTCACTCTTATTGCACTTATGTTGGCTTTGTGCATTTTGTATTCAAACCCCATGCGATTTCTGTGTTTCATGGTCAATGTGGAGGTCCAAGGGATACAGTAAATCTGCACTGGTGAATCCGTATCTAATACTGGTCTCCCAGCAGCCGCTCAAAACACAAACTCTTAGAAGATTCACTCTTCATGTACTTAAGACGGTATTGTCCCCTTTGTATTCAATCCCGATGCAATTTCTTTGTTTCATGGTCAATGTGAAAGACCAAGGGATACAGTAAACCTGCACTGGTGCATCGCAATTTAAAACTGGTCTCCCAGGAGCCGACCAAACCACATACTCTTAGAAAATTCAGTCTCCTTGTACTTAAGTCCGAATTGTCCCTTTTGTAATCAATCCCGATGCAATATCTGTGTTTCATGGTTAATGTGAAGTTCCAAGGGATACAGTAAACTTGCACTGGTGCATCTAAATCTAATTCTGGACTCCCAGGAGACGCTCAAACCACAAACTCTTAGAAGATTCACTCTTCTTGTACTTAAGTCGGCATTGTGCCTGTTGTACTCAATCCCGAAGCGATTTCTGTGATTCATGGTCAATGTGAAGTTTTAAGGGATACAATAAACCTGCACTGGTGCATCGGTATCTAATACAGGTCTCCCAGGAGCCGCTCAGATCACAAACTCTTAAAAGATTCTCTCTTCTTGTACTTAAGTCGTAACAGTCCCTTTGTATTGTATCGCGTTGCGATTTCTGTGTTTCATGGTCGATGTGAAGGTCCAAGGGATACAGTAAACCTGCACTGGTGCATCGGAATCTTATACTGGTCTCCCAGGAGCCGCTCAAACTACACACTCTAAGTGGATTCAATCTTCTTGTACTTAAGTCGGCATTGTCCTTTTGTATTCAATCCCGATGCAATATCTGTGTTTCGTGGTCAATGTGAACGTCCAAGGGATACAGTAAACCTGCACTGGTGCATCTGAATCTAATACTGGTCTCCCTGGAGCCGCTCAAACCACAACCTCTTAGAAGATTCACTCTTCTCGTACTTAAGTCGGCATTGTCCCATTTGTATTCAATCCCGATGCGATTTCTGTGTTTCATGGTCAATGTGAAAGTCCAAGGGATACAGTAAACCTGCACTGGTGCATCGGAATTTAATACTGGTCTCCCAGGAGCCGACCATACCACATACTCTTAGAAGATTCAGTCTCCTTGTACTTAAGTCCGAATTGTCCTTTTGTAATCAATCCCGATGCAATTTCTGTGTTTCATGGTTAATGTGAAGTTCCAAGGGATACAGTAAACTTGCACTGGTGCATCTAAATCTAATTCTGGACTCCCAGGAGACGCTCAAACCACAAACTCTTAGAAGATTCACTCTTCTTGTACTTAAGTCGGCATTGTGCCTGTTGTATTCAATCCCGAAGCGATATCTGTGATTCATGGTCAATGTGAAGTTTTAAGGGATACAATAAACTTGCACTGGTGCATCGGTATCTAATACAGGTCTCCCAGGAGCCGCTCAGATCACAAACTCTTAAAAGATTCTCTCTTCTTGTACTGAAGTCGTAACAGTCCCTTTGTATTCTATCGCGTTGCGATTTCTGTGTTTCATGGTCGATGTGAAGGTCCAAGGGATACAGTAAACCTGCACTGGTGCATTGGAATCTTATACTGGTCTCCCAGGCGCCGCTCAAACTAAACACTCTAAGTGGATTCAATCTTCTTGTACTTAAGTCGGCATTGTCTTTTTGTATTCAATCCCGATGCAATATCTGTGTTTCGTGGTCAATGTGAACGTCCAAGGAATACAGTAAACCTGCACTGGTGCATCTGAATCTAATACTGGTCTCCCTGGAGGCGCTCAAACCACAACCTCTTAGAAGATTCACTCTTCTCGTACTTAAGTCGGCATTGTCCCATCTGTATTAAATCCCGGTGCGATTTCTGTGTTTCATGGCCAATGTGAAAGTCCAAGGAATACAGTAAACCTGCACTGGTGCATCGGAATTTAATACTGGTCTCCCAGGAGCCGACCATACCACATACTCTTAGAAGATTCAGTCTCCTTGTACTTAAGTCCGAATTGTCCTTTTGTAATCAATCCCGATGCAATTTCTGTGTTTCATGGTTAATGTGAAGTTCCAAGGGATACAGTAAACTTGCACTGGTGCATCTAAATCTAATTCTGGACTCCCAGGAGACGCTCAAACCACAAACTCTTAGAAGATTCACTCTTCTTGTCCTTAAGGCGGCATTGTGCCAGTTGTATTCAATCCCGAAGCGATTTCTGTGATTCAGGGTCAATGTGAAGTTTTAAGGGATACAATAAACCTGCACTGGTGCATCGGTATCTAATACAGGTCTCCCAGGAGCCGCTCAGATCACAAACTCTTAAAAGATTCTCTCTTCTTGTACTGAAGTCGTAACAGTCCCTTTGTATTCTATCGCGTTGCGATATCTGTGTTTCATGGTCGATGTGAAGGTCCAAGGGATACAGCAAACCTGCACTGGTGCATCGGAATCTTATACTGGTCTCCCAGGCGCCGCTCAAACTACACACTCTAAGTGGATTCAATCGTCTTGTACTTAAGTCGGCATTGTCTTTTTGTATTCAATCCCGATGCAATATCTGTGTTTCGTGGTCTATGTGAACGTCCAAGGGATACAGTAAACCATCACTGGTGCATCTGAATCTAATACCGGTCTCCCAGGAGCCGCTCAAAGCACAAACTCTTAGAAGATTCACTCCTCTTGTACTTAAGTGGGAATTGTCCCTTTTATATTCAATACCGACCAAATTCTGTCTTTCATTGTCAATGTGAAGGTCCAAGGGATACAGGAAAGCTGCATGGTGCATCAGAATCTAATACTGGTGTCCCAGGAGCCGCTCAAACCACAAATTCCTAGAAGATTCACTCTTCTTGTACCTAAGTCGGCATTGTCCCATTTGTATTCAATCCCGATGCAATTTCAGTGTGTCATGGTCAGTGTTAAGATCCAAGGGATTCAGTGAACCTGCACTGGTGCATCGAAATCTAATACTGGTCTCCCAGGAGCCGCTCAAAGCACAGACTCTTAAAAGATCACTCTCTTAGTAGTTAAGTCTACTTGTCCCTTTTGTGCTCAATCCCGATGAAATTTCTCTGTTTCTTGGTCAATGTGAAAGTCCAAGGGATACAGTAAACCTGCACTGGTGCATCGGAATCTAATACTGTCCTTCCAGGAACCCCTCAAACCACAATCTCTTAGAAGATTCACTCTTCTGGTACTTAAGTCGGTATTGTCGAATTCGTATTCAATCCCGATGCAATTTCTGTGTTTCATAGTCAATGTGAAGATCCAAGGGATACAGTAAACTGGCACTGGTGCATCGGAATCTAATACTCGTCTTCCAGGAGCCCCTCAAACCCCAAACTCGTAGAAGATTCACTCTTCTTGTACTTAAGTCTGCTTTGTGCATTTTGTAATCAATCCCGATACGATTTCTGTGTTACATGGTCAATGTGAAGGTCCAAGGGACACAGTAAACCTGCACTGGTGCATCGGAATCTAATACCAGTCTCCCAAGAGCCGCTCAAAGCACAAACTCTTAGAAGATTCACTCTTACTGTACTTATGTTGGCTTTGTGCATTTTGTATTCAATCCCCACGCGATTTCTGTGTTTCATTGTCAATGTGAAGGTCCAAGGGATACAGTAAATCAGCACTGGTGCATCGGTATCTAATACAGGTCTCCCAGGAGCCGCTCAGAGCACAAATTCTTAAAAGATCCTCTCTCTTGTTCTTAAGTCGTAACAGTCCCTTAGTATTCTATCGCGTTGCGATTTCTGTGTTTCATGGTCGATGTGAAAGTCCAAGGGATACAGTAAACCTGCACTGGTGCATCGGAATCTTATACTGGTCTCCCAGGAGCCGCTCAAACTACACACTCTAATTGGATTCAATCTTCTTGTATTTAAGTCGGCATTGTCCCTTTTGCATTCAATCCCGATGCAATCTCTGCGTTTCATGATCGATGTGTAGGTCGCAAGGATACAGTAAACCTGCACTGGAGCATCGAAGTCTAATATTGATCTCCCAGGAGCCGCTCAAACCACAATCTCTTAGAGGATTCACTCTTCTCGTAGTTTAATCGGCATTGTCCCTTTTGTATTCTATCCCGATGCGATTTCTGTGTCTCATGGTCAAGGTCAAGTTAAAAGGGACGCAGTTAAGCTACACCGGTGCATCAGAATATAATACTGGCCTCCCAGAAGACTCTCAAAGTACAAACTCTTAGAAGATTCATTCTTCTTGTTCTTAAGTCGGCATTGTCCCTTTTGTATTCAATCCCGATGAAATTTCTGTGTTTCATGGTCAACGTGAAGGTCCAAGGAATACAGGAAACCTGCATGGTGCATCGGAATATAATACTGGTCTCCCAGGAGCAGCCCAAAGCACAAACTCTTGGAAGATTCACTCTTCTTTTACTTATGTCGGCATTGTCCCTTTTGCATTCAATCCCGATGCAATTTCTGTGCTTCATGGTCAATGTCAAGGTCCATGGGAAGAGTAAACCTGAAATGGTGAAACGGAATCTAATACTGGTCTCCTAGGAGCCGCTCAAAACACAAACTCTTAAAAGATTCACTCTTCCTGTGCTTAATTCGGCATTGTCCCTTTTGTAATCAATCCCGACGCAATTTCTATGTTTCATGGTCAACGTGAAGGTCCATGGGATACAGTTAACCGGCGCTGGTGCACCGGAATCTAATACTGGTCTCCCAGGAGCCGCCCAAAGCACAAACTCTTGGAAAATTCACTCTTCTTTTACTTAAGTCGGCATTGTGTCATTTGTATTCAATCCCAATGCAATTTCCGTTTTTCATCTTCAATGTGAAGGTCCAAGGGATAGAGTAAACCTGCATGGGTGCATTGGAATCTAATACTGGCCACCCAGGAACCGCTCAAATCACAAACACTTAAAAGAGTCACTCTTCTTGTTATAAACTCGGCATTGTCCCTTTTGTATTCTATCACGTTGCTATTTCTGTGTTTCATGTTAAATGTGAAGGTCCAATTGATACAATAAACCTGAACTGGTAAATCGGAATCTAATACTGGTCTCCCAGGAGCCGCTCAAAGCACAAACTCTTAGAAGATACACTCTTCTTGTACTTAAGTCGGCATTATCTCTTTTGTAGTCAATCCCGATGCATTTTCTGTATTTCATGGTCAATGTGAAGGTCCAAGGGATACAGTAAACGTGCACTGGTGCCTGGGAATCTAATACTGGTGTCCCAAGAGCCGCTCAAACCACACTCTCTTAGAAGATTCACACTTCTTTTTACTTAAGTCGGTATTCTCTCTTTTGTAATCAATCCCGATGCAATTTCTGTGTTTCATGGTCATTGTGAAAGTCCAAGGGATACAGTAAACCGGCACTGCTGTACCGGAATCTAATACTGGTCTCCCAGGAACCGCTCAAAGCACAAACTCTTAGAAGATACACTCTTCTTGTACTTAAGTCAGTATTGTGCTTTTGTATTCAATCCCGATGCGATTTCTGAGTTTCATGGTCAATGTGATGGTCCAAGGTATACAGTAAACCTGCACTGGTGTATCGGAATCTAATACTGGTCTCCCAAGATCCGCTCAAACCAGAAACTCTTTGCAGTTCACTCTTCTTGGACTTAAGTCGGTATTGTGCTTTCTGTATTCAATCCCAATGCGATTTCTGTGTTTCATGGTCAATGTTAAGGTCCAAGGGAAATGGTAAACCTCCACTGGTGCGTCGGAATCAAATACTGGTCTCCCAGGATTCGCTAAAACCAAAAACTCTTAGAAGATTCAATCTTCTTGTACTTAGGTCGGCATTGTCCCGTGTGTATTCAATCCCGATGCATTTTCTGTATTTCATGGTCAATGTGAAAGTCCAAGGGATACAGTAAACGTACACTTGTGCCTGGGAATCTAAAACTGGTGTCCCAGGAGCCGCTAAAAACCACACTCTCTTAGAAGATTCACACTTCTTTTTAGTTAAGTCGGTATTCTCCCTTTTGTAATCAATCATGACGCAATTTCTGTGTCTCACGGTCTATGTGAAAGTCCAAGGGATACAGTAAACCGGCACTGCTGCACCGGAATCTAATACTGGTCTCCCAGGAGCCGCTCAAAGCACAAACTGTTTAAAGATTCACTCTTCTTGTACTTAAGTCGGCATTGTCCGTTTTGTATTAAATCGCGTTGCGATTTCTGTGTTTCATGGTCAATGCGAAGGTCCAAGGGATACAGTAAACCTGCACTGGTACATCAGAATCTAATACTGGTCTCCCAGGAGCCACTCAAAGCACAAACACTTAGAAGATACACTCTTCATGTATTTAAGTCAGTATTGTGCTTTTGTATTCAATCCCGATGCGATTTCTGTGTTTCATGGTCAATGTGATGGTCCAAGGGATACAGAAAACCTGCACTGGTGCATGTGAATCTAATACTGGTCTCCCAGGATTCGCTCAAACCAAAAACGGTTACAAGATTCACTCTTCTTGTACTTACGTCGGCATTGTTCTTTTGTATTCAATCCCGAAGCATTTTCAGTATTTCATGGTCAATGTGAAGGTCATGGGATACAGTAAACGTGCACTGGTGCATGGGAATCTAATACTGGTGTCCCAGGTGCCGCTCAAACCATAATCTCTTAGAAGATTCCCTCTTCTTTTTACTTAAGTCGGCATTCTCAGTTTTGTAATCAATCCCGATGGAATTTCTGTGTTTCACGGTCAATATGAAGGTCCAGGGGATACAGTAAACCGGCACTGGTGCACCGGAATCTAATACTGGTGACCCAGGAGCCACTCAAACTACAAAATCTTAGAAGATTCACTCTTCTTGTACTTAAGTCGTCATTGTCCATTTTGTATTAAATCGCGTTGCGATTTCTGTGTTTCATGGTCAATGCGAAGGTCCAAGGGATACAGGAAACCTGCACTGGTGCATCAATATGTAATACTGTTTACCCAGGAGCCGCTCAAATCACAAACTCTTTAAAGATTCATTCTTCTTGTACTTAAGTCGGCATTGTCCCTTTTGTATTATATCGCGTTGCGATATCTGTGCTTCATGGTCAATGTGAAGGTCCAAGGGATACAGTAAACTAGCACTGGTGCATCGGAATCTATTACTGGTGCCCCATTAGCCGCTCAAACCACAATCTCTTATAAGATTCACTCTTCTTGTACTTAAGTCGGCATTGTGCATACAGTATTCAATCCCGATCCGATTTCTGTGCTTCGTGGTCAATGTGCAGGTCCAAGGGATACAGTAAACCAGCACTGGTACACCGGAATCTAATACTGGACTCCCAGGAGCCGCTCAAAGCACAAACCCTTAGAGGATTCACTCTGCTTGTACTTAACGCTTCATGGTCAACCTGAAGGTCCATGGGATACAGTGAACCTCCACAGGTGCATCAGAATCTAATAGTGTTCTCCCCAGGGCAGCTCACATCACAAACTCTAATTACATTCACTGTTCTTCTACTTAAGTCGGCATTCTCCCTTTTATATTCAATCCCGATGCAATTTCTGTGTTTCATGGTCAAAGTGAAGGTCCCAGGGATACAGTAAACCAGCACTGGTGCATCGGAATTTATTACTGGTGTCCCAGGAGCCGCTCAAACCAAAACTGTTGAAGATTCACTCTTCTTGTACTAAAGTCGGCATTGCGCATTTTGTATTCAATCCCGATGCGATTTCTGTGTTTCATGGTGAATGTGAAGGTCCAAGGGATACAGTAAACCTACACTGGTGCATCGGAATCTATTACTGGTCTCCAAGAGCCGCTCAAAGCACAAACTCTAGGAGATTCACTCTTCTGGTACTTATGTCGGCATTGTGTCTTTTGTATTCAATCCCGATGCTATTTCTGTGTTCCATGCTCAATGTGAAAGCATAAGGGATACAGTAATCTTGCACTGATTCATCGGAATCTAATACTGGTCTTTCCAGGAGCCGCTCAAACCACAACCTCTTAGAAGATTCACTCTTTTCGTAGTTAAGTCGGCATTGTCCCTTTAGTATTCAATCCCGATGCGATTTCTCTGTTGCATGGTCAATGTGAAGGTCCAAGGGATACAGCATACCTGCACTGGTGCATCGGAATCTAATACTGGTGTCCCAGGAGCCGTTCAATCCACAAACTCTTAGAAGATTCACTCTTCTTGTACTTAAGTCGGCATTGTGCATTTCGTATTCAATCCCGATGCGATTACTGTATTTCATGGTAAATGTGAAGGTCCAAGGGATACGGTAAACCTGCACTGGTACATCGGAATCTAATACTGATCTCCCAGGAGTCGCTAAAAGCACAAACTCTTGGAAGATTTACTCTTCTTGTATCTAAGTCGTCATTGTCCTTTTGTATTCAATCCCGATGCAATTTCTGTGTTTCATGGTCAATGTCAAGGTCCAAGGGATACAGCAAACCTGCACTGGAGCATCCGAATCTAATACTGGTGTCCCAGGAGCCGTTCAATCCACAAACTCTTAGAAGATTCACTCTTCTTGTACTTAAGTTGGCATTGTGCATTTTATATTCAATCCCGATGCCATTCCTGTGTTTCATGGTCAATGCTAAGCTCCAAGGGATACAGTTAACCTGGACTGGTGCATCGGAATCTATTACTGGCCTCCCAGGAGGCTCTCAAAGCACAATCTCTTAGAAGAATCACTCTTCTTGTACTTAAGTCGGCATTGTCCCTTTTGTATGCAATCCTGGTGCAATTTCTGTGTTTCATGGACAATGAGAAGGTCCAAGGGATACAGTAAACTTGCACTGGTGCATCGGAATCTAATACTGGTCTCCCACGAGCTGCTCATACCTCAAACTTGTAGAAGATTCACTCTTCTTATACTTAAGTCGGCATTGTCCCTTTTGCATTCAATCCCGATGCAATTTTGTGCTTCATGGTCAATGTGAAGGTCCATGGGATTTAGTAAACCTCCAATGATGAAACAGAATATAATACTGGTCTCCCAGGAGCCGCTCAAAGCACAAACTCTTACAAGATTCACTCTTCTTGTACTTAAGTCGGCATTGTCCCTTTTGTATTCAATCCCGATGCAATTTCTGTGTTTCATAGTCAATGTCAAGTTCCAAGGGATACAGTAAACCTGTACTGGTGAATCGGACTCTAATACTGTTCTGCCAGGAGCCGCACAAACCGCATCTTAGAAGAATCTCTCTTCTTGTACTAAAGTCGTCATTGTCTTTTTGTATTCAATCCCGATGCGATTTCTGTGTTTCATGGTCAATGTGAAGGTCCAAGGCATACAGTAAACCTGCACTGGTGCATCGGAATCTATTGCTGGTCTCCAAGAGCCGCTGAAAGTACAAACTTTTAGGACATTTACTCTTCTTGTGCTTAAGTCGGCATTGTGCCTTTTGTATTCAATCCTGATGCTATCTCTGTGTTTCATGGTCAATGTGAATTCATAAGGGATACAATAAACTTGCACTGGTTCATCGGAAACTAATACTGGCCTCCCAGGAGCCGCTCAAACCACAACATCTTAGAAGATTCACTCTTCTTATAGTTAAGTCGGCATTGTCCTTCTTGTATTCAATCCCTATGCAATTTCTGTGTTTCACGGTCAATGTTAAGGTCCAAGGGAAACAGTAAATCTGCATTGGAGCATCGGAATCTAATACTGGTCTCCCAGGAGCCACTCAAAGCACAAACTCTTAGAAGATTCACTCTTCTTGTACTTAAGTCGGCACTTTGCCTTTTGTATTCCATCCCGATGCAGTTTCTGTACTTCATGGTCAATGTGAAGGTCCATAGGATACAGAAAACCTGCAATGGTGATTCGGAATCTAAAACTGATCTCCCAGGAGCCGCTCAAAACACAAATTCCTAAATGATTCACTGTTCTTGTACTTACGTCGGCATTGTCCCTTTTGTATTCCATTGCGTTGCGATTTCTGACTTTCATGGTCAATGTAAAGGTCCAAGTGGTACAGTAAACCTGCACTGGTGCATCGGAATCTAATACTGGTCTCCCAGGAGCCGCTCAAACCACAAACTCGTAGAAGATAAAATCTTCTTGTACTTATGTCTTTATTGTCCCTTTTGGATTAAATCCCGATGTAATGTCTGTGTTTCATGGTCAATGTGAAGGTCCAAGGGATAGAGCAAACCTCCACTGGTGCATCGGAATGTAATACTGGTCTCCCAGGACCCGCTCAAACCACAAACTCTGGGAAGATTCGCTCTTCTTGTACTTCAGCCGGCATTGTCCCTTTTGTATTCCATCCCGATGTAATTTCTGTGTTTCATGGGCAATGTGAAGTTCGAAGGGATACAGTAAACCTGCAATGGTGAATCGGAATCTAATACTGGTCTCCAAGAGCCGCTCAAAGCACAAATTCTTAGGAGATTCACTCTTCATGTGCTTAAGTCGGCATTGTCCCTTTTGTATTCAATCCCGATGCAATTTCTGTGTATCATGGTCAATGCGAAGGTTCATGGGATACAGTAAACCTGCAATGGTGAATCGGAATCTAATACTGGTGTCCCAGGAGCCGCACAAAGCACAAACTCTTAGAAGATTCACTCTTCTTGTACTTAAGTCGGCATTGTGCCATTTGTATTCAATCCTGAAGCTATTTCTGTGTTTCATGGTCAATGTGAAGGCATAAGGGATACAGTAAACCTGCACTGGTTCATCGGAATCTAATACTGGTCTCCCAGGAGCCGCTCAAACCACAACATCTTACAAGAATCACTCTTCTTGTACTTAAGTCGTCATTGTCTTTTTAGTATTCAATCCCGATGCGATTTCTGTGTTTCATAGTCAATGTCAAGTTCCAAGGGATACAGTAAACCTGTACTGGTGAATCGGACTCTAATACTGTTCTGCCAGGAGCCGCACAAACCACATCTTAGAAGAATCTCTCTTCTTGTACTAAAGTCGTCATTGTCTTTTTGTATTCAATCCCGATGCGATTTCTGTGTTTCATGGTCAATGTGAAGGTCCAAGGGTTACAGTAAACCCGCACTGGAGCATCGGAATCTAATACTGGCCTCCAAGAGCCGCTCAAAGCACAAATTCTTAGGAGATTCGCTCTTCTTGTACTTAAGTCAGCATTGTGCCTTTTGTATTCAATCCTGATGCATTTTCTGTGTTTCATGGTCAATGTCAAGGTCCAAGGGATACAGTAAACCTGCACTGGTGAATCGAAATCTAATATTGGTCTCCCAGCAGCCGCTCAAACCAAAAACTCTGGGAGGATTCGCTCTTCTTGTACTTCTGCCGGCATTGTGCATTTTGCATTCAATCCCGATGCTATTTCAGTCTTTCATGGTCAATGTGAAGGCCGAAGGGATCCAGTAAAACTGCACTGGTGTATCGGAATCTAATACTGGTCTCCAAGGAGACGCTCAAACCACAAACACTCAGAAGATTCACTCTTCTTGTACCTAGGCCATCATTGTCCCTTTTGTATTCAATCCCAATGCAATGTCTATGCTTCATGGTCAATGCGAAGGTCCATGGAAAACAGTAAACCTGGAATGGTGAATTGGAGTCTAATACTAGTCTCCCAGGAGCCGCTCAAGCCACAATCCCTTAGAAGATTCACTCTTCTTGTACTTATGTCGGCATTGTGCCTTTTGTATTGTATCCCGATGTAATTTCTGTGTTGCATGGTCAATGTGAAGTTCCAAGGGATACAGCAAACCTGCTCTGGTGCATCGGAATCTAATACTGGTCTCCCAGGAGCCGCTCAAACCACAAACCATGGGAAGATTCGCTCTTCTTGTTCTTAAGCCGGCATTGTCCCTTTTGTATTCAATCCCGATGCAATTTCTGTGTTTCGTGGCCAATGTGAAGGTCGAAGGGATACAGTAAACCTGCACTGGTGCTTCGGAATCTAATACTGGTCTGCCAGGAGCCGCTCAAACCACAATCTCTTAGAAGAATCACTCTTCTTGTACTTAAGTCTGCATTATCCCTTTTGTATTAAATCCCGATGTAATTTCTGGGTTTCACGGTCAATGTGAGGGTCCAAGGGATATAGTAAACCTGCACTGGTGCATCGTAATCTAATACTGGTGTCCCAGGAGGCGCTCAAACCACAAATCCTTAGAACATTCACTCTTCTTGTACTTAAGTCGGCATTGTGCATTTTGAATTCAATCACGATGCGATTTCTGTGTTTCATGGTCAATGTGAAGGTCACGGGAAACAGTTAACCTGCACCGGTACATCGGAATCTAATACTGGTCCCCCAGAGCCGCTAAAAGCACAAACTCTTAGAAGATACACTCTTCTTGTACTTGAGTCGGTATTGTGCTTTTGTATTCAATCCCGATGCGATATCTGTGTTTCATGGTCAATGTAAGATCCAAAGGATACAGTAAACCTGCATTGGTGCATCGGAATTTATTACTAGTCTCCAGGAGCCGCTCAAAGCACAAACTATTAAAAGATTCATTCTTCTTGCACTTAAGTCGGCATTGTCCCTTTTGTATTCCATCGCGTTGCGATTTCTGTCTTTCATGGTCAATGTGAAGGTCCAAGTGATACCGTTAACCTGCACTGGTGCATCGGAATCTAGTACTGGTCTCCCAGGAGCCGCTCAAACCACAATCTCTTAGAAGATTCACTCTTCTTGTACTTAAGTCGGCATTGTGCCTTTGGTATTCAATCCCGATGTAATTTTTGTGTTTCATGGTCAGTGTGAAGGTCCAAGGGATGCAGCAAACCTCCACTGATGCATCGGAATCTAATACTGGTCTCCCAGGACCCGCTCAAACCACAAACTCTGGGAAGATTCGCTCTTCTTGTATTTCAGCCGGCATTGTCCCTTTTGCATTCAATCCCAAGTCAATTTCTGTGTATCATGGTCAATGTGAAGGTCGAAGGGATACAGTAAACCTGCACTGGTCCATCGGAGTCTAATACTGGTCTCCCAGAAGACGCTCAAACCACAAACACTTAGATGATTCACTCTTCTTGTACTTAAGTCTGCATTGACCCTTTTGTATTCAATCCCGATATAATTTCTGTGTTTCATGGTCGATGTGAAGGTCCAAGGGATACAGTAATATTGCACTGATGCATCGGATTCTAATACTGATTTCCCACTAGCCACTCAAAGCATAAACTCTCAGAAGATTCACTCTGCTTGTACCTAAGGCTTCATTGTCCTTTTTGTATTCACTCCCGATGCGATTTCTATGTTTCATGGTCAATGTGAAGGTGAATGGGATACAGTAAACCGGCACTGGTGCATCGGAATCTAACACTGATCTCCCAGGAGCCGCACAAAGTACAAACTCTTAGACGATTCACTCTTCTTGTACTTTAGTCACCATTGTGCCTTTTTTATTCAATCCAGATGCGATTTCTGTGTTTTATGGTCAATGTGAAGGCCCAAGGGATACAGTAATCCTGCACTGGCGCACCGGAATCTAATACAGCACTCCCAGGAGGCGCTAAAAGCACAAACTCTTAGAAGATACACTCTTCTTGTACTTAAGTCGGTATTGTACTTTTGTATTCAATCCCGATGCGATTTCTGTGCTTCATGGTCAATGTAAGGTCCAAGGGAAACAGTAAACCTGCACTGATGCATCGGAATCTATTACTAGTCTCCAAGAGCCGGTCAAAGCACAAACTCTTAGGAGATTCACTCTTCTTGTACGTAAGTCGGCATTTTGCCTTTTGTATTCAATCCTGATGCTATTTCTGTGTTTCATGGTCAATGTGAAGGCATAAGGGATACAGTAAACCTGCACTGGTTCATCGGAATCTAATACTGGTCTCCCGGGAGCCGCTCAAACCACAACATCTTTGAAAAATCACTCTTCTTGTACTTAAGTCGTCATTGTCCTTTTGTATTCAATCCCGATGCAATTTCTGTTTTCATGGTCAATGTCAAGGTCCAAGGAATACAGTAAACCTGCACTGGTGAATCGGAATCTAATACTGGTCTCCCAGGAGCCGCTCAGAACACAAACTCTTAGAAGATGCACTCTTCTTGAACTTAAGTCGGCATTGTCCTTCTTGTCTTCAATCCCGATGAAATTTCTGTGTCTCACGGTCAATGACAAGGTCCAAGGGATACAGTAATCCTGCAGAGGTGCATCGGAATCTAATACTGGTCTCCCAGGAGCCGCTCAAACGTCAAACTCTTAGAAGATTCACTCTTCCTGTACTTAAGACAGCATTGTCTCTTTTGCATTCAACCCCGATGCAATATCTGTGTTGCAGGGTCAATGTGAAGGTCCATCGGATACCGTAATCCTGCAATTGTGCATCGCAATCTAATATTGGCCTCCCAGGGGCACTCAAACCACAATCTCTTAGAATATTCTCTCTTCTTGTACTTAAGTCGGCATTGTGAATTTGGTATTCAATCCCGATGTAATATCTGTGTTTCGTGTTCAATGTGAAGGTCCAAGGGATACAGCAAACCTGCACTGGTGCATCGGAATCTAATACTGGTCCTCCAGGAGCCGCTCAAACCACAAACTCTTAGAAGATTCTCCCTTCTTGTACTTACGCCAGCATTGTCCCTTTTGTATTCAATCCCGATGCAATTTCTGTGTTTCATGGTCAACGTGAAGGTCAATGGGATACTGTAAACTTGCACTGGTGCATCGGATTCTAATACTGGTCTCCCATCAGCCGCTCAAACCACAAACTCTTAGAATCTTCACTCTTCTTGTACTTAAGTCTGTATTGTCCCTTTTATATTCAATCCCGATGTAACTTCTGTGTTTCATGTTCAATGGGGCGGTCCAAGGGATACAGTAAACCTGCACTGGTACATCAGAATCTAATACTGGTCTCCCAGGAGCCCCTCAAAGCACAAACTCCTAGAACATTCACTCTGCTTGTACTTAAGGTTTCATTGTCCCTTTTGTAATTACTCCCGATGCAATTTCTATGTTCCATGGTCAACGTGAAGGCCCATGGGATACAGTAAACCAGCACTGGTGCATCGGAAACTAATACTGGTCACCCAGGAGCTGCTCAAAGCACAAACTCATTAAAGATTCACTCTTCTTGTACTTTAGTCGCCATTGTACCTTTCTTATTCTATCGCGTTGCGATTTCTGTGTTTCATGGTCAATTTGAAGGTCAAAGGGATACAATGCACCTGCACTGGAGCATCGGAATCTAATACTGGCCGCCCAGGAGCCGCTCAAACCACAAACTCTTAGTAGATTCACTCTTCTTGTACTTAAGTTGGCATTGTGCTTTTGTATTCAGTCCTGAAGTAGTATCTGTGTTTCACGGTCAATGTGAAGGACGAAGGGATACCGTAATCCTGCACTGGTGCATCGGAATCTAATACTGGGCTCCCAGGAGCCGCCCAAACCATATATACTTAGAAGATTCACTCTTCTTGTACTTATGTCGGCATTGTCCCTTTTGTATTCACTCCCGATGTAATTTCTGTGATTCATGGTCAATGTGAAAATCCAAGGTATACAGTAAACCTGCACTGGTGCATCGGAATCCAATACTGTTCTCCCAGTAGCCGCTCAAAGCACAAACTCTTAGAAAATTCACTCTGCTTGTACTTAAGGCTTCCTTATCCCTTTTGCATTCACCTCCCGATGATATATCAATGTTTCATGGTCAACGTGAAGGTCCTTGGGATACAATAAACGGGCACTGGTGCATTGGAATCTATTACTGATCTCCCAGGAGCCGCTCAAAGCACAAACTCTTAGAAGATTCACTCTTCTTGTACTTAAGTCGGCATTGTGCATTTTGGATTCAATCCGGATGCGATTTCTGTGTTGCATGGTCGATGTGAAGTTCCAAGGGATACAGTAATCCTGCAATTGTGCATCGGAATCTAATATTGTCCACCCAGGAGCCGCTCAAACCACAATCTCTCAGAAGATTCACTCTTCTTGTTCTTAAGTCGGCATTGTTCCTTTTGTATTCAATCCAGAAGTAATTTCTGTGTTTTATGGTCAATGTGAAGTCCAAGGGGTACAGTAAACCTCAACTGGTGCTTCGGAATCTAATACTGGTCTCCCAGGTGCCGCTCAAACCACAAACTCTGGGGTAATTCGCTCTTCTCTTACTTAAGCCAGGATTGTCCCTTTTGTATTCAATCCCGATGCAATTTCTGTGTTTCATGGTCAATGTGAAGGTCGAAGGGATACAGTAAACCAGCACTGGTGCATCGGAATCTAATACTGGGCTCCCAGGAGCAGCCCGAACCATAAATTCCTAGAAGATTCACTCTTCTTGTACTTAAGTCGCGAAGGTCCCTTTTGTGTTCAATCCCGACACAAATTCTGTGTTTCGTGGTCAATGTGAAGGTCCAAGGGATACAGTAAACCTGCACTGGGGCATCGAAATCTGATACTGGTCTCCCAGGAACCTCTCAAAGCACAA
Organism: Schistocerca piceifrons; assembly: GCF_021461385.2. Taxonomy (NCBI): domain Eukaryota; kingdom Metazoa; phylum Arthropoda; class Insecta; order Orthoptera; family Acrididae; genus Schistocerca; species Schistocerca piceifrons. Next base: position 1,021,927,711 of record NC_060139.1, on the reverse strand, counting down.
ACCCTTAGAAGATTTACTCTTCATGTACTTAAGTCGGCATTGTGCCTTTTGTATGCAATCCTGATGCGATTTCTGTCTTTCATGGTCAAAGTGAAGGACCAAAGGATACAGTAAACCTGCATTGGTGCATCGGAACCTAATACTGGTGTCCCAGAACGCGATCAAAGCACAAACTCTAAGAAGATTCACTCTTCTTGTACTTAAGTCGGCATTGTCCCTTTTGTGTTCAATCTCGTCCCAAATTCTGTGTTTCATGGTCAATATGAAGGTCCAAGGGATACAGTAAACCTGCATTGGGGCCTCGGAATGTAATACAGGTCTCCCAGGGGCCGCTCAAAGTACAAACTTTTTGAAGATTTACTCTTCTTGTACTTAAGTCGCCATTGTGCTTTTTGTTTTCAATCCCGATGCGATTTCTGTGTTTCATGGACAATGTGAAGGTCCAAGGGATACAGTAAACCTGCACAAGTGCATCGGAATGTAATACTGGTGTCCCTATAGCCGCTCAAACCACAAACTGTTAGAAGATTCACTCTTCTTGTCCTTATGCCGGCATTGTCCCTTCTGCATTCAATCCCGATGCAGTATCTGTGTTTCATCTTCAATGTGAATGTCCAAGGGATACAGTAAACCTGCACTGGTGTATCAGAATCATTTATTCGTCTCCCAGGAGCCGCTCGAAGCACAAACTCTTAGAAGAATCAATCTTCTTGTACTTAGGTCAGCATTGTCCCCTTTGTATTCTATCCCGATGCAATTTCTGTGTTTCATGGTCAATGTGAATTTCCAAGGAATGCAGTAAACCTGCACTGGTGCATCGGAATCTGATACTGGTCTCCCAGGTGCCGCTCAAACCACTAACTCTTAGAAGATTCACTCATCTTGTACTTAAGTCGGCATTGTCAATTTTGTATTCACTCCCAACGCAATTTCTGTGTTCCATGGTCAATGTGAAGGTCCAACGGATACAGTAATTTTGCACTGGTGCATCGGAATCTAATACTGGTCTCCCAGGAGCCGCTCAAAGCACAATGTCTTTGAAGATTTACTCATCTTGTACTTAAGTCGGCATTGTGCCTTTGGTATTCAATCCCGATGCGATTTTTGTGTTTCATGGACAATGTGAAGGTCCAAGGGATACAGTAAACCTGCACAAGTGATCGGAATCTAGTACTGGTGTCCCAATAGCCGCTCAAACCACAAACTCTTAGAATATTCACTCTTCTTTTACTTAAGTCGCCATTCTCCTTTTTGTAATCAATCCCGATGCAATTTCCGTGGTTCATGGTCAATGTGAATTTCCAAGGGATACAATAAACCTGCACTGGTGCATCGGAATCTAATTCTGGTCTCCCAGGAGCCGCTCAAACCACAAACTCTTAGAAGATTCTTTCTTCATGTACTTAAATCGGCATTGTGCCTTTTGTATTCACTTCCGATGCGATTTCTGTGTTTCAGGGTGAATGTGAAAGTCCAAGGTATACAGTAAACCTGCACTGATGCATCGGAATCCATTACTGGTCACCCAGGTGCCGCTCAAACCACAAACTCTGAGTAGATTCTCTCTTCTCGTACTTACGCCGGCATTGTCCCTATTGTATTCAATTCCGATATAATTTCTGTGTTTCATGGTCAACGTGAAGGTCAGTGGGATACAGTAAACTTGCACTGGTGGATCGGAATCTAATACTGGTCTCCCATCACCCGCTCAAACCACAAACCCTGAGAAGCTTCACTCTTTTTGTACTTAAGTCTGCATTGCCCCTTTTATATTCAATCCGGATGTAATTTCTGTGTTTCATGGTGAATGAGAAGGACCAAGGGATACAGTAAACCTGCACTGGTGCATCGGAATCTAATACTGGTCTCCCAGGTGACCCTCAAAACACAAACTCCTAGAAGATTCACTCTGCTTGTACTTAAAGCTTAATTATCCCTTTCCTATTCACTCCCGATGCAATTTCTATGTTTCATGGTCAACGTGAAGGACCATGGAATACAGTAAACCGGCGCTGGTCAATCGGAAACTAATACTGGTCTCCCAGGAGCCGCTCAAAGCACAAACACTTATATGAATCACTTCTCTTGTGCTTAAGTCGGGATTGTGCTTCTTTATTCAATCCCGATGCGATTTCTGAGTATCATGGTCAATGTGAAGTTCCAAGGGATACAGTAAACCTGCACTGGTGCATCGGAATCTAATACTGGTTTCTCAGGAGCTGCTCAAAGCACAAACTCATAAAAGATTCACTCTTCTTGTACTTAAGTCGCCATTGTCCCTTATGTATTCTATCGCGTTGCGATTTCTGTGTTTCATGGTCAATGTAAAGGTCAAAGGGATACAATAAACCTGCACTGGTGCATCGGAATCTAATACTGGTCTCCCAGGAGCCGCTCAAAGCACAAACACTTATATGTTTCACTTATCTTGTGCCTAAGTCGGAATTGTGCTTCTTTATTCAATCCCGATGCATTTTCTGAGTATCATGGTCAATGTGAAGTTCCAAGGGATACAGTAAACCTGCACTGTTCCATCGGAATCTAATACTAGTCTCCCAGGGGGCGCTAAAAGCACAAACTCTTAGAAGATTCACTCTTCTTGTACTTAAGTCGCCATTGTCCCTTTTGTGTTCAATCCCGACGCAAATTCTGTGTTTCATGGTCAATGTGAACGTCCAAGGGATACTGTAAACCTCAACTGGTGCATCGGAATCTAATACTGGTCTCCCAGGAGCCGCTCAAACCACAGACTCTGGGGAGATTCGCCCTTCTTTTACTTAAGCCAGGATTGTCCCTTTTGTATTCAATCCCTATCCATTTTCTGTGTTTCATGGTCAATGTAATGGTCGAAGGGATACAGTAAACCAGCACCGGTGCATCGGAATCTAATACTGGGCTCCCAGGAGCAGCCCGAACCATTAATTCTTAGAAGATTCACTCTTCTTGTACTTAAGTCGCGAAGGTCCCTTTTGTGTTCAATCCCGACACAATTTCTGAGTTTTGTGGTCAGTGTGAAGGTCCAAGGGATACAGTAAACCTGCACTGGGGCATCGAAATCTGATACTGGTCTCCCTGGAACCTCTCAAACCACAAACCCTTAGAAGATTTACTCTTCTTGTACTTAAGTCGGCATTGTGCCTTTTGTATTCAATCCTGAAGCGATTTCTGTCTTTCATGGACAATGTGAAGGTCCAAGGGATACTATAAACCTTCACAAGTGCATCGGATTGTAATACTGGTGTCCCAATAGCAGCTCAAACCACAAACTCTTAGAATATTCACTCTTATTTTACTTAAGTCGCCATTCTCCTTTTTGTAATCAATCCCGATGCAATTTCCGTGGTTCATGGTCAATGTGAATTTCCAAGGGATACAATAAACCAGCACTGGTGCATCGGAATCTAATACTGGTCTCCCAGGAGCCGCTCAAACCACAAACTCTTAGAAGATTCTCTCGTCATGTACTTAAGTCGGCATTGTGCCTTTTGTATTCACTCCCGATGCGATTTCTGTGTTTCAGGGTCAATGTGAAGTTCCAAGGTATACAGTAAACCTGCACAGATGCATCGGAATCCATTACTGGTCACCCAGGTGCCGCTCAAACCACAAACTCTGAGTAGATTCTCTCTTCTCGTACTTACGCCGGCATTGTCCCTTTTGTATTCAATCCCGATGCAATTTCTGTGTTTCATGGTCAACGTGAAGGTCAATGGGATACAGTATACTTGCACTGGTGAATCGAAATCTAATACTGGTCTCCCATCACCCGCTCAAACCACAAACCCTGAGAAGCTTCACTCTTCTTGTACTTAAGTCTGCATTGTCTCTTTTATATTCAATCCGGATGTAATTTCTGTGTTTCATGGTGAATGAGAAGGACCAAGGGATACAGTAAACCTGCACTGGTGCATCGGAATCTAATACTGGTACCCAGGTGACGCTCAAACCTTTAACTCTTGGAAGATTCACTCTTCTTGTGCTTAAGTCGGCATTGTCCCTTTTGTATTCAACCCCGATGCAATTTCTGTGTTCCAAGGTCAATGCAAAGCTCCAAGGGATACAGAAAACCTGCACTGGTGCATCGGGATCAATTACTGGTCTCCCAGGAGCCGCTCGAAGCACAAACTCTTAGAAGTTTCCATCTTCTTGTACTTAGGTCTGCAATGTCCCTTTTGTATTCAATCCCGATGCAATTTCTGTGTTTCATGGTCAATATGAAGGTCCAAGGGATACAGTAAACCTGCACTGTTGCATCGAAATCTAATACTGGCCTCCCAGGAGCCGCTCAAACCACAAACTCTTAGAAGATTCACTCTTCTTGCACTTAATACGGCATTCTGCTATTGTATTCCGTCCCAATGCAATTTCTCTGTTTCGTGGTCAATGTGAAGGTCCAAGGGATACAGTAAACCTGCACTGGTGCATCGGAATCTAATACTGGTCTCCCAGGTTCCGCTCAAACCACAAACTCTTAGAAGATTCACTCTTCTTTTACTTAAGTCGGCATTGTCCCTTTGTACTCAATCCCGATGCAATCTCAGTGTTTCATGGACAATGTGAATTTCCAAGGGATACGGTAAACCTGCACTGGTGCATCGGAATCTAATACTGGTCCCATAGGAACCGCTCAAACCACAAACTCTTAGAAGATTCCCTCTTCTTGTACTTAAATCAGCACATTCCCTTATGTATTCAATCCCGATGCAATTTGTGTGTTTCATCGTCAATGTGAAAGTCGGAGGGATACAGTAAAACAGCACACGTGCATCGGAATCTAATACTGGTCTCCCACGAGCCGCTCATACCACAAACTCTGGGAAGATTAGCTCTTTTTGTACTTATCTCGGCATTGTCCCCTTTGTATTCAATCCCGATGCAATGTCTGTGTTTCATGGTCAATGTGAAGGTCGACGGGATACAGAAAACCTGCACTGGTGCATCGGAATCTAATACAGGTCTCCCAGGAGCCGCTCGAACCACAAAATCTTACAAGATTCACTCTTCTTGTATTTAATTCGGCATTGTCCATTTTGCAATCAATCCCGATGTGATTTCTGTGTTTCATGGTCAAAGTGAAGGTCCAAGGGATTTAGAAAACCTCCACTGGTGCATCGGAAGCTAATACTGGTCTCCCAGGAGGCACTCAAAGCACAAACCATTAGAAGATTCACTTTTCTTGTACCTAAGTCGGCATTGACCCTTTTGTATTCAATCCCGACGCAAATTCTGTTTCTCGCGGTCAATGAGATGGTCCACGAGATATAGTAAACCTGCACCGCTGCATCGGAATCCAATACTGTTCTCCCAATTGCCGCTCAAAGCACAAACTCTTAGAACATTCACTCTGCTTGTACTTAAGGCTTCATTGTCCCTTTTGTATTCTCTCCCGATGATATATCTATGTTTCATTGTCAACGTGAAGGTCCATGGGATACAATAAACCGGCACTGGTGCATCGGAATGTATTACTGATATCCCAGGAGCCGCTCAAAGCACAAACTCTTAGAAGATTCACTCTTCTTGTACTATAGTCGGCATTGTGAATTTTGTATTCAATCCCGATGTAATATCTGTATTTCATGGTCAATGTGAAGGTCAAAGGGATACGGTAAACCTGCACTGGTGCATCGGAATCTAATACTGGTCCTCCAGGAGCCGCTCAAACCACAAACTCTTAGAAGATTCTCTCTTCTTGTACTTGCGCCGGCATTGTCCCTTTTGTATTCAATACCGATGCAATATCTGTGCTTCGTGGTCAACGTGAAGGTCAATGGGATACAGTAAAGTTGCACTGGTGCATCGGAATCTAATACTGGTCTCCCATCAGCCGCTCAAACCACAAACTCTTAGAAGCTTCACCCTTCTTGTACTTAAGTCTGCATTGTCCCTCTTCTATTCAATCCAGATGTAATTTCTGTGTTTCATGGTCAATGGGACGGTCCAAGGGATACAGTAAACCTGCACTGGTGCATCAGAATCTAATACTGGTCTCCCAGGAGCTGCTCAAAGCACAAACTCATAAAAGATTCACTCTTCTTGTACTTAAGTCGCCATTGTCCCTTATGTATTCTATCGCATTGCGATTTCTGAGTTTCATGGTCAATTTGAAGGTCAAATGGATACAATGCAAATGCACTGGTGCATCGGAATCTAATACTGGCCTCCCAGGAGCCGCTCACATGACAAACACTTAGTAGATTCACTCTTCTTGTACTTAAGTCGGCATTGTGATTTTTGTATTCAATCCCGTAATAGTTTCTGTGTTTCATGGTCAATGTGAAGGTCCAAGGGATTCAGTAAACCTCCACTGGTGAATCGGAATCTAATTCTGGTCTCCCAGGGGCCGTTCAAACCACAAACTCTTTGAAGATTTACTCTTCTTGTACTTAAGTCGGCATTGTGCCTTTTGTATTCATTCCCGATGCGATTTCTGTGTTTCATTTACAATGTGAAGGTCGAAGGGATACAGTAAACCAGCACTGGTGCATCGGAAGCTAATACTGGGCTCCCAGGAGCCGCCCAAACCATAAATTCTTAGAAGATTCACTCTTCTTGTACTTATAACGGCATTGTCCATTTTGTATTCACTCCCGATGTAATTTCTGTGATTCATGGTCAATGTGAAGATCCAAGGGATACAGTAAACCTGCACTGGTCCATCGGCATCTAATACTAGTCTCCGAGGAGGCGCTCAAAGCACACACTCTTCGACGATTCACTCTTCATGTACTTCAGTCGCCATTGTCCCTTTTGTGTTCAATCCCGACGCAAATTCTGTGTTTCATGGTCAATGTGAAGGTCCTAGGGATACAGTAAATCTCAACTGGTGCATCGGAATCTAATACTGGTCTCCAGGGAGCCGCTTAAAGAAGAAACTCCTAGAAGATTTACTCTTCTTGTACTTAAGTCGGCATTGTGCCCTTAGTATTCAGTCCCGATGCGATTTCTGTGTTTCATGGACAATGTGAAGGTCCAAGGGATACACTAAACCTGCACTGGTGCATCGAAATATAATACAGGTCTCCCAGGAGCCGCTCAAACAACAAACTCTTAGAAGATTCACACTTGTTGTACCTAAGTCGGCATTGTCCCTTTTGTATTGTACCCCGATGTAATATCTGTGTTTCATGGTCAATGTGAAGGTCCATGGGATACAGTAAACCTGCACTGGTGCATCGGAATCTAATACTGGGCTCCCAGGAGCCGCTCAAACCACAAACTGTGGGAAAATTCGCTCTTCTTGTACTCAAGCCGGCATTGTCCCTTATGTATTCAATCCCGATGCAATTTCCGTGTTTCATGGAGAATGTGAAGGTCGGATAAAACAGCAAACCTGCACTGGTACATCGGAATCTAATACTGGTTTCCCAGGAGCCGCTCAAACCACAAACTCTTAGAAGATTCACTCATCTTGCACTGAACTCGGCATTGTCCCTTTTGTGTTCTATCCCGATGTAATTTCTGTGTTTCATGGTCAATGTGAAGGTCCGAGGGATACAGTAAACCTGCACTGGTGCATCGAAATCTAATACTGGTCACCCAGGAGCCACTCAAAGCACAAACTCTTAGAAGAGTTACTCTTCTTGTACTTAAGTCGGCATTGTGCTTTTTGTATTCAATCCAGATGCGATTTCTGTGATTCATGGACAATGCGAAGGTCCGAGGGATACAGTAAACCTGCAAAAGTGCATTGGAATCTAATACTGGTGTCCCTATAGCCGCTCAAATCACAAACTCTTACAATATTCACTCTTCTTTTACTTAAGTCGCGATTCTCCCTTTTGTAATCAATCCCGATGCAATTTCTGCGTTTCGTGGTCAATGTTAAGATCCAAGGGATACAGTAAACCTGCACTGGTGCATCGGAATCTCATACTGGTCTCCCAGGAGCCGCTCAAACCACAAACTCTTAGAAAATTCACTCTTCTTGCACTTAAGTTGGCATTGTGGCTTTTGTATTCAATCCCGATCAATTTTTGTGTTTCATGTCAATCTGAAGGCCCAAGGAATACAGTTAACCTGCACTGGCGCATCGGAATCTAATACTGTTCCCCCTAGAGCCCCTAGAACCACAAACTCTTAGAACATTCACTCTTCTAGTACTTATGCCGGCATTGTCCCTTTTGAATTCAATCCCGATGCAATATCTGTGTTTCATCGTCAATGTTAAGGTCCATTGGATGCAGAAAACCTGCACTGGTGCATCGGAATCTAATACTGGTCGCCCATTAGCCGCTCAATCCCGATGCAATTTCTATGTTTCATGGTCAATGTGAATCTCCAAGAGATACAGTAAACCTGCACTGGTGCATCGGAATCTAATACTGTTCCCCAGGAGACGCTCAAAGCACAAACCCTTAGAAGATTCTCTCTTCTTGCACTTAAATCGGCATTGTGCCTTTTGTATTCACTCCCGATGCGATTTCTGAGTATCATGGTCAATGTGAAGTTCCAAGGGATACAGTAAACCCGCACTGGTGCTTCGGAATCAATTACTGGTCTCTTAGGAGCCCCTCAAAGCACAAACTCTTAGAAGATTCAAACTTCTTGTACTTAGGTCGGCAATGTCTCTTTTGCATTCAATCCCGATGCAATTTCTGTGTTTCATGGTCAATGTGAAGCTCAAAGGGATACAGTAAAAGAGGACTGGTGCATCGGAATCTAATACTGGTCTCCCAGGAGCCGCTCAAACCACAAACTCTTAGACGATTCACTCTTCTTGCACTTAATTCGGCATTGTGCCTTTGTATTCTATCCCGATGCAATTTCTCTGTTTCGTGGTCAATGTGAAGGTCCAATGGATACAGTAAACCTGCACTGGTGCATCGGAATCTAATACTGGTCTCCCAGAAGCCGCTTAAACCACTAACTCTTAGAAGATTCACTCTTCTTGTACTTAAGTCGGCATTGACTCTTTTGTATTCAATCCCGATGCATTATCTGTCTTTCATGGACAATGTGAATTCCCAAGGGAGACAGTACAGCTGCACTGGTGCATCGGAATCTAATACTGGTGTCCCAGGGGCTGCTCAAAACACAAACTCTTAGATGATTCAATCTTCTTGTACTTAAGTCGGCAATCTCCCTTTTGTATTCAATGCCGATGCAACTTCTCTGTTTCATGGTCAATGTTAAGGTCCAAGGGATTCATTAATCCTGCACTGGTGCAAAGGAATCTAATACTTGTCTCCCAGGAGCCGCTAGAAGCACAAACTCTTAGATGATTCACTCTTCTTGTACTTAAGTCGGCATAGTGCCTTTTGTATTCAATCCCGATGCGATTTCTGTGTTTCATGGTCAATGGAAACGTCCAGGGCATACAGTAAACCTGCACTGGTGCATCGGAATCTGATACTGGTCTCCCAGCAGCCGCCCAAAGCAAAACTTTTAAAAGATCCTCTCTTCTTGTACTTAAACCAGCATTGTCCCTTTTGTATTTAATCCCGACCCAAATTCTGAGTCTCATGGTGAATGTGAAGGTCCAAGGGATACAGTAAACCTGCACTGGTGCATCGGAATCTAATACTGGTCTCCCAGGAGCCGCTCAAATCACAAACTCTTAGAAGATTCATTCTTCTTGTGCTTATGTCGGCATTGACCATTTTGTATTCAAACCCGATGCTATTTCTGTGTTTCATGGTCAATGTGAAGGTCCAAAGGATACAGTAAACCTGCACTTGTGCATCGGAATCTTACACTGGTGTCCCAGGAACCGCTGAAACCATAAACTCTTAGAAGATTCATTCATCTTGTACTTAAGTCGGCATTGACTCTTTTGTATTCAATCCCGATGTAATATCTGTGTTTCATGGTCAATGTGAAGGTCCAAGGGATACAGTTAACCTGCACTGGTGCAGCGGAATATAATACTGTTCTCCCAAAAGCCGCCCAATCCACAAACTCTTAGAAGATTCAATGTTCCTGTACTTAAGCCGGCATTGTCCCTTTTGTATTCAACCCCGATGCAATTTCTGTGTTCCATGGTCAATGTCAGGGTCCAACTGATACAGCAAATCTGCACTGGTGCATTGGAAACTAATACTGGTGTCCCAGGAGCCGCTCAAACCACAAACTCTTAGAAGATTCACTCTTCTTGCACTTAATTCGGCACTGTGTCTTTGTGTTCTATCTCGATGCAATTTCTCTTTTTCGTGGTCAATGTGAAGGTCCAAGGGGTACAGTAAACCTGCACTGGTGCATCGAAATCTAATACTTGTCTCCCAGGAGCCCCTCAAATCACAAACTCTTAGAAGATTCATTCTTCTTGTACTTAAGACGGCATTGACCCTTTTGTATTCAATCCCGATGCAATATCTCATTTTCGTATTCAATGGGAAGGTCCAAGGGGTACAGTAAACCTACACTGGTGCATCGGAATCTATTACTGGTCTCCCAGGAGCCGCTCAAATCACAAACTCTTAGAAGATATACTCTTCTTGTACTTAAGTCTGCATTGTACCTTTTGTATTCAATTCCGATGCGATTTCTGTGTTTCATGGTCAATGGGAACGTTCAAGGCATACAGCAAACCTGCACTGAAGCATCGGAATCTAATACTGGTCTCCCAGCAGCCGCTCAAAGCAAAACTCCGAAAAGATTCTCTCTTCTTGTACTTAAGTCCGCATTGTCCCATTTGTAATCTATCGTGTAGCGATTTCTGTGTTTCTTGGTCATTGTGAATGTCCAAGGGATACAGTAAACCTGCACTGGTGTATAGGAATCTAATTCTGGTCTCCCAGGAGCCGCTCAAACCACAAACTGTGGGAAGATTCGCTCTTCTTGTACTTAAGTCGCCATTGTCCCTTTTGTGTTCAATCCCGGCGCAAATTCTGTGTGTCATGGGCAATGTGAAGGTCCAAGGGATACAGTAAACCTCAACTGGTGCATCGGAATCTAATACTGGTCTCGCAGGAGCCGCTCAAAGAACAAACTCTTAGAAGATTTACTCTTCTTCAACTTAAGTCGGCATTGTGCCTATTTTATTCAAACACGATGCGATTTCTGTGTTTCATGGACAACGTGAAGGTCCAAGGGATACGGTAAACCTGCACTGGTGCATCGAAATCTAATACTGTTCTCCCAAGAGCCGCTCAAACCACAAATTCATAGAAGATTCACTCTTCTTGTACTAATGCCGGCATTGTCCCTTTTGTATTCACTCCCGATGCAATATCCGTGTTTTATCGTCAATGTGAAGGTCCAAGGGATACAGTAAACCTGCATTGGTGAATCGGAATCTAATACTGGTATCCCAGGTGACGCTCAAACCACTAACTCTTAGAAGATTCACTCTTCTTGTACTTAAGTCGGCATTGTCCCTTTTGTATTCAACCCCGATGCAATTTCTGTGTACCATCGTCAATGTGAAGGTCCAACGGATACACTAAACCTGCACTGGTGCATCGGAATCTAATACTGGTCTCCCAGGAGCCGCTCAAAACACAAACTCTTAGAATATTCTCTCTACTTGTACTTAAATCGGCATTGTGCATTTTGTATTCACTCCCGATGCAATTTCTGTGTTTCATGGTCAATGTGAAGGTCCAAGGGATACAGTAAACCTGCATTGGTGCATCGGAATCAATTACTGGTCTGCCAGGAGCCGCTCGAAGCACAAACTCTTAGAAGTTTCAATCTTCTAGTACTTAGGTCTGCAATGTCCCTTTTTATATTCAATCCCGATGCAATTTCTGTGCTTCATGGTCAATATGAAGGTCCAAGAGATACAGTAAACCTCAACTGGTGCATCGGAAACTAATACTGGTCTCCAGGGAGGCGCTCAAAGAACAAACTCCTAGAAGATTTACTCTTCTTGTACTTAAGTCGGCATTGTGCCCTTAGCATTCAATCCCGATGCGATTTCGTTGTTTCATGGACAATGTGATGGTCCAAGGGATACACTAAACCGGCACTGGTGCATCGGAATTTAATACAGGTCCCCCAGGAGCCGCTCAAACAACAAACTCTTAGAATATTCAGACTTGTTGTACCTAAGCCGGCATTGTCCCTTTTGTATTCAATCCCGATGCAATTTCCGTGTTTCATGGTGAATGTGAAGGTCGGATAGAAACAGCAAACCTGCACTGGTACATCGGAATCTAATACTGGTTTCCCAGGAGACGCTCAAACCACAAACTCTTAGAAGATTCAATAAACTTGTTCTGAAGTCGGCATTGTCCCTTTTGTGTTTTATTCCGATGTAATTTCTGTGTTTCATGGTCAATGTGAAGGTCCGAGGGATACAGTGAACCTGCACTGGTGCATCGGAATCTAATACTGGTCACCCAGGAGCGACTCAAAGCACAAACTCTAAGAACACATCATCTTCTTGTACTTAAGTCGGCATTGTGCTTTTTGTATTCAATCCCGATGCGATTTCTGTGTTTCATGGACAATGCGAAGGTCCATGGGATACAGTAAACCTGCAAAAGTGCATTGGAATCTAATACTGGTGTCCCTATAGCCGCTCAAATCACAAACTCTTAGAATATTCACTCTTCTTTTACTTCAGTCGCCATTCTCCCTTTTGTAATCAATCCCGATGCAATTTCTGCTAGAAGCACAAACTCTTAAATGATTCACTCTTCTTGTACTTAAGTCGGCATAGAGCCTTTTGTATTCAATCCCGATGCGATTTCTGTGTTTCATGGTCAATGGAAACGTCCAAGGCATACGGTAAACCTGCACTGGTGCATCGGAATCTAATACTGGTCTCCCAGCAGCCACCCAAAGCAAACCTTTTAAAAGATTCTCTCTTCTTGTACTTATGCCAGCATTGTCCATTTTGTATTCAATCACGACGCAAATTCTGTGTTTCATGGTGAATGAGAATGTCCGAGGGATACAGTAAACCGGCACTGGTGCATCGGAATCTAATACTGGTCTCCCAGGAGCCGCTCAAATCAAAAACTCTTAGAAGATTCATTCTTCTTCTACTTACGTCGGCATTGACCCTTTTGTATTCAATCCCGTTGCAATATCTGTGTTTCATCGTCAGTGTGAAGGTCCAAGGGATACAGTAAACCTGCACTGGTGAATTGGAATCTAATACTGGTCTCCCAGGAGCCGCTCAAACCACAAACTCTTAGAAGATTCACTCCTCTTATACTTAAGTCGGCATTGTCCCATTTGTATTCAATCCCAATGCAATTTCTGTGATTCATGGTCAATGTGAATTTCCAACGGATTCAGTAAACCTGCATTGGTGCATTGGAATCAAATACTGGTCTCCCAGCAGCCGCTCAAACCACAAATTCTTAGAAGATTCACTCTTTTTGTACTTAAGGCGGCATTGTCCCTTTTGTATTCAACCCCGATGCATAGTCTGTGTTCCATAGTCAATGTCAGGGTCCAACTGATACTGCAAATCTGCCCTGGTGCATCGAAATCTAATACTGGTCTCCCAGGAGCCGCTCAAACCACAAACTCTTAGAAGATTCACTCTTCTTGCACTTAATTCTGCCTTGTGCCTCTGTATTAAAACCCGATGCAATTTCAGTTTTTCGTGGTCAATGTGCAGGTCCAAGGGGGACAGTAAACCTCCACTGGTGCATCGGAATCTAATTCTGGTCTCCCAGGAGCCCCTCAAATAACAAACTCTTAGAAGATTCATTCTTCTTGTACTTAAGTCGGTATTGTCCCATTTGTAATCTATCGCCTAATGATTTCTGTGTTTCATGGTCAATGTGAACGTCCAAGGGATACAGTAAACCTGCACTGGTGCATCGGAATCTAATACTGGTGTCCCAGGAGCTGCTCAAAGCACAACCTCTTAGAAGATTCAATCTTCTTGTACTTAAATCGGCAATCTCCTTTTTGTATTTAATCCCGATGCAATTTCTCTGTTTTATGGTCAATGTTAAGGTCCAAGGGATACAGTAAATCTGCACTGGTGCATAGGAATCTAATACTGGTCTCCTAGGAGCCCCTCAAATCACAAACTCTTAGAAGATTCACTCTTCTTGTACTTAAGTCGGCATTGTGCCTTTTGTATTCAATCCCGATGCGATTTCTGTGTTTCATGGTCAATGGGAACGTCCAAGGCATACAGCAAACCTGCACTGAAGCATCGGAATCTAATACTGGTCTCCCAGCAGCCGCTCAAAGCAAAACTCTGAAAAGATTCTCTCTTCTTGTACGTAAGTCCGCATTGTCCCATTTGTAATCAATTGTGTAGCGATTTCTGTGTTTCTTGGTCATTGTGAAGGTCCAAGGGATACAGTAAACCTGCACTGGTGCATCGGAATCTAATACTGGTGTCCCAGGAGCTGCTCAAAGCACAACCTCTTGGAAGATACAATCTTCTAGTACTTAAATCGGCAATCTCCCTTTTGTATTCAATCCCGATGCAATTTCTGTGTTTCATGGTCAATGTGAAGGTCCAAGGGGTACAGTAAACCTGCACAGGTGCATCGGAATGTAATACTGGTCTCCCAGGAGCCGCTCCAACCACAAACTCTTAGAAGATTCTCTCTTCTTGTATTTAAGTCGGAATTGTCCCTTTTGTATTCAACCCCGATGAAATTTCTGTGTTCCATGGTCAATGTGAGGGTCCAACGGATACAGTAAACCTGCACTGGTGCATCGGAATCTAATACTGGTCTCCCAGGACCCTCTGAAACCACAAACTCTTAGAAGGTTCATTCTCCTTGTACTTAAGTCGGCATTGTCCCTTTTGTATTAAATTCCGATGCTATTCATGCGTTTCATGGACAATGTGAAGGTCCAAGGGATACAGTAGACCTGCACTGGTGCATCGGAATATAAAACCGGTCTCCAAGGAGCCGCTCAACGCACAAACTCTTCGAAGATTCACTCTTCTTGTACTTAAGTCGGCATTGTGCCTTTTGTATTTAATCCCGATGCAATTTCTGTGTTTCATGGTCTATGTGAAGGCATAAGAGACACAGTAAACCTGCACGGGTTCATAGGAATCTAATACTGGTATCCCAGGAGCCGCTCAAACCGCAACTTCTTAGAAAAATCACTCTTCTTGGACTTAAGTCGGCATTGTGCCTTTTGTATTCACTCCCGATGCGAGTTCTGTGTTTCATGGTGAATGTGAAGTTCCAAGGGATACAGTAAACCTGCATTCGTGCATCGAAAGCTAATACCGGTCTCTCAGGAGCCGCTCAAAGCACAAACTCTTAGAAGATTCACTCTTCTTGTACTTAAGTCGGCATTGTCCATCTTGTATTCAATCCCGATGCATTATCTGTGTTTCTCGGACAATGTGAACGTCCGAGGGATACAGTAAACCTGCACTGGTGAATCGGAATCTAATACTGGTATTCCTAGAGCCGCTCAAACAACACACTCTTTGAAGATTCACTCTTCTTGTACTTAAGTCGGCATTGTCACTTTTGTAATCAATCCCGATGCAATTTCTGTGTTTCATGGTCAATGTGAATTTCCAAAGGATACAGTAAACCTGCATTGGTGCATCGCAATCTAATACTGCTCTCTCAGGAGCCGCTCAAAGCACAAACTCTTAGAAGATTCACTCTTCTTGTACTTAAGTCGGCATTGTGCCTTTTGTATTCAATCCCGATGCGATTTCTGTGTTTCATCGTCAATGTGAAGGTGCAAGGCATACAGTAAACCTTCGCTGGTGCATCGTAATCAAATACTGGTCTCCCAGGAGCCGCTCAAACCACAAACTCTTAGTAAATTCACTCTTCTTGTACTTAAATCAGCATTGTGCCTTTTGCATTCAATCCCGATGTAATTTCTTTGTTTCATGGTCAATGTGAAGGTCCAAGGCATACAGCAAACCTGGACTGCTGCATCGGAATCTAATACTGGTCTCCCAGGAGCCGCTCAAAGCACAAACTCTTAGAAGATTCACTCTTCTTGTACTTAAGTCGGCATTGTCCTTTTTGTATTGAATCACGATGCAAATTCTGTGTTCCATGATCAATGTGAAGGTCCAAGGGATTCAGTAAACCTGCACTCATGAATCGGAATCTAATACTGGTCTCCCAGGAGACGCTCAAAACACAAACTCTTAGAAGATTCAATCTTCTTGCACTTAAGTCGGCATTGACCGTTTTGTATTCAATCCCGATGCTATTTCTGCGTTTCATGGACAATGTGCAGGTCCAAAGGATACAGTAAACCTGCACTGGTGAATCGGAATATTAACCTGGTCTCCCAAGAGCCGCTCAAACCACAAACTCTTAGAAGATTCACTCTTCTTGTACTTAAGTCGGTATTGTGCTTTTTGTATTCAATCCCAATGCGATTTCCGTGTTTCATGGTCAATATAAAGGTCCAAGGGATACAGTAAACCTGCACTGGTGCGTCTATAACTAATACTGGTCTCCAAAAGTTGCTCAAAGCACAAACTCTTAGAAGATTCACACTTGTTGTACCTAAGTCGGCATTGTCCCTTTTGTATTGTACCCCGATGTAATATCTGTGTTTCATGGTCAATGTGAAGGTCCATGGGATACAGTAAACCTGCACTGGTGCATCGTAATCTAATACTGGGCTCCGAGGAGTCGCTCAAACCACAAACTCTTAGAAGATTCACTCTTCTTGCACTTAAGTCGGTATAATCCCATTTGTATTCAATCGCGATGCTAATTCTCCATTTCATGGTCAATGTTAGGGTCCAAGGGATACAGTAAACCTGCACTGGTGCATCGGAATCTAATACTGGCCTCTAAGGAGCCGCTCAAAACACAAACACTTAGAAGATTTACTCTTCTTGCATTTAAGTCGGTATTGTGCCTTTTGAATTCAATCCCGATGCAATTTCTGTGTTACATGGTCAATGTAAAGGTGCAAGGGATACAGTTAACCTGCACTAGTGCATCGGAATTTAATACTGGATTCCCAAGAGCCGCTCAAACCACAAAATCTTAGAGGATTCACTCTTCTCATACTTATGCCGGCATTGTCCCAATTGTATTCAATCATGATGCAATATCTGTGTTTCATGGTCAAAGTGAAGGTCCAAGGGGTACAGTAAACCTGCACTGGTGCATCATAATCAAATACTGGTCTCCCAGGAGCCGCTCAAAACACAGACTCTTAGAAGATTCTCTCTTCTTGTACTTAAGTCGGCATTGCCCCATTTGTATTCTATCGCGTAGCTATTTCTGTGTTTCATGGTCAATGTTAAGGTCCAAGGGATGCAATAAACCTGCACTGGTGCATCGGAATCTAATACTGGTCTCCCAGGAGCAGCTCAAACCACAAACTCTTAGAAGATTCACTCTTCTTGTACTTAAGTCGGCATTCTGCTTTTTGTATTCTCTCCCGATGTAATTTCTGTGTTTCATGGTCAATGTGTAGCCCAAGTGATATAGCAAACCTGCACTGGTGCATCGGAATGTAATACCGCTCTCCCAGGAGCCGCTCGAACCACAAACTCTGGGAAGATTCACTCTTCTTGTACTTAAGTCGGCATCGTCCCTTTTGTATTCAATCCCGATGCAATATCTGTGTTTCATGGGCAATGTGAATTTCCAAGGGATACAGTAAACCGGCAGTGGTGCATCCTTATCTAATACTGGTCTCCCAGGTTCCGCTCAGATCACAAACTCTTAGAAGATTCACTCTTCTTGCACTTAAGTCGGCATTGTCCATTTTGTATTCAATCCCGATGCGATTTCTGTGTTTCACGGTTAATGTGAAGTTCCAAGGGATATTGTAAACCTGCACTGGTGAATCGGGATCTAATACTGGTCCAACAGGAGACGCTCAAAGCACAAACTATTATTAGATTCACTCTTCTTGTACTTAAGTCGGCATTGTCCTTTTTGTACTCTATCCCGATGCAATGTCAGTGTTTCATGGAGATTGTGAAGGTCCAAGGGATACAGTTAACATGCACTTTTGCACCTGAATCAAATACTGGTTTCCCAAGTGTTGCTCAAACCACAAAATCTTAGAAAATTGCCTCTTCTTGTACTCGATCGGCAATGTCCCTCTTGTATTCAATCCCGATGCAATTTCTGTGCTTCGTTGTCAGTGTGAAGATCCAAGGGACACAGGAAACCAGTACTGCTGCATCATATTCTAATACTGGTCTCCCAGTAGCCGCCCAAAGCACAAGCTCTTAGAAGATTCACTCTTCTTGTACTTAAGTCGCCATTCTCCCTTTTGTATACAATCCCAATCCGATTTCTGTGTATCATGGTCAATATGAATGTACAAGGGATTCAGTAAACCTGCACTGGTGCATCGTAATCTAATACTGGTCTCCGAGGAGCCGCTCAAAGCAAAACTCTTAAAAGATTCTCTCTTCTTGTACTTAAGTCGGCAGTGTCCCTTTTGTACTCCATCGCGTAGCGATATCTGAGTTTCATGGTCAGTGTGAAGGTCCAAGGGATACAGTAAACCTGCACTGGTGCATCGTAATCTAATACTGGTCTCCCAGGAGCCGCTCAAACCACAAACTCTTAGAAAATTCACTCTTCTTGCACTTAAGTCAGCATTGTGCCTTTTGCATTCAATCCCGATGTAATTTCTTTGTTTCATGGTCAATGTGACGGTCCAAGGGATACAGCAATCCTGGACTGCTGCATCGGAATCTAATACTGGTCTCCCAGGAGCCGCTCAAAGCACAAACTCTTAGAAGATTCACTCTTCTTGTACTTAAGTCGTCATTGTCCCTTTTGTATTGAATCACGACGCAAATTCTGTGTTTCATGATCAATGTGAAGGTCCAAGGGATTCAGTAAACCTGCACTCATGAATCGGAATCTAATAATGGTCTCCCAGGAGCCGCTCAAATCACAAACTCTTAGAAAATTCAATCTTCTTGTACTTAAGTCGGCACTGACAGTTTTGTATTCAATCCCGATGCTATTTCTGCGTTTCAACGTCAATGAGAAGGTCCAAATGATACAGTAAACCTGCACGGGTGAATCGGAATATTAACATGGACTCCCAAGAGCCGCTCAAACCACAAACTCTTAGAAGATTCACTCTTCTTGTACTTAAGTCGGTATTGTGTTTTTGTATTCAATCCCAATCCGATTTCTGTGTTTCATGGTCAATATAAAGGTCCAAGGGATACAGTAAACCTGCACTGGTGCGTCTATAACTAATACTGGTCTCCAAAAGTTGCTCAAAGCACAAACTCTTCGAAGATTCACTCTTCTTGTACTTAAGTCGGCATTGTGCCTTTTTTATTTAATCCCGATGCAATTTCTGTGTTTCATGGTCAATGTGAAGGCATAAGGGATACAGTAAACCTGCACTGGTTCATAGGAATCTAATACTGGTCTCCCAGGAGCCGCTCAAACCGCAACTTCTTAGAGAAATCACTCTTCTTGGACTTAAGTCGGCATTGTGCCTTTTGTATTCAATCCCGAAGCTATTTCTGTGTTTCATGGTCAATGTGAAGGACCACGGGATACAGTAAACCTGCAGTGGCGCATCGGAAACTAATACTGGTCTCCCAGGAGCCCCTCAAGCCACAAACTCTTAGAAGATTCACTCTTCTTGTACTTAAGTCGTCATTGTCCCTTTTGTATTGAATCACGACGCAAATTCTGTGTTTCATGATCAATGTGAAGGTCCAAGGGATTCAGTAAACCTGCACTCATGAATCGGAATCTAATACTGGTCTGCCAGGAGACGCTCAAAACACAAACTCTTAGAAAATTCAATCTTCTTGTACTTAAGTCGGCATTGACCGTTTTGTATTCAATCCCGATACTATTTCCGCGTTTCATGGACAATGTGCAGGTCCAAAGGATACAGTAAACCTGCACTGGTGAATCGGAATATTAACCTGGTCTCCCAAGAGCCGCTCAAACCACAAACTCTTAGAAGATTCACTCTTCTTGTACTTAAGTCGGTATTGTGCTTTTTGTATTCAATCCCAATGCGATTTCCGTGTTTCATGGTCATTATAAAGGTCCAAGGGATACAGTAAACCTGCACTGGTGCGTCTATAAGTAATACTGGTCTCCAAAAGTTGCTCAAAGCACAAACTCTTCGAAGATTCACTCTTCTTGTACTTAAGTCGGCATTGTGCCTTTTGTATTTAATCCCGATGCAATATCTGTGTTTCATGGTCAATGTGAAGGCATAAGGGATACAGTAAACCTGCACTGGTTCATAGGAATCTAATACTAGTCTCCCAGGAGCCGCTCAAACCGCAACTTCTTAGAAATATCACTGTTCTTGGACTTAAGTCGGCATTGTGCCTTTTGTATTCAATCTCGAAACGATTTCTGTGTTTCATGGTCAATGTGAAGGACCACCGGATACAGTAAACCTGCACTGGCGCATCGGAAACTAATACTGGTCCCCCAGGAGCCCCTCAGGCCACAAACTCTTAGAAGATACACTCTTCTTGTAATTAAGTCGGTATCGTCCCTTTTGTACTCAATCCCGATGCAATATCTGTGTTTCACGGGCAATGTGAATTTCCAAGGGATACAGTAAACCTGCACTGGTGCATCGTAATGTAATACTGGTCTCCCAGGTTCCGCTCAGATCACAAACTCTTAGAAGATTCACTCTTCTTGCACTTAAGTCGGCATTGTCCATTTTGTATTCAATCCCGGTGGGATTTCTGTGTTTCACGGTTAATGTGAAGTTCCAAGGGATACTGTAAACCTGCACTGGTGAATCGGAATCTAATACTGGTCTCCCAGGAGACGCTCAAAGCACAAACTATTAGTAGATTCACTGTTCTTGTACTTAAGTTGGCATTGTCCCTTTTGTATTATATCCAGATGCAATGTCTGTGTTTGCTGCAGATTGTGATGGTCCAAGGGATACAGTTAACATGCACTGGTGCACCTGAATCAAATGCTGGTCTCCGAAGTGTTGCTCAAACCACAAACTCTTAGAAGATACCCTCATCTTGTACTTAATCGGCATTGTCCCTCTTGTTTTATATCCCGATGCAATTTCTGTTCTTTGTGGTCAATGTGAGGATCCAAGGGATACAGTAAACCAGCACTGCTGCATCAGAATGTAATACTGGTCTCTCAGTAGCCGCTCATAGCACAAACTCTTAGAAGATTCACTCTTCTTGCACTTAAGTCGCCATTGTCCCTCTTGTATACAATCGCAATCCGATTTCTATGTTTCATGGTCAAGATGAAGGTACAAGGGATTCAGTAAACATGCACTGGTGCATCGTAATCTAATACTGGGCTCCGAGGAGTCGCTCAAACCACAAACTCTTAGAAGATTCACTCTTCTTGCACTTAAGTCGGTATAATCCCATTTGTATTCAATCGCGATGCTAATTCTCCATTTCATGGTCAATGTTAGGGTCGAAGGGATACAGTAAACCTGCACTGGTGCATCGGAATCTAATACTGGCCTCCAAGGAGCCGCTCAAAACACAAACTCTTAGAAGATTCTCTCTTCTTGTACTTAAGTCGGCATTGCCCCATTTGTATTCTATCGCGTAGCTATTTCTGTGTTTCATGGTCAATGGTAAGGTCCATGGGATGCAATAAACCTGCACTGGTGCATCGGAATCAAATATTGGTCTCCCAGGAGCAGCTCAAACCACAAACTCTTAGAAGATTCACTCTTCTTGTACTTACGTCGGCATTCTGCTTTTTGTATTCTCTCCCGATGTAATTTCTGTGTTTCATGGTCAATGTGTAGCCCAAGTGATATAGCAAACCTGCACTGGTGCATCGGAATGTAATACCGCTCTCCCAGGAGCCGCTCGAACCACAAACTCTGGGAAGATTCACTCTTCTTGTACTTAAGTCGGCATCGTCCGTTTTGTATTCAATCCCGATGCAATATCTGTGTTTCACGGGCAATGTGAATTTCCAAGGGATACAGTAAACCGGCACTGGTGCATCCTTATCTAATACTGGTCTCCCAGGTTCCGCTCAGATCACAAACTCTTAGAAGATTCACTCTTCTTGCACTTAAGTCGGCATTGTCCATTTTGTATTCAATCCCGATGCGATTTCTGTGTTTCACGGTTAATGTGAAGTTCCAAGGGATACTGTAAACCTGCACTGGTGCATGGTAATCTAATACTGGTCTCCCAGGAGCCGCTCAAACCACAAATTTCTTAGAAAATTCACTCTTCTTGTACTTAAGTCAGCATTGTGCCTTTTGCATTCAATCCCGATGTAATTTCTTTGTTTCATGGTCAATGTGACGGTCCAAGGGATACAGCAAACCTGGACTGCTGCATCGGAATCTAATACTGGTCTCCCAGGAGCCGCTCAAAGCACAAACTCTTAGAAGATTCACTCTTCTTGTACTTAAGTCGTCATTGTCCCTTTTGTATTGAATCACGACGCAAATTCTGTGTTTCATGATCAATGTGAAGGTCCAAGGGATTCAGTAAACCTGCACTCATGAATCGGAATCTAATAATGGTCTCCCAGGAGCCGCTCAAATCACAAACTCTTAGAAGATTCAATCTTCTTGTACTTAAGTCGGCATTGTCAGTTTTGTATTCAATCCCGATGCTATTTCTGAGTTTTAACGTCGATGTGAAGGTCCAAAGGATACAGTAAACCTGCACTGGTGAATCGGAATATTAACCTGGACTCCCAAGAGCCGCTCAAACCACAAACTCTTAGAAGATTCACTCTTCTTGTACTTAAGTCGGTATTGTGTTTTTGTATTCAATCCCAATCCGATTTCTGTGTTTCATGGTCAATATAAAGGTCCAAGGGATACAGTAAACCTGCACTGGTGCGTCTATAACTAATACTGGTCTCCAAAAGTTGCTCAAAGCACAAACTCTTCGAAGATTCACTCTTCTTGTACTTAAGTCGGCATTGTGCCTTTTTTATTTAATCCCGATGCAATTTCTGTGTTTCATGGTCAATGTGAAGGCATAAGGGATACAGTAAACCTGCACTGGTTCATAGGAATCTAATACTGGTCTCCCAGGAGCCGCTCAAACCGCAACTTCTTAGAGAAATCACTCTTCTTGGACTTAAGTCGGCATTGTGCCTTTTGTATTCAATCCCGAAGCTATTTCTGTGTTTCATGGTCAATGTGAAGGACCACGGGATACAGTAAACCTGCAGTGGCGCATCGGAAACTAATACTGGTCTCCCAGGAGCCCCTCATGCCACAAACTCTTAGATGATTCACTCTTCTTGTACTTAAGTCGGCATTGTCCCTCTTGTATTCAATCCCCTAAGCAATATCTGTGTTACTCGGACAATGTGAAGGTCCCAGGGATGCAGTAAACCTGCACTGGTGCATCGGAATCTAATACGGGTGTCCCAGGAGCTGCTCAAAGCACAAACTCTTGCAAATTTCGCTCTCCTTGTACTTAAGTCGGCAATCTCCTTTTTGTATTCAATCCCGATGCAATTTCTACGTTTCATGGTCAATGTTAAGGTCCAAGTAATACAGTAAACCTGCACTGGTGCATAGGAATCTTATACTGGTCTCCCAGGAGCCGGCCAAAGCACTAACGCTTAGAAGATTCACTCTACTAGTACTTAAGTCGGCATTGTCCCTTTTGTATTCAACCCTGATGCAATTTCTGTGTTTCATGGTCAACGTGAAGGTAAATGGGATACAGTAATCATGCACTGGTGAATCGGAATCTAATACTGGTCTCCAGTAGCCACTCAAAGCACAAACTCTTAAAAGATTCTCTCCTCTTGTACTTAAGTCGGCATTGAGCAATTTGTATTCTATCGCGTAGCGATTTCAGTGTTTCATGGACAATGTTAAGGTCCAAGGGATACAATAAACCTGCTCTGGTGCATCGGAATCTAATACTGGTCTCCCAGGAGCAGCTCAAACCACAAACTCTTAGAAGATTCATTCTTCTTGTACTTAAGCAGGCATTCTGCCTTTTGTATTCTGTCCCGATGTAATTTCTGTGTTTCATGGTCTATGTGAAGATCCAAGGAATACAACAAACCTGCACTGGTGCATCGGAATCTAATACCGCTCTCCCAGGAGCCGCTAAAACCGCAAACTCTGGGAAGATTCGCTCTTCTTGTACTGAAGCCGGCATTGTCCCTTTTGTATTCAATCCTGAAGCAATTTCTGTGTTTCATGGTCAATGTGAAGGTCGGAGGGATACAGTAAACCTGCACTGGTGCATCGGAATCTAATACTGGTCTCCCAGGAACCGCTCAAAGCACAAACTCTTAGCAGATTCACTCTTCTTGTATTTAAGTCGGTATTGTGCCTTTCGAATTCAATCCCGATACAATTTCTGTGTTTCATGGTCTATGTGAAGGTCCAAGGGATACAGTTAACCTGTACTGGTGCATCGGAATGTAATACTGGTCTCCCAAGATCCGCTCAAACCACAAAATCTTAGAGGACTCACTCTTCTCGTACTTATGCCGGCATTGTCCGAATTGTATTCAATCCCGATGCAATATCTGTGTTTCATGGTCAATGTGAAGGTCCAAGGGGTACAGTAAACCTGCACTGGTGCATCGGAATGTAATACTGGTCTCCCAGGAGCCGCTCAAACCACAAACTCTTAGAAGATTCACTCTTCTATTACTTAAGTCGGAATTGTCTTTTTTGTATTCAACCCCGATGCAATTTTTGAGTTCCATGGTCAATGTGAGGGTCCAACGGATACAGTAAACCTGCACTGGTGCATCGGAATCTACTACTGGTCTCCCAGGAGCAGCTCAAACCACAGACTCTTAGAAGATTCTCTCTTCTTGTACGTAAGTCGGCATTGCCCCATTTGTATTCTATCGCGTAGCTATTTCTGTGTTTCATGGTCAATGTTAAGGTCCAAGGGATGCAATAAACCTGCAAGGGTGCATCGGAATCTAATACTGGTCTCCCAGGAGCAGCTCAAACCACAAACTCTTAGAAGAGTCACTCTTCTTGTACGTAAGTCGGCATTCTTTTTTTTGCATTCAGTCCCGATGTAATTTCTGATATTCATAGTCAATGTGTAGCCCAAGGGATATAGCAATCCTGCACTGGTGCATCGGAATGTAATACCGCTCTCCCAGGAGCCGCTCAAACCACACACTCTGGGAAGATTCACTCTTCTTGTACTTTAGTCGGCATCGTCCCTTTTGTATTCAATCCCGATGCAATATCTGTGTTTCACGGGCAATGTGAAGTTCCAAGGGATAATGTAAACCTGCACTGGTGAATCGGAATCTAATACTGGTCTAACAGGAGACGCTCAAAGCACAAACTAGTAGTAGATTCACTCTTCTTGTACTTAATTTGGCATTGTCCCTTTTGTTCTCTATCCCGATGCAATGTCAGTGTTTCATGGAGATTGTGAAGGTCCAAGGGATACAGTTAACATGCACTGGTGCACCTGAATCAAATACTGGTTTCCCAAGTGTTGCTCAAACCACAAAATCTTTAGAAAATTCCCTCTTCTTGTACTTAATCGGCATTGTCCCTCTTGTATTCAATCCCGATGCAATTTCTGTGCTTCGTGGCCAATGTGAAGATCCAAGGGATACAGTAAACCACTACTGCTGCATCAGAATGTAATACTGGCCTCCCAGTAGCCGCCCAAAGCACAAGCTCTTAGAAGATTCACTCTTCTTGTACTTAAGTCCCCATTGTCCCTTTTGTATACAATCCCAATCCGATTTCTGTGCTTCATGGTCAATATGAAGGTACAAGGGATTCAGTAAACCTGCACTGGTGCATCGTAATCTACTACTCGTGTCCGAGGAGCCGCTCAAACCACAAACTCTTAGAAAATTCACTCTTCTTGCACTTAACTCGGCATAGTCATATTTGTATTCAATCCCGATGCTAATTCTGCGTTTCATTGTCAATGTTTAGGTCCAAGGGATACAGTAAACCTGCACTGGTGCATCGGAATCTAATACTGGTCTCCCAGGAGCCACTCAAACCACAAACACTTAGAAGATTCACTCTTCTCGTACTTAAGTCGGCATTGTCCCTTTTGTATTCAATACCGATGCAATTTCTGTGTTTCATGGTCAATGTGAATTTAAAAGGGATACATTTAACCTGCACTGGTGCAACCGAATCTAATACTGGTCTCCCAGGAACCGCTCAAGCCACAAACTCATAGAAGATTCACTCATAGTCGGAATTGTCCCTTTTGTATTCAACCCCGATGCAATTTCTGTGTTCCATGGTCAGTGTGAAGGTCCAACGGATATAGTAAACCTGCACTGGTGCATCGGAATCTACTACTGTTCTCCCAGGAGCCGCTCAAAGCACACACTCTTAGAAGATTCACTCTTCTTGTATTTAAGTCGGTATTATGCATTTTGAATTCAATCCCACTGCGATTTCTGTGTTTCATGGTCAATGTGAAGGTCCAAGGGATACAATAAACCTGCACTGGTTCATAGGAATCTAATACCGGTCTCCGAGGAGCCGCTCAAACCGCAACTTCTTAGAAAAATCACACTCCTTGGACTTAAGTCGGCATTGTGCCTTTTGTAATCAATCCCGAAGCGATTTCTGTGTTTCATGGTCTATGTGAAGGTCCAAGGGATACAGTAAACCTGCACTGGTGCATCGGAATCTAATACTGGTCTCCCTGGAGCCGCTCAAGGCACAAACTCTTAGATGATTCACTCTTCTTGTACTTAAGTCGGCATTGTCCCTGTAGTAATCAATCCCGATGCAATATCTGTGTTTTTCGACAATGTGAAGGTCCAAGCGATACAGTAAACCAGCACTGGTGCTTCGGAATCTAATACTGGTGTCCCAGGAGCTATTCAAAGCACAAACTCTTAGAAGATTCACTCTTCTAGTACTTAAGTCGGCATTGTCCCTTTTGTATTCATTCCCGATGCAATTTCTGTGTTTCATGGTAAACGTGAAGGTCCGTGAGATACAGTAAAAATGCACTGGTGCATCGGAGTCTAATACTGGTCTCCCAGCAGCCGCTCAAAGCACAAATTCTTAAAAGATTCTCTCTCCTTGTACTTATGTCTGCATTGCCCCACTTGTATTCTATCACGTAGTTATATCTGTGTTTCATGGTCAATGTTAAGGTCCAAGGGATGCAATAAATTTGCACTGGTGCATCGGAATCTAATACTGGTGTCCCAGGAGCTATTCAAAACACAAACTCTTAGAAGATTCACTCTTCTTGTACTTAAGTCGGCATTCTGCTTTTTGTATTCTGTCTCGATGTAATCTCTGTGTTGCATGGTCAATGTGAAGGTCCAAGGGTTACAGCAAACCTGCACTGGTGCATCGCAATCTAATACCGCTCTCCCAGGAGCCGCTCAAACAACAAACTCTGGGAAGATTCACTCTTCTAGTACTTAAGTCGGCATTGTCCCTTTTGTATTCAATCCCGATGCAATATCTGTGATTCATGGTCAATGTGAAGGTCCACGGGATACAGTAAGCCTGCACTGGTGCATCGGAATATAATACTGGTCTCCCAGGAGCCGCCCAAAGCACAAACTCTTAGAAGATTCACTCTTCTTGTACTTAAGTCAGCATTGTCCCTTTTGTATTCAATCCCGATGCGATCTCTGTGTTTCATGGTCAATGTGAAGGTCCAAGGGATACAGTAAACCTGCACTGGTGCATCGGAATCTAATACTGGTCTCTCAGGAGCCACTCAAATCACAAACTTTTAGAAGAATCACTGTTCTTGAACTTAAGTCTGCATTGTCCCTTTTGTATTTAATCCCGATGCAATTTGTCGGTCTCATGGTCAATGTGAAGGTCCAAGGGATACAGTAAACCAGCACTGGTGAATCAGAATCTAATACTGGTCTCCCAGGAGCCGCTCAAAGCACAAACTCTTAGAAGATTCACTTTTCTAGTACCTAAGTCGCCATTGTCCCATTTGTATTCAATCCCGATGCAATTTCGGTGTTTCATGGTCAACGTGAAGGTCAATGGGATACAGTAAACATGCACTGGTGCATCGGAATATAATACTGGTCTCCCAGGAGCCGTTCAAAGCACAAACTCTTAGACGATTCACTCTTCTTGTACTTAAGTCGGCATCGTCCCTTTTGTATTCAATCCCGATGCAATTTCTGTGTTTCACGGTCAATGTGAAGTTCCAAGGGAGACTGTAAACCCGCACTGGTGAATAGGAATCTAATATTGGTCTCCCAGGAGACGCTCAAAGCACAAACTCTTAGAAGATTCACTCTTCTTGTACTTAAGTTGGCATTGTCCCTTTTGTATTCTATCCCGATGCAATGGCTGTGTTTCATGCAGAATCTGATGGTCCAAGGGTTACAGTTAACATGCACTGGTGCACCTGAATCAAATACTGGTCTCCCAAGTGTTGCTCAAACCTCAAACTCTTAGAAGATTCACTCTTCTTGTACTTAATCGGCATTGTCCCTCTTGTATTCAATCCCGATGCAATTTCTGTGTTTCGTGGTCAATGTGAAGATCCACTGGATAAAGTAAACCTGCACTGCTGCATCAGAATCTAATACTGGTCTCCCAGCATCCGCTCAAAGCACAAACTCTTAGAAGATTCACTCTTCTTGTACTTAAGTCTGCATTGTCCCATTTGTATATAATCCCAATCCGATTTCTGTGTTTCATGGTCAATATGAAGGTCCAAGGGATTCAGTAAAACTGCACTGGTGCATCGTAATCTATTACTGGTCTCCCAGGAGCCGCTCAAACCACAAACTCTTAGAAGATTCACTCTTCTTGTACTTAAGTCGGCATTGTCCCTTTTGTATTCAATCCCGATGCAATTTCTGTGTTTCATGGTCTATGTGAAGGTTCAAGAGATACAGTAAACCTCCATAGTGCATCGGAATCTAATACTGGTCTCCCAGGAGCCGCTCAAAACACAAACTCTTGGATGATTCACTCTTCTTGTACATAAGTCGGTATTGTGCTTTTTGAATTCCATCCCGATGCAATATCTGTGTTTCTCGGACAATGGGAAGGTCCAAGGTATACAGTAAACCTGCACTGGTGCATCGGAATTTAACACTGGTGTCCCAGGAGCTATTCAAAGCACAAACTCTTAAAAGATTCTCTCTTCTTGTACGTAAGTCGGCGTTGCCCCATTTGTATTCTATCGCATAGCTTTTTATGTGTTTCATGGTCAATGTTAAGGTCCAAGGGATACAATAATCCTGCACTGGTGCATCGGAATCTAATACTGGTCTTCTAGGAGCAGCTCAAACCACAATCACTAAGAAGATTCACTCTTCTTGTACTGAAGACAGCATTCTGCATTTTGTATT
This sequence comes from Schistocerca piceifrons, assembly GCF_021461385.2. Taxonomy (NCBI): domain Eukaryota; kingdom Metazoa; phylum Arthropoda; class Insecta; order Orthoptera; family Acrididae; genus Schistocerca; species Schistocerca piceifrons. The sequence goes on along the minus strand of NC_060139.1, from coordinate 1,021,898,606 downwards.
CAGTCCCGACGTAATTTCTGTGTTTCATGGTCAATGTGAAGGTCCAAGGGATACAGCAAACCTGCACTGGTGCATCGGAATCTAATACCGCTCGTCCAGGAGCCGCTCAAACCACAAACTCTGGGACGATTTGTTCTTCTTGTACTGAAGCCGGCATTGTCCCTTTTGTATTCAATCCCGATGCTAATTCTGCGTTTCATGGTCAATGTGAAGGTCCAAGGGATACAGTAAGCCTGCACTGGTGCATCGGAATCTAATACTGGTGTCCCAGGGGCCGCTCAAACCACAAACTCTTAGAAGATTCACTCTTCTTTTACTTAAGTCGCCATTCTCCCTTTTGTGATCAATACCGATTCAATTTCTGTGTTTCTTAGTCAATTTTAAGGTCCAAGGGATACAGTAAGCCTGCACTGGTGCATCGTAATCTAATACTGGTCTCCAAGGAGCCGCTCCAAGCACAAACTCTTAGAAGATTAACTCTTCATGTACTTAAGACGGCATTGTCCCTTTTGTATATAATCCCAATCCGATATCTGTGTTTCATGGTCAATATGAAGGTCCAAGGGGTTCAGTTAACCTGCACTGGTGCATAGTAATCTAATACTGGTCTCCGAGGAGCCGCTCAAACCACAAACTCTTAGAAGATTCACTCTTCTTGCACTTAAGTCGGCATTGTCCCTTTTGTATTCAATCCCGATGCAATTTCTGTGTTTCATGGTCAATGTGAAGGTCCAAGGGATACAGTAAACCTGCACTGGTGCATCGGAATCTAATACTGGTATCCCAGGAGCCGCTCAAACCACAAAATTTCTTAGAAGATTCACTCTTCTTGTACCTATGTCGGTTTTGTCCTTTTTGTATTCAATGCCGATGCAATTTCTGTGTTTCATGGTCTATGTGAAGGTTCAAGGGATTCAGTAAACCTCCATGGTGCATCGGAATCTAATACTGGTCTCGCACGAGCCGCTCAAACCACAAACTCTTAGAAGATTCACTCTTCTTGTACTTAAGTCGGCATTGTCCCTTTTGTATTCAATCCCGATGCAATTTCTGTGTTGCATGGTCAATGTGAAGGTCCAAGAGATACAGTAAACCTGCACTGGTGCATCGGAATCTAATACTGGACTCCCAGGACTCGCGCAAAGCACAAACTCTTAGAAGATTCTCTCTTCTTGTACTTAAGTCGGCATTGTGCCTTTTGTATTCAATCCCGATGCAATTTCTGTGTTTTATGGTCAATGTGAAGGTCCAAGGGATACAGTTAACCTGCACTGGTGCATCGGAATCTAATACTGGTCTCCCAAGAGCCGCTCAAATCACAAACTCTTAGAAGATTCACTCTTCTTGGACTTAAGTCGGTATTGTGCTTTAGTTATTCAATCCCAATGCGATCTCTGTGTTTCATGGACAATGTGCAGGTCCAATGGAAACAGTGAACCTGCACTGGTGCGTCGGAATCTAATACTTGTCTCCAAAAGCCGCTCAAAGAACAAACTCTTCGAAGATTCACTTTTCTTGTGCTTAAGTCGGCATTGTCCCTTTTGTATTCAATCCCGATGCAATATCTGTGTTTCATGGTCATTGTGAAGGTCCAAGGGATACAGTAAACAGCACTGGTGCATCGGAATCTAATACTGGTCCCCCAGGAGCCGCTCAAATGACAAACTCTTAGAAGATTCACTCTTCTTTACGTAAGTCGGCATTGTCCCTTTTGTATTCAATCCCAATCCGATTTCTGTGTATCATGGTCAATGTGAAGGTCCAAGGGATACAGTAAACCTGCATTGGTGCATCGTAATTTAATACTGGTCTCCGAGGAGCCGCTCAAACTACAAACTCTTAGAAGATTCACTCTTCTTGCACTTAAGTCGGCATTGTCCCTTTTGTATTCAATCACGATGCAATTTCTGTGTTGCATGGTCAATGTGAAGGTCCAAGAGATACAGTAAACCTGCACTGGTGCATCGGAATCTAATACTGGTCTCCCAGGACTCGCTCAAAGCACAAACTCTTACAAGATTCTCTCTTCTTGTACTTAAGTCTGCATTGTCCCTTTTGTATTCAATCCCGATGCAATTTCTGTGTTGCATGGTCAATGTGAAGGTCCAAGGGATACAGTAAACCTGCACTGGTGCGTCGGAATCTAATACTGGTCTCCAAAAGCCGCTCAAAGGACAAAGTCTTCGAAGATTCACTCTTCTTGTACTTAAGTCGGCATTGTGCCTTTTGTATTCAATCCCGATGCAATTTCTGCGTTTCATGGTCAATGTGAAGGCGTAAGGGATACAGTAAACCTGCACTGGTTCATAGGAATCTGAATCTTCACCTATAATCGCATAGTTTCCGCAAGAAGCCATAAAGACACAATAAAACTATGTGTTTTTGGATCGAGACTCGCACATTGAGTCTTGCATTTCACGAACAGTGCTCATACGGATTGATCTACCGACGATGGACCCAGGACCTGCCCTGACAGTTTTACTTCCGTCTGTCCCTCTCTTCCTTTTTCTGAACTTCACATAGACAGTCTGTGGCGAGGTCTCGTAGCGGTAACTTCCTTGTTTACGTGGCGTAGTGCAGCCAGTCACGTTCTTTGCGTGAGTTGTGCTCCAGTGTTTGTGTTTTGTGTACACGTTGTGCCGCCGTCGCGCTTTTCGGCAGCGAGTTACCATTTCACGGTTGCTCTTTGTGGTACATCGTGAGTAGTGGCTTTTGTGGAGGAGAAGGCGGTCCACGCGTCTCGCAGAATATGGACATTGACCAAGGTAGGTTTACCGTGCAAACTACCACTGCGCTTTACTCTCTGAATGGATATTGTGAGTGAAAATGTTCAAATGTGTGTGAAATCTTATGGCACTTAACTGCTAAGATCATCAGTCCTTAAGCTTACACACTACTTAACCTAAATTATCCTAAGGACAAACACACACACCAATGCCTGAGGGAGGACTCGAACCTCCGCCAGGACCAGCCGCACAGTCCATGACTGCCATTGTGAGTGAGTCGTCAATATGGAAGTCTATCAAGTAATTGAAAGCAGTAAACGAGTCATTGAGGTAGACAGTGAGGCCTTAGTTGAGGTATGAAACATAATACAGTACCGCAAACATGGAAACAGAAGGTGTTCCCACTCAAAATAACTATGTTCAATCTGACGGGAACAATGGCAACGCTGGTATTAGTACAAATATTAATGGAAGATACGGGCTAGTTAAAAATAACAGATATAAACCAAATGATTGTGCGCCTTATTATGTTTATACAGAAAAAAACTGTAGCGGTATTTTCAACCTCTGCTATAATCCCCAGTTGCGGATGTTCTTCCAACAGGATTGCTTACGTTAAAGGTGTAACACAATAAACAAGTATTACAAGAATAAACTGTATATGTATCGTGAGGCAGCCTAACTAATGACGTGCAAATTACAATTAATATATTCGTTTAGTTCAAAATGTTCAAATGTGTGTGAAATCTTATGGGACTTAACTGCTAAAGTCATCAGTCCCTAAGCTTACACACTACTTAACCTAAATTATCCTAAGGACAAACACACACACCCATGCCCGAGGGAAGACTCGAACCTCCGCCGGAACCAGCCGCACAGTCCTATTCGTTTAGTCTTTGAGAATCAGAGTACATTGCGACTTCCAATATGCTTTAAACATAATTACAATCCTTTATGAAACTTCTTCTCGCTTACATGTTTAACGGCAAATATTTAACGCATGAACTCATATGTAAAGTAATCAGATGTTTGAAGGTTTCTATACATGCGAGATCGATGCTTTAAATATTCAGGGGTTTACAAGTTCTTTCGTAATAAACATTGGAACATCAAGAAAGTAAATTAGTACCTTTTTTTTAAAAAGAAAACAACAACAACAGTGAACACAGTTGGCGAAGTCTGACCTGAATCTCAGTGTGAGCTACCTTACAGAGCAATGACTTTATTGTTTTACTGGCATTGTTTTGACAGTAAGATGACTCATAGAGTTTGAAGTACAGGAGAAAATTGATGTTATGGACTCACCCTATGTATATCAACAAACATTTAGAAAAAAAATCCTGACATGAAGAACCAAATATTTTTCTGAAAAAGTTTGTTCCCCTTATAGAATGAATCATAGTACACTTCAACATCCGCTGCAGAACATTCAAGAAAAACTTTATAACCAAACAAATCTTCGTAGGAGTACAACAGCAGTAGCAAAATTGTTATGGCACTACAGTAAGGTTAATTAGTTCACAGTAATTGTTTTCAAGGAAAACTCACTAAATTCAACACAAGTAACAGAAGGTTTGAATTTTCAGTTTCGCTTGTGATGTTGAATGTGCATTTTATTGTATCGGAAGTGGGTTGTTAATCTTGAAGATGCACTGAGCAGTAGGTGATGGTTACGTATGTACGGGAGCGCTGGCTTGAGAAAGAAAGTAAGATGAGAAAGTTGGGAAAACTCTAACCAGGCTGTGGGAAGGACAGGTGTAGGAGTGGAGGAGCTGGGAGGATTCACATGACAAGGGTCTGTTGGTAAATCTTGAACCATAAGAACAGCAGGATGAAGATGTGTTTCGAGTAGGAAGTAATAATTCGTATGTATGGTTTATTCTCCATGCTGAAGGACAGTTCATTTACCATTTTCTGCACAGTGGCTGCACTCTGGGTTAAATTTTTAATCTGATATCGAATAATGTGTCTCACGTCACCAAGGGTGCTACTCCTTCGTCCAGTGGGTAATGTACAGTGTTTACATATTGCTTGTGGATGCAACAATGTTCAGTTTGAGTACCCTACGTACGATAATTCTTACTATCGATATGACAATGAACTTAGGGGAGTAGTAAGTCAGAGACGTTACGTTAATTTCCTCGATTAGATTTTTAAGCTTCCTGAAGTGTTGTGGAGTGAGAGCATCAGTCACTGCTCGTGGAGACTGTAATACTTCCCGTAAAGTAAGTTGTACAGTAACATTAAAATGTTAATTGTTCTGAGACAGGATGTATCACAAAGGCTAGAGTGGGGGAAGGGGGGGGGGTTATTCTCACATTTAATGTAAAGTGAATGATAGATTCAAACAAAACTTCCCACTTACACAGAATATGCGCTCTGCTACCTTAGATTTTTCTGTTCTGATGATCGGTGTAGGTGAGCGATAAGTTGGGTGATGGTTGACCGCGTTAAGATGTAGCACAATGTAACGCAATTTGTTGCAATGCCCAACAAAATTAATCGGACGTCGTATTATGAACGGTATTAGACTGCATGTTCTGAAAGAGAGGTCGCAAATATGCATCTCAAACATGCGGATGGCGCGAATTGTCACTACACCAAACTTTCTCTTCACAGCGGAATTTAGCAGTTCAAACATAATATTTGCTAGTACAAGTATTAAATTATAATTAAGGTCTGAATCCAGTCGAATAATTAGTCATTCAAGTGTGAATTAACGTTACTATTAAGAACTAAACTAAAACTACTGATATGGGATCCTTACAAGTGTCATGGCATAAGAAACAGTATAAGTAAAGTACAATAAGGACTCTTAGTCAACCTCCTTTGTTTTTTCACGAAAAAATGTCGGAAGTACTCCACTGACTTTGGCATACTATGTCCAGTGACATACATACTTTTTCATTGCATTGTTTAAATAAGCAATATAATTTACTGTATTACATTGCCCTCTTGAATGGTCAAGACAAAGGCTGGAGCAATTATGGGTAGCCACTCAGCCATACTATCTGGGGGATAGTTAGGCACAGAATGTTTGTATATTATTGGCAGTATTACTGTTACACATATTTGCAGCCTTATGGATCCACAGACTGAAATTGTACTGTTGATCAAGCATTTACTGATCACTTCAAGTAATTGAAGTTCACATTGCTGTTTTATAATGCAGTTAGTAAATTAAAAAGCACCAATTAATCTGGTTTAACCGTCACTCAGACAACACTTTTGCAAACAGTAAGCATATTAAAAATTCGTATCAATAATCAAAGTCGCTGGATGAAAACGTTTATAATCAAGGACGAAACCATAATTACGGGGCAGTAGGAAGTATCCTGTGCCATACACTTCATAGTAGTTCGGAGGGAATAGACGTAGGTGTAGACGTAGACAGTTTTAATTTTGTAATGAGTGACCCGCTTTTTGAGGGAAATTTCAGAAAGACAAAGAGATATGATGCGTCAGTTACTACCAATGAGCACAGCATTTACAGTTCAAATATGTATACAAGGTTTGAGAGTTTGTATATGCTAATATATTTTTGCAATTTAAGTTTTGAAAACCACGGAGACGAAGTTCACGATCATAAGACTAGTCGTGTAGTCCACCACCACCCTATCCATGGTACCCCCACTCACAGCCAAGTCGCGCTGAAGTCAAGCCACCATGCATCATTCATAGCTCTGTTCCAATAGAAACCACATGCATGCTACCGACTCGATAACCTAATGCGGAATGAAGTAAAAAAGTTCCGATTACCAATGCTAGTGTATTGTTGTGACAGCACTGCAGCCATAATCTACATGACTCAAGTTAAGAGGAAACATGGAAAATGCACTATAATTGGAAATTTCAATATGACTTCTACTGTGAGGCGAAAAGTATAATACGCGATGTTACAGTTTGTGAAGATAGACAATCTTCCATAGTCCTATAAAATGAGCTGTTCTCATATTGTTATGTACATTGTGCTCCATTTAAAGTTGTTCATTCAGCATTTAAGAAATCTTTGATGTTAACTGTCGTATTGGAAATAAGTACGATTTTACAAGTTGACGAAATATTATTACCCTTTACACTTACCATCTGATATGACTGACATTGTACTATTCTGTATTTTAAATGACGCATATCGTATTCTCTCATATACTGTTAGATATATGTATACACTGATAAGAAAAAAAACATAGAAACTGACTGTTATTATTCATGAGTCAGCTGACATCTGTTGGTACTCCGCTGTATTACTTTATTGGTTCATGTTGTAGCTGGAAGTCACCTCAGCCACATGTAGTACTTCCTGATGTGCCGTACCAGTATGACTTTGTTGCCACGAGAACACAGCTATATTTTTTATGTTTTGCTCTCTTTTTGTCGTGATGTTATCTTAGGCATTTATTCGACTTTCTATATTTACTGTAATAACTTACATAAGAGAAATCTTATTTTTATTTCAAATTCAGACTTCTATGATGGTACAAAAACAAACTCACAGTTTGTTGCACAACATGGTTTCATAAACTGTACACTGAGGATATGTAAAAAACAATTTATGCAAAAGCGTTAATTTATGATTACAACTACAACAGTGTAATACTTTGTAATTTTTCTAACTTTGCAGATCTCAAGGTGCAGCTTAACCTTGCTGAACCTAGTAATCCAGTGTGTCTACAAGTGATTAATGCAATAAAACTTCATACCTGAAGCTTTCTTTCATTAAATTACAAGTGCTTTATGTTGTACATAGGATACGTAACACTTCTTGGGAGATTTCTATCAGATACCCTCCCACAGTGTCCAGGCCTACTAGCTGTCAAGCATATACTGGACAACTTGACCACCCTGATGCAATACTCCATTGGACTGCTGGAACTCGTAGACCACCAACAAGCACTGTAAAGTATGAAATGCTCGTTTGGTGGGGAGAGCCTTGAGAATGTTGATGATGAAGATGGAAGATGTAGTTTGGAAAGCTTTTTGCTGTAGTTGAGTTGTATTTTGTTGGACATTTAGGCACAGTTTGTAGACTTTTCTGTACAATGATTTTCGGTGTAACACATACGAGGTGAAGTCTTATGTACTCTCCCCAATCAATTTCCTGCTCCATATAAATTCTTCAAAGTCCTAACTTCACCAGAAATATATCATATTTATAAAAACATTTCAAAATTTTTACCATCTTATTCACATCTGTAATTCTAACACAGTATACCACTGTGGAAGGTCTCTCTGACGTCAGCCCACAATGACTAACTTGCATAGTTCTATATTTATTCACCACGATGGCTTCATTGACATCGAAATCCAGTCCTAAACAGATGTTCCAGTTCCTTGGCGCTGCAGTGGTCTATTTCCACCACTCATCTTCAGCTTTCAGGCTTACTCGCTGTCAGGTGGACTGACCACCGGTGCTCCGTACTCCATAGTGAAAGGTTGATTACCCTGAGGTTTCACCAGAGATCTGCCACCTCCAGGCAGACTAAAATGACTGAATACTCAGTTATAAACATTAAACCACGCCTCTCTCAGTGATTATTATTCGTTATGCATTTTTCGTGGTCTCGTTTTATTTCTCCCTGAGATCTTGTAGATGGTGCGGTTCAGCAGCAACAGATATCGAGCTGACACACAGCCAATCTCCCTGATGTGCCTCCCAACACGTTAGAGTGGAAATCAAGTACATGCGAATAGCAGCAGCAGTACCAGCAGCAGAAATCAAGTCAGCACACAGGCAATCTCCCTGATGCAGCTCCTGATATTATGGAGTGGAAATCAAGTCAGTGTGGAGAACTGTTTCGACTTTGATTGTCCACTATATCCATCACTCGCACCACTAAGTCAGCAAGCAGAGAAGTTTCCTGATGTAACGACTGCTATGCTGGAGCAGGACACGGAACTGTTTCCAGACGTAGACTTTCCAATATATCCAACACCTGCACCACTCGCCAAGCCTCAGCTAAGTCGTTACAGAGTGCTGTTATTCAACACTAGTATCAACTGACTGCCAATGGATCTAACAATGTGTTAACGACGGTTTAGCACCTGACATAGATTTATAAGTTATAGTGAAAATAGAGAAGGTGCAGTTCCGTAATATGAAGTGGGATTAACTGTGCAGTATGTTGAAGTACATCGAGGACTGCAGGACCACCAAGTACAGTCCATTCCCTCTAGACGTAAATATCTTCAGCAGCAAAAGAGTATTCATCATTGACATGTTCAGCGGCTATACAATCAGGTTAACATCACAATGTATGCAAGGCATACATTTAAAATATCAAGGAGTCAGAACATCTGTGGTCTGTACAATGCAATACAATAAAATGAAATGAAGTGATCGTATGGCATTTATTGGGGTTCGCCCACCGTATTGCAAGTCTGTTGACGCCACTTCGGCGATTTGCGTGTCAATGTTGATGAAAATGATGATGAAGGACACATAACACCCACTCCCATGTCGGGAATCGAACCCGGGCCCTCTTGTGTGGTAGGTGGTAACGCTACCGTTACACTATGGAGGCGGACAATGATCGCCATGGAGGGTTAAATATGTGTATTTGTGTCTGTGCTTGTGTGCTGTATCTAAGTCTGCTAGTATTACTCCTATAAATAGAAATTCCATACAAGTGGCGTTTACAGAAGCCAATCCTACGTCTATCAGTGCTCCCATCACATTGCTGAATTTAAAATATGTTTGAAACAGTTATTTGGAAAATATTTTACAATGAGGATTGTATATATATATATATATATATATATATATATATATATATATATATATATATATATATATATATATATATATATGGTAAATCTTCTGTACAATATTAGTATACATTTGGTACTTCATGAAGTATATAAATGGTAAATCTTCTGTACAATCTTAGTAGACATTTGGTACTTCGTGAACTGTGAGAAATAAATCAGCAGCCAATATACACTTTCCTAATATCGTTATCACCCTCAAAAGTACTCAGAATGGCAACACGACGTAGAAAGGACTCGATTAATACGTCTGAAGTAGTGCTGGAGGGAACTGATACAATGAATCCTACAGGATTGTCCATAAATGCTTAAGGTTACGAGGGGATGGAGACCTCTTCTGAACAGCACGTTGCAAGGCATCCCAGATATGCTCAATAATGTTCATGTCTGCGGAGTTTGATGGCCAGCGAAATTGTTTACGTTGAGAAGAGTGTTCCTAGACCCATTCTATAGCAATTGTGGACATGTGGGGGGTGTTCTGCTGTAATTGCCCAAGTCCTGCGGAATGCACAATGAACTGGAATGGATTCAGGTGATCAGACAGGATACTTACGTACGTGTCACTTGACAGAGTCGAATCCAGACATATCAGGTGTGCCATATCACTCCAAGGCACCCCTGTCGCCGTCTATTTTGATCATGCATTTGATCGCATCGACCATGGGTTCCTTCGCTCCATACTTGAACACATGGGTCTCTTGCAGGCTTCAGCAAGGGTGATCCTACGTTTAATCCACGATGCTCGCTCCCAGATTATGGTCAACGTGTACCAGACCGAACTTGGACAAACGATGGAACATGGATGTCATTTATCAGGAGTCTTCTTTGCGGTAGAATCTCGAACCTGCAATACACGGTCTTCTCCAACGAGTGGAAGACATGAACATACGAAATGTGACCTTCCGATATGCTCTTGACGCTGTCAGGCGACGAAATCTGCGGTATCAGGCAGCGTCGTCAACATGTGCAACACGACATACATGGAAATCGCGAGAGGCCTACTGCACCTGACAGAGATCCTCTTCCAAGGGCCCTATTCTATACCTTTCAGCCATTTTGCCGATCGGTTCGGTACGCAAGCGCACTGAACAGTCTTGTTATCGAGATAGAGCAATAACATTATTCAGTAAGCATTTCGAAAGCGATGCCGAACGGTTCTAGCTGTTGTCAGTTCTCCTCGCGCCAACCAATCAAAAACAATCTGTCTGAGATTCGCGCATGCGCACTGCAGCGCCACAGCGGCACGAACTCGAAGCGGCTCAACACCGAAACAGGCATGCCAGTCTTCACAGCACCGAAAAGTGTAGTTAGACTACGTAATACTGTTCAAATTTCGCTGACCACGGACTTCCATGAATGCATGATAACGTTAGAGTATTGACTGTGTTCTGGAAATTGCAAATGTCACATTACGTCATTTTATTCTCATTCACATCCACGCCTTGTTTTGGATTTTACGTTTCTGAATATGAGTTAGGAATAGAGTGTAGTTCCACATTGTACAAATACGTTATATAATCACCAGAATTCGTGGTTTTTTCTGTTTTCTGTCGTTGCTTAGTTGCTTCAAAATTCATGAAGATACGTTCCGCATATACAACTAATTGAAGGCCGCTTACTTATTGCCATACGCGTTTCACATCCTTTATTCGTGATGATGCTTCACAAATAAAAGAAGCGAAACGCATATGGGAATAAATTGCCTTCAATTAGTTGCACAGACGGAACACATCTCCATGAACCCGAAAAATTGTTTAAGAGAGTGTCAAAGAATAGGAAGATGCATAGAATGTGGTTGTAGCTCGCTCCTAGAGATCCAAATGATGAAATAGTCTACTTTCCTATAGGATATATCATCGGTTTGGTTAAAAAAAAATTTAAAAATCGCCTTTTCGAGAGCGAGTGGCGAGTGCAGCTATAGAAGTTCTTTGTTGTTTATAACACGCATCTGATGAATCAGAATGTTTCATACCTGGTGGTATAGTCTGCAAATATTGTTGTGGGGACCTTTCATCTCTCTCTACTGTTGTTAAGGATTCGATTGCAGAAAAAAATTGTGACAAGGTAGAGTGCGAAGACGATTGCTGCTAGTTTCATTCACGCACAGTACTTGTAATTTCATCTTTTATTTCTTAAACATATGGAAGTCACGAAATTGGAGATACTCGTTACTGAGAAAGCGCGCTCTTACGTGTAAATTACAACAAATGTGTCAGAAACATGCTTAACTTTGACGATTAACAATGTCTCAGACTGTGTTGCAAACACGAAGAGGAAAATTAAATATTTTCGCACCCAGCAGTATACGAACCTATGCCCTTCGCTACGGCAGTTCGTCGCCTTACACAACTCTGCTACTACAACTCGCATGGCACTAATGCTTTAATTTATGCAATTCGGTTCGAGAGAGACACAGGCTGACTTCGTTGTCGAATGATGCGGGCGTAAGTCGTAAGTGCATGAAATTTTGAAAGGTTTCCTCTATCACACTTCACAAAATTCGTTAGCATTGTTAGTTAAAAGTTTTAAACGCGTTCGACAATTAATGAGTAAACCATTTCCAGAAAAGAGTACGTGAGGTCACTAGTAATTGCAAGTAACACTCAAGTAATATACGTAAGCAGAGACGATGTCTTTATATTTAATGATCTTTAAATTCTTAATTGCATTAAAATAACAGGTATTTTTAGAGAATATTGATCGAAAACCTTTTTTTTTAATGTTGTAATGATTCATGGTAACAACCTAACCTAATCGTATTTCTAACAAAGGAAAATATTCTATTATGAACTCACTTTCCAAGAGGACGCGTCCTATAAAGATTCTTTAGTAACACAATCACTAAATCCAAAGCTGAAATCGCTCTGTAAGTTTAAAATAACAAATTATAGCTCTAAATAAACCACAGATAAATGAACCACAGGGCCATACCGATATCCAAAACGTCTCGGTACAGTTGTCGAAAAATCGGCGGGAGAACCATTCGGTAACCGGTCTCAGAAGCTTACTGAATAGGAAATTCGGATAAAGAACCGAAAATGACGTCACTACCGAGACTGTACAGTTCGCCCAACTGCGACAACCACGTATCCCCGGCTACTACAACGGACACGTGCACTGCTCTGTGACAACCAATTCCGAAACGTGGATATGATTCTCCGGACGCGTTACTTCAACACTTACCTTGTGTACATACTTAATTATTTTGCACACATTCTTCCCCTGTTACTATGGCCCATAGTTTCCAGGCAGCATATGGACAATTTGTGGGCGCAGGTCACATATTTAAAGTCCACTGATTACTTTAATGAGGGCGCCGCTGGCTGAAGGCCTGGTGTTGACTCATTTCAACAACCGCACGCGGGCAATATACCTAAGGACGATGAGAATACCATGGACCCTGGCCAGCACCAACTTGACGGAGACGTTGCTTGAGATCGTCAGGGCCCGAGATCTTCGACCGCCTGTCACGGTGCGACACATAGCTCAGTCTTTCGCACATATCCGAGATTTCCTGGTCGAACTGAGTTACATGACCGAGGTTCTACCGGCGACAAGGGCGCCGAGCGCCAGAGAATACTGCCCCATCCACAAAGCACTACCCCGAAACAACGTCGAACAGCAACAACTGGCAGGCAATCCTCTGGACCAAGATGTGGCGGGCCATCCACACGTCATACCAGCCCACGTACGGTTGTTCTGAGTGGTACGCGGTGGTGAGCGGCAAATTAGCCACACGCCAGAGCCTCATTACCATCCGTCTTATGGACGGCCCTTTGTGCTCGCACTGCGCAGTCGTGACTCCGGCGCGCACCGCTTGGCTGCCAGCTGTTGGGATCTCATACAACGTACGCTGGCGCTCCTGTTGCCACTACAACCAGAGTCTATCATGCCGGACAAACTCATTTTAAAGACGCTACTCGTTCCTTTCAACTACACCTTGAAGTCCTTTGCCATCTCTGACAATATCAAAATGTCATTAGAAAATCTCAAAGTTTTGATTGCTTCTCGCTGAACTTGAACTCCATTTCCAAAGTTTTCCTTGGTTTCCTTTACGGCTTGCTCAATGTGTACGATGTAATAAGATCTGGGATAGGCTACATCTCTGCCTAATTCCCTTCTGAATTACCAATTCCCCTTCGTGCCCTTCTGCTCTTGTAAGTGTAGTCCGGTTTCCGTACAAGTTGTGAACGACCTTTCGCTCCTCGTATTTTATTCCTGCTACGTCCCGAATTTCAAAGAGTGTAGTCCAGTCAACATTCCCAAATACTTTCCCTAAACCCATAAATTCTGTAGTCGTAGGTTGGCTATCTTCATCCTGTCTTCTAAAATAAGACGTATAGCCAGTATTTCTTCGCGTGTTCCTGTTTATCTTCTTTCCCCAAGACTGACCTCCAGATTCTGCCTTTTTCTTTTCTATTTCTCTAAATAATCTCTGTAAGTATATCATAATCAAGACTTACTGAACTGAAAATTCGATAAAGTTCAGACCTGCCTGAACCAGCATTTTATGAAATAATTATTCTCACATTCTTCACGTACATCACAGAAGTTTTGTTGGAAGTCCGATTTGTGGGAAACAAGTGCCTATCACACGATTTGGATAGACTCTTCTACGTTTAATACTTTGGTTAAGCGACTGCCAACAGTCGTTTCGTAATCGACAAATTCACCTTTAACCATCAGCTGTTTATGGTTCAAATGGCTCTGAGCACTATGGGACTCAACTGCTGAGGTCATTAGTCCCCTACAACTTAGAACTAGTTAAACCTAACTAACCTAAGGACATCACAAACATCCATGCCCGAGGCAGGATTCGAACCTGCGACCGTAGCGGTCTTGCGGTTCCAGACTGCAGCGCCTTTAACCGCACGGCCACTTCGGCCGGCCTCAGCTGTTTATGTTTAAACCTATATGTCTACCGGTTTTGGTGACACGCCGTATTCACATAACGGCTGTTAGCAACGAAACTGTGTAACCACAAGAACGTGGGTATAACATATGCGTATGAACTACTAATGTGGAAACAGATCAGGTAAAAGCAGATTTCATGTTCCTTTTATGCTGATACAACCTCAAAGCCGTCACCGAGAATCTACAACCTATAGTCAAATACAGAATTTACAATAGTAACGAACATGTTCATGCTGTTGTTGTTGTGGTCTTCAGTCCTGACTGGTTTGATGCAGCTCTCCATGCTACTCTATCCTGTGCAAGCTTCTTCATCTCCCAGTACCTACTGCAGCCTACATCCTTCTGAATCTGCTTAGTGTATTCATCTCTTGGTCTCCCTCTACGATTTTTACCCTCCACACTGCCGTTCAATACTAAATTGGTGATCCCTTAATGCCTCAGAACATGTCCTACCAACCGATCCCTACTTCTAGTCAAGTTGTGCCAGAAGCTCCTCTTCTCCCCAATTCTATTCAATACCTCCTCATTAGTCATGTGATCAACCCATCTAATCTTCAGCATTCTTCTGTAGCACCACATTTCGAAAGCTTCTATTCTCTTCTTGCCTAAGCTATTTATCGTCCATGTCTCACTTCCATACATGGCCACACTACAGACAAATACTTTCAGAAACGACTTCCTGACATTTAAATCTATACTCGATGTTAACAAACTTTTCTTCTTCAGAAACGCGTTCCTTGCCAATGCCCGTCTACATTTTATATCTTCTCTACTTCGACCATCATCAGTTACTTTGCACCCCAAATAGCAAAACTCCTTTACTACTTTAAGTGTCACATTTCCTAATCTAATTCCCTCATCATCACCCGACTTAATTCGACTACATTCCATTATCCTTGTTTTGCTTTTGTTGATGTTCGTCTTATACCCTCCTTTCAAGACACTGTCCATTCCGTTCAACTGCTCTTCCAAGTTCTTTGCTGTCACTGACAGAATTACAATGTCATCGACGAACCTCAAAGTTTTTATTTCTTCTCCATGGATTTTAATACCTACTCCGTACTTTTCTTTTGTTTCCTTTATTGCTTGCTCAATATACAGATTGAATAACATCGGGGATAGGCTACAACCCTGTCTCACTCCCTTCCCAACCACTGCTTCCCTTTCATAGCCCTCTACTCTTATAACTGCCATCTGTTTTCTGTAGAAATTGTAAACAGCCTTTCGCTCTCTGTATTTTACCCCTGCCACTTCCAGAATTTGAAAGAGAGTATTCCAATCTACATTGTCAAAAGCTTTCTGTAAGTCTACAAATGCTAGAAACGTAGGTTTTCCTTTCCTTAATCTTTCTTCTAAGATAAGTCGTAGGGTCAGTATTGCCTCACGTGTTCCAACATTTCTACGGAATCCGAACTGATCTTCCCCGAGGTCGGCTTCTATCAGTTTTTCCATTCGTATGTAAAGAATTCGTGTTAGTATTTTGCAGCTGTGGCCTATTACACTGATTGTTCGGTAATTTTCACATCTGTCAACACCTGCTTTCTTTGGGATTGGGATTCTTATATTCTTCTTGAAGTCTGAGGGTATTTCACCTGTCTCATACATCTTGCGCACCAGATGGTAGAGTTTTGTCAGGACTGGCTCTCCCAAGGTTGTCAGTAGTTCTAATGGAATGTTGTCTACTCCGGGGGCCTTGCTTCGACTCAGGTCTTTCAGTGCTCTGTCAAACTCTTCACGCAATATCGTATCTCCCATTTCATCTTCATCTACATCTTCTTCCATTTCCATAATATCGTCCTCAAGTACATCACCCTTGTATAGGCCCTCTATATACTCCTTCCACCTTTCTGCTTTCCCTTCTTTGCTTAGAACTAGGTTTCCATCAAAGCTCTTGATATTCATGCAAGTGGTTCTCCTTTCTCCAAAGGTCTCTTTAATTCTCCTGTAGGCAGTATCTATCTTACCCCTAGTGGGATAAGCCTCTACATCCTTACATTTATCCTCTAGCCATCCCTGCTTAGCCATTTTCCACTTCCTGTCGATATCATTTTTGAGACGTTTGTATTCCTTTTTGCCTGCTTCATTTACTGCATTTTTATGTTTTCTCCTTTCATCAATTAAATTCAATATTTCTTCTGTTACCCAAGGGTTTCTACTAGCCCTCGTCTTTTTACCTATTTGATCCTCTGCTGCCTTCACTATTTCATCCCTCAAAGCTACCCATTCTTCTTCTACTGTATTTCTTTCCCCCATTCCTGTCAATTTTTCCCTTATGCTCTCCCTGAAACTCTGTACAATATCTGGTTCTTTCAGTTTATCCAGGTCCCATCTCCTTAAATTCCCACCCTTTTGCAGTTTCTTCAGTTTTCAACTACAGTTCATAACCAATAGATTGTGGTCAGAGGCCACATCTGCCCCTGGATACGTCTTACAATTTAAAACCTGGTTCCTAAATCTCTGCCTTACCATTGTATAATCGATCTGATACCTTTTAGTATCTCCAGGGTTCTTCCATGTATACAACCTTCTTTCATGATTCTTAAACCAAGTATTAGCTATGATTAAGTTATGCTCTGCGCAAAATTCTACCAGGTGGCTTCCTCTTTCATTTCTTAGCCCCAATCCATATTCACCTTCTATGTTTCCTTCTGTCCCTTTTCCTACTGTCGAATTCCAGTCACCCATGACTATTAAATTTTCGTCTCCCTTCACTACCTGAATAAATTCTTTTATCTCATCATACATTTCATCAATTTCTTCGTCATCTGCAGAGCTAGTTGGCATATAAACTTATACTACTGTAGTAGGCGTGGGCTTCGTGTCTATATTGGCCACAATATTGTGTTCACTATGTTGTTTGTAGTAGCTTGCCCGTACACCTATTTTTTTATTCATTGTTAAACCTACTCCTGCATTACCCCTATTTGATTTTGTATTTATAACCCTGTATTCACCTGACCAGAAGTTTTGTTCCTCCTGCCACCAAACTTCACTAATTCCCACTATATGTAACTTTGACCTATCCATTTCCCTTTTTAAATTTTCTAACCTACCTGCCCGATTAAGGGAGCTGACATTCCACGGTCCGATCCGTAGAACGCCAGTTTTCTTTCTCCTGATAACAACATCCTGTTAAGTAGTCCCCGCCCGGTGATCCGAATGGGGGACTATTTTACCTCCGGAATATTTTACCCAAGAGGACGCCATCATCATTTAATCATTCAGTAAAGCTGCATGCCCTCGGGAAAAATTACGGCTGTAGTTTCCCCTTGCTTTCAGCCGTTCGCAGTACCAGAACAGCAAGGCCATTTTGGTTAGTGTTACAAGACCAGATCAGTCAATCATCCAGACTGTTGCCCCTGCAACTACTGAAAAGGCTGCTGCCCCTCTTCAGGAACCACACGTTTGTCTGGCCTCTCAACAGATATCCCTCCGTTGTGGTTGCACCTACGGTACGGCTACCTGTATCATTGAGGCACGCAAGCCTCCCCACCAGCAGCAAGGTCCATGGCTCATGTCAAAACGACGAAAAATTATGGAGGAACTTACACACATGAAACAAAGACAGTCGTCCATACAGTACCATCACATATGGTAATGCCCGTGATACATTTGCTGGCGGTAATATCAGAGTCTAATATCTACAATCGCTACACTAACGACTGTGAAAATAGTGACCATCTGACTATTGATGCGATACTAGCACCCCAAGCGGTGGCAAAGAAGCAATAAAAGTATTTAAAATTATTTTTGTAGTAAATTAGTGAAATAGCTTTAAAATTTTTTTGCGTTCCAAGTATAAGTAAATTCTCAAGAGACAAGAATGATCCTGTAATACATGTAAAACAGCCGAATCTCGCTGATTCAGTGACATGACCTACAACTTAATGATGAAGACATAGTTTCGAATATGTCTATAACTGCAGCTTACTCTGCTCAAAACAAGAGAATATATACACATATTTCACCCATGAGAAGAATATATTTCTTTTGTTGTCTCTTCTCATTATGCAGACGCCTTCCTCGACGCGTAACAACTTTGAAGGGAGGTTAATGTTCCGCAAAGTATTACACTTCATTCGACTTTCTAATACATTCTTGTCGTTTATGTCTCAGATGCAAGGACAGTTGTGGATGTGGTTTCTTCTATGTTGGGAAGCAGTTTTCTTGCTTATTTCTTCTCTTATCACGTCTGTGTGGTTTCTCCTTCAGCTATAGTTGTGGCAGTTTATCTGCTACGTTAAATAATGTAGGTATTGCATTCCATACACGTTTCCTCCTTCCCACATTCGCCGTTTTGACTGGAAGAATATTGAAAAAAATCTTCAAGTTTTTTATTAGATATACGTTGCCTTTCTGCTAAAGGTCATGGATTCTGCTGTTCACTTGCGATTGTTTTGTTTCTAAGGAACGTGATATTCTACAGTAAACGTCCCCAGATTTCGAGAAAATCGTAAATAAACTATTCTGTAATGTATCGGTCTACACTTCTTAGGGTCGGTAGGGAGCCTAAAAACGATAAATGTAGTATCTTCTTCTTTTTGCTGCTGCAGTTTGTTGCGGTAGAGATGCCCCCGCTTGTAAAAACCATTCTACAGACCAATATTAACAACTACGATTCGCTTTCGCTTTCACAGGATCTCGCCAAACTCAGTAGTATAACTTCCAGGCCGCTTGGCGCGCTGCAGTCGCAGTGGGTAACAAAAAAGAGACGGAGTGTAGCGACTGTTATGTTAGACTGTGGTAATAGCGCACCTTTGTAACACAGAGCTTTGTATCAATTGCAAAAAGTTAAGTAGAATATCTTGACTGACCATCTTTGACAAGTTATGTTACCATCAACTATGGTACGTTATGGACGATAGTCTTTGCTTGTGTTTTATGCATATATGCCTCCATTATTTTATTCGCTGTGCACGTATTCGTACTGAACTATAGTGTGTATTCTTTCAGTGAGAGCTTTGAGGTTGCATCAGCCGAAAAGTAACACGAAATATGCCTTTAACGGATCTGCTTTCATCTTGTAAGTACACTTACGTACGAAGTATGTACGAAAAATTTCGGAACTGTGGCCACAAAATTTTTCTACACTTATCTTTTACTTATTGTGCATAGTCTCCTCCGAAATACTCTCCTTCACAAATGATACACCGCTCTCAACGCCGTTTCCTCTCCCGGAAGCAGTCATCGTACGCCTCTTTCAGGATCGCCCAAATTTTCTTTCATGTCGTTTATTGTTGCAAATCTTCGTCCTTTCAATGGGTTTTCAACTATGGAAAGAAACAAGTCCGGAGGTGCCAGGTCGTGAGAGTACGGAGGATGAGACAGAACAGTGACTTCGAATTTTATGCAGTAGTCACCGACCAAAAAGGAATGAATATGCGGGTGCGTTATCGTGATGCAAGAGCCATGAATTGTCTCGCCTCATTTCAGGCCATTTCCTTCTCACGGGATTTCGTGACATGATCCAACTGAAACGTTAAGTTTTTCTGCAATCTCTCGGACAGTCAGTCTTCGAATGGCACTCACAGTTTCGTTGATGTTCCTAACATGAGCGTCGTCGGTAGACGTCGAAGGGCGTCTTGAATGAGGGTCATATTCGACTTCCTTCCGGCCACTTTTAAACCTTATGAACCATTCGTAACACCGAATACGGCTTAACCACTCATCACCGTAGGGTTCCTGCACCATTTGGTGTGCCTCACTTTCAAAATGGTTCAAATGGCTCTGAGCACTATGGGAATTAACTTCTGAGGTCACCAGTCCCCTAGAACTTCGAACTACTTAAACCTAACTACCCTAAGGACATCACACACATCCATGCCCGAGGCAGGATTCGAAACTGCGACCTTAGCGGTCACGCGGGCCTGACTTTCATGCAAAGTTAAATGCAGACGCATTGTTCTTCTAACAGTGCCATCTCGAAATTCGCAAACTGTGGGACACACAGTATCCTAATCAATACAGCACTGATCAATAACTAACAGACATACAACAATGAAACTTCCGGCTGTTACATGCTAAACACAGGAGTGTTCAGGGTTGTCAACCGCATTTCGCTCAAGCACACGATTGGCTCGAAATTACAAATGTTCTGGAATTTTTCGAACCTAGCTAACCTAAGGACATCACACACATCCATGCCCGAGGCAGGATTCGAACCTGCGACCGTAGCGGTCGCGCGGTTCCAGACTGTAGCGCCTAGAAACGCTCGGCCACCCCGACCGGCGAAGATGACCCATGACTGAAACCGGTACAATTACAGGTTTTAAAATGATCAGCTGATGGTTAAAAAAGCACTTTTCTTCAGTTTCTACTTTTATGGAAATATCGAAAGCCTTTCAGAAATATGATGTGATCCAAATCGGTGGGACTTTTGGTCGTTCTCTGTGATTCAGCTTTGGTGGACTGCCCCTTCTCCCGGAAGAGTCCGGTATCGTTCCTCACGGAGCTGCTACTTTTGGGCGGAGCTAGATATGAAGGCACGTGTTCACATTCACTCTCCCACACACACACTTACGCAAAGATCAAGGCCTCGGCCGCCCGCAGCAATCACTTGGCAGACGCTCATCGGGACCTCGCCGCGGCCTCTGATTGGACTTTCTTTTATCGACTGCGTTGCTTTTTAGTTTTGTTACCATCGGCGTCTAGAGGAACATTCGTGCGATAGCAGCTCCTGTCATTAATGAGCTTACTATTCAAGAAAAACATCTGGTTGCGAAAGAGCTGGCCGATAATCTAGTTTTACAATATTATGAGTAATAGTTTGTTTCTTTCTCTGCATTCATTTGGAGGTTATCAGTGTCTTCATGTTCTTACATTGAGCGCAGTGCAGATATCGCTCAAACTGCACAGTTACCCGTCAATATTTTTTCTAGAATGATGATCTATACCGCACTTCTTAACTCTTTCTATATAATTTATGAGAAACAACCATTGTCTCTGTGTTCCAGTTTTTTCTGGGTATAGTCTTCTTGTAACCATAATGCCGCCAGTAAGAAACTAGAGTGTTCACTTGTATTATCTTTATCATTGGCAATGAGTGAGGCTCTTTCTTCCTCACGTGTGAAGTTTGATGAAAGCGTTTAGCGTTGTTACTTATTTACTTACGAACCTATGTGCTCAGCCCTCATCATATTATAAGTACAACAGAATAAAAACACAGAATTATTACGTAAAAAATTGACTAGAAGTTGGCCCAGGTCATAGCAATCTATAAAAAGGGTAGAAAATCGGATGCACATAATTACCGGCCAATTTCACTGACATCGATTTGTTGTAGAATCATGGAACATATTTTGTGTTCAGACATAATAACCTTTCTAGACTCTGAGAAGCTCATCTGCAGAAACCAGCACGGTTTTAGGAAACAGCGGCCATGCGAGACAGCTGGCCCTCTTTGTGCATGATATACAACAGGCTCTAGATACCGACTCCCAGGTTGATGCCATATTTCTCGACTTTCGAAAGGCGTTCGACTCAGTCGCTTGCTACAAAAAGTGCGCGCTTACGTTCTATTCAGTGACATATGCCGTTGGACAGTGAGTTTTCTAACAGACAGGGAGCAGTATGTCGTCCTGAACGGGGTAACTTCAACAGAAACAAGAGTAACTTCAGGTGTGCCCCAGGGCAGCATAATAGATCCTCTGCCTTTTACGATTTACATAAACGATCTGGTTGATGGTACTGACAGCGGCCTTAGACTGTTTGCCGATGATGCTGTAGTCTACAGGAAAGTAGTATCACAAAAAAGTTGTGAACAAATCAGTGAGGTTGCAGAAACTAAATGCGTGGTGTAATGACTGGCAGTTATCTCTCAATATTAGTAAGTGTACCCTACTGCTTTTAACAAGGCGAACATCCCCATTAATGTATGAGTACAAAATAAATGATCAGTCTTTGGAAGCGGTAACATCAGTCAAGTATCTGGGTGTGACTATTCGAAATGATCTCAAATGGAATGATCAGATTACACAAGTAACGGGTAAGGCGAACTCTAGATTGTGGTTTATTGGTAGAATCCTGAATCGATGCGGTCCTTCAACAAAGGAAATAGCTTACAATACGTTAGTTCGTCTAGTCTTAGAGTATTGTTCGTCTGTATGGGACCCTTACCAGTTGGGTCCGATTCAAGAAATTGAGAAGGTCCAAAGAAGAGCGGCAAGATTCGTGACTGGTACGTTTAGCCATCGCGAGAGCGTTACAAATCTCATAGAAAGTTTGAAGTGGGACACACCTGCAGATAGGCGACGCGCTAAACAGAAGGGGCTGCTCAGTAAATTCCGAAATCCAATTTTCATCGAGGATGTAGAGCATATATTTTTACCACCAACTTTCAAATCGCTTAATGATCATCATTCAAAGATAAGAGAAATAAGAGCTCGTACTGAGGCGTTCAGACAGTCGTTTTTCCCTCGTGCGATCCGCGAGTGAAACAGAGGGGGGGAAATATGGCTTTGGCGCGAATTGTGCCCTCCGCCACACACCGCTTGGTGGCTAGCGGAGTATATATGTAGATGTAGATGAAACTTAACTATACATGTGGACAGTCCATCCATCTCGAAAACCGACAATCTCGACGACTTTTGACTATTATCGATGTCGATACTGGCGAGACATCAGTCCCAGGAACTCCTAGACCGCATCAAAATTTCCACAGTAGTTCCTGAGACTAGACCAGACATACAAAAAGAAGCCAGAGGCGGACGTCACTTGATGTATGCAGAGAGAGAAGGTTTAATAATCTGTATTATATTTACGTACTAAATCGTGATTACAACCCAGATTTTATGTTTGCATGCAGTAATGTACTTTTGACGGATGATGAATGCAATGTAAGTTCTAAAGATAAAACGATAATTTTTGTTTGATGTAACTACAAACTAACAATCTTCGGATTTTTTTCTCTTTACTTCTACTGTGAGGCATTGCTTCATACCAAATTTCATGATTCCAGGACAATTAATGGGAAGTACCGTACACGTTTTGATGAGTGAGTTTGCGAGTGTCAAAATATGTGACATAAAATGTATTTTCGGGTATTAGCAGTATGGTTAGACATTCACTATTTCTTCAAAAGAGAGCAGTAAGAATAATCAAAGGAGTCAGACGTAGAGAGTTTTGGCAATATGTTTCCAAGGAATGTAAACTCATAATCCTATTATTTGTCCATATGAATAGACTTACATGTTTCTAAACATACATTAAATTCCCAGTGTTAACCAGTCAAGTCCATACCAATTAAATAAGAAATAGAAATAACTGTCATAGAAAAATGTAGATAATGGCTATGTTTCAAGAAAGTGAACATTGTATGAGCCAAAAATTTTATATGGTGCACTACCTAAGAGAATAAAAGAATGTCAGAATTCCACACACTGAGTTAAAAAAAGAGCTAAAATTGTTATAGGGTTTATAGTACTGAAGACTACATGAATCATCTGTATTAGAAATATAGCGGCTTTTCCCCTTTATTATAAGAACATACAGTACTTGTATTAAAAATACAGTAACTGCACAAAAATAATAAAACTTCTTTTACTACGATAATTTATATTCTGTCTACTAATATATGTGCAGCTTCATGTTGCACATGAGAGCATATTATTCGATAACATACAACTGTACAACTGTTCCATCTATGACAAAGCCTGTAATATAGGCTATGATTAAATATAGGGGTGCTACAAACTGTAATTCATTTGAATTGAATTGGATACACCCTGAAAAGAATTTACATATCTGTCTTAGGCTATTTATTGGTCAGACAAAAATTTTCAGTCAATTCGCGAATGTTCTTACATGATTCCTTTGGTTGTTCCTAAGAAATTTACTGCGTGTACAACGAAACTAATTCATTAGTGTAAAGAAATTCAACCTTCTCTAACGTCTCCTTTGAAGCTTAGCGTTCAGATACGATGGTTCTACGAAGAAATTAAATTACAGCGTTACTTGTTAATGTTTTTGTAGGAAGATGGAAAACGGTCTTATGACTAACAGTGAGTGGATGCCGGATTATTTTTACTTTTGTCTTTTCAACGGCAAGGCTATTTTTGCGTCGCATGACACCTGGTATGGTAGTACTGTAATTCTGCTTTGTTTACTTATTTACTTACCTCGGAATACCTTTTCCTTGATGTGTGGGAGACTAGTATGTTATCCTTGAAGATAGCAGTCCTTCGGAAACTACTTAGGTAGTGCCCTATATCGTGGATCATTTGTGTCAGTCTTTTCACATCAACGTAACTAGTGGCCCATCATCCTCTAGTGACAGTCGTGCGCACTAAGATTTTGCACCGTACGGTGCATGGTGCATGGTTCTCTGTACCACTGCTGGTCAGCTCCTTTTCCGCTCCACTCTCAAATAGAGCGACGCAAAAACGACTGTATATAAGCCTCCGTAGGAACCTTCATTTCTCTCATCTTATCTTCGTGGTCCTGACGTGAAATGTTCATTGGCAGCAGCGGAATCGTTCTGCAGTCGGCCTCACATGGCCGTTCTCTAAATTTCCTCAATAGGACCTCGTGAAAAGACCGTCGTCCTCCATCCACGCATTCCCATTTAAGTTCAAAAAGCATCTCCCAAATACGTGCGTGCTGATCGAACCCAACGGAATCAAATCTAGCAGCACACCTGTGAATTTCTTCAATTATCTTCCTTTAATCCGACGTGGTAGCGATCGCAAACATCCAGGCACCACTCAAGAATGGGCCGCATTAATGTTCTATACGGCGTCTCCTTTATTTGTAAGCTACACTGTCCCATAATTCTCCCAATAAAACGAAGTCAGCGATTCGCCTTCCCTACAAAGAACCTAACGCTCTCGTTTCGTTTCATACCGTTTTGCAACGTTACGCCTAGGTATTTAACTGATGTGATAGTGTCAAGCAGAATAATACTAATGCTATATTCAGATATTACGGGATTGTTTCTCTACTCATCCGCATTAATTTACTTTTGTCTACATTTTGAGCGAGCTGCGGCTGTCCTCCTACAGTCACTTAATGATGGCTCCTTCCTGTACATCACAGCGTCATCAGCAAACAGCCCTAGATTTCTGCTCACTCTGGCTGTCAGATCTTTTATCTATACAGAGAATAAGACCGGTCTTATCACACTTTAGTGCGGGACACCTGACGGTGCCCTGTTTTGTGATGAACACTCGCCGTCGAGGACGAGGTACTGCGTTGCATTACTTAACAAGCCTTCGCGCCGCCCACATATCTGGGAACCTAACCAGCATGTCCGGACCTTCGTCTACACCGTCTACACCGTGTCAATCGCTTTCCGGAAATCTAGAAATATGGGATCTGCCTATTGACCGTCATCCAAGATTCGCAGGATACCATTTGAGAAATGGGCAAGCTGAGTTTCCCACGAGCGTTGCTTTCTCAGCCTTTGCTGATACATGGATTGTTTCAGGGATATTTGTTCCATTCGAACTCCGAACGCATTCAAGAATGCTGTAGCAAACCGACGTTAATGACAGTGGCCTTTCTTCTATACAGAAGGCATCAGCACTTTTTTTCCAGTCGTTGGGACTTCGCTTTGTGCGAGAGATCCGAGACTAATGCAAACTAAGTAAGGGATCAATGCCTCAGACTACTCTATGCAAAACCGCATTGGGATTCCGCATACACCGAGTGACTTATTTATTATCAAGTCTTTCAGCTGCTTCCCTACGCCAGGGATGCCTATTTCTGTGTCCTCCCTCTGGGACTCTGTGGTAGTCAAACGATGCTATGTTTTACGCTCCTCCTGCGTTAATGATTTCTTAAATGTGAAATTTAAAACATCAGATTTACTTTTGCTGTCTTTCATTCCTATCCAAGACTGGTCGACGAATGACCGGATAGAAGACTTCGGCCTGCTTAGTGGTTTTAGGTGTGACCAGAATTTTCTCGGGTTCTTGGCAAGATCTTTCGATTAGGTACGAGCGTGAAAGTTGTTGTTTGCTTCGTTCATCAATCATTTCATGGACGCACGAACCCCTGCTAAGTTTCGCCTGTCGGCATTCAAGCGTTATTTTTTGAACCAACAATGCAGCAGTCTCTGCTTCCTCAGCATTTTCCGAAGCTGATTATTACGCCACTGTGGGTCGTTTCCATCTTTATCTACTTATTTATTATGAGTGTGATGTACAATCAGAATAAACTTTCTTCACAATTCCTCTACGTCCGTCATGATTGAACTAAATTACATCCATTCATTTTCTGAATAGGATGCTAATAACTGCTAATGTGCTTTTTCTAGCAGAAAAACTCTTATAGCCTTCTTGATGGATTTATTAACTTTAAAAATCATCCTCGCTATTATGACACCATGACCACTAATCCCTGCCTGTATAATGCGCTGCCGATAAAGTCAGGCTTGTTTGTAGCTACAAGTTCTAAAATATTTCCATTGAGGTTGGATTGGCTAACTTCTTGTTCAAGACAGTTTTCGGGAAACGTGTTCAAAATTACTCAACACGACTTTACCACCGGCAATGAATCTATAGGCGTCCCATTTTATAGTCGGTAGACTAAAGTCGGCTTAAACTGATGTTGCATGGTTTGGTTATTTCCGCGTTACTGAGCGTAGTCAACAGCTGCCTAATACTGTCTAATTCGAATAGTTGCGGCAGTAGTTTCGGAAATTGTTTAATCTTAAGCTCTTAGCGTTACTCATTTCTTTACTCAGAACTGCACGACGTACTTCAGCACAGAACTCCCGTCTTGAAAAATTGTTACTGAAAAAGCTTATTGAATGTAGAGGGCAAACTTTCTAGACGAAAATTACGTGATCATTTAAAAGGGTAAGCTGTTTGCTTTCAGTGACCCCAAAAAAGGTGATGTCATTGTTCGCATGTGCATCCTTCCGAAGGAAGAAGAAAATGTTTCTTCGGTTTTGGTCACATTACAAAATGCACTTCACCAAGCACACTGTAGTTCGCTGCTGCAGAACAATGTCATTGATTTCTACGAAAAATAAAACTGAAGTTTTCGTTGCGTATTTCCGGAAATTTGTATATGCCTTTCATCTGAAAAGTTAAAATAAATATGTAAATTAATAAAATTGGTAAAAAGTGCCAACACCCTTTGTAATTTGAGTTCTAGTTCGTATCTTTTGTTTCCGTTTGCAAAATAAATATGAATGTTATTGTAACTACAGTACTCTTTTCTAAATTTATTTTTTATAAGCGGTACCCTTACTTCGACTTTGTTTTGTTTTCTTCTTGATCAGGAAAACTTTCGTTAAATCGAACTGGCAATTTCTCCAATTTTTTGTGAGATTCCTGGAGCTTCGAACTGTCGAGAGTCGGCTTTTTTGTGAAGAAAGCACGTTTACGCAACGGGAGATGACCCAGCGGCGTTCCACAGGGCGAGAGGCCGAACTGCCCAAATACGAGACTCGGCAGCTGACTCCGACCCAGTTTTTTTCCCGACGGATACGGGCATATACGTATTTGGGCTTCAGTCAAATATTGAAATTGACTCATACTGTTTCCTAGCTACTGAGACAGATATCTTCATCACCAGTTGATATCACCTCCGATCACGGACAGAGGCTATAATCCGGAGCCAGTTAAACACTGGGGCTTATTCATGTGATTCCATAATTCCTACTTTTGCCAGTAGCAACACCTCGCGTTGGTGGAATTAATCTGCTCACTGTTTCAAAATAAATACACTAATATTCAGAAAAAAACAGAACAACTTGAACGACTAGAGACAGGGACACGTTCATTAGTACGTTTTGCAGAAACGATTAGTATTTGAAACACGTCGGACCTCGGGTTCAAGGTCAACATCGATATCTCGGCGCAACGCCACCTACGGGTAAAATGTGATTGCGGCTCCCGTACTCGCTATAAACCGAAGGTAATGGATCAGTGTCACTTCAGCAGACGTGCAGGATGCCTCGTAGACGTATTCGCGAAACGCACTGTCAAATGAATGAGTCTGAAAGCTGGTGCATTATCGGCATGAGAGAATGTGATGCATCCATTCAGGAATTTGCTGCTCCTGCGTGACGAACCGTTTCGTCAGTGCAATAGATATGTGCATAAAGGTTCACAGAAGGACGTAGAACACGATGAGATGGGTCAGGTCGCACCTCCAAGGCCACCCCCCCCCCCCCCCAAGAGGAGATACACTTCATCCGAATGGCATTCCATGACAGATCTGCACCCTCCTGGACTCTGGCGCAACAATGAAATAGTGTAACACATCGTACACTATCAGCGGTGACTGTCCGTCACGTTTATTACGAGTACAGCGTGGGATACGTGCGTGTCATCCACTTGTCCGTCTACCTCTGACGAACATGTAGCAACATGCTAGACAGCAGTGGAATATGGAAAGACGTCACTGGGGACAGGAATGGTGTTTTCGGAGGAATTCAGGTTCCGTTTGTTTAAAAATGATGGGAACATTTTGTTTCGCCGCAGACAAGGGGCACGGGATCACAATGGCTGCATTCGCACAAGACATGCAGTACCATCTCAAGGCCTTATGGTGTTGGGATCTATTGGGTACAACCGCGTGTTCAGGGGACTGTTACTAGTGTGACCTACGTGAGTGACATCCTGCGACCCATAGCTGTACTCTTCCTGCACAATACCCCAGACGCCACTTTTCAGCAAGAAACTGCACGAACACATATGGATGCACGAACGCATGCCTTGTTGATGTCACAGGACGTCAGCTTTTTGCCCTGGCCCGCCAGATCACCAAACTTGTCGCCAATCGAAAATGTGTGTAATACGGTGAAACAACGGGTGGAGTGGTGTGACGCAATGCCAACCACCACAGATGAACTTCGGAACCAGGTGAATGCAGCACGGATGGCCTATACGACAGGCGCCTCCTACGCGTCGATACCATGTCGCGTCTCCCCACCGCGCACTTTTTGATTTTAAATGCAATTTATGTTGCATAACATTTTATTAACCGTATATTGCTTATTTTGCGAGCATTAGTATCTGTAGTTGAATAACTTTGTGCACCTCGACCTATACAACACTAAAAGATTTCCTGCTGTGAACGTGTGATCTTTAATTTGCAAACTATTTTCATATAACCCTGATCTGGCCTGTTACAAATGGAACACGGTATCATTACTGTAATTACTGAATTTAAACATGTCCTTCTCTACCTTCATCTCTGAAATGCACTGAAAATTACTATTTACAGGTATAGAAGTTACAGTATGCTATGTTTGCTAAACATAACAGCTGCAGTGGATTTTTTTAAACATATTAACACTATTGATTGCCACGCGACTAAGACGAGAGCATGAAACAAAAAATGAAATTTGATTTTAATATTATTATTAGCG
This sequence comes from Schistocerca piceifrons, assembly GCF_021461385.2. NCBI lineage: Eukaryota > Metazoa > Arthropoda > Insecta > Orthoptera > Acrididae > Schistocerca > Schistocerca piceifrons. Next base: position 1,021,868,879 of record NC_060139.1, on the reverse strand, counting down.
AGAACAAGTTTCAGCTCAGTAGTCTTTGATATCACACAAGTAAAGTTTTACCACTCTGATTTACGTAAATTATTTACGTCACAGAGGTTGTAATATTAGTTGACCATGTCCACCAGAAAATGACATAATAAAATCCACAATTCTCCTCTGAGGTCTCCGGGAAGCTGAAAGAAACAATTTTAATGTGCCATTACCTGCCTGCTTAATTGTGGGAAAACTGCTTTCATTCAACTATAATTCGAATTTGCTGCGGCAGCGGCTCCAAAGGTCGCGGCGCAGCTCTGCTTCATGAAAAATTCTAAATATGCTGGAAACGACTAAAAATGTGGAACGAAATACTGGCCAAGCTAGCAATAAATTATTACAAGTATTTTTTAACACTTTCTACATTCAAAAATCAACATAAATTCAAAGTACACACCTTTTTTATACATCAGACTCCAATGGCGTCTTTCTCGAACAAAGAACAAAAGAAAGCTAACCAAGCATTCACACGAGCGTCACAGGCTCTTACATCTTTAACGGCTGCAAGAAGACAGGGAGAGTAAGATTTAAGCCTCCACTATTTATAATCAATTCAGTACGCTAGTGAATATCTTTGTTATTTTTTTTAATTTCTACACTTTTCAACCACAGACGTCATTTGCAAAATACAGATACATAAATATTGCACAAACACAAAAATGAAAAATGATTATTTCCTTTATCACAGACTCTACATAATCGACAACCGTTCATACATAAATGAAATGTAATAATAATAATAATACAGATAAATGTTTCATTTTCCACATATATTACACCGATTTTGCAAATGTCTTGCCAGGAGACGCCACAATCACCAGGAATGGAATAAGTCATCAGGGCCCATGGCGGACCCTGTGCGTATTAGATAACAGGACACATGTGGAACCGAGGTGACTGAAATGCTAATCATTTCTGCACATTGTACAAATGTGCATGTCCGGTAGATATGAACGTTCTATCTCTAGTCGTTCAAGGTATTTTGTTTCTTTCTGAACATGAGTGTACATAAATTACGCAAACGTAAAAAATTACGCAGAGAAGAAACAAAAGATAGATCTTCAAAGATAAATATATAAACTGAATCCTAGCCATATCGCTTTACGCGAGCCAGTTTCTCTCTCCTGCAACAGCTTTACGTATGGTCCGCTCTACCACGGTGATTAGGTATAAGAGATGATTGAACTCCAACAATGTAACAGTGTTTCCTACACGAACGCATTACATGGCAATGCGAACTGAAGATCTGGCAGCGGTCGAGCTGATGCCCGAGAAACTGCGGAGAACAACCGAAATTATAATCTTGCATTGCACAACAATTTAGGGGCTGAGAGCACCAGTGGTACAAGTGCCTGTTGAAACAAACTGAGTAAATGACTGTCAAAGTGAAATGGGAATTCATAAATGATGTGAATTGCTATCGAAACGTCGTATATTTTTTTGCTAATGGTCAGTTAGTCTGTGTATTTTTCTAAGTATGATTAGAGACTGTAGTGCTCCTGCGCTATACATTGTGTATCAAAAAGAATAACCCGGTTTTAAAAAATTATGACTATTAAGTTATTTGAGATATGTGAGTGAACAACGAACTGTTGGAAACAGCGAACTCTCGAGTTTTACATGGTACAGAGGGACTAGCCAAAATTTAATATGTTTTGTGATGTTTCAAGGGAAAAGGTGTATGGTCCACTTTTATTTGCCGAGAACACTGTTACAGGAAGCACATATCTCAATATGCTTGAGAACTTCCTTTTCCAACAGTTCGAGATTGATCGAACGACTTCGTTTACCAACAGGATGGGGCACCGCCACGCTGGCATCTGGAAGTGCGGGAATTTTTAATTCAAATTTTTATTGAACGATGGCTTGGTCGCACTGGGCCAAATGATTCAACCTTACATCACTGGCCTCCAAGGTCGCCGGACTTGACTGTATGTGATTATTTCTTTTGGGGGTTTATAAAAGATTCTGTTTATGTGACTCCGTTACCAACAACAATGAATGAACTGAGACATTGTATAACAGTAGCTGAGGAAGCTGTAACTCAAGACATGCTCGCTGCATCTGAAGGGGAGTACTGAACACCTATGAAAAGGATGAAAAAAACTTTTGGAGTTTCTCATTCTTCAAAATATAAAATTCATTCAATATATTTATTAGTTTCAGAAATACAGATCGGATGATTCTGTATTTTTTGATATACTAAAAATACTTTTACTCCCTGCATCTTGAAACTTTTTAAAGTAAAAGGGTAGATGCACAAAAAAAAATTATTTATTGCGCTGTATTTTGAAGGATTATTTTTTAGTACACAATACATATTCATTATCAAGGGTACATAAATAATTACTGGAAACCTAATATAAGAGGTTAAAAATAGGAAAATAACAAAAAAATAAAAATACCAAAACGAAAATATATTAGCGTCGTTGCAACAAACACGGGAGATTATTCCACGTATCTTTCAGTAACGCTTTCACAGCACGTATCATTCAGTAACGCCCTCACAGTCACTGTCTATAGAATCAGAATTATCTCCTTCTGTGATATGTCTTGATGAAGGTCCTTTGCTGGCCAACAGTGGTGAAGCTGTACCATTGTACTGTCCATTTTTCAGTCTTCTCTGCCCCATTCTTCCGCCACCTCCTCTTCTTTCTCCACTCCCTCTTCTCACACTCAAGGTAACTGCTGCTGAGGAATCGTATATATCGTTATGGAACTCCTAATAAATTGGAGGCATGTAGTTCTTCATCTCCAGAAGATTTTTCCACCTCTCAATATTTATTTCAAACTCATGTTGATGCAAAGGCTGCAGAAGAGGTACCGATGGGCGACCAATGTTGTGTCTCCTAAAATCTGCTTCTGTAAATATAGGATTAAGGTTTACTGAATGCTTGAACTGCACAGTTAAATGATTTTCGTTGCTGATTTGGATCCACTTAATATAACTTCAATGCATTTCGTTTCCTTCAGCCTCTTTAGCAATTTTGTACTTTGCTATGTTATCCATGGCGTTAACTCTAAGTTTTCTGTTTTCATTTCCACTAGAGAAAACATTCTGTTGACCTTCTTCATTGCTCCTATCGTCTATTGAGGAACAAAACTATATTTCAAGTGTTCATTTACCGTATCAATTAGACTAAAATAATTATTACATTTCATATATATATATATATATATATATATATATATATATATATATATATATATATGTGTGTGTGTGTGTGTGTGTGTGTGTGTGTGTGTGTGTGTTTGTGCCCAGTATAAGAAACTTGTGATCAATTGTGCCAAGATGTTGATTCTACCTCGATCTGAACATCCAGTATTTCAAAATATGACAGACTTAAACATGCATTAAATATTATTGTAAGCAGTCTTAAAAGTGCATAAATTAAGCTGTTTAAGCTGTTACTGTAGTTTCAAAAAATTTGTACGTGAAGCTATAACACTAACGTATATCACTCTAGCGTGCCGTGAAACACGCTAACGTTACCCTCTGAGAGGATCTCGAAGTGGAATGCGCGTACGTCTGAAGGACAAGGGTATCGGACTATAATTTCGAATTTGGTGAAACAAACAGAAAGATCAAACGGACTTTACCCTTGGGAGTTAACGGATGTGATAAAATCATAAATGAATGAAAAAATAAACGGTCGCCAGCCCAATTAGGCACATTAATTTGGAAGTATATATTTGAGAAAACTGAACATTGGTTATTGAAGTTACTTTCGTTGAGATTTCCCTTTGAATAGCAAACACGACACAAACTGACACAGTGCACTCTGTACTGTGTACAGCAGCATTACCAACAGCACATACACCACCAAATTACGAGGAGTAGATTTCCACCAAGCTCATACTAATGACAACCACAGTCAAGAGCATTACCTAATCAAATACTGAAATGTTACTGCATGAAGTGCATAACTAAATGTGGACATAAGGTGCTTCTATCTTGAATGCCATAAGAAACACAAACACAGATGAATAACATCATAAATATACTGTTTAAGCTCCCATACAAGTATCAGTTTTCCTTAGCAACAGTCCGAAAGAACAGATACCATCGGTGACCATGAGGCTCGTTAGAATGAAATTACAATGAAATGAATACCCCTAGCTGCATACAGGCGTTGATATAAATCAAGTGGGACAGTTGAAAATGTGTTCCCCGACCGGAACTCGAACCCTGGATCTCCTGCTTACATGGCAGACGCTCTATCCATCTGAGCCAACAAGGACACAGAGAATGGTGCGACTGCAGGGACTCTGACACGCCTCACGTGAGACCCACATTCCCAACTTATTGTCCGGCAAAAAGCAGAGAGTAATGAGGATAATGGGTAGGGGCACTATGAATATAGTGCGGAACAATAAGTTGGGAATGTGGTTCTCAGCCGGCCGCGGTGGTCTAGCGGTTCTGGCGCAGGAGTCCGGATCCGCGGGACTGCTACGGTCGCAGGTTCGAATCCTGCCTCGGGCATGGGTGTGTGTGATGTCCTTAGGTTAGTTAGGTTTAAGTAGTTCTAAGTTCTAGGGGACTTATGACCTGAGATGTTGAGTCCCATAGTGTTCAGAGCCATTTGAGTCATTTTTGTGGTTCTCACATGAGGCGTGCCAGAGATACGTCCCTGCAGTCACATTATCCTCTGTGTCCTCGGTGGCTCAGATGGATGCCGGCACGGTAGCTCAGCGTTTTTGGTCAGAGAGTTTAGCTACTTTCTGTAATAAAAAAACTGAGTGAACGTATCAGCGAACAACCTGAACGAGTGTCATCGGACACCCGCCACGACCAAAGTCAACAAATAATACAGACTAAAATGAGATTTAAAAAAATATAAAAAAGACGGACAGAGCGTCTGCCATGTCAGCAAGAGATCCCGGGTTGGAGTCCAGGTCGGGGCACACATTTTCAACTGTTCCCGTTGACGTATGTCAACGCCTGTATGCAACTAGGGGCAGTCATTTCATTGTAAAGTAATAGTTCAATTTATTCCTAATAGGTGGAGAATATGATGGGGACCCATAAATTAGTATAGTTTTAGTAGTCAATGCTCTTTGAATATTACAGTAGTAAAGACTAATTCAAATAGCTAATCATTCACTTCACATGGTGTTCATATATTACTTTATGAGACAATAAAATACAACCCATGGTTTTATTAACTTCAAAAAAGGAACAATTTCTGATAGAAACCAAAATCACGCTGTTTTTGAAAATGAGCATAATTTCACTTCTAACATTACTATCGTAAATCTGTTCATTAAAGATTTGTATTTATTTGCCTTTTAATCACCTGTGAAGCAGGTATTCTAGCCAGTAATATTTACACAATTTTGCACTGTAATCCTACAAAACTATACTTTATAATCAACTAAGAATACATTAGCAAAAACCTATCCAACTTCACTTTTGTGGTTTCAGCTTTAACTTTTACTACTCCTTTTACTTTAGACAAAAAATCATTTTTAAACACATGAATGTAAGAATTGTTCATTTAAATCAGGATACTTGGCTTTAGTAGCACTTAGGTGAGGTCGCTGCGTAGGTTCGTGATCAGGATTGAAAATATGGTTCCGGACATGAGGTTAGGTTTTATATGGCTATAATTGAAACAATACACAAATTAACTGGTCCATGCTCAAATACATTACTTAACTGAATGAATGAAGCTTGTGAAGCAGTGGTGAGGATTGGTGGCATGTGACATGACGGATAACTGTACTCACGGCTCCTGATGTACGAATGTTATATAAAATCTCTTCTTAGCGTCGGGTTTTTCAATATATTAGAGCCATTCCATTATACTGTGAATGACAAATAACAGCCAGATCCACATCCGACGCAAATCCCTTATAATGCAGCTTCCAATTGCCTCTCATAGCACCGTCGAAGTGTACCGTGCTCAGGCTAGCCACACACTGCGTCCCTTTCACACAAAGGAGCAGCTCAGTTCGACCGCCATACCCACCTTTTACATCGCGCCATGCCACTTCCGTTGCGGAGGGATTCCCTGCAGTGCTTACATGTTACAGATACAAGTGCCCTAAGCATGAATCAGATTTTAAATCACTTTTTATTTATATAAACATATTCATTTTATAATAATTTATCATTTCAACATATTATTTTGCTTTTTCATATATATGAGTACATTACAAAACACTAAGTTTCCTGCCATAGATCAAGAAGTTTAAACAACACAGAATACTCACTTCATAAATTGCAGATACACAGCTACATAATATAAACCTACTTCTAATCGATATAAGTGCTACAATGCTTCATTAAAGGTAGCAGCAATTCTCCTTTGGTCCACCATTTCATTTGTACTAGTTGTATTCTAAATGAAGTCAACCTACTGACTTACAGTTTAAACTCTGTCATCATAGAGTGCAGTTGTATTAAGGAAAAAAATTTATGCTTACTTTACTGTCAAGAGATACACACGTTAGTTTACCGTATGCACAGTTAGATGAAATTCTTGGGAAATGTCATTTGTGCCACTTCTGTACTCAGCCCCTCAATGAAACACTGACTGGCGCTTTGGTTTGAAAATACAACTGGCACACTTTGACAGCAAACCACAGGCTGCTTCTATTCTAATTCTTCATTGTTTCGTAAAAATATTAATGTATACCTTTATACAAATTGTATCGTTCGCATATGTTTACTTGTTTACTGGAAACGTTCAAAATGGAGCCCTTTTCACAGAACAATTTGTATCAGAGTTTCCTTGCTGGCCTTGAGGTCCATTGCTGTGCGACAAAAAGTTCCAAGTTTTCACGAAGCTGCGTTTCTTTATGTCGTTCTCTCTCTAATAGAAATTGCTCCCTAGTAACATATTTAAGAAGGTGACATGCAAAGACGAACGTGTCCACTAAATGCAGTTTTTTCACAGTCAGCATAAAACTTATTTCAGACATACATATGAATGTACTGCACTAAGCGCCTTTACTATTCCCTCGAAGGGCAGTTCATATCTGTAAACTATATGTACAATGAAAATATTCGTTTAAAAGAATGTACTTAAATATGGACTTCATTTCCGTGAGCCATTTGGTCATTTTCTACTGTGAATGGCATTTTTGTGTAAATATTTCTTTTAAATGACATACAGCTCATTATATCTTGTTGCTGTTGTGGTCCAGATACTGGTTGGACGCAGCTCTCCATGCTACTCTATACCGTGCAAGCTTCTTCCTCTCCAAGTAACTACTGCAACCTACATCCTTCTGCATCTGCTTAGTGTATTCATCTCTTGGTCTCCCTCTACGATTCTTACCCTCCATGCTTCCCTCCAATACTAAATTGGTGACCCCTTGATGTCTCAGAAGATATCCTACCAACCGATTCCTTCTTCTGATCAAGTCGTGCCACAAATTACTCTTCGCTCCAACTCTGTTCAGTAACTCCTCATTAGTAACGTGATCAAACCACCTAATCTTCAGCATTCTTCTGTATCACCACATTTTGAAAGTTTATATTCTCTTCTTGACGAAACTCTTTATCGTCCATGTTTCATTTCCATACATGGCTACACTCCACACAAATCCCTTCAGAAAAGGCTTCTGATACTTAAATCTATAATCGATGTTAGCAAATTCCCCTTCTTCAGATATCCTTTCCTTGCCACAGCCAGTCTACATTTTATATCCTCTCTAATTCGACCATTATCAGTTATTTTGCTCCCCAAACAGCAAAACTCATCTACTACTTGAAGTGTCTCATTTCCTAATCTAATTCCCTCAGCAATACCTGATTCAATTAGACCACATTCCATTATCCTCGTTTTGCTTTTGTTGATGTTCATCTTATATTATCCTTCCAAGACGCTGTCCATTCCGTTGAACTACTCGTCCGGATCCTTTGCTGTCTCTGACAGAATTACTATGTCATCGGCAAACCTCAAAGTTTTTGTTTCTTCTCTATGGATTTTAATTCCAACTCCAAATTTTTCTTTTGTTTCCTTTACTGATTGCTCAATACACAGATTGAATGACATCGGGGATAGGCTACAACGCTGTCTCACTCCCTTCTCAACTACTGCTTCCTTTTCATGCCCCTCCAATCTTATAATGCCATCTGGCTTCTGTAGAAGTTGTAAATAGCCTTCCACTCTCTGTACTTTACCCTTCCCACCTTCAGAACTTTAAAGAGAGTATTCGAATCAACATTGTCAAAAGCTTTCTCTTAGTCTGCAAATGCTAGAAACGTAGGTTTGCTTTTCCTTAATCTTTCTACTAAGATAAATCGTAGGTCAGTATTGTCTAACGTGTTCCAACATTTCTATGGAATCCAAACTGTTCTTCCCAGAGGTCGGCATCTACCAGTTTTTCCATTCGTCTGTATGGAATTCGTTTTAGTATTTTAAAGCCATGACTTATTAAACTGATTGTTCGGTAATTTTCACACCTGTCAACACCTGCTTTCTCTGAGATTGGAAGTATTATATTTTTCTTGAAGTCTGTGCGTATTTTGCCTATCTCTTACATCTTACTTACCAGATGATAGAATTTGGTCATGGCTGACTCTCCCAAGGCTATCAGTAGTTCTACTGGAATGTTCTCTACTCCTGGGGTCTCTTTTTGCCTTAGGTCTTTTAGTGCTCTGTCAGATTCTTCTCGCAGTATCATATCTCCCATTTCATCTTCATCTACGTCCTCTTCCATTTCCATAATTTGCCCTCAAGTGTATCTCCCTTGTATAAACCCTCTATGTACTCCTTCCATCTTTCTGCTTTCCCTTATTTGCTTTGGACTGGTTTCCAACTGAGATCATATTCGTACATGTGGTTCTCTTTTCTGCAAAGGACTGTTTAATTTCCCTGTAGGCAGTATTTATCTTACCTCTAGTGATATCTGCCTCTACATCCTTACATTTGTCCTCTAACCATCCGTGCTTAGCCATTGTGCACAACATGTTGATCTCATTTTGAGACGTTTGTACTTCTTTTCGCCTGCTTCATTTACTGCATTTTTATATTTTCTCCTTTCATTAATTACATTCAATATATCTTCTGATACCCAAGGGTTTCTACGAGCCCTCGTCTTTTTACCTACTTGATTCTCTACTGCCTTCACTATTTGATCTCTCAAAGCTACCCATTCTTCTTCTACTGTATTTCTTTCCCCAGTATTTGTCAATCATTCCCTAATACTCTCTCTGAATCTCTCTACAACCTCTAGTTCTTTGAGTTTATTCAGGTCGATCTCCTTAAATTCCCATCTTTTTGCAATTTATTCAGTTTTAATCTACAGTCATAACCAGTAAATTGTGGTCAGAGTCCATATCTGCCACTAGAAATGTCTTACAATGTATAACTTGGTTCCTAAATCTGTCTCTTACCATGATATAATCTATTTGAAATCTTCCATTGTCTCCAGGCCTCTTCAACGTATACAACTTTCTTTCACGATTGTTAAACCAAGTGTTGGCTGTGATGAAGTTACCCTCTGCACATAATTCTACCAAGTGGCTATCTCTTTCATTCCTTAACCTCATTCCATATTCACATACTACTTTTCCTTCTCTTCCTCTCCCTACTATCAAATTCCAGTCCACCATGACTATTAAATTTTCGTTTCCGTTAAATATCTGAATAATTTCTTTTATCACATCATACGTTTCTTCAACCTCTTGACCATCTGCGGAGCTAGTTGGTACATAAATTTCTACTACTGTGGTAGGCGTGGGCTTCGTGTCTATCTTGGCTACAAAAATACATTCACTATGCTTTTCTTAGTAGCTTATCCGCGCTCCTTTTTTATTCATTATTATACATTTAACGATGAATAAAAATAGGAGCGCGGGTAAGGTACTACGAAAAGCATAGTGAATGCATTATTGTAGCCAAGACTAGACTCCTGCATATTTGATTTTCTGTTTATAACCCTGTTTTCACCTGACCAGAAGCCTTGTTCCTCCTGCCACCGAACTTCACTAATTACCACATACCTAACTTTAACCCACCCATTTCCCTTTTTAAATTTTCCAACCTTTCTGCCCGATTGAGGGATTTAACATTCCGATCCGTACAACGCCAGTTTCGTTTCTCCTGCTAATGACGTCCTGAGTAGTCCCCGCCCGGAGATCAGAATGAGGGACTATTTTACCTCCGGCATATTTTACCCAAGAGTACGCTATCGTTATTTAACTATACAGTAAAGCTGCATGCTCTCAGGAAAAATTACGTCCGTAGTTTCCCCTTGCTTTCAGCCGTTCGCAGTACCATCACAGCAAGGCCGTTTTGGTTGATGACACAAGGTCAGATCAGTCAATCATACGGACTGTTGCCCCTGCAACTACTGAAAAGGCTGCTGCCCCTCTTCAGGAAATACACGTTTGTCTGGCCTCTCAACAGATACCCCTCCGTTGTGGTTGTGGGTACGGCTATCTGTATCGCTGAAGCACGCAAGTATCGCCACCAATGGAAAGGTCCGTGGTTCATGCGGGTATCTTATTACATGATGCTTGCTATACTATATTATATCACTTATCTGTACCATTTCAGTATTTCATGTCATGCAAAAAATATAAACAAGCAACTGTAACATTATTACTTAGGGTTTCACCGAAAGTTCTGATTTTATTTTTGCTCCACAAACATTTAAAATATTTCAAATCACCATAACTAAATACAACGATAGAAGGATTCTTTGACGTAACTGTTACATTTAAAATATAAACCAATATAAACAATGCAGTAAATTGTGCTCATATCCCTCCGTATTTTGCGTTTGTTTAAACACAAGAAGGGGACCATATCCCAACCATGAAAAACATCCCCACACCGTAACATCACCTCCTCCATACTTCGCTGTTGGCAAGCAGCGTTTTACAGATATTACCCATACGCAAACACTTCCATCCGATTCACATAGGGTGTAACGTGATTGATCACTCCAAACCACTCGTTTCGAGTCACCCAACTGTCTACCGACGTCGTTCTTTATATTACCTCAAGCATCGCTTAGCATTTCCAGAAATGTGTGGCTTACGGGGAGGTGCTCGACCATTGCACCTAATTTTCTTTAACTCTCAGCAGACAGTCGTTGTGCTAGCTGGAGTGGATCTCACGAGTAGTTTCTTCCACTGATCTGACGCGCTCACTGGTCTATATCCAAAGAGACTTCGCTCTCCTGACCGATCTACTCTGTTCTTAGTGCTTCTCTACTGACAATACAATACTCCCAGCCTCCTTCGTAAAACAGCCGCAACTTCCGATCCTTAGAACTGCAACGTAAATATGAGCGATCTCAAAACTGTTAATAATGTAGGTTAGAGAGGCAATCCTTAACAGTATTAGTATTCCTACAATGCAGGCTGTTTAAAAATGAATATACAGGTTTTAAGGCATTCTAGCACTTATTACAATCACCTTAGAAATGTAAATAATAAACCAAATGAAAGAGAAAAACAAACAGTTTTTCTTACAACTATTCAGTGCAAACGTCGATCACACATCGAGTCGATAGGCGAGTAGATCAATGTGTCAGGAGTAACTGTTGCACTAACACTGTTTCTATAGTCGGATAGATGAACTGGTATCGGAATCACATGCACATGATAGCGTCAGATCGTGTGTGAATGTGTAGGTAGTGGATAAAATGCTGTGCCAACCGGCCCCTTGCTCCCAATCCACCGGTCGGATACAACGTCGTTTAACCAGTCGCGCACTGAGTTATGCCAGTGAGGTGGCATGCTCCCAAATAAAGTTGTGTTGTTCAGCTTCTTCCCATTGCGTCAAGGGCCATAGCTGTAGCACATCAAGATAAGAAACACCAGTTACAGTTAATTCACATTAAAAGAAAGGCCCATAAACTTTCCGCGGGGATACTTCTTGGGGCTAATCGTGCAAGACATGCACTCGTTCAACACGTTTTTCAGTCACTCTTTGTCATTCCATATTCTTCCCATTGTGCACAGGTGTACAAATAAAACTGTTTGAGTTACTCTATCATCGATGTATTATTTATACAATTGTAAGTTGAACGTAATAAATGCTACATCGCCTTAAAACAGGTATGTTCCATTTGAAACACCCTGTATATCTTCAATGAACTTCATCTATATAAGAAATTCACATTTCTAATGAAATTTGATTTTAAATTCAACAGAAACTAATCAGCCTAATGGGAAATACTCAACATCTGTCGTCTGCAGCTCGTGGTCTAGTGGCTAGCGTTGCTGCCTTTGGATTACGGGGTCCTGCGCTCTATTAGCGGCCAGGTTGGAGATTTTCACTGCCCGGAGACATGGAGTTTGTGTTGTCCTCATCATTTCGTCATCATCATCAGTCGTGACAGTGGTACGATTGGATGACGTAAAAATCGGGACTTTGTAATGCTTTGCTCTTGGTATGGTACACGTTTCAGTTCACTTTGTTTTTATTACAGTCAAAATTGTGCGAATACTGCCACGAAATATATGAATTAACAATCACGGTAAAGTTAGAAAAAAGAAATGATCGTAGTGAAGGTTACACGGAACAGAGGAGAGGGAAAAACTATGTCATGGTGACCCAGCTGGGAAATTATCGCGACACTTTGACCTCAGGCAGATATGTTTCTGACGTGATGCAATGTCCTCTTAATGAGTGTATGTACGCAGTAGCTTTGATTTGTGATGTTATCTTTGTTTTCACATTTCACACTGATATCGAATAACTATGTGACAACGATCTTTGAATCGCGGTGTTATTTCATCTACCTCTCTGCAACAGTATTAAGATAATTTTTTTTGATTGAGCAACACACATTTACATATCGTTGATTTGCTCATGCTGAGTAATAAGGGTAATGTGTAAATGTTCAACTTGAAGAAAGACATCTTCTGAGTAAAGATCGAATTTGTAAAACCTTAGTGACCATCATCTGATCTCAGTACAGCTTAATACATTTATAGCTCAAATTGGCCACATATGTTAACTTGTACTGAGATTAGATTATGATTACTCTTTTTACCAAAACCGGTCACCGTAAATAAAGGTTTTACAGACGCGATCTTGGACGAGAAGTTGTTTTCCTTGAAGTTAAACCTTTTTATCTGTTAAGTAAGCCCACTTTTTAGGTTACAGTCAAGAGTGTTTTTTCCCTGCAATAAACTGTTGTTAATTTATTCTATTGACTGGGCGATAGATACCCTAATGAGGTCGACCAGAGCGCCAAATGTGGTAAAAACTATTTCAGATATGATAAATACAAGGAAACATTTACGTTTAGTTTTATTATCTCATCCTTGATTTTATATAAAAGGCTCAGTAACTGGGAAACTGACGTGGGCTGAGGGGACGTGTTAGGTGTGGGGTGGAATAATTCTTTCAGTTCACGAATCGACAAGGCCGGCGTTATTTGCCAGCGTGAGTGGGTGATTCGATGTCGGCAGGACTCGAACTGCTGTCCCCAATTCGTTCCTAATCCCTCTCAAGGCAGAGTTCGGAAGAAGTAACTTTCGTTTTCAGTATTTTACAATCTTCAGCAACTGTAGTTATGTATATCAGCAACCAGTTGCATAAAAAAATGTGTTGACTCCAAGTCAAAGTTCAGGGCAGCTTAATTCGCCAATTTCTCCATAATGCCTCTCCAGAGAGAGTTGGGACTACGTGTCTTCCACTCCCCATGACTTTTATCCGATATCAACAGAGGTTTAATTCCCCGCTTCCTCTCTGACCCCCCCCCCCCCCACTAGAGAGAGAGTTCATACATGTACATTCCGTGTTCCATGACTCTAAAGCAATGTTCAGAGCAGGTTTTATCCTCATTCCTCCTTAGTCTCTCTCCAGACGGAGTTCAGATATGTATGTTCCGTGTTCCATGGCTCAGAGGCGACGCCCAGGGCAGTGTAATTTCCTGCATTTTCCCTCATCCCTCTCCAGCCGAAGTTCGGACCACGTATCGTCTGTGTTTCATGACATTAAGGCGATGCCCAGGGCAGCTTAATACCTCGTTTGCTCCCTAATCCCCCTCTAAGCAGTGTTCTACGACTGATGCATCCTCCAGGGTAGCTTGATTCCCTGCTTCCTCCCTAAACTCTCTTCAGGCAGAATTCAGAAATGTATATTCCGTGTTCCGTGACGCTGAGCGACGTCCAAGGCAGCTGTAATTGCGTCTCCGTCTTTAATTCCTCTCCAGGCAGAGAGCGCACAAGTCACCAATTTCGTGTGATCGTCATCGCGTATGACGACTATTGCCTTCACTGATCTTCTCCCAGAAGTGGAGAACATTTGAACGTTGAGGTCTGCTGAGGATACACAATCAGGTGCGTAAGGACTTAAGCATCGGATTACGAGAAATTCCATTTAAAATGGAATAGAGCATGAGTATGTAAAAAAGTGGAGGTAGACATCGGAATGACTGTAGGAAACCGTCTCAAAGTCTTAAATCTTTGTCGATATGCTTCCTGAAGTCGAATTTAGAATGATTTAGAGTGTCGTGAGCATTAAAAACACTTCTCTGGCTTCTCAACGTCCATCTCTCACTTATCGTTGGACCGTAATCTCCACTCACAGACCGTCTCTTCTTTTCTCCCATTTATCTTCTCACAAGGCAGCCTCTTCTCGGCAATTTTGTTCGTTACATTCCACTCTGTCCTCAAGGGTGCTCTTTCCCATTATATTGTCTTTGTCATTGGAGGTCTCCGTTAGCAAACTCGGCCACCGTGTAACCAAGTCTTCCTCGCTTTGCACTAAATGACAAAATTTTCGACCTTCTGAGCTGAAAAGTCCCTCAGTGATGGCTGGCACGTAGCATGGGAACTCTTGCGTTGCCCCCACGCTGTCTGTTTGTTGTGGCACCTCTCAGCGTTGGCTGCGGGCCCTAGTGAATTGCACGCTGAGCTTTCTCATGGACGCTGCTAGGAATTATAGGAAGTCTTTTTCTGATCTCCTGAACTGTCAAGAATTCTGTTACTCAACAACGAACCCACAGGTTTGAAACGGGAATCCTGTGCGTCGCTCAAGTATTCCAAGCGTTTGGGGCTCCACTGTGGTATTCTACTCACAGTCGACCTTTAAACCGGCCAACTCCTTCAGAGTGAAACAAACACTTCATTTAAATCATATCTGTCTGGCCTTCGGAATCTTCTCTTTTTCTCCGTTCTGCCTGGCGATAGCACTCTCTTTTACACAGCTACATGGTCTGTTAGATATTTTGTATGGAGAAAGATGCCAAGCGTCTCTAAATTGTACATTGCGTATTACTTCTATTCAGACATCCAAGGAGCGTTACTACTACAAACTACCTCCCATCTGACACACGCACAGACAAGCACCAACCTACCCACCCACCCACCGACCTACCCAATCACCCAACCAATCACACACTCACACACATATATACAGGGTGTTACAAAAAGGTATGGCCAAACTTTCACACACGAATAAAGAAAAGATGTTACGTGGTCATGTGTCCGGAATCGCTTAATTTCCATGTTAGAGCTCATTTTAGTTTCGTCAGTATGTACTGTACTTCCTCGATTCACCGCCAGTTGGCCCAATTGAAGGACGGTAATGCTGACTTCGGTGCTTGTGTTGACATGCGACTCATTGCTCTACAGTACTAGCATAAAGCACATCCGTACTTAGCATCAACAGGTTAGTGTTCATCACGAACGTGGTTTTGCAGTCAGTGCAATGTTTACAAATGCGGAGTTGGCAGATGCCCATTTGATGTATGGATTAGCACGGGGCAATAGCCGTGGCGCGGTACGTTTGTATCGAGACAGATTTCCAGAACGAAGGTGTCCCGACAGGAAGACGTTCGAAGCAATTGATCGGCGTCTTAGGGAGCACGGAACATTCCAGCCTATGACTCGCGACTGGGGAAGACGAGGGCACGTGCACTGGACGAGGCAATTCTTCGTGCAGTTGACGATAACCCTAATGTCAGCGTCAGAGAAGTTGCTGCTATACAAGGTAACGTTGACCACGTCACTGTATGGAGAGTGCTACGGGAGAACCAGTTGTTTCCGTACCATGTACAGCGTGTGCAGGCACTATCAGCAGCTGATTTGTCTCCACGGGTACACTTCTGCGAATGGTTCATCCAACTATGTGTCAATCCTCATTTCAGTGTAAATGTTCTCTTTACGGATGAGGGTTCATTCCAACGCAATCAAGTTGTAAATTTTTACAGTCAACATGTGTGGGCTGACGAGAATCCGCACGCAATTGTGCAATCACGTCATCAACACAGATTTTCTGTGAACGTTTGGGCAGGCATTGTTGGTGACGTCTTGATTGGGCCCCATGTTCTTCCACCTACACTCAGTGGAGCACGTTATCATGATTTCATACGGGATACTCTACCTGTGCTGCTAGAACATGTGCCTTTACAAGTACGACACAACATCTGGTTCATGCACGATGGAGCTCCTGCACATTTCAGCAGAAGTGTTCGTACGCTTCTCAACAATAGATTCGGTGACCGATGGATTGGTAGAGGCGGACCAATTCCATGGCCTCCACGCTCTCCTGACCTCAACCCTCTTGACTTTCATTTATGGGGGCATTTGAAAGCTCTTGTCTATGCAACCCCGGTACCAAATGTAGAGACTCCTCATGCTCGGATTGTGGACGGCTGTCATACAATACGCCATTCTCCAGGACTGCATCAGCGCATCAGGGATTCCATGCGACGGAGGGTAGATGCATGTATCCTCGCTAACGGAGGACATTTTGAACATTTCCTGTTACAAAGTGTTTGAAGTCACGCTGGTACGTTCTGTTGCTGTGTGTTTCCATTCCATGATTAATGTGATCTGAAGAGAAGTAATAAAATGAGCTCTAACATGGAAAGTAAGCGTTTCCGCACACATGTCCACATAACATATTTTCTTTCTTTGTGTGTGTGAGGACTGTTTCCTTATATATATATATATTCAAAATACCGCCTCAGTTGTAAATTATTTTCACACGACCGGTTTCAGACTATTATAAGCCTATCCTCAGGTGTCGTAGCTGTGCTGTGGCCCCCGAGCGCCGCTTGTACCAGGCGTGTAGCCCGAAACAGGTGAAGATAAAGTAATTTACAACTGAAACAACTGAAGCGTACGGGGCACACGGCTTGAGGCGAATTTAGTGAAATGTGTTGCTGATACGTGGTGTTCTGAGTTTTCGTGATTTCTGAAAAATCTGCTAGTTAAAAGTCACTGCTAAAATAGGCTGATTAATTCTATGCAGTTCTTAGATTCCCACTGATAACCATACATTTCACCGACTTGACACAGGAGCTTGCACTGAAATGGAACCGAGTTTCTCGTCCTGAGTGATTCAAAGACTCCCGGATTTGTTACCGAAATATTAGGCACGGGTTCTTAATGTTCACATTTTGAGTTGGTCACACATTATTTCTGAGAAACCACACAGCCGCAGTCTTATCTCCACTTTTTAGCCGTTTCTCTAGTTACTCTGCTGTGTTTTGTGTGAATTTTATTGATGTCTTTCATGATGTTCACCATAACAGGGTTATCTTTTCAATGCTTGTGCGTGAATGCAACTTGGTTCTACAATTTATTGTTATTTTTAATAGATTTTTACCGCATTTGCCTGTATTTAATTGAAGCAAGGGCGCTGATGGGCTTGCTGTTTAGGGCCTTAACCCTCTAATTATCATCATCATCATCGATTCAAAGATTTCTTCAGCGAATCATATTCCGATGTGTGAAAAAAGTTACGGGTCTTGCAACAATTCAGTTTCCGCGCTAAAATGTAGGTTCTTTCACGAATTTGTACATGACTTGGAGGATGACTAGGATGTATGAAGTCCGTCCGCAGCAAAACAACTTCACATACATCGTTTCCTAAATTCATATGCACGGGTCACTTACTGTACTCTAACATTACCTATAAACGAAACAATGGAAAATCCAGGATTGAATAATGACAATATTACGAAAAGGGTAGTTTGATACTCACCATATACAGGAGATGATAACTCGCAAACCTACAAAAAAAAAAAAAAAAAAAAAAAAAGCTAACATGTGAGTTTTCGGTCAAAAGACCATTTTCTAAAGTAGACAATAGACACACACCATGCAAGCCTGTGTGGGCGAGCTGTATTTGGGTGAACGTCTGTGTGTTGCCTAATTGAAAAGAAGTGCTTTTGGCCGAAGACTCAAGAATTGGCAGTCTTGTTGTTGTGCCCGTCTGCGACTCAACGTCTCCCTACACGGTGGGCAGCAATATGTTCTCTTTATAATATTCATATTAGCTATAAACTGTAATACTTCTCTTTTTTTTTCATCACTTTCTCCTCCATCAGAACTCCGCTTTGATCCTAACGAATTGTAAATTTAATAGTTACCGGCCAACAATTATTAGTGATCAGGCAACAAACCTTTCCTCAGTCGTTGCCAGTGCCGATCGGAGAATATTTCTCGATATAAGCGAATTTTCATTTGGCGCCATCCTCCCCCCACCCCGATTTCCATCTTATACACGTTTCAATTTTCGTAGTAACTGTGATAAGCACTGTACACAAATCTTGCGCGTGGGCACCCCAAGCGGCCGCTACCAGTACGGAGGTCTAACCGTTCTGGTCCCACTGACAAATTTTTTTTGGATTGGACCACAAACAGCTTGGCGACCCTAGCGACAGCCTTAAGCCGGCAGCGGATGTTATGTACCATTTTCATGTCTTTCACCTTTTCTTTTTTAGTTGTAGTCTGTTGGTATTTTCTTCAATTCTCTTCCATTATCCTTCACCTTGTTATAGTCCGTTTAGATTATATTAACTAAAGACAAACGCAGAGTTGTCTCGAACCTAATGTTGTGTTGAGCCCCACAAAGATTTATATGAAAGGTCCTTTAAGAGGTGGTATGCACTTTACTTCCTCCGACTTTTGAAGTAGCTCATACAGTGAGTTGTAGGATGAACTACAGTTCAATGTAGACTACGAGCTACGGCATAGCTTGAAATTTATCGGATTAATAAATCTGTATGAGTTCAAAGAAGCAATAAATGAGAAAAAACATCCTATAAGGTTTTCAAGAGTGTACACTAAACTTTTTGACAGTAATTTGAAATTGACTTTGAAACTTCCTGGCAGATTACAACTCTGTGCCGGACTGAGACTCAAAGTTCGGACCTTTGCCTTTCGCGGACAAGAACTCTACCGACTGAGCTACCCAAGCACGACTGACGACCCGTCCTCACAGCTTCAATTCTGCCACTACCTCTTCTCCTACCTTCCAAACCTCACTAAATATCGCTCTGGAAACATTGCTCAGGCAGTGTCCAACCCATCTCTCCGCAATATCTTTCCTTCCAGGAGTGCTAGTTCTGGAAGGTTCGCATGAGAGCTTCTGTGAAGTCTGGAAGGTATGAGACGAGGTACCGGCAGAACTGAAGCTGTAATTGCGGGTCCTGAGTCGTGGTTGGGTAGCTTCGTTGGCGCCGACACGATAGCTCAGCGTGTTCGGTCAGAGACCTGGCTAGTCCCTGTACTAATAACATTGAGTGGAAAGTCTACAACCAACTTCAATGGTTGTCATGTGACGTCCTCTGCGATCAAATACAGCGAATAGTAACGAACAAAATGAAAAAAAAAGGAAGATGGTAGAGCACTTGACCCCGAAAGGCAAAGGTGCGAAGTTCGATTATTGGCCCGGCACACCGTATTAATCTCCCTGGAAGTTTTGTACCGACGCACACTCCTCTGCAGAGTGAAAATCTATTTCTGAAATTCATTTTAATTAATAATTAAAACCACCCAAATACCAAGAAATATGTTATGCGTATGGTACATGTTAGACAGTAACTAGTAAGTAATGTTTGCACACTACAGATCATCAGCTGCACACAAATGGTTCAAATGGCTCTGAGCACTATGGGACTCAACTGCTGAGGTCATTAGTCCCCTAGAACTTAGAACTAGTTAAACCTAACTAACCTAAGGACATCACAAACATCCATGCCCGAGGCAGGATTCGAACCTGCGACCGTAGCGGTCTTGCGGTTCCAGACTGCAGCGCCTTTAACCGCACGGCCACTTCGGCCGGCCACAAATGAATTAATTATTTTATTGATTATTTTATCCTATATCCACCGGAAAATAGGTTTCCAGACCACTGGTAGAAGGAGTTAATTCAAAACGAAATGCCACTGATTTCAGTAGGCTCCATTATTCACAATTTATAATTCACTGTCGTTAAAGTTTTTGTGCAATACTTAAAACAGTAGAGTTTTTTTTCATGATTACAAAGGAAAATGTTGCTGGACGCTACATAAGGCGACCATTATTTATGACTATTATCGTTCGTTGAAGGATTCTAGTATCGTAAGGCTGGTATCCAACCGTTCTTTTTCTACTTACGTAGCTTGCCAAATCCAGTAGTTCTTTTCATTTTGGAAAACGATAAGGATACAGTTCTTCAGAATGATGCGCTGCAATCTGCAGCGTGACTTACGAAACACATGCGGGCTGCTACAGCTGCAAAACAGAGAGGGCTATACAGTCCACCGACTGTGTTGCTGTATATTAATTTCGTCATCAGTAACAATCGAATATGATTGTACACCTACCATGGGTTGCAGCGCCAGTATGGAGTTTCATGTGTGATAGTGTGGCTATAAACGAATATTGTGGGGCAAGTGGCGGACAATGAACCTTCCTGAAGAATACTGCTATGTGGAAACCGGTTATAGGTGTGTAAGTCATTGCTACAGAGAGAATGAAATGGGATAACGGCTAGCAGTTTCGTGATATTCTGAACCCAAATTGGAAAGTAATTAAAACAGATCTCTCATCGACTGTTGCAGTGTTGTGTGTGAATTGTTAGTGACTTGATTCAACGAGCCTACTGTCAGTATCTAAGTATTCCAGAAGACAATCTGATTGTGCGCAACAATGATAGCGTTACTGTGATGCTCAAAGCACCCAAAAAATCGAAAGCATAAGTTGCTGATGAGGTCGTTATCTTCACATGCATCGCGCAGAATGTAAATCGAAGGAAGCAATATAAATTACACCTACACTCATTTTGGAACGATATTTTGCATTAACATACTTTGAAAAACAAATAACTCTCAGGTAGGGGTCATGAATATTCCTCAAGAACTCCGCAAACAGCTGTATGAACTAATTTTATTAAGGCACTACCAGTTTCGTCACGCCCCTTTCACTTGTCTTCTGGCTGGTTTCATGTGGCCCGACACAAATTCCTCTCCTCTCAGAGTGGCACTTCCAACTCACGTTCTCGATAATATGCTGGATGCATTCCAATCCCTGTCTTGCCCTACAGTTTCTACCCTGTACAGCTCCCTCTAGTAGTATGGCAGATATTCCCTGACGTCTTAACAGATGTCCTATCAACCTATGCTTCTTCATGCCAGTTTTCTCAATATATTCATTTCCTCGCTGATCCTGCGGAGAAGCTCCTCATTCCTTACTTATCAGTACACATAATTTTCCACATTTTTGTGTAGCATCTCAGATGCTTCGATTCTCTTCTTTTTCGGTTTACCCACAGTGACTATCACTAAACTGTTCCCTTCTTTGCTATTCATAATGAATTCTAATCCTGTTCCACCATTTTCTGCTAAAGCTGATGTTACCCCATACTCAACTGACCAGGAATTCTTGTCTTCCACCCATTTCACTTCACTGATCCCTACTATATCTAGTCTGAGCCTTTCTGTTTACCTTGTCAGATTTTCTAGCTTCCCTAGAACGTTTCTACCACGTTCTCTACCACCTTCAGACTACTGATATTCCAGGCTCCGACTCATAGAACGTTATCCTTTCGTTGGTTATTCGAGGTGCACTTATACATGAAGACTAAACAGAATGGCAGGGAATATAGAAGGCCCAAGCTTAATAGTTACAACCCTAAACAGCTGTTTGTAGAGTTCTTGGTAAAAAAAACTTTGTGGTCACGTATATCATACTGAAAGAAAAATTTACAATTTCCTACCAAAAAGGTTGTCGTATCCCTCTGCGATATAGAATCCTATGGTGTTAAATTTTAAGTATAAGGATCAATGAGATGGGCTTTGCCTGGTATTGGGTTTATTAGAATACGTATCGATTTTACTAAAACAGCGCGCCGCTCTGTTAACCTTTCTTGTTTCTCCCCACCATTTTTTTTAATAACAGGCTTTGGTGGCAGAATAATGTCTTTGTGTTCCTTATCTAATGACATACACCTCCGCTTTGCAGTAACTATTATGTCTATTTAGGCTAGATGTATAATACTTTAGCACTAAAATATGATTTCGCCTATAATTTCGAAATAATCCAGCTTTCTAAACGATTTAGTCATGCTAAATTCAGGAGTATTTATTACATTTGGCACCATCCTTTTATTTATCCTCACAATTTCGTGCTTTCAGCTCCTCGAAATCGTTCCTAAAAACCAGTTCATGGAGATTCAGTTTTCTATATCTGTTGCATATCTACTTTCGTTCCTACATCTACATGTTAACTTGCTGCGCAACTATACCTGCAAGCTTACAACATGGAAAAACTCTTAGTCTCCGCTGGTCAAAACAGTCTGCAATAATGCTGAAAACAAGTTCCTGGTGGCTTTTTTTCCTCTTTACTAATGAAATATTGCTTGTCAAAATCTCCCAGCTTCTCCAAAACACAGCACTTTTAGTTTTCGTGTACTGGCACATATTTCTTTTCACTATGTAACTATCGTTTAATAATGTGTATTAGATGCCTCCTGCAACACATTCGATGTTTTTTCTATCTTAAAGCCCACACTCCTGCTCAGCTGAAGGTACTTAATTTAAAGTTGAATTAGCAAGGTGACCCCTTCTTACCAGAGTAATCATAGATAGTACGTTTTTTTGCTCAGCTCATATTGTGTTTTGCAAGAGGTGAAGTGTCGTAAATGATGTATGACATTTTCAAAGATCCTACGTCTATTGTGAGCAAACAGTTTCATTTCCACAAAGTGATTTCTGTATCCACATACGATCTACAATACACGTTAAGCAACGCTGGAAAGATTTTCTTGTCTATTTTTGATATAGTATCCATCATTTTGATCAACTTGCCATATCCAACCGCTGTGTATGTAACAAAAGAGAAACATTGGGACAACTGTATGTATGAAGAATGGCTGATGAAAGTAGAAATTTCTTTATTCATCCATACACCGATTGGAAGAAAGGACCTCCGTTGTAAACCAAGATGAAACAAAAACAAAGTAGTCAGATATTCTGTTCGTTAACTGATTATATTAGTGAAATGACCATTAAAAGCAAACATTGATACATGCTAAGCACAAAAGACATGTTTTCATTGGTTTGGCTGCTTAGTTCTCTTGCTTGCTTTCAAGTACTTTTTCATTCCTTGTGTTCCTCTCTTCTTTATTCTGTCCATATTGTGCCTGTTCTGTTTTGTTTTCGCGTGGAAGCCTTTTAAACTTTTTACTGTTGCTCTGAAATTGTCTTTTTCTGCTATGCTTAGGTGTCCATTGAATACAAATTTTCTCTTTCTCATTGTTGGTAATACTCGTTCTATCTTTCCATAAGCTTTTTTATTAAGTCTTACTTTCCATTTCAAATTGTAAAATTTGGCTACCAAGATTTTCTCGATTATTCCCGTGTCCTTGTTCTCTAGCGCATCTAATGGTTTGGCTGTATTTAACGAAAAGGATTCTGAAGCATAAAGATATTCTGGCCTAAGGAGAGTGTTACAGTTCTGGAGATATGCCTTATTATCTAAATAGATTTCTTAATATACAGGTTTTTTTGTTAATTGGAAAGCCACTTCCATTTTAAGTGCTCTTGCTACGTATGTTATTTCTCAAAAGCATTTGGTTGTGTTATTTCAGCGAGATATTTAAATTTTGTAGCCTTTTCTGTTCTTTCATAATCATTTTCAATGTACAGTACCTCCTTCGTAACTGTCATATAGCCTCTTTTTTTCAAAAGGCATACGTAGGCCTGCTTTTGAAACTGTCCCATGTAGGAAATTTATCTGCATTGTTACATCTTCCATAGATTCAACTAAGACGTCATGATCATTTACAAAAGCCGAGCAACCAATACTCGGTTATGACTGCTTTAAAAACCTTCATTTCCCGATCTTTTCCTCCATTTTCTAAATATATTTTGTAGTACACAATTGGACAACAGTGGGGACAATCCTTCCCCTTGCCTCACACCAGTTTTGAGCTCAAAAGCTTTGGATGTTTCAACAAAAAGTTTAATTTTGCATTTCGTGTTTGTTAAAGTATCTTTTGATTGCCACTAATTTGGTGTTAGCTCCAAACCCTTGGAAAATGTTGAATAATGTTTCCATATCAGCCGAATCACATGCGTTGTGGGTCTACAAATGCTTTTTGTTCTCATTCTTCTGTATTTCATTAAAAATTTAAAATTTGTTTGAAACAGGCTCGTACTTTTCTAAACATTTTTTGGTACTTTCCTAACTGCTGATCCATTTGCCTTTCCTGCCTGTTTTGTAATACCTTCCAAAGAATTCTGTAAGTCATTGTAAGTAGGAAAGTTCTTGTGTAGTTCTTGAGATCAATTTTATCACCTTTTTGTGGACTATGTGAATTAAGGCTGTTTTCCAATTTGATAGTATAGATTCTATTTCCCAGACTGTTTGAAAGACTCTGTGTAGCAACACTCAGAAGACATAAATCAATTATTTTATTTATTTATTTATTTGGCTTTTTCGACTGCTTATGACGTGTTTCGCATTAGTATTTACCTCGAAATTGAAGGTTACTTGTATTTAAATGTTTAGACTGTCCTTTCAGTCCTTTACGATAACAGAAGAGAAAATTCCTCCATACGTTCAGTAAATATCAGGGAATACTCCCTACTTTAAGTTGTATGCATCGACGGCATCTGCAGACTTGTAACAAATAACTGTGCTATCTCATAGACCGCACGTTACAGTAAATTGTTTGGCACTATCCAGAAAAGCAGATATGTAAGGTTTATGTACAGACCAATCTTAATTTGGTCTTTATTACAGTGAATAACAATTTTTAAACATCAGTGAAGAATGTAATGAACAATATCGCCCGTAGAGCACGGAGGGTACCAACGTCTAGATGTAACAATTTTCTCCGACACAAAATTCTTTCTTTTCAGGAAAATTGTATCCTCAAATCTCTGAATATTCATCAGAATGGAGAACCTAACTGAAGCTCTCCAGGAATGTTTTCATTCCAAGCATACAGGAATTCCCACATACTCGCGTTTCCAGCGAGTCTTGTCGTTGGTCTCTATCGACACTCTCGTAACCTCTATGCCGCAAGGTGTGCTGGCGCCAGCGTACGCCAGCAGTTTTCATCCACTGCCTTCGATAACAATAACCTCTCTCTCTCTCTCTCAGCAAGAGCAAAATGCCATCCATGGAGCACCCGATGGCATATTTAACTCTCTCTTTGTCTTCAGCAGCGTAAAATCTAGTTGCTAGTTGACCAAGACTGGCCCACGCTGTCCACAAGGAGGACGAATACGAAGACATGCAAGTGGAAAGGAAGTGCTATACAAACCAGAATTGACAAATAACTGAGCATTCGCTGGTAAAGTTGGCGTAAAATCTGTGGGAAACATTGGTCTTGGAGCACAGTCCTGAATGCGTCAAAACTGACACCGGGAATGCGAACCATCGACGTACTCTTTGCTACATCTGTGGGGGTTGCTATTCCAAACCAAAAGAAAAAGAAATCTAGCTAATTTCTAGAAGTTTTAAATCCACAGTTACACGAAAACAGTAACTTCAATCTTCATTTTAAGATACCAGTGCCTATTCGATAGCAAGAAAGGAAAAGAAAATCAATAAACACAGCATTATCGTAATGCGACTTCAGATGCCTTAATTGCCTGGATGTATGAACAGAGTTTACTGTCCTGTCAACGATGAAGTTGTTACAGGATTTGAAGCTCAGATTGGACGAGATGCAGGAAGAAAAGCGCTTGTGTCCTCTTCAGATGAAGCATCATGGCAATTACCTTAAGCGGTGTAGGTAAGCTACGTAAAACCTGCGACAAATTGGAAGAATCGGGTATCATAATCCATGTCCTCCCGAATGCGATACCATTGTCTAAACTGTTTCACGAATCAAATGAATCTGATTTTCGTTAATTAATTCCGAAATCTGAATGTATGTAAAACTTCTAAATGTACACAGTCTGCAAGTTACAGGCATTTCCATGTAAACTACTTCAATATTCTAATACTTTAAATTATACCATAGCACTAAGGTAGTTTAAGCATCCAGAGAATATGACATCTGTGTCACATTTCTGCATACGGTGAGGTGGTGTGGTTAGCTGTAACTATTGAATAGACAATTCCGCAAAGAAAGCTATAGATCATGGAAATATATTAACAAGAATGACTTAAGGACGAATGCACTTAAACTCATGTAGAGGAATCTTCTCAATGTTCAAAACTGAGATTATCTAACGTTGAAGATCTATGGAATAATTTACAGACGTATTGAACTGCAATATCTGCATAAACACTACAAACGCCAAGAATTCGCGCGGATGTTCTGAGGGCAAACGGTGGACATTTTGAAGAGGCTCAGTCTAAACCATATTGTATTGCAGTTATTGATAGAGAGAGAAAAAATATTTATTTTGTTGGTTTGTTTAAGTTGTACGATGTGTTTGCATACTGAAACAGAGAATATAGCTTTTTTGATGGTTGTGTGAACACTTTAGATCAGTAGTGCACGTAAACTGAAAACATAATTGTCTCAACAGATAAAAGTAATGGCTGGACAGTTGTGAAAACGACTACTACTCCGTTTCCGTGCGACTACCTATGATGAGATCCATCATCACACCAAATGGCTCTGGAATCCAATTGCGCCCTGTGTGCCCGTTGAAAATACTGATATGACAGTTGTCCTTGTTGGAAAGACGACAACATTTCAGTTAGTCTTTTACGATACTGATAACTTGACTCAGTTTCTGCGTTAGCCTCATTGCATGACAAAGTTTGGTGGATTTACGCATAGTACACACGATGCAATAAAAGTTTCTTTAAAGTATCACACACAAAAATCTTTTTCGTTATATAATCTACGTGAAACGCTATGAACTGATTTCTTTGGACTTCAGAGAAGAAGCCAGTTCCAGTGTTTCCACCATGGTGAGCCTAATAATGGCTGTTTCAACAACACATAATTCTTGTTTTGTCAATACTCTTGGCACCATTCAGTATTTTCCAACACGCTAGGTACAATTTCTTTCCAACTATTAACTGTAACATGGCTTCGTGATACCAGAGCAAATACTGAGTTTTTCTGCTGGTTTCCAAACATATCTGGTCTCCTGAATGTTATATATGCTCAGTTAATTTCGGCGTTAGTTAACCTGATCGGTTTTCCAACATTTCGGCACCACTTACATATCATAATGTTAAATATTATTTACCGGTCATTAATCCTAACAATGTTTGCGATCTTAATTTCCACGTTAATTGAACGAGCTACCTGATTAGTTTTCGAACACTTCGGCACAAAGTACACATTATTATCTAAAATATATTGTATATATCATTAATCCTAAAAGTGTTTGCGATGAGGGAAACATTTTTCGGATATCCCGCATACGTCCAAAATCTCGCTTAGTTTCACTTATGTTCCTTAGACTTTCAGTCACCATGTTTTTAGTATATCATGATTTAGATCGAAATCATTTCAGGATACTTATGCTATGTACAAATGGTACTTCTATTTCTTGATTTGACAAAATAAAAATTTTGGTACAAGAACTACTGTGTGTTTGGAAACGGTGTCTTTCCTGCACGAATGACTCTGCACCTACCGTTTAAAAAAACCGCTCTTTACGAATCGCTATTGTCTCAAGTGACAGTGGCCAGATTATGACTTACATTGTACTAACTGCAACAACTGAATCGAAAGTGAATGATATCATAAACAGTTCACATTATTCGCTTATTTCATCTACGACAAAAACATCACAATCGAAACAATTACAAGTTACTACAGTTGCTGGAAGCTAACCAAATTTTGATTATTTACACATTTCTTGTTCTGTCCAAGGGCGTTGAAATCCCCATAACAATCGAAGATAAATGTGCAACACTACGCCCTTAGTGTGAGACCGATTATACATGTTAGAGCGCTTACTTTTTTAAGAAGGAGGACAGAAAGTAAGAATAACGGTAACGTAAAAGTAAAGAAATTCATGAAAGTGAGAGATTATTGCTCACATGTGGTGACAGAAAAATAAATTAAGGAAAGCATTAGCTCATACTTTATTTCTACCATGAAAATGCTCTGCAAGTAGCGAATTTCTGGTTTCTGCTAAGAAGTTTTTGACTTAATTTCAATTAGGTTTCACCTACTGTATTTTACATACAAATAATCCTGTGCTATATATGAGTTCAGTAAGTCATTTTAACACATACACTGATGTGCCAAAACATTGTAACTACTTCATTAACAGCTTGTTTGTCAGTCTTTGGAACGAAATATATCACTGACTCTGCATATCAGGGATACGAAAGTTTGTTGGCAGTTTTGGGGAGGAACGTGAAATTACATTTCTACGCAGAGGTCATATAATTCGCGTGAGCCTGCCGCTGTGGCCGAGCGGTTCTAGGCGCTTCAGTCCGGAGCCACGCGCCAGCTACGATCGCAGGTTGGAATCCTGCCTCGGGCATGGATGTTTGTGATGTCCTTAGGTTAGTTAGATTTACCTAGTCCTAAGTCTATGGGACTGATGACCTCAATGTTAAGTCCCACAGTGCTCAGAGCCGTTTCACCCACTTGTTTTAATTCACGTGAACAACGGGCCGCTGGTTTGGATAGGTGGTGATGGCACCTGTTAGCGACCTAGGATTTGCATCAGACGAATTTGATCTCCGAGGCATCAGAGTGAGTTCTTTATAATGCTCGTCGAACCACTATAGCACGGTTCTGGTTCCGAAGCACGGATAATTAAACTATTGAAAGACAACGTCGCCGTCGGGGAAGACATCAAGCATGAAGGGATGCAGATGGTTCGCAGCTGTCAGCGTGTCTTCGATTACTACTACAGGTCCCATGCAAGCTCAGGAGAATGTCTCCCATAGCATAATGCTGCTTCTACCAACCCGCGTCCACAGCGCGCTGCACGTTTCGAGCCGCCGATATCCTCGATGACGGCGTTTGTGGAAGCAACCATCTACACTACATCTACATGGAAACTCTTCAAATCACATTTAAGTGCCTGGCAGAGTGTTCATCAAGCCACCTTCACAATTCTCTATTATTCCAATCTCGTATAGCGCGCGGAAAGAATAAACACCTATATCTTTCCGTATGAGCTCTGATTTCCCATATTTTATCGTGGTGATCGTTCCTCCCTAGGTCGGTGTGAACAAAATATTTTCGCATTCGGAAGAGAAAGCTAGTGATTGGAATTTTGTGAGAAGATTCCGTCGCAACCAAAAACGCCTTTCTTTTAATGTGTCCAGCCCAAATTCTGCATCATTTCTGTGACACTCTCTCCCATATTTCGCGATAAAACGAAACGTGCTGCCTTTCTTTGAACTTTTTCGATGTTCTCCGTTAGTCCTATCTGGTAAGGATCCCGCACCGTGCTGCAGTATTCTAAAAGAGGACGGACAGGTGTAGTGTAGGCAGTCTCCTTAGTAGGTCTGTTACATTTTCTAAGTGTCCTGCCAATAAAACGCAGTCTTTGGTTAGCCTTCCCCACAACATTTTCTATGTGTTCCTTCCAATTTAAGTTGTTCGTAATAGTAATACCTAGGTATTTAGTTGAATTTACGGCTTTTAGATTAGACTGATTTATCGTGTAAACGAAGTTAAACGAGTTCCTTTTAGCACTCATGTGGATGACCTTACATTTTTCGTTATTTAGGGTCAACTGCCAGCTTTCGCACCTTCAGATATCTTTTCTAACGTGGCAGTTTGTTTTGATCTTCTGATGACTTTATTAGTCGATAAACGACAGCTTCATCTGAAGACAACCGAAGACGGTTGCTCAGATTCTCCCAAATCGTTTACATAGATAATGAACAGCAAAGGGCCTATAATACTTACTTGGGGAACGCCAGAAATCACTTCTGTTTTACTCGATGACTTTCCGTCAATTACTACGAACTGTGTCCTCTGTGACAGATAATCACAAATCCAGTCACATATCTGAGACGATGTTCCGTAAGTACGCAATTTCACTACGAGCAGCTTATGTGGTACCGTGTCAAAAGCCTTCCGGAAATCCAGAAATACGGAATCGATCTGAAATCCCTTGTCAATAGCACTCAACACTTCATGTGAACTATGAGCCAGTTGTGTTTCACAGGAACGGTGTTTTCTAAACCGATTTTGACTGAGTGTCAATACTCCGTTTTCTTCCAGGTAATTCATAATGTTCGAACACAATACATGTTCCATAATCCTGCTGCATATCGACGTTAACGATATGGGCCTGTAATTTAGTGGATTACTCCTACTAGTTTTCTTGAATCATCGACCTAATGTAGCAAAAATGTGATTCACCCGAAGAGCCGTCACGTTTCCATTGGTCGACTGTCAAATTTTGTTGGTTCGGTGCCCACTGCCATCTTAATGAAGCATGTCGTTGGGTCAACACGTGAGCATGAAGGGGTGGTCTGTTGCGGAGCTCCACGTTCAATAATGTACGGTGAACGGTGTGCTCCAAAACACTTGTCCGTGCACCAGAATTTTGCTCTTTCGGCAGAGGTGCCATCCAACGACGTGGTGGGCAGTGGCCATAAAGTTTTGGATTATCGGTGAGGTACGTGAGGTTCAAATAACGGTCCAAGTATTCTGATTTAGAATTTCCATAGTTTTCTCACACCGTTTAAAGCGAATGCTAGGATGATTCCTTAATCAGGGCCATATGGTTGTCCTGCTACAGCATGGCCTTACTGTTAAATGGCCACAAAAGTCCACGAGACGTTAAACAGTAAGCCCTATTTAAATCGGACAGTTTTAAAACTTTCAAAAATTGTTTCATAATATACAAAAAGTATTTTATGAATGGCTAAGTACAGAAAAAAGCAAGTATTTTTCTTCGTGGCTAATATTCGTAACTTTTCTCACCCATCAAAACATTCAAGCAACTATGAAGTGTTTTTTCGTAGTAGCTTACCCGCACTCCCATTTTTTTAATTCATTATTAAACCTACTCCTGCAACTCTACCATCTGGTGAACAGGTGAAATACCCTCAGACTTCAAGAAGAATATAATAATTCCAATACCAATAAAAGCAGTTACTGACAGAAGTGACAATTACCGAACTACCAGTTTAAAAAGACACGGTTGCAAAATACTAACGCGAATTCTTTACAGACGAATGGAAAAACTCGTAGAAGTCGACCTCGGGGAAGATCAGTTTGGATTTAGTAGAAATGTTGGAACACGTGAGGCAATACTGACCCTACGACCTATCGTAGAAGATAGATTAAGGAACGATAAACCTACATTTCCTGCATTTGAAGACTTAGAGAAACCTTTTGACAATGTTGGCTGGAATACTCTTTTTCAAATTCTGAAGGTGTCAGTGGTAAAATACAGGGAGCGAAAAGCTACTTACAATTTCTACAGAAACCATATGGCAGTTAAAAAGAGTCGAGGGTCATGAAAGGGAAGTAGTGGTTGGGAAGGGAGTGAGACAGGGTTGTAGCCTATCCCCGATGTTATTCAATCTGTATATTGAAAAAGCAGTAAAGGAAACAAAAGAAAAATTCGGAGTAGGAATTAGAACCCATGGAAGAGAAATAAAAACTTTAAGGTTCGCCTATGACATTGTAATTCTGACAGATACAAAAAGGAATTGGAAGAGCAGTTGAACGGAATGGACAATGTCTTGAAAGGAGGATATAAGATGAACATCAACAAAAGCAAAACGAGGATAATGGAATGTAGTCGAATAAGTCAGGCGATGCTGAGGGAATTAGATTAGGAAATGATACACTTAAAGTAGTAAATGAGTTTTGCTACTTCGGGAGCAAAATAAGTGATGATGGTCGAAGTAGAGATGATATGAAATGTAGACTGGCAATGGCAAGGAAAGCGTTTCTGAAGAAGAGAAATTTGTTAACATCGAGTATAGATTTAAGTGTCAGGAAGTCGTCTCTGAAAGTATTTGTATGGAGTGTAGCCCTGTATGGAAGTGAAACGTGGACGATAAATAGTTTGGACAAGAAGAGAATAGAAGCATTCGAAATGTGGTGCTACTGAAGAATGCTGAAGATTAGATGGGTAGATCAGATAACTAATGAGGAGGTACTGAATAGAATTGGGGAGAAGAGAAATTTGTGGCACAACTTGACTAGAAGAAGGGATTGGTTGGTAGGACATGTTCTGAGGCATCAAGACTGAAATTATCTTTTTCAGTAATTCCAGATACCGAGAGTAAATATATTACACTATTTTTTAAATAAGCAAACGTTGCTTATTTTGATATTTCGGTGAGTAAAAAGTTAAAAATATCTACCTCAATGCAAGGTACTACCAAATATTTAAATCCATATGCAACATGTGCGGTCCTTTTCCAGAAGTCTGCAACCAAAACAGGACATCACGAACACAAGAGACGGATTGTGTACCACTTACAGTCTGGATTCTGTCAGTGAGAAAGCACTATGTTTTACAGCTGGTCCTTGTAGCTAACGTTTTTAGTGCCAGCAAAGAAGAGCGAAGATATCACTTCTAAAAAAAAGCATTTTTATTGCACTCTCAAGTTTCAAAAGTACGTCAAAATCCTGACACAATTTTATGATAAAAATACCGTCCGGTGTTGGGTGTTTTGAGTGATTGATCTTTAGAGCATAACATTCATTTATTGGTCGACGTCCTACTCTTCTGGCTATATCACCAAACAAACTGTACGCGTGCTTTCAGTATTTTGCTTATTTTGATTCAAGCGTTGCAGAATAACTGCTTCTAGCATATTTTTATGATAATGTGGGTCGAATGCAAAAGTTATCTTATCTGTTTCCTGTGAACAAAACGAAACAAAGCTAGGTAAAAGGAAGTATATAACTATGACGAAATTATTTATTTGATAATGACAGTAACTTTTAGGTACATAAGATCGTTACAGAAGGACGTGTAGTAGATAATACGCAACCGCAGTAACTGGCTACATAGCTGAAAATATGACTGCTTTAAGTTGCTTTTATGTCAAAATATGTAACTATGTAAGAAATATTTTTGATTATTTATCAGTACATTTTTAAATAATGCACTCGGCAGTTCAGACAGTGCACTTCACGTTAGCTACTGCATTTAAAATACAAGCACTTCGATACTCATACTGTATCTGCAGCTAGTAACAAGCTCTTTGATCAACTATTTTAACATAGTTTGCACGTAAAGTTGATCGCTAGATATCACTTCTTTCCATTTCATCAACCTTCTTACAGTACATGTTTACAGAATGGTTCATTCAGCGCAAATCACTTAAATGCATGATGCAATATAGTTAGATTACAATTGCAAGTTTATTCTTCATTTTATTACAAATGACATCTCAATGATTTCTATTTTTAATATTATTAAGAAAAGGAATTAATTATTTCCTCGTTATAACAGAGCACGTGGAAAGGATTGATTACTTAATTTATTTTTAAAACCAATTAAAATTTACTTAATTATGGTTTTGGTTGCTGCAGGATTCAACTGCTTCAAAGGCCTGTATATTGTTCTGACGTGGAAACTAGTTGTACAGGGTGAGGAAAAATTCGCACACTCGGGACTTCGCAGCGCTCTTCCTCACATACAAACAATACAAAAATATCTGACACAAAATGTTGTCCTGAGCATATTTCGGGTAGTAAATGAAGTATTGAGACTGTATAGTATTCTGACGTGGGAACGAGTTATAAAGGTTGAAGAAAAATTAGCACTCTTGTGACTTCGCAGTGTGTGTCCTCAGATACTAGCAATACAAATATGTCTCCCAAGAAATGTTGTCCTGCGCATATTTCAGGCAGTGAATGGACGTTAAAGATAAGCAGTCTGGCAACATTGTAATCACGTGTACGGTAACTATCTCTGTCAGAATACATTGCAAAAACTGCACAGCTTTGCTCAATCTCCTGACAGTCGTAATTGCCACACATGTGATCACAGTGTCCATCTTTAACGTTCAATTTCTGCCCCAAACATGCCCAGGACGAAATTTTCTGACAGACATTTTTGTATTGCCAGTATGTGAGAAACCGCGCCTCGAACTCCGAATGCGCGGATTTTTCTTCACCGAGTATAAGGAAATTTAAAGATTGTACAGGATGTTCCGTAATTTCCATTAAAAACTTCTAGGATTTGTAGAGTGGCGTGAGTACATAATATCCTGAATAGGAAGCCACGTTCGTAACCGTTAGGCTAGGCGCAAATTAAGACGCGTACAGCGCGTGTGGCGCGGCGCTGCGCAGCGCGCGTTTTTGTTACTTCATAGGTTCAGGCTAAGCGCAAATTGAGTCGCGTGTAGCACGTGCGACGTGACACGACACTACAGCACGACGCTCACGTTCCGCACATGTCGCGCTGGTACAACGCATATTGCGACGCGTACGGTACACATACCTCGCATGCGCCGATTGGCGACGCTCTGCCCTGACAGAACCACAGTGCTGCGCGCACCCTGTTACCTTTCTCAAACGATTTTACAAAAGCTATTCACTGAAAATATTTGATTTTTGCTTTATTTGTAGCGATATATGTCAGTTTAGTGGCGAAGTGCCTATCATCTCGCTAATGGTCATGCTTATTGTGATATACACATTTAGTAGCACACTACGAAAAACTCAAAAAGTTCGCAATGAAAAATATAGGTCGCTATGATTTTGCATTTGGTACGTATTACACCATATGTTGCTGCGTATGAAATTTAGCTAACATATTGAATTTTTGTTTAGACTTGAGAAGAGGTCTCTATCTGTCTCAGATCTCGAGAAAATGGATCCTATGTAGTGCATTCACTCCCGATCTCACGCCAGTGCGAATGAAATATTCTTACGTCCCTCGTATCTCCTAAACTGTTCGAGACATCGAAACGAGATTTTGGCGAATGATGGCACATAAGGAGGAGAGTACTTTGCCATGTCGTAAGCACACTGAACTTTTATCTATGACGATATATCAGAAGTTGTACTTTTCATTTTATTTTTTTCATTCCAGTGACTGTAATTCTTTAACAGTTATCGACAACTATGGGACAAGAGTTTCCTAGTATGAAAATAAACACGAAATTTCTTCTCTAATGTTACCAAAAACCGACACAACGAGGTTTTTCGTAAGGTATTGAGCTCTCTGGTCGCCAAT
Organism: Schistocerca piceifrons; assembly: GCF_021461385.2. NCBI lineage: Eukaryota > Metazoa > Arthropoda > Insecta > Orthoptera > Acrididae > Schistocerca > Schistocerca piceifrons. The sequence continues at coordinate 1,021,833,599 of NC_060139.1, read as the reverse complement.
TACTTGCTTCATGAGACACTCTGTTTCAGAATTCTGTCACAATAGCTCCTACAAAAATGAGTTTGTGTAAATTATATTTTGTTTTGGCAAAATACTCTCAAATCTGTCTACAAGAGAAATGTGGCCGTCACTCGTAAATGGTGATGCTTCTTCGAATAAGAAAAGGTTAACAATTCTCACAAAAATAAATCGCCAATTCTGTTGGAATTTGGTTGAATCCCAAACCCATCGTACTTTTAACGCTGAGCGACTGGAATGGACACTTACCAAAGGATTTTATTCCTTTCCTTCGTCTGAGCAGTATCAAAGAAATCACTAGCGTACCCTTCAGGTGGAATGACACGCACTTGCCTGATGCTGGCTACTCACCTACGCCTTGCCAAACTGACAATGCATGATTCGCGATTAATATAGTTGTCATTGATAAAAGTAAGCAGTTTGTACGGGGCACAGCACAAAGGTAAGTTGTCTTCAGCAGCTGAGACAGTAGTGCGGGAGCTAGCCAGCTGTGCTTTGTGAGAGGAGGAGTTGACATCGTTCGAAAAACATTGTCATGAAAGTAAATTTGTCTTTGTCAGCAACACATTTCAACAAAATAAATTTATCAAATCACCGCACACTTTCAGGATACTCACACTTTTGGAATAATACCGACCACTGCTTCATTTGTGTAGCCTGTTGTGTAATTAGCTTATTAATACTGATTGCGTGTATGCAACCACTGAAATGCTTTTTCTCATCACGACGAGCCGATTAAAACATAGTTATTCGTGAGGGTTTGTCGACTGTTTCTAGCTTATAGTGGAAATGTGATGTCCACATGTACGAGGTATAATGTCTCTTATTAGACCTATATCCACATAATGATAGTGAAACGTATGCATTTAATATTTCAGACGCTTTTTGCCAGGAGCACGAAGAGGTCATAGCTGTGGAAATTACGCCTTTTCGACTTTTTGTAACAGATCGTAGAGATAAGTCAGCATAACAGGCAGCAAGCAGATAACTTTGTTTTAGTTTCCTGCCTTGCTTTTGGGTCACATGATTTTTTAATGTTCCTTTCTTCCATATTCACTACCCTCACTATGAGTCATCTGTCCCTTCTCAGGATGTGAAAACATCATGGAGGCAGAAGATGTGCCTCCAGTGGCTAATGGCTCACCAGTTATTGAACTGTGCGTTGTTCTTCACAAAAGAATAAACAAAACAAGAAAGCGTACAGATATATGTAACTGAAAACTGTTATGAGCTAACGAAACGATATGGAGCGCTTAAACGGCGAGAAACGAAGCACTACCCAGTGAAATTGAAACTCAGTATACCGTAAGGCTGATTTTTCGGATGGGCAATACTTCCGCTGCCCATATGCGCCATACCCCGCCTCACCCCTCCCGCAAAACACGTCGACCGGTGCTGAGGGAAAGAGGAATATCTCAGAGTTGCTTCTCCTGGTATTCTGTAAGGTAGACAGGATGAATTTTACTACATCAGACAGTCACTTGACTTCACTTAATGCCTGACTTGCAATGTTTAATTTACTACACTCAGCTGGCAGGATCTGCTGGCACGAGTTGAGGCCGCTGCACAATAAACTGAAGAGACGTTAGGTGGGATGGACAGTATGTACCAGCTCACGCTCCTTAAATACAATGTCTGTAACAGCGTTGGTGGACGCTCCATTGAACCGCTATTATAATGCATCAGTATTGTTTTGTACGTACAGCGTGCTGTTTTTTTTCTGCTTCGGAATAATGTAAACACTTAATGTTTAAGTTGTAATACAAACAAATGTGTTTAAGTGATAAATGGACGTTTCGTTATGTTTCCTTTCAAATTGTTGGTTAATAATTGCATTGCGCCATGCCTAACTGAACTGTCCAAGCAGAAGTGGAAGAGTTAAACATCTCTCCTGAAGCCGTCATAGAACGGAAATGGTACGTTTCCGTAGATGGATTCGCATTCACAATATTATGTACTCACTCCCCTCTACAAGTCTTAGAAGTTTGGAGGAGGAGGAGATTAGTGTTTAACGTCCCGTCGACAACGAGGTCATTAGAGACGGAGCGCAAGCTCGGGTGAGGGAAGGATGGGGAAGGAAACCGGCCGTGCCCTTTCAAAGGAACCATCCCGGCATTTGCCTGAAGCGATTTAGGGAAATCACGGAAAACCTAAATCAGGATGGCCGGAGACGGGATTGAACCGTCGTCCTCCCGAATGCGAGTCCAGTGTGCTAACCACTGCGCCACTTCGCTCGGTCCTTAGAAGTTTGCAACGGGAATTTCTGAACACACTGTATAAGGGATGATATTCAGCAAATGAAGCAAGACGATGTTCACGGCAAATGGCAGTCAATGGATTCGTGTTTACGCCTACTTGTAGAACGCTCTGGCCAACAACTTGACATACAATTCTTACACTCTAAACACAAAGCGCAGTACTTGTTTTACATCTCTGAGAGACATCAAAAAGTGATCTGACTTTTCAAGGTTTCAGCTAAGTAACTATTTATTACAATGAAGTTTCTGCAATTTTGGCAATGGAGTGGCGCTGGGTGGTTGCAACTGAGACTATTGATAAATACAAATCAATGACAACAGTAATCAGTCTGTTGCAATGCAATTTACTAAGTTATATACCCAAGTTCCCTCGTCACACAGCTGCTTTGCTTCTCATAATGTTCAAATACAAACAGCAAAAGTTTATATAGACGAGCTACAAGCCGAATATCAGTTAAAAAGAAATATACTAATTCTACTCTTAATGTGGAGTACATTACAGTTTCGCTGAAGGTTTTCCGATAGCAAAAACAGTGATTTTCATTCCACCTGAATGTTTTATTGCAAGTAAACAATGTTATACCTGCAACCAAAAAAAAAAATTTTTTTCAAATGTGTGTGAAATCTTATGGGACTTAACTGCAAAGGTCGTCAGTCCCTAAGCTTACACACTACTTAACCTGAATAATCCTAAGGACAAACACACACATCCATGCCGGAGGGAGGACTCGAACCTCCGCCGGGACCAGTTGCACAGTCCATGACTGCAGCACCACTACACCGTTCGGCTAATCCCGCGCGGCACCTGCAACCGATTGAGCAGCATTTCGATATTAAGTCAACAGCCGTCAGGAGTAGCGTCCTTGCAGTACTTTATCCTTCTTTGTAACGTTTGTCCTACAATGCAGGAAAGTAGACGCTGTTGCTGGCTAGCAGGATAATTGAATTTATTACTCTATGCTGCCAATCAGACTTGCTGATACGGTAAGATGGATGCTATCCAAGTGTCGTCTGTACTGCGCAGACAGTATTTCGCGCCAGAAGTTACATCACCTCTTATTGCGCGGTCATATACTGAAATAATTTGTGAAGCAACCTAAAAAAAATGAGTAAAATGTGCGATGGCGTACATACGTACACTACACATGTCGAACGAAGCTCGCCTTTATTCTGTGTACACGCAAATAAATACGCTGTCACCTACACTAAGGTTTCATTTTTTGTGTATTTGTGGCTCATATTCTCCCAGATTTAAATGAAAACAGCTCCCATCCTCATTTCTAGCCAAGGGTTTGGAGAGGCTCCCCTTGGTCAGAAGGTGAAAAGCTGGATGTTAGAACTGGAAACGCCATCACAGACATTCCCAGTTTGCGCTCAGTTTCCCCCCACCTCTAGTTCGACTGATATTTGTCCCTGGCTGTATAAGTGTCATTACTCGAACAGCCTGCTGTACCTAGAAAATTAAAATTATTAAATAAAATGAAACAAAAACTGAATAAACTTCTTTCTTACTTCCAGAAGAATATAGCACAACTTCTGTGAAATTTGAGAAATAGGCGGAAGGTAGACAACCCACAATACGTGCTACACTCCACACACATACATATGTATGTACATAGGTAAATATACATACATACAAATGAACAAATGGAGAAAACTTTAATTTTTGTCTGGAACAATGGACAACATACATGCAGATATGCTAGAGTACACACAAATACACGAAATTTCAGTTGTCAGCACCAGCACAGAGATAAATTAAAACAGTTCCAAATAACCGAGAAGTGACCCACGTTGTCCGGATACACAACACAAAAAGTACCACAGTCGCACATACATAAATACACACATAAACATCTGTAAAAAAATTTGAACCAAATTAAATTAAACTAAATTTAGACTAAAATACTTCCCATCCTCCAGTTCCGACCAAGTCTTTTGGTACGTTTCCCTTGATTGTCAGGTGAATACCAGAACTTGTAATGCCTTCCATATTTTTTGCCAAATTTGGAGTCCTTCTGCGCAACTACCACTTCCTGGCACACTAGAACCACGACTCTATAATATGCGAGGTATCCTAAGGATCATCATACCTGTCTACCAGGAGCTGGACTATCTCGAGTAGGCAACATATTTGTAGGTCGTATTGCAAAAACCAACGACGAGATTTCCTTCTTCTTACTACAGTCGTTGCTGAAAATGTACAGGGCCGGCAAGAAAACTGGCCAGGAAAGTATTTAATGCTCCTTAAAACTTAATGCACTTTGAGATTAGCTACCCAACTTTCATCAGCCTCAACAGCGCAGACGATATAAGTTGGGCTGCCCATCCTTAAGGTGCATGAAATATTTGCCGATCCAGTTTTTGTGGCCCACCCCGTAGTTGAGTTAAAAGGTACACGGCAACTGTCTTTGACGCTAAAGCTCTTAATATGTACGTAGGCAATTAACAACGTGTGTGGCCGCGCGGGATTAGCCAAGCGGTCTGGGGCGCTGCAGTCATGGACTGTGCGGCTGGTCCCGGTGGAAGTTCGAGTCCTCCCTCGGGCATGGGTGTGTGTGCTTGTCGTTACGATAATTTAGGTTAAGTAGTGTGTAAGCTTAGGGACTGATGACCTTAGCAGTTAACTCACATAAGATTTCACACACATTTGAACATTTTTGAACAATGTGTGTGTATTTGTGTATGTGTGTGTGTGTGTGTGTGTGTGTGTGTGTGTGTGTGTGTGTGCGTGTGTTTGTTTGTGTATGTATACGGGTAAGAGTAGTTAAGGAAGGTGCTGATGTCGGTAGATGTATATGAGGTTTTAATTTTTGTTCGCCAAGAGAGAGAAGGAGAGACACTGTCTCGAATATGTTTTCTGGAGCGCGTAAAAGATAGAACTTAATGCTGTGGAACTAGAAAAACTTAACTCACTTAGCTCGCAGACTTCAAGGAAAGAAATTTTCTATTAATAAGAGAAAGAATCAGCTATTAGATGCGGGAACACGACAAATGTCAACGAAGATGGTCGATATCTTTCGGCACATTAAGATTCTCCCCATGTCTGGCATTTCTTAGTTCATTTGTAACAGTACATTTATTTCGTAACAGAGTTACAGCTATATTTACATAAATCAAGAGAACGGCAGCGCACGTAATACGTCAACACTTCGCTTCTACCGTCGTCGGCAGGCTAAGCATGAACAGCTCTGTGATCGATATCAGAGTGGGAAGCGCGTGGAACATTTGTACTATTGAAACGAAGGAATATTGGAGTTAAGCGTCTCTTCGACATGGAAGCCATTAGAAACAGGGCACAAGTTCGATTTGTTTTGAGGATGAGGAAGGAAGTCAGCAGTGCACTTTGAAAGGAATCGTCCTAGTATTCGCTGAAAGAGATTTATAGAAAACACGGAAAAACTAAATCCGGATGGCCGGAAGCGGATTTGAACTGTCATCCTCCGAAATGCAAGTCCACTATGTGCTGGCCGTCCCGCCACCTCGCTCGCTACACACGATTAGAGACAAGTATCGAATTTAGTTCCGTACCGCTGATCTCTGTGAAAAAGAGTGAACATGTGTAATTAATTGGCCGTTTCAGGCAGTAACGTATTACGACGTCTCTGCGGCAGTAGTTACGGACATTATACACTGAAGAGCCAAAGAAAGTGATACACCTGCCTAATTACTATAGGGCCCCCGAGAGCACGCAGAAAGCCGGCCGGAGTGGCCGAGCGGTTCTAGGCGCTACAGTCTGGAACCACGCGACCGCTACAGTCGCAGGTTCGAATCCTGCCTCGGGCATGGATGTGTGTGATGTCCTTAGGTTAGTTAGGTTTAAGTTGTTCTAAGTTCTAGGGGACTGATGACCTCAGCAGTTAACTCCCGTAGTGCTCAGAGCCATTTGAACCATTTTTTCCAGTACGCAGAAGTGACACAATACGACGTGGCATGGATTCGACCAATGTCTGAAGTAGTGCTGGAGGGAATTGACACCATGAATCCTGCACGTCTGTCCATAAATCCGTAAGAGTACGAGTGGGTGGAGGTCTCTTCTGAGCAGCTCGTTGCAGGCATCCCAGATATACTCAATAATGTTCATGTCTGGGGAGATTGGTGGCCAGCGGAAGTGTTTAAAATCAGAGATGTGTTCCTGGAAGCCACTCTGTAACAATTCTTCACGTGTAGGGTGTCACATTGTCCTGCTGGAATTGCCCAAGTCAGTCGGAATGCGCAATGGACATGAATGGATGCAGGTGATCTGACGGGATGATTACGTACGTGTCACCTGTCAGAGTCGTATCTGGACGCATCAGGGGTTCCATATCACTTCAGCTGCACACGTCCCAGAACCTCCACCATCTTAAGCAGCCCCCTGATGACACGCAGGGTCCATGGACCTATGAGGTTGTCTCCGTATCAGTACACATACATTTGCTCGGTACAATTTGAAACGAGACTCGTTCGAGCAGGTGTAATATCTCTTTATATTCGATGAATTATTCAGATACAATTCTACCCTCGAATGACGTTTACTAATTTTCTATCTTCATACTTGCAGAATCCATGCGAAAAGTAGTTCATACAATAGCTATGCCATGAGCGCATAAGTATTCTATGTAGTACTCTCTCTGGTGGTTGTTAAAAAAAAAGAAAGGGGGCTTCCGAGTTTGTCTTCGTGCCGATTAGCCTGAGCTTGGTTTGGAAGAACTGTAATCTGATTATTGAGATTTATGACAGAAGATAACTGAGACGAAACTGTACGATTAAAAAGGAAATATATATAGATTGCTCCTTCAAATAAAAGGTGTGTATTGGAAATTTGAGAATTAATGATATTTATCGATATATTGCGTAGTTGTTAATCAGAAGGGAACTTCCTAAAGACTGGATCCGAACCTGCATTTAATAATCCAAAAGCTCCATTACTTCTTCGGAAGGTTAAACTTCATCAAAGCCAAATATCCGCTTGATTTGAGGTTTATCGACTGATTATACAACGCTCACAAAATTACGAGGCATTTTATTTGTACAGATTAGCAGACTGCCGCAAAGCACGAGCCTGCAGAGAAGAAGAATCATCGCCTGATTTCATTCTAACAAGTAAAATTTCAGAGTCATTTTGAGTGACTGAGCTATGACTGTGTTTCCTATCTTGAATGATTGATTGCTCGAACGAATTGAGAGCTACATAATTACGTAGATAGGAGGAAAAATTACACAGGCAACACATTTCCAATCATCAACAGTCCAACGTCGGTGATGACGGGCTAAGGCGACGCTTCTCATCAGTCATCGTTGGTGCCGCTCTTGCAGAATCTTTTTCTAGCCGCTGCGATGTCAGAGATTTGATGTTTTCCCGGCTTCCTGATATACACCGTACACTCGTGAAATGGTTGTGCAGGAAAATCCCCACTTCATTGCCACCTGGGAGATGCTGTGTTCCATAGCTCTTGCGTCGACTATAACACCACGTTCAAACTCACTTAAATCTTGATAAGCTGCCAATGTAGAAGCAGTAACCGATCTAACAAATGCGCCCGACACTTCTTGTCTTATATAGGCCTTTCTGATCGCAGCGCCGTATTCAGCCTATTTACATACCTCTGTATTTGAATATGCATGTCCATACCAGTTTGTTTGGCGCTTCAGTGTAGTTGTCATGCACGTCTACATTTCGAATGTGCCACAGAAGACTATTTTTTGCCGTTGATTGTACTCGTGAGATTTTGATTTGATGTTTAGTAGCCACATGAATGCTACACGCAACCGAAAGACGAATCGAAGTGAGAAACTGTGGTAAACAGTAAGAGAGAGTGTTGCATCTGGAGTATACTGCATGTTGAAAGACACGATGTTTCTCGGCATATGTTTTACTCTAGTGACCTATTTTAGAATAAGTTGAAAGAATGCGCGCTACAGGCCGACATAAGCAGTTTCTGCCATTTCCTATAGTTTTTAGGCTACTTAATATATGAGGTTGTGTTTTGTGCAGCGTTTGTAAATAGTTTCAGATATACACACGTAAGTACTGTGTAATGTATAAAACTATTTGGAAGGTATTGTTAATTCTTCATTTTCAGAATTTCATCGTGAGCGAAAACGTGTATATTTTAAAAATTAGTTATATCTACATCTACGTGGATACTCTGCAAATCACATTTAAGTGCCTAGCAGAGGGTTTTCTCGAACCACCTTCACAATTCTCTATGATGCCACTCTCGTATAGCGCGCGGAGAGAATAAACACCTATATCTTTCCGTACGAGCTCTGATTTCCCATATTTTATCGTGGTGATCGTTCCTCCCTAGGTCGGTGTCAACAAAATATTTTCGCATTCGGACGAGAAAGCTGGTGATTGGAATTTTGTGAGAAGATTCCGTCGCAACGAAAAACGCCTTTCTTTTAATGATGTCCAGCCCAAATTCTGTATCATTTCTGTGACACTCTCTCCCATATTTCGCGATAATACGAAACGTGCTGCCTTTCTTTGAACTTTTTCGATGTTCTCCGTTAGTCCTATCTGGTAAGGATCCCGCACCGTGCTGCAGTATTCTAAACGAGGACGGACAGGTGTAGTGTAGGCAGTCTCCTTAGTAGGTCTGTTACATTTTCTAAGTGTCCTGCCAATAAAGTCTTTGGTTAGCCTTCCCCACAACATTTTCTCTGTGTTCCTTCCAATTTAAGTTGTTCGTAATTGTGATACCTAGGTATTTAGTTGAATTTACGGCTTTTAGATTAGACTGATTTATCGTGTAAACGAAGTTTGAGTTCCTTTTAGCACTCATATGGATGACCTCACACTTTTCGTTATTCAGGGTCAAGTGCCACTTTTCGCACCATTCAGATATTTCTTCTAAATCGTTTTGCAGTTTGTTTTGATCTTCTGATGACTTTATTAGTCGATAAACGACAGCGTCATCTCCAAACAACCGAAGACGGATGCTCAGATTGTCTCCCAAATCGTTTATATAGATAAGGAAGGGATGTAATGTACTGCGAATGCATAGAAAGAAGGATCCTTTATTGTATGACTATATGATAGCGGAATAAACACTGGTAGCAGTTACTTCTGTAAAATATCTGGGAGTATGCGTACGGAACGATTTTAAGTGGAATGATCATATAAAATTAATTGATGGTAAGGCGAGTGCCAGGTTGAGATCCATTGGGAGAGTCCTTAGAAAAAGTAGTCCATCAATAAAGCAGGTGGCTTACAAAACACTCGTTCGACCTATACTTGAGTATTTCTCATCAGGGTGGGATCCGTACCAGGTCGGGCTGACAGAGGCGATAGAGAAGATCCAAAGAAGAGCGCCGCGTTCCGTCACAGGGTTATTTGGTAAGCGTGATAGCGTTACGGAGATGTTTAGCAAACTCTGGTGGCAGACTCTGCAAAAGAGGCGCTATGCATCGCGGTGTAGCTTGCCGACCATGTTTCGAGAGGGAGCGTTTCTGGATGAGGTATAGAATATATTGCTTCCCCCTACTTTTACCTCCCGAGGAGATCACAAATGTAAAATTAGAGAGATTCGAGCGCGCACGGAGGCTTTCCGGCAGTCGTTCTTCCTGCGATCCATACGCGACTGAAACAGGAAAGGGAGGTAAAGACAGTAGCACGTAAAGTGCCCTCCGCCACACACCGTTGGGTGGCTTGCGGATTATAAATGTAGATGAAGATGTAGATGAACAGCAAAAGGCCTATAACACTACCTTGGGGAACACCAGAAATCACTTCTGTTTTACTCGATGACTTCCTGTCAATTACTACGAACTATGACCTCTCTGACAGGAAATCACAAATCCAGCCGCATAACTGAGACGATATTTCATAAGCACGCAATTTCATTACGAGCCGCTTCTGTGGTACAGTGTGAAAAGCCTTCCCTAAATCCAGAAATACGGAATCGATCTGAAATCCCTTGTCAATAGCATCCAACACTTCATGTGAATAAAGAGCTAGTTGTGTTTCACAGGAACGATGTTTTCTAAGCCACTGTTGACAGTGTGTCAATAGACAGTTTTTTTTTTCGAGGTAATTCCATAATGTTCGAACGCAATATATGTTCTAAAATCTTGCTGCATATCGACGTTAACGATATGAGCCTGTAATTTAGTGGATTACTTCTACTACTTTTCATGAATATTGGTGTAACATGTGCAACTTTACAGTCTTTGAGTACGGATCTTTAGTCGAGAGAACGATTGTATATTATTGTTAAGTATGGAGCTAATGCATCAGCATACTACGAAAGGAACCTAATTGCTATACAGTCTGGACTATGTAGCGGAACTGAAATGATGGTAGGCTGCCAGTAATTTGCAGCCCGCGCGTCGGAACCGGGCGCGCTGGTGTGAGACTGCCAGGAAGTGCACCCTGATACTATCTATTGGCGAAACCGGGAATTAGCGCTATCTGTCAGACAATGCACTAAGCTCTCGGAGTCAAATGTATCCTTTTCTTGGTAATTATAAGTTATTACTTTATAATTTAAAGTTGTAAAGCGCTAGTAGTAAATTATTATGACTGGTATGAACTCCAGGGTAATAAATGTAAATTTTCTTAAATACTAAATGATTTCGGTAAAAAGGTGGTAGGGGAACGCCCCCACTCTTGGTGATACGAGCGTAGCTAGGGGTAGCTGGAGACACAGGGACTGAACAATAGAATGGCCTGGGGAGTGTTGACGTGATCGGACGTGTGCTAACTGTGCTCACGCAAAAGTGATTGTGCAACAGCGATGAGGCGAATATCGTCGCCGTTTGTGGAGTAAAATGCGACGAATGGTTATCGAAGCCGCCTCTATGCCACTGGGGCTGATTGTAAGAGTTCCTGCGCCCAGATTTTATTGCTGAGCATGCAGTAGCTTATACGAGTGCTACGGCTCGTGGTTCCAGCCGCCATTAAGGGCATGAGGCGTGAAGAGTTGCGTTATCCACATACATCTCACCACCAGCACCGGTACGTCTACCGAAGGCAAGACTGCTTGTAATTGTTAATTCGAACTTTACAGAAATGTAAAAGGAGAATACCAGTTTTTCTTTTTATGCAAGTACAGAGGACAGAATATAGTTATAAGTAAAATTACGGCGCATCTTGTTCATTGTAAAGTGTAGTAACCTCAAACATAGTATAGTGAAATCAGACTGAGGCCACCTTCGCATCTTTCATTTACAACTCTTTTTCTTGTAGAATACTGTAGCGTATAAGAATGTTGAAAAGAGCGATGGTCACACCAGAATGAGTCGCCATTTTATAGTTAACTTAAATTTTTCTGAGTAACTTTTTAAGTAACGTCACTTAAGTAATTCTCTATCAGTTGTTCAAAGAGTAATATCCAAAATCATTACATAAAGTTGAAGTATAGAATTTTGTTAACCCAAGTTGCATAAATAGTCTTGGTAGTAATTACCAAGCCAACACACAGAAATTGAAAGAGTATTTGCTTTGTGGAATCACCTCGAAAGATCAGAAATAGTAAAATTCAGAATTAAGTTTAAATTCAACTCAAGCCGTTTCACTTTGAGACGAGCCAAAAATTGATTTATTCTTTTGCTCGTTCAGAGCTGGCGACCGTAGTTATAAGTATTTTCAGGAGGATTCGACGGTAAGTCTGTTGCTCTCGTCGTGCTGATAGGATTATCCACTGCTGCTAGCAGTGGTGATTGGATACATAAGCTCACTACCAATTTAAGTGGGTCAGGTAGGCAGTGTTACCGTGTGAACTGTAGGGCACTGTAGGCCGTGGATCGAACCCGTTCAATCATCACAGCTCTTTGGGAAATAGTCTGGTTAGGAGTGTGCTAATCATTAGGTAAATACTGACGAGTAACGGTCAAAATGTACATGCAAGTGAATTTAATAGCTTAGCAAGGTCCACATAGCACAGAGTTAATGTGGTGCAATGGCGAGGGTAGGAGGGGAGTAAAAGTGAACTGAGCTTGTGGCAGCTGTGCTGTATCCAAATATTAACAACGTGAATTCACTACTACCTCTTACCGTTAGGACTGAGCTAATTACTGTTAAAATACGTAGCAGTAAGTGCAAAGGCGTGACAGCTACAAGTCTGTATTGGTTTTATACATATGGAATTAGGAAGCGGGTCATTCCGTGAGTGGAGGAGGTTAAAACAATAACCCATTGACTGATGGAAATATTCGGCGGTTCGGTCGCAACGAGAAGACTTGCTTTTATTAAGCGATTTAAGTTGCTCCACTAATCCGATGATATGTACTTCTACGTTACTCACGTTGGCAGCTGTTCTCGATTCGAATTCTGGAATATTTACTCCGTCTGAAGGCATTTCGAAAAGCTGTATTTAGTAACTGCTTTGGCAGCACTGTCTTCGATAGTATATCCATTGCTATCGCACAGAGAAGGCATTGATTGTTTCTTGCCGCTAATATACTTCACACACGACCAGAATCTCTTTGGATTTTCTGCTAAGTTTCGAGACAAAGTTTCTTTGTGGTAACAGTTATAAGCATCTCGCATTGAAGTCCGCGCTAAATTTCGAGCTTCTGTAAACATCGCCAATCTTGAGGATTATGCGTCTGTTTAACTTTGGCATGTTTGTTTCGTTGTTTCCGCAACAGTGTTCTAACCTGTTTTGTATACCAAGGAGGATCAGCTCCGTCGGTTGTTACTTTATTTGGTATAATTCTCTCAATTGCTGCCGATACTATTCCCTTGAATTTAAGCCACGTATGGTCTACGCTTATATTATTAATTTGGAATGACTGGAGATTGTCAATCAGGAAGGCGTCAAGTGAATTTTTATCTGCTTTTTTGAATAGGTATATTTTTCGCTTATTTTTCGAGGATTTGGAGATTACAGTATTCAATCTCGCTACGACAACCCTGTGTTCACTAATCCCTGAATCGGTTTTCATGCTCGTTGTTAACTCAGGATTATTTGTTGCTAAGAGGTCTTCTGTGTTTTCACAACCGTGTACTGTTCAGGTGGGCTCATGAACTAACTGCTCAAAATAATTTCCAGAGAATGCGTCTAACACAATTTCGGATGATATTTTATGCGTACCTCCCGAATTAAACATGTATTTTCGCCAACATATCGAATGTAAATTAAAGTCACCACCAGCTACTATCGTATGAGTCGGGTACGTGTTTGAAATCTAACTCAAGTTTTCTTTCAACCTTTCAGCAACTGTATCATCTGAATTGGGAGGTCGGTAAAAGGATCCAATTATTATTTTATTCCGGTTACCAACGATGCCCTCTGCCCGTACTAACTCACAGGAAGTATCTACTTCAATTTCGCGGCAAGTTAAACTACTTCTGACAGCAACAAACACGCCACCGCCAACCGCGTTTAGCCTATCTTTTCGGAACACCGTTAAGTTCTTCGCAAAAATTTCGGCTGAGTTTATAACCCGCTTTAGCCGGCTTTGAGTGCCTATAACGATTTGAGTATCACTGCTTTTATTAGCGCTTGGAGCTCTGCTTCTTTCCCAACACAGCTACGACAATTTACAACTGATCAATAGTTCCTGTTTCTACACTCTTCCTGTGTTCAGCCTGCACCTTTTACGTCTGAAGTCCTTCTTGTGTTTCCCTGAGACCCTCTAACCTAAAAAAAACGCCCAGTCCACGCTACACAGCCCCTGCTATCCGAGTGGCCGCCTCCTGCGTGTAATGGACACCTGACCTATTCAGCGGAACCCGAAACCCAACCACCCTTTGGCGCAAGTCGAGGAATCTGCCTGAACCTCTGATTCAAACCCTCCACTCGGCTCTGTACCAGAGGTCCGCAATCGGTCCTGTCGACTATGCTGCAAATGGTCAGCTCTGCTTTCATCTTGCAAGCAAGACTGGCAGCCTTTACCACTTCTGTTAGCCACTCGAAACCAGAGAGAAGCTCTTCTGATCCTAAGTGACACCCATCATTGGTACCGACGTGAGCAACCACCTGCAGTTGGCTGCACCCTGTGCTCTTCATGGCACCCGGGAGGACCCTTTCCACGTCTGGAATGACTCTACCCGGTATGCACATGAGGTCCACATTGGTTTTCATACCATTCTTGTCAGCCAAGTCCCTAAGGGGCCCCATAACTCACCTAACATTGGAGCTCCCAACTACCATTAATCCCACCCTCTGCGATTGCCCGGATCTTGCAGGCTGAGTGGTTTCCTCTGAAACAGGATTGGCGACAGCATCTGGGTTAGCGACAGTGTCAGTCACAGACAGCACCTGGAACCTTTTTCTCAGGCAAAGCGGAGAGGCCTTACGTGCGGCCGCCTAGGAAGTCTTTCGCCGCCTGCTTCGCCTGGCGCGACCTCCCACTCGACCACAGGTGAGGGGTCAGCCTCAGTGCAAGCAGTAACTGGGTTGGCCACCGGTGAGGACCGATCGGAGGACTCGGACGTGCTGGACGTCCGTTGGATCCCCAAGGCCGGCCCACAACAGTGATGCCCATCCCCTGCAGCCTCAAGCTGTGTAACTGAAGGCATCACAGCCCGAAGCTGAGAGCAAAGTGTCACCAACTCGGCTCGCATCCGCATACAACAATCACAGTCCCTGTCCATACTAAAGACTGTAAAAAACTAAACTATACAGCTAAACGGACTATCGACCCGCGCTACGGAAATTTACTGTAGACCCTGACAAAAACGCACGAACTGTGTCTAGTAATTCGCAGATATTCAAAAACCTAACTACCGAAGCACTCAGGTAAAAGTAAAGAATTTGCCCCTGATTTGGTACATGTAATATGTCACAAAATCGGTTTGCTTTCTTATATAATGCATGTACAGTTAAGCCATACTTCGTCGGTCGAGTACCATCTTGTGTCTCGAAACGGAAGAAATTATCTTTCAATAAAACATGTCATATTCGCAAGTTAACGTAGCTTATTCAGCGTCTTTGAAAGTGAGTTGGTACTAGTTTTCAATAGCTTATATTTCAAAATGCATTTAAATTCTATATGATTTTTGATAAGACTTCTCTTTCATTTGATTGCATATACTGGTGTTTGAGATTCAGAAGAGTAATCATGTGACAAATAGACTATTAAATACAGTACTAGCAGGAGTTCGTGATTTTAACACTTCTAAATTTGAATAGCATGTTTGTTAGTTGTACCTTGCGAAATTTTTCACAATCGTGCAAACTTCACTTTTCTGGTATAATTTTTTAATATTAGAAAAAGACTGCACCACTCAAAAAGCCAACGCCATTCCGAAATGCAATTACAAAATTCGTTAAACTTCTGTTACAGGGCTGGCTAGAATCGGAAATCTGAAAAGCATTCCGAAGTACAACATTCTCCCTAAGTACACTGCACATGTATGATATCAAAAATAGTTCACCTTTGAACCAATTAACCTTGAAATGTGTTATAGTTACACTATATCCAATACATGTTCCGTAACATTCTCTTATTTTTTAGCGCGTATTTTCGATGAGATGCCAGTGTGTAGTGAACGACTTTCACCCTGTGTCCTGCTGCGTTTTATCTGGTTATGTTGTTAACATGAAACATTGATTTGTTTACATCAGTGATATTCAGTGTTAATATCCAGAGAACAAGACTCTAACATCTGGCTACAAGCTGAACAATAACATTTACTGTACTGCTGAATATCATATAGATCCCGAATTTAGCAGATGACATGTTTCGACACGTTCTCATCGTCCTCAGCTGCACATTAGTCCTTTATTCATTTGGTGCATAACCGACGTTATGCTACACCAGGAATGATCGTCTTACAAACAGGTCTCGAAAACAGGGTCTGTCAACTGCACTGCATTACATGCTTAGTAAGTAATTGAATTTACTCTGTCACATAGTAACAGATATACAGGTACACACTATTTTTGTGTGTCACATTGGTCTGTAATTGAAACAAATTAAGAATTATTGCAGCACCCTGCTTACGATCGAGGTTTTTGCTATGCTTCCCTTGCTGATAAGCCAAATAGCGGAAAACGTAGTCTCGTCCCATATAGTTCCAGTTGGGAATCCAGTTGCGCACTCCATGTTTGCTTAGTTCTTCCTGAGTGGATCCGAGCGGTACAAGAGTCCGATATCTGGAAACAGACGTCATGCCTTAGGGTAGGGATATAACGATATTTTTTCCAGAGAACATTTGTTGTCGCAAATAAAGTGTAAAGTTTCGTAAATGCACATGTTCTGCAACAGAAAATAATTTTTAACCCTTCATTAACTTCTATTAGTGAAGTAATAGGCGGAGCCATCATACCATTCCAGATAGACGTCCATGATTATAGCCGTAATTATAGAAATGTAAACAAAATTGGGTAGTTCGTACCATTGCGAAGAACTATAATTGATACTGAAATTTATGGTAGTGCGGAAACGATATTTTGGTTAGATACAGGAAAATGTAAACATACGGCTGCAATTATTTTTTCTTCATCAGTTTGAGGGATGTAGCTGAAGTCATAATAAAAATAAAAATCTGAGATACTATTTTTACGTCAGTTACCTTCGTATATTTCCTTGAATATAAATCAGAAAAGCAGTTTTGAAGAAGGAGCTCTGAAGAAACGCACAGACAGGGTCGGGCCGAGCGTAAACGCCTTGAAGTCATTTCTAATGTCTGTCATTTGTCTTTTGATATTTTCTATATTTACTCTGCATTAAATGTACAGAGTGTGCTAATTATATAATGTCAAAATAGTTGTCATTATTAGTAAAACTCACACTACATTGTATGTGTCAGAGAAGGTGGAATCTGGCATTTTTTACTTTGGAAACGAAATAAGATAGTATAACTAACTGGAGAAGAATTGTTAGTAGTAATAGCATGATGAAGACGAAGATGATGATGATGATGATGATGCCAATATGCTTAAAGTCTTTGGAAACAACGAAGGAAATAATTATTACAGTGCATTCGAATAACGAAGAAACAAGAGTCGCTTTACAAGTTTCGGGTACAACAAAGGCAGATCGCCCTATCATCCGCCATTTTAGATTGATGTCAGGTAGTAACAGCTTTAATGCATACATCTTTGGTCGCAGACATGTACTGGCAGCAGACGGCGGTGTGAAGTTCATATTTTAGTATAGAGACTTCTTTATTTTGTTTGGTGAGACAAACTACTCCTTTAGCAATATTCTCGCAGGTGAAATTAAATCAACATTTATGACCTTTACTTGGTGGTTCTGCAGCGCTTGTGGTTAAAGGGCACAGAGAAGGTGGCCGGCCGCGGTGGTCTAGCGGTTCTAGGCGCGCAGTCCGGAACCGCGCGACTGCTACGGTCGCAGGTTCGAATCCTGCCTCGGGCATGGATGTTTGTGATGTCCTTAGGTTAGTTAGGTTTAAGTAGTCCTAAGTTCTAGGGGACTGATGACCACAGATGTTAAGTCCCATCCCATAGTGGTGGTTCTGCAGTGCTTGTGGTTAAAGGGCACAGAGAAGGTAGCCGGCCGCGGTGGTCTAGCGGTTCTAGGCGCGCAGTCCGGAACCGCGCGACTGCTACGGTCGCAGGTCCGAATCCTGCCTCGGGCATGGATGTTTGTGATGTCCTTAGGTTAGTTAGGCTTAAGTAGTTCTAAGTTCTAGGGGACTGATGACCACAGATGTTAAGTCCCATAGTGCTCAGAGCCATTTGAACCATTTAGAGAAGGTAACTTAAAATGTTTAAAATTGTTTTACCGTGTAACTGATTGTTCTTAAAATGTTTAAAATTCTTTTACCGTGTAACTGACTGTTTTCCAACCGATGAATTTCACAGTATTCATCAATAAGCTCATTAACGTGTATACGATGACGCTCACACAGTGGCGTTCGCTCTGAACAACGTAATTCACTGGGGCTGTTTGTGAATACTAACTCCATAAACTTTAATACAGTCCGAACAATGACTAATCGATCACAGTATTATCGCACCTGGGAACGAAAGCACTTCTGTTGGCTTGTCGTGAATTTTTATCCCACTTCAAATTGGCCTGTGTTATGTATTTGTGTGCGTATCTGTGACCAGTGAGCTCAGTTCTTCTGACGAATTAAAGAGTCGCATTGGGTGGAATTTGCAAAAAGAAAATAGTTTAAATACAGCAATATGTTTGGAGACTTTCCTTATAAACTTTTGACTCTTTGAAGCCGACAGCATGCCAGTGTTTACAACCGATACAGGTAAGTATAATTACTGCTCACAGCCACTTACTATCAGTACATCGAGTGTCTCGTTATCACAGTCAGTATAAGACAGACCATGTCAAAGAAATCTTGAAGACAACCTACTCCTAGCGTAACATTATTGGGGAGAGTCTGAAAGAAACGCCTTAGAATGCACTGAAATATAGCTCTAGACGAAGGTCAAGTGTAACTATTCGAATTTAATACCACATATTCAATTAAAAGAAGCAGTCTTCGCCAGCATATTTTTTATTTCTTTTCAGATATTGAGTGATTCGTACTGGATTTCCCGTTGATGGACTCTATCAGCACATGTTCTTCGGTTGCTTACATAGCAAGTAATAGAATAAAAAATATGTTTTACATTTATGAAGAAAGTATGTGAAAAAATTGCTTGCAGTAGAAATTAAATGTTTTTCATCTACAAAAGTGAGACGACTGTACATTCGCACGAAAATATTTCGAAACTAGTCTAACGTTAGTAATCAAACGATGGATCGCTTAATACTTACGGGAACGTCTAGATAGCGTAAAAAAGAGTTACTAATGTAATACACAATATAATACAGCAGTAATGATTCATCATATGGTTACGTAATCTTCCAGTGTTGATCATTACTACGCTCTACAAACAGGAAAATATCAGTGAACGGCTAAGAAGGACCGATAATTTCAACCGTCTTACTAACTTATATTTTACAGAACTTCTTCTACTTCTTCTGTTGTGGTCAATCCAAGGATTGGTTTGCAACAGCTATAATGACAGCTTGTCTCCATTCTGTGCGTCTTTCAGCTTTTCTCTTCATTTCTTTATAGGTGTTACATCCCACATATTTCACGATTTGATCCATGTACCTCAGTCGTGGTCTTCCTCTTTGTCTTTTCCATCGACATATCCCTCTATGATTGTGTTCAAGAGTCCTTTATGTCTTAATAGATGGCCTGTAAATTGCACTCTTCTTTTAACAATGAAACTCCAGAAGCTTCTCTTCTCACCTGCTCTTTCCAGAACCACTTCGTTTGTGACCTTGTCGATACATTTTATTTTGAGCATGCGTCTATAGCACCACATTTCAAAAGAATTTAGCTTCTGGTCTTCCTCTATCCTGAGAGTCCATGTTTCACACCCATAGCATGCCACACTCCACAAATATGTTCAAAAATCTTTTCCTGATTTCAAGGCTGATGCTCTTAGATGTTGATATGTTTTTCTTCTTGTTAAAAGCAGCCTTTGCTTGAGCTATTCTACTTCTCACTTCTGCCTTGCTCCTTCCATCCCTGGTAATATTACTGCCCAGATAAGTAAATTTATCAACTTGTTCAAGCAGTTCATTGCCTACATGAACTTGGACTTTCACTTGATCTTCTTTGTTGCATGCCATTACTTTTGTTTTTCCTTAATTAATTCTCATATTATATTCTTCACCCATAACTTTATCCATTCTATTCAGTAGGACCAAAAGATCTTATTCACTTTCAGCCAGGACAGCTATATCATCGGCATATCTTATCATATCTATTCGTTGGCCATGAATTACTACACCTGTCTGTGAATTTTCCCTTACTTTTTTCAGCGCCTCTTCAATGTATACGTTAAAGATAACAGGGGATAGTGCGCAGCCTTGTCGGACACCTTTTACAGAACAATCGGTACTTAATCGCATTACTTGTTTTCTGTTATAAAATCATGCAGTGAATTCTAATCATGTCAGTTCCCAGGCTCTTTCCCGTTTCTAGAACAGTTTTACTTTCCATGCCTCGGCGAACTGCTGCTGTGACAAAATTCCTCGAGTAACATAGACATCGACCAAGGGTCTTAAAATCTCTTTGGCGGCTGCCCAAGGATTCACAAGGCTGCCGCAAACGTGGTATTCAAAACGCGTTAATCTAGATAATGGATCAACTCTGAGATAGGCTTGGCAGCCGCTTTGGGAGGCGACCAGGCGTGCGGGAGGTTACGCTGGATCTTAAGTGGAATCGACGGGCAGTGGCTACTGACACAAATGGATCACATCAGACTGTTAACTTGGCCTGGAGCGAGGCTTTAGAGATCCGGCACCACTGGTATCCCTGTAATGCCACGAAGAGTAGTGCACGCTGTCAATGAATGGGAAGAGATACTCTTCTCGTAATGCCGAACGCACCTTGCCAATCGACGTGATTAGATTCCCGAGAAGCCTGAATACTAGCAGCAGGGTTTGTATAAAATCGAGCTGAACTGAATCCACACGAATTATAAAAATTTACGTATGTATGTTCCACATCTCCTTCTAAACCACAGGACCGATTTCAATCAAACTCGATACACATATCACTTACTATCTCTAAACTGTTGTCCGCAGCTCGTGGTCGTGCGGTAGCGTTCTCGCTTCCCGCGCCCGGGTTCCCGGGTTCGATTCCCGGTGGGTCAGGGATTATCTCTGCCTCGTGATGACTGGGTGTTGTGTGATGTCCTTAGGTTAGTTAGGTTTAAGTAGTTCTAAGTTATAGGGGACTGATGACCATAGATGTTAAGTCCCATAGTGCTCAGAGCCATTTGAACCATTATCCCGAAACAGTAGGTTTGGAGATAAGGATGACCTACGTACCTATGAAAGTAGTGTGGGTTGTGCGTGAAGAAGAAGTAAAGCCCACTACGGGCCGTTACCCTCACTTTATTTATTCAGTATCTGAGAATGCAAACACTTACTGACTTGCAACAGACTTTATAAATAACTTATAAATAACTTGAAACTTTCACGAAACATTTCCTGACAACCCATACAAAAATAAAATTATCATGTACTAAACTTTCGCCGTTCAAGCAGTAAAACTGCCGCATCAGGCATGACGTTTTAATTTATTACTTCTTTAACTTCGTTCGCTACACATATTGCATACAGTATCCACATATACCACTGAATGTACCAGAAAAATTATATCGTTAGTAAGGAGTAATATTTTGTAGGTATATGAAATGATCACACAGGTTCAGACGTGGGTAAGGCAGGTTGTAGTCCTTCGTTTATCGCGCGACCGGTTCTAGAATATTTCTCAAGCGTATGGGACCGGCACCAGACCGGACTAAAATGGGATATTGAACGTATACAGAAAAGGGCAGCACGAATGGCCACAGGCGTGTTTGATGCGTGGGAGAGTGTCACAGATATGCTGAAGGAACTGAACCGGAAGACTCTTGAAGAAAGACGTAAACTATCTCGAGGAAGTCTGTTAACAAAATTCCAAGAGTTAGCTTTAAATGATTACTCTAGGAAAATATTGCAACCCCCTCCGTATCGCTCGCATTGGGATCGTGAGGAAAAGATTAGAATAATTACTACAAGCACAGAGACATTCAAACAATCATTCTTCCCGCGTTCCATACGCAAATGGAATAGGAAGAATCCCAAATAACAGGTTCAATGGGACGTACCCTCTGCCACGCACCTCAGGGTGGTTTGCAAAGTATGGAGTTAGATGTGGTTGTAAAAACGACGTCATAAACACTGAGAAGTGTGAAAGCCGCATGATGCATGACGTTTAAATTTATTACTCCATTGTTACTAACTCTATTCCAAACACATTACACAAATAGGTGAACTATGTATACAAATATGTATGAAGTACATAACACATGTGCGAACATTGGCGCAGCCAAGACTGAAAAACTCCTCTTAATCCCTGGATCCATTTCAACCAAACTTAATACCAATACTGCTTAATATCAGGGGAGAAGTACTGTGGGGTAGGAAGCAGCAACCTCCTGTTGGGATAACAATGTGGAGAGATATGACGGCGGGGTTAATGGACAGTAACGGAAAAGAAAGGAAGAGATGAACATAGAGAGGAGACAGGAGCAGATGGACAGAGAAAGGAAAGAGAAGGAAGCCGGCAGAGTGAGGAGGAAGAGAAGTTCAACGGTGTGAGGAGCAGATAGAGAAAGAATGAGGAGATGCATTAAAAGGAGACTGGAATAAATAATACCTTGGGAACGCCGGGTACTCAGATACTCAGCTATAGACCAAAATGTATGAGTACCAAATAATTGCAAAGCAAGCCTAGACGAACGAACCATTCGAATGTTTCAAAAGGTACGTTCATTCTCAATCAAGAATTGGAAGAAGCAATTGAAAATTTGAAACCCGAGTTTGAGTTTATTGAAATGTATAACAATAAAGTAAAGAGTTAATAGCAATCTCTTGACACCATATGACTTATAGTACTGACGTTAGTATAAGTTGTCATTATGAGACGTTGGCAGCCACGTAGTGGAAACTACTCGGTGCAAGATCGATAATATTTGGCACTGTAAGTAGAAAGAAAAAATGTTATTTTAAGGGTATAACATGCGAAAGGTACCACTGTAAAACAATCCTAATATAATAAAAGCCAAAATATTTGAAACATGAACATACCGAAAATACAAAAATATCCACGAATAACGTAGCCCTGATTTAGTAAGATCCAGTTAAATTAAACCTGAATATATGCGGATATACTTGAAACTGCTACCTTCTATATACGTACATTTAAGTCAAGCGAATAAACATTGATCGATTTTGCAGTTATACACACTTTGAAATACATATGCTATGTATTTAATTGTGTAGCTTTGTTGCCGATTTCACTTTCAAGCGCAAGTAACTGATAAAAATGTGTCCATACAGAGAAAATTCCATAATTTACGTCAATTTTAAATTTACTTTCATGTCATTGCAGTTAATGAGCATTAACTTGTCAATATACATTATACCCATGAAACCGATAAATTAAAGGTAAAGAGACCGACCAATTCACGTTCGTTTTCAGTTAAAATAGCATGCATTTCATTGTTGCACATGACTGACTTTCCTCGAATAGATTGTGTGTAACGAAGAAATGAAGTGAAAACTCGAAAATACTAAGAATTTTGTTCATTTACGATTGCAGAAGCAGTTATTATCTCTGTCCGAAGTCACGCAAAATTAGGTATACAATTTACTTCCCTATAATGTCTACATTTTGATAAAGAACGTTTTCTGTGATACCTGTTCTTAGAATGACGTGCTTTGAAAAGAGAACTGTTAAGATTTCAGCCTTGACGTCATAAAGAAGTTTGACTCAGAGATTAATTACTCATTTCGGCAAACGGTATCAAATTAGTTAAGACTAATCTCATCCTAGAAATAATGAAAAAGCAATAACGCAAAACAAGGGTTCATGAGACATATGCCGTTGTTCTTGAAAGAAAGAAACAGAATCACGAGTGCTTCACGAGTATTCGTGCCTGCGTTCATGTGCAATCTGTGCAGGTGTTGATTTTTATCCCATTTACCAATATATCAGATCTGTATTTTGGTACGCATACAAACTTTTCGCATTAGTGATCAGTGATATTTATATAAAGATATATTAATACAGTAACAGAATTAAAATCCACTCTGGGCTGCATCCTTCAACATCGTGTTTCTTTCTAGACAGCTGATGAATTAACTTAGGAGAGTAATAGAAGATATAGTACATCTAATCATGAGGTATATAGAGACAATGCAAATGCGATTCTTAACATAAGCTACGAGACCAATATATTAGCAATCTTTTACATTGTTGCTATGAGATAACTTCAATGCTGAAATGACATTTAGAAATGTATTTGAAGCCTTATACAAGTATCACAGAGATCAATAAGCCACAATATTTCCACACCTCACTTTTATTTGATTCGGAATTCGATAAAAATGCACCGAAAAAACATGACTTGAGTTTCAGTTACATCACACGTAGCTGTACTTGTAGGGTTCACCAGATCAAAACAGTAGTAAATTTAGGCGTTGCTTTTACATTATGAGCCACAAAAAAGTGGATTATTTCTAAGTAACTCAGACAACCGCCAGTCAGGATACTACATAATACTCAAGAACCATTGTTTGGTTTCAATCAATGCGAAAAATGACAGGCGAAGAGTACGTAACCTGTCCTGGGTCCCTTTAATGTGCGAATGTCTATGAATAATCATCCAGATGCGCAGAACGGAAATTTTTGTTGCCATCAATGATTGCCTTCAAATTCACGTTCATCTGACATTCCGTCAAGTTTGGCAGCAAGCGCCCTGCGCTGATAGGGACAGATCCCGTTTGAAAGGGTCATGTATTTTTATAAAGGCCGTTCGTAGACATCTTGACAATTGGTAGTCGATATCTGAAATGAATTTAGCGTAAAGCTTCCAGGAAAAAACGCATTTCTTTGGTTTGCAACTAGTACCGCAGCTCAGATATCACTTTTTTTTTTTTTTTTTTTTTTTTTTTTTTTTTTTTTTTTATATACAGGAAAGCAAACGATAGCCGTCGCTATTTCTTAGGAGTTGTACTGTACTTTATCGCTTTGCCGAGTGTTTGTCTTAATAAATTACGCTGCACTGGAGTTCACACAGTGAAAGTGTGTCAAAACACTACAAATTTGGAACCATGACATGCACGATCTTAAAGATTTATCACTCTTTGAAATAAGTTTAAGGATGAAATTAATCTATATACATTCCTTTTATACATTCTTTTTATCTTCGTTACAGCAACTATAGAATACTCATTCTGCACTTCATAAGTACTAATAGCAGAGTTTCGTATTGAGATAAAAGGAATTACAGTGGTCTGGTGATCTGGAAATAATTCTCTTACCTGTAGACGAACATTACACTCAATGACAGCAGATAGCACTTTGCCGAAATTGTCTACCGTTTGTTACGTAAATACGGGGGCACAGAGTCACAGCGGATAAATGCTCCTATCAGAGCACACAAATGCTCTCACATTGCCACTGTATCCTTCGCTCTTTCTCTTCTATAACCACTGTCTACTATCTTCCAGTATTGATTGTTTTTATTGATTGTTTTTCCATCTCTTTCCCACTGCCACAGTCTCTTCCTCGTGCAGTATGGAAAAGCGTGAATATGTCCGCATGCCAAAACATTAGGGAAAATTTTTAAACGTACTGACGAAGGTTGAGTGAAGTAGCTGGTACCCCACTTTTAGTCCGGGTCTTTTAAGTAAGTGGGAACATATTCGCATATTTCGTGCTTCGAAAACAGCATTTTTCCTCTGGTTCCCTTCTTTTCCCTGTTCAGCAGGGCGCGTCACTCATATAAATGGAAATGTATTGCTAAGTAAAATTTTGATAGTTTACTTATGTGAAATTAAAATAACGCAAAATCAGTTTTACACATCAAGTTGGATTTTGTTTGCAAGAAGTTTTACATGTGCTTCAGTACTACAAGTTGACTCTTATGATGATAACGGAGACGTTTTACGTGATATTTCGCCGTTCTACGTCACTTAACAAATTGCCAGGTTTTACCTGTACAAGTAGAATCACTTTGATCCTCTGTATCTCGGGAACGGATAAAGATATCAAGAAAATTTTCAAAGTTGTTCGAGGTTGGGATCTCAGAAATAGATCGTACAAATTACAGCCATTTGCTGTGCGTGACCCTCTTGGAATCCACGAACTGGTTTTGGTAGCCAAAAACCAAGTTTTTGTAATGTTTCTCGATAATAGATAAAGGTTTTTGAAAACGGGAAGATGGCACTTCTATATATATGCTTTGAGAATATATCGTTAAAATTTTAGCGATTTTCTCCAGTTATTTATAATTTAGATTTCACCCCATAACGGATTTTACGTGCGTATTTTACGTGTAGAACTAGAGCAACTTTGAACCTCTGAAATAGAAAAAGGTATAAAAAAATTATTCAAGACCGATAGAGATGTTGATCTTGGAAATATGTCACAAAAATTTTAGCCACTTGTTATTTAAAGTCGTTTTGAAATCCGCGGCTCGGTTTTGGCACAAAAAGGGGTAGAAAAATGCATTTTTCATAATTTCTAAGGAACAGTTCATGAACTAGTGTTGTCTCCATACCCCTCTTAATGCCCACCATAGACGACATCTAATGCAAAAAAGAACCAGCTGATTTGCCTAAGTTGAAGGAAGTATGCAGTATTCATAATTTGACCCTGCACTGTAGGATAATGAGACTAAGAGGAAACTTCTGTAGCGTATACATATGGTCCGAAGCCCAAGGATTATCCAAAACATTGGAATCTACTTTTCTATGACCAATGTAACTCGTGGTATGTGCCCGGAAAAATCCGTTTTTGTATGTGGCGTTTTGGACGCACGATTAGTAAGCATATTGCTGCATGCGTACCAAAATCAATTAGCTCTAAGGTTATTACATTGTGTCTCGATATTTTTCAACACATGAACCGTGACTTACTTGTAAGGTAATTATTAGAACTTCATCGTAAATACTTATAAAAAGCAATGTTTCTTCTTTGACATATTTCGATTCATCCTTAGCACCAGCAACTATCTATACCCCTTTGTGTAAGAACAATAGATGTAAGTTTAATATTAAACTTTTTCCTTACCGCAAAATGGAAGCCAACAGCCCGCTACGGCTGCTTGTAGCTCACTAGTGCAGCTGTAAGCAATTGCGATACCAGAGTGAGTTTAGAACACCGAGGGAAAACCAGATATTTCTTAAGCTTATTACCAAGTAAAAAGACGAAAATTTCATGTTCACAAGATCTCTTAAAAATATAAACAGTTTCTAGTTTTACTCCATTCAACGGTGTACTCGCGAGAAATAAATTTTATTTTGAACGACAAGTTCGGTTTGTACACTGGCTGATGTAAAATCACTGGTATTTACGTACGACTTCGGCTGTTTACCATTTTCTAGTGCGGACTCCCGTATTCGTAAATTCACACCGCTACTATATGTGGATGTGTCTATATGTATAGCTGCTGCTGCTGTCTTAATAAACAAGAGCGACAACAATGTCAACGCTGTAAATGAATGTTACTGCTGTAGTCACATCCGTATGTATACGTAAAAGCTCATAGTACATCACGATGAACATTGTCCTAGCCGGGCTGATTTGACACTGCCCAGTTTGCAGGGAAAAGATGTTCAAAGACATATCGACCAGTAGTCACCACTACACTGATCATCGCACCTATAGATATGTGAAGGGGACATGTTGCCTCACCATAACATATGTTTGTCGCCATATTCACAAAATTAATTATTGTGATGAGGTATTCGTATGTGTTCCACCTCGTACATATCATATACTAAGTCCTTCTGTAAAATGAAGTCAAAATTGTAACGTAAACGTTTTGAAGCAATGATTTCAGAAACTTTCACAAGCTTGACGAGGTCGTATGTTGGCATTTAATAACACGCATGTAATTTCCAGATGCTCCACTGACACCTGTGAAAACCTTATGCTACGCAATTGTGTTTGTCCGTTCTGCATGCTGTCCCGTTTATCCCATGCCCACTGCAGACACGCTGATCCACCAGTGGCCGCGCTGACTGAGTGACGCTGACGGTCGCCGGTGTCTCTCTCTCTCTCTCTCTCTCTCTCTCTCTCTCTCTCACACACACACACACATCTCATTGACGCTCCACCCTCGCCACTCCCCGCGAATAGACTCTGCTGACGTCCAAGCATCACAGCTCTTCTTCTGTTCTCAAGGACAAGTTCCCGATAGCGAGTACTCCTATGTCGTCAAATGTAGCGTCACCAGCAACTGACATATCAAAGCAGTCTACAGCCAATGCCTAACGACGACGCCTACTGAGTAGGGAAGAAACTAACGTAACAAGAACACTGAAACCGAACACCTCATTGGCAGCTCATAGGTCTACTGTCCTTTTACACAGCATTTATATGTCAAAGAAAAATATTCGTTAGAGATCCCCGATTACTATAGCAGCTATACTGAGCGGTCAGGGAAGTCTGTAAAGCATGTAAGCGTGTAGCAGCGTATACTGCGCTAAAAAATAATTGTTAAGAAAAAACTCGATACATTGGGCTGCTTCCGACGTAATTAGCACTGAAGCTAGCCAATCAGGACGTTGACCGCTCATATTCGACCGGTTCTCGAGAGTCGGTGCCCCCAAACGTGTTCTTCGTTTCTTTTCCTAAAACCGACCAAGAGAGCGATACAAAAATTGGATAGTGAGGATGGAACTCGAGCAGGACGCTGAGCAGTCCCGTGCGCTGTTATCTACACAATGAGAACAAGCGACACTAGATATCGTATCTGGCGGGCCGCTTGAATTTTCACGCGCAACGGCCTGATTGACTGACTTCAGTACTAATTAACTCGGAACTGGAGTAAACGCCCTAACTTTGATTATTTACGATCATTTCCCAGCACACCTGACCCTGAAACACCCTTACAAGCTTTTCAGGCTGTTGCTGACTAACCTGTATACATAAGAATTTCGTTGTTGTGGCCGTTTTCGCAGCAAACACATCTGTGTTCTCTTTTATTAATTCGCTGCTGCATACAAGTTTCTCCTTTTACCTTAATAGCATCTTCACTAGAATGATACACAGTTTTGTTGTGGCAGATGATGCAGATTCGAAATAGTTCATACCATAATTCTTACGTAAACAAAATGATATGGTTACTTCTCTGTCCAGCCAAAACCACAGTTTGCTCTCACGCGTTCACCTCGAAATATTTTGATTTTCAGGTCTTCACATTTAGCATGAGGTGAAGCAATATACTGCTCATCTGTTAGTGACTTTGGATTTACACGCTATCTGGTCAAAGGTAGCTTGACACCCCTCTATAATGCGCAACTGGCCATGTCACGAGAGGCTGAACCACCAGTATAAAAGAAAGTGGGGAGTGTTGCGTTGCCTGTGGAAAAGCGGCGACGACAGAATGGATCGGTCTGGAGAGCTCATTGACGTCGAACTGGACTAGCCACTGGATGCGACCAGACTAACAAACCCAACAGGGAGCGGTTGTACGCGCTCCAGACTGGAACCGGGCGACCGCTACGGTCGCAGGTTCGAATCCTACCTCGGGCATGGGTGTGTGTGATGTCCTTAGGTTAGTTAGGTTTAAGTAGTTCTAAGTTCTATGGGACTGATGAACTCAGAAGTTAAGTCCCATAGTGTTCAGAGCCATTTGAACAGGTCATCCCTTCTCCAGCTACCCATGTCAAATGTTGGTGATGTGACTGTGAACTCGAAATGAGAAGGAATAACCACAACTAAACCAAGACCAGGCCGACCTCACCCATTTGCAAGAACCCCCATCCCCTCAATCGTACTGCTAGAAATGTCTCAGTTTAGCCAATGAATCCGCGTAACAGGCCCACTGTATGACAGGCTGTGCTTTTCCATCGGCGAGTAAGACAATCCGTCCTTGGACTGTCTTAGAGAGTCGTCGCGTAGGATTCTTTCATTCCCTTTTGCTGTGAATCTGCCGAATTTTATGTCCCTCGCTGAAGCAGTATCAGCCTCGTCGGATTCTCCGTAAAGTGCAATTCTACTTCCTGTGATTCTAAGTGACGAAGCGGGAAGCAATATTATTCGGAATACCCAAAAGGGATACCATTATGCTGCCTTTATTTACTGAATACCATAAACTGAGAATATCGACACAATTAATAAGGACCAACTGAAAACTAATAATTTCCTGAGGGCTTGGTCTTATGACAGAACTAGGTCGGAAGGTATGCTGTCAGCGACTGGTGACTATGGCGCGCTGCCCGTACCTTGTACTTGCACTCGTGATGTTTCGTAGCCTTTCGTACATTTTCGCTAGCTTAAACATTATTCATTTATTTATAAAGATGATCGGTTTCTGGCGGTGTCGTATTGTTATAAGAAAGTACTTATGTCCTGCACACTTTTCCTAATATCTGTATTGGGAAAAGCGACTTTTATTAGCAAATATTTATTAGGCAAGATTACTTGCTTCGCGCCAGAATAACTCTTTATATACGTGCCTCGCTGCTGACGTAACGGGAGTCCTCGTGTCTAGCCAGAGCACCTCAAGCCACTGGCTACTGGGAACACCATATGGCCCAGCGGCTGCTTCAGTCAACGTGGGAACTGAAAGCTTACTCCCGACTGTGTGCGTTCTGCAGTACCGCCTTACTCACTGAATTCTACATGGTAGCAGCAGACGCGGTATGAAATAGTAAAACTGTACAATAAGGAAATAAAACGTAGCTTGTAGAGAAGGGGTACCTTAAGTACTGATGGAAACGGACCATCAAGCATTGCAGAGGGCAGTTGTAAAGAAACCGCATGAAACTAGTGGAAAACACCACTCGTGAGTTCCATGTGCTACCAGCACTGAAGCCAACACGATCACTGCGTGTGCTGTTAAAAGAAGAGGTAGGATGGTCGAGCAACTGTCCAACAGCCTCCCATTTCAGTACTCACAAATGACACCTTCAACCTCGAAAGCTCTGAACCACACGAAACCACGAGCGGTCTATCTCATTTTCATGTAAAACGCTGCATTCTACCACAATTGACATTTTAATACAGAGAAACATACGAGGGATATTCGGAATGTAAGTTCCGATCGGTTAAGAAATGGAAACCATTGTGAAAATCTAATAAAACTTTGCACTTATGTGTTCCAGTGTCTCTAGCATGCATGTCGGTTACATCACCTCGCTCTTTTCAGTTCTGAGCGCATGGTGAGTACATAAAGGTGCGTAGAAAATAGTGTCTCCCGCCAAGTATTAGGTCCTGGTGAGAGATTTCGCCTGACGTTATGCAGCCCACATTACAGAACTGTCAAACAGTTCCCACTTTGATACAATTCTCGGTCGCAATCTGCAGGGGCAATGAAAACGCTCCTGCACCGTTTTCGATGGGAAATTTTTGATAACCCGCTGTACAGCCCGTAATTGGCTCTCTCTGTGTTTCATCTCTGCTCACATTAACTACTAGCTATGAAGACAACATTTTCGCACAGACAACGAGCTTTAGAGAATTGGCGGGAGGCAAGAGGCGGCTGCCATCTATGACGAGGGTATTGGAAAGTTGGTACAACGCTGCGACAATTGTCTAAGTCGGAGTGGTGACTATGTAGGGCTGTAGCTGGAAGCTGTAGCTAACTGTTGCAGATAAAATATTTCTGATTTTTAATGTGGTTTCCATTTCGCAATCAGTCGGAACTTACTTTCCGGATGGTCCTAGCAGTAACAAGATATCATTACCGTAGGAGGAATTCAGTGACGTCAGTGTATGATTGCATTAATTTCAATCAACAGTGCCAAAAACCTCTGCTTAAAGTAATTATAACAGCGCAAACCATACTTATCCTACACTCTTCGTAGTGCTTATACTATACCTCACATCGCAGGTGCGGAATTTCGATGCAGTGGTTAAAACAAAGTGGAGGAGAACAATATGCACACCTCACTAAAGCCACGGTTTTACATTCAAAATCACTTTCGCTCTCAAACAGTCCAGTATCGAAAGCCGCAGTAATTACATCTTCAAAAGATGATATGGGAATGTCAATGTTATAACCTGCCTTTCGCCGAGCATATTGCATATACTTTGGGGCAGAAAACTGAGTCTAAACCACAGAGTGATGTGTGTCTTCACTTGCGTTTTGCCACATCGTAGTGGCAGTCCTTCTGGCATAGAGCTTATATTGATGAAAGAAGTAAAAATAAAGGCAACATTTTGTCGTTTCCGGTGGAAATATGCCCCACATCGCATCTTTGTTTGGAAAACTTGCATCTAGAAGGCTACGATCTATATGGCCAGACCAGAAATCTGACAGCTATAGGCTCTTTTCACTTGTCACATATTCGCCAAGGACTGAAGTTAGAAAATGTTTCATTTGTTCTTTAGTCATTTTCCACTTTTGTTGCCTCCACATGAATGTCTTGCGGGCACGTTGTTTCAAATTTCTTTGAAATATTTGGGTCTAAAGTGCCCTGTACCTCTTCAAACCAGATGTACAACTTGTTTGCTTGTCTGCCTGTCATTGATGAAGCCACATCGATTGTGCAGCGGTGAGTGGAGGTATGTAAAGACTGCTTCAAACTAGCTGAAGTTTTCTCTTCTTTGTGAGACAGTGTTTATGATGAGCATATTTCATACTGTAATTACTCTGGTCACTGTTCCAAACATTTCCTTTCTCCACATTCTGTCCCGTCATCAACTTGTTCACTTGTTTCACAAACTGATGTAACTTCTGATGTATGCTATTATCTTTTTATATGTCCTTACTGTGACAATGTAATAACACTTTGGATGAAATGCCTTATTCACCCTTACGACTGTCGATAAAAGAAATCGAAGCTTTGAAATTGTCCAAGTCAACCATTTAAGACGCCTTTTGTGCCAACATTCGCAGATTCCAATAGTGAACTTGCACTACCTTGCACTATCAGATTGCAATACTACATGCTCTTTCATAGTATGTAATTGCGACAGTTTGTTTCCTTTGAAACGTGCTCCTGCTCGCCTTTCGCAGACACATAATTTAGAATTACACTGGTATTTGATTTACTTTTAATACACTTATAGCGAATCGTTAGTCTGCTACAGGAAGTGAAGCCACGAATGTAATACTATTCATTAATGTTCTGTAGTATTCTGTCATCAACATCTTCTAATGCAATGGGCCTCGACTGTTTCGGTGGAGAGAATTCTACTAACTTTGACAAGTGTGTTCCTAATGCTCTGGAGACGAACGTCATGTGCTATTTGAACAGCCATCTTCGCAATCAGGTTCTAACTGTCCTTCAAAACCATTATATCAACCCAGCGTAACGTCATCTATTTCTGCGTCATCCCCTCTATGAACTACTATGATATACACTGAAGCTCCAAAGAAACTGGTATAGGCATGCGTTTTCAAATATACATATATGTAAACAGGCAGAATACGGTGCTGTGGTCGGCAACGCCTATATGAGACGACAAGTGTCTGGCGCAGTTGTTAGATCGGTTACTGCTGCTACAATTGCCGGTTCCGAGAGTTCCGGAACCTGTACAAAAAATTAGAATAACGATCAACATAAAAATTATTTCCATGTCCGAACAACATCGTTTTGGTTCACTCCGAGAGCCTGGACACTTCCCTTGTTGAGAGCCCTTCCTGGCACAAAGTAACACGGCGGACGGGATCGAACCGCGTACTGACCGTCAGACTTGGTTGAACTATAGACAACGCTAGCCGTGTACCTCCTTGCTGGTGGAATGACTGGAACTGATAAGCTGTCCGACCCCCTCTGTCTAATAGGAGCTGCTCATGCATGGTTGTTTACACCTTTGGGCGGATTTAGTGACATCTATGAACAGTCGACGGGACTGTATCTGTGATACAATATCCACAATCAACGTCTACCTTCAGGAGTTCTGGGAACCGGGTGATGCAAAACTTTTTTTGATGTGTGTAATTGAGTTTTAATGTGGTGTTACAGTCAGCGCGCGAGCGATGGGACACAATATCTCTGAAGTAGCGATGAAGTGGGGATTTTCCCGTACGACCAGTTCACGAGTGTACCATGAATATCTGGCTGGACGATTCTCGTTTCAAAACGAATCGTGCGGATGGACGAGAATGGGTATGGAGACAAGCTCATGAATCCATAGACCCTGCATGTCAGCAGGGACTGTTCAGGTTGGTGGAGGCTCTGTAACCGTGTGGGACGTGTGCAGTTGGAGTATTAGGGTACCCCTCATATACCTAGATACGACTCTGACAGGTGACACGTACGTAAGCATCCTGTTTGATCACCTGCATCCATTCACGTCCATTGTGCATTCCGGCGGACTTGGGCAATTCCAGCAGGACAATTCAACACCCCATACGTCCAGAATTGTTACAGAGTGGCTCTAGGAATGCTCTTCTGAGCTTAAACACTTCCGTTGGACACCAAACTACCCAGATATGAATATTACTCAGCTTTTCTGGGATGCGTTGCAACGTGCTGTTCAGAATAGACCTCCACCTCCTCGTAATCTTTGTGGACAGCCCTGCAGGATTCACGGTGTCAGTTCCCTCCAGCACTATTGCAGCCATTATTCCAGTCCATATCACGTCGTGTTGCGGCACGTCTGTGTGTTCGAGGGGTCCTACACGATATTAGGAAGGTGTACCAGTTTCTCTGGCTCTTCAGTGTATCCGCAAACAGCCTTTCCTCGACTCCGATTTCATTTCCATATTCAGCCACTCCCAGCTCTGTCCCTAATATTTGGAGCACATTCGTAGGATTAATTCTCTTCATGATATCACTGTACACACTTTTCACAGTAACCCGCATATGAACGCTTCATAAGACACATCCGTACTGCCGCTATACCATTCACGCAACTCGAGCACTTGTTATTACAGTTGCAACATGCCGCCGTCTGATGGCCCTCGCAGACAAGTGCGGAGTTTCGCATAGAAATGACGCAGACCACTTCTGGTTTTATAATCGAGTGTTGGTGTTAGCATGCTTTCGTGGAGTTCCGAGCCTTCGGAGGTCAAAGGTTTCCCGTGTCAGTGTAAGCGACGTTTGAGGTGGTGTAAACAGCAGCGCCACTCGACAGTGGATGACTCAACGCGAGTGATTTGGCAGTGACGAGTCATGCCATACCCTGTGCTGATCCGAGGGAAGGGTTAGGGTTTGACGAATACCTGGCGAACATTATTTGCCACTATGTGTAGTGCCAGCAGTGAAATACAGGGTTGATGGTACGGTATATGAATGTTTTTCGTCTTTAGGGGGTGGTCCTCTTATTGGACTTAACGCTTAATGCGAAAGATTCTGGTCATAGCATACACTATTGTGTACTACGATCAGTAGAGGAATAACTTGTAGGTGATGAGTGTTTTATCAGCATGACAATGCGCCCTATCATAAAGCAGCGGCTATGAGGCCTGATATGGACTGGTCTGCCTAGAGCCCGACTTGAATGCAATGGAACACGTTTGGTAAGAGTTAGATTGTCGATTTAGATCCAGGCCCTAGCATCCAGCTCCTCACTATAATACGCACATTTTCATCCCATCTTTTATAATGAAACACCTCTACATCATCCTAATGTTTAGTCCAGAAATATTAATTACTTTTGTGATTAGACATTAATTTTGATATAATGTTTCAAGTTATGTCTTAACGTAAATGAAGTATGAAACAATACTTTGTAGATTTTGTTGTATAAATGCCGCAAATGTAATTCTCTTTGAAATCTACGTATTCTTGCGCTTCCGTATAGCAGAAGGAGTTTGTTTTGCGATACTTTTTCTGTAATATGGGGGTAACAAGTAGGAGAAGCTAATCTTGGTGGGAGTTCGGAAACCTATAGACGGACGGGTACGGAGTTAATAACTGAAAAATTGATTAATTTTGGGGGATAGATAAGCAATTTTTTTGTTGTTGCTTGAAACTAGTGGAGTTCAAGAATGCAATGGAACACGTTTGGTAAGAGTTAGATTGTCGATTTAGATCCAGGCCCTAGCATCCAGCTCCTCACTATAATACGCACATTTTCATCCCATCTTTTATAATGAAACACCTCTACATCATCCTAATGTTTAGTCCAGAAATATTAATTACTTTTGTAATTAGACATTAATTTTGATATAATATTTCACGTTATGTCTTAACGTAAATGAAGTATGAAACAATACTTTGTAGATTTTGTTGTATAAACGCCGCAAATGTAATTCTATTTGAAATCTACGTATTCTTGCGCTTCCGTATAGCAGAAGGAGTTTGTTTTGCGATACTTTTTCTGTAATATGGGGGTAACAAGTAGAAGAAGATAATCTTGGTGGGAGTTCGGAAACCTATAGACGGACGGGTACGGAGTTAATAACTGAAAAATTGATTAATTTTGGGGGATAGATAAGCAATTTTTTTGTTGTTGCTTGAAACTAGTGGAGTTCACGAATATCAGACGGATATTGCATTGAGACGGAGGATGCAGTTTTAACATGCAGAGATAAGAAGAAATATAACTGTCTAGAAAACAATTTCTTCGTCATTGGTGCAATGACGATTTGGGGAAGAAATCAGATTCTGTAATTTGAAACATAGACAAATGCAGGAGTTTAATAGTTAAGAGCGACGAAAAGGAAGAACCAAGATTTACAAGCCTGGAGATTTTTCAGGAGCCAGCACAGAAGAAAATAGGAGGCTGAAGTTAACGATACATTGAGAAGCATGGAACCTGAAGCAGTCTTACCAAGAAAACACAAGGAAGTTCTAGTTTGTTTGACAGTACACCGAACAATTGTAACGTCTTACTCTTAACAAGAAGAGATACTGTGATACTTAACAAGAAGAGATCTGTTCCATGGACTGTGTGATCATACATGCGGCAATTAATCTGGAGCGCCTTGGTCCTAGGCGTCCAATGTGACCTACCGCTCTTATTGTTGGGAAATGAAGTTTGGTGTTGACTGGTTCAAAAATGGCTCTGAGCACTATGGAACTTAACATCTGAGGTCATCAATCCCCTAGACTTAGAACCACTTAAACCTAACTAACCTTATGACATCAGATACACCCATGCCCGCGGCGGGATTCGAACCTGCGACCGTAGCAGCAGCGCGGTTCCGGACTTAAGCGCCTAGATGCGCTCGGCCACAACGGCCAGCAGTTGACTGGCAATGTTGTCTCTATCACTTGTTAAGGTCCCTGGTACCTCATCACAAGATTCTTTTTCACCTTCTGGGATATAGAGACTTGATATTATTACCCATTGTACTAACATATGCTGTGGTAATTCCCTGGTGGATTTCACCATTACCTCTTGCTGTTCAAGGACTTTGGTATTTGCTGCCTACATACACCTAAGAAATTCTCTTAGTATCTTGACGAAATTGCGAACTCAGTCTATATCAAGTTCCGAACTGGTCATATCAAATGGCGAAGTCTTCTTGCTCCCATACATCGCTTCATTCGGATAGTCCAGTACTAGAGTGATCCTTCGAGTTGTAAGCTGCCATGACAGATGACAATAATTATAGTCAGAGTTTACATAATAACTCAACATTCTACCACAAGCGCACTTCTACCATTAGTTTGCAGGTGCAGAAGACTAGTTCTTTATTTTTGAACCCCTCGCAATTGACACAGTTGTTTCGTCAAGTCTGATAAAAAATTTCTCCCATGATCTATGATAACCGTCGCAGGTACACCAAACATGAGCAAACAGTTTTTTTACCATGAGAAGATATCAAAAATCATTAAAAAAAATTACTTTCCACGGGAGTCCGGTAAAATAGACCTATGATATCCATGCGTTTCAATTGAAGTGGTTTATTAGCCAATGGTAACGCTTGTAATGGTACTTCCTTATACGTGGCTCATGTCTGCTCGCCTGTGCACATTGTACGCAGTTC
Source organism: Schistocerca piceifrons (assembly GCF_021461385.2). Lineage (NCBI taxonomy): Eukaryota > Metazoa > Arthropoda > Insecta > Orthoptera > Acrididae > Schistocerca > Schistocerca piceifrons. The sequence continues at coordinate 1,021,796,059 of NC_060139.1, read as the reverse complement.
TTGATGTATTCTTCCACGTCTTCGTTCCTCCCATTCAACCAGTACCATTCCGCTACCTTTCATACTATTAGTCATGTGTTTCTGCTAACACTTCTTCCTTGATGTTACCTGGTACAGCCACACTTGTACCAACCTATCTGACTTGCACAACGAACTATTATACTGCTACATTGTGGTTACATCATGTCTAGCTTGCAGTTGATGTCTGCAGCTTTAGGTGCTTGCCACCAGGATATGGTCTTATGTCTGTGTTACTGCTACCTCCCTATTTAAATCACATGCATCTCTGTAATTTTTGCCTGGCTTAGGTATTACCACCTTATTAAGCTGTTGCAAATTGTACGCCACAGAATGTTCTTCATCATTTACCAATTGACATAAAACGTATTCGAATGCCGGAATAGGAGTATCAAATGACAGCACAAACTCCTACTGACAGTTTGGGAAAATCAACACCAGATTCCATGTCAATACACTGAATGCAACTTGACACTCCATATACTCGAATATCATACATTTCTTCAATAGTTGCATGAGTGCCATGCAACATCAGTGAACCGATTTGCAAATTTACTATTATAATTTAATATTCCCAAAACTGATTGTAGCTCCCTAATTATATCAGGAACTAAAAACCTTGTACTACTTGTACAATCTAAGATCAGTTTTTACCACTTTTTCACTAATTACATACCCTAAGAAGCCAGCTTTCTCCAAGGCAAAATGACACTCCTCCATGTTTAAAGTGTGGTGGTGGGCATGTAACCTTTTAAAAGCCTCATTCAGTCACTGGATATGCTCTCCCATATCACTTGAAGACACAATTATATTATAAAGGTACACCAGAGATTGCCAAGATTTCAGACCTGTCAGTACCCTGACCAGCGACCGTTGAAATGTGGCTGGTGCATTCTTTAATCCGAATGGCTTCCTCCAGTATTGATAATGACCCTAGAGGACCGAAATAGTTCAGCCAGTCCTCAGGAGCCATCTCTAACGGATGGTTCCCACTTCATAAATCTGTAATAGAGAAGTGCTGGCACTGTCCTAAATTACCGATGTTCTCTGTGGTTTTGGGAATTGGGTATGCATCTGTTAGTATATTACTGTTAAGATGCACCAGAATCTGTATTTCTAGGAACTGGCTGCAAACTTTTAGGGCGCTACGACAATGGTTGCCCCTCATGGACTAGCACCCACTCCTGTTATTCCATCAGCTGGCTGTTGGTTAATGAAATGCTCCGTAATAGGCTGTATATACCGAGGTATGTGATGCAGTTTATGGCATATCAGTGTTTCATTCCCTGTTATTACTTAATGTTGCGTAATGGTGGTCGCTGGCAACAGACCTTGAGAATACTACACTCCTGGAAATTGAAATAAGAACACCGTGAATTCACTGTCCCAGGAAGGGGAAACTTTATTGACACATTCCTGGGGTCAGATACATCACATGATCACACTGACAGAACCACAGGCACATAGACACAGGCAACAGAGCATGCACAATGTCGGCACTAGTACAGTGTATATCCACCCTTCGCAGCAATGCAGGCTGCTATTCTCCCATGGAGACGATCGTAGAGATGCTGGATGTAGTCCTGTGGAACGGCTTGCCATGCCATTTCCACCTGGCGCCTCAGTTGGACCAGCGTTCGTGCTGGACGTGCAGACCGCGTGAGACGACGCTTCATCCAGTCCCAAACATGCTCAATGGGGGACAGATCCGGAGATCTGGGTAGTTGACTTACACCTTCTAGAGCACGTTGGGTGGCACGGGATACATGCGGACGTGCATTGTCCTGTTGGAACAGCAAGTTCCCTTGCCGGTCTAGGAATGGTAGAACGATGGGTTCTATGACGGTTTGGATGTACCATGCACTATTCAGTGTCCCCTCGACGATCACCAGTGGTGTACGGCCAGTGTAGGAGATCGCTCCCCACACCATGATGCCGGGTGTTGGCCCTGTGTGCCTCGGTCGTATGCAGTCCTGATTGTGGCGCTCACCTGCACGGCGCCAAACACGCATACGACCATCATTGGCACCAAGGCAGAAGCGACTCTCATCGCCGAAGACGACACGTCTCCATTCGTCCCTCCATTCACGCCTGTCGCGACACCACTGGAGGCGGGCTGCACGATGTTGGGGCGTGAGCGGAAGACGGCCTAACGGTGTGCGGGACCGTAGCCCAGCTTCATGGAGACGGTTGCGAATGGTCCTCGCCGATACCCCAGGAGCAACAGTGTCCCTAATTTGCTGGGAAGTGGCGGTGCGGTCCCCTACGGCACTGCGTAGGATCCTACGGTCTTGGCGTGCATCCGTGCGTCGCTGCGGTCCGGTCCCAGGTCGACGGGCACGTGCACCTTCCGCCGACCACTGGCGACAACATTGATGTACTGTGGAGACCTCACGCCCCACGTGTTGAGCAATTCGGCGGTACGTCCACCCGGCCTCCTGCATGCCCACTATACGCCCTTGCTCAAAGTCCGTCAACTGCACATACGGTTCACGTCCACGCTGTCGCGGCATGCTACCAGTGTTAAAGACTGCGATGGAGCTCCGTATGCCACGGCAAACTGGCTGACACTGACGGCGGCGGTGCACAAATGCTGCGCAGCTAGCGCCATTCGACGGGCAACACCGCGGTTCCTGGTGTGTCCGCTGTGCCGTGCGTGTGATCATTGCTTGTACAGCCCTCTCGCAGTGTCCGGAGCAAGTATGGTGGATCTGACACACCGGTGTCACTGTGTTCTTTTTTCCATTTCCAGGAGTGTATAAATCCTCCAATTCCAGTAGCTGTTTCTCTACCTTTTCCATTCCTTTCAGATGCTCTGCCTTCCTACACTATGCAGTTGTAGCAGCGGCCTGCGTCTGACCATGGCTCACTTTTGATGTGTCCCAATCGTCCTCTTCTACGCTATAGGGCACAACTGAAGAAAATAATTAATTTCACAAATTATCTCTACAGGTCTTCAATATAATCTCCATTCTTTCTTATGGCAACTTCCCCACGTTTAGGAAACTTCTGCGTTTCGGACAGGGAACCTTCACTGATGAGCTGTCTCATTACTTGGGTCACCTCACTGAAGCTTCATCAGTTGTTTCAAAACGTTTTCCACAGAGTCGTTCCCTCAATTTGGGAAACAGCGCAATGCCTGGTGGGCTCGTATGAGGACTGTAAGGTGGATGCGGAAATGTGTCCCGTCCATATTTGTCGAGCTTTTCTCTTTCTGGTAGGGCAATGTGCGGTGTTGCGTTATGGTGCAAAATGAGGGGATACCGGCTGCAAGTACGTCAGGGCTTCATTAACGGATTTTCGGTAGCAAAACATTTTGCAGAAACAGCTTGTAGTACACACGTCTTACAGACATCCCCGGTGGTAATCTGTAGCTGTGACTCCATTCATGTCATACGCAAAGATTATCATCAATTTCACCTTTGACTGTTGGCGGCGGAATTTTTATGAGCGTGGAGAGTCGGAACTTTTTCACTGTGATGACTGAGATTTTAGTTCTGGCTCAAAGTCTAGCTCCCATGTTCATCAAGTACAACAACCCTTTTCAGAAAATGTTCGACAGTGCTGAAGCAAATCGTCTGTGATTATTCTGTGACCTGCTGTCTGCTCTTCAGTCAGATCATGCGGAACCTCTCCGGCAGCAACTTTTCTCATCATTAACTTTTCAGTTATGATACTGTAAACTGAAGTCACAAGCATTCTGGCCGCATATGAAACTTCCTCGCACATTTTACGTCGATCCTCTCGCTAAATGTCATTATCAATAACCTGAGAGGTGTAGTCTGTTGCAGTTGATGGCCTTCCATTTCTTGGGTTGTTCTTGGTGTTTACCCTATCTTCATGAAAACGAGGAGACAACCGTGATACTGTGCTACGATCAATGTTCCACTTCTTGGAGCATAATATCTGAGGTCATCAGACTCAGAACTACTTAAACCTAACTAACCTAAGGACATCACACACATCCATGCCCGAGGCAGGATTCGAACCTGCGACCGTAACTAGGCGCTTCAGTCCGGAACCGCGCGACTGCTGTGGTCGCAGGTTCGAATCCTGCCTCGCGCATGGATGTGTGTGATGTCCTTAGGTTAGTTAGGTTTAAGTAGTTCTAAGTTCTAGGGGACTGATGACCTCCGATGTTAAGTCCCATTGTGCTCAGAGCCATTTGAGCCTTTTTTTTGCGACCGTAGTAGCAGCGCGGTTCCGGACTGAAGCGCCTAGAACCTCTCGGCCACAGCGGCCGGCGAACATTGGCTTACCTGAGGGATTACTTCCACCCGTTGTTCTAAGTGAAGCACACCAGACTGAAAGTTCAAAAAACGCTGACGCTAAAGAGTTCACGTCAATGTCTCCCACCTCGCGCATCGAAAGCGTAGTCGGTTCAATTGCTTCCATCCTACGAGGTGCCAACTTGTCACTCACACCTGCGCCCCTCTGCCCAACGGAAACTTACGTTCTCATATTTCACAGTTCCCACTATACCACATTCTGCCACTACACACGTACCTGCAGCATCAAAACTTAACAGGACTGCATGTCGGTGGACTTTGGGTTCCCTCTTGTGATTAACGAATGTCCACTTCCCCTTTGTCTAGCCTAAGCATTGTTTCTACCATCCCATCGCTGGTACCCACCCACACTGTTTCTCCCATATTGAGGCTGCTTACACTGCCTCTGGAAATGGCGCAATCGTTCACACCTGTAACATTTCACACCTGTAACACCTCCCGCTTGTCATTTATGCCTCTTCTTACTTGAATTTCTGAAACCTCGATGGCCAACCTGACAGCATGGATTCCTTTTTGAACCCTTCTAGCCATATCTGGTGACAGGGCCCTCAAGAAGGCTCCTAATACTCAATGTTCCACTTCTTGGAGCATAATATTACTTGCCTCTTCAATGGTTCACAGTTTGTACCTTTTTACATTAATCCTGTGAATCCTGTCTCCGAAACCTTCTATTGTTTTACATTACTTCTTCGTCACACTATTTAATTGGTCATGGAAAAACCATGAACATTTTGCTTTTTGCTGTAGGAGGCTTCCTTCAACAGATTAAAGGACTGCGCTTTCCGCAACCCCTTTGTTTACACCGCAACGATAGAAATACACTCCTGGAAATGGAAAAAAGAACACATTGACACCTGTGTGTCAGACCCACCATACTTGCTCCGGACACTGCGAGAGGGTTGTACAAGCAATGATCACACGCACGGCACAGCGGACACACCAGGAACCGCGGTGTTGGCCGTCGAATGGCGCTAGCTGCGCAGCATTTGTGCACCGCCGCCGTCAGTGTCAGCCAGTTTGCCGTGGCATACGGAGCTCCATCGCAGTCTTTAACACTGGTAGCATGCCGCGACAGCGTGGACGTGAACCGTATGTGCAGTTGACGGACTTTGAGCGAGGGCGTATAGTGGGCATGCGGGAGGCCGGGTGGACGTACCGCCGAATTGCTCAACACGTGGGGCGTGAGGTCTCCACAGTACATCGATGTTGTCGCCAGTGGTCGGCGGAAGGTGCACGTGCCCGTCGACCTGGGACCGGACCGCAGCGACGCACGGATGCACGCCAAGACCGTAGGATCCTACGCTGTGTCGTAGGGGACCGCACCGCCACTTCCCAGCAAATTAGGGACACTGTTGCTCCCGGGGTATCGGCGAGGACCATTCGCAACCGTCTCCATGAAGCTGGGCTGCGGTCCCGCACAGCGTTAGGCCGTCTTCCGCTCACGCCCCAACATCGTGCAGCCCGCCTCCAGTGGTGTCGCGACAGGCGTGAATGGAGGGACGAATGGAGACGTGTCGTCTTCAGCGATGAGAGTCGCTTCTGCCTTGGTGCCAATGATGGTCGTATGCGTGTTTGGCGCCGTGCAGGTGAGCGCCACAATCAGGACTGCATACGACCGAGGCATACAGGGCCAACACCCGGCATCATGGTGTGGGGAGCGATCTCCTACACTGGCCGTACACCACTGGTGATCGTCGAGGGGACACTGAATAGTGCACGGTACAACCAAAGCGTCATCGAACCCTTCGTTCTACCATTCCTAGACCGGCAAGGGAACTTGCTGTTCCAACAGGACAATGCACGTCCGCATGTATCCCGTGCCACCCAACGTGCTCTAGAAGGTGTAAGTCAACTACCCTGGCCAGCAAGATCTCCGGATCTGTCCCCCATTGAGCATGTTTGGGACTGGATGAAGCGTCGTCTCACGCGGTCTGCACGTCTAGCACGAACGCTGGTCCAACTGAGGCGCCAGGTGGAAATGGCATGGCAAGCCGTTCCACAGGACTACATACAGCATCTCTACGATCGTCTCCATGGGAGAATAGCAGCCTGCATTGCTGCGAAAGGTAGATATACACTGTACTAGTGCCGACATTGTGCATGCTCTGTTGCCTGTGTCTATGTGCCTGTGGTTCTGTCAGTGTGATCATGTGAGGTATCTGACCCCAGGAATGTGTCAATAAAGTTTCCCCTTCCTGGGACAATGAATTCACGGTGTTCTTATTTCAATTTCCAGGAGTGTATTTTCACTAAAAATTCTACTCATTAACCTTATTCGAGGCTATAAAGCATGAAAATAACACAGCAAAATTTTAAATTAAGAGATTATGAACTCAGCTGAGAAGGAATAATTAAATAATTTTTCCATTTGATGCTATTGCTTGTACTTCTCTCTCTCATGTACATTCATATACGTAGCACGTAAGGATTTGTTTTAAAAATTAAAAAGAATAAATATTTTACAGCAGAAAGACAACATACCAGTACGAACGATCAGTATTCAAGAATTTGACAGGAAAATGGAAATGTCTTGTGGCTAGCGCCTCCCGTCGGGTAGACCGTTCGCCGGGAACAATCACTCGAAGCAGAAATGTCAAGTAAACATCGCTCTAAACTGTGTAACTGAAGAGCATTTGTTCAGCAGAAGAGACATGTTTCACAATAGCGAGGACGAACAAGTGCTCATAGCTCTTAAGGTATGCACTTTAGAGCCCAAGTTTACTAGATTTTTTCCCTCGAATGATTGGTCCTTTCGTATTGCTGAATATCGACAATTCCTCCTGGAGCACCCTGTACAGAAAGACGGATATTGAACTGACCACGAAAGACGGCTTTTGTATTTTATTTGGTTATTTGAGTTACATTTCTGCAGTTCGTTTCGACATATCAACAAGTTTCCTGTGGAGGGCTAAAGAGTGTCACATTTGAATACAATATCAATATAATAACATACGATCGACAATCAGTGCTTAATGCTGAGAACTGTAAAGGAACTACAGCACTTCATGCTACCAGAAGAACAAATAGAAAAGAAAGACAATGGCTAAGCAAAACCAAGGTTAGTGATATAATAATGATAATAACAATAGTAATAGCAAGCTATACGACCTAACAATGATAATCAATGGTACATTTTTGTGGAGAGCTTTTTTGTCATTTTATTAGTAATTTGTTCATTGTTTGCGAATGTGATATATAGAACAAGCTGTAAAATTTGTAGAATGTCTTATTCGTTTGCACTTAGTTTTTGAGGGAAGCCAGGGTTAGGGCACAGTCAGAGTTGTATAAGAGTATAGGCGAACGTTAGTAGCTGTTGAACTTAACGTTGAGATACTAGTGACATATCTTATCGTCATCTTCCAACAATCATCAGTGGATTCCGGAAAAATACAGTTGATTGAAGTAGGATATTTTGAATATAAGCTTTGTAAGCTTCAGGAATATAGTGCATTACAGGGAAGGATGTGTTTTATCTCCGACACTCTTCAGTTTATTTTCTGAAACTATTGGATGATATCGATAAAGGAATCGTGATGAATCGTACACGCTTAAATAATGCTCGTTACACTCTGATTCTCCCTAATAACATAGAACAACCTAAGGTTCTTCTAACAAAAGTAACGTCACTAGTAAAGGTTACCAAAAATTTAAAAAATACGGCAATTAGCGAGACGAGAACAGTCAACGGGGTTCTCAGCATAGATGGGAATGTACTGGCGAGTGTCAGTAAAATGCATTCTAAGGTTAAAACTGAATCATGATGAGGAGATTATAACTGGTACCGGCCAACATTTCAAAAACTCAAACATCTGACATGTAGTCGCGATCTTCATTTACTAAAGACTGGCGGATCGTAGAGTCCTTTGTACGTTGTATTGATGAGAATCTTGAAGCACTATGACTACCTCAATGAACAGGCTGCTGGTCTTTGAAATGCGGATGTACCCTCGCGTGCTAAAGAGCTTATTTTATCACGTGCTAAAGAGCTTATTTTATCACGTGCTAAAGAGCCTGTTATATCAGTGATGAGGAATGTAGCTCATTCTGTCCATCGTTTTTAGAATAAGTACAGTGTCATGCAAGTCGCCATTGACGGGAAGAGGGAAGGAAAACGTTGTTGTCAAAGAGTGTCATGATCGCTGAGTATTCGACAGAGGCTCGACATTATAGCTATTGACACACTGCTTAGAACAGCTGAGACTAGAGAAGAACGGTCGATAGTGGTCGCCAACTTGCTGTAAGGGGACTACACTCAAAGAAGAGGATATTCAAACCCACGTAAGTTACTCAGTAGATCCCATATAACAAATAGTACGTCTTCCATAGCACCAAATTACTCTTACTGCGTTCTTCTTTACGTAAATTGACATACATCAGCGATTGTCATATTTCGAATCGTTATTAGCGCTTTAATACCCAATGTTGATGAATTTTCCCTAAGAAGTCGTAAACGAGGGACAGGGCCTACCAGTGATAACGTTTGCCAAAGCGTCTCTAATACTATTGTTACTTAGATAGTATAGTTCTGATAAGCCGGCCAGTGTGGCCGAGCGGTTCTAGGCACTTCAGTCTGGAACCGCGCGACCGCTACGGTTGCAGGTTGGAATCCTGCTGCGGGCATGGATGTGTGTGATTACCTTAGGTTAGTTAGGTTTAGGTAGTTCTAAGTTGTAGGGGATTGATGACCTCAGATGTTAAGTCCCTTAGTGCTTTGAGCCATTTGAATCATTTGAACAAGTTCCGATACCTTAGGCTGATGATTATTGCTGGAACACGTATCTGAACTTGTAAAGTAAACAATTTTTAATAGACATACATGCAGCATATCTGACACATGGTTAATGAAAATTCTGATTTCAGAAACGAGGCGAGACTGGACTAACAGATTTAGAATTGGTTTCATTTAATAGGTTGTAAAAGATAATTATGTAGAATTCAGTAGTTATTTAACAACACAAACGTAAGACTCACTTTTTTCTGTTGAAATATGTATGTGATATTTCGTAATAGGACCTATTATTCTAAGAAAAAATTATTTAATACGCAGTTTTAAAGGGCCATTACGTTCAGTTACTTTACTGCACACTGCATTATTTATTTGTTATTGCCGAAAACATATCGATGTTAATGCGATATAATTCAATTCCTCTCTCATACCTAACGCAAACAAAGAATAGGCTCTGAGCAATATGGGACTCAACTTCTGAGGTCATCAGTCCCCTAGAACTTAGAACTACTTAAACCTAACTAACCTAAGGACATCACACACGTCCATGCCCGAGGCAGGATTCGAACCTGCGACCGTAGCGGTCCCGCGGTTCCAGACTGTAGCGCCTAGAATCGCACGGCCACTCCGGCCGGCGCAAACTAAGTATATCTCTGCTTTGTAACCTCTTCGTGAGCTAATACAGAATGCATTAAGATTATGTGAAATTGGATTATTCGAAGTAGAAGTGCTAATGGTGTCCCACCTTTTTACTCTTTGTTTTCGAAATTGTGTTCAAACACTGTGATATGTTTACCATAATAATATTTCGTGTAACATAAAAAATAAAAAGGAAAATAATAAAAAGGTAAGCCTTCAGAGCAATCAGGACACAGTCAATGTAAGTACTTGTGCTATACAGTTGTACTTTCCAACTTCTACTTCTCTTCATTTCATTTCTGATATTTATCAGTTAAAATATTTTCACTGTATGGCACCATGGCACGTAAAATAACCAACATCTGACTGCCATGTCCTCCTGTAATACAGCCATCTGATATTGGAAAAATGTTCCAAACTGGAAATGGAAAGCACAAGAATATTTTTTACACAAAAACCATTTAAATTAGTGGTTGGTAGCTTTTTTTAATAACATATCCTATGAGAAATACAGTTTCATCATTTTTCGTTTGCCACAGAGGACCTATTTAATGGAATTTACATGTTGTCATTGTCGTCTTTAATATACAAGAATGAAATTATCGCGTACGTCCAGCAGCACACATGTTACAAATGTGCAAAGAGTTCAATCGTACTGAAGTTTCTACGGAAACGAAGTAGTATAAAGGATATTGCTGTGTTCTACGAACCATTTCACTCTGCTCTTGATCATGTTTCGCATAGTCTTGGAAGGTAATAAAGAAAGGAGGCCTGGGCACCGAGAGCAAGCAGAAATTAGGTCCCTAGAAGGTTTGGGCATAGGACAGGCAAGATACCGACTAGCCTCCTCCGCCCGGGAACAAAGGGGTTTTCAAACAATCGCCACGCGATTATGGAATTATAGTTTCCACTCACAAGGAAGACTGAAGCTCATGAAGAGCGTAATCTTACAATTCCAGCGACAGGTCCTTTGGTAGAGGATGGAGCAGCTCATTAGAAGGGAAAGCATTGCCTAACTGAGAGGCCAAATTACGATCAAACTGCTATTAGAAATTAGTTCATTGACATTGCGTGGGACGTAAGCTGGAGCAAATAAAAGTCAACAACGACTGCCCTTTCGTAACTTACTCTATGTTATTATCCTGTCTAGGAGCATGAAAATGTCAAGTTTCCTCTGTGACGCCTGTGAGGAAATATTGGGTCCAGTTGGTGAGTAGCACTTGATCCCCTCTACCAGCAGGCACAAGGTAGACATAGATGAAATACCCTAAAATCGATAACACCATAGCAGCGTGACCCTGCCTGTGAAATTGTTGGACGTTAGGGTGTACTCCCTACTTTTATCCTATGGAGATATCTTCATGTGCCCCAATCAGGCCTGTAATCTGTAGCAAGATGGAATACGGCTACTGCAGAAAATTATTTGCGTGTTATCTGACTTAATAGTTCTCTCGCAATATGATTAATATCGATGGCTTTCAGTTAGACAATAAAGAATGGCCAGTGGAGCGTAATGAGGACATTAACGTTAATGGAATTTGGTACTGGACTATCCAAAAACACGTATCACATACCCAAATCTTCTTTTTTTTTAATTTTGGCCTTAATATGAAGGAGCTTGTCACCATTAACAGACTAAGTGCACAGTACAAGACAAGCAACGAAACAACTGTGCAGTTGAAGGTGACACCCTGCGCTGTTCCATTGTAGTGTGCGAAAACATTATGATTAACATAAAAATATAAATTTATTACTTATGTGAACTGTCAAATCTTTAAATATATTTATAAGTTAATTAGATTTTGTAAAAATTATCTTTAATAATAATTTAAGTTTGAATTTATCATTCGATTGGTTCTTTAATTTAACTAATTTATGGGAAACCTTAACTTTGAATTACCTAATGTTCAATGTCCTTATATACATGTTCAAAATATGGAGAGTTATTAATTTTAAAAATATGACAAGGTTTACATTCCATGTGCAAAGTAACTATAATTTAATTTTAATTTTTGTCTCTGCCTTTTGTAAGTGCTTGAATAGGATGTTGCCAGAAGCCATTTGAAATAATGTAATGTAAAATATCCCAAGTATCTAACGCATGTGAAAGGAATATCACTCACACAAAATCCAAAGTACAGTGGAATCGGCTTACCACGAAGTACGGCTGCGTTCTTAGCAGTGAAGTGTCACGAACAATGGCCATACCTGCTGTGGACATCTGTAGCAGAAAATATTTCGGACGGACATCTATTTTTTGACCAGTTATGGCAAAACTGCCTACCGTAGCAGCTAATTTCACATCATAAATACTAGACAAGGGCTGTTTATGGCGCAAGTGATTCCATTGTGGTCAGTCCCACAAGAAAGAGTACGACATTATTTTAAATGTGACGTCCGCAGCCACACCTCTGGTATTGGTCTAGAATCTGTGATCATTGCGCTTTTGCGCAGTGTATATATAAGCAATGGGAGAGTTGAATATTTTGTTTTATCGTTTGCTGTTTAAAATGAGTGCAAAATGTCTCAAGCGTCACGAGGCAGTGCTCCTTGTAAACCATCCAAAGGGACCAAAGCTTTCATATGGAGCTGCTGCTAAAATCTTAAAAAGTCAAAGATATTCGTTGCGGAGTGGGTCAAACGATATTTAGAGGTTGGAAACGTGGGTGATTTACAGGAGAGCGAGGTAACGTACGCGACGTGGCTATTTGCACTTATTTACAGCCAGTTTAAACGCTGAATAAATGGTCAGTATTTATCAGAACTGCCTTCTGAGGTCCGTTAAGAAGCTACTTGATTAGAATGAGGCAAACTGGGTGCATCAAGAGGATAATGATCTGAAACATCGCAACCGTCTCTGTACAGTGTGGAAATAAGACAATGGGATGTCGACGACTGATTGGCCTGCAGTGTCTCTGGATATAAATCCAATAGAAAATGTTTGGTGGTATATTAAGATCAAGCTTACAGGAAAGCCAATATATGCTTTGAAGCAGCTGTAATATAAAATCAGGACGATATGGAGATCGTTACCAAGAGAAAATGCAGAAATACTCGTGAAAAGCAGTCCAAAAAGGTGTAAAGCTATAATCGATAATGGCAGCGATTGGATTAACTATTAGTTTATTGCGTAATTAGTAATAACATTTATTTATAATAGTGTCTTTTATTTCATACGGATAACGATGTACACTTTTTTGTAGAACTGACTGCTACTATGATTCTGCATTCTGTTTAATAACTGTGATTCTGTACAAACTACAGGTGTTTAGAAAATTAGAAGTGACGAGGAGATGTACGAAAATATAGAGAAAATACCATAAGTCATGGCCAAGTGCAGATTAATGTATTTTGGACACCACTATCGAATGAATGAGAATAGGCTAACGAAACAAACATGGCTTTACATCTGGAAAAAGAAGTCAACAGTAGAGTGGATTACGGAATAAGAAAAGGGTTAGAAAGAACCAACATCAAGTAACGGAACTAACAGAAATAAACCTTTTCAAGTAAAAAAGACTAAATTTAACAGGTTTTCAAGGCAGAAAATACGAGGAATCGGAAACATGGACAGAAGAGCGGAAAAGACAACATGGGGAGAAGGTGGAGTACTTGAAAAATAGAAGCAAAAATAAATAGTGGAATGAAAAGTCGATACTTGATTCTAGCTGGTAAATACGAAGCTTAAAAAATATGATTCTGCAGAAAAATTCTCTCTACCATACCGCATACTAACATTTCAGATACAATCCTCACCCCTTCGTCTACATTTTGCTCTCCCAAGTCACCATACGGTGGCCGGCAGGCGGCACATATTGTACCAAATTTATCCCCCTCCTTTGCCCGCCCTTTCTGTTATGTTCCCAGAACACATAGGAGAAGCAAGATTGGTGGTAACCTTCTGTATAATACAGACATTCTGTACTCTCGTGCGCCTTAATTGATATGTATGTTGGAAGGGGTAAGATGTCTCTTGACATATAATAGGAGGTATACTGCTGTAATTCTGAGATCAACGCTGTTCGCGTTGCATAGCGCCTCTCTTGTAACACATGTTGCTGCAGGTTTTTGTGAGGCTCTTGCACTTATTGAACGAAAGCCTGAAGAAATTCTCCACGGTATTTGCCTGTACACTTATCCACGTGGTAACATTTAGCTCAAATTGTTGTGACTTTTGTCTAACAGATTCGAAGTTGTGTAATGGTTCATCACATTGCAGTAGAAGGCTCCGACGTTAATAATGCGTACCGAGCCGCAGTAAAGCCTAGGCTGGTCCATTGTTGAATGTATCAGACCGTGTCACCCAGCACAGTTACTATTATGAAGCTTGTAATTGCAAGTTGGTAATTAGACAGTAGGTCTCCGCCGCATCTCTTTTTCCGGCAGTGTATTTCAGAATGTGTGTTTATCGACGGGCATTTCTCTGGAACACCGCAACCGGCTCTTAGTACAACGAATAGTCTGAAAAACGAACAACACTAATAATAACTGCTAAAGGCTGTGAATTGGGAAATACTGTACAATTTTCAGCCCGTCCGATTGACGACGTGAACCGGTCATTTGTTAATAAGTGCGACGTGTTCCTTCCATTTGTGTAAAATAAAGCAAAGATATTTACAGCCTCCTAAGAAATGCGAACATCTTCTCTATTTATTCCTTCTTTTATTAATTTTTATGTCCAACTAATTGGGACTTCCGCCTTTGACGGGTTTTGGTCTTACCTATATGTCCGTCAAGTACACGTCAAGCTAGCGTGGAAGACTATTTGTCTGTTTGTCGTAGTAGTGCTAGACGAAGGCAGACGATATTCTCTGGTGTTTGGAAGAGAAGGAGAGAGTTAGTGATAGGCTGAACGTACCAGTCGAAGAGTGATGATAAGAGCTTTGACAAAAACGTAAACCTTCTACAAATAACTGGTCTGATAGAGCGCATTATTTTCTCATAAAGTTTCATTGCAACCTACACTAAATCACAAAGTGAAAGCTTCATCTTGATACAAATGACTTCTTGAACATAATGATTACACATTATCCTTCAATACACACAACTCCCTGCTTTATGTGAATGGCAGACATTTGCCACGCCGGACATTTGCCACACTTGCCCCTTCGCCAGGCAGCGATCCCTCAGGTAAGGGACGCCCTTCCTCGTACTTCTTCTGTCCGCTTTCAAACCGCCGACTCCACATCTTACTCGATACAATCAGTACGTAAGGGACCTTCTTCTTCAACATCTCGGCCAAATACAGAGCTTCTTTTCGGAAATCAAAATATTTATTACTTTTGGGAAACGAAAGCAATACCGACAATTATGTCAGTATGAAATTAGTTCTGCCAAACACAAATACCTTCCTTCCACGCTTACTGATTGCGAAAGAAAGAGTCCATCGTCATGGGAGCAACAAGAAAGGAACGATGTAAAGAGAATGCGAATGTACGCTAATCATTTCTTTTTGATCACTGCATTTGTGTTTACTTTAATTACTACAACTGAATGCCCAAAAGACAATAAGGAAAGAAGAAGTGGTTATGTGAATGTCTGAAAAGAAGAACGACATACTCCATATTAAGTACTCTCTAAAATGCGATATCCGTGCGGTGAAACATTAGTTAATAAAGTGTAGGGGGACAATGTTCAAAACATGACTGAAAATACGTTCACTAAATAGAGATAAAAACATCTATGATTGACGTACATTTTTAAAATTTTAGAAATAATTAAATGAAGTAATACAGAACGCTATGCTTGTAACTTACGTTGTTGTTCTACATTATTTAGCTCTGGTATTTACAGCGTCACAGAGAAAGCATCCTAGGTTTTGGAGGGAAAAGCCGAAATTGTAATGATCTACACTACAACAGAAACAAGAAGCACAACTTAAGGAAAAATAATGTAATGTGTGTTTCAGCTCACAAGCGACATTGAAGCAGATAGTTCCTGTGACTTAGTATGGGCAGAGGTTATATTCGACAACCGGAGTAAATTAATAACTGACTCCTTTTACCGACCCCCGGTCTCAGATGAAACAGTTGCTGAACAGTTCAAAGAAAACTTGAGTCTCATCACAAATATGTAGCCTACTCATACAATTATAGTTGGCACTGACTCCAATCTACCTTCCGTATACTGACAAAAATACATTTTCAGGCCATATTGTAGATAGAAAACAACTTCCGTAATTGTTCTAAATGCTTTTTTTTAAATTATTTTGAACAATTAGTTCACGAGGCCATTCAAATTGTAAACAGATACGAAAACACACTTGACCTCTTAGCCACAAATAGTCCTGAGCATTACGACGGATACACGGATTAGTGAACACACAGTCGTAGCGAGACTCAATTCCGCAACAAAGAAATTCAGCAAAACTAAACGCGAAATATATCTATTTATAAAAGCAACCAAATATTAGGTTGACGTCTTTCTAACAGACAGTCTCCAATCCTCCCAAACTGTGTAAGTGAAGACCATATGTGGCTTAAGTTCAAAGAAATAGTATCAACAGCACTCGAGAGATTCATACCAAATAAATTAATAAGAGACGGAACTGATCCCCCATGGTACACAAAACACGACAGAAAGCTGCTGCAGGAGCACCGAAAAAGGCAAGTATAATTTAGACGAACGCAAAATCTCCCAGATTGGCGAAGTTTTACTGAGACTCGAAATTTGGTGCCGTTTCCAATGCGAGATGCATTTAATAGTTTCCACAACGAAACTCTCTGTAGAAATGTGGCGGAAAATCCAAAGAGATTCTGGTTCTATGTTAAGTAAACCAGCGGAAAGGTTCAGTAAGCGATGAGGAGGAGGAGGAGGAGGGGGAGACAAGGGACGCAACCCTTCGGAGCAGGTAAAATCGTGACAAATGTCCGGCGTGGCAAATGTCAGCACACTCTTTATGCACCTGTTTCGAGTTTTCACAAATAAAAATACTAAGCAACCGGCGGGAATAGAAAATAAAATAAATTGAACGTCGGAAGAGACCGCCATATGCTTTGTATCACATTCGGTTACACACGTATGTTTTTGAAATCTTTCATGCTAACCACCTACGATAGGTACACAGGTAACAACCAGTCTTACACTTAACAATTTTTCCCATTTACTGTAAGTGACGTAGCTCGTTGACTATACTGAAATGCTCAGAAGCTTGCTGCAAAAATGAATATCTTTTTGGGAGGCCATCGAACTGCACGGCTTCTGAAGGCCACGACAGGCGACACGCAGACCTCGTGAAAGTCTGCACCGCGGTCAGTGCCCGCAGGGGCAGGTCAGTGCACGCAGGAGTCCAGATAACCCGACCAGGGCAATCGCTCACCTTCAGTCGGCCGCACTATATAGGGACCCCCTAAACGTGGCGAAGGCGTACTCCTCGGCAGGCAACATGAGGACATCCACCCTCGCCGTCTTGTCGCTGCTAGTGGCTCTGGCCGCCCCAGTTGTACCAGAGAAGTATGGTGAGTAGCTCGCTGCTTCCATAGCGATCCAAGATATGGCAATGGCACCTGACAGATTTCTTACAGCGAAGAAAGAAATTTATCCAATCCCTTCTCATTACTATTCTATGTCCAATTTTAGGTGCTTTCAAAGCCAAAAGGCTTCATTGTTAGTCATATAGCTCGGTAATTATCACAATATATGCCTGAGAACGAAGCCTTTTGACTTAGACTGCAGGTAGTGGAAAATAATACGTATAGCCTATTATACGTAAAAAACGATAAAAAATGGAATAAAAAGTTGTGTATGCTCTATATTTTTAAAAAAAGTATGGTGAGCATTTTCGGGGTACTTCTTTTTATAGTCATTAGCCCGTCGAATGATTGAGGCCCTCTTCCACCTCTTCCTTTTCATCTTTGTAAACAATATCCGCAACCATTTGCTACCGTCTGTCCTACCTTTCTTTACAGTGCCAAGTTACCTACCGTTTACTACATATCAAAATGAATTGTCCTCTTTCTCATGACAACTTCTCACGTATTTTGTACGTAGCCTGTACCTTTATCTATCTATTCGTTTTCCACTTTGTCTTCCACAAGGTTTTTAGTGCTGTAGCACCACATTACAAACACTTCTATTTCTTCTCCATCATTTACGTAATCCTCGTCCCATTTAGACAATATGATTTTTCATATCATAGAGACTGGTTTCTTCTCTTCTTTATAACGTACAAATTTTTTTCCAGTATCTTTAGTAATTTTTTTTTCATCCACTAACGCAACATTTTACTTTCTCTTCTATCTTTCCCAACATTTTATGTTTGGCACATGATTTTCTCGTCTGTGATCCTCCCCTATCTACTATTCTTAGAGTAAATTTGTCCAAGTCCTGCACAAAGAAGACTGGCCAGTATATGTAACAAGTCACTATCGATTCTGGTCCGTAGAAATAATGCGTCTGTGATTCTTTGAGTTTGTTTGACTGCTGTCTAGACCATTATTGCGTTTCCTAGAATTTCATCCATTTTCATTGTTCAAACTACTTCGTCCCCATAGATACTGTGTACTTCCCACTCGTTTGGAATCTAGTCATATTCCCCTACATTCTCGATCGCTGCCTGTAGTGCCACAGATGCCATCAATCCATCTAGGTCTTCCACCTTAATTCCTTCCACTAATACGTGAAAAGTGGTTTTTATTCATAATCGCAACTCCAATGCAAGAGGGCCTGGGTTCGATTCCCGGGCGGGTTGGAGATTTTCTCCGCTCGGGGACAACGTGTTGTGTTGCCCTCATTGTAATTTCATCCTTCTCAGCGGCGAAAAAGTTGCCCAATGTAGCGTCGACTGAAATAAGACTTGCACTTGGCGTCCCAACTTCACCGGATGCGACCCCCCCGGCCAACGATGCCATATGCTCATTTCCATTTTTTCTGATATTCATCCGGCATTATGTAAATTTTTCTTGGTAGTGTACCTCCAAAATTCATCCTAATTCTGTAACGGAATGTGACACTAACTAACATAGAATTATCTGGAAATCAGCAAACACCATTAAATTTATTTTGAAATTTTAACTTGTACAAAATGTCTGTGTATTTGCTCCATTATTCTGTGAGCAATAGTGTTCCGCCTTCGCTAATACTGGACACCTATTAGCACTAAGAAAATCACTCCTCCTCTAATGTCCGAGTCATGTTGTTACAGCAATTATGGTTTTCAGACATGGGTCATTCAGGCATTTCGGAAAGGACAGGAAATGGAAACGGTCGTGATCTTTTTCCTAATATGATCAGCTTTTTTGTGGGCGTGGAGAAACCACAGAAATGACTTACTAATCAACGATTTGAACGTCCCAAGTTAGTCACACATTAGACAGGGGCCTACTTTCTCCAGAACTGTTCCTAATGCAGAGCTTATCTTCTCTGGTTGCTTCTTGCTAATATATCATAACATACAACAACGTTTCTTTGAAGTGTTTGGGGTTTTATTCCTATAGCTCCTTTGATCAACTTCCCTGTAATTAGGGTTGAAATGAGAAGGAAAGACCTGTGGATGTTTAATACTTGCTCAAACAATAGAAACCAACTGGAACGCAATTATTAGCTGAATAGAATACTTTCGGAAACGATGCACTTTACATCTGTTTAATTTTAATTTTTCAGCCGACCAGGAACTTCTCGTAAAGCAGCAAAAAATCTACAACCTACTGTACCTGCTGGACCGGCCCATTTTCGATGAAGAACTGAAGAGCATAGCGCAGAGCTACAAGCTAGAGGAAAACATTGACAAATACGTGGTATGCTACTTGCTCTCTCTCAGAAACTATTTGTAACGATTATTATAGTCCATTATATTTGTCGTGTCTAATCCATTCACTATGTTTCTCAACAGAAACCAGAAGTGGTCGAGAAATTCCTGAAGTACTATAAATACGGTTACTCCAAACAACGCGGAGAGGCCTTCTCCCCGTTCTACAAGTTCGACACGTATCAAGTGATCAGTATTTTCGACGTCTTGTTCTACGCTAAGGACTTTGACACGTTCTACAAGGTACTGAACACTGGTCTGTTGAGCGAACGCTAAGCGTATCGTACGCCGGGCTGCCACTGAATCCCGTCAATTGCCTGTTTATTGCAGACGGCCGTGTGGATGAGGGAGCACATGAACGCGGGCCAGTTCGTGTACGCCTTCACGGTCGCCGTGCTGCATCGCGAGGATACCAGGAACATCACTCTGCCGCCCCCCTACGAAATCTACCCCCAGCTGTTCGTCAAGTCCGACGCTATCCAGAAGGCGTACGACGCACGCTTCCAAGGTAAGCGACCGAGTGGTTGGACATTACCATCACCAGGTCCACCGAGTAGCGAAGTTAGACAGCCGCCTAGTGCACCGATTTTGTTCTATATTTTAAAAGTGGAAGGGGAACCCTGGTTCCCAAATATTTTATTTTTATTTATTTATGAATGCTAGACGCCCCCCCCCCCCCCCCCCCCCATAGACCATGGACTCTGCCGTTGGTCGGGAGGCTTGTGAGCCTGAGCGATACAGATAGCCGTATCCTAGGTGCAACCACAATGGAGGGGTATCTGTTGAGAGGCCAGACAAACGTGTGGTTCCTGAAGCGGGGCAGCAGCCTTTTCTGTGGTTGCAGGGGCAACAGTCTGGATGATTGACTGATCTGTGCTCGTACTGCGAACGGCTGAAAGCAAGGGGAAACTACAGCCGTAATTTTTCCCGAGGGCATGCAGTTTTACTGTATGGTTACATGATGATGACGTCCTCTTGGGTAAAATATTCCGGAGGTAAAATAGTCCCCGATTCGGATCTCCGGGCGAGGACTACTCAAGAGGACGTCGTTAGCAGGAGAAAGAAAACTGGCGTTCTACGGATCGGAGCGTTGAGTGTCAGATCCCTTAATCGGGCAGGTAGGTTAGATAATTTAAAAAGGGAAATGGATAGGTTAAAGTTAGATATAGTGGAAATTAGCGAAGTTCGGTGGCAGGAGGAACAAGACTTTTGGTCAGGTGAATACAGAGTTATAAATACAAAATCAAATAGGAGTAATGCAGTAGTAGGTTTAATAATGAATAAAAAAATAGGAGTAGGGGTAAGCTACTACAAACAGCATAGTGAACGCATTATTGTGGCCAAGATAGACACGAAGCCCATTCCTGCTACAGTAGTATTAGTGTATATGCCAACTAGCACCGCAGATGACGAAGAAATTGATGAAATGTATGATGAGATAAAAGAAATTATTCAGGTAGTGAAGGGAGACGAAAATTTAACAGTCATGGGTGACTGGAATTCGAGAGTAGGAAAAGGAAGAGAATGAAACGTAGTAGGTGAATATGGACTGGGGGTAAGAAATGAAAGAGGAAGCCGCCTAGTAGAATTTTGCACAGACCATAACTTAATCATAGCTAACACTTGGTTCAAGAATCATAAAAGGAAGTTGTACACATGGAAGAAACCTGGAGTTACTGAAAGGTTTCAGATAGATTATACAATGGTAAGACAGAGATTTAGGAACCAGGTTTTAAATTGTAAGTCATTTCCAGGGGCGGATATGGACTCTGACCACAATGTATTTGTTATTATCTGTAGATCAAAACTGAAGAAACTGCAAAAAGACTGAATTTAAGGAGATGGGACCTGAATAAACTGACTAAACCAGATGTTTTACAGAGTTTCGTGGATAGCATAAGGAAACAATTGACAAGAATGGGGGAAAGAAATACAGTAGAAGAACAATGGGTAGCTTTGAGGGGTGAAGTAGTGAAGGCAGCAGAGGATCAAGTATATAAAAAGACGAGCAAAATAACTGGTGTTGGTCAAAATAGAGAAGATATAAAATGTAGATTGGCAATGGCAAGGAAAGCGTTTCTGAAGAAGAGGAATTTTTTACCATCGAGCATACATTTAAGTGTCAGGAAGACGTTTCTGAAAGTATTTGTATGGAGTGTAGCCATGTATGGAAGTGAAACATGGACGATAAATAGTTTGGACGAGAAGAGAATAGAAGCTTTCAAAATGTGATGCTACAGAAGAATGCTGAAGATTAGATAGGTATATCACATAACTAATGAGGAGGTATTGAATAGAATTAGGGAGAAGAGGAGTTTGTGGCACAACTTGACTAGAAGAAGGGATCGGTTAGTAGGACATGTTCTGAGGCATCAAGGGATTACCAATTTAGTATTGGTGGGCAGCGTGGAGGGTAAAAATCGTAGAGGGAGACCAAGAGATGAATACACTAAACAGATTCAGAAGGATGTAGGCTGCAGTACGTACTGGGATATAAAGCAGCTTGCACAGGACAGAGTAACATGGACAGCTGCATCAAACCAGTCTCAGGACTGAAGACCACAACAACAACATGAATGCTGGTAAGCCTATGGCCATCAGGCCCTCTTTATACCTATCGAAGTATCTTACATTATATTCACTACGACACACATGTTATAATACGTCTTATATCTAATATGGGATGCAACACCTACAACAACAATAAGTAATGGAAACAGTGGGAGCTATAACAGACGAGAACACAGTTCATATTAGTTCATGAAAACTGTTATAACCAGGCGAACTACAATCATCTGGTCGTAACTGTCGTTTCTTTGATCGCTCTCGGAGATTGCTCATCTGAACTATAACAGACGAAATATTACTTTATTACGCGAATGATAAAGAGCTTTACTTAACTTGATACACTCCTTTGCCGCAAGACTGCGTGATACATTACAATTGTCATTGACGATGAAAGGCTCATTTGATGCACTAATCAACAAAGTGTTCTCTTCAAGTACAATGTCCAACATTTACAGAAGTACATTTCCGTCTGAGACTTGAATAACTCTTTAGTCCTACTCGACAATGTTGACTGTTTCAGCTGAGGTCACCAAATCGGCAGAGCACTTCCACTCTCCGCTTTGTACTAACCTCCGTGCGAGGGTGCTGCTGTGCTAAGAGAGATAGTGTGTCTTCTTCAGCTGGCCCATTCATAGGTGCGGACTGCAGCAAGACATCGCTAACGATTGTGTTATCGATGTGCATTGCGGACTTTGGTGTGGCACCGCGATATCTGGTGATACCAAAAAACAACATAGATAGGCCCGAAGGTTCGTATGGAGGACACTGACACCAGTGGACGTGAGGGAAGAAAGACCGACAGAGAACAAGAAATGTGAGAGGTCATATGTAATGAAGAGGCGGGGAAAGAAAGTGACATGACTAAATGATAAACAAAAAGAGACAAGGATAACTAGCTGAAAATGGGAGCCCCCTACTGTTTAGCAGAGGGAAACTGACCATATAAGGTGATTTACGAGGGCAAAGTGACGAAGCTGACTAAGCAAAGTGTTCCGGCTTCTTCTTAAATACAGTAGGGTGCCGAATTCTGTAGAGTGCCGGATAGAATGTGCCAGTCGCGGACAGAAGCACAGGAAAAAGAGTTCGCGAGTTTTTCTGTTTTACGGATGGGCGTAGCTAAAATAGCACCAAATTCAATGATACATTCAGAACTGCAAATCCATAAAATTCCTGAAACTATACAATGAGACGTATCTCATCCAAAGGGAGGAGTAACATCCCAACCTACTCCAAATGAAAATTTTCCAACTGATTTTGAATGTTTAGTTCAGTAAACAACTTCATCCCTAAGTGCCAAAGTAAGACCAGAGTCTAACACCAACGACGTAGAGAAACCAGCCTCCCAGCTGTCACAATAATTGGGACTTTGAATCTCAACGGGTCTGGGAGCCTCATATTGCTCGGTCGGATTGGCGGAAATGTGAGTTGAGTTTTCTGTACGTTTACATGGTTAGTGGCTTTCTCCCTTGGCCATAACAAAACAGGAACATTTCTCATGGGGCCACGATAGCAACAATAACTTGCTATCCTGCTCGACGATGACACACGCCAGTTAATGATCCACTATTATTGCAGTAGGGTTTTGGAACATATTCTGTGTTCGAACATTATGAATTCCCTCTAATAAAACGATTTATTGACACGTAGTTAGCACTGATTCAGAAAATATCGTTCTTGTGAAACACAACTGGCTCGTTATACTCATGAAGTTATGAGTGTTATCGACAGGGGATGTCAAACTGATTCCATATTTTTAGATTTCCAGAAGGCTTTCGACACGGTTCTTCTAGCCAAACTGCCCGCCTATGGAATATCGCCTCAGTTGTGTGACTGGATTTGTGATTTCCTGTCAGAAAGATCACATTTCGTAGCAATAGACGGAAAGTCATCGAGTAGAACAAAAGTAACATCCGGCTTCCCCAACGAAGTTTTATAGGCCCTCTATTATTCCTGATCTATATTAACGACAAAGGAGACAATCTGAGTAGCCCTCTTAGATTGTTTGCAGATGAAGCTGTCATTTACCTTCTTGTAAAGTCAGCAAATGACCAAACCGAATTGCAAAATGATTTAGATAAGATATCTCTACGGTGCGAAGAGTGGCAACTGACCCTGAATAAAGAAAAGTGTGAAGTTATTCACATGAGTACTAAAAGAAATCTGCCAAATTTCGATTACGTGATTACTCACATAAACCTGAAGTCTGTAAATTCAACTAAACACTTAGGGATTACAATTATAAATAAGCTAAATTGGAACGATCACGTAGATAATGATGGGGGTAGAGTAAACCAAAGACTACGATTCATTCTTAGAACACTTGAAAGTTGCAACAGGTCTACTAAAGAGAGTGCTTACACCACATGTGTCCGCTCTATTCTGGAGTATTGCTGTGCGGTGTGGGATCCGCATCAGGTGGGACTGTCGGATGACAACGAAAAAGTACAAAGAAGGGCAGCTAGTTTTGTATTATCGCGAAATAAGGGACATAATGCCACAGACACGATACGTGAATTGGAGTGGCAATCATTAAAATAAAGGCCTTTTTCGTTGCGGCGGGATCTTCTCGTGAAATTTCAATCACCAGTTTTCTCGTCCGATTTTGAAAAGATTATGTTGGCACCCACATACATAGGGAGAAATCATCATCACGATAAAATAAGAGAAATCAGGACTCGCACAGAAAAATTGTAGTGCTCGTTTTTCCCGCGGGCCGTTCGAAAGTGGAACGGTAGAGAGACAGTTCAGTAAACAACTTCATCCCTAAGTGCCAAAGTAAGACCAGAGTCTAACACCAACGACGTAGAGAAAATATCTGTCCACCACGCACTGTTCTTCTCTCGATAAATGTGAAAACACTTGTCCAGCAGCTAGTTCTTATGAAAATTTGTTTATAAGATCGGTCATGTGATTTGCTGTTTCGAAATGATAAAAATTATTTTTGTGGGGAAAGAATGACATCTATGTACAAGTTGTTGTTCGGATGTTATCCCATGCAATGACTTCCATAGAATTTAACAGCTAATGTTCGTCACTGCTGCTGTGGGATGGTACAGTAATATACCTTCAAGCTTATCCTTGAGTCTTTCTTTCCTTACACTTACCCTGCTTTTTATTAATTCCACCTACAGTTTGATGTACAAATAACTACGAAAATTTCGGCCCTTAACACAATAACAACTATGATCGGTAGGTAGCAGTGCGATGTTTCTTAACACAGTCCTCCGTTAGGAGGCACGTGGAATTAAATGTTAACGTGTCCAGTATACTTCAAAATATTTTGTCGTGTAATCGTCCATTCCAAAAAGCTGAGAAATCGTAATGGGCAATGTTGCCTGTGCAGGCTTCGCTGGCACCAAGGACAAGCCCTACGTGATAGTGTCCAACTACACGGGCTATCCAGTGCCCCGCAAGCCTGACGACGTGCTGTCTTACTTCACCGAGGACGTCGGCCTCAACTCGTTCTTCGCCTACATGCACTACCGGTTCCCGTTCTGGCTGAAGTACGACATACCTCGCAAGGGCGAGACCTTCTACTTCACCCTGCGGCAGCTGCTGGCCCGCTACTACCTGGAGAGGTTGTCGCACAAGCTGCCAGAGGTCGCCCCAGTCGACTACTACAAGCCCGTGGAGGTAAGATCTCGCAAAAAATGGTCGAAACTTGAAGTAATGGAGCTGAGGATGTTTGAAAATACTGGATAATTGTTACAAAAATGTACAGACAGCAGCCACAATTAAGAATAAACAGCCGTTACCGTTGTCGAACCGTCAAATTAATCGTAGCGTGTGTTGCTGGCTGTGTTCCGTTGCTAACTAACAAGGGAACGTCCCCATCGCACCCCCCTCAGATTTAGTTATAAGTTGGCACATTCGATAGGCCTTGAAAAACTAAACACAGATCAATCGAGAAAACAGGAAGAAGTTGTGTGGAACTATGAAAAAATAAGCAAAATATACAAACTGAGTAGATTATGTGCAAGATATCCAACATCAAGGATCGTGTGAGCCGAAGAGCGCCGTGGTCTCGTGGTTAGCGTGAGCAGTTACGGCATGAGAGATCCTTGGTTCAAGTCTTCCCGCGGGTGAAAAGTTTACGTTCTTTATTTTCGCAAAGTTATGATCTGTCCGTTCATTGACGTCTCTGTTCACTGTAATAAGTTTTGTGTCTGTGTTTTGCGACCGCACGGAAAAACCGTGCGATTAGTAGACGAAAGGACGTGCCTTTCCAATGGGAACCGAAAACATTTGATCGCAAGGTCATAGGTCAACCGATTCCTCCACAGGAAAACACGTCTGATATATTCTATACGACACTGGTGACGGCATGTGCGTCACATGAAAGGAATATGTTGTCGACTCACCTAACTTGTACACTTGGCGAATGGGTAAAAAGATTCTTCTACCTTGCCCGATTTAGGTTTTCTTGTGGTTGTGATAATCACTCTCAAAAAAGTGATGAAATCATTAGCGTTTGTCACATAAACTGAAAATAAAAAGTTAATCTTTTCACGCGAGGGAAGGCTTGAACCAAGGTCCTCTCGTTCCGCAGCTGCTCACGCTCACCACGAGACCACAGCGCTCTCGGGCTCAGACTATCGTTGATATTGCTTATCTTGCAGATAAACTACTCAGTTTGTATATTTTGCTTATTTTTTCATAGTTCCATACAATTTTTTCCTGTTTTCTCGATTGATCTGTGTTCAGTTTTTCAAGGCCTATCGAACGTGCCAACTTATAACTAAATCTGAGGGGTGTGCGATAGGGAGGTTCCCTTGTAATCAATAGCCAAGGGGATTATTTCCAGAACGAACTTTCATTCCCCCCCCCATTCATTTTTCCTCTCTTTCCCCCCTTTTATTTTCCCATTATCTGTCCAGTTTCCCACCACCTGCTCTCGGTTGTGGTGTGTCATATTTTCCAGCTTTTTAGTGCAGTTTTCAAGTGAATGTTCAGTGTTGTTCGTCCTTCCCAAGTGTTGCGAACAGAAACCATGCTGTCGCTGGGTGTGAATTTTATGTCTTTTGCGAACAGAAACCAGACTGTCGCCGTGTTTTTTAATTGCCTGTCTATTATTTTACCTGTCTGCTTCATATATGTTTTTATTAGCATCATCATCCCTTTGTTCTATGTTTTAAGTTCCACGATTTTTTCGCCATGTTACGATTTAAGTCTCCGATTTTATCGCATGTTTTTATTATTTCTTCATCTTTTTAAAACAAAGTCTGTAGGATGAAGAGCGGCATACTAAGCTGCTGCCAGCCCGGCCCCTTCGGGCGGAAATCGAAACTCAATAAAGAAAAAAAAACGCACTTTCTCTCCGCTTCAGAGTGAAACGTCGTTCTGGAAACAAGCACATAGGCTGCAGATAACCCATTTCCTTGCAGACTTGTTTTTGGAGAGGGTCGGCCTCGAGCAAAACAGATTATTTATTTTTATTTCCCAGACATGTTTCGCTTAAGTTTCAGCATCATCAGTAGGGGTTCTTAGTATCTTTCTCGTTACTACATACTGCGGACTTTCTGACTTTTTGTGTTATTTATTGTTTTATTTCATAGTGCGGAATTTTTTTCTGGTTTCACCCTTATCTTCACTGTGAAGGCTTGCACTAACTAACTTTCACTGTTACTGTTTACAAACTGTAATAAACCAGAAAAAAATGGCAGACTGTGAATTAAAACAACTGCGATGAATAACATAAAAACCTAGGAATACACAGCATGTACTAACAAGAAAGATAATAAAAAGCCCACTGATGATGCTGAAACATGACTGGGGAATCTAAATCTAAATCTAAATTGTGTTTTGCTCAAGGTGGACCATCTCCAAAAACAAATCTATTTGTAAGCAAAATGGACAGAAGAGCTGTTAAATCCCGCCTAGTCGTCGTCAAATTGTGGGGTGTCCAGGACAACCTGCTTTTCGGATCGCTAGACAGCAATTCAAGCAAATGGTTTTAATGAGTTTTAGTACAAAATGAACAACTCCATCACGAAAGACTTTGTAGCTAGTAACGAAGCTCTTTGCATTACATAATTCCTTATATTTTATCACAACTGTTGAAATATTTCATGACAGATAATAGTGATACAGAGAACATATCATTATGTTTTGCAGGTTGGTTATTACCCAGAGATTCGGCTGCAGAGCGGATTGGAGACCCCTGCTCGTCCTGAAGGCGTGATTCCAAGGGATGTTGACTCCTTCTACGTCGAGGAAATCGAGAACTATGAAAGGAGGATCCGATCTGCAATCGATCTTGGATTTTTCTTCGATGTAAGCTCAATTTTTTTCTTATGTTGCCAAACATTTTAAGCTAAAATCTACAGGTTTTGACTGAAATTGAACCATATTTTGAATGAAACAGGAGAAAGCCGACACGCATACCGTGAGGGGTAAGGACGCCACTGAAATGATCGGAAACGTAATCGATGGCAGCTCATCATCCATTCACAAGGAATTCTACGGCTCTTTGTACAGAGGGCTCATTTCCATCTTCGGTCACATCTCTGACCCAGAGCACGAATACGGCGTAAGTATTAACAGTTTTACTCGTTGGCTGTCAATGAAAATATTGCGATGATTTTATCACACACGTGTGAATTTGCAGGTGGAACCGAGCGTTCTCGAGAAGCCGGAGACCATGTTGAGGGACCCCCTGTACTACAGAATTGCGAAACGGATGCTGTCCATTTTCGAGCATTACAAGAACCAACTGGCACCATACACGCACCAAGAAGTAAGTATATGAAGCAGACGCTACGAAATAGAGCAGCGTACAGATAGAGCAGATATTAAAGTGTCCAAATTATATTTCAGCTAGCGATGCCTGGCGTGAAGGTCGATTCCGTCACTTTCGACAAACTGGTCACGTTCTTTGACGAGTTCGACATCGACGTCAGCAACGTCGTTGGAGAGGCTTACGACAAAAGTTACGTGGTTGTCCGCCAGCCCCGCCTCAACCACAAACCGTTCAACTATCACATCAAGGTCACGAGCGACAAGCAGGTGGACGCCATCGTGCGCGTTTTCTACGGACCGCGCTTCGACGCTTATGGTCGAGAGTACACCTTGGAGGAGAGGAAGAACTACTACGTGATGATGGACGTCTTCCCATACACACGTAAGATAACAGACATATCTTATTCATAACCCGTACGTTACTGTGTATAAGTAACAGTACACTCCTGGGTGCTCTTTAACGGCTCCTTAAAGATACCGGCAGCTATCCATTTTCATTGCACCACCGATTAATATCCGAAGTATTCATTGTATGTGTCCGCAGCTCGTGGTCTTGTGGTAGCGTTCTCGCTTCCCGCGCACGGGGTCCCGGGCTCTATTACCGACCGGGTCAGGGATTTTCCCTCCCTCGAGATGACTGGGTGTTGTTTTGTCGTCTTCATCATCATTACGGTCGGAGGAAGGCAATGACAAAGCACCTCCCCTAGGACCTTACCTAGTACGGCGGTGCGGGTCTCCCGCATCGTTCCCTACGCTCCTCGGAGTACAGGACCCCATCATCATCATCACTGTATACTTAGCATCTACACCAGTCGAGAGTATGTGAGAGAATGAGTAAGTGCTGGTAGGCCCGATGACCTGCTTAGCCCACTGACTGTGGAAGTTCTGATGAGAGTGCTTTTTCTAGCATGACTTGAGCTTTTTTATTCAGGGTATTGAGAACATGAACCAGGAGATATGTTTCAGCATTGTCAGTGATCAAATGTCGTCCTTTCTTCTACATTGTCATTATGAGTATGCTGTGGACATTTCCATCTAAGATGATGACAGCCTGATTCACATGGCTGCATGCGTACATTCCTGGTTTGAAGAATACCCAGAAAGTCCCTCTTTTTTCACCCGATCTTAATGCGAACAAAAACTTGAGTATTTGGAAAACGGGTGACATGTAGCAGTCAGCGTCCCCACAGTCTAGTGGTTCTATAGGGTGTAACTGCCAACGGCTAGCTCCAGCTACATCTGACGCACTTGACGGGACTTGTGGGCTGTCTGATTCGCCCAAGGCTTGTGTCACACTCCTCTGGGTGAAGAACTTTTTGTCCAGTGTGGTTATGTCACCTATAGTGTAGGTAAGAGTGTCTGAACGCTCATAGAAGGAAGCCTTATCAACATTAATAAGACTTGGGTGTATCACTCCGTCTCCGTATTCGAAATCGGTAATCTTGAGACACTCAGATCGGAGGAACCAGTTCGAATTTTCGCTGCCAGTATTTGGACTGCAGTGGGAGGAGAGATGGTGACGTGAAGTCCCTGATCGCCAGCCTTTGCGCCAGTCTCCCGGATTAAATTCGGGAGCTCTCCGTAGTGTCTCATGAAATGAGAGCATGTGACACTGCTGACGGCGGTCCACCCGATGGATGGGGATGTTAAGCTCGAGGGTCCCCTTAGTGATGTCAGAAAAGGAGTAGGCTCTGTGCCGGCAACGAATTTCACCGGTTCCCTTCCCCTCATCCAACACCACAACCTCAATACTGCATTGTACACACAGATACACCATAATCGACAGGGGGAAGGCAACAGGAAATCACCTTCACTTACATCTCACCTAGACAACAGTGCAGGTTTTCTGCATTTGCTCCCCTATTATTGATATCTCATTCACGACATTCGTCTTTTTTCACAGCTCGAATCTTTTTTTTTTACTGTCTTCTTTGTTTCACCTGATCTGATTACGGCCATCTGACTCTTTCTTACATTGACCAGGGTTTCACACATAGAGTATCTATTACATCATAGTTACCCAAGAAATATCAATTTTAATGTGATAGAAAGTATTAAAGTGATCAGAGAGTGTGAAGTGGCACAATCCGCCAGGGTAGCCGAGAGCGCTAACGCGCTGCTTCCTGGACTCGGGTAGGCACACCGGCCCCGGATCGAATCCTTCCGCCTGATTAACGACGAGGGCCGGTGTGCTGGGCAGGCTGGATGTGGTTTTTAGGCGGTTTTCCACATCCCGCTAGGTGAATACCGGACTGATCCCCACGTTCCGCCATAGTTACACGACTCGCAGACATCTGAACACGTTCGCACTATTCCATGAATTACACTAGATGCAGACAGCAGGGGTACACTAATTGCGTCCCAGGGGGTACGGAATGGCGGCATGAAGGGCATCTGGCCATCGCTTTCCATTAACCTTGCCAAATCCGTTCTTCACAATGCCGACCCTGCGTCAGCGCGACATGGCACCAGTGAAAGAAAGAAAGTGTCTGACGTGGCACTGTGAGTAATTTATACTGACCATGAATTATTAAAGTTAATATCGTCATTAGTTGTACTACTACAGCTGCTACAACTAATAGTAACAATAATAATAATAAAAACAACTCAGTTGTGACGCTAATAACCATAATGATAGTAGCAGATTAAAGAAGAACTTACAGGTGTTCAAAATAGATCATTTCTGATACAGCAGGTTGTAGGAAAGGGAAATTTAAGGAGACTGCATGGGCTAAGAATAGTGGCATACGAGAACGATGAGGCTGGAAGGAGGGATGCACAAGGGTAACGAGTGCATACAGGGACAATGGTAATCCTTAATGTAGCCTTAATAGATATGTCGTTACCTCTTTTCTGAGGATGGAGATGTTATTTAGCTCTCTAATATAATGCGGGAGGTTATTCCAGAGTCGAGTTCCTGCTTCTAAAAAGAGCTTCGAGGAGGTGGCTGAATGATGGAGCGGAACAGAAAGCATTTTGCTCCGATTGGAAAGGGTGTTTCTGCCGCGTTGTTCAGACAAGAAAGTTAAGGCTGATGAGTGATATGAGGGACAGTGTTAACTGATAAGATAGAGAAGACAGAGGGTATGGAAATCTCTGCGCTTGTCTGCATGCAGCACAATAGCTGTGGATATGACGGTAAATGTCATCAAACAGTCGAACATGACACAATGGCGAACATAGGCGTTCATAACCAGTTCCAGGGGCCGCGAGCTTTTATGACAAGGCCTTGAAGTATAACAGCGCTATAATCAATAACAGAAGGTTTAAGTTTTCTTACAAGTTTCTTTTTCAAATCAAGATGAAAGAGCTTATTATATTTTTGTTGGACTTGGACTGTTGCTGATGCCTTCTTGGAGATTAGACTTACGTGCTCAGTCCAATTTATGTTTTCCTTTATTATTGCCCCTAGACTCTTTGCTGAAGCATAGAAGTTGCCATTTGTCCCATTTAGGGTTAATCAAAGTAGAGATTCCAGATATTTCGGGCTAATGAGCCTAGGATGACCTACAAGTTCCGCTTGGGTTTTGGGTGGAATGAGCTTTAACAATACATCCTGCGCCCAGTTCAATAATGCGCACACATCGGCACTGCGATTGTCGGTAGCTCCCTTCACGTTTATAGATTTTTCCTTTAGATTCGACTGGAGGTCATCAGCGTACATTTGGTATTTCCAATGGGACAAAGCCAATTACAGGTCATTTATGGACAATGAAAAGACTATATGACCCTCTACACTGAGACGCCAAAAGTCTTGGGATACATTCCAATATCGTGTCGTCCCTCCTACTGGCTGGCATTGTGCGGGAACTCGAAGCGGCATGGACGCAACATGTCGTCGGAAAACGCCTGTATAAATATTGAGCCATAATACTTATATATATTTATCCATGATTGCTAAAGTATTGCCGGTACAGGATTTTCTACACGAACTGATCTCTCGATTATGTCCCATAAATGTTCAACGGGATTCATGTCGGGCCATCTGGGTGGCCAAATCATCCTCTCGAATTGTCCAGAATTTTCTTAAAACCAGTCGTGTACGATTGTGGCCCGGTGAAATGGCGCAATGTCATCCATTAAAGTTCCCTCTTTTTTTTTTTTTTTTTTGGAATATGAAATCTATGAATGGCTGCGAATCATCTCCAAGTAGCCGAACATAACCATTTACATCAATAAACTGTATGGCTGTACCAGAGAACGCAGTCATTTCCACGAGACACAGCCCACACCATTATGAAGCCACCATCAGCTTGCACAATTCCTTATTGACAACTTGGGTTTATGCCATTAGCGCCAAATTTCGCCACTCTGTCCAAAGTGGTACGTTTGCCGTACGTCCTACATTGATTTCTGTTAGCACTGACAAATCTTGGCAAATGTAGCTGTTCTCGGTTGTTACGTGAAGGCGGTCGGCCACTGGGTTGCTGTGGTGAGCTGTATTGTGTCTCGGAATAATGAATTGCCACAACGACTTCCGTGCATCTAGCTCCAACTCGAGTCTGCTCCCGAAGTCTGTTACTTCCTGTCGTGCGGCCATTATAACGTCAGAAAACGTTTCACATGAATCACCAAAGGACAAATGACTGCTCCGACAATGTACTACCCTTTCATACCTTTTCTATGCGATAGCACTGCCATTGTATATGTGCATATAGCAATCCCAGGACTTTTGTCACTTCAATGTACTTTTAGCACAAGTCGCTTTTTGGACGCACAGCGTACCTAAATGCGGCTAATAATACTTGTGCATCTGTTTCGCAGTGGAAGCCGGAGAGAACGTGATCGTGCGCAGCTCCCGGCAGAACGCCATGGTAGGCGCTGAGAGCCCCGGCTTTGGTGAGCTGTACACGCGCACCCTGGCGGGCGTCAAGGGAGAGGAGAAGGTGGTGTCCGGCGAGTCGCGCTACTACTGGGGATTCCCCCAGCGCCTGATGCTGCCGCGCGGGACTCCCGCGGGCATGCCGCTCAGCGCCTTCGTCATCGTCAGCCCGGTCGAGCGGCCGCTGCGTGACGAGTTCTACGTCGCCGTGAAGGACTCCCGGCCGCTGGGATTCCCCTTCGACAGGCCCATCCGCGGCTTCGAGTTTGAAGACCTGCCTAACGCGCGCTTCCAGAACATCGTCGTCATGCACAGGCGCCAAGAAGACGTCGCGACTGTGGCATGAAGGCGGTTTGGGGCGTGAAAACGACAAACGCTATGCAATGCAATCAATAAAACCTCGTCTTTCGTACTACATCTGTTTCACTTCTTGATCTGGGTCCCTACTTCCTCTCATATCTGGTAAGATAGCAAAACATTTAATATGAGTCCGTTTGTCGCAGAGGTTAATTATAGTGTGTGAAAGAGCATCATACTGAAGTTGTCTCCACTTACTCTGTCCAAAGGTAGCTGGAAGTGATTTTGATGGTTGGCTGCCGCTTATCAGTACTCAAAATTGGACTCTAAAAGTCGTCGCAAATGCATCTAAATCTTCGAAATCTGATATAAAGGCTTGTATGCTATTCAAGCAACTGCACTTTTCCTGATTGATTCTTGATACTTTGGAAACCTTGTGTGGGACTCGCTAATTCGACGAATGGCTCCCTAAGCATCATGAAACAGTTCCCAAAAAATATTCATCTGTGTCGCTGCTTTCAGACTTGACTCATGCCGATCTGATACATGCTATGACCTTGTGAATGTCATGAGTAGTATAGCAGTGAGGCTTCCAGCACAACTATATATACCGTGCCAATGACATCACTGTGCAGGTTGCTCACAAGCAGGGGGCAAGTCATTAACCTTTGACTATCAATGTTTGATGTCATCATACTCCTCCATCTCTTTCTCCTAGCACCTTTCTCCAACTCCTCTTCTCCAGTCACAACCCAATATTTTAGTGGTCATTAAGAGAAAACGTGCAATGACAGTGTAATATTTTACCAGGCATTAAACAAAATAGCCAACCAGAATGTACTCCCCGAGCAACTTCTTGTCCATCTTCCAAAGCATCAAAATGACCTGAACTATGAGAATTGGCGCCATGTTAAAGAGTATCCGAATGACCTGAATTATTTACCTAAAGATATCGACAATACTGGTGTAACTTCCAGTATTTACATGTCTAAAATATCTGAAGTTAAGCATAATCAGCAAGGTAAACACAAACCCACACATGGCCAGCCGGTGTGGCCGTGTGGTTCTAGGCGCTTCACTCTGGAACCGCGTGACCGCTACGGTCGAAGGTTCGAATCCTGCCTCAGGCATGTATGTGTGTCATGTCCTTAGGTTAGTTAGGTTTAAGTAGTTCTAAGTTCTAGGGGACTGATGACCACAGATATTAAGTCCCATAGTGCTCAGAGTCATTTTTGAACCACAAAAACACACACACACACACACACACACACACAAGTAGCAATGGTCATTTTAAGTTATGAAATTACAACTGCATGCTTACATTTCATTGTACGAGATATGGATATCTACGGGCTATCCAGATAATTATTCCTGTTTTACTATTTTATATGATTTATTGTTTTATTACTTTTCATGCAAAAAGGGATAGTTGTCTCTGAAACTCCTAGTGTGTATAGTTGATAAGATAAATAAAAATTGCGAATGAAGTCCTTGAGGAGAGACCGATATTAACATGTATAAAGGCATATACTTCTCAAATTCATTTTTATATCATTGTTGTCTCACATGATACATTGTCTACCAACAGCAAACCTAAAATGCCTGCCAAATATGCGTAAAGATATTTTGATGTTATGACTTACAGTGTTTCCACGTATTAATTGTTTGAAATATTTATTAAAAATACGAAACTTCTTCAATATATATCTGAAGTGGTAAACTGTCTACTAAGAATCTAAAATACCTGTCAAGTATAAGTATTAATGGTGTAACGTACAGTATTTCCACGTCTTTCCACATCTAAATCGTCTGCATCGCTCATCAAAAATGCAACAAATACACAACACAAAAAAAAACCACGCACAGTATTTACATTAAGTGTCACAATATTATTTCTAATTTTTTTTTCAGTTGACATTAACAGCTTCTATATACTTGGAGCTACGTGACACAATGCTGTCTTGTAATAGTTCTTACGACCGGTTATGTCACTGACCATTATCATATTAGCTGTACCACGACAAAACAGAAGAAAGCGTAATATGAGGTACTATGAAATTTTCCGACCTCAGATACTAACGCAAGATCACAGTCACGACATCACAGTCACACATGTCTTCAGATCCGAAACAATTCTTGAACAAAGTCATAATGCATAAAACAATAATCATAAGTTCTCAGTAATAGAACAATGTGTGTATGTATGTATGTGTGTGTGTGTGTGTGTGTGTGTGTGTGTGTATGTGTGTGTCATAGACTGACCAGCGATACACTGGTTGTTAAACACATAGATAGCATCGAAGGTGCCTACAGGTTAACAGACCAAAGATCATACAGACAAAGACCATGCAAGTGAATAGTAACAGAGAACCATTTCTATCTAATATTATGTCGCAAGTTCGTATAAAAATACAACAGTGAAAGGGCCACGTTCAACGCAGGTTTTTCCCAACTTTTTGTCATCAGAAATACATACAGGGTGTTACAAAATGGTACGGCCAAACATTCATGAAACATTCCTCACACACAAATAAAGAAAAGATGTTATGTGGACATGTGTCCGGAAACGCTTAATTCCCATGTTAGAACTCATTTTAGTTTCGTCAGTATGTACTGTACTTCCTCGATCCACCGCCAGTTGGCCCAATTGAAGGAAGGTAATGTTGACTTCGGTGCTTGTGTTGACATGCGACTCATTGCTCTACAGTAATAGCATCAAGCACATTAGTATGTAACATCAACAGGTTAGTGTTCATCACGAGCGTGGTTTTGCAGTCAGTGCAATGTTTACAAATGCGGAGTTGGCAGATGCCCATTTGATGTGCGGATTAGCACGGAGCAATAGCCGTGGCGCGGTACGTTTTTATCGAGACAGATTTCCAGAACGAAGGTGTCCCGACAGGAAGACGTTCGAAGCGATTGATCGGCGTCTTAGGGAGCACGGAACATTCCAGCCTATGACTCGCCACTGGGGAAGACCTAGAACGACGAGGACACCTGCAATGGACGAGGCAATTCTTCGTGCAGTTGACGATAACCCTAATGTAAGCGTCAGAGAAGTTGCTGCTGTACAAGTTAACGTTGACCACGTCACTGTATGGAGAGTGCTACGGGAGAACCAGTTGTTTCCGTACCATGTACAGCGTGTGCAGGCACTATCAGCAGCTGATTGGCCTCCATGGGTACACTTCTGCGAATGGTTCATCCAACAATGTGTCAATCCTCATTTCAGTGAAAATGTTCTCTTTTCGGATGAGGCTTCATTCCAACGTGATCAAGTTGAAAATTTTCACAATCAGCATGTGTGGGCTGACAAGAATCCGCACGCAATTGTGCAATCACGTCATCATCACAGATTTTCTGTGAACGTTTGGGCAGGCGTTGTTGGTGATGTCTTGATTGGGCCCCATGTTGTTCCCCCTACGCTCAATGGAGAATGTAATCATAAATTCATACGGGATACTCTACCTGTGCTGCTAGAACATGTGCCTTTACAAGTACGACACAACATGTGATTCATGCACGATGGAGCTCCTGCACATTTCAGTCGAAGTGTTCGTACGCTTCTCAACAACAGAATCGGTGACCGATGGATTGGTAGAGGCGGACCAATTCCATGGCCTCCACGCTCTCCTGACCTCAACCCTCTTGACTTTCATTTATGGGGGCCTTTGAAAGCTCTTGTCTACGCAACCCCGGTACCAAATGTAAAGACTCTTCGTGCTCG
The DNA here is from genome assembly GCF_021461385.2 of Schistocerca piceifrons. NCBI lineage: Eukaryota > Metazoa > Arthropoda > Insecta > Orthoptera > Acrididae > Schistocerca > Schistocerca piceifrons. Next base: position 1,021,758,490 of record NC_060139.1, on the reverse strand, counting down.
TATCGTGGACGGCTGTGATACAATACGCCATTCTCCAGGGCTGCATCAGCGCATCAGGGATTCCATGCGACGGTGGGTGGATGCATGTATCCTCGCTAACGAAGGACATTTTGAACATTTCCTGTAACAAAGTGTTTGAAGTCACGCTGGTACGTTCAGTTGCCGTGTGTTTCCATTCCATAATTAATGTTATTTGAAGAGAAGTAATAAAATGAGCTCTAACATGTAAAGTAAGCGTTTCCCGACACATCTCCACATAACATATTTTCTTTCTTTGTGTGAGAGGAAAGTTTGGCCGTACCTTTTTGTAACACCCTGTCTACTAAGGGGTCAGATACTTTTCATTAATGCCATACAAATATAATACAAAAAATTGGGCACTAATAGAACATAGAGAGATAAAGCAGGAACTGAAGTCAAGTATAACGTAGTAAAATCGCATGTTTCAAAATGTATTACTATCCAAATGCAAGATAGTTACAGTAAATAGGTTCAAGATTCCGAGTCAAGCCTTGAAAAGAAATCACTATCTAACAATACATGAACAGAAAAAATATGATAAAATTAGTTACATAAGTCATTATTTATTCCTGTAGTGAAGTACAAGAAGTCATAAACCAACCAAAAGAATTAAAAAATTTAAATCCAAAAGTCCTAATTCATTTCTGTAAAGAAGTACAAGTGTCATCAACCAAGCTTCAAGAAACTGAAAATAAACCTCATACGTCACAAGGAGATCAATAATTAAACCTATTAAATTTGATTATAATGAAGTCATATTCTGCAAAACACTTGACCTGTTCAGTGCTTGTAGGATACAAGGATCTGTGTTTGGAAAGTCACTGGGCCAAACTCATCAAACAACACTAAACAATTTTATTTACTAACACCAGTTCCACATACAACATATGTTAGTGCTTATAACATAGGAGTAAACTATGTAAACTGATATTTGTACTTAAATATTCAAAACAGCAACGGCCACTGGCCTTTAAAAATTTACCCAAAACAAAACTCAGCTATAAAATTACAATTTAAACAACGACTAACAAGTGTTACACATTCTATGAGTTATAAAACAAAGGGTTTTGAACAACAACCAAAAGATTCAAAATCTTATTTAGCTATCCCCTCACTACTTACTTAAGCAACTTGAGCACAGGTTGTTTTCAGAGGTGTTTACAGGGAAGGATAGTCCCCTTTTAACTAAACAGCCATGAAAATTTATAACAAACAAAGAGATAGTCACATGTTACTGAATTATTTGAATTTACTTGTACAATGGTTGGCATGCCATCCAACATAATATTCAAGATCAATAGTACCATAATTACTTTAACCAAAGTGGGTCAGAATTTACTAACGTCTACAACAGTTGAAAATTAAGTGTAAAAAAGGCATTACAATACTGACAGCAGCCTTTTACTGAAACATTACAACGGAAACATAAGATGAACGTAAAAATTTGAGTTTAAAATGATTTCTTATGCTTGCAAACTTGTAACAAGTGCAAAGGCAAATTATTTCATGGCAGGCACTCTACAATACGAGTGCTCAGCAGAGAGGTCTGACGGATACAACATGTTCAGGAAGAGCAGCTGGAACAAAATTCCCTGGTCCACACAGGTCCCTTGCCAGCTTAACATAGTTCGCAATAATAACAGCTGAGAACTCTACAACAAAAGAACAATATCGCGCGGTGAAGAAACTACGCATGTATCAAAAGAGCATCCTTATGACACTTTACTGCACATAGACTTCCAAGTAACTGACTCGATAATTAACAACACACGACTCACTGTCCAATCATAAACCCCGAACAGGTTTAGCCTGCTCACACTAAAGCCCAAACGTGATACGAAGTATGACTACAGTTCAATATTCACAGTACATGTATGTAAACTCACACACTGGTCCATTAAGAGAGTCGAAATTAACATATTCCGCAATGCAATGCCAAGGTTCAAACAGTACAATTCATTACACAAATTAAAGAATAAGCTACCATGAACAGTCGCTATTTCGCTGATGCACGACCAGTTGTCCCATTTGAGGTCAGCATAACATACATACGTTTACAACAGTTACCCGTGGTCTCGGGGTAGCGTCTTTGATTCATAATCAAAACGTTTTCGGTCCCGGATTCGATCCCCGCCACTGCCTAAATTTTGATAAATAATCAGCAATGGCGGCCGAAGACTTCCGGCATAAGAAGTCAGCCTCATTCTGCCAACGGCCTTGTCAAAGTGGGCGGAGGAGCGGATAGAGGTTCAGGGCACTCTCTTGTCCTAGGGGTGGGAAATTGCCCCTAAAGGCGGAAGAATCAGCAATGATCAACGACATGAGGATGCAGAAGGCAATGGAAACCACTGCATTAAAGACACGTAACGTGTATCCACAGGACATGTGGCCTGTAATTGAAAAAGTGTCATGATGATCCCTCCATTGGCAAAAGATTCCGGAATAGTCCCCCATTCGGATCTCCGGGAGGGGCCTGCCAAGGGGGAGGTTACCATGAGAAAAAGATTGAACAATCAACGAAAGGATAACGTTATACGAGTCGGGGCGTGGAATGTCAGACGCTTGAACGTGGTAGGGAAACTAGAAAATCTGAAAAGGGAAATGCAAAGGCTCAATCTAGATGTAGTAGGGGTCAGTGAAGTGAAGTGGAAAGAAGACAAGGATTTCTGGTCAGATGAGTATCGGGTAATATCAACAGCAGCAGAAAATGGTATAACAGGTGTAGGATTCGTTATGAATAGGAAGGTAGGGCAGACGGTGTGTTACTGTGAACAGTTCAGTGACCGGGTTGTTCTAATCAGAATCGACAGCAGACCAACACCGACAACGATAGTTCAGGTATACATGCCGACGTCGCAAGCTGAAGATGAACAGATAGAGAAAGTGTATGAGGATTTTGAAAGGGTAATGCAGTATGTAAAGAGGGACGAGAATCTAATAGTCATGGGCGACTGGATTGCAGCTGTAGGGGAAGGAGTAGAAGAAAAAGTTACAGGAGAATATGGGCTTGGGACAAGGAATGAAAGAGGAGAAAGACTAATTGAGTTCTGTAACAAGTTTCAGCTAGTAATAGCGAATACCCTGTTCAAGAATCGCAAGAGGAGGGGGTATACTTGGAAAAGGCCGGGAGATACGGGAAGATTTCAATTAGATTACATCATGGTCAAACAGAGATTCCGAAATCAGATACTGGATTCTAAGGCGTACCCAGGAGCAGATGTAGACTCAGATCACAATATAGTAGTGATGAAGAGTAGGCTGAAGTTCAAGACATTAGTCAGGAAGATCAATACGCAAAGAAGTGGGATACGGAAGTACTAAGGAATGATGAGATACGTTTGAAGTTCTCTAACGCTATAGATACAGCAATAAGGAATAGCGCGGTAGGCAGTACAGTTGAAGAGGAATGGACATCTCTAAAAAGGGCCATCACAGAAGTTGGGAAGGAAAACATAGGTACAAAGAAGGTAGCTGCGAAGAAACCATAGGTAACAGAAGAAATACTTCAGTTGATTGATGAAAGGAGGAAGTACAAACATGTTCCGGGAAAATCAGGAATACAGAAATACAAGTCGCTGAGGAATGAAATAAATAGGAAGTGCAGGAAAGCTAAGACGAAATGGCTGCAGGAAAAATGTGAAGACATCGAAAAAGATATGATTGTCGGAAGGACAGACTCAGCATACAGGAAAGTCAAAACAACCTTTGGTGACACTAAAAGCAACGGTGGTAACATTAAGAGTGAAACCGGAATTCCACTGTTAAATGCAGAGGAGAGAGCACATAGTTGGAAAGAATACATTGAAAGCCTCTATGAGGGTGAAGATTTGTCTGATGTGATAGAAGAAGAAACAGGAGTCGATTTAGAAGAGATAGGGGATCCAGTATTAGAATCGGAATTCAAAAGAGCTTTGGAGGACTTACGGTCAAATAAGGCAGAAGGGATGGATAACATTCCATCAGAATTTCTAAAATCATTGGGGGAAGTGGCAACAAAGCGACTATTCACGTTGGTGTGTAGAATATATGAGTCTGGCGACATACCATCTGACTTTCGGAAAAGCATCATCCACACAATTCCGAAGACGGCAAGAGCTGACAGATGCGAGAATTATCGCACAATCAGCTTAACAGCTCATACATCGAAGCTGGTTGCAAGAATAATATACAGAAGAATGGAAAAGAAAATTGAGAATGCGCTAGGTGACGATCAGTTTGGCTTTAGGAAAAGCAAAGGGAGGAGAGAGGCAATTCTGACGTTACGGCTAATAATGGAAGCAAGGCTAAAGAAAAGTCAGGACACTTTCATAGGATTTGTCGACCTGGAAAAAGCGTTCGACAATATAAAATGGTGCAAGCTGTTGGAGATTCTGAAAAAAGTAGGGGTAAGCTATAGGGAGAGACGGGTCATATACAATATGTACAGCAACCAAAAGGGAATAATAAGAGTGGACGATCAAGAACGAAGTGCTCGTATTAAGAAGGGTGTAAGACAAGGCTGTAGCCTTTCGCCTCTACTCTTCAATCTGTAAATCGAGGAAGCAATGATGGAAATAAAAGAAAGGTTCAGGAGTGGAATTAAAATATAAGGTTAAAGGATATCAATGACACGATTCGCTGATGACATTGCTATCCTGAGTGAAAGTGAAGAAGATTTAAATGATCTTCTGAACGGAATGAACAGTCTAATGAGTACACAGTATGGTTTGAGAGTAAATCGGAGAAAGACGAAGGTAATGAGAAGAAGTAGAAATGAGAACAGCGAGAAACTTAACATCAGGATTGATGGTCACGATGTCAATGAAGTTAAGGAATTCTGTTACCCAGGCAGTAAAATAACCAATGACGGACGGAGCAAGGAGGACATCAAAAGCAGACTCGCTATGGCAAAAAAGGCATTTCTGGCCAAGAGAAGTATACTAATATCAAATACCGGCCTTAATTTGAGGAAGAAATTTCTGAGGATGTACGTCTGGAGTACAGCATTGTATGGTAGTGAAACATGGACTGTGGGAATACCAGAACAGAAGAGAATCGAAGCATTTGAAATGTGGTGCTATCGACAAATGTTGAAAATTAGGTGAACTGATAAGGTAAGAAATGAGGAGGTTCTACGCAGAATCGGAGAGGAAAGGAATATGTGGAAAACACTGATAAGGAGAAGGGACAGGATGGTAGGACATCTGCTAAGACATGAGGGAATGACTTCCATGGTACTAGAGGGAGCTGTAGAGTCCGCGGCTCGTGGTCGTGCGGTAGCGTTCTCGCTTCCCATGCCCGGGTTCCCGGGTTCGATTCCCGGCGGGGTCAGGGATTTTCACTGCCTCGTGATGACTGGGTGTTGTGTGATGTCGTTAGGTTAGTTAGGTTTAAGTAGTTCTAAGTTCTAGGGGACTGATGACCATAGATGTTGAGTCCCATAGTGCTCAGAGCCATTTGAACCATTTGGAGCTGCAGAGGGCAAAAACTGTAGAGGAAGACAGAGATTGGAATACGTCAAGCAAATAATTGAGGACGTAGGTTGCAAGTGCTACTCTGAGATGAAGAGGTTAGCACAGGAAAGGAATTCGTGGCGGGCCGCATCAAACCAGTCAGTAGACTGATGACCAAAAAAATTAAATTAAAAAAAATAAACGGAAGCTAGTCATTTATACGAACAGACTGAGAGGATGAAGGTAGTGACCACGTATTCGCAGCACGATGCTATATTTGCTTTCCCGCACCACGACCTTCCAAGCAGACAACAACTCGCCGCGAGCTCCGGCGTAACTTGTGCCCATCTCTCGCCGATTGAAGACTGTTCACGCCCGTCAGCGTCAACATTGGTTGCTCTCAGACTTCCTTGCCCAACGACTTCCAACAGCGAACTGTCCCTTTCACACTCGCGCACAGCCTTGAAATTGCCTCTTGCCGCAGAGCGTGCCCTCTGGCTACAACGGCAGGAAGTGCAACTGCCAGATGCTGGGTGGCGCCGTATCATTACGAGCGTATCAGGAAGGAATACAGCAACACATCTACTGTCCAATGTTACTTAATAACGTAACATTATGAATAGAACTGCAATAATGAGTCATTAAACGTACACTCCAAATAACTAAACATCCAGAGGTATACGAATATCACATTAAACTGCAAGTGAAAAAGTGGAACGTTTGACGAATGTATCCGTTTGGAGAGTGCGGCCAAATCTGGCGTTAAAGTGCTATGGCAGCAGACGACCGACGCGAGTGCCTTTGCTAACAGCTGACATTGCCGGCAGTGCCTCTCCTGGGCTAGTAACCATATCGGCTGCACCCTAGACGACTGCAAAACCGTGGCCTGGTGAGATGAGATGCGATTCCAGTTGGTAAGAACTGATGGTAGTGTTCGCGTGTGGCTCTGAGACAAAGAGGCCTTGGACACAAGATGTCAACAAGGAACCGTGCAACCTGGTGATGGCCCCATAGTGTGGGCTGTGTTTACTTGGGAGCAACAGGGTCCTCTGGTCCAACCATACCGACCATTGGCTGAAAATGACTATGTTCGGCTACTTGGGGATGATTTGCAGTCATTCATGGATTTCATGATCCTAAACAACGATGGAGTTTTTATGGACGACAATACACCATTTCACCGGGCCACAGTTGTTCGAAATCGGTTTCAAGTACATTCTGAACAGTTCGAATGAATGATCTGGCTACCCAGATTGCCCGACATTAATCTCATAGCCCATTTATGGGACATAATCGAGAGGTCACGTGCACGAATCCTGCACCGGCAATATTTTCGCATTTATGCCTGCTTATAGATGTAGCGTGGCTCAGTAAATCTGCAGGGGACTTTCAGCGACTTGAGTCCGTGCCACGTCGAGATGCTACACTACGCTGGACAAAAGGAGGCAAAACTATATTAGGAAGTGTCTCATGACTTTAGTCAAGTCAGTGTGTATTCTTGGTAGAATAACTGAATATCAAGAATATCAAGGATACGTGCTAAAAAAACACATCCATTTGTAAGACAAACATTTCAAGACAACATACACTACGTGATCAAAAGTATTCGAATACCCTCAAAAAATACGTTTTTTTTATATTAGGTGCATTGCGCTGCCACCTACTGCCAGGTACTCCATATCAGCCACCTCAGTAGTCATTAGAAATCGTGAGAGAGCAGAATGGGGCGCTTGGCGGAACTCACGGACTTTGAACGTGGTCTGCTGATTCGGTGTCACTTGTATCATACGTCTATACGCGAGATTTTCATACTCCTAAACAATTCTAGGTCCACTGTTTCCCACGTGATAGAGAAGTGGAAACGTGAAGGGACACTTACAGAACAAAACAGAACGGGCCGACCTCTTCTGTTGACTAACAGAGACCGCCGACAGTTGAAGAGGGTCGTAATATGTAATAGGCAGACATATATCGAGAGCGTCACACAGGAATTCCAAACTCCATCAGAATCCACTGCAAGTACTACATCAGTTATGCGGCAGGTGAGAAAACTTGGAATTCATGGTCGAGCTGCTGCTCATAAGCCACACATCACAGCGATAGATGCCAAACAGAGTCTCGCTTGGTGTAAGGAGCGTAAAGATTGGACGTCTGAACAGTATAAAAATGTTTTGTGGCGTGACGAATCACGGTACACAATGTGGCGATCCGATGACAGGGTGTGGGTATGGCGAATGCCCGATGAAAGTAATTTGTCGGCGTGTGTAGTGCCAACAGTAAAATTCGGGAATGGTGGTGTTATGATGTGGTCGTGTTTTTCATGGAGGAGGCTTGCACCCCTTGTGGTTTTGCGTGGCACTATCACAGCACAGCCCTAAATTGATGTTGTAAGCACCTTCTTGCTTCCCACTGTTGAAGAAATATTTGGGGTGGCGATTGAATCTTTCAACACGATCGTGCAACTGTTCATAATGCACGGCTTGTAGCGGAGTGGTGACACAACAGTAACATCCCTGTAATGGACTGGCCCGCATAGAGTCCTGACCTGAATCCCATAGAACACTTTTGGGGTCTTTTGGGACGCCGACTTCGGGCCAGACCTCACCGACCGACATCGATACTTCTCCTCAGTGCAGAACTCCGTGAAGAATTGTCTGTCATTCCCCAACAAACCTTCCAGCACCTGACTGAACGTATACCTACGAGAGTGGAAGCTGTCATCAAGGCTAAGGGTGGACGAACACCAAATTGAATTCCAGCATTACCGATGGAGGGCGCCACGAACTTGTAAGTCACATTCAGCCAGGTGTCCAGATACTTTTGTTCGCGTAGTGTAAGTAGCTTCATAGTTTAATCACACAACAATTTTAGTTCCTTACTTACATGACACTAAACAGAGTGAAGGATGGGATAGGGAGGTTGGGGGTGTAAGAAGGAGGGCTGCGTGAGAGGAGGGAAGAACCAGCATCGCAGACAATATTGCAAGTGCAAATGAATGCACCTTCTGCACAATAATGAATTACAAATCAAATTCTCGACACACTGTCTACTTTCAAACTACAGTTACTTAGAACAAAATTTACTGGACAAGGTTCAGATGTACTTCAGCTAATCAGAGTTGACCTAAGGAGCACATTTACAACTAAAGTGTACTGAAACTTATAAAGTCACTTTATGATTATGGAAGGTATCAGAACTAGGTTTCTGCAGTATACAGTAGTATCTAAGGATAATAGTAAGGCTAAAAGACAGAAAAGCTAGAATGTAATAATTTTATTTATATTCACATAAGACGCAGATTAGTCCAAGGTAATGTTATAGCCTTCTGTAGAAATGTCTAAGCAGAAACGTCGATGAGTACAAGATATAGAAAAATACCTTACTGCAGGACGTGGTGACGGGGGGATGAGAGGATAACCTAGCTAAAAAATAGTAAATGTTACAAAAAGCAGACGACAAATTCATTTTATATATTTTCTCATGATTACACGCTTACAAGATTTTTGTATATTTTTGAAAATTTCGCTGAAGTATTAGTTACTACTCTCCAGTACCAAAATAACACAGATTAGAACAAAATACATTCTACAAGGTTCAAAAGTGCTTCAGATAAATAGACCATAGCCTAAGAAGCACATTTATATTTCAGGAGGGTCGGAACTTACGTGACGTATCTTGCGCCAGAATGACGAAACAGGAAACGTAGGGACTAAAAATAACCCACGAAAAGTAGACCTATTGGAATTACTTTGACATACATTGCGTAATCTACCAGTAGACATCAGTTTCGCCAAGACAATTGTTATAGAGTTTGCAAAACCCATTATGTCAATGAAAAGCAGTAATTCTTCTGCTTGTGTTTCGGTCAAAGTAGACCTACAGAAACTGTGTGTGGTGACTTGATGGCGGCCCCTTTAGCTATCTGATCATCAATAAGGTAAGCGTTTCTTTCTGAAAGAAGTAGTGGTAACAGTCATCCAAAAAAATGGAGATAAGCATGTGATCTTTAATAAAACATCCATTTCCCCGCTCCCTGCTTTCCAAAATATTTTTGAGGAGGTAACTTACAAAAGTATATTGAACCACTTTCCTGGAAACACTGTTTTGACAGCTGCTTAGTTCCATGAAGGACACTTTGCAGAGAAAGCAGTATATGATCTCAAAAACTCGTTTGTGAAAGACCTAAAAACCTGGAGAGGGTGTAATCTTGCCAAGGTCTATAATCGTGGATTGTGAAGATCATAAAACTTTACTCAGAAAACTTTTATGTATGACTGGAGTGAGTGAATTGCTCATAGAGCAAAAAAATAGTCATAAATCATGAGGTACGTTACAAACACGTTAGATGCATCAACCTCCCAGTTTTCAGTCTGGAACGGCCGAGTTTCAATGTTCTACATTGTACGTGTTGCCTTCTTTGCTTTCCGGACGCTTTTTTCCGCTGTTGCAGATATAGGAGTTGTGTAGGTTAATTACCGTCTTTTGCAACTGTAATGTTCGTCTTATTAAGACCTCGCGCGTTTCGCTTTATTCTAAAACACCTTGAGTCGTCACTGCAGAAATATTTTTCTTTCTCATACAATTTTGTTCGCTAGGATCATTAACAGGTCACTTGCTCTACTTTCTGATACAAACGTTTTTAATTCTTACCGTTACGCAGAGGTTTCTCGCTGTCTACTTTATTCTTCGTGTTCTTCCACGTTTTCTGCACACAGCACATTCACTGCCCTAAATTAATTTACTTTCTATGATGATAAGAACCACCATTATCTCGCTATTTCGAGTGCTTTGTTTTAGTATTCGGGATGCATTCGTCTTCTTTCGTTTTGTATTCTGTCTTTGCTTTACCTGTTTTACGGCATTACAAGACTGTTCCTCACTTTTGTCCAATATATAGCAGAAAAGGATACTGTTATTTATAGTGTCAGCTAAGTGCCAAGTGTGCTTCATGCAATGTATGATACAGTTCGCGTTTTTTATGTATAACCTTTTGCCTAAATATGTTAATGTAACGATCAGAAACAGTTAACATGCAGTTGGAAGAGCAAAGTCATTAGCTCCAAAAATACTGAATTGAAAGTGAAATTAGGACGCTATACACAAAAAACGAGAACTCAATCATAAATTATATGATGCGCACTTACACTTAGCTGGCGCTATAAATAATAGCACACTTCTCTTCTATGTACTAGTCTACGTTGAAGAACACATCCTGTAATGCCATAGAACAGTTAAAGTAAAGACAGAATAAGAAACTAAAGAAGATGAACTCATGGTGCAATAGCAAAACAAAACATACGAACTGGCAAGATGACAGTGATTCTTCTGAACACAGAAATGTGGGTATTTTTAGGGCAGTGAAAGAACTGTGTAGCGAAAACCCAATACATACACAAGGGAGGACAGGAAGTATGAAACAAAAAAAGTGAGTAACGATAAGAATTAAAACTGTTTATAGTACTAAGTAAAGCATGTGAACTGTTCATGATTCTATCGACCAAAATTGTAAGAGAAAAAAACATATTGTTACAGTGACCACTGAAAGGCTTTAGAATAAAGCGGATCGTCCCCGCTCTTAATAAGAGTTTCGTTACAATTACAACAGACAGTAATTAACCTACATAACTTGTACATGTCATGGCTTTACTTCCATCTTAATTAAGAAAAATTTTCGTGGCCCAAAAGTTAACCACCAGAATAATAAACAGCAGATGAAACAAATCAATGTCCTGAAAGCTGTCGCTACAAACAAACAAGAGGTGTACATTTGTAAACTAAATTACAAAAATATGGGATCTATAATAGGTGGCTTGCTGGCTTACTTAGCACGAAAAGGGAAATACATATCAGGTTAAAGTTAGCAACATACAACTGTACAACATTGTTTCTGAACAGCAGCACTTGTTCACGTAAATAGATTTTTAATTGTATAGATTATGGCTTTACTAGTGAAAAGCATGTTTAATTTGTTGACAAAAATTGGTAGTCTGATTGAGAAAAAAATCTTGAAAAACAGTTCCACAACCACATGCTCAGGACAAAAATGATGACTCACACATCCACTACAACTGAGTTACAGTGCAAGCAAATGAAGAAACATATTCTTGTGTTTCAATGGTACATAACTGATTTCCTGGAAAACCTCTTCACTCTGACGTATAACACTAACGGCAGCCTTTGGTGGATGCGTAAGGACCACTTATTTGCAATTGTTGTATACTGAGGTGGAAGCTACCCTGAAGGTTGTTCGGAGTAAACTGATTTAATACATGTGTCACATGTAGTTGACTTAGAACTTCTAATAGCTGTTTGCACCACCCACCCAGACAAATTTTATAGTCCTAACACCTGAGCAACGTAATACTTACTGGATATGAGGCTTGAGGCTCTACGTTTAAGCCTCTCGTTGTCCTGATTTGGAATAAACGTCTAGGTAATCGTCTTCATCATCCAGTTCACATAAATATGACTGTGGTACAAGTGAGTACTATGCAGTGCTTATCATGTTGATTTCATATCTCACACTTACTGGTGTCGGATGAATATCACCAGTTAAATAGACATGAGAAAAGAAATTTTCTATACAATCAGTGCATATCCTAGTAGTTAGCAGATAATCAGTTAAGTGCTTGGAACACAGTTCTTCGAACAATTCCAGAGCAGTAGTAGCAGAGAGCTGAATTTCAGATTCTATTGGTTTCCACGACTTCTGACTTCTGAAACTCAATGTTGTAAAGCACTTCAGTATCTGTCTCGAATGAATCATCTTGTCTGCATTGTTTGTAGAAATAGAGTCTACTTCGTTTCTACTTACCAATATTCGTATCACTCATTAACCTTATTAATAAACCAACTTGTGATTAGAGCGTCTTGTAAAAGACGTCCTGCTAATGCAGGATATTATAAAGCTGTAGCCATACCATGATTCAAAAGTTTCTAGGCTTAATAACTCTCACGCATTCGAAAGTACTCAGATTAATCTCTGTAGCGAACAAGCTTGGAACCTGTAGAGGTCAACGCTCTCCTTGACATTTGGCTATAGATTCCACGTCCATAAGTGAACCTGTGTTGTGATTGAAAGTAGTTGCCTTTACTGTAACCTCAGACAATATTGTTGTATGAGAGCAAATATTCCTAATGTGAGGGACGAAATACAAATTCTTATCAGGCAAGTAAGGTGTTTCAGTTTACAATTCACCTGGCTGCGAATTGAATGAATTCTAGATATTCCCACATGCTATTGCTAAAACCATATCACTTGAAATACACTTTAGTATTACACTTTGATCATACAAACATTAACTGACTACCCAGCGTGGAATGGGAGCGTGTTTATTCCACTGTTCTATTAGTCCATCTCCTCCTTCCAGCTCTCGTTACATATAACCTCTTACCCCGCTCCACATCCTCTTATTACCCATCTCCCTGCCCATGTTCACCCCCTCCTCTCTCTCTCCACCTCCTCCTACCACTCTCCCCGTCTGTCTCCCCTTCCACTCTCTCACTGTTCATCTACCCTCCTCTGTCCATCCATCTCCTCCCATTTGCTTCCTCTGTCCATCTCCTCATTCCCCCTCTCTCTATCATCTCCTGTTGCCCTCTCCACATCCTCCTTCCCCTCTTCCTGCCCATGTCCACCTCCTCCTCTCTTTGTCCCTCTTCTACTATCACTCTCCTTGTCCATCTCCATATCTCCCCTCTTGCTGTTCCCCTCCTCTCTCTGTCCACATCCTCCTGTTTTCTTTCTCTGTCCATCTCCTCCTTCCCCCAGTCTATCTATCTCCTCCTTCCCATTCTCTCACCACATTAACACCTCCGCCCCACCCTTGATTTGCTTGAGTACTCACTTGTCAAATCTATTTCACATACATTTAGTATATGTCAACTTATTTGTACACGTAGTTCACCTGCCCTGTAGTTTCATTTTCATGTAGCTCATCGCTTATTAGTCGTTTCACCTGAACTGTGTGTCGAACAGTTACATATTTTTGTTGGTACACTCGGCGGCAAATGCTGATACCATAAGCAAAATGTGTTGGGAACAGAGGCAGTAGCAAAGAAGTAATAAATTTAAGAGTCAGGCATGATTCTGAAATTTTTCACACATCTCAGTGTTTAAGACGTCATATCTTCTGAACTATGTGTTGTACAATGAAATATTTTTGCTGTCACTTGCGGCTGCGTACGTGAATTGTCTGCAAAATATTTCGCGCAAATAGTTAGTAGTGAAGAAGAAAGAAATTGAATCTTTATACCTGATGTGGCAGTGTTACTGCATGAACAGCGTTTGTAGTAAGTGATAAATTTTTCCTTTTTATCATTTTGTGGGAACTGTCAGTGAGAAAAGGTCTCATAAGTGTTTGGTATTATGTGCAAAATTGGTTGTCAGTCACTTACTGGTCTCATCCTCAAAAACGGGATGAATAAAATTTAGACATCTGCTCGTCGTTTTCGACATTGCTTTCTCAACCATACCTTAACCCCTTTGAAAGATAGGTGGCTCTTACTCCCACAGCGATCTTTTCCAGAGAGTAAGTTTGGTTGAAATCGGTCCAGTGCTTTAGAAAAAGATGTGGAACATGTATATTTACTACATACATACAAACAAAAGTAGGTGCATCCATTTTTATAGTATGTACGGAAAGGGATTCAGTTGTCTCCTCTAGGATGTTCCAAAGCTTTTTTGGGACTGTTGAGTTACCGTCTTATAGTTTCATTTGACCATTTACATTTGATTCAAACAGTCTTCCAAAGTACTTTATCTGGTTTGGATGTACAGTTGTATGAAGCTTGATCTGCATTGTAGCTCTCTTCTCTGCCAACTTCATCATCTGTGAAAGGCGAACAATATTGTATACAGGCCTACCACCTAATAAAATGCAAATGAAAATCACTATAACGCATTTCTGCCTACCTACTTTTATCAATGACGAAACTGACATCAGTAAAAAACCTTATCTCTTCTTTCAGTATCTTTCTGTGCTACTGCTAATTTACTATATTATATTCAGTTGTATTGGAAAGTTTCTCTTGCTGTTCATACATTACTTCTTCAAGAATTCTTCCGAAGTAAGAGTAATTTCAGGTGTGCCCCAGGGGAGTGTGGTAGGATCGTTGCTATTCACGATATATATAAATGACCTTGTGGATAGCATTGGAAGTTCACTTAGGCTTTTTGCGAATGGTGCTGTAGTATATCGAGAGGTTGTAACAATGGAAAATTGTACTGAAATGCAGGAGGACCTGCAACGAATTAATGCACAGTGTAGGGAATGGCAATTGAATCGCAATGTAGACAAGTGTAATGTGCTGCGAACACGTAGAAAGAAAGATCCTTTATCATTTAGCTACAATATAGCAGGTCAACTGGAAGTAGTTAATTCAATAAATTATCTGGGAGTAGTCATTAGGAGTGATTTGAAATGGAATCACCATATAAAATTAATCGTCGGTTAAGCAGATGCCAGACTGAGATTCATTGGAAGAATCATAAAGGAATGCAGTCCGAAAACAAAGGAAGTAGGTTACAGTACACTTGTTCGCCCACTGCTTGAATACTGCTCACCAGTGTGGGATCCGTACCAGATAGGGTTGATAGAAGAGATACAGAAGATCCAACGCAGAGCAGCGCGCTTAGTTACAGGATCGTTTAGAAATCTCGAAAGCGTTACGGAGATGATAGATAAACTGCAGTGGAAGACTCTGCAAGAGAGACGCTCAGTAGCTCGGTATGGGCTTTTGTTGAAGTTTCGAGATCATACCTTCACCGAGGAGTCAAGCAGTATATTGTTCCCGCCTACGTATATATCGCGAAGAGACCATGAGGATAAAATCAGAGAGATTAGAGCCCGCACAGAGGCATACCGACAATCTTACTTTCCACGAACAATACGAGACTGGAATAGAAGGGAGAACCGATAGAGGTACTCAAGGTACCCTCCGCCACACACCGTCAGGTGACTTGCGGAGTATGGATGTAGATGTATTTTGCCTGAAAATATAATTATGACTCTCCATTATTTCAGAATTAGAACCGTCCAATTACAGACTTATGTTGAAGTAGTCTATTTCAGGATCTATTTTAGCAGCAATTCGCCTTCGGCATACCTGCATATCAATTAATCTCAAGTGTTACAGTTGCAATTTTTTCTTTTCATCAATGACTATTTATCCATGGCACGAACTGAGCTATAAGTTTGATTTTTAACATCATTCCCTATCACAAAGCTGCACTTGCAGCGACAGTATTTCTACTTGCATAACAAAATTAATTAGTTTGTCAGGAGCGACGGATGCTATCTTCAGAGTTCTTCTTTATATGAAAGAGTTCGCTGACTACATTACAAAGTAACAAGCTGTAAAAGCCCTTGTTTTCGACACAATGCGCGCCAGAACAGTATTGATAATCAACATAAACGGAAATTACAGTGCAGCAGAGTTTTAAACAGGAATGCCTTATAATTTTATGAGCGTCCACAGTTTAATCCAGGGCGTAATTTCCTCGCCACTAATTGGATAGCTTCGTAAACTTACATCGTTTCAGGTTGCACAAGCGGTGGTACCAGATCATACACAAGTAGATTACTTTGAACATCCTAAATAAAAGTTAAGAGCTGAGTTCTGTTGGAATCAAGGAGACATGAAAACTAGATAACACTGATGAACATCTCACTTCATTAATGTCTGCTGGCCACTGTCTTTGTTTGTGGATATTTCCGTTTACAAGAGACAGGTTTTTCTGGATTTAGGACGTCAACTTTTGTAGGAACCGCGTTCATTTTAACAATCATCTTCCATCACTTCTCTCCAGCTCGAATTGTGAATTGTATAGAAGACGTACAATATTTCAACTGTGATTACTTTAACAGGTTGATTTACGTACCTCCCATGGCTTGGAATGTGTAGTTGGTTTCCGATTGTCTCTCCTACAGTTCTGTAACCACTTTGCTCTCCGAACTTTGCCTGTAGGAAATCTGAATTGCCATATAACTTTAGGCGTTGGTACGATTCGTCGCAGTACAGAACACCATTTCGAATTTTCTAGTCACAAACATTTTATCTTGACAAACATTTTATGAATACAGTATGTTACTGTCGCGTTATAGGCGGATCATGGTACTGCGAGCAGACCCGTCCTATACAGGGTGTAACGGGTAAGGAAAGGCATATTATTATTAGTGACTGAGGACAGTGAACTGAACAACATTTCATCAGTGTTTAAGTCATTTGCAGATTAATAATCATAGAAATGACAAGTCGTATGTTGTTAGCTTGGTTAGCACGTCCAAGTAAGTGTGCAAGAGCAAACTGTTGATGTTTATTTTCTCCTGAGCAGCAGGTCAGGTGTTTAAGTGTGGACACCTGTACAGAAAACTGCAGGTGTGCCCATGGATCTGTCCTCTCTCCTTTCTTGTGTGTCTTCTACACCGCTGATATGCCAAAGCCACCTTCTCCTGCTCATTTCCTCCAGTATGCTTCTGACACTGCGTTCCCCGCACTCTACCCAACCCTCCCAACGATACCTCCACCTCCATCTCAATCAGTTCACCTCGCGGTGTAGCCAGTGGCTCCTCAAAACCAACCCTATCAAAAGCCAGGCAGTAGTTATAGGCCGAATCACCCACAGCTTCCGCCCCCACAACTATTACCTTACCATTTACAACCGTCTATCAGGATACTTAACACAATAAAATCCGTCGAACTAACACTTGGTCGGTGACTAACGTAGAAGCCCCATCTACTAACCATTCAACGGAAAGCTCACAATATACTAAAATTACTAAAACTGTTAACTGGCCAAACATGGGGAGCCGGCCGCTGTGGCCGAGCGGCTCTAGGCGCTTCAGTCCCGGAACCTCGCTGCTGCTGTGCTCGCAGGTTCGAATCCTGCCTCGGACATGGATGTGTGTGATGTCCTTAGGTTAGTTAGATTTAAGTAGTTCTAACTCTAGGGGACTGATGACCTCAGATGTTAAGTCCCATGGTGCTTAGAGCCATTTGAACCACTTTTCTTTAACACGGGGATTGCACCCTTCCACGATTTTCCACACTTATATATTGCTGATCTGACCCATCATCTGAAATGCAAATGTGGCTAGAACTTTCCCTCGTACCTCCTTATATCATGCCCTCCACATCTTCGACCACCATGCACTTCGCCTAGCCCTTCAGATCCTATTAGCATTCCTCTCCTGAATGTTCTTCCTTTTAAACTCCTCTGCTCTACTCTTCCGCCTTGAACACCCTTGAGTATTGTACGTTACAGTGTATTTCACATTACCTACCGGCTATTTTACCCACTGTTCACTCATCATGGTATTCTGCTGCACCTCTACTACCACATTGCCCCAGCACTACACTTCCACACTCTCCACGTCCTCTTCCAAAGAAACTTTCATCGCCTTCCTTTACCTGACCATGAAATCCGCCGTGATATATAGCCATCCTACTAGATCATGAAGGACGCACTCCTCATTGCCTGGTCATGGCTCCTTTCCTCTTCGCCCACATCTTAAGGTTTGGTCCGTAACAGCATTCTTCTTCACTCTCCAACATCCGTCCTCCAAACATCTGCCCACACAAATATTCTATTAGGCACCACCGCAACTACTGCATTCACACGATACCCCTACCCCTGGTTGTCTACATCCGCTCATCATTTTACTTGTTTATGTCCCTATCTTAACCAATCAACACATCGGTTTTTACATTTTAACTTATGAAAACAACTATATGTCATTTATATTCTGTGAAATTTTCATTTGCCATTTCATATGGGTCAATATTTTAATTACTCGACGAATCAGCTTTTCGTGTTTTTAACTCTTGATGCTGACCATGAGTCTTGTTATTGTGTCGACCGTTCGTTTTTGTCAACCTTCATATCCAATTTCATAATATGTTTTAAAAGCTTTACTATCACATGGCTGAAAAGTGGCGACATAGCTAGAATGGCCTGGGCTCCCCAGTATGGAATTTGCTTCTTGAGTTTGCGTAGTTTTCATTCACGAAAAAAAATGATAGGGCAAAGTGTATGAGTATATGGTAAGTTTTATCACCAAGAAAAACGGCTAAGTAATTAATTTTTTGTATCTTAGCAAGTACATGTATGTATATTCCTGAAATCTCCGCGCTACAGTACCGTAGCATGAAGCTACAGCAGTCAAAACGAAATGGCGCTGTTCATTGGGGAACTGCAGTATCGTGTTATAATTCGTTTACCAGGGAAAGTGATCCAACAGTGTCAGGCCAATCTAAATGACTTCTTTAGCCCCCTCATCGGCCTGACATGGTTGCAATACTTCTCCAGCTAAACGAATTACCAAACAACGCTCCAGTTTCTCAAAGAACTGTGCCATTTCCTTTTGACTGCTGTAGTTTCATGCTCCGCTGGTGTACCGTGGGAACTGCAGTGTGTACAGGACTGTAGGCACGTACCTGTAAACAAACAAAAAATAATCATGTAACTTTATTCTTTGAGACGGTAACTGTTGTGGACTGGCAAGACCGCCAATCCACTAGGAGGAAGCCGAAAGGCACGCGTTTAAGCTCACGCAGGCTGGCGTGAGGTCTGGAACAGGACTAGGACTTTATAGTACCAAGAAAAGTACGTAGCTTCTGGAATACTTAACTTTAATCCATAATTGGTGAACATCGCTCGTGACGGTACATGTTTTACAGCATCAATAGTGACGTAATGGCGTCTTGCTAGGTCGTAGCAAAAGACGTAGCTGAAGGCTATGGTAACTATCGTCTCGGCAAATGAGAGCGTAATTTGTCAGTGAACCATCGCTAGTAAAGTCGGCTGTACAACTGGGGCGAGTGCTACGAAGACTCTCTAGACCTGCCGTGTGGCGGCGCTCGGTCTGCAATCACTGATAGTGGCGACACGCGGGTCCGACGTATACTAACGGACCGCGGCCGATTTAAAGGCTACCACCTAGCAAGTGTGGTGTCTGGCGGTGACACCATAATAACTACATCTTTACCACCAGCCATAATACCGTTCAGATTTGCAAATTGTGACTTTCCCATCATGAAAGAGGTTTCAGAATGAGCAATGGATTTGGAACGACTGTCAGTTTCTGTGAGGGTGGCTCGGTAGCACAACAATCACCCTTCTGACGATTAGTGGTCAGGCACTTTGTTGGTTGTTTTTTGTTCGTTACCATGGGGCAACTACACATGTTCGCAACACGT
This sequence comes from Schistocerca piceifrons, assembly GCF_021461385.2. NCBI lineage: Eukaryota > Metazoa > Arthropoda > Insecta > Orthoptera > Acrididae > Schistocerca > Schistocerca piceifrons. The sequence goes on along the minus strand of NC_060139.1, from coordinate 1,021,738,838 downwards.
GCCTTCAGTGAAAATTCTTTACAAGAATGGAAATAGTTACATTTACACCGTTACAAATGTCGGAGCAGTGTATATGTATCATGAATTACTAAACTAAAGAACATTTCCACAGAATAGTTGCAAAATTTGAAGAAAAGAGTGGCTGCTCCTTCACACCTTTGGTGTCGAAAATTCTCTGTTAGCAATGCAAGGTAACGTTGTGACGTTGGGAGAATTCAGTTCCTCGCCACTTTCAGCATTTGGATTTCTTGCTAACCGCACATCATATCGTGACTAACATGTGCCTACGTATAAGACAGTAATCGAAATTAACGTATCACTATAAACATTGGAAATTTCTATTTATTAGGTCTCCTCGGGGAAACGGATGTAGCAAGAGAAAATGACTGTGAAGAAAACTCCCGCAGATACAGGTGAAAAAATCTGTAGTTGTTCATGCCAGTCAAAGGTATCAACAGAAAATGGTGTAGCATGTACTGTGATGCGAAAATTCAATGGTTACATTTAAGAGTACGAAGAAGAAATTTCTTTACCTGTGAATCAACATTTTACAGTTAAAATATTTCCTTGATCTTGAGGACGAAAGTGTAAGAAATGTAAGACTTTTAGAAAGATTTTATAGCACTTGGAAGAATACACAAGCAAGACTGCTCACGTATTACACTGATACAAGTATACAGCAGTATACAGCAAATCATTATGGTCTAGATGGGGCTTGTCAAACTGTGCCTCGCGGCTGCCAGGAGAATCACAGCATTGCAGTAGGGGCGACGTGGTAGTTTCATAATAATAATAATTTGGTTTATTTGCTTTCTGAGTAAAGGGTCAATGTCTGTGCTAGTAGTGCGGGCCGGCAAGTGACTATTGTCACTATGACAGCGTGATAGATGGCAGTCGTGTCGTACTAGGGACTCTAATTTTTCATCTGTAACAAGGTTACTTTGGAAGAATGTAGATCGTTTATAATAGTTGTTTGTCGTCTGTGATTCTCGTTTATCTGCCAGCTCAGACAAATTGTTGAGTGAAGGTACTGATATTTCAAATTTACCATGTAGTGTGTATGTGTGTGTATTGAACTGGTCACACAGAAACGACAGAGAGGCTTCGTCAAAGCCATAGCACTCAATGGTTCACAACCCCACAGCAGGCTACAGCAGTCCATTTGCCCCACCGCCGCCCCACACCGAACCCAGGGTTATTTTGGCGTTCGGCCCCCAGTGGACCCCCCACCCCGGGAACGTCTCATACCAGACGAGTGTAACCCCAAATGTTTGTGTGGCAGAGTAAGTATGGTGTACGCGTACAGTGTTTGCGCAGCAATCACCGACATAGTATAGCTGAGACAGAATAAGGGGAACCAGCCCTCAGTCGCCGAGGCTGATGGAAAACCGCCTTAAAAACCATCCACAGGCTGGCCGTCACACCGGACTTAGACACTAATTCGCCGGGCGGATTCGTGCTGGGGACGGAGAAGCCTTCCCGCTCGGGAAGCAGAGCGCTAGACAGCGCGGCTATCCGGGCAGGCTAATGTACCATGTAGTTTTGAAGACATGGATAGTGTATGACGTATGAAGACAGTTACTTTAATTCCAATTTTACGTGTACTGCTACTGAAAATGGAGAACGACTATAGAATGTCATTTGCTTCAGAGTCTTAGTTACTGAAAGCACGATTCTTTATGAAAAGAAATGAGATCTGGAATAAAATCACGGTAGTCTGATAAACAAGCCACAGGATCACTTTTAGCACGATTTAAAAGAAACGACAGAACAAAAAGAACCTTCACCAAACAATCTGCGATTCCTACAAAGACTCCCATTGACTACTCTGTAATAAAGGAACTTCATACCATAGCGGAAGACCTTATTTACCACCTGCTCTGGGCATGGTATCTATTATGATACCTGTGTCACCTACCAAGCGACTGGCAAGTGTGCCTTTGTCAAACAACTCTGTTACTCGCTGAATAATCGATATGGCTAACTACATTAATGGTTACAATTATGGGAAATATAGGTTGCTACTCACTGTACAGATGACACAATGAGTTGCAGACAGGCACAACAAAAAGACTGTTAAACATTAATGTTCGGCCAAAAATTTCTTCAGACAAGAGAAACACACACGCATGTATACAAGTAAGCACACTTAAGAGACACATTACAGCCATCTCTGTCTCCCAGAGCAGTCAGTGATAGCGGCTATGTCTGTGAGAGGTATGCTTGATTGTATGAATGCGTGAATGTTTCTCCTTTCTGATGAAGGCTTTGTCCGAAACCTTAACGAGTAACAATCTTACGTTGTGTCTATCTGCAAAACAGTGTGTCGACTTCAAGGCGAGTAGAAATCTATCCTTCCCATAACTGATGATACTCCAACACGGATTTTCCATTGTCACATTAATGATCAGCTACCTGAACAACTCGCTATCCAGTCGGATTAAGCCACAGACGACCACAATGATCGGCATTGAAGTTGTTATGTGCGGTTTATACTCCTTTGAAATACTACACTATTTTATGGAAGAAAATAATATTAAATTAGAAAGATATGTAGGCATCTGTAAAGATTCAGGTCGTAGTATACCTGTAGTTGGCTGCTGCGCTGTGCTCTAAGCTCTGGTCTGGGAAGACGCTCCTCATGCTATTTGAATACACCGATTTATTCACAGATAGATGGGATCAGTGAAGTGAAATGGAAAGAAGACAAGGATTTCCGGTCAGATGAGTATAGGGTAATATCAAACAGCAGCAGAAAATGGTATAGCAGGAGTAGGATTCTTTATGAACAGGAAGGTAGGGCAGAGAGTGAAATACTTTGAACAGTTTAATAATAGGGTTGCTCTTATCAGAATCGACAGCAAACCAACCAGACAACGATAGTTCAAGTACACATACCGAAGTTGCAAGCTGAGGATGAAGAGATAGAGAAAGTACATGAGGACATTGAAAGGGTAATACAGTACGTAAAGCGAGATGAAAATCTAATACTCATGGGGGACTGAAATGCAGTTGTAGGCGAAAGAGTAGAAGAAAAGGATAGAGGAGCATATCGGCTTGGGACAAGAAATGAGAGACGAGAAAGAGTAATTGAGTTCTGCAATAAATTTTAGCTAGTAACAGCGAATATTCTGTTTAAGAATCATAAGAGGAAGAGGTATACTTGGAAAAGGGCGGATGATACCGAAAACTTTTAGTTAGATTACAGCACGGTCAGACAGAGATTCCGAAATCAGACACTGGATTTTAAGGCATACCCAGGGAACAGATATAGACTTATATCAGAATGTATTAGTGACGAAGAACAGGCTGAAGTTTACGATACTAGTCAGGAAGAAACAATACGCAAAGAAGTGGGATATAGAAATACTAAGGAACGACGAGGTGCGCTTGAAGTTCTCTGAGGCTATACATACAGCAATAAGGCATAGCTCTGTAGGCAGTACAGTTGAAGAGGAAAGGACATTTCTAAAAAGCGCAATCATAGAAGCTGGAAAGAAAAAAAAACAGTAGAAAGAAGATAACTGTGAGGAAACCATGGGTAACAGAAGAAATACTTTAGTTGATCGATGAAAGAAGGAAGTACAAAAATGATCAGGGATATTCAGGAATGCAAAGATATGAGCCTCTGAGGAATGAAATAAATAGGAAGTGCAGGAAAGCTAAGACGAAATGGCTGCCAGAAAAATGTGAAGAAATCTAAAAGGTAATGATTGTTCGAAGGACTGTCTCAGCATGTAGGAAAATCAAAACAGTTTTCGGTGAAATTAAAAGCTAGGGCGGTAACATTAAGTGTGAAAAGGAAATTCCACAGCTAAATGCTAAGGAGAGAGCTAATAGGTGGAAAGAATACTTTGAAGGTCTTTATGAAGGGAAAGATTTGTCTGATGTGATAGAAGAGGAAACAGGAGTCGATTTACAAGAGATAGGGGATCCAGTATTGGAATCAGAATTTAAGACAGCTTTGGAGGATTTAAGATCAACTTGGGCAGAAGGTATGGATAACATTCCATCAGAATTTCTAAAATCATTGGGGAAGGTGGCAACAAAATGACTATTCACGTTGGTGGATAGAATATTTGAATGGCGATATTCCATCTGACTTTCGAAAAAATATCATTCACACAATTCCGAAGACTACAAGAGCTGACAAGTGCGAGAAATATCGTACAATCAGCTTAACAGCTAATGCGTCCAAGTTGCTGACAAGAATAATATACAGAAGGACGGAAAAGAAAACTGAGGAGGTGACAGATCAGTTTGGCTTAAGGAAAGGTAAAGGTGCCAGAGGGGCAATTCTGAAGTTGCGTTTGGTAGTGGAAGCAAGACTAAAGAAAAATCAAGATACGTTCATAGGATTTGTCGACCTGGAAAAAGCGTTCGACAATGTGAAATGGTGCAAGATATTCGAAATTCTGCGAAAAATAGGGGTAAGCTGCAGCGAGAGATGTGTAATATACAATATGTACAAGGGCCAAGACGGAATGATAAGAGTGGACGACCAAGAACGAAGTGCTCGGATTAAAAAGGCTGTAAGACAGGGATGTAATCTTTCGTCCCTACTGTTCAATATATACATCGAAGAAGCAATGATGGAAATAAAAGAAAGGTCAGGAGTGGAATTAAAATTCAAGGTGAAGGAAATCAATGACGCGACTCGCTGATGACGCTGTTATCCTCAGTAAAAGTGAAGAAGAATTACATGATTTGCTGAATAGAACGAACAGTGTAATAAGTACAGAATATGGGATGAGGGTAAATCGAAGAAAGACGAAAGTAATACGCAGCAGAAATGAGAACAGCAAGAACCTTAACATCAGGATTGATGGCCACGAAGTAGGCAGTAAAATAACCTATGAGGGACGGAACAAGGAGGACAGCAAAAGCAGACTGGTATTGGCAAATAGGGTATTCCTGGCCAAGAGAAGTCTACTAGTGTCAAATCTAGGCCTTAATTTGAGGAAGAAATTTTTGAGAATATACGTCTACAGCACAGCATTGTCTAGTAATGAGACATGAAGTGAGGCAAAACCGGAACAGAAGAGAATCGAAGCATTTGGGATGTGGTGCTGCAGGCGAATATGAAAATTAAGTGGACTGATAAGGTAGGGAATGAGGAGGTTCTGCGCAGAAATGAAGAGGAAAGGAATACGTGGAAAACACTGACAAGGAGAAACGACAGGGTGATAGGACATCTGTTAAGAAATCGGGGAATGACTTCGATGGTATTAGAGGTAGCTGTAGAGGGAAAAAACTGTAGAGGAAGACAGAGTTTGGAATACATCCAGCAAATAACTGAGGACATATGTTGCAAGTGCTACTCTGAGATGAAGAAGTTGGCGCAGGAGACGAATTCGTGGAGGACCGCATCAAACCAGAAGACGGATGACTAAAAAACAGTCACTGGCATCACAAATCATAAACCGTGTTCTTCATCGTGTTATTCAGCCACTGATCGAAGCGGTGAACCTCATTAAAAACAATCACTTAATTCGAGAGATTTTTAACAATGTGCATTGATATGAGGGATGAGCATATTTCCCTAATTAACTCTGACGACTCGTTGGGTTCCATCCAGAAATGTTTTGGAAAGGTGTATGAATTGAGGAATGATCTTTATTCTTACCTTGTCGAAGATGATCATCTGAATTGCGAAAAGTTCGTAGATAGACAATTTGTTTGGAACCTGACGTTCACCTTAGTGAATAAATGTTTGTGGATCATTTAACTTAATTCAGTGATTACTGTCTGCAGCACTTTCCAGGAGAAATTGACAAGACAGCTGGATCAATGATCCTTACACCACAGAACTTACATCAACATGTGCCACTGAAGTACAAGAGCAGTTTACTAATATTTCTTCAGACTCCACAATGAAATCGAATTTTGTTCCCTCATCACAGATGTCGTTTTGGAACTTGGTGAAGCAGGAGTGTCATCGTCCAACACGTTTTGATATCTTTTACAGCATTCAGCTAACGTGAGGTAGGTTTTTCAGCACCAGCAGTCATCAACACAGGACCGAGATCGCGAGTAAACTTGGAAAAAAGAGATGCGAGTAGCAGTTTCCAATCTGCTGCCGAGGATTGAAGGAGTGATGACGAAGAAGCAAGACCATACGTCTCGTTGACGGCATTGCGGCGATAACATGTAATTACATTAAAATGTGTCAGTTAATGAAAAATTACTGTGTAACCCCCCCAACACAAAAATAATTAAAATATTCAAATTTAGTGTTACCTCCCAACAGAAAAAATATCGTTTAAGTTCCCAATAGAGAAATTTCTTTCCAATAATAAAATTTATTCATATTTAGTGTAACCTCCCAACACAAAAATCTCGTTTATAATATTCATATTAGTGTAATTTCCCAAAAGAAACATCTCGTTTAATTTCCCAATACAAAAATTTCTTGCCAATAATAAAATTTTAAGTTTTAATGTGACCATCCATTAAAGACTGACTACATATCGAGATTAATAAGTTTCGACGTCAGCAGCGCTGTGTCATGGCCCTGTAAAATCATCCTGGATAAATTGAAAAATTCTTGCCTCACAATGATGTCGCCGGATAGCGCTATCTATATATCTGCTCCTATAAAAAACTTTTGACACAGCTCAATGCAATGCTGGCCGCTAGATTTTCATTTGGAGGAAAACAACTCATTTTCTTTTGCTTAATCAACATGAGTATACAGAGGAAAAATTCGTAAAATCTTTAAACGTAGATAAATGGCTGGCAAAAGTTTTCTTCAGAACAAATGTTATTACTGAAACATTTCTGCAAGGAATTACGTGAGACTTTAACAATTGTGGTTAAATCAGTTGTGGCAATTAACATATACGCGCGGAAAAAAGGAACAATAATATTTTTTTATTACTTTTATACTATATCGCTGAGGCCCTGCCATCGTTCCGCACGACCGGCCCAACACAAGTCAACCGCTGGACAGCCCTGTCCGAACTCCAGAACCCAAGTGCTCTGTGCGACCTACAAAACACGACTGCTCTCTGCGAGCTATTAAACTCGACTTTCTGCCAACACTGTTCTGACCTGCGATTCTATTGTAGCATAGATATTTCACATTGCGGGCAGCGCGTGAGCAATCCATTGAAATTACACTCCTGGAAATTGAAATAAGAACACCGTGAATTCATTGTCCCAGGAAGGGGAAACTTTATTGACACATTCCTGGGGTCAGATACATCACATGATCACACTGACAGAACCACAGGCACATAGACACAGGCAACAGAGCATGCACAATGTCGGCACTAGTACAGTGTATATCCACCTTTCGCAGCAATGCAGGCTGCTATTCTCCCATGGAGACGATCGTGGAGATGCTGGATGTAGTCCTGTGGAACAGCTTGCCATGCCATTTCCACCTGGCGCCTCAGTTGGACCAGCGTTCGTGCTGGACGTGCGGACCGCGTGAGACGACGCTTCACCCAGTCCCAAACATGCTCAATGGGGGACAGATCCGGAGATCTTGCTGGCCAGGGTAGTTGACTTACACCTTCTAGAGCACGTTGGGAGGCACGGGATACATGTGGACGTGCATTGTCCTGTCGGAACAGCAAGTTCCCTTGCCGGTCTAGGAATGGTAGAACGATGGGTTCGATGACGGTTTGGATGTACCGTGCACTATTCAGTGTCCCCTCGACGATCACCAGTGGTGTACGGCCAGTGTAGGAGATCGCTCCCCACACCATGATGCCGGGTGTTGGCCCTGTGTGCCTCGGTCGTATGCAGTCCTGATTGTGGCGCTCACCTGCACGGCGCCAAACACGCATACGACCATCATTGGCACCAAGGCAGAAGCGACTCTCATCGCTGAAGACAACACGTCTCCATTCGTCCCTCCATTCTTGCTTGTGTCTGTATATGTGTGGATGGATATGTGTGTGTGTGCGAGTGTATACCCGTCCTTTTTTCCCCCTAAGGTAAGTCTTTCCGCTCCCGGGATTGGAATGACTCCTTACCCTCTCCCTTAAAACCCACTTCCTTTCGTCTTTCCCTCTCCTTCCCTCTTTCCTGATGAGGCAACAGTTTGTTGCGAAAGCTTGAATTTTGTGTGTATGTTTGTGTTTGTTTGTGTGTCTGTCGACCTGCCAGCACTTTCATTTGGTAAGTCACATCATCTTTGTTTATATATATATATATATATATATATATATATATATATATATATATATATATGTGTGTGTGTGTTTGTGTGTGTGTGTGTGTGTGTGTGTCTAATTCCCGGCAATCAGTTGCAACAATTATGCATATAATAAGTTGTTGGAAGTCGTTTGTCGTGGAAAAACTGGCGACTTCGAACATCATTATGTTTTCCGCAAACAAAGTTGTATTTCACAAATGTTATTAATTGTCTTCATAATGTTAACCACGTATAGTTAACAGAAGACGTAGAAACGATATTCCGAAACGAATACGTATAGCGTAAGTCAAACGTTCGAATTAGAATAGAAATCCCACGAACACAAATTTGCTGTGGCAGGTGTGAAATATAAACTCCGTTACTCGCTCGTTACACCTGAAGGACAGATGTTGAATGGGCCGAAACGAGCCGCCGCATAACAGCGTAGTTCTCTGCTATCTTCGAAAGAAGGTAGATGCGGTCCCTAGCGCAACTTATAACATCGTCGAAAATCAGTGCGGACGTGAGAGCTTTGGTACACCCTATTAAACAAACGGAAAAATGGAGGCGGTACAATGGGAGAGCGATCCGCCTTCACCAACATGCATAAGCAATTCATTAATAGTTTATATATATATATATATATATTTGAATTACAAAAAGCTAATAATAAAAAAATGATGCATGGCGCGAGATTCGATCCGGCGACCTTCGGATTACAAACTCGTGCGCTTACCGCTGCGCCACGACGCTGTGGAAAATTATTAATGGTAGAGAGTATTTCACCTCAACGATTTCTTTTAACTGTCGATTTTCTCGACAACGGCTGAGAAGTGCATCTTGGTGCTTCGCCACATGACTCCTCTGGCCATGAGCTTTTATTATGCGCAGTATGAATCGAATCTGAATTTCACAATTGGCGGCCTCCCCTTGTTAGTCTTTCTATGCCCACCCGCTACGCGTTGCCAAGACAGGGTAGTACAGTACATCGATATATTTGTGTCTCAATCATTGCGCTTCTGCTGCAGCTCTCCATTTAATTTTTTTAAAATTTCTATCTCATGTAAATTTTTTTAAGTATTAACCGGCTAATTTGCCAGTTGAATATTGACTTCGCCGACTGAATGGCTATTAATCTTACTCCTTGTATGCACTGTTGGATTTTGAACAGGTCAAACAGTAGGAGATTTAAGACCTGTTAATTTCATTAGGGTTCTCGCTGACTACTGTACCATTCAGGACCCAATATGTAACATCAATTTTGTCTGGTTATTTCTCTTGCGTGCCTTGGCACCTCTGCTATCCGGCGGTAAGGTAAATTTATTATACGATGCTTATTCGCAGAGTATACTTCTATTCTGGATTTTAAATCTTAAAGTTTCTTTCGAGAAAGAGTTTTCAGCTCTTTTATTGTGTTGCTAAAGTTTTTCTTATTGTATTGAATCCGTTTGCTATTAATCTGATACAGTTTTATGACTGTAAATTATAGTTTCTTAGTAGTCAATGTGAAACGTCCCCTTAGAAAAATTTATGAATTACTGTGCTGATAAACCTCTTACGTTATCTGATTTTCAAACAGCTGAGCAGTACTCAAACATTTCTCTCTTTACTTATTCTGATCAACAGTAAATTCACACACAATATTTTTAGCCCAACGCAATCTGACTTTCAATAATAAAGAATGGCCCTGACTAACAATAACCTATGCCTTACATGAATCACTTACTTCACAAAAATCTTCGTTACTCGAACTACTCCAATACAGCGAGCGCCAATACTACCAGCTAAATAAAAGATTCTAACTACTCAAGGCACAAACTACTGATAGGCATAGTTAGCAAAATGGTTCAAATGGCTCTGAGCACTATGGGACTTAACACCTGTCCCCTAGAACTTAGAACAACTTAAACCTAACTAACCTAAGGACATCACACACATCCATGCCCGAGGCAGAATTCGAACCTTTGACCGTAGCGGTCGCGCGGTTCCAGACTGTAGCGCCTAGAACAGCTCGGCCACCCCGGCCGGCCGTAGTTTGCAAATGAGAGATTTTGATAGAGAAAAAACAATGTATTTCCCTTAATGATGTTCAAAAGTATCAGTTCATGATATTCAGTATTAAAAATCTACTCTTTCTGATAAACACACGTCCAGATCGTCCACTCTCAAAATTCTGCCATCTCTCTCCCCACATCCACCACTGCTGACGGCTAACTTCCAACTGCGCAACGCTACGCGCTGTTCACATCCAACTGCCCAACACTACAATAGCGAATATTCCAACAATGCCAACCAGCCACAGACTGCACACAGCACAGCCACTGATTTTCATACAGGGCGCTACATGACGTTACCAATATAAAAACCTAAACAGCCTACTTACAAATGCCATTCGAGGTATTTTTCGAATGGGTGTTTAATGAATCTTAGTGTGTTCTGTTAAAATAATGAGAAAGTTCACAACACGAATGATATTCATTCTCTATTTGGCCCAATACTTCCCACCACAGACAGACTGATGCGGGTAATGCTTACCAAGGCGACAAGTAACAATGTGTGCGTACTGTTTGAATTTTAACGTGGTAAAACTGAAGTAAAGACACCCTTGAAAGTTGACATCAGCAACAAGCCCTCCTACCGCACAGAATGATGCAGAATCGTACATTTCCAGGTTGAAATTCGGATAGTGTTCCACTGCTGAACTCTGCCAATCGAAATGCTTGTTGGCTAGTTAGTTCAAAAGTAAATTTGCTCTCCCGGACAATGAGAAGATTTAATGCTACACTTAACACCTGGTATCTAATGCAGTCTGCGCACAGTAACGTATTCGAAGTCTGGGACAATTTCATCTACAAGACACTTTCGAAAAATCTCATTTACATACATTACACAAAGCACACAGTTTCCTACACTTTTATAAAGCACCAGTTCTGCCCTTTTCACAATACGAAATCCACCAAAAGTAGTCACCCAAGGCACTATTTATGTTCTTCTTTTTTTTTTTTTTTGAGTCGTCAGTCTTCTGACTGGTTTCATGCAGCCCGCCACGAGTTCCTCTCCTGTGCCAACCTCTTCATCTCAGAGTAGCACATGCAACCAACGGCCTCAATTATTTGTTTACTGGATGCATTCCAACTCTCTCTTCCTCTACAGTTTGTTACCCTCTACAGTTCCCTCTAGTACCATGGAAGTCACTTCCTCATGTCTTAGGAGATGTCCTACCATCAGATGGTTCAAATGGCTCTGAGCACTGTGCTAATTAACTTCTGAGGTCATCAGTCGCCTAGAATTTAGAACTAAACCTAACTAACCTAAGGACATCACACACATCCATGCCCGAGGCAGGATTCGAACCTGCGACCGTAGGGGTCGCTCGGCTCCAAACTGTAGCGCCTGGAACCGCACGGCCACTCCGGCCGGCTCCTATCATCCTGTCACTTCTCCTTCTGTGTTTTCCACATGTTCTTTCCTCTCCGATTCTGCGCAAAACCTCCTCATTCCTTACTTTATCAGTCCACCGAATTTTCAGCATTCGTCTGTAGCACACATCTCAAATGCTTCGATTCCCTTCTGTTCCGGTTTTCCCACAGTCCATGTTTCAGTCATACATGCTGTGCTGCAAACGTACATTCCCAGAAATTTCTTCCTCAAATTAAAGACTTCGTTAGATACTGACTTCTTTGGCCAGAAATGCCCTATTTTGCCAATGCCGCCTGCCTTTAATGTCCTCCATGTTCCGTCCGGTATTGGTTATTTTGGTGCCTAGCTAGTTGAATGCCTCAACTTCATCTACACTCATGGAAATGGAAACAAGAACACATTGACACCGGTGTGTCAGACTCACCATACTTGCTCCGGACACTGCGAGAGGGCTGTACAAGCAATGATCACACGCACGGCACAGCCAACACACCAGGAACCGCGGTGTTGGCCGTCGAATGGCGCTAGCAGCGCAGCATTTGTGCACCGCCGCCGTCAGTGTCAGCCAGTTTGCCGTGGCATACGGAGCTCCATCGCAGTCTTTAACACTGGTAGCATGCCGCGACAGCGTGGACGTGAACCGTATGTGCAGTTGACGGACTTTGAGCGAGGGCGTATAGTGGGCATGCGGGAGGCCGGGTGGACGTACCGCCGAATTGCTCAACACGTGGGGCGTGAGGTCTCCACAGTACATCGATGTTGTCGCCAGTGGTCGGCGGAAGGTGCACGTGCCCGTCGACCTGAGACCGGACCGCAGCGACGCACGGATGCACGCCAAGACCGTAGGATCCTACGCAGTGCCGTAGGGGACCGCACCGCCACTTCCCGGCAAATTAGGGACACTGTTGCTCCTGGGGTATCGGCGAGGACCATTCGCAACCGTCTCCATGAAGCTGGGCTACGGTCCCGCACACCGTTAGGCCGTCTTCCGCTCACGCCCCAACATCGTGCAGCCCGCCTCCAGTGGTGTCGCGACAGGCATGAATGGAGGGACGAATGGAGACGTGTTGTCTTCAGCGATGAGAGTCGCTTCTGCCTTGGTGCCAATGATGGTCGTATGCGTGTTTGGCGCCGTGCAGGTGAGCGCCACAATCAGGACTGCATACGACCGAGGCACACAGGGCCAACACCCGGCATCATGGTGTGGGGAGCGATCTCCTACACTGGCCGTACACCACTGGTGATCGTCGAGGGGACACTGAATAGTGCACGGTACATCCAAACCGTCATCGAACCCATCGTTCTACCATTCCTAGACCGGCAAGGGAACTTGCTGTTCCGACAGAACAATGCACGTCCACATGTATCCCGTGCCACCCAACGTGCTCTAGAAGGTGTAAGTCAACTACCCTGGCCAGCAAGATCTCCGGATCTGTCCCCCATTGAGCATGTTTGGGACTGGATGAAGCGTCGTCTCACGCGGTCTGCACGTCCAGCACGAACGCTGGTCCAACTGAGGCGCCAGGTGGAAATTGCATGGCAAGCCGTTCCACAGGACTACATCCAGCATCTCCACGATCGTCTCCATGGGAGAATAGCAGCCTGCATTGCTGCGAAAGGTGGATATACACTGTACTAGTGCCGACATTGTGCATGCTCTGTTGCCTGTGTCTATGTGCCTGTGGTTCTATCAGTGTGATCATGTGATGTATCTGACCCCAGGAATGTGTCAATAAAGTTTCCCCTTCCTGGGACAATGAATTCACGGTGTTCTTATTTCAATTTCCAGGAGTGTATTTCGTGGCCATCAGTCCTGATGTTAAGTTTCTCGCTGTTCTCATTTCTGCTACTTGCCATTACTTTCGTCTTTCTTCCATATTCTGTACAGATTAAACTGTTCATTGCATTCAGCAGATCATGTAATTCTTCTTCACTTTCACTCAAGACAACAACGTAATCAGTGAATCGTATCACTGATATCGTTTCACCTTGAATTTTAATTCCACTCCTGAAGTTTCTTTTGTTTCTATCATTGCCTCTTCGATATACAGACTGAACATCAAGGGCAAAAGGCTACATCCCCGCCTTACACTCTTTTTAATCCGAGCACTTCGTTCTTGGTCGTCTATTCCTATTATTCTCTCTTTTCTCTTGTACATATTGTATATTGCAAGTATCTCCCTGTAACTTAACCCTAGGGGTAAGCTATAGGCACGCATTTATATCACCTGTAACAACAGCTTTGCTAAGACTAACAGTGCCTGATTGCATCGATTACCTGCTATAGCTTGCCCACACAGACTGCTTGGCATAGGCTAGCCGACTGCTTCAGAACGACTTGAATATCATCCGTTGGCGCGGACGGTGGACGAGACACTCTATTTTCTTTCAGCGATATTTCTGTAATCAGCAGTATTCTGCTGCACTTGCGTAACCGCCAACGTTAGCCAGGCGGCGATGTCAGGACTGTTCTTGCATTATCCAGTTAACTTCCGTCTACGATAAATTCGCTTGCCTACCATTTTTCTTTCGCTATACATAAAAACACAACTATCACTCAATTACCAGTCACTACCGCATGGCAAATGGTAAAAGAACACCCCCGTATGCAAGTCATAAGATATATATGTTCCGAAATAACTGACCACATTATTGGAGGAAGGCTATCTATCGTCCTGCACTACATCTCTCGTGCAGTCCCACACGAACCTGGCGACAAACCTTGCATCCGTCCGTCTCGGACGCTCGTCGAGGCGTGAACAGTGGCGCTATCCCACAGTGGGGGAGGCAGTGAAGCATACCAGACGCGCAACATAATGCTGAACCTCTGCTACAGACCAAGAAAGACTTCTTGGGCTATACAAAAGTAAAGATAGCGCTTACAGTTGGGTATATACTACGGGCAGTCTAGAAGTAATGCGGAAAATGCGGAATTTTTTATGGAATATCGTGGAACATTCCTGCTTCGGCTTCAAAAGTTTCATGAAGTTCCGATAGTCTTCCGTAGTCTTCAAAAAGGCATTTGTTACGGAGGTGTGTTCCGAGCAGACAGCTGTCGTTGTGTTTCTTTTGGCGGAAAGCCAGAGCATCGCAGATATTCATAGGCGCTAGCAGAGTGTCTACGGAGAACTGGCAGTGAACAAAAGCACGCTGAGTCGATGAGTGAGGCGTCTGGCATCATCGCAACAAGGTCGCACAAACCTGTCCGATCTCCCACGTGCTGGTTTGCCACAAACAGCTCCTGACTCGTGCAATGTTGTCACGTGCACACACGCTCAAAGACATCCAAGGATTAATGAGTGACCCTCGTTCTGTCAATGGCCTTGTTAAAGAAGGCAGAGCAGCTGACAGAGATTCGGAGCACCCTCTTGTCCTTGGGGTGCGAAACTGCCCTTAAAATGCAAAAAAAATTAGCAGTGACCAACAGCATGAGAATGCAAATGGCAATGCAAACCACTACATTACAAACACAAAATCCGTATTCACAGGACATGTGGCTTGTAATTTGATTAGACTATATTAATACTTGAAACTTCCTGGCAGATTAAAACTGTGTGCCCGACCGAGACTCGAACTCGGGACCTTTGCCTTTCGCGGGCAAGTGTTCTACCAACTAAGCTACCGAAGCACGACTCAGACCCGGTACTCACAGCTTTACTTCTGCCAGTACCTCGTCTCCTACTTTCCTGGAAGGTTATTTAGGAATAATGAAGAGTAGACAGAAGTTTAAGGAAATCATCAGGCAAAATCACTGGGAAAGAAGTTGGATACTGAACAATTGAAGAACGGCGAGCTGAGCTTGAATTTCTCTACAGTTGTAGATATGGTCGTAATGAATAACTCATCAGGCAGTTCAGTTAAAGCTGAACGAACGTCTCTACATATGTACAGGGTGTTTCAAAAATGACCGGTATATTTGAAACGGCAATAAAAACTAAACGAGCAGCGATAGAAATACACCGTTTGTTGCAATATGCTTGGGACAACAGTACATTTTCAGGCAGACAAACTTTCGAAATTACAGTAGTTACAATTTTCAACAACAGATGGCGCCGCGGTCTGGGAAACTGTATAGTACGATATTTTCCACATATCCACCATGCGTAGCAATAATATGGCGTAGTCTCTGAATGAAATTACCCGAAACCTTTGACAACGTGTCTGGCGGAATGGCTTCACATGCAGATGAGATGTACTGCTTCAGCTGTTCAATTGTTTCTGGATTCTGGCGGGACACCTGGTCTTTCAAGTGTCCCCACAGAAAGAAGTCACAGGGGTTCATGTCTGGCGAATAGGGAGGCCAATCCACGCCGCCTCCTGTATGTTTCGGATAGCCCAAAGCAATCACACGATCATCTAAATATTCATTCAGGAAATGAAAGACGTCGGTCGTGCGATGTGGCCGGGCACCATCTTGCATAAACCACGAGGTGTTCGCAGTGTCGTCTAAGGCAGTTTGTACCGCCACAAATTCACGAAGAATGTCCAGATAGCGTGATGCAGTAATCGTTTCGGATCTGAAAAATGGGCCAATGATTCCTCTGGAAGAAATGGCGGCCCAGACCAGTACATTTTGAGGATGCAGGGACGATGGGACTGCAACATGGGGCTTTTCGGTTCCCCATATGCGCCAGTTCTGTTTATTGACGAAGCCGTCCAGGTAAAAATAAGCTTCGTCAGTAAACCAAATGCTGCCCACATGCATATCGCCGTCATCAATCCTGTGCACTATATCGTTAGCGGCGCTGAGGGGTTGCCGCGTTTGAATTTTGTATGGATAGAGGTGTAAACTCTGGCGCATGAGACGATACGTGGACGTTGGCGTCATTTGGACCGCAGCTGCAACACGGCGAACGGAAACCCGAGGCCGCTGTGGGATCACCTGCTGCACTAGCTGCACGTTGCCCTCTGTGGTTGCCGTACGCGGTCGCCCCACCTTTCCAGCACGTCCATCCGTCACGTTCCCAGTCCGTTGAAATTTTTCAAACAGATCCTTTATTGTATCGCTTTTCGGTCCTTTGGTTACATTAAACCTCCGTTGTAAACTTCGTCTCGTTGCAACAACACTGTGCTCTAGGCGGTGGAATTCCAACACCAGAATAATCCTCTGTTCTAAGGAATAAACCATGTTGTCTGCAGCACACTTGCACGTTGTGAACAGCACACGCCTACAGCAGAAAGACGACGTACAGAATGGCGCACCCACAGACTGCGTTGTCTTCTATATCTTTCACATCACTTGCAGCGCCATCTGTTGTAGAAAATTGTAACTACTGTAATTTCGAAAGTTTGTCCGCCTGAAAATGTACTGTTGTCCCAAGCATATTGCAACAAACGGTGTATTTCTATCGCTGCTCGTTTAGTTTTTATTGCCGTTTCAAATACACCGGTCATTTTTGAAACACCCTGTAGGTACAAGCAAAGTAGCTACTTTAATCGATCAACGGAAAAAGAGAGTACAAAACAGCGCAGGAAAAGACAAGAATACAACAATATAAGTCAAACAGGAATAAAATAAACAGGAAGAGCAGGGAAAACAAGACGAAATTTTTGCAGCAAAAATAGGAAGAATCGATAAAAGTTTGATCGTGGGAAGGACTGATTGTGCATATAGGAAAAGCGAAACGCTCTTTGGCGAAATTAAATTCAGAGTCGCCAACATTTAGAACACGAGAGAAATCCCATTGTTAAACGCAGAGCAGAGAGTGGACAGATGGGAAAAGCACACTGGGGGCCGCTACCAGAGGAGGAACTGTCTGATGATATAAGAGGAGGTGATGGGAGTCGATACGGACGACGTAGGAGACTCATTATTAGTCGCATATCAATAGAGGTTTGAAAGATTTGTAATAATGCAAGGTGCAAGGCATAGATAACATTTATTTGGAATTCCTGAAATCACAGTGGTAGGTAGTAACCAAATTACTATTGAGTCTGCATCGTTCGACTTTGGGGAAAGTATTATCCCTACTCTACTGAAGACAGAGAGGGTGTGTAGGTGTGAGAACTATCACACAATCGGATTATAACCTCATACAACAAAATAGATATCCAAAATTATACACAGAAGATTGAAAAGGAAAATTGAGTCTGAGTTAGATGACAATCAGCTTGCCTTTAAGAAAGGTGAAGGCACCAGAGGCAGTTCTCACATTTAACTTATTATTGGAAGCAAGAGTTAAGATAAATCACGACACTTACAGAGGATTTGTCGACATAGAAAAATCATTCGACAGTTTAAAATGGTGCAAAACCGAAATTAGAAATAATTCAAAAGCCAAGATCGCTTAAATACTGTTTACTAGATGACAGGTTTCAACACACTAAAGATGCCATCATCGGATCTGAATGTAGATTAACATTTATAAACCATTTAGATATAACGATACAAGAGGCAGACCAGCTAATATAAAATCATTGTCACAGAAATAAAAAACAACTGCTCTCATGGTCATTCTATTCCATCAGATATATAACACCGAAGTCACAAGAAAAAACTATTTGGTACACGACAGCTGCTCGACTAACAACGGTCGGCATCAGTCTGAGAGGTTATCGTTGATTCACAACGAGACATAAACAGCGTAAAATTTTATCTTTTCCCTGTGAACGTATTCTCCAATACAAGTTGCTGCTATTAGTAATGTAAATGCATCATTCCTACTCTACGTAGACTCTCGCATTTAGTAATTTTCTGGTGATTGACACTAGCTTTGGTGGTAGTTTACCTTTCGACCCTAGTGAACCCTGATAGTCAAATGCGTTGTTGTAATTAATATCCAGATAGCTATCACTGACTCCATTAAACCACGAAACGTGTTATTGTGTCCATCCGTTCGTAGATAGGGAGGTCGTAGCCATTGGTAGTGTAACTTATAGCGTGAGAATCTGAATATAAAATCTTTCGTGACGTCGTTCTGTTAACACAGACTATTATTTCAAGTCATTCAGATTACATCGTTCAGTGTAGACAAGATCTTGTCAGGACAACTAATTATAGTATTAGGAAGGGTAACTACTGTGGCTGACGTTGCTTTTGACCTACGTAATAGAGCTTGTTCGTACAGATATCTCCTACGATTGAAACAGAGTACAAAGTTGGAGTTAGTGGTATCTAAAGGGTGGCTCAGTAGAACTACTGTAATGCGGGCTTCAAAGCCGCAAGATATGTATATATTATTGTATTAAAACGTGGTAAAATGCTACTGATGTTTTACGTATCAGCTGGCACTATTCAGTACCTTTGGAACGTTTATTTCGATGGGGAAGTCGTGAACAGAAAATTAAAGGGCCATGTCTTGCGTTGTTTACAACTACCGTTTTATAACGGTTGCGTACACCTCTTGGCTGTATCGTAACACAAACTAACAGCATTTCGGTTTACATATTATGCTACTGGTTGAAGTATTTACTTACCTTAGTGCTTCTTGAAATGAAAGATGTTTATGTCCCCAAATCACGTTTCATGGTGTCGAGACAAAGGTCTTAGCAACCTCTTCCCCCTCCCCTCTATGAAACAAGAAAAGAAACCATTTACCAAAAGTCTATCACTTAGTACTTGTTCCAGGGTGCGTTATAAATTCTGTAAAGTGTCTATAATACAGAAGGACATTTTTGGTGCCGTAAGTGATGATTAAATTGGAAATTGTAAGAGCTCTGTTAAAAAAAGTTCCGAACAAATGCAAAGCGCTATTGCTTGTTTACAACTTTATTAAGTAACCGCATTCAAAAGTCACGTAAAAATGGATAAGATTACTGTCGCCTATAGTGCACTGTAAATGTTTTTCATTTAAAAACTGGACAGTAGACCAGCTGGAAAACTGCAGCTGTAGTGTAAGATAATTTAAAACTGGTCGTAGAAGCTATTTTTAACGTGTTCCGAGGATCACATCGAATTTTATTTTGAAATGAAAAAGGAATGTAATAGAAAATTATTTTGTATCTTGCTAGAACACCAACGAACAATACTTCGTAACAGTATAAAGGTTTTAGGTATATAGTATGAATGACTAGTCCTACATCCCACAATGAATAGTGTTCTGCTCACAAGTTAACTGAATGGGTTGCAAGTTGGTTGTCTTCAAAATAAAAATGCCCGTTGAAAGAAACTCCAAAATCGTGTCTGTCAACCTCTAGCAAATTTCGAAAGACATCTCGGGTCACCTTATGATTTAAGAAGAATTGGACCCCTCTTGGAAGCTGACCCAAGACACTGCACCTCCTCAGACACGGACCGCTGCGATGGAAAAATTTCTGAACGGCCGCGCGGAGTGGCCGCGAGGTTTGAGGCGTCATGTCACGGACTGCGAGGGCGCTCCTGCTGGAGATTCGAGTCTTCCGTCGGGCATGGGTGTGTGTGTTTTCATAGCATAAGTCAGTTTAAGTAGTATATAAGTCTAGGGACCGATGAGCTAAGCAGTTGGGTCCCTTAGGAATTCATACACATTTTTTAATTCTGAATGGGGTTCGAAATAGTTTCCTACTCACCTTACCCCCGCCTCACCCCCTCCCCCCATCTCCCGCCAGCGATTTAGCGCCATATAGTTTTCTTGCTGTTACCTAAAATCAGAAACTAGCCAGGAGGGAAAGATTTATTTCTGGAATGCTGGGTTTAGCTGTGCTCTGAATGAGTATTATACAGTGCTGCCAACAAATTTAGACTATATGACAGCTAAGAAGCTGCAGCTTTAGCAAAATAATATTATTTTTAATGGTTTTACCAGATTTACTACTCCATCCACATATGATCAATCTTACGGCTTTTACTGATTTTGGAAAACAGCTAATCATTGTGTCAGAACATTTTGTTCAACGCTCTAAGGTAGGACGAAATCGTCGCTCAGGGATGCAGGTTCAGTCTCTAGGGAAGTTTCCTGTGGAAGTATAACCAGGCACACCCTCAGTGCTTAATTAAAATCAAAATGTGGCACTGGAGACATCTTACTTCTGTTTCTGAAACCGTATTCTACATGCACTTTTTTTGAAAAACGGTAGATCAATAATGTTAAAATTCATAGACCGACTCTTGGTAACCAAATACCACCAAGAAAATAAAAAGAAGGCGCGAAGATCTACACTAAAACATTTTATTACAACAAAGGTGCCTTTATATTCTAATCATTCTTGTCTGTAAAGAATAAACGATATGGAGGGCGCACTGCAAATGATGTTTGCAATCCTCTGCAGGTTCCGAAGCACCCATTGGTCCTGTTTTCATGGTTGCATATGCTGCAGTTTCTGTTGCTGCAACCTGTGATGCTTCAGAATTGTCGGCTCTAACGGTGTCATATTGATGTGGAGCCACTGTGATATTAGGTCCGCCTCATCAGTTTTAT
Organism: Schistocerca piceifrons; assembly: GCF_021461385.2. NCBI lineage: Eukaryota > Metazoa > Arthropoda > Insecta > Orthoptera > Acrididae > Schistocerca > Schistocerca piceifrons. The sequence goes on along the minus strand of NC_060139.1, from coordinate 1,021,717,937 downwards.
GTTACATTTAAGAGTATGGAAGTATAAAATTAAACGGGAGTGAAATATTACGGTCTTGCTGCTGCAGATGAGGTAGGTCGTGGTACACAGAAAATCACTCCAGTATAGTTCACAATCCGTCGTTCCAGGACGCGCGGGGTTGTTTAAAGCTGGTCTTGAAGTGGCAGCGACGTCTGTTCCTATCTGCGGGCCAACGGTGTGGAATAAGCAGCAGTTTGGAACTATCGAGTGAAGTTTCTGAGCAGCAGCACTGCGCCTGCGGTATCTGCGGAAGACAAGTTTGCAAGCAGGTGGTGTCGCCGTGTGATTTCAGCGCTTTCTGGAAATGGCGACACCTCAAAAACTTTGCACCGTGATGCTTGATGTAGTTTACACTAGTCTCCATCATATGGCAGTTCCAAAATAATGATGAAGTGCAGGGAATACTTACAGATCACCTTGATCCATCTGTATTAAGAAAGTCCTTCCGTTGGTACGTTGACTAGAAAGATTAGTGCTGTGGTCCCATCATTTGACAGAAACCACCTTTAAATGTGTAGTGTCTACTGTCCGACTACACTAAATCTCCGTCACAGGCAAAATCAAATCCTTTCCCATTACGCCATCGTGTTTTTTCTTCCACACAAAGAATAAAATGGTTTGAGGTTGAATCCTGAAGGATATCAGAGTCCAAAAATTTAAAAAACTTCACACGACAGTAACCAGTGATAAGCAAAATGTTGCAAGTGCGCTTCCTATCTTTACTTATAACTAGATGAAAACACTCACATATAATTTGAATCACACACAGTCGAATTTCATGAATTGTTGATCACAACAAATGTGTGTGGTAGTTTGTAGCAGACATGCGGAGGTACATTCGCTTGTAGAAACATTTATTGTAATCTCTTTCAAGTAAAACGTGTCAATGTCGTGCATATTAACATAGATACAAATACTACTCGAGTTATATTATAACTAAGGAATTTGACACTGAGTAAAATGGTTAATTTCTGGTCTGTTAATGACCTTCCAATGGTTTCAGGGGGATCATTACTGGTGACTTAGTAATGACAAACATATGGGAAGAATGACAACTAAATTACTAATACTTCACAGGTATCATAATTGACGTACTTTAAACAAATGTTACATGTTTTCACGTGACATAATATTTTCTGTTGAACCATACCTACTTGTCACATGTGCGGTGTCTAGGAAACTTGGTTTCTCGGATTGCTAAACAAGAATTCAAACAAATCCTATTAAAGAATGTTATTACGAAATGAATAGATGACAGTACTTAACTTTGAGAATGACTTAGATGTGTCGTAAGAAAAGGGCGACAGACAAAACAACCATGTTCTTCAGTATATACAGTTCCTAGGTCACTGCTCTACAAGTGCCTAATCTTGATGGTGCTGTAGAACTGGGCCGCGGCGAGTCGGGCGCCGCGCTTATGTCCTCTTCGCATAGAGGCCGCTGCTGTCGCGTTGTCATCCTGGAGAGGGGTCGGTCAGCGTGCTACTGGCTGACGTCTTCTTCCCAGCGCTCTCTGCTCTCTCGTTTCCGACTGGCGTGCCTGCGCTTGACTTCACACCGGAACATTTTCCTTTCTTGTTTGGCCTCAAACTGAGCATCGGTTCCCGTCGATATTTTCTACTACAGGTCGTTGTAAACTTTGAAACATAGTAACCACGATTAGCATTGTCCAAATACTGTCCATAAATAGATCAATTTCTGATGGATATTGAGTGCATCCGGCGTGTTTCTACATAATACCCGACGAGATTCCGTGGGAGAAGTAAAATGAAATACGTAAGTGCAGAGATGTGTCAGGCGGAAGCCGGAAGAGTTGCTCCCATTAATTTTTGTTTGTTGAAACTAGGAGTGCAGTACGAACGGACATTTATTATATTTTGTGACTGTTCCGTATGCGCATACTAACTTTACATCCAACTTGCCCACCTATACTACGTACTTGTACGCCTCGTAGCCGAACTAGAGCATGTGGTGTCTCACGAATTGTGTTAATCTTTGTATCTACGAATTCACTCGAAAAGGGCTGCTCTGCAGCTGCTGTTATCCATTCACCATTAACTTTTGCAGATAACAATAGTAGATATTTCTTCTGGAGACGCAGGCAGCAGAGCGAAAAATTTGAAAGCGATCACAGCCAAATTTAAGAAAGTACTCGAGCGAAAATGACAGACGAATGTTAGAAAGAAATGGCTCTGTGAATTTTCTCTGGCGCTTTATATGAGGTACTACTTACAGTCACCAGTATCCATCCAGATGAGCCCATCGTAATAGGCTTTCTGCTTGTAACATAATACGTTTCCAACACAATATGCTGCTTTACCCTTATTTATGAATGTCTCCTTCACCTTCCAGCAGTTTCTTTCTCTTTTGCCTTGCCACATTTCTTGTTATTATTTACAAACGATGCAAAGTAATGAGGTTTTCTGGCGAGATCAATCGAGATGGCGAGGTGGTTCAGCAGGAGAGGATTTCAAATTCCTTTTCAGATTGTTATTTTCTGCGGTTCACCTAAATCATTTACCGATGAAAATCGAGGCATTTATTTGGAAAGGCTACATTTAATTACACTCTTTTTACTTACCATATGGACTTCACTCTTTTTCAAAAACTTTAACTAATGATTGAGGATGTGACATACGTGAAACAACGTAGACACATATATACATTTGATTATCAGAGTATTTACTATTTTTCGTTAATAGATATCATAACGTTCACTGCTAAAACTCACGTCTCTGTTATCAGTTTTGGTCGGGAAGGCACTATGACACGCAGGGATTCGGAAATTAAGTTACACGTGTCGTCCCACGCTAAGACCATTGCGCAACAAGAATGGCGCTTTGTCAGAGGAGAGTAAATGTTCCGGAGTTCCTGCAGAGATAGTTCTGCAGCAGAGCGGATGTCGGGCGCGTCACATTGTGGAAGTGAAATGGCGCGGAAACAAGAAATGTACTTCACAGAAGAAATACGAGGATCATGCGCTACACTATGTAATCGAAAGTATTCGGACACCATTATGTAACGCAAAATTGACAACTGTATATCACGAGAGGTTGTCCCGACAGTATAAAAGGAAGTGAGTAGTATTGTGATCTCAGTAGAGAAGCGATAACAGGAGAATGGGTCGGTCATGAGAGGTCAGTGACTTTGAACGTGGAATAGCTATTGAAAGCCAGCCGTTGTGGCCGAGCGGTTCTAGGCGCTTCAGTCCGGAACCGCGCTGCTGCTACGGTCGCAGGTTCGAATTCTGCCTAGGGCGTGGATGTGTGTGATGTCCTTAGGTTAGTTAGGTTTAAGTAGTTCTAAGTTCTAGCGGACTGATGACCTTAGAAGTTAAGTCCCATAGTGCTTAGAGCCACTTCAATTATTGAAAGTACCCTGAGTAACAAATTCGTCGCAGACATTTCATTTACCCGTGTCGAGAGTTGGTGATGTGATAGCGGGAGAAGCGCGGCTAAACACGACCAGGTAGATCTCACCTACTGACGGACAAGGAACGTCTAGCACTGCAGAGTGTGGTTGTAAAAAATGGCATGAAATCAGCGGACGGAATCACTCGTGAGTTCAAAAATACTAGTAGCAGCCCAGCTAGAACATTGATTCAAAACGTGGGGCAGAGGGGGGGGGGGGGGGGGGTGTTGAGCAGCTTCTAAGAAGCCAATAAGCCACACAGCCACACATATCTACAGTCACTGCCAAGCGACGCTTTAGGTGATGTAATGAGCGACGCCATTGGGCAATGCTCCTCCGGAAACGAGTGTTCTGGAGTGATTAATCATGCTATACTCTGCGGCAATCCAATGGTAAGGTTTACCTTACATCATTTGCAGTACCAACGTTGAAGTACATAGGACGTGGTGCCACAGTACTGGAGTGTTTGTCGTGATTAAGACGTGGTTCCGTTATTGAGCCTAAGGAAACGCTACCAGGTGTAGAAGCATAAAACAGGAATTTCCCTACAGACGGTGTTAGCCGTCAATGCGTAGGGACCGTGAGACCGCGTATGCAGTGTCATCTGGTACCTGTAACGGCTGACGACGAATATCAACATACAGTGACCCAAGTTCCATACATCGGTATCTGCTTCAAGCCCATAAACATGTCGAGTTTTGTGGCTACTAACAAATGTTTCAAATGGCTCTGAGCACTATGCAACTCAACTTCTGAGGTCATCAGTCACCTAGAACTTAGAACTAATTAAACCTAACTAACCTAAGGACATCAAACACATCCATGCCTGAGGCAGGATTCGAACCTGCTACCGTAGCGGTAGCTCGGCTCCAGAATGTAGCGCCTAGAACCGCACGCCACTCCTGCCGGCGGCTACTAACAACGATTTGCTGCAGAATCGAATGGAATGCTTGTTGGAGCTTTCGGCGAACATGTTCTTGGAAAAAAACAGAGTTTCGAGTGGTTCAAAACATTCAAAAGTGGTGATTTTGACGTGAGACGCGACGAGCGCGGGAAAGCACCGAAAAGTTTCAAAGACAACGAATTGCAGACCTTATTGGATGAATATGATACTCAGACTGAACAGAAATTCGCGGAACAATTGAATGCGACGCAGAAAGTAGTTTCTCTTCGGTTGAAAGCTCTGCGAGTGGTCCAGAAAGTGGGAAAATGGGCTCCGCTTGAACTGAATGAAAGACGGCAAGGACATCGAAGGACCACTTGTGAAATGCTTCTCTCCAAATACAAAAGAAAGCCGTTTCACCATCGAATAGTGGCGGGTGTGGAAAAATTGATCCTAATCGTCGTAAATCATGGTGAATCCAGGCAAACCATCGACATCCACTGCCAGACCTAATCGCTTTGGAAAGAAGACAAAGCTCCGTGTTTGGTGAAGTCAGAAGAGTGTCATCTACTATGAGCTGCTACGACCTGGTGAAACCAGTAACAATGATCGCTACCAACAGAAATTGATCTGTTTAAATCGAGCATTACGTGAAAACCGACCGGAATATGGAAAAATGGCAACACGAAGTCATATTGCTCCATGGTAGCGCCCCATCACACACAGCAAAACAGGTCATGGAATCGATCGAGGTGACCAGTTAGGAAATACTAGGGCATGCGGATTATTCTCCAGACTTGGCTCCGTCCGATTATAATTTATTTGCATCACTGGGACACGCTCTCCCTGAACAACGCTTCAGTTCGTATGAGAATGTACGAAAATAGCTCGCTGACTGGTTCGCTTCAGAAGAAGAACTGTTTTTTTTGGCGTGGCATTCATAGAAAGCCGGTGAGCTGCGAGAAATGCTAAATAGCAACGGAGATTGTTCAGAATAAAATATTGTTTATCAGTTTCATACAACAGACGTGCAATTATTGCAACCAAATTCCGGTTTCATACTTCTTTACCTGGTAAATAAGGATAGAGATGAACACGTTTTACGACGTCGCATTATGCGTACAGCACAGAAACAATTCGGAGACGATGACTGGTGACTTCAGCATAACAGTGCACCCTGTCACGTAGGAGCATCTGCAGCAGCATGGACTGACCTGTCAAAGTCCAGACCTAAAACCAGCGGAAAAATTTTGGGATGAGTTAGAACGTCGATTTCGCTCCAAACCCCAACGTTCATCATCACTACTTTCTGTGGTCTCAATACGTGAAGAAAAATGGGTTGTTACTCCTCCAGGGAGATTCCGGCACCTCAATGATCGTGAGAATTCTAACCACGACAAAGGTGAAGCATGGAGGCGCCCCATAACAGTGTCCACTAATAGGTATCGGGATTCGTTTGATATTTTTGTTGTTTTGTTTTAATACCCTTATAACGTACAGGGTGTATCAAAAAGAATCATCGGATTCGGCACGTCTACATTTGTGAAACTAATAAACATATAAAATGAACTTTGTTTTTTTGATGAACGAGAAACTAAAAAAAAAATTTTCGTACTTTTTATAGGTTTTCAATATGCCCACTCTGAGATGCACGAGGTGTGTTGATGCGGTATTGATATTGTTCCCACATAGCAGAGAGCATGTCTTGAGTTACAGCTTTCACGGCTGCTGTTATGTTATGTCTTACGAGGTCACCAATCGGGACTCGCTGATTTCGCCTAAATTGCGTGTGTAGAAGGAGGTGGGTCTCCACATCACGTGCCTTAAATATTTCGCCTCAGTAGGCCTTAGGAAAGGAAAAAAAGCTCTCGAAATTTTTCCGATAGCGCTATCTACCTTATTCAGCGGTCTGTTTGCGATTAACAGCGTAGCGTAATGGTCAAGCGGACTGCCTACGCTACAGGCGATGTGAAATTAATCCCAGGTGCCTCCAGATCTTTTTTTCCCATGTTTATTTTTCTTCGTTTCTTCCGTTTGTTCAACTATGTACCGTAGAAATTAAACACATTCAAGCAGTATACTTATATAATTAGGTGAAAGTGTTAATGAAAATAGAGTTTCCAAAGATCCTCGTGATTACGTGCGCTACATTTTATTCATTATCCAGTAGAAGGTGTGCAATTTTTATGGTGACATATATCATAGAAACATGTGAAACATACATATGTTTCACTGCTGAAACAATGCCTTCCTAAAATGTGCCTGGTGTGAAACATATATATGTTTCACACCAGGCACATTTTATGAAGGCATTATTTGAGCAGTTATATTTTGCCGAAACATGCGTCATTGGAAAGGACACTCCATTCAAGTTTTGAAACGACAGTTTGTCCGCTATCAGTTTGGATGCAAACCAAGCTTACTGGATCATAGGGGTGAACACAGGAGCACTGAATAGATGCTCCACGATCGAATGTATTTTAATTGCATCTTCTGTTGATGATATTTCTCGCTGTTGTCGGAGCAATTCAGGGGCACTTTGTGGTCTTTTAATTAGAATTTTGACTTGGTGATAGAAATAAGCATCACACGGTTGAACCAACGGTGATCATTTAGGTGGAACGACCTTCATGGTACACATTGCCTGGCCTAGCTCATTCGCAAATGTCTCATCACACAATGTTGAATCTGTTTGGCCGCTCCAAGAATCCACCAACAGAAGAAATTTATTGTCTCCGACGTATGGCTTCAATGTTGTTTTCAGGACTGTTGCATAAGGCTCTTTCGTTAGTTTCCCTGACATGGAACAAATTACTACATTTTCGTACTCGTTTTCTAATTTTTTGACAGTGGCGGCAACCCGAGGACCGAATTTATTCGCAGGCTCTTGCAAACATAAAAACATATGGGGTCAAAGATTCCCTGAAGCGGTTAAACTGTACTGTGGTGTGTAAGAGTGGGTCATCTTCGATAGATTGAGTTTCTTCAGCATAACAGTCTTTGCACCTTTGACATCCAGAGACCTGTTGTACGTTGACTCATACTGGCATCCGGTCTGGTCGGTGTTAATTATATAGTCTATGTTGAAATGTGGCATTAAATGTCTTATATGCATACGAAACTTTTCTGTTGCTGCCACTGTTTCGTCCAAACTTCCGACAAAATTTCTGCTGATGAATTTCGTGATTTTTCGCTGCCCTATCTAATATTTTTTCTCGAAGGATTTTGCCCAAGTATTAGAAGCACGGAAGTGAAAACTCTCTGACAAATACGGGAATGCAGCGGTCATTTCCCATTGCTGTAAGGTTCTAGTCGTCACCTGTTCATAGCAGCGTCGTGCGTCTTGAAATTTTTCCCATGTTTCCGAGTCAGTTAAGGACAACTTTCCAAGTCTGGTGCAACCTTGTTGTATTTCTTTCCTCTAAATTTTAAAATAATCCATTTTCTTCAGGATTGGGAATCTAGACTGCAATGCAGTCGCGGGTTCGAATCCTGCCTCGGGCATGGATGTTTGTGATTTCCTTAGGTTAGTTAGGTTTAAGTAGTTCTAAGTTCTAGGGGACTGATGACCTTAGAGGTTAAGTCCCATAGTGCTCAGAGCCATTTGAACCATTTTTTTTAGACTGCAATGTTGCAAATATCCATTTCAGATGAGCGTCAGCAAGTTCCCGGACCTTTTTCTTGTCAGCCAATGTTGCTGATGTACTTGAGGAGCTCGTTGAGAAATCTTCAGGAGTATAATCCTCATCTGTACTTGATGAAGTCGCCTGTGACGGATAAAAAGAGACTGCATATGATAAAAGTGTGTGTGTGTGTGAGAGAGAGAGAGACAGAGAGAGAGAGAGAGAGAGAGAGAAAGAGAGAGATAGAGAGAGAGAGAGAGAGAGAAAATGAGACGTTCCACGTACCTCTTCACAAATATTTTCTTCAAAAAAAATGGTTGAAATGGCTCTGAGCACCATGGGACTTAACTTCTGATGTCATCAATCCCCTAGAACTTAGAACTACTTAAACCTAACTAACCTAAGGACATCACACACATCCATGCCCGAGGCAGGATTCGAACCTGCGACCGTAGCGGTCTCGCGGTTCCAGTCTGTAGCGCCTAGAACCGCTCGGCCACCCCGGCCGGCGCAATATTTTCTTCATCAGGCTCTGTGCATAGTAGCAGATCTTCGTCGTGCTCTATGAAATGCATATTCATAACGTCGATAAATGCCTCTGCAATTGCTTCACCTATGGATGTTACTGTAGGACTGAAGGACATAGGAGGATTGTCACTAAGTGTCCCTTTCTCTTTATAAATTGAAAAAGCGTAGGAAAGAGCACTGGTGAAGTTTGGTTTGAAATCTTCATCAAAAGTTTCGAGATTATCAGTCACTTTTCGTTGGGTTGCCATTTTTCATTTTGGCGTGACGATACTCACAGCTCCACGAATCGTTGCGAACTGACACTAGAAGCACAGTCTAATACATACAGTCGCGACACTCGCTGGTGAGAAACCCATTACCGTCTGATAGCTGATGGGAAGCTTGCGATTGCAGCTGTCAGCTAGTGTAACGTCTGTTAGCGTCTCATACATACTAAGAATAACATTTTATTCTCTAACCTTTTTGTACTTCATTTACGATATGATTGTTTTATATTTGATTCGAAAGCTTGAATGTATTTAAATCCTACGGTAAATAGCTGAACAATCTGAAGAAACGAAGTAAAATAACCATGAGAGAAACAGAAAAAAAATTACGAAGCACCTGGGATTGATCTGAGGCAGCCTGACTTGTAAGCAATGCGCGTGACAATCCCGCTACGCCGTTAACGAACGACGAACAGAGCGCTGAATAAGCTATATAGTACCACCGGAAAACTTTCGAGAGCATTTTCTCCTTTCCTAAGGCGCACTCAGGCGAAATTTTTAAGGTGATGTGGAGACCCACCTCCTACACACGCAATTAGGGCGAAATCCGCGTCTCCCGATTTGCGACCTCCCCTTGTCAGCTCATTCATTGTTGTTGGTAACGGAGGCACATAAACAGTCTTTTATAAACCCACACAAGAAATAATCACTTGCAGTCATCTCCGGTGATCTTAGGGGCCAGTAATGTTATGCTGTATCATTTGGTCCTGTGTGACCGATCCATCGTTCAGAAATCCTTTGAATTAAAAATTCCCGCACATCCAGATACCAGTGTGGCAGTGCCCCATCCGTTGGTAAATCAAGTCGTTCGAACCAGTCTCCAACTGTGGGAAAAGGAAGTTCTCAAGCATATCGACATATGTGCTTTCTGTAAGAGTGTTCTCTGCAAAGAAAACTGGATCATACACCTTTTCCCGTCAAACTGCACAAAACACAACATATTTTGGAGATTCCCTCTGATGTACAATATCATGTGGTATATCCGTACCCTATAGTCTTACGTTTGAATGGAATGTTGCCTCGTCATTAAATACTGATCGTGGAAGAAAACTGTCATCCTCCGTTTTGGCAAGAACGAAATTACAGAACTCAACACGTTGTTGTTTGTCACCTTCACGAAGAGCTTGCAGTCGCTGAATTTTGTGTTGTTTCATGTGTAAACGTCGACGCAACACACGCCAGACGGAAATCGGGGGCATGTTGAGGTGTCGAGCTGCATGGCGAATGGATTTCTGCGGACTCACTGTGAAACTATGGCGGATGCGTTCGACGTCTGTGTCAGACACTCGGGGACGACCCAGAGACTTGCCTTTACACAAACAACCTGTCTCTTGGAATTGTTCATGCTATCGTCTAATGCTCTGTGCTGTAGGAGTATCCACACCATATCTAGTACGGAAGTCACGCTGAACTCTTATTACTGACACGCACTGCGCAAAACGTAGAACACAAAAGCCATTCTGTTGTCCCAACACCATTTTTACTAAACGTGAATGGGGGGAAAAATATTGCTACCGAGCGGAGACCATGTAAAACTCGAGAGTTTGTTCTTTCCAACGGTATGTTGTTCACGCACGTATCTCAAATAACATAACAGTTATGATCTTTAAAATATGATGATTCGTTTTTATACACCATGTGCGAAAACTCAGTTCCCTGTTATCGGTTTTAATCGGATAGGCACTATGTTACATACACGCTATTTCACGTGCAACTCAAGCGCAGTTTCCTGCGTTGCGTGGGAGTTAGTACGCCTGAGACAGACATCGATCACCGACTGCCGATCTAGTCCTTTCCTGGGGCCGTGTGGCTGGTTACTCACAAGTATTACAAGAGCGTTAGTAGTGGCTCTGGAAAGTAGTTAAAGAAAATCGTTGCATCAGTCATCACTGTAGTATCCCAAAGGAAACGCATTGTTTAAGACGGTGAATTTGTGTTCCAGTGGAGAGACAGAGAGAGAGAGAGAGAGAGACAGAGAGATTAAGATTCTGAGTTCTCTAAATTATTCCAGGTGAATGCCGTGATTAAACACACCGCAAATTAGTGCTCCACCACTTACGATTTTTTTTCTTTCGTTTCAGTCAATAAAACAAGGTTACGACAGGGAAACGGGAGCAAAACTAAGAAGAAATGAAATTGAAAAAGACAGAGTGTGGAAGAAAGTAGTAAGCCGGAAGGAGAGAAACAGAAGTAAGATAGGACAGATAGACATAGACGAAGTAAACAATAGCAAGATTATACATGAGATCAGAGGATGAGTTGATCCGTAAACACACTGGATATAAAGATCGTTGTGAATACACATTCTGTTGGCCCCTGTATTTAAAGTTTGTTATGTACGGCAGTGTGGCGAGGTATGAGGCAGAAGTAATTGGTTGGAATTGCAAATGAAGTAGTGGTACGATTTTTATCATAAATGTATACCAGGAATGGAAAAGAAAGTGGTCCCGTATACCTGCTGTTGACAAGCGTGACCAACATTTTCGCGTACTAATTTCTAAACCTCGCAGCAGTACGCGTAGTGGGAGAGGTAATTTGTTGCTCAGCTATGATGGGACCAGAAATTTTCAGTGTAGTTAACACAAGTAACTACCTTATTTGCCGAGACACCTAACATTGCCTTTATATGGATAAAGCACACTTTGTAATAATAGTTGATAGCCCCTCCAGATGTTAATACGGTATGTTTTTGTTGGTACCTGTATATATTTCCCCACGCTTTGCACCGCTTATTTTGTTCTCTTCACATTAAATAGTCGTTTTATTTTCATTTAGTGGTACCCCCTTGTTTCAATGTGACAAACGCTTCTCTTGGATTTTTCAGCGAGGAAAAGGACGCGGAGAGGCTTCAGGACAGCGTAAAATAGTGCTGTAGACAAAATTTATGTAAGTACCTAATGTACAGGAATATTCTACTCCACGTGAAAATATTTACTAAACCAGCGTAAAAAGAAAAAAACTGTAAATTACTTCCTTCCTAATCCCTGTTTAGATCACCTGAGAATGCCACTAAATTGAAGTGAAACAAGGGTTTAATAAAAAGTTTTCTACAGCCACAGCGGTGTTTTCTACCACCATATAAAAATGTAACAGTTGTTGTAGCTGTACTAATTCATTCATTCGTTATTCACTTTTAAATGCATATTTGACATGTCATGGCACTATAATTTAAGAACAAGCAAATAAAAACATTCTTTGTTATGATTCTTAATTATGTGTAAATCAAATGGCTCTGAGCACTATGGGACTTAACTTCTGAGGTCATCAGTCCCATAGAACTTAGAACTACTTAAACCTAACTAACCTAAGGACATCACACACATCCATGCCCGAGGCAGGATTCGAACCTACGACCGTAGTGGTCGCGCGGTTCCAGTCTGTAGCGCCTAGAACCGCTCGGCCACAACGGCCTGCCTAATTCTGTGTACTTACAGGTAAATTCTGACTACGAATTACGGTTCTCAAGGAATAGTAGACGGCAACTAGGCGACATACTGTATTTGGCCATCAGTAGTCTGGAAGCACACTTAACACGTAATTGTATTTACTTTTCTATGAAGACGTAATGCAAGACCAACGTACATTTGAAATACAACATAAGAGAAGAATTTAAAAACCAAAACACCAGTCTCTGAAGGAACAAGCAGCTGTTTGATGAAATATTTTTTTGCGAGATTCTGGTTTCCGTAGTGCACAGATTGGCAACGGTGGGTTCACATATTATGCCATGGAGTAGCTATAATATTGAAATTGCAGACCCTTCGAAACTGTGTTCCTAAGTAAACATGTAACTGATGCTTAGCCTGTTGTTCCACCCACCAAGCAGAATCGGTTAATGGTGACAACTTGAAAAAAGGACTTAATATTTTTTCTGTGATATTTGAAAAACATTGACATGTTTTCGTGTGAAGTGCATCGAGTGAAAAGGACAAAGACAATAAGCACGATTTATTATCTGCGTAGACAATGATTAAAGAAGACAATATATATTCCATTAATTGTCATTTGTCTGATGAAAGAGAAGACATTGTATCCTTTCTAGTAGTACCGCTGACACAGCTAGACGCAGTCCGCTACGTTCCATATTAAGAGGTCTTTAATAAGTGTAATAATTGTTAATTTATCTAAATCGTTGTCAGAATACAAAATATTATTTGCTATTATTGAAACCATCTCTTATTTATAGGAGAATTGTGTTCTTTCCTGCAGCTATTAAAAGTTTTATTACTTACGATCTTACCCTATAGTTCTCCGCTATTACGATCAGTACAATTATTTTTGGCAATTACGGCTCTTCTAGCCCAGATATTATTGAGATAACTAATCTAGGTTACGCATACATGGAAATATTATAGTGTCTCTGTCATTATTTTGCAAATTTTGCCGTACTGCGCCACAAACATCTAGTATGTTGTTTTTCATGTAGGTGCCATTACAGAGAAAGCTGTAACTAAATACGCTTCATTCATTCAAAATTAACAAACCAGTGCGCTGATGATAAATGTACGTACACACGAATCCTAAAGTTTCAACCCCTGACAACAAAAGATATCATGTCCATATGTTTCTCTTGCTTTGATGTGCGAAAACATATCTGCACGATAACGTAACTTCAATAAAAGGAAATAACTACAATCAGTTATTTAACACACCGAAGTGTTCGGTGTAATAGTCGGTGTTAACATTTTCAAAGTTTTATAAGGTTGTAAGAAGATCTGTGCTAAAAATAATCAACCGTTATCTGTTTAACAGACGGTTCCATAGAAACGTTACAATTACATTACACACAGCTCATTCACTCACGTTTACGAAGACTAAATATATAATTATAGTACCCACCCTATCGCTACAGTGCATCACCATACTATATTGTCTGCTATTCTGTTCATTTATGCAAATTACTCTTCCTATTGTGTGAAATCTTATGGGACTTAACTGCTAAGGTCATCAGTCCCCAAGCGTACACACTACTCAACCTAAATTATCCCAATGAGAAACACACACAACCATGCCGGAGGGAGGACTCGAACCTCCGCCGGGACCAGCCACACACTCTCTTCGTATTGAAACTTAAAGCGGCAGCAACAGCCAGCTATATTAAAACACCACGAGCTAACGGGAAATGAACCCAAGAGCGAGCCCTTGATCCACTTGAGACAACATTGGTTGTTTACTAAATTTTCTAGGCTCGTTCGGCATCATCTCGTATTATTGTATTAAGGTGTGTCAGGGAAAACTGAAGTGGAGATTAGTTCTACATATGAAAGATTTCGGAAAACTGACGAAGAAGGGTAGGCTAAAACCGTGGTCACGAGAGCGTGCTGGAAAATGATACTTCCGAAATTTTAGGTTAAATCTCTTAAAGATTTTTAAATTAAATAAAAGTTATTAATATTCTGTATCTTTATTCTTCATGTCTAAACATTTATTTCGCAACATAGTCACCTCAGCGATTAACACATTTCTGTCACAGAGGGACCAGTATGTTAACACCTCCGTTGCAGAGTGTTTGACTTTGTTGACGGAACCACAACCTCACCTGTGGTTGCACTGGTTCGTCACTATCATAGTGAAGCACGTGAGGATGTTTTTTAAGTTTTGGTGACAGATAAAATCGGATTTGGCCATGTTTGGAAGATATGGCCGATCGTCGATTACAGTGAACCCAAGCCGTCGGATTGTCGTAGATATTGCAGCGCTCCTGTGTGGTCTGGCACTGTCATGCTAAAGAAGAGGATGTTACATGTATTGTCTAATTATGAGAATCGCCAGTAAGGGGAGCTCGCAGATGTACCTCAAGATTATGACCAGCTGCTTAATAGGGTGTCGATACAATTCCGGAAAGCAATAGAACGGCGACTGTGAGTGGCATGGGTTCGACAATTTCTTTATACTTTTCCAGATGGGTGTGGCACCAGATGTCTACAAAGTGGTACGCATGTCCCGTAAATTACGGATCGGTAGTATGTGGACGCGGGGCTGGTGCCTGATGGCGTTCCAGGTTAGGTCCATCGGGTTCAGAGCGATCAAATTTCGTAACGAGCACTTAAGCTTGAATTCAATTTAATCCCCCTCAAATTACTGTAGCACCATTCTGATCTTGGAACTTGTCCTGCTGCAAGATTCCTTCGTCAATGGGGAAGACATGAAGGATCAAGGGACGTAGGTGGTTCGTAGTAATGTTCACGTAGTGGCCAGCTCTCATTGTGGATTCAATTGCTATTACAGGTCCCATAGAACCCCAAGTGAACGTTTCCCTTGGCAAAATACTGACCGCCTCGGCCTGAATCAGTAACGCAGTCAGTTGTGCGAGCAGCTGTTGTCCTGGGTAACGGCTCGTATGCACACGTCTCCCCTGGCTTGGTATAACAGGATACGTTATTCACCCGGCCAGGTGATACGTATCCGTTAATCCATGGTCGAATGTCTATGATCTTGTGCCGACTGCTGCCATAATCGGCGATGTCATTGGGTCTACATGGGTACACTTAGGTCTCGTCTGCTGTGAAGCCCTTACGTTCCGCAGTGTGCTTTGGGCTGTGTGCTGTACCATCACCTAATCGCCTCAGGTCCGACACCTACATTTCTTTACCCGCAGAATTCATCCCCGTACTCATATGTGCTGTATGGTAAAACGGTCTTTCCGAAGTGGTAACACAGGTTCCCGTCGGATCACCGAAATTAAGCGCAGGAGGGCTTGGCTAGCACTTGGATAAGTCACCGTCTGGGTCTGCCGAGAGCTGTTGGCAGGCGGAGTGCACTCAGCGCAAAGAGGAGCTACTTGATTGAGAAGTAGCGATGCCGGTAACGAAAACTGACAATGGCCGGGAGACCAGTGTTCTGACCACATTCCTCTCCATATCTGCAAATGGTGACGCCAAATGGCAGATGATGACATGACAGCCCGTCGGTGCCGTCGGGCTTCCAGGCGTCTACGACTCTCGCGTCCTAACCCGATTAGCGAACTCATTCCAATATATTGCTTCCTCTTTCATGTATCCAGGCTGAAAGGCCATGAATGTAAAATTGAAGACATTCAAGGTCGCTTAGAGACTTACCAACTGTTGTTCTTCCTGCGCCCAATTCACAATTGGAACAAGACAGTAGGCAAGTGGCGGCCGTTTACGAAGTACTGTTCGCCACACACCGTAACGTGGTTTCCAGTGCGTAGATGCAAGTGTACAGTAGACGGGGGTCAAGCCCCGCGTGGCATAACACCACGAAATGAATTTTTGAATAGACTACTATCGATTCAGGAGTCGACAATCAGGTGGCAGGTTTGTATTATTGTAACTTACTGTTCCATGAAAGGTCGTCGCGGCAGGTCGCTAAAGAGGTGGGGAAATGAGATACCTCTGGTTTTTACTACTTGCATCTAACATTTCTGATGATTTACTTGAACATTGTATGATGTTGTATTTGAAAAGAAGAATCAACAAACTGTTCGTTGATAAAGCTCCACTTTCGAGTGGAAACAATTGTTCTCGTTGATCGTCACAAACAACGATGGTGTATTCCTCAGAAAATAGCGAATTGGTGAAACTCCCCGCAGGCATTTTCGGATAAATACCCGCAACTCCAACAATGTGACGATGATTCTTCAGTGATGGAAATGGAAATGAGCGTTTGGCGTCATTGGCCGGGAGGCCCCTCGCGGGGCACGTCCGGCCGCCATATCGCAGGTCTTATTACATTCGGCGCCACATTGGGCGACCTGCACGCCGGATGGGGATGAAATGATGATGAACACAACACAACACCCAGTCCCTGAGCGGAGAAAATCTCCGACCCAGCCGGGAATCGAACCCGGGCCCAGAGGACGGCAATCCGTCACGCTGACCACTCAGCTACTGGGGCGGACTCTTCAGTGATAACCCCCCGCAAATGAAGACATTCGGCATGCACTGAGTGAGGTTATATCAGCTGACGATGTAATTCCTCTGTCTAAAATAAAGATTCAGGGGAAACATTGTGCCAAAGCATTGAAATGTGTGCTTCCGACGACGATATCCAATAAAGAACGATTGGAAGAAGAGTTGATGGGAAAAGAAAACTTACTACTGAGGAAGAAGGACATGCCAAAGAAAGAAAAGAGCGTGCTTTAGAAACAAAACGACGTACGGAAGATTTCATTACATCAATGCCAAAAAAAGGGAAGGAAAAAATAAGATCAAATACCCAGCTGATTAATTACTCTTCAGAGTCAGATTCATACTTCTCACATCATGACAATAGTTCTGAGAGAGACATGGACTTACTATTTGGCGAAGAAGTATCCAAAGAAGAACACAAGCCTGAGAGTTCAAGGAAGACTCGGAGGACCTAACGAAATACACTGTTTACTAGGGACTTAGATAGCTTAACCTTAGCAAACTGATCTATTTCCGGTTGCACTATAATCCTCCTTTCGTGGAGAAGAAAGTATTATTTTTGTACTACTATTTTTAAGCATTATGTTCAAATTTACGTGATATTTCAGTTCAATACTGTGTTGGGTAACTTGGCTACACTACAAAAATGTTACGAAAGGTTATTTCAAGTGTTTCTATAATTCATCCATCCATTTTTATCTCAAATGGCGCAATGATACTGTGCTTTAGCCCATGTTATCGAGTAGAACGACGCAATTTTTAGTTTTATCGAAATTTTGAATGTCTGTTCTTAATAATCAGACAGAACTGGAATTTGTGTGTGTTATAAGTAACAACCCAACCTATGACTTGGACTGGAAATCGCAGGAAAATCTATCTCTCATTATCATAAGATACGAAAAACTGAAAATTGCAGGTCTTTACCCCCACTTAAGCTAAATGTACATTTAAGTGTCCCTCAATTGTTTTTCTCTAAGATGGAAAAGTGAAGCATGTGTCCCTGAATCATACCTTTTAAATATATGAGTGGGAAATCTGACCTCTGTAACGGGTGGTGCAATCTCAAGTGGTCTAGTTGTAGAGATATTCCGCACTCCACTATATCAGATTTTCTTCAGTTACGTGTGCACGTATGTGGAACCAAGGGAGACAAGAAGACTAATAGTCCACAAGTATCTTTTTGACTAGGAGTCATTAGGTAAAGATCAACAAAACGTCGTAGCCATATTTCAAAAATTTATGACCGTGTTTGAAAATTTATAATTGTGGAATGCTTCCAGAGTTGGCAAGATGGCTAAAAAGTTTTCGTTGAGAACAATCTGTGAATTTTTATGTCATTTGATTTACCATTTGCTATAGAAATGACAGTCAGAGCCCCTAACATTTGGCAGTGACAGAATTTCTTCTTATTCTTCACACAATCACACTGAGGAACCAAAGAAATTGTACACCTGTCTAATATCTAGTAGGGTCATCCCGAGCTGGCAGAAGTGCCGCAACACGACGTGGCATGGACTCGAGTAATGTCTGAAGTAGTGTTGGTAGGAACTGACATCATGAATCCTACAGGGCTGTCCATAAATCCTTAAGAGCACGTTGCAAGGCATGCCAGATACTATCAATATGTGTGTGGTGAGTTTGGTGGCCAGAGGAATGTTCCTGGAGCCACTGTGTAGCAATTCTGGACGTGTGGGGTGTCCCATTGTCCTGCTGGAACTGCCCAAGTCCGACAGTTTGCACAATGGACATGCATGGCTGCAGGTGACCAGATAGGATTCTTACGTATGTGTCACCTGTCAGAGTAGTATCTAGCAGGATCAGGGCTCATATATCACTCCAAATGCTCACACTCTACACCGTTACAGAGCCTCACCAACTTGAACAGTCCCCTGCTGACATGCAGGGTCCATGGATTCATGAGCTTGTCTCCGTACCCTTCTACGTCCATCCGCTCGATACAATTTGAAACGAGACTTGTCCGACCAGGCAGCATGTTTCCAATCATCAACAGTCCAATGTCAGTTGACAGACCCAGCGCGAGGAGCAAAACTTTGTGTAGTGCAGTCGTCATGGGTACACCAGTGGGCCTTCGGCTCCGAAAGCCCATATCGATGATGTTTCGTTGAACTGTTCGCCCGCTGACACTTGTAGATGACTCAGCACTGAAATCTGCAGCAATTTGCGGAAGGGTTGCACTTCTGTCAAGTTGAACGATTCTCTTCAGCCGTCGTCAGTCCCGTTCCTGCAGGATCTTATTCTGGCCACAGCGATGTTGAAGACCTGATGTTTTACCGGATTCCTGATATTCACGGTACACTCATGCTCGTGAAATGATCATACAGGAAAATTCCCACTTCATCCCTACCTCGTAGATGCTGTGTCCCACCGCTCGTGCGCCGACTATAACACCACGTTCAGATCCACTTAAATCTTTTTAACTTGTCATCGTAGTAGCAGTAACCGATCTATCAGTTGCGCCAATCACTTGTTATCTTATATAGGCGTTGCCGACCGCAGCGCCGTGTTTTGCATATATATATATATATATATATATATATATATATATATATATATATATATATATATATATATATATATATATATATATATATACATACGCACCCCTATACCAGTGTCCTTGGCGCTTCAGTGTAGTTTAGGCTGCTCTTCTTTAGTGAACTTGTTTTCTAGTAGCTTGTTCATAAATTCTGTAAGTTGTATCATTTTTGGATTCGTAGTTTTTGATCCGTATGGGTTGAAGTTAGCAAAAACATTTGTTAAAAAACTGACTTTTAAATCATTGGATATGAAAGCGGACGGCTGATCCATACTTGCATTAACCACCATTTTAGCGATCATTCTTTTCTCTACAAAGCACGCAAGTTCCACAGTTACCTTTTCTCCCTGGAAGTCTACTTATTTCCAGTAAAATTAAACCATTGTTTGGAGCGTCAGTTTGTGAGAGTGCGCTATTTATCGGAAACTAGTAGAAAATGCGTGTACAAATTCGCTGTCTTCAATGAAAAACGAGGATTAATATGTAATTTTTCAAATTTTTTAAGCAATTGATACATGAACAAAAGTAATCGACTGCAAAAATATAATGAAATTTAATTTTTGATGACGAATAATCATTTTGTTGGTGTGAAAATCTGATAGTTTCAGGATGTGACGAACACCTGACAAAGTGTACTTTTCGTAAGTAGAATGGTTCAGGTTGCTGCTTGTTGTCACGTAATTCCAAAAATAGGCTGCAAAGTGTCGGAGACTTTTCTCCTGAACAAAAGCCGTTTTGTTATCAAAGTATGAATCTTTACAAGGCTCATGCTTTAGTCCATTTTCAAAGAAGGATCATGTGATTTGGAAAAAAGGAGAGCCAGGGACTGTTAATCAAACTCTGGCAAAGTAGTCAAAAAATTCTGCGAGCAAATTTCACCCAGGAGAAATTTTATTTCAGGTAACACGTGGAACCGCTGACATACATCCGCTATTTCGCGCGACACGCTGGGGGGTTAATTAACTCTTACTGTGGGATGCTGTAACCTGAATTATGAAATCAAGATATAATTAACAACTGACATTTATTCGCAATTATTTCTGGTCTTAAAGAAACACAGGGAAAATGTCATTGCTATATGCTACTAAATTAGGATGAAATAATTATTATATAATGTCACAGCATTCACATTAGCTACGCTAAGATTCATGGTCAGCAAAAATATGTTCAGAAAATTTAGTTGAGTTGAGATTGTTGTTTTAAATGGCACAATCGCTTCTGCAATATACTGCTTTACTAAAATAGGTAATACTTCGTAATTATCCTCTATCGAAGTCAAAGTTCTGTGGTCTAACTTTTAAACAAAATTGACTTCAATAATCATTACAAACACAAATACAAATCATACTCATACCATTATAGTGCGAAAATTTTACAACATTTACATTAGATACACAATCAAGTACCGTAAAGTGTAGAAGTCTCGATAGAGTGCATGCGTGTAGTTGTGAGTATAATCAGACACTCGTGTCGCCATGTAAGATATTTTTAAATATTCTTTATTCTGTTAAAGCATTACGTAAACAAGTAGTGATCATCACCAATGGCGAGTTTATGTTCTTCAGTGTCTCTGTAAGGAATTTAATGTTTATCTTATTTATTATGTAAAACTGTCTTATCCTAGGAGCATTCAATAACGTTTATAAACGTCATTGTCTGCACTTCATTAATCATATGCAACACTTTTCAGTAAAATAAAATTTATAATGAATATGTAAAAAAGAGCTGTCATTTATACAGTATAGTGTGGTATAGGCCATGTTTCAACCACAGTAGACGCTAGACAGAACAACAAAATGTAAATAATTTAATGTTTATCTTATTTTTTATTGCTTATAGTTTTATTTGCCATACTGCTGAGTTATACAAAACTATTTTTTTCTTTAATGTCAGTATTTTACCTGCAATTTCAATATATTTACTTTTACTGACACTAGACTAACATGAATAATTATTGTGTTCAGCGAACATAATAATGTATAAAAAATTAAGTTACAAGCACAGCAGGTCTTATAATATACAACAGGCATTTCAAAAGGACATTCTTTAGTTTTCACAGAACTTAAATAAAAAGTGAGCATCAAAATAGCTTCTTCGTTTGTGCGGAGCTCCATTCGTTTCACTCACAGCGCCCAAATATCGTCTCCCGT
Source organism: Schistocerca piceifrons (assembly GCF_021461385.2). Lineage (NCBI taxonomy): Eukaryota > Metazoa > Arthropoda > Insecta > Orthoptera > Acrididae > Schistocerca > Schistocerca piceifrons. Next base: position 1,021,696,627 of record NC_060139.1, on the reverse strand, counting down.
CGTCGCTGTACCCACCTTACCAGATACTTTTTCCCATTGACCGAATGGCTTACTGAAACCGTTCAGCATGTTCTTCATTCACATCTCCCAAATTCTGTTTAAATATATCAAAATGTGAATGCATTCGGCATGGAAAGGCACTGTAGCTTTGAATTAAAGCATCCATAAGTTCTAGTTGAATCTCAAATCTTTTATACCCTAGAAGCCAGTTCACCGGCATTCTGAATGACTCCCAAGCATTACGTTCTCCTGGAATCATTCCTCCAGATCTTTTGATTGTAACATGATGTGAATTTGGGTATAGATGAAAGCTCCAACTTTCACTTTTGCATCGGATGTCTGGGGAAAAGTTTATCTTATAAGGTGAAGAGCTGCGGAATCACCAACGAAATCTTTAATGAACTCCTTAATTAGTGAGATTTTAATATGCGGCTGAGGTAACTACAATTTTTTCCCTGGGTACCAGAGGTTCTTGAAATACGTTTTTTGTGCATCGAATTAGCTCTTCTCTCACGTGCCACAAATTGTTAATATAGTGCTGAGATGTTGCCTTGCTATCGGACGGAGGAAACATGACTACTTTGTGAAGGCTCCTTGAAGTCCTAGAAGGAACCCAATCATATTAAAACCTCCACATAATAATACAGAAAACAACAGAAAATTTTGCACTTTGTCGTTATCTTGTGGCACCCTATGGTACTTACAAGGAAATCGGAGATAAAACTGATAACCAGCATGTCACTGGGTGATATATAAAGATCATTTAACGAAATAAATGAGTGAACAGTATTCTATGCTAGATCTTTTTTTTAAAAAAAAAAAAAAAAAAAAAAAACAAGAACAACCAAAAACACTTCGTTCTAAAAGAAACATTACCTTCCAGCAAACAAATATACACAACTTAAGAGCAGCGACTAAGCCCTCGTCATGGATTTTAAAACCATTTGTAAACAGACTGCAATCCCTTAGAAATAGAAAAACACATGCATTATTAAAAAAATGTGTCTCTGAGTCAAGGAATCTCGTTGCTAAATTCTTTGTTTTATTGTAGGCCTAGAAATTTTTCACGTGTTGGAAGCTATACAATTTTCAGTTACGTGCACAGGCAGCATGCTTATTACTGATGGAATATTTAGTAATCTGTTCATCAAATGCAAACCGCCGCACGTTTCGCAAGGTACGTGATCGGGCACACTAATTTATCATTCCGCTTCTCCGTTTCAGCAGTTTTTTTACAGACGGACACCAGCGTTTCTTTTATAAGCTACTGTCGTGGCACTTCAGCGGCAGGCGAAAACTGAATATAGTCATGAAAGATTTTTTATGGCTTCTTTCCAAACAGCACCTGGCAAGGTGACAATATTACACTCTCGTGATATAAACTGGTAAGTACTTTCTTAAAATCCCGCAGCCGATCCGACAACAGTTTGTTTCTTCTTCACAGTAAGTTCTGAATAGTTTTTCTACTCCACGCAATGTCTTCTCAACGGTGTTCCAAGTTATATGGTAAGAGGATATCGAAATTGCTTCTAATTCCGCAGTCTGATGGTGTAATCTAGATTTAAACTGGGTTCACTGTCAAACACAACATAACGATCTTATAATTTCCTTGGCCATGGCACAAGCAGGCCTCCCATAGTGGATGTAACGAATTTTGACACGGTCCATGAAACCCAGGGAGCAGTACATACTGGCGACCATGCCGATGGCGTGTTCCTTGTCTTCGGAAAGCGGTATATATAGTTCCGGACCACAACATAATGAACAAAATAAGAGCGAGCGGATTGATGTTATTGTAAACAGAACAAAGTACGTCATTCTGAACGGAGAGGTATCGTCAGACATAAAAGTAATCAAGTGAGTGTTAGAGAACCATTACTTTTCATACCATACAAGCTGGTTCTGAATGGTCTCAGAAAATAAGATTCGAGTCCTCCCTCAGGTATGGAAGAGTGTGTTGTTCTTAGCATAAGTTAGTTTAAGTTAGTTTAAGTAGTGTGTAAGTCTAGGGACCGATGACCTCAGCAGTTTGGTTCCTTAGAAATTCACACACATTTGAATATGTGATAATAAATGAAACGAGTTACAATCAAAATACCCTTTACTGGTCTTCAAAGTAATCACCATTAGCTGGAACACACCTCTCACACCGGTTATGAAGCTGTTGACAACTCTCAGCAAACGCTTCTTGCGGAATCACTCGAAAGCGCCGTGTCACGCTTTGTTGGATGTCTGTAATGTCAGCAAGGTGTACCAATTTGAGGGCTAATACAAGGCGAGGAAACAAACACAATCTGCCGGTTTCAAGCGTGGAGAATTAGCAGGGCGTTCAACAAGGAAGTCGCGCACATGGATCACATATAGCGGACGAGCATTGTTTCAACACCGTACACTTGCACTAACATTCCACGAGTCACCGTCGCTGTTCTCCATAATTACAAGCGCAGCATTATGTTAAGGTAATACAGAATGAATTTTTCGAAGAAAAATCAATTTTTAGAAAATTCAAATATTTACTGTCCCGTCTAAAATGGTGCATATAATATTTAGAAGACGTGCATAGAAGTACTTTAATTCATACTTGGTTTTCGGAGCACTTTGTTCCGTACCGTGATAATGAAACGCGGAACGTGCCTGATATACCCTGCAGCCTGTCTTGCCAGAGATATAACTGAGCACAAAAGAGCTATCTTCTCTGTTGGCTGCACTGCAAGACAGCTGACAATTTTGCGCCATTTATATTGTTTTTTCGTGAGTAAATCCACGTGCTCGTTGTGAAAATCATATTTGGCGAAGTTATCTTCCCTTCAGCATGCCAAGACCTTGCCTGGCGGTATTGAAAAAGAGTATACATTGGCGCAAGAAAGTAAAGAATGCTCAAAATTCGTCTGATTCATCGTCTACATCAGTAGCATCTAACCTCTACTCTAGTAGTGATACTGTGACTGATGGTGCTGCCACCCTAGAACTGAAAGTGAATCGAAAAAGAAAGCTAGCTTGAAGTGAACAATAATGCTAGAAACTAAATGCTGGAAATACAAAACATGAGGTAATTAACGTGTCTTTATTAACAGATGTGTTTGAGAACAATGGATGCTGAGAAAAATGTGTAAAAATTGAAACGCCCCCTTTTGAAAAATTATACATGACTGTGCTTCAACTGATACACAATATTTTTTTAGCGCAACGCAATCTGACTTTCAGAAATCCCTACAAAAGGATGGCGCTGACTAACATTAACCTATACCTTTCACAAATCACTTACCTCACAAAAATCTTCGTCACTCAAGCTACTGCAATACAGTGAGCGCCACTACTGTCAGCTACATAAAAGATTCAAACTATGGAAGGCACTAACTACTGACAGGCATAGTTAGCAAATGAAAGATTTTGATAGAGAAGAAACAATGTATTTACCTCAATAGTGTTCAAAGGTCATAATATATATAGCAGTTCATGACATCCAGTCTTACAAATTTCAAAACTCCGTCATTTCTCTCCCCACATCCACCACTGCTGGCGGCTCAACTCCAACTGCGCAACGCTATGTGCTGTTCACATCCAGCTGCCCAACACTTCAATGGCAGACAACAACGCAAACTAGCCACAGACTGCACACATCACAGCCAGTGATTTTCATACAGAGCACTACGTGGGGTTACCAATAGGAAAACATAAACAGCCTACTTACATAGCCCCCATGCTCCCCACAAAAATATTTACAAATTGTTTTGGGCAGTGGCCAATAACGATTTGATAAAATTTTTCATAATTACAATAACAAAGATATCAAATGCACACACTTATTGATACAATGTTGGTCAAAAGCTAAAATTTTCTCAAAGTCCATAAAGACAGTCCTGATCGTTCATCACAGTAAAATAGCAGTGTTTTTCTCAAAGTCTGAGCAGTAGAAGAAAATGCACAAGGAAGTAGTGGATTTCCATGCAGTCTTGAAGAAGTAGTGTTGTCCTTCCAACGAAAAGACAGTGCTGACTCTTGACAGGCAGACAGGTAATGGGCGACAACAGAGCAAACCCACAACAGAGTCATTCGAAGTTTTGAAGACTATTGGTAGGTAGGTCATCACAGAGCTGACCCACTGTAGTCCTGGTAGAGATTGTGGTATTGGTGGGCCACCAGAGGTGCAGACCCACTGCAGTCCTTGTAGAAATAATGGAACTGGTGAGTCAACAAAAGTGTAGACCTACTGTAGTCCTTGTAGAAATAATGGTATTACTGGGTCATCAAAGATGCAGAACCACTGTAGTCCTTGTAGAGATGGCCAGCAGCCATCTGTTGTGACTGTGCAGGTGCACAATCACCATTGAAGAATCTTGCGGATAATATAGCAAGTCCATAAACACCACTTGTGCACTCACAAAGTTTTTGGAATTGTCCTTAGAATCAGCAATGCTGTTATCCAGTCCCTTGCTGAATTAGTAACACACATGCAAACACTAACAGTCCCTACTTCTCACATATTGTGCATTACTATGACCAACAGAAAAGTGTGCAGTGAAATGTAACTTAATTTGAAGAACTGGTGTCTTTACAATTACAACATAAGAATACAATTACAAAGGTACAAAATACATCATTAAAGAACATAACAGTACAGATAACATTTGTAGTAACACGGACTTTACAAAAGACTATAGAAACATTAATTTCACACATGATAATTGAAACAGAACAGAATTAATAATGTCTAAACATCTTTACAAAGAAAATAACATATTATAAATGCAAATTATATTTGAGGATAACAGTATTCTTCATCAGAGTGAATGTAGCTGAGTATTAGAGAAATTCTACAACATAAATCTGTTTAGCTAAACACATAAAGACAGGAAGAACACAAATACACAAGGGTACACAAAAACATAGCAAATTAATACAAAAGCAAAGACAGGGTTCGTTTTCAGTGTGACATTTGGTACTGCAGTCCAACCCAAAACTTCGTTCTGTAGATCTTTCCTCTTATTTCAACATTTGTTTGCACCAAAAAAATCCTATCCAAGCATACTTTCTATATTCTGTTCACATCCTCTTTCAAAATTCTTTTTTGGCCAAACCATTTTCTTATAGCTTCTCAATGCATCTATTCCAGTTCATCACAACTCGTTCTCACATATTGCCTACCCCATCTTAAGCTAACTTAAATCTACTGAGCTCAGATGCTAAACTAAGGGATGAGGCAATGTAGCAGCACAAAACAATTAACACAAATAGCAATGACAAAAAATGCAGAGTGCAAAGCAAGCAGGAGTAAATCTAAATTAACAGATAAAATGCAAAATTGCAATATGAGCCAATGTGCAGCAACAAGAAAAATAAATCAGTAGTAAAACTGGCTTAACAGAGTAATGTAAAGTGAAATTTAGTAGCACTATGCCTGGCAAACAGCAGCAGCAAATGCAATAACTTATATCTAAACATGACATAGCTCAAGCCAAAAAAATAAATAGTACACTAAAGTCAACAATGCAGATAAGGGAAATGTATATTCACATCTTAATGTCTATATAATTAAAGTGGTGCACCACAAAAACTAATTCTACAAAAAAATTACCAAGTACTTGAAAAGAAAATTATATATGCAGTTATTGTTATTAGTCCCTTCTTATTGTTCTTTCCATTCCAAGAGCTCCTTTTTCGAAGAATGTGGATCAGAAAATAATTATTTAATAGATCTGTTGACAGAAAGTGTTCACATTAGCAGATGCACTTAAGTTTATTTTATAAAACCAATGCTGCAACACAGCTGGAGACCAGATATTAAACAAAATGAGCAACCTCTCAACTAGAAAGACAATAGATGTAAAATGTAGTTCATCATTTCATTAGGCATTTTAGTAAATATCATAAATTAAGAGCGCCACAGTGTTATCATATGTTGTCAAGTTTGAGCGTGACGTATTTGCGATGCTTTCGACAAAGAAATGTCAATAGCGAGGATAATGGCCTCTTTTTTTTTTTGCAGCTAATGGCTTTCTCTTGTCAGACGACTACCTCTCAGCTGGGCGCCCAAAACGCATTACGTCTAGGTCACTTACCTTTATTACTGAAATATTTACGACAGCAGTTTCCACTACAGTGGCAGTCTCATATAAAAAAATTCACAGGTTTAGAATTTGCGTTACAAATGTGTAGAAACAAAATCCCATAAATATAACAGTGTCCAAAAAATATTCGTCGGCATTGTGATACATTCACGCATTTAGACACATTTCATAACTCTTAAAGTATAATTCTTGGTTTCCACAACCTTTTCCACAAATCAGAGTCCCTAACCACTTCTCATTATTCCTTACCTTATTATACATGTACATGTCGTCGACACTTCTACAATATTTCATCATAACCGATACGTAGCATAATAAATTCCCCATATAGCATCAGCTTATTGATCATAAACATACCTCAACAGCATAATATACATCGTCATCGTAATAATGTCATAACACCCCAGCCAAATCTCAAAAACGTCGTAGCTTTCTGCAATAATTTCAAAACTTACAAAAAATTCTCTGCTGATTTCAATAGTGTCATCAACCTCAAACGTACTTTAAAATCATGCTCCCTTACCAAATACATCATTCAAAGCTCTCATAGTATCACAATGGTTCCGAAAAAATTTGAACAGTTCACAAAGTACAGACAAAATACAATTTCATAAGTGTGAAGTTACCCAACTGTGTAACTGCGTAAACATGTGTCACTGATGTAGTAAAAAAAATTTTATCTCTCAGTTAAATGATCAGATAGCTGTGTAATTTGTGTGTTAGAGAAATATGGTACCGATGTGTAAAGGTGTATAAGCAAATACCATATTAGCTAGGGCTCCTTGTGCTTGCCAAACACATGGTACACAAAGTAAGCGTATACCCCCCTGAGGATTAACGTAATTATACCCTCAGGTGTTACAGATTACAGCAATGGAATGAAATGTATCACAGAAAACCTTCTTTGTAATTCAAAAATCTTTAAAAATAGATGTTTTAAGTATAAAATGAATCACTCAAATACGTGAACTGTAGCGCTAAGCTGTGGGTCTTGTTGCAACATAATCTCTGTGGAAGTATCGTAGTTATCGTCCTCCGAAAGCTAAGATCTGCAGAAGTCAAAGTGCTTACCTCATGATAAACAAAAGTGAAATGCTTTGCGTATAGATATCGTAGTTATTATGCTTATTGGCGTGAAGAAGAAAGTACTGTACAGTAATGTATTGTTGTGCCACGAAAAAGGCTGTCCCATTGTTGATATACCACAAAAGTTACTACTAACACATGTTTTACTTTCCAGAATAATGCAGAAAAACTGTGCAGATATAAAACAGAAACACCGCAAAAACAACATTGTAAATTGTCACTCATTAGTAGCGTCATGATAAAACCGTGTAGTTGTCACATAAACTAACCACTGTGTCATCTGGTATCTCACAGAAAGTACTTTAAATCCAGAATGTATTTTCAAGTAAACCAAAATATTGCATTAAAATCTCATTAGCAGTACCAGTACATGTTCTAAGTATGTAAGCCTTATAGTCGTTACGTAATCGTGCAACTAACAAGCAAGAATGTACACACACAATAACACTGTGACATCTGTTCACTATAACAGTGCATTCGTAGTTTCTGTTTAAAAATGTTCCCTAGGTTATAGACTGGATATTTAACTTCAAGCATTGTTGCATGTTAACAGTTTCTTAAGTCTGACAAAGCATACTAGAAATGTAAAGTGAAAAGTTACGTGGCAAAGACAAAGTTAAAAAGCAGATTATCTCTCAATAAACGGTTTTACATGTGACATGTGGTGTAAGCCTTTACTCTTCCTAGTACGCAGTGTTTTCAACTTCGACACAATTATTGTGTGGTATACGTCGGTAAAGAATACTGGAATTTGTCTCAAGGTTAGCGTCTATGTAATTTTTCCCTGAGCCTGCCGGCGCACGTGGCTGCCTGCGGTGCGGGTCATTGTCTGCTACCTCTTTGTTGGCGTGCATCGTTATTGGGATTAGGAGATATAACTTCTACAAATTCCCTTGACGAAAAGGCCCTGCCCTGTTTGAAGCTCGCCAGTTCTGATGCAATTCAGGTCTGTCGTTACGATTATATCGTCTGTCGTCATGTCGGTAGATTCCATAGTTTCTTTCTTGCCGGTCACGTGGTGGGGAATTTCTTCCTGAATCATAACTGCGCGCTGAACTGCTGCGTCTGAAGTTATTCTGTCTCCACGTCTACGTCTACGTCTACATTGATACTCCGCAAGCCACCCAACGGTGTGTGGCGGAGGGCACTTTACGTGCCACTGTCATTACCTCCCTTTCCTGTTCCAGTCGCGTATGGTTCGCGGGAAGAACGACTGTCTGAAAGCCTCCGTGCGCGCTCTAATCTCTCTAATTTTACATTCGTGATCTCCTCGGGAGGTATAAGTAGGGGGAAGCAATATATTCGATACCTCATCCAGAAACGCACCCTCTCGAAACCTGGACAGCAAGCTACACCGCGATGCAGAGCGCCTCTCTTGCAGAGTCTGCCACTTGAGTTTATTAAACATCTCCGTAACGCTATCACGGTTACCAAATAACCCGGTGACGAAACGCGCCGCTCTTCTTTGGATCTTTTCTATCTCCTCCGTCAACCCGACCTGGTACGGATCCCACACTGATGAGCAATACTCAAGTATAGGTCGAACGAGTGTTTTGTAAGCCACCTCCTTTGTTGATGGACTACATTTTCTAAGCACTCTCCCAATGAATCTCAACCTGGTACCCGCCTTACCAACAATTAATTTTATATGATCATTCCACTTCAAATCGTTCCGTACGCATACTCCCAGATATTTTACAGAAGTAACTGCTACCAGTGTTTGTTCCGCTATCATATAATCATACAATAAAGGATCCTTCTTTCTATGTATTCGCAATACATTACATTTGTCTATGTTAAGGGTCAGTTGCCACTCCCTGCACCAAGTGCCTATCCGCTGCAGATCTTCCTGTATTTCGCTACAATTTTCTAATGCAGCAACTTCTCTGTATACTACAGCATCATCCGCGAAAAGCCGCATGGAACTTCCGACACTATGTACTAAGTCATTTATATATATTGTGAAAAGCAATGGTCCCATAACACTCCCCTGTGGCACGCCAGAGGTTACTTTAACGTCTGTAGACGTCTCTCCATTGATAACAACATGCTGTGTTCTGTTTGCTAAAAACTCTTCAATCCAGCCACACAGCTGGTCTGATATTCCGTAGGCTCTTACTTTGTTTATCAGGCGACAGTGCGGAACTGTATCGAACGCCTTCCGGAAGTCAAGAAAAATAGCATCTACCTGGGAGCCTGTATCTAATATTTTCTGGGTCTCATGAACAAATAAGGCGAGTTGGGTCTCACACGATCGCTGTTTCCGGAATCCATGTTGATTCCTACATAGTAGATTCTGGGTTTCCAGAAATGACATGATACGCGAGCAAAATACATGTTCTAAAATTCTACAAGAGATCGACGTAAGAGATATAGGTCTATAGTTTTGCGCATCTGCTCGACGACCCTTCTTGAAGACTGGGACTATCTGTGCTCTTTTCCAATCATTTGGAACCCTCCGTTCCTCTAGAGACTTGCGGTACACGGCTGTTAGAAGGGGGGCAAGTTCTTTCGCGTACTCTGTGTAGAATCGAATTGGTATCCCGTCAGGTCCAGTGGACTTTCCTCTATTGAGTGATTCCAGTTGCTTTTCTATTCCTTGGACACTTATTTCGATGTCAGCCATTTTTTCGTTTGTGCGAGGATTTAGAGAAGGAACTGCAGTGCGGTCTTCCTCTGTGAAACAGCTTTGGAAAAAGGTGTTTAGTATTTCAGCTTTACGCGTGTCATCCTCTGTTTCAATGCCATCATCATCCCGTAGTGTCTGGATATGCTGTTTCGAGCCACTTACTGATTTAACGTAAGACCAGAACTTCCTAGGATTTTCTGACAAGTCGGTACATAGAATTTTACTTTCGAATTCAATGAACGCTTCACGCATAGCCCTCCTTACGCTAACTTTGACATCGTTTAGCTTCTGTTTGTCTGAGAGGTTTTGGCTGCGTTTAAACTTGGAGTGGAGCTCTCTTTGCTTTCGCAGTAGTTTCCTAACTTTGTTGTTGTACCACGGTAGGTTTTTCCCGTCCCTCACAGTTTTACTCGGCACGTACCTGTCTAAAACGCATTTTACGATTGCCTTGAACTTTTTCCATAAACACTCAACATTGTCTGTGTCGGAACAGAAATTTTCGTTTTGATCTGTTAGGTAGTCTGAAATCTGCCTTCTATTACTCTTGCTAAACAGATAAACCTTCCTCCCTTTTTTTATATTCCTATTAACTTCCATATTCAGGGATGCTGCAACGGCCTTATGATCACTGATTCCCTGTTCTGTACATACAGAGTCGAAAAGTTCGGGTCTGTTTGTTATCAGTAGGTCCAAGATGTTATCTCCACGAGTCGGTTCTCCGTTTAATTGCTCGAGGTAATTTTCGGATAGTGCACTCAGTATAATGTCACTCGATGCTCTGTCCCTACCACCCGTCCTAAACATCTGAGTGTCCCAGTCTATATCTGGTAAATTGAAATCTCCACCTAAGACTATAGCATGCTGAGAAAATTTATGTGAAATGTATTCCAAATTTTCTCTCAGTTGTTCTGCCACTAATGCTGCTGAGTCGGGAGGTCGGTAAAAGGAGCCAATTATTAACCTAGTTCGGTTGTTTAGTGTAACCTCCACCCATAATAATTCACAGGAACTATCGACTTCTACTTCACTACAGGATAAACTACTACTAACAGCGACGAACACTCCACCACCGGTTGCATGCAGTCTATCCTTTCTAAACACCGTCTGTACCTTTGTAAAAATTTCGGCAGAATTTATCTCTGGCTTAAGCCAGCTTCCTGTACCTATAACGATTTCAGCTTCGGTGCTTTCTATCAGCGCTTGAAGTTCCGGTACTTTACCAACGCAGCTTCGACAGTTGACAATTACAATACCGATTGCTGCTTGGTCCCCGCATGTCCTGACTTTGCCCCACACCCGTTGAGGCTGTTGCCCTTTCTGTACTTGTCCAAGGCCATCTAACCTAAAAAACCGCCCAGCCCACGCCACACAACCCCTGCTACCCGTGTAGCCGCTTGTTGCGTGTAGTGGACTCCTGACCTATCCAGCGGAACCCGAAACCCCACCACCCTATGGCGCAAGTCGAGGAATCTGCAGCCCACACGGTCGCAGAACCGTTTCAGCCTCTGATTCAGACCCTCCACTCGGCTCTGTACCAAAGGTCCGCAGTCAGTCCTGTCGACGATGCTGCAGATGGTGAGCTCTGCTATCATCCCGCTAGCGAGACTGGCAGTCTTCACCAAATCAGATAGCCGCCGGAAGCCAGAGAGGATTTCCTCCGATCCATAGCGACACACATCGTTGGTGCCGACATGAGCGACCACCTGCAGATGGGTGCACCCTGTACCCTCCATGGCATCCGGAAGGACCCTTTCCACATCTGCAATGACTCCCCCCGGTATGCACACGGAGTGCACATTGGTTTTCTTCCCCTCTCTTGCTGCCATTTCCCTAAGGGGCCTCATTACGCGCCTGACGTTGGAGCTCCCAACTACCAGTAAGCCCACCCTCTGCAACTGCCCGGATCTTGCAGACTGAGGGGCAACCTCTGGAACAGGACAAGCAGCCGTGTCAGGCCGAAGATCAGTATCAGCCTGAGACAGAGCCTGAAACCGGTTCGTCAGACAAACTGGAGAGGCTTTCCGTTCAGCCCTCCGGAATGTCTTTCGCCCCCTGCCACACCTTGAAACGACCTCCCACTCTACCACAGGTGAGGGATCAGCCTCAATGCGGGCAGTATCCCGGGCAACCACAGTCTTAGTCCGATCAGGGGATGCGTGGGACGAGCTGGCCGTCCCCGACAAACCCCCATCCGGACCCCCACAGTGATGCCCATTGGCAACAGCCTCAAGCTGTGTGACCGAAGCCAACACTGCCTGAAGCTGGGAGCGAAGGGATGCCAACTCAGCCTGCATCCGAACACAGCAGTTGCAGTCCCTATCCATGCTAAAAACTGTTTTGTAAAGAACGTCTGAACTAATCTACAGAGAGCGCAAACAAATCGACAAAATTTAAACGGTTATTAAAATACAAGATTGCCTAGTAAATGCAGTAATGCTGCTACTTGCGCACTGCTGACACTGCTCGGCGGCGGAAGGAGACTAAGCGAAATTACACTATTCAGGTACTAAAACACGATGCTACACTCTCAAATACTATAATACGCCCGAAATTTATGAATTAAACAATGCAAGTACCAAAAACACGCAAAGAAATTAAGAATTAAACTATGTAGCAAATGAGTGAGCTAGGAGTATACGACTTGCTGCTGCAGCTGCTTATCCAACGGCGGCAGGGAGCACACTGACTGCGACCAACCGACACTGGCCGTTCAAAACAAAAACAGTAGACAAACGACTACGCGAATTTACACTATTCAGGTACTAAAACGCGATGCTACAACTCTCAAATACTATAATACGCCCGAAATTTATGAATTAAACAATGCAAGTACCAAAAACACGCAAAGAAATTAAGAATTAAACTATGTAACAAATGAGTGAGCTAGGAGTATACGACTTGCTGCTCAGCTGCTTATCCAACGGCGGCAGGGAGCACACTGACTGCGACCAACCGACACTGGCCGTTCAAAACAAAAACAGTAGACAAACGACTACGCGAATTTACACTATTCAGGTACTAAAACGCGATGCTACAACTCTCAAATACTATAATACGCCCGAAATTTATGAATTAAACAATGCAAGTACCAAAAACACGCAAAGAAATTAAGAATTAAACTATGTAACAAATGAGTGAGCTAGGAGTATACGACTTGCTGCTCAGCTGCTTATCCAACGGCGGCAGGGAGCCCTTGATAATAATTGTTTTTGTTCCCATATTGTCTGTTTCTATGGTAATCTCTGTCATATTCATTACTACGGAAATGCGATCTTTCTCTGTAACTATTATTACTCTGCCAGTGGTTGTCATATGGGTGGTGTCTGTTTTGGTCACAATTTGCTTTGTAAGAATAGACTTGTCGTCTCCAGTTATTGTTTCAGTCGTCACGGAATTGTGACGGATGTGACCTGTAGTGATTGTTTTCCTGTTTTCGGATCCTGCGACTGTCTGTGTCAATTTCTAATTCTTGTAAGAGTCCCTGAAAAGCTTCAATGTCATCTTTGCAACGTCCTGCCAAAATAATATGTCGCAAATGTTCAGGTAATTTGATTAAGCAAATGCGGATGAGTTCTGAGGGGCTGTATGGGTTTGACAGGTACTGATTCTTGTGCAACATGTCTTCAAAATATTTCACAAGACTGGAAAATTCAGATTGTTCGAAATGTTTCATCATTATGATGCCATGTTTTACTCGGTCTTGTGTTGCTTGAGACCAATATGCTGAGAGGAAGGCATGGTAAAATTCTCCTTCACTGTGGCAATCGTGAATGACCGATCGCATTCTTAGAGCTGGTTCATTCTCTAAGTAGCCACACATAAATTCTAATCTGTGTTCTAATGACCAGTTGGGAGGAAAACAATGAGATAATTGATGGAGCCACGCTTGTGGATGAATGTCGTTGCCAGAATTCTTAAATGTTTTGAATTTATGTGTAGTAATGAACAGCTTATAGTCAAAATCATCATGTCGGCGAGTCGCATATCGGTCATTGTTACGTCGTGTCGGCGCTTCCATCTCAAAATTCGGTGCACCTTGCCAATTTCTTTCATAATTTCAGAAATGCCCTCTGTTATTATTTTGCGGCTTTTCCGTATATCTAAGTCCCTCTTCCCGTGTTGGAGCGCGAGTGTCCTCTGAAATATGTAATTCTTGTATTACTTGTGCCAACTGATCTTGTACTTCCCGGATTTCTCTTTTGTGTTGCGTATTAATTTGATTCTGATTTTGTTTGAATTTCTTAATTTGTTCACACTCTTCTGTGTCATTAAAGACTACCGGTTTTGTGTCATTCAGATTATCATCTACCCTCGTAGATAAATTATTTAGCTGATCCGAAAGTTCGGCTACTTTCTCCGATAGTGTACTTATTTCCTCAGTGTGTTTTTCTGAACCAAGTTTCAGAGTATCTACTGTGTCCTTTAAGTTTTCCTGAGATTTTGCAAGTTGCATAACCGAATCGGTAGATGCAACTGAGTCAATTTTAGCTTGCAAGGTGTCGTGATTTTCATGAACAAAGGTTTGCAGTTCTTGTATGGGTGCTTCGTGATTCTGTAATGCATTTTCATGCCGCGAAAAAATAGGTTGAAAATGCTCACAAATTTCATTACATACTTTTTGACATTTCGATTCAATGTTATGTAACTCAGTAGTTAAATCAGCACGTGTTTGTTCAAGTGTGGTGTCTAACTTTTGAAGCTTTTGCTGTGTTTGTCTCTGATTTTGTTCCATTGTGTCTAACTGTTGCTGTGTTTGTCTCTGGTGTTGTTCCATTGTGTCTAACTTTTGAAGCTTTTCCTGTGTTTGTCTCTGATTTTGTTCCATTTGTTGCATTAGCTGTAATAACAATGCATTAGTGTCTGGAATCTGTTCCTCTACGCTTTTCGACAGTGCATTTGCACCGGCAACATTCACATTTTGACAAGCAGAAAATGTGTCTTGACTTATTTGAGAAAACGGTGAGGACGCAAAACCTGAATCTACAGTATTTGCAAAATTGTGCCCTGTCATTTCGGATTACTGAGGCGAGCTGTCGATCGATAATGCTTCCCTATTCACTAATTGTTTCACTGCCTACGCCATTTTTTGCCGCCCGCTCCATTTCCCTATGCACAATTACCAAATTACTATGTTGAAGATTAGTTAATTCATTACACGGTGGCGCTAACACACTGCTTTCGTCTTCACTGTCATTTCTCAGTTTACTTTGGAGCCTAGTATTACGTTTTTCACACGCAATAATTGTCACAATATTTCACACGATAACACAGAAAAGCACAATTTGAAGAGCAAAATAAGATAACATAGCAATGGAAATAATGTCTATTTAATTGCAAGCGCAGCTGCGAAATACTTGGTGCAATTCTACATGCATGTCACAACTGTTTTACTGTACAACAATGAAAAACTACAATTACAAAGAAAATTCTCTCTATGATTACGCGCTAGCAATAAACAAAGGCTACACTGATTACACAAACTACAAGAAAAAAATCAGAAGTTTCCAGTGAGGTATCCTCGGCTAAGGGTCGACATATGAAACGTCCCCTTTTGAAAAATTATACATGACTGTGCTTCAACTGATACACAATATTTTTTTAGCGCAACGCAATCTGACTTTCAGAAATCCCTACAAAAGAATGGCGCTGACTAACATTAACTTATACCTTTCACAAATCACTTACCTCACAAAAATCTTCGTTGCTCAAGCTACTGCAATACAGCGAGCGCCACCACTGACAGCTAAATAAAAGATTCAAACTACGGAAGGCACTAACTACTGATAGGCATAGTTAGCAAATGAAAGATTTTAATAGAGAACAAACAATGTATTTACCTTAATAGTGTTGAAAAATCATAATATACATAGCAGTTCGTGACATCCAGTCTTACAAATTTCAAAACTCCGTCATTTCTCTCCCCACATCCACCACTGCTGGCGGCTCACCTCCAACTGCGCAACGCTATTCGCTGTTCACATCCAGCTGCCCAACACTACAATGGCAGACAACAATGCAAACAAGCCACAGACTGCACACAGCACAGCCAGTGATTTTCATACAGAGCGCTACGTGGCGTTACCAATAAGAAAAAATAAACAGCCTACTTACAAAATGTGGTGTTTTGCTTAATACAAGCATACATGCAGGGCTTGCTTGTGAATTAGATTTGATGTGCGGTTATTGCAAGGAAAGTGCTCCCTTTTTTTCTTTTGTTCAGATATTACGGCAGATACAAATAAACAGTGTCATATAAACATTAGACTTGTTTGTGGATTACAGCCTATAGGTAAGAGCAGGGCTGCAGGTACCACGCTATGTGCTGTGATCAACCTCCATGCTCCACCCTCAAAATTTGACAAACATATTTCCAATAGGCTCTGCTGTTGAATATGTAGCAAAGGAAAATATGAAAAATGGTGTTGAGGAAGCCGTTGTGGAAAATAACAGTAACAGGGACCTGTCCATAGCTTTTGATAGGATCTGGCTGAATACAGGCTACACCTCTCTGATTGGTGTTGTAACAGGTAGAGTTCTGGACACTGGGAGGTAGTTGATGTGGCAACACTTTCCAACCATTCATATGCAAGGATGAAATGAAAAATAAACATTGAGAAGAGGGCATAGCTAATTATTACGCATAAAGTTGAGGTATGGAACTTGCTGGAGTAACTGGTAGTTATCAGTGTTCAGTAAAATGGTACAACATTAGATATATAAAGTATCTGGTGCCTGTGACTCAAAGGCATTCAAAGACATTGATACACTGAGGCCCTATGGGAATCATGTAAACATTTGCTAACTAGACTGTATTGCCCACTCTTAGAACAATATGCGATCAAGACTTCGAGAGCTCAAGGCTAGCATGAAAGGCTAAAAATTTAGCGATGGAAAAAATTTAGAGAGGAGAAACAGACTGACAGATGCTGTTGTAGACTACATTCAGAAGTTTAATGGTCTAAAAATTAGACAGATTACAGCAGATGTAGAATTAATTAAAGGAGCAGTGTGGACTCAGCTTCTTCACACAGCTTCAAGCCATGAGAGTGCACAACATGTGTTATGTCCGAAAGGAGAAGATAGTTGGTGCAAGTACAACAAGGGCAAAAATAACTAAACGGAAATGCAATTACCCTCATTATTTCCCACTAGCCACAGTGGATGAAATAAACCAGTATTCCGAGACGTCGTGGATATTATTAGTCTACTAGACAAATGTCTTCATGGCTGGATTCAATATCCAAATGAGTGTTTGAAACAGGTGATATGGAACATAATACCTAAAAATTGTGTTTGGAGGTATGAAAACCTTTCACTTCGGCGTTTGTGAGTATGTTTCATCATTCAGTGAGAGTAATATAACAAAGAGCGAAGTTTTACGGAAGACTGGTCTCTGCAGCAGCTATGCTGCGTCGGAACTGCTCAAGCGTTCAGATGATGCAATAAAAATCTATTCAAAGACGGCTAGACGCGTAGGAGGGCCGTATAGAGGAAGCTGTTGGACAATTCTGATGATACTAGCAATGGTGCAGCCGTGCACTGAAGTAAAAACTTTGAAGCTCGTTTCCCATAACTTTGTTTCTGTATGTATAGCTTTGTATATAGAGTACATTTTCTCGCAGTCTACTTGTAGCAGCAAGATGAAATTTTTGTTGAGTTGTTCCTTAAGGCCCTCTAATAGATCTGAGTTAAGGATTTGTGAAATTATTTGTATTATGGGATCTTTGTTTTAAATTACTTGTTAAAATGTGCAACTTTTTTAACATTTAGAAAAGATAAACTATCTCAAAAGCAAAATTTTCTTTATGCAAAATAATTTACTCAATAGAAAACCAGGGCATATGCATGTGTTCCGTGAAAAAATCAAATAACTCATGTGGAAATGTTGCTAATTTTTGGCATTTCATCCACCCCTACGTTTGCGCTCCATTTTGCTGTAACAAGATTTCCCACAAGCGACTGTGTTAACTTCGTTACAGTGATTACAGTGATTCGTACAATAGAGGGCACACGTTGAAGTGTCTCTCAGCGCGTGTTCACAGACGTCTCATCCTAACTAGTGCAGCTTTTAATAAATGGGACCATTCACCGAACTTTTCAGGCACACCTCGTATACACAGGATGAATCACCCATCTTCACAAATTATCTGTCCACTTCATATTAGGTCTTCCAACGTGTCTTCTACTGGCCGGTTTGTTATTTTAGACTAATTTGGAAAGTCTTTTATGCGAAGTATAATTCGAGAAGTCGATTACTGTCCATTCTTTGTACGTGTCATACCAAGTGTTGTATTTGTTGCTTACTCTACTTCCAGCTGGCTCTACTTTTAGTTCTTGTAGCACTGTTTCTTTTCTTCCGTGGTCTGTTCTTGAGTAGCCATTTATTCGTTTCAAAAGTTAATTTCCGCACCTTGTATCTTATCTAATTTTCTTTTTGGAGATACCCAGCATTCACTTTCATGAACAAGTGCTGCAAGAGACATATCGTGCAATAATTTTATGAAGTCAGACTCTCGGCTTTTGTGTGATCTTATTTTTAAATACATTATCCACAATGATTTTCAATCAGACCGGATGTTGCCCCAGAAACTTATAACATAAATCTTTGTTTCGGAAACCTCCGGATCATATTGTTTGCAAAGATAATTCAGATGGTTTAGTGCTCGTTGTAAGCCGTCTTATTTTCCTTATAATATCAAAACATCATCTGCATAAACAAACGTTTAACAGGTTGTCTTTGGTATTTCAATATCTTTTTGAATATGTTACCTAAAAGTAAAGATAATGTCATTAGTATGAGCATTAACAAGTTGGCTTATGTTGGGCACCCTATTTCTTTTGTTCTTGTTTCACCTGAGTTTATTGACTTTCCGTTCTTCGTAAACGCTTCTAATAGCCCTTCAATAATTTTCTGGGACATCCATTGCATTCAATTACAGCCCAAATTTCTTTTCTGTCCACATTGCCAAATGCCTTTGCCAAATCAGTGAATGCTATGTGTGCTTGCAATTTATATTCTTATAGAAAAAACTTGCAGAGTAAACACACTGCTTGTGATTAATTTTCCTTTTCTAAATCTAGGCCATTATTTACTACTTACAATTACTTAAGTCACCTATTTATCATTTTTGCGTAAAGCTGATATACTGATTTGAGATGACTACAATTTACAGAATCTTTCCGATAACCTTTCCTGAACAGAGAGCTATTACTTTTGTAGTTTTCCATGACAGGTATTTTAATTCAAGCATTTATATCTGTATATAATTATCTCAAAATATGATGATACTTCTCCTTTTCCATTCCGAATTCTCTGAAATTCTCTGTCTTCCTTCTGACTGCTTGGTGCTCTTTTTGAAATTCTTGGCTTCTGTCCTCAATTGTTTTCTTCGTCGTGTAAGTTACTTTGTATCTGAGTTTGGCTATTAGTCGACGAGATCTCGCAGACTCACTTTGGTTACCGGTTTCAGCCTTACAACAATGCCCACAACAATGTCTAATGTCTGACATCATTCATTTACAATTATTTGAAAACTATGCCTTCTTGAAACTGTATAACGGCAGTACGGGAGCGACTGGAAAGTTAAAACCTGGTTGCCAATTAAAATTATTTAATTTCATTTTTCAGCCTTGGGACACCCAACTAGAGTCACTCCGGGTTTGGACTTCTTATAAAAACATCATCAGGAAACACTTCACTGTCGTACACATGGTCAACGCAAGTATGAATCAGGCTTAATTTGAAACGTACAGGGATATAAATACCACTGATTTTGCAGCATTTTTTTTCGGGCACCTTCATTACCACATATCCTAAAGGAACCATATAAATATCTAAAGAACTATCAATCAAAAACCTGCAGGTTTAATAAACAACGTATTAGAGAGCCTATACATCAAAGGAGAGGAATCTAAAACAATTATGTGAAAAGAGCAAGCTGCTGAAACTTGGGAGAATTATCACAACATGTGTGTTTGACAATTTTTAGTGCTACTCGGATTAAATACACTGCGCCAAATGATAAAAACCTTACAAACTGTGCTCAGTGGAAAATGTTCACCCGTATTTCCAAATTCTGCTTCTTTACCCAATTAATCACTGAAATATAACACTTACAACTTGGCAAAAAGCATCAAAATATGGACACAACATTTTCTTGTTCTTCACCTTAGGGGCTCCTACTCATAAAATGTTAAAATCTGTTTACTAAAATTTCTGTATCTTCCCTTCATAGTTTAGCGAACTTGCGCACATATTCGAACAGAATCTGAGATCTAGAGGTCCCTCTAGACCACCTGACAAGGTATCATCCTACAGGACTACTTCGACACGAACCTTGTTGTTACCTGGAGCAAGACTTTAGAAATATAGAATACTAACGAATCCAGCAATGCTTCACAACTGATAAATACGAATGAGAATCAGATATACGTAGCCTACTAATTTAAGGTACCCCAGGGAAATGAGTCAGGGCGCAAATTGCGGCTCCTCGTTGCGACTGCTTCCATTTTGAAGTTATGCAGCTTGAAATTATACCAAATTACATAGATTATAAATCCTAAAGACTTCATTCGGTTTTTATTGTTTTTGAAGTTTTTTAAATTTTTTGTACACAATATAAATACAACGCCTCAGAATATACAACAGTTTTTGATTTTTGAATACTGTGTGGTAATAGTACGAAATGGTGTCTGAGCTACTAGTTCGCAGAGGGACAGCATATACGAAGAATTTGCCTATGAGTTTAAATGCCCTGTTATAGTAGTAAAATCAGCCTGTGAGGAAGGAAAAAAACAGCACATTTTCACAGAACGTCTATATGTTGTTGTCTAAAAATGTAGCCTTCTATATAGTTTTAGTTTTTGGTATACTCTGGTTACATTTAGTGAAAGGGCACGTGAAGTTCATCCCGGTGAAAATACTGTGATCGTAAATAAATTCCAACGTATTCTACTATCCGACTTGGAGCCTTATTTATTGTTACTGCAAACGCTTGAAGTGAGGAGTAAATCGGTAGGAACCACTGGTATATGGGATATGAGACAGACCTTTCCAGACCTGGATCTGAGTATAATAGCCTTAGCGAAATTATTTCTCATATTTCTAAAACGTGAACAGGTAGCATTGGAACGATTTAGATTGCGTAGCTGCATGCTAATCATAAGCCGGTATGCCATGAATATAACCTTCATAACATGTAGGTTTTCTGTTAAAACTGAATGCGAAGAAGAAAAAAAAGCAGTGTTGTGTAAACAGTTTTGTTTTAAATGATATTTTGTTAGTAACTAAAATCTAATGGTTTAAAATCCCTGCTATCGTAGCTGAAACCGACCATGAGAAAGAGAACGAATTTTCACAACACAGCACGGCATTTACTTTCTCGCACTCGTAACAGAAAGTCTGTACATCGTTGCGTATAAAAATATACAGCTTATGTCTGTCCGAAAGTTTATTAGACTATCGCTTAAAAATTTGAGGAAAATCCTTGAAGAACTATTGGAGATTTTTGTCAACATTTCAGCTTTATATATTACACACACACACACACACAGACGCGCGCGTGCTCACAGGCTACAGTCAAGAACTTTCCGAAATGCATTGATCAGGTAGAACATTATGACCCTTAACCTAATAGCTGGGCCGGCCGCGGTGGACGTGCGGTTCTAAGCGCTCCAGTCCGGAACCGCGCTGCTGCTACGGTCGCAGGTTCGAATCCTGCATCGGGCATGGGTGTGTGATGTCCTTAGGTTAGTTAGGTTTAAGTAGTTCTAAGTTCTAGGGGACTGATGACCACAGCAGTTGAGTCCCACAGTGCTCAGAGCCATTTGAACCATTTTGAACCTAATAGCTGGTATGTCCACATTTCACGTGGATAACAGCGGGGAACTTCGTAGCATGGATCCAATGAGGCCTTGGCGGCGAATTGGCACAACATCTGCACCCGCAAGTCACCTTATCCCGTAAATTCCGGGGATGGGGCGATGAGCTCAGGCGCCATGTTCAGTCACATTCCAGATGTGTTCGATCGGGTTCGGATCGGGCAAGTTGAGGGTGGAGAGGGAGGGGGAGGGGGCAGCCCGTCAATTGAAAGTCGCCACTGTGTTCGTCGGTTCCTCGAACCACTCTGTCACACTCCTGGCCTTGTGACATAGCGCATTACCTCGTTGAAAAATGCCACTGCCGTCGGGAAACATGATCGTCATGAAGAGGTGTACGTGGTCTGCAACCAGCGTAAGATACTTCTTGATCGTCGTTGTGCCTTTCACGAGCTCCACTGGACCCATGGATGCCCACGTGAATGTTCCCCACAGCATAATGGCTTCTCTGCCAGATTTTCTCCGTTCCGCAGTTCCGATGGAAGACTACAGGTTCGCGGCCTCCCATCAGCATGATAAAGAAGGTATCGAGATTCATCAGATCATGCAATGCTGTGCCACTGCGCCAACGTTCAGTGCCAATAGTCACCTGCACAATTCAGTGTGTAGTTGCCGATGACGTGGTGTTAACATTGGCACATGCGTGGGTCATCGTCTACGGAAACCCATCTTTAGGAGTGTTCGGGTCAGCAGCTCGTGGTCTCGCGGTCGCGTTCTCGCTTCCCGAGCACGAGGTCCCGGGTTAGATTCCCGGCGGGGTCAGGGATTTTCACCTGCCTCGAGATGATTGGATGTTTGTGTTGACCTCAACATTTCATCATCATTCATGAAAGTGGCGAGACTGGACTGAGCGAAGGTTGGGAATTTGTGCGGGTGCTGATAACCGCGCAGTTGAGCGCCCCACAAAACCAAACATCATCATCATCATCAGGAGTGTTCGGTGGACTGTGTTTTCAGACACACTTGCCCACTACCTAGCATTAAAATCCGATGTCGCCACAGTTCGCCGCTGTCCTGTTCCAACAGTCTACCAGCCTACGACATTCAACATCTGTAATGACGGGTGACCGGCCAACTTCACGACTTCTGGACGTGGTTTCACCTTGGTATCTATACGTGTTGAATATACTCACCAAGGCACTCCTCGAACACTCGACGACTTGTGCAGTTTCCGGAATGCTCGTGCCGAGTATCTGGGCCATCACAATCTGGTCTCAGTTAAATTCAGATACATCGCGCACCTTCCCCATTCTAACACGGACAGCACATTCGCACCTGCTACATGTCTGCTCGCAGTCACTCCTCGCTAGGTGACGCTGCTATGTCCTCGACGGATTTATGTCGATAATAGGTCGGTGGTCAAATCATTTTCGCTGATCAGTGTATTTGGAAACAACGTTTCTCCGTTGTATATTAGTACAGGTTAATCTCTCTCATTATGTCATTCTGTTGGGACACAAGGAACACGTTTCCGCACGCAGTCTGAGTGACGAAGTAGCCATCCTTGCTTTTCACTTATGTGATTTGGAGAACCCATGGAAAACACAACTTTCAAGGACCGGAAAGGGATATGAACCGCTGTCTTTCCAAGAGAGAGTTAAAACGTTTGACAGTCCGCCACGTCGCTCCGTTACGCAATCTCAGCAAGTCTCGACGTTATCAGTAATCGCTGTCACAGTATATAGAGATGTTAGAAAGGGAAGGTGTCAGACCGCAGACAGTCGATCTCTAGACTAAGCGTAAAAACTCAATTATCGCGGAAACGATGATGTAAGTAGTAACTGGAAGCTCTTAACAAAATTTACTCGTACGGAGAATGTTATCAGTAGTTTATGTAATATCACAAGCTGAAACTGCAGAACTAGTGATGGGATCTATCTCGCTTGTCATACTAAGAAGTAGTAGGTCAGGACACGGAAGGTGCTGATGTAGGCTGCTGCGTGACGCCTGCAAGACCGTGCGTGTCTCAGCAAGGAGATACGCTCCCAGCGAGACACAACATTCCACCGATAATGAAGCTCTGTAGTCAGCGAGTCTTCGTACCAGAAAAATAAAATCTCAAGCTAATAAACAAAGATGTAGTCCCGCTAGTACGTTTAGGTCAAAAGGAGAAAATCAAGAGCTGAGCTGGGTATTTTGATTCTTTTTAAATCATAAACGTGTTTTAGCAGTGTTATAACAATCATTCAAGGAGGAAAAGACACTGTGACCACCTAATTAGTAGCGCAATGGTGAACTAATGAAACGTAATACAGCAGGGATGCTGCATGCCATGGATTTGGCAAGTCCTTAGTAGGTTTGCGGAAGTATGTGACAGCGGGTCACACATTTCCCGTATATTACGGGTTAGTGGTTTACACGAACGGAGCTGGCGCCCGATAGCGTGCCAAATGTATTCCACCGCGTTCAGATCAGGCGAATTTACTGCCCAAGACATAAACGTCAGTTCGCTATAATCTTCCTCAAACCACTGTAGCACGATTCTGACAGTGAGACACGGGCAGTTGTCTTGCTGCAAGATGCCATGGCCGCAGGGAAAGACATCAAGCCATGTCCACGAACTCGTAAACTGCCAAGGTGCCTTCCATTACTACCAATTGCTTCATGTAAGCTCAGGTATATAGGGTGTATCATAATTAATGGCGTAAACGCATACAGTTGGAAGTACACGATACCAGAAGCAAAAAAGTTTTTTTAAACATAGGGTCGAAAATGCATTCCTTAAGAGCTACGAGCAATTTTTCATGTTCAATACAGTGAGGCAAATCTCTTCTACTGAAAGCTCTTTGCTTTCCATATTTTGGGAAGTAGTAGTATGGAGCAAAACAAGAAAAAAAGTCCAGTAAACATGTGCTCTAAAAGACATACCTTAAGGGCTATGAGCACGTGTTCACCTTCGCTACTTGGAAACACAACTCTTCTAATGAACAATTGCTCATAACTTTTAAGGTATCCCTTTTAGAGCAAATGTCTACTGGACATTTTTTCTTGCTTTTGTCCATACTACCGCTTCTCAAAATGTGGAAAGCTTACAGTAGAAGAGATTTGCTTCACATTATCGAAGATGAAAAATTGCCCATGGCTCTTACGGTATGCAGTTTCTATCCTATGCTTACTGAGATTCTTTTGCTTCTAGTATCGTGTCCTTTGAACTGTATGCGTTTACGCCATTAAGGTGAGGTTTACTATCTTCTGGTTCAAAAAATCGATGTCTTTTAAATTGCATTTTTGGATCCATAAAGTGTTTATAATCAACCGCTGAAACGGTTTTTCCGAATACGGAACGGAAATGTTCGTTACACGCGGTTGAAAAAAAATGCACCTGCCTGAAATCGGCCTTTTTCACTCACCAGTTTTTTCAGGAATGTCGACTTTGTAGCCATCAAAAATTATTCTATGTGCTTGCCTATGACTCAAACTGATAAAGTGATCAAGGACCTTACGACGTACTACAGCAAAGCCGGCCAAACGCTGCACAGTGTGC
The DNA here is from genome assembly GCF_021461385.2 of Schistocerca piceifrons. Classification (NCBI taxonomy): domain Eukaryota; kingdom Metazoa; phylum Arthropoda; class Insecta; order Orthoptera; family Acrididae; genus Schistocerca; species Schistocerca piceifrons. The sequence continues at coordinate 1,021,671,483 of NC_060139.1, read as the reverse complement.
AGACGTGCAGAAGTGCTGCACATGTGTGCACGTGTGCAACAGCGAGCGACAGCGACATCTGTTATTAGACATGTGTCCTAAATGAGCGGCGTCAGCTCCTCTTTCCTGTTTATTTGGTACACGCAAGAGCGCAGCATACCCAGTCTCGTTTACCCCTGGTGACCGTAAACTTAACAGACTGAGAAATGGCAGGTACTGTGAAAAAGCAAGGGACGGCAAATCTATGCTCTCGGTCGTTTCAGTCAAGCATCAGTGATGAAAATCTCCCGCAATTACTTGCGTTTGTCAATGAGCCGTGCTTTTGTGCCCGATATTAACTATATCATTTCGCATGACCAGTGATAAACGTGTTTGGATTTATTCCTTTCATAATTAAAAATTAGTGTTTACTAACTGTGCATTATTGCCTCATTCTGCTCCATGTTACATTATTATCAGGAAGATTGGTCTTTAAACCGATTGTTGTATACATACATTTAGGTTTTTTTGTAAATGTGTGAAGGGCTACGCTCAGTTGAAGTCGATAAAACATAACATTCATCTAATTGTCGGTTATTACGCAGATTTCAGACGGAACTGATGAAAAATATAGCAATAATGGTACAGGTGATCATCGAGAGGTCTGCGGTTGTCATTCTGTTCAGAGGTCAGCGAGACAGAAATTATGTGGGTGTAATTGCATTGGTTTAATGTTATTTGAAATCATGACTAAGGTTCGTTGGAAGTCGCTAAGTGCGCTCCTTCTTAAATACTAGATCAAAAACATTACGCGTATTTACGTGCCGTCAGTCAAGCTGCCCTAATAAAAACGCACGGTTGTTAACTGTGATGTGTTGGCAGAAGCACCAACACCGTGTTGCTAGAGGAGGCCGAAATGCACGCGTTTAAGCTCACGCAAACTCGCGTGAGATCTGGTACAGGACTATGTAATTAATATAGCCAATAAGGTACGTTGCTGCTGGAATACTTAACTTTAATCCATAATTGGAGAACATCGCTCTTGTTGATACATTAATAACAATCTCAATATAAACTGGTAATGGCGCCTCGCTAGGTCGTAGCAAATGACGTAGCTGAAGGCTACGCTAACTATCGTCTCGGCAAATAAGAGCGTATTTTGTCAGTGAACCATCGCTAGCAAAGTCGGTTGTACAACTGGGGCAAGTGCTAGGAAGTCTCTCTAGACCTGCCGTGTGGCGGCGCTCGGTCTGCAATCACTGACAGTGGCGACACGCGGGTCCGACGTATACTAATGGACCGCGGCCGATTTAAAGGCTACCACCTAGCAAGTGTGGTGTCTGGCGGTGACACCACAAACTGTATTACTTGTCTTACTGGGTTAAACTGTTAACATAAAGTAGACGCCTCAAGGAGTAGACTGTGACAGTATTTTAAATGTTTAATATGCGAAATACCTTCCCATGGTTGGCTTGCAAGCTGTGGAAAGAGCACTAGAATGCGCCGGTACTGAGTATCTCAGCAAGTGGATAAAGCGACATCTGTGCGTAGAAACATGCACTACATGGACACTGGCGGCTGCGGCGTGCACGCTGTGACCCGGAAGTTGCACATGTGCAGGAGCACCGCACGCGTGCAGAATTTCTGGCCGACCCTGTACTACGGCTTGGCAATCCGACGGCACTCCAATTCAGTGGAACAGATGAATAAGGCAATTTGGGCAACGTATTTCCACAAGTGTTCGACGGATGACCACGCACAACACTAAAATTTTGCGGCTTGGGAAACTAGTTGGTGCAAGTGGCTCATTGCAGGGGCTACCGGACATCTGGACGAATATCATCACGACCAGCCGCTCTCCAAAGAAGTTCAAAAAGTGCTTCATCCGATCTACGAGGCCCTTTCGGAGGACGAGTTATTATACTGGTGCTTAGGGGGAAACACACAAAATTCTAATGAAAGTTTGAACGCGTGTGTTTGGAAGTTAGCCCCCAAGCATTTGCATTTTGGTGCGAAGACTGTGGAGATTACGATTTTCCTGGCAGTGAGCAGATTCAACGAATGGTATTCAGCAATTCTGAAGACCATGACAGCGATAGACGTCACCCTGGGACTCTATTCGACGCAGTTCGCCAAGCATTCGGACGACCACCAGATTCAAGCGGCCACGGCTTGGCACCGGCCGTGCGAGCGGCTCTGGAGCAGCACAGGATGGCCCAGATCGAGCAGAACGCCCTCTATGAGGAAGAGTTTAGGACCAGTTTATGGTCCCGGAATGGCAGACTGAACGTAAGTTACATGATATTGCATTTATATGTAGTCAAACCTTCAAACGCCCTTTTCTCGAAACGACTTTTTTTTAATCGCTCGGTATGGTAACTTCAAATCTACTGAACCGATTGGCATGATTCTTTGTTTCCGACGAAGCTAACTGAAATACCTAGGAGTTGTACCACTTATATTCCGAACCGTTAGCTATACATATTTTTACTTGGCTGACGAAGTCGAAAAATCGATCAAAAGACCCTATTTTTTTCAAATGGCCGCCATTTTGTTTCCTATGGTTCAAATAATTTAAGAGAGGTACAACTCCTAAAGAATCTTATACACTTCGCTAACATAAACTCAATTTTGATTTCAGAGGAGCCGGCTGACCTGTGACATACCGCGCGTGGAGGTCTACATCGAAATTTCGTTTCGTCCCGACGACACTTCCGCCTTTGCTCTTCGACATTTCCTTTCGAAAAAATTCTAGTTTCTAGAGGAAATATCAATAAACATTTTGAACAAATTTGACATTGATATCTAGAACACATCCGAAAAAAAATTCTCAAAGACATGCTTTTTTCGTGTCGAAGACGAACCTTCCCTTAATTATGATACACCCTCTATATGCCACGTAGGGTGATAGACTACTGTCTCCGAAAGCCTGTCTCCATAACACGGTGCGTGTTTCGAGCAGGGTAGCCGTTCACCTGGATGACGGTTTATCAAGAAATGACATTGACCTAGTGTAAGAATGGATGTGATCTGTGATCCCGTATCCACTACAGTGACGCATTTGCGCCAGCATAAATATTGTGCTCTGTCGTGTACAAAGACACAGATCGTCGGCTGCACTGGTTTACAGAGTGGGCAAGTTTCCGACGTGGAAGTTTGACGAGGCGAGACTTCCAACGCGTTCTGGCCTACTCATCTTTTCACCTTTCTCCAACCACGTACCACAGAGGCTCACGACAACAGCACGCGAACAGGTGACCAACATCGCCGTTTTCGATACACTCGCCCCCGTCGCCCGACTATAACCATTTTCGCTTCTGTAAAGTTCTCTTAGATCAGTAGGTTCCCCCATTTACTGCCCATAGAATGATCCCCCATTAGTCTCGGCTCCTCTTCGTACGAGGGTAAGCTGAAAAGTGATGTACAGATGCTTGAAGAAGGCGAAAGAAATGACCTTCAGAAACGCGCTAGGTGGCCCGTGGAAGGTGACGTCTTTCTCTATCCGCGTATGCGGTACGAATGCATTGCATTCATCCACTGTATTTTGATTAGCGGAAGCATGGAGACTTGTTCTAGTGCTATGACAACGAGTGCTAAACAGCGTGTTGTTATCGAATTTTTAAGTACTGAAAAAATGACCCCTATTCAGATACATCGTTGTTTAACGACTGTTTATGGTGATGACGCTATTGATACGCCTACTGTAAATCGATGGGTAACAATATTTCGTGGTTGCGAGCCTGAAAAAGCCGTAATAGTCGATGCAACACGCAGCGGACGTCCAAATAATAAACATCTAAAATTCATCGACAATTTGATGCAAAATCACCAGAGAATATTTAAAAAGCATATTGCAGGTCATACTTGAATATCCAAGTAACATGTCGACTTCATTATTAAATAATATTTGTGCAACATAACGAAGCTCGTTCACACATCTCGCGCACAACTAAAGAGGCTATACAAAACCTAAAATCTGAACTGATTCCACACCGTTCTTAGTCCCCCGATCTTTCTCCTTTGCCGCGCGGTGTAGCCGTGCGATCTGGGGCGCCTTGACAGGGTTTGCAGGGCTCCCCTCGTATCAGGTTCGAGTTCTCCCTCGGGGCAGGGTGTGTGCGTTGTCCTTAGGGTATGTTAGTTAAAGTTAGATTAAGTAGTGTGTAAGCCTAGGTCCCATAGAACTTACCACTACTTTTTTTTCTCCTTGCGATTTTTTTTCGTCTACTCAATAGACATCTCAAAGGCAATCATTAAACTTTGGTTCAAAATGGTTCAAATGGCTCTGAGCACTATGGGACTTAACTGCAGTGGCCATCAGTCCCCTAGAACTTACAAGGGGAGGCCACAACGTTTGGAACGAGGATTTACTTTAAACTTTGTACACTCATAGTACTGCATGAGGACACCAAATTGTGTAAGCAGTAGCGCGTACTTCTCAAGCGTTACTGAGAAAATCGCTAGATAATTTCGGTCGTCAAATATATATATATCTGTGTGTGGTCATTTTTACCATGAAGCGGTGGTTAGCGTCCAAGCCCCGTAATCGCTGGATGGGAGTCCCGTTCGTCTGCTTTTTTTTTTTTTTTTTTTTCAACACAGTCGTTTTCTATTGATATAACGGGAAAAATACGTGTAATCGGATGAACTTTTATTATATTTACAATGTTATTTGGCAGTCTATAAATTTCTGTTATTATAAATAATATAATATTCATAATTATCGACTAGTAAACGACCAAACGCATAAAGTGATACTGAAAATGTATGCTCTGTGATTTGAGAAATCCCTTATACCTGGAAGGAGCCCGAAACGACTTGTTACCTCCAAGTTTTGACAGGCACAGACGGCTTTCGAAAGATGTACAATTAATCGCCGCTTTCGACATTACGAGTACAAGTTGCAGGATGGTATTTTTCGAAAAACATGGAAAACATAAAATTAAACGGCACCAGCTGCATTGAATAAATGCTATGTTTCGCATACGCAAGGTCTTTTGAGGTTTTCAAAAACCTCTCTTTCAGTCGATAATTTGGAAGCAAACCATGCATAACGCAATATTTCCTTAAAAATCGGCGCTGATAATTGGTTATGCAGTATCGAGTGTATTTCAATAGCGTCTTCCGAGAAGCAATTTCTCGTTCTCTTTCGATTAAACACGAACAATTTTGAAGACACGGGCAAGCATAAATTTTCAGTACCACTTTATGCATTTGGTCGTTTACTAGTTGATAGTTATGAATATTATATTATTTGTGATAATAAAAATTACTAGACTGCCAAATAACATTATAAATTTAATAAAAGTATTTTTCCCATTATATCAATTGTAATATAAATAGTAAAGAAAATGACTACGTTGAAAATAAAAAAAACTGACGAACGGAAATCGATCCAGAGATTACGGGGCTTGAACGCCAACCACTTAAAAAAAAAACTTCATTTTGATCTATATTGTTCGTCGAATTTGTTCAGGGCGGACGTCCAATGGCACCCGTTCACTTTGTTCGTTGATCCGCCCGCTCACTTTTTGTATTACAAAAGAAAACTACCGCTCTGAGCGTGAAGTAAATCCTCGTTCCAAACGTTGTGGCCTCCCCTTGTTAGAACTACTTAATCGTAACTAACCTAAGGACATCACACACATCCATGCCCATGGCAGGATTCGAACCTGCGACCGTAGCGGTCGCGCGGTTCCAGACTGTAGCGCCTAGAACCGCTCGGCCACACCTGCCGGCATTAAACTTTGGACGATGAGCTGAGGCAGCTGTCAAGTCCTGCATTCGAGTAAAGTCGGAAGAATTTTTCAGTTATGGAAAAGTTCGTTAGAGTCTGCGCAGAATACAGTGGCCGACGCACAGGGACCAGTTTTCGTCCAAAGAGCTGGGCGAGTCCATTCGTTTGTGCAGAAGAAGAGGCCGACAGTGCCTGCCGCCTTTCGGCCGGTCGGCGATGATAGAATCAAGGTGCACGCCCTGAAATTTTTCTCAAACCATTCCAGTGAAACTATTAGTTAAAAAATCTGACTACTGCGTCACTTATAGCTCTATGTGTCAGATTCATGAAGACGTGACCATCATTTCGTTAATGGTCATAGTTATTGCGATAATTACATGGAAATAAGACACTGCGGGAAACTCGAAAAAATTTCCAATGAAAGTAGGGGTCGTTATGATTTTGCGTTTGGTTAATATTGCATAATATGTTGCTGTGTATGAAATTTAGCTAACATGTCGAATTTTTCCTTATATTTGGGTGGAGGTCTCGAGAAAACTGATCTAGTGTATCAAAATCATTGGCAATCGCGCCGTAAAACCAGAGTGAAATTTTCACAATATTTCTCATATTTCATAAATGATTTGAGATACCGAAAAGAGATTTTGGCATGTGACAGCACACAAAGAGGAGAGTAAAAAATGGTTCAAATGGCTCTGAGCACTATGGGACTTAACATCTTAGGTCATCAGTCCCCTAGAACTTAGAACTACTTAAACTCAACTAACCTAAGGACATCACACACATCCATGCCCGAGGCAGGGTTCGAACCTGCGACTGTAGCAGTCCCGCGGTTCTGGACTGCAGCGCCTAGAACCGCACGGCCACCACGGGCGGCAAAGAGGAGAGTATTTTGCGATATCGTTATTATGTAAAACTTCGTTATCTGTTGTGTTATTCCAATAACTACAGGCATTTTCGATGAAAGAATATAATTTCTAAGGGGAGTCGTTAGTTGATGAAAAGAGAAACGCTATGGGTTTTGGAACGACATAAGTGAAAACACTAACCTTTTGTTTCTTCACGAAGGATATGCTTTTTGTTAAACTACTGACCTCACCTTTCCTCAGGCCTTATTTAATAAACATAATAAATCACTCCTTTAAAATTCTCTCTCTTTTGTGTCTGCAGAACATGTTAGCGAGGTGAAACTGTATAAACTCTTCTGTGTTTTGCCAAAAGAAGCAAAGTTTGACATGTCAACAATAGAAATGTGTAGGTTTCACTCAAAATTCGCCACTCGCGGCGCTCCTATGGTTAACAACCAAGCGAAAATAAAACTCTGCGTTTTCAGCGGAATTCCTTTTAGATACCAATCAAAGCAGACCTGACGGATCTTTCTGAATCGTCACCGTGTGGGGCTTGAGGGGCTCTACTTAATATTTACAAAAAATGTGATTTCAGTTTAGAACAGCACTTCCCCTCTAGCGCTCGGCATTCCCCCTACAGCGCCTGCCTGTAGCCACCACCAGTACCGCCCTCTACACATGTCCCCTGCCAATTGCGCATCTAACAGCCAACGTATTTTGTGCAGACTATACACATTTGGAGAAATGCGTTAGTCTTAACAGTATGTATGTCGAAAAATTAATATATGAGTTTGAGGGAATTGTAGTTTAATGTACTTTTTGCTCGATCTTCTTTATTATTTTTGTTAGTGTTCTACAAGAATGTATGCGTTACTGAACAGCCTATCTCATACATTCCATACATATGATATGCCTGTAACTTCATGAGACCGCATTCAGTCTTGGAATGGGCAGTGGTCACAATGTTTTGGCTCGTCATGCAAGATGACCTTTGTTATTTAAAGGCAGAAATCGACCCATTTTTAATTGAAGACAACCATTTAATGCCAAGTGATCAAGAGAGTAGCACACCATAAGGGCAGACTATTAGCTCCAAACACAACACAGATAAAAGTTTTCACTGTCGACAGTTGAGTAGTGATCTTAATTGTTGCAGTGTTGTCCAACACACACATTATACACGTTTTCTTCTCAGTCTTCGTAGCCCATCTCGACTTTCTGCAGGCCAGTAGTGTAAAGCCAAAATTGAAAATAATTGCTACAGAGGTTTTAATGTTTTGTTGACTTCATCTGTGGCCCACTATGATAAACCTAGATTTTCAGCTCTGGCGGAGTTGTGCTCAGGTGGAGGTGGGTAAGAATGTTCTCCCAAAAGGGGTATTTTGGCGGTTTTACCGTTATATTTCGCAAATATCTCACCGTATCGAAAGCGTGGTCATATCAAAAGTGGTTGGGCATTACATTCTGCATTGAATGAGACCAGATTCATATTTAGAACAACTCATTCTCATACTGCTGCTCATCAAAGTTACATAAATTTTACATATTTGTAAAAAATTTTCGTTTTAGCTTCAGCTTCTCGATAATACCTACACTAACCCACTCATCACTAAAGTAGTTCATACAAAAGTTGTAGAGGAATAAATTCTGCGTTCGATGAGATCAAAAGTGATTTTTTGGGACCACCCGTTTCCACACAGCTTCACCTCAAAGTTGAGCCACTTCTCATCAACAATGAAGACTGTTTAAAATGTAATTCTTCAATAAGTGTTATTTACACAATATTAAACATAGTACTATAGCAGTCCATTTTATTAGTATTGTACTTAGGAAATATACACTCATGCTCATAAATTAAGGATAATGCTGATACATTCTGAAACAACGCTCTGGTGGGCGGTTTGCGGGTTTAAATTACCTCAGTCTATGACCATGCGGTGCATTTCACCTGCGGTCGTCGTACGGTGGCGCTAGCAGCAGTCCACATACGCAGCGAGTAAGTGTGCAGGCGTTTTCAGACGTGCTAATGGTGGCTGTGTGTTGAAAATGCCTCAAAGAACACATATTGATGACGTTATGAGGGGTAGAATACTAGGGCGACTGGAAACTGGTCAAACACAGTAGGTCGTAGCACGGGCCCTCTGTATGCCACAAAGTGTGATCTCAAGATTATGGCAACGATTCCAGCAGACAGGAAACGTATCCAGGCGCTACAGTACGGAACGTCCACAGTGTACAACAACACAAGAAGAACGATATCTCACCATCAGTGCTCGCAGACGGCCACGGAGTACTGGAGGTAGCCTTGCTCGGAACCTTACCGCTGCCACTGGAACAGTTATCTCCAGATTCACAGTCTACAGACGACTGAACAGAGATGGTTAATTCGCCCGGAGACCTGCAAGGTGCATTCCACAAACCCCTGTCACAGGAGAGCCCGTAAAGCCTGGTGTCAAGAACACAGTACATGGCCACTGGAACAGTGGTCCCAGGTTAAGTTTACGGACGAGTCCAGGTATAGTCTGAACAGTGACTCTCGCCGGGTTTTCATCTGGCGTGAACCAGGAACCAGATACCAACCCGTTAATTTCCATGAAAGGGACCTGTATGGACGTCGTGGTTTGATAGTGTAGGGTGGGATTATGATTGGTGCACTTACAACCCTGCATGCCTTTGACAGAGGAACTGTAACAGGTCAGGTGTATCGGGACATCATTTTGCACTAGTATGTCCGCCTTTTCAGGGGTGCAGAGGCTCCCGCCTTCCTCCTGATGGATGATAACGCACGGCCCCACCGAGCTGCCTTCGTGGAGGAGTACCTTGAAACAGAAGATATCAGGCGAATGGAGTGGCCTGCCTGTTCTCCAGACCTAAACCCCATCGAGCACGCCTGGGATGCTCTCGGTCTACGTATCTCTCCACGTCTTCAAACCCCTACGACACTCCAGGAGCTACGATAGGCACTGGTGCAAGAATGGGAGCCTATACCCCATCAGCTGCTCGACCACCTGATCCAGAGTATGCCAACCCCTTGTGCGGCCTGTGTATGTGGGCATGGTGATTATATCCCATATTGATGTCGGGGTACACGCGCAGGAAACAGTGGCGTTTTGTAGCACATGTGCTTCGGGACGGTTTTCTCAACTTCTCACCAATACCGTGGACTTACACATCGCTGTGTGCTTATGCTATCATCGCCAGTTTTGTGTACTGCCACGTTGTGTGGCACTACATTTTGTAATTATCCTTAATTTATGAACATGGGTGTAATAATGTAATAAAATATTTGAATAGGAGAATATATAAAAAATAAAATTAAAAATGGTTTCGTATAGAATATGACAAGATCTTTTCAACTGGTATGAAGATGGAGACAAGATACACAATTTTTGATATCAGTAAGTGATAATTACATATCATAATAACAAAAATTGTTGTTAAGGGTGTGAAGATGAAAAAGGGCAAAATATGTAGGTACACCAGTTTCGCAGACATTGACGTTTGACTGTCATTGGGTCCCTCGGCTCCACAAAGTCTGTAATTTGCGATTAGGAGTCCGTCGCCCCTTTCACTCGGCTCCTCAAAGTCTGTAATTTTCGTCACACCCATATACGCAGTCCAGATCTTCGTCAACGTCTGGTTCGTTAAATTCATCTGGTTAGAGGGAGTTAGTGCAGGAGTTCCCTTTGCAGATGACACAAATGAGTGAGCACTTAATTTTACAATTTTTCTGGTATCTCCTGCCCTATCTCCGTAGAGGGTTGTTAAAATCATACGCGAACTTCGGAAGTAGATTCACTTCGAGGGTCATACTCGAAGAAAGGTTTTATTTCTTCCAGAAGACATTTAATTTCAACCAACAGCTTGACCACCTTCTTCTTGCTCTCTTCGAGGAGTGCTAAAGCAGTGTCATGTCTGCTTATAGTATGGAGAGATATGAGTGGCCTTCTGATATTGTCTGCCAGTTTGAACTTGTTGGGACCAAATAATTTTGATGGTGTCGTTTCTCTTCCACGTTTTGAGAAACACGTGTTTGCTGATAGGCATTGAGCATGATGAGGAGCTCCATATCCTCTTCAACTACCACCACCTTCTCACACTTCTGTGATACCTCAAGGGCCGTCGCAATAATCAGGTGATCTGCGTCTTCATTAGCTTGCTTTACTAAGAAGCCTTCATCTTCTAGCCTTTCAGTGAGCCAGCTAATGAGACGAGGTTTATTTCTGTCGTTGGACAGGAATTGCTCCTCAGCCAAGATCAGTAACTCGGTAAAGATGACTTTTCTTCGACTGAGGCACTCAGCATATTTGATGCCCTTAGTGGGAAGCCATGTCGCGTTTCGACTGTGGTGTCTTTTCAAATAGTCAATGTATTTGGTTAGGATTAATTGGAATGTTTCACCATTCATCCACACAGATAGGTGGAAAGGAAATCCACCATCAACAGGAACAGCTCATCCAGTGGTGTGAACATGTCATGTAACTCTGACTCGGGGGTCTTCCTCATTCCAACTGCATTGTTGACATCACTTAAAAGCAGCATCCTTTCGGTCTCGTTTCTTCGTAGTGCACTCCAGCAAAGTTCTCATTCCTCTTGATTTTACAGTCTGCCTCATTCTCCTCTATTGTGTTTTCACACACGGGACACAGACATCTGCTTGTTTCCAACCTGTAACAAAACTACTTGTAAATTTAAAATGTTAATCAAGTAGCATATTACTATATTTCCTAGGTACAAGACTAGTACTATGGTGTGCTATAGTACAATGTTTTGCCCTTTAGCTAACTTCAAACAAAAAAGTCTACTCTTGCTCCCAACATACACAATAAATGTGAAGTGGACCAACTTGAATGTGGAGCTGTGTGAAACGAGGGGTCCAAAAAAATTCATCGAACGCAGCATTTTTTCCTCTATAACTTTTTTATTGTACACGTTATTGATAAGTGGGTTATTTTGGTATTACCAAAAAGCAGATGATAAAACGAAAATTTTTCACAAATATGTAAAATTTGTCCAACTTTGATGATCACTAGTATGGGAATGGGTGGTCAAAAAATATGCGTCTGGTCTCATTCATTGAGGAATTTAATAACCTATAACTTCTAATAGCATTACATGAATAAAACCTTTTGTAACAGTTATTCAGATTTTGACTTTAAGCTTACTGGCCTATACATAGAAGAACCAGATCCAATCGTCAATGATGATGTAGCTGTCGCTTTGTAGGAGACGTGCTACCGGATCTACACAGCCGTTTGAAGGTAACATGAAGAGGGTGCCTTAGTTATTGTTGTTGTCGTCGTCGTCGTCGTCTTCAGTCCAAAGACTGTTTTAATGCAGCTCTCAATGCTATTCTAATCTGTGCAAGACAGTTCATTTCCGAGTAACAGCTGCAACCCACATTCATTCCAAATCTGCTTACTGTATTCGTCTCTTGGTCTTGCTCAACGATATTTGCCCCGTATAATTCCGTCCAGTACTACATCGGTGATCCCTTAATGTCTAAGAATGTCTCCTACCAACCAATCTCTTCTTGTCAGATAGTGCCACAAAATTCTTTTCTCCTCATTTCAGTTCAGTACCTCCTCATTAGTTATGAGATCTGCCCACTAATCTTCATCATTATTTTGTAGTATCACATTTCAAATGCTTCTGTTCTCTTCTGGTCTAAACTGTTTATCGTCCATTTTTCAAATCCATTCATTGCTACACTCCATACAAATACTTTCAAGAAAGACGGTCTAACACTTAAATCAATATTCGATGTTAACCAACTGCTCTTCTCAGAAATGTTTGCCTTTGCTATGGCCAGTCTACATATTACATACCCTCCATATCGGCCATCACCAGTAATTTTGCTGCTCAAATAGCAAAACCGTTTTACTACTTTCAGTGCCTCGTTTCATAACATAATTTCCTCAGGATCAACTGATTTAATTAAATTACTTTCCATTATACTGGTTTCGCTTTTGTTGATGTTCATCTTATATCCTCCTTTCAAGATTCTGTCCATTCAGTTTAACTGCTCTTCCAAGTCCTTTGTTGTCTCTGACAGAATTACAGTGTCATCGGCAAACTTCACAATTTTTATTTTTTCTTCCTGAACTTCAATTCCTGTTTCAAATTTTTCATTGGTTTCCTCTACAGCTTGTTCAACTGCCGCCTGCTTTCTGCAGAAATAGTAAATAATACTGCCTGTATTTTACCCGCGTTACCTTCAGGATTTCCAAGAGTATTCCTGTCAAAATTGTCAAAAGATTTATCTAAGTCTACAAATGCTAAAAACGTAGGTTTTCCTTTCCTTAACCTACCTTCTAAGATAAGTCATAGGATCAGTATTGCCCCATGTGTTCCAACATTTCTCAGGAATCGAAACTGCTCTTCCTGAAGGTCAGCTTCTACCAGTTTCCCCATTCTTCTGTAAAGAAGTCGTGGTTAGTATTTAGCAAACATGACTCATTAAACTGATATTCACACCTGTCAGCACCGGCTTTATTTGGAAATGAAATTATTATACACTTTTTGAAGCCTGAAGGTATTTCACCCATCTTGCACATCTTGATTTCTAAATGTAGAGAATTTAGCTAATAGTGTAGTCAAAAAATAGCATGTTATTCAGTTTGTTTATGTGCATCATGTTTCTTAGGATTTTCTGACATTTCGACTTCCCTATCTGTAAAGTGATGTTTCGACAGTTTTCGCAGGCTCTTCCTCACCAAGCCTACAGACGACGCAAGTCATACCGTAGGTTAACGAAGTCGTGCACCTGATTTTCGAAACGCTCCATGAAGAAATTGGTAACCACCAGACCAAGAAGACTACAAATGCCGACTCGTTTCACATGTTCATAGAAATCTCCAGTGAGCATAAAGAAGCTCGTGGAAAAGCATGCATGAAACAGCTTGGTAATAACCTGCGGGAAAATGGAACCGGTATGCTCTACAGAGTCGTTGAATGGCACTTTGATAAACAAAGAAACATCAGATCTGATAAGAACGTCATTTGGTCCAAGTTTTAGTTTCAGCTTCTCAATGAAATGGCCCGTAACTTTTATATGCAAGTTGGTCTTCCTCGCGTGAGGCTGAAGCAGAAGGGCAAGTGTTTCACTAGTTCATACGTTGGTGAGCCAGGAGTGCTTTCGATCGGTTTTAACGGTTCACTATCTTAATGGAATTTTGGTAAACAATACAGCAAAGGTGGTAGGGCTTCCCTGTTGAGCAGGTTTCTCCGTCCGCCCGCCGAGAGAGAAGATACCTTGAGTAACCAATTCGCATTATGTTTCTTCCGCTGCCTCTGATCCACACTTAGCTTTCGGTACCTCATCGTATCTAGTAGGCCACATAGATTTTATTCTGGATTTTCGGTGTCTGTTATAACGATCGCTTTTCCCTTCTCGGCAGACAGAACCAATATGCTTTAGTCGGCGATAAGGCTCGTGATAACTTGCAACTCTATTTTCAGGTTGTAAACTAATCGTTTTTCTCGACGCGGTATTCTGATTCGACTCCAGTCCGTCACAGGGAATGGAGGGTGAACAATACCAGCCTCTGCTGCTGCCCAAAAGTTAGAAAACTCGTCAAACTAAAGCTGGCCAAAGATTCCGAGGCAAAGGCCAACAAGTAATAACTGAGTCACGTTGTTCATCAACCATTTCCAGAACGCAGTAGATACCAACCGTCCGGGTTGCTGCCATGTTCCTGTACATCTACATCTACATTACTACACTATTACTCACATTCAGGTGCGTGGCCCAGGATACATCGAGCAACCTTTACACTATTTCTCTACCTTTCCACTCTCAAACAGCTTTGATTTCTATTTTATTACTACGATTATTTTACCCTGTGTTGGTGCACATCAAAAAAATATTTTCGCGTTCAGAGGAGAAAGTTGGTGATGAAATTTCGTGAAAACATCTCGCCGCAACTAAAAACTTCTTTGTTCGAATGATTGCCACCCCACATCCTGAAACTCTCTCCTCTATTTCGCGATAATACAAAAAAGGCTGCCCTTCTTTGAACTTTTTAGATGTCCTCCATGAATCCTGTCCGGCAAGGATCCAATAGTGGAAGGCATTCGATATAATCCCACACTGTCACATGTCAACAAAATGCGAGCATACGCAATATCAGACCGGCTCTGTATTTTAACTGAACCTGCAGAAGATCAACGATTGGTGCAGTTATGTTGATGGTGGTGTAGTAGTTGCTATTAGAAGTAGTTTACCTTGCAGTGAAACTGAAGTAGTTACCTTGAGTTGGAATGGGAAGATGTTATACTCGACAACTGGAATGTATTATTAATTGGTCCCTTTTATCGAGTCCCCGATTCAGATGTTGAGTTGCTGAATGGTCCAAGGAAACTATGAGTCCAATTTTGAGTAGGTACCGGACAATTATATTTGGCAGTGACTGCTGTCTGCCCTCGTTATGCTGTTGACAGTTTATGTTAGGAGTCAGTGATAGACATAAACCATCGTCAGAAACTGTGCTAATTGCTTCCTAAGAAAATTATTTTGAGGAATTAGTTCAGGAGCCATAGGAAGTGTAAATGATTGTGATAATGTGCCAGACCTGTTAGCGACAATCAATCCTGTTTAAATGGAGAGCGTCACACCAGACGTGGGACTTGCTAACGACAAGATCGCTGTAGCGAGGCTGAATACTGTTACATAGAAAAGCCGGCCGCTGTGGACGAGCGGCTCTAGGCGCTTCAGTCCGGAATCGCGCTGCTGCTACGGTCGCAGGTTCGAATCCTGTCTCGGGTATGGACGTGTGTGATGTCCTTAGGTTAGTTAGGTTTAAGCAGTTCTAAGACTAGGGGACTGATGACCTCAGCAGTGAAGTCCCATAGTGCTCAGAGCCATTTGAACCATTTTCCTGTTACATACAAAACCATCAAAAATAAACCGAAACTGCATCTATGTAATGAGAAGCATATAAAAATTTGCTTCGTGTCTTCCAAAGAGGCAGTTTCCAGATGTGGCTTATATTCAAAGAAATAGTGTTGACCTCAGTTGGCAGTTTTATACCAAGTACAAAGTACAAAGATATTCCATGGTACACAAAAAAGGTCAGGACACTGTTGCAGAAGCGAAGCAATGAGAAAAACAGACTAGATTCAAAGGAATGCACATTCCTCATGATGGTTTAAAAATGCTAAAAACTTATAGCTGACTTTACTGCGGAAAGCTGTTACTAGCTTCCACAACGACATCTGATTTGCAGGCCAGCAGAAAATCGATTGATATTCTAGTCCCATGTAACACATAGCGCCGGTGGGACACAGTCGGTATCTTCAGTGAGCGAAAGTACTGGGCCATAAAGACAGGTGAATAAAGTGGAGTTATTAAACACGGTTTCCCGGAATTGCTTTACCAAATAAGATGCGGTAAACATTTCATAATTCTTCTCAATGACAGCTATCAATAAATACTCTCGGTGTAGAGAAGCAGTGTAACTCATAAAAGACAAGTCTTTGGTCCACATTGTATACCAGTTAGGTTTCTATCAGAGTATGCTGACAAAATAGTTCCAGTTTTAACAATTATATACAACCTGTGGCTTGACGAAAGAAGAGTACCTAAGGACTACAAAGTTACGCAGTTGACACCAATAAGCAAGGAAGGAAATACAAGCAACCCGCTGAATTATAGACCCATTTCATTGACATCGATTTGTAGTAGGGTTTTGCGATATATTCAGTGTTCCAACATCATGAAATACCTCGAAGAAAACGATCTATTGACAAACAACCAGCACGTATTCAGAAATATTGTTCTTCTGAAACAGCACTGGCTCTTTCACACAGCATTGAGGTCTGTTGATTCCAGACTTTTAGATTTTCAGAAGTCTTCCGATACTATTCCTAGGCTTCTTATCATACTTCGCGACGGTGGAGTAGCGTCTCATTTGCTGGATGGTTCAAATGGTTCAAATGGCTCTGAGCACTATGGGGCTCAGCTGCTGTGGTCATCAGTCCCCTAGAACTTAGAACTACTTAAACCTAACTAACCTAAGGACATCACACACATCCATGCCCGAGGCAGGATTCGAACCTGCTACCGTAGCAGTCGCACGGTTCCGGACTGCGCGCCTAGAACCGCGAGACCACCGCGGCCGGCTTTGCTGGACTAGGTTTCGCCAGAGAAGTGTTATAGACCCTCTGCCATTCTTAATCTATGTAAACAATTTGGGACACAATCTGACTGTCATATTGTTTGCCGATCATACTGTCGTTTACCGTCTACGTTAGTCATCTGAAGATCAAAACGAATTGCACCATGATTCAGACACGGTAACGGAATGATGCAAAAAGTTCTAAGATGTCCGTAAAAATCGGTTACACGATAAACCATATAAATTTAAAGGGTGTCGATTAAACTGAATGATGATGATGAGATCCCATACTCCGAGGGGCGTAGGGAACGATGCGGGAGACCCGCAGCGCCGACTAAGCAAGGTCGTAGCGCAGGTGATTTGCCATTGCCTTCCTCCGACCGTAATGGGGATGACTGATTCTGATGAAGACAACACAACAACACCAATTCAGCTGGAGGCACTCAAAAATCCCTGACCCCGCCGGGAATCGAACCCGGGACTCTCTGATGGGGGAAGCGAGAACGCTACTGCAAGACCACGATCTGGCGACTCAACTAAATACCTGGGGATTACAAATTCGAACTTAAACTGGAGCCGTGACGTAGAAATTCTTGTGGGGCAGGTGATCCAAAGACTGTGTTCTATTGGCAGAACGTTCAGCATTCTTGTATCAGCAAATCTACTAAAGAGACTGTTTCCATGCTTTTGTCCGTCCTCTTCCGGAATACTGCTGCGCGGTATGGGATCCTTAAAATATAGAACTGATGGAGGACATCGTTAAAAGAAGGGCAGCTCGTTTTGTATTAACTCTCGATAGCAGCGAAAGTGTTACTATATGATTAAAGAGTTAGGATGAAAATAATTACAACAAAAGCGGTTTACGTTGCGGAGAGATCTTTTCATGAAATTTCAGTCAATTTCGTTCTCTTCAGAATACTAAAATATAATAGGTGATAAAAAGTTACCATTTGAATGTTGCTGCAGCGTATATGCAATGTAGTGCGACCCCAATGCTCAAGTGTAAGGACCGAAGTGCAGCCAATCGATTAAGTGGCATTCGTGTATTTCTGACATGCGTGCGATAAATGCGGAAACGTGAAATATGGCGACGTTATAACCAAATGCTCCCAAACAGGACCAACGTGCTATTGTTCTTTTCTTGTTTGCCGAAGGAGAACAACTTGTAGGCATCCATCGGAGAATGAAGAATATGTATGGAGCAGTATGTACGAGTTTGCCGAAAACCATTGTTGTTGAATACGGCAAGGCGTGCTGCTGCTTCATGATGAAGCATGTCTATGCATCGTAAATGTGTTGAGCCAGCTCAAGTGTGAGACTCTCCATCACCCACTCGATAGTACTGGTCTCTCCTCATGTAATTATCACGTCCCTTAGAAAAGACCTTGAATGATCGGCGGTTCCGTGTCGGACGAGGATGTGAAGCAGACAGTTTAGGACTTCTCCATGCAGGAGGACACGGTATCTTACCAAACGGGTATCTTCAACCTCGTACGTCGGTGGGGTAATTGGCTCAGTGCTCACGACGATCTTTCTTGAGTGACATGTCGATTCTGGACCGCACGGCTTTCATGCCAGCGCTTATTGATCGCACCTTATATTCTCCAAAGTTTTACTGAAAATTCCCTTTTACGTTTATGAAATTAGAGCTGGTGTGGAAAGATTTAGGTGTTTATTTTTCCCTAGTGCTATTCGAGAGTGGAGCAGCACGGAAACCGTCTAAAATTGATTTCATGAACCCTCTGTCAATGACGCAAATGGAAATACCAGAGTGTTTATATAGCTGTAGCCGTAGATGTAGATGGTCTAACCTACAGAAGCTGCCATACATCAATGACTACCTCTTATTGCTAAGGGAAACATGACAAGTAAATATCTAATATTTGATTGTGATCGCTGTCTTAGAATACTCTCTAAGACAAAAAAACGACGCGACAAGAAGGAATTACGCGAATGGCGCGCAGAGCGGTAGTTGTGACGTACATGTACAGCCAAAAAAAGATTACAATTTCAGAAAAATCGGATTATTTATTCAAGAGAAAGAGCTTCAGGGATTGAGCAAGTCAGTAATGCGTAGGTCCACGACTACCCATAATGCAAGCAGTTACTCAGTTCGGTGTTGCTTAGTAGAGTTGGAAGTCCTCGATGATGCTTCTAGATCCGCTCCGAATGTTCCCAATTGGGCTGACATACGACTACCTTGTTGGCCAATATAGTATTTGGGAATAGTGTGTATGGTACCACGGAATGGAACGATCGATTACTTAGTTTTATTTTCACCTGTGTAACGCAGAGTTTGGCGAAACACTGGCACAAAAACGACGATATTGACATTTAAGAGCAAGTTGACTACGAGAATAGGCAACGTTTTGAAGGCAAAACATACTGCGCTGTTCGAGACAGTAAGCAAGAGTTTCTTGAGCAAGAGAGAGAGAGAGAGAGAGAGAAAGGGACAGGAAACAAATAGTAAAGAGTCACGTTATTCGCTCATACACTGAAGCGACAAAGAAACTGCTATAGGCATGCGTATTCAAATACAGAGATATGTAAACAGGCTGTTGTGTACATAGTTCCGCGTAGTCAGAGCGTACACAACTTTCCCACTGGAGCGCGCCCCGCTAAGAACAACAGCGCAGGCGCAGCGCTCGTCCGTCTCCGCACTACGAGATGGCGCTGTCTTAGAGACGGACCAAATTCTACTTTCGCCGATCCGCGTATTAATATGTAACGCAGCCAATGACATTGCTTCTAAGGTAGAACCTTTTCTCCTCGAGGATCACACTCGCGCAGTGATACCTGAACGCGCGAGGTATTATAACGAGTGTACAGACCTCCGATTAGTCAGTCTGCATCAGTCTGCATTAGTCTGCATTGGTCTGCACCAGTCTGTAACAGTCTATAGTCAAGTTTCAGTCTGCGCCTAATAAGATTATCATATTCCTGTACATAGCCATGAAGATAAATGAATAGACACTTTGTCAAGTATCAGAGATATGTGAGAATATGATTAACATACCAAGACCAAAGGAACTTCAGATTGTCAATTGTAAACAGCAGCCAGAATCTATATTTTTTATTATTTTAATAAATGTGTGTGAAAAATAATCAAGCTCTGTTTAAAGTTGGTCAGCGTCAATCTGCTACTCTAAGCGTGCAAGTGGCATTTCTATCGTCTGACCTAACGGCAGAAGATAAACACGCCACGATAAGACCACGAGACATCTTGCCAACACTCGCCTACTTCGTTAGAGCGACAAGTCAAATAATCTGATGGTGTGTGTAACGAGTCTTACAGTACTCACACCACACACGCAGAATACCGCGCTATGGTCGGTAACGCCTACATAAGACAACAACTATCTGGTGCAGTTGTTAGATCGGTTACTGTTGCTACAGTGGCGGGTTACCAAGATTTAAGTGAGTCAGAACGTGGTCTTACAGTCGGAACACGAGCGGTGGGACACAGCATCTGCAAGGTAGCGCTGAAGTGAGGATTGTCCCGTACGACTATTTCACGAGTATATCGTATATCCTACGCCCATGAACCATGGACCTTGCCATTGGTGGGGAGGCTTGTGTGCCTCAGCGATACAGATGGCCGTACCGTAGGTGCAACCACAATGGAGGGGTATCTGTTGAGAGGCCATACAAATGTGTGGATCCTGAAGAGGGGCAGCAGCCTTTTCAGTAGTTGCAGGGGCAACAGTCTGGATGATTGACTGATCTGGCCCTGTAACATTAACCAAAACGGCTTTGCTGTGCTGGCACTGCGAACGGCTGAAAGCAAGAGGAAACTACACCCGTAATTTTTTCCGAGGGCATGCAGCTTTACTGTATGGTTAAATGATGATGGCGTCCTCTTGGGTAAAATATTCCGGATGTAAAGTAGTCCCCCATTCGGATCTCCGGGCGGGGACTCCTCAAGAGGACGTCGTTATCAGGAGAAAGAAAACTGGCATTCTACGGATCGGAGCGTGAAATGTCAGATCCCTTAATCGGGCAAGTAGGTTAGAAAATTTAAAAAGGGAAATGGATAGGTTAAAGTTAGATATAGTGGGAATTAGTGAAGTTAGGTGGCAGGAGAAACAAGACTTTTGGTCAGGTGAATACAGGGTTATAAATACAAAATCAAATAGGGGTAATGCAGGAGTAAGCTTAATAATGAATAAAAAAATAGGAGTGCGGGTAAGCTACTACAAACAGCGTAGTGAACGCATTATTGTGGCCAAGATAGACACGAAGCCCACGCCTACTATAGTAGTACAAGTTTATATGCCAACTGGCTCTGCAGATGATGAAGAAATTGATGAAATGTATGATGAGATAGAAGAAATTATTCAGATAGTGAAGGGAGACGAAAATTTAATAGTCATGGGTGACTGGAATTCGAGAGTAAGAAAAGGGAGAGGAGGAAACATAGTGGGTGAATATGGATTGGGGGAGAGAAATGAAAGAGGAAGCCGTCTGGTAGAACTTTGCACAGAGCATAACTTAATCATAGCTAACACGTGGTTCAAGAATCATAAAAGAAGGTTGTATACTTGGAAGAATCCTGGAGATACTAGAAGGTATCAGATAGATTATATAATGGTAAGACAGAGATTTAGGAACCAGGTTTTAAATCGTAAAACATTTTCAGGGGCAGATGTGGACTCTGACCACAATCTATTGGTTATGAACTGTAGATTAAAACTGAAGAAACTGCAAAAAGGTGGGAATTTAAGGAGATGGGACCTGGATAAAATGACTAAACCAGCGGTTGTACAGAGTTTCAGGGTGAGCATAAGGGAACAATTGACAGGAATTGGGGAAAGAAATACAGTAGAAGAAGAATGGGTAGCTCTGAGGGATGAAGTAGTGAAGGTGGCAGAGGATCAAGTAGGTAAAAAGACAAGGGCTAGTAGAAATCCTTTGATAACAGAAGAAATATTGAATTTAATTGATGAAAGGAGAAAATATAAAAACGCGGTAAATGAAGCAGGCAAAAACGAATACAAACGTCTGAAAAATAAGATTGACAGGATGAGCAAAATGGCTAAGCAGGGATGGCTAGAGGACAAATGTAAGGATGTAGAGGTAAGATAGATACTGCCTACAGGAAAATTAAAGAGACCCTTGGACAAAAGAGAGCCACTTGTATGAATATCAAGAGCTCAGATGGAAGCCCAGTTCTAAGCAAAGAAGTGAAAGCAGAAAGGTGGAAGGAGTATATAGAGGGTCTATAGAAGGGCGATGTACCTGGGTACAATATTATGAAACTGGAAGAGGATGTAGATGAAGATGAAACGGGAGATATGATACTGCGTGAAGAGTTTGACAGAGCACTGAAAGACCTGAGTCGAAACAAGGCCCCCGGAGCAGACAACATTCCATTGGAACTACTGACGGCCTTGGGAGAGACAGTCCTGACAAAACTCTACCATCTGGTGAGCAAGATGTATGAGACAGGCGAAATACCCTCAGACCTCAAGAAGAATATAATAATTCCAATCCCAAAGAAAGCAGGGCTTGACAGATGTGAAAATTGCCGAACTATCAGTTTAATAAGTCACAGCTGCAAAATACTAACGCGAATTATTTACAGACGGATAGAAACACTGATAGAAGCTGACCTCGGGGAAGATCAGTTTGGATTCCGCAGGAATGTTGAAACACGTGACGCAATACTAACCCTACGACTTATCTTTGAAAATAGATTAAGGAGAGGCAAACCTACGTTTCTAGCATTTGTAGACTTAGAGAAAGCTTTTGACAATGCTGACTGGAATACTCTCTTTCAAACTCTAAAGATGGCAGGGGTAAAATACAGTGAGCGAAAGGCTAATTACAATTTGTACAGAAACCAGATGGCAGTTATAAGAGTGGAGGGGCATGAAAGGGAAGCAGCGGTTGGGAACGGAGTGAGACAGGGTTGTAGCCTGTCCCCGATGTTATTCAATTTGTATATTGAGCGAGCAATAAAGGAAACAAAAGAAAAATTCGGAGTAGGTATTAAAATCCATGGAGAAGAAATAGAAATGTTGAGGTTCGCTGATGACATTGTAATTCTGTCAGAGACAGCAAAGGACTTGGAAGAGCAGTTGAACGGAATGGACAGTGTCTTGAAAGGAGGATATAAGATGAACATCAACAAAAACAAAACGAGGATAATGGAATGTAGCCGAATTAAGTCGGGTGATACTGAGGGAATTAGATTAGGAAATGAGACACTTAAAGTAGTAAAGGAGTTTTGCTATTTGGGGAGCAAAATAACTGATGATGGTCGAAGTAGAGAGGATATAAAATGTAGACTGGCAATGGCAAGGACAGCGTTTCTGAAGAAGAGAAATTTGTTAACATCGAGTATAAGCAGGCAAAAAAGAATACAAACGTCTCAAAAATAAGAAACTTCCTGGTAGATTAAAACTGTGTGCCCGACCGATCTCGAACTCGGGACCTTTGCCTTTCGCGGGCAAGTGCTCTACCATCTGAGCTACCGAAGCACGACTCACGGCCGGTACTCACAGCTTTACTTCTGCCAGTATCTCGTCTCCTACCTTCCAAACTTTAAAGAAGCTCTCCTGCGAACCTTGCAGAACTAGCACTCCTGAAAGAAAGGATATAGCGGAGACATGGCTTGGCCGCAGCCTGGGGGATGTTTCCAGAATGAGATTTTCACTCTGCAGCGGAGTGTGCGCTGATATGAAACTTCCTGGCAGATTAAAACTGTGTGCCCGACCGAGACTCGAACTCGGGATCTTTGCCTTTCGCGGGCAAGTGCTCTACCATCTGAGCTACCGAAGCACGACTCACGCCCGGTACTCACAGCTTTACTTCTGCCAGTAACTCGTCTCCTACCTTCCAAACTTTACAGAAGCTCTCCTGCGAAACTTGCAGAACTAGCACTCCTGAAAGAAAGGATATAGCGGAGACATGGCTTGGCCACAGCCTGGGGGATGTTTCCAGAATGAGATTTTCACTCTGCAGCGGAGTGTGCGCTGATATGAAACTTCCTGGCAGATTAAAACTGTGTGCCCGACCAAGACTCGAACTCGGGACCTTTGCCTTTCGCGGGCAAGTGCTCTACCATCTGAGCTACCGAAGCACGACTCACGCCCGGTACTCACAGCTTTACTTCTGCCAGTATCTCGTCTCCTACCTTCCAAACTTTACAGAAGCTCTCCTGCGAACCTTGCAGAACTAGCACTCCTGGAAGAAAGGATATAGCGGAGACATGGCTTGGCCACAGCCTGGGGGATGTTTCCAAAATGAGATTTTCACTCTGCAGCGGAGTGTGCGCTGATATGAAACTTCCTGGCAGATTAAAACTGTGTGCCCGACCGAGACTCGAACTCGGGACCTTTGCCTTTCGCGAGCAAGTGCTCTACCATCTGAGCTACCGAAGCACGACTCACGCCCGGTACTCACAGCTTTACTTCTGCCAGTATCTCGTCTCCTACCTTCCAAACTTTACAGAAGCTCTCCTGCGGACCTTGCAGAACTAGCACTCCTGAAAGAAAGGATATAGCGGAGACATGGCTTGGCCACAGCCTGGGGGATGTTACCAGAATGATATTTTCACTCTGCAGCGGGGTGTGCGCTGATATGAAACTTCCTGGCAGATTAAAGCTGTGTGCCCGACCGAGACTCGAACTCGGGACCTTTGCCTTTCGCGGGCAAGTGCTCTACCATCTGAGCTACCGAAGCACGACTCACGCCCGGTACTCACAGCTTTACTTCTGCCAGTATCTCGTCTCCTACCTTCCAAACTTTACAGAAGCTCTCCTGCGAACCTTGCAGAACTAGCACTCCTGAAAGAAAGGATATAGCGGAGACATGGCTTGGCCACAGCCTGGGGGATGTTTTCAGAATGATATTTTCACTCTGCAGCGGAGTGTGCGCTGATATGAAACTTCCTGGGAGATTAAAACTGTGTGCCCGACCGAGACTCGAACTCGGGACCTTTGCCTTTCTAGGGCAAGTGCTCTACCATCTGAGCTACCGAAGCACGACTCACGCTCGGTACTCACATTTCATATCAGCGCACACTCCGCTGCAGAGTGAAAATCTCATTCTGGAAACATCCCCCCAGGCTGTGGCCAAGCCATGTCTCCGCTATATCCTTTCTTTCAGGAGTGCTAGTTCTGCAAGGTTCGCAGCAGAGCTTCTATAAAGTTTGGAAGGTAGGAGATGAGATACTGGCAGAAGTAAAGCTGTGAGTACCGGGCGTGAGTCGTGCTTCGGTAGCTCAGATGGTAGAGCACTTGCCCGCGAAAGGCAAAGGTCCCGAGTTCGAGTCTCGGTCGGGCACACAGTTTTAATCTGCCAGGAAGTTTCATATCAGCGCACACTCCGCTGCAGAGTGAAAATCTCTTTCTGGAAACATCCCCCAGGCTGTGGCCAAGCCGTGTCTCCGCTATATCCTTTCTTTCAGGAGTGCTAGTTCTGCAAGGTTTGCAGGGGAGCTTCTGTAAAGTTTGGAAGGTAGGAGACGAGATACTGGCAGAAGTAAAGCTGTGAGTACCGGGCGTGAGTCGTGCTTCGGTAGCTCAGATGGTAGAGCACTTGCCCGCGAAAGGCAAAGGTCCCAAGTTCGAGTCTCGGTCGGGCACACAGTTTTAATCTGCCAGGAAGTTTCATATCAGCGCACTCTCCGCTGCAGAGTGAAAATCTCATTCTGGTCTCAAAAATAACATTGACAGGATGTGCAAAATGGCTAAGCAGGGATGGCTAGAGGACAAATGTAAGGATGTAGAGGCTTATCTCACTAGGGGTAAGATAGATACTGCCTATAGGAAAATTAAAGAGACCTTTGGAGAAAAGAGAGCCACTTGTATGAATATCAAGAGCTCAGATGGAAACCCAGTTCTAATCAAAGAAGTGAAAGCAGAAAGGTGGAAGGAAATCGTTTCTGAAAGTATTTGTTTGGAGTGTAGCCATGTATGGAAGTGAAACATGGACGATAAATAGTTTGGACAAGAAGAGAATAGAAGCTTTTGAAATGTGGTGCTACAGAAGAATTCTGAAGATTAGATGGGTAGATCATGTAACTAATGAGGAGGTATTGAATAGAATTGGGGAGAAGAGGAGTTTGTGGCACAAGTTGACAAGAAGAAGGGACCGGTTTTTAGGACATGTTGTGAGGCATCAAGGGATCACAAATTTAGCATTGGAGGGCAGCGTGGTGGGTAAAAATCTGGCAGATGAAGAAGCTTGCACAGGATAGAGTAGCATGGAGAGCTGCATCAAACCAGTCTAAGGACTGAAGACAACAACAACAACAACGACAACCGTGAATGTCAGGAATCCGGTAAAACATCAAATCTCTGTCATCACATCGGCTTGAAAAAGATCCTGCAAGAAATGGACCAACGACGACTGATGAGAATCGTTCAACGTGACAGAGTTGCAACCCTTCCGCAAATTGTTGCAGATTCCATTCCTGGACCATCAACAAGTGTCAGCGTGCAAACCATTCAACGAAACATCACCGATTTGGGCTTTTGGAGCCGAAGGCCTACTCATGTATCCTTGACGATTGCACGACACAAAGCTTTACACCTCGCCTGGACCCGTCAACATCGCCATTGGACTGTTGATGACTGGAATCATGTTACCTGGTCGTACAAGACACATTTAAAATTGTATCGAGCGGATAGACGTGTACGGATATGGAGACTGCCTCATGAATCCATGGACCCTGCATGTCAGCAGTGGACTGTTCAAGCTGGTGGAGGCTCTCTAAAGCTATAGTGCGAATGCAGTTGGAGAGTTATGGGACACTTGATACGTCTAGATACGACTCCGACAGGTGACACATAAGTAAGAATCCTTTCTGATAACCTGCATCCATCCATGTTCATTGTGCATTCCGACGGACTTGGGCAATTCCAGCAGGATACTGCGACACCTCACACGTCCAAAATTGCTAGAGGGTGACTGCAGGAACATTCTTCTGCGTTTAAACACTTCCGCAGGGCACCAAACTCCCCAGACATAATCATTATTGTGCATAACTGGGATGTCTTGCAACGTAGTGTTCATAAGAGGTCTCCACCGTCCTCGTAGTCTTACGGATTTATGGACAACACTGCAGGATTCATGGTGTCAGTTCCGTCCAGCACTACTTCAGACATTAGTCGTTCCCATGCCAAGTCCTGTTGCGGCACTTCTGCGTGCTCTGGGGGTCCCTACACGATATTTGGCAGGTCTACCAGTTTCTTTGGCTCTTCAGTGTATACAACGCGCTGAAGGAGTATAATTTCTTAACTGCAACTCAAGTTGAGAAGGTAATGAGCATTATCGAGAAATGATGGCATCAAAAGTTCTCTTGAAACTTGATATGAGTCTGGGCAAAATGCGCGTTCTTACATAGCTTCCGTTTACAGCAAAGTTGTTTTCGAAACTAGGGCGGACCGCACGAGTACGGAGCGCTATCGACATTGTGTTTTTGTGCCATAGGCCGACTTTGTTGCAGTTTTCTGGTAGCATCATAGAAAGCGCAGTGCTCCCATGTTAATTTGTTTTCGCGGAAAGCTGTATTCAATTGTAATCTGCTCTGTAATTAAGCCAAGAGAGTGTCTACTTGATTGCAGTTAGAATTCATTTTTCAACCCTAAGGGTCATGTATGTGATTTGTCCCACTGAAGCTGGAGCTGGCCGGCTTGTCCTGACAGAAAAGAAAACAGTGATCTTTGCCTTCCGGGTAACGTTTCTTTATCTATCCGGAGCGCCCCGTCACACAAACCGTCCATCACGAATTAATGAGCCCCCGCCCGTGATGTATCCGCTTGGTTGACTCTTCTCGCGATTAAAGGCTCACTTTTGTGTTTATTCTGATCGCTCGACCCCCAGTGACGAAACATCACTCGATGAGGGGGTCCGTTAGTCACACAAGAAACGCGTTTGATGCGTTCTTTTCTTTTCTTTAATGCAGTCCATCGAAAGCTTGTATGATTTCATTTGCAACGGACGTGCCACGAAATCACATTAATTCTTCTTGTCTTTATCATGACTCACAAGAACGCACTTATACATTGGTGTCCAAAATTAAAGCAATGAACGGAAATCTTGCAAGGTTGCGTTTATTCTTATTATAACGGTATAAACATGTGATAGGAAAATAAGAGCAATCTAAAGAATACAGAACGTAAACAACTGCAACATGCATAAAGTGAACAATAATGTTCTTAGTTTTTTCCCAACTAAACGGATTTGCTCACACATTCTGACAAACTGGTTAATATGCTCAGTATGGGACGTGAGTTCCTGTGGCAGCAACATAGGCCTGACAAAGACGGGGCATGCTGTGAATGATGTCATCAGAACTCCTGCCGAGGCAACAATGCCCATTATTCCTGCCCATTATTTCTCGACCTCCGCTATCGGGTGGAGAAACGTAGGGTCCCCCTGAATAGGTCAAGCGTGCACTACACGCAGGAAGCGGCTACAAGGGTAGCGGAGTACGTGTGGAGTGCACATGTGGGTTTTTGAGGTTAGAGAATTCCCTCCCTAGAACCGACAAGACGCCTCCTGAGACGCGGCAAGGTAAGAGTAGGCCAAATGCAACAGGGAATAACAATATTAATCTGCTAATAGTAAACTGCAGGAGCGTGTATAGAAAGGTCCCAGAACTGCTCTCAATAATAAACGGTCACAATGCCCACATAGTACAAGTGACAGAAAGTTGACTGAAACCAGATGTAAACAGTAATGAAATTCTAAACTCAGATTGGAATGTATACCGCAGAGACAGGCTGGACAGTGAAGGGGGAGGCGTGTTTATAGCGATATAAAGTGCAATAGCATCGAAGGAAATTGACGGAGATCGGAAATGTGAAATAATTTGGGTGAAGGTCACGGTTAAAGCAGGCTCAGACATGGTAATTGGATGTCTCTATAGGCCCCCTGGCTCAGCAGCTGTTGTGGCTGAGAACCTGAAGGATAATTTGGAAAATATTTCGAGTAGATTTCCCCACCATGCTATAGCTCTGAGTGGACATTTTAATTTGCCGGATATAGACTGGGAAACTCAAACGTTCATAACGGGTGGCAGGGACAAAGACTCCAGTGAAATTTTTTTAAGTACTTTATCTGAAAACTACCTTGAGCGGTTAAACAGAGAACCGACTCGTGGCGATAACATATTAGACCTTCTGGTGACAAACAGACCCGAACTATTTGAAACAATTAACGCAGACTAGGGAATCAGCGATCATAAAGCGGTTATGCGTCGATGATTTCAGCCGTAAATACAAATATTAAAAAAGGTAGGAAGATTTTTCTGTTTAGCAAAAGAGACAAAAAGCAGATTTCAGAGTACCTGATGGCTAAACACAAAAGTTTTGTCTGAAGTACAGATAGTGTTGAGGATATGTGGACAAAGTTCAAAACCATCGTACAATATGTGTTAGATGAGTATGTGCCAAGCAAGATCGTAAGAGATGGAAAAGAGCCACCGTGGTACAAAAACCGAGTTAGAAAACTGCTGCGGAAGCAAAGGGAACATAAACATAAACGTATCCAAAGCCTTGCAGACTAACAAAACTTACGCGAAGCGAAATGTAGTGTGAGGAGGGCTATGCGAGAGGCGTTCAATGAATTCGAAAGTAAAGTTCTATATACTGACTTGGCAGAAAATCCTAAGAAATTTTGGTCTTATGTCAAAGCGGTAGGTGGATCAAAACAAAATGTCCAGACACTCTGTGACCAAAATCGTACTGAAACATAGGATGACAGACTAAAGGCCAAAATACTAAATGTCTTTTTCCAAAACTGTTTCACAGAGGAAGATTGCACTGTAGTTCCTTCTCTAGATTGTCGCACAGATGACAAAATGGTAGATATCGAAATAGACGACAGAGGGATGGAGACACAATTAAAATCGCTCAAAAGAGGAAAGGCCGCTGGATCTGATGGGATACCAGTTCGATTTTACACAGAGTACGCGAAGGAACTTGCCCCCCTTCTTGCAGCGGTGTACCATAGGTCTCTAGAAGAGCGTAGCGTTCCAAAGGATTGGAAAAGGGCACAGGTAATCGCCGTTTTCAAGATGGGACGTCGAACAGATGTGCAGAATTGTAGACCTATTTCTCTAACGTCTATCAGTTGTAGAATTTTGGAACACGTATTATGTTCGAGTATAATGACATTTCTGGAGACTAGAAATTTACTCTGTAGGAATCAGCAAGGGTTTCGAAAAAGACGATCGTGTGAAACCCAGCTCGCGCTATTGGTCCACGAGACTCAGAGGGCGATAGACACGGGTTCACAGGTAGATGCCGTGTTTCCTGACTTCCGCAAGGCGTTCGATACAGTTCCCCACAGTTGTTTAATGAACAAAGTAAGAGTATATGGTCTATCAGAACAATTGTGTGATTGGATTAAGGAGTTCCTAGATAACAGAACGCAGCATGTCATTCTCAATGGAGAGAAGTCTTCCGAAGTAAGAGTGATTTCAGGTGTGCCGCAGAGGAGTGTCGTAGGACCGTTGCTATTCACAATATACATAAATGACCTTGTGGATGACATCGGAAGTTCACTGAGGCTTTTTGCGGATGATGCTGTGGTATATCGAGAGTTTGTAACAATAGAAAATTGTACTGAAATGCAGGTGGATCTGCAGCGAATTGACACATGGTGCAGGGAATGGCAATTGAATCTCAATGTAGACAAGTGTAACGTGCTGTGAATACATAGAAAGAAAGATCCATTATCATTTAGCTACAATATAGCAGGTCAGCAACTGGAAGCAGTTAATTCCATAAATTATCTGAGAGTACGCATTAGGAGTGATTTAAAATGGAATGATCATATAAAGTTGATCGTCGGTAAAGCAGATGCCAGATTGAGATTCATTGGAAGAATCCTAAGGAAATGCAATCCGAAAACAAAGGAAGTAGGTTACAATATGCTTGTTCGTCCACTGCTTGAATACTGCTCAGCAGTGTGGGATCCGTACGAGATAGGGTTGATAGAAAAGATAAAGAAGATCCAACGGAGAGCAGCGCGCTTCGTTACAGGCTCATTTAGTACTCGCGAAAGCGTTAGGGAGATGATAGATAAACTCCAGTAGAAGACTCTGCAGGAGAGGCGCTCAGTAGCTCGGTACGGCCTTTTGTTGAAGTTTCGTGAACATACCTTCACCGAAGAGTCAAGCAGTATATTGCTCCCTCCTATGTATATCTCGCGAAGAGACCATGAGGATAAAATCAGAGAGATTAGAACCCACACAGAGGCATACCGAGAATCCTTCTTTCCACGAACAATACGAGACTGGAATAGAAGGGAGAACCGATTTTTTTTTTTTTTTTGTCATCAGTCTACTGACTGGTTTGATGCGGCCCGCCACGAATTCCTTTTCTGTGCTAACCTCTTCATCTCAGAGTAGCACTTGCAACCTGCGTCCTTAATTATTTGCTTGACGTATTCCAATCTCTGTCTTCCTCTACAGTTTTTGCCCTCTACAGCTCCCTCTAGTACCGTGGAAGTCATTCCCTCATGTCTTAGCAGATGTCCTATCATCCTGTCCCCTCTCCTTATCAGTGTTTTCGACATATTCCTTTCCTCTCCGATTCTGCGTACAACCTCCTCATTCCTTACCTTATCAGTCCACCTAATTTTCAACATTCGTCTAGAGCACCACATCTCAAATGCTTCGATTCTCTTCTGTTCCGGTTTTCCCACAGTCCATGTTTCACTACCATACAATGCTGTACTCCAGACGTACATCCTCAGAAATTTCTTCCTCAAATTAAGGCCGGTATTTGATATTAGTTGACTTCTCTTGGCCAGAAATGCCTTTTTTGCCATAGCGAGTCTGCTTTTGATGTTCTCCTTGCTCCGTCCGTCATTGGTTATTTTACTGCCTAGGTAACAGAATTCCTTAACTTCATTGACTTCGTGGCCATCAATCCTGATGTTAAGGTTCTCGCTATTCTCATTTCTACTACTTCTCATTACCTTCGTCTTTCTCCGATTTACTCTCAAACCATACTGTGTACTCATTAGACTGTTCATTCCGGTCAGCAGATCATTTAATTCTTCTTCACTTTCACTGAGGATAGTAATGTCATCAGCGAATCGTATCATTGATATCCTTTCACCTTGTATTTTAATTCCACTCCTGAACCTTTCTTTTATTTCCATCATTGCTTCCTCGATGTACAGATTGAAGAGAAGGGGCGAAAGGCTACAGCCTTGTCTTACACCCTTCTTAATATGAGCACTTCGTTCTTGATCGTCCACTCTTATTATCCCCTGTTGGTTGTTGTACATATTGTATATGACCCGTCTCTCCCCATAGCTTACCCCTACTTTTTTCAGAATCTCGAACAGCTTGCACCATTTTATGTTGTCGAACGCTTTTCCAGGTCGACAAATCCTATGAAAGTGTCTTGATTTTTCTTTACCCTTACTTTCATTATTAGCCGTAACGTCAGAATTGCCTCTCTCGTCCCTTTACTTTTCCTGAAGCCAAACTGATCGTCACCTAGCGCTTTCTCAATTTTCTTTACAATTCTTCTGTATATTATTCTTGTAAGCAGCTTCGATGCATGAGCTGTTAAGCTGATTGTGCGATAATTCTCGCACTTGTCAGCTCCTGCCGTCTTCGGAATTGTGTGGATGATGCTTTTCCGAAAGTCAGATGGTATGTCGCCAGACTTATATATTCTACACACCAACGTGAATAGTCGTTTTGTTGCCACTTCCCCCAATGATTTTAGAAATTCTAATGGAATGTTATCAATCGCTTCTGCCTTATTTGACCGTAAGTCCTCCAAAGCTCTTTTAAATTCCGATTCTAATACTGGATCCCCTATCTCTTCTAAATCGACTCCTGTTTCTTCTATCACATCAGACAAATCTTCACCCTCATAGAGGCTTTCATTGTATTCTTTCCACCTATCTGCTCTCTCCTCTGCATTTATCAGTGGAATTCCCGTTGCACTCTTAATGTTACCACCGTTGCTTTTAATGTCACCAAAGGTTGTTTTGACTTTCCTGTATGCTGAGTCTGTCCTTCCGACAGTCATACCTTTTTCGATGTCTTCACATTTTTCCTGCAGCCATTTCGTCTTAGTTTCCCTGCACTTCCTATTTATTTCATTCCTCAGCGACTTGTATTTCTGTATTCCTGATTTTCCCGGAACATGTTTGTACTTCCTCCTTTCATCAATCAACTGAAGTATTTCTTCTGTTACCCATGGTTTCTTCGCAGCTACCTTCTTTGTACCTATGTTTTCCTTCCCAACTTTTGTGATTGCCCTTTTTAGAGATGTTCATTCCTCTTCAACTGTACTGCCTACTGCGCTATTCCTTATTGCTGTATCTATAGCGTTAGAGAACCTCAAACGTATCTCGTCATTCCTTAGTACTTCCGTATCCCACTTCTTTGCGTATTGATTCTTCCTGACTAATGTCTTGAACTTCAGCCTACTCTTCATCACTACTATATTGTGATCTGAGTCTATATCTGCTCCTGGGTACGCCTTACAATCCAGTATCTGATTTCGGAATCTCTGTCTGACCATGATGTAATTTAACTGAAATCTTCCCGTATCACCCGCCTTTTTCCAAGTATACCTCCTCCTCCTGTGATTCTTGAACAGAGTATTTGCTATTACAAGCTGAAATTTATTACAGAACTCATTTAATTTTTCTCCTCTCTAACTCCTTGTCCGAAGCCAATATTCTCCTGTAACTTTTTCTTCTAGTCCTTCCCCTACAACTGCATTCCATTCGCCCATGACTATTAGATTTTCGTCCCCCTTTACATACTGCATTACCCTTTCAATATCCTCATACACTTTCTCTATCTGTTCATCTTCAGCTTGCGACGTTGGCATGTATACCTGAGCTATCGTTGTCGGTGTTGGTCTGCTGTCGATTCTGATTAGAACAACCCGGTCACTGAACTGTTCACAGTAACACACCCTCTGCCCTACCTTCCTATTCATAACGAATCCTACACCTGTTATACCATTTTCTACTGCTGTTGATATTACCCGATACTAATCTGACCAGAAATCCTTGTCTTCTTTCCACTTCACTTCACTGACCCCTACTATATCTAGATTGAGACTGTAAGTAGGCTGTTTATGTTTTCTTATTGGCAACGTTACGTAGCGCTCTGTATGAGAATCACTGGCTGTGCTGTGTGCAGTCTGTGGCTAGTTTGCATTGTTGTAATACTCGCCATTGTAGCGTTGGGCAGCTGGCTGTGAACAGCGCGTAGCGTTGCGCAGACGGAGGTGAGCCGCCAGCAGTAGTGGATGTGGGGAAAGAGCTGACGGAGTTTTGATATTTGTCATGAACTGCTATATATATTATGACTATTAAGGTAAATACATTGTTTGTTCTCTATTAATATCTTTCATTTGCTAACTATGCCTATCAGTAGTTAGTGCCTTCAGTAGTTTGAATCTTTTATTTAGCTGGCAGTAGTGGCGCTCAATTTATTGCAGTAGCTCGGGTAACCAAGATTTTTGTGAGGTAAGTAATTTGTGAAACGTATAGGTTAATGTTAGTCAGGGCCATTCTTTTGTATGGATTTTTGAAAGTCAGATTGCGTTGCGCTAAAAATATTGTGTGTCAGTTTAAGCACAGTCATGTTTAATTTTTTTAAGGGGATGTTTCATATGTCGACCCTTAGCCGAGGATACCTCACTGGAATCTTCAGATTTTTTTCTTGTAGTTTGTGTAATTAGTGTAGCTATTGTTTATTGCTAGCACGTAATTGTAGAGAGAATCTACTTTGTAGTTGCAGTCTTTCATTGTTGTTGTGGTATGCATGTAGATTTGCACCAAGTATTTCGCAGCTGTGCTTGCAATTAACTAGGTATTATTTTCAGTGCTATGTTAATGTGTTTTCTTATTTCACTCTTCCAATTGTGTTTTTCTGTGTTATTGTGACAATAATGGCGTGTGAAAAACGTAATACTAGGCTCCAAAGTAAACTGAGAAATGACAGTGAAGACGAAAGCAGTGTGTCAGCGCCACCGAGTAATGAATTAACTAATGTTCAAAGTAGTAATTTGCTAATTGTGCATAGGGAAATGGAGTGGGCGGCAAATAATGGTGTAGACAGTGAAACAATTAGTGAACAGGGAAGCATTATCGATCGATCGATCAGACTTGTCTCAGATTTGAGACAAATCAATACTATCATCATTCCTGAAACAGACAGGCCGCAAACGATGGAAGAACTTCTTCAAAATTTTAATGGCGTAAAAGTGTTGTCTTCTATTGATCTCAGATCCAGCTTTTATCAGATCGAACTTCATCCAGAATGTAGAAAATACGCAGCTTTCCTTTGTTTCGGCGTTTGTTATCAGTTCGGAAACTTCCTTTTGGTTTGAACATTTCTTTGGCAGCATTCATTCGCGGGCTAAATTCCATATTACCTGAGTTCTTAAAACGTCACATCACCTTATATGTGGAAGATATTCTGATAGCAGAAACCTCATGGGAACAACATAATCGCATCCTCAACAGCGTGTTACATATTTTTGCAGAATCTGGAATTACAGTTAACTTGGAAAAATCTGAGTTCGGTGGGGCAAAGGTGAAGTTTTTGGGACATATTATTTCTTCTGGAGGCATTCAGCCGGATCCTGAAAAGTTAGAAGCAATCAGAGCCATTCCAGTTCCATCCACAAAAAAACAAGTCCGCAGTTTTTTAGGTCTCGTAAAGTTTTACCGTCGTTTTCTGAGTATACAAATTCTTGTTACACCAAAACTTTGTTCTCTCACTGGAAAAAAATGCTATTTGGAACTGGGACGAACAAGCACAGTTGGAATTCAATTCTTTGAAAGAATCGCTACTTAACGCGCCAATACTAGCTCATCCAGATCTGTCACAAGATTTCTGCCTTAGTACGGATTCTTCTAAAGTCGGACATTGCTCATGACCAAGATAACGATCCGATTTGGAAAGACATCAAAAGTAAATGGCATGAAAAGACACACACTCAGATTCGGCATTATTACCTGGTTAGAAACAACATACTCTTCAAACGCTGCGCTGTTGATGACAAGCTATGGGTACTTTGCATTCCAGACGATTTGTTAATAAGCTCATTTGGTACATTCATTCCAGCAACGCACATTTTGGTCCACGAGAATGTTACCATATTCTTCGAACGACTTGTTATTTTAACAATATGGAAAAGAGAATTCGAAGAGTCTTGTCTATTTGTAAACTTTGTCAAAAGGCGAAACCATCTACTATCTCACATCATGCTCCGTTGTTTCCTATTATTCCTTCTAAATTAAAAGAATTTGCTGCTGTTGATCTCTTGGGACCACTTGTCAGAACATCTAATGGATTTTCGTACGTTCTAATCGCTGTTGAACTTACTTCAAAATTTGTTTCTTTCACACCGTTACCCTAAAGCCACTGGACGGTCTGTATCCAAAGCCTTTGTTAAAAATTTCTTACGTGAAGTTGGACACGTTAGTAAAGTCATTTCAGATAATGGACCGCAATTCAGATCTACTGTTTGGTCACTCATGCTTCGGAATCATAAAATCAAACCTGTTTTTATTTCATTGTACTCACCACACTGTAACCCATCTGAACGGATTATGAAAGAAATCAATAAGCTTTGCAGACTTTATTGTCACAGAAAGCATCAGCATTGGGACAGATATTTACACTTATTTCATAATGTGCTGAATGAAATGCCTCCTGACTCCACTGCATTACCACCTATTCTTGTACTGAAGAATGAAGAACCATCAAACAGAATCAGAGAGCTTGTACCTTTCCCGAATACACGTAAACTTCGACACAAAGACATAATTGATTTGGCTATTAAAAATATAAAATCTGCAGCAGACAAAAGGAGAAAACTACACGGTGAAGCAAATGCAAAGAACTTATATATTGGTCAGAAAGTTCTCATTAAAGCTCATTCATTGTCACATAAGAAGAAACACTTGAGTCACAAATTCGTTCTAGTTTACAATGTACCTTGCAGAATCCGACGTATACCACATGATAATTGCGTTGAAGTTGAACCTCTGCGTACTAGGAAGAGTAAAGGTTTACACCACATTTCACACGTAAAACTGTTTATTGAAAGATAATCTGCTTTTTAACTTAGTCTTTGCCATAAAATTTTTCACTTCACATTTCTAGTATGCTTTGTCAGACTTAAGAAACTGTTAACATGCAACAATGTTTGAAGTTAAATATCCACTCAAGAATCAAGAGAACATATTTAAACAGAAATTGCGAATGCATTGTTATAGTGAACAGACATCACAGTGTTATTGTGTGTGTACATTCTTGCTTGTTAGTTGCACGATTATGTAACAACTATAAGGCTTACATACTTAGAACATTTACCAGTACTGTTAATGAGATTTTAATGCAATATTTTGGTTTACTTGAAAATACAGTCTGGATTTAAAGTACTTTCTGTGAGATACCAGACGACACAGTGGTTAGTTTATGTGACAACTACACGGTTTTATCACGACGCTACTAATGAGTGACAATTTACAATGTTGCTTTTGCAGTGTTTCTGTTTTATTTCTGCACAGTTTTTCTGTATTAATCTGGAAAGTAAAACATGTTTTAGTAGTAACTTTTGTGGTATAGCAACAATGAGACAGCCTTTTTCGTAGCACAACAATACGTTACATTATAGTACTTAACTGATCATGGTAAGGTACGTAATAACTACGGTATCCATACGCAAAGCATTTACTTTCGTTTATGACGAGGTAAGTATATTGACTTCAGCAGAACTTTGCTTACAGAGGACGATAACTACGACACTTCCACAGAATTATCTTACAGCAAGACGCACATTTAGCGCTACAGGACACGCATTTGAGAGATTTTGTGCTTAAGCCATTTATTTTTCAAGATTTTTGAATTACAAAGAAAGTTTTCCATGATACATTTCATTCCATTGCTGTAATCTGTAACACCTGAGGGTATAATTACATTAATCCTCAGGGGGGTACATGCTTACTTTGTGTACCACGTGTTTGGCAAGCACAAAGAGCCCTAGCTAATATGGTATTTGCTTATACAACTTTACACATCGGTACCATATTTCTCCAACACAAAATTACACAGCTATCTGATCATTTAACTGAGAGATAAACATTTTTTTTACTACATCAGTGACAGATGTTTACGTAATTACACAGTTGGATAACTGCACACGTTTCTGTTGGTCATAGTATATGGACAATATATGAGCAGTTGGGACTGTTAGTGATTGGACATGTGTTAATAATTCAGCAAGGGACTGGTCAACAGCATTGCTGGTTCTAAGGACAATTCCAAAAACTTTGTGAGTGCACAAGTGGTGGTTATGGATTTGCTATATTGTCCGAAAGACTCTTCGATGGTGATTGTGCACCTGCACAGTCGCAGCAGATGGCTGCTGGCCATTTCTACAAGGACTACAGTGGGTCTACACCTTTGCTGACTCACCAGTACCATTATTTCTACAAGGACTGCAGTGGGTCTGCACCTCTGGTGGCCCACCAATACCGTAATCTCTACCAGGACTACAGTGGGTCTACTCTCTGATGACCTACGTACCAATATTCTTCAAAACTTCGACTGACTCTGCGGTGGGTTTGCTCTGTTGTGGCCCATTACCTGTCTGCATGTCAAGAGTCAGCACTGTCTTTTCGTTGGAAGGACAACACTACTTCTTCAAGACTGCATGGAAATCCACTACTTCCGTGTGCATTTTCTTCTACTGCTCAGACTTTGAGAAAAACACTTCTATTTTACTGTGATGAACGATCAGGACTGTCTTTATGGACTGTGAGAAAATTTTAGCTTTTGACCAACATTGTATCAATAAGTGTGTGCCTTTGATTTCTTTGTTATTGTAATTATGAAAAATTTTATCAAATCATTGTTGGCCACTGCCCAAAACAATTTGTAAAATTTTTTTTGTGGGGAGCATGGGGGCTATGTAAGTAGGCTGTTTATGTTTTCTTATTGGTAACGTTATGTAGCGCTCTGTATGAGAATCACTGGCTGTGCTGTGTGCAGTCTGTGGCTAGTTTGCATTGTTGTAATCCTCGCCATTGTAGTGTTGGGCAGCAGGCTGTGAACAGCGCGTAGCGTTGCGCAGTTGGAGGTGAGCCGCCAGCAGTGGTGGATGTGGGGAAACAGATGGCGGAGTTTTGAAATTCTTCATGAACTGCTATATATATTATGACTATTAAGGTAAATACATTGTTTTTTCTCTATTAATATCTTTCATTTGCTAACTATGCCTATCAGTAGTTAGTGCCTTCAGTAGTTTGAATCTTTTATTTAGCTGGCAGTAGTGGCGCTCGCTTTATTGCAGTAGCTCGAGTAACCAAGATTTTTGTGAGGTAAGTAATTTGTGAAACGTATAGGTTAATGTTAGTCAGGGCCATTCTTTTGTATGGATTTTTGAAAGTCAGATTGCGTTGCGCTAAAAATATTGTGTGTCAAGATAAGCACAGTCTCGTATATAATTCTTCATAAGGGGACGTTTCAAGCCTTTGCATTTCCCTTTTCAGATTTTCTAGTTTCCCTACCACGTTCAAGCTTCTGACATTCCACGCCCTGACTCGTACAACGTTATCCTTTCGTTGATTATCCAATCTTTTTCTCGTGGTAACCTCCCCCTTGGCAGTCCCCTCCCAGAGATCCGAATGGGGGACTATTCCAGAATCTTGTGCCAATGGTGAGATCATCATGACATTTCTTCAATTACAGGCCACATGTCCTGTGGATACACGTTACGTGTCTTTAATGCAGTGGTTTCCATTGCCTTCTGCATCCTCATGTCGTTGATCATTGCTGATTCTTCCACCTTTAGGGGCAATTTCCCACCCCTATGACAAGAGAGTGCCCTGAACCTCTATCCGCTTCTCTGCCCTCTTTGACAAGGCCGTTGGCAGAATGAGGCTGACTTGTTCTGCCGGAAGTCTTCGGCCGCCAATGCTGATTTTTTATCAAAATTTAGGCAGTGGCGGGGATCGACCCCGGGACTGAAGACTTTTTTTTGTTTAGAATTTTTTATTTTTTTTTGTTATTTTTTTTAATAAAATGGAAACTACAAAAAAAGTGCCACCGCCACTTTTCATCCTACAACAAAAAAGTCTGGTCCACTTCAGGCGTTGGCTCCTGACTAAACCTACCCCAGAGAGCTGCCTATATACCAGGGGAAATATGGGAAATCATGGTTAGGGCTATCCATACAAATAAAACAAAATCTTTCTTGTTCTGAATTTTATTTTTATTGTTTTTATTTTTTTTGTTTAGTTTTGTTGTGTAATTGTTCAGAGGCCTTCTGCGTCCCGCTGGTAATATGTTGAGTCACGTCTTCTCGAAATTGATGTGTTCCGTTCAATCGGTCAGAAATGAGCATTGGTTCAAACAGGAAACCTTCTTCTCTCTTGGCTTAACACATTCCAGCTGCGAGGCGGCTCGTGGAAAGCACTCCCAAGGAAGTTCGAGAAAAATTGTCTGTATTTTGGGTGACGAACAACGACATAATGACGGTCATTGAGGTATGTCCAAAAATCGAG
The DNA here is from genome assembly GCF_021461385.2 of Schistocerca piceifrons. Taxonomy (NCBI): domain Eukaryota; kingdom Metazoa; phylum Arthropoda; class Insecta; order Orthoptera; family Acrididae; genus Schistocerca; species Schistocerca piceifrons. The sequence goes on along the minus strand of NC_060139.1, from coordinate 1,021,631,296 downwards.
TACAGAGTTTACGGTTTGTCCAAATAGGTAGTGAAAGGCATGTCCGCGAATCCAATTCACAGCATTGGTCTTTGTCCGAGGAAAATAGTCACGTTCCGGAAATAATAATGAAAGGGGAATAATCCGATCCGGAATGTCTCGCGTTAGAAAAGCCACAATACGTCGAACCAAGTGCCAAACCTCCGCCGCCGGTCCGCAAACAAACCGATGTTCATCATTGTCTGGCACTCCACACGTGGAACATAGAGGTGATTGGGCGAGGTGGATACGATGAAGGCGAAATTGGTTGATTTGCTTACCATTGACAGTTAGGTACCCGACAGATTGAACACTCGTGTCAAGGTAACAGGCGAACACCGCGCGCCATACATGACGCCAGGCAACCTGGGGGAACTTTTGTTCAATCGGGTTAGGTGGACGAGGTAATTGGAGGACATTGTATATTGCCTTTGTCTTGAGTAAAAGCTGTCTTGGTAAGGTGAGGCGTAGATAACTGAGTTCCAGAAAGAAGTATCGTATATAATGGAACTGGGCCGGAACATCCGAGATCATCACTGGGGCTGACAGTGAGACCGGCGAATATGCCGACAGGAGGAGACCAGAGAGGCTCGTTGGGCAACGTGTCCATACCGTCATCTGGGAGCTGACAAATAGGGCGCGAGCTCTATCCGGCACGTGAAACAGACCTATCCCACCTCGTTCACGGGGAAGAGTAAGGGTTGCATAGTTAACTTTGAACAACAGCCCAGAGCTGACGAAAGATGCCATCGCTGCCAACATGCGACGTGCCACAGTAAGCGGGTAAGGTAGAACTTGTGCTACATGGGGAACTCGGGATGCGATATATATATTGACATATCGAGCTCGTTGGAGAATATCTAGGGATCGAAGGCGATGGTCCATAAGACCTGCTCTGATGATTAAAAGAAGGCGTCGGCAGTTGATGGTGGCTGAACGCCGGAGATCAGATGAAAAATCTATTCCCAAACAACGAATGGTATCAACGGTGGTGAGAGGTGTAATCCACTCCACGGGAAGTCCCGTGCCAATGAACATAACTTGTGACTTACGTACGTTTAAAGAGCTACCCGACGCCTCACCATAAGTCGCTACCCACGTCAAAATAGCTCGAACCTCGTCGGCATTACGTAAACAGAGGACTACATCGCCAGCATAAGCCGTGCAACAGAATCGGTAGCGATCCATGGACAACCCAACCAAACGTTGTCTTGGTCCACATAGCAAGGATTCCAAGGAAAAGGCGTACAAAATTGCTGATAGAGGCAACCTTGACGTACGGATCGACCTATTATTATCGATGGAGTGAGTCTGCCATTGTACATAATCCTGGATGAGGCACCCCGCAGAAGGCACATCACTACCGTGATAACGACGACTGGGAAACCCATATGGTGGAGAACGGCCGTAAGGAACGAATGGTCAACCCTATCAAAAGCTTGACTAAAGTCCAAAGACGCAAGGGCCCCAGAGAGGCGTTGTGCCTGGGTAACGGCGATCATATCCCTGTAGTGGCATAAAGCCGTGCGGATATTATTATCCCCTCCCAAAGATGCTTGGTCTGGCGACACAACATATCGGGCAACGTTTTTGAGTCGTGCTGCCAAAAGGCAAGTGAAGATTTTCAGATCACTGTTAAGGAGGGTGAGGGGCCGATAATCACTGATATTGTTGCCACCATGCGGTTTATGTACAGGAATAATAATTCCTTCCATGAAAGCGTCCGGCACAGGTACTTCCGGAGACATCAGTTCCCGACAGATGGAGGTGAAGGTGGACTCTAACAAATCACAGAAGGTGCGATAAAATTCGAGGGGAAGACCGTCGGGTCCTGGGGAGCGATTGATGGTTCCTGCCCGGATCGCATCGCGGACTTCCTCATCAGTCACCTCTGACATCAAGTCAATCGCCGCATCTCCTGGGATACCACCGAAGTTGAGCTGTGTGACTTCCTCGATCAACTCTGGGGAATGTGAAATTGCGGCGTAAAGCTGCTGGTAGTGGGCTTGAAGCACATTCCCTATTGCAGATTGGGTTACGTAGCGACGCCCTTCTTGATCTGTTAGAACGTGAATCAATTTTCGGCGTCGATGTTGGCGTTCTTGGATGATATGGTACATCGACGGAAGTCCATGAGGCATGCGATCAGCAGTACGAGATTGTACTACCACTCCTTCCAAATGCCTTCGCATGAGATTGGTGATTTGGGCCTTAGCATGGTTCATCCTTGTATGGCGCTCAGGGGAGGCTGGCATCGTGGAGCATTCTCGTAGGATCCTGTAGTAAAAGTCCATAGTGCTCTTCCTCCAGGCGACAACACCTTTGCCATACCGGATTAAAGTTTTCCGAAGAGCAGGTTTTGCACACTGGATCCACCAGGATATGGTAGACGGATACGTGGGTCGGCGTCTATTACATGTGATCCAAGTGTCTTCTATTAGAAGTCGACAGTCAGGTGAATTAAGAAGTGCCGTGTTCAGTTTCCATAAACCACGTCCGTGCCATACTGCCTGTCTTGTGAGAACATCACAGAAGTAAGCCATGATCTGAGAAAGCAACAGGCCAGATTTCAGCCTGTCGAGTGTGTTGAATTAGGGATCGCAAGATGTAGATGCCATCCAGTCGGCTAGAGGAGTGCGCAGTGTAGTACGTAAAGCCCAAAAGATCACCGTGAACATGTCTCCACGTGTCGAGAAATTGTAGCCGCGTGACCACTGTTTCCAGAGCTGCGCATGGTGAGTGACGCGGCAATTGATCCTGAGGTCGCTGGGTGCAGTTGAAGTCTCCACCCATGACCCAGTCATCGTGTGGTCCCATAAAATGGGGTGTAACTTCATTCGCGAAGAAAGCATTGCGTTCACGATGGTAGCTGGAGCCCGACGGCGCATAAATGTTGACGATGCGTACACCAAAGAGAGTAAGGGCCATACCTCTGCCGTTGGGGAGGTATAGGACATCTTCGGCAGGAAGACCTTCGCGTAAGATGATGGTAACAACACTACCGGTGTCCGAAGTGGGAGAAAGATGCGCCGTGAAGCCATGTGGTGGTGAAAAATCGGCGACATGCACTTCCTGAAAAAGCGCAATATCTATGTCCGTATCATAAATCATATCGCGGAGCAGCGCTAGTTTGTGGGGCGCACGAATGGTCGCGAGGTTAATCGTTGCGACACGATAATGCTGGTGTTGGAGTCCCACAGGCACAGGTGGGGCTCCTTCTTCAGGAGCCGAAGAGGTTGCTATTGTGGAGTGTTTGTGGGCGCGGGCGCAACCGATGGCGGTGCCCCATCATCAGCAGCGTCCACCCCAGTCCCTTCGATCTCCACGTCGTCTGCCCAGAAGACTGATTCTGCGGTAGGGCATCGGCCGTGCACATCATCCACGCGGAGAGGAGACGTAGTTTTCGGCTCAGCGGATAGGCTCTCTTCAGCGTCGACCTGTGGGGGCGACTGCGCCAGTAAGGAGGGGTGTTCGTTGCCAGTGGTCGCCTGTGGCGGGTCTGTCGCATCAGACTTTTGGTCACCAAAGAGCGGTTTGTCGTCCATCGTCGGGTCTGCATCCCTGGTATCCGTCTGTAGAATGGATTCATCAGGGGGTGTACGGCTACGTTTCTTTCTCTTTCGTGTCGACCCTTGTTTTCGAACAGGTCGTTCAGTGTCCGATTGCGGGTGGCTTTCGTCTGACTCCGGACCAGTCTGAAGGAAAGCAGAAGTAGGTACCACTCCCGGATCAACGTCCATCTCAGTAGCATTTTCAGTCACAGTGCTGCGATGATGCGGCAGGTCAGGATCTGGTGTCTGTGGCACCTCAGAAGGAATTTCAGGAGCGGTTGCATCTACCTGATCAGACGACGTCAACGGAGCAGGAAGTCCCTGTGTTGAGGTGCTACCTTCCTGGGCAACCTTGGCATATGTGACAGGGATCTGAGTGATCACCGCTGGGGACGCTTCCTCGCCGACCGGCGTCTGGATCAGGCGGCGTCGCATGCAGGCGGATCTGACGTGGCCTTCTTGTCCACATACCGCACATGTTCGGGGTTGGCCGTCGTACATGACAATGGCTCGCACCCCGCCAATTGTCAGGTATGGTGGTATATGTTTTTTCAGTTCAATTTTGACCTGACGCACACCATTAAGGACATGGTAGGTCGTGAAGGTTTGCCATTTTTCCTCTGCGTAACCGATGACGTTACCGTATGGTTGTAACGCAGAGACAACTTCGTCCTTCGGCACTTCAAAAGGTAGTTCAAACACCCTAATCGTGCGTTGACCGTACTCTGCGAGTTCAAGTGTTACAGCTCCGACGTGACCATCAGAGTATTTGAACTGAAGTCCATTGGCATGGCGGCGAATAACATCTTCACACACCTCGGTGTTTGTCATTTTAATATGAACGACACTACTCGTGATCGAAAAATGGATTCCGATAACGTGATTAGGATCCAAACGAACTTCTTCACGTATGAACGTTTCAACTTCATGTGCACGAGGTCGCGCATGTTCAGCTGGGAAGGAAACTTTAAGGGTCGCACGGCGGTAAGCGCTCGACATGTTGTTAACGGTGGACGGACACAAGCCTTAAAGCTACGACGCGGAAGTAAACAACGCCTGCAACGGAGCACTGGCCGGCGCGCGGGGCCCTCCGCACGCTGCCACGGCTGAGAGCCGACTGATTATGAATCAAAGACGCTACCCCTAGACCACGGGTACGGGTGGAGAACCGATAGAGGTACTCAAGGTACCCTCCGCCACACACCGTCAGGTGGCTTGCGGAGTATGGATGTAGATGTAGATGTAGATGTAGAGCTGCTCGCAGGTCTTGGAGTGTGGTTGATGAGTGCTGACTGACACAACTTGCCTTCTTAGTTTATCCCAGAAATGCTCTGTGAAATTCAAATCAGGAGAGTGAATAAATCACGCTGTGGGTGCAATATCATCCGTTTCCATGAAAACGGCAACCACCCATGTTCTATGACGTCGAGAATTATCGTCCATCAATGCGAAGTTCAACCTCATAATAACTGCACATTAGGTCTGAAGACTTCGTCACGATATCTGACAGCAGTTAAACCTTGCCGATTCAACCGTACAGTTTCACGAGCAGGTGTTCGACCGGTTAATATAATCCCTGCCCACACCATTAGGCGACTTCCCTCGATATCGGTCTCTTTCCATAGTGTTTGGGTCCCGAAATCGTGTTCCAAGTTCCCTCCATAAGTGAATCCGTCGAGAATCACTCTCCAGACCAAATCGGGACTCATCTGTGTAAAGGACATCAACCCAAAGTTCGAACGTCAAGGTGGCATGTTGACGACTCTACACTAGACATTCCCTTCTGTGAAGATGCTTCAGTGGTACGCATACAGCATGCCTCCTACAATAAAGGCCACTATGCTGAAGCCTTCTGTATACCATTTGCCGCGGTACACCACGTACAGTGGATGCTGCGAGGTCAGATGCCAGTTGCCGTGCAGTATTAAGCTGGTATCCCCTTACAGCCAAATAAAGTTCCCCTCTTTCTGATGTCATACGTGGTCAGACCTGGCCTGGTCTTCAGGATACAGCTTTGGTCTCTATAAAATGTCGCCACAGCCGAGAAACAGCAGAACGATTAACATGAAGCCATCAGGCCACATCAGTTTGCGACTCTCGTGCTTCCATTCTTCCTGTGGTCCCCCACGGCAGAGAGTCTCATAGGTGTCTTCTCCGTGTCATACTGCACAGTCTGTGGGTGTGTACAAAGCGACTGTGGATGTGGGACCAGCCGGCAAACATTACCTCGTTTGATAGGTGCCATGACATCATCGCTGGCGTGGTTGTCAGTTGACTGGAATGCCATCTTCGATGAGAACACGATCGAACAGGCATGTCTTGACTGTATGATTATATCGTAGGTTAGACACAGGATGGGGAGACAGCGGTTTTTTGCTTTAATTTTGGACACAAATGTATTTAAGGGCTTAAGCCGTCGCTAACCATCGTGATTGAATGTTGTGTGAAATCTTGTAACATCACAGGTGTTGAAAATAATAACCGTACAATAGATAAAGGAAAGGACAAATTTTGCTTTTTCAATGTGTGAATATGTATGTTTGCTGGAACACCAGAAGGGGCTTTAACACACAGCTGAGAGATTTCCCTTCATCACCGACTTAAAATATGACCAGTTTTCTATACCACACAATAAGCTAAGCGTTGTCCGTGTTTTTTAATACACCTTGTATGTAAGTATAGACGGTAACAACTGCAGAGGAAGACAGGAAAAACTTGGTCTGACTAGCCCATTCTAAGACAATGAAAGGAATATGGGTACAAAGAATAGCTTAAAAAACTCTCAAAATGCCCCTTGTTGCACACTTTGTGGTCCAAAAGAGCCCAAACGTGAATAATAATAATAGCAAACCGCACACTGTAATGAAACTTCTTGGACAACATATTCCATATTCACAAAGCTATGTCAGTATTCGTTATACAGTCAATAGCGTCACCTGTTCCTGTCTATTTCCTTATTATGCTATATTTGGTATCAAGGTTTCCTCTTCTTACCTGTGGTTTTTTATATACATATTTCAGGCAAGTGCATTGTGAGTGGTAACGCCTGAAATGTTGTATTGACTCTATGGACCTCGGAATATTGAATTCCGTACCATTTCCGAAATGGAATATCCCATACGTCTAGCCTGGGTTCCCATTACACGTTAAAAATCTGTAAATGCCAATCGTGTGGCCATAATCACGTCGAAAACCATTTCACATCAGTACAAATGAGAGCTCCGACAATTACCTTGTGTACGCGATTGTACAGCCATCTGTATACGTGCATATCGCTATCCCACGACTTTTTTTCACCTCAGTGTAATATATCCAACCTATGAGCCACCTAGCTTCATTGGACCTACACTATGTGATCAAAAGTATCCGGACATCTGACTGAAAATGACTTAAAAGTTCGAGGTGCCCTCCATCGGTAATGCTAGAATCCAGAGTGGTGTTGGCCCAGCCTTAGCCTTGATGACAGCTTCCACTCTCGCAGGCATACTTTCCATCAGGTGGTGGAAGATTTCTTGGGAAATGGCAGCCCATTCTTCAAGGAGTGCTGCACTGAAGATAGGTACCGATGCCGGTCGGTGAGGCCTGGCACGAACTCGCCGTTCCAAGACATCCAAAGGTGTTCTATATAATTCAGGTCAGGACTCTGTGCAGGCCCGTCATAATAGGGGTGTTATTGTCGTGTAACCACTCCGCCACAGGCTGTGCATTATGAACAGGTTCACGATTGTGTTGAAAGATGCAATCGCCATCCCCGAATTGCTCCTCAACAGATGGAAGCAAGAAGGTGCTTAAAACATCAATGTAGGCCTGTGCAGTGGTAGTGCCACGCAAAACAAGGGGGGGGGGGGCAAGCAGTCTACATGTAAATCACGACCACACCATAACACTACCGCCTCCGAATTTTACTGTTGCCTCTACACACGCTGGCAGATGACCACCCACAGCTTGCCATCGGATCGCCACTTTGTGTACCGTGATTGGTCACTCCAGACAACGTTTTTCCACTGTTCAGTTGTCCAATATTTACGCTCCTTACATGAAGCGGGGCGTCGTTGGGCATTTACTGGCGTGATGTGTGACTTATGAGCAGCCGCTCTACCGAGAAATTCAAATTTTCTCCCCTCCCGCCTAACTATTATAGTACTTGCAGTGGATCCTGATGCAGTTTGGAATTCCATTGTGAATCGCATTCTTGCAAAATTGTGAACTAAAATTAAGAGACGAAAGCAGAAGTTCGTTGATAGAACTTGTAACAGAAGATGAATGAAATATGAAATCAAAAACTTGTCAAGAAAGAGAAGCCTAGGCACTGATGGGATCCCGTAAGAATTTGACACAACGTATTGGCATATTATAGGCGATGTATTTTTCAAAGTCGCGAAAGATGAGATCCAAAACAGGAAGCTATACACGGCTGCAGTTCCACGAATAACACTACCTCTTCTAGTACACCTGCTGTATACATCGTGTAAACGGGACATGTGTAGTAGTGTACGGTTTCCGTTCTATCTGAGTTTCTCCGACAATAAAGTAATCTCCACTGTCGGGTTTGCATGCAAGGTGCGGGTTGTAACTGGTGTCGGTGAAAAATGGGAGAGCTAAATCTCATTAGTTAAAAATACACGGATAAGATCACGTTGCACAGAAAACTACAATATCACTTTTTCAATAAAGCCGATGTCTCTTTAAGTAATTTTGTACACTACGTGATGAGGTATATTTTCATAGTACTATAGGTCAAGGCTTTACTGCAAATTATTTTAAGACATAACTGTGTTAAATGCATGGCATGCATTCCATCTACTTCACTACAAGCTCATTGACAGAAATAAATTTAAAGAAGTACTCCAATTCTTTTCATTGACACAAAAAATCTGCGATTGGAGATAATAAGCAGCAAGGAATTCTATAATAGCAGTTTCAATGTCTTCTGTGAATAGCTGACTGTTCAAGCAGAGACTTAACTGCAGCGCCAAGTGCGTAATAGTAACTGAATTTGCCAAATAATGTATATGCTCAAATGATACACTACATTCGCCACCAACTGCGAGACACTTGGTCTGTCTGTATAAACAAGGATGGATTCGTGTGCTTTTAGCTGTAATTCAATATTACTTTCTTCTGACTTCCAAATATTTATCTGTTTCTTTTACAATGTTTGTGCATGCAGTTTATTACTAATATAATATTTCTTTTCTTCAAATAATAAATACTAACGTTTGATTTACTTATAATTTAACAAAGAGTTTGAAAATTACACAGCAATTGTTATCTAACACTTCTTGAAGAAACCCTTCGTTATGAAGTCTTTCACAGTTGTATATTACGTAGTTATTCATTGACGTTTCCATTTCATTACTTCAGTAACAATAATGGTATTTGACAGATAATGTGATTCAGTATTTCTTCTGATTATTAGCTATTCGTGAAGCAGAGTGCTGTATTTTATTCTAAGATAATTTAATTACATGCCTTCCCATTTAGGCACGGAAACCTCATAATAAGGCATTCAACCTCACATTTACTTACAATGCAATTTACATAGCGTGAATTTCGTCGATATTTGTCATAATTTAATTTTCATATTCAATATTTACATTTTTGCAGTGTCAGTACATCCATTTCATACATTCTTTCGAAATAATCAAAGTTCAATGCTGAAATATCAGCATGGTAATAATTCATACCTGAAGTTACAGATTTGCTTTACACATCACTTGATTTGAGTTCAGAACGTGTACCGAACATTACTCAGTTACAATGTTGTTTGGACTGTTGTTTGGACATTTGTTTCAAGGCGCAGAGAGTGGAATGCAGATATGTTTTATCAACGTGTATAGTGTTCCCCTTTTGTTATCAAAATATTTGATACGTAAATTGTTACAAAGGGTTGTGACCAACAGACAGAGTATGTTCTTATTTGTTATAAGTGACTAGCGGAGGCAATCGGATGGTGCAGCTGATGTCAATTTCAGTCGAGGGTGTCTGGTGTTGTGAAGAGGCACCCACAGCTCGATCAGCAACGGAAGATGAACTTGGACTCGCCACTGCTCGTCAGGTGGGTAAGTACATGAAACAGTCAAAACAAAAAAAACTGTTAATCTATAATATTCATAATCTTTCTACGGGGAGAGCACAACTTGGTTAGATAACACGAGGGACTCAGGAATTTTCTTTACTCTCCACAATTAAATTAACCTAACCAAGTGAATTCAGTCACTTTATTTTTACTATGTGTTCTCTCCATTGTGTGCATTCATTTTCTTTAAGAATTTTGCTAGAATGTTGTCACTACATGCACACTTAAGTATCTTTGTAAGTTACGTTGACACTTCTGCAAGGGCCTGTAGCAGAGTCTGGAATCAGCTGATCCGCTGCACTCAAACAGCAATACTGTCTGTCGCCTACCATGATTATTAACTCAGTCTTATACTGTAGACTTATGAGACATCTACATCTACATCCATACTCCGCAAGCCACCTGACGGTGTGTGGCGGAGCGTACCCTGAGTACCTCTATCGGTTCTCTCTTCTATTCGAGTCTCGTATTGTTCGTGGAAAGAAGGATTGTCGGTATGCCTCTATGTGGGCTCTAATCTCTCTATTTCATCCTCATGGTCTCTTCGCGAGATATACGTAGGAGGGAGAAATATACTGCTTGACTCCTCTGTGAAGGTATGTTCTCGAAACTTTAACAAAAGCCCGTACCGAGCTACTGAGCGTCTCTCTTGCAGAGTCTTCCACTGGAGTTTATCTATCATCTCCGTAACGCTTTCGCGATTACTAAATGATCCTGTAACGAAGCGTGCTGCTCTCCGTTGGACCCTCTCTATCTCTTCTATCAGCCCTATCTCGTACGGATCTAACACTGCTGAGCAGTATTGGGAGAACAAGCGTACTGTAACCTACTTCCTTTGTTTTCGGATTGCATTTCCTTAGGATTCTTCCAATGAATCTGAGTCTGGCGTCTGCTTTACCGACGATCAACTTTATACCAACATTCCATTTTAAATCACTCCTAATGCGTACTCCCAGATAGTTTATGGAGTTAACTGCTTCCAGTTGCTGACCTGCTATATTGTAGCTAAATGGTAAGGGATCTTTCTTTCTATGTATTCGCAGCACATTACACTTGTCTACAATGAGATTCAGTTGCCATTCCCTGCACCATGCGTCAATTCGCTGCAGATGCTCCTGCATTTCAGTACAATTTTCCACTGTTACATCCTCTCGATACACCACAGCATCATCTGCAAAAAGCCTCAGTGAACTTCCTATGTCATCCACCAGGTCATTTATGTATATTGTGAAGAGCAACGGTACTACGACACTCCCCTGCGGCACACCTTAAATCACTCTTACTTCGGAAGACTTCTCTCCATTGAGAATGACATGCTGCGTTCTGTTATCTAGGAACTCTTCAATCCAATCACACAATTGGTCTGATAGTCCATTGGTTGTTACAAGAAGCTATTCTGAAAAAGTATTAACGTGCTTCTGTGAGGTCTGCTCCACCTATGCCAGATCTCCATAGCTCTGTACCGATTCTTTTTACCCTTTTGGTGTAGTCTCCTCTCTGGACTATTGCTAGTCGGTCCACGAAACACATAGCAAATATGTGTTTTGTAAGTAGGCTGTTTAGGTTTTTATGTTGGTAACTCACGTAGCGCTCTGTATGAAAATCACTGACTGTGCTGTGTGCAGTCTGTGGCTGGTTGGCATTGTTGTAATATTCGCTATTGTAGTGTTGGGCAGTTGGATGTGAACAGCGCGTAGCGTTGCGCAGTTGGAGGTTAGCCGCTAGCAGTGGTGGATGTGGGGAGAGAGGTGGCAGAGTTTTGAGAGCGGGTGATCTGGATGTGTGTCCATCAGAAACACTATTAAGGTAAATACATTGTTTGTTCTTCTAATAATTTCCGGGTATGCAGCCGGATTCCGTCGACATTCTGCCACGATATTTCGGCCCAGAGACGTCCGGCCATCATCAGGTGAGTACACAACTACTGAAGAGCCCAGGTGCAGTCGCGGTATTTATGCCGAATCTAAAATGGTTCAAATGGCTCTGAGCACTATGGGACTCAACTGCTGTGGTCATAAGTCCCCTAGAACTTAGAACTACTTAAACCTAACCAACCTAAGGACATCACACACATCCATGCCCGAGGCAGGATTCGAACCTGCGACCGTAGCGGTCGTGAAGTTCCAGACTGTAGCGCCTTTAACCGCTCGGCCACTCCGGCCGGCTTATGCCGAATCTCGCGCATGCGAAATGTACTGGCATCCTACAGCGCATGCGTCAGGTGTTGACATGCGCAGCATAGCCGAGTTGTACGTGCTGCCCTCGGTGGTGGAAATAAAGGTTCATCTAGTCATTGAGTATCGAATGACACTGTCGATTCCGCTGTGATTGTATAATTTTAATAACAGGATTCCAATTTTTATCCAGCTGAAAGCCGTTGTCACGATTTATAAGATTATTGGCAAGACGTATTTTCACTGATTCCTTGATTACGGAATCCCAAAAACCGGATACCGGGGATAAAATTTTTGTTACATTGTATTCCATTGAATGTCCCAAAGAAATGCAGTGCTCTGCTACTGCCGATTTTGACGGTTGCCGCAGACGGGTGTATCTTTCATGTTCTATACATCGTTCATGGACAGTTCTTGTCGTCTGGCCAATATATGCAGCGCCACATTCACAGGGAATTTTGTAGACGCCTGCCTTCTTCAGTTGTAAATCGTCTTTAACGGATCCAACCAGGGCCCGGTTCTTTGCTGGTGGACGGAAGATAACCTTGATTTTATTGGATTCCTGTTATTAAAATTATACAATCACAGCGGAATCGACAGTGTCATTCGATACTCAATGACTAGATGAACCTTTATTTCCACCACCGAGGGCAGCACGTACAACTCGGCTATGCTGCGCATGTCAACACCTGACGCATGCGCTGTAGGATGCCAGTACATTTCACATGCGCGAGATTCGGCATAAATACCCCGACTGCACCTGGGCTCTTCAGTAGTTGTGTACTCACGTGATGATGGTCGGACGTCTCTGGACCGAAATATCGTGGCAGAATGTCGACGGAATCCGGCTGCATACCCGGAAATTATTAGAAGAAGAAATACGCCGGGAAAACTTCAGAAGTCACATCAAATACCTTTACGGGGAGGAGATGGTTCAGGATATCCACGTATTGGATAAATTACGTGAGAAAAGAGCCAGGTTGCTGTGTTCACTAAATTTTTTACTGAGATGTAGAGACAATAACTTGATTCCAACTTTCGCCAGAGTTGTTCATTTTATTAATAGTGTGGCCGCCAACAATATAAAACGCAAGGCGAGTCTGGCTTTAGTAAGAGAACGAATCCGTTTTACGCGTCATGAGTTAGACGCTGTCGCCAGGAATTTATATTATTTACATCTGAAGATTTCAGCAAGATGTTCTTCCCTTAGTTGGGACTGGATTGACGGCGTATCCTGGGCCAAGGCAGACTGGGCTCACAGGGACAGTACGAACAGGCAAAGTGCGAAGTTTAGCCAACTCGTAACACGAAAACCGCAAGAAGCTATCTCTGGACGATCCGTGGTGAACCTCACGGAGAAATATTTTGACGATGCGACGATGTCAGTGCTTGCGAAAGGTTTAAACTTCGCTCCTACACCTGCCTCACTGCCTTTAACGGATTTCATCAGTTCCACTGAGGAAGCCATTAGACGTCTCCCTGTGGATTCTGCAGACGAAATTCGACGTGAATCTTGCCGAACGTTGTTGAAATGTGCGCCACAACGGAGTAACAATTCGCCAGCTGAAAGAGCTGCTCTCCGCAGCCTGAGAGAAGATACTAGCACAGTCGTACTGCCTGCGGATAAGGGTAACGCCACAGTTCTTCTGACAAGAGAAGCCTACAACGAGAAGATATATTGTCAGCTAAATGATTCTACGTACCGTAGAATTGAAAAGGACCCAACAAGCCGAATATCAAGGAAAACTACTACCCTTTTGAACGACTGTTCTCTACCTGAAGAAGTTATCAAGAGATTGAGACCACACAATGCAGTACCACCAAAACTCTACGGTCTTCCGAAGATACACAAGGATGGTGCCCCACTACGATTAATAGTGAGTAATATTGGTGCTGCGACCTATTATACAGCAAAATATCTGGCCTCATTACTAAAGCCGTATGTGGGTAAGTGTTGCCACCATATACGTAATTCCGAGGATTTTGTCAGTCGCTTGAAGGAAGTTAAGCTTAGCAGCTCGGATTTATTAGTCAGCTTTGATGTGGTCTCACTTTTTACCAAAGTGCCTTTAATGGAATCATTACATCTTATTGGTAACTTATTCAGTGCAGAAATGACGGCCTTGTTTGAACGTATACTCTCCTCAACGTACTTTTTATTCAATGACGAATTCTTTGAACAAACAGACGGCGTCGCCATGGGGAGCTCTTTGTCGCCTGTGGTAGCTAATCTCTTTATGGAGGACTTTGAGGAGAAAGCACTTGAGTCTGCTGTTTTAAAGCCTACGGTCTTCTGGCGGTACGTAGATGATACTTTTGCTGTATGGCCTCATGGCAGACAGGAACTGGAGAAATTCCTTCATCACTTAAATTCATTACATGAGAACATCAAATTTACGATGGAGATTGAGAAAGAGGGCACTTTACCATTTCTAGACGTGCTAGTACGCCGTAAAAATGATGGGTCATTAGGACATTCTGTGTACAGGAAAGCGACTCATACAGATCTGTATCTCCAGGCGTTAAGCTGCCATCACCCAGCACAAACAGCCGGTGTTCTCAGTACCTTAATACATCGAGCGCATATAATATCGGATGATGAAAACCTCCACGCAGAATTAGAACACTTGGAGAAGGTTTTCAAAGAGAATGGCTACACTTCTCGCCAAATAAGGAAGGCCATGCACAACTATCATAACAAGAAGCAACGCACTGAGGACGCAGATGATGACTTTAAATCAACTGCGTTCCTTCCATACGCCGGGAATGTGTCGTCGAAAATAGGCCGATTACTGAAGAAAAATAAAATCAAGGTTATCTTCCGTCCACCAGCAAAGAACCGGGCCCTGGTTGGATCCGTTAAAGACGATTTACAACTGAAGAAGGCAGGCGTCTACAAAATTCCCTGTGAATGTGGCGCTGCATATTTTGGCCAGACGACAAGAACTGTCCATGAACGATGTATAGAACATGAAAGATACACCCGTCTGCGGCAACCGTCAAAATCGGCAGTAGCAGAGCACTGTATTTCTTTGGGACATTCAATGGAATACAATGTAACAAAAATTTTATCCCCGGTTTCCGGTTTTTGGGATTCCGTAATCAAGGAATCAGTGGAAATACGTCTTGCCAATAATCTTATAAATCGTGACAACGGCTTTCAGCTGGATAAAAATTGGAATCCTGTTATTAAAATTATACAATCACAGCGGAATCGACAGTGTCATTCGATACTCAATGACTAGATGAACCTTTATTTCCACCACCGAGGGCAGCACGTACAACTCGGCTATGCTGCGCATGTCAACACCTGACGCATGCGCTGTAGGATGCCAGTACATTTCACATGCGCGAGATTCGGTATAAATACCGCGACTGCACCTGGGCTCTTCAGTAGTTGTGTACTCACCTGATGATGGCCGGACGTCTCTGGGCCGAAATATCGTGGCAGAATGTCGACGGAATCCGGCTGCATACCCGGAAATTATTAGAAGAAGAAATACGCCGGGAAAATTTCAAAAGTCACAACATTGTTTGTTGTCTATCAAAATCTTTCATTTGCTGACTATGCCTACCAGTAGTTAGTGCCTTCAGTAGTTAGAATCTTTTATTTAGATGGCAGTAGTGGCGCTCGCTGTATTGCAGTAGTTTGCGTAACGAAGATTTTTGTCAGGTAAGTGATTCATGAAATGTATAGGTTATTGTTAGTCGGGGCCATTCTTTTGTAGGCATTTTTGAAAGACAAATTGCGTTGCACTAAAAATATTGTGTGTCAGTTTAGTGTTGATCAGAATAGTAAAGAGAATAGTGCCTAAGTACGTTCAGTTTTGCTCAGCTGTTTGAAAATCAAATAACGTAGAGGTTTATCAGCACAGTATTTCAATAATTTTTCTAAGGGGATGTTTCATTTTGTATACACGAAATACCGACACATTCAAGCATTAAAGCGGTCTGGAATTGGCGCTCAGTTATACTCGTACACCATGAAACGGAATATACGAGGGTTGGAACTTTAATAGTGGAAACTATTTATTTACAGCTCGTACAAAATAGACACGTGTTTCAGAGTTTTACTGACCTTCCAAGTAGTCACCAGCACTGTGTATAACCCGTTGCCAGCGATGTGGAAGTCGTAGGATACTCTTAGCAGTGCCAGTTGGGTTGACAGTTCGAAGGGCACGGTCTATTGCCCGACGAATCTGTAGCAGTTCTGAAGCGAATGCCGTGAGGTGTTTCCTTCAGTTTGGAAACCGAGTTGAACTCACGGGGGCTTAAGTCAGGGGAGTGCAGTTGGTGGTATAGAACTTAGGAGCCCCATCAGTCAAACAAACTCTACGTGCTTGAGCATTGTCCTGTAAAATGATGGTCAGGTCCTGCAGAGAGTTTCATCACTTCTGTCTCTATGCTGTTCATTTCTGGAACAAAACCTACGACCAGCTTAGTAACTGAGTGAATACGAACAGGCGACTGGTCCCCTTTCTGTAATAAAAGAAGTGCAGTAAAAGAAGTGAGTGCAGTTTTCAGGGATGGAATTCGAGCGATGTCACCAGACATTCGCACACAACTGCAGAAGAAAAAATGATAAAGAAACTGGCATAAAGAACCGAAGAGAAGGGAAAAAGTGGTTGCGTGCTGCGATACAGTCCAGAGGCTCTCAGATTCCATCTCAAAACAGTTCGCGGAATTTTTATCCACTTCACATTAACGCGCTTCTGTAAATGTTTGGGCAGAATGCTGAGTGAAGTTGAAAACTCAGAGCAAAATTAGATCGCGTCACAGTTATACACCGGAGTGTGCAACGTAAGGAGAGGGTGGGAGAAAGAAATTTTCGCATTTTGTGTCACTGCCGAGTAAAATAATTCGGTAGCTCTTGGACCGTACATAGAAAGAACTGCTACGGTAGTGTACAGTGCAGAAGGTAACTGAGAAACGCGCAATGAGACGGAGAGAAATGACACTTTTATTCAAAGACAATGTTTACAATGAAGTCAGAGCGATTTGAGGTAGTTCCCGGGCCGTGGTTCTTAATGTGTGACCACCACTGACTACATGCTCTGCAGCATGTTCTTCTGGTAGATTGTTCCATCCCTCTACCAGCGAGTTTGACAACTGCCGCATTGCTGTTGGTGGATGCATCTAACACATACTCGATGGGATTTAAGTCGGGGGAAAGGGCAGATCAGTCCATTCACCGAATAACCTCTCGTTTCAAGATCTCCACCACTGGTACCGTGGCTGCGCATTCTCAGTCATAAAAAGGAAGTCCTGTCCGAATGCATGCCTAAAAAGACGCGTATACGGAAGGAGTTCAGTGCCACAACAGTGTTGACAGGTGACTGTGCTGTCTTCGAAGAACTGGAGATCCGAACTCCCACGCAGCATTATGGCTCCCCCACCCTAAATGTTGGAGCACCAGACTGTCATTTCCGACATGAGATGGCGAGATGTGGGAACACGTTAGACACCCAGAAACATTATCGAACATGATCGTTTTTGTGGTGTAAGTGTTATGGTGTCCATCTATCGCTTGAGCCTTGTCCCGCAGTTGCGCAGGGTCAGACATCGTTAATCGGATTTGACATTTTAATGTGTAAGGGGTGGCCAGATGCCCTTCCTGCCGCCACCTGATACTCCCCAGGACGGAAATAGTGTACCCCAACTGTCTGCATCGAGTGGAATCCATGGAATAGTGCGAATGTGTTCAGATGTCTGCGAGTCGTGTAGCTGAGGCGGAATATGGGGACCAGCCCGGTATTCACCTAGCGGGGTGTGAAAAACCGCTTAAAAATCACATCAAGGCTGGCTGGCACATCGGCCCTCGTCGTTAATCCGCCGGGAGGATTCGATCCGGGGCTGGCGCGCCTACCCGAGTCCACGAAGCAGCGCGTTAAGCCGTCGGCACACGGACCGTGCATCGGAACGTTGAGCGTTGAGCGTGCCGAGTTTCTGACGTCATAGCACACTCGGGAGTCTTTCCGAACGTGCAGAGTAATATCTAGCATGTCAGATATTCTGAGCGTGCGTCTGAGCGTTGACCAATGAGACAACACAACGCCACCTAGGTCACACGCAAGCCGTCTCCATTCACTACAGAGTTATGAGGCGCCATATTGGCAATCGTTTCAAGCCTATATGTATATATGCCGTTTCTGAGCACCAGCAAATTGAGAATCAGTGGAAAACCCGTTGTTAATTGTCTAATTCGTTCCAATAAAATAATGAGAAACATCATATTCGTGGCAAAAGAATTATTGTAACTTCCGTGTTATGAGAGTACGCTATTTGAAGGCAGCGACACACTGAAGATCCACCCAAAACGCATCGTTCTTGGTACAATTTGTTATAGTTAAATTTCAGTTAGTAACATTATTATCTACGATTAATGTTTTTAGCAAGGCGTAATACGATATGATTAAGTTCAAAGCCTGTGTTGTTGGTTTAGCGTAATGAGTAGCGTCTCTGTCTACTCATGAGGTTTTGTTGGGGCGGTGGTTCGCGTCTTAACACTTCTAAATTCTTGCCGGCACGGTAGCTCAGCGTGTTCATTGAGAGGGTGTAGCTACCATCTGTAATAAAAAAAACTGAGTGAACGGATCAACAAAGAACCTGAACGAGTGTCATCGGACGTCACCCACGAACAAATTCAACTAACAATATAGAACAAAATAAGATAAAAAAAAAAGTAGCTTCTGTGTCCACTCATGTGTTTTACTGAGGCGGTGGCTCGCGGCTTAACACTTTCAATTTTTTTCCTATCATTCGCGTTTTTATTAGTTTCTGATACTTTATTATTAGTTTAATATAAGAACATTCTATAATATTTGATGTTATGTAAATATAAGTTCACCTTTTTTAGGTCGGTGACTTTGTTCGATTGGCTTAATCTACAGGACAGCTTGCGCTACTTGTATAAAGATATTTTGCTCCTTTTTCTTTTACGCTTCGTAATTCACATGTTGCAAAGATTCTGCTACTGGGTTGGAACAGTGATCAACTAAGACTGACCTTGCGGTTTTACTAAAATGTGGGAATGATGAAATAATGTTTATTTTATGCGGAGAAGTATTCCAAATTTGTAGCGCACTGTTTGTAATGGAACTTTTATAAGCCTGTGTCCTTAGTGATTGGACATGGTACCTTCCTTTTCGTGGACGATGGAGGAAATGTGCGTTTTAATAGAGCGCTAACGTGTGAATTTTACGCGTTCCCATTGAGTAAACAGAGTGATTTACAAACTAGAAACATCCCTCAAACTGCTGCTGGAGTGCGTTGCGATCGCGTATACCACGTTGGGGCCCACGTACCGTATGCACAAGTCGCATCGTTCCTGAGCGTTCAGCAGCACGTTGAACTTGGCACGCTCAACGTTAACGTTCGACAGCACGGTCCGTGTGCCGACGGCTTTAGCGCTCTCGGCTACCCTGGCGGGTATGTAGGTGTTATGGTCTATGAAGGCATATATGTAGTGTTGGCAGAAGAGCCAACACTGTGTTGCTAGAGGAGGCCGAAATGCACGCCTCTAAGCTCACGCAAACTGGCGTGAGGTCTGGAACAGTTAAGGGAATTAATAGTAGCAAATAAAATACGTAGTTGATGTAATACTTAACTTTAATCCACACTTGGAGAACATCGCTCTTGTTACTGTACAAGCTTCACAATATTAATTATCAAATGCTATGGCGCCTTGCTAGGTCGTAGCAAATGACGTAGCTGAAGGCTATGCTAACTATTGTCTCGGCAAATGAGAGCGTAGTTCTCAGTGATCCATCTCTGGCTAAGTCGGCTGTACAACTGGGGCGAGTGCTAGTAAGTCTCTCTAGACCTGCCGTGTGGTGGCACTCGTTCTGCAATCACTGACAGTGGCGACACGCGGGTCCGACGCCTACTAACGGACCGCGGCCGATTTAAAGGCTACCACCTAGCAAGTGTGGTGTCTGGCGGTGACACCACAATAATGCTGCATAGGCGTATCGATCTCGAAATCGTTGAATACTGTACACTCAGCAGTCAACGTTATTGTGACGTTATGCTTTCTCCGCATGTGCGTCTTTTGAGTGGAGTAATAGACCCCGGTTTCATTTTTATGGATGAGAAGGCTCGACCGCAACGAACTGCGCAGGTAAAGGAGCCCTTGCAACGAGTGGATAGTCGGCGAATGGTCTGGGCTGGCCGTTCCCCCTACCTAAATTCCACCAAATATGTGTGGGTCGCGTTGGGAAGAAGTATTGCACCAGTCCACATATACCAACCATCATCTAACAGTCACCAAACGCTAGCCGAAGAATGGAATTCCCAACCACAAGAACTCTGAATTAACCTTGTGGCCAAGATGGGAGTACGTTGCAGAGTATTAATAGTCGTACATGACGATCATACACCCCAGTATCAACCATCCACCGCCTTTTATAACGTCCAGGATACCACCATAAATCACAGTGATCTCAGTGTAAGTATTGTCTTAGAATAAATGTGCCATTTATCTTCGTCTCATTGTGTATTTCTTTCAGTTACCGTCTGTACGGTACAGTAACAGTAACAGTTCCAAGTTTAGCTACTTGGCAATGACACATCATTTGAAAGTTACTTTGGTCCTTAAGTTCTGCAGACGACTAGCTGCTGCGTTTGCCTTGGGAAATACATTATGATTGCCTGTGCATCGGACGGAGCCTGAAACGGATGACACTGTTAGGAGAATGGTCTACGAAGTAATTTCGGTACCGACAGGAAATGATGCTAACAGGAGTCACAGTGAAACGGCAGCATTTACCAAGAATGGATTTACACTTTTGTTCAGAAAAAACAGAACACCTTAAATGACTAGAGATGGGACGTTCATATTCACAGGACATGTGCATTAGTATGTTCTGCAGACATGATTTGCATTTGAGTCACCTCGGAAGCCTGTGTCCTGTTGCTTAGCGGCCGCTGTGGCCGAGCGGTTCTAGGCGCTTCAGTCCGGAACCGAGTTACCGCTACGGTCGCAAGTTCGAATCCTGCCTCGGGCACATGGATGTGTGTGATATCCTTAGGTTAGTTAGGTTTGAGTAGTTCTAAGTTCTAGGGAACTGATAACCTCACATGTTAAGTCCCATAGTGCTCAGAAACATTTTGAATCTGTTGCCTAGTAAGCAGAAGGCTGTACACGGGGAAGAGACCAGTAGGCACCGGAAATTTATGTAATGGTAAACAGAAGTTTCGGAACCACATTTTAAATAGTAAGACATTTTCAGGGGCGGGTATCAACTCTGACCACAATCTATTGGTTATGAACTGTAGATAACAACTAAAGAAACTGCAAAAAGGTGGAAATTAAGGAGATGGAACGTGGATAAGTTGAATGAACCAGAGGTTGCAGCGAGCTTCGGAGAGAACACATGGCAGTCATAGACTACAATAGGGGACACGGTTACGGTAGAAGACGAATGGATAGGTTGGAGACATGAAATAGAGAAGGCAGCTGAGGCTCAAACAGTTTAAAAGACGAGGGCTGATAGAAATCCTTAGGTAACACAGGAGATACTGAATTTAACTGATGAAAAGCGAAAGCATAAAAACGCAGCAAATTAAGCAGACGTAAGGGAATAGAAAAGTGTAAAAAATGAGACTGACAGGAGGTGCAAAATGGCTATGCAAGAGTGGCTAGAGGACAAATGTAAGGAGTTAGAAGCATATTTCACTAGGGGAAAGATAAATACAGCATACAGGAAAATTACAGAGGCCTTTGGGGAAATGAAAAGCAGATGTATGAACATTAAGAGCTCAGGTGGAAAACCAGTTCTAAGCGAAGTAGAGAAAGCTGGAAAATGCAAGGAGTATGCACAGCATCTGTACAGGGGAGATGAGCTTCCAGACAACAATACAGAAATGAAAGAGGACTGAGGCGAGGGTAAGATGGGAGACATAATACTGCGAGAGGAATTATACAGAGCCCTTAAAGACGTGAGTCGAAACAAGGCCCCGGGAGTAGACGACATTCCATCAGACCTACTGGTAGTCTTGGGAGAGACAGCCATTACAAAACTCCTCCATTTGACGCCCAAGACATACGAGACAGGCGAAATACCGTGAAACCTCAAGAAGAATATAGTGCTTCCAGCTCCAAAGAAAGCAGGTGTGAATATAACTGAACTATCAATTTAATACGTCATGGTTGTAGATACTAACACTAATTCCTTACAGAAGCATGGACAAACTGGCAGAAGCTGACCTCGAGAAAGATCAGTTTGGATTCCAGAGAAATGTGGACACGCACCAGACAGTACAGATCCTACGACTTATCTTAGAAGATAGGAAAGGGAAACCTACAGGGTGTTTCAAAAATGACCGGTATATTTGAAACGGCAATAAAAACTAAACGAGCAGCGATAGAAATACACCGTTTGTTGCAATATGCTTGGGACAACAGTACATTTCAACGGACTGGGAACGTGACGGATGAATGTGCTGGAAAGGTAGGGCGACCACGTACGGCAACCACAGAGGGCAACGCACAGCTAGTGCAGCAGGTGATCCAACAGCGGCCTCGGGTTTCCGTTCGCCGTGTTGCAGCTGCGGTCCAAATGACGCCAACGTCAACGTATCGTCTCATGCGCCAGAGTTTACACCTCTATCCATACAAAATTCAAACGCGGCTACCCCTCAGCGCCGCTACCATTGCTGCACGAGAGACATTCGCTAAGGATATAGTGCACAGGATTGATGACGGCGATATGCACGTGGGCAGCATTTGGTTTACTGACGAAGCTTATTTTTACCTGGATGGCTTCGTCAATAAACAGAACTGGCGCATATGGGGAACCGAAAAGCCCCATGTTGCAGTCCCATCGTCCCTGCATCCTCAAAAAGAACTGGTCTGGGCCGCCATTTCTTCCAAAGGAATCATTGGCCCATTTTTCAGATCCGAAACGATTACTGCATCACGCTATCTGGACATTCTTCGTGAATTTGTGGCGGTACAAACTGCCTTAGACGACACTGCGAACACCTCGTGGTTTATGCAAGTTGGTGCCCGGCCACATCGCACGGCCGACGTCTTTAATTTCCTGAATGAATATTTCGATGATCGTGTGATTGCTTTGGGCTATCCGAAACATACAGCAGGCGGCGTGGATTGGCCTCCCTATTCGCCAGACATGAACCCCTGTGACTTCTTTCTGTGGGGACACTTGAAAGACCAGGTGTACCGCCAGAATCCAGAAACAATTGAACAGCTGAAGCAGTACATCTCATCTGCATGTGAAGCCATTCCGCCAGACACGTTGTCAAAGGTTTCGGGTAATTTCATTCAGAGACTACGCCATATTATTGCTACGCATGGTGGATATGTGGAAAATATCGTACTATAGTGTTTCCCAGACCGCAGCGCCATCTGTTGTTGAAAATTGTAACTACTGTAATTTCGAAAGTTTGTCTGCCTGAAAATGTACTGTTGTCCCAAGCATATTGCAACAAACGGTGTATTTCTATCGCTGCTCGTTTAGTTTTTATTGCCGTTTCAAATATACCGGTCATTTTTGAAACACCCTGTACGTTTATAGCATTTGTAGGCTTTTGACAATGCTGACTGAAGTACTGTCTTTGAAATTCTGAAGATAACAGGGATGAAAACACAGGGAGGGAAAGGCTATTTGCAACTTGTACGGAAACCGGATGGCAGTTAAAAGAATCGAGGGGAACGAAAAGGAAGCAGTGATTGAGAAGGGGCTGAAACAGGGTTGTAGCCTATCTCCGATGTTATTCAATTTTTACATTCAGCAAGTAGTAAAGGAAACAAAGAAAAATTTGGAGTAGGAATTAAAGCTCAGGAAGAAGAAATAAAAACTTTGAGGTTTACGATGACATATTAATTCCGTCAGAGACAACAAAGGACTTGGAGGAGCAGTTGAAAGAAGAGATATAAGATGAACAGCTAGAAAAGCAAAACGAGGATAATGGAATGTAGTAGAATTAAATCAGGTGATGCTAAGCGAATTTGATTAGGAAACGAGGTGGTTGAAGTACTAGATGAGTCATGGTATTAGGGCAGCAAAATAACTGATGATGGCGAAGTAGAGAGAATATACAATGTAGACTGGCAATGGCAAGAAAAGCGTTTCTGAGGAAGAGAAATTTGTTAACACTGAATATTGATTTAAGTGTTAGGGGGTCTTTTCTGAAAGTATTTTTTGGCGTGTAGTCATGTATGCAAGTGAAACATGGATGATAAACAGGTTAGAGAACAGACGTCTTAAAAATGTGGTGCTACAGAAGAATGCTGAAGATTAGATGGGTAACTCACGTAACTAATGAGGAGATACTTAATAGAATTGGGGAGAAATTGACTAGAAGAAGGGATTGGTTGGTAGATCACATTCTGAGACGGTAGGGAATCGCCAATTTAGTACTGGAGGGCAGTTTGTAGAGGTATAAATTGTACAGGGAGGCAGAGAGATGAATACAGTAAGCAGATTTAGAAGGATATAGGTTGCAGTAGTTACTCAGAGATGAAGAGGCGTGCACAGGATAGAGTAGTATGGAGAGTTGCATCAAACCAGTCTTCGGACTGAAGACCACAACAACAGATTCTATAATAGTAATCTGGTTTGGGTATTGCATATCTGTCCATAAAGACAGGTTATTGTCAGTTCAAAGTACACGATGTATTGCTATCGGAATTAACTTATACTATAGTACTGATGAGCTCAACTTAAAGATTCCCTCCTCCGTTTCCATCGTCCTCAACGAACAGAAAAATACTTTAATTTGAAGTTATAGCAAGCGTTTACTCGTTTCCTGATATGAATGAACTGCAACTGTTAGTATTATTTGTATCTGTCTTAGAACACGAAATGAACAGGAACTTCAAAACCACCACATATAACTTGGATAAATGTTTGCATTGTCATCGTAGGTGTAGGAAGTATGAGTAAACTGTGGCTTCAGGACTGCAACAACCTTCCGCTCATTTTCTATAATATTAAGCATGACGGTATTACCGCCTCCAGTTTCATGCATTTCAGTCCTGAAAAGCTGTAACACTATATTTATTCCAGTTTAATTAACAGAGATGAAATGTAATAACCATAAAATGAGTCTTAAAATTATACCCTGCCAAGCGCAAACACTTCCTAGAAACTTTACTTATACTGTTACAAAACATTTTCAAGCATTTCCAGTCGCGATTTGTTCGTTTGTTTTTTCCATGCCTTCTCTTTATTGTGCGTACACACTTTATCAGTTTTCTTGCCTTCTATTGTGTCTGTGTAAATAAACTGACCCAATGCGATTTCCAGCAACAAATATTTTTCAGCTGGGGAAAGGTTCGAAAATCGCTTCTTTTTCTGCTTAGCTTCGTGAATTTTTACAACACGATACCTTCACAAATAAATACTGTACATATACGATGTATGATTAATGTCTGCAGTCGATGTGTGACAATCATCTTGATAGCCGACTTTTTTTGGGGTCGACAAATATATGTTGTGTCAACTTAAATCAACTCCGAACGTCTTTCGGTGGATCCAAGTTTAGTGTAGTTGAGAGTGAAATCCTAAACCGAGTTCATTTTCTGATCTGAAGTCGAAATTAGTCTCTATTAAGTAATATTTATACAATGATCCGTAATTGGGCCACCTGTGTTTTTACGCTCTTACAGAAGAAATCTTTACTCCTGTTGACTGTTAGTAAAGACAATGTTTGGAATCTTAAAAGTGCTATTTTACTTTGGTACAAATATGAATCTACAGTCATCAGGAAGTGTATGTCAACCTATAAGTAGTATCTGTAGGGTCACTAAATGAGACATGTATATTTTGTACTATTATTGTTGTTGTTATTGTGGTTGTTCTCTTCAGTCAAAAGACTGGTTTGATGCAGCTCTCAAAGCTACTCTATCCTGTACAAGCCTCTTCATCTCCGAGTAACTACTGCAATCTACATCCTTCTGAATCTGTTTACTGTATTCATCTCCTAGTACCCACTAGAATTTTTATCACCCCCCCCCCCTCCCACACACACACACACACACTTCCCTACAGCACTAAATTGGTGACTCCTATATGTCTCAGGATGTATCCTACCAACCGATCCCTTCTTCTAGACAGTTGTGCCACAAATTTCTCTTCTCCAAAATTCTGTTCAATACCTCCTCATTAATTACATGATCTACCTGTACTTCAGAATTCTTCTGTAGCACCATATTTCGAGAGCTTCTATTCTCTTCTTGTCTAAACTGTTTATCGTCCATGATCCACTTCCATACATGTAAACACTCCATATCAATACATTCTGGAAAGATTTCCAGCACTTAAATCTATACTCGACGTTAGGAAATTTCTCTTCTTCAGAAACACTTTTCGTGCCATCGTCAGCCTATATTTTATATCCTCTCCACCTTGACCATCATAAGATAGCAAAACTGATCTAGTACATTAAGTATCTCATTTCCTAACCAAATTCCCTCGGCAACACCTGATTTGTTTCGACTGTATTCCATTATCCTCGTTTTGCTTTTGTTGATGTCCATTTTGTATTCTCCTTTCAAGACAGTGTCCATTCTGTTCAGTTGCTCTTGCAATTCCTTGACTGTCTTTGACAGAACTACAATGTCATCAGCACACTTCAAAGTTTTTATTTCTTGTCCCTGAAATTTAAACCCTACTCCTAATTTTTCTTTTGTTTCGTTTACTGGTTGCTCAGTATACAGATTAAATAACATTGGGGATAGGTTACAGCCCAGTCTCACTCGTTCTCAACCACTGCTTCCCTTTCGTGCTCCTCTGCTCTTGTAACTGCCATCTAGTTTCAGCACAAATTGTAAGTGCCTTTCGCTGTCTGTATTTTACTCCTGCCACCTTTGAAATTTGAAAGAGAGTATTTCAGTCAACTTTGTCAAAACTGTCTCGAAGTTTAAAAATGTTATAAAACGTAGTTTTGCCACTCCTTAAGCTATCTTGTATCAGACGTCGTAGGATCAGTACTGTGTTCCTACATTTCTCCGGAATCCAAACTGATTTTCCCCGAGGTCGGCTTGTACCAGTTTTTCCATTCCTCTGTAACAAATACCTGTTAGTATTTTGAAAAACGTGACTTATTGAACTGATAGTTCGATAATTTTTACACCTCTCAGCACCTCCTTTTTTGGAATTATAATTATTACGTTCTTCTTGAAGTTTGAAAATATTTCGTCTGTGTCTTATATCTTGCTCACCAGATAGAAGAGTTTTGTCATGGCTGGTTCTCCCAGTGCTATCAGTAGTTCCAACGAAATGTTGTCTACTCTCGGGGCCTTATTTCGGTTAGGTGTTTCACTAGTCTGTAAAATTCTTCATGCAGTACTACACCTTCCATCTCATCCTCATCTACGTCTTCTTCTAGTTCCATAATATTGGCCTCAAGTATACTACCCATGTATAGACCCTCTATACAGTCCTTCCACCTTTCAGCTTCCCCCTCTTTGCTTAGGACTGGTTTACCATCTGTACCCTTGATATACATACAGGTGGTTCTCTTTTCTGTTTGTATTATTACTGAACAGTAATGCAGACGATTTAAACGTAGAAATAACGTTGCAATATTCAATTTGGGGATCCACTGTGTCTTGCACCAAGTGGGGTCAAAGATCTAACTTCAGTCGTATTAGGGTGCCAAGTGAAAGATACGGAAAACAAGGTGGCCAGTTCTCGGGTACACATCAATTGGCTGTTTCATGTCAATGGCTGGTAAAGTATTACAATGTGACAGGAACAGCAAAATTTGTTGGTATGTGTTGGCTTAGAAGGTCTCTGATTCTCCTATTTCAACGAAAGGGCGTGAGTCAGAAGAGCAGTAGAGAGTGCAGTGTTGGGGAGAGGGATGGTTGGAGTAGATATGGGAGACGAGAGGAGGAAGGGGTAATAGAAGTCTGTTTTCCTTTGCTCCTTTATGTAGGCAAACTCAGATTTCAGTTTGTGCCTATAATCCTCACTGCATATCTACTCGCGAATATTATTCTTTCTCGTGATATACTTACACAAAGAAGTAAATATTAACTTCGTTTGACATAAATAACAACTTTTATTGATAGCAGTTCCAGTTTGGAAGTACATAATCATGTTAAGCAACAAAAACAATGGATTGCAGGTAAATAATTCTCACAGGTACTGGATATGCTCAGTTGTATATATAGTTTTCTCTGTCGGCTGGAGGGCCCTGTTATGCAGCTGACGTTAATATGGTGCAATTTCTTCACCACGGCTTAAACCTCCAAGACAAGTAGTTAATTAACTAACTGTCTGGAACTTCACAGTAATTCAAGCATTGCCTTAGATATTTATTTTTCTCTTTACGTACAGCAAATAGTACTATTAAAATCACCGCACGATCCATAAAATCTTATAGCATGCTTCTAGCACCTCTACATAATACTAAGTTAAAGGCAATCGTTCTTTATCTCAGACGACTTCCTAGAACAATTAACCTTTAAAAGACAAAGATTAATAAGTTATCTGTTCGTACCTAAGATAAAATTATGAGTGTTGGAAAGTGTCAATTCATCGAAAAATATTTGTAGTGCCCTTGCATTTTAGTCTCATTCACAATATTTCACTGTTTTTGTGAGAAAATATGAGGGTTAGACTTCAGTGTGTGCCATTGAAATTCGTAGCGTGAAATATGTAGCAATACAGGATGTGACAGAAAATAGTTAATTACTGTCATAGATTTATTTATTGA
Organism: Schistocerca piceifrons; assembly: GCF_021461385.2. NCBI lineage: Eukaryota > Metazoa > Arthropoda > Insecta > Orthoptera > Acrididae > Schistocerca > Schistocerca piceifrons. Next base: position 1,021,602,785 of record NC_060139.1, on the reverse strand, counting down.
TGGAAACTATTGTTCCAAACCCAAACTCGGAAACAGCGCTTCGGGCAGCTTGGCCTCGCTCGCGTGTCAAAACCAGCGAGAGGTACGGTATGTATGACTCACTGGACAGGGTCGGTGTTACCCGCAGACGCATCTGCTGCCGCATTTTTCTGAGTAGCGCAGAGTGACCCTGACATGGTCTTCACCTCGTTATCCGCCACGCATGCTTCGCGGTCCAAATTCCGACCGCGAATCTAAGTAAAAAAAATTAGTCACGCAACGTAGTTTTTTGGACTAACGCAGATGTTTAATTCGACACTGAGTATACAGTGTTTCACTAAGCCTGTATGCTTTGTCCTCCCCTTCCTCATTTTTTCAATAGCCATGTGCCTGTTCGTAATTTAATTCAAGATATGTCAGATTATTATCCAGGATCAAATTCATTTTTATCCTAATGCCATTAACTGTCGTTTAGCTTTTAATCATAGAATCTGCAGTGCGTATTCCAACAGCAATGGTTAGTTTCACATAGGCTGGCAATAAAGGATTGTCTTCCTCCGACCTTTGAACTCATCTTCCCTATCAGTTGCAAGAGGGACTGCCGGTTAAACTCCCAATTCTGGTGTAAGTTCAAATGGTACACATTAACGTAGCTCTGCTGAGATCAAATAAGCAACAGCCGACAGATAAAGTACATCAGTAGCAAAAATGTTTGTAAAATTTCGATGACACCACAAATAACACAAATCTGATGGACGTTTATTCAGCTACGTACTTAGAGATTACAACAACAAACAAATTACAACCATCGCAGAGAAAATCTTGTGGGGAAGAAGAATCAAAGAGTGTCCTTCATTAGCAGAACGCTCAGAAGATGCAACGAATCTACTAAGGAATCTGCCTATTTTACGCTTGTCCGCCCTATTCTGAACTATTGCAGCGAGTACGTGATTCTTACCAGATGGTGTTGATAGAGGACATAAATGGTTCAAAGCAGGGCCGCTCGTTCTGCATTGTCGAGAAATAGGAGAGACTCTGTGACGGATATGATAAGGTTGGAATGGCAGGCTTTTAAAGAAATGCGTTTTCCGTTGCGGTGAGATCTTTTCATAAAATTTCAGTCAGCAACTTTGTCCTCCGAATGTCGAAATATTTTGCTCGCTCTCTACTACATAGATGGAAAGGAACATGGCAATCACGTGTCGCAAGGAACAACGTAAGTGTTCATTGTCCCCACGTGCTATTCGAGAGCAAAACGGTCGACAAATAGTTCGGGATGCCCTGCATGAACCCTGCGCCAGACACCTAAGTATGAAATACGGAGTAGGCTAATCATCGGGTTTTAGAGGTAGGCCGAATCGTACTCGAACTCCAAATCTGTCCCACTTCAGGGTACGCACACCAGCCGAGAAGAGGGTGCCGTAGTCAGTCCCTGTTGTAATTATGACGTCACGTAATACCTTCATCAGACGACAGCAACGGCTGGGAAAAATTTGTGCGTTCGAAACTAGAAGAGTTGGTCGTGGTGCTGCTCTAACGCACTGCGCTCTAGACATTGAAGACAACGTCCTTCGTCAAGAGGGCAAGAACTCAAAACATTGCCAATACCATGTGCTTCTACAGCACACAAGTAAGACCTCATTGTCTCCTCTGAGTGCCTACCGTGAAGCGGGAGATTTGAAAGTGATCAAGACTTCAGACTTATTTTGCATCCAAACGGTACATTGCCGGACATTGGTTTCTTGTCAAACCTAAGACCGCTCTACAGCAGCTAGAAGCCTGTAATAGGAATTTTAAATCACACTATATATGTATATCAGAATGTTGTGTAAAAATTTGAAGTAAATCAGTGAATAACTTTCGAGATTTTGTTAACAACACTACCCTTTCATATAGTGTATATATTTTTTTATACCGTTCATATTAAAAAAGTAAGTAGTCTGTGTCTGTATGAACACGTAAAACGTAAATCGGTAAAGAACTTTCCGAGATTTGTTGTAGCAACTTTAAACATCTATATGTCTTTTTATAGTGATATAGATAATCAACATCCTTATTGTCTTCTGGTTAATCGTGATATAGGTCCCTAATTCTGTTTCTTCTACCATTCAAAGATACATTAAGCCAGTGGCTATGAACACTCTCCATCCTATGGGTAGATCCTTCCTCAAACATTTTTTCGGCTTAAGTTTTAACATATTTGCATAATAAAATATTTCAAATGCTTCGAGGATCTTGTTCCTGGTCTTCCCACCGTATACGACTAAATTACTTACAATGATAATTTTTAAGAACACAATTTCAGTAGTGCAGGCAAATGGAATTTTTTTCAGAAAGATGGAAAATGCCTTTTCGCAAACGACAGGACACTTCCGGTACCTTGGAATGTTTTTGTATTTTTCTTTTTTTTTTTACATACATTTGCAGTCCGGATGACATAATGTTTTCAGTGCCTATCTTAGTGATCAGTTAGCCTATAAGCCTAGGCTGAACAATACTGATACGTCTGTCAATGGTCTCTAAGAAAAAATACTCTCAGCCCCCACACTGTATCTTCGTAGGCTGAAAAAGTACTCGATAAGAAGGAGACCTTCGGAGTTAGGAACCACCTCAGCGTTCCCTAAAAACGATTTCGAGGACCCACGAAAACCTGAGACAGGGCGGTGCAACGGAGATTCGAGTCTCGCTCCTGCCTAATACTAGTTAAGTGTCGAATCGTATCATTCGGACTGGAAGTTCTAATAGATTTACAAAGGAGCAGGGTAGCTAATATATTTCCACTGTTCTTGCCAATCTAACGTCAGTCTTGAAATACAGACTCAAAGTCTCACACAGAACTGAACGACAACGTACGTCAAAGACACGTTTATAAGGCAAGCTAAAGTAGTCAGGCGAGGCAATGCAAACTAATTAGCGAAAATATAGTTTAGAAAATATCTACATGGAAATGCACTCTATAACCAAGGAGAAGGAGGCGACAATTGCAGCGATTTTTCTCCTTCAATTCGTTTTAAGTAACGCACTGCTAATAGTTGATATTACATACACACTGATTCATTTACGTTAGCACTCGTTTGGTAAAGACGTTTAACACAACAGTAGAAGGTGACCAGACACCTTGTATAGACTAATGGGCATATTTCCAGACGCGTGGATGACCTTTCAATAATTCCTAGTAAAAAAGCAATATAAATTATGAATTCAAAAAATTTCTTTTACAGTGGAACTACTGAATACTTCTCGACAGAACGAATTCCGTTCTTAACGTATCTTACGTGGGATAGCGGAGTAAAAGTATATACTGAAGCCGTAGAATTGTAACAATGGGGCAGTAAACTGTTCGCAATAAAAGTCGGCTTGAAGCCCACAATCATTTGACGTGCTGCCAGAGAGGAGATGGGCGAGGCGTTGGTGAATGTATGATAGTGTTCATTTACTAAGTTCAAATGTCGGAAGTCAGCCACAATCTCATATCTTCTGGAATATCAGGTTATTGACCCTCGGAGATTGACTGCTGTGAAAACAAGTTTAGTGACTGACAGTAAGATGGTCTCTGTTCACACGTATTTACTTGTGTCCCGTTTTACAAGAAATGCGAACAATTGAAGCTGTAACATGTTAAAAAGTTCATTCGCATCAACTTAACACGTACACTAGCAAAGCAGTGGGAGACGTAAGGGATGCTTGTACAACGGGGCAAGAAGTGCAAACTGAAAATAGTTCGGAGTGAAATGATATGTTTATGTATAACATGATTGTCTGGGGAGTAGAAAACATAGAAATTTGGCACTCGTCACATTGTTGTTATACCTTTTCGTGTACCTAGCGTAACTGTTCGAATTATTTCGAAAACCTAAATCAAATGGCTTAATACATTAGTTGATTAGGACAAAGGCTCTGCTGGCTATGGAGCTACATCTTTTTCGTTCTCGGCTTACACCAACGGCATGTTATACCTAATTCTATTACACTGTATCATCTCACCAAAGTAAATGTGACAAAATAATACAGATAATTTCCAAGTCCAAATAAGGTTGTTCACATTGGTAGGAAAATCAAGGTACTTTTTTCGTTTGTAGTAACGTGTTTGTAACCATCATCTCTAACGGTTTCGTGACAGATTGACACATTGATTAATAGAGTACTTCCAGCTGTTCTGCCAAGTTGTACTTTGCATTTTAAGCTCAATGTATCGACAACTGTCCCAGCTCTCTTTTTTTCCACTGCGAGTTTTGCTGTTAGGGGAACTCGGTGCTTTGAATCCTGCCATATTATCGAGAGAACCTGTACACATAACAGCAACACTCGCAGCGGCTGAAGAAGATGGCTGGGTCAGCCGACAAACAAATGGAATTATATACTGAAGAACAAAGGCAATCTTGTTTAATACCAATGACCCATTTCACCCTTTATGGGCATCATCAGATTGTCTAAAAAACCAAGAAACCGATCAATTAATAACAGATAGAGGAAGGACTACGATTCTGTCTTGCACGACTACGCAGGTAAAATGAACTGAAAGTAATAGAAACTTTCGTAAAAGGGGCGGCACATATAAAAAGGAGAATGGACATACCAGTAGTAGCTGTGTACGTAATCCATCCGTCATAACAACATATGAAATGACAGGCGGACCTAGTGAAAAGAAACGAAAACCGGCAGTACATCATGAAGAACGTAGAGGAAGTTGGTGGAAAAATTTCACCGGCTATCGCGTGTTACCTTGAACGCACCAGCTGACTCCGCCATAATAGTACAAAATAGGGCCGCGCTTGCAATATAAACTGTTAGCTGGTGTCTTAAAGGTAACATGCAATAGTAGGTGAAATGTTTCCGCCACCTTTCTATATGAAGGGCTTATTTCAACAGTGGTACAAGTCCATTACCTCCACTTTTCTGCCTATAATGCTTCTGCAATTAATGATCCAAACAAACAGAAAGAAAGGTTCATCTCTAGCAAGAAGCCACATGGTTGGATATTTCTGTTAACTCGACTGCAGATTTTTCAGCGCTCATTTCACTTTAGGATTCTGTATCTCACAGTGAACGAAAATTGACTTGTACCATTACTGAAATAAGCACTTCATATGTTCTTCGTGATATACTGGCTGTTACCTTTTAGCCAGGTCCACCTTTTATTTCTCATGTGTTTATGACGGATGGATTACATATCGAGCTACATTTACGTAAGTTTCCACACTGAAGCGCCAAAGAAACTAGCATAGGCCTGCGTTTTCAAATACAGAGGCAGGTAAACCGGCAGAATACGGCTATGCGGTCGGCAAAGCCTATATAAGATAACAAGGGTTTGGCGCAGTTGTTACATTTGTTACTGCTGCTATAATGGCAGGTTATTAAGATTTAAGTGAGTTTGAACGTAGTGTTATAGTTGGCGAACGAGCAATGGGACACAGAATCTCCGAGGTAGCGACAAACTGGGGATTTTCTTGTACGACCATTTCACGAGTGTACCGTTAATATCGGTAATTCCATAAAACATCAAATCTCCGACATCGCTGCGGCCGGAACGGGACAAACGACGACTGAAGAGAATCGTTAAACGTGACAGAAGGGCAACCCTTTAGCAAATTGCTGCAGATTTCAATGCTGCGCCGTCAGCTAGTGCCAGATAACGAAACATTCAACGAAGCATCATCGGTATGGGCTCTTGAAGTCGAAGGCCCAATCGCGTACCATTGATGACTGCACGACACAAAATTTTACGCCTCGCCTGGGCCCGTTAACGCCGACGCTGGACTGTTGATGACTGGGAACATGTTGCCTGGTCGGATGAGTTTCGTTTCAAATTGTACCGAGCGGATGAACATGTACGGTTACGGAGACAAAAAAATGGTTCAAATGGCTCTGAGAACTATGGGACTTAACAGCTGAGGTCATCACTCCCCTAGAACTTAGAACTACTTTAACCTAACTAACGTAAGGACATCACACACACTCATGCCCAAGGCAGAATTCGAACCTGCGACCGTAGCAGTCGTGCGGTTCCACACTGAGGGCCTTAGAGCCTCACGGTCACCGCGGCCGGCTTATGGAGACAACTTCATGAGTCCATGGACCCTGCATGTCAGTAGAGGACTGTTCAAGCTGGTGGAGGCTCTGTAATGGTGTGGGACGTGTGCAGCTGGAGTAATATGAGACCCCTGATACGTCTAGATACAACACCGACAGGTGATCCTCTCTGATCACCTGCATTCATTCATATCCATTGTCCATTCCGACGGACCTGAGCAATTCCAGCAGAACAGTTCTACACCCCACACGTCCAGAATTGTTACAGAGTGGCTCCAGAAACAATCTTCTGAGTTTAAATACTTCCACTGGCCACCAAACTCCCCCAGACATGAACATTATTGAGCATATCTCGGATGCCTTGCAACGTGCTGTTCAGAACAGATCTCCACCACTTCGTATTCGTACGGATTTGGTGGGCAGCCCTGCAGGATTCATTGTTTCAGTTACCTCTAGCACTACTTGAGACATTAGTCCACGCCACGTTGTCTTGCGCCACTTCTGGGCGCTCGCGGGGTCTCTACACGATGGCAGATGTACCAGTTTCTTTGGCTCTTCAGTGTAGATAACTCAGTATTTTGTGGCAGGGATCTCACTTGACATAGCCGGAAGCCAGTAGATCCATCCATGACGCCAGGGCAACGCCGGACAGTGACTACGGGTTGGAGACGGCGCTGCGCCTGCTGTCTGTCCTTCAAGTGAATTGGTGCTACCGCCCTGCCGATCTGGCATCTGTCCCTACTGCCCCAGACTCTGATTTCCTGGTGGGATCTGACGCCACAGCGACAGCCACTGGTCCATTTCTGTCCAAGAGCAGCAAGTTGTTTCTCGTACACTGCAGAGTTCACATGCCACCACCGCAGCCGGGAAGCTGTTTCCCGAGTGGGACGCCATCGCAGTGCACACGGCATACCGTTGACGTCAATGGCCTTCGTCCAATTACCTTTTACGTCTGTCGATTTTATTCCGTTCAGAGCGACATTTGCGTTCCATGTGCGAGGAAGTCCCGAATCCAATAACAAATCTGCTCCGAAACTTGGTATGCTCCTACTTTTTGCATTAAACGGCAGTACGGGACGGTCTTAAGTGGCCTGAAGTCAAACCGGACTTGGTGGCCGAGCGGTTCTAGACGCTTCAGTCCGGAACCAGGCGGCTGCTACGGTCGCAGGTTCGAATCCTGCATCGTGCATGGATGTGTGTGATGTCCTTAGGTTACTTAGGTTTAAGCAGTTCTAAAGTTCTAGGGGACTGATGACCTCAAATGTTAAGTCCCTTAGTGCTCGGAGCCATTTGAACCTGAAGTCGAGAAACACGGCATTAGCCTGAAGTGCAATGTCTACAGCGGTGGGGATCTCATGCAGGGACTCTCTTTCGGAGTCCTTGTAGATTTTTATAGAGAAAGTTCACTTTCATCAAAAATGTCATGATACGTGATCATAAAACATGTACGTGAGCAAAAAACAGTCTACAACAAATCGAAGTCAAGCCTCCAATCTTGCGCATCTGTAGTACGATCCTTCTCAAAAATCTGAATAACATACGCTTTTCTCTAGTCGCTAGATACCTTCCGTTGCTCCGTCAACCTATGGTAAACTGCTACTAGAAGTGGAGAATCCTACAGGTATCTCGTGTGGTGCACATGCCTTTCCATCATTTAGCGACTGAAGTGCTCCACTATCACTTACTCTAGTATCTACCGTTTCGGCGGTCATAGCATGATTGGCAGGAGGGACCGTATTACGATCTTCCGCAGTGAAACAGTTTCATAAGAGTGAATTCAGTGTTTCGTCCTTATCTCTGTCATCTTCCGTTTGTCAGTATGTTCACTGAGCGGACAGGTGGTTTCGATCCGCTTACGGATTTTGCGTCAGGCTAAAACTTCTTTGGGCTTTTAGTCAGATCGGTCGCGTGTCGCACGGCTCTTCTTACGATCATTTTGGCCTCACTCATCTTTTGTTTGTCAGCTAGGTCTCGACTTCTCTCAAATATCTGTTGAAGGGCTCTTTATTTGCGTAGCTACGTTCTAACACCGCTATTAAACAATGGTGGACCTTTTCCATCCCTTAAAAACTAGCTCAGAACATACTTGTCTAGGTAGTTTTGAAAAACGTTTTTCAGTGTTATCCATTTCTGCTCCACAACTTCTTTCTTAGCAGTGAATATTTGATTTTGACTACCCAGATACTATGGGACTGGTATCCTCTCGTTCTCGCGACGGGAAATATTTTCCTACCTTTGCTTAAGAGTCGTTATGACACCATATGTCATTGATGGTATCACTGTCTTGAGATTATTGATTCGATTTTTTATGGTCTCATCGTTGCTATGATATCTAAGACATTCCTCTCATAAGTTGATTCCCTGCCTCCTTGAAGTCGTTTTCGGACCAAACATTCAGAATAATGTCACAAGAATTTCAGCCTCAGGCAAAAGGTTTCATCGCACGACTTGTGATGAAACAGTTTTCGGAGCGCTGTACAAACGATTTGTTCCCGTAGCTGTAGGTTTGTTGCTATGTTTAGATACGTTGAAATGAATTTTATATTTTGTTGTCACAACTGTAATACTGGGGTAAATCTTTGTGTTTATTTCTGTTTCATGATACGAGCGGGGGTGTAGCAGTGGCGGAAGGAAAGGTCTACCAGCCGTCACATAGAGTTACCGGCCATCAGAAACGTTAACAACGACGGTCGAGTTCCAAAGAAGACGTCCCGAAGCGACTCGCCCAAACTTGCTGTAATAACGGAGGATAAAGAAGAATGTTACAAACTGAAAAATATTTTGTATGGAATTAATATTGTAAAGATCGAGAGAGTTCGTGTTCAGCTTTAATCACGAATATTAATCCACGTTGTTAATGTTTGATAAGTGGCTATTTATAACTGTATGATTTCACTCTATAAAGTGGATAGAAAGTGAAGTTATTAATTTTGAAGTATTCAGTCGAAAAGTTTATATGAAGATAATTGTTACGAATTGAGTCACAGTGGAATATATTGTGTGAAGTTAATTTTTTAATGTTGAAGTGAGGTTAATGAAACGGGAGGTCAAATTATACGGGATAATGCTATCTTTGGAATACTGAATGCACGGACGTGATATTTTATGGACTATACCTCACGCCAATTAGGATGTTGAAATTTTCTTCAGCAGGCATACAAAATATAAATCTACACTCATAACATTGCAGGACCTAAGGTTTATCAAATTACAGGCGAAATAGGTTTTCAAGTGACAGTTATAAATCAACGACAAAGATCATCTTTGTACTTGAAGCGCAGCTGCGGTGGACCACTATACAAAAGTCGCTGAATATTGTAAGTTACATTAATTGAAATTTTAAAGTGGAAAGTCATACTAATTATGGAAAAGTGTTAGTTGGAACTTGTCCAAAAGCCAATTATTCTTTAAAAGTGAAACTTCCTAACTAGGTGTTTTCTTTTTGTAGTGGAAAAACATAAACTGTTCCAACCTTAAATGTTATTTGGACCAAAGAACGATTGTTGTGGAAACTTGACAGAAAGTGAATATCTTTGGGGTTGCTATGTCGACAAAACACAAAACAAGACTGTGATAAGGAAATTTTTGTAATCATGAATACTACTAAAGCTACTACTACAAATCCGCTTACGCCCTCGTCGATCGACCGTTAAAAGTGAACCTGCACATTGATTACATCTTCGGAACTGTACAGTGTACGGCAGCTACAGTATGTGCTCTGCTTCATTGCAGTAGCATATCGTAACTGACAGGTAGCACCTTTCCGTCTCCAAACAAGAAAAGTTGCCGCGCCACTGTAGACTCTCCCACTCCACAGGTGTCAAATTGAAGTCTGGCCGTATTACGATACCGTGATCAGGCAACTTATTCACGAAATTCTGGACGTCCTCTCTGAAGCGCTCTGCCACCACAGCTGCTGACGCAGGCAATTACCGTGTTTGACCCACCATTGCTGCTTAACTTCACCCAGAACATTTCACACTCGGAATAGGTGGTAACCTCACTAGATATCATCGAATTCTTTACTGCAATGAATCGAATTCTTATCGCAATATACACTCCGCGGCCCCTGGCGTCTAACTTGTCCTCGCAATACGTAATCCTATCTGTATTTAGAACTTCGTTATTACTCACTTCCTGTTCCAACCAACTTTCTGTTTCTAATACTCACAGGGCACTGTTACCTATAATAAAGGACCCTAACTGTAGTATATTGCGATGGATGCACTAGAGGTTTAATAATATCACATTAATCTCTTCTTTTCTCGATGTGCGAGGACGAAAGTTCTCTCAGAATAATTACCTATGATATAGGCAGGCATTTCGTCACTGATCTTAAGACAGAGTTCCTCTAACATCATGTCCACGACGCACTTCGTACGCTATCCTAGTACATATGCTCCGACATTGTGATCTGTCCTGCGGATAGAATGGTAAGGCTCGGCGGTCCACTTGTACAATTAGAGAGCAGTAGGCCAAGTGGCAGCATAGTTTCATTACCTCCCTTCTTTCTTCATAACACAACTCAAACGTGATACTACGCTTTAAGCCTACCGATTGCAGTCACACTCAACAGATACACTCAAGACAGCTCTCTCACAACGCAAAACACATTCCTCCTTTCTTTTACCTGCTCGTGTTACTGAGGACACATACTGATTTATTAAAATCTGCTTTTCTTTCAAAAGCACTGCAGAACGCAAGTTTCTCGTTTCTCAGAAGAGCTGTTGGACAGAAGAATAGCTACACGCCTTCAGTCTCAAAAATCTGATCACCTCCATTTGTACACTACAACATTTGATAAATCGCTGAAGTAAAATCACGTGCTCAGGGTGGCTATTTTCTGAACTGCAATACGCAAATGCTAATTTACATCTAAACCTGTGTTAGGTAAGCCTCCGTATAGCCCATTCTACGGAGGATAATTGGGGGGGGGGGGGGAGGGGGTGAATTTGTGTAACGGCAGGGGGAGCGCCATGAACAAAATATCAGAATTCCATAACGGTGAGCTGTGAGCGTTGAGACGGATTGCAGCAGAGGAGGGGGGGGGCGGGGGGGCGGCGGGGGCAGCTTTGAAGCTCACGTTTAGTTTTCCTTAAATGACCCAAAAACCGCGGCTCCTAGCGAAATTGTCCCCCGGTATAAAATTATACTGCATTAAATATCCTGCAAAAGTGGTATCATTCTTTTTATTTCTGGAACCAATAGTTCCCGTGTTGGAGGGACGGAACAATGGCACTTTATTAAAATTAGTGTTTAATGGTATAAAATTAATGTTCAGCGCGATTTTAAAAATAACTAATGGAAAATCTACATTCTTCATCGTAAAACAGAATATTATCCTGAATGTGTACATTTCATACATCAGCATTTGTATCGTTGTCGTCATTATCTCGCGGAGCGAAAAACGGCACACCAATCCTACAATACTGCGGTACATGCCGCAAACCATGGAGCATGGTTCAAAAATGGTTCCTATGGCTCTAAGCACTATGGGACTTAACATCTGGGGGTCATCAGTCCCCTAGACTTAAAATTACTTAAACCTAACTAACCTAAGGACATCACACACATCTATGACTGGGGCAGGATTCGAGCCTGCGACTGTAGCAGCAGCGCGGTTCCGGACGGAAGAGGCTAGAATCACTCGGCCACAGAGGCCGACATGGAGCATGGAATGCCACCTTCTTGGTGTCCATCTCGTCCCCAAATCCAGAAGAACAGCGGCAGAAGATGTTCAGTATACCTTCAGGTCCTACTGAAATTCTTTGGTTGTGACGGGTTTAGCGAATACATCATCGAGTTCACCCGCACTCGATATGGTGTAAGGGGCTATTGGGCCAGTGTTATATCTGTAAGTAAGCAACCTAACACCTGTAAGTAATAAGAAATGGTGTTCCAAAAAGTATTTTATAAAAACAGAAGATTAACAGAATTAATACGCCTATAAATAATCTCTAAAAGAGTTAATCACTCACCTTTTGCTTTTGTTTTAAATGACGGAGATAATGCCACATTCGCTAAAGGTGTGAAAAACGAGAATGCTCTCTGGAAGAGGAGGTTGTTGGAGTTGATTTGTTGCAAACAGTCTCGTTCCAGCCTTTCCCCTACAATGATTCATAAAGTATATACTAGCACCTGAAAAGCAATGAACAAAGCAATCAAGTCGACATCTTCCCCTATTACAGAGACAGTGGGATGAAGGGCAGCTTTCTCTAATTCACATCTCACTACAGTGCCTTACCACCGCCTGTGGTAACTACTGTTTCTGGCCCCCTTCTCTCCTGTCATTTTGTCACTGAGGATTTCTATAAAGCTAGTTTCGTTGTTTGTCAGAAAAGTTTCCTGGTGAACAATAACAGGCACGCTTTCATTAAAATGAATATCAACTGAAGTTTTTATGAGGATCCTTTTGTTCAGCTGTTGGAGGGAAGATTGGATTGACATAGTGGTCAATGGATACTGGGTACAAGCTCGGATTGTGTCAAGGATGAAGAAGGAAATCGGCCCGGCCCTTTCAAAGGAACCCTCCCGGCATTTGCCTGGAGCAATTTAGGGAAATCACGGAAAACCTAAATCTGGATGGCTGGTCGCGGGTTTGAACCATCGTCCTCCCGAATGCGAGTCCAGTGTGCTAACCACTGCGCCACCTATATCTGTAATGTTTGTGTGCACTGGCTATGTATTGATCGCAATGTACGCAAATCTTGGTGTGACACACTCAGCTTCACGCAGTGAAGTAGGAAAGAAAATGGCTCTGAGCACTATGGGACTTAACATCTGTGGTCATCAGTCCCCTAGAACTTAGAACTACTTAAACCTAACGACATCACACACATCCATGCCCGAGGCAGGATTCGAACCTGCGACCGTAGCAGTCGCGCGTTTCCGGACTGAGCGCCTAGAACCGCTCGGCCACCACGGCCGGCGAAGTAGGAAAGCTGCATCAACTACTGTGTTGCTAATTCTTAGAACATGAGATACGTAATTGTCCTCTGGAAAAGGACCGTAGCGAGGTGATTTCTTTCGTTTCCTCATTTACTCTCCATTAAAGAGGGCCAATGGGAAGGGGTTGGGTTGATTTGGTGGAAGAGACCAAACATCGAGTTAATCGGTCGCATTGGATTAGAGAAGAACGGGGAAGGACGTCTGCCGTGCATTCTCAATGGAACCATTCCGACATTTGCCTGAAGCAATTTAGGGAGTTAATTCATAATCCATAAGCATCGCATCATCTTCATCACCTTCTTTCCTGATGGGTGTTCTTTGGAAAATTGTCAGTGAGCATACGGTTTCTGTTTCATCATCCACATTCAAGGCAGTGTTCATAATAGCCAAAGGCAAAATTACATTTTTCTTGGACTGTTTCACATCGCCTGAATCACAACCATTATAATTTCCCACGATTCTGGTCCTAATTTCGAGAGCTCTATGGCTGTCTATTTTTGAGTTTCCGATTATCGCTGTCGACAGACGCATAAGTTAATTCATTCTCGGAAAAATGAAGATACTCACTGGACCACTCATAAATCTTTACCCGATCTTGACCATCAGTATTTTTCCAGGAGATTCTCGAACCCTCTACGCTGAAGGGCCACCGGAGTTTGTAATGGAGCACATTAGAGTCTCCTCTGTCGTCATGTCTGACCAAACCCGTACCCAACGACTAGCAGCTCGATTTATGGTGAGGCAGGCGGGGTAGCCGCGTTGTTTAAGGTGCCTTGCCAAGGTTCGCGCGGCTCCCGCCGTCGGAGGTTCGAGACCTCCCTCGGGCATAGGTGTGTGTGTTATCCTTACCTTAAGTTAGTTTAAGTTAGATCAAGTAATGTGTAAGCCTAGGGACCGACTACTTTGGTCCCATAGGAACTTACCACTAATAAGTACAAATAAGATTTATGGTGAAATAATCCTTACCTGTTAAATACTTGAACACATGTCAATGGCTAGTTTCTAGTGTCTCAAGCTATCAGGGAATATCTTACATCATACCAAAGAGAATTGTAGAGGGTAAAAACTGTAGGGGAAGACATCCGATTGAGGATGTTGGGTTCAACTGCTGCTCCGAGCGAACCTTTTTTCTACCTACGGTAGGATCCGGCTTTAGGAGTATTCCATCCCGAGTGAAAGAAAATTGACAGTAGCAACCTAAAGACATGGCAGGCAATGGTTTTATGCTACAGTCACGGCTAGCTATTTTGCTTCTATCGTTCGATGCACGAAGCACAGCTAAATAAAGAAATAGTATTGGCTTTACAAACCCATCTGCTTCCACTAGTTTTTATTTGGTGACTTCAGGGTAGATGAAGAGTGAAAGGAGGAGTTAAATAACATCGAGAGAGAGAGAGAGACTAGTTTTATCAGCCGTGAAGCGAAGAAGCGAAGATGAAATAGAATAAAATCAGAATGAATATTTTACTGCAGAAGAACAGAGCTGGTTTACTGCCCATAGACCGACGCCCTCCCACTTCGATGACAAGGTGGAGGACCTCTATAGAGAAGGGTTTATGTTAGCAGATTCCGCTAAAAGATGGTGATGCGTAGTTAACAATTAATTAGTCAGTTAATGAGTTTTTGCATGCAGGGCAGCTGAAGATGAAATCTGGATTCCCAGAAAAAGAAACAAACAAAAGTGTAGAAACGCTCCAGAGGGACTGCTGTAAATTAGTAGAGTTCTCAAAACGAATTTTCTGGTGTACCATAAAATGAAAGTTTATAACCAGAAAGTATTTCCAGTTTTGACTAATGGAAATGAGGCATTGACTTTTAATGCGAAAACTATGCTATAACTCAGGTCCTGTTTCCCACCCTCACCTCGTCGTTGAATGATTATTATGATCGTTTTATAAAGGTGATAAATCTTATGAAACAGAGAAATGTTTTGGAAAGCCGAGCGTGTGTTGGTTAGTGTCAGACTTGTCTACTGGTCTAGTTGTAACTAATTATAACAGCTACGAGAATTAAATGTTGGTGGCGGGACAAGTAGGCTAGTGAATCGATGGTAAATGAAATAAGGGAGGCCTTCGCTGAATTCTAAACTATAAAAAAAAGAAACACAGAGACGTCGATCTAATGCAAGACAAGTAGTAGACATTAGAAAACGTGCAGGAGAAACGTGAACACTTACAAATACAGACCGTAAGGTATGGATAAGTTTAGAGGAGATGTTTATCAAGTCTTAGATGTTACCTGAGTGGTGATGATGATGATATGATTAATGATGATCTAAAAATTACAATATAATGCCCCCCATGAAGCAGTCTGTACTCACTTTATGTACTGACTGCATCTACGAAACGAATGAAACCAACAATCCAGATACCTCCTAGAAAACAACATCCATTTGTCTAAAAATCTCAACAAAGCAATTACAAGTCTGACACCAACCAACAAACGCTCGGCTTTTCAAAACATTTCTCTGATTGATAAGATTTATCACCTTTATAAAACGATCATAATATTCATTCAACGATGAGGTGAGGGTGGGAAACAGGACGTACATAATTTGGTGTATTAGCTTCCAAAAAAAGACAGAAAGAAAGCATTCTGCCATTCCGTCTTGTTCGGCTCACACCATCCGACGACACAGCGAATACGTCGAATTCAGAGAAACACGCGATGAAACTGACGTACATATAAATACCAACTAGATCATTGTCAGAGTATTTGCCATTTGAGCTAATAGTTGGGAGAATATAGTCGTAGGTCTTGACAAGAAAACTGTTGTGGCACTCGCTTGTGGTGATTTAGGATAACCACGGAAAAAAGAAGACTGCGCATCAGTAAGTGGGTGATATATGGTGCCAACTTCTCCACACGGTATACAGTGTTTTAACAAAGGCATCACCTGAGTCAACAACAAGCAAAATATTTTAGAAAAGCGTAGTTATACAGAAGATTAATCGTAAAGACAGGAAGGACTTACAAATACTGTGAACCAAGGAAACTCTTTAAAGTTTTCTAAAAGATAAAAAAAATACTAGGATGAGGAACAGAATAATACTTGAAGTATTAATATAGCTAACAATAGTAATGCACAAAGTAGTTCAGAGGAAGCCTTTATCCACCAGTAGATGTTGAAAAATTGTTGATCATGAATAGTTATCAGTAGCATAAATGACCCAGCGCCACTATTCGTACAACGGAAAAGGACCGGATAGCACTCAACAAATTTAATTTTTTTTGGGGGATGATGAGTAACCATTCGTGATTCATATTGCTTAAATTATGTAGTAGAAAACGTGTTGTATTCTGTAGCAGGTGATGTACGAACTGCGCAGTAACGCTATAATACACAATTATATTAACATTTTTACACCACAATATACTGTACATATAAATCAATATGGAAAGATGATTTCCAATGACACAAAGATAGTTATGTCTCACCAAAATTATTAATGTACTGTGATGTTCTGGAATGTGCATCGCTATTAGTCACTCTACAGTTACCCCATCGTGCATATATTCAAGACACTTAATGCGCTCATTTTACATGAAAGTAAGTGCCAAATTTCAACTATACTCACAGCTAAGTGTAATATAATGTGCAGTCACATGTGTCCTCCAATTTTTTCACGTACTTGTAATAGGACCGTTATATTTAGCTGCATATGTCGCTTCATGTTGCCCCTGATTTCCATAGAAGATACTGTGTGGTTCTTGTCAGGGTAGTGTGCAGCTGTTGCCATTAAGAGCCTAGAAAAGATTAACAGAGGAATTTAATGCCGTGTCGTGTTATAATGATATTACAATCTCATGGAAAATATGATAAAGAGCAAAAAAAGAAAAAAATAACCTCCTGCAAGACAAGTTACATTACAGTACATGTTCGAAAAACTTAAACATGGCTGCGAAACAACAACTGTGTAAATCTGAAGAGTGTGAAAAAATCAGCCAAGCAGTTGCAAAACAAAGGTTTATTAGCCCTTGACCTAGGTTTCGACATTCCTAAAGACCCATTCCTTTTGAAGAAGATATTTCTCGAAATATCGAAACCTATGTCAAAATATCTTCTTCTAATAAATCTTTGTTACGCAACTGGTTGGCTGAATTTTTCAACGCCTTTATTTTCAAAAATATGAAATTTGTTGAAATAATACAAATAGTAATCTAAAATACATTACCTGAAATTCTTTGCACTAACAATCTGAAACAATGTGAAACAAAACTTTTAGTTCTTTCATGCAGAATATTTACATAGCTTATAGAAAGATCACGACTACATACTGAATGTTTTCTGTATATGTTATATCTATGAACTTGTTTACAAGTTCTTTTCTTGCTTTTATTTTGATCATCACAAGGGAAATATTTCTAGCCTATTAAGATAATGAAGTTGGGACCCTAAAGGAACTAACAGATTGAGGTTTTCTATTTCTCACTTATGCCTACCAGACATTAACGACTGCATCTCTTGACATCAAATGTGTCCAGTGAGACATCACAATGGTACTAAAAGAACTCTTCACTTCTCACATGTTAATCTCTTGAAATTATGTAGGGAGTCCACTGAGCACTAACTGTGGCAATTCTTATTATTTTTGTACGAATCACAACTTTTTTAATATACAACTTACTTATATAATCACTCTTCCATTAAATAATCAGAATGCGCTTCATTATAGTATACCCTGTTTCGTTACTAAATGATCTGTTCGTATGACTAAGCAACTAAAAAATGGGGGCAGAGATATTGGGGAGATCTTGGGGAGAGGTTAGGTCAGTTGAATGGGAAGTGCCATTTCTTTTTCGATCACCAAGGAAACTGGTTACAGGTTGCATGGATGGTGACAAGGCAGCTGCTCCACAGATGTACTGAAGACAGATGCCCGTATTAACTGTAGTGTTATTGTCGTACCAAAGAAAATGGCTCCAGTAATGTTGGAAGTTGACACCGCATACTACGCTCCAAGCTTTCCATCATGCAGTTTTGTTTCGTGGATGATATGGGGGCTCACACCTGCCCAGTATCAGCTGCTTCCTGTGTTGATGCAACACGACAGATGTAACCCTGCCTTAACTGTAACGCACGTGAAACCGCCGACAGTAATGCATTCTATTCTCATGATCTGGTTCTTGAAATTGTGACGTCATGAGCACTCGGTATGATCTCAATTCAGATTCCTTCGCAGCATGTGCCATACTAAATGCCTATCTTCTGGCTCAATCGGCGCATCGATTTCATCGGAGCGTTCTCCAAGTGTCTTCGAACATTATCAGTAGCCATGCACTCAGTGATGGTCTATTTTTACCACTGGCACTGTTTAATACAGTAGTTTTTTCCAGCTTCCTTAAAATGGATAAAAGAGTTGCCTTTTTTGGGACTTGGCGCACAATGAATTTTCTCCAGAATTCCCCTAGTTTTGTAACCAATGAACCTGTTTTCCAATGTGTTTTCGCAATAAAAACCCGCTCTAGAAGTGTTTACTGCATGTTTCTGCCAGCTCAAGACTGCGAACGAATCACATATTCGCTCGTTATTGCCACGCGGCCCGAACTACACACTCACAGACTTCACAATCTGCGACCGACGAGGCTACGAACGAACTAATACGAGCCGCACAATCGCGGCATTACACCGGAAAAAAGGGCATCATGCGCAGGCACAACAATCAACTTGCCAACCCCATGCTGTAGTCCATCAAAATTCTGGAAGTTCTCCGATTTTATTTCACCTGTGTCTGACCTACCACACGATGTCTGCAATCAAAACTGGCAGTAATTACGTTCTTCCTTACGAGCAATAAGTTATTATTTTCCCTTCCTTTTTACTTTATCTACCAATGACTTACGATTAATAACAGCTAAAGATGAACCTGAAAATTTCTTCTCAAATATACAATATATGATTTGTCTCTAACCTTATGTCCCATGCCTGCATATGTAGGTATACAAAATATATCATACACTGGACAGTGCTGTTTTGTTTCCTCTATACGACATTAATTATGTTGTGTCTTACTCACACGATATGTATCTAATATTTACAGACACAATCAAAAACATTAGGCCACATACATTCTTCGTTGTCAGATTTATATCTATGGAGATATGTGAAGACACCTATGTGTGTGCTGAAGACCATAGTCCTTGCACATTTCAGGCAGCAGATTGTTGACGCATGTGTCGGTTAAAGTCCATGCCGAATGAGGGAGCTAGATTGCAACAACCTTACCACGTGTTTTGTCGTACGTCAAGCTCATCCTGTAGCCTTTAAGCATTATTATGAGCATTCGCTTTTATCTACACTGTACGCCACATACACTATATGATCAAAAGTATCCGGACACACTCAAAAACGTAAGGTTTTCGCATTAGGTACATTGTGCTGCCACCTAATGCTAGGTACTCCATATCAGCGACCTCAATAGTCATCAGACGTCGTGAGAGAGCAGAATGGGGTGCTCCACGGAACTCACGGACTTCGAACGTGGTCAGGTGATTGGGTGTTACTTATGTTATACATTTGTACGCGAGATTTTCACAGTGCTAGGCATCCCTACTTCCACTGTTTCCGATGTGATAATGAAGTGGAAACTAGAAGGGACACGTGCAGCACAAAGGCGTACAGACGGACCTCGTCTGTTGACTGACAGAAACCGCCCAGTTGAAGACGGTAGTAATGTGTAATAGGCTGACATCTATCCAGATCATCACCAAGGAATTACGAACTGCATCAGAACCCACTGCAAGTACTACGACTGTTAGCCTGGAGGTGAGAAATGTTGGCCGGCCGCAGTGGCCGAGCGGTTCTAGGCGCTTCATTCCGGAACCGCGCTGCTGCTACGGTCGTAGGTTCGAATACTGCTTCGGGCAGGATTTGTGTGATGTCCTTGGCTTAGTTAGGTTTAAGTAGTAATTTGATTTTTTTTTTTTGAGAAATTTTGAATGTTGGATTTCATGATCAGCCGCTGCTCATAAGCCACACATCACGCCGGTAAATGCCAAACGACGCCTCGTAAACATTGTACAACAGTGGAAAAAAGGTTGAGTGACACATCACGGTACACAACGTGGTGATCCGATGGCAGGGTGTCGGTACGGCGAATGGCCGGTGAACATCTGCCACCGTCTGTAATGCCAACAAATTCGGAGGCGGTGGTGTTGGGGTGTGGTCGTATTTTTCATTGACGGGGCTTGTTGTTGTGCTTGGCACTATCACAGCACAGGCCTACACTGATGTTTTAACCAACTTCTTGCTTCCCACTGTTGAAGAGCAATTCGAGGATGGCCATTGCATCATTCAGAATAATCGAGCACATGTTGATAATGCACTGCCTGTGGCGGAGTGGTTGCACGACAATAACATCCCTGTAATGGACTAGTATGCACAGAGTCCCGACCTGAGTCCTATGGAAGACCTTTGAGATGTTTGGAACGCCGATTTCGTGCCAGGCCTCACCGACCGACATCGATACCTCTCCTCAGTGCAGGCAAGAAGAATGGGCTGCCATTCCCGAAGAAACCTTCCAGCACCTGATTGAACGTATGCCTCCGAGAGTGGAATCTGTCATCTGCAGCATTACCGATGGGTGCGCCTCTAACTTTGAAGTCAATTTTAGCCAGGTGTCCGGATACTTTTGATCACACAGTGTAGCTCAAGAATGAGTATCGCTAGTCTCATATGAAGGACAGCATTGTTTTAATAGTGTAATTCTCCATTTGATACAAGTTGCATCCAAGACAGTGGCTTCCAATCGGGAGCCATGTTTCATATCACGCAACTCGACTTTCAGTTTCTGTTTATCCACCTGTTTTTGTTTTAGAAGGTTTATTCCTCACCTAAGGACCACCCTGCATATCAATTTGTGGACCACGAACGAAATAATAAATCCACTGTGGTAACTATAACAGGAGCATAACGTCCATTTGAGCACTTCTCCTTAGCGAAGTGTGCGTGCTTTTGGAGATTATGAGAGAAGGGAGAGAGCGAAACCTGGTAGTGGTACATAGACTACTCCTCTCGGAAAAGGGTGCAAGTGCTACTCTGACATGAAGAGGTTAGCACAGTCGAGGAGTTCGTGGCATGCCGCATCAAATCCGTCAGGAGAATTATAATTTAAAACAAAGGGTTGACTGTTACACAATTCATAATTTTCAGCAAAACACGGTTCTCCATTACTGATAATGATTGGTGGTACACCGATGAGGCGTTAAGAGTGCTGTGGTTACTTCCCAACCTTGAGAGGAGCTGGTAGGCAACTGCACACGGCTAACTTTGAGCGTTTACATTCCACACGTCGGAACTGATGCACAGTTTGTGTACCAGTATTCAATGCCCGCCCGGCTAGCCGCGTGGTCTAACGCGCTGCTTCCAGAGTGGGATGGCGTGCCGGTCCCCATAACAAATCCGCCAGGCGGATTAGTGTCGATGTCCGGTGTGCCGGCCAGCCTGTGGATGGTTTTTAAGGCGGTTTTCCATCTTCCTCGGCGAATGTGGGCTGGTTCCCCTTATTCCGCCTCAGTTACACTATGTCAGCGATTGCTGCGCAAACACCATCTCCACCATAGTTACTCTACCACGCAAACATTTGGGGTTACGCTCGTCTGGTATGAGACGTTGCTACTGGAGGCGGGGGAAGGGGGGGGGGAGGGCACTGGGGGCCGAAACGCACAATAACCCTGGGGTTTGGTGTGGGGCGGCAATTGGGTGGCTGGACTGCTGTGGCCTATCGTGGGGTTGTGTACCACTGAGGGCTACGGCGAGACGAAGCCTCTCCGTCGTTTCTAGGTCACCAGTTCAACACACAATACACAGGTATTCATGTCTCTTATGGGGACATCATGACTAATTTGTCGATTCTGAATCTGAATGTACGTCACTACTCTGCAAATGACATACAAGTCCCTGACAGAGTGTTTACAGAACCACTTTCAATTTCTCCACCGTTCCACTCTTGAATGCCATATGGAAAAAATGAACATCTAAAACTTTCCATGGTAACTCCGATTTCTCTTACTGTAAAGCGATGGTAATTTCTGCCTGTGTGAATGGGAATCAAGAAAATAAGTTCGCCCCTGGAGGAGAAAGATGGTGATTAAAATTCTGTAAAAAGATTTCGCCGCAGCGAGAAACGCCTCTTCCTACCTCGTAAATAATGTCCGTAATACTCCGTCCCATATTGGCACTGTTTTCTGGGCTCGGGTGGGCTCGCCGACCCCAGTACGAATCCGCCGAGCGGATTAACGAAGAAGGCCGGTGTGCCAGCCAGCCTGAATGTGGTATTTAGGTGGTTTTCCACATCCCATTAGGTGAATACCTGGCTGGTCCCCATGTCCCGCCTGAGTTACACGAATCGCAAAACGTCCGCACTAGTTCACGATTTACACTAGATGCAGACAGCTATAGTACACTGATTCCGTTCTGGGAGGGGGGGGGGGGGGGGGTATGGGGTGGCGGCAGGAAGGGCATCAGGCCACCCCTTCGAATTAAGCATGCCAAACCCGATTGTAACAGTTCCGACCCTGCGCAAACTGCTGGACAAAGGTTCAAGCAATAGATAGAACTCCGTCCCATATTTAGTGAGATTACAAAACGAGCTGGTCTTCTTTCAACTTTTTCGACGTCACTTGTCAGTCCTTTCTGCTTTAGCACAGGACGGACAAGTGTAGTGCAGGCAGGCTGATTAGCGTCTTCCACGTCTTCTGTTAATAAAACGAAGTTCCGTTTTCTCGTTCCCAACAACGTTTTCTCTTTTATGGCCCGAAACTAAGTTGTTCCGAATTGAAATCCCTGGGTACTAAGACGGCCAACGGCCTTGCCGCAGTGGAAACGCCGGTTCCCGCCAAATCACCGAAGTTAAGCGCTGTCGGGTAGGTCTAGCACTTGGATGGGTGACGATCCAGTCTGCCGAGCGCTGTTGGCATGGGCTGCACTCAGCCGTTGTGAGACAAACTGAGGAGCTACTTGATTGAGAAGTAGTGGCTCTGGTCCCGTAAACTGACATACGGCCGCGAGTGCGGTGTGCTGACCACATGCCCCTCCATATCCGCATCCGGTGGCTCCTGTGGGCTGAGTATGACACGGCGGCCGGTCGGTACCATAGGGCCTTCCAAGGGTATTTAGACGATTCGAAGACCCTTAAATTTGTATTATTTACCGCGTAGCCTAAATTTAACGGGTTACTAGGAAACGGGGTAAATGCTTTCATCGAACGTGAAACCTAAGTAATTTAGGAAATACGGGCTACTTGACTTGTGTATTCGGTATGAAAGTCGCAAAGTGTAGAAAACTGAACTTTTGATCAGCTTAAGTGAAGATGTACGCTGTTTTACTGTTGTGGCGGCACACGTGCCGCAGTGAAGCCATTGTCCTCGGCGCGTGGGAAGCTCCGAAACCGCTATCAGCTGGAGCTGACCGTGGGCCAAACACGAGGAGACCCATTGCCCTTTATCGGCTCGACACTGGAAGATGAAACGAGCATAACAGTGGCTGACCCCCATAAAGTGCCCTCTGCACTTCCTTCCGATAAACTTTTCTGGAGGGCATTAACAGGAGTTTCTTTTAGGAAATTAACCATTTTAGAAATCAGAATGTGGCTAACTCAGACCTCTGATAGTTAGGTAATAGAATTTATGTTTAAAACACGTCTGTCAAAACAGTGAACTACGAAATACAACGATTGAGCAATAGGAACAAGAAAACCTTAACTGACACAATCTACCACAATTTTTAGAACTTTTGAAACGCAAGTGTTATAAAAGTATGTAAGCAGTCGAATTAGTGATATTAAAAAAATTGTAATGAGTACTTCATTACTTGAACGAGTGAAGGTGTATTAGTTTGTATGTGTGTGTGTTTGGAGGGTGGGGAGGGGGCAATAGAAGTCCCGTTTCTTAGAGACAATTAAAGTGGACATGAGATTCATCCGTCTTCCTCGGTAGAAGAATGCAGGAGACGCCCCGGATAAATTTAGTGAAGCTACGAATGGCGAACAGGAATCAAATTTTCCAAAAAGAACTTTAAACGCTGTAGCCTCCCCATAAGAAAACTGTATGTCATCCCGAAGAAGATAAAAAATATATACCTTGCTTGATGCCAAACATGGGTCGACCTATTCCTCCAGTTGTGTCTTTTGCTAATGTCGAATAAAAATGCTAATTTTCCAGCATACGACAGTACATAATTAACAGTAAATACGGGTAATTATGTATCCTCTGCACACGGAATCTCTTAACAGACTTTAGAACATCTTATTATTAAGAACTTAAAATTCAAAACTAAAAATGAGTTCAAAGGCTCCTGAACTATGTGACAATGTGATTGAAAACTAAGTTTTCAGACCTGATATTCTTATCCAGGTATCGACATCTTTAAATTTTCTGTAGCTACTGTAGATGATTTAAGGCGAATGCCTGAATGACTCTTCATACTGAAAAGGCTGATTTTCTGCCAGTTCGAACCTGTGATTAATCTGTTACGACCTCGCTGTGCACTGGGGGTTAAACCCAACTCTAGAATTGCTTCTTAATTCCTACTTTCCTGGAAGAATCGGTAAGGACGTTCCTTAACCCATGTTAGGAATTATTAAACTTGTTTATTTGTTTGAGGGCGTTATGATCAAATGTTTTAACTGTTGCAAATCGCACTCGTATATGTGATAAGTAATTTCTTGTTTTATCTATGTTTTCCTCGACAGATATGGCGCAAGAAACCAACGCAATACAGGCAAGAAATAAAAATTATTCTATAAATAAACCAGTGAGCCTATTGTACAGTAACAGAGGCAGCACTTCTATATCTAGAAACTTGAAGCAGATAACCTTATGAACTGAGTTTGCTAATAAATTGTCGCTGATTTAGTGTTGCGCTAAGGGAAATAACAGCGGGAACTTCAAATCTCAGGACGTTAGACAGTCAGAATGAAGTGTCAAGCAGTCGGAATTAAAATTTTTCAAATTTATGCGGCCTGTGTTGCTTTTGGGCAACAGATTAGAGAGATCTGGTTGAGCGTGCTTGACAGTAAGCTGCTACAAACGATCATTACAACAGACGAGATGCCTGCGGCAAAAAACGTTTCTGCTCTTTCCCAATAAGTGAAAGATTATCATCTAACATTGAAACACTTGAATACGTCGATATAGGTGTCATGACATTTTTGGAATGATTCAAGACTTAATGACTGAATTTTCGCACCATCAGGCGATACACTAATAACTGCTGACTCAAAATGTAGAACGTAAACAGAAGGAATGGTCAACATTGCTCCATACCTAAGTCCTATCGGTTCATTGAGAGTCAGATTATTTTCCACACCTTTCCACAGCGATACTGAGGTGTTTCACGCGTACACGTCGGATTATTTAAAGTCAGTGCTGTCGCCAGAACTGGGGTAAAGAGACTGATCATTTGCTTGTTCTGCAACGTCACAGGCTAAACAACCAACTGTAGTTCGCGACATGTGGTCATATGTCGATCAGATGCGGCCGCTAAGCTGTCGAACACCTCAGTGTGGCCTAGAGGCTTAGGCTGTTTGACTGAATCAAGTTCCCTAATGTGTCTTTGTTTTTTATGGTACTCACCCATAACAACGCAAACAATACTACACTACACACACACCATCTCCAATTAGCTACTCATACTGCTGTACAGCATACACATCTTTAACAGGCAGTGATATTAAAAAAACTTCGAATTTTCGTAACGCATATGATATTTATATATCTTCTTAAATGAAACCAAACACTTCTTCTGCTGTGTTGTTTTCTTTTGATATTTGTCTGTTCACAGTGCCCTTTGAAACTAGCGGTTAAGTCGTGTTTCATCTTACCCTCTACGCCATCTACTTGTTCATCTCGGAAATCAGCTGCCTTGTACAACTTATTCATTACAGCGACTATCCCTTTAAGATTCTGATCCAGTTGATTTCACTGAATCACTATGTTCAACATACAACTAGAGAAGATTACATCTCTACCAGCCATGTTTACGAAAAGTAGTGACAAGTCGCATCGCCTAGGACCTTTACGAGGGAAAAGTGGACTGTTTTCGTGCCATTCGTTCAAATGGCTTATGCGACATAACATCTGAGGTCATCAGTCCCCTACAACGTACAACTACTTAAACCTAACTAACCTAAGGAAATCACACACATCCATGCCCGAGGCAGGATTCGAACCTGCGACAGTAGCAGTCGCACGGTTCTGGACTGAAGCGCCTAGAACCACTCTGCCACTGCGGCCGGCGTGCCAGGAACAGAGGTAGTTTTTCAATGTACACAAACCCGAATGGTGTGATACCAAGCTGGGAACTGGCAGCAGAGGAAGTATACCGAGTGAAGGAGCGCGCTTGGTAAGGTACTAGAGTCCTTTCCCCACAGTTCACCGCGTTTCGCCTAAGTCGCTACCAGCCAATTCTAAGTTGACGTGGCTATTTCCGCCATTATGTCTGTCTGAGTTTGTGCTCTGTCCTAATGGCGCTAGCACAATGGACCCGCACACGGGAGGACGACGGTTCAAACTCGCGTCCGGCCAACCTGCTTCAGATTTTCCGTGATTTCCTTAAATCACTTCAGGCCAATGTCAGGATAGTTCCTTTGAAAGGTCACTTCGGCCTTTCTCATCCTTCCCTAATCCGATGCGACCGATGAGCTCGCTGTTTGGCCCCTCCCCCCAGATCAACCAATAAACAAATACTAATTGCGCAAACGTCGAAGATACGTTAATACGTAATCGTATTTCCTTGATCGGAGCACATGTGGACATGGAAGAAGCTTCCTTGAAAATTCTGGAAACTACATAATGGAGACTGCAGCCATACCCAAGCAAAACAGAGGTCACAGCGTTCCTTTTGAATTATCAAGAATAACGTAGGAAGTTATTCATTATATCTAATAGGATCGTAGTTCCCCACAACCACTTCCCTAAATACCAACCTGTCGCCCTTGATCAAACCTGGCGATGTAGCTGGACTGAAGATAAATCCACTCCACCATATAGGCAATTACAGATGGATAGGAAATGCAGAAAAGCTGCGCAGGGCTGCAATTTCACTCGTGTACTCACATGCTAAATATCGTGGTCCTTATTGGAAAACAGTGCACATATATTTACGATATATATGTCCAAATGAGGCCATGAGGGCTGTTACTAGCACTGTCAGGTCTACTGCCTTAAGGTGGTTACTTTTGCTATCCAGTACTGCTCCTCCATGTGTTTGAGGAATAGCTACTAAGCTGCAAATTTTCCGAGAAGGCAGAGCCCATAGGAACTCACTTGTATGTTGCACATTTCAGAATCCACCGGCTATAAATCTAGAAGTCACGCTATCCACCTTGTGTCTATCTTAGGGTCCCAGAAGGTTTCGATACCACCGATTAGCTGAAACAACTACCTACTAAGTCAAACTGCAATCAAAAAACTTAGTTGGGTTAGGGAATGGTCGAGATCCAACCGGATTCTAACGTGACGAGAATATACCCTTAAAATTCACGTTTCAAGAAATTAGACGGAAGGTTCGTCTTTACCAACCAGGAAAACTGTCAAAAACTTTCACGATATTTTTCTGATTTCTTCAGCTGTCCCTTACACAGCTCAAAATTCCCTACGGAAATCTCCCCTTACACCCAGACTGAATCATCACAACCCTCGCATAAAAGGATCCTCAGGGATATCCTTAAACTCAAAAATAACTGAGCATCCCTTTTTCGGGTTACATGTAAAATTGTCGGTATGCCATCTCCATGAAGCAACTCGATCATAAAATTCGCAAATACTAAGCGGGCTGCCTCAGAGGTAGGAATTGTAGTTGCAATATCAAAACAACGTTAAAATACAACCACGAAAAATAATCGAATCTCGTAGGAGAGGTCAGAAAAATTAACTAAAATTTTATGACAGTATCCACAGACTCACAACAATAGCGACTCACATAATTGCGATGTACGTAGGACAATCAGAACTATAACCTGGCTGCAGCTTGTGAAAAAGTCTTATAAAAGCATAGTTAAGTGTTTCAGGCATTTTTAACAGAAACACAGACAACGAATTTGTAAATGGAAAGTGCTACCATAAAATGAAGTCACCGACAGACTGAAGAAAGAAAAAGAACTGACGGAGGAAAAAATGAGAGATGCTTTGAATCTCTGAAGACTGAAACTTAACAGCTTTCTCCTCATTCTAGTAATAAAATAATAATAATAATTACAACAACAATAATAATCATAATGATAAACAGACTGCCATCAAATAGATTGAGATACTTAAGGAATGTACAGAAAAAGTAGGGTTACAAATCTCTTAGCAGAAAACTGAATTCTTATGTTCAAAGACGGAAATGGCTATCCTGAAAACAAAATAAATTTAAATACCTCGGAGAATTCATCCACCCGACGAGACTTAAAAACATCTTACCGCAAAATTTTTTTTAAAAAAGCTTAGGGTTGGTTCAAAACATCTGCAGCAAGAAATCCTCGTCTAGACAGACAAAAATTCGGCAGTACAACATAGTCATAAAACCAAAAATTCTCTACGCAAGCGAAACACAGGTTTTACAGAAAACACGAATTTGAAGAAATCAAAAAAGAGTAGAGAATGAATATTAGAAAAATTTTAGGAGCAAGACATACCCAAGACGGTTATAGGCTACAATCAAATCAAAGCAACAGAAAAGTTTTCAAACACTGAAACTGACACTTAGGAAAGTCGAATGAAATTCTTTGATCATCTCCACAGACTACTAGAAGAGATTGCAAAAAGCGTAATAGACTACACAGAAATATTGTGAAGAAAAAGTATTAATTTACTTAAATTATATATATGTGGCCTTGCGAACAATTTTACATATATTGTTCTACAATACAGTACTCACCTGTAAGAATCAATGGCCAGAAAAGGCGCATGGACGCTACAATGAAAGTACTACAATGTTTTTGCTGCGGTTGAGAAAATAGTTTCTTACGCTGTTACATGTAAAATGTCTTAAAACAATTCCTTTTTTCAACAAAGCGCAAAACAGTTCCACATTTTGCACATTTTTCAGTCGAGTACCCCTGAGATTAAAGTATACATCTTGCCTATTGGCCCATACTCTGGCCAGTGACAAAAACTGCATTTTGCAGTGGAGTATCCCTGAGATCAAAGACTACATCTTCCCTTTAGGCTCATACTACGACCAGTGACAAAAATTGCCATATCATATTGAGTCAAAAGCACAGGAGATGCTGTTTGCTTTTCCTCCTGGTCTATAGAGAAATTTCAGTAATATACAACATGTACAGGAGCCAAAAGAGAATAATAAGAGTGGAAGACCAAGAACGAAGTGCTCGGATTAAAAATGGTGTAAGACAGGGATGTAGTCTTCCTCCCCTACTCTTGAATGTATACATCGAAGAAGGAATGAAGGAAATAGAAGAAGGGTTCAAGAATGAAATTAAATTTCAAAAGAAAAGGATATTAGTGACGAGATTTGCTGATGACATTTCTGTCCTCAGTGAAACCAATGACGGAATTAAAAGAAAGGTTCAAGAGTGGAATTAAAATTGATACTGAAAGGATATTACTCATGAGATTCGCTGATGACATTGCTATCCTCACTGAGAGTGAAGACGAATTACAGGATCTGCTAAAAACAACAAGCAGTCTAATGAGTGCATGATTTGGATTGAGAGTAAATCGAAGAAACACGAAAGTTGTGTGAAGTAGCAGACGTGAGAACAGCTAGAAATTTAACATCAGGATCGGTGATCATGAAATAGATTAAATTAAGGAATTCCGCTACATAGGCAGCAAAATAGCCACTGAGGGACGGAGCAAGGGGGACATAAAAAGCAGACTCACAATGACAAAAAGGGCGTTCCTGGCCAAGAAAAGTCTACTAGTATCAAACATAGGCTTTGATTTGAGGAAGAAATTTCTGAGAATGTACGTGCGGAGGACTGCATTGTATGTTAGTGAAACATGGACTGTGGGAAAACCGGAACAGAAGAGAATCGTAGCATTTGAGATGTGGTGTTACAAAAGAAGGTTGAAAATTAGCTGGACTGATACGGTAAGGAATGAGGAAGTTATCCGCAGAATCGGTGAGGAAATGGATCTATGGAAAATACTGACAAAAAAAAGGAAGGACATGATGATAGGACAATTGTTAAGACATCAGGGAATGACTCCATGGTAAGAGAAGAAGCTGTAGAGGGCAAAGCATTTAGAGGAAGACAGAGATTGGAATACACAAACAAATAATTGAGAACGTACGTTGCAAGTGGTGCTCAAAAATGGTTCAAATGGCTCTGAACACTATGGGACTCAACATCTTAGGTCATAAGTCCCCTAGAACTTAGAACTACTTAAACCTAACTAACCTAAGGACATCACACACACCCATGCCCGAGGCAGGACTCGAACCTGCGACCGTAGCAGTCCCGCGGTTCCGGACTGCAGCGCCAGAACCGCTAGACCACCGCGGCCGGCAAGTGATGCTCTGAGATGAAGGGATTTGCACAGGAGAGGAATTCGTAGCGGGCTGTATCAAACCAGCCAGAAGACTGATGACAAAAAAGAAAACAGCTTAAATGTTCTCGCAAGCGTTACTACCCAACCAAGGAGGGAACTTGAACCATGTTGCAGAAAATAGTGTGCAATTTTGATGTTGCTCGAGAACAACATTGCCAAATGACAGATTAAGGTCTTCCACTTATTGTGAGAGTTCGCTCCCAATAATAGTAATAACATTAACAATAATAATAAGAAAGCTTTTGACAATGTTGACTGTAATACCCTGTTTCATATTCTCAAGGTGGCAGGTGTAAAGTACAGAGAGCGAAAGGTTATTTACTATTTGTATAGAAACGAGATGGCAGTTATAAGAGTTGAGGGGCATGAAAGGAAAGCAGTGATTGAGAAGGGAGTGTGACAGGGCTGCAGCCTATCCCTGATGTTATTCAGTCTGTATATTGAGCAAGCAGTAAAAGAAACCAGAGAAAGATTTGGACTAGGAGTTAAGATCCATGGGTAAGAAATAGAAGCAACGAGGTTTGTCGAGGACTTTGTAATTCTATCAGAGACAGAAAAGGACTTGGAAGAGCACCTGAGCGGAATGGACAGTGTTGTAAAGGAGGATATAAGATGAATATCAACAAAAGCAAAACGAGGATAATGGAGATCACGTGATGCTGAGGATATCAGATTAGGAAATGAGACACTTAAAGTAGTAAATGAATTTTACAATTTGGGTTGGTTCAAATGGCTCTGAGCACTGTGGGACTTAACATCTAAGGTCATCAGTCCCCTAGAACGTACAGCTACTTAAACCTAACTAACCTAAGGACATCACACACATCCATGCCCGAGGTAGGATTCGAACCTGCGACCGTAGCAGTCACGCAGTTCCGGACTGAAGCGCCTATAACCATTCGGCCACAGCGGACGGCTACAATTTGGGGAGCAAAATGACTGATGATGGTCGAAGTAGAGAGGATATAAAATGTAGACTGGCTATGGCAAGAAAAGCGTTTCTGAAGAAGGGAAATTTGTTAACATCGAGTATAGGTTTAAGTGTCAGGAAGTATTTTCTGAAATTATTTATTTGGAATGTAGCCATGTATGGAAGTGAAACATGGACGATAATTAGGTTAGACAAGAAGAGAGTAGAAGCTTTCGAAATGTGATGCTACAGAAGATTGCAGAAGATTAGATGGGTAGATCACGTAACTAATGTGGAGGTACTGAATAGAATTGGGGAGAAGAGTAAATTGTGGCACAACTTCACTAGAAGAAGGTCTCGGTTGGTAGGACACATGCTGAGGCATCAATAGATCACCATTGTAGTATTGGTGGGAAGCGCTGAAGGTAAAAATCACAGAGGGAGATCAAGATATGAATGCACTAAGCAGATTCAGAAGGATGTTAGTTGTAGTAATTATTCGGAGATGAAGAGGCTTGCAGAGGATAGAGTAGCATGGAGAGCTGCATCAAACCACAACAACAACATTAATAATAATTGGAGTACAGTGCTTAACCAGTGCCACAAGATGAAGACTGTTAGACTTATAAATGGCGTAAATCGTACAGGGACGTTGCGTTTCTCGAGACGAACTATTTGAGATTCTAAGTCCGGAGCAGTTTCCCAGCGCTACGGTATCACAGGGACACGTGTGTGGCAATAGGAACTGTGTCGGCTAGGAGCAAAAAGTGAACCGAGGGCTAGTGGCTTGAGTTATCAGGAAGTAGCAGGGGCCACGTGTGGCTGGCCCGTGGGGAGGGGGGCAGAAGAGGCCGCGCGGCGCACGTCAACACCCACTCGCCTTTCGTATAAAAGCGGGCGCCGGCGCACGTCCACCGTCGACTCGGCGTAGACGCACAGGATACGACGAGCACCATGAGGACCGCCGTGCCACTTCTGCTGGCCGCTCTAGCCCTTCTGGGCCTGGCCTCCGCCACCATCAACCCTGCACCGCACGTCGCTGGTAAGTCAGCTTCCAACAACCCCCTGACATCCGCCCATTGTGTTGCTGCAAGTAGCTACTAGAGGCAGACGTACAGTATAACTCACATTCGTCGTTTGTTCCTGACCCAATGCAGTTTCCTCCATCAACATTTTGCTGTCTTCTTCCTGTATTTGCTCTGTCCTTATATTAATTTAACATCCTATTTTCAACAAAAAAAATTTGTTCACTTAGCTCCTACTACACCCACCAATATAAATAATGTGTTTTACGTGTTGCGGATTTTCCTGCTCTCATACTATCCACTCTGTCGCTGCTTACAAAGCTTGTAAGCTATTGCAAAGTATCTTCCTGTCTGTCCTTAATATGACCCTTCTAACAATATTCATTCTAGGAACAATTTTCTTTCCAGCTCTTTCCAATACTACTTAGCTTTACGTAATTCATTGAGTATTCATACAGTGTAGCAGGTGCTCACATGTGCCGCTTAAAATCCTTGAAGTACAAACCTGAATGAAAAGTCCAATAGTCTGCAACAGCTGTATTTATTGAAGTCGACTAGAGACTCACGCAACTGGTTTAGCAACTTCTATGTTACATCTTCTGGTATATATAATGACAGGTCGCATGTTGTAAGAAGCTATTACAGAATGCCGCAGAGTAGCGGTTGGCGTGTCTAGGACTCGTTCTCAGCCTTCTTCAGCTGGTAAAACCATCATCAGTAATCAATGCCCAGTCTGTGTTAAAATACCGATAAGCGGTCACCATTTGACCTGTGGACCTATATCGAGCAACGGACGGCGCTCGGCACAGACCCACAGGAACGTGTTTTAATCGCTTAAGGGATGACAGTCCACCGATATTTTAACTCAGACTGAACATTCATCGATGACGATGGTTTGATCAACTGAAGAAGACTGAGAACTTTGCCTAGCCACGCCAAATGTTACTCTGCGGCGTACTGTAATAGCCCCTTATACCATATGACGTAGCATTCTATTCACCAGAAGATGCATCTCAAAAATTGAGAAACCGGATGTGTCAGTCTCTAATCGACTTCAATAAATACAGGTATTGCGGACTATTGGTCTCTTCGTTTAGTTTTATATTTTAAGCTTTTAACATCTGTATGTAAACACGGGTTACACCGTATTAAAAGTCAACCATTTATTTAGAACTGCTTTAGCTGTGGCTGCCTTAGTTTTAAAGTTATCTGTAACTGTTTACTTTGTTACTTCATGCAACTACATCATTTTGACGACGTCACGGAAAATCGAGTAACTTGTCCCAGTGGTTACCACTCTGAACTCGCATTCTGGAAGACTATTTGGACGCTCCGTGATTTCTCTAGGTCGCTTCAGTTAAATGCCGGGATGTTTCCGATGAAAGGGCACGGCCGATTTCCTTCTCCTCCCCCCCCCCTCCCCCCCCCCCCCACACACACACACACATACACTATGTGTGACAAGAGGGTCGTCCAATAAGTGATGCCCCACATTTGTTTTACAAAATGCCATTAATATACACAGACAAATGTCCTTGTTGGTGCCTCACATTTGATGTTTTTCCTGTACGCCGGTGACGTTTCGAACCACTCTGGCAGAAGGTAGATCCTTAGTAAAGCGTCAAAATGGCGTCTACATAGGACTCACGTCACAAGCAGCGTGTGTTATCGAATTCTTGTGTACAGAAAAAGAAACCGTGGTAAACATCTATAAACGTTTGTCTGCAGTCTGTGGCAATGCTGCAGTTGATAGGAGTACAGGTGGCTGACTGGTAAACAAAGTTACAGCCTCAGTAAATGCAAAAACAAAAAAAATGGTTCAAATGGCTCTGAGCACTATGGGACTCAACTTCTGAGGTCATTAGTCCCCTAGAGCTTAGAACCAGTTAAACCTAACTAACCTAAGGACATCACACACAGCCATGCCCGAGGCAGGATTCGAACCTGCGACCGTAGCGGTCCCACGGTTCCAGACTGCAGCGTCTAGAGCCTCACGGCCACTTCGGCCGGCAATGCAAAAACAGAGCTTCATGATCAGCTACACATCATTGCCTCATCCACCGTACGGCGCGTACCTGGCATCCTCGGACTTCAATCTCTTCGGGCCGCTTAAGGATTCTCTAAGGGGAACAGACTTTGAAGATGATGAGAGTGTCAGTCATGCAATGAAAACATGGCTACGCCTACAGGACAAGAGCTTTAACCAGCAGGGAATACATGCTCTTCCACAACGTTGGCGTAGGACCACAGAACGTTATTCCATTGCGACGAATATTTCAGAAACGAGTGATAATATTCCCTCTGTTCTTAATATCAGATGGTCATTATAGTCTGCACTCTGTGGCAAGGAGTGTCATTTCTAATGAGCATCCATTTCACTTGCTCTAAATATTACGTTCATGATAAAGTTCAATCTTTTTTGTGGATTATTCTCGTGAATTTTCGCATCCTCGCCAACAACGGTAGAAACGTTTTTCACGAACAGATATGCCATATATCATTCCTACTTATGAACAGCCACAAGACAAAAATTGTTTTAAAATTTTTTGAAATACTGTTTCTGATTTTAGATTTGAAGATACAAATCCAACTTAAGTTTTTATCTCTTGACGGTTCATACCGCTGTGACTTGGTAGTATGACGCCACAGAGATCACTAATGGACGACAAAAACAATGTGTATTCCGATAGTGTGCTTGTATGAGGATAATCGCTGTACAGTGACGCTGCTAGTTTTCAGCGCGCTTACTTAAAGTGTATCAAGCGACATTCTCAGTAGTTGCACACCCACGGAATTTCAGGTATCCTTTGATATTAAAAAGTCATCTAATGTACCTAACACGGACAAGTTCTGCACGCTGGACGGAATCTATTAGAAAGTGATTCTGTTAGATATCATGGCTTTCTCTGTTACCTAATACCCCTGTTAATCTCATGTTATTTTATCTGCCATTGCGACAGCCACCGTTCATCTAATGGTGACATAAAAAACCAAAAATCGATTTTCTAAAAAATTGTTGCATTACATAAGGAAACGGCTTCAGTCGCGTTACGATTAATGCTATCATTCGTGATAGTGTAACAACTGTGCATGAATAAACTGACCACATTGTATCACATTTTGCAGCTGACAAGGACTTCCTCCTCAGGCAGAAGAGACTTCTTCAGATCCTATGGCACGTCGGACAACCTATACTCGACCCTGAACTGAAGGAGATCGCGAGTTCCTTTAAACTTGAAGATCACGCTGGAGACTTCAAGGTACGTAAAGGAGAGAAACATGTGAATATCGTTTGGGCTGAGCTTATTCGCGGCAAGTGCTGTGTTGCTGAGGATATCCTTTGTTGCAGGACCCAGAGCTCGTCAAGACGTACTTAAGGTACTACGCACACGGGTTCTTCAAGAAACGTGGAGAGCAGTTCTCGGTGCACCACAAGTACGACCAGCTCGAGGCTAAGGCGCTCGTCGACATCCTGTACCAAGCAAAGGACTTCGACACCTTTTTCAAGGTGGGTACCGTTCCTCATTCCGAGTACCAGCCTGCAGTAGAAGGAATCTGACGCTTGCTTTGTATGTACAGACCGCCGTCTGGGCCAGGGAACACCTGAACGAGGGCCTGTTCGTGTACGCACTCAACGTCGCTAAGTTGCACCGCGATGACCTCTTCGACGTCGTTCTGCCGCCCTTCTACGAGATCTACCCCCAGCTCTACGTCTGCTCCGACGTCATCAGGGAGGCGTGGGGAGCAGCCTTAGAAGGTATGCGTGACATTCTACTTTCTTCAATATACTTTGTTTACAATGCAAAGTAATTTCGCGTTTCGTTACTCAAGCGCTATAGTGTGGTCTCCTCCTGGTCTCAGTATTAGTAGCCAATGTAATAGTTCGGAGTTTCAAAGATATTACAACCCGCAAGTCATATCTATTGAAATTATATAGGTGTTACCATTAACGTCACCAGGCGACATGATGTCACTGGTATTTCGTTTCTTCACAGAAAGCTATGTCAGTATTTCTCAAGTCAAAGCAGAATATGTGGTAAAGGGTAATTTCTACCATAATTTTTCCCTCACTTTCTCTGTACAGCAGTGGACTAAATGTCTAATGCCATCGTAGACGTCTAATCGACGTTGCGTTGTATTGTACTCCAGTCTCTCCGTATGGTGAAAGTGGGTTTTATATGATTCTTTAAATTTGTGCAACAATGTTTAATTAGAAGAAATTCTCTAAAAGTTCATCACAAACGGTCCTTAAATGTATCAGATTCGTACCGAATGAACTTACGTGTTCCTGTAATTACGACAAATGCAGCACATTTGATTTACAGCTAGGATACACGATTAACTAACAGGCATCATTAACTGGAATAATTGCATTACAAAGTTCACATGTTCCATGTACTGTCTTAATACAACAGGCGTAAGTATAGATGCACACATGTCTTACAGACACTGATGAAACATTTGCTTTACATAATATGAGCTAATTAAATTTGAAATGTAAATGAAGCAATATATTCACTTCTTTCCTTGTTAACCGATAACAGTACAGAGAACCAGACTGGATCTGCAGCTTGAGAACACACAAAGGGCTTATATGCAGCAGCAACAGTTCTGTTAGACATTGGTAGTGTAAATACTGATAGCAACTGGTTGTACATTCATAACCGATGTCGCACACTTTTAAATTTATTTAAAGTAGGAGTTAGAATACCGACATGGTTGCAATTGTTTGATAGATATGGTTTCTAGTCTGTGCACACGACCAGCTTCCAGATTAATAATCTCAAACTGTAAAAGTTTGGTATTCATGTTTTCGCAGTAATTCGAAAGCTTCTAGATCAACATACAAATGTAGACTCGCTAAGATGACTCTGTAAGGACGCAGACCATAAGCTATTTTGCTCCTATGCAGCCTTGTCTGTATTCTGACTTTGCCTTAAAAGTACTTTACAGAACTGGAGAGTCTTACTTTACAGTAATCAGTTTCGGAATGTCTATCGCAGGTCATGTACAAAGAATAAGTCAGTAGTTACATGAGTGAATGATCAGTGTCCTTGATCCCACAACAGGCAAGACTTTCGACAAGGACCGTCCATACGTGATCCGCGCAAACTATAGTGGCTACCCACGCGCCCACAACGCTGACGAACTCCTCTCCTACTACACTGAGGACATCGGCCTGGGCGCCTACCTCGACTTCATACACTACCGCTATCCCTTCTGGGCCAAGCTGTCCGAGTACAACCAGGCCAACTACACCCGCAGAGGGGACCACTTCTACTATGGCATCAAGGCCACCCTCAGCCGCTACTACCTGGAGAGGCTCTCGAACCACCTCCCTGACATCGAACCCGTCGACTACAAGAAACCCGTCCCCGGATCTAAGCCTTACGGCCCATTCGTCCAGTACCTCAGCACACTGGAGAGAAGACTTTGGGAAGCGGTCGATTTCGGCTCCGTGTTTGACGTAAGTGGGAACCTGCACTTATTTCACAATAATCTTCAACGTCAATTTAGAAGCTGTCTTTAACCATTTTACATCTCTATTTGCAGTCCGAATTCAAGAAATACTCTCTTCGCGACCCACTGAGCATTGAGATCTTTGGACGGATCGTGGAAGGTAACGCAGACTCCATCAACAGGGATTACTACGGATCATTCTACAACGGCCTTCTGAAGTACCTGGGACACGACGGTGACCATCATCACGGGGTATGAAGTATAAATGATGATTTGGTTTCTTAAAGTTCATTCGACACTACATTACTATAATAAATATACTTTCTTCCTAGCAGGATCCCTCACTCCTGGACAGACCAGCATCAACTTTCAAGTCTCCTCTGTACTACAAGATCGTTAAGCGAATTGCGCTGATACTGGACCAGTTCAAGAAACACCTTCCACCTTACTCACAGAAAGAGGTAAGAGACACAGACATTTAACGTACAGTTTGCGTACAGTTAAATAGTTCACTCCCGGCTATAATATTATCATTCGTAGCTTCTTTCAGTAATCTGCAGAAAATACTCAGATCATTCTCGGATACACATTTTTCGCGCCGCTACCTACAAAATGTGTGACATTGTTAATTGTTTGCCTCACGTTGTTCAGAGGCCTTACACGGTTCACACCTGCAAGTTTCCTTTCGGATCGGCAGCTACTAGCCACATCAGAAATTCCATTGGCTTCAAGATTAAGCACTTTAATTTACAACAGAGGAGCCACCGTATTTCCTAGCCGTGGTATTAACGAAATGTGAGAAGCATGAACTGTGTTCGCATTTGGGAGTGGGGACAACCGTCGGCTGTATAATGGAATGGCGAAAGTGAAAATTTGTGCAAGACCGATACTCGAACCTGGATTTCTTGCAAGCCGTCACCTCACCGTTAAGCCATCCGGGGACGACTCTCGGACAGACACGATCTCCCATATGTCGTAAAAAATGTGTCCTACAACCTGCACTCGTACATATGTATTTTTCCGTAGGCAGGGGAAACAATTATAACCGAAAGTCGCTTGTACGGTGGCGGCGTATGAGTACGATATTGGAGTGCCAGTGTTGTTCAGAAGTACGATGCAAAGTTCCTTTGGACATGCATGTTTTCTTTTTTTTGTGCATCACTTACATTACATTATACAGAGTGCATCTCCTAAGAGTCACCAGGCACGTTTTCTCTGGTGTTTCAGCATAATTTGCAATTTTGTTTTTGCACTGTGTAGCAGGATTCACGACAAAGAGATACCACTCACCACGTCTTCAAGGGACGCACAGTGTCAACGAACAGCGACGTTTTTTTCCCATTACAAACAAAATGATGTTTAAATTGGAATTCTACGTGTCCATTCCATAGAGTGGTCCCAGTTTAGCCTAGTACGATATTCGTTTTAGCGATAGGTATTTACAGGGACAGTAAAATACGAAGAATAAACACAACAATCCAGCAGCAACTCGGTAGCGCTGCGAGCTTGGCGGTAGCAGTCGGCGTGGGCCGGGGTAGAACTGTCATTGCTGGAGTACTGGTTATTCCTCGCGTTTTACTGTCCCTGTTAATATATGAGTATATCGCTAAAAGAGATATCGAACTAGTGCAGCGCACTATCGAATGGGTACGTAAAATTACGGTTTAAAAATAGTTTAGTTTTTAACGGGAAACAAACGGACGCTTTTCAACGACACTGTGCGTCACACGAAAGACACTACGAGCATTACTTGCCTGCGCTGACTCTTGCTACACAGTGCTAAAACTAAATTGCAAATATATGCTGAAACACCAGAGAAAACGTGCCTGGAAAAAAGTGTGAGGCCATGGGAAAAGGAAATAAAAGGAATTCAGCTTGGGATTAAAAAAGAGCAGAGAATCAGAGTGAAGTGCCTGGCTTTCGAGAACTATCTTGGCATTCTATCGAACAATAGAGAGGAAGCCAAACTTGCATTGGAAAAACTACACGAAATCTCACAGAAAACTAGGCTACAAATCTCATACGACAAAACACGGTATATGGAAAACAAACCTGTAGATAATCTTCCCATTACTACTCAGTATCGGAAAGTGACACAAGCTGCACACTTCAGATATCTAGGAGAGATAATCCAACCACCAGGACTGAACTCAATAGCGACTAAAGATAGAATCTCCAGATTACATAAAGGATATAAGCTCACTTGGAATCAATATAATAAGAAATCTATTTCTGTCAATGCGAAACTAAGGCAATACAATACAGTAGTCCTACCAGAAGCACTTTATGCTTCAGAAACCACAGTGATTCATGGTCGTACGAAGATCAGAGAGATTGAAAAGCCAGAAACCACAGTGATTCATGGTCGTACGAAGATCAGAGAGATTGAAAAGCAGGAAAGAAAAATTCCGAGGGAAATATATGGACCAATGTTTCGGGAAGAAATTTGGATGAAGAGGCCAACTAGGGAGATTTACGAAGACACGGAAACAATAACAGACACCATTAGAAAGAGAAGGATGAAATGTTATGGACATCTCAGCAGGATGAATAATAGCAGGCTCACAAGGCAAATCTTTGACATAATAAACAAGAGCAAAAACGAGACAAAGTGCATCAGTAAAACAGAAAAAGGCATTAAACAGAAATGGCTCTGAGCACTATGGGACTTAACTACTGAGGTCATCAGTCCGCTAGAACTTAGAACTACTTAAACCTAACTAACCTAAGGACATCACACAGATCCATGCCCGAGGCAGGATTCGAACCTGCGACCGTAGCGGTCACGCGGTTCCAAACTGACGCGCTTAGAACCGCACGGCCACACCGGCCGGCTGCAGACATTAAACAAGTGGGGACCATACAAAACAATAGAGAAGAGCTTAGAAACATCATACAGAAACACACACTTAATCAAGAACACACGGAGAACAGAACGGGAAAAAGATGGTCGGAAGAACGCAAGAGAGAACACAGTGAACGTATGAAGAGAATCTGGGAAGAACGAATAATGAAGAAGAAATCATGACTTAAAGTTCAGTCGCTCTGTTAAAAGGGAATAATCAAAAATAATAATAAATATATACATATATGGCCCACCCAAAACCGTATGTTATATATATATATATATATATATATATATATATATATATATATATAACTTATTTTTATGGCAGCTTCAAGGCTTCCAGCAGACCTAGTGACGCAGTATGTAAGCACTGAAACAGCCTCACAATATTTCCGTTTTTTACTCACCAGCTGTCTCTGCCCGGCGTGAAAGTTGAGAGCCTGACGGTCGACAAGCTGGTCACCTACTTCGAGGACTACGACTTCGAGCTGAACAACGCTATCCCGGTGGCGAGCATCGAAGAGGGCGCCAAACTGAACGTCGTGGCTCGCGTCCCGCGCCTGACACACAAGCCCTTCAACTACCACGTCAAGGTCACCAGCGACAAGGACGTCGACGTCTTCGTTCGCTTCTTCATCGGCCCGCGCTACGACGTCTACGGCAACGAGCTGTCGCTCAACGAGAAGAGGCACAACTTTGTCTACATCGACTCTTTCGTCTTCAATCGTAAGTTATTTACCACAGGCTTCTTCTTAAGTAAATTTTATTGTACTACACCTAAAGGGACAGGGGGCGTTACGTGACTGATATTACACTTTTGAAACTTGGTCATACATTAAAACTGAGAGACTGGATGGGACTCCAATCCAGACCTTACCTTTTACGGACAGTGTTATTACCGACTGAGCTATCTAGGCATGACTAACACCATTCCCTGCCCCCCTCTCCCCTCTGTCTCGCAGCTTCAGCTCTGCCATTTTTTTAACTCCTCATGAAGTCTGCATGCATTCTCAAGCTAAAGTTCATAGTCATTACACTCAATGTTTAGTGCTAGCGTCGTTGATTCATATTCTGTGAGACGTAATAGATGCATATAAGCATTTCAGCTCCCTCATCTTCTAACAACATATGAAATAAAGATCTCAAAAATATTGATGCCTGTTGCTTGCTACAACCTAATATTCAAATGGCTCTGAGCACTATGGGACTTAACTACTGAGGTCATCAGTCCCCTAGAACTTAGAACTACTTAAACCTAACTAACCTAAGGACATCACACACATCCATGCCCGAGGCAGGATTCGAACCTGCGACCGTAGCAGTCGCGCGGTTCCGGACTGAGCGCCTAGAACCGCTAGACCACCGTGGCCGGCCACCTAATATTAGTCACGTTTCAGATGCCTTATAGATTAAGGAGTCTAGTGGATTTATTAGTTTATACGTTTGTGCTGCCATAATCTGAGTTTCCACAGATTTGGTCATAGCAGATTTAGGCTGGAGGAACGAGTACTATATTAAATGCTCTGCCGATGGCTTAAATAAGAAGACAGAACGCCTCTGGAGCTTTAGTAAAAATTTGATTGCAACAAAAAGCCGTCTGAATATATACATCGCGTACTTACACACTTGTTGCTGAAAATGGGCACACCAATTAATTTGATATAAAATAATGATTATGCTGAGTGAAGTGTGACACTGGTTGAAGACCTGAACTTGTATTCTGTAATTGTGGATTCCAAATACCAGTCTGGTCATTCAGACTTAGGTTCTCCGTGAATTCCGTAAGCTTTCTTCAGCTGAATGTCAGGATAGCAATG
Source organism: Schistocerca piceifrons (assembly GCF_021461385.2). Lineage (NCBI taxonomy): Eukaryota > Metazoa > Arthropoda > Insecta > Orthoptera > Acrididae > Schistocerca > Schistocerca piceifrons. Next base: position 1,021,560,269 of record NC_060139.1, on the reverse strand, counting down.
TTTAGGAAATGAAGTATCGATTTTCACCCCTTCCTCCTAAAATTCAGGCTAGTATTCTGTCTGTATTGACGGGAAGTTAAATAGGCCTTCCGTTTTTTATAACCTCATTTTAACTGTTTAGCCTCAGTGCACTGCTAGCACTCAGTCTTCCCCCCGCCATTTTATAGCTCATATAGAGCATAAAAACAATCCCTTAACTAGGAGTCTTTTCTGCCCCATCCCCAGATACCAGAACCGCCAGTAGTCTACCTATCATATCTTTCATCAGTATCCTTACTAACAAAATGCAGCTAATATGGATATTCTGGAAAACTACTACCGATAGACGTCTCGGACATGTTTTATTTGATTCACTAGATCAGTAACAAGAAACTAAATGTAAATGGTGTTTTACTTTAACCTCGTACAGTTTTGCTATGGCTTCATATTAGCGAAGTTTCTACATTGTAGGCAAAATCTTTTATCAGCCTTAACTGCGATAACCAATCATTTGCGGACCTATGTTTATATGAAATTATGTTCTTTAGTTTTACTTTAGAATAAAATATTCAAATACTTGTATATCTTCGTGAATCATCTTGTGTATATACAAGAGATGGGTCATATGTATATACGCATGAAGGTTTCTGATATTATATATATATATATATATATATATATATATATATATATATATATAGTGAACAAAAGTCAACTAAATTTGAGTTTTTTTTTATTTTTTGTGATACCCCTACCCTCGGAGTACAGTTTATGTTGATAATAAAAGTTATCAACAATGAAGGAAATTTGTTTCTTTATGTTTTGTGATTGCTTGGGTATTGCTAGGTCTAAGACCGGCGTTTGATGATAGTAAACTTCGTTTGGTCACGGTTATGTTCTTTGCATGTGATAGCCTCCATTTTATATGCTCCTTGCTCAGAACGGGTGCTTATGAAATGTGAGACACGTACACGTTACGTGGGACACTGTTAATATTGTAAAGCACCCAAGGTCTCCTTTATAAGAATGAGGGATGGTTATTATGAAGTGGAATGTAAATAATGATTTCCATGATTTTACGTCAATGCACATAATTTGGAGATACACAGACAACTTCAGTAAAATTCTTCTGTGTGTGACTGCGTCATTTGTGATAAAATTACCGAAGTTCTGCCTCCTATTGCAAGCAGCCTTCGTCAGTGTACAACAGCCAGCGAACGATCTGTATTTTTGTCATAAAATGACGAGGTCACAAACTCAGAAGAATTTTATTGATAACGGAAGAAAAGTTCACAAGCAAACTTTGTCTTTTTCGCGGGCCCCATTTTTGATGCCGAGTTTATCACTAATTTCATTTCTACTACCCCTCATTACTTCCGTCCTTCTTGCAGTGAAAAAGGGAGAGAATGAGCTGGTGAGGAACTCCAAGGACTTCAACTACTACGGTCAGCTGCCGCTGAGCTACAGGAAGCTGTACGAGGCTACGGAGGCGGCCATCGCCGGCGGAAAGCAGCCCTTCATCGACGACTTCGTCCACAAGTACGGCGACATCGAGCGCCTGGCGGTGCCGAGGGGAACCCGCAGCGGCCTGCCGCTCTCCACCTACGTCATCATCACCCCGTTCACGCACAAGACAATCAGCAGGATCAACCCGTACACCGACGACGTCGGCGCCAAGATCTCCCTCTTCCCGTTCGACAGGCCCATCAACGAGCTGGACTTCGGCGTGTCCAATTCGTACTTCGGCGAGACAGTCGTCATTCACAGGAACGCCGAAGAAGTCGCCGCTGCCTGAAGCTGTACAGTATTGTCTGCTGATTTAAAACGCCTACTGCCCAAGTGTTCATTTTCTGTGACTTAGGTAGTAATCAAATAAACACATTTTATACGCTCTTCTATTACCTTTGGCTATTATTTCGTTATCCTCATCACCACTATTTCCTTCTTAATTATTGTGTTACGACGTCTCTATATCGATTTCGTCAGAAATGGTGTGGTAGTTCGGACGTTCTGGTTTTAATGTTTCTCTAGTCAGTTGCTGGTTGATGGCTGCAGACACAACATCGCTTTCACACTGTTCTACGGAACCCTGTTCATAGATATTGGCCACTGGTGGGATCGTGTATACGATTGATGTTCATCAACTCAGCACCAGACAATGTCTGAAGATGGTGTATTGAGTCAATGAAACTGGTTGCAATATAATGCAATACCATCAGAACGACGTCTGTAGGTATTTCATTTTATTGTTTAAGTGAACGGCCAAAGTCCCGCAGACCACCAATCACAAAGATGGGCGTCCAAAGAAAGACATTATTTTTATCCTCTAGGTAGCAACACTTAGCTCACTCTAAAACCCCAGCTTGCGGGATAAGTGGGTTAAGGATTTGTTCACTTATTTTGTCGGCGGAGTCAGTTACAACCAATGTCCACCCATGTAAGACCTGATATTCCGCTGTTTTTCCACTTTCTTTTTCTTTCAAAAAGTACTTGTCGATACCAAGTTAATATCAACACGTGTATACAGAGTTTAGAATGGTGTCTCTTATTTTTCACCATTTCCGTGATATTGTTGTTTGTAAGAAGGGGAGATTGGCAGGACATATTCTGAATCAAAAGATAACCAGTTTGGTACTGGAGGGAAGTATGTGTGCTTGTAGCAGGGGTAAAATCGTAGACGGAGACCGAGAGATAAATACAGTAAACTGATTCAGAAGGTTGTAAGTTGCAGCGGTTATTTTGAGATAAGGAGGCCTGCACAGGATACGGTAGCATGGAGAGTTGCATCAAACCAGTCTTGGGACTGAACACTACAACAACAAACAACAACTGAAATTGCTATAACTAAAAGGAGTGGGGACGGCACTGGTGATATGAGCTCAGAACATCGTTAATTGCTACATATTTTTTGTGATTTTCCAATCAACACAAGTAGAAAATTTCCATCGAGAACTTCAGTATATTCTGAGATCGTCCAGGCATCCTCTGTCTTCCTAAACGTGATTGCTTTCTACACAACGTGCGCACGACAAGAAATTATTTCCTTGTTTCAAGTTTTTGGTTTTACACATCGGATCCTGACTAGCATCCCACTCAGCAGTCTAGTGACCAGGGATAAGCTGAACTCGACGGTCGCCACCGATGCGACCCCCAAGATAGTTTTCAATTAAGTACCACTTTATACGTCGCGACAGTGCACGATGTAGAGCGACGTAAATACGAGTAGTTGGCTTCAGCATCCCAGCTAAAGAAATTTCAAGCATAGGTTCTGCAAACGTACCGGAAAACCAGTTTCTGCTGCCACAACAACAACAAAAAATCACTATACACAGCCCATTTAGCTTCAATTTCCCCTTTAGAACGGTCTATATTAAAGGCTCTTAGAGGATGTCATTGCCCTCACGCCACATCCAGCACCAACAATCCAAGAATCTGAGGTTAATAAGATTTTAGAGCGTTTTACGAATCTTCGAGAAAAATGTTCCAGATAGGAGCTACTGTCGAAGCGAAAAAAAATTAGTTCCTTAAATCTTTCCACGATGATATCATAATTATGTCTTCGTTAGTACTTACATGCAGTAGTGAAAAATTAAAATTGTAACAATATAACATAGCCGAAAAATTCTGAAATAGGTATCATTACCAAGTAGGAACAGTTTCAATATGTTTTTAAAAATCTCAGTCTCGTCCATAACATTATCTCCGCCACTTGGCGATATACACAAAGTATTATTTTCTTTTAACCGTGTCAACCGATTTCTGAGACACATATGCTTTCAAAGGACGATAACGAAATTATTTCCTTTCCGTGCAACTTGCAAAGCGTCCCAATCTCAATTACAATATGTGCTGGAAATTACATGTTAAGTTCGTCTTGAAAACAGTGACATTTGAAATACATGGTCAACAGTCAATATATTAACAAGTAAATTCTTACTTAAATTGCCTCCTCTACATATAGAGTTTCAACATTTTTGTATTATTCAGACAGCTGTAGAATGATGAGTCTCTATGGCCCTACATGGCTTGAAAAATATAGCGAATTCAAAATTTTGTGTGTAATGTGACAAAACGTTAGTATTGAAAGGCTGTGTTCGGTCCCCATGACTGTCCTGCCTTCTTTTATGTGACGTTCCAGTGCAGCCTTTCATTGGTTGTTTAGGTCCTGAACATATAAGAATTTCAGGTAACCAACAAACATAATCTGCGAATAAGAACGTAGGATTTCGTAGACGGAGTCGATTTCAATAAAATTCGATATATAACCATGACATGGTCAATCTGGGAGTGATCTGCAATGTAAGATAAGTGAAGGATACTTCACCAGCCAAGATCTCTGAAAATGGCATTTTATTGGCTGATCGGTTTCGACAGAGCTATGCCGTTATCGTTAAGTTCCAATGATGACAGCACAGCTCTGTCGAAACCGGCTATCCAATAAAATGCTTCTTTAGCGATATTTGCTTGTGAAAGTTTCTTCAGTTATCAATAAAATTCTTCTGAGTGTGTGACCTCGTCATTTATGACAAAATTACATATCGTTTGCTGGTTGTTGTACGCTGATGAAGGCTGCTTGCAATAGCAGGCAGAACTTCGGTAATTTTATCACAAATGACGCAATCACACACAGAAGAGTTTTACTGAAGTAGTGTGTGTATCCCCAAATTATGTGCATTGACGTAAAATCTTGCAAATTATTATTTACATTCCACTTCATCATGATCATTCCTCATTCATATAAAAGAGACCTAGGATGCTTTACAATGTTAATAGTGTCCCACGTAATGTGGACATGTCTCAAGTTTCATAACCTGGTCAAACTTTCTATTCAGTCAGTTCAATAGTAGTAAGACTCATGAAGGATAATTTAACTGAATGTAAAAGTGCACTTATGGTGTACCTGGCTTTTTTGTTGTGTGTTGTAGTTGGTAACTGGGTACACAATCCATGATGAAAATGACCACGACGAATCAAGATTATAATTTTCCACTGTTTCTCGTTTCCCCTATAGCAATTTAATCTCTGCGATTAGGTCTCGACATAACCACAAGATCAGATATCGTGACATATTCAAAAAACTAGCCAAATATTTGAGAGAATCAATATTATAACATCGAGCGATTCTCATTTTCTACCTTACACTGTCACAAGGTTAGTTACAAACTTCGATAACAAACTGCCAACTGCAGTATGCAACGGAAGTGCCAGGTCCACTGTATGTGCAATGTAGCCGAAAACATGACAAACGCAAGCATTACACCTGTTCATATCGTTCAAATGGCTCTAAGCACTATGCGACTTAACGTCTAAGGTCATCAGTCGGTATACCTTTCCAGCAATCAAACCAATGTAGCCCACCGTAGAGCAAGTGCTAATAGATATAAAATACCACCCTCAAGTGACACCAATGTTTGAAAACACGACGTAAAGCAAGTCAGCAGGTCGTAAAATAATAAAAAGTTCTACTAAACAATGTTGTTAGCGATTTTTCGTTACCATAGTGCCTACCTTTATTTCTTGTGTATACGTGGACCCAAGTAGCACAAAATTCTTTAAATACTCATGCATACTGTCAATGCATGTATGTTGACTTATAAATGAAATATTGTATGTAATGTTTACTGCAAAATTATATGCCGAGACAAATTGATTTACTAAGGCAAAAATGGAGGAGAGGAATTTGTCACAAGATCGATTCTCATATTGAATGGAATGAATAGTGGATACATTGAAAGGTGGTTTTCAAGGATACAAGAGCTAGCTGTTATTACAAATGATGCAGAAAAGTGGAACAAATGCTATCTGACGTCAAATAAATAATGTCTTTCCCACTGAGATTTGCGTAGAAATACGTTACAGTATGGGCATCAAAATGGAGGAAGATAATTTCGTTGTGTTGACATCTTCTTAATGAGTTTTGGTGAGGAGTATCAAATTACTAAGCAATGCTCTTGTGATGAACAGTACATTTAATTATTTTGCGCCCATTTTAAGATAACAGATGATCACGCTGTAACAATTATATAGCGGTCATTGCGGTCAAATGTGACTGGACAAGCAACTTCATTTGCTAGTCTGAATTTATTTATAACTTCCAGAGAAGTCATTTGGTTTAAGTTAATTCGGCGCCTAAGGGCATCAATAATAACTGTGTTACGTAACGCGGCACGAAGTCTTATCAGTAGTAACGAGGGAGGCTGAGATACAGAAGTAGCAGCAGTATAACCTGGTCAACACAAGCTAAGGGAGCGAAGGGTTTCAAGCATTGCTGCAACACAAGGTAACGATACCACATAGCTACGAATGATAACAAATGACAGTCTGTATCGTTACGGACCATACGGAATTACTTAACAACACCAGCCTACTGCTACGGTGGTTAAACGTAGTTATACTAAACTAATAAATTACGAGAAAATTAAGTACTCTCACAGATACGGTGAATCAAAGATCATATCTCAAATCAATATAAGGATAGCGAATGAAAAGTGTAAATAATAGACAATTTGTATTAACAGCTACTTAAACGCCATAATTCTGTATATGAATGTAACAAGAGATCAAATAAATTTGGTAACAGACCCCAAGAATTAATCATAAGTTTAACATCTTACTACTCTCATTAATATCTGTCATTGTAGGCTCCTTCGCCATAAAAGAACATTTAGTTATCAGTTCATTAGGAAAGTAATATTTGTTGACATTATCTACAGATACGTTAGTATACATTTTACGGTTAGATTCGACTAGACATTTTTCAGTGATGCAAAGCTTCATAAATCGGCTTTCTAACTTACGATATAGCACTCATTTTTTCTTCGTTAACCCTTCTACATTCTTCAGTCCAATCGGTTCCTGTTTTCTTCGCATTTCCTTTCTCCAGCTGCACTTCCAAGCAGCCAGTCTTTTGACTGTACGAATTTCTGTCTAAAATTTCGAAGAAATAACGTCGAGGAATTTATTTGGCCCGTTTATAGATTGTTTTTTTACTTGTTGAATCTGTCTGTGGGCTTATGTTGTTCAGTACATGTGGATTTTTGTGTGTGCTGTCGGTTTTGAACTGAACGCTGTCGCATATCATCCGAACAGTAGTAACATACTCATAAAACGTAAGGGTACGTCTAGTAAAGACACCAATAACGTTCCAAGACGTCCATCTCCTTTATTGAACACTATACATACGAAGACGTGTACGAGTTTTACACGACACTCACACACACACACACATATATATATATATATATATATATATATATATATATATATATATATATATATACCGGGTGATCAAAAAGGTAGTATCAATTTGAAAACTTAATAAACCACGGAATAATGTAGATAGAGAGGTGAAAATTGGTGCATATGCTTGGAATGACATGGGGTTTTATTAGAACCAAAAAAATACAAAAGTTCAAAAAACGTCCGACAGATGGCGCTTCATCTGATCAGAATAGCAATAATTAGCATAACAAAGTACGACAAAGTAAAAATGATGTTCTTTACAGGAAATGCTCAATATGTCCACCTCCATTCCTCAACAATATCTGTAGTCGAGGAATAACGTTGTGAACAGCACTGTAAAGCATGTCCGGAGTTACCGTGTGGCACTGGCGTCGGATGTCGTCTTTCAGAATCCCTAGAGATGTCGGTCGATCACGATACACTTGCGACGTCAGGTAACCCCAAAGACAATAATCGCACGGACTGAGGTCTGGGGACCTGGGAGGCCAAGCATGACGAAAGTGGCGGCTCAGCACACAATCATCACCAAACGACGCGCGCAAGAGATCTTTCACGCGTCTAGCAATACTTCGTTTTTTTTTTGTTCTAATAAAACGCCATATATATATATATATATATATATATATATATATATATATATATATATATATATATATATATATATATGTGTGTGTGTGTGTGTGTGTGGGTGGGTGTGTGGGTTTATTTACGGGGTGGAGAGGGGTGTTACAGAGGCAGAAAGGGATGGTTGGAAGTTTTGTCGATAGAATCGGCTAAATCTGTGCAAGTACGTGTTACATAACGGAGAATTATGTATCTAACAAAATCATTCTCCAAAAGCCGGACATGGAGCATTGGATGCTTTTCTAAGAGGTCTGCCACACGATATGACAAGACAACTATGGGTACGAAACCACAAAGCCTTTTGCCGTTAACTACAGTATAGCTACGGAAGTAGAGGAGATAGACGTCTCAGCAATAAAGACGTATTTTCCCTGCTCCTGTAAAATATTATAGATACGAACATTCGGTAAAGATCCAGAGGTAGTGTCGATAACTACAATTTGGTAAGCGTGGTGCGTTAGGGAACGGGACTATAGAAATAGAAGGCGGAATGGGCAGGGGCGAAACAGTCAACCGTTAATCACTAACGGGAATTTCAAGTAGGCCAGATGGTGTTCCCAGTAAATATTAAGGCTGCGAGAACGTGTGCAGAGTAGAAATGTTGCTTAGTGGGTGTTGCGAGTGGTAGGAAGCATAGATTTTTGTTGGAGAGAGTGTCAGTGGTAAATCATAACCTCTTAGATGAGAGGCCGTTGAACGCTCAAGGTTAAAAGTTATGTGGTGTAAACAGTAGTGTTTAGAGCCGCTGGGGTCAGCATGGCTGCGTATTCGGGGTAAGGTGGAAGGATTCCGAGTGAAAGAGGACGTTATGCTTCATATTGGTGAATGGTACTGTGCAGTCCTAGGGTTAGGTTTTCTGTTTAGTCGTCAGGATAAAACTGGTCTCCGGCGACGCACGGTGGATCTTGGGGTAACACTGTTCCAGCTAGGGGAAACTGTCGCCAGTGGTACGGTCGTCTGTCATGAACGATAAACCAATTACGCTGCAGGTGAAATCACTACGGTTCAGTACACTCTTGTTGAGTCGGCCATAGTGCCGCTTTGATCGTCGCTGGAGAGGCAACTTTGTACATAGGCTTTCGCCTGTACTGTCAGACTTACGGTTACGGATGGTTTGAAAATGGACATAATTGTCAGAAACTAGTCACCATCACGAAATAAAGAAACTGCTTAATGCGTCTTGTGAAGGACCTACAACTATTATAAAACAAGTTGCAGACCTATTCACGTGCAGCATGCTGCAAGATAGTAGTTACCACACTGTCGGGCCAGCAGAGAGATCAGAGTCGTACAGGGTGACAGTTTTTGAACTATATGAAAAAACGTAAAATAGTTACAAACTAAGGCGTCCACACACTTTATTCAACATGTAAATGTCACTACATACATTCGGATTTAGATTATGAGACATTCGATATGCCGGCCATCCTTGGCGATGACGTGGCGCAGACGAATAGCGAAATTCTGCATGACCCGCTGAAGTGTCGAAACATCGATGTCGTCGATGACCTCTTGAATGGCTGTTTCCAGCCCAGCAATGGTTTTGGTGTTATTGCTGTACACCTTGTCTTCAATATAGCCCCCAAAAAGGAGTCGCATGTGCTCAGATCCGAATAACACAGCGGCCAGTCGAAGCCTATGCCAGTGGCCTCTGGGTACCCAGAGCCAGAATGCGGTGCCCAAAGTGCTCCTCCAGGCCATCAAACACTGTCCTGCTTCGATAGCGTCAAGCTCTGTTTGGCATGAACCACGTCTTTTCGATATCAGGGTGACTTTAGACAATGAGTATGAAATCATCTTCCAAAATCTTCACGTACCGTTCGATGGTCACCATACCATCAAGGAATATCGCACCGATTACTCGGTGACTCGACACTGTACACCAATCAGTGAACCGTTTGTAACAACAACTGTACATATAATAATTTTTTCTTCTGATTTTCGATAAATTAGTGTAAGCAATGTTTTGATTTCATTTCTTTTTCTTTTCGCGTCATTATGTTAAAGAAACTGTAAGCAACTTTGGAGGTGAATATTAATATTTATGTCAAATTTCAAGCAATGCTGTAACAGAATTGAAGTGTAACTTATGTTGAATCTATTGTAACAAGTTTAAAAATTGTAATTGTGCGCCTGGTCCATACGTAGGCAATGTATTAGGATATGTGGAATGTAAAACCTTTGGTGAATACCCTGTCTGGAGGGGAGCGGTAAAAGGTGAATGGCAAGCGAGCGCGGGAAAATGCACACGAGCGCGGCACGGCATAACGGGCTCAGTAATACAGTCGAAGTTGGGCATCGGTCTGAGGAACACGTTCCGGGTCGAGGAGGCTATCCTGGAAAAAGTGGTTTCATTGAGCCTCGGATGTGCCGTTTCCGACGACAATACAGTATGGCTATATTTTATAGGCACTGAATTGAAAAGGATTGCGACGCTAAGAAGAAGCAAAGTGCCGATACAGCAAGAGCCATAGCTGTGATTGTATGTGTGCTGTGCGCCTCGCCATCTCGCCGCCCGCTAACCGCCGCATCGACACGAATAGGTTGAATCTTTAGAATTGTATTCGTGTGGACCAGTGTTAATTTTGTTCCTGACTGTTCAATAACAACTTAACTTTTACCAGAATTGTCCTATCAATTAATTATCCTTATCACTAACCTAGACAGGGTCCTTTCCACATGTTGTGCAATCCGAGTGCCCCGAAATGAAGATTTAAAGTTTATGTTAATAAGAATTTCCTGCAGACCTTTTTATGCTAGAATGAATTTTAAGGAGCTTTATTGTTAATGAAAATATAAACAAAGAACAAAGGTCTGACAAAGTTGGAAGTTAATTTTGGAACTGGTTCAGTAATGAAGCTTAATTAATTTGAGACAAAAATAATGGTAGTTAAATGAGGAAGTAATAAGACAAAAAGAGTAGTAACTCATATTTTGTAAATCTTGAGTGATTAATGTTTCCAATAGTTAATAGTTGCAACACAGTGATCATAACAGTTTCAGGGTTCCCCCCAACCCCCCCCCCCCCCCTCCTCCACTCCTTTCTTTTCTATTCATTTAAATTCTGGAGTGTACTGAACTGATTTGACCTGCAAAGTTAAAGTCAACATAAAACCTAAATTTATCAGTGTTTTACCCTTATTAAAATAGACATTGTTTGTGTGTTTCAAAAGTGCTATTTCTAGGGTAACCTATGCCCGATTTCAGTCAGATCAATAGACAGAACGCAGTTTGTAGTAATCATTGTAGTGTAATGTTGTGTATTTATAGCTTGTCCGAATTAGTACAGAAAATGAAAGTATTAGTTCAGTAGATTTTTCTGGTTCTAAAATTTAACATATAATGCAGTATTACTACGTGTTGTCATGCTTATACGTACATCCACTTGTACAAGGAAAAACTCACTTAATGCCTAATTAGGCTGGCGACCGTATTATTAACAATTGGTAACATCTGCAGGGTATGTTTCTTGTCCGTCCTAACGTGAAGTTGCACTTTATACTTGCTTGACGTATCATTGTGTTACTGACTGGGTATAAGTCCGATTTTGCTTCCATTCAGGTACACGCGGTCGACATATGTACTAAAATCCTTTCTTAAAAGGTGAAGCCCGTCAACTTATCATAGTACAGGTTTTAAAGAGTTAACGTACACCCGAGCGTAGACGTTACACGTTGAGCGACGAACCCATCCAAATGAAAGCGGTCTTCGTCGCTAAATCATGCTTGCATTCGCATACTAATTCCTATCATTCCCCGGGGCCAATCTTGTAGTATGAACGTCCTACACAAACCGTTCAGAAGTTATGACGATTTTATTTTATATAGTTCAATAATTGTCATCCTGTAATATCATCGACCCATCAGGAAGGAAGAACCACTGTAGCATTAGAAACCCGACTGCTTCACGTCCGAATTTAGGCTCTGCTGGAGCTCACGTGACGGGAACCGATGCCTTATCAATACAAGTACGCACGAGGTTCATGTTAATGTCACCGCCCCCCCCCCCCCCCCCCACACACAATTTTGGGCCAGTTGAGTGCAGTCCAGCACCCGCAAGTTTCGAAGGAGGGCTGTGGCGATCTTCGAGTCGACATGAATCTACCAGCTGCTACCATGACACTTGGTATTCTCTAGCTGCACGGCTACAGTTGGCTATGAGTCTGCTGCTGTGGACTTAGCACCTTCCAGCCAGTAGGCCACTTCCGAGCTTACTTCCAATCGCTGCCAGTGTCGTATCCTGGAGGGCTAATGTCTGAGATCGGGACGTGGCAGTTCCTCAGTCACCTTGGCTTGTCGGGCATAATGTTGACGTCCGCTTCCACTTGCAGGCACTGCTCCTGGAAGCTGTCTTCCCTTGCGGGTTTCACCGCGGGAATCCGCGCCTCTGCCTCGAGCTGTGAAGCTGCGACCAGTCGGGGAACACGAGGCCTAGGCCGCCGTGCGCACCAAATGTCAGTGACCTCGCTGTATCGCGGACATCATAGTTTCTCTGGGCAAGCGACACTGTGAGCTGTGAGGAACTGTAGGCAACTTGCTTGCCTCAGTGCTTCCGCTCTAGGGAGGTGGTTAATGCTGACGCAACTGGTTATCCGGTTATGTGGGTTTTTTCAAAACCAGTTTAAACTGACCCTTGAAATCGCTCAAAATGACGGCTTCTGAAATAACCGATTATCGGTTTTTCCTTCCTATTATTTCTTGTAATAAACGTAGAAATCGAACGGAGATTGAAGAACTTCGACTCTCTTAGTTTCAACACACACAGACTCAAAATATTAAATTAAATTGACAGGTAAAACAAAATCTAGTCTGGCCACAGTTCGCGTCTTTTCTCGAAAAGTGGCAAGTCATTGAATACCGCAAATAATCAGCAGTATTCTCCTACTGATTCAAATTTTTTAAAACTCTGTTCAAAGATATTTTTGTAACCGGTAATCATACCACTATCTTCAGCGTTACGAACAGTCAGTGCTAAAGGGTGAAAACTGAGGTTGAAGAACACTGCTTTCCGTCTTAATTTGTCCATTTATAAGGGCTACAAGCTGATAAAGGCAGTAGGTCACCTGATTTCTATTTTTGTCGTAAACTATTAATGGGTACTTAAATTTTAAGTTTTCTACTCATAAGATGTCACAAGTTCGTTGTGGTTCCGTCCGTTTGTTATCTGTTAAACGAAATGGAAAATTGTACTTCATTGATACCGTAATTCACAAAGTACTTCGAGACTAGGGATGATACTATCATTCCGTAATACAACTGATACCTGACAATGACAGCTACAAACTAGCCTGTAGTCCAGATGGGACAAGTCTTACACATTGCATGTACACACGTACTATCTAACACGCCACCACACAGGGATCAGGTGTATAATTATCCCAGCAATGCCGTACCAGTTCTTAAACCATGTGTTTGTTGTGTTTCTGCCTGCATTGCTAATAAAACATCACTGACCACTTTCCCAATGTTCTGTAGAAATTCAATATTTCAAAGCCAAAGAAATTTTACAAATAAAAATTACTCGTTTTTGAAAAAGGTTTATATGAAAATGAAATATGTTATTATTGGTACTACGACTAAATGACATTTCGGTTTTTTTTGCTCTGTTATTAGTATAAATAAAAAAATTGATATAGCGTAGAGCAAACAAATCCGGAAAAATAGCGATTATTCGGAACTAAAACACCGGTATGCGTTTAAATCGGTCGGTTTATCCCCAATCTTACCCCGCATACGCAATCTACCGCAAACGCCCTTGCGGAGTTGCTACAGCCGAGTGTCGCTAAGACTATTTTAGTTTATCACTTTTTCAAATCCTGGATGATACTGTCGATACCGAGATGTCGTTTTATTAATGAGAAGCTCCTCCAATTGCTTTTTTTTAGAACATTATGGAGTTCATGCGACCGGGTTCGGTCCTTATATTAGTCCATAATCAAGTGTATATGTAACTGCCAAATATTAATTCACAATATTTTAGTTTTTGTAAAAGGAGACGAAAGACCATGTTTATATGTGTGAGTAAAGTAAAAATACAGAAATAGTGTACAACTTGCGTTACACTGTAGAGAAGCAACGTCAAATGCTAAAAACAGTTTAGTAGATTTAAAAATGTTTTGCACCTAATGACGTCCTTACAAAACGGGTGTACCGTAAGTATAGAATTATAGATAAATTCAATGAATGTCACGGGGCAAGAGAAAAACTGTTATCTTGATATTTTATTGATATTTGTTACGTTGAACTGACAGTGTAAGGCATTTCGGACGTTCCGAATAACGAGAAAAATTTTGTTATGAAATTTTTGTTACGAATGGTCATTCTGTAAGAGAGTACAATGCACGACCCGTTTTGTTGCTGAGAAGCATCGTATTGATTTCGAGTATATGGTATTCTCAACTTCCCGCAATAACTGCAGTACTTCGAAAAACGAAGTCCGACCGAGAGATATTGAGGACTGTGAAGAAATCACAAGGTGACCAATTTAATAACAGATTCCGAGCAAATTTTACATCGCTATTCAATATCATGATAACCAGCCAACGGGACGTCGCAATCTCTTCATGTATAGGTTATGACAACATTTTAAATTTTTTAAATTCGGTCAATAATTAACTTAGAGAGAGTATTGAAAAGTAATTTCGGTCTGTCTTGGAAGCGGTTACATAGGCAACTTGCAATTGGAATTATGCTCTTCACTGTTGCGAAGATATTTTCACGTAAACGAGGGTGACTGCATTAATACACCGAATACATTACAGTTACATTATCACTCTCTAACACACCGCCAAAATGTTCAGAATATATCCCAGAACAATCTCTGCAACTTTGTTGGTAGTGTTTTGGTTCATCCTGTCGATTTTTTGATGCCTACAACCAACTTAGGAATTTATCTTGTTAACAAAAAACTGGCTCTGAGCACTATGGGACTTTACTACTGTGGTCATCAGGCCCCTAGAACTTAGAACTACTTAAACCTAACTAACCTAAGGACATCACACACATCCATGCTCGAGGCAGGATTCGAACCTGCGACCGTAGCGGTCGCGCGGTTCCAGACTGTAGCGCCTAGAACCGCTCGTCCACTCAGGCCGGCTATCTTGTTAACAATCAGGGAGAGATTTACTATTGAAATTTCGGGACACCACTTTTCACGAGGAGTCGGCCGAACATTACTTCCCCCATATACCTCTCGAGTATTTCTAGGAGGAGACAATTCGAGAAATTAGAGCCATTACAGAGGCTTACCGACAATCATTCTACCCACGCGCTAGTTGCGAGTGGAACAGGGTTGGAGGGATCAGATAGAGGTACCGAAAGTACCCTCCGCCACACACCATTAGGTGGCTTGCGGAGTATGATGTAGGTGCAGATGAGAACAACATCTTGTTTGAAATTTTTCAGAAAATCTTTTCTGCATACAAAGAAAACACATAAAATTGTGCAATGCTAACAGATTCTCTCTCCTTCGTTATAATAACCATCCATAGTTGTACAGTATTTTCCAGGAAGAGATCCAGTCGCTGCAGTGACAGTCATAAACGAAATGGTAATATTACAACACGACGGCCGACTTTGAATGACAAAAGTGTGCCTTAAAATCCTCTCCGATCCACCATTTAGATACGGGTGATCATGTCGGATTTGCTTTTGAGTAAGATAACCGTTAGTGAAACAAAGAAATTCTCAATGTTTTGTGTGAAGTTTTTGAATCGGTAAAAAACACATGTTACCAAAACTCGTCGCCCTGTATAAGTATACTTGTGTATATGTATATATATACATGTGTGAAAACATTTCAACTAAACAACATCACAACAGTGGTAGAATGGAAAATGATACCGAACAAGTTCTATATGGAGTGTAAGGTGTACTTTTGAAGTCTGTGAATGTTTCGCTGTTACAAAATGTGTGCTGAGATGGTCCCGCGCATTAAGCACATTTTCCCATACGGCTGGCAAGTACAAGATTCCATAACATGTACTGCGCTTGAATTGCAACCACATCATATTACTTATGTACTTTTCCAAAATCAGGTAGACGAATAGAAACAGGGGAAATATTCTCTATTCATAGTTACAAACTTATTTTACATTCGCCGTAATGAAACTATAATTTAATTGCCATTTCTCTCTTAGAAACTACTTCCTTTTAGAGGACACACATCAGAATTATTACCGGATTCAAATAATAGTAAAAATATATTCAGTCCTGTAAACTCTAATCTATTTCTCAGGCAGCAAACAAAGTTCTTTCCTGGTTTCCCTCCCAAGAATATCGGTCTTCTTATTATGCACTTAAAACTATTACCTATGTGTAGATGAGTGTACGAGTGTTACACCACGAAGAGTACATATGAAGTATTGATTGTCTGAACAAAGTTACGCATCAAACAGCTAATTTGAGAAAAAACAATATTAAGGTAGCCTTTTTTCAAGAATGTTACTAACATGATTCTGCAGGGTACGTTTAAATAGTCTTACCTGGTGAGAGTACCGATTGTTTTTATGACGAGGGACCTTGAAAATATTTAGCGGATTGTAACTTCTAAGCACTAGATCCGTTATATATTTTCAGGTGGTGCCCCACAGCACTTATATATTTGAAAAATGTGATGCTGAGCTGCTGGTAAAATACATTATTTACACGACTACTGTCAGTCGTGTGATCATCATCAGGTTCATAAAAGTATTCTTAGCATGATGTTAGGAGAAATATAAAGTCATTACCGTCAGATAATAAAACCATGTTATCATATCGTAATATAAATTACGTCGCCAATCTATAAAAACTATGCTAGTGAGTGTATTCATTCCAGTGAAAACTGTAATCAGCTTTAACGCTGTGAACAGTTTTATACCACCCAGGCGACTGAACAGCTGATCACTGTTTTTTACTCAAGATTCGGATCTGTTATACGTTGGTAAGCTGAGGTGCACTTTACAAATTTAGGTGCTGAGTAGAGTAAAACAACAGTTATAAATTCGTGATTCATATGTAAACCCAAAATAGATGCAAATAGTCCTCCTACTATATGTGACCCGCTAATCTCGTATTTTGTAGCTTGTTATCCATCACGATGATGAACTTGGAAGAAGTATATATGACCGACAGTAACATGAAACAAATCTTCTCCAAATGGTCACATTTAAACCATAGATTTAGGACGTATGTAATTTTGAGAAAGATACTTGTTGAGAGGTCAGCGAGCGACAGTCATATTGACCCGGTTTCAGTTCTCGGTACTGCCAGGGATTTTTGCTTGCTGGGAAGAGTGGAATACGAAGCACTCAGCCTCGTGGGGCCAACTGAGGAGCCACCTGAACAACAAGTGGCGGTTCCAAAGCCTGCGAAACTGACAACGGCAAGCAGAGCAGTTTACTGACCGCATGCTTCTCAATTGCGCATCCGGACGACTACTTATGGCACAGGATGACACGGCGGTCGCTCGCCATCGTCAGGTTCTCTTGCCCTCACCGCGGCGTTACTCTCCCGTTCTACACTCGTACAGACAAGTGTCGCAAGAGCTCAAGGATACTCTATACTAAACGACGTGGAATGTTGGTTCATCCGCGCAACGTACAACGAGACCGCACGGCAATAGGATTTTTTAAATTTCAAAACTCAAATATCAGTCTTCCGAGCGGTTCGGTAGAATTCAGAAAATTCTCGAGAAAATAGGGTTGAAATTTTCGACGTGTCTTTCCTTCAGTTGTCAACGGGCCTCACCACTCCGTGGTAGTGTGCTCGCCTGCACCGTTTGTGGCCGAGCTTCGATTCGTGCCGAGTGCAAATTTGTAAACAAATGTGCGTGTTCTACGAACCTTTCCGAGAAGAGCAAAGTACCTAAGTACGAAAAAAATAATTTTAATGTTTTCTTATTCATACAACCTCTATTAAACAAACGCTTACATAAAAGAACGGTAATTAAGAATTCATATTTTGTGTGTGATATGTGAATAGAAATAGGAAGACGTCCATTTTTGATGAAAATGACAAATATATATGTGTTGATTGTCATATATTTGATGAACTGTATATTCACGTTACGTAGGTAATAGAACTGAACGGAAAGTACGAAAAAAATAATGAACGAAATGAGGCTCGAACCAGACACGGCACCTCAAGGGCTTCCGATTTCTTTTTCGTCTTTACAAAAGGGCTACCTATTTCTTTTTCATCTTTACACATTTTACACTTCACGGAAATGCTAGTAGAATATGCACCATTGTTAAAAAAAACTTACATCAGTTAGGACTCGAACCTGAATCGCCCACGTTGCAGGCAAGCTTTCTGACAAACAGCCACTTCGCCCTTCAACGAAATGGGCCGTGATGTACTGCAGTAAAGATAGTCGGAAAATTTCGAAATCGATTTTCTTGAGAATTTTTGAGAGTTTCGTCGAAATGCTTCGCCGGATTGATATCTGCGTTCTGAACTTTACGTACCATAAAGATAAAAAATTGTAAAAAAAAAAGAAAAGATTGCCTTGATATCTATATATGTACAACCTGACTTGTTTTTTTCCGTATAGTGCCCTCGCAACAAGCGATCTTTTTAACATTTGAAATTGATGGTTGCCGACACTGAACCAAATATATCTTAAATCATTTGTTTGATTATTTCTGTTTGGAGAACATTTCTATTAGATTATCTCTTTATTTATATAGCAAAAATTTACAACTTTAAAGGGAAGTTTGTAACCCCGAACGCTCAGAACCGCACAACAATGTGCTCAAAGCATAAAACATTCACCCCAAAAATACACCGATGTGAATCACACGCGTACAAATCTGAGCGTCTTACCGCGAGAGACATCTGAATGATATCCTTCTCCTGCTCAAAGAGAGTAACTCTTATAACATGAAGAAAAGATATGGCATTACAACAGGACAAAAGAAACACATATTTCAATGTCGTGGCTTATTGCTCTACTTCTCTCTGCTTAAAATAATGACGTTATCTGAACAACAAATTATTTCTACGGACCTGATAGCGTCGCACATCTATTCAGTATTCAAAATGCAGGTGTGGAAGTTCAGTGAAGTGGTTACAGCGAAGTGGAACAGAACAATATTAACATCTTGCTAAAGCCACAATTTTCTCTTTCAACTTCTACATTCAAGCAGTCCAGTATTAAGCGTCACACTAATCACATTTCGAAACTATGGTATTCGATTTCTTGAATGCAAAAGTGATAATGATTGAGAATAAGGGGCTTTAGTCAGCTGTGCTTACTGGTCTGTTCCACTATCAGATCAGTAGAATAGTTAGCGTAATTACTTAAGGCAGAGTGAAGTATAGCAACAACTCACGACACTGAAATATCTGTGTATTTTTGGTCCTTTTATATCCATTTTTCTTTTATTCTTGTTACTAAAGTTTATGTCTAAGTCCTTGAACGCCTGAACATTCCGATGTGTACGAAGACGCGTAGTTCTGCACGCGAATGGCTCACACCACAGTTTTTGAAGTGAATATAATTCTGAGAATTTGTGCTCACGTGTTTCTCTTGTAAACTGAGAATCTTCACGGAAATTAGATCAGTATCTCCAACACATTCACTTTCAGTAATGTCTATGAAAACAGAGAATTTTATGTCGTATGTTGCACCAGAGACCAACTGCGCGCCTTTGAGCTGCGATAACTACAAGTATCGGTAATTTTGTTAGAAAGAATGAACATTGGTATGAAGTTTTTACATCATTTTTCCATCCACCTGGAATTTTTATCGCTCGTTGTGACTTGGATGTACAAGAACGTTACGCAGGAGTAGGGACTTTACTACAAATTAGCTCGAAGACTCATTGTGGGATGCAGCACAACCTCCAACATCACGGAATATTTGTTTCCGCTGAAAGGAAAATTTGAAGGATGAAGACCAATCTGTTGGAAAAGTGGTAATATTTGCAGATTCGTACTCTACTGTCAGAAAAGACTTCGCTCGAATGTGCTGAATGATGTGAAATAAACGTAACTTCGGAGTGTCGCATTGTAAATGTTGAGAAGTTTTAAGGTAAGGAACGCAGTGACAGAAACTCTAGACAAGCGCTGTCAGCCAATAGCGTCATCTTCAGTCTAAAAATTAACTCGCCGAACAACTGCCAGTGTGCGCTGAAATAAAATTTTGTCGATGGCTGATTAAGATGTGCCTGCTACTTTCTGTCGCTGCGCAGAGAGCGTTAGTACTGTAAGGGGCTGTGAAACCAAAAATAGACAGCTGGAAAAATGTAAGTAAATTGTTTATTATTCCAGCAGTAGTCTCTATGATTGTTAACACATTTATCCCACTGTGAGAAAACACCGTCAATGTTTCCATGGAAATCTACGGAACCATGATTGCACCCAGGAGTGCATATCCTCGGCTGAAGCAAATCGACGGCTACGAAGGTCTTTCTCCAAGGGTCTAAAAATATGGAAATTGCATGGGGAGAGATAGGGGCCGTATCGAGGACGTGTAAGGGCTTCGCAGTGAACCCTCTGCAGCGTACTCGAAACAACCACGATTACATGTCGGCGGGCATTTACTTGGCACTCCTCGGTACAATCATGGTTTCGTAGGCAACCACGAACATTTTTTCATGAAAATATTGACTGTCTTGTCTCATAGTCGGATAAATGCGTTAAGAGTTAGGCCATTATTTGTGAAATAACAGGCAGTTAAGTACTTCATTAAGATCCTTTAAATCACGAACATCTAAAGCAGACGTAGAAACAAGGTCTAGAGTTTAACTCGAGTTTTAGAGTCACGTTTATGGTGATTACAATGGGGCACACGTGGCCTGGTGAGAAGATATTTAATATTAATTTCACCGTTTATTGGAAATGTTCGGTAACAACGTTGTGAACATTTGCACTGTGCGCCTTTCTGAAGAGTAACTACTGTGATGTAACTCCTGCTTGTAAACAGTGAATTACCTGTATGATGTAGCTCCTGATTAAAAGTAATAAATTATCTAAACACTGGCAAGAACTACATGCATCTACATCGTTTAACTGACTGTGAAACTTACACAGAATCTCACGGCGGATTTAGACGTATGTTCTGCGCAATAAATAACTAACTCTGCAACTGGTCACATTGCTTTTGGTGGCTAATTTCGAAGCTTTTCTGTTCTATTGAAAATAACGATAAGTATTTATACTGCAACCTCTTATATACAAGTTCTCTTCCGAATTAAGCATCACGTATAACGTGCGTAAAGCACATTTAATTTCTTAAGATAGTATTCTTCGTCAAGTTATCAAAAATCAAACAGTCGTAGCCTGCAGAAATAGTAGAGCCTTGTGAGAGCGCTTTTACTCAAAAATCAAAGAGTCCTGTTGGGTTTGCGTAACTTAAATGGCACCATACATGCACTTTGATCGTGTCACAGAACAATCATATGATTAGTCCGAACTCCAAAAATGTGACCTTTGCCGATTTATGTATTCCATGGAAAACCGTGTTGATGGAGACGGTCATTAGTATTATAATTGTATGCAGCGCTGCATTTGATAATTCCTCTCGTTCGGGCAGTACTTCTCCTTCATTTATGGGTGTAGTGGAATCATGCATAGGTGCAAACGCAACCCTTTAATTATTATATTGTCGATGTTCGTTTTTTGAATACGAATTGGAGTGAAGTTAGGATGCGTGCGTGTCGAATCTAGTTTCCACTTACTTCAGGTTACCATTTCCGATCCAAACATTTTCTGTAAACGTGTGACAACATGGAATTTTCATATCGGTCGTTTGCGCTTCGTACTGTGCTTTTGTCAAAACTTCCTGGGTCCTGAATAATGGACATAAATTCGGCAAATCATAAGTCAGCTTGGGCCTTTTTATTCTTCTTTCAATTGGACGGTCGCCATGATGATATCCCAGTAGCCAAATTTCGGTCGCTGTGCCTCAAGGGTAACCATTAGTGCCAACACAGATTACATAATGTCCCTTGACCATAATGAAACACCAAAGTCCATCTACTGAATAATATGTCAATTATATAAACAATAGAAATTTTCGGGAACATGGTAAAGTTCTTTTTTGTTACTTGGTCTTTATAGGAATGAGACAGTGTACCCTATAGAATCTTGAGGAATCGGACCATTCGATCTAAAATACGAAGCACACATTTTTAATTAAACGTAACTGTGGAATATTTACAGTTAAACTATCTTCAGCTTTGAGGTAGAGTGGGCGTGAGTTTCAGGGTATGTGAACTAACAAAAGTTTGCTTCTTATTAAAGCAAACGTTCTTTTCATGCACGGAATTCTGACCATTTCTGTGTGTGTCACTTCCACAACACACAACAAGGAACCGTATCAACACTGCCGCTCATAAGACTTACGTTATTTGCTCTTTCTATCTATGACAGATGCTACATTCACTTACCTGAGTGGTCTGCACTCTAGTGAAAGCTGACGCAGTGTAGTCCCCAGGATTTCCCTATTGGATTGGTAGGACGAGACACACTGATGGAAAAAATTTAAGGCAAGAGGACGCAGCGTTTTGTCCAGCAACCACAATGTTCCGAGAACAGTGAAGTGACACTGATGAACGGTAAACGTTCAACTGTTTGCTGTGTAGTTAAATCTCATGGAAAGGAGCACACGGTAATCGATAATAAACACCTCGCACAATACT
Source organism: Schistocerca piceifrons (assembly GCF_021461385.2). Classification (NCBI taxonomy): domain Eukaryota; kingdom Metazoa; phylum Arthropoda; class Insecta; order Orthoptera; family Acrididae; genus Schistocerca; species Schistocerca piceifrons. The sequence continues at coordinate 1,021,537,798 of NC_060139.1, read as the reverse complement.
TGTCGTCCCAAGGAGAGTGAAAAAGAATACTGTAGCGTACTGCGAGCGAAATTATTATTTTTTTTAGAGATGATATAAAAATTACGGAGTAAAGAGGCAGCTGTAGCAAAGTCAAAATGCATGCCCGGCACTGCGCTTCGAATGCATTAATGACACAATCCTTGTTCGGTTATGACCTTATTACCGAAACATCTTTGGCTTCAACCCCAGCACTCCAGAAAGGAAAAAAAAAGCAGGACCGTCCTAGGCTAGGCCTTGGTGAGTTATCTCCGTGTAGCGTTGGCACGTGTGTGCTTGAGCGGCGCCGGAGGGGCGAAGGCGGCGGCCTTATAAAAGTGGCGCTCGCTGCCTGGTCGGCCGGAACACCCGGCCACTCTACCAGCGTGCGACATGAGGCCCTCACTGACGCTGGTCGCGCTCTGCGCCCTTGCCGCCGTCGCCTCGGCGACCATCAACCCGGAGCCGCACGTCATCGGTGAGTACACGTAGCTTCACAACACTCGGATCTGCTTTCTGACGAAACCGCATGTTTCTTACTTTCCGAGTCAGATGTCTCTAGACTTTCATCTGCACTTCACGAGTTAATATACGATGTTTAGGGGACTTTCCAATGTGTGCTACTGAGAGCGGTATATGCACTCCACTACTTAACCTAAGTACTGTCAAGTGGGGGTGTGCCCCAGGGAGCAGTGTTGGGGCCGCTCCTGTTCCTTATTTATATAAATGATATGCCCTCTAGCATTACGGGTAACTCCAAAATATTTCTGTTTGCTGATGACAGTAGCTTGGTTGTAAAGGATGTTGTGTGCAACATTGGCTCGGTTTCAAATAGTGCAGTACATGACCTCAGTTCCTGGCTTGTAGAAAATAAACTAACGTTAAATAACAGTAAGACTCAGTTTTTACAGTTTCTAACACAATTCAACAAATCCTGACGTTTTAATTTCACAGAACGGGCATATGATCAGTGTAACTGACCAGTTTAAATTTCTAGGTGTTCAGATAGACAGTAAGCTGTCTTGGAAAGCCCACGTTCAGGATCTTGTTCAAAGACGTAATACTGCCATTTTTACTATTCGAACGGTATCAAAAGTGAGCGATAATTCGACACGAAAATTCGCTTATTTTTATTCGCTTATGTCGTATGATATTATATTTTGGAGTAACTCTTCCCACTCTACAAGCATATTTTTGGCTCAGAAACGGGCGGTTCCGGCAATAAGTGGTATGAGTTCACGAGCCTCTTGTCGACCTCTGTTCACGAGTCTGCGTATTTTGACACTGGCCTCTCAATGTGTATATTCCTTATTGTCGTTTCTTGTTACCAATGTTAGTTTATTCCCAAGAATAAGCAGCTTTCACTCGGTTAATACTCGGCAGAAATCAAACCTGCATTTGGATCGGACTTCCTTAACTCTTGTGCAAAAAGGTGTGCAGTATACTGCTGCATCCATTTTTAATAAGCCGCCACTCGAATTCAAAAATCTTAGCAGTAATCCACACGCTTTCAAATCGGAACCGAACAGTTTCCTCATGCGTCACTCCTTCTATTCTGTCGAGGAGTTCCTTGAAAAATTAAGCTGATTCTTATTGTGTTGCTGATAGCGTTTACTTAAACGTATGGACTGACTTTTTTCAGGTTCATGAACATTTATTTTAATCTGTTATTACTTTTATGTTGTAATTTCATGTACTGACACGTTCCATGACCTTGGAGATTTGCTCCTCAATTTGGTCCTACGGAACTTGACGTGTAAATATATTTTTTAAAAAATACATGGAGGACTTAAGGGTGAGATACCGAGCGAGGTGACACAGGGGTTGGCACGCTGGACTCGCACTCGGCAGACTATCAATTCAAATCGGCTTCTGACCATCGAGATTTAGACTTCCCGCGATTTTCCCTAAATCGTTCCAGGCAGTTACGGGGTGGTTCTTTGGGCACAGTCACTTTCTTTGCCTCTCCATGAAACAGTTCGTCTTTGTGCTCCGTCTCTAATGATCTCGTAGTCGAGTGGTCATTAAACCCTAATCTTCCTTCCTTACATCAGCGTGATAGTTTCCACAACGAAGCTCCGTCTCGAAATCAGCCAAGGAAATTCTGGTCGTACATAAAGCACACCAGCGGTGAGATACAATCGGTACTTTCGTTTCGCGATAGCAATGGTAACGTTACCGATGACAATGTCAGTAAAGCGGTGTTACTTAATTACGGTTCATAGCGAAGCAAGGTAAGACGCTTCATGAAAGCAAGTCAACCGATCTAGACTGTAAACCAGCTAGCTTTCTTTCGGAGTATGGTAATGAAACAGCTCAGTCTTTAGCAGTCACGTACGACCCTTCGCTGGAAGGAACGATCCACATCTAACGAACGGAAAGCACTCAAGAAAGGAAATAAAAGTGATCCGATGAATTACACGCCCATATTTTTGACATCAGTTTACAGTATGCTTTTGGAACAAGTGGTGTATTATATACGACATTGCAGAGCACTGCAATATCGTATTTGTCCGCCGAAACCGGGCAAGCGACTTTCAATTAAAAATGTCTCCCCTGCACGGGGATACACGTAATGGGCGTACGAGTGCAGTTTGTAGACACAGGGCTGACTTCGTATGGAAGATGGATCTGGCCGTGTCGTGCTCGGAAAGCGTAATGGTAAGGTGACCGCTCGCGATTAGTTGAAAATTCGGTTTCGAGTCCCTGTGCACCATAAATTTTCACTGTCATCATTCCGTTATACGTCTGCTGGTTGTCCGTATTTGCAACTGCGAATACATCTCCTGCATGTACTGAGTAAGAACATTGTGAAATAACCTCGAAGAAATTGACCTGTTGACACATAACCAGCACGCACTGAATAAAAAATCGTTCTTTTGAAACACAAATGGCTCTTTATTCACACGAAATAATAACTGTCGATACAGCATCTCAGACTGATTCCATATTTCTACACTTCCAGAAGGCTTTCAGCACCGTTCCACACAAGCAACGCCTAATCAAATTGCGTGCCCACGAAGCATTGGTTGTACGACAGGATTCGTGATCTCCTGTCAACAAGGCCTCAGTTCGTAGTAAATGGACGGAAAGTTGCCGAGTAAAACAGAAGTGATATCTAACGTTCCCCAAGGAAGTGTTGTATACCCTCCCCTGTTCCCAATTTGTGTGAATGATTTAGGGGACGATCCGAGCACCCATTTTTGATTGGTTGCAGCTGATGCCGACATTTGCCGTCTAGTTAAGTCATCTGAAGATCAAAAAACAACTGCAAAATTATTTAGTCAGAGAATCTCTATCATGTGAAAAGTCCGAAGTCACTCACGTGAGTACTAAGAGGAATCCGTTGAATTTCGGGTACACGATAAGTTACACAAATCTAAACGCTAACAATTCAGCTAAATACCGAGGGATTACAGTTGCGACCAACTTATAGTGGAACAATCGTATTTAAGGAAAGGCGAACTAAATCCTATGTTTTCTTCACAAAACACTCACAAAGTGCTACAAATCTACTTAAGATACTGCCAACACTTTGCTCGTCCATCCTCTTCTGGAGTACTGCTGCAAAATATGGGATCCCTACCAGACAGGATTAGTGGAGGACCCTGGAAAAGTTCAAAGGAGGGCAGATTGCTTTGCATTATCGCATAACAGCGGACAGAGTGTCACATATGATCCGCACTGCGGAGAGATCGTTTCGTGAAATTTCAATCACATACTTTCTTCTGTGACTGCGAAAATATCTTCGTGACTCTACCTACGCAGACAAAAAAGACCATCATGATGAAATAAGTAAAATCAACACTCACACGGTATGATTTAGGTTTTTAGATTTACCATATGCTATTCGAGAGTGAAACGGTCGAAAAATAATGCGGAAGTGCTTGTATGAATGCTCTGTCAAACACCTAAGTATGAGTTTCAGAGTAGTCACTTAGGTGTATATGTAGTTTACAGTCCCACTCTCCATCACGCTATTCTGTTAGCAGAGGGTACGCGGGAACAAAGCCTTTCAGCTGCGGCCATGCGGCCCAAATTCCTGAAATTGTAGCAGCGTGATCTTGAAGCCAAGTGTGTGCTGCAGGAACTCTTATACACCTTCACTGACTTGGGAATCATGACCCTCGCTATTTTGTAAGTCTCTCTGAAAATAACATCGTCGCTCTCGTAGTAAACGGCTGTACATTGAGCGTGTCTATCAAACAGTCGCGCTGGCTGCATTAATTCGTAACAAATGGTTCAGTTTTTTGTTTTTAATTTTGTCTGTCTCTCTGATCAATTCGGTTTGGTGAGGATATCAGATGGCGAACAATGCTCGTGCGTAAATTAGACTACCTCAGGATGTTTTCATGAAATATAAGTTTACCCTTCCACGGGGGAGGGTGATTTGTATGGCAGCTCCACCTTAAACCGCCCTCGACAGAAACTCACAAACGCTTGGAAGTTTTGTCTCATTCCAGTCGCCAGTTGCCAATCGCGTATTAACCTATACTGAAAATGTTTGCGAATACTCTCACATTACGTTACATGTATTAAAGGCAGTCTTTCCACTAGGTCCTCACTATCTGAAAGACTGTCTACAGTTCGTAATACGCTTCTAGTATCACCTCCGCCTTCAACCTTTTGAAGGAAAAATTGTGATCGAATAGAATGAAAATGTTGAAAAGACAGTAGCTTAGAATACTGGTTAAGATAGCGAACCGTAATCTATATTAGTAAGGTTCAAATCCCGATAGCCACAAAACGATTTCAGTTTTATGTGAATTACGGAAATGTCTTCAGCCTAATACCACAATCATGTTCATCAACAAGATGATAACCGATATCCTCAGTTTCTCTAGAACTCTAATGCACCATATATAATGGCTTCACTGTTGACAAGCTATGAAACGTTCTTTCTTTTAACGTAAGAAAATTTCTTTTGTGGCAACACTTATTGTCATAGTGTCTAAAGGCTGTCGTGCCTGATAAGAAGGTTCCCAATTCGAATTGTATTCTGGAACTGTATAAATAAAACAATAATCTGCGTACAACAGCAAGTCTTGGGCCACACAGTAATCGTGTACTGTAGTCGAAAAAGTGCAAGTACTTAGCACGTTATAATAAGGAACACTCTTCAGCAGAGCGAACTAAGCATTTCTTCATACGCTTTCGGTGACAGACATAGAATATAGACTCGCTTAGAATCTCAAACTTGAAACTGAGAAGTCCGCAGCTCGTGGTCGTGCGGTAGCGTTCTCGCTTCCCACGCCCGGGTTCCCGGGTTCGATTCCTGGCGGGGTCAGGGATTTTCTCTGCCTCGTGATGACTGCGTGTTGTGTGCTGTCCTTAGGTTAGTTAGGTTTAAGTAGTTTTAAGTTCTACGGGACTGATGACCATAGCAGTTAAGTCCCATAGTGCTCAGAGTCATTTTTTGTGAAACTGGGAAGTGTTTGCATATCAGAGTTCCTACACTGCCAACAGAACTAAATTATGTTATCACTTCGTATCCCATATGTTCCTTACTGATACAGATCAGTTTCTACTTATCGTAATAAGCATAAATGGAAACAAATTTCTCAATTACGAATGTAATTTAACGACTTAGATACTAATATTTGAAATGATGCAGATATATTCACTGTTGTTATCTGCCTTAAAAGGGGTACTACATAACATTACTGGTGTATTTTATATTTAAAAACAACTCAGGCACACAGTGTCATTCATGTAGTAGTTTTCCTACCAGCGGTCTGTCCATAACATTATTGCACTCGAACGATTTCCAAATGCTAGGACTAAATATCGCTTGGCAGTTGTGCTTTAGTCTGAAGTAGCGTTACAACACAGTAGTTGCCCGAAGTATGTAGACATAGGAATTCATTCAAAGAACCACACACAGAACGAAGTTCTTGCTTGTGCGATGTTTATACCAAAGCTCCTTAAAAGTGGTTACAATATTCGGCTGCCTGAACACATACTGTCTGAATAAAAGTCTCCAGAGTCATCGGGTGAAATTTTGTGCAGCTAAATTAGGTTCTCCTCTTTTGATATTTTCTGTTCTGCAGTTATACCCTTTCATCACTTCTAGCGATTCCTCTCTTTTCCTTCGATATATAATAGTTTATAACTATTCCATTTCAACTACTACACACTACTGTTTCAAGAACCCATTACCGAAATTTCGGATAATAATTGCTTAAGCATAGGAATTAGCCCCATTTCAGTATAGATATTAAGCATTTTCATAATGGTATTAACTCAAATTTAATATTACTTTCCTCCCTGCTGCCATGTAAGTTTTGTTGCCAGTGAAGCAACAATCACATTAGATATTCCATGTCGTCTTAATTTGTCTTTGATTGTGATGTGGCGATTTAACTCGCACAACAATATTTCTACGACAGTGCACTTGAAAAAAGAAGTATTAGCTTCTCTACAATTTTTTCTGTTCTCAATGTATTGGTAATATCGTATTGGTTATCACTGTCACCATTGGTCTTAGAAATGAGCTACTCATTAAGGAAGTATTTTAAACGCTTTTCACATTAGATTTTCGCACAGATTTGTTGTAGTTTTGAACATTTTCTTTACTGCGTAATTCATTGTTTGAGCCCGTAAACGATAAAAATTCGTACACACTTCTTGCACATTAGAACAGAGGCACGTCTTTATGCTTTTCTAGGCAATAGCCAGACTTTTAAATACCGTTGCTGCTATTAAACCGAATATTTCGGGCCGCAAAGAAATGTCATTGCATGTGACATACCTTTTTCATATAACCTAATGCACTGCGCAGACGGAAAGTGATGAGCCCAAGAGATGTAGCAGTATAATAAGTGGAACTGGAGAGTGTTCTTAATGATGAAAGAATGATTCTCTTCATTTTTATAAAGCCATCAAGACATTGTTATCGAGATTAATAGGCCGGTAGATCATTCGCAGATTTAGAAAAATCTGAAAAGGTTTTGGGAAAGCAATAGGATTTCATTTACGTGAGTGACACGCTGTAATGAAGTACATCAAACCCGATGGCAAATTTTTACCTTAGTAGTGAGAAAGTTTTTTCACAAACATAACGTTACGAAATGTCTTCTCCTTGCAGCGGACAAGGATTTCCTTCTGAGGCAGAAGAAGCTGCTAGAAGTTTTCTGGCATGTCGGACAACCCACCGTAGACCCCGAGCAGAAGAAGATTTCGGAAACCTTCAATCTTGAAGAGAATGTCAACAACTTCAAAGTAAATCAAACTTTAACGTACAGCTTGTGACTTCACTCTTTGAATATACTGATTTCATGTATTTTGTCGTTGTTGCGATAAGTTATACTGAAGTACTGTTTCTGACTCCCCTTTGCAGGATCCAGAACTCGTGAAGAAGTTCGTGAATTACTACACTCACGGCTACTTCAAAGAGCGTGGAGAACAGTTCTCCATCTACAACAAGCTTGACCAGATTCAGGCCAAGGCCCTTGTCGACCTTTTGTACCAGGCGAATGACTTCGAGACTTTTTACAAGGTAAAGAAAATGCAGTGTGTAGCGAAATGTGATTATTGAAGAAGTATGCTTTTGGTTTGTCCTGTGGAATGAAAGGCATCTTAAAGTTGACCGCTTTTTCTAGAATGGTATTTAAGTCGGATACTAAAATCTATTTCACTCGATATTACGAATAACGGTGCACACTGACGTTGATAAAGATTTTTGTGGTGGGTCTCGACTGTCTACCACTGTGTCACTAATTTGTGCTCGTTAAACTTCTAGGTTAGCCTGATGCATTAGGAAAGATATTTTGTAAACATCTCACTGATATTGTACTCTTGTGGCTATGTCTATGCAGCGTAAGAGACAGATCGGTACAGAGTAGTAATACATAGGTAACAGATGGATGGGTTTCGAGTAACGTAGTGCAACTCTTCTCGTATCTATTTTCTGAGAGTTTTTAGTTGCTTATTAGAGGTTCAGTGTACCTAACAGAAACGTAAGTAATCATTCCATGTAGGCTTTCACGGCCGACGTCTTTATAAGTAAACTCTTCCGGGCTAAGTTGCCGTGGTCGATGTGTAGAACTTCTTCTCCCTGACGTTTCGTTCTCAACTGCGGAGAACATCTTCCGAGGTGAGTCGACGACGATAATAGAAACGTAAGTAAGTTTATCGTTGGTAGTAGCTAGCCTGACTGAAAGTGAAGAAGAATTACAGGATGTGCTGAATGGAATGAGCAGTCTAATGAGTACAGAATATGGACTGAGAGTAAATCGAAGAAGGCGAAAGTAATGAGAAGTTGTACAAATGAGAACAGGAAGAAGCTTAATATCAGGATTGATGGTCACGAAGTAGATGAAGTTAAGAAATTCTGCTACCTAGGCAGTAAAATAGCCAATGACGGACGGAGGTAGGAGGACATCAAAAGCAGGCTAGCACTGGCAAGAAGGGCATTCCTGGACAAGAGTGGCAAACATAGTCTTTAATTTGTGGAAGAAATTTATGAGAATGTACGCTTGCAGCACAGCATTGTATGGTAGTGAAACATGGACTGTGAGAAAACCTGAACAGAAGCGAATAGAAGCATTTGAGATGTGATCTATACACGAATATTGAAAATTAGGTAGACCGTTAAGGTAAGGAATTAGGAGGTTCTGCACAGAATCGCAGAGGAAAGCAATATGTGGAAAACACTGCCGACGAGAAGGGACAAGTTAGTAGGACATCTGTCAAGACACCAGGGAAGGACTTCCATGGTACTAGAGGGAAATGTAGGGGGCAAAAACGGTAGAGGAAGGCAGAGACTGGAATACATGCAGTAAATGATTGAGGACGTAGGTAGCAGGTGCTACTCTGAGATGAAGAAGTTCGGACAGGAAAGGAATTCGTGGCGGGCCGCATCAAAGCAGTCAGAAAAAAAGAAGAGGGGAAAAAAAGTTCCTAATAGTGTGTAAGGCACTACACTGCAAAGACCGCACGCATGCTTTAAGTGAAGTGTGCGTGTGTGTGTGTGTGTGTGTGTGTGTGTGTGTGTGTGTGTGTGAGAGAGAGAGAGAGAGAGAGAGAGAGAGAGAGAGAGAGACAGAGAGTTAGTGTGTGAGTGACCTGACCTTTTTCTCGTTAGCATCTCCATGTTCTTCAGTCACTGCAGTGCGTAATACTAAAAGTATCGTTTGCTTCCAGCAATTTTAATTTACTGGTTAAAAATTTGTCTAGCACGAAAACTTAAAATCATTTATACGAGTCACAAGTGTTACTTTTACGAGCACAGCATGAACATTGGGATGATGGAAAAACTTGATGAAGGATGCCATATTGGAGTTTCATTTTATTATCGTTTCAGTTTCTTGGTTATTTTCAGTTCTTTAGTTGAATTAGGAAAGTAATTCGTAGAGGCTCTACCAGATACATTAATTCAGTCGTATATAATAAACGTCTATTATTTCTGGTTTTTGAGGTGCACTGTGAACTATGGTGATACTTTTAACGTATCTGCCATTCCAAATATTCATTTTTATACATTTAACTCTTGAAGGTTTTTGTAAATGCTAATCGCAAACTTGATACTTTCGGCTCGACGCCCAACAGTGGTTACCGGAGTGTGAACGTAAATACCGATGGTTGCATAATACAATTACCTACATCAGTGTTGCTGGTTTCCAGACGTCCGTGTGGGCCAGGGACCACCTGAACGAGGGCCTGTTCGTGTACGCTCTCAACGTGGCCAAGCTGCACCGCGAGGACCTGTTCGACGTGGTGCTGCCCCCCTTCTACGAGCTGTACCCGCACCTGTACGTCAGCCCTGACGTCATCAAGGAGGCGTGGGAAGCCGCCCTGCAAGGTACCACACAACACTGCATCATTCTCTAGCCACGCAGTTCATCACATTGTAAACATTTGTACAGCACATCTCTACGCTTACAGCCAGCCGATGTGGCCGAGCGGTTCTAGGCGCTTCAGTCTGCAACCGCGCGGCCTCTACGGTCGCAGGTTCGAATCCTGCCTCGGGCATGGATGTGTGCGATGTCATTAGGTTATATAGGTTTAAGTAGCCCTAAATTCTAGGGGACTGATGGCCTCAGATGTTAATTCCCATAGCGCTGAGAGCCATCTAAACCATTTTTTCTACACTTACAGTATTTTCTTAAATATGCGGGGAGAGCATCATGGGAATTCTGATAACCTAAATTGTCTGAAGATAGACCCAATTACCCCGCGAAGCCCTACTTACAAAGTATCAATAATGAGACTGAGAGAAAAATCTGAATATAGTTTTCTGCTTCCTGCGGGTCGCTTCCATAGGGATCGGGAACACAAGATCAGACCAATAACAACAAACATGACGCATTTAAACTATCATTCTTCTTGCGGTCTATAAGCGATGGGAAGTAACCCTACATTCTGTACACTTCAAAGTAGTCTCTGCCATGCACTTGATAGTGGTTTAGAGAGTGAGTAGATCGACGCAGACAGGCGCTTCTCGTCTCACAGACATACAGATCAGGCAGTAGGACTGTGGTGTCACCGCCAGACACCACACTTGCTAGGTGGTAGCTTAAATCGGCCGCGGTCCATTTAGTACATGTCGGACCCGCGTGTCGCCACTGTGTAATCGCAGACCTAGCGCCACCACCAAGGCAGGTCTCGTGATACGAGAGAGCACTCGCCCCAGTTGTACGAGAACCTAGCTACCGCCCAGTTGTACGAGAACCTAGCTACCGACCAGATGTACGAAGCCTTTCTCTCTCATTAGCCGAGAGACAGAATAGCCATCAGCTAAGTTAATGGCTACGAACTAGCAAGGCGCATTGGCCATACAGTGATTGAACTTAAAGTCTCCTGTGTATCGTCAAGATCGATGTACCACAATGATATTAAAGATAAGTATGAATCCTGCTCCGTACTTTTCTTCCTAACATTAATTACGTATCCTGTTCCAGTACATCACGCCCGTCTGCGTTAGTCTAGCTTGCCTTTTCAGCCATCTCAACTTCACGGTGTCGGCCCAGCTACCGACACAACAAGGACATTTCGATTAAAGCTTTCCCACGTAACAAATGTTCCTAAAGGTATCGAGCAATTACTGAAAGTAAGTGTAATGTCAGTGTCGAAACTTATAGCTCTCTGATCTTATCTTTTCATCGAAATATCTCGGCGCTTTAGCGACGTCATGCCAAGTAAATTACGTAGGTCTCAGAAACTCGGATTATGTCTCGTTATTGGCCGATGTTAGTGATCTAACTAATAAAACCGTTCCAAACAACTAACATATGCAGTGAGAAAATAATAACAGAAAAATATTAATAAGCCTGAATAATTCTTTTCATTAGAATAGTTCATGCATTAGGCAAGGCTGCATTTCCTGTACTTCGAATGCCAAACTCAATTCAGTTGATGCTCAACACTCTATAAGGGCTGTCGCCTATGACGCCATCTGTGTGGCGAGCCCAATGTACTTTACTATTTAAAAACGTAAATGAAAATTTCATATTTTTCGAAATGTCGAATGACGTCTAACACATATAGTCACACAGTTGACCTCTAAAATATATCTCTTTATTTTTTTAACTCGTCCGTTATTAATATAACAAAAGTGGCAGCCAATCCGTGCCCCCATAGGTGACGCAGTGATTATTTCAATAGACTCGGACTCAGTACAAAAGAATGTCAAATACTTGCCCCGGCATCCACATTATATTTGATTGGTCCTGCAGCAATTATAACAAAATCTGGGGCTGTAAGTTTCGAAATAACACAGGCAACATCTTTCCCCAACCATGAAAGGTCCGAATCTATGCTGCAAAACGATAACAAAGCACGAAAACATTGCTTGTCATGAAAATATCCTCCATTCATGGTCCTGTGGCACTGCAGATGGCATCAACCCAGCTATAAGTAGTTCTTCGCCGACTCCTTTCAAGAGTTTAATTGTTTCTATTCGGTGTTGGACCATACCGGTTAATAATTGTGAAACTTCCCCTTTGGAAAATTTATGAATTACTGTGCTTGTAAACTTCTTATGTTATTTGATTTTCAAACAGCTGAGCAAAACTGCGCGTAGTCAGACATTTCTCTCTTTACTTATTCTCATCAACACTAAAATGACACACAAATTTTTAGGGAAACGTAATCTGACTTTCAATAATCCCTACATTTCATGAATCACTTACCTCACAAAAATCTTCGTTACGCAAACTACTGCAATACAGCGAGCGCCAATACGCCAGATAAATAAAAGATTCTAACTATTGAAGGCACTAACTACTGAGAGGCATACTTAGCAAATGAAAGATTTTGATGGAGAACAAACAATGTATTTACCTTAATAGTGTTCAAAAGTCATTATATATATATATATATATATATATATCAGTTCATGACATCCAGTCTTACAAATTTCCTTTTTCTGACGGACATACGTCCAGATCGTCCGCGCTCAAAATTCCGCCATCTCTCTCCCCACATCCACCACTGCTGGCGGCTCACCTCCAACTGAGTAACGCTACGCGCTATTCACATCCACCTGCCCAACACTACAATAGCAAATATTCCAACAAAGCAAATCAGCCACAGACTGCACGCATCACAGTCAATGATTTTCATACAGAGCGCTACGTGGCGTTACCAACATAAAAACCTAAACAGCCTACATACAATTGGTGGTCGCAGTACCCACTACTCTTTTTGTCATCTACTTTCTGGTTTAATGAGGTGCTACGTATTCCTCTCTTGTACCAGCCTATTCATCTCAGATTAGTAGTTGCATCAACGCCCTCAGTAGTTTGTAGGATAGATTAAAACTTGTTTCTTCAACTACAGTTATTTCCCTCAGTATGTGCCTCTAGTACCATGGAAGTTATTACGGGATGTCTTAACATGTGTACTGCCCGCCCTACTTGACAGTGTATCCCACATTTTCCTCTCCTCGCCGATTTGGCGAAAAACCTCCTCACCTCTTCTCTATTGCAAAATTAGCTATTAACATATTTGTCCGTAAATAAATCAGCCAGTCCTCGTTCCGCTATCCAACAGGCAAGGCCTTCAGCAAGGAGAACCCGTACGTGATCCGCGTCAACTATAGCGGGCAGCCGTTCGCTCGCAACGCCGATGAGCTGGTCTCGTACTATACTGAGGACGTAGGCCTTAACGCCTACCTGGACTTCATGCACTACCGCTACCCCTTCTGGGCCAAGATGCCGGAGTATAACCAAGCCAACTACACACGCCGCGGAGACCAATTCTACTACGGCATCAAGGCCATCGTCGGCAGGTACAACCTGGAGAGACTGTCGAACCACCTCCCAGACGTAGAGCCTATCGACTACACGAAGCCCATCAACGGAGTCGTCCCTCAGGGTCCCCTTGTGCAGTACGTGAGCACGCTGGAGAAGAGGCTTCGTGAAGCCATCGATTCAGGATTTGTATTTGACGTAAGTCCAAAGACAGAACCTTTATTTGATATGTTGGACTGTACGTTCCAGTGGCGAGTAAAACATTTTCTCTCTTCAGAGCAACTTCACAAGGTACTCACTGAATGACCCTCTCAGCATTGAGATCCTTGGAAGAATTGTGGAAGGCAATGCGGACTCCATCAACAAGGACTACTACGGCTCGTTCTACAGAAGCCTCCTGTCTCTCGCTGCCGGTCCAGGCGTAAGTACTGGTTTAATGCCTGTCTGTTTGCTGTGGAATGCCATTCTCCGAGTCAGTGCCTGTTTTCTTAGACTATGTTTTTTTTCTCTTCTAGAGCGTCACCCCAGCCTCTTCCTTCAGCAACCCCGCCTTCTACAAGGTTGCTGCACGAGTTGCCTCTATCCTTGATCAGTTTAAGGAGAGGCTCGGACCTTATGCAGTAGAACAGGTACGACACAAAACAGTCTTAAACTACACAAGTGCGGTTCCTAGATTATTACAATTGTCTTAGGCTGTTGCCCGAAACAGTCTCAGTATAGTTCATTACTTACATGCTCAAACGCAGTGATAGATCTTATGACAGTTAAGGTTTATTGGTAAAATGGGGCAATAGAGCAGAAGAATGTAAAGTTCCAGCAAGGTTACAATAATAAGGTTAGGCAGTAAGCGCTCTGCTCTGCCATTGGCTGGCCTAGTGACGTCAGCGTGGAAGCAAGCGCTCACAAGCAGACGACACGGCATGCGCGTTTACGTGAAGTTTTTGGCGGAAGATTTTGTTTATACCAGAATTGAAATGTCTAAACTGCTTTTCTGCTGCTAAAATATTAAAGTTAAAATTGATGAGTTATATTCTTTCGCAGTTTATGCCTCACAGATCGGTAAAATATCAGATCACAGCCACACTGACACACACTTGAAATTCGAAACCTTGGCTCAAATAAATCAGAAACTATTCATTTAATCGCATTGAAATGAATTTACTTAAGAGCTCGAAGTTGCACACACTTGTTTGTAAGAACAGCATTCCTTCTTTCTAAAGCCGCTATAGTATTCATCAAAGTAACTTTGTCTGTGTCTCAAAAAATAAAAAAAACTGTCATCTGTACATGTGCTCTTATTATCATTATTCTTATTTGGTGACAGCTTTTCCGGAGTTTCCAGAGATCTCTTATGTAGTTCTCGTTTCTTATACCGTTTGGTTCTGTCTTCTGTTGCGGGTGACACATTGACAGTCGCACTACTGCACGGAATTGCACAAAGGAACTGCATCTGGCTTGAGCATTCTTTTTCGGGGCAAATTAAGCAATTCAGACCGTAAATCTCTTAAGTAATCTGTTTCTGCGAAATGGTGAGAACATATTCGTGCATGCGCAACATTTACACCTACAACATTTCGACAATCATAGTTTTTGTAATGTTTCATTACGCGGGAAACTGTGATACATTACGTCAGTTCCCTTTGTGATCCGGTTGTAGGAAAAACAGCCCATAACAGCACAGCCTGGCATTGTAAAAATTAATTTTCTGACTCACTTGTAGATTCTCCAATAAGAATGTCACAGAACGAACCATAAATTATAGAGCTGGCGAACACAATGTTGATCCCGCTGTCCACTATCGCTAACTATTTCAGTTCCGAATCAAATATCAATTACAGCAAAAACCGTTAACACTCCCGAATCCCGAATGTTTCCGCTTTTGACTGAGTACCTCAGAAGAAAGAACTCAAGCAAAATACTCCTTCAAACACAAAACAACACAAGAAAAACAATCACACACAATTCGAACTGTGTACTGTTTGGCACAGCTGCTTCCGCCGTGACATCACGCGCACAACTGAGAAAACACGTTGCTTTCTGCGCATCGCTTTCTGCGCCCCCCTGGGTTCCAGTTCCTTTCAGCTGTAAAAACATAGATTTCAGTTCATTGTCCAAAGAAAGTATGAGAGAAGTGTTATGACCTATACTGAGTTTTTGCTATCAAGTGTCACAGCACAAACACACATTATGCATTTGTAAATGTATGCCAGTCCATGCCAGTTACGAAATTTCAGCACCGTCGTAATCACCACCATTGTAGACGACATACTCAATTTACAGTGCTGAATTCTGCATCATTGTCCTGCGAGATTCACTGACATGCGAAAAAAAGCATATCGCATTGCAGTTACTACCTCAATGCTGACCCTATCCCGATATGACACTGGAAAGTATCGCAATGAGATATGCAGTAAAATAACGCACTGACACGCAGAATATGAACAGGTCGTGCACTGTTGCGTGCAACACCAGATCAATTAAAACAGAACACCTAATGTAATATGATCCCACCTATCTGAATTTTTAATATCTTTTACTACTAATGTACTCAGAAGTCACGTATAGCAGTGCCTAATCATTTCT
Organism: Schistocerca piceifrons; assembly: GCF_021461385.2. Lineage (NCBI taxonomy): Eukaryota > Metazoa > Arthropoda > Insecta > Orthoptera > Acrididae > Schistocerca > Schistocerca piceifrons. The sequence continues at coordinate 1,021,522,025 of NC_060139.1, read as the reverse complement.
TCTGGTTCGAGTTACTTGTAAACATCATGCAAATAGGTGATATGTGTTATTATACGTACTGCTATTGAACTTCTATAAACAGCGCAGCCACAAAAACTTCTCTGTCTGTAACTTTTCGCTGTTCTGTACATATTCCAACATAAATTAGGCCATTAAATGTATAAGCAACTATTCCCCTAAAAGTTATCAGCTATAGCGGCGAAAGAGATTTATACTGTTGTAGTACCAGTGTTCTATTATATTTTATTACATTATATATTAGGTTTTATAATCCAAAGAAACTGATTTTAATCGATCGGATTGCCAGAGAAAAGTAAAATTGCTTACTAACAAGTTGCTTCCTACAGATGACGTTAGTCAAGGTGGACGGTAAAGTTAGGAATAGTGCAATAGGGAGGGGTGGACATATATCAGATGTCAGCCTGACCATCGAGGTTTGTGTTTGTTGTTCTTTTTGTCTTTCCAAAACAACTTCGCAGGAATGTCGACTTGGGCAATTCATGAAGGCCATTCGATCGTATCGTGATACATTACTACCTAGCCCACACACGACACGATAATCTACTATTTTATCCTACTTGTAGTTCCTTGACAGCATTTCCTTGTCTTCTAAGAAGTCGTATATTATTGCTATGCATAACACAGGCTCATGTAGCTCAAGAACGCGTACCAGTAATATTTTCCTCAAGGAATGCGCAGTTGGTTTGCTTAAATTTCCAAAATACACAAAATTTCATTTTCCGCTTCACGTAATTGTTGTAGTTTACTAGACAGAGGCCGGAACTGCCGTAAAGCACACAGTACAAGGTGCCAGAGGAGGAAGATGGCACGGTTTCCGCCTGGATGACACAACCCGTTTTCTTTCCAGCTGCTGCTGCCTGGTGTGAAAGTCGAGAGCCTGACCGTCGACAAGCTGGTGACGTACTTCGACGACTACGATTTCGAGCTGAATAACGCTATTCCGGTCGAAAGCGTGGAGGAAGGCGCCAAGCTGAATGTAGTCGCCCGCACGCAGCGGCTGACACACAAGCCGTTCAACTACCACATCAAGGTCACCAGTGACAAGGACATCGACGTGTTCGTGCGCTTCTTCTTCGGCCCCCGCTACGACGTCTACGGCAAGGAGCTGACCCCCAACGAGAAGAGGCACAACATGCTCTACACTGACTCATTCGTCTTCAAACGTAAGTTTATTGAACCGGTTAACAAAACGATTATGTTACATAATCAGTGATCACGAGATGAAGTAATTCAATGTATGACACTGATTTTCAAGAGCATATAATGAAACTGATAATAGAATCGCGCAGTTACATTCCCGTTAAATATCTCACTAATAATGACTTTTAGATGTTGCCCCACAAGTAATATAAGTAAGAAAATATATTTACTACGTAAAATACATAATTGATAGACCATATAATAAAATAACAGGTGATCAAACTACTAAAACATAAAATTCCAACAGTCCGCAGAACCTGTATTTATTGAAGTCGTTTAGAGACTCACACAACCGGTTTCACAACTTTTAAGTCGCATCATCCGGTGTATATCAGAATAGAAAACTTTTGCAAAATAATACTTTGATAATGGTGAAATGAAGTCACCTGAGACATCTTAAAGTACTAAGTGAATAGATTTAAACAAGGACGTATCAAAGAATAAAATTTTTGTATGGATATACACCAGAAGACGCAATTTAAAAGTAGCGAAACCCATTGTGTGAGTCTCTAAACGACTCCAGTAAATGCAGCTACTGCTTGCTGTTGGACCTATAGTTTCAACACCTCTATACTGATGGTCATAATGTTATGTATAATTACTTTAGTTGTGCCCGCCCTAGTCTTTAAAATTAGCTACCATTATGTAAAAATGTGTCGATTCTATTCTTCTCGTTCCAAGAGTATGCATTTTCAGCATTTCGTAACCGTGAGAGATACCAGACTCAATATACGATATTAGTTCTCGACAGTTTCAAAAATCTAACTTCAACTACATATAAAAACAAATTATCTATTTCCTTCTATCAGTCATACCAGTTCATGAATTTCGACAACATTATCAATGAAGTGCAGCTATCTGTTGCTATATTTAGGTTAAAATCAACAGTAGAGATGGCCATAATATTTGTTGCTTTACCGATTTCGGTTTATGTTAAAGCCATCTTCAGAATTTTTGGCCCCCTATGGCTCGTGCTGTGGTGGTGGCGGCTCCACGGTGTTCTGGTGATACCACGATCACACACTGTCAATATTCTGAACATGGTTTTAACATAAACCGAAATCGGTAAATCAACAAATTTATAGTCATATCGACTGTTGATTTTAACCTAAAGTCACACTAGTATTTCACAGTTATACTTGGCACTCAATCTGTAGAAAGCTGTACTTGGCAGTCAAATGGTTCAAATGGCTCTGAGCACCATGGGACTCAACTGCTGAGGTCATTAGTCCCCTAGAACTTAGAACTAGTTAAACCTAACTAACCTAAGGACATCACAAACAGCCATGCCCGAGGCAGGATTCGAACCTGCGACCGTAGCGGTCTTGCGGTTCCAGACTGCAGCGCCTTTAACCGCACGGCCACTTCGGCCGGCACTTGGCAGTCAATCTGACCACAAAAAAACGTGATTTCGCGACAAATTTCCACACCTCGAGCACACAGTTCCTTCTTTCCAGTGCATCAGTTTGTTGGTTTCACACCGGAATCATCAATTAAGCAAGTCATAAAAGGCTTAATGTGATTTAGAAATGAAGAAAACTGGATATGAGTGATTGGCATCGTTGGCATGGAGGCGCCATCCTGAGAAGTTCGGCCACCAAGTGCATCGAGGCTACGGGCGGAGAAAATCTCCAACATGGTGGGGAGTCGAACCCGGGCCCGATTGCATGAAAGGCGAGCACGTTACCACCCAGCTAAGCACGTGGACATTTAGAAATGATTTAAGGTGTGTCTGGGGCACGGGGTTAACAAACGTTTCGGCACCAAATACTGCGTGCAAATGTACCTGTACCTGGGAAACCTAGGTGGCTCTCTCCACAACATCACAAAACGAATCAGAAGCGACCGGAGACGCTAGTGTTATTACTCTGGTCTTCAGTCCGAAGACTGCTTTGTTGAAATTCTCCACGCTAGGTAAAGCTGTGCATAGCTACTGCACCGACCTACGCCCATTTCAACCAGCCAACTGTATTCATATCTTTGACTACCTCTACAACTACACCTCCCCCCCTCTGCCCCTACTCCATCTCCCACCATTACCAAATTCACGATTCCCTGATGGTTCAAGGTGTTTCCTATGAACCGATACCTTCTTTTGTTCTAGTTTTGCCACAAAGTTCTTTGTTCCACCTATCAAATTTAGTACCTGCTTATTAGTTACTCAGTCTACCCATTCAGTTTTCAAAATTGTTCTGTAGAACCACACTTCAAATTCTTGTATTTTCTTATTATGTGACCCGTTTATCGACCACGTTCCCCCCTCCTTATAAAGGAACGCTCCACACCAATTTATATCTTAGCAAACGACTAAAATAATCTGCAGTGACTAATTTTCAGTATTTCATATAATTAATAATCGAATTTAAAAACTTAATATTGTGTCATAAACTAGTCATTAAGAAGTATAATCTTAGGTTTAAATATTATCGCAGTAATTCAGGCACTAAATTTGGAAACTGTCTAGCTTTCTTGAGGCAGTGTAGCCTGTGGCGCACAAGTTATCCACACTGTATCCATCTAGAACTGAGAATGAAAGCATTTAGTGGCTGACAAAAAACTTTATACGTAAGTTGCAACCATTCGGAAATTTTTTCTTGCTGATACACAAAATAGCGAAAGGGATTAACTTTATCGCACATTACAGTTACGATGTTCAATGCAGCAAAACTTCAACATCAGATGTGACGTTTTAATTTATAACTTCTTCACTGCTGGCTCTGGTCGCAATGCATTTAGCACGCAATATCCACGCATATCACTGAATGTATCTGCAAATTTACATCACTGTACGACGTATAGCTAATGAGCTACGGCCGGCCGTAGTGGCCTAGCGGTTCTAGGCGCTTCAGTCCGGAACCGCGCGACTGCTACAGTCGCAAGTTCGAATCCTGCCTTGGGCATGGATGTGTGTGATATTGTTAGGTTAGTTAGGTTTAAGTAGTTCTACGTTCTAGGGGACTGAAAGTCCCATAGTGCTCAGAGCCACTTTTTTAATGAGCTACGACGTCATAAATATTGAGAGTCGTGAAACATCAAGTTTTGCTTCCAATGGACCTCAAATTACCAACTATACACTGATCTAGTGACTGACAAAGAGAGCACTTAGCGACGTCCAAGAAAGTTTAAACACAATTTTAAAGCTTTTCTAAACATTTTCTCGCCTAAAGACTAAATGTCAGATATTCAACACACATTCTTACATTGTAAAGTAATCTGAAATTTGAAGCTGTTTTACATATAGGAGTTGGATTCCTTAAAGAATCGAGGGTTTATTCTTGCTTCTATGGGCCGTAAACAGTGTGATAAGTTATGATGATACCTGACATTGCCAGATGTATTGGAGGCGGTCTCAGAATTTAAACACGGTTGTTCTTATTACAGAAGTTTATTCGCCCACATCGCCCAAAAAATACACAGTGATTAATAGTGACAGCAAAATTAAATCGACATCTTCACACAGTTGCATTGATTTTTATTTATTTATTAATTAATTTTTTTTTACGAGGTCAGTCCACTTCGTCGACTGTTTACATTAACTGGACACAATGTGTAGAGAAGACTTTCCACAGTACTGTCTCTCGTTACAGTATAGGAGCACAACTGTGCGAACAATGCACAATAGTTACAAATTGTGGTGTGCATACTGTAAGACCCTCGGTACACACACCATCAGATTACTTGACTTGTCGCTCTAACGAAGTAGGCGAGTGTCAGCAATATATCTTGTGGTCTTATCGTGGCGTGTTTATCTTCTGCCGCCGCTTAGAGTAGCAGATTGACGGTGACCAACTTTAAACAGAACTTGATTAATTTTCACACACATTTATTAAAATAATAACAATCATAAACCTTACTTAACTTGGTTCTGGATGCTATTTACAACTGACAATCTGAAGTTCCTTTGGTCTTGGTACATTAATCTTATTCTCACATATCTCTGATACTTGACAAAGTGTCTATTCATTTATCTTCATGGCTATGTACAGGAATATGGTAATCTTATTAGGCGCACACTGAAACTTGACTATAGACTGGTACAGACTAATGCAGACTAAGGCAGACTAATTCAGACTAATGCAGACTGGTGCAGACTGACTAATCGGAGGTCTGTATACTCGTTATAATACCTCGCGCGTTCAGGTATCACTGCGCGAGTGTGGTCCATGAGGAGAAAGGTTCTGCATTAGCAGCAATCTCATTGGCTGCGTTACATATTAACACGCGGATCGGCGGAAGCAGAATTTGGTCCGTCTCCAAGACAGCGCCATCTCGTAGTGCGGAGACGGACGAGCGCTGCGCCTGCACTGTTGTGCTTAGCGGGGCGCGCTCTACTGGGAAAGTTGTGTACGCGTTGACTACGCGGAACTATGTACACAACACAAATAAAATACCTACGACGTATATAAAATGTTTTTCCCTTGTCGATATCTGATAGGAAAGTTTCCAACAGCACAGAATATTTATTGTACAAGATATTTATCTGTAACTGATTGGTTGGTTTTGAGGAAGGAGACCAGACAGCGAGGTCATCGGTCTCATCGGGTTAGGGAAGGACGGGGAAGGAAGTCGGCCGTGCCCTTTGAAATGAACCATCCCGGCATTTGCCTGGGGCGATTTAGGGAAATCACGGAAAACCTAAATCAGGATGGCCGGACGCGGGATTGAACCGTCGTCCTCCCGAATGCGAGTCCAGTGTCTAACCACTGCGCCACCTCGCTCGGTCTGTAACTGAATACACAACTTCATGGAAGTCAAATTTTATTGTAGTATTGTAGTATTCGTAAAATTTCACTTTCTGTTTCAGTGAAAAAGGGCGAGAACGAGCTGGTGCGAAACTCGAGGCAGTTCAACTACTACGGCCAACTGCCTCTGACCTACAGCAAGCTCTACCACCGCACCGAAGCGGCCATTAAGAGCGGCTCGGAGGTCTACGTGGACGACTTCGTGAAGAAGTACGGCGACCCCGAGGGTCTGATACTGCCCCGCGGAACACGCAGCGGCCTGCCGCTCAGCAGCTACGTCATCATCACCCCGTTCACGCACAAGACCATCAGCAGGATCAACCCGTACACCGACGACATCGGCGCCAAGATCTCCTTCTTCCCCTTCGACAGGCCCATCAACGAGCTCGAGTTCAACGTGCCCAATTCGTACTTTGGAGAAGCTGTCGTGGTGCACAGGAGTGGTGATGAGGTCATCAAAGCCTAAATGATAAGGGTCACTTTGTGCCTGACACTCATCTTTAGCATAGTATTACCTTAACATTGTAACACGTATTTGAATAAAGCTTAATTTTCTAATAAACGACATTCATTAGTTTCTTTTTTAATTTTAACTCCTCATGATGTTAGCGCGGGAATAGACAAAAGTAATTGCATCTCTGGTAAGGGAAATACACGCAATAGACAATATCGTAGCGGTTAAAACACTGGATTTCCGTTTCAGCCATTCTAATCTTGGGTATTTTCCACTTCTATAGTTGCAATAAGGTATGACATTATAGACCTATCTCAATAATGTGGTCAGTGTGACTTCGAGCAAGCAAGGTGATTTACTACACTTCGATTTCAATGCCGGGCACACATGCCTAGCAGACTGCATTTGTGAGGTGCCTGAAAGTTACAGCCTCAATAAGTCTGTATATTCCAGCTCCAATCCTGAAATATTATTAGTTATTCAGCACTCAGAGACAAGCTGGAGATTACTGACTTACACAAGAACCGTACGCGTTTCGGGAGAAAAATATACATAGCTCCGAACACATTCGTGCTTTAATGATACACTTTCATATTCGCTCAATATTTGTTTCTATATCACCGCTCAACCCAGTTAGTTATTCCAGCAAGACAATGAAGTCATTAGGATAACAAGCCTGCAACCACTTCCTTTGTTATGCGAGAGGATATAGTCCGATTTAATAGTCTCATAGTGTGGTCCTTGGACACGGGAAACGGTTAGAATGGTTGGAAAGGCAATGGTAGTTCAACTGTTGTCTTATACTTCGCAAGTGTTAGAAGTAATAGTTGTCCACCATTGGGCAAGTATAACACGTAGGTGCCGTGGAACACACTACTGTACTAAGTTTGACCGCGCTTGCATCTAATGGACAATGGTATCGGACTATAATCCCGAATTTGGTGAAATACCAAACGGGCTTTAATCTTGGGAGTCAACGAAAGAGGTAAAATCATAAATCAATGAAAAAACTGAACGGTCGTCAGCCCAATCAGGCACATTAATTTGGCAGTATATATTTGAGTAAACTGAATACTGGTTATTGAAGTTGCTTTTGTTGAGATTTCCCTTTGTATAGCAAACAGAGTACAAACTGGCACATTGCACTCTGTACTGTGTGTAGCAGCAGTTACAAATAACATACACACCAGTAAATTATGGGGAGCAAACTTGCACTAAGCTCACACTAACGACAGCCACACTCAAGAGGATTACTTAATCAAATACTGAAATGTCACTGCATGAAGTGCAGAACTAAATCTGGACAAGAGGTGCTTCTATCTTGGCTGAAATCAAAAACACAAATCGAGATGAATAACATCATAAATACACTGTTTAAGCTCCTCCACATACATCAGTTTTCCTTAGCACCAGTAATAGTTCAATTTTTTTCTAATAGGTGCAGAATATGATGGGGACCTATAAACTAGTATAGCTTCACTAGTCAACGCTCTTTGATTATTACAATAGTAAAGGCTAACTAAGAGCTAATCATCCACTCTCTTGGAGTAGTTCATAAATTAGTTTGCAAGACAATAAAATACAACACTGGGTTTAAATAACTTCAAAAAAGGAAACTTTCGTAATGGGTACCAAAATTACACCTTCTTTAAAATTGTGCATAGTTTTTCTTCTAACTATACTATCGTATACCTGTGAAGCAGTATTCTTCGCAATAATATTTACACAATCTTCCACTAAGGATACTTTACCAAAAGCCTATCCAACTTCACTTTTGTGGTTTTAGCTTTAAATTTTACTACTCCTTTCACTTTAGACAAAAAATCACTTTTAAACACATGAATGCAAGTATTGTTCATTTAAATCAGGATACTCGGTTTTCGTAGCACTTAGGTGAGGACCCTGCAGTGGTTGGTGATCAGGATTGAAAATATGCTTCCAGACAGGCATTCAGGTTTTATATGGTTATTATTGAAACACACAAATTAGCTGGTGCATGCCCATATACATTACTTGACTGAATTTATGAAGTCTGTGAAGCAGGGGCGAAAAGATTGGTGGCAGGCAACATAGCGGATAGCTGTACTCACGGCTCTTGACGTACGAATGCTCTATAAAATCTCTTCTTGGAGTTGGATTTTCAACATATTACAGCCATTCCATTATTCCGGGAATACCAAATAATAGCCAGATCCACATCCGAAGCAAATCCCTTAAAATGCAGCTTCCAATTTCCTCTCTTAACACCGCCGAAGTGTATTGTCCTATGGCTAGCCACATACTGTGTGTCGTTCACACAAAGGAGCGGCTCAGTTTGACCACCAACCCGACCTTTTACATCGCGCCAGGCAACTTCCGTTGCGAAGGGACTTCCCTGCAGCATTTACATGTTACAAGTACAATTGCCCTAGGCATGAACGAGTTTTTAATAAACATATTCTATTATATAAATGTATTCATACTACAATAATTTAAATTCTCTTCTTTTGTTTTTTTCACATATACATTGCAAAACTCTCATTTTCTTGCCAGAGATCAGGGAGTTTAACCGACACCCTTAATATATTGTAAATACACAGTTACATAAAATAAACCTACTTCTAATCGATATAAGTGTTACAATAGTAAACTAATCACTACCAATTCCGCAATCCTGCTGGCTGACATGTCAATCTAAAGGAGTCTTACAGATAGTTGTCTTAAAAAAGTTGTACCGATGTAGCTACGCTTATCATTTCTTTACATTCTAAGAGCACTCTATATGCCATAACTCATTGAACGTTTATTTTAAATGCATCACACTTAATGTGTATCCTTGTTACTATGTTGATAGTGTCAGTAGATATTCTGAAAATGTAATATAGATGATACGAGTAGGAGTGTTACCCCAAGTACCGTTATCCAAGATGGCAGCGATGACGTTATCCAAGATGGCGTCCATTACGTCATATGAGGACTTCATTCCAAGATGGCGGCTTTTTGCGGGAAGTTCGAACTTTGACAGGAAGATACGTCAAAACTTGGCTACCTCCACTAACCTAACCCCCTCCCCTCCCTTCCCCCCAGAAAATGGCGGGTAGTTCAAATTCCATGAGGACAACGTAACACACCTCTATTAACCCAAGAAAATGGCAGAAAGATAGGTCACTTGGGCTACCTCCACTAACCTATGTCATCCAACCATCACCTTGTCCTAGGAAATGGCGGGAAGAGGACTTGACCTGTGCTGGACTTAAGTCTTTTACATGCCCTATTTATTTAAACAACAAGAGATAGCACCACCATCAAGAGTAGTCACCATGGGGCCTGGAGTCCAATTGACCTAGTCCACAGTACTGCCACCAGAGGGCGCTGTCGTCCATTCTGTGACCTAAGCCAATATGGCGGTCTGGGGTGGAGGAAAATGGTGGGAAACAGTGTGGTCGCCAAAGGGGCCAGAGTCCGACTGACCTAGTACATAGTACTGATATGAGAGGAAGCTGTCGTCAATTCTGTGACGTAATCCAAGATGGCAGGGTAATATGGAGGGAAACAGTGTGTTCGCCATGGGGTCCGGAACAAACTGACCTAGTACACAGTACCGCCACCAGAGCGTGCTGTCCACCAGCCCATGAAGTAACCCAAGATGGCTGTCTAGAGAGGAAAATGACTCAGGCTGCACTGGGCTGCTGGAGAGAGGAAGAAGTGTACTTTATTTATCTTGGAATTTATTTAGTGATAAATTTAGATGGTATATTTATCACACTGATACAAAACACACACTCTGACATGGTTGAGGTCATCCCACACAGCCTACAGACATGTAAAATAATGGTAAATTCATGAAATAACGCTCTGCAGACACGCAAACAACTCCTAAATTACCGAAATAATCTCAGTACACACCCACAGACATGCCAACTCCTCCTAAATAATGCAGTACACTGATGTGCAGACACGAAATCAACTCGTAAACTGTCCAAATAACGCACAGCATAGCCTACAGACCTGCTCACAAAATAACGCACCACACACGTAAACAACATGTGCAGGCACCGCCCACTTCCCCTGTCCAATGGACCACACAGGAGGCTACCACATATGCTCGCAGAAGATCGGGATGCACCGGCAGCCCCCACGAAGTGATGCGGCCGTCTGCTGCCAAGCCACACACAGGAGCCCGTTTTGGTCCCTGAAGCATGAGCTGGTGGCATCCCTTTCATATTTGACAACTGAGAAATTCCTCTTGAAATACGTAATCGCCTAGGCACCGTTGCTGACGTGACTGGATGGGAGAAAGACCATTTGCAGAGCGCAGATACTCAAAGGGTCTGCACACGTCAACACTGCTGCAAGCTGTCACTGGACACAAGCCAGCACGAGCCATCGCTCTCACACTGCTGCTACCTACAGCGACCAGGTGAAAGTTGGGTATAAAGGTGTGCTCACGCCCATCCCATATGCGAGATGCCTCTGGGCAGCACATGTGTTTACTTTTGCTAACACGATACCTGTGGATACTGCCGTGCATTAGTACCCAGTGAGCCTGACACATCACGCGAAATGTTCGTCCAGCTATCAATAGACGTCTCAGAAACGATAAACGTTCTTAACGCTATAAGCCTGTGCAGAATCACGAAAACACAGTTAATCATAACAGCATTCTTGTTGTAGGAAAGAGAGCACTCTCTAAGCACCAATGGGGGAAATCAGAAAAATTATGCAAACAGAATTAGAAGCACTGTCTTACAGAAGAGAAAAGAAATGGCTGGAATTTTCGGTATCCTACAGTTACAGGTCTGGAGGTGTCCTAATGCCACAGTGGCGGATGAGTGACGGCATACACGCCAGAGATGGATGGTCTGCTTCAACTTGTCTTGAACACTTGCATTCTCAGAACTTTCTGTACATACCTTGCCTCCATCTTGTTCGAATCAGTTTGTAGATGCTCCTATGTCCCAGCACAATGTATATCTTGTGAATTAATAGAGCATTATGACTGTATTGCACCGACAATTAAACCCTGAAAAGTGGCCTACAGATCGTCAAATATGGAAAGACTCTTACTCAGTTACACTGCTCTCCCACTGAAGACAGGAGCTTCAGTATCAGAGTATGAAACAGATCTCCAACCCAGAAATATATCACCGCGTACTTTGTCAATGTAGCAAACATACAATTCATATCCTGCACCATACAAAGTCAGCCCTTTTACATCATTCGTACATATACCTCGAAGACATATAGCACTGTACACACTCCTCACAACACTAGATATTTCCCAGTGAGGTCAGCAGTCATCCACCCCCAACAGGGATGAAAGCAAGTATCCTGGAGCGTCTGAACAGAACAATAAAAGGCAGAATGTGGATGCATTTTGACCATCGTAGCTCATACAAATGGACAGATATCCTCCCAGAAATAATCGCTCAGTATAATCGAACCAAACATACGACAATAGAAATGAGACCAATCAATGTTCATGATAATGAACTCGTGGATACGGTGTACTATCGCATTAAAATGCTGGATCCACCCAGACAGAAATTTAATGTAAGTGATTTGGTATGTATGAGTTCATTATAATGAACTCATGAATACAGAGTACTACTGCATTAAAATGCTGCATACACCCAAACAGAAATTTAATGTAAGTGATTTGGTATGTATCTCAAAACACAATATTGCATTTGAGACATCATACCTACCTAACTGGTCAACAGAGAGATTTCTAGTTTCAAAGTTGCAGAGAACGAATTCTGGAATTTATATATGGAAGGACAGTAAAGGTGAAGAAACTGCAGGCTGCTTCTACACTGAGGAGTTGCAGATAAGCTCAGAACCGGTTATTTTTCTCATGGAGAGAGACATAAGACGTTGTGGAAATAAAGCGCTAGTCAAATGGGTTGGTTCTCCTGGTACACAAAACAGTTGGATTGATGCCAATGATTTGCTGCGCTGATGACCTCGATGTTGAGCGCCCATAAGCCCCGATTTGCTATATAATGGTTGCGCATAGTCCACAACCATCACAGTAGCATAACATGTGTGCTAGGAGACACATTAGAGGACGTGGTGGTCTTCTAGACAAACTGCCAGTGGAATTATACATCCGTGGGTATAATTACTGTGGACCTGGGACAAAGCTTCAGAAACACTTGGCACAGGGTGATAATGGGCTTAATCTGCTCGATGAATGTGTGTGGAACATAACATTGTATACGCTGCAAATAAAGATCTATCACGTCGTCACATTGCAGATGGGATTTTATCTGATAAGGCTTAGGCGATATAGAGAAGAAAGAATATTGGTATAGATCAACGCATCGTGGCATTTGCTGTTGATACAACCATGCTGGGAAAATGAAGCTGGGTGTAGGAGCGATGAATTTCAAGCGAGTTATGAATGCTGCATGTTGTGCACTAAACAAGAAGAAGGACAAGGGTGGGAAGCAGAGCTGTTTGAAGAACTGTATCCAGACAGCGATGTATGCAGCTGAAAATGCACTGAAGCAAAAAGATCGGGGAAGAAGAAGATAAGTACCTTGAGTTCTACCAATACCCAAGACATCTGGCGGTTTTCTTCCATTTCTCATCCTGGCCCTCTCTGTGCTCTCGGCAGTAGGGTCCCTTGCTGGTGTGCTGCAGCTATCACTCGAATGGTCAATAATGCACAGAACTCCCAAGCACAATTGGAAGAGACAAGAAGACATAAACACATGATGGAAGCCACAGCCATCAGAAGAGAACTATACTTGAATCCATAAAGGAAAGGACTTGGTCTATTCATAAATTATTTTTAAAAAAGCCCATTAGAGGTCCTTCCAGATGGACCACTCACAAATACTGATCTTCTTAAGTTTGTTAGAGACAAATTCGACATACCAAAATTCCGTGGTGGGTTTATGTGGGATACGTAACCAAAGATTATGTGGAATACTGGTGAAAGTGGAATTGTGAATTTAGATGTTGCTGGAGGCCCCGGCACCCTCTGGTATTTCAGAACATATGATGTGAAATATGCGGATACCATCTACTATTTCGACTCATTTGGTGACCTGCAACCGCCAGAAGAATTACAAAGATACTTGACACATAGAAGACTTGTGTTCTACAATTATTGATGCTATCAGGACTTTAATACATACTCTGTAGACATCAATGCATCCTGTTTCTCTTGACATTTGGAAAGAAGAAGAAGCATGCTATACAAGGAGGAGCTTTAAACATTCCTTCATCATTTGGGGTTCAGATGCAATGTGATACACTTTGACATCAAAAGACAGCTCAGACATTGGATTATTTGGAGCTGCGTACCAGAATAATCAACTTGTTGACTTTCATAATGAGGAAATCATTGTACGATTACATATAAGGCAGGATGGGCATACAGTATAAAACACGTGCACACAATCCACAGCATGTCACTTCGCTACTGAACAGCAAAGTGATAACATGTGTAAACTACGAGTTTCATAAATCAGTTGGCTTTAAACTGCGCAATGACGGCCCACTCAGTACAACCAGTTCAGTAGAGTATGATGAGAGAATTGTATGACAGGCATACTTCTCTCATAAACCTTACCCTTCAACCACATTTAATAAGAACGATGAAGTTAGGATTGTCAACCAGCACCAAGATGCACACACGCTTCCATGCAGGAGTTTCATATATCTAGAGGGGTCATTCAAGAAAACCGACAGCAGCTATATAGTGGGATCCAAGCTTAGAGGTAACACTTTAGCACACCTGTTCCAAGAGATACACTATGAACTCAGTGGGTCTGAGATCGACCGTACATGCAGTGTTGGCATAACATCATCCCTTAAAACATACATCTCTGCATCACCCACATATTTGCATAGCTTAGAAAATGCAGGATAGTTCATAGACGATCCAGAGGATAGACAAGTTGCAGAGTACAAGCGATTTACTGCATGCATAACCCTAAAAATGCTTTTGGTGTACTTTGAGATTATGAGACAGATTATTATGAACGCTAAACAGGAACTCATTCTGGTGCGGAGTGTGACGGACAATAACTCATACATTGAAGGAGCTCAAGAGAAGAATATGATCATAATCAGCAAGATAATATGGAAAATGCCTCACATCGGTGTATCTGACGAGGAGCGTTTGAAGCTTTTAAAAGTCCTCAATTCCGGTACATTTTGTCACTGACATTTCGCTGTTGGGAGGTTTTCACATATCCAGTGTTACCGACTGCAAGCAGACAAACATGGGTTATGAAAACCTCTTCACAGCTAGAGACACCTGGATTCATCACACTTGCGTTTCAGACTGATAGAAGATGTACTATAGCAAATGATTTCACCGTGTTCAACAAATGCTAGTTAACTAATGCCAAAGTCTACGTCATTTCAGAATTCTACGCTTATGACAATTTACATCCGCAGTGGAATCAAAATATATACAGTCAAGCTTATGACACATATGCAAGGTCCGTGCTTCTTACTATGAAATTGTCGAAGGAGAGGGAGGAGAGTGTCCACTCAGACCACGTAAGTTCAAGGAGCTTTCACCAGTAATCGTAATATACTGCTCAAAACAGAACAAGATAATTAAGTCTGGTCCTATAGATGCACAAATTGAATCTGAATCTTCGACAAATTTCCCAGAATGCACTGCCACGTATGCTCTAGTTCTACATGACCGTGTGATCAACTACTGGTGTTGTGCAATGAGCTGTATAAATGAATAGGTGCTGCACCATACCTATAGCATTTCACAATGGCGTCTCAAGGTGTGAACATCATTGCAGACGCTCAGGGTTTCTATGATGGTGACTGTACACAGTTCATATTTAAAGATGCTGCATTTGTAGTGTACACACTAGATGCTGGAATAATGCAGACATTCTCAGCAAACAATGCATCACCGAGGCCTTTCAAGTACGTGAAGTGTGCTAAGATACAGAAGAGTGCAAAGTGGTTAACACATTTCTACCATGGAATGCATTGGGATGATCCTGGCATACCCTATAAAGATATGGTGAGGACGCTTAAATTATACTATCACACAGGTACCATCGTCTAGGAGAAGATCTCATGGATGCGTCGAATTCAAGACCTGGAATTATATGGGTGTTCTTCTCTCCATCGACTCAAGAACATGTATGAAAAAAGTGTTGCTGTGTCTCCTCATGAACATGTAAAATTACTTTGAAGTTGGATCAGAAATAAATGAATTGTTGCCTCACAACCTCTGTGTTCTTTTTTCTCAACCCTTCTCCCGCTGTGACAGCATACAGCTTTTTAACCACATGCTATGTCTGCGGCTTTCTTCAAGCAAAGGAGATATACTATTAGACATGTCAGCTATACATCTTTGAAAGCGAACACTGTCACGTGCCTCCTGCTCCCATAACCCAATTTGTGCTGCATGATAGACGTAATTCCATGTAACTATTATATATACATTTCGTTATCTCCCATCTTAAACTTCACCTCCTTAATATCACTCATCTTCAGCAAAAACTAATGCCATTTGAGACAGTGCTCCCGCACTGGCAGCAGCAGCAGTTTGACAGGTAAATTCAGTGACAAATGGGCTGTCCCATTACGATCACTAAGAAGAATGCACCCTATGCTATTCTGGGAAGCAATGGAACATCAATTTTGGCGCTAGACCAGCTCTGCAGCGATGCGTCATCGCACCAGCAATGGTACCTAGGTGAACACGTGTTTCAACAGGAATTTTTCAGGTGTCATGTATGAAAGAGAGTCACCACCTCATCTTTGTGGGACCCAAACTCACACCTACACGTCGCTTGGCAGCTGACAGCGGCAGTGTCAGGTATCGAGTGGGGGGATGAGTTTTTTATTGGTGATCTTTTGTTTAAACTGTATTCCATCGACTTCACTGACCAATAGGATGCTGTGAATCAAAAAGAACTACCCAATACATGTGAAGAATTCCGATTTAATTAATTTAAATTTTTTTATCAACATGGGCCAGTCACAATGGTCGAGTGGTTCAAGGTGCTTCAGTCCAGTGCCACACGGCTGCTATGGTCGAAGGCTCGAATCCTGCCTCAGGCATGGATGTGTGTGATGTCCTTAGGTTAGTTAGGTTTAAGTAGTTCTAAGTCTAGGGGACTGATGACCTCAGATGTTAAGTCCCATAGCGCTCAGAGCCATTTGAAACATTTTTTGAACCAATGACTCAGACCTGTAAGTGTACCTGTAGCAGTGGGGGGCGAGGGCGGATGGGGTGCTGGATGGGTAGTGGGTAGACGAACAATAGGTTAAGTGCCTGTCAATGAAAGGAGAACAATACGTATGCCCTGAGTGCATACCTGCCCCTGATGCAGGCAACTTGCACTAACCAAAGGCACTGGTGACTCCCTTGCCCCACTACTGATACGAAATATCTTTAAATAACACTATCATGACCACAACTCGTGGGCTTCTGCGGTGTCTGAAAGTTGCCTTTCAACTTCGTTACCAGCAGGCGAATGAAGTAAGAATTGGAGGCTGGTGTACTGAGTTTCAATAGTGATGGACAACTTCAAAAAAATTTGATATTAGATATGGATACATGAGACTTAGTGCAGGAAAATGGGCGAGACAGACTAGAGAGACGACAAGCAGTTAATTTTCGGATTTTTATGCTGTTTTCATAAACTAACATTGAATTGAAGAAAAATTTTGTGGAGCAAGTATGAAATAAATTGATGAAAAGAAGCCAGTATTATCGCAGAATATCAAACAGAAAGAAAGTAAGAGATGGAATGAAGTTTTGAAATTTCAAAATGTTTCTACTATTTGTTGTAATAAGTTTTCATAACTTCACAGAATTATGAGGTTAGACTGAAACATATTGTTAGGTTAACATGAGTAAAGGTTTTAGGCATGACATAACAGTATACTAATGGAGGTGAGCTATGCTGATTTCTTGGAAGAAAAATCGATTATAAAGGCAAAGAAATGCTCGTGAAGTTGGAAAGAGAGAAGTAAAATTGCAAGTAGCAATACCTGTCATAGCATGGCATAGATAAACATAAACAGTCGTTCTTCTGAAGTGAAAGGTGCGGCTTACTGCAGAAAGACACCTCTATGGAGCCTCTGCCGGGATATTGCTAACGAAATATTCATGAACTAGCCATTATGTATTCCGTGTTTATGTATTCTGTCGACGACAACGCTATCCTGTGGTTACCAGTGGCAGTATATCTTAATCCACGTTTTTACTGTTTTTTTCTTAGTATTCAACAATCTCTGTTATTTGGACAACACCCCAGATATTTCCCTTCTGTGGTTTCACCGCTAGACACCACACTTGCTAGGTGGTAGCCTTTAAATCGGCCGCGGTCCATTAGTATACGTCGGACCCGCGTGTCGCCACTGTCAGTGATTGCAGACCGAGCGCCACCACACGGCAGGTCTAGAGAGACGTCCTAGCATTCGCCCCAGTTGTACAGCCAACTTTGCTAGGAAAGGTTCACTGACAAATACGCTCTCATTTGCCGAGACAATAGTTAGCATAGCCTTCAGCTACGTCATTTGCTACGACCTAGCAAGGCGCCATAGCATTTGATAATTAATATTGTGAAGCTTGTACAGTAACAAGAGCGATGTTCTCCAAGTGTGGATTAAAGTTAAGTATTACATCAACTACGTACTTTATTTGCTACTAAAAGTTCCCTTAACTGTTCCAGACCTCACGCCAGTCTGCGTGAGCTTAACGCGTGCCTTTCGGCTTCCTCTCATAGTGACTTGGCTGTCTTGCCAAGTCACAACACCTTCCATCTGCACTTAATCAGGCAGACGAGCCTATATTACATTTGTGAATAAACTAATGTTGTCTAGTCATATTTTTACCCCTTTAATTGTGTACTGTACGCAATTGTTAAATTAAATATCGTTTTATTGTTCACTAGCATGCTGGATCTGACTGGTATAAAAAAGTGTGAATGAAGTATAATTTGGAAACGGTCCCAACTCAGTAACGTGTTAATAAATGATACGATCAGTTTGTACTTCGCTGTTTACTGAATACGTTTTTGGAGTTGCAATGAGGCAAATGATATAGTGGAGAACACACATAAATGTTCTTCTTGATGCAATAATTTAATAACAGCTGTATGATTTGTTGAAGTTTATTTTATTTTATGAACTTCTATGTGCTACCAGTTTCGGCATTACATTGGTGCCATCTTGAGGCCCCACTCGTCGTAGTCGTAAAATCGCTATACACGGAAAGGGCGATTTTACGATTATGACGAGTGGGTCCAGAAGATGGCATCAATGTAATGCCGAAACTGGTAGCTTCATAGAACTTCATAAAATAAAATAAACTTCTACAAATCATACGGCTGTTGGTAAATTATTGCATGAAGAAGTTCATGCCAGCCGTCGTCCCACGATCCATAATGGATCAACGAAAACTGACACATAAATGTGGCTGGTGTACGTAATTACATGTGTTTTATATACTTTGAGGCCAAACCATCAGAACAAAAGTAACTTTCTCATGATTTGTCACTGTCGATGCAACTTGAACCACTCATAGAAAGAAATGATGCAGTATACAATAGTACAGAAGGTAACTGACAGAAATAACCTACTTTTATTGAAACGCAATAATTACACTGAAGTCACCGCGATTAATGACAGTCCCAAGGATGTTACAAAAGGTGTGACATGTTTCATAATAGGAAGTGTGATTACCCAGGAAAGGCAAGACATCTTCTGCAACGTGCTCCCATGCTGATCATACGGCTGCTAAAGCGAATTTGTGGTAGAAGAATCATTACAAACAGTGGTTGCTGGGAACTTTAATGTAGATATTCTTAAAAACCCTCGAGTAACAATTTATTCCGATCAGTAGGCATATCTTCCTAATTAGTTCCAAAATATCAGATCCAAGTGCTCACAAATGGCCACTGATAACAACTTTGTAGGAACAAAATTATATCACAAAACCTAAAGTCAGTAGCATCTCAGAGCATGACATGCGGCTCCTTTCGTTAAAGGTCAATACCGATCAGGATACAAAATGTATTAATTCAAGAGGGTAGTCAGTAAGCGAAAAACTGATTATTTTAGAACACACCACAAAGATATGAAGTGGACTGATGTATACAGTGCTCACGAATGAATGAAAAATATAACACTTATAATGATAAACTCCTCACCCTGTCTGAACACTGTCTTTCCTCAAAATTAACCCACTTTAGACAAAGTTAACAAAGAAACTATGAATTACTCAAGGAATGCAGGTGTCTTGTAAACAAAAAGGAAACTGTATCTGTCAGCCAGAAATAGTTTTGATGTTGGCCCTATAGCTTATTACTAGATATTTTAATGATATTAATATGGGCATCAAGCTCTTGCTTTATGAGAAATAGATAATCACATCTGATAACAAAAGGAACACAGAATGAGATATGGTGAAGGAAACATGATGAATGATGGACAGCATTAAAAGAAAATGATAGTTTGATAACATATAGGTGAAGTACTGAAAAAAAATTCACAACAATATCATAACTATTACTGAAAAATGAGATTGTCAGGTTCAGTAGACGCTGCCACTGACGGTCTCAGACCAGTCATTACAAATGACTTCACTAGTAATCTTTAAACCAAAAAATCTAGTGTGTATGATAAGATACCAACAAATTTTATATAAAGAGCGTGTTTCTGAGTTTGGCAACGTATTGTATCTATTGTGCAACCAGTCATTTAACTGTGAGTCATTTCCTGAATTATTAAAATGTGCTGAAATTATGCCTTTCTTTAGGAAAGGCAATATAAAATGCTGTGATATTTCCGTCCTATTTCACTCTAGCCAGTATTCACGAAAATCTTAGAACAGTTTCTTAACTATCAGACAAGCAATAATATATTATAAATGCCAGTTCGTATTCCTAAAGAGTTCTGAAACTGAGAATGTTACCTACACATACAGTGAGGATATAATTAATTCATTATACACTGAGTTACAGGCTAGTGATATATTTCATGAGTTGTCAAAGACATTTGTCTACGTAAACACAATATATTTTCAGTAAATTGGAATATTAATGTGTAAATAGGAATGATGCAAAAAGATTCAAATCCTATATCTCTTACAGGAAAGAATGGGTGTCGTAGGGAAAGAGACATGTGTTAAGCTATTAGACATTATCCAGCTGGAGACAAATTACATGTGGTGTCCCATTAAGTTTCATCTCCCAGCCGTTACTTTTTGTTACACGAATCAATGACCTTTTATCTGTAACTTTATCAGATTCCAAACTTCTTTTGTTTGCAGAAGTTAAAAAGCATTACGATAAACGGAAAATCAAATACAGTCATAGAAAGATAGGTTAATAAAATTTTCATGGACAGTAATATGTGGTTTCTAGCTAGTTCTTTGTCATTAAACTTTGAAAAAACACATTCCTGAAGTTTAGAACTCGTAAGAAGTTTCCCACCACTATATGCCTAAATTATGATGACGAGCAGGCAGAAGACGTTGACAGTGTTCATTTCTTCGGATTAAAGAAAGCTTGACAATAAATTCAACTCGGAGGAGCATACCACAGAACGGCTGAAGGGCCTAAACAATTCTCTATTTGCAATGCCAATGTTCCCAGATACAGGTGACACAAAAATAAAAAGCCTGCCATACTATGCTTACTTTCATTGCATAATGTCATACGAGATTATTTTTTTAGGTAACCTGACAAGTCAAGCTAAAGATTTCCATGTTCAAAAAGTGTAGTAATTATTTGTGATGTGAACTCAAGCTGCAGAGATCTGTTTATGAAACGAGGGCGACTAACTATTGCTTTCCAGAATATTTATTCACTAATGAAATTTATCATTAACATCTCCTTTTCAAAACAGCTCAGTTCATGTAACCGATGTTGGATATAAGAATAAACTTCACAAAGATTTTAAGTCACCTACTCTGGTCCAGAAATGTTCCCCTAACTCAGGAATACACATTTTCAATAAGTTGCCAGAGCCGTCAAAGTTTTTACGACCAATAAGGTTGAATTTAAGAAATTTTAGGTTAGAACAGGAAACTGACATGGATATGTTACTAATAATATAAAAATGCGAGTATTAGTACAATCTGACAAACTGAGTGCAGTAATTCGATCATTGTAAGTGCTATAAGTGATTTTTATTCACTGAAGTGTGGTGTCACAGCCAGACACCACACTTGCTAGGTGGTAGCCTTTAAATCGGCCGCGGTCCGTTAGTATACGTCGGACCCGCGTGTCGCCACTGTCAGTGATTGCAGACCGAGCGCCGCCACACGACAGGTCTAGAAAGACTTCCTAGCACTCGCCCAGTTGTACAGACGACTTTGCTAGTGATGCTACACTGACAAATACGCTCTCATTTACCGAGACGATAGTTAGCATAGCCTTCAGCTACGTCATTTGCTACGACCTAGCAAGGCGCCATTACCAGTTTATATTGAGACTGTAATTATGTACCGTCAAGAGCGATGTACACCAATTGTGGATTAAAGTTAAGTATTCCAGCAGCAACGTACCTTATTGGCTATATTAATTACATTGTCCTGTTCCAGACCTCACGCCAGTTTGCGTGAGCTTAAACGCGTGCCTTTCGGCTTCCTCCACACTCCGTGAATTGGCTCCTCCCAATTCACAACATGAAGAGCCAAAGAAACTGGTACACCTGCATAATATAGTGTAGGTCACTCGCGAGCACGCGCAAATGCAGCAACACGAAGTGGCATGGACTTGACTAATGTCTGAAGTAGCGCTGGAGGGAACTGACACCATGAACCGCCCAGAGCTGTCCATAAATCCGTAAGAGTACGAGGGGGTGGAGATCTCTTCTGAACGGCTCGTTGTAAGGCATCGCAGATATACTTAATAACGTTCATATCTGGGGACTCTGGTAGCCACCAAACTCAGAAAAGTGTTCCTGGAGACACTATGTAGCAATTCTGGACATGTGGGGCATCGCATTGTCCTGCTGGTATTGCCCAAGTCCGTCAGAATGCACAAGGGACGTGAATGGATACAGACGATCAGACAGAATGCCTACGTATGTGTCACCTGTCAGAGTCGTATCTAGACGTATCAGGGGTCCCATATCACTCCAACTGCACAAACCCCACGCCATTACGGAGCCTTCACCAGCTGAACAGTCCCCTGTTGACATGCAGCGTCCATGGATTCATGAGGTTGTCTCCATACCCGTACACGTCCATTCGCTCCATACAATTTCAAGCGAGACTCGTTCGACCAGGCAACATGTTTAAGTCATCATCAGTCTGACGTCGGTGTTGACGGGCCCAGGCGAGGCGTAAAGCTTTGTGTCGTGCAGTCATCATCAACGATACACGAGAGGGTCTTCGGCTCCAAAAGTCCATATCGATGATGTTTCGTTGAATGGTTCGCACACAGACACTTTCTAACGGCCCAGCATTGAAATCTGCAACAATTTGCACTTCTGTCATGTGTCATGTTGAACGATTCCCTTCATCCCTCGTTGGGCCCGTTCTTGCAGGATCTTTTTCTGGTCGCAGCGGTGTCGGAGATGTTCTACCGGTTTCCTGATACTCACGGTATACACGTGAAATGGTTGTACGGGAAACTCCCCACTTCATCCCTGCCTCAGAGATGCTGTGTTCCATCGCTCGTACGCAGGCTATAACATCAGGTTCACACCCACTTAAATCTCGATAACCTGCCATTGTAGCAGCAGTAGTCCATCTAACAACTGTGCCAGGCACTTGTTGTCTTATATAGACATTTCCAACCTCAGCGCCGTATTCCGCCTGTTTACATATCTCTATATTTGAATACGCACGCCTGCATTAGTTGCTTTCGCGTTTCAGTGTATATCATGATGCATGGCTACAAAAGCCGAAGAATTATCACTTGCGTCTCAATGTGTGGAATATTTTCGTTTTGTTGCAAATTATTTATTACACTACAAATAAATTTACCTTTAAGACTTGTTTTCACTTATTCCACTTTCATTAGGAGCAGTTCACTAGGGATTTGGGATCTGTGGAAGGTACATTAGAATATATGTCTACCTTTCCAAATATTTATTGTGAATTCTTGTTTTTCCCATATGTTCTACATCCTGGAGATTCTCCTCACTACGGATCCACTGGAATAAACAGTATGTTTAATGTTATCTAATCATCTACATCTACATCTGCATACATACTCCGCAATCCACCTTGCGGTGCGTAGCGGAGGGTACCTCGTACCACAACTAGCATCTTCTCTCCCTGTTCCACTCCCAAACAGAACGAGGGAAAAAAGACTGCCTATATGCCTCTGTACGAGCCCTAATCTCTCTTATCTTATCTTTGTGGTCTTTCCGTGAAATACTGTACTGCAGTCAGCCTCAAATGCTGGTTCTCTAAATTTCCTCAGTAGGGATTCACGAAAAGAACGCCTCCTGTCCTCCAGAGACTTCCACCCGAGTTCCTGAAGCGTTTCCGTAACACTCGCGTGATGATCAAACCTACCAGTAACAAATTTAGCGTCCGCAGCTCGTGGTCGTGCGGTAGCGTTCTCGCTTCCCGCGCCCGGGCTCCCGCGTTCGATTCCCGGCGGGGTCAGAGATTTTCTCTGCCTCGTGATGACTGAGTGTTGTGTGATGTCCTTAGGTTAGTTAGGTTCAAGTAGTTCTAAGTTCTAGGGGACTGATGACCATAGATGTTAAGTTCCATAGTGCTCAGAGCCATTTTTTCAACAAATTTAGCAGCACGCCTCTGAATTGCTTCTATGCCCTCCCTCAATCAGACCTGATAGGGATCCCAAACACTCGAGCAGTACTCGAGAATAGGTCGTATTACTGTTTTATAAGCAGTCTCCTTTACAGATGAACCACATCTTTCCAAAATTCTACCAATGAACCGAAGACGACTATCCGCCTTCCCCATAACTGCCATTACATGCTTGTCCCACTTCATATAGCTCTGCAATGTTACGCGTTAATATTTAATCGACGTGACTGTGTCAAGCGCTACACTACTAATGGAGTATTCAAACATTACGGGATTCTTTTTCCTATTCGTCTGCTTTAATTTACATTTATCTATATTTAGAGTTAGCTGACATTCTTAACACCAATCACAAATCCTGTCCAAGTCATCTTGTATCCTCCTACAGTCACTCAACGACGACACCTTCCCGTACACCACAGCATCATCAGCATACAGTCGCACATTGCTATCCACCCTATCCAAAAGATCATTTGTGTAGACAGAAAACAACAGCGGACCTATCAAACTTCCCTGGGGCACTCCAGATGATACCCTCAGCTCCGATGAACACTCACCATCGAGGACAACGTACTGGGCTCATCTAGGGCACTTCCCTCTCCACGAGCAGGGTTGACTACTGTTGGATGGTCGCTGGTGCATGTGGATGTGCGGCAAGCAATGAGTCTCCCCATTGGATTCCATGCGTGCGCGATGGGGTTTAAATCGGAGGAACGAACTGCCTAGTCCATTCACCGAATGTCTTCGCCATAGAAGAGCTCCTACATCTGCACTGTTCGATGCCGTCTCCACTGCCATCCTTGAAAATGAAGTCAGGACCGAACCACCGCTGAAAAGACGCACGCGTGGAATGAGTACAGTGTCATAATAACGTTGGCCTTTGAGTGCACCGTGTTCCGAGATTCTCAGGTCAGAGCGCCTGTGCACTATTACGCTCCTCACATACCACATGGACCACCAAAACGATCGAGTTCGATAATGCTGGATGTACTCTCATTCGGCGAGACGTGGGAACACGTGAGACACCCAGGAACCCTGTCGAACGTGACACTGAGGAATGGAACACCCTATCTTAAGAACATCTTCCCAACATTTTAGCTAGCACGGGGGGGCGTTGCAGAGCACACAGTGCTGTCCGTTGTGATCACACATGCTATGATTATTGACGTGCCAAGGGGACCATAACAAATTGTTGTTTTTGAATAAAAGTGTCATTTCTGTTCGTTTCATTCAGCATTTCTACCAGAACTGTACTATAGCAGCGTGGTCCAAGTTCCATGTTCGTTTTCAATGACACATCATTCAAGACCTACACTCGTCCTTAAGTTTTACACACCGCTGTATAATGAAAGCATCACCTTGTAATAGACATAATAGCGAGGAGGATGACATTAATGTCTAACGACCCGTCGTTAGAGAAGGAGCACAAGCTCTGGTTGGCGAAGGATCGAGAAGGAAAGCGGCTTTCCCTTTCGGAGGAACCATTCCAGCATTTAGCTTACACAGTTTAGAGAAATCACAGAAAACCTAAATCAGTATGGGCTGACGTAGGTTTGAACCGTCGTCCTCTCGAGTGCGAGACCAGTGTGCTAGCACTGCGCTATCCCGCTCTGTGACAGGATGGCTGGAGCTCTCATAATATGAAGGGTGATTATTAGTAACGTCTAAAAACCTAGGAAGTGACATAGATGACGCTAAGACAAGTATTTTAATATAACACACATGGGGTCGCCAATGTCAGGAATATCCGACAAGTGGATGACATATGCTGCAACACGTGTAGCGGTTGACGCTATTGGTCTGCGCACCTAATCACCCCAACCTAAGCACTGACGTCGGTGTAGGTACGGGCCCACGTGCACGACTGTAGCGTGTGGGGCTCAGAAATCGAGTCTTGCATCTGGCACGCAGTATTTTTTCATTGCGTTCAAGTGAGGTAATATTTGTTATTTTACTTACCAGTCCCGCAGTGTCAGCTGGTTTATTACAAAGCACAGTACAATCAAAAGCTACCATATCGTGCCACAAGTAAATTTGTATAAGCTTCGGAACTGCGTCATTACTAGAAAACGAACTACCTTTTTTTTCACTGAATAACGTCTGTAAACAGATAAAGAAGGGAAATAGGAACGAAACAGAAAATAAAAACAGCTTTCACTTGGTTACAGCGGGGACAATAACTTTGTAACTTCTACGTTTACAAACAGATCGCATTTACAAAATGTGTTAGAAATTTTCTGCGTTTTCTCGAATGGAAGTATTGCATCGGTCAGTCATCTCCTCGTAATTTAACAGCTATCGGTTCGAAGTGATGAAGTACTGGTACTGAAAAAAATGGTTCAAATGGCTCTGAGCACTATGGGACTTAACATCTGTGGTCATCAGTCCCCTAGAACTTAAAACTACTTAAACCTAACTAACCTAAGGACATCACACACATCCATGCCCGAGGCAGGATTCGAACCTGCGACCGTAGCGGTCACGCGGTTCCAGACTGAAGCGCCTAGAACCGCAAGGCCACACCGGCCGGCTACTGGTACTGAAGCATGGGTGGAGAGTGACAGGTATGTTGTGTTGGACAGTGAAAATGCACTGATAAGTGTTAAAGTGCGGTTTACGCAGCTGGAATGGGTTGACCTGTGGCGTGCAGAAGCCTACATCAGTCAACAGATGACGTCCGAGTATTATACATCTCTTTCACTCTCAGACTCCCACTGTGTTGGCCTGGCGTTATCTATAACATCATTGTACGATGGTGGGGCACTCAGTGTGAGATCTAGAGGGAAATACATTTAGCTGCAACACTCTACCGTTACAAACTTGTTCAGTCTATGGATGGTGCCGTCTCTTGTGTTGGAAAGACAGATGGTCGCCTTGTGTTCAAACTGTGTATAAAGGCATTGTGAACTATCTACATAAGTATAGTGCGCATGCAGACAATTTAGAACACTGCATCAATACGGTACCAAAAGAAGAAGCTAAAGCAACACCTTTCAGTTTGAGAGGAATACACGCTGAATTCTATGTACACAAGAAAGTTTTATCTGCTAAATTCTGTACGGGTGTGAAGATAAAGAACGAACTAATTCATTTCTCTGATGTAGTGAAGCCAACGTACAGCTTTTAAAAAAATATTTGTGTATTACTGTAAATCACGTTCTATTTCCATCATGCCTCTCACAATAATGTAACTGCTGCCAGTATTTTCACTGCAATGTTTAGAATACTGCAGTAGCACGAAGCTCTCTCAATACGTTTTTCACCACAGTCATTGTAGGTACATGTTCCACACCATCTTCTTCATACCGAAAAGTTCGTGTCCTTCTATTTCCACCTGTCTGATGTGTACCAGCTGACACGGTTCCTCTCTGCTTCAGTCGACGATCAACGATGTTGAATAATGGGATGCTAGGGTGACGTCTGTTTGGGTACCATCCTGCGTACAACCGACAGGTTTCAGTGGCACTACTACGAACTTCGCCGTAACACAAAAACATATTGGTGAACTCTCCCAAATTACTCTCCTTGAAGACAGAACTTAGCTGCTATATGTAAAGGATGATAAGCAGACAACTCTACATTGACTCACGTTGCCTAGCTGTTTGTTCACAGCTCTGCGCCATTTGATAAAGGGATGAACTGAAAGACAACAAGCACTAAGTAAACAACTTCCTGTACACAGGCTCAGGTTGATTACTGTAGTTGTATTTTAGCAGTCTTCCATCCACAGCAATAGGCAATAACACAACGTCAATGGATGGAAGGGTAGCTGTCTATACAATGCAATGTCAAATACCCGGTGCTGCTGCAAAAAACTTTATGTAAGATCTGACTATAGGTTCCTACTTACAGACCGTACCGAATTTAATGCTCCACAATATCACAAATTTTTAATCGTTACTAAACGCCAAGCAAACGAACTCTTAACAACACATGTAACGTTCCCTGGCAACACTCACACTATTAATAAACTAAAATTTAATTGTACTATATACGCCGCTATGAAGCAATTTGTATATACTCTAATTATTTAACAAGAAATATTATTTAATTTTGTGTAAAGGACATTCGTTATTATTGTAATATTTTCTGTAGTAATATTCTCGATGTATTTATGATTGTAATATTTCTATACTCATAATGTAATTGCGAAATGCGTCAATATCTGCGATAGCAAAAATGTAAAATTCAGCCACAGAGGAAAATAATGTTGTAAGATTACAAAGAGATGTTAATCGTCAGCAATAATATAAATAACACTGAATGGTGTGCGTTCTTTGTCGTCTTCCTCGAGAGCTGAGAGAGAGAGGAACCTGTGATGTAGCATTTTATGAATGGGTAGACTTCTTCTGTCTGTATCTAGATTTGGCCGCCATTAGAGGAGAAATTACAAACTAATGTAAGTTGAATTATTGTTGTGGTCTAAATACATTATAATTTATCAAAAGTGTGTATTACTAATGTAAATTAGCTTGGCCATGTCATCTATAATATTTCTTTAAAGAATTTTCAGCATTCTTAGCAATGATCGCTGGTGTTGCTGGGCTGTGCCGCGACCGAACGATTTGCAGCGGCGGCACATTTAAAAAATTGTTCCGCTAAGAAAAATTAACCAAACCCGTAAATCGGGAGCAGATAAAAATTAGCAGTGAATTAAGAAAATGTTTTTCTTTTACAGCGATCCTGAGACTGACGGAATTTATTACTAGTTTCACATTTGTGCATTAACAGGCGGATAGTCAACGTTGAAATTTAACAATTTGTTGCTTCTTTCAAATAACTTAAATGTATAGTGAAGTGTGTTTTATCAATGATAATTAAACGTCGGCTTGGCAATATTTAACAATTTTCTGCTAATAGAGACAGTCTTGTGTTCCATAGCTAACGCCGGGAAAGAATTCAGTACATATTAAAATTAAAAAAAAAAAAACACTGCATTTAGAAAATGTGTGCCAAGGCCGAATTATGTAAAGGATATAATTCTCAACTAAATATTCTTAATCAGTTAATATGAATTTATCAGCATGAGAGGGTTGACTAAGTTCACGTAATTTTAAATGTACTTAATTCTGTCTAAATGAATTTTTATTACCACACGTAAATAAGGGGTTCTACAACAAAGTTCGTACTGACTGAAAGAAAGAGCAAATAAGAAATAACAAAAAACAAATTAAAAAAAGGGGTAACATTTGAAAACAAAATCATTTCATTTTATATTTATTTTTTTTATTTAATTTAATTTCATTAAACACAGTAACTGAAAAACAAGAATGTACTATTGCTCATCCCGTCGGAGGTTCGAGTCCTCCCTCAGGCATGGGTGTGTGTGTTGTCCGCAGCATAAGCTAGTTTAAGGTAGATTAAGTAGTGTATAAGCTTAGGGACCGATAAGATCTTACCACAGACGATTGAACCTCAAATCATTTATTAAGTATACAATTTTGCTTCCGCCGTTCTGCAATAGATGGTTGTATCAGAGAATGGTGGTGCAGATGGTAGGTGAGTGTCACACAATAACATTTGTTCTGTAAATAAAAAACGCCTTCTCTTGTTACACTGTATTTTATTTTCCCAGACATGTTTCGCCTTTTTTCACTTTAAGGCATCATCAGTGGGATCTACAAAGATACAGTTATGACCCAGTTTAGTTTTGATGTGTATTATTCGTAGATTATAAAACAGTTCACTACTCGCTTTTTTATGTAAATAAGTGATTACTTTCGATTCTTCCTGTTTTAAGTTGGCATCGGTGTTTCCACTCATCTGGTCACATCGAGGTCGCATTACCGCTCCTATTTACGAAATATGAGCATGTTTTTGTGCTTCAAATATTTTTTCCCACTTTTCATTTTGGTTGTGTTGAAATCAAAATAAAAAAAGTCGGAAATCCATGCATGTATACTCTTTTTATCTCTCTCTCTCTCTCTCTCTCTCTCTCTCTCTCTCTCTCTCTCTCCCCCTCTCTCTCTCTCTATCTTTCTCTCTCCCACACACACACACACACACACACACACACACACACACACACACACAGAGAGAGAGAGAGAGAGAGAGAGAGAGAGAGAGAGAGAGAGAGAGAGAGAGACATAACAGAAATGAATAGACGTTAGTTTTGAGCATATCTTTCGTTAGGTAGGCAACATGTACCTGTATGTAAACAGACGAAACATGATGAAATACACAGTGAACTCAAAGTATTTATGTCTATATTAGTGTTATTGATGACAGGAGATTGATAGTGCATTACAACAGAAAGTGGAAACAAAATGAAAAGTGGGAAGGAAAATGTTCTGAATACAAAAACACGCTTATGTTTCGTAAATAGAGAGGTTGTGCGACCTCCATGTGACCAGATGAGAGAAACTCCGATGCCAACTAAAAACTGGAAGAACCGTAAATAATCGCTTATTTACATACAAAGTGAGAAGTGAACTGTTTTATGATCAACGAGTAGTACATATCAAAACAAACGTGTATCATAACAGACCATTATAGATCCCACTGATGATGCCTTAAAGTGAAAAAGGCGAAAAGCGTCTGGAAAAATAAAACACAGTCCAGCAAGAGAAGGCGTTTTTATATACAAAACAAATATTTCTGCACTGGCTGCGGAGAGTGGCCACACAAACTAACTCGTCATTCAATACGCGTAGACATTTGTAAACATAAAGCCAGCAAAATATTAGTCACTTGTGATTGCATCATAGAGTTATTCTCGACTGAATATGTCCACTTACGAGCGGTAAGTTTTAAATTTCTGCTTTAATGTGGAAAAATTTGCGGCGGATACTCATAAAATGGCTAAGACCTGTGGCGACGTATCTATTAGTAAAAGAACGTGTAGAAAATGGTTTCAATGCTTCAGAAACTGTGATTTTGACGTCGAAGATCAGTACGGCGGGGGACGAGAAAACGTTTTCGAAGCTGCTACAAGCAACGGAAAGAATCACAGTAGAACGTTGTCTGAAGCAATTACTGCATCCGAGCTGAGCTCTGAAGGACAAACGGCCACAATACAGCGATTGACAAGAAAAGGCGAGTCTCCAGCATGTCAGTACTCGACTCCAGGTCGCAAGTGTCGTCAAAACATACTTGGATCGTTGGAATGGGAAGTCGTACACAACCCGCCGTATTCTCCAAACATTGCTCCCTCTGACTACCACCTTTTTCGATGAACTGTACTCGACCTGGCTGATCTTCTCTCCCCGTCATGTGAACAAGTATAATATTGGATCAACTCATGGATCTCCTCAAAAACCGCGTAGGTCTTCCGCCGCGGGATTCGTACGCTGCTCGAAAGATGGAAGAAAGTAGTCGGCAACCAGTGCCAGTACTTTTAATCTTAAACTTTTTGTAAGTTTTTCACAA
Organism: Schistocerca piceifrons; assembly: GCF_021461385.2. Classification (NCBI taxonomy): domain Eukaryota; kingdom Metazoa; phylum Arthropoda; class Insecta; order Orthoptera; family Acrididae; genus Schistocerca; species Schistocerca piceifrons. The sequence goes on along the minus strand of NC_060139.1, from coordinate 1,021,490,518 downwards.
TAAAACCTCGAACTTCGAGAAAAGCGGCGGAGGCAAAATTGTAGACTCGCTGATGGAGTACAAAGTTGCAGTCATATCCGACCATGTCAGCTGGGTACTTCACATATTTTGTCAGTCATTGTGTTTATATTCCTATGTCTATACACTACGGTATGGTCAGTGTCGAGGCTGTATTCCATAACAGAGCAAGGCTTGATACTGTGTATTCTGTGAATCAGTTCCAAAGAATAAATGTTGGATAAGAAAAGCTTACCTCGACCACCAACCTATGGCTTTCTAGTCTAACATCAATAACAATTACAGGCTGCTGAGCACATTCTAAACTCAAACATTATGACGTTCTCGCTAGAAAAGAAATTTCTCTCGATTCACCACTTGTTCCTTTCCTGTGACAACCTTTTCATCTCACAGTAGCTCATATTTGAGTGACATAGACTGCTGACAAATCTGATGATTTTTAAGCGCTCTGTATACATTTAGTATGGTAGCAAATAGAAGTCCTTTTCAGTAATAACCTAAGGAGCTATAAGTAACTACTATATTAAACAGACAAGGTACAGATGTAACGATGATAAGCACTAATAATAATTATTACATTGTGTATCATATGTGGATCTGAAACCATATAGGAAACACAATAAAATAAAATAAAATTAGATCTTAGTTGACATTACAATGCAAAGTTCCTACTTCCTTTTGTAATCAGGACTTAAATAACAACGGCAAGGTAATATTAATCAGAACACAGGAATGAGTTGTGATCTAAATAACAATAGATTTATTCGTTCTTAACATCACAACATTAGAAAAATGGCTTAAGAAACGTCACACAAACATTTTTATATGACAAACGCTTTCACTAACATGGGGTATATTGTGGACAAAGTGATCAGCTGGGAACGACAGACACACTAATCGCTCTATCTGACTTGAGACACGTGAATCCGGGGTATGGAACAAACTATGCCACAATCAAGCATCTATACTCTACCATTCCAAAAAGAAAAATATGGTTCGAAAGAACAGGATGCTGAGAAACATATACTGGAGCCCTCCGCCGTGCCAAAGAACACTTTGCCCTTCTGCTGGTCAGGGCAGCACAAGACGAAGGACGATGCGTTCGACGATTGAAGTCATGGACGGCATCAATCTACTACTAATGGTGCGCGCCCGAAAAATCCAAGTACGCGGTCTCGCGTTCAGCTAATTCGTTAGGTAGGTACTTCCCCATGAGCCTCTGAAACCCCAGTGGATTCCATTGTGCAGGTGCACCCGTTTGTTTGCTGGTCTCCCAAACCGATTTGACTTCGTGCCACGACTATGCGTGACGGAATATGTCAAATGTTTAGACGGCCGGCTCAAGACAAATAAGTACACCCGTGCACCACTCGTTGTGTGAGTGATGCTAGAAGCAGAACCTCTGGCGGTTCAAGAGACAATTACTTACTTTCAATCGTATGATGTTTTAAGGTGTACTAATTATTTAGTTATTTAAAAAAATGGCTCTGAGCACTATGGGACTTAACATCTGAGGCCATCAGTCCCCTAGAACTTAGAACTACTTAAACCTAACTAACCTAAGGACATCACACACATCCACGCTCGAGGCAGGATTCGAACCTGCGACTGTAGCGGTCGCGCGGTTCCAGATTGATGCGCCTAGAACCGCTCGGCCACACCGGCCGGCTTGGTTATTTTAGATTGACACTTTAATGTTATATATATTTTAACTAACTCCTTTGGCACAGACTCTAAGTGGCACACCAGCAAAGGACACAAGTCTCACCGTTTAGGTAAGGACCTGCAGTTCTTTATTAGTGAAGCGCCAGTGCAAGAGTGTTCTCCTCTCTTTCTCTCTGCTTTTCTCGCTAGCTCGGTAGCAAAGCACATTTACATCTTAGACTCGTCTTACTTTAGCACAAGCCAATCGAGCTGGAGCACCTCATTCGAAGATGGGAGACTGCCTCTTGCTCTGCATACACAGATTTGACCAATCAGAGGCTTTAAAGTTAATTTGGAGAAAAGAAAAAAAAAGATTCAGCTTTGCGACCTCTTTCCCACGCATTTACACTGTGTCTTTTACTAAAACAATGACCTAGATGGAACTACAGCCCTCCATAAAACGATCGTTATCTCCCCTGATCCATCCATTCCAGAATTTCCAAAGAACAACCATAAACTCTCTAAAAGCCTCGTGCCTTCACTAATATGTTTTGTAACAGTGTCTGGACATCTGGGCGCCAGTAATCTGTCCCACAGAAATTCACAGAAAGCTCACAGTTGTCTCATTGGCTTCCTGCCTAACAAGGGCCCATCCTCTGCTCTATTACCGGTTTTCAATGCTCTGCCCATTGGAACGGCGACTTCTCGGCGCTAGTCAGCCTACCTGGATGAGGCCGCCGACCATCCGACGTTTCTGCACAACGAGACCGCCGAACTCGACGGTCCACAAATGTTTTCACACAGATTCTGCAGAAAAAAAACGCTCCCCTCAGCCACCGTACACTTTTACTGCAGTCGTTTAAATCGGCACCCTATTCCTTCGAACACAGGTAAAGCATACAGCTATTACTTCACTAGAGCACACAAGCAACAGTGTTAACTACTGCCAACCATTTCATCATGATGTATGAAATCAGATCGTATACAGGTATAGCAACCAAGTAATAAAAATCATCTTACCTAAGAACATTAAGTGGCATGACACCGCCGGACAGTGTGGCCGAGCGGTTCTAGGAGCCTCAGTCTGGAACCGCGCGACCGCTACGGTCGCAGGTTCGTATCCTGCCTAGGGCATGGATGTGTGTGATGTTCTTAGGTTAGTTAGGTTAAAGTAGTTCTAAGTTCTAGGGGACTGATGACCTCAGATGTTAAGTCCCATAGAGCTCAGAGCCATTTGGACCATTTGGCACGACACCGAATCAGAAGTGAAAGTGCCCTGCTATCTCTCAGCATATTATGACAATGTTATCCGTATGACTACTACCTGGTAGTGACTGAAGTGTGTCTGTGCTTCTATTAATGTCATATAGTAACCATAAAATGCAAATGGTTTGTAACTGAATTATTAATGTAAAATAATACGTGTATTTGGTGTTTGTCATTATGTGTTTGTTAACTTCTGTGTGGTACTGACAATCGATCTAATCAGTATGTGGAATATGTGTCAGTGCCTTAAATGCTTCGTTGAATGATCTTTGACCTACTCTGTTCAGTGGATGAGAATGACACACGCAAATGCCTTTTAGGTTAATTAAATATATGTTGTTTTGTTGTTGTTGTGGTCTTCAGTCCTGAGACTAGTTTGATGCAGCTCTCCATGCTACTCTATCCTGTGCAAGCTTTTTCATCTCCCAGTACCTACTGCAACCTACATCCTTCTGAATCTGCTTAGTGTATTCATCTCTTGGTCTCCCTCTACGATTTTTACCCTCCACGCTGCCCTCCAATACTAAATTGGTGATCCCTTGATGCCTCAGAACATGTCCTACCAACCGATCCCTTCTTCTGGTGAAGTTGTGCCACAAACTTCTCTTCTCCCCAATCCTATTCAATACTTCCTCATTAGTTATGTGATCTACCCATCTAATCTTCAACATTCTTCTGTAGCACCACATTTCGAAAGCTTCTATTCTCTTCTTTTCCAAACTGTTTATCGTCCATGTTTCACTTCCATACATGGCTACACTCCATACGAATACTTTCAGAAATGACTTCCTGGCACTTAAATCAATACTGGATGTTAACAAATTTCTCTTCTTCAGAAACGCTTTCCTTGCCATTGCCAGCCTACACTTTATATTCTCTCTGCTTCGACCATCATCAGTTATTTTGCTCCCCAAATAGCAGAACTCCTTTACTACTTTAAGTGCCTCATTTCCTAATCTAATTCCCTCAGCATCACCCGACTTAATTAGACTACATTCCATTATCCTTGTTTTGCTTTTGTTGATGTTCATCTTATATCCTCGTTTCAAGACACTGTCCATTCCATTCAACTGCTCTTCCAAGTCCTTTGCTGTCTCTGACAGAATTACAATGTCATCGACTAACCTCAAAGTATTTATTTCTTCTCCATGAATTTTAATACCTACTCCGAATTTTTCTTTTGTTTCCTTTACTGCTTGCTCAAAATACAGATTGAACAACATCGGGGAGAGGCTACAACCCTGTCTTACTCCCTTCCCAACCACTGCTTCCTTTTCATGTAAATAGCCTTTCGCTCCCTGTATTTTACCCCTGCCACCTTTAGAATTTGAAAGAGAGTATTCCAGTCAACATTGTCAAAAGCTTTCTCTAAGTCTACAAATGCTAGAAACGTAGGTTTGCCTTTCCTTAATCTTTCTTCTAAGATAAGTCGTAAGGTCAGTATTGCCTCACGTGATCCAGTATTTCTACGGAATCCGAACTGACCTTCCCCGAGGTTGGCTTCTACTAGTTTTTCCATTCGTCTGTAAAGAATTCGTGTTAGTATTTTGCAGCTGTGACTTATTAAACTGATAGTTCGGTAATTTTCACATCTGTCAACACCTGCTTTCTTTGGGATTGGAATTATTATATTCTTCTTGAAGTCTGAGGGTATTTCGCCTGTTTCATACATCTTGCTCACCTGATGGTAGAGTTTTATCAGGATTGGCTCTCCCACGGCCGTCAGTAGTTCCAATGGAATATTGTCTATTCCGGGGGCCTGGTTTCGACTCAGGTCTTTCAGTGCTCTGTCAAACTCTTCACGCAGTATCATATCTCCCATTTCATTTTCATCTACATCCTCTTCCATTTCCATAATATTGTCCTCAAGTACATCGCCCTTGTATAGACCCTCTATATACTCCTTCCACCTTTCTGCTTTCCCTTCTTTGCTTAGAACTGGGTTTCCATCTGAGCTTAAATATATATGTAACGTATATACAGCTATTATCAGTGATGGGATAATTTACATCTGATACTTCTTATTCCAATTAAGTAAACGCCTAGCTGAGAGGATTTTGTAATTACTTGGTTACATTTACGTGACGCATTTAATGATGTATCACGAAACTGCTGCATACTTTAATGTTACACACTTTTTTGGGTGTTATTGTTCTCGTTCGGTACAGTGACTCAATTGTGGTCTGATCCTAGACCTAAATTGATCACTTCTACAGCTGTGTGTTGCATAACTTCTTAAAATTTTCTTGGAACTGTTTCTTGAACAATCATTGTACAGTGTTAGGTACAAACTCATGCCCACCCCACCCCAGTGTCTTGCTAAAAGCAGTGGAACCACTCTGTTTACGTACACAGACTCCTCGAGACCAATCTCTTTCACTGTCACACGACTCGTTTCTCACGCTCTGGTGCACCACTGACGCTGCTACTCTTCACACGAGCTACAAATACCCGACGTTGGCATTCACACTTACAGTGCTGACTGCCACATTTCGCATCCTACAGAAATTCTCTCTGTAAATCATTTTCTAATTGGAATTGATCGTCTGATGATTTTACTAGACGGTAAATTACAGCGTCATCTGCAAACGATCTAAGGGTCGGCTCAGATTATTACCCACATCATTTATACAAATCAGGAACAGCAAAGGGCCTATGACAGTACCTTGACGAACGCCAGCTATCGCTTCTGTTCTACTCGATGATTTACCGTCTCTCACTACGAACTGTTACCTCACGAATCCCGTCACACAACTCAGACGATACTCCATATGCACGCAATTTGATTAATAGTTGCTTGTGAGGAACGGTAAGAAAAGCCTTCTGGAAATCTAGGAATATCGATCTGAGATCCCTTGTCGATAGCACTCATTGCTTCATGGGAATAAAGAGCTAGCTGTGGTGATACAGAAAAACATTAAAAAGTAGATGGACTGGTAAGGTAAGGAATGAGTAGGTTCTGCGTACAATCTGAGAGGAAAGGAATATATAGAAAATACTGACAAGAAGAAGGGACAGGATGATAGGATATCTGTTTAAGACACCAGGGAATGATATCCATGGTACTAGAGTGAGCTATAGAGGGCAAAAACTGTAGCAGAAGACAGGGATTGGAGCACATACAGCAATAAATTGCGGACGTAGGTTGCATGTGCTATTCTGAGATGAAGAGATTGGCGCAAGAGAGGAATTTGAGGCGGGTCGCATGAAACCAGTCAGAAGACTGATAACTCAAAAGAAGAGGAGGCTCTGTTCACTAACTCTTCTCCCTCAACCACACAGCAGCTTCAGTTGACACAGTCCTATACGGTTTATGTACAAGACCTGATACCAGCCAAGTCTGAGAACAGTGGCTCCGTGGTCGCTTCATACTCGTCGACCCGTTTCCTCTTACTGATGCGTGCAGCAGTGTAAGGCTAGTCGTGACCTGTTCTTAGTACGCAAGATGAGTATAGGATCTTGCTGCTGTAAAATAGCACTGACAAGACGCAATGATCGATTGTCGACATCAGACCGAAGCAGACTTTTGTGAAACTATGGAGGCTGAAGACGAAAGTTAATTGCTGCAAAGGATACAAGAGGAAATGTGTCCAATATAGGAGAAGTGATATCAGAACAAGTTTCATTCCATAGCCCTCGCTGTTACGGCGTAAAGTCAAGCGGCGGCACAAAACAGCCGGAAACGACAGAGAAGAGATGGCTGTGAGAAGACGTCAGCCACTCGCCCGCTGACAGACCCCTCTTTAGGATGACAACGTGACAGCAGCGGCCCTTAGGTGAAGAGGGCATAAGCGCCGCGACCGACTAGCGACGGCCAGTTCAATAGCAGCTTCAAAACTAGCGACTTGGATAGAAGTATCGATGGTGGTTACTTCTCTTGTATTTTTTATGCAGCACACACTTAGAATTGTTTGATACAGAAGGAGATTGATTATTTTGTATGTCGCCCTTTGCTTGCGACACATCTGTGTAAATGCAAAAGATAAGTATTGTCTCTTTTCTTTTTGTAACAAAACTTATTAATACGACTTGTCTGATTTGATTGTCTAGGGAACCGAGTACGAAGGATTCCTGGACATCCCATATTTGACGACAAGGCTGGACGTAATACGTGCTTCAGACGAGAAACTTACAAATTTTGTCCAGTGCAAACAAAATGGTTGTATTTTTGTTTATTCAACCTCCAAAATGAGAGAGCATAGGTGCTGCGTCAAACGAAAACTGGGCGCAGGCGACCATCACTGTTGTATCCGTGGGACGAACAATCGCTCTACTGTGTATTTCTGTATTCATTTGGACATGGCAACTTGTGTTTATAGGCTAACAACGAACTGTGTCGCTTTTTATTCATTTCTGTAACTTATTTTAATAATTAATCACCATTTACAGGTTGCACCTCATTCTCATCTCTCGTTTTCTAGTGCTGTCGTTACAAAATTGATAATGTCTCTAAATTATGTATACAGGGTGAGTCACCAACTATTGCCACCACGGAAAACTCCAATAGTATGATAGGAGCTGAAACGTTTGTGGGACAAAAGTTGCATCGGACAAAGAGGGCCATAATATGGCGTTGGTTTTTTGTTACTAGGTGGGGTCGAGTCAGAGACATGAAGGTCAACTTTGTTTTTTTAAATGGGATGCTACAGTTTTGTACTTATTTTCTGATAGCGGCTATCGAGACGAACCCAACGATGTATAACAGTAAGGTCTTTGAAGGCCAACGTAGGTCACAAAGGTGGCTTGAACGTCCTTTTACAGAAGGTGCTCGAAGTGGTGACTATTGGTAGCAATGCAGTGCTCCAATCTTCTTATCACGGATTGAGTGGTATTCCTTATCACATCGGCACTTATCGATGTACATGCTCTGACAATGCTCTCTCGCAAATCTTCGGGTGTAGTTGGAAGGTCTTTATAAACTATGTCTTTTACGAATCCCCACAAGGAAAAACCCAGAGGCATCAAGTCTGGCGAACGAGCCGGCCACGGCATATCTCCTCCGCATCCAATCCAAAGAATTGGGAGTTGTCTCTGCAACTCATTTCTAGTCATTAGCGAAAAAATGTGCCGGACATCCATCGTTTTGATACCACATTCTGTTGCATGTTCCTAAAGGTATTTCTTCCAATAACAGACCTAATGTTTATGACAGGAATGTGGTATACTTCCTACCATTGAGATTTCCTTCGATGAAATAAGAGCCTATAATTCTGTCCTCCGGAATCCCCCATCATACATTCACCGACCATGGTTTTTGGTGTGCAACTTGCCGCAGCCAACATGGATTTTCAGTTGCCCAATAATGCATGTTAAGCATATTAACATTTCTATAGTTCGTGAATGTAGCTTCGTCAGTAAATAAAATAAGATTAATAAATGTGTCATCCCTCTGAATCTGAAGTTGAGCCCATTGGCAGATTTCAATGCGATCCATGCAATCCGTTAATTCTGCGTGGAGACTGATATGGTAAGGGTGATATTTATGGCGATGCAGAACGTGAACAACACTACTCTGGCTAATGCCAGATACCCTTGCGATTTGACGCGAACTAATACAAGGATCTCGAACCAAAGTGGCAAGAATACCATTGTCCGTTTCCTTGTTAGTAACTTTCCTTTGCCGGATATGTTTCCAATGTTGTTCTCAATTTATTATACACATCTTTAAATGTACGACGTGTAGGGTGAGTACGTTCAGGATATCTTTCAGTGTATGTCTCTAGTTCTCACTGAATTTCGTTGGCATTCTCCGTAAATGAGATGCATATCGACTTGTTATTTGAAGGAATATCTCCTTCACATTCGCTTGATCCGACGGTACTAGTCTTACCACCCCTATTAGTGTTGTATTGCGAAAACATCGAATGGTGTTTTCATGTCAATGGCACGTTAGATGGATACGCAGTATTCTGCGAATATTTACTATTTGCACGATATACGAGAGAGAATTGTCAGGGCATGTGTATCGATAAGTGCCGACGTGGTAAGGAATACCACTCAATCCATGATAAGAAGATTGTAGCACTGCACTGATACCAATGGGTATCACTTCGGACACCTTCTGTAAATGGAATTCATGCCACCCTTTTGACCTTCGTTGACCTTAAAAGACCTTACTGTTACACATCATTGGATTCGTCTCGATAGCCGCTATGAGAAAATAAGTCCCAAACAATAGCATGCCACTTAAATAAAAAAGTTGACCTTCATATCTCTGAAGCGACCCCACCTAGCAACAAAAAACCAACGTCGTATTATGGCACCCGCTGTCCCATGCAACATTTGCCCCACAAACTTTTCAGCTACTATCATACTTTCGGAGTTGTTTAGGTGGCAATAGTTACTGACTCACCCAGGATATCATTGTAATTGTTAGTTTTGGAAATTTGTGGTAAGTTCCTTTGGGACCAATAGCTGAGTTCTTTGGTCCATAGGCTTACACACTACTTAATCTAACTTAAAGTAACTTACGATAATGACAAGACATACACACTCATGTCCGAGGGAGAACTCGAACCTCCGACTGGGGAAGCCACGCGAATCGTGCCAAGCACCTGAAACCGCGCGGTTAACCCACGCTGCAGTAATTGTTATACATTGTCTGAATAGATATTAAATATTAAAATAAATTTCCAGAAGTCTTCGAAAAGTTTTATCTGTATAAATGAATGTATAAACAGATAACCGATCGATGGTTAAATTGGCAGATAATTTGCCTCTCTCATTTAGAGGTTGGACGATTTGTGACATTACATACTGGTCCTGAGACTGGTTATAACGTTGACCTATGGTTGGACTGTGGTGGGGGCTCACGAGGTGAGACCATGGTTGGACTGTGGCGGGGGCTCACGAGGTGAGACTATGGTTGGACTGTGGCGGGGGCTCACGAGGTGAGACTATGGTTGGACTGTGGCGGGGGCTCACGAGGTGAGACTATGGTTGGACTGTGGCGGGGACTCACGTGGTGAGACTATGGTCACACGGAGACGGCGAGTTCGGAAATGACGTCACAGAACTCGCTGGTGGGTTTAAAGCGAGTATAATTTCCGACCTATAATTGGAATGCCTCACTGCGACAAGTGACTATTTGTGCTTGTCATATTTGTAATGCCCCATTACTGACTGCCTTCAGTGAATTTCGGACTCTTAGTTTTGAAATCACTTGAGGCAGTTCCAGTTAGTGGAATCCGGAGGACTCCTTTTTTCCATAGAAGCGTAAATTGTGACAGGGAGAGAAATCTGATTTTGTTAACAGAAATCAATTGCCATAAAACGTCGGGCTTAAAGAGCGAAGGCGTTTTGATAGTGTTCCATGTGTATGGAAATGAAGTACCTAATGCTACAATAATTTAAAAGTGTAATTGTATTGATGCCTTAAGGACAAGGACAAAAAAGAAGCCAACACTTGCGGTACGGAATGAAGATATTTCAGAATAAATAAAAGTAGAGAACTCTATGAAAAGTCTCTACTCACAGGAAGCAAAATTTTCCAGGATGTGCAGTAAGCTACATAGTGAAATAAACAGAATAATGGAGGACTGAGTTACAAATATGCATGAAATAAGTGGCAGATAGGAACTAAAAGACATCAGACACAACGACCGTTAGTCGTAATATCAACGTGAGACAAAAGTAGTACGCTATTGTTGTACAGATATGAAAGAGCCACATAAGGGCTAAGAAACTCAGTACAAAGAACTACGAATTTTTTTATAAAAGTAGTTCAGAAACAGAAATAAAGGAGTGACAAAGGTCAGCGATCATTTTCGTCATCGTAATCAGAAAAAGCAGATAAACGAACAACCAGTGACGCACACCAAGGTTAAAAGACTGTCTCAGTGAGAACTGCCAAATGTAGGTTACCCAACAGAAGGCATGTGTGATATTGCCAAATCCTTTTCCATTGCGTAACGGTGGCCCACAAATCTTGTGACTAACGGCAGTAGCATTAGCATCAAAATCATTTAAAAGTAAGGTTCGGAACTAAGGTGCGAATATTCCACTAAGTTCGTTAATATATCCCTTTCCATCTATTACATACAAAGCCGGCCGGGTGGCCGAGCGGTTCTAGGCGCTACAGTCTGGAACCGCACGACCGCTACGAGGCAGGTTCGAATCCTGCCTCGGGCTTGGATGTGTGTGTTGTCCTTAGGTTAGTTAGGTTTAAGTAGTTCTAAGTTCTAGGGGACTTATGACCTCAGATGTTGAGTCCCATAGTGCTCAGAGCCATTTGAACCAACATACAAAGAGCGGTTCACGACAATAAATGGATAATTATATCAGGAGTCTGGTATCCAATATTTCACACCGGTTGACGTACTTTGAAGTGATACATCTACATCTACAGTTAGACCATACGCCTCAAAACACCTAACGGTGTGTGGCGGAGGTTACTTCTGATATCACTATCTGATACCCCCATCCCTCTTAGCACTAATGTCTCGAATTTTGTTGTCGTGGTCATTTTGAGATATATATGAGGGAGTAAATAATATGTTGCCCAACTCTTCCCAGGAAGTACTCTCTCGAACCTCTCAGTGATACACAACCCCTCTCTTGTAGCGTATGGCACTTGAGTTTGTTGGCCCTCTCTGTTTCGCCCTCCTACCGACTACACGAAGACCTGACGAAAAGCGCCGCTATTCGTTGTATCTTCTCTGTCAGTCGTACCTGGTATAGTTCCCAGATTCATGAACAGTGCTCAAGAGGCTTTCGATAAGTGCCTTGTAAGCCACTTCCTTCAGGGATGAGATACATTTTGCTAACGTTCTTCCTACATCTTAATTTATAATTTGCTTTTTCTACCATTTGGTCCACCTAAGGTCGCGCTTTTTCAGTAAATCCTGTTCTTGGCAATTTGTCTTCAATAGTGTAGTTGCACAGAAGTGGATTTCTTTTCCTATGTATGAGCATTGCGTTACCGTTATTAACGATCTAAGTCGACCACCAGGACCCACATCATTTATATACAGGTCATTCAGTAAAATTATACTGTCTTTTGGCATTGCTACTTTCTTATAGACAACCACATCGTCTGCGAACGATCTTAAAGGGATTCCGACGCTGCCTTCTAGAGCATTTATATACATTTTAAACATTAACGTCCCCATCACACTTCCTTGTGGTAATCCGGAAATTATCTTTACACCTGTCGATTTTATTCCGTTACGAGCGACGTGTTGAGGTGTGTCTGCAAGGAAGTGTTGAATCCGGTCATCAACGTCGTCCGATACTCTTTTAGCTCGTGTTTATTTCACTAAACGTCAGTGCGAGACGGTGTCAAATGCCTTCCTGAAGTTTAGGAAAGTGCCATCAACCTGAGCGCCATTATACACCGATCTATGGATCTCGTGGAGGAACCGAGCGTGCTGATTTTCGCAAGATCTCTATACTGGGAACCAATATTGGTTTTTACAGAGGAAATTTTCATTCTGCAAAAGCGTCCAAATTTTTGAGCATAAAACATGTTTCATAAATCTATAATAGACCGGCGTCAACGGTACGGGCCTATAATTGTGTGCATCTGACCTACGGCGCTTCTGGAAAACGAGAATGACCTTTTCCTGCTGCTCTTTTCCAATTGCCAGTATCCTTTCTTTGTTCCAGCGATCTCCGATAAACTGCGACAAGAAATGGAGCAAGAAAAAGTTCTTTCTCATAATCATTGTAGAATCTTATAATTATCTCATCTGGTCGCGGTACCTTTATACTACTAAGCGAATGTAGCGCCTTTACCATGCCGTGATCGGTTATTTCAATACCTGCAATTCCGACATTCGTACGACGATCGAAAGGAGGGACCGTGTTACGATGTTCAGCGGTGAAACAGTTACGGAAGATCGCAATCGGTATTCTGCGCTTCTCTCTGTTATCTTCCGTTTCGGTACTTGTATGATCACTGAGTGAACAAATAACGGATTTAGATCCCCTTAACGATTTTACTTAGGACCAAAACCACCTCTTAGGGTTTTTAATCAGTTGGCCTGACAATAACCGCGTGGGGTAGCCGTACGGTCTGCGACGTCTTGTTATGGTTCGTGTCGTCGTCGTCCCCCCCTCCCCTCCCCCCCGGGGATTCGAGTCCTCCCTCGGGCATGGGTGTGTGTATTGTCCTCAGCGTAAGTTTGATTGGTGTGTAAGTCTACGGATCGATGACCTCAGCAGTTTGGTCCCATAAAACCTTACGAAAAATTTACAAAATCACTATCGTAGATGAATGTCTCCCATAGCATAATACCGTCAAACTCATTATACGCTTTTCTCATTACTCTCCCATCATTTTCGCTTCGTTCAGCTTTTGTTCGTCACCTGGGCTTTGACTTCTCTTGAATCTGCGACGAAGTTCTCTTTGTTGTGGGCCTTTCCGATCCCTTCAGACTCGAAACATATTTGTCTAATACATATTGAACGATGTTTTTTTTCAATTTTTACCTTTTTGCCCCACATATTTGTCCTCAGCAATGAAAATCTGATGCTGACAACTGAGACACTCTGCACGTTGTATGCTACTCTTCGTAAACAAAAATATTTTCCTATCTTTCTGAGCATTCCCTGTAAAACCAATTGTCTCAGTCATAGTCTGATGGTCACTGATGCCTTACGCTTAATTACTTCGATAGATTCAGGTCTGTTTGTTTCTGGGAGGTCTAAGACAATACCTTTATAAGTTGGTTCGCCAGTTATCTACTCGAAGTAATTTTCGGACAAGATATTCCGAATAATGACGCACTATATTGATGGCTTTACTCTCCGAATCTACATCTGGTAAGTTGACGTCATCCCCTATTGCAATGGCAAGATTAGGAAAATTATTTGGGATATTCTGCCTCACTGAAGCACTGTATCAATACAGTTCCTGACCGAGGAGGTCTATAAAACCATCCGATTACCATTTTACCGCTTAACTTCACTCAAATTAATTCGCATTTGGAATCGGTGACAACCTCGCAAAATACTGTATTTCCTTGTAGACACTGCGGCGACAAAAGCCATGGGATACATCCAAATATCGGGTCGGACCTCAATTCGCATGGACTCAACAAGTTATTCGAAAGCCCTCTGCATAAATATTGAGTCACGCTGCCAATTTCGTGCGTGAACTGACCTCTCCATTGTGTTCCATAAATGTTCCATGGGATTCATTTCCAGAGTGTTCTTCAAAGCAGTCTCGAACAATTGTGGCCCATTGAAATGGTGCATTGTAATCCATAAAAAGTCCATGATTGATTGGGAACATGAAGCCCGTGAATGGCTGCAGATGGTCTCCAAGTAGACGAACATAAACAGTTCAAGTCAGTGATCCGTGTAAATACAGCCCACGCCGTTATGGAGCCGCCACCAGCTTGCACAGTGCCTTGCTGACAACTTGAGCCCATAGCTTCGTGGGGTCTGCGCCGCACTTGAACCCTCCATCAACCTTTACCAACAGAAATCGGGACTCAACTGACCAGACCACAGTTTTCAAGTCGTCCAGGGTCCAACCGATGTGGTCATCAGCACAAGGAGAGGCGCTGCAGGCGATGTCACGTTGTTAAGAAAGGCACTCACTTCGATCGTCTGCTGCCATAGCCCTCTAACGCCAAATTTCGTCGCACTGTCGTAACGGATAAGTTTATCTTACCCCCATATTGATTTCTGCGGTTACTTCATGCAGTCTGTTACTACTCATAACTATACGCAGACGTCTCTGCTCCTGGTCTTTAAGTGAAGGCCGTGGTGAGAGGTAATGCCTGGAATTTCGCAATCTCGACACACTCTTGGCGTTATGGAACTCGGAATATGGAGTTCCCTAACGATTTCTGAAATGCAATGTACCATGCGTCTATCTCAAACTACCATTCCACGTTCTAGATCTGTTAATTCCGATCGTGCGACGGTAATCACACCAGAAACCCTTTCGCATAAATCACCGAAGTACAAATGACAGCTCCGGCAATGCGCTGCCATTTTATATCTTGTGCACGCTGTACTACCTCTATCTTTATATGTGCATATCGCTGTCCCTTGGCGTTTGTCTCCTCAGTGTGATCAGTTCGTAATGTTAAAAATAATAATATACACTCCTGGAAATGGAAAAAAGAACACATGGACACCGGTGTGTCAGAACCATCATACTTGCTCCGGACACTGCGAGAGGGCTGTACAAGCAATGATCACACGCACGGCACAGCGGACACACCAGGAACCGCGGTGTTGGCCGTCGAATGGCTCTAGCTGCGCAGCATTTGTGCACCGCCGCCGTCAGTGTCAGCCAGTTTGCCGTGGCATACGGAGCTCCATCGCAGTCTTTAACACTGGTAGCATGCCGCGACAGCGTGGACATGAACCGTACGTGCAGTTGACGGACTTTGAGCGAGGGCGTATAGTGGGCATGCGGGAGGCCGGGTGGACGTACCGCCGAATTGCTCAACACGTGGGGCGTGAGGTCTCCACAGTACATCGATGTTGTCGCCAGTGGTCGGCGGAAGGTGCACGTGCCCGTCGACCTGGGACCGGACCGCAGCGACGCACGGATGCACGCCGAGACCGTAGGATCCTACGCAGTGCCGTAGGGGACCGCACCGCCACTTCCCAGCAAATTAGGGACACTGTTGCTCCTGGGGTTTCGGCGAGGACCATTCGCAACCGTCTCCATGAAGCTGGGCTACGGTCCCGCACACCGTTAGGCCGTCTTCCGCTCACGCCACAACATCGTGCAGCCCGCCTCCAGTAGTGTCGCGACAGGCGTGAATGGAGGGACGAATGGAGACGTGTCGTCTTCAGCGATGAGAGTCGCTTCTGCCTTGGTGCCAATGATGATCGTATGCGTGTTTGGCGCCGTGCAGGTGAGCGCCACAATCAGGACTGCATACGACCGAGGCACACAGGGCCAACACCCGGCATTATGGTGTGGGGAGCGATCTCCTACACTGGCCGTACACCACTGGTGATCGTCGAGGGGACACTGAATAGTGCACGGTACATCCAAACCGTCATCGAACCCATCGTTCTACCATTCCTAGACTGGCAAGGGAACTTGCTGTTCCAACAGGACAATGCACGTCCGCATGTATCCCGTGCCACCCAACGTGCTCTAGAAGGTGTAAGTCAACTACCCTGGCCAGCAAGATCTCCGGATCTGTCCCCCATTGAGCATGTTTGGGACTGGATGAAGCGTCGTCTCACGCGGTCTGCACGTCCAGCACGAACGCTGGTCCAACTGAGGCGCCAGGTGGAAATGGCATGGCAAGCCGTTCCACAGGACTACATCCAGCATCTCCACGATCGTCTCCATGGGAGAATAGCAGCCTGCATTGCTGCGAAAGGTGGATATACACTGTACTAGTGCCGACATTGTGCATGCTCTGTTGCCTGTGTCTATGTGCCTGTGGTTCTGTCAGTGTGATCATGTGATGTATCTGACCCCAGGAATGTGTCAATAAAGTTTCCCCTTCCTGGGACAATGAATTCACGGTGTTCTTATTTCAATTTCCAGGAGTGTAAATCCAATATTATCAGACTCTCAGATACACACCACTGCTTTGAGCAAGTTCAGGATATCCGACAAGGGTAATGATTTGCGGCACAATAATACCCCATTTATTATACAGAATGGGAGCACATATTTTCGTATATGTTCGAGAGAAGATACGTAAATTATCTCCCCGTATAGGGAGCTTATTTATGGCTAACATTACAAATCGCTCGATAATCTGAGACTTAAATTTCTAATTTTTCACGAAATAACGATACAGTGTTGTCGAAAGTATTTGTTACGTTCGTTTCGGTTTTACTACTTGTAATGCGTTTGTGCAACTTCCCTTTCGACGATAGTTTGGATGTATTCTTACTGAAATTGCTAGAAAGGAAACAGTTAGTAACACAGCAGTTTAAATATTTATCGGACATTTGTTTGTTTCTTGAGGTCATTACACAAATCCATATACACTCTAACAGAAAAAAGACACACCAAGAAGTAATTATGACCGGCCGCTGTGGCCGAGCGGTTGTAGGCGCTTCAGTCTGGAACCGCGCTGTTGCTGCGGTCGCAGGTTCGTATCCTGCCTCGGGCATGCATGTGTGTGATGTCCTTAGGTTAGTTAGGTTTAAGTAGTTCTAAGTTCTAGGGGACTGATGACCTCCGATGTTGAGCCCCATAGCGCTTAGAGCCGTTTGAACCATTTTTTGAAGTAATTATCCGAATGGTACGGAAATCAGTAGATGTAATGTACATGAACACATGAATAATTCCGATTTCAGAAAAAATGGTGCATGAGGGCTTAATTAAATATGATTGAAAATATTTTAGTATTTAGTATGTCCGATTACGCTGTTTCGTAAACGGTTGGCCCTGACTAGTATTATTACGCTATCTGACTGCAAAGAACAACAACAAAGAATGAAATGAAAATTTTCGTAAACACAGTTAATTAATTAAGTCCCCAGCAACTATAAAACCTACTAAACCAAACCACAAGTATAACTGTTCTGTATGTGGGAGTGTGACTCAACGTACATCTGGCACGGTTCTACTTCAACAAGACAAGAATTTTAAATACCAATTATACTGACGTGATAAAAGAAAATTAGAAAAACTATAATTACGCAAGAAAACCAGAATTACACTCTAATACAGGAACACATGCCAGATGCTTTGTTGACTGAACCTGTCATGACGCATTATTTAAAACATGGAAATAATGAAAAAACACGCAATATTTTACCTTCATATATATTGACGAAAAGCACTCTGACCGTTACAATATCTTCATTAGAATAACATCTGCTATCTATCCCATCAAATAACTGGATAAAACATGGAACAAGCACTCCTAACTACAACATCTCGACAAGCCTTGCCCACTCGCACATCTCAACACGAACTGTCTTCTACGAGCTCTGCCCACGCACTGACTACTACGAGCTCTTAACAGGCACTGACTACTACGAGCTCTTAACAAGCACTGTGGAGGCGGCTTAATAATACTCTTTGGCGCAATCTCTGGCGCAGTGGCTCAGTGTAGCCACCTTTCATATGCCCCTCCTCCCCAGGCCAGAATTTGATGGTATTTTTGCCTGCATTGGTGGTGAAAATACCACCAAATTCGTCCAGAAAAATACAGACAAAAATAAAAGGTAATATTAATACCTAAATATCACATAATTAGTTAAAATTTTGGCTTTGCACTGACCTTTCAATAACCTAATATATAAAATACAGTAGGCAATACAACTTCTTTTCATACATGTGGCTTAACATAATAGTTTACACAATACACAAAAAATCAGTTTATACAAATGTTCACATAAAATGCTTTCAATGATTAGTTTATACAAAAAAAAGACACCAACAGGTAACATCTTTTCGGTCAAAGCAGTCCATCAGTGGCACCCAGTAAAGTTTAGCAGGTACAGACACCAACAAGTGACATCATTTCAGTAGAAGCAGTCCATCAGTTGCACCCAGCAATGTTGAGCAGGTGCAGACACCAACAAGTGACATCATTTCAGCAGAAACAGTCCATCAGTTGCACCCAGCAATATTGAGCAGGTGCAGACACCAACAAGTGACATCATTTCAGTAGAAGCAGTCCATCAGTTGCACCCAGCAATGTTGAGCAGGTGCAGACACCAACAAGTGACATCATTTCAGTAGAAGCAGTTCCATCTGTGACACCCAGTAAAGTTGAAGAGGTACACACAGCAACAAGTCACATTAGTTCAGTAGAAGCAGTCCATCAGTGGCACCCAGCAATGTTGAGTAGGTGCAGACACCGGCAAGTGACATCATTTCAGTAGAAACAGTTCTAACAGTGGCACCGAGCAATGTTGAGTAGGTGCAGACAGCAACAAGTGACATTATTTCAGTAGAAGCAGTTCATCAGTGGCACCCAGCAATGTTGAGTAGGTCCAGAGAGCAGTCCATAATATTCACTATCACTGATCACACAGTTCCAGCATGAACAATAGTTTGAATACACATACTAATCACACTGTTCATCAGCAGAAATTAAACATGTCCTAGTGGCACCAATCATGTAGAAAAAGTACAAGTAACAGTCCATAATATTCACTATCACTGATCACACAGTTCATCAGCAGAAATTAATCATTCCTAAGTGTCACACATTACGTTGAAAAAGTGCAGGTAACAGACCATAATATTCACCATCACTAATCAGACAGTTCAGGCATGAACAATAGTTTGAATGCACATACAAATGCTTTTGCACTAAACGTACAAATCATAACAAACACTCAAATGATGTCAGATAATTTTCCTATTAACTATTGCAAATACTCAAATATCAGTAAACCTATAATATTTATGAGTGTCAGTGCAAGCCACAACAAACAAATAAAATAATATTTAGGAGATAGGTGGGTAGGATTAGGAAAGGAAAACACACAAAACACATTCACTCATCTTTCATCCACATTAAGTACTACTGTGTAATTGAATGGTGTTAACTGTGTAAATGTAATTCTGTCAAAATCTGATGTTCATTATGTGTATCAAGTAGTAGTGGCAGCAATGTATAAC
Organism: Schistocerca piceifrons; assembly: GCF_021461385.2. Lineage (NCBI taxonomy): Eukaryota > Metazoa > Arthropoda > Insecta > Orthoptera > Acrididae > Schistocerca > Schistocerca piceifrons. Next base: position 1,021,471,068 of record NC_060139.1, on the reverse strand, counting down.
AGTCAATAATAGTTAGGTCAACATCATAGTCATCATGTCAAGACCAATGTTTGCCAAGCCATATCAAATGTACTGTTGTTGAATAACTGTCAGTGAGCCAAGATATGCAAATACTTCCTCTCTTCAAAAAAAAGTATATACTGCTTAGTGATTTAACAAAGTGTGTGTATAGACTATCTTCCTTCTACTTTAGTGTTCTAGTCTGCTATCTTCATTCTCCTTGTTCCATAAGACCAACAAAAAAAATATGCTCCTCACTTACTTTACCTCTTATACACCAAAACTCCAATAATCATCAACTTCACATAATCTCAATAATACCTCAATAATACCTCTTCAATACATCGATACATATAAACCTTATCATTAATAGCATTTACCTTACCTCTTGTCCACAAAAACTCCAATAATCATCAACTTCATATAATCTCTATACCTCAATAATACCTCAATAAAACCTCTTCAATACGTCGATACATATGAACCTTATTACCAATATCACTTCACTTCCATAACAACTCTTTCCTCTAGTCAGTCTCCTCGAACAAGTACAGATAAAATCCTAGTGCAAACTTCAGTTCATCCTCCCATACAATCTGAAGACACGTGCCAACACACAACCTCTGTGTAATCCATCTGAGCCAAATCTTCTACTCATTATGAATTATAAACAAAAGAAATGCATACATGACCTCTAACAGACTTAGTTCGAATAACTCTCAGTAATTAAGTACGATTACGGAATGTGAATGATCATAATATTTCACAGTGTGTACACCACTTCAAGAATTATGGCAGAAGCAAACATGTGGAGTATTTCTTGTGTCAAGTGTCACTTCCTATTTCAATTGCTCACGAAAAATGCAGTGTAATAACTGTCAATGGTCTAAACCTAGTTTTGGTATGTCATGTCGTTAGCTTCCTTCCTATTAGCATAAATTTATACAGCTTCAATAAAACCTCAGCTCATGTGACTTCTATGAAGTTTCTTGTACTAATGTCGTTCGTCGAATTATAGCAGTTCATTTTCTTATCTCAAAAATATAAGGCACTGAGCGTAAGCAAAACAAGCACTAGCGAGTAAATATACCAGTAGAGAACAGAATGTCAACAAGTGGATTCAGCACAATTCTTACAACGAGGCTCTGCCAAGCGAACAATCTATAATTACCACCATACTGTAACCTAAACTCTATATTCGTACACTGTACATCAGCATTTCTATACACCAAATTAAAGAGTAGTTACGACAACAACAGATATGTATAAATATGCAATCCATACGCAAAGCAGTAAACATGTCATTAGCATCATATCAGCATAAGCAATTAAATGTTCATATGTCATCTTAATAAGTAAACATGAAGGCGCAAGCAGATAAATGACAAAGTGTAACCTACATACATAACCACAGTCAGCACAATTAATCAGGTGACAATTATAATTTAAATAAATAAGCACAGCAGGCACATAATTAAAAAATATGACATCAGTGAAAAAGCAGTGCAGCCAAGCGATGCATAATATATACAAATTACAATCCTGTTCATTAATAAACATTGACAAAAATCCGCAAATGTACGCAAGCACGTCGCTTCACACGTAAATTCATAGAACATGAAATTAGCACAAAGTATGAATCACGTAATCGCGAGCAGCAAATTACGTCTAAAGTACGTACCAAAGTGGAAATATGTTACCTGAAAAATGAACTCAATTAATAGTTACCTTTTTTAGTTTATTAGTTTCTTCTTCGAAATTACGTTCTTCCTAAAAATTTCTCGATAGCAAGTCCTCTTAACGTCGGAGACACACAGAATTTACCTGAAGTTCTTAAATATTTTATAGAACCGTATCCTGAAAAATACTGAATGTTAATAACATAATTCACCAAGTCACTATAGCTTTATACCGAATTTAATCGGAGAAATTAAACTGTGTATTTGTTTACGGCTGTCAGTGCATTCGCACTGAGCGCTCGATCAGCTGTAGGCGCGTGACGTAGGAAGCAATTGTTCGCGGTCAACGACTGCCTTGTGCGGCGCGCAGACTTAACTGTTGCTTTGAGTATGTGCCGCCGCCAAAACAGCGCGGTATCCTTGTACTCTCCGCATGTTTACATCTAGCTGTTAGTTTCTCTAAAGTATGTCATTCCACAAAAATTTTTCAAAAGTATATCATTCCACAAACATTTTGGAAACTACGAACCTCTCGTTTTGTGGTAGGAAGAGCATAATTACGAATAGCGTCTATTTTTTTTTTTTAATCAGGAAGAATACCTTCTGTACAAATAATGTGACCGAGAAATTTCACCTGTGAACGACCAAATTTAGATTTTTCTAAGTTCACTGTAATGCCAACTTTTGCAAAAATACGTAATGATGAATCCAAAATTTTGTTATGCTCAACTCCAAGAACGTTTCGCAATAAGAAAGTCGTCAACATATGAAGTAATGTTGTCACGAAGATAAACAGGTAAAATTTCATTTAAGCTACGAATGAATGCTGCAGAAAATATAGTAAGTCCAAACGGTAATTTCCGAAGTCACTTTTGGGTACAATTAGTCATATCCGGTTATTGTTTATCTACTGTCTAGATAGATTGATAGTCGAAGAGTTGTTTTGACAGATGCAAAGAATAGTAAAAGAGTAGGCAGCGGTGCAGAAAGCTAAAAGAGAAATAGCACCACTACAGCTCGGGGCCCTATGCTCGCTACGGCACATATTCACTTAGAGTAGTGAATCCCCTGAGGACCTTAATAGCCGCACATAATTTCTAGTTTGTGACTTTGTGGCACATCTGGCGGAAGTGCGTACGTAACTTGATCTAACCATGAACATGGATGTATGTCATTCTTAGAATTCCGGAAGATCTTAAATTTCCGAACAGTCAAAAAGTGTTTATAGTCAAAGTTTTCGCCTCGTGGCGACAAAGACCTACCGCGTCTGTCCCAGTCCGAATGTCGATTATTGTAAAGTTCGCGCGCCTGGCGCTCTCTTGTTGCATCCCGTAAATGAAACAAATTATTTTCTTCAAACCCTTCTGCTAAACTAACACTTGTCAATTTATCTGAGATCTCCTCAACTCTTTCCGATGAGTCACTTAATTGTTCTTTCTGTTTATTTACGTCTTCTGTAAATGTCGCCACTCGGGTTTCGGTGTTGTCACATTTAGTAGTTAACTGTTCACACTGTTGCGTTAAGTTATCTATTCTGTCATTTGGTACGGATTCCTCGATTCTTTCAATTATTTCTTCCTTATCGTGTGCACGTTGTAAATTTAATTCTGAAAATTTTTGTACTATCACGCGATCTTTTTCTTCCCGTTCTCTGTCCTGTTTCTCTTGTCTGATTTCTGTTGAAATTAAACTATTATTGTGAGCCTTCAAAATCGGTTGTACTTCTTCTCTAATTTCTTTATTTGATTCGTCATTCATGTATTTGAAACATGTCCCTGTTCGTGAGCCTAACTGTGTTTCCATTGTTCCCATATCAGTTTCTAATTCAGATGGTAACTGTGATCCCACTGCTTTCATCTCGGTTTTAGTTGTTCCTATTTCTGTTTCAATTGTTCCTATTTTTGAGCATAACCGTGTTGTCATTGCTTTCATCTCAGTTCTAATTGTTTTAATTTCAGATCCCACTGTTTTTAATTCAGATCGTAGTGAGTCTAACCGTGTTTCCATTCGTGATCCCAAATTTAATATAGCACCCATCAACTGCTCCGTTTCTTCTGTCGTTAACCACGTAATCTGTGAATTTTCTGATTGAGAACAATTTTGAACTGTTTCCGGACTATTTTTCCTACTTATTAAATTGTTTTCAACACCATTATTCATGACACTGTTTTCCCCTGTTGGCGAGTTCGCCATGTTAACAATTTCGTTATTCTGACTATTCATCATTTTTGCCTGTTTCATTGACCGCGTAATCATTTACAAAACATAAAAAATTCGTCACTGTGCGAAAATTACACACAATGACTCCTCATCTTCAACAATACCATTTACATGAAATGTCTCCCTCAAACACGATCAATCGAACAATTGAAATAATTGCACTAATTTGTCAAACGCGTATAGAAGGCAATAGAAATTAAATTTTGAAAAATACCATTAGAAGAAAGCCAATTACCAAATCTACACATGCAATACAGACTATAATTACTAAACTCAAATTACTACAACAATACTACGGTCTACTATTTTTACAATCAGAAGAATTCCAAGGGACGATCCGAAGCAGCGGTCGCCACGTGCATGAGGGCTTAATTAAATATGATTGAAAATATTTTAGTATTTAGTATGTCCGATTACGCTGTTTCGTAAACGGTTGGCTCTGACTAGTATTACTACGCTATCTGACTGCAAAGAACAACAACAAAGAATGAAATGAAAATTTTCGTAAACACAGTTAATTAATTAAGTCCCCAGCAACTATAAAACCTACTAAACCAAACCACAAGTATAACTGTTCTGTATGTGGGAGTGTGACTCAACGTACATCTGGCACGGTTCTACTTCAACAAGACAAGAATTTTAAATACCAATTATACTGACGTGATAAAAGAAAATTAGAAAAACTATAATTACGCAAGAAAACCAGAATCACACTCTAATACAAGAACACATGCCAGATGCTTTGTTGACTGAACCTGTCATGACGCATTATTTAAAACATGGAAATAATGAAAAAACACGCAATATTTTACCTTCATATATATTGACGAAAAGCACTCTGATCGTTACAATATCTTCATTAGAATAACATCTGCTATCTCTCCCATCAAATAACTGGATAAAACATGGAACAAGCACTCCTAACTACAACATCTCGACAAGCCTTGCCCACTCGCACATCTCAACACGAACTGTCTTCTACGAGCTCTGCCCACGAACTGACTACTACGAGCTCTTAACAGGCACTGACTACTACGAGCTCTTAACAAGCACTGTGGAGGCGGCTTAATAATACTCTTTGGCGCAATCTCTGGCGCAGTGGCTCAGTGTAGCCACCTTTCAATGGGTAATTTATTCAAAAGAAAGAGTTTCACAAATAATGCTAGTCAGTACCGCGATGGTTCATCTCTGGCCCTTATGCATCTTGTTATTCGGCTTGGCGTTAATTTATGGAGTTGTTGGATGTCCTCCTGTGGGATATCGTGCCAAATTCTGTTCTACTGGCGCGTTAGATCGTCAGAATCCCTCGCTGGTTCATGCCCGTAATGCTCCAAACGGTTTAAGTTGGAGAAAGATCCGGCTACCCTGCCGACCAAGGTAGGGTTTGGCAAGCACGATAAGAAGCAGTAGAAAGCCTCGTCATGTGAGGGCGGGCACTATCTTGCTGAAACGTAAGCCGAAGATGGCTTGCCATGAAGGAGATGGCTTGCCATGAATGGCGACAAAACGGGGCGTAGAATATCGTCGGCGTACCGCTTAGCTCTAAGGATGCCACTGATGACAACCAAAGGGGTCCTGATATGAAATGAAATGGCACCCCAGACCACCACTCCTCGTTGTCGGGCTGTATGACGAACGACAGCCAGGTTGGTATCCCACCACTCTGTGCAGCGTCTCCCAACACGTCTTCCTTGGTCATCTGCGCTCAATTCGAAGAGGGACTCATCACTGAAGAAAATTCTACTCTAGGCAGTGAGATTCCAGGCCGAAGATACGTCTGTCGCTTGTAACTTACGACTCGGTTTTTCCGAGACCAGGGTCTCTTACCTCGAAATGTACATTTACCTCTCTTCATCTCCCTGTAATTTTGTAACATCATTACGCAATCTTGCTATGAAGTGCACAGTTACGTTAGTATAATATTTTTTGAAACAGAACGACACTTGCGTTTATGAAAGAGACCCAACTCTTCAGTTAACACTGTGGATGAAATACATCGCAGAATTACAGACAATGAAAGAACTGAGCTCTTAGGGAAAAAGAAGAGCCGCAAGAAAGTTCATATGCCTCTAACGGTACCTGCCTCGACTGACTTTAAAAGTAAGGCTCTGAAATTCGCCGAAAGCAAACGAATCTCGTGACGTCTCGAATGTGAGAAAACAGACAGTTACACGTCACAGCGAGACAACCGTACGTATCCTTGAGGACAGAGAATGTTTAACTTGTCCATAAGCTGTGTGAGACTGTATGACGCAACATACAAAAGCGTACAAAGCGTACAAAATTTTAACTATGAAGAGGACCAAAGCGTTGACCTAAACATTAGAGTTCTGTCAAACACAATGCTTATTGAAACACAATACAGGCTAAATCCAATACTGATTCCAGTTCTCTTCTTGCAAGCAATATTTGTTGTAACATTTTGGCTTACATTAAAATAATATAAGTTCTAAATGCTTTTCAAGAATGGATGAAAATATACTAAATCATCCATTTACATTGGTGAATTAAAATTAGTTAAGGTAACAGTCTGGCAATGGGTTCTGTCTGTGCATAATATTTTATTATTTGGTGATACTAAATCTTACACGAAAAGTAACTAAATAAACTCTGCTTCACAGCACAATATGAAATATTTACATATATTCTTCAGCATTATTTCGACACACATGTACATTCGTATAAGAATTATCAACTGGAGCTGGTGTAGCCAAAGTGAACTACTTATACAAATAAGAATATGAAGAGTTGGTCGATCTGCTCGTCGGGGGTCGGTTAACTGAATGCACTGTAAGAGCAACACAATGATGCTATGCTGATCTATTGTCCAAACACAGCAACCTCAGTAGCTTTAATCTACGTCTTTTACAACTATTCATGCGTAAACCTATCCATGCAGCTGTATGTCACTTTTAAAGTACAACTAACATAATTGGAATTGTAGGGAAAAAAAGTCGTATCAGAACTGTGCAGTACTGGGTCCATGCTTGAGATCTAAGAGTAAAGCGGCCGTTACTGTTGTCAATAGCAACTACAATGATGCGAATAAAATAACTTTGTTATCAAGCATGACACACAGTACATACTGTCGACGTTTTCACTGTTGTGTACATGTTATAAGTGTAATGCATAGATAAATGAGGCTCGGAGATCCAACTAAATGTAATTATTCCACTGGAGAGCAAGGACCCATTATACTATTATACTCACCAAGTATCCCCGAACTACCTCTACAGTTTTGCCGACGAAGTCGTGTTCACGCTGTGTAGTGCCTGTTACTGTGCCTTTTTGGTCATATGTAATACTGGCTTAGTGGACGTCGTAGCCTATAGTTATCTAAATTTTAAAAAAAGTTAATGAACGAAATTCGATCACATATCTGTAACAAAGTCAAATGGCGCTATCTGACACGCAGGTATACAATGAATAATGAATTACATTCTCGGTAAGAAAATGGCGATACCCGTTAACCCGTTGCCGTACTTTGAGGAGTTCAACTCGTGGAAACAAATGAGGACCAAACGTAAGCGACTCACACTCGTGAGAGAAAATGTTGCGCTAAACTTTCCTTTTGTGTGTCGGATATGGCCCTGCTCAATACGTAAATTACCCGGAAGTCTGTACACGCTCAGAAAAAGGAAAGATATGGCGGTTACGGAATAAATATAGCAGAATATACGTTAAAAATATATCCAATTGCCGGACAAGGGAAAGCGTGGAAACCATCATTAGGTGAAACACCTCTTCACTTCAGCCGCAATATTGCATCTATTTCCCAAAATATATCGATCCAGCGCCTAAAAAGACCACCAAATAAATCTAAAGTTTGCCTGAAACACAAAGAACGAAGCGAAACGACCTGGAAATGCACGGAGTGTAAAGTTACGTTAAATCTATCACTATCAACGTATGCAAGACTACAAATTTTTAGAGTTGTATGTATTTTCCTATTAGAAATTCGTCCAACTGTTGCGTCTCCTCTTGTTCTTACATTTTCTGTTGACTATATCTACGTTTAGGCGTCGTTTTATATATATATATATATATATATATATATATATATATATATATATATATATATACTTCGTGGGCGATAGTTAGTGTTAACATCTACAGTAGCAGGATGTTCGGAAGTCACTGTTACACTCTTTTAGGAAGTGTAGAGGGAAGTGAATATAAAATGTTCTAAATCGTAACCCAGATCCGGAAACGCACCATTTCCGTTCTATGACGGTTTCAGTTCAGCCCTGTAACGCGTCTATGTCTGCTGAGGGAAAGAGAAAGCTCTCAGAGTGGCCTGTCCTAGTATGCAACAGAGTAGTCAGATGGTTACGTGATGTCATTTAACGTATGCAAAGTTTAATTTACGAGACTCCTGCGGAGACAGAGGAACGTCCGCTAGACGAGGTCTACCCACAGCACATGAAGAAGAAGAGTCATCAGGTGTGATGGAGAGTTTTACCATAAGATGCTTCGTCGGTACAATGCGTCGGTCGTCGCCACGGAGAGCCGCTGTTGTAATGCATCAGTACCGTTCTGTACGTACAGTACGTTGAGTTCTTTTTTGTTTTTGGAATAATGCAAACTCATAATGCTTAAGTGTTAATACAAACAAACGTGCTTAACTGATAAATGGATGTTTCGTTATGTTTCCTTTCGACTTGTTACCTAATAACAGTACTGCGTCACGCCTCATACAGTACCTCGAGCAGAAGTGAAGAGCATAAGCGGATGAGTTAAACATCTGAACTGAAACCGTTATAGAACAAAAGTGAAATGACGACCTACATTCATAGGCTGAAAACCACTATGAAGTGAATGGCCGAGTGTATTTGCCATTGCGCCAGTTATTACGGCTTTTTCCTGTACCGTCCACGTACGCAGCAAGAGAAGAATGTTTCCGTAAAAGCCTCCGTGCGCACTGTAATTTCTCTAATCTTGTACTCGCGATCCCTACTAGACTGATACGTTTGGGTTTGTAATACGTATGTAGATTCAACACTTAAAGCTGGTTACTGAAACTTTGTAAGTTTCCTTCACTGTACTGTTCGCATCTGACAGTGCAATTTCCGGCCTCTTCATACAATGTCCTTTCAGTCAAACAAACCTGTGTCCATTCCTGACGGGCTTCTTTGTATATGTTCAATATTTCCTATACGTTGTGTTTGGGTTTGTCCCGAACACTTGAGCAACATTCTAGGATGGGTCATACAATTTTTTTAGGGATCTTTGTGGGCTGATTGCATTTCCCTGGCATTATTCGAGTGAACCCATGTCTACCACTTGATTTATGTATGGCTGAGCCTACGATATCTTTCCATTTCAGGTTCCTACAGACTGCTACACATACAAGGGGACAGCACGAAATTTCCCTCACCGATTATTGATACTGGCAGGGTGTGTAGGACACAACTATGACTTTAACATATCTAAGGACGCAGACACAACTCTCAATCCATTTCGAGAAATACGAGTGAGGAAATCTTAGGCGTCTGAATATACTTTGTATTGCTACATGTATTCGAGACGTACGCAGCCGAGCGAGTAAGCGCATAGGTACACAAGCGCGACGTCTCTAGATCGAATCTCTTTGCCGGCCAATGTTACAACATATGTATTCTTACTGCAAATTTTCAATACTTAATGATTCATTAATTATTTTCATAACCTTTAACCTGAAAAAGTAGAAAAAAATTCATAAGTAGATTGTAAGTGGAGGATAAACGATAACTACCACTCAAATCGGTGTAGTCATTTTATTTATGTTATTGTATCTACATTTGTGACAAGTATAATGTGTAATCTATCTTTCAATACACGAATCCAGGTGATACTGATCTTAGAAACGTGAAAACAATAATTTTTGAGACATTTAGAACTTGTAATGAACGCTGAGTTACTGCATGTGAAAAAAACTTGCCTTACATTTGTAAATGATTCTCGGTCATCACACAATTTCGGGGCAATACCACGCATATTGAAACGTATCATCGAATATTGCTGCAGTCAGCTGATGATGTACGGGAGCACCGGAATTACAGACCAACTCTATCCTGAAACAGTTTCATCGTTCAGATCCGCAATCGTTTGCCTTCCCAAAGAATGAAGGAGCAAAAGAAATAGCTATTCCCTCACCTATGGCTTTGAGAAGCCAGTTAGAAGGTTCCTGTATAATGCTATTGTGAGTTCGCAGGACGCTGAAGATGTTATCCTACAGTTTTTGTATTTGCGTAAGTACTTTTTATATGATGTTTTTACGTTTGTTTTACATGAGCCAGTAGCCTCTTGCAAGCCTATTTTTCAGGATAGATAGTATAAAACAATACATGAATCATTAAATACTGATACTCGACACACTCGTAATAAAGCTGTTGTTGGAGTCAATGGGAATGAAAAGAAGTACCAGCAGCGAAATTCGATTCATTGTCTTCGCGCTTATGAAACTAAGGCTTAATCACTTCTTATTTCACACGCTCGTCTGCGGACTCCTCGAATACTTACGACCATACCGAACGAAACACGACTAAAATTTTCAAACTGAATCTTCTCGAAAACAGTTGAGAGTTTCGCCTTCCTATTTACATATGGTGAAGTCATAGTCGTGCCCTGCACACTCTGTCAGTACGAATGAAATCGATGAACGGAAGTTGGTATGGTCTACTCGTTTGGTATATGCATAGGTTGACAGATTGCAGTTGTAATTCACCGATATTGTAAACAACGCATAGTACAAATGTACAGGAAATGGGTAAAATAAATTTTAATAATGGTAGTAATGCGATAGTTCTGTTTGACGGTCAAGAACGGATTGAGCATCAGTAACCAAGACAGCCAACTTATTGAATGTTTCAAGAGCAGCTGTTTCAACAGTCATGACAGTCTACACAAAACATGAAAAGGTATCTATAGACACCGTCCGCCCAGAACTCCATAAAGCGAATACTCATTGACGAGATGCTATACCGAAACAATTAGTGACAACAATCGACTCAAAGAAGCGTAGAACATGATGTCAGGAGCATAAATCATGGACGGCTGATCAGTGGAAACACGTCATATGGTTCGACGAGTGAACGTATTCGTTATTTCCAACATCGGGCCGGGTTTACGTCTGGAGGACGCCAAAGGAAGCCTCAAATCCTGATTGCTTGATTCCAACGGTTAAGCATGGAGGTGGAAGTGTGATGGTGTGGGCAGCCATATCATGGTATTCTGCTGGCTCCACCATTACTCTTCCCCTGAAGGCCGTGTTACAGCCAACGATTATGTGGACATTTTAGGTGATCAGGTGCACCTTATGATTCAAATGTTGCTCCCCAAAAAAAATGCCACATTTCAAAGACGATTATGCGCCCATTCACACAACCAGGACAGTACAATTGTGGTATGAGGAGCATGCAACTGAACTGCAGCGTCTTCCCTGACCAGCACAGTCTCCGCGCCTGAACATTATCGAACCCTTGTGGGCGGTATTGCAGCGCAGTCTCCGGAGCAGATTGACGCCTCCCTCGTGACTAGAGAAGTTAGAAGAGATTCTGATCGAAGAGTGATGTAACATTCCAATTTTCCAAGAAGAATCCCAGCTGCTTTACGGGCAAATGTGCGTCCAACCCCTTATTAATAAACCATTCCCAAGTAAGTACAGCTGTTTTATTATTTTGCCTATCCCCTGTACATATTGAAGGCGCTTGCTTGTCTGGCACTGTGCTTGGAATTCCGCAACGACACAGCAGCTATCCGCGATTGTGACCTATTGCTGAAATGCCGTTGGCTTCAAATCCCGTGTTGAAGAAAGAAAAAAGAGGACCTGGCTTGCCCAGGCCTTGACGAGTTATCTCGGAATTCGGAGCTGGCACGTGTAGTGTGGGGCGTGCCAAGGGGCTGTTACGGCGGCGGCGCAGCGGCAGCTTGCGTCGTACAGTATAAAAGCGCGGCGGCCGCCTGGACAGCCGGAACTCACGACATGGCCGCCAGGGGAACCGCCACCATCCTGATCACAGCGTGCGCCCTGGTCGGCCTCGCCTGGGCCACCATCAACCCAGAGCCGCACGTCGTTGGTGAGTAACAGCAATCCGTTATCTCGCGATGAATGCCTTCCTTATTCTCTGACGGGCTACCCGAACGCGCCTTGTGGACAGGTTACACAGTATTCTCCAGCGCCTTACGTGTTCGATTTACAGGGACACCTTTCAATCTACGCTGTACTCTGTAAATCACTATGTAGTGGTGTAAAAGGGTGTTTTTTTCCATCCTTCTTAACGGAACGAAATGGAGTTCCTGCCGGAAAGGTCACAGTACGTAGTTGGGTTGGCGTTGGGTTGTTTGGGGGAGGAGACCAAACAGCGAGGTGATCGGTCTCATCGGATTAGGGAAGGATTGGGAAAGAAGTCGGCCGTGCCCTTTCAAAGGAACCATCCCGGCATTTGCCCGGAGCGATCTAGGGACATCATGGAAAATCTAAACCAGGATGGCCTCACGTGGGATTCAACCGTCGTCCTCCCGAATGTGAGTCCGGTGTGCTAACCACTGCGCCACCTCGCTCGATCACAGTACGTAATTAATACGGCAATTCACCCAGCGAAATCGAAGTTACGTCTAGAGGAAGAGGAGCAGTTTAGTGTTTAACGTCCCGTCGACAACGAGGTCACTAAAGATGGAGCACAAACTCGGATTAGGCAAGGACGAGGAAGGAAATCGCCAATGTCCTTTCAAAGGAATGAACCCATCATTTGCCTGAAGCGATTTAGGGAAGTCACAAAAATCTGAATTACACTCCTGGAAATGGAAAAAAGAACACATTGACACCGGTGTGTCAGACCCACCATACTTGCTCCGGACACTGCGAGAGGGCTGTACAAGCAATGATCACACGCACGGCACAGCGGACACACCAGGAACCGCGGTGTTGGCCGTCGAATGGCGCTAGCTGCGCAGCATTTGTGCACCGCCGCCGTCAGTGTCAGCCAGTTTGCCGTGGCATACGGAGCTCCATCGCAGTCTTTAACACTGGTAGCATGCCGCGACAGCGTGGACGTGAACCGTATGTGCTGTTGACGGACTTTGAGCGAGGGCGTATAGTGGGCATGCGGGAGGCCGGGTGGACGTACCGCCGAATTGCTCAACACGTGGGGCGTGAGGTCTCCACAGTACATCGATGTTGTCGCCAGTGGTCGGCGGAAGGTGCACGTGCCCGTCGACCTGGGGCCGGACCGCAGCGACGCACGGATGCACGCCAAGACCGTAGGATCCTACGCAGTGCCGTAGGGGACCGCACCGCCACTTCCCAGCAAATTAGGGACACTGTTGCTCCTGGGGTATCGGCGAGGACCATTCGCAACCGTCTCCATGAAGCTGGGCTACGGTCCCGCACACCGTTAGGCCGTCTTCCGCTCACGCCCCAACATCGTGCAGCCCGTCTCCAGTGGTGTCGCGACAGGCGTGAATGGAGGGACGAATGGAGACGTGTCGTCTTCAGCGATGAGAGTCGCTTCTGCCTTGGTGCCAATGATGGTCGTATGCGTGTTTGGCGCCGTGCAGGTGAGCGCCACAATCAGGACTGCATACGACCGAGGCACACAGGGCCAACACCCGGCATCATGGTGTGGGGAGCGATCTCCTACACTGGCTGTACACCACTGGTGATCGTCGAGGGGACACTGAATAGTGCACGGTACATCCAAACCGTCATAGAACCCATCGTTCTACCATTCCTAGACCGGCAAGGGAACTTGCTGTTCCAACAGGACAATTCACGTCCGCATGTATCCCGTGCCACCCAACGTGCTCTAGAAGGTGTAAGTCAACTACCCTGGCCAGCAAGATCTCCGGATCTGTCCCCCATTGAGCATGTTTGGGACTGGATGAAGCGTCGTCTCACGCGGTCTGCACGTCCAGCACGAACGCTGGTCCAACTGAGGCGCCAGGTGGAAATGGCATGGCAAGCCGTTCCACAGGACTACATCCAGCATCTCTACGATCGTCTCCATGGGAGAATAGCAGCCTGCATTGCTGCGAAAGGTGGATATACACTGTACTAGTGCCGACATTGTGCATGCTCTGTTGCCTGTGTCTATGTGCCTGTGGTTCTGTCAGTGTGATCATGTGATGTATCTGACCCCAGGAATGTGTCAATAAAGTTTCCCCTTCCTGGGACAATGAATTCACGGTGTTCTTATTTCAATTTCCAGGAGTGTATATGGGCCTGACGCGGGTTTGAACCGTCGTCCTCCAGAACGCGAGTTCAGCATGCCAACCACTGACCCAACCACGTTTGGTTATGTGTCCTATCGCGCAATCATTACCTGCCCTCTGGTTCTTAATTTATTTAAACGATTTAGAACACAATCTTAGTATCTCTTTTACATAGGCTTATAATATTGTTTTAGAATCCATCCATCTACATATACAATTGAATGACTACTCTGCAATTCACTCCTGAGTGCCTGGAAGAGGGTTCATCGAAGCACCTTCAGACAGTTTCCCTACGGTTCCATTCTCGAATAGCGCGTGGGGAAAATTAACCTCTGTACGAACTCTAATTTCTCTCATTCCTCCCTATGTAGGGTAGCGCCAGTAATATATTTCCAAAATCAGAGGTCAAAGCAGTTGACTGAAATTTCGTAAATAGATTTCGCCGCAACTAAAAACGACTTTGTTTTGTTCATTGCCATCGAAACTCGCTTATCATACCCCTGGCACTCTCTCCCTTCTTTTGCGATGGTAAAACACGGGTTGCAGTTCTTTGAACTTTTTCGCTGTCTCCGTCTCGTAAGGATCGCATACAGCACAGCCATACTCTAGCAGAGGACAAAAAAGCGTAGTGTAGGCAGTCTCTTTAGTACATCTGATGATTCTCCTAAGTGTTCTGCCAGTACAAAGTAGTCTTTAGTTTGCCTTCCCCACAATATGATCTACGTCATCGTTGTGACTTAAGATGTTCGCAGTAGCAATTCTTAGGTTTTAACTCGAATTGAACGACTTTAAATTTGTGTGATTTATCGTGTAATCCAAATTTAACAGACTTATATTTTACTCATATGGATGTCTTCAGATTTTTCCGTACTAAGAGACAATTACCGCTTTTCGCACCATTCCAATATCCCGTCTAAGTCATTCTCCAATTGGTCTCGATCTTCTGATGGCTTTACTGGACGGTAAATGAGAGTACATCTCCACCCAATCTAAGACGGCTGCTCAGATTATCTCCTAAATCGTTTTTGTAGTTCGGGAACGGACGAAAACACTTCCATGGTGAACGCCGGGGAATTCAGGGCATTTTAGTATACTTTCCTGGTCCAACCTGGGACATATTTTTGAAATTACTCAAAAATTTTGAAAGATTTCTGGAATATTAATTATCCAGATGTAGTTATCATTGGACAAGGCTATTTTGAAAATGAAATTCACAACAAGAAAGTCTGAATTATTTGTAACATCAAGAATATGTTTAGCAGAGGGTGTTGGAAGTCTAACCTTTCTGCAATCCAAATGTTCCAGACAGTTGTTATTCGTAGTGTAACAAACTTCAAGCTTTTTTATTCAAAGACTGCAAAAGGTACAGAGTCAAAATTTAAGCACTTTTACAGCACAGTTCATCTAAATTTAAAGCTTATCTTGAAATCACTCCTTAAGTCTGAAGTACCTTACAATAACCAGAGCAAGTAGTACTTCACTTTTATTTGACGTATCCATTGTTACTGCTACACACTTAATGTCGTACAAAGAACGCAACACATTATCAAATATAAATGGCGAAATAAAGTTAACTATAACGGTCTCGGTTGTGCTTATAGCACATGGAAATTTTGGGTGGTATAAATTTTTAGCCAGTCTAGATGCGCAGTCTGAATTTTTGAAGCTGAGTTCGTGTCTGGCAGTGTGGCATAAAGATATTGCCTCTTTAACAGCACACTCCAGATCACTGTTATCCCCATCTTTTTCCTTTAAACAGCCTCTTATATTTGATGAAGCAGTCGCATTAATAGCACTAATAGGTTAAACTGTTTTCACATGGTCTTTAATATCAGCCTTTTCTTTACGTACAACAGAACATTCTCCATCAAATAGTGTGTGATAAAAAAGTTCCTTGTTACTGCCATTACCTACGTTCATTATTTTGTTTCCTGTTGCAGCTTAACGTTAAACACGCACTTTATTTTGCCCATTGCCAAATGATGAGACAAGAAACGAATATAGATAAAATGATAAAAAACGTCTAGAGGAGTTACTTTCCACACGAAAGCAACAAAAGCACATTGCACATGTTGTGCTGCCAAACGACCGATTGTGGGAGAACCAATAGCCTTGCCACCCAATCGACGTCGGCCACTGTAAGGTCGGCTGAGAGACGGGCAGACGTAAGAGAATGTTTGGAAACATGATGTCGATCATGTCGCTCGAATGTTAAGAAATGCACTCGCCAGTCATAAAATTCTCAAGGCCCAAACGTTCTTGCAACTTCGGGTATTGCCCCGGTCAGCACTAGAAAACAATGACTGTTCTAACAATCTCGGACGTATGATAACTATAGCTCTTACATTATTTGCAGATTACATTGTCGTTTACATAATCTGAAAAGTAATGGAACTTAAATAACAAAAGATTTGATCTCGTCCACATGAATGCTAAAAAATTCCGTTAAACTTCAATTACACACCAGTAGCACAAATTTAAGTGTGAATGACTAAAATAAACACGTAGGAATTACAATTATGAGAAACCAACGCATAGAAAAGTTTTTGGAGAAGGCGAATCAAACACTTTGCTTTATTGGTAGAGCAGAAAGAAGGTGCAACAAATCTCCTACAGACTGCCTACACTACGCTTCTCCGTCCCTTTTCTGGAGTATTGCTCCTCTGTGTGTGATCCTTGCCACATAGGTTCAACGGAGGACATAACAAAGGTCAAAAAAGCACCTGATTTTGTATCATCGCGCAATAGGAGAGAGATTCTTAAGAACATGGTATGCAACCTGGGCTGGCAATCATCAAAGCAATGTCGTTTTCCGTTGCTGCGATGTCTTTCAAGAAATTCCTCTGAATGCGAAAATATTGTATTGATTGACACCCACATAGAGAGGAACGAACGTCGTGAAAAAAAAGAAGAGAAATCAGAGCTCGCACAGAAAGACTTGTGTTCATTCTTGCTACATGCTACTTGAGAGTGGAACCATGAGCAAACAGTCTTGAAGTTGGTCCATCAACCTTCCGCCGTACACTTGATCGCGAATAATCATATATAGAGAAGGAAAGTTAATTTCAGGAGTAACCCAATAGAGTGTGAAAGGGTCTTTACAATACATAATATTATCTACTCTGTAATGTTGGAAGGTGCGTGACATTGTTCCCAGATTGTGAACTCGGCTGTAGGAAGCTTTCGATGCCAGCAAAGAGAAGCATACAGAACATCGATAATTTAGTATACGGACTGGCGTCTGATCCTGAGCATAAATAAATATAACGTACTAGAAGACCAGTATCAGTTGCAAAGCGATTTAGAAAAGATTGCTGTATGGTGTGGCAGGTGGCAGTTGACGCTAAATACCGAAAAGTGTGAGGTGATTCACATGAGTTCCAAAAGAAATCCGTTGGAATTCGATTACTCGAGAACTAGTACAATTCTCAAGGCTGTCAATTCAACTAAGTACCTGGGTGTTAAAATTACGAACAACTTCAGTTGGAAAGACCACATAGATAATATTGTGGGGAAGGCGAGCCAAAGGCTGCATTTCATTGGCAGGACACTTAGAAAATGCAACAAGTCCACTAGAGAGACAGCTTACACTACACTCGTTCGTCCTCTGTTAGAATATTGCTGCGTGGTGTGGGATCCTTACCAGGTTGGATTGACGGAGGACATCGAAAGGGTGCAAAAAAGGGCAGCTCGTTTTGTATTATCACGTAATAGGGGAGAGAGTGTGACAGATATGATACGCGAGTTGGGATGGAAGTCATTAAAGCAAAGACGTTTTTCGTCGCGGCGAGATCTATTTACGAAATTTCAGTTACCAACTTTCTCTTCCGAATGCGAAAATATTTTGTTGAGCCCAACATAGGTTGGACTGATGATTAAAATAAAATAAGAGAAATCAGAGCTCGAACAGATAGATTTAGGTGTTCGTTTTTCCCGCGCGCTGTTCGGGAGTGGAATGGTAGAGAGATAGTATGATTGTGGTTCGATGAACCCTGTGCCAAGCACTTAAATGTGAATTGCAGAGTAATCATGTAGATGTAGATGTAGATTCCCCTGGTAACTGGACGCGGCGGACCATCTAGAACCTGAGTGAGCGTACATAAAGGGCCGCGTAAGCTATGGAATATTTTTGTTCTACGTAGTTATCCTCCTGCCCGTTACAGAAAAATAAACGGTATTTGTAGCAAAATAGAAATGGTCAATGATTAATTCAAGTTTTATCTGAAACTTGGTGATGTGTGACGTGAAAGAGAGGAATTTTGAAGTAAAAATAAAACACACCACATATTTATCAAATAGTACTAAAAATTTAAAGTTACATATACGCAAAACAAAAATTTATCGAAAATCGCTTCAAAATTTAGTCGACTTTATGCAAAACATGTTTCTGTTATTTATAAACAACTTTCACCCTTATCACTAACTAGCTTAGCGCCCGCTGATTCGCTTCTTTAATCGAATTTTTATGTTGTTTAGATGTTGCAAAACTTTCTAAGGTTTTCACGCTCAGTATGGTCATAGAAGTATGTTCTTTGCTGAATGTACTTCTTACCAAAAGGTAATTTCGGTAACTGAAATCCAAAGTTTTGTGCATTTAAGAACGTGGCTTGTGTTAAACGGCAATAATATTGCATCAGCCCAGTAGAGTACAGAACAGTTCACTCCGTGCGAACGCACACAGAAATCTATCATCTTTGGCTGGTAAAAAGATAGCAATGAAATAGGTTGAGTATTCACACTAATTTGGCATGAAGAGTAGGCAAATGCATCCCTTCGTGCGATTCTCCTATAACACTGCCCAACAAATTTTTGATTTTTGTCTGCCTTCTCGATAAAATTACGGATTTTTCACTTGTAATGGTTATGGTGAATCAGTATTTGAAAATAATAAATTAGTGCCGCATGTACTTTCCAGAAGTAGATATTTTATTATTTATGAAAAATCCATAATCTTGAAACACTGGAAAGGCAAATATTTCATTCCAGGATAAGTTCAGTAGGACATTTTTGGTCGTTATCTTTTGCATTCGTATTATGCAGTGTCTCTCACTAAAGACGAACAATATTCTGCCAGCACGCTGCAGTTCCTCCGCCACAAAAACCGCTTTTCCGTTACTACTTCATTTCCCGGTGAAAATGTTCCCCGTGTTCATCACTTGTATCCGCCACGTTCTGAAGGAAAACGTCAAGTTGGCAATCAAAGAAAAGTAACTTTGGTGATATATGACACTTAATGCGTTGGTAGCATAGCGTTATTTAGGACCTCTTTATAGTCATCAGATTTGCGATTTCCAAGAAAGTGGGTAGACACTGACTTGAAGACACTCCATGCATCTTTTACATTGTCACTTAACGAGTTGGTGAAATCTGTATCTAGCATAAGGTGTCGTATTTGGGGGCCTGTATCTAGCATAAGGTGTCGTATTTGGGGACCAATAAATACTCTCGCTTTAATCTTTGCACCGCTGATATTGTGATCAGCTGTGCAAAAGCTTCCCCTTTTCTGTCCAGCGCTTTTACAGACATCCTCATTAACCACATTTTAATATGCATGTGTGGGAGATACACATCTTCAGGGTTTAATAACGCCTCCTCATTTTTCCTGGAGGGAAGCCGTTTCGCTTATGTCAGTATTTACGTACATAATGTTATTGCTTGGCGTGAACGTCACACTCGCACAGAAAGCAGTAGTTATCGTGTATCCTGGTTGCGTACCAGTTAGTAGTCCAATTACTTTCAGATCTGCACAGAATTTCCAGTTATGCGTATGATAGTCTAAGTGAGTGAGCAAATTGCCCATAGCTTCATAAGACTCTTCCTTGATAACCAAGTATCTGACTGGAACTGACCGATATTAGTTACCATTCTGAAGGACTGCCTATAAACCTAATTCCGAGGAATCAATAACGAGTTTTCATTCCACAGTGTTGGGAACACGAAGCAGTAATCCAAACAAACCACTGATGTCACTACAGCATATAGACTAGGAAGACAAAAAGCTTCCTGTCTCACTGTGGCGCTCCTACATAAAGTTGCTTCATCATCCTGCACGGGCAAACTCCACCTTTGCAGTCGCGTAGCCAAAAACTTAGATTGTGCCTGTGACAAATTCAAGTTCTTATGACAGAGGTCGTAGAATTCGCCCCGCATAATGCGATGAGGTGATGCAGATTGTGGTGGCAAATACTCCGGATTCGGACTAACGTGCTGTACTGGTTGTTATTGCTGTTTCGTTCCCGCTGCTATTGTATAGCACCTCTATACGTTGTACAGCAATGGGCCAATCACATGGTCGCTTAGGAAGTGGAGATGCATCATCGGGAAGTGGCCGTATGGCTGAGGGCGGATGTGAATATTGAGTAGCACGTTTTAATTTTGCAGAATACCCTTTCAGTTTGGTCAGGCAAATATTTTTCTTGTCGATGTGCTAATAAGAAACATTACGGTAAATCAAGAATAAAAACTTAATACTACTGCAATTGGTTGGATGTATTTTAAACTGTGCTGACAATAGAAAGATCGTTATGTGATTTAGTTATTTCGTTCTATGCCAAGTAGAATTGGATTTCAGTAATAAATGTGCTTGGAACGCCTTCTCTTGTAGCGGACAAGGACTTCCTTCTGAGGCAGAAGAAACTGCTGGAAGTTTTTTGGCATGTCGGACAACCCACTGTAGATCCCGAGCAGAAGGTTATTTCGGAAACGTTTAATCTTGAGGAGAATGTCAACAACTTCAAGGTAAATCACACTTTAATCAAAGGCTTGTGGCTGTGGGTTTAGAACTCTCAGTTGGAATTGTTTTAATCTTCACTAAGACAAATTACCAGCCATTGTTTCTCTCTCGTTTGCAGGATCCAGAGCTCGTCAAGAAGTTCGTGAATTACTACACTCACGGCTACTTCAAGCAGCGTGGAGAACAGTTTTCCATCTACAACAAGCTGGACCAGATCCAGGCCAAGGCTCTTGTCGACCTTTTGTACCAGGCGAATGACTTCGAGACCTTCTACAAGGTGAGTAAGATACAGTGTCATCACATAATGGTGTTAAAAGGAAGACATCCAAAACCAGTTACGACAATTTAAGTTCACTGGACCAGTAAAAAGGCTGATTAGTGTAACAGAAACACTTCCGCTGAAAAATACGTAAAGGACAGGTAGAAAAATACGTAAAGGACTGGTAAGACAGCAGCTTCAGAATCTTTTTTGTATCTAATCAACTGCTTACTAAAAGTGGAACCGAAAAAATGAAATGCATGGTATTATACACCATAGATTCGTGGTAACGATTATAATATTGTTATACGAGAACTATGCATTATGTTAGACTTTAAGATGCATTTCCCATCATCATGATTTGGTAGAAAGAGCTGTGAAACATTAGAAATGCTCTCCATCTGAAGTTATGTAAACAAATTCTGACATGTGTGAATCAGACACTAGTTCCGTGAAATGAATGAATCAGGGGGTCTTGATACACGCAAATATAAGAACCATAAATACCAGCAAATAACTCAGTAGTTTCGTAATAGAAAGGTAGTGAGAGACTTTCACAGTGTAAGTATTTCATGATTGTAATGAATCGAGAGACAACACTAAATGGACACGTAGGCAATCTATACATATCGCAAACGACACAACCCTGTGCATTATCGTACATTACCGGTTTTATAACGTACAGGTTCTGTCGTTTGCGATTTTTACGATACAAGTCGACAAAGCATCTGGCAGCATGTTGCAATATCTTACAGTGGGTTGGTTCATTGTATGTTCTTTCGGAGTATTTAAAAGAATGCACAAAGGGGAACATAGATAAGTAGATTTAGGGATTGAAATTCGAAAAACACTGAGACTCGTATACTTTATTTTTAATGAGGAAGCCAAATTCTAATTTTCTTGGGTTTCATTTTACAACTGCTCTCATAATGAAATTTTCTCATAAAAAAATTCATCCCCTTTTCAATACTTGGTGGTTGAATGCCCAGAAATATTGAAACATGTATTTCTTTATTACGAACTGAGAAGTGAAATAAAAGATTAATACATGTAGTTTTAAAATACCGTTAGTAATACTTTAATAATGATTTTTTTCGAAATAAACCATCATCCACCATTTTACCCTACCTAGTGAGGGAATTTTCAAAAATACTGAAGTATGAATTTTTACATTTCTGACCGAGGAGGTAAAGAATATTTTGGACATTGCCTTAACAGCGAGATATTTTCAAACACCTTTCATCCATTATTTTATCCGTTTATCGTTGGAATTTCGAAAAATCTTCACTTTCTGGTATTATTATTACTTTATCATCATACGACATCCAACTTCCACAAACTATCGGAGGGTAGACGTCGCTATTGGTAAAGTAATATCGCTACGAAACATTCTGCACGACTTATGGAGCAGTGTTTTGACGGCTTGTGAATACAGACCTACTTACCTGCGCCATTCTAGTCTAGGATAACGGCTTGTCCGGTTCCAGACGTCCGTGTGGGCCAGGGACCACCTGAATGAGGGCCTGTTCGTGTATGCTCTCAACGTGGCCAAGCTGCACCGCGAGGACCTCTTCGACGTGGTGCTGCCCCCCTTCTACGAGCTGTACCCGCACCTGTACGTCAGCCCTGAGGTCATCAAGGAGGCGTGGGAAGCCGCCCTGCAAGGTACCATCAACAATTTGGAGCCGTTAATTACTTTGTATGCCAACACCTCGTACGGTACGAGCATTTATGGTCATATTAGTCACGCTTCTATTCAGAGATATGCCGCTTACAAATTTCGGCATTCCCATCATCATTAGCATTTATTATTTTTAATACCCACTGTCGTAATTGTGAGTAAAGAAAAATAATTATTAATTTTAAGACTTAGACACTCTCCTAGTCAATTTAAATTTCATGGTTCTGGCTGATACAAATACACAAAAAGTTAACCTCGTGCTGCTGTGACGGAAGAGTCTGTAATTTCCTCTTCGCTGTAATCATGTAACTACAGCAAAGGACTTGGAAGAGCAGTTGAACGGAATGGACAGTGTCTTGAAAGGAGGATATAAGATGAACATCAACAAAAGCAAAACGAGGATAATGGAATGTGGTCAAATTAAGTCGGGTGATGCTGAGGGAATTAGATTAGGAAATGAGACACTTAAAGTAGTAAAGGAGTTTTGCTATTTGCGGAGCAAAATAACTGATCATGGTCGAAGTAGAGAGGATATAAAATGTAGACTGGCAATGGCAAGAAAAGCGTTTCTGAAGAAGAGAAATTTGTTAACATCGAGTATAGATTTAAGTGTCAGGAAGTCGTTTCTGAAAGTATTTGTATGGAGTGTAGCCATGTATGGAAGTGAAACATGGACGACAAATAGTTTGGACAAGAAGAGAATAGAAGCTTTCGAAATGTGGTGCTACAGAAGAATGCTGAAGATTAGATGGGTAGATCACATAACTAATGAGGAGGTATTGAATAGGGTTGGGGAGGAGTTTGTGGCACAACTTGACAAGAAGAAGGGACCGGTTGGAAGGACATGTTCTGAGGCATCAACGGATCACAAATTTAGCATTGGAGGGCAGCGTGGAGAGTAAAAATCGTAGAGGGCGACCAAGAGATGAATACACTAAACAGATTCAGAAGGATGTAGGTTGTAGTAGGTACTGGGAGATGAAGAAGCTTGCACAGGATAGAGTAGCATGGAGAGCTGCATCAAACCAGTCTCAGGACTGAAGACCACAACAACAACAAACTCCTTACTGTCACTAGGAAGCCTTCTAAGAGGTCCACAACTATTTTCCTCTTCCTTATTGTGTCTGTAATGAACACAAGACGTAAGCATCTGCCCCGAAGCTATACTAATCGCACACGGTACATACCATGAGCAACTATGAACTCAATGCACTCACTTGCAGTAATTACAGATGCACTTTCCCCCTGTTTAGCAACGCCGTCCAGAACTCCAGGCTCATACCACACAATAATAATTTCCATTACCTGTACAACAAACACTGTGCATAGGTTAATAGGCTGTTTACTGATAAATAAAATTACAAGGAATCACTTAGTTGCTGTACAATTACTTAAGATATTTCAAATGCTTCCATGCAGTTGCATAATTGCTGCCATATTTGAAAGACCTGACGTAACAAGGCAGTATTTATTACTATAGATTTCCAGCAGTTGAGTATATAGTAGTGGGACCTGCACCAGTCTCTTGTAATCTAAGATTTACTTCTGTTAGTTTGTCGAATGACAAATATGAAGAAAATAATTTAACTGCAACGAAAGCGTATTATCATTTACGTTCCGTATTAATCTACTGACACAAATAGTTACAGACCGAATTGTTCACCGAATGGATGACCACGAACTGCTTTTTTGCTCTATCGTTATTTTACTATTATATCTGACATTTCATACCAACGTGGACAAGGTGGACTGTTTCAGAAATCTTATCAACATTATTGCTATCAACGATAATTGCCAGTCTTTTTATTTCTACCCAGAAACAGCTTAATTCTTGATGTGTAGGATACTGAAAGACTTACAGCTCTAACATACATCTCAGCTCTCTACTATTTGCGGAGACGATTACCTTCTTCAGTATTGTTTAGTTGTTAGTGAAATGACTGTGGGCTCTATAAGAGGCATTTGTAAGTCAGTTTCATGATTCAGATTATTTTAAAACCACCGATGGTGCAGATCTCTCCGTTGTAACTACCGTAAGGATCTGATTTGTCATTTATGGTCAACCGTCGGAAAACTCATTCGGCAAGATATGCTGAGAAATACCTGTTTCTACCTTTCATAGCTGACCGTATCTTCATCTTGATGCAGTCGAAGTTTCACCATACTGGTGCCATTAGACGATTCTGGGTCGAAGTAGGTTTTGTGTTGTGCTGTGAATTTGTTAAGCAGGCAGCAGCCACAAGAATCACATTATTTACACTAATGCTATTGTATCAGCCAACATAATAATAAACACTCTTGTAATTAATACTCAAATTTACTAAAAATAAATAAAAAAGCACTAATCGCATGCTATATAATGACGTTGACTTCACTGCTGTTCCAAGATTCTTCCACTTATAATCAAGGCAGCACTAGCTACCGTTCCTTGTTTCTTCGGCATTCAACTTCGACATGAAAAAACTTTAGGGAAGTGTTACTGCAAACTTTTTGTAGGGTATCGCAAACTGTCTTTCAATAAAATGAACATTTACGTTGTATTACACGTCAAAGAGACCATTGGAGATGGAACACAAGATGAAATTTGAAAAAGGCGGTGGTAAGAATTCCGCTTCTACTATAATTTGTTAACTGGTACGTCAGCTCATTCTGTGCTTTTCACTAGTAACTAGCTCACTATTGCAAGCGCGTGAATGCGACATTTCACAGATTTTATGTATAAGTCCTTACCATGCAGCACAAATGTTCGAAGTTGAAGTCTGTTCCACACTCAGACAGTGGTGTTTGTGAGCAATGCCTCCATCCTGAAGTTCTGTCATGGTCGTTAGTGACTTCGGTTAAGAATGTAGCTTCTGGCCATACGTGGAAATATATAGAAGATTTCTTCGAATGCAGTAGGTACGTGTATATTAGTTCAGTTAGGTACTTGCACAAGATTCGCGTACGGGAACTCGGAGCAGAATCGGATAGCTAGGTACAAGTTTGCGCTGTTTTCTAGAAGTGAGAAAGCTGCCATGAATCATAGACATATGCAGCTAAGTCTCTGAATCGAAGGGAAGGCGCAACAGCCATTTTGACTTGTGTTGGAGAGCGACTTGTAAGTAAATAAGTAAATGGTTGTACTTCACGTTTCCGGTTATGTTTTTATAATCCATGATGGAAAAGTACATTCGCAAAGCTAAGAATAATCCCAACTATCGAGTTGTCAATTCAGATGAGAAATGCAAAAACGTGTTCAATACGGAGCAAAAAGGTGAAATGGTAGCACACCTGCAATCAATTGGGATCAGAATTCTTAGTCCAATGATGAAACATCTCATTGTCAGATCATCAGCCTATCACCTAGCACAAGAAATGACAAAGGAACTTGTGTCGCTGAACAGGACTGTGTTGTAGGAGTTACTATTAGGCATCCTATGTCGCCTATTCGAAAGCCAAGAATTGGTGCACGATCCGTAGGATTTAGTAAAGTAACATAAACGGTAACTTGGTAATAAATATTAAAAATAACTGTACGTTTTTCAAAATGACATTTACATATAATCATCTTGTTAGCGATTACGTTAAAGTTCATTAAATATCTTTGTGTCTCACTTCTCAAGCGACTTCACAAAGAATTTCAACTTTTATGCAATAATTTCAGAAAAAGTGCCTTACCTCATTCTGCTCCATGGGTGCGTTAGAACGGGAAATATGCAAACGTTGCTTTGAAAAAAAAATAGAAAATAATACATAACATACAATTGTAACTGATTGTCGAGTAACCTTAAGAAATATTATCTTGTGCTTCTTTATTTTACAAACATTGTTAAACGTTAGGTATTGCGTTCCGCTCCGATTTCCGTAACATAAATAGTAACGAAACGTTTTTGGCTTTGGTATCAATAGTACAAAAGTTTTTGCTCACTACCTTATTTCTGTTAATGTCAAAGAAGATTCGTCGTTCTATGCCTGTTAAATATCTCAGAGAATTTCTGTTAAAACTGAAACGTCCCCTAAGAAAAATTGTACATGACTGTGCTTAACCTGACACACAATATTTTTAGCGCAACGCAATCTGACTTTCAGAAATCCCTACAAAAGAATGGCCCTGACTAACATTAACCTATGCATTTCACAAATCGCTTACCTCACAAAAATCTTGGTTACTCGAACTACTGCAATACAGCGAGCGCCACTACTGCCAGCTAAATAAAAGATTCAAACTACGGAAGGCACTAACTACTGATAGGCATAGTTAGCAAATGAAAGATTTTAATAGAGAACAAACAATGTATTTACCTTAATAGTCATTATATATATATATATATATATATATATATATATATATATATATATATAGCAGTTCATGACAAATTACAAAACTCCGCCATCTCTCTCCCCACATCCACCACTGCTGGCGGCTCATCTCCAACTGCGCAACGCTACGCGCTGTTCACATCCAGCTGCCGCTGCCCAACACTACAATGGCAGACAACAATGCAAGCTAGACACAGACTGCACACAGCACAGCCAGTGATTTTTATACAGAGGTGGCGTTACCAATAAAAAAACCTAAACAGCCTACTTACAAAACAGTTCGAACAACAAGTTAAGGGCGTTGAAACAGTCACATTT
Source organism: Schistocerca piceifrons (assembly GCF_021461385.2). Classification (NCBI taxonomy): domain Eukaryota; kingdom Metazoa; phylum Arthropoda; class Insecta; order Orthoptera; family Acrididae; genus Schistocerca; species Schistocerca piceifrons. Next base: position 1,021,443,688 of record NC_060139.1, on the reverse strand, counting down.
CACAGTGAAATATATGTTGCCTTAAGTGTCAAATTATTGATTTTGCAAAGACACGAAATGCAAAAAGTAGGTAGTAAGGTTACTGATACCCAAAGTGCTTAATTTCAGAGAAAAGGCTTCTATAACTGTCGAGGAAATACAATCTGCAGAATGAGATTTTCACTCTGCAGTGGAGTGTGCGCTGATATGAAATCTCCTGGCAGATTAAAACTGTATGCCGGCCCGAGACTCGAACTCAGGACCTTTACCTTTCGCGGGCAAGTGCTCTACCAAAGTTTGAAGGCAACAGACGAGGTACTGGCGGAATTCAAGCTGTGAGGACGGATCATGAGTCGTGCTTGGGTAGCACAGTTGATGGAGCACTTGCCCGTGAAAGGCAAAGGTCCCGAATTCGAGTCTCGGTCTGGCTCACATTTTTAATCTGTTAGGAAGTTTCAAATACGATCTGGTTCTCGAGAGCGAGGAGTGTGTTCGCATTGGAGGAGAGGAGGCCGTGAAGTGAATCTGTACAGTACAGTCCTAAAAACGAGACTGGTGCTATGAAACTGTTGTATTACCTTAAATGATGACCTAGGTGATGTTTTATATTTGGACGACGTCAAGTGTATCAAGATTTTGAAGTACCCAAAATGTTACGGACTGACTGAGTTTCGCTGAATATAATTTGAGTTTTCACCCAGTTGCGTGCCTGAAAAGGCAGTAACGTGAGCGTTGAGCAAGCTTAGGACATTTACTACAAAATTTTGCAACGTCGACTGATTTTTTCGGGATGCAGAACTTACAGTAATTAATTTTACAGAACTGATAAACTTCTGTGTCTGGTAAGGAACGTTCCACATGATAAGACAGAGTTACGATTACTACACTGCATGTATGTGACTAGGATCTAATTGTTCAATTAGCTTATATCGTGTGGATATAAGTGAAGTGCAGTTGCAGAGGTCCTGTGTGTGCTGTAATTACCGTTTGGCATCGCAACTTCGTAAATATCTTAGTGCGTTAATGGGGACCCGCTTTTCGGTGGAAAAAAAATTATATCCAATTTTGGCAACTAGGTGCAAAACTGGCACTGTACGGCATCTCTCGTCGACCTCTCTAGTGCTCTCATTGAACACCTGTGTACGCAGCAGTTGATGATAATGTGAAAGCCATGCCTCTCTCCCTTCTTTGACCTATTCCGTCCATGTCTTGTTAATAATCCATTACAAATGGAAACATTTCTATACTTCTGTCTTGCATTCACAGCACAATGTTTGCGCCTAGTGGCCAAAATTGGAACTAACTTTTTTTTCAGCTTAAATCAGTTCCACACTAAAGCATTAGAATATCTACCAAGTTTCGCTGCCATATAATTATAGTCCATACTGGATCTCTATGAATAGTTGCACTTTACTTATGACCACCCAGTACAAGCTAATTGTTCCCATCACTTTAATTGTAACAACGCAGTAGCTACAGAGACCACACATCGTTTAATGAGGAACTTCTCACAATCCATCTGGATGAAAAGATAGTTATGATGTCTTTAACAGTACCCAAAATATCTGAGATGAACAACTTAGCAGACTATTTCATTTGTTTGACACAATTGAAAACCGTCAGTACTATGACAATGTGGTTGCGAAGTGTAGCCAACCAACTCCACTGTGTTGATTCCAACAGGCAAGGCCTTCAACAAGGAGAACCCTTACGTGATCCGCGTCAACTACAGCGGGCAGCCATTCGCTCGCAACGCCGATGAGCTGGTCTCGTACTACACTGAGGACGTGGGCCTCAACGCCTACCTGGACTTCATGCACTACCGCTACCCCTTCTGGGCCAAGATGCCGGAGTATAACCAGGCCAACTACACACGCCGCGGAGACCAATTCTACTACGGCATCAAGGCCATCGTCGGCAGGTACAACCTGGAGAGACTGTCGAACCACCTCCCAGACGTAGAGCCCATCGACTACACGAAACCCATCAACGGAGTCGTCCCTCAGAGTCCCCTTGTGCAGTACGTGAGCACGCTGGAGAAGAGGCTTCGTGAAGCCATCGATGCAGGATATGTATTTGACGTAAGTCCAAAGACAGAACCCTTATTTGATATGTTAGACTGCACGTTGTAGCAGTGTGTAAAACATTTTCTCTCTTCAGAGCAACTTCACAAGATACTCACTGAATGACCCTCTCAGCATTGAGATCCTTGGAAGAATTGTGGAAGGCAATGCGGACTCCATCAACAAGGACTACTATGGCTCGTTCTACAGAAGCCTCCTGTCTCTCGCTGCCGGTCCAGGCGTAAGTACTGGTTTAACTCCTGACAGCATCCTGTGGAATGTCAAGCTCCGAGTCAGTACCTGTTTTCTTAAGGTGATTTTTTTTTTTTTTTTTTTTTTTTTTTTTTTGCAGAGCGTCACCCCAGCCTCTTCCTTCAGCAATCCTGCATTCTACAAAGTTGCTGCGCGAGTCGCATCAATCCTCGATCAGTTTAAGGACAGGCTGGGACCATACTCAAGGGACCAGGTAATAACAAAAGATCACATTAATTTATTTTCTCAGTTTATTGTCAATATGAGACAGGAGAAAGCTGTTTGTAATTATTTCACTGGGTTTTGACCCAAGGCCAGACTATTTCAGCAACCATATCCTAAAAAACCTATTTTTAAGTTGTATTGCTTTGCATAAAGAAGAAGTACAATACCCCATTTCTAAAGGAATACTTTGCACTTAATGTACTTGGGTCTGATGCTGTCAAAAGGTTCCTAATTTTTCTTATTAGTTACATATCTGTAGGCGATAAAAGATAGAGAAACGTAAAAACAGTAAGTCGGCAGTCAGCCAAAAAACTGTTAATCTCGTTTGCACAAACACATTTCCAACATTTGATTTTTATTCAAATTATTTTGCACTAGAATTAAAATAAGCTGGTGACTTCGTAATACATTAGTTCATGCCTTTGAATATTGTTCCCGATGCAAATGAATACTGAGGTGGAAAAGGATCAACACACTTCATATAGTTTCTGCAAACATGACCAACTCAACTGAACATTTAAAATGATGGTATTTGGTGATCTCTAAATTTCTAGTGAAACTAGAATATCTTTAGTGAAGAAAGATTTATAGCCGATTATACTGGTACTACATTTGTATGTAATGTTACAACTCTATGAACACATCGCACAGGAAGGTGTAGTAAAGAATTTCTTTGCTGGTGCTTAGCGGAAAATTGAGGCAGTAGTTTTGACTGAAATTTTGAGACACGAGAAGTGTGTTCCCTAAGAAATGTAAACCAGGCAATATAGTGGCATATCGATGTCTTAGGACTGTTTTCATTATATGCCATTATTTTAATGTGGCTGGAAATCTTTTTTCTCCTTCACATCGGCTGTCCGTAAGACCATAACATACGGGGAACATATTTTTTTAGGACTTGGATTCAATTTCAGTTATAGCATTATGATTTCAAAATAAATTTCTTATATTCCAGTATACATCTCATTTTATTCATAACGGTTCTACTATTTATAATGCTAATGTAAAAAGAGAAAAAGGAATATTCATACAGGGTGATTAAAAAGATTACGTCCCATAAGAGAATTAGGGTGAACCAGAACTTCTCGACAAATTTGAAAGGTGGTAGTACCGGTATAGATCACAAGAAGAAGAATGTGTTTAGTAAATACTGGCTCTGTAGTGCACACACTACTTTACGAGTTATGAGCAACATTTCTCATCTACTGAGCAGGTGATCATATTTCTTAAGGTATGAACTTAGAGCTGATGTTTACTGGACATTTTTTCATGTTTTTTGTCCATACTACCACCTCTGTAATGTTGCCAGTGAAGCTCTGGTTCACCCCATTTATCTTCTTGGACGCGACTTTTAATCACATGGTGATCCTCTTAGCCTATGCATCTTATTATGCTAAAAGTCAGTGTTTCAGTTTAAGTTAATTTGGTGCGTGGAACAGCACGTCTGAAGAACATCGAAAGTATGTGCGGTAAATGCCTCCAGAGAAGCAGATCTTGTAATTCGGTTCACGTGGTGCCTCCCTTCCCAGCTGCTGCTGCCTGGAGTGAAAGTCGAGAGCCTGACCGTCGACAAGCTGGTGACGTACTTCGACGACTACGATTTCGAGCTGAATAACGCTATTCCTGTCGAAAGCGTGGAGGAAGGCGCCAAGCTGAATGTAGTCGCCCGCACGCAGCGGCTGACACACAAGCCGTTCAACTACCACATCAAGGTCACCAGTGACAAGGACATCGACGTGTTCGTGCGCTTCTTCTTCGGCCCCCGCTACGACGTCTACGGCAAGGAGCTGACCCCCAACGAGAAGAGGCACAACATGCTCTACACTGACTCATTCATCTTCAAACGTAAGTCTACTAAATTTTCTTGTGTTTGTCTGATGTTCGACAGAAGCTGCAGTTATGGAAACAAAATCACTTAGCTAAATTACGAAGGTAAATAGTTACGTAATACACGCAGTGTGTCCTTGTATATGAGCAAGGCATAACAAATTACGTCGAATTTTAGTACATGTAATGATTGATTTATACCATTCGTAATTCTTCTTATACTGGTGTCGCTAACATTTAGGAACAAAAATTAAATTTTGCTACGAAAATAGAAACTTTAACATAAATAACTGCAAGCACATTCATCACGAAAGAAAATTTTTACAACAGAAAACATATCTACACGAATCTTCTAATAAATTTGATACAGTCAAGTAATTGAAACCGGCCTTCATATGACAATAATACTGCGTTTAATGGCTACTATGTTGTAATTAATTAGTGGACAGTTGTGTTTTTCAGTAGATGCTGCTCAGGCAGGGAAGCAGTTGTTAATGGGATCTTCTATGGGAGAAAACGTGTATCATTAGCTCGTTGTATTTCGTTTTAATCTGTTGACAGCTTCAGTTTGTTGAGCTATACATAAGGCAATATTAGTGCCCAATGCCATTTCCGTTATTCCGTAAAGGAACAGTACACATCTCTGATTTTAAGAACAGCGCGTTTATTGTTAAGTATTTGTGCCTAAAACTAGTATGTAAACAGTTGAACGGCAGTCGTATGAACATTACCCTGAGATTACGCCCAAAAAATTCATTCATGAGTTATGTAGCTTAAAACGGATTCAGTAGAATCTTAGGTCTTCTGTAGTGCATCAAGTACTTCTAGGGCTTCACAGGAATAACGCTTGGTTACATAGGTGTTAAACAATAAGTCTAACATTTATTGTAATTGTCTTATTAATCAGAAGCAATCTACTTTTGGTCTCAAAAAAGACACGAGTAAACTTCATTTTAGTGAGGTGTACCAAAGATTATTTTCTTTTTGTGAACGTCCATATTGTGCTTCCGTTTGTTTTGTGGATATTTATCTCTGCTATATTGTTTGTCTTGCTTTCTTCATATTATTTCATACCAGTAACTAAATTGAAAAGTTTTTCGTGTTCTTGATATCTCAGCGAATAGGCTAATAACATCCTTGCTCGAGTACTTTGTTTTCCTTCAAAGCTTTGACAGGTCGTATCGCCATGGAATAGTAGTGCATAGTTTGATGTAATTACTGATTATAAAGTTGGTACAGACACCTATGTGTAACTCAGTTGAAATAAATTTGTTGGTTTCTCTATGGCGCCATACATCAAGCATAAATTACGTACAGCGTTATTGAATATTCAGTCTGTTGTATAAAACTGTTCTACCAAGTAATTGTTATATAATGCTTTGTTGCGCAACAGATTAATTTTGTTACATTATCACAGCATGATTGGTAAAAGACTCTGCTAGATGCAGGTCTATTCTTGAACACATTGGTCCCCCTGTGAATGTGTGCCATTATGTGCCTTCGAGGCTTGAGATGAGAGTTCCGAAACTATGACATTAATGAGTTCTCTTTTATCTGTATCACTGCGGCGAATCATGATTCAGTGCGTAATTCCCATTAAGGTGACTTCACTGCAGACTTTCGCTATGGTAACCGTCAGAGGATGTATATGTTCAGTAAGAAGCCGATAATTGCATATGTTTCGAGCTACAAATTATTAATTACTAAGCCCTTTGATACGCTACAGCAACAGTTAATATCCAGAAGGCTATTCCTCATTGTACCATCTTTGTCAATCACTCTGGCGAAGATTGACATCGATTACGTTAAATAAGAAGCAGCCAGCTGTATTCGTTTCCGACTAATAAATTATTATGAATTACTTCGACATCGGCTGTTAATATACAGAGCTGTTACTCAATAAATTTTCTCAATAGTGCTCCTCGAAAAAAATTTAGCGTTCCCTCCAGGGATTCCCATTTCAGTTCTTGATGCACGTGCGTAACACTTGCGTGTTGTTCGAATCTGCCAGTAACAAATCTAGAAGCCTGCCTCTGAATTGCTTCGATATCCTTCTTAAATTCCACCGGGTACGGATCGCAAACACTACAGCAGTACTGAAGAATCGGTTGCATTAGCGTCTTACAAGCGGTCTCCATTACAGATGAACTACGTTTTCCTAGAATTCTGCGAAGTCCACCATTCACCATCCCTACCACAAACCTCACATGGTCGTTCCATTTCATATAGCTTTTCCACGTTACGCCCAAATATTTAAACGACTTGACTGTGTCACGCAGGACCGTACTAATGCTATATCCGAACATTACTGGTTAGTTTTTCCTACTCATCCGCATTAACGTATATTCTTCTACATTTTGAGGTAGTTGCCAATCATCGCATAAACTAGAAATTGTGTCTAAGCCACCTTGTATCCTCGTACAGCCGTGCGCCACAGCAGCAACAGCAAACAAACGCAATCTGCTGCCCACCCTGTCCGCCAGATCCTTTATATATACAGAGAATAACAATTGGGTTCTATAACTGAAGAAGTCTTCGAGAATCACTCACATATCTGTGAACCCATTCCATATGTTAGTACCTTCTTTAACGTCTGTCAATGAAGATCCCTCTCAAACGCTCTCCGGAAATATAGAAATATGGCACTGTATCTGTGGTTGCCTTTCATCCACGTTTCTCAGTGTATCATATGAGAAAGTGGCAAGATGCGATCCGCACGAGCGATACTTTCTAATACTACGCTGATTCATAGACAAAGGATTCTCGATCTGAAGGAAAGTTATTACGTTCGAACTAAGAATGTGTTCAAGGATCCTGCAGGAAACAGATATTAGTGATAGTGGTCTGTAATTTGGCCTGTCCGTTATTTTTTCCTTCTTGCGCCTTTTTCCTATGTCTTGGAACTACGCGCTTGGCGACAGGTTCGTGATAAATGCTAGCTGGGTAAGGGGCCAGTACCACCTGCCTGTCACCCTTTACCACGTGGACACCACGGAAGGATATAAAATAGCAAAACATGCGTTTCTCACGTGAAAGTCTGTCGCCTATTGTCACCAGGAAATTAAACAAGGTTCAAATGGTTCAAATGGCTCTGAGCACTATGCGACTTAACTTCTGAGGTCATCAGTCACCTAGAATTTAGAACCAATTAAACCTAACTAACCTAAGGGCATCACACACATCTATGCCCGAGGCAGGATTCGAACCTGCGACCGTAGCGGTTGCTCGGTTCCAGACTGTAGCGCCTAGAACAGCACGGCCACTCCGGCCGGCAATTAAACAAGGGGCACCGAATCCGGGGATAAATTGTGATGTGAATGTACATATTAAAACTAATCATACGTGTGTTAATGAAATTGTGCGCTGGCATCAGAGGTGTCTGAGGAGATGGTGACTGCTTGTGTCCAGGCAACAGAAGTGAGACTTCTCAGAATAATGAAGTGGTGCAGTTCATTAGACAAAATTAAGAGTGATAGCATTACGTATGAATTGAACAGTAAAAAAAATACGAAATAAAATCCACGAAAATAGAGCAAATGGAATGGACTAATTAACGGTATGAGTACTTTAAGACTGCTTCTCAAAATCATGAGAGACGAACTTAAGGGGAGAAAAGGTCAGGGAACTGCAATGGGCAAATGTCTCACGCCTGAAGTATAGAAGAGGAGGATACCATCTACAAGTAGATACAATTGACACAGAGTGTTTCTCATTAATGTTTGAAAACTGTGATACGTAATTTAATACAAGACACCTAGGGCTGCAAATGTCGGGAATTACCCCAAAAGGGGATGACACATGTCGCACACGTAACTCGCAGCACGTGGAGCGGTTGGTCTCGCCGATCCTGCTATCGCTGGTAGGGGAAAGTGGTACACATCGCTGCGCCATGGTGCCCTTTTTCCGTAAATGTAAACAGACTCATCGCAGTCTTGTTCTAAACCTACCGCGAGCACTACCGTATCACATCGGACAATGCAAGAACGAGAACAGAGTATCCTAGCGTAACGATGTGTAGCACTCTCTCCATTGGCGATGGTAGGATGCACAAGCCCAGCCGCTGCACATACGGCGAGATACGTCATCTGGTGACGTCTCATGTACCATATCGGGGGCAACGAGATATACGCGCCCCGCAACAAACATGTGACACTAGTAGGCTTCTCCGCCACACTTCGGGAACGTTCGGTTTCTTGCAGGACCTACCGGGAATCATTAGATAATCGAAAAGTTACCGTCTAAAATTCTTAATTTTTTTAGTGAGCTCTCGAGAACTATCATGCATTTAAATGCACAGCCAAGAATTATCAAAGTCGTCTGAAATAGTTACTCGTTTCCCGCCGGAGACGGCTGCTGGCACTCGTAATACCTACAGTGTCACGTGCTGTGACGTATGCGTGGGCCTCCTTCCATATAGCTCACCTGCTTTTGGGGTGTTTCCCGACATTTGCGGCCTCATGTGCCTGTGTTAAATTACTTGTCTCAGCACCATCTACATCTCTTCTGGTGCTTTTATATGGTAATGAGTATTACCCAGTACAGTGTTAACAACTCAAAATAATTTTCCGCCTTAAATCTTAAATTACAGGTCTCTTTCACATACGAGGCGTATTAGGAAAGTAAGGTCTGAGTACGAGCGAAATGGAACCCACTGTGAAACTCCGATTGTGCAAAGTTACATCGGAGGTGTTTGTTGGGTAGTGTCTGTAGTGTGCGTTGACGATCGCTTCAAGTCGCTATTTTCAGTTCAGAGCGCAAAGTGATCACGTAGAAATGCCTAGAATAACAGTGTTTCCCACCAAGTATGTGGACCAGGTGAGAGATTTCGCCTGAAGCTATGCAACCTACATAACATAAATGTCATGCGTTTCTTTCTTCAATACAGTTTTCAGCCGCATTCTGCAGGGGCAATGAAAACGCTTGTGCAGCGTTTTCGGTGGGAAGTGTTTGATCACCCGCAATACAGCCCTTAATTGGCTCCCTCCGTTGCTCATCTCTGCTCACATGAACCGCTCGCTACGAAGACGACATTTTGGCACTAACAACGAAAGGCAGACCTGCATAGAGAGTTGGCGCGAAGCACTGACGGCTGTTTTCTGTGACGAGGGCACTGGAAAGTTTGTACAGCGCCACGACAAATATCTAAGTCGGTGCGGCGACTATTTAGAGAGGTAGCTGGAAGGAGCGGCTAACTGTTTCGAATAGAAAATTTTTGATTTTCACAGTGCTTTCCATTTCACGACCGATCGAACCTTACTTTCCGAACAGCCCTCGTACATAAGAGAAATTCTGATGTAAATTCAATGTACGCTAGTAACCCATTCAGATTCCTTTACTGGTCCTAACTTATTTCGTTATTAAATGGCTGTATGTTTGTCTGTGGCTCGTTATGTCTGTTCATCCTTTCGTGTTTAATCACAACTGCTGATGATACATTTTCCAAAGTACTTGAAAATAAATTTAGGTTTCCATTCATTGTACTCTGTTTCAGTGAAAAAGGGCGAGAACGAGCTGGTGCGGAACTCGAGGCAGTTCAACTACTACGGCCAACTGTCTCTGACCTACAGCAAGCTGTACCAGCGCACTGCAGAGGCCATCACGTCAGGCTCTGAGGTGTACGTGGACGACTTCGTGAAGAAGTACGGCGACCCCGAGGGTCTGATCCTGCCCCGCGGAACACGCAGCGGCCTGCCCCTCAGCAGCTACGTCATCATCAAACCGTTCACGCACAAGACCATCAGCAGGATCAACCCCTACACGGACGACATCGGAGCCAAGATCTCCTTCTTCCCCTTCGACAGGCCCATCAACGAGCTCGAGTTCGACGTGCCCAACTCGTACTTTGGAGAAGCTGTGGTGGTGCACAGGAGCGGTGATGAGATCAACAGAGTATGAAGGAGCCCTTCTCCTAATACCTGCAGCATTTGATGAGAGACGGAGTGAGAGTTTCAATAAAGTTTGACTTTGCACAAAAGGAACATGAATTGTTATTTATTTTTGTTTTTCTCGTGGTAGAACAAAACCTATCTGCTGAGTACGATGCGATAGGTTATATTCCAGTTCTATATCCAAAAACTACAGGCACTTCATTGCGGACGGTCTCGACCGGACGAAGTCTTGCAGCACTGCAGAATATTTACGCCCGGGTCATTCTTGGACCAATCGACCCACTGTCTGCTTACGAGCTCCACAGTCACGGTCTGGAGTGCTACGGGACCGCCATGTACGCATCAGGGCGTCGTTTCTGTCTCAGTGCTATCGAGAATACTACGTTACTCCTTCTTTTCTCGGTAATTCTTTCTCAGTCGATTCACAACAATGAATTAACTGATTCAGTCTTGTTAATTTAGTCTAATGTTGATTTACGAGTTCCTTGAGAAACAATTCCTTGCTACTGACTATCAAATCTTTAACGCACAACAAGCAACTACTGATCACAAAATGTACTGTTTATTGTTCGAGTTGTCCTGGTGTCAAAATTGTTAAACTACGCTTTGATTCAAGAAAAGTCCCGTGTGCCATAGTCCAATGAATTGCTTCACACTGGAAAGTTCAGGACTACTGCAAGCGCGACGCCGATCATTAAACGGAACATAACCGCGATATAAGGAAAATTTGTTTTGGATATCCGGAGACAAACACTTCCATGCTTCTGCATGTAAGGAGGGCTAGCGACCAACGGTTTCTGTGTCATATACACTGTCAACTCCAAATCCGCAAAGTTTCGGAAGCTGTTCCGGAATATTTGCTGAGTGTTTTGTTGTAAAGTACTTTGATCTCCTATGGCTACTTACATAGTAATGATCTAATTATGATTTACTTGGTTTGTTGTCCCACTTAACTTTATTTGTCTGAAAATATATGCACAACAGTGAAAAATCTTGTAATATACAATTACCAAGAAGTAAAACTCTGAACACAAAATAATACAACACCTTCACAGCAGTCATACACATTCATTACATCGTGTTCAATCTGTTATGTCAGGGCACTGTACAGTACGTAAATAATACAGAACTGTAGCCTTCAGGTTCTGTTGAAAAATTTGACTACAATGATCGCGACAAAGTCTACAGCAACGCGCGATTTACACGGTCAAGAATCCCAATTGTTAAAATAATATCGCGGGTGCATCCATGCAATCGACAGGATTCATATGAGTCTCGGTAACTAGGCACTCCAAGTGTCCTCAGAAGAAGAAATCCATTGGTGTCACGTTTCTTGATCAACCTGCCCCGGAACAACAAGTTCGTCTATTGTCCAAATTGTACATCATTATGGTTCACAACGACACGCGTAAAATGTGACAGCACCCCTTGATGTCGAAACAACACAAGCTGACAAGTTACCAGCAGCAGATCTTCTAAGACCTGTGGGATGACATGTAGTAGAAACGTTTTCTACGTTGCTCCATTCAGTTTATTGGGTTGACCCATCCACAGAGAGCTTGTGTTGATACGATCGACACACAAGTGTGTGACAATTGCGTAATTCCAGACACTTATTCCCACCGCTGAACATGTCCGTTTTCATAAGCATGGACACATCTGTAAAAAATAAATAAATAAATAAATAAATAAATAAAAAACTGAAAGCAGCAGATTTGTGGGTTTCTGCACTTAGTTGTGAGATCCAATTTGCATATGTTATTTCCTATACATTTTTATTCCCTATGACATATTGTAAAAATCAGCTCTCACTTTCACTCTGCAGCTGTTTCTGGTCAAGACTTTTGGCCTTTTATTTCGTTATTAAATGGCTGTATGTTTGTCTGTGGCTCATTGTCAGTTTTTGACTTCATCTATTCACGCTTACACTATGTGATCAGAAGTAACCGGACACCTGACTGAAAATGATTTACCAGTTCGTAGCGCTCTCCATCGGTGATGCTTGAATTCAATATGTTGTTGGCCTACCCTTAGCCTTGATGACAGCTACGACTCCCGCAGGCATACGTTCAATCGGCTGCCAGAAGGTTTCTTGGGGAATGGCAACCCATTCTTCACGGAGTGCTGCACTGAAGAGAAGTATCGATGTCGGTCGGTGAGGCCTGGCACGAAGTCGGTGTTCTTAAACATAGCAAAGGTGTTCTACAGGATTCATGTCAGAACTCTGTGCAGGCCAGTCCATTACAGGGATGTTATTGTCGTGTAACCACTCCGACACAGGCCATACATTATGAACAGGTGCTTGATGGTGTTGAAAGATACAATCGCCATCCCCGAATTGCTCTTCAACAGTGGGAAGCAAGAAGATGCTTAAAACATCACTGTAGGACTGTGATGTGATAGTGCCTACCAAAACAACCAAGAGTGCAAGCCCCCTCCATGAAAAACACGACCTCACCACAACACCGCCGTCCCCGAATTGTACTATTGGCAGTACACACGCTGGCAGATGACGTTCACCGGGCATTCGCCATACCCACACCATGCCATAGGATCGCCACATTGTGTACGGTGATTCGTCACTCCACACAACGTATTTCCACTGTTCAATCGTTCAATGCTTACGCTCGACCATGAAATACGAGTTTTCTCACCTCTCGCCTAACTGTCATAGTACTTGCAGTGGATCCTGATACAGTTTGGAATACCTGTGTGATGGTCTGGATAGTGTCTGCCTATTACACATTACGATTCTCTCCAACGGTCGGCGATCTCTTTCAGTCAACAGACGAAGTCGGCTGTGGCTGGGTGGCATTGTTGGAATACTCGCTATTGTAGTGTTGCGCTGTTGGGTGTGAACAGCGCGTAGCGTTGCACAGTTGGAGGTGAGCCGCCATCAGTGGTGGATGTGGGGAGTGAGATGGCGGAGTTTTGAGAGCGGATGATCTGGACGTGCGTCCATCAGAGAGAGTCAATTTGTAAGACTGGATGTCATGAACTGATATATATATATTATGACTTTTGAACACTATTAAGGTAAATACAGTGTTTGTTCTCTATCAAAATCTCTCGTTTGCTAGCTATGCCTATCAGTAGTTATTGCCTTCAGAAGTTAGAATCTTCTATTCAGCTGGCAGTATTGGCGCACGCTGTATTGCAATAGTTCGAGTAACGAAGATTTTTGTGAGGTAAGTGATTCATGAAAGGTATAGGTTATTGTTAGTCAGGGCCATTCTTTTGTAGGGATTTTTGAAAGTCAAATTGCGTTACGCATTGTGTGTCAGTTGAAGCACAGGCATTTATAATTTTTCTAAGGGGACGTTTCATATGTCGACCCTTAGCCGAGGATACCTCACTGGAATCTTCTAATTTTTTCTTGTAGTTTGTGTAATTAGTGTAGCTATTGTTTATTGCTAGCGCGTAATTACAGAGAGAATTTCCTTTGTAGTTGTAGTTTTTCATTGTTGTACAGTAAAACAGTTGTGGCATGCATGTAGATTTGCACCAAGTATTTCGCAGCTGCGCTTGCAATTAACTAGATATTATTTTCAGTGCTATGTTAATGTGTTTTCTTAGTTTGCTCTTCAAATTGTGCTTTTCCGTGTTAAAATTGTGACAATAATGGCATGTGAAAAACGTGATACTAGGCTCCAAAAGAAACTGAGAAATGACAGTGAAGACGAAAGCAGTGTGTTAGCGCCACCGTGTAATGAATTAACTAATGTTCAACATAGTAATTTGGTAATTGTGCATAGGGAAATGGAGCGGGCGGCAAATAATGGTGTAGACAGTTAGTGAACAGGGAAGCATTATCGAACGATCGGTCGGCAACAGCTCGCCTCAGGAATCCGAAACGACAGTACACAATCTTGCAAATACTGTAGATTCAGGTTTTGCGTCCTCACCGTTTTCTCAAATAAGTCAAGACACATTTTCTGCTTTTCGAAATGCGAATATTGCCGGTTCAAATGCAGTGCCGAATAGCACTGAGGAACATGTTTCAGACACTAGTGCCATTGTTATTACAATTAATGCAACAAATGGGACAAAAGCTTCAAAAGATAGACACAATGGAACACAATCTTCAAAAGTTAGACACAATGAAACAAAATCTTCATAATTTAGACACGATGGAACAAAATTAGCGACAAACACAGCAACAGCACCAAAAGTTAGACTCAATGGAAATACGCTTGAACAAACACAGCATTTACCTTAATAGTGTTCAAAAAGTCATAATACATATATCAGTTCATGACATTCAGTCTTACAAATTTACTCTCTCTGATGGACACACGTCCAGATCATCCGCTCTCAAAACTCCGCCATCTCACTCCCCACATCCACCACTGATGGCGGCTCACCTCCAACTCCGCAACGCTACGCGCTGTTCACACCCAACAGTGCAACACTACAATAGCGACTATTCCAAGAATGCCACCCAGCCACAGACTGCACACAGTACAGCCAGAGGTTTTCATACAGAGCGCTACATGGCGTTACCAACATAAAAACCTAAACAGCCTACTTACACATGGAGTCACACAAACAGCAACGAGAACATGCCAAACTCAACATTTACAGCTTAAATGACAAAATCTTCGAATATCTTCCACAGTGTGAAGTCTCTTATAAAGTTTGCGCTTTAATTTATAGTGAAAACTAACACGGTTGAAAATACACGTTGATAGAAGCAAGGCAGGAGCAACATATTTGAAACGCAGCTCTTGCCATTAAGTCTTATTGTATTTGGGTTCAAATTTCATGCATGGCCTATCTTAACAAGAAGTATGATACCATGTTTCGTGTTAAAATTTACTGTACAGTTCTTTCTGTTAAAGGTGATAATCTACATCTCGCTTTTGGACGCAATACCGCACTCACCTGCGTAGTGAGTTACGATTTCTCTGTAATACCTCTGGATCATCAAGTAAATCTTGACAAGACTGTAGTATTTACATCTCCTTCAATGATTGAAAGGGACTACTGTACACTTCACTTCTTGGATGGTTGCAGACAGAAAAATCAAGAGGATTAAGGACAAGTTACTTGAAGGTCGATCTATCCATGTTGGACCATACTGGTACGTTAGATACCAACGTGTGTCATCTGCAAAACGTGTCGGTGGTCCTCTTGCATGTATCACATACCTTAACATAGCAAATGCTTGAAATTTGAATCTGAACTTAATCGAAAACTTGAAATTTCAGACACATTTGTACTAATTAGCGCACTATACCACCGGGCAATCAGTGACGGATCGTAAGTACAAATTCGCATTTCCCTTGCAAACAGCTTATTTTTTAGATCGGTTTTCCTTCGTTTGTCGTAGATGTTCACCCGTTTCAGTTTTAGTTACTAATTACGGTACAATTTTTAAACGGAGGAGTGATGAATGTTCACCAAAATCGATGAACAGGTATAAGCCGAGAGCAGAGCTTTCGAAACTGGGTGTCCTGACACCCCGGGGTGTCGAGCAGTACCATCAAGGATGCTGCGAGACCAGCCAACACAGAATGTAAGGCAAATGAAAAACTCCTGATAAAGTAATAGAAAACATCCTTCCGTTTGTTCAGTGTAACTATAGATCACGTATCAAGCGAGTGATGGATGTGTTGAATTCCACTACATTGCGCATGGAGCTTCCAATTTTGCCCATTTTCTCGTCACTGCTGTCCATTGGCACTCTCTGTCGGTCCACGCCGTAAACAAGTTTTCGGGAGCCGATGGTGGGAGATTTATACTTTCTCTCTTCTCTGTTTCGTTCGTGAAATATGTCATTCTAATTCATTCACAGTTATATAATTTGTAGGAGTCATCGGAAATGGATAATTTTTTTGTCAGAAAGAAACCGTTGACAGTTTATGAAACGTCAGATGCAGAGCAAAAGGCAAACAATGTGTCTGAAACCTTTGTAGGCACAGAAGAACAATCCAATAATGCCAATCAAAACTCGCGCCATCATGCAGTAGCAAGAACACAAAAGTGAACGGATATAATGAAGAATGCTTAGGAATGAGGTGCAGTGATTTGGAGATAAAGAATACCTACGCAGAACTGTGTGATATGAGAAGAAAATCTTTCGAACGTAAGTATGGTACCAAATTTCTGAGCCATATTTCAACAAAATAAAAACATTTACAAAGAAAAAGTTTTCACTGTATCAAAGAAATTAAGACAGAAAAATCAGCAGAGTTCTTTGTTTACTAAGAAACTGAAGACCTCTGATAAAGTTCAAGAGGCTCGTTGTCTTGTGGATGAAGTCACTGCTAAAAGTACTTTACATAATGTCGCTGCACCAGCTTATGTACTACAGTGAAAAAAATGTCTGGCCATAAGGCTGAATGTGATGAGGAAAAAAAATTGCCTTCTTTGATAGTACAACTGGAAGAGTATTCAGGATACTTCTGAAAACGTTCAACATTCTGTTAAAACTCGAGTTGGTGAAACTGAGTCAATGTTTGCCCTTCAACTGGATGACTCTGCCGATGTAGGTTCCTTTTCTTCGTTTCACTGATGAAAGAAATATAGTTGAACAGTATATCTGTTGCAATGAAATTCCCTTAACTCCAAAGGGAAGGCAAAGACTTTTTGAAGTAATAAGAGGATACACAGACACAGTGTACATGTCCTGGAAGAATAGCGTCAATGACACGTTCCATAAGAGCCGAAGGTGGTAAACAGCTGATTCTGAACAAAAAGATCTTGAATAGCAGTCCCCATTCCTTACAACAATTATTACTTTTGCTATACTGGCCAATTCCGAATGTTATTACATTGTGAGCATACTGCAGGCTTCATACTATTTGATATTTAGCTCGAGGAACATCACTTCTGTCTAGGCGAACCACAACAGTTATCATTTAGCGTTGTAGCGTTGTAGTAGTTGTTGCCTTTAGTTGTAAGGTTTGTTTGTTGTACGTCGCGACTGTAGTCCATCCTGTGCAATATTATCCATCTGTACATCACTACTGCCAACTACAACAATTATATCCTGTTAATTGTATTCAAGCGTTTGTCTTCCTCCACAACGTTTACTCGCTGACACTTCCTTCCACAACGAGACGTACTATTCGTTGATGCCTCCTATCAATCGATCCATTCTTTTAATTAAGTACGAGGAGCGAACAATACATAACGCAACACATTTTTTTCTGAAAGCAGATTGGTATTATTCCACAGTCTTTTGCCCTTTTTTGCGGGGGTCATCAGTCTTCTGACTGGCTCGATGCAGCCAGCCATGAATTGCTCTGCAGTGACAACCTCTTCACCTCAGAGTAGCAATTGTAACCTACGTCCTCAATCGTTTTCTGAATGTATTCCAATCTCTATCTCCCTCTACAGTTTTTGCCCTCTACAATTCCCTCTAGTACCATGGAAATCATTCCCTCATGTCTCAACATATGTCCTATCATCCTGTCCCTTATCCCTGTTAGTGTTTTCCACATATTCCTTTCCTTTTCGATTCTGCGCATTCCTAACCTTATCAGTCAACATTCGCCTGTAGCACCACAGTGCATCGATTCTCTTCTGTTCCGGTTTTCCCACAGTCCATTTTTCACTGCCATGCAATGCTATACTCCACACATACATTCTCATAAATTTCTTCCTCAAATTAAGGTCTATGTTTGTAAGCTGTCAGGCAAAGCCAACACCTTCCATGAAAACCCTGACATGATAAGCAAATCCAGTAGTATGTCACATAGCTCCGAATAAATCGCGACATTAAATTAACCAAAGTAATAAGAGTAACGAGTGAGCAAATGGAATACCACAGACTAACACAAGAATGCCTAAATGCATGTCATACCTTCCCACCTTGAGACAGGCGCAGTTCCGAGGGGAGAAACGAGAAGCTGAGAGCAGAACCGTGTTAAGCTGGACGGCCCTACGATAAGGGACGGACGGACACCCACGTCGCCAGCTAACCGCTAGGGCTACACCACCCGCAAGTTTTAGCGTGAGACCTTTTTCGCGTCTCTGTTACGTTGCAAACTTTAAAAACATTGCCCCACCACGAAAAGTATAACTTTTCTCATTGGATAGACCGAATTTTTTTAGGCGGAGCTTAAGGTTAACATTGAGACCCTGATTGGTCAGATGAAAACACAGCCAGATAGTTTTTTTTAAACCAACTTCGGTAAATTATAGTAAGGAGAAGTTAGGAGAGAGTTGCTAGGGAGTTGCTTCCGAGAGGGCGAGCTGGACGGAGCTGCGCCGGCCGTCGCCCCCTGACGAACACAGACAAGGTAATGAACGCACGCGATGCCGCATTTTTGAGCGCATAAGGCTTCACTCAGAACTGCAGAAGTCTCATCAGTTACAACCCCTTTTTGCGTAATACTAGTGTCGATCGTCAATTAAAGCTCATGGTGTTCACATTTGCCACTTGAAGTAAAAATCTGAAGCGCGATGATTTTTCTGTTATATAGTTATTGAGAAGCCACATCAGCCACTGTAATTTACGACAAGTTACATAAGTAATTAAAGATAATTGAGGGTCACTGTAGACCATTTTGATAGTTTTCTCTTTTGTGAAACTTAATTTAAACCTAGATTATAGATGTGATATGGCATACGTCATCTTTCGATCCATTGTAGAACTTGGAAACCCATTCAGGGAATATTCGTTCACATTTTTGTTGAACGCAGTTGGTTTTTACCATCCTGTATTAAAACATTTCCTTTTATCAATAGTGCAATTTATAAACGATGTTTTGTGAGTGGAATAAAATTTCCAATGGTAAACTTAACTACTTTTTCGACGTTATTTTACCAGCTAATTAAAAATAGGAAAGCCTTGAACCCATTCCACTAAATTTAGTTAGCATTAAGATTCCTTTACAGGGAGTGCAGTGGAGCTGGCGCTGAAATCATTAAGTGTTTGGTTATATCATCGCTAGTCTCACTGAGCTCTTCCGAATTCTACATGTCATGTGTGGTCTGGCGTCTCCTTACCAGCAACAGGTCCCAGGTTCAAACTAGTCAATTCCCTAAAAAACACGCTCAGAGCGTCGTTGCGCAAAAGTGGTAGGGAGACACGTTATAGAACAAACGGACACCACGCAGAATGTTTAGATGTTTGACACTAGTAGACTTCTCTTGGCTAGGAATGCCCTTTTTACCATTGCTAGTCTGCTTTTGTGTCCTCATTGCTCCGTCCGTCAATGGTTATTTTACTGCCTAGGTAGCAGAATTCCTCAACTTCATCTACTTTGTGACCATCAATACTGATCTTTCAAATAACTTCCGGGAATTCAGCCAGGTAACACTTTCAGCGACCGCCGATATTTCGGCGGGAGAACACCCCGCCATTTTCAAGGCAAACTGCAACGGACAGGCGACGTACATGCAAATTTAATACCTCGGTTCTCGGACCCAAGCAGGAAAGATAACACACACACACTGAACACTAGTGCCACCAAAGATGGCCAAAGTCAGAGCTATCGATAGTGAGACTATGAATTCGCAGGTGAGGTAGCATGCTGAGAACCGAGGTATTAAATTTGCATGTACGTCGCCTGTCCGTTGCAGTTTGCCTTGAAAATGGCGGGGTGTTCTCCCGCCGAAATATCGGCGGTCGCTGAAAGTGTTACCTGGCTGAATTCCCGGAAGTTATTTGAAAGTTGTATACGCCAGGAGAAACTCAGGTCTCACATCAATACTGATGTTAAGTTTCTCGCTGTTCTCATTTGTGCTACTTCTCATTAATTTCGTCTTTCATCGATTTACTCTCAATCCATGTCCTGTACTCAATGACTGTTCATTCCATTCAGCAGATCATGTAAATCATCTTCACTTTCACTCAGGATAGCAATGTCATCAGCGAATCGTATCATTGATATACTCTCACCTTGAATTTTAATTATACTCGTGAACCTTTGTTTTATTTCCATCATTTCTTCTTCGATGTACAGATTGACCAGTAGGGGCGAAAAACTACATGCTGTCTTACACCATTTTTAATCCGAGCACTTCGCTCTTGGTCGTCCACTCTTCCTATTCCCTCTTGGCTCTTGTACATATTGTACGAGTATATTACCCATCTCTCCCTATAGCTTACCCCTATTTTTCTCAGAATTTCGATAAGCTTGCACCATTTTACATTGTCGAACGCTTTTTTCAGGTCGTCAAATCATATGAGCGTGTCTTGATTTTTCTTTAGTCTTTCTTCAAATATCAACCGCAACGTCAGAATTTTCCTCTCTCGTGCCTTTACCTTTTCTAACGCCAAACTGATCGTCGCCTAGCACATCCTCAATTTTCTTTTCCATTCTTCTGTATGAGATTCTTCTCACCAACTTGGATGCATGAGCTGTTAAGCTGAATGTGCGGTAATTCTCGCACTTGTCAGCTCTTGTAGTCTTCGGAATTGTGTGGACGATGCTTTTCCGAAAATCAGATGGTATATCGCCAGACTCATATATTCTACACACCAACGTTAATAGTCGTTTTGTTGCCACTTCCCCCAATGATTTTAGAAATTCTGATGGAATGTTATCTATACCCTCTGCCTTATTTGACCGTAAGTCCTCCAAAGTTCTTTTAAATTCTGATTCTAATACTGGATCCCCTATCGATTCTAAATCGACTATGTTTCATCATCCATCACATCAGACAAATCGTCCCCCTCACAGAGGCTTTCAGTGTGTTCTTTCCACCTATCAGCTCTCTCCTCCGCATTTAAGAGTGGAATTCCCGTTGCACTCTTAATGTTATCACCCTTGCTTTTGATGTCACTGAAGTTTGTTTTGCCGTTCCTGTGTGCTGAGTCTGTCCTTCCGAGAATCATTCTTTTTTTTCGATTTCTTCACATTATTCATGCAGGCATTTCGTCTTAGCCTCCCTGCACTTCCTGTTTATTTCATTCGTCAATGACTTGTTTGTCTGTAATCCTGAGTTCCTCGGAACATCTTTTTACTTCCTCCTTTCATCGACCAACCGAAGTATTTCTTCTGTTACCCATGGTTTCTTCGCAGTTATCTTCTTTGTACCTACGTTTTTCTTTCCATCTTCTGTGATGGGTCTTTTTAGAGATGTCCATTGCTCTTCAATTGTTCTGCCTACTGAGGTATTCCTTGTTGCTGTATCTATAGTCTTAGAGAACTTCAATCGTATCTCGTCATTCCTTAGTACTTCCGTATCCCACATCTTTGCGTATTGATTCGTCCTGGCTAATGTCTTAAACTTCAGCCTACTCTCCATCACTACTATATAGTGATCTGAGTCTATATCTGCTCCTGGGTACGCCTTAGAGTCCAGCATCTGATTTCGGAATCTCTGTCTGACCATGATGTAATTTAACTGAAATCTACCCGTATCGCCCGCCTTTTTCCAAGTATACCTCCTCCTCCTGTGATTCTTGAACAGAGTATTTGCTATTACAAGCTGAAATTTATTACAGAACTCATTTAATCTTTCTCCTCTCTAACTCCTTGTCCGAAGCCAATATTCTCCTGTAACTTTTTCTTCTAGTCCTTCCCCTACAACTGCATTCCACTCCCCCATGACTATTAGATTTTGATCTCCCTTTACGTATTGTAGTACCCTTTAAATATCCTCATATTCTTTCTCTACCTCTTCGTCTTCAGCGTACGACGTCGGCATGTACACCTGAACTATGTTGTCGGTGTTGCTTTGCTGTCGATTCTGATAAGAACCACTCTGTCACTAAATTGTTCACAGTAACACACTTTCTGCCCTATCTTCCCATTCATAACAAATCCTACTGCCGTTATACCATATTCTGCTGCGGTCGATATTACCCTATACTCATCTGACCAGAAATCCTTGTCTTCATCTATTTCACTTCACTGACCCCTACTATATTTAGATTGAGTCTTTGCATTTTTTTCAGATTTTTTAGTTTCCCTACCACGTTCAACCTTCCAACATTCGACGCCCCGACTCGTAGAACGTTATCTTTTCGTTGATTATTCAGTCTTTTTCTCATGGTCACCTCCCCCTTGGCAGTCCCCTCCCGGAGATCCGAATGGGGGGCTATTCCGGAATCTTTTGCCAATAGAGAGATCATCATGAGACTTTTAAAAATACAGGCCACATCTCCTGTGGATACACATTACTTGTCTTTAATGCAGTGGTTTCCACTGCCTTCTGCATCCTCATGCCCTTGATCATTGCACATTCTTCCGCCTTTAGTGGCAGTTTGCCACCCCTAGGAAAAGAGAGTGTCCAGAACGTCCGTCCGCTCCTCCGACCTCTTTGACAAGGCCGTTAGCATAATGAGGCTGACTTCTTATGCCGGAAGTCTTCGGCCGTCAATGCTGATTATTTATCAAAATTAAGGCACTGGTTGGATTCGACCCCAGGACCGAAGATGTTTTGATCATTAAGCAAAGACGCTACCGCTAGACCACGCGTGCATCCAACGTTATGAAACCTTATTGTTCAACATGATCTCCGTTCAATGCGAGAATCGTGCACCACCTTACCGGGTGGGCCTGTATTCCCCCACGGTACCAGTCTACTGGTTGACGTCGGAGCCAACGTCTTCCCGCACCAATAACTTCCCCATCACCATCGTACTGTGTCCCGCGGAGTACCTACATCACTGAGCCAAAGAGATGGAAATCGGAAGGTGCGAGATCCACGCTGTATGGCGGATGAGGAGGAACAGCCCAACGAGGTTTTGTGTGTTCGTCTCAGGTGTGCAGACTTGTGTGAGGCCTTGCGATGTCACGACGAAGGAGAACTTCGTTTACATTTTGTGGCGACGAACACGTTAAAGTGGTCTTCCATTTCCTGAGGGTAGGACAATCCACTTCAGAGCTGATCGTTGCTCGAAGAGGGAGGACATCAAACAGAATAACCAGTTCACGGTCCCAGAGGACCGTCGCCACGACTTGAGTGGCTGAGCGTGCGGCTTTGAACTTCCTTCAGTACGTGAGTTGGTATGATACCCCTGCATGGATTGCTGTTTTCTTTCCGGTTCGAGATGATGAACCCATGTTTCATCGATTAAAATTATGTCTGACAAAAATTGTCACCACCAGCCTCCTAACGTGCCATTAATTCCACGCAGGTGGTCTCTTCGTTGCTCTTTATGGTCTTGCGTTAGGTGGCGAGGAATGCAGAGTCACAAACCTTTGATGACTCCAAATGGTGGACAAGTGTGTCAGCACTACCAACACAGAGGTCCAGTTGAGCAGCGAGGTGTTTGACTGTGGTCCGACGATCAGCCTGGATGCGAGTGTCCGCACGTTCCAACACTGCAGGCGTCGCAGCAGTGCGCGGCCGGCCGGCACGGGGAACGTCGGATAGGTTTGCGAGACCTCGTTGCGAGGCTGACAGACGCCTCACCCAACGACTCGCCGTGCTTTTGTTCTCTTCCAGGTGTCTGTAGAAATCTGCAAGCGCCTATGAATATCTGTAATGCTCTGGCTTTCCGCCAAAAGAAAATCCAATGACAGCTCTCTACCATGGAATGCACCTCCGTTAGCCGGCCAGAGTGGCCGAGCGGTTCTAGGCGCTGCAGTCTGGAACCTCGCGACCGCTACGGTCGCAGGTTCGAATCCTGCCTCGGGCATGGATGTGTGTGATGTCCTTAGGTTAGTTAGGTTTAAGTAGCTCTAAGTTCTAGGGGACTGATGACCACAGCAGTTAAGTCCCATAGTGCTCAGAGCCATTTGAACCATTTTTTGCACCTCCGTTACAGTCGCCATTTATAAAGCTACCTACAGCGGCGCCACCTATTGGAACTTCATGAAACTATAGGGACTGAAGCGAAAATATTCGACGACGTTCCACAACCAATTCCGCATTTTTTTCAACCGACACTGCCCGACAAAAAGGTGTTTTGCGATACTTATTGTACGCTCCTCGTGTAATGGAAATAAAACCAATGACTATGTGAAGTGTGTCAGTGCGTTAAGGAGTCATAAAAGATACCTATTGAGTGTCCTTTCTTATTGCTGCTGCACGTGGAGTTGGCTATGTGATGGCAGCTCACCGAATCGAAGCGGAAAATATCGGAGGACGTAAGACCACTGAGGCGATGTTTGCGGCGTGAGGCCGGGCGGAAGGAACGGATGCTGGAGCGCGTGTCTCGTGCAGACCTCGGGCGCGTCCCTGGCCACTGACCGGAGATAAGCCCAGCTGGTCGTCTCGTTCTCACGCTGGGGCGGGGCGTGCCACGTGGAGGCGGCGGCGGCGGGGCCGGCGGCGGCGGCGGCGGCGGCGGCGGTGGCGGCGGGGCCGCGCGGCCCCACAGGAGGCCGCGCACAAGGACGGTCGAGGACGCGATACTCCGTCGCTCTCTTCGAACTGTCTCCGTCATCGCGTCTGCACTGTGGCACAACGTATGACGCAGACTGGCGCTGTCACATATAAGGACTCTAAATCAGACTGAAAGTCCTTGTAGAAGTATGCAACATTTCGAATATAGTTGTTGGAAATAACTCAAACAAAACTGCCTGTTTGCTTAAAAGAAACGCTGGTTCTCCCTGAATATTTTTATTAACTGTCATGGCCCGTTTCGGGTTTAACCCATCATCTGATGATCTATTACAAACAGACAAAGGAACAGATGTCATGTTACAAGTTTCTAAAGAAACGCAAATGTAAAAGTAAGTTCCAAGCCAACAATATTCAAGGACAAAATACTTTTTCATAAAAAACGCATACAATTTTAGATACAAATACCCTTTGATGTAGATATCAAAGTCTGTCATTACTAAAATATAGGAAAACAGATAGCACCATTAACTGTACAGTTTGATCCTAACAATTAAAATTCGATAACTTTTTTATCTATTGTTATTTCATGCCCCGCCAATCCACCCCCACCCCCCCCCCCACCCCTTCCTCTCGCCACCAATATGGTCAGGGGTGGGTTATAAGCGGATACAATCTTCCGCTGTTCAGCCGCATGGCGAGAAAATCTTAAAAAACAAAATATAGCAGCCGGACATGGCGGATGACAGAAATAAACTTTTTGTACATAGAGATAGATCGTCAGTTGCGCAAATTAAGCCGCGCGGAATTAGCCGAGTGGTCTAAGGTGCTGCAGTCATGGACTGTGCGGCTGGTCCCGGCAGAGGTTCGAGTCCTCCTTCGGGCATGGGTGTGTGTGTTTGTCCTTAGGACAATTTAGGTTAAGTAGTGTGTAAGTTTAGGGACTGATGACCTTAGCAGTTAAGTCCCATAAGATATCACGCACATTTGAACATTTTTTTTTTGCGTAAATTAAAATCAAACAGTCCCGGCGAGATGGTGCGAAGGCCCACTTACCTGAAGATGGCGTTTAGGTGGACTGCCTAAATATTGTGTCCAGATGACGATACGTTCCTGTTGGAGACCCGACATGAGTACCGCCAATTATTACCCCGGGAAAGTTTGCGGAGCCACAGACTCGTGGCCAATGTAAGTATTGTACTTAAGAGACAGTACCAGGAAGTGCAAATCAGTATCTGATACATCGTGCGGAGTTGCTTGCGCGTCACGAGGCTGACTGAGACAATTTTTTATCCAACATCATCACAGACTATGAAACATGGGTTCATCACTTCGAACCAGAAACAAAACGGCACCCTATGAAGTGGTGACACACCACCTCTCCACCGAAGAAAATCTTCAAAGCCGCACCATCAGCCAGTAAAGTTATGGCGACGCTCTTCTGAGACTCTGAAAAAGTTACTCTGTTTGATGTCCCCCCTCATGGTGCAGCGATCACCTCTAAAGTGTATTATACTGCTCTCAGGAAATTGAAGAAACGAATTCAGAGTGTTCGTGGCCACAAAAATGCAAACTAGCTTCTCCTTCCCAATGACAACGCAACGCCTCACACAAGTCTATGCGCCCAAGAGGCTCATAGAGCTGCTTCTGACTGTTCTTCCTCATACACCCTACAGGCCGGATCTCGCACCTTCCAATTTCCATCTGTTTGGCCCAATGAAGAATGCATTCCGCGGAAAGCAGTAGGAGGATGATGGGGGAGGCTACTGATGCAGCAGTTCGTCGAGCAGTAGAGTAGTACAACGCGGACATACAGCCCGTGCCAGCAAGATGCCTAAGGCAGACGCATTGAACGGAGGTTGTGTTCAAAAAATAGGGTTCTTTTAGCGAAAAGAGTGGTGAATGGTATGATATATTGGAATTCTGAATAACACCAACCTGGTTACAGGAAAAAGTATGTTGCATTATTTATTCAAGGGTCCTCGTAAGTCCACATCTACATCTGTTGTGACTATAGCGTATCATGAAAAGCAGAAAATTAGTTCGGAGTTTTAATTTGCTGTAATTAAACGAGTGCTCAGGCTAGGATTGGGTGAAGACGGTGTAGGAATTTCCTCGTGACCCCGTAACTATCCGTTTTAAATTTCGATTCCTATTGCAAGTAATCCTAACAATCCCTAATTTGAAACTGTCTTCCAGTAGACATAGCTGTTACCTACGTACTTGATTCACAAACCCAGTTTGACTACAAGATAACAAGAGAACGTTACCTAAGCAGTTCACACCTACTTTAACAGTGCAACAGTAAATACCAGCCATAGCAGCAGGAGACTGAACTTCAGTGAATTTCAGCGCTTTGCTGTTGCAAATCGACTTGTGATCAATCACTGTGTACTGGGGATGTGAACATCGATTTGTATTTACAGCACTGAAACGTGAAACATTGAAGACGCACATTTCTTTAGACATAAGTATTGTGTCTCTGTATGCTAGCCGGCCGGGGTGGCCCAGCGGTTCTAGGCGCTACAGTCTGGAACCGCGCGGCCGCTACGGTCGCGGGTTCGAATCCTGCCTCGGGCATGGATGTGTGTGATGTCCTTAAGTTAGTTAGGTTTAAGTAGTTCTAAGCTCTAGGGGACTGATGACCTCAGAAGTTAAGTCCCATAGTGCTCAGAGCCATTTTCTGTATGCTACCTCAATCAAGACTTAGCAAGTTTGCTGTAAAATACTGACAAAAAAATGGAGTACAAAATATTCAGAATTATTTTGCTGCCTTTGATGTGATATATCATACGAATGACTTGCAGTGTGTGGTTAGAATTTTGAGATTGCGCTGGGCGTTCGCATTATGGCTGCAAGCATGTCATGCGGAAGCGTTTAAATAACCAATAAATGACTAGGTAAATCAAATATAAGAGAATATTTAGATATCATTTCGTACGACTGCTTAAATCACGTGAATAGAATAATACATCCCCTCGTCGTGCACAAACGATACTTATAGTTAAAACGCAAAAATAAACTCATAGCACGAACAAAGTTTTCAAACACGACACAAAGCATAAGTGAAACTGATGGCAAGAATGAAATGACTGTAATGATCTTCGAATTGAGTGACTAAACTCGGATTCTGTACCAAGCCTGGTAGCTACTGACCTTACAAAGAAAGAAACGATTGGCAACAGCACGTAGAATGTAAGATCAAAACTGGTTCGAATGGCTCTGAGCACTATGGGACATACCTTCTGAGGTCATAAGTCCCCTAGAACTTAGAACTACTTAAACCTAACTGCCAGTATTATATTATCGCTGTCTACACTTTCTAAAGATAGAGCTGTAATGTTCTGTAAGTGTTATTTAGACTGGAGCATTCACTTCCTACATTCACACACATTTATGTGTAGAGCTGAAGATTCGCGGGGGTAAGCGAACTTTCATATTCCACGTTTCTGTGCTGTAATTGATATACCTAAGTAGATACTCTTACTAGAACTACTGTATATCAGGTAGTAGCTCTTCCGTCCATTTGGGTATATTTCAATCGTAGCCTAACACCGGGAGTTTGCCTACCTTTAACAAGTCCTTATCGAGTGTTTAACGTGAAAAAATTAATGTGTAATTTCAAAATCCTTAACAAGACCACCCCTTCCCATTTCCCTCCAAAAAAAAGGGTATAGTATGTTATATTGATTTCATTTATATATGTCAACAGCTATGCTAATTTATCTAACAAAGCAACGTAACAGGATTGATCTGCGCTTTTTTCAAATCACCTCGTCGCTTTAGTGGCTAGCGAGAAACTGCTGCTAAAACAGGACTACGTTCTTCCAAATAACCTACATACTTTTGTACTGGTATCTCATCATGTCCAGTATGCAAGATGTACCCTTAGTAGTGACTTCTACTGTAGGTGCTGAACCAAAGCAGGCAGACAGTGAACGTAAGTTGTAAGCTATTCCTGAAGTGGTGACAGCATTAACATACACGCTACTTGGTCGTAGTTGTACGTTAGTCCCAGCGCGAACAGTTGTAACATCACTGCACTCGCAAAAATGCAGTAAAGTAACATGGTGAAACAAAACAAAATTAGTCACCCCTTGCTTACATAACGAAATCTTTGGGAAACACTAGCACGTCTTCAAATGTCTACCTGTATGTTACACGCATCATACATGCCGTTACTGATACGTGGTCCGTTACTGTGCACTATCAAATGGTTCTGAAGATTTGCTCCAGTTCTGACGGTTAATAACCAATTAAAGCGACTAAAAAAAACATACGTGTCTGCTATACATTTGAAATAAAAAATAAGAATAATGAAAAGAGAGCAACAGGAGCTGGTATAAATGTCATATAATTCTATAGCCAAACAACTAGGGCACGTACAAAAAAATGGCTCTGAGCACTATGGGACTTAACATGTGAGGTCAGCAGTCCCCTAGAACTTAGAACTACTCAAACCTAACTAACCTAAGGTCATCACACACATCCATGGCCGAGGCAGGATTCGAACCTGCGACCGTAGCGATCTCGCGGTTCCAAACTGACGCGCCTAGGACCGCTTGGCCACATCGGCCGGCTAGGGCACGTACAGAGAGGCTTACTTTTTTCCATACGGAAACAGTGCAAAGGATCTTTTTACGCTATCCGCACCATCAGATGTAACCTCTATAAAAAAATAATGATTGATATAGAATTAGTTTTCACTTGTAGCGGACTGTGGGCTGATTTGAAACTTCCTAGCATATTGAATGTAAGTGCGAGACTGGGATTCGCACATAAAACCTTTGCCTTTGTCGGACAAGCGCTATGCAGCCTTATCTATGTAAGCAAGACTCACGATCTAGTTTCCCAGAC
Organism: Schistocerca piceifrons; assembly: GCF_021461385.2. NCBI lineage: Eukaryota > Metazoa > Arthropoda > Insecta > Orthoptera > Acrididae > Schistocerca > Schistocerca piceifrons. The sequence continues at coordinate 1,021,414,404 of NC_060139.1, read as the reverse complement.
GTCATGAGTGCTAGTCCCACAAGTTATTGTAATGTTACTTTCAAAAACAAAATGGTAATTTTTTTAGTAATTTTTGATTGGAAGAAACCTGAATGTTGTCGAATACGTGGACCGTATTATTACTCTTCCACTCGTAAAATTACGCTACAATGGACGGCTGTACATACGCCTAAAGTGCACATCATATAGAGAATACGTGTAATTTTATTAATATTGTTCGGCAAAGAAACAAATATAATTTCTGTGCACAGCAGGCCATTTATAAAAGAGATATCACACCTTGATGGACGACACACTGGCAGCCGCCAGGACACTTTATATTGCATATTTATTTGTGTATTATTTGGTGTATTTATATTCTCCACTGCACGGTTGAAGTGGATAAGTAAAGTGAACACACTTTATATTAACTCTTAACTACATTTTCACTCAAGGAATAGATTTATCATTCAAGCAAACATGTTACTTAGCCGGTAAGAAGAAGAAGAAGACAAAAAGCAGAACTCTGATCCAAAAAGGAAACTAAATGTGTTTTACACATGTTTTCTCCAAAAGGGACCTCTTAACATTTAGAGCCGCACATTGACATATACTGTATCTGTGCCACATCGAAGCAATTTTACTGTAACAAAGGAAAAATAAATAATAAAAAATTAAGATGAACAAACACGAAAAAATTCTTATCTTTTGGTGCTCAATATTTATTTGTTATAATACAGAATGCAGAATCAGTACTGTGAAGTTTGAAGCGAGGGGACGAGACGTAATGACGAATGTAGAGTGTGAAATTCGAAGTAAGTCAGGAATGGATAGCTCAGCCGGTGGAGCATCTGCCTACGAAAGCAAATGTGTCACGTTCAAGTCTTGGTCCGACACACGGTTTTAATTTCACGATGTACATTACTTTTTATCACCAAATAGTCTATCGAGCAGTATCTTGATGTGAGTCAGGATAGTGCTAATTACAGTTAGAGATGTACAAAAATATTAATAATTTACTATTAGAGTCAGTGTCACCAATTAGTGTGTGATCAGACAGAAAGACGGGTATGTTAACGTTCAATGTTCTCTTCACCGATACAAGCTACATGTTGGTCTTTCGTGCATTAACAGTCTCTGTTACGGAGGCAGATAAATCATTGCCTCTGCCAGGCACTTAAATGTGATTTGCAGAGTATCCATGTAGATGTAGATGTAGATTGACTATAATTAGCATAGAATCCTGTCATTTTCGGCAAGCCACACTGGTCGAAATGTAGGCGGCCGGCTTGTTGTAACTCTCCTGTTGGGATCATCCTTGTGAGCGGAATGTCCCCGGCACGTGCGGCCCGTGTCCCTGTGGCTCCGCTGTGAACTTCCGAATCCAGCTGCTTCGTCTCTTATCAGGAGGTCAAGTACGCTGTGCGCGACTCGGCCTTCACAGCGGGTATCCTGCCATTCGGGCGTTCCCGATGACGCGGCGCTTGAAACCTTGACAGTATGCCGTCTCCTCAAGGAATCTTTATCTACAGTCCCTCCTCCCCGACGAACTGTGTATTTGCGCGTTGTTTACGTCAAGAACTAACTCCGTGAGCACTGTAATACTTTAAAGAAATAGGCTGCTGTGCCGGACGTTATAAATTTATACTGCTTAAAAAAAGTTTAGTTCCCAAAAATTTACGTTATTTCTCTTTTGGTGGTGGTGCGTACGGCGGAAGTTACCGCAAATCAAAAGTTTGCACTCCAAGAATGTTTTATTTGCGAATAAAAGGCCGTTGTAGACACGCCACTCTTTCATTAAAACAACACGTGTTGACAGAAGGTAAGAGGGTAAGTCAATTATTATCCGCAATTTAGTTATATATTTATTTTGGTGGTACTTTCGTTTCACGTTAATGACGAATGCTTTGTTTATTTGTTAATATATCTTTGCAATTTTCAAAAGCATTCCGTCTTCAGGCCACGAGTGGCCTACCGGGACCATCCGACAGCCGTGTCATCCTCGGTGGAGGATGCGGATAGGAGGGGCGTGGGGTCAGCACACTGTTCTCCCGGCCGTTATGGTGGTATTCTTGACCGAAGCCGCTAGTCATTTTTTTATTTTTTATTTTTTTTACATTTTTATATGTTGTTGGAATTACAAAAAAACCCTAAGTGCCACCGCCACTTTTCATCCTATAAAAAAAAAGAAAAAGGAAGTATGGTCCACTTCAGGCGTTGGCTCCTGACTAAACCTACTCCAGACAGCTACTTATATACCAGGGGTAATATGAGAAATCAAGGTTAGGGCTATCCTTACAAACGAAACAAAACCTTCCTTTATCTAAATTTTGTTTTTATTTTTTTTTTATTTTTTTCTCTTTTCCTTTCTTTTTCTTTTCTTTTTTTTCATTTTGTTGTGTAATTGGTCAGAGGCCTTCTGCGCCCCGCTGGTAATATGTTGACTCACGTCTTCTCGAAATTGATGTGTTCCGTTAAATTGTTCGGGAATGTTCATTGGTTCAAACAGGAAACCTTCTTCTCTCTTGGTCTAACACATTCCAGCTGCGAGGCGGGTCGTGGAAAGCACTCCCAAGGAAAAATGAGAAATATTGTCTGTATTTTGGGTGACGGACAACGACATAATGACGGTCATTGAGGTATGTCCAAAAATCGAGTACAGAGTCTACAGCTTGTCCAAATAGGTAGTGAATGGCATGTCTGCGAATCGGATTCACAGCATTGGTCTTTGTCCGAGGAAAATAGTCACGTTCCGGAAATAATAATGAAAGGGGAGTAATCCGATCCGGAATGTCCCGCGTTAGAAAAGCCACAATACGACGAACCAAGTGCCAAACCTCCGCCGCCGGTCCGCAAACAAACCGATGTTCATCATTGTCTGGCACTCCACACGTGGAACATAGAGGTGATTGGGCGAGGTGGATACGATGAAGGCGAAATTGGTTGTTTTGCTTACCATTGACAGTTAGGTACCAGACAGATCGAACGTTCGTGGCAAGGTAACAGGCGAACACCGCGCGCCATACATGACGCCAGTCAAACTGGGGGAACTTTTGTTCAGTCAGGTTAGGTGGACTACCTAATTGGAGGACATTGTATACAGCCTTTGTCTTGAGTAAAAGTTGTCTTGGTAAGGTGAGGCGTAGATAATTGAGTTCAAGAAAGAAGTATCGTATATATTGGAACTGGGCCGGAACACCCGAGATCATCACTGGGGCTGATAGTGAGACCGGCGAATATGCCGACAGGAGACCAGTCAGGCTCGTTGGGCAACGTGTCCATACCGTCATCTGGGAGCTGACAAATAGGGCGCGAGCTCTATCCGGCACGTGAAACAGACCTATCCCACCTCGTTCCCGGGGAAGAGTAAGGGTTTCATATTTAACTTTGAACAACAGCCCAGAGCTGACGAAAGATGCCATCGCTGCCAACATGCGACGTGCCACAGTAAGCGGAAAAGGTAGAACTTGTACTACATGGGGAACTCGGGATGCGATATATATATTTACATATCGAGCTCGTTGGAGAATATCTAGGGATCGAAATACCGTCGTTTCACGTTGATGACGAATGCTTTGTTTATTTGTTATTATATCTTTGCAATTTTCAAAAGCATTCCGTCTTCAGGCCACGAGTGGCCTACCGGGACCTACCGACCACCATGTCATCCTCGGTGGAGGATGCGGATAGGAGGGGCGTGGGATCAGCACACCGCTCTCCCGGCCGTTATGGTGGTATTCTTGACCGAAGCCGCTACTATTCGGTCGAGTAGCTCCTCAATTTGCATCACGAGGCTGAGTACACCCCGAAAAATGGCAACAGTGCATGGCGGCCTGGATGGTCACCCATCCAAGTGCCAACCACGCCCGGCAGCGCTTACCTACGGTGATCTCACGGGAACCGGTGTATCCACTGCGGCAAGGTCGTTGCCGCGAAACTTTCAATCTGCTAGGTTAGTTTCGTCATAGCTTCTCCGCTATTTGCACCAAAGAAGAGCAACGTTCAATGACCCGTTTTTGTGGTCGGAAGGCGTATCAGGGGCCGAAATTCATCGAAGACTTTCGGTTCTGTACGGGAACAGTGTTTTGCCAAGACGGAGTGTCTACGAATGGATTGAAAAAATTCCGAAATGGTCGCACAAGTGTTACGTAGGGTGAAGGAGCCGGACGATCGTTTACCGCCACAAATGAAGAAACCATTGAGCGTTCACGTGAAATGATTCTCTTGGACAGACGATTAACTATTGACGAAGTGACACATCGTCTGCAAATTATGCACTGTTCAGCCTACGAAATCATCCACAAAAGACTTGGGTTTCATAAAGTTTTTGCAAGATGGGTCCCAAACGAACTCACACAGTTGTATAAACAAACGCCCTTGGACATCTGCAAAAAACATTTGTATCGCTATGGTAACGAATTGGACGTCTTAGACAAGATCATTACTGATTACGAAACATGGATCCGTCATTACGGGCCGGAGAGTAAACGGCAGAGTATGGAATGGAAACATCCAAATTCGCCGTGCAAGAAAAAGTTCAAGGCCCAACCGTCCGCAGGAAAATTGATGCTTACGGTTTTTTGGGAAGCACAAAGTCCACTACTGGAACATTATGGGGAAAGGGGCACAACAATAAACAGTGTACGTTGGAGTGAGATGCTTATTGCGAGGCTAAAGCATGCAATTCGAAGAAAACGCTGTCAAAAGGTGTAGTGTTGTTCCATGACAATGCCCGTCCGCATACTGCTGCCCACAATGCTGAAACGCTCCAGAAATTCAAATTTGAAGTGTTGCATCATCCTCCATTTAGTCCCGATCTTGCACCTTCTCACTATCACTTGTTTAGTCCACTCAAACAGGCATTAAGGGGCCGTCGATTTGCCTCGGACGAAGCAGTGAAAGAAGCGGAGCATCCTGGCTCGCAGCTCAACCGAGAACCTTATTCTATGAGGGCATCAGGTGGCTTGTACGACGATGGACCAAGAGCGTTGAAACACAAGGAGATTATGTCGAAAAATGATGTTTTTGTAAGTTTCCCATTTGATTACAATAAAATTTTGTAATTACTTTGCGGATAATAATTGAACTACCCTCGTATATTAGCTATGCAAGAAAGTACTGAAAGCAAATTCTCTGTTTATTTTGGTACTGACAAACTAGGATCACGTAACAACTTCAGGTCCTCTTCCTTTTTTGTTGTCGTTACCCTATTTTGCAATATTCTCTCATTTCTGTCCCCATGTTGTCTTTTCTTTCGCCTGTCCTTGTTGTTCCCGATTTCTTATTTCTTGAGCACTGAAAGCACTCTATATTTAGTGTTTTAGACTTAAAACTGTTTCTGTTTGTTATTTCCGATTATTTGATGTTGTTTCTTTCCAGTTACTTTCTTATTTCTGTAATCAAAGCTACTGTCGATTTCTTTTTTTCCAGAAATATAGGAATATTTGTTTCCTTAGCCTGTTCTCATTCATTCGATAGAGGTGTCCAAAAATGATTAATCGTCGTTTAGCCATTAATCCTGTTGTTTTCTCTGTATTTTTATAGATCTCATTACTGCTCTTGTTCGAGTCACCTGTAGTTCGTACTGCAACCATTGTTTTTCTACCAATCCGTCATTCAGGTTCCTCAGTTCTGTCCAGCTTATAGCTCATCGTTGGGCAATAACATCCAAGTAAACATTCAGGTCGTATCACCACGGTATAGCGTTTTAGTTTTGTTTTCCTTCTTATCATTTCTTGCTGTAACATTTCTCCCCATATTGTTAACTCTTACATCTGCTGCAAAGTTTTCAAGACCGTTCTGTTGGACAGTTTCTCCAAACTGCTGAAATTTGTTCTCTCTCTCTCTACTTCACCTATCTGTGTTCCTACGAATTTTGGTGCATTTTCATATTTGTCATGAATTTTGTTTTCACAGCTGAAATTTTGAGACCAGTTGTAATTGCTGTTTCTTCCAGATGTATTCAAATATTTGCGTCTGTCTGACTTTCTGAAAATATTGCAAAATCGTCTGCAAAAACCAGGCAGTTTATCTTAATTCCTTTTGTTTTACTTCCTAGAATTATTGTTTATTTGTTCATTGAGTATTCGTTTTACCTGGCAAATTTAGAGCCTCAGGCCCTCTCCTACATCCGACCGCACACCCTTAGTTAACAAAACATTTACAACTTACACCATGCATAATAATAACTATTAGCAATAAATATTAATAATAATTGATGTAATTACCGCAACATGCACAGTACGTGGTCGTTACGTGATACCAATAATATACGAGCGGATCTCAAAAATAAATTACACGTTATTAATGTAGGCCAAGTAACTTCCATTGAATGCTGCGCTACATTTCAAAGTGACACAGATATACGACACTATTTTCCAACGTAGTCTCTACAAACAACGGTCGGAAGTTCTACTAAACGTTTAATTCCGCGATGACAGAAATACGATTCTTCGTCATGGAGCGATTCGAGAGCCGCTGTTTGAAAGTCCTCATCGGAAAATCTCTTTTCCTTCAGATGTTCTAACAGTTTGCCGAAAAGATGAAAATCGCGTGATATAAGATCTTTCTTCCAGATAAGAATCACCCACTCCTGTGCAGCCTTTGTCAAATTGAAGCCACTGCTGGACGGGACGTAGCGATATACTGCCAGAATTTCACGGTGAATCTGCGAGTAATTTAGACGTGTTGCCCAGAAGACTCGTAATGTACGGCGTATTTCAACTTTGGAGTCCGCGCTTCTGTGATGCTTCTGTTAGGAGTAAGCAGCAGAGCTGTCTCTGCAGGAAATCCGACACCTATACTCTACTGTGAGAACGCACCACTCTTGCTACGAAATGGTCCTAGCGTGGGATCACAATTGCAGCTTACTTTCTGAAGTCCATACGTATATAAAATAATGAATACATGATACTTCAGAAATGTCAATACTGTCTCATGAAACTTCGAGACTCGTCCGTTATGACATCTAAAAAATATATGTCAACAGTATAATAGGATTCATATCTATAAGAGAATGTGACTGGTCTGGAGAAGGGTAAGGAACAGTAGAGTTAATTTAGCGAACGAAAAAGACAAAGAAAGGAAGTAGGATTTGTGGGGGATGACGAAAGCATGTATAGTGTTGATAATGTGGAAGAAGTACTGTTTCGGTGTAGCTGTTGAGCCGGCCGAGGTGGCCGAGCGGTACTAGGCGTTACAGTCTGGAACCGCGCAACCGCTACGGTCGCAGGTTCGAATCCTGCCTCGGGCATAGATGTGTGTGATGTCCTTAGGTTAGTTAGGTTTAAGTAGTTCTAAGTTCTAGGGGACTGATGACCTCAGAAGTTAAGTCCCATTGTGCTCAGAGCCATTTGAAGCATTTTTGTAACTGTTGACGTTATTCTCGCGCTGATGAACGATTTGAATGACACCTGCGACAGTGTTCAAATAACTTACGGAAATGCAGTAGGGTGATGCGCCGCTGTTGTCGACGACCTCACTCGTCGTACCCGTAAATTATTAGTATAATGACTTGAATTTTTTCGGGTTTCCAGACTGATCATCGTGGCTGTAATGCACATCATTTCGTCGACATGTCTCGCCGTTACCGTCAGATGCTCCTTATTTACGGAGGTGTCGCGTGAGCTGCTACTTCTTCATATAAGGGTAGGAACAGTAGCGGCGACAGCTCATTATATCAGAAGCACCTGACGGTGACGGCGAGGCATGTCGACGAAACCAAGTAAGTGTCAGTTAGATGCAGTTATCCTGCTGAAAACCCGGAAAGACTCTTTGGCTGTTCCACAGTAGGAAAGCAGCTGAGATATTCCGTGACAAGGACTAGGCTTCTCTTTTCTCATGAATGTAGAGTGGTTTTAAGTTAAAACGCAGTCAACTAGGTAGTCACTTTAAGTGTCGTATTTTTGAAACCGAGAAGGAGATAGACGAATGCTTTTTGCTGCAGAAGAATAGTGAATATTAGTTGAGTAGATGGCGGAACTCATGAGGAGGTACTGAATAGAGCTGATGACAAAAGTGATTTGTTGCATAACTTGACCAAGAGAAGGGATCGGTTGACTAGACACGTTCTGAGTTCTCAGTCTAGTATTGGTAGGATATGGGGAGGGGGAGAGGGGGTAAAACTCGCAGAAGGAGACCAAGATACGAGTATAGTAAGCAGGTTTAAATAAGTGTGGATTGAAATAGTTATTCGTTGATAAAGCGATTTACACTGGACAGAATAGCATCAAACCAGCCATCAGACTGAAGACCACAACAACACCATCAATGTACAGGTATCGTGGAGATTTCGTACCGTAGTAGTGGAATCATAATAATTATTTGGTATTAGAGGGCAGTTACTGAGGACACAATCGGCTAAGGAGCAGACGGAGAAAGGAGTGAGTATAAAAATTACGTCGTCTATCCTGTCGCGTCCACCACGATGTCATCAAAGCAGTGAAAGACGGACTACCGGATCAGTTTATAACGGATGATGAGGATGACTTGGATGTTATGGACGAAGGTATCAGCCCAACACAGTCTCAGTAACCTTAGTAATCCTACAGGAAAGCTACATCGTGGTGGATGGATGTGCATCGAACGTTGTTCCTCGTACATGCGAGTTCTGTGCTTTATCTCATCCACAGTTCTGTTGGAAAAGTGCGCTGCTCTGAAACTATAACACAGAGTGCTTACTGTGTCTTCTCAGGGCCGGTTCGAGGACACTTCACCCCTCTCTTTCCCCCTTTTCCTGGTACACTTTCACCCTTGTTGGTTTTCGCTGCTAATTGTGATATGCTGTGTACACCTATCCTGCACTTGGTCTCCCCTGACAACTCTCTCAGCTTGACCCACCACTCGGTCGCTACTACTTGTAGAAAGTTCCGTATAGTTGTAGCTAGGCGCCCCCGCCCCCCCCCTCCACCTCCCTACCCACCCGCCCTGAGCTTGGCGCTCCAAGGGGCTTGTGTCGCTAGGGCCTTAAACCGGCCCTGAGTCCTCAGTCCGAACACTCGTTTGATGCAGCTCTCCACGCCAGTGTGTCCTATATAAGTCTCTTCATCTCTACATAACTATGACTACACGTATTCATCGAATCTACTACCTACAGTCAGGTCGTGTACTGCTTTTCCAGTTTCAACTTACCCACACATCCCTGCATTACCTAAATGACTATTCCTTGAAGCCTCAGTATGTGTCCTGTCAGCCGATCCCTTCTTTTATTCATGTTGTGCCATACATTTCTTTTCCCCACCATCAGATTCAGTAGTTCTTTAGTAGTCATCCGATGAGCCCATCGAATCTTTATCATTTTTCTGCAACAATACATTTCAAAAGCTTTTATTCTCTTGTTCACCTGATCCGTTCGTCGTTCATTATTCACTTTCGTATATGCCTACATTCGAGACAAATGCCTTAAGAAAATGCTTCCGAACAGGTAATTTTGCATTCAGTGTTTACAATTTCTGCTTTACGGAAACAGTTCCTTGTTATTGGCAGTCTGCATCTTATATCCTTTCTACTTCGACCACCAACAATTACTTTAATGCCCAAGTATAAACTCATCTGTATTGCATTTAGAGTCTCATTTCCTAATTTCATATCTGGAGAACCGTCTGATTTATTTCAAATACATTTCATTACCATTGCTTGATTTTTTTTCTAATCATCTTTCAGCCTTTTTTCAAGGCGGTATCCATTCCGTCTATGTGATCTTCCAAGACCTCCTTTGCAACAAAATTACAATGTCATGAGTGTTTTTACTTCTAATGCGTGAACTTTAATGTCCTTTCCAAATTTCCTCTTAATTTCTCTTACTGATTGTTCATTGTACAGATTGAATTACTTGGGGAATAGTTTAGAATTCTATCTTGCACCTTTTTCAACTAGTAGTGAAAGTTATATTGCTAGGGTAAATTAATTCAAAAAAATGGTTCAAATGGCTCTGAGCACTATGAGACATAACTTCTGAGGTCATCAGTCCCCTAGAACTTCGAACTACTTAAACCTAACTAACCTAAGGACATCACCCACATCCATGCCCGAGCAGGATTCGAACCTGCGACCGTAGCGGTCGCGCGGTTCCAAACTGTAGCGCCTAAAACCGCAATTAATTCAAGTTTTGTAAGAAAATATTGTATTGTACCAGAGATGGTCAAATGTGGTATCGATTGTGTAGTAGCGTCGCTGCTCAACAGCGATCGCTGATTCAAGGTGTTGGGGGTAATGTGTTTAAGAAACTTCCGATAGAGAGGGGTATGGAGGTCTCTGAAGTGTAATAACGTGTTGTATCTGATGTGTACTGAATATATACTTACTCATTACGGGCAGTAAGGATTTTTTTTTATTTGCAAGATACTATGATGTTTGCTATCTGTAAAAGGAATGTGGAAATAATTAAGGTAAGGAAAGCTATTTTGTTACTAATGCAACGTTCGTATTCATAAGTGATGAGAGAGAGATCGTATAGCACTCACATCCAATGATTTTGAAAAGCTAATTGTTAATGTGTAGTCAGTTCACTGAGTGTGTTAGCAGTGAACATTTTTAATTTTAAAAGAATTAAAATACAAGTATTAAAAGTTAGTGCCATATTGCTACTTACCCCAAGTCAGTACCAGTTCGCACGTCCATATCATTTTGGATTAACTATTTTTCTCAAGAAGTTATTGTCTCATTCATATTCGATTTAATTAAAATGTATGCTAACTATATAATTTACAGTACTGACAAAGAGCAGTGCGAAGATCGTTACCATTGCGCAGTTAAGGTAAGAAATTTATTATTTCAAGGATAGCATTCATTAAGCACAGGAACCATTACTTTCAAGTTGGCCAAGTTTTGTTTTATTACCAGAGCCAATTTTAAATCAATAGTGTTGCATGACAGTTGAGATTCTCACAGCTAAATTAAATTTACATTCCCGCAGTCAGAAAATGCAGCATAGGGCAAAACGCATAAGCGACGAGATAAATACACGTTCACAAACCATTCCTGTTATTACAGTTGTGTTTCAGACTACTGTGAGTTACGTAATTTCAGTCATATTTCAACGTACATGTTTCACTTGACGATCTTTGTGCAGATCGAAATTCTTTTTTGAATCTTTTGAAATAATAGGATACGCTCTGCTCTTTGCTACTTAGTAACTGCAGTTAGCAATTTTGCGCTGCGCATTTACTAATATGTATCAATTATTCCTAACAGGTCAACGGCAAATTGCTCTTTGTCCATTTGTTTGTTCCTCGAATGCATTATCCCGCGTGAAACGAACTGTCGTACTTCATGTAGCTCAGTCATGGACAACTCCGAAAATACTCATTTCCCAAATAACTCTGTTGTAATGAATACCAATTCTGACATTACTGCACTGAAGACAGTGCATCACACGACAGTCAATGTAAGTGCATCTTCAATGCCAAACAGTCAAATTACCTTGAATTTTGCTTTACCTACCGATGTCGCAATTAACCAGACGCACATTCCACGGACGCGGAAGCCGCTGATAACACATACTTCCTATGTACAAAAGTTGCACTTTGATTATTTACCTTTGGAATCCAATCAAAATGACGCTACCCAAACCTCAACAGACATGACAAAAGCTGACACTTGAACAGTTTACGCAAAATACTTTAAACATTGATGGTCAACTATCGAATAATGCCATTATGATGATGTTTCAGCAAATCGTAACGAACGTTTCAATCAAATTAGTAAGGCGATGAAGTAACAGACACAAAAACAAGAGGAACCGGCACACATTATAGAACAACAAATTAACGAATGTTCTGAACAACAAGAAACACCACTTAATGAACGCCTCAATCAGCATGTAATAAAATTCAAGAGCTACGCTTGCATTCCAACCGTAAAATGAGATCATTCACCGACAAAAGAAAACAGTCGGACAGAGCAGCGAAAGTCATTCACGGCCAACATGAAATCAGCAAAAATGTCGTACCTCACGTAGATAAATACACAGACAACTGCTACATAAAGTTTTCGGTCGTCTTAAAACCGTACAAGACACGAACACACAGCTTCAGAGCGATTTTACGTAGCATAAAACACCAAGAAGACATGCACACTACTACCAGTACAAATTGATACTGATTCTACCATAGTCAAATATGACATACGCCAACTTAAAAAAGAGTACAAAGAAACTGCAGGAACAGATCGACGAAAATGACACCAGCAATATTGCTTAAATTTCATCAGTTACAGAAAACTTGATGACCTCTGGAACAGAATAGAAATTTTACAAAGACATACCCACACTAAAACTGAAAACACATTGCCTTCTCCTATTATTCAGTCTGAACAATTTCAGGCTAAGGACCGTGCTATTAACGAACTGAACCCACGTAGCAATGCATTGAATTGTGAAGTAACAGTCTGCACCATGAAAACTGCCACGTTAAGAAATCAGACATCATAGAATCAAGTACATAGTAGCCTCCATTATAATCAGGCATGACCTCTGGAACAGAATAGAAATTTTACAAAGACATACCCACACTAAAACTGAAAACACATTGCCTTCTCCTATTATTCAGTCTGAACAATTTCAGTCTAAGAACCGTGCTATTAACGAACTGAACCCACGTAGCAATGCATTGAATTGTGAAGTAACAGTCTGCACCATGAAAACTGCCACGTTAAGAAATCAGACATCATAGAATCAAGTACATAGTAGCCTCCATTATAATCAGGCATAACAACTTGACACTACACCGCTTGAGCGCAGTCTTGGCAGATTATAACGTGTGAGAGAATGACACGTGGAACAACGTCCGCAAAACACATTATTTAACAGTAATGAACCGACAAAATTTCGGACACGTTGGATCCGATTACAAGCATTTTTTTGTCAGTACGTAAGTTCAAAGTATTACGCAATAACAAAACAGATCTCCATCCCGTAGACTGGGTACAACAATTTTCATTCTCGTTTGCACCTAATTTGTCTGTTACCCATGAATTGGAATTCATTCGCAGTTTTTTGGAGAGCGAGCCTTCCACCAGGATGCGCCTCATTGCAAGACAATGTTACTCATTAGAAGAATTTCAAAGTGCCTTTTTGTCAGCTTGTTGGTCGGAAACTACACAACGAGGAATTAAAGATCAGTTAATAAGTTTACCATCCACTGAAAATTCTAACTTCCCAACCATTACGCAATTTTTTGAATAGATGGTTCAACAAAATCAGCACCATACCGAGCCACAAATTCCATCAGCATTAATACACCTCTACATCTCTAAGTTACCGCTTTCATTACGAGTCTCCCTGTTAACGGGGCAAGAAAAAGAAAGCGATCTTTTACAAATTCTGCCGGCCGGAGTGTCCGTGCGGTTCTAGGCGCTACAGTCTGGAACTGAGCGACCGCTACGGTCGCAGGTTCGAATCCTGCCTCGGGCATGGTTGTGTGTGATGTCCTTAGGTTAGTTAGGTTTAATTAGTTCTAAGTTCTACGCGACTGATGACCTCAGACGTTAAGTCGCATAGCGCTCAGAGCCATTTTACAAATTCTGGAAGTACAAGATCGTAACTATTCCTTCGTCAATAAAAATTTCTCCCAAACAACAGTACTGCCACGTATGGATATCAAAACATATAAGGAAATTTTAATAGCAGACGTAATAAGAGGTTCAGCAATGGCAACAACTTTCGGGAATAATTTTCACAGACGTCAAAATTTTAATAATCGGTATTCACAAAATCAACAACAGTTCCAAAAGTTTGGTAGCAACAACCAGAATTTTCAACAACAATTGCATCAACAAAACCAGCACACTGGAAGTTCCCGACAAAAATATTCTCAGCGAAGTCAACCCAACTTCAGTGGTTCGCCGCAAACGTCCGTGAATATGCAACAGTATAGCGATAATACTAAACCACAAGGCAATTATTTCGTGTATAGAACCAGAGGTCGCATTACAACCGAAATGTTCCATATCAAAGTAATTACCGCAACAAATGAAGATGTCATAATTAGAATTTTCAGCGTAACTATGGCAATAGCATTTTTTTTTCCAGAATCAAGGACAATTTCAAAAACAACTTCCACTTATTATGAATAAACCTGCCGTACCTTTACACCCACCTCAAAACCCAAATGACCACAATAGTAGAACTGTACAAATTATTACGGTGCCGCAACAAGCTTCGACAAGTAATCAAATTCCGAATACTACACGACTGGAGCACAACACCGTTGCTTTACCCTGCAACAACGATCAGCAATTAGAACCTCACGGAACAGTAACTGTAAATGCAATCACTTTCGACATTTGAGAAACGCTTTTACAAGAAAAGAATTAGACTAAGAAGACAGCTCCACATGCCATCATTGAACTACAAATAGGTACACATAAATTTACTGCGGTGATAGACTCACGTTCACCTGTTACTGTGATGAGTGATGTTGCATTTAATAGGTGTAACCAGGATAATTCCTGTCCGACCTTTTCACTGAGCAAAACAAATGTAAAAAGTACGTGGTGCAGATTCTAGATAAGGTATTGACGTAAAACTTCGGACACATTTACCCTTCGCTGTACACGGTCGCACTATTTATTCTAATTTTTGGATTGTTCCCTTACTCACCACCGTCAAAATGCTAGGTATGGGCTTTCTGATCGAACACAAAACGATTTCGGATTTCAAAAATTCAAACCTCATGTTAAACGAAAACGACAAGCAGGTAGCTTACGTCAATAGAATGAATTTATTTCTTTTACCAAAAATATGCGTTTGCATACATCTGACAGTGACACTAATTTTTATTGCAAAGCTACAAATGATGACCAATGCCGACAATTACCTGACATTTTACGACATCATTCACAAGATTTTGATAACATTCCAGATACTATGACAGGTTTCTTATGTGAATTTCAGGTCAAACCTCACGATTCTTTCAAATATAAACATTATTTCATACCATTTATTTATAGAGAACAGGTCAAACAAGAATTTCTAGCCATAGTCGACCAAGGAATTATAGAACCAGCTGTTAGTCAGGACATAAGGCCACTACAAATTGTATTAAAAAGGATGAAGCATTACATCTTGTTCTCGATTCGCGCCAGATCAACGACATTATAGTAACTTAAACTAATCGATCACAGACTTTAGACGCACTTTTACAGAAATTTCATGGTGCATCTGTTTATTCAACACTAGATCTAAAATCGAGTTTTTGGCAGACAACTTGACCCCAATGTTTTGGCACTTGCTATCAGTTCTGTAAACTACCTTTTGGTTTGGCAATATCTTCAGGTGCATTCATACAAGGTATGAACACAGTAATACCGACTGGATTGAAAGACACAATAACCACGTATTTTGATGACATTTTAATTGTGGAACGCACTTGGTCTGATCATAACAATACTCTTCAAGCTTTACTTAAGACATTTCTTCAGCAAGGCCTCACAGTTAATCTGAAAAATTCCACTTTGGTAAAACTTCTATTAAATTTCTAGGTCATGTCACTTCTGTCGACGGCGTAGCACCCGATCCAGAAAAACGCCAAGCAATTCGAGATATTAGAATATCTACTTCAAAAAAGTAACTTCTTAGTTCCCTAGGACTGATCAACATTTTTTCGTCGCTTCATTCACTATTCTGCACGGGATACCCCAAGATTATGTCAATTAAAGATCAAAACTGCTATCTGGACTTGGGATAAACAAGCTCTTTCCGATATCTTGAACCATACGCATGCTCTCTTAAATGCACCGATACTATCACACCCTAATCCCACTAAGAACTTTTGCCATCCGCATTGTGCCTGCTTCGGAACGCAACTGTTCGATTTCAGTGTGGCAAACCTTATCTGTCGTTTGGACCTTTACTAAATTTAGACACTTTTTGTATGGAAGACATACCACTGCTTATACTGACACCGTGCTATCCTTATCATTGTACTTTTTTTTTCAAGTGATACTGTGTTTAAACTGTGGATCATGTAGCTGAAGAGAGATTCTTTTTGGGCCTGTGAGTGCTTAAACGATTAACGTAGTATCATTTCTGTTGTGCTGTTTTTGCTGTAAATGCTGCATGAGTGTTGGTAATTTTTCTTCGTGATAGATGTACCTAGAAAATTTATTTGTCCTTTCTGTTCTGTCTCTAAGGTGAACTTTATGTTTTTGTGTAATGTGTTATCTGTGGTTGTAGTTGTTCTATTTTATTCTCCTGTCATCTACAACGTAGGGTTTGTCATCCATGCAGTACGGTATATTGTATTTTCCCGGTTTTATTTTTTACAAAAATTCTTTCTCCTGTTTTGTTCATGAAGGTATTTGCTAACTGGCCTGAAATTGGAGATCCCATTGGCAAACCTTCTTGTTATACGTAGAATTCCTGGTAAATTTCAAAGTAATGTTGGTCAGTATTGAGGTGTAGGATTGGGCTTACCTCTGGTATGTGTTCCTGTGTTAACTGACTGCATGTATCTATGTCCTGTTCTGTTATTTTGGTTGTTTCTTTGACTGGTATTGTGGAGAACATGTTTTGTATGTCAGATGAGACCAGCACAGCTGTATCTGGAATGTATAAGTCTTATATGTGTTTCCTCACTTCTGTCATTTTGTGTTTTACGCAGTTGTGTGAGTATTTTTAGCATATGTTCGGCGAGCGTGTATGTTTGTGCTTTTCTGTAATTTAAGAGCGTTTTCTTCATGAAGCTTTAGTTGGACATTGGGTTTCGTATGTGTCTTACAAGTTTTTTGTCTGTCATCAAGAATGTGTACTATTGTCTTTAGTACGTTTTTCATTTTTGTGCAGAACCTGTTTGGTAGGTCTGACTTTAGTTTCGCGATTTTATTCTGTGAAATGAATTCTTGTTGTTGTTGTTGTTGTTTTTTAATTGTATTATTGTTCCTCCATAAGGACAACTGCATTCCCCTTGTCCGTCTTCAGTGTCATTATGTTGTTGCTGTGTCGTTTATGTCTAAGGGTTTTCAGAGTTTTGGCTTCTACTGTAACCTTATTTTATGGTGTTCATGTCCTGTATCGACGACGTTTTTAATTTACTAAGGACATGGTAGCTCCCTTGATAAACGAACACAAACACACACACACACACACACACACACACACACAACCTGGCGGAAATGTGTATATAAATACAGAAGAGCCAAAGTAACTGGTACACCTGCCTAACATCTTGTAGGGCTCCCGCGAGCACGCAGAAGTGCGGCAACACGACGTGGCAGGGACTCAATTAATGTCTGAAGTACAGCTCGAGGGAATTGACACCATTAATCCCGCAAGGGTGTCCACAAATCTGTAAGAGAACGAGGGGGTGGAGATCTCTTCTGAACAGCACGCTGCAAGGCATATCAGATTTGCTGAATAATATTTATGTCTGGGGAGTTTGGTGGCCAGCGGAAGCGTTTAAACTCAGACGAGTGTTCCTGGAGCCACTCTGTAGCAATTCTGGACGTGTGGGGTGTCGCATTGGCCGGCTGGAATCGCACAAGGCCGTCGGAAGGTAAAATGGACACTAATGGATGCAGGTGATCGGACGGGATACTGACGTACGTGTCACCTGTCAGAGTCGTATCTAGACGTGTCACGGGTCCCATCTCACTCAAACTGCACACGTTCCACACCATTGCATAGCCTTCACTAGTTTGATCTGACCCCTGCCGACATGCAGCGTCAATGGATTAATTAGGTCGTCTCCATACCCGTACACGTCCATCCGATCGATACAATTTGAAACGAGACTCGTTCGACCAGGCAACGTGTTTCCAATCGTCAACAGTCCAAGGTCGATGTTGACGTGCCCAGATGAGGCGGAAAGAATGAAATTTCAATGAAATGAACACCCTTAGCTGCTTACATGGGTTGAGAAACGTCAACGGGACAGATGAAAATGTGTGCCCCGACCGGGACTCGAACCCGGGATCTCCTCCTTATATGGCAGACGCTCTATCCATCTTTTTTTTTGTATTATAGTTTTATTTTTGTTTCATTACAAAGAAAGATCCTACAACTACCGTAGCCGAGCGTCCGAGTCATCTTCTCGTCTGCTGGGAGGGGTTCCCCCCTATTCCGTCCGTAGAGGATCAATATGCTCCAGGATTCTTCTTCATTTTCAGCGTCTCATACCCGGAACGCCCCAGTGAGCAGGAGGATCCGCAAATAATGAACCTAAATAATTTGCGAAACGAGTTCTGTACTTCGGGTGGCGGCTGAAAGCTGCATGTGTCGTCATCAATAGGGACCAAAAGTCGAGTGTGCCTTTGGGAGCATCGCAAAATAGGTAGTAAACGGCCATGCCTTTTAGCCAGTTAACGGCGTTCGTTCTGGTTGATGGAAAGTATACGCCGTCGGGGCGCAATACGTCACCAGGGGAGATAGACTCCGGCAATCGCCGCAAGAGTAATGCCAGCATGCGCTGCGTCAGTAGCCAGCACTCGCTGGTCGCGGCACACGCCAGACGGTGTGCATCCGAGTCAGCGACTGAGCATGTCGGACACAAGGGGTCGTCCGTCAGATGTATGGAATGTAGCCTCTGACGAGTAGCGAACTTCCCATTCACAACCACGTACCACAATGAACGCACCGTCGTAGGTAGAAAAGGCGTGTGTACCGCTCGCCACACCGCGTTCCAGGCAACTTCAGGATGTCTGTGGGTGACCGTATTTACAGGTTGCCGCTGTTGATAGAGGCGATAATAGTCTTTTGTGCTGGGCTTCCGTGTCGTTGGAAGTTCTGACCGTAAGTAGCTGAAGTCAATAAAGAACTCTCTGATGTGGGTGAGTGCCGGTGAAATGTGTCCTACAGAAACCGGGTGGTGCAGAGAGTGTGGTTCCGCTTCCGCTATCAGGGTGCCCGTCAGAGTGGCGTGGGCAGAGGTCCACGTGCGACGCATAGTGTTGAGATAAAGAGATCTCGCACGGTTATATACGTGAATTAAACCGATACCGCCCGCCCGCTGCGGCAGTGTCAGGGTGGCGTATCGGACTTTAAAAACCAGACCGGTGCTTACGAAATGTCCATATGCTGCTTGAAATCTGTCGGCCATCGTAGCTGTCAAGGGAAGGATATGCGCAAAATAGTTCAGTTTTGAGACAAGATAGGTGTTGACATAATGTGTTCTGAGGAGCATATCCAAGCGACGCAGTTTGTTGTCCTGCAGCAGAGCACGTGTCTGGTGTAGGAGCCGGCGGTACGTAGCCGCCGCCGTGCGGCGGACATTGCTATAGAATTGCACTCCTAAACACTTGAGTACGGGCACCTTGTCAAAGGGCACCGCCATTGTGTGGGAAATCCCTCCTCCGACATCCATGTATTTTGTCTTCGTCACGTTGATGACGCTCCCAGCGACCGCCCCGTACTGGCGTAGTCACTGTAGCGCCATATGCATTTCATCCTCTGATCTGGCCAGGAACACCACGTCATCGGCGAATGCACCACAACAAAAGGTCACGTTCCGCAAGGAGATACCAGTTAATCGCTGCCGTAGACCATGTAAAGCTGGTTCAAGCGCTACAGCAAATAATATGCCCGACAGGGGGCACCCTTGTCGCACTGACCGTCCAACAACAATGTGACCAGACTGATAACCGTTGACCATCATGCGGGAGCGCGCTCCGTGGACCAGTCGAAGGACCACCTGTGCCGACTCCGGAGAGAGGCCCATGAGTTGCAAAACTGCGCGTAAGAAGCCGTGGTCGACGCGGTCGAATGCGTGGTCAAAATCTACGGCGACAAGGGCGCCTCGTATTTTGCAGGCCGCCGTCAAAGCAATTACGTCGCGGTATGCTCCTAACGCCGTATGAATGTTGCTGACACCACCTAAACATGTCTGATCGGTGTGGATGGCTTTCCCGATGGCGGTGTGGAGACGCGCGCGGAGGATACGGGCGAAGATCTTGTAGTCGTTGTTGAGGAGTGTGAGTGGTCGAAAATCCTGCCACCTACAACCACCATTCGGTTTCGGAACTGGGATCAAGATGCCTTCTGTGAATTCTGTAGGGACAGTGAAATCAGAGCGGATCAGGTCGTGAAACATTTGGAGCCACTTGTCACCCATAAGGTGGTAAAAGGTACGGTAGAATTCCAGGGGTAAACCGTCCGGTCCAGGCGACTTGTTCGGTGCTCCACGTGCCAAGGCCGATGTCAGCTCATCGGGTGTAATGGGCAACAGCAGACAGTCATCGGTTGCCACGTCTCGAGGGGCGGGAAAATCGTGCAACAGCTCGTCATAATCACGTATATTTCGCGGATCTTCCATGTACAAGGTCCCATAGTGTCTGGCGAACGTGTGCGCGATGTCCGTTTGTGTCACTGCGCGCCCGCCGTCCTCCGTGTTTACCGCCGTAATCAGCTGACGTTTGCGGTGGCGCCTCTCGCGCACTATGTGATACACTGACGCTGTTTCGTTGGGGATACAGTCTTGCACTCGCGCACGGATGCGGACACCGTCTAGCTGCTCTGTCCTGATGCGAAGTAGACGAGCTTTGATGCGTTGTACGGACACCTGACGTTCGGGAGACGGCGGTTGCGTCGCCAGCTCACGTAACGCTGTATAGTAAAATTCCGATGTTGCCCTTTGCCAGTTCGCTCTGTCACGCCCGTAGGCCATCAATGTCTTTCGGAGTGCAGGTTCGACACATCCCAGCCACCACAGCAACGTGGAAGCATACATAGGCAGGCGCCTGATACATCGACGCCACGTGTCAGTGACCGCTCGCCGACACGCTTCCTCGCGAAGGAGGGAGACGTTCAGCGTCCACGGGCCCCTGCTGCGTCTTGTCAGTTGTCTGGGCAAGGTGACAGTGCAGATGTACGCGAGATGGTCCGTGAAGGCCGTCGGCCAGAGTTCTGCATCACGGGTTGCTGTGCGAAGGGCACGCGAGACGTATATCCGGTCCAGACGACTGGCAGAATGGCTGGTAAAGTGCGTATATCCACTCTGGGTCCCATGATGTAAGAGCCATGTGTCGTGGAGCGCGAGGTCACGTATCAATGCTTGTAGCGCCGGGCATGGGACGTAATGCGGTATCTGGTCCTCGGGCCGCAGAACACTGTTAAAATCGCCGCCCACTATGTAATGGTCCATATTTCCTTGTAAAAGTGGGGCTACCTCCTCCGAATAGAAGACATGCCTGTCACCACGGTGCGAATTACCGGAGGGAGCGTAGACGTTAATGAGACGGGCTGCGCCAAGTGTGAGTGCGATGCCTCGCCCGTTAGGCAAGTACGTCGCGTCCTTCGCGTCTATGCCATCTCGGAGAAGGATGGCCGTTCCTCCTGCGCCATCACCTACGGGTAGGCTGTACGTGGTGTAGCCATGTAGATCTAAACACAGCTCGGGACGGCCCTCCTGGTGAAGGGCAATGTCCAAGTCTGCCGCTCTGATCATGTCGTGTAACATGCGGGTCTTGACAGTTGAGTGGACACGATTTACATTGACTGTTCCCACACGGTATGACTGAGACACATCAAGTGGCGGAGGCAGTGTGCCGGTGCAAGCCCACAGTGACCTTACACACCACACAGCCATCCATCTGCATGCTGTGCATTACTGTGCCGTAGGAGTCCCTGATTGGCAGAGCCCTCCGGGCTCAATGTCAGCCATGGGCTCTGGTGGAGATATCGATGTTTTCTGTGCATCATCTGCCTCCATATCGTCTGCCCAATCACCAAGAGACGATTGTGATGTCATTGGGGGCTGGTCGCTTTCACAGGAGCCCACATTTTGGGAGTCGACGCAGTGCGCCTCGTTTTCTGGGCCAACAGATGTAGGAGAGTGTTCCTTGTCTTCAGGCACCTTCTGGTGAATGATGCCACTGGAGTCCGTTGCAATTGTGGGCGAGTTAACGAAGTCGATGTCTTCCGCCGGCTTCACATCCCTGTCCTGCTCTTCAGCTGACAATCGCCTCTTCTTGTGGCGCTTGGGTGATTTTTGCTTTCGGGTCCGAGATTCGACATCCACTGAAGGGCGGGCCTCGACACAGTCTCGGTCGCTAGGAACCCCTGTGACTGATCCCGACAGTGACGGTGGCTGGGTGCCCACGACGCTGCGGTGGGCAGAGGCTCTAGGAACCTCTGCACTGTTGGGCTGCAGCGTCGTCGACGGTGCTGACTCTCCAACGGAGCTGGCAGCGGCTTGAGGAGGTAGCAGGTTTTGATCATCCATCACATCATGTCGTGCCGCCTCCACATATGTTAGCGGGAGAGAGGTCAGAGTGGATCGTTGGGGAAGTTCATTGCGGGGCACCTGAACGAGGCGGCGCAGCAGACACTCAGTTCTAACATGGCCCTCCTGGCCGCAGCCCGAGCAGGTGCTCGGTTGTCCATTATATATAACAATTGCGCGGCAGCCACCAACGAAAACATATGATGGAACGTGCTTCTTAAGTTCTATGCGCACTTGTCGTACCCCGTTAAGGACAGGGTACGTTTCGAATGTGTTCCATTTCTCCTCTGTGTGGCTCAGAACTGTGCCGTATGGCCGCAGCGCAGCGCATCAACGACTAGGTTGGCAGGAACTTCGAACGGTAGTTCAAAGATGCGCACGGTACGCACCCCCAGACCAGCATGGTCAACTCCTACCACGCTCACGTTACCGTCTGCGTGACAGAAGCGAAAGCCGTATACAGATCGTTGGAGTAATCTGTCGCAGGCCGCTTCGTCAATCAGTTTGAGGTACACTGTGCTGGTTACAATAGACAGATGAATTCCTATCAGTTCTTGTGGTTCGATGTGCATGATGTCTCGTAGAAACCGTTCAATTTCATGGGCCTTCGGTCTCGTGTACGATGCGTTGAACGTTAGTTTAATTGTAGCTTTTCGATATGAGAACGCCATGTCGGGTGGGTACAAGTACTATATGGCAATACAACGACGCTAGCGGGTAAGCAACAACACCTGCGGAGCACTGCCCGGCGCGCCGAGCCCGTCCGCACGGTAACACGGCTGAAAGCCGACTGGTGAGCCACCGAGGACACAGAGGATAGCGCGACTTGTGCCGCACTATATTCTTAGAGCCCTGGCCCATTATACTCATTTCTCACGGCGTGTTGCCGATTCCCGTAAGAGTTCGGGCACTGTTTGTGCATTCGCACAGAAGAAAAAGATGGTCAAGTGGCCGGTGAGCCTTAACTATGTATATACTAAGATGGTATCTGTTCGTTCGGACATGTCAGAAAGAACAAATACCATCTTACAAGGGGAGGCCGCCAATTGTGAAATTCAGATTCGATTCATACTGCGCATAATAAAAGCTCATGGCCAGAGGTGTAATGTGGCAAAGCACCAAGATGCACTTCTCAGCCGTTGTCGAGAAAATCGACAGTTAAAAGAAACCGTTGCCGTGAAATACTCTCTACGATTAACAATTTTCCACAGTGTCGTGGCGCAGCGGTGCGCGCTCGGGTTCGTAATCCGAAGGTCGCCGGATCGAATCTCGCGCCATGCAACATTTTTATTATTAGTTTATTGTAATTCAAATATAGCATGCGTAAGCAATTCATTAACAGTTTATATACATATATACAGGGTGTTTCAAAAATGACCGGTATATTTGAAGCGGCAATAAAGACTAAAAGAGCAGCGATAGAAATACACCGTTTGTTGCAATATGCTTGGGACAACAGTACATTTTCAGGCAGACAAACTTTCGAAATTACAGTAGTTACAATTTTCAACAACAGATGGCGCTGCAAGTGATGTGAAAGATACAGAAGACAACGCAGTCTGTGGGTGCGCCATTTTGTACGTCGTATTTCTGCTGTAAGCGTGTGCTGTTCACAACATGCAAGTATGCTGTAGACATCATGGTTTATTCCTTAGAACAGAGGATTTTTCTGGTGTTGGAATTCCACCGCCTAGAACACAGTGTTGTTGCAACAAGACGAAGTTTTCAACGGAGGTTTAATGTAACCAAAGGACCGAAAAGCGATACAATAAAGGATCTGTTTGAAAAATTTCAACGGACTGGGAACGTGACGGATGAACGTGCTGGAAAGGTAGGGCGACCGCGTACGGCAACCACAGAGGGCAACGCGCAGCTAGTGCAGAAGGTGATCCAACAGCGGCCTCGGGTTTCCGTTCGCCGTGTTGCAGCTGCGGTCCAAATGACGCCAACGTCCACGTATCGTCTCATGCGCCAGAGTTTACACCTCTCTCCATATAAAATTCAAACGCGGCAACCCCTCAGCGCCGCTACCATTGCTGCATGAGAGACATTCGCTAACGATATAGTGCACAGGATTGATGACGGCGATATGCATGTGGGCAGCATTTGGTTTACTGACGAAACTTATTTTTACCTGGACGGCTTCGTCAATAAACAGAACTGGTGCATATCGGGAACCGAAAAGCCCCATGTTGCAGTCCCATCGTCCCTGCATCCTCAAAAAGTACTGGTCTGGGCCGCCATTTCTTCCAAAGGAATCATGGGCCCATTTTTCAGATCCGAAACGATTACTGCATCACGCTATCTGGACATTCTTCGTGAATTTGTGGCGGTACAAACTGCCTTAGACGACACTGCGAACACCTCGTGGTTTATGCAAGATGGTGCCCGGCCACATCGCACGGCCGACGTCTTTAATTTCCTGAATGAATATTTCGATGATCGTGTGATTGCTTTGGGCTATCCGAAACATACAGGAGGCGGCGTGGATTGGCCTCCCTATTCGCCAGACATGAACCCCTGTGACTTCTTTCTGTGGGGACACTTGAAAGACCAGGTGTACCGCCAGAATCCAGAAACAATTGAACAGCTGAAGCAGTACATCTCATCTGCATGTGAAGCCATTCCGCCAGACACGTTGTCAAAGGTTTCGGGTAATATCATTCAGAGACTACGCCATATTATTGCTACGCATGGTGGATATGTGGAAAATATCGTACTATAGAGTTTCCCAGACCGCAGCGCCATCTGTTGTTGAAAATTGTAACTACTGTAATTTCGAAAGTTTGTCTGCCTGAAAATGTACTGTTGTCCCAAGCATATTGCAACAAACGGTGTATTTCTATCGCTGCTCGTTTAGTTTTTATTGCCGTTTCAAATATACCGGTCATTTTTGAAACACCGTGTATATATATATATATATATATATTAATGAATTGCTTATGCATGTTGGTGAAGGCGGATCGCTCTCCAATTGTACCGCCTCCATTTTTCCGTTTGTTTAACATGGTGTACCAAAACTCTCACGTCCGCACTGATTTTCGACGACGTTATAAGTTGCGCTAGGGACCGCATCTACCTTCTTTCGAAGTTAGCAGGCAACTACGCTGTTACGCGGCGGCTCGTTTCGGCCCATTCAACTTCTGTCCTTCAAGTGTAACGAGCGAGTAACGGAGTTTATATTTCATACCTGCCACAGCAAATTTGTGTTCGTGGGGTTTCTATTCTAATTCGAACGTTTGACTTACGCTATACGTATTCGTTTCGGAATATCGTTTCTACGTCTTCCGTTAACTATACGTGGTTAACATTATGAAGACAATTAATAACATTTGTGAAATACAACTTTGTTTGGGGAAAACATAATGATGTTCGAAGTCGCCAGTTTTTCCACGACAAACGACTTTCGACAACTTATTATATGCATAATTGTCGCAATATATATATATATATATATATATATATATATATATATATATATATATGTGTGTGTGTGTGTGTGTGTGTGCATATATATACACACACTTGAATTACAAAAAACAAATACTAAAAAAAAAAATCGATCCGGCGACCTTCGGATTACGAACCCGAGCGCTTACGCTGCGCCACGACGCTGTAGAAAATTATTAATCGTAGAGAGTATTTCACAGCAACGGTTTATTTTAACTGTTGATTTTCTCGACAACGGCTGAGAAGTGCATCTTCGTGCTTTGCCACATTACACCTCTGGCCATGAGTTTTTATTATGCGCAGTATGAATTGAATCTGAATTTCACAATTGGCAGCCTCCCCTTGTTAGTATATATACAGGCATAAAGCTTTGTGTCGTGCAGTCATGAAGGGTACACGAGTGGGCCTTCGGCTCCGAAAGCTCATATCGATGATGTTTTGTTGAATGGTACGCACTTGTTAATAACCCAGCTCTGAAATCAGCAGCAATTTGTAAAAGGGTTGCACTTCTGTCACGTTGAACTATTCTCTTCAGTCGTCGTTGTTCCCGTTCTTGCAGGATCTTTTTCCGGCCGCAGCGATGTCGAAGATCTGATGTTTTACCGGACTCCTGATATTCACGACACACTCGTGAAATGATCGTAGGGGAAAATTCCCACTTCATCGCTACCTCGGTGATGTGTCCCATCGCTTGTGCACCGACTATAGCACCACGTTCAAACTCACTTAAATCTTTAAAACTGCCATTGTAGCAGCAGTAACCGATCTAACAACTGCGCTAGACACTGGTTGTGTTATATAGGTGTTGCCGACCGCAGCGCCGTATCCTGCCTGTCTACTTAACTCTGTATTTTAATACGCATACCTATACCAGTTCCTTTTTGCGCTTGAGGGTACAGCCAAATAAAACACACACATACACTCTAGTCGAAAAATATAAACATTCAAAAAGCGATGGCAGATGGTTCCACCACTACCAAAACAAACAAAATACACGAAATGGCGATGTGACAATGGTTAAAATGGTTCAAATGGCTCTGAGCACTATGGGACTAAACTGCTGTGGTTATCAGTCCCCTAGAACTTAGAACTACTTAAACCTAACTAACCTAAGGACATCACACACATCCATGCCCGAGGCAGGATTCGAACCTGCGACCGTAGCAGTCGCACGGTTCCTGACTGCGCGCCTAGAACCGCGAGACCACCGCGGCCGGCATGTGACAATTGTTCTTTGCGACACAGGGACGTGAATATATTTATTGCAGTGAAAGTGCTGTGTGCTGAAAATCCAGATACAAGCGGAAGAGCGGGAAGAATGAACTAAGTAACAAAAAACCTTGAGTGATGATAGGAATTAAAACTGTTTGTAGTAGTAAGGGAAGCTTGTGAACAGTTCATGATCATAGCAAACAAAATTGTAAGAGACCACTGAAGAGCGAAGTGTGTTTGTTCTTAATAAGGATATCATTGCAGTTCCAAAAGATGAAAATTAACCTTTACAACTTTTATATCTGCAGCTGCGGAAAAAAGAGGTCGAAAAGCAAATAAGACAACATGTATATGAATTATGTACGTAGCTTTATAGACAAACAGTGACGCTGAAAAGCTATAGGCAGGAAAAACTGCACAGTGCCTTCAACGAAGGATTTTTCATTTATTGGATGCTTTCATTTAGAAAAACCAATTAATTTCGTCGGAAATGTACAATACACGAGATGGTAATATAGAATGCTGATGAATGTTGACGTATGTCACACAGCTGTGCATGTCGTAATATACGGACAAACGCAAGCATCTAATTTTTGTGTGTAATGTTGCTTGATAATACGAATGGAAGTGAATGCTAATGAAATAAATTTTTTGTTTCGAATGGAAACGTCTGATGAAGAAAAATGTCTTCCTTCAAGAAATACAAAAAATAATATTCTTGTATGGCTATACTCGCAGCGTGTTGTCATTTGGGTGCTATATGTAAGTAACTGAGTTAACAGGTAATGGCTATTGTATCTTGTAGAGAAATATTTTTAAATGAATGATAAGTGCTATTATATTCAATATTTAGTGTTTATCCCACCGCTCGTCGATAACTCTCGCATTTGCTTTGAAACTCACTTTGCTGGCATTTGGCGGCATGGAAATTTCCTGGCTCTCACGTTTTCGTTTAGTTACTTTGTGCGTATTTGAGTTACTTTTCTCTGATGTATTTCTAGTCCAATAAGAACAACATTTTTAACAGAAGGTTGTTTATTAGCATAAAAATCACCTTATCATTCCTGTTGGTTGCCAACATGAGTGAAAAACTAAGAGAGACATTAGTCGAAGCAATTGTCATTCGGTGTTTACCACACTTCGTTTCATCGACACACAGTGAGTTTCTATATTGTCAACCAGGCTGTGAAGAACAATTATCTTATTACGTTGTCTGTAATCTCATACCTGATTATGTAGGCTGCTAGCCCCTGCTCGCTCCCTTCCAGCAATCAGACTTCCTGCGAATTAGAGAGGTTTTTCTTCCGCTTTAAGTGTTCCTCTCTTTTACAGCAACTTGTCGCCTTGTACCTCATCTTAGGGTCTTGCTGTTCCCATTACGTGTACAGTGACTGGAACTACTCTTGTCAACGATCCGCACTTAATTCTTCAGACGCATAAAGTAGTGCGCTTTAGGTAGACTCGTTAATATCGCTTCCTAAACCAATCGGAAAGTAGTCAAACAGGTGAAACATCATCACACTTTCGTTGATTCTCCTTTGTACACTAGGCACGCGAACATAATTTACATCTTCCATTAGCCCATCTCCTCCTTCCGCCCACCCCCTATCTCTCAATCTCCTCCCCCCTCTCTCTACCCATCTGCTCCTCCCACTTCTGTCCATCTGCTCCTTCGCCTCTGTCCGTCCACTATATATCAATATCCTCCTCCCCCTCAACATCTCCTCCTCAGCCCCTCTCTGTCCACCTCCCGCCCCCACCTCCTGTCCATTTCCTTCACCCCTCTCTCCATCGATTTCCTCCTCCCACTCTCTCTCTCCATCATCTCCTCTTTCCTCTCTCTGTCCACCTTTTCTCTCTTTCTGTTCATACCCTCTTCTTATATATCTGTCCATTTCTGCCTCTCTTTGGCCATCTCCTCCTCCTCCCTATCTGTGTCCATCTCTTCCTTCTCTGTCTGTCCATCTCCTCCCGCCCCCTTCTCTTTGCATGTTATTACTAATACCCAATCAGGAGGGAGATGGTTCTTACCTACAACTGCAAATGTAAATACTGTCAGCGAAATGCATTGCGAATAGAGTTAGTAGCAAAGAAGTAACAAATTTAAACGTCTCGCATGATGTGACAGTTTTTCACCATTCTCAGCGTTTATGTCGTCATATCTCCTGAACAATGTTTCGGACAATTGTATAATTTTGAAGGTACAGTCTGTGATATACGTGAATATTTTCTGCAGATTTTCGTGTCAGTTAGGTTGCATAACCGGCTTGTCTCTTGAAAAGGGGGGGGGGGGGTTGTCATTGATGTGTAGCGATGTTGTGATGTGAGTGTTTGTGGTGGGCGTTGTCAGTTGTTAGTTTTGTGTGGTGTTTAGCATGTTTTATTTTATATTTTTCTGAATTTTCCTATTCAATTTTTTGAGCAGAGATTCTTGTTACGAGCTTTTTTGCTATTAGAGTTATGTTCAAGTCCTTACTGTAACTGCGTGGGTGTACTGGTGTTGTGCCCATTGTGTGGAGCGCGTATGTGAGAGTTGATTGCTTTTGAGACTGTGGGTAGTTTGATGGTATAGCTTACTGTATTTTTGGATCCTGCTTACGAATACATTGTACAATGGACAACAGTGTTCCAAACTTCCATTAAGTCATCCTCAGAAAATGTAAATCTGAGAGGAGTCCACCGGTTTTAATTCATTCAACATTTCTAGACAACTGAAATACATACGCCTTTTCTGTATTCAGTTTTCGCCCACACACTACTTTTTTCCTTAAGTTTTTGTTTTTCATCAAGATTTGTATTTAACAATAATAGTAATAATAACAGTGCAACAACGGTAGCAGATACTCTGATTTTAAGCACGATGCTGCTAACTTTCACTTGCCTGTCTAGCAGTACGACTCTAGTGGAAACACTTCCGCAAGTACTAGCAGAAAATTACTGAAATTAACGTGACCAACCGACCTCCAGAAGCAAACTTGCACAAGATTTCGTTCTTATGTAAATACTTGCAAAACTCACTTACGGAAATTACTTACCAGTGAATACACGCCTTCATATTATGATCTGTTACTCTTATTCGTCTTTTATTCAAAACTAACCAGTATGTCGCTAGCGTTAGTTTCTCTTCCCTTGTGTCTTCATTTAACGTAGAGCTCATAATGCACTAACTTGTTTCAAATAGCGTTCACAATTAAATAATGTGTTCCCAATGTTCCCAAGTGGTGATAGAGACGACACACACACGTACTCAGCTGCAGGAGGCATTCTCAAGAGTAACAATTGTATCTTCAGTCGATTAATTTGGAGACTTACCCACCATTTTCCTTATTATCAGTATTTTACAAAGTGACTTAAAAATCCGCGTCACGTTTTGGCTTCGGAGAAGGAGCATCCACAGAAAACTAAATTTATTCTTTTGAGTGTGAGACACCAGCAGGGCTACATGATATTTTTAAACAGCAGGTATTCTCAATGATTTAACAAAAGCATTTGATTGTGTGGAAAATGGTGTAATTTTTCGTAACTTTACTTGATTAGGAAAAAAGATAAACTACAGTACCCCTCGTTTCTGGAAAGTAGGAAGCAGGAGTCTGTCATCTACTGTAAACAAGCAGTCAGGAGATATGAATCTGACTGGAATCTTTTGATGTGGTGGTGCCTCAGGATTCCATTCTGGATACATAGCTTTTATCCATACATCTCAATGATCAGCCACTCAACGTGCCACATTATTCAAAAGCTGTAATCCTTGTAAGTCCTTGATGTAAATGTTATAGCGAAACCGAGGAATGTTGTGCAAATGTTCTAGCCAGTAAGATGAACATCAGCTTTCAGAGAATTGACTCTTCAGAGATGTCACTAAACCCGCCCAAAGATGTAAACAACCGTGCATGACCAGCGCCTATTAGACGGAGGGGGTCCGACAGTCGATCAGTTCCACAGTGAGATTTTCACTCTGCAGCGGAGTGTGCGCTGATATGAAACTTCCTGGCACATTAAAACTGTGTGCCGGACCGGGACTCGAACTCGGGGCCTTTGCCTTTCGCGGGCAAGTGCTCTACCATCTGAGCTACCCAAGCACGACTCACGATCTGTCCTCACAGCTTCAAAGATCCCGAGTTCGAGTCCCGGTCCGGCACACAGTTTTAATCTGCCAGGAAGTTTCCGATCAGTTCCAGTCATCCCACCAGGATGGAGGTACACGACTCGTGTTGTCTGTAGTTCAACCGTGCCTACACGGTCAATAGCATAGTTCGATAGTGTCCGCATTGTTACTTTGTGCCAGGAAGGACTCTCAGCAAGGGAAGTGTCCAGGCATCTCAAAGTGAACCAATGAGATGTTGTTCAGGCTTGGAGGAGATACAGAGAGATAGGAACTGTCAATGACATGCCTCGCTCAGGCCGCCCAAGAGCTACTAATGCAGTGGATGACCGCTACCCACGGATTAAGGCTCGGAGGAACCCTGACAGCAACGCCACCATGTTGAATAATGCTTTTCGTGCAGGCACAGGTCGTCGTGTTACGACTCAAACTGTGGGCAGTAGCCTGCATGATGTGCAACTTCACTATCAACGTCCATGGCGGGATCCATCTTTGCAACCACGACACTTTGCATCGCGTTACAGATGGGTCCAACAACATGCCGAATGGACCTCTCAGGATTGGCGTCACATACTCTTGACCAATGAATGTTGCATATTCCTTCAACCAGGCAATCGTCGGAGACGTATTTGGAGGCAACCCGGTCAGACTGAACGCCTTAGACACACTGGCCAGCGAGTGCAGCAAGGTGGAGGTTCCCTGATGTTTTGGGATAACATTATGTGGGGCCGACGTATACCGCTGGTGGCCATGGAAGGCGCCGTAATGATTGTACGATACGCCAATGCCATCCTCCGACAGATAGTGCAACCATGTCAGCAGCATATTGGCGAGGCATTCGTCTTCATGGACGACAATTCGCACCCACGTCGTGCACATCTTGTGAATTACTTCCTTCAGGATAACGGAATCGCTCGACTAGAATGGCTAGCATCTTCTCCAGGCATGTACCCTATCGAACATGCCTGGGATCGATTGAAAAGGGCTGTTTATGGACGACGTGACCCACCAACCAGTCTTAGCGATCTTCGCCGAATCGCCGTTGAGGAGTGGGGCGATCTGGACCAACAGTGGCTTGAACTTGTGGATTGTATGTCACGACGACCAAATAGTTGTTTTCTGTAAAGTTGTTTCTTATGGCTTCAATTTTTTTATTTCAGCGTAATAATAATACATCTAAAATATCATTTCTAAAAATACAAGACCAAGCAGACAGCTCAGAGCAACTTTTTCCAAGTAGTTTAGCAGGGCCTGTAGCTCCTGGTAAATGGACAGTTATGTTGTCGGAATGGATTGGTACAGTTAGGCAGGTGGAGTGGAACACCACTTGAACCTATTTTTTCCAAAATAATTCTGGGCTGTCATGTCATGATATGCAGCATTTTCTTGCTCACCGCATCCTTGTTCTAAATTTTCCGAAGAAATATCTGATTCAGTTTCATGTTCCTGATTATTATCAGTCTCATAATATTACCCTAATTCGAATCATGGCCAGTTTCCAAATCTGGATCAAAATTCTGGTCACTTCCACAGTCGCTGATAGCAGCTTCTAGCGATTCCAGGAAATTTGGATCATTAACATTCATGGACTGTCGCTGCGAATATGCCATTTTAGACTGGAACAATATCAACTATTTTTACTAAAAAAGTTTCACTAATGGTATGGTGGGATCACACGGACCCCACGCTCCACTAATAACTGAATAAAATTTATAAATCTCTTACCGCAGAACAATCACTTCTGTCAACAGCTCAGAAGCTACTGCCTGAAAGCTACTGTGAACCACAGCTCCTAATAGCGGCCCCTGTGGGAATTGCAGAAAAAGCAACATTGGCTAGGGATCCCAGGTCCCCACCATATTGGTTATGGGTTAAATTATTCGTAATTAGCGCTCTCAGCAAAACATCATCCACTTGGCTTCATGTTTGATATTTAATTATGGCAGCACGCTGGTAAAATGTCGGCTCCCACAGACGACCTTTCTTGAGAAAGTGGGCCTTATAGTGAAATTATGCAGGTAAGACCTGACTATACTTGCGCGCACTAGTTGTTCGTCACTCGCTCTGCCACACTGCAGCCATTTTAAGCCTAAGCGCGAAGTACATATGTAACCTTGACTTACCGGCTACCCACGCGCTACAGTGCGGCAGTTCCTGGATTTGAGTGGAAAGACGGTCAAACTGAAGTGTTTGAATGTAAAATAGCGAGAGCTTGTAAAGATATGACTGACTAAAACCATTATTTTCTGGCTATTTCACATGCAAGTGAAAGTGTATGGGTTTTTCCTTGCGCTATTAATTATTCGATTTAGTTTCGTTGCAGATATCATCGACAACTTTCCAAATGCAGATGCAAGTAGTGTACTGCAAATAATGTACTAACCTTCGATGCTTCTTTGAAACCTCCAATGGTGGTAAGGACAATGGACGCTGAAATGGAGAAGTAAGCGATAATGAAGACTGTTCTGAAGATTTAAAATCATCAGTATTAGCTCTAGATGATAGCGAAGAAGTATACAAAACGATCTGTCACTTTCTGGAAAACTAAAAAGAAGAAATTCTTTCAGGGCGGTTAAGAAGATTTTTTAATTATTATAACAAAAAGATCTGTAAACTAACAGTAAATAGAGTAGAAAGCGATGTATGCGTGTGAAAATGTTTTCATAGGTTAACATAATCGATCTACATAAATTTAATAATGTATGCTACAATAACGTGACGGTACCCGACGTTAACAAATTGAGCAATGGGACGTTATAGCCACAATACAAGTGGGCCCAATTTTTTAAAGTAATCTGTTATGTAGGTGTACGTATTCAATAAGAGTTCCATTGTGGTGCGAAGGGTAACCCATCTTACTACAACAACACAATTAGGTATCGTTACGAAACAGTCATATTTACTATGTATGAAGAGTTTTTCATCGACACCCTAGCGGCTATGCCTATGTGAGTTTTCGATAGACAGAATATGAATAAGCGTATTTTCACTTTAGAAATCACGGGTGGTCGTCTTCTAATCATAATGGGACGAAATACAACACACTCGTGTAATCTGTGGGTTGGTAATATTGTGTAAAGCTACACAACATGCCGGCGGTAACTGCAGATTCGACACTTGCTGTCGCCTCTGTTTCTACTTTTGAAAGAAGCGAGGTGCATACTAATGGCACGAGATTTGCAAAATTTGTTTTATGAGGATCATATTTTAGCAGACACGTCATTTTATAGACAAGGAATACCGACAGATGTCACTAGAAGGCGTGTTTTCCAAAATCATACAAGATTACAGTGGATTAGTTTTCATTCCGTAAGAGTTTTCAGGTCACAAAACCCTGTCAATAAATGAAGAACGTGGAACTAAAGAGTCTGCCGTTTCCAGAATGACGATAAAACCAGGTGGAAGAAAATTGTCTAATGGCTTAGAGTTGTCACAAGTCTGGCTTTTTCCGGATTTGTCTTCGCATTGACCGCATCCAAGGCTGCCCATTGCGGGGAGGGACTGTCTGAGGTAATCCCAGACTTGTTTCTGTTGTCGGAGAAATTAGACTGATTGAAAACAACACATTAATAAACACTCTTTACTAAAAATGTACTAAATTGTGACAGTTGTGTGCGTAATTTCGTTCAACGGACATCTAAAAAAGCAACGCACACTTAATCGCTCTCCTGTACACATATTTTTCTCACCACTTCCCGCGAAATATAGTTCTGAGATTGTTCACTCGCTTTGTTTGTCTGTAACTGGTACCAGAGACACCTTTGCTTTGTACATTTTAATACTGCGTCTAGCTTTTACCCGTGACTTCGTCCAGGCATAAAACACGCCGGCGCTGGCGGCGACTCACTAAGCTTTGCCGTCCTGCGGGCACATTTGATTATTTGCAGCAAGTGACAATGTATATTTTCGTATGGCATTTATTGGCCGGGATATCCCCTTCGGGGTTCGGCCGCCGTATTGCGAGTCCTTTTAGTTGACGCCACTTCGGCCACTTGCGTGTCAATGATGAAGAAGGACACGTAATACCCTCCCTGCCGGGAGGCGAACCCGGGCCCCCCTTGCGTTGTCCTATGGTGTGTAACAGCACATGCCTTTATGGCAAAATTGCGATAACTTTGATTCTACACGGTGAATCAAAATGAAAGCTGTATCACGTTTTAAGTTAGACCTGCAAAAATTTAACTGAAAATCGTATCCAATTCTGTGCATTAGTTTTTGCGTGGTGCGCGTACCGACATGCACACAAAAATTCTAAATATAATTTTTTTTCTCTTCGATATCCGTTATAAAAAACACCCTCATATTCAGTTTTCTTAAATATGTTCTTCGTACAGATCTTCAAGTTACAGTTGTACTATATGTGTAAAATTCACAATGCAGTGGTAACCAATTAGCGTATAATTCAAAGAGTACCGGCTTTTATGCAGCAAAGCTATGTCCAAAATTGAATGATGATATTCGCTGGCAATATCTTGAGTAGCTGGGTGGACGTCACTCTCTGGCACCATCCTTTGAACAACTGTTAGAGGTACCGTTAAGGGAAAACTTCCTTTGAATTGTAAAGCTGACAATGTTAATGTGAAGTAGAGATTCAAGAGCTACACTGTTCTTCAACGTTACGGATTTATAAAATGAAAATTATTAACCTGTCACTAAAATAATTGTTTAACCAAGTAGCTGTGTTCGTGCTTCACGCTTTACCATCAAAAGGATACGTGGGGTGCTTAAAATGTACATCACCGATGGTCAAAGCTGCGCACTTTCAAAATTATTGCTCAAATTTTGACCCAAAATTGCAAGGTTGTTATTTCACCATTGTTCTGTTTTCCTCTTTAAAATATGACCTCAAGTCGATCACGTTCCATTGTGGTATTAAAAACAGTGGTATTATAAATGATTATACACCAGTACTAAGGGCGAACAGATTCTGAGCGCTAAATAAATCTTTACTGTATATGAAATCATCCAAATAAAAACTACAGTGTTTGATGATGACATCAAACACAAATGGCTGATTTCTACATAGTTACATACCGAGAACCAACATACTTTTTCATTATTTAAACTTCGGCGTATATATGAGCAAACAAGGGCCTTACCTAATGCTTCAGTACCTGTCTCTTTTCAGACAGCAGCTTTGGAATCACTATACAAAATCGATGTTATCCACTTAATAACCTTCTACTTTGTAAACGAAGCTGACGGTTGGCCTCCAAGCACCGATTGTTACATGTCTGTACCTCTCGGGACTTGTGTTGACTGCCCTTTTTGAATCGCTGCTGCCAGCGTCAACACTCCCGCGCTTTTACATTTCCAATTGTTGTGCTGTTTGGCTTTGATTGCTTGCAAGGGGTTTCTCGCATAAACTGTCACTAAGAAGCTATTGCTGGCCATCGAGGTTAGCTCCGACGCACCGATTACCCTGTTCCTCATCGTGACGCCAGAAACATTAATAAGTTGTCAGAATGTTGCGAACTTAACCAAATGGTGAGATAAATCACCTTTTTCACTAATGTTCTTCCAGCAAACAAATCCTATACTTGTAATGACTAAAAAAAAAGGGAAAAAAAACCTAACGCGACAAGAGTTTTCACGCCCAGGCGCGGGGCCCGTAGTGTTTACTAACTCCTGCTACGTGGCTAATCAGGCACTCTATCCATTAAGCGTGTCGAACGATTATTTAGCAGACTAAATCTCGAGAAACTGCATTTAAAGTGCTGACTTTATAAATTTCTTAACAATGGTAACTGCTGCTGCAGTTACTGTTGTCGTTCATTGTCGCACAGGGCGCCGTTAACACAATCAAGGTTGACGATAGCTGCCTTCGGTTTCTTCTCATGCCCAACGAGTTGCCGTATGCTTGTTTTTATATGCTAGTATGGTATCTGAGTGTAGTGTCCACAGTGACTTAGTTTAATGTATGTGTTATATTTTATGTTGTTAGTTGGATGATGATTGACACGAAGAAACCAATATGCAAACCACAAAATCTGAAGCTTTAGAATGTGCTCTTTTAAATCACTCATAATATTTGTTAGTAAAAGTTTGCCACAAATTAGTACATGTGTCAATTTACGGCACAGATATCTTGAGCACGTAGCGTTGCGGTGGCAGCACCACAGGGAATAGCAAATTGCTCTACTTCCTGGTATAATTAATATCGCTGGATCACAAAACAGATGAGTGCGCAAAAAATTGCGACTTTGTACCGCCAGTGTTATATTATCGCTCTCTACACCTTCTAAAGAGATAATTGTAATGTTCCATAAGTGTTATTTATACTGGAGTATTCATTGCCTGCATTCACACACATTTATGTGTAGAGCCGAAGATTCGCTGGGGTAAGTGAATTTCCATATTCCACGTTCTGTGCTGTAATTAATACATTTGAGGGGACAGTTCTAGTGTCCGACTTCACCCTTCGGCTTTGACCAATAACGTAATGTGTGATATTATTTCTTTATGCCGCAGATTGTAGTTATGAATGTTAAATGATTTCTTCATTACGCGCGTATATTAAAAATCCGATGTACATCGTATTGTTTTCATATCGTGATTTATTTTCGGTATCATTTCTTGATGAAAGTATTCGTGATTTGTAAGATCCTGATTTCTCACGCAATTGCTTTTCATTAGGGATGACTCAGTTGCGTTTACGATGAAAACTCTCCTTCACAGTGACCGTAGATCTACTATATTTTTTCAATTATTGGGCGTTATTGCAGAATTTCGCAAGTGCATTGTTTGTGGTAAGTTTCTTGCTATGTGGTCAATTTTATGTTTTCTTTTTCGACGTTTTTGCTGTACTTCTGTTAATTTTACTCTCATTCCTGAGGCATCAATTCTATCATCTGTCATTTTCGAGCTACTGTAGCAGTGCAGTAATGTTTGCAAAGAATTTCATTTTTGGAAATGTTTTCTGTACTACTTTTGACAATAATGTTCTTTGATATGGATTAGTAAATTTGTCTTATGTAAGTGACTTCTTTTGTCAATTCCAAGGTACGTAAGGTCTGCGTTTTTACAATGTGTGTTCGCAGTGGTTTCTTCCAGTATTCCCACTGCTACTTTCTTCTTTGTTTTCCTTCGTGACAAATAAACAATTTATTAGTTGCAGTAATACAGAAAGTAACAGTGAAATGGAAATCCTTCAACCTACTGCTGCATATAATTACTGCAAAGAAGTTTAAAAATAATGATTCATGGAATCGGTAACTGCAGTTGGCATATATAGATATATTATTTATAATGGAAAGCGTAGTACTGATAACTGGAATTTAGGTGCATAGGTCAATTGTAGTTACCAATTCCAAACATTTCATGGTTCATTGCGCACATCGTTTTTTCATATATAGCTGAATTCTAGTTACCGGTTCCAACCATTCTGTGGTTGAATAGCTGGAATCGGTAACTAGAACTGACCTCCTATGTAGGTCAATTCTAGTTGTATTCAATGGTTCACTAACAAGATGTTTTTTATGCAGGTTTGTCGAATGTAATAAGATTTTTGCCCTTGTAATTGCTCTCTGAACTACCACGAAACAGTAATATAGTAATCGGTAACTAGAAATGACCCCCTATATTGGTCAGTTCTAGTTACCGATTCCAACTATTCGATGGTTCATTAATTGCATTGTTTTTGCACTATGTGCGGTAGATTTTATACAATTTCAGCATTCGTAATTGCTCTCTGAACTTCTGCTAAGAAGTTAGTAACATAGGAATCAGCAACTTGAATTGACCTTTACATGAGGTCTGTTCTAGTTACCGATTCCAGTTATTCGATGATTTGTTAACTGGATAATTTTTCTTAATTATTGCGAAACAGCTACAAACATTGGAATCAGCAACTAGAATTGACCTGTAGGGGAGGAAAATTTTAGTTACACATTTCAGCTATTCGATAGTTCATTAATTAGATCGTTTTTCCATATCGTGTGTTAAATATAATATCATTTGTGCACTCGTAACTGCTATCTGAACTTTTTCGGAAAAGTTTGTAATATTGGAATCTGTAACTAGAATTCACTTATATATCACGGCAGTTCTTGTTGCCTATTCCAACAACTCCATGGTTCACTACCTGGATAGTTTTTTCCAGCAGGTGTCTCAAAGTTTTCCGTTTGCAGTGGCTCTGCGGACTATCACGAAACAGATACAGACATTGGAATTGGCAACTAGAATTGACCTATAGGGGCTGCAATTCTAGTTGCCTATTCGACCTGCTCGATAGTTGATTAATTAGATATTTCTGTTGTAATTTAGTTTCTCCTCGCCGAAAAACTCCAACTTTATGCGCTTCTCCCGTTTGCATCAATAACTAATATTACAATTAACGCAATTTTATAGTTGTAGGATTTCAACATACGCTGCACTGTAATCCAGTGCGCCTGTACTCGCATAAATTATGATAATAATTCTAATCAGACATAAATTTTTCCTGTCTTTTTCTTATTTATTTCGTTTATCTTCAACTCTTTACATGTAATTCGTGCGTAATTAGTCGCGTTAAATGTGAGTGTAATTTCTTCGTATGCTATATTCGTTTGTTTACGGATACGATCCGTTCCTTTTATAGATTTCCTCTATGCAGCGTCTGTACCTTAGGTATGACGTCACTGGTTATTATTAAAGACGAGTGGAATCGGAGACAATAATTTATCCCATTTGAGTAGACACTTTTACTAGAGGTACTGTATATCAGGTACTAGCTCTTGCGTCGATGTGGGTATATTTCTGTCATAGTTTAACAATAGGAATTTCTCTTCCCTTAACGAGTCTTTATCGAGTATTTATCGTAAAAAAAAGTAATGTGTAATTGCATAATCTTTAACAAGACCACCCCCTCCCCTTTCCCTCCAAAAACGCGAGTAACATTTAGTAATTTGATTTATATACGTCAGAAGTTATGCTAATTTTCCTAACGACCCACCTTGATAACAGAATAGATGTGAGCTCTTTTTTGAATCAATTGGTCGCTCTAGTGGCAAGCGAGAAACTGCTGCTAAAACAGGGCTACGTTCTTCCAAATAACCTACATACTTTCGTACTGGTATGCCATCAGATCCAGTAGTCTTTCCTCTATTGAGTGATTTTATATTATTTTCTGTCTCGCAGTCATTTATCTCTATGTCTATTTTTTACATATTTGTGCAGTGGTTGAATAGAGGTGCGTAATATGACCTTTTGTAGTGAAACGTTTTTAGAATTACTATTTCAATCAGAATGCAAGATGTTACCTTTAATAGTGGCTTCTACTGTAGGTGCTGAACCAAAGCAGGCAGTTAGTGAACGTATGTTCTAAGGTGTTCCTGCAGTCGGTCCTGTAGTGACAGTATTAACACACATGCTGACCTTTTGTAGTGAAACGCTTTTAGAATTACTATTTCAATCAGAATGCAAGATGTTACCTTTAATAGTGGCTTCTACTGTAGGTGCTGAACCAAAGCAGGCAGTTAGTGAACGTATGTTCTAAGGTGTTCCTGCAGTCGGTCCTGTAGTGACAGTATTAACACACATGCTACCGGTTCATAATTTTGCGTTAGCCCTAGCTCAAACATCACTGCACTCACAAAAATACAGTATAGTAACATGGTGAAATAAAGCAAAAATAGTCTCTGTTGCTTATATAACAAAATGTTTCGGATGTCTACCTGTACGTTACATGCATCGTACATGCCGTTACTGATACGTGATCCGTTACTGTGCGTTATCGAATAGTTCAGAAGTTTGTTCCAGTTCTGACAGTTAACAACCAATTGAAGCGACTGAAAATATATGTGTGTGTTACACATACGAATTCAAGAATAAGAATAATAAAAAAAGAGCAATAGGAGCTGGTATAAATGTCATTTAATTCTATAGCCAAAGAAGTGGGGCATGTACAGGGAGGTTTACTTTTTTCTGACACGAACACAGTGCAAATGTTTCTTTTACGCTATCCGCAACATCAAACGTAACTCCTATATCAAACTAATGACTTATATAGAATTAATTCTCACGATGTAGTAGATTGTATGCTGATTTGAAACTTCCTAGCAGACTGAAACTAAGTGCGAGACTGGGACTCGAACACAAAACTTTTGCCTTTCCCGGGCAAGCGGTATGCAGCCTGACCTATCCAAGCACGACTCATGTTCTAGTTTCACACACGTCAAGAGTGTTGGTCCTGCAAGCTGCAGTAGTGTGATTTTTAAAAAGAAAATGATAATTTTGTATAAAGTTTTGATTGGAAGAAATCTGAATATTTTCCAATATGTGGACTGCATTATTATTGTTCTACTCGTAATGTTACACTGTAATATGTGGCTGCGTTTACGCCTATAGTGCGCATCATTAAATAACAAACACCTACAATTTCTATACAGAGTAGGTCATTTATAAAAGAGATTTATGTTTTTACACAACAGTGGACGACGCGCTGACAGCCACCCGGATAGTTTACATTATTACGCGTATTTATACTCCAGACCATTTATGGTAATTCTTCACCAAACGGTTCTAGTCTATAAATAAAATGAACACACTTTGTATTAACTCTTAACTACATTTTCAGTCAAGAAATACACTTAGCATTCAAGCAAAAATAGCTACACTGTTGGTAAGAAGAAGAAAACAGACAGCAGAATTCCGATCTTCTTTTTTTGTTTAAAAAAAAGACCTGAATATGTTTTTCACATGTTTTCTGCAAAGAGAACCTCGTTAGCGTTTAGAAGCGCTCATATGTACACCGTTATCTGTGCCACTGTATTAGCATTAAGCAATCTTCCTGTGACAAAAAATAAATAAATAAATAAATAAATAAATAAAAAATAAAAATAAAATAAAAAATTCGAATGAACATATTGTTGTTGTTGTGGTCTTCAGCCCTGAGACTGGTTTGATGCAACTCTCCATTCTACTCTATCCTGTGCAAGCCTCTTCATCTCCCAGTGCCTACTGCAGCCTACATCCTTCTGAATCAGCTTAGTGTATTCATCTCCTGGTCTCCCTCTACGATTTTTACCCTTCACGCTGCCATGAAGTACTAAATTGGAGATCCCTTGATGCCTCATAACATATCCTACCAACCGATCCCTCCTTCTAGTCAAGTTGTGCCACAAATTTCTCTTCTTCCCAATTCTATTCAATACCTCCTCATTAGTTACGTAATCTACCTATCTAATCTTTACGATTCTTCTGTAGCACCACATTTCGAAAGCTTCTATTCTCTTCTTGTCTAAACTATTTATCGTCCATGTTTCACTTCCGTACATGGCTACACTCCATACAAATACTTTCAGAATACTCTATATACCAAATTTCTCTTCTTCAGAAATGCTTTATTTGCCATTACCAGGCTACATTTTATATCCTCTCTACTTCGACCATCATTAGTTACTTTGCTCCCAAATAGCAAAACTCATTTACTACTTTAAGTGTCTCATTTCCTAATCAAATTCCTTAATTCGACTACATTCCATTATTCGCGTTTTGCTTTTGTTGATGTTCATCTTATACCCTCCTTTCAAGACACTGTCCATTCCGTTCAACTGCTCTTCCAAGTCCTTTGCTGTCTCTGACAGAATTACATTGTCATCGGCGAACCTTAAAGTTTTTATTTCTTCTCCATGGATTTTAATACCTACTCCGAACTTTTCTTTCGTTTCCTTTACTGCTTACTCAATATACAGATTGAATAGCATCGGGGAGAGGCTACAACCCTGTCTCACTCCCTTCCCAACCACTGCTTCCCTTTCATACCCATCGACTCTTATAACTGCCATCTGGTTTTTGTACAAATTGTAAATAGCCTTTCGCTCCCTGTATTTTACCCCTGTCACCTTCAGAATTTGAAAGAGAGTATTCCTGTCAACATTGTCAAAAGCTTTCTCTAAGTCTAGAAATGCTAGGAACGTACGTTTGCCTTTCCTTACGCCTTCTTCTATGATAAGTCGAAGGGTCAGCATTGCCTCACGTGTTCCAATATTTCTACGGAATCTTAACTGTTCTTCCCCGAGGTCGGTTTCTACCAGTTTTTCCATTCGTCTGTAAAGCTGTAAAGAATTCGCGTTAGTA
Organism: Schistocerca piceifrons; assembly: GCF_021461385.2. NCBI lineage: Eukaryota > Metazoa > Arthropoda > Insecta > Orthoptera > Acrididae > Schistocerca > Schistocerca piceifrons. The sequence continues at coordinate 1,021,371,453 of NC_060139.1, read as the reverse complement.
TTTTGCAGCTGTGACTTATTAAACTGATAGTTCGGTTATTTTCACATCTGATAACACCTGCTTTCTTTGGGATTTGAATTATTATATTTTTCTTGAAGTCTGAAGGGATTTCGCCTGTCTCATGCATCTTGCTCACCAGATGGTAGAGCTTTGTCAGGACTGGCTCTCCCTAAGGCTGTCAGTAGTTCTAATGGAATGTTGTCTACTCCCGGGGCCTTGTTTCGACTTAGGTCTTTCAGTGCTCTGTCAAACTCTTCACGCAGTATCATATCTCTCATTTCATCTTCATCTACCTCCTCTTCCATTTCCATAATATTGTACTCACGAACATCGCCCATTTATATACTCTCTATATACTCCTTCCACCTTTCTGCTTTCCATTCTTTGCTTAGAACTGGCTTTTCTTCTGAGCTCTTGATATTCATGCAAGTTGTTCTCTTTTCTCCAAAGGTCTCTTTAAGTTTCCTGTAGGCAGTATCAATCTTACCCCTCATGAGATAAGCCTGAGCATTCTTACATTTTTCCTCTAGCCATCCATGCTTAGCCGTTTTGCACTTCCTGTCGATCTCATTTTTGAGACGTTTGTATTCCTTTTTGCCTGCTTCACTTGCTACATTTTTGTATTTTCTCCTTTCATCAATTAAATTCAATATTTCTTCTGTTACCCAAGGATTTCTACTAGCCCTCGTCTTTTTACCTACTAGATCCTCTGCTGCCTTCACTACTTCATTCCTCAAAGCTACCCATTCATCTTCTACTGTATTTCTTTCCCCCATTGCTGTCAATTGTTCCCTTATGCTCTCACTGAAACTCTGTACAACCTCTGGTTCTGTCAGTTTATCCAGGTTCCATATCCTTAAATTCCCACCTTTTTGCAGTTTCTTCAGTTTTAATCTACAGTATATAACCAATAGATTGTGGTCAGAGTCCACATCTGCCCCTGGAAATGTCTTACAGTATAAACTCTGGTTCCTAAATCTCTGTCTTACCATTATATAATCTATCTGAAACGTTTTAGTATCTCCAGGGTTCTTCCATATATGAAACATTCTGTCATGGTTCTTGAACCAAGTGTTACCTATGATTAAGTTATTCTTTGTGCAAAATTGCAAAATTGTACCAGGCAGCTTCCTCTTTCATTTTTTAGCCCCAATCCATATTTACCTACTACGTTTCCTTCTCTTCCTTTCCCTACTGTCGAATTCCAGTCACCCAAGACGATTAAATTTTCATCTCCTTTCACTACCTGAATAATTTCTTTTATCTCGTCATACATATCAACAACTTCTTCATCATCTGCAGAGCTAGTTGGCATATAAACTTGTACTACTGTAGTAGGTGTGGGTTTCGTGTCTATCCTGGCCACAATAATGCGTGCACTGTGCTGTTTGTAGTAGCTTACCCGCACTCCTATTTTTTTACTCATTATTAAACCAACTCCTGCATTACCCCTATTTGATTTTGTATTTATAATCCTATATTCATCGGATCAAAAGTCTTGTTCCTCCTGCCACCGAATTTCACTAATTCCCACTATATCTAACTTTACCCTATCCATTTCCCTTTTTAAATTTTCTTACATACCTGCCCGATTAAGGGATCTGACATCCACGCTCCGATCCGTAGAATGCCAATTTTATTTCTCCTGATAACGACGTCCTCTTGAGCAGTCCCCACCCGGAGATCCGAATGGGGGACTATTTTACCTCCAGATTATTTTACCCAAGAGGACGCCATGATGATTTAATCATACAGTAAAGCTGCATGCCCTCGGCAAAAATTACGGCTGTAGTTTCCCCTTGCTTTCAGCCGTTCGCAGTACCAAAACAGCAAGGCCGTTTTGGTTAGTGTTACAGGGCCAGATCAGTCAATCATCCAGACTGTTGCCCTTGCAACTACTGAAAAGGCTGCTGCCCCTCTTCGGGAACCACACGTGTGTCTGGCCTCTCAACAGATACCACTCCGTTGTGGTTGCACCTACGGTACGGCTATCTGTATCGTTGAGGCACGCAAGCCTCCCCACCAACGGCAAGGTGGTTCATGGGGGCGTCGAATGAACATACGTGAAAAAATTCTTATCTTTTCTTGCTCAGTATTTGTTAGTTCTAGGAAACAGGGAGAAGAAGTACTATGAAGTTTGTAAAGTAAAAGGAGAAACCATGACTAATTTACATTTTTGAAAGACGAAGTAAACAGCGGCCAGATAGCTAAGTCGGTAGAGCACTTGCCTGTGAAAGCAGATGTGTCAGGTTCGATTTCCGGTCCAATGCACAGTTTTAATTGCATGACGTACATAATGTTTTATTAGCAAATTGTTGCCGGTTCTAGGCGCTACAGTCTGGAACCTCGCGACCGTCACGGTCGCCGGTTCGAATCCTGTCTCGGGCATGGATGTGTGTGAGGTCCTTAGGTTAGTTAGTTTTCAGTAGTTCTAAGTTCTAGGGGACTGATGACCTCAGAAGTTAAGTCCCATAGTGCTCAGATCCATTTGAACCAAATGGTTCTATAGAGCAACTATCTTAACATGGGTCAGGGTACTTCTGATTACAGTTAAAGACGTTGTATAAAAATATAACCAAACTAACTTACTATTACAATCAGTATCACGAATTAGAGAGTGGTCAGACAGAAACACGGTTATGTACAATGTTCTCCGCACAAGCTACGTGTTGGTCTTTCGTGCGTTAACAGTCTCTGTTACGGAGGCAGATAAATTATTAATCTATTTACTTAAACCATCATAGAATCCTGCCACTTTCTGCAAGCCACACTGGTCGAAATGTAGGATGCCGGCTTGTTGTAACTCTCCTGTTGGGATCATCCTTGTGAGCGGAATGTCCCCGGCACGTGCGGCCCGTGTCCCTGTGGCTCCGCTGTGAACTTCCGAGTCCAGCTGCTTGGTCTCTTATCAGGAGGTCAAGTACGCTGTGCGCGATTCGGCCTTCGTAGCGGGTATCCTGCCATACGGCCCTTCCCAGATGACGCGGCGCTTGAAACCTTGACAGTATGCTGTATTATCAAGGAATCGTTAATCTACAGTCACCCCCCCCCCCCCCCCATCCCGACGAACTATGTACTTGCGCCTTGTTTACGTCACGAGCTGATTCCGTAATACGTTTCAGAAATCGTCTGCTGTGTAGAGGGTTGTAAATCGTTATTGCTTAAAAAAAGTTTATTTCGTAATAATCCACATTAGTTTTCTTTTCGTAGTGGTGTGTATGGCGGAAAATACCGAAAATCCATGTTTTGTACTCCAAGAACTTTTTATTCGTGAATAAAAGAGTGTAGGAGGTACGCACTCTCTTTAATTAAAGCAACACGTGTTGACAGAAGGTACCCTTGCTGTGCAACGAAGGATTGAAAGTTAATTTTTTGTTTATTCTGGTACTGACCAACTAGGATCACATGAAAACTTCAATTCCTCTTCTTTCTCTGTTGTTGTTTCCTTTTTCTGCAGTTCTCCCTCATTTTTTCCTCATCTTGTCATTTCCTCTCTTCTGTGCTTGTGGTTCCCGATTCCTTACTTCTTCTGCAATGAAACTCTTCTAAATTTATTGTTTTATTCTTAAAAAGGATCCTGATTGTTATTTCTCACTCTTTGGTGTTGTTTCTTTCGAGTTCTTTCCTCAGTTCTATAATCCATGCAATTGTCGTTTTCTTTCTCCAGAAATATAGGAATATTTGTTTAATTAGCCTGTTCTCATTCAGTCGGTAGAGGTGTCCAAAAATGACTAATCGCAGTTTAGGCATTACTTCTGTTGTTTTCCCTGTATTTTTATTCATCTCCTCACTACTTCTCGTTTTCCAGTCATCTGTACTTTGTATTGCACTCATTATTTTTCTAATTATCTATCTTTCAAGTACCTCAGTTCTATCCAGCTTATAGTTCATCGTTGGCCATTCACATCCAAATAAACATTGTGGTCGTATCACCGCGGCATGGCGTTTTAGTTTTGTTTTTCTACTTAAGCTTTTCTTGGTGTAGGTATTTCTCTCCAGTTTGTTAACTGTTACATCTACTGCAAATTTTTCAAGTCCATTCTCCTGTATAGTTTCTTTAAGATGTTGAAATTTATTTTATGCCTCTATTTTAGTACTTGCGTTTCTATCAATTTTGGTGTATTTTTATATTTTTCATGAACTTTGTGTTTTTCAGCTGACATTTTGAGACCAGTTCTATTTGCAATTTCTTCCAGGAGGTGTATTCGAATAACTGCGTCTATCAGGTTTTGTGAAAAACTGCAAAATCCTCTGCAAAAGCCAGGCAGTTTACCTTAATTCCATTTATTTTCCTTCCTAGAATTATTGTTTATTTATTAATTAGGTATTTGTTTTCCCTGACAGGTTTAGAGCCTCAAACCTTTTCCTACATCTGATCACACACCCTTAGTTAACAAAACATGTTACTATTTAGACCACACGTGATAATACCAATTAGTAATAGGTAATAATAATAACAATAATAATAATAATTGAAGTTATCATCACAACATGCACAGTACATGGTGACATGCCAGGTAACTTTTATTAAATGCTGCCCTGCTAATATAGCAGATAACTGATGATGATGACATATCAAAGTGACACAAACACACGACACTGTTTTCCAGCGTAATCACTAAGTCTCTACAAACAACGGTCGGATGTTCTACTAATACTTCAATCCCTCGACGACAGAAATACGCTTCATCGTAATGGGGCGATTCGAGAACCGCTATTCGAAAGCCCTCGTCGTTGGAAAAGTTATTTTCCTTCAGATGTTCTAACAGTTTGCCGAAAAGATGGAAATTGCGCGATGCAAGGTCTTTCTTACAGATAAGCATCACCCACAGCTGTGCAGCCTTTGTCAAATTGAAGCCATTTCACTACGACTGGACGGGACGTATCGATAGGTCCATATACTGCTAGAATTTCACGGTGAATCTGTGTGCAATTTAGACGTGTTGTCCAGAGGAATCGCACTGTCTTACATACTTCAACTTTGGAGTAAGCTCTTATTGTGATGTCTCTGTTGTGAGCAACAAAGCAAAGCTCTCTTTGCTGAAAACCATTCACATGTACTCTATTCTAACAACGTACCATTCTTGATACAAAATGGTCTTTGGTGGTGGTGGCAAGGGGGAGGGGGGTGACACGTGTAACTTAACTTTTCAAAGTCACTACGTATAGATATTAATGAGTATTTGATATTTCAGAAATGTCCAGATGACACTGTCTCCTATAATTTTTCGTCACGTCTGAAATGACATCTAAAAGAAGCATATGACAGCAGTGTAAATGGAATCATACCCAGAAAAGAATGTGAGTGGTCTGGAGAAGATTAAGGAACAGTAGAGGAAGATTGTTGTGCTTTCCAGTCCAAAGACTGGTTTGTGCAGCCCTCCATGCTACTGTATTCTGTGCAAGCCTCTTCATATCCGAGTAACTACTGGAAACTACGTCCTTCTGAATCTGCTTACTGTATTCATCTCTTGGTCTCCCTCTACAATTTCTGTCTTCGACGCTTCTCTCTAGTATTAAACTGGTGCTCCCCTGATGCCTGCGAATGTGTCATATCAAACGAACCCTTCTTCTAGGCAAGTTGTGCCGAAATTCCTCTTCTCTCCAGTTCTTAGCGTAAGTTAGATGAGCTACCCATCTATTCTTCAGCATTCGTTTTTAGCACCACATTTCAGAAGATTCTATTCTCTTCTTGTCTAAACTGTCTAAACTCTTCCATACACAGCTTCTACCGCACCGTCGGCTTGTCGTTGTGGCGGTGCGCCTGGGATCGACGAGAGTGCAACAGCAGCATCGGTGCTGGAAGACGCTGGGAGCTGCTCAGGAACAGTTGCAGGGGCCTCCAAGGCTCCCACCAATATACAAAGGTCGTCATAGACAGCTGGCGTTTCCCGTCTCGCCGCTGCTATATACGTAATAGGCATAGAGGTCGCTATCGACGGTCGAATCTGATCGGCTGAGGGCGTTTTATAACCTTCAGTCAAGCGTCTGGGATATTTGTCACATGTCTCATCATCAGTGAACTTAAGATATACAGTGCTGGAGACGATAGATAAGTGGATACCTAGCACCTCTTTTGGGTCAACACGTATCACGTTGCGTAAAAATCTCTCTACTTCGTGTTCCTTGGGTCTAGAGTACGTAATGTCGAACTGCAGCTTGATCGTGGCTTTCCGATACGAAAGAGTCATCGGCTGTCAGGAACGTAACTATAATACTAAACACTAGCGGGGTAAACAACACACCCGGAAACGCGACACGGAGCGGTCGAGACGTACTGCACCGCTCCACAGCCTAAGGCCGACTGGCCTGAACCGAGACTCGAACTCGGTGCCTTTGCCTTTCGCAGGCAAGTGCCCTACTCACTGAGCTACCCAAGCACGATTCACGACCTGCCCTCACAGCCTTAATTCCGCCAGTACCTGGTCTACTACCTTCCAAACTTCAGAGAAGCTCTCCTGCGAAACTTGTAGAACTAGCGCTCCTGGAAGAAAGTATATTACGGAGACATGGCTTTCCCACAGCGTGTGGGATATTTCCAGAATGAAACTTTCACTCTGTAGCGGAGTGTGCGCTGATTTGGAACTTCCTGACAAAACTGTGTGCCGGACCGAGACTCGAAATCAGGTACTTTGACGTTCACGGACAAGCTTCTGGAGAGGTTCTGTGAAATTTGGAAGGCAGGGGACGAGGTACTGGCATAATTAAACTGTGAGGACGGGTCCTGAGTCGTGCTTGGGTAGCTCAGATGGTAGAGCATTTGCTCGTGAAAGGCAAGGTTCTCGAGTTCGAGTCTCGGTCCGGCACTGCCAAGAAGTTTCTCAACAGTGCTGTTTTAATAACAATGCAGACAGAAACAAGCAACAAAGATATGGCATAAGAATTGGTATAGCGTTGCTGAGACAGTATGAACCAGTTACCATGTAGCGTGGTCTGAAGATGCGTATACATGCGAAGTGCGACACTCGCCCCAACTGCTGTACACGGTCGTTTGTCACAGTCGTCGCCGGACAGTAGTTGTATTACAGAATGGCACCGTTCCTAGGCCGGAAGTATGTTACAAAGTGTGGTATCAGAGAAGTACAACGTTCCGTTTGCGTTAGAAGACTATAAATGGGAGAAGCTATAACAAAAAAGCGACATTATATGAGGTAATATTTAAAACCTACCAATTCATTCATATCAGTGAACGTAGGATGGACTAAATTTTATTTTATTTGCTTGTTTAATTTAATATTTTGATTCTATGTATCTTGAAACTGAGGGAATCGAAATTCTTCAAGCTTTATTCAATTTCTGCTTTTATTACAAGAAATAAAAAGAAAAAAAACGACAATCGGTTATTTCAGAAACCGATTACTTTGAGGTGTTTTAACACTGAGGTTAAACTGGAGTGGAAAAAACCGGTATAACCAAAAACCGGTTGTTGCAGCAACAACCGTCATCCCTGATGTGAATCAGCGTTAAGAATGTTGATATTCTTAAAATGATCCGGAATCCGATATGTCTATATTTAAAATCGGCTTCTAACAACGACAAAAAATATCGATACGTCGAAGGAAAAAATATCGACAAATCAGCCTATACAAATATTGGCTTCACATTCCAAATATACTGCCCGTTTTAGAGTTGTATAGTTAAGTACTGCTTTCTTATTAGATATTCTGCACATCGACAAGCTAACAGCCTGCCAAAACCCCTTAGAGCAAGAAATGACAGGAAAACACTTAGTTTGAAAATCTGAAAATTAATAATAGGACGTTGTGCGGATGAAAACTTTTATTACAATTATTTTCTTAATTAGTCATTTCTAAAGTAAGAAAATTGCGTGTTCCAGTAGCGCTGCAGAAAACCAATGTCAAAGCGAAGGCGGCGGCGCGTAATGAACGGTACAGTCGAGACAGTAACGAACGCTATCACACTAAGTACACGACGTGCGGCGGTATTGACGCCGGCTACGAGGGACACAAGTGGCCGGTGTATGCAAGTGTGCCGGCCGGAGTGGCCGAAAGGTTCTAGGCGGTTCAGTATGGAACCGCGCGACCGCTACGGTCGCAGGTTCGAATCCTGCCTCGGGCATGGATGTGTGTGATGTCCTTAGGTTAGTTAGGTTTAAGTAGTTCTAAGGTCTAGGGGACTGCTGACCTCAGATGTTAAGTCCCGTAGTGCTCAGAGCCATTTGAACCATTTATTCAGGTGTCGGAACGGCGGTCACTCACTAGACGAGTGCAGAGCTGCGGCAACACTGCCCTCTATTGTCCATCGAGATGCATTTGTTCCTGACGGCATTCAACTTCCGCCAGGCCCGTTACCAGAAACACTCTTCTCCGCCCACCACAAAGCTTCTCATTAAGCTTTTTGTTCATCATTTTTAGCAACTGTTTCTGAAGAATGTCAGTGTGAAGAAATGGCACACTAGTTGCTTTTTAACACAACTGGTGTGCTATTTATTAATATCGGAAATCTTGTTATTCCACACAGTGAAAGTAAACTTATGTTCTCCTAAAATTTCAAATATTTACCGAAAATTGCGAGAAAAATATAATGTAAAATAAAAATATTGGCACTCGATTTTTCAGTTTTGATACCGACATATCGATATACCTGTGAATAATATACCGCCGATACGTATCGATATTTCCTGGCGGAAATACTGATATTTTATCAACAGCCCTAATCAGTGTCTTCTGGCGGAGCGTAAGCGTGGGTGTGAGCGGCGCGAGGCTGCCCTGTGCGGCCGACGAACATGCTGTTGATATCGAAGTTTGTATATGCGGTAATAGTAACGGCCGTATAACACTCCTTTGGAGCACTCTCGAAATTATCAGTCCATCTGCCGATTTCGTCTCATTAAGAGCAAGGTGTTAGGAAGTCCTGAGTCCCGTCACCGATCTAGTGCGACGCTCGCTAAACTCGCATTTTGTTCAGTAAACGGCAGTGTGGAAGTATTGAAATCCTAGCTAAAAACAGGGTATGTATAAGGAGTCTTACCGGCAGGCGTCGGTGTTGTTGGCTGCACCAACGGAACCGCAAGTAGCTCACAAGGCTCCAGCGTCGTAAATGTTGAATGAAACACTGACGCCGAATTACGGCATTCCTTAAGCTCTGAATAAAATACTGACGACGAACTACTTTTCGCTTCAGCGAGATGTACCACCATTGTTACGTGTTTGTTGAATAAAGATGTGGGCATGCCATGTTTTATATCATTATATTCAGTACACAGCCAAGACACAGTGGGTATTTTATAGCTTGATCTACACTCACAGGCTGACCGTACGAACTTACCCCTCACCGAAAAGGTGTGTTGGGCACGACCAGGACTGGCACATACGTAAGCAGGAAGATGCAACTCTCAACTGTTTTCGAGGAAACCGAGTTTAAAACTTGTAGGCGTGCTTATATTCTTCATCTAGTCGCTAGAACCCGTGTTCTAGGGGTAACGTCTTTGATTCACAATCAAAACATCTTCGGTCCCGGGTTCGATCCTCGCCACTGCCTAATTTTTGATAAATAATCAGCATTGGCGGCCGAAGACTTCCGGCATAAGAAGTCAGCCTCATTCTGCCAACGGCCTTGTCAAAGAGGGCGGAGGAGCGGATAGAGGTTCAGGACACTCTCTTGTCCTAGGGGTGGGAAATTGCCCCTAAAGGCGGAAAAATCAGCAATGATCAACGACATGAGGATGCAGAAGGCAATGGGAACCACTGCATTAAAGACACGTAACGTGTATCCACAGGACATGTGGCCTATATTTGAAGAAGTGTCATGATGATCTCTTCATTAGCAAAAGATTCCGGAATAGTCCCCCATTCGGATCTCCAGGAGGGGACTGCCAAGGGGGTGGTTACCATGAGAAAAAGATTGAATAATCAACGAAAGGATAACGTTCTACGAGTCGGAGCGTGGAATGTCAGAAGCTTGAACGTGGTAGGGAAACTAGAAAATCTGAAAAGGGAAATGCAAAGGCTCAATCTAGATATAGTAGGGGTCAGTGAAGTGAAGTGGAAGGAAGACAAGGATTTCTGGTCAGATGAGTATCGGGTAATATCAACAGCAGCAGAAAATGGTATAACAGGTGTAGGATTCGTTATGAATAGGAAGGTAGGGCAGAGGGTGTATTACTGTGAGCAGTTCAGTGACCGGGTTCTTCTAATCAGAATCGACAGCAGACCAACACCGACAACGATAGTTCAGGTATACATGCCGACGTCGCAAGCTGAAGATGAACAGATAGAGAAAGTGTATGAGGATATTGGAAGGGTAATGCAGTTTGTAAAGGGGGACGAAAATCTAATAGTCATGGGGGACTGGAATGCAGTTGTAGGGGAAGGAGTAGAAGAAAAGGTTACAGGAGAATATGGGCTTGGGACTAGGAATGAAAGAGGAGAAAGACTAATTGAGTTCTGTAACAAGTTTCAGCTCGTAATAGCGAATACCCTGTTCAAGAATCACAAGAGGAGGAGGTATACTTGGAAAAGGCCGGGAGATACGGGAAGATTTCAATTAGATTACATCATGGTCAGACAGAGATTCCTAAATCAGATACTGGATTGTAAGGCGTACCCAGGAGCAGATATAGACTCAGATCACAATGTAGTAGTGATGAAGACTAGACTGAAGTTCAAGACATTAGTCAGGAAGAATCAATACGCAAAGAAGTGGGATACGGAAGTACTAAGGAATGACGAGATACGTTTGAAGTTCTCTAACACTGTAGATACAGCAATAAGGAATAGCGCAGTAGGTAGTACAGTTGTAGAGGAATGGACATCTCTAAAAAGTGCCATCACAGAAGTTGGGAAGGAAAACATAGGTACAAAGAAGGTAGCTGCGAAGAAACCATGGGTAACAGAAGTAATACTTCAGTTGATTGATGAAAGGAGGAAGTACAAACATATTCCGGGAAAATCAGAAATACAGAAATACAAGTCGCTGAGGAATAAAATAAATAGGAAGTGCAGGGAAGCTAAGACGAAATGGCTGCAGGAAAAATGTGAAGACAGCGAAAAATATATGATTGTCGGAAGGACAGACTCAGCATACAGGGAAATCAAAACCACATTTGGTGATATTAAAAGCAACGGTGGTAACTTTAAGAGTGCAACGGGAATTCCACTGTTAAATGCAGAGGAGAGAGCAGATAGGCGGAAAGAATACATTGAAAGCCTCTATGAGGGTGAAGATTTGTCTGATGTGATAGAAGAAGAAACAAGAGACGATTTAGAAGAGATAGAGGATCCGGTATTAGAATCGGAATTTAAAAGAGCTTTGGAGGACTTACGGTCAAATAAGGCAGAAGGGATAGATAACATTCCATCAGAATTTCTAAAATCATTGGGGGGTGTGGCAACAAAACGACTATTCACGTTGGTGTGTAGAATATATGAGTCTGGCGATATACCATCTGACTTTCGGAAAAGCATCATCCACACAATTCCGAAGACGGCAAGAGCTGGTAAGTGCGAGAATCATCGCACAATCAGCTTAACAGCTCATGCATCGAAGCTGCTTACAAGAATAATATACAGAAGAATGGAAAAGAAAATTGAGAATGCGCTAGGTGACGATCAGTTTGGCTTTAGGAAAAGTAAAGGGACGAGAGAGGCAATTCTGACGTTACGGCTAATAATGGAAGCAAGGCTAAAGAAAAATCAAGACACTTTCACAGGATTTGTCGACCTGGAAAAAGCGTTCGACAATATAAAATGGTGTAAGCTGTTCGAGATTCTGAAAAAAGTAGGGATAAGCTACAGGGAGAGACGGGTCATATACCGTATGTACAACAACGAAGAGGGAATAATAAGAGTGGACGATCAAGTACGAAGTGCTCGTATTAAGAAGGGTGAAAGACAAGGCTGTAGCCTTTCGCCCCTACTCTTCAATCTGTACATCGAGGAAGCAATGATGGAAATAAAAGAAAGGTTCAGGAGTGGAATTAAAATACAGGGTGAAAGGATATCAATGATACGATTCGCTGATGACATTGCTATCCTGAGTGAAAGTGAAGAAGAATTAAATGATCTACTGAACGGAATGAACAGTCTAATGAGTACACAGTACGGTTTGAGAGTAAATCTCGTGTGGTAGCGTTCTCGCTTCCCACGCCTGGGTTCCCGGGTTCGATTCCCGGCGGGGTCAGAGATTTTCTCTGCCTCGTGATGGCTGGGTGTTGTGTGCTGTCCTTAGGTTAGTTAGGTTTAAGTAGTTCTAAGTTCTAGGGGACTTATGACCACAGCAGTTGAGTCCCATAGTGCTCAGAGCCATTGAGAGTAAATCGGAGAAAGACGAAGGAAATGAGAAGTAGTAGTAATGAGAACAGCGAGAAACTTAACATCAGGATTGATGGTCACGAAGTCACTGAAGTTAAGGAATTCTGCTACCTAGGCAGTAAAATAACCAATGACGGTTGGAGGAAGGAGGACATCAAAAGCAGACTCGCTATGGCAAAAAAGGCATTTTTGGCCAAGAGAAGTCTACTAATATCAAATACCGGCCTTAATTTGAGGAAGAAATTTCTGAGGATGTACGTCTGGAGTACAGCATTGTATGGCAGTGAAACATGGACTGTGGGAAAACCGGAACAGAAGAGAATCGAAGCATTTGAGATGTGGTGCTATAGACGAATGTTGAAAATTAGGTGGACTGATAAGCTACGGAATGAGGAGGTTCTACGCAGAATAGGAGAGGAGAGGAATATGTGGAAAACACTGATAAGGAGAAGGGACAGGATGATAGGACATATGCTAAGACATGAGGGAATGACTTCCATGGTACTAGAGGGAGCTGTAGAGGGCAAAAACTGTAGAGGAAGAGAGAGATTGGAATACGTCAAGCAAATAATTGAGGACGTAGGTTGGCAAGTGCTACTCTGAGATGAAGAGGTTAGCACAGGAAAGGAATTCGTGGCGGGCCGCATCAAACCAATCAGTAGACTGATGACCAAAAAAAAAAAAAAAAAAAAAAAAAAAAGTCGCTAGAATGGCAGAATTCCGCAGCCGAGCATATAAGTGCTTAATTTCGTGTCCACGAGGTCTGTGGATCGACTCTCACTGCTGGCACTTCCTTTTCTTCACCCCTACGTAACTCTGACAACAGATTTATTATGACTGTGTATATTATCAGTATTTAATTATTAATTTCTGATTTTCTAATCTTTATCCTGAAAAAGGAGAAAAAAGTTTCCTAAGGAGGTTGGAAACAAAAAAAAAGAGATATTCGACAACTTTCAGTCAAATCAGTATGGTCATTACATTTACATTAGTGCATATACAACTTACGACAAGTGTAATGTGTAACCTATGGAGCAGTGCACGAATCAGGATGAAACTGATAATGGAAACGCGGCAGTAGATAATTATTGCCCCGCGGGATTAGCCGAGCGATCCAAGGCGCTGCAGTCACGGACTGTGCGGCTGGCCCGGCGGAGGTTCGAGTCCTCCCTCGGTCATGGGTGTGTGTGTTTGACCTTAGGATAATTTAGGTTAGGCAGTGTGTAAGCTTAGGGACTGATGACCTTATAAGTTAAGTACCATAATATTTCACACACAGTTGAACATTTTTTGACAATTATTGCGACATACAGCAACAGCACAGAATGTTTCCATGTGCATGATTTTCTCAGTGTATCTAATGCAAAACAATGTTAGTTTACATTCGTAGACGGTTCTATGTCATCAGGCAGTTTCGGGGCGTACTACGCATATATTTTGTTAGAATTACGTGGGAATTAAAATAACGTAGGACTGGGAACAGCATTCAATCCACATACCTATCTAGCGACTATAAGAAGTATGTAACCATACCTAAGATTCTCAAACTGGCTTTTTTCGAAAACGGTTGAGAGCTGCGTCTTCCCGTTCACATATGTTGAAGTCCTCCCCGTATCCTTCATACTATCAATATGAATCAAGTAAGCGATGCGAAGTTCGTATGGGCTGCTTCCAAATTGTGGTGTATTGATATGATTACGCCGTTTTTAAATGACAATATTTAGCATACTATCAATTGCGTATTTTTGTTTTGTCATATGATGGACACTGGAACTCGGTTGACAAAGAGAAGTGAGTGGTACGAATTTTTATACAACGCGAAGTATCCGTGCTGCTCATTGAATTATTAGAAGAACATTTTAGTCTGTTATCAAAGTGGCAGACTCGTACAGTTTTCTCTTGAACCTATTTCGTAAATAATCAGCCAATGACACGTCGTGATCCACAGTTTTACCAGTTATTCTGAGATGTGCTGTGACTACTACACATGCCGGATAATACAATGACAAATTACGGTATTGTTAAAAAGGAGCACTAGCACTTGGTAATGGAGTGTAAAAGGTCGAGGATTTAGTTCCAGAGAACATTTTTTAAAAAAGGGTTTCAAGCGTTTGGACGACGAATGTGCTAATCCACCAAGTCATACTATATTAAATTCATAGAGAAACACATGAATACAAGAATGCAAAAAAAAAAAAAAATCTAATAAGCGCTTGTTACTGGTATGCGGCGCTTTCGGAAACGTAACAGATAACTTGAACAGACAAATCCCTACCAAACTGACTGTCAGCATCATCTTGTGGCACTCCCTTCAGTTCCGACAGGCTTCCGCAGGAGTCCCTGTGATTCTCAGAAATCAAGAGAGATAATAACCAGTGTCTCAAACAAGAAGCAAATGACGCACGATAAAGAAGAGACTACAGCTGCGTGGTAAAGAAGCAGGCAGCCAATCAGAATACCGCTCTCTCCCACCAAAGGCGGGGCATGCCAATCAGCGCATGACAGTCTCTGCCGCTAAGATAAGAGTGCCGGAGGTTGTGTGGGAGTGGGTGGAGTAGGAGTAGGAGGAGAGGAGGCTCGAGCGGCTCTTTTTAAACCCTGGGGACGCGCAGAGCTGCGCACCATCTGGCTAGCTGCGCCGGCGCAGTACGCCGTGGCGTGGTGAGATTTCTTCTCGAGTTCACTGGGGGTAGGTATACGGTCTCCACTGTGTGCGTTGGCTATGAATTCTGCTAGCGATCCGGTAGTTCTCTTACTACGAAACTTGGCACCAGCTTCCTGGCATATTACGAAGAATACTTCGTCGATCGCGCTGCCCTCGCTACAAACGGAGAAATTCTGTTGAAATTTTGCATTGTCTAGATTACATCGTGTTCAGACAGGTTTCATTTCCTCGTCTGCTGTTGTACATAACTATACAGGGTGTTTGTTTTAATCTGAGGTAACTAAATATCTCCATAACGACGCATTGTAGGAAAAGAAAAACGTTAGCAGTTAAGTCCCATAAGATTTCACACACATTTGAGCATTTTTTTAGCCCCCCGCCCACGCCAAAAAATATGTACGGTTTACTCGAGTCATTGTTTTTCATTCGTGGTAGATGGCGCTATAATCAACAAATATCAAGTAACCCTGTTTATACAATTAAGAACAGACGTATTTCATTCCTCATTTCTTTTACGATGTAAATATAAACCTTCGTGTACTAACAGTTGATATTTATGTTCTAAATTTACTTTATTGTTACATATTTGATTTTCCAGTGCACTTTGGTAAGCCGTTTCAATGACTGTTTAGAAACTACGTTTAGCGCGATCCAGAAACAACAACGTGGATGTGATAGCTTTCTGTTCCGACAGGATGCTTGATTTCGGTGAATCCCCTTGCCTCTTGCCATTGGGGTGCTTCATTTCGTTGAGTATCCATCGCAGGTGCGCCAGTTACTGTCATTTGATGGACATTTTGCCTTATTGCAATCGCTGTGGTCTGTATTCCGCCGTAGCCGTATAGCAGATACCGCGACGGTTACGGCGGTTGGATGGAAACCCACACCGGAGCCACTCACGTTGATGGCGGGGTCGAGGTTGCCCACAAAATCAAGTACAGTATTCCCGTTGGTTTGGGGACTCATCACAGTCAACCCCGGAGGGAACAGAAAACTACATTACATCACAAGAAGTTTATGTTTAGTCATATTATTTGTACTGTGCAATCACATTTGCAACATTCAAGTAACGGTTGAACATCAGCATCAACCGTTAGAAGACATATGATTACATTTAAATTGCAAATGAAATGCAGAATTAGATGCGTTGGCTTGTAATTGCAAAATCAGACACACTTGATATTTGTCGATTACAGCGTAATCTGTCATGAATGGGAAATAATGGTTTTGGCCTAGAATCCGAAAATGCAATAAAAATTGGGGCGGGGGTAGGGTGTTCCCATTTGAAAATTCAAAGTTGACCCCTGCGACGCAGGAGGGATGTTTACAAGGTGGCCAGTTGTAGCACAGGCATATGTCTCCTTAACTAGTATTAAGTTTTCAGCTAGAACATTTTATCATACGATGCGTCGTTTTGGAGATATTTATTTCTCTCGCGTTAAAACAAACACCGTTATAAAATTGGAATGAGCTATGAGTTGATCAAGAAGGCTTTAATGTCTAACTCCTATTTTCGGGGAATACACCAGTGTAAACACAGGATAACATACGTCACCAGCGGAAAATTGCTCCTATCGGAGTACAAAAAGTGTGAATATGTTCCTGTTCATTTAAAAAAGACTGTGACTGAAAAGTGACTGCCTCATTCTACCTTTCGCAATAACTTTAAAAAATTTCTCGATCTTTGTAGCATTCTAGCATGCTAACTTATTCACGCTCTTTTTTAACATGCAAGTAACATGTTAACTCCCTCGCTGTAACTCGCTCACATCCGTTAATCCATCGCCGTGAGACGCTCATACCGATCCACTCTTACTTACCAATTCTCACTCACTCATTCAGCCAAATTCATTGTCATTGTCTCTTTGTACTTCTCTGTCACTGTCTCTCACAGCCGCAGTCTCCGTTCCATCCCACTCTCTCACTGTCGGTGTCTCCCCTTTGCTAACTCTCAGTGTTACTTTCTCATTCATTCCTCCCCACTGCTGCTGCCTCTTCTCACTGTTATTCCCTTTCTCTCTTCCTCGTTGGCATCGTCATATACTCGGTGTCTCATTCCACTTCTCTTTTTTATACTCCCTCTGACTCTGTATGCTTCACACTTTTCTTAGCACTGTTCTGTCACTGTCAACTGTTCCACTCGCTCACTGTCATTGTCTCCTTCACTCTTTCTACACTGGTGTCTATAACTTCCAGTATTTAACATTGCTACTGTCTCCTTCTCTCTCAGCCCAAAAAAGCGCGAATATATTAGCATGCCAACACTTCTGGGAAAAATTTTAAAGGTGCTGAGGAAGGCAGAATGAGGCAGCTTGTACCCCACTTGTCAGTCAGAGTCTTATAAATAAACAGGAACATAGTCGCATTTCTTGTGTTCCGATAGGAGAATTTTTCCGCTGGTTTCCCTCCTTCACTCATATAAAAAGATCTTTTGGGATGAGTAAAGTTGATAGTTTACTTATATGAAATTGAAATAACGCAAAACTGATTTGACCTGTGGACTGGATATTACGTGCAAAACAATATTGCGTATGCTTCGAGCACAACATGTGGTTCCCAGAACCCTTTTTATGATAACGGAGACACATTATAGTATATTTTTCCGTGCTACGTCACTTTATAAACTACATTTTCGTCTCACATCGAATTTTACGTGCGTGTTTCACGTATACAACTTTGAACGTCTGTATTTCGGAAACGGACAAAAGTATCAAGAAAATTTGTAAGGTTCTTCGAGATTGAGATATTAGAAATATAGTGCAAAAATTACGACCGTTTGTTGTATAGTCGTCTAGGAATCAGAGTTCAATTTTGGTACCCAAATAGCAAGTTTTTGGGGTGTTTCTCGATAATGGATAAAGATATTAGAAAACGGAAAGATGGTATTTCTGGATAAATGCCTAGAAAATGTATCGTTAAAATTTGAGAAATTTTCTGCTGTTATTTATTATTCAGATTTCGCCTTTTACCGGATTTTAGTGCATATTTTACGTGTAGCGTAGGGTAACTTTTAAATTCTGTACCACGGCAATGGATAAAGAAATCTAGAACATTTTCAGTCCTCTTCGAAATAGGGATTTTAGGATTATAAAGAAAAATTTCAGCTATGTACTGGTCTTATCTGTTTTGGAATCCCCGGCTCGGTTTCAGTACGAAAAAGATGGTAAAACCAGCTTGTCTTTAGGTTTTCTAAGGAACCACCCGTGAAATAATCGTGCCACTAATTGTGCCTCCATAAACCTCCGTAGATCTCATCAAAGGCAAAAAGAACGAACTGATTTCCTCCACCTGCCTAAGCTGAAGGAAGTGTTTCATATTCGTACTTGGACGCTGTACTGTCGGATAGTGACACTATGACGATCCTTCTAAGGTTATACAGAAGGTCCCTAGCAGGAGGGCTATGCAAAATACTTCACCCTAACTTGCTATCACAAAGAGAACTTGAAATATGAGCACTGGGAAAAATTTAGTTTTTGTGCGCGGCGTTTTGGAACGTATTGCTAAGCCCGCTGTTGTGTACTTACTGATAACGGAGCTATTAGTTTCGCCCCCGTCAAACCTTAGAAGTAGCCTGTAACCAGAAATACCCACCAACCAAAATTAAGGCGTCACCTTTCCATTTAGGCTGCAGTTGTTTTGAGTAATGTTTCGTAATACAACTACTCTAGGCTCATTTAGTCCTTATCGAGTGTTTAGGCATAAATGTGACAGTCTTTACATGATTTTCAAATATTCCGAATCTGTATAGCTTTTTAAATCACCTATAACGTTATTACATAATGTTTATACGTTAAACATTTCCATACCTAAATAATTGGTTGTTGTTATTGCTTTTGTTGTTGTTGTGGTCTTCAATCCTGAGACTGGTTTGATGCAGTTCTCCATACTACTCTATCCTGTGCAAGCTGCTTCATATCCCAGTACGTACTGCAGCCCACATGCTTCTGAATCTGCTTAGTGTATTCATCTCTTGGTCTCCCTCTACGATTTTTACCCTCCACGCTGCCCTCCAATACTACCTTGGTAATCCCTTGGTGCCTCAGAACATGTCCTACCAACCGATCCCTTCTTCTAGTCAAGTTGTGCCACAAACTCCTCCGCAGTTCTGTTCAATACCTCCTCATTAGTTATGTGATCTACCCATCTGATCTTCAGCATTCTTCTGTAGCACGACATTCGAAAGCTTCTATTCTCTTCTTGTCTAAACTATTTATCGTCCATGTTTCACTTCCATACATGGCTACACTCCATACAAATACTTTAAGAAACGACATCCTGACACTTAAATCTATACTCGATGTTAACAAATTTCTCTTCTTCAGAAACGCCTTCCTTGCCATTGCCAGTCTACATTTTATATCCTGTCCACTTCGACCATCATCAGTTATTTTGCTCCCCAAATAGCAAAACTCCTTTACTACTTAAGTGTCTCATTTCCTAATCTAATTCCCTCAGAATCACCCGACTTAATTCGACTACATTCCATTATCCTCGTTTTGCTTTTGTTGATGTTCATCTTATACCCTCCTTTCAAGACATTGTCCATTCCGTTCAACTGCTCTTCCAAGTCCTTTGCTGTCTCTGACAGAATTACAATGTCATCGGCGAACCTTAAAGTTTTTATTTCTTGTCCATGGATTTTAATACCTACTCCGAAATTTTCTTTTGTTTCCTTTACTGCTTGTTCAATATACAGATTGAATAACACTGGGAAGGGGTACAACCCTGTCTCAGTCCCTTCCCAACCACTGCTTCTCTTTCGTGTCCCTCGACTCTTATGATTGCCATCTGGTTTCTGTACAAATTGTAAACAGCCTTTCGCTCCCTGTATTTTACCCCTGCCACCTTCAGAATTTGAAAGACAGCATTCCAGTCGAGATTGTCAAAAGCTATCTCTAAGTCTACAAATTGTAGAAGCAAAGGTTTGCCATTTCTTAATCTAGCTTCTGAGATAAGCCTTAGGATCAGTATTGCCTCACGTGTTCCAACGTTTCTACGGAATCCAAGCTGATCTTCTCCGAGGTCGGCTTCTACCATTTTTTCCATTGGTCTGTAAAGAATTCGCGTTAGTATTTTGCAGCCCTGACTTATTAAACTGATAGTTCGGTAATTTTCACATCTGTCAACACCTGCTTTCTTTGGGATTGGAATTATTATATTCTTCTTGAAGTCTGAGGGTATTTTGCCCGTCTCTAAAGCAAAGGTCACCCTTGTTGTCAGGTCAACAGGAAGCAACTCGTGCACATGAGTATTTTTGTGCAAACGTGTTTGAATTCCTAAAGGACAAACTCCCTTCCGTCGCCTCTTCCTATCGTCCCATCTGCCTCACATCTGTCTTCAGTAACGTCTTTGAATCCATGCTCTCCCGTCGTATCCATCAGCACCTTACTCAACACCACCTCCTTCCCCTTACCCAGTGTTACTTCCGACCCTCCTTCTCTGCCGAAGGCTAACTCCTTAATCTCTTCCACCTTCTCTCCCTCCAGCTTAACTCCCATCTCTCCACCATTTTTATTTCCCTCGGTCTGCAAAATGCCTATGACTATGTAAGGCACCTGGCCTCCTCTTTAAACTCCAAATCTACGCCCTGTGTATCAGTTTTCTCCATCTGCTCGCTTCCTTCCTCTCACGCCATCCTTCCTATGTCACCCTCCACAATACCAACTCCTGTATCTTTTATCCCACTGCTGGCGTCTACCAGGGCTCTGCCCTCTCCCTGCTCCCCTATCTCCTGTACACCACCGATATGCCCAAGCCACCCCCACCTGTCCACCTTCTCTAATATGCTTATGACATCACCTTCCTGGCTCTCTGACCTACCCTTCAACAGTCCCAGTGCACCCTCCAAACCCACCTTGATCAGTTCACCACTTGGTGTAATCCGTGGTTCCTTCATCTCAACCCCTCCAAAACCCAGGCAATCATCATATTCCGCACCACTTGCTCCTTCCATCTCCAAGATTTCTACACCATTTATGGTCATTCAATCCAGCTCACCCCCACTCTGAGATATCTTAGCCTCACCCTCAACCGTCACCTCACCTGGAGCACTCACCTCCTGACCATTCAGCAGAAAACCCATCGTTGCCTCTGCCTCCTGAAATTCCTGTCTGTCCGGACATGGGGATTGCATCCTTCCACCATCCTCCACACCTACAAATCACTCATCTGAGCTATCCTCTGTTATGACAAGGCCCTCCAAATCCTCAAACGCCATGCGCTCTGTCTTGCCTTCTGTATCCGCCTTCCTTCTCCCACATGGCTCCTGTATGACCTAATGCCCTTCCCCCACCTCCTCCTTTTCCTCCAACATCTCCGTATCCTCTACGCTGTCTGCAGGCTTGATCCCCCCACCCCCTGGTTTCCTCCCTCCTCTCCACAGCCCACCTGTTGCCACACCTCTATCACTGTATCCCTCACTCTCTCCACCTCCACACCCTCCATATCCTTCATCAGGGCAATTTGCAGCAACTCCCTCTCCCGGATGTTGAACTTCGCTGTGACATCTACCCTTCCTTCCAACTGTAACCTGGCCTTGTTCCCTCACCCCCCCACCCTCCCCAGAGCCCCCTTTTTCCTCTCCCCTGCTCCTACTAGAGCGGATTTTTCTCATTCACTCCCTGAGCCCTGCACCCCCCCCCCCCCCCTCCTCCCCTGAGCTGTTTTCATCTCCTGTCCCTTCCCTTCCCAGCCCTCCTTTGGCGCGCCCCCAACCTCATACTCCTTTCTCTCCCCTCCTCTTCGCCTCCTTTCCCCTTCTTCCCATTTTCCTTGCCCCACCCCTTTGCAGATCCTCCCAGATTTTTAATCGTTATCAGTGTGATGTGTTAGGGCTGTGTTTTGGTGCCGTTATACAATGTCATCTAGTGATGTGGTTTTAATTGTGTGCTCGTCCTGTTCTTCGTCCATGACTGTTCCTTGCTACGCCGTCCATCACATGGCTGTTTTACTCATTCTACGAATTGTTATGCTCCAGCCATACCTTGCCTGGTGGCTTTTAATGTAGTGTGTAGTTTTTTGTGTACCATACTTTTTTAGATTTTTATCACCGATTTAAAATCACCGCTTTGTGTGCCTTCTTTTCTTCTGTTCCGCCTTTTTTGCTTCTATATTCCGCCATGTTATCTTCATTATATTCTTTTTAAAAGTCTTCCTGTCTATTTATGTCTCCTGGCTGAAGAGCAGTGCTTATGCTGCTGCCTGTCGGCCCCTGATGAGGAATGGAAATGACAGTCTTCCAACGTGCGTGTGGTTAATACGCAAACATGCAAATGTGCTGTTATTCTTTTCTTGGCTGCCGAAGGCCAAACACCAGCATACATTCATCGGTGAAGGGAGAATGTGCATGGAACAGCATGTCTATCGAAAACCATCGTGGTGGAATGCAGCTCCAAGGGATACTCCCCTGCTTCTTGATAAAACACGTCCCCATATCGCAAATGTCGTGACGCAGAAGTTATGCCAACTCAAGCAGGAGATACTTGAGCACCCATCCTACAGTCCTGATCTCTCCCCATGCGACCATCACGCTTTCGGTCCCTTACGAAAACTTTGATTGGTCGACGATTTCTGTCTTACGAGGATGTGCAGCTCGCAGTTTCAGACCTCGTCACGCAACAGGACACCGTGTTTTATCAAAAGGGTATTTAAAGCTGGTATGTCGGTGGGACAATAGCCTCAACGCTCATGGCGATTTTTGATTATTGGCATACAGATTCTGGACTGTACGGCCTTAGAACGAAAACTTTTTTATCGCCCCTTGTAAGTACCCTTGTTATATTGCAAACGTACCTACCTCAAAGTTATTGTAGCTTTAACAATTTTTCTTTCCAGAGATCTGTTTAATTGTATCACGTTATAGTTACTTCACTCTTTTTATCGTTGGTGGTGGATTAAAGCCTGGCGTGCTCGTAGGCCAGACCAGTCTGCACTTGACACGCTAGGAATGTAGTCCGTACTGGACACGCTTGTAATGGAGTACCATACGCGCGTCTCTATTTCTGTCATTCTCTGTCGTATCGAGCAAGGCGGTGCAGTACTTAAGACATTCGTATAGTTTACGGAAGGGGGGGGGGGAGAGAAAAGTCAAATTCCCGTCCCGTTCTCCTTATTTATTATCTTCGTGGGCTTCCCAAACCACTGCAGGAGATTGTTACCGCAGTACTTGAAAATAAGACAGAGCACTCGTTTCCGTCATCCAACTTCTGCACTAGAAATAGTGCACGGTGTGTAATGACCACAGCGTCGAAAGAATGCCAAACATAACTATCTCGCCGCGCGGGGTAGCCGTGCGATCTAGGGTGCCTTGCCACGGTTAGCGCGTCTCCACCCCTGTCAGAGTTTCAGGTCCTCTGTCAGGCGTGTGTGTGTGTATGTGTGTGTGTGTGTGTGTGTGTGTGTGTGTGTGTTGTCCTTAGCGTAAGTTAGTTTAAGTTAGATCAAGTAGTGTGTACGCCTAGGGACCGATGACCTCAGCAATTTGTGCCCTTAGGAACCACAAATTTCCAAATAACCATCCCTCCTTGACTCTGATTAGAAACAGGACAACTTTGAAATCGTTGTGATCGTTGTGAACAGCTATTTGTCTCCCTCTTTACTTTTCTATACCTATTTGTGAGACATAATTTTTCACTTTCATCGCAAGCGTAGTCCCTTATGGTACTGTATGTTGAAACTGATGCGTCCGCTCCTGATATTTCCATTAGTAGCGAAAGCATTGTTGAAACGGCATCTGTAAACTCTATTGTTTATATCTTTGTGCAGGATAAATTTTTATATTTGTACCATACACTGTCGAGATGAAGGAAGATTTATTGGTATAGTGCAAAGCAGTGCGTATGCGACCTACATGTAGGGTTGCCATCTGTCCCGATATATCGGAACCGTCACGGTAACGGACATTTTTGTCCCAACATCCCGACAAGACACAATTTTGTTTGAATTTTCTAATTTTGAGAGAACTGAAGCACGACCTGTTTTAACTGTAAAAAATCATTCCACATCCAAGACTGCTTAAAACATTTCTTTGTTTAAGACAACTGGTTTCAACAGACTTCGCTGTCATTTTCAGGTCTTAAACACTTTTTGTTGTAAAACAAGTTTATTTTACACTGATCCTTACGAAGAAGATGTCAAGTGCATGTAAATCAGCACATTTATCGACTTGACATTTTGTGCGTGAGGTTTAACTTAAAATAAACATGTTTTACAACAAAGAAAGTTTAAGACATGAAGATGACATGGAAGTCTGTTGAAACCGGTTGTCTTAAATAAAGGAATAATTTATGCGTACTTGACCTGTCGAATGGCTTTTATCCAGTTTCGTTCAGATTTTGCAAAATACTGTTATGGGCTTGGCTCAAGTAGTGAAGTAACGCCATCTGTTAGCGCAACATGTAAATGCAGCCTCATTTTTATTATGTCAGCAAGTTTATGTTGACAAGGTATCTCATAGATGGCGTTGTATGTTGCGTATTCTGCATCGAAGATGCAAAAACCTTCTAGATCTAGCGCCACATTCGAGAAAATACCAGACTTCTCCATTAGTACGAGACTGGAACTATTTAAGTAGCGTCACGCGGAAGACTCGGGCAGTTCCATTAGAATAGTGATCTGAGGCGATTCTTTCTAAACCTAATACGGATACTGAGTGCAAGTCAGTAATGTTTGAAGTGTTTACTGTGGGTATATAGGACGTGAAGTGGATAATGAAATGTACTTTGATGACTAAAGTCTTAATGTCGACTGTTTACAGTCTAATAAACTTACCATAGCCTACGAAAATGCCTAAGTATGGGAAGAGGGAATGTCACTTTTCGGATGATAACACAAAAGAGTGGTATTTTGTCGCGAAAGAACGTACGGAAACGTCAACTGCTAAAATTATACCAGTATTAGTTTTCCATCCCCGCACACAAAGCCAATGTGGAAAGAGTATTTTCGCTGATGTCGGCCCGGTGGAGTGTGGAAAGAGATCGACTGCTGCCACGGACTGTGGAATCAGTTTAACTACAAGTTGACTTGCATCGAGTTTTATATATACGTAAAAGGAAAAAAAAAGATAAGCTGAAAAAGGTGAAATCTTCTGAGAAACATGGTGTGCCAATTACTTCTGCCGCAACAAGTTTCATGTAACAGTGTTCTAAGTAAAAAGTATATTAAATAAATTTTCTACTTCATTTCTAGACCCCCATCTGAGAGTGTTCCGACGAGGTGCCATACAACCCTACCCATATGGAAGATCAATGCCGGATTAATGTCCACAAACGTTACACGCCAGTCATCCTGGGTGTGATTTTCAGGTGTTTGTTCAAAGCTGCTCTGGCAAAAGCCGAGCTGCCTTTCCATTTTGATTTCATATAACCATTGCAAACACACTTAAGATAGAGAATAGACTGATGATGCTAAGATTATTCTGTGACAACCTCACATCAGGTAAATGCAAAAACAACATAAACACCATAAGCAGAGAAATATTTCCTGCATCTGGTACATACCACAACATCTTTTCGCAATCCAGTTGTGAACCAGCTTCGACGTTCGTCATCTGTGTTCCGTCTGTTTATTAATTTCCATAAAGGAAAGGAAACTCGACAATATAAAGTAGCTCGTCAGTTCAGTTGGTTCAAGCTGCGTAAAATAGAAATCAGCAGTAGCTCTACACAAGCAACTATCCTAATATTCGTCAGTTGTGAAAGGTCACGGGAAGTAGAATCAGAACGGTCAAACAAATAGTTCAACGCCGCTTCCCCAGAAAAGACGCTACATCCTATAAGCATGTTTCCTTGTTTGAAGTTCTCATAACTGTCATAACTGAACGCTTTCGCTTTGGACACGTGGGGATTCATTATGAATATGTTGTCGTTTCTGCATACGAAGTTATTATATTATGTAGATTCCAGCCAGCTCTAAGCTTTAAAAATCATCACTAGCAGAAAAAAAGTTCAAATGTGTGTGAAATCTTATGGGACTTAACTGCTACGGTCATCAGTCCCTAAGCTTACACACTACTTAACCTAAATTATCCTAAGGACAAACACACACACCCATGCCCGAGGGAGGACTCGAACCTCCGCCGGGACCAGCCGCACAGTACATGACTGCAGCGCCTCAGACCGCTCGGCTAATCCCGCGCACTAGCGGAAAGAGATACTGGGAAAATCATTTACAAATTCGCATCGCATTGAAACAGCTGCTGCAACGTACTGTAAATATAAAAATGTGAAATCGCTTCCCTCTCCCTCCCTTCCTACCAGTCTTTTAAAGAGGCAAATGGCATTTTGAATCGCCTCATAAAGGCAACACAATTTGTCTTACGTTATGGAATTCACAATACTCAGCATGTTACTGATATACATTGTGAAGTCACTTCTTCAGAGGGGCTGACTAGCTATTTTGAAGTCAGGAATATATGTTTTTGACATACAGGTATTATAATACAGTAATTAAATATTGATGGATTGGAATGTAGTATGTTCCTCTACCGGTTTATAAGAGATTAAAAACTTAGAGGCTGATTTTGCAACTGATCATAATATAATATACCATAATAACCACAAATTATATTGCCACGTAGTATTGGCTACGGTAGCCCATTTTTTATCACAGTATTTGTCCAACGACACTAGAGATGTGGCACAGTGAAAACGTCACAGGGCGTGTATTCTAAAGGAACTGGGTTCGTATCCTCTACAGGCAAACCTGCTTTTCTCGTGGAAACGGTAAATCACTTCAGAAGAACGACAGGATACTTCTTCTGTTCCCATTTCCGTGTTGTCAAACCGTGCCAGAGCCGACCACAAGTGACGCCGACGTAGACATGACGTTAAACTAAAACCATACTTCCATGCTTCTTTCTAAATTGGCTACTTCCGAAATTCGCTTCGACGATTCTCTATGTGATGGGTGATACTTCGAACGATTGGTATTCACAAACGGACAATAATTGATTATTCAATTATTGTTCTTCTTAGTTCTTTGTGATCTATTACGCATGTAACAATGGCACAGTCGAGTATCATATTTTACTTATCTATGAAAAGCACCCAACCAACATAGGATATCAACTGCTCCAAATTGTTTGTGGATTTCTGCATTACGTCGTACATGAGAAAAGGCAGCTGTTTGATGCGTCAGGTTTTAGTCCCTTTTCCGCTCTTTCAAAAATCTACATTGCAGCGATTTGCAGGGAAAAAAAAAGAAAATGAAAAGAAATGTCAACGAGAAGGAAACAAAGGATCCTGAGCTGCGCAACCAAGTATGAACATAAATATCGCATACAACCGACGAAACTGTGTCTTATTTTAACAATTAAATGTGTTAACTGCTTCAGTTGGATATACGTAACTTCTCGAAACGTCCATAATCTTATGGAGTTGATTCAGGATGCATCACGTGGCTAGAGGAAGTAAGTTATTGGAAATGTTGTATTTGGCACGCAGCTGTATGCTGTTTGAAGGAATACAGCCCCATGTTTGACGATTAACGTTTCAATTAAATAATTACAGATATGGAAGTAGGTTAGCAGGAAGATGGATATAATTTTGTCTTTTCGCTTCGCTTTTTGTATGAAAGGCTGGTGTGCATAAGAGCTCTCGTACTTAATGAGGAAACCTTTCACTGTACAGTTTCAGAGCTCTTCAACTGTCGGGTCTACTAATCAGCTTAATAAATTTAGAGACAGAACTCATTTCGTATATTTAAATTTTTAATATAAGAAGAACAGCTCTTGTAGTTAAGTATAAAATCCTCTGGGAAATACATTTTTCAAAGAATGTTTCAGAGATTAATACCATACTGTTATTCAACCTGACATTTTTGTGGACAAGGGTGAAAGTATACCAACATAGCAACAGCAAAATTCGAACCTGACCTTAGTCGACTACAGAACCAACGTTCATTCGAAATCAAGGTCGGGATTTTGTCTTTTAATTAACGGAAAGAATAACAAGTAAAATACTACACGATTCATAGTGTCGCAGAAAGCATATGGAGCTACAACTTGCTTTCAGTGACGCTTTAATCACAGTAAACGAATATTTCGTCATCCGTGGGGTACTACCTCCTCTATCTCCAGTTGTCACAGAAGAATCGTTCGTGTTTTTTTTTTTTTTTTTTTTTTTTTTTTTTTTTTTTTTTTTTTTTGTGGTGGTGGGATGGGGTGGGGGACGTTGGTAAGCTTCAACAACATCGAGAAATGCAATGTTTATGGGTACAGGTAAGGGAGCGGAAACGAAAGTTATGTCGGATGACATGATTTACAATCCCTAGGACGTGCTTCCGCAAATGCCTTTCACCACCAGACAGGCGTATTTGAAATCGATCCGAGCTTGGTAAGGAGAACTTTACCGTTTCAAAGCAACAAACCTTGTCACCACACAAACGAACACAGAAACCAGAGATTCCACAAAGAGTAGTTTTCTTCCTTACCTCACTGTTACACAAACTCTGCTTAATACATGTCATTCAACCTAAAACCGTTTACAAGGCAACGTCTATAGTTTTGCGTGGAGCTTAAGGTTGTCAGTTAACTGAAGCGTGGAAAAATCTGTAAATCACGAGGAGAAGAATTCCTGAACAAAAGGACGAAATTCTCAACTATCTACAAATCCACAAGACTATATAATTTCCAAGGCTAGTCTCTGTAGCTAGTTCGATGTTACCTATGACGAGATGTCAGGTTAGATTCTCGGGGATGAATGAAATTTCTATAACGTCAATGTTATTAGCGGAGCTTATGGCTAAAAATTTTTGATCAATAGTTTGAGTGCAATATTGCAAATAACACATGATCACTCGTTCCTACGATGACAATGTTTGGACGAACGACTTGTTGTCCTTCAAGGGGAGAAGGAATCGGATTTTGTATTTTCCCTTCTTTCACGTACCATACTCATCTACATGAAGATGTTTTTCTTCATGTGCTTCTCAAAGGGTCTTTGTATGAATGGATGCTATCGCGTCTTCAACAGCCTCAAGTTTCGTGTACACATGCTTCTCTCATCTTAATGGGAAGACAGACTTCCGTCCCTGCTAATGAATTTGTCACGCTTCGGAATAGAATGTTGTCAACGGAATACCAGCAGAATGCCTGACTAGAATTTAGCATTTTCAAAAAATGGTTCAAATGGCTCTGAGCACTATGGGACTTAACAATTGAGGTCATCAGTCCCCTAGAACTTAGAACTATTTAAATCTAACTAACCTAAGGACATCACACACATCCATGCCCGAAGCAGGATTCGAACCTGCGACCGTAGCGGTCGCGCGGTTCCAGCTTGAAGCGCCTGGAACCGCTCGGCCATACTGGCCGGCTTAGCATTTTCAGTATTTCGGTATTTGCACAACGTTTTCCCAACTACTCTATAGTGAATAATTTTGTTCTCCTTAACTTATCAAGAAGTAAGTCATTGCACTACATTGTTTACACCTACCTCATTACATTTAACTTTTTTACATTGCCTATCAGTATGCTACATTTCAAGCTCTAGTCTATGCATCTAAGATTATCATGTTACCTGAAACGTCTCATGATCCTAGGCTGAAGCTGTTATATTGCACATATGAGGTAAGTTCCTACATGAGATAGGTAAATGCATGAGGTTCTCGGAAAGCTGAAGGGGAAGAGAAATGTAGTAGTACTCTGAATTTAAAAAGGTAGCAAATGAACCACACTCAGACAGAGCCATAAGAAGAGAAGCACCTGCAGCGACACGTTCTCCTTATTATGTATTTTGCTCCCACGAGGGATTATCGCTTCATGTCGTCTCAGGTGTTGACCTGTGACGCGACCGGACATTTCTTACATTTAACTCCATCTCAAGGAGCGTTCTTCGCATTACAAACAGTGTTTCTAGATTTTACAGCAATTTAAATTATTTAATATGCTTAAACAGATAAATGAGACGTTAGACGAGTAAGCAGCTCGTACTCTATTAGACGTTATTTAACTGACGTCGCAGAAAGTAATGACAGTCGCGAGACATATTATCTTGGTACCCAATAAAGTTCTCTGATCCATCACGTACTGATGAGCTTCAGTCGAAAGATGTCAAGCTAAGCAAATACGGTCATTCTTCTTTCAGAATAAGCAGAACTGTCTACATTTCTACATTATGCGGCCCACAGCTCATTGAGTTTTGCGGCATCGTCTCTCTTGGGAATTTTCTGACCCAGATGTACACCCATTAAAGATATTTGTATGTCCATCGAAATAAAAAGTATATCTATCTCTGGGGAAGTTACTATCGGCTACTTAGTTTTCACGCCGAAGTTTCTATTGAGAACTTGTCGTGGAAATCGTAGTCAGCCTGTTTTAAAAATTGTAACAGACATGAAGGACTGCTACGGTACAAATTACCTTCCCTGCAGCTACCTTAGGGCTAGGTATGAAATATTCTTTTTCCAGTTGAACATTCGGTTCGGTTCTGTTCTAATGTTCCCATTAAAAAAGGAGCTAGTTCTGTCAAATTACGAATAATATAACCACTGAACGTAACATGGAACACTTGTTGAAGAGTACTTACAAACACAGTCACTGTAAATAGTGAAATATTTATCGTTTACTATTTGTCAGTAGCGATAGTTGTTGCTTGCCTTTTGAGCCAGGATGTTGAGAAAACAGATAACCTCAACGCTAACAACTAAACTGGCATCTTCATTCTTCTAGCGTCGATTCTTTACACAATATCAAAGATAGTAAAGCAGATCACGATAATCTGTTTAATAACCTGCTACGTTTATACATTGTTTCTGCTGGGAATAGCCTATGTAATAGGGGAACTCGTAACACTGAACGTGTGTCCCACTATGTTTTTAATGTGTATTCTGTACAGTAGTAACTCCTTACACAAACAGAAGTCATTATGCGACCCATGATATATCTGTTCATAGTCTACGTCTATATCTTCGCTCCTGTCAAGAGATGACTTGTGTCGCTGTTAGAGGTATTAGTAGCACAGTAGTACCGTTCTATTTCAATAAAAGTTTTTATATAACTGCTTCATGTTACTTAACGAACAACGAGCTGGCGTGGAAGTGCATCTAAAAACCTCAGAAGATTTGGAAGTGATTGAAAACACGAAAATAAGAAATCACGTAATAAAATAGATAATGACTAGCTGCTGTGCTGAAAGAGAGTAATTAAAATATTGAAAACTACATTGCAATATTAAAATACTTACAGAGGAATAAATCTCAGAAATTACTTGCCAACACTGTGTACATGCAAATAATGAAACTGAGATCTAATATCATGGAAAAATCAGATTTTACTCAGCACTACTTGTGATACAGTATTTATTCTTCAACATATATGAAAGGAACTACATGAATGTAATCGAAAGACACATAGCTTTCTTTGGTCTCGAAAATTATTTCGTCAATATTTACTTCCATAAACTGTTGTGTACATTAAAAGCAAGTGGATAACCTTAAATACTAGGCAAACGGTGCGATATCCACAATTTTCGTAATTATCAGTGCTCAGACAAGCGAACATTTTCAATATAATAAGAAATGTAAGACATACCCATTGTCACCGTTCATTTTTTGAGAATATATTGATTTCACCGTTCTTAAATTTAAAAAAAAAACGAGTAGGAATTGACACGGAATTCAAGAGGAAAACATACAAAAAGAATCTAATCTATATTTCACAAAGTCACTCCCCCTCCCCCAACTCAGGACACCATTGTGAGATGATGGCTAAGACAGGTATGGTAAAGTTGAATTCATCTTTCACAAAGGTGACCTAATGTTTCTTTATGGCACATACGTATAACTTTGTTATAAATGTGTTCAGTCTCTATAAGTTTTGTTTCATACACAGACGTACATAAAAACATATATCACAAAGCTCGCCAGTTAGGAGAGTCTTATTTTTGTAATTTTCTTAAAAATATGAGTAATTATAGGCCTATCCTCTCTGAAGTAAAATAAGAATAAAAAACAATGGAACTACATCAAAAAAGACATTGTAATAATACATTTACATACCTTTCTTTACGCATCTGTTCAGAGGAACCTTGTGAGAAACGAAACAGATCACTTTCTTTTATATGTCAACGCCCAAATAAAATCGAAAAAAAAATTATTATGCTTCATTGTGTCTAGTGTTTTTCTTTCATTATAATTCATTGTTCCTCTCCATATACTGTAGTTGCTCTCCGCACTCTACGGAATCGTCAGCTACTGCCACGGATACTAGAACAAACGGTAAGGGTCACGCGCAGGCAGGCTGCGAGCTGTGACGTCACTGCGTACCCTCTCGCCCACGCAGCACTGCGAAGCTTTTAAGCACATGCCATGTCAGCCTCCAGGGCGCTTGATATGTTTCCAACACCTCGATTGCTTCACTCCCTGGAACAGCGCATGCGCTAAACACGCCCAAGGCGTTGGTTCGGACGGGACTGTACAGCGAGCACCCGCACATCACGTTGCTCATACGGTAAGTCTCTCGGTACCCAACACCCGCAACTCCCAGTTGTTTTTGGTGCACTGAAGATTTATCATAAACAGGTCACTCTTTGTAAGATTTCTTAAACTTAAATGTCAGTTCATGATGCGCTGTCCGTAAAGGCCTTCAGGGAATTGTAAGATTAATAATATTACTTTACCCAACTATCCTTACTCATCGTTGTCAAGCTGTTACACATGTCGAAGTTACGGAGCTGGAGGAAGAGGATTCACATCCTGCTGTATGATAACTTCTATTTTTATCTTCTAGATTCTAAGAGATTCTGGAACCCTCGATGACATTTGTAGTCCTTCTTGTGAGACACATTTGGCCGTTTGTTCCTAAGATACTGTGACTAGCTTAGCACCCGCTGCTTCGCTCGAGTACTGTCTTCATATTTTTTATTTTTCATATACTTTAATTAGATTTGTATGTTGTCACACCGATTCCTCACGTGCAAATCTAAACATTGTGAAGAGTGCATGTAGTCTATGCACACTAAGTCGTAGACACAGTATAAATATTTAATAAAGCAATTCTTCGTATAAGACTTGCACACTACAGAAAAATTTAATTTATTTCATATATTCTTAACCACGTTGTGCATATAGAAATCCATCGTCTAGAAAGGGCGCACCCAATCTTCTGAAATGGATATTCCTATACGTGGAACTGCATTTAAACGTGGTATCTATGTTCTCATCAGTAATGATTAGTTTGCGTGGATATTACAACAACAAAAATAATAAACGTATATTATCCTACAGAGAAATTAATGTATTAAAGTATCATTTCTTGTTATATGCAATTATGACAAAGTAAATTTTTGGTGGTGACTGTTAAACTTTCTTGTTCTATGCAATTATGACAAAGGCGTGTGATGTGTCGACAGAAGTGCCGACACGGTGTGGTTTGAGGAGACCGAAATACACGCTATAAGCTCACGCAGGATGGCGTGAGGCCTGAAACAGGATACGTAATGAATGCTATAAAGAAAAGTACGTAGCTTCTGGAATACTTAACTTTAATCCATCATTTGTATACATCGTTCTTGACGATACAAGGAGGAATCTGTAGATACATGCAATGTTACTAATGGCGCCTTGCTAGGTCGTAGTCATTGACTTAGCTGAAGGCTATTCTAACTATCTGCTCTGCAAATGAGCGAGGCTTCGTCAGTGTGCATCGCTAGCTACGTCGTCCGTACAACTGGGGCGAGTGCTAGTACGTCTCTCTAGACCTGCCTTGTGGTGGCGCTCGGTCTGCTATCACTGAAAGTGGCGACACGCGGGTCCGACATGTACTAATGGACCGCGGCCGATTTAAAGCTACCACCTAGCAAGTGTGGTGTCTGGCGGTGACACCACAGCGTGTTTTGGTGGTGACTGTTAAATTGCTATCTTTGATTTAGTTCACAAATTGCAAAACTTTCTAAACTTTTTAAGCTAATTAAGGCAATACAAGCACAGACTTTCCCGAATGTAATTCTGAGCGAAAAGCGATTTTGGTAGCTGAAGTCGGAGGTTTTTCTTAAATCTGTCTTTTGAATTCTTGTGGTGATATTTACACAGAAACTTTCATAGCAAAACTTTTTTTTTGCTTCTACCGAGAAGTCAAATACCAATTTTCATAGACTTATATTTAAAATGTTTTAATATAAATAATAATTTTCATAATAATTTCGTGCTTCCTTGCACCCCTTTAGAAGTTGAATTTCCAAAAATAGAGAAAGACGTATTTCTTAATTCTGAGAAGTCAGCTACCGATTGTCATAGACAGAGTTTTCAAAATGCCTTAATAGTACTTTAGTAATGATTTATTTTTAAATAAAACTTTGCTCCAGTCTTTCACGCACTTTTCTTACTGTCTGACACGTATTTTCTTAATTTCTGACCGTGAATTCAAATACTAATTTTCGTAGTTCTAGTTCAGAATTGCCCTAGTAGTGACACCTTTTCAAAAAACCAATAATCCCAATTATTCCCCCTTAGGTGTGGCATTTCGAAAAATTCCCTCTTAAATGATGCCTAGAGTGTACGATCAGCACCCTCCATGTTTTAATATAACGAAATACTCTCATAAAAGTTTTCTACGTCTATTTCACCCCATTAGGCATTGAATTTCTAAAAACACTAAAATAAGTATTTTTTAAATTTATAACCTCGAAGTCAAATATCAGTATCCATAAATGTAGCTTTAAATTGCTTTAGTAGTTCTTTATTAAAGATTTATTTTAAAAAAATAATGTTTCAGATAGTTATGGCTTAAAAATTGCCTTATTAGCGACATTTTTCAAAGAATTCTTTCATTACCTATTTCCCCCCTTAGGGGTGAAATTTCGAAAGCTACCTTATTAAACGATAGCTACAGTATAAGATCAACACACTTTACAAGTTTCAAGTTTTTATCCTCGGCGGTTTGGGCTAGGCGATGATTAGTCAGTCGGGATATTTCCTTTCACTCGCATATATCTTGCCGACATTCCTGAGAATGCCTAGATCATGTATAGAATGCCTGATGGTTTTAGGCAAAATACGGTATCTAAGTCTTTTCTGCAAATGTTACATACTTTTCCTACGCATTCTATACAATTTCTAGGCACTACACAGAATGAATAGTACCACTTATGCAAAGTGTTAAAAGGACACAGGATGCGAAACCTTTATTAATTAATACACATTTGAAACTGAAAAAACAAAACTACGACATGAAGCACAGGTTATGCTTACCGGAAAACCATGAAAGCAAAACTGCGATTTAAGTACTTGGTACAGTAAGCAGTTTCTTTTCTTCTACCCATAAAAACATTAATATTTTGTCACTTTGATCTTGTACATAAATTTCACTACTTAAAGAAGAATGCGAACACAATATTGTAACAGGTAAAACGCAAAGCACAACTGTCATGACCTACTTTTTGCAGCAGGGAAGGCTAGAGTGACGCTTTGAATTGCACTTAAATTTCTTTTTCACGGAAAGGCACCTCATATTTTAGCATTTCGTGTTACACATACACATGACAAATAGGTGGTCGGTTCCTGTGTACTACGAAGCAGCTGAAGATCGGAGAGGTATTTCGTGGACAATTCTCATTAAGTTCTTTGAACATAGGGTGAATTCTGATCTTTCATAGAGCTGCTTCAACATTCCTTCTGCAGTTGGAAGTCGGTAAAAACCATCTTCTGTCACGTTCATAACCACTGGCAACAGATTACGTTACTCATTCCGCCCTTAGTCGACGTCGAGAATCGGAACTCGCACTGTCGCACCCAATGATGCAGGAGGAATCTTTTGTCAGAATCTCTTTTCATTTTTTTGGCCTGAATCTCAAGGTTCGATTGCAATTCTTTTTTACTTTGGATAGCTTTCTCAGTACTGCTGCAAACATTGCAAAAAATGCTATCCCCATAACTTTCTAGTTCGTCACCGTCGTAGTCTTTAGGAGAATGTCCGCAGGTGCCATGAACGTTTCGGCCACACTTTCGGCATGTAAGAGCACCGCTAGCTTCTTTTAAGCAGATGCAACAGATATCAGAAGAAGAAGGATTTTCGGTAACCATAGAAATGGAAGACACTTCGGTAAACATGGCTTTAAAATGGTTCGAATGGCTCTGAGCACTATGGGACTTAACATCTGAGGTCATCAGTCCCCTAGAACTTAGAACTGCTTAAACCTAACTAACCTAAAGACATCACACACATCCATGCACGAGGCAGGATTGGAACTTGCGACCGTAGCGGTCGCGCGGGTCCAGACCGAGGCGCCTAGAACCGCTCGGCCACCAAACGCCGGCAACATGGCTTCATCACTGTTTTGGTTTCCTCCATCATGGATCGCATTCTATTCTATGTCTTCTGAAGGGGCTGTGCCTCTTGCATTGATACTTCATGGCTTTCTTTCTGCTGTTTTGTTATTTGTACGCTCTTCTCCCAGCTCTTCCTCAGTCTCTACGTCTTCTAAAACATCGTCAAGTAGGGACAACGTCACGAGACCTACTCTAGCTTTGCAGCCCAACAGACATTTGTGTGGTGACCTGTTAGTCCCAGAATGAGAAACTCTGTTTTTCGTCTAAGTTTGGTGAACCGCAGTCCGTCGTTCCAGCAGCTAGGTTTTTCACCTTGCATCAAAGCACGCAGCATATTTCACACGTTCTGGTTTGCTCTTTTGACGCTCCGCTGACTTTGTTAGCGGCTCGGTTTCTATGGGTGATCTTCCAGGCGGGCCAATACACCTTTACCACGTGGTTTGCTAATTTTCTGCCGTTATCGGGCTGTAGAATCGTTGGAGCACCATGCAACGTAAATTCGTCGATAAGGTTGTAGGGTACTTTTTCCGCTTTCTTTGATTTCAGAGCCCTGAGAACAACAAACTTAGTGAGATGATCTTGGAAGACCATTATGAACTTGTACTCTTTATTAGGATGGGACTGATGAGATCGGCGTGACAATGGGAACTGAATTCCGACAAAACCACTAGCTTGACAGCAATACCTGTTTTTTAAATCCTCCAAGATGCTACTCCAGGCGGGTGTAAAGGGATTGTGCGCAACGGAAAATAATAAACGCTAAAATGAAGACTTGGCCATGTCTGACTACCCCTTGAAGCAGATCTTAGGATCTCTTAATGCTCTTTAACATATAAATTCCAACCTAAACAGAAATGAATGATTAAGGAACTAATTATACTAAATGATAAACGTTGTTGCAGCTTATACATTATTGTGTTTTAAAAACAACCTTTATTACATATGTTGTCTGCGACGACAGGAGAACTCCAGCCACAAAATAAACTCTTTCAAAGAGCAGGACGGCTGAAGGCGGTCCTCTGACTACTATACTCTAATACTGTCTTCTCCTCTCTGTGTTCTACAGACGAGAAACTCGAAGTCCCAGCCACAAGGACGGAGTTCAGATAACGTCTCAACGTAAATGTAGGCAAAAGAAGTGCTCTCCGTCACTGAACGCTGCGTACTCAACGACGACTTCCAACCCGTAGGCGAAGTCCACAAACATATAAGTTCACAACAGTACAGTGCCTAATCGTTCTAACTATAAAATGCCGTGAAAGCAAAAACAGCAAGTCCGTCCGTACCAACAAGAAGCTGAGCGAGCGTCACACACGGGAGCTCAAAACGGAAGAACACGTCTCTCTAGCGCTGGCTTCCCAGCAAGGCTTGCTCCCAAACATCGTAATTCCGAAAACGAGTCATTCTCCCGAAGCCACTGAATATTCTCCCTCTCTACAGATCCTTGCGCAGTGGTTAGACACTGGACTCGCATTCGGGAGGACGACGGTTCAATCCCGCGTCCGGCCATCCTGATTTAGGTTTCCCGTGATTTCCCTAAATCGCTCCAGGCAAATGCCGGGATGGTTCCTTTCAAAGGGCACGGCCAACTTCCTTCCCCGTCCTTCCCTAATCCGATGAGACCGTTGACCTCGCTGTCTGGTCTCCTTCCCCAAAACAACCAACCAACCAACAGATTCTTCCGACCGCCGACCAACCATATTTTAGTCTTTTGTCGTCCAGCGCTGAAAGTTTGCGAGGAAAAACCTGTACTCGCACAATGGTACGCTTCTGAGTAAAAGTCCTTGGAAATAACCTAGCCTGCGTGGTTTCCGAGGCGCCGCTTCTTCGTTCCTCTCACCTGCGTCCAAGATTTTCAGTGTTCGAAAGTATTATCCGGTTATCCTTCCGACCCCTACTACAGTAGCGGCCAGCCGTCACCCTATTGTGCTCCAGAGCTCAGGTGCCATGACGTCTGTCAAGCTACTTCCTGTGTTTAAGGAGGACGAACACCTGTGGGGGGCCTTCCACCCGCAGCTTGAGTTCTGCCTGCCATTTCATCTCCACTGGCTTTCCAACCTCTACTAGTATAGGCAATCATTGATTACGCCGTTTTTATAATAAAGACACTCAGTCACCTTTCATGCAATAAGCGTTAACAATTATTTACAAGACGTACGTGACAATGTCAGTCTCCTTCATATATTCATATATACGATGTACAACCTATCACATGATACCTAATTGTGTTTGTAGATCACGGCAAAGTATGTGGATGAGTTCTTGTAAGGTGCGAAATTATAGCCACCTTGCATTATCCCCACCTAACGAACTATTTTCTGCTAGGATGGAGTAATTCTTACAGTTGTATCTCATGCAGCACAAAATCATATAACCATCTATTGTCTGTACAAGCGAACTAGTAAGAATACGAGGGCAGAGGAACACCTGAACCATGATATGTTCTTCTACAGTCATTCTGCATTCATTCATGGGTTTACTGTCATAAAGTTACTTATTATGTGTTTATTGTAATCTGTCTACCCTTTATGTTTGGAACATTTCTCCGACGCGTGACAATTGTATTATACAATATCGAAAGACATTTAACTAACATTACAAAACTTTTTTATGCTCTTTCAAAAATTGCAGTTCCCATCTTTCTTTTGACTTAAGGCCCACGCTCTCTGTCATTCATCCATCCCTAAGACAAAGGTTGAGGAAAGAAATATTAAAGTAAAGTATCCTAATCTTTCCAAAGTGGTCATCCAATAAATTACATGTGCTTCATTTAGCCATTGATATGCAAAAATAAGCAGTTATGTCACTTATTCAAGAGGTTATCTATTGGTCATTATACAACTATATAAAATTCTGTGAAATATCCTACGTAATTTCACCTGGTGATATTTATGCTCTTGGCTTACATTACAAAAGAAAACATCATTTCACCAACTGATTGACCAAGACTATTTTTTTCCTTAAGGTGTATATCCTTTTAATATTTCCAAACTCTTGTGTTCTAAAGCGTTCTTTGACAAATTGCATTTACATTTACTGTGACAATCAATATTTGTAATAAGATTTCGGGTTGACCACCAATTTTAACTGATGTATTTGTCACAGCGTGTAAAATGTAATACATAAAAACTTAGCATCATTAACAAAGAAATGACAAACAATAATTTTACATAAATACATACAAAAAAACAAAAGTCTGGAAATACACAAATATATAAAAACAGTGACGGACATCGCATATTTATCAAAAGAATGCAAAAAAATTTTACATTAATACATACACAAGAATTTTCTTAAGACTACCCTGAAAAATAAGTATAAAATTATCACAAAAATGATAGATATCGGAAACTGTTAGTTTGTGGGTGTAACTGTTCAGTGTTCACTGCATTAAGCACCTTTTTTATCGAGAGTCACACATTGTTTCGGATTGCACAACGCACTTTCTTCATCATTGGTGTACGGGGATGGAAGCTACAGTTTTTTTGTGTAGTTTAGGATGCAAAGATTGTTGGAGATGGGACAGGTTGCCTTTGCAAGTCAGTCTTTGGACCATCAGCCCATTGTTGATTCCATCAGGTTACCAGCCTCTCGTAGAGCCGATGATATGGAAGGGTCCTCGGAATATACGGCCAGGCAAGTGGGTGTATGGTTTGAAACACCCAAGATTTTTGTCGAATTTGCACACAGTGTGGGGAAGGTACAATCAGATAGGATCGTATAGGTCAGCTAGAATTCTTCTGCGTCGGCTAAGAGAAGTGTAATTGTATCTAGTCTTCAGTTCTTCATGTTTCTTCTTTTACAATGTTTGTGTTCATGCTCTTCTGTTGTTCATGTCACTTCGTTCTCTTCATATAACTATTGTATTTTTGTTATTGGTAATTGTGGACAGGTAGGTTATCTATTTGGTGACACTATACATGAAACTTGAATCGTAGTGTGTGACTCAGATTCCTCTGAAGTCAATGCCAGGTGACTGCAGAGGACGGCGGAGGACCGTAGAAGAAGGCTAACACAGTTAACAGTTCCGCACAGCTATTAGCAGTTGCTGTAGGCTTACTGGAATGTATTATGTGTACAATTGGCTTATCTCGTCTGGATCGTGCAGTACAACAGTGGAGACAAGTTATCAGTGGCCGTTTAAATACCTATGTTACCCCGAAAGAGCAGGGCTGTTGTGGCTGCCTCCTATTACCTGCGCCTTCATTGTCCGCCGCCCGAGATCTTCAGGTCGCCGATGAATAGCTCACGTCCTCATATCCACCGCGACATGACTGATGGCGCCCCTTGCATCTGGACCGTACCGTCCGCTCACGGTGTTGTAGCTGCCAGCGTGCCTCGCAAAGATTTTTGCGCATCCTGCCCTGACTAATGCCCACAATTAGTTTCCGATTTACAACAAATAATATACAATACATAACACAATTTATTGACATTTATGAAATATAAAATTTTCAGATGCACTCACTATTGAGGCCATTTACCTTTACAATTATTATTGTTCTATTTGTACTATTAGCCAAGACACGTATTTATTATTATTTTTTAAAGTATTTTTATATACAGAGTTAATGTTGAAAGGTGGCTACACTGAGCCACAGCGCCAGAGCGTGCGCCAGAGTATTATTCAGCCGCCTCCACTGGCAGGTTGGTTGAGATGTGGTAGTGGAAAGTTCTTGTCGAGAAGTCGTGGTGGAGAGTGCTTATTGAGGTGTAGCAGTGGTGAGTCGTTGTTGAGAAGTTCCCATGGAGAGTGCTTGTTCAGATGTTGTCATATTGTTTTGATGGGCTAGACACCAGATGTTGGATTAGGGATGCTGTAATGTGCTTTTCGTCAATATATATGAAGGTAAAAAAAATTCCTTTTTTTGTATTATTTCAATGTCTTGAACAATAATGCCTATTGGTTGCAGGTTCAGTCACCAAAGCATCTGGCTCGTGTTCTTGTATTAGACTGTATTTCTGGTTTCTATGTGGAATTATAGTATTTCTGGTTTTTTTAAATTACTTCAGTATAAATGGTATTTAAAATATCTTGTCGTATTGACGAAGAACCGTGCCAGATGTGTACGTTGAATCACACTTCCACACACAGAACAGCGGCACTTGTGTTTTGTTGTTTCCTAGGTTTTATAGTTGCTGGGGACTTAATTAATTAATTGTGTTAATGGAAGTTTTCATTCGTTCTTTGTTGTTATTCTATGCAGTCAGATTGCGTACTATACCAGACAGGGCCAACCGGTTACGAGACTGCGTAACCGGACAGTCAGCTACTGAAATTAAAAAGTATTTGCATTCATTATATAATTAAGCCCCCATGCACGTCGTGACCGCTGCTTCGGATCGTCCCTTGGAATTATTCTGATTGTAAAAATAGCAGACAGTAGTATTGTTGAAGTAATTTGTAGTTTAGTAATTGTAGTCTATATTGCATGTGTAGATTTAGTAATTGTCATTCTTCTAATGGTATTTTTGCAGAATTTAATTTTTGATGTCTTGTATACCCATTTGACTACTTTGTGCAATTATGAAGATTTCAATTGTTCGTTAATCGTGTTTGTCGGGAAGTATTTAGTGTGAATGGTATTGTATTGTTGGAGATAAAGTGTCATATTGTGTTTATTTTTCATATAGTGACGAGTTTTGTATGTTTTGTAAATGATTACGCGATCGATGAAAAAGGCAAAAATGATGGATAGTGAGAATGACGAAATTGTTAACATGGTGAACTCGCCAACAGAGGAAAACAGTATCATGAATAATGAAGTAGAAAACAATTTAATAAGCAGGGAAAATAGTCCAGAACCAGTTCAAAACTTTTCACAATTAAAGAATTATCAGAATACGAGATTAATGACAGAAGATTCTGGAATAGTATCGAACACAGATAGCTTTACAGCTATGACGAGGGAAGCTGGTTTTGCGGGAAATGTTAGGGGCGAAAGGAATTTCGAACCAGTCAATGTGGAGCAGTTGATGGGTGCAATATTAAATCTGGGATCACAGTTGGGATCTGAATTAAAAACAATGGAATCACAGTTAAGATCTGAATTAAAAACAGTGGGATCACAAATAGGAAAAATTCAAACAGAGATAGGAACAATTAAAATTGATATGGGAACAATGGAAACACAGTTAGGATCTGAATTAAAAAGAGAGATGGGAACTTTGGCTACACAGTTAGACTCACAAATAGGAACAATTAAAACAGAGATGGAAACAATGGAAACACGGTTAGATTCACGAATAGGGACATGTTTCAAAAACATGAAAGATGAATTAAAGAAAGAAAATAGAGAAGAAGTACAACCGATTTTGAATTCTCACAATAATAGATTAATTGCAGTAGTGATTAGACAAAAGGAACAGGATAGAGAACAGGAAGAAAGAGATCGCCTGATAGTACAAAAATTTTCAGAGTTAAATTTACAATGTGCACATGATAAGGAAGAAATATTTGAAAGAATCGAGGAATTCATACCAAATGACAGAATAAACAACCTAACACAACAGTATGAACAGTTAACTACTAAATGTGTCAATTCTGAAACCCGAGTCGCGACACTTACGGAAGACGTAAATAAACAGAAAGGACAGATAGGTGACTTATCGGAAAGAGTTGAGGAGATTTCAGATAAATTGACAAGTCTTAGTTTAAATGGGGACAGAGATTCGGA
Source organism: Schistocerca piceifrons (assembly GCF_021461385.2). Taxonomy (NCBI): domain Eukaryota; kingdom Metazoa; phylum Arthropoda; class Insecta; order Orthoptera; family Acrididae; genus Schistocerca; species Schistocerca piceifrons. The sequence goes on along the minus strand of NC_060139.1, from coordinate 1,021,328,578 downwards.
TGATACAGCTCCATTGCCATTTGCAGAAACCGAAGAGTACCAGAGCATTAATAAACATGTTGAAAATCAGGGAAAATTTAATGAATGCGTCAAAAGGGAATCAGAAGATTCCAGGTTCGAATCCTGGCAGGGTCGCCACGTCCATGCGGGCTTAATTATATAATGAATGCAAATACTTTTTAATTTTAGTAGCTGACTGTCCGGTTACGTAGTCTCGTAACCGGTTGGCCCTGTGTGGTATAGTACGCAATCTGACTGCATAGAATAACAACAAAGAACGAAAGAAAACTTCCATTAACACAATTAATTAATTAAGTCCCCAGCAACTATAAAACCTAGGAAACAACAAAACTCAAGTGTCGCTGTTCTGTGTGTGGAAGTGTGATTCAACGTACACATCTGGCACGGTTCTTCGTCAATACGACAAGATATTTTAAATACCATTTATACTGAAGTAATTTTAAAAAACCAGAAATACTATAATTGCACATAGAAACCAGAAATACAGTCTAATACAAGAACACAAGCCAGATGCTTTGTTGACTGAACCTGTAACCAACAGGCATTATTGTTCAAGACATTGAAATAATACAAAAACAGGAATTTTTTTTACCTTCGTATATATTGGCGAAAAGCACATTACAGCATCCCTAATCCACCAACATCTGGTGTCTAGCCCATCAAAACAATATCACAACATCTGAACAAGCACTCTCCATGGGAACTTCTCAACAACAACTCACCACTGCTACATCTCAATAAGCACTCTCCACCACGACTTTTCGACAAGAACTTTCCACTACCACATCTCAACCAACACTGCCAGTGGAGGCGGCTGAATAATACTCTTTGGCGCACTCTCTGGCGATGTGGCTCAGTGTAGCCACCTTTCATAGACAAGTCTTAGTTTAAATGGGGACAGAGATTCGGATGATACAGCTCCATTGCCATTTGCAGAAACCGAAGAGTACCAGAGCATTAATAAACATGTTGAAAATCAGGGAAAATTTAATGAACGCGTCAAAAGGGAATTTGAGGCATTACGAAAGCAAGTCAAACAAATTGAAGGCGAAATTGTAGGAAATGACAGCAGAAGAAATTTAGAATCACAGATAGCAGAGGGGTTTGAAGAAAATAATTTGTTTCATTTACGAGATGCAACAAGAGAGCGCCAGGCGCGCGAACTTGACAATAATCGACATTCGGACTGGGACAGACGCGGTAGGTCTTTGTTGCCACGAGGAGAAAACTTTGACTATAAACACTTCTAACTGTTCGGAAATTTAAGATCTTTCGCAATTCTAAGAACGACATACATCCATGTTCATGGTTAGATCAAATTATGTATGCACTTCCACCAAATTGGCCACTAAGTCACAAACTGGAATTTATGTGCGGCTATCAATGTCCTCAGGGGATTCACTACACTGAGTGAATATGTGCCGTAGCGTGCATACGGCCCCGAGCTGTAGTAGTGCTATTTCCCTTTTAGTTTTCTGCACTGCTACCTACTCTTCTATTATTCTTTGAATCTATCAAAATAACTCTTCAACTATCAATCTATCTAGAGAGTCGTTAAAGAATAACCGGATATGACTATTTTACCCAAAAGTGATTTCGGAAACTACCATTTGGACTTACTGTATCTTCAGCAGCATTCATTCGCAGTTTAAACGAAATTTTACCTGTTTATCTTCGTCACAATATTACTTCATATGTTGACGATATTCTTCTTGCTAAACGTTCTTGGAGTGAGCATAACAAAATTTTGGATTCATTATTACGTTGGCATTACAGTGAACTTGGAAAAATCTGAATTTGGTCGTTCTCAGGTGAAATTTCTTGGTCATATTATTTCTACAGAAGGTATTCTTCCTGATCCAGAGAAACTAGACGCTATTCGTAATTATGCTGTTCCTACCACAAAACGTGATGTTCGAAGTTTCCTTGGTGTCTGTAATTTTCTTAGACGCTTTGTTAAATTGGACGATTTGGCCATACCTCGTTTATGTGAACTATCTGGAAAGAATTCTAACTGGTGTTGGGATTAGGAAGCTCAATCAGAGTTTGAACAGCTTCGTGATGCTTTAGTTGCTGCTCCACTTCTTTCACATCCGGATTTATCTAAAGAGTTTTGTTTGGCGACGGACTCATCATACAAAGGCCTAGGTGCACACTTGTTTCAAGAGATAGAAGAAAACGGCGTTGTAGTACAGAAAACTATTGCATTTGGAAGTCGTGTTCTCTCTAAATCAGAAAAGAATTATTCGATTACGGAACTTGAAGCCTTGGCTGTTGTTTGGGCTTTCACAAAATTTCGCATATTTTTGTATGGCAGGCATACTAAGGTTTACACTGATCATCGAGCTCTGGAATTTCTTATGTCAACAAAATTAACACATGGAAGATTGTCACGATGGGCGCTGTATCTACAGGAATTTGATTTTAGTATTGTTTACATACAGGGATCTTCAAATATTATTGCTGATGCTTTATCACGTGCACCTATGGGTTTGAAACAAAGTGCTGAGGGGGACTGCAAGGAAAACAATTATTGTTTGATGTATATTAAAGGTGTTGCGTTTGAAAATTTTATTTCTTCTTCGCTCCAGGACATCGCTAAGGAGCAAAACAAAGATCCAATCAGGAAGGACATTAAGGAGAAGTGGAGGAGAAAGGAAAGTGTAGCGATCACACAGTATTATTTAGTTCGCAATGATATTCTTTTTAAACGAAAATCGGTCGACAACTCTGTTTGGTTAGTTTGTATTCCTGATGAGTGGGTTAATAAATTGATTTGGTACACACATTTCAGTTATGCGCACTTTGGACCCAGAAAATGCTTTCATAAATTACGAGAAAATTGCTACTTCAGTAACATGGAAAAACGTATTCGATCTGTTCTTGCCAAATGCATATTATGTCAAAAGGCTAAGCCGCCAACTATTTCTCACAGAGCACCGTTGTTTCCTATCATTCCATCGAAATTAAAGGAGATGGCTGCAGTCGATTTGTTCGGTCCAGTGGTTCGTTCTACTAATGGTTTTGCGTACATTTTCGTAGCAGTGGAATTGACATCAAAATATGTGTGTTTTACACCTTTACGCAAAGCAACAGCTCGTTCAGTATCTAATGCTTTCATCAAACATTTTCTTAAAGAAGTGGGTCATGTTGATAAGGTTATATCAGATAATGGATCACAGTTTCGTTCTAAAATTTGGCTTCGTTCTCTATGGCGTCGTAAGATTAACCAACTTTCATTTCACTTTTTCACCCTCAATTTAACGCTTCAGAGAGATGGATGAAGGAAATCAGTAAATTGTGTCGACTTTATTGTCATCAGAATCACAGAACATGGGATCAGTATCTTCATATTTTTCAAACATTCTGAATGAACTCCCTAATGATTCAACTTCTTTACCACCTATATTGATATTAAAAAATAAAGCACCGGCAAATCGCATTTCTCAAATAGTTCATCTTCCGCCTACACGAAAACTGCGGCATTCTGAAGTTGTCAACCTGGCTCTGCAAAATATTGCATCTGTGGCTGCTAGAAGAGAGAAATCAGCTAAACGTCCTGGTCGTTTAAAACCTTGTCAGTTGGTCAAAAGGTGTTAGTTAAATCTCACCGTTTGTCTCACAAAGGAAAGGGCTGGTGTCGCAAATTTTTTCTGCTTTATAACGGTCCATACAGAGTTCGCAAAATTATTCATGATAACACTGTCGAAGTAGAAACTCTTAAATCTCGGCGCTCTAAAGGAATACATCATATATCGAACGTTAATATTTTTGTGGAATAACATACTTTTGAGACATCAACAGTTATACGTAAACACACGGAGAGTACAAGGATACCGCGCCGTGTTCCGGCGGCGGCACATACTCAAAGCAACAGTCAAGTCTGCGCGGCGCACAAGGCAGTCGTTGACCGCAAACAATTGCTTCCTACGTCACGCTTACCTACAGCTGATAGAGCGCTCAGTGCAATGCACTGACAGCCGTAAACAAATACACAGTCTAATTTCTCCGAATAAATTCAGTATAAAGCTATAGTGACCTGATAAATTATGTTATTAACGTTCAGTATTTTTCAGGATACGGTTGTATAAAATATTTAGAACTTCAGGTAAATTCTGTGTGTGTCCGACGTTAAGAGGTCTTCCTATCGAGAAATTTTCAGGAAGAATGTAATTTCGAAGAAGAAACTATTAAACTAAAAAGGTAACTATTAATTGGGTTTATTTTTCAGGTAACATATTTCCACTTAGGTACGTACTTTAGACGTAATTTGCTGCTCGCAATTATGTGATTCATACCTTGTGCTAAATTTCATGTTCTATGAATTTACTTGTGAAGCGACGTGCTTGCGTACATTAACTGATTTTGACCGTGATTGATTAATGAACAGGGTTGTTACTTGTGTATATTATGCATCGCTTGGCTGCACTGCTTTTTTCACTGATGTCATATTTTTCTATTATGTGCCTGCTGTGCTTATTTATTTAAATTATAATTGTGACCTGATTAATTGTGCTGATGTGGTTATGTATGTAGGTTACACTTTGTGATTTATCTGCTTGCGCCTTCATGTTTACTTATTAAGATTACATATGAACATTTATTTGTTTATGCTGATATGATGCTAATGACCTGTTTATTATGTAAGATACATAATTGCTGCTTTGCTTATGGATTGCATATTTACACATTTTTGTTTTGTTGTCATCACTACTCTTTAATTTGGTATACAGAAATGCTGATATACTGTGTACGAACATGGAGTTTAGGTCACACTATGGTATTAATTACAGATTGTTCGCTTGGCAGAGCCTCGTTGTAGGAATTGTGCTGCATCCACTTGTTGACATTCTGTTCTCTACTGGTATATTTACTCGCTGTTGCATGTTTTGCTTACGCTCAGTGCCTTGTATTTTAAGATAAGACAATGAACTGCTATAATTCTACGAACGACATTGGTACAAGAAACTTCATTGAAGTCACATGAGCTGGAGGTTTTATGGAAGCTGCATAAATTTATGTTACTAGGAAGGAAACTAACGACATGGCACACCAACACTAGCTTTAGACCATTGACAGTTATTACACTGCATTCTTCGTGAGCAATTGAAATAGTAAGTGACACTTGACACAATAAATACTCCACATGTTTGCTTCTGTTTTGCCATGATTCTTGTAGTGGTGTACACACTGTGAAATATTATGATCATTCACACTCCGTACTCGTACTTACTTACTGAAAGTTATTCAAACTGAAGGCTGTTAGAGGTCATGTATGCATTTTTTTATTTTATGATGGACAAGGTAACCAAAATGTATTTTATAATTCATAATGAGTAGAAGATTTGGCTCAGCTGGACTACACAGAGGTTGTGTGTGGACATTGTGCCTTCGGATTGCATGGGACGATAAATTGAAGTTTGCACTAGGATTTTGTCTGTACTTGTTCGAGGAAATAGTTGTTATGGAAGGGAAATGATGTTAGCGAAATGGTTTATATGTATCGACGTATTAAAGAGGTATTATTGAGGTATTGACATTGTGTGAAGTTGATGATTATTGGAGTTTTAGTGGACAAGAGGTAAGGTAAATGATATTGATGATAAGATTTATACGTATCGACGTAAGAGGTATTATTGAAGTATTAAGATGATGTGATGCTGATGATTACTGGAGTTTTGGTGGATAAGAGGTAAAGTAAGTGAGGAGCATATTTTTTTTTGTTGGTTTATATGGAACAAGGAGGATGAAGATGGCAGACTAGAACACTCAAGTGGAAAGAAGATTGTCTACACACACACTTTGTTAAATCAATAAGCAGTATATATATATATATTTTTTTTTTTGGAGAGAGGAAGTATTTACATATCTTGGCACACTGACAGTTGTTCAGCAACCGTACATTTGATTTGGCTTGGCAAACATTGGTCTTGACATGATGACTATGACGTTGACTAACTACTATTGACTTATACACTGCTGCCAGTACTACTTGATACACATGTTGAACATCAAATTTTGACAGAATTGCATTTACACAGTTAACACTATTCAATTACACAGTAGTACTTAATGTGGATGAAAGATGAGTGAGTGTGTTTTGTGTGTTTTCCTTTCCTAATCCCAAATAATTGGTACTGGTCTATCTCCTAAATATTATTTCACTTGTTTGTTGTGGTTTGCTCTGACACCCATAATTATTATAGGTTTACTGATATTTGTGTATTATTTTATATGACAATTATCTGATATCATTTGTGTGTTTATTATAATGTGTATGTTTAGTGTAAGAGCATTGAGAATAATTTTGTAAAAGCAATTGTGTGTGCATTCAAACTGTTGTTCATGCATGAACTGTCTGATTTGTGATGGTGAATATTATGGACTGTTACCTGCACTTGTTCAACACAATGGGTGCCACTTAGAAATGTTTAATTTCTGCTGTTAAACTCTGATGAGCAGTGTGATTAGTGATAGTGAATATTATGGACTGCTGTCTGCACCTGTTCAACATTGCTGGGTGCCACTGATGGAACTGCTTCTACTGAAATAATGTCACTTGTTGGTGTCTGCACCTGCTCAACATTACTGGGTTCAACATTGCTGGGTGCCATTGTTGGTACTGCTCAACCAGTGATGAGATGTCACTTGTTGCTGTCTGCACCTGTTCAACATTGCTGGGTGCCACTGATGGAACTGCTTCTACTGAGATAATGTCACTTGTTGGTGTCTGCACCTGTCAACATTGCTAGGTGCCACTAATGGAACTGCTTCTACTGAAATAATGTCACTTGTTGGTGTCTGCACCTGCTCAATATTACTGGGTGCCATTGATTGAATAATACTTACGAAAACTATTATGTAAAATCACATGTATGAAAGCATTCCCTACTGTATTATATATTAGGTTATCGAAGGGTCAGTGCAAAGCCAAAATTTATTTAGTTATGTGATATTTACTTATTAATATTACTTTTTAATTTTTGTCTGTATTTTTTTGGACGAATTTGGTGGTATTTTCACCACCAGTGCTGGCAAAAATACCATCAAATTCTGGCCCATGGAGGAGGGGCATATGAAAGGTGGCTACACTGAGCCACAGCGCCAGAGAGTGCGCCAAAGAGTATTATTCAGAGGCCTCCACTGGCAGTGTTGGTTGAGATGTGGTAGTGGAAAGTTCTTGTCGAAAAGTCGTGGTGGAGAGTGCTTATTGAGATGTAGCAGTGGTGAGTTGTTGTTGAGAAGTTCCCATGGAGAGTGCTTGTTCAGATGTTGTCATATTGTTTTGATGGGCTGGACACCAGATGTTGTTGGATTAGGGATGCTGTAATGTGCTTTTCGTCAATATATATGAAGGTAAAAAAAATTCCTTTTTTTGTATTATTTCAATGTCTTGAACAATAATGCCTATTGGTTACAGGTTCAGTCACCAAAGCATCTGGCTCGTGTTCTTGTATTAGACTGTATTTCTGGTTTCTATGTGGAATTATAGTATTTCTGGTTTTTTTAAATTACTTCAGTATAAATGGTATTTAAAATATCTTATCGTATTGACGAAGAACCATGCCAGATGTGTACGTTGAATCACACTTCCACACACAGAACAGCGACACTTGTGTTTTGTTGTTTCCTAGGTTTTATAGTTGCTGAGGACTTAATTAATTAATTGTGTTAATGGAAGTTTTCTTTCGTTCTTTGTTGTTATTCTATGCAGTCAGATTGCGTACTATACCAGACAGGGCCAACCGGTTACGAGACTGCGTAACCGGACAGTCAGCTACTAAAATTAAAAAGTATTTGCATTCATTATATAACTAAGCCCCCATGCAATGTTACTTATAAGGAATACGCATTTACCTATGTCAGTGAATTATTAAATGTCTGTCGGCACCTGTTACCTATAAAAATACATGTTTATTAGTTGTTCACTGACAGAGCACTGAAAGACGTGAGTCGAAACAAGGCCCCGGGAGTAGACAACATTCCATTAGAACTGCTGACAGCCTTGGGAGAGCCATTCCTGACAAAACTCTACCATCTGGTGAGCAGGATGTATGAGGCAGGCGAAATACCATCGGACTTCAAGAAGAATATTGTAATTCCAATCCCAAAGTAAGCAGGTGTTGACGGATGTGAAAATTACCGAACTATCAGTTTAATAAGTCACAGCTGCAACATACTAACGCGAATTCTTTACAGACGAATGGAAAAACTGGTAGAAGCCGACCTTGGGGAGGATCAGTTTGGATTCCGTAGAAATATGGGAACACGTGAGGCAATTCTGACCTTACAGCTCACCTTAGAAGAAAGATTAAGGAAAACCTACGTTCCTAGCATTTTTAGACTTAGAGAAAGCTTTTGACAATGTTGACGGGAATAGTCTCTTTCAAATTCTAAAGGTGGCAGGGTTAAAATACAGGGAACGAAAGGCTGTTTACATTTTGTACAGAACCAGATGGCAGTTATAAGAGTCAAGGGACATGAAAGGGAAGCAGTGGTTGGGAAAGGAGTGAGACAGGGTTGTAGTCTCTCCCATATGTTATTCAATCTGTATATTGAGCAAGCAGTAAAGGAAACAAAAGAAAAATTAGGAATAGGTATGAAAATCCATGTGGAAGAAATAAAAACTTAGAGGTTCACCGATGACGTAATTCTGTCAGAAACGAAAATGACCTGGAAGAGCAGTTGAACGGAATGGACAGTCTTCTGAAAGGAGGATACAAGATAAACATCAACTAAAGCAAAACGAGGATAATGGAATGTAGCCAAATTAAGTCGGGTGATGCTGAGGGAATTAGATTAGGAAATGAGACACTTACAGTAATAAAGGAGTTTTGCTGTTTGGGGAGCAAAATAACTGATGATGGTCGAAGTAGAGAGGATATAAAATGTAGACTGGCAATGGCAAGGAAATCGTTTCTGAAGAAGAGAAATTTGTTAACATCGAGTATAGACTTAAGTGTCAGGAAGTCGTTTCTGAAAGTATTTGTATGGAGTGTAGCCATGTATGGAAGTGAAACATGGACGATAACCAGTTTGGACAAGAAGAGAATAGAAGCTTTCGAAATGTGGTGCTACAGAAGAATGCTGAAGGTTAGATGGGTAGATCACATAACTAATGAGAAGGTATTGAGTAGAATTGGGGAGAAGAGGAGTTTGTGGCACAACTTGACCAGAAGAAGGGATCGGTTGGTAGGACATGTTCTGAGGCATCAAGGGATCACCAGCTCAGTATTGGAGGGCAGCGTGGGGGGGTAAAAATCGTAGAGGGAGACCAAGAGATGAATACACTAGGCAGATTCAGAAGGATGTAAGTTGCAGTAGGTACTGGGAGATGAAGAAGCTTGCACAGGATGGAGTAGCATGGAGAGGAGCATAGAACCAGTCTCAGGACTGAAGACAACAACAACTACAACATAGTTGTTCATACAATAATAGAACTAATCCTCACCAAATCTCAATGCTAATAGTTGCCAATACTACTTGTTAAACTACTTGTTAAATTACTGTTAACTAATGGCCAGTAAGATGTTCATAAAGGTCTAACTACTACAGTGTCATGGGTATCACAAGATCGTCCGATCTCATGGCTCTTGGTTTACCTTTTGGATGTCACCGTAAATATCTGTGAACAATAAAGTGCACATCTGCACACACAAACATACACAAATGAATGATTAGGCGGGCCTCTTCTTCATTTCATGTTTCTGACGTGCTTCCTGTGGACAATTATACTACATAGCAAGTTTAGTGCTGTTATTGATCTCTTATTTTAATCACGCTTTCCCGTACCTTACTGACTAATACCGTGTCTTCCCCGTACCCCCTTTTCCGGTCTGCTGCTGTTACCTTTCTCTGGTGGTCTCTTCTTTTCGTCTTAATAAAGTTTACTTTATTTTATTAATGGTACCTGGAAACGTAAAGATTTTAGTACACCCCCCCCCCCATGAACCATAGACCTTGCCATTGGTGGGGAGGCTTGCGTGCTTTATCTATACAAATAGCTCAACCGTAGGTACAACCACAAGAGAGGGGTATCTGTTGAGAGGCCAGACAAACGTGTGGTTCCCGAAGAGGGGCAGCAGCCTTTTCAGTAGTTGCAGGGGCAACAGTCTGGATGATTGACTGGCCTTGTAACACTAACCAAAACGGCTTTGCTGTGCTGATACTGCGAATGGCTGAAAGCAAGGGGACACTACAGCCGTAATTTTTCCCAAGGGCATGCAGCTTTCCTGTATGGTTCAATGATGATGGCGTCCTCTTGGGTAAAATATTGCGGAGGTAAAATAGTACCCCATTCGGATCTCCGGGCGGGGACTACTCAAGAGGACGTCGTTATCAGGAGAAAAAAGAAACTGTCGTTCTACGGATCGGAGCGTGGAATGTCAGATCCCTTAATCGGGCAGGTAGGTTAGAAAATTTAAGAAGGGAAATGGATAGGTTAAAGTTACATATAGTGGGATTAGTGAAGCTCCGTGGCAGGAGGAACAAGACTTTTTGTCAGGTGAATACAGGGTTATAAATACAAAATCAAATAGGCGTAATGCAGGAGTAGGTTTAATAATGAATTAAAAAATAGCAGTGCGGCTAAGTTACTACAAACAGCATAGTGAACGCCTTATTATGGCCGTGATAGACACGAAGCCTACGCCTACTACAGTAGTACAAGTTTATATGCCAACTACCTCCGCAGATGACGAAGAAATTGAAGAAATGTATGATGAGACAATAGAATTTATTCAGATTGTGAAGGGAGACGAAAATTTAATAGTCATTGGGTGACTGGAATTCGGTAGTAGGAAAAGGAAGAGAAGGAAACGTAGTAGGTGAATATGGACTGGGGGTAAAACAATGAAAGAGGAAGCCGCCTGGTAGAATTTTGCGCAGAGCATAACTTAATCATAGCTAACACTTGGTTCAAGAATCGTATACATGGAAGAAGCCTGGAGATACTGACAGGTTTCAGATAGACTGTATAATGGTAAGACAGAGATTTAGGAACCAGGTTTTAAATTGTAAGACATTTCCAGGGGCAGATGTGGATTCTGACCACAATCTATTGGTTATGAACTGTAGATTAAAACTGAAGAAACTGCAAAAAGGTGGGAATTTAAGGAGATTGGACCTGGATAAACTGACTAAACCAGAGGTTGTACAGAGTTTCAGGGAGAGCATAAGGGAACAATTGACAGGAATGGGGGAAAGAAATACAGTAGAAGAAGAATGGGTAGCTTTGAGGGATGAAGTAGTGAAGGCAGCAGAGGATAAAGTAGGTAAAAAGACGAGGGCTAGTAGAAATCCTTGGGTAACAGAAGAAATATTGAATTTAATCGATGAAAGGAGAAAATATAAATATGCAGTAAATGAAGCAGTCAAAAAGGAATACAAACGTCTCAAAAATGAGATCGACAGGAAGTGCAAAAAGGCTAAGCAGGCATGGCTAGAGGACAAATGTGAGGATCTAGAGGCTCATCTCACTAGGGGTAAAAATCGTAGAGGGAGACCAAGAGATGAGTACACTAAGCAGATTCAGAAGGATGTAGGTTGCAGTACGTACTGGGAGATGAAGCAGCTCGCACAGGATAGAGTAACATAGAGAGCTGTATCAAACCAGTCTCAGGACTGAAGACCACAACAACAACATATAAAATCACTGCTCATCAACAAGACTACCATGTCCTTATGTATTACCCTCTGTGTCCTGTGCTTTGAACGTACAGCTTCGTACTTTTCCTTTATTACATTTTACATGTCTATATCCCATTATTAAACTTCTATTTCATGACCCTCTAACACTCAATATTTCGGTGCGGTCATACGGGATTCCGCAGAACTGGCCACCATGTACACAATTATTCCGTCTCTTTGGATAGCATAAATACAGCATTCCCAAACAAATAACGGTACGCTCTCGCGTAGACACGTGGAACTGGCCACCTATTGAACTCCCGTTTTTCTTGAATGGAGACAAATTATACTTGGACGACACACGAGCATGTCACCGCAAACCCAATTAGCAAGTCACTCATTTATGATCCTATTGGTAAACATGTAAAATAGACACTCATTTCTAATTTTTTTTGCTTACTTTCTTTCCTTACACGCTCCACATCAATTCGTTAATAATTTTTTATCTATTCACACATATTTACAATATTTTTGCAGTACCACTTGTCTCTCAATTTCACTTTATTCCTTCATGGACAGATAGCACATGAACTCTCAACACCTTTTAAAACTCAGCTTGCTGTGCACATAGTTACAACCTACAAAAAAAAAATACCCTAATTTTCTTACCCACGACATCCTGCCCTTTTATGTACTGTAGTACCTCTTTTAACATGATAATATTATAGAAAATTTCATACATCTGCAGCTGCCTTCAGTGTAATACTTAACTTAATTGCTAACTATATACGATACTTTACTTTCGCCATACCAACTCACTTTCATTCTTCCTCCTTATTCTACGCTATTTTGGCGCACTCTCCCAGGGTTGGGTGGTCTAATTTCAACTGAGTGTTCCCAATTCCTGTTGCTATTCACTCCACCCTCTCCTTGGTCCGACCGTTGATGAGTTTCTCTATTGTCGCTCCATGTTGGGCCATTATTTTGTGGCTCCCATCTCCGGTCATTTTGTTGCCTACATTCTCTGCCATAGTTCCTCCACTGTCCATTATTACCACTACGATCTCTCTCGTCCATGTTTTGGTGAGGCGGACGATTTACATTGATCTGCCAATTATGGCCTCTATTAGTCCCTCCGTTGTTCTCCCTTCTTTCACCTTACACGTCTCTCTGCCTAAGTTTTTCTCGCGCCTGCTGCTCGTTGAAAGCGAACTCCAACTCTCTTAGGATACCTTTGAAACCTTCTACATCACTGCCACATTGGCCGACGAGCGTTTACTGGTAGGAAATTGGCAACTTCATGTAACATAAACTTACAATCTCAGCTTGTATGCATGGGTCGAGCAGATACTGATTTCTCTTGGTCAAGTTTTCGAAAAACTTCACTGGACTACGGAACCCTGAACCCTCCAAGTCTCTGCTCACCATTATTTCCTGTTTGATCCTGTCGAATCATATTCCCGAAACCACGGAATATTCTCCCTCTCTACAGATTCTTCCGACCGCCGACCAACCATATTTTAGTCTTTTGTCGTCCAGCGCTGAAAGTTTGCGAGGAAAAACCTGTACTCGTACAATGGTACGCTTCTGAGTAAAAGTCCTTGGATATAACCTAGCCTGTGTGGTTCCCGAGGCGCCGCTTCTTCGTTCCTCTCACCTGCGTCCAAGATTTTCAGTGTTCGGAAGTATTATCCGGTTATCCTTCCGACCCCTACTACAATAGCGGCCAGCCGTCACTCTATTATGCTCCAGAGCTCAGGTGCCATGACGTCTGTCAAGCTACTTCCTGTGTTTAAGCAGGACGAACACCTGTGGGGGCCCTCCACCCGCAGGTTGAGTTCTGCCTGCCATTTCATCTCCAATGGCTTTCCAACCTCTACTAGTATAGGCAATCATTGATTACGCCGTTTTTATAATAAAGACACTCCGTCACGTTTCATCCAATAAACGTTAACAATTATTTACAAGATGTACGTAACAATGTCAGTCTCCTTTATATATTCATAAATACGATGTACAACCTATCACATGATACCTAATTGTATTTGTAGATCACGGCAAAGTATGTGGATGAGTTCTTGTAAGGTGCGAAATTATAGCCACTTTGCAACATTTGGTTTCTTCTGACAATGCTGACAAAGTTGAGTGTAGAGCTCGCTATCATGGCGGGTAATGTTCTTATACTTGGGTGAAAGTTGTTTCAACATCCTGTCCCACCCTCCATGACTAACAGCCAAATGGGTCTCATGGAGTATGTCAAATAACTCGGAGAGCGCGATGTAAAATTGAATATCTCTCGTACCTTCCTTAACAGGATAGGTCGACTTAGTCGTATTCACAGCCATCATTACGTCATAATGTTTCAGCAGCCAATAGTCCCATAGTTCCTTCGTCTTGGTCGTATTAACCTTTTTCACATCGTTGACTAACTTATGGCGACTGGTTTCGATTAGAAAAATACAATTTGTATCTGCATTGGCTCTTCATTGATATAATTCACCACGGAACCGTCGCTGCATGTCAGCATGGCATGATTCCTGTCCTTTCACTACACTCCCCTCCGACATGGTGGTACAAGAACAACGAGAAAGGATGAGAAGAGAGTGGCTGTGAAACTTCAGCCGAATACTACATGCTGGAGAATTATTATGGCGGATACTATACAATGGAGAACTATTATGGCGATACCCGTGACGAGATAACTGAACGTCGCTCAGCAATACGCTGTCTTCGCAGCCGTTAAACGAAGACTCGAACGCCACAGGAAACAGAGGCGGCGAGAAGAAATAGCGGGATTAGGCTTATTATACATTTTGCCAGCAGACAATGCGACCAAGTAAACAATGCCTAGGCAATGTCTAAAATATGGAAGTTTTCTTGCTTTGACTTTCTGTTGTATATATATATATATATATATACCCGAGGATTTGGTTAGACAGGAACCTAAGAGTGCTGAGTGCTACTTGAATTGCTGCGAGAGAAACGAACAGTGGTGACATTTATAATTCCTTCCTTTCCAAGTATTTGCTGTTTACTTCGAAATAAATTGCGATGTCCGAGGAGTGTGTGGTTGGGCAGGAACCTAAGACGACAGCTTTTGCTGCACATTGTAATTTGACGTCTGTAACAACACGACTACTTGCTGAACATCGGCGCGTCTATAACAGCCGTGAGTGGATATGGGTAGTCAGCTCGAAGTACCAAACCGGAATAGCTCGGTTTGACGGTATGTCAAGTCAACCCGAGGTAGGCTAGTACCAATTCAAGTTGTGTTCACGCGGTTTTGCACTAGGCTGGAATTCACAGCCGCCGTGTCGACTGGACCCGAGTTAAAGCGAATTCAGTCTGTGCCTACAGAAAGGGACATCACTCACTGTGATCTTTAAAAGTAAGACATAGGTGTCCGTTTCTTTCTGCGCGCTGTTCGAGTTTGGTATAATAGAGAGTTATTGTGAAGGTGGTTAGATGAACCATCTACCAATCACTGAAGTATGACTTGCAGAGTATCTACATCTACATCTACATCTACATTGATACTCCGCAAGCCACCCAACGGTGTGTGGCGGAGGGCACTTTAGGTGCCACTGTCATTACCTCCCTTTCCTGTTCCAGTCGCGTATGGTTCGCGGGAAGAACGACTGTCTGAAAGCCTCCGTGCGCGCTCTAATCTCTCTAATTTTACATTCGTGATCTCCTCGGGAGGTATAAGTAGGGGGAAGCAATATATTCGATACCTCATCCAGAAACGCACCCTCTCGAAACCTGGCGAGCAAGCTACACCGTGATGCAGAGCGCCTCTCTTGCAGAGTATGCCACTTGAGTTTCTTAAACATCTCCGTAACGCTATCACGGTTACCAAATAACCCTGTGACGAAACGCGCAGCTCTTCTTTGGATCTTCTCTATCTCCTCCGTCAGACCGATCTGGTACGGATCCCACACTGAAGAGCAATACTCAAGTATAGGTCGAACGAGTGTTTTGTAAGCCACCTCCTTTGTTGATGGACTACATTTTCTAAGCACTCTCCCAATGAATCTCAACCTGGTACCCGCCTTACCAACAATTAATTTTATATGATCATTCCACTTCAAATCGTTCCGCACGCATACTCCCAGATATTTTACAGAAGTAACTGCTACCAGTGTTTGTTCCGCTATCATATAATCATGCAATAAAGGATCCTTCTTCCTATGTATTCGCAATACATTACATTTGTCTATGTTAAGGGTCAGTTGCCACTCCCTGCACCAAGTGCCTATCCGCTGCAGATCTTCCTGCATTTCGCTACAATTTTCTAATGCTGCAACTTCTCTGTATACTACAGCATCATCCGCGAAAAGCTGCATGGAACTTCCGACACTATCTACTAGGTCATTTATATATATTGTGAAAAGCAATGGTCCCATAACACTACGCTTTGGCACGCCAGAGGTTACTTTAACGTCTGTAGACGTCTCTCCATTGATAACAACATGCTGTGTTCTGTTTGCTAAAAACTCTTCAATCCAGCCACACAGCTGGTCTGATATTCCGTAGGCTCTTACTTTGTTTATCAGGCGACAGTGCGGAACTGTATCGAACGCCTTCCGGAAGTCAAGAAAAATAGCATTTACCTGGGAGCCTGTATCTAATATTTTCTGGCTCTCATGAACAAATAAAGCGAGTTGGGTCTCACACGATCGCTGTTTCCGGAATCCATGTTGATTCCTACATAGTAGAGTCTGGGTTTCCAGAAATGACATGATACGCGAGCAAAAAACATGTTCTAAAATTCTACAAGAGATCGACGTCAGAGATATAGGTCTATAGTTTTGCGCATCTGCTCGACGACCCTTCTTGAAGGCTGGGACTATCTGTGCTCTTTTCCAATCATTTGGAACCCTCCGTTCCTCTAGAGACTTGCGGTACACGGCTGTTAGAAGGGGGGCAAGTTCTTTCACGTATTCTGTGTAGAATCGAATTGGTATCCCGTCAGGTCCAGTGGACTTTCCTCTATTGAGTGATTCCAGTTGCTTTTCTATTCCTTGGACACTTATTTCAATGTCAGCCATTTTTTCGTTTGTGCGAGGATTTAGAGAAGGAACTGCAGTGCGGTCTTCCTCTGTGAAACAGCTTTGGAAAAAGGTGTTTAGTATTTCAGCTTTACGCGTGTCATCCTCTGTTTCAATGCCATCATCATCCCGTAGTGTCTGGATATGCTGTTTCGAGCCACTTACTGATTTAACGTAAGACCAGAACTTCCTAGGATTTTCTGTCAAGTCGGTACATAGAATTTTACTTTCGAATTCAATGAACGCTTCACGCATAGCCCTCCTTACGCTAACTTTGACATCGTTTAGCTTCTGTTTGTCTGAGAGGTTTTGGCTGCGTTTAAACTTGGAGTGGAGCTCTCTTTGCTTTCGCAGTAGTTTCCTAACTTTGTTGTTGTACCACGGTGGGTTTTTCCCGTCCCTCACAGATTTACTCGGCACGTACCTGTCTAAAACGCATTTTACGATTGCCTTGAACTTTTTCCATAAACACTCAACATTGTCAGTGTCGGAACAGAAATTTTCGTTTTGATCTGTTAGGTAGTCTGAAATCTGCCTTCTATTACTCTTGCTAAACAGATAAACCTTCCTCCCTTTTTTTATATTCCTATTAACTTCCATATTCAGGGATGCTGCAACGGCCTTATGATCACTGATTCCCTGTTCTGTACATACAGAGTCGAAAAGTTCGGGTCTGTTTGTTATCAGTAGGTCCAAGATGTTATCTCCACGAGTCGGTTCTCTGTTTAATTGCTCGAGGTAATTTTCGGATAGTGCACTCAGTATAATGTCACTCGATGCTCTGTCCCTACCACCCGTCCTAAACATCTGAGTGTCCCAGTCTATATCTGGTAAATTGAAATCTCCACCTAAGACTATAACATGCTGAGAAAATTTATGTGAAATGTATTCCAAATTTTCTCTCAGTTGTTCTGCCACTAATGCTGCTGAGTCGGGAGGTCGGTAAAAGGAGCCAATTATTGACCTAGCTCGGTTGTTGAGTGTAACCTCCACCCATAATAATTCACAGGAACTATCCACTTCTACTTCACTACAGGATAAACTACTACTAACAGCGACGAACACTCCACCAACGGTTGCATGCAATCTATCCTTTCTAAACACCGTCTGTACCTTTGTAAAAATTTCGGCAGAATTTATCTCTGGCTTAAGCCAGCTTTCTGTACCTATAACGATTTCAGCTTCGGTGCTTTCTATCAGCGCTTGAAGTTCCGGTACTTTACCAACGCAGCTTCGACAGTTGACAATTACAATACCGATTGCTGCTTGGTCCCCGCATGTCCCGACTTTGCCCCGCACCCGTTGAGGCTGTTGCCCTTTCTGTACTTGCCCAAGGCCATCTAACCTAAAAAACCGCCCAGCCCACGCCACACAACCCCTGCTACCCGTGTAGCCGCTTGTTGCGTGTAGTGGACTCCTGACCTATCCAGCGGAACCCGAAACCCCACCACCCTATGGCGCAAGTCGAGGAATCTGCAGCCCACACGGTCGCAGAACCGTCTCAGCCTCTGATTCAGACCCTCCACTCGGCTCTGTACCAAAGGTCAGCAGTCAGTCCTGTCGACGATGCTGCAGATGGTGAGCTCTGCTTTCATCCCGCTAGCGAGACTGGCAGTCTTCACCAAATCAGATAGCCGCCGGAAGCCATGTACATGTAGATGTAGATGAAGTGCAGTACTTATTATGATTTCTTTCGTTTGAGCGACATTCGAGAATCGTTTCATAAATGTTATTTACAAATGGGTCTATACAAAACTTTAGCATAAAAAGACTTTTGAAGTGGCATGTGGCTACCGTAAGCTCGACCGATCATCGTACAACTCTGACAGCAGAGTGTCTCATAAGTGTGTTTTCTGAATACAGCCTGTAATGTGCTCATGAAGAGCATTTGGCTAACTTAAGATCGTCAGGTTAGACTATTATAGCAAATTCTTGGTGTATCACCCTCTTCAAAATTTGATGTTAAAAGACTCGCAATTTGCGGCCTGCGCGCAGTATGTAATAATGCTCGTGAAAAGGCTTTTGGCCACCTTACGATAAACCAATGGCTGTCAAAACCTATACTGCGAATCTTGGATGTTTCAACAAATCTATTTTCAAAGTTTCAGACCAAAAGAATATGATCGTGAACAGCCATTTGGCTACATAACGCATCATGTTTCAGGTTTCTCACATGTCTACCTTCAAAACTTCACCCCTAAAGACCAAAAATAGCGCCCTATGTAGTATCAATGAAGCTTGAGACTATATATTTAATCATCGATTGGGAAACCACGAAGCTTGGGTTGGCTAACTGAACTGAATCGTAATCTGAGCGGACATGAAATAGTGAACAGCATTAAATGTTGTCTTAGTTTTCTAGTCCCAACTTGGCTTGAATTCGGTTTATGCAAGCATTCAACTCGGTTAATTCGGTTTGACGTAAGCCCGTGTTGGACCATCGCCAGCAGTGAGGTGCGCTTGCCAGGTTCCGAAAGGCCTGGTGCATCGCTTGCCAGCTACCGGGAGGATTTGCGCATGAGCAAGGTGATGTGCGGGTGCTGGCTAATAGAGTCTCCTTTGGTTCGGGTTCCAATGCTTTGTGCTGATTGTTGTTTCTGTTGTTTTCGAATTGCGCGCGAGTCGCGCGCGATAGCCGCCTTGCCACAGTGGGTGCAGCTCCCCTCCCCCCTTCCCCTCCCCCCCCCCACACCCCGTTGGGGTTCGAGTCTCGGGTCCTCCCTCGGGCATGGGTGTGTGTTTGTTGTCCAAGTGGTGTGTAAGCTTAGGAACCGATGACAGCACTTTGGTCCCGTACGAACTCACCATCACAAAAAATGCGCGCGAGTTTATTATTGCTTACGCAATAATGTCGGAATTTTTAATATTCAATAATGGTAGTGAAAGCACAGTAAGAAAATGATTAAAGACCAGTTTTCAACACTTTATTATAATTAAAGGAAACAAGACATCGATAGTGGCCGACCATGCCAGCTCGCAACACCTGTTCAAGGTGCGAGAGGAGGATTGGAAATAGGGTTGCCAACTATTATTCAGGCATTGCGGGAAACCGAAAATTTATATGCGGAACTCGACAACAAAAACGGCACCTACCTCCAAATACAGAAACTAGAAAAAAAGACAGGTATCATTTCTTATCAGGTTTCTTTCAAATTTGAAACAAAATTAATAAAACAAACTCTTCGCTATTACAGAGTAAAAATTTCAACCGAAATCTGCAAATAAGACACTTCGCTCAGTCAATTAGTTTTTGTTATTGAAGAAGTACTTGTCTTGAGATTTGTTACATTTGAGAAATTCATTATTCTTTAAAACATAACTTAGAAAAATCTTTGCATTTGTACTTGCAGTTCCTCCTTTATGTGTTAAACACTCAGTCTATTTTTCAAATCAGTCCAGGCGTTTCCACAGAGTAGCAGCGGACGTGGAACATGGAACGTACACAACAAACTGGAAAATATTTAATAAGTTCGCTATATTCTAATGCTGAAATACCTCATGCCAAGTTTCATACATATATTTTTTTCATTTGAAAATGGTTTTCGTTTACCCTCCTCAGTAATTTCATTTGCTATTTCCTTAACACTGCAGAACTCATTATAAAGTTCGTCCTTGTTTATGAATGGATGAGTGATAATTTTTCGTAAGACATACCCTTCTAAATAAATGTATTTTCCAAAGCGAATATTCGCATTAATGTCAAATTATTATTTTCCGAAAAATTCAAAGCTATCGTCCACGTACTTCAATGCATTTTTTTATCAAAACAGTTTTGGTAGACTCTTGTTCATTAGTTATGAACCTGGTGAAGACATTTGAGCAAATAAATCCAAAGAATTAGTCGTTAATTCTTTACTCTGTTTTTAGGCGTAAATCCGTTAGAATGTTGTAGGTTGCGCAAGATATACCCTTAATTTTTTCCAAAAACGTGATGGCATTCTGAGATATTTTTAAAGAATCATCTAGAAAGCCAAGAAAGCATTCTATTCTCTTTGCGTGACTGTCATCAAAATATTTACCTAATACAACTGGACAGCTATCTCCAAGAGTTACAAGATAATGACATCAACGCTGGAAACCCGCGTAGAATTTTACCAGTAGCAGGAAGCAATGACAGCCACCGTGTTGTAACATGTTTTATAATACTTTGGTAATGTATTCCAGCATAAGAATATGTTCCTTTAAAGTTTGGACTCTCTGAGCGTGATAGTATAAGTGCCCATACACTTTAAGTAACAAATTCTCCACGTGAAACTCGCAATTCTCTATAGAATGAGCGGCGGAATTGCGTACCATGTGCGCTGAACACACTGCAGCCAAGATGTTGGCATTATCAGGAGAAAGTAGGTTGCAAACTGAAGTATTTGCGCCAGAATTAATGGTGACGTTGTCGGCTGAGCAAGCAGGTACATTTGTGAAATCTAAATCAATCGCTTTGAGCCTATTTTTTATATTATTATAAATGTCGATCGCTTTATCATCGGCATTCTCATAAAGATCAAGCAGGAGGTGCCGAATCCATTCTCTGGAGGGTAAAATCTGGCAATTATTGCAAACAATTTTTTATGTCCGTGATTTTACGCATTTGTCACATGCTGTGAAACAAGCTTGGCTTTAGTTTTTCCACGATATCTTCAACTGATACTGGAGTCAAAACATTTTAAATTACAGAGGATGCCTTAATTCTACCGAGCGATATTTTTGATGCAATTAAGCATTCACTAAACATCACGGAGCGTAACTTTGAATCGCAGTCAGCAGAATTGTTCGAGACATTGAGGTTTACGTCAAGGAAATGTTTTGTCAATTCTGAGCTGACGATTTTCCTCGTCTGTCAGCAATATGTCGCGCTTGAGATGCAAGATCACAAATGATTTCACACACAGATTTCAAAAAGCTTTACGCACATTTGTGTCAACTTTCTTTTTTTCTAAAAATGGTACGAATTCTCCTAGTTTTGCCGGTTGGAACACATCGGTTTACACTTTTTGCCTTTTACTTTTTCACTGTCGCTGTCAGTTATTTCAGAATCACACGTCTCAAATCCAAACAAACTGTTCAAACACAAGAAAAGCAAAGTGTCGCCAACATACTAAACACTATTTGTTTTGTAAACCGCATAAAAATACCGATTCTCTGTGACAAGTAGGAGTACTAACTGCACGGCGCCGGCGAAACGCGAAGCAGCGGAGGAGAAGAACGAGCGAGCGAGCGAACGAACGCCTGCGACACTCATTTGTCTCTTTCCAGGGAAAGTGCAGCCGCGAGCGGCCGCTGTCATTGTCTCCGCTCGCGAAACTGTCGCATGTACGCAACGCGGTGCCCGCACTTTACTTGAATGGGGTTAGAAACCTAGGCCAGGTTTTCTTTTCCTTCTATTTCGGCTTTGGCTTCCAAAGACCGTAAAACCAACAACAGTTATAAAGCGGCAAAACATATAATCGCAAAAAAGCAGAATAGAACAAAATTACGAAGTTAGCATACAAACATCCACTTAAAGTAAAATCAAAGCGCAATTAGACAGCAGGTGCAGTGGTAACAATGACACTGGAGCAGAATTGCGAACAGCGCCGGCCAGTGTGGACGAGCGGTTCTAGGTGCTTCAGTCTGGAACCGTGCGACCGCTGCGGTCGCTGGTTCGAATCCTGCCTCGGGCATGGATGTGTGTGATTTCCTTAGGTTAGTTACGTTTAAGTAGTTCTAAGTTCTAGGGGACTGATGATCTCATTTGTTAAGTCCCATAGTGCTCAGAGCCATTTGAGCCAAACGTGCATATGTTCGTATAGTAAAAGACAGAACGTGAATAGGCAGACACCGTACATCATACAAAAAGTACAACAATAACTGAAGAACATAATTGCAAATAACGTAACAATGTGAGAAGTGTAGCATACAGACAGACGTTAGGTAAGGTTAACTACAAAGTAGGACCATTAGCGTACCGCAGACACACATGGCGGGACGTCCCACCTTACGCAGGGCGGTTGGCAACCCTAGACGGAAAGACGTTTCCATAGACAATGTATGATCTGGCGTAGTGGTTTTGCGGGTGTGATGTGGTGAACAAATTTTGCTGTTGGAGATGTCTGCAGTTTTGAAAGAAAAAACTGCATGGAATCATCAAGGACACGAATACTATCTGAATACTGCTCTGTAAAAACACAAAATCTGCACAATGAAAAAGTAAGAAAGAACAGGGAGATATAAAAGAGGCTCATTAATGGTGTTTAGGGAAACAGTAACCGGCATTTCGAGGTCACAATGAAAACTAAGGTACCTTCAATAGGGGGAATTATATGGGATTTCTTATTAGAAGGGATGAGTTTGATTCTACACTGTAACAGCAACTGCTACATTCTTCCGCAGAAACACTGTAGGTATTCAGAATGATTTAATAACTTCAGTTGCTGATGTACTGAGAGATGAGAATTACAATGAAGTTTTGTGGCCATCACGCCTGTTGTGCGGAAAGAGTTATTTCTGTAGATCACAGAATCTACAGAAATAACTCTTTCCGCTTTCCAATGGCTGAAGAAATTTTTTGTAAAATTTGAATCTTATACAGAATGGTTTGTACATAAAACTTATTTATGTCAGCTTACCTTCAGTCAGTCAGCTCTTGAAAGTTACGGCAGCAACAGGAAGTGTCCAAGAAACCTACAAACTAGTATTTCCACCTGCAAAGTGGCTTTATTTCCAGCTCAAGTGTAACGCATGCATTAGTAGCCTCCGTCACTAAGTGCTATGCAAGAACGCGGTGCACCAGAGCTGTAAGTTGAATACTGCTCCGAGTTAGAGAATGTCAGAGTAAAAACTGTCACACAAAATACTTCAGTCACAAAGTTGCTCACTTTTTCAATGTTTATTTTTTCAACTTCAGCACAACTCCCATGATCTTTTTGATAAATACAGTAAACTGGCCGGAATATGAATACATTTCACTTTTACCATCAAAACGAGCAGAACTTAGAAGGTATCTGATCTCGAAATATGACTTGAGTATCAAAACTACTGGTGCTAAAACCCTAAGTTTCCGTCTAAATCGAATGTAAACGAAATACATGATAATTGGAAATGACCTCTGTACATGAAATGTACAACCAATGCTCTTTCTGTACGAACTATTTTTTATTATTCAGGTTATTTCTTACCTTATATGCCAATTCCTGATATTCATATTTGAAAATTGCATGTAAATGTATTCATATATTCAGTTTTATGAAATTCAGGAGATAAGTGATCTGACATCTTCATTCACAATTTTCATGGTCTTCCAAGAGGCTTGAATAAACTGAGAGAGATTTCGATAACCTATTTCAGCGATTGGAAAATATTAGGTTTCTTTCGTTGCGTATGTGAAACTGTCGCAGTAACGTCCGATACGAGGGACACAAAATGCCAGTTCAGTTTTACAGTCATGCCACTGTTCTTATTCTGTTGACAATTAGATGGATTCATTCATATTAAAAATCTGAATCCGTCTCAAGTGTCTGTAAGAAATTATGCATTAGTCTGTCTATCTTTGTAGAAGTTGTTCCACGCCATGTCATAAATCAGAAAAAACTTCTGATGCTCTTGTCCGAATTTTGTTTCGTGACCCTTTTGTTAGTTCGCTGGTACGACTAACTATTAACGAAAGTTACATCATGCGAGATAGTGCTGACCCCACTGGTTATATTAGCTGACGTAACGTGATTCACTCAACGTGCTATCTTTAGTATTCTGCCACAGAGGCGTTTAGATTTTACCAATCTGCAGTGCCAGCTGCGATGATTTACGTATGAAAGATTAACAGGTAGCTAAATTGAGTGATGTTTTAGCATGTATCGCCGTCCTTAACAGTGATGAGATGAGACCGAAGAGAATGAAGTCTTTATCCGTTGACTAGGGCCATGTTCCAGTGTACCTTCTACCATGACTACAAAGTTCTAGCTCTTCTAACAAGGTACGTACAAGGTGATTATAATTAAACTTTCAAACCGCTGTAGAAATAATACCACTGTGCAAAATAACGTCAAATTGAAATGGAATATTACCGAAGAAGGGGGTACCCGTATGGAAGAAGGAAAATAAATAGCTACAAAATGTACCAATCGATGGCGCTGTGCTTGTCGCTGTGGCCGAGAGGTTCTAGGCGCTTCAGCCCGGAACCGCACTGCTGCTACGGTAGTAGTTTCGAATCCTGCCTCCGGCATCGACGTGTGTGATGTCCTTAGGTTAGTTAGGCTTAAGTAGTTCTAAGTCTAGGGGACTGATGACCTCAGATGTTAAGTCCCATAGTGCTTAGAGTCATTTGAACCATTTTGATGGCACTGTAAGCATCATAATTTAATAGTGATAGACTACAAATGACAAATGATTCATACAAAAATGCCTAAGGTGTTCGTCTGACATTAAACAAACTGTACTACTCAGTTTGCATGGCTGTACAGATGTGATAATGTTAGTTACGTAAGCCCATCCACCTAGGCAAGGTCATATCACATCGGATGGGAAAAATCGGTTTTTAATTGTCCTGAAGTCAAAAACCGCATAAAAAGCATGAGTCAAAATCAAATCGCGTTATTGATTTCCGTGTTACTGGTGCAAAACATGTTCAATATGCTGTCCACTGTTTTTTGCAACAAGTTGAAATCTAGAAGCACCATGTTCCACAACTGATCGAAGTGGTTCTGGGATCACGTTCAGAATGTGTTGCACAATGCGTGCCTTCAATGCAGCAAAGTTTACAATCGGAACACTGAACACAACATCTTTCAGATAGCCCCACAGCCAGAAATCATGCGGATTAAGATCAGGTGATCGGGACGGTCAGGCTGTAGGGAAATGGCGGCAGATACTTTTAACATTTCCGTTTCAGCAGCTGCATAACTGGATTTGCAAAGTGCGGAGGTGCGCCATCTTGCATAAAAATTACCCATCCGCTCATCCACGCTGTTGGAGAGCTGGAATGACGTGGTTGCGGAGAAGACACTCACAGTGCTTAACAGTGACTGTACACGTAACAGGACCGGAAGCACCTGTCTCTTCGAAAAAATATGGCCCTGTGATAAATGATGCCGTAACCCCCCACCATACAGTGACCTTTTCAGGATGAAGTGGTACTGGTTGATTAGCGTGTGGATTTTCCGTTGCCCATATTCGACAATTCTGTGTATTGACATATCCTGTAAGATGGAAGAGAGCTTCGTCTGTCCACAAAATCTTCCACAGCCAATCATTGTCCACTTCCACGCTTTAGAAATTGTAAAGCAAAGGTCTCTCTTGTTGGCAGGTCAACAGGAAGCAACTCGTGCACATGGGTAATTTTGAATGGATAGCAAAGCAGGATGTATCGTAGGATTTTACGCACCGTGCTCGCGGGTATGTCCCATTTTCGCGCAATTAATCGTGCACTACACGTTTGCACACCACCACTCTTGTCCTCCTACAATGCTGTGGCCTCTGCTCCCACTGACGTTGAATCAATTCGTTTCCTCCCTCTACCAGGTTGCACACCAAAAGAGTCCGTCTTTTCGAATTTCGGAATCATTTTCTCCAGGCCCACGGCAGACACCGGGTCAACGCCTTTTTTCAAACTCCTCAGTGTGCAGAACTATTTGTGCGCAGTCATCGTTCTTGTAATACAGCTTTACAAGCAGAACGCGATCCTACATTGAGACAGTCATGACGAACGTTGCAGACGCGAAAGAAGGAAAAGTCATGTACCCGGAGCGTTTATACCAACTTCAGTGGGTCGTGCGCATGACATGTGTTTTCATTTACATATTCTGACAAATGCAGCACCATCTATTGATGAATTTTCACATTATTTTTTTCTACTGCCATACGTTTTCCCCCTACTGTATAATATTCCGTTGCAATTTGACCAGTGGTGTTATTTCCACAGCGTTTTGAAAGTTTAATTATAATCACCCTGTACATGGCCGTTGGGAAACTTATGCGACACGTGCAGGAATTTCTGAATATTTGTGACTACACGTCTGGCTGTTGGCAAATGCGAACCAAAGGAAGTTGTTTGAATACGTACGTTCATTAAATCCAGAAGAATGTGTTATATTACAGAAAGTATATTGACAGTACCAGCGTATTGTGCAAGAAAAGCGCTAACGATTTACAACCAATCATCACCCTAAAATAAAATTCAGCAGAGAGTTTGAAATAAATTAATAGCGTTAACATTCTAGACCTAATTATTTACAAGAATTATAGACGAATAAATTCGGAATTTTGCTGTGGATGGCCTCGTAAACGAATGTTCGTGCCGTCCGAAGCGATACAAAAAGGCGTATTATCGAATTTTGTTAAACGGTGTGTTGAACTTACCACCTGAAGGCGACGAAATTTAAAAAAAAGAACTTAATTTTACAAACCCAGTGGCGTTAGCAAAGGGGTCTAAGGAAAATGATGACATAAAATGAATAATGAGCTAAAAAAACGAACGTGGGATTTCCACAAAAAGCAGGAGTCATTGTTATTAAATTAAGTAACAAAGGAGTTACAGGCACTGGCTGCGAGTGGACACTGACGGAAATCAATGGCGAAATTTGAAAATTTGTGCCCGACCTCGACCCGAATCCGAGTTTACAGCTTATTAGCCATATGGCTCTCGAGCCATACTCAAATTCTCAACTTATCCACACACTGTATGTAGTGCCCTTTGCCCATTATCCTCATTACTCGTGACATTTCGTCGAGTCCCGTAGAAGTTCGAGCTTGGTGTGCATCTGCACTGAAGAGAACAATGGCCGTCTCGCGTTGATTATACAGTGTGGTCCATTGATAGTGGCCGGGCCAAATATCTGACGAAATAAGCATCAAACGAAAAGACTACAAAGAACGAAACTCGTCTAGCTTGAGGGGGGAAACCAGATGGCGCTATGGTTGGCCCGCTAGATGGCGCTGCCATAGGTCAAACAGATATTAACTGGGTTTCTTAAAATAGGAACTGTGGTGTCACCGCCAGACACCACACTTGCTAGGTGGTAGCCTTTAAATCGGCCGCGGTCCGTTAGTATACGTCGGACCCGCGTGTCGCCACTATCAGTGATTGCAGACCGAGCGCCGCCACAAGGCACGTCTAGTCTAGAGATACTCCCTAGCACTCGCCCCAGTTGGACAGCCGACTTTTCTAGCGATGGTTCACTGTCTACATACGCTCTAATTTGCAGAGACGACAGTTTAGCATAGCCTTCAGCTACGTCATTTGCTACGACCTAGCAAGGCGGCATATTCAGTTACTATGAATGTATTCTGAACAGATAATATTGTGAATCATGTACCGTCAAGAGCGACGTTCATCATTAATGGATTAAAGTTAAGTATCAAATTAATTACGTCCGCTTTCTGAATCCTAATTCCTTGTCACGTTCCAGACCTCACGTCAGTATAGTCCCTCCCTCCTCACGCCAGCCTGCGTGAGCTAAAACGCGTGCATTTCGGCCTCCACTAGTAATACGGTGTTGGCTCTTCTGCCAACACAACGTAGGGAAAATGACTTGCCGGCAATATTATAGAAAGGAAACCGGATATAAAAGATGAGAAGGGAGTTATGATTCTGCGAGGAGACTTTAGCAGATCTCTGAATGACCCAATAAGGCCACTGGTGTACACGAAATTCCTTCAGTATTGTTGAGATACTTCGAAAACAACGACAATGACAGTCCAATGAAGCTTTGCGCAGATGTGTTAGGCAGTGTCTCTAGAATGCGTGTCGATATCGTCATGTCGCTCTTTTCAGCTCTGAGCCCACAGTGAGCACGTTAAGATGCCGAAAACAATAATCTCTCCCGCCAAGTATTCGTGCTCACTGCGAGTTTTGCCTGCTTTCATGCGATCCCATGCATTTCCTTCTTCATGACAATTCTTGGCCCCAAACGCGATGGCAATGAGGACGCTCTTGCAGCGTTTTCAATGGGAAGTGTCTCATCACCAACCACACAGCGCGCACTTGGCTCCCTCTGATGTTTCTCTCTTCTCACATGACCCACTGGCTATGAAGACAACATTTTGGCACAGATAAAGAACTGCACACCAGCGAAGAGATGGGGGGGGGGGGGGGGGGAGCACAGGCGGCAGATTTCTATGACGAGGGTATTGGAACGTTGGTACAACGCTACGACAAATATCGTAAATTCTGAAGATAGTGCGGATAAAACACAGGGAACGAAAGGTTGTCACAGAAAGCAGACTACACTTGAAGATCATGAAAGCTATGCAGTAGTTGAGGAGGGTGTGAGAGGTTTGTAGCCTATCCGCGATGTTATTCAGTCAGTACAGTGATCAAGCTATGAGCGAAACCAAGGAGAAATTTCGAACGGGAACTTTGAAGAACAGTAACAAAATCTTCGAGGATTGCTGGTGACGACGTAATTCTGTCAGAGACGGGAAAGGAAATGAAACAGCAGATGAACAAAGCGGTAAAGATGCTAACGTAGTAAAACAAGGGTAATTGAACGTAATGAATTAAATCAGGCATGCTGAGGGAATTAGTTAGGAACTGAGAAACTCATACTAGTAGCTCAGTTTTGCAACGGGGGCAGCAAAATAACGGACGATGGCCGAGGCAGAGACTCTGCAGACATTTTTGGAGAGGAGGAATTTGTTGACATCTGACATAAATTTGAATGTACTTGTCTGAAGTGAGGGCTTGCACTGAAGTGTAATCTGGACAATAAACAGTTCAGACAAGGAGAGCTTAGAAGCTTTTGAAACGTATTACTGCGAGAAGAGTAGATGAGTAAATATGGTAAATACTGAGGAGATACTGTACCACAACCTGACTAAACGAAAGAATTGCACATATCCTGAGACATAAGGGAATCATAATTTCCACAGCAGAGACAGCCATGGACAGCTGCATCGAACCAGTCATCAGACTGATGACAACAGCAGACTGAGTTTGTAAAAATAGGGCTAACCCTTTTAGTAAAATACTTTAACGTTAAAAGAATCGACTTTCTGATCTGTACGCACAATGTGCTTTAAAAATTTGAATAAACTCTATAGTGCTAGAAAGATGAAAATTGGTTTAATACCTTTTAAGCTAGAAATGTATAAAAATAAGACGATAAATCACAGTTTTTGTCACCAATTTCACTTCAAAGCCAGTATCAGGCGCTCTTTCATTGTAGTGATTACTAGTACCGGAAACTTAATATTATTCGAAGGCAGATGGCCGATATGATACATATATTGATCGAGACTGTTAGCAGCTTCTTTCGAGATAGGACAATAGGGTTCTGTTCAGGAAAATTTGTCCTAATGGAATAAAGGTCTGCAGACAACGAACTGCTTTTCAATTGGAATGAGATACATAATGCACCGGTTTTCACAAACTCTCCCACATTCTTTTTATAACAACATAATACTAATGTAGATATATTCTGAAAGTTAATCCCCACTGATGTTTAATAAGATAATCTGTATCTTCTTGGAAATGTTCACAGTACTAACACCAGAACAATATTACTAAAGTAGGCTGACGCAAAATAGCACGTTTTAGAAAAATAAACCTATTAGACGGGAGCGTAGGTAACTATTCAGTTTCTGAAGTTCGATAAAAAACTGGGTTCAATGTACAGCTATCAAATTTATTCACTCGATAAAAAATTCCAGCCTCTTCACAGGGAACATTATTTCCTTACAGGTGTGAAGTAGATCGAATCATCACAGAGACTTTCCGTAAAATAAAGTACTGGAGTATTTATAGTAAGAAAACGCTATCTAACAGTGAAAATGTAACCAGGATGAAATAAATGTTTGTTAACTATACCGAAAACGCTGATAGCGAAAACGTCGACGAAAGATTCGAATTAGCTCTCGTTTCCAAGTCAAAAGAGTGTGCATTTAGTTATAATTATATTCTATTAGCATTCATTGTCAATCCTTTCCCATATAGATTTCGAAATCCCGCTGATGATAGACAGGGTGATGAAGTTTCAGGCAAAAACAGCTGTGTTTATTTTGTCGCTATTTTTAGTCCGGGTTCGTAGAAACAAGAGGAAGCAGAAAATGAAGGAAGCAGCGGAGTATTAGTGGTGTGGTCATTCTTGTGATTCAATATCTCTCGCAAATGCGTAAACATTGGCGACAATTTCTGCTGCATTTGCGGACAGGATACAAACAAGGGCGGCAAATAACGCCTTGTATTAGGAAGGCGTACAGCTTAAACTTTGTGTGTGAAATCAGGGACTAGGACAAACCCTGGGCTCCCATGTATATCTTGTATCTCGGGTCTTCATTCGTGGTTGAATCGTAAAGATCTTCCATGGGGTTTGTTATACTCATGATCTTGCGAGAACCATGAAACAATATGAGCGATTGTTACTTTTGGATGAAAACTCCAATAATATATGGTATTTCCAGGAAGAAAGTGTGTTTCTTGGGTATCCTAACATATCATCGGCCATGCGACTAATGCCAAAAAAATGTTGAGATTTGTGCGAAATCAACAGCAAAGGTCATCAGTCCCCAAGCTTACACACTACGTAACCTAAATTATCCTAAGTACAAACACACACTCACCCATGCCCGAGGGAGGACTCGAACTTCCGACCAATGCCTCACGGAGACGGACTGCCTGTCCCATCTGACTGTGACTGTGACGAGTGCGGTAGCGCTGCACCATCAGCTTCAAGACCCAGTTCTTTGAAAGATCCTGATTTTGTGTGTCACCATGACTGTACAAGGATTCACAAAATAACACAGCGTGAACTTAATGAGCAAGTTAGAGATATGGAATTGCCGAAAGGTAAAGCTGAACTGTTGGCTACAAGTCTACCAAAGTGGAATTGTCTTGATAAGACGGCAAATGTGACTGCGTTCCGTAACCGCCCTATTCCATTCCTTCCATTTTTCGAAAGTGGAAAGAACTTGGTATTTTGTACTGATGTACAGAGACTACTGTCAGCAATGGGTATTGACTATAAGAGTGGTCAGTGGAGTTGTTTATCGACTCCCCCAAAGTCTGAAGTGTGCGCTACAGCATAATGGCAACTTATTACCATAAATTCCAACTGAGTATGCACCATACGCGAAAGAAACATATGATAACATGAAAAAAATTGTATTGCGATTGAGATGCGTTAAGTTTAAATGGCAAAATTTCTGAGATCTGAAAGCATGGACATATTAGTTGCGCTACAACATAGCTAAGCCAAATTCTGTTCCCTTCTTTGCCTCTGGGTTAGGTGCGCCATAGCATTTCATTATAAAAAGAAAGGTTGGCCTAAGCGTCCATCATTTGAACTAGGATACCACAGTGTTATGCACGAAACACTTGTCGAATCCTAAAACATAATTCTCTCCGCTCTTTATATAAAATTGGGAGTAACGAAAAACTTCGTTACGACCACTGGAAAAAATGGAGAAGCGTTTCTCTATTTGCGTGAGAAATTTCCACGCCTTAGTGAGATGAAAATACAAAAAAAGAGGGGATTTTGGTGGGTCTACAGATGCGAAAACTTTACAAAGATGAGCATTTCAACACCATCCTGACAGGTGATGAAAAGTTAGTTTCGGATGCCTTTGTTCAAGTGTCAATTAACTTTCTAGGAAAAAAGTGGGCAGAAAACTACAAGGATCTTATGATAAATCTTCTGCACTGTTACAATAGACTGGAGCGCAAGATGTTGTTAAAGTAACATTTCCTAGATTCCCACTTGAACTTCTTTCCTGACAACTGTGGTGCAGTAACCGACGAGCACGGAGAACGCTTTCACCAACAAATTTCGGATATAGTAATGAGATGAGATGCCAGGGAAAGTAGTGCGTCAGTAAGGCCAATTGCTGTTGGACACAAATCAGGTAATCACCAGCAGAAAAGTGCAACCAGAGCCAGGAAAAGCAGTTGGACCATCAATGACTTTTCTCCGAGGAATAACACCAACCTAAATACGTGCATAATCTGACATAAACACTAACGCAGAGTTATCACAAGTTCAAAACGAGAGCTAATCCTGGATTTTTATTAACATTTTCGTTGTCACCTCACTCGAAAACATAAATGTTAGCTGTTTTCATACCAATTACGGAAAAATATTTGTTGCCTAGTGTCATCTGTATAATATAAATATGGAAATGTTCACAGTACTAAACCCAGAACAACATAAATAAAATATTTTGACTCCTTCTAGTAGTTATTCACAGGTGAAGAGGCTTGCACAGAATAGAGTAACATGGAGAGTAACATCGAAACAGTTGTCGGACTGAAGACCACAAGAAAAACTTCACTTTACTTCAGTTTCGTCATATTGTCTGTGGAAATGCGTTCACCGTGACCAGATATTACAAACTTTGGAAGATCTATACTGACTTTAAGAACTTAAATGTATTTTAGAACAAAAGCTCCAGTCTCAATGTTCCCAAAATGCTCCCCATCACCACCTACTGAAGCAATCCCACTTGTATCAATGTAATCTCTCTCAGGAACGAACATTAGCCTGCTACCACAGAACCACAAATAATGCTCGTATGTTACTTTTTCAGAATAATTATAAATTCGGTTGTATCACACATAGCTGCCTATACTTAGAGGGAAAACTTATGTATTCAGGTTCAGACATGAGTGCGTTACACAATGATAGTTGCTTGACAGCTGCACGACTGTTATTACAATTAAACCATGTCGTCTTGGTTTGGAATTTCTTACGTTAAGAGAAACGTTTGTTCAAGTCGTCATTAATGGCCGTTACTGATAACTGCAACTGACGCGGAGCGTATGCGACAACTGCTTATCTCCAGGAAAGTGCTCTAATAACAGATGTAGCGGCCTTGAAATAATCTTTGACCCGACACTTCGAACCGCCAACTTATCAGCTTGACTCTTCGACACCCAGACATCTTGCCACTTCGTTAATTCCTAAGGCTTTCTCAGCAGAGTCTGAATAGATGATTTTAAATCCTCTTTCTTTTTTCTCAAAGACATCCGGATACAAATATTTCCAGAGTAGTTTATCACTACGTTGGAAACTAAAGTCACAATGTCGTGATAGTCCAATCCTCGGGACTTGAATTTACGAAGAGAATCACTGCCCCATTTGTAAAGTCGTTCATCAATGTACAGTTTTCGTATTAATGACATCCTTTTTTATCTTTATTCCCTGCTCGAATATTCTTAATCGCATTCTTTATTGCCTGATTCTGAGTACACACGTCCCCATATCCTCACACAGGACCCGAAACTTTATATTTGTTTCTAATTTTAAAGATGTGAATTAGCGTAACTAAAGAATTAGATTGATAAATAAATAAAATGTCACATCATTGGACTGGTCTTGAGTCGGTCAAAATTTCGTATTCTTGTAGATTTTACACAGTAATACTTCCTATATTTCAGTATTGAAAATTTATTGTTTTTAAATGATATTTATCTTTAAAAATATGTAACCATCAGCCAAAGTAGCAGGTTGAAAATTCATTAGATTCTGACTTTTGTACCTGAGAGACTGAATATTAACACATTAACTCAATAACTATCTTCATATAAATCTACAGTCCCACGAAGTCTCAATCTGCAAGAGTTTTGGAAAATTATATGTACATGCGTGAAGAACAGCTGATGAAGTTACATTGTCTGAACTCGAAAGAAACTGCACACCACAAAAAATAACTCGAACATCTTAGTCTTCTAACATGATATTTAAAATGAGATTTTTTTACAGCCAAAAACGATTATAAGATAAGCCTGTTGGAAATATTAGAATTTAATGATTTGTTTGTTTGAGATTCAAATACTTAAATGAATACATAAAATTTCTATTTTGTGTCTCGGTTAAATAACGTTTCATTAATGGACACAACTAAAATCAGCTGTTAATATGTAACAATATATTTTTATAAATATGGATTTGAAAAGAATTTCATAGATTAAAATGTCGCCAACGTTTGTATTACCTAATATCTGTGTGTAGTACGTCATGTTATCTCCGTTGTGACAGTCCACTGTTACTTAATGACTACGTGTGACGAACAGGTTATTGTGTGAAAAAAAAGAAAGATTAGTAAAGACGTTAAGGAAAGTTTTTCTTTTTCTACTGGGTAATCTAATTTCCATTTTACAGTTAACAAAAAAGAGAGAGTGTTAAACTCACTTGAAGAATGGGCTTGTTGTGCAGCTTTACTTACGCGAAGACGCGTTCAGGTTTTCACCCATCTTCCGTTGGCGTAATACAGTTACACATTTTGTCTGTTGCATTCTGAACGCTATCAACCGCCCTGTGGAAAATAATAATTCTTTTATCTAACGAGTTTCCAGAGCTATGTATTTAGGTTGAATTGATAGACAGGCACACGTACTTTTATTCTGTAATTTATAGTTCCCCTGCTTCGCATCTGTATTCATAGCACACTCACTTGTAGAGGCACTGATGCAGCGCAGAATGCACCATGTAACATACTTTAGAAGTTTTTCACTATAGGCAAGCTACTACTTCAGTATACATTCCGAAACTGTTTGGAAGTTAGTTATGTTTGTAGACTTAATATTGCCGACCATAAAACGGGATATGTACCTCTCTATCATATTTTGTCCTTAATATAAGCTGTGTGTACCATAATGAAGCGTTCAACATTATTTTACAATTAGCAGGGTTGATGTTTGGCACAAGGCATCCATCTAGCTTTCAGCTTCAGATGGAACACACACAGTCTGATGGGACTGACTTATGTGACGTATGGTATGCCACGTCATTGCCAGATGAATGCGGCGTGTTGCAGTTTTACCACTGTGCTAGTGACAGAATGCGAACGTTTTGGCTGTGGTTGCGCTGTTGTGTCTGTACCGAGAGAAATGACAAACGATTCTGAGATTACTATTTATTTTGTTTCTGTTGCCGACACATATCCTTGTAATTATGAACACAGCAACAGGAGTGCTCCAGATAAAGTGTGGGAAAGAACAGCGAGTGATATATCAGAGACAGGCGCAGTAACTGAAATTAATTTAAGTTGTTAATGGAAGAGAAAGAAGATGCAACTAACCAGGAATATGTAATGTGGTCTTCTGTAAACCAACTTTGTAAATCTTTTTAGCGGTTTGCACAATGTAATGTAATGTTACCTCATAGGATGTGGTATTACATTTCATTCAGCAAACCAGTAAAAAGATTCATAGACGTGTTTTACGGAATATATATCCACTTGGATTAAGAAAAAGAGTGCAGAGCCGGTTCCTCAGCTTCATAGCAATCTTTGTAGGTCTTTGTTGGTTTCTTGTATTCCGATGTGAGTTCACATGGTTGTGTACATTGCACTCCACAGATGGCTTAGCAGTTACACAGTCATGAATGTCTACAAAGTCATGTAATACACAAACAGCTTGTACTATATTAAGGATTTTCTTTACGTCACACCCGGAAACAAAAGATCATTCTACTGACCTAAGGAAATTCGTAGTCTTCCTGTAGCAAAGGTGTAGATTCCAGAAGCGACAGCTGTCTGCCAAACAGTGGCTTACCACAAGAACGTTCTTATAATACTCTTCCGTGACAGTTACCAGAATCTTCTCCACCGTTAACTCATTTAAAGAAATCCATCTGCATATGAAACATCTAACAAAACTATGGTAGGAAAACCTTTGTAATTATAAAACGTTGATCCAAATTTAGCAGGAGCTTTAACCCTGGTACGCTTTTTGTCTGTGCTACCAATACGGTTCGTATGCTTTCATAGTTCCCTGTAACGATTGGACGTTTTCTTGCAGATTTCTTGAGTTAGGGGTGGTAAATATTCGGGCTTTTAATGTTCTCCTATTGCCTTTAAAGTATCAGCCACAATTCTTAGAAATATAGAGTATTCTCGGATAAAATGAAGGGAAAGCTCCGTGAAGGAGCACCGAGTAGCAAAGCATATGAAAAAAATATTGGAAACTGGTGCTGGTAACATGGTCGATATATTGCGCAACTCATGTTGTCTACTTGTTGCAGTGCAAGATTGTCGAGTCCGGTGGGAGAATTTGAGTAGGAGTTACATTAGACATCTGAAGTCTGCATCTGGGACATCTGGCTCTTCTTTTAAAATAAGACAACGTTATTACTTTGCCGAATTCACGAAATCTCTGGAAATTAGAGGGCAGTATCTCAAATGCAAGCGCGATGAGAATTTCAGCTGAACACACACACAAGAAGTTATACAGGAGAACGTTGGAAGTGACATAGAACACGGCGTTGTGATCCAGTGTGACTATGACAGTCAGTCAAGAAATATGTCACTGTCATCCCGTGGGAAACATTATAGTTTATCTACATCCGAAGAAGAAAGATACAGAAAGGCCACCACAGCAGATACAGTATCCTTTGCAGATGTCAAAGTGTGAATATTTTTCAGTCGAAGAATAAATCTGTAAAGAACGAACGTACTGACAACAAGAAAACCGAAGATCTAGGTTTGTCTTTTTTTAAAAAAAATAGTGTAGTTCCTGACACGAATGATACGAATGCTGATCAAAAATAGCCCTTCAAATTAGAGTTTTAAATGAGGCAGGGAAAAATCTGAAGTAAAGTGTTCGCCACTAAAATCTTTTAATCATTACAGTCCATCGCTTTCTTCGACATTGCCTTCTACTGGAACTTCAGGACCACTACCTACATGGTGACAATTATTGAAAGATATGAAAAAAGTAAATTAATTACAAACTACGGCTTGCACGCAGTTTGTTCAACATGTAAACTGCACTACAGATATTCGAAATTAGGCCATGACATGTTCGATATGCCTGCCATTATTAGCGATGATGTGGTACAGACGAATAGCGAATTTCTGCATGACCCGCTGAAGTGTCGGAACATCGATGCTCTCGATGGGCTCCTGAATGGCTGTTTTCAGCTCAGCAATGGTTTTGGGGTTATTGCTGTACATCTCGTCGTTAATATAGCCCCAAACAAAGCAGTCGCATGTGTTCAGGTCTGGAGAATATGGTGGCCAATCAGGCCCATGCCAGAGGCCTCTGGGTACCCCAGATACAGAATGCGGTCCCGTAAATGCTCTTCCAGGACATCAAACACTCTCCGGCTTCAATGGGCTCAGCTCCGTCTTGCATGAACCACATCTTGTCAAAATCAGGGTCACTTTGGATAATGGGGATGAAATCATCTTCCAAAACCTTCGCGTACCGTTCGGTAGTCACCGTGCCATCAAGGAATATCGCATCGGTTATTCCGTGATTGGACATTGCACACCACACAGTCACCTGTTGAGAGTGAAGAGACTTCTCGATCGCAAAAAGCGGATTCTCAGTCCCCTAAATGCGCCAAGTTTGCTTATTGACGAACCCATTCAAATGAAAGTGGGCTTCGCCGCTAAATCAAACCATAATAATTCCCACAATGCACCTCGGCCAACCGTGCAGTTTGATCGTCCTAACACAAGCAGTTCAGGAATTATGACGGTTTTATTTCATGTAGTTCCATAATTGTCACCATGTATGTAAGGAAACTCGGAAATCGAGGAACAAGATATGGAAAGCTCCAATTATTCCCAATAATGGAAGACCGTACGAAATATCGACGCTGCAGACTGGTGTTAAAAAATGAGCATAAAATTTGGAAAGCCCAATTGACAGAAACACAGGAACTGATAAAATCTCTGGGCTTGGTCTCAGTTATTTCGTAATTTTCGAGGAAGACCCATTACTGTTGATGTATACAGGCTTACAATTTGTTCGTTACAGATCGATGTGACCAGATCTTCCGAATACATGAAAAGAGTACTTTGTATACGCTACACTACCAACAAGGCTTCTGTTTCGTTTACCTGTGTATTGCACTGCATAAGACAGCAACATTTGGCACCTGAACTACTTTCCCACTTCAGCGGAACAGTGGAACAAAAGGAATTATACTGCATGTGCTTAACGTTGTCGCAAACGCCTGTTGAATCCCAATCAAAACGTTGGAGCTATGAACGACGGCGGTCGAGGTTAGGCTCGATCAGCGAAATTGACCTGACGGCATCCTCCGATAGCCAACGAAAGTTCCGTAGTTTTCTCAGCGTTCTGTTTTGAACACCTTCGCCAGTGCGAATGTTAAACGTGGCTGTGGCAGTTATTTGGTAAATTTTTATTCAGTTCATTGCGGTTTGTCATGGCTGATGGTGGTGGTATGCGACAAATTCTCCATTTTCTTCAAGCGTGAAGCAGAAAACGGTGGATCTATCGCTGATGTTGCCAGATCTCAGGAACAGATTGCAGAAGCGTGTGGCGTCAGCCTGAAAACTGCTCAACGGATTGCTAGTGAACATAATTTATCTTTCTAGATCAGTGAAAGCCCAGTTTTCAGATCGCCAGGGAAACATCACCGTCGTGAGAGGCCTGTCAGGAATTTAGACGATTTCGAGAAAGATGTTCTAAGACGGGTTGTCCTCTATGTATAAGACAGGAGAATTTCCAACTCCCAAAAAATTACATTGAAAATGTGTAAAAATATACATTTTAAAGGCAGTGTTACCTCAGTGCGAAGTATACTGAAAAACATTGGTTTCAAATACATAAGTACAAATAACGGAAGAAAATCCTCGTGGAACGCTGTGATATCGCTGCTTCACGGGCATAGTTTTTAAGAAGTATTCTTGAAATCAGAAAATCTGGCAATCAGAACTTTTTTTTACTTCGACGAAAAATGCGTAAACCAGAATCGTACAAGAAAAGAGCGGTGGAAAATGAATGATGGTTCTGGTGGCTGTAAAGTACTAGCTGGCAAAAGTGGACGAATAACTGCGCTTCACGCTGGTTCTGCTTCCACGTTCATTCCAGAAAGAGAATTAGTTTTCCGTGCAAAAAAAAAAAAGCAGCAATTCAGGGAATTATCATTCTGAAATGAACTCCGAGACATTTGCATTACGGTTTAGCAAACAGTTTCTCCCTTACTTGCCTGCCATTGTTACGGACAGTGCGAGTTATCACTCAGTAGTTGTTGACAAGACTCCGACACAACAAGCGAAAAAAAAAAAAAAGCCGACATCATGTTGAACTTGCAAGTAATAAGATGCAGCACAGAGCCAACCATACTCGGGCTGAATTGTTGAAATTCATAGGGTAAAAATTGATGAAATAATTCTATTGCGCAAGAACATGGACACAGAATTTTGCTTTCGCCACCACATCGTTGGCTGTACAATCCGATAGTGCTCATATCGGCACAAGTGAATGAACGACCTTTAAAATTTCTGACACAAAGGCTTTTGCACGAAGCACTTGACAGCATAACTTCTTCAGAATGGGCTGAATGTGTTCGGCACGCAGAACGGCTGCACGAGGAGGACACGAGGAAGGGAATTTTAATTGATAGTTGTCCTGATACCCACTGTCATCACTCTAATACCAGACGAGTCAGGCAGCGAGACGGATTGTAGCGATGTAGATGACGACTGTCGCAGCCATTGAAAACAACGAAAGATGAGCAACGCATACAGTATTCACGTAGCCTTTTCTATTTCTATAACTAATCTTCCGCTGTTTTTTTTATCCATACTTTGCAAGCCACCTGACGGTGTGTGGCGGAGGGTACCTTGAGTACCTCTATCGGTTCTCCCTTCTATTCCAGTCTCGTATTGTTCGTGGAAAGAAGGATTGTCGGTATGCTTCTGTGTGGGCTCTAATCTCTCTGGTTTCATCCTCATGGCCTCTTCGCGGGATATACGTAGGAGGGAGCAATATACTGCTTGACTCTTCGGTGAAGGTATGTTCTCGAAACTTTAACAAAAGCCCGTACCGAGCTTCTGAGCGTCTCTCCTGCAGAGTCTTCCACTGGAATTTATCTATCATCTCAGTAACGCTTTCTCGATTACTAAATGATCCTGTAACGAAGCGCGCTGCTCCCCGTTGGATCTTCTGTAGCTCTTCTATCAACCATATCTGGTACGGATCCCACACTGCTGAGCAGTATTCAAGCAGTGGGTGAACAAGCGTACTGTAACCTACTTCCTTTGTTTTCGGATTGCATTTCCTTAGGATTCTTCCAATGAATCTCAGTCTGGCATCTGCTTTACCGACGATCAACTTTTTATGATCATTCCATTTTAAATCACTCCTAATGCGTACTCCTAGATAATTTATGGAATTAACTGCTTCCAGTTGCTCACCTGCTATTTTGTAGCTAAATGATAAGGGATCTATCTTTCTATGTATTCGCAGCACATTACACTTGTCTACATTGAGATTCAATTGTCATTCCCTGCACCATGCGTCAATTCGCTGCAGATCCTCCTGCATTTCAGTACAATTTTCCATTGTTACAACCTCTCGATACACCACAGCATCATCTGCAAGATCAGTGAACTTCCGATGTCATCCACAAGGTCATTTATCTATATTGTGAATAGCAACGGTCCTATGACACTCCCCTGCGGCACACCTGAAATCACTCTTACTTCAGAAGACTTCTCTCCGTTGAGAATGACATGCTGCGTTCTTTTATCTAGGAATTCATCAATCCAACCACACAATTGGTCTGATAGTCCATATGCTCTTACTTTGTTCATTAAACGACTGTGGGGAACTGTATTGAACGCCTTGCGGAAGTCAAGAAACACGGCATCTACCTGTGAACCCCTGTCTATGGCCCTCTGAGTCTCGTGGACGAATAGCGCGATCTGGGTTTCACACGACCGTCTTTTTCGAAACCCATGCTGATTCCTACAGAGTAGATTTCTAGTCTCCAGAAAAGTCATTATACTCGAACATAATACGTGTTCCAAAATTCTACAACTGATCGACGTTAGAGATATAGGTCTATAGTTCTGCACATCTGTTCGACGTCCCTTCTTGAAAACGGGGATGACCTGTGTGTGCCCTTTTCCAATTCTTTGGAACGCTACGCTCTTCTAGAGACCTACGGTACACCGCTGCAAGAAGGGGGGCACGTTCCTTCGCGTACACTATGTAAAATCGAACTGGTATCCCATCAGGTGCAGCTGCCTTTCCTCTTTTGAGCGATTTTAATTATTTCTCTATCCCTCTGTCGTCTATTTCGATATCTACCATTTTGTCATCTGTGCGACAATCTAGAGAAGGAACTACAGTGCAGTCTTCCTCTGTGAAACAGCTTTGGAAAAATACATTTAGTATTTCGGCCTTTAGTCTGTCATACTCTGTTTCAGTACCATTTTGGTCACAGAGTGTCTGGACATTTTGTTTTGATCCACCTACCGCTTTGACGTTTCTTAGGATTTTCTGCCAAGTCAGTACATAGAACTTTACTTTCGAATTCGTTGAACGCCTCTCGCATAGCCCTCCTCACACTACATTTGGCTTCGCGTAATTTTGGTTTGTCTGCAAGGCTTTGGCTATGTTTATGTATGCTGTGAAGTTCCCTTTGCTTCCTCAGCAGTTTTCTAACTCGGTTGTTGTACCACGGTGGCTCTTTTCCCCCTCTTACGATCTTATTTGGCACATACTCATCTAACGCGTATTGTACGATGGTTTTGAACTTTGTCCACTGATCCTCAACACTATCTGTACTTGAGATAAAACTTTTGTGTTGAGCCGTCAGGTACTCTGTAATCTGCTTTTTGTCACTTTTGCTAAACAGAAAAATCCTCCTACCTTTTTTAATACTGCTATTTACGGCTGAAATCATCGATGCAGTAACCGCTTTATGATCGCTGATTCCCTGTTCTGCGTTAACTGTTTCAAATAGTTCGGGTCTGTTTGTCACCAGAAGGTCTAATATGCTACCGCCACGAGTCGGTTCTCTGTTTAACTGCTGAAGGTAGTTTTCAGATAAAGCACTTACAAAAATTTCACTGGGTTCTTTGTCCCTGCAACCCGTTAGGAACGTTTGAGTCTCCCAGTCTATATCCGGCAAATTAAAATATCCACCCAGAACTATAACATCGTGGGGAAATCTACTCGAAATATTTTCCAAATTATCCTTCAGGTGTTCAGCCACAACAGCTCCTGAGCCAGGGGGCCTATAGAGACACCCAATTCCTATGTCTGAGCCTGCTTCAACCGTGACCTTCACCCAAATTATTTCACATTTCGGATCTCCGTCAATTTCCTTCGATACTGCTGCACTTCTGATCGCTATAAACACGCCTCCCCCTTCACTGTCCAGCCTGTCTCTGGGGTATACATACCAGTCTAAGTTTAGGATAGTTTTGCCGGTAATATTGAGCTATATTCTGTCTTTTGCGACAGTAATGAAAGTTTTATTTGTACCAGACATGTTTTGCTTTATTATGAAGCAGCTTCTGTGGACAGTATTTTGGTTTCTACATTACCGAGGCACTTGATTACCTGTCGTAGTGTTCTACATCGCTGCGGTGTAAACATCGTATTAAACGTTTGCCTCCACTGGTCTACAATTTAGCAACTTGGTTCAAATGGCTCTGAGCACTATGGGACTCAACTGCTGAGGTCATTAGTCCCCTAGAACTTAGAACTAGTTAAACCTAACTAACCTAAGGACATCACAAACATCCATGCCCGAGGCAGGATGCGAACCTGCGACCGTAGCGGTCTTGCGGTTCCAGACTGCAGCGCCTTTAACCGCACGGCCACTTCGGCCGGCATTTAGCAACTAATATCTGTTTGTGTGTAACAGACACACACAAAGAAGTTCGGTTTCTAACACCTTGTATTTCACTGACACACAATAAACTTTAGTTTTTTGAGTCCACAATTCACTTTGTGTACTTTGTCAAATTTGTCTTGGTCGAAGTGCTTTAAAATAAAGCGCAATGCGTCGAGTCAAAATAAAACATTTATCACGGCCGCAAAATTCCTGTGTAATGTACAGCATTCTTGTGGTATTAAAATTATTCCCTCCAGAATCCTACATAATATGGAATTTGTGGTAGACTATGTCCATGTTGACAGTAATTACGCACTGCACACGGGAGCAATTACCTCGGTGTTTTATGAAATTAATTATCTTTTCAAAATGGTTCAAATGGCTCTGAGCACTTTGGGACTTAACTTCTGAGGTCATCAATCCCCTAGAACTTAGAACTGCTTAAACCTAACTAACCTAAGGAGAAATAGACCCGTGGTCTAGGGGTGCCGGCACGGTAGCTCAGCATCAGTCTGCCTTCGGCAGGGCAACAGAGCGGACGCGTACGTGTTGACTTCGTCCGGCGCGCGAGCTCCCCTTGTTTACTTTCTGACGGCCGTTGCTTAAGTGCCGGCTTACCTTGTAGGACCCATGGCGAACCGCTACCGTAAATCAACACTCCGATTTACTTTCTGCAACGATTATGCCCGACCCAAAGCACTCGAGGTGGAGCGTTTTCTGCGAGAGGAAGTGAAGATCCCGGTGGCCGATATTATCGGCATACATTTGTCCATCGTGAGCAGCACGGTCTATGTGAAAATCATTAACGACGCGGCTTGCGAACGCATACTACGTGAGACCAAACAGGGGCTCCGCTTCTGTCACGCTGATGGCAATGTGGGGGAGGTAACCGTCGACCACGCAGGCTTAGGTATGCGAACGATACGCATTTTCGAATTGCCATTCGAACTTCCAGCTGAGGAAGTCGTCGCGGCACAACGCCCATACGGCACAGTCCATGGTCACACTGTGGAGAAGTGGACACAGTTTCGGACGTATCCTGTCCTAAACGGGGTCCGACGGGTCACCATAGATCTCCGAAGCCACGTCCTGTCCTACTTACAGATCGGCGGATGCCGTGCCATAATTATATACGATGGCCAGCCTCGGATCTGTTCCGGGTGCGGCAAAAGGTCACCTTAGATCCGAATGCCTACAACGGCGTATTACGCAACTTCCAGCTGCCGAAGAACCACCCACGTCGCAACCTACAGTGCTACCGGTGACTTATGCCGCTGCTCTGGCTTCTCCTACCACTTTGCAACGTCGCCTGGTCACCACAAACGACGCCACCAACGAGCCCGACCCGACACCGACGGAGAGCGCCTCGGACGACCCGCCGCCTCGGCCGGCCATTGACGCCGCTCCGAAGATGCCGGCGCAGCCAGACGCTGACCCTGATCTCGGAAACACGATGGAGATCGACTCGCTCATCGTTCCTACAGCGGCCTTTCTGCCAGAACGACGCGACTCCCTTCCGTCGTCGGACACGGAGGGTCGCACAAGGAAACAACGTTCCCCGAAACGTCGCAAGCGAAGACGTCGCACCGTTTCCGGCCAAGAGGGGACGTTACAAGTCGAGGAGGACGTAACCGTCGACCAGCACGAGGCCTCAGAACCCGCTACTG
Source organism: Schistocerca piceifrons (assembly GCF_021461385.2). Lineage (NCBI taxonomy): Eukaryota > Metazoa > Arthropoda > Insecta > Orthoptera > Acrididae > Schistocerca > Schistocerca piceifrons. The sequence continues at coordinate 1,021,283,701 of NC_060139.1, read as the reverse complement.
CTAACGACGACGTAATGAGCGCGGAGACATCAATCGGTGTGCCTGCGCCCGGTGCTGACGCTGAACTAAATCATGAACGTATCACAGGTGACACTATACCACGCACAATTACAACATTTTCTGCAGACAAAATGGACGATACACCAGTTTCCGCTTCCACGGCGTGGCACGAGGAGGAGGTCACGGAGCAGGAGCCGTTACGGGACCCTGCGCCGTCACGGCCGCACCACTAATCATACGCTCCCCAGACTCCCCTGCGGGCCAACGGGATAACGTTCCGCTGCGACGCCCACATCCTTGCGCGGACGGCGGAGTGGACCAGCCTCCAGCAATCCGACACCAGGCCTACCGGATAGCAACCATCAACAGCAATAACATCCGTTCCAGGGTGAAAATCCGCCTTATGCAGATGTTCTGGGCTTCGGATATTGATTTCGCCCTTCTGCAGGAAGTTCACTTGGCTAGTCTCCCGGATATCAATGGCTATACCGCCCACGCCTCCGCGAGTGATCCTATGGGCCGCGGGGTGGCCATCTACGTCTGCCACGGTAGTTCTGTGACCGATGTCGCCTTCCTCCCATCAGCTCGGGGCATGGCACTCACTGCCATGGGGTCACGCATCATTAATGTCTACGCTCCCTCAGGCACCGACCGACGGCATGAAAGAGCCCAGTTTTATTCCGAGGAAATCGCTCCCCTGTTTTTAGGGCGTTATGACCATTGCCTACTAGGAGGTGATTTTAACTGCGTTCTGCATCCTAAAGATCAGATTCCCCACTACACTACATGCCAGGAGCTACGTATAGTGGTGCGAGACCTCCTGCTTCACGATACCTGGGAAGTACAACACGGCGACCTTTCTGGCCATACCTTTCTTACAAGTCATTCCGCAAGCCGACTAGACAGGATATATGTCTCACAAACTCTTAGATCTGCTATACGGGGCGCCGAACGCTGGCCGCTGGCCTTTTCCGACCATTGCGCTTACATCTGTACGGTCCTCCTTCCGCCGCAATCAGTATGGCGCAGCCGTGCGCCATTGAAACTCAATACCTCACACTTGCATGACCAGGCGTGTCGCCAACAAGTCACCAACAAGTCACTGAAACGTGGACAGCCTGCGAACGACGCCTTCCCCGCTACCACTCGACATTGACATGGTGGTTGGACTGCGCCAAGCTGGCGATCCGGAGGACACTGATGAGATACGGGAAGGACATGGCCGACTGGCATCGCACCACTGTTGACTTCTATTACGCGACTGTCCGAGATCTGGATGCTCAACCGCCAACCCCGGACAACCAGTTGGAACGGCAAAGAGCTAAGGCGAAGATAATTGCGCTGGCACGCCGGAAACTGCCGGGGGTCGTGATACGGACGCGGCGCCACGATCACGCGGATTTAGAAATTCCATCCATGCATGATATAGTGTCCGATAAACGAAGGCGTCGTCGGCAGATCATCAGCACTCTGACCACGTCTCATGGAACGCTGGTGACCACTCAGAATGACATCGTCCGCGCATTCGTCGAGCACTACCGTCGTACTTATAGTGATGACGACGCTGAAACTGCAGCAGACGACTCCATTTTGCATTACGTCACGCGCACCCTCCCCCACACGGAGACGGATGCTTTGACAGTGGCGGTCACGCTAGACGAAGTCAACAACGCAATCGCCAAGGGTGCAGTCAATAGATCGCCCGGCATTGACGGCTTACCGATTGAGTTTTACCGTACCTTTCGGGACCTCATGGCCCCACGGTGGACGCCTATGTATCAAGAACTGATCACATCTGACCAAGCAATCCCACCCGCCTTTGCTGAGGGCATCATTATACCAGTCCACAAACCAGCCCGTGGTTCGGTGGTTACGAGTTACAGACCGCTCACCCTCCTCAATGCCGATTACAAGATTTTCGCGCGCTTACTGGCAATGCGGCTCCGAACTACACTCCCTCATATCCTCTCGCCACAGCAAACGACGCCTGGCGGACAGATTAACATACAGACTGCCACAGGGGAATGCCGCGACTTAATTGCGATAGCGGCGGCCTGGAGGCTCCGGGCAGCGGTCGTCGCTATAGACTTCGACAGCGCCTTCGATAAAATGCGTCATCGTTTCCTGTTTTCGGTGGCAGCTCGAATGGGCATCCCCACTCCGTTTCTCGACGTCATCCGGCGTCTTTACGACAGTGCCAGTTCACGTGTCCAAGTCAATGGACGTATAGCAGGGCCGGTACCTATCTGCCGTTCGATACGGCAGGGGTGCCCCCTCTCTACCCTCCTGTATGCTATTGCCCTTGAGCCCCTTATTGGGGGCTTGACGACCAAGCTCTCTGGCCTCACCCTACGCCAACACACTTTTCGCTGTCGGGCATATGCTGATGACCTCCTCTTACTTATTCGCTCCGGCTCTGAGATTCGGGATGTCCTCGAATTGATTACCCGTTCTGGGGCTGCCGCTGGCAGTGCCATGAATGTCGCCAAATCTTCTGCAATGCACATTGGACGAGGCCTCCAGGAGGGTGAAGTGGCACCCCTGCCGCTTGTGCGGACTTTCCGGTCCCTGGGCATTACCTTTACTCCCACGGTCACACGCACGGCGGCAACGAATTTCCGTCGCCTGTTACACGTCATCCGCAACGACGTCCGCCAGAACCTCTTGCGCCGCCAGGACACACTTCAACGGGTTGAGTTTATTAATCTTTATGTGGCATCAAAATTGGTTCACATCGTGCAAGTTCACCCTCTGCCAACTACAATTGGGCGCAACCTTCAGGCGGCTTTTGGCTATTATCTCACGGCAGGTTCAATGTTTAAAGTCCGTTATGAGACACTTACCCTGCCCTCACGGTATGGTGGCGTCGGGCTCGTCAATGTCCGTATGCGAGCTGCAGCCTTGTACATGAGTACCATGAGAAAACAGTGGATGGGCCAGGGTACATCTCTAACACGCAGCTTGCTTGAGGTCCTCCTACCTGCTTCCACCTCACCACCGGTGTCTGTCGGCCATATCGTGCCTCATTTGTCCCATATTTCGACCTTTTTCGTCGACTACAGTTACATACATACCAGTCTCCCAGATACACGCCCACCTAGGACTAAGGATTTTTACAGCCTGTTGCTGCGCTGTGTTCCCCGGAATGTGATGGAGACCAAACACCCCTTCATCCAGTGGCCCATAGTGTGGACTACCGTCCACCAGCCCCCCCTCCCTACGAACGTCCGGGCACTGTGGTATCACATAGTCAACAGGAAATTTGCCACGAAGCAGCGCCTGCACAACATTGGCTTGTCAGAATCCCCTCTTTGTCTCCTTTGCCAGCAACTGGACACTGATGAACACCGTCTGACATGCGCCTCATCGCAAGATGTATGGCGCTTCGTGCAGCAAATCATTGCCTGCTATCTCCGGGTGCCACCAGACACAGTCGAGCCTCGAATGTTTCTATACCCGGAGGACCGACATTTTCCCGCCGCCAAATGTCATGCTATTACGTGGGTCAAAGGGTGGGCGGTCGCTTATCTCTTTCATGAGGGACCTCAATCCCGCCTCGACTTCTGGACCTATTTACGAACAGCCCATGCAGCTCTCGAAAACACGCCACGTTACCGAACATTATTTGCTAACTATCTTTGCTAACTAACTTTGTTAGGCCTCCACTGAGTTGGGGGGTGCCTGGCACAGAGGGCACCCACCCCTCCTCCCCCGGCGGTGTCTGAGTTTCAACCGCCTACGATCTATTCTACTTCTGACCTCCGCGGATGGGAGAGCGCGTCGCAGATTGCGCGGATTTTATTTCTTTTTGCTTTTCCTTTTTCCTTTCTTTTTCTTTATCCAGAATTTATATTTCTTTTCTCTTTCGCATATGTGTTCCCATAATTTCATGCTATTAGTGAATATTACAAAAGCACATGCAAATAAATAAATAACAACGCCTTCCACTACTGTTGATTCCTGTTTCTCCCACTTCCCTAAAAAAAAAAAACACTTCCCTTAAAAAAAATGCGTGTTCGGTCAGAGAGCTGGCTGGCCTCTGTAATAAATAAAAAAAATGGTAGAGGGCGGCCTTTACGTTGATTTTATGATTTCCAAGTTGTTTGTGCTGTCTCAGCACAATTGTACGAATAAAGATTGTTTGTTTACCCTGCCTTCCTGTTCCCAAAAAAAAAGAAAAAAATATTGGTCGCGTTGTTGGACCATAAAGCGGAGGAACCGTGTTTTTATTTTTGTTTTATTATATATATATATTTATTTATTTATTTATTTATTCTTCTTCGCGGATGGATCACTTAGGACCACGCGTAATCAACATTTGTTGGCCTTCCTTTTCGCCCAGTATTCCTTCATAAACAACGAATGGGCTAGCTTTCGTTGCGTAGACCATGTATGTCGGTTACTTTTTCTCTCTTCTTCCTCAAAACCCCGTGTGTTTGTGATTTTTCTGATTTCATTTCTATCATGTAGATTTGGAGACCCTAATTCTCTCAGGTCTTTTTCCGTCTGTTTGTACCAGTTCCGTCTTGTAGTTTTGTTCTTTTTTTTTTTTAAAAAAAAGCGTACTTAGTCAGAGGGTTAGCCGCCCTCTGTAATAAAAAAAAACTGAGTTAATAAATCAACAACGAACTTAAAATGGTGTCTTACGACGTCCGCCTCGATCAGATTCAACGAACGAAAACGAATAAAATGAAATTTAAAAAAAAGGGGGTAGCGTCTTTGATTCATAATCAAAACGTCTTCGGTCCCGGGTTCGGTCCCCGCCACTGCCTAAATTTTGATAAATAATCAGCATTGGCGGCCGAAGACTTCCGGCATAAGAAGTCAGCCTCATTCTGCCAACGGCCTTGTCAAAGAGGGCGGAGGAGCGGATAGAGGTTCAGGGCACTCTCTTATCCTAGGGGTGGGAAACTGCCCCTAAAGGCGGTAGAATCAGCAATGATCAACGACATGAGGATGCAGAAGGCAATGGAAACCACTGAATTAAAGACACGTAACGTGTATCCACAGGACATGTGGCCTGTAATTCAAGAAGTGTCATGATGATCTCTCCATTGGCAAAAGATTCCGGAATAGTCTCCCATTCGGATCTCCGGGAGGGGACTGCCAAGGGGGAGGTTACCATGAGAAAAAGATTGAATAATCAACGTAGGGATAACGTTCTACGAGTCGGGGCGTGGAATGTCAGAAGCTTGAACGTGGTAGGGAAACTAGAAAATCTGAAAAGGGAAATGCAAAGGCTCAATCTAGATATAGTAGGGGTCAGTGAAATGAAGTGGAAGGAAGACAAGGATTTCTGGTCAGATGAGTATCGGGTAATATCAACAGCAGCAGAAAATGGTATAACAGGTGTAGGATTCGTTATGAATAGGAAGGTAGGACAGAGGGTGTGTTACTGTGAACAGTTCAGTGAATGGGGTTGTTCTAATCAGAATCGACAGCAGACCAACAGCGACAACCATAGTTCAGGTATACATGCCGACGTCGCAAGCTGAAGATGAACAGATAGAGAAAGTGTATGAGTATATTGAAAGGGTAATGCAGTATGTAAAGGGGAACGAACATCTAGTAGTCATGGGCGACTGGAATGCAGTTGTAGGGGAAGGAGTAGAAGAAAAGGTTATAGGAGAATATGGGCTTTGGACAAGGAATGAAAGAGGAGAAAGACTAATTGAGTTCTGTAATAAGTTTCAGCTAGTAATAGCGAATACCCTGTTCAAGAATCACAAGAGGAGGAGGTATACTTGGAAAAGGCCGGGAGATACTGGAAGATTTCAATTAGATTACATCATGGTCAGACAGAGATTCCGAAATCAGATACTGGATTGTAAGGCGTACCCAGGAGCAGATATAGACTCAGATCACAATATAGTAGTCATGAAGAGTAGGCTGAGGTTCAAGACATTAGTCAGGAAGATCAATACGCAAAGAAGTGGGATACGGAAGTACTAAGGAATGACGAGATACGTTTGAAGTTCTCTAACGCTATAGATACAGCAGTAAGGAATAGCGCAGTAGGCAATACAGTTGAAGAGGAATGGACATCTCTAAAAAGGGCCATCACATAAGTTGGGAAGGAAAACATAGGTACAAAGAAGGTAGCTGCGAAGAAACCATGGGTAACAGAAGAAATACTTCAGTTGATTGATGAAAGGAGGAAGTACAAACATGATCCGGGATAATCAGGAATACAGAAATACAAGTCGCTGAGGAATGAAATAAATAGGAAGTGCAGGGAAGTTAAGACGAATTGGCTGCAGGAAAAATGTGATGACATCGAAAAAGATATGATTGTCGGAAGGACAGACTCAGCATACAGGAAAGTCAAAACAACCTTTGGTGGCGTTAAAAGCAACGGTGGTAACATTAAGAGAGCAACGGGAATTCCACTGTTAAATGCAGAGGAGAGAGCAGATAGGTGGAAAGAATACATTGAAAGCCTCTATGAGGGTGAAGATTTGTCTGATGTGATACAAGAAGAAACAGGAGTCGATTTAGAAGAGATAGGGGATCCAGTATTAGAATCGGAATTTAAAAAAGCTTTGGAGGACTTACGGTCAAATAAGGCAGAAGGGATAGATAACATTCCATCAGAATTTCTAAAATCATTGGGGGAAGTGGCAACAAAACGACTATTCACATTGGTGTGTAGAATATATGAGACTGGCGATATACCATCTGACTTTCGGAAAAGCATCATCCACACAATTCCGAAGACGGCAAGAGCTGACAAGTGCGAGAATTATCGCACAATCAGCTTAACAGCTCATGCATCGAAGCTGCTTACAAGAATAATATACAGAAGAATGGAAAAGAAAATTGAGAATGCGCTAGGTGACGATCAGTTTGGCTTTAGGAAAATTAAAGGGACGAGAGAGGCAATTCTGACGTTACGGCTAATAATGGAAGCAAGGCTAAAGAAAAATCAAGACACGTTCGTAGGATTTGTCGACCTGGAAAAAGCATTCGACAATATAAAATGGTGCAAGCTGTTCGAGATTCTGAAAAAAGTAGGGGTAAGCTATAGGGAGAGACGGGTCATATACAATATGTACAACAACCAAGAGGGAATAATAAGAGTGGACGATCAAGAACGAAGTGCTCGTATTAAGAAGGGTGTAAGACAAGGCTGTAGCCTTTCGCCCCTACTCTTCAATCTGTACATCGAGGAAGCAATGATGGAAATAAAAGAAAGGTTCAGGAGTGGAATTAAAATATAAGGTTAAAGGATATCAATGACACGATTCGCTGATGACATTGCTATCCTGAGTGAAAGTGAAGAAGATTTAAATGATCTTCTGAACGGAATGAACAGTCTAATGAGTACACAGTATGGTTTGAGAGTAAATCGGAGAAAGACGAAGGTAATGAGAAGTAGTAGAAATGAGAACAGCGAGGAACTTAACATCAGGATTGATGGTCACGAAGTCAATGAAGTTAAGGAATTCTGCTACCTAGGCAGTAAAATAACCAATGACGGACGGAGCAAGGAGGACATCAAAAGCAGACTCGCTATGGCAAAAAAGGCATTTCTGGCCAAGAGAAGTCTAGTAATATCAAATACCGGCCTTAATTTGAGGAAGAAATTTCTGAGGATGTACGTCTGGAGTACAGCACTGTATGGTAGTGAAACATGGACTGTGGGAACACTGGAACAGAAGAGAATCGAAGCATTTGAGATGTGGTGCTATAGACGAATGTTGAAAATTAGGTGGACTGATAAGTAAGGAATGAGGAGGTTCTACGCAGAATCGGAGAGGAAAGGAATATGTGGAAAACACTGATAAGGAGAAGGGACAGGATGATAGGACATCTGCTAAGACATGAGGGAATGACTTCCATGGTACTAGAGGGAGCGGTAGAGGGCAAAAACTGTAGAGGAAGACAGAGATTGGAATACGTCAAGCAAATAATTGAGGAGGTAGGTTGCAAGTGCTACTCTGAGATGAAGAGGTTAGCACAGGAAAGGAATTCGTGGCGGGCCGCATCAAACCAGTCAGTAGACGTAGACTGATGACCAAAAAAAAACCTAAGGACATCACACACATCCATGCCAAGGACATCACACACATCCATGCCCGAGGCAGGATTCGAACCTGCGACCGTATCGGTCGCGCGGTTCCAGACTGTAGCGGCTAGAGCCGCTCGGCCACTCCGGCCAGCTAATTATCTGTAAGCTTCACTTTTGCCTTTGGACGCAGGTATTCGTACATCCACGTACGTAGATAGACCCCGTCATCTCATCGTGGTAGTCATGTGGTGGTGGGGGGTAACTTTTTCGGCTCCATGCTACCCCAAGGCGTCTACATATCTATGCGCGTACCCCACCTGTCGTTTGGCAACGCAGCAGTACCTTTGTATACTTCTGCCTCACGCGGCCCGCCATTGTTATGGATTCAACTGGGACAGCTTCACAAGAAAACAAGGAGAAGCGCTTCTGTGCAGCCCATGGAGCCTGTACAAGGCGCTGCGCTACTCCAAAGAAGAGCGGATCTTTTGATGCCGCTTTGATCTGCCGCTGCTGCAGCGCCGGCGCGTTTCGGTTCAGTCACGGGATCTGATCAGCAGGAAACCACTATTCTTTTCTTCTTTTACGGAATAAGAAAATAAAAAAAGAATGTTTTAAAAGTAAGTCAAGGGTGCCACTATTTCTCCAAGGAAGAGCAGCTAATGGTTTACTAACAAGGTAGCCAATTTACTCAGTTGTGTGGAGGCTACAAATGATAAATCATTTACGTGTCAGCTGACTGCGCGTCACTCCATCACAGCAACAAAAATATTTTCTCGATGTCATTGCTGTCCGTCATATACTCGTACTGATTGCGCTGGAGCAAATAGAAGATTGCCAGCTTCATCTGCGAAGAAGTGGTTGTTTCTTAAGGCCTTAACTGACAATGAAACAGAATTTCCTCAAAGCATGCTATTGTATGAAGGCTGTGATTAGTTTGCTTTTGTAATCGTTCGGTATGTCATTTTCCTACTGCGTTTGAAAATTGGAAATTTGTGGTAAGTTCCTATGGGACCAAACTGCTGAGGTCATCGGTCCCTAAGCCAACACACTACTTAATGTAACTTAAGGTAACTTAACGCTAGGGACAACACACACACCCATGCCCGAGGGAGGACTGGAACCTCAGACGGGGAGAGCTGCGCGAACCGTGGCCAAATGCTTTGGACCGTGCGTCTAGCCCGTGCTGCTTCTTACTGCGTTAAAACGGAGACAAATTTTATCAAAAGGTTTTCAGATACAGCTTCTGTAAGGATAGACGATACGTTGAATGTATTTTTGGCATGCTTCCTAGAGATACAGATTTGATCGGCCTTTGAATGTATCTTTAGAATTTGCTGAAGATACCATAAGAACTTGCTGTGTCTTTCACAGATTTGTTCGCGATAAGACAGATGCAGATCTGACGACACTTTGAGTGCTTGTGTATTACATGACATGCCAAACAGACGGGAAGGAAAGTGAGTAACGCCCACCAATCGTCGTCTCTGAAGAATGCTTACCCCCAACGTCCAGTGAATTCTTTAATTGCCTGCAGTTTACCTGGATATTCCTCACACTCCCTGTTTCTCAGCTTCACAAATGAAATCTTCTGTACTGAGTTGCATCTCTAGCCAACGGTATGACCTACACGACCGCACCACCAAATAACATGAGCAGCAATCCCGGTTCGCCACGAGTCGCCTGTTAACATGTGGCGTCACCAGCTGCTTGTCCGGTTAGCAGGGCCGACGGGTGGCGTCGTGTGAAGGCCGATACTGGACCAATGGAGACCCTGGCGCTTGACAGAGAAGCGCTGTGGCTCTGCACGTCTGAAGGCGTCAGGGTTGCCGCACTAGAGAGGGGGGAGAGGGGGGGGGGGAAGACGCAAAAAAAAAGAATGGTTCAAATGGCTCTGAGCACTATGGGACTTAACTTCTATGGTCATTAGTCCCCTAGAACTTAGAACTACCTAAACCTAACTAACCTAAGGACATCACACACATCCGTGCCCGAGGCAGGATTCGAACCTGCGACAGTAGCGGTCGAGCGGGAAGACGCTAAGTTTCTTAGTTTACAAATTAATAATGTGCGACTAACCGATCATAATGGAATAAATAAAATACAAATATCTGACTTTCAACTTCAGATTTTGGTTAACTTAAACACCCAATCAAGTAAAACTGAAATCCTCGGTACCAGCAACACTGTCAAGCTGTAACGAAACTGTAGGGCAAGATAATACAGCCTTTTGACAATTACAGCGATTCTAGCGCTCCAAGTGGCTGGACTGTATTGACAGCTGAATGGCGTCAGATAACCCGAGAAACAGCTTAGGGTTCTTTGGAACATCATTGTTGGCGCTGATTGTAAAATGTATTTATAAAGATGCATCACGTCTATTCATATCAGAATGTATATGTCTTGAAGATTCTGTTTCCTATCTGTGACATTTAGTCCACTTGGGAGTCTACCTGTGACGCTTTCTTCTTATTTAGCCTATTTTCATTTCTTAAATGACACCTCGCACAAGTTGCCTTGCTAGCATCAAAAAACGCATTTCCTGTTCACTTTCAGCTATACAGCACTGCCGCATCCTCAGTACTGTGCTAATTTTCTGTCCCTAATAAATATAAACAATTCTTTACTTCTCTAATTCCACTTCTGGGAAGGGAAAATAGAGGATTACTGCATGTACAAACACTCAATGCATGCATATTGTGCCTCAAAACACTTTTACACCACGAGTCTCCCCTAGAGACTTTTATTAACACTCGCATAGTTAGGATTAATGCGATCCAAAGCGCTTCCTAGCTTTCATGAACTTTCTTACGTCCAGCTAATTTTATCAACTTCATGGCAGTTTATTCGAGGGTAATCCCAAAACTAAGGTCTATTTCTTTGTAAGTACATAGACATGTTTATTTCTACAATGGTTTACATCAGTTTACAGCTTGAACATTTAGCTATTTTTCGACATAATCACCATTTCTGTCGATGCATTTTTGTAGACGCTGAGGCAGTTTTTGTATGCCCATGTCAAACCAGCTCGCCGCCATGCCGTTCAGAAAGTTATGAACCTCTTCCTTCACCTCGTTGTCGGAGCTGAATCGCTTTCCGGCCAATGTTCTTTTGACCTAGGGAACAGGTGATAGTCAATGGGCGCCAAGTTAGGACAATAGGATGGGTGGGTGATTATGTTCCACTGAAACTGCTGCAGGAAATCAACGGTTTGTCCAGCGATGTGTGGGCGAGAGTTGTCATGGAGAATGTATACGCCCTTGCTCAACATTCCTCTTCTCCGGTTCTGAACTACCCGTTTGAGATTTTCAGAGTCTCACAGTACCTATCAGCGTTAATTGTGGTCCTTCTGGGCATAAAGTCGACCAACAATAGCTCTTTCCGATCCCAAAAAACGGTTGCCATGACTTTACCTACAGACTGTGTTTGAATTTCCGCGGCTTTGGCGAAGAAGGGTGCCGTCAATGGCGCGATTGATTCATGGTCTCAGGTGTAATGTGGTATGCCCAGGTTTCTTCACCTGTGGCAATTGAAACCAGAAAGTTGTCCTGTTCGGCTCCAAGGCGGTGAAGAAATGCGCGGGAAGCATCAACTCGTTGCCGCATGTGGTCCTCAGTCAGCATGCGTGGCACCCATCTAGGGCACACATTCCGGAAGTTCAATGTTTCCGTTAACATTCTGTGAGCGGTGCTTCGGGAAACCTCAGGAACCAGCGTCTAGAGATAATCCAGGGTGATTCGCCGATTTTTACGTATGCTTTGCTCAACCTTCAACACTGTCTCCTCAGAAATTGACCGTCTCCCACTCCTTTGTTCGTCGTGAACTTCGGTCCGACCAGCTGCAAACTCTCTGTACCACTTACGAACATTTTTGACATGTACGACTCACCATATACTTCCGTCAATTGGCAGTGGATTTCAATCGGAGCAGTGACATTTGCGTTCAAAAACCGAGTAACTACCGCAGTTCGCACTTGGCGGTAACATCCAACGGGGGCTCCATTCTCAGCGGCTGCCAAGCCAAGACTGAGCGCCTCGTTGCCGCGTGCCCATGTTTACACACAGCGCGTTAAGCACTCTTCATAACAGTGTGACCAACTGCCACATAAACAGAGTTCTGCACTTAACAAAAAAATATTAGACCTTACTTTTGGGATTGCCCTCGTACATGGCTATCTTAATTATGTGCAAAAAGGTCTACGTATTTCCTTAATCTAGTACATATACACAGAAACAGACAGGCATGCTTCCTTCTCTTCTTTAGTGAAACTGAAATACAAAACCAAGTGCTAGTACTTTAGTAAGTACGAGGTGAAAATGTTTTCGACTGACATTTATTTGCATTTGAGAAACGGTCATCCATTTAATCAGAGGTAACTTTATGAAGAGATGGTAAAGATTTTGCCAGACTCGTTAAGAGTGAAAGTATTGATGACAGTAAGAGTGACTGGAAATGTTAAACATTTTCTCGCAAGCCAAAAACTGTAAGTACGCTAAAAGGAGCATTTTTAATTCCTATAATAATTATTCACTTTCCTATCAGCTTCTTTTGGAATTAAAAAAATATTTTTTACTTTTTCTGCAATTTATAGTGCCGTAATAAGTCCGAAACACCATAGCATTTTTATTTTGACTGTGCTTCTGTAGTTCATTCACACAGTGCATAATCGTTTCGCGTTAATATATACAGGCCAGCTGGTTGCCTGCACTGCAGTAGCAAAACTGCAGAAAAACTATGGGAGCTTCATCATTAAACGTTAAATGAGAGCGAGCATAATGCAATGGAATAGGACTGTTTGCAATGTCATATTCATTTTAGTTTTGGTGATGTGTTGCGGTGTTGTTAGTTCTTATAGCTGTTCACAAATTATCAGTTCTGATTGTGTAACGATACTTATTGTGTATAATTAACGCAGTTATAGAAAATCACGGAAGCATCGCCTAAAAGAAAGTTGTAAGAAAACGAAACAGCTACAGCTGTCCTTATAATGTCCTTTACTGTGTAGCTACCAGTTTCGGCGCTTCAGTGCATCGTCTTCAGGTCTCAGTTGATGCTGACGGGGCTTAGCATCAACTAAGGCCTGAAGACGGCGCCCTGAAGCGCCGAAACTGGTAGTTACACAATAAATGACAACATAAGGATGGCTCTAGGTGTTTCTAAACCATATGTTAGTACTGGTACGAAATAGGTGTGGTACATGGTCGCTTTTGCTTTTCGTGGTATTTTATCACCCCAGAGAAGATTCCTGATATTGCTGTAAAAGCTGGATGCTTTCTATGTCCTGCTGAGTATTTCCTGCTTAATGGTGTTGTCTTTCGAGCTGATGTTGCCTAGGTATCTGAAATGTGAAACAGATGCTACTTTGACTCCTTCTAGAAATGTTTTTGAAATTGTTCCCTGCCTGTTGATGGTCATTTCTACTGTCTTTGTTTTAGTTATTTTTAGTTCGAAATTTTTGAATGTGTTGTTCCAATCATTAAGTTTTCTCTGTGCTTCAACTTCTGTCTCTCCCCATACTATCAAACCATCAGCAAAATCCAGGATATTTGGTTCGCTGTCTATTTTCTTGATAAATTTTACGATCGTGTCCATTACTATTACAAACAAGAGCGGTGATAGTGCACTTCCTTGTTGGATACCTCAATTAGTTTCAAACTATTCTGAGCGTCAGTTGCCTATCTGAGCCGGCCGGGGTGGCCGAGCGGTTCTAGGCGCTACGGTCTTGAACCGCGCGACCGCTACGGTTGCATGTTCGAATCCTGCCTCGAGCATGGATGTGTGTGATGTCCTTAGGTTAGTTAGGTTTAAGTAGTTCTAAGTTCTAGGGGACTGATGACCTCAGCAGTTAAGTCCCATAGTGCTCAGAGCCATTTTTTTGCCTATCTGAACACAGTTGTAACACTTTTGGTATTGCATCTTGACTTTGTCGATTAAGTACTTTGACACCTTTAGGTCTGTCAAACATTCCCATATCTTGTTTCGAGGAACAGTATCACTCGCTTTCTCATAGTCCACAAATACAATCATTAAATTTGCTCCATATTCCCTGTACTTTTCTGTCAACATTCTTACTGCAAAAATAAGATCCATAGTACCTCGGTCTTCCCTGAAACCATGTTGTTCTTCCTCTACTATCTTCCTCATTTCTAAGATCTTTTTATCGTCTTCAAGGTGTGTGTGACAGCAGTGTGATGCCTCTGTAATTTCCACATTTTCGTCGATTGCCCTTTTCGAACAGAGGGATGATGAGTCCTTTATTCCTGTCTTACGGGATTTCGTTTCCTTTCCAAACCACTGATAAAATCTGTATAGCCAGTTTAAGCCGTATATACCAGCTGCCTTTATCATGCCTGAGCTGAGATCATCAAAGCCTGTCGACTTTCCATTCCACATGCTGTTTAATGTTGTTGCTTCCCAACGCCACGTTAAGGGGTGTCCGTTAGTTTGGACTTCATTAATTACTCTACAGTCTTTTGTGGTTGTGTTGTCCCCATCACCATTTAGTAGCTTGTTGAAGTACTATTTAATTTCACTCCTGATCCCGTCCTCTGTTCGTATCAAGTAACCGTTATCTGTTTCCAGGGCAAGGATATTTACATATTCATTTCCTTTGCTCTTTAATACTTTGTATAGTAACTTACTACTTCCCTGACATTCTTCCTGTATTGTCTTCCCAGCACTTTTCCTTTTCTTCCTGGATCAGTGTTTTCGGAGCTAGTTTCTTTCTCCGGTATTCCCGAGCTAGATGTTTAAATGCGTTCATTTCGTCTGTCAATCGTTTTCTGCTTTTCATGGTCTAATTCCCTTTCCAGTACGTTCGTATCTTTTACTGCTGTCTTTACCCGATCATTCCACCAAGGTGTTTTCTTCTGTTTTGGTGTGGCACTTGTTTCTCCACAGATATCCGTGGCTTCTCTGAAAAAGGTTTCTTTAGATAAGGACCACTCTTCTTCCATTTCCCCTTTCTCAGTTTTCGGTCATTTGGCTGCTATTCGGGCTTTATAATTTCTGTTCTCTTCCACGTCTTTCAACCATCAAGTCTTAATCTTTGGCATTCCCTTTTGTTTAAATTTTGACACTGGAATATCTTCTGACACCACGTATTTTTTATGGTTGTTTCACACACAGAAATCAATTAGGTTCTTCCCTATTGGGTTTGTGTTCCCATAATCATGACAACCGATGGTGTTTTCACATCCTAGTCTTTCGTTACAAACTTGAGCATTCAGGTCTCGCATATGAATGCTGTTCTCCTCTGTTATTTGTTCTTCAGGTTCATTAAGGAAATGCCCTTTCTCCTCCAGCTAGATGATCCTATCAATGACCTACTTGACGTCTGTCTGTATGTCTATATCTTTATGGAGGACAAAGCCAGCTCCATTTTTGGATTCGCTGCTGTTACCACTCCAGTATAGCACATATCCATTTCTCAGTGGTTTCTTCCCACACTTTTTCTCCCTCAACCCTAATATCCTGAGCTTACGTCTGTCCATAAGATCTATTAGTTCTTCATATTGTTGGTGAGAGTGAGGATATTGAGTGTATCAATTTTCAGTCGTTCCTTTTTGGGACGTTTTTGTCTCTTCTGGCATCTTCTATGAGCATCAGGCATTTGTCCGTCATTACTTCTAGCGGTACTAGAAGAACCATCATGTCTTGGGTTTAATTCGTTCTTGCATCCGAGGCTTGGTTTAGGTTTGAAAACAGTATATATTTGCTCACCTGCTGACTTTCTAGGTCTAACACAGATGAGAATTTTCTTTCAGGGTCTACTCCCTTTGCCTTCGAAGCTCCCTCTTCCCCACATGGCAGTGGTGTCCTCTCTAGTTCTCCCTAGGGAGGATGGGTTGCCTCATTCGCCATTGCCGCCATTCCGAAGGTCTCCTTCTCTGCCGAAGGTGCCTTTAAGGTCTTCGCCTGTAACCCTCTCAAGGGTTCCACGTTATACCCGGTGGAGTTGGGTCCCTGCTTGAATTAGCCATCCTTTCACACCGGTCTACTGATGTGGAGGATGGCTACCCCCACAGCATGGATGCGCCAGGCTAGAATTACTCAAGTGGTTGATAGGGAAGTTGCCTTATCTGCCTTGAGCCCTGTTGATAGTTGGGTATGATGCCATAGCCAATGGCTCACACTGTATATGTCTTATTAATAATCTCACTTACATAATAACAACGAGAAAATAATAGTAGCTGGAAGTATACTTTCTACACTCCTGGAAATTGAAATAAGAACACCGTGAATTCATTGTCCCAGGAAGGGGAAACTTTATTGACACATTCCTGGGGTCAGATACATCACATGATCACATTGACAGAACCACGGGCACATAGACACAGGCAACAGAGCATGCACAATGTCGGCACTAGTACAGTGTATATCCACCTTTCGCAGCAATGCAGGCTGCTATTCTCCCATGGAGACGATCGTAGAGATGCTGGATGTAGTCCTGTGGAACGGCTTGCCATGCCATTTCCACCTGGCGCCTCAGTTGGACCAGCGTTCGTGCTGGACGTGCAGACCGCGTGAGACGACGCTTCATCCAGTCCCAAACATGCTCAATGGGGGACAGATCCGGAGATCTTGCTGGCCAGGGTAGTTGACTTACACCTTCTGGAGCACTTTGGGTGGCACGGGATACATGCGGACGTGCATTGTCCTGTTGGAACAGCAAGTTCCCTTGCCGGTCTAGGAATGGTAGAACGAAGGGTTCGATGACGGTTTGGATGTACCGTGCACTATTCAGTGTCCCCTCGACGATCACCAGTGGTGTACGGCCAGTGTAGGAGATCGCTCCCCACACCATGATGCTGGGTGTTGGCCCTGTGTGCCTCGGTCCTGATTGTGGCGCTCACCTGCACGGCGCCAAACACGCATACGACCATCATTGGCACCAAGGCAGAAGCGACTCTCATCGCTGAAGACGACACGTCTCCATTCGTCCCTCCATTCACGCCTGTCGCGTCACCACTGGAGGCGGGCTGGACGATGTTGGGGCGTGAGCGGAAGACGGCCTAACAGTGTGTGGGACCGTAGCCCAGCTTCATGGAGACGGTTGCGAATGGTCCTCGCTGATACCCCAGGAGCAACAGTGTCCCTAATTTGCTGGGAAGTGGCGGTGCGGTCCCCTACGGCACTGCGTAGGATCCTACGGTCTTGGCGTGCATCCGTGCGTCGCTGCGGTCCGGTCCCAGGTCGACGGGCACATGCACCTTCCGCCGACCACTGGCGACAACATCGATGTACTGTGGAGACCTCACGCCCCACGTGTTGAGCAATTCGGCGGTACGTCCACCCGGCCTCCCGCATGCCCACTATACGCCCTCGCTCAAAGTCCGTCAACTGCACATACGGTTCACGTCCACGCTGTCGCGGCATGCTACCAGTGTTAAAGACTGCGATGGAGCTCTGTATGCCACGGCAAACTGGCTGACACTGACGGCGGCGGTGCATAAATGCTGCGCAGCTAGCGCCATTCGACGGCCAACACCGCGGTTCCTGGTGTGTCCGCTGTGCCGTGCGTGTGATCATTGCTTGTACAGCCCTCTCGCAGTGTCCGGAGCAAGTATGGTGGGTCTGACACACCGGTGTCAATGTGTTCTTTTTTCCATTTCCAGGAGTGTATTTCGTCTTTGCAGATCGAATGCCAAAGACACAAGTAATTGGCAGTTTTGGATGACTGAAACGTTTAACAGCATTGTTCACGAAAGTAATTTTTTTCTGATTTATGTGAGTGTGCATATACTAGAACTAATTTTGTTGTTAAAAATAACACGCTTTCGATTTCATACATCAATAAATTAATATGATTTTTGGTTTGTCATACGAAGGTTGTTAAAAAATATTGCTAGAATAAAAGCAAAACAGGATCATTAAAAAATATGTTTATTGTCTGCCAGTAACCAACAGCTGAAAAGCAATATAATTTCCCGTCCCGATATTATCTTCGCCATGAAGAAAGTTTATCGACATCGAGCGAATTTTTAATGAACATTATTTTACATATACAACGGAATTTATTAACACCGTTGCTTTACATATATAACGGAATTTACTAACACCGTCTAACGACTTTAAATTTTATGCAACGGCAACACTGGAAGGCACTCATTTAGACCAATGCTTTGCCAGCGGAAACGCAACTGACAAATGCTTCTCAGTTGCTCCGTGCATTTCGGCTTCACAGATGAAATTTTCCGCATTGACTAGCTCCGTGTGAAGGCGGCCTTATTTCTACTGCCACGAGGATACTGACAGTAATCCATATATGTTAACACACTGTTTACCGGAAATTATTTAATGGAAACATATTTCGCAGTTAGAGTGAGCATTTATGCGGATACGTCGTGAATACTCCTTCTTAAGTAAATATTATATGTTTGTCTGGAATAAGAATGTTCCTCCTTATCCTAAAATTATTAACAGAACGCTCCTTTGCGCTCATTGACACTCTGTAGTTGGTATCATCTTTGGAAACTGTTGGCTCACTGTTCCTACACAACAGATCAAACGACTCCCTTTTCCTTCTGTAAAACGACCGAAATGATTTCTGGGTACATATTTAGTTCCTTATACAACTTAAAATCATCGTGTTCTTTCAAATTAGCAAGCCAGTACGATATGTCTCACGACGTCTTTTAGATGATGCCACGTTAAATACTTTGTTCTTGAAAGATAATATCCCACTTGGACTAAGAAAGAAACTTCACCTTAATCGTCTACAGAGGGCGTCATTTTCTCCGAAAGGACAGTATTCCCCATAAATTACAGAGGGGATTCTTCTACTCCATAGCGTTGTTTGTAGGTGGTCGTTGGTATTCTGACTTTTAATGTGGGTCCTCAATGGGCTGTTGTACATTGTGCAGCACAGATACCTTAGATCCATGTAAGGTAATGTAACAATGTTATAGAGTCCACTTACATCACCTGATCTCCAAGGACAATTAAATTAGTGGCAGTAATGATACTGACTTTAATAAAAATAGAAAATTAAACAAACCGCACTCAATAAGCTTTTGTTACGTCAAGAGCGAAATCGAATTTCACTTTCATTGTTCGCTGAAAGACGTTCAATTTGATCGGCAGTATGTGAACAAAAACAGTTACAGAATGTTTCGTAATCGAGATTGTTAGGGATGCTTATACACCACTGTGCTGCTCAAGGCCGGTTCAAGAACACTGTATCACGCAAACGATTCATCATTTGCACCTATGCATCTCCTATCCCTCCCCCACCTTTTTCCCTTGTACACTGTCATCCATGCAAGTTTTCGCTACTAACTGTGGTACGCACTGTATACAAATCTTGCACTTGAACACCCCTCTCAAAAACATCACATAGCACGTTGGCATTGTATTAAGTACAGTACATCATAGCCCGTCAAAGCTAAACGTCAAAATATATTACATATTTTCTTGGGACTACGTAGACGTGCAGCTTCCTTCCCAGTGTTAAAAACAATTTTGGTACAATGGTTACGTTTCGTACGGAGCCGTGTATGATCTAAAATGCAGGAAACATAAACTTCCCGTTGACAACATTTTTCAATGCAAACTTCTCGAAATGGCAATACTTACTTAATTTGGAAATATTAAAATATCTATAAGCAATAACATAGCGAGAGCCAGTTCATTATCAAGCCGTCATATTAGAATATAAGGTGCAAAAGAATAAAAATGTTTTATCATATATATTGATCAAAATTTAATTGGAAATGTTGCCTAGTGGAGAGGATATGCGAACACAAATTTTAATTTTTTATGCAAAAAGTGGAAGTTTTGTTGATGTGGGAAACTAACGACAGAGGTGGGTATAGTTTCCCTTCATCTTTATAAAATATTAATGAAGTGGATTAAAGCCAAAACATCCTCTACATCTACATCTACATTTATACTCCGCAAGCCACCCAACGGTGTGTGGCGGAGGGCACTTTACGTGCCACTGCCATTACCTCCCTTTTCTGTTCCAGTCGCGTATGGTTCGCGAGAAGAACGACTGTCAGAAAGCCTCCGTGCGCGCTCGAATCTCTTTAATTTTGCATTCGTGATCTCCTCGGGGGGTATAACTAGGGGGAAGCAATATATTCGATACCTCATCCAGAAACGCACCCTCTCGAAACCTGGCGAGCAAGCTACACTGCGATACAGAGCGCCTCTCTTGCAGTGTCTGCCACTTGAGTTTGCTAAACATCTCCGTAACGCTATCACGGTTACCAAACAACCCTGTGACGAAACGCGCCGCTCTTCTTTGGATCTTCTCTATCTCCTCCGTCAAACCGATCTGGTACGGATCCCACACTGATGAGCAATACTCAAGTGTAGGTCGAACGAGTGTTTTGTAAGCCACCTCCTTTGTTGATGGACTACATTTTCTAAGGACTCTCCCAATTAATCTCAACCTGGTACCCGCCTTCCCAACAATTAATTTTATGTGATCATTCCACTTCAAATCGTTCCGTACGCATTCTCCCAGATATTTTACAGAAGTAACTGCTACCAGTGTTTGTTACGCTATCATATAATCATACAATAAAGGATCCTTCTTTCTATGTATTCGCAATACATTACATTTGTCTATGTTAAGGGTCAGTTGCCACTCCGTGCACCAAGTGCCTATCCCCTGCAGATCTTCCTGCATTTCGCTACAATTTTCTAATGCTGCAACTTCTCTGTGTGAAGAATACATGGAGCCTCATTACTTCGTCTCACCTCAAGTCAAGTGCACGCCACGGCACTGACATGTTATCTCCCATTATGTATATTGAAGGGGGAGGACGGAGAAATGAAAGGAAAAGGAAGGGATTTTGATATCAACTGCGTCAGCGGCGACGAGTGAAAATGTGTGCCAGACCGGCGTTCGAACCCATGATCCCTCGATCGTTAGGCATTTGCGTTGACCACTGCGCCACCCACACACAGTGTGAATCGTAACTTCGCGACCTATCTCGGTTCGACTCTCGGTCGGCCCACATTCCCACCTAGCGCCACCTATCCATCCTATCCACAGTCCCTGCCCATGTCCTCCGTACTCGCTACTTAGAGAATCCCGCAAAAAGTCCGACTTGAATGTGCGTCCGCATTGAATGTGGTGGATCCACAGCCCATAGAGGCGAATCAGTCATATGAATGTGTGGTGTCTTGCTTTCAGACAAGTCCGACAGAACAGCCACTACGCATTCATATATATGTATTTCCCATGCCACATGTCACATTTGTCACTCCAAATCGGTGAATTCGTTACCAAGGATGTAGCATCATATACTTTACATCCAGTTAATAGAGTGACATACTGAAATAACATTTTAGAATGAATGAACCAAGAAGCAAATGAAATATGAGGTTGATTGAAACGCAACTCTGTCAGTGTGACCTTACACGTTAAGGTGGCACCGCGTAACTGCGGGTATCGTGGCGTCATCTATTGGTAGGGAGACTGACGCGTGCGCACCGTTTGATGTTGCATAGCGCCAGTGTTGTGGTTTCACGCTGAAGAGAAAGTGCTCCACACAAGTTATCGTCCACTATCGAACACGCAGGCGTGTAGTCAGAAATAAATGGTTCAAATGGCTCCAAGCACTATGGGACTAAACAACTGAAGTCGTCTGTCCCTTAGATTTAGAACTACTTAAACACAACCAACCTAAGGACATCACACACATCCATGCCCGAAGCAGGATTCGAACCTGCGACCGTAGGAGCAGCGCGGTTCCGGACTGAAGCGCCTAGAGCCCCTCAGTCACAGAGGTCGGCTAAGCAGGAACAACGAGGAGTGATTCGATTTTTGGCGGCGGAGGCAGTTGGAGGCCGTGAAATGTATCGGCAGATGAAGGCTGTGTACGGCGAGTACAGTCTGAGTCGTTCAAGTGTTTTGGAATGGCTCAAAGATTCCTTAAGGTGCACGAGGCCCTTGAAGACGATGTTCGTCCTGGACAGGTTCATCGTGTCATCACACCGGATGTGGTTGCGGAAGTGAATGCTTTAGTATTGGACAACCGCAGAATCACCGTGGACGAGATCCATCGGTGTTTGGACCTCTAAAACAAGTTATTCGTGGATATTGATTCGCAATGAACGACGAAGTTAGTGAATGGGTCCAGGCCTTGATCCGACAGCAGCCTACGAGCTTCTTCAAGGATAGAATCGACCGACTAGTGTCGCACTGCGATAAATGTGCCAACGGTTTTGCGACTATTTTTGAGTATGGGTACTGTTTATACCTCCATTTTTGAGTTAATAAAATCGTTGCCTTTACTTTACACTAGTGACCGGGTTCCATTTGAATGACCCTTATACATTACACACAGTTCTTAAAACTTAAAAGCATTACGTTATTTGGTTTAACAGATGAAATCTTTTGACACTGTTAGCTTCACTTGTCATACCACTGGATGAAGTGTCTTACATTTTTCATTTTCATATTTGTACTTATTTCCAATTTCAAAGAAGACACGTTTTCAAATTTTGGAAATTTTTCGTTAAAACATCTCAGTTCCTTTTTTGTGGACACGGGCAACAAAAAAATCTTGCTACAAGTTTTGTGCTTCACTGGAAAACCGATAGTTTGAACTGTAGGACACATACGACTGATTTTTAGCTTCCAGATCGTCTTAAAACGATCTTTTGGGTCTTCATTCCATGGCTACCAACATGAAGTATCTATTTCTTTCAAACAACAGAGAGATTCCTGCCATTAACACATACCGGCAATTTTAACTAATGACACACATAGAGTGATGTTACAGTACTGAGTAATTGTACATGAGACTGTTACAGTACATAAATTCCCTGTTCCTATGACGATATTCAAATAACTGCACCAGATTATCTTGCAAATTGTAAACAAAGACGTTTCTATATGCTCAGACTGATGTTCGAATTCTCTGTGGGTTGTATGTAGCTCTGGAAGCTCGTACACGACGCAGGGTGATGAAATATATTTATCTTACTTTCACTAAGGACAGAAAAATTAACAATTATTCTATAAATAACTCGTGTTGTGTGTAACCAATGTGATAGTTTTATGAAAAATTAGAATGACAGGTATTGCGTCTTTCCTTCCCAAAATATATTTTTTCGACTTTGGGTACTGTTCACTTCATGCTGGTTACAGTTTTATTACAGGCACTGTTTATCAAATTGTGCACCACTGTTATTAAAAGATTGAAACTAGCTTCCGTTTGGGTTTGGAACATATGTGTGAGTAAGGTGTAACACGAATAACGAATAGCTTCTAAGAATAACTGTGACTGTAAGGAGGTTGTTTAGGTTTTCTTATTGGTAACGCCACATAGCGCTCTGTATGAAAATCACTGGCTGTGCTGTGTGCAGTCTGTGGCTAGGTTGCATTGTTGTCTGCCATTGGAGTGTTGGGCAGCTGGATGTTAACAGCGCGTAGCGTTGTGCAGTTGGAGGTGAGCCGCCAGCAGTGGTGGATGTGGGGAGAGAGATGGCGGAGTTTTGAAATTTGTAAGACTGGATGTCAATTATGACTATTAAGGTAAATATATTTTTTGTTCCCTATCAAAATCTTTCATTTGCTAACTATGCCTATCAATAGTTAGTGCCTTCAGTAGTTTGAATCTTTTATTTAGCTGGCAGTAGTGACACTCGCTGTATTGCTGTAGTTCGAGTAACGAAGATTTTTGTGAGGTAAGTGATTTGTGAAAGGTATAGGTTAATGTTAGGGATTATTGAAAGTCAGATTGCGTTGCGCTAAAAATATTGTGTGTCAGTTTAAGCACAGTCATGTATAATTGTTTTAAGTAATGGGACGTTTCATATGGCGACCCTGCCAGGATACCTCACTGGAATCTTCTGATTTTTTCTTGTAGTTTGTGTAATTAGTGTAGCTTTTGTTTATTGCTAGCGCGAAATTATAGAGAGAATTTCCTTTGTAGTTGAAGTTTTTCATTGTCGTACTCGGTTGTGGCATGCATGTAGATTTGCACCAAGTATTTCGCAGCTGCGCTTGCAATTAACTAGATATTATTTTCAATGCTATGTTAATGTGTTTTGTTATCTTGCTCTTCAAATTGTGCTTTTCTGTGTTGTTGTGTGAAATATTGTGACGATAATGGCGTGTGAAAAACGTAATACTAGGCTTCAAAGTAAACTGAGAAATGACAGTGAAGACGATAGCAGTGCGTTAGCGCCGCAGAGTAATGAATTAACTAATGTTCAAAGTAGTAATTTGGTAACTGTGCATAGGGAAATGGAGTGGGCTGCAAACAATGGTGTAGGCAGTGAAACAATTAGTGCACAGGGAAGCATTATCGATCGATCGGTCGGCAACAGCTCGCCTCAGGAATCCGAAATGACAGAACACAATATTGCAAATACTGTAGACTCAGGTTTTCGGTCCTCACCGTTTTCTCAAATGAGTCAAGACACATTTTCTGCTTGTCAAAACGTGATTGTGGCCGGTGAAAATGCACTGCCAAAAAGCATAGAGAAACACATTCCAGACACTAATACATTATTATTGCAATTAATGCATCAAATGAAACAAAATCAGAGACAAACACAGCAAAAGCTTCAAAAGTTAGAGACAATGGAACAACACCAGAGACAAACACAGCAATAGTTAGACACAATGGAACAAAATTTTCAAAAATTAGATACAATGGAACAAAATCTTTGGAAGTTAGACACCACACTTGAACAAACACGTGAAGATTTAACTACTGAGTTTCATAACATTGAATCTAAATGCCTAAAAGTCTGTAATGACGTAAAAACACAAATTTGTGAGCATTTCCAACTTATTTTTTCGTGTCATGAAAATGCATTACAGAATCACGAAGCAGCCGTAAAAGAACTGCAAATTATTGTTCATGAAAATCATGAGACCTTCCAAGCCACAACTGACTCAGTTGCATCTACCGATTCGGTTACACAACTTGCAAAAACTCAGGAAAACTTAAAGGACACAGTAGATACGATTTCAACACAAATGGACACTCTGAAACTTGGTTCAGAAAAACACACAGAGGAAATAATTTCATTATCGGATAAAGTAGCCGAACTTTCAGATCAGTTCACTAACTTATCAACAAAGGTAGATGATGATCTGAATGACACAAGACCTGTAGCTTTCACTGACACTGAAGAGTATGAACAAATTAGAAAATTCAAACAAAATCAAAATCAAATCAATACACAGTACAAAAGAAAAATCCGGGAAGTACAAGATCAGTTGGCACAAGTAATACAAGAATTACATATTTCAGAGGACACTCGCTCTCCAGTATGGGAAGAGGGACATAGAAATACAGAACAACCACAAAATAATAACACAGGACACTTCGGAAATTATGAAAGAAATTGGCAAGGTACACCGAATTTTGAGATGGAACCGCCGAAACGAAGTAACAGTGACCGAAATGTGACTTGCCAACATGATGATTTTGACTATAAGCTGTTCATAACTACACGTAAATTCAAAACATTTAAGAATTCCGGCAACGACATTCATCCAGAAGGGTGGCTTCATCAGTTCACTCATTGTTTTCCTCCCAACTGGTCATTAGAGCACAGATTAGAATTTATGTGTGGCTATTTGGAGAATGAATCAGCTGTAAGAATGCGATCGGTCATTCACGATTGTCATAGTGAAGGAGAATTTTATCATGCTTTCCTCTCAGAATATTGGTCTCAAGCTACACAAGACCGAGTAAAACATAGCATCATAATGATGAAACATTTCGAACAATCTGAATTTTCCAGTCTTGGGAAATATTTCGAAGACATGTTGCACAAGAATCAGTACCTGTCAAACCCATACAGCCCCTCAGAACTCATCTGCATTTTCTTAATCAAATTACCTGAACATTTACGGCATATTATTTTGGCAGGACGTTGCAAAGACGACATTGAAGCTTTTCAGGGACTCTTACAAGAATTAGAAATTGACACTGACAATCGCGGGACGCGAAAATAGGAGCACAACAATTACAGGTCACATCCGTCACAATTCCACGCTGAAAGAAATAATAACTGGACACGACAAAGCTATTCTCACAACACATATCGTGACCAAAACAGACACCACCCGTATGACAACCGTTGGCAGAGTAGTAGTAATTACAGGGAAAGATCACCTCTCCGCAGTAGTGACTATCACAGAGGCAATCAGAGAAACAGACAATTTGGGAATCAAAATAATTATTATCAAGGGAGACAGAATAACTTTAGACGCAATGGTCCAGCGTGCAGTTACGATTCAGGGAGAAATTGTCCACCATGTGACCGACAAGAAAGAAACTATGGAATCTACCGACATGACGACAGACGATATGATCGTAACGACAGACCTGAATTGCATCAGAACTGGCGGGATTCAAACAGAGCAGGGCCCTCTCGACAAGGTGAATTTGTAGAAGTTAGGTCTCCAAATCCCAATAACGACGCGCGCCAACAAAGAGACAATAGGCAATGACTCATACCGCTGGCAGCCACGAAACGTACGTATGAAACTGACGACGCAGCTGCCGTAGCTAGTAATTACGTAAAAATGGAAGACATTAGGGACATCTTACTCCAGGAACACGACGTAAAACAGAACAACATTGCATATCCTGTGATTCACATTACAGTAAATGACGTAAAATTTACGGCAGTACTTGACTCTGGCAGTCCCATTTCAGTAATTAGTGAAACAGCCTTTTGCAAATGTAACAAATCAAACGATTGCCCCACACTTCCGTTACGTAAGATTAAATTACAAGGTGCAATCTTTGGAAAAAGTGTAGATGTACGCCAACAAACCAACTTAGAATTCTTTTGTCAAAGCCACAGCTTCTCTATGAACTTTCTTATTGTCCCATTATTGTCGACCGAAATTAGATTGGGAGTAGACTTTTTTAATGAATACAAAGCAATCTTAAACTTTCACGATGCTGAAATAAGTTTAGACAAAGAAGGTAAGTCAATAGCTTTGAAATTTGAAGATTGGCTCTCAAACCATGACGAAGAAATTAATCGGCTTTACCTCCTGTTAGACAACAGAATGGAATTTTCGACGGAACTTGACACTAATAATCACTCTGCAAGTACTGAAAGGGATGATATCGATGGAGTATTTGATACTAATGAGTTAATTCAGAATAAAATTCAAACAATTGAGAATTGTAATGACACTGATAGGCAAGACCTTTTTGAGATTTTACAAGCACATTCCACAGTTTTTACTCACAACACAGGAACAATCAAGGGATTTCAATACCAATGTCGTGTTCGTGAGCATACTAAATTTTGTGTTAGACCATACGTAATTCCGGCACATTATAGGGACCGTGTTTGAACAGAAATACAATCTATGCTTGACGAGGGCATTATTGAGCCTGCAGTAAGCTCATACAACAATCCATTACATGTTGTTGAGAAGAAAAATGGATCGATCAAGCTTGTCTTAGATTCGAAACAAGTCAATACTATCATCATTCCTGAAACAGACAGGTCGCAAACGTTGGAAGAACTTCTTCAAAATTTTAATGGTGTAAAAGTGTTGTCTTCTATTGATCTCAAATCCAGCTTTTATCAGATCGAACTTCATCCAGAATGTAGAAAATATACAGATTTCCTTTGTTTCGGCTTTGTTATCAGTTTCGGAAACTTCCTTTTGGTTTGAACATTTCTTCGGCAGCATTCATTCGTGGGCTAAACTCCATATTACCTGAGTTCTTAAAACGTCACATCGCCTTATATGTGGACGATATTCTGATAGCAGAAGCCTCATGGGAACAACACAATCACATCCTCAACAGCGTGTTACATATTTCTGCAGAACCTGGAATTACAGTTAACTTGGAAAAGTCTGAATTTGGTAGGACAAAGGTGAAGTTTTTGGGACATATTATTTCTTCTGAAGGCATTCAGCCGGATCCTGAAAAGTTAGAAGCAATCAGAGCCATTCCAGTTCCATCCACAAAAAAACAAGTCCGCAGTTTTCTAGGTCTCGTAAATTTTTACCGTCGTTTTCTGAATATGCAAATTCTAGTTACACCAAAACTTTGTTCTCTCACTGGAAAAAATACTATTTGGAACTGGGACGAACAAGCACAGTTGGAATTCAGTTCTTTGAAAGAAGCGTTACTTAACGCGCCAATACTATCTAATCCAGATCTGCCACAAGATTTCTGCCTGAGCACGGATTCTTCTAAAGTCGGTCTTGGTGCCCATTTATTTCAAGAAGCCATAGAAAATGACACTACTGTTCAGAAAACCATTGCTTTTGCTAGCCGAGTGCTAACAAAATCTGATAAAAATTATTCCGTTACTGAATTAGAAGCTTTAGCTATCGTTTGGGCATTTAACAAAATCCGTTTCTTTCTTTCTGGTAAGCACGTAAAAGTATAAAGTGATCATCGTGCATTCCAATTTCTTATGTCTTCAAAATTAAATCATGACAGGTTAAAACGTTGGGCATTGTTTCTGCAAGAATTCCACTTCACAATAGTCTACATTCCCGGCAAGGAGAACATTGTTGCAGACGCACTGTCACGCGCACCGGCTGGGCTTGAGAAAAGTAACACAGAAGGCAACCTCGAGAAAAATTTCAGTATTCTTTACATTCAGAAAGTCGCCTTTGAAAACTTCATCACCACATCTTTAAAGGACATTGCTCATCAACAAGATAAAGATCCGATTTGGAAAGATATCAAAAGTAAATGGCATGAAAAGACACACACACAGATTCGGCATTATTATCTGGTTGGAAACAACATGCTCTTCAAACGCTGCACTGTTGATGACAAGCTATGGGTACTTTGCATTCCGGATGATTTTGTTAATAAGCTCGTTTGGTACATTCATTTCAGCTACGCACATTTTACTCCACGAAAATGTTATCATATTCTTTGGACGACTTGTTATTTTAACAATATGTCATTCCTTCTAAATTAAAAGAATTTGCTGCTGTTGATCTCTTAGGACCCCTTGTCAGAACATCGAATGGATTTTCGTACGTTCTAGTTGCTGTTGAACTTACTTCAAAATTTGTTTCTTTTACTCCATTACGTAAAGCCACTGGACGGTCTGTATCCAACGCCTTTGTTAAAAATTTCTTACGTGAAGTTGGCCACGTTGCTAAAGTCATTTCAGATAACGGACCGCAGTTCAGATCTGCTGTTTGGTCACGCATGCTTCGGAACCATAAAATCAAACTTGTTTTTATTTCATTGTACTCACCACATTGTAACCCGTCTCAACGGATTATGAAAGAAATCAATAAGCTTTGCAGACTTTATTGTCACAGAAAGCATCAGCAATGGGACAGATATTTACACTTATTTCAAAATGTGCTGAATGAAATGCCTCATGACTCCACTGCTTTACCACCTACTCTTGTACTGAAGAATGAAGAACCACCGAACAGAATCAGAGAGCTTGTACCTTTACCGAATACACGTAAACTTCGACACAAAGACATAATTGATTTGACTATTAAAAATATAGAATCTGCAGCAGACAAAAGGAGAAAACTACACGGTATAGCAAATGCAAAGAAATTATATATTGGTCAGAAAGTTCTCATTAAAGCTCATTCATCGTCACATAAGAAGAAGCACTTGAGTCACAAATTCTTTCTAGTTTACAATGGACCTTACAGAATCTGACGTATACCACATGATAATTGCGTTGAAGTTGAAACTCTGCGTACTAGGAAGAGTAAAGGTTTACACCATATTTCACATGTAAAACCGTTTATTGAAAGATAATCTACTTTTTAACTTTGTCTTTGCCATAAAACTTTTCACTTCACATTTCTAGTATGCATTGTCAGACTTAGAAACTTTTACCATGCAACAATGTTTGAAGTTAAATATCCAGTCAAGAACCTGGGCAACTTATTTAGACAGTAATTACGAATGCATTGTTATAGTGAACAGACTACACAGTGTTATACATTCTTGCAACAAGCTGCACGATTACGTAACGACTATCAGGCTTACATACTTAGAACATATGCTGCTAATGAGATATTAATGCAACATTTTGGTTTACTTGAAAAGATACTCTTTATTTGAAGTATATTTGGTGAGATTAAAGATGACTTAGCATTTGGTCTCTTTGATAGCTACACGATTATATCACGACGCTATTAATATGTGACACAATTTACAATGTTGCTTTTGCGGTGTTTCTGTTTTATATCTGCACAGTTTTTCTGAATTATTCTGGGAAGTAAAACATGTTTTAGTAGTAACTTTTGTGGTATAGCTACAATGAGACAGCCTTTTCCGTAGCACAACAATACGTTACAGCACAGTAGTTTCTTCATCACGGCAATAAGCGTAATAACTAAGATATCTATACGCAAAGCATTTCACTTTTGTTTATCATGAGGTAAGTACATTGACTTCTGCAGAACTTAGCTTTCGATAACTACGACATTTCCACAGAGATTATCTTACAACAAGATTCACAGTTTAGCGCTACAGTACACGTATTTGAGTGATTAATTTTGTACTTAAAACATTTATTTTTAAAGATATTTGAAGTACAATGATACAAAGTTTTTCCATGATACATTTCATTCCATTGCTGTAATCTGTAACACCTGAGGGTATAATTACATTAATCCTCAGGGGGGTACACGTTTACTTTGTGTACCATGTGTTTGGCAAGCACAAGGAGCCCTAGCTAATATGGTATTTGCTTATACAACTTTACACATCGGTACCATATTTCTCTAACACACAAATTACACAGCTATCTGATCATTTAACTGAGAGATAAACATTTTTTTTACTACATCAGTGACACATGTTTACGCAATTACTCAGTTGGGTAACTTCACACTTATGAAACTGTATTTTGTCTGTACTTTGTGAACTGTTCATATTTTTTTGGAACCATTGTGATACTATGAGAGCTTTGAATGATGTATTTGGTAAGGGAGCATGATTTTTAAAGTACGTTTGAGGTAGATGACACTATTGAAATGAGCAGAGAATTTTTTTTAGGTTTTGACATTATTGCAGAAAGCTACACCTTTTTTGAGATTTGGCTGAGGTTTTATGATGTTATGATGATGATGTGTATTACGCTGTTGCAGTATGTTTATGATCAATAAGCTGATGCAATGTGAGGAATTTGATTATGCTACCTATTTATTATGATGAAATATTGAAGAAGTGTCGACGAATAAGGTAAGGAATAATGAGTAGTGGTTAGGGACTCTGGTTTGTGAAAAAGGTTGTTGGAAACCAAGAATCGTACTTTAAGAGTTATGAAATGTATCTAAATGCATGAATGTATCACAATGGCGACGAATATTTTTTGGACACTGTTATATTTATAGGATTTTGTTTCTACAGATTTGCAACGCAAATTCTCGAACCGTGAAATTTTTATATGAGACTGTCACAGTAGTGCAAACTGGTGTCGTAAATATTTCGGTAAGAAAGCCAAGTGACCTTGACGTAATGCGTCATGAGCGGCCAGCTGTGTCAGATGCCTGGAGAAAAAGCCATTAGTGTGTGCCTTTCAGAGGCACAGGTGGAGAAAAAAAAAAGAGGCCATTATCCTCGTTATTGACATTCCTTTGTAGAAAGCATCGCAAATACGACACGCTCAAACTTAAAAACATGTGATTATACTGTGGAGCTTTTGATTTATGATATTTACTAAAATGCCTAATGAAATGATAAGAAACATTTTACATCTATTGTCTCTCTAGTTGAGAGATTACTCATTTTGTTTGATATCTAGTTTCTAGCTGCACTGCAGCATTGATTAAAATAAAATTTAATAGATGTACTAATATAGATATTTTATGCCTACAGATCCAGTAATAACCATTTTATAATCTACTTCAAAAAAACGAGGGAGCACAAAAAGACATTTCCCTTCACAGGAACTGCATACATAATTTTCTTTTCTAGTACTTGGTAATTTACTTCATAGAATAAGTTTTTTCCGGTGCACCACTTTAAATACATAGACATTAAGATGTGAATAGACATTTCCCTTATCTGCATTGTTGTCTTTAGTGTAATATTTTTTCTGCTTGAGCTTTCTCATTTTTAGATATTAGCTATTGCATTTGCTGCGGCTGTTTGCCAGGCATAGTGCTACTAAATTTCACTTTGTATTACTCTGTTAAGCTAGTTTTACTACTGATTTATTTTTCTTGTTGCTGCACATTGGCTCATATTAGTTGTAATGTTGCATTGCTTGGTAATTTAGATTTACTGTAGCTTGGTTTGGCAATTTGCGGTTCTTTTGTCATTGCTGTTTGTGTTAATTGTTTTGTGCTGCTGCATTGCCTCGTCCCTTAGTTTAGCATCTGAGCTCAGTAGATTTAAGTTAGCTTAAGATGGGGTAGGCTGTATAAGAGAACGAGTTGTGATGAATGGAAAGGAATGCATTGAGAAGCCATAAAAAAATGGTTTGGCCAAAAAAGTTTTTAAAAGAGGATATGAACAAAAAAGTAGGGTTTAGGTAGGATTTTCTTGGAAATAAATGATGAGGTAAGATAATGGAAAATAAATAATGAGGTAAGAAATATGTGAACATACACTCCTGGAAATTGAAATAAGAACACCGTGAATTCATTGTCCCAGGAAGGGGAAACTTTATTGACACATTCCTGGGGTCAGATACATCACATGATCACACTGACAGAACCACAGGCACATAGACACAGGCAACAGAGCATGCACAATGTCGGCACTAGTACAGTGTATATCCACCTTTCGCAGCAATGCAGGCTGCTATTCTCCCATGGAGACGATCGTAGAGATGCTGGATGTAGTCCTGTGGAACGGCTTGCCATGCCATTTCCACCTGGCGCCTCAGTTGGACCAGCGTTCGTGCTGGACGTGCAGACCGCGTGAGACGACGCTTCATCCAGTCCCAAACATGCTCAATGGGGGACAGATCCGGAGATCTTGCTGACCAGGGTATTTGACATACACCTTCTAGAGCACGTTGGGTGGCACGGGATACATGTGGACGTGCACTGTCCTGTTGGAACAGCAAGTTCCCTTGCCGGTCTAGGAATGGTAGAACGATGGGTTCGATGACGGTTTGGATGTACCGTGCACTATTCAGTGTCCCCTCGACGATCACCAGTGGTGTACGGCCAGTGTAGGAGATCGCTCCCCACACCATGATGCCGGGTGTTGGCCCTGTGTGCCTCGGTCGTATGCAGTCCTGATTGTGGCGCTCACCTGCACGGCGCCAAACACGCATACGACCATCATTGGCACCAAGGCAGAAGCGACTCTCATCGCTGAAGCCGACACGTCTCCATTCGTCCCTCCATTCACGCCTGTCGCGACACCACTGGAGGCGGGCTGCACTATGTTGGGGCGTGAGCGGAAGACGGCCTAACAGTGTGCGGGACCATAGCCCAGCTTCATGGAGACGGTTGCGAATGGTCCTCGCCGATACCCCAGGAGCAACAGTGTCCCTAATTTGCTGGGAAGTGGCGGTGCGGTCCCCTACGGCACTGTGTAGGATCCTACGGTCTTGGCGTGCATCCGTGCGTCGTTGCGGTCCGGTCCCAGGTCGACGGGAACGTGCACCTTCCGCCGACCATTGGCGACAACATCGATGTACTGTGGAGACCTCACGCCCCACGTATTGAGCAATTCGGCGGTACGTCCACCCGGCCTCCCGCATGCCCACTATACGCCCTCGCTCAAAGTCCGTCAACTGCACATACGGTTCACGTCCATGCTGTCGCGGCATGCTACCAGTGTTAAAGACTGCGATGGAGCTCCGTATGCCACGGCAAACTGGCTGACACTGACGGCGGCGGTGCACAAATGCTGCGCAGCTAGCGCCATTCGACGGCCAACACCGCGGTTCCTGGTGTGTCCGCTGTGCCGTGCGTGTGATCATTGCTTGTACAGCCCTCTCGCAGTGTCCGGAGCAAGTATGGTGGGTCTGACACACCGGTGTCAATGTGTTCTTTTTTCCATTTCCAGGAGTGTATAAATACAGAAAGCATGCTTGGATAGGATTTTTTTGGTGGAAACAAATGTTGAAATTAGATGTAAGATCTACGGAATGAAGTTTTGGGTTGAACTGCAGTACCAAATGTTACCCTGAAAACGAACCCTGTCTTTCCTTTCGTATTATTCCGCTATGTGTTTATGTATCCTTGTGTATTTGTCTTTTTCCTGTCTTTATGTGTTTAGCTAATAAGATTTATGTTGTAGAATTTTTCAAATACTATGTTATTTTCTTTGTAAAGATGTTTAGACATTATTTATTCTGTTCTGTTTTAATGCTCATGTGTGAAATTAATGTTTCGAAAACTATTCTCATTATTTTATATATTCAC
This sequence comes from Schistocerca piceifrons, assembly GCF_021461385.2. Classification (NCBI taxonomy): domain Eukaryota; kingdom Metazoa; phylum Arthropoda; class Insecta; order Orthoptera; family Acrididae; genus Schistocerca; species Schistocerca piceifrons. The sequence goes on along the minus strand of NC_060139.1, from coordinate 1,021,249,397 downwards.
TTATGTCATAATTCCTGTAACACTGATTTCTATGTTATTTCGATTCTTTTGTAAAGCCAGTACTACAAATGTTGTCTGTATTGTTATGTTCTTTAATTATGTATTTTGTACCTTTGTAATTGTATTCTTATGTTATAAAATTGTAATTGACACCAGTTCATCAAATTAAGTAACTTGTAAGTTCCAATTCACTGCACACGTTTCTGTTGGTCATATTATATGGACAATATGTGAGAAGTAGGGACTGTTAGTGTTTGCACGTGTGTTAAAAATTCAGCAAGGGACTGGATAACAGCATTGCTGGTTCTAAGGACAATTCCAAAAACTTTGTGAGTGCACAAGTGGTGGTTATGGACTTGCTATATTGTCTGCAAGACTCTTCGATAGTGATTGTGCACCTGCACAGTCGCAGCAGATGGCCGCTGGCCATCTCTACAAGGACTACAGTGGGTCTGCATCTTTGATGATCCACCAATACCATTATTTCTACAAGGACTGCAGTGGGTCTGCACCTCCGGTGGCCCACCAATACCACAATTTCTACCAGGACTACAGTGGGTCTGCTCTGTGATGACCTACCTACCAATATTCTTCAAACCTCTGAATGACTCTGCTGTGGGTTTGCTCTGTTGTGGCCCAGTACCTGTCTGCATGTCGAGCATCAGCACTGTCTTTCTGTTGGAAGGACAACACTACTTCAAGACTGCGTGGAAATCCACTACTTCTGTGTGCAATTTCTTTTACTAATGAGACTTTGTGAAAAAAAAAATGTAATTGCTATTATGATGAATGATCAGGACTGTCTTTATGGACTGTGAGAAAATTTTAGCTTTTGACCAACATTGTATCAATAAGTGTGTGCATTTGATATCTTTGTTATTGTAATTACGAAAAATTTTATCAAATCATTATTGGCCACTGCCCAAAACAATTTGTAAATTTTTTTGTGGGGAGCATGGGGGCTATGTAAGTAGGTTGTTTAGGTTTTCTTATTGGTAATGCCCCATAGCGCTCTGTATGAAAATCACTGGCTGTGCTGTGTGCAGTCTGTGGCTAGTTTGCATTGTTGTCTGCCATTGTAGTGTTGGGCAGCTGGATGTTAACAATGCGCAGCGTTGCGCAGTTGGAGGTGAGCCGCCAGCAGTGGTGGATGTGGGGAGAGAGATGGCGGAGTTTTGAAATTTGTAAGACTGGATGTCAATTATGACTATTAAGGTAAATACATTATTTGTTCTCTATCAAAATCTTTCATTTGCTAACTATGAATATCAGTAGTTAGTGCCTTCAGTAGTTTGAATCTTTTATTTAGCTGGCAGTAGTGGCACTCGCTGTATTGCAGTAGTTCGAGTAACGAAGATTTTTGTGAGGTAAGTGATTTGTGAAAGGTATAGGTTAATGTTAGTCAGGGCCATTCTTTTGTAGGGATTATTGAAAGTCAGATTGCGTTGCGCTAAAAATACTGTGTGTTAGTTTAAGCACAGTCATGTATAATTGTTCTAAGTAAGGGGACGTTTCGTGACCAAATGTTTTATGTATTTTGATTATTCAGTTTCACTATTATGTTGTGTAACTGTGATGTGGCGTAGGAGTACCTAATATAGTATTGTAATTGGAATCTGGCTGTGAACACAGTTGTGGATTTTCGTTGATTTCCAAATTTATGACGCAACTTCTGCAATAAGTTCGTTTGAATTTAAAAACGTAACGTGTGTGATTATATACAAGCGTATTACCAACACTCTTAGCTGTTTATGCAAAATAATCCTAGTGAAATGACACTTATGTAACTAATAAAAATAAAATCATCCAAATTTTCCAACGCAAATGTAAAACAAAAATCCACATGCTACATTTGTTTGCTACAATGGATTAACTTAGCAGCTCTTTGCAACTCTACTTGCATGGTTTTTGTACGTCGAAATTCAAGTGAGAAAGTTCACATTCCACTGGCTTACGCACTTTTCCTTAAGTAGGTGACATCGAGGCGACACGAAGATTCTTTCACAGACAAAGCAAGTAAGCTTTGCAAACAAAATTTGTAATTTTGTGGAACGAAGCGACTTTGGAAGCCATCTGATTCGTATGCAGGTTGAATTAAAATTCGCGTACTCACTTAGCAGAGCGATTGCTCACATCCTAGCAACACAAAAACGTCTGTCATAAACTTTCGTCTTGCCCATATTTCCGGCAGTAAATAGACGTTAAATTTTGGCAAACTGGCAACACTGTAATCACATGTACGGTAAATACCTCTCTCTTGGCAGTTGGTGCAGTGGATTGCGTTTTGTGTTAGCATGCAGGAGGTCGAGGATTCGATTCTGGGTCGAGGTGTAATTGTTTCTGTTTGCAAAACGTAGTCTGCGTGGTATGATATCTTGTGTCTTAATCGTCATAAAAATGTGTTTCGTCGTCTAAAGCTTCGCCTTCGGGAGACTGGTTCTTTCCTTTCACCATCGCGTGACAGAGGTCGTCCATGGACTAGCCGTGCTCCATACACTCAGGAAGCAGTTCTGGAGGTCATTCATCGGAAACCACAGGGAAGAACAAGTAGCGTAGCAAGGCAGCTGCGTGTCTCGCATAGCACACTTGTTGTCGGGTTGCACGAGCGTGGGCTGCACACCTACCATTATTTTTCCTGCAGACCGCCGTTTCCGGATGCAATTCTGTGATTGATTCCAACAAGAGCAGGAAGCAACGACGACTTAATAAACACCGTAATTTGGTCGGAGGAAGCAGCATTCACTTGTGAGAGTGTCTTCAACTTACTCAATACCCACCATTAGCGTCACGTTAATCCGCACGTCACCTGCGACCATAAATATCGCTTTGGCATCAGCGTCTGGACAGGGATATTGGGAGACAGCAGTTTGGGGCCTTACTTACTGACTCACCTGTTGACTGCACGAAGATACCACTCATTTCTTTCAAATTATGTGCCTGACGCACTGGAAGATGTTCCACTCCATGGTCAGCAGAGGTTATAGTTATAAAATGACGGTGCACCTCCACACTAGAATTAATGTACGACGGTATTTAAACAGAAAATTTCCAGGGAAATGGCTCGGACCGGGCGGTCCAGTTGTATAGCCTCCACGTTCACCTGACCTAAATCCCCTGAATTTCCTCCTGTGTGGACACTTAAGAAGGGGCACATGTATTATACTCCACCGACAAATGTGGAAGAACTGATAGTGCTTGTTCTTGCTGTTCTTGTATCGGCGGATGCAGCCATGTTCTGAAGGTTTCCAGAGCGGGTCACGGCAATGTTTGGATGTGCTGTGGGATCGCTTTGAGCACCTGCTCTGAGGACAACGTATTCTTTTGTAAACGTCATGCGATCATTAATATGGAAATTATTATTGTCACTGTTTGCTAATGTGTTACATCTGAGGGGACATACTGCCTGTGGCATAAATGACTAGTAGATGTTGAGTTATTTAACTGTGCAGTCATCTTCAGTATCTCAAAATTGATATTGTTTTTGTAGTTATTCTGTCCTATGACAAGTAATTTTCTATTTCTGACTTCTATAACCACTTTTTTGTTATGTTCACCGTTATGTACAAAACACTGTGCTCTGTAAATGTCGGAAATGAGTGGCTTAAGAAACGGTGTATACTGCAGTATTATACGTCAGAATAAAATTGGTAAATAAAAAGAAATGCATCTTGACTCAGAATCGAATCCTCGACCTCCTGCATGATACCACAAGACGCTAGCCACTGCCTCAACTGCACAACACTAGTGCTAAGCGCTCACAGAGGTAGTTACCGTAAATGTGATTACAATGTTGCTATATTGCCAATCTTTAACGTCCATTTACTGCCGCAAATATGCGCAGAAGGAAATTTTGCGAGAGACATTTTTGTGTTTGGTAATACGTGAGGAATCGTACTGCAAAGTCCGAGTGCGAGAATTTTTCTACACTCTGTATATGCGCGCTTTGATCAAAGTGAAATTGCAGCCAGTTTTGCGGTGTGACAGCAAAGATGTCTGCAAAACAACGTGTGGTCCACTAAATAATGGTCTCAGTGCATCTCGGCTGCTTCCTTGATTTAGCACCCTAGACTACGATGCAAGTTTTACCTCTCTGATTATTACAGGTACATCCATACACTAGATTTCAAATAAAATCATCGCAATATAGCAGTTGGCTGGCGTTTAAACAGGCCTACGGCATCTAAGTTTCAACGCCCTTCTCTCTATATTGCAGTGGTTATTAGCAGTCGCAGATTTAATGAAAGGTAAACGGAAATTGCTGTGCTGGGGATGAAGAGCACACGCTGAGGAAAACACGGGGGTTTAAAGGCTGAGACCAGATGCCTAGTACCCATGCCATGCCCTAGTTTCAGTTCTTTTTAAGTACAGTTTCACTGAGTTGATTGTACCTTGATAAACAGTAGTGTGCAAATGTACGTATTCATTAATACTCTTGGATAACACATATACAGTGTGTAGAGGTGCAGAGATTTTTATTTGTGGTACCTTAATATGCACAGACATCAGTGTATCAGTTGTTTTTTCTCTGAATCTAACAGTCTTCCTGCAAAAATGTCTCGTAATTTACTATATGATGTTTTCTGCATGATCACAACTGCACCACTAATTCGACTTTGCATTCCTGTATGGGCTAACCGATTTTTTCCCACATGTCTACACTTCAAAACCTGACCGGCAGCCCAGGGGAAAATAAGCATTAATGGCTTGGTTTTTATAATGTTATAAAACCCTCACTATTAAAATGCTCGTAGATGTACAGAAAGTAAACATCCTACATTGAATTAACTACTCCAATGTCGTCAACGTTTATGTAATTGCGTAGGAGCAGAAACATTATATTAGTAGGTAAACGTTACTTAACTTGCTCTGGCTGTCCCGTTGTCTACGATGTCGGTTTCTGTTTATGCTTTAGTTGCGGGAATGTTATCGCTTTTTGACATCATCAGTATTTTGTCACAAATTCTTGACACGTTCAACAACAACATTTGTTCAGTAAACGCTTTGTCCAACAGTTGAACACAGCACAAAGAACTTGATAGTTACATTGACCAATCTAGACACCAATTGAAATTATGGTGGCGCGTTTGGCACCTAAAATTTGTAGGAGTTTTACATACAATAGCTTGCAGATCCTTCTAGAACAGGAGGTAGTTTAAATTACTTGTATTATGACTGTCTTAATTGAAATTATTTTTCAGATACAATTTATGTAATGTTTTCTGGAAATAATTATTTATAGAAAGACTTATGTGCCTAATAATTAATAAAGTTGCGAAGTTTGACAAAATAAAAAACTATGAGCTTCCTGTCTTTAGATAATTGCCAAATTAATTATCGATAGTAAAATCAGAAAAATTAAAAATGGAAACAGAAATTTTGTTTACATGAAAACTAGAGCGTGAAAATATTAGTTTCACTGTTAAGTGGTCTTTAACGCATTTAAATTAACAATTGTGATTTTCATGGCTAAATAGATCGAGATGAAAAATATAATTACACTAGCGCCAAAAATACTGTTTTGGTGATCAAATATATGCATATTCCCTTTAGGTGCGAAATAAATAATTTAAGTATAAAAATTAACTTAAGTCAGGCCGAAACTTATACGGAATCGGACATTTCATCTGAACTACGAAAGTTCTGAGGGAAGATTCGTTATATCTTCCCACGTGTACTAACCAATCTACAAACGTACTTCTGCTAATAGCTACAATTATTAGTCTGCAGATGAAGTAAATACTGTGTAATGTTGTTCAGTATATTGTTCTCAGTCAATAACAGAAATATATTCACCTATACCCTTTACACCAAATGTATGTATAGTCACTTTTTATTGGAGAAAAATTTCATCCCTAAAAAGATTGTGGTTGCAATCGTCGCTGATTTTACTGTACCATTCTCGTTTTGTTTGGTTCATTTCCGGCAGTTTACCCACAAAATTACAATAGCTTATCAGTAACACAGTACGTAGCAAATATTGATTCTTATCATTCACTCGCACTTGTTAGCCTTAAACACTTGAGCCACTTTAGGTTCTAAAGCAACTTCCTTAATAACTCCTTACTACTATCTTCCTCTCTGAATTCTCTAATCAATATTCTTCTTTTCAGACTTATCGCCGACATTATTTTCAATTTTAATCACCATTAGTATTCGACGTAACACTCTTCTTCAAAATTTTGCCCGCCAGCACCAGCGATGCGACCTACTGGCTCACTCGACTCACACCCAGTGTTACGAGATACAACAGCCTCGAAAGCAGGAGAAAGAAACTCAGCAGAATATAACAGTAGATACTAGACAGCATATTCTCCACGCTATTGCTCCACTGTTACACGTTAATGAATATAATACATGTATACAAAACTCACACTAAATTAAGAATTTACTACTACGGTAGTTTCACAAACAGTGTATCTAAAAGATCATCCTTTTTATTACATTGTAGCGGACATATATAAATTCAGCCTCACTTTCTCATTTCCTTTTGTAGTTTTGAGTATTCTTTGCCTTTTTCCGAGCTCTGGGTGCACTCATTTCCGCATTTAACTTTCCACGAAAACAAAGTGTTTCAAACCTTTGCACACTAACTGTAGGGATTTTAATACGTCACGCACAACTAACAGCGAACTTATGCATTTTAACCTCAACAGTAAAATGCAGTAAGCCAGTAATTTTTGGCAGTACGCAGTGCAAAAACAGATTGCATTACTTACATGTTCAAATTCTTCACTCATACCATTCCAGAAACTCAAGACATAAAACCAAGTGACAGATCTTACCATCACCATTAGTCTACAATGATGTGACACCATAGCCTTACAAGCCGGTTACTCATTGTTACCGAAGTTTTTCGCATAGCTACGGAAATACAGATAACTTGTGAGGACCTTTACTTCCTTCGAGTGACGAATGAAGGGGTTACTGTAGGCTAATTTTGACAGCATTACATGGGAATAAATGGCAGACATTTTATTTCCATCTGAGACTGTTGCGAGTCGTTACACTATACTACAAGAATCTGTTTAGCTTCTTGCAGTCAGATATAGGCTACGTTGTCATCGCTCAGGTTCATATCATAAACTGAGAAACAGAGGTTTAAATAACATCCATGTGAGGAATAAACGCGGAGAAACTTGACTCAGGACTGGGACCTTCTAAGAGAAAAGTCTAGGGGTGAGGGACTCACAGAAGGGATGTAAAAAATTTGATTAATATCTTAAGAAATAAATAGTTGGCCAACTGGTGTACCAAAAGTACGCCAAAATGAAATTTACGTTGAAGGAATAGATACAAATATAATAAAAAGGGAGATTTGCCCTTTTATTTGCGGTATAGCAGCAGAAATTTTAGGAAGCAGGAAACCTCCTGCAAAAACAGGAGATCTGACATTGCCCACAGGACTACACTAAAACGCACGCACGCTCATATAGTGAAACTTCCATCTGTCGTCGCTACAGTGCCCAACGAACGTCCGCCTATCAAATACTTCAGCCCTGGTGGATATAATTATGCTCGCATACAGAGGTCGGTTTAAGGCCCAAGCGACCCGTGCGGTCGCTTGGTGCACCAAGTAGCGAAAACTGACGTGGGTGATAGTATGCTGTAATAGAAGCGAGACAGTTATACTAAACATGGGTCAGAAAGTGGGAGGTAATGGTGAATAAGTGATTACGAGCCGGACTCACTATAGTACACACTGCCAGAAATAAAAATAGTGTACCCCTTTGCAAGTTTCAATTTGACGCAAGATTTATTGTTACCACAGTTCATATGGAGTACACAAAACGATTGCATTTACAGGCCAATACCACATGCGGTTCTGTGGTACCAGATATCGACTCTCGCTGAAACATCCATTTTAATAGGTGTTGTAGCGTCCGCAGCGGCAATGCATCCAGTCAAAAGTGTACTTGGAGAATATTGTCCTGGGACACGTTATGCCACGCCTAATTGACCTGTTCACGTAGCTCTGTAAGTGTGTTGGTTGACGAGTTACACGAGTCACTTATTGTCCCATCGTAACCCACACACGCTCGAGATTGGAGACGAGTCCAGACATCGTGCTAGCAGCGGAAATTGTTGCACGTCTTGCTCAGCACGTTGAGTTTTACGGGCAGTGTGTGGACGGGAATTATCCTGTTGGAACAACACGTCACCTGCCTGTTGCAACAACACAGAAGATAGGGTATAACAACATTCTGCATGTATCGATTGCTGGTTAGCGATCCCTCCAGAAACAGCAAATGTGAACGAGAGTTGTAGCTCATCGCGTTGTAGGGTCTGGGGTGTTTCCAGTGAGTCTCGAACGAATGCACTGTACGAAACAGTGCTCCTAAGGTCTACGTCGTACGCACAAACTACCATCGCCTAGGTGCAGGCAGAATCTAGTCTCATTGCCGAAGACCACGGTGCACCATTCCATCTTCTAAGTGATCCTCTGACGGTACCAGTCAAGCCGTGCACGTAACTGTTGTGACGTGGGTAGGAGACGGGATAGAGACGTGTTTGCCCATAGTCCCAGTGATAATAACTGGTTCGCAATAGTTCGTGTTCACACGTCTGGGCTCGCATGCTGTTTTACCCGTGCTGTGGTAGCTGTACGATCTGTCACTTCTACCCGTTCAATGCGGCGATCCTGGCGATCGTCTGTGCCGTTTGGGCGTCCAGAGCCTCATCTACGGGTGTGATAATGTTCCTCTGATCACTGATACCAGCAACCGAGCGAGGTGGCGCAGTGGTTAGAAACTGGACTCGCATTCGGGAGGACGACGGTTCAATCCCGCGTCCGGCCATCCTGATTTAGGTTTTCCGTGATTTCCCTAAATCGCAAGAGGCAAATGCCGGGATGGTTCCTTTCAATGGGCACGGCGGACTTCCTACCCCGTCCTTCCCTAATCCGATGAGACCGATGACCTCGCTGTCTGGTCTCCTTCCCCAAAACAACCAACCAACTGATACCAGCATCGTTGCATAACTGACGAAGCACGCTCAATTTGTGTGACAGTTCTGCAAAAGGACATCCCGCCACTCCTAAGGCCGCAATTCGACCCCTTTCAAGCTCGCTCATTTGCTGTAGGAAGCACGTATGCGTCTCCGTGGCATTGCTTCACTCGTTTGCACTACGCTGAGTCTACTGGCTGTGAGTATGCCCTATTGAAGAGTAGACACAGATGTCGTTCTGATAGCCATTCCATTAAGCCATCTGTTGGCCGAGAACGCTGAAACCATTATCAATACGTCTACTATATCCTAGGTGGCATATGCCGTCATCATATCAAAATCGACGTCGTCTTTTCAAATGTAAAATTTTCGATTAAATCCCTAACATACGCACCGCTTGTGGACTTGATGGACCAATTGGAAACGATATGCATGTCATCGTCTCCCAACAGACCAAAATGGTTCAAATGGCTCTAAGGACTATGGAACTTAACATCTGAGGTCATCAGTCCCCTAGACTTAGAACTACTTAAATCTAAGTAACCTAAGGGCATCACACTCAACCATCCCCAATACAGCATTCGAACCTGCGACCGTAGCAACAGCGCAGTTCCAGACTGAAACGCATAGAACGCTCGGCCACAGCGGCCGGTCCCAACGGGTCATCGTATGCGATACGGAGGGGGGTGGGGTTGTTTGGCCACATGGTGCAAGTCATTATACTTCAACACTTTGGCAAATTGCATTTCTTTGTGAAATGATTAGGATGACACGAACACCCAGTCCCTGCCGGCTGGGAAGTGAACCCAGGACCCCATCATCTAACAGGCAGTGACACAGACCAGTGGACCATTAGCTGCGGACGATTTTAAGAGGAAATAAATTACTACCTCAGGATATTACCTGTTACAATTTCCTGTACACTCCTGTTGAAGAGTAGATCCATGCGTGGCAACGCGTGACATTGTTAATAGAATCTTTCTTTTCCAGATCACATACAAAATTGTGTTTCTGTTCCATAAATAAAAAGAAATGACCATGTTCATAAATTTTCAATTGCTGCCGTCGAAAATTTTATAAATTCTAACTTTTTACTGGTGACTTTTCTTCTCATGTGACTTAAAACTTACGCAGTTGAGCAGGGTGTTAGATTAAAGAAGACAATATAAAAATTAGAAGACATTATTCGTATTTCTGTGGTACTTTCTCCGATGGCAAGTGACATAATTGGTAAATTATGAAATTAAATATTTCCATTATTAAACCAAAGTATAACAGAAATTTAACTTTTTCATGTTCCTAGTCATTTTAATAAAGATCATGAACACTGAATAAATTTTCAACTGCTTACATCGCTAAAACCGTTTATTCATATAGATGACTGGCTAAGGGAATTCTCAGCTGTCATCTTCGGATCTGCAATAGATGGGACAGAGAAAGCTAGGATACAGCAACTAACGTAACAGCACACATAATTACATCCAGAACTTGCAGTACATGGAAAAATAACATATCTATGTTTACATCATTACACAATCCTTTCCTTCAGTACAGTAAGTGGTGCTATACAATGTATGTCCACGTTGGTATCGTGAGCTGTACTAAAAGTCGACGTGTCACTTTTGAAATAACCGCCATGTTTACACATATTATTGCGGCGAAACAAGTGCTCACATTCATCACTATTTTACAACTGATATATCCCAGCGTAAACATTCTTAGTGGTACATATGTAGATCAGATGCCACAGAGATCATACAACTCGGTATTATCATCTCATTACACTAAGGCATAGTTCTACTATTCCGTATAATTATATATGCCTAAATTATTATCATAACATATAAGCGCAGCCATTATCCTACATTTAAAAAACTGTCTGTAAAATCATTTTCAGCATTTATAGAACGTAATTTATACATAAAATTTGTATATAATTTCACAAAGTTTTTAAAAACATATTATATACATTCTTCATAATTAATTCTTTATCAGATTTTCCTTTATACAAAATCAGAACCAATATGACAACCTATAACCACCTAAAAGCTTTGTATGTACAGCCAATGGTATATGTAGGTCGATTTTAATACATCCAAGAATAGATCGATATCTACAGGAACAGATAAGATATTGCATCAGGAATACTTTCAAAGTATGTGTACCAACAACGGAGCTATTTAAGTTTTGTACTTTTGTTGTCACTTACGATGTTTACATGAGCTTATCCAAGACAACAGGAATTCTGGATGGAATCCTTTCAGAGGATTCGTGCGTGCAATTTGATCACTTGCTATATAGGTGAACACTTTTGAAGCAAATGAAAATTTAGTAAATAATAAGAATGTTTATAAGACGTTTGAAACCATATTATAAAATGATATAAAAGCTTATGCATAAATTATGTGTTATAAATATTGCACATGATTTTACAGACAGTTTTTTAAAAATATTAAATACAGAATTGGCTTATATGTTACGATAACGATTTAGGGACCTGTAATTACATGGAATAGTAGGGCCATCCCTTAGTGTAATGAGACGATAGATAGTACTGATTTGTACTACCCCTGCGGCATCTGATTTACTTATGTATCATTAAGAATGTTTATCCTTGGTTGTACCAGTTATAAACTGTTGATGAATGTGAGCCTTGTAATCGGCGCAATAATATGTTTGTAGATTACTGTTATTTTAAAACTGACATGCCGACTTCTAGTACAGCTCACGATACCTACATGGACATACATTGCAAAGCACAACTTACTGTACTGAAGAAGAAGATTGTGTAACGATGTACACATAGATATGTTGCTACTCCATGTATTCCAAATTTCGGATATAATTACGTGTTTTGTTGTGTTAGTTGCTGTATCCCAGCATTTTCGGTCCCATCTTCTGCAGACCCAAAAATGGCAATAGAGAATTCCCGACGACGGTCATCTATATGAATAAACGATTTTAGCGATTTTTGGGATTTGAGGTCCGCCAGTTACGCAGAACACCGTTTTTCTCAGTACCCAGACATGTTTCGGCACCACTGCGCCATCATCAGTGGATTTTCGTTTGTATTTATTCTGCAATGTGGACCTTTTTGTTACATGATTATAAAATTATGTGCATCTTTAATTCAAACAACAGATCATTCTTTTTTTTTGTAAATACCTTTACATTTGGTGAGCATTAATTTTCTACACCAATTTTGTGTTAATTATTACAGGTGGTTTGTCATCTACAGCCAAACGATGCTGTTGATAATTTTTTTTTGCTCAGAGTTAACCTATCTTCTAGAGTGTAACTTAGTTTTCTGCGATGTTTTCGCCCTTATTTTCGTATTTACTTACGTTTTCGTGTGGCAGGCACTTCCATTCTCCGTATCATGCTGAGATGTTGTGATGCATACGTAGCTATAACAAGTATTTTCCACAAATAACGTAGTAAAACGCTTTTCACTACACCAGAACACAGTGTGATTGTGATTTGTTATGTGTCCCAGCCCAATCAGTGTTCATTTGTTCACCAGAGAGTTCGGAGCCAAATTTGAATTTTATTTGCATTTTACCTTTGTGTGTGTGTGTATGTGTGCGTGTGTGTGTGTGCGTGTGTGTGTGCGCGCGCGCATCTGTGTGTGTGTTTTCTGTGTGTTTCTTAGCTGTGTATGTTGTCTTTTATATGGTATTCCTATTTGTGTGTAAATGGTGCGTTTTTGCAGATTTTAGTATATTTATTTTTCGTGTGTGTGTGTGTGTGTGTGTGTGTGTGTGTGTGTGTGTATGTGCGTGCGTGCGTGTGGTTGTGTGTAGACTTTATCTGTTTGTGCTAATTTTATTTGTAAAGTTCCTTTAATGTGTTAAATAGTGTGCCCTTGCATAGTAGTGTATTCGTTTAAGACATGTTTTCTGTGGTGTCACCGCCAGACACCACACTTGCTAGGTGGTAGCTTTAAATCGGCCGCGGTCCATTAGTATACGACGGACCCGCATGTCGCCACTGTCAGTGATCGCAGACCGAGCGCCACCACACGGCAGGTCTCGAGAGGCTTACTAACACTCGCCCCAGTTGTACGGACGACTTAGCTAGCGATGCAACACTGACGAAGCCTCGTTTATTTGCAGAAAAATTAGTTAGAATAGCCTTCAGCTAAGTCAATGGCTACGACCTAGCAAGGCGCCATAGCAATTGATAGTTATCGTATGAAGCACGTCTCATCAAGAACGATGTATACAAATGATGGATTAAAGTTAAGTATTCCAGCAGCTACGTACTTTCTTTATAGCATTCATTCCGTATCCTGTTTCAGACCTCACGCCATCCGGCGTGAGCTTATAGCGTGCATTTCGGCCTTCTCTAGCAATATAACATTTTCCTTCCGCTGTTGCCTTCTGTATGTGGAAGTTTTCGTCAATGGTCAGGTTGCTTTATATGCTGTGGCTAGATTTTAGTATTATTAAGTCTGTTTCTATTGTGGTTGGGTGGTGGTTGTTGGTTATAAGGTGGTCAGCAAATGTGCTATGGGAGCTGTTGCTTTTTGAAGCTCTGAGATGTTCCTAATATCTTGCTTTGAAGTTTCTGCATGTTTGTCCTATGTATACTGACTGGCAAGTGGTGCATTTGAGTTCATATATTCCTGACCTGTTAAATTTATCCATGGGTGTTTCTTGTCTTCTGATCTTTTTCTGTGTTGTGTTCTCCGTCCTGTATCCTATTTGGAGTCCCTGTTTCTTTAATATGTTGCCTATTCTGTGAACAGTCTTGTTAGTATAGCTGAGTATGTGCCATTTTGTTTTGTGTGTGTGTTGTTGCTCTGTTGTGTCTTGTGTATGGTCATTGTTTGTGTTTTGTATTGTTGTGTGCTGGGTGAGTATTTGTGAGTGTGTGGTGTGTTCATTTTTGTACTGTTTGCAATTTTTTTATTTAATGTGTCTACCATACAACCATTTTCTATTGCTATTTGTTTTATTGTGTTTAGTTCTTGTGTGTAGTTCTGTTTCTTCATGGGTGTTCTGCTTAATCTGTGGAGCATGAATCTGAAGTTTGCATGCTTATGTGTCAATGGATGGTTTGATAGGTTGTTAATGGTGGTGCTTGTGGTTGTCGGTTTCCTGTATATTGTGGAGTTGTGTGTGTTGTTTGTTTTTTGTATGGCGAGATCTAGAAAGTGTATTGTGTTGTTAGTTTCTCTTTCTAATGTGAATTTAATTTTTGGGTGTATGTTGTTTATTTCATTGTGTAGCTGTTCTATGTGTGTATGTGGTTCATCAATCAGGCATATTGTGTGATCGATTTAACCGTACCTGTATATAACTTTGTAGTTGTTTGGTTTTATTATATTTCGGAAGATCATGTTTTCTAGGTTGTTCATGAATATGTTAGCTAGGAGGCCACTGATTGGTGATCCCATTGGCAGTCCTTCGTGTTGAGAATAAAGTTCTTTGTTGAATACAAAATAATTTTGTGATTTTATGGTCTTGAGTATGTTTGTTATTTCATTGATTTGTGTGTCTGCTATGTGTCCTTGTTGATTTTAATCTTTGTGTGATGATGTTGATTGTTTCATTTATTGGAATAAAAGTGTACATTGATGTGACGTCGAATGATACGAGGGTTTCTGTGTCTGGTATGTGTATGTTCTTGCTTCTGTGTATTAACTCAATTCAGTTTTCCAGATTCCTGTTGTTATCAGACGTGTACAGTTTTTTCAGTAGTGTGTTTGTTTGTTGGGCTAGGTGGTAGGATGGAGCATTTCGGAAGTTAATGATGGGTCTTAATGGGATGTTATCCGTGTGAACCTTTGGTAGGGCATTTAGGGTGGGTTCTTTTGGATTTTTCTGTGTCATCCTCTTTATCTGGCATTTTGAGAACGTATTATTGATGTTTCTCAGTGTCTGTTGGATGTTTTTTTTGGTATCTGATCAGTTTTGTGATGTTATTGTCTTTAAGAAAATCTAATGTTTTCTCTATGTATTCCTTTTCATATATAATTACAGTAATAAATGGATAAAATGCAAATAAAATTCAAATTTGGCTCCGAACTCTCTGGTGAACAAATGAACACTGACTGGTCTGGAACACATAACAAGCCACAATCACACTGTGTTCTGGTGTAGTGAAAAGCATTTTACTACGTTATTTGTGGACAATACTTGTTATAGTTACGCATGCATCACAACATCTCAGCATGATGCGGAGAATGGAAGTGCTTGCCACACAAAAACGTAAGTAAATACGAAAATAGGGGCGAAAACATCGCGGAAAACTGAGTTACACTCTCGACGATAGGTTAACTCACAGAAAAAAAAACAACTCTCTCATCAACGTTGTTTGGTAGTAGATGACAAACTACCTGTAATAATTAACACAAAAGTGGTGCAGAAAGTTCATGCTCACCAAATCTAATGGTATTTACAAAAGGAAACGATCTGTTGTTTGAACTAAAAATGCGCATAATTTTATAATCATATAACAAAAATGTTCACATTGTAGAATAAATAAAAACGAAAACCCACTGATGATGGGACTGTGGTGCCGAAACATGTTTGGGTACTGAGAAGAAGGGTGTTTTGCCTAACTGGCAGACCTCATATCCCAAAAATGTTAACTGCGAACACGGCCAATACAAGGAGCTGCAAATCAAAAAGATGGATTATAGCGATGTTACCATGTGAAAATTTATTCAGTGTTCGTGACACTTTAGATCTCCTCCACACTGACGATGTCATATGCGTATAATAAATATCAACTTTTTGTAGAGTAATACAGTAGGTCTAGTTTCTTCTGCTTTCAGTTAGGGCATCTAAGGATCTGAGGAATTACTTTAAATGGGAGTGAATTTCCTGCTCTTAATATTTATCACTGAAATAACGTTCAGAAATTAATTTCTGTAACAGATAATTGTATACATAATATTTGTTGTGGTCTTGAGTCCAAAGACTGGTTTGATGCAGCTCTCCACACTGCTTTATCCTTTGCAGTCCTCTTCATCTCCGAATAACTACTGCAACCTATATCCTTAGGAATCTGCTGACTGTATCCATCTATTGGCCTCCATCTACAATTTTCCTCCCCACCCTTGCCTCCAGTACTAAATTGGTGATCCCTAGATGTCTCAGAATGTGTCCTACCAACCGATCCCTTCTTCTAGTCAGGTTGTGCCACAAATTTGTTTTCAACCGAGTTCCATTCCGTACCTCCTCATTAGTTACGTGAACTACCCATCTAATCTTCAGCATTCTTCTGTAGCACCACATTTCAAAAGCTACTGTTCTCTTCTTGTCTAAACAATTTATCGTCCATGTTTCACTTCCATACACGACTACATTCCATACAAATATTTTAATAAAAGACTTACTGACCCTTAAATCTACACTCGATGTTAACAACTTTTTCTTCTTTGGAAACGCTTTTCTTGCCGTAACCAGTCTACATTTTATATCCTTCTTCTTCGAGCATCATCAGTTTTTTGATGCCCAAGTAGCAAAACTCATCTAGAACTTTAAGTGTTTCATTTCCTTAGGTAATTCCTTCGGCGTCAAATGGTTCAATTTGACTACATTCCATTATCCTCATTTAGCTTTTCGTGATGTTCACCTTATGTCGTCCATTCAAGACACTGTCCATTCCGTTCAACTACTCTTGCAAGTCCTTTGCTGTCTCTGAGAGAATTACAATGTGTCGACAAACCAAAAAGTTTTTATTTATTCTCCCAGGTCATTAATTCCTACTATTTTTTTCTTTTGTTTCCTTTAGTGCTTTCTCATTATACAGATCGAATGACATCAGGGATAGGCCACAACCGTGTCTCATTCCGTTCTCAACCACTGCTTCTCTTTCCTGCTCTTTGACTACATAACTGCCATCTGGTTTCTGTAGAAATTGTAAATAGCCTTCTGCTCCCTGTAATTTATCCCTGCCACTTTAAGGATTTGAAGGAGCGTATTCCAGTCAACACTGTCAAACTCTTTCTCTGAGTCCACAAATTCTATAAACGTACGTTTGCCTTTCCTTAATCTAGCTTCCAACATAAGTCGTAGGGTCAGTATTGCCTCACGTGTTCCTGCATTTCTATGCAATCCAAACTGATCTACCCGGACCTCGGTTTCTCCTAGCTTTTTCAATATTCTGTAAAGAATTCGTGATGGTATTTTGCAATTGTGACTCATTAAACTGACAGTTCGGTAATTGTTACACCTGTTAGCACTTTCTTTCTTTGGAATTGCAATAATTATATTCTTCTTGAAGACTGCGGGTATTTTGCCTATCTCATATATCTTGTTCACCAGATGGAGTTTTGTCATGGCTGACTCTCCCAAGGTTATCAGTAGTTCTAACGGAACGTTGTCTGCTCCCGGGTCTTTGTTTCGAGTTAGATCTTTCAGTGCGCTGTCAAATTCGTCTCGTATTATATTTCCCATCTCATCTTCGTCTACGTGCTCTTCCATTTCCATAATACTACCCTCAAGTACGTCTCCCTTGTATAGACCCTCTATGTAGTCCGTTCACGTTTCTGCTTTCCGCCGACCGCGGTGGCCGAGCGGTTCTAGGCGCTACAGTCTGGAACCGCGTGACCCCTACGATCGCTGGTTCGAATCCTGCCTCGGGCATGGATGTGTGTGATGTCCTTAGGTTAGTTAGGTTTAATTAGTTCTAAGTTCTAGCGGATGATGACCTCAGAAGTTAAGCCCCATGTCGCTCAGAGTCATTTTTTTCTACTTTCCGTTCTTTGTATGGGCTGATTTTCCGTCTGAGGTCTTGATGTTCGTACAGATGGTTCTCTTTTAACTAAAGGGCTCTTTAATTTCCTGTAGGCAGTGTCTGTCCCCTAATTATACATCCTTATAAATCCTTAAATTTGTCCTCTACCCATTACTGCTTAGCTGTTTTGCACTTCATGACAATGGTAATAATTTAAAAATTACAGTAACCCATCTCTGTGATGACCAGATTCAGATTTATCTTTCAATGTCTTACCAAGAGCCCAAAGAAAGGCAGTCTTATGTTAGGACGTTCGTGTGGAAAAATGGTATCAATTAGGCCCCGCTCTCAGACGGTCATATTGAATTGCAGCTTTACGCCATGGCTGTAGTGTGTCATCGAGGGCAGGGCGATAAAAGTCCCACACCAAGGGCCTAGCAAAGAGGGGGCACTAAAACTGCCTGAAAAACAACAAGAAAGAGAGACGGTTTAAGAATTAAACGAGAAAGGTGCTGCTATTTCAAGTCGACGTACAACTCCGTTACAGGTTCTATAGTAGAGCTGCTGCTACTTTACTACTTTTAAAGGTCCTCGAGCTATCGGCTGATGAAACAAATAAGCTGTTTGACCGAAGACTTCTGACTTTTGTTAGATTCTTGTGACTGAGGCCTGGAGGGAGAAGCGAAAGTGTAGGAAGCAAGTTAAAAATGTGGAGAGGGTAAGCAATGAACCTGCCTCTCCGGCCATTTGCTTTGCTGCTCCCAAGTTACGTTTCGTAGCATCTGTTGTGTAAATGAGAAAACATTCAAGAATAAGCAATCTGTGACTGTTTAATAATATTGCAGCAGTTGTTAGGCATTCCTTCTAAGCAACACTCTGTTCATTCACGAGGAAGCTGAACCATCGTTTAAACAAACGTATGCGTTACGCGACCACAAATCGTCTTTTCTTTTACTGCCTGACCAACTGTTATGAACCAACCCATGAATTATAGCTGTAGTAACCATATTCTAGTCTCTCCAAGCACTGCATCGTTCTTTGCCTACACCTTCGAGTGATTTCATTGGCCGCGCGGGATCGCAAGTTCTGTACCATGTGCAGGACGACACGATTATCGCTAAATGTAGCCAGACCTGGGCGACGACTCTCCTGCTCTTTTGCCAAGGTTGTCCGTGTAGCCTGCACAGTTTCGATACGGTTAATTACTGCACCAGTGACATTTTACACACAATCATTATAAGCGTTTTATTAGGTCATTCGTTTCATTTCGCTGACATCCATCTGCTGTCCAAACACTGTTTTTTCTCGAGTTGACAGCGGTGTAATGAGACAATAAGAACCTCTCTCCCTCTCAAGATGAAAAAGACGTATTCCTGTAATGACATGGTAGATACAACACGAGTAAGGTTGGCGCGTTGTTCTTCGCATGCGGTGATACAGCGACTTTTAAACGTCACGCAGGCTTAAATGTTGCACACTGTAGAGCAAAAAATTGCAACTAGGAACGGACGACTGAATCATAAACCGGTTTATCATTAGTGTTTGATGGTTTACAGTTGAAGGAGTCACCAAATCATAATAATTTCTCCACTACCGACTGAGTTCTCTCGAAGACGGTTTGAGGCAGAGGGAAGTGAGAAATTACAGTTGTAGCAATATCTGGAAGAAAACTAAAAATCACAACCCAGCCACGCTATCGATGAATGCTCTCGTCATGTACCGAGGTGCTGTCGTGCATTAGTACAGCACATTCAAAATGTCAAATAGAATTTCAACGTGGCAGCAAATTTCCGAACCAGAATATCCAACGTTTCACGGAACAATGTAAAGCTTACTCGAACAATATTTGGAATACTACAGCGTCAAACACATATACCCAGAAAGTTTCTGTAACATACGTTCCGCATATCGTAAAACTGTAGCAGAACCGTAAAAGCAGAACAGTTGGTAAGGGATACCATCATGTACAGATGGCGTACTTATGTATAAGAGATATAACATGCTCCAAACGAGGTGGTTCAGCAGCTCTGCTGGTAACCGATTCCAGTCCTAAGATGAGATGTGTGGAGGTCTAGAACAGTCATGGGCGGCAGACAGTATGCAGCACTTCGTCTCCCCGAAATTTATTCGCGACACACTCGGTCGGATTCAAGACTCATCAGTGATGTGACAATGTATTGTTCCGTGTCGTCTTAGCCTTTTTCTGCTTCTTCTCTTCCCATAATATGCTATTCAGTGCTTGTTACTATCCACATCTTTTACTTAGTCTAACAGGATATCTTCCATTACGGACTGAAAATTTTTAACGTTTATGGGATTCAGGGACCCATTACGTCTTCTATATTTTACTTTTGACTTTTTGTGTAAGCTATTCCTGCGAAGTTTGTTTCTGTCCTCATTTCTGATACTATTAGACAGTTCCTATTCTCAGGCAGCCACTAAAAGCATTCGAATCTTAACCTTGAACATGAATTATGTCTCTTGTTGTTAGTGTTGTCACCGTGACTGTATTCCTTTCGTAAAAAGTAAAACAAATCGCCTTCAGTCACTAACTATGATTTTTTAGTTCGTTATTCTGTTTACAAATCTTTTTCTTATTAAAGATCCACGACTCACTTCCAAACAGCAATGACAAGAAACAAACCATATACTAAAGCGTTACTTATGTTTATTTTCTCCATTTAATATATTATTTGCCTACGCTTCCGTGAATTGGAGTGGCAGTCATTAAAACAAAGGGGTTTTCGTTGCGGCGGGATCTCCTCATGAAATTTCAATCACCAGTTTTCACCTCCACTTTGAAAACATTCTGTTGGCACCCACCTACACAGGGAGAAATGGTCATAATGACAAAATAAGAGAATTCAGGGCTCGCACAGAAAAATTAAGCTTTCGTTTTTCCCGCGCGCCGTTCGCGCCACCCATTTGCAGCTCTGCCAGGTAGTTTATTGTGAATAGCCTGTAAATGCAGATGTAAATGTAGATGTAGATACCTATGATGCAAAACTCGTCCACACTGTCTTATTTGGTTATCACAGACACAGAACAAGTAAAAAACTAGGCATAAAACTGATTATTTGGTTTAATATTTCGTTATTAACACTCACTCTGGTTCAGATAAGATTTTTATCTCAAATAATTGCATCTTGTTTTCTTGCTATACTCAGTACATACATTTCTGTTGGTAGGTCACCTTTTTAAATTCCAGGATTAAGTCCCTTATTTAAAACGATATTTATTTTGCTACAGGCACCTTTACCAATATTTTGGCAAATAGTTTTGCTGTTACTAAGGTGTTTGTACACTTTTCCATTTCCAACCCATATTACTAAAGTGCAGCTCTCTGTTACAAAAATGGTTCAAATGGCTCTGAGCACTATGGGATTTAGCTTCTGAGGTCATCAGTTCCCTGGAACTTAGAACTACTTAAACCTAACTAACCTAAGGACATCACACACATCCATGCCCGAGGCAGAATTCGAACCGGCGACCATAGCGGTCGCACAGTTCCTGGCTGTAGCGCCTAGAACCGCTCGGCCACCCCAGCCGGCTCTCTATTACATAAACAGTGTACGCACACATTAATTAGATTCACATTAAAACAGTGTATGACTGTAGTTTTCCAATATCCTGTAGCCCTTATCCTGTACGCAATTTTCTGAACTTTTTTCTTCATTGTGAATACTTTTATCATATTAAAGGCATCTACAACGGTTTACACATTCTTATTCTCTTAAGTTGTTTTAATGAAAAATGTATCTTACTGTTTGTTTTTGAGAGTTTTCAGCTCTGTTATTTGCAGCTCATAAATGTCATATTCTGCTTTACTAACGTAGATTACTAATGTTCCTCTAATGCTTCCTGTATTAACAGTAAAATATTAAACCAAATTTCATCAATATCAGCGCAAATCTTATAACTGTTTATTTCATTTGTAAGTATACATTATTCTAACACTTATGGATTTTTATAATATGTATGGATTCCAAGAAGACTGGAAGCTGTTTTAAATGTCAAAGGTTTTCCTTCACCGTATTAAGCATGATAATATGTTATGTTTATAGTGATTCCATATTTATATCCACCTCTGTATCGCAACAACCTGGCCAGCAAGTTCTCGAAACCTCTCACCCACTGGAATAATCTAATTGTTGTGACTCTTCAAGCTTTCCCAGCAGATACTCTTCACAGATACTCTTCACAGGTTTGCCACTGGGTGACGTTGTGCAAATTTCACAATATTTTCTCAGAGCGACTGTCCAACATCTTCAGGTAGTTAGAGCAAAACGGAACTTGAGATTAGTAAAAAATACTGTCAAAACTAACAGTTGTCTCAAAGATAATGTAGATAACATTTGCAATAAAGCAGCAAAAATGAGACAACAGGAAAGAACAAATATTGTGACTAATAAAGATAATGATGGCAATAAGATGTTCATTACATTGCACTGTTATGGCACTATGGGTACAAGGACAGCATCTATTTCAAAACAAAATAAAATGTTGTCATTTCTTTTTCAACTGAAAGTAAACATGATCATGTCGTAGCTGATAATAGACATAAAACTAATTTTCTTTATAAATCAATAGTATTCAAATTACAATGTCCTGATTGCGATGTCTGCTACGTAGGACAAACTGAGAGAAGGGTTAAGAGCAGATTGCGTGTGCAAATTTTGCTGCCCATTTTGTTGACACTGGGCAATGTGTTCCTGATTGACCTCGCAACTGCACCTGCTAGATAGAGGGCTATTGGCAGATTTTTGAATCTTGTTGAGGAAATGGAGAAATGTTTTGTTTTCAGAGATCTCCTTGCTCAATGAGCAAGTATCAATGAGAAGCACCTAATTTTGGGAGCTTTTCGAAAGCCATCTAGTTCCCAAAAATAAGCTGCTTTTAGAGGTCCAAAGAAGAACATCCAACACCTTCATTTTTCTTTATTGTTATTTCGTCCTACTCGCCACATGTAGACGGGGGTGAGCTGTCAGCGAATACGGGGGCATGATAAACGGAGGGAGGAGCGTATCCAAGCCCCATCTGCATTGCAGAGGATGCATTGAATCAGGGATTTGAGGTAAAGTCAGCCAATAGACCTCTGACAAGGATCGAGCCACGCCAGGAGCGGCCCCCTGTAATAAGTGAATATAAGCGCCGCTCCTGCCGGCCTCGGCCGGACATTAGGGCCCAGATCGGCTCCATATACAGAAAATAGTAGGCAGGATTCGCTGAGCAGTACTAGTGACGTGTGTCAACTTCCAGGAACATTATACATGGCCAAGGACCCTAAATTAAATTGCATGTCGCCCCTCGTCTGCGACTACTGCTTGTAAATCTCAATGTTAACATTGTCAGATCTGCTTCAAAAAATTAAAACTACTAATGTTATTTGTTAGAATTGTTGTATAGCATTTCAAGATCCCTGCATCCCTCAGGCACCCTATAAGCAACGATATATAGATGTGGAGGATCATGGAAGGGCGCAATCCACATATTCGACCAGTTATTAGTTTTGATAATTTTAGTCCATTGTGGGTCCTCTGCTCAACGGTTAGGGGGTTGAGCTTTCATGTTAGTTGGCTAGTCCGCGGTATAGATTGTGTTAACAGGATGGGACGGTCGTAAATGGTAAGGTAAACGCCGTGTGAGTGGAAGCTGCGGATGATTCGCCATATACTTATTGCCTTTTCTTAGGTAGGGTAGATTTTAGGGGGCTACTAGTGGCGCCTAGAGATGAACTGATTGAGATGGAGCTGGAAGGATCGTTGGGATTTCTGGAGGCTGGAGTAAAGGGTGATGAAGGAGGTGTCATCGGCATACTGGAGGAGATGAACAGGGGGAGGGGGCTTAGGAACATCGGTAGTGTGGAGGACATACAGGAGAGGAGAGGGTCACACCTACAGTGGGATGGAACGCAGCACCTCATAAGTACGGGTTTACTTAGTGCATTCCGATGGCTCATTCAGTGAGAACAAAATTCATAACTCACGAATCCGGCTAATTTTTCAGTTGCCACTGATAGCACATGCTTCTGTACTGTTATCACCACCAAACCAAGTTACGTATGTTTCTATAATAAACAGTGATGTTTTTATAAGTCAGTCTGTACGATGCACTTTGCTGAGGTCGTAGTACTGATTCATACTTGGCAACCATATAAGTTACTTTTCAGAATGTAAGCCAAGTTGGAAGCGATACTTATAGACTCAGTGTCCGATATGTATCCCTAATGTATAACTTGCTTTTTAATATTAGTATTTATTTTAGGTTTTACACAAAAACAAATGTTATTAATATTTCAGTTTGCTCCACCTATATGTGGATTCTTAATTCTGGTCTTAACATAATTACTGGATGTCTCTTAGTGTTTAAGAATGCCATTGTAATTTAATTTTTTAAATATTTTTTTAAAAATATGTTGTATACAAATGACAATAATAAAAAGGCACCAGTTACTACTGACGTCAAATTACCGAGGTTACCTGGATGAGGATGTAATCAACATGCTCAGTTTAACTGTTTGTTATATACAACATCAATGCAGTATCATTTGAGATTTTGTTTACAATGCGTGTTCATGGCTTGGGTATAACTGGATTAAAATTATGTTTTAAAATCTGATGTGTTAATGATCTAGTTGTAGGTTGTATTTTAATTCCTGATTCTCATTTTGTTCTTTTATTCATGTGACACTGATGATATGTACATAGTAGCTGTAATCGATCTGCAATAAACAGATCAAAATTTACGACCGATGCTACCCTTCCCCTTATCTTGGATACTTGACAATGATCCAGTGGTCGGTATCAGCCAACGGTGGAGATGAAATGAAACAAATACTCCTGTTTCTAATAACCAACTACCCTTCTAAGATATATGATTTCTTTCTACGATTTTATTTGCTGCAGTACTTTCTGTGTAGGATGACATCTGTTCTGCGTTGCGTCTGTCTGTTGCCCTGTAGTCCCAGCAAGTTACACAACTGTGCACTGAAAACTAACGATACTACTAGTATCTATCTAATCACAGCTAGCAAGATACAAGAGCATGTCAGAATCTTTTAAAAAGAGGACTCGTGCCCGTTATTTCGAGACTGAGTGCCACATTGATAGTAAGCAGGGAATTGTAGATGGTATTATGATCAGTCCTCAGACCAGCACTAACTTGTTTACCATCTCTAGCAGTGCTGCGAGACGGGCGTGAGGTCACTGGGAGCTATCTGCTCTGTAAGACGCGACATTGGAACTGACCACGGCGTGTCCACCTCGGGTGATGTGTTGTTGCTCTCGTATCATTTTCTCATCATTACGTGTTGGCCAGTTTGTTTTCGAATAAATTGTGTATTGGAGTGATGCAATAATAAAAGAGCAGGATTCAAAGTCTCGTCTGGATATCTGTATTAAACTTTTCTGTAAACCAGCTGAGTCAGCTACTCCTATGGTTATTTCTACGAGAAGAAGACCCATTTTCGTACGACTACAGCGTTGATACATTCGGCCTTTCCTAATCGTTTGAAATAAAATACCTGCCGTCTGATAAGTTTATATGGTGTGATGACACAGCAAGTGCTGTTAATATGCTTCGAAACTTCTAATTGTCTAATTGAAGGTCATTATTGTAACTGATACTTCCTGGCTGATTGATACTATGTGATGGAACTGGTCTATAACACTGAACCTTCTGTCTCTTGGTCAATATTCTTACCTGGCGGGCACCACTCACGGTTATCCCTCATAACTTTGCTTCTGCCAGTACATCACTTCTTTACAAACTCCACATACAATTTTTCCTAGGTACCTTGCTTCACAGGAATTGCTGGAAGAAAGGATATTACAAAAAATTGCTTAGCTTCAGCCTAACGTTTGGTTTCCACAATGATTCACTCACTCTGCTGTGGTGAGTGCACTGTTATTTGAAAATTACTCTTAGGTTGTGAGTTCGATTCCTGGTCGTGCACAAATTTTTATCGCTTCAATAAGATTCAAAATGCAGCGCAGACTCCACTGTAAAAGGAAAGATTCATCCAAGAAACTAAATGTCGAGCAGATGCATCAGTTACACGTTTTGTTTGTTGGTATACAGGGGGACTGTAAATACTCAAGGCGGGAACTGACTTGTTCCTACAATCGAAACGAGACCAAATGATCCTCTGTCACATGCTGTACAAAGTGTACTCCATGAGCAAAGCATGTGCCGCAATGCCACAGAGTGCAGTGTCAAAAATGTGCGAAATGCGTTGAACAGCTACACAGGCGTTATGAATACGTCGCTCGAGGTAAGACTGAATTATCATACTCCTCACTTTTTTTTATGTTTTCCCAGAGCGCAACGTCTTGTCTTAAACCTTACTTGAGTAAAATCTGAAGTGTCCAGAGGCACAGTTATTCAGGAACCAAGTAATTCTAAACTTAAATGCTGTTCCAACTCCGCATCTGAAGTTAAGATCTAAGAGCATCTTACTCCCAACAAAGTACCAAGGAGGGAGTGGGGTTCTTTGTGTCCACTTTTTGCAAATAATGTAATTTAGATTAGTATATCATATTTTAAAATTCTGATAGAAATGTTTATTGTTTTTTATTATTTCCTCTACCAGATTTTATAAATGCATAATTTTTTCCGGCTCAACTTAATCCCTTAATTCTGGTCTTAATGGCGGTGGTCATAAAGTCTACCTTCTTAAGAGCAGATGTGACTTGACAACGAATGTCTTCTTTCATAAATTACATTATTTCAGCAGTTTAGACCCTCTGAGCGTTTACAAAAATGATCAATTTCTCTTTTTGGGCGCGTATTGGCCTAGTTGTTTTTGCCTGCCTAAAACAAAACAAAAAAATATCTTTGGTTTCTGATTGTTTCTTGTTCTGTATTATTCAGTGCCGTTTTGTCTAGTGTTAAAGACAACTCTGATTGAAAATGACCCTTCCCTCTCTTACTAAGAGAGTAGTATTGCACATTTTAGAAAAAACTACAGATTCTGAAACTGAATTTGGTGATAGTGGTGAAGTGGTCAGTGAAACTGAGGAGGAATATGAAGTGCGCGACGATGTGGACAGTGGTTCAAATGGCTCTGAGCACTATGGGACTTAACATCTGAGGTCATCTGTCACCTAGACTTAGATCTACGTAAACCTGTCTACCTAAGGACAGCACGCACATCCATGCCCGAGGCAGGATTCGAACCTGCGACCGTAGCAGCAGCGCGGTTCCATACTGAAGCGCCTAGAGCTGCTCGGTCAAAGCAGCCCGCTGATGTGGATAGTGATGATGTACAAACAGACTCTGAAAACGAACTCTGGTAGGGTTTCCATCCATCCCGATTTATCGGGACCGTCACCGCAATGGACCTTCTTGTCCCGACATCCCGCCAAGACCCAACTGTGTCCCGATTTTGCAAAATACTATTACGAACATGCTTCAAGTACTCAAGTAACGCCATCTGTTAGAGCGACATGTAAATGCAGCCTCAGATAGTTTTATTTGTTCAACAACCTTATCCGTGTAAGTTTGCTCACAGTAGGCATTGCATGTTGCGTATACTGTATCGACGATGCAAGCACCTTCAAGAGCTGGCGCCATCATTCGAGAAAATACCAGACTTCTCCAGTAGTACGGGGTTGGAATTATTTAAGCAGCACCACGTAGAAGAATCGAGCAGTTTCCATTTCAATAGCGACCTGACAAACGTAATACGAAGAACGAGTGCAAATCAGTTATGTTTGAAGTGTTTACGGCGGGCGTGTAGGGTGTGAAGTGTATAGTGACATATACTTCGATGACCAAAGTGTTACTGTCGACTGTTTACTAATGAAGTTATCTGAGCACAGCTTCCGAAAATGCCTAAGGATGGAAACAGAAACAGTTACTTTTCGGACGATTACACAAAAGAGTGGTCTATTGTCAAGAAAGGACGTATAATCAGGTAGCGGTGTATGAGGTTTGGAGCTGTTTCATCGCACAGTCGGTAACTCACGGAGGTAAAGCAGATGTGAGGCATCACATTTCTACCAAGAATCATGCAAACAGAGTCACGGCAGCATCGACATCAAAGTCTATTTCTACATCCATGATTAAGCCACATACCCAGGAAGAATTGGCCGTTGATGCTGCAGAACTAACGTCAGCTTATAAAGTTGTCAAACATCATCAAACATTCAGTTTGCTTGACTGTACGGTAAAAATGAATGCCGCAATGTTGGTAGAGCACTTGCCCGCGAAAGGCAAAGGTCCCGAGTTCGAGTCTCGGTCCGGCACACAGTTTTAATCTGCCAGGAAGTTTCATATCAGCGCACACTCTGCTGCAGAGTGAAAATTTCACTCTGGAAACATCCCCCAGGCTGTGGCTAAGCCATGTCTCCGCAATATCCTTTCTTTCAGGAGTGCTAGTTCTGCAAGGTTCGCAGGAGAGCTTCTGTAAAGTTTGGAAGGTAGGCGACGAGGTTCTGGCGGAAGTAAAGCTGTGAGGACGGGCCGTGAGTCGTGCTTGGGTAGCTCAGTTGGTAGAGCACTTGCCCGCGAAAGGCAAAGGTCCCGAGTTCGAGTCTCGGTCCGGTACACAGTTTTAATCTGCCAGGAAATTTTATATCAGCACACACTCCGCTGCAGAGTGAAAATTTGTCGTCTGTCTAGTGACAGCGTGACCAGAACTGACCCACGTTTCGTCAAGCCACACCACTTCGTCGATATTTAGCTACGGATATCTGTTTAAAATCGGCATCTCCGTCAACAGCTTACGGCCACAGAAATGTTCATAATGAAATCCAAGATTGTTTAAAACTGTGGACAAGGTTTTGCGACTACCTTGAAAAAGTCTTGATTCTTTAAGTGTGGCCAGTAATTTCCTGGGCGACAGATGTTCTTTCCTGCGATAATAATCATAAACGAGACGACGAATCACATCCCCCTCAAACGAATCGATATTGGTAATCCCCTTATGCATGCGACGTTTTTTCCCGGGTGTGTTAAGTTTCGATGGTTCTTCAGCCTCTTTTCCTTCGTCGAACATTTCCTTCCCAATCTTGACAACAGTGTTTTTGTTTATATTGAAAACTGCAGCAGTTCTGTCGATCACTTTGGTAACGGAGAGCAGCTGGCCACCATTAAGATTTTCATTCTTAAACTAGGCAGGTAACACGCAAACCATTTCTCTCGACTGCCTTCTTACGGCAATCCCCCCCGCCAAGAGAAGACGTCAAACTTTTCCACTTATAACTTTCAACGATCTTCCCGCTCACATAGTTGAGTACCACACAATGAATATGATATTAAAGTTGCTGGCAAGAATAATGTACAGAAGAATGAAAGGAAAAATAGAGGATGTTTTATATAATGATCAATCTGGCCATAGGAAAGGTAAAGGCACCAGAGAGGTAGTTGTTACTCTGTCGTTGATAATGGAAGCAAGACAGAAGAAAAATCAGGATACATTCATAGGATTTGTTGACCTGGAAAAAGCGTTTGAAAACGTAAAACGGTGCAAGATGTGCGAAATTCTAAGAAAAATATGGTAAACAATAGGGAAAGACGTGTAATATACACTAAAGCCCCAAATAAACTTGTACAGGCATGCGTAGTCAAATACAGAGATATGTAAACCGGCAGAATACAGCGCTGCCCTCAGCAACGCCTATATAAGACAAGAAGTATCCGGCGCAGCTGTCAGAACGTTCACTGCTGCTGCAATTGCAGGTTATCGAGATTTCAATGAGTTTGAACTTGAATGAGATTTTCACCCTGCAGCGGAGTGTGCGCTGATATGAAACTTCCTGGCAGATTAAAACTGTGTGCCGGACCGAGACTCGAACTCGGGACCTTTGCCTTTCGCGGGCAAGTTTGGAAGATAGGAGACGAGGTACTGGCAGAAGTAAAGCTACGAGGACGGGGCGTGAGTCGTGCTTGGGTAGCTCAGTTGGTAGAGCACTTGCCCGCGAAAGGCAAAGTTGCCGAGTTCGAGTCTCGGTCCGGCACACAGTTTTAATCTGCCAGGAAGTTTCAGTTTGAACTTGGTGTTGTAGTCTGCGCACGAGCGATGGGACACAGCGTCTCCGAGGTAGCGATGATGTGGGGATTTTCCCGTACGACCATTTCACGAGTGTACCGTGAATATGAGGAATCCGGTAAAACTTCAAATCTGTGACACCCCTGCGGCAGGAAAAAGATCCTGCTAGAATGGGACCAACGACGACTGAAGAGAATGGTTCCACGTGATAGAAGTGCAACCCTTCCGCAAATTGCTGCAGATTTCAGTGCTGGGCCATGAACAAGTGTCAACATGCGAACCATTCAACAAAACATCAGCGCTACGGGCTTTCGGAGACCTTGATGATGGCACGACACAAAGCTCTACGCCTCAGTTGGGCCCGTCAACACCGACATTGGTCTGTTGATGACGGGAAACATGTTGCATTGTCTGACGAGACTGGTTCCTAATTGTATCGAGCGGATGGACGTGTACGGCTATGGAGAAAAGCTCATGAATCCATCGACCCTGCATGTCAGCAAGCTGGTGAATGCTTTATATGGTGTGAGGCGTGCGCAGTTGAAGTGATACGGGCTTCCTGATACGTCTAAATAAGACTCTTGACAGGTGACACGTACGTAAGCATCCTGGCTAATCACCTGGATCCATTTATGTCCATTGTGCATTCCGATGGACTTGGGCAATTCCTGTAGGACAATGCGACACCCCACACATCCACAATTGCTACAGAGTGGCTCCAGGAACACTCTTCGGAGTTTAAACACTTCCGATGGCAACCAAACTCCTCAGACATGAACATCATTGAGCATGTCAGGGATGCCTTGCAACGTGCTATTCAGAAGAGATCTCCACCCCCTCGTGTCCGTACGGACTCATGGCCAGCCCTGCAGGATTCATGGTGTCAATTCCCTCCAGCACTAATTCAGACATTATTCGAGTCCATGCCACGTCTTGTTGCTGCACTTCTGCGTGCTCGCGGGGGTCCTACACGATATTAGGCAGCTGTGCCAGTTTCTTTGGCTCTTCAGTGTACATTATATATGTGAGAGCCAGGAGGAAACAATAAGCGTGCAAAACAAAGAACGAAAAAGGGGTGTAAGACAGGGATGTAGTCTTCAACCCACACTGTTCAATCTATATATCGAAGAAGGAATGACGGAAATTTACTATCCTGAGCGAAAGTGAAGAAGAATTAGAGGATGTGTTGAATGGAATGAACGGTCTAATGAGTACAGCATACTGCCTGAGAGTAAGTCGAAGAAAGACGAAAGTAATGAGAAGTAGCAGAATTGAAAACAGCGAGAAACTAAATATCAGAATTTCGGATTAAGAAGTAGGCGAATTTAAAGAGTTTTCCTACCTTGGGAGCAAAATAACATGAGGAACAGAGCAAGGAGGACATAAAAAGCGGACCAGCACTGACAAACAGGGCATTCCTGACCGGGAGAAAACTACTAGCATCAAACATAGCTCTTAATTTCAGGAAAAAACTGAGATTGTACGCTTGGAGCACAGGTTTGTATGGTGTTGAAACGCTGACTGTGGGAAAACCAGACCAGAAAACAACCAAAGCTTTTGAGATGCTGTGCTACGATAGAATATCGAAAATTAGGTAGCTTACAAGCTTATAAGGTAAGAAGCGAGGAGAGTCTGCAGACTCAGAGAAGAAAGGAATATGTGGAAAATACTGAAAAGGAGAAGGAACAGTGTTATGAAATCAGGGAATAACTTCCATGCTCAGTGAATAAAAACTGTAGTAGAAACGGACGTTGGAATACATCTAACCAAGAACCAGGTACCTATGGAAAAAGCGGCAGTGAGAGTGAAAGAGTGCAGTAGCTCACGACTCGCGAATTCCCAGATTTTGTTCAGCCACTATCTGAGAATGAGAGTACTCAGTGACCAGTAGAAAACTTTACTAATAATTTCTAACTCTTACGAAACATTTTCTTGGTGATAACCTCCCGAAAATGATGAAAGGAAACATGTTTATTGCTTACTAAATTTTCGCTGTTCATGCAGTAAAACTGCCGCAATTATTATTTCTTTACAACTAACTGTGTTCACGACACATTCTACAACCGGTTTACACAATACCGCTTAATGTACCTCCAAAATTATATCACTATACGACACGTAATTCGGGAGATATTAAGTCATAAACCCGTGAAAAACTGCCACATCATAGATTACGTTTTAATTTATTACCTATTTACTCCTAACTCTATTCGGAACTCATATCCCAGACATTATAACGACTGTAACTGCAAAATTATATGATTGTACGACACATTGTTCAGGAGATTCATATAGATTGATCTGCGTGAAATCGAAACTGCAAAGCCAAATTCTGTACAAATACTGGTGAAATGTGTATACAAACATGTGTGAAACATGTTAAATACCTATCAAAGATATGTGACATGTGCGGTACTCCGGCAAAGCCGTGGCAGAATGCTGCTCCAAATCCCCGGGATAGATTTCTACCAAACGTGGTACACATATCACATTTGGAAAGAAATATTGCCGGGTAAGAACCTCCTGTTGGACTAATGGTGACAACTTGCAGAGAGAAGGGTAGAAGAAGACATGAACAGACGGAGTGAGGAAAGGAAGACTTGGACACAGATATGAGGTAGTTGGAAATGGACGCAGTTAAGGGGAGGGGGAAATGGACAGCAAAATGGAGAGGAGGTCTGGACAGAGAGGGGCGGAAGGAGCAGATGGACAGAGGAAGGAAAGAGGAGGAGATGGGCAGAGCGGGGTGGAAGAAGCAGATGGACGGAGGAAGGAAAGAGGAGGAGATCGTTTAGAGAGGGCGGAGGAAGACATTGACAGAGAGGTGCAGACGTAAACACGGTGAATGCCTTTTCCTCTGCCGCACACCTCTGCGTAACACATTATGAGGCCCGCGAACTTAATGAGTTGCAACACAGTTGACAGTATATCCAGAGCCTCACAAATAAACATCAACCGGTAAGGTACACTGAAGGCTTAGAAGCAGAACGACCACCAGACGCGAGGTGTCTGCAGTGTTTCACGTACCGTGATCAGTGCTTCACAGTAATACATATCCCATAAACGGTGGGCTGACAAAGCTACGAATATGCGCAGAATATTACCGATCATACCTTAAATTTTCTACGGGAATGTCGGATTACTCCGTATAAGTAACACACCGTAGAAAGACACTTAACAAAGTAAAAAAAAAAAAAAAAAAACGCTTTGAGATATTGTCAATTTTGGAACTATGAAATCCTTAGAGGTAATGACAGACGAGTTACTTAAGACTACAATGAAGAAAAGAAGTCATACTGAAAAACACTCAAGTGGAAAGTCACGAGTAACTGTAGGAATAACCCACCATTTCGATGGGAGGGATAAACACAGACGTACAATGATGGAATGAAATGTCATGAAACTGTGAAGCTTAGAAATGAAAGCAACAGTCAATGAAGTAATTATTTCAAAATGCAAGTAGAAAACGGAAAATCTTGATTATGTTTCTAGAATGTGAAACGAGCAGGTGAAAGTACAGTGAAACTCTATATCACAGAGGAAACCATAAATGTAAACGAAGTCAGCAGGTATACGGGGTATTAAAATGGAAGATATATATTTTTATTTCTTTATTTTGGCTGTGGGTTACAAGGACCATACAGTCAACAACGGTTATAAAGTGCCACAGAAAAATAACCGTAAAAAGGCAGAATAGACAAAATTACGCAGTTAGCATACAAACACATTCTTAAACTAAAACAGAAGCGCAGTTAGACAAACACCAGATAGCCGGAGGTAGTGACGACAATGACATTGGAGCAGAATTACAAACATCGGGCATGGATGTGTGTGATGTCCTTAGGTTAGTTAGGTTTAAGTAGTTCTATGTTCTAAGGGACTGATGTCCATAGAAGTTAAGTCCCATAGTGCTCAGAGCCATTTGAACCATTTAGAATTACAAACAGCACTATACAGCAACATTATGACAAAACACGAAAGGGAAAACACCGTACATCATACAACAAGTAAAACAATAGCTGAAGAACAAAATTGGAAACAACATCATATAAGAAGTGAGAAGTGTAGCATACCGACATACGTACTTAAAATACAAGAAAAACCCAAAATAACCAACACAATACAAACAACGGTATGTACAATAGTGTCAGTAGAACAGTGGCATAAATGCACAAGAGAACAATAATGAAAATTAAATGTACGCAATTTAAAACACAAAATTACGCACCCGATTACGGAACGGTCTGATGCCACGTGAAATTAAATGTGGATGCTAGTGACTTTGAAATAGTCTGCGAGCAAGTTATGTTTATCAAAACCATGGAGTAAAATAGGAACACTGGTGATATGTGTGCCTATAGCGGTTGTGTCCCCATGCAGCTAGAAAAATATTGCCATTAGACAAACGAGGAAAGCATGAGTTGACGTGAGTGAGAGCAATCAGACGGTGAAAATGGAATACGTCACTTCTAAATTACTATCTGTACAAGTGTGTACTACGATAAATGTAAGATACACTGTAGATTGGTAGGTGCGGAGTATGCCCTCATAAGGGTGAGACGTACCAAGTACAAAGGAATGAAAGAAAGGTGCGGCAAGAGATATGTGCCCTGCATTAACTGGAACACTCTATAAAACGACGGTACGTATTAGTTGGAACTTGATACTTAGTGGGCTCATCTGCTACCGCCAGCAAAATGCAGACGCTACTGTCAGTTCCCAATGTGTAGCCAATTAACGCAGTGGTAAGTATCATGCCTGCAAGTTCTCAATGATTAAACTTTACTGGAAACAAAAATTTCATACAATTTAAGATTGGGCATAACTCTGACCCCAGTTCAACCATGGAACAGTTATTTTTACATTCTGAGCGACACTGTTGGACTATATTCCGTATTAGAATTTCAAAATTTTCACAACTTCTTAGGAGTTGGAGACACTGAAAAAGGTTTTCTACCACGGTGCGCCTGACGTTTGCCTGACGAGAATACGCTGCATCTTTGGACTTTCGACTTCAGATGCCGACAACTGTCACTCAGACAAGAGAACCAAATTCAAGAAGGAATAAACATAGGAAAGGCTATATAGTATAAATACAATGTAAAGCAGGATTTTAAATAATCACCCCTTCCTAGATGTCTGAGTTCACAAAAATGAGGTCGCCCAGTGTACTAAACAAGTACAAGAAAGCTTACACGCCAGTCTCCAGATGTCAGACACTCAGATCGGTACCAAGCGTTCTATGTAGATAGAGTATCAACCAAAACACCGATTTAGTTCGTGCTATGCACTGTCGTCCAGTAGAACATGGGTAGACGGCAATTAAAGTAACACCACAACTACGAAACACAGGAAATGCATATGTGTGAGTGATAGCTTTGTAGATCTCGAGTAGATGCTGGCACGATAACTCATTGTGTTCGGTCAGAAGGCTCCTTTGAACGCGTGTCCAAGGACGTTCGCCCGAACATATGCAACGAACAGAAACAAACAAAATTAGATAAAAAGTGTAGGTGAGCTGGTAGGGCGTGAAGTTGTTGTGCCTGAGGTCCTGCGTTCAAGGGAGAACATCTGTATAGATAGGTGTGGTGTTGTGTCGGACATGTACGACAGAACAGACACCATTCGTGATAAAGCAGCTAGTGAATTTATAGCGTCAAAGAATAAACATAAACAAACGGAACAGTTGAGTAAAGAAACAATTGTATCACACGTGCAGAAATATTAATAGTCCCAAATAACACAGTAAAAATATTGTCATCATTGGGGTATGAACCGAGGACTCTTGGTTCGACGATGTAACGCTCTAACAGCTATACCTGTATATTAGTTACTCAGAGTTACATTTAATTAGCGTTTACGCCCGTTCTTCTGGACGACAGCACAGAGTACGAACTAAATCGGAGTTTTAGTTAATAGTCTATCGACATACAACGTTTGGTACCGATCTTTATGTGACGTCTGGAGGTTTGAGTGTTAGAATACTGCATGGTTAAGTAATTCATCAGAAAGGCTCAATATTAGGCCACCCCACCTCTAAATCCGTACGTAATGTTCAGACACATCGCTCACGTAACACGAATGTAACGTGAAAGTTGGGAATATTTAATAATCGAAGAAAATCAAACGGGTACACGTGAACCCTACGATTTTTGCAGCAAAAATAAAGTAAGTCGCATAACAAAGAGTCAGAAATACTTACTAATCGAGCCATTATTCTGAAACCCGATACCCAAGATACCATACGTAGAAGCAAGATCTTATAATACTCTGCGTCATTCTCAGGTTCTTCAATGTATATATTTCAATTTCTGCAACTGTTAGCGTCTCCCCAGCGTCCAGCACCATCACATTTGAGACAATATTTTTTTTCAGCTGCGCCGACAAGTGTAAATTGTGTCCTGGGCGCCGCTGAAAACTGCAAACTGCCGAATCCTCTCTGGGAGTTGAACGCGCCTCTGAAATAAATAAAAAAAGACTGACATTGTATTAAAATTTCTCTTGGAGTTAGCCAGCAACATATAACTCTCTACATAAAGTGTGACAAACTTCTCTGTACCACGCAAATTGGCGCAGCAGTAAAATTGCGCATTGCGCCGTGGAGCCGGTAGCTGTTGTTGGGGGGGGGGGGGGGGGGGGGGGGGAGGGGGGGGCCTTCAGTTGTAGGACTGGTGTGATACAGCCTCCACGCTGCTGTGCCCTCTACAAGCCTCGTTATCTCTACATAACAAAAAAATGGCTCTGAGCACTATGGGACTTAACATCTGAGGTCATCAGTCCCCTAGAATTTAGAACTACTTAAACCTAACTAACCTAAGGGCATCACACGTATCCATGCCCGAGGCAGTATTCGAACCTGCGACCGTAGCGGTCGCGCGGTTCCGGACTGAAGCGCATAGAAGCGCTTGGCCACCGTGGCCGGCTCTACGTAACAACTGCAGCCAACATCCATTTGAATCTGCTTACTGTTGTCAACGCAAGGATTGACCTTACACAGCAAAAGCTATTTCTTGAAGCCTCAAAATGTGCCCTGTCAAGCAGTCCCTTCTTTTAGTCCAGTTGTGCCACAATTTCTTCACATTCGATTTACTATCTCTTCATTAGATATCCCTTCACCGATTTAATCGTCAACATTATCTTTAGCCCCACATTTCAACTGTTACGATTCTCTTCTATTCTGTACTACAATTTATCGTCCACATTTCACTTAAAAAAATGGCTCTGAGCACTATGAGACTTAACATCTGAGGTGATCAGTCCCCTAGAACTTAGAACTACTTAAACCTAACTAATATAAGGACATCACACACATACATGCCAGAGGCAGGATTCGAACCTGCGACCGTAGCGGTTGCGCGGTTCCAGACTGAAGCCCCTAGAACCGCTCGGCTACACCGGCGGGCCATTTCACTTCCCTACAAGGCTACACTCAAGACAGATACAATCTATGTCATCATACTTCTCTTGTCCACAACCGATAGTCTATCTGTTTCTAATCTTAATCTGCAAGTTGCTTATTAGAGTGTCAGTTTGCAAAATTAATCTTTCTTCCGTAAATTGTTAATCTGAAGCATACTGCAAAGATGTTTTGTACCAAATGTTCGCTTACTGAAGGTATGACTGCCTTTGACTAGTTTAGTAGAGGCATGTCTGTAAGATGGACTTTGGAGAGTAGAGATCAAGGGCGTTCATCTGATAGTTCGTATGGAAGGCGGAGTGCAAGACGTGGGGGTATGGAGTATTTTTAACACAGTGGAAGTCAAATGGCGACTTGTAAGTAGTCATGACACATGTCCAGTTCTGAACATGCTAAAAACCAGCTTATACCGATGTACCGACGAGAGCTCTCTCTCTCCGCCCCCCCCCCCTCCCCCCTCCCCAGGTCCTCCTGTACGGGCGTCCTTGGTGCAGATATGAGCCAATGATACGCCTGTGTCGCGTGACGTATCTGCGTGAACCCAGATTGAAGAGAGGCAGTGCGTTCTAGTCTATTCCTGTTTGCGGTACCGAGCGAGGTCGCGCTGTGGTTAGCACACTGAACTTGCATTCGGGTGGATGACGGTTCAAATTCGTGTTGTGCCACCTGATTTAGGTTTCCTGTAATTTCCCTAAATCGGTTAACGTGAATGCTGTGAGGTTCCCTTACAAGCCCACGGCCTACATCCTTCTCCATTCTTCTACACATGTATCTGCATATACATAACTACTTCGCAGTTCACTCTTAAGTTACTGGCAGAGGGTTCATGGGACCACCGTCAGAGTGTTTCTCAACCTTTTCATTCTCATACAGCGCTAGAGAAAACGAACACTTAAATCTCTCCGTGGGAGCTCGTATTACTTTTATTTTATTGCAATGGTCATTTCTTAGCCGTGCGTCTGATAGACGTTTTTTCGCTCCATTTTGAAATCTTGAATAGAAAAGTGAAACAATATCCAGCGCACAGTAATAATGAAATGAAATTAAATGTCAACCGAATGTTATCGACTGCGAGCAACAATGAATATACTCTGCGGCGCGCGGAGGCATTTGACTTGATCTCTCGCGAAGAAATTATTGAATTATTTACGGCTAGGAGTTTATTTGAACGCTACGGCGTAAGTTTGTGTAGTAAAAATGGAAGTTGATGTTCTTAGATGATCCAAAAAGTTCAATAAACAGGCGAGAAAAGATTATTTTATAGACCGCTAGAGTGTGTACGAATCTATAAGTACATTCATTGACAGTGACTACAATGAAGATTGGATTGCCGGTTCGAGCCTGCGCACGGTCAAGTTCCAACGAATTAGACCACTTTTCAGCGGAAAGCTCTTCAAATAGTAAAGCTTTATCTCAGTCGGAAGCCAGCATTGAGTATTCACTGGATGGTACTATATTGAACCTACCTACGTGAATTCCGACTTGTCTAGCGTGAATCTTTTGCTATTCTTTGCACGCTTCATAGCTTGGAAGCTAAGTGACGCCGTGGTGACTCCAAAGTTACTATCTACGTCAAGTTCGATGTGATTGTTGGGCTTTTAACATTTCAGGTTTTGTGTGGAAAGTTATTAGGCTGACGGAGCCAAGTATGATCAGAGTACACGACTTATCCACAAAGCACAGGGTTGTTCACAATACAAGACGAATTCAGATTTTAATAATGCCTGCTAGAAAACAAGATACAGCAACTGTGGCACCGTCTGTTAGTAATGCAGAATGTTAAGTTTCAACCCATATACAGTTCAGTAATAATGTCGTCTTGGTCGTAGCAATGTCCAGCGTTCGCGGTGGAGTGCTATTTTCACTACGGCGAAACTGTCGTTCGTGTACAACGTGCCTTTGGTTAGCATTCTGAGATTCAACCACGATTTCAATTTCCTGCTCGTGAAACAAGCGCATAATTTCCAAACGCGGTTGCGTTCAATGACCGCCTCGCTCGCCTGAATTAAACATGTGAGACTTTTTTACCTTTTCCGACCGGCCGAGAAGCTTGCAAGAGTTAAAAAATCCTATTCACTATTAAATTTACAGAATTCCTCCAGTAGTTAAGAAAGATTTCTTTAGAAACAGAGTGAAACACCTAGAGTACTGTGAGCGAGAATGTTCTTCATTTGTACGATGTAGTATTTCATAAGTAAACTTGACTAAACGCCGTACCTTATGTAAAATATTCAACGTTGTTTCATGATTAGTTCGTGTGTTATTCAAATTTGGGATCGAAAAAACACTGTGGAACATCCTGCAGATCATTTACACGTTCTTCGAAAGAGATAGTTAAATTGCTTGAATCGTCACAAGTACTGAAATTTTTCTGAATTTTGTCATGGGAGGAATAAACTCTTTGGCTACCAGAGTTAAGGTTATGCGTAGATAACGTCACTTGCTTCCAACGGTCATGCAGGTTACGCCACTGTTCTGTTGTATTATAATGTGGAGGCTTATTTTCTAGATGCTGTCTCCCTATGGCTGCACATATATAGGGACTGCCTCCTTATGGCTGCACATATATAGTGAGGTAACATAAATTCTGTGCTTACGGCTATCGCTAATATTTGCGCTTAAAGCAGATAATTGATTTAGCGCGTTGTTACATGGAGGCTAAATTTATGTTCAGCAAATCTTTCACTAGGTAACACTATCACGATTGCGAAAACTGTTTTGAGAAATTTATTTATTTATTTATTTGGGAGTTATCAGTCTTCAGACTGCTTTGATGCGGCCCGCCACTAATTCTTCTCCTGTGCCAACGTCTTCATCTGCGTAGCACTTGCAACGTACGTCCTCAGTTACTTGTTGGATGTGTTCCAGTCTCTGCGTTCCTCTACGTTTTTACCCTCTACAACGCCCTCTAATACCATGGAAGTTATTCGGGTGATGTCTTTACAGATATATTACCGCCCTATTCCTTCTTTTGCAGGGTTTTCCATACATTTCCTTCCTCGCCAATTCTCCAGTGAAATTCCTCATTCCTTACCTTATCAATCCATCTAAATTTCAACGTTCTTCTGTAATTCCACATCTCAAATGCTCCGAGTCTATTCTGTTCCGGTTTTCCCATAGTCCATGTTTCACTACCGTACAATGCTGTGCTCCAAACGTAGATTCTCACAAATGTCTTCCACAAATTAGGGCCTTGTTTGATACTCATTTTAGCCAGGAACCCCCTTTTAGGCAGTGCTAGTCTGTTTTTTATGTCCTCCTTGCTCCGTCCGTCATTGGTTATTTGCTGCCTAGGTAGCAGATTTCCTTAACTTCGTGATCATCAATTCTAAGGTTGAATTTTTCGCTGTTCTCATTTCTGCTACTCCTCATTACTTTCGTCTTTCTTCTATTTACTCTCAATCCAAATTCTGTACTATTCATTCTATTCTGCAAATCCTGTAGTTCTTCTGCTCTTATACTGACGATAGCAATGTCATCAGCGAACCTATTATTCATAGCCTTTTTAATTCCGCTCTTGAACCTTTCTTTTATTTCACTCACTGCTTCTTCGACGTATCGATTGAACACCAGGGGCGAATACTGCATCCCTGTCTTATACCCTTTTTAATGTGAGCATTTATTTCTTGGTCGTCCACTCTTATAGTCTCCTATTGTTTCTTGTACATATTATATATTACCTGTCTGAAACTATGGCTTCCCCCATTTTTCTCAGAACTGCGAATATCTCGCACCATTTGACATCGTCGAACGCGTTTTTCGGATCGACAGATCCAATCAAAGTATCTTGGTTTTTCTTTAGTGTTGCTTCCATTATCAACCGTAACGTCGGAATTTAAATCGGTTGAGTCGAGATATTTTTCCTTTTATCGTCTGAACGTTACTCAGTAAGTATACGAAATAGTTTTATGTTTCCATGCTTGTGTTCCATGTTAGCGTGAACGTTGTTTACGAGAGGCATGTGCCTCTTATCAATCCATGTTTAATTGGTTAAAATGTAGGAACTGAATTGAAATAGGTGTTTGATTTACTTGATCCATACGGAATAACTTCACAGGTATGTGAGTGACTTGAAGATTTCTTAAACAATAAAACCCAGCATATTGTTCCCGATGGCGAGTGTTCATCAGAGACAAGGGTGTCCGCCCCGATAGCTGAGTGGTCAGCGTGACGGATTGCCGTCCTAAGGGCCCGGGTTCGATTCTCGGCTGGTTCGGAGATTTTCTCCGCTCAGGGACTGGGTGTTGTGTTGTCTTCATCATCATTTCATACCCATCCGGCGCGCAGGTCTCCCAATGTGGCGTCGAATGTAATAAGACCTGCACCAAGGCGCCCGTACCTGCCCCGCAAGGGGCCTCCCGGCCAATGATGCCAAACGCTCATTTCAATCAGAGACAAGGGTGTCGTCAGGAGTGCCCTAGGGAAGTGTAATAGGACCGCTGTTGGTCCAGGGAAGTGTGACAGGACCGCTGTTGTTCTCTACATACATAATCATTTGGCGGACAGAGTGGGCATCAGTCTGTGGTTGTTTGCTTATTTGCCATGGTGTACGGTAGGGTGTCGAATTTGAGTGACAATAGGAAGATAAAAGACGACTCAGACAAAATTTGCAATGTGTGGTACGTTATCACCAGACAGCGATTGTCCGCCTCCTTCTCCCAGCTGTATGAATTGCAACGACGACCATGCAGCCACCTCCCGACATTGTCCCGTGTATCTCTATGAGCGGCCCGTCCAGGAGATCGGGGTTAACGAGAAAGTGCCTTACCCCGTCGCTCGAAAATTGTTGGCTAATGGGAAGTCCTGCGTTTCACCATCCGGCACTTAACAGTACCGTACTTTCTACACCTCACTCCACGAAGGACATGGCCATCAAATTCAACACAGCGGTTGTAAAATCGCCCAGTGCTACAGCAGCATTCCTGTTTCATTCTCCTCCAGCTGTGCAACAAGCTACGAAATTTTCACCCCACCCAACGAAATCACCTGCTATACAACCAGCAGGGCGGAATAGGTAAAACGATTGCTTCCGCGGAGACTTTTTACGTCCCTCCAGTCAACAGACATCTGAATTGTCATTTGCCAATCGCAAATGTGGAAAAGCGTAAGTTAATGCGGATGAGTAGGAGGATCGAACCTGTAATGTTCGGAGACAGTATTACCAGTGTCCTGGTTGACATAGTCGCCGGCCGAAGTGGCCGAGCGGTTCTAGGTGCTTCAGTCTGGAACCGCACAACCGCTACGGTCGCAGGTTCGAATCCTGCCTCGGGCATGGATGTGTGTGACGTCCTTAGGTTAGTTAAGTTTAAGTAGTTCTAAGTTCTAGAGGACTGATGACCTCCGCTGTTAAGTCTCATATTGCTCAGAGCCATTTGACACATTCGTTTAAATATCTGGGCGTAACGTTGCAAAGCGATGTAAGACGGAACGAGCATGTGCGAACTGTGAAAGGGAAGGCGAATGGTCGACTTCAGTTTATTGGGAGAATTTTAGGAAAGAATGGTTCACCTGTAGAGGAGACAGCATATAGGACGCTGGTGTGACCTACTCTTGAGTACTAGTCGAGTGCTTGGGATCCGTATCAGTTCGGATCGAAGGAAGACATCGAGGCAATTCAAAGGCGAGCTGTTAGATTTGTTACCGGCAGGTATGTGTTACGGAGATGCTTCAGGAATTCAATTCGGAATATCTGGAGGTGAGGCAAGAAACTATTGAGAAAATTTAGAGACCCGGCATTTGAAGATGTAGAACAATTCTGCTGCCGAGAACATACATTGCTCGTAAGTACGAGGAAGATAATGTACGAGATATTAGGGCTCATAAGAAGACATCTATTTGCGAGTAGAACAGATAAGGAAACGACTAATAGTGGTACATGGTACCATCCGCCACGCACCGCTCGGTGGATTGCAGAGTATCTGTGTGGATGTAGATGTAGACCCTGAACTTATATGTTTCGCCTTAAAGTTTGAAAGCATATTTAACATGACCTATCTGACATGCATTGCTAAGGCGTGTGACTCATTTCTCCAACCTTCAAGCCAGCATAGGACATTGGTGTGAGCTATTGTAATACGTCTATAAAGTTCAGTAACATTTCACAAAGAAATTTACACAGCCACACTGGATTTAGGACTTTACAGTATACGGTATTTCACTAATGTTACAGTCTTATGATTAATTTACTATGATAATTATATAATTACCGATAAACATTAAATAACAAATAATTGTAATCGTGAAATTCATTCAACAACTAATGTTACAGTCTTATGATTAATTTACTATGATAATGATGTCACTTTTATTCTGCAGTTCGCAACATGTAAATTATGGTTACAGTCCACATTTGCTCCTGGATATCTTTTACATATTACGATATCGATTCTAAATCTCTGACGTATCGTTAATTAATCCATCTCCAGATCCCTTCCACGTGATTCTTAAATCAAATATTAAAAATTATTTAATTTTGCTCTGTACTAATTTTTCCAGGCAGCTTCGCCTTTCATTTGTATCCACCAGTCAATGTGCTCCATCTCTTCCGTTTCCCGGTAGTGAGTTACAATCTCC
The DNA here is from genome assembly GCF_021461385.2 of Schistocerca piceifrons. Lineage (NCBI taxonomy): Eukaryota > Metazoa > Arthropoda > Insecta > Orthoptera > Acrididae > Schistocerca > Schistocerca piceifrons. The sequence continues at coordinate 1,021,205,781 of NC_060139.1, read as the reverse complement.
TATCACTATTAAAATTTCGTCTGCCTTTCGCACAGAATAAAATCCATAATCTCATCGCATTTTTTTTTCAGTACCTTCATCAGCGGAGCTAATACGCATATAAATTTCTGTGGTGCAAGCTGGTTTTGTGCCTATCTGGGCTACTGTAATGCGTTCATTATGCCGTTCATAGTAACTTCGCATTATTCCTGTTCTCTTGTTCATTGTTACACCTACTCGTTCATTACCCTTATGACATCCTTGTACTCATTTGTTCAGAAGTTCCGTTCCCCCTGCCGCCACACTCACTCGCATTGTATCTAACTTCAAATTATTCATCACGTTTTCTAAATTCTCTAGGTTACCTACACGGTTAAAGGATTTAGCATTCCACATTCCAACCCGGACAGCGCCAAATTAGATTTTCCTATTGATAACATCCTCCTGATTAGTCTCCACCCGGTGATACGAATCAGTAACTATTTTCCATCCCGAAGATTCCATCATCATCTAACCACAAAGTAGAGCTGCTTGTCCTTGCGAAAAATAACAGCTGTATATTCACCGTTGTTTCAGCCGCCCTTAGTTATCAACATAGCATGACCATATTGGCTAATGTTTCAAGGCCAGATCACTAAATGATCAAGATAGTTTTCGCTTTCATTAGTGAAAAGGGTGCTGCCGTTCTTCCGGGATAATACGCTAGTCTGACGTCTCTGCAGATTTCCCTCCGACGTGGTTGCAGCCACGATACATCGATATGTATCGTTGTGGGGGACGTGAGCTTATGATGATGATGATGACGATGACGACGGTATGTGGGTAGTGGGGCGCTCAGCTGCGTGTTTATCAGCACCTGTACAAATTCCCAATCTTTGAACTGTTCAGTGTCCCCACTTTCCCGAACGATGATGAAACGATGAGGACCAGTTAGTGTTATAGAGGATGAATCACCTGAAGCTTGCACAGCAGATATTGCAGAAATGGAAAGTGCTATTGAGTGTGGGTTTCACACAATGGATTGCTAGTCAGGGGCTCGTATTTTTAGCCAGTCGACATATTATAATAATATTTAGACAGTGTATTTTTTGTGCAAGCGTACGCTTTTTTAAACGAAACAACGCATGTAGACATTAACAAAATTAAAGGAGGGTAAATTAGAATGTCAGTGGTGTTTGTTGTAGTAGTCTAGTGCGAGTCGTTTACAAGGTATCATAATTCGAAAAAATACCACACCGGCACTTGTTCAGTACCAGTGGAAGCACTCAGTAAAGAATAACACATTTACATACATTAGTTATGTAGAGGCTGATCAGTAACGAGACAAATGACCATCACAGATACCGGTCAAAATGACCACCGGCAGCGGCAATACAGGTTTCCAGTCTGGTATGGAACGACTGCCGCACGCGCGATAGCATTTCAACGGAGATGTCTGAGCATGTGTTGCGTTTAACCGGGTTGAATTAGTATGTCCTTCTAGGCAGCGTATTTCAGCTTTCCCCACAGAAAAAGGTGTACAGGCGTCAAATCCGGAGAACGGGTGGCCAAAGTTCAGGACCTCTGCGTCCATTCCAACGATCTCGAAACAGCTCGTTAAGACCTGCTGTTGTACTAGTACTTGTCCGTGGAAGACGGTCTGTTAGCCTGTAAGCTAAATGTTTACTAGCCCACACCACCATTTTTACGTTCCATGGACGCTGACGTTCCAACTGACGGAAACAGCGGGGTTATCAACACAACAATTGTGCATGCTTCGGCGGTTTACCTGGCCATGAGTGGTAAATGTGATTTTACGCCGGCCGGAGTGGCCGAGCGGTTCTAGGCGCTACAGTCTGGAACCGCGCCACCGTTACGGTCGCAGGTTCGAATCCTGCCTTGGACATGGATGTGTGTGATGTCCTTAGGTTAGTTAGCTTTAAGCAGTTCTAAGTTCTAGGGGACTGATGACCTCAGCAGTTGATTCCCATAGTGCTCAGAGCCATTTGAACCATTTTTTATGATTTCACCACTAATCAATATACGTGATACATTTGGTGTTGTGTTGTCCTAATCATCATCATTTGATCCCCATCGACGCGCAAGTCGCCGACGTGGCGTCAAATCGAAAGACTTGCACCCGGCGAACGGTCCACCCGTCGGGAGGCCCTAGTCACATGAGATTCACATTATCTGTAGTACCCTGTCTTAATGACCGTGTACAAAAGTTGACATGATTGTTTCCACGTAGCTCTTGATGGAGAGAGATGTGATAGGTTTAGAACCTATGTCGATGGAGAATGCGTATAGCACTTGCCTGAATCATGCCACTTACTCGTTAGATTGCTCTGGAGCTAACGTCCGGATCAACGGCAAAAGCGGCAACAGCATTAGTTTCCCCCTCTTCTGTTGTCACTTGTTTCCTTCTGTCACGTTGTCTATGTGCTACACTACCACTTTCCCGCAACTGAGTGAAGATGTTGATAAATAACTGCCGATATGTTTTACGCGTCTATTGGGATATTTTGCTTCACATACCGTGCGAGAACAAACTACATTCTTCGTACAGTCTCCATACACAAGAGCATATCGGCTTTTTAAGCATTAGTATATCCCATCGTCCACTCATGACCTACTACTTTGACTGCCACACTCTACCTCACTAACAGGTTGCAGTGCACTCAAGGAATACAGAAGGAAACTATAAGTAAACGTAAGAACACGGCACCTACCAACTACGCAGGTTGAATGACGCAAACAATTGTCGGTTTGGAAACTTTTCAAAACACGATATCACGTAAGCAACACTCAACAGACCCCTAAAACAAACACCACTCACATTTCAATTTTTCCTGCTTCTTGTTTGTTTATGTAAATAGGCACTGTTCCACTTAAAACAGTGTAAGTTTGCACAAAACATACACTTTCTGTTTGTTGGCTAACAATACGAGCACCTGACTACCAGTCCATTCTGCGAAAACCGCACATCAGTAGCACTTTCCATTTTTTTAATATTTGCGGTGGAAGTGTTAGATGACTTACCATGTATACTGTTGGTGACCAGTCTGAAGCCCTAGTCTGATACACATATTCCACTTGTAATAATATTTTCTCTGAAGTTGGTAAAACACTCCGCCCGTATGTTGGGAGTGATTTGCCCGGCGTGCGCAGTTAATTTCCCTCGCAGGAAACAGTCCATAATTTAAGAAGGTAGAACAATAAATTTCAAACCAGCATTGCTTCCAAGAAGTTAGAGCAAGTAGCTTTATCAAATAAACTGATCAACCGTCAAGAAAATCAGTAACTAAAATTTTTCTTTTCATCAGCACTGCATAACTTTCAAGGGCACTCCTTACTGCGTCTGTGATAACAGTTTGTTTAGAGTTTCTAATAATAAACTGTTTGCGTGTAAGAAATATAAAAACTGTCGTAATCAGTTTCTCATTTTCCTTATTGCAGCTCCGACCTTCGGCGGCAGCTGCGATTGCTACGAATGGTACGTCTACAGAGCAGTCTGTGATTTACTAAGCAGAAACGGCATTTGCATGTACAGAGTCTCAGTCAGCTAGTTTTTGTGTCACATAACATTGCCTTTATTTCCTCACTAGTGAATTTGTATTTTACTTACACCGTGCAACAGTGAGTGACTGGCCCTTTGAGAGTTATTTTCAAAATGTTTCATTCCTGTTAAGAGCTAAATAATTCCATTAACATCGTACGTCGTCACAATATTGACAGGTAATTTCCACTAAAACTTTACCTGACTGTGTTTTCGAATACGCGTGAAAGTCAAAAGAAAATAATTTAAATAATACGTGGAGAAAGATGAAAAGTTGTTTACTTCTAGTAGCTCTGAAATGGGTCAACACGAGGGCAAAATGAAACGCTGGTTGCCTAGGTGTGAAAGACTTTGCGTTTTACCTTAAAACTCAACCATTTTTTTCGGTGATTCCCTTTGAGATATTTACAGCCTTGGGAACAGACGAAAGTTAGATGAAGCCTTACCTGGTGAGTTTGGCGCATGTTACCATAATTCGTACTTCGTATTCCCCAGTTTTCCCTTTGTCATGACGTACCGTGTTATGACAATGATTGAGTTCCTATCCACACATTCATGCCTTCAGAAAGGCGTGCAAACTTGTAAGGTCGACAACTATTCAGCAGTGTGTGAACTCGAAGCGCAGTTCTCCAAACGATAGGAGAAGAAAGCACTACAGTATCATTTGTGCAGCGCCTTGACCACTTAAGCACCTCAGTGAAAGTCACACATGTTTGTATATGCTAGTGACAGTCTATACAGTAAATTTCAGCAGCGTAACTTATCCATTTCCCACGGGATGTCTTTTTTTTCATCAACCAGTAGGATTTCTTCTTAATTTCAAGTTCGAGAAAAGATCAACTGAGAACAAGACGATGTACAACGACGTATAATGTCTTATCACTCTCTCAAAAGCGTGCTTTTTGCCAAGTGCTGTTTTTGTCCCTCTTCTTTGAAACGATCTAAATGTCGGTGCGATATTCCTCTTCGCATTTGTTTGGATGTTCGGATGTGTGTGAAATATTATGTGACTTAACTGCTAAGGTCATCAGTCCCTAAACTTACGCACTACTTAACCTAAATTATCCTAAGGACAAACACACACACCCATGCCCGACGGAGGACTCGAACCTCCGCCGTGACCAGCCGCAGAGTCCATGACAACAGCGCCTAAGACCGCTCGGCTAATCCCGCGCGGCATCTGGTTATGTTCTACATTTAATAGATTTGTACCATTTATGCACAAACGTTTTTCATAGAGAAATTTTCGCCTCAGTTGTACCGTAATCTTTCTTCGGGTATGCCTGCGGTCTCATGTTCAAAATGGTTCAAATGGGTATGAGCACTATGGGACTTACAATCTGAGGTGATGTAATGTAATGAGCGTATGAGCGTATGGCATTGGTGGCTGGGAGACCCCTCGCGGGGCTGTTCGGCCGCCGCTCCACAAGTCCTTTAACGCCAGTACGGCGACTTGCGGGTGAATGAGGATGAAATGATGATGAAAGACACACGACACCCAGGCATATTGAGGCAGAGAAAATCCACGAGCCGCGGATGCATCTGAGGTCATCAGTCCCATAGAACTTAGAACTACTTAAACCTAACTAACCTAAGGACATCACGCACATCCATGCGCGAGGCAGGATTCGAACCTGCGACCGTAGCCGTAGCGCGGTCCCTGACTGAAGCGCCTAGATCCGCTCAGCCACAACGGCCGGCTACGGTCTCATGTCATGTACGTGAAACACTGCCGATAGTTGAGTACCATACAGGGCGATTCTACAAGTCGGTGAAGGGGGAGGGGGGGGGGGGGGAGCGACGGGGTTCGGGGGAATGGAAGATCGCTTAACAAAAGGAGAGTTAGGGTCTTCCACCAACAAATTGGTAAAATTTGGTGTTGCGGAAGTAATTTTTGGTAATTGTTTTGGAGTTCATTGTAAAAACGTGTCTACAGAATGTGTGTGCCCGGGAAAATAATATTATTTGACCCAGATGTCCGGCGATTTCGAAGTTTTGTCTGGGGCCAGCAATTTAAGTGTTGGTCGGCATACCCGTAATATTTAGCTTCCATGATTATTGTATGTGGTACTCATTCATTAATATACATCCAGTGTACATTAATAAATAGTAAGACGCCCATTTTAAGTCAAATGATATTTATTGGATTACATAGTAAGCTATTTGCCGCTCTTATTCTTTTGTTAAAATGTGTTTGAAAAACATTGCAATCTATATCGCTACGTAATCATAAAAATTGATTGAATCTGTTGGGGTAGTATATCCACCCATTTTTGAAGTCATTTAATCCAGTGTAATATGATACTCCATTGGGGGGTAGGGGTGGGGGGGGGGGGGGAGGGATCCTATAGCCTCCATAGCTCCTCCATTGCCATCCCGCCCCTGATACCGTATAGCGGGCTTTATCGGTAATTGCATACAAAACTGTAAGAAACACGGAGATAGGGTGAAAAGGGATAAGAAAGATGTCCGACAAGAGACTGCCTTTGCTCTCATTTTGTAGTATTTCAGTTTGAGAATCTGCACAGGTGAGCAGATGCTTCTCTCCCAGCAGTCTTTGGAGGTAAATGACCAAATGACTTTTTCGATTCCTTTCTAGGGTACTCCTTATTTGTATAGTTATGGGAAAAACCGAGAGGTAACCTGCCAAAGTCTGAGTAATGGGCTGCGTATGCGGCGATCGGATCCTGGCTTCCTGATGCTGATTACTGGTCATCAGTTGCAGACGATGAGCCTAAACATAGTGACACATTGCTTAAGAGGACGTTGGTCTACTTTGTAAAGCAGTTCAGTAGCGATTCTCCCTGGCGGGAATCGACAAGTCCTCGGTAGCTTTCCGGAGATATGTGTCTCCTGATGTCTAAGCATACTTCACGTAACTCCTGTAAATTACTGGGGAGAGGGGAGGGAGGGTAGTTTGGGGGAGCAGAGCTAGAGTCGGTCAGCCTGCGTATTCCATCGGGTACTGGTCAGTCAAATTTCTTGATCCAGACATCAACGTGGTTTTGTCATCAAGCACTGAATACCGGAGTAGCACGATTCCGGCTGCAAGACTGTGGCAGTTATCTTGCTGGAAGATGCCAGCCACGTCAGAGGACTCATCATGCGAGAAAGGTTGTAGGTATCCGAAGGAATGTTCTCGTTGTCCGCAGCCTTCGATTACACTGCTGAGGTGACAAAAATCTTAGCACAGCGATATGCACACATACAAATGACGGTGCTATCGCGTACAGAAGGTATAAAAGGGCAGTATGTAGGGGGAGCTAGTCATTTGTACTTAAGTGATTCATAGGGAAAAGTTTCCAACGTGATTTGGGCAGCACGACGGGAATCAACAAGCTTTGAACGCGGTATGGTAATTGGGGACGCATGTGATATTCTGTTTCAGAAACAGTCAGAGAATTCAGTATTCCGAGATCCACAACGTCAACGGGACTACCACATTTCAGGCATTACGTCTCAGAACGGAGAACGCAAGGCTGACGACTTTCAAATTAACAAGCGAGAGCTGCAGCGTTTGCAGCGCCTCTCCTCATCTCGTAACCATATCGGTTGGACCCTAGACGTCTGGAAAACCAGCCGGCCAATGTGGCCGTGCGGTTCTAGGCGCTTCAGTCTGGAACCGCGTGACCCCTACGGTCGCAGGTTTGAATCCTGCCTCGGGCATGGATGTGTGTGATGTCCTTAGGTTGGTTAGGTTTATTAGTTCTAAGTTCTAGGCGACTGATGACCTCAGAAGTTACGCATAGTGCTCAGAGCCATTTGAACCATTTTTTTTCTGGAAAACCGTGTCCTGGTCAGATGAGTCCTGATTTCAGTTCGTAAGAGCTGATGGTAGGGTTCGAGTGTGGTGCGGACCCCAAGAAAACGTGGACCTAAGTTGTCAAGAAGGCACAGCGCAAAGTGGTGGTGTTTCTATAATGGCGTGGGCTGTTTTCACGTGGGACATTGACTGCAAATGGTCATGCCCCACTACCTGGACCATTTGCACCCATTCGTGGACTTCCAAATATCCATGGAATTTTTATGGATGACAATGCGATATGTCCGCCGACCAGAATTGTTCGCAATAGGTTTGAAGAAAATTCTGGACAGTTCAAGGGAATGATTTGGCCACCCAAATCGGCCGATTTGAATTTCATCGAATATTTATGGGACGTTATCGAGCGGTCAATATGTGCACAGAATCCTGCCCGGCAACACTTTCGCAATTACGGTCGGCTATAGAGGCAGCATGGCTCAATATTTCTGCCGTGGACTTTCAAGCACTTGTTTGTCCATGCCACGTCGAGCTGTAGCACTACGCCTGCCAAAAGGAGGTCTGACACGATACTGGGAGGTGTCCCATGACTTTCGTTATCTCAGTGTAATGCCACAGTCCCATGGAAGCCCACTTGAAGCAATATAATATTGCCCCCAAGCGGCCATCGTCTGTGGTCCATGGCGCAGTGCCCGTATCTCGAGCAGGTGTTCACGCGGATGACAGCATTTTCGGACACTACCTACAAGGCGAGACGTTTCCATAGATCCATAACCAGTCACGACTATCTACACTGCTAGGATGCCGAACTAGATACCCGCCCCAGCTCAAGCATTGTCCACTGTCGTCGTAATTGGCGCTGTTTTCGCAATAACACGAGAACGCGTTTGGGTCGTCTGGTACGGAGTTCCGTGTTAAACAATTTGCGTTCAACAGTGTGTCCCGAAACACTTTTGCAGGCACTGGCATTGTACTCTGTTCACAATCAGCCGGCCGCTGTGGCCGAGCGGTTCTAGGTGCTCCAGTTCGGAACCGCGCTGCTGCTACGGTCGCAGGTTCGACTCCTGCCTCCAGCATGAATATGTGTGATGTCCTTAGGTTAGTTAGGTTTAAGTAGTTCTAAGTTCTAGGGGACTAATGACCACAGTTGTTAAGTCCCATAGTGCTCGAAGCCATTTTGACAGTAAAACGCGAACTCCACTTCCTAGATGCCCGTTCGAAAGGCCGGGCCACAACAACATGCCCTTCAGTCATAGACCCCTACATCAGTGGATTTCCTCATGTCCGAGCCGTACTGGCTGGCTCTGAGCACTATGGGACTTAACATCTGGCGAGCCGTACTGCCGTTAAAATAATTCAACGTTCCTCGCCGCTGCGCATCTACTTTACCGCGTTACGCGCCTGCAGCACCATCATGCCGAACTGAAAGTCACGGTGGACAGTGGCCTTGTTTGAGTCACCAGTTATACTAACCAAATCCGATTATAGCCTTTTTTCAGACTGATATTGAATGTACATGTTTTTATGGTGTAAGGAATTTGTCCGAACTCTCCATTACATAAAATAATATATGCAACTTAACGCTGTTCATTGCATTGTGTAAGCACGCAGATATTAATATTAACAATGTGAGGGCGAAACACAGCAGCACGATTCTAAGCATTGTTGTGACACGTCTTCTGTCTCCGAGCTCTCGACTGACACTACTGCTTCCACTCTCGCAGCCAGGCCTCGTCTGACAACAGTGCTTAGAATCGCGCTCCCATGTTTCGCCCTCAGATTGTTACTATCGATATCTGAGTGCAATGAATAGCGTTACGTTGGATATATTGTTTGATGTAATGGAGAGTTCTGACACAGTCCTTACAGTGCTCGCGCTGGGGCAGGCATTTAGTTCGGCTTCCTAAGAGCGTGGTTATGTTTTTCACCGTGACCTGCCTTTGTCTCTGAAATAAGTTATTAAAAAAGAAGCTAAAAGACACATTTATTTAAGTAAACACAATAAGAATAATTCTTAGCTCATGTTTTACACCGCTGAGCCGGAACATGACAACCAGCTAAATAGCTTGTTTATCCTTGTTTGGAACGAAATACAAGGTGAGCACAAAGTCTTGCCCTGATTATAAAAATTTATGACAGAATAATCGTTTGACATAATAAGTTACGTTTCATACCGTTACATAGGTTAGTGTTACTAGTTGTTGTGACCGATAGATGTAGCTAGTGCTCCACTACACCGATACGATCTGTTAGGTCACGTTAGTTGCTGGCGAAATGGCGTCCACGCAGGAGAAAGAATAGTGTGTGCTTTGGTTTCACGAAAAGAAATTGCCCATCAGTGTTCAGCGTAAATTTCGGGCTTCTTATGGACGCAGCCCTCCTGACGTTAAATCAATAAAGCGATGGTATGCAAAGTTTAACGAAACAGGCAGCGTTGATGATCACCCTCGAAGTGGCAGGCCTCGTGTGACTGGTGAAACTGTTGATCGTGTTCGTCAATCGTTTCGCCTGAGTCTGTCTAAATCAACTCAAGCATCACGTGAACTTCAAATACAACAAGCAAGTGGGGTGAAGATTCTTCATGATCGTGTTCGTCAATCGTTTCGCCTGAGTCTGTCTAAATCAACTCAAGCATCACGTGAACTTCAAATACCACAAGCAAGTGTGGTGAAGATTCTTCATGAAAGGCTTAGGTTGCATGCTTACAAAGTGCAAATCGTGCAGGCCTTCCAACCGAAAGATTTGCTGACACGTGCTAAATTTGCAACTGAGATTCTCAACAGGATTGATGGCGGTAACGATTACTTAAATCGCATATGCTTTACCGACGAATCCACCTTTCATGTCAGTGGAATGGGAAATAGGCAAAATGTCCGTCTATTGGGTTCAGAGTCTCCACACGCTACTGTACAGTTACAGCGAGACAGCGAAAAAGTGAATGTTTGGCACGGCCTCATGGGTAACAAGGTTTTTGGACCGTTTTTCTTCGCGGAAAAGTCCATTACTGCTAACATTTACTTAGAAGTTTTACATCAGTTCACTGCCCCACAATTAGAAGAATGTCAACCAAGGATACTTTTCCAGCAAGATGGAGCATTGTGCTCTTTCAGCAGAGATGCCGCAGATCACCACATATCCTACTTTACAGAGCAGTCAAGCCTCCGAACCCCACGTTCTGTGAAGAGTCGTGAACGTCCAACCGTCTAGCGCCTAGTGGTAGTTTCACTGTCCTACCTCTTTCCGTAAATACTCACGACAACAGCACGTGAATATTCGACCAGCTTCGACGTTTTCGAGATTCTCGTTCACAGGCTCTGCATAATAGTAGCCTGCCCTTTGTCAAAGTTGTTTATCTCAGTGGACTTCCCCATTTGCAGGCGATGCCTTCGCCAGAATGATCCCCTGACCGTGTCTGCTCCACCTGCATACTTTTGTTGCCCCGTCAGTGCCCGTAGCGCCACCAGGCAGCATCCAACGCCGTGGTGAGCAGTTGCGGTGGGCAGAGGTCATAAAATTTTCGCTGAGCAGTGTAATAAGTATTTTACAATAATTTTAAAGTAAAGGTGTTTAGGAATCTTTTATCGACACCTAAAACGTGAATGAAGCTGTAATTACAATTCAAAAATCATTTTAATTGTAAAGTACATGAACACACTAGCGGCACCTGTCGGTGCCAACTGTCAGTTTTTCCGTCCAGTACCGGCAGCGCCCGCCAGTCGACCGATGCCCTGGCTGCAATGAGGTGCCGAGCTGTGTGTGGTATGGGACATGAGCATTTGGGGAATTAGTCTATGAATTGTGGTTTTTATTTTGAGTTTCCGCTGCTCGTTCTCTCGACCCTACGACTTATCTTAGAAAATAGATTAGGGAAAGGCAAACCTAAGTTTCTAGCATTTGTAGACTTAGAGAAATCTTTTGACAATGCTGATTGAAATACTCTCTTTCAAATTTTGAAGGTGGCAGGGGTAAAATACAGGGAGCGAAAGGCTATTTACAATTTGTACAGAAACCAAATGGCAGTTATAAGAGTTGAGGGGCATGAAAGGGAAGCAGTGGTTGGGAAGGGAGTGAAACAGGGTTGTAGCCTCTCCCCGATGTTATTCAATCTGTATATTGAACAAGCAGTAAGGGAAACAAAAGAAAAATTCGGAGTAGGTATTAAAATCGATGGACAAGAAATAAATACTTTAAGGTTCGCCGATGACATTGTAATTCTGTCAGAGACAGCAAAGGACTTGGAAGAGCAGTTGAACGGAATGGACAGTGTCTTGAATGGAGGGTATAAGATGAACATCAACAAAAGCAAAACGAGGATCATGGAATGTAGTCGAATTAAGTCGGGTGATGCTGAGGGAATAAGATTAGGAAATGAGACACTTAAAGTAGTAAATGAGTTTTGCTATTTGGGGAGCAAAATAACTGATGATGATCGAAGTAGAGAGGATATAAAATGTAGACCGGCAATAGCATGGAAAGCGTGTCTAAAGAAGAGAAATTTGTTAACATCGAGAATAGATTTAAGTGTCAGGAAGTCGTTTCTGAAAGTATTTGTATGGAGTGTAGCCATGGATGGAAGAGAAACGTGGACGATAAATAGTTTGGACAAGAAGAAAATAGAAGCTTTCGGAATGTGGTGCTACGGAAGAATGCTGAAGATTAGATGGGTAGATCAAATAACTAATGAAGAGGTACTGAATTGAATTGGGGAGAAGAGAAATTTGTGGCACAACTTGACTAGAAGAAGGGATCGGTTGGTAGGACATGTTCTGAGGCATCGAGGGATCAGCAATTTAGTATTGGAGGGCAACGTGGAGGGTAAAAATCGTAGAGGGAGACCAAGAGATGAATACATTAAGCAGATTCAGAAGGATGTAGATTGCAGTAGGTACTGGGAGATGAAGAAGCTTGCACAGGATAGAGTAGCATGGAGAGCTGCATCAAACCAGTCTCTGGTAGTAGGTACTGGGAGATGAAGAAGCTTGCACAGGATAGAGTAGCATGGAGAGCTGCATCAAACCAGTCTCTGGACTGAAGACCGCAACAGTAGCATTTTCACATTGTATGAACGCATTACAGATCCACAGACGGTAACCATGCTTAACGAAACCGATAATCGTCAACAAGGACTGTTAATAAGCGACTTCAGCCAAGAAGTTCACCTTCTTTTAAGAATTATTACAGATCCCCCATTACCACTCAAGTGAGTAAACTGTGGAAAGTAAAACATTTGTTCTGCATTTGTACCGAGTAAGGTCTTGCAATGGCTAAGGCACTTGTTTGTCCTCAAATAGAAGCGGCCATTTTGATTTCAATTACTCTCAGTGGAGGTAAGGAACGTGACTGCGTACAAATCGACTTCTGACATAGCCGAAGGCGGAGGTAGAGAGCGGAGCAGGAAGGCAGCTTCCGACAAAACAACAGTACTCTTGCGACAGGACTCCCTTTGGAAAAGGATGTCAAATTAAACACCTTTCAGCCGTCTGTTTCCAACCCTATGTTATTTGGCAAAAAGTTTCAGCGTCTTTCTACGCCATCTTCCCGTAGGATGATGATGATGATGATAATGATGATGATGTTTGGTTTATGGGGCGCTCAACTGCGCGGTTATCAGCGGCCGTACAAATTCCCAACCTTGGCGCAGTCCAGTCTCGCCACTTTCAGGAATGATGGTGAAATGATGAGGACAACACAAACACCCAGTCATCTCGAGGCAGGTTTCCGGCAGGAAGATTCTACCTCGGTTATGATCAAAACAGGGGCCAGCAATACCGGTTTTAGTAGATTTTTGCAGTAGCGATCACTTCAACCATCACCTTTGCTTTGGAAAGTCCTGGCAGCTACTAGACTTTGACAGCATTGAACATGAACAGTCCGCACGATGAACTGACGGACGGTACTGTTCTGATTTGTTTGTTGTGATAGTTTCGACGAGAAAGTTCTAACTCACTGCTTCTGGCTACACTTACCCGAATTAAACCAATTAGTGGTGTCAGTTTGTTCCACTACTCGTATTCAAGCCTTACAACCTCATCTTCAGTCGATCACTCCATTCTACTCGAATTTTATGTCTTGGCTGTGGTAAACTGACTCCCTTAAACTTCATTATGAAGATGTATTTTTATGTTACAGCGCGAAACAACGTACAGAGTGACCCAAAAGTCTTTTAACATTTGAAAATGCTCCAATTCACGGAATAATGTAGATTGAGAGCTAAGACCTGATAAAAATGCCAGAAATGACATGAGGTTTACTGTAACCGAAAACGAGTGCAAAAACTGGGCAACTGGTGGCGTTGGACAGCAACACGTGAAGTGGCGCCGCGTGAGAACACGCACAACTGGAGAATTTGGGCTGCCGAAAATCCGAGAACTGTCGTGGAAACTCCATTACATGACGAGATTTGTCACGGTATTGTGTGGATTTGCCACATTAATCGTGATCTGACCCTCTTTCTTCCAGGAAATGCAGGGTACTGCCTTTCAGACTGTCAGTGTGACGTGTGTGAGGTACGCCGGTATGATACAGAATCGCATCGTCCCTAGCCTGGCTGATATACACCTGCTGCAAGGTACGACATATGCAAGATGGCGCTCCACCCCATATCATTACGCGTGTGAGAGATTTCTTGCGCATATCGTTTGGTGAGGATCGAGTGCTGAGGCGCCACGTCCGTCATGCTTGGTCTTCTAGGTCCCCGGACCTCCGTCCATGTGATTATGGTGGGGTAACCTGAAGCAGCAAGTCTTCCGCGGTTGTCCGACATTATTAGGTATGCTAAAAGACAATATTCGACGGCATTTTTTCAACATACTCACCGGTGTGCTGTACACTGCTGTTCAAAACATTGTCCCTCGATTACTAGTAAGTTGATGAATTTCTGCTACCATTATTAAGTTTATGTTAACATTGTCCCTCGATTACTAGTAAGTTGATGAATTTCTGCTACCATTATTAAGTTTATGTTTAATCCAACTTAATACAACGCGTTTCCAACATGTTCTGTTCATTTTCAGGCGTTTATACATACTTACATACAAACAGACAGAGAAATGTTACTTAAAAATAGTCTTAAAGTAGATTAATCTAGAACTCTAGTTTAAGAGCGTTTATTTTTAAGTAACATTTCTCTGTCTGTATGTATGTATGTATAAACACCTAAAGATGAACAGAACATATTAGAAACGCGTTGTATTATGTTAGATTAGACATAAAATGGAAAAGTGATTGGTAGCAGAGATTAGAAATAAATAATTATCCCACACAGTCACGGTTCACAAACATAGCCATTATGGCCGAGAAAAGTTGATGAATAATGTGGACATTTCAGCATTTGTTATAAATATTATAGTCTTTGCTAAAAATCAATTGTTATGATGATTATTGATTTTGTGTGATCTGTTGGTCATTTTGTGCACGTTTCTCAGTTTCAATAAAACGTCACGTCATTTCAAACATGTGGGTCAATTTTTACCTTTCTACCAACATTTTTCTGTGAAGTATTGAATTTTCAAATGTTAACGGACTTCTCGGTCACAGTGCATTTTCACAGGAAGCATGCGAAAGCAGCATTTGTGAAAACGGCCGCCTCTAACAATACGAGCAGAAAACTTTATGAAAGAGAGACCCAAAGCCCAGTTGCATTATAGTGCACGACCTCAGTATGGTGTGAGATACAACAAGCCTAATTTATGCTGATGTCCAGAAAGTAAAATGGGACAGGTCATCCACTATAAAGAAAGACATAGACCTTCAAAACAGTACCACTGTTTCTGAAGTTAAGGAATAATTGGGCGAGGAGAAAAGCATTGCGCAAGTGTAAACACGACATGCTTAGACACGAAATAGCAAGGCATGTGTTGTTAACAAGTATGATGGAATGCTCCTTGACACATCCATCCTTGTCCAACGAACAGGCAAAGCAGTGACTACAGAGTATATTGGAATGCCGACAATGAAAAAAATTTATGCGGGACCGGGACTACAAACCGGACTTTCCGCTTTATGCGAGCGGCCCCCTTCATCATTTTGGCTAGCCGTACACGAATCACGACCAGACCCAAACTACCGTAGGTAGACATGCATGGGGCACAACCTTCACTCATACATTACGTATATTACCGTCCAGGAACGACATATTCACCGAGAGCGGGGGCCTGAAATTGGCGAATAAATACGAAATAGCAGTGCTATTGTTATTAAGAAGTACTATACATTGTTCCTTGGGACATGTAAGTATTTCCCAAGGAGTAATGTATCGTGCTTCCTAATAATACAGGCATCGCTATTCCATATTTATTCTTCAATACCAGGCCCTCGACCGTCAATAAATATTTCCTTCCCGGACGGGAAAATATGTAAGATACGAGTGAGTATTACGACCCATGAACATCGACATATGGAAGCTTAGATCTAGCCATGATTCGTGCGCGAATAGCCGAAGCGATTAAGGCGACTGCTCGTATAAAGCGGGAAATCCGGTTTTTAGTCCCGGTCTGGCATACGTTTTCGTTGTCGTCATTCCAATATACAGCCAATGGTGATTCATATTCACAATTACGAATACATTTCCCGTATTCCTTGATGGCTGTAATCGCTCCTGTTCCAGTTCCTTCCAACAAGTACACGTGTCAGAAGAAATATTACATCATACTTCTTAATAACACAGGTATTGCCCTTTTGTGTCTAAATATGTCATCTTTACACTAGCGTTTGAGGAGATTGTAAACCCTCCACACGCCCCGTGGAAGACGTCACAGCCGGACACGAAATAGCAATGCCTGTGTTATTAAGAAGTAAGATCAAACACGGACGACATAAAAGTCTAAACTGCTTATTTAAACGAAATTTTTGGAACCGACTGTAGGTTTTGTAAATAAACATGCGTTTTGGAACTGAGTTTTAAGAGACTACGATATCATGATCCATACATGGTACCGACCCCCAACCTACGTATGGGACTCCCAGTTCTCCGGAACAGACGCGGGCGATACTTGCAACCAGAGGAAGAGTGGTGGGAAAACGACAGCGTCGTCAGACGTCAACTACGGCTAATCAGCTTCCTGTTCATTATTTCGATGAGTAGCCTCACTAATAGCTACCTGAAGTTACACGTTATTCTCCTCAAATACACTCGTGCATCGTTACGAATTTGTTAGACTGTACGACTGTGGCATTATGTAATGTAATGCGAGTGGCAGTTCTTGGCACGTGACCCCTGCCCCCCGACCTGATGATGTGAAAGGCATCTTCCAGACCGGGTGATAACACTGTCTGTTATACGCCGCACGCCACGGAGTAACCTTGACCGCTGCAAAGTCAGTGTTCTGCACATCTAATTATACTGGAGCTGGTATTGTGTTTGTGTTCGACGTTCCTCCTAATTACTTTTTTTATCTATAAAAATGGACCAGAGCGAACGATTATTCTGGCACCAGCAACGAGACGGATACAATTCTTACGAAAAAACTAACAACATTTCGGCATTAAAGATAAATTTAATTTTTTTATTCTTGGATATACTTATTTCCAATCATTATATATACTTCTTTTTAGGGGGGGGGGGGAGTTGTTTACTTTTACGAGTGTACAGCTTGATAGTATGTATTGCGTCATTGACAAAAGCTGCAAACTCTCATTTACAGAAACAGTGGAATACATAAATTTGTATACCGGAAAGTAAGTAACTTGTCGATGTACTGTAATGTGTTATAAAACATACATAAAACTCATTTTTAATGACGGGAACTATATATTTCTCAACATAGTTTTCACCTAGCTGAATGAATATAGTTGTTTCAATCCCTGTGGAAAGGAATTAGTGGCAAGTTCTCTGTAAAGCGTACACAGCAGATATCCATGTGCCTGCGCAACTGAGCAAAGGACCAATTAGAGGCTCCCGTACCCGGGGGGAAGGGAGGGAGCGCTCCCCCTAGTTGTCAGGGAAAGGAAAAAATATAATGTGCTAAGGTGTTTTCTTTCAAGAAAAGATTTAAAAGTCGATATTACGCAAGCTTTTAATAGGGTCTGAACCGAAACTTTTTTATGGTGACTTACAGATCGACATTCTTATTCCAAAATACAGTTTTTACATAAAGTCCCGAAACACTTTGTACAGATATCATACATAAGGTCAATTTGAAAAGAAACCCAGAAATTTTTTTCATTTATACCGCCACAGCGTAGTTAGGAAATATGCCGATAGTCAGTGCTAGTCACAAACGTAGCAACTTAAAGAAACTTCGTGGCAGATTAAAACCGTGTGCTGGACGGAGACTCGAACTCGGGACTTTTGCCTTTCGAGGGCAAGTGCTCTACCTACTGAGCTACCCAAGCACTACTCACGTCCCTTTCTCACAGCTTTAGTTCTGCCAGTACCTCGTCTCCTACCTTCCAAACTTAACAGAATCTCTCCTGCGAACCTGGCAGAATTAGCACTCCTGAAAGAAAGGATATTGCGGGGACATGGCTTAGCCACAGCCTGGAGGATGTTTCCAGAGTGAGATTTTCACTCTGCAGCGAAGCAAAGGTCCCGAGTTCGAGTGTCGGTAAGGCACACAGTTTCAATCTGCCAGGAATTTCATATCAGCGCACACTCCGCTGCAGAGTGAAAACCTCATTCGGGAAACATCCTCCAGGCTGTGGCTAAGCAATGTCCCCGCAACATCCTTTCTTTCAGGAGGGCTAGTTCTGCAAGGTTCGCAGGAGAGCTTCTGTAAAGTTTTGAGGGTAGGAGACGAGGTACTGGCAGAAGTAAAGCTGTGAGTACCGGGCGTGAGTCGTGCTTGGGTAGCTCAGTTGGTAGAGCACGTGCCCGCGAAAAGCAAAGGTCCCGAGTTCGAGTCTCGGTCCGGCACACAGTTTCAATCTGTCAGGAACTTCAATATCAGCGCACACTCATCTGCAGCGTGAAAATCTCATTCAGGATAGCGATTTCAGCTGCGGAGCGAGCTTTCTGTGTGTTAGAGTTCGACAAAAACAAGTGTGCTACAGCTGTCCAACGGATGTTTAGAACCAAGTACGGCAAGACCCCACCAATAAGGAAGGCCATTTACCATTGGCACAACAATCGTTACGACCGGTTTCTTGTGCCCGGCAAAGAGAAACGGAGATCCAAGTGTGAGTGAAGTGAATGTGGAGCGGGCAAGGAGAGACATTCACGAGTCTAAAGAAATCGGTGCCTCATGCATACTGTGAACTCGAAATGGTTCCAATGACAATGTGGAAAGTCCTGCGGCAGAAGCTGTCTATGAAACCATTCAAACTGGAGTTAGTGCAGAAGCTCAAAGACGATGACAAAGACAAGCATTCTGAGTTTTGTTCGCAGTTGCAACAATTGAATGAGTATGGGGATGGAATTGTTGATCGCTTAATTTCTAGCGACGAAGCCACATTTCACACTAATGGGAAAGTGAACAGGCATAGTTGTAGAATCTGGGATACAAAGCATCCAGACGAATGCAATGAAATTGAGCGGGATTCCTCAAAGGTAAACGTTTTTTGCACCTTGTCACATCACAAACTGTATGGGCCATTCTTCTTTTCCGAGAGCACTGTCACTGGATATTCCTACTTGGCCATGTTGCAGCAATGTCTGATGCCTCAAATGCAATCGAACCCTCTGTTCGTCTTTCAGCAGGATGGGGCTCCACCTCATTTTCATATTGAAGTTCGTTGTACTGTATCTCCTAGGGTGGTCGTGAATTTTAAGTTTGTTAATGGGTTGTACTGTATCTCCTAGGGTGGTCGTGAATTTTAAGTTTGTTAATGGCATGTAGTGATAATTATTGTATGAATAGCTAGCGGTTATGCCAAAGATTAAAAAAATGCATTCTGTTGCAATATATATATATTCCATGGACATTCGAGATTCTGTGTCTGAACCTCCTTTTTTTTTCGGTGTTCTTCTGTTCATGGACTCGAAGATGGAAGACCGTTGTCTGAGGTTCATCTTGCTGTAACAGTCTATGTAAGTCGTAAACGAAACTAAAATATAGTTCTTCATGACATAAAATTGTTGTATGGTACGTAATTATTTGTAAACCTTCACCTGGCGTGTCTTGAGGGGACGTGGCCTTAACGGAACATTGACCTTTGTTAGGCGCCATACTAGAATATAATTAGTAATTTTCTTTCAGCTCACTTCGAGACATGCCGCCGGTTAGGACACTAAACGTTCTTCAGATTCCACGAGCTATGCGGCCGCTACGAATAATTTAATGTATTTCACTTCCAGATTTTCTCAAGGTTGCGAGATAACATCGCAGGCAGAAAGGCCTGGTCAGAGGCTTCTAGTTCTGGTGCAAGATTTCATTCTGCAAAAGATTATGCTTGTTTTCTTATATTGGTATTCGAGACGGAACCGCGTTCTGGAGTAACTGGTTTTATTACTTCACATAGAACTGACATGCAAAATATTATCTGATGCTGTAAGCACATAGGTTTTAACTATACTTTCGATATATATACTGAGGAACATCTATGATGATTCAAGAGAGAATCAATTATTTATAATCCCGTAACCACCCTGAGTACTGAGCTAATTTGCTGATTGCTGATCGGCGGCAGGCTAAATTAAATTACATTACACTGTTCATGGTAATATTAAGCCTAGATTACGCGATGACATTGGGTTACGCCACTCGTTACGTGCAATGAGTTGCACACAAGTGGTTTCATATATGGCTGTAGACACGGCGACGTTTTGTGGGTCCTTGAGTCGTGTCTGAAATGAAAGTTTTGGCAGCTGCACGTCGCACGAGTGGTGATGGAGTTAAAGCTTGTTGCGTGGAATCGCTACATAAGAAAAAAATAAGGAACGTGTTTGGATTCGTGACTGGATGAAGAAAAGACGTCAGCTCGGTTGCTCAGCATCCTTGCTGAAATAATTTATAATGGAAGATCCAAGAAGTTCGTTTAATTTTCTTAGAATGTCACCAAAACTGTTCAGTTAATTCTAATTAGAGTTAATTATGTGATAAGGAATAAAGGTACTGTAATGCATGAGGCACTTTCACCAGAACTGAAATTACATATCATATTGCGTGAATTACAGTCGAGAACATTCGGCATGCTGTAAGATACGGCTTTAGTTGGTGATTCCGCTTACATCAATAATTATTAACATTAACACTAATAATTACTGACATTAGCAACAACAATCATTCGAAGCAGGCCGCATTAAGAAGAGAATGGTTCGTAAACTCTGTACAGTGGCAATATTTCAAAATTCTAACACATGTGAATAGGGGGCACTGCAGCGACGTTTTAAATAGGTGAATATTGAATAAACAATCAGCTTCCTGCATTTGTATAGCCTTCCCTTCTATCAACAATATTCCTTAACAAAGAGTTGGACAACTCGAAGTACGGGATTTTAGCCTTGTAGACGAGAGCATTACCAAAGCTAGAACGCCGGCCGCGGTGGTCTCGCGGTTCTAGGCGCTCAGTCCGGAACCGCGCGACTGCTACGGTCGCAGGTTCGAGTCCTGCCTCGGGCATGGATGTGATGATGTCCTTAGGTTAGTTAGGTTTAAGTAGTTCTACGTTCTAGGGGACTGATGACCACAGATGTTAAGTCCCATAGTGCTCAGAGCCATTTGAACCATTTGAAAGCTAGAACTACACTTGCTTGTATTTTTCTTAATTCAGTTGTATATGTGCTCCTAACTAAATAAATTTTGCCCTGCAGCTCAGTTATTGTCAGTGATCTATGTTATGATTGCACATGATGGTCTCAGTGGCAGCAATATGTTGCTTATTTTTGTGATTAGCATTACTGAAATACCACAAACAGCTAAGATAGATATCCAAAAAGTGAACATTATTCTCCGTTCCCCAATTCATATTTTAGTTTGGCTACACTCTACGAACACACATAACCTCAAAACTCATGCAACTAGTGTCACCAAAGTTGGAACACACCGAAGGTTTCACCAACGAGGTGCGCAAACGTGCGACGCTCATGCGCAGTAAACGGTAGCGCAGTTGCGTGCAACCTACTATCGTCGTGTAAACTAGAGTTAATGTTATCTTGGAACTCTTACATTTGGTCCGTGTTTGCATAGAGAGACAGTAACAATGGAAATTGAGTCCGCCTTTGTGCAAAACACCTTGTTGGTCGTTTATTTCTTTATTATCCCAAACTAGTTTCGGCGACAAATATCACCATCATCAGTGGGGTTTTTTAATCTAAAACATGCAGAAAATGGCATTGTTGTACTCACACAGCAAAACATTATTACATTTTTACAATTTGCCGTTTGAAATTTTGAAATATAGTTTTCTATTCATACTCTCATACTACCTTATTTATTGTATGTTACAGCATGTTTTAAGCAATTATTGGCGCTGTTAGCGCTATATTTTCTGTGCTCTTTTTTTCTGTTGCTGTCTTTTTAATAAGCGAATATCATGTCATCTGCAAGCACGTGAGCGGCTGTTGGTAAACAAATACTAAAAGGTGGATTTCGTATGCCAGCAGTATATACTTGGGGTTGAGGTAGTGTTGTGGAAACCAGTTATTTGGTGTGTACTGTGCTGTTGCTTAGCTATTCGTATACTCACGTTCGTTGGATGGTATGTGGTTGCTTTTATACACGGAAAAACAAAACTTTTGCACTTTGTTTCTGATCCAGAATATTACCTCGTCTTGCTGTTCGCGTGTGTCTCGAGAGGCGTATCGCATGTGGCGAGAAAGAATATGAAAAACTGAAGCGCGAATCATGACGACTTCTGTTCATAATTTATGTCTCTGTGTGTGATGGGGAAGTGGTTCTTTTGCGTGTATGTGCTTTCTGTTCTGTGTCCTTGGTCACTTCTCTCAGAGCGGTAAAGAGTGTGTTGTTGCAGAGTGTTGTGTTTTAATTTATTACATTTTCCACTTCGACTACAGCCTTTTGTATTTGGTACTTTTCTTGTATTGTTAGTTGTCGGTATCGACTGTTGCTGTTTCTCAGAATGGGTAGATCGTTTTAGATATTAGTGGGGTTATGGTTTTTGTTGATCAGATGTTCTGCAAAGTTGCATGTGTGTTGTCACTTTTTAGACCTCTCATGTGCTCTGTGTTCTGCGAACAGCAAGATGGCGTAATATTCTGGATCAGAAACAAAGTGCAAAAGTTTTGTTTTTTCCGTGTATAAAAGCAGCCACATACCATCCAACGAACGTGAGTATACGAATAGCTAAGCAACAGAGCAGTACACACCAAATAACTGGTTTCCACAACACTACCTCAACCCCACGTATATACTGCTGACATACTAAGTTCATCCTTTGGTATTTTTTTACCAACAGCCGCTCACATGGTTGCAGATGACATGATATTCGCTTAGTAAAAAGACAGCAACAGAAAAAAGGAGTACAGAAAATATGGGGCAAACAGTGCCAATAATTGCTTAAAACATGCTGTAACATAGAATAAATAGGGTAGTATGAAAGTATGAATAGAAAACTATATTTCAAAATTTCAAAAGACAAATTGTAAAAATGTAATAATGTTTTGCTGTGTTAGTACAACCATGCCATTTTCTGCATGTTTTAGATTAAAAAAACCCACTGATGATGGTGATATTTGTCGCCGAAACAAGTTTGGGATAATAATGAAATAAACGACCAACAAGGTGTAACTCTTCAGGCTTTCCCGGCGATCTAATGACATCTTGGGTTGTCGGGTGTTCTGCCGGATATCAGCGTCGTACTTGCACGATATTTCCGTCACGTAGCTCGTAACCTTCATCAGGTGCGACTTGAGACTGCTCCTCGAGTGGACCTGGTCCAGTATTTATGCCTGTGGCCTTCCCTCTCCACCAACAGCAGCAGGCGCTTCCTCTGTGGTCCGCGCCCATTCTCTGCGACCTGCTGGAGCGTTGCTGCTCCGTTTTCCGTCCGCTGCGGTTCTAGGTGTTCCCTCTGCGGTCCGCGCCCACCAATCTGCAGGCCAGCAGCTGACACCACCCTGCACAGAAGAATGGGGTTCTGAAGACTTTGGTTCACAGAGCACGTGCCCTGTCAGACCAAGAGAATCTACCTATAGAGATAAAACATCTCAAAACAGTTTTCTCCAAGAATGGATACACGGACAGACAAATTGAGAGGGCACTCCAACCAGCCACTATACCACAGGTTCCTGAAGAAGACCAAGATGAAGCAAAGAAGGTGGCATATCTGCCCTATTCTGGCTCTATTTCTGCCAGAATCAGTAGGATCCTCCGTAAACACAATATCAAGTGTGTTTTCTGTCCATCCAACAAGATCGGGGGACTGCTGGGGAGTGTCAAAGACGACCTGGGGTTACGAAAACCAGGGATTTACAATACACCTTGTCAATGTGGCATGTCCTACATTGGCCAGACGACAAGAACTGTGGAGATCAGGAGCAAAGAACATCAGAGGCACACTAGGTTAGACAGGTGACTAAGTCAGCCATTGCTGAACACTGTCTAGAACTAGATCGTGCCATGAAGTATGAGGATACCAAGATTCTAGCACAAACACCCAGATTTTGGGACAGTGTTATAAGAGAATCGATAGAAATTAAAATGGCTGACGATCTTATGAACCGTGACACAGGGTACCAGCTAAGCAGAGCGTGGGATCCAGCTCTGGAATTGTTAAAGGAGCAACGGGGCCAGCTGCAACACTACACAAACAGAAGAACCAGAGACATGGAGATGGAAAACGAGGCCCTGACGGACTGCCAGGCGCACCAGACCGAAAATGGAACACCCAGAAGTGGGACTGGTGGGCGCGGACCGCAGAGGGAACATCCAGAGCCGCAGCGGACGAAAAACGGAGCGGCAACGCTCCAACAGGTCGTGGTGAGCGGGCGCGGACCGCAGGGGGAACGCTTGGTACCCCAGACCGTAGATGAAACCCCCAGGAGCGGGTTTGGTGGGCGCGGACCGCAGAGGGAACACCTAGAACCGTAGCGGACGGAAAACGGAGTAGCAACGCTCCAGCAGGTCGCAGAGAATGGGCGCGGACCGCAGAGGAAGCGCCTGCAGCCGTTGGTGGAGGGGGAAGGCCACAGGCATAAATACTGCACCAGGTCCACTCGAGGAGCAGTCTCAGGTCGCACCTGATGAAGGTTACGAGCTACGTGACCGAAATATCGTGCAAGTACGACGCTGATATCCGGCAGAACAAGGTGTTTTGCATCAAGGCGGACTCAATTCCTGGTATTACTGTTAGCCTCTAGAGCTATTTCTCTTTTGTTTTGACGTCACTTTATTAAAAGCTATCAAAGACCGAATACAAGACGCAACCGTTTGGGATTCGAAAATTATGAAACCGACAACCAGGCGGAGAATATTCCTGGACCGTTGGCAGGAGGGACTTTAGTTACCAAAATGAGTTTTTCTGAAAAGGATGAGACTAACATTGTCGCTACAGTTGACGAGATGTTAGTCATATGCGAACAAGCGTTAGTACAGAGGCTAAGTCGTGCTCTAGATGACAGGGATCAACGTATATTAGAACACGTTAATAACGAAATAGAAAAGGTAGAATCTGATGTATCTGAAGTTAAGAAAAGTTTGGAAGATTTACCAGACAAAGTAAATAACTTGGCCGAAGAAGTATCCGATGTCAAAGAGGTACAGGAATCTCCCGATGCCAAAGTCAAGTAACTAATCGTGGACATTGAGAAGATTTCTTTAAACATAGATCGAAAGGTATAAGCTGAAGTGAAGTTAGTAATGCTTGACCGTGTTGGACATAAGAGTCATGAAGGTACAAGCATAAACTACGAACCTTTACGACCAGAGATTATAGGAAAACCATTGGGTGACTGTGATCATAGAATCATGAACTGTGCTGCACCTAGTCCAAGCTGCAGTAGTTCATTTAATGTACAGCAGGGTTGAAATATGTCAAATCGGAACACGTACGGAAATTCACAAGCAAATAATGTGACTTTAGTCAATATGCAGTGAATGCATGTAGAACTAATCCGATGGATGTGCGCAATGATGTATCCACTCTTGCTAAACTGAAATATGAATAGTCATTGTTGAAACACAGACAATTTCAGGTGTTTTCCGAAGAAAAGAAATCTATTCATCCAGTAATATTCATAAAGAGTTCTAAGAACATGTTACCTGCATCTTGGCAGGAAAGGCAAAAGCTTTGCAGTATAACCTCGTTAGCGCGAACTCGCATATGACGGACTCGCGGTTAACGCGAAAAAGATATTGGTCCGCCAGAAATTCACTAGATCTTATGGTATGTTTTATCGGTTAACACTAATTTCGGTTAAGGCGAATTACGAACTCTGTTTCAGTTCCTAGCGTAATTAAATTTCAAAAAAATGGCTCTGAGCACTATGGGACTTAACATCGGTGGTCATCAGTCCCCTATAACTTAGAACTACTTAAACCTAACTAACCTAAGGACATCACACACATCCATGCCCGAGGCAGGATTCGAACCTGCGACCGTAGCGGTCACGCGGTTCCAGACTGAAGCGCCCAGAACCGCACGGCCACACCGGCCGGCAATTAAATTTCACTGCAACACAAACTTCCAACCTTAGAAAATTCTAATGAGCAATTTTTTCCGAAATGAAGGTAGGAAATGTAGCTAGAAAGCTAATTATACTAATTGTTGACTCGTTTTTAACGTATTGTAGGTCGGTAGCCGCGATTATCACCTCAATAATCAGTGTATGCTGTACATTGTAAGACATTCAATAATGTGTGCAGCAGAATTTATGAATGTATCAGTGCCAGATTTGACAAGTGTTCTGTTAGTCGTAGCCGTATCGAATTGGAACACTGAATAAAAACTACAGTTACAGTCGGTACTGTAGTAGGTGAAAACGGCAAAGAGAAAACAGACAGCTCTAAATGTACAGTTACAGCTTAAGATTCTAAATGAGTCGGTCCGTGGTACCAAGAAAACAGCAATGGCAGAGCAGTTTGGAATACCTAAATCTACTTTATCTACGAGTTTTAAGGATCGAGAAAAAATTATTAATGCTGCGGCATCAGGTTCTGCAAACAAATCTAAACGACTTCGTATCGCCAAGCATGAAGACATCGAGACGATACTGCTACAATGGTTCAATCATATGCGTGCATCTAACATACATTTAACTGGCCCTGTGATTCAGTCAAAAGCAAATGATATTGCTAACGATATGGGCATCGAAGACTTCCGTTGTTCTGCTGGTTGGTTGTATCGGTTCCAAAATAGACATTCAGTTTCATCTGTACAAAATTGTGGTGAAGCAAATAAAGTTGATGAAGAAAGTGCGAACAGCTGGTTGCATGAATTCACCGGAGTGAGGGAAAAGTCTGCCTCGCGTGATGTGTTTAACATGGATGAAACTGGATTTTTCTACAATCTTTTTCCAAATCACACCCTGGGGATAAAAGGTGATAAGTGTCAGGGTGGAGCACGAAGCAGACAACGCGTGACTGTTGTACTGTGCTGTAATGCTGATGGCAGTGAGAAGTTTCGTCCCTGGGTTATTGGTAAATACGAGAAACCACGTTGTTTTAAAAACATAAATATTGACACTCACCTTGCATCTACTCTCACCACAAGAAAACTTGGATCGATGGCACATCATTTCACAAGTGGCTTCTTCGTTTCAACAGTCGAATGGTTGCTCAAAGTAGATATGTTCTTATTACATTGGACAGATGTACTGCCCATAACGTTCATGATCTGAACGTATCCAACATAAAGTTCAGTTTTTTCCACCCAACGCCACAAGCCGCCTTCAGCCTTTGGACTAAGGCATAATCTCTCTCATAAAGAGAGCTTATCGTAAGCGACTTGTAAGAGCTGATATTTGTGCTGCTGAAAACAATAGTGCAACCCCAAAATGGAATCTGCTTGACGCAATAAAAGCCGAGGAAGAGAATACAGATACCATTGCACCTACCCGTCAGGAGATGTTTACAGCCTTGGACTGTTTAGAACGGTTCGCTTCAACATCCGACGTCACTGCTGGGTTTACGGACGCTATCATTACAATTGGTTGCGAAATTGCAAAATATTATCTTTCCCATGAACGTCAACGAACCATGACCGAATTTTTTCCAAGAAAGTAACGTACATAATTTGTGAGTATTTGGATTTTACGATCACTTTATGGTGTTATAAGTCTACAATAACGTGATTGATAGAGTAGTGTATTACACATTAGTGTACTGCTGTACGTGTATACTTACTAAAATCTGTGTTTTTCACTTAACACGAATTTCTTTAACGCGAACTCCTGATTCTTCGGTCCCTTCGGATTCGTGTTAGTGAAGTTTTACTGTACTTTGTTATATATTACCACAGATGCTACATTATGGGCATCAGAGGGGGCAGAGAACTGTCATTCTTTTAGCGAGTTCGAGCAACACTTTTTGGCCAGGTTTTGGTCAGTTAGTATACAAGAAAGACTGCGGAAAAAGGTATATAACCCTGAGATGTACGATTTCAAGCTAGAAAAGCTCAGAAAATATTTTGAGAAGTATATCAGCAAAACGAGATACTGGTCAGTGCCAATCGCACACACGACATGTTTAGGATATTGAAATCCAAGTTGCCTGTATCAATACAGAAAGAATTGGTACACGTACCACAACGATTTACAGACATTCATGTCGCTCGTGGATTCTTTGGATTTGATTCAAGAGGATGCACGACAACAAAATAATAACGATGAAGGGACATGTAATAACCACAAACATAGAAATAACGGTTATGGAAACCAACACTGGAATAATAAGTGGGGATACGAATATGTTGGTAATAGATATAAGAGATAGAAGGGACAAAAAGGAGGGATTGTAAACAGAGTAAATGGTATGTCAACTGGTAACTACTTTCCCAATAAGTGCAGAAGCGATATGATGGATCGGAAAAGGAGTAAGGAGGAGAATTACAGAAGTACGCGTAATTTTCAGCCTAAAAGTATGAAACAAGGAAGTGGCCAGTGACGTTAGAATATGGTTCAAATGGCTCTGAGCACTATGGCGCATCACACAGATCCATGCCCGAGGCAGGATTCGAACCTGCGACCGTAGCGGTCGCTTGGTTTCAGACTGAAGCGCCTAGAACCGCTTGGCCACTTCGGCCGGCTGGCAGAATACGGCTGCTAACTGGTCGACACTGTCAAATAGACAGCAACAGGAAGTCCCGATCAATAATGTCGAAGCCATTCCCATGCCGGCAAATAGCTCGACGTTCACATACGAGTAGGTTAATAACCTGGGCACCACATAGAGTAACACAAATAGACAGCACAATGTGCTAATAGTAGAAGTTACAGATGATAAACGGCCAACAAACTACAGGGGGTCGATGTAAGCCTTCGGCACTCGGCCACTAGGAATGGAAGCGAAGGCAAACTAGAATACGATAATAATCAGATTGCTATGCTGCGTTATAATGACCGCCAGGACTTGCGGGAGGAATTAGTCACAGAACAGCGTAAATTTTCTGACCAACAAACCGAGATCGTGCAAGCTGCGGTACATGTAAAAGTAAATGGTGTATTCGCAACGATTTTAAACGACATAGGAGCGGCTGTGTCGGTGATGACTGAGAATTTCTTTAATGACATTAACTAAATTAAAGGACTGATTACGGTGCAGGTTCAAATTTGTAAAATTATGGGGACAATAAAGGGAAGGTCGCAAAACGTCAAAGCTCAGGTGCAGGCAGGAACAGAAATAGGAAATGATGCGGTATTATGCATGTTCCTCATTGTTACGAATTTAACTGCAACTTGCATCCTGAGATGTGATATACTGATACAAAAAAGCTCTATGAGCGACAGTCCTCAGGGCTTGTGTTTCTACGAACGCTTACCAAGAATTTGCAATTACCATTGATCAAAACAATGGCAAAACACAATAAGTACTGTCGGTGGTTCGAACATGCAGAAGTGGAACCCTTTGTACTTAATATACAGGATATTGTACCACTGAGGGCGTATCCTGAAATAAAAGAACAGTTTGATGAACATCGTTAATATACAACAAGAGATTCAATTAAAAGTCAGGGGGTCCGAATATTTAACTAGTGAACAGCAGCATGAGATTTCTCGATTATTGAGTAGCTATGCAAGCCTATTTTCGGGAAAACCCGGAATAATTCGAGGATATGTATATGATATGCAGGTATATCCGCACCAGACATTCTGTCATGTGTCCTATTCCGTGCCTTGGAGTAAACGCGAGGCTGTGTTGTAGGATGTAAAGAAAACGCTAGATTGGGAAATAATTGAACCTTCTCCTTCTCCATATAGTAGTGCCTCACTAGCTGTGGGAAAAGCTGATGGGAATGTCAGACTGGTACTTGATGCTAGAAATATAAAAAAATTATAATAACGGTAAGAACAAGGCCAGAAAACCTTGATGAACAAATACAAAGATTAATTTATCTCAAGCATCAATTTGAAATTGTCATATTGGCAAGTTCCCTTAATGGAACAGTGCTGGAAATATACTGCCTTTAATTTTGGTGGAAGGACGTACGAATTTTGTGTGCTTCCATGTGGCTTGAATGTTAGTGCGGGTGTATTTACTCAGCATTAGACACTGTAGTAAGCCCAGAGTTGTTAGATCTAGTAACACTCTATGTGTACGATTTGTTGATAGCCACAAATACCAGGGAGGAACATTTGACTCTAATGAAGCGAGTTTTGGAAATTTCTCACTGGTGGCATTACAGTTAATTTAAAGAAATCAAAATTTGGTTGGCACCAGTTAAAGTACCTGGAGCATATAATATCACCTATGGGTATTTCTCCAGAACCAGGGAAATCAGAAGCAAAACAGAGTATGCCGCACCCTACAAACCGTAAACAGCTGAAAGCATATCTGGGTTTAGCTTTCTTCTTCAGACAGTTCATACCACCACAGCTGAGGAACAGTACAGCCCTACTGTCCTTATTGAGAAAAAATACTCAGTGGTTGTTTACTAATCAATGCAAGCACGACTTTGATCAAATTAGAGACGCCTTGTTAAATTCCATGGTACCTCACCATCCAGATACGTCGCAGAATTTTTGTATTGCGACGGATGCATCTACTATGGGCCTGGGGGCATATTTGTTTCAAGTCGACAACATCTCAGGGACTACTGAAATAAAGATTATTGTTTTTGCTAGTTGCGTTCTATCACCATGTGAACAAACATACTCAGCCACAGAGCTAGAAGCTCTGGCAGTTATCTGGATTTTCCATAAGTACCACTATTATGTGTATGGAAAGAAGATACTAGTGTTTTGTGACCATCAAGCACTTAGTTTCCTACTGTCATGTAAGTTGCTACATGCTAGGTTAGCTCGGTGGATTTTGTCATTACAGGAATATTTATTTGAGATAAAACATGTGAAGGGAAGTCAAAAAGTGGTGGCCAATGGATTAACGCGATTTCGCTGAACTAGTGGAACAATCAACCGAATATAAAGTACTGCTGGTAAAGGATGGAACTCGATGACAAAAATATTTGTCCATGTCTAAGAACATGGCGAATCTCCAAGAGGCAGATCAGCTATGGCGAACAGTGCGAGAAATGCTTAACATTAGTGAGTATAGCGAATTACAAAGGCATTATAATATCGAGAACAATTTTTTGTTCTACTGAAGAAAATCTGGGTGTGAACAATGGCTTGTTTGTATTCCAGAAGCAAGTTTAGAAAATTTTATCTGGTATGCAAACCGTTGTTGGGGACACTTCAGTAAAAAAAGAGTACAAGAAAAATTGCTATGTATTGCTACTATCCGAACCTGGAGAAACATGTACAGAAGTTAATACGCACTTGTACCATATGTCAGCCGGCCGAAGTGGCCGTGCGGTTAAAGGCGCTGCAGTCTGGAACCGCAAGACCGCTACGGTCGCAGGTTCGAATCCTGCTTCGGGCATGGCTGTTTGTGATGTCCTTAGGTTAGTTAGGTTTACCTAGTTCTAAGTTCTAGGGGACTAATGACCTCAGCAGTTGAGTCCCATAGTTCTCAGAGCCATTTGAACCATTTGTACCATATGTCAAAAATTCAAGACCACGAATAAAAGTACAAAAGGAGAATTTCATCTGTTATACCCAATAGACCGCCAAGTCTCGTATCAGTCGATGTCGCGGGACCTCTACCCACCGCTCGAGGAGGTGTAAAGTATGTCCTAGTGATATATGACTTGTTCACGAGGTATTTCAAATTATATGCCTTAAAACGTAAAACCTCTATCCATATTATTAAGCGGAGTGTAATGGAATTTGTTCCACAAGTGGACAAGTCTATGTCTATCTTATCAGAAAATGCATCGTATTTTAAGAGTACGAAATGGAAAGAGTTCTTAGGTGATCAAGCGATCAAGCACATTTTGATATCACGCTTTAATCCACGCGCAAGTCCAGTGGAAAGAACTTTTCATGAATTTGATAGATTCATGAGGACATATTCTGCAACTAAGCATACGAAATGGAGCGAATACCTCAACATTTTTGGACAATTATACAACAACTTGGCACATGATGCCACTGGTTTTACACCAGAGGAATTGATGTTTGATCGTCCTGAGAAAAACTAATGGGCTGATCCCCTACCTCGTCTACGTAGAATGGAAAGTCATGAGGATAAAATGAAAAAGACGCTGCTGGCATTGAGTCAACAGGCTAATCTGAGAAAACGACGATATGGCTGACAGTTAAATAAAGTGCAACAATGCAGAGAAGGAGATCTCGTGTTGTTAAAGGCACACCCGAAAGCTTTGGCGTTAAAGAAAGTAAATCGAAAATGGTTGATGATCTATAAGGGACTTTACAGAGTGATGAGGATTCCGAATGAAGGATGTTATATTCTTGGGTATCCAGAATCAGGCAAAATATGTGGGTTTTACCCACATCATGATTTAAATATATACATACAGGGGCAGATAAACAGTTAAGAAAAGTAATGTTTGTACTTGAAATGTAATGTAAATAGTAAAACACTTAAGTGAGCAGTGAAGTTGTATATTCATGTGTTAAATATCATTGATAGTTTGTAGTTTTATAATAGGGAATTGCATTAATAAGACCTTCAGTCTTAAGGTTGACCCTGACACAGAAACAACGTAGAACTATAAAGAAATAATTGTATTGAAAATATAACTAAGAGAAACATTTCAATTTTATATGTATATAATAGGATAATAATTTCTGTTAAATTTTTTGTGATAAACACATTTTAGTAAGTAGGAAAATGGTGTGATTTAATAATATGACCAGGTACTTATAGGAGTGCACATGATGTATCAATGCGTAGACGTGAGGGTTGATTGATTTCTCGGAGTGTGAATGTAATAAGGCATGTTTTAATTACTTAAGAACACTGTTGAGATCTAAGTACTAAGTAACACTTTTGTTTGCTGCAGTAGTGGGGTCCGACAATGTAATTGCATGTGTCTGGGGGAGGGGACACTATTGAGAATTAAAGGAATATATGATCTCATGTAGAGAAAGTAATTGCAATGCATAAAGCTTAGAACCGCTGCCTGTAAGGAATGATGCGAGCGTAAGCATGAATTGCACAAATGCAACTGAGACCTGGTTTTCGGACAAACGGTTCCTCGCTTAAAATTTTAAATAATCAAAGGTGTGGATCGGTGTGAAGTGATGAATAACGATCATGTAACTGCCTGAGGAGCGGTAGTCCAGATGCCAGAGGTCTACTTTCGGCACGAAAGGTTGAGGGATGTCCATGACAAAAAATTTATGCAAATAACGTCAATAGTAGTGTGGACTAAATGTTAATGTCATGACTTCTAAATCTGAAAGATGTAATATCAAGCCAATATTTATAGCAACATGGTGAATAATGCTTCGGTAGAAACAAAATGGAATGCAATTTAATTTGCAAAAGCATCAACATGTGCTAAAAAAGTAAAAAAAAAGGTCTAGAAAACGCTTAAAGACAGTGAACGGCTGTGTCAATGTGCACTTTTATCAGGTTCAAGTTTAGAGAGAAAAATACTCTGAAATCTGAGAATGAAGGATGACATAGTAATTTGCTTTATTCAAATAAAAAAATTTATTATTCAGTGTATTAAGATTACGGCTATGCAGCAATGATGACTTCATGGAATAATATGAATATTAATATCATGCGATACTAAAATATGTTGCAGCTATCGGACACTGTGAACACTATAGTGAGTGTGGACAAAACACTACATGAGTTTATAGGACACTCTAAGAGGGCGAAACTTTCGTAGTCATGAACCAATAGTCTGTGTAATTCTCAATGGAATTAAACAGAGAGTATATCGTGTTTCGAAAACTGGACTACAGGTTGCTCTGAAAGTGAAATGCTTTACAGAACATTAAAACGAACATTCATGTGCGAGTATCGGATGAATGGACCACTAAATAATTCTCTTTTCCCACTAGCCAGTAACATCTGTTACGTAAATAGTTAAAATAAGTGCTAGCGTTGGTTATTTCATGAGCACGCACCTGCAACGGACACGGTGATGAGACAGCGCAACAGCAGAGGCGAATCAACCGATCGGAGAGCCAACGTCCGGCGCTTGGCAGCTCCGTCACTTGCAGTATCGTCGCACCACTGTCTTCGTCACACATGCGTCGCAACTACTGAAAATCGGCGATGGACAACGTGTATTACGTGTGATGAGTGCACGTGTGTTGTGGTAACAAGCTTCAGTAGTATCATTCGAAGTGTGTGTTTCACTATACGTGAAAAATTCTCAGCTTACCACCTACAAGAAGATTGTGTGATCATAATTTCGCTGTTTTCTCATATTGTATTCTTTGATGTGGTCGTACAGTCCGAAGACCCTGGCTGGTTTTGAACACCTGGTTTTCCCATTCCCGCGAACCTAAATAGGGGGGGTTGACTCAAGTCATTTTTCGGTGAAATTTGTTAATACCTTTCCGAACTGCAACGCGGGTAGGGAAGCATTGTATTTACCATCCCTCAGAATTAGGCAAAGCACATATGTTAATTACTATTATGTGCAACCTACATTTGGAAAGGTCATTTAAGAAATGTACATGTACAATGTTGTGAAATTTGAAACTATAGTCGAACAGTACTATAGTGTGAATGGTGCTCATAAGTTATTTTGTCCCAGCCATCCCAGGAGGGAACTGTACTGTATCTCCTGGGGTGATCATGGATTTTAAGTTTGTGAATGCCATGTAGTGATAATTATTGTATGAATAGGTGGTGATTATCCCAAAGATTAAACAAACGCATTGTGTGGCAACATAATCGATGGACATTCGAGATTCTGTGTCTGAACCTTTTATTGGTCTTCTTCTATTCTTGGACTCGAAGAGGAAAGAACGATTGTCTGAGCTTCATCTTGCTGTAACAGTCTATGTAAGTTGTAAACGATACTAAAATACAGCTGTTCATGACTTAGAATTTATGTATTATACGTAATTATTTGTAAACCTTAACCTTGCTTGTCTGAACAGATGTGGCGTCAACGGAACATTTACCATTGTTAGGCGCCGTAACAGAAAATAATTAGTAATTTTCTTGCAGCTCATCTTCGAGACGTGCCGCCGGTTAGGACACTAAACTTTGTTTCAGGTTCCACGTGCTATGCGGGGCCCACGAATAATTTAATATACCAGGTGATCAAAAAGTCAGTATAAATTTGAAAACTTAATAAACCACGGAATAATGTAGATAGAGAGGTAAAAATTGACGCACATGCTTGGAATGACATGGAGTTTTATTAGAAGCAAACAAAAAAAAAAAGTTCACAAAATGTCCGACAGATGGGTGAAAGATCTCTTGCGCGCGTCGTTTGGTGATGATCGTGTGCTCAGCCACCACTTTCGTCATGCTTGGCCTCCCAGGTCCCCAGACCTCAGTCCGTGCGATTATTGGCTTTGAGGTTACCTGAAGTTGCAAGTGTATCGTGATCGACCGACATCTCTGGGGATGCTGAAAGACAACATCTGACGCCAATGCCTCTCCATAACTCCAGACATGCTTTACAGTGCTGTTCACGACATTATTCCTCGACTAGAGCTACTGTTGAGGAATGATGGTGGACATATTGAGCATTTCCTGTAGAGAACATCATCTTTGCTTTGTCTTACTTTGTTATG
Organism: Schistocerca piceifrons; assembly: GCF_021461385.2. Taxonomy (NCBI): domain Eukaryota; kingdom Metazoa; phylum Arthropoda; class Insecta; order Orthoptera; family Acrididae; genus Schistocerca; species Schistocerca piceifrons. The sequence goes on along the minus strand of NC_060139.1, from coordinate 1,021,170,435 downwards.
CTAATTAATGCTATTCTGATCAGATGAAGCGCCATCTGTCAGACATTTTTTGAACTTTTGTATTTTTTTGGTTCTAATAAAACCCCATGTCATTCAAAGCATGTGCCAATTTGTACCTCTCTATCTACATTATTCCGTGATTTATTCAGTTTTAAATTTATACTGACTTTTTGATCACCCACTATTTCACTTTCAGATTTTCTCAAGGTTGCGAGATAATATCCCAAGCTAAAAGGCCTGGTCGCAGGCTTCTAGTTCTAGTGTAAGATTTCATCTGCAAAAGATTGTGTTTGTTATCTTATATCGGTATTCGAGATGAAATCGCGACCTGGAGTAACGGGTTTTATTACTTCACATTGAACTGATATAAGAAATATTATCTGGTGCTACATATATTAAGGAACATCAGTGATGATTCAAGAGAGAGACAATCAATTATTTATAATGCCCTAACCACCTTGAGTACTGAGGTAGCTTGCTGATTGCTTGGACGAATCGGGCTAAATTAAATTACTTTACACTGTTCATGGTATTGTCAGAGTTATTTTCTCTTTTGTTTTGACGTCACTTTATTAAAAGCTATGAAGACCCAATTAGCTGAATGGTCAGCGCCTTGGTTTGCCACGTACAGGGCCAGGGTTCGATTCCCGGCTGGGGTGGGAGATTTTCTCCCCTCAGGGGCTGGGTGTTGTGGTATCCTCATCATCATTTCATCCCCATTGTCGACACGCAGGTCGCCCAATGTGGCGTCGCACTCAAGACCTGCACTTGGTGGCCGAATTTGCCGCTTGGGAACTCCCGGCCACTGACGCCATACGCTCATTTCCATTAAAAGCTATCAAAGCATATATAAATTAGATTAAATTACATTACATCGTAGGTACCTGAACACGGAACTGCCACATCGATGGATCGGGCGTGCTCCAGCCGACAGCTGTTTCATGAAATGGCCTCCCCGATCACCAGATCTCACTACGTGTGACTTTTTTCTGTGGGGACACATTAGAGATCTGGTGTATGTACCGCCTCTAACACGTGCTGTAGCAGAGCTTCAGTAGAGAATCTAGGAGAATACAGTCGACGATGCCATGCTGGGACGGGTATAACAAGAATTCGATTACCGTATTGACATCTACCAGGTCACTAATGGTTCGCATATCGAATGTTTGTCAAAAAAAAAAAAAAAAAAAAAAAAAAAAAATTCAGAGTTTTTCTTCAAAATGCAATATGTATGACATCTGTACAATTTTAGTTCTTGTGCAATAAATAATTATGTACACCCTGTATTAAAGATACACCAGATCCCCAGGTCTAGCATCCCGTCCCATATTAAACTATCCCATGAGCGCTGTTGGGACGAATTCATCGGGCGCAGGAGAGAAATCTAATAATATAATAGAGGTTAGGCTAGGGTTGCCATTCGTTTTGCTTTTGTCGATGTCGTCACCGTTATGGACCTTCCTGTCCCTACATCCTGAGGAGACCCAATTTTGTCCGGATTTTGCAAAATACTATTATCAGCTTGGCTCAAACACTTATGTATCGCGATCTATCAGTGCAACATATAAGTGCAGCCTTAGTTAGTTTTTATTAAAGTCAACACGTTTATGTTGGAAAGGTCGTCTCACGGATGGCGTTACATGTTGCATACCCTTTATCGACGATCTAGCGCCATTATTCGAGAAAATACCGGACTTCTCCCGTACTACAGTGCTGGAACTATTTAAGCAGCGGCACGCGAGAGAATAGGGCAGTTTTCCTTTGAAAAGCGATCTGGTAAGACGATCCTTTCTAAACGTAATACGAACAACGAGTGTAAGGTAGTAATGTTCGAAACGTTTAGTGCGCTATATAGGGCAATGGGTAAGGGTTGAAACAGAAAGTGTCACGTTTCGGACGATAACACAAAAGAGTGGTTTTATGTCAAGAAAGGACTTACGGATCAGGAAGCACTGTGAGAGTGATTTGCACCGGTTTCGTCTCAGTAACTCACGGATGTATGGGAGATGTGACGCATCACATTTGTACTTAGAATGGTACAAACACATTCATGGTACCATCGACATGAAACCTATTTCTACGTTCACGATTAAAGAAGATATCCTGTACGAAATGCTCGTTGCTGCTGCAGAACTAACAACAGATCATGAAGATGTTAAGCATCATCAGCTAGTCAGTTCTCTTGACTGTACCGTAAAACGTAGAATTACTTAAAGCTTACTAACCTAAGGACATCACAAACATCCATGCCCTAGGCAGGATTCGAACCTGCGACCGTAGTGGTCGCGCGGTTCCAGACTTTAGCGCCTACAACCGCTCGGCCACTGCGGCCGGCTCTGTACAACATGTTAGTGGTAGGAGACGAGGTACTGGCAGAAATAAAGCTGTGAGTACCGGGCGTGAGTCGTGCTTTGGTAGCTCGGTTGGTAGAGCACTTGCCCGCGAAAGGCAAAGGTCCCGAGTTCGAGTCTCGGTCGGGCACACAGTTTTAATCTGCCAGGAAGTTTCAACATGTTAGTGAGTTTGTAAGTAGGCTGCTTAGGTTTTTATGTTGGTAACGCCACGTAGCACTCTATATGAAAATCACTGACTGTGCTGTGTGAAGGCTGTGGTTGGTTTGCATTGTTGTTGGCTATTGTAGTGTTGGGCAGTTAGCTGTTAACAGGGCGTAGCGTTGCGCAGTTGGAGGTGAGCCGCCAGCAGTGATGGATGTGGGGAGAGAGATGCAAGAGTTTTGAGAGAGGATGATCTGGACGTGTGTCCATCAGAGAGAGTAAATTTGTAAGGCTGGATGTCATGAACTGATATATATATTACGACTTTTGAACACTATTAAGGTAAATACATTATTTGTTCTCTATCAAAATCTTTCATTTGCTGACTATGGTTATCAGTAGTTAGTGCCTTCAGTAGTTTGAATCTTTTATTTAGCTGGCAGTAGTGGCGCTCGCTGTATTGCAGTAGTTCGAGTAACGGAGATTTTTGTGAGGTAAGTGATTTGTGAAAGGTATAGGTTAATGTCAGTCAGGGCCATTCTTTTGTAGGGATTATTGAAAGTCAGATTGCGCAGATTGTGTGTCAGTTTAGTGTTGATCAGAATAGGTAAAGAGCAAAATGCCTGAGTACGTTCAGTTCTGCTCAGCTGTTTGAAAATCAAATAATGTAAAAAGTTTATCAGCACAGTAATTCATTAATTTCTCTAAGGGGACGTTTCAAGGTGACGCTGTGTAAATTCTGATATGTTTTGGCAAAAGAAGCAAATTTTAACATGGCAACAAGAAAAATGTGTAGGTTTTACTCGAAATTCGACATTCATGGCGCTTCTCTAAAAGCTACAAGTGATTAACACATCAGGCAAAAATAAACCGCTGCTTTTGTCGCGTTTTCATAATAACCAAGCTGAGGTTGCAGATCTTACTGAATGATCACCATGAAAATGTGGATATGGAAGGTCTCCACTTAATATTTACAAAAATGTGAGCATAGGCTTCAGTCTAGAACGACACTTCCCCTCCGTCGCCGAGTTCCAGCCCGTAACCCTCGCCACTACCACTCTCCTGTCTGCGGCTCATGGTATAGCTGTTAACGTTGCTGCCGCAGCATCATGGGGTCCCATGTTTGACTCCTGGCCAGGTCCGGGATTTTCTCTGCCTGGGGATTGGGTGTTTCTGCTGTCGTCGTAATTTTATCACCATCAGGGTTATACGCGGACAAAGAAAAAAATTCCCGGATATTTCCTGGATCTCCCGGTTAAAAATACATTTTCTCCCGGGTGAAAATACACTTTAAGTGACAGTATACTTTCCGTCGGAACTGCACAACTTATCAATCCTTTGAACGGATATGGTTTTATACAGCAGCGTAGAGTTCCTCTGCACTTTAGAAAACGAAACTCAGGGGGGAAAAACGTTTCGGAAAGATCTTTTATGTGCAGCAACATGAACGCTGCATATTTTCGTATTACGAAAGTATAAATTCGAATTCCATCAACAGGAAAAGTTAATGGCTTAAGTTAATATACATAGTGTTGCTACAAGGAAAGCAAAGATTTCGCATATAATATTTGTCTCAAAGTTTAATAAGCTACAAGAGAAGCTAAGCTTTCACATATACTGTTGATCTGTTCAGCGCATGTTATACTTTAAGATACATCACACAAATATGCCAGTAAAATTTTTAATACCGACATATATCTCTGATCTTCTGGGCTTGAAATTCTTCTAAATGGCTCGTCATCAAAGAGTTGATTTCCAAATGAGAGCAAACGCTCTGTGATTTAAGAAATGCATCGTACATTCGCGCACGTAGTTCATCTTGGGTAAAAGGAAATTTACTTTGAAACTAACGCTTTTCGAACCACAATTCGCATTGTTTTTTCGCGACCTGTTAGAAACAGATTCATTTCAGCCGTTGGCAGAGAGCACCAGATAAGAGGCGTCACCTCGCTTGCGCAGCTACGGTGACGTAAGAAGCCCGTATGTTCAAATCTCACATTCGTATGTCCAGATTCCCAATGACGTAGGCCTCGACCTGATATAAGCTTTTCGGTGTGGTTTCCGGGACCTAACTTTTCTTGGAGTACCAGTACTGTATTATCTCATTTTTGATTTTTATTATCGCATAATTCCATACGTGCTAGAAGATGAAAACGTGCACCTGAAATGCTGCGAACAGTTGAAACTAGACAATAGTGTGGAATTAAACACTTCGTTTCAAATAAATTAAATGCCTCAGCAGGAAATTTTAATAAAAGCCAAATTACATTAGCAAACTGACAAAAATAACGGTTTGTTCTGAAAGGCGATTAATGCTTGACTGTCAAAAGCTGAAAATGAAATAAAATCTGAAACTAGTAACACATTTTAGCCTTCTGTAATTATGCGAATGTATTTTAATTCACTTGACGGTTTCCAGCCACAGATATCCGTCTTCGCTTCGTTTGACGTGAGAGCAGTAAACGAAGAGGAAACGGAAAAATCGCTAAACGTAAACACGTGCCACGTGGAGACTACCTCCCGCCCTCCCCCTAACCCTATAACTCAGAGTGCTCTGCGCATCAGGTCGACAAAAATTAAAACAAAAACAAAAATGAATTTTCAAAAATAAGTTAATTTTGTAGCGCACATCTTTCTGAAGAGTCTGATACATAAAACATATACCTTCGAGGAAATGTGAGAGATGTTATTTGGTCTTAAGTGTGCCGAAGTGCAGTGCCACGCCTCTTCAAACAACATTCTTGTACCGCACGTCACTGTATTTCACTCTGTGGAACTCAAACGTGTATAATTTTTAATGGATGTCATCAAACTATTTCGGGACAGTGGAAATTAAAATGTCCTGTAGTGCCTCTCCTGCTCCCAGTCAGCAGGTTTCACATCCTGCCCCTCTTAAAAATAAAAAAAAAAATCGCAATTAATACTGGATGGGATTGTTTGAAACAGGGAGAACAAGAACTCTTCAGAAAATCTGGACTCTTTATTGCCTACTTGCTAATAACTTGCTCTTCTGTGTGACATAAAATTAAATATAGGTACCTAAAACCAGTAAAGACAGGAGACAGCCAAGACAGTACACATTTCTTCAATCCTTAGGTCTTAGCGATTTTTCTTGCTACAGCTTTACATGGCATGCTTTCCTTTCTGCGAAAGAACTATTACCTCATCAAAGTTCGTGAAACGTTTTGCTACATGAAAAATGGAAATGTCGTCGTCTAATACTGAAGAAGCTGTTAATACAAATAGTCCCCAAGACTGGTGTGGTTTCTCGATCTGATTACGTCTATTTTGTCACTGTATACTGGATATAATAAAATAGGCCTTTCTAATATTGCAGCAATTGTAACACACATCGAATAAGCGAGACTCTTTCGGCAATAATGATCATTTTTATAGTACAACAATATAATTCACGAAGTACCAATACGAAATACCTATTTGGCCTACTACAATCAAAACGCTTTATGTTAGGAAATAGTTTCACATTTCATTCTTAAGCTCCAGTTCTCATGCACGAGACCGAAAAGTAGTAGAACGAAATTTATGTATAAATTCAGAATCGTCAAATTCTTCCACAATTTGTGCGATGTCCCCGTTTCTTCTCCTTCCTCTTTGTAACATACAATCTTGTCATCACTAATTCTGTAAGTATTCCTACCACTGTCAAAACTCATTCTCCGGTTAATTTTACTAACCCTGCCACAATCACCGGTTTAGTTATCCAGCGGTTATTCTCCGGGTAGGCGTTATTGCGTGTTCGTACAATGCGTTTTCCGCGCTACTCCCAGAGTGGAACTTAAGCGGCTGCTAGCCGGGGACGACAACTGGTCCTTTCTAGTGTAGCGACCTGGACAAAAATTTTCTGTCTAAATTTCACTTTCTTGGATACACCGAGAAGATAATAGATAATCTTTCTTACCTGTTATTCCTGTCAGTCGTTTATTTCCACTCTGGTAGTCTAAATCTATGGATTTCGCTAGTAATTTATCAACGCTGAACATTTGCAAACCGAATCAACCACATAAACAAGCAGCAGTTGGCATTCACCGGTTGGGCTTTATTCCGCTCAGCTCGTATAGCCCAGACCCGTTTTGTCTGCAGGAAAGTTCATGTCTAGATGTGACGAGGATTTCTCTGGCAGTGACATCACGTACAATAACCACGCATTCAAAAATCAGCTTATAATTCACTCGGAAATCAACTTAGAATGTTTTCAAAAATATCCAAAAACCAGCATGGGTGCGTTTCAAAATCATATGAATAATCGATAGACCGACGTGCGTTGGATGCTAGGTGCTTTGTAAAAGAAGGTTTATTTTCCTCAAGAATATGAATTGCCCCCCCCCCCCCCCCGAAAATGCCGCCATGTTCAGATACCGTGGTTTGCAGTCCCTCCCTCCACTCCTTCCCTGCACTTGATCCCGGCCTGCTGCGCACGCGTGAATGTGGCAGCTTGGGCGCCGATAAAATTTTTCCGGGTACCCCATGTGGCTGGTTGCTGCTACTGCTGCTTACACAGCCAACAACCACATTTCTGCAGCCCGAAGAGGGAGAAGGTATTACTCATACGGACTGAACTGCGCGTGTGCATGAACCAGCTCGTAACTGCTTAAATGAATCTAAAGTAAATAGTTACTACGTCACGCTCATCGAAGGCAATTTGTTGTTATGAAGCATTGCATAGTCTTCCTAAAGCCATTGACACATTTTGCTGTTTTCAGACGCTCGTACGTGCACTGTGTTATTTAATATGGCGCATTTCCTTTGCAATTTAAGTTTAATTTCCTTTTTTTCTCTCGTACATCTTTTAATGCAGCAGTATTATGGCGCAGCAGCGGGAAGTAGTAATATCATTTGTTAGAGTATCGGTTCTTACCAGTCAAAATTACGAAAATTTAACTGAAAACTAAAACAACGAAAAATTTCCAGATTTCTAAAAAATTCCGAGGTTTTTCCCGGTTTTCTCCCGGATGAAAAAATTCCCGGGTTTTTCCCGGATCTCCTGGTTGTCCCGTGTCGTATACACACCATGATCATTTATTAAATGGCGAAACTGGATAGTTTAACCACGCCATTGAGAGCCCCACAAACCAAATCATCATCATCGTCATTATCATCATCATCACTATCACTCCCCCCACTCGTGCCCTGCCGACTGTGCATCTACCAGCGATGTTATTCTAAACATCGGTGAAAAACAGTCGCAAGAAATATAAGAGGTCGTGACAATAATGTCTAGACTTCTTGTGATGTTGCAGGTATTTTCTGGAGATGGTGAAGAGTGGCATTTCCCCTCCAGCACTCGGAAATTTCCCTACAGCGCCTCCCCATAGCCCCCACTACTACCACTCTCCCCACACATGCGCTGCTGCCTGCCCATCTACTGGCCATGTTATTCTATGCAGACTCTAAACACCTGTCACCTGTTGAGGACAGGTCGCAAGAAATTTTAGAGGCCATGACAATAATCTCCTGCCTTCTTGTGACGTTGTAGAACTTTTTCTGACATAGTGAAGAAGTCATTTGTACAGTCATGTCAGCCTTGTTGGTGGGAGAAATGCAAATAGTAACTGTAAAAGCAGTATACGAATTCATAGTTATTTTGTTAGAATAAAATTTCAGTTACTCTCTCTATACAATTCTAAAGATCAGAATAGATGTTTATTTGACACTGCAATATTGAAGCCATAGCCACTGTGACTATTGCTTCACTACTGTAATGTCAAATAAACATTTAACTTATACTATAGTGACACTCCTTTACGACAATTATGTATGATTAAAGAAAATTAGAATGTATAGAATATAGATTTCAGTCTTTGGAATATTACGTTTTCGCGGACTACCTTACTTCAGCGCTGTTTCGGCAGTGCATCTCATTATCTTAATAAATTAACACTAGAACGGCGGAAGGGTCGTTGCCCTCGTCATGGCCTGTGGACGTAGCTTACTTTACGTTTACCTAGAATGACGGAATTTCTCTTCTGAATACATGTAAGTAACTCAACATTGAAAAGACAACAATCAGCAATCTCGTAGAATTGTTGGCGCTAACTGTTACGTCTTTTGTGACACGTGCACATTCCAGTCTACCCGTTTTAATCATTTCATTCAGATAATATTCTTTGTCCATGACAGACGTTTTGGACCATGTCTCGTCACTGTGGACTTTCTAATGAAGGTATGTTAAGTGTCTTGGAGATTTATGATATAGAACTGGAAACTGACTTCACTGATGAAGATGATTTTCTATCAGAGACAAATGACGATGTAGACACTGTCAAACAGTAGAGATTAGTGGAGGAGGATTCAGATGCTGATCTATGAATGCCTCAACAAAGTTGGTCGCTAGGGTTGGAGCCGAGTGGGAGATTGCGATCATTTTTTCATCTTAGGGAAGAAGGTCGGCTGTGAAAGTTCTAAATGACAGATGAGGTCGCACAGGCTACGCTCTACAATTGGTAGACGACCCTGTCATTAGTGCCTTCCTCTGTTTTTGACGAAGTAGTGCTACATCTGATGAAGAAATACTGTACAACAATGATTGAACCGGGTCACATGATGAACTGTAAAAACTGTTAACCGTTACACATGCTCAGGGTGTTATTTGTACAAGTGTATGCATGCAGATGATCTTTGCTCTGGTTTTTTGGAACCTATGTTCATCAAGGACGTGATGCCAGTAGGCAGATTTAAGGAGCTTGTCTGATTCCTACATTTCGTTGTAACATCGACTCTGTTGACTGTCTGCCAGTCAACAAATTTTTGGGGAAGTTCATGGAAAAGAGTATATCGTTCTTAACCTCCTGGAGAAAACATAATCATAGATGAGGAAGCAAGAAAAACAAGAATCAGTTCATGCCTGACAAACCAAAAAAATGTGATCTGAAGTTACGGATTGCTGGCGATGTAGCAACAAAATATATACGAGGCAGTTCAATAAATAACCAACATATTTTTTTTCTCCGTCAATAAAATGAGGAATTCTTCGTGGGGCACCGTGGAATGTTCCTGATCAGCCCCTAAAGTTTCATGAAGTTCCGATAGGTGGCGGCGCTATGCGTAGTCTTCAAAATGGCGTCTGTAACACAGGTGCCTTTCAAGCAGAGAGCTGAGTTTCCTTTGAGTTTGACGTGAAACCAGAGCATCACAGATGTTCATAGGCGCTTACAGCACGTCTGCGGAGACCTGGCAGTAAGCAAAAGCACAGTGGGTCATCGTGCGAGCAGTCTGTGGTCATCCAAATATGTCCCCCCTAACCTGTACGATTCCGAACCCCAGACCGGATGCATGCAGCTGTGACTCCTGCAGTGTTCGTCTGTGCGGATACTCTCATTCGAGGTGATTGACGGATCACAATAAAACACCTCTCTTTTCAACTGGACGTCTGTTGGTAGTGCTGTCACACTCGTCCACCAGTTGGGATACTCAACGATGCCTGCCCGCTGGTTTCCTCGCCGCCTAACACAGACCGTAAAGAGCAACGAAGGACCACTTGTGTGGAATTGCTTCCGAATTTCGAGGCTGATCATGACAGTTTTTTTGTGGAACCTTGTCAGAGGCGATGAAACATAGGTTCATCACTTTGAAACAGAAACAAAACGGCAATCCATAAAGTGGCGCTTAACTACCTCTCCTCCGAAGAAATAGTTCTAAGCAGCACCCTCATCCGGTACAGCCATGATGACGGTCTTCTGCGCCTCCCTCATGAAGCAACGATCAACTCTGAAGTGTACTGTACTACTCTCAGGAAACTGAAGAAACGACTTGAGTGTGTTCTTCGTCACAAATATGCAAATGCCCTTCTCTATGTCAAAAAATGGTTCAAATGGCTCTGAGCACTATGGGACTTAACATCTATGGACATCAGTCCCCTAGAACCTAGAACTACTTAAACCGAACTAACCTAACGACATCACACAACACCCAGTCATCACGAGGCAGAGAATCTCTGCGCCTCCGAGAAAAACTGACAAAACTTCGTCGGACTGTTCTTCCACATACAGTCCGGATCTCGCACCTTCCATCTTCCATCTGTTTCGCCCAATGAAGGATGCTCACTGCGAGAAGCACTACGTGGGTGATGGGGAGGTTATTGATGCAGCAAGACGTTGGTTCCGACGTCGACCAGTGGAGTGGTACCATGACGGCACAGCAGTCCTCCCAGTAGGGTGGCGTAGCTCCATAGAACTGAACGGGAATTATGTTGAAAAACTGGGTTTTGTAGACAAAAGACTGGGGAATAATATGGTGTACTGGAATCCTGTATAAAACCAAGCTGCTTTCAGAAAGAAAAGTGTTTCATTGCTTATTGAACGGTCTTCGTATGCAGTGCTTACTCAAACACGTATCTTGTCGTAGACGACTTCCATGAGATGGATCAGTGGCTCCACAACAACTGTTCTGGTGAGGATGAAACACCTTAGTGGGTGCATGATATGGCGGCTGCCAAAAAGGCAGTCCCATTTCGCCACTTTCCATGAGGAGGAGAATATATTTGATTGGGTGGGAGAACTAGCAGAAAGATCGACTGAACTGCTCAACCCAGGGACCCAGACCGTCAAAGGGGATTATAATGCAAACGTCGTTGTTACAGCATATAATTATAATTCTGGAGTATTGGTGTACTTAATTGTTTTTATTTGTTAGTAGCATATATTTAAAATATCTTCAGTGCTGTACTTAATTTTTTCCATTGTTCATATGTTACACAGGTGCCACAAACAACGCCACCGTTTCCGTTATTCGTAAGTCACATAAGTGCCACTGACACTGCTACCACAACAGCTTGACGTGGCACAGGTACCTGGAGTGGTGGCTGTGGGGGCAGTCATCAAACATGCACCTGAGCGATTCACCCAAGCGTCATGCACCGCCGTACAAAGAGCCACTCGTGGTTGCGGGAGAGGTAGCGGACGCAGCGGCGGCCAGTGCAGTGCTGGTCCCTGCACCATCCCACCCCCGGCTGGCGACGGCGAAGGCTCCAGCATACAGCAGCATCAACGAGCGCCCTCTCCACAGCCTGGGTGCTCCAACAGGAGCTCACCACCGACACCTCCTCTTACTCCGCCTTCAATTGTTAGCTCTCGCTCACAGCTACTCTATATGGATACAGACAGCTTCATCTATTGGACGAAGAACTGTGGCCCATATGAAGTAATCAGGTGTCACGGTAATGAATTCGCCACATGGAGATACACACCCAAAAATCCTTAAGGTACTGTTCCTCAGAACAAGAAGATTACCAGCTTAATGAAAGACGAGGTGGACGGATTGCCAATTGTGAAGTTTTTGGCTCTAAGATCCAAACAATACGCATATCACACAATAGATGGAGCCACCCAGAACGAGGCTAAGGGTGTGCAGCCTGCAGAATCACGTGTCCTCACGGTTGAAGACTACTTACAGTGCCTGTACGATGGTGTTCGCAGTGCTCTGCTGCAAACTCCATGTCTGGTACAGCAAAATAGTATTCAATTGCGAAGGCATGAGGTGTACACCGTGCTGCAATCTAAAGCTGGGTCGTCATCTCATGACCATTTGTGATGAGAAGGTCGAAACCCTCCCATACTCACAGTATTTACTTGAATACATATATTCGTATGTAGGAATATATGTGGATAAAAAAATTCGAATATTAACAAGCACTGTGAATTTTAAAATCAGTATTATATATATATATATATATATATATATATATATATATATATATATATATATAAACAGAACAGTTTTAAAGTTTCACCTGCCGCTAACTGTCCAAGTCATGCTAGTTTTAAGTGTGAGCGATTCGGATGAATATTTTACAGCGATCAACTTCGTTGCATCATTAAATTACTTCAGTTGCTAAGGCTGGAAAATGTTTAGAGCCACCCAGTTCAATGTATAAAGTCATTTGTTTGGGTGGAATTTCACTAGTAATAGTAACAGTATTAGTGTAAGTGAAACTGTGCCTATACAAAGCTGTAATAAGTACTGCAGTGCAAAGTAAAACATTTTTTCAAGTGTACTATTATTTGCAAATCCAATAAATGTGAATAAAAAATATTTCAAACAGTAATAAGAACCGTGAATTTAAAAATCAGTATTGTTTCGTGTATTGTTAAAAAATAAGATTTGTGAATTTAAGCTGTATTACCACTGTGATTATTTATGTCTGAATAAAAAAATTGTTACCCATTACTATACAACTTTGTTGTTATTTCACAAATCCCTACCCTTATCAGTGTGCAAGAAGCTCAATGTATTAGTTTGAAACTTGAAGGAGGTAACATTTAACATAGCTGAAAACAAAATAAAACTGTGAAAAAGTCATACAGCAAACATGTCTGAAATTATTTCATCTATGTGTGACTGAACAAAGTCACAGACATAGGATCTGGGAAAAGCTACATACTATGGGCTAGGTGTGTGTGTGTTGGTCTTCAGTCCTGAGAGTGGTTTGATGCAGCTCTCCATGCTACTCTATCCTGTGCAAGCTTCTTCATTTCCCAGTACCTACTGCAACCTACATCCTTCTGAATCTGCTTAGTGTATTCATCTCTTGGTCTCCCTCTACGATTTTTACCCTCCACGCCGCCCTCCATTACTAAATTGGTGATCCCTTGATGCCTCAGAACATGTCCTACCAACCGATCCCTTCTTCTGGTCAAGTTGTGCCACAAACTTCTCTTCTCCCCAATCCTATTCAATACTTCCTCATTAGTTATGTGATCTACCCATCTAATCTTCAGCATTCTTCTCTAGCACCAAATTTCGAAAGTTTCTATTCTCTTGTTGTCCATACTACTTATCGTCCATGTTTCACTTCCATACATGGCTACACTCCATACAAATGCTTTCAGAAATGACTTCCTGATACTTAAATCTATACTCGGTGTTAACAAATTTCTCTTCTTAAGAAACACTTTCCTTGCCATTGCCAGTCTACATTTTATATCCTCTCTTCTTCGACCATCATCAGTTATTTTGCTCCCCAAATAGCAAAACCCCTTTACTACTTTAAGTGTCTCATTTCCTAATCTAATTCCCTCAGCATCACCTGACTTAATGCGACTACATTCCTTCGTTTTGCTTTTGTTGATGTTCATCTTAAATCCTCCTTTCAAGACACTGTCCATTCCATTCAACTGCTCTTCCAAGTCCTATGCTGTCTCTGACAGAATTACAATGTCATCGGCGAACTTCAAAGTTTTTATTTCTTCTCCATGGATTTTAATACCTACTCCGAATTTTTCTTTTGTTTCCTTTACTGCTTGCTCAATATACAGACTGAATAACATCGGGGAGAGGCTCCAACCCTGTCTCACTCCTTTCCCAACTACTGCTTCCCTTTCATACCTCTCGACTCTTATAACTGCCATCTGCTTTCTGTATAAATTGTAAATAGCCTTTCGCTCCCTGCCTTTTACCCCTGCCACCTTCAGAATTTGAAAGAGAGTATTCCAATCAACATTGTCAAAAGCTTTATCTAAGTCTACAAATGCTAGGAACGTAGGTCTTCCTTAATCTTTCTTCTAAGGTGAGCCGTAAGGTCAGAATTGCCTCACGTGTTCCCATATTTCTACGGAATCCAAACTGATCTTCCCCGAGGTCGGCTTCTACCAGTTTTTCCATTCGTCTGTAGATAATTCGCGTTAGTATTTTGCAGCTGTGACTTATTAAACTGATTGTTCGGTAATTTTCACATCTGTCAACACCTGCTTTCTTTGGGATTGGAATTATTATATTCTTCTTGAAGTCTGAGGGTATTTCGCCTGTTTCATACATCTTGCTCACCAGATGGTAGAGTTTTGTCAGGACTGGCTCTCCCAAGGCCGTCGGTAGTTCCAATGGAATGTTGTCTACTCCGGGGGCCTTGTTTCGACTCAGGTCTTTCAGTGCTCTGTCAAACTCTTCACGCAGTATCGTATCTCCCATTTCATCTTCATCTACATCCCCTCCCATTTCCATAGCATTGTCCTCAAGTACAACGCCCTTGTATAGACCCTCTATATACTTCTTTCCTCCTTTCTGCTTTCCCTTCTTTGCTTAGAACTGGGTTTCCATCTGAGCTCTTGATGTTCATACAAGTGGTTCCCATATCTCCAAAGGTCTCTTTAATTTTCCTGTAGGCGGTATCTATCTTGCCCCTACTGCTATATGCCTCTACATCCTTATATTTGTCCTCTAGCCATCCCTGCTTAGCCATTTTGCACTTCCTGTTGATCTCATTTTTGAGACGTTTGTATTCCTTCTTGCCTGCTTCATTTACTGCACTTTTATATTTTCTCCTTTCATCAATTAAATTCAATATTTCTTCTGTTACCCAAGGATTTCTACTAGCCCTCGTCGTTTTACCTACTTGATCCTCTGCTGCCTTCACTACTTCATCTCTCAAAGCTACCCATTCTTCTTCTACTGTATTTCTTTCCCCCATTCCTGTCAATTGGGGCTAGATAGAAAGAATGAAAAATGCAGAATTAGAGGCAAAAAGTTCATTTATTTTAATAGACTTAACGTAAAAGTAATTTTACATTTACATAAGCAAGCGCAACATTATTTTCAACATCTTCTTCTTCTTGAGCTGCCGGATAGCAGGGCACCTGCCGAAGTCCATTTCTTGCATAGACACAAACTTGAAGGTTCATTGCACCCATGTGATCCTCTCCTCGCCTTTGGCGTAGATAATGGTATCAGGATGATTGAATGTTCGTAGTGACGTCATCATATCTTTGTAAGGTATACCAGGATCGTCGCAATGTAGTCCATGGAACAAATGTATTAGCCACTTTGCACTCTTCCGGGTTTTAGCACAAATCACATCCTTGAAAGGCCTCGGTGATGCAAAGCTTGCTGACAATGGCTCTGTTATACCAGAATCTTCTGTGTATGCTATGAATTGAACATCTTTAAATACGAATTATCTACACTCAACATAGAACCTTGAACGTCGGCAACGACATTCACACTGCAAGGTGTCATTGTGAAATGCTCTGGGCATGCCACAGCATTTGATCATTTATATACCACGCTGCACAACGTCAGTAAGTGTGCAATAGTTAATTACACAGTCATGTAGAACTAGAACATACACTCCAGTTGGTAGGAGTTGTGGGAAATTTGACGAGTATTCAAATTCGATTCGTAGATTTATTGGTCCTGACTTAATTATCTCTTTCTACTTAGAACAGTCTTCTACGATGATTGGTGCCAGCTCCTTGAATTTCCTTGGACAGAGTAGGCAGCCTTCCTCTTCAACACCTTCACAGTAAGAAGCACAGAACCTTGTATACATGTCATGTGTTAGGTTGTATACATTGTGGCTCCACTGTAGCAGTAAATTGTGATATGGATAGAATTCGGAATTCAAGTAGACATTGGGATTAGTTAAATTACGGTTGTCAAATATGGAGGTATAATTTGCTAAATTCCCCCTTCTATTGCTCTGAAACGCAAGGATGATGAATCTCAGCTGCACGGAGGTTTTAAAAGCCCATGTTTGCTCAGTGTCGGTAGCACTGGAACTCAAAAACCTCCCATGAGCGGAAAGTTAATGGCAGATATATACCAGTATTCAGAGCTTTTAAAAGCTTCAAATGCTCTTTGTCCACCACAGTGATATGCGGCATTTTCCATATAGTGCTACTGATGATGATCTGATTCTCTTCTTGAGCTCCTTGAATGTATGAGTTGCTATCCGTTGCGCTCCGTACCAGAATAAGTTCCTGTTTAGCATTCATAATAATTCGCTGCATGTCCTCCATAGTACCCCATAAGCATTTGTAGATACACTCCTGGAAATGGAAAAAAGAACACATTGACACCGGTGTGTCAGACCCACCATACTTGCTCCGGACACTGCGAGAGGGCTGTACAAGCAATGATCACACGCACGGCACAGCGGACACACCAGGAACCGCGGTGTTGGCCGTCGAATGGCGCTAGCTGCGCAGCATTTGTGCACCGCCGCCGTCAGTGTCAGCCAGTTTGCCGTGGCATACGGAGCTCCATCGCAGTCTTTAACACTGGTAGCATGCCGCGACAGCGTGGACGTGAACCGTATGTGCAATTGACGGACTTTGAGCGAGGGCGTATAGTTGGCATGCGGGAGGCCGGGTGGACGTACTGCCGAATTGCTCAACACGTGGTGCGTGAGGTCTCCACAGTACATCGATGTTGTCGCCAGTGGTCGGCGGAAGGTGCACGTGCCCGTCGACCTGGGACCGGACCGCAGCGACGCACGGATGCACGCCAAGACCGTAGGATCCTACGCAGTGCCGTAGGGGACCGCACCGCCACTTCCCAGCAAATTAGGCACACTGTTGCTCCTGGGGTATCGGCGAGGACCATTCGCAACCGTCTCCATGAAGCTGGGCTACGGTCCCGCACACCGTTAGGCCGTCTTCCGCTCACGCCCCAACATCGTGCAGCCCGCCTCCAGTAGTGTCGCGACAGGCGTGAATGGAGGGACGAATGGAGACGTGTCGTCTTCAGCGATGAGAGTCGCTTCTGCCTTGGTGCCAATGATGGTCGTATGCGTGTTTGGCGCCGTGCAGGTGAGCGTCACAATCAGGACTGCATACGACCGAGGCACACAGGGTCAACACCCGGCATCATGGTGTGGGGAGCGATCTGCTACACTGGCCGTACACCACTGGTGATCGTCGAGGGGACACTGAATAGTGCACGGTACATCCAAACCTTCATCGAACCCATCGTTCTACCATTCCTAGACCGGCAAGGGAACTTGCTGTTCCAACAGGACAATGCACGTCCGCATGTATCCCGTGCCACCCAACGTGCTCTAGAAGGTATAAGTCAACTACCCTGGCCAGCAAGATCTCCGGATCTGTCCCCCATTGAGCATGTTTGGGACTGGATGAAGCGTCGTCTCACGCGGTCTGCACGTCCAGCACGAACGCTGGTCCAACTGAGGCGCCAGGTGGAAATGGCGTGGCAAGCCGTTCCACAGGACTACATCCAGCATCTCTACGATCGTCTCCATGGGAGAATAGCAGCCTGCATTGCTGCGAAAGGTGGATATACACTGTACTAGTGCCGACATTGTGCATGCTCTGTTGCCTGTGTCTATGTGCCTGTGGTTCTGTCAGTGTGATCATGTGATGTATCTGACCCCAGGAATGTGTCAATAAAGTTTCCCCTTCCTGGGACAATGAATTCACGGTGTTCTTATTTCAATTTCCAGGAGTGTATATGTATGCAGTAAATCGGTAGTACCCTTCTGCTGTTCTGCCCACAGGCTCGTCTGTGAATCATCCTGCACTTTCTAAACCATTCACGTCCAACGGTGATGATGAGACATAAGTTTTAAGGGTCGATGCCATGCCAACCTTACATGTGCGATCAATCTCTACCCTATTAAGTTCATATCGTATTTCCTGGAACAGAAATGGCGAAGCATTACATGTAAGCTATGATCCCACTGTATGACTACCATCCATTTTCTTAAATGATCCAAATATATGAATCTCTTGCATGGAGGAGTTAAAGCGTCTTGGTGCTGGATGACAATCCTAATTACATCGTTCTTGTCAAATGTCGTTGAAGCATAAGGTTTATGAGAAAAATATTCCTGGCGTATGACTCGCTCATCATATTCCACTGGGCTGAGCGATGACGTCATTGTGAAGTTTCTAGCCTACTGATTTAAGAGCCGCGCAGGATTAGCCGAGTGGTCTGAGGCGCTGCAGTCATAGACTGTGCGCCTGGTTCTGGCGGAGGCTCGAGTCCTCCCTCGGGCATGGGTGTGTGTGTTTGTCCATAAGATAATTTAGGTTAAGTAGTGTGTAAGCTTAGGGACTGATGACCTTAGCAGTTAAGTCCCATAAGATTTCACACACATTTGAACATTTTTGAACTGATTTAAGAAACTGGTAGTTCGCACGTGTTATCACCTTGTCGTTCTGTTATGACGTGCTATGCTGTGCGCTGTGTGGCCGGTTTTATACCTTACGTCCTTCCAGTCTTAGATGTTGTCGTACAATGATTTCCTCACCACGAAATTCTCCAGCTCCAGGTAGTCCAAAGTATGAATTGTCTCTGGAAGGTATATAGCGTTGGTAAAAATCAAAACAATCTTATACCCTGTTCCAACTGATGGTAAGAAACCGTACATTGAATGTATAAATTTATAGTTGAGACATGAGTTCATTGAAATCTTGCACTCAACACGGATTGTATTGACAGGGAGAATATCCACTGTCGAATCAGGTCTATAAAATTTGCTAGGGTCAGTCTTAAAAACCTGCCCTTTGTGAAACCCAGTAGTGGGTCCATTGAATCTTTCTGCTTATAGCCGGTCGATGCATTCACAGTCCGTATTTCAGATTTAAGTGTACTGATGTTTGCACGGAGCTCAGTCCCTTTTCCACACTGTTTTAAAATGTATTTTAATTCGTCGATATCATATTCACTATGTTCAATTTGCACAATTTCGTTTGTACCATTAATTTCTAGACGCACTTTCTGGTCAGCCTATGTGATACTTTGGATGTTGTTGTATGTCTGCACTCCAATCAGTGCGATACTCCAAGCTCCAATGCTTAAATCAATTTGTGGGAAGTAATTATCTGTAATACAGATAATCGTTCTTTTGAAGTCATACTGTGCGACACTGCATCTGAACACCAACGGACGAATGGATGCTTAATGCTTGTCCTTGTATATTATTCGTGAACGTTAGGATGCATAGATGACTACACAGAAACGTACTAAAGTCTTGGTAGAGTAGAAAATTGTAGAACAGGTCTTGTGACTGTGAAGTATTGTTGTAATCCTTCTAGGGGTTACAGGTCGCCGAATGAGTCGAAGTAGTAGACGTTATTTGTATTTCGTTTTTTAACGTATGTTACCCAACGAGTTCCAGGCCCTCCTGCTACATCCCGATTCACAGTTCCGCATTCTCCTGATTTCCACATAGTATTCGGTAGTGTATTCCACATAAACATACCTCGGAATCTTGGAACGTTGAATTTCTTCTTAATAAACTTAAGCAGATACGTGTTTATAAGCGCCCTGTCTGGTAGGACTGCTAGAGGGCTTTTTTGCTTATGAAGACACTTAGTCCTTTCTTGTATGGTTTCAAGTATAGTCCTTTTCCGAATGACTGCTGCCTCCATCATCCTGTTATGTCTTCCTGCCTCCTGCAGTTGCTCCTGAGGGTTTTGTGCATTCTTGAGTGTCGTGGCAATAGCGCAGCACCCTCAGCCAGTGAACCCACCGCTGAGAGACCGGCTAAGGTAGGAATGAGGAAGGGAATAGTTCCACTCGACGTTTTGGGTGTTGGTAGAACCCTGGATAGTTTAATCGGTCTTCTTTTTATCACTCCTTCCTGCTTCAGGACGCTTTTACCTCCATATTTCGCTGTCAGCATACAATTTTTCATGCCCCCTTTGATTATCATCTTCTTTCTTAGCGGCCTACGTGCAGCGCTCGTAACTTGGCTGACCTTCACACCCAAGCCCAACTCAACTTTACCACGCATAGTTTTTTCAACTGAAAATGCTGTAATACGTTGGCCTATACCAGTATCCCTTCTCTCACGTATTGCCTGAGCTTTATCAACTAAAGTTCGATGACTGTGTGACGAGCTTTATGTAAAGGGCATGCGATGTGGTGTCCCACACACGCTTAATCGAGCAGATGTATCCCATCTGCGTGCCAATTGGTTTTGATTCTTTGTACCAGGTCTGCGGTAGTTATATGAGGAATGTGTAATTCGACTGGTAGTGTGTCGAGAATACCGCCTCCTCTTCTAATGTGTTTCCTATCACACATGTTATGCTACTGAGGTGGTAGTGGTCTGCGCAGCCTATTATATAGCAAATCGTCAGTTGTTATGTGGTGGGCGAAAACCAAACCATTTCCTAACGCTTTATTCCTTCGACGCACATCTCGTAATGAGCTCTTCTGTAACTCTTTTGTATGAAAGTACCATTAGTTTTAAGTACTACTGTTGTCCTTTTAGAGACAGGTTCTAGGATTCGTTTTCTGCACTTTGGAAACTGTGAAGATCAGTTGACCAGTTTGGCATGTATGACTCCTCAAATGCTGTCCTGTATATTGAAATACGTACGAAATCAACTACATTAAATTACTGTTTGCTTGTAGCTAGCATTTTAATACGATTGTAAACTTTATCTAGCAATCTGATATCACGAACATCAATTGCGTTCATTTTTTATTGTGCGATGTTTGGTTCAATAATATTCTGCAATTATTTGTGGGAGGAGATTGGTCAATTTGTGTGAGCAACAAAAATTGAATCGCATCCACATTTTGGCTTTCACTGTCCTGTTCAGACGTTCCACGACACTCGCCTTCAGGTGGATGAATGTCGAGTAGTGATGTTTTCCGTACCACTCCATCACAGTCTTCAAATATCTACTGTAAAAGTCGCCACAGTGCTCTCTTTTAAGGCTGTCTGGACTTCAGGTCACCCTGTCTGCAGCAATTGCTCAAACACATGCGCGACATGCTCCCTGTTTTCGTTTTTGAGGGTAATATCCACACACATTAAGAGTAAGTATCGATGACCATTAAAATATATTTGAATCTGTTATCCACACGTGAATATTCCCTCATGTCGACAAGATCTGCCTACCACATGCCGTCCAAACCCGAACTCATAACGTATTTACGAAGGCACATTTTGAGGGCTGGTTTGTGCAGTTCTCGAACTACAGTCTCCATACTTATTCGACGATGCTTCTCTCTCTAAGCTCAGAAATTATTGAAACAACTTTATTCGATTGAGCTGTATTACCAGCGGCAGCTGATGCCATGAGCGGTCGTAGCCGTTCTATTATCTCATTGAGGTCGTCAATATGTATATATATATATATATATATATATATATATATATATATATATATATATATATATATATATATATATTCTGCGGGAGTCGATTGCTCACTCTTTTATGCGGAATGCCCTTACTATCACCACTGCTATTTTCCTCACCATCCATTATAGGTTTTATAATGGATTTGTATTACACATTTCCTTAGATTTTTGTATTCGTATGCAGATCAGACACAAGCAATATTTCACGATACAATTCCAGACGTTTAGAAGAATAATTTACAGCCCCCGCATCTCGTGGTCGTGCGGTAGCGTTCTCGCTTCCCACGCCCGGGTTCCCGGGTTCGATTCCCGGCGGGGTCAGGGATTTTCTCTGCCTCGTGATTGCTGGGTGTTGTGTGCTGTCCTTAGGTTAGTTAGGTTTAAGTAGTTCTAAGTTCTAGGGGACTGATGACCATAGATGTTAAGTCCCATAGTGCTCAGAGCCATTTGAACCATTTTAATTTACAGCTTCTGTGGGTCTTAGGAAAATGGACCGGGCGTTCTTTGAAACTGTCTATCGCCTATGTGTATTGTGTTCTCAGTGACAGTTATAAGCTACGTGCCTAGCATGTACGGTTTTTCACCAGTGACATCGAAGGTTTTGTCATAGCGTCGCGATGAGAGTTAGTGAAACTGGCAATAGCGTCATCGTCGTCGTTGTGCATTTTCGCTGGGAGTTTAAATGTTTCTCACAGTGTCTGCCCCAGCTTCAAGTGGCCTAACCTTAACAGCCGTAATTTCTTTCGAACGGATTTCCGTGCCTCGATGACTTTATGCTTGGTCAACAACTTGTTGTACGTTAATAGGACTTGTGTACAGCGTAAGGTTTTATATATCCACCATTCTTCTTCTTATGCTGTTCCCCCTTCTCTAAACAGCCATTTCCTCTTCAGTTAAGTCGTTTACATTAACCCGATCATTAAATGTATTGCTCAGTCCCAGAAGAGTATCACAATAAATCTTTCGTTTTTGCGTGCGCCTCCGACTTTACGTTCGAGAGCTTGAATTTTTGCCTCCATGTACAAGCGTATATTTTGTCTAGGCACATCCACCCTATCAGACCAAGCTCCGGCTTACTCGAAATTTATCCATGGTGATGCGTATACAGATGTATTCATCTCTTTCCGTGGCTATATTCAAATACATTGAAGAGCCAAAGGAACTGGTACATCAGCCTAATATCGTGTAGGGCCCTAAGAGCACGCAAAAGTGCCACAACTAATGTCTGAAGTAGTGCTGGAGGGAACCGACACATTGAATTCTACAGGGCTGTCCATAAATCCGCAAGAGCAGGAGGGGGTGGAGATCTCTTCTGAACAGCACGTTGCAAGGCATTCCAGATCTGCTCAATAATGTTCATGTCTGGGGAGTTTGGTGCCCAGCATAGATGTTTCTACTCAGAAGAGTGTTCCTGGAGCAACTCTGTAGCAATTCTTGACGCGTGAGGTGTCGCATTGTCCTGCTGGAAATGGCCAAGTCCGTCGGAATGTACAATGGACTTGAATAGATGCAGGTGATCAGACAGGATGATTTCGTACGTGTCACCTGTCAGAGTCGTATTTAGACGTATCAGAGGTCCCACATCACTCTAACTGCACATGCCCCAAACCATTACAAAGCCTTTATCAGCTTCAACAGTCCATGGATTCATGAGGATCTCTCCACACCCGTACACGTCCATCCGCTCGAAACAGTTTGAAACGAGACTCGTCCGACCAGTGATGGGACACACCACTATGAACTGTCCAATGTCGCTGGTGACGGGCCCAGGCGAGGGATAAAGCTTTATGTCGTGCAGTCACCAAGGCTACACGAGTGGGCCTTAGCTCTAAAACCCCCATATCGATGATGTTTCGTTGAATAATTCGCACTCTGACACTTGTTGATGGTCCAGCATTGAAATATGCAGCAATTTACGGAAGGGTTGCACTTCTGTCACGTTGAACGATTCTCTTCAGTCGTCATTGGTCCCGTTGTTGCAGGATCTCTCTCCAGCCACAGCTGTGTCGGAGATTTGATGTCTTACAGGAATCCTGATATTCACAGTACACTCGCGAAATGGTCGTACGGGAAAATCCCCACTTCATCACAACCTCGGAAATGCTGTGTCCCGTCACTCGTTCGTCGACTATAACACGTATATAGGCGTTGTCGACCGCTGCGTTCCGTGTGTATACATAGATCTGTATTTGAATAAGTTTGCCTATACCATTTTCTTTGGCGCTTCAGTGTATATAGAAACTCCTGTAGGCTCCCTCTAGACCTGCCATCATTCTGTTTTCTTGTTATATCGATAACTAGAATCCTAAACTGTGAGTGATTCCCGCAATGTGCACTCTGCGAGTGATTCCAGCAATGCGCACTCATATTTACAAAATCATTGAACTACGTATCGGTTCCTGCATGAACATGTGTTTTGAATTCAGATAGTGCTATAATTAGGTTTTCAGTATCCCTCACCAGTCGTTTTGGTATTCTGAAATATGTCTGACGCAGGTAAAATACATCAACAGCCATATGGCGACCAAAACAGAAATATCGTCCAATTTCGTTTTCCACAGCAACATCGTCAAATGTGAACACTTTATTAGGCTTTACTTTTTCAACTGGAGGGATATCACTGCTCTCACTGAATGTCCTATATGTCACACCGTCTACACCCTACAATATCTCCTGTAATAGTAGGTATTTGGGCTGAAACAGTCGTTTTGACAATCCACGTACGTGCTCAAAGAGGATTCCATCTGGATGTGTTAGCAGCGACATGAGAACATTTGTCTTTGATGGACCTATTGCACATATGTTGTCAGGAAGGAGTACACCATTCTTCTTGTGGTCTCCTTGCACGCCATCACAGGTCTTACAACAAAGTCTTGATGCTTCATGCACCCTGCCATGATATCTGCTACATCAGGTACTGGCGTGCAGTTGGGTTTTACGGAAAATAATGCACAATATGCGCTATCATGATACCTACTAAGTCAGATACTGGCGTGCAATGCGCTTTTACAGAGAATTTAGTTAAATGATATAATTTTCTGCTGTTGCAAGATTGCAGTGAAAATACTGGTAGCAATAACTTCACTACTTGTAATATAATAAGAGGTAAGAAATAAAACACACACTTGGGTATAAACACTTTTACTCAGTAATCATACATGGGTGCACTACACCAACGGATTCTTTCTTTATCTTAACACCAATACGGAATACAGATGAAAAAACCTTCTTGCGAACAGAGAATTCAACATGTATTTCTCTAAAACTTATTGGCAGTGTATCAGTTTCCGTTGGCAGCTTATTGACCCACTGTTCGAAGTCCTCTACCTGCACATTGTTCGTACAGAGATACTCTGCAATGTCCTTATACATAAGTTTAACACAAGGCTATCATCTGTTCAGTCTTTCCAACACAATGGATTGCACCATCTGTAGACCAAACAACGTTGTAACGGTGGAGTGCTGTAGGTAAACAGATGTGTCACCCGATTTCACACGGAGAGTCATCATACACTGTTGTAATGGATACAGTTAGAGCAGCAGAGTAAATGTCCAGAGGAGAACAGCTCGGATGATACTGGACGGTCAACTGCTGCTTGATGCAGGCTTTTGCAAGACGCACTTGATCCCATTCCACCTCCATAAACCGCACTTTAACACTTTTAGCTGCATTCTCGATCTCTATTAGAACACCACAGTCTCTGTCTGTGGATTCTTCTATGCGAATAGGTAAACGCTTCGAATCACTACTGGTTAAATCATACACTGAAGTGAACAGTAGTGGTGCACAGGGCATAATTGGTATCTTCTCATCCACTACATCCTCACTCTGTCCATGCAATATCACTGGAATATTCTGTGATGGCCCGTATGATGGGGGTCCAGTGCCGACCTGCGAGATTGAGATCTCCAGTGCACTTCAGCGAGTCAGGGGCTGGCTGGGTGTCTTCAGCCGACAGCAAAATCTCTTCGTCCAGCTCCAATAAGCGGACCAGGTGCGCGATGGGACCCCAGGTTGCTGCTGCTGTCATGGATCTGGACGGGCTGGGACACATGACTGCTGCAGACCCCGACAGAGGCTGGAGGACGTCGCATCCACTGATGATATCAGCACAAAGACTTCATGTTCCTCACACAGCAGTAAACACAGACATTAAACAGGTAGTACTTACTCTTCTACACCTTCTTCCTGTTCTGCTACTGCTGCAGCTGGGCAGCAGTGGACGATCTTGGTTGGCACTTCATGCTGACTGACTTCCTGCAACTGAGGCTGAAGAGCTGCTGGGCCCGCCCAGGGTGACCTGATGCTGCATTGCTCTTGATTACCGCAAATTTCAAACGCCTCTGGTTGTATTATTGTTTTTGAGGAGGAGGGTGGTTGGAGGTGGTGCATTTGGGTTTCCATCTGGGAAGACCAGGATTCGAGTCCCGGAAAGGGCACCGCCATTTGGGATTTCCCGGGCGGGGCGGGACGTCGCACAGCCCTGGGACAAAGAAATTCCCGCCAATATTCGAAGTTCCCACCAAAATTAAAAATTCTCGCTCATGGGAACATGTGGGGGAGAGGTGCGGCCGGGACCCACGTGCTGGCATGACATCATCCGTGGATGGGAGTGGGGTTATTAATTGATCAATTTAAATAATCTGCAAATCGATTTGATATCAATATCGCACCTTTACCGCCATCATCCCACAACTGAGAATCACTGCAAAGATGGTCGAATCGACGTTTTTAACAGTTATTTTTACTCTGGAAAAAAGGCCCAATCTGCTAAAGGAACTTATGCCAATGGAAAAAAGGTGAATGTCATTACTTTTGGATTCCAATGCTACACTTTTAAAGTCTTTCTGTCACAAATGTCACAGTTCCACGTAACTGGTGAGTCATCTGGAGTCTACCGAAACAGAAACGTTATTTCGCTTTTCTCAAGGCTTTCTGCTGTTCTCAATGTATACGAAAGATTTAGGAGAGAATCTAAGCAGCCTCCTTAGAATATTACAGACGATCGCGTCATTTACCGTCTAGTAAAGTGATCAGAAAATCAAAACGATTTACACAGGGTATTAGCATGGTGCAGAAAGTGCCAATTGGCACAAGCTATGAAAAGTGTGAGATCGTCCACATGAGTACAGAAAAAATGAAACAAATCCATTATACTGATTGCCTACACTACGAATGTCCTTCCTCTTATGTAGTATATCGAAGAAGTTCAAAGTAGGCCAGCTTTTTGTTTTCATTGTGGAATAGCAGAGAGAGTGTCACGGATATGATACGCGAGACAGGACGGCAATCATTAAAAGAAAAAGGAGATTTCGTTGCGACGAGACCTTTTCACGAAATCTCAATGGAAAATTTTGTCTTCTGAATGTGGAAATATTTTTCTGACTCCTGTCCATATAAACAGAAATCACCCATCATAATAAAAGATGAGTAATCACAGCTCGCACAGTTATATTCAGGTGTTCACTTTACTCACGAGCTCTTCGGGAATGTAACATGGATTATATTCACGTAAGGTCTCTAAATACTACTCAATGAAGCGAAAATTTCCATGCAATACGAGTTCTACCATAGTTTTTGAAAGGCATAACCAGAGGCAAAATTTGTAGATCCTGCATGACATGAAGCATACGAGTCTTAATGTCATAGTGTAACTGAAGGCAAGGTTACAACAAGACGCCGAGAAACTGTCTAAAACTGGTGCTATGAAAGCTCTAAGAGTATCTTAAGTGTGAAATGCAGTGTAGTCTTCGACTTGTATGCAGTCTGTGACATGGAAGGTGGATTGCCCGGCCGGTATTTGAGCAGCATTCCTCTTGAAAGCTAGTCCTGTGCCGTGACTACTGTGCCACTACGTACAGTAGTGGCGGACGGGGAACATGCAGATGTCGTTTGTTGCGTAAGCTGCAACTCCGGGATTTTTACCGTGGACAGGTCGCTGGGTCGCTGCCTCGACCGACACAAGCGCAGATATGCCGGCTTATCGTCCACCTCAGCCCCTATAAGAGGCCTTCCGACCGGCGCAGAGTCCGTACTTCCTCTGCGAGCAACATGAGGACTGCGACCGTAGTCGTCCTGTCACTGCTGACAGCCCTTGCAGCCGCCGCGGTTGTACCGCACAGCGAGGGTAAGTCGGGCGCTCTTCATTCCACTACTGCTTGTTCTCAGTCACTGGAACCATGGCTCCCTAGTACTGGACCGCCAGAAGTCGGTGAGAGATCGGTCAAGTTCGGTTCGCTAATTCTGTGTGTGTCAGGCTGACGCAACAACTGGCGATCCAAGAATACAGCACCCGTGTAGCTCTAGACATCACGAAGTGATTTTCGTGCCAAACCACTGGGCACATGTCTAGTGCCAGCACTGCCTGACTGGGTAGATCCGACTGCTCCCCTCCACCGCCTCCTACCTCTCGGCCGCCCTAGTGCTGGGAGTCGATGGACGGAGTTTGCTTCTACCAACCCCCCCCCCCCCCCCCCCCACACTCCTCTGAGAGATCTTTCGGGGCATTTTGAACATTTTGCATCTCCGTCATGTGCAGTTGCTTTGCAATTCGCTCTCGACTTCGCGTTCTCCTTAGCATCTACCGAAGTGTTGGATTGTCCTGTATAACTACTACGCTATTGGCCATTAAAATTGCTACACCACGAAGATGACGTGCTACAGACGCGAAATTTAACCGACAGGAAGAAGATGCTGTAATATGCAATCGATTAGCTTATCAGAGCATTCACACAAGGTTGGCGCCGGTGGCGACACCTACAACGTGCTGACATGAGGAAAGTTTCCAACCGATTTCTCATACACAAACAGCAGTTGACCGGCGTTACCTGGTGAAACGTTGTTGTGATGACTCGTGTAAGAAGGAGAAATGCGTACCATCACGTTTTCGACTTTGATAAAGGTCGGAATGTAGCCTATCACGATTGCGGTTTATCGTATCGCGACATTGCTGCTCGCGTTGGTCGAGATCCAATGACTGTTAGCAGAATATGGAATCGGTGGGTTCAGGAGGGTAATACGGAACGCCGTGCTGGATCCCGACGGCCTCGTATCACTAGCAGTCGAGATGACAGGCATCTTATCCGCACGGCTGTAACTGATCGTGCAGCCACATCTCGATCCCTGAGTCAACACATGGGGACGTTTTCAAGACAACAAACATCTGCACGAACAGTTCGACGACATTTGCAGCTTCATGGACTATCAGCTCGGAGTCCATGGCTGCGGTTACCCTTGACGCTGCATCACAGTCAGGAGCGCCTGCGATGGTGTACTCAATGACGAACCTGGGTGCACGAATGGCGAAACGTCGTTTCTTCGGATGAATCCAGGTTCTGGTTAGAGCATCATGATGGTCGAATCCGTGTTTGGCGACATCGCGGTGAACACACATTGGAAAAGTGTATTCGTCATCGCCATACTGGCGTATCACCCGGCGTGGGGTGCCATTGGTTACACGTCTCGGTCACCTCTTGTTCGCATTGACGACACTTTGAACGGTGGACGTTAAATTTCAGATGCGTTACGACCCGTGGCTCTACCCATCATTCGATCCCTGCGTAACCATACATTTCAGCACGATAATGCACGATCGTATATTGCAGGTCCTTTTCGGGCCTTTCAGGATACAGAAAATGTTCGACTGCTGCTCTAGCCAGCGCATTCTCCAGATCCCTCACCAATTGAAAACGTCTGGTCAATGGTGGCTGAGCAACTGGCTCGTCACAATACGCCAGTCACTACTCTTGATGAACTGGGGTATCGTGTTGAAGCTGCATGGGCAGCTGTACTTGTACACGCCATCGAAGCTCTGTTTGACTCAAGGCCCAGGCGTATCAAGGCCGTTATATCGGCCAGAGCTGGTTGTTCTGGGTACTGATTTCTCAGGATCTATGCACCCAAATTGCGTGAAAATGTAATCACGTGTCAGTTGTAGTATAATGTAATTGTCCAATGAATACCCGTTTATCATCTGCATTTCTTCATGGTGTAGCCATTTTAATGGCCAGTAGTGTAGCTAATGACTGTAACGCTATACAAGTTTAAGTACTGGTACCTCAGTCAAGGTAAATGTCAAGCTTTCATGCCCAGCACTGCGTTGTGTATCACGGTGAGGTTTACTATAGAAGTTCCAAAAGCTTACTTTGTACGTCAGGCAATATACACTAATTGATACCTGCTAAGGAACAGACATTGTTGGACAGCAGTAATCAAAGGTAATGATGAACAACATGAAGCACAACATATCCGCAATACAAGTATAGTGACATACGTATAACGAAAAATGGTGCAGATCGCACCATACGAGACAGCAGGTTATAGGCAGAAGTAACGTTCATGTTTGATATTGGTCAGTCTCTCAACATACAGCTCGATATCGGCTACTAATGCACATTTTGCATCTGTTATTCGTACTGGCTACCAAATTGTTGAGGACTCCTTGAGAGATAATGTCCCAGTCGTCTCTCAAGGCGGTTCCAGTCCTTGCACCATTCGGGGAGAGAATGTTCATTGAGAAATACGTCTGTCAAGAGGTCTCCGGGTATTCTATATAGCTTCTAGGTCTGATGAGTATTCAGTACAATCCCTATATTCAATATCAGCTTTCCAATGTGTCCGAACGCACCTCACACCTCGTGTACGGGTGGGGGTTGTCGTCCATAGACAGAAACGCGGGACCTACCCCACCCCTAAGAAGACGGACATCGTCTAGAATAGCCTCCCACTGCTGTGCCGTAACGGTATCTTATGCAAAGAAATGCAGCGGTGTTCGGCCATTTTGCATAATGCCGCCCCACACCCTAGCGCCTAGGGCACACCGATGACGTCCAAGAACATTCTGTGGTATGTGATGCGTTCCCCTCTCTCCTCCCCACTAACTGGTGGCCAGAGTCACTTGCCACAGTGAGGCGAGATTCTTCTGAGAACATCACTGTGGAGCACTGTTACTGACCCCAACCTACGTGCTCCCTACGTCAATGAACTCTTTCTCGACGATGACTTGGTTCAAGTGGGATGCATTTAACAGGCTACCGAGTATACAAAAAAGCCGGATTTAATCGTCGCAGAGACACGTGTACCGGTGACGGTAGCAGAGTCTGCACTGATCTGCCTGGGAGTCAGATGCTGTTCCTCTCTGACACTAGCGCTACGTATCGATCCTCTTGTTGTGTGGTGGTCAGTCTGCGACTTCCTACATGTTTACGTGTAGCATTCACACCTTCAATGGCCCTTTTTACTAGCGAGATGACACTTATGGACATACCCGTTACTGTTGCCACAGTAGTGACAAGTTGACTGCCTTCGAACTGTCTAACTAGTCCACAATCGTAAGCATTCAAATGATGTCTCGATGACACGTTGCCGTTTTTTTCTTCCGAGTCATCAGTAATGCGATAGGTTTGATGCAGCCCGCCACGAATTCCAAGTGATCAAATGTGTGTGATTTTTTTTTTTTTTTTTTGGCTCTGAGCACTATGGGACTTAACTTCTGAGGTAATTAGTCCCCTAGACCGTAGCGGTCGCTCGGTTCCAGACTGTAGCGCCTAGAACCGCTCGGCCACCCTGGCCGGCTGTGTGTGAATTACTAAGGGACCAAACTGCTTAGGTCATCGGTCCCTAGACTTACACACTACTTAAACGAACTTATGCTAAGAGCAACACACACACACCCATGCCCGAGGGAGGACACGAACTTCCGGCGGGAGGGTCGGCGCAGTCCGTGACATGACGCCTCAAACCGCGCGGTCACGAATTCCTCTCGTGTGCCAATCTCTGTATCTCAGAGTAGCACTTGCAACGTACGTCCTCAGTTATATGCTGGATGTATTCCGATCTCTGTATTGTTCTAAAGTTTTACCCGCTGCAGCTCCTAGTACCACGGAAGTTATATCTCTCCGATCCTGCGCAGAACCTCCTCATTCCCTATCTTATCAGTCCACCTGATTGTCAACATTCGTCTTTAGCTTGTTGTCTTGTTATACGGAATGTCGAACTAGTCGATTCCACGACAACTCTCCTCAAACATTTTACTGCATGATCTGGCGCTGTGGTTAACGCATCCCGCCCTCTACATTTTCCTTTACTATCGTGGGTCAAGTTTTCCATAACAACTGTCAATTCTTCCGTGGCAATGGCAATTGTTTCTTAGCAAGTGTATTAATTCTTCCACGTGTTTCTCATGAAGTGACAATGACGAGAAAATCAGGGGAATTAGGGTTCATGCAGAGGGAAGGTGGAAAAATGATGGTGGTAGCAGAAGTAGCATACGTATTAGATTGATTGCAGAGTACATGTATGTTCGACATCTCATCGTGGAGAAATTAACAACGCCCATGACTCGTATACTGTGCGACATTACTGCTACACCCTCTCGCGATAATCCAAACATAAACATTCTGGAAACAAGTAGTCTCAGGCATTTCGTGTGGGACTAACATCAAATGATTTAACGCTCCAGTCGAGATGCGATAAGGTGCCTCGATGCTTTTCAGAACGTGAATGAATGCGTGTCACTCCTCCCCCCTCACTGATCATGGCAGTTGTCATCTTGGAACACGAGTGTTCACAGCATAGTCATCATGAAGATGTAGAGCGAGGGGCAACACTTGATCACTGTGAGTGTTGATATAAATATTATGATTGAAGTTCACGGTATTCAGAAATAGTGGATCGAAGTCATCGTTCGTGAACAATGCAGCACCATTTGCAAGGCTTGTCCTAACGTGTAGAAAAAAATGGCAAATTGCCAGTGGAGATTAAGTGACTGATTATCTCCCTTTAATTTTTACGATGCATCCACAAAAGCGTTTCACATTGTAGTAACCTATTTGACCAATCAGTGACCACGCACTTAATGCATGTTCTGCTAGCGATGTAACGTTCACGTTGCTTTGTAAACGTAAGTATCTACTTCATAACCTGCAGTATATTTTCTAGACTGACGATGACCACTGACTCACCGATCCCGGTGTGAAATGCCTTTTGTCCTATGAAATAACAGATGAATCGAAGTTATGCTGTACATCATTACTGGATAGTGTTCATCGTAATTTGAGGCCTGTAGAAGGAAGCAGTCGATGAAAATAGAAGTTCTCGTAGGAATTTTGCTGCTTTCGTTATGAACTGTATAAAAGAACGTTTTTACTTAGTTGCTAAATGCATCTATGAGATTGGGTAGAATGCTTTAAAAATATATTCAGTATACGCTGAAATAAATAACGAAGACTTAAGCACAAAATCCTTAAATCGTATACAATAACACCAACCAAAACATATATATGGAAGAAATAAAGACGGTAACATCTGTCTACATCAAGGCACAAAGGTTTCGAAATGATTGCTATAAAATAAAGCTGGTAGCTAGAACGAGAAAAAGAAAACATTATATTCTCTCATTCGCTTTGTCTTAATTTCTCTGTATTTCTTAATATGCCCAGTAGCCTGACTAGATTTTGATGAAAATTACGTAATATGTGAATAGTGTCATAATCACTGACGTCTATGAAGAAAAAAAAAGCTGTCACTGAAACACCGGTGAATATGGCACACAGCAAAACTGTTATGTGAGTCCTGTAAGCGGTCTAAGGCGCAGCAGTCATGGACTGTGCGGCTGGTCCCGGCGGAGGTTCGAGTCCTCCATCGGGCATGGGTGTGTGTGTTTGGCCTTAGGATAATTTAGGTTAAGTAGTGTGTAAGCTTAGGGACTGATGACCTTAGCAGTTAAGTCCCATATGATTTCACACATATTTGAACATTTTTTTTAGTCCTGTAAGCGGAATATGTATAAGCATACAAGAGGTACACTGTTTTATAGCTCTAAGTCGTTCTGCAACTGTCTATGGGAAGTACATTCGAAACGGCGCGAAACAATATGTAAGTGCGCGCTTACAGGTCAGATGGCTTGACATCCAGATTGCTGGAGTGGGGACTGGGGAACAGGATGCCCCATTATTTCGCCTCCCTCGGTGTAAGAAACTGCGTACGGTACATGAATTATAGTTAAAACAGGTGCTACCGTCAAATGTTGTGCGTGTACAATACGCCACTGTCGAGAGAGAATAAAATATCATATACTGAAAAACTTTCATGTCATCTCACCACCAGGACGAGAGTTAGTCTACATATTTTTTCTTTCTTTTTGTTCCAGCTGGTAAGGAACTTCTGGAAAAACAAGTGAAGCTTTTACGGCTCTTGTACCACGTACAGCAACCATCACTCGTTAAAGAAGAACAGGAAATAGCGAAGTCTTACAAACCTATTGAACACATCGACAACTACGAGGTATAAATATGTAACGTTAGAACTCACGATCTGATGTTTTGAATCAGGAGGGAACTATAGCGATCTTCCGTCGTTAACGTTTCAGCACAAGGAGAAGATCGAACTTTTCTGGAAGTACTATGTCAATTATGGCTTCCTGCCCAGAGGAGAAGTGTTCTCCGTCTACTACCGGATTCACTACTACCAGGCCCGGTCAGTGTTCGAGTTATTCTACTTCGCCAAGGACTTTGAAACGTTCTACAAGGTATGTATACTTCGACACAAAATGCTAATCAAATATATATATATATATATGTTTTTCATATTAGGTGGATTGTACTGCCATCTACTGCCAGGTACTCCATATCAGCGACCTTAGTAGTCATTAGACATTGTGAGAGAGCAGAATGGGGCGCTACGCGGAACTCATGGACTTCGAACGTGGTCAGGTGATTGGGTGTCCCTTGTGTCATACGTCTGTACGCGAAATTTCCACACTCCTAAACATCCATAGGTTCACTGTTTCCGATGCGATAGTGAAGTGGGAACTACATGGGACACGTACAGCACAAAAGCGTACAGGCCGACCTCGTCTGTTGACTGCCAGAGACCGCCAGCAGTTGAAGAGGGTCGTAATGTGTAACCTATCCAGACCATCACACAGGAATTCCAAACTGCGTCAGGATCCACTGCAAGTACTATGACAGTTAGGCGGAAGGTGAGAAAGCTTGGATTCCATGGTCGAGTGGGTCCTCATAAGCCACACATCATGCCAGTAAATGCCAAACGACGCCTCTCTGGGTGTAAGGAGTGAAAACATTGGACGTTTGCACAGTGGAAAAACGTTGTGTGAAGTGACGAATCACGATACACAATGTGGTGATCCTATGGCAGGGCATGGGTATTGCGAATGTCCGGTGACCGTCATCTGCCAGCGTGTGTAGTGCCAACAGTAAAATTCGGAGGCTGTGGTGTTACGGTGTGGTCATGTTTTTCATGGAGGGGGCTTGCACCCCTTGTGGAATTCTCACACCACAGGCCTACATTGATGTTTTAAGCACCTTCTTGCTTCCTACTGTTGAAGAGCAATTTGGGAATGGCGATTGCATCTTTGAACAAGATCGAGCACCTGTTCATACTAGACGGCCTCTGGAGGAGTGGTTACATGACAATAACATCCCTGTGATGGACTGGCCTGCACAGAGTCCTGACCTGAATCCTACAGAACACCTTTAGGATGTTTTGGAACGCCGACTCCGCGCCGAGCCTCACCGACCAACTTCGGTACCTCTCCTCAGTACAGCACTCCTTGAAGAATGGGCTGCCATTCCCCAAGAAACCTTCCAGCACCTGATTGAACGTATGCCTGCGAGAGAGGAAACTGCCAAGGCTATGGGTGGGCCAACACCAAATTGAATTTCAGAGCTACCGATAGAGGGCGCCACGAACTTGTAAGTCATTTTCAGCCATGTGTCCGAAAAGTTTTGACCACATAGTGTATATACTGTAAAGAATAATATACTTTCAACCATTTCGTTTTGTTTCCGAGCAAATTTTTTCTCCAGGTTATTTGTCTAACACCAGTATAAAACCCTTCGCCGAATAACATTATTTCACAGTTAGGAAGAAATTTTGGGCGTACGTTTCTTTTCATAACGTGCATGATGGCTTTCATCTGGCTGTCCAACTAAAGCGCTTTTAGTAACGTGGCCAACATATCTGAGACGTTCATCCGAAGTAAATTTCACAAATCTCAAAATCGTTAATGAATGCGCAGTCACCGAAATATCCACTGTCACGGTTTAGGAGGAAGAATAAGATTAACTTTTTGGAGTTAGGACATCGAAAATCTCATTTGTGAGCATTGTTATTACCATATATCCGTCTCTTTCAGTTTCGTTCCTTATTTTGCTGAAGCTTCCTTTTCTCGGTACAATATATAATTAACAGCTCTTAATATCGGAACACGGCTATTAGTTAACATCAACGCCTGACGAACATCACAATCGTAATCCTTAATAAACCGGTCACTAGACATAAGTCTAGGTAAGCACTGAATTATAATGCACAGAGAGGGCCATAATTATTTTGCATAATCTCACCAAATGATTGGTTTAGGCCTGAGTTTGTCATCAGGTTCGACCTGGTTTTATCTTTCGTATAAAAGTACTTGTGCAATTAAAGTAATATACTGAAATGCCTCCGATTTTTAGGGAAATATGTCCGACACGTGCACAAGTAAACATAGTAGTTGAGTCCGCAGCTCGTGGTCTAGTGGCTAGCGTTGCTGCTTTTCTACCACAGAGTCATGGATTCGATTCCCGGCCTGGTTGGGGATTTTCTCTGCCCAGGGACTGGGTGTTTCTGTTGTCCTCATCATTCCATCACGCTCATGATCATCATCATTCGTAACAGTGGTTAGATTGGAATGTGAAACACTTGGACTGTTTGAAAATTGGGACTTCGTACGGGAGCTGACGACCGCGCAGTTGAGCGCCCCACATACCAAACATCATCATCATCATAGTTGTAGCATCTCTAGGCTTTTAAATCGTCGTAACTCCTCAGTCTCCGCTATGCGTCCTCATTCCTATAGCACCATCACGAGACAACTCTCGATCAAATGTCTTCTTTTATGGGCCTCCTGGAGATCAGGATTGGCTGCAGGTAATAGTGGATGCTTACAACAGACTATGTTGAAGTAGTCACTTCAGTGTCAGCATCTTAGTTGGAACGCCTTGAGACTGTTTGTTGCTGCCTCGTGTTGTCAGGCTTTCCCTGCCGCCAGTATAGTGAAGGAGTCACTGAGGGCCAGCTGCCTTCAGCTGCATCTTTATCTATGTCTGCATCCTAGGAAAGTAAGTTTGCATTTCTTCGAAATATTCCGTTTGGACAGCGAGTGTGCTTTTGATTCCAGACGGCCGTTTGGGCCCGGGAGCACCTGAACGAGGCGCTGTTCGCCTACTCATTCACGGTCGCTGTGCTGCATCGCGAGGATACCAAGGACGTCACGCTGCCAGCTCCCTACGAGATCTACCCGCAGCTCTTCGTCAACGCAGAGGTCATCCAGAAGGCGTATGACGCCCGCCTGCGAGGTGTGTGCACGCAAACTATGCGAATGTGTGACTGACAGAGCCACCATTACTGTGCAAAGCAAAACATCAGTTCAGCTATAAATTTCTTTTTCTCTAAAACTATTGAAGTTAGCTGCTTCTGCTGGAGGCTCAAAGACAGATGATTCTCATTCTTCCATCGCACGTGTAATAATTGTACATATATACTTACGAACGTCTGCGGAGCACTTACCTGTTCGGACAGCACTATCGTGTTCTTATTTTTGTTGCTGCGGCGGCGGTGCTGGTATAAACTGGTTCCATGCTAGAACACCCAGTGCAAGCCTCTTCAC
The DNA here is from genome assembly GCF_021461385.2 of Schistocerca piceifrons. Classification (NCBI taxonomy): domain Eukaryota; kingdom Metazoa; phylum Arthropoda; class Insecta; order Orthoptera; family Acrididae; genus Schistocerca; species Schistocerca piceifrons. Next base: position 1,021,133,423 of record NC_060139.1, on the reverse strand, counting down.
CTCTGCGTAACTAGTGAAACACCAGTGTCCGTAAGAAGCTACTTATGGCAGTCAAGCCTCTGCTTTCCTCTACTACTCGTGCCTCTCCTCCCCCACCCCTCCTCCCCCCCCCAAATCAGCTTCTCTCCATTACCGAACTGCTTATTCTTAGGTCACCCAGAACGTGTTCTATCAACTGATCCGTTCTTTTTCTCTAATTTTATCAACCGACCCCTTATTATACTCAAATTCAACAACAAATTTATTTCTCTTCCCAATTCTATGTATCCATGTATTATTTATCATTCTCGCTAACCACCATGTTTCTAAAAGTTTTCCCCACTTGTTAACTATTTACCTTCCACAGTTCACCTCCAAACAAGACTGTACTCCAGAGAAATACCTTGAGAAAAGATTTTGTAACGTCTAAACCCGTATATTCGATGTTTGCAAATGTATCTATTTCATAAATGGTTTTCTGGCTGTTTTTAGTCTGTGTTATATGCACATACTGTGATTCAGTTGCCCGTGTATGTGAGCTTTATGCAGCTCACAGAGCTTTCAAGTACCATGAGAATTGTTTTGAAATTCTCTCGCTGGCTATGTGCAAATTATTAGTCCTATGAAAAAATATGTACAGAATCTTTTTGTAGGAAATGTAAAGTAGCTACTTTTGGTTCTGGCATATATTTCCGCTACAGGGAATGGTTTCCGAGTTATTCCAGAAAATCGCGTTTGAATGTCGCCTTTGTACGTTTTTCTTGAATAATTCGAACATTATGGCCTCTAGAAAAACGCATTCCAATACAAAATTTAACTACATTACGTTACCTACTTAAAGAACCAGTTCATTTTTTATACAGGACTAACAGGATGCACGTAGTCAGTGAGAGGGCATGAAAATCTGTTCTGTCCATCAATTAATTATTTACCTACCTAAATAGCACAACTCATGTACTACTATTTGTATCTCATTTCTCAATTATAATTCCCTCGTCATCGCCTGTTTTCATTCGCTCACGTTCCACTGCCTCTGTTTTACTTTCCAGCTTTTTTCGAGACTTTATCCCTTCTAAATCATGCACCATATCTGAAAGAATTTAAATGTCTACAACTACCCTCACAATTTTCATTTATTCCCCTCTAATTTTATTCTCTTTCCAAGTATCTCCTTGGTTTTCTCGAAAACTGGTTAAATTCTCAGACCGAAACACCCCCGGGACAGCAATAACCCTGTCTCTCCCTTCTCAACAACTGTAGGTAACACTAAAAATGACTGTTGTCTTACGTGCGAGCGAAGGCTTCTGCGGCCATTGTCATCTCGAATAAATCTTAACCGTAGACGTGATCACTTCGTCACGTTGTTGTGCAAATCAGCATTTTGACCAGAGTTGCAACTGACCTCCATCAGGGTGACTGATATAAAGTATTTACAACAATGGCTCAGACGTTGTTATGTATAGCAACATGGCTACGCTGTTACATAAAAGTTGTGTTGAATACTACAATACTTACTGAGGGGTTACTTGTCATAGATTGCAATAATTGTCGCCGTTTACATGAAATTGATGTTGTATTTCTATTGATTGTACAAACAAGTATATGAGCTGAACGTAAGTTGACAATCAAACCCTTAAACATTTAACACCTTCACTTGTTCCTTTCCGCAGGTCAAGTCAGCTCTAAGGAGGCTCCTTATATATTGCACGCCAACCACAGCGGCTACCCAGTGCCGAGCAACCCCGAGCAGCTGGTTTCCTACTTTACCGAAGACGTCGGCCTCAACTCTTTCTACGCCTACCTGAACTACAAGTACCCCTTCTGGCTGAACCCCGCCAACTACAGCCTTCCAGAGTACAAGCACCGCGGCGAGAGCTTCTTCTTCGTCCTGCAGCAGCTTCTGGCTCGCTACCACCTGGAGAGGCTGTCCAACCACTTGCCTGATGTCAAGGCCATCGACTACAGACACCCAGTGCTGGTACGTTCAATTCCTGCACCAGCTTTACTTTGTTGCAAAGACATGGCCTCACCGTTCAACGGCGACACTAAACTCTCTGCCATGCTTGCAGGTCGGCTACTACCCTGAGCTGAGGCTGCAGAACGGACTCGAGGCCCCAGCTCGCCCAGAGGGCGTCTTCCCCCACGACGTCGACATCCTATACGTGGAACAGATCAGGAACTACGAGAGGAGGATCCGTGACGGAATCGACTACGGCTACCTGGCAGGCGTAAGTGTGTTCTCGCAAATTTGTCTCTAATATGATTTCGTACAGAATGCGTCCATCAGTAATGCTTACGTTTCCAACACAACAGTACGACTTCGAGAGGCACAATGTGAGAGAGAAGGACCTCACCAACATCCTCGGAAACATCGTCGAGGGCAACTACGAGTCCATCAACAGGCAGTTCTACGGCGCATTCTTCAGGAACCTCATCTCCCTCTTCGGCCACATTGTCGACCCTGTCCACCGATACGGAGTATGTCCGCATGATGTCTGCCTCTCTGAAGTTACACTGGTCTTATTTGGATGCGAGAATGCATAACGTACTCTTTTTTTAGGTTCCTGTTAGCGTCCTTGAACTACCAGAAACCCAGCTGAGGGACCCACTCTTCTACAGGATCGCGAAACGCGTTCTTTCCATCTTCTACCACTACAAGAACCTTCTGAAGCCTTACACTCACGAGGAGGTAAGTATACAGATGGAGAGAAAGACTCAGTATCAAAATCTTAGATGTATACTTTCTCGAAGAGTGTTGCGTCTGTCACGAGGTAAACCGTCTATTTAATTTCAGCTGTTGCTGCCAGGTGTCACTGTTGAAGATGTCGTCTTCGACAAACTCGTTACCTACTTCGACACCATCGACTTTGAAATTAACAACGCACTGCCACTTTCTGACCCCGAAGAGTACAAGAAGGTGAACTTCCTGGCACGCCAGGGCCGCCTCAACCACAAGCCGTTCTTCTATCATCTCAAGGTTAAGAGCGACAAGGAAGTCGACACCGTCGTCCGTGTCTTCATTGGTCCCAAATACGACGTCCTCGGCCGCGAACTCAGCCTCGAGGAGAGGAAGCAGTACTACGTTCTGCTGGACATCTTCAACCATAAGCGTAAGTGCCGATCCGAATACTTCTTACCTGAAACAAAATCTCTACTAATTTCAAGAAGCCGCGCGGTTTAGCCGCGCGGTCTTAGGCGTCTTGTCACGGTCCGTGCGGCTTCCCCCGTCGGAGGTTCGAGTCCTCCCTCGGTGTGGGTGTGTGTGTCGTCCTTAGCGTAAGTCAGTTTATGTTAGATTAAGCAATGTGTAGGCTTAGGGACCGATGACCTCAGCAGTTTGGTTCCATAAGACCTTACCCCAAATTACCAATTTTTTTTTTAAATTTCAAGCAGAAGCACGAAAGATAAAGACATCGACATCTACACGGATACACTGCAAATCACATTTGAGTGCCTGGCAGAGGGTTCATCGAACCACCTTCACAATTCTCTATTATTCCAATCTCGTACAGCGCGCAGAAATAATGAACACCTATGTTTTTCCATACCAGCTCTGATTTCCCTTATTTTATCGTGGTGATCGTTCCTCCCTATGTAGGTCGGTGTCAACAAAATATTTTCGCATTCGGAGGTGAAAGTTGGTGGAATTTCGTGAGAGGATTCCATCGCAACGAAAAATACCTCTCTTTTAATGATTTCCAGCCCAAATCCTGTATCATTTCTTTGACATTCTCTCCCATATTTGGCGATAATACAAAACGTGCTTCCTTTCTTTGAACTTTCTCGATTTACTCCTACCTGAAAACGATCCCACACCGCGTAGCAGTATTGTAAAAGAGGACGGACAAGCGTAGTGTAGGCAGTCTCCTTAGTAGGTCTGTTACATTATCTAAGTGTCCTGCCAATAAAACGCAGCCTTTGCTTAGCCTTTCCCACAACATATTCTGTGTGTTCCTTCTAATTTTAGTTGTTCGTAATTGTAATACCTAGGTATTTAGTCGAATTTACGGCTTTCAGATTAGGCTGATTTATCGTGTAACCAAAGTTTAACGAGTTCCTTTTAGCACTCATGTGGATGACCACACACTTTCCGTTATTTAGGGTCAACTGCCACTTTTCGACAAGGTTCAAATGGTTCAAATGGCTCTGAGCACTATGTGACTTAACATCTGAGGTCATCAGTCCCCTAAACTACTTAAACCTAACTATCCTAAGGACATCACACACATCCATGCCCGAGGCAGGATTCGAACCTGCGACCGTAGCAGCAGCGCGGTTCCGAACTTAAGCGCCTAGAACCGCTCGGCCACAATGGCCGGCTTCAGACAAGAAAGAACTATTTTCGATGACTTATATTTCATACACTTAAATCAATACTTTGATATCCATACCGTTATTCCTGAAAGTAATTAAAATCTAGGAGGATAGTAGCTGCAGTCAGCTTAATAACAATTCTAGAATGTATTCGAGTTATATCTGTTATACTAAGGCAGTCACCGGTTTTACCCAATGGCTAATAATCCAATATGAAACCGATAACACCGCAGATTACAGCTATACATTGTTTTTATCAAATACTTTCATTTTAGCTGTACAAATTTAGGATTTAGTTCCTATACCTCTTTTCAGCACACTCCTTCCCATTCAACAATTATTGCCAGTTCTTTGTGTCTCTGACAGAACTGCAATGTCTTCACGACAGTTTAAAGGATTTAGTACATCCTGCTTGAACTTAAATTCCGTATCCAGATTTGTCCTGGGTTTCCAGTATTACTTGGTCAATCTACAGACCGAATAGCAACGGACACATGCTACAACACTGTCTCATTCTCTTTCGAACTGTGCTTCCCTTATGTATAATTAATTGAGGTTATTTCTAGGATAGTTTCTTTAACATGACCACAGTCTCTTCCTTCAAGGATACTTGCCTATCTGAACCAGGAGTCTTTCTCTAAAGACCGATCAGAAAAATATTGATCTATGCTTCCAATTAGAAGCCAACAAGATTACAAAGTCTAGGTTTCCTTGAATACTAGTAGCATTATATAGAAGATCACAAACTATAGCACTTAATTAAAGAAAGAAATCTAACCTTTTATTATAACTTAGTTATACACCAATTAGTCATTTAAGCTCCTACATAGTATTCACTGTAAAAATAAATCCATATTTGCTCTTAAGGTAGATATTTTCTAGACGCGTGGGTACGAAACATTTGGCTACAAAGAGTTCACCAGTGTTATTCTTTAGTAGTGATAATTGAAACAGTACACCTTCTAACCTGTACAATCCTCATGCCTCCTTTCTTCACAATTATTACTCTATGACTAATCATCAACAAAGTCGCATCCACAGACTGCGAAAATGCAGTTTTGTGTGGAATCAGTTCTGTGAGCAGGTGTGAGCGATTCTGTTTTTGCTGAATGAAGATTTCACCCTTCTAGAACGCAGTATTTCCTTTTTTCTCTCTTCCTCTCGGTTTTGCTTCTCCTCTCGCTGTTCCTGCTGAGGAACATTTTTTACCTGTGGACAGGAGAAGATTGATCAAAGATTTTTAAGCTCACCGTTTCCTTATTTAAAGTATGACAACTTTGGGAGGGGGCAAGCGAAAAGTCGGCGTGGCTCATGAACACTTGCAGTACTGAATTCTAGGTCTGGCTTCGTTTCTTCAGTGGTCCACTGCCTCCAGTTGCGTTGTGATATCCTTCATCTGCAATTTCTTCCTTTACCGTTAAACGAGAGTGATCGAAATCCTCAGCCGAACAAACATTAGATATATTGCAATTACTTAAAACTTCCTCTTATCCGGCACTAGGTACCAGATGGTTATAATGAAAGTGCAGCTTTTGACGAAGGTCCAGTGTGGGCTCTATATATCGTATTGCAGCGAAACTTGGTGCACATTGTAGTGTGTTAACGTAGAACCCATTTACGCTGGGAAAATAGTTCCAGTTTCTGTCACCAAGTGCAAATCTAGCGCTGTGCAGCGTTTCTTCGACGTCTCTGATGTTCATATTCAACAAACTATGTAAACGGCAGTTAATAGTAAAATCAACAGTACACCTTTCTCACTTTTTTTACCTCCTCTGCCATGTCTAGTTCCTAATCCGTTACATTTGGAAATATTTCTATACACATTTCTTGGATTCACAGCGCCAGATTTGCATCTGGTGGCCAATTTTGGAACTATTCTTTTCCAGTGTAAATCTGATCTGCATTAATGCCTTAGAGCATCTACTAAGTTTCGCTTCCATACGACAACTACATCCCACACTGCACCTCTGTGAGTAGATGCACCCAGAGTACTTGGCTGCCACAGTTGTGAATCTACTAGCTTTGTCGCATAATGTAATGATAATGTGGCATGTAACATTAGAGGGTGAAAACAGATGGATAAAGGAACACTCACAATGTCGTCTGCATCCACGTTATTTTTTGGAATGTAGATTGTTGTGACAGAATGTAGCTGGAGGTCTAGTTTAGGTTGGAGGGTGACAGTTTGGTTGTGAGTGGGCATATCGTTATCGAACGGTTCAATTATTCCTGATTTTGTACCTGAACTAGAAAGAATAGCAAAAGCCCGATCTGTTCTACTTTACGCACTGCCGCGATGGCTGTTCATGGCCATTTTCCTGACGAGTGCAGCTAACACAGTGAATATTAAGATTTATACACAGCGCTCTTGAATCCCTTACAAGAAGGCGCAGGTAATTCGTGCTGACCCGATGCTTCGTCATTTGCAGTGGCCGTTGGTGAGAACGACATCAAGCGCAGCTGCAGCGACTTCCTGCTGTACGGCAAGGAGCCACCGAGGCACTCTGACCTGTTCCACACGACCGTTGCCGCCCTCAAGGGCGAGAGCAAGTTCTTCCTGGACGAGTTCCGCTCGCACTTCGGCTTCCCCAACCGCCTGGCGCTGCCCCGCGGTACCCGCAGCGGTCTGCCACTCAGCGTCTTCGCCATCGTCACCCCCGCCGTCTCGGAGGAGAAGCACCCCATCCTGGAGCGCGGCGACAACCACCCCGCCGGATTCCCGTTCGACAGGCGCGTCGTCGAGTTCGAGCTCGACGTACCCAACGCGCACTTCGACGAGACGTTCGTCGTGCATCGCCGCCAGGAGGACATCGCATCCACCGCCTGAACAGCCAAAGTTCCTCGAGCATCTCCATCAGACTGACCTACTTGCTCATCGACTCTCGCTGACATTTTTTATACGTCTTTTTTACTTTTTCGCCAAAAATAAAAGTCTGAAACTGAAGCGAATGTGTGTCTCTCATGTTTTTATTCAACTCCCCAGAAGAAAAAATCAATAAAGAAAACACTTGTCCACCAAAGCAGTAGAAAATCAGATATTAATTATTGGGAAAACTACAAGGAAAGCTACCATCGCAAGCCTGTCAAACAACCTACAACTATCTCGTCCGGCTCACTAAATAAGAAAATACTATGAACCATACATGGTTTACCGGGCAAAAGCGCAGATATTGATATTGGTGACATGATGGTGTACTGAACAACATAACATCAGTATTTACATCATTTGCAGACTAATAATTATAGCCATTATAAGTATGGCGTTTTTGGGTTGCTTAGTACCTCCAAATACATGTGGAAAGTTCAAACTATTAATGCTTATTTTCCCATGGGCAGCTTGTCAAGTCTTGAAGATATGTGAACATGTGCACGCAATACGATTAGTCTACAGTGAAAGGTGTAGTCCACGTAATGATGCAATATGAGCAAGCAGAAAACATCAGGTCGTATAGTTTGGCACGTGTTTGTGGGAAGACTGTTCGACGCAGAGCTAAAGCAACCAATATACTGACGTGTGTACATATTAATGTAACACATATAGAAATATCTCCACATGTATCGGTTACATCTTGTATGTGTAGACTTTACCTGCTTGTCTAGAGTTGCCGGCCGAAGTAGCCGCGCGGTTCTGGCGCTGCAGTCTGGAACCGCGAGACCGCTGCGGTCGCAGGTTCGAATCCTGCCTCGGGCATGGATGTATGTGATGTCCTTAGGTTAGTTAGGTTTAACTAGTTCTAAGTTCTAGGGGACTAATGACCTCAGCAGTTGAGTCCCATAGTGCTCAGAGCCATTTGAACCATTTGTCTAGAGTTGACAACAGAGCTATATATTCTAGTGGGAAGATTTTCAACAACCACACATCCAATCTAAAGCCAGAAACTGGGAATTCAACAGTGAATTAGGAACACATTTTGAACCCTTTCTACAAATGAATACCTAGATTCAAATCTTGAAACGCGCTGTTAGCTCCAGGGTAAGTAACTGTGTTCATTGTGAAGTTGCAAGACAATTAGTGGTGTACTGTAAGTAGGCCCAGTGCTTGTAGATCAAACTGGGGTGATGGTGGGTCCACAACAGATTATATTCAGATAGGAAGCCGTTGATCGGAAATACGTATTTGTTGATTTATGGATATACACAGCATACACTGCATAACAACAATGTATCTCCTATTAATTGTCCAAAATAACGCATGCTTGGCCATGGAGTTTTACCACACTGTCGTAAAGCTCCCTTGTGTCTGTTGTATCAGGCAGCTTGGACCCTAGCAAACACGTCTTCGTCCATATCTACAGGGGTTTCATACATCAACTTCTTGGCCTAACGCTAGAGCAAAAACTCCTGAGATGTGAGATCCAGTGATCACGCTGGCCATGTGACAGGACCTCCCCTTCCAATTCAAGAACGAGGGCATGTGTTGTTCAGATGCTCTTGGACGTTAACATGAAACTGACCTGGTGTACCGTCTTTCGCAAAGAACGAGGGTTGCAGTCTAAGAATTGTTGCAGCACATCTCGCAGGAACATCAGGTAACGTGAACCAGTCAAACGAGGAGGCAGCAAAGGTGATCTTGGACAATGTCCGTCCATACACTGCCAGGGGATCATTACTAGTGGCCGTTGATGTAGATGGCGTGAGGATTCACCTCACTCCAGACATGGTTGCTGTGGCTTTATGATAGAGATGTAATACTGATTCCACCATTTCTCTCCTCGCCTTATCCTCTGAAGTGTGTGCTTCACATGCAAGTTGATGGGTGGTTATGGCTGAGTATTCGGCCACAATATCCAACACCATCTCCTCGATGTCTCGCGTTCGGATATGTCTGTGGCGGGAACCTTGGCCAACTCATGTGGCATGAAAGATTCCATCTGTCGTAAGCTGGTATCCACGGTGGTAAACGTTTTCTAGTTAGAATGACGCCTGTTGTAAAAGGGTTCTCTGTAGATTCGTGCTGCTTTACGGGCACTACATCCCGCCGCAACATACATTAAATGCATTTATGCTAACTTATGTGACGAGTAGTGTACCATCTCTGGCTACACATGATGCACTTTAGACAGTAACACACCTCACCATGGGCACATCACAAGGTGTCTGAGGCAATGGACAACTGACACCAAGAATAGTGTGTCTGTGGCAATGGTTAATGCGCTGGTGCGATGCATGCAGTTGTCACACAACATACGTACTCTGAGCTAAGTTGTGTAGAGCATGTATGTTTGATTGTCAGGGGTGCATGTTGTTTGTCACCCACTGCCTGTTCCATTGTATGACAGTCAACCAGGGTCTTTGCAAGAGTACAGAAGAACTGCATGCGTCAATGCGATACATGCACTGATACTGGCGGTCTTTACTCTGAACAATTACTATGAGCTACGTTGTAGTAATGCGGTGTACACTGTGTATGCCTATAACATAATAAATATGCATTTCCGATCATTGGTTCTCTGTCTCAGTATAATCAACTGTGGACCGCCTACTACCTGTTTCAATTTGACCCAAAAGTTTTGAGCTGCTCAGAGTATCATCTTTGAGAAACAGCAATACACTTATACAAATTACGAATAGCAAATAAAAATCAGGTGATATAAGTAAGGTCACAGCAGCTTCTTTCAAAATAGAAACTTTTGTTTTATAGACTTGATTGCATCTAATTGTTATGGGCATATGTAACATTAAGCAACACAGCAGTTATTATCAATATAATACATAGAGATTATCTTTCTACTACTTTCTTGCCTTTCGTTCAAGTACATCTTGGCTCGTTGAATGAGAAATTAACGTTGATTCCCTAACTACACTACTGGCCATTAAAATTGCTACTCCAAGAAAAAATGCAGATGATAAACGGGTATTCATTGGACAAATGTATTACACTAGAACTGACAAGTGATCACATTTTCACGCAATTTGGGTGGATAGGTCCTGAGAAATCAGTACCCAGAACAACCACCTCTGGCCGTAATAACGGCCTTGGTACGCCTGGGCATTGAGTCAAACAGAGCTTGGATGGCGTGTACAGGTACAGCTGCCTAAGCAGCTTCAACACGATACCACAGTTCATCAAGAGTAGTGGCTGGCGTATTATGACGAGCCAGTTGCTCGGCCACCATTGACCAGACGTTTCCAATTAGTGAGAGATCAGGAGAATGTGTTGGCCAGGGCAGCAGTCGAACATTTTCTGTATCCAGAAAGGCCCCTCCAACATGCGGTCGTGCATTATCCTGCTGAAATGTAGGGTTTCTCAGGGATCGAATGAAGATTGGAGCCACAGGTCGTAACACATCTGAAATGTAGCGTCCACCATTCAAAGTGTCATTAATGCGAACAAGAGGTGCGTTCACAGCGATGTCGCCAAACACGGATCCGACCATCATGTTGCTGTAAACAGAACCTGGATTCATTCGAGGAAATGACGTTTTGCCTTGCGTGTACCCAGGTTCGTCGTTGAGTACACCATCGCAGGCGCTTCTGTCTGTGATGCAGCGTCAAGTGTAACCGCAGCCATGGTCTCCGAAGTGATAGTCCAGGCTGCTACAAACGTAGTCGAACTGTTCGTGCAGATGTTTGTTGTCTTGCAAACGTCCCCATCTGTTGACTCAGGGATCGAGACGTGTTTGCACGATCCGTTACAACCATGCGGATAAGGTGCCTGTCACCTCGACTGCTAGTGATACGAGGCCGTTGGGATCCAGCACGTCGTTCCGTATTACAACCTGAACCCACCGATTCCATATTCTGCTAACAGTCATTGGATCTCGACCAACGCGAGCAGCAATGTCGCGATACGATAAACCGCAATCGTGATAGGCTACAGTCTGACCTTTATCAAAGTCGGAAACGTGATGGTACGCATTTCTCCTCCTTACACGAGGCATCACAACAACGTTTCACCAGGCAACGCCGGTCAACTGCTGTTTGTGTATGAGAAATCGGTTGGAAACTTTCCTCATGTAAGCACGTTGTAGGTGTCGCCACCGGCGCGAACCTTGTGTGAATGCTCTGAAAAGCTAATCATTTGCATATCACAGCATCTTCTTCCTGTCGGTTAAATTTCGCGTCTGTAGCGCGTCATCTTCGTGGTTTAGCAATTTTAATGGCTTGTAGTGTATTAGCCATCAAAAAGAAAGCCCAACACTCTGCTATCTATGGAGAATAAAAACGTTCGTCCAGTTCTGAGCAATGCACATACTGCTTGGACCTCCTCTCCCCAAACATTATAGCATTCCCTCTTTCTTTCCGTATCCAACTGCCCTATATCCCACGCGAACCTGAATAACAGCCCGTACTGTATTCTCCTTCCTTGAAAATCCTGACCCACTGCTGCAGATGTATCAGCACATCCCACTAATTTCTAATCTCGAAACACTCTAGACCTTGAGGAATTTTTAAGCACCATCGTCCCTCCCGTTGATCACTATCGAAATATCTCCACCTTATATTCCCAGATGAGAGCTCCAACAGATCTCACTCTTCCCTACTTTGAATCCTACGGTTACTAATATGCTTATCGCATACAAATTCATTTATACAACATCAGTTTCACACCTGTCCCATGGTCTTTCACAGTATCTCATCATACATAATTATATGAAGGATATGTGTGAATGACTAAAGAGCTACTGTCTGCCAGACTGCTGTCATGATGAAAACAACAGAGAGAATGCAAATAACTGGTAAAAGTTAGTAAAAAAAAGCTTAGGAGAAATCGCGTCTTTTCTCATAAAGACCGCCAAATATTAGACTCAAGGCTTAATTTCAAATAGTGCTTTTACACATTTACATTAAAAGTGTTATGTCCTAGCCAGTAATGCCACCCGAGCCCGCTGCCAAAAGGTTGGCAGCATCAAAGTCCGGACGCCGTCCGCATAAGCAGCGCCAGCGAGACAGCAAATCGCCGCAAGTCTGCGCGCGCCACCGCTGGCTTCTGGCTTCTTAAGCGCTGGAGTCGCGAGCGCTAGGACAGTTCTGTATTCGCCGCTCAGTTGTATACTCGCCACCGAATTGTGTACTTGCTAGTCAGTTGTGTGTTCATCGCAGCAGAGTTGTTGTTTGTCGTCAGCCGACGCTGACCTAGCCGCTCCGACTCGAACTAGACAGATTTCTGTACCCACCGAGTTCACTACTGTGTTACTGTATCTTCATTAATAAAGATAAGTACCGACTTTTATTTAATATGAGTGTTTGGGCTTTCATCTTTCTGTTCACTGTTCCAGCGGACCGGTCGGCCCGCTATTAAAAGTGTGGCGGTGACTTCGTAAGCCGTTCTACAGCGAATTGCTTGTCGCTACGAACACCGCCACAAAAAAAAGTACATCCAGTTAGATTGAAAGTTGTCTACGAGAATCATTTCATGAATGATGCACCAATGTTTACGTTTACCTATATAGTTCTTTAAGATTCTTCAAAACGCTCTCCTCGCTGAACACTGAACGTTTCACTGTATCATCTAAGTCACCTTTTCGGAACCCCTGCGTAATAACTTGATAAATTTTGAAAGGAAGCTCTTCTAGAGAAGGAAAGCGACATTGTCGTGTAGTTGCAGTTGAGAGTAACTCGATATCTGTGGACTCATGTGCAGTCTGTGGACAGCTTGAAATGAAACTTACGAACTGCATCGGTCCAACACGTAGATTAAATTTCAGTCGTACAGTCGAAAGTTGTCATGTGATGTGATTGAACTAGGTTCAGGCAGCAGAATTCAAGAGATCCGCTTACTTTTATCCACTTCCTATATGAAATTACCGCAAAAAAACTGCTACAACACTTGTTCCACATTGCTCTCACTCAGTCGTTCTGATAATTTGGTGAGTATAATATGCGTTGGACTGTTACGTCACTTCTGGCTTGAAGTTTCTAGGCAACATACCAGTAATATCTCCCAACAAATGAGAGGCATCCGATACATTACTAATATTTGTATAGCTTTTCTTACCCTTATTCCACATGAGTGTCATATGTAAGGTATGTCAAGATGACGTCCTTTAGTATGACTGTGGCCGTTAGGTATGCTTTCATTGTTCGTGACTAAACTGGTCGTTAACGCATCAGTCACGAGCACATCTCAACACTCAGTACTTTCTAACCGTAACTGCTAGCTACAAAACATCCTCAATCACGGTCCAAGTCGACAGAGGTCTCTCGATTTCGCCTGCTATTGTCTCATGTCCGGCAGTTGGCAACACTGGTGACCTAACAAGATGGAACCCACGTTTAATGCAGCCATTAGTAAATGATTTTCCTGCTGTGCCGTGCCAAACAAGATAGCACATTTGAATTGCAAGCTGCAGAAAGTGTAAGTAGCATGTTTGTGTGTTTGATGTTGGCAGCGCTATGCAGCACTTTGTAAGAGACTCTGTGGATGGTCGCACTAGCACTTGGAGGTGAACAGCCAGCAGTGATCGAAATTGGGTGTCAGTAGTCAGCAGTGATGGAGGTTAGAGGTTAATAATTAGCAGTGTTGGAGGTTTGCAGTATTAGCGCGAGCGGACGATCTGCATGTGTCCAACTTGGAGGTTGAATATTACTCATTATTATATAATTTTTGGAACTTGATGTCACAGACGATTATATATATTTTTGGAACTGGATGTCACAATATTAAGGTAAAAATATATTGTTTGCTTGACAATAAAATCTTTCCTTTGCTAACCAAATGCCTATGAGTAGTTAGAGCCGTAAGTAGTTAGAATCTTTTATTGAGCCTTAAGTAGTTAGAATCTTTTATTTAGCTAGCCGTATTGGTGCATGCGGCATTGCTGTAGTTCATGTAATGAAGATTTTTGTGAAGTAAGTCACTTATGTAATGTATAGGTTATTGTTAGGATTTTCTCTAATTCAGGGACATTCTTTTGAGTTAATTTTAAAACAGTCAGATCGCGTTATCCTTGAATATTGTGAGTAATTAATGAATAGGAAAAGTTTGACTTCTGTTTGTCACGACCAATTCTGTAGGTCAGTGTTCAGATGATAAAGACAAGCAAAGAGACAGTACTTTAAGTTTCACTAATTAGTTTAAGCAGGTTCACTTTCATTCAATTTCACTCAGCAGTATAAGTAAAAAAAGTATTTTATTAAATAAAGAGGTTTCATCTGTCGACCCTAAGCCGAGGGTGTTGTTGTTGTTGTGGTCTTCAGTCCTGAGACAGGTTTGATGCAGCTCTCCATGCTACTCTATCCTGTGCAAGCTCCTTCATCTCCCAGTACCTACTGTAGCCTACATCCTTCTGAATCTGTTTAGTGTATTCATCTCTTGGTCTCCCTCTACAATTTTTACCCTCCACGCTGCCCTCCAATGCTAAATTGCTGATCCCTCGATGTCTCCGAACATGTCCTACCAACCGATCCCTTCTTCTAGTCAAGTTGTGCCACAAGCTCCTCTTCTCCCCAATTCTGTTCAATACCTCCTCATTAGTTATGTGATCTACCCATCTAGTCTTCAGTATTCTTCTCTAGCACCACATTTCGAAAGCTTCTATTCTGTTCTTGTCTAAACTATTTATTGTCCACGTCTCACTTCCATACATGGCTACACTCCATACAAATACTTTCAGAAACGGCTTCCTGACATTTAAATCTATACTCGATGTTAACAAATTTTTCTTCTTCAGAAACGCTTTCCTTCCCATTGCCAGTCTACATTTTATATCCTCTCTACTTCGACCATCATCAGTTATTTTGCTCCCCAAATAGCAAAACTCCTTTACTACTTTAAGTGTCTCATTTCCTAATCTAATTCCCTCAGCATCACCCGACTTAATTCGACTACATTCCATTATCCTCGTTTTGCTTTAGTTGATGTTCATCTTATACCATCCTATCAAGACACTGTCCATTCCGTTCAACAGCTTTTCCAAGTCCTTTGCTGTCTCTGACAGAATTACAATGTCATCGGCGAACCTCAAACTTTTTTTTTCTTCTCCATGGATTTTAATACCTACGCCCAACTTTTCATTTGTTTCCTTTATTGCTTGCTCAATATACAGATTGAATAACATCGGGGATAGGCTACAACCCTGTCTCACTCCCTTCCCAACCACTGCTTCCCTTTCATACCTCTCGACTCTTATAACTGCCATCTTCTTTCTGTATAAATTGTAAATAGCCATTCGCTCCCTGTATTTTACCCCTGCCACCTTCAGAATTTGAAAGAGAGTATTCCAATCAACATTGTTAAAAGCTTTCTCCAAGCCTACAAATGCTAGAAACGTAGGTTTGCCTTTCCTTAATCTTTCTTCTGAGATAAGTCGTAGGGTCAATATTGCCTCACGTGTTCCAACATTTCTACGGAATCCAAACTGATCTTCCCCGAGGTCGGCTTCTATCAGTTTTTCCATTCGTCTGTAAAGATTTCGCGTTAGTATATTGCAGCTGTGACTTATTAAACTGATAGTTCGGTAATTTTCACATCTGTCAACACCTGCTTTCTTTGGGATTGGGATTATTATATTCTTCTTGAAGTCTGAGGGTATTTCGCCTGACTCATAGCCGAGGAAATCTCACTAGAATCTTATGATTTTCTTGTAGTTCGAATAATTAGTGCACGATTAGAAATTAGTTATTGTTTATGCTAGTGTGTAATTGTATAGAGAATTTCCTTTGTATTTGTAGTTTTTTATTGTTGTTCAGTACTGTAATGAGCAAAGCAGTTGTGGCATGCATGTGAAATGGAATTAAGTATCTCGCAGTCGCGTTTGCAACAAACTCGATATTTATTATTTTCAGTGTTAATTTAGTGTGTCTTCTTATTTTGTGCTTTTAAAATTGTGTTGTTTTTTTGTTTGTACTATCGTGTGTAATAGTGTAATATTAGGCTGAAAGTAAATTGAGAGATGACAGTGAAGACGAATGTAGCTAGTTAGTTCCATCTAGTAATGAAGTCATTAATATTTAAAACAATAATTTGGTAATTGTGTGTAAGGACATGGATCAGGTAGTAAATAACTGTGTAGAAATGGAAACAATCAAGTGAGTTCGGAACTATTGTCGATCGATCGATCACTAACTATTCGCCTCAGGAATGCGAAATGACAGATCAAAATCTTGCAAATACTGTGGATTCAGGTTTCGCGTCATCACCCTTTTCTTAATTAATTCAAAACACATTTTCTGCTTTTCAAAATATGAATGTTGCCGGTGCAAACACACTGACGAAAGACACAATGGAACATGTTTCAGACACTAAGGCATTGTTATTGCAATTAATGCAACAAATGAAACAAACAATGGAACAAAATCAGAAACAAATGCATCAACAAATGGAACAATATCAGAAACAAACACTGCAACAACAGCAAAAATTTAACACAACTGAACAGCCACTTGAACAAACACGTGAAAATTTAACGGCTGAGACATCCGAAATCGAGTCGAAACATCAAAAAGTTTCTGAAGATGTAAAAACACAAATTTGTGAAAATTTTCAGAGTATGCTTTTCGCGACATGAAAGCGCATTACAGAATCATCAAGCAGCCATAAATGAACGGCAAATTATTGTTCGCGAAATTCACACCTTGCAGGCCAAAATTGACTTAGTTGCATCTACCAATACGGTTACGCAACTTGCAAAAAGTCAGGAAAATTGAAAGTACGCAGTAGATACGATTACAATACAAATGGACACACTAAAACTTGATTCGGAAAAACACACGGAGGAAATTAGCTCGTTATCGGAAACAGTAGCCGAACTTTCGGACCTGTTAAGAAATTTATCTACGAACGTAGCCTTCACTGACACAGAGGAGTACAAGTTAATTAGGAAATTCTAACAAAATCAAAATCATATTAATACACAATACAAAAGAGAAATGCGGGAGGTACAAGTTCAGTTGTCATACGTGGGACAAGAACTACACATTTCAGAGGAGAGTCGCGCCCTGACACGGGGAGAGGGATTTAGAAATAAGGAAAAGTCAGAAAGTAACAAAACAGGGTGTTTTGGAGATTTCGAAAGGAGTCGTCGGGGTGCACCGAACTTTGAGATGAAACCGCCGACACGACGAAAGAACGACAGATTTGCTACTCGGCGTAATGATGACTTTGACTGTAGGTTTTTCACCACAACGCTTAAATTTAGAACATTCAAGAATTGTGGTAATGATATACATCCACGGGCATGGTTTCATCAGTTTCCTTATTGCTTTCCTCCTAATTGGTCATTAAATCACAAACAAAGAAAATAACAAAAGATTATACCACATTACTCGTATAAAACCGTTTATTGAGAAATAATTTGTTTTCTGACTTAGTGGTTGCTATCAAATTTTTCATTTCAACTTACTATTACGGTTTGTCACATTTCGCATGCAGCGATGTTTTGAAGTTAACTATCTAGTCAAGAAGCTATGGAACCTATTAATACAGTAATCTTTTACAGGGAACAGACGACACAGTCGTTTTATGTGTACATTTTTGCTTGTTAGTTGCACGATTACGACACGACTATAAAGTTCACATTGTTGTAACACGTACTATGCAATACTTTGGTTTACTTGAAAAGACATTTTTTAATTAAAGCACTTCCGGAGAGGTCACATAGGACACAGTATTTAGTTTGTTCGACAGCTGCACGATTGTAATGCGACTCTACTAAGGAGTGACACAATTTTCATTATTGCTTTTGCGCTGTATCTGTTTTATGTCTGCACAGTTTTTCTGCGTTCTTCTGAAAAGTAATATATGTTTTGCTAATGACTTTTGTGGCATGGCCACAGTGAGACAGGTATTTTTCGTGACAGAACAATACGTTACAGTATAGTACTTTCACGGTCACGGCAATGTACGTAATAACTACGACGGTTATACGCATAGATCTTTACTTTTCAGTATGACAAAGGTAAGTACATAGATTTTTGGAGAACTTTGTTTATGAACGACGATAACTACGACACTTGGTACATTTTTACCGTTGAGCAATGACAGAAATTATCTTACAGCAAGAAGCACAGTTTACCACTACAGGAAACGCATTTGATTGATTAATTTTTGTACTTGGAACATTTTTAAGAAATATTTTTGAACTACTGTGATAGAGAAAACTTTTCGGTGATACATTTTATTCAGCAATTTCCATCTGTAGCATCTGAAGGTATAATTACATTAGCTCTCATGGGGGTACAGCTATTTTTTGTACTATGTGTGTGGCAAGTGCAAGGAGCCCTAGCTAATATTGTATTTGCTTATACAATTTTACACATTGGTACCATATCTCTTTAACACAGAATTACACAGCTATCTGGTCATTTGGCAGAGGGAATTGAACATTATTTTTGCTACGTCACTGACATACGTCTAGGTAATTACACAGTTACATTACTTCACACTTATGAAATTGTAACTTGTCTGCGTTTTGTGAACTGTTCACATATATTTTCTGAACCATTGTGATACTGTGAGAGATTTGAGTGATATATTTTGCACGGGAATATGATTTTTGAAGTACGTTTGAGGTAGATGACATTATTGAAACGAGCCGAGAGCACTTTTTTATGGTTCTGAAATCATTGAAGGCAGCTATGACGATTTTGAGATTTGATTGATCTGTTATGGTAACATTATTATGACGACGATGTGTATTATAATGTTGAGGTATGTTTATGATCAGTGAGATGATGTTATGTGAGGAATTTGATTATGCTACATATTTATTATGATGAAATATTGAAGAAGTGTGGATGAGTATGTACATGTGTGATAAGGTAAGGAATAATTAGTAGTGGTTAGGGACTCTGGTTTGTGAAAAAAATGTTGGAATCCAAGAATCGTTCTTTAGGAGTTATGAAAGGTGAGTATACATGTGAATGTGCATACCACAATGCTTACGGAGCTCAGATGGTAGAGCACTTCCCCGCGAAAGGCAAAGGTCCCCATTTCGAGTCTCGGTCCGACACACAGTCTTAATCTGTCAGGAAGTTTCATATCAGCGCACACTCTGCTGTATAGTGAAAATCTCATTCTGAAAGTTTGAGTTCTGTTTGTCAAGGCAAATTTTGTAGGTCAGTGTTGAGATGATAAAGACATGCAAAGAGACAGTACGTTTAGTTCCACTCAGCAGTTTAAGCAGGTTTACTCACATTCAGTTTCACTCAGCAGTTTAAGTAAAAAAAAATTATTAAATAAAGAAGTTTCAAAAGGTCATATCTCACAAAAATGAAAATGATCAATAGACACAAAAAACTTCGCACATAATTTAAAACACAATAAATTTGATCATGAAACTTTCCTGCAGCTTTGAAATCATGTTTTGCCACAATACTGAAAGGAACACTGCTCTGACATATGACATATCAGGCAATTATTGAGACTTATGTAGATTGTACATGTGCTGTTTTTGCAAAATACGATTTTCACAATCACAGAAATTTTAAGACTTCTAATAAAATAGTCAATAAATTGCCAGCAAAACATTTTTATTATTAGTTCACACGACGGAAAATTTAGGTGGTGAACGAAACCAATTTAAACCAGCACGGGAGCATACGAATAATTAATTAATGGAGTTTTTTTTCGCAGTCGTTGTTCTCTTTTTTGTGTACACACGAATGAATTATCTGAATGCGATGGAAATCGGTAGATGCGATGTACATGTAAAGACAAAAAAATCATTACAATTTCAGAAATGTTGGATGATTTATTCAAGAGAAAAATCGTCACAAATTTAGCACGTCTACCTATGGCCCTTATGCAAGCAGTTATTCGGATTGGCATTGATTGACAGAATTTTGGGATGTCCTCCTGGGGGACATCGTGCCAAATTCCGCCCAGCTGGCGCATTAGATCATCAAAATCCCAAGTTCGCAAGGACCCTACCCATAAAGCTCTAAATATTCTTAATTGGGGAGAGACTGGTGAAATTGCTGGCCGAGGTAGGGCTTGCCAAGCATGAAGAGAAACAGCAGGAACTCTCGCCGTGTGGGGGCTGGCAATATCTTGTTGAAATGTATGTGCAGGACGGATTGTCATGAAGGGAAACAAAACAGAGCGTGGAATATCGACGTCGTATTGCTGGGCTATAACGATGTTGCGGATCACAACCAAAGGAGTCCTGCTGTAAAAAAAAATAGCATCCTAGAATATTACTCCAGGTTGTCCGGCCGTGGTTTAAGGATAGCGTCTTCAATGAGTAAACAAAACATCCTCGGTCATGGATTAGAACCCCACCATCGCTTAAATGGTGAACAAAAATCATCACACTGGCGGCCGAAGTCTTCTGGCATATGAAGTCATGAAGTCATCCTCCCTCAACGGCCTTGTCAAAGAGAACAGAGGACTGGGCGGAGTTTCAGGGCACTGTCTTGTCCTTGGGGCAGGAAATTGCCCCAGAATGCGGAAGAATCAGCAATGATTAACAGCATGGGGTTGCGGAAGGCAACGGAAACCACCTCATTAAAGACATATATTGTGAGTCCACAGGATATGTGGCCTTTAACTGAAAAGTGTTTTGATAATCTCTCCATTGGCTAATGATTCCGGGCTAGTCTCCCATTGGGATTTCCGCGAGGCGACTGCCAAAGGGGAGATGACCATGAGAAAAAGGTTGAATAACCAATGAAAGGTAACGTTCTACGAGTTGGGGCGTGGAATGTCAGAAAGTCGAACGTGGAAGGGAAACAAGAAAATCCGAAAAAGGAAAGGCTAAGGCTGAGTCTACAAATACTAGGAGTCAGGGACACACAATGGAAATAAGACAGGAATTTCTGATCATTTGAGAAACTGGCAGAAATTGGTGTAATGAGAGTAGGATTCCTTATAAATAGGAAGAGTGGGCAGAGACCGAGTTACTGTGAACAGTTCTCATCAGAATCGACAGTAAACCAACACAGACGACGACAGTTCAGGTGTACATGCCGACGTTTCAAGCCGAAGTTGAAGACAAAATAAGTGAGAATAAGGAACACGTAATTCGGTTGGGACAGGGAGATTAATATGTAATTGTTATGGGGGATTGAAATGTGGTTGTAGGGGAAGGAGTAGAAGAAAGGGTGACGGGAGAACTTAGGCTTGCTACTTGGAATGAGACAGGAGGAAGACTAACTGAATTTTGCAATACATTTCAGCTAGTAACAGTGAATATGTTCAGGAATTACAAGGAGAGAAAGTATACTTGGAAAGGGCCGAGAGGTACGGGGAGATGTCAGATTATTTCATGACAAAGCAGAGATGCCTATATCAGATACAGGATTCTAGGGCGTACCCAGGAGGAGGTATACAGAGTGTTTCACAATTCATGTTTCGCACTTCTAGAGGTTGTAGAGGGGACTTAGTAGATCAAGTTTTACATAGGAACCCATGACCGGAAACGTCATTCAACGAAGCTACAGCGTGTCAAAGTTAATGGCGACGGCGCCTGTAAATGCACGCACATAAACAGGGATTCCTTGATGCTGTTATAAACTTTCTAAGATGAGCGAGAAAGATAAATGTATTAATTGGAGGTAACGGTCCCTGTATCGGAAACGAACGAGTCGAAAGTTACCAGCGATAACCGTTCTGATAGCTCTAACAATGGAACACATGTACTGATACTATTGTTGCTAAGATTGTGGGATAGGTAACTTTCAGAAGTGGTAGTATGGACGAAACAAGATAAAAAGTCTAGCAAACACAGGCTCTAAAATGCATACCTTAAGAACTATGAACCCTCGTTCGACACACGAATATACACTCCTGGAAATTGAAATAAGAACACCGTGAATTCATTGTCCCAGGAAGGGGAAACTTTATTGACACATTCCTGGGGTCAGATACATCACATGATCACACTGACAGAACCACAGGCACATAGACACAGGCAACAGAGCATGCACAATGTCGGCACTACTACAGTGTATATCCACCTTTCGCAGCAATGTAGGCTGCTATTCTCCCATGGAGACGATCGTACAGATGCTGGATGTAGTCCTGTGGAACGGCTTGCCATGCCATTTCCACCTGGCGCCTCAGTTGGACCAGCGTTCGTGCTGGACGTGCAGACCGCGTGAGACGACGCTTCATCCAGTCCCAAACATGCTCAATGGGGGACAGATCCGGAGATCTTGCTGGCCAGGGTAGTTGACTTACACCTTCTAGAGCACGTTGGGTGGCACGGGATACATGCGGACGTGCATTGTCCTGTTGGAACAGCAAGTTCCCTTGCCGGTCTAGGAATGGTAGAACGATGGGTTCGATGACGGTTTGGATGTACCGTGCACTATTCAGTGTCCCCTCGACGATCACCAGTGGTGTACGGCCAGTGTAGGAGATCGCTCCCCACACCATGATGCCGGGTGTTGGCCCCGTGTGCCTCGGTCGTATGCAGTCCTGATTGTGGCGCTCACCTGCACGGCGCCAAACACGCATACGACCATCATTGGCACCAAGGCAGAAGCGACTCTCATCGCTGAAGACGACACGTCTCCATTCGTCCCTCCATTCACGCCTGTCGCGACACCACTGGAGGCGGGCTGCACGATGTTGGGGCGTGAGCGGAAGACGGCCTAACGGTGTGCGGGACCGTAGCCCAGCTTCATGGAGACGGTTGCGAATGGTCCTCGCCGATACCCCAGGAGCAACAGTGTCCCTAATTTGCTGGGAAGTGGCGGTGCGGTCCCCTACGGCACTGCGTAGGATCCTACGGTCTTGGCGTGCATCCGTGCGTCGCTGCGGTCCGGTCCCAGGTCGACGGGCACGTGCACCTTCCTCCGACCCCTGGCGACAACATCGATGTACTGTGGAGACCTCACGCCCCACGTGTTGAGCAATTCGGCGGTACGTCCAGCCGGCCTCCCGCATGCCCACTATACGCCCTCGCTCAAAGTCCGTCAACTGCACATACGGTTCGCGTCCACGCTGTCGCGACATGCTACCAGTGTTAAAGACTGCGATGGAGCTCCGTATGCCACGGCAAACTGGCTGACACTGACGACGGCGGTGCACAAATGCTGCGCAGCTAGCGCCATTCGACGGCCAACACCGCGGTTCCTGGTGTGTCCGCTGTGCCGTGCGTGTGATCATTGCTTGTACAGCCCTCTCGCAGTGTCCGGAGCAAGTATGGTGGGTCTGACACACCGGTGTCAATGTGTTCTTTTTTCCATTTCCTGGAGTGTATTTCACGGTAGCGAAGATGGACAAGTGCTCATAGTTCCTTAGCTATAAACTGCAGAGACCATGTTTTCTGGACATTTTTCCTTGTTTCCGTCCATAGTATCTCTCTCAAAGTTATCTAACTTACAACCTTAGCAATAACGGTAACATTCCATTGTTAGAGGTATGAGAAGGGTTTTCGCTCAAGACTTTCGTCTCGTTCGTTTCCGGTACAGGGACCCTTATCTCAGACTGATGCACTTATCCTTCATCATCCTAGACAGTTAGTAACATCATCATGGAATAATCCTGTATATATATATATATACATTTACAGGCGCCAGCGCCTATAATTTTGATGATCTGTAGCGTCGTTGGATGACGTTTCCGAACGTGGGTTCCTATGTAAAACTTGATCTAATAAGTCTACAACCTCTGCAAGTGTGTAACATGAATTGTGAAACACCTTGTACACTCAGATTACAATTTAGTAGTGATGAAGAGTAGTCTTAAATTTAAGAGACTAGTTAGGAAGAATCGACGCGCAAAGAAGTGGGATACGGAAGTACTAAGAAATGATTCTCTTGCTGAGGCTATAGCTACTGCAATAAGGAAAAGCTCAATTGGCAATTCAGCTGAAGGGGAGTGGACTTCACTAAATGGGCAATCACAGGAGTGGGAAAGAAAAATATAGGTACAAAGGAGGTAACTGCGAAGAAAGCCGGGGTAACAGAAGTAATACTTTACTGGATCGATTAAAGAAGGAAGTACAAAAATGTCCAGCGAAATTCATAAATACAGAAATACAAGTCGCCTTTAAGTGTGCGACGGGAATTCCACTGTTAAATGCAGAGGAGGGGGCAGATAGGTGGAAAGATTACACTGAAGGTCTCTTTGAGGGGGGAAGACTTGTCTCATAATGCAATAGAAGACAAAAGATAAGTCGAAATGGCAGCGGAAACAGTAAAAGAACCATAATTTAAATGAGTTTTGGAAGATTTAAGATCCGATAAAGAAGAAGGAATAGATAACATTCCACAGAATTTCTAAAACCACTGGGCGAAGTGGCAACAAAATGACTATATATGAAACTGACAATATACAATCAGACTTCTGGAGAAACATCATCCTCATACATCCGAAGATTACAAGAGCCGACAGGTGCGAGAATTATCGCACCATCAGCTTGACAACTCCTGCATCCAAATTGTTATAAGAATAATGCACAGAAGAATGAAAAAGAAAACTGTGGATGCGATATATGACGATCCGTTTCGCTACAGGAAAGGTTAAGGCCACGGAGAGGCATTTGTGACGGTGCAGGTGAGAACTGAAGCAAGACTGAAGAAAAATCAAGACATGTTCAAAGGCTTCGTCCACCTGGAAAAGTGTTTGATGATTTCAAATGATGCCAGAGGTTCGAAAATATAAGAGAAATAGGGGTACGCTATGGGGAAGTACAGATAATATACAATATGTACAAAAGCCAAGAGGTAGCAAAAAGACTAGAAGGCCAAGAACGAAGTGCCCGGATTAAAAAGTGTGTAAGACAGGAACGTAGCCTTTCACTCCTACTCTTCAGTCGACACATCAAAGAAGCAGTAACGGAAACAAAAGAAAGATTCAATTCAGCGTCAAAGGATATCAATGATAAGATTCGTTGTTAACAATGCTATCCTCAGTAAAAGCGAAGATGAAATTGACTGCTACGGTCGCAGGTTCGAATCCTGCCTCGGGCATGGATGTGTGTGATGTCCTTAGGTTGGTTAGGTTTAATTAGTTCTAAGTTCTAGGGGACTGATGACCACAGATGTTAAGTCCCATAGTGTTCAGAGCCATTGGAACCATTTTTTGAAGATGAATTACAAGGTCTGCTGAAAGGTGCCAAGAGTTTAATGAATACAAAATATGGACTGAGAGTAAATTGAAGGAAGCCGAAAGTAATGAGAAGTAGCATAAACGAAAAAGACGAGATACTAAATATTGGGATTGGCGATCACGAAGTAGATGAAGTTAAGAAATTCTGCTACATAGGCAGCGTAATAAGCAATGATGGACGGAGCAAGGAAGGCATAAAAAGCAGGTTAGTCCTACAAAAAGGGGATCCTGGCCTAATAGTATAGGATTTAATTTCAGGAAGAAATTTCTGAGAAGGTACGTTTGGAGCACAGCATGGTACAATAGTGAAGCATGAACAGTGGGAAAACCAGACTAGAAGAGAATCGAAGCATTTGAGATGTGATGCTACAGAAGGATATTGAAAATTAGGTTGATTCATTAAAAAATGAATGAGAAGGTTCTCCAGAGAACTGGCGAAGAATGGATTACATGGAAAACACTGACAAGAAGAATGGCCAACATGGTAGGATATCTGTTAAGGCATCAGGGGATAACTTCCATGGTGCTAGGGAGTAGAGACTGTATAGGAAGACAGAGATTGAGCTACATGCAGCAGATAATTGAGGACGAAGGTTGCACGTGCTGATTTGAGGTGAAGAGGCTGGTACAGCAGAGGAATTCGTGACCTGCATCAAACCAGTCAGAAGACTGATGACTCAAAATAAGTCAGCGGACGACTGTCAGCTTGGTATCCCACCGCCTGGGGCGTCTCCAGAGAGGCCTCCGGCCTGGAATCTCATTAACTGGAGTAGAATTGTCTTCAGTGATGATTCCCGCTTCGAACTGAGTCGCGATGACCATCAAAGATGAGGCGCCATGGAGAGCGGTGGGATGCCAACCTGGCTGTCATCCGCCATACGACCACAGACCACACACGTAGAGAAAGGGGAAGAGAGAGAGAGCGAGAGAGAGAGCTAACTGCACTGCTTGCTCACTCACACAGTCCTTCTCTCAGCTACTTAAAACTGCGAGAAGGAATATATCTACTCAGTAATAAAATTTATCAGGGCCTCATTCTCCTAGAGCTGGGGAGCAACTTTCGAAAATTTGGCTTCATAAGGATTTGTAAATTATGCTCATTTGTAAAATGCCTTCATATTGTTTGAGGTTTCTGGGAGCTGGCTAATAAGTACATGGCTTACAGTTTGAATCGCAAAAGCAAGGCGAGGATTGTTGGAGGCGATGTTATAGTCACTAAAGCTAGCATAGCAGCTTCTCTTCACAGGCCAAAAATGTAGATATATTGTCAAAATACGAGCTTTATGTTATTGCCAGTAGATAGTCCAGTTATACTTCATTTTGAAAGGGAAACTGTCTCACATTCCCGATCAGGCGACTGTGAACTGTAAAACGTAGTTTCATCACGTATCCCACTATTTTTTCAGAATAAAAGTCCGCTGATTATGGGGAAATGCTCGCCAAAACTAAAGTGTGAGTAACAACGAAAGCGTTTTCAACACGGAAGACCTATATTTTTTATTTATTGGCCCGTATAAATCTGTTTATAGATAATAAAATGCAAGGATACATAACGCAAACTAAAGCTTTCGAAGTTGCATTGAAACGTCGGTTACAGATGTGTAACAGAATTATACACTCATTTACATATGAAGCAAGATAACAAGAGACGAACGATTTTGGTTCTGTTTCCTGCAACCTGTGGAAAGAACACTGTTAAGAAACTTGAAATCCATCCGTCGCAAAGTCAGAAGAAGGAAAACCAGTTTGAAGGAGAGAAATTAAGGGTTTACTGTCCACCGACATCGATGTCATAAGCGTTAGAGCAGAAGCTAGGATTGTTTCAAGGATGGGGAAATAAAGTATCCTTGTATTTTCAAAGGAACCCTACCGACATTGGCTTGGAGCCATTTGACGAAATCACGGGAAACCCTAAATCTGGAGCCGGACAAACGAGTTTGTTAAGTTTTCACGACCAGCTTTGCAGAACCTCTGCAGCTCGTCTTTGCTTGGATATCCACGTGGACAATGGGGCCTCCGTCTAGAAATGATCATTTTCAACTTTAATCCACGGTATTAGAAATAACTGTCATTTACTAAATAGTCAGTGACAGTGAGTTACTAAATTTGTGTGTGCATGTGCTTCAGTATTTCGAGCACATCAAGAGCCCAATGTAGTCTCGTCCGGCGCGGAAACACATAAAGATTCGACATCAAAATTCACAGAGTTCATGATTGCTAATTGGTTGACATCCTCGTAGTGTTTTCTTTGACTGTTGATGCTTCCTTTCAATCTACCAGTTGCGGCAACACTTCAATTTGATACCAGTTATTGTCAAATCAAAAGAAGCAAGTAATTTTTTGTCATTTGCAACATTTATATAATAAGTTTTAACGGTAATACCTGGCATAAGTAAAATATATCTCTATCGCAATGATGCAGACATCTACAAATAAAGTCAGTATGTCGGCCGGAATTCCTTATGAATGTTGGCAATTATTTATTGCGAAGTAATTGAGGGAAAAATGACTTATTTTCTTTTCTGTCTCGCTTCTCATGGGATATCCAAGCGGTATATGTGTACTGTAGAGGTAACATACTAATTTTAATCTACAAGTTTGTGCGATTTTCGTAATATTTTATTTCCTAAATTACGTCAATGAATTCATCATTGTGAAGGATAGTTTATTTTCAGAATACAAATTACATAGTTAAGTGACGTTTGGACACTCTACAGCTGCAACGGATCGGGTTGCTTCAAGAAATTGTATAGTTAGTAACTTATCTTTTATTTCCCTTTATTTCTCAGAACAAAATATTCATTCTCTGACTGTTTTCTTCTGATTAATCCACGAAATAAAATTTAAAAGCTGTGACATATGATCCTCTGTAGAGTTCTAGCTGAGAAACATGGTCCTGTCTGGGTATTTATTTATCCCTATCTTCTGTTACTGCGTCTCCTTCTCGCTCTTCTCTGTCCATCTGCTCTTCCCCTGTTGCTATACACCTCCTCCTCCACCCCCACCTCTACCAATCCCCCTTGAACATCAGCCCCCTCCCCCCACCTTCTCTTTGTCCATCTCCTCCTCTTCCCTCTCTCTACACACTCCCCCCTCCCACATCTCCCCCTCCAACCCCTTCACTCTGCACATCTCCTCCTGCCTCCTCTCTCTATAATGAGCGTTTCCTTTCGCCCTCTGTCTCTGTACAGTTCTCCTCATCTACTCTCTACCTGTCCACCTTCCTCTTCCCCATTCTCTGTCAATCCCCCATTATCAACCCCACACCCATCCCTCCCCCCTCTCCCCAGATTATTTCTTTCCAGATACTAACTAACAGTTTTACCAAGTTTGATTGAAATCGAACCATGGGCTTACGAGGACATACTGAACATATGTGTATGTGAGATAAATGCACACGTGCATATCTGGTTCTTACTCTTTTGCACTATAAGACTTCAGAGAGGACATGGAATTTATCTGCAATACCCAGCCGTGGGGCTTGAGCTTTGTTCCCGAAACACGTTGACAAAATTATTGGTTTATTTCATGCCCATTCTCGCGACCTAGTTGACACACTAAACAACATAAATAAGAGAGAAATTGCAGTTCATACTTTTAAAATTATCCCATTTCAACTAGATACAGGAAATAAATATCAATAGGTCATTTTAGAACAATTTTACGTCACCTCTTGTCATCCACACACCCGTTTACTGGTCGTGGGGAATCGTATCCCACAATATTTTCACGCGAATAATAGCAACGTACCTAACAGATTTGCTTAAAATATCTCCATGTGTTCCTGTGATATGCTCCAAATTCACCCCCTCTTCGGTCCCACTCCTACGGAATCTACATAGGTCTTGGACCCACAGCGCTTCTTTTTTCCTGATAGTAAGTAACGAGTAGTCTCGATTCCTTAATGATCGACTCGGCTGTATAAAACAGCTTCAAACTTTTGCTTACTTCATAAATGAATTAATTTCAATATTCAGGATGTAAATCAGAAAAGGCTAGGTAAAGATTTGAAATTAGGTTTAAAGTTGCTTGGAAGTCTCTAAGTGCTCTCAGAACCAACACTGGGCTATTATAGTCGGAATAATCTGAGCTCTGTTTTAAGAAAACCTAATTTTTCACATATCTCAGTAATTATGACGTCATTCTCCTGAGCCGTGAGTCGTACAAGGATATAGTTTTGCAGGTACATTCAGTGGTACGGGGTATGAGTGAGTAGTGTCTCCAAAATTTGTTACGAATATTATTAGTATCAAAATTGTGATAAATTATATCGTCATACCTCATACCGCTGTTTTGCTGCATCTCAATGCTTATGATACCACTTCTTCTCAACTAACACTTGGTTCAAAAATCATGAAAGAAGGTTGCATACGTGCAAGAGAACTGGAGACATTGGAGGGTTTATATAATGTTAAGAACGAGATTTAGCAACCAGATTTTAAATTGTAAGACATTCCATGTGCAGATGTGGACTCTGACCATAATTCATTGGCTATGAAATGTAGATTAAAACTGAATAAATTACAAAAAGATTGAAATTTTGTTGAGATGGAATCTGGAGAAACTGAAAGAACTAGAGGTTGTTCGGAGCATTAGGGAACGACGGACAAGAAAAGGGGAAAGGAATACGGTAGAAGAAGAATGGAGAGTTTTGAGAGAGGAAATAGTGAAGGCAGCAGAGGATCAAATAGGTAAAAGACGAAGACTAATAGAAATCCGTCGGTAACAGAAGAGGTATTGAATTTAATTTATGAAAGGAGAAAATAGAAAAATCCAGCAAATGAAATGGGCGGAAGGGAATACAAACCTCTAAAAAATGAAATCGACAGAAAGTGCTAACTAGCTTAGCAGTAATTGCTAGAGGACAATGCATGTATCACTAGGAGAAAAATAGACACCACCTACAAGAAAATTAACGAGACTTTCGGAGAAAAGAGAACCACCCATATGAATATTAAGAACTCAGAAGAAAAACCAGTCCTCAGCAATGACGGGAAAGCTGAAAGGTGGAAGGAATGTATTGAGGGTCTGTACAAGGGAAATGTATTTGAGTGCAGTATTATAGAAATGGATGTTATGCAGATGAGATGGGAGATGCAATACAGCGAGAAGAATTTGACAGATAACTGAAAGAC
The DNA here is from genome assembly GCF_021461385.2 of Schistocerca piceifrons. Lineage (NCBI taxonomy): Eukaryota > Metazoa > Arthropoda > Insecta > Orthoptera > Acrididae > Schistocerca > Schistocerca piceifrons. The sequence goes on along the minus strand of NC_060139.1, from coordinate 1,021,103,054 downwards.
CTATGTCGAAACAAGGCCGGTGGAATAGACAAAGCTCCATGAGAGCTACCGATAGCCTTGAGAGAGCCAGCCATTATAAAACTTTTCCATCAGGTGAGCAAGATGCATGCGGCAGGCGAAATACCGTCAGACTTCAAGCAGAAATAATAATTCCAATTCCAAAAAAAGCAGGTGCTGACAGGTGTGACAATTATCGAAGTATCAGTTAAATAAGGCATGGCTGTAAAATACTGAAACGAATTCTTCACAGAAGAATAGAGAAACTGACAGGGAAACATCAACTTCGATTCCGGAAAAATGTAGGAACGCTTGAGGCAACACTGACTCTACGTCTCCTCATAGAAAACAGGTTAAGGAAAAGCAAATCTAAGTTTATAGCACTTGTAGAACTAGACATAACTTTTGACACTGTTGACTGGAATACTATCGTTGATAGTCTGATGGTAGCAGAGGTAAAATACAGGGCACGAAAGGCTATTTACAACTTGTACAGAAACCGAATGGCTGCTATAAGAGTCAAGGGGCGTGGAAAGGAAGCAGTGGTTGAGAAGGAAGTGAGACAGGGTTGTAGCCTACCCCCGATGTTATTCAATTTGTATATTGAGCAGGCAGTAAAGGAAACAAAAGAAAAATTTGGAGTAGGAGTTAAAGTACAAGGAGAAGAAACAAAAATTTTGAGGTTTGCCCATGACGGTGTAATTCTGTCAGTGACAGCAAAGGACGTGGAAGAGCAGTTGAACGAAATGAACAGTGTCTTGAAAGGAGGATATAACATGAACATCAACAAAAGCAAAACGAGGATAAATGAATGTAGTCGAATTAAGCCAGGTGATACTGAGGGAATTACATTAGGAAATGTGATATTGAAAGTAGTATATGAATTTAGCTACTAGAATAGCAAAATAACTATGATGGCCAAAGTAGAGAGGATATAAAATGGAGACTATCAATGGCAAGAAAAGCTTTTCTGAAGAAGAGAAATTTGTTAACATTGGGTATAGATATAAGAGTCAGGAAATCTTATCTAAAAGTATTTGTATAGATTATGGAAGTAAAAGATGGATCCCAAACATTTTAGACAAGAAGAGAATAGAAGCTTTTAAAAAGTGGTGCTACAGATGAATGCTGAAGATTAGGTGGGTATATCGCGTGACTAATGATGAGATACTAATAGAATTGGGGAGAAAAGAAATTAATGGCACAACCTGATTAGAAGAAGGGATCGGTTGGTAGGGTACATTCTGAGACGTTAAGGGATCACCAATTTAGTATTGGAGGGAACAGTAGGGGGTAAAAATGGTAGAGGCAGACCAAGAGATGAAGACAGTAAGCACATTCGGAAATATGTAGGTTGTGGTAGTTACTCGGATGTAAATAGCCTTGCACAGCATAGACTAGCATGGATTACTACATGAAACCAGTCTTCGGACTGATGGCCACAACAACAACGTCTCCTGAACCACCAACCATTATAGTCTTGTAAAGTAGCGATAAATTAAGACGCCGTGAATGACACGGCAGTTTACTAGATGAACAACGAAAATTTAGTAAGTGATAATTTTTTTTCCTTTCATCAGTTGGTGGGGCATGTCAGCGAGAAGAGATCTCTAACTGCTCACCTTCTCCAATATTGATGAATATAGTCTAGATACATATTCACAGTGCATTGCAACTGTTTTTACGTCCACCCCCATCCCTACAAGACGTATGTGCTTCTTAACCACAAAGTGCATCTTTCGAAATTGCAAGTGATGCATTTGTCAAGATTGTTTGAAATAGACTCAGAAGTTTAGGAGCAGATGTTTCACATGGGTACTTATAACCATCAACAACGGCACTACGTATGATATGGCGCAAATTTCATCCTTTCTATGTCCGCATGATGAGTGTCCAGGATAATTTACGACCCAGTTAGAATAACTTCAATCTGATCACATACTTTATGATCTTATTAGCATAATTTATTCATATTCATCTCTGAACTAGAGTAATTTATGATCCTGTTAGCATAATTTGATTCTTATATCTGAATTGTTATCTTCATTAACATAAAAATTTATTCCCTCTCCACCACCTCCATAACCCCCTCGCACAACGTTAAAGGGCCAGTCGGATGGTGGACCTACTATCTCATAATGACAAGTGGTGGATCCGAGACGCGGAAAGCCAAAAGATCACCAAGATGTTGGGTACATAAAGTGAGTCCAGGTCTACGACATCATGGTTCCTTGAAGGTTTGAAGCGTCCATGCTCTCTCCCCAAAAAGAAATCTGATGTGTTGCCGGCCGAAGTGGCCGAGCGGTTAAAGGCGCTACAGTCTGGAACCGCACGACTGCTACGGTCGCAGGTTCGAATCCTGCCTCGGGCGTGGATGAGTGTGATGTCCTTAGGTTAGTTAGGTTTAAGTAGTTCTAAGTTCTAGGGGACTGATGACCACAGCAGTTGAGTCCCATAGTGCTCAGAGCCATTTGAACCATTTCTGATGTGTTTTTTTGCATGAGTAAATAGGGAAGTCACCCCGTGGACGTGGGTCTATGTTATTATTTATAATGTCAGGAAGGATAGGGCCATTTTCATGTACAAGATCGCTCAGATATCTTTCAACAGAAGTACGCCGTGACTCATGGAGGTTAGTACACTGATTGTATGGAGGACAGACTTTTCCTTATGTGTTCGGGTATGGCAGTACCGATTCTGAGGATGATTTACAAGACTGCTTAGTGACTTCTTAAACATACTGAATTGTATTTCATTTTATTTACATAGTAATTACATTTCAAAAACAAAGACACCGGCTCTTTATCCTGCACCTGATTTACTATTACATGAAAAACTGGGAGAGGATATCTAGAACACTAGTAGGGTAATTTACAAGACCACTTGTATATGTGACTTTTTTTATTGCAGTTTCACAGTGATTCATTACAGTTACGGGACAACTACAGTGCATATGCAAAATACAACGGGTCTATTTCTGAAGGCCGGGTGATAGGACGTTTTTATTGTGCAGCATACAGTGCTCACCAAATAGTAATAGGTGTTATCAGTACGAGCTGCAGAAATGTAACGTAAGTACTTGATACAAACGGGTTGTGACACCATATATATATACTTCAATAAAGATACGACTCAAAAAATCTCCTCTGTGTTCTGTAAAGGTAGAAGACAGAGCTCGATAGCAATAATCTGTCAAGATGTTGGAATACTTCTTAAAAAAAAATTCTTTCACCTCAGATCGCACTCGAAATCGGTGTCTTTGCGTCGAAAGCAATGAATTCTGTGTTAAAGACGATTCGTGGACCAGAGTCTTTAATAATTTCCGATAGCATTCTCGGATACTGATAGGTGAACAGAATTACGATTTACTGCAGGAAAACAACCGGAACAATCAACTCTGTTGGCAGCAATAATCTTAGTTTGAACACCATTGGGTAGTCGTGTAGAATACTATTACAATCGCGCTGTAGTATTTGTATGGAAACTGCATTGGTACCATCTAATTCTTTGTAGCAACAAATAATTCGAACTTGCGGTTTGTGTTATTAACATACATAATATTTCGAGTATACTCTCTCTCTTTCTCTATCTCTCTCTCTCTCTCTCTCTCTCTCTCTCTCTCACACACACACACACACACACATTTCGATACTGTCTTAAAACAAAAAATTACGTGAATGACATATTGGCACTACTGATAAAATTATGTTACTTTATTGACTGGTTATGAGATAGTCCCGAAGCAGTATGAAGATGGGTAATACAGAAATACATAGGTAGCTAGGGGCTTATGCCGTTTCAATGCTCCTCCGTTATATTCAGCTGCCGGTTTTTCGTACAGGTCAGTGTAAGTGATGTCGACAAGGCATGATTTATGGATAAATAGTAATTATTGCAGATGACCAAGTTATGTCTTACTGGGAAAGTAAAGGCACGTTGGTGCTTAGTTTCAGAAATGTTTAATATACTGATAAAAAAATCGTTTTTTGTCCTGGATGAATGGACTCGTCTGTGTGATACACTAATGTAAACAACGTTACAAGGTACCCCGTGGTATGTGAAAAGTAAAAGTGGCCGGAAATTCAAAATGGCCCACTTGCGATAGGTAAAAATCTAGAAGCTGACGATAGTTTATTTGTAAAAACTATAGTAAATGCAGGCATCTTGTGTTCCCCATTTGTTTCTGTATTAATAGTCATATACTATGCTGAAAGTTGAAAGTTCCTTGTCTTGTGGTTAAACTGTGAATTAATCCCAGCATATGGCCGACTTACACTTCTGAGGGAAGTAGATTCAACCCTCCCTAGTTAATAAAATCCAATCCTAGTTGTAGCCCCTACAAGACGAGTGAGTGCAATGCTCGTTGCTGTAAAAAAAAGAGTAACTTATCCTTTTACTTGGCCACTGCGCACAAGGACAACGCAACAACTGGAAAGTTCATCAATTAAGTGTACAGCAAGTTATATTCATTTTCAGTGGGTTATCTAAGCAGGAAAATGTGTAGGACAAGTTAAAAGTCTACCGATAACTGGAGTTTCTTTGCTCTGTATGCTTTATGAAATTAACAATAAATTTACACAGAGCAAAGTTATCTGGTAAAGAATTATGTTTACGTTGTGCGAGGTACCAAAATTTAGGAAGACCACCCATATCCTTATCTCTGCACATCGCTCAACCAAAGTTAAACGATAAAAATTACATTTAACAATAAATTAAATCAGGAGGATAAGTTGCGAATTAAAAGATACCAGTAACAGAGTTACTCAGAATATACAGTCATGCTCGTAAATTAAGGATAATCCCGAGGAGGAGGAGGAGGAGATTAGTGTTTAACGTCCCGTCGACAACGAGGTCATTAGAGACGGAGCGCAAGCTCGGGTTAGGGAAGGATGGGGAAGGAAATCGGCCGTGCCCTTTCAAAGGAACCATCCCGGCATTTGCCTGAAAGGATTTAGGGAAATCACGGAAAACCTAGATCAGGATGGCCGGAGACGGGATTGAGCCGTCGTCCTCCCGAATGCGAGTCCAGTGTGCTTACCACTGCGCCACCTCGCTCGGTGATAAACCCGATACATAGTGAAACAACGCTCTGGTGGGCGGTTCGTGGGCTTAAACCACCTCAGGGTATGACCATGCGGTGCATTGGACCTGCGGTCGTCGCACGGTGGCGCTGACAGCAGTCCACATATGGAGAGGTGTGCTGGTGCATGTCAGAGTACGGTGCAGCGAGTAAGTGTGCAGACGTTTTCAGACGTGCTAATGGTGACTGTGTGTGGAAAATGGATCAACGAACACCTATTGATGACGTTATGAGGGGTAGAATACTGGGGTGATTGGAGGCTGGTCAAACACAGCAGGTCGTTGCACGGGCCCTACGAGTGCCACAAAGTGTGAACTCAAGATTATGGCAACGATTCCAGCAGATAGGAAACGTGTTCAGGCGCTACAGTACGGGACGTCCACAGTGTACAGCACCACAAGAAGCCGGATATCTCAACATCAGTGCCCACAGATGGCCATGGAGTACTGCAGGTAGCCTTGCTCGGGACCTTACCGCAGCCACTGGAACAATTGTCTCCAGACACACAGTCTGCAGACGACTGAACAGTCATGGTTTATTCGCCTGGAGACCTGCAAGGTGCATTCCACTGACACCTGGTGACAGGAGAGCCCGCAAATCCTGGTGTCAAGAACACAGTACATGGTCATTGGAACAGGGTCCCAGGTTACGTTCATGGACGAGTCCAGGTATAGTGTGAACAGTGATTCCCGCCGGGGTTTCATCTGGTGTGAACCAGGAACCAGATACCAACCGCTTAATGTCCTTAAAAGGGACCTGTATGGGGGTCGTGGTTTGGTAGTGTGGGGGTGGGATTATGATTAGTGCACGTACACCTCTAAATGTCTTTGAAAGAGGAACTGTAACAGGTCAGGTGTATGTAGACGTCATTTGGCACTAGTATGTCCGCCTTTTCACGGGTTCAGTGGGTCCCACCTTCCTCCTGATGGATGATATCGCACGGCCACACCGAGCTGCCATCGTGGAGGAGTGCCTCGAAACAGAAGATATCAGACGAATGCCTGCCTGTTCTCGAAACCCAAACCCCATCGAGCACATCTGGTATGCTCTCGGTCGACGTAACGCTGCACCTCTTCAAACCCCTACGACACTTCAGGAGCTCCGACAGGCACTGGTGCAAGAATGGGAGGCTCTACCCCAGCAGCTGCTCGACCACCTGATCCAGACTATGCTAACTCGTTGTACGACCTGTGTACGTGTGCATGGTGCTCATATTACATATTGATGTCGGGGTACAGGAGAAGGAAGCAGAAACAGTGGCGTTATGTAGCACATGTGTTTTGGGGCGGTTTTCTCCACTTATCACCAATACCGTGGACTTATAGATCTGTGTGTTGTGTGTTCCCTACGTGCCTATGATATTAGCGCAAGTTTTATGTAGTGCCACGTTCAAAATAACCCTCCAGATGATAGCCGGCCACTGACTGATTCTAACCTCACTCACCTTCCCAACTCCCCACTACAAAAAACTCTACGTGGGTGGCAAGGCTCTATCCTGTTTCCAATGTCTAGGCGACAACTATTGCTAAATTCATGATACAGCTGGGAAAAGCAAAAGCAGCTTCCCTCATTTTGTGTACAATACACACATTTTTAAACACGACGTTGGTACTGTGCCGAAGCAGTATCTTCACGATTGGTCAGCCTTGCAGACCAAGAACACTGTCTAGAGGAACTCAATTCTACCAGCTGAACCAAATTTTTAGAGCGAACACAACTGGCTCCACCATACTTACCAGACGTTGCCGCAGTGTATAGCCCTTTGATGCTCACGAAGACTGGCAAAAGTATCATACTCAATTATTCTCTGGGAACTTAAGGCCTGCCAAAGCTGTTACTGGCCACACGAGGTGCAAGTGCCAACCTTTGAAAACTAAGGGAGCAGGTCGCTAGCTAACTTCCACGAAAACTGCCCCTATCTCCAAAGGAGATTCACAACTTGCCGTCTGCCAACAAAAGGGGCAACAGGGACGAGTCTGGCGACACACCACACCATCATGGAGGACGCAAAGCTACTTTTTCAAACACAGCTCCGGTATTTTCACTAAAATTTCCACAAAGCAGTGGCAGAAAATAATATCGCATATGGATAAGTGACAGTAACAACACAAAGCCTTGCTTACACATATAAAAGGATATCTTCTACTGTGAGTACAGTGTGTGGCATTCATGGCAGCATTCATCTGCGGTAATTGTTTCCACAAATACACAATTTTATCAGTATTTTTGGCTTTGATTTCTTCCAATTTTCCTCATTAACTACACGTAAGAGGTAATTACTTCAACAGAGACCGGCCTTAGTCTATTCAGTACATTGGTTCTTCTTTTTAAGATCTGTGGTATAAAGTTATTTGTGGGGACAGTAACAGTTTATGATACTTTTTTCTCTTAAGAAGTAAGGAACAACAAAATGGAAAAAGTCAACGCCACCGCATATTAAGGGATTTTGATTTTTAAGGGTACGCAAATGGGGATGGAGGCCAAAATTTGTAAGGTAAACAGGGTTGTCAGAAACTGTCAGAAAAGCTTGTAAGCGTGTTGACTGGTAGTGTTTGCTAAGATACGGATACAATTATTGTCAAGTGTTCTCATAGTGTAAATGATAGCATCACTCTTTGACTTCGGTTCGATCGTTACAATTATCCTATGTGCAATTTCTGTATCGTGCTCTTGTTTGGTTTCAGGAAATCAAACGAATGACACTTTTGGTGACGCCTTCTCTTCAGGACTGCACGTATTTGCGTACGCAACGGCCTGGTTGGCTAACTTCGATGTCAATTAAACCTGACACGGCGCAACGTACAGAATTATTTGTCAGTACAACGTACCCTGCAACACCCTTAAAATGTTTGCAGACAGTTTTACCACCCTCATATGTAATACCTGAGTACAAGGAAAGTGTAGTTTGGAAACAAGTGATACGAAAATATGACTCAGTTCTCAAAATTATTGCTTTCCGTCATATGATCATGATGCCACTTGTTTTTACACCATCTAAATACACTTCTACTTGCAATTCAATTGCAAACACATAACCAAATTGGATGTTTTCTAAAATACCGTTCAATACCAACCACTGCAGATCCGTCATTCTCCTCCAAAATCACTAAATTTTTTTATCGAAATCAGCCAGTTTTGTGTGAAATCAGTCAATTTTATGTCGAAAGCAGCGAATTTCCCACCATTGTTGCTGCTAGGGAGAATAACTGAAAAAATTCTTAAGATTCTTATAGTTGATTTCGAATACAGTAAACGCCAAGCAATATATTTAGCTGTAATCGATGTCATAGGGATGCATTTAGACAAAATGTGTATGGGCATTACAGCCTAACCAGTTAGGGGTGGTGGTAACCATTTTTCTTTTATGAACTGATTTTAATCCATTACCTTCAAGTGTATTGTAATGGAGGTAATCTATTGTTTGTTTAATAATCTAGCAACTTAGAGGTTGAGCCGTAACTCCCACACAGGTGTACAGCCCCTATAAGCGGGTTTTCTCTCCACAGATGTGGAGGCGACTATTATGTGGTCACCAGCATCTAGTTTCGTTATTCACCCAACACACACAGGATGCCAGATCTCGCAGAGATGACATTGTAGTATTTAGCACTTAGTTACACTTCCAGACATGGATTGGATTCTATAACATGCATCCATGATACAAATTCCCCATCCAGCCAGCGTATCTACAAAGTTCTTACAGAAGCATCTCTTCTCCCTCCTCTAAATGTCTACGCAGGAAACCTTCTGCAAATACGCAATATGAAAGGCCAAAGCCAGTTGTTATATACACTAAAAGGCATAGAATGTGATGAAGATGGGAGTGCGTTTGTTAGTTGGGGCATGATAGATAAGAGTGTGGACTTTAACTATCTTACTGACCTTACAAAATACAGCTCCATGACCGTCTGAGAAATTTACAAATCTCGAAATTGGTCAACTGCAACAGTCAAAGCTTCGTGTATACTTCAGAGCTCGAAGATTTGGGTAACAGATGGAAATATGGTTTGTGGATCTGACTTATCTGTTTGTAAACTCCTAGCACAGCTGTGTTCTGCTATGCTGTGTTGTGTGTGTGTGTGTGTGTGTGTGTGTGTGTGTGTGTGTGTATTTCCGTGTGAATGTGTGCGCACTTTGGTGTGTGTGTTTGTGTGTGTGTGTGTGTGTGTGTGTGTGTGTGTGTATCTAAGTACGAGCTTTTGTGTGTTTGTGTGTGTGTGTGTGTGTGTGTGTGTGTGTGTGTGTGTGTGTGTGCGTGTGAGTGTGTAACTGGGTGCCATAGGCAAACCCAGACCATATCCCAAGTGGATCCACATCAGAACACTACTAGACCTATCGTAGGTGGATCCACCTGTGGCCCCAACCAGGACCTAGGGCTGTTGGATTCACCTCCGGATCCTACCTCAGACCCAGGGGGAAACTGTGATGCACACACACATACAAGCATACGAAAACTGAGCTAGACGTTTACAATTGTAAAAGTCAGTTTCTCGAATTTAATTTCCATTTGTTACATACATGGAGTACTTATAAAGCTTTGACTGTTGCAGTTTATCACTATTCCACATTATCAACATATGAAGATATAAAATGGGTATGGCTTTTGTCACATGGTCATGGAAAGAGTGGGCATAAAGCTGTATTTAAGATACCTAAATCAACACGCTCACCTACAATGCACTAACAATGTAATGTACTCCTTCTACACCATAATCCATGTGTTTTAGCACATATGAGATCCAGTAATTTTTCAAACACAGCCTGCAACCACGTCAGAGAAAGAAGCGACGAGACGTTTGCATCATTCGCCCATCATTTCGCAGGGCAATGATCGGGTGCTAATTATGATTGCTTCGTTCAATAGATGGTGCTGGGAAGTGCTGTACCATTCACCACACTCGCTGGACTTAAGCTCTTGCAACTTAAACTACATTCCTAAGAAGAAGGAAACACTTCACGGCATTCGTTTCCAGTATGTTGCAGAGATCTGTCGGGCAACAGACCGCACCACAGAACCAGCGCTGCTAAGGGTATTGTACGACTGCTGTATCGCTCGCAGCGCGTTATATACAATGCTGATGACTACTCTGAAGAAAAGAAAAAGTTTGAAACATGTATCTATTTTGTACAAGTCATAAATAAATAGTTGCCACCATTAAAGTTCCAGCCTTCATAGATGATTTCACTGGTCCTCCGTGAGGCAACGGAGGTAACTCTCCGCATTCGGGTGGTGCTGTCACATCCTTTTCATTACGATGAGCATCGAAGGCAGCGCTTCGCACCCAAGCATCGTGTTCATTGATCGGGCCTTCAGAGTCCTTGAACGATAAGCCCCCATCGTCGATCTGTTCCTCAGGGCTGTAGTAGGGCTTCATACAGAGGACCTGGGAGACATCTCTTCGCTTATGTTTCTTGATGAAAGATCAGGATCCTTCATAAGTGACTTCCGAGAAGCAACTATGGATACAGTACAAGGCCTTACAATGGCCAGTGCTTGGTGTTATGGGTTTCTCGATTGGCCTCCTCCAAGACCAAGGTCCTTATGAAGGCCAGATGCTTTGCTTCTACAGTCTTGTTGATGCGGTGTTTCACCTAGTCATCCTGAGTATCGCCTATTTGAAACGCGAGCAGTGTGTCCATTTTCTTTTCGGTCTTGTTACTGTGGAGCGGAATGAACGATATGAAGCCTGTAGTGTATTGCCTCTCTGTGTTCTATGCAAACGTAGCAATATTGTATACCAATCTCTGTGTTTGACATCAACCTAGATCGACAGCATATTTTCCAACGTCCCAGTAAAGCGTTCTGTGAGCTCATTCGCCTGTAGCTGATGGACAGTTGTCATACTGTGAATGATTTCACAGCGTGAAATGACCTCTGATACTACCCTCGGCTGGAAAACTTTCGCGCTATCAGAGAGCGACATAACAGTCATGTCTTCTTCAACGAACCATGCAGTTTCCAGAGTTTCAGCAGTCGACACAGCTTTAGTGACAGCGCAGCGGGAGAGGTGTTCTATTATCCATCGAACGCTGTTTGTTGATTTCGGGAACTTTCTCAGGAGGCCGATTCCAATGGCTCTGCTACAGGTGAACGTCGTATCAGATGCCCCAGAGATAATTATGCCACATGCTTTAGTCGCTGGTATTTTTACAGTGACTCATACAGTGTCATACCGATCGACAGAGACCTGGAACCGTGATTCCTACATCTGATTCGGTCTAGAGTCTTCGCGAATTCTAGGTGACTAGATGATGAAGAGTCATGGAAATTGTGAATGAAACACAGGCCACGCTGGTATAATATTCTACAATATTTATTATTTGTTACACGTACCGGTTTTCGTCTGTTACGCCATCATCAGGTATAATGATGTATAAAATAATGTATAATATATAAAATATTCTACCAAGAACCGACGGAATAGTCAATCAATTCAAGATACACTACTGGCCATTAAAATTGCTACATCAAGAAGAAATGCAGATGAAAAACGGGTATTCGTTGGACAAATATGATTAAATTTTCACTCAATTAGGGTGCATAGATCCTGAGAAATCAGTACCCAGAACTACCACCTCTGGTCGTAATAACGGCCTTGATACGTCAAACAGAGCTTGGATGGAGTGTACAGGTACAGCTGCCCATGCAGCTTCAACACGATACCACACAGTTCATATAGTGACTGGCGTATTGTGACGAGCCAGTTGCTCGGCCACCATTAACCAGATGTTTTCAATTGGTGAGAGATCTGGAGAATGTGCTGGCCAGGGCAGCAGTCGAACATTTTCTGTATCCAGAAGGCCCGTACAGGACCTGCAACATGCGGTCGTGCATTATCCTGCTGAAATGTAGGGTTTCGCAGGGATTGAATGAAGAGTAGAGCCACGGGTCGTAACACATCTAAAATGTAACGTCCACTGTTCAAAGTGACGTCAGTGGGAACAAGAGGTGACCGAGACGTGTAACCAATGGCACCCCATACCATCACGCCGGGTGATACGTCAGCATGGCGATGACGAATACACGCTTCCAATGTGCGTTCACTGCGATGTCGCCAAACTCGGATGCGACCATCATGATCCTGTAAACAGAACCTGGATTCATCCGAGAAGATGACCTTTTGCCATTCGTGCACCCAGGTTCGTCGCTGAATACACCATCGCAGGCGCTCCTGTCTGTGATGCAGCGTCAAGGGTAACCGCAGCCATGGTCTCCGAGCTGATAGTCCAGGCTGCTACAAACGTAGTCGAACTGTTCGTGCAGATGTTTGTTGTCTTGCAAACGTCCCCATCTGTTGACTCAGGGATCGAGACGTGTTTGCACGATCCGTTACAACCATGCGGATAAGGTGCCTGTCATCTCGACTGCTAGTGATACGAGGCCGTTGGGATCCAGCACGGCGATCCGTATTACCCTCCTGAACCCACCGATTCCATATTCTGCTAACAGTCATTGGATCTCGACCAACGCGAGCAGCAATGTCGCGATACGATAAACCACAATCGTGATAGGCTACATTCCGACCTTTATCAAAGTCGAAAACGTGATGGTACGCATTTCTCCTCCTTACACGAGGCATCACAACAACGTTTCACCAGGCAACGCCGGTCAGCTGCTGTTTGTGTATGAGAAATCGGTTGGAAACTTTCCTCATGTCATCACGTTGTAGGTCTCACTACCGGCGCCAACCTTGCGTGAATGCTCTGAATTTGCATATCACAGCATATCCCTCCTGTCGGTTAAATTTCGCGTCTGTAGCACGTCATCTTCGCTGTGTAACAATTGTAATGGCCAGTAGTGTAATTAGCAGTAGATCAAATGGGAAGACTATGAACCATTTCTGCACTATTGGATCATAGTTAATATTGTACAATGTTCCGTGTATTAACTGTGATTCTCCTTTGGTCGGTCCCCCCTCCTCCAATGTACCTACGTTTTTCAGCAGTGTCTGTTCAGTAGCAATGTCATTTAATGCTGCGATGACTGAGACTTAGTCCACAGTGATGTGTTCAACTGCACGATTCCTTGAAAGACAGTCGGTATCCTTGTGTTTGCTTTCTTTTTCAATACTATTGTGACATCGTATTCCTTAGGCTTCAGTGACCACCCCACCAGGCTCCTCAAGAGAACCTTCCGGCTATTCAACCAGTATTCTAGTGGTCTGTCGCAATAGTAAGTGCTGTAGCAAAGAATGCACTGTGGCAACTGGGTATAACGTGCATGGTGGAGCCCGGGCTAAGCAAAGGATCTCAGTTTATTTTCTGCAGGATACATTTTGAGACCACAGGAGCTTCTGCGCCAAAATATACTGGCAACTATTTATTGCCATCCGGCAGTTTGCCCGAAATTTCATAAAACAATCTTGGTGATTGCCGTCCATGAAGGATTTTCATTTGTGGCGGCCTCTCCTCCATAGGTGATTGCTTGTCTTAGCTTCTTAAATTGGGCATCTTGGCGAGTAGCTGGTACCTCTGCCCTGCGACGTGGTGCGACAACGGCATGTTTGGGAGCGACATCTGGCGCACGGCAGTGGCCTTCGTCCCACAGGCCGACTGCAATGATTTGCAGGTGAGTGTCGTGAATAGGAGAGTTGTGAAAGTCGACGCCTTGGGGCGTAATAGTCATCGAACACACTTCTTTTTTCTCTGCAGTAGCGTACAATGTGTCGAGGTCGTACACAATGGAAACGTCCTTCAGGTGTATGTTCTTACCACCGGAGATATAGTTGACAGATGATTTGTTGTTTCTCGGTGGAGGCAAATGTTGCTAAAGACCGAATATCTCTTCTTCGACATTCGGTATTACCCTCTGATGTATGGGGTTGACATTCATGGCAGCTATCTCTTGCGTACCGGGCACGACATCTACGACTACCAAAAACTGCTGTATAACTTCTCATACTACCTGGCTTATGAGGCAAGATCATGGCGAATTTCCACAATGGCCAAAGGGACTACATTCGGGAGTCGATTTCCTCGATGCGTTGGCACTACCTGATAAACTCCGTTGTTGATGTGACATCGTTTACAGGAGAGCCCGGTATCGTCTTTTGCGACTCTTTGCGTATTTGTGAGATTTTCTCCGATTCTGTCATATCGGTATTCACAATGTCGAAACATTGTGTTTCTGAGGCTGTGTCGTTTCCCCATGACGCTGGGCGCTGTTCTTGAATAGCTTCCGACTTGCTGCTGATTGTCACAAAATGTTTTCTTGAGATCGGCCTGGAATTTGTCCCAGCTATAGAGCATTTCTTCGTTGTCTCGAATCACTGCTGGGCTGTGCCATCCAGGTAGAAGAACGCGTTTCCCAGACATATCATTTCATCCCACCTGTTGTGTTTGGCGACTGGGTCGAAACCTGTCACTTATATCCCCAAGCTGTGAACAGCATCTCCGGAAAACACTGATGGAACCAGATGTGCCGCTGACGTACTACTGGGTTGAAATCCATTAGTTTCCTAACTATACGGACTTTGGGAATAGCGTATACCAACGGGCGGAACGATACTAAGGCTTAGAGCTATTGATTTCTGGCGTGGACTGATACCGCGTCCCTGCACTATTGGCTGTACGTTCCAAGTACATCGTAAGTACTTGTCTTTGGTGACCTGTGTGGAAGACTGCCGGTAAACTGTCGTCCTAGTTTCGCCTGGTGCGTAAGCAGGCCCGGTAACTACTCGTGGCTGCCGGGTAGACTATGCGCTAGGGACTAGGAGGTCGTGCGGGTCACAATAACAGCACTTAGCCTTGAAAACACGTTTATTTCAGTGACCAACGTACATGCAGAAAAGCGCTGCCTCTTGGAGGGAGAGTGCCGCTTATTATACAAAAATTGAACGTTCCACAATATTTAAACAATTCAAACATTAGAGACTTAGAAAACCCTCTTGATATGATAAGTACTAAGTAAAGAATATTTCCTGGTGACCCGCAGTACGACAGTCAGTCATAATGCTTGCAGGGTAACTTGCTGCGATACTGTTATAGATTAGCAGGCCAACTGTCTTCACGTTGACAGAAGTCGGTTAGTCATTAGTTTAATACGAGCAGTCAGTTTATTAGAGCGGAAGGTAGTGACACATGGAAGGCAGTGGATGTATGAAGTTATATTATTCAAGTGGACTTTGTTAGAAATGAATTTAGAAGTCTTTCATGAACATTGTGTTCAACGGTGAACAATATTGGTTTAGCATACTGTATCCCTATTATTCTACACGAGCAATGACCTATCATGCCATCTCTTATCAGGCTCTTTAACTGCATCTGTCAGAATATGTTGGTACTCTGAGAAGATGCAACACTTCTCAGCACTTTCTGTTTCAAACTGTCTTCTTATAAACCAAACTATTTGCAAAAACAAGTTACATTTTCCAATACAGATATCGCACAGCAGCTGCTGAATCAACAATTTTTAACTGTATACACGACCTGTTCCGGAATGCTTAAAGTTGCATCAGCTGCTGTAAACCGTAACACAGAAAGTCGGACGTAAGGTACAATCGACTCCCGAATGTGGTCCCCTCGGCCGTTGTGGAAATTCGCCATGATCTTGCCTCCCACATAGGGCAGGTAGTAAGAGAAGCTATACAGCAGTTTTTGGTAAATGTCGGGCCCAGTACACAAGAGATAGCTGCCATGAATGTCAGCCGCATACGTCAAAGGGTAATAGCGAATGTTGAAGAAGAGATATTTCGGTTTTTAGCACCATTTGCCTCCACAGTCAAACAACAACCCAACATCAGACTAATACCGGTAAAACAACCGTAACAAAACCGTGAGGTCTTCGAAAAGGATTCTTTCTCCTATCCTGGTGACTATCGTACAAGCTAGTTGTGTAAGAGGATATACATTGTCCAGACAGGTAGGAAAGATAGGAACTTTCACACGATATTTAAAGAATGTTCCGGCCTAAAGCCAAGCGCCGGAACGCCAGTCGGAAACGAGCGACTTCAGAGGGCTGTGAAGAAAGCCAATTGCACGCTGACAGACCCTTCTCCAGGACGACAACGCGATAGCAGTGGCCTCTATGTCAAGCGCCGCTTCGGACTGGTCGCGGCCTACTTCTACAGCAGCATCAAGATTAGGCACTTCAAGACCAGCGGCTTATGAATTGTATATACCGTAGAACATTGTTTATTTGCATGTCGCCCTTTGCTTTCGACACTTGAAGTTAATTATTGTCAATGTTCAGTTCGTAATAAAACTCATTAGCACGATTTGTTTGATTGTTGTCTAGCTATCCGAGAAGGCAGGCTTCCTAGATTCCACATATCTGACGTCAAGGCAGGATTCAACAAAGAAGACGTAGATTCGGCCAATTTCAGGTCAGCTTTGACAATAAATGTGACTGACAACCAGTATCAGCTGCAGTTATCTTGCACAATGCGGTGAAAGGTCAGACACTCAATATTCGGGAAGAAATTGAAATCTTAAGAAGTCTTCATCCCCCTCCTCTCGATACAATTAAAGAACACACTGACCTGTATCACAAAAATATTTTAGTTAATTATGACGTTATTCAGCCAGTTTAAGGTGTGCATATAACGCAATATTTTTCGTTTTTTTCCCCAGATGTACAGGTTCTCTTCCCTCCTAATGTTGTGATGGTTACGTCCCCTTTCTACTGTTAGTTCCCGCTTTTCTGCGTTAAACGGTACACCATTATAACATCTGTTTCATACTGCGCCTGCGCTACGGGTCGTGTATGTTCACCGTACTTCCGGCTAATGTTTACTATCACATAGCTTTCCTGTTAGCGTTCCTGGTCGCGCATGTCGGGGGAACGGTTCTTATGACATTCATGTATTTCCACACAGTATGTGGCTTAAATTCCCCTCTTTATTTCATCGTACATGTTTCATGATTCTGGTGCCTTTTGGTATCCGGCCCTGACGTCCGAGTTCTCGAATTTTTCTAGGTCCCTCCTCCTCCCCATTATCCTTTTCACGCGATACTTTTGTTCGATGACAACATTGGGGATTTAGAATGAGCCCAGATATTTAAGTGATTTTATTTATAAGAAGCGTTTTGTTCTTTCTTTTAATTCGTTTTAGGTAGTTTCAGAAACATTAACCACATAATATCTTATCTGACATTTCGAACCTGAGGATCACTTTTTATTGCCTTGTAACATAATATTTTCATTACTACAGTTTACACCAGATGATCGAATTTTAAGTGATCCGAAACCGGTCGTGCATACAGTGAAAGATTGTTGATTCAGCAACTGCTGTGTAGTTTCTTCATTTTACAAAATAGACTTATAAATTTACGGCTGCCCATAGGAAAAACTGATTGTACTTCTACTTAGTAAGTTACAGATGGTTCACGCAATTTGACCACGTGTCTCCTGTTTATCGAACTCCTAATGTTTATTTAATATTCTTCTTGATATACGTAACGATTCCTTTACCTCAGCCACCAGAAATATCTTTTTGTCCAGAAGCAGAACGTATCAAGTAAATATTGTTTAACTAACAGCGCGACATTAACAAATATGATTGCGTTGCGGCAACACCACTCCACGCGGACTTCGCAACTCGTGAGAAGGGGGGCGCCGACAGTGGAAACGTGACGCCGTGTTATTCTCCGTCCTTCAAATATACGTTTTTATGAGAGGCTTTATACTTAACGGAGAATTTTGTTGTAACTCTGTTGGTCGGATGCTGTGTTGTCATTTGATGGGTGGGTCTTAAGTACCAGTTAGCCGAGAGCATTATTCATTGTGCGTTCTACTGGTGGCGGTAAATGATGCTAAAGATCGAAATATCCGACATTATGCGTTAAATCCTTGTAATATCTCAGATTTATATTGGTGTATTTTCATGTAATTTAGTTTTACTTGTGAAATTGGCTGAAGAGTGGGTTGATGGTACCCCTGAAGCAAGCTAGCTGCCTGTGGAATCCAACTGCAGGGGCCAGAATATTGCTGGAACTGCAAGGTGCAAGACTCCAGTCCCTCGCAATGTGGGGCTGCATCTTCTCATTCTGCCCTACCTTGGTCCCCTGTGTTACAGGGGGTGTGGCCCTGTCTGACAAATTTGGGCAGAGGCAGTAATGCATAATTAGCCAGGTGCAGTGCCACTGAGAAAGGACGGCTGATAGTTCAGCAGTGAACACGGAAGTTATTGTGACATACTGAATGGGCTAGGAAAACCTAAGCTGGATGCTGTAACAACTATTCTGCATGCTGACCCTTTAGAATTTACCAGCTACAACTCCTGAAAAGTGGAGCTAGAACACCTTTCAGCACCTGTCCCAAATGATGTCAGTGACACCTCACAGTAGCAGACCAGATGCCACCTGTCTTCATGGAGAGGGTGGGGGGGGGGGGGTCCTGCTGCTGGTGCCCAGCCCCACTCCTGCGCTAGACTTCCATACTGTCGTCTCTCTCTTCTCGACTGAGCACATTACTTCTCTGCACGACTTCACATACTCTGAGCAGAGCTGGCAGATGCCTTATCTCTGTGTGGTCTATGACGAGCTAATGGGAGCCCTGGCCATCATCTCCGAGAAGCCTCACCTGGCACGGACACGGCACTATAGGAAGAAATGTAAGGTCGCTGGACTCATGTCGTCGGTGTAGCTGAGTCGATGCACCACCTGACGTGTCTCAAATTCTGACCTGTGCATTCCATGGCGGAACACCACCACTGATCCCGCCAGCACTGGCTGCCTTTATGTCGCTATCTCAACTGTGGTATTCTTAGAACAACAAATTTTTTATGTTTCCATAACGAAATCGGACAACAGCCAAGCATCTATCTCCTGAGACAGCATGATCCACATGCTTAGGTAGTCAATCGACGACCTCTTTACCTGGCGTCGTTGCCCACCACAGCGTGCTAACCGCAGGGCACTACATCTCAAAGAACTGTCAAATGACCTGAACTCATTTTCACCCGTACAAACTACTCCTCCCCACTTACCCATCCACCACCCACCCACTTACACACACACACACACACACACACACACACTCACACACACACACACACACACACACACACACACACATCATGTTCTATGTAGATTAAAATAATGTTCACCAAAACATTCCCAGCCATAAATTTTCGATTTAAGAAAAATTTATACATTAAGTTCCCTATGGTTGAATTTGATACATTGTGAATGAAACATGACTGTAACACAAAACACAGAAAAATCACAAAAACACAAGCATGTGTTTATAAAACTTTTGTCTGTTTTCAAATTCGTGAATACGTTTCTTAAAACATGAGAAGATATATAATTTTCCTGTTATTTGATGGAAAAAATTTAAAAGACCCACTGATGATAGTGTAATAACAGTGGCCAGCCGGAGTGGCCGTGCGGTTATAGGAGCTACAGTCTGGAGCCGAGCGACCGCTCCGGTCGCAGGTGCGAAACCTGCCTCGGCCATGGATGTGTGTGATGTCCTTAGGTTAGTTAAGTTTAATTAGTTCTAAGTTCTAGGCGACTGATGACCTCAGAAGTCGCATAGTGCACAGAACCATTTGAGCCATTTGTAACCCCAGTGACACATTTCTGGGAAAAAAGAAGAAAAAAATATGTTCAGTCATGTAGAATCATATCCTTAAACGAATTTACTTGTAAGCAAACAGAGACACAAGAGTGAGCTTCAACCTCAACATGATTATTTTTGAAGATGTAGAATACAGGGCTCGGTACCTGATACGAATTGTTGTAATCTTACCTGTCTCACCTGGAATGCTGCAATCTTCCGATCTTTTGCATTAGTCCTCCACCAAAACTGCACAAATAAAAAAAGCATCACTACGGTTCACAGAGCTCCGGAACCTCTATAGAAAATTGGAATAGTGATCAACATTAACATCATTTCTGCCCTTTCTATTGCTCATGAAAACCACACATTGCATGTTGCACCACCACAAAGCGACACTTTCAGAGGTGGTGGTCCAGATTGCTGTACACTCCGGTACCTCTAATACCGAGCAGTATTGGCACTTGCATTGATGCATACCTGTATTCATCGTGGCATACGGTCCACAAGACCACCACACAGCGACACTTTCAGAGGTGGTGTCCAGAATGCTGTACACACCGGTACCTCTATTACCCAGTAGCATTTGCACTTGCATTGATGCACACCTGTATTCGTCATAGCATACTGTCCACAAGACCACCACACAGCGACACTTTCAGAGGTGGTGGTCCAGATTTCTGTACACACCGGTACCTCTAATACCCAGTAGCGTTTGCACTTGCATTGATGCATACCTGTATTCGTCATGGCATACTGTCCACAAGACCACCACACAGCGACACTTTCAGAGGTGGTGGTCCAGATTGCTGTACACACCGGTACCTCTAATACCCAGTAGCATTGGCACTTACATTGATGCATACCTGTATTTGTCGTGGCATACTGTCCACAAGACCACCACACAGCGACACTTTCAGAGGTGGTGTCCGGATTGCTGTACACACCAGTACCTCTAATACCCACTAGCATTTGCTCATGCATTGATGCATACCTTTATTCATCATGGCATACTGTCCACAAGACCACCACACAGCGACACTTTCAGAGGTGGTGGTCCAGATTGCTGTACACACCGGTACCTCTAATACCCAGTAGCATTGGCACTTGCATTGATGCATACCTGTATTCGTCATGGCATACTGTCCACAAGACCACCACACAGCGACACTTTCTGAGGTGGTGGTCAAGATTGCTGTACACAACGGTACCGTTAATACCCAGTAGCATTTGCACTTGCATTGATGCATACCTGTATTCGTCATGGCATACTGCCCACAAGACCACCACACAGCGACACTTTCATAGGTGGTGGTCCAGATTGCTGTACACACCGGTACCTCTAATACCCAGTAGCATTAGCACTTGCATTGATGCCTGCATCTCGTGGTCGTGCGGTAGCGTTCTCGCTTCCCACGCCCGGGTTCCCGGGTTCGATTCCCGGCGGGGTCAGGGATTTGCTCTGCCTCGTGATGGCTGGGCGTTGTGTGCTGTCCTTAGGTTAGTTAGGTTTAAGTAGTTCTAAGTTCTAGGGGACTGATGACCATCGATGTTAAGTCCCATAGTGCTCAGAGCCATTTTAACCAACTTGCATTGATGCTTACCTGTATTCGTTATGGCATACTGTCCACAAGACCACCACACAGCGACACTTTCAGAGGTGGTGGTCCATATTGCTGTACACACCGGTACCTCTAATACCCAGTAGCATTGGCACTTGTATTGATGCATACCTGCATTCGTCGTGGCATACTGTCCACAAGACCACCACACAGCGGCACTTTCAGAGGTGGTGTCCAGATTGCTGTACATACCGGTACCTCTAATACCCAGTAGCATTTGCACTTGCATTGATGCATACCTGTATTCGTCATAGCATACTGTCCACAAGACCACCACACAGTGACACTTTCAGAGGTGGTGGTCCAGATTTCTGTACACACCGGTACCTCTAATACCCAGTAGCATTTGCACTTGCATTGATACATACCTGTATTCGTCATGGCATACTGTCCACAAGACCACCACACAGCGACACTTTCTGAGGTGGTGGTCAAGATTGCTGTACACAACGGTACCGTTAATACCCAGTAGCATTTGCACTTGCATTGATGCATACCTGTATTCGTCATGGCATACTGCCCACAAGACCACCACACAGCGACACTTTCATAGGTGGTGGTCCAGATTGCTGTACACACCGGTACCTCTAATACCCAGTAGCATTAGCACTTGCATTGATGCCTGCATCTCGTGGTCGTGCGGTAGCGTTCTCGCTTCCCACGCCCGGGTTCCCGGGTTCGATTCCCAGCGGGGTCAGGGATTTGCTCTGCCTCGTGATGGCTGGGCGTTGTGTGCTGTCCTTAGGTTAGTTAGGTTTAAGTAGTTCTAAGTTCTAGGGGACTGATGACCATCGATGTTAAGTCCCATAGTGCTCAGAGCCATTTTAACCAACTTGCATTGATGCTTACCTGTATTCGTTATGGCATACTGTCCACAAGACCACCACACAGCGACACTTTCAGAGGTGGTGGTCCATATTGCTGTACACACCGGTACCTCTAATACCCAGTAGCATTGGCACTTGTATTGATGCATACCTGCATTCGTCGTGGCATACTGTCCACAAGACCACCACACAGCGGCACTTTCAGAGGTGGTGTCCAGATTGCTGTACATACCGGTACCTCTAATACCCAGTAGCATTTGCACTTGCATTGATGCATACCTGTATTCGTCATAGCATACTGTCCACAAGACCACCACACAGTGACACTTTCAGAGGTGGTGGTCCAGATTTCTGTACACACCGGTACCTCTAATACCCAGTAGCATTTGCACTTGCATTGATACATACCTGTATTCGTCATGGCATACTGTCCACAAGACCACCACACAGCGACACTTTCTGAGGTGGTGGTCAAGATTGCTGTACACAACGGTACCGTTAATACCCAGTAGCATTTGCACTTGCATTGATGCATACCTGTATTCGTCATGGCATACTGCCCACAAGACCACCACACAGCGACACTTTCATAGGTGGTGGTCCAGATTGCTGTACACACCGGTACCTCTAATACCCAGCAGCATTTGCACTTGCATTTATGCATACCTGTATTCGTCATGGCATACTGTCCACAAGACCACCACACAGCGACACTTTCAGAGGTGGTGGTCCAGATTGCTGTACATACCGGTACCTCTAATACCCAGTAGCATTTTGACTTGCATTGATGCACTCCTGTATTCGTCATGGCATACTGTCCACAAGACCACCACACAGTGACACTTTCAGAGGTGGTGGTCCAGATTGCTGTACACACCGGTACCTCTAATACCCAGTAGCATTTCCACTTGCATTGATGCATACCTGTATTTGTCATGGCATACTGTCCACAAGACAACCACACAGCGACACTTTCAGAGGTGGTGGTCCAGATTGCTGTACACTCCGGTACCTCTAATACCCAGTAGCATTGGCACTTGCATTGATGCATACCTGTATTCGTCATGGCATACTGTCCACAAGACCACCACACAGCGACACTTTCAGAGGTGGTGGTCCAGATTGCTGTACATACCGGTACCTCTAATACCCAGTAGCATTTTGACTTGCATTGATGCACTCCTGTATTCGTCATGGCATACTGTCCACAAGACCACCACACAGTGACACTTTCAGAGGTGGTGGTCCAGATTGCTGTACACACCGGTACCTCTAATACCCAGTAGCATTTCCACTTGCATTGATGCATACCTGTATTTGTCATGGCATACTGTCCACAAGACCACCACACAGCGACACTTTCAGAGGTGGTGGTCCAGATTGCTGTACACACCGGTACCTCTAATACCCAGTAGCATTGGCACTTACATTGATGCATACCTGTATTTGTCGTGGCATACTGTCCACAAGACCACCACACAGCGACACTTTCAGAGGTGGTGTCCGGATTGCTGTACACACCAGTACCTCTAATACCCAGTAGCATTTGCTCGTGCATTGATGCATACCTGTATTCGTCATGGCATACTGTCCACAAGACCACCACACAGCGACACTTTCAGAGGTGGTGGTCCAGATTGCTGTACACACCGGTACCTCTAATGACCAGTAGCATTTGCACTTGCATTGATGCTCTCCTGCATTCGTCATGGCATACTGTCCACAAGACCACCACACAGCGACACTTTCAGAGGTGGTGGTCCAGATTGCTGTACACGCCGGAACTTCTAATACCCAGTAGCATTAGCACTTGCATTGATGCCCGCATCTCGTGGTCGTGCGGTAGCATTCTCGCTTCCCACGCCCGGGTTCCCGGGTTCGATTCCCGACGGGGTCAGGGATTTTCTCTGCCTCGTGATGGCTGGGTGTTGTGTGCTGTGCTTAGGTTAGTTAGGTTTAAGTAGTTCTAAGTTCTAGGGGACTGATGACCATCGATGTTAAGTCCCATAGTGCTCAGAGCCATTTTAACCAACTTGCATTGATGCTTACCTGTATTCGTTATGGCATACTGTCCACAAGACCACCACACAGCGACACTTTCAGAGGTGGTGGTCCAGATTGCTGTACACACGGGTACCTCTAATACCCAGTAGCATTGGCACTTGCATTGATGCATACCTGCATTCGTCGTGGCATACTGTCCACAAGACCACCACACAGCGGCACTTTCAGAGGTGGTGTCCAGATTGCTGTACATACCGGTACCTCTAATACCCAGTAGCATTTACACTTGCATTGATGCATACCTGTATTCGTCATAGCATACTGTCCTCAAGACCACCACACAGTGACACTTTCAGAGGTGGTGGTCCAGATTTCTGTTCACACCGGTACCTCTAATACCCAGTAGCATTTGCACTTGCATTGATGCATACCTGTATTCGTCATGGCATACTGTCCACAAGACCACCACACAGCGACACTTTCTGAGGTGGTGGTCAAGATTGCTGTACACAACGGTACCGTTAATACCCAGTAGCATTTGCACTTGCATTGATGCATACCTGTATTCGTCATGGCATACTGCCCACAAGACCACCACACAGCGACACTTTCATAGGTGGTGGTCCATATTGCTGTACACACCGGTACCTCTAATACCCAGCAGCATTTGCACTTGCATTTATGCATACCTGTATTCGTCATGGCATACTGTCCACAAGACCACCACACAGCGACACTTTCAGAGGTGGTGTCCAGATTGCTGTACATACCGGTACCTCTAATACCCAGTAGCATTTTGACTTGCATTGATGCACTCCTGTATTCGTCATGGCATACTGTCGACAAGACCAGCACACAGTGACACTTTCAGAGGTGGTGGTCCAGATTGCTGTACACACCGGTACCGCTAATACCCAGTAGCATTTGCACTTGCATTGATGCATACCTGTATTTGTCATGGCATACTGTCCACAAGACAACCACACAGCGACACTTTCAGAGGTGGTGGTCCAGATTGCTGTACACTCCGGTACCTCTAATACCCAGTAGCATTGGCACTTGCATTGATGCATACCTGTATTTGTCATGGCATACAGTCCACAAGACCACCACACAGTGACACTTTCAGAGGTGGTGGTCCAGATTGCTGTACACACGGGTACCTCTAATACCCAGTAGCATTTGCACTTGCATTGATGCATACCTGTATTCGTCATGGCATGCTGTCCACAAAACCACCACACAGCGACACTTTCAGAGGTGGTGTCCAGATTGCTGTACATACCGGTACCTCTAATACCCTGTAGCATTTTCACTTGCATTGATGCATACCTGTATTCGTCATGGCATACTGTCCACAAGACCACCACGCAGCGACACTTACAGAGGTGGTGGTCCCGATTGCTGTACACACTGGTACCTCTAATACCCAGTAGCGTTTGCACTTGCATTGATGCATACCTGTATTCGTCGTGGCATACTGTCTACAAGACCACCACACAGCGACACTTTCAGAGGTGGTGGTCCAGATTGCTGTACACACCGGTACCTCTAATACCCAGTAGCATTTGCACTTGCATTGATGCATACCTGTATTTGTCATGGCATACTGTCCACAAGACAACCACACAGCGACACTTTCAGAGGTGGTGGTCCAGATTGCTGTACACACTGGTACCTCTAATACCCAGTAGCATTGGCACTTGCATTGATACATACCTGTATTCGTCGTGGTATACTGCCCACAAGTTGGTCTAGATTGTCCCACTGCTCAATGGCGATTCGCTGTAGATCCCTCAGAGCGGTTGGTGGTTCGCATCGTCCATAAACAGGCCTTTTCAATCTACCCCAAGCATGTTCGGAAGGATTCATGTCTGGAGAACGTGCTGGCCACTCTAGTCGAGCGATGTCGTCCAGAAGGAAGTCATTTACAAGATGTGCACGATGGGGGCGCGAATTGTCGTTCATGAAGACCAATATGCTGACGATATGGTTGCACTATCGGTCGGAGGATGGCATTCACGTATCGTACAGCCGTTACGGCTCCTTCTATGACCACCAGCGGCGTACGTCGGCCCCACATAATGCCACAACAAAACAGCAGGGATCCTCCACGTTGCTGCAGTCGCTGGACAGTGCGTCTAAGGCGTTCAGCCTGACCGGGTTGCCTCCAAACACGTCTCCGGCACGAATCACATGTTTATGACATATCTATCACGCACTCCATAGACAAAATGTCGTTTTTTCCAAAAACGTCTCCGACGATTGTCTAGTTGAAAGCATATGCGACCCTCATCGGTGAAGAGAACGTAATGTCAATCTTGAGCGGTCGATTCTGCAAGTTGTTGGTCCCATCGGTACCGCGCTGCATGGTGTCGTTGTTGCAAAGATGGACCTCGCCATGGACGTCGGGAGTGGAGTTGCGCATTATGCAGCCTATTGCGCACAGTTTGAGTCGTAACACGACGTCCTGTGGCTGCATGAAAAGCACTATTCAACATGGTCGTGGTGCTATCAGAGTTTCTCCGAGCCACAGGTAGCGGTCTTTCACTGCAGTAGTAGCCCTTGGACGGCCTGAGCGAGGCTTGTCATCGACAGTTCCTGTCTCATGACCGAGCACCATCGCTCTGGTTCACTCCGAGACGCCTCGACACTTCCCTTGTTAAGAGTCCTCCCTGGCACAAAGTAACAATGCAGACGCGACCGAACCGCGGTATTGACCGTCTTGGCGTGGATGAACTGTAGACAACAAGAGCAGTTTGCCTCCTTCCTGTTGGAATGACTGGAACTAATCGGCTGTCTGATTCCCTCCGTCTAATAAGCGCTGCTCATGCATGGTTGTTTACATCTTTGGGCGGGTTTTGTGACATATATGAGCAGTCAAAGGGACTGTGTCTGTGATAAAATATCCACAGTCAACATCTATCTTCAGGAGTTCTGGGAACCGGGGTAATGCAAAACTTTTTTTTTTATTTTTTGTATGTGGTCTTTAAATCTTTGCGTCTTCTTTTCTTATAAAGTTTCCTTTTTGCGAAAACTCTTCTTCAGCGAAAAGATTAAAGTCATATTACTCCTCTAAACTTTGTTTTTTAGTGCAACAGCTGCTAAGACCGCTTTCTGTAAACTTCTGGGTTCAAATCAACCCTCCTTGTTCAAACTGTTTTGTCCGCCAAAGACTACCCTCTAATTTTCCCCGCAAGGGAAACTGCGACTTTTCTCGAATTTACCATTCTTTTCGCTTAATTAACAATACGTTCCAGCAGTCATTGCATTACTGCGTCTCTGCACCGATTCACTCCTTTCATTTGTCACGTCCTCGTTAGTTAAAATTTAGCACATATAAATCTGTACCTATTGGACCAAAGCATATTCCTTACGAATAAAATGCACACAAAGTTAAGTGATGTTTTACAACCTGTTTGTATGGTACACTAGCTTTCATTTACACTTAAATAACAAAAGAAAAACAAGGAGTCAACGATGTACAAAAACACAGAGTGGTTAGAAACAGTCTGACAGCTTTGCAAGGACGTTACAGGGTGGTTTGTGGTCAGAAATAATTGTTAAGAAAAAAATTTGATACGTTTCACATTTTCTGAGTTAGTTATTGATGAAGTTAGCCAATAAGGCTATTACACATGTAAATTCGAATGGCCCACCAGATACAATACTGTCAGCTGTTCGCACAGCGTAGACGATGACGCACGAGACTGCTAAGTCATTAGCTCCTGCTCGATCATCACTCCCGTCCCATGTCCAATTTTAGGAAACCAAATGAAGAATAAGTTTGGCGACCCCGTCTGTGACGAGCTGCTTGAATCTGCACGCACTGTGGCGTGATTTGCTGACTTTAATGCTAATTAACATAGAAACTCGACGCACAAGTAGCCGAAGTGGCGTCAGATCGAAAGACTTGCACCTGGCGAACGGTCTACCCGACGGAAGGCCCTAGTCACATGACATTTACATTTTGTTTAACTCAGAAACGGCGCAACGTACCCAATTTGTATAAACCATTTCGCAGTACATTCTACCTTACAACGTCCTTAAAAGCTTTACAGACTGCTTCCGACCACCCTACATATATAGTTGCATGCGTATTTAATCATTGAAAATGTGAGAGAAAATATCTGTTACAGAGTCTCGAAGGTGTCTTGGGTTCGGGTACCGCACGCCATTGCGTCATGCACCTGGCCGGCTGCCAGAGCAGAGAATAGTCCAGCACATGCGCGCTTGCTGTCTGCTGATACCTGACCGGTCTGTGACGTCATCGCACGTAGTCTATCGTCTACCTTGGCGCACGAAGTCAAAAATTCGTGAAGAAACCGATCTGAGCTCTCAAATGGTTTTTGGAACGGTAGCATTTCCTTATTGAAATGACATGATTGTTTTAGCCGACTGTCACTTATTTCTGAGTGTTTTTAAATGACTTTGTAACAAAATGTAACATGTTTATTTACTTGACGACCTTCATGACTATGGCTCTGAGCACTGTGGGACTTAACTTCTATGGTCATCAGTCCCCTAGAACTTAGAACTACTTAAACCTAACTAACCTAAGGACATCACACAACACCCAGCCATCACGAGGCAGAGAAAATCCCTGACCCCGCCGGGAATCGAACCCGGGAACCCGGGCGTGGGAAGCGAGAACGCTACCGCACGACCACGAGATGCGGGCGACGACCTTCAGCAGCAGCTGTTATAGAACAATTATTATTGTTTTTCCCTTCTTAAGCTTATCTCAGTTTGAGATGTTTACCACGAGACCATAAAACTCACAGATATCCCCAAGGCTACAGCGTCACGAATTCACTAGAGAGATAGTTTTCTCCACATATATGTATCCCTCTAATAATTCCAGAACATACATGTCTTTTCGTTCCAATTACTTCGTATTAAATTCTCTCTCTCTCTCTCTCTCTCTCTCTCTCTCTCTCTCTCTCTCTCTCACACACACACACACACACACACACACAATGCTACCATAAATGAACGTAATACAGCCAGCACAGGTAAATTACTGAAAGTAGTGGGTTTATGAAACTAATACCGGTGAGACACTTCAGTGTCGCTGTGTTTCAACTATTATTTCATAGACAATAACTTAGTTCGGATACAAAAACGGACAGTGTCAGGGTGCCTAAATCACTGCCACCTATGTGCTGCATATTAGCAGAAAGATAGGCACACCGTGGTTTTCAAGCGATTTCATTGTGTATTTATGAGGAGAATGTTGGCCGGTTTCATGTATCTGCAATTCCAGACCCAGAAATTCAAACAATTTGCAGGATGAACTGATAAGATATACCTGCAACTATTTTACCCATCTGTATGTTTACAGATTTTTCATTTTTGTATCTGCTGAAGTACTATAAATCCCCGAAATCCAACAAATCTCTTGTCGTTCCATTTGCTACATTCATCAACCCTTGCAGCCGGCCGAAGTGGCCGTGCGGTTAAAGGCGCTGCAGTCTGGAACCGCAAGACCGCTACGGTCGCAGGTTCGAATCCTGCCTCGGCCATGGATGTTTGTGATGTCCTTAGGTTAGTTAGGTTTAACTAGTTCTAAGTTCTAGGGGACTAATGACCTCAGCAGTTGAGTCCCATAGGGCTCAGAGCCAACCCTTGCATTTTCATATGTTGATAAATAATATCTATACTGTTAAAGAAGCATCTTTTACCCAGAGAGTATGCTCTGAATTACCAACTGGGGTTCTGAACCTCGGGTTCCTACGTACAGTTTATTAGACATGCACTGATAAAGTAGCACTCTTTTAATCACGTTTTCAATTACTGGGTAGGAGGACACGAATTTTCTTGTCGTTTTTCTGCAGGCTGGCAACTGAAAGTTTTGACAGAAGAAAAAAGAAGTGCATGTTATAGCTATTCTGTGTTGAATTCACTTATAATCAGTATGTACATCACACTTCACTAGAAACCGTTTAGCATTATTTGCAAAGAGAAAATGTAGTAGAGCGTGAATGTAATAGAGCCAGTTTTCTGCAATGCCCAGTTAATTCTCGGTAACCATCTTTTCCTCACCCTTTATTTCTCCGAAAAATTAAATATAGTAACTCTTGGGCATCCATCATAATTTTCTCCACAGTTCTGCACAGAACTAAGAGACTGCATATTGTTGGTATCAAACAAGATCACAGTTTGATCGAACACATAGAAATCGTCCAATCTAGAGCACCGAAACTAATAAAAAGAAAAAAATTCACTTTAGTCATCGTAGTAACTGCACTCTAGAAGGCACTACATAGCGATACGTGCCGTGTAACGTAAATGCCTACAATACTAAAGATATACGCTATGTACAACGCCATATTTTGACGTCAAGCAGTCAATGTGTAGGCTGTGCTTTTAGGCAGTGCCGCCACTAACCGCTGTCACTATGATGGGGCAGCGGTCCTGCACGGCGTAACGCGGAAATGGATCCAAACACCGTTACCTTGTACGATGCTGAAGCAGCTGCCGCAGCCTGATGGACTGTTTAAGCAAGCTAATTGCCGCCATCCACCAATGGACTGCCTTACTGAATAAGGAATCCATTTAACTAAATTGGAATTCATTGGATGCATGTGTGCACAGCGGCCATTAAATATTGAGGTTTAAGGAAGGACGCAAATTAGCAGCAAAATCTGTAATCTATTGCAGATTTATGTTTCGGTTGTAAAATAGTCATCACAGGTGCTAAAACCCAAAAAACAGGTGTAATTAGAACAGGTACAGAATAAATATATAACACAGTTATACAAATCGATATAAGTGGAAACATAGCAAAATCATACCATTACTAACAGTCATACACGTCAAACACGTCAGAGCATAAACTTGTGAAAAATGGCACTGGCCTTTACACAGCAGAAACGAAACTGCGACCGTTTCTTACAACCAGCGCAGACGGCATGATTATTCGTCATCAAGAACCTGTAGTGCCATCTATTGGAGTATACATCCAAGAAAGTATATTTTCATTTAAATGAAGACCATAACTGGTAAATGAATCTAAAAATTTACACAATGAATACATAAATGCATAAACACAAGCTACGGAGTTTACATACAAATAAAGTCGTGGAGGACACGTTTCATCCCCTACGGGACTACATACTGACAAAAGCATTTTCAAATTCGAAAATTGTTCAAATGGCTCTAAGCACTATGGGACTTAACATCTGAGGTCATCAGTCCCCTAGACTTCGAACTACTTAAACCTAACTAACCTAACGACATCACACACATCCATGACCGAGGCAGGATTCGAACCTGCGACCGTAGTAGCAGCGCGGTTCCGGACTGAAGCGCCTAGAACCGCTTGGCTACAACGGCCGGCCAAAAGCATTTTCTATTTTACAATAGTTTTAATAGATTAAGATCCATTTACGGGAGGTTTGTACAACATATTTCATTAATGTGTGTGTCAAAGAGTGTAAAGTGATACTGTGAATAAACCTGGAGAATCTATGGTAAAATAAAATAACATAAAATCGTACCATAGCCATCATGTGGCCTCCACTCTGGAATTATGCAGATATGAATGTGGTTGTAACCTAAAGATCTTTATGTTAAACAACCAAAAATTTGGTCTACTATTAATTTACACACTTTCACAGTGTCGTCTTTTGTAAAAGCTGCCATTACAAACTTTTAAAAGTATATTGCTGTGGCATAAAAATATATAAATAAGAGACAAAAGAGCTAGAGCATTTTACATATCAGATAAAACTCCATCTGCCTGCAGCATAATATCAAATCGTCTACAAATATGTAAAAACATAACCATTAAATCAAATATTAAAAAAAAGTTACAGTGCTACCCTACCAACTGGTTAAAACCAGCAAAGAGTGCCATGGAACAACTATTTTGGAGGACAAACACAAACTGAAACAAATACAAGCAGCACACTCGTACGATAAACTGCCAATCTGTTGATTAACGGACGGTGATTAAAATCAAGGAATTCCTCAACCACGTCGACCGCACCTTTTCAAACTATATCATTGCCGTTGACCTCAATATTGGTAGTAGATCCCCTGCAGAACACCCACGGTGTCGTCAGTTCGCAGACTGGCCCAAAGTTTGAATTTCATCCCATCTATGTTCTATAAGTACCGTCAGATCTTGGAATGCCATGCACTTCACCTCGCTTTCTGCATCTGTTTACCTTCCCCCACAAGGATCCTTTACCACCTCATCAAATTACGGCGTCTCCTCAACTCATACTGAACCTCTCCGAACCACCTGCACAATCTCTGAAACCGAGCGAGGTGGCACAGTGGTTAGCACACTGGACTCGCATTCAGGAGGACGACGGTTCAAACCCGCGTCCGGCTATCCTGATTTAGGTTTTCCGTGATATCCCTAAATCGCTTCAGAGAAATGCCGGGATGGCTCCTTTGAATGGGCACGGCCGGGTTCCTTCCCGATCCTTCCGTAAGCCTATGGGACCGACGACCTCGCAGTTTGGTCCCCTTCTCCAAACCAAGCAATCAACTATCTGCGAACTCGACTCCAATAGTACTACAGCTTAAACCGCGTGCGATGCCACACTTCTACCACCACAATCCTGCACCCAAAGAAATTTCAACGGTCTCTCCCTCACAGATCATTAACTCCACCCCGAAATTTACCCATCCTACTAAATTTAGATTCACCCCACTTATTCCACATTATCAGAACACCCTCTCCCTCCCCTCTCGTCATTTGCATGCAGTCTTTTCTCCACTTCCTCCCTATTTCTCTACCCCTGAAAATTTTAGCCTCACTAATATTCCCATCTGAAGATTGTGTTGATTTTTCCGCTGAAAGATACCACCACCTCCTGCGCATATGGGTCGAGTCGGAATGAAATAATAAAAAAATTTAATGAACTACACGAGAAAATAAATTTCACATGTGAGGTGGAAAATGATGGTTCTTTTTAAATTCCTGATTTAAATGCCAGTAATGTGAATGATAAACATTGCTTTGGGATTTTCCGCAAGAAAACCTTCTTGGACTGTATTGTCAACTACGATTCAAATCATGCAATTCAACACAAATATTTATTCTTTAATTTTGCTTTCAACCATTTAATTAAACTTCCATTGTCTCATAAAGAGCAAAAGTTGGAAAGGAACACAATTAACTACACTGGCAAAACGAGTAACTACCAACCAAATGATGTACTTAAAATTAGTAATAAATTTTCTAGAAAATACAAGAATGACAGAGCACTGAGTGAGAACACTAGAACAACATAATAATAAGAAATATATCTCCATGCCATATTACGAAACATTTAGAGAGGATCGCTGCGATCTTTAAAAAACGTAAAATTAACATTTCCTTTTCTATAATAAACAACTACAGCTGATTTTCGCTAATGGTGTCGACAAAAGTAATGTATATTTCATGAGTCTGGCGTATATAAAATCCAGTGCCCAGTCTGCCCAGGCGTAGAAAAGAAGTTCGCTTTGGCGAACACGTAGCTCTGGAGAGAAGGGATATTGCGGGTAAATCTGATTTTGCCGCCCACCATGATGGGAGCAGATACGGGGCTCCATCTACCTCGTCACATGTGAAGTTGCTGCATCGATCCGGAAGGGGATGGTTAGTGGACATTCTGGAGTAAGTGAGATATTTTGCCATCGCAAATCCTCTGGCGTCCATCTGTTTAATAAGCAGGTGCTAGTAAAAAATACCCATTTTTGGGAGCTTTTTGAAGACCCCCGTGTCAAAAAACAAATGGCGTCTCGACCCATAAGGGACATGTACAACGTCTCTTTCTTTCTTTACTGCTATTGTATTCTCTTTGCCCCGCATGGGCGGGGCGTGCGCTGCCAGCGGTACAATACCCCGCTCTTCAGCCTAGAGAAGTTTCAAAAATTAACGGCGACACGAAAAAACATATTTACGGACGCAAAAATGTAAAAGGATTTTAAAATAGAATATAGATGCCATTAAAGAGACAGCTTTAAATAAACAGACTTTAACTGACATTTAAAACTTTAAAATGAAAATGAAATGGCAACGTTCGTTAAAATGAGGTACGGTACTTTCATTAAAGAGCTGGAGGATCTGAGCTGGCTGAAGAAGCTGTGGGCGGGGTGACGCGTTTGGATGATGGCGAGTATTAATTTAAATCCGTTGAGTTGTATTTGTAGAAAGAGGGAAGTTAGAAAGGTTTGTATTTGTAAAAACGAAAAAGAAGGATGAATCTAGTGGACAGACAGGGCCGCGGTATCAGAGGAGGAAGGAGGGAGTGAAAGAGAGAGAGAAGAGGGAGGGGGAGCACTGATGTGTCGTGGAAATAGGGGGAAAAGCTGTGGTGTATAAATATCGGAGTCGATTTCATTGTCTGGGAGATGGGGTCGGTTGAAGTTGTGTTGGGAAACGATATGGAGTGACTGTATGACTGTAGGTGTGGGGGGACGGTGTTATTTGATCAAAGGGAGATAATGGGGTTATTGGAACTAGTCTTCGGATACTGTAGGAGATGGGGAGGTGTTCAGTGAAGGTGAGAAGAGGTGGAAATATGATAAGATGCTAGAGGATCCATACGAGAAAAGGTAAAATGATCCAGAAAGCGAGATGGAGTGCATAGCTATCGAGGATCTGGAGGGACTTACTTACATAACTTTGGTTGGTGGAGCTCTAGGTAAGATTTGCATAGTAGAGAATGGCTCAGATCAGGATTTTTCAGATGTGAAGAATGCCGAAGGGGTGTAATCCCCTTGTTTGGTCTGTGTGTAATTTTAGTAGTTTTACTCTATCACGCTCATTCCTTTGGATACTTAGTAGGTGGCGTTTCCACCTTAGCTTCCGGTCGAGGGTTAGTCCAAGGTATTTGAGTTACTAGGTGGTCTGAGAAAGTTCCTTTCACACACAATTTTTAACGCCGTATCTACGTGTAGCCGCACGTAGAAATGGCGTTTTATGTTAATACCTGATGAGGGATAAATTCCGAAAAGCTTCATATGAGCAATAAAGTTGTCCTTTGCCCTATGTTTGACTTTTACCATTGCGACCCAGTCAACTTGAATGCAGAACTACAGATTATTGTCGTAATTCGCCTGCCTCCTCTATGATTTTATGTCAGATTTATAATATTTTAGTGTGTTAGTTAACTGGACAGGATGATCTTAAATGGTGTGGTAGAAGTCATGGGCACGAAAGGTGTGTGTTGTTCGTACTATGATTATTGTCCAGGTTTTAAAGAGGTCGATCTTGTGGAGCCCTTAACCAGGAGGTAAACTGATTGAGGTGAATTTGGAAGGATCGTTGGGATTTCTGGATATTAGGGAAGAGGGCGAGGAAGGCGATACCAAAGGACGTGTACTGGTGCGGTTGGTTCGGGTATATCAGCAGTGTAATGGAGATAAATTAAGAGGATGGAGGACGGAGCTTTGGGGCACTCTGGCAGTAGCATGGAAGGTAAGGAAATGTGTATTGTTCATAGTGACAATGGAGGGGTGATAACATAGGAAGGATGCAATAAGGTGTACATAATTAACTGAATGTGCGTATGTCTGGAGTTTGAAATGGGGATCAGAATGCCTTACGCTGTCGTAGGCTTTCTCTATGTCGAGTGAGACAAAAATAGCGGATTTACAGGAGTTGATTTGGTGGGACGGAAGATAGGTGTAGGAACTGCTCATCAGAGGAGAAATCGAGACTGAACCCACTTTGGTTAATGGGAAGGAGATGGTGTTGGTTCTGGTGTTGGTGGATGCGTCGAGTGGGTCTGAATTAGAAGACCTTCCTTAACACTGAGGTGAGGCAAAGAGGGCGGTAGGAGGAGGAATCTGTAGAAGATTTCTGTGGTTTGAGAGAAAGGAGAGTTTTGAGGTTTAGATGAATGAGAATAATAACCGGTGGAGAGGGTAGTGGTATGAACCGTTGCAAGGGTGACTAGAAAGGAGAGGGGGCATTCTTTAAGGTGTCGATAAGTAATGCAGCTTGATGTCGTATGCTGTGATTGTTGTATGTAATTCTGTTTTTAGGATTACATCCAAGGACTCGAAGCTGAGAGGTAGAGATGGGACAGCAATATTTGTACGTTCGAGAACGGTAGGGAACACTGAGTAATCAAAATGAGGGTCATTAGGTATGCAGAAGATGTCGGAGAGATAGGATACCAAGTAGTCAGCTTTGCTCACATTGTCAGGCAAGGGATGGTTGTTGTGGAGGAGCAGGTAGTGCGGTTTGGGGTTAATGCCAGTGAGTCGATGAAATACTTTCCAGTACTTAGAAGAGTTAATGGGAAGCATAGTGTAGAGTCTGGTAAAAGTCTGATGTCAGTCCCGATATATTTTTTGTTGTTGTATATAATGAATTACTGATGTTTCTCTGCATTTTCCAGTGGTGTTTGCATGTATACCGGTCACGAGTTCACAAGCAGAAGGGGATGTACAACGTCTGCGTAGACCGTCCCTTGTTCGACAGAGCGGCAGCTAACTATACGAAGGCGCTGCTTGTGTTTATTTCAGTTCTGTTTTTGTCTTCGAGATGATTGTTGCCTGGTATCATTACTAGTTTTTACGTTAGTCTGTATGATAACAATACAAGTGAACATTAATAAAACCGACAAACTGAAGGACGAATTTCTGACTGGGAATAGAGGGAGAAAGGCCCTATGAAAATGTGTCCTTAAACGGACGGCGTGCGTGCAAAGACAACAACTCGTCCAGGAATACACCACGTTATAACGGATGTTCAAAGTGACCACCATGATAGGGATGGTGGTGGTTGTTATGCAAGACTTTGGCTTACACCATGTTAGCGAGCCACTTGCCTGGAACTTGCACTAGGGTTCGTCTCAACATCCTGCACAACCTGGTCCTTCAAATCTGGTGTAAGCACAGTCCGCCGCCTCCGTGCACGTTCGTCTGTCTGAAAGGACCCACGATCATACAAGCGCCCAAAAAGGGCTTGAATTGTTATGTGATGTGGTTAGTGTCTGAAGGGAACTTGTTTTGGTATAGCCCTGCTGCCTCTCGACCGTTGCTGTCTGCTTGGCCGTACGCAACACCCCCTCTACTTTTTCGTTACACGAATACAGGACAGTTCTGCTGATTCAGTACGCTGCGCCAATCACACTGCCTGCAACAGACAAAGAACAGATGACAAGTGATCAGAGGAACTGTCATTCATCAACGCCCTCTACCGTGGCAACTATACATTTGCGGACACATGTTCATACGAACTTGGCTCCTCCATTTCCAGTCAGGAACCCATCCCTATTGTTTGTCGGTTTTACTAAGGTTCACCCTGTACAGCTTCTACAAGAGAGCCACAGTCAGTTTTTTGAAACTAATGTGTAAAAATAGAACCATTGAATGATGGTTCTGCCTTTACATTTTTACATTTTAGTAGACGATTTGATATTATCACACTGGGCACTCAGATCTGTATCAGATATGGATAATGCCTTAGATTTTTGTCTGTGATTCACATACTGTCATTCCACGACAATATACTTAAGAAAATAACGACTTGATATTATGCCACCAGGCAGACAGATGCATATCAGATATGGAAAATACCTTTGTTTTTTCTCTGATTCATATATTGTCATCCCACAACAATACACTTACGAAAATAAGTTTTAAAAGATTCTAATGGCTGCTTTTGTTATAAACAGGAATATGAAAGGAATATTAGTCCGAATTTTTAATTCTTTGATACAAAGCTGCCTTTTCACTCAAATGCACGTAATTCCAGAGAATGCCTCATGACGTTTATGGCACGATTTTAAGTATTTTTTTTACTGTCAAATTTTCAAGCTTTCTTCACAATATCTCTTTATTTGCTTTTACACACGTTAATATGTTTTATAAAGCTTTTGTAAATGGCTTTTATTCCATTAGTTTCATTATAAAATTCAAAATGCTTTTACTGCAATGTATTCCCATAGAAGACGCAATACGTACGAATAAGTGGAAAAAAAATCAGTCAACGCTTCGTGTCGAAGGATATACGCGTTCGTCAAGCGTAAAGCATGAGCAAGTGCGTACCGCAACTGTCGCTTGGAATCGTCAACTGTACAATCCCCGTCCGCGTCTCGACAGGCGCGAACCGCCATCGTTCGTGGATCGGACTATAGGAAGTTGTTTTTTTACACTCACTGTCTGTAAGTTGGTACTATACAGTCTGTCTGCTCCCTCAACAGCTATTACCGTTCAGAACATTTAACCTGCGTAAACAATGGTGCTTGAGAGAGCAGAAAGGTCTCTTAAATTCACGTTCATGTGAAAGTGACGCCACACGAACTCCAAGATAGGGTTGCTGACGATAAAACCGATATATTGACATATTTCCAATAAATATCGATATATATCGGCACTATTTCTTCTCCCGGTACGTCGACATCAAAATGGCAATAACGAGTGCCAAAATTTTTATTTTATATTTTATCACAATTTGGGTAAATACTTCAAATTGTTCTTTTGAAATTGTAGTAGAACATAATTGTACTTTCACTGTGTGGAAGAGTCTTACTGCTTGTTGAGCTTTCATCACGTGCACTCTTTTTCTCTGAATATGTGAAGCAAGTTTAGGTGGAACAAAAGAAAAGTCTGATTGTACTGGGGGTGACGGTGTGAATGGAATAGTACAAAAGTTGCGTTAAAAATTATTTTTAACGCAATCAGTGTGCTACTTCTTCATTATGGCGATCTTGAAAAACAGTTACTGAAAATGACGAACAAAATTCTGAATGACAGGATTGGTCTTTGCAGTGGGTGGAGACGTGTGAGGCTTAATGCAGACGTAATGGCCGCAACGTTTACCTCCACCACGCTATTTTGGCACTACAACTGCTGGGTCACTGACGTTGGCAGAAATGAAAAAAAAAAAAAAACCAGAAAGTCGACATGAAATGTTCAGGGCAAATTCGATATGTGACGAAACCGAACAACGGACACGACGGACACCTTTTGTTGTGCCACTTACATTAATTACACTGTTAGCAAAGTGGCTTTCGCCAAACGTGAACGTGCATTGTTTTTCTTTCAAATCTTACTCTATGGGGGATAAGCAGACGCTAACTTGCTGATGTACAGAATATCTAACAACAATCAATACTTAAATATGCAGCTCCGGCTAATCCTGGCCGGCCCAATGTGTGGAGTTATAGTGTTTGTAGTTCAGTTTTGTAGTTGGAGAAATACTCCACTTCCAGCGCATTATTAAATCAATCTGCAGTAATTTTCCTTACTTGGAAAGCTGCCAGAAAATAGTAAAGTTGATCTGAAGTGAAAAAGATTATAAATTGTTGCATTTAAGTACTTTGATCAGAATCACAAAATTTTATAGGCTAGTTAATGAAGCAAAGCAAAGGCTCCTTCAGAGCCAGTGTAGTTCGATTTGCATTTTGTTTAACTGCTTCAAACCGATTTTAACAATGAAATATTTACCATATTAGGTTCCTAATGCAAGTTAGTTATTGCACAGGCATAGAGACCATGTACTAAGCAATGATTTTATAGAGCATGGTCATTAATAGACCCTCTGATTGAAATCCCTTTTTAGTATTGCTATTAGTTTCATGTCTGTTAATGATTGGTTCTATAAACTGCTGCATATAGTACATTTAAGGTACGTGTTTTCGAGAGGCATTTGTTACCGTTTGCTGTCTCGCTGGCCATTTATTTGTCTCATTTCCAAGTTACTAGTACAGTTATCTGCAAGGTTACATCACTGTGTTGTAGGGTGAACAGATATTAAGAAAGAGTTAAGTGTGTGTGTGACAAGGAAGGCTAGGCTAGCCTTAGCACTGCCTTCTCCTATATTATATTGCTTGACACGAGAATGCCTAATTAGGCTAGCAACCGATATTAGTACGTAACGTTACAACTTGCTTTTGTGCTGGGACAACGTCTGTTCCTGACCCACCTGTTTACTGTTCGTTATACTCTGCTGAAAAAGATATCACAGTCTACCGTTCACAAAAAACTTGACGTTATTAAAATTGTTACAAACGATTGACCGTGACTCTTCCGTATTAACACGTAGCTGGGGTAACGTAAGTCGTACATTTGTTGGTGTTGAGAGGAAATAAATGGAAACGCAAGGAAAATGAACACCAGCCATCACATTCTGTTACCTTATAATTACTATAGCTAAGTGGCATATCTACCTTCTGACTGCCGGTCCTAGAGCTCTAATGCAATACGATGTGCCCATAAATTATATTTACAACTTGAGACAATTCCTTTAAAACTATACTACTTAAATTCAAATGGTTTCCTCACTCATATACATCAACGTGTGCATCCTTAGTGACACGAACAATATGTAGTCGGAAGCACATTCTCTCCATGTTCGATTCAAGGTCTCCACGATGACATGTTCAAATACATTGAAAGTGCGTGCCTTCAAGTTCTGTAAGTCCCTAAACTTGGTCTGGTGCACCACAGCATTTACAGGAAGAAGTGTAGTTGTGTGAAGTCGGGGTATCGTGGCTGTCATCGAATTGGAACGTCTCGTCCAATCCATCTATCCGGGAACTTTTCATTTAGAAATTGCCAGGCTTTTAGAGACCAGTGTGGAATATGACATCAGGTTCCAATTCTGGCTGAAGAAATTCTTGTAACATGTTCAGGTAAACACCATCGATGACGGCAGACTCGATGAAAAAGAATGGACCAATGATGCAATTGTGCATCACTCCGCACCAGAAACTGACCTTGAGACTCTTTCCACTTCACTTGTAAGATGAGGACCATGCAAATCCTATGTACTAACGTTATAACCAATCAGTTTGCGGGATACATGACATGTTGCCTCATCGGACAAACAAATCTTTTCCAAAAAGTCATTGTTTGCATCAGTGTTGCCTAACATAGCCACCGGAAACTGTGCTGATGTTTGTCTGTAGGCTTTAACACTAGCAATACCAACGCATTATCGGCAACAAGTAATACCAATGGGGAGAGGGGGGCGGGGATACCATGTGCCCACCGCCAAAAAAAGCTAAAAACAAGATACAAATTCCGTTAAGTGTGTTCATCTTTTATTAACAACGCAATTTTAAAATGGTTATTGATGTATAAGTAGAGTGCTAAATCTGAAAATATCTTTTAGCACAAACTTATTAATACGAACGTATTTTCCGTAATGTTTATTCCAAGTGGAGAGGTGCTTTAGGACCACAACAATTTTTTTTTAATTCAAATTGTGTTAATATTGGCGTTGATTTTTATTCACAACATACTTTTGAAAGTTATGTACGTATGTAAGAGGGGCCATGAACCTGAAAATATGAATATGACATTTGTTGCGAAAAGTCGCATTTATAACTAAAACTCAAATTTTTGGATTAAGTTTCACTGACAAATCTAAAACTGTTACATAATCTGATATAACGAATAATTAAAAACATTTTTTTTTAATTTTGAAACATAAAGTACCAGACTAGATTACGATTTTTTCAAAATGTAGGTACACAGTTCCCCCCCCCCCCCTTGCCCACCCCCCCCTCCACCCCTCCTCCACGATATTGCGAGGGTTAATGTGGGAAGCAGCTGCACCTTGTAGGGATATAGCCATAGCGTTTTGTGCAACATATTGTGCACTGTTGACCATCTAATTCCCACACGCACCACTTTTTTCGGACTCCTTGCTAACGCCTGCCGTACCTTGTCCACATTGGCGTCTGAAACAGATGAGCGAACCGCCCACATTTTCCATAAACGACGTATACCAAGCCTGTATGGTTGGTCGGTTAGTATCGGATGTCGTCTGTTTGAACTACGTCACACAATAAGCTTTCTCCTGTGGCGTCCACATTTTATCAGGTTTTTAAGTTCAGACCGAGTGACGTGTGCAGTGGCTAACACGCTGGACTCGGATTCGGGAGGACGACGGTTCAAACGCTCGTCCTGCCATCCTGATTTAGGTTTTCCGTGATTTCCGTAAATCGCTTCAGGCAAAATGCCGGGATTGTCCCTTTGAGCCGGCACGGTCGACTTCCTTCCCCATCCTGCGCTAATCTGATGGGACAGATGACGCCACTGCTTGGTCTCCCTCCCCCAAAGCAACCAATCAACCAAGATCAGTTTTGCGTCACGTGGAAGGCAAGGAAACTTTTTGGGTTATCTTATCACATACTGAAAACCATTTGTTAATATCTAGCGTAGGTTTAAGATTGTTAGAGTTGTTGCACAGATAATTTATGAACAGCCTGTAGTTTCGCCACGGTGGTCGTAGCGGTCGGTCACGTGGTATTCACGTACGTGCGCTGCAGCCAATGTTTACAAGTTACCCGCTATTTGTGTCGTCTTCGCGTAGCGTCTGTTACAGAGCTGCATTATACGGAGAGTCTTTACACTCTTTTATGTCGAACAACAGCAACCTACCTACGGAAGAACACTGTGAAACTGGAATTCGCCAAGGACAACGAGAGGCCGAATGCTCTCGAAATTCAAAACTGGCTAACTACCTGCATGAACTAACAAGATATCGAGCGCACAGCGTGCAATTTAATACTAACGAGTCAGTCTACTATTTCAGACTTTGCTCTGAACTGGGCCGAGTAATCCTTTAGTGTTCTGGTGACTTAAGAGTCTATTTTAACAACAGGCTATATCACTAAGTTTATCGTTAGTCGAGTCGAAGGCCACTTGACAAATGTATCTGTCTTAAACATTTTCAGGGAAGTTCTAAACACATCAATAAGTTTCAAACTGCAGACTTGTGGAAGCGTTCGTACAACTCGGAACGAGACCTGAGCGGATTTTTTTCGTTCCCTTTCCCAAGTAAGACCTATCAAAATGGAAGTTCAAAAACTGATCACGTTCACAGTGAGTTTGAATGACAATCAGGCATACGTTACAAACATGTAGTAGTACCCAGCATGCTTCATGTGTAATGAAACAGACTACGTTAAACAGTGCTGTCACAGACGAATATTCCGTCTTCAACTCAACGTAACCAAACGTAAAATTTTATTTCCTGATCTCGGAGTAGGAATACACGGAGAACAGTTAGCAAACGGTGCCACTTAGGATGAAAGTCATTCAGTTTCTGTTAATGGTCTCAAGGCGGTAGGTAACTGGCCTGAACACAGTAGTGATGTCCAAAATATTTTAAACGAATGTGCATGTACGCTTTTAGGCGCATATGAAAATAGTCAGAATGATATACGAGTGTTGCCCAGAAAGTAATGCACGACATTTTTTTTCTCAGCCGAAAACAGTGCTACGAATGCGAAACGTTACATATGTGTTATTTGAAGTCTCCTAAGTGAGCGCGCCAAGTTTCCGACACTTCCGACAGGTAGCGTAGCTGCAGAACAGTTTCAAAATGGTGTCTGTAGGCGATGTACGTTACAAGCAACGTGCCATCATTTAATTTATCATTGCAGAGGAAGAAACTTGGGAAATATTCACAAACGCTTGTGCAAAGTCTATGGAGCATCTGCAGTCGACAGAAGTACAGTTAGTCGCCGAGCACGGAGGGCGAGGTCATCAGAAGGCGGTTCGGCGGAACTCAACGATTTGCTGCGGTAGGAGAGACCATCCACGGCTGTCACACCTGAAGGCGATGAGGCGGTGATTCATACAGCATAGCACTGGCTCCTCCACCATGACAAGGATTGGTGCCAACAGGGCATACGCGCTCTTGTTTCGCGCTGGAGAAAGACCATATAACGCGATGGAGATTACGTGGAAAAATAGGGTGTGTAGATACAACGCCATTTTTTCGTGTGTGTAATTCTCATTATGTTCAAGAAACAATTGTTGAAGAAAAAAAACTATGGTGCATTACTTTCTGGGCAACCCTCTTACCAATGCGGAATACTGAAGCATTATACAACTCTCAGCAACATGTTAGTAGCGTGGCTGGATATAATAGCACAAGCAATGTACAAGGGGGCACCCAAAAGCGAGAATTATTTTTTAAAAGCTATATAGTTTCAAATTGTTTACAAAGAAACCTTATCCTCTTCAGAAGACCCTCCATTACAACTAATACTTTTACCCTAAAAGTGCTTCCAATGTTCGAAACATTTTTTTGTAGTCATCTTTAGAAAGGGCTGACAGTTCCTTCTCCGTTTGCTTTTCTTGACTTCTTCAACGTTGTCAAACTGCTGTCCTTTCATGGCCCTTTTCATGCGTGGAAATAAGAAAAATTCGCACGGAGCCAGGTCACGCGAGTAAGGTACGTTGTGCATCGGAACCATGACACTTTTAGCCAAAAACTGTCTAACAGAAGTGGCTGTTTGAGCAAGTACATTGTTGTGACGGAAGAACCAGTCTTCTGTGTGCCACGAATTGGGTCTTTTTTGATGAACACTGTTGCACAATCTTCTTAAAACTTACAAATAAGAGGTCTGGTTGACGGTCTGACCTAGGAAACAAACTCTGAATGAACAACGCCCTTGGCAAATCAGCGTTGTTTTGATGTTTGATTTGACTTAACGACATTTTTTTGGACGGAGTGACTATGGTGTCTTTCATTGCCTTTATCTGTTGGTTCCTTTCTGAGTCGTAGCCATAGCACCGTGACTCATTACTAGTAGTGACCTTTGACAGAAAATCTCGATCAGTTTTAAGCTGTTGTTTCAGAGTGGGACATGTTTCAACTCAACGTTCCTTTTGATAGAGCCCAAGGAACAAACTTAGCAGCAACCCTTTTCATTCCCAAATCATCAGTTAAAATTCGCTGAACAAGAACTCCAACTTATCTCTGACAGTCAATCATTTG
This sequence comes from Schistocerca piceifrons, assembly GCF_021461385.2. Taxonomy (NCBI): domain Eukaryota; kingdom Metazoa; phylum Arthropoda; class Insecta; order Orthoptera; family Acrididae; genus Schistocerca; species Schistocerca piceifrons. Next base: position 1,021,058,320 of record NC_060139.1, on the reverse strand, counting down.
TCTGTAAACGGTCTGTGAGCACAAGCTCACGGATCTTTTCAATATTTTCGTCGATGCGGGCAGTTGATGGACATCCAGAATGAGGTTTGTGATCAATCGACATGCTACTATTTTCAAATGGAGAAAACCATACGTACACTTGAGTTTTACCCATAGCGTCATCTTGGTAAGCTGGTTTCAACATGTAACCAGTTTTGGCAGCATTTTTGCCGGTTGGAAAGCAAAATTTCACAGCAGCACGTTGTTCTCTTGAATTGTTGTTGTTGTCGTCTTCAGTCCTGAGACTGGTTTGATGCAGCTCTCCATGCTACTCTATCCTGTGCCAGCTTCTTCATCTCCCAGTACCTACTGCAACCTACATCCTTCTGAATCTGCTTAGTGTATTCATCTCTTGGTCTCCCTCTCCGATTTTTACCCTCCACGCTGCCCTCCAATACTAAATTAGTGATCCCTTGATGCCTCCGAACATGTCCTACCAACCGATCCTATTTAATTTACCCAAGAGGACGCTATCAGCATTTAATCATACAGTAAAGCTGCATGCCCTCGGGAAAAATTACGGCCGTAGTTTCCCCTTGCTTTCAGCCGTTCGCTGTACCAGCACAGAAAGGCCGTTTTGGTTATTGTTACAAGGCCAGATCAGTCAATCATCCAGACTGTTGCCCTTGCAACTACTGAAAAGGCTGCTGCCCCTCTTCAGGAACCACACGTTTGTCTGGCCTCTCAACAGATACCTCTCCGTTGTGGTTGCACCTACGGTACAGCTATCTGTATCGCTGAGACACGCAAGCCTCCCCACCAACGGCAAGGTCCATGGTTCATGGGGGGAGGTCTCTTAAATTATCCATCATGAAAAACGAAACAGGAATAGGCCGCGTGGTTCTAGGCGCTACAGTCTGGAGCTGAGCGAGCGTTACGGTCGCAGGCTCGAATCCGTGTTCAGGCATGGATGTGTGTGATGTCCTTAAGTTAGTTAGGTTTAATTAGTTATAAGTTCTAGGCGACTGATGACCTCAGAAGTTAGGTCGCATAGTGCTCAGAGCCATTTGAACTATTTTGAAACAAGAACAAAACAGTGGTAGCAAAAACAATTACTGCAGATGAACAGAACAAGCCAGGTTCGACAACACAATCGGCACTGAACTGGCAAAGAGTTGTGATATATAGGCCTAGCGGCAGAATTGCTTACTAGACAAGCCCAAAAAGGAAAAAAAAATGGTTCAAAGGGCTCTGAGCACTATGTGAACTGCCTCGTAGAGACACCAGACGGTAAATGAGATGAAGTGACATTAAAATCACGTGTGGACAGTATACAATAATCATCTCGGAAAAGTCCGTTGTAGAGTTCGTTCAGGATTAAGTTATGGGCGATCAGTCGTACATCCAATAGAACCACGTGCGGGTTCACTTTCTGAAACAATAGAACGATAACAGACAGACATAGGTGAGCTTAAAAATTTTCGCAACCCTTCAGGCTGGCTGGTACAGCAACCGCATAAATATTACAGGGTGTTTCAAAAAGGACTTCACAACTTGGAAAATCCATATAAATAAATACATAGTACCTGCAGAGGTGATTGTAGTGTAGGGAAATATATCAAGATCCTTCTCGTGTGGTTTTCTAGTGCCGAATCGCTCCATAAGGAGCCCGAGCGGCAGCTGCGTTAAAGATGGCTGCCTTCACTGGACCCGAGTGTGCTAGCGTAATTTCCGTACCAAGTACGCTAAATATCCTCCTAGTAGGCCTACAATTTATAAGTGTCATAAGTGTTCAGTAGAAACGGGGTGCTCGTTAAGACATGGGAAATCATCACGTCGCCCAAGCACATCTGACGACGACGTTGAGCGAGTGAGACAACGTTTTGTCAACAGCCCTACAAAAACGAGTCGGCGTGCATCTCGCAAACTGCAAATCCCACATACGACTGTATGATGTGTGTTGAGAAACCATTTGCATTTGAAACCGTACATATTGACGATCGTACAAGCAACAAAAGACACTGATAAAATTGCTCGCAAGAACTTATGTGTGGATATGTTAAATCTATTGCATGAGGATGAACATTTCTTGGGCAAAATCATTTTTTGTGACGTGTCGACTTTTCACTTAAGTGGTAAGGTTAACACACATAACTGTTGGATTTGGGGCAGTGAAAATCCACATTAAATATAGCGACGTGTTTGTGATAGCCCTGAACTGAACGTTTTTTATGTATTGAACAACAGCAAAGTGTACTGCTCCCTTTTTTCCGTGAGAGAACCAGCAACGGGATAGTGTACCTGGATATGTTACAACAAAGTTTTATATCACTGATCGATGAGGATGACCAAGAACGAAATGTTTACTTCATTCAAGTTGGTCCACCACCCCACTACCTGGCGGACGTCCGGGTTTTCTCAGTGACCGCTTTCAAGGTCAGTGGATTGGCCGTGATGCTCCAAAAGCATGACCCCCACGTTCCGCAGACCTGACACCACACGACTTTTCTTTATATAGAGATTCAGCAAGGATATCATGTTTGTACCACCCGCCGGCTTCTCTGTCTGACCTTAGAGCAAGAATTAACGCCGCCATTGAGCAAATTACACCTGCAATGCTACAGCGAGTTTGGGAAGAAATTGACTTCCGCCGGCCGCGGTGGTCTAGCTGTTCTAGGCGCTCGGTCCGGAACCGCGCGACTGCTACGGTCGCAGGTTCGAATCCTGCCTCGGGCATGGATGTGTGTGATGTCCTTAGGTTAGTTAGGTTTAAGTAGTTCTAAGTTCTAGGGGACTGATGACCACAGGTATTAAGTCCCATAGTGCTCAGAGCCATTTTGAATTGACTTTCGATGGGATGTGTGCATGCTAACCAACGGATGCAACATACATTATCTTTAGCTTAAGGTAAGAAAACTTGATGTCTTTCCCTACAAAATAACATTAAATCCAGCTCTTTGTCTTCTTTTAATAAATTTATATGAATTTTTAAAGCTGTAAATCCCTTTTGAAACACCCTGTATTTTGAAGAAAGGCAGTCTTGGTTGCGAAAATTATTGTTTAATGACACATTCTACGTGATGTTCGCCTAAAAAGGCGAAACGCGTCACTAAACAATAATTTTGGCAAATTTTTTTATTTTCTTCAAAATAAAAAAAACAACCTAGTCTGCTGTTTCTCAAAAGCGTAGGAGGTAAATTTGTGCAAAAAAGACTAAGTTTGCTGGTTTTGAAAAATGTATGAGGAAAATTTCTGCGAGTAGAAACGAAGACGGACAGAATGATTTAAACAAAGAGCCTTCGATACCTCCAATACTGACCAAGGGCAAAGTGAGGTGGATTATATAACAACTGTAGACAGACGAGCTGTCCTAAGCGGCGGGACATGGATATCTGCTACGAATTCTGCAAAACACGCAGGCCCCGTCTGGCCGTGAGTTGAGGCACGCTGACCTTCAGACCGTTCGTTATCATCAGTTCTCTGAACTGCCGATCCCGCCACTGCAGCCGGCTACACACGTTCGTAAAGTCCACGACTTTTCCCGTGGTTTCCACGTACAGCGCCTTTTAGTTGCCACTCGTATAATGAAATAATGGATAAATGCTCACATCGAAAAGCTTATACAACTGTAACGAAAAACATCTTACTTATGGAAACTGACACATGAACACATTACAAGAAGAAAAATTAAAAAAAAAAAAACAAAGTGTACAAGGAGATGATTAAAACATTTCTACACAGTATTCCAATTGTGGGCCAAAGTGGAACAAAGTATAAGCTACAAATTCTGAAATGAAGTTTCAGAAAAGATATTCTTCGTTTGCGTTGACATATTGTCCGTAACTCCTATACGGTTCTTGAAGGTTTTTTAAATCAATCTTTGCAACTACAAGGAAGTGCGTATTTTTGTCAGCAAATGCGTTTCGTTTCACTGAAGTAAATCATCATCAGCGGTCTGCAATGTAACATATTCACAATTTCGCTTGCTATCTAGATTTAAGAACAGTTCGTTCCAAAAGACGTTGATTTTACTTGTGTTTTTTATGTTCAAAGTTTAGTTCAGATGGCTCTAAGCACTATGGAACTTTTAATATCTGAGGTCATCAGTCCCCTAGACTTAGAACTACTTAAACCTAACTAACCTAAGGACGTCACACACAGCCATGACGGAGGCAGGATTCGAACCTGCAACCGTAGCAGCAGCGCGGCCCCGAGATTGCTCGCATCGCGAAACGCGACTTTCCTGCACTTTTTTGAGGCGTTCCCTCATTTGGAACTGTTGTTTTCCATCTTGTGTGAAACACGTCATGTTTCTCATCAGTTACTGTACTTTAGAAAGCAGATGGAGTTCCCTGATGTGAGCGAAAATCGAATATTAAAATATTGTAAGTAAAAACCAACATCTTTTCTAACGAACTGCTTTTAGATCTAGAAAGCAAGCCAAATTTAATTACATATCACTAAAGGCCACTGACCACGTTTTATAGCAATAAAACGAAATGCATATCTTCTTGTAGTTGTCAAGACACATATCAAATACGATAACTGTGGCCGGCCACTGTGGCCCAGTAGTTCCAGGGGCTTCAGTCTGTAACCGCGCTGCTGCTACTGTCGCAGGTTCGAATCCTGCTTCGGGCAAGGATTTGTGTGATGTCCCTAGGTTAGTTAGGTTTAAGTAATTCTAAGTCTAGGAGACTAATGGCCTCAGATGTTGAGACCCACAGTGCTTGGAGCCATTTGATTTGAACCATAACAGTCTTAGGTCCATCATTTTCAGGTGTTACGAATTAATATACCTAGAATCAAGAGTGCCCTATTCCTATCACATCAAACCCTGAAGATTCTCAAGGAATGTTCACTATTCCGAATCAAATCCATATGTCTCGAATATAACCTTTCGGCAATCCATTTTTAAACCTTTTTCACGCGATGATTGTAAACCATACAAATCACAGGCGAATGCCAGCGTTTGCTTTCTAATATCGCCCACACTAACTTCCTGTCGACCATATAAACTATTTTTAAAAGCGAAAAATGTAGTACAATAAATGCCCAGAAACTGCCTCACAATTACTACGGAACGGAGAAACGGAGACATTGTTAGATGGGAGTAATCAAAGGCCATGGTGGACGACATGAAACACAGTACACATCTAACAGAGATGGAGTGGTGCACTAATAACCAAAAATGGTACAGATTTGACAAGGTGAGAAAGCAGGATAACAGACATAAATAATGTATGTATTTGACACAGGTCGGCCTCCCAACATAGAGGTCGACATCGGACGAATAGTAAGGAATATGCCCTCCTCGGCTATTAATGGACATTTTGCACCTTTTGTCGATACTGGCAACCAACTGTTGAGGAGTCTATGGAGACAGTGTCCCGTTCCTCTCTCAAACCTGTTTTCAGTTCTTCCACGGTTCGACGGGAGGGAGTTCGTTGAGAAACACGTCTGCCAAGAGTATCCCAAGTTTGCTCTCTGCAGTTTAGCTCCGAAGGGTACCCATGTCATTCAACACGCTCGATATCTTCACTTTCCAGTGTGTCCGACACCTCAGTGGTCCTATGTGGGCAGGCATCGTCATACGTAAAGAGAAGCTCGGCTCCTACCACACCCCTAAAGAGACGGACATGTTACAGAACAATCTCCCTGCAATACCACTGTCCTTTAAGTTACGCAGTGCAAAGACAGGCAGTAATGTTCGGCAACTGAGTGTAATTCCTTCCACACCATGACGCCCAGGCCATGCCGATGACTTTATGAACATTCTGTATTGTGTAACGTGTTCCCCCCTCTCTCCACACAACCTGGTGGCCAGAACCACTTGCTACAGTGAAGCGGAATTCGTCGGAGAAGTCAGTCCGGACCGCTACTGCCGACCCCAACCCAACCAACATTCTCCCTACACCAACGAACTCTTTCTTGACGATGGTGCTGTTGAAGTTGGATGCATTTAACAGGCTCCCGAGCTTACAGACCAGACTGATTTAATCGCCGGGCAAAGGTTCTGGCAGAAACACGTGTACAATTAGCGGTTGCAAGGTCTGCAGCGATTTGCCTAGGAGTGAGATTGTTCCTTTTCTCAGTTAGAGCTACGAATCGATCATCTTGCGTTGTGTTGGTCCATCAGTGACCACCAGCATGCTTTGGCATAGCATTTCCACCTTCAGCGGTCCTTTACTAATCGTGGGATGACACATTTGGACGCACACTTTACTACGCCAACAGTAGTGACACGTTGACCTCCTCCGAGGTGTCTCGAATACGATCATAAATACTCGTATGGAGCCTTGCAGACCGGTTGCCGTACCAAACAGAATCTTGTACTAATCGATTTCACAAAACCTTCGTCGAACATCGTATTGCATGAACGGTCGAAAGCATTCAGAACGCCCGGGCACAGGTTTCGCTGTACTTACCACGTCCCGCCCTCTAGATTTACTTTTACTATCATTGGTCGGGTTTATCCGCAATTCAGTTACATTGTTGTTTATTTTGGTAGTACTGTCGTTTTACGTCGATGACGCAAGCTTTGTTTATTTGTTGTTATATCTTTGCAATTTTCAAGCTGCTAGGTTAGTTTCATTAGCTCTGCCTTGCTGTTAATCATGGCTGCTCCGCAATTTGCACCAAAGAAGAGCAACGTTCAACGATCCGTTCTTTGTGGTCGGAAGGCATATCAGGGCCGAAATTCATGGATACTTTCGATACAATACGGAAACAGTGATTTGCCATAACGGAGTGTCTACGAATGGATAGAAATATTCCGAAATGGTCGCACAAGTGTTACGCACGATGAAGGAGCCGGACGACCGTTTACCGACACAAACGAAGAAACCACTGAGCGTTCACGTGAAATGATTCTATTGGACAGACGATTAACTACTGACGAAGTGGCACATCTTCTGTAAATTAGTCACGGTTCTGCCTACGAAATCATCTACAACAGACTTGGGCTTCATAAAGTTTGTGCAAGATGGGTCCCAAAACAAATCACACAGTTGCATAAAACAAACTCAATTCGACATCTGCAAAAAACATTTGGATCGCTACGGTAACGAAGGGGACAACTTCTTAGACAGGTTCATTACTGGTGACGGAACATGCATCCACCATTACGAGCCGGAGAGTAAACGGCAGAGTATGGAATGGAAACATCCAAATTCGCCGTGCAAGAAAAAGTTCAAGACCCACAGTCAGCAGGAAAACTGATGCTTACAGTTTTTTGGGACGCGCAAGGTCCAGTACTGGAACATTTTGTGGAAAGGAGTACAACAATAAACAGTGTACGTTACAGTGAGATGCTTACTGCCAGGCTAAAGCCTGCAATTCGAAGCAAACGTCGAGGATTGCTGTCAAAAAGTGTTGTGTTGTTGCGCGACAATGCCCGTCCGCATATTGCTGCCCACACTGCTGAAACGCTTCACAAACTCAAATTTTAGGTACTGGATCATCCTTCATGTAGTCCCGATCTTGCCCCTTCTGACTATCACTTGTTTGAGCCACTCAAACAGGCATTACGGAGCCGTCGATTTGCCTCCGACAAAGCACTCAAGGAAGCGGTGCATACCTGGTTCGTAGCTCAACCAAGAACCTTCTTTTATGAGAGCATCAGGAAGCTTCTCCTGCGATGGACGAAGTGCGTTGAAACGCAAGGAGACTATGTCGAAAAATGATGCTATTGTAAGTTTCCTATTTGATTACAATAAAACTTTATAACTACTTTGCGGATAATAATTGACTTACCCTCGCATAACCAAGCGGAAATATAGGAAAACACAGGCGAAGCCTTATCTGAATACAAAATTCTGGCTTATTTCAAGAAAAAAACTTACACTGATTTGCCATAATATTATGACCACTGCACTCCGCGACGTTGGATGCCATCAGGTGCCGTTGCGGGCAGGTGACGCGGAAACCAAAGTACTTAAGCGGAGCAGACACTGACGGGGGATAACCCTAGCGAACATATGGGCTGCAAATGGGAAAAATCCATTGACATAAGAGACTTTGACAAAGGACAGTTTATTATTACGCTGAGCCTGTGAACGAGTGAAGCTGATCGAATGTTCACGTGCTCCTGTTCTGAGCATCTATGAAAAGAGATAGAATGACAGTGAAACTACCACTAGGCGACAAATGGTTGGATGGCCATGGCTCTTCACAGAATGTGGGGTTCGGAGGCTTGCCTGCTCTGCAGAGTAGGATAGATGGTGATCTGCGGTATCTCTGCTGAAAAAGCGCAGTGCTGGTACACGCACAAGTGTTTCGGAGCACACCGTCCATCGTACATTGTTGAACATGGAGCTCCGCAGCAGACCACCCCTATGCGTTCACATGCTGACGCAACATCGGCAGTTACATATGCAGTGGGCACGGGAACATCGGTGCTCGAGCGTCGATCAATTAACGTGTCGGCTCTTCGGGTGAATCACATTTTTGCTACATTAGGTCGATGGTCTGGCGATATACGATCTGACTTTCGGAAAAGCATCATCCACACAATTCCGAAGACGGCAAGAGCTGACAAGTGCGAGAATTATCGCACAATCAGCTTAACAGCTCATGCATCGAAGCTGCTTACAAGAATAATACACAGAAGAATGGAAAAGAAAATTGAGAATGCGCTAGGTGACGATCAGTTTGGCTTTAGGAAAAGTAAAGGGACGGGAGAGGCAATTCTGACGTTACGGGTAATAATGGAAGCAAGGCTAAAGAAAAATCAAGACACTTTCATAGGATTCGTCGACCTGGAAAAAGCGTTCGACAATATAAAATGGTGCAAGCTGTTCGAGATTCTGAAAAAAGTAGGGGTAAGCTATAGGGAGAGACGGGTCATATACAATATGTACAACAAGCAAGAGGGAATTATAAGAGTGGACGATCAGGAACGAAGTGCTCGTATTAAGAAGGGTGTAAGACAAGGCTGTAGCCTTTCGCCCCTACTCTTCAATCTGTACATCGAGGAAGCAATGATGGAAGTAAAACAAAGGTTCAGGAGTGGAATTAAAATACAAGGTGAAAGGATATCAATGATACGATTCGCTGATGACATTGCTATACTGAGTGAAAGTGAAGAAGAATTAAATGATCTGCTGAACGGAATGAACAGTCTAATGAGTACACAGTATGGTTTGAGAGTAAATCGGAGAAAGGCGAAGGTAACGAGAAGTAGTAGAAATGAGAACAGCGAGAAACTTAACATCAGGATTGATGGTCACGAAGTCAATGAAGTTAAGGAATTCTGCTACCTAGGCAGTAAAATAACCAATGACGGACGGAGCAAGGAGGACATCAAAAGCAGACTCGCTATGGCAAAAAAGGCATTTCTGGCCAAAAGAAGTCTACTAATATCAAATACCGGCCTTAATTTGAGGAAGAAATTTCTGAGGATGTACGTCTGAAGTACAGCATTGTATGGTAGTGAAACTTGGACCGTGGGAAAACCGGAACAGAAGAGGATCGAAGCATTTGAGATGTGGTGCTATAGACGAATGTTGAAAATTAGGTGGACTGATAAGGTAAGGAATGAGAATCGGAGAGGAAAGGAATATGTGGAAAACACTGATAAGGAGAAGGGACAGGATGATAGGACATCTGCTAAGACATGAGGGAATGACTTCCATGGTACTAGAGGGAGCTGTAGAGGTCAAAAACTGTAGAGGAAGCCAGAGATTGGAATAGGTCAAGCAAATAATTGAGGACGTAGGTTGCAAGTGCTACTCTGAGATGAAGAGGTTAGGACAGCAAAAGGAATTCGTGACGGGCCGCATCAAACCAGTCAGTAGACTGACGACCAAAAAAAAAGGTCGTCTCCGTGAACCCAGTTATCGAGGTGAACGGCGGCTCGAAAAGTGCAGCGCGCCACAGACGCAGGTTGAAGGGAGAAATATAATGCAAAGGGAGACACTCTCCTGCACTTGCATGCGACCTGTGGTAGTAATCGAAGATACGCTGACAACTGAGCACCACCTGCAACCGTTCATGAGTGATGTCTTCCGCGACGGCTATGTCATGTCAGCAGTACAGTTGTTCATGTCCCGGAGCCAGAACGGCGCTACAGTGGTTTGAGGAGCATTATAGTGAACTCACGTTGGTGTCTGGGTGACCAAATTCGCCCGACGTAAATCCCATGCCGGGCGCCATCGCATCGTATGCAAATCAGCAGCCTGTTATTTAAGCGAATTACCGGGTGATCAAAAAGTCAGTATAAATTTGAAAACTTAATAAACCACGGAATAATGTAGATAGAGAGGTAAAAATTGACACACGTGCTTGGAACGACATGGGTTTTTATTAAAAAAAAAAAAAAAAAAAAAAAAGTTCGACAAATGGCGCTGGACAGCAAATCGTCAGTGACTGCGCATGACAATCGTGTTACAGAATCTCATCATCCCCATCATGGCTGATAAACACCTGCTGGAACGTACGATGTTTATGCAGGATGGCGCTCCACCCCATATTGCTAGACGCGTGAAAGATCTCAGGCGCGCGTCGTTTGGTGATGATCATGTGCGCAGCCGCCACTTTCGTCGTGCTTGGCCTCCCAGGTCCCCAGACCTCAGTCCGTGCGATTATTGGCTTTGGGGTTACCTGAAGTCGCAAGTGTATCGTGATCGACCGACATCTCTTGGGATGCTGAAAGACAACATCCGACGCCAATGCCTCACCATAACTCCAGACATGCTTTACAGGGCTGTTCACAACATTATTCCTCGACTACCGCTATTGTTGAGGAATGATGGTGGACATATTGAGCATTTCCTGTAAAGAACATCACCTTTGCTTTGTGTTACTTTGTCATGCTAATTCAAATGGTTCAAATGGCTCTGAGCACTATGGGACTTAACTTCTAAGGTCATCAGTCCCGTAGAACTTAGAACTACTTAGCTAACCTAAGAACATCACACACATACATGCCCGAGGCAGGATTCGAACCTGCGACCGTAGCGGTCGCGCGGTTCCAGACTGTAGCTTCTAGAACCGCTCGGCCACCCCGGCTGGCTGGTATGCTAATTATTGCTATTCTGATCAGATGAAGCGCCATCTGTCAGACATTTTTTTAACTTTTTTTCGGTTCTAATAAAACCCCGTGTCATTCCAAGCATGTGTGTCAATTTGTACCTCTCTATCTACATTATTCCGTGATATATTCAGTTTTCAAATTTATACCGACTTTTTGATCACGCGGTATATCTAATGCCAGATACCTCCACAAAACTACCACCAAACCGTCGGATCCCTGATACGCACAATCAATTATATATTTCGTTCCAAAGATGGACAGACAAGGTATTAAGCAGGTGCTCATAATGTTTTGGCTTATAGTGTATTGCGCAAACGTGTCCTCTACCATGTTGCTCTAACAGTCACAGACACATGAACGAAGCAAGAACCAGGTCAGAGAGATAGGAGAGACGTCAGATAACATCAGTTGATTCGACTTAAACAATTCCATCCCCCCCCTCCCCCCCCCCCCCCACACCCCGGCCACATCACGACTATCCTGTTGCGGCTACCTAGCAAACATGTTTACAAACCACTGTAGCAGGGGTATGGTACGTTTCCCGGCATGCTTTCCTATTCAAAATATTATGTACTCATTCACGTTTGTCGGCCGGAGTGGCCACGCGGTTATAGGCGCTACAGTCTGGAACAGCGTGACCGCTACGGTTGCAGGTTCGAATCCTACCTCGGGCATGGATGTGTGTGATGTCCTTATGTTAGTTAGGTTTAAGTAGTTCTAAGGGACTGATGAATTCAGAAGCTAAGTCCCATAGTGCTCAGAGCCATTAGAATCATTCACGTTTGTAACGGGTATTTCCGAACGCGTGAAGGAGACATATTACACAATCATTATTACATAAAACGTGTTCTTGAGCAAATTTCGAAACTCGCGAGACAAACGTGCCCTGCTCTCCTCTCGTCTTCCCTCGCCGTCAACTTCCCGCGAAGAGGAGGGCCATGGTTGTCACTCTGCCGCACAATGTTGTATGCTTCGGAGTTCAGCGGCTGCAGTGAGTCGGACCGAGCGACAAACTGGTCAGCGCGAAAGTATTTTCAGATCATAACTGCCTACTATCAAAATTGCAGCCAAAATTTTCGCGAGGGGTCGATTTTTAGTGCCGATATTTTACGATAGTCCTTTCTTCTCCTTAAAAATTGTTGAGAGTAAGCAAATCTACGAAGAGCAAAAATAGCTGAGCTTAATTGTTTGAGCAGTTGAGTAATATTCTTTTTACAGTTGTAATTTTCATCGACATGTTCACATAAACTTTTAAAGCAGTCTGCCTTGTTGTCACACTCATGTCCAAGTGCTGCATCTTTAGACAGTATGATTTTATTTGTTGTAAAAACAGAATATAGAGCGTTTGCTCAAAATTAAGAGTCACTACATTTTTAGAGAATCACTCAAGAATTCTTTGAAAACCGTCATTAACAATGTCTTATGTATTATGATAATTATTATAACACTAGAATTGAATGCAAAGAGAAACAATTCTGCTTGTCTTTGCGTCAGGATTCTACTGTAACACCGTTAAAGTCTGTGAGATAGGAACTGGATGATCGTGTTGGTATTTTAACCCCGCACCTCTGTGTAGCCAGTCTGTGCCCTGACCACTGGGCTACCAAAAGCGATAGCAGGGGGCAGGGAACTGTAATGTCGGTTGTTACATAAGCCGCATCTCCGGGAGTTTTACCGTTTGCAGGTCGCGGGGTCGCTGCCTCCCCCACCAAGTGCGCAGATACGCCAGCTAATCGCACACCTCATCCGCTATAAGAAGCCCGCCAGCCGGCACACAATTCGTACATCCTCTGCGAGCAACATGAGGACTGCGACCGTTGTCGTCCTGTCACTGTTGGCAGCCCTTGCGGCCGCCGCGGTTGTACCGCACAGCGAGGGTAAGTCAGTCGCTCTTTCTACCACTGTTATTTGTTCTCAATGATTTTAACCATGACAGCCGAATTCTGGGAAGCCAGAAGTCGGTAGAACTCAGTTGATGTCAGTCCGCTAATACTCTTGAGCCCAGATGGTGCCAACATTGGCGAGCTAAAATACAGTAGCCATGTGTACTGCAGGCGTTACGAGGCGCCAAACCTGTCAGCACATGCATAATGTCAGCACTGCGCGATTGTAGCGCGGGTTATTCCCCCGCACTGCCTGTCCAACCTCGGCTTCAAACGTGCTGGAAATCAGTGGGTGGAGCTTGCTTTCTCCGTTCCCCACTTCGCCCTACGAATTCTTTCGGGTCGTTGTGAGCGGACTATACTTTCGCCATACGTCGTCACTCTGCTACTTGTTCACAGCCTCTACGTAAGTGGTGAACCGACACTTGCGTAAGCGGTAGAGAGTTTAGTACTACGCAGATGTAGGTACTGGTTGACTCAATTTGGCGAAAATCAATCCTTCATGGCCGGTTTTGCATTACGTGTTATAGAGAGGTTTCCTGGTGCTATTCTGAGTTCGAAAAAGAGGCGGGCATAATATTACTTCGTGCCACACATGAATCGCAAAGGACCACTACGAGAAAAAGAGAGCATAGCCAAGACGGACGGTATTGACGACGGCCCCTGAAGTACCCTGCGCCACATACACACGCAGTAGGTAGCTTGCAGAGAACGCATGTAGACGAATACTGGACCTCTCAGTGTGAGGAACAGGGCGGTATGGCAAGCTACATCCGCATCTACATGTCTAGTCTCAGTCCACACTGAAGAGCCGCGCAGAGGGTTGTTTTGAACCATTCCACTCTCTAACAGCGCTTGGAAAAAATTAACATCTAAATCTTTCCGTAGGTGATCTGATTTCTCTCATTTTATTACGATGATCATATCTCCCTACACAAGGTAGTCAGCAATAATCTATTTTCGCCTTCATAAGAAAAAATGAAAAGAGCGTATGTCATAGTTAGCCGAAAGGCGCCATCCGGGGAGGTTCGGCCGCCAACTGCAAGTCTTATTGCAGTTGACACCAAGTTGGGTGACTGGTCTGCCGACGATGAGAATGAAATGACGATTAGGACAACACAACACCCAGTCTACGAGCGGAGAAAATCCCCATCCTCGACGGGAATAGAACCCGGGCCCGTTGCATGGGAGGCAGGCATATTGCCACAAAGATAAGCAAGCGGACGCGTTCAGAGGAGAAAGTGTTGCTAATATTTCGTGAAACGAAAGCGAAAAACACTTCGTGCTAATGATTGCCAGTCCAGCTCTCGTATTATATACGTGACAAATTCGCCTCTGTTTCGGGATACTAAAAAACGAGCTGTCCTTCTTTAGTTTTTTCGTTGAGACACCTGTGAACTTTGCATCCAGCAAACCTCGTATGCGTATTGGTATAAACGGAACTACGCTGTTCTGCAAGTGCCTATGTAAGCAGATAGGAATCGAAATGATGAATAAAAATGCATTAAGGCTCAAATGGCTCTGAGCACTATGGGACTTAACATCTATGGTCACCAGTCCCCTAGAACTTAGAACTACTTAAACCTAACTAACCTAAGGACAGCACACAACACCCAGCCATCACGAGGCAGAGAAAATCCCTGACCCTGCCGGGAATCGAACCCGGGAACCCGGGCGTGGGAAGCGAGAACGCTACCGCATGACCACGAGATGCGGGCAAAATGCATTAAGGAAAGAGAAAATTTCCTGTATGTTGGAGTGACGTTCCTATTGTATCTAATGTTTTGTTTATTGTTATTCCAGCCGGTAAGGAACTTCTGGAGAAACAGAACAAGATTTTGGCGCTCTTCTACCACGTACAGCAGCCATCACTCATCAAAGAAGAACAGGAAATTGCAAAGACCTACAAACCTATTGAACACGTCGACAGCTACCAGGTATAAATACGTGACGTTACAAACCAGGATCCGATTTCTTGGACGGCCAGACAACTGTAGCGAACATCCGTTTTTTTATCTTTACAGTTCAAGGAGAAGGTCGAAGTTTTCTGGAAGTACTACGTCGACGTTGGCTTCCTGCCCAAAGGGGAAGTGTTCTCCATCTACTACCAGAAGCACTACTACCAGGCCCGGGCATTGTTTGAGCTGTTCTACTACGCCAAGGACTTTGAGACGTTCATCAAGGTACGAGCGCTTCGACACAAAATACTACTCAGTTATGATTTTTTCATTTTGCTTGAACCAGCAAGTTATTAGCAAACATTCCTCTTAATTTTTGATCATACCTATGTATCTGCAAATAATGACATACCTTCAATTTTTTTTCGTTGGCAATTTTTTCTTTGGCTTATTTCCGTAACACCGACGTGAAGCAGCTTATCGAATAATATCCGTTCACCACTATGTCCAACTTTAATAAGTGGGCGCACATTTAAGGCATGTTCAGCACACAATATGTACAATGTCCTCCATCTGGTGCTCCAACATAGGCAGTCCTCATAAAGATGCCAAACATCTGGGACGTTCACCCAAACCAAATTCCACAGATCTCAAAGTTCTTAATGAATCCAGAGCAAACGAAGTATCTTCTGTTAGCATTGGGAGGAAGTGCATACATAATTTTTTACAACTGAGACATGAAAATTGTCATTGGCAAATCTGTCCTAAATCCGCCTACTCCCCATCAAACTGCATGAAACTCACAAATAATCCGCAGAAATTAGAGCTCCGCGTTCCTGAGCAAGACTCATCTATATTCCAGGCAAGGGTTACATCGTTATGAAGGAATGCGCAGTGTGAAGTCAGATTATACACGAAGGTACTGGTCAAATTGTGTCTTCATCTAAATTGTCACCCGTGTCTGGACACTAGGAAGTAATGCGTAGCTAGCACTGCATCTCCCCGAAACATTCCTCTGTATAACGAGTGTCCTTTTGATTCCAGACGGCCATTTGGGCGCGGGAACACCTGAACGAGGCACTGTTCGTCTACTCACTGACTGTCGCTGTGCTGCATCGCGAGGATACCAAGGACGTCACCCTGCCAGCTCCGTACGAGATCTACCCGCAACTCTTCGTCAATGCAGAGGTCATCCAGAAGGCATATGACGCCCAGCTACAAGGTGTGTACAAACAAACTACGCGCACGTGTCATTTCCGGAGCCACCACCAACTGTGCAAAGTAAATCGACAACCAGATTAACTATAAGAAAAATATTTTCTATACAACAATCGTTGTTACCCACTTCATCAATGGCTGAATGTCAGAAGGATTCTTAATGTGTACTGTGTCTAAGAATCGAACTTAAATACTTATCCACTAGTTTGTTGAGCACATATCCGCCCGTATAGGACTCATGTAGTTGTTGTCCTTGTCATCGTGGTGGTGGTCTTCCATGCGATGACAGGAATGATGCAGCTCTCCACCCTACTCTGTCCTCTGCAAACCTCTCCATTTCTGCAGAACTACTGCAACCTACATCCATACAAACCTTGGTCTCACTCAACAATTTTTACTTCTCCCCACTCCCCTCCCTAACATTCCCCACCACCTATCAACTGCTTCACTCTTTATATCTAGTTCTGGCCAAAAATATCATTTCTCCCATATTCGATCTGTCAATCTAATAATCGGCATTCTCTTCTTGTGCGAACTCTTTACAGTCCACAGTACACACCAGTAAAAATCCACGGCCAAGAGAAATACGTTTCAGAAATGATTCTCTCGTTGTTTTTGTCAGTATTTTCTATGCTTCATGCTTCGCGCATCATCAACTACTTTTCAGCCCAGATAGCACAAATCATCTACTTACTTTTAGTGTCTCCTTTCGTTATGTAGATTCCTCAACATCTACTGCTGTAACTGACCACATACCATTACCGTTGTTTTATTTTTTTTTCTTCGTCTAATAAGTTCGTTTCAAGACACTATCCATTCCAAGCCAGTTGACGTGTCATACAAAATTTGTACGTTAACAGTATACCTCACAACTTTCGTCTCTTCTTTCTGAATTTTAATTCCCTTTCCATATTTCTCTTTGATGTTATTCACAACATGATCAATACATCCACTGAACTCCTCCTGCGCCCACGTGAACTACAAGTACCCTTTCGGCCTCACTTCTCTCTCAACCACTGTTATACTACCAAATAGCGCTGCAGATCGTTATTGCTTCATGTGCAGCGAAGCCCCTTGTAGCTCAAATAGACTTTTAAGTGGATGTGATCGCGTAATCACGTTGTTGTATAAATCAAAGTTTCGCCCCCAGCTGCAAACGACCCTCATGGTGATGTAAATGTAATGATGTAAATGTAATACTAATGAAGTGGCCAATACGTTGCTCTGTATAGTAACAAAATCGCATGGTCACGTATTCGGAGAATTTATGTTGTTTTATGTGGGGTGACATAAAATTGCCTAAAATAATTGCCCCCGTTTACATGAAACTATTGAAGTCATGGTTCCTTCATAACAAAAAGTACTTCAGCTAAACGTACACCGGGTGGTTATAATTAAAGTCTGCATCACACAGTGGTCCTCTGTGCCTTTTAACAGTTGTATGGTAGTGAAACTTAGTGCACATTGTGATGCGTTAATGAGGAAACTATTTTTGCAGGATAATTATTAGTTCCAACTTTCGCCACCAGGTGCGAATCTGCCGCTGTGAATGCAAGAAAGACGTTTAGCAATGTTTCTTGTAACGGCTTACGAATGAGACGTTGGCATAACATCTACATCTACATCTACATGGATACTCTGTAACGCACATTTAACTGCTTGGCGAAGAGTTCATCGATCCACCTTCACAATTATCTAGTATCCCGATCTCGTATAGCGCGCGGATAAGATCGAACACCTATATTTTCCATACGATCTCTGAATTCATTATTTTATCTTGGTGATCATTTCTCCCTATGTAGGTCGGTGTCAACAAAATATTTTCGCATTCGGAGGAGAAAGTTTGTGATTGGAATTTCGTGAGAAGATTCCGTCGCAACGAATAACGCCTTTTTTTTAAGCTGTCCAGCCCAAACCCTGTATCATTTCAGCGACGCCGTCTCCCCTATTTCGCCATAATACAAAACGTGCTGCCCTTCTTTGAACTTTTTCGATGTACTCCGTCAGTCCTATCTGGTAAGGATCCCACACCGCGCAGCAGTATTCTAAAAGATGGCGGTCGAGCGTAGTGTAGGTAGTCTCCTTGCTAGATCTGTTACATTTTCTAAGTGTCCTGCCAATAAAAGGCAGTCTTTGGTTAGCCTTCCCCACTACATTTTCTATGTGTTCCTTCCAATTTAAGTTGTTCGTAATTGTAATTCCTAGGTCTCTAGTTGAATTTACGACCATTATATTAGACTGATTTACCGTGTAACCGAACGAATATCGTTTAGCACTCATGTGAATGACCTTACACTTTTTGTTATTTAGGGTCAACTGCCAATCTTCGCATCGTTCAGATATCTTTTATAAATCGTTTTGCAATTTGTTTTGATCTTCTGATGACTTTATTAGTCGATAAATGACAGCGTCATCTGCAAACAACCTACGACGGCTGCTCAGATTGTCTCCCAAAACGTTTATATAGATAAGTAACAACAAAGGAGCTATAACACTACCTTGGGGAACGCCAAACAACTGAGATAGGCATAATGTTGATTTTATTATCAACAGCTGCCTACACAATTTGTTCAACAGGAGCACCGAAAAAGTCGCCGAGGTATTGTACAGCACCAGATTTGCACTAGGTGGCCGAAATTGGAACTAAGCTTTCTTTCAGCGTTCAGAAATAACGTGTTAGCATATGTACCAAATTTCGGTGCCATACGACAATTACAACCCACAATGGACATCAACAAGTAGCTGCACTTTAATTATAACAACACGTTACATCACACAATCGCTAATCAAAACTACGTGTTCCGTTCTGCAGGTCAAGTCAGCTCTAAGGAGGCTCCTTACATATTCTACTCCAACCACAGCGGCTACCCCGTGCCGAGCAACCCCGAGCAGCTGGTTTCCTACTTTACCGAAGACGTCGGCCTCAACTCCTTCTACGCATACCTGAGCTACAAGTACCCCTTCTGGCTGAACCCTGCCAACTACAGCCTTCCCGAGTACAAGTACCGCGGCGAGAGCTTCTTCTTCGTCCTGCAGCAGCTCCTGGCTCGCTACTACCTGGAGAGGCTGTCCAACCACTTGCCTGACGTCAAGGCCATCGACTACAACCACCCTGTGCTGGTACGTCCCATTTCGGCACCTGTATCACTTTCCTGCAACGACAGTGGAGAATCCACCTTCCGAACGACGACACTAAATTGTGTATTACGTTTGCAGGTCGGCTACTACCCTGAGCTGAGGCTGCAGAACGGACTCGAAGCCCCAGCGCGCCCAGAGGGAGTCTTCCCCCGCAACGTCGACATTCTGTACGTGGAAGAGATCAAGAACTACGAGAGGAGGATCCGCGACGGAATCGACTACGGCTACCTGTCAGGCGTAAGTGTGTTCTCGCAGATTTGTCTCTAATACGATTTTATACGAAATGCGTCCATCATTACTGCTTATGTTTCTAAAACAACAGTACAACTACGAGAAGTACAACCTGAGAGAGAAGGACCTCACCAACATCCTTGGAAACATCGTCGAGGGCAACTACGAGAACATCAACTGGGAGTACTACGGCGCATACTTCAGGAACCTCATCTCCCTCTTCGGCCACATTGTCGACCCTGTTCACCGATACGGAGTATGTCCACATGATGTCTACTCTCTCTGACGTTACACTGGTCTTATTTGTATTTGGATGCGGGGGTACATTACTTACTTCCGTTTTAGGTTCCTGCTAGCGTCCTTGAACTACCAGAAACCCAGCTGAGGGACCCACTCTTCTACAGGATCGCGAAGCGCGTTCTTTCCATCTTCTACCACTACAAGAACCTTCTGAAGCCTTACACTCACGAGGAGGTAAGTAATGAAACCTCTGATATAAAAATATACCGTTTCTCGTAGAGTACTACATGAGTC
The DNA here is from genome assembly GCF_021461385.2 of Schistocerca piceifrons. NCBI lineage: Eukaryota > Metazoa > Arthropoda > Insecta > Orthoptera > Acrididae > Schistocerca > Schistocerca piceifrons. The sequence continues at coordinate 1,021,038,407 of NC_060139.1, read as the reverse complement.
GTGAACTAAACTGAATCTTGTATTTCAGCTGCTCCTGCCAGGCGTAACCGTTGAAGATATCACCTTCGACAAACTCGTCACATACTTCGACAGCTTCGACTTTGACATCAGCAACGCTCTGACCTTCTCCAAGCCTGAAGACGGTGAAAAGTTCAAATTTGTGGCTCGCCAGGGTCGCCTGAACCACAAGCCGTTCTTCTACCACATCAAGGTTAAGAGCGACAAGGAAGTCGACTCCGTCGTCCGTGTCTTCATTGGTCCCAAGTACGACGTCCTCGGCCGCGAACTCAGCCTGGAGGAGAGGAAGCAGTACTACGTTCTCCTGGACATCTTCAACCAGAAGCGTAAGTGATGACTGGAATAAATCTTACTAGCAACTGAATCCGTATTCCTTTTAAGCAGATCTACGAAAGATAGAGCCAGATTAGGCGAGATTGTTGTCGATGGCATACCAGTCGCCCATGTCAGCTTCGACGCATACTGTTATGAACATGTGGCATGTGACTTCATAATGTGCAAACAGAGGGATAACAGAGCACTGACATTATACAGGGTTTAATGGGTCTAAAGGTAGATATTTCTGTTAGTAACCGAGGTCGGCACCTGAACAATATTAGATCGGTATTTACATCATTTGCTGACACGTAATTATAGCTATTAACTAACTGCATGTTTTTAGGTTGGTTAGTATCTTCAATCACGTGTGGCAAGAGCAAGGTAGTAATGCTTATTTTTCCCTGGGCAGCAAGTCATGTGTTGAAGGGTGGATGCATTGGCACAAAACGTTTAGTCTATACTGACAGTTGAAGTCTACTTAGGGGGGCAGTTACGATCATGCAGAAAACATCAGGTCGTAAAGTTTGTGATGTGTTTGTAGGCGGACAGTTCGACACAGGGAGAGAAAAAAAAACAATACACAGATTTTTGTGTGTATTAATCCGCCACACTTCAAAATACCTGCACTTATACGGGTTACACTCTGTATAATATATGAAATGTTGGGTATGACACTTTGTATATTATTTTTTTGGAATGTAGGTTTGTGGTGGTATATTCATCTATAGTATATCCCAAGGTCTACGTGATGCTGTAACGTGACAGTTTGGTTGTGAGTTATCACAGTATCACAGTCAACGAATGTGAAAACAAATTCTTCGAGGAACTTACCTAGTGATCTGTAGAGTGGCCAAAGATCTAGGTTGGCATGAAATGTGACATTTTTGGTTCTTAGATGTCAAAATTAATCCGAATGCTTCAGCTAGTCCCACTTTCTTCCCTAAATACCGAGAAAAAACACGAAAGGTTTGATCCTTACGTCATTACACTCTGCAGCAATGGGCATCCAGTCCAGTTTCCTGCCCAGTGGGGCCAACACATTAATATTTACTCTTAGACGATGCATATTCTTGACTGGATCGCTATGTGAAGAGATCTGTAGTCGATTCCTGGCTGGCTAGGAGATTTCTCTGATCAGGGTCCATTGTCCTTGTGTTCATATCCTAGTAACTGACATTCCGTTATTGAGATGGCTGAATAGTTCCCTCCCCAAAGCCAATAACATGAAGCTTGCCCTATTAGAATCAGTTGATAACTGGTGCTGACAGTACCCTTCGCCTTTTGCAGTGTCCGTTGGTGAGAACGACATCAAGCGCAGCTCCCGAGACTTCTCGCTGTACGGCAAGGAGGCGCCGAGCTACTCTGACCTGCACCAGTCGACCCTCGCCGCCATCAAGGGCGAGAGCAAGTTCTTCCTGGACGAGTTCCGCTCGCACTTCGGCTTCCCCCAGCGACTGGCGCTGCCCCGCGGGACCCGCAGTGGGCTGCCACTCAGCGTCTTCGCCATCGTCACCCCTGCCGTCTCACAGGAGAAGCACCCCATCCTGGAGCACGGCGACAACCACCCTGCCGGATTCCCGTTCGACAGGCGCGTCGTCGAGTTCGAGTTCGACGTGCCCAACGCGCACTTCGACGAGACGTTCGTCGTGCACCGCCGCGAGGAGGACATCAACACCACCGCCTGAACTGGCAGAGTTCCTCGAGCATCTCCATCAGACTGACCTACTTGCTCATCGACTATCACTCGCTCTTTTACATGCCTTTTTTACTTTTTCGCAAAAAATAAAAATTTTAACCTAAAACACTATGTCTATGCTCTTTTACGTTCTCACTCAATTACCAAGGAGAAGAATGTACTGTGTGATAACTGTAAGTTGGCCAATTGGATGAATGGACGGAGGGCAACAGAGGAAGTACACCCAGAACCAATATTGGGTGAAAAGCCGTGGCTATCGCCTGCAGGATAGGACGTTAACCAGTGGTTTATGCGTCCACGAGAGCAGAAATCATGCACAGAGCTAAAAATCGCTAGACATTTTTCGTAATTAAAACTGACATCGTCTTACATATAATCATGTAAATTAATATACTCATCACAAGAAAATAAAGCCGTATCAAATGGAGTGGAGTACAGAACTGTAATACAACAAACAAAAAGGGGTACCTCACAGAAGAGTGTTCTTTGGATACCGGCGGCTGCATCCAAAGGCAAATGACTATCAGCCGATTCAGGTGATGGGTGTTGGTCGCCCAGCAGAGAGTTAAGAATCCATATAGAAGGGAACATCTTTCAATTAATGTAGTCAATAATCAGTCTCTAATCATAGAAGAAACCATCCAAAAGCCTCCCCTGTGGCATCCACCTACCTATAGCTGCTTTGTTAACCTCACTAAATAATAGAATACTATGGACAGACACTTGGGTAAGTTTTTCTTCTTGCCTATGGCTCAAATTAGAAGTATATTCGCTGGTGGGACGATATCCAAAAACGTCTCAATTAACACAAAGCAAGAGACTGAGAATGTGTACCCCTTCGAAGAAAAATTACAAAAATGCTAATTACCTACTCTTTCTACAAATTGTCTGAATATCTAGATTCAAGGACTGAAAAGCTCTGCTAGGTCAAGGGCAAGTATCAGTCTTCGTTGTAAAACTGCGTGATGATAATGTGCTGTATATAGGACTCATTATTCGCAGATGTAGGTAAATTTTCTCTGTGCAAAATACTTATCTAAGTAAATTTTAAACTAATAATAGCAGATAAAAAGCAGATATCTACTATAACTGAGGACACAGCAGCTTTCTTTGTGACTGGCTTGATAAAAGTCGTCTGGTGTAAGACTAAATAGCACCGGGGAACACAGTGACTCTTTATTATTAGCACATTACAGGTCACCGGGCGAGTTGGCGCAGTTGTTAGCACACTGGACTCACATTCGGCTTAACGACGGTTCAAACCCGAGTCTGGACATCCTGCTCTAGATTTTCCATGATTTCTCTAAGTTGCTTGAGGCAAATGCCAGGATGGTTCCTTTGAAGGGGTATCGACGACTTCCTTGCCCATCCTTCCCTACTCTGATGGGCCAAATGACTTCATTGCTTCGTCCGCTCCACCCAAATCAACCAACCAATTATTTGGTGTCACTGGCAGTACCGATGTCGCCCAATATGACAATACACATTACGTATGTCCGATCCCATTTCCTGTCATCAACGCATATTTTTACCAGTATGATGGAAAACCTGTTAGGAATCTCCAGCTACTACCCGTCAAACATAAGTCTACTCTGCGACAGATCATAACACATGTCCATCCCATTTTCACCATTCCTCAGCTAGCTCGGTACACCCCTCCTCGCTAGCATCACCACGTCACGTTGCTTTCCATACCCACCTCTCTATATCTCACAGCAAGGAGTTACCCATCCTCGAAAACTCCAACCTGCTGCCCCATATATATCAACATATCCTACACTAGGCAATCAAGGCTAACCTAACCTACCCACCCCTTCCCAGCTGAAGGCTCCAATCATTCTTCCTGTTGCGTACCTGGAATCCGACTCACTCAGTGACGTCCTTGTCCTGTTTCTTCCTAGCGCCATACACATTCTTCGTATATAATATTCGTTTCTGTTTTTATCTATGGATATCAAAAAATCTCTATTACCCTTCATTACAGAGCACGCATTGTCATCTTAATAATCAGTATCTTATCATCAGCGTCTCATCATATGCACTGAACAGGTATGTGTGAATGACATAAGAGCTGTTGTTGGTACGACTGCTGCGATGGCGCCACCAATAAGGGTAAACCAATTCAGTGTGCCTGGGAAATGGAGAACAGGGCATTTTTGGCACTGTAGGTCATGGTAAAACTAAGTCCTTTATTCAGTGCTTTAATTTTAGTTTTGATAAGCCCACCATTTTCGATGTCGACGACACATTGTCCTCAGAGTGCACCCAGCACCAGACGCCATCCAGAACTTCAACTAGCTTAACCACTGTGGCGTCGGTAGAAGCGGTGACGTTAATTCCAGAGTGACTGAGATTTGAAGACAAACGCAGGGCACAATCGACATTGCTGTGAAACAAAGGTCTGAACAAGTGATGTGATCTACAGACCGCCTTCAAGTTCGTTCTCCCTCCGACTATCAGCAATACTGCCTGAAAACCTACTTAAAACACACCAAATAACAAGATACAGACAACAAACAGTTTATGGATTGGATGAACAATATATTGACTGATGTCAGTTAATTGAGCACCTAAAAGGAAGTAAACTTGCGACATGAATGAATATTGAAAGACATGGCAAACAACACACTTCAAGTCGACATATTACATAATGTATAATGCAGACTGAAGAGATGAATGAAAATTTGTACCAAGGCCAGGAATTAAACCTGGGTCTCCTACTCACTATGTAAGTGGGCTGCCTCTGTGTTGGCAGCACTGTGTAGCGCTTTGCATTGGATCTCTGACAGCCCTTTCTTTGTAAGAGACTCTGCGGCTGGTTGGACTCGTTGTTGTAAGTTAATCGCCAGTAGTGTTGGGCAGTTGGAAGTTAGTCGCCAGCAGTAATGGCAGTACTGTTGGGCAGTTGGATGTGAACAGCCAGCAGTGATAGATGTCAGATGTGAGAATTTACACTGATGAAGGGTCTGAAGTGTTAGCATAGGCTAACGATCTGGAAGTATCTGACAAGGTGATTCTATAATATTCAATGATTATATAGCTTTGTACTGGACGTCAATGAAGATTTATTTTCGTGTTTGAGCTAGATGAGACATTATTAAGGTAAAAAAATACGTTATTTGGTTTGCAACAATATCTTTCCTTTGCTAACCATATACCTATCAGCAGTTAGTGACTTTAGCACTTAGAATCTTCGGTCTCTCTTCATTATACGTGTCAGAGGTACACTAAAATGAACACATATTCAATACATACAAAGAAAACTATATAGTATGGACCCAGAATTGGGCAACATTGATAGCATTGGGTCCTGCAGACGTTAAGTCTGTTAGTAGAATGTTTAGGTTTTTATGTTGGTAACGCCACATAGCGCTTTATATGAAAATCACTGACTGTGCTGTGTGAAGTATGTGGGTGGTTTGCATTGTTGGAATATTTGCTACTGTGTTGTTGGGCAACTGAATGTGAACAGAGCATAGCGTTGGCAGTTGGAGGTGAGCCGCCAGCAGTGGTGGATGTGGGGAGAGAGATGGCAGAATTTTGAGAGCGGACAATCTGGACGTGTGTTCATCAGAAAGAGTGAATTTGTAACACTGGATATAATGAACTGATATGTATATGATGACTTTTGAACATCATTAGGGTAAATACATTGTTTGTTCTCTATCAAAATCTTTCATTTGCTAACTATGCCTATCAGTAGTTAGTGCCTTCAGTAGTTAGAACCTTTTATTTAGCTGGCAGTATTGGCGCTCGCTGTATTGCAGTAGTTCGAGTAACAAAGATTTTTGTGAGGTAAGTGAGTCATGGAAGTTATAGGTTATTATTAGTCAGGACCATTCTTTTGTATGGATTAATTAAAGTCAAATTGAGTTGCGCTAAAAATATTGTGTGTCAGTTTAATGTTGAGCAGAATAAGTAAGGAGCGCAATGTCTGAGTACGTTTAGTTTCGCTCAGATGTTTGCGGTTTCCCAGCACAGTCATTCAAAATTTTTTTAAAGGGGAGCTTTCATATGGCGACCTTGCCGGGATTTGAACCTGGAATCTTCTGATTTTTTTTTGTAGTTTGTGCAATTAGTGTAGCTATTGTTTATTGCTAGAGTGCAAATGTAGACAGAATTCCCTTTTTAGTTGTAGTTTTTCATTGTTGTACAGTAAAACAGTTGTGGCATGCATGTAGATTTGCACCAAGTATTTCGCAGCTGCACTTGCTATTAACTAGATATTATTTTCAGTGCTATGTTAACGTGTTTTCTTATTTTTGCTCTTCAAATTGTGATTTTCTTTTTATCACGTGAAATACATGATAGTTATGGCGTGTGAAAAACGTAACACTAGGCTCCAAAGGAAACTGAGACATGATGGTGACGAGGAGCATAGCCTATCAGCACCACCGTGTAATGAATTAACAGACATTCAAAGTAGTAATTCGGTAATTGTGCATAGGGAAGTGGAGCGGGCGGCAAATAATGGTGTAGACAGTGAAACAATTACTGAACAGGGAAGCATTATCGATGATCGGTTGGCAACAGCTCGCCTCAGGAATCCGAAATGACAGGACACAATCTTGTCACACACACATTTTCTGCTTTTCTAAATGCGAATATTGCCGGTTCAAATGCACTGCCGAATAGCACTGAGGAACATGTTTCACACACCAGTGCATTGTTATTACAGTTAATGCAACAAATGGGACAAAGGCTTCAAAAGTTAGACACAACGGTTGAACAAAATCATAAACAAATGGGACAAAAGCTTCTAAAGTTAGACAGAATGGAACAAAATCTTCAAAAGTTAGACACCATGCTTGAACAAACGTGTGAAGGTTTAACTGCTGAGTTACTTAAAACCGAATCGAAATGTCAAAATTTCTGTTATGACGTAAAAACATAAAGTTACAGAATCACGAAGCAGCCATAAAGGAACTGAAAACTATTGTTCATGATAATCATGATACGTTGCAAGCTGAAATTGACGCAGTTGCATCTATCGGTTACGCAACTTGCAAAAACTGAAGAAAACTTAAAGGACACAGTTGATACGTTTTCAACACAAATGGACACTCTGAAACTTGGTTCAGAAAAACACACTGAGGAAATTAGTTCATTATCGGAGAAAGTAGCCGAACTTTCGGATCAGTTCACTAACTTATCTGCAAAGGTAGATGATGATCTAAATCACACAAGACCCGTAGCCTTCACTGACACAGAAGAGTACGAACAAATTTAGAAATTTAAACAAAATCAAAATGGAATTAATACTCAACACAAAAGAGAAATCCGGGAAGTAAAAGATGAGTTGGCACAAGTAATACAAGAATTACATATTTCAGAGGACCCTCGCGATCCAACACGGGAAGAGGGACTTAGGAATACGGAAAAGCCACAAAACAATAACACAAGGCATTTCGGAAATTATGAGAGAAATTGGCAAGGTGCACTGAATTTTGAGATGGACCTGCCGACACGACGTAACAGTGACCGATATGCGACTCGCTGACACGATGACTTTGACTATAAGCTGTTCATTACTACACATAAATTCAAAACATTTAAGAATTCGGGCAACTATATTGATCCACAAGCATGGCTTCATCAATTCTCTCATTGTTTTCCTCCCCATTCGTAATTAAGAGCACAGATTAGAATCTATGTGTGGCTACTTAGAGAATGAACCAGCTGTAAGTATGCGATCGGTCATTCGCGACTGTCACAGTGAAGGAGAATTTTATCATGCCTTCCTCTCAGCATATTGGTCTCAAGCTACGCAAGATCGAGTACAACATAGTATCATAATGGTGAAACATTTCGAACAATCTGAATTTTCCAGTATTGTGAAATATTTTGAAGACATGTTGCATAATAATCAGTATCCGCAAACCCATACAGCCCCTCAGAACTCATCCACATTTCCTTAATCAAATGGTCTGAACATTTACGATATATTATTTTGGCAGGACGTTGCAAAGACGACATCGAAGCTTTTCAGGGACTGTTACAAGAATTGGGAATTGACACTGTCGATCGCGGGACGCGAAAACGGGAACACAATTACAGGTCACATCCGTCAGAATTCCGCGATGATAGAAATAATAACTGGACATGACAAGGCTATTCTTACAACGCAAATCGTTACCAAAACAGACACCACCCGTATGACAACCGTTGGCAGAGTAAAAATAATTACAGAGAAAGATCGCATTTCCATAGTAATGAATGTGACGGAGACAACCATAGATACAGACAATATGGGAACCAAAACAATTATTATCCAGGGAGACAGAATAACTTCAGACGCAACAGTTCAGCATGCAGTTATGACTCAGGGAGAAGTGCTCTACGACGTGACTGACAAGAAAGAAATTTCAGAAATTACCGACATTATGACTGACGATATAATCATAACGCAACAACTGAATTTCATCAGAACTGGCGAGATTCAAACAGGGAAGGGCCCTCTCGACACGGTGAATTTGTTGAAGTTAGGTCTCCTAATCCTAATAACGACACACACCAACAAAGAGACAGACAATCACTCGCACCGCAGGCAGCCACGTGCGCCGGATGGCAAAGAGAAAAATTACATAGACGCCAACCTTGAGAAAAATTTTAGCATTTCTTACCGACGTATACAACATGATAATTGCTTTGAAGTTGAAACTCTGCACACTAGAAAGGGTAAAAGGTTTACACCACATGTCACATGTAAAACCGTTTAGTCTTTAATATAAAATTTTTCACTTCACGTTACTAGTACGCCCTGTCACACATAGAAACTGTCAACATGGAACAATGTTTTGAAGTTAACTATCCAGTTTAGAACGTACGGAACATATTTAGACAGTAATTAAGAATGCAATGTTACAGTGAACAGACGACACAGTGTTGTTGTTTGTACATTCTTGCTTGTTAGTTGCACGATTACGTAACGACTATAAGGCATACATACTTGGAACATATACTGCTAATGATATTTTGATGTAACATTTTGGTTTACTTGAAAAGACATTCTTTATCTAAAGTACTTTCTGTGAGATTAAAGGTGACTTAGTATTTTGGTTTCTTTCACAGCTACACGATATTATCACGACGCTACTAATGTGTGACACAATTTACATTGTTGCTTTTGCGGTGTATCTGTTTTAAATCTGCACAGTTTGTCAGTATTATTCTGGAAAGTAAAACACGCTCTATTAGTAACTTTGTGGTGTAGCTACAATGAGACAGCCTTTTCTGTAGCACAACAATACGTTACAGTACAGTACTTTCTTCATCACGGCAATAAGCGTAATAACTACGATATCTATACGCAAAGCATTTCACTTTTGATTATGATGAGGTAAGTACATAGACTTTTGCAGAACTTTGCTTACGGAGGACGATAACTACGACACTTCCACGGAATTATCTTACAGCAAGACGCACAATTTAGCGCTACAAGACACGCATTTGAGTGATTAATTTTTGTAGTTAAAACATTTATTTTTAAAGATTTTTGAATTACAATAAAAACAAAGAAAGTTTTCTGTGATTCCTTTCATTCCATTGCTGTAATCTGCAACATGTGAGCGTATAATTTCATTAATCCTCATGGGGGTAAACGCTTACTTCGTCTACCATGCGTGTGGCAAGCACAAGGAGCCCTAGCTAACATGGTATTTGCTTATACAACTTTACACATCGGTACCATGATCAGCTATCTGTTCATTTAACTGAGAGAGACAAACTTTTTTTTACTACGTCAGTGACACATGTTTACGCAATTACACAGTTGGATAACTCCACACTTATGAAATTGTATTTTGTCTTACTTTGTGAACTCTTCATATTTTTCCAGACTCATTGTGACACTATGAGAGCTTTGAATGATGTATTTGGTATGTGATGATGGTTTTTAAAGTACGTTTGAGGTAGATGACGCTGTTGAGATGAACAGAGAATTTTTTTAGGTTTTGAAATTATTGCAGAAAGCTACTACGCTTCTGAGATTTGGCTGAGGTTTTATGATATTATTATTATGACGACAATGTGTATTATGCTGTTGAGGTATGTTTATGATCAATAAGCTGATGCTACCGTATATGAGGAATGTGATTACGTGTTAATATGTTTATGAATAATGAATAGAAGTTAGGACTCTGGTTTGTGAAAAAGGATATTGGAAACCAAGAGTCATACTTTAAGAGTTACGACTTGTGTGTCCATGAATGAATGTATTACAACACTGCTATTCATGAGATTTCGTTTCTACACATTTCTACTGTAATTTTTCGACCTGTGAAATTTTATTGGTATCAAACTATCACTGCAGTGCAAACTGCTTTCGTAAATGTTTTGGTAAGGAAGGTAAGTGACCACGGCGTAATGCGTTGTGGGTGCCCAGCCGGGCCAGTCGCCTGGAGAAAAAGCCCATAGGTGGAGAAAAAAAGAGTCCATTAACCTCACTATTGACATTCCTTTGTAGAAAGCATCCCAAATATGACACGCTATTACCTGGGAACATATGATTATACTGTGGAGCTCGTGCTTTGTGCTACTTACTGAATTGCTTATGAATTGATGGGAAATATTCTTGTATCTACACACCTGATTATGACAATTGTCTTTCTACGAGAGTTGAGAGAAGTTCTACTGACTTATGAAATGCCACATGGCTATTGAATGATGTTTTTATGCTTTGCTTTATATATATTTGCTTATTTCATTTGGTATCTGGTTTCCAGCTGTGTTGCAGCATTGGTTTTATAAAATAATATTAAATGCATTTGCTAATGTGAACACTTTCTGTCAACAGATCTATTAAATAATAATTTTATGATCCATATTCTTCGAAAAAGGAGCACTTGGAAAGGAAAGAACAATAAGAAGGGACTGATAACAGTAACTGCATACATAATTTTCATTTCTAGTACTTGGTAATTTTTTTGTAGAATAAGTTGTTGTGGCGCACCACTTTAATGACATAGACATTAAGATGTGAATAGACATTTCCCTTAACTCCATTGTTGTCTTTAGTGTACTATTTTTTCTGCTTGTGGGTTTGTCATGTTTATATACAAGTTATTGCGTTTGCTGCTGCTGTTTGCCAGGCATAGTGCTACTGAATTTCACTTTGTGTTACTCTGTTTGCCAGTTGTACTACTGATTTATTTTTCTTGTTGCTGCACATTGGCTCATATTAGTTGCAATGTTGCATTTGCTTTGCTAATTTATATTTGTTGCTGCTAGCTTTGCCAATTTGCATTTTTTTGTCATTGCTGTTTGTGTTAATTGTTTTGTGCAGCTGCATTTCCTCGTCCCTTAGTTTATGCATCTGAGCTCAGTAGATTTAACTTAGCTTAAGAGGGGATAGGCTGTATAAGAGAATGAGTTGCGATGAATTGGAAGAAATGCATTGAGAAATTATACGAAAAAAGTTTGTAAAAAAAAGGTACTGTACAATGAAGAATAATTATTTTGAAAGAGGATATGAATAGAATACAGAAAGCAGGTATAGATAGGACTTTTGGTAATAATGATGAATGAAGGGAGATCTCCAAGAAGTAAAGAGAGTTTTGTTTGCAAAATACTGCAGTAAAACAAACCCTGTCCTTTGCTTTTCTGTTATTCCGCTATGTGTTTGTGTACCCTTGTGTATCTGTGTTCTTCCTGTCTTTATGTGTTGATGTGATAAGAGTTATTTTGTAGAGTTTTTCTAATAATATGTTATTTTCCTTGTAAAGGTGCTTAGACATTATTTATTCCGTTCTGTTTTAACGCGCATGTGTGAAATTAATGTTTCGTAAGCTATTCTCATTATTTTATTTATTTACTTATGTCATAATTCCTGTAACACGGATGTACATGTTTATTTCTATTCTTTTGTAAAGCCTGTATTACTACAAATGTTATCTGTATTATTATGTTTTTAATGATGTTTTCTGTACCTTTGTAATTGTATTCTCATGTTATAAAATTGTAATTGAGACCAGTTCATCAAATTAAGTAACTTGTAAGCATTCATTTCTCTGCACACGTTTCTGTTGGTCATACTATATGCACAATATATGAGAAGTTGGGGCTGTTAGTGTTTGAATGTGTGTTAATAATTCAGCAAGGGACTGGTTAACAGCATTCCTGGTTGTAAGGACAATTCCAAACACTTTGTGAGTGCACAAGTGGTGGGTTATGGACTTGCTATATTGTCAGCAAGACTTTTCGATGACGATTATGCACCGGCACAGTCGCAACAGATGGCTGCTGGCCGTCTCTACAAGGACTACAGTGGGTCTGCTCTGTGAAGACCTACCTACCAATATTCTTCAAAACTCCGACTGACTCTTCTGTGGGTTTGTTCTGTTGTGGCCCATTACCTGTCTGCACGTCAAGAGACACCACTGTCTTTCCGTTGGAAGGACAACACTACTTCTTCAAGACTGCATGGAAATCCACTACTTCTGTGTGCTTTTCTTTTACTGCACGGAATTTTAGAAAAAAATTACTGTAATTACTATTGTGATGAATGATCAGGACTGTCTTTATGAGAACAATTTTTGCTTTTGACCAACATTGCATCAATAAGTGTGTGCAATTGATATCTTTGTTATTGTAATTATGAAAAATTTTATCAAATCATTATTGGCCATTACCCAAAACAATTTGTAATATTTTTTTGTGGGGAGCATGGGGGCTTAGGTTTTTATGTTGGTAACGCCACGTAGCACTCTATTTGAAAAACACTGACTGTGCTGTGTGCAGTCTGTGGCTGGTTTGAATTGTTGTTGGCTATTGTAGTGTTGGGCAGTTGGCTGTTAACAGCGCGTAGCGTTGCGCAGTTGGAGGTGAGCCGCCTCGTTCCTTGTAGGTCATAGTGAATCTTCGGTAATTTCCAAGAATGATTGCCTATCGAAGTCGCTGGGTCGAAACGATACATATCGAACGTGCGATCGGAAATCGAGCATGCGCCGCCGGTGGCGGCGTTGTGATGAGTTATTTGTGATCGTCGTTTTTATCTGTTTTCCGTCGTTCCCTTACTTGCTCTAAATTACATATCTCCGCAACTTATTTGTGAGTTGCTAGGGAAACCCAGACGATTTATGTCGTTAGTGAGTGGGATGTCTGGTGTTCTTGACGTTTCTTCCGTGGATTCTCTCACATGGAAGAATCTAATTCCATGTTTATGCGGCGTACAAAATTGTTCGACTTTTTTTACAAAATATGGAGCACTACCGGACGACGAAAGGACTATGTAGACTGTGGTGGTGCGAAGTGTGTGAAACTTCGTAAAAATAGTTTCGATGGTGAAATACCGTTACAATTTCATGGCGAAAAACGAACGAGTATCAGGAAGAGTACATGGTTCGACTTTTCCAAATTATCCATTCAGACCACCGTAATGGGCTTTCACATGACGACGACGCCGACGACGAGTAAGGTAAGTCGTCTCCTTTTCAGTTACGAGTACTTCTGTAACGCTCTTCTTTTGTCGTTGCTGTAGCGACAAACGTAAACATACCCACGATCCCGGCAGAACCGCGTGATCGCTTTTCGATCGCACGTTCAATATATATATCCCAGGGACTTCGATAGGCAATCATTCTTGGAAATTACCGAATCTTTTATTTAGCTGGCAGTATTGGTGCTCTCTGTATAGCAGTAGTTCGCGTAATGAAGATTTTTGTGAGGTAAGTGAATAATGAAAAGTATAATTTATTGTTAGGATTTCATCTTAGTCAGGGTCATTCTTTTGAATTAATTATTTGAAGTCAGATTATCTTTTTTGAGCAGTCAGATTGCGTTGCGCTAGGATATTGTGGGTCTCAGTCATTCAGCAATTTAAGTGCACATTCATACGTTTAAATAAAGAAGTTTCATCTGTCGGCCCTTATCCGAATACACTGGAATCTTCCGATTTTTCTGGTGCTTTGAATAATTAGTGCATGGTTAGCAATTATTGTTACTGCTAGCGTGTAGTTGTATAGAGAATTTCGTTTGTAGCTGTAGATCTTCATTGTTGTTCAATATTGTAATGAGCAAAGCAGTTGCAGCATGCATGTGGAGTTGCGCAAGTATTTCCCAATAGCGTTTCCAGATAATTAGAAGTTATTTTAAGTGCTATTTTGAATGTGTCATTTTTATTTTTTTTTACTGTTGAAATTGTTTTTCTGTATTATCGTGTGAAATTCTGTGATAATCACGGCGTGTGAAAAGCGCAACACTAGGCTCCAAAGTAAACTGAGAAATTACAGTGAAGACGAGAGGACTGTGTTAGCACCACCTAGGAATAAAATGTCCAAAACAACTTGGTAATTGTGCATAGAGAAATGGACCAGGCAGTAAATATCGGTGTAGATAGTGAAACAGTTAGTGAACAGGGAAGCATTGTCGATCGATTGGTCGGCAATAGTTCGCATCAGGAATGCGAAATGACAGAACAAACACTTGCAAATACCCTAGATTCAAGTTTTGCGTCCTTTCCCGTTTCTCAATTAAGTCAAGACTCACACTCTGGCTTTCAAAATGTGAATGTTGCCGGTGCAAATGCACTGCCGAAAAGCAGAAAGGAACATGTTCCAGACACTAATATATTGTTACTACAATTATTGCAACAAATGGGCTAAAAGCTTCAAAAGTTGGACACAGTGGAACAAATTCTTCAAAAGTTAAACAAAATCGAGAAAACGCTAGGGCAAACACGTGAAGATTTAACTGCTGAGTTACTTAAAATCGAATCGAAATGTCAAAAAGTTTGCCAGCCGGTGTGGCCGAGAGGTTCTAGGCGCTTCAGTCTGGAATGTGAATGTTGCCGGTGCAAATGCACTGCCGAAAAGCAGAAAGGAACATGTTCCAGACACTAATATATTGTTACTACAATTATTGCAACAAATGGGCTAAAAGCTTCAAAAGTTGGACACAGTGGAACAAATTCTTCAAAAGTTAAACAAAATTGAGAAAACGCTAGGGCAAACACGTGAAGATTTAACTGCTGAGTTACTTAAAATCGAATCGAAATGTCAAAAAGTTTGCCAGCCGGTGTGGCCGAGAGGTTCTAGGCGCTTCAGTCTGGAACCGCGCTACCGCTATTGTCGCAGGTTCAAATCCTGCCTCGGGCATGGATGTGTGTGATCTCCTTAGGTTATTTCGGTTTGAGTGATTCTAAAGTTCTAGGGGACTGATGACCTCAGATGTTAAGTCCCATAGTGCTCAGAGTCATTTGAGCCTTTTTTTTTTATAAAATGTTTATAAAGATGTAGAAACACAAATTTGTGAGCATTTTCAGACTATTTTTTTGCAACATGAGCGACATGAAAACGCCTTAGAGAATTATGACGCAGCCATAAAGGAACTGAAGACTATTGATCACGAAAATCACATCTTGCAGGCTAAAATTGACTCAGTTGCATTTACCGATACGGTCACGCAACTTGTACAAAATCAGGAAAACCTAAAGGACACAGTAGATACGATTTCGACACAAATGGACACTATGAAACTTGGTTCAGAAAAACACATGGAGGTAATCAGTACATTATCGAAAAAAGTAGTTGAACATTCGGACAAGGTAACTAATTTATCTACGAAGGTAGTTCATGATCGGAATGATACAAGACCGGTAGCCTTTACTGACACAGAAGAGTACGACCAAATTAGGAAATTCAAACAAAATTAGAATGAAATCAATACACAGTACAATAGAGAAATCCGGGAAGTAGGCCTACGTCAGTTGGCACAGGTAGTACAAGAATTACATATTTCAGAGGACACCACGCTCCAACACGGGAAGAGGGATTCACGGTGATTTGACTATAAGCTCTTCTTCACAATGCGTAAATTTAAAACACTCAAAAATTCCTGTAATGAAATATATCCACAAGCTTTGCTTCATCAGTTTGCTCATTGTTTTCCTCCCAAATGGTCATTGGAGCACAGATTAGAATTTATGTGTGGCTATCTAGAAAATGAACCAGCTGTAAGAATGCAATCGGTCATTCGCCATTGTCACAGTGAAGGAGATTTCTATCGTGCCTTTATAATGATGAAACATTTTGAACAGCCTGAATTCTCCAGCCCGGTAAAATATTTTGAGGATATGTTGCACAAAAATTTGTATTTGTCAAACATTTAAGACATATTATTTTGGAAGGACGTTGTAAAGACGACATCGAAGCTTTTCAGGGACTTTTACAAGAATTGGAAATTGACACAGACTGTAGCGGGATGCGAAACCTGGAAAACAACAATTACAGGCCACATCCGTGACAATTCCGCGACGACAGAAATAAGCCGGCCGCAGTGGCCGAGTGGTTCTAGGCACTTCAGAGCGAAGATGCTACGGTCGCAGCTTCGAATTCTGCCTCGGGCATGGATGTGTGTGATGTCTTAAGGTTAGTTCGTTTTGCATAGTTCTAAGTATAGGGGACTGATGACCTCAGATGTTAAGTCCCATAGTACTTAGAGCCATGTAAACCATTTCACAGAAATAATAACCGGACACGATAAGACCACTTTCATAACGGCAATCGTGACCAAAATAGACACCAACCGTACGAGAACCGTTGGCAGAATAACAACAGTTACAGGGAAAGGTCACCTCTTCGTGGTAATGATTATAACAAATGTAATGACACGTTACGACACAGAGAGATACAATACTTTAAAGTCTGCGCCAAAGATTAAAAGTGAGAGGAATGTAGAATATAATCAATGCAATGACCATATTGGATTCTCTTTTTTTTTTCGTACTCCAAGAAGGAGTTAAGATACTCTCTCGATTGTTACCTTGTATGTGATGGACGTAATTTTTGGTGTGTGCTGATAGGCAGCCATCTTGTTGGTATTTATGATTTGTGCGACAAGCATAGCAAGTTTTATTGTCTTGTGAATAAGGAAATAGTGAAAAGTATCTAAGTTTTGCGAGAATTTTTTAAAGCGACATAGCATTATATTGCTTTATTTCCACCGTCTTCGTGAAGTAAACCGATGCCGACTTAGGAAGATACGCACGGTCAACAAAGAGAAGAACATCGATGGCGACTAATGAATTAATATTGTGGCAGAAGGACTAATTCTACGTTTAAGATGAGAAGTCTGAATTCAAAAATATTATTAATCGGAATTGTAAATTATGTTACAGGCAAAATTTAAACAACACCGATTTTGTCCGCATTCAAACCGGCCAATACAGACCGTATAAAAGCCTTTCAAAAATTCTGAAGTTCCATATCCATATTTTATTTCATTTCAAAAAATCAATAAACTTTAATTTATTATTTCGCCACACTAGCGACCGCTGATAGGGACAGTGTTGGTGGAACAAGAGTAAGTACTTGATTGTTACACTACAATTGTAGTTGTACTAACTACTGTTTCTCTGTTACGTGGCGCACATGGAAAATGACGAATAAGGTGAAACAATATTAATTGTATAAACGGATGGCACAATAACCAGAAGGAACAAGGACAAGGATTTACAAAACTAACGTAATCGTGAGTGATGCAGCTTGGCCGGAATTAAGGTAGGAAAGTGCAAACGCGTTCAGCGGCTGCACCTTGGCTTAGCTCCACTTATACAGAACTTTTTCCTTTCCATATTAAAATCCTGGTAGTCTCTGTGGCAACGCACAATTACACATTGATTATTACATTTTGATGTTCAACAATCGCAGAATTAGAAGACGTAGTGCGCCATCTTGTAAATTTGCCCCAAATAACTATCGCCAGATATTTTTATTAATTCATTTGCAAGAGAATTTAAATATTTCGATAAACAATAAAGACCAGACAAAAGTAATATCTTCACAATGGAATCAGAGAATTTTAATTTGACAAATATTCATGGACACGTCACCGATTCTGACAATAGTGATGTAAATGGTTACACAATTTTTTTTTAGCACAACATAATGTAAAAGTAAATACAATTCAATTGCACTCCAGAGTGATTATCGAACCACTTGCAAATGAAACCTTGTACACAGTTGATTAAGCATCGATTACCAGATCAGAGACAGCTGGAGTGGCCGAGCGGTTCTAGGCGCTACAGTCTGGAACCTCGAGTCCACTACGGTCGCAGGTTCGAATCCTGGGAATGACCGACCAAGGAGAAACAGCGACGGGCTGCCGCAAGAAAATATTGCACGCAAAGGTCCGGAAACTAATTGGCGACAGAATAACCACTCAGTACACATCGTAGAGGTAACGGACAGTAATCAAGCAACGCCGTTGTCTCCCCCAGTAGACAACAATCGGTCGCAATGGGCCCCCACCGGCCGACCGATTTAATAACAGGGGTCACAGGCATACACACATTACATCTTCAACAATTATTTTTAAGATATGATCAGGATGCTACCGTAGAAGAAGATCTATGTGAAGAAGAGATGAAAGCACCGAACAAAGTAAGTAACGTCCTGCCGGCTGTAATATAACAGCAAAGATAGGGAGTATAATTACCAACGAAATTGTAGATACAAACGCATCTACGAATATTATTTCTAACAATTTACTTAAAGAGGTTTCGATAACATTAAAAGTTCCAGTGTTGCCAACGGAAATTTGTAAAATCTTGAGAGCTATAAGTAACAAGTCAAAAATACACTCCTGGAAATTGAAATAAGAACACCGTGAATTCATTGTCCCAGGAAGGGGAAACTTTATTGACACATTCCTGGGGTCAGATACATCACATGATCACACTGACAGAACCACAGGCACATAGACACAGGCAACAGAGCATGCACAATGTCGGCACTAGTACAGTGTATATCCACCTTTCGCAGCAATGCAGGCTGCTATTCTCCCATGGAGACGATCGTAGAGATGCTGGATGTAGTCCTGTGGAACGGCTTGCCATGCCATTTCCACATGGCGCCACAGTTGGACCAGCGTTCGTGCTGGACGTGCAGACCACGTGAGACAACGCTTCATCCAGTCCCAAACATGCTCAATGGGGGACAGATCCGGAGATCTTGCTGGCCAAGGTAGTTGACTTACACCTTCTAGAGCACGTTGGGTGGCACGGGATACACGCGGACGTGCATTGTCCTGTTGGAACAGCAAGTTCCCTTGCCGGTCTAGGAATGGTAGAACGATGGGTTCGATGACGGTTTGGATGTACCGTGCACTATTCAGTGTCCCCTCGACGATCACCAGTGGTGTACGGCCAGTGTAGGAGATCGCTCCCCACACCATGATGCCGGGTGTTGGCCCTGTGTGCCTCGGTCGTATGCAGTCCTGATTGTGGCGCTCACCTGCACGGCGCCAAACACGCATACGACCATCATTGGCACCAAGGCAGAAGCGACTCTCATCGCTGAAGACGACACGTCTCCATTCGTCCCTCCATTCACGCCTGTCGCGACACCACTGGAGGCGGGCTGCACGATGTTGGGGCGTGAGCGGAAGACGGCCTAACGGTGTGCGGGACCGTAGCCCAGCTTCATGGAGACGGTTGCGAATGGTCCTCGCCGATACCCCAGGAGCAGCAGTGTCCCTAATTTGTTGGGAAGTGGCGGTGCGGTCCCCTACGGCACTGCGTAGGATCCTACGGTCTTGGCGTGCATCCGTGCGTCGCTGCGGTCCGGTCCCAGGTCGACGGGCACGTGCACCTTCCGCCGACCACTGGCGACAACATCGATGTACTGTGGAGACCTCACGCCCCACGTGTTGAGCTATTCGGCCGTACGTCCACCCGGCCTCCCGCATGCCCACTATACGCCCTCGCTCAAAGTCCGTCAACTGCACATACGGTTCACGTCCACGATGTCGCGGCATGCTACCAGTGTTAAAGACTGCGATGGAGCTCCGTATGCCACGGCAAACTGGCTGACACTGACGGCGGCGGTGCACAAATGCTGCGCAGCTAGCGCCATTCGACGGCCAACACCGCGGTTCCTGGTGTGTCCGCTGTGCCGTGCGTGTGATCATTGCTTGTACAGCCCTCTCGCAGTGTCCGGAGCAAGTATGGTGGGTCTGACACACCGGTGTCAATGTGTTCTTTTTTCCATTTCCAGGAGTGTAATTAAGTGGCTGACTCAAATACCTCTTACCATTAGCGACGTCACGATAAACTGTACATTCTCAATCGTTGACAAGTTAATCTTCAATTGTATTTTAGGTATCGAAGTTTTCCGGCAGTATAAAGTAAACACCGACATAGGCAGTGCACGTTGCTATTTCCGAGTGGGCAGTCGTAGTGTGAAGGTCAATTTTGTAAAGTCAACAATAGAGCGTAATTGCAAATTACAGAAACAAGCTGAAGTAAAATTAATTTACTCACAAGTGTTATTGATAGATATTCCTTTCCTCGAACAAATAGGCACAGAAATAATTAAAGAACAGGCCGCCCACGAGAAGGTAGGAAAATCCACTTGTCTTTCAGAACCTCAACAAAATGGATTAGCAGACCTTACTTATGAATACCGAGCCATTTTTAGAAAACTTCCGACAGTAATCAAAAATTATGAATACAAAATGGAAGTCTACCCACAGAAAACGTACTGCCATATATCCTATGCGGTACCCTGGGCAAAGAAGGAAGCGCCTCTCAAGGAGATAAGTAGGATGGTTCTGTGGAAGGTGATAGAATCTTCACATTAACCATACTGGAGTCCCATACTAGCTGTTAGCAAACGGGACGGATCAGTCAGATTAGTGTTAGATGCATGGGAAATTTATAAGATCATCGTACCAATACGCACTAGGCCAGAAAACTTAGATGAGCAATTGCTTAAATTCCATGGAGTGAAGCATTTAACATCCGTTGACATGAAGGCTTCGTATTGGCAAATAGCCCTACATAATGATAGCAGAAAATACACTGCGTTCATTCATGCTGGCAGAATATATAAGTTCCAAGTACTGCCATTCGGTCTCAGCGTGAGTGCTGGTGTGTTTACAGAGGCTTTAGACAGAGTATTGGGTCCAGAACTGATTAGCAAAGTGACGTTGTATGTAGATGATCTATTAATAGTCACGGATACCGGGCAAGAGCATGTAGAATTGGTTCACAAGGTATTCCAAAAGTTCCGAGAATATGACGTAACAGCAAATTTTAAAAAGGCCGAATTCGGAAGAGATCGAATAAAATTTTTAGGCCACATTATTTCACCAGACGGAATTTTACCAGATCGAGAAATACTTGATGCCATAAAATATTTCCCCTCACCACAAACACGTAAACAGGTGAAAGCTTATCTAGGGATCACGTCATTTTTTTCGAAAATTCTTGCCCAAACAGTTACTGAATAGTGATTCCCTGCTCAACATTGTAAGGAAAAACCACACATGGTTGTGGACAGAAAAATGTGAGGAAGATTTCGTAAATATCAAACAGGCACTCATAAATGCACCCATTCTGAAACATCCTGACATGAACTAAAACTTTTGTTTGAGCACGGACGCCTCATGTCAGGAATTAGGCTCTTGTCTGTTCCAATTAGTAAACGACAACGGAGAACAGAACATAAACATAATTAGCTTTGCCAGTAGAACTTTAACGGAATGCGAGAGGACCTATTCGGCAACGGAACTTGAAGCGTTAGCTGTAGTGTGGGCTGTCCGCAAGTTCCAGTACTACCTGTGGGGAAGGCATTCACGAGTGTTTTGTGATCATCAAGCATTATCGTTTTTACTCACATGTAAATTGCTGCACAACGGATTGCACGTTGGTGTTTATTCCTCCAGGGAGTTGATTTCGAGGTGAACAAAATGTAATTGCCGACGCATTATCGCGCTTGCCACAAGGCTTCAGCGAGTTTAGTGAATTGATCGAACAGTGTGATGGCACATTTCAACCAAATTACAGAAAGATGTGTGAAGACATGAGCAAACTACAAAAGGAAGACAACTGACGGAGACAAGTTATACAAAAACTGCAGGCAGGTGACAATAGTACACTGAAACAATATTACACACTGTCAAACGATGTTCTTTTCTACAGGCGCAATCAACAACCCAACACCTGGTGTGTATGCATCCCAGAAGAAGACATAGACAATTTGATAAGACCCACACATACAGTATGGGGACACTATGGTGTATCAAAATGTACATTGAAAATATCAACCTATTGCTACTTCCCGCAGATTGAACAAATAATAAGGAAGTGTACAATATGCCAGAAGGTTAAACATCTAAATAGATCTTGTTTGGATGTATTACACCACATCATTCCAACTAGACAAAGAGAACTAGTTTCCGTGGACGCAGCAGGACCATATCCACGTGCTAGCGGAGGAGTTAGATACGTGCCCACATTTTATGATGTCTTCACAAAGTACTTAAAATGTGTGCTATAAAAGTAGTAATGTCGGGATCAATAATCAAACACATGATGGAAGATTACATACCACGAGCACGAAAAACCTAAAATTATATTAACTGATAATGCAACAAACTTCACTAGTAATAAATGGAAAACATTTCTCGGATCTCAAAACATAAAAGATATATTAAGTGTCCAAATTTCACAAAGAATACAGCCCGATTGAGAGACATTTTAAAGAATTTAATTGGTATATACCAAATAAACAGACAAAATGGGTAGAATACCTAGCCCCATTTCAGCATATTGTAAATAATTTAATTCATACTTCAACAGGCTTTACATCGACAGAGTTAATGTTTCATGGCACAGAACTTGACGAATGGGCTAAACCTTACCTAAATTAGGCACAAAGGAAATAACACTAGACGAAAAGGTACGTCAAGCATTACTACAGATGGAAGAACAAGCAGAAATAAAGAGAAAACTGTTCAACAAAATGATAAGAAAGGTTGCAGAATTCAACATTGTACAGGAAGTACTATTACGTACCCAGCCAAAATCCTGTAAAATTAAGGCATTAAACAAAAAGTGGAAGTTATTGTATGATGGCCCTTTCATTATAATAGACAAACCTCACCCAGGATGTAATCTGTTAGGTAACTCACGAACGGCCAAGGTGAAAGGATTATACCCTCACAAACATATCAGGGAATTTTTCCATTAAATGTCATATGTTGTATTATTAAAACAGAAAATATACAACATTTTATCACACAGTAAAATTGCTGTCATAAGCGTAAGAAACTTGCGAACATGGAAAAAATAGTCTAAGTCATGTGTTCGTAATTTAAAAGGTACATTGAAAAAGACAGTCACTTAGTGAAAAACTTGCATTAAACCAGAAAACATGACTGAAGTTTCAATTAAACATCGAAACTAGTTACCAACTTGGGGGCACGTGACAGCTTTAAAACGCATGGTTAACCACACCTAATGAAACATGTGTTACTGTGAATCTTAACACTATAAAATAAACCATACGGTACTTTTGTAGTCTAACTCAGTTATTTAGGAGCGAGGAACAATGACAAATTAGCGCGAAGGTCAGAGTTTGTTCGCTTGAGACGAGCAACAAACCGCGCGTCGAAGTTGCAATCCAACGCTCAGCAGATGAGCACGCGATAGCTGCATGGCTAAACGAGGGCATTAGCCGCGCTGTAGTTAGCGAGCCCGGGAGAAATCTTCCCCCCTTCCCTGGCCGAGCGTATACAAAGCGCGAAGGCGCATACGCGGTTGAGTCCAGACGACACGTGACCCATATTACGCGATGGCGGCTATCACGAGTAATATTCACCAACAATGCAGAGTTTTCCCCTCGCCAGCAGTCCAGTCGCGATACGCATGCGCAGAACGTTTAATAAAAGTTTTGACACTACCCTTACTATGAGACACAGTGACGAAAGTCATTCATAAACAAGAAATAAAAGGTCACACAAGTCTTCTAAATAGTAGCTTAGAAAATTTATTTATAAGCTGGTACTACGTAGTTCAAATGGTTCAAATGACTCTGAGCACTATGGGACTTAACATCTGTGATCATCAGTCCCCTAGAACTTAGAACTACTTAAACCTAACTAGCCTAAGGTCATCACACACATCCATGCCCGAGGCAGGATTTGAACCTGCGACCGTAGCGGTCACGCGGTTCCAGCACTTAGAACCGGACGGCCACACCGGCCGGGGTACTACGTAGTATTAAGTGGACATACAAGTACATACAGGACATGGACGATATTGTAACATTACATTGCGATGAATAAAATCTTAGAGGTAAGACTAACTGTACGGAAGGAGAAAGCAAAGAGCACAACAGAAAAAAAACAATAATGCAGATTTATAACCGAAAGAAATGCTATGTACACGAGAACAACACACAATTACATACAGGGAAAAGCTAGCAGCAAAGAGGAAAGCAAAGAGATAACCCATACATTTACATTACTCAGCAACGGGCGATTTTCAGAATAAACGACAAGATAAACGCGTAAATTTTTGTGACTAAAGAAGCGAATGATAGAAGCTTGAAAATAGAAAAATAATAAACGGATCTATGCAACGTGAGTAATGAAAGTGAATCGCTCTCAAAACAAAAACCTAGGCTTTATAGAGAGAGAAACATATTAACGTTAGGAGACACCTAAAGCACTCAGCAAACACAACTATGTAGAATATATAAGCTATACACGAGGGTACATGTACGAAAGCTGAAGTGTAAAGGAGGAAAATATGGAATAATTGCGCATTAACGGACCGTAAGTCGGTTATGAATGTAAGAAGAAATATTTAGTTGTAAGTATTATTAGTATGAGGGGACGAAGCTCAGCACACCCTGAATTATTTTGGAATATTGAGGGAATGGAGCAGGGTACCGAGAAAGGGACCCACCAGTAAAGTGTGTTTTATAGTGGTAGTTATTTTTTGTGTGTATAAATGTATGTACGAATATGTGAAAGGCGAAAGAAGCACTGTACATGTACGGAACCTTCATAACAGAGAAGTGTATTAGGAAAAATTAAATTCTAAGACAACCTCGTATAAACATGTGTACCTAACGTCAAAAAACAGCGTAATTAAAACCGTAAGACCCTACGATTTTACGAGAAAATACGGAAAACCTGATACACGGTGCAACATTGGCGATACTTCACTCACGTATGCAGAAGGAAGTTATGAATTATTTTACACACTTGAAACATGAAGTGATAAATCATGTCAAAATCATATATTTCATACGTATCACGATTTCCAATCACAAAGAATGAAAATGTTATCGCCGCTGTACGAGAACAGGTAAGTAATGTGATCGACGACCTGTAAACGAAAGGATTCGCTTATAAACTATAAACAAAAACCGTCACACAGAATTTGTATGCTGGATTAGAATTATGAAAGTCGGATTATTCGTGTACATAGATTTTCATCATGACAACCAATGCATTAAAACGTTTATATTTTTCTCATGATAACACAAGACGCCTATAAGCTCACTTTAATTGAAGATGATGCACGCACACAAGGGCGTGCCGCTATTATGAAACAGTGTACGTAGTAATAGTAGTTACAAACTCAACCTTAAGATATTATGTTTATATGTCCATGTTAGTGTAGGAAATTTCATTAGGGAGAATTATTTACGAACACACCAGAATGTGCTCAAACATGAAACATTGTACATATTAGGGTTGAGCTACATATAAATAATTATTTTCTGCATTTTCAGATTTTATACGTAAGAACCGTAGAATACACGTAGTCGTTGCCATTAACCTAAGCAGAAGATAGAAAATTCTCTTCGCAAGCTTCATTGAAGCGGCTGCAGGTGTATTCTGTGCACGCTGATGCATGTCGTTGCGTATGAAGAACACATAACGTAAGGTAAACCGTAACTTACACACGAGTTCAAGAATGAAAACAAAGGACTTGTTCCTTCCAACCAATTAATGGCAAAGGGCGTGTGTCAGTACGATACAAGGCAAAATCCTCACTATGAGTGGTCCAAAATTTTTCTATTGTCGTCGATAATTTTTCCTGTAATTAATGTAAACAATGTATTGTGTGTGTCTTATGTGTTATTCCCTTGTATGTGATGTATTTTGTATTTCATGCCAAGTCCCGTGACTTACAAATTTGTGAATATTTATGTGCATTGACGAGAAGTATCGAGGGGAATGAATCTCGGCACAATAGGTAAAAAGGGTTAATGTGAAGTAAAAACAGTAGTGAAAGAGGAAGTTTCGATCGCATTATTCGCGATCAAAGTGGTGTATAGAAATCAAAATTGTACAAAATAGTGCCGGCCGGTGTGGCCGAGCGGTTCTAGGCGCATCAGTTGGGAACCGCGCAACCGCTACGGTCGCAGGCAGGTTCGAATCCTGCCTCGGGCATGGATGCATGTGATGTCCTTAGTTAGGTTTAAGTAGTTCTACGTTATAGGGGACTGATGACCTCAGATTTTAAGTTCCATAGTGCTCCGAACCATTTGAAACATTTTGTGAAAAATAGTGCTACGTTACAAGTGTCAGCGATCCTAAACAAGTGACATCGAAAATTGAAGCTTGTATCGTCAAACGACCATGGCGACATAATAAGAGAAGACCATGCCATACAAGTTTGACATGGTACGCTTCTTACCTGGATGTGCATCGACGGGACCGTCCCCCGCCTAGGCCATAGAGTGGTGTGTTCTTCGGGGAACATATTGAAATGTACCACGACATATCCGGTCAAAGTACTGGAAGGAGGTACAAAAAGCACACGCATACTGAGGTTCTGAAGTGTAGACGGTACCGGCACGGCACGCTGGAGATTTACTACACTGGCCCGCAATCAGCCAACGTCGCCCACTAACGAACAACTAAACAATCAGGAGCACATATCGCCCGCCCATATTCAACAGTGGGGCCAGCGAACAAAGCTTGCCACACCAGAATAAAACGGAAAGCAATACACGGACTTAATTTTCACCTCCGATGAGGAAGGAAACATTTGTAAATAACGTTGTATTCTTTTATATTTTATTCTATAAACCTTACTATAGGATGTTGGTTTATCAGTATAAATCAAAAGTTTGTATATTAGGACTAAAGTTTGTAAATATTAGCGTAAGAATGCCAAATAAAACTGACTCAGTAATACAAAAGGATTCACAGCGCCATGAAAATGAGACAATAAAAATGAAATTTGTAAATAAAAGACCCAAAACCAATCAACTGCAAGGTCGACTACTGTATCCTGTCAACCAAACAAAATTTCTAGTGACAGTATACAGTAGGGGGGCAGTTGTAGTGACACATTACGACGCAGAGAGATACATTACCTTAAAGTCTGCGCCAAAGATTAAATTGAGAGGAATGTAGAATATAATCTCAGTTACGTTGATATTGGATTCTCTTTTGTTTCATAATCCAAGAAGGAGTTAACATACTCTCTCAATTGTTACCTTGTAGGGGATGGACGTAATTTTTGGTGTGTGCTGAAAGGCAGCCTTCATGGTAGTATTTATGATTTGTCCGACGAGCATAGCAAGTCTTATTGTCTTGTGAATAAAAAAATAGTGAAAATTATCTTAAGTTTTGCGGGAATAATTAAAAGCGACGTAGCATTGTATTCCTTTACTTCCACTGTCTTGGTGAAATAAATCGATGCCGACTTAGGAAGATACGAACGGTCAACAAAGAGAAGAACATCGATGGCGACTAATGAATTAATATTGAGGCAGAAGGACTTATTCTACGTTTAAGGTGAGAACTCTGTATAAATCAACAATGACGTAGAATTCAAAAATATTGTTAATCGTAATTGTAAATTATATTTCAGGCAGATTTCACGCAGCACCGAATTAGTCCGCATTCAAGGCGGTCAATACAGCCCGTATAAAAGCCTTTAAAAAATTCGGACTTTAAAGTTCCATATTCATATTTAATTCTTTTCAAAAAAATCAATAAATTTAATTTTTTTTATTTCTCCACACAGAGATAATTGTAGAAACAGAAAATATGGGAACCAGAATAATTATTATTAAGGAAAACAGAATAACTTCGGATGCAACGGACCACCTCGCAGTTATGATTCTGGGAGAAATTCTCTACCACTGAACCGACAAGAAAGAAACTACCGACATGACGACAGCCGATATAATCATGACGACAGACCTGAATTTAATCAGAACTGGCGGGATTCAAACAGGGCAGGGCCCTCTCGACAAGCTGAAATTGTGGAAGTTAGGTCTCTAAATCCCAGTAACGACGCGTGACCCCTCTCTCTCTCTCTCTCTCTATTCGTTTAGTCGGTTCCGACTCTTCGTGACCCCATGAACCAAATCACGCCAGTTTATCCTGTCTTGCACTTTCTCCCGTAGACCTTCCAGGTTGGAACACATTGCTTCTGTGATGCCATCGATCCATCTCATCCTCTGACGTCCTCTTCTTCTAGTTCCTTCAATCTTCCCCAGCATTGATGTTTTTTCCAGCGAGGCATGCCTTCGCATTGTGTGTCCAAAGTAGGTCAGCTTTTGTTTTAAGATTAGACCTTCCAGGGAGAAATCTGGTTTACTTTGCTCCAATATTGATCTGTTGGTTCTCTTTGCAGTCCATGGAACTCGAAGAAGTTTCCTCCAACACGCGTGACCACAAAGTGATAATAGACAATGGCTCGCACCGCAGGCAGCCACGTGCGCCAGCTGGCCTTGAGAAAAGCAACAGAGAAGCTAACCTTGAGAAAAATTTCGGACTTCTTTACATTCCAAAAGTAGCCTTTGAAAACTTTATCATTGCATCATTAAAGGACATTGGGTATGAACAAGCAAAGATCCGACTTGGAAAGATATCCACAGTAAATGGCATGAAAAGACACACACGCAGATTCGTCATTATTATCTGGTTAGAAACAACATACTCTTCAAACACTGCGCTGTTGATGATAAGTTATGGGTACTTTGTATTCCTGACGAATTTGTTAATAAGCTCATCTGGTACATTCATTTCAGCTACGCACCCTTTGGTACACGAATATGTTATCATATTCTTCGAATGACTCGTTATTTTAACAATATGGAAAAGACAATTAGGAGAGTCTTGTCTATTTGTAAACTTTGTCAAAAAGATAAACCATCTACCATGTCACATCGTGCTCCATTGTTTCCTTATCATTCCTACTAGATTAAAATAATTTCCTGCTGTTGATCTTCTGGGACCCCTTGTCAAAACACAGAATGGAGTTTCGTACATTCTAGTCGCAGATGAACTTACTTCTAAATTTGTTTCTTTCACACCGTTACGCATAGCCACTGGACATTCTGTATTCAAGGCCTTTGTTAAAATTTCTTACATGAAGTTGGACACTTTACCAAAGTCATTTCAGATAATTGACCACAATTCAGATCTGCTGTTTGGTCATGCGTGCTTCGGAATCGTAAAATCAAACCTGTCTTATTTCATTGTACTCACTACATTGTAACCCGTCTGAAAGGATTATGAAAGAAATCAATAAGCTTTGCAGACATTATTGTCACAGGAAGCATCAGTACTGGGACAGATACTTACACTTATTTCAAAACATACTGAATGAAATGCCTCATGACTCCACTGCCTTACCAACTGTTCTTGTATTGAAGAATGAGGAACCACCGAACAGAATCAGAGAACTTGTACCTTCTCCGAATACACGTAAACTTCGACATAAAGGCATAATTGACTATTAAAAATACTAATTCTGCTGCAGACAAAAGGAGAAAACTACACTATAGGACAAATGCAAGGGCCGGCCAAAGTGGCCGTGCGGTTAAAGGCGCTGCAGTCTGGAACCGCAAGACCGCTACGGTCGCAGGTTCGAATCCTGCCTCGGGCATGGATGTTTGTGACGTCCTTAGGTTAGTTAGGTTTAACTAGTTCTAAGTTCTAGGGGACTAATGACCTCAGCAGTTGAGTCCCATAGTGCTCAGAGCCATTTGAACCATTTGAACAAATGCAAGGAAACTACATATTAGTCAGGAAGTTCTCGTGAAACCCCATTCATTGTCACATAAGAAGAAACATTTGAGTCATAAATTCTTTCTGACTTACAATGGACCTTATAGGATCCGACGTATACCGCATGATAATTGTGTTGAAGATGCAACTCAGCTTATTAAGGAAAGTAAAGGACTACACCACATTTCTCATGCAAATACAGAGCCACCTTATGGGACATGAAGCAATCAAAACCTGTATCATGACTTCCTGGTAATGAGGCTCGTCCTCCCTGTCTTTTTGCAGGAAATAAAGAGTGTACATGTAAATCAGCAGCAATGTACGTGTAAACGTGTACGCATCTTAGTTCTAAATATGCTGGAAAACAGTAGTGCTAGACAAAGCGGTAGACAAGTTTACTTCCATATCTCCTTAAGCTGGCTTCTCTCACGCCAAGTTCCCTACCTAAAACTGTTCAGTGGAGCTTTCTCTGCGTAACATTTTTTCATGCCCTTACAGAAACACCCAGTATAAACGTCATGCATGTTTGAGACTTTAAAACGCCTCTGGGACCACATAGTTTCATTCGGTATCATACAGACTGTAATTCTACCCAGGTAGTCAGTGTACGCCACTTAAGACAATGAGAAATACCTACTGGCATTGATAAATACATAGGTTCAATGGTCACCACAGGCTACTAATGAAAAACCAAAAGCATAGCAGACTTGGTTACCTACATAATACCGATATTACCATGTACCCGTCTAGTAGTCATAGTTGCTATGCATTAGCAAACACAAAAGAATGCTCATGATTAGATGGCTATATCACATAACTAATGAGGAGGTACTGAATGCAATTGGGAAGAAGAGGAATTTGTAACACAACTTGACAAGAAGAAACGGTCGGTTGGCAGGACACGTTCCGAG
The DNA here is from genome assembly GCF_021461385.2 of Schistocerca piceifrons. Classification (NCBI taxonomy): domain Eukaryota; kingdom Metazoa; phylum Arthropoda; class Insecta; order Orthoptera; family Acrididae; genus Schistocerca; species Schistocerca piceifrons. Next base: position 1,021,007,693 of record NC_060139.1, on the reverse strand, counting down.
GCATCAACGGATCACCAATTTAGTACTGCAGGGAAGGGCTGAGGGTAAATATCGAAGAGGCAGACCTATTGATGAATACGCTAAGCAGATTCAGATAGGTTTAAGTTGCTGTAGTTATTCGGAGATAACGACGCTTCCACAGGGTACAGTAGCGCTGAGAGTTGCATCAAACCAGTCTCTGGGTTGAAGACCACAACAACAAACAACAGAACACGATTGTAAAGCTTTTTCTCAAAATTAAGCGGGAGTCCATTTCCAGAGAATCACTCAATAATTCTATGGAAAACCGCTATTAACAATGTCTTCTGCATAATGGGATATTTATAACACTAGTATTGTATGGGGAAAGTAACAACTGTGCTTGTCTTTGCGTCTGGATGCTACTGCAACCTCGTTAAATTCTGTCAAATCGAAGCTGGATGATCGCGTTGGGATTTTAACCCCACTGCTCTGTGAAACCAGTCTGCGCCTCGACCACTGGGCTACCACGAGCGACAGCGGGGGGCAGGGAACTGTAATGTCGATTGTTACATAAGCCGAATCTTCGGGCGTTTTACCGTTGGCAGGTCGCGGGGTCGCTGCCTCCCGCACCAAGTGCGCAGATACGCCAGCTTATCGCACACCTCATCCGCTATAAGAAGCCCGCCCGCCGGCACACAATTCGTACATCCTCTGCGAGCAACATGAGGACTGCGACAGTTGTCGTCCTGTCACTGTTGGCAGCCCTTGCGGCCGCCGCGGTTGTACCGCACAGCGAGGGTAAGTCAGTCGCTCCTCCTACCACTGTTTGTTCTCAGTGATTTTAACCATGGCAGCCGAATTCTTGGAAGCCAGAAGTCGGTAGACCTCAGTTGATGTCAGCCCGCTTATGCTCTTGAGTGCAGATGGTGCCAACATTGGCGAGCTAAAATACAGTAACCATGTGAACTGTAGGCGTTACGAGGCGATTGTCGTGCCAAACCAGTCAGCACATGCGTAATGTCAGCACAGCGTGATTGTAGCGCGAGTTGTTCCCCTGCACTGCCTATCCACCCTCGGCTTCAAACGTGCTGGAAATCGGTGGGTTGAGCTTGCTTTCTCCGTTGCCCACATCGCCCTACGAATTCTTTCGGATCGTTGTGAGCGGACTATACTTTCGCCATACGTCGTCACTCTGCTACTTGTTCACAGCCTCTACGTAAGTGGTGAACCGACACTTGCGTAAGCGGTACAGAGTTTAGTACTACGCAGATGTAGGTACTGGTTGACTCAATTTGGCGAAAATCAATCCTTCATGGCCGGTTTTGCATTACGTATTATAGAGAGGTTTCCTGGTGCTATTCTGAGTTCGAAAAAGAGGCGGGCAAAATATTACTTCGTGCCACACATGAATCGCAAAGGACCACTACGAGAAAAAGGGAGCATAGCCAAGACGGACGGTATTGGCGATGGCCCCTGCGCCACATACACACACGCAGTAGGTAGCTTGCAGAGAACGCATGTAGACGAATACTGGACCTCTCAGTGTGAGGAACAGGGCGGTATGGCAAGCTACAGCCGCATCTACATGTCTAGTCTCACTTCACACTGAAGAGCCGCGCAGAGGGTTATTTTGAACCATTCCACTCTCTAACAGCGCTTGGAAAAAATTAACATCTAAATCTTTCCGTAGGAGATCTGATTTCTCTCATTTTATTACGATGATCATATCTCCCTACACAAGGTAATCGGCAATAATCTATTTTCGCCTTCATAGGAAAAAATGAAATGAGCGTATGTCATAGTTAGCCGAAAGGCGCCATCCGGGGAGGTTCGGCCGCCAAATGCAAGTCTTATTCCAGTTGACACCAAGTTGGGTGACTGGTCTGCCGACGATGATAATGAAATAACGATGAGGACAACACAGCACCCAGTCTACGAGCGGAGAAAATCCCCATCCTGGACGGGAATAGAACCCGAGACCGTTCCATGGGAGGCAGGCATATTGCCACAAAGATAAGCAAGCGGACGCGTTCAGTGGAGAAAGTGTTGCTAATATTTCGTGAAACGAAAGCGAAAAACACTTCGTGCTAATGATTGCCAGTCCAGCTCTCGTATTATATACGTGACAAATTCGCCCCTGTTTCGGGATACTAAAAAACTAACTGTCCTTCTTTAGTTTTTTCAATGTCCTCCCTCAACCTTATCTGGTAAGGATCCCTTAGGCTGTGTTTCGTAGCCCTTATGCTTCTTCTAAGCGTTCTGTCAATACACTACAAAATCCTGCTGCATATATAATGTATAATAGGGATGCATTAGTATTAGTCTTTTTCGTGAATAATGTGAACGTAAACCTTCCATGAACAAAAGAGAAAAATACAGCACTGAACTGTCATCTTACACAACTCTTTTGCTCCTAAAACTAGTAAAATCCGTTTCTTCTGAAATCTTTGAATAATTCGTAGTAGTACTTACGTTTGCCATTGGAGCAGATCATGGAACTAGCGTCGCCAATAGTCAGAACACAAATTTAGTCAACCTTCACTTCCATAATTACTTTAGCACAAGGGACAAAAAAAAGTTATCACCTCCAGGAGATAACACGCACAAGCCATCTAACATCATATGCTGCATGCGTTGTCGTAAATTTTCATTTCCGTTGTAAACGTAATTATTAACGCTACTCAACAATGGTAGTCAGCGTATTCATCATGTGCTTGTACACTGCTGATGACCACTGGCAGGTGAAACAAATTGCAGTGTAAAATGTTTCTATGGCTGTTTCGTAAAAGATAAAAGATTATTTGATAATGGTGTAGGTAGACCATCTCGCTGCACTGTGGCTGACGTTTCGATGTTGTTCGTACTTCAGCTTTGGCGTCATTTTCTGCTTTTCTACTGTTTGTCTGTGGGTAGTGTACATTGATATTTGGGGCCTGGAAAACACATTAGCGACTTAACAGGAGCTGTAGGAATATTGTAGCTTTCGTTATGATTTGCATGAAAGAACCTTTTTACCTAGATGTCAGAGGCCTTCACCGGTTTAGAAATTTCATTTTTTTTTTCCTAGGCAAAGTTATTTGCCAACAGCTTTGAAATTCAATACACGCTTCAACACACAGGGTCGTCACAAACAGTGTGAAAAGCTTGTAGGCGGACCTGAGGAGCAATTGTTCAGAAAAAAATTCGATGCATTGCGCCATTTCCGAGTTATTTAGCACTGAATTACCCAATGCGGTTGTCGTCCGCGCAAATTGAAGCAGTCTACGTCGCCAAACGTGTTCTTTGTTTGTTTTCTTCAAACCGAGCAAATGTAGCTTTTGATCATCTAACTTAAATTTATTACTTCCGAAAAAGACATTTTAACTGGTAATTAGCATTTCATCAGGTGGTAACTCACGGATCCACAGATGTTTGCGCATTACACCATTTTAGCGCGTGCATGTGCTTGATCCTGCGCACTACGACATGATCGTCTAACTTCTATTCTGAATAACTGGTAAACAGCACAACCTATCGTTTTTATTACCAGTCATTTGTCAGCACAGCCTCCGCTGTAAAGCACTTACAAGCATTTCAGACCGTTTCTGACCAGACAACATAAGGATTTCTTCAGCACAAAAAATACTTAAAGCGTGTACAATTACACCAACCAAAACAGATATACGAAATAAATGGTGTTTTTACGATGGACGCACATAAACAACTTCACCAAGTAAGTTTCGAAACATGTGTTACATAATAAATGATTCCAGCGGGCAGATGAAGTAAACATTACCTTCTCTCGTTCGCATTGTCTAACCTTCTCTGCCTTTGTTAATGTGCGTAGTAGCCTGAGTCGATTTTGAGGAAAGATGCATAATATAGTAAGTGAGTAAAAGACAGTGAATTAGATGTAAAAGAGAAACCTTCGTTGAGACACCTATGAACATTGCATTCAGGAAACCTCGTATGCGTATTGTTATAAGCGGAACTGCGCTGTCCTGCAAGTGCCTATGTAAGTAAATAGGAATCGAAATGATGAATAAATATGCATTAAGGAAAGAGAAAATTTCCTGTATGTTGGAGTGATTTAAAGACAAATATAAAATTACAGTTAACGTACAAGCTACAGTCGCATGTTGAGCTTGTATAAAACACACACACACACACACACACACACATATATATATATATATATATATATATATATATATATATATATATATATATATATATATACTGTGTAGAGTAAACGTACAATACTTCGTATAACAATTTTGTTGTGATCTCACCACCTGAATGATTCCTATTGTATCTAATGTTTTGTTAATTGTTATTCCAGCCGGTAAGGAACTTCTGGAGAAACAGAACAAGATTTTGGCGCTCTTCTACCACGTACAGCAGCCATCACTCATCAAAGAAGAACAGGAAATTGCAAAGACCTACAAACCTATTGAACACGTCGACAACTACCAGGTATAAATACGTGACGTTAGAAACCAGGATCCGACTTCTTGGACGGCCAGACAACTGTACCGAACTTCCGTTTTCTTTATCTTTACAGTTCAAGGAGAAGGTCGAAGTTTTCTGGAAGTACTACGTCGACGTTGGCTTCCTGCCCAAAGGGGAAGTGTTCTCCATCTACTACCAGAAGCACTACTACCAGGCCCGGGCATTGTTTGAGCTGTTCTACTTCGCCAAGGACTTTGAGACGTTCATCAAGGTACGAGCGCTTCGACACAAAATACTACTCAGTTATGATTATTTCATTTTGCTTGAACCAGCAAGTGGGCGCACATTTAAGGCATGTTCAGCTCACAATATGTACAATGTCCTCCATCTGGTGCTCCAACATAGGCAGTCCTCATAAAGATGCCAAAACATCTGGGACGTTCACCCAAACCAAATTCCACAGATCTCAAAGTTCTTAATGAATCTAGAGCAAACGAAGTATCTTCTGTTAGCATTGGGAGGAAGATCATACATAATTTTTTACAACTAAGACATGAAAATTGTCATTGGCAAATCTGTCCTAAATCCGCCTACTCCCCATCAAATGGTTCAAATGGCTCTGAGCACTATGGGACTTAACTGCTGTGGTCATCAGTCCCCTAGAACTCAGAACTACTTAACCTAACTAACCTAAGGACATCACACACATCCATGCCCGAGGCAGGATTCGAACCTGCGACCATAGCGGTAACGCGGCTCCAGACTGTATCGCCCAGAACCGCACGGCCACTCCGGCCGGCTACTCCCCATCAAACTTCATGAAATTCACAAATAATCCGCAGAAATTAGGGCTCCGCGTTCCTGAGCAAGACATCTATATTCCAGGCAAGGGTTACATCGTTATGAAGGAATGCGCAGTGTGAAGTCAGATTATACACGAAGGTACTGGTCAAATTGTGTCTTCATCTAAATTGTCACCTGTGTCTGGACACTAGGAAGTAAGTCGTAGCTAGCACTGCATCTCCCCGAAACATTCCTCTGTATAACGAGTGTCCTTTTGATTCCAGACGGCCATTTGGGCGCGGGAACACCTGAACGAGGCACTGTTCGTCTACTCACTGACTGTCGCTGTGCTCCATCGCGAGGATACCAAGGATGTCACACTGCCAGCTCCCTACGAGATCTACCCGCAGCTCTTCGTCAACGCAGAGGTCATCCAGAAGGCATATGACGCCCAGCTACAAGGTGTGTACAAACAAACTATGTGCACGTGTCATTTCCGGAGCCACCACCAACTGTGCAAAGTAAATCGACAACCAGATCAACTATAAGTAAAATATTTTCTATACAACAATCGTTGTTACCCACCTCATCAGTGACTGAATGTCAGAAGGATTCTTAATGTGTACTACGTCTAAGAATCGAACGTAAATACTTATCCACTAGTTTGTTGAGCACATATCCGCCCGTATAGGACTCATGTAGTTGTTGTCCTTGTCATCATGGTGGTGGTCTTCCATCCGATTACAGGTATGATGCAGCTGTCCACCCTACACTGTCCTCTGCAAACCTCGCCATTTCTGCAGAACTACTCCAACCTACATCCATACGAACCTTGGTCTCACTCAACAATTTTTACCTCTCCCCTCCCTAACATTCCCCACCACCTATCAACAGCTTCACTCTTTTAATCGAATTCTGGCCATAAATTTCATTTCTCCCATATTCGATCTGTCAGTCTAATAATCGGCATTCGCTTCTTGTGCGAATTCTTTACAGTCCACAGTACACACCAGTAAAAAACTACCCCCCAGAGAAATACGTTTCACAAATGCTTGTCAGCATTTTCTATGCTCCCTGCTTCGCGCATCATCAACTACTTTTCGGCCCAGATAGCATAAATCATCTACTTACTTTTAGTGTCTCCTTTCGTTATGTAGGTTCCTCAACATCGACTGGTGTAACTGACCACATACCATTACCGTTGTTAAATTTTTGTTTTTCTTGATCTTATAAGTCCGCTTCAAGACACTATCCATTCCAAGCCAGTTGACGTGTCATACAAAATTTATACGTTAACAGTATACCTCACAACTTTCGTCTCTTCTTCCTGAATTTTACTTCCCTTTCCAAATTTCTCTTTGATGTTATTCACAACATGATCAATACATCCACTGAACTCCTCCTGCGCCCACGTGAACTACAAGGACCCTTTCGGCCTCACTTCTCTCTCAACCACTGTTATACTACCAAATAGCGCTGCAGATCGTTATTGCTTCATGTGCAGCGAAGCCCCTTGTAGCTCAAATAGATTTTTAAACGGATGTGATCGCGTAATCACGTTGTTGTATAAATCAAAGTTTCGCCCCCAGCTGCAAACGACCTTCATCATGGTATTGTAAATGTAATGATGTAGGTGTAATACTAATGAAGTGACCAAGACGTTGCTCTGTATAATAACAAAATCGCATGGTCACGTATTCGGAGAATTTATGTTGTTTTATGTGGGGTGACTTGTAATTGCCTAAAATAATTGCGCCCGTTTACATAAAACTGTTGAAGTCATGGTTCCTTCATAACAAAAAGTACTTGAGCTAAACGTTTACCGGGTGGTTATAGTTAAGGTCTGCATCACACAGTGGTCCTCTGTGCCTTTTAACAGGTGTATGGTAGTGAAACGTAGTGCACATTGTGATTCGTTAATGCGGAAACGATTTTTGCAGGATAATTATTAGTTCCAACTTTGGCCACCAGGTGCGAATCTGCCGCTGTGAAGCAAGAAAGACGTTTAGCAATGTTTCTTGTAACGGCTTACGAATGAGACGTTGGCATAACATCTACATCTACATCTACATGGATACTCTGTAACGCACATTTAACTGCTTGGCGAGGAGTTCATCGATCCACCTTCACAATTATCTAGTATCCCGATCTCGTATAGCGCGCGGATAAGATCGAACACCTATATTTTCCATACGATCTCTCAATTCATTATTTTATCTTGATGATCATTTCTCCCTATGTAGGTCGGTGTCACCAAAATATTTTCGCATTCGGAGGAGAAAGTTTGTGATTGGAATTTCGTGAGAAGATTCCGTCGCAACGAATAACGCCTTTTTTTAAGCTGTCCAGCCCAAATCCTGTATCATTTCAATGACGCTGTCTCCCCTATTTCGCGATAATACAAAACGTGCTGCCCTTCTTTGAACTTTTTCGATGTACTCCGTCAGTTCTATCTGGTAAGGATCCCACACCGCGCAGCAGTATTCTAAAAGATGGCGGACGAGCGTAGTGTAGGTAGTCTCCTTACTAGATCTGTTACATTTCCGAAGTGTCCTACTAATAAAAGGCAGTCCTTGGTTAGCCTTCCCCACAACATTTTCTATGTGTTCCTTCCAATTTAAGTTGTTCGTAATTGTAATTCCTAGGTCTCTAGTTGAATTTACGACCTTTATATTAGACTGATTTACCGTGTAACCGAACGAATATCTTTTAGCACTCATGTGAATGACCTAACACTTTTTGTTATTTAGGGTCAACTGCCAATCTTTGCATCGTTCAGATATCTTTTATAAATCGTTTTGCAATTTGTTTTGATCTTCTGATGACTTTATTACTCGATAAATGACAGCGTCATCTGCAAATAACCTACGACGGCTGCTCAGATTGTCTCCCAAAACGTTTATATAGATAAGTAACAACGAAGGAGCTATAACACTACTTTGGGGAACGCCAAACAACTGAGATAGGCATAATGTTGATTTTATTATCAACAGCTGCCTACACAATTTGTTCAATAGGAGCACCGAAGAAGTCGACGAGATATTGTACAGCGCTAGATTTGCACTAGGTGGCCGAAATTGGAACTAAGCTTTCTTTCAGCGTTCAGAAATAACGTGTTAGCATATGTACCTAATTTCGCTGCCATACGATAATTACAACCCACAATGGACATCAACAAGTAGCTGCACTTAATTATAACAACACGTTACATCACACAATCGCTAATCAAAACCACGTGTTCCGTTCTGCAGGTCAAGTCAGCTCTAAGGAGGCTCCTTACATATTCTACTCCAACCACAGCGGCTACCCCGTGCCGAGCAACCCCGAGCAGCTGGTTTCCTACTTTACCGAAGACGTCGGCCTCAACTCCTTCTACGCATACCTAAGCTACAAGTACCCCTTCTGGCTGAACCCCGCCAACTACAGCCTTCCCGAGTACAAGTACCGCGGCGAGAGCTTCTTCTTCGTCCTGCAGCAGCTCCTGGCTCGCTACTACCTGGAGAGGCTGTCCAACTACTTGCCTGACGTCAAGGCCATCGACTACAACCACCCTGTGCTGGTACGTCCCATTTCGGCACCAGTTTCACTATCCTCAACGACAGTGGAGAATCCACCTTCCGAACGACGACACTAAATTGTGTATTACGTTTGCAGGTCGGCTACTACCCTGAGCTGAGGCTGCAGAACGGACTCGAGGCCCCAGCGCGCCCAGAGGGACTCTTCCCCCGCAACGTCGACATCCTGTACGTGGAAGAGATCAAGAACTACGAGAGGAGGATCCGCGACGGAATCGACTACGGCTACCTGTCAGGCGTAAGTGTGTTCTCGCAGATTTGTCTCTAATACGATTTTATACGAAATGCGTCCATCATTACTGCTTATGTTTCTAAAACAACAGTACAACTACGAGAAGTACAACCTGAGAGAGAAGGACCTCACCAACATCCTTGGAAACATCGTCGAGGGCAACTACGAGAACATCAACTGGGAGTACTACGGCGCATACTTCAGGAACCTCATCTCCCTCTTCGGCCACATTGTCGACCCTGTTCACCGATACGGAGTATGTCCACATGATGTCTACTCTCTCTGATGTTACACTGGTCTTATTTGTATTTGGATGCGGGGGTACATTACTTACTTCCGTTTTAGGTTCCTGCTAGCGTCCTTGAACTACCAGAAACCCAGCTGAGGGACCCACTCTTCTACAGGATCGCGAAGCGCGTTCTTTCCATCTTCTACCACTACAAGAACCTTCTGAAGCCTTACACTCACGAGGAGGTAAGTAATGAAACGTCTGCTATAAAAATATACCGTTTCTCGTAGAGTACTACATTAGTCGTGAACTAAACTGAATCTTGTATTTCAGCTGCTCCTGCCAGGCGTAACCGTTGAAGATATCACCTTCGACAAACTCGTCACATACTTCGACAGCTTCGACTTTGACATCAGCAACGCTCTGACCTTCTCCAAGCCTGACGATGGTGAAAAGTTCAAATTTGTGGCTCGCCAGGGTCGCCTGAACCACAAGCCGTTCTTCTACCACATCAAAGTTAAGAGCGACAAGGAAGTCGACTCCGTCGTCCGTCTCTTCATTGGTCCCAAGTACGACGTCCTCGGCCGCGAGCTCAGCCTGGAGGAGAGGAAGCAGTACTACGTTCTCCTGGACATCTTCAACCAGAAGCGTAAGTGATTACTGGAATAAATCTTACTGGCAACTGAATCCGTATTCCTTTTAAGCAGATCTACGAAAGATAGAGCCAGATTAGGCGAGATTGTTGTCGATGGCATACCAATCGTAAATGTCAGCTTCGACGCATACTGTAATGATGATGTGGCGTGTGACTCCATAATGTGCAAACAGAGGGATAACAGAGCACTGACATTATACAGGGTTTAATGGGTCTAAAGGTAGATACTCTGTTAGTAACTGAGGTCAACACCTGAACAATATTACATCAGTATTTACATCATTTGCTGACACGTAATTATAGCTATTAACTGACTGCATGTTTTTAGGTTGGTTAGTATCTTCAATCACGTGTGTCAAGAGCAAGGTAGTAATGCTTATTTTCCTCTGGGCAGCAGGTCATGTGTTGAAGTGTGGATGCATCGACAAAAAACGGTTAGTCTATATTGACATTGGAATCTACTTAGTGGGGCAGTTACGATCATGCAGAAAACATCAGATCGTAAAGTTTGTGATGTGTTTGTAGGCGGACAGTTCGACACAGAGAGAGAAAAAAAATACACAGATTTGTGTATGTATTAAGCCGCTATACTTCAAAATACCTGCACTTATACGGGTTACACTCTGTATAATACATGAAATGTTGGGTATGACACTTTGTATATAATTTTTTTGGAATGTAGGTTTGTGGTGGTATATTCATCTATAGCATATCCCAAGGTCTACGTGATGCTGTAACGTGACAGCTTGTTTGTGAGTTATCACAGTCAACGAATGTGAAAACAAATTCTTCGAGGAACTTACCTAGTGATCTGTAGCATTGCCAACGGTCTAGGTTGGCATGAAATGTGACATTTTTGGTTCTTAGATGTCAAAATTTAACCGAATGCTTCAGCTAGTCCCACTTTCCTCCCTAAATACCGAGAAAAAAACACGAAAAGTTTGGTCCTTACATCATTACACTCTGCAGCAATTGGCATCCAGTCCAGTTTCCTGCCCAGTGGGGCCAACACATTAATATTTACTCTTAGACGATGCATATTCTTGACCGGATCGCTATGCGAAGAGATCTGTGGTCGATTCCTGGCTGGCTAGGAGATTTCTCTGATCAGGGTCCGTTGTCCATATGTTCATATCCTAGTAACTGACATTCCGTTATTGAGATGGATGTTTAGTTTCCTCCCGAAAGCCAATAACATGAAGCTTGCTCAATTAGAATCACTTGATATCTTGTGCTGACCGTACCCTTCGCCTTTTGCAGTGTCCGTTGGTGAGAACGACATCAAGCGCAGCTCCCGAGACTTCTCGCTGTACGGCAAGGAGGCGCCGAGCTACTCTGACCTGCACCAGTCGACCCTCGCCGCCATCAAGGGCGAGAGCAAGTTCTTCCTGGACGAGTTCCGCTCGCACTTCGGCTTCCCCCAGCGACTGGCGCTGCCCCGCGGAACCCGCAGTGGGCTGCCACTCAGCGTCTTCGCCATCGTCACCCCTGCCGTCTCACAGGAGAAGCACCCCATCCTGGAGCACGGCGACAACCACCCCGCCGGATTCCCGTTCGACAGGCGCGTCGTCGAGTTCGAGTTCGACGTGCCCAACGCGCACTTCGACGAGACGTTCGTCGTGCACCGCCGCGAGGAGGACATCAACACCACCGCCTGAACTGGCAGAGTTCCTCGAGCATCTCCATCAGACTGACCTACTTGCTCATCGACTGTCACTCGCTCTTTTACATGCCTTTTTTACTTTTTCTCAAAAAATAAAAATTTTAACCTAAAACACTATGTCTATGCTCTTTTACGTTCTCACTCAATTACCAAGGAGAAGAATGTACTGTGTGATAACTGTAAGTTGGCCAATTGGATGAATGGACGGAGGGCAACAGAGGAAGTACACCCAGAACCAATATTGGGTGAAAAGCCGTGGCTTTCGCCTGCAGGATAGGACGTTAACCAGTGGTTTATGCGTCCACGAGAGCAGAAATCATGCACAGAGCTAAAAATCGCTAGACATTTTTCGTAATTAAAACTGACATCGTCTTACATATAATCATGTAAATTAATATACTCATCACAAGAAAATAAAGCCGTATCAAATGGAGTGGAGTACAGAACTGTAATACAACAGACAAAAATGGGTACCTCACAGAAGAGTGTTCTTTGGATACCGGCGGCTGCATCCAAAGGCAAATGACTACCAGCCGATTCAGGTGATGGGTGTTGGTCGCCCAGCAGAGAGTTAAGAATCCATATAGAAGGGAACATCTTTCAATTAATGTAGTCAATAATCAGTCACTAATCACAGAAGAAACCATCCAAAAGCCTCCCCTGTGGCATCCACCTACCTATAGCTGCTTTGTTAACCTCACTAAATAATGGAATACTATGGACAGACACTTGTGTAAGTTTTTCTTCTTGCCTATGGCTCAAATTAGAAGTATATTCGCTGGTGGGACGATATCCAAAAACGTCTCAATTAACACAAAGCAAGAGACTGAGAATTTGTACCCCTTCAAAGAAAAATTACAAAAATGCTAATTACCTACTCTTTCAACAAATTGTCTGAATATCTAGATTCAAGGACTGAAAAGCTCTGCTAGGTCAAGGGCAAGTATCAGTCTTCGTTGTAAAACTGCGTGATGATAATGTGCTGTATATAGGACTCATTATTCGCAGATGTAGGTAAATTTTCTCTGTGCAAAATACTTATCTAAGTAAATTTTAAACTAATAATAGCAGATAAAAAGCAGATATCTACTATAACTGAGGACACAGCAGCTTTGTGACTGGCTTGATAAAAGTCGTCTGGTGTAAGACTAAATAGCACCGGGGAACACAGTGACTCTTTATTATTAGCACATTACAGGTCACCGGGCGAGTTGGCGCAGTTGTTAGCACACTGGACTCACATTCGGCTGAACGACGGTTCAAACCCGAGTCTGGACATCCTGCTCTAGATTTTCCATGATTTCTCTAAGTTGCTTGAGGCAAATGCCAGGATGGTTCCTTTGAAGGGGTATCGACGACTTCCTTGCCCATCCTTCCCTACTCTGATGGGACAAATGACTTCATTGCTTCGTCCGCTCCACCCAAATCAACCAACCAATTATTTGGTGTCACTGGCAGTACCGATGTCGCCCAATATGACAATACACATTACGTATGTCCGATCCCATTTCCTGTCATCAACGCATATTTTTACCAGTATGATGGAAAACCTGTTAGGAATCTCCAGCTACTACCCGTCAAACATTAGTCTACTCTGCGACAGATCATAACACATGTCCATCCCATTTTCACCATTCCTCAGCTAGCTCGTTACACCCCTCCTCGCTAGCATCACCACGTCACGTTGCTTTCCATACCCACCTCTCTATATCTCACAGCAAGGAGTTACCCATCCTCGAAAACTCCAACCTGCTGCCCCATATATATCAACATATCCTACACTAGGCAATCAAGGCTAACCTAACCTACCCACCCCTTCCCAGCTGAAGGCTCCAGTCATTCTTCCTGTTGCGTACCTGGAATCCGACTCAGTCAGTGACGTCCTTGTCCTGTTTCTTCCTAGCGCCATACACATTCTTCGTATATAATATTCGTTTCTGTTTTTATCTATGGATATCAAAAAATCTCTATTACCCTTCATTACAGAGCACGCATTGTCATCTTAATAATCAGTATCTTATAATCAGCGTCTCATCAAATGCACTGAACAGGTATGTGTGAATGACATAAGAGCTGTTGTTGGTACGACTGCTGCGATGGCGGCACCAATAAGGGTAAACTAATTCAATGTGCCTGGGAAGTGGAGAACAGGGCATTTTTGGCACTGTAGGTCATGGTAAAACTAAGTCCTTTATTCAGTGCTTTAATTTTAGTTTTGATAAGCCCACCATTTTCGATGTCGACGACACATTGTCCTCAGAGTGCACCCAGCACCAGACGCCATCCAGAACTTCAACTAGCTTAACCACTGTGGCGTCGGTAGAAGCGGTGACGTTAATTCCAGAGTCACTGAGATTTGAAGACAAACGCAGGGCACAATCGACATTGCTGTGAAACAAAGGTCTGAACAAGTGATGTGATCTACAGACCGCCTTCAAGTTCGTTCTCCCTCCGACTATCAGCAATACTGCCTGAAAACCTACTTAAAACACACCAAATAACAAGATACAGACAACAAACAGTTTATGGATTGGATGAATAATATATTGTCTGATGTCAGTTAATTGAGCACCTAAAAGGAAGTAAATTTGCGACATGAATGAATATTGAAAGACATGGCAAACAACATACTTCAAGTCGACATATTACATAATGTATAATGCAGACTGAAGAGATGAATGAAAATTTGTACCAAGGCCAGGAATTAAACCTGGGTCTCCTACTCACTATGTAAGTGGGCTACCTCTGTGTTGGCAGCACTGTGTAGCGCTTTGCATTGGATCTCTGACAGCCCTTTCTTTGTAAGAGACTCTGCGGCTGGTTGGACTCGTTGTTGTAAGTTAATCGCCAGTAGTGTTGGGCAGTTGGAAGTTAGTCGCCAGCAGTAATGGCAGTACTGTTGGGCAGTTGGATGTGAACAGCCAGCAGTGATAGAAGTCAGATGTGAGAATTTACACTGATGAAGGGTACAGGTCTGAAGTGTTAGCATAGGCTAACGATCTGGAAGTATCTGACAAGGTGATTGTATAATATTCATGATTATATAGCTTTGTACTGGACGTCAATGAAGATTTATTTTCGTGTTTGAGCTGGATGAGACATTATTAAGGTAAAAAAATACGTTATTTGGTTTGCAACAAAATCTTTCCTCTGCTAACCATATACCTATTAGCAGTTAGTGACTTTAGCACTTAGAATCTTTGGTCTTTCTTCATTATAAGTGTCAGAGGTACACTAAAATGAACACATATACAATACATACAAAGAAAACTATATAGTATGGACCCAGAATTGGGCAACATTGATAGCATTGGGTCCTGCAGACGTTAAGTCTGTAAGTAGACTGTTTAGGTTTTTATGTTGGTAACGCCACATAGCGCTCTATATGAAAATCACTGACTGTGCTGTGTGAAGTCTGTGGGTGGTTTGCATTGTTGAATATTTGCTACTGTGGTGTTGGGCAGTTGAATGTGAACAGAGCATAGCGTTGGCAATTGGGGGTGAGCCGCCAGCAGTGGTGGATGTGGGGAGAGAGATGGCAGAATTTTGAGAGCGGACGATCTGGACGTGTGTTCATCAGAATGAGTGAATTTGTAACACTGGATATAATGAACTGATACGTATATGATGACTTTTGAACATCATTAAGGTAAATACATTGTTTGTTCTCTATCAAAATCTTTCATTTGCTAACTATGCCTATCAGTAGTTACTGCCTTCAGTAGTTAGAATCTTTTATTTAGCTGGCAGTATTGGCGCACACTGTATTGCAGTAGTTCGAGTAACAAAGATTTTTGTGAGTTAAGTGACTCATGAAAGTTATGGGTTATTATTAGTCAGGACCATTCTTTTGTAGGGATTATTGAAAGTCAAACTGAGTTGCGCTAAAAATATTGTGTGTCTTTTTAATGTTGATCAGAATAAGTAAAGAGCGCAATCTCTGAGTACGTTTAGTTCTGCTCAGCTGTTTGAGGTTTCCCAGCACAGTCATTCAAAATTTTTTTAAAGGGGAGGTTTCATATGGCGACCCTGACAGGATTCGAACCTGGAATCTTCTGATTTTTTCTTGTAGTTTGTGTAATTAGTGTAGCTATTGTTTATTGCTAGAGTGCAATTGTAGAGAGAATCCCCTTTTTAGTTGTAGTTTTTCATTGTTGTACAGTAAAACAGTTGTGGCATGCATGCAGATTTGCACCAAGTATTTCGCAGCTGCACTTGCAATTAACTACATATTATTTTCAGTGCTATGTTAATGTGTTTTCTTATTTTTGCTCTTCAAATTGTGATTTTCTTTTTATCATGTGAAATACATGATAGTTATGGCGTGTGAAAAACGTAACACTAGGCTCCAAAGTAAACTGAGACATGATGGTGACGAGGAGCATAGCCTATCAGCACCACCGTGTAATGAATTAACAGACATTCAAAGTAGTAATTCGGTAATTGTGCATAGAGAAGTGGAGCGGGCGGCAAATAATGGTGTAGACAGTGAAACAATTAGTGAACAGGGAAGCATTATCGATGATCGGTTGGCAACAGCTTGCCTCAGGAATCCGAAATGACAGGACACAATGTTGTCACACACACATTTTCTGCTTTTCAAAATGCGAATATTGCCGGTTCAAATGCACTGCCGAATAGCACTGAGGAACATGTTTCAGACACCAGTGCATTGTTATTACAGTTAATGCAACAAATGGGACAAAGGCTTCAAAAGTTAGACACAATGGTTGAACAAAATCAGAAACAAATGGGACAAAAGCTTCAAAAGTTAGAATGGAACAAAATCTTCAAAAGTTAGACACCATGCTTGAACAAACGCGTGAAGGTTTAACTGCTGAGTTACTTAAAACCGAATCGAAACGTCAAAATGTCTGTAATGACATAAAAACATAAATTTGAGAGCATTTTCAACCTATTTTTACGCGTCATGAAAATGTTACAGACTCACGAAGCAGCCATAAAGGAACTGAAAACTATTGTTCATGAAAATCACGATACCTTGCAAGCTAAAATTGACGCAGTTGCATCTATCGGTTACGCAACTTGCAAAAACTCAAGAAAACTTAAAGGACACAGTCGATACGTTTTCAACACAAATGGACACTCTGAAACTTGGTTCAGAAAAACACACTGAGGAAATTAGTTCATTATCGGAGAAAGTAGCCGAACTTTCGGATCAGTTCACTAACTTATCTGCAAAGGTAGATGATGATCTAAATCACACAAGACCCGTAGCCTTCACTGACACAGGAGAGTACGAACAAATTAAGAAATTTAAACAAAATCAAAATGAAATTAATACTCAACACAAAAGAGAAATCCGGGAAGTACAAGATGAGTTGGCACAAGTAATACAAGAATTACATATTTCAGAGGACCCTCGCGATCCAACACGGGAAGAGGGACTTAGGAATACGGAAAAGCCACAAAACAATAACACAAGGCATTTCGGAAATTATGAGAGAAATTGTCAAGGTGCACTGAATTTTGAGATAGACCTGCCGACACGACGTAACAGTGACCGATATGCGACTCGCCGACACGATGACTTTGACTGTAAGCTGTTCATTACTACACATAAATTCAAATCATTTAAGAATTCGTGCAACAATATTCACCCACAAGCATGGCTTCATCAATTCTCTCATTGTTTTCCTCCCCATTGGTCATTAAGAGCACAGATTAGAATCTATGTGTGGCTACTTAGAGAATGAACCAGCTGTAAGTATGCGATCGGTTATTCGCGACTGTCACAGTGAAGGAGAATTTTATCATGCCTTCCTCTCAGCATATTGGTCTCAAGCTATGCAAGATCGAGTACAACATAGTATCATAATGGTGAAACATTTCGAACAATCTGAATTTTCCAGTATTGTGAAATATTTTGAAGACATGTTGCATAAGAATCAGTATCTGCAAACCCATACAGCCCCTCAGAACTCATCCACATTTGCTTAATCAAATGGTCTGAACATTTACGACATATTATTTTGGCAGGACGTTGCAAAGACGACATTGAAGCTTTTCAGGGACTGTTACAAGAATTGGAAATTGACACTGTCAATCGCGGGACGGGATAACGGGAACACAACAATTACAAGTCACATCCGTCAGAATTCCGCGATGAAAGAAATAATAACTGGACATGACAAGGCTATTCTTACAACGAAAATCGTTACCAAAACAGACACCACCCGTATGACAACCGTTGGCAGAGTAAAAATAATTACAGAGAAAGATCGCATTTCCATAGTAATGAATGTGACGGAGACAACCATAGATACAGACAATATGGGAACCAAAACAATTATTATCAAGGGAAACAGAATAACTTCAGACGCAACAGTTCAGCACGCAGTTATGACTCATGGAGATGTGCTCTTCGACGTGACCGACAAGAAAGAAATTTCAGAAATTACCGACATGATGACTGACGATATAATCATAACACAACACCTGAATTTCATCAGAACTGGCGAGATTCAAACAGGGAAGGGCCCTCTCGACAAGGTGAATTTGTTGAAGTTAGGTCTCCTAATCCTAATAACGACACACACCAACAAAGAGACAGACAATCACTCGCACAGAAGGCAGCCACGTGCGCCGGAGAAAAATGTTAGCATTTCTTAGCGACGTATACAACATGATAATTGCTTTGAAGTTGAAACTCTGCACACTAGAAAGGGTAAAAGGTTTACACCACATATCACATGTAAAACCGTTTAGTCTTTAATATAAAATTTTTCACTTCATGTTACTAGTACGCTTTGTCACACATAGAAAGTGTTAACATGGAACAATGTTTTGAAGTTAACTATCCAGTCTAGAACGTAGGGATTATATTTAGACAGTAATTAAGAATGGAATGTTATAGTGAACAGACGACACAATGTTGTTGTTTGTACATTCTTGCTTGTTAGTTGCACGATTATGTAACGATTATGAGGCGTACATACTTAGAACATATACTGCTAATGATATTTTGATGTAACATTTTGGTTTACTTGAAAAGACATTCTTTATTTAAAGTACTTTCTGTGAGATTAAAGGTGACTTAGTACTTGGTTTCTTTCACAGCTACACGATTATATCACGACGCTACTAATGTGTGACACAATTTACATTGTTGCTTTTGCGGTGTATCTGTTTTAAATCTGCACAGTTTTTCTGTATTATTCCGGAGAGTAAAACATTCTCTATTAGTAACTTTGTGGTGTAGCTATAATGAGACAGTCTTTTCTGTACCACAACAATACGTTACAGTACAGTACTTTCTTCATCACGGCAATAAGCGTAATAACTACGATATCTATACGCAAAGCATTTCACTTTTGTTTATGATGAGGTAAGTACATTGACTTTTGCAGAACTTTGCTTACGGAGGACGATAACTACGACACTTCCACAGAATTATCTTACAGCAAGACGCACAGTTTAGCGCTACAGGACACGCATTTGAGTGATTAATTTTTGTGCTTAAAACATTTATTTTTAAAGATTTTTGAATTACAAAGAAAGTTTTCCGTGATACATTTCATTCCATTGCTGTAATCTGCAACATGTGAGCGTATAAATTCATTTATCCTCATGGGGGTAAACGCTTACTTTGTGTACCATGTGCGTGGCAAGCACAAGGAGCCCTAGCTAACATGGTATTTGCTTATACAACTTTACACAGCGGTACCTTGATCAGCTATCTGATCATTTAACTGAGAGATACAATTTTTTTTACTACGTCAGTGACACATGATTACGCAATTACACAGTTGGATAACTTCACACTTATGAAATTGTATTTTGTCTGTACTTTGTGAACTCTTCATATTTTTTCAGACCCATTGTCACACTATGAGAGCTTTGAATCATGTATTTGGTATGGCATCATGATTTTTAAAGTACGTTTGAGGTAGATGACACTGTTGTAATGAACAGAGAATATTTTTAGGTTATGAAATTATTGCAGAAAGCTACTACACTTTTGAGATTTGGCTGAGGTTTTACGATATTATTGTGACGACAATGTGTATTATGCTGTTGAGGTATGTTTATGATCAATAAGCTGATGCTACCGTATATGAGGAATGTGATTACGTGTTGATATGTTTATGAATAATGAATAGAAGTTAGGACTCTGGTTTGTGAAAAAGGATGTTGGGAACCAAGAATCATATTTTAACAGTTACGACTTGTGTGTCCATGCATGAATGTATTACGACACTGCTATTAATGAGATTTCGTTCCTACACATTTCTACTGTAATTTTTCGACCTGTGATATTTTATTGGTATCAAACTATCACAGCAGTGCAAACTGCTTTCGTAAATTTTTGGGTAAGGAAGGTAAGTGATCTTGGCGTAATGCGTTGTGGCTGCCCAACTGGGGCAGTCGCCTGGAGAAAAAGCCCATAGGTGGAGAAAAAAAGAGTCCAATAACGTCGCTATTGACATTCCTTTGTAGAAAGCATCGTAAATATGACTCGCTATTACCTGGGAACATATGATTATACTGTGGAGCTCGTGCTTTGTGCTACTTACTGAAATGCTTATGAATTGTTGGGAAATCTTCTTGCATCTACACACCCGATTATGACAATTGTCTTTCTACGAGAGTTGAGAGAAGTTCTACTGACTTATGAAATGCCAAATGGCTACTGAATGATGTTTTTATGCTTTGCTTTATATATAGTTGCTTATTTCATTTGATATCTGGTTTCCAGCTGTGTTGCAGCATTGGTTTTATAAAATTAAATTAAATGCATTTGCTAATGTGGACACTTTCTGTCAACAGATCTATTAAATAATAAATTTATGATCCATATTCTTCGAAAAAGGAGCACTTGGAAAGGAAAGAACAATAACAAGGGACTGATAACAGTAACTGCATACATTATTTTCTTTTCAAGTACTTGGTAATTTTTTTGGAGAATAAGTTGTTGTGGTGCACCACTTTAATGACATAGACATTAAGATATGAATAGACATTTCCCTTATTTCCATTGTTGTCTTAAGTATACTATTTTTTCTGCTTGTGGGTTTGTCATGTTTATATATAAGTTATTGCATTTGCTGCTGCTGTTTGCCAGGCATAGTGCTACTGAATTTCACTTTGTGTTACTCTGTTAGCCAGTTGTACTACTGATTTATTTTTCTTGTTGCTGCACATTGGCTCATAGTAGTTGTATTGCTGCATTTGCTTTGCTAATTTATATTTATTGCTGCTAGCTTTGCCAATTTGCATTATTTTGTCATTGCTGTTTGTGTTAATTGTTTTGTGCAGCTGCATTTCCTCGTCTCTTAGTTTATGCGTCTGAACTCAGTAGATTTAAGTTAGCTTAAGAGGGGATAGGCTGCGTAAGAGGATGAGTTGCGATGAATTGGAAGAAATGCATTGAGAAATTATACGAAAAAAGTTTGTAGAAAAAGGTACTGTACAATGAAGAACAATTATTTTGAAAGAGGATATGAATAGAATACAGAAAGCAGGTATAGATAGGACTTTTGGTAATAATGATAAATGAAGGGAGATCTCCAAGAAGTAAAGAAAGTTTTGTTTGCAAAGTACTGCAGTAAAACAAACCCTGTCCTTTGCTTTTGTGTTATTCTGCTATGTGTTTGTGTACCCTTGTGTATCTGTGTTCTTCCTGTCTTTATGTGTTGATCTGATAAGAGTTATATGTAGAATTTTTCTAATAATATGTTATTTTCTTTGTAAAGGTGCTTAGACATTATTTATTATGTTCTGTTTTAACGCTCATGTGTGAAATTAATGTTTCAAAAGCTATTCTCATAATTTTATTTATTTACTTATGTCATAATTCCTGTAACACGGATGTACATGATTATTTCTATTCTTTTGTAAACCCTGTATTACTACAAATGTTATCTGTATTATTATGTTTTTAATGATGTTTTCTGTACCTTTGTAATTGTATTCTCATGTTGTAAAATTGTAATTGACCCCAGTTCATCAAATTAAGTAACTTGTAAGCATTCATTTCTCTGCACACGTTTCTGTTGGTCATACTATATGCACAATACATGAGAAGTTGGGGCTGTTAGTGTTTGCATGTGTGTTAATAATTCAGCAAGGGACTGGTTAACAACATTGCTGGTTGTAAGGACAATTCCAAACACTTTGTGAGTGCACAAGTGGTGGTTTATGGACTTGCTATATTGTCAGCAAGACTCTTCGATGATGATTGTGCACCGGCACAGTCGCAACAGATGGCTGCTGGCCCTCTCTACAAGGACTACAGTGGGTCTGCTCTGTGAAGACCTATCTACCAATATTCTTCAAAACTTCGACTGACTCTTCTGTGGGTTTGTTCTGTTGTGGCCCATTACCTGTCTGCATGTCAAGAGACACCACTGTCTTTCCGTTGGAAGGACAACACTACTTCTTCAAGACTGCATGGAAATCCACCACTTCTGTGTGCTTATCGTTTACTGCTCAGACTTTGAAAAAAAAAAACTGTAATTACTATTGTGATGAATGATCAGGACTGTCTTTATGAGAACAATTTTTGCTTTTGACCAACATTACATTAATAAGTGTGTGCAATTCATATCTTTGTTATTGTAATTATGAAAAATTTTATCAAATCATTATTAGCCACTGCCCAAAACAATTTGTAAGATTTTTTGTGGGGAGCATGGGGGCTTAGGTTTTTATGTTGGTAACGCCACGTAGCACTCTATTTGAAAAACACTGACTGTGCTGTGTGCAGTCTGTGGCTGGTTTGCATTGTTGTTGGCTATTGTAGTGTTGGGCAGTTGGCTGTTAACAGCGCATAGCGTTGCGCAGTTGGAGGTGAGCCGCCTTGTTCCTTGTAGGTCATAGTGAATCTTCGGTAATTTCCAAGAATGTTTGCCTATCGAAGTCGCTGGGTCGAAACGTTACGTATCGAACGTGCGATCGGAAATCGATCACGCGACGCCGGTGGCGGGGTTGTGATGAGTTATTTGTGATCGTCGTTTTTATCTGTTTTCCGTCGTTCCCTTACTTGCTCTAAATTACATATCCCCGCAAATTATTTGCGAGTTGCTAGGGAAACCCAGACGATTTATGTCGTTAGTGAGTGGGATGTCTGGTGTTCCTGGCGTTTCTTCGGTGGATTCTCTCACATGGAAGAATCTAATTCCATGTTTATGCTGCGTACAAAATTGTTCGACTTTTTTGTACAAAATATTGAGTACTACCGGACGACGAAAGAAAGGACTGTGTAGACTGTGGTGGTGCGACGTGTGTGCAACTTCGTAAAAATTGTTTCGATGGTGAAATACCGTTACGATTTCATGGCGAAAAACGAACGAGTATCAGGAAGAATACATGGTTCGACTCTTCCAAATTATCCATTCAGACCACCGTAATGGGCTTTCATATGACGACGAAGCCGACGACGAGTAAGGTAAGTCGTCTCCTTTGCAGTTACGAGTACTTCTGTAATGCTCTTCTTTTGTCGTTGCTGTAGCGACAAACGTAAACATACCCACGATCCCGGTAGAACCGCATGATCGCTTTTCGATCGCACGTTCGATATATATATCCCAGCGACTTCGATAGGCAATCATTCTTGGAAATTACCGAATCTTTTATTTAGCTGGCAGTATTGGTGCTCTCTGTATTGCAGTAGTTCGCGTAATGAAGATTTTTGTGAGGTAAGTGAATAATGAAAAGTATAATTTATTGTTAGGATTTCATTTTAGTCAGGGTCATTCTTTTGAATTAATTATTTGAAGTCAGATTATCTTTTTTGAGCAGTCAGATTGCGCTGCGCTAGGATATTGTGGGTCTCAGTCATTCAGCAATTTAAGTGCAGATTCATACGTTTAAATAAAGAAGTTTCATCTGTCGGCCAGTAGCCGAATATACCTCACTGGAATCTTCCGATTTTTCGGGTACTTTGAATAATTAGTGCATGGTTAGAAATTATTGTTACTACTAGCGTGTAGTTGTATAGAGAATTTCCTTTGTAGTTGTAGATTTTCATTGTTGTTCAATATTGTAATGAGCAAAGCAGTTGCAGCATGCATATGGAGTTGCACAAGTATTTCCCAATAGCTTTTCCAGATAATTAGAAGTTACTATAAGTGCTATTTTGAATGTGTCTTCTTGTTTTATTATTTTTTTTTTTTACTTTTCAAATTGTTTTTCTGTGTTATCGTGTGAAATTCTGTGATAATCACGGCGTGTGAAAAGCGCAACACTAGGCTCCAAAGTAAACTGAGAATTTAAAGTGAAGACGAGAGTACTGTGTTACCACCACCTAGGAATAAAGTGACACATGTCCAAAATAACTTGGTAATTGTGCATAGAGAAATGGACCAGGCAGTAAATATCGGTGTAGATAGTGAAACAGCTAGTGAACAGGGAAGCATTGTTGATAGATTGGTCGGCAATAGTTCGCATCAGGAATGCGAAATGACAGAACAAACACTTGCAAATACCGTAGATTCAGGTTTTGCGTCCTTTCCCTTTTCTCAATTAAGCCAAGACTCACACTCTGGTTTTCAAAATGTGAATGTCGCCGGTGCAAATGCACTGCCGAAAAGCACAAAGGAACATGTTCCAGACACTAATATATTGTTACTACAATTATTGCAACAAATGGGCTAAAAGCTTCAAAAGTTAGACACAGTGGAACAAATTCTTCAAAAGTTAAACAAAATTGAGAAAACGCTAGGGCAAACACGTGAAGATTTAACTGCTGAGTTACTTAAAATCGAATCGATATGTCAGAAAGTTTGCCAGCCGGTGTGGCCGAGCGGTTCTAGGCGCATCAGTCTGGAACCGCGCGACCGCTACTGTCGCAGGTTCAAATCCCGCCTCGGGTTTGGATGTGTGTGATGTCCTTCGGTTATTTCGGTTTGAGTGATTCTAAGCTTCTAGGGGACTGATGACCTCAGAATTAAGTCCCATAGCGCTCAGAGTCATTTTAGCCTTTTTTTTTTGATAAAAAGTTTGTAAAGATGTAAAAACACAAATTTGTGAGCATTTTCAGACTAATTTTTTGCGACATGAGCGACATGAAAACGCCTTAGAGAATTATGACGCAGCCATAAAGGAACTGAAGACTATTGATCACGAAAATCACATCTTGCTGGCTATAATTGACTCAGTTGCATTTACCGATACGGTCACGCAACTTGTACAAAATCAGGAAAACCTAAAGGACACAGTAGATACGATTTCAACACAAATGGACACTATGAAACTTGGTTCAGAAAAACACATGGAGTTAATCAGTACATTATTGAAAAAAGTAGTTGAGCATTCGGACAAGGTAACTAATTTATATACGAAGGTAGTTGATGATCGGAATGATACAAGACCGGTAGCCTTTACTGACACAGAAGAGTACGAACAAATTAGGAAATTCAAACAAAATTAGAATCAAATCAATACACAGTACAATAGAGAAATCCAGGAAGTAGGCCTACGTCAGTTGGCACAGGTAGTACAAGAATTACATATTTCAGAGGACACCACGCTCCAACAGGGGAAGAGGGATTCACGGTGATTTGACTATAAGCTCTTCATCACAATGCGTAAATTTAAAACATTCAAAAATTCCTGTAATGATATACATCCACAAGCTTTGCTTCATCAGTTTGCTCATTGTTTTCCTCCCAAATGGTCATTGGAGCACAGATTAGAATTTATGTGTGGCTATCTAGAAAATGAACCAGCTGTAAGAATGCAATCGGTCATTCGCCATTGTCACAGTGAAGGAGATTTCTATCGTCACTTTATAATGATGAAACATTTTGAACAGCCTAAATTCTCTTGCCCGGTAAAATATTTTGAGGATATGTTGCACAAAAATTAGTATTTGTCAAACCTGTACAGCCCCTCAGAACTCTTCCGCATTTGCTGAATTAAGTTGCCAGAACATTTAAGACATATTATTTCCTCATGGCGTTGTAAAGACGACATCGAAGCTTTTCAGGGACTTTTACAAGAATTGGAAATTGACACAGACTGTAGCGGAATGCGAAAACTGGAAAACAACAATTACAGGCCACATCCGTCACAATTCCGTGACGACAGAAATAAGCCGGCCGCAGTGGCCGTGCGGTTCTAGGCACTTCAGAGCGAAGCTGCTAGGGTCGCAGCTTCGAATCCTGCCTCGGGCATGGATGTGTGTGATGTCTTAAGGTTAGTTCGGTTTGCATAGTTTTAAGTATAGGGGACTGATGACCTCAGATGTTAAGTCCCATAGTACTTAGAGCCATGTAAACCATTTCACAGAAATAATAACCGGACGCGATAAGACCACTTTCATAACGCAAATCGTGACCAAAATAGACACCACCCGTACAATAACCGTTGGCAGAATAACAATAGTTACAGGGAAAGGCCACCTCTTCGTGGTAATGATTATAACAAATGTAATGACACGTTACGACACAGAGAGATACAATACTTTAAAGTCTGCGCCAAAGATTAAAAGTGAGAGGAATGTAGAATATAATCAATGTAATGATCATATTGGATTCTCTTTTTTTTTCATACTCCAGGAAGGAGATAAGATACTCTCTCGATTGTTACCGTGTAGATGATGGACGTAATTTTTGGTGTGTGCTGATAGGCAGCCATCTTGTTGGTATTTATGATTTGTGCGACAAGCTTAGCAAGTTTTATTGTCTTGTGAATAAGGAAATAGTGAATAGTATCTAAGTTTTGCGAGAATTTTTTAAAGCGACATAGCATTATTTTGCTTTATTTCCACCGTCTTCGTGAAGTAAACCGATGCCGATTTAGGAAGATACGCACGGTCAACAAAGAGAAGAACATTGATGGCGACTAATGAATTAATTTTGTGGCAGAAGGACTAATTCTACGTTTAAGATGAGAAGTCTGAATTCAAAAAATTATTAATCGGAATTGTAAATTATGTTACAGGCAAAATTTACACAACACCGAATTTGTCCGCATTCAAACCGGTCAATACAGTCCGTATAAAAGCCCTTCAAAAATTCTGAAGTTCCTTATCCACATTTTAATTCATTTCAAAAAATCAATAAACTTAAATTTATTAATTATTTCGCCACACTAGCGACCGCTGACAGGGACAGTGTTGGTGGAACAAAGAGTAAGTACTTGATTGTTGCACTACAATTGTAGTTGTACTAACTACTGTTTCTCTGTTACATGACACACATGGAAAATGACGAATAAGATGAAACAATACTAACTGTATAAACGGATGGCACAATAACCAGAAGGAACAAGGACAAGGCTTTACAAAACTAACGTAATCGTGAGTGATGCAGCTCAGCCGGAATTAAGGTAGGAAAGTGCCAACGCGTTCAGCGGCTGCGCCTTCGCTTAGCTCCACTTAAAGCAGAACTTTTTCCTTTCCATATTAAAATCCTGGAAGTCTCTGTGGCAACGCACAATTACACATTGATTATTACATTTTGTTGTTCAACAATCGTAGAATTAGAAGACGTAGTGCGCCATCTTGTAAATTTGCACCAAATAACTATCGCGAGATATTTTTATTAATTCATTTGCAAGGGAATTTAAAGATTTCGATAAACAATAAAGACCAGACAAAAGTAATATCTTCACAATGGAATCAGAGAATTTTAATTTGACAAATGTTCATGGACACGTCACCGATTCTGACAATAGTGATGTAAATGGTTGCACAAATAGATTTTCAGCACAACATAATGTAGAAGTAAATACAATTCAATTGCACTCCACAGTGATTAACGAACCACTTGCAAATGAAACCTTGTACACAGTCGATAAAGCATCGATTACCAGATCAGAGACAGCTGATGTGGCCGAGCGGTTCTAGGCGCTACAGTCTGGAACCTCGCGTCCACTACGATCGCAGGTTCGAATCCTGGGAATGACCGACCAAGGAGAAACAGCGACAAGCGGCCGCAAGAAAATATTGCACGCAGAGGTCCGGAAACTACTTGGCGACAGAATAACCACTCAGTACACATCGTAGAGGTAACGGACAGTAATCAAGCAACGCCGTTGTCTCCCTCAGTAGACAACAATCGGTCGCAATGAGCCCCCACCGGCCGACCGATTTAATAACAGGGGGGCACAGGCATACACACATTACATCTTAAACAATTATTTTTAAGATATGATCAGGATGCTACCGTAGATGAAGATCTATGTGAAGAAGAGATGAAAGCACCGAACAAAGTAAGTAACGTCGTGCCGGCTGTAATATAACAGCAAAGATAGGGAGTATAATTACCAACGAAATTGTAGATACAAACGCATCTACGAATATTATTTCTAACAATTTACTTAAAGAGGTTTCGATAACATTAATAGTTCCAGTGTTGCCAACGGAAATTTGTAAAATCTTGAGAGCTATAAGTAACAAGTCAAAAAGTATTAAGTGGCTGACTCAAATACCTCTTACCATTAGCGACGTCACGATAAACTGTACATTCTCAATCGTTGACAAGTTAATCTTCAATTGTATTTTAGGTATCGAAGTTTTCCGGCAGTATAAAGTAAACACCGACATAGGCAGTGCACGTTGCTATTTCCGAGTGGGCAGTCGTAGTGTGAAGGGCAATTTTGTAAAGTCAACAATAGAGCGTAATGGCAAATTACAGAAACAAGCTGAAGTAAAATTAGTTTACTCATAAGTGTTATTGATAGATATTCCTTTCCCCGAACAAATAGGCACAGAAATAATTAAAGAACAGGCAGCCCACGAGAAGGTAGGAAAATCAACTTGTCTCTCAGAACCTCAACAAAATGAATTAGCAGACCTTATTTTTGAATACCGAGACATTTTTTGAAAACTTCCGACAGTAATCAAAAATTATGATTACAAAATGGAAGTCTACCCACAGAAAACGTACTGCCATATATCTTATGCGGTACCCTAGGCAAAGAAGGAAGCGGTTCGCAAGGTGGTAAGTAGGATGGTTCTGTGGAAGGTGATAGAGCCTTCGTATTCACCATACTGCAGTCCCATTCTAGCAGTTAGTAAACCGGACAGATCAGTCAGATTAGTGCTTGATGCGCGGGAAATTAATAAGATCATCGTACCAATACGCACTAGGCCAGAAAACGTAGATGAGCAATTGCTTAAATTCCATAGAGTGAAGCATTTAACAACCGTTGACATGAAGGCTTCGTATTGGCAAATAGCCCTACATAATGATAGCAGAAAATACACTGCGTTCATTCATGCTGGCAGAATATATCAGTTCCAGGTACTGCCATTCGGTCTCAGTGTGAGTGCTGGTGTGTTTATAGAGGCTTTAGACAGAGTATTGGGTCCAGAACTGATTAGCAAAGTGACGTTGTATGTACACGATCTATTAATAGTCACGGAGACCTGGCAAGAGCATGTAGAATTGGTACACAAGGTATTCCAAAAGTTCCGAGAATATGACGTCACAGCAAATTTTGAAAAGACCGAATTCGGAAGAGATCGAATAAAATTTTTAGGCCACATTATTTCACGAGACGGAATTTTACCAGATCCAGAAACACTTGATGCCATAAAATATTTCCCCTCACCACAAACACGTAAACAGGTGAAAGCTTATCTAGGGGTCACGTTATTTTTTTCGAAAATTCTTACCCAAACAGTTATTGAATAGTGATTCCCTGCTCAACATTGTAAGGAAAAACCACTCATGGCTGTGGACAGAAAAATGTGTGGAAGATTTCGTAAACATCAAACAGACACTCATAAATGCACCCATTCTGAAACATCCTGACATGAACTGAAACTTTTGTTTGAGCACGGACGCCTCATGTCAGGGATTAGGCTCTTGTCTGTACCAATCAGTAAACGACAATGGAGAACAGAACATAAACATAATTAGCTTTGCCAGTAGAACTTTAACGGAATGCGAGAGGACCTACTCGGCAACGGAACTTGAAGCGTTAGCTGTAGTGTGGGCTGTCCGCAAGTTCCAGTACTACCTGTGGGGAAGGCATTCACGAGTGTTTTGTGATCATCAAGCGTTATCGTTTTTACTCACATGTAATTTGCTGCACAAACGGATTGCACGTTGGTGTTTATTCCTCCAGGGAGTTGATTTCGAGGTGAACAAAATGTAATTGCCGGCGCATTATCGCGCTTGCCACAAGGCTTCAGCGAGTTCAGTGAATTGATCGAGCAGTGTGATGGCACATTTCAACCACATTACAGAAAGATGTGTGAAGACATCAGCAAACTACAAAAGGAAGACAACTGATGGAGACAAGTTATACAAAAACTGCAGGCAGGTGACAATAGTAGACTGAAACAATATTACACACTGTCAAACGATGTTCTTTTCTACAGGCGCAATCAACAACCCAACACCTGGTGTGTATGCATCCCAGAAGAAGACATAGACAATTTGATAAGACCCACACATACAGTATGGGGACACTATGGTGTATCAAAATGTACATTGAAAATATCAACCTATTGCTACTTCCCGCAGATTGAACAAATAATAAGGAAGTGTACAATATGCCAGAAGGTTAAACATCTTAACAGATCTGGTTTGGACGTATTACACCCCATCAATTCAACTAAACCAAGAGAACTAGTTTCCGTGGACGAAGCAGGACCATATCCAGGAGCTAGGGGAGGAGTTAGATACGTGATCGCATTTTATGATGTCTTCACAGAAAACTTAAAAATGTCTGCTACAACAGCAGTAATGTCGGGACCAATAATCAAATGCATGATGGAAGATTACATACCACGAGTAGGAAAACCGAAAATTATACTTACTGATAATGCAAAAAACTTCACTAGTAATAAATGGAAAACATTTCTCGAATCTGAAAACATAAAAATATATTAGTGTCCAAATTTCACCCAGAATCGAGCCCGATTAAGAGACATTTTAATGAATTTAATCGCTTTATAAGAAGTTATATACCAAGTAAACAGACAAAATGGGTAGAATACCTAGCCCCATTTAAACATATTGTAAATAACAGGCTTTACACCTACAGAGTTAATGTTTCAAGGCACAGAACTTGACGAATGGGCTAATCCTTTATCTATGTTAGGCACAACTGAAATGACACTAGACGAAAAGGTACGACAAACATTACAACAGATAGAAGAACAAGCAGAAATAACGAGATAACAGTTCAACAAAAAGATAAGAAAGGTTACTCAATTTAACATCGGACAGGAAGTACTATCATGTACCCACCCATAAACCTGTAAAATTAAGGCATTACATAAAAGTGGCAGTTGTATGATAGCCCTTTCTTTATAATAGACAAACCTCACCCAGGATGTTATCTGTTAACGCACGAACGGGCAAGGTGAAAGGGTTATACCCTCACAAAGATATCAGGGAATTTTTCCATTAAATGTCATATGTCGTATTATTAAAACAGAAAAAATACATTTTATCACACAGTAAAATTGCTGTCAGTAGCATAAGAAACTTGCGAACACGGAAAAAATATTCTAAGTCCTGTGTCTGTAATTTAAAAAGTACATTCAAAAAGACTGTCAGTGAAAAACATGCATTAAAGCAGAAAACGTAACTGTAGTTTCAATTAAACATCGAAACTAGTAACCAACTTGGGGGCATATGCCAGCTTTAAAACGCATAGTTAAGCACACCTAACGAAACATTTGTTACTGTTAGTCTTAACACTGTAAAATAAACCATACAGTACTTTTGTAGTCCAACTCAGTTATTTAGGAGCGAGGAACAATGACAAATTAGCGCGAAGGTCAGAGTTTGTTCGCTTGAAACGAACAACAAACCGCATCAAAGTTGGAATCTCACGCTCAGCTGATTAGCACGCGATAGCTACATGGCAAGACGAGGGCATTGGACGCGCTGCAGGCAGCCGGGGAGAAATCTTCCCCCCTCCACAGTGCGATCAGCTGAGTGTATACAATGCGCGAAGGCGCATGCGCGGTCGAGTCCAGACGACACGTGACCCATACTACGCGATGGCGGCTATCACAAGTAATATTCACCAACAATGCGGAGTTTTCCCCGCGGCTGCGTTCCAGCCGTGGTACAAAAGCTCGCATGCGCGGAACGTTTAATAAAAGTTTTGACACTACGCTTACTATGAGACACAGTGACGAAGGACATTCAAAAACAAGAAAGAAAGGGCAAATAAGTCTTGTAGCTTAGAGAATTTATTTATAAGCTGGTACTACGTAGTATTAAGTGAACATACAAGTAGATACTGGTTATGGATGGTATTTTAATATTATATTATAATGAGCAAAATGTTAGAGGTAAGACTAGTTGTACGGAAGGAGAAAGAAAATGGCACAATAGAAAATAATAATCCAGATATATAACCGGAAGAAAGGCTATGCACACGAGAACAACACACAATTACATACAGGGAAAAGCTAGCAGCAAAGAGGAAAGCAAAGAGATAACGCATACATTTACATTACACAGTAGCGAGCGATTTTCAGAAGGAACAACAAGATAAACGCGTGAATTTTTGTGACTAAAGAAGCGAATGACAGAAGCTTTAAAACAGGAAAATAATAACATATCTACGCAACGTGAGTAATGAACGTGAATCGCTCTCAAAACAAATACCTAGGCTTTATAGAGAGAGAAACATATTAACGTTAGGAAACATCTAAAGCACTTAGCAAATCCAGCTATGTAGAATACATAAGCTATACACGAGGGTACATGTACGAAAGCGAAAGTGTAAGGGAGGAAAATATGGAATGATTGCGCATTAACGGATCGTAAGTCAGTTATGCATGTAAGAAGAAATATTTTGTTGTAAGTATTATTAGTATGAGGGGACGATACTCAGCACATCCTGAATTATTTTGGAATATTGAGGGAATGGTGCAGGGTAAGGAGAAAGGGCCCCACCAGTAAAGTGTACATTTTAGTGGTAGTTTTCTTTGTGTGTATAAATGTATGTATGAATATGTGAAAGGCGAAAGAAGCACTGTATGTGTACGGAACCTTCACAACATAGAAGTGTATAAGGAAAAATTAAATTCTAAGACAACCTCGTATAAAAATGTATACCAAACGTCAAGAAGCAACGTAATTAAAACCGTAAGACTCTGCGAGTTTACGAGAAAATACTAAAAACCTGATACACGGTGCAACATTAGCGACACTTCATTGATGTATACAGAAGGAAGTTATGAATTACTTTACACACTTGAAACATGAAATGATAAGTCATGCCAAAATTGTATCTTTCACACGTATCACGATTTACAGTCACAAAGAATGAAAATGATATCGCCGCTATACGAGAACAGGTAAGTAATGTGATCGACGACCTGTAAACGAAAGGAATCGCTTATAAACTATAAACAAAAACCGTCACACAGAATTATATGCTGGATTAGAGTTATGAAAGTCGGATTATTCGTGTACATAGATGCTCATGACAACCGATGCATTAAAATGTTTATATTTTTTCTCATGATTACACAGGACGCCTATAGGCGCACTTTAATTGGAGATGATACACGCAAGCAAGGGCGTGCCGCTATTATGAAACACTGTACATAGTAATAGTAGTTACACACTGAAATTAATGATTTTATGTTTATATGTCCATGTTAGTGTAAGAAGTTTTATTAGAATGATTTCCAAACACACCAGAACGTGCTGAAGCACGAAACACTATACATATTAGGGTTAAGCTACATATAAATGATTATTTCATATATTTTCAGATTTTATAAGTAAAAACCATAGAATACACGTAGTCGTTGCCACTAACTTACGTAGAAGGTAGAAAATTCCCTTCCCAAACTTCAGTGCAGCGGCTACAGGTGTATTCTCTGCACGCTGATGCATGTCGTTTCGTATGAAGAATGCGTAACGTGAGGTAAACCTTAACTTACACACGAGTTCAAGAATGAAAACAAAGGACTTGTTTCTTCCAACTAATTAATGGAAAAGGGTGTGTGACAGTAAAATACAAGAGAAAATCGCCACTATGAGCGGTCAAAAATTTTACAATTTTCGTCGATAATTTTTCCTGCAATTAATGTAAACAATTTATTGTATGTGTTACATGTTATTCCATTGTATGTGATGTATTTTGTATCTCATGCCAAATTCCGTGACTTACATTTTTGTGAACACTTATGTGCATTGACCAGAAGTATCGAGGGGAATGAATGTCGATACGATAGGTAAAATGGGTAATGTGAAGAAAAAAGTGTAGTGAAAAAGAAAGTTTCGATCGCATTATTCACGATCAAAGTGGTGTATAGAAATCAAAATTGTGCAAAATAGTGCCGGCCGGAGTGGCCGAGCGGTTCTAGGCGCTTCAGTTTGGAACCGTGCGTCTGCTACGGTCGCAGGCTCGAATCCTGCCTCGGGCATGGATGTGTGTGATGTCTTTAGGTTTGTTAGGTTTAAGTAGTTCTACGTTCTAGGGCATTGATGGCCTCAGATGTGCCGGCCGCGGTGGTCTCGCGGTTCCAGGCGCGCAGTCCGGAACTGCGCGACTGCTACGGTCGCAGGTTCGAATCCTGCCTCGGGCATGGATGTGTGTGATGTTCTTAGGTTAGTTAGGTTTAAGTAGTTCTAAGTTCTAGGGGACTGATGACCACAGCTGTTGTCCCATAGTGCTCAGAACCATTTTTGAACCTCAGATGTTCAGTTCCATTGTACTCCTAACCATTTGAACCATTTGAGCTCAGAGAGTATGCTCTGAATTACCAACTGGGATTGTGAACCTCAGTTTCCTACGCACAGTGCTACGTTGGAAGTGTCAGTGATCCTAAACAAGTGACATCGAAAATTGAATCTTGTATCGTCAAACGACCATGGCGACATAATAACAGAAGACAATGCCATACAAGTTTCACATGGTACGCTTCTTACCTGGATGTGCATCCACGGGACCGTCCCCTGCCTAGGCTATAGAGTGGTGTGTTCTTCGGGGAACATATTCAAATGTACCACAACGTATCCGCTCAAAGCAATGGAGGGAGCTACAAAAAGCTCACGCATACTGAGTTTCTGAAGTGTAGACAGTACTCGGACACTGGAAATTTACTATACTGGCGCGCAATCAGCCAACGTCGCCCACTAACGAACAACTAAACAATCAGGAGCGCATATCGCCCGCCCATATTCAACAGTGGGGCCAGCGAACAAAGCTTGCCGCCCCAGAATAAAACGGAAAGCAATACATGGACTTAATTTTCACCTCTGATGAGGAAGGAAACATTTGTAAATAACCTTGTATTCTTTTATATTTGATTTTATAAACTTTACTATATTATGTTGATTTATCAGTATAAATCAAAAGTTTGTATATTAGGATTAAGGTTTGTAAATATTAGCATAAGAATGCCAAATAAAACTGACTCAGTAATACAAAAGGATTCACAGTGCCATGAAAATGAGACAGTAAAAATTAAATTTGTAAATAAAAGACCCCAAACCTATCAACTGCAAGGTCGACTACTGTATCCTGTCAACCAAATAAAATTTCTAGTGACAGTATACAGTAGGGGGGCAGTTGTAGTGACACATTACGACGCTGAGAGATACATTACCTTGAAGTCTGCGCCAAAGATTTAATTGCGAGGAATGTAGAATATAATCTCTGTAATGTTCATATTGGATTCTCTTTTGTTTCATAATCCAAGAAGGAGTTAAGATACTCTCTCAATTGTTACCTTGTAGGGGATAGACGTAAGTTTTGGTGTGTGCTGAAAGGCAGCCTTCTTGTTAGTATTTATGATTTGTCCGACGAGCATAGCAAGTCTTATTGTCTTGTGAATAAAAAAATAGTGAAATGTATCTAAGTTTTACGGGAATAATTAAAAGCGTCGTAGCATTGTATTCCTTTATTTCCACCGTCTTGGTAAAGTAAACCGATGCCGACTTAGGAAGATACGAACTGTCAACAAAGAGAATAACATCGATGGCGACTAATGAATTAATATAGAGGCAGAAGGACTAATTCTACGTTTAAGGTGAGAACTCTGTATAAATCAACAATGACGCAGAATTCAAAAATATTATTAATCGTAATTGTAAATTATATTTCAGGCACATTTCACGCAGCACCGAATTTGTCCGCATTCTAGCCGGTCAATACAGTCTGTATAAAAGCCTTTCAAAAATTCGGACTTTAAAGTTCCATATCCATATTTAATTCTTTTCAAAAAATCAATAAATTTAAATTTTTTTATTTCGCACACAGAGATAATTGTAGAAACAGAAAATATGGGAACCAGAATAATTATTATTAAGGAAAACAGAATAACGGACCACCTCGCAGTTATGATACTGGGAGAAATTCTCCACCACAGAACCGACAAGAAAGAAACTACCGACATGACGACAGCCGATATAATCATGACGACAGACCTGAATTTAATCAGAACTGGCGGGATTCAAACAGGGCAGGGGCCTCTCGACAAGTTGAAATTGTGGAAATTAGATCTCTAAATCCCAGTAACGACGCGTGACCACAAAGTGGTAATAGACAATGACTCACACCGCAGGAAGCCACGTGCGCCAGCTGGCCTTGAGAAAAGCAACAGAGAAGCTAACCTTGAGAAAAATTTCGGAATTCTTTACATTGAAAAAGTAGCCTTTGAAAACTTTATCACTGCATCATTAAAGGACATTACGTATGAACAAGCAAAGATCCGTCTGGGAAAGATATCCACAGTAAATGGCATGAAAAGACACACACGCAGATTCGTCATTATTATCTGGTAAGAAACAACATACTCTTCAAACACTGCACTGTTGATAATAAGTTATGGGTACTTTGCATTCCTGACGAATTTGTTAATAAGCTCATCTGGTACATTCATTTCAGCTACGCACCCTTTGGTACACGAATATGTTATCATATTCTTCGAATGACTAAGACAATTAGGAGAGTCTTGTCTGTTTGTAAACTTTGTCAAAAAGATAAACCATCTACCATCTCACATCGTGCCCCATTGTTTCCTTATCATTCCTACTAGATTAAAAGAATTTCCTGCTGTTGATCTTCTGTGAGCCCTTGGCAAAACACAGAATGGATTTTCGTACGTTCTAGTCGCAGATGAACTTACTTTAAAATTTGTTTCTTTCACACCGTTACGCATAGCCACTGGACGGTCTGTATCCAAGGCCTTTGTTAAAAATTTCTTACATGAAGTTGGACACTTTACCAAAGTCATTTCAGATAATGGACCACAATTCAGATCTGCTGTTTGGTCACGCGTGCTTCTGAATCGTAAAATCAAACCTGTTTTATTTCATTGTATTCACTACATTGTAACCCGTCTGAAAGGATTATGAAAGAAATCAATAAGCTTTGCAGACTTTATTGTCACAGGAAGCATCAGTACTGGGACAGATACTTACTCTTATTTCATAACATACTGAACGAAATGCCTCATGACTCCACTGCCTTACCACCTGTTCTTGTATTGAAGAACGAGGAACCACCGAACAGAATCTGAGAACTTGTACCTTCTCCGAATACACGTAAACTTCGACATAAAGGCATAATTGACTATAAAAAATACTAATTCTGCTGCAGACAGAAGGAGAAAACTACACTATAGGACAAATGCAAAGAAACTACATATTAGTCAGGAAGTTCTCATGAAACCCCATTCATTGTCACATAAGAAGAAACATTTGAGTCATAAATTCTTTCTAACTTACAATGGACCTTATAGGATTCGACGTATACCGCATGATAATTGTGTTGATGTTGCAACTCAGCTTATTAAGGAAAATAAAAGACTACACCACATTTCTCATGTAAAAACAGAGCCACCTTATGGGAAATGAAGCAATCAAAACCTGTATCATGACTTCCTGGTAATGAGGCTCGTCCTCCTTGTCTTTTTGCAGGAAATAAAGAGTCTACATGTAAATCAGCAGGAAAGTACGTGTAAACGTGTACGCATGTCAGTTGTAAATAAGCTGGAAAAAAGTAGTGCTAGACAAAGCGGTAGACAAGTTTACTTCCATATCTCCTTAAGACAGCTTCTCTGACACCAAGTTCCCTACCTAAAACTGTTCAGTGGAGCATTCTCTGCGTAACATTTTTTCATGTCCTTACAGAAACACCCAGTATAAACGTCATGCATGTTTGAGACTTTAAAACGCCTCTGGAACCATTTAGTTTCATTCGGTACCATACAGTCGGTAATTCTACCCAGGCAGTCAGTGTACGCCACTTCAGACAATGACAAACACCTACTGGCATTGATAAATACATAGGTTCAATGGTCACAACAGGCTACTAATGAAAAACCAAATGCATAGCAGAGTTGGTTACCTACATAATACCGATATTACTATGTACCCGTTTAGTAGTCATAGTTGCTATGCATTAGTAAACACAAAAGAATGCTCAAGATTAGATGGCTATATCACATAACTAACGAGGAGGTACTGAATGCAATTGGGAAGAAGAGGAATTTGTAACACAACTTGACAAGAAGGATCAGTCGGTTGGTAGGACACGTCGCGAGGCATCAACGGATCACGGAATTTAGTACTGCAGGGAAGGGCGGACGGTAAAAATCGAAGAGGCAGACCAATTGATGAATACGCTAAGCAGATTCAGAAAGGTTTAAGTTGCAGTAGTTATTCGGAGATGACGACGCATCCACAGGATACAGTAGCGCAGAGAGTTGCGTCAAACCAGTCTCTGGATTCTATGGAAAACCGCTAATAACAATGTCTTCTGCATAATGGGATATTTATAACACTAGTATTGTATGGGGAAAGTAACAACTGTGCTTCTCTTTGCGTCTGGATGCTACTGCAACCTTGTTAAATTCTGTCAAATCGAAGCTGGATGATCGCGTTGGGATTTTAACCCCACTGCTCTGTGAAACCAGTCTGTGCCCCGACCACTGGGCTACCACGAGCGATAGCAGGGGGCAGGGAACTGTAATGTCGATTGTTACATAAGCCGCATCTTCGGGCGTTTTACCGTTGGCAGGTCGCGGGGTCGCTGCCTCCCCCACCAAGTGCGCAGATACGCCAGCTTATCGCACACCTCATCCGCTATAAGAAGCCCGCCAGCCGGCACACAATTCGTACATCCTCTGCGAGCAACATGAGGACTGCGACCGTTGTCGTCCTGTCACTGTTGGCAGCCCTTGCGGCCGCCGCGGTTGTACCGCACAGCGAGGGTAAGTCAGTCGCTCCTCCTACCACTATTTGTTCTCAGTGACTTTAACCATGGCAGCCGAATTCTGGGAAGCCAGAAGTCGGTAGACCTCAGTTGATGTCAGCCCGCTAATGCTCTTGAGTCCAGATGGTGCCAACATTGGCGAGCTAAAATACAGTAGCCATGTGAACTGTAGGCGTTACGAGGCGATTGTCGTGCCAAACCAGTCAGCACATGCGTGATGTCAGCACTGCGTGATTGTAGCGCGAGTTATTCCCCCGCACTGCCTGTCCACCCTCGGCTTCAAACGTGATGGAAATCGGTGGGTGGAGCTTGCTTTCTCCGTTCCCCACGTCGCCCTACGAATTCTTTCGGATCGTTGTGGGTGGACTATACTTTCGCCATACGTCGTCACTCTGCTACTTGTTCACAGCCTCTACGTAAGTGGTGAACCGACACTTGCGTAAGCGGTACAGAGTTTAGTACTACGCAGATGTAGGTACTGGTTGACTCAATTTGGCGAAAATCAATCCTTCATGGCCGGTTTTGCATTACGTATTATAGAGACGTTTCCTGGTGCTATTCTGAGAGCGTGTGTTCGAAAAAGAGGCGGGCAAAATATCACTTCGTGCCACACATGTATCGCAAAGGACCACTACGAGAAAAAGAGAGCATAGCCAAGACGGACGGTATTGACGATGGCCCCTGAAGTACCCTGCGCCACATACACACGCAGTAGGTAGCTTGCAGAGAACGCATGTAGACGAATACTGGACCTCTCAGTGTGAGGAACAGGGCGGTATGGCAAGCTACATCCGCATCTACATGTCTAGTCTCAGTCGACACTGAAGAGCCGCGCAGAGGGTTGTTTTGAACCATTCCACTCTCTAACAGCGCTTGGAAAAAATTAACATCTAAATCTTTCCGTAGGAGATCTGATTTCTCTCATTTTATTACGATGATCATATCTCCCTACACAAGGTAATCGGCAATAATCTATTTTCGCCTTCATAGGAAAAAATGAAATGAGCGTATGTCATAGTTAGCCGAAAGGCGCCATCCGGGGAAGTTCGGCCGCCAAATGCAAGTCTTATTCCAGTTGACACCAAGTTGGGTGACTGGTCTGCCGACGATGAGAATGAAATGACGATGAGGACAACACAGCACCCAGTCTACGAGCGGAGAAAATCCTCATCCTGGACGGGAATAGAACCCGAGACCGTTCCATGGGAGGCAGGCATATTGCCACAAAGATAAGCAAGCGGACGCGTTCAGTGGAGAAAGTGTTGCTAATATTTCGTGAAACGAAAGCGAAAAACACTTCGTGCTAATGATTGCCAGTCCAGCTCTCGTATTATATACGTGACAAATTCGCCCCTGTTTCGGGATACTAAAAAACGAACTGTCCTTCTTTAGTTTTTTCAATGTCCTCCCTCAACCTTATCTGGTAAGGATCCCTTAGGCTGTGTTTCGTAGCCCTTATGCTTCTTCTAAGCGTTCTGTCAATACACTCCAAAATCCTGCTGCATATATAATGTATAATAGGGAGGCATTAGTATTAGTCTTTTTCGTGAATAATGTGAACGTAAACCTTCCATGAACAAAAGAGAAAAATACAGCACTGAACTGTCATCTTACACAACTCTTTTGCTCCTAAAACTAGTAAAATCCGTTTCTTCTGAAATCTTTGAATAATTCGTAGTAGCACTTAACGTTTGCCATTGGAGCAGATCATGGAACTAGCGTCGCCAATAGTCAGAACACAAATTTAGTCAACCTTCACTTCCATAATTACTTTAGCACAAGGGACAAAAAAAAGTTATAACCCCCAGGAGATAACACGCACAAGCCATCTAACATCATATGCTGCATGCGTTGTCGTAAATTTTCATTTCCGTTGTAAACGTAATTATTAACGCTACTCAACAATGCCAGTCAGCGTATTCATCATGTGCTTGTACACTGCTGATGACCACTGGCAGGTGAAACAAATTGCAGTGTAAAATGTTTCTATGGCTGTTTCGTAAAAGATAAAAGATTATTTGATAATGGTGTAGGTAGACCATCTCGCTGCACTGTGGCTGACGTTTCGATGTTGTTCGTACTTCAGCTTTGGCGTCATTTTCTGCTTTTCTACTGTTTGTCTGTGAGTAGTGTACATTGATATTTGGGGCCTGGAAAACACACTAGCGACTTAACAGGAGCTGTAGGAATATTGTAGCTTTCGTTATGATTTGCATGAAAGAACCTTTTTACCTAGATGTCAGAGGCCTTCACCGGTTAAGAAATTTCATTTTTTTTTTTTCCTAGGCAAAGTTATTTGCCAACAGCTTTGAAATTCAATACACGCTTCAACACGCAGGGTCGTCACAAACAGTGTGAAAAGCTTGTAGGCGGACCTGAGGAGCAATTGTTCAGAAAAAAATTCGATGCATTGCGCCATTTCCGAGTTATTTAGCACTGAATTACCCAATGAGGTTGTCGTCCGCGCAAATTGAAGCAGTCTACGTCGCCAAACGTGTTCTTTGTTTGTTTTCTTCAAACCGAGCAAATGTAGCTTTTGATCATCTAACTTAAATTTATTACTTCCGAAAAAGACATTTTAACTGGTAATTAGCATTTCATCAGGTGGTAACTCACGGATCCACAGATGTTTGCGCATTACACCATTTTAGCGCGTGCATGTGCTTGATCCTGCGCACTACGACATGATCGTCTAACTTCTATTCTGAATAACTGGTAAACAGCACAACCTATCGTTTTTATTACCAGTCATTTGTCAGCACAGCCTCCGCTGTAAAGCACTTACAAGCATTTCAGACCGTTTCTGACCAGACAACATAAGGATTTCTTCAGCACAAAAAATACTTAAAGCGTGTACAATTACACCAACCAAAACAGATATACGAAATAAATGGTGTTTTTACGATGGACGCACATAAACAACTTCACCAAGTAAGTTTCGAAACATTTGTTACATAATAAATGATTCCAGCGGGCAGATGAAGTAAACATTACCTTCTCTCGTTCGCATTGTCTAACCTTCTCTGCCTTTGTTAATGTGCGTAGTAGCCTGAGTCGATTTTGAGGAAAGATGCATAATTTAGTAAGTGAGTAAAAGTCAGTGAATTAGATGTAAAAGAGAAACCATCGTTGAGACACCTATGAACATTGCATTCAGGAAACCTCGTATGCGTATTGTTATAAGCGGAACTGCGCTGTCCTGCAAGTGCCTATGTAAGTAAATAGGAATCGAAATGATGAATAAAAATGCATTAAGGAAAGAGAAAATTTCCTGTATGTTGGAGTGATTTAAAGACAAATATAAAATTATAGTTAACGTACAAGCTACAGTCGCATGTTGAGCTTGTATAAAACACACACACACACACACACACACACACATATATATATATATATATATATATATATATATATATATATATATATATACTGTGTAGAGTTCCTATTGTATCTAATGTTTTGTTAATTGTTATTCCAGCCGGTAAGGAACTTCTGGAGAAACAGAACAAGATTTTGGCGCTCTTCTACCACGTACAGCAGCCATCACTCATCAAAGAAGAACAGGAAATTGCAAAGACCTACAAACCTATTGAACACGTCGACAACTACCAGGTATAAATACGTGACGTTAGAAACCAGGATCCGATTTCTTGGACGGCCAGACAACTGTACCGAACTTCCGTTTTCTTTATCTTTACAGTTCAAGGAGAAGGTCGAAGTTTTCTGGAAGTACTACGTCGACGTTGGCTTCCTGCCCAAAGGAGAAGTGTTCTCCATCTACTACCAGAAGCACTACTACCAGGCCCGGGCATTGTTTGAGCTGTTCTACTTCGCCAAGGACTTTGAGACGTTCATCAAGGTACGAGCACTTCGACACAAAATACTACTCAGCTTTGATTTTTTCATTTTGCTTGAACCAGCAAGTTATTAGCAAACGTTCCTCTTAATTTCTGACCATACCTAACTATTTGCAAATAATAACATACCTTCAATTTTTTCGTTGGCAATTTCTTCTTCAGCTTATTTGCGTAACACCAACGTGAAGCAGCTTATCGAATAATATCCGTTCACCACTATGTCCAAATTTAACAAGTGGGCGCACAATTAAGGCATGTTCAGCTCACAATATGTATAATGTCTTCCATGTGGTGCTCCAACATAGGCAGTCCTCATAAAGATGCCAAAACATCTGGGACGTTCACCCAAACCAAATTTCACAGGCCTCAAAGTTCTTAATGAATCCAGTGCAAATGAAGTATCTTCTGTTAGCATTGGGAGGAAGATCATACATAATTTTTTACAACTAAGACATGAAAATTGTCATTGGCAAATCTGTCCCAAATCCGCCTACTCCCCATCAAACTTCATGAAATTCACAAATAATCCGCAGAAATTAGGGCTCCGCGTTCCTGAGCAAGACTCTTCTATATTCCAGGCAAGGGTTACATCGTTATGAAGGAATGCGCAGTGTGAAGTCAGATTATACACGAAGGTACTGGTCAAATTGTGTCTTCATCTAAATTGTCACCTGTGTCTGGACACTAGGAAGTAAGTCGTAGCTAGCACTGCATCTCCCCGAAACATTCCTCTGTATAACGAGTGTCCTTTTGATTCCAGACGGCCATTTGGGCGCGGGAACACCTGAACGAGGCACTGTTCGTCTACTCACTGACTGTCGCTGTGCTCCATCGCGAGGATACCAAGGATGTCACACTGCCAGCTCCCTACGAGATCTACCCGCAGCTCTTCGTCAACGCAGAGGTCATCCAGAAGGCATATGACGCCCAGCTACAAGGTGTGTACAAACAAACTATGTGCACGTGTCATTTCCGGAGCCACCACCAACTGTGCAAAGTAAATCGACAACCAGATCAACTATAAGTAAAATATTTTCTATACAACAATCGTTGTTACCCACTTCATCAGTGACTGAATGTCAGAAGGATTCTTAATGTGTACTACGTCTAAGAATCAAACGTAAATACTTATCCACTAGTTTGTTGAGCACATATCCGCCCGTATAGGACTCATGTAGTTGTTGTCCTTGTCATCATGGTGGTGGTCTTCCATCCGATTACAGGTATGATGCAGCTGTCCACCCTACTCTGTCCTCTGCAAACCTCGCCATTTCTGCAGAACTACTCCAACCTACATCCATACGAACCATGGTCTCACTCAACAATTTTTACCTCTCCCCTCCCTAACATTCCCCACCACCTATCAACTGCTTCACTCTTTTAATCGAATTCTGGCCATAAATTTCATTTCTCCCATATTCGGTCTGTCAGTCTAATAATCGGCATTCGCTTCTTGTGCGAACTCTTTACGGTCCACAGTACACACCAGTAAAAAACTACCCCCCAGAGAAATACGTTTCACAAATGCTTGTCAGCATTTTCTATGCTCCCTGCTTCGCGCATCATCAACTACTTTTCGGCCCAGATAGCATAAATCATCTACTTACTTTTAGTGTCTCCTTTCGTTATGTAGGTTCCTCAACATCGACTGCTGTAACTGACCACATACCATTACCGTTGTTTTATTTTTGTTTTTCTTGATCTTATAAGTTCGCTTCAAGACACTATCCATTCCAAGCCAGTTGACGTGTCATACAAAATTTATACGTTAACAGTATACCTCACAACTTTCGTCTCTTCTTCCTGAATTTTACTTCCCTTTCCAAATTTCTCTTTGATGTTATTCACAACATGATCAATACATCCACTGAACTCCTCCTGCGCCCACGTGAACTACAAGGACCCTTTCGGCCTCACTTCTCTCTCAACCACTGTTATACTACCAAATAGCGCTGCAGATCGTTATTGCTTCATGTGCAGTGAAGCCCCTTGTAGCTCAAATAGATTTTTAAACGGATGTGATCGCGTAATCACGTTGTTGTATAAATCAAAGTTTCGCCACCAGCTGCAAACGACCTTCATCATGGTGATGTAAATGTAATGATGTAGATGTAATACTAATGAAGTGACCAAGACGTTGCTC
Source organism: Schistocerca piceifrons (assembly GCF_021461385.2). NCBI lineage: Eukaryota > Metazoa > Arthropoda > Insecta > Orthoptera > Acrididae > Schistocerca > Schistocerca piceifrons. The sequence goes on along the minus strand of NC_060139.1, from coordinate 1,020,963,044 downwards.
TGTATAATAACAAAATCGCATGGTCACGTATTCGGAGAATTTATGGTGTTTTATGTGGGGTGACTTGTAATTGCCTAAAATAATTGCGCCCGTTTACATAGAACTGTTGAAGTCATGGTTCCTTCATAACAAAAAGTACTTGAGCTAAACGTTTACCGGGTGGTTATAGTTAAGGTCTGCATCACACAGTGGTCCTCTGTGCCTTTTAACAGTTGTATGGTAGTGAAACTTAGTGCACATTGTGATTCGTTAATGCGGAAACGATTTTTGCAGGATAACTATTAGTTCCAACTTTGGCAACCAGGTGCGAATCTGCCGCTGTGAAGCAAGAAAGACGTTTAGCAATGTTTCTTGTAACGGCTTACGAATGAGACGTTGGCATAACATCTACATCTACATCTACATGGATACTCTGTAACGCACATTTAAGTGCTTGGCGAAGAGTTCATCGATCCACCTTCACAATTATCTAGTATCCCGATCTCGTATAGCGCGCGGATAAGATTGAACACCTATATTTTCCATACGATCTCTCAATTCATTATTTTATCTTGATGATCATTTCTCCCTATGTAGGTCGGTGTCACCAAAACATATTCGCATTCGGAGGAGAAAGTTTGTGATTGGAATTTCGTGAGAAGATTCCGTCGCAACGAATAACGCCTTTTTTTAAGCTGTCCAGCCCAAAACCTGTATCATTTCAATGACGCTGTCTCCCCTATTTCGCGATAATACAAAACGTGCTGCCCTTCTTTGAACTTTTTCGATGTACTCCGTCAGTTCTATCTGGTAAGGATCCCACACCGCGCAGCAGTATTCTAAAAGATGGCGGACGAGCGTAGTGTAGGTAGTCTCCTTACTAGATCTGTCACATTTCCTAAGTGTCCTACCAATAAAAGGCAGTCCTTGGTTAGCCTTCCCCACAACATTTTCTATGTGTTCCTTCCAATTTAAGTTGTTCGTAATTGTAATTCCTAGGTCTCTAGTTGAATTTACGACCTTTATATTAGACTGATTTACCGTGTAACCGAACGAATTTCTTTTAGCACTCATGTGAATGACCTTACACTTTTTGTTATTTAGGGTCAACTGCCAATCTTTGCATCGTTCAGATATCTTTTATAAATCGTTTTGCAATTTGTTTTGATCTTCTGATGACTTTATTAGTCGATAAATGACAGCGTCATCTGCAAACAACCTACGACGGCTGCTCAGATTGTCTCCGAAAACGTTTATATAGATAAGTAACAACGAAGGAGCTATAACACTACTTTGGGGAACGCCAAACAACTGAGATAGGCATAATGTTGATTTTATTATCAACAGCTGCCTACACAATTTGTTCAATAGGAGCACCGAAGAAGTCGACGAGATATTGCACAGCGCTAGATTTGCACTAGGTGGCCGAAATTGGAACTAAGCTTTCTTTCAGCGTTCAGAAATAACGTGTTAGCATATGTACCTAATTTCGCTGCCATACGATAATTACAACCCACAATGGACATCAACAAGTAGCTGCACTTTAATTATAGCAACACGTTACATCACACAATCGCTAATCAAAACCACGTGTTCCGTTCTGCAGGTCAAGTCAGCTCTAAGGAGGCTCCTTACATATTCTACTCCAACCACACCGGCTACCCCGTGCCGAGCAACCCCGAGCAGCTGGTTTCCTACTTTACCGAAGACGTCGGCCTCAACTCCTTCTACGCATACCTAAGCTACAAGTACCCCTTCTGGCTGAACCCCGCCAACTACAGCCTTCCCGAGTACAAGTACCGCGGCGAGAGCTTCTTCTTCGTCCTGCAGCAGCTCCTGGCTCGCTACTACCTGGAGAGGCTGTCCAACTACTTGCCTGACGTCAAGGCCATCGACTACAACCACCCTGTGCTGGTACGTCCCATTTCGGCACCAGTTTCACTTTCCTCAACGACAGTGGAGAATACACCTTCTGAACGACGACACTAAATTGTGTATTACGTTTGCAGGTCGGTTACTACCCTGAGCTGAGGCTGCAGAACGGACTCGAGGCCCCAGCGCGCCCAGAGGGAGTCTTCCCCCGCAACGTCGACATCCTATACGTGGAAGAGATCAAGAACTACGAGAGGAGGATCCGCGACGGAATCGACTACGGCTACCTGTCAGGCGTAAGTGTGTCCTCGCAGATTTGTCTCTAATACGATTTTATACGAAATGCGTCCATCATTACTGCTTATGTTTCTAAAACAACAGTACAACTACGAGAAGTACAACCTGAGAGAGAAGGACCTCACCAACATCCTTGGAAACATCGTCGAGGGCAACTACGAGAACATCAACTGGGAGTACTATGGTGCATACTTCAGGAACCTCATCTCCCTCTTCGGCCACATTGTCGACCCCGTTCACCGATACGGAGTATGTCCGCATGATGTCTACTCTCTCTGACGTTACACTGGTCTTATTTGTATTTTGATGCGAGGGTACATTACTTACTTCCGTTTTAGGTTCCTGCTAGCGTCCTTGAACTACCAGAAACCCAGCTGAGGGACCCACTCTTCTACAGGATCGCGAAGCGCGTTCTTTCCATCTTCTACCACTACAAGAACCTTCTGAAGCCTTACACTCACGAGGAGGTAAGTAATGAAACCTCTGATATAAAAATATACCGTTTCTCGTAGAGTACTACATGAGTCGTGAACTAAACTGAATCTTGTATTTCAGCTGCTCCTGCCAGGCGTAACCGTTGAAGATATCACCTTCGACAAACTCGTCACATACTTCGACAGCTTCGACTTTGACATCAGCAACGCTCTGACCTTCTCCAAGCCTGAAGACGGTGAAAAGTTCAAATTTGTGGCTCGCCAGGGTCGCCTGAACCACAAGCCGTTCTTCTACCACATCAAGGTTAAGAGCGACAAGGAAGTCGACTCCGTCGTCCGTGTCTTCATTGGTCCCAAGTACGACGTCCTCGGCCGCGAGCTGAGCCTGGAGGAGAGAAAGCAGTACTACGTTCTCCTGGACATCTTCAACCAGAAGCGTAAGTCATGACTGGAATAATTCTTACTGGCAACAGAATCCGTATTCCTTTTAAGCAGATCTACGAAAGATAGAGCCAGATTAGGCGAGATTGTTGTCGGTGGCTTACCAGTCGCACATGTCAGCTTCGACGCATACTGTAATGATTATGTGGCATGTGACTCCATAATGTGCAAACAGAGGGATAACAGAGCACTGACATTATACAAGATTTAACGGGTGTAAAGGTAGATATTTCCGTTGGTAACTGAGGTCGGCACCTGAATAATATAACATCAGTATTTACATCATTTGCTGACACGTAATTAAAGCTATTATTTAACTGCATGTTTTTAGGTTGGTTAGTACCTTCAATCACGTGTGTCAAGAGCAAGGTAGTAATGCTTATTTTCCCCTGGGCAGCAAGTCATGTGTTGAAGTGTGGATGCATTGGCACAAAACGTTTAGTCTATACTGACAGTTGAAGTCTACTTAGTGGGGCAGTTACGATCATGCATAAAACATCAGGTCGTAAAGTTTTTGATTTGTTTGTAGCAGGACTGTTCGACACAGAGAGAAAAAAAATACACAGATTTGTGTATGTATTAAGCCGCTACACTTAAAAATACCTGCACTTATACGGGTTACACTCTGTATAATACATGAAAAGTTGGGTATGACACTATATATTATTTTTTGGAATGTAGGTTTGTGGTGGTATATTCATCTGTAGCATATCCTAAGGTCTTTGTGATGGTGTAAGGATACAGCTTGGTTGTGAGTTCATGAAAACAAATTCTTCGAGGAACTTACCTAGTGTACTGTAGCGTGGCCAAAGATCTAGGTTGGGGTGAAAAGTGACATTTTTGGTTCTTAGATGTCAAAATTAAACAGAATGCTTCAGCTAGTCCCACTTTCTTCCCTAAATACCGAGAAAAAAACACGAAAAGTTTGGTCCTAACGTCATTACACTCTGCAGCACTGGGCATCCAGTCCAGTTTCCTGCCCAGTGGGGCCAGTACATTAAAATTTACTCTTAGACGATACATATTCTTGACCGGATCCCTATGCGAAGAGACCTGTGGTCGATTCCTGGCTCGCTAGGAGATTTCTCTGATCAGGGTCCATTGTCCATATATTCATATCCTAGTAACTGACATTTCGTTATTGAGATGGCTGAATAGTTCCCTCCCCAAAGCCAATAACATGAAGCTTGCCCTATTAGAATCAGTTGATAACTGGTGCTGACAGTACCCTTCGCCTTTTGCAGTGTCCGTTGGTGAGAACGACATCAAGCGCAGCTCCCGAGACTTCTCGCTGTACGGCAAGGAGGCGCCGAGCTACTCTGACCTGCACCAGTCGACCCTCGCCGCCATCAAGGGCGAGAGCAAGTTCTTCCTGGACGAGTTCCGCTCCCACTTCGGCTTCCCCCAGCGACTGGCGCTGCCCCGCGGGACCCGCAGTGGGCTGCCACTCAGCGTCTTCGCCATCGTCACCCCTGCCGTCTCCCAGGAGAAGCACCCCATCCTGGAGCACGGCGACAACCACCCCGCCGGATTCCCGTTCGACAGGCGCGTCGTCGAGTTCGAGTTCGACGTGCCCAACGCGCACTTCGACGAGACGTTCGTCGTGCACCGCCGCGAGGAGGACATCAACGCCACCGCTTGAATTGGCAGAGTTCCTCGAGCATCTCCATCAGACTGACCTACTTGCTCATCGACTATCACTCGCTCTTTTACATGCCTTTTTTACTTTTTCGCAAAAAATAAAAATTTGAACCTAAAACACTGTGTCTTTGTTCTTTTACGTTCTCACTCAACTACCAACGACAAGAAGAATGTACTGTGTGATAACTGTAAGTTGGCCAATTGGATGAATGGACGGAGGGCAACAGAGGATGTACACCCAGAACCAATGTTGGGTGAAAAGCCGTGGCTATCGCCTGCAGGATAGGACGTTAACCAGTGGTTTATGCGTCCACGAGACCCGAAATCATGCACAGAGCTCAAAATCGCTAGACATTTTTCGTAATTAAAACTGACATCGTCTTACATATAATCATGTAAATTAATATACTCATCACAAGAAAATAAAGCCGTATCAAATGGAGTGGAGTACAGAACTGTTATACAACAGACAGAAATGGGTACCTCACGCAAAAGTGTTGGTAGGATAACGGCCGCTACATCCGAAGACAAATTGACTATCAGCCGATTCAGGTGCATGTTGCCGATCGGCCGAGAGTTAACAAGCTATATAGAAGGAAATATCTCTCATTTAATCTAGTCAATAATCACAGGAAAAGCCATCTAAAAGCCTCCCCTGTGGCATCCACCTACCTACAGCTGCTTTCATAACCTCACTAAATACTACGGACAGACACTAGTGTAAGTTTTTTTTCTTGTCTATAGCTCAAATTAGAGTCATATTCGCTGTTGGGAAGGTATCCAAAAACCTCTCAATTAATACAAAGCAAGAGATTCAGAATTCGTACCCCTTCGAAGAAAAATTACAAAAATGCTAATTATCTACTCTCTCTACAAATTTTCTGAATATCTAGATTCAAGGACTGAAAAGCCCTGCTAGGTCAAGAGCAAGTATCAGTTTTCGTTGTAAATCTGCGTGATGATAATGTGCTGCATATAGGACTCATTATTCACAGTGTAGGTAAATTTTTTCTGTGCAGAATACCTACATAAGTAAATTTTAAACTAATAATAGGAGACAAAAAGCAGCTATCTACTATAACTGAGAACACAGCAGATATCTTTGTGATTGGCTTGATAAAAGTCATCTGGTGTATGATTGAATAGCACCGGGGAACAGAGTGACGCTTTATTATTAGCACAATACAGATCCCCGGGCGAGGTGGCGCAGTTGGTAGCACATTGGACTCACATTCGGCAGGACGACGGTTCAAACCCGAGTCTGGACATCCTGCTTTAGGTTTTCCATGATTTCCCTAAGTTGCTTGAGGCAAATGCCAGGATGGTTCCTTTGAAGTGGTATGGACGACTCCCTTGCCCATCCTTCCCTACTCTGATAGGACAAATGACTCCACTGTTTCGTCCGCTCCACCCAAATCAACCAACCAACCATTCGGTCTCACCGGCAGTACCACTGTCGCCCAATATGACAATACAGATTACGTATCTATGATTCCATTTCCTGTCATCAACGCATAATTTTACTAGTCTGATGGAAAACCTGTTAAGAATCCCTAGCTACTACCTATCAAAAACAAAGCGCATTACTCTACTCTGCGGCAGATCATAACACATTTCCATCTCATTCTCACCACTCCTCAGCTAGCTTGGAACACCCCTCCTCGCTCGCATCACCACGGCACGTTGCTTTCCATATCCACCTCTCTATATCTCACAGCAAGGAGTTACCCATCCTCGAAAACTCCAACCTGCTGCCACATATGTATCAACATATCCCACACCAGGCAATCAAGGCTAATCTAACCTACGCATCCCTTCCCAGCTGAAGGCTCCAATTCCTGGCACCCTACTCACTTAGCGATGTCCTCGTCCTGTTTCTTCCTAGCCCCATACACACTCTTCGTATATAATATTCGTTTCAATATTGTTCTACGGATATCACAAATCCTATATTACCATTCATTACAGAACACATATTGTTATCTTCATATTCAGTATCTTATCATCAGTATCTTATCATCAGCGTCTCATCAAATGCACTGAACAGGTATGTGTGAATGACATAAGAGCTGTTGTTGGTACGACTGCTGCGATGGCGCCACCAATAAGGGTAAACCAATTCAATGTGTCTGGGAAGTGGAGAACAGAGCTATCTTTGGCACAGTAGGTCATGGTAAAACAATGTCCTTTATTCAGTGCTTTAATTTTAGTTTGGAAAGGGCACCATTTTCGATTTCTACCACACAATGTCCTCAGAGTGCACATGGCACCAGACGTCATCCAGAACTTCATCCAGCTAAGCCAGTGTGGCGGCGGTGCAAACGGCGGCGTGAATTCCGGAGTCAATGAGATTTGAAGACAAACGCATGGCACAATCGACTTCGGTCTGAAACAGAGGTCTGAATAAGTGATATGATCTACAGAACGTCTTTAAGTTCCTTCTCCCTCCGACTATCAGCAACACTTGCCGAAAACCTTCTTAATACACACCAAATAACAATTTACAGTCAACAAACAGTTTATGGATTGGATGAGCAATATAATGACTGACTTCAGTTAATTGAGCACCTAAAAGGAAGTAAATTTCCGACATGAATAAATATTGAAAGACATGGCAAACAACACACTTCATGTCCATATCATACATGATGTATATATGCAGACCGAAGAGATGAATGAAAATTTGTACCAAGGCCAGGATTTAAACCTGGGTCTCCTACTCACTATGTCAGTGGGCTGGTTCTGTGTTGGTAGCGGTGTGTAGCACTTTGCTTTGGATCTCTGACTGCGATTTTTTTTAGTAAGATACTCTGTGGCTGTTTGGACTCGTTGTTGGAAGCTAATCGCCAGTATTGTTGGGCAGTTCGAAGTTAGTCGCCAGCAGTGATGGAAGTACTGTTGGGCAGTTGGAGGTGAACAGCCAGCAGCGATGGATGTCAGATGTGAGAAGTTACATTGATGAAGGGTAGAGGTCTGAAGCGTTAACGTAGGCTAACGATCTGGAAGTATCTGACTTGGCGATTGTATATTAGTCATGATTATATAGCATCGTATTGGGTGTGAATCAAGATTTATTTTCCTGTTTCAATTGGATGAGACATTATTGAGGTAAAAAATATACATTATTTGGTTAGCAACAAAATCTTTCCTTTCCTAACCATATGCCTATTAGAAGTTAGTGACTTTAGTAGTTAGAATCTTTGGTATTTCTTCTTTATTCGTGTCAGAGGTGCACTAAAATGAACACATATACAATACATACAAAGAAAATTATACAGCTTTCACCCAGAACTGGGCAACTTTGGTAGCATTGGGTGCTGCAGACGTTGAGTCCTTCATGCTACAGCTGGTAGGCCAAGAGTTACATTTGAAGAGATGCTGGGTTGTCTGCAATTCACCGGATTCGCACAGTGTTGTGTGAGCATTTGCCAGTTGGAAGTTCCATTTAAGGAAACTGTCCCTCTATCTTGCGACTTCGGTCCGTAGTCTGTTCAAGGACTTCCAGATGACCCACCTTTCCATGTGTCCAGGCGGCAGGGATTCTTGTGGTGCCATCCAGTTTGACAAGTGTTGGCATCTTTCTTTCCACTTGGTGAGTCGGGTAGCCGCAGCTGATCCTTCTAAGGGGTGTGACGTTGTTAGGAAACTCTTCCTGGACTTCAGTCTTGGCTTAGCAGATTATGTCCAAAGAGTGGATGTGAGGTCACCGTGTTTGATTTATGCGTCTCGATGTTAGCGCCGACCTCTCTTCTGATGTCACATGGAGCAATCGCAGAGAGACAATGAACTTTGTCCATGGGGGTTGGCCTTAGGCAGCCTGTAACAATCCTACACCTGTCATTTAAGGCTACATCGACCTGCTTTGCATGTACTGAATTGTACCACACTGCGCTAGCATACTCTCCTGCAGAATAGCATTAGGCAAGAGCTGTTGTTCTTAATGTTTGTGGATGTGTACTCCAGTTTGATCCCGCCAGTTTACGAAGAAGGCAGTTTCTGGAGGATACTTTCTGCTTCAGCTTCAGACAATGTTCCTTGTAGATCAGTTCACGTAATGAAAGTTTTGTGAGACAAGCGATTAATGAAATGTATAGGTCAGTGTTAGGATTTAATTTTAGTCAGGGACATTCTTTTGAATTAATTATTTGAAGTCAGGTTATCTTTTTTGAGCAGTCAGATTGCGTTGCGCTAGGATATTGTGGGTCTCAGTCATTCAGCAATTAAAGTACAGATTAACACATTTAAATAAAGAATTTTCATCTGTCGACCCTTAGCCGTGTATACCTCACTGGAATCTTCTGATTTTTCTGGTAGTTTGAATAATTAGTGCATGATTAGAAATTATTGTTACTGCTAGTGTCTAATTGTAAAGAGAATTTCCTTTGCAGTTGTAGTTCTTCTTTGTTGTTTAACACTGTAGTGAGCATGTTGTGGAATGAATGTGGAGTTGCACCAAGTATTTCGTCGCCGCATTTGCAATTAATCAGCTATTTTTTTCAGTGCTATTTTTAATTTGGCTTTCATTTTTGATTTTTTATTTTTGATTTATTTATTTATTTATTTATTTTTTGCTTTTCAAATTGTGTTTTTCTGTATTATCGTGTGAAATTCTGTGATAATCATGGCATCTGAAAAGCGCAACACTAGGCTCCAAGGTAAATTGAGAAATGACAGTGAAAACGAGAGTAGCGTGTTAGCACCACCTAGGAATGAAGTGATAAATGTCCAAAATAACTTGGTAATTGAGCATAGGGAGATGGACCAGGCAGTAAATAACGGTGTAGATTGAGAAACAGTTAGGCCGTGTCCTACGTAAGCGACAGAAGCGACAGAAGCGACCGACAGCGCGCGATAGCTTCAGGCGACAAAACACAACCGCAGGTATAGTTACGTAAATGTCCTACATGAGCGACATCTATGTCGCTGCCTGTCTCCCGTTGCAACTGGCGACGTTTGAATTCAAACGTGTTTGCATCTTGTAGCATGCGCGACACAGAGCGACAGCCACGTGTCTGCTCGGTAAAGCAATGGAACGGATGCGATGGCAGCTATGAAATACTTATCATCCAATTTTAAGAAAAGAGTTCGGTAAAAAAAAGAATGATTCTTCCGCATCTTATACCTTGATATTATAAACGAGAAAGGTCTGAATTTATTTTCCTTATTCGACTTAGTTACTGTGCTGCACGAAATGGAGTACATGGCTGCACGAAATTATTAAGCATTTGGAGAGGTAAAATCACTTTTGTAGACTTTCTATATACTAGATTTAAGGCCATACATTATTGCGTATCAAATGTAACCAATATATCTGTTGTGGGTTGGCAGGAGAGCCAACATCGTGCTATTAGAGGAAGCCGAAAGGCACGCGTTTTAGCTCACGCAGGCTGGCGTGAGGTCTGGAACAGGTCAAGGAAATTAGAATTTAGAAATAACGGATGTAGCTAGTGGAATACTTAACTTTAATCCATAAATGATGAGCGTCGCTTTTGACTGTACATTATTCACAATATCAATAGTAACTGAACATGGCGCCTTGCTAGGTCGTAGCAAATGACGTAGCTGAAGGCTATGCTAACTATCGTCTCGGCAAATGAGAGCGTATTTTGTCAGTGAACCATCGCTAGCAATGTCGGTTGTACAACTGGAGCGAGTGCTAGGAAGTCTCTCTGGACCTGCCGTGTGGCGGCGCTCGGTCTGCAATCACTGCTAGTGGCGACACGCGGGTCCGACGTATATAACGGACCGCGGCCGATTTAAAGGCTACCACCTAGCAAGTGTGGTGTCTGGCGGTGGCACCACATTCCTCCCCCGCAAATCGGCGGACGGTTGTGGCATAAGGCTTCCGCCCGCCGTGGGGAGGACCCCATGTTCACGTATGCAACGAGGTGGAGAGCCTAACAACAGGCGAGGCTGTGCCACCCGGCCCCTGCCATTCGGACCGCGGGGAGCTAGGAAACGCCTGAAAACCCACTCCAGGGTGCACGCCAACATGCGGTGTATGCGCCCGCAGAGAGACAGGAGGGCCCGAAGGGTGGACCTCCATCGGGCCGGGGCACTCGACGGGCGAAGACGACATATGGTCGGGAGCGGTCAAGAGTTCCATGTCGGAGGACAACTGGTCATGGGAAACGATCGGCGGCGCGTGACCCAGGGAGGCGCCCGGCGGTTGCAGCGACGCGTCCACTGCGGGCATCGCCGGCGGGAGAACAGGCGGCGGGGGCGGCGGCGGCGGCGGCGCGTCGCCATGGGGCAAAATGGAAGGCAGCATCGGTAACACGTGGGGCCGAGGCGAGCCGGTAGATGGGTCCCCAGGGCGCTGACCGGACAGCACCGTCGCTGAAAGCAGACGAGGAGCGGCAGATCCTGTGGGACGACAGAGGCGCAGCTGATTGAGATGCCGACGCACCTCACCTGAGTCCCCCAAAACCAGATACATAGCGCGGCCAAGGCAGCGAAGAATGCGCCCTTCGAGCCGACGCCGTGAACCTCGATAGTGGCGGTAGTAGACAACGTCGCCTGGGGCAAAAGCAGGTGGCTGCCGCTGCACAGGAACCTGATGCGGCGGATGTAGCAAAGACATCAAGGTTCGATGAGGGCGACCGTGGAGCAACTCAGCCGACGAGCGACCATCTCGGGGCTGAGAGCGATATGAGGACAAAAAAGAGCAATAACGCGTCCTCCCGAGATTGCAACTCTTTCAGCTTCAACATCTGTGACTTGAAAGTCCTGACCAATCGTTCAGCGGCACCTTTTGACTGTGGCGAAAACAGCGTGGACGTCAGATGTTGAATACCATTGGCCTTGCAGTATGACTGAAATTCTGCAGACATGAATTGTGGGCCATTGTCGGAAAAAATAGTCTGTGGAAGACCTTCGATGCAAAAGATAGCAGATAACGCTTGGGTGGCGGCAGATGACGTCGTTGAAGAGATCTGGACAACAAAAGGAAAACTACTGAATGAATCTACCACAACCAACCATCGAGCATTCCTGAATGGACCAGCAAAATCGTTGTGTAAGCGTTGCCAAGGGGAAGTGGCTTTTGGCCATGCAAAGAATTTCTGTGGTGGTGCTGATTGTTGTTCTTCACACACCATGCAAGAAGAGCACATTTTCGCAATCGCGGCATCGATTCCGAACCCAGTATAGTAATGACGAGCAAGTTGTTTCGTTCTCACTATACCCCAATGTCCTTGGTGGAGAAGCTGTAACACAGAGGACTGTAACGAACGTGGGACCACGACCCTGGACTGATCATCATCTGAACGCAACAGCATAACACCACGTCGTACAAAAAGTCTCTCCTGGTGAGCAAAAAATCGGCGAACCAACGGATCCCCGATCCGTGACTTTGACAAGGGCCATTGCGTAGCAACAAAACGCAGAACGGTAGTAAGGACAGGGTCGCCAGCTATGGCTGTAGCTACCCGACGAAAATCAATCGGAAACGATTCGACCACGTCATCGGTTTCCGAATCAATGAACATGCAAGCAACTTTGGAGGAATCGAATGCTCTATCCTCTGCAACAGGCAAACGGGACAACGCATCGGCGTTTCCGTGCTTAGCAATGGACCGATACAAGATGTCGTAGCAGTGCTGCGAGAGGAAAATAGACCAGTGAATGAAGTTCTGCGCTGTACGTGGAGGAACAGGCTTGGTTGGATGAAAAAGCGATGTCAAAGGTTTGTGGTCTGTGATGATGGTAGAGTGACGACCATACAAGAAATCATGAAACTCTGTAACACCAAATACGAGAGCCAATGCTTCTTTCTCGATCTGTGAATAATTTCTCTGCGCAGACGAGAGAAATTTGGACGCAAAGGCAATAGGGCGATCGTGCGATTCATCTTTGTGCGCAATCCGATCCCGAAATCCGATGCATCGACCATCAACAAAAGGGCTACTGGGGATCGAATGGCGTAAGGCAAGTATTGGAAAGCAACGCCGATTTCAACTGGCGAAAGGCGCGTTCGCATTCTGTCATCCAGACGAACGGAACACCTTTACGGCGTAAGCGATGAAGCGGAGCTGCAATGGAAGAGGCCTGTGTAACATAGCGATGATAATAGTTAATTTTTCCCAGCACACTCTGTAGCTGCTTCAAATTCTGCGGCGAAGGCAAGTCTTGTATGGCATGGAGGTGCTCAGGACTGGGATGTATGTCTTGGGCATTGAGTACATGTCCAGGTAGGGTAAGACACGAGCAAAAAACAGACATTTGTCCTTCCACAGGCGAAGACCATTTTGTCGCAAGACCTGAAATAATGTTCTGAGATTGGCTAAATGTTCTTCTTCCATTTTTCCGGAGATCACAATATCGTCCAGATAGTTTGCTGCAGTAGAGACCAGCGCACAAACAGTTTGTAGATATTGCTGAAACAATGCAGGGGCAGATGCACACCCGAATGGAAGTCGTTTGAATCGATGCAAACCAAGATGCGTGGTAACCACCAAAACTCGTTGGGATTCTTCGTCCACCGGTATTTGCAAGTACGCATCTGCTAGGTCCAACTTCGAAAAATATTTACCCAGGCACAGTTTGTCAAAAAGATCTTCTGGGCGGGGTAAAGGAAAAGTTGAAATCACTAGCTGTGGATTCACTGTTGCCTTGAAGTCCACACAAAGTCTCAATTTTCTGGAAGGTTTTGGCATAATTACTAAGGGTGATGCCCAGAGGGAAGTCTGCACACGTTCAACTACACCTTGTGATTCCAAATCGTGTAATGTTTTTTCGATCTCATCACGCAATGCGTGGAGAACATTGGTCGCTCTGAAAAATTTCGGTTGTGCCTTTACTTTCAGTTCCAAATGTGCTTTATAGTTCTTAGCACAACCGAGGCCCGGTGCAAAAATGTCTGCAAATTCTTCACATAGACGAGAAACACTGTCTGAAGGCACAGTCTGGTTCACTGATAGGACCTGATTTACTATAGACAAGTTAAACAACTGAAATAAATCGAAACCAAACAAGTTCGCTGCAGAAGAAGAACGAAGGACGTAAAATGACATAAGTTTTGTTTGTCCCTTGTATGTTGCAAGAAGGCTGCACTGTCCTAACACAGGGATCTTGTGACCTGAATAGGTAGTTAACTTAACAGTTGCGGCATGCAACGGAGGTGTGCCCCGCACTTTGTAAAGTTTCTTGATTGATCAGTGAAACTGCAGCCCCGGTATCGAGCTGGAATGGTGTCACTTTGCCGTTATTGTCCAAGTCCACAAAAAGTTTATTGCCCTGCTGACGACAAGAGCGATGTCAACGCACACTATTTTTGGGACGAATACAGTCACTGTTAGAGAGAGTGGCACTGGGTGGAGCGGAATGAACTATATGAATTTCCATGGGCGAAGTTTCGCGAGCCTCAGTATCCTTGGTTTGATTCCGATTCCGGCGCGAAGCAAAGGGCCTGGAATGGTTTTGAGCTTCCGATCTGAGCTTTTTCTGACAAACACTTTGAACATGTCCTTTTTTATTACAGTAAAAGCAAATAGCTTGGCGTGACGGGCAATTTTCACGCGAATGTCTAGTAGCACACCGCGGGCATGATTTTAGCACTGCATTTGGTTGCCGGCGCGCTACACGTGGCTGAGAGCCTGGCGGCAGCGGCGCGGCCGGGCGCGAGGACTGTTTACTGTTCCGTGCAGCTCGCCCGGAGGGCCAGTTAACCTGACACACGGGTGGCCAAGTTTCAAATGATTCCTGAGCAATGTCAAGTGTGTCCTGCCGATCCAATATGTCCATCACTTGTTGAAGGGAGGGATTGACTAGTTTCAAAATCTGTTCCCATATACAAACATCAGAAACGTTCTGTGCCGTTGCATCACATACCATGGTATCTGAATAAGGGAGTCCACATTGACACTCAAAAGCACAATCACTAGTAAGGCCTTGCAAGGTTACAACCCACTCGCGATTAGTCTGACCTGCTGTACGTTTTGCACGAAAGAAGGTATACCTTTTCGCAACTACATTGACTGATTCTTTGAAATATGCAACTAATGCAGACAAAATTTCTTCGTAGGACAGAGTTGCTACGTCGCGTCGGGGAAATAATTTGACTATCACACGGTACGTGGTCACCCCAACGGATGATAACAAAAAAGGCTGCCGCTTGTTACCTTGAATTCTGTAGGCAGGAGATGGAATCCAAATTGGCATGACCACTCCGTCCAGCTTTCCAGTGCAGCATCAAAAGGACGAAAAGTTGGTGCAACTGCGTGTTGTGGCTGCGTTAGCGGTGGGGCGACGGCCGCCGCATCGTTTTGCAGTGCATGTTGACCCTGGACAAGCTGTCCAAGGGCATCCAGTAAGGCCTGCGTCTACTGATTCTGTAAGCGATAAAATTCGGACAGTACATCTGGAGAGGTTGGCGAAGCTATTACACAAGTAAATCAGGGCAGTATAGTTACGAACGCGGTATTGTCTCGTCGCCAATGTTGTGGGTTGGCAGGAGAGCCAACACCGTGTTATTAGAGGAAGCCGAAAGGCACGCGTTTTAGCTCACGCAGGCTGGCGTGAGGTCTGGAACAGGTCAAGGAAATTAGAATTTAAAAAAAAATGGACGTAGCTGGTGGAATACTTAACTTTAATCCATAAATGATGAGCGTCGCTCTTGACTGTACATTATTCACAATATCAATAGTAACTGAACATGGCGCCTTGCTAGGTCGTAGCAAATGACGTAGCTGACGGCTATGCTAACCATCGCCTCGGCAAATGAGAGCGTATTTTGTCAGTGAATCATCGCTAGCAATGTCGGTTGTAGAACTGGGGCGAGTGCTAGGAAGTCTCTCTAGACCTGCCGTGTGGCGGCGCTCGGTCTGCAATCACTGCTAGTGGCGACACGCGGGTCCGGCGTATACAAACGGACCGCGGCCGATTTAAAGGCTACCACCTAGCAAGTTTGGTGTCTGGCGGTGACACCACAATATCTAAATTGTATTTAAAGTTGACATCGGGATGTATCTCTTTTCATTCTTGAGATATTAGTTGTTATATCCGCGGACGGATCGCTCGCGGTGCGCCCGAACATTTCCTGCGCTTCGGGAATCAAGTGGTCATAAATACCGTCGTATCTCATAACCGATTCAATACATCGAAACGACGATTTTTGGTAATGATAGCACGCAGAATGGACTTTTTGTTGTATGATTAATACTTGATACGTTTTTGTAAACGAGTGAGCAGTGCGATAACAAAATTCCTGTAAATTACACCATGAGGTTTTCTCCGAATTTGCAAAGCTAAACAGGGGGAGAGAAACAGATGAACGGGGTACAAAATGACAAGCGTGAGGTCTGGTTTCGCATTAAAATATTTAACTGCTTGAAAGTAATCGGGGTAATTAAGATAACTTAATTAATGAGTTGAGGAAAAACTGAAAAAGATGCTGCCAAGCTATGTAAATGAAGGGTCAAAAATTTCATCTGTTCAAGGCCTAGCTGTTTTGCCCACAAAAAGATACATTGGTGCGGTATTTAAAAGTCAAGAAGGCTTCCTTCGAATCATGTACGTTAGGAAGGCAAACGAGAAGCCTGTAAGATAATGCTTTTTGAACAAAACTTGAAAATAAAAAATCAAATAACTCAGTCAAATATTTTATAAAATGATTTGTGTAAAAGAGATAAGTAGATGAGAGAAACGTTCTACGGGCCTTTGAATGATGCTCGAAATCATGAATAGAAATTGAAGGGCACCTAACGTTTCCCTAATATTTTTTATTTCACACTTTGAGACAAATCATTACACAAAACGTTTGATTGTTTTTTCAAAAATTTTGTATGCTTTACTTTTACAGACTATGTAGATTAATTGAAACGCTTGGCCTCAACACTGACTGCTGATGAATTACGTTCGCATCATGAAATATCTGTAAAATTTCATGGTTTATTGTATTTTATTAGGAATTCAATATATGGGATGTACTGGGGTAGGTATGTATGGACTTAAAGGTCAAGTTCTTTGGCAAGGCCTTAAAAATACACATAGCGATGCCGTGTAAATAAAATTTAGTGTACAGAATTGCAACTGAGTCAGTTAAGCTACAAGAAGAATTAGTAATAGAACACACGACATTCTCACAGAACTCATTCACGAGACGCTAACGCTACCTATACACCACAGGCATCTGTTATATCCTTGTGTCAACCAGCGTATTTACGTATGTATTTAGGGTAGTTAGTCCTGTAGTCAGTCATCATCCGCATTTACTGGCTGTTGAAAGTTCTTGGTCATGTAAAAACCATTTGTAATTAATTTAGTGATGAGATAGTCGAATGCTCCTCTGCATATTCACATTATTCGAAGAATTTGTATGGTGATCTTCGTAGTTTATGATATTTATGGAATTCTCCATGGAGATTCCTCCCTTCGTAAATTTCATGCACAACATTCCTTTTCGCTTTATTTTCTTTAGTAAACCTGGTTTTCTACCTTTACAATCCAGCTACAATATCATATAGTTCAGGGGCGCCGTTTTATAGAAACAGCTGGTTGGCTCAAAGCAGCGATCTTGAAGTGCGACGTGGTCGCTCGCACGCGGGACACCGAAGGTTTTCTCCCGATGTTGCAGCTTGTCGCTAGAGTGTCGCGTATCCAGAAGTCGCTCGCTGTCGGTCGCTTCTGTCACTCACGTAGGACACGGTCTTATAAGTAGGCTCTTTAGGTTTTTATGTTAGTAACGCCACGTAGCGCTCTGTATGAAAATCACTGACTGTGCTGTGTGCAATCTGTGGATGCTTGGCATTGTTGGAATATTCACTATTGTAGTGTAGGGCAGTTGGATGTGAACAGCGCGTAGCATTGCGCAGTTGGAGATGAGCCGCCAGCAGTGGTGGGTGCGGGGAGAGAGATGGGAAAGTTTTGAGAGCGGACGATCTGGACGTGTGTCCGTCAGAGAAACGAAATTTGTAACACTGGATGTCATGATTATGACTTTTGATCACTATTAAGGTAAATACATTGTTTGTTCTCTACCAATATCTTTCATTTGCTAACTATGCCTATCAGTAGTTAGTGCCTTCAGTAGTTAGAATCTTTTATTTAGCTGGCAGTATTCGCACTCGCTGTATTGCAGTAGTTCGAGTAACGAAGGTTTTCGTAAGGTAAGTGATTCATGAAAGGTATAGGTTATTGTTAGTCAGGGCCATTATTTTGTAGGGATTGTTGAACGTCAGATTGTGTTGCGCTAAAAATATTGTGTGTCAGTTTAGTGTTGATCAGAATAAGTAAAGAGAGAAATGTCTGAGTACGTTCAGTTATGCTCAGCTGTTTGAAAATCAAATAACGCAAGAGGTTTTACCGGCAAAATCTTTCTTAATTTTTCTAAGGGGATGTTTCATATGTCAACCCTTAGCCGAGGATGCCTCACTGGAATCTTCTGATTTTTTCTTGTAGTTTATGTAATTAATTATTGTTTATTACTAGCGCGTAATTGTAGAGAGAATCTCCTTTGTGGTTATAGGTTTTCATTGTTGTACACTAAAACAGTTGTGGCATGCATGTAGATTTGCACCAAGTATTTCGCAGCTGCGCTTGCAATTAATTAGATATTATTTTCAGTGCTATGATAATGTGTTTTCTTATTTTGTTCCTCAAATTGTGCTTTTCTGTGTTATTGTGTGAAATATTGTGACAATTATGGCGTGTGAAAAACTTAATACTAGACTCCAAAGTAAACTGAGAAATGACAGTAAAGACGAAAGTAGTGTGTTGGCGTCACCGTGTAATGAATTAACTAAGGTTCAACATAGTAACTTGGTAATTGTACATAGGGGAATAGACCAGACAATAAAATAGACAGTGAAACAACTAGTGAACAGGGTAGTATTGTCGACCGATCGGTCGGCAACAGCTAGCCCCAGGAACCCAAAATGACAGAACACAATTTTGCAAATACAGTAGATTCAGGTTTTGCGTCATTACCCGTTTCTCAATCAAGTCAAGACACATTTTGTGCTATTCAAAATGCGAATGTCGCCGGAGCAAATGGTTCAAATGGCTTTGAGCACTATGGGACTTAACTTCTGAGGTCATCAGTCCCCTAGAACTTAGAACTACTTAAACCTAACTAACCTAAGGACATCACACACATGCATGCCCGGGACAGGATTCGATCGTAGCGGTCGCGTGGTTCCGGAATGAAGCGCCTAGAATCGCTCGGCCACACTGGCCGGCGCCGGAGCAAATGCACTGCCGAAAAGTACAGAGGAACATGTTTTAGGCACCAAAGCATTATTATTACAATTAATGCAACAAATGGGACAACAGCATCAAAAGTTAGACACAATGGAACAAAATCAGAGGCAAACAAAGCAACAGTTAGAAACGATGGAACAAAATCAGAGAAAACATAGCAACAGCTACAAAATTTGGACTGAATAGAACAAACGCTTGAATAAACACGTGAAGATTTAACTGCAGAGTTACTTAAAATCGAATATAAATGTCAAAAAGTCTGAAATGACGTAAAAACACAAATTTGTGAGCATTTCCAACCTATTTTTTTGCATCATGATAATGCATTACAGAATCACGAATCAGCCATAAAAGAACTGCAAACTATTGTTCATGATTTCAACACAAATGGACACTCTGAAACTTGGTTCAGAAAAGCACACTAAGGAAATCAGTTCACTATCGGACAAAGTTGCCCAACTTTCGGATCAGTTCACCAACTTATATACAATGGTAAATGTTGAGTTGAATGACACAAGACCCGTAGCCTTCACTGACACAGAAGAGTATGAACAAATTAAGAAATTTAAACAAAATCAAAATCAAATTAATACGCAACACAAAAGAGAAATCCGGGAAGTACAGGATCAGTTGGCACAAGTAACACAGGAATTACATATTTCAGATGACACTACCGCTCCAATACGGGAAGAGGGACATAGAAATACGGAAAAGCCACAAAAAAACACAGGGCCTATCGGAAATCATGATAGAAATCGGCATGGTACACCAAATTTTGAGACGGAACCGCCGACACGACGTAACAATGACCGATATGCGACTCGCCATCATGATGACTTTGACTACAAGCTATTTATTACTACACGTAAATGCAAAACATTTAAGAATTTCGGCAACGACATTAATCCATAAACATGGCTTCACCGATTCTCTCATTTTTTTCCTCCCAACTGGTCATTGGAGCACAGATTAGAATTTACGTGTGGCTAATTACAGAATGAACTAGCTGTAAGAATACGATCGGTGATTCACGATTATCACAGTAAAGGAGAATTTTATCATGCATTCCTCTCAGCATATTGGTCTCAAGATCGTGTAAAACATAGCATCATAATGATGAAACATTTCGAACTATCTGAATTTTCCAGTCTAGTCAAATATTTTGAGCACATGTTGCATAAGAATAAATATCTGTCAAACCCATACAGCCCCTCAGAACTTATTCGCATTTGCTTAATCAAATTGCCTGAACATTAATGACATATTATTTTGGCAGGACGTTGCAAAAACAACATCGAAGCTTTTCAGGGACTGTTATAAGAATTGGAAATTGACACTTACAATTGCGGGACACGAAAACAGGAATATAATAATTACAGGTCACTTCCGTCACAACTCCGTGATGACTGAAATAACTGGACGCGAGAAGGCTATTCTTACAACGCAAATCGTGACCAAAACAGACACTACCCGTATGACAACCGGTGGCAAAGTAGTAATAATTACAGGGAAAGATCACCTCTCCGCTGTAATGACTATAACAGAGAGAATCATAGAAACAGACAATATGGGAACAAGAACTATTATTATCAAGGGAGACGAAACAATTTCATACACAACAGTCCAGCGCGCAGTTATGACTCAGGGAGAAGTTCTCCACCACGTGACTGACAAGAAATAAATTACAGAAACTACCGACATGACGACAGACGATATAACCTTAACAACAAACCAGAATTTAATCAGAACTGGCGGTATTCAAACAGGGCAGGGCTCTCTCGACAACCTAAGTTGTAGAGGTTAGATATCCAAATCCCAATAACAATGCTTGACAACAGATAGACAGTAGACAATGACTCACACCACTGGCAGCAACACAACGTACTTATGAAGCTGACGACACAGCTGCCGTGGCTATTAATTATGTAAAAATGGAAGACATTGGGGACATCTTACTCCGGGAACACGACCTAAAACAGAACAACATTGCATATCCCATAATTCACATTACAGTAAATGATGTAAAATTTACGGCATTCCTTGACTGGCAGTCCCATCACAGTAATTAGTGAAACAACCTTTAGCAAATGCAACAAATCGAACGGTTGCCGCACACTTCCGTTACGTAAGATTAAATTACAAGGTGCAATCTTTGGAAAAACTGTAGATGTACGCCAACAAACCAACTTAGAATTCTTTTGTCAAAACCACAGATTCACAGATTATTGTCAACAGAAGTTATATTGGGAATAGACTTCGTGAATGAATACAAAGCAATCTTAAATTCTCTCGATGCTGAAATAAGTTTAGAGAAAGAAGGTAAGTCAATAGCTTTGAAATTTTAAGATTGGCTCTCAAACCATTACGAGGAAATTAATCGGTTTTATCTCCTGTTAGACAACAGTTCGGAATTTTCGACGGAACTTGACACTAACAATCACTCTGCAAGTATTGACAGGGATTATATTGACGGCTTGTTTGATACTAATGAATTCATTCAGAATAAAATTCAAACAATTGAGAAATGTAATGACACTGATACGTAGCAGCTTTTTGAGGTCTTACAAGCACATTCCACAGTTTTTACTCACAAAACAGGAACAACCCAGGGATTTCAATAGCAATTTTGTGTTTGTGAACATACTAAATTTTGTGTTGGACCATACGTAATTCCGGCACATTATAGGGACCGTGTTAGAATAGAAATACAATCTACGCTTGACGAGGGAATTATTGAGCCTGCAGTAGGCTCATACAACAATCCATTACATGTTGTTGAGAAGAAAAATGGATCGATCAGGCTTGTCTTAGATTCGAGACGAATCAATAGTGTCATCATTCTTGAAACAAACAGGCCGCAAACGTTGGAAGAACTTCTTCAAAATTTTAATGGTGTAAAAGTGGTGTCTACTATTGATCTCAGATCCAGCTTTTATGAGATCGAACTTCATCCAGAATGTAGGAAATACACAGCTTTTCTTTGTTTCGGCGTTTGTTATCAATTTCGGAAACTTCCTTTTGGTTTGAACATTTCTTCGGCAGCATTCATTCGTGGGCTAAATTCCATATTACCTGGGTTCTTAAAACGTCACATCACCTTATATGTGGACGATATTCTAATAGCACAAGCCTCATGGGTGTGGTGTCACCGCCAGACACCACACTTGCTAGGTGGTAGGCTTTAAATCGGCCGCGGTCCGTTAGTATACGGCGGACCCGCGTGTCGCCACTGTCAGTGATAGCAGACCGAGCGCCACCACACGGCAGGTCTAGAGAGACGTACTAGCACTCGCCCCAGTTGTACAGCCGACGTTCATAGCAATGGTTCACTGACAACTACGCACTCATTTGCCGAGACGATAGTTAGCATAGCCTTCAGCTACATTTGCTACGATCTACCAAGGCGCCGTATTCAATTGATAATTAATATTATGAAGCATGTACCGTAACGAGAGATGTTCTACAATTGTGGATTAAAGTTAAGTATTATATCAACTACGTACTTTATTTGCAATTCTCAAGATATTGTCCTGTTCCAGACCTCACGCCAGTCAGCGTGTAATTAAACGCGTGCATTTCGGCCTCCTCTAGAAAAACAGTGTTGGCTCTTCTGCCAACACTACAATGGGAACAACATAATCGCATCCTCAACAGTGTGTTACGTATTTTTGCAGAATCTGGAATTACAGTTAAGTTGGAAAAGTCTGAATTCGGTAGGACAACGGTGAAGTTTTTGGGACATATTATTTCTTCTGAAGGCATTCAGCCGGATCCTGAAAAGTTAGAAGCAATCAGAGCGATTCCAGTTCCATCCACAAATAAACAAGCCCTCAGATTTCTTGGCCTCGTAAATTTTTACTGTCGTGTTCTGAATATGCAAATTCTAGTTACACCTAAACATTGTTCTTCACTGGAAAAAATACTGTTTGGAACTGGGACGAACAGGCACAGTTGGAATTCAATTCTTTGAAAGAAGTGCCACTTACGCGCCAATACTAGCTCATACAGATCTGTCACAAGATTTCTGCCTTAGCACGGATTCTTCTAAAGTCGGTCTTGGTGCCCATTTATTTCAAGAAGCCATAGAAAATGACACTACTGTTCAGAAAACCATTGCTTTTGCTAGCCGAGTGCTAACAAAATCTGAAAAAAATTATTCCGTTACTGAATTAGAAGCTTTACATATCGTTAGGGCATTTAACAAATTCCATTTCTTTCTTTCTGGTAAACACGTAAAAGTATACCGTGATAACCGTGCATTACTATTTCCTGTGTCTTCAAAATTAAATCATAACAGGTTAAAACGTTGGGCATTGTTTCTGCAAGAATTCCACTTCACAATAGTCTACATTCCCAGGAAGGACAACATTGTTGCAGATGCACTATCACGTGCATTGGGTGTGCTTGAGAAAAGTAACACAGAAGGCGGCAACCTCGAAAAAAATTTCAGAATTCTTTATATTCAGGAAGTCGCTTTTGAAAACTTCATCACCACGTCTTTAAAGGACATTACTCATGAACAAGATAAAGATCCGATTTGGAAAGACATCAAAAGTAAATTGCATGAAAATACACACACACACACAGATTTGGCATTATTACCTGGTTAGAAACAACATACTCTTCAAATGCTGCACTGTTGATGACAAGGTATGGGTACTTTACATTCCTGACGATTTTGTTAATAAACTCATCTGGTACATTCATTTCAGCTACGCATATTTTTGTCTAATAAAATGTTATCGTATTCTTCAGACGACTTGTTATTTTAACAATATGGAAAAGAGAATTCGAAGAGTCTTGTCTCTTTGTAAACTTAGTCAAAAAGCTAAACCATGTACCATCTCACATCGTGCTCCGTTGATTCCCATCATTCCTTCTAAATTAAAAGAATTTGCTTATGTTGAACTCTTGGGACCCCTTGTCAGAACATCGAATGGATTTTCGTACGTTTTAGTCGCTGTTGAACTTACTTCAAAATTTGTTTGTTTCACACCGTTACATAAAGCCACTGGACGGTCTGTATCCAACGTGTTTGTTAAAGATTTCTTACCTGAAATTGGACACATTAGTAAAGTCATTTCATATAACGAACGGTCTACCCGACGGGAGGCCCTAGTCACACGACATTTCCATTTATATAACGGACCGCAATTCAGATCTACTGTTTGGTCACGCATGCTTCGGAATCATAAAATCAAACCTGCTTTTATTTCATTGTACTCACCACATTGTAACCGTCTGAACGGATTGTGAAAGAAATGAATAAGCTCTGCGGACTTTATTGTCACAGAAAGCATCAGTATTGGGACAGATATTTACACTTATTTCAAAACGTGCTGAATGAAATGCCTCATGACTCCACTGCTTTACCACGTATTCTTGTACTGAAGAATGAAGAACCACCGAATAGAACCAGAGAGCTTGTACCTTTTCCTAATACACGTAAACTTCGACACAAAGACATAATTGATTTGGCTATTAAAAATATAAATTCTGCAGCAGAGAAAAGGAGAAAACTACACGGTACAGCAAATGCAAAGAAATAGTATACTGGTCAGAAAGTTCTCACTAAAGCTCATTCATTGTCACATAAGAAGAAACACTTGAGTCACAAATTCTTTCTGATCTACAATGGAACTTACAGAATCCGACGTATACCACATGACAATTGCGTTGAAGTTGAAACTCTGCGTACTAGGAAGAGTAAAGGACTGCACCACATTTCACGTGTAAAACCGTTTCTTGAGAGATAATCTACTTTTTAACTTGGTACTTTCCATAAAATCTTTCACTTCACATTACTAGTACTCTTTGTCACACTTAGAAACTTTTAACTTGTAACTATGCTTTATGTTTAATTATCCTATCAAGAACCTAGAGAACCTATTTAAACAGTAATTATGATTGCATTGTTATAGTGAACCGACGACACTGTGTTACTGTGTGTACATTCTGGCTTGTTCGTTGCATGACTATGTAACGACATATTTAGAGCATATACCGGTACTGCTAATGAGATTTTAATGTAACATTATGGTTTACTGGAAGATACATTCTGGATTTAAAGTAGTTTCTGTGAGATTACAGATGACTTAGTATTTTGTCTGTTTGACAGCTATACGATTATATCACGACGCTACTAATGAGAGATACAATTTATATTATTGCTTTTGTGCTGTATCTGTTTTATATCTACACAGTATTTCTGAATTCTTTTGAAAAGTAAAACATGTTTTAGTAGTAATTTTGATGGTATACCTACAATGAGGCAGCCTTTTCCGTAGCACAACAACACGTTACAGTATAGTACTTTCTTGATCACAGTAATGTACGTAATAACTACGATATCTATACGCAAAGCATTTCACTTTTGTTTAAGACGAGGTAAGTACATTGACATCTACAGAACTATGCTTATGGGCGACTATAATTACGACACTTGGCTCACTTTTACCCTTAAGTTATGACAGAGGTCATCTTACAACAAGACACACAGTTTAGCGCTACAGTACACGTATTTGAGTAATTAATTTTGTACTTAAAACATTTTTAAAGATTTCTGAATTACAAAGATACAAAGGTTTTCCATGATACATTTCATTCCATTGTTGTGATCTGTAACACCTGAGGGAATAGTTACATTAATCCTCAGGGGGTACACGCCTACTTTGTGTATTAAGCGGATGACAAGCGCTAGGAGCCCTTGCTGATATGGTATTTGCTTATTTATGATGATGTTATTACAATGACAATGTTTATTATGCTGGTGAGACATGTTTATGATCAATGATGCTATATGAGGAATGTTGTTACATGTTTATGTGTATATGAATAATGAATAGAAGTTAGAGACTCTGGTTTGTGAAAAAGGATGCTGGAAACCAAGAATCATAAATTAAGAGTTTTGACATGTGTGTCCATGCGTGAATGTATCACAACACTGCTATTCATGAGATTTCGTTTCTACACATTTCGTCTGTAATTTCTCGACCTGTGAAACTTTATTTGCATCAAACTGTCACTGTAGCGGAAACTGCTGTCATAAATATTTTGGTAAGAAAGCTAAGTGATCTTGATGTAATGCGCTGTAGGCGCCCAGCTATGCAACAGTCACCTGGAAAAAAAAGCCGTGCCTTTCAGAGGCACAACAAAAACAAAAAAGGAGAGCCATTAACCTCGCTATTGACATTTCTTTGGAGAAAGCATCGCAAATACGACACGCTCATATTTGAAAACATATGATTAGACTTTGGAACTCATAATTTCTGATATTTACTGAAATACCTGACGAAATGATGAGAAACATTTTACGTCTATTGTCTTGCTAGTTGAGAGATTTTTTTGTGCCTTGGGAGATGCCATAGGGCTAGTGAATCACGTTTCACACCTTGTCTTATGTACACATTTGACTATTTTGTTTAATATCTAGTTTCTAGCTGCACTGCAGCATTGGTTGAAATAAAATTTAATATATTTACGAATAGAAACGTTTTCTGTCTACAAACCCAGTAAATAATAACTTTATGATCTACTTTCCTAAAAAAAAAGAGAGCACAAATAGGCATTTCCCTTCACAGGAATTGCGTACCTAATCTTTTCAACGATTTGGTTACTTGTTTTGTAGAGTGAGTTTTGTGATGCATCACTCTAGTGTTAAGATCTGACATAGGTATTAGACATTTACTATCTTTATTGTAATAGTTTTTCTATTTGAGCTTTGTCATGTTTAGATACAAGATATTGCATTTGCTGCTGCTGTTTGCCAGGCATAGTTCTATTGAATTTATATTGTATTAAGCCAGTTCTACTACTGATTTATTTTTCTTGTTGCTGCTCATTGGCTCATATTAGTTGTAATGTTGCATTTGCTTTGCTAATTTAGGTATAGTTCTGCTAGCTTTGCCAATTTCCATTTTTTGTCATTGCTGTACGTGCTGTTGCATTGCCTCTTCCCTTAGTATATCTGTCTGAGCTCAGTAGATTTAAGTTAGCCTAAGAGGGGGGGTGGGGATACTATATAAGAAACTAACTATGGAGAAAAGGGAAGAAACGCATTGAGAAGTTATACGAAAAATATTTGGGCCAAAGGGAATATTGTACAATGAGAAATAATTATTTTGAAAGAGGATATGAAGAAAACAGTAGGGTTTAGGGACAACAGGTATAGATAGGACTTTTTGGGAATAATCATGATCTAAGGGAGATCTCCAAGAAGTAAAGAAAATTTTGTTTGCAAATCAAATACTATAAATATTGCAGCAGAGCAAACCCTGTCCTTTCCTTTTGTGTTATCCAGCTATGTGTTTGTGTACCCTTGTGTATTTGTGTTCATCCTGTCTTTATGTGTTTATCTGATAAAAGTTATATTGTAGAATCTTTCTAATACTGTATTATTTACTTTGTAAAGATGTTTAGGCATTATTTATTCTGTTCTGTTTCAATGCTCATGCATAAAGTTGATGTTTCGAAAGCTATTCTGATCTTTTATGTATTATGTCATAATTCTTGTAACACTGATGTATATGTTTATTTCTATTCTTTTGCAAAGCCCTTATTACTACAAATATTATCTGTACTATTATGTTCTTTAATTATGTATTTTGTACCTCTGTAATTGTATTGGCTAAAAATGGTTCAAATGGCTCTGAGCACTATGGGACTTAACATCTGTGGTCATCAGTCACCTAGAACTTAGAACTACTTAAACCTAACTAACCTAAGGACATCACACACATCCATGCCCGAGGCAGGATTTGAACCTGCGACCGTAGCAGTCGCGCGGTTCCGGACTGAGCGCCTGAACCGCTAGACCACTGCGGCCGGCTGTAATTGTATTCTTATGTTGTAAATTTATAATTGTATAGACACCAGTTCCTCAAATTAAGTTTCATTTCACTACACACTTTTCTGTTGGTCATAGTATAAGCATAATATGTGAGAAGTTAAAAATGGGTACTGTTACTGCTTGCACGCATGTTGATAATTCAGCAAGGGACTCGTTAACAGCACTGCTGGTTTTCAGGACATTTCAAAAATTTTGTTTGTGATTGCACAAGTGGTGGCCCACCAATACCATTATCTCTACAAGGACTACAGTGGGACTGCACCATTGGTGGCCCACCAATACCTTTGCCTCTACAAGGACTACAGTGGGTCTGCACCTGCGGTGGTAAACCAATACCATAATCTCTACCAGGAATACAGTGGGTATGCTCTGTGATGACTTACCTACCAATATTCTTCAAAACTTCGACTGACTCTGCTGTGTGTTTGATCTGTTGTGGCCCATTACCCGCCTGCATGTCAAGAGTCAGCACTGTCTTTCCATCGGAAGAACAACACTACTTCTTCAAGACTGCATGGAAATACACTATTTCCGTGTGAATTATGTTTTACTGATCAGAATTGTGCAATTCAATTACTACTGTGATGAATGCTCAGGACTGTCTTTATGAGAACAATTTTTGCTTTTGACCAACATTGTAACAAAAATTGCGTGCATTTGATATATTTGTTATTGTATATAAAAATTTTAATAAATATGTATTGGGCACTGCCCAAAACAATTTGTAAAATTTTTGTGGGGAGCATGTGGGCAATGTAAGTCGGCTGTTTAGGTTGTTATGCTGGTAACGCCACGTAGCGCTCTGTATGAAAATCACTGACTGTGCTGTGTGCAATTTGTGGCTGCTTGGCATTCTTGGAATATTCGCTATTGTAGTATTGGGCAGTTGGATGTGAACAGCGCGTAGCGTTGCGCAGTTGGAGGTGGCCCCAGCAGTGTTGGATGTGGGGAGAGAGATGCGAGAGTTTTGAGAGCGGTCGATCTGGACGTGTGTCCGTCAGAAAAACGAAATTTGTAAGACTGGATGCCATGAGCTTATATATATATATATATATATATATATATATATATATATATATATATATATATATATATATATATTTATTGAACTTTTGAACTCTATTAAGGTAAATACATTGCGTGTTCTCTACCAAAATCTTTCATTTGCTATCTATGCCTATCAGTAGTTAGTGCCTTCAGTAGTTAGAATCTTTTATTTGGCTGGCAGTATTGGCGCTCGCTGTATTGCAGTAGTTCGAGTAACGAAGATTTTTGTGAGGTAAGTGATTCATGAAAGGTATAGGTTATTGTTAGTCAAGACCATTCTTTTGTAGAGATTACTGAAAGTCAGATTATGTTGCGCTAAGATATTGAGTGTAAGTTTAGTGATGATCAGAATAAGTAAAGAGAGAAATGACAAGCCGGTCAATACAGTCCGTATAAAAGCCTTTCAAAAATTCTAAAGTTTCTGATCCATATCCATAATTTATTTATTTTCAATAAAATCAATAAATTTAAAAAAAATTATTAATTTCGCCACACTGGGGACCACTGACGGGGACAGTGCTGGTGGAATAAAGAGTACGTACTTGACTGGTGTACTACTTACTACAATTGTACTAGTACTAACTACTGTTTCTCTGTTACATGACGCACATGGAAAATAACGAAAAGGTGAAACAATATTAATTGTATAAACGGATGGCACAATAACCAGAAGGAACAAGGACAAGGATTTACAAAACTAACGTAATCGTTGGTGACGCAGCTCAGCCGGAATTGAGGTAGGATAGCGCAAACGCGATTAGCGGCTGCACCTTGGGTTAGCTCCACTTAAAGCAGAACCTTTTCCTTTCCATATTAAATCCTGGAAGTGTTTGTGGCAGCGCACAAGGACACTTTGATAATTACATTTTTATGTTCAATACTCGCAGAATTAGAAGACGTAGTGCGCCATCTTGTAAATTTGAACCAAATAACTATCGCGAGATTGTTTTATTAATTCATCTGTGATAGAATTTAAAGGTTTAGATTAACAGTAAAGACCAGACAAAAATAATATATTCACAATGGAATCAGAGAATTTTAATTTGACAAATGTTCATGGACACGTCACTGATTTTGACAATGGTGACGTAAATGATGACGCAATTAGTTTTTCAGCACAACTTAACGTAAAAGTACATACAATTCAATTGCAATCCACAGCGATTAACAATTACGAACCACTTGCAAATGAAACCTTGTACATAGTCGATTAAGCATCGATTACCAGATGAGATGAAAATATTTCGCGTGAAATCAGTCAACCTAGCCTGGTTGCGATTCAATCAGACCGTGACAGAGAAACTATGGTTAGAAATAATAGCATAAATTCAAACACACCTTCGACATTTACGCTTGAGGCATTATATAGTCTGATGTCAAACGAGAGCACGCAATTATCTGATTATAGATCAATCACAACTCGACAAACACAAAATTGTCAAGCACGGAAACTGGGTTCCAACAGCAGTTTTCAAGTTAAACACGGAATCTGAAAATATGCATAAACATTTCGATCGGCGCTTTAATAAACTCACCGATGAAATCGACCAAAAATCGAAGACAGTCATCAAAACAGTCAATGGTGTATATAATGTATTGGCAAATGATTTAGAAAACAAATTTCTAGATCTTACAAACAAACAGGAACTGTCAGCAATCATAGAAACACACAATCAAACACAGACGGTACAAAAAGAAATACATGAAAACGTAGAGGCTATTCAATTTAAAGTACAGACCATATGTGAAGAAATACCTGACCAAGTTAATAAATTTAACGAAGAAGTCGGTCTTCTGAAACAGGAGACTCGACATATTAACGCGGAGATCATCAAAATAACTGGAACTTTAGAAATCGATAATGTGTGAGAATCAATAATTGACCGGGAAACAAAGCTTTTTCAAAAATTAGGTAATGAATTCGAAGTAGCCGAGGGCAAACGCGTAAGGAAGTTGCGGGTACACTGTGTGTTTCAAATGATTTGCCTACGTCAAGCAACAGACAGCGTGACACGTATTCGCCTGTGCCAGATTACAATGTCAGTAACGCAGAATATCAAGCGCCCAGTCCGGCGTATGTGCACGCACCGGCACAGGCAAACAATGGATATTCGCCAAACGCGGCGCTGCATGCTTCTATGCGATTTCCTGTACAGATACAATGCATTTTCCCACAACGTTTCAACAAATCTCAGTGTCCCATTCGCTTTCCTTTGTACTGATTTTACATGATCGCTCCGTTTCATGTCGCTTCTTAGAATTACCCCTAATTACTTACACTTTTCGATTTGCTAAAGATGTTCATCAATAATCTTGTAAGCGGACACTGTCGGACACTTTGTCTTATATGGACTGTTTCACTTTTATTCATATTTAAAGAATATTTCATATTTAAAGAATGCATAAATATCTCGACGATTCTAGTCGATAACAGCCTATTAAAATAGACATTTTCCAGTTTTCTCCGCGGAATCTAGAAAAACTCATCCAGTAGTATTCATTTTAAAAATGTCTTACCAAGAAACTGGACTGAGGCACAGAAAATTAGATATGTAGTAGGCTTCACACAAGGCGACCCACTTTTGTGGGCCACAGACATGGCTGAACTGTGCGCCACCTACGAACAATTCGAACGGGCTTTCTTGGAGAAATATTAGTCTATTGGGGGTCCAAGAATGAATAAAACCTGAGGTATTCAACCCACAACCGTTCAACCTCAAACACAGCGGGTTGAGAAAGAATATTGAAAAATATTTGAATAAGACGCGCTATTTGAACAATCCAATACCGCACGTAGATGTTCTCAAAATTCTGAAAGCCCGACTCCCCGCTAACTTACGCGAAAACTTGATAACCATACCGGAGAACTACCTTGAATACTTTCTTTCCGTGCTTGATCAATTGATCTAAAATATGAAGAAGAGCCGAGCACCAGTAATCGGAATGAGCACTTCGGAACCAATAAAAACAACGGTAACGGAAATCATTTTAATGGCAGTGGACAAAACCAACACAGTTGGCATCCGTTTGCGGCAAGCCCAAATGATGGAAAGCGGGATTACGGAAATCGGAGGAATTCGGAGCCACAGAGAAGTGACGACCGAAGATATAATACAGATTACGGTCCACGCCGGTATGGGAATAATAGAAATCAGGCGAATTATTGGTCAGGCCCGCGTGATGAAAGGCGGCCCACGAATGAAAATTACAATAGTTACAGTAATAGAAATGACCGACAAAGGAGAAATAGCGACGGCCGGCCGCAAAAAATGTTGCAAGCAGAGGTCCGGATACTACTTGGCGACAGGATAACCACTCAGTACACATCGTAGAGGTAACGGACAGTAATCAAGCAAAGCCGTTGTCTCCCCCGGTAGACAACAATCGGTGGCAATGAGCCCCCACCGACCGACCGATTTGACAACAGGGGGCACAGACATACACACATTACATCTTAAACAACTGTTTTTAAGATATGATCAGGATGCTACCGTAGATGAAGATCTATGTGAAGAAGAGATGAAAGCACTGAAAAAGGTAAGGGACTTCGTGCAGGCTGTGATAACAGCAAAGATAGGGAGTATAATTACCAACGGAATTTTAGATACAGGCGCATCTACGAATATTATTTCTAACAGTTTATTTAAAGAAGTTTCGAAAAGATTAAAAGTTCCAGTGTTGCCAACGGAAAATCGTAAAATTTTGACAGCTGTAGGTAACAAGTCAAAAAGTATTAAGTGCTGACACAATACCTCTTACCATTATCGACGTCACGATAAACTGTTCATTATCAATCGTTGACCAGTTAATCGTCAATTGTATTTTAGGTGTAGAAGTTTTCCGGCAGTGTAAAGTAAACATCAACATAGGGAGTGGACTTTCCGAGTGGGCAGTCATAGTGTGAAGGTCAATCTTTTAAAGTCAACAATAGAGCGTAATGGCCAATTACAGAAAGAAGCTGAAGTAAAAATTAGTTTACCCACAAGTGTTAATGATAGATATTCCTTTTTCCGAACAATTACACACAGAAATAATTAATGAACAGGCCGTCCTCGAGAAGGTTGGAAAATCCACTTGTCTTTCAGAACTTTAACAAAATGAATTAGCAGACCTTATTTATGAATACCGAGACATTTTTCGAAAACAGCCGACAGTAATCAAAAATTATGAATACAAAATGGAAGTCTACCCACATAAAACGTGCTGCCATAAATCCAATGCGGTACCCTCGGCAAAGAAGGAGGCGGTTCGCAAGGCGATAGATAGGATGGTTCTGTGGAAGGTGATAGAATCTTCGCATTCACAATGATGCAGCCCCATACAAGCTGTTAGCAAACCGGACGGTCAGTCAGAGTGCCGGCCGGAGTGGCCGTGCGGTTCTAGCCACTACAGGCTGGAGATGAGCGACCGCTACGGTCGCAGGTTCCAATCCAGCCTCGGGCATGGATGTGTGTGATGTCCTTAGGTTAGTTAGGTTTAATTAGTTCTAAGTTCTAGGCGACTGGTGACCTCCGAAGTTAAGTCACGTAACGCTCAGAGCCATTTGGATCAGCCAGATTAGTACTTGATGCGAGGGAAATTAATAAGATCATCATACCAATACGCACTAGGCCAGAAAACTTAGATGAGGAGTTGCTTAAATTCCATGGAGTGAAGTATTCAATATCCGTTGAAATTAAGGCTTCGTATTGGCAAATAGCCCTACACAATGATAGCTGAAAATATACTGTGTTCATTCATGCTGGCAGAAGCTATCAGTTCCAAGTACTGCCATTCGGATTCAATATAAGTGCTGGGGTGTTTATAGAGGATTTAGAGAGAGTATTGGGTCCAAAACTCATTAGCAAAGTGACGTTGTATGTAGACGATCTATTGACAGCCACGGAGACCTGGCAAGAGCATGTAGAATTGGTACACAGGGTATTCCAAAGTTCCGAGAATATGACGTCACAGCAAATTTTAAGAAGTCCGAATTCGTAAGAGATCGAATAACATTTTTAGGCCACATTACTTCACCAGACGGAATTTTACCAGATCCAAAAAAGCTTGATGCCATAAAATATTTCCCCTCACCACAAACACGTAAACAGTTGAAAGCTTTTCTAGGGGTCACGTCATTTTTTTCGAGAATTCGTGCCCAAACAGTTACGAAATAGTGATTCCCTACTCAACCTGTTAGGGAAAAACCCCACATGGTTGTGGACAGAAAAATGTGACGAAGATTTCGTTAACATCAAGCAGTCACTCATAAATGCACCCAGTCTGAAGCATCCTGACATGAACTACAACTTTTGTTTGAGCACGGACGCTGCATGTCAGGGATTAGGCTCTTCTCTGTTCCAATTAGTAGATGACAATAGAGAACAGAAGATAAACATAATTAGCTTTGCCAGTAGAACTTTAACGGAATGCGAGAGGACCTATTCGGCAACGGAACTTGAAGCGTTAGCTGTAGTGTGGGTTCTCTGCAAGTTCCAGTACTATCTGTGGGGAAGGCAGACACGAGTGTTTTGTGACAATCAAGCATTATCGTTTTTACTCACATGTAAATTGCGGCACACACGGATTGTACGTTGGTGTTTATTACTCCAGGGATTGGATTTCGAGATAGTTTATATCAAGGTGGAACAGATTGTAACTGCCGACGCATTATCGCGCTTGCCACAAGGCTTGAGCGAGTTCAATGAATTGATCGAGCAGACTTCCGATTCTAGAGTTTTTCTGATGCATGACGGCACATTTCAACCACATTACAGAAACATGTGTGAAGACATGAGCAAAGTACAAAAGGAAGACAACAGATGGAGACAAGTTATACAAAAATTGCAGGCAGATGGCCGGGCGGTGTGGCCGTGCGGTTCTAGGCGCCTCAGTTTGGAACCGCGTGACAGCTACGGTCGCACATTCGAATCCTGCCTCGGGCATGGATGTGTGAGATGTCCTTAGGTTAGTTAGGTTTAAGTAGTTCTAAGTTCCAGGGGACTGATGACCACAGAATTTAAGTCCCATATTGCTCAGAGCCATTTGAACCATTTTGCAGGCAGATGACAATAGTACCTTGAAGCAATATTACACAGTGTCAAACGATGTTCTTTTCTACAGGCGCAATCCACAATCCAACATCTGAAGTGTATGCATCCGGGATGAATACATAGACAATTTGATAAGACACACACATAGAGTATGGGGACACTATAGGGTATCAATATGTACAGCGAAAATATCAACGTATAGCTACTTCCCGCAGGATTGAACAAATAATAAGGAAGTGTACAATATGTCAGAAGGTTAAACATTTTAATAGATCTTGTTTGGACGTATTACACCCCATCATTCCAACTAGACAAAGAGAACTAGTTTCCGTGGACGCAGCAGGACCATATCCACGTGCTAGCGGAGGAGTTAGATACGTGCTCACATTTTATGATGTCTTCACAAAGTACTTAAAAATGTGTGCTATAAAAGTAGTAATGTCGGGATCAATAATCAAACGCATGATCGAAGATTACGTACCACGAGTAGGAAATCCGAAAATTATATTAACTAATAATGCAACAAGCTTCACTAGTAATAAATGGAAAACGTTTCTCGAATATCAAAACATACAACATATATTAGTGTCCAAATTTCACCCAGAATCGAGCCTGATGGAGAGAAATTTTAAAGAATTTAATCGCTTTACAAGAACTTATATACCAAATAAACAGACAAAATGGGTAGAACGCTTAGCCCCTTTTCAGCATATTGTAAATAATTTAATTCATATTTTAACAGGCTTTACATCTACAGAGTTAATATTTCAAGGCATAGAACTTGACGAATGGGCTAAACCCTTACCTAAATTAGGCACAAAAGAAATAACACTACACGAAAAGGTACGACAAG
Organism: Schistocerca piceifrons; assembly: GCF_021461385.2. Lineage (NCBI taxonomy): Eukaryota > Metazoa > Arthropoda > Insecta > Orthoptera > Acrididae > Schistocerca > Schistocerca piceifrons. Next base: position 1,020,927,401 of record NC_060139.1, on the reverse strand, counting down.
CATTAGCCTACTATAGATGGAAGAACAATCAGAAATAAGGAGAAAACAGTTCAACAAAAAGATAAGAAAGGTTACAGAATTAGGAAGTATTTTTACGTACCGACACAAAATCCTCTAAAATTAAGGCATTAAACAAAAAGTGGCAGTCCTTACAATAGACAAACCTCACCCAGGATGTTATCTGTTAGGTAACTCACGAACGGGCAAGGTGAAAGGGTTATACCCTCACAAAGATATCAGGGAATTTTTCCATTAAATGTCGTATGTTGTATTATTAAATCAGAAAATATACAACATTTTAACATTCAGTAAAATTACTGTCATTAGCATAAGAAACTTGCGAATACGGAAAAAATATTCTGTGTTCGTAATTTAAAAAGTACATTCAAAAAGACAGTTAGTGGGTGAAAAACGCGCATTAAAGCAGAAACCATAACTGTAGTTTCAATTAAACATCGAAACTTGCGGGCATATGCCAGCTTTGAAACGCATAGTTAAGCATACCTAACGAAACATGTGTTACTGTGAATCTTAACACTATAAAATAAACCATACGGTACCTTTGAAGTCTAACTCAGTTATTTAGGAGCGAGGAACAATGACAAATCACCGGGAAAGTCATTGTTTGTTCGCTTGTGACGAGCAACAAATCGCGTCAAAGTTGCAGTCCAACGTTCAGCTGAGCACACGCTAGCTGCATGGCAAGACGAGGGCATTGGACGCGCTGTAGGCAGCCAAGGAGAAATATTCCCCCCTCCCCTGTGCGATCAGCTGAGTATATACAAAGCGCGAAGGCGCATGCGTGGTCGAGTCCAGACGACACGTGACCCATATTACGCGATGGCAGCTATTACAAGTAATATTCACCAACAATGCGGAGTTTTCCCCGTGCCTGCAGTCCAGTCGTGGTACATAAGCACGCATGCACGGAACGTTTAATTAATGTTTTGACACTACGCTTACTATGAGACACAGTGCCGAAAGTCATTCAAAAACAAGAAAGATAGGGATACATAATTCTTGTAAATAGTAGCTTAGAAATTTTAGTTATAAGCTGGTACTACGCAGTATTAAGTGAACATACAAGTACATACTGGTCATGGACAGTATTTTAACATTACATTATAATGAGTAAGATCTTAGAGGTAAGACTAGCTGTACGGAAGGAGAAAGAAAACAGCACAGTAGAAAAAAATAGTGCAGATATATAACCGGAAGAAAGGCTATGTACACGTGAACAACACACAATTACATGCAGGGAAAGGCTAGCAGCAAAGAGGAAAGCAAAGAGATGACACATACATTTACATTACAAAGTAGCGAGCGATTTTCAGAATAAACAAAAGATAAACACGTGAATTTTTGTGACTAAAGAAGCGAATGACAGAAGCTTTAAAATAAGAAAATAATAAACAGATCTATGGAACATAAGTAATGAACGTGAATCGCTCTGAAAGCAAATACCTAGGTTTTATAGAGAGAGAGGAACATATTAACGTTAGGAAACACCTAAAGCACTCAGAAAACACACAATTATGTAGAATATATAAGCTATACCCGAGGGTACATGTACGAAAGCGAAAGCTAAAGTGTAAAGGAGGAAAATATGGAATGATTGCGCATTAGCAGACCGTAAGTCAGATATGTATGTCAGAATAAACATTAAGTTGTACGTATTATTAGTATGAGAGGTCGATGCTCAGCACACTGTGAATTATTTTGGAATATTGAGGGAATGGTGCAGGGTACCGAGAAAGGGCCCCCACCAGTAAAGTGTATATTATAGTGATAGATACTTTTTTGTGTGTATAAATGTTTGTATGAACATGCGAAAGGCGAAAGAAGCACTGTTCATGTACGGAACCTTCACAACATAGGAGTGTATAAGGAAAAATCAAATTCTAACACAACCTCGTATAAATATGTATACCTAACGTCGAGAAACAACGTAATTAAAACAGTAAGAACAACGTAATTAAAACCGTAAGACTCTACGAGTTTACGAGAAAATACGAAAAACCTGATACACGGTGCAACATTAGCGATACTTCACTCGCGTATGCAGAAGGAAGTTTACACACTTCAAACATGAAATGATAAATCGTGTCAAAATAATGTTTTTCATACGTATCACGATTTACAGTCACAAAGAATGAAAATTTTATCGCCGCTATACGAGAACAGGTAAGTAAAGTGATCGACGACCTGTAAACGAAAGGAATCGCTTACCGTCACACAGAATCGTATGCAGGATCAGAGTTATGAAAGTCGAATTATTCGTGTACATAGATTTCCATGACAACTGATGCGTTAAAATGTTTATATTTTTTCTCATGATAACACAAGATGACTATAAGCGCACTTTAATAATTGAAGATGATGCACGCACGCATGGGCGTGTCGCTATTGTGAAACACTGTACATAGTAATAGCAGTTACACACTGAACATAAAGATTTTATGTTTATATGTCCATGCTAATGTAAGAAGTTTTGTTAGAATGATTTACAAACACATCAGAAATTGCTCAAGCACGAACACTGTACATATTAGACTTAAGCTACATATAAATGATTATTTCATGCATTTTCAGATTTTATACGTACAAACAGTAGAATACACGTAGTCGTTGCCATTAACCTAAGTAGAAGATAGAAAATTCCATTCCCAAGCGTCAGTGGAGAGGCTACAAGTGTATTCTCTTCACGCTGATGCATGTCGTTTCGTATGAAGAACACGTAACGTAAGGTAAACCTTAACTTACACACGACTTCAAGAATGAAAACAATGGACTTGTTTCTTCCTACTAATTAATGACAAAGGGCTTGTGTCAGTAAATTACAAGACTATATCGCCTCTATGACTGGTAAAAAATTTGGAATTTTCGTCGATAATTTTTCCTGTAATTGATGTAAACAATGTCTTGTATGTGTTATATGTTATTCCATTGTATGTGCTGTATTTTGTATTTCATGCCAAATCGCGTGACTTACAAATTTGTGAATACTTATGTGCATTGACCAGAAGTATGGAGGGGAATGAATCTCGGTACTATACGTAAAAGGGGTTAATGTGAAGAAAACAGTGTAGTGAAAAAGATGAAAGTGGTGTATAGAAATAAAAATTGTGCAAAATAGTGCCAGCCGGAGTGGCCTAGCGGTTCTAGGCGCTTCATTTTGCAACCGTGTGACAGCTACGGTCGCAGGTTCGAATCCTGCCTCGGGCATGGATGTGTATGATGCCCTTAGGTTAGTTAGGTTTAAGTAGTTCTAGAGGACTGATGACCTCAGATGTTAAGTTCCATAGTGATCCGAACCATTTGAACCACTTTGTGCAAAATAGTGCTACGTTGCAAGTGTCAGCGATCCTAAACAAGTGGCATCGAAAATTGAACCTTGTATCGTCAAACGACCATGGCGACATAATAAGAGAAGACAATGCCATACAAGTTTGACATGGCACGCTTCTTACTTGGATGTGCATCTACCGGACCGTCTCCCTCCTAGGCCATAGAGTGGTGTGTTCTTCGGGGAACATATTAAAATGACATATCCGGTCAAAGTACTGGAGGGAGCTACAGAAGCCACATGCATACTGAGGTTCTGAAGTGTAGACGGTGCCCGCACACTGGAGATTTACTACACTGGCGCGCAATCAGCCAACGTCGCCCACAAACGAACAACTAAACAATCAGGTGCGCGTATCGCCCTCCCATATTCAACAGTGGGGCCAGCGAACAAAGCTTGCCGCCCCAGAATAAACACGGAAAGCAATACACCTCTGATGAGGAAGGAAACATTTGTAAATAATGTTGTATTCTTTGTATATTATATTCTATAAACTTTACTACATGATGTTGCTTTCACAGTATAAATCAAAAGTTTGTATATTAGGATTAAGGTTTGTAAATATTAGCATAAGAATTCCAAATAAAACTGACACACACTCAGTAATACGAAAGAATTCACAGTGCCATAAGTGTGTAAATAAAAGACCCCAAACCCATCAATTGCGAGGTCGACTACTGTATCCTGTAAACCAAATAAAATTTTCTAGTGACAGTATACAGCAGGGGGAAGTTGTAATGACACATTACGACGCAGAGAGATACAATACTTTAAAGTCTGCGCCAAAGATTAAATTGAGAGGAATCTAGAATATAACCTCTGTAATGTTCATATTGGATTCTCTTTTGTTTCATACTCCAAGAAGGAGTTAGGATACTCTCTCACTTGTTACCTTGTAGGGGATGGACGTAATTTTGGGTGCTGAAAGGCAGCCATCTTGGTAGTATTTATGATTTGTGCGACGAGCATAGCAAGTCTCATTGTCTTGTGAATAAAGAAATAGTGAAAAGTATCTAAGTTTTACGAGAATTATTTCAAGCGACATAGCATTGTATTCCTTTGTTTCCCCTGTCCTCGAGAAGTAAACCGATGCCGAGTTAGGAAAATACGCATGGCCAACAAAGAGAAGAATATCGATGGCGACTAATGAATTGATATTGTGGCAGGAGGACTAATTCAACGTTTAAGGTGAGAACTCTAAATTCAAAAGTATTATTAATCGGAATTGTAAATTGTATTACAGGCAAATTTCACGCAGCATCGAATTTGTCCGTATTCACGCCGGCCAATACAGTCCGTAAAAAAACCTTTCAAAAATTCTAAAGTTAAAGTTTTTATTTCTTTTCAAAAAATTAATAAATTTAATTTTTTTTATTTCGCCACACAGAGACAATCGTCGAAACAGAAAATATGTGCGAAATTCTCTACCACTGAAGCGACAAGAAAGAAACTACAAACATGACGACAGACGATATAATCATGACGACGGACCTGAATTTAATCAGAACTGGCAGGATTCAATCAGGGCAGGGCCATCTCGACAAGTTGCAATGGTTGAAGTTAGAACTCCAAATCCCAGTAACGATGCGTGACCACAAAGAGATAATAGACAATGACTCGCACCGCAGGCAGCCACGTGCGCCAGCTGGCCTTGAGGAAAGCAACAGACAAGCTAACCTTGAGATAAATTTCGGAATTCTTTACATTCAAAAAGTAGCCTTTGAAAACTTTATCACTGCATCTTTGAAGGACATTGCTTATGAACAAGGCAACGATCCGATTTCGGAAGATATCCACAGTAAATGGCACGAAAAGACACACCGCAGATTCGTCATTATTATCTGGTTAGAAACAACATAATCTTCAAACTCTGCACAGTTGATGATAAGTTTTGAGTACATTGTATTCGTGACGATGTTGTTAATATGCTCGTCCGGTACATTCATTTCAGCTACGCACACTTTGGCACACGAAAATGTTTTCATATTCTTCGAATGAGTTGTTATTTTAACAGTATACAATATGGAAAAGAGAATTAGGAGAGTCTTGTATGTTTGTAAACTTTCTCAAAAAGCTGAACCATCTACCATCTCACATCGTGCTCCATTGTTTCCTATCATTCCTACTAGATCCAAAGAATTTGCTGCTGTTGATCTTCTGCGACCTCTTGTCAAAACATCGAATGGATTTTCGTACGTTCTAGTCGCTGTTGAACTTACTTCAAAATCTGTGTCTTTCACACCGTAATGCAAAGCCACTGGACGGTCTGTATCCAAGGCCTTTGTTAAAAATTTCTTACATGAAGTTGGACGCATTACCTAAGTCATTTCAGATAATGGACCATAATTCAGATCTGCTGTTTGGTCACGCATACTTCGAATTCGTAAAATCACACCTGTTTTTACTTAATTGTACTCACCACATTGTAACCCGTCTGAACGGATTATGAAAGCAATCAGTAAGCTTTGCAGACTTTATTATCACAGGAAGCATCCGTATTGGGACAGATACATTTATTTCACAACGTGCTGAATGAAATGCCTCGTGACTCCACTGCCTTACCACCTATTCTTGTCCTGAAGAATGAGGAACCACCGAACAGAATCAGAGAACTTGTACCTTTTCCAAATACACGTAAACTTCGCCATAAAGATATAATTGACTTAGCTATTAAAAATATGAATTCTGCAGCAGACAAAAGGAGAAAACTACACGGTAAGATATGTAAAGAATGTACATATAGTCAGAAAGTTTTCATTAAAGCCCATTCATTGTCATATAAGAAGAAACATTTGATTCATAAATTCTTTCTGCCTTATAATGGACCTTATAGGATCCGACGTAAACTGCATGATAATTGTGTTGAAGTTCCAACTCATCGTACTAAGGAAAGTAAAGGACTACACCACATTTCTCATGTAAAACCGTTTATTGAGAGATAATTTGCTTTCTGACTTAGTCTTTGGTATAAAATGTTTTACTTCACGTTACAATTACGCTTTGTCACACTTAGAAACTGTTAACATGCAACAATATTTTGAAGTCAACTATCCAGTCAAGAACCTATGGAACCTATTAAGACCATAATTTTAAGAAGTCACTTTTGTAGGGAACAGACGACATACTTGTAGTGTGTGTACATGCTGCTGTTAGTTGCACGTTTACGTCACAACTATAACGTCCACATTTTTGGAACATACATTGATAATGACGTTTTACTGCAACATTTTGGCTTACTCGAAAAGACATTTTGCATTTAAAGTACTTTCTGAGAGGTTACAGTCGACACAGTATTTGATTTGTTTGACAGCTACACGATTATACTACGACGCTACTAATGAGTGACACAGTTTTCATTATTATTTTTGCGCTGTATTTGTTTTACGTCTGCACAGTTTTTCTGCGATCTTCTGAAAAGTAAAAGATATTTTGATAATGAATCTTGTGACATAGCTACAATGACAATACACTACAGTACAGTACTTTCTTCGTCACGGTTATGTACGTAATAACTGCGACATCTATACGCATAGCATTTTGTACTTTTGTATATGACAAAGTAAGTACATTGACTTCTGGAGAACTCTGCTTATGAACGACGATAACTTCGACACTTGGACCGTTTTTACCGTTAGCCAATGACAGAAATGATCTTACAGCAAGACGCACAGTTTAGTAATACATGACTCGAATTTGAGTGATTATTTTTCGTACTTGGAATATTTTTAGAAATATTTTAAAACTATTATGATACAGAGAAGGTTTTCGGCGATATATTTTATTCCATTGTTGTTATCTGTAACATCTGAGGGTATAATGACATTAACCCTCAGGGGGGTACATGCTTACTTTGTGTACCATGCAAGTGGCGTGCGCAAGGAGCCCTAGCTAATATGGTATTTGCTTATACAGTTTTAGACATCGGTACCATATTTCTCTAACACAGAATTACACAGCAGTCTGATCATTTAACTGAGAGAGACAAACATTTTCTTTACTACGTCACTGACACAGATTTATGTAGTTACACATTTAGATTTCTTCACACTTATAAAATTGTACTTTTTCTTTATTTTGGGAACTTTTCACATTTACTTTAGGAACCACTGTGATACCACGAGAGATTTGAGTGATGTATGTTGTATTGGATCATGATTTTAGAAATACATTTGACATAGATGACTCTACTGAAGCGAGCAGAGAGAATTCTTTTAGAGGTTTTGAGATTATTGGAGGAAGCTACGTGATTTTGAGATGCGATTGATCTGTTATGAAATGTTATTATAGAATCGTACTTGAAGAGTTATGAGATGTGAATATATACGTTAATGACAGTACCACAATGGCGATGGAAATTTTTGGTCACTATCACTCATGAAATTTCGTTTCTATACAATTCGAACATAATTTTCAACTTGTGAATTTTTTTATTGGTATAAAGCTGTCATTATAGCTGAGACTGCTGTTGTAAATATTTCAGTTATGTGTGTATGTGACCTTCATATAACACTGAACTGGGCTGCGTGTTACTTGCTTTGAAATATACTTATTGTTGTGTGGACTTTTAACTTCCCTTGTGTCACCGTAGTCGCTTTGGAACTACCTACACCTTCGTAAGCGCTCGCATGTACGTAGAAAAGAGAGGCTGTTGACCTCGTTACTGACATTTCTTGACAGAACGCATCACAAACACGACACGCTATTACTTGGAAACATATGATTACACTGCGGAGCTCATACTTTGTGCTATTTACTGAAATGCTTACGAAGTGATGTGAAATATTTTTATGTCTACACACCTGATTATGGCAAGTGTCTTACTATGAGAGTTGAGAGAACTTTTACTGACTTATGAAATGCTATATGGCTACTGAATCACATTTTCATACTGTGCCTTGTACATATTTGTTTATTTTATTTGATATCAAGTTTCTAGTTGCGCTGTAGCATTGGTTTCAGACTTTCTTTCCACACATCTATTAAACAATAATTTTATGCTCTACATTCTTTTAAAAAACGAGCACTAGGAAACGAAAGGTGAAGTGATTGATAATAGGAAGTGTATACATAATTTCCTTTCCAAGGACTTGGTATATTTTTTTCTTTTTTTGGTAGAATAGGTTGTTGTGGTGCATCACTTTAGTGTTAAGACGTGACATACACAGTAATAGGTAAACAGACGTTCCCTTATCTACGTTGCTATCTTTACTGTAATATTTTTTCTGCTTATGCTTTGTCATGTTTAGGTATAAGTTATTGCATTTGGTGCTACTATTTGCGAGGCATTGTCCTACTGAATTTTACTTTGTACTACTCTTATAAGCCAGTCTTACCACTGGTCTCTTTTTCTTGCTAGCTGCATATTGCCTTACATTAGTTGTAATGTTGCATTTGCTTTGCTAATTTAGATATACTGCTGCTTGCTTTGCCAATTTGCATTTTTTTGTCATTTCTGTTTGTGTTAACTGTTTTGTGCTGCTGCATTGCCTCGTTCTCTAGTTTATGTATCTGAGCTCGGTAGATTTAAATATGTTTAAGGGGGGGGGGGTAGGCGACATAAAAGAATGAGTTGTGATGAATTGGGAAGATGTGTATTGAGAAGCTATAAAAAAAATTTGGCCAAAAGAGTATTATATATTGAGGAACAATTAATTCTGAAAGAGGAGATGAACGGATGGAAGTAGCGTTTAGGGACATCGGCGAACAAGTTCCTAACGCACCCCGATACATATGCCTGGCGTGTTGCGAATCACATCATAGGCAGCTACAATTCTGGCAACTAACCGCATCTTCGTATCAACTAGGATCTCGTACACAAGTGGCTTTAGATATTCCCAAAGGAAATAACCAAGGGGATGCAGGTAAGGTCATCTCGCGGGCCATGGAATTAGACCTCCCCTTCCAACCGAGCAGCGAGGAGATACTGTGACAATACTGCTCCATCGTAGTGTACTGCACGTCTCTGAATAGCAGTGTGTAATAAAAAGGGTCTGTCACTGATTCATAGCACATTCTGTCATAGGACAACACAAACGCGATACAACAGAGCCACCTTATGAGAAATGAAGCAATCAAAACCTGTATCATGACTTCCTGGTAATCAGGTTCGTCCTCCTTGCCTCTTTGCAGCAAATAAAGAGTGTACATGTAAATCAGCAGCAAAGTACGTGTAAACGTCTACGCATGTTAGTTGTAAATAAGCTGGAAAACAGTAGTGCTAGACAAAGCGGTAGACAAGTTTACTTCCATTTCTCCTTAAGCTGGCTTCTCTGACGCCAAATTCCCTACCTAAAACTGTTCAGTGGAGCATTCTCTGCGTCCTGTTACATTTTTTCATGCCCTTAAAGAAACACCCAGTATATACGTCATGCATGTTTGAGACTTTAAAACGCCTCTGGAACCACATAGTTTCATTCGGTATCATACAGTCTGTAATTCTACCCAGGCAGTCAGTGTACGCCACTTCAGACAATGACAAACACCTACTGGCATTGATAAATACATAGGTTCAATGGTCACCACAGGCTACTAATGAAAATCCAAATGCATTGTAGAGTTGGTTACCTACATAATACCGATATTACTATGTACCCGTTTAGTAGTCATAGTTGCTATGCATTAGTAAACACAAAAGAATGCTCAAGATTGGATGGCTATATTACATAACTTATGAGGAGGTACTGAATGCAATTGGGAAGAAGAGGAATTTGTAACACAACTTGACAAGAAGAAACGGTCGGTTGGCAGGACATGTTCCGAGGCATCAACGGATCATCAATTTAGTACTGGAGGGAAGGGCGGATGGTAAAAATCGAAGAGGGAGACTAATTGATGAATACGATAAGTAGATTCCGAAAGGTGTAAGTTTCAGACGCAGACGCTTGCACAGGATAGAGTAGCGCAGAGAGCTGCATCAAACCAGTCTCTGGATTGAAGACCACAACAACAGAACACGATTGCAGAGCTTTTTCTCAAAATTAAGCGGGAGCCATTTTCAGAGAATCACTCAATAATTTAATGGAAAACCGCTATTAACAATGTCTTGTGCATAATGCGATATCTATAACACTAGTATCGTATGGAAAAATTAACAACTCTGCTTGTCTTTGCGTCTGGATCCTACTGCAACACTGTTAAAGTCTGTGAGATGGAAGCTAGATGATCTTGTTGGGATTTTAACCCCGCTCCTCTGTGAAGCCAGTCTCTATCCTGACCACTGGGCTACCACGAGCGATAGCAGGGGGCAGGGAACTGTAATGTCGATTGTTACATAAGCCGCATCTTCGGGCGTTTTACCGTTGGCAGGTCGCGAGGTCGCTGCCTCCCCCACCAAGTGCGCAGATACGCCAGCTTATCGCACACCTCATCCGCTATAAGAAGCCCGCCCGCCGGCACACAATTCGTACATCCTCTGCGAGCAACATGAGGACTGCGACCGTTGTCGTCCTGTCACTGTTGGCAGCCCTTGCGGCCGCCGCGGTTGTACCGCACAGCGAGGGTAAGTCAGTCGCTCTTTCTACCACTATTACTTATTCTCAGTGACTTTAACCATGGCAGCCGACGTCTGGATAGCCAGAAGTCGGTAAAACTCAGGTATCGCCAGCCCGCTAATGCTCTAGTGTCCAGATGGTGCCAAAATTGGCGATCTAATATACAGTAGCCATGTGTACTGTAGACGTTACGAGGCGATTGTCGTGCGAAACGAGTCAGCACATACGTAATGCCACCAGCACTGCGTGATTGTAGAGCAGTTTTTTCCCCCCGCACTTCCTATCCATCCACGGCTTCAGACGTGCTGGGAATCGGTGGGTGGAGCTTCCTTCCTCCGTACCCCACTTCGCCCTACGAATTCCTTCGAGTCGTTGTGAGCGGACTATACTTTCCCCACACGTCGTCATTCTGCTACTTGTTCACAGTCTCTCACTCTTACCAGCCTCTACGTAATTGTTGAAGCGACTCTTGAGTAAGGGTGTAGAGTGGTTAGCACTACCACCAGAGTAAGTACTGGTTAACTCAATTAGGGAAAAATCAACCCTTCATGGCCGGTTTTGCGTTACGTATTATGGAAAAATTTCCTTTTGCTATTCTGAGAACGTGTGTTTGAAAACGAGGCATTCAACATATTACTTCGTGGCACATATGAATCGCAAAGGACCAGGACGAGAAAATTGGAGAGAGTATAGCTAAGACGGACGGATTAGGCAATTGACGATGGGAGAAGAAGTACCCTGCGCCACATACACATGCATTAGCTAGCTTGCCGAGAACGCATGTAGACGAATACTGGACCTCTCATTGTGAGGAACAGAGCAGTATCGAAAGCTACATCCGCATCTACATGTCTACTCGGCAGTTCACAGTGAAGAGCCAGACGGAGGGTTATTCTGAACCGTTCCACTCTCTAACGTCTAAATCTTTCCGAAGGAGCTCCGATTTCTCTTATTTTATTTCGATTATCATATCTCCCTACACAAGGTAGGCGGCAATAACCTATATTCGCCTTCAGAGGAAAAAATGAAATGATAGTATGGCATTGTTGGCTGGAAGGCCCCATCTGGGGAAGTTCGACTCCAAATGTAAGTCTTATTGTAGTCGACGCCACGGTTGGCGAATGGTGTGACGGTGGTGAGGAAGAAATGACGATGAGGACAACACAACAGTCAGTCCACGGGCGGAGATCCCTAAACCGGACGGGAATAGAATTCAGGCCCGCTACATGGGAGGCAAGCAAGTAGCCACGCAGCTAAGCAGGCGGACGCGCTCATAGGAGAATGCTGTTGACGGATATTTCGTGAAAACAACCCGCAACGAAAAACACTTCATGCTAATGATTGCCAGTCCAGCTCTCGTAATATATCCGTGACACATTCACCCCTATTTCGGGATATTACAAAACTAGCTGTCCTTCTTTGGATTTTTCAGTGTCCACCGTCAACCCTATCGGGTAAGGATCCCATACAGCACAGCAATGCTCTAGCAGTGAGCGGACAAGCGTAGTGCACGCTGTCTCTCGTAGCCCTTATGCATCTTCCAAGCGTTCTGCCAATACACTCCTAAATCCTGCTGCAAATATAATGTGTAATAGGGAGGCATTAGAATTAGTCTCTTTCGTGAATAATGCGAACGTAAACCTTCCAAGAACAAAACGTAAAAAACCTGCAATATCCGCTATAACAATTTTCTTGTGATCTCAGCACCTGAATGATTCCTATTGTATATAATATTTTTGTTAATTGTTATTCCAGCCGGTAAGGAACTTCTGGAGAAACAGAACAAGATTTTGGCGCTCTTCTACCACGTACAGCAGCCATCACTCATCAAAGAAGAACAGGAAATAGCAAAGACCTACAAACCTATTGAACACGTCGACAACTACCAGGTACAAATACGTGACGTTACAAACCAGGATCCGATTTCTTGAACGGCCAGACAACTGTAGCGATCTTCCGTTTCTTTAACTTTTCAGTTCAAGGAGAAGGTCGAAGTTTTCTGGAAGTACTACGTCGACGTTGGCTTCCTGCCCAAAGGGGAAGTGTTCTCCATCTACTACCAGAAGCACTACTACCAGGCCCGGGCATTGTTTGAGCTGTTCTACTTCGCCAAGGACTTTGAGACGTTCATCAAGGTACGAGCGCTTCGACACAAGATAGTACTCAGTTTTGATTTTTTCATTTTGCTTGAACCAGCAAGTTATTAACAAACGTTCCTCTTAATTTTTGATCATACCTATGTATTTGCAAATAATAACATACATTCCATTTTTTTTCGTTGGCAATTTTTTCTTCGGCTTATTTGCGTAACACCAGCGTGAAGCAGCGTATTGAATGATATCCGTTCACCACTATGTCCAACGTTAACAAGAGACAGTGGGCGCACGTTTATGGCATGTTCAGCTCATAATATGTATAATCTCTAACATAGGCAGTCCTCATCAGATACCAAAGATCTCAAAGTTCTTTATACTGAAGCTGACCTCCTAGTTATCATTAACTATTGCCTGACAAACATCACAATGGTCGTCGTTAATGAATCTGTTACTTGACGAAAAAGTCTACGTAAGCATTCAATAATACAGTGCACAATCAATATTTTGCATGTTCTTACCATGTAACTAGTCTACAGCATAGTCCGTTATCAGACTCGGCCTGCTGACAACTGTCTTACAAAAAGTATGTCTGCAATTCACGTAACATGCTGAATTGCTTCTGCTTTTTAAACAAAAGTGACTGACGTAGCCACATTTGCATTTCTAGACTTTTAAATTATCACACCTCCTCAGTTAACACTGTTCTTCCATGTCCCCATATTTTCGCCAAGGGAATACTCAAATCTTTAATGAGACCCCGCAACAAAACGTCTCTATTGAGCTCTCACACAACAGCCGATGTTCGGAATCTTCGCAAGCAACTTAAAGAAAGAGTTACTTAAATGTTGACTGCTTGGTAAGGAGTAGCATAGAAACGTCTTGTGAACATTTGTGCCGTTGACACCACTCATGGCCTACGTACAATAAATATAGATCACCGAGTGGCACATCTCTCCTTAATCCGACTACTCCACATCAAACTGCATGAAACTCACAAATTATCCTCAAAAATTAGGGCATCGTTTCCTGGGCAACAGTCATCTATATTCCAGGCGAGGGTTACATCGTTATGAAGGAATGCGCAGCGTAAAGTCAGATTATACACGAAGATACTGGTCAAATTGTGTCTTCACCTACATTTTCACCTATGTCTGGACACTAGGAAGTAAGTCGTAGTTAGCACTGCATCTCCCCGAAACATTCCTCGTGTATAGCGAGTGTCCTTTTGATTCCAGACGGCCATTTGGGCGCGGGAGCACCTGAACGAGGCACTGTTCGTCTACTCACTCACTGTCGCTGTGCTGCATCGCGAGGATACCAAGGATGTCACGCTGCCAGCTCCCTACGAGATCTACCCGCAGCTCTTCGTAAACGCAGAGGTCATCCAGAAGGCGTACGACGCCCAGCTACAAGGTGTGTACAAACAAACTATGTGCACGTGTCATTTCCGGAACCATCACTATGCAAAGTAAATCGACAACCAGATCAACTATAAGTAAAATATTTTCTATCTAACAATCGTTGTTACCCACCTGAAATTCAGAAGGATTCTTAATGTATACTACGTCTAAGAATCGTAAGTTAATACTTATCCACTGGTTTGTTGAGCACATATCCGCTCGTATAGGACTCATGTAGTTATTGTCCTTGTTATCGTGATGGTGGTCTTCCATCCGATGACAGGTTTGATGCACCTCTCCATGCTACTCTGTCCCCTGCAAGCTTCTCCATTTCTGCATAACTACTGCAACCTACATCCATATGAACCTGCGTCTCACTCTACAATTTTTAATTCTTCCCCCTCCCCTCCCTAACATTCCCCTCCACTCTACCAACTGATTCACTCATTTAGTCGAGTTCCGGCCAGAAATTTCATTTCTCCCATATTCGATCTGTCAATCTAATACTCAGCATTCTCTTCTTGTGCGAACTCTTTACAGTCCACAGTACACACCAGTAAAAAACTACGCCCCAGAGAAATACGTTTCAGAAATGCTTCTCTCGCTGTTTCTACCAGCATTATCTATGCTCCCTGCTTCCCGCACCATCAACAACTTTTCAGCCCAAATAGCACAAATCATCTACTTTCTTTTAGCGTCTCCTTTCGTTATGTAGATCTCTCAACATCGACTCCTGTAACTGACCACATACCATTACCGTTGTTTTATTTTTGTTGTTCGTGACCTTATAAGTTCGCTTCAAAACACTATTCATTCCAAGCCAGTTGACGTGTCTCACAAAATTTATTCGTTAACAGTATACCTCACAATTTTCGTCACTCCTCCCTGCATTTTAAATGCCTTTCCAAATTTCTCATTGCTGTTCTTCACAACATGCTCAATACATCCACTGAACTCCTCCTGCGCCCACGTGTGCTAAAAGTACCCTTTGGTCTTCACTTCCCTCTCAACCACCGTTACACTTCCCAACAGCGCTATAGATCGTTATTGCTTCATGTGCAGCGAAGCCCGTTGTAGCTAAAATAGACTTTTCAATGAATGTGATTGCGTAATCACGATGTTGTATAAATCAACGTTTCAGACTTTCATCATGATGATGAACGTGTAATGATGCAAATGTAATAAAATGAAGTGCCCAAGGCTATGCTCTATATAACAACATGGCTGGGTGTTGTGTGATGTCCTTAGGTTAGTTAGGTTTAAGTAGTTCTAAGTTCTAGGGGACTGATGACCATAGATGTTAAGTCCCATAGTGCTCAGAGCCATTTATATAACAACAAAATCCCATGGTTACGTATTCGGAGAAGTTATATTGTTTTATGTGTGGTGACTTATAATTGATTGGAATAATTGCTGCCGTTTACATGAAACTGTTGGACTAATAGCTCTTTGATAACAAAGAGTACGTGTGCTAAACATTATATAATTAAAGAGAAGCTACTCAAACAGGTCCAGTGTGCCTTTTTACTGTCGCATGACAACGGGACTTCGTAAGTACTGTACTGCGTTAATGCGGAACCTATTTACACTTAGAAAAAAAACAGCTGCAGCTTTAGCCACCCGGTGTGAGTATGGCGCTATGAATGCAAGAAAGACGCGTAGAAATTTTTCTTCTAATACATTAGGAGTCAGGTAAGATTAGAAAAGACCACAAACTGGGAAAGGGTTAATGTTGATTTTATTATTAACTGCTGCGTATACCCATAATTGGAACTACATTTTCCTCCAGCGTAGATGGGTTCAAAATTAAGGTGTTAGCATATCTACCGAACTTCGCTGCCAGCCGGTAATTAAAACCCACACTGGACCTCAGTAAGTAGCTGCAGTTATAGCAACACCTTACGTCACACAATTGTTAAGCAAAACTATCTGCTCCGTTCTGCAGGTCAAGTCAGCACTAAGGAGGCTCCGTACATATTCTACTCCAACCACACCGGCTACCCCGTGCCGAGCAACCCCGAGCAGCTGGTTTCCTACTTTACCGAAGACGTCGGCCTCAACTCCTTCTACGCGTACCTGAGCTACAAGTACCCCTTCTGGCTGAACCCCGCCAACTACAGCCTTCCCGAGTACAAGTACCGCGGCGAGAGCTTCTTCTTCGTCCTGCAGCAGCTCCTGGCTCGCTACTACCTGGAGAGACTGTCCAACTACTTGCCTGACGTCAAGGCCATCGACTATGACCACCCTGTGCTGGTACGTCCCATTTCGACACCAGTTTCACTGTCCTGCAACGACAGTGGAGAATCCACCTTCCGAACGACGACACTAAATTGTGTATTACGTTTGCAGGTCGGCTACTACCCTGAGCTGAGGCTGCAGAACGGACTCGAGGCTCCAGCGCGCCCAGAGGGAGTCTTCCCCCGCAACGTCGACATCCTGTACGTGGAAGAGATCAAGAACTACGAGAGGAGGATCCGCGACGGAATCGACTACGGCTACCTGTCAGGCGTAAGTGTGTTCTCGCAGATTTGTCTCTAATACGATTTCATACGAAATGCGTCCATCATTACTGCTTATGTTTCTAAAACAACAGTACAACTACGAGAAGTACAACCTGAGAGAGAAGGACCTCACCAACATCCTTGGAAACATCGTCGAGGGCAACTACGAGAACATCAACTGGGAGTACTATGGTGCATACTTCAGGAACCTCATCTCCCTCTTCGGCCACATTGTCGACCCCGTTCACCGATACGGAGTATGTCCGCATGATGTCTACTCTCTCTGACGTTACACTGGTCTTATTTGTATTTTGATGCGAGGGTACATAACTTACTTCCGTTTTAGGTTCCTGCTAGCGTCCTTGAACTACCAGAAACCCAGCTGAGGGACCCACTCTTCTACAGGATCGCGAAGCGCGTTCTTTCCATCTTCTACCACTACAAGAACCTTCTGAAGCCTTACACTCACGAGGAGGTAAGTAATGAAACCTCTGATATAAAAATATACCGTTTCTCGTAGAGTACTACATTAGTCGTGAACTAAACTGAATCTTGTATTTCAGCTGCTCCTGCCAGGCGTAACCGTTGAAGATATCACCTTCGACAAACTCGTCACATACTTCGACAGCTTTGACTTTGACATCAGCAACGCTCTGACCTTCTCCAAGCCTGAAGACGGTGAAAAGTTCAAATTTGTGGCTCGCCAGGGTCGCCTGAACCACAAGCCGTTCTTCTACCACATCAAGGTTAAGAGCGACAAGGAAGTCGACTCCGTCGTCCGTGTCTTCATTGGTCCCAAGTACGACGTGCTCGGCCGCGAGCTCAGCCTGGAGGAGAGGAAGCAGTACTACGTTCTCCTGGACATCTTCAACCAGAAGCGTAAGTTATGAGCGGAATACTTCTTACTGGCTACTGAATCCGTATTACTTTTAAGCAGAACTACTAAAGATAGTGCCAGATTAGATGAAATTGTTTTCGGTGGCTTATCAGTAGCAGATGTCAGCCTCGGCGCATAGTGAGGACAGTGACTTAGTATTAACATCATTTGCAGACAGATAGCTGTAGCTACTAACAAGTGGTATGTCTGCACGTTAGTTAGTGCCTCCAAGCATATGAGGCATGAGCAGGCTACTAATGCTAATTTTCCTCTGATCAGCAGGGCATGTGTTTAAGTGTGGATGCATCGACACAGAACGGTTAGTCTATACTGATAGGTGTGGCCTACTTAGTGGGGCAGTTACGATCATGCAGAAAATCTCTGGTCGAAAGGTTTGTGATGTGTTTGTGGGAAGACTGTTCGACACATAGAAAAAAAGCGACTCACAGATGTGTGTAGGTATTAAATTGCCACATATCAAAATATCTGCACTTATAATTGTTACTCCCTGTATAATACATGAAATGTTGTGTACGTCAGAAAAACTCTCCCCAAAAAGTCCATCAAGCACCTACAGAATGTACTGGCCGACGTGTCATCCTCAGCCCATAGGCGACACTGGATGCACAAAAGAAGGGGCATGTGGTTAGCACACTGCTCTACCAGCCCAATGTCATTTCACGACACTGGAGCCGCTACTTCACAGTTAAGTAGCTCCTCATTTTGTCTCACAACGGCTGAGTGCACCGTGATTGCGAACAGCGCTTGGCAGACCATTGAAGTGCTATTCCAGCCCGACACTGCTTAACTTTGCTGACCTGACGGGAACCACTGTTACCACTGCAGCAAGGCCATTAGCATTGCGCATGACACCTTGTATATTATTTTTTGAAATGCAGGTTGTGGTGGTAGATTGCTCAGTAGGATGGCCCGAGGTGTAGATAAAGCTGTAGGGCGACAGCTTGGTTGTGAGTTAGCGTAGTCAACGAAATGCAAACGAATTCTACGACGAATTGACCAAGTGATCTGTATTGTAGGCAAAGGTTTAGTTTAGGTAGAAAAGTGACATTTTTGGTTCCGAGTTGTCAAAATTAAACCGAATGCTTCAGCTAGTCCCACTTTCTACCTGAACATCCCGAAAGAATAGGAAATGTTTGGCCCTTACGTCACAACACTCTGCAGCAATGGGCATCCAGTGCAGTTTCCTGCCTAGTGGGGCCAACACAGTAAAATTTACTCTTAGACGATGCATGCTCTAGTCCACATCGGTAGCTGTGCATTTAGCGTTGCAGCACTGCGGATCGCCATGCGAAGGGGCCTGTGGTCGATTCCTGGCTGGCTCAGAGATTTTCTCTGCTCAGAGGCTTTTGTCCATACGTTCATATCCTCGTAATTGATAGTCTGTTATTGAGATGGCTCAATAGTTTACTCCCGAAAGCCAATGACATGAAGCTTGCCCTATTAGAATCAGTTGATAACTGGTGCTGATCGTATACTTCGCCTTTTGCAGTGTCCGTTGGTGAGAACGACATCAAGCGCAGCTCCCGAGACTTCTCGCTGTACGGCAAGGAGGCGCCGAGCTACTCTGACCTGCACCAGTCGACCCTCGCCGCCATCAAGGGCGAGAGCAAGTTCTTCCTGGACGAGTTCCGCTCGCACTTCGGCTTCCCCCAGCGACTGGCGCTGCCCCGCGGGACCCGCAGTGGGCTGCCACTCAGCGTCTTCGCCATCGTCACCCCTGCTGTCTCGCAGGAGAAGCACCCCATCCTGGAGCACGGCGACAACCACCCCGCCGGGTTCCCGTTCGACAGGCGCGTCGTCGAGTTCGAGTTCGACGTGCCCAACGCGCACTTCGACGAGACGTTCGTCGTGCACCGCCGCGAGGAGGACATCAACGCCACCGCTTGAACTGGCAGAGTTCCTCGAGCATCTCCATCAGACTGACCTTCTTGCTCATCGACTGTCACTCGCTCTTTTACATGTCTTTTTTACTTTTTCGCAAAAAATAAAAATTTGAACCTAAAACACTGTGTCTATGTTCTTTTACGTTCTCACTCAACTACTAAGGAGGAGAAGAATGTATTGTGTGATAACTGTAAGTTGGCCAATTGGCAGAAGGGACTGAGGGGAACAGAGGAACTACACCCAGCACGATAATGGGGTGAACAAGCCGAGGCTATCATCTGCAGGACAGGGGGGTTAACCAGTGCTTTATGCCTCCACGAGAGCAGAAATCATGTACAGAGCTAAAAATCGCTAGACATTTTTCATTATTGAAACTGACTTCGTCTTACATATAAATATGTTTAATAAACAAAATATCCACGGGTGTACTGCCGGTCTACAGTTCCAACGGGCACAATATTTCGGCGATCATACATGTCGCCATCATCAGGTACCTTATGATGGCGACATGAATGATCGCCGAAATATTGTGTCCGTTGGACACTGTAGACCGGCAGTACACCCGTGGATACTTTGATTATCAAATACGCCGGGAGAAACGCAAGAATCACATGTTTAATAAAGATCCTAACAGAAAAAACTGCATATATTCATCACAAGAAAGGATATCTATATGAAATGGAGTGGAGTACAGAACTGTAATACAACAGACAAAAATGGATACCTCGCACAGAAGGGTTGGCTCGATAACGTTGGTTGCTTCCAAAACAGACAACTTCCATCCGATTCAGGTGGTCGGTGTTGGTCGCCCGAGTTAACAAGTAATATGGAAGGGAACACCTTTCAATTAATCTAATCAATAATCAGTCACTAATTACAGGAAAAACTAGCCCAGTAACTTTCCATGTGGCGTCCATCTATCTACTTTGCCAACCTCACTAAATGAAGAAACACTATGGATGAAGGTAGGGATAGCGCCATTGATTCATAATCAAAACGTCTTCGGTCCCGAATTCGAATCCCGCCACTGCTTAAATTTTAATTAATAATCAGCAGTAGCGACCCAAGACTTCCGGCATAAGAAGTCACCCTCACTCTGCCAACGTCCTTCTCAAAGAGGGCGGAGGAGCAGACAGAGGTTCTGGGCACACTCTTGTCCTAGGGGTAGGAAACTGCCCGTAAAGGCGGAAGAATCAGCAACGATCAACGGCATGAGGATGCAGAAGGCAATGGAAACCACAGCAGTAAAGACACGTAACGTATACTCATAGAGCATGTGGCTTGTAATTGAAAAGGTGTCATGATGATCTCTCCACTGACAAAAGATTCCTGAATAGTCCCCCATTCGTATCTCCGGGAGGGGACTGCCAAGAGGGAGGTTCCCATGAGAAAGAATAATGACTAATCAATGAAAGGACAACGTTCTACGAGTCAGGGCGTGGAATGTCAGAAGCTTGAAAGTGGTAGGGAAACTAGAAAATCTGAGAAGAGAAATGCAAAGGCTCAGTTTAGATATAGTAGTGGTCAGAGAAGTGAAGTGGAAGGAAGACAAGGATTTCTGGTCAGATGAGTATCGGGTAATATCAACAGCAGCAGAAAATGGTATAACAGGTGTAGGATTCGTAATGAATAGGAAGGTAGGGCAGAGAATTTGCTACTGTGAACAGTTTAGTGACAGGGTTGTCGTTACCAGAATCGACAGCAAACCAATCGACAACGATCGTTCATGTATTTATGCCGACGTCGCAAGCTGAAGAAGTTTTGTAAGGCTGTAGACACAGCAATAAGGAATAGCTCAGTAGGCAGTACAGTTGAAGAGAAATGGACAGCTCTAGAAAGGGCCATCACAGAAATTGGGAAGGAAAGCGTAGGTACAAATAAGATAACTGTGAAGAAACCATAGGTAACAGAAGAAATAATTCAATTGATCGATGAAAGGAGAAAATACAAATCCGGGAACCTCAGGAATACAGTAATGCAAGTCGCTGAGGAATGAAATAAATAGGAGGTGAAGGGTAGCTAAGACGAAATAGCTGCAGGAAAAATGTGAAGACATCGAAAATGAAATGAAGGTCAGACTCAGCATATAGAAATGTCAAAACAACCATCAGTGACATTAAAAATAAGGGCGACAACATTAATAGTGCAACGGGAATTCCAACGCAGAGGAGAGAGCAGATAGGTGGAAAGGAGACACTGAAAGCCTCTATAAGAGGGAAGATTTGTCTGATGTGATAGAAGAAGAAACAGGTGTCGATTTAGAAGATATAGGTGATCCTGTATTAGAATCAGAATTTAAAAAAGCTTTGGAGGATTTAAGATCAAGTAAGGTAGAAGTGATAGATAACATTCCATCAGAATTTCCAAAATCATTGGGGGACGTGGCAACAAAACGAGCATTCACGTTGGTGTGTAGAATGTACGAGTCTGGCGACATACCATCTGACTTTCGGAAAAACATCATCCACGCTATTCTGAAGGCGGCAAGAGATGACAAGTGCGAGAACTATCGCACAATCTGCTTAATAGCTCATATATCCAAGTTGCTTACAAGAATAATATGCAGAAAAATGGAAAAGAAAGTTGAAGACGCACTATATGATGCTTAGTTTGGATTTAGGATAGGTATAGGCACGATAGAGGCAATTCTGACGTTGCGATTAATAATGGAAGCAAGACTAAAGGAAAATCAAGACTCGTTCATAGGATTTGTTGACCTAGAAGTGCGTTCGACAATGTAAAATGGTGGAAGACGTTCGAACTTCTGAAAAAAGTAGGGATAAGTTATAATGAGAGACGGCTCATATACAATACGTACAACAGCCAAGAGAGAATAATAAGAGTGGACGACCAAGAACGAAATATTGGTATTAAAAAAGGTGTACGACAAGAATGTAGCCTATCGCCCGTACTGTTCAATCTGTACATTGAGGAAGCAATAATGGAAATAAAAGAAAGGTTCAGGAGTGGAATTAAAATTTAAGGTGAAAGGATATGAATGTTACGATTCGCTGATGACATTGCTATCCTGAGTAAAAGTGAAGAATTACGTGACGTGCTGAACGGAATGAACAGTCTAATGAGTACACAGTATGGATAGAGAGTAAATCGGTGAAAAACGAAGGTAGTGAGAAGTAATAGAAATGAGAACGCTGTCAAACTTAACATCAGTATTGATGGTCACGAAGTAGATGAATTAAGGAATTCTGCCACCTAGGCATTACAGTAACCAACGACGGATGGAGCAAGGAGGACATCAAAAGCAGACTAGCAATGGCAAAAAGAGCATTCATGGCCAAGAGAAGTCTGCTAATATCAAATGTCGGCCCTAATTTGAGGAGAAATTTCCAAGAATGTACGTCATACAGCACTGTATGATAGTGAAACATGGACTGTGGGAAAACCGGAACATAAGAGAATCGAAGCATTTGAGATGTGGTGCTACAGACGAATGTTGATAATTAGGTATACTGTTAAGGTAAGGAATGAGAGCCGGCCGCGGTGGTCTAGCGGTTCTGGCGCTGCAGTCCGGAACCGCGGGACTGCTACGGTCGCAGGTTCGAATCCTGCCTCGGGCATGGGTGTGTGTGATGTCCTTAGGTTAGTTAGGTTTAAGTAGTTCTAAGTTCTAGGGGACTTATGACCTAAGATGTTGAGTCCCATAGTGCTCAGAGCCATTTGAACCAAGGAATGAGAAGGTTCGGCGCAGAATCTGAGAGGAAAGGAACATGTGAAAACACTGATAAGGAGAAGGGACAGGATGATAGGACATCTGTTAAGTCATGAGGAAATGTCTTCAATGGTACTAGAGGGAGCTGTAAAGGGCAAAAACTGTAGAGGAAGACAGAGATTGGAATACATCGAACAAATAATTGAGGAGGTAGGTATCAAGTGCTACTCTGAGATGAAGGGGTTAGCACAGGAGATGAATTCGTGGCGGGCCGCATCAAACCATTCAGAAGACTAATGACGCAAACAAAATAATTAACGGTCTGTGCTTTAGTGAACACTAGTGTAAACTCTCCCTTCTTGTCTAAGGATCAACCTAGAGTTATGTACGCTGATGGTAACATATTCGAAAACCTCTCAGTCAACAGAATGCAAGAAACTGAATATTCCTATTCGATCGAAGGAAAATCTTAAGAATGTTAATTACCTACCCTTCCTGCAAGTTTTATGAATATCCAGATTCAAGGACTGAAAATCTCTGCTAAGTACAAGCCAAGTCTTCGTTGTAAAACGTCATGATAGTAACGTGCTGTATATAGGACTCAGTATTCACAGATTTAGGTCAATATTCTCTCTGAAAAATACCTTTACAAGTTAATTTTAAATTAATAACTTCAGTTATAAAGCAGATGTCTACTATAACTGAGGGCACAGCAGCTTTCTTTGTGACTGCCTTAGTGAAATTCATCTGGTGTAAGACTGAAAAGCACTGCTGAACACGGTAATACTTTATTGTTAGCACAATACAGGTCACCGAGCGAGGAAACGAAGCAGTTAGCACACTGGACTTCCATTCGGTAGAACGACGGTTCCAAATTATGTCCGGCCATCCTGCTTTAGGTTTTCCATGATTTCTCCGAATTTCATCAGGCAAATGGCAAAATGGTTCCTTTGAAAGGGCATGGCCGACGTCCTTCCCCATCCTTCCGAAATCTGACGGGTCGAAAGACCTCACTCTTTGGTCCACTCGCACCAAATCAACCAACCAATCAATCGGTCCCACGTTACCAGTAGTCTCAATTTGGCCCAATATGGCAATACAGATTACATATCTATGATTTCATTTCCTGTCGGTAATGCGTATCTGTACCAGTTTGATGGAATCCCCAGCTGTAAACCGTCGAAAACAAAGCAGATTACTCTACTGTGGGACAGATCATACACACATACATCCCATTTTCACTACTTCTTAGCTAGCTTGGAACTCTCCTCCTCGCTAGTATCAACACATTACCTTGGTTTCTATACCCACCTCCCTACATCTCACAGCAAGGTGTTACCCATGCTTGAAAACTCTAACCCGCTACCACGCATATCTGAACATATTCCATCCCACACAACCAAGGCTAACCTACCTTACCCACCCCTTCCCAGCCAAAGACTCCAACCAATCTTCCTCTTGCATACTTGAAATCCTACTCACTTAGCGATATCTTTGTCTTGCTTTTTTCCCATCCCAAGACACGTTATTCTTATAGAATATTCACTTCATCTCTATTCTACGGAGATACCGAAACTTACATTGCTATTGATTATAGAAGAGACGTCGTGATCTTAATGATGAGTGTTTGAACATCAGTGTCTCAGCATATTCAGTGAACAGGTATGTGGAATGACTAAAGAACTACTGCTGCCACGACTGCTGCTACGGCGCCGCCAATAAGAGTAAACCAATCTAACGTGATTGGGGAGTGGAGCACACGGTTATTTGTGACACTGTAGGTCATGCTAAAGCAGTTTCCTTTATTCAGTGCTTTAATTTTCGTTTTGATAAGCGCACCATTATTGATTTCGACGAGACAATACCCTCAGAGTGCATTTGGCACCAGAAGCCAACCAGAACATCAACCAACTTAACCAGTGTGGCGTCGGTAGAAGCGACGATGCGAACCTCAGAGGCTTGAAGACAAATGGATGGCACAATTGACTTCGCTCTGAAATAGAGGTCTGAATAAGTGATTTGATCTACAGAACGTCTTTATGTTATTTCTCACTCCAACTATCAGCAACACTGGCTGAAAACCTACTAAAAAACGCCAAATAACAAGATGCAGTTAACTAACAATTTAAGGATTGGATGAACAATATGCTGAGTGATGACAGATAATTGAACATGTAAAAGAAAGGAAATTTCCGACGCGAAGGAATATTGAAGGTCAAGGCAAACAACAGACCTCAAGTCAATATCATATATGATCTAAATATGCAGACTGAAGAGATGAATGAAAATTTGTACCAAGGTCAGGATTCAAACTTGGGTCTCCTGCTCACTAGAAAGATGCGCCAACCGCAATTCTGTTCGAATTCTGAGGGAATACCGAGTGTGTTGAGGTATAAATGGGAATTTGGATTGTGAAGTGAGGAATGATAGGGAAGTCGGGGCAGCTTTACAAAGTCAATGTGCTACGGTGGTGAGGCGGTTAGCTCATCTGCCCAATGAGTAGGAGACCTACGTTCGAATCCTAGCCTTGATAAATTTTCATTCGTCGCTTCAGTCTGCATATATAAGCCATTGAGATTTAAGACTGTAAAAGGGCTCTGTAAGGATATTGTTATAGTTGATTAAAGCAGCTGGAATGCTGTTCGTATCTTAGGGAATGGCGTAGTCATTAATGCATTCGCCTAATGAGCAGCCGATCTGGGTTCCAATCTGTGATACTAATTTTCATTCGTCACTTCAGTCGCATATACTCATAATAGTTGTTCGAGACTTGAAAACGCCTCTGGAACAACATAGTTTCATTCGATATCATATAGCTTGTAATTCTAACCACATAATCAGTGTACGCCACTTCACACAATGACAACTACCTAGTGGCACTGATAAAGACACAGGTTCAGTGGTCGCCTCACTCTACTATTGAAAAACCAGATGCGTATCAGAGTTGGTTACCTACGGAAATCAGATATGACCATGCACCCGCTCAGTGGTCACGGTTACTATGCGTTAGTAAACACACTAGTGGCAACTCACATAACTAACCCAAGCCAACTATTAACGTAGAGTGTGCACTTGATGGTCATTAACTAAAGCAAAGGCCGTTACTTAATTTGTTTGAGTCATCAGTCTTCTGACTGGTTTGATAGAACTCACCACGAATTCCTCTGCTGTGCCACTCTCTTCATCATCGAGTAGCACTTGCAACCCACTTCCTCAGTCATTGGATTTATTCCAGTCTCTGTCCTCCTCCACAGTTTTTGTCCTCTACAGCACCCTCTAGTATCATGGGAGTTATTCCCCCATGCCTTCACAGATGTCCTATCATGCTGTCCCTTCTCCTTGTCAGTGTTTTCCAGATATTTCTTTCCCCTCCGATTCTGTGGAAACCTCCCCATTCCTTACGTTATCAGTCCAACTAATTTTCAGCATTCGTCTGTTGCACTACATCCCAAGTGCTTCGATTATCTTCTGTTCTGTTATTACCACGGTCTGTGGTTCACTACTCTACAATACTGTGCTCCAAACGTACATTCTTAGAAATATATTCCTCAAATTAAGGCCGAGTCAATGCACCGTTCTCCGGCTGTCAGCTCTAGAAGATTTTATCATCAAGGCTTAGAAAGTTTATGAAACTCAATCAGCCAAAACTCAAAGAACGCCCGTACACAGTCTCTGTGAACCACACGTCGTGGGACAATCCGAACAGGTACACACCAGTTCGAGTGGCAATTCAAATAACATCAGTGCGGCTGGTCTTATTTATGACAACCACATTGAGCTATATTTGCTTAAGATTCGCACAGTACAAAAGTGAGACTTACTGTTCCTTTCATCCTCAATAAATACAAAATTCATTTCACCGTCAATGAACTGCCTAAGTAAAGCACGCAATCACTGAAGTAGAAAACCAGTACATGATTTCAATCAGACTGCACATACTCAAAGAACTGAATACATAACTGAGTGTGTTAACCATCAGATTGTTAAACTGTTGGTAACTGGTCCTTCACTCTTTTGCATGCAAGTAAAAATACAAGGTCCCAAATCGCCAACCACGCGTCGTTCAGGAAATTTTCGCATCGCAGGCAACAATCAGTTTCCAAAGTCGTGATACCAAACCACACCAGGAACACTTACGCTCACCGTACTCACCGTAAAACAGTTCGGAGGCCAGTTCGTCACTGCCTGCAGCAGCAAGTAAGCACTAAACCAAAGTTTGGAGAATATAACCGACACCAGACGGTGCTTTCACAGTCCGTGAGTTACCAACACACGCAACAATTGAGAGAAATAACTCCAAAACCGTTCCACTTCAGGAGAATACTGACGATTATGTAACTCCTCTCTCATAAAACAGTAACTCGATGGGAAACTTTCATATCAAGATCAACCCCATTACATCTCGCTTGAGTCATTTAAGGGGAAAAATACGTGTCACCACAACCAGGAGAGGAAACCAATAATGCTAGCCACTTCTGCTACACTGCACGTCAGTAGGAGGACAAATATATAAGCAAATTAATTAAAGACAATTGACTGATTAATGTCCCCCTATGTATTAACTGATTCATTATGTTCCCCTATGGAGAAGCGAATTAATTAAATTGTGACAATTGACTGATTAATGTCCCCCTATACATTAACTGATTCATTATGTCCCCCTATGGATTAACTGATTCATTATGTCCTGGAGTTCATTTATGACCCCTCTGGGGATAATCCATCCTCCTGAAAAAAAAAGACCAGTGCTCACCCTCCATCTTCAAATCTGCAGCCCTCTGTGAAATCCCTAACCCCAACCCCCTCCCCCTCGCCGATGCTAGCACACTTTTGATATCAAATTAATTGACTAATTAATTAAAGTGATAAATTACTTACCTCTGCTCCTCCTCCTTGTAAATCCCCTAGCCCTCCTCTCCTCTCCCCATACTTCCCCTCTCACCACCCAGAAAAAAATTGGCAGGAATATCTCTGAGCCTGTGCAGAGCTGTTGGTTTCAGTGGTGCAACTATTATCCTGTTCAGCAACTACGTCTCCTAATTAAGTAATTACACTGCTGCAGATTGGAGGTGTTGTCTTGTTTGGAAAATTTCCGCGTCTTTGCTCACCTTGACATGCAGGGATCGACTGAGCTAGTGCTCAGTGTACCCATAGCTCCCTTCCTCCCCACCAATTCCTTAAGAGACTGACGGAAAAAGTCGCCGAGCTGGTGTACTGGAAGGATTCCACGACAGAAAATTCAACTACTTCGCAGAGGGTTCAAAAATGGCTCTAAGCACTATTGGACTCAACATCTGAGGTCATCAGTCCCCTAGAACTTAGAACTACTTAAATCTAATAACCTAAGGACATCACACACATCCATGCCCAAGGCAGGATTCGAACCTGCGACCGTAGCAGCAGTGCGGCTCCGTACTGCGCCTAGAAACGCTCGGCCACACCGGCCTCGCAGAGGGCATAATAACAGATTGCCTATTTACAAATTCTATTTTCTGGGGTTGGATCTCTCTTTCATCTGGTGGAAGATACAGGTCTTGTAAAATACATCGAATATACACTCCTGGAAATTGAAATAAGAACACCGTGAATTCATTGTCCCAGGAAGGGGAAACTTTATTGACACATTCCTGGGGTCAGATACATCACATGATCACACTGACAGAACCACAGGCACATAGACACAGGCAACAGAGCATGCACAATGTCGGCACTAGTACAGTGTATATCCACCTTTCGCAGCAATGCAGGCTGCTATTCTCCCATGGAGACGATCGTAGAGATGCTGGATGTAGTCCTGTGGAACGGCTTGCCATGCCATTTCCACCTGCCGCCTCAGTTGGACCAGCGTTCGTGCTGGACGTGCAGACCGCGTGAGACGACGCTTCATCCAGTCCCAAACATGCTCAATGGGGGACAGATCCGGAGATCTTGCTGGCCAGGGTAGTTGAATTACACCTTCTAGAGCACATTGGGTGGCACGGGATACATGCGGACGTGCATTGTCCTGTTGGAACACCAAGTTCCCTTGCCGGTCTAGGAATGGTAGAACGATGGGTTCGATGACGGTTTGGATGTACCGTGCACTATTCAGTGTCCCCTCGACGATCACCAGTGGTGTACGGCCAGTGTAGGAGATCGCTCCCCACACCATGATGCCGGGTGTTGGCCCTGTGTGCCTCGTTCGTATGCAGTCCTGATTGTGGCGCTCACCTGCACGGCGCCAAACACGCATATGACCATCATTGGCACCAAGGCAGAAGCGACTCTCATCGCTGAAGACAACACGTCTCCATTCGTCCCTCCATTCACGCCTGTCGCGACACCACTGGAGGCGGGCTGCACGATGTTGGGGCGTGAGCGGAAGACGGCCTAACGGTGTGCGGGACCGTAGCCCAGCTTCATGGAGACGGTTGCGAATGGTCCTCGCCGATACCCCAGGAGCAACAGTGTCCCTAATTTGCTGGGAAGTGGCGGTGCGGTCCCCTACGGCACTGCGTAGGATCCTACGGTCTTGGCGTGCATCCGTGCGTCGCTGCGGTCCGGTCCCTGGTCGACGGGCACGTGCACCTTCCGCCGACCACTGGCGACAACATCGATGTACTATGGAGACCTCACGCCCCACGTGTTGAGCAATTCGGCGGTACGTCCACCCGGCCTCCCGCATGCCCACTATACGCCCTCGCTCAAAGTCCGTCAACTGCACATACGGTTCACGTCCACGCTGTCGCGGCATGCTACCAGTGTTAAAGACTGCGATGGAGCTCCGTATGCCACGGCAAACTGGCTGACACTGACGGCGGCGGTGCACAAATGCTGCGCAGGTAGCGCCATTCGACGGCCAACACCGCGGTGCCTGGTGTGTCCGCTGTGCCGTGCGTGTGATCATTGCTTGTACAGCCCTCTCGCAGTGTCCGGAGCAAGTATGGTGGGTCTGACACACCGGTGTCAATGTGTTCTTTTTTCCATTTCCAGGAGTGTAAGTAATTAAATACGTAAACAGATCGCTTTTTTCCGATCGCGCAAGGAATACTGTCAACATAAAACACTCACCACACTTAATTATATTTTAAAGATCGCGCTAAACTTATCTGGCGAAAAAACAACTCTCTGATTGCACACACTTGCTTCTTTGCACATGCCATCCTCTGAGTATTGCGTGATGACTGAGTTGTGGCCGCACCAGCGTTTAACACCAGGCAGCGACTGCAGGAGTACAGGGCTGCAATCGGTAGCAGGCCCCGGTCGTCTGCTACTTAATCCCTGAACAAAGCATCAGGTTCCTGCGCCTCTTTGATGCAAGTCACACTGTCTGTGTCGCTCCCAAACACACACCTTCCATACCATGGTAGTGGAAGCAGCTGCTCTATGTGCTCGCATTGTTGTGCAGATACTGACTGAGTAGTTCACAATACCATCAGCAGAGGACACAGGGAAAAGCAACCTCCCCGTCCCATCTCCCTCCAATCCCCTCCTCTCTCCCTTCACCCTTCCAGTTACTTCCTGTCAGACAAAGCGGCACGTGGCGGAAACTCTTTGATATTGATACCTGGGAAACTCGTGTCGAAATACATGCTCTCTCTCTCTCTCTCTCTCTCTCTCTCTCTCTCTCTCTCTCCCCTCTCTCTCAAGTGGCTACTTCCTGAGAGTGTGTGTGAACCAACGTCTCCAAACACACGGACTAACGTTCTCATCTCTCCTCAGAATACTGTATTCCTACTGGCTAATGCTGGGACAAAGGGAGAGCTGACGGAATTTCGATATTAAAGTAGAGGGAAATAAACCATTTGGACTACCGTATAAAATTAAATGTTTAACAATTTACGGGAGTCGAATAGATTTCTTAAAACACTCACCACCACCTTCCGATGATCCTTGTTGGTAATAAAACATATTTTCAACGTTTTAGTATCACACAAAAACATAATGGAAGCCAAGTACACTATGTGATCAAACGTTCCCTGAAATCTGGCTGAAAATCACCTACACGTTCGTGGTGCCCTCCAGCGGTAATGCTGCGATTCAAAATGGTGTTGGCCCAGCCATAGTCTTGATGACAGCTTCCACTCTCACAGGCGTACTTTCAATCAGATGCTGGAAGGTTTCTTGGGGAATGCCATTCCATTCTTCACGGAGTGCTCCACTAAGGAGAGGTATCGATGCCGGTGGGTGAGGCCTGGCACGAAGTCGGCGTTCAAAAACATCTCAAAGGTGATCTGTAGGATTCGGGTCAAGACTCTGTGCAGGCCAGTCCATTACAGGGATGTTATTGTCGTGTAACCACTCAGCCACGGGCCGTTCATTATGAACAGGTGCTCGATCGTGTTGAAAGATGCAGTCGTCATACCCGAATTGCTCTTCAACAGTGGGAAGCAAGAAGGTGCTTAAAATATCAACGTAGGCCTGCGTTGTGATAGTGCCACGCAAAACAACAGTGTGGAAGTCCCCTCCATGAAAAACACGACCACACCATAACAACATCGCTTCAGAATTTTCTGTTGGCGCTACACACGGTGGCAGATGACGTTCACTGGTCATTCGCCATACCCACACCCTGCCATCGGATCGCCACATTGTGTACCGTGATCCGTCATTCCACACAACGGTTTTCCACTGTTAAATCGCCCAATGTTTACTTCCCCTACACCAAGCCAGGCGTCGTTTGACATTTACCAGCATGATGTGTGGCTTATGAGCAACCGCTCGATCATGAAATCCAAGTCTTCTCAACTCTTGCCGGACTGTCATAGTACTTATAGTGGATCTTGATGGAGTTTGGAATTCCTGTGTGATGGCCTGAATACATGTCTGCCTATTACACATTACGACGCTCTTCAACTGTCTGCGGTCTCTGTCAGTCAACAGACGAGATCGGCCTGTACGTTTCTGTGCTGTACGTGTCCCTTCACTTTTCCGCTTCGTTATCACATCGGAAACAGTGGACCTAGGGATGTTTAGGAGTGGGGAAATCTCGCGTACACACGTATGACACAAGTGACACCCAATCAACTGACCACGTTCGAAGTCCGTGAATTCCACGGACCGCCCCATTCTGCTCTCTCACGATGTCTAATGACTACCGAGGTCGCTGATATGGAATACCTGGCAGTAGATGACAGCACAACGCACCTAATATGAAAAACGTAGTTTTTGGGGGTGTCAGGATACTTTTGATCACATAGCGTAATTGAATATTTGCCACAAACAGACCATAGTGCAAATATATTTCAGATCTTGTTTGCATCGATTTTCGACAACAGGATCATACTCCTCGACCACCACATTTCTACTAAATATATCTAACGAAAAAGTACAACCGGGTCACACACATCTGCAATAGCGGGGAGAGCACCGCCTGCCAACCGTCGGGGTATTGTATTGTCACGAGGTCGTCGATCGGGAGAGACTCGCACTCTCATTAGCAGCCCCACGCCCATCTCCAACATCCACACACGGGCCTTTCCGAACGCCCAATGAAGTCAGAGAGATTGTCACCAAGCAGTCAACTGAAATATTTACGTGGGTGGAATAATCGTCCAGAGCAAACATCCATCATATTGAATTCTCTCACGCAACACCACGTCAGCTTCTGTTGGCCCTCACCTGGCATACTGGTTATTTTTACCCGCCGGTCGCATGACGCTAAGCCATTACTTCCGGTCAGCTGCTGACTGCAAACATTAAGAGACAAGCAGGCACGTCTTGGATATACGCAGAAGCCCTAATCACTTTCACCCTGATATAGACACACGCTACCCTCCGCCCCCCCCCCCCAGTCTATGAAATCCAATTTATTCAGTCAGAGACAGAGAGACAACTTCGACCATACACTCCTAATTTCTCTAGTGAATCGTAGATTGCTCATTTTATACGAGTTATTTTCGAAGGAAGAAGAAAACAGGGCATGCACATTTTTTGGCATCGCTAAACTCTCGTTTCTTCTTGTGAAAATCCTATAATAGTATGGAATAGGCCATCAGGTGAAAAAAACCAGCTTAATATCTGTTATGTCCTGCATCACAGGCCTAGAATATTAAACCCATTTGTGGCTCATGACGGAGAGCTAAGAGCATTCTCTACCTATGTCACAGGATGCTTCCTCACTTTCGAACTCTCTTAAAGTAACCAAATGCTTCGGTACACACGAAGTCTCTTAGAGTAGCAGCACAGAGTAGTCGTAAATATCAGGATTATACTACACAGCACTTCATATATTCCGTAATATAGCTGATTTTATTGCCATGGTCACCTCTCCCTGCGGAGGTGGGAGACTGAAATTTCGTTAAACGATGTCGCCGCAACGAAAGAACGCTTGATTGCCGCTCTGTGTCATATCCATGATATTATAGCCCTTGTTTCCACCTGTCCGGCGACACGTCATTGATATCAAACTGATAGGCTAATTAATAAAACTGATCAAAAGCGTCACTCTGCACGGTAAATTTTTTTTCATCAGTCGGATAATACTTGCCAGGAACCTCACATTGGAATCCCTGGAAGAAGTCCAATGTTCTTTTCGAGGAACACTATTGAGAAATGTCATTTGAAGTAGACTGCGGAGAGATTCTACCGCCGACGACAAACATTTCGCATAAGGACCACGAAGATAGGTTACGAGAAATTAGCACTTGTAAGGAAGCATATAGGTAGTCTTTCTTCTTCGCTTTTATTTGCGAGTGGAGTAGGAAAGGGAATGAGTGATAGTGGTACGGGGTATGATGGCTTGAAAAGTAATCATATAGATGTAAATGTAAATTTAATGAATCTATTAAGATGTCACTCCATCCATTTACAAACACAAAAAACTCACGGAAACAAATGTCTCTTATTTATCAAGAAAACAAAACATGGAGCTTCTGCTGTTGCTTGTCTCTAATCTTTACATTAGCTCCTAATTTTCTCGTTGCAGTCACTTAGCGAGACGAACGTGAGAGGCTGTAATATGTTTGCCCACAACACTTGGAAAAAGCGGTTGTAGAGCTCACCTCGCAGCACCCCTTGTGACAGAATATCGCTTACCTGCCATATTCTCACCAATCCTCCAGTTTTCGATAAACTGAATTTGCATACACTTTAGCTTCAAGAGTAAGGTATCTCCTTACTGCACCCGTAGCCTAGAGGTAGCGTGTTGGGCAAAAGATTCCGGAATAGTCCCATTCGGATTCCCCATTAGGGATTGTCGAGGGGGATGTGACAATGAGAAAAATTCTGAATAACAGAAAAGATAACATTCTACGAGTCAGGGCGTGGAATATCACAACCCTGAACGTGGTAGGGGAGCTAGAAAATCTGAAAAGGGAAATGCGTAAGTTCAATCTAGATACAGTAGGCGTCTATGAAGTGAAATGGAAAGAAGACAAGGATTTATGGTCAGAAGAGTATAAAGTAATATCAACAGCAGCAGAAAATGATTTCACGGGAGTCGGATTCGTTATGAAAAGGAAGGTAGGGCAGAGACTGTGTTACTGTGAACAGTTCAGTGATAGGATTGTTGTTAGCTGAATCGCCAACAAGCAAACAGCGACATCGATAGTTCAGATATATGCTGAAATCGAAAGCTGAAACTGAAGATGATGAGATACAGATAATATATGAGGATGTTGAAAAGATAATACAGTACGAAAAGGGAGATGAAAATCTAATAGTCATGCGCGACTAGAACGCAGTTGTAGGGGAAGGAGTAGAAGGAAAGGTTACATGAGAATATGCGCTTGGGAAAAGGAATGAGAGAGGAGAAAGGCTAATTGAGTTCTGTAATGAATTTCAGCTAGTAATAATGAATACTCTGTTCAAGAACCAGAGGAGAAGCAGGTATACTTGGAAAAGACCGGGTGATCCGACAACATTTCAGTTGGATTATTTAATGATCACACAGAGATTCCCAAATCAGATACTGGATTGTAAGGCGCACCCAGGAGCAAACATAGACTAAGATCACAACGTTGTAGTGATGAAGAGTAGGCTGAAGTTTAAGATATTAGCCAGGAAGAATCAATACGCAAAAGAAGTGGGATACAAAAGCACTAAGGTATGACGAGATATGCTTGAAGTCCTATAAGCCTATAGATACAACAATAAAGAACAGCTCAGTAGGCAGTACAGTTGAAGAGGAATGGATAACTCTAAACCGTGCAATTACAGAAGTTGGAAAGAAAACATACATACAAAGAAGGCAACTGCGAAGCAACCATGGGAAACAGAAGAAATACTTTAGTTGATAGACGAAAGAAGGAAGTACAAAAACGTTCAGGGAAATTCAGGAATACAGAAATGCAAGTCCCTGAGAAATGAAATAAGCAGGAATTGCAGGGGAGCTAAGACGGAATGGCTTCATGAAACACGTCAAGAAATCGAAAAATAAATCATTGTCGGAAGGACTGACAGACCATATAGGAAAGTCAAAATAACCTTTGGTCAAATTAAAAGCAAAGATGGTATCATTAAGAGTGCAATCGAAATTCCGCTGTTAAATCCAAAGGAGAGAGTGGATAGGTGGAAAGAGTAAATGGAAGGGCCCTATGAGGGGGAAGATTCGTCTGACGCGATTTAACAAGAAACAGAGGTCGATTTAGAAGAGGTGGGGATCCAGTATTAGAATCAGAATGTAAGAAGGCTTTGAAAGACATAAGATCAATTAAAGAGGAAGGGATATATAACATTTCATCACTGGAGGGAGTGGTAACAAAACGACTTTTCACGTTGCTGTGTAGAATACATGAGCCTGGCGACATACCATCTGACTTTCGGGAAAATATCATCCACACAATTCCGAAGACTGCAAGAGCTGACAAGTGCAAGAATTATCTCACAGTCGCCTTCACAGCTCATGCATCCAAGTTGTTGACGATAATAATGTAGAGAAGAATGGAAAAGAAAACTGACGACGTTTTAGATGATGATCAGTTTGGGTTTAGTAAAGGTAAATATACCAGAGAGGCAATTCAGACTTGCGGTTGATAATGGAAAGAAGACTAAAGAAAAATGAAGACACTCTCATTGGATCCGTCGACATGGAAAAAGCTTTCGACAATGTAAAATGGTGCACGATGTTCGAAATTCTGAGGAATATGGGGGTGAGCTGTAGGGAGAGACGGATAACATACAATACCTACGAGAGTCAAGATAGAATAACAACAACGGACGACCAGGAAAGAAGTTCTAGGATTAAGAAGGATATAAGGCAGGGATGTTGTCTTTCGCCCCTACTGGCCAATCTGTATATCGAAGACGCAACGAAGGAAATAAAAGAAAGATTCAAGAGTTGAATTAAAATTCGAGGTAAAAGGATATCAACGATATGTTAGGTTGATTACAGTAATATACTGACTGAAAGTGAAGAAGAATTATATGATCCGTTGAATGAAATGAACAGTCTAATGAGTACAGGATAGGGACTGAGACTAAATAGAAGAAAGACGAAAGTTGCAGAGAGGAGAACAACAAGGAACTTAACATCTGGATTGATGGTCACGAAGTAGTTGAAGTTAAGGAATTCTGCTACCTAGGCAGCAAAATAACCAATGGCGGACGGAGCAAGGAGGACATCAAAAGCAGTCTTGCACTGGCATTTCCTCAGAATGTACGTTTGGAGCACAGCATTGTATGGTAGTGAAACATGGACTGTCGAAGAAATGGAACAGAAGAGAACCGAAGCATGTGATATGTGGTGCTACAGACGAAAGCTGAAAATTAAGTGGACTGATAAGGAGTGATGAGATTTTGCGCAGAATTGGAGATTAAAAGAACTTGTGGATAACACTGATAAGGAGAATGGTCAGGATGATTGGATATCTGTTAAGACATCAGGGAATGACTTCCACGGTACTAGAAGGAGGTGTAGAGGACAAACAATGCAGAGGAAGACAGAGGTTGGAATACTGGAATACATCCAGTAAATAATTGAGGACGTAGTTTGCAAGTGCTACTCTGATACGAAGAGGCTGGCACGGGACTCGTGAGGCGCATCAAACCAGTCAGAAGACCGATGACAAAAAAGAGAGCGAGATGTCCCCTGCCAAGTCACAGGCTTTCCGACAGCATTGTTCCATTAGTTAGAAGGCTGTCTAGTCCTCCATCCTACACTGTCTAGGTAGAGCGAAATTTAAAAGAGAAAAATAGCACCATAAGGTACACAAGTAAGTCCAGAGTATGCACAGACTGCACAAAGAAATTCAGAAGCATAATATCTATATTTCATCGATATCAAATGAAAGTCTATAAATATCATTTTCTACAGATCTTTATCTGTCTTCTTTCCATTCCACTTCACTGGCCGGCACTACACATTATATCTAGATTGAGCCTTAGGACTTCCTTTTTACGATTTTCTAGGTTCTCTGCACGTCCAAACTAATATTTGACACTCACTGAATTACAGTGCTATTGCTTCCATCTTCACGTTGAAAGTAGTCTGGCAAATATATGTGGGTGGTCATAAGCGGATACACAGGCTGTGGCGATTGCTGCCGATCTGCCACTGCACACTAAGCCCCATGCTCCTGTTCTGCCATCAGCGTGCGTTCGTGTAAGTAGTTAACGTCTGCAGTGCCGCGAAAAGGACGCGCCGTGCAACCATTCACGCGAAACTTTGGTAAAACGATGCTACCACAAAAACTTAGGACGAAAACAATCTACAGCTATCCAACCTTCAACCGTTGATAGTTAAAGTCTTGTAATCCGTACGTATTGCAAACATGCATGTACGTATGTGTGTATGTACGTGCACATGTTCCACGTCTCCTTCTAGACCAATTTCAACCAAATTAAGAACATGTATCACTTACTGTCTGCAAAGAATGGCTAGGGAAGTGAGAACGACCTTCCTATCAAGGGGTTGGGCGTGGGTGTGAAAAACCAGTGTAGACAACGACGAGCGAATACCCATACTTTGCTCACACAGTATTTGAGAATTAGAGCGCTAGTGACTACCAACAATCTTTACACATAATTTCGAACTTTTACGAAATATTTTCCCGCTGACAACACTCACAAAAAAATGATGAAAGGAATAAAATTTATCAAATTAAAATGAATGCCAGCGCTGGCCGTAATATTGATGGTTTATTGATAGCAAAATCGATTTTTCAATCACATAGTGATCATCTTCAGTGCTGTGGCGTACAAACTAAACTCATAAGCACTGGTATCAAGTCATTATTAGTAACCAAAACTGAGAAACGATGAGTTATTGCGATCGTTTTCTCAGTTTTGATTACTGATAATAAATTGATACCAGTGCTTATGAATTTAATTTGTACACCACAGCACTGAAGATGATCACTATGTGATTGAAAATCGATTTTGCTATCAATCAACCATCAATATTACGGCCAACGCTGACCTTCCTTTTAATTTAACATATATGGTCGTTGTGCAGACAGCATTCCATGGAGTCGCCGATCAATAAGATTTATCGCCTACTGCATTTTAGCTGTCATGCAGTAAAACTGCCGCATACCGTTTTAGTTTATTACTTTTTTACACTAACTGTATTCGCAGCACTTCTTGCAGACAGTACTCAATGTATCAGCAAAATTATATCACTCTATGACACGTAGGTCAGGATATATGAGATCATAAACACTGAGGTGCGAGAAAAACTGTTGCATGAGCCATGACGTTTAAATATATATTTCTTTGCTACCGAGTCTGTTACATACATTTCGCAGACACTATCCACATATGCCGCTGGATGTGCGTAAAAACATTTATCACTTTAGTCACATAGATCGGGAGGTAAGACGTCAGATACCAAGATGGGTGAAATTTGCTGCATCATGCATTGCATTTTATTTTTACTTTACTTCTAACTCTATTTCGTAGACATTACCCACATATCTGCTGAACGCAACTCGAGGAATATATTATTCTACGACACATAATTCAGGGGATACAACGTCGTAAACACTGCGATGTTTGAAACACTGTAGCATGATGCATGACATTTTTATTTATTACTTCTTCACTATCAACACTTTTCATAACGCATTTTGCAGACAGTATCCACATATACCACTGGATGTGACCTGCAAAATTATATCATTGTACAACACATAGTTCTGTACGAAATACTCAATAGCAGTGCCTGTGTTATAAAGAAGTACGATTCAGTGTTCCTTAGGACATGCATAGTTGTCCAACTTCGACTCTGAGTAAATATCTCACTTCTGGAGGAATACACATAAAGTACGAGTGTAGGCTGAGACACAAGGACGACAGTATATGGAATTTTTGGTTTGGCCATGTTTCGTGCATGGATAGACGAAGCTGTTTGGGCCGTCTCTCACATAAAGCCGGAAATACGATGGTGTTTCATATTCCTGAACACATTTCAGCAGATATTTCATAAATATTGAGCTGCGTGAAAATGAAACTACAGGACTAAATCACGTAGAGATACAGGTGAAATGTGTCTACAAAAAGTGACATTTGTTAAATATATGTAAAATATGTTTCCATATGCATATACGGGTGAAGGCATGGGTAAAAAGCTCATCCTCAACCCCTGGAACGACTCCAGGCAAATTTGGTACACATATTTGCTACGATCTGGAAAGAATTATTGTTTGGGTAAGAGCCACCATCCTCCTATTGGAGTGGGGGTGGCAACATGGAGAGAAAAGTGGGGGAAGAGGAGATGGATAGTGTTGTAACTTAGCAAGACAGCCAAGTCACAATGAGAGGAAGCCGAAAAACACGCGCTTAAACTCACGCATGCTGGCGTGAGGTCTGAAACAGGATACGTAATGAATGCTATAAAGAAAAGTACGTAGCTTCTGGAATACTTAACTTTAATCCACAATTAGTGAACATTGGTCTTGTTGATACAGTATTATCATCTCAATATAAGTTGGTGATGGCGCCTTGCTAGGTCGTAGCAATTGACTTAGCTGAAGGCTATGCTAACTATCGTCTCGGCAAATGAGAGCGTATTTGTCAGTGTGGCGTCGCTAGCAAAGCCGGCTGTACAACTGGGCGAGTGCTAGTACGTCTCTCTAGACCTGCCGTGTGGTGGCGCTCGGTCTGCGATCACTGACAGTGGCGACACGCGGGTCCGACGTATACTACCGGACCGCGGCCGATTTAAAAGCTACCACCTAGCAAGTGTGGTGTCTGGCGGTGACACCACATTCCTCCCCCGCAAATTGGCGAACGGTTGTGTTATAAGGCTTCCGCCCGCCGTGGGGAGGACCCCATGTTGACGTATGCGACGAGGTGGGGAGCCTAACAACAGGCGAGGCTGTGCCACCCGCACCCGGCCATTCGGTCCGAGGGGAGCTAGGAAACGCCTGAAAACCTAGTCCAGGGTGCACGTCAACATGCGGTGTATGCGCCCGTAGAGAGACAGGAGGGGCCGAAGATTCGACCTCCAACGCGTCGGGGTACCCGACGGGCGAAGACGACATCTGGTCCGGAACGGGCAAGAGTTCCATGTCGGAGGACAGCTGGTCACGGGAAGCGATCGGCTGCGCGTGACCCAGGGAGGCGCCTGGCGGGTGCAGCGAAGCGTCCACTGCGGGCGGCGCCGGCGGAAGAACAGGCGGCGGCGGCGGCGGCGCGTCGCCATGGGGCAAAATGGAAGGCAGCGTCGGTAACACCTGGGGATGAGGCGAGCCAGTAGATGGGTCCCCAGGGCGCTGACCGGACGGCACCGTCGCTGAAAGCAGACGGGGAGCGGCAGAACCCGTGCGACGACAGAGGCGCAGCTGGTTGAGATGCCGACGCACCTCACCAGAGGCCCCCAAAACCAGATACATAGCGCGGCCGAGGCAGCGAAGAATGCTTCCTGCGAGCCAACGCTGTGAACCTCGATAGTTGCGATAGTATACAACGTCGCCTGGAGCAAAGGCAGGCGTCTGCCGCGGCACAGGAACCTGATGCGGCGGATGCAGCAAAGACATCAAGGTTCGATGAGGACGACGGTGGAGCAACTCAGCCGGCGAGCGACCATCTCGGGGCTGAGAGCGATACGAAGACAAAAAGAGCTATAACGCGTCCTCCAGAGAATGCGACTCTTTCAACTTCAACATCTGCGACTTGAAAGTCCGGACCAATCGTTCAGCGGCACCGTTTGACTGAGGCGAAAACGCCGCGGATGTCAGATGTTGAATACCATTGGCCTTGCAGAATGACTGAAATTCTGCGGACATGAATTGTGGGCCATTGTCGGAAACAATAGTCTGTGGAAGACCTTCAATACAAAAGATAGCAGATAACGCTTGGATGGTGGCAGATGACGTCGTGGAAGACATCCTGACAACAGAAGGAAAAGTACTGAAAGAATCGACCACAACCAACCATCGAGCATTCCAGAGTGGACCAGCAAAATCGATGTGTAAGCGTTGCCAAGGGGAAGTGGCTTTCGGCCATGCAAAGAATTTCCGCGGCGGTGCGGATTGTTGTTCGGCACACGCCATGCAAGAAGAGCACATATTCGTAATCGCAGCATCGATTCCGAACCAAGTACAGTGCTGACGAGCAAGCTGTTTCGTGCGCACTATACCCCAATGTCCTTGGTGGAGAAGCCGTAAGACCCGAGACTGATCATTATCAGAACGCAACAGCAAAACACCACGTCGTACAAAAAGTCTCTCCTTGTGAGCAAAAAATCGGCGAACCAACGGATCCTCGCTCCGTGATTTCGACAAGGGCCATTGCGTAGCAACAAAACGCAGAACGGTAGCAAGGACAGGGTCAGCAGCTGTAGCTGTAGCTACACGACGAAAATCAATCGGAAACGATTCGACCACGTCATCGGTTTCCGCATCAATGAACATGCAAGCAAGTTCGGAAGAATCGAATGCTCTATCCTCAGCAACAGGCAAATGGGACAACGCATCGGCGGTTCCGTGCGTAGCAGTGGACCGATACAAGATATCGTAGCGGTACTGCGAGAGGAAAATTGACCAGCGAATGAATTTCTGCGCTGTACGTGGTGGTACAGGCTTGTTCAGATGAAAAAGCGAAGTCAAAGGTTTGTGGTCTGTAATGATGGTAAAGTGACGACCATACAAGAAATCATGAAACTTTGCAACACCAAATACGAGAGCCAAAGCTTCTTTCTCGATCTGTGAATAATTTCTTTGCGCAGACGAGAGCAATTTGGACGCAAAGGCAATAGGGCGATCATGTGAACCATCTTTGTGCGCAAGCACAGCACCGATCCCGAAATCCGATGCATCTACCATCAACAAAAGGGGCATCCGGGGATCGAAAGGTGTAAGGCAAGTATTTGAAAGCAACACCGATTTCAACTGGCGAAAGGCGCGTTCGCAGTCCGTCGTCCAGCCGAACGAAACACCTTTACGGCGTAAGCGATGAAGCGGAGCTGAAATGGAAGAGGCATGCGGGATATATCTGTTATAGTAATTTATTTTTCCCAGCACACTCTGTAGCTGCTTCAAATTCTGCGGCGAAGGCAAGTCCTGTATAGCACGGAGGTGCTCTGGACTCGGATGTATGCCTTGTGCATTGATTACATGTCCCAAATATGGTAAGTCACGAGCAAAAAACACACATTTGTCCTTCCGCAAGCGAAGATCTTTTTGTCGCAAGACCTGAAATGATGTTCGGAGTTTGGCTAAATGTTCTTCTTCCGTCTTTCCGGAGATCACAATATCGTCCAGATAGTTTGCTGCAGTAGGGACCGAGGCACAAACAGTTTGCAGATATTGCTGAAACGATGCAGGGGCGGATGCACACCCGAATGGCAGTCTTTTGAATCGGTACAAACCAAGATGCGTGTTAACCACCAAGACGCGCTGGGATTCGTCGTCCACTGGTATTTGCAAGTACGCATCTGCTAGGTCCAACTTCGAAAAACATTTACCCGGGCACAGTTTGTCAAAAAGATCTTGTGGGCGGGGTAAAGGAAATGCTGCAATCACTAGTTGTGGATTCACTGTAGCTTTGAAGTCCACACAAAGTCTCAGTTTTCCGGAAGGTTTCGGCAAAATTACTAAGGGTGATGCCCAGAGAGAAGCCTGCACACGTTCAATCACACCTTGTGATTCTGATTCGTGTAATGTTCTTGCGACCTCATCACGCAATGCGTGGGGAACATTGCGCGCTCTGAAAAATTTCGGTTGCGCGTTTACGTTCAGTTCCAAATGTGCTTTATAGTTCTTAGCGCAACCAAGGCCCGGTGCAAAAATGTCTGCAAATTCTTCACATAGACTAGAAACACTGGCTGAAGGCACAGTTTGGTTCACTGATAGGACCTGATTTACTATAGACAAGTTAAACAACTGAAATAAATCGAAACCAATCAAGTTCACTGCAGAAGAAGAACGAAGAACGTAAAATGACACAAGTTTTGTTTGTCCCTTGTATGTTGCAAGAAGACTGCACTGTCCTAACACAGGGATATTCTGACCTGAATAACTATTTAACTTAACATTTGCAGCACGCAACTGAGGTATGCCCAGTTGTTTGTACGTGTCGTTATTGATCAATGAAACTGCAGCTCCGGTATCGAGCTGGAATGGTATCACGTTGCCTTTAATGTCCAAATCTACAAAAAGTTTATTGTCCTGCTGACGACAAGAGCGACTGTCTCGTGCAACATGAACTGACACTGGTACAGAAGCACTTGCGACTTGACGGGATTTCCGTCGACGTCGACGCACACTATTTGTGGGACGAAGACAGTCACTGTTAGGGTGAGTGGAATTAACTACATGAATGTCCATGGGCGAAGGTTCACGAGCCTTTCTTGGTTCGATTCCGGCGCGAAGCAAAGGGCCTGGAATGGTTGTGAGTGTCCGTTCTGAGCTTTTTCTGTCAAACACTTTGAACATGTCCTTTTTTATTACAGAAAAAGCAAATAGCTTGGCGTGACGGGCAATTCTCACACGAATATCTGGTTGCACACCGCGGGCATGATTTTAGCACTGCATTTGCTTGCTGCCGCGGGACACGTGGTTGAAAGCTTGGCGGCAGTTGGCAGTTGCGCGGACGAGCGCGAGGACTGTTTACTGTTCCGTGCAGCTCGCCCGGCGGGCCGGTTAATGTGACACACAGCTGGCGAAGTTTCAAATTATTCCTGAGCAAAGTCAAGTGTCTCTTGCCTATCCAATATGTCTATCACTTGTTGAAGGGAGGGATTGTCTAGTTTCAAAATCTGTTCCCTGATACGAATATCAGAAACGTTCTGTGCAATTGCATCACGCACCATAGTATCTGAATAAGGGAGTCCACATTCACACTCAAAAGCACAATCCCTAGTACGGCCTTGCAAAGTTGCAACCCACTCCCTATTAGTTTGACCGGCTGTACGTTTTGTACGAAAGAACGTATACCGTTTGGCAACTACATTGACTGATTCCTTGAAATATGCATCCAATGCAGACAAAATTTCTTCGTAGGACAGAGTTGCTACGTCGCGTCGGGGAAACAATTTCACTATCACACGGTATGTGTGCACGCCGACACACGATAGTAAGCGAGGCTGCCGCTCATTACCTTGAATTTTGTAGGCGGCGAGATGGAATCCAAATTGGCGCGACCACTCCGTCCAGCTTTCCATTGTCGCATCAAATTGATGATAAGGTGGTGCAACTGCGTGTTGTGGCTGCGGTA
The DNA here is from genome assembly GCF_021461385.2 of Schistocerca piceifrons. NCBI lineage: Eukaryota > Metazoa > Arthropoda > Insecta > Orthoptera > Acrididae > Schistocerca > Schistocerca piceifrons. The sequence goes on along the minus strand of NC_060139.1, from coordinate 1,020,882,540 downwards.
GCGGTGGAGCGGCGGCGGCCGCATCATTTTGCATTGCACGTTGACCCTGGACGAGCTGTCCTAGGGCATCCAATAACGCCTGCGTCTGCTGATTCTGCAAGCGATAAAATTCGGACAGTACATCTGGAGATTGTGGCGAAGCCATGACACAAGTAAATTAGGGCAATACGAATGGTAAATACTCTTTTGAGACCCGTCGCCAAAAATGTTGTTACTTAGCAAGACAGCCAAGTCACAATAAGAGGAAGCCGATAGGCACGCGCTTAAACTCACGCAGGCTGGCGTGAGGTCTGAAACAGGATACGTAATGAATGCTATAAAGAAAAGTACGTAGCTTCTGGAATACTTAACTTTAATCCACAATTGGTGATCATTGGTCTTGTTGATACAGTATTATCATCTCAATATAACTTGGTGATGGCGCCTTGCTAGGTCGTAGCAATTGACTTAGCTGAAGGCTATGCTAACTATCGTCTCGGCAAATGAGAGCGTATTTGTCAGTGTGGCGTCGCTAGCAAAGTCGGCTGTACAACTGGGCGAGTGCTAGTACGTCTCTCTATACCTGCCGTGTGGTGGCGCACGGTCTGCGATCACTGACAGTGGCAACACGCGGGTCCGACGTATACTACCGGACCGCAGCCGATTTAAAAGCTACCACTTAGCAAGTGTGGTGTCTGGCGGTGACACCACAGATAGGCTGAGAAGGGGAAGGAGGAGCTGGACACAGGTAAGGGGTAGGAGGAGATGGGCAGACAAAGGGTGGAGAGGAGGGGACGTACAGAGGGAGCAGGCAGGCGGAGATGAACAGTGAGATGGGGGAGGAGACAGATGGTTAGAGGGGAGGGGAGGAGATGGACAGAGAGGAAGGGTAGGAGCAGATGGACAATGAGAGATGGGAGAGGAGGTGGAATTAGAGTGAGGATGGTGCAGATGGATAGAGGGGGTAGGAAAAGATGGGCAGAGGGGGAGGAGCACATGGACATAGAGAGGGATATCAGGAGATGGACAGAGAGAGTGTCAAGAGGGGATGGACAGAGAGTGGGAGCGGAGGAAGTGGACAAAGAAGGGGGGGGGGGGGGCGAGGAGGAGACTTTCAGAGAGATGGACTAATAGAAGATTGGAATAAATACATACCAGGGCTATTCGGGGTTTTCAGCTAGTAGATATATGAGTATGTCTTGCCATGATATGCACAGTTCATAGCTCCTGTTCAGAAGTGCGCATGCAATTTGCTGCTCACATATGACGTTGCTCAATAATTAAAATCTCCTCTATAAAAGCCAACATGGATTCCATAAACAGAGATCTTACTAAACATATTTCGTTCCATTCGTCCTCAAAATCCAGAGCACGGTGGAGAGAGGTGCCCATGTACACGCAGCGTTTACCGACTTCCGAAAGGCATTCTCTAGATTTCAACACTGTCGTTTAGTGAGCAAAGTACGACCTTACCCAGTATCAAACCTGATTTGTAGCTGGATTCATTTCTATGAGCCATATATCAGTACGTTACTGTTAGCAAACCGAATTCAACAGTGTGTAAATGTAGTGTCAGGAGTGCCCCAAGGGAGTAGTCCAGTCAACGAAGGAAAATTAGGGGAAAAATTCGTGCAGTCGCAAATGTTTGTACAGTAGTAGGGGAGAGTATCACGAACAAGGTACTGAAAATCCCCGTCAGTAGCGGCTGAGCATTGGGAAAGGGGGGAGGGGGGCATTGAAAGGTCTCTTTTCTTGAACGTCTTTCCTGAATAGGCTAACTGGAAAATACGGCTTCCATAGAAAATGTTTCTCAGTACAGAAATTAACTACATTAAATTTCCTACAAAAAAAGTCTTACTTATTTTTTCTCTACAACTAACAGTTTCCTCATTTGCAGAGGATAGAAAAATCGAACATTATTAAAATAGTGTTCTAATGGTATAAAATAAATGTTTGATGCCCACTGAGCTTAGAAATAACAGAAAATATACATTAGTCATTATAAAATAACATCTTATGTTAAATGGGTATATTTCAAAAATCAACAGTTGTATCATCACATCATCATCCTGCAGATTGAGTAATGGTGCACCATTCGTACATGCATCAGGCATATACTGCAAACCATGTAACATGTAATGCCGGCTTTTCGGCATCCACATTGTCCCCCACACCCAGCAGAACACCGGCAAAAGATGTTCAGTATAGCTTCTGGTGCTACTGGGTCATTTGTTGTCATTCGGTAGAGCAATTTATCCTCCCATCGGTTCCATACCTATTAAGTTTGCGTTAGGGGGTTATTGACCCATTGTCATGTCTGTAACAATTGTAAGTAACAAGAAATTATGCTGTAATAAGCATTATATAAAAACAGGTAATTAATAAAATTAATATACCTGTAAATATTCTAAAAGAGTGTAGGTGTGCAGCTCCTGTGGTTGGCGGCAGTGAGACGAGGTCCAGATTTGGCTTTGTTGATGCTTTCAAAAATGTAGCACACTGGAGTTTATTTAAATCTGGCTGATATTCAAATACCAGAGGCTGTACAACATCAAAGTGGTCTACTTCTGTGGCAGAGGGAGCCAGTTCAGATTCTGGATCCCTTCAGGTGGTGGGAGAGCTGAGGCTGGGGTGATGCATTTGATGTGTAGGCGCTGTCCTGGACAGAATGACGGTGGGGCAGATGACTGATCCATCTTACAAGAGGTGTGGGGGTTCTCCAAAAGATGGCAGCACTGTGACGTGACACCGAGGCAACACCTGAGCTGTTGAGTGGTCGTGTGCTTGTTGCGCTAGACCTTGGTTTAATTGAGCAAGTCCATTGTGTCCGTGAACACCAACATGCGGCATACACGCATGCAGAATACACAGAAATGTGTACAGGTACTGCAACGGCAGTTCTGATGAGGGTGTGACAAAATACTAGATGTGACAGAGTTTTGTAAACATTACATGAATCCAGAACACTGCTCAGTGTACATGTCTCATCAAAATGTGAGGCTGTCCAGTCAGTTGAGGAAAGAGAAGACATTATTGCAATGGTACCATGGAATCCCACCACCAATACACGGCACATTAGCCGTCAGCTCGACGTTCCACAAATGTGAGTTCGGCGTACGTTACATTCCGGGGTCTTGTACCTATTCCGTGTGTAGCCTGTGAGACAGCTGCATCCATGTGACTCAGTAAGTAGGCATCAATTTTGTGAATGGTTGGCTGTACACAGAGACGACACCCAGTACACTTTATTTACATATGACGCTATATTTGCATGCCAGGGTATCATAAACACCCGCAATACACGAACATGGGCTATGGAGAACCAACATGACACTAGGGAAACAAGAATCCAAGTTCCAAGTTAGGTTCTCAGTGAACGTCTGGTGTGCTATGATTAATGATCTGTCGACAGGACCTGCCAAATCGCATGACAGCCGCAGAATACACACATTTGCTGACAGAAGACTTACCTGGACATTTAGAGGATGTGAAATTAGAGCCTCGACGGCAAATGTATCTGCAACATGATATGTCATCGACTCACTGTACCAGACAAGAATCCCAGTATGTAAATAACACAGTTCCTCAACAATGGATTGGCCTTGGCGGACCATTAACTGACCTGCCAGATCAACCGACGTCATCCCACAGTTCTTCATGTTATGGGGCAGGTTAAAGGGGGATGTGCACACATACGAAGGTGGATACAACTGAAGAAATTGTCGCTCGCATTATCAACGCTCTTGCCCGCACTGAAGCCCGTCCAGATGATGTTCGATGTGCGATGCAACACACCTTCCACCGTGTTGACAAGTGTACTGAGGCGGGTGGGGAACTCTGTGAACTCTTATTGTAGGATGGATCCGTCATCTGTCCCACCATTATCCTGTCCACCATAGCGCCTACACAGCATTTCGGTAAACAATATTCACTCTTGTCGTCATAATCATTCGTGGATGTATGAAGTCTTCAACTCGCTCCAGTTTGGTAACGATCTAAATGCGGACAATGTTCATAAGACCTTTTAGGTTCATTTTCACATGTAGCATCACCTCAGAAAATATGTCAAAAATTATGTGACAATTCTCCTGAATCACTCTTTATATTGACAAAGTGTTCCACTTGGGGCAGACTCTTCAGTGTGGTACACAGTTGATAGCTCCAGCTGTTGTGCTTCACCGGCCGGGGTGGCTAAGCGGTTAAAGGCGCTGCAGTCTGGAACCGCGCGACCGCTACGGACGAATGTTCGAATCCTGCCTCGGGCATGGATGTGTGTGATGTCCTTAGGTTAGTTAGGCTTAAGTAGTTCTAAGTTCTAGGGGACTGATGACCTTAGAAGTCCCACAGTGCTCAGAGCCATTTGATTTTGTTGCGCTTCATAATAAGTTCCCCTGAATCACAAACCAGCAAGCAGACATATCAAAATTTTCGATTCAAATTTCCTGTGAATGAAGGGAACGACAGCATGTGGTATAAGTGATGTAGCCATGATGGTTGATATAGCCGTAATGAGGGCGTAGGATACAGATGTACGATTTTTTTTTTCATTTAGTTTTCTGCATTGCTCATATCTTTGCTGAAACGTAGTTCATGAAGACAGAGTGTATGAGATACCATTTCCTCAGCCCCACACGAGAATTTGCCACATAATAGAAAGACATAACTATCATATGCCATTGACTCAATATCCTCTAGAATTAACGTGGCACCTGCTTTTACATTTCTTTCCCGTTCAGCTTGTTCGTCTTTGAACTTCGCAGAATACCATGCATCATTCAGAATTTTTTCACCTGAGCTACGAAAGGACACAACAGTTTTTCTGGTGCGGATTTGCTGAGAATAATGTAGGCCTCATATTTTCCTTTGGTCTTTCCTTGACTGTCTTTATACGACGTAACGTTCCTAAAACTTGCTCCAACTACTGGCCTAAGGTGAACTGGTAGTCGTCGTTCCCCTGTATGTAATTGAACATCTCCTCCAGTGATGCATTAATTCCTTCATTCTCGAGGCGTCCACTTTTTCTATATTTAGGTGCTGGGCATTTTATAGCAGTCGGCGTGATATCTCGCATCTGTAGCGTGTACATCCCCCACGTCTTTGGATGACGTCTCGTCATTCATCCTCCCCCTCCATCTAACTGTGTTGTCGCAGCAGAAGGATCGAACACTGTGAAACATTACCAGCAGTCGCTTTATTTTTCTCTTCTGTTTATCAAAAATGTCATCATCAACAGCTTCCGCACAAGTAAGAAAGCCAGTTTTAAAATCAAATTTCGCTTCAACGCTTTACTCCAGCTGATACTGAAGGGTGATCCTCTGAAACAGCCTCTCTGAGAAATTTTTTATTTGACTTAGCTCTGGTGTACTCTTTTCTGCAAAATGCAAGAACCACACCGTGTTTCTTGTTCCTGAAACTAGCAGCTTTCCCGTTCTTTCTCAGCAATTTCCAGTTATCAGTCCACATATTCCTTTCCCTCCAGCGTTACGCCGGTCACTGACGACATCACTCTCACGGATTAAACACTTCTTAGACATTCTCTTTTAACTACGGCAAATAAGAATAACTTAATAAACTGAAAATCAGTTCACTGTTTAAACATGATCACATTGAAGTTATTTTGTCTGGCCGTTTAAGAAAACTTGACAGGAAATGCTGGGTAGGGTATAGTCGATTATTCTGTTTGTAAACTAAAGAGCGAGAAGTTCTCGTGGTTGGGGGAACTGACCTTTTCCAGAAGAAAGCTTCAACAGTCATAGAGGATGACAACAATCAATTTCCCTACAAACAGTACAAGGCGGTGTGCGGAGATTTACGCATATTCTCTCTTCGTTTTGCAGAAGCACAAATGAGAGAAATAAACGACTTCATTCTGGTGAATATCGACGTTTATCGGCGATATTTCTCCCCGAAATATTTAGATAGCTAAATGGCAATGTCGAGCACCGATATTTTTATTTTATATTTTTTACGCAATTTTCGATAAATTTTTGAAGCTGTTCTTTTGAAATTCTAATAGAACATAAGTTTACTTTCACTGTGTGAAGGAGTCTTAGAACTTTTTGAGCTCACAGCACGTCCAGTCTTTCCTTTCCTGTGTGAGGCAAGTATAGGTGGCACAAAGGAGAAGTCCGATTGCACTGGGGGTGGCGGTGTGAATGGAATAATAGGATATCCGTTGTGAAGAAATAGCACACCAGTTGCGTTAAAAAACCAATTTTAAAGCAACTAGTGTGCTATTTCTTCACATCGGCATTTTCCAAAAACAGTTGCCGAAACTGATGCACAAATATCTAAATGACAAGACTAGTCTTTGCGGTGGACGGAGATGTGTGAGGGGAAATTCTGCTCCCAGCACAAACTGCAGCCTTTAACTCCACCACACAATTCTGACGCCACAACAACTGCTAGGTGGTTGGCGTTTGCCGAAATGAAGTAACATGGAAATCGACATGAAGTGTTCCATACAAATCCGATATGTGACATAGGGGGATGTGCGCGACCCCCTCCCCTCTCCCCCCCCCCCCCCCTTGCGGGGTCACCATGCCACCCGCGCCGCGCCAGCCAGGCAGTCCGCACGTTATTCGTACGTTTCTTTCGTCATTCGACTCGACTGGAACGAGTTTTCGAGTAGTTGTACTCTCCTATGTAGCATCGTATCTTATACTAATGGGAGAGATTCTTCAATACAAGCAAACGAGCATGAACGCCCTTAGTGATCGTGACTCTGTTTTGCAAGCGTTGTCTGTTTGTCCTAGATCTGACTATCCTATTTTGCACATGGTTTACAAAATATCTGCTTGTCTATCCACATCTATCGCTACAGTAGAAACAAGTGTTTGAACATTGCGGCGTACAAAGACATGGCTGAGGTCGACAATGAAGATGGCTTATCTCTGTTGAACACTCACCCTGACATTGATTGTCCTATTGACGATGTAATTAACCAGTTTGCCAGGAAGAACAGGAGCATAGAATACATCATAAGGAAGACAACCAAAATTGTAAATTTGGGCTCAAATATCATGCTGATTCACGACAACGCCCGGGCCCACACGGCAAATGCCACTCGTGAAGTTCTCGGATCTTTTAAGTGGGAGTTGTTTCCTCATCCGCCGTACAGTCCCGACCTGGCACCGAGCGACTTACACTTATTCCCAGCAATGAAGAAGTGGTTGGCTATGCAGCGTTTTAATGACGACGCACAGCTCCAAGAAGAGGTAACCACGTGGTTGAAGGCGCAGGCGGCCGAATTTTACGACGAAGGAATTTCCAAGCTCGTCCATCGCTACGATAAGTGCCTTAATTTAAATGGCAACTATGTAGAAAAGTAGTATTGAGTTGTGGCTTTCATCTGTATATAATTTAAAAAAATTCCAATACTTTATTTATTTTTAATTCCAAAACGTAATGTACTTTGTGGATAGCCCTCGTACATCGAGGGTTGCCGTGGAAACGGCGTCCTATTCCGATGTGGCAGCGTACAGTGCTGTCAAAGGTTGCAATAAGCGAGGACTAATATTTGGTATTAACTCATTTCATTTAAAGCAATTAAGATTAATTTTCTGTCATTAAAACACTGTATTTAATAATTTGCGATTTTCCCTACCCCTGCAGAGCAGAAACTATTAGTTCTAGAGAGAAAGTGAACAGGAAATTTTTGTAGGAGGTGTAACGTAGTTTAATTTTGTGCTGGTAAACATTTTCATTAGAAGCCGCGGTTTAAAAGTTATTAAAGAAAAACGTAAAAAAGTTACCTTGAAACGCTTCTCCCCGAGGCCAACGCTCACACGCCACAGGAGGGGAATTTTAGTACGTTGTTCATCACGCTTTCCCCTACCACTGCACAAAAATTTGCGACTACACAAATTTTCCCCTTTTCGCTCATTTTGGTGTTCGTTGCATGGGCTAGAGTGTTACAGGGCCATTACTCTTTCCAAATTGTATATGTGACGTAGTTGATAACATTGGAAATCCATGAGCTTTTTGTAGGCGACGCTGTTCTGTACAGGAAGGTTGTAAGGCCAGAAGACTACCCCGAAATACAGGTAGACGTGCGGAGGATCGTTTAATGGTGCAAGGACTGGCAGTTGACCATGACTGTAAATAAATATAGCGTACTGCGGGTAAACAGCACAGAAATCCATTAACGTTCGATCACGGTAATAGTGGAAAATCACTGGAAACAGTAATAACCGTAAAATAACCAGGGAGTGATGATACACAGTTGACTTCATATACAGGGACCACATAAAATTCATGATAGGAAAATCAGATGCCAGGCTGAGGTTCGTAGGGAGAAACTTAAGAAACTTTAATTTTTCCAGGGAAGAATTGGCGTACAAAAAATCTGTGTACTGTTCATTAGTCTCAGATCCTTACCAAATAGGATTATTTGAAGGGTTCGTTTAGTCGGTGCAAGCGCGTTACGGAGATGCTCTACCAACTCCAGTGGCATAGGCATTGTGTATCACGAGGAAGGTTATAGTTGAAATGGCGAGAGAATACGTTCGAAGAAGAGTGGAGAAGTATATCATTTCCTCCCATGTACGTCTCAGGAACTGTCCTCGACCAGAAAACCAAAGAGATTAGAAATTTGCTTACCACAAATCAAAAATAAATAAATTAAAATAAATTTTAATCTCGACGACACAGATACATATTCGAAAGTTACTAAAATATTTCGTAAACTCTCTTCCTACGAATTACATATATCTGCTATCTCAATAGGACTTCGTTTAGTATGGTTGCGGCCGGTTGGTACGATTTTATTGCTCATAACGCGACTGGTCAGCTGACTGGGTGTCACTTGTGTACGCCCCTAGTGAAGTAGACACCTGAAGGGACACGTACAGAACGCATGTAAATACCAAATGATGCCTCACTTGGTGTAAGGAGCGTAAACACTGCACGATTGAACAGTGGAAAAGCGTGTGGAGTGTGTAATCACGGTATACAATGTGAAGATCAGATAGCAGGGTGTGGGTATGGCGAATGTCTGGTAAACGTCATCTGCCAGCGTGTGTAGTGCCAACAGCAAAATTCGGAGGCAGTGGTGTTATGGTGTGATCGTATTTTTCATGGAGGGGCTTGCACCCTTTGTTGGTTTGCGTGGAACTATCACAGCAAATGCCTACACTGATATTTTAAGCACTTTCTTGCTTCCCTCTGTTGAAGAGGAATTCGGGGATGGCGATTGCATCTTTCACCAAGATCGAGCACCTGTTCATAACGCACGGCCTGTGGCGTAGTGATTACACGACAATAACATCCCTGTGGAAAGCCGACTTCGTGCCAGGCCTCACGGACCGACATCGATACCCCTCCTCAGAGCAGCACTCTGTGATGAATGGGCTGCCATTCCCCAAGAAACCTTCCAGCAACTGATTGAACGTATGCCTGCGAGAGTGGATGCTGTCATCATGGCTAATTATGGGCCAACACCATACTGAATTCCAGAACTACCGATGGAGGGCGCCACGAACTTGTAAGTCATTTTAAGCCAGGTGTCCGGATTCTTTTGATCACATAGTGTTCTTCTACACTCACTACTTTCTAAACCTAACTGCTATCTACAATACTATTTGTTCACAATATGCTGATCCCAGGCCTCCCGAGTCACTGATCAGCAGAAGTCTGTAGAAGTTGGTTGACTTCGGCCGTATTCTTTTTTTCCAGCCACTGCCGAGAATACGTATGTAACAATACAGTAACTGTGTACCGTAACTGTTACGAGGTGATTGTAGTGTCGTGCCGTGGCAGACCAGTGACCATATGAGTGCAGTGCCAGTACTGCCCTATGAAAGTGCTTCTTCCCCATGGAGCACCTCTCTGCTCTCGGTTGCCAGTGAGCTGGGAGATGGTGGGGACAACCTTCGTTACTGTGCTCCCTCATCCACCCCTTCCGACCTCGCCCCTCCCCCCCTCCCACCGCTAGTCATGTGACAGTTCCTTCAGGACGTTTCGTACTAACTGTTTTCCACACTACCAGAAGAAACACACATACAGACATGACACTTTCGCTGATTTTTGTTATACGCTGTGACAGCAGCGCTCCAAGCGGACAATGTGCTACACGTCTGAATAATATGGCGGATGTCTGCGAATAGTATCGTTCACATTGATTGCCAACATCGTTTTTATAATACAGAACGTGTGTAGTGCCAGAAAAATCGACCATAACCAAATAATGAAACCACATTTGTCTTTCTTTTTGCCCCGAATGACCCTGGAGGGTGTATGAAACAATACGATATAGGACTGTTTATTTATGATTATCTTTTAATCTACATAATCTACAGATTAATGAAGAGCGTCGCTTCCTTTTAAGTGAATCGTTTTCATTGTACTACATTTTGAGTTTAAACAAAGAAGCAGTTTCCAATGCAGTTTTATTCGTATAGTGCAGTTTAGTTGCTTCAGCTCCAAATTAAAGTTTGATAGTTTTTTTCCCTACTATCTTAATATCTACTGATTACGGTTCGGTTTCAACACCGAGAAGGAAAAAGTGAATAACTGAAGTCTCAAATGAAGTTCAGACATAGCAAAACATTAATTTACAGTTTCGTGGCATGAACAACCGAAATGTAAAAGATTCTAGTGGCAGATCCAAAGGTGAAGTAGTGATGAGGGAAGACTACTCATGTCCAAACGCCGCTTAATAACAATGGCTGAATTCAAAATTCTACAGCATGCGGTGGACGGTGCAAATTTTACCAGTTCTTTATTTATTTATTTCAAAATATCTTTCTCAGCGATAGGTGTTAAAGATTGCCGTATACAAACATCTAGGCCATCAAATGCCGACATATATTTTTTTCTTAATTACAACATTTTTCGCTTCTGTAGGGTCTTTAAGGTTGACGTAGTTACATTTCAGTGTTGTACAAGTGCATGATGGACACTGAGTTGACAACGCTGCCACTAGCAAACATTGCTGACATAAAAGAGGCACGCAATGTGACCAAACCCCACCGCTCCTATTGTCCTCTGTTTCAGAATACCGTATCACACTAGAGTTTATGAATGATTTGTATTTCCAGCTTATTCTGACGCTTCGTAATTTGTAATTTGTTCAAAACAGTTTTTTTTTTGTAGTCATTGGTTTTCTGACTGGTCTGTGCTGCTCGCCACGAATTCCATTCCTGAGCCAACCTCTTCATCTCTGAGCAGCACTTGCAATCTACATCCTCATTTATTTGCTGGGTGTATTCAAATCTCTATCTTCCTCTACAGTTGTTACCCTCTACAGCTGCCTTCGTAGTCTGTTTAAAATTACTTGATAGTTGACGTCTGTTACTTGCAGCGACAGTGTTGCCACACCGGCTGCCAGCTGCAGGCTGTTACAGACGAAACACGGCGCCTTACTTCACAACTGCTGTTGAAGGGCCTGCATTTACAGTATTAATTTTTCATACCTTTAAAATATTGATGCGACTGTCACACCATGTTGTCAGTATTGTCTGTGGACAACGCGGTTTTACAAGATTATACATGCTTGACATTATTCCATTCTGGGAGCGATTTGTATGGATATGAAAATAGGAGTAACAAACATCCAAATGCCACGATCTCTTTAGTATAGCGTTTATTCAGATTACCGGTTTCGGCAAACTCTGTTGCTATAATCTGAATAAATTAAGGCGATGGTGGCATTTTGAAGTTAGTCGCTTTATTTTTGTCATTTTACAAGGTTAATATGTTGAACATTCAAAAGAAAGCGTGTGCTGCAGTTACTTTCACTAAGGCTGGCAAAGAACAGAAAACAACAAAAATGTGGTAATCCGTTCGAGAATGGCTGATAAAGAAGCTACTTGTGGTTTGTTAATTTACTGACTAAAATCTTAATTATCGAAACAAAAGATGTCAAGCCATTATCGTATGAGTCTTTCATCTTACGACAAATTATTATTGTTAATATGACGTGAAACAGAAATTCGTGAAACAGAAATTCGTAAATGGGAGAGGCAATCGCAGTCGACGAGATTACGTGTAACTGGGATTTCTGGCAACAGGTATGCTTGAAATTTAGTGCTGTAATATCATCAAATATAATTCGCTAGCATGATACTGAAACCTGTGAAGTAACTATATCTGTACTACTATGATATATTCCGGTACTTAATGTAAATAATTTGACGAGGCTAACATGTATTCCGTATCCAATGCATGTACAGAACATGGCAAGGCCTGATATGTTTCCAACTTAACGAAGAAAACAATGCCATAGAGAATGCTCCATTGATCACTGTAAAGTGATAAATACGACTACTGCATAGCTCTTTTGGAACCGTTTTCTTTTAAAAGATTAGTAACAAAATTGAATCTGAGAGATGCTATGCTCATAGACGAACTTGATAACATGAAGTGCACGTTAGCTCTGTGTGGCTGGTTCAAGAAGCTCTGCCAACACCTGTATCGCGAATAATATCATCGTCGGTGCTCGGCCCCACATGCTCAGTACGCATTGAGATTATTTTTGGGCCATAAATACTGATCGTCAATATTTCTGGTATTGACTATACTTAATTGCGCGCCATTAGGTGGTCAATATAATGAGGATTGATAATATTCCCCCTTTTTCGTACGAGCAACGTTGGCAGTGGCCGTTTTGAGATGTGTGGGGAAGCGAGATGAACCGTCAACAGTTGATTTTAAGTGACTGAACTGGTAATATAATCACAACCTCGTGATACGCAATGTATCGAGGAGACGGCGGACAGCAACTCGTGGCGGAACTATTCATCACGCTCGCTTTGTTCACAGCGGTTAAAACTAACCTCTGCGAGCAAACTCAGCAGAGAAATCGATGCCAAAAGCAAAGTTGTGATTTCTCGCTTTCATTGGTTACGTGGAACTGTCCTAAAACGTGCATCAGGAGTTGACATGTTATACGTTACAGGTCACACAAGCACAGCAACTAGAAATAATGTACACTGTTTAAAAGTAAGGAAATTATTTTGTGCATATACCTCCACCGACTGTTAGCTGCAGGCAGTTGCACTGTCCAAAAGAGGGTGGAAACCATCATGTCAGAATCACTCGAACTTCCCGAAGTGGATGAGCAGCTGGAAGTAATAATACGATCCGTAACACTGTCTTCTAGAAGATCTTCATTATTCCACGTTTTGTCAATTACTCGCTTTTTATGCATCACAACAGCTATCCTGTCCATTTCGGTGACATTTTCCAAGCCCTGAATAGTCAGTTTCTCAACTTCACTCTCAGTAAATTTTTTACTATCGCGAGAAGCATATAATCTTTTTCTTGCGCCCAAATAAGTTCAATATCTTTAAAGCATGTCCGTATTAATAAGATTAAAAACAGCCGACCAGTTGCAAAGGATAAAGTAATCTTTACCTAGGTTTCGATAGATTTAAATCTATATTCTTCAGAAGGCGGCAGTATTACATTAACATGGAGTGATATGTCATTGTCGTTTTTACAAACATCTGCATAGCTCCATTAGTCCAAATAAAATATAGCCCTGAGAATTGGGTTTGTCAGACAAATAAAAATAAGTACATGGAAGTTGGAGAGCGCATCTAAAATCTAAATCTATCGAAACCTAGGTAAAGATTACTTTATCCTTTGCAACTGGTCGGCTGTTTTTAATCCTATTACGTGGAACCGTTGCTGTTGCGCAGCTATGTTTAAAGTATGTCCGTATTTATAAATTACCTCGTCGATAACACAGGTTGGAAACTGTGGCTTGTGTAGTGCCATGAGTTCCAGTAATTCTACTTTTTTCAATAATTCACCCGCAGTAACTCTGTGCTGTCGTAACCACTCAATAATATCTTCACTTCGAGAGCAGAGGGTTGGAGTCTTATTGTTTAAAACTATGTGGTATGGGGCAGTGGCAATAATAATTACTGACGGACTTTCTAAACTTGGTAACAACGTAACATCTAACTAATTTAAAAATGTTTCGTGATTAATTTCCTCGCCGAGTGGCGGAGCGGTTCTAGGCGCTTCAGTCCGGAACTGTGCGACTGCTACGGTCGTAGGTTCGAATCCTGCCTCGGGCATGGATGTGTGTGATGTCCTTAGGTTAGTTAGGTTTAAGTAGTTCTAAGATCTAGGGGACTGATGACCTCAGATGTTAAGTCCCATAGTGCTCAGAGCCATTTGAACCATTTGATTGATTTCCTCACGGTGCTCTGATGTTTTCTTGGATCTGAAAAGCAATTGGTAGCCGGGAATGAAGCCGTGTTAGGTACCTTCTTTGTCATCACTCCAACCTCACGTAACGCTATGGCCCACCCATGTTTCATCGATCCAAACAATGTCCTCAAAATTTTCATTTCATGTAGAGATCTGCATCGGCATGCGGCTTTGTCTTCTCGTTCAATCAACATTTAACGAAGTGAAATATTTTTGTATTTATAGCCGAGACTCTGCAGAACCAGTCGCAACAGTGCTCTGCTGCATTCAGAAAGTTCGGCCTCACGTAGTGTTGCACAATGCTTGTCTAACGTAGGCCCACCATTTTGATAAGAATAATTGTATATGTGATGCCGTATCGCGTCTTGTGAGAAAGCATCAGATTTCCTACGCGTTCCTGTACATCTCTTATCTTGTCGGGCTTATGAAGACAAGATGGTCCTGCTTCGCTTCTTTCATTCTCGTATTTCTCTTTACCAATACGAGGTACTGTCGGTTCACAAATCTTAACCGCGGCTGCTGTTCGATCGACTACTTTGGAAACCGGTAAGAGAGGACCCCAATTTTCAGCCTCCTCTCAAAGTTTTCCAGCGCAATGATGAACAGGAGTTGTCGCGATTGTCCTTTAAATGCAGTTCCTTGCCCGGATTTCTTCTCTGATGTGTTAGCCTCCCGGATCCTGGGTCTGCCCCTTTTCTTTCGGATTTCATCAGACGATAAACCACACTAAAACCACACACACAACGATGGTAACGGAATACATGCGTTTGAGACACAGCACAAACCAAACAATGGAAGTCAGGTGAGCATCTGTTGTTGCAGTTTGGCAACGGCGAACGGTCCGAACATGAGGCTGAGCGCCCTCATTTGGAGGGAACCAGCTCCAGCTCGTGTAGCGTCAACTATCAAGTAACTTAAAACGGACTATAGTTCCATGGAAATCACTACCTGATCTCGTAACAAATACTCTATCATCCTTTCCCTTTTTCTTGTAATTGTTTTACATATATTCCTTTCATCGCTGATTATTCCAAAGAACCTCTTCATACTTACCTTATCGGTCAACGTAATTTCATAGTTTCTTTTGTAGCACCATATCTGAAATTGCATATTTTCTTCTGTCTCGGGTTCTTCGGCCGACGTTCGTCTGATGATGTCACTGACGTTTCGCCAGCGCTTCTGGCTGGCATTGTCAAAGCTCCACCCTCCTTTGCCAGTGGCGAACTGGAGCCGAGCTCGCGGCCGAAGACTATAGGTAACTGGCGCGCAAACGTCCGAGGGCTTCTCCGCGGTCATTTTCGGTGCGGTTCTCCTCTTGCTACCTGCGGCGGTCGTTCGCTGCCGTACGGGAAGCCAGGATCCGTTTGCCTTACGCCTTTCCTCTTTCTTATTGAAGCCGTTCCCGTGTTTGTGTATTTCTACAGCTTCTCTAAACAAGCAGGTGTGATAGTACTTCTCTACAGATTCCGTGTCGGTGAATTTTATTACGTGGTCGGTCTCACTCAGCGCGCGCTCTGCCACGGCCGACTTGTCCACCTGCCCCACCCTCTAACGTCGCTTATGTTCTTTGATCCTGGTGTTGTTGAACACCGAATATTATGACCAAAAGATCTGAGTCCTATTAGATTTGACGACGTAACGAAAACTGAGGGCAGATCCGACGCAGCCTATAACACGGAATACGAATTGGTTAATCAAGGCGTCTTCTCTGCTGGAGGACATACGGAGAAACCTGCGCAACACGGAAGCCCTACCACCTCGGCTGTATGGATTACCTAAGATCCATAAGAACAACGTTCCACTGAGACCGATTGTTAGCGCTCCTTGCTTACCGACGTATAAACTGGCAAAACACTTGACCTCTCTGCTCCAGCCGCACGTGAGGAAGACCGACACATACATAAAGGACTCAGGACATTTAATTGAGAAGCTGAAGAAACTAAAGCTTGCACCAAACGACATCCTGGTCAGCTTTGATATAGTTTCTTTGTTTACGAAAGTGCCACTCAGCGACGCTCTGTAGCACATCGGTTCCATTTTCCCGCAAGACATCACAAAGCTCTTCCATGCATGTCTCACCACGAGCTACTGTATTTCACGTAGAATGGAAATTTCTACGAACAGCTGGAAGGCGTTGCCATTGGAAGTCCTCTTAGTCCAGTGGTGGCCAACTTCTTCATGGAATATTTCGAAGCACAGGCACTGGACTCGCCGACTTGTAAACCTAAGGTGTGGTACAGGTACGTCGATGATACTTTCGTTGTGTGGAGCCATGGTGAAGAAGAGCTCGGTGACTTCTTAAGACACTTGAACAGCCTCCACACCAACATAAAATTTACCATGGAAATAGAAAAGGATAAAAAACTACCGTTTCTAGACGTGCTGATGACAAGGGACGGCGAAACCTAGGCCATAGCTCGTACCGAAAACCAATACACACAGACCGATATTTGCACATACTATCAAACCACCACCCGAGTCAGAAAAGAGGCACGATTAATACGCTCGTAACGCGAGCAGGACGAATATGTGAGCCACAGCACCTCAAACACGAACTGCAACATCTGGAAAGTGTTTTGAGGAGCAAGGGGTACTCCACAAATTATATTAGAAGTGTAACAGAGCCAAACAATCGGCGAAGTAAGAAATCAGGAAAATAAATGTCGGGTAGACCTTTCTATCATACACTCCCAGACTGACGGACAGAATCGGCCGTATATTTCACAAACACAGCGCAAAAACAATTTTCAAACCGACAAGAAAGATCAAAGAATGTCTTAGATCGGCAAAGGATAAAAGGGACCCATTTGCAATGTCGGTAATATACTGCTTACCATGCACATGCGGAAAAGTTTATGTCGGAATGACTGGACGATCAATCACCAGGATCAAAGAAAATAAGCAACATTGCAGGTTGGGGCAGGTGGACAAATCGGCCGTGGCAGAGCACGCTCTGAGTGAGACCGACCATGTAATAAAATTCACAAATTCACCGACACGGAAGTTCTGGCTGTAGAGAAGCACTATCACACGCGCTTATTTAGAGAAGCTGTAGAAATACACAAACACGGGAACTGCTTCAACAAGAGAGAGGAAAGCCTTAAGGAAACGGATCCTGGCTTCCCGTACTGCAGCGAACGACCGTCGCAGGTAGCAAGAGGAGAACCGCACCTCTGCGACAGTAGGACGGGTAGTAAGGGCAGTAGCGGCATGCTATCTGCGACAGTGCATGCAAGGTGTGGTTATGTTAGTGCGAGGTACTGTGCATCGTTACCTTTGTCGTTACCGAAGCTCGTTGTGGGGCTTGCTGCAGTTGTTGCGTCTCTGTAACAGTTCAAGGTCGTCATACATTAGTGGGCGATCGGTCAGAGATCGGCTCACTGTGTAGGGGTGTGTGTGGCTGGTTTGCGTGCTGTATACAGTACGGTTTCCCTGCGGTTGCCTGTTTTTCGGCGGGTCGAGCATCTGCGGTTACCAGTGGTAGATGTGTTGCAGGGGCTCGCCAATACTGTCGTATTAGCGTGCTATGGAACATCTATGGTCCATAGCACGCTAACACGACAGTACTGGTGAGCCCCTGCAACATATCTACTACTGGTTACCGCAGATGCTCGACCCGCCGAAAAACAGGCAACCGCATGGAAACCGTACTGTTCAGAGCACGCAAACCAGCCACACACACACCCCTACACAGTGAGCCGATCTATGACCGATCGCCCACTAAGGTACGACGACCTTGAACTGTTACAGAGACGCAGCAACTGCAGCAAGCCTCACAACGAGCTTCGGTAACGACAAAGGTAACGATGCACAGTACCTCGCACTAACATAACCACACCTTGCATGCACTGTCGCAGATAGCATGCCGCTACTGCCCTTACTACCCGTCCTAATGTCGCAGAGGTTTTTCCCATTGGCGCTTGCCTTGGCGCTTTTTTTCGCTTACGCCCACATTCTATCTCCTGATCGACCATGTTAATGAGTGATCTTGCCCAGACGCATGGATAACATCACAACCCGCATCCTGTGACTCCTGATTAAAAAACTAACATGTTATACGGAGGTGACAGTATAACTTTTGGTTTGGTCACCACGTTTATGTGGGCGTGGAGGAGCGCCATCCTTTTCAAAAAAACCGGAAATGACTGCGGAAAGCCCTCGGACGTTGGCGCGCCAGGTACATATAGTCTGCGACCGCGAGCTCGGCTCCAGTTCACCACTGACAATGGAGTGTGAAGCTTTGACAATTCCAGCCACAAGTGCTGGCGAATCGTCAGCAAAATCATCAGACGAACGTTGGCCGAAGAACCCGAAAAAGAATCAAATAGACAGTTTGCCAACAACCGGCCACGAAAGCCTGAACAGTTTGGCATATCTCAAATTCTTCGTTTCTCTTATGTTCTGGTTTTCACACACTCCACTTTTAATACCATACAAATTAAAGGCTATGTATGATACTAGTAGACGTCTCTTGGTCCTGTTTGCCAGTTTCAGTCTGCTTTTCATGTCCTCCTTGCTTCGTCAGTCGAGGTCTACTTTGCTGCGAGGTATTCGAATTCCTTGACTTCACCATTATTCATCACCAATCCTGATGTTAAGTTTCTTGCTGTTCTTATTTCTGGTACTTTTCATAACTTTCGCCTTTCTTCCTTTTACTCGCAATCCATATTCTGTACTCAGCAGATTGTTCATTTACTTACCAGATCCTGTAATTCGTCTTCGCATTCACTAACGATAGAAACATCATCAGCGAATTTTATCATTTGTATCCAGTCACCTTGAAGTTTAATTCCACTCTTGAACCTTTCTGTTATTTCCGTTATCGCTTCTTCGACGTAGAGATTGAACGGTAGGGACGAAACTCTACATCCCCGTCTTACACACTTTTTAATCCGAGCACTTCATTGTTGGTCCTACACTCTTGTTGTTCCCTCACGCTTCTTGTACAAATTGTATATTATGCGCATTACCCTTGAGCTTACCCCTATTTTTCTCTGATTTTCGAAGATTTTGCACGCTTTCTCTAGGTCAACAAATCCTATGAAGGTGTCTTGGTTTTTCTTTAGTCTTCCATTCATTATTAAGCACAACGTCTGAGTTGCCTCTCTGGAGCCTTTATCTTTCCTAAAGCCAAACTGATCATATAACGCATGCTCAGTGTCATTGCCATTCTTCTGTGTGTTATTCTTGTCAGCAATTTGGATGCATGAGCTTTAAGCTGAAAATGCGGTAATTGGCTCTTGCAGTCCTCCAAACCGCTTAATTCATCCTGTTGGACAACATTAAAATATAAAATTGGCCGCTCGCGAAAATCAGGTACCTTTGGTCAGCAGAGTTGTTGATTCCATTTTTTTGCACATCTCGAAAATCGTCCCAGTTAGTTGCTGTAAGTTGTGCTGCAGAAGACTAAGTCAGTGGTCGAAGTATTGTCGTTTAAATGCATCATCATCTTTGTTGAACACTCAGAAGCACACCATTAACCATTATAGTTTTCGTTTTCAGTCTTTAGCAAAGGCGCGTGGTGTGAGGTGCCATGTCACGGATTGCGCGTCCCGTCCCGCCGGGGGTTTGAGTCCTCCCTCAGGCATGGCTGTGTGTGTTGTTATTAGAATAAATTAGTTTAAGTAGTGTGTAAGTCTTGGGACTAATGATCACAGCAGTTTGTCCCTTAGAAATTCACACACATTTGAACACAGATTTTTTCTCTAACAATACATTTGGAAATTTAATTAAACTCTCAAATGCTGTTTGTGGAGCACACAGCTACCAAACCTCGATCTGCATACAGAGTTTCTCATGATTTTTCAAAAGTAAGTAGGCCTTATTTTAATCAAGATATGAACTCATCCGTGTGTGAGTGAATACAGTTAGTGATGACTGTACCTGTGATATAACTAATTGCTGCAGGAGATACTGGCGTTTCATCATCCTCTGAAGAAATAGTTTAAACTGTATTTTGTTTTATAACCATTCAATATTAAATAGCATAAAGTATAAAATATATAATACGGGAGAGGGAGCGGCAGGCAAAACGACGAAAGCGGGCTACTGAACAGGTAAGGAAATTTTGTAGAGCTTCGGAAAAGTGTTTCTTTTCCGTAACTGTGCAGAACCACCCACTAGATCGCATAGTTTTATAGCATACCTCTATGCACACAGTACAGACCACCCATCCTAGGTCGGTTGCCGACAACGTTTTCGAAATACTGTAGATACCTAGCACTCACAGATAGAGAGGGAGAAGAGAAAACGAAAGAGAGAGAGAGAGAGAGAGAGAGAGAGAGAGAGAGAGAGACAGACAGACAGAGAAGTGTGCTGCTTGCTCACTCACCCAGTCCGTCTCTCGCACATCTCATTATGAATTATGAAATGGAATAAATGTATCTTCTCAGTAACAAAATGTACCACTGCTTTATCCTCCTAGACCAAAAGATTGGCTTTCCCAAATTTGGCTTCGTAAGGATTTGTAATATCCTTTTATCGTGTTTGAGGGTTCTGGGATCTGGCTAAAATGTACGTTGCTTACATTCTGAATCAGAATAAGAAGGCGAGAATTTGTTGTTGGCCATCTCAAGGCCATAAAACGGCACGGTAGCTATCCTTCACATACTAGAAATGGAGATAATGTGAAAATACGTCAATTCTATTCTTGCTTATGAATACTGCATTTACAGTCAATTTTGAAAAGAAAATCGTTTCAAGTAGTGATAGCAGGCTATTGTAAACTGTGGCATATAATTTCATCACATACCCCAGTATTTTTCACAATAACAGTTAATTGATTACAGGGAAATTCTCGCCACAGATAATGTGGAAGTAACGGACAAAGCGTTTCTATAAGGGAAGACAAATATTTTTTTATTTATTTATTTATTTGCTGGCACTTACCGATTTTGATATAGACAGTAGAATGTAACGAATCGAACTGCAGATCTAGAAAAGACACAACAAAACTACGCACGTAGAGAATATACATTAAATACTACAGTATATAGCTACAGAATAAGGTGGAAAAGAGTGCGTTGCCGAATTAAATATGCATAGCCTCGGGACTCGCAAGGACATAAGAGACGAACAACGTTGGCCCTATTTCACGTAACCAGTAGAAAGAACGCTGGTACGAAAATTGAGTTCCATCCGTCGTGACATTACAAGGAGGGAGACGGGGTTTCACGACCTGCTTTTCTTAGCCGCTGCATGACATCCTTGCTGAGGTGTTCATCTACACAGTGGGGCCTCCATCGCATAAAGGTATATCTTTAATTATAATCCACTTTGTTAGCGATAACAATTAATTCCTGAATATGGAGTGATACAGAGTAAGCTTCACTACCTCGAGAACGCTATGAGCGAACTGTATTCCCGCTCGGCGCTAGAATTCATTAAAATTTAAGGAGTCCTTGATTACTAAATAGTTGATAAAGTTACATGCTGCGTGTTATTTTCTTTTGTGTTGTTATACAACGAAATTGTCTTATATTTACTATCTAACGGGTGATCAAAAAGTCAGTATAAATTAGAAAACTGAATAAATCACGGAATAATGTAGATAGGGAGGTACAAATTGACACACATGCTTGGAATGACATGGGGTTTTATTTGAACCAAAAAAATACAAAACTTTAAGAAATGTCCAACAGATGGCGCTTCATCTGATCAGAATAGCAATAATTAGCATAACAAAGTAAGACAAAACAAAGATGATGTTCTTTACAGGATTTCGGCCTCCTCTAGCAACACGGTGTTGGCTCTTCTGCCAACACATCAATAATAATTCCAATCCCAAAGAAAGCAGGTGTTGACAGATGTGAAAATTACCGAACAATCAGTTTAATAAGCCACAGCTGCAAAATACTAACACGAATTCTTTACAGACGAATGGAAAAACTAGTAGAAGCCGACCTCGGGGAAGATCAGTTTGGATTCCGTAGAAATACTGGAACACGTAAGGCAATACTGACCTTACGACTTACCTTAGAAGAAAGATTGAGGAAAGGCAAATGTACGTTTCTAGCATTTGTAGACTTAGAGAAAGCTTTTGACAATGTTGACTGGAATACTCTCTTTCAAATTCTAAAGGTGGCAGGGGTAAAATACCAGGAGCGAAAGGCTATTTACAATTTGTACAGAAACCAGATGGCAGTTATAAGAGTCGAGGGACATGAAAGGGAAGTAGTGGTTGGGAAGGGAGTAAGACAGGTTTGTAGCCTCTCCCCGATGTTATTCAATCTGTATATTGAGCAATCAGTAAAGGAAACAAAAGAAAAATTCGGAGTAGGTATTAAAATCCATGGAGAAGAAATAAAAACTTTGAGGTTCGCCGATGACATTGTAATTCTGTCAGAGACAGCAAAGGACTAGGAAGAGCAGTTGAATGGAATGGACAGTGTCTTGAAAGGAGGATATAAGATGAACATCAACAAAAGCAAAACGAGGATAATGGGTTGTAGTCGAATTAAGTCGAGTTATGCTGAGGGAATTAGATTAGGAAATGAGTTTTTCTATATAATAACTGATGATGGTCGAAGTAGAGAGGAAAGCGATTCTGAAGAAGAGAAGTTTGTTAACATCGAGTATAGATTTAAGTGTTAGGAAGTCGTTTCTGAAAG
This sequence comes from Schistocerca piceifrons, assembly GCF_021461385.2. NCBI lineage: Eukaryota > Metazoa > Arthropoda > Insecta > Orthoptera > Acrididae > Schistocerca > Schistocerca piceifrons. The sequence goes on along the minus strand of NC_060139.1, from coordinate 1,020,859,789 downwards.
TATTTGTATGGAGTGTAGCCATGTATGGAAGTGAAACATGGACGATAAATAGTTTGGACAAGAAGAGAATAGAAGCTTTCGAAATGTGGTGCTACAGAAGAATGCTGAAGATTAGATGGGTAGATCACATAACTAATGAGGAAGTATTGAATAGGATTGGGGAGAAGAGAAGTTTGTGGCACAGTTTGACCAGAAGAAGGGATCGGTTGGTAGGACATGTTCTGAGGCATCAAGGGATCACCAATTTAGTATTGGAGGGCAGCGTGGAGGGTAAAAATCGTAGAGGGAGACCGAGAGATGAATACACTAAGCAGATTCAGAAGGATGTAGGTTGCAGTAGGTACTGGGAGATGAAGCAGCTTACACAGGATAGAGTAGCATGGAGAGCTGCATCAAACCAGTCTCAGGACTGAAGACCACAACAACTACATTGGTAAATTAAGGGAAGCTAGTTTGTGCCTTTACATTCAAAAACGTTTTGACGCTAATATTTAACAAATTGTTCTTCACTATTTATGAGATAATTTTGTTATGTAGAAGTGCTGTTTGTAAAAACGTTCCTGTTTCAGAAAATTATACAATGTTCTAATAAATTATTGTAAATTAATTTTCACGTATTAACCCAATTAAGAGGCCCGTAGACGTTCAATAATACTACACAATAATCTTGTACAATTTTCCTGCCGTTCTCCCAACACTGCTCAGTAAAAGTATGCAATAAAGTTATGCTTCAGAATGTCGACGCTAAAGACGCTGAAAAAAAAAAAGATGGATGAAGGATGGATGAAGGAGCGTCAAAGGTCAATCACGAAAACTTGCCGTGAGATCTGAGACTGACTTTTTGTGTACGGATGGTCCCACATCCGATACACAACTGGATATGGTTGTCAACATGCATAGGAGTCGCTAAAGCTCTCGCTTACCCAAATGTAGCACCACGTGGCTGGACGCAGTGGGGCGGTACCACGGCTTTAGCAATTGCTGTATAATGCTTTTTTTATTGTATTAGGTACATATAGAAGTAATGTACGTTTAATAAATATTGAGTGGATAACCATCAGTTCTCTGTGATATAATGTTTTCTATTCCACCTGTAAAATTTAGTTCTTGAAGCATGATAAGTCTCGAAACAGATTTCAGTGTTTGCCCCCCCCCCCCTCCCCCTTTTCCCATAAAATATGTAAGAACGCTCAAACCCACATATTAAAAAATATTCTGAGACGATATTTCCACAAAATTACAGTTTACCGCTTATGCTACAAAACCTTCCATCTGGAAATTCTTTCGAACACTTCAAATTTACAAGTGCAGTTTCAGCTTAAAGTATCTGATACATAGTCATGGAGACATGTCATGCATTGATACTTGAACCAAACGGTTATATCTGGACAGGTAGTGTCTATAAACACTTGCATATCGTGTATACTTTTATTCATAATTCTGTATTCATTAATTTAAAAAAAAATCGTCCTTCGTGCCCTTTCCCCGCATTTTCTGAGCAACAAATCAAACGACTCGTTTTCATCATTTCCCTTTTGTAATCTTCTGCCCTAAAACATCCCACAGTACTGGCATTATATATACATTTCGATGTTCCATTCTAATCGCAGTCGCACCTCTCTTTCGTCTAGTTTTGAACTCATTTTCAACACCATAACAACAACGAACGGTGACACTACGATGGACGCACTCGAGAGACTAGCAAGGATACCCACAAACGATACAATATTTCCACTCAGCGCAACATATTTCTGAAATTTTCAATGTTTTCAATATTATTGCGCAACCCCTCAGTCTTACCCTAAGCGCTTAATATTATTGCTCGTCAGGAAAAATTACTCTTCAGGAAAAATTGTGCAGTGTAATTGACAGTCTAGGACACAGTCTCTCTCGTCTGAAAATTGTTAGCGTTTAGTGGTAAAGCGGCGAGAAGGCAATCACATACGACGTAACAATAACGTTCTTTTTTAATTATTCTCTACTCAATTAACGAAATAGTTGTTACAATTTTGCGTTCCACATGTCAGTAAATTACCACGAGACGTGAATTATGTGAAATACATGTGAAACCAGCCGGATCTCACCGATTCAGTGACATAAGCTACAACTTATTCGTGAAGAAACACCTTCGAATATGTGTATATTTGCAGCTTACTGCCCTGAAAGCAAGAGGGTATAAAAGTGTATTTCAGGCTTGTGAAACCTATATTTCTGTTGTTGACTTTTGTTATCATAATAGGCATTTGCTTACACTTAGAAAATTTTTGTGGAGTCTAATGAATCGCCCATTCTTACATTTCGCTAATCTGTCTAATACACGAATATTTTTTTATAAGTAATTACTTTTGCTCAAAAAGCGAACATGTTGAAGATTTTGCCGTTAGTGACTCAAATTTAGCAACAATTGTAGTATTGGTTACTACTGTTTTGGGAATCAGTTTTATTGCTTTGACGGTTTATTATCACGTCTATGTGATTTTCCCTTACGCTACAAGTGTGGTGGCTTATTTGGTATATTAAATAATGTAGATACTACATTCCATATTGGTTTTCTAAGTTCCAAATTCACTGATTTGGCTGAGAGTGTAGCGAACGAAACGTCATTTTGTTGGATAGATACAAAACGTCTTTCTCCAAAAGGTCAGATATTGTGGTGCTTACTAACAATTTTTTGTTATTAAAGCAAAACTACATTATTCGGTTAACATCTGTATTTTACAAGAGTGTCATAAATAAACTTTCCTGTAATGTATTGTATCATACGTCTCAGGATTTTTTGGGAAATGAAAGTATGACAAATGTGGTGTCATTTTGTAGTTATTGTCCATTTTTATGACTCCACATACAGTCCCTATTGTAAAAACTATGTTACAAAGTTAGTATTTTGTACTCATCCCGTAGCGTAATAAGAGGTGTCGTTTGCTGGCCGCTTGGGGCGCCGCTGTCGCTAAAGATAACAAAAACGAGGCTGAGAGTCGCGACTGTATGTTAGCCTGTGGTCTAGGGAGTGTTTCTGGATGAAATGTAATCTGTGTAGTGAGACAAAAGAACGAGACAGATGAGTGCTAACAGGGGAATTGGCGACTTAGAAATGGAAGAGAAATATCGTTCTTGGTTTTGTGAAAGTTAATAAAGACAAAAATTGGTGGAACAGTAATTTGCACTTTGTCAGTGAAAGGAGCATTTAATGAGACTTGTGTCAGTGTTGGGTAACGTGGCAGTGTGAAGTCAAATTTGAGAGAAAGTGTCATGTATTTTAAATTATGATCTTGTCGGCACCTAATGGCGGTGCTGTAGAACAGTTTACTGAACGCTACATGGTGGTTTCAGTTTTTTATGGTACACGAAGATGGCGGTGTATTAAAGGAATCCAGATCACAAGAACAAGATCTCAAGCGTGGACAGAGGTGTCTTTCTGGTGAAGATTTGCAGATCACTAAGAAAAATAAAAGAAATTCTAAAGAAATTTAATCACGGATAGTATCTTCGTGAGATTCTAGAAGATTCGTAGCAAATTAGTCATTGCAGCAAGGCGGACGAATAGCAAAAGTGTGAATAAATTGTTAACATTATGCGTTTATGGTCTTGCCATAGGAAGAACCACATGATAACGGACTGTAACTGTTCAGTGAAGTGTATATTCATACAACTAAAATTTTACGCTAACATTTGAACTAATAACTTATCTAGAACTATCAGATAAGTAGGTAGGGCATAGTACAAAACGTTTTGTAAAATGACTTTGCTGATAAATGTGCTCGTCCTCGCCGTGATAAATTCAACTTTTTTTAAGCCAATGTGGCGTGGTTTTATGCACTGTCTCATCATATCTCATTCAGTGGCGTTCTTTGCATTAGTTAAAAAGTTTTATTGAGGATCTAGTGGCATCCAGGTCAAGATTATGAACTAAATCATTTTCGATTAATTTCTTCCAAAATGATTGCCGAGGGCTTCCATTTGCAGTAACGACATACAGTTAGTACGAGTCGACAGAAGAGGAGCAGAGGTCATTCAGCATTTCATCACAGCCGCTGGTATCAGAAAGGTAAGAAACACCTCACTGGTAACAGCAGTAACTAACGACCAGATGGTCTAACTGTAAAAAATTGCCTTCAGTTATAGTGAGCATTACTGTTTACTTATCAAAGGTCCACTTAAATATTCAAAGAGAGATTTAAAATCGGAGGTATTCTAATTTTACGTAGCCAAAAGTTCAGTCAGGTCCAGCGACAACAGTAAGTTTTATCACAGGAGAATCTTTGTTTAAAGAGTGTCACTAAATTAATACTTACTCAAAAGGGGAATTTTTAAGTTAGATTGGTTGGCAAGCAGTACAATAATATTTCTGATCAGAATGTTTGAAAGTATCAATTGGACTAGTGATGTACAAAAAAAGTAAATATTAAATACTTTTGTTGCTTAAAATTTCTGTAGTGCTTATGTCGTAGTAAATCAGAGTTATAAAAATCAATTATTATCAAAATCCTTAACGTGACATTGACTCTAGACACAGAGTTTCAATTCTTAGTTACATATACATTCGCTTCAACGTTTCATATGCTTAAATTTTAGGAGACGTTTATCCGCTTCAATTCTAGTGTCCGATTCCACTTTTAGACTTCGAGTAATGACATATAATGTTATATAATTAATCTACGAAATAAGACCTGAAAGGTGTGCATTTGACCCTTCACGGGAAGTTATGTTTCTTTTCATATATTGGTTGACCAGAAAGATAAATCTAATAACGAAAATGCTGTCTCTTAAAATGTGTATTGAATTGTGGGTTCATGACTGGGGACTAGATTGAAAGCTCATGAGTCTGTATCTTTCTGATGCAGGTAAAAAAATGTGGCAGAATAAGTACACTGACGGGGAACAATTGTGTTACACGGAACACAAGTTCGATATTCATCAAACTTGTAGGAGATGTCATCACGTAACGGTTATTGAATAATTAATCTTTCACTACATTCTGAATTGACGTCAATATCAGTGTGCCGCATGGCTTTCACAGGCAAGAAAACATTTTTCTTTTTTTTGCTGTATGAAATCAGAGAAACACAATGCCACCTTCAGGAATTTCTGATCATGCTGCATCGGCTTATTATGAATGCTGCATGGAAGCTGGTGACTTCTTCTCATCGTGACACTACGACCGTTCAGTGGTCCGTACATTCCGGAAGGATTTTGTGCTGTGAAATACGATGTGGAGTGTTCAACTGCCCCACTGGAACATGCTATTTGGTACCTTGGCCACGAAGGGCACGGCATTAAAGTTTCCTATTATTGGCACATACTAGTGAGCATTTAGACGCTCTTCAGGTATCAAATCAACAGTGTGGCCTTATCCAATAGCACCTTACACCATGTTTTCAGGAGAAGGAGAGCTATGGATCCCGAGAGTCGCTACTTCGTGTGACTTTCCACAACGTAGTCTAGTGAATGGGGTTCGGGAAGACGAATCTTTTAAAACGGGTACCGGTATTTTAGTTCTGAATAATCGATATTTTTCTTTATTTGTTTGACTCAGGTTATAACAAGCGTTTTCTTTATTTCATATTAGTAATTCATTAAAAACCGAAATATCAGTTAGCTATAGTGCTAAATTTTTTCTTTTTAAATAATCTTTTTTTTAAAAAGGGAGTAATATTTATTCACAAAATTTTCCTTGCTCGAAATACTTCTCTATTATAGAAAATGAGAAAATCGATCAGTGCTATTTTAATAACAATGCCGAAGAAAATGAGCAACTAACGCATGGCATAAGAGCAGATACAGCACAGCACTGTCCATGTTACCACGTGTCACGGCTTAAAGTGTGCGTGTGTGTTCTGTGTGTAAGATTTACCCCACCTGGCCTACACGGTTGTCTCTCGCTGTTGTCGCCGGACATCCGATGTATTGCAGAATGACTCCAACCATGGTCTGGAAAAATTTTATCAAGTAACTTAGCAATGACATACAATGCTTCATTTGCTTTGAAAGGCTGAAGATTCGTCTGCCATTTCCATGAAGTAATGAAAGAGGAAGTAAATTATGGTGACCATAATAAATTAAAATTTTAACATTTCATAGTATGCAATAAAAATAGAAAGTACCTGATCTGCTGCCTAAGTCACATAATATGGCTTTATATGCCTGTAGCTTTTGAAAACGGACAAACTAACACGAAAAACGGACTTCTTCAACACAAGTTGTCAGCATTTAGCAATGATTCATCTTAATGCGCAAACAGACATATGATCCCCCACTACAACATGGTTTTTGAGCAGAATTAAAAAACAAATCTGTGGGAGAATACTCTTGATTTTTAGTTGTATTCAATTGCTTATCACTTCTCAACAACAGAAACAATAGGTGGGTGGACTAAGTTTAATTTTGTTTCCCTATTTAATTTAATATACACTCCTGGAAATTGAAATAAGAACACCGTGAATTCATTGTCCCAGGAAGGGGAAACTTTATTGACACATTCCTGGGGTCAGATACATCACATGATCACACTGACAGAACCACAGGCACATAGACACAGGCAACAGAGCATGCACAATGTCGGCACTAGTACAGTGTATATCCACCTTTCGCAGCAATGCAGGCTGCTATTCTCCCATGGAGACGATCGTAGAGATGCTGGATGTAGTCCTGTGGAACGGCTTGCCATGCCATTTCCACCTGGCGCCTCAGTTGGACCAGCGTTCGTGCTGGACGTGCAGACCGCGTGAGACGACGCTTCATCCAGTCCCAAACATGCTCAATGGGGGACAGATCCGGAGATCTTCCTGGCCAGGGTAGTTGACTTACACCTTCTAGAGCACGTTGGGTGGCATGGGATACATGCGGACGTGCATTGTCCTGTTGGAACAGCAAGTTCCCTTGCCGGTCTAGGAATGGTAGAACGATGGGTTCGATGACGGTTTGGATGTACCGTGCACTATTCAGTGTCCCCTCGACGATCACCAGTGGTGTACGGCCAGTGTAGGAGATCGCTCCCCACACCATGATGCCGGGTGTTGGCCCTGTGTGCCTCGGTCGTATGCAGTCCTGATTGTGGCGCTCACCTGCACGGCGCCAAACACGCATACGACCATCATTGGCACCAAGGCAGAAGCGACTCTCATCGCTGAAGACGACACGTCTCCATTCGTCCCTCCATTCACGCCTGTCGCCACACCACTGGAGGCGGGCTGCACGATGTTGGGGCGTGTGCGGAAGACAGCCTAACGGTGTGCGGGACCGTAGCCCAGCTTCATGGAGACGGTTGCGAATGGTCCTCGCCGATACCCCAGGAGCAACAGTGTCCCTAATTTGCTGGGAAGTGACGGTGCGGTCCCCTACGGCACTGCGTAGGATCCTACGGTCTTGGCGTGCATCCGTGCGTCGCTGCGGTCCGGTCCCAGGTCGACGGGCACGTGCACCTTCCGCCGACCACTGACGACAACATCGATGTACTGTGGAGACCTCACGCCCCACGTGTTGAGCAATTCGGCGGTACGTCCACCCGGCCTCCCGCATGCCCACTATACGCCCTCGCTCAAAGTCCGTCAACTGCACATACGGTTCACGTCCACGCTGTCGCGGCATGCTACCAGTGTTAAAGACTGCGATGGAGCTCCGTATGCCACGGCAAACTGGCTGACACTGACGGCGGCGGTGCACAAATGCTGCGCAGCTAGCGCCATTCGACGGCCAACACCGCGGTTCCTGGTGTGTCCGCTGTGCCGTGCGTGTGATCATTGCTTGTACAGCCCTCTCGCAGTGTCCGGAGCAAGTATGGTGGGTCTGACACGCCGGTGTCAATGTGTTCTTTTTTCCATTTCCAGGAGTGTATTTATTCTGTGTAACATGTTTCCAGTCATCAACAGTCCAATGTGTTGACGGGTCCAGGCGAGGCGTAAAGCTTCGGGTACACGAGTGGACCTTCTGCTCCGAAGGCCCGTATCGATGATGTTTCGTTGAATGGTTCGCACGGTGACACTAATTTTTTGATGGTCCAACATTAATATCTGCACCAAATTTGCGGAAGGGTTGCCCTTCTGTCACATTGAACGATTCTCTTCAGTTGTCGTTGGTCCCGTTCTTGCAGGATCTTTTTCGGGGCGCAGCGATGTCGTAGATTTCATGTTTTATAGGATCCCTGATATTCACGGTTCACGTTTGAAACGGTCGTACGGGAAAATCCCCACTTCATCGCTACCTCGGAGATGCTGTGTCCCATCCATCGTGCACTGACTGTAACACCATGTTCCAACTCATTTGAATCTTGATAACCTGCCTTTGGAGCAAGAGTAACCGATCTAACAACTGCGACAGGCATTTGTCCTATATAGGCGTTGCCGACCGCCGCGCCGTATTCTACCTGTCTAGGTATCTCTATATTTGAATACGCATGCCTAAGCCTGTTTCTTTGGCGCTTCAGTGTATAATTGCCCTCTCTTTTTATCTGCAGTCCTCTCCTCTCTGGTCTGGGTCTACATGTTGACGTCAGCTCATGAAAGAGCTCAACACAGCAATACAACTGCGAAACAGACCAAGAAATTTGAGCGACTTACAACCACGAAATGGTCGGTGTTTTCTCATGGAACGGCTCGCACTGTCATCAACGCGTCGAGTAAGGTCATGGACGTAGGAGCCATCATGGCCTTTAGTAAAGGATTGAATTTTGCTCCTACGCCACGCACTGTACCTACTGTGTACTTCATTAGTGGAGTGAAAGAGGCGGTGCGGCATCTCTCACAAGACGACGCCGACGGCGTGAGACCTACTAACTAGCTCCCAGATCTCCTAGGCTGTACAGATTACTTAACGTCCACAAGGAAGGTATTACTTTCAGGCCAGCTGTTAGCGCCAATGGGTTTCCTCCCTATAGCCCGGCCAAATATTTAACTAAGTTGATGACACCGATAGTTGGCCGCCGTGAACATCACATCAAAGACTCTCAGATGTTTATTGAGAAAATTAGAGTAGAGTTGACCCAAATGATATTTTAGCCAGTCTGGATGTGGTCTCACTACAAAAATTCCTGTGAAGGGCACATTGAAATTTTTGGCGGATCAGTTTCCTCCTGAAACGACAAAGTTGTTCCAATATGTTATTACGACCACCTACTTCTTGTATGGCGGTAAATTTTACAAAATGGAGGACGGAATGGCTATGGTTCTCCGTTGTCCTCAGCAATCGCCAACTTTGTTATGGAACGTTTTGAAGAACGTACATGAAATTCGGCTCCGTTCGTCCAACTTCAGTTTATCGTTATGTTGACGATACGTTTATGGTCTGCCCATACGGTATATAAGCTCTTGAGCAGTGCCAGGAACATATCAACAACGTTCGCCAACGATCCAGTTCACCATCGAAACAGAGAAAATGAGAAGGCTCCCATTTTTAGATACTCTGGTACAACGAAAATTGGAGGGACGTCTCCGTCACTCAGTGTACCGCAAACTGAAGCACGCGGGTTTGTATCTTACCGTCCAGAGCTTTCACTGTTCAGTCCTGACGAGAGCATCCTTAACTACACGGTACACAGAGTAAAAATCGTTTCTAACGAGGACCACTTGGATTCCGAAATTAATCATCTGCAGTATATGTTGCGAAAGAACGGCTGTGGGTGAAGTGATGTACGAGGCGTGTTTTTTTAGTAAGTACCATTTTGAAATTAAAAATAGACGTGCTACGATATCTCAATAATTTTGTTTTTACATGAAAGCCTGTACCTTAATCTACTTTTCTACGTAATTTCCGTCAATAGTGAGGCACTTGTCATAACGTTGTACCAGTTTTTGAATGCCCTCATCATAGAAGTCTGCCGCCTGACTTGTTAACCACTGCATCACCACTGTTTTCTTAGTGCTAAAGGCCTAAAAGCGATCGATATTCATCGTGAGATCTGTGCAGTTTACGGAGAAAACATTATGAGTGATGGAATGATAAGAAAGTGGGTGAGAGCATTTAAAGATGGCCGCACAATTGTGGATGATGAACAACGGAGTGGGCGTTTTTCGGTCGTTAATGAAAGTTTGGTGCAGGAAGTGGACAGTTAGGTGAGGGAAAACAGACGCTTTACGATTTCCTCCTTGCGGGATGACTTTCTTAATGTTTCCCGTAGTATTTTTATGACATTGTGACCGAGCACTTGAATTACCGAAAATTGTGTTCACGCTGGATAGCGAAAATGTTGACGGATGTGCACAAAACCAAACGTTTAGACAGTGCATTGGCTTTCCTTGAGAGGTACCACAACGACGGTGATGATTTCTTAAGCCAAATTGTTACGGGCGATGAAGCATGGGTGGCCTACGTCACATCAGAATAAAACCAACAGTCCATGGAATGGCGGCATTCAAATTCGCCCAGAAAAGTGAAGTTTAAGCAAACAATTTCTGCCCGGAAAATCATGTGCACAGTTTTTTGGGACAGAAGAGCAGTATTGCTTGTGGAATTTCTGCCTCGTAATGAGTCAATCAATGCAGCAGCTTACTGTAAGACATTGCACAATCTGCGCCGTTCAGTTCAAAACATCAGACATGGCAAGTTGAGCAAGGGCATCGTTTTGCTGCAAGACAATGCCCGTCCGCATGTGGCGAATCAGACCGAAGATCTCATCACATCTTTTCAATGGGAAACTCTGGATCATCCTCCGTACAGACCCGATCATGCGCCCAGTGACTACCATCTGTTCCTACACTTGAAGAAACACCTGGGCGGTCAGCGTCTTCAAGACGATGACAAAGTCAAAACAGTGGTGATGCAGTGGTTAACAGGTCAGGCGGCAGACTTCTATGAGGAGAGTATTCAAAAACTGGTACAACGTTATGACAAGTGCCTCTATATTGACGGAAACTATGTAGAGAAGTAGTTCAAATGGTTCAAATGGCTCTGAGCACTATGGGACTCAACATCTGAGGTCATAAGTCCCCTAGAACTTAGAACTACTTAAACCTAACTAACCTAAGGACATCACACACACCCATGCCCGAGGCAGGATTCGAACCTGCGACCGGTAGAAAAGTAGATTAAGGTACAGGATTACATGTAAAAATAATTATTGAGATATCTTAGCCTGTCTTTTTTTAATTTCAGTACGGTACTTACTCGAAAAACACGCCTCGTAGTTAGCGTTCGCAAAGAGAAGGGAGCGTGGAAGGGTTGAACATTCACTTAATGAGACAGCGATTGTATTCCTTCCCTTCTCCCGCGCTACTTCCAGCAAATAGGCAGACAACTGGTAAGGCGAGGTACCAGATCTATTTTCCGACCTCTTAATATGATACGACGTAAAGTCAAGCGCCGGCACGCCAGTCTGGAACGAGAGAGCAGAGAGCACTGTGAAGAAGACGTCAGCCAATTGCAGGCTGTCCAGGACGACAACGCGACAGCAGCTGCCTCTATGCGAAGGGGACATAAGCGCCGCGCCCGACTAGTCGCGGCCCAGTTCAAGAATTACATCAAGACTAGCCATTTTGCTAGTATTATGTAGCATTATATATATTGAAGAAACTTGCTTATTATGTCTGTCGTCCTTTGCTTGCGACAGTTAAGTATTGTAATCGTTTCCTTTTGTAATAAAATTCGTTAATACGATTTGTTTGAATGTTGTCTAGCGACCCGGGAAAGCAGGTTTTCGAGACACATCATATTCGACGACGACTAGGCGGGATATAACATAATAAAATAAACCAGAAGCTGCGGCCTGGTAAGGACAGTATCGGCCTCACGACTCCAGATCTCACGCAAGCGCGGAAGCAATTATATCGGCCAGTCCCTCCGCATCATTCCCGACCGCTATGCAGAACATCAACGGCATAATAAAAATCGAGAACTGGAGAAATCTGCTGGAGATGAGCACAACCACTCGAATGTAAGACATTCTTTGACGAAACAAAAGTTTTGTCCCACGGTCCCAAACATTGGGTGTCTACAATTAAAGAGGACGTAGAAATAAGAGTTTGTGAGAAAACCTTCAACCGTGATGGTGGATATAATCTTAGCGGTGCATGGAAGCGAGCTCTCGATGTAGAGACGACTCGGAGATATTCGTCGTAAAGTTTACGCTACGGCGGAAGAGGCGGCGCCACTTGTGCAGATGTTGATACCATCTGCGACAGCATAACGCAACTACCGGGCAGGAGCCGTCTTTGGGCTATGTAAGGCAGTTTCAACAGACAGTTCCTCCTGACGAAGACGATGGTGGAAATCGTCGAAAGCTCGAGGTTTTCCCCTGAACTGACGGGGCAAGAAGTCCGAGAATGTTTTATACAACAGACAACAGAGCCGTCGCGAAAGATTTGGCTCACATCAAATATAGTTCTTTACAATCCTTATCACTAAATTGTTGACATGGTTTAGAACTTTCAAAATTTGCACATGGTGTTATTACTATCACTGCCTTGTCATTGAGCCATTGCTCAATTACATTAATCATACTTTTCACAAATTTCCGTACGTTTTCCTCAGCCTGTTTCTTTGTTCTGTGTGAACAGTGCACTTGTAAGTTCTGTTGCGTCCACTTGTACATTTGTAGTTTTTTAAATTAAATTTAGTGTTTCATTTTCCATACGATGTTCGTCGCATCTTGAAAGGCAGTCGATGCATCTTAAATGTTCCAGAAATAAGTACAGGGAGTTGTGAAATTTTGATTGTTTTTCAAAACTTTATGAAAGTTCGAGACGACATTTTATGTATCATCCACAAACACTAAAACTGCAATGAAATTATAACTCAACATTCGTAAAAAGATTCTACCTGCCAAAGTTGTTAAATCCGCACTGTCCTTGTGCATAAGTTCACACGCTACTCAATCAGCGGATATCAAAAACTTTTTTTAAAACAGGTTGTTCTAAAGCACAGTGAATTTCATGCAATATATTTTCTCATTTACGAGAAGCGTGAAAAAGTTTATAAAAGTACTCGAAATATATGTGTGTTTTGCTATAGGCTATTGATTCTCACATTTGGTGGCAATGAATGTATGGCAACTCGTGCCACCTCTGTCTGATAAGCGAGAGCGGACCACAGTGACAAAACCACTAAAATTAGCGGCTCAATCGAAAAAGCATGTTACTAATTTGTCATAAGAAAATTTAAGTTCTGTAGTCCACAATCAGTTGCTGTAAATATACGTTGAGCTGTAGTACTTTTCAGTTCAACCAGACATAGAAACCTTTCCTTCACTTCAAAGGCCGGAGACGAGGTAACATAACGAATTATAGTTCCATTAAAGTTACTCGATAGGTGACGTTTGTAACTTGCCGCCGCAGTGTTGCTACATCCGCTACCGGCTATCGCTCGCACTCCGGTAACGGCAAATGCTATTACTGTTTAAAGCAAAGCTGTGTTGGACGTGGCCGGCGCGAGGTATGCCGGAAATGCGATATACTCTGTCCACAACTGACTGTAAGTGAGCAATGACTAAACTGTGGCAGATGACGCGTTTTGTAACCCTGAATTTAAACTCGAGACCTAACCACAGCTTCATAATGTGTAATGTATGCGACAAAACTGCTCTCAACAATCTGCGGCAGAACTAAAATTAGTATCGCTTTTTTCACAGCGATTAAAACTAGCCTCTAGGAGTAAACACAAGACAGAAAAAATGCAATTACAGCGCTAAAAACAAACTGTAAATTTATCGGTATTGTTGGTTACCTGAAACTATCCTCACACTGGCTAAAGAGCCGCCGCATTACCAACCGATGACCACTCCTCGTTGCCACTTGGCTGCAGATTATTGGCGACACAGATTCCAAACGAAAGCAGAATGATACGAAGAAAAATGAGACAAAATAAAAAAGTCAATGTGTTCACGTAAACGATAAGGCAAACTCTTAGAAATAAAAAATTACATCTATAAAAATTACTTCAATAAAAATAATGAAACGCTTTTGAATAGATGTAGAAAAAAAATTGTACATATGATGAGATTCGATGCTAAAAGCCATTGTACATCACGTTCATATGCTAACCATTGTGCTGTGCCAGAATGCTATGTTTGTAAATGTGATGACTCAGTTGCAACGATGAACTGCAGCTTTCAGAAATTCGTTTTCATGTACTGTTGTGCAAAGATAAGATCTAATGTAAGCCGATTTCTGTGATTATGATGACAGTATATACGAAATTGAATTGCGTCTTTTGTGGAAGTATCCAATAATGTTAGGCCTGTGCTGTGTATGAAACGTGTGTGTTTTACTAGCATCGTTTTCTCTCCCTCTCTGTGTTTGTGTGTGTGTGTGTGTTGTTTTTGGTGTGGTTATCATGTGCAATGAAACAACGAAATAAAAATAGCAGACCCTTTATTTAGAATCCAAATACATCAAGAAAGAAGGCCAGACAAGGAAGTGATATGACGCGAATAATTGTGGCAGTTTGGCAACGACGAACGTTTCGGGTGCGACGTTGAGCGCTCTGATTGGAGGAAACCAGCTCCAACACATGAAGTGTTAACTAACAAGTGATTTTAATAAGACTGTAGTGAAGACAGTTCTCTTTGGTTAGAGACTGAGGAAAAGTATTTATCGTGGATAAATGATTCATCTTGATTGTCTAAAAAACTCTCTAACATAATGTAATAACTTTGAAACAGTCGAATTAAATGATCGTATGATTTGAAACAGTGAAATTAAATAATCGTATGACATTTTTGGTCGGGATATGCCATCTGTGTTGTTAGTCCGCCTGATGCAAGTCTTTTTATTTGATGCCGCTTCAACGTTTTGCGCGTCGATGATAATGCAGTGATGATAGGCACAACACAACACCGAGTCCCCGAACGGATTAAATGTATTATTTTCGTAAAACGTGTGGTCATTCACTCCGAAATTTAGCCCAGTTTTCAAGATTAATGTCACTTTCTAGTACTGCCTTAACAAATTATAGGTTTGTATTTTGTTGTGTGGGGGATTTTTTTCGTTACTAAGCAAATACATCTTTCAAATTAAAGAAGACAAAGCTTGGTAGTTTAATACTTTTCAGTTTCTTTTTTTCACCATATGTGCATGACTAGGAATGTAATTCACAGTTTTCAACAGCAACGGCTTTTGCATGCCTTTCTGAATTGGGGTGATTTACTAGTTTCCCGTGTTTCCAGTAGCTTTTCTAAATCTAGTATAAGGTACAAAAATTAACATTCTGCCGGTTTCGTTGTAGAGTTCATTTCTTGAACGCACTTCACACAATTTGGAAAAGCCCCACCCCGATCGCTGTCAAAATAGAACCATTTGTATCTACAGTCCCATTTGTAATCTTGCGTTCACGTTGTGTAGTATGGCGACTCAAGAATGCGAGACAGCACGTTTTTCATTATGCTCACACTCATCTATGCCTTCTGCAATACGCTGGCTTTTATTTCAAAGGAAGCAAATAAAGTTTGTTGTTTCGACATTGTATTTCGACATTAACACATCTTTTTATACAACGAATTGAGGAAGAATGCACACACGTTGCATGATCATATCACTGTTCCAAAATAAGCTGTTGACTATCTAACCCTTAAAGTAACTCGATACAAGAAGCTGAAATTTATTACAACAGTGGGAGCTTATTATTCTCGTAGTGGGTAGCAAACGTCAGCTTTTGCTATTAGAGAGACCCTTTCCGCGCGTATCAGTTTGTACAGAATTATCACCACCTGTCCAGTGTTCATACCGGACTTCGTAAACAGCGGCTTCCGGCATAGATGAAATTTGTCGAAGCAATACAACCTTATTAGTTATAATTATACATTACACCAGCCCAGGCGGTAATTTAAAATCATAAACTAATTTGACTTTTAATGACATAAACTGATCAGCCTGAAAATTAAGACCACGTACCTAAAAGCCTGTATGTTCATACTTGGGACGGATCACAGCGGCGACGCGTCGTGCCATGGAAGCAAAGAGGCCTTGGAGAGTCACTGAGGGAGCTGGCACCACATCTGCACACGAAAGTCACTTAATTGCTGTAAATTCTGGAGAGGAGGCGACGAGCTCTGAGGCCACGTTCAGTCATATCCCTGATGAATTCGATAGGATTCAGATCTGGCGACTTGGGGGGAAGAGGACAGCACATCAATTGGAACTCGCCACTGCGTCCTTCGAACAAACCCAATCACGCTCCTGACCTTGTGACATGGAGCATTATCTTGTTGAAAAATTACGCTGCCGCCGATAAACACGATCGCCATTAAGGGATGTACTTGGTCTGCAGTCAGTGTACGATACTTTTTGGCCGTCATGGTGCCTTGCACGAGCTCCACTGAATCCAGGGATCCGCATATGAATGTGTCCGTCGTGCAGTACAGATGTCAAGCAGCTGCCATCTCACGGCATGATGAAGTAGGTATAGGGGTTCTTCAGACCATGCAATGCTCTGACACTGCGCCAAGGGCCAGTGCCTATGGTCACAGACCCACTTCAGTAGTAGATGCCGATGTCGTCGTGTTAACATTTGCACATACATGAGTCGTCGGCTGCGGAAGCCCGTCATTAGTAGTGTCCGGTGCACTGTGTGTTCAGACACACTTGTGCTCTGTCCATCATTGAAGTATTTCCGCCACAGTTTGCCTTCTGTCCCGTTTTTCCAGTCAGGCCAGCCTACGACGTCCGACATGTGGAATGAGCGGTGGCCACCCAACCCGACGACGTCTGGGAGTGGTTTCAGCTTGGTCTCGCCACGTATTGAAGACATTCACCACAGCATTCCTGGAATATCCGATATGTTGTGCACTTTCCGAAATACTCGTGCCGAGTCTCCGGGCCACCGCAATCTGCCCTCGATCAAACTCAGATCGGTCGCCTTTCCAATTCTACACACGGACAGCACGCTCACTTATACAACGAGTACATACGTCGCGCGTGTGTCTGACTAGCTGTCATTCCTCGCCAGGTGACGGGTTTATATCGATAGTAGGTCGGTATTCATAATGTTCTGGATAATCAGTGAATACAAACAGATATTAATTTCAGAAGGGGGAATTCTAATTTCCATGGGGATTGCCTCCCTCCCCCTCCTCAGACCGCCACCCAGAATTCAGCATCCAGGATGATATCCGTTGGAGGTTTAACAACGATTGTTGCCACGTCCGGCTAGGTGTACACTGGGCCAGTACCTGCGTCCCACCTCGGTTACACTATTCACAATCGTTTGGCAACACCTCGTCACAGTTCCGCAGGGATAGGACTAGACGCAATCATACGGAATACACAATGGCCTTCCCAGTCGCGGGAGGTGTGTGGGGCAGATGTGGCGACACGAAGGGCACCTTGTCATCTGAATACCCTAATAATTCCAAATCCAGATAACTAGACGACCCTGTGATGATACGGTATAAAAGGCGAAGAAAAGAAGAATTATAGAAAGGTCCTATCTTCCGATTAATATCGGTATAGTGTGCTTTATCGTAAAGCAGATATCTGTAAGTGTATACTACAGCCATTTGTTGATTTCCATGCACGAAAGGTAAGGAACTTGTTAAGTATCAAATAAACCAAAAAGTTTCAACAAACCATCAGCTAATCTAAGAAATGGACGTTAAGCAGTGTCGAGATTTTCTGTTAATACAGGGTGACAGAATAACGGGAATGTTTGAAATGAGTAGTGGCAGCCATGGGCAGATGGCAGCACTGCGGGATCGTGACAGTTACCGAGTAAACAGTCCACCATTTCAGTAATCATGGATAAGTGGAACGGACAACAGCGTGCATAAGCCATAAAAATGTTTTATAAAAAACGACGATAGTTTGGTAGCGACGGAAAGTGAGCTTCGACTTTTTATAATTTAGTACGTCATGATGCCGTTCCGTCGAAACACGCGATAAAATGTTGGATTAATAACTTTGAAGGGGCTGGATCTGCCCCCAAAATGAAACCGACAGGATGACCAAGAAGTGTGCGTTCTCCAGCGAACATTGATGTTGTACCGAGTCTGTCTTACGTGGCCCACGGCGTTCAATTCGCAAGCAAGCATCAGTGATTGGAATGTCCCGGGAGAGTGTTCGCAGAACTCTTCGTCTTGATTTAAAATTTCATACGTACAAACTACAGATGGTCCAACAATTGAATGACAACTATTACCGGTTACGATTAGGATTCTGTCAACAAATGGTAACAAAAATAAACAATGACGATGAATTTTGTAACCTCCCCACAAAAATTAATTAAATAATAATATGAATAAAGAATGTCATTCTAATTTTTTGTGTAACCTAAGAACAAAATTGGTTCCCATTTATAACCTCCCTACAGAAATTCATTCACATTTAACCTCCACACAAAATTAGTTTCCCATTTAATGGACCCACAAAATTCTTTTCTCTTTTAATGTAAGCTCGAAACAGAAAAATTCCTAAACCTAGTAATAAAAAAAAAAAAAAATTCAGTAACCTGGTAAATTTTGGACGACGGCAGTGCTGCGTCATGGCCCTGTAAGATCGTTCTGAATAAAAAGCAAAAATTCTTACCTCAATAAAGTCGCCAACTATCTGCTCTTACAATAGCTTTTTCCGGCACAGCTCTGTGCAATGCTGACCTATAGATTTGTCATTTATGAAAGGAAGCAACTGATTTTTCTTTTACAACAATCGGAATGATCATGGATTGGAGTAATTAGTAAATTCTTTAAATTGAAATAAATGCTTGTTAGAAATTACTTTATATGACAAAGATTATTATTAGGACAATTTTAAAAGATTTACATGGGAGTTCACATAACATTACTAGATATGCGCGAGGCTGCTTTTACCTTATACTATAACGCTCAGGCTCCGCCATCGCTGCACCACGACCGGCCCAGCCAACACGATGCACCAGACTGCACGCTAGCAACAACTTACTCCTACTGACACACAGTTCCTACTGCATACAACACCGCTCTTTGGTCTCAGATTCTCTTATAGCTTACATATCGCAGGCAGCGCATACCTCTTACAGTTTCTAAACCAGTTGTGGATGTCAGATGAGGCACATTTTTATCTCACAGGTTATGTGAATAAACAGAACTACCGTTACTGGGCAAACATATATATTAATGATGTTCATGAGCGCCCTTTACACGCTAGTAAAATGACAGTATGGTGTGGTGTTTCATCACATGAGATTATCGGACCGTATGTTTTCGCAAATGAACACGGAAACACAATAACTGTCAATGGTGATCGTTACGTGGAGATGTTACGAACTTCCGTTACACCTGTATTGACCAAGTTTCCAAACGTTCAAGAAGCTTGGTTTCAACAGAACGGAGCGACATCACCCACTGCACTGCAATCAATGACATATGTGTGAGAATTGTTTGGCAACCGTGTGATCTCACGATTCGGAAACATTCTCTGGCCCCCTAGATCACCAGATTTATCGGTTTGTGACTTTTTCTTCGGGGGTTACCTCAAGAGCGAAGTCCACTCGACTCGACCAAGAACCCCGGATGAGTTAAAACAGAGAATTGGGGATGCAATTCGTAATATCCCAGCTGAGATGTTGCAGCGGTCAATGAGGAATCTCAACAGCAGATTTCACGATGTATTCGCACAGGTGGACGCCATGTAAAGGACGTAATTTAAATGCTATCAATGTTTCGTAAATGGTAAAGTTGTAAGGTTTCAGTTACAATGAATGCAATTTCTTTCCTTCATCACTTCTAGTCGTATCGGATTGTGGAATTGTTCCCGTTATTCTGTGTCACCCTGTTTTATGCAATTACAATTTGTTAGATCAAATGTCTTCAAGTCAACAGCAGTCATTTAGTTATCGATTGAATATCAGCAAACAATTTTTTATGCGTAGAAGACAGCAATGTGTGCAACGCAGTGAAACTACATTGTTCTGCCAGTTTGTCAGCGAAAAATATAAAGGTCTTTCACGGACACTGTGTTACAACGCATACTGTTAGTGCAGTATATTGCGCACCTGTCAGTTTAGACGAGTAATGACTCATTATGAGAGCCATTATCTTTGTAAAGGTCAGTCAGTATGGCTTTATAATTATCCATTATCTAGCTTTTTCTCTGCGTATACCAGATTAAGTGAGTAATACAAGAAGTCACGACACTACGGCCATTTTCTCTTTCACTTTGAGCCTTGCTAAACCATACCATCCTCAAGATTGAGCTATTACTTTTTGCAATTAGTAGCTTTTTTAACAGGCCACCCATTTCAACTTTTCTTACCTGTTTATTAAACTCCACATACATCATTATCATTCCCCTTAAAACACAATATACCACTTTCCTTTAATAATTATGTTTTCCATAATCAGTTTACCAGAAACCAAGGTTGACGCTGTACAAAAAATATGTTGAAATTTTTCATGAATTATGTACAAACGCTTCATATCTGCAACTGCGTGCTTTGCTGACTTCACAAAAGTAGATACGATATCGCAGTGCCAGTGTTGCATCGTTCTCCTTAACAACACAGGTAATGCAATATCATATATTGGAGGTGGGAGTTGGCACCACATCTGCACACACAAATCACCTAATTGCAGTAAATTCCGGGGAAGGAGCGGTGAGCTGTGACACCACGTTCAACCAAATCCCAGATGTTTCCGATCGGGTTCAGATCTGGTGAACTGAGAGGCCAGCACATCGATTGGAACTCGTCGCTGTGTTCCTCGAACGACTCCATCACACTCCTGGACTTGTGACGTAGCGCATTATCTTGTTGAAAAACGCCACTACCGATGTTCGATACTTATTGGCTATCATGGTGCACTGCAAAAGCTCCACTGGGCCAAAAGCCGCCCACGTGAATTTTCCTCAGAGAATAATCGAGGCGCTACCAGCTTGTCTCAGTCCTGCAGTGCAGGTGTTTTGGAGCTCTTGCTGTGGAAGACGACGGACTCACGCCTTCCCATCGGCATGATGAAGGAAGTATTGTGATTCATCAGAGCATGGAATGCGCTGCCACTACGCCAGCGTCGAATGCCGATGGTCATGCGCCCACTTCAATCGTATTTGCCGATGTTGTGGTGCTAACCTTGGCACATTTGTAGGTCGTCGGCTGCAGAGGCCGATAGGAGCGTTCGGTGCACTGTGTGTTCAGACACACTTGCTCTCTGCCCAGCATTAAGGCCTGATGTTAGTTCTGCCACAGTTCACCGTCTGTCCAGCTATACCAGTGCGCCCAGCCTATGACGTCCGACATGTGGAGCGAGGGGTGGTCGCCCAGCCGCACGGCGCGTGGACGTGGTTTCAACTTGATTTTGTCACGTGTTGAAGACATAGCACTCCTCGAACACCCGGCAAGTCGTTCCGTTTCCGAAATACTCGTGCGGAGCCTCCGGGCTGTCACAATCTGCCCTCGGTCCAACTCAGATAGATCGTGCGTCTTTCTCACTGATGCTAAAAGTACCGTGCGTGTATCTGACTAACAGTCATTCCTCACCAGGTGACGCTAGGACGGGTCTATATCGATAGTAGGTCGGTGGTCAGAAGACTCTGGCTGATCAGTGTAGCTCTGGTTCTGTTATTATTAAGAGTGTATAGATCAAGAGTAAACAGACAAGTTCGAATTTATGTGATTTGATATTTTTACATTTTATTCACATAGCAATTGGACTGGAATTATTTCAGTTTTTCCTCAAATCAGAAGTTTTTCTTAACTACCATGATTAATTTCAAGCAACTGAACTTTTTTCTTGCAAAACTAGCCCTAGCGCATGACAATTTGATCCCATTTTGTCCATTTCCCAGTCTTAGTTTGACTAAGAAAATTGTAAAAATTTTTCTCTCAAATGATTAATTAAGTTTTTCTAATTACCGTTATTACTTTCTATAATTAGACATTTTTGTGCCAAACTACACCTCACGCTGGTCAGTTTGATACCCTATTTCCCGCTGTTCGTTAGGCTGTGAAAATTTGAATAAAAATCCATTTTTTTTAAATATCAGGGTCATTTTTTTTTTGTTTCGCTCAAAACATTTAACCCAAAACGTCAACTTGCGCTCTATCTCTGTGTCTATGCTATTCTATCACCGTGCCACCATAACACATGAAATAAATATACAGTACATATATGTCTTTATGAATTTGCGGTTTGCTATGATCCTTTACGTAAATTTGTCGGTGAAAATATGTAATTTCTTTGCTGCGAAACAACACTGTGTCCGACGTACAGTGAGAAGCCTATGCGAATTTCAGAGACAGAATGCAGCGCAGTTACTGTTCTTCTTGCTCGTAAGGTACCTTTCACATCGTAAAACATCTGCTATGGCACATATATAAGGTCTGTGGTCAATGCACTATACTAGTAACAGTGGGAGTCATATGTTAACCTATCGGGCGCCTCATATGCTGCTGCATGAAATCGCCAGTGGTTACGTGTAATAACAACCAGGTAAAAGGAACGTTACACCTCATGATGATGTTTAAACATTGAAAATGTTTAAACATCTAAACACCAAGTGGATTAAATAATACTATTTCTTTCATTCAAGCTATGGATCCGGCTGTAATTGGCTGTGTAAGTCAGCTTAAACTTCTGCGAATTCAAGGGCATACCACCTCCACTAGATCATGCCTACTAAAGCACTGCGATTCTCAAATCTGTCTTCGACTGAGTATAGATTGTGTTTGAAATACTTAATAGGTCGAACACGTGTGTCATCTGTTTGTTAACTTTTGAAAATTTCCAGACCACACCGAATGCTGAACTGAAAACATACGTTAATGTTAGAAGTTTAACCGTTATTCAAGCGGAGGATTAAGAATTTCTTGACACGGAGCGCGCTGTACCTCATGCTGGGACGAGAGTCATCATCACACATACCACTTACGTGTATTCTTTAACAATCACAGATTTCCATCAGTGTTCTTTAACGATCTACTCATGGTGCTAGATACAGTTTCTCAATTTGCCCAGTTCATTACGTATAACACGAAGCCCTACTACCAAGGACACCACGAAATTATTGGATCACAACTTAAAATATTAAACACGTGTCGCAACTATGAAAAACTGGCAAAGTGCGAATAAGAACTCGCTCACTGATGCTTCCGTACTAGCTTAATTATTCACCCAGTGAACCTAGAATCACGACGACTTTGCCTGTTATAGATATCGTTACTGGCATGATACCGGTTCCGGGAATTCCAAGATTGTAGCAAAATATATACAGTGTTTCTTGAGACTAACCTGAACTTAACAAAAGAAGCGAACAGGGGACTTCAGTTTACGCATGTGCAGAGAGAGCAGATTTAATAAAACATTTTTTCTTTACTTATTAAAAAACTTTGAGTGATACGCCTATCCATCCGTGAGAAAAGGGTTCTTAACAGAAGTATAGACAGAAAGACAGGTAAAAAATTGAGAAAAAAATTTTTTTTCCTTGTGTTATAATTACAGATTAACAATGTCATGAATTTTTTCTTTGCCTGTACTGTGAAACCTAGCTTCTTGCCAAATTTCATGATTATACGTCAACCATATAGATTTCGATGAGTGAATTTGCTTGTATCAAATATGCGTCATAATTGCCATATCTTCTGATTGCGTTGATTTAAAAACTTAAATTCCTTACTTCGTCTAGGGGTCATAGACTTCAGTATGTGACATAAATCTGATACTGCTACCCCTTGCTGAAAGAAAGTTGTCTTCAGACGAACAACAAAGGGATGTTAAACGCGTTTCGTTTCTACCGATTTGGGGAACGAATCCTAAAAAGTAAGCGTTGGAAAATGCGAAACTCTGTAATTTACTACAACAAAAGAAATGTATTGTAGTACTGCCTGTTAATAGGATTAATGTTTAAAAACTATAATCATAATATGTAAATAAATAACAACATGTGGAGTGGCAGTGAACATTTACATTCAGCCGGGTCTGGGTAATGCATTGGCGTGGTTTATTGCTTGGACGGCGGTAATATGTGGAACATCGACGAAATACGTATTTCGTAAGGCTACACTATTTTGAATCAGTAGACTGTTTCCCGCCAATGCTCGTGAGTTCGAGATCTACGTCAGATGCCGAGCATATAGAAGGATATACCATACGGATAGTCACTTGTTTTCTCGCAGGAGGTAACTAAATATCATTCGAAATATCTCAATATGGTTGAAGGTATACGCCTTGTAACTTACAGAAACTGCTAGGAAACGTTTTCCAGAGAATAACTAGGGTACCTCAGCAGTCTTATTCATGAGAAAATTCTAGTATTCGCTCGCAAAGACAAGTATCACTAATAATTAACAAAAGTGTTACACAGATGCAAAGTGATAAACCCTAATGGTGCACCGAAGAAGTTTCCATTTTTACTCGCTTTAAACAAATTTTCTCGGGCAGGAATATAATGAAACATTGACTACATCGGAAAACTTTCCTCATGTTGCCTGTGAAACAATCGGAAAAAGTCCCTAATGAGCTCTCCATCACGATGGTCACTTACTATAAGTGAAAATCGTATCAGACGTTGTTTCCATTGGCCTTGTAAGTTGAGTTTCGGTCACTGAACGTATGCCGGTGTGAAGGTTTTAGTGATTACGCAGGGGACCAGCGCATGTTGTCGTGACGTAACTTTGGATGCGGCAGATATAACCTCCATCCGTTACGGACTGTCGAAACCGTTGGAAAAGAACTTTCACCCCGTGATATCATTAGCAGTTGTTTTAGCTCCTCGTGGAAGTAAAACGAAATAAAAACCCATCTACACGATACGTGATTGTCAGAAGGGTTAACGTTCGAGGAACATTTGTGGAAGATAGCTTCGTACTTCAACGAGGTCAGTGTCTCCATCTCCTTGGCCTTTAGTGCAGCTAGACCCCATTTCAATATAAAACTGACAATTAAGTCATCCGTTTCTTTTTACTTTTTTAAATTTGCAAAGCACAAGGCGAACTGCTCATTAATACTATATCAGAAACCGCCACCCCCCACCCCTTTCTTTAAATAATTCAGCTCTCATGTGTAAAACAGCTTCAAACATCTGATTACATTGAAAATGAGCTAATATTCTGAATATCTGCCGCTATGTATGTAAAGTCATTGTTGTTGAAGATAAAATCCGTATTAAGTTGGTTTTATTAGTTTTAAGAAAAGCTGCGTTTCACGGATTACGAGGTCCATGACGTCATAATTTCTGATCTATGTGGCGTAAATAATCCAGTATTGCAGGTACATTCAGTGGCGCGGAATACGTCGTTACCGTCTGCAGAATGTATTGTGAATAGAGATCATAGTTAAGTAGTAATAAATGAAAACGTCCCCCTGGCACTGAAGATTTATTGCATGAACTCAGTCTGAACTGTATGAACGTAGTAAGCCATAAAGTTTTTTCCTTTCATTAATTTGTGTATTTGGTAGGTGAGGTGGGGTGGGGTGGGGGGGGGGGGTGGGGGGAGGTGACTGCGAGAAAAGCTTAGCCAAGGCTTGATATTAAAGTTTGTTTGAAGTCACCAACTTCTCTCACTCTGAAATACTCGACGATAATATCTGGATAATTTGCGCGCCGTGAGTTGCTAGCCTCAAGACACGTACACATTGTCTATCTTTAATACTCCAGTAATTGTGTTAAACTTTCACTATAAGACTGTACATCTTTATGGGTATATCACGACAGCATTTAAAATTCTGTCAGTACTTAAATGAAATACTGGAAATAAAACTTTTCTTGCCCTTGGAAAACGTAAGATAGTTAACCTGCAAATAGATTGGGACGATTTTAGACGTTAAGTTCAATAGATTAACAATTCTCGCGAACCAGTGAATTAGTGAAAACCATAACAAAATTCAGACAGCAGTTCCTGAGATTATCCCGCGCATACAGACAGAACCTGTGACTAGTGACTTTAGCTCACCTATGTGCAGATTACTTACTTATTAATGGTACTACGGATCGCCAGATCACTTAATTAATCGGACTCCCTAGACGAAAGAATATTGCGTGCAGCTGTGTGATAGGAACTTCATTTGAATTAATGAAAAAAAATTTGAACGTTAAAATTATCGTATTTGACAAAACTCACGTAAGCTAAACTTTCTCGGTGCATGAGGAGACCTGTCTCATTGCACAAACTGATTTACGTGGAAAATTATTAAATTACATAATATTCTGTTGTAGAAGGTAGAGCATTTGTTGCTCTCGTGTACTCATAATTTTTTGGACGTGGCTCCTCTCCGATCGTGTTAAATAAAATGGTTCAAATGGCTCTGATCACTATGGGACTTAACAGCTATGGTAATCAGTCCCCTAGAATTTAGAATTACTTAAACCTAACTAACCTAAGGACATCACACAACACCCAGTCATCACGAGGCAGAGAAAATCCCTGACCCCGCCGGGAATCGAACCCGGGAACCCGGGCGCGATCGTTTTAAAACTCCACAAGACTTCGCTCACTAGGGTTAAGGGCTAGCACGTTCGGTGGAATGGAAATAGGACAGACTGACGTAATGGCAATTCCAGGTTTGCACCAAGTCGGAGTTAGTGTACTGTTTTTGTACAATGGTTTAGTATGTTCTGTGTTATTACAGTATGAAAATCCAAATAATTTATTTGAGCATGCATACACGTTTCGTGTAACGTGTACTAACATTGCCCGCGAGTAGCAGACACTGATGTTCGAGTCCCGATACGAGAAATAGTTTTAGTAAGTCACATTTCTACACTGCAGCGTATGCTCGCGAAATAGGAAATGCATTCCATAGTAGTTATAAACCTTGAACTGCGGGGAGGCCAATCACTATAGGCAGCCATTTTCCAGGAGGTTTCATCATAAAGAATAACGAGAGAGTATCTGTGCAATTTGAATGAAATGGTGAGGCAGGATGGAGATGGAACTTACGAGCCTCAGCTATACAGTGGTGGAAATATTTATTGCGTCACCATAAATTATTTCATCTTTTTGTCTTTTGCAGCAGTTTGCCTCAGATTATACCAGTCCCATTGTTGCTAAACTTTGTTGACATATTCTAGCCTTTATAATCTGAATACTTCGCGCATGTTTTCCAACAATACACAACTCTTTGTTGTTGTCGTTTGGTTTTACAATGAAACCAATGTTTATACTGCCATTTTGAGTTGAGACTTTGCTGTGAGAACATGGGCAGGTCAATTGAATTAACGCCAGAAAAGAAAGCTGCTATACTTGCTTGTTCGTGTGTTGGTCTCAGCACCAGAGAGATAGCCTCTAAGATACGATTTAATCAGTGTACGATTTCGACGTTACTGAAAATATACAGGGAAAAATAAAATGTTGATCTTGAGGAAAGAAGAGGTCGGAAAAGGCGTCTACTGCCAAACAGGACATGGTATTGAAAAGGATTTCGCTCAACGACCGCCGTCTATCATCAACTGAACTAAAGCGAGACTGGGAAGAAATGTGCGACATCTCAGTATCGAGTAGAACTGTAAGAAACAGACTACTGGAGGCTGGACTCTCAGCCCGTCGTCGCAGATGGAAGCCTTTATTGACCAAGATAATGCGACAACAGCGACTAAGACAGGCAAAGGCACATGCAACATGGACACCAGAGATGTGGAACAGTCATCTTTTCAGACGAGTCCAAATTTAATCTGCATGTCTCAGATGGAAAAGTGTTGGTGCGTCGAAGAAAAGGTGAGGAGTTTTTGCCATCATGCGCAACACATACAGTCAGACACCCATAAGGGCAGATGGTCTGGGGGTGCACTTCCAGTCACGGAGTAGGCCGTCTGGACTTCATCAATGGCACTGTCAACGCAGATATTTACATGAGCATCGTTGAACGGAAGCTTATGCCAACCACTGGAGACCACTTTGGAGATGTTTCCAATTGCATTTTTCAAGATGACTCCGCTCCTTGCCATAGAGATTTGAAGGTGAGTCCTATGACTAATATTTGTACCAAACACAAAGCAGATTACTTTCTTGGTTAATTATCACATACTTCTACATTTCAGGTAAAATCTTTCCTTCGACAAAATGGGGTTCGAGTATTAGAGTGGCCTGGAAACAGCCCTGATCTCAATCCTATTGAGAACTGTTGGAAGGTTATGGGAAATGCTATCACCATAAAGAAGCCACAGAATAAACGGGAGCTGTTGGAGACCCTTGTGCTTGTGTTGTTTCACGAACTAGTGAGGAGTACATTAAAAAGTTAATTCTTTCAATGCCTTCACGAAGCCAAGCGGTGTTTAAGGCGCGTGGTGGAGCAACAAAGTGTTAAACGCAACAGTGTATTCATATGATGCAATACAAACACTAAAACCCATCAGTGTTATATTACAACATTAATATGCAGCGTTTCTTTCAACATGCAGTGTTTCTTTCAACATTAATATTCACATTTCAGAATAACAAACAGACTAGCTGACATATCCAGTTACACTCATTTTTCGAGAAAGTGTCAAATTATAAAAAACAAACATTTTTATAGAAACGAAAATTAAGAATTAAAACAAATTGACAAAAATTATGTGTATATACATTTCTGATAGAAATCAAGAGAAATCAGGTAAATTTAGCTTCGTTATTCAATGATTGTAACAAAAATTGTTAATTGTAAGAGGTGATGCAATAAATATTTCCACTGTAGCTGAATGAGAATAACAAAATAATTGGCAGTTGACCATGAAAGGGATATTTTTAAGTGGGGGAGGGGTGTGGTGTGGTGAGGGGGGGGAGGGGGGTGGAGGTGTCAGTTCTCTGTTTCGCGTAAGCGCAGTATGTCTCTAGTGGCAACAACTGGCAGTTCCTACTTATTGCGTTCATACGTTCCACTTTAGCGTGGAGATCTATCACTTTACAGGACCATAATAGTTTTATCATTTCACAAAGGAAACGTACCACACAGAGAAACAAATCATACAAGAACAATTTACAACAATTATTTTACATCGCGCAATTGTCGTTCACAATTGACTGGTAACCGTCAGAGCGGACCGTTACAACACTGTTCAGAACACAGTGGTGTGACCAAACTTGTGCTCTGACTGATTGTTGCCCTTAACAACAAGCTGTAGGTCACATCGATATCCTGGTCCAGTTATATTATCAGCTCCGTTTACGACAGATAGATACCTATGGTTATGGTGCCTATCCACACAGTTTTAACGTGCCACATTTAATCAGCTGAAATGTTTTTAGCTTTGGTTCAATATCAGTTTATGGTGCGACAGTAATAGAACACTAGTTACGTTCGTCAACAGTTATACATGAAATCGACCTCGGCCTTCGCTTTGGTGGTTTAGGATGGCTGCCGAACTGTTAGATAAAATTTTTGCCTCAAGTGTGCGAGACCAATGACCGGGGTCACTTTCCTTGATAGATATGAATCTCACCCAAACCGGTTGAGTTACTAAGGCCATTTTACTTGAGAATAAAAATGATTTTCGTGGTATCCTGGGTACTTTATCCTACGTATTATTACCGAGAATCTGTAATAACAGGGTGTATACGCCCCGGGACAACCGGGAAAAACCCGGGAATTTTTTCATCTGGGAAAAACTCGGGAATTTCTTAGAATTCCGAGAATTTTTCATTATTTTAGTTTTCAGTTAAATTTTTGTAATTTCGACTGGTAAGAACTGATATTCTCACAAAGAATTTTACTGTATCCCGCCACTGCAGAACAATACTGCTGTCATAAAACATAAACGAGACAAAAAAATTAAAGTAGAATTTAAGTTGCAAAGGAAATGCGCCATTTACAACGAAACACCGTGCACACAAGCGTTTGCCAACAGCGAAATGTGTCAAAGGCTATAGGACGAAGACTATACAATTCTTCATAACAACAAACTGCTTCCGATGACCTTGACGTCACAACTGGTCACATCAGGTTCGTTTGAAAGAGTTGCTAGCGGCCTGTTGCGCGTGCGCTGTTGAGTCGTCTATGAGCAGTAGCTTCTGCCGCTTCTGCCTACTTAAAGTGTGGCTGTTAGTAGGAGTGTTAGCTGTATCAGCAGGACCAACAAGAAGCCAGATGCTACCCGGAAAAATTTTTCTGGCGAACGCAAGCTGCTAGATTCGCATATGCGCAGAGCAGTCTGAGTTGTAGTGGGGAGGGGGAATAGTCTCCACTTTTAGTGATTGTGCTATTTACTCTTTATTTACAGCTCTCACGTTAAATGAAAACAAACTGTAATTCTGTGGCCGGGAGCTATCAAGTGCATTAAAATAATTCACCTAATTACGGAAGGCTAAAATATGTCATTAGTTTCAGTTTTCTGATTTTATTTTATTTCCACGTTTTTGGCAGTCAAGCATTAATGGCCTTGCAGGACAATGAAGTTATTTTTGTCGATCTGCTAAAGAAATTTGCCTTTTATTAGTCTTTTTCGCACAGGCAGTAAAGTTATTTGAAACGAAGTGTTTTATTCCACACGACTGGCTAGCTCCAACTATTTGCTAAATTTCAAATCCACGTTTTCATCTTCCGGCACGTATGGCATTACGCTATAATGAAGAACCAAACATCAGATAATACAGTATCAGTACCCCCAGAAAATTTGCATCGCGAAAACTTTATATCAGGTTGGGGCCTACATCTTTGTGAATCTGGACACACTTTAAGCCGAATTATCTATTTTTGTATTATTTACGAAATTCCGATGTTTTCCGAGTATCATATGATGCCCTGTTTCGTTTATGACGTAATGTAAGATCCATTTATGCTATGCAAGACCTGTAAATGTTACATGCATACGAACATGCGGGCTTCCTACGTCATCGTAGTTACGCATGGGCAGTAACACCTGTTTTCTGGCGTTGTCTGATAATTTTTGAAACGAAAATACTGCAAATGATGGTTTGAAAAGCGTTACCTTCAAAGTAAATTTAATTTTATGCAAGATGAATTATATACGAGAATGTCCTTTGAATTTCTTAAATAACAGAGAGTTTGACTCTCGTTTAAAGCTTAACACTTTGAAGACCAGACACTTAACGTCATTATTTAAAATTTTACTGGCACATTTGCGTGATGTATCTTAAAGTGTAACACACGGAAAGAAGACAAATACTATACGTTAAAGCTTAGCTTTTCGTGTAGCCACACTATGTACATTAATTTAAACCATTAATTTTTCCTATTTGTATGTTAACGCTTCATAACAGTGATGTTACTATTGGCTGACTACATCACGTGCCCTGTCGTTTGAAGATCTGCTGTCATCGGCTGGCGAGATCACGTGATGTGAGCTGTGACTGGTTTACAAAAGCATCGAAATCTTGATTTCACTAAAGTGCTGTGATTGGTGGAACTCGAATATATACTTTCGAGATACGAAAATAAGCAGCGTACATGTTGCTGCACATATAAGCTTGTCCCAAAACGCGCGTGTGTGTTTTTTCTTTTTTTTCCCGGTATGTGTTCGTTTTCTAACGTGCCCGGAAGTTCTACACCGGTCTGTAAAACCTAAACCATTCAAACACTGATAAGTTTATAAGTTTTACAGATCCGAGGGAAAGTTTATTGTCACTTAATCGGGTAAAATGTGTATTTTCACCCAGAAGAAAGTATACTTTTAACCGGGAAATTCGGGAAAAATCCGGGAATTTTTTTCCTTGTCCCCGTATACACCCTGAATTAAATACTAAACAAAATGTGAACGTTTGTACCGATCATAAAACTGCTGAAAAGTGATCAGCGAACCATAAGTACATTCGCTTCGTAACAACCTACTCAGCATATTGTAAAACAAATATTACATTTCACCTCATTTAGAGATGTATGATATCTTACTACTGTGTTAATTTTTTGCAGAGTTGTGCACTTCGCTTAGTTTTGTTAACCTTATAGATCTTTCTGTAGCATTGCCAGAACGTTTGCAAGTGTGCATCAGACACGAGCTGCAATTAGCATTGGTTAAATTTTTGTCATTATGTAGGTCATGAGTGGTATTGAAGGAAGGGCAAGTCGAAGCACAACTTTATTACGTGCTGTCATTTTTATCATGGCGTAACAGCGGCATTGTAGCAACAATGTTACCGACGAGTCTGTTGTTCATTGACCATGGGACGCCTGTTTATGTGGCTGGATGTTCTTCAGCTGCGTCAACTGTATTGAGAGAAAGATATTAAGCCACCTGTTCAGCCAATGTTATAGCCTGTTCTTCGTGTTTTAATGTTTTGGAAACAGTATTTGTGAGGGACATGGGGATATCAACTGATAGACATCCAAACTAATGCTTGGATTTTTTGAATCTATTTTGCGAATCCTTTGATCTCACACAAGAATAAAAGTGTACCGTATATTTCGGCAGATGAAACGATTTTGAAGCCATTTTGACTATTTTTCGACCGTGACTGTCTCAAGAAATATATAAGGTCTTTTAAATTACCGCCACCAGTCACAGACTTCGTTAACTATTGTACTATTTTATATATTTTGCGACATGTTTCTAAGGAATACATCTTCAGGCTAAATGGCATTACAAAAACATTTTCACAAAAAGATCATACCGATGTTACATAGCCTTTTCATAAATTTTGCGGTTACCTTTGTTCTTCTGGCGTGGCAGTCTCGTTGTGATGAGCTGAGGTGTTACCATTTCCGTGGCTCTCTTGGCTTTCGTGGTCACTGTTCACAAATTTTCACTAACGTAAGAGTACCTTGGAAACACGATCACAAAAACGAATCTGTAGAGCAGATAAATAAATAATACGATAGTTAACAAAGTTTGTGACTGGTAGAGGTAATTTAAAAAACCTTTGCAGATGAGACGATAGCCGAACATCAAAAAATGGTACCCAAACTCAGGTCGTGTTATACGACACATACGAAACTTAGATTGAAAGTTTTATGAATGAAAACATCGCTCACCAATGCATTTAAAACGCTGCAAAATCCGCGCAATCGTCATCTAAGGAAAGCAGCTCCTCAAGTACATGCTCACTTTCGTTGTTGAGAAGCTCGACATATGGGTACCATTCTGCACCTCGTGATTTACGCTTCGTTGTCAGTATCCCATAAAATTTCGTCCTCAGTGCCATCCACAGTATTGGGAATCCCACATTTCTTGAAGGATTTTATCACTATTTCCACTTTCACTTTTCCCATGATTTGATCTCACGACATCATGCAATGCATGAAGTGATGCAGCCCGCATAGCTCTACCTTTCGTACACGATTTTCGCCACTCATCTTCCAATTGTTCCTTTGTTCACGTATATGGTCTTTGAATGGTTTATTCAGAGAGACGTCTAAAGGCTGCAGAATCGAAATCAAACCACCCAGTATAACAGCAGTCTTAGTACTGTTTCGTGCTATGTGATTTTTGGTGTTCTCAGTTACGTGACTAACTTAGTTGATTTTGTAGTGCACCAGGTCGCCTGTGCCACACATTTTCCGCCCACAGTTTTACACCATTCTCCTGCATCCATCCCTTTTCGCGTGCAAATGTACAAAAATGTGTGGTGCAAATATTGTATTAGGAATGGTTTTGCACTTGAAAATGACCATGGGTTTTAACTTATGGTTAGTTCCATCTACATACATTTTAATAACAGGTCTACTATAAATCAGGCATTTTCATCGCCTGTACTTCTGACTTGTACAGTTTTTACTCCTTTTATTTCCACAGTTCTGTTGTTTGTCATACCGAAGTTCATCAGTGCGTATTACTAATATGATGTAATCGATGCTTGTGTTTTTGCCTCATACGAATAGCAAACTTACGAAAGTTCGTAACTTTATCGTGAAGATATTTTGGTAATTTTGCTGAAATTTTTGTTTTCTGCAGTATTACTTGATTGGTGCTGTTCACGGAACGATTGCAGTAGCGTACTGTTGCTTTTAAATTGTTTGCCATGCTCTGGTCTGGCACGTTACCGCTTCAGTGCATAAGCCCTAATCATATTTCTTGTAACGACGTAACTATTCTACCTCTGTTCTTGTACCCATTCTGTAACGCTGGCCAGCAAACTATTCCTTTCCTCACAGAACACTTTTCCATTGGCAATTTTTTAATAGCATCTTCATTCTTTTGCCAGTCTCTTACCATCTTCTCTGTCGCACCGAACCCCTTGCTGCATTGTTCGATTCTTTGGCCTATTCTATGACCTTCACCTTGAATCTTGCTTCGTGTTTCCTTCTTTTTGTTGGTTCCATAATTAGGCACACGATTTATTAATTTTACGGCCATTACACTTAAGTACTAACTGTCTGAACATACAAAACAACCTACGACCATACTTGTAACAATATTACAAGAAGGAAAGTTGCTACTCACCATATAGCGGAGATGCTGAGTCGCAGATAGTCAAAACAAAAAGATTATCACAATTATAGATTCCGGCCGTTAAGGCCTTCTGCAACGATAGACAGAGATACGCACACATGAACACACACACGCAAACGCAACTCACACACACGGCTGCAGTCTCAGGCAACTGAAACCACCGTTAGTTTCAGTAGCATTTGAATTTTGTTTGTTTGTGAGAAGATTGTGTATTACCTCGTGAAAGAAACGAAAACGGAAACCTTCGGTAGCAGCGGGATCATGGATTATCGAGCCTGCGGGGTAACCTTACCCGATGTTGCAGCTCGCGTGAGTCGGTATACCATGACTTTGAGCAAATCGTATAACTTAACGTCATACAGGAGCTGAACGGTCCCAGACGACTAGCACCCACTCAAGTGAGCAGGATCGTACAACCACATCACTTACGTTGATTCTATAAATGGGCTTATTACCAGCAACGGATCCACACGGATAGTTTGGTGACATCTGAGACGTCACGAACTGCCAACACGACGAGTATTGTGGCAGCTTCCATTGACGTGGTGGCAAAGAAAGGCACACCTATAATAATGCGCCCAACTACAACATTGTACAGAGGAGTCGTACCATGTAACTTTTTCTGACGAGTCCCGCTTCTGTGTTCAGCATCACGAAGAGGGCATCCTTGCATGGAGGCTCCGAGCAGAATCAATGGTGCGAAACTGTATTCGTCATCGTC
Organism: Schistocerca piceifrons; assembly: GCF_021461385.2. Classification (NCBI taxonomy): domain Eukaryota; kingdom Metazoa; phylum Arthropoda; class Insecta; order Orthoptera; family Acrididae; genus Schistocerca; species Schistocerca piceifrons. Next base: position 1,020,824,929 of record NC_060139.1, on the reverse strand, counting down.
ATACGGGCGCAGCTCCTTTCGTGATGGTATGGGGTGCCATTGGATGTACAACACAATCACCTCTTGGTCGCGTAGTCTACAGTTTGGGTAGTAGGCTTAATATTTCTGTCATTCTATAACTGGTGGGTGTGCTCTCCTTCGAGGTTTCAATGACGGCTTCTTTCAACAAGATAAAACGAGACCGCATGTTGCCCGTGCTGTTCTGACCCACCTCGATGTGGAGAGTGTTTGTCTACGGCTCTGGGCTGCACTTTCTGCAAATCTCTCACACAACTAAACCATCTGAGTTACATTTCCTAGAGGCAAGCAGGCCAAAATCCGCCACCCACTGTGAATGGCTTAAAAGTATCATTCATACAGTCTCATGGAGACTCGATACTAGTACTAGTAATAGTAATAGTGTTCCATAGATTTCGTGTTTGTTTTGAATGCAGTCAAAGAGAGTCCCTTTAGTCAGCTGTAGTGCCAGTAGCGCTAGCATTTGTTTTGAATACAGTCCAGAGACAGGTAGTGCATATTTTCATTGTTTTCAACAAGAAGTGTCTAGTAACCACAGTTTAGTCAGCTATCAGCCGCCTTTAGTGAATTAGCAGTCTAGTTAAGTTGATTAACTCCCTACAGTAAATTGATTTCTTAGGATGGATAGGACGTGCGACTGCTGTGTACGGACGCAGGAGGAGCTGGCCACAGTTCGCGAACAGCTGAACGTGCTGATGGTCGCGGTCAGCCTTCTTCAAGCTGCTGCCTCGGAGTGTAGCGGCAGTGGGGAGTCTGGTGCATCGCATGGTACACCCCAGGTGTTACATGCTTCACCCACGGTCCCTGCTGTCGAGACATCTTCGCGGGTACCGGGCGCGGTTGGGCCACCCTCTCCCCAAAGGGAGTGGCGGGTTCAGCGGCGTTCGCGACGCACGAAGCGGAGGGTCAATGTGGAGGCTGGCCGTGTGGCATCGCCCGCTCTGCCTGTGAGTGGACATGTGGCCGCTCCTTCAGCAGGGCCCGAGCAGGCACACGGGGGTAGGGGTTTATTAGTGATTGGGAGCTCCAACGTTAGGCGGGTGATGGAGCCCCTTGGGGAAATACCGGAAAGGTCGTGGAAGAAGGTCAGTGTTCACTCTGTCTGCTTGCTGGGGGTCTCATCCGAGATGTGGAGGAGTCCCTGCCGGCGGCGATAGAGAGCACTGGGTGCACCCGACTGCAAATTGTTGCTCATGTCGGCACCAATGTCTCCTGCCGTCTGGGTTCAGAGGTCATCCTCAGTTCATACAGGGGTTGGCGGAGTTGGTGAAGGCGGAAAGCTTCGCTCACGGGGTGGAATCAGAGCTAACTATTAGTAGTATCGTTTCCAGAGCCGATCGCGGTCCTCTGGTTTGGAGCCGAATGGAAGGCTTAAACCAGAGGCTCAGACGATTCTGCGAAGATCTGGGGTGCGAATTTCTTGACCTCTGCTATCGGGTGGAGAAATGTAGGGATCCCCTGAATAGGTTAGGCGTGCACTACACGCAGGAAGCGGCTACAATGGTAGCGGAGTACGTGTGGAGTGCACATGTGGGTTTTTTAGGTTAGAGAATTCCTTCCTTAGGCCCGACAAGACGCCTCCTGAGACGCGACAACATAGTAGTAGGCAAAATGCAACAGGGAATAACAATATTAATGTGGTAATAGTAAACTGCAGGAGCGTCTACAGAAAGGTCCCAGAACTGCTCTCATTAATAAACGGTCACAATGCCCACATACTACTAGGGACGGAAAGTTGGCTGAAACCAGATGTATTCTAAACACAGATTGGAATGTATACCGCAGAGACAGGCTGGACAGTGAAGGGGGAGGCGTGTTTATAGCGATAAAAAGTACAATAGTATCGAAGGAAATTGACGGAGATGATAAACGTGAAATAATTTGGGTGAAGGTCACGGTTAAAGTAGGCTCAAACGTGGTAACAGGATGTCTCTATGGCCCCCCGGGTTCAGCAGCTGTTGTGGCAGAACACCTGAAGGAAATTTGAAAAATATTTCGAGTAGATTTCCCGACCATGTTATAGTTCTGGGTGGAGATTTTAATTTGCGGATATAGACTGGGAGACTCAAACGTTTATAACGGGTGGCAGGGACATAGAATCCAGTGAAATCTTTTTAACTGCTTTATCTGAAAACTACCTTGCGCGGTTAAACAGAGAACCGACTCTCTGGCGATAACATATTAGACCTTCTGGTGACAAACAGACCCGAACTATTTGAAACAGTTAATGCAGAACAGGGAATGATCGATCATAAAGCGGTTACTGCATCGGTGATTTCAGCCGTAAATAGAAATATTAAAAAAGGTAGGAAGGTTTTTCTGTTTAGCAAAAGTGACAAAAGGCAGATTTCCGAGTACCTGACGGCTCAACACAAAAGTTTTGTCTCAAGTACAGATAGTGTTGAGGATCAGTGGACAAAGTTCAAAACCATCGTACAATTTGCGTTAGTTGAGAATGTGTCAAGCAAGATCGTAAGAGATGGAAAAGAGCCACCGTGGTACAACAACCGAGTTATAAAACTGCTGGGGAACCAAAGGGAACTTCACAGCAAACATAAACATAACCAAAGCCTTGCAGACAAACAGAAATTACGCGAAGCGAAATGTAGTGTGAGGAGGGCTATGCGAGAGGCGTTTAATGAATTCGAAAGTAAAGTTCTATGTACTGACTTGGCAGAAAATCCTAAGAAATTTTGGTCTTATGTCAAAGCAGTAGGTGGATCAAAATAAAATGTCCAGACACTCTGTGACCAAAATGGTACTGAAATAGGTGACGACAGACTAAAGGCCGAAATACTAAATGTCTTTTTCCAAAGCTGTTTCACAGAGGAAGACTACACTGTAGTTCCCTCTCTAGATTGTCGCACAGATGACAAAATGGTAGATATCGAAATAGATGACAGAGGGATAGAGAAACAATTAAAATCTCTCCAAAGAGGAAAGGCCGTTGGACCTGATGGGATACCAGTTCGATTTTACACACAGTACGCGACGGAACTTGCCCCCCCTTCTTGCAGCGGTGTACCGTAGGTCTCTAGAAGAGCGTAGTGTTCCAAAGGACTGGAAAAAGGCACAGGTCATACCAGTTTTTAAAAGGGACGTCGAACAGATGTGCAGAACTATGGACCTATATCTCTGACGTCGATCAGTTGTAGAATTTTGGAACACGTATTACGTTCGAGGATAATGACTTCTCTGGAGATTAGAAATCTACTCTGTAGGAATCAGCATGGGTTTCGAAAAAGACGATCGTGTGAAACCCATCTCGTACTATTCGTCCACGAGACTCAGAGGGCCATAGACACGGGTTCCCAGGTAGATGCCGTGTTCCTTGACTTCCGCAAGGCGTTTGCTACAGTTCCCCACAGTCGTTTAATGAACAAAGTAAGAGCATATGGACTGTCCGACGGATTGTCTGATTAGATTGAAGAGTTCCTAGATAACAGAACGCAGCATGTCATTCTCAATGGAGAGAAGTCTCCCGAAGTAAGAGTGATTTCAGGTGTGCATCAGGGGAGTGTCCTGGACCGTTGCTATTCGCAGTATACGTAAATGACCTTGTGGATAACATCGGAAGTTCACTGAGACTTCTTGCGGATGATTCTGTGGTATATCGAGAGGTTGTAACATTGGAAAATTGTACTGAAATGCACGAGGATCAGCAACGGATTGACGCATGGTGCAGTGAATGGCAATAGAATCTCAATGTAGACAAGTGTAATCTGCTGCGAATACATAGAAAGAAACATCCTTTATCATTTAGATACAATATAGCAGGTCAGCAACTGTAGATAAACTCCAGCGGAAGCCTTTGCAGGAGAGACGCTCAGTAGCTCGGTACGGGCTTTGTTGAAGTTTCGAGAACATACCTTCACCAAGGAGTCAAGCAATATATTTCTCCCTCCTACGTATATCTTGCGAAGAGACCATGAGGATAAAATCAGAGAGATTAGAGCCCACACAGAGGCATGCCGACAATCTTTCTTTCCACGAACAATACGAGACTGGAATAGAAGGGAGAACCGATAGAGGTACTCAAAGTACCCTCCGCCACACACCGTCAGGTGGCTTGTGGACTATGGATGTAGATGTAGGTGTAGATACGCAGCAGGGTTGGAACTATTCGAGGTTGAAGGTCTGTGTAATAAATTTCGCACATTGCGTCCCCCCAAATCAGCAATATATTTCATTATGTGTTCTTCCTATCTCACTGTATATGCACAGTAAGTAATATATAGTAATTATCTTTCCTCCAAGATTTTTTAGTTTTATTGGCCAATAATTTATGATGTTTGAAGTTCTTACACGGAAAATATTCATTATTTTCTGAATGTCTATACCAACAGTCACACAAATCAATTCATAGATCTCCTTGCTGACAGATGTAATAAAAATCTGTTCTGTCCACCAGTTGTCTCCCTTTTATTATTATTAGAATAGCGTAGGCCTCGACTCCTTGTGAATATCAGTATGATGTTTTCCCAACTGGATCATATCGCAAGATGTAACCGAGAAGATGTAATGTGTTGGGTGATTGTTCGTAGAAGCACGTCCTCGGAAGCCACTTAACGTCTGCATGAGAAGACGCTCAAGTAACTTCAGCCATCGAGGTCCGATGAGGGTCTCCGACAGGCTTTTGCACGTACTTATTGAACGCAAAGCGTCGTTATCTCTCTCTCTCTCTCTCTCTCTCTCCCATTAATTACTGAACGTTGGTTTTGTAATCTTGTAATCTAGCCTTTTGATGGGAGAATTACATTTAACAAGATTCTACCAGTGAGTTTAATTTTGGTAGCTGCTTTTCCTACAACTGGTATTATGTAGTCGTTTATTTCAATTTGCTCCATACGGGTACTGCAATATATTTTACCTATTTTCGTGTTTTTTAGTTATTTTACTTTCGAATTATGTCCCTTCAAACAGTCTCTTCTTTTTGTCGGTGTTTCCATATGTTCCTCTCCTCACCGATTCTAGTGTGAACCTAATAATTTCTTATCACTCCTCCTAATTTTGAGCATCATTCATAGCACGGTGAGTCTCTTCTTTTCCAATTTGCCCGTCTTCCACCTTCATAGATGTCTGTGCTTTCTCAAATAAACTAGCGTAACTGATACTAGTAGACTTCTTTTGGCCTGGAATCTACTCCGCCTTTGCTAGTCTGCTTTTTATGTCTTCCTTGCTTCTTCCTTCATGAGTCATTTTGCGTCCCAGATGTGAATTCCTTCGCCTGCGTCGTGCACCTAAATTTTGACAAGTTTATCGCTCATCTCATTACTTTCGTCTTTCTTCTGTTGACCTTGAATTTATACATTAAACGGTCCACTCCGTTCAATTTGTCTTTCAATTCTTCCTTATTTTCTCTGAGAACAGCAATATAATCTTATAACTGGTATCCATTCGCCCTGAATCTTAACGCCACTCCCAAACTTTCCTTCTATATCCACTATTGCTACTGTACAGTAAGGGCGAATGACTACATACTATTCGTACTCCCTTTCTAATCTACGCTCTTTCTATTCCCAGTAAACTGAACTTGGTTCTCAATTTTTATTATGCCCAATTCGTTTCTATTCGTATTGTATATTACCCGTCATTCTCTATAGCTTGCTGACAGTTCTGAAGATCTTATCCCATTTTACGCTGTCGAAAGCTTTTTCTTGACGGAAAAATTGTATGACGTGTTTTGCTTCCATTTTGAATCGCATCAGCAGAAATGCTCCTGCACGTTGACCTTGCCTAAGACCAAACTAACCGTCACCTAACAGAACCTCAATTTGCTTTTTCTTCACTTTATATTATTCTTCTCAAAACTTGCGTACGTGTGACGTTACGCTGTTTGCGTCAGAGTTCTCGCACTTACCAGCCTATCTTCGGGATTGTGTGAACGACCCTTTTCCGATGGCCTGGTAGTGCGTCTCCAGCACTCAACTGAATTGACTCTTGTGGTATTCATGATCGCAGTATTTACGGCCTTAGAGAACTTCAAACGCATCTCATTATTGGTCAGTACGTCAGCATCCACTTCCATTCACAGCATCCTTCCAGGCGGTTCTCTTAAATAGTCTACTCTTCATCAGTATTATGTAAATTGCGATCTGTTCCTGGATACATCTTACAATGTGCTATCTGATTTAGGAATCTTCGTCTGACGATGATGTAATTCACCTGGAATCTTCCTGTGTATCCATGCATTTTGCAAGTATACCTCCTCCACTTGTGATTTTAGAGCAGTATATTCACTGTCACTGGCTGCAAACTTCTTGTAGAACTCAGCGTTTCCCCTCTCTCGTTCCTACTACTAAACCCATATTCTCCCACAACCCTTTCCTCTATTCCATACCCTACAATCATATTCCAGTCCCACATGATTATTAGAGTTCATCTCCCTATATATATTCAATAATGCGTTCAACACCCTCACAAACTTTCTCTATCTCTCCATAGTCAGCTAGCGACGTCGGCAAGTTTACCTGAACTATTACTGTTGTCGTTGGTATGCTTTCATGCATTCATGAGAATAATTCTGTCATTTTTGTACTTCGTTCTCTCGTCGACCAGTTTAAGGGTTTATTATGTTAAGAAAGATTTCTTTCAGTTACTTTCGTTATACCTTTATTTGTAAGCCGAGTTTCGACGATTTTCGAGATGTTTATTCCTCTTCAACTGGTACAGTGGTATTAATTAACGCAGTATATAAAGCCTTGGAGAACTTCTCAGCATTCCTCATTAACTCAGTATCCCACACTAAATCTTTCAGACGACTCTCTTAATCATTACCAATTTGTGATCTGAGTGTATTTGCTACTGGGCATTCCTTGCGGTCCTACACTCCTGGATATTGAAATAAGAACACCGTGAATTCATTGTCCCAGGAAGAGGAAACTTTATTGACACATTCCTGGGGTCAGATACATCACATGATCACACTGACAGAACCACAGGCACATAGACACAGGCAACAGAGCATGCACAATGTCGGCACTAGTACAGTGTATATCCACCTTTCGCAGCAATGCAGGCTGCTATTCTCCCATGGAGACGATCGTAGAGATGCTGGATGTAGTCCTGTGGAACGGCTTGCCATGCCATTTCCACCTGGCGCCTCAGTTGGACCAGCGTTCGTGCTGGACGTGCAGACCGCGTGAGACGACGCTTCATCCAGTCCCAAACATGCCCAATGGGGGACAGATCCGGAGATCTTGCTGGCCAGGGTAGTTGACTTACACCTTCTAGAGCACGTTGGGTGGCACGGGATACATGCGGACGTGCATTGTCCTGTTGGAACAGCAAGTTCCCTTGCCGGTCTAGGAATGGTAGAACGATGGGTTCGATGACGGTTTGGATGTACCGTGCACTATTCAGTGTCCCCTCAACGATCACCAGTGGTGTACGGCCAGTGTAGGAGATCGCTCCCCACACCATGATGCCGGGTGTTGGCCCTGTGTGCCTCGGTCGTATGCAGTCCTGATTGTGGCGCTCACCTGCACGGCGCCAAACACGCATACGACCATCATTGGCACCAAGGCAGAAGCGACTCTCATCGCTGAAGACGACACGTCTCCATTCGTCACACCATTCACGCCTGTCGCGACACCACTGGAGGCGGGCTGCACGATGTTGGGGCGTGAGCGGAAGACGGCCTAACGGTGTGCGGGACCGTAGCCCAGCTTCATGGAGACGGTTGCGAATGGTCCTCGCCGATACCCCAGGAGCAACAGTGTCCCTAATTTGCTGGGAAGTGGCGGTGCGGTCCCCTACGGCACTGCGTAGAATCCTACGGTCTTGGCGTGCATCCGTGCGTCGCTGCGGTCCGGTCCCAGGTCGACGGGCACGTGCACCTTCCGCCGACCACTGGCGACAACATCGATGTACTGTGGAGACCTCACGCCCCACGTGTTGAGCAATTCGGCGGTACGTCCACCCAGCCTCCCGCATGCCCACTATACGCCCTCGCTCAAAGTCCGTCAACTGCACATACGGTTCACGTCCACGCTGTCGCGGCATGCTACCAGTGTTAAAGACTGCGATGGAGCTCCGTATGCCACGGCAAACTGGCTGACACTGACGGCGGCGGTGCACAAATGCTGCGCAGTTAGCGCCATTCGACGGCCAACACCGCGGTTCCTGGTGTGTCCGCTGTGCCGTGCGTGTGATCATTGCTTGTACAGCCCTCTCGCAGTGTCCGGAGCAAGTATGGTGGGTCTGACACACCGGTGTCAATGTGTTCTTTTTTCCATTTCCAGGAGTGTATATCGTATTTCGGAATCTCCGCATGACCGTGATATAAAGCATGTCTCCTGGCCTTTTCAAAGAATACCTTCTCCACTGTGAGTTTTGAGCAGTGTATTCGTTATTATCAGCTGAATTTATTGTGAACTCATTCTTTGTCCTCTCTCACTCCTCGAGTCTATAATATCCTTATTCTCCCATATTACAGCGTTCCTATCCCCTGTGACTATTAGATTACCAACTCCCTTTAAGTAGTGAATTACCCCTTCAGTACAGTCATCTGCTTATTTCAGTCGTTTGTTTCCTGTCGATTCTGATGAGAAGAAGCGTAACAGTGAACTGTTGGGAGCCTTCACGGAAGATCTGAAGTCAGTTTCTGCATCTCGTCTTTCATCAGTGAACTATCCGTTCACAAAATAATGCTCGGTATGAGATAGAGGACAAGTGAATTTAATTTGTGAAGGTAAATGTCTGCAGTAACATTCGGGAGGGGAATGTCTTCGTGAAAATCATGTTTTTCCTCTCTGCTGTATGGTAACCGCTTTCAGGTTTCTTCTTCACATATTACCGCCTTAGCTTTATATGTGAAGTTATCATATCAAGAATCTTTCTTCAGTTCAAATGACTCTAAGCACTATGGGACTTAGACTTAGAACTACGTAAGCCTAACCAACCTAAGGACATCACACGCATCCTTGCCCGAGGCAGGATTCGCACCTTCGACCGTAACAGCGGCGTGGTTCCGGACTGAAGCGCCTAGAACCGCTCGGCCCCAGTGGCTGCCTTTCTTCAATTATTGTCTAAGATGTTTCCTATCCTAAGAAAATAAACAGTTGTTTTCATTGGTGTATGTTGTGTTTTACTCGTCACATACCCAGCCTCTCCATTTCAGTTTCATACCCATCACTACAACATCTTCGAAACAAATCTTCTCACGTACACATTTGCTCATCTTGATATTGCTTTTTCTCCTAGCATAAATCTTTTCATTATCTCTAAGGGCAAACACGAAAAGCAGTGGGTGTTGAGTGTACTGTTAAAGAATTGCTGCCTGAGGATGAAAGGGCGGCGCACGAAAAACAGGGCCCGAGTACTAGACTGTTCATTGTCGCCGCCAACTGACATCTATTGTTTCAAAGCCTTTGCTACTTTGTTTTGTATGGTCAATACCAAACCTGCTGCAGCTTGATTAAGAAGTGTGATGTAAATATCTCAGCTAGATGTATCCTCTTCAAGAAAGTATCGCAAATGTGAAGGTGTAGGTGCCTACCGTTTGATTTTCACACGTCGTTACTCGCGCGATAATCGTGACATGGTCACTCGTGCGGATGACAGGTGTCATCCACAAAGCAAGCGGTCTATTTTTATACTTTGAACGGTCTTTATGACTGATTTTATGATTTTATTAAATCTAAATATAATACATTTAATATTCGTACATAGCATAATACACTCCTGGAAATTGAAATAACAACACCGTGAATTCATTGTCCCAGGGAGGGGAAACTTTATTGACACATTCCTGGGGTCAGATACATCACATGATCACGCTGACAGAACCACAGGCACATAGACACAGGCAACAGAGCATGCACAATGTCGGCACTAGTACAGTGTATATCCACATTTCGCAGCAATGCAGGCTGCTATTCTCCCATGGAGACGATCGTAGAGATGCTGGATGTAGTCCTGTGGAACGGCTTGCCATGCCATTTCCACCTGGCGCCTCAGTTGGACCAGCGTTCGTGCTGGACGTGCAGACCGCGTGAGACGACGCTTCATCCAGTCCCAAACATGCTCAATGGGGGACAGATCCGGAGATCTTGCTGGCCAGGGTAGTTGACTTACACCTTCTAGAGCACGTTGGGTGGCACGGGATACATGCGGACGTGCATTGTCCTGTTGGAACAGCAAGTTCCCTTGCCGGTCTAGGAATGGTAGAACGATGGGTTCGATGACGGTTTGGATGTACCGTGCACTATTCAGTGTCCCCTCGACGATCACCAGTGGTGTACGGCCAGTGTAGGAGATCGCTCCCCACACCATGATGCCGGGTGTTGGCCCTGTGTGCCTCGGTCGTATGCAGTCCTGATTGTGGCGCACACCTGCACGGCGCCAAACACGCATACGACCATTATTGGCACCAAGGCAGAAGCGACTCTCATCGCTGAAGACGACACGTCTCCATTCGTCCCTCCATTCACGCCTGTCGCGACACCACTGGAGGCGGGCTGCACGATGTTGGGGCGTGAGCGGAAGACGGCCTAACGGTGTGCGGGACCGTAGCCCAGCTTCATGGAGACGGTTGCGAATGGTCCTCGCCGATACCCCAGGAGCAACAGTGTCCCTAATTTGCTGGGAAGTGGCGGTGCGGTCTCCTACGGCACTGCGTAGGATCCTACGGTCTTGGCGTGCATCCGTGCGTCGCTGCGGTCCGGTCCCAGGTCGACGGGCACGTGCACCTTCCGCCGACCACTGGCGACAACATCGATGTACTGTGGAGACCTCACGCCCCACGTGTTGAGCAATTCGGCGGTACGTCCACCCGGCCTCCCGCATGCCCACTATACGCCCTCGCTCAAAGTCCGTCAACTGCACATACGGTTCACGTCCACGCTGTCGCGGCATGCTACCAGTGTTAAAGACTGCGATGGAGCTCCGTATGCCACGGCAAACTGGCTGACACTGACGGCGGCGGTGCACAAATGCTGCGCAGTTAGCGCCATTCGACGGCCAACACCGCGGTTCCTGGTGTGTCCGCTGTGCCGTGCGTGTGATCATTGCTTGTACAGCCCTCTCGCAATGTCCGGAGCAAGTATGGTGGGTCTGACACACCGGTGTCAATATGTTCTTTTTTCCATTTCCAGGAGTGTATATTCCAACTTTGAAACTGTTTGTGCAATAATTTAATAAGGTTGCATTTCAAACTAACAAATTTACATCTGTTTTCCATGTAAGCATTGATGTGTGTGTAACAGTGCTACTACTTATCAAAATAAAATGAAAATTTTTATTTCAAAACAACGACCTAACTAATAAGCATATACAAACAGTAGTTTAGTGACAAAGTGCAAACAAAACTGAAATAAAGAACACTTTATTTGACTACACAGTTTACACATATGTCTTTCAGATGATCTACACATGTCCGGTTGTTGCATGCAGTGCACCGCTTCGAGTTGTTTTATTTCGTGCTCTTCTACATATATGACACCTTCCACGTGATCCAGTTGGTTTTTCTGGCTGTTCCACAATTTCTTGAGTGCGTAACAGTAATTTAACCCTCCTCCTAACATCACAAGGAAGGCTTTCAATAAGGACACGTCGCTCTGTTTGAGGCTTTATTAGTTCCCTGCTGATTTTTTCTATAAAATCAACCCTTTTTACAACCTATATGAAGACATGCAATAGTATTTATAGACGCACTAAGCATTTATGGCTGCAATGTTCAAAATATTTCAAAACAGTGCCATAAGCCACCTTCTTGTGTTACGTGACACATTATTCTTCTGACAAGATATACCCCAAGTTTTGACATGCTATAGAAATTAATCATTCCAGGTTTATTTTGTTCCCCTGTTGAACGATCTATAGCGTCATCGAGGTGCATGCTTGACAGCACCAACACTATTATATTTTTCTTTGGACAGTTTGAGACCAATGTACAATCCTGTTGAAATCCAAAGATACATGATTTTGCCTTCCTTTCTCTTTGCGGTAGATATTCTTTCGGCACTTCTTTCTTGTTTGTTTTATACTGTTCCGACGTACGTCAGTTTCTTCGCATGAAGTTTCTTGACTAAAGACAAACTGGTAAATGAGTTGTTACCAATAATATTTCTGCTTGTTCCTTGTACTGGATCGACCATTCTAAGAACAATATCTTCATCTGAATTACTGGCGTTATATGGTCCCTCTGGTTGCTTACCGACGTACGGTTCTAAATTCAAAGTGTAAGCTGTTTTTACATCAACAAAAGCAAACACTTTTAACCCATACTTTGCAGGTTTGTTAGAAATATATTACCTTACTGAACAATTTTCTCTAAACGCCAAAAGCTATTCGTCAACAGTAAGATATTCACTAGGTGAAAAATATTTTTGCAATTGTTCGTGAATAGTTCAAGTACCTCTCTGATAACAGCCAACTAGTCAGCCTCTCTGCGAACACCTCCACCACGGATATTCTCTAATCTCAAACATCTCAACAGAAACTTTAATCGGTTTTCACTTATGCATAAATAACATGATTCAAGTTCCGTTTCCACCGGCCGCTGTCTTTTTTATACGAACTTGATTGTTTGGTGGATGTAATAATATTACAAGATCTGCTTCTAACATTGGTAGGATATTTATTTTTCCTCGGATTATTTATTCCATATTTTCCTAAAAAAATGTATTCTCTTTGAGTTACTTCTTTCCGTGACTCTTACTCATAATTTTCTGACACTTCTTGTTCTGTTCCTGAATCATGACTGCTTTCATAAACACAGTCCTCGGTCTCTGAGTCAGCGCTATCACTGTGAGCATCATCACTCAGCTCATTGAACCATTCCAGCCGTACATTAGGATCTCTACTAAACTCTGTCCAAGGTTTCCTTGTCTTTGACATTTCCTCAACAATCTAAAAATAAATAGAATACTAGGTAACATGGAAGGTAACTGCCATCAGTTTCAATACGCGTAAATTTTCGCACATGAAAGATAGATTGACTCTAGGAAAGCAATAAAGTAATATAGACTTACTTTGTTTCATATAGTGGCAGCAGAGCTCGCGCGAATGACCATTGTCCTCCAGACGATAATAATGTTTCATAAACAATGTGTCTTTCGTAACTGAAAGCCAACAATGACTGGAGCTAACAGCCGAAGAGTTAACAGCCGAAGAGTTAACAGAAATGTATTGGAAACAGTGCGAACTCAGTCCAGACCTTTCAGACAAAATTGAGCGGGAAAGTTATGTGGATGGCGAGTGTCATCCGCGCGAACAACGGACGGTAGAAAACGGGGCACAATTTTGTAGAGAAGTTTGCTGTGGTTGAGCGGTTCTAGGTGCTTCAGTCCGGAAGCACGCGGCTGCTCTAAGTCTAGGGGACTGATGACCTCAGATGTTAAGTCCAATATTTCTTAGAGCCATTTGAATCATTTTTGCAGATAATTTTCCTGGAGTTTCCATACCAGCAAAGCGCAGTATACAGAATTTGGCGACAATGTGGCGTGCCACAGGGTCAGTTGAAAACGCAGAACGAATCGAGTCCCGTCTTTCCTGCACCTGCTGTGATCGCGGATATTCCAGCATGAATGATCCAGTCCAAAGCAGTCGACACGTAGTAAATTGTCGCAATAAGTGAACATTTCGCGTAGTTCTTATCAATGTGTTTTAAACGTTATAGGGATGAAACCCTACGAAATGACATGTGTCCAAGAATACAAAGAGGAAGGCAAGCCAAAAGTGTGAATTACTCTACATGGCTATGTCAAACAATTGGGAGTGGAATATTGGATCCGTTGCTGTATTTCATGAGTGACGAATGTTGTTCCTCCTGACAGCACGTGTGAACTCCCAGGGCAGCAGATACTGGTCAACAAACAATTCCTACATAATTCATGAGAAACCTCTTCACGGTGAAAACATCGGAGTGTGGTGCACTGTGTCAGAATGGCTGTTTGTAGGTCCCATATTTTTTGATACAACCAGTATACGCTGCTGCGTGTATGCCAATCTTTGAGGAATTTTACGTGCAGTTGAACCGCCATGAACGTACTTATGCTGTATTTCAGAAGGATTGGCGAACTGTCACACTTCACGCGAATCAATTTCTCGAGTTCATGGAACACCCACAGAGAGGAAAGGATACAGATACGCAAACAACCCAATAACGTTAGATGGTTTGAAGGACAGTATTCGTAATGCAATTTTGATAACTGATGCGGAAGAGTTTCGCAAAGTGTATATTAATATTTTAAGGCGCGTGCAAAAGGGCGTTTAAGCACAAGGAGGACAGTCTCAGCACGTAATTTACCGGTACTTTAAGACACAAGATCAATTTTGTAAACATAAATCTTTCATTAGCTCATTTATTTCTTTATTATCTCATTATTACATGTTTATCTGCTTGTTGCATTTGAAGACATGCGCGGAAAAACGGACTAGCCCTCAAATGTAATAGCTTAGAGATAAGTGTTGCCATCTGTTGGTGCACACGGGAACAATAAAAATTGACACTGGTCTCACCCCTAAGTGATATTTAGGAGTGACACCAATGTCCATTTTGATAGTTCTCGTACCTAGAAACAGATGGCAACACTTATCTCTAAATTCTTACATTTGAGGGTTAGCCCTTTTTCTCCGCGCATGTCTTATTTGCTCTAAGCGGACAACAATTCGCACGTTATTGGCGAGTAGTCTGTACCCGGGGCCGTTAGCGATATAAGGAAATATCGGGGTAAGAAATTAGCTTTCCTTGAACATGAGGCTTTACGGGAACATTCCTCAGGAGAAGAGTAGTTCGTCGAAGTTTTTCCACAGAACTCGAAAAATCCGCGAGGAAGTTATTGTTAACAAGGTACTTTATATGGTCAAAAGTATTGGGGTAGCCTATATAGTGTGTAATTGACCACTAGATGTCACAAGATGTCTGGAATAAAAGGACGTGGAGGTATTGTGCAGACAGTAATGAAGCGGTAAGAGTAGAATGCGTCGGTCAGGAAAGCGCTTGACTTCGAACGTGGACAAGTCGCTGAATGTCGCCTGCCTAACATATTCATCATGGACATTTCAAGCTTTCTAAAGCTGTTCATGCCGACAGTTGGTGATGTGCTGGTGAAATACAAACGCAACAGTGAAACAGACGAGGCGGACCTCGTGTACCGACTGACAGAGGCCGTTGAGCAGTACGGAGGGTGATTCTGAAAATTGATATGAAATCATCGCAAGCTATCATTCGTGAGTTACTAAGTACTACAAGCAGACTGTCTAGTACAATGAATGTGCATGTAAACTTCAGAGGAATGGGGTACAGTGATAGGGCTGCACCTCAGAAGCTATAGTTCTCTGTAGTCGCTGCTAAGTGACGCTTGAGGTGATGTAAAGAGCGACGTGACTGGACGGTGACTGAGAGGAAGCGAGTGATTTGGAGTTTTTATTCTCTCTCTGTCCTGTGGAAGTCTCAACGATTTTGGAGAATGGCCGGTGAATGTTACCTGTCTAGCCAGCAGTGACGCACGGAAGAAAGAGTGTTACTATGTAGGGGTGTTTTTCGAGGGTATTGTCCGATTCCATTATTGCGCATATGAATACGCTAAATGAGAAAGGTAACAATAAGTTTTGCAGGTTTGTGTATTGCATACGACAAATACACACATCACAAAACTTTTACATCACCCCAGTTCCCAGAACTCCTGAAGATAGACGTTGACTGTGAGTATAGTATCACAGATACAGTCGCTTGGACTGTTCAGAGATGTCAGTAAACCTGCGCATGCATGAGCAGCGCCTATTAGAGGGAGGGGGTCAGACAGCCGATCATTTCCAGCCATTCCACCAGGAAGGAGGTACGCGGCTCGTGTTGTCTGTAGTTCAACCACGCCTAGACGGTCAGTACCGCGGTTCGATCGCGTCCGCATTGTTACTTTGTGCCAGGAAGGGGTCTGACCAAGGGAAGGGTCTAGGCGTCTCAGAGTGAACCAATGCGATGTTGTTCGGACCTGGAGGAGAAACAGAGAGGCAGGAACTGTCGACATGCCTCGCTCAGGCCGCCCAAGGGCTACTATTGCAGTGGATGACCGCTGCCTACGGATTATGGCTCACAAGGGGAAGGCCTCAGACACGGCCGACCGATTCGGCTCAGATTTGGTAGGTCGCTTGTGTACAACCTAAAACGAAGGAATCTAAGATATTTTGGGTCAACATCCCCGCGTTTGTGAGAAAATCACCCCTAAAGGTTATGACGAGCAATCGACTCAAAATTGGCGGGATCGATATATAATTATAAATAGAGCATTTTTCATCACCAGGTATGGGGTCCGAAAACGCATACTTTTCCAGAAATCGAGGTAAGAACCTTTTACAATTGCCGCTTCTGTACCTACATGGTCAAAGCTTTTCGTCGACAGCATCGATAGCGCAACGGCCAAGGTAACTGGCTGCGAATCTCGAAGAAACGTAGTGGATGTTATTCTTTTGGTTTGTATTTTTCCATATCTCAATTGATAGGGATAGGAGGGTTAATAGGGTAAGTAAATCAACAAGGAATGATAATAAGGCAGGCAAATAAATTTCTCAAACCTCCTGGGATAGTAAACAACTAAAATGTTACTCCAGGTCACTTTACAATGGCTCTTCCAGTCACTGTTACGTGTCCTCACTTTTCTTCGAACAACTAGATGGATGGTACTTGTCATATAAACATTCGAAACAAATATACTCACGGCACCAAGAGCATCTAGTGAATGCAATCTTTCGACAGCTGCACTGTTCCTTCCCTATGATATGAGAAGAGGCAACCGGGACAACATAATTCTCCCCGCGTGCATTCTATCCCGTGCCTCGCTGTAAACAAACGTCGCACGGTTGGCTATCTGTGACCCCGCGTGAGGAAGTAGCAGCACTTTTACTCGGAGTTGTTTTCATGTGACAAGGCTTAAAAGTTTAATATTTTACTAACTCACGGCGTTTGGGAAATTAGTTTGCCTACTTTATTATTATCATTCCTTATTGATTTACTTACCTTGTTAACCGTCCTAACCGTATGAATTGAGATATGGAAAAATACAAACGAAAAGAATAAAATCCGATAGGTTTCTTCGAAATTCGAAACAGGGTTTTCCGATTCCCAGCCAGTTACCTTGGCCGCTGCGCTACTGGTTTTTTTTTTTTTTTTTTTTTTTTTTTTAATTGATCTCATTTTGTTCGTTGTATCTGCTCGGGGCGGACGCCGCAAGACACCCGTTTCAGTTTGTCATTGATCCATTAACTCAGTTTTTTTTTTTATTACAGAGGGCAGCTAACCCTCTGACCGAACACGCTGAGTTACCGTGCCGGCACCTATCGGCGCTGTCGGCGACAGGCATTAACCATGTGGGTACAGACGCGGCAGTTGTAAAAGTTTCTTACCTCGATTTCTGGAAAAGTATGCGTTTTCGGACCCCATACCTGATGATCAAAAATGCTCTATTAACAATTATCTATCGATCCCGCCAATTTTGAATCGATCGCTCGTCATAGCCTTTAGGGGAGATTTTCTCCAAAAAACGTGGGGGTGTTGACCCAAAATATCTTAGATTCCTTCGTTTTAGGTTGTACACAAGCGACCTGCCAAATCTGAGTCGAATCGGTGAGTGTCGCATATGCCTTCAACCTGACAATGGTCGGAGACGTGTTTAGAGGCAACCCGGTCAGTCTGAAAGCCTTAGACACAGTGCCCAGCAGCGCAGCAAGGTGGAAATTCCCTACTGTTTAGGTGTGGCAATCTGTGCGGCCGACGTAAGCCGCTGGTGGTCATGGAAGGCGCCGTAACGGTTGTGCGATACGTGAAGGTCATCCGCCGACCGACAGTGCAACAATATCGGCATCATATTGGCGAGGCATTCGTCTTCATGGACGACAATTCGCGCCCCCATCGTGGATAATGACATCGCTCGACCAGAGTGGCCAGCATGTTCTCCAGACATGAACCCTATCGAACATGCTTGGGATAGAGTGAAAAGAGCTGTTTATGGACGACGTGACCCACCAACCACTGTAAGGGATCTACGCCGAATTGCCGTTGAGGAGTGGGACAATCTGGACCAACGGTGCCTTGGTGAACATGTGTATAGTATGCCATGACGAATACAGGCATGCATCAATGCAAGAGGACGTGCTACTGGGTATTAGAGGTACCGGTATGTAGAGCAATCTGCACAACCACCTCTGAAGGTCTCTCTGCATGGTGGTACAACATCCAATGAGTGTTTTCATGAGCAATAAGAAAGGTGTAAGGGATGTTTATGTTGATCTCTATTCCAATTTTCTGTACAGGTTCCGGAACTCTCATCACCGAGGTGATGCTGAACTTTTTTTGATGTGTGTAGCTCGAAGAAATGAGTGTGTATCATCATAACAATGCGGCGCTGTCGGAAGTTAGCATGTGTCAGGAAATTGCTTGTGTAAAATAAAACTTCTAAAAATGACCTACCTACCCGTGGTCCCGACCTGAACCACTGGAGCATTGTGGGATAAGTTAGACGTCGACTTCGCTTCAGTCACCATCCACCAACATCCTATCTTCTCTGATTTCGGATTTTGAGAAAGAATGGCTTGCAGTTCCTTATGAGAGATTCAGGCAACTCGCCGGAAGTATCCCCAGAGAAGACAAGCCGTCGTAAAGGAGAAGGGTTGACACATTCCTTATTAATATCATATTCCTCGATTTCACTGTATTTAACATTATCATGCCCTACTGATTCTAGCAATATGTTTCTAAAGACCGTTAAAATCAAAATATTTCATACTGTCAGTTACTGCTAATAATTTAAAGTTGCATGTGTACTGGTGGCTTCAGTAGAAAACTGAAAATTCCACAAGGAAGCGAAATCAGTTCCTTGTAACCTGTATTTGGAGATAGGAACGCCGTTACCTGGGAGGTTTCGGAGGCGCCAGTATAAGCTTCGAAACTCTCCTGAAATTTCCAGCAATGAAAATTTTTGCTAATTGTTCTCCTCCGGCGTTTAAAACGGCTAACTCGAAGAAGAGGGCTGCGATGTCATTAATGGATATCGGACTGTTCTTCTCGTTTTCTGCCTATTACTAACAAGAAAAGTTTCTGCTACTGTGCCAGTCCTATTAGGATAGTTATGGTTAGGCAGTATTTATGTGCCCTAACCAACACATTTTGATATAATTTACTTAAGCACTGCCGCAATAAACCCTCTGGACAGGGCGGTGGTCTTGGCAGCATAGCGAGCAGAAGCACACGCAATTCGCATTGGCCGGTCAGTTGCAGCTGCGAATACGACCTCGAGACGGTGGGTAGGCGTTGCGCAAGCGAACGCATATTGCGGTCGCCGTCTGGTCGGTCGTTGCCACCACCGGCGTCTCCTCCCCTGACCAGGATGGCCAGATAGCCACCTTATCTCACCCCACACGCTGTATAAAAGCTCAGGTTTCGCCTGCAGAAAGCGTACTTCCTCAGCGAACAACATGAGGACTCCAACCGTAGTCGTCTTGTCGCTGTTGGCTGCCCTGGTGGTGGTCACGGCAGTACCACACAGTGAGCGTAAGTTTACATTTAGCTATTGGTACTGCAAAGAGTACCCAGAAGAGTACATAAGCGTACAGAAAATAAGACTGCGCGTTATTCTGTTGATCAATCTTTCTTTTTGTTCTTAAAATTTAATTAAATTGCAATTTACTACATTAAATGATTTGCTCACATCCAGACGACGATTGAGCATTGACAATAAGGGACCAATAATGTTGCAACCGGAAGGGGAATCTAGTGGCCAGCGCTTAGAGGAGACTACATGAAGTCAGAAAATACTTAAATTCCGATTGTTGGAGATAATGGAAAGAGCGAGCGGGAGAATGTAACGTGGAACTAGATAAAATTATAAATAGAGTTAGACACCGACCCTATATTAGCTCTCAGAAAACGTCCATGCTGTTTTCAGTCATACATTCTGGACCTTACAAATCGGTCAAAGGCAGCAAGTTTCTAGCTGCAACAGTAACCAAGCACAACAATTTCTTTTCGTTAGTTTCTATATGTTCTGGATTGGAGAAAACAACAGAAAGATAGCCCCAAGGTGAATTATTAAACTGGTAACTTCTCATTTGTTGGAGATATTTTTCTATAGTCTTGCCTTTTACAAATTAAATTGTTAATTACTAGTTTTTTAGAATGAATTTTTCTCAGTCCCATATCTAAAAGCCATCAGTCTCCTTTTAACTCAAGATATCCGAGCAATTTCCGTTATGGATCAAATGCCTGTATATTTCTGAGTCTACTTCACTGAACTCACCTTTAAGCAGTTTTTGCTGATGACTGCGTTACTTTTAACTGAATAACGGAAATTTGATAACTGTTTCAAGACCCGAAACAGCAGGTTTAAAGTCGTTTAGCTCTTCTAAAAAGTACTTAAAATTATGTTTGTGAGTCAGCAACTGATAGATGTGACCATTAAAACCAGTCTAATAAGATATAAAGTACAAAGCAATTTCAGTGGACAAGAGTTTGCTTTCTATGGGCGCTCTTAATTTTGAAACAAACTGAATCGTGATATTTATTCTGTTGTAGGACTGTTGAGTGTGTGACAGGTATTAGAGTGAAACCGTGTTTATTTGCTTGCAGCCGACAAGGAATTTCTGGAGAAACAAAGGAAACTTATAAGGCTCTTCTATCATGTCCAACAGCCGACAATTATCAAAGAAGAACAAGAAATAGCGAAGTCCTACAAGCCAATTGAGCATCTCGACAACTACCAGGTACTACTGTCTGAAATTTGCAAGTAGTCGAATGGGTGCACTCATCGTCTAAACTGTCTTACGAATAAAGTAGTGACTATTTTATATTTTTTTTACTATTTCAGTACAAGGACAAAGTCGAAGTCTTCTGGAAGTACTATGTAGACTATGGCTTCCTGCCGCGAGGAGAAGTGTTCTCGATCTACTACGAGAAAAACTTCTACCAGGCAAAAGCCTTGTTTGAGCTGTTCTACTATGCCACGGACTTTGATACCTTCTACAAGGTAAGCTAACCTTTATAGGTATTGTGTACAAAGTAAAGTTGCAAATGAAGATATTTATGCTACTAACCTAGTAATATCTGATACAAACTTTTCACTTGGCAGTCTGACTGAATATATTTAAATCGTTATCTCAGTAATAACAAATTGTTTTTCATTGTATCAAACGTCACGTGCCAAATTTCACATTTTAGCGGGGTTTCCATTAACATTATAGACATAGAGTGGCACACGGAAACATCAAAACATCAGCTCACATAAAAAAATGAATTAAATACAGAAATAACACACTTAGAAGAATGTAAGTTGACGAAGATTATACACAGTTAGGAATGATACTTGATGTGTTTAATTTCGAACTGCAAACATCCTTCCAAGCCAGTGTACCAGTGGCACACAATGAGGTCCCATTATGGATGAATCCTATATTCATCTTCAGCTAATAACGTGGTACCTTGTTCCAGACGGCCGTTTGGGCGAAAGAACACCTGAACCAAGGGCTGTTTGTCTACTCATACACCGTCGCTGTGCTGCATCGCGAGGATACCAAGTACGTCACGCTGCCAGCTCCCTACGAGATCTACCCGCAACTCTTCGTCAACGCAGAGGTCATCCAGAAGGCATATGACGCCCGCCTACGAGGTATGTACCAGTACGTCAGAAGCACGATTCAGTTTTCTCAGCCGTTACTCTGTAACAAGCCACTAGAGACCAAGGGTACCTTATACCGTAACATTCAGGAAATAGCCTTGAAAAACCACCGAACTTTTTGTTGGTGTTGTTTGAGTTCATCATGCATATTTTTCTTTCAGCTTTTCTCACAACAATGCCATTAACACATTCACATACCAAATTTTACAAGAAAACAGTAACAAACTAGCACTGGTTGGTATTTTCTGGGACCTATGAGAGGCATTTAACTGTGTGAATTACAGTATCATCCTACATAAGCTAATATCTTATGGAAATGTTAGTATTGGCATAAAATGTATAATGAGAAAAGAATGCAGAATGCTGTACTTAATAATTCTACCGATGAAAACAGGGGAGTTTCTTCTGACTGGAGGGGAAGGAATTAATTATGGGGTTCCAAAAGGCTCAATCACAGATCCACTATAGTTTCTGATAGATGTAAACGGCGTCCCGTCTAATATACAACAAGCAAAACTAGTTCTTTTCGCTGATGAATCCACAATACATTCAGAACAGCAGATACGGTACATAATGTTCTTAAAAGTATTACTCAGTACTTTACTGAAAATCACCTCGGTTTCCGTTTAAAAAATACCACGACTTATTCACTTTTGCACATTCAGAAATACTACCCCAGTGATATATGTAACGCATGGTAACAACATGATACCTCAATTGGCAACTAATAGTTTTTAGCTTCCATATTGACGAGAATTTTAACTGTAACACGTATTTTTAACTCCTAGAACAACTCAGTTCAGCCACATTTACCCTTAAGATCATTAAAATCCTTGGGGAGGGACAGAACATTAAGATTACGCACATTGTGGCGTTTCATTCAGTGACATCATATTGAATCGTGTTCTGGAGTAATTCATTTTTAAGAAAGATAGTTTTCAATTCTCAAAATTGTGTTATAAGGACATTATTTGGCGCTCACCCACATCTGTTTAAGGAGTTGCAGATTTGTGACTTCTGTTTCACTGTATTTGTAATCACCCATAAAGTATGTTGTAAATAACACAGTACATTTCAAAAGGAATAGTAACATCCATTACTAGAATACCAGAAGGTAAAATACGCCCATTATTGCATATTAAGGTTTGCTTTGGCGCATAAGTGAGTGGGAAGTGCTGCCACAAAAATTTGTCATCACTCGATTAGAGATACAAAATGTCAACCAGAGTTATATGTGACAAGAAAACTGGAAGTTTCTTCTGGCCACCTTCTTCTCCATAGAATAATTTCTGTACTTGTGATGTGTAAAAGAAGGGCTGGTAGGAATTACTAATTTTCATCTGCGTTTTAAAAAGTCTTTGTGAATGCTACATCTGTAAGTATACTTAAATATGAATGTGTAATGTGAATATAACACGACTCGTTTCTTCATCATTGAGGTCAGTAGTAGAAACAGTCCTTGAAGAATCAAAGCACCAAACTAAGTAAAGTTTTGTCTTTTACTTTCCTGTAGGTGTGGAGAGCTCTAGGAAGGAGCCATACGTCTTCTACGCCAATTACAGCGGCTTCCCCGTCGCCAACAACCCTGAGGAGCTGGTGTCGTACTTCACCGAGGACGTCGGCCTGAACTCCTTCTTCGCCTACCTCCACTACAAGAGCCCGTTCTGGCTGAACCCGAGCAACTACAGCATCCCCGTGTTCAAGCACCGCGGCGCCGGCTTCTTCTTCCTGCTCCAGCAGCTGCTGGCCCGTTACTACCTGGAGAGGCTGTCCAACAACCTGCCCGACGTCAAGTCCATCGACTACACCCGCCCCGTGCAGGTAACGGGACCGTGGCAACAGCGAGACTGTACCTCACTACTGTACCGTCGCCAGGGCAAAGAAATAAATTTAACTTTCATTTTCAGACTGGCTACTACCCAGAGCTGAGACTGCAGAACGGAATTGAGGCTCCCGTACGCCCAGAAGGTGTGTACCCCTACAACTTCGACTCGCTGTACGTGGAGCGCATCCAGAACTACGAGAGGAGGATCAGAGACGCTATTGACTTTGGCTACGTATACGGCGTAAGTACCACTCTATTTTTATTTTTGTGTCCAAAAACTGGTTCAGTTGCTGCTCCACTCGCCAGTCTATCCTCTTCTTCTCTGCACTGCTTCTGTCACTTACATTTATACTTTTTCCTCCCTTGGTGTCTCGTTAGAGTTTCTACCTTCCTCACTTCCCTTCTGTACATAACTGACGCTCCTTTAATGATTCTGGACGAATCCCTTTTTTTGGCAAGCTGGTCCATATTTTTTTTCCAAATGCATTTTAGTTTGTTATCATTAGTTTCTTATCTATTTTTCAACACTCTTCTGTGGGACCACACTTCAAAAGCTTTTATTCTCATCCTCTGTCTGTTGTTTATCGTTCACGTCTCACTCCCGACCAAGGCTATACTACAGACAAATACATTCAGAGAAAAGATTTCCTAAGACTTAACTCCTTATTAGATGTTAACCAGTTCCTCTTTTTTACGAACTCTGTAGGAAGACTGAATTTTATATCCTGTCTACTTCGTGCTATCGTCATTTATTTTGCTGCTCAAGTAGGAAAAGTCATCTATTACTTCCCGTGTCTCATTTTAATTTTGTAGATGTTCATCTTGTAGTCTCTTTTTCACGACACAGTCCTGTCTGTTCAACAACCCCTCCAAGTCCTTCGCTATCTCTCACTGAATTACGATGTCATCGGTTAGCCCTCCAACTCTTTTTAATTCTTCTCCATGAACTGTAATTCCTTTTCCTAATTTCTCCCTGTCTTACTTTTCTGCTTCTCGAGATATGATTGAATAACACTATGGGTAGGCTGCTATCCCCTCTCACTCTCTTCGCAGTCGCTACTTCCCTTTCGTGTCCTTCCACTCTTAAAACTGCAGTGTGATCTCTGTTCAAGTTGTTATCTATATTTAATCCCTCGTGCAAGCAGGAGATCAAAGAGGTGCAGTAAACATTGTCAAAAGGTTTTTCCAAATCTACAAATGCTTTAAAAATCACTCTTTACATTTCACTATTACCTCTCTTCGATACACGTCTGACAACTGCACATGTGTACTTAAGTGTTCACAGCATGATTTCGAGAAATTCAACCTGAGGGAGAAAGATGTGACCGACATCATTGGAAACATTATAGAGGGCAATGCTGAATCTGTCAACTATGAGTTCTACGGCTCTATCTACAGGTACATCATCTCTCTCTTCGGCCACATCGCTGATCCGTTCCACAAATACGGCGTAAGTATGGCTAGTCAGTTCAGTGTCTGGCTTGTTGCTGATTTACCAAAGAAACGGAATGCACAGCTTGTTTTCACCATTGCAGACACCCGCCAGCGTACTCGAACAGCCAGAAACACAGCTGAGAGACCCGGTGTACTACAGAATTGCCAAGCGCATCCTTTCATTCTTCTACCAGTACAAGAACAAACTGCCACCTTACACCAGGAGCGATGTAAGTAGAGATGTTTTTCGCTGATAGTAGCCCACATATACGTCGTTTTCTCAGACATCAAAGGAAAATCAATTGTAATCTATTTAATACCTTTTTTTCCAGCTGGAGCTGCCAGGTGTTGCCATTGAGAGCATCTCCTTCGACAAGCTTGTCACCTACTTTGACAACTTTGACATCGAGTTAAACAACGCCCTGTCATTCTCCAAGCCCGAAGAAGGCGACAAATTCAACTTCGTGGCTCGCCAGTACCGCCTGAACCACAAGCCTTTCTACTACCAGCTTAAGGTGAAGAGCGACAAGGAAATCGACTCCGTGGTGCGAGTTTTCATTGGTCCCAAGTACGACGCGTATGGGCGTGAACTGACACTGGAAGAGAGGAGGCCGTACTACTTCTTGCTGGACGAGTTCAACCAGAAACGTAAGTAATGAGTTCTGCTGCATTCTTGATCTACGTTTTCTACTCAGGCAAAATATTTTTACACACAATGGACACAATATTGCACGACCTGAATATCAGATAAAATTGCGCGCTGAGTTATAATCGACTGGGCAAAATAGTTTCAAAGGTCTTATAGACTCTTGGCAAACCTTCATATGTTCAGATTAAATCATAAATAATTACGCCAATGGAAAGCGGTATTACTTACACATCATAGAATCTGAATGATCGGACATAGACGTTAAAACTGCACGAGAGAAGAAGAGAAATAGGAAGTATGGATTTTTACGTCCCTACTACATTGAGTTTAAAACAAGTGGATGCTAGCTCATACTTGATAAGGATGGGGAATATGAAACAGCAGTGGCACTTGAGGGCGTACTCCTGACACCATAGCAAGCGATCTAAGGGTTCCATGAAAACATAAATCATGGTTGTCTCACAGGAATTTGGATATCCATCAACTCACATACAATGCAAATATTTTCACCAACGTCTCATAGAATTTTCCACATCTTGGTGAATTTAATTACCTACTGTGGATTGTATTTTTATCGCAGTAGAAAACGTTACATGTTTTTGCCTGTTTCCTTTTTGTGCTATAGTTTACTTGTCGATATAATATAATGTGTATAACAAGAATATAACTTCTGATATGGTGCCCAAACTAGATAGGTCCGCTTGCGAATACTGAGATATTTGGTATGGTACTTAGCGTCACTGTTATCTGATGCATGCGTATACACATAAACAGTGGTAACCAAACAGAAGAGTCACTGAAATATAATTTTCTGTGGGGTATCCAGAGCAGAATCAACTGTAACGAATTTCAATCATTAGTTCTTAACCGACGATCTCCCATTTCAATACTTTCGCTTCCTCTGTGAGAATGGTCAGCCCTACTTTGATACTATTTCGTTATGATGCATGCTATGCTGCATGTAAGTGACTGATTATACAGTGACCGGAATTTACCAGGTATTGTATTAATTCTAATGAAACTTCCTGGGACATTAGAACTGTGTGCCAGCCTATGCCTCGAAACCGGGACGTTTAGCTTTCGTGAGCAAGTGTTCAACCTACTAAGATACCCATACACGACTCACGAATCGTTCTCAGGTATACAGTTCCACCATTACCTCGTCTCCACTTTCCAAACATCACAGAAGTTGTCCTGCGTAACTTGTAAGACTGACACACCTTTATTTTAAATCAGCAGAATTGATAATAATATTATTGTCGATGCTATTGCTTGGACAATAAAATATTGAATTGACGAGTAATTTATTATTACATTTTTATTTCTTGTTAAAAGTGGAATAAATGAAAGTAAGTTAATATCTAGTCCTATTCAAATTCCATGCCAGGAATTTGATGAAATGGACAGAATCGTTCTTATAAAGGATATTGCAGAGACGTGGGTTAGCCACAGCCTGGTGACTATTTTCAAAATGCATTTCTGACTGTACTGCAAAGCATCAATAGGGTTTCAAATAGTAATCTGAAATCAATAACATACACCTATGAGCCAAAGCTATTATGACCACCTGTTTTATAGTGTGTTGTTCCACTTTTCAAATACAGTATAAAAGATATTTTGCTTTGCACGGATTTCACAAGTCTTCACAGGATCCCAGAAGTATGTGGCACCAGATGCCTAGGGACAGGTGAAGCAAATCCCGCAAATTACGTGATGGTAGTTAAAGGGCATGCAGCTGGCGCCCGAAATATCTACCAATGGGTACAGATCAGGCACATTTGCCGGCCGAGACAAGAATGTGAGTTCACTATAGTGTCCCTCAAACCACTGTAGCACAATTCTGACTTTGTAACACGAACAGTTATCGTGCTGGAAGATGTCATTGCTGTATGGGGAGACTTCTGGCATGAAGCGACGCAAGTGGTCCACTATAATGTTTATGTAGTTCACTGTTGTCATTAAGCCTTCGGTTACCAAAGCCACAGATCCCACTGAAGTACTACTCAATGTACCCCATTGCATATTTCTGCCCTCACCAGCTTCCATCTGTGGCGCAGTACACGTTTCGTGCAGCCATTCGGCTGGATGACTGCTTGTAAGGACCCAACTACCGATGTGGTGTAACGAAAAATGCCATTCATTCTGCGTGCGATACGTTTCTATAGATCCACGGTGAACACTCGATATGCTGTGCTCACTGTAATTATAACGATGATGTCGTTGGGTCAACACAGGAACACGTAAGTATCGTATGACGTGGAGCTCCAAGTTCAACACTGGCCTTTGAACGGAGCGCTGCGAAGCACTTGTGCATGCACTGGCATTGTACTCTGTCATCAGATCCGCCATAGATCGCGGTGGGGTATGAGACGTGGACGTCCAGTACCATATGGCCTACTCGTTATTCCACCATAATTAACCGCTTTCCATTGGTGATTACGATAGTAGTATGCCAACAGGTGACCCAGGTCCCTGTTACAGAGATCCCGCTTCCAGCCGCAACACCACTACAATATGCCCTTTGTCACATCCGCTTATGTCAGTGGATTTCCACATTTGCTGCCCGTTTCTTCGCTATAATGACTGTCCATTCATCTCTCTTCCGCATGCATTCTTACCTTACCGTGTCAAGTGCCCGCAGCACAACCTGGAGACGTTCAACCTCGCTAAGGGCGGTTGTCATAATGTTCTGGCTCGTAACTGTACACATATATTATCATGACGACAGGCATTTTCGTAAATAATAACTCTGACACTTTTTCAAAACTTCTTAAATAAGTCTTTTTTATTACTGTTGTCAGTTTTTAAAATTGTTTAGCCCTACTAAGGACCATATGAAATAGCTTAAGTCTTATATCATTATTTCCCTATATTTCCCTTCTTTCTTCTTTCGATACTGCACCTACCTTTTCCTTTATTTTCTCCTGGATGCTCCTGAAACTTTTTATTTTTGCTCTGAACTTTTCTCTTCCTCCGGTCCTTCCTCCTACAGTATTGCTGAGCAAAGCGGTATCTCTTAGGTCTGTTAGAACTTCTTTAACCCATGTCATTGATGTTTTTCGTTTTCTCTGAGAAATATTTAAAATTCTTTTTGTTACCTTTTCCTTATTACTCCCAGTTTTTTTTCGCATTCTCTGGCTATTTTTCCTTCCTTCTATTGTTTCACCTAATTGTTCAACTATGTCCAACAAAAGGCGTTCTGGCTTAGTGAGAGTGTTGTAGTGCTGTAGTTTCACATTTATTTCTTGTTACATAGGTCTTTTGTTAGTTGAAAAGCCAATTACATTTTCTTTGTTCTTGCTAAGTTAGCTTCTCTGTTCAAAGCATTTTGTTGTGTTGTTTCACACAAATATTTAAATTTTATAGTCTTTTTTTATTCTTCTATAATCACTTTGCATGTGTTTCGATGCCTTTTTCGTATCTGTCACACACTCTGTATTAAAAAAAAAATATAGATAGGCCTGCTTTAGCACGCTTCTCTTTTATGACATTTATCTGCATTGTTGCATCTTCTAAATATTCAGCTGACATCTTTAGACCGTTTGTAGTAGCCAGTCAGAACTCAGATTATCAGCTCTTTCCCCAGTTGTGAGTCTTTTAGTTCCTTCTTTTTCTGTTCTTTACTTCCAGTCACTGATTACCCTTTCTAGTACACAACTGAACAGCAGTGGGGACTCTCTATCTCCTCGTCTCACTCCAGTTTTGATCTAAAATGCGTTAGGTTCCATCTAAAAATTTAATTTTGCATTTTGTATATGTTAGTGTGTCTTTTATGATTGTTGTTAGCTCCAAACTCGCTTTGGTATTGAATAATGTTTCCCTGTCAATCGAACCCTATGCTTTCAGAGTCTACAAATGTTAGATAAACGATTTTGGTTCTAATCCCTCCATACTTGATTATAAATTTTCAGATTTAAATGTTGTTCCACAGAGGATCGTCATTTTCTAAACCCTCCGTGGTACATTCCTAATTTCTTGTCCAGTTGGTTTTTCCAGCCTATTTTGTAACACATTTAAAATAACTTTTTAAGCTACTGGTAGGACTCAAATTCCTTTGTAGCCGCTGAAATCTGTTTTATATCTTTTTCGTGGACTGGGTGTATTAATGTTTAGCTTCTTGACTGTTGTAGCACCTGCCATTTTCTACATTGCAGTAATTACTGAATCTTCCCAAGGAACCTTGTCATTCTTCAACTCTTTATTGATATTTTCGATTTCATCCATGCTGGGGGAATGTGAGTCTGTGCCAGTGTATTCTGGATTTTGCTCTCGCAAGTTTGCTCTTGGTTCCTCACAGTTTCACAACTTCTAGAAATAGACAACTAAAATTTCAGTTTGCTTATTTGTCTAGGGCTATTTTTCTACCCTCATTTTTGAAGAACAAGTTAGACGGTTAGTAAGTTTGGAAGCTTCGTTTAAAAGGTTTATAGAAGTTTCTGCCACTGTTCCTGTGGAAATCTTCCTCATTTAGTGGAATTTTATGTAACATTATCATTATTACTTTATCATTATATAAAAGTTGACACAATACGTATATACAGGATTATTGATATGTACCTTCCCTATTTCAAAAGACAATTGTGCGAAAACTATCAGACTGAGAGATAATAGAACCATGTCAATAGGTAGAGAATCTCTCCAAATTTATACTTCAAATTACAACGGCCCAATATGGGTACATGTGACAAAGCAAACCTCAGTAAATGCACGCGAGATGCATGTGAGTGCTAACGCAGCAGCGGCCATTGAGCAGCGGCCATTGACTCTCTGCGGGTGCATACTAATACCACGAAACAGTATGGTCAGGATGATTTGTCTACATTTTCTAATGTGGCTGTCCCATATGGTAGGGCACTTTGCAAACTACACCATGTCATTTAACACGAACCGAAAAAAACTTGGAGAGGTACTCTATCCACTCATATATATCAGGTCGTAGTGTTATGGCGTTTAGTTTTCGTGCAGTTGTGTCTGCATTCCTAGAGATACAGTTGAATAATCTTGTACTTCTACTTTTATAGTAACGAACCTCTGAACTCAACACTCGAATATTTTTCCACTTGCTGTTGTGGAAATAACAACAAGAAAATGAGAGACAGATTACCCTTTTAAAACAAGCATGGGTATTTATGACTCTAACGATATAGCTAAGCACCTTCATATCTACGAGGGTAATCCCAAAAGTAAGGTCTCCTATTTTTTATAAGTACATAGACCTGTTTATTTCTACAATGGTTTACATCAGTTTACAGCTTGAACATTTAGCTATTTTTCGACATAATCACCTTTTCTGTCAATGCATTGTTGTAGGCGCTGTGGCAGGTTTAGTATGCCCATTTCATACCAGCTCGCCGCCATGCTGGGAAGTATGATGTCGCCACTGCTTGGTCTCAGGTGTGAAGTGGTATGCCCAGGTTTCGTCACCCCGGACAATTGAGTCAGAAAGTATTCCCGTTCGGCTGCAAAGCGGTGAAGAAGTTCGCGCGAAGCATCAACTCGTTGCCGCATGTGGTCCTCAGTCAGCATACGTGGCACCCATCCTGCGCACGCCTTCCGGTAGTTCAATGTTTCCGTTAAAATTCTGTGAGCAGTGCTTCTGGATACCTCAGGAACCAACGTGCAGAGATCATCCAGGGTGATCCGCCATTTTTACGCATGCTTTGCTCAACCTTCAACACTATCTCCTCAGAAACTGACAGTCTCCCGCTCCTTTGTTCGTCGTGAATTTCGGCCCGACCAGCTGCAAACTCTCTACACCACTTACGAACATTTTTGACATCCATGCACGACTCACCATACACTTCCGTCAATTGGCGGTCGATTTCAATCGGCACAGTGCCTCTTGCGTTCAAAAACCGAATAACTGCGCGCACTTGGCATGTTCACACACAGCGCGTGAGGTACTCTTCATAACAGTGTGACCAACTGGCGCACAAACAGAGTTCTGTACTTATAAAAAAAATAGGAGACCTTACTTTTGGGATTACCCTCGTATGTCCTACCTACTTCTAAGCCAAAGTTGTATTCTGGAATAAATTTCTGACTTGACTATACTAATATGGATGCTTAACTTTCTAGTGAGTGCTGGTGAGAACGAAATCAGGCGCAGCTCCAAGGAGTTCCCGCTGTTCGCCAAGGAGGCTCCACGCCACTCGGACCTGTACTACTCAACCGTGGGCGCCATCAAGGGCGAGAACAAGTTCTTCCTGGACGAGTTCCGCTCTCACTTCGGCTTCCCGCAGCGGCTGGCGCTGCCCCGCGGGACCCGCAGTGGTCTGCCACTAAGCGTCTTCGCCATCGTCACCCCCGCTGTGCAGGGCTCCGAACACCCCTTCCTGCCCTTCGGCGACAACCAGGCCGGCGGGTTCCCGTTCGACAGGCGAGTCGTCGCGTACGAGTTCGACGTACCCAACGTGTACTCCTCCGAGACGTTCGTCGTGCACCGCCGCCTGGAGGACATCAGCAGCACTGTTTGAATGGCCACCACTTTCATCACCTTGACAGCACTGCTTGTGGAAATTCATCTTCACTTTCATGTGTCCTCGCTCACAAGAAAAATAAACCATTAGTGCTTTAATCGTTTGGCATCATTTATTCTGCTCCTCATCTCATCTTCACCTGATGAGCTCCCAAACACTGAAACTTGTCCAAAAGTGTCATTACACCATTACCCATACTCTGCAACCTATAACGTCTCCTTGGCCACTTACAGTATCACGTCAGGAAGCCATACTGTACAATTGTAGCTATTTTAAGTGAAAGAATATAATTAAAATTTTATAAAAAAATTCTAAAATTTTTGAGGATGTGCGTCTGGAAAACATGGACACATGGAAACATGGACACATGGAAACATGGACTGTGGGAAAACCGGAACAGAAGAGAATCGAGGCATTTGAGATGTCGTGCTACAGACGAATGTTGTAAATTAGGTGGACTGATAAGGTGAGGTATGAGGAGGTACCGTGAAGAATCAGAGAGGAAAGGAATGTGTGGAAAATACTGTGTAGGAGAAGGGAAGAATGATAGAATATTGGTTAAGGCATCAGGGAATGACTTTCATGATACTAGATGGAGCTGTAGAGGGCAAAAACTGTAGAGGAAGACAGAGATTGCAATACATCCAGCAAGTAATTGAGGACGTAGGTTGCAAATGATACTCTGAGATGAAGAGGTTAGCACAGGAGAGGAAATCGCGGCGGGCCGCCTCAAACCAGTCAGAGGAGTGATCCCCCCCCTCCCCCCCAAAAAAAGTTGAGAAGCTAAATTTATAGTTTTGTTCGAACCTGTAATTTTTCCAGAAACTGCACTATATTTCTTTTATTTATGTTATATGCCAATACTGAATCTCAGAAAATGACAGACTAATCTGACTGCATTTCTTAATGCAATAATAACAAAATATTTTAATTGGGCAGCTGTCAATTGATTTTATTTTTAAAGAGACAAGAAACTTACGTTTGTATCTATACAACTACTCTTCTGTCCGCAGATAACCACTTTCACACTGTTCCTGTACCTTTCCATTCTCGAATATCACGTGGGAAAATGAACTCCTATATCTCACGATCCGAACTCTGGTTGTTCTTATTTTATTATGTGGTCATTTCTTGCTATATAGCTGTGAGTTTACAAAATATTTTTTATATTCGGAGGAGATGTTTTATTCATGATGTGGTCTCAGAATGCAGAACGCATTTGTTTCGAAAATTGCCACCCCAGTTCTCGTATCATATCTGTGACACTCTTCCACCTATTTCGCAACAGTAAAAGAAGGAGCTGCCTTCTTCGAAACTTCTGGATGCATTCAGTCACTCCCAACTGGTACAGATACCACTTCACTCAGCAATACTGCAAAAGAAGAAGCATAGTGTCTTTAGAAGATTTGTTGCACCATCTACGTGTTCTTCTAAGAAAACGAAGTCTTCGTTTCACTGTATCCACTACACTTTCTATGTGATGATTCCAATTTAAGTTCTTTTTAGCTGCCGTCCGTAGATATTTTACTGAATTATCAACCCTTAAATATGTGTCATACATCAAGTAACCGAAATTTAACGAATTTTTAACGAATTTTTTCTAGTACTTGTGTTGAAAAAATCGGAAATTTGTGGTGAGGACTGTGGGACCACACTACTGATGCCATCGGTCCCTAGGCTTACACTTGATACTTAATCTAATCTAAACTAACTTACGTTAAGGGCAACACACACACCCACGCCCGAGGGAGCACTAGAACCTCCTACGAGGTGAGCCGCGCGAACCGTGACAAGGCCCCCATGACCGCGCCGCTACCCCGCGCGGCACATATATTGAAGACCTCATAAATTTTATTGTTAAGATTCAGTTGTTACCATACAGACGTCATATGTAAAAAGTCATTCAGAAATTCCATTTGATCTTCTATTGTCTTTACTACCGTAAACGACAACGAAATCTGCAAACAGTTTAAGAGAGCTGTTAAGATTTACTCCTAAATTGTTTACATAGATTAAGAAAACAGAGTGCCTGTAACACTTCCCTGGGGAAACACAGACTCCACATTTGTTTCAGAGCATCTTCAATACTTTAGATAGGAGACGGCTGATGAAGAAATGTTTAA
Organism: Schistocerca piceifrons; assembly: GCF_021461385.2. Lineage (NCBI taxonomy): Eukaryota > Metazoa > Arthropoda > Insecta > Orthoptera > Acrididae > Schistocerca > Schistocerca piceifrons. The sequence continues at coordinate 1,020,790,796 of NC_060139.1, read as the reverse complement.
AGAAAATAAAATATGTACTAACTAGCTACAGTTTCAATTACGTTTGATTCTTGCTTTCCCCAGCGTAATCAGTATTCGAGGAGGTTTCGGTTTTGCAGCCAAATAACGTCGAAAGCTTACCACGATATTTCGGCTGACAACCATTCAGCGATCTTCAGGTAAGAATAAAATCTGGAGATGGCTGAACTGTTATCAGCCGAAATATCATGGTACCAAAGGAAAGAACTTTTATTCAGAAGATGTTTGTATTCATAAAAATTAAGGTATGCACAAAGCATATTTCAGTACAAGCGACCGGTTTCATCACTTTGAAATTTTGTTCTGGTTGAATACTTTCGTTGATTTTCATGCGAGTTTTTGGTACAATACCAGTGCCGACAATATTTCGTGGAATGCGACAGTTCTTACAAGTTCCTTTTCAAGATGAAATCTGCAGAATGAGATGATTCAGACAGAGAGATAAAATGAGAATCAAAACTCTCACGAAAAATTTTCACTCTCCAAAGAGCAGATGACTCGTCTACGTGAGAGACAATTTCCGAAATTCGTACACAGAATTAGTTTACTCTCCGTAGGTCTGTTCCGTTTCACACAGCTTCCACACACCCCAGCTCGTAGACTATTAATAGAAATCCATCTTCTCTACATTTCTGTGCTTCTCTTGGAACCGTAGTTACTTGAAAACTGAACAAATCACCATATATCTTACAGAATGCTGAATAGGAAATGCATTAACGAAATAAACTAAAGAATTAAGAAAACAGGGAATGAAATTATGAGACACTATACCAGTGAATAACGTGTTTCAGAGAAAAATTCTCAAATACTGTGAGCAAATTCTTTACAGAGTAGATGGGATGTGCCATAACTAAAACCTTCAAACTTAGAAACCTTCTAATCTTTCAATCGTTTCAATCAATTCTTCTGGATCCCTACTGAAAACTACATAATAGTTCTCACCTTTCTGTGTATTTTTTATGGAAGAGTTAACCGGAATACGAATCATTTTCCGCTCTAGTGATAATGTAGATAGAATGTTGCAGATTTTTCGGAACGAACCAATATTGCGAACAACACATCTGAAAGATGGAGTATATGCACACGGATGGCAGTGGTTTACCTAAACAATGGTTTACATAAAGTTCGTGTACTGTCAAATTAGTTCTATTTATCTCCATGTGATAATATGATAAAAAAATAATCGAAGACAAATTGTACATTTAAACATAGTAAATTGAGTATGGTGAAATGGAGAAATCAAAACCAAGTGACAGCAATAAGAAATTGTACTTCATATGGAATGAGAGAAAAGATATTACCTACATTAATCACTTATATGTAATTTTAAATGGATTATATAGCAAAAGGTGTCAAAAAGTATTCAGTGTCTCACGATGATCTAGCAGGTAGTGAAAGTGCAATACGTGGAATTTCTGCTTTCACTAGTACAAATGTAAGGTAAAGTGTAACAAGAAATGTGCAGAGGTAGTATTACACCCTTCTGCGAGTACATGTTTTATGATACACTGTCGGTTCCACTACAGTATACTTTCACTCGACTCAGTTTTCAAAAATGGTTCAAATGGCTCTGAGCACTATGGGACTCAACTGATGTGGTCATAAGTCCCCTAGAACTTAGAACTACTTAAACCTAACTAACCTAAGGACATCACACACATCCATGTCCGAGGCAGGATTCGTACCTGCGACCGTAGCGGTCGTGCGGTTCCAGACTGAAGCGCCTTTAACCGCGCGGCCACTACGGCCGGCGACTCAGTTTTCGCTGTTAGTTACAGTACAAGCTGTACAGATGCTATAACATCGATATATTGTGGTGGGAATCTTGAGGAGTAAAGTGAGTGTAGGAAACAGTCTCCAGAAACTTCGTCCCGGGACGTCTTGGTATAAGTGTTCGAAGCACTGAGTAGATATTTACCAAGAACAGTTGCATTTAGTCTATGTGTAGGATTATAATAGACAGTTGTGAGATATTCTGTCAAAATGACTTATTTCTGTAGTAAATGTCCTTACACTGTTTTTTTCCTTTAAACGTAGATAAATTTTGACACTCGTACCTCACCACTTAAGACTTATATAGCGACATACATCCTATATTCTTTTATTCATTTGTTTGCTTAACCTTATTCGATTAGGGCCCTTAGGCCATCTGTTACAGCAGATCAAGGTTTCACACACACAGTATCTATAGCATCAGAGTTACCTAAGAAATATTAGTTTTAATATAACAACTAGTATTAAAATGATCTAAGTGTCTTGAAGTGTCAGTTTGTGAAAATTATAGTGACCATGAACTAACAAAGATAACACTGGCATTACCTGTTTTACTGCAGAAGCTGCCACTAACGATAATAGTAATGATAATAGTAATATTAATAATAATTGTGTGAATAGTAACAATAATGATAGTGACAGATACAAGAAGAATTTATACATATACAAAATAGGTGTTTTCTGTTGTAGCGAGTTCTGGGGAAAGGATATCTAGATAGACAGCTTTGGATAAGAATACTGGAAAACGAGAAAGATCAGATTGGAAAAAAAGGACGAAGAAGGATCTCGAATGCGTACAGGGACAATGGTAATCCGCATTATTGATTTCGTAGGTATGTGATTACCTGTCTTCTGAACCTGGAGATGTTATTTAGTTCTCTAATATAGTGTGGAAGATTATTCCAGAGTCAGGTTCCTGCTAATGAGAAGGACTACAAGAAGGTGGCTGAACCATGGCGTGCGACAGGAAGGATTTTGCCCTGAAGGGAATTGTGTTTCTGTGCCTATTTTGATAATGTCCACAGGTCGGTATTGAGGTTCTTGACAGCTCTCATCATGTTTATTGGTTTCGCACTTAGACGCAATTGGAGGTCATGAGCGTACATGTGGTATTTGTAGTAGGATAAAACTGATGACACATCATTTACGTACAATGAAAAGCGCATAGGACCTAACAACGAATCCTGGAGGACGAGTGATACTCCGTGCCTCCTTTGTGACCTTATGGTGCTGGACATGACGCATTGCAGGCGAGACGTGAGGTGTGAACAAAACCACTGCACTTGGCGAGAAATTTAGGCTGGTACGTTTGGCAAGTAAAATGTCGTAGTCTACAGTGTCAAAGTCTTTGCTGAAAGCTAAGATACGCTCGATTATGGTCTCTTCAGCATCCACGACAAGCTTCAGGTCATCTGTTACCTTTATTCAGTCAGATTTTGTGATGCTATGTTTACGGAAGCCTGACTGGTATTTATTTAGTAGGCTGTTTGTACACCCATGCTCATAAATTTAGGATAATGCTGATACATGGTGAAACAACACATAAATCTATACTCGATGTTAACAAATTTCTCCTTCAGAAACGCTTCCCTTGCCATATCCAATCTACATTTTTACATCGTCCCCACTTCGACCATCATCAGTTAATTTGCGTCCCAAATAGCAAAAATCATGTATTAGTTTAAGTGTGTCATTTCCGAATCTAATTCCCTCACTATAACCTGATATAATGCACTGCATTCCATTATCCTCGTTTTGATTTTGTTGATGTTGATGCTGTATCCTCATTTCCGTTCAACTGCTATTCCAGGTCCTTTGCTGTCTCTGACAGAACTGCAACGTCGTCGAGATACCTCGAAATTTTTATTTCTTCTCCATGGATTTTGATTCCTGCTCCAGATTTTTCTTTTGTTTTCTTTACTGCTTGGTCAATATACAGACTGAATAACATCGGGAATAGGCAACAACACTGTCTCATTTCCTTCTCAACCACTGCTTTTCTTCCCTGCCCCTCGACTCTTATAACTACCATCTGGTTTCTGTACAAATTGTAAATAGCCTTTCGCTTCCTGTACTTTACCCCTGGCCGCTTGAGAATTTGAAAGAAAGTATTCCAGTCAAAAGCTTTTTCTAAGCCTATAAAATCTAGAAACGTAGGTTTGCCTTTCCTTAAACTGTCTCCTAATATAAGTCTTAGGGTCAGTACTGCCTCGCGTGTTCCTACATTTCTACAGAATCCACACTGATTTCCCCGAGGTTGGCTTCTACCAGTTTTTCCATTCGTCTATAAGGCATTCGTGTTAGTATTTTGCAACCGTTACTTGTGAAACTGACAGTTCGCTAATCTTCACGTCTCTCAACAACTGCTTCCTTTGGGGTTGAAATTATTACAGTCTTCTTGAAGTCTGAAGGTATTTCGCCTGTCTCATACATATTGTTCACCAGATGGAAGGGCTTTGTCATGGCTGGCTCTCCCAAGGCTATCAGTAGCTGTAATGGAATGTTGTCTAATCCTGGGGCTTTGTTTCGACTTAGGTCTTTCAGTGCTCTGTCAAATTCTTCACGCAGTATCACATCTCCCATTTCACCTTCATCTACATCCTCTTACATTTCCATAATTTGCCCTCAAGTACGTCTCCCTTGTATAGCACCTCTATATGTTACATACACCTTTCTGCTTTCACTCCTTTGCTTAGGGCTGGTTTTACAGCTGAGGTCTTGATAATCATACAGATGCTTCTCTTTTCTCCAAAGGTCTCTTTAATTTCTGTGTAGTCAGTATGTATATTTACCCCTAGTGTTATATGCTTCAACATCCTTACATTCGTACTCTTGCCATCCCTGCTTAGCCATTTTGCACTTCCTGACGATCTTACTTTTGACGCGAAATTCCTTTTCACCCGCTTCACTCACTGCATTTTTATATTTTCTCATTTCATCAGTTAAATTCTATTTTCCTTCTGCTACCCAAGGATCTCTACTAGCCCTCGTCTTTTTTACTACTTGATTCTCTGTTGCTTCACTATTTCATCTCTCAAAGCTATCCATTCTTCTTCTACTGTAATTCTTTCCGCCGTTTTTGTCAGTCATTCCCTAATGCTCTCTGAAACTCTCACAAACTCTGGTTCTTTTAGTTTATCCATGCCTCCTCTCCTTAAATTCCTAACTTTTTTCAGTCTCTTAGTTTTAACCTACACTTCACAACCAATAAATTGAGGTGGGAGTCCTCATCTGACCCTGAAAATGTCCTTCAATTTAAATTCTGGTTCCTAAATCTCTGTCTTACCATTATATAAACTATCTGAAAACTTCCAGTGTCTCCAGGCCTCTTCCACGTGTACAATCTTCTTTCACGACTCTTAAAGCAAGTGTTAACTATGATTAAATTATGCTCTGTGCAAAATTCTACCACGCTCCTTCCTCTTATATTCCTTACCACCAGTCCATATTCAGCTACTACTTTTCCTTCTCTTCCTTTTCCTACTATCGAATTCTATGACTATTAATTTTTCGTCTTCCTTAACTATGTCAATAATATCTATTATTGCGTCACACATTTGCTCAATCTCTTTATCATCTGCGGAGTTAGTTAGCATAATCTTGTACCACAGTAGTAGGGGTGGGCTTCGTGTCTATGTTGGCTACAATAATGTGCTCACTATGCTATTCATACTATCTTATCGGCGTTCATATTTTTCATTTACTATTAAATCTACTCCTGCATTACCTGTTATTTGATTTTGTATTTACAACCCTGTATTCATCGGACCAGAAGTCTTGTTGCTCCTGCCACCGAACTTCACTAATTGCAACTATATCAAATTTTGAGGATCAGTTTCCCTTTTTAAGTTTTCTAACCTGCAATCTCGATTAAAGAATCTGACTGTCCACGTTCCGATCCGTAGAACGCCAGTTTTGGTTCTCCTGATAACAACGTTCTCCTGAGTAGTCCCCGCCCGGAGTTCCGAATGGGGGACTATTTTACCTCCGGAATATTTTACCAAGGAGGACGCCTTCATCGTTTAACCATACAGTAACGTTGCATGCCCTCGGGAAAAATTACTGCTGTAGTTTCGCGTTGCTTTCAGCCGTTCACAGTACCAGCACAGCAAGGCCGTTTTGGTTGATGTTAGAAGGCCAGATCAGTCAATCATCCAGACTGTTGCCCCTGCAACTGCAGATAAGGCTATCGGCCGTCTTTAGGAGCCATACGTTTGTTTGGTCTGTCAACATTCATTGCACGTAAGGTATCGCTGTCTGTATCGCTGAGGCACGCAAGCCTCCCCACCAACGGCGAGATCCGTGGTTAATGGGTCATACTGAATATCTTACTGAAAATTTCTTGCTGTAATTTGGACAGTAATTTGGTGTGCCACCTAGTTTCTTGACGCGGTCTGACGGAATATAACAGGCGAAGTTTCAGACGTGTGCGATAGCGATTGTCATCGTTGTTTTACGGAATGTTAATATTTGTAAATTTTCTGATGACCAGTTATATTGTCTTCTGTAATCTCTTACGATAGCAATACGGAAATTCAACGTTGAACCATCTATCTTGTGGACTCCTTGCGTCCAAGTAGTACCCAGCGCCATTTACTGTAGTAAAATATTGTACAATTTCTGTGCTGCTTTCGTTGGGTCGGAGAACGTGTTTCTAGCAAATGATTTTATTTATTAACAAATGATATTTTCTGTAATTATGAAATTTTGGCTGAGTCTTAAAATCATTTTTCTTAATCATTTTATGATTTCATTCTTAAAATCATCCATTAACTAGTTCCTTTTTTAAAATTGTAATATTTTTGGCCGGTAATAGACCAGATAAAAAATCCAAAAACATATTTTCTTTATAAAATTTATGTCTGTTTCTCACTAAGAGGTGTTGCAAGTTGTGATTCTGCACGTTATTCACCCAGCCCTCGCTTCACTTACTGCGGTACTACAAAGAGAATGTGGAAGTAAACATCTAGGCTGAGTAGTTTTGCTTTGAATATGGCAGTGGATGTCAACCTGGCGAAATATCGGCTGTTGTCGACGTCGCCGGGATGCATGCTCGTAAGTTATTTGAACGTTGAACACGGCACTGGAAACTCATGTGTGCCGGCTTGTACTCACGGTATCTTGAATGAATGGCCCCTAGACATGACATAAAAGAAGAAAGAAAAAAGGTGGTAGACAACGAGAACAGAACCACATCCCGGCTAACTACATCATGCACACATTTCGGGTTAAAAGCCGCATTTCGTCCTACGATGCACACGACACATTCCCTAATCTGAAAAGAGGCAAAATCCATGATTGGTCGGATCATTTTACAAGCGTCCAGTCAGCTGTAGTGCACTTCTTCTTTTGCACGCTAAAGATGCTCTGTGAGCAATGGCTTTTTGCTTGGCACTTGACCTCAGATGTCCATTGCACGAGGCTGCCTTAGCAATGTAAATTCGGAAACAGCAGTTATCTCTCCATGTTTTGAGGCCGATTACGGTCTGGCAATGCTAAACCTATTTTTTCCATTTCAAAGGGACTTTCAGTAGGAGTACAACAAAATTAACTCCGCCTCTTCTGCGGCTCCAAACAAAATACAATTCCATGGATTTGGTTCCACTTAACTCCCTGGAGCCGGAACTAAACACTGAAATAACCAATATTCGAAGATAGATTTTTCGACACAGAAGCCTATTCTCGGCGTTCTGCTGTCGTCAACGATGACACGTCGAGGAGAGCTTAACTGAGGGACTGCAAGCAGTCGGCGCATGTGTCGGGTAGCTCTCGTCGACAGGAACTGTCCACGGTAACCCCTGGGTTTCTGTAAATAGTTATTCTCCATGACATAACTCGTGATCGGATGTAGATGCAGGCGTGGCCTTGCGATGGGGTTAGAGACCTCTTGCTGTTGCCTCGGGAGGTGGGTCGTGGTCAGTAGCTCTTGGTGCGGCTCTTGGCGGTCTGGGGATACACTTGGAAATCCCGCGTGGCTTCTTCGGTGCGCGTGAGCGTGGCTTTCCGTGACTCCCGCGCTACAGACGTCATGCGTGTTGCAGCTACTGCCCCTGGGCGCCCTAGCAGGTAAGGAGTCACACTCGTGTCTGGTCCCCATCACGTAGCGCCTTTTTGTGACCACCGGTCTTAATTTGTGTTATATGACTGAGAGTGGCACACCATTCCTTGAAGGCACATTAGATTCTTCGCGTTGGCACATCACTGTACCTGGCAACTTCATTCGCAGTGTGGTCATCGGTACGTGGAATCACGATAGCTCCATTACTTCCTTTCTGTCACTCTGTCACATATAAACGTGGCCCATCTTACAGCGCGGATTCGATGTAACTGAGAGGTACAACCACACCATTTCATTGCCACAACTTAAGTCAGTGATGAAGGCACACATGACCACCCAGTGCCAGAACTATACCATCTGTAACGTTTCAAAGCCACTAGTATTTCGTCTAACACGTCGTCTGAGAAACTTAGTTTCCTCGCAAGTGTAATACTGGAAATAATAGCAGCTGAAGATAGGTCTCTCATAACTAACCTTCAATAATTGTTCAATGCGACATTGGCAGTACAAAAAATATTAATGTGAAATAAGAAAATATGAGAATTACATATTTTAATAGAACATTACGTTTAGCTACCGGTCTGTGTAGCGTTACCCATTCAAGAGCACATAGCTGTGCACTGTCTTCGCTATATTTTCAGATGAACCAAATTATAATTAGCGTCATTTCAAATTGTAACCCTGAGGTTAACTGCATTATCGAACTAATTTCAGTAATGAATATTATTCATCCTACCAGATTCACTACTTCTCTTCAACTAACTCCTCTAATATTAATTACTTATTCCAGAGCTCACATTCATTTTTAACTTTATGAGGGGAAACACATCAAATCAAAAACATATAATATATGTATCTATAAAAAACATGAAAAGATGTTTACTTGTTTAGAAGCTTTTTGAGAAAAAACTTAATCTACGTTTGAAACGAGTCTAGCTATGTCAAATATTTTTAAATGTTTTTTATTTCAGTCTTTGATCACAATATGAATTCTTTAGACGATGACGGGTTTCAGTCCGTAATGACCATCCTCAGATCTTTTTTACACCATGTCCTAAAGTGATTAGGCCATAATGGCATCATCAAAACATATAATTATAATCGGCACAGCCATTATGGCCTAATAACTTTTAGTGTCGTCGTAACTGGCGTCTAAGTCACGTTTGCTGAGCAGCGAGCTACGTTAATTTAAGTATTAACTGTATTTTTCTTACCTGTCACTTCTTCTTCCACGTGTTTTCGCTTTTAGAGAGCTTTAGTTGTCGAGTGCTAGTAATAGTGTTCCATAAATTTCGTGTTTGTTTTGAATACAGTCAGAGTGAGTCCCTTTAGTCAGCCATAGTGCCGGTAGTGCTAGTGTTTGTTTTGAATACAGTGCAGAGACAGGTAGTGCTATTTTCATTGTTTTCTGCAAGAAGTGTCTAGTAACAACAGTTTAGTCAACTATCAGCCTTCTTTAGTGAATTAGCAGTCTAGTTAAAAGTTGATTAACTCTGTACAGTAAATTGATTTCTTAGGATGGATAGGATGTGTGACTGCTGTGTAAGGACGCAGGAGGAGCTGGCCACAGTTCGCGAACAGCTGAACGTGTTGATGGCCGCTGTTAGCCGTCTTCAGGTTGCTGCCTCGGAGTGCAGCGGCAGTGGGGAGTCTGGTGCGTCATATGGTACACCCCAGGTGTTACATGCTTCACCCACTGTCCCAGCTGTCGAGACATCTTCGCGGGTACCGGGCGCGGTTGGGCCACCCTCTCCCCAAAGGGAGTGGCGGGTTCAGCGGCGTTCGCGGCGCACGAGGTGGAGGATCAATGTGGAGGCTGGCCGTGCGGCATCGCCCGCTCAGCCTGTGAGTGGACATGTGGCCTCTCCTTCAGCAAGGTCCGAGCAGGCACACGGGGGGAGGGGTTTATTAGTTTTTGGGAGCTCCAGCGTTAGGCGGGTGATGGAGCCCCTTAGGGAAATAGCGGAAAGGTCGTGGAAGAAGGTCAGTGTTCACTCTGTCTGCTTGCTGGGGGGTCTCATCCGAGATGTGGAGGAGTCCCTGCCAGCGGCGATAGAGAGCACTGGGTGCACCCGACTGCAAATTGTTGCTCATGTCGGTACCAATGACTCCTACCGTCTGGGTTCAGAGGTCATCCTCAGTTCATACAGGTGACTGGAGGAGTTGGTGAAGACGGAAAGCTTCGCTCGCGGCGTGGAATCTGAGCTAATTATTTGTAGTATCGTTCCCAGAACCGATCGCGGTCCTCTGGTTTGGAGCCGAGTGGAAGGCTTAAACCAGAGGCTCAGACGATTCTGCGGAGATCTGGGGTGCAAATTTCTCAACCTCCGCTATCGGGTGGAGAAATGTAGGGTCCACCTGAAGAGGTCAGGCGTGCACAACACGCAGGAAGCGGCTACAGGGGTAGCGGAGTACGTGTGGAGTGCACATGTGGGTTTTTTAGGTTAGAGAATTCCCTCCCTAGGCCCGGAAAGACGCCTTCTGAGACGCGGCAAGATAGGAGGAGGCAAAATGCGACAGGGAATAACAATATTAACGTGGTAATAATAAACTGCAGGAGCGTCAATAGAAAGGTCCCAGAACTGCTCTCATTAATAAACGGCCACAATGCCCATATAGTACTAGGGACAGAAAGTTGGCTGAAACCAGGCGTAAACAGTAAAGAAATCCTAAACTCAGATTGGAATGTATACCACAGAGACAGGCTGGACAGTGAAGGGGGAGGCGTGTTTATAGCGATAAGAAGTGCAATAGTATCGAAGGAAATTGACGGAGATCCGAGATGTGAAATAATTTGGGTGAAGGTCACGGTTAACAGGGGTGACAGGGACAAAGAATCCAGGAGAATGTTTTTAAGTGCTTTACCTGAAAACTACCTTGAGCAGTTAAACAGAGAACGGACTCGTGGCGATAACATATTAAACCATCTGGTGACAAACAGACCCGAACTATTTGAAACAGTTAACGCAGAACAGGGAATCAGTGATCATAAAGCGGTTACTGCATCGATGATTTCAGCCGTAAATAGAAATATTAAAAGAGGTAGGAAGATTTTTCTGTTTAGCAAAAGTGACAAAATGCAGATTTCAGAGAACCTGACGGCTCAACACAAAAGATTTGTCTCAAGTACAGATAGTGTTGAAGATCAGTGGACAAAGTTCAAAACCATCGTCCAATTTGCGTTAGATGAGTATGTGCCAAGCAAAATCGTAAGAGATGGAAAAGAGCCACCGTGGTACAACAACCGAGATAGAAAACTGCTGCGGAAGCAAAGGGAACTTCACAGCAAACACAAACATAGCCAAAGCCTTGCAGACAAACAAAAATTACGCGAAGCGAAATGTAGTGTGAGGAGGGCTAAGCGAGAGGCGTTCAATGAATTCGAAAGTAAAGTTCTATGTACTGACTTGGCAGAAAATCCCAAGAAATTTTGGTCTAATGTCAAAGCGGTAGGTGGATCAAAACAAAATGTCCAGACACTCTGTGACCAAAATGGTACTGAAACAGAAGATGACAGACTAAAGGCCGAAATACTAAATGTCTTTTTCCAAAGGTGTTTCACAGAGGAAGTAGTTCTTTCTCTACATTGTCGCACAGATGAAAAAATGGTAGAAATCGAAATAGACGATAGAGGGATAGAGAAACAAAATCACTCAAAAGAGGAAAGGCCGCTGGACCTGATGGGATACCTGTTCGATTTTACACAGAATACGCGAAGGAACTTGCCGCCCTTCTTGCAGAGGTGTACCGTAGGTCTCTAGAAGAGCGCAGCGTTCCAAAGGACTGGAGAAGGGCACAGGTCATCCCAGTTTTCAAGAACGGGTGTCGAACAGATGTGCAGCACTATATACCTATATCTCTAACGTCGATCAGTTGTAGAATTTTGGAACACGTATTTTGTTCGATTATAATGACTTTTCTGGAGACTAGAATTCTAGTCTGTAGGAATCAGCATGGGTTTCGAAAAAGACGATCGTGTGAAACCCAGCCTGCGCTATTCGTCCATGTGACTCAGAGGGCCATAAACATGGGTTCCCAGGTAGATGCCGTGTTTCTTAATTCCGGAAGGCGTTCGATACAGTTCCCCACAGTCGTTTAATGAACAAAGTAAGAGCATAGGGACTATCAGACCAATTGTGTGATTGGATTGAAGAGTTCCTAGATAACAGAACACAGCATGTCATTCTCAATGGAGAGAAGTCTTCCGAAGTAAGAGTGATTTCAGGTGTGCCGCAGGGGAGTGTCGTAGGAACGTTGCTATTCACAATATACATAAATGACCTTGTGGATGACATCGGAAGTTCACTGAGGCTTTTTGCGGATGATGCTGCGGTATATTGATAGATTGTAACAGTGGAAAATTGTACTGAAATGCAGGAGGATCTGCAGCGAATTGACACATGGTGCAGGGAATGTCAATTGAATCTCAATGTAGACAAGTGTAATGTGCTGCGAATACTTAGAAAGAAAGATCCCTTATCATTTAGTTACAATATAGCAGGTCAGCAACTGGAAGAAGTTAATTCCATAAATTATCTGGGAGTACGCATTAGGAGCGATTTAAAATGGAATGATCATATAAAGTTGATCGTCGGTAAAGTAGATGCCAGACTGAGATTCATTGGAAGAATCCTAAGGAAATGTAATCCGAAAACAAAGGAAGTAGGTTACAGTACGCTTGTTCGTCCACTGCTTGAATACTGCCCAGCAGTGTGGGATCCGTACCTGATAGGGTTGATAGAAGAGATAGAGAAGATCCAACGGAGAGCAGCGCGCTTCGTTACTGGATCATTTAGTAATCGCGAAAGCGTTACGCAGATGATAGATAAACTCCAGTGGAAGACTCTGCAGGAGAGACGCTCAGTAGCTCTGTACGGGCTTTTGTTGAAGTTTCGAGAACATACCTTCACCGAGGAGCCAAGCAGTATATTGCTCCCTCCTACGTATATCTCACGAAGAGACCATGAGGATAAAATCAGAGGGATTAGAGCCCACACAGAGGCATACCGACAATCCTTTCCACGAACAATACGAGACTGGAATAGAAGGGAGAACCAATAGAGGTACTCAAGGTACCCTCCGCCACACACCGTCAGGTGGCTTGCGGAGTATGGATGTAGATATAGATGTAGACATGGTGTAAAAAAGTTCTGAGGATGGTCATTACGGACTGAAACCCGTCATCGTCTAAAGAATTCATATTGTGATCAAAGACTGAAATAAAAAACATTTGACAGTATTGGATCACTGTTTGTATTCGCGACCATGTCGCTGTTGGTCAAATATTTATGTTTCCAGGAATAGATTGTCTGAGCCTCTAATAGCACTTTCAGCGTCAGATTCGTTTAATGGTAATACACCTCTTTTATCATTCACGTTTAATAATTCTGATATCTCCGTTGTTCTTATACGCAGATGTATTGTTGATAACATATTTCATAAGCGAATAAATGTAGTTAGGCTGTAGTTCATATTCTAGCTGCTTAAAGAGATACCAAAAATGTTCATGTGTGAATACACTCATAATGCTAATTACATCCTTTCGCGTAATAAACAACCTTTACATAATTCACCTAACTACTTCTATATCCTCAGATTTAGCAATTATCCATTAGGGCTGAAGTATCTGAACCTAAAAATTTTAGTAGGTAACTTACAGCTTTTACAGTGTAATTTGGGTTTGGGTTGGGTTGATTTTGGGGAAGAGACCAAACAGTGAGGTCGTCGGTCTCATCGGATTTGGGAAGGATGGGGAAGAAGTCGGCCGATCCCTGTCAAAGGAAGCATTCCGGAATTTGCCGAAGCGATTTAGGGAAAACACGGAAAACCTAAACCAGGATGCCCGAACGCGGGAGTGAACCGTCGTCCCGCTAAATGTGTGTTAACCACTTCGCCACCTCGCTCGGTTATAGTGTTAAGTGTTCATCCATATGTGTACCTAAGAACTTCGAACCTTCCGTTTTGTGTAGTATTTTTTGTTAATATACCAAGTTAATCGGAAACCACGTGTTTTCGGCGGCAAAAAAACTGGATGAGCTGTGTTTTTCCAAAGACTAGAGATAGTTCATTTGTGCAAAATCAGTCAGCAACTTACACAAGAACATTGCTTACCATTTTCTCTTTTAATGTTTCATTGCAGGGTTCCATAAAAATACTTGTCTCACCTGTGCACCTGACTGTCTCCTAATTTAAATAAAATGGCAGATCAATATACGAATATAAAGCTATAACAGGAGTGGGCCTATGATAGAACCCTATGGGACTTTATCTGGAGTTGCTCACCATGCAGATGATGTGGTACTCCTCCGGATGATGTGGTATTCCTCCTCGTGTTACTGGAACAGTCTAGGATAATTTTCTGCATTCTACTTCTTCAGTAAGAACTAACCAGGCAAGAGTTGCGCTACATATTCCATACAAACTCCTCTAAGAGAGTATTAAGATTAAGCCTTGTTTGTGCAGCTGACAAATGATTTTTATTTATCAGAAAGAAACATTAGTATAATAGGCACACAGCTTTTAGTGCCTTATTGGAGGTATTGTCCAACCTCACGAACTTACACTTTTTAGAGTAATGATGGTTCAAATGGCTCTGAGCACTATGGGACTCAACTGCTGAGGTCATTAGTCCCCTAGAACTTAGAACTAGTTAAACCTAACTAACCTAAGGACATCACAAACATCCATGCCCGAGGCAGGATTCGAACCTGCGACCGTAGCGGTCTTGCGGTTCCAGACTGCAGCGCCTTTAACCGCACGGCCACTTCGGCCGGCAGTAATGATGATCTTCCTTATTTCAGATAGGGATGTGAAGTTAATTTTTATTTTGCTAAGTGTTATCCATATTGGTTGTTCAGTATATAGTTTTGCATTCTATTCTGAACTACTTGCCACAGATCTGTCTACATTTAAAAAGCAAATATTCAAAATCTCCGGTACACATGAACTCTCTCTTACAGTGCTCTTAACAGAAATAATATCATCCTCCATGGCTTCCTTCTCTGTCTGTCTATTAATAACATTCCTTATCGATTTGGTTATATTGTCTCATCTGTGAATTTCAGAGAAGATGTTGATACTTTAGAATTATTTACAACAATATTACTTGTTCTGGCTTTTTTGTATATGTCCTGTTGCACACATATTGCCGGCCGGGGTGGCCGAGCGGTTCTAGGCGCTACAGTCAGGAACCGCGCGACCGCTACGGTCGCAGGTTCGAATCCTGCCTCGGGCATGGATATGTGTGATGTCCTTAGGTTAGTTAGGTTTAAGTAGTTCTAAGTTCTAGGGGATTGATGACTTCAGAAGTTTAGTCCCATAGGGCTCAGAGCCATTTGAACCACTTTTGCACACATATTATTGTGTGCCACTGGCACTAAATGTTTTGTCGTATCAGTCATCGTAGCATTTTGATGTAATGTAAAATTTTAAAAGTTATTGGTTACTCCTGTTACTTGAGAAGAAATTTGATGGTACTAAGTGAACATTCCACTTTTGGTACACATTTCATTACGCAGGGTAGGCATCTCATTACGTAAAGTTATTACTTAGCGCACATTTCATAAAGTAAAACTGTTATGTGAGAAGCCAATTGATCTGATAGTTGCTTCAGCACATACGTTGAGCTGAGAGACTGCATGGGATTTGCATCGGATACTTGGCTAATGGTGGGACTAACAGTAGGTATAACTGTTCCGCTTGCAGCACGCATTCAGTTTTGTGAACTGAAGCGTTTCCTTCATTCAGAGCCGCATAAGTATGTTCATTCTCATTGGCACCAAATTGTCTCATGAAAAGTTTCTAGCTCCGTTTTAGGTTAGTTCCCGATTTGCACCGTAGCGCTAAAAAAATAGTGAAGCCACGAATTTAAATAATAAAAATTAACTAGCTTAGCGCCGGATGCTTCACTTGCGTAGGCTGTATGGAATGCGGAGATTTTTTTGTTTCTATTTACTCGAATTTTTAAGTTCTTCACAAACTGAAACACCTTCTAAATTTTTCATGCTAATTAAGGCCATGTAAGCATGATGTTTTCCGAATGTACTTCTGACCAAATGGCGATTCTGGTACCTGGAGTCAAAAGTCTTTGTGAATCACACCTTCTGCGTGATCGTGGAGATATTCTGAGTAACATTCCTCCCCTAACAAATATTTCTTTATTTCTAACCGAGGAATGTGATGTGTTGGCAGAAGAGCCAACATCGTGTTGCTAGAGGAGGCCGAAATGCACGCTTTTAAGCTCACGTAGATTGGCGTCAGGTCTGGAACAAGGTAAAGTTATTATCCTATAAAGAAAAGAACGTAGTTCTTGGAATACTTAACTTTAATCCATTATTGGAAAACATCGCTCTTGTTTGTACATGCTTTACACGATAAATATCAAATGCTATGGCGCCTTGCTAGGTCGTAGCAAATGACGTAGCTGAAGGCTATTCTAACTATCGTCTCGGCAAATGAGAGCGTAATTTGTCAGTGTGGCTTCGCTAGCAAAATCTGCTGTACAACTGGGGAGAGTGCTAGGACGTCTCTCTAGACCTGCCGTGTGGCGGCGCTCGGTCTGCAATCACTGACAGTGGCGACACGCGGGTCCGACGTATACTAGCGGACCGCGGGCGATTTAAAGGCTACCACCTAGCAAGTGTGGTGTCTGGCGGTGACACCACAGAATGAAATACTAATTTTCATAAATTTTGTTTTATTACAGCATCACTGAGAAAAAACAATCAAACATCGCTGTGCCATTACGTGCTTTCGTGACAAGAATTCAGCTATTTTCTACTACTAAGATACGCACTATTGCTAAAACTATTTACTGTCTTGAGGTTTGAGCAGAAGCAACTTTGTATGAGTGCAATTTACATAAAAATATCCTCTACGCCCAGATAAGAAAAAAACAGACAATACCTTCATTGTCTGTTCTTATACAGCCTAGTATAGACACTGGACTTTCAGTTATTACATATTTATCCAGTCTTCCTTTTTTCATTCTATTGTGCTTTTACATTCCTTTTAATTAACATTTTATCTCCTCTCTCACAAAATTATGACGATATAGAGTTTTTCAAATGCCATGGACCTTAAATATATATATGGATATGCACATATGAATGTGCTCCTATCATTTTCAAAGCATAAGCGGAAAAGTGACTGGAAAGTAATGAGTGTACTCATTTTCTCCCTAAACTAATTGTTCGAAGTCGGAATGCGTGAAAATGACCACAGCAAGCAGCAAGGGCAGAACATTGAATGATATACTGAAGTAATCTCAGTCTGGAATAACTTAACCGATTGATGGTGGAACAAATCTTATTCTGATTAACTTCTCATGGTCGGGATTCACAGAAATACCATATTTCTTCCTACATACACAGGCAGTATCTTTAGTAAACGTATTTTCGCTCCAACGGACTTAGCTCCACATTTTGTCAGTGCACCTGAGCTTGTATGTGTGATAGATTATTAGAACCATCGTAACATCGACAGTCCAGTATGTATTTAACAACATATTACGATGTAATACGTGTGGTACTCATCGGATCTTGTGGGACTCTCACAGTCAAAAGGCTGCATTTTGACGACGACATGTACTCATGTCAGATTTTTATTCCGACAAAATGTGAATAATGTACATTTCACACCAATTTTTAGAAGTGCGTTACTATCTTAATGAAATGCTTGCTTAATTATATATGTACACACTGTGCTTCACTTTTGTATTTTTTTTGTTTAGGTAACTTTTGCAGTGTTACTTGAAAATGCAATCGTAATAATAAATATTTTATACAGTCAACGGCGACTACAATGTCTTTTTTTTTTTTAAAAAAAAAAAAAAGAAATCTTATTTTGTTAGCTGGCTGTGTAGTTGTCAGATTCACAGTTTTGTTAGTGAGCAATTAAGTTCGGTGTCTGCGGACTGTGAAAGCGTGGAGTATAGTAAGATGAAATGTTTTGTATTACAGTACAAGAACATTAATCGGAGTTTGTGAAGAAATTTGACTACACATTATGGCGCGTGGATGGCGCGCGTATCGACACGTCACCAAACCGAACGCTTTCCAACGCAATTATAATTGAAGCATTTCAAGGAAGCTTTATATATTGCTAGTGTAGGATAGTGGTATCACTTCCAAGAAATCAAACATATATAACGTTAAAGACCATAGTTATTACTTCTGAATTACGAGAATATGAAATAGCTTCCTTACGGTACAGAAGACAGATGGGGGTGAGGGGCGATTCGCGCCTCAGTTACTTATAAAGTTGAAAACCGAAAATCGCATCAACAATTGCTTTAGAATAATTACAATGCCGTCGTTCAATTCTATCTTTGCAATGAAAGGAGAAATTATTTATAGTACTGATACGGGCTCTGATGTTTTCAGTGAAAAGCTGATAGTCTGTTTTCCTACGGACCTCAATTTATATAGCTGGAGATGACGCATACGACAGAGGACATGGGGAAAGTTTAATGGACCAACTATCTTCGGCTGTTCGACCGGGACCTTGACATCGACTGACTTTCATCTTGCAGTTCATTTGAGTTAAGCACTCGGGCCGCAAGAACTTATCTGCGGCAAACACCAACGCGTCTCCTGAACTTGACACAGATGGATAGCTCTGCTCCTCATCCGTTACGCCTGTCGCTGATAGCGGGAGGTGGCGCATTCTGTGATTAGAGTCATCCTGTCACAGATTTTCCTAAATTCCGTGTCACTCTGCCACTGAAATATCATTCGTAGAAATATTGTTACTCATCTTCTGTGTTAGGCAACATGTACAGGCCTCCTGCCTTTCTCAGCACAAATAGGTTGCGGGTTATGTGCTGCCAGTGATAAACCTACAATGGTAGTTCAATTGCTTTATCAGAAAATAAATGATTGATTCGATCCGTTACTGAGCTGTAGCTCATACAATCTTTGATTCTTTAGAACTATAATACTTTTTAATCCATTTTCATCCTAATCTTTCCAATTCACGTTAGCTTCGCAATGGCTGTATCTCATCCCTAACATGATCACCAGCTTCAATGCTACTGAGCTGTTCTATTCGCCATTATGTATGAACCTTACAATTAAACTACCTGAAAAACAAGTCTAGCACTAGGAAGGACAGGAGGTAACGAAATGAAATTTCACATGTTGAGAGGATATGTGAGGTTATTTCACTAATTACAAAATCAAGTCATATTGACAAACACAGAGTTCAGAGTGAAACATAACGGATACACTCTTCGCCGCAAGTACTCTAAGTACCCTGGTGTTACCCTTGACCTCAATCTTTCACATAAAAAAATATCTTGAAAATACCGCTGCCGAGATAAAAACAAATAACAATATTATTCAAAAAAGTGTGAAAAAATATGGGAAGCTTCAGCAGATACCTTGTGTACATCATCCACTGAGTCCGTCTTCTCAGCAGCCGAGTATTGTGGCTAAAGGTCTGCCACACCAACGTGATCGACGTCCAATTGAACCACATTATGCGGTTAATAACTTCAACAATCCGACGAGCACCCGTTTATTGGCATCCTCTGCTGATCAACATCTATCAGCCCGCAATCCCTAGAAGCGAGTCCTTGCTTCGGCAGCTACAGACCCTGTAATTACCAAGTCTACGACGAAATAGACTCCATTCAAGAAACCCAACGTTACGGAAAGCAGAACAGCTAGATGCCAGTAATACCGAGGTGAGAGACCTGTGGGACAAGAACTGTCAACTTATTAATAATCCTGTAGACCGTGAGTGGTTCTGAAAGTATAACTGTGATAATGCTGGCACAGATGTCGACAGGAACCTACGGGTTAAACTGAACAGACCTCGCAATGGGCATGGTCGATGTGCAGACTCGCTTTACAAATTGGGTGCTACAGAGGCTCCGGTTTGTGACTGTGGAGTTCCAAACCAGACAATCTAACACATTAGAGATTAAAGCCCTTTGCGTTCCTATCAGGGGACACGGAACGACCTCATAAAAACTGACGATACAGCTCTTATACTGAACTGTCAAAGTAATTGGTATACCTGCCTAATATCGTGGAATTGCCCAAATCCGTTGCAATGCACAGTGGATATGAACGGATGCTGGTGATCAGCTTACGCACGCGTCGCGTGTCAGTCTCATCTTGACGTATCAGGTGTCCCATATCACTCCAACTGCGCACGTTCCACACCATCACAGAGCCTTCGCTACTTGAACAGTCCCCTGATAAAACGCAGGGTCCACGAAATCCTGAGGTTGTCTCTATACCCGTACACTTCCATCCGCCCCATACAATTTGAAACGATACTCGTCCGACCAGGCAACATGTTTCCAGTCATCAACAGTCCACTGTCGGTACTGACGGGACCAGGCGAGAACTTCGTCTCATGCACTCATCAAAGGTACACGAGTGGGACTTCAGCTCCGAATTTCCGTACGGAAGATGTT
The DNA here is from genome assembly GCF_021461385.2 of Schistocerca piceifrons. Classification (NCBI taxonomy): domain Eukaryota; kingdom Metazoa; phylum Arthropoda; class Insecta; order Orthoptera; family Acrididae; genus Schistocerca; species Schistocerca piceifrons. The sequence continues at coordinate 1,020,770,520 of NC_060139.1, read as the reverse complement.
TCGTAAAATGGTTCGCACGCTAACACTTTTTGATGGCCCAGCGTTGAAATCTGTAGCAGTTTGCCGATGGGTTGCACTTCTGTCGCACTGAACGATTCTCTTCAGTCGTCGTTGGTCCCGTTCTTTCAGGATCTTTTTCCGGTCACATCGATGTCAGAGATCCTATGTTTTGCCGGATTCTTGATATTCACGGTACATTCGTGAAGTGGTCGTACGGGAACATTCCCACTTACCGATAGCTCGGAGATGCTGTGTCCCATCGCTCGTGCGCCGATTGTAACATCACATTAAAACTCACGTAAATCTTGATAACCTGCCATTGCAGCAACAGTAACCGATCTAACAACTGTGCCAAACACTTGTTGTTTTATATAGGTGTTGCCGACCGCAGTGCTATGGTCTGCCTGTTTACGTATATCTGAATTTGAATACGCATGCCTATTCCAGTTTCTTTAGCGCTTCGGTTTATATGGGTTATGAACTAAGACACTGACATTTAGTTAGTTTTCCATATAGCTTTGCCTTTCTGTATTCTTGTTATAGTAATGTTATACAGGGTTTTGTTTGGGAGAAAAGATCAAAATTTTAAACAGCGAAAGTATAAGTAGTTCTGAACAAAAAATGCTATATGAACATAGGTCCGCAAATGCTGCGTTATGGAGGTATGGGTATTGAAAGGAACTTCAATTCTGCAAGAGTGATGTGCAAACGTGAACGTACACGCGATACAACTTGACTGTCACGCGATTTTCTTGCAAATAATGGACGGATGTACGCCATGTTTACGCTATGCAAGCTACCACGTATTATAGCCATGTGACGTACGTAGTACAATCACCCGTTGTCTGTGCAGTTGTGCCGTGGAAGCCGCATTCTGTAGAGTACCGGCGACGGATCGGCTAACTGTTTAGTGTATGGTGTTAACTGTGTTCAAATGCTCAAATGTGTGTGAAATCTTATGGGACTTAACTGCTAAGGTCATCAGTCCCTAAGCTTACACACTACTTAACCTAAATTATCCTGAGGACAAAACACGCACGCCCATGTCCGAGGGAGGACTCAAACCTCTGACGGGATCAGCCGCACAGTCCATGACTGCAGCTCCCTAGACCGCTCGGGTAATCCCGCGCGGCTACTGTGTTCGTACAAGCGCTGCTAACAGTGCCACACGTCTACAGTAATGAGAAATACGCAGATGTGGTGTATGTTTATGGCTTCTGCGACAGTAGTGCTACCACAAACGCTTTCCGACTCGACGGTTACCTGATCAAGGAAGCATGGTGAATATTTTGAGAGCACAAGATAAATTACCCTGTTTCCTACGTGGAATAAAGTATTACCAAGGCAGTTCGTTTCTATGTTCCCAGAACTGATAGTGTTTGACACCAACAGCAGAAACACGTGTGCACGTATCATTAGTAATTAATTGTATCAGTAGCCTTTATCCTGAACTGGACAATCTCTGGGTTTTAAGACCTTTTCAGTGAATGAAGGATTATTTCCAGACAGAGATATACAACCCAAAGCAGAATTACTTGGACTACGTGATGACAACATATTGAAAATAGATTTTTTAAAACAGAAATAGCAACAGTTAGGAGAAGTACTGGTGGATAGCGTCCATTATCATCATAGAAAGTTTGAAGAGTACTAATTGTATTCGCCACAATTTGTAGCTATGAAAGCGGATTTGGGATTATGTTGGTAATGAAAACAAAAGAATGGAACCGATTAAATTAGGAATTCGATATGCATTGGCTGAGACCAAACTGCATATAAAAAAAGATTGTTACGAATAAGCAAAACCTCCAATCTCACTGACTACCGTGATTTGTTGGTTTAATATAACACACGTAGAAAGATGTGAATTTCATTTGTTCAATGTTAAAATGTTACCTTTTCTTCTCTAATTTTAAAAACAGCAATGTTCAGACTTTTTTTCCAATCTAAAGTTTGGTTAGATATTCAGCTCTGTTGGGGGTGTTGGTTTCGATGTGATTATGGTCTCACAAAACCTGTGAAGCACTACTCTAGATTGTTCATTTTCGATAGTGGAAACACACTATCTTACAGCAAAGATATATAAAGATACAGTGGAATATTTATGTTTAGATAGATGTATTTGTAATATTTGAATGCAGTAATAGTTGTTACCAGGTACAATATATATATATAATAATCACAGTGGCAAAGATAAAAAGTATTTATATTGGGTCCCTAGAAGACAATTTTAGAAATAAATTTATATTTTGATATTCATTACGTTTTAAATTACTCTAAAATATTTACTATTTGATAAATTCCCTCCAATGTGGGACAGTTATTGACCGAAGTATAATAGTGGTCACTCATATATTAAATTATTTGTTTAACTGGATGTGATATAAAATGTGTGCAACGTTTTATGGAGTAGTTGTTTCATCTGAAATAAGAACAACTACAGTTATATAAAGGTTAGTTAGTGATGTGTCCAAAGCATTTCCGATGATTATATCATTATATTCAGGTACATTTATATCGAAAAATGAGACTGATACTCGAATGCTGCCATTTACTTGGAGGCGATAGAAAAGGTTGCCAGTTTGAGTCCTAGTCGTTTATACTTTTTTCGAGAAGTTTCAAAACAGTGCACACTCCACTATGGAATGAAATAATAACTTGAGTCATAAAACATTTGCGTGCATACACTTTCAGACTGTTGTACATGATATACCACAGTCTGACACCAGAAGGCAAATTGATATTATTTTAGTAATTTTCTCCAGAGTGATGTGAATGCTTTGATTGCACGGGCAATCTATATGTATTATACGAGGGCAATTCAATAAGTAATGCAACACATTTTTTTTCTGAAACAGGGGTTGTTTTATTCAGCATTGAAATACACCAGGTTATTCCCCAATCTTTTAGCTACACAACACTATTTTTCAACGTAATCTCCATTCAATGCTACGGCCTTACGCCACCTTGAAATGAAGGCCTGTATGCCTGCACGGTACCATTCCACTGGTCGATGTCGGAGCCAACGTCGTATTGCATCAATAACTTCTTCATCATTCGCGTAGTGCCTCCCACGGATTGCGTCCTTCATTGGGCCAAACATATGGAAATCCGACGGTGCGAGATCGGAGCTGTAGGGTGCATGAGGAAGAACAGTCCACTGAAGTTTTGTGAGCTCCTCTCGGGTGCGAAGACTTGTGTGAGGTCTTGCGTTGTCATGAAGAAGGAGAAGTTCGTTCAGATTTTTGTGCCTACGAACACACTGAAGTCGTTTCTTCAATTTCTGAAGAGTAGCACAATACACTTCAGAGTTGATCGTTTGACCATGGGGAAGGACATCGAACAGAATAACCCCTTCAGCGTCCCAGAAGACTGTAACCATGACTTTACCGGCTGAGGGTATGGCTTTAAACTTTTTCTTGGTAGGGGAGTGGGTGTGGCGCCACTCCATTGATTGCCGTTTTGTTTCAGGTTCGAAGTGATGAACCCATGTTTCATCGCCTGTAACAATCTTTGACAAGAAATTGTCACCCTCAGCCACATGACGAGCAAGCAATTCCGCACAGATGGTTCTCCTTTGCTCTTTATGGTGTTCGGTTAGACAACGAGGGACCCAGCGGGAACAAACCTTTGAATATCCCAACTGGTGAACAATTGTGACAGCACTACCAACAGAGATGTCTAGTTGAGCACTGAGTTGTTTGATGGTGATCCGTCGATCATCTCGAACGAGTGTGTCCGCACGCTCCGCCATTGCAGGAGTCACAGCTGTGCACGGCCGGCCCGCACGCGGGAGATAAGACAGTCTTGCTTGACCTAGCGGCGATGATGACACACGCTTTGCCCAACGACTCACCGTGCTTTTGTCCACTGCCAGATCACCGTAGACATTCTGCAAGCGCCTATGAATATCTGAGATGCCCTGGTTTTCCGCCAAAAGAAACTCGATCACTGCCCGTTGTTTGCAACGCACATCCGTTACAGACGCCATTTTAACAGCTCCGTACAGCGCCTGCCACTTGTCGGAAGTCAATGAAACTAAACGAGACGAAGCGGGAATGTTTGAAAATATTCCACAAGAAATTTCCGGTTTTTTCAACCAAAATTGGCCGAGAAAAAAAAATGTGTTGCATTACTTATTGAACTGCCCTCGTAAAAGTGGGTGTATATATGTATTTATGTATTATGTTCAACACCTCCTCCTAAATCGCTGGACCCATTTCAAACAAAATTTATCGTCTGGAAATAATCGTTGGCGGGGTGGGCTGGGAAAGGAGGTGAGGTGGAAGAATCACGTATCAAAGGGGTGGAGGTGGAGATGAAAAGGCAATGTGCCTCATGACGCGCGACTACCTGCTTTAGCTATTCAATGTTTGGGAATAAGAACACTTAGTGACTTGCAAGAAACCTTACACACAATTTCAAGTCTTTACGAAACTTCTACTTCCTGACAACACCAAGAAAATGATGAAAGGAAAAATGTAATCACTTGTTACGTTTTCGCTATTGGTACAGTAGAACTGCCGCATGAGAACGACATTTTACTTTATTACTCCTTTCCTACTAACCATTTCGGGACACATATTGGAGACAGTATTCACATATATCATTGAATGTTTATTCAATTACATAAATGTACGATACCAGGGCAGGAGATATGAAGCCATAGACAGTGAGACGCGCAAAAAACTACCGCATCATGCATGACGTTTCAGTTGATTACTGACAACTATAAGTAACACATTGCACAGACCGTAGCCACATATGCTGCTCGATGTACTTGCAAAATTATATCACTGTACAGCATACAGTTCAGGATATACAGCATTATGCATGACGATTCAACTGATTACTGCCAACTATACCTAACACACTGTGCAGATCGTAGCCACATATACCACTCGATGTACCTGCAAAATTATAAATCTTTACAGCCAACAGGTCAGGAGATACAGCATTATAAACATTGAGTCACGTGAAAATGAGACTGCATGGAGAAATACGATAGAGATACAGGTGAAATATGTGTAGAAATACGTATGAGAAATGTTCATACATGTATGTGAGAAATATGGCATGTGCCTTCGCCTGGAATGATTTCAGCCGAATTTGGTACACGTATTAAGAGTTTGGAAAGAAATACTGTGGAGGTAAAAACCACCAGCGTCCTACTAGTTTGAGCATTGTAACGTCTAGAGAGTGAGGGGGGGGGGGGGGCAGGAGGTGAGGAGGCGGATAGAGGTGGAAGGACTTAATAGACAGTGGTGGGGTGGGGGATCGGAAGGTGGAGGGACAGATAGAGGGAGTGGACAGAAAAAGCCTGTGAGGGCATAGGTGACAGCGCACGGGGCTCCTCATCCAGTGGCTCGGGTTCGATCATTACTACCATCACATGTCCGGTTTCTGCATCGCTCTCTTTTTCTGTTTTAGGGAACCAAACAAAACAACACTTGACGACTTCGTCTATGGCGGACCTCCTGAATTTGTTCGCGCAACGGCCACATTAACTTCAATGTTACTTATCTCGGAAACGGCGCAACGTATCAATTTTTTTCTTGACAACTATTTCTCATCACAGTCTACCCTGCAATATTCTTACAAGGTTTTCAGACTGTTTCTGATCATCCCGTAATTATGTAATTGATCAGGAGGGCAGGGTGAGCAGCCGTCTGCGGCTGTTTCGTGGTGACGCAGTGTTGCACGGGAATGTGTCGTCGTTGAGTGGCTGTAGGAGATTACAGGATGACTGAGAGAAAATTTGTAGTGGATGTTATGGTAGATCGTTCTAAAAGTAGCAAAATGTAAGTGAATCCAGATGAGTTGGAAAAACAATGGTTTGAATGCAGCGTCAGCCATGATTGACCAATAAAGTTGATTAAATATGTTAACGTTACAATGTGAAATGAAATGGAACTAGCACGTAAGGCCGGAACTAGGGAAGGCGAATGTTCGACTTAGGTTTACTGAAAGAATTTTAGGAAAGTGTGACTCGTTTGCAATGGAGTCTCCATATAGAACATTGCTGCGATCTATTCTTGAGTACTGTTAGAGTATTGTAACGTCCCATTAGAAAAATTATGAATGAATTTGCTAGTAAACTTCTACATTATTTGATACAGATACAGCTGAGTAAAACTGAACGTACTCAGACAGTTCTCTCTTTACTTATTCTGATCGTCACTAAACTGACACACAATATTTTAGCGTAACGCAATCTGACTTTCAATAATCCCTACAAAAGAAATGGCCCTGACTAACAATAACCTATACCTTTCATAAATCACTTAGCTCACAAAAATCTTCGTTACTCGAACTACTTCAATACAGGGAGCGCCAATAGTGGCAGCTAAGTGAAAGGTTCTAACTACTGAAGGCACTATCTACTGATAGGCGTGGTTAGAAAATGGAAGAACAAACTGTATTTGCCTTAATAATGTTCAAAGGTCATCATATATATATATAAATTAATGACATCAATCTTTACAAATTTCCTTTTTTCTGGCGGACACACGTCCATATCGTCCACTAATAGCAACCTCTCAAAACTCTGCTATCTCTCTCCTCACATCCACCACTGCTGGCGGCTCACCTCCAACTGCCCAACGCTACGCGCTGTTCACATCGAACTGCCCAACACTACAATAGCGAATATTCCAACAATGCCAACCAGCCACAGACTGCATACACCACAGTCAGTGATTTTCATACAGAGCGCTACGTGGCGTTACCAACATAAAAACCTAAACAGCCTACTTACAGTATTTGGGGTCCGTACCAGATTGGACTAGAGGAAGACACCGAAGCAATTCGGAAGTAAGACTTATGATTTGTTACCAGTGGGTTTGGTCAACAGGTCGGTTTACAGACATGTTTCCTGAACTCAAGCGGGATCCCCTGGATGGAAGACGACTTTCTTTTCGCGAGACACTACGGCGAAAATTTAGAGGACCGGCATTTGAAGCTGACTGCAGAGCAAGTCTACCGCCACCAACAAACATTTCGCTTAAGGCCCACGAAGGTAACGTAAATTAAGAAATGTACATTTACATCATACTCCGCAAGCCACCTAACGGTGTGTGGGGGAAGATACTTTTTGTGGCACTAACTGAGCCCTCCAACCTTATTTCACTCGCGAATAGCGCGTGGAAACAATGACTGCATGTAAGCCCCAGTAGTGGCTCTAATTTCTCTAATCTTTCCTCATGGTCATCTCTCGAAATTCCAGTAGTGAATCTCTCATTGATGCACAATGCCTCTCTTGTAACGTCTGCCAGTGGAGTTTGTTAAGCATCTTCGTAACACTTTCGTGACAACTAAACAATCCCGTGACGAAACGTGCCGCTCTTCGTTGGATCTTCTCTATCTCTTCCGTCAGTCCTATGTGGTAGAGATCCCAGACAGGTGAACAAGCTCCTTATAAGCCACTTCCTTCGTGGATGAGTTAAATTTCCTCAAGATTTTTCCTGTGAATCTGAGTCTGTCATCTGCTTTTCCACTATTTGTTTCATATGGTCATTCCACTCTGGATAGTTACTCATGGATATTTTACGGCAGGTACTGTTCCAGCAGTTTGTCATTAAAAGTGTAGCTTTACAGTAATTAATTTCTTTCCCTATGTACGTGAAATATGCTACATTTATTTACGTTCACACTCAACTACCAGAGCTTTCTCCATTCATCTACTCCCTGGAGGGCATTCTGCAAATCATTACTATCTTCTGGCGTTGCTACTTTGCTATAGATAACCGCATCATCTGTGAACAGCCTTGGAGAGCATCAGATGGTTTTCACTAGATAATTTATATGTATTGTAAATAGTATCTCCCCTATCACACTTACTTTGGGTACTCCAGAAAATAAGTTTACATCTGTCGACTCGAAATGAAGCACGCAGACAGTCGTCTTTCCCTCACTCCATTTCCGAATGGAACAGAAAAGGAAACGTCTAATAGCGGTAAAGGAGGGGCGGTTCAAGAGTATTTTTCCACACAAGTGGTATACCATTTGCCGTTCCTCCCCCATTCGTCCACCCTCCCCTTCCCTTACACATATGTTGCTTGACTTTCCTTGGGTTCTTGCTAAGACTTTTTGAAGGAGATCTAAATCTATTGATTGTAAAATTTAGTTTTTTTTTTTTAATATGTACAACATAGACATTTACCTGTAGGGGACATTGAATTTCTAAATCGTACTCCAGTTATTAATGTTGAAAGAAAAAACAGTTCACATAAATTTAAGACAAATCTTGAGATCTTTAAAAAATTGTAGTAAAAGCAGGAAGAACTAGACTTTATATTTTTCTAGCTTCAATAACAATGTGCTACCTACTAAACTTGGTGAAAGAATTGAAATACAGTTCTGTAATTGTTTAATTTCAGAATGGAATTTTTATTTCTATAATTTAAAAAATTATCCTACTTGTAATCGGAAAAAAGTAAAACAGAAGTTAACAAAGTCATCTTATTTGCAACGACGTGTTAAACATACGACACTGTTTCACTGTGTAAGTTGTAAGTTACGTTTGATGAAAACTGGTGAGTAAGTAGTTAAATTTGAGTAAAATTGCCATAAAAATAGGTGCATATTGATAAACATGGTAAACTTACTGAGAGATAAATATTCTATTAATAAAGTCGCGAAAAAATTCTAGTTGTTAAGTGCATGGATCCACAAAATTTTTATTAGGTAGAAATATTAAATTTTTCTTGCCTTCAATTTAGCAAAATCTTGAAAAATAGATTCTGAATCTATTGACTTTAATGTATTACTTTTAGTGGTTACATTTAGCGTTCTTGAAACAGTGTTAACTTTAGCTATGCCTTTATCAACTTTACTTTTGAAAAATACCTTTCACCATTTGTTACGAATATTGGTAAGGTCAGGAAGATTCGTAAGCTTACGAAAGGATTGGGAATAATGCCAATGAAATTGCTTTTTGTTATGTAAGATAATGATATTTGTGAACAACTTCCAGTACGAAGAATGGTACTAACGTCAAAAGTTCATCGTATAATTACTTCCCAATGACATCACACTCATCACCACCACAAGAGGTGTGCGTGCAGTTTTTAGTTTTGCACCATCCCACGTCTGCAGATCACGAATGCCAAGCAGAAAGTTGAATCACTTATTATGCTCAAATCTGTCTCTCAGTGAGCAGAAAGCTCTATCGACTATGAAGTAGAAATAATTTATCTTACAGGAGCTTTCTGCTTCACCAAGAGGTTCATCATTACACTCACAGGTAAATTGCTTCTTCAATCTCCTGGGACGAATTTTCTTTTCTTTTTTCAAAGGCTGGATGAGACCCATGTTTATTAGAAAGGACTTTCGCATTCGTTGTCACGCTATTAGCTGTCAGAAGAACAATGAGAGACTCTTTTAACGAATTTGAAAGCAATGTTTTATTGCAGATTCTAAAAATAACCCCCAAAAATTTTGGCCGTACGTAAAATCTATGAACACTACAAATAATTCAATACCTTCTCTTGCTGACAGTACGGGTAATGTAACTGACGATTATAAACAGAAAGCCGAAATTCTAAACCTAGCTTTCTAAAACTCGTTTACGGTAGAGGACTGCAGCACCGTTCCCCCTTTCAATTATCGAACAAACGCAAGGATGGCTAACATAGTGTTTAGTGTATCTGGGATTGTAAAACAGTTATGATCCTTAGACGCCAGGAAGGAATGTGGTCCAGACGGTATCCCCGTAAGATTATATGTTGACTATGCTGCAAATATAGCACCATAGTCCGCAGTTCGTGGCCGTGCGGTAGCGTTCTCGCTTCTCGCGCCCGGGTTCGATTCCCGGCGGGGTCAGGGATTTTCTCTGCCTCGAGATGACTGGGTGTTGTGTGATGCCCTTAGGATAGTTAGGTTTAAGTAGTTCTAAATTCTAGGGGACTGATGACCATAGATGTTAAGTCCGATAGTGCTCAGAGCCATTTGAACCATTTATAGCACCATTCTTATCCATCATCTATCAGAGATCATTGGAACAGGGGAAAGTTCCACGACACTGGAAGAAGGCCTAGGTTATAACAAACTATAAAAGGGGAGGAAATCGGATGCACATAATTACCAGCCAATTTCACTGACATCGATTTGTTGTAGAATCATGGAACATATTTTGTGTTCAGACGTAATGATCTTTCTAGACTCTGAGAAGCTTATCTGCAGAAACCAGCACGGTTTTAGGAAACAGCGGTCATGCGAGACACAGCTGGCCCTCTGTGAACATGATATAAAACACGCTCTAGATACCGGCTCCCAGGCTGATGCCATATTTCTCGACTTTCGAAAGGCGTTCGACTCAGTTCCGCACTGTCACTTGCTCCAAAAAGTGCGCACTTACGGTCTATCCCATGACATATGCGGTTGGATAGAAAGTTTTCTAAGAGACAGGGCGCAGTATGTCGTCCTGAACGGGGTGACTTCAACAGAAACAAGCGTAACTTCCAGTGTGCCCCAGGGCAGCGTAATAGGTCCGCTGCTTTTTAGGATTACGTAAACGATCTGGTTGATGATACTGACAGCGACATTAGACTGTTTGCCGATGATGCTGTAGTCTACAAGAAAGTAGTATCACACGAAAGTTGTGAACAAATCAATGAGGCTTTACATAAAATAAATGAGTGGTGTAATGACCGGCAGTTATCTCTCAGTATTAGTAAGTGTAACCTACTGCGTGTAACAAGACGAAAATCCCCATTATTGTACGAGTACAAAATAAATTCCCAGTCTTTGGAAGCGGTAACATCCGTCAAGTATCTGGGTGTGACTATTCGAAATGATCTCAAATGAAATGATCAGATTACACGAGTAACGGTTAAGGCAAGCTCTAGATTGCGTTTTATTGGTAGAATACAGAAGCGAAGCAGTCCGTCAACAAAGGAAATAGCACACAATACGTTAGTGCGTCCAGTCTTAGAGTATTGTTCGTCTGTATGGGACCCTTACCAGTTGAGTCTGATTCAAGAGATCGAGAAGGTCCAAAGAAGAGCGTCAAGATTCGTGACTGGTACATTTAGTGAGAGCGTTACAAATGTCATAGAAAGTTTGAAGTGGGACACACCTGCAAATAGACGGCACGCTAAACGGAAGGGGCTGCTCACTGAATTCCGAACTTCACCGAGGATGTAGACCATATATTACTACCACTAACTTTCAAATCGCTCAATGATCACCATTCAAAGATAAGGGAAAGTAGAGCTCGTACTGAGGCGTTCAGACAGTCGTTTTGCCCTCGCGCGATCCGCGAATGGAACAGGGGCGGGAGGGGGGGGGGGGTGGAATATGACTTTGTACCCTCCGCCATACACTGCTTGGTGGCTAGCGGAGTACATATGTAGATGTAGATTAAAGTCCTCTTCTGGTCTCATCTTCCCCAAAAAACTGCCGACACTTTCAGCTGGATAGACAGAATAACAATAATTCTTTGGATAGCTTTGCTGATTGTTCTACATATAATTTGATACCAGACCATTGTACAACAAAGAAATCTGAATTCCAGCAGCTTTTTTGCAATATCACTGGCGCTGTTTGTCCCGAAAGCACCTAGTTTAGAACCTTCGATAGCCTTATAAACAGAATCATACACTCGTTCAATGTAATAGCTAAGAAGCTCCAAGGCATGAATTCGGCTTTCCGACCGGGCACCGCTGAGAGGTTTTACAGTCAGGATAGCCCATCGATAGGTAAATATAGAAAAGAAACTGTTCTAGAACAGTACTGAAAAAGTTGACAGCAATAGGCCATGGCAGCGTTATATTCACGACTAAGTTTAACGAATGAGCCCCACAAGGAACAAAACATGCTCGAGGTTTAAGGTGTTTAATTATTTTTTCTACTGACATATTTTAACCCTTCATATTGGAACCGATATCACATCATTGCCCTTGCATATTTTTCAAAGGAATCTGTCGTTTTACCAACTCGTTTATAAATTTACCGGTAGTGGCTATAACAGGAGTAAAGCCCAAGAAATGTCCTTTGATTATTTCTTTACCCGGCTCTGCTTGAACAAAACGAATAACCACTGACATTTATTCTGTATGTCTCATGTCAAGAGTACAGTCTAAAATAACTGAGTAGTATATCACTTGTTTAAGCTCATTTAAGATGTGATCCTGAACATGTATTGGTGATGGAGTGAGGAATTCATTTTGTTTTACTTTACTGAGACAGTGAACATTGGTTGCATGAGAACTTAATCTTCGAAAATACTCTTTCAACACAACACCAAATTTAGTGACGTGCTCAATTAGTTTCAAGAAATTACCGTTATTTTCTTCAAAGAGGGTATCTGATGTTCCTCTAAACGCCAACTCCTGTGTCCTCAGGAACTGTGTGAGGCAAAGTAATGTCTTAAGTACCTCATACCAGTATTCAGTCTCAGCCAGAACGAGTCTCCAATTTTCTTCATCAAACATTTTGCCTGGACGCAAACGCAAGTGTAACTCTCGCCATGACTAGTATGCTTTAATGTGGTTTGAGGATTTTTCGTGTCGGGCTAGGAACCCGACCACATTATTACAGTCTCGAAACCCTGATGTACTTGCAAGCGAGATAGTTTCAGCATTAAAAAGTTTGCAAGAAAACCCAAAAAAAATTAATTTTTGGAACAATATAAATGAGCCACTCTTTGCAGATTTCTTCACCGTTAGACAATTTTCTACTGTAGTTTGCGACAGTAAACCTACCTCTCTTACTAGCAGGAAAGTTAACACCAGTTACTTGAAAAGAGCCTCTTTCTTCAAGTGTATGTCGAAAGTCATCATATTATCTGGCCATTTGTCAGCCCCCAGTAGCTGAATGGTCAGCGTGACAGATTGTCAGTCCTCTGGACCCGGGTTCGATTCCCGGCTGGATCGGAGAATTTTCTCCGCCCAGGGACTGGGTGTTGTGCTGTCCTCATCATCATCCTCATCGACTGCAGGTCGCCGAAGTGGAGTCAAATTGAAAGACCGGCACCCGGCGAACGGTCTGCCTGACGGGGGGCCCCAGCCATACGATTAAATGAATGTATAACATCTGGTCATTGCTCCCATTTAGCTGACAATGTATGAGGCAGGTTGTTCTTCCTGAAATATAAAAGGTAAGAGTATGTAATAAACCGATAAGCAGCTCATATCCCTACCAAGCAGGTGAAAGATTAATACACAAAACTGTGAAGCATGAGTGGAGAAGAGAATCAAGAAAGCTACTCGTGCTTCGCGTGGTAGGTAAAGGAATAGATTTTTGTGTACAAATGTGTCATCTTACGAGTACGAAATAATTGCAAAGAGTCGTTATAAGTTTGTTTGTCCATTCAAAGGACATTAACGTACACACAGTATGAAGACCACTGTTTTGTTAGTGAAGTCAAATTTGACAAACTCATATTGTAATCCTGTGCATAATTTGTAAAACATCCGAACGAGTAACAGAAATATTGACAAACAAGATTTTAGGTTTACGGGGAACTTGTTGACAGCTGCTCCAGATTTCTTCATAGCTTTTTATAAAATGCATTTTAACCATCAGATGTTTATTTGTCCTATTAGTCATCTATCGGTTTCGGTTATCATTCATGATCATCCGGGAGGTAGGGTACAAAGGATTAGTTAAAAGCATTCCACATTTAACTAATCTGTTGTACCATACAGCCTAGATGATATTTAATAACCGAAACCGGTAGAAGACTAATGGGACAAATAAACAGCTGACGGTTAAAATGCATTTTATAAAATACTTTACGGCTGTTGAACCTCACCTCCGTATGGAAACATTTCTTCATAGGTCACATAGGGCGTGGGCGCTATGCCCACACACCCACCGTCGTCGCAACAGCACTGATATCGCTTCAACGTCCCCCCCCCCCCCAGGGCTAATTTGTTTACATATATTGTCCTGGCTAGTAGAGAACCATTCCCTGCCATGTGGGTCGGGGGGTATAAAACATTTTTTAATCACGTTGTCAATCTAATTGTATGAACTAGCAGATGAATATTGATCTCGTCTTCTTTTTTCAGAGATATTTCATACACTTTCAACAACGACGTATTCAAAGACACTGATTTTATTTATTGCTCGGGAATAACATAGCAGTCGGGTTCCAGTCTATTTTTTGTAATATTTGTTCCTCAAATAATTTGATTTAGCTACCTTCGTAGTCAATATGCCTTCGTTAAATCCTATTATCTATTTGTTACAGGTTGATCAACTTTTCTCAATAACCCCTGAATTTTCACATATATAATTGTCTATACACTAGCTGATTTTTGGGATTTAGAAAACACGGAGAAAGTCTCGTATATATTCAGTTTTATTGTCACAATTCACTTCTTAAATTACTGAAAGATGGCACTGCGCAATCAATGAAGAAGGAGTTGATCCTAGTGTGTGTGTATCGTTTCGGTATAATAACAGTCAGTCCGTACTACATTCCTTTCGCGTTCCTATCACTAAAGATATGATTTCCCATGAAACTGTTCTTTACAACTAATATCTCATAAATCATAAATATGTCTGTGGCTTTACAACGTCTATGCTTATTAATTCTCACGAATTCTTTCAATGTCTGTTCAGCGAAATTTAGTCTTTTCACGGGCATTATATCTCACGTCTCGTTTATAAGCAGAATCGCCTTGACAACGATCGGCAAAGGTATTAGTGTGACGAGGTCCACCTATTTTCTGTCCCAGTATCTCAAAATAATCTATTATCCACCAGTCCAATTTCCGACTACCACGGAAGACTGCGAAGATGCACCATTGAAAACAAAGACTCTTGAGAGCTAACAATGCCTCGCATTGGTTTACATATTATATTCAAAACAAAACGGATCTCTGTCTTCCTTGGGTTCCCTTTGTACTACTTTGCGTCACTCTGTTTCAAATTATTTTTTAGTTCGAAATACAACTACCGTTTTTTGGCTCTTCGGTCATTTCGTATTACAGAATTCAATCTACGTAATATTCGATTCCGAATACCCACTTTCTGAAGAGCGGTTACAGCGCTCATCAGTAGCTAGGGAATGTGCCTGGAGAGATTGGTGAGCGACGATTCGTCCACGCATGTCGACCTAAACCGCGAAACGAAGAAACACTTCCTACGTATATTGTTTAATGATGGCAACACAAACAACTCACAGGAGCTCGACGCCCTTTTCATTTGAGGAGATTTTCCTTTCTCTATTTCGTGATGGCGTCTACAAAGCTTCATGTATCACAAAATTCTTCACAGATTTATTTTGTACGCTAAAGTCCAACGTAAAGGATACTTCAAGTTCTGAAAACGAAAACAAAACTAAGAGACAAGATGATGATAATTTTATAATTCATTTCGTATGTCAAATGACAATATCTTATTACCACGTTTAATTTTTGCTTATATTAATTTAGTTACTTCACTTCTTCCTTTGTTAATGCACACTGATGACATAGAAAGTCGCGTGTTCTATCTTCTTATCTCGTGTTTTCTACTGAAAATCTCGTGCTTGTACTCTTGTTAACTTTACTATTACAGAGATCGCCTACACTTTTTTTTTTAATTGGTCCTGTGCGCAACAAATAACTTACTTGGTCTTTCTGCTGCCACCGCTTGATCTGCTGCATTCCATTATTTAACAAAAACATAAGAAAACCTATTATTCATGCTGAGTGCAATGCATGTTCTGTATGGCGGCTCCTGCTGTTGCTGCGGCTGCTGCTGCTTTCTACAACTACATATAATTCAAGAGAAAGGGTTTGGTCAAATCTAAACTCGATAAATGATAACCCAATCAAAAAAACTATATTCTGAGAGCGAATCTTTCTCATTCAGCTAACAAAATGGGCTAGAAGCTCTTTGAACCATCGCTTAGTTTGTAAATCTGCCTCCAGTGGCATTAAAGCAATATTACAAATTAATCAAACTCTTGAGACAGACTGAAATACTTCTCAATTGAATACATAGTGAAACAATTCCTTGACAATTAGAAAAGAAATCAATGACAAAAATCAATACTTAATCTAACAATGGTTTCCCTTAAGAATTCAACTCCTATCATTATCAAAATTACCGTCTGCTGCTACGCACATACACAAACCCTTTTCTTTAAATTAATAAGTGCGCTGCAAATTATTAAAAATATCAACTAAATACCAAATCCTGTGTCGCTGCTGGCGGATACAGCAGTACGGCTGCTCGGCGACAACCCCTCGCCCAACACACGTGCGCACCAGAGCAGGCGGGCTCCTACACTGGCCTCCAAATTGACACTACTTAATCCGTGCGCTGCGAGGCGCGACAACAATATCTTAAGATTCTAGATCTTGTGTATGCACGCTGTAGCCAACCTTTACATCCTAAGAGAGTATTGCCAACTCTCATAACCCCCAACCTCATTTTTGAAAATTTTGCGGCGTGATTCTTGCCTCACATATTGGCAAGGAACAAACAGTAAATTTTTTTTTACAAAACGACGAAAAAAATAGGCAAAGAGAAAAATGTTACAATTTATATCCAATGACAAAAAGTATTTCTTGCTTAGCATCTAAGTAAAATTTCTTTTAAAAAAGGACGAAAATTTTCTTGCGTGGCATATAGGCAAGAGAAAAATGTTAAAATTTTATACAAAATGGCAGAAATGTTGCTTGCCTAGTTGATTGGAAAGGAGAAAACATGGCTCTATTTCCAAAAAAATATGAAAATGTTGCTAGCCTAGTATGTATGTAATAAGAAAACATCAAAGGAAATATAACAAGTTTCTTACATAAGTAGATAAAAAAGATCATATAAGTTGGAACAGACGTGTAACAGTAACTACTTATGCATGGTATAGTCTTCAATGGGCTAATATAACCTAATAATCAGTAAAAAAATAATATTTTATTTTCTGCATTTGGGCACTTACGTTTCCATGACATTAAGCAGTAGTGGTCTGACTACATGATACTGTATGTTTTTATGCTCGGAGTTCCCTCTGGTCAAAAGAAACCATGTCTACATGTTTTAAGTGCAGTAGACTCAGAGACGTCATATCCACTGACAACCACACTAATATTCCAACATCAGTTAATTTACGGTGTAGGCAGACTCAGGGACTTCATATCCACTGACAACCACACCTGAAGTCAAATTTTCCTCTGGTGACACAGTTTGACAACGTAGGCAGACTCAGGGACCTTTTGCCCACTTACAACCATACGTAACGTCCATTCTCCCAGGATGACACAGTTTGACAGTGTTGGCCGACTCAGGGACCTCGTGTCCACTGACAACCTCGCGTCACTGCGTTATTGCATAAGTGCCTCCTCAAACGTATGTAGTACAAGTCTCGGTCAGGTATTTCTGTATATTGAAAACGTCATATTTTATAGAAAATAGTTCTCCCTTTAAAATACGATATCTCTAACCTTATTACAGAAATGAAGCAGAGAATAATATTATATCATATAAACAGGCATGTGAGCTCTGAGCTCATTTAAATGTTTTCTTTAACTCTATTGCCGCAGCAATTACTGATTTGTGGCATATATCTCAAGTCATGAATAATGTGAGGCTCACTACACGGTGGCAAAGTCAATTTTCTTTAAATTTCTCGCCACAGCAATCACCGATTTGTGGCATGTATTTTTCTATTCAGTCATAATATGAGGCTTACCACACGGTGGCAGGTTAATTTTCTTACGATTAATTTGGCCAATAACAGTGGCCAAGTTTTGATTGTGACCACGAATCATTACAAATGTGGCACCACAAAAAAAAATATCATTTTAATTTCAAGGCATAAATCCTGTGCCGTCGAACTCTAATCACTTACTATTACATTACTAGTGATGCTGAAAAAAATGTTACAATATTTGTTACAATAATTGTTCAGTACACTTTGGTTATAAAATATTTAAATAATCCTACAAATAGAGAAGTAATTCCATAGTGATGCTATTATACATAATAAAAGTTGCAAAACCATTTAGAAAAAGTCTACCCAACGGCTCGCCAATTCATGAATATGTACAAAATTTAGTGAATAATTACGTGACTTTGCGTCAGAATTTTTACACTCTAATTACTAAGTTATACCAAATTTATAATTATTAGTCTGTAATGACTGTCAATATTTCTGATGTCAAACATCACTGTCTGTGGTATAGCGTCTCAATCGTTTTTATATGGAGTCCTCATTGTCTCTGTTTGGAGGCCTCCCTAGTCTTTGTATGAATCTGCGTGGCCATACCTTAGACTGTCACAAAGGACAAGAATAAGAAACAACCTAGAAAGTACATAACAATAAAATTATTTACAAAATACAACACACAAAACCCCTCCATCTGTCCAGTAGAAACTGAAAGAAATGGTTTATTCATCAAGGTAACAAGAAATAAATTTATGACATCACAAGAGAAAAATCATCACCTTCCAATTAACCTCGTGCTGGAATCGGCACTGCATCACTAAATTACAATCATGAAATAGAAAAACACAAGATAAATATTAAATTGACTTATGTTACACTACTATTTACACATTCATAAAATATGGCAGGTACTCTCGCCTCTTGGCATAAGAGTCATTTCGCTCTGGAAAGAGAAAAGAAATCGTTTAATGCACGACATAATTATCTAGGTCATAGCTCGGTGTTTTTGTCACGGCCGACTGTTTCTGGAACGTCTTTCTTCTCGCGATCCTTAACGGTAAGCGTGCTACGCTCCGATCTGAAAATATTGTCTACTGCACAAAATTACGTCACGTTAAGTGCTTAACTTCTGCAATGGAGAAAACTTCCGTTGCGATCATGTTTTCTGTAAGAAATGCAATAAAGTCAACCTTAACAACAATAAGAAGAGAAACAACACTATCATTCTTACCATTCCACAATTTCACAGAGCAAAAAAAAAAGTTCTTGGCACTCATTCATCACATAATTCAACACTTTGTTGTCTATTTGTATCAGAACCCCTTTCGTGACTCATAGCTATGTCGTAACTTTACTGTGACTTAGATTTTGAGTGTGTACTCTACCTTAACATTACTATGACTTAAATTTTACGCAAATGTGTATAAGCTATATCTTCCTTCATAGAATACCGTTGTGGGTTTCTTCGTATAGAGGTGTATCAAAGCTTCACCTTCTCTTGTTCTATAAATGTCTGCAAAGTGATCCCTCATTGTGTCATACTAATCATGAGTGGTCCAGAAATCCTAATACGCCTTACCTCGTAAACTAATAAACACGATAAGTCCACATAAATCATCACTCTTCAAACTACCTCATAAATCAGAACAAGTGTCAGCTCGAAGGTTTCCTAATTATACTGTTACCCATCAAATATACCTTCTCAATTCAGAGCCACTTATACACCATATTTTACCGGAAGGTAATGTCAACAGCTTCTGTTATTTCATGATATTTCTCCCTAAAAACGTACGTAGTTATTTCTTGCATTTTCCTTCAAATAAGTCACGAAAATTTCATTCTTTCAGTGAACAATCGTAAGATGTCAACAGCTAGTATAATCCTCTCGTCAGAAATGTCCTTTGCAATGTTCTCATTCTCTCAAACAATACAAATCATTCATAATCATTCATTCTTGGTCTTTCACACAGGATAGATTGATAGTAAAAGATTAATAGATAAACAGGTTAGTCATATATTATGAAACAGTACTGAACATTAAAATCGGAACAATATACTGTAACGGGTGGGGCACCTATGCTCGCCAAACATATATTTACTAAAGATCAGTTAACCCCCTAGGGCCTTATTCCTTGAAAGTTTTAATGTGTGATAAGAGATGAAGACCTCGCGATTTGTGTGTTCGTATTGTCTCAAGTTCCACAGCGTTTGTGTGTGCAATGCGTCATATACGGAAGGGTCCTTCGTAGACCAAGAAAAGCTCCCTACTCAAATATTTTCCCTTATGAGATAGTCGATGTGATCCAAGCAATACTTTTTGACCTACCTGTAAATTCTTGACGTTGACTCGTGGATTATGCAGCTTCTTTCTTCTGTCTGCAGCTTTCTTGATGTTCTGTAATGCTATACTTACCACTTCATGGTGTCTTAAACGTCGCTGTGCAGGGAAGGCTGCTAATTGTTTTATCTTGTCTAGTGGTTGTTTGTTTTTCAACACAAGCAGTGGAGGCAGGGTAGTGGAATCATTAGGTAGTTCATTAATAATGTTTTCGAAATCGGATAAATGTACGGCGCAGTTTCTATGTTGGCGATGGCAGTACAATTTGCAAAGTTTATCTAACTCCTTCATCATACGTTTTGATGGGTTACATGATGGCATAAAACGTGATATAAATACTGATTTGATTTTCCTGCGTCGCAAGGTTTTCAGCCAACTGTTGGAACGGAATTGTGGGCCATTGTCAGAAATCACCTTGTCAACGTGCCCTACTTCCTTCAAGAAATTCTTGACGGATGCTGTGGAAACTGATTTTGCTGTAGCTTTTCGTAAGGGTGTGAATGAGACAAATTTAGAAGTAAGCTCAACAGCTACGAAAACATATGAATGGCCTTGTCTAGATCTTATTAATGGTCCGAAGATGTCGACGGCAGCAATCTCTTTTAATTTGACTGGGATGTTTGGAAATAGTGGTGTTCTGTGTGTCACTGTTGGTGGTTTTGCTTTATGACATAACGTGCATATTGCCAGGACATTACGGATTCTCTTTTCCATATTGTAATAATAACATGTGTCTCTTAATTTTTGAAAACATTTCTTCGCACCAAAGTGGGCATAACTGAGATGTGTGTACCAAATGAGTTTATTTACAAGTTTGTCTGGTATGCATAACATCCAAGAAGGACTGTCAGGACGTCTGCGTCTGAATAAGATGTTATCACGTATGATATAAAACTGTATTATAGCAGGATGTGACTTACTCTCCCACTTCCTTTTTATATCCTTCCAAATCGAATCCTTTTCTTGTTCACGAGCAATGTCATTTAATGCGCATGAAATGAAGTTTTCAAAAGCAACCTTCTGCATGTAGAGTAAGCTGTAATTATTTTCTAGGCAATCTTCCTCGTTACTTTGAGCTAAACCAACAGGTGCTCGTGAAAGCGCATCAGCAATGATGTTTTGTGAACCTGGAATATATATATATGTGAAGTTAAATTCCTGAAGAAACAAAGCCCAACGTTTTAAACGGTCGTGATTTAATTTGGCTGACATGAGAAATTGTAACGCCCGATGGTCGGAGTATACTTTTGTGTGCTTGCCTTGCAGATAGTAACGAAATTTATCAAACGCCCATACTATGGCTAAAGCTTCCAGCTCCGTGACTGAATAGTTGCGCTCTGATTTTGTTAATACTCGACTGTCAAAAGTTATACTTTTCTGAGTAAGAATTCCATTTTCAACAACTTCTTGGAACAAATGGACACCAGGCCCAGATGTCGAGCTATCTGTCGAAAGGCAAAAAACAAGGGATAAATCAGGATGTGACAATATGGGTGCATTCAGTAGTGCAGTTTTGAAATCGTGGTACTCTGTTTGAGCAACATGATCCCAGTCCCAAACTGTGTTCTTACCTGTTAGTTGACATAATCTAGGTGTTGACAACCTTTGTAAGCTAATAAAACGACGATAAAAATTTATTAGTCCCAAAAATCCTCTTAATTGTCGCTTGTCTGTTTGTAGGGACATTTCTTTGACTGCATTTAATTTTTCTGGATCGGGTAGAATGCCTTTTGTTGTAACAATGTGGCCAAAAATTTGATTTGTGTTCTACCGAAGTCCGATTTTTCTAAATTGACTGTAATGCCATGTTCCCGAAATGTTTGTAATAATTCACTTAATACTTGGTTGTGTTTTGTCCATGAATTTTCTGCAATCAAAATGTCGTCAACGTAAGTGGTGATCCTGAGTTTTAGGTGTGTCGGTAATGTTGTATTCAAACCACGGATAAATGCAGCTGACGAAACGTTGAGACCAAATGGCATTTTTCGAAATTGGTAACAGTTTCCAAAACAGAGGAAAGCTGTATATTTCGTACACCTCGGATTTAATTCTATTTGCCAAAAACTACTTCGCACATTCAAAGATGACATCACCTTCACTCCATGGAATTTTTGCAATAGTTCATCTAGTGTCTGTGGTCTATCGTTTTCGGGTTGGATTACTGTGTTAATTTGTCTGGAATCAAGAACCAGTCTAATGGAATTATCGCTTTTCTTAACCACGTGTAAAGGGCTGTTATATGAACTCACAGCAGGCTCGATGATTCCCTGCTCTAACATGGATTGTATTTCCTGTTTGACTTTGTCTCTGTATGTCAATGGGATGACGTATGGTGGTACAAAAAATTTATTATGTTCCTTGACGTTGAATTCATAAAGAAAGTTACGTATTGTTCCTGTCTTGTGAGAAAAAACTTCACAATTTGTTTGTAATATTTCAAATAACTCATCAGTGCCTGCATTAGGATCTACTTCGTCTACTTTCCTTTTAATTAATTGTTCTGTACTATTTGGTTGTTCTGTTTCACAGTAAAACGTAGTGATGTTATCTGTGCAACTATTAGACAAATTCAGTGATTGTTGTGCCTCAAGCGGATAGAGAAAATTCATTTCCTCATCCTCCTTTGTTAGCCATCCTGGAAATTTAAGCGTGACTAGCATTTGATTTACTCGTAACATGACTTCAGCATTACAAAAGTTTAACATTGCTTTATATTCACGTAGGAATTCAACACCAAAAATCATTTCTGTTGATAAAAGAGGGACTACTAAGAAATTTGCAGAAAACTCGTGTCCTTGACACCTGAAAACTAAAGAAGTCTGATTGCGTACGTCTACACTCTTTCCTTGAATGACTCCCTTTAATTTGGTCTTTAATAATGGCAAGGTTGGGCAAACATATGCCTGTTCACACTTCTTAAACATTGTCTCGCTAATTACATTCACAGGGCTGCCAGAATAAAATACAGCTGAAAGTAGGATGTTTCCTGGCGAGATTTTTATAATTGGGTGAGCATACATAATTTCGCTGTTATCATTTTCTTGTAATTATGTGTCTTTAATGTCCTCCAGTCCAACAAAGTTAACTAAATTTGTGTGTCGGCTTTCCGCCGCTACAAACTGTTCGTTTGTAGTCCTTGTTGCTAGTCATTGTTGCGCCGGCTCGTATTGCCGCCAATTATTGCTTGGGTTGGGTGGTCTGATGGCTACATTGTCTCCATGCTCTAAATTGAAATTTCTGCGATCCTGTCAATTTTGATTTGTCCCCCCATCATAACTGTTTTGGTTCTCATAATTGTTATGACCATAATTATTACGTGGGCTCGATGCTCTGTAATCTGCATGAGCACCGCGTTCGGAATTGTAGTATGCGTGTCCGCGCCATTTTCTGTTGGCCCTACCGCCACCATTCCTTCTAAAATAATTTTCATTTCCATAACGCCTTTCCTCTCGCGGTCCGCGATCTCTATTACTGTACTGAGAGCTCCTATGATCATAAAAATCATTTCTCTGGTGTCTACGATCTGTGTTATACGGTTGATGCCGCATATCGCGCCTATCTTCTTCCGCCCTGTACGCATGAGGTTCGTCCGAGTTCCATGCGCGTTTACGGTCACGCCGCGGATTATTATTTTCCCAATACTGATTACTATTATCTCTTTGTGTGTTTTCATAGTTGTCAAATTCTAATTCTTGCAAAAGAGCTTGGAATGCCTCCAAGTCATCTTTGCACCTACCTGCCCAAATTATGTGGCGTAATGTGATCGGCAGTTTTGTCAAACAGATACGAATTAATTCCGACTGACTGTACGGATTCGTTAAATATCTGTTCATGCGCATCATGTTTTCAAAATATTGCACAGGAGTTGAAAATTTCGACTGCTCATAACTTTGCATCATAATGATGTAATGTTTTACACGATCTTGTGTAGTCTCTGACCAGTAAGCAGATAAGAATGCGTGATAAAAATCTCCATATGTGTTACATTCACGTACTACTGAGCGCATTCTTGTTGCAGGCTCTCCTTCAAGATAACTGCAAATGAATTCCAGTTTGTGGCCAATTGGCCATGTTGGTGGTAAAGAATAGTCAAATTGTTGTAACCACTCTCGAGGGTGGATTTCGTGACGAGCATTCCTAAAAATTTTAAATTTCCTAACTGAGAAAATGCTTATAGTCAAACTCGTCATTTTTCTTAGCGAATGAGTTTTCTTTTACAGTATGACTCACGTTTCCTTCATTACGTCCCGCAGACGTCTCATATCCACGAGAAACGTGGTCGGAATTTCCATAATTAACGCGCTCATTGTCGTTACCAATTTGGTAATTATCATAACTACCAGTGTCATTGCTGCGATCGATCTTTTCTTCGATGTTGGCAAGCTGTTCCTGTATATTTTTTATGCCACGTTTGTTTTGCTGATTAATTGTCATCTGCCCTTGTTTAAAACGTTGCAGAGACTTAAATTCTTCGGTATCCGCGATCGGTACCGGCTGAGTGTCATCTGACCTCGTATCTGACACATTCACCCGGGTGCCAATGGATACCTCATTCCACATGTACCCAGGTTTCTTAATTTTAAATATTAATGTTCTGTTGATACATTTTGTTAACCCGATTATTATAACTAATAAGAGGATACAAAAGATTGATATAATCTAGATTATCTTTATAATTAATGACATTTAATAAACGTATACAATAATAAAGAAATTTATTATGATTTTACAAAATTTTACAGCCATTCAACTTTTAATCAATTAACATGAGCTTCAATATTACTGAGCACTTGCAGATGGAATTGACTGTCCTTGGAGAAAAGGGTATTTTTCACTGCCTCCAGCCTTCTTGATCATGTCTTTGTTCTTTGAGACACAGTAATAAAACTCGGCACAATTCATTTTATAATTGTACAGGATCTGCAGGATTGCTTCAAGAGAGTCCACCTCCATTCTGTTTCTTTCATCAGTCCACTGGATATTCATTAACGAAAATATTCTTTCCACATTGGCATTATGGGCTGGGATTGCAAATAAATACCTAGCAATTATTACCAACTCAGAGTAATGCTGAAGACAGTCACAGCTTTTAAAAAAAACTCACCCACTTCTCATGACATTCCAATGGTGTTTTTTTTTCGTCATTCCACTTGGGAAGACTTTCTTCAACAAAATTTGTCAGTATGCCGAACTGATCAAAGAGAATGGAATCATCGATTTCAATCTCTTTACTCTTCAAATAAGAAACTGTCTCTTCAACAGTTTCCCATTTTGGCGCTCTCTTCAGTAAAATACAATCAAACACCGGCGATGAGGGTAAATATGAGGCGCTCCACTTGCTGAGATATTCTACACAAGTGTCATAAAACTTGTTAACTTCCTCTCTAAAACTCCTTTCCGCTGCTTCTGATACTTCTGCTCTTTTAAGGACAGATTTAACATTAAAATAAATGAACTGCTGTTCTCTCCTTTTAGTAACAGTTTCCAAGAGTATTTTTCAAAACATCATTTACCTCTATTACACTTTTCCTGCTTCCCTCAATTGTCTTTATCCCATGCTGCAAAGTGCTAAGCTGACTGTGAATGAATCATAAGTAGGCTTCGCTTAAAGGATTACTGAAAAACTGAACCAATATTTTGGGGGCTTTGCCTTCATATAGGAAAAAATCTTTTAACGGTTCAAACAGGCGGATTACTCTTTCAGCTGCTGGAAACAGTGATAACCAGCGAGTTTTCGAGTGACACATTACATTCATATATTCAGTTCCCACATAATCACAGAACTCCTTAAGCCTCTCTGTTCTAACAGTATATATGTAAAAGTGAGAGTATACCTTCATGACGATGGTTTCAACATCACAGCTTAAACAGTCAGCAGATGTCTGCACGCCATTGTGTAAAACATGTGCAGGGCACCCTATGCCTTCAATGTTTTCATGGAATGTTGCCTTTAATTTGGTAAATACGTTGCATTTGGCTTGTCTTTTTAAATCACCAAAGTTTGTGTTGGTGTTGTCTCCACAAAATGCCACACATTTATTTTTCTCAAGATCAAACATTTCGATAGTATTGGTAGGGAACTCACCTTCAAAAGTTTGGTCTGAAGTCCCTGATTAATATTGAAAAACTGAACAACAAACGGAAATATTTTAGTGGCCTTATGATTGCTGGCATCAGTGGATATCCCGTAGAAAGAAGACTTTTTGATGCATTCAAGGCTTTCTTTTACACTCTGGGGAGCAATAACTCCTTTCACTAAGGCTGACACTTTAGTTCTTGTTGAACTAAACTTTTTTGCAATGGAAGAATCATCAAACATAATGCTGTTAAGCTTATTAGTACAATCACTAGATCTATAAGTCTGGTGATGTTTTACCGTGTGGTAGCTAGTGTAAGCTCGGCTGCTCGAACTTTCGTCTCTTCACTTGACTGATGCTTCACAAAATAATTCTGTAGAGATTTACTGCAGATAAGTGCACTGTATTTGTTAATGTGTTTCTTTGACCTGATGTGATCAACTATGTCGGAACGTCCACCATGACTTATTCTAATAAAACAGTTACATACGGAATACACTGCTTCGTAATCAAAACGACCTTTCTTAATGAAATTCCATTTCTTGGAGTAACAGTCACTGAACTTGCAGGCACGTTTCAGCATTGCGTTTCACAGTACTGCAGCAATAATACTACTAATATGAGAAAAAACTATTGCAGTTTCTCCGACAAAACATCAACTACTACACTGTTCTGACAATGAGTGTGTGAGTAAGTGGCGCGACGATCGGACGGTTTCATAGCTTTGTTACAATAATACAACTTACTACTTGTTGGCCAAAGTACTGCTCAAAGTAAATTATTGCCTGAGTGTATCAATACTGATACTGTGATTACTAGTATGGGACAATGGAAGTTTTAGACAAATAAGCTAAATTATATTAATTGCTTGTGTTGTATTTCTTTTAATATAGCGAAATCCCAAAAATTTGAGAAAGTTTCACGAAATGCATTTAAAAACCGAATTCCGGGACTTTTGAGCCTCCCAAAACAAATTTTCAGGGACACCGGAACACAGGGATGAAAACCGGGACAATCCCGGTTTTCCGGGACGTTTGGTCACCCTACTCTACTTGCAGTTCTTGTTGTGACGTTTGTCGTTTCACTTCAGCAATATCAACACTTTGTACGTGATCAAGTCGGGATACAAGATTGTTAATATCTGATTTGAATTCTTCACGTAGCTGACTTTTCAACTGACTGGTCATTTCTTCATATTTACTATTTAAATTGTCATTCACTTCACCCTGAAACAATGTGAGATTCTCGTTAATTTCGTTTTGAAGCGATTTGAAATTCTTTGCATTAATGTTATTAAATTCAGTGAGTTTACTCTCCTGTCTGTCATTAAATTCAGTGAGTTTACTCTTAAATTGGGTGAGTTTACTCTCCTGTCTGTCATTAAATTCAGTGAGATTACTCTCCCCTCTGTCATTAAATTCAGTGAGTTTTAAATTCAGTGAGTTTACTCTCCTGTCTGTCACTAAATTCAGTGAGTTTACTCAGTAATAATTGTAAAACATCATTACTGGGGGCAGGGAGTACAACGTTACTCTTCTCTGCTAAAGCAGAAGCAGTATCTGCATTTCCACTAACAGAAGGAAAGGCAAAATTACTCCGCTCTATCGGAGTGGCAACCAGACCTGAATTTCCACCGAAAGTGGGGATAACAAAATTACTCTGCACTTTTGGGGCGGAAGCAACGCTGGAATTTCTCATAATGAGTTCGGTTTGCGTCACTGTATTGTCATGTCCTAAGTTGCGTGTAGCACACAGTTGTTCATCACGCATTGTTGGCAAATGATCGCCTACAATCCGATTCTCCGCAGTATTCTTCGAAAATTCCTGGATCTCAATATTCTCAAAAGAATTTTCTACTCTCTCTTCCGAAATTTCGGAAACTGCGTTTGAAACCGCTCCTACATTCATGTTCGCAACCGTATCTACGTTCGCGTTTGCAGTAGCATCTGCGTTATTTTCCATTTTCTTTTGTGCTCGCGTCCTCATTGTCGCTATACGAACGAAAACATGTCACTAAAATACACCGCTATCCTAAAAATTCCACTGCTCAATTAACTATTACACACTGCACCAACAAATTAAACGACAAAACTGCTGAAATAAAATTTTGTGTTAATACAAAGCAGTGCGCAGGCGATCAAAATGCTGTGCCTCCACTAATGATTACTGTTGCGTAAGCTTGCAGTTGGCAGTAGAAAGACGAAGCATATCTAACTACGACTCATCCAAAAAAAACGTATCCTGGCAGGCATGTCGACAGATGAAAGTTGCGTACTCTTTCTTCTTATCTCGTGTTTTCTACTGAAAATCTCGTGCTTGTACTCTTGTTAACTTTACTATTACAGAGATCGTCTAAAGTTTATTTTTTTTATTGGCAGCTCGGCGACGACCCCTCGCCCAACACACGTGCGCACCACAGCAGGCGGGCTCCTACACTGGCTTCCAAACTGCCACTAGTTAATCCGTGTGCTGCGAGGCGCGACAACAATATCTTAGATTCCAGAGCTTGTGTATGCGCTGTAGCCAACCTTTACATCCTAAGAGAGTATTGCCTACTCTCAACATTTTCCGCTCCTATAAAATGACAGACACCAGCGGCGAGAGATAGTCACGGGTGCTGGCGATCCCGCATCTGGTAACAGACACCAGGGCGCCTAGAGACAACTGAGACACCGTTGCAATAATTTTTTTTTCAAAAATTAACTTTTTATATTAAGTACAAGGACTGACATAAATGGATGTCACCATACATGTTAAAGAAAAATTGTTGGTATGGTAACATATGGCCGATAACAATTACTGGTGCGTCAACGGCAATGGAAATTCTTCTCGGCATACAGTTGACCTTGAGCGATCTGGAATAACATCGCAAAAGCGCAAGCTGGACAACAAAAATTCAGATTGGCTAAAATTCGGCAATTGGTCATTGTCTGGACCACATGAATCAGTAAAAACTGTATCTTAAATACATAAAAACATACAGGATTTTGCGGCTACATACATAGAATTCCACACAGGTTCGTTTCTTACGAACTGGCTATCGTCGACACTTCCTGGAGTTTCGCTGACGTCTAAACTCGAGAATATCAAAAGTGTGAAGAGAAAGATAGCTGAATCTTTTATATGATTCTGAAATGGCTGCACTGTAGCAACTGTGCATGCAACAGCTTCAATGGATTAGAAATAGTAGCCAACCAGTTGCAAAATACAGGTTTATTAAACCCTGACCATGGTTTCGACGTTTTTAAAACCGTCTTCCTCAGAAGATAAACTGCAGTATGCCTTTTAAAACTAACAGAAAAAGAAATCCAAGGATAATCGCACACATTTTAAGATAGAAGTTGTAATGTTTGACGCAGTTGCACGAAGCGTGGAATGATGGACATTATGCAGAAGACATTCACCCTTTTCATTATGCAAAAGATGGTATCATCGCGACATGTCCGACGCCTCTGAATGCCGCTCTCAACCTACCCGCGGTACTACAGTGTGGCGCGACCGGCGCCAGTCAGGTGTCGCCCTCGGCCGACTGCCATGAGGGGCGGCCGGAGCCAGCTATGTGGAGAAAGGTTGCAACCAGTGAGCGAGACAGAAGAGCGGAGTTGCGGACTGCGTCAACCTGCTACACGACGTGTTCCGGACAGAAGATGCCTTTGGTCGGTATCGATGACACCGTGGGTAGTGCCGATCTTCAACCTTTTTGAGTTATAGTGAGCTGTGGTGATTGGAACGGTCGTCGCCCAGGTGTTTCAATACCGGGCGTGTTCTATGTGGCTCAGCTGTGGCGTGTATTGAACTAAGAGAACTCTGCAAGGGAGGGGGGGGGGGATCTGAAAACTTGTCAGCTACTCATATGTACGGTATTCAGATGGTTACTTTCGTGTCCCTTCCAGAGAAATTCTGATAGTTGTGTTTTCTTTTGTAACTGTGTGCTTTGAGCAAAGATAGACGAATGAGGACCTGCAGTAATTTTGGTAGGATGAGTGCATGTGTTATATTCACTTCTCGTTGCAAAGTTTTCTTGGCCAAGGTACCACATTAAATTAAATTAAGCGTTTCACTGTAAAGTTTTTTGACATATTGTTGTAAATCAATTATTTCGTGTTGTTTTTAGTAGATTAGTTTTAGGAGTATCAGTGCATTTTATTGGATAAAAATTTATTGAAATCCTTGACCACAGTTTCCGTATATCTAAATATACCTTCACCAGAAGCAAAATTACACTACAATCACATCCTGCAGTGGAGATGCATAAAGCAATCGTGCCAAAGGCGGCACCATTAGTTAAAATATCCACTTCAGGATGTGATTTTAGTATATTTTTACTTCTGATGAAGGTATATTTAGATATACCGAAACCGTGGTCAAGGATTTCAATAAATCTTTATCCTGCAACTGTTTGGCTGTTATCATTTACCGTTAATAAAAATATGCTTAGAACTGTTGTATTGCGCCTACCTTCTCACCCCCAGCCCTTCCACTTAATGCTCTGTTACAACACAGAACTTGAGGGATCGAAGCAGGCGCCCATTTACAATGCATTTAAAAATGTGTGTTTTTGTGAAGGCTGACAACTGTATAGTATACAGGGCTGGATTGTCGCTAGCCAGATAGTCGAGAAGTTACTGCATTCTTCGATTTTTAAAGATCATTCTACTTTTACTTATTTCCTACCTAACTGTGAATTGTAGTAATAAAGAACTACGCTAACAATATTCAATTTTCATATAAAGTCCGTAATTTCTTAGAAATCAGAAACTGAGTTTAGCAACAAGTAAGTAACATAAGCTCTTACGTAAGTCCTTTACATAAGCTTACAGTGTTTATATTTGGAGACATAACTTCTTCTTAAGATTTTTCTCGCCTTGCGGAAAGCTGCGTAAAATATATATACATATATGGCCTTAGCTGGTCCCTCGCATCCCAGCCATTCTTTTTAGATAATATGCACCAGATAGTTTTTTTTCAGACATTATCGTCAGTTCGTTCGTTAGTATGAGCACGATAACATGCAGAGTAACATCACAGAAAGTACTTGGCAAGCGGACACAGAACAGCGTACTGTTGGACGGAACGACAGCACTCTACGAGAGCAACTAAACATTGCGGTCTGGAATCCAATGTTGCAACCACATTGTTTGGATGTCATTGTTGGCCATGTAGAAAGGGAGGAGAGAAGGGAGGCGTCGCAGCTAGTTGGGGCGTTTGGCTGTGTGTCCGTAAACAGTGTATTCCTCATCACTGAGCATTGACGAAGCGATGTGTATTTTTATGTGAAGAGGAGTTGATTTATTAATCAAAGTCAATAATATCCAGCCACAATGATTTTAGTCACTAGTACGAGGCCTAACAAAAATGTACGACACAAATTGCACAGTACGTTCCTCATACGTAGCCAAAGACATGTTTGTATGAACATGGGCCTAGAGAAGCTTTTTGTCCGTGTTACAACTCGTTTCTTCAAACTCATTAATCATAGAAAACACATATGAGCAGAACACGGCAGCACACCACATGAAACTCCTTCTGACAGGAGTTGTTCAAAATGACTTCCGGGGGCATTAATTCATGCATCAATCCGCCGTCGAAGTCAATCTTGGATGCACTGACGTATCCCTGGAGTATAGCTTATGGTTTCGTAGCCTTCCATAATACGAGCACAGAGACTCTGAACATCTTTCACTGGGGTTCCATGCAATAGAGCTTCCAAATGCCGCCACAAATAAAACTCCGATGGGTAGAGGTCTGGAGAGTGTGGTAACCAGGCGGTTGGTCTATCTCTGCCTGTCCATCTGTCACCAAATCTGTTATTTAGAAGCCGACGGACACTAAAACGGAAATGAGGAGGTGCTCCATCGTGCATGAAGTACATATTTTGTCCCACACCTAGAGCCACATTTTTTAACAAGACAACGTTCTCTCAGAAATTATGATAACTTTGTCCGTTGAGCCTTGGTGGAAGAAAGTGAAGCCCTATCAAAGTGTTAAAATTTACCCTCTGATCTCGTGGAAATGAAGCCTCATCTGTGAACAGAACCGTTGCATTAAAATTAGGGTTGACACTTTGCTGAATAAACCACTCGCAGAAAATTACCCGTGCAGGAAAATCGGCTGCTTATAGTGCCTGAACACGCTGTACATTGTATGGATATAGCTGGTTCTCGTGTAGCACTCGCCAGACAGCCATGTGGTCAACACTCAGTGTTGCAGCCACATCTTTGGTACTGACGCTGTCTGCATGAAGTATTGCCGCCTTCCGTTGCGATGTCCTCGTCCTTCTAGGCCTCCCTCGTTCGGGGCTATGAGGCCGAAAAGCCCCATGTTCCCTAAGACGACGACTAATGGCTTCAAACCTTTTCCTCTCTGGGTCCCTTCGTCCTGGGAAAATCTCCCGGTACAAACGTAGAGCGCGAGCACCATTGCCGTCAGCTAATCCGTGCATCAAATGGGCATCTGCCAGGTCTGCATTTGTGTACACTGTCATTGCACGAGCCAATTCTGTTATCAACTCTACGTAATAAGCTGTGCACTTGCAAAGGTCGTGCTGATCGCTGGAACAATTGACGTTACCTGTAATGAAGCAATGACGTACGTCACGTGTCTACGGGGACATTTAAAACAAACGACGCTGTGCATAAACTAACTACGTTACCAAGGGTGCATGTTATGAGCTACTTCGAAGAAAAAGGTCTATTGACACATAGTCAAATTTGATGTAGAAAACATCGTTCTTGCACGGGTAATTTTCTGCGAGTGGTTTATTCAACCCTAACTTTAATGCATTTCCAAGAGATTAGACGTTAAATTTTGACAGTCTGGTAGGGCATAACTTTCTTCCTCCAAGGCTCAACGGACAAAGTTATCATAATTTCGTAGAGAACGTTCTCTACTTAACAGAGAAGCCTCTACGTGAGGGACAAAACATGTACTTGATGCACGATGGAGCACCTCCTCATTTCCGTTTTAGTGTCCGCCGGTTTCTAAATAACAGGAGTGTTGAGCGCTATTGACAAGGGATTTCTAATATAATCCGTATTTCTGGATTTCCGGAAGGCTTTTGACACTGTACTACAGAAGGGGCTTGTAGTGAAATTGTATGCTTATGAAATATCGTCCCAGTTATGTGACTGGATTCGCGATTTCCTGTCGTAGAGGTCGCAGTTCGTAGTAACTGACGGAAAGTTATCGAGTAAAACGGAAATCGTTTCTAGCGCTGCCCAAGATAGTGTTACAGACCTTAGCTGTTCCTTATCTATATGAACGATGTGGGGAGACAATCTGAGCAGCCGTCTTAGGTTGTTCGCAAACGACGTTAGTAAAGTCATCAGAAGATCAAAACAAATTGCAAAACGGTCTAGGAAAGACATGTGTATGGTGCGAAAATTGGCAACTGACCCTAAACAACGAAAAGTGTGAAATCATGCACATGGGTGCTAAAGGGAATCTCTTAACCTTCGGTTACATGATAAATCAGTCAAATCTAAAGGCCGCAAATTCAAATAAATACCTAGGAATTACAATTACGGCCAACTAAAATTGGAAAGAATACATAGGAAATGTTGCTGGGAAGGCTAACCAAGGACCGCGATTTATTGGCAGGACACTTAGATGTAACACATCTACCAAAGAGACTGCCTACACTACGCTTGTCGGTCCTCTTTTAGAATACTGCTGCGTGGTGTGCGATCGTTACCAGGTAGGACTGAGGGAGTAAATCGAGAACGTTCGAAGAAGGGAAGCACGTTTCGTATTATCTCAAAACAGGCGAGAGTGTGTCACTGGAATGACACAGGATTTGGGGTGGACAGCATTTAAACAAAGGCGTTGCGGCAGAATCTTGTCACGAAATTTCATTCACCAATTTTCGCTGCGAATGCGATAATATCTTCGTGACGCCGACCTACATGGGTAGAAACGATAGCGGTAGTAAAATAAGAGAAATCAGAGCTAACACAGAAAGATATAGGAGTTCGTTCTTTCCGCGCTGTACGAGATTGGAATAATAGAGAATAGTGAAGTGGTTCGATGCACCTTCTGCCCGGAGCTTAAATGTGATATGCAGAGTATCCGTGTAGATGTAGATGCTCCCCGTGATTCTAACGTCCTGTTATTGTGTGTTTCCCCTGATTAATGAGTTATAGAAAACGAGTTGTAATACGGAAACAAAGCGTTTCAGATCCATGTTCATATAGCATAATTTCATCGTCTACGTGTGAGCAATGTGTTCTGCAGTTTGTGCCGTACATATTGTTACACCTTGTATAATACACAGAAGATAAATTGCGCGATGACATGTAGGGTGTTTACAAGAATAAGTATCAAATTTTTACGTCGCAGAAAAATCATTTTGCACTTGGGCGCTCTGGCACACCCCTTAGCTTGGCGCCCCAAGCAGCTGCGTGTGTCACTTGCGCCTTAAACCGGCCCTGGGTACAAGGTACCCTCCACCACGGACTATACGAAGGATTACGGTGTATTTATGTAGATGTAGGTGCATATGTAATGAATTGATCGTCGATTTGGCGCTAAGCGTGGTTTTTCTTCTTTCGAGCCATCATGGATGAAATTGCACGATTTTAGATCAGAACTATTATGCAAATTTCATTTTATTTTGCAAGTGAATTGCGCTTGTAAAATTTAATAACGAAGAGTGTTAGTGGCTGAAAGGCCGGCCGCAGTGGTCGAGCGGTTCGAGGCGCTTCAGTCTGGAACCGCGCTGCCGCTACGGTCGCTGGTTCGAATCCTGTCTCGGGCATGGATGCGTGTGATGTCCTTAGGTTAGTTAGGTTTAAGGGTTTAAGCAGTTCTAGGTTCTAGGGGACTGATTACCTCAGATGTTAAGTCCCATAGTGCTCAGAGCCATTTGAACAACTTTTTTTTTTAGTTGCTGAAAGAGATGTGTACGAATCGCTTGAGTTAAATATATATACGTGTAGAACGATGACCCAAAAAGCGACTATTGCAAAGACTTGCGCAACGGAAATATCTTCCATCATTTGGTGTCACTGCCAAACTGAGATCGATAACGTGAGCGCACAGCAGTGTCCGGAGCACACCAGCGGAGACATGCCTGTCATCGTCCTTGGGGAGAGAGAGAGACAGAGAGAGAGAGAGAGAGAGAGAGAGAGAGAGAGAGACCCCTGAACATGACCTCGGCTCCCGGCGTCGGCGGTGGCGGCCAGAGGCCCCGCGTCTGCCTCGCCGCGAATGATAAGCGCCACCCACCAGACCACACCACGGTCACGGCCGCCCAGCGTCTCGCAGAGGTCCTCGACATTTCGCCTCCATTCAGTCGTCCTCACTAACGGAAGGCCGTTGGGGCTACAGCTGCACTGCAATCATTTCATTTCACTTCCATATCGAAGGTGAAAGGCAACTGACAGATCCCAGATTCACAGATTTCCGGAACTCGTTTGACTTAGGCCGCACTGCAGACTATGAAGAAGGGCCCGATCATACGGAATAGGTTCCGAGATACGTGAGTGGCTCGAAGTAATGGAACTGAGTACGTTGTCATGGACTGCGAGTCTCAAAAAAATGTTCAAATGTGTGTGAAAATCTTATGGGACTTATCTGCTAAGGTCATCAGTCCCTAAGCTTACGCACTACTTAACCTAAATTATACTAAGGACAAACACACACACACAAGCCCGACGGAGGACTCGAACCTCCGCCGGGACCAGCCGCACAGTCCATGAATGCAGCGCCTTAGACCGCTTTTTTTTAATCTCATTTTGTTCGTTATTGTTCATTGTATCTGCCCGGGGCGGACGTCGAAAGACACCCATTTCAGTTCGTTGTTAACCCATTAACTCAGTTTTTTTATTACAGAGGGCAGCTAGCCCTCTGACCAAACACGCTGAGTTACCGTGCCGGCGAACATTTTACGAATCCCCCAAGCTATGGCTGAGTCTCAACAGATCACAGCGTGACAACTGCTCTACCAACACCCCGCCCGGTACCTAAGTCGTCTACAGACGATTCCGAGTCCCGACATCGAAATATAGACACCCACGGTCGACCGGTAGAGGCAGGGCGGCGCCGGGAACAGATCCCAGTGAAACGTCCCCCTTTAAACTGACACACAATTATTTTAGCGCAACGCAATCTGACTTTCAAAAATTCCTACAAAAGAATGGCCCTGATTAACATTAACCTATACCTTTCACAAATCACTCACCTCACCAAAAATCTTCGTTACTCGAACTACTGCAATACAGCGAGCGCCACTACTGCCTGGAAAATTCAGATTGTTCGAAATGTTTCATCATTATGATGCTATGTTTTACTCGGTCTTGTGTAGCTTCAGACCAATATGCTGAGAGGAAGGCATGGTAAAACTCTCCTTCACTGTGACAATCGTGAGTGGCCGATCGCATTCTTACAGCTGGTTCATTCTCTAAGTAGCCACACATAAATTCTAATCTGTGCTCTAATGACCAGTTGGGAGAAAAACAATGAGAGAATTGATGGAGCCACGCTTGTGGATGAATGTCGTTGCCAGAATTCTTAAATGTTTTGAATTTACGTGTAGTAATGAGCAGCTTATAGTCAAAATCATCGTGTCGGCGGGTCGCAAATCGCTCATTGTTACTTCGTTTCGGCAGTTCCATCTCAAAATTCAATGCGCCTTGCCAAATTCTTTCATAATTTCCGAAGCGCCCTGTGTTATTATTTTGTGGTTGTTCTGTATTTCTATGTCCCTCTTCCCATACTGGAGCGCGAGTGTCCTCTGAAATATGTAATTCTTGTATTACTTGTGCCAACTGATCTTGTACTTTCCGGATTTCTCTTTTGTACTGTGTATTGATTTGATTTTGATTTTGTTTGAATTTTCTAATTTGTTCATACTCTTCAGTGTCCATGAAGGCTACAGGTCTTGTGTCATTCAGATCATCATCTACCTTTGTAGACAAGTTAGTGAACTGATCTGAAAGTTCGGCTACTTTATCCGATAGTGAAATTATTTCCTCTGTGTGTTTTTCTGAACCAAGTTTCAGGGTGTCCATTTGTGTTGAAATCGTATCTCCTGTGTCCTTTACGTTTTCCTGAGTTTTTGTAAGTTGCGTAACCGAATCGGTAGATGCAACTGAGTCAATTTTAGCTTGCAAGGTGTCGTGATTTTTATGAACAATAGTTTGCAGTTCTTTTATGGCTGATTGGTGATTCTGTAATGCATTTTCATGACGCGAAAAAAAGGTGGGAAATGCTCACAAATTTGTGTTTTTACGTCATTACAGACTTTTTAACATTTCGATTCAATGTTATGTAACTCAATAGTTAAATCTTCACGTGCTTGTTCAAGTGTGGTGTCTAACTTCCGAAGATTTTGTTCCATTGTGTCTAACAGTTGCTGTGTTTGTCTCTGGTGTTGTTCCATTGTGTCTAACTTTTGAAGCTTTTGCTGTGTTTGTCTCTGATTTTGTTCCATTTGTTGCAATAATTTCAATAATAATGTATTAGTGTCTGGAATGTGTTTCTCTATGCTTTTTGGCAGTGCATTTTCACCAGCAACATTCACATTTTGACAAGCTGAAAATGTGTCTTGACTCATTTGAAAACACGGTGAGGACCCAAAACCTGAGTGTACAGTATTTGCAATATTGCGTTCTGTCATTTCGGATTCCTGAGGCGAGCTGTTGCCGACCGATCGATCGATAATTCTTCCCTGTTCACTAATTGTTTCACTGCCTACACCATTATTTGCAGCCCGCTCCATTTCCCTATGCACAATTACCAAGTTACTACTTTGACCATTAGTTAATTCATTACTCTGCGGCGCTAACACACTGCTTTCGTCTTCACTGTCATTTCGCAGTTTACTTTGAAGCCTAGTATTACGTTTTTCACACGCCATTATTGTCACAATATTTCAGACGACAACACAGAAAAGCACAATTGGAAGATCAAAATAACAAAACACATTAACATAGCATTGAAAATAATATCTAGTTAATTGCAAGCGCAGCTGCGAAATACTTGGTGCAAATCTACATGCATGCCACAACTGTGTGCAGCAATGAAAAACTACAACTACAAAGGAAATTCTCTCTATAATTACGCTCTAGCAATAAACAAAAGCTACACTAATTACACAAATTACAAGAAAAAATCAGAAGATTCCAGTGAGGTATCCTCGGCTAAGGGTCGACATATGAAACGTCCCCCTTTGAAAAATTATACATGACTGTGCTTAAACTGACACACAATTATTTTAGCGCAACGCAATCTGACTTTCAAAAATCCCTACAAAAGAATGGCCCTGACTAACATTAACCTATACAAATCACTCACCTCACCAAAAATCTTCGTTACTCGAACTACTGCAATACAGCGAGCGCCACTACTGCCAGCTAAATAAAAGATTCAGACTACTGAAGGCACTAACTACTGATAGGCGTAGTTAGCAAATGAAAGATTTTGATAGAGAACAAACAATGTATTTACCTTAATAGTCATAATATATATAGCAGTTCATGACATCCAGTCTTACAAATTTCAAAACTCCTCCATCTCTCCCCCCACATCCACCACTGCTGGCGGCTCACCTCCAACTGCTCAATGCTACGCGCTCTTAACATCCAGCTGCCCAACACTACAATGGCAGACAACAATGCAAACTAGCCACAGACTGCACACAGCACAGCCAGTGATTTTCATACAGAGCGCTACGTGGCGTTACCAATAAGAAAACCTAAACAGCCTACTTACACCAGACAGCGGCGCCCGAGTGCCCCATCCGACAAACAAGTTGGGCCCGTACGGCGCGGCTGACCGCTCGGCTAATCCCGCGCGGAGACTGCGAGTCTGCACAAGCGACGAGTGTATCTTCAGGAACGTGTGATACGACCTCAGTTTTTTCCATTATACACAAACGGATTGACACGATAGGCTACGAACAATCTTCGAGTCTTTGCTCTGTGATGCTGTAGTGTACCGGAAATTATCGTTGAGTGGCTGTCGGAGGATACAGGGTGACTTACACAGAATTTTCTTTGGGATGGTGAATCGCAGCGTGCTGTTAATGTAGAAAAATGTAAACTAAGGCAGATGAGTAGCAGAAACAATCTTGTAATGTTCGAATACAGTTTAGCGGTGTGCTGCTTGAAGCCTTCACAGCAATTACATACATCGCGTGACAAAAGAAGTGAAGTCTCTAGGAGAGGAGGAAACGGAACTTTACAGCTTAAGAATGTATGTGATGCTATTTCAGCTAGGACAAAATCAACTCAAATTTACAAAGAAGTTCGTAGTATAAGCCGTCTTATCCGCATAACCTTACATCCCTCCGGCCTGGATACATTTACTGATTCCTTGTATTATCTCCTGAAGACAGTTGACCCTTGATAGTTGTAACTCGATACACGGAATTGACGTCCGAAGTGGTCACACACATGCTCTACCAGCAACAGATTTCCGGAACTTGCTGATCACGGTAGTAGTTCAAAACATGAAGACATTTGAGATATGTAGATGAGCACCGTCTTGTTGAAATATAGCACCATGGTACATTAGCATGAGGTATATAACACGTAGGAGGTTCGTGGCGTACCGTTGTGTCATCACAGTTCCCTGAGGTCATCCCATGTGTCTACCCACTTCATTACGCCAGGAGTAGCTCTTTTGTGCCTCTACAAGCACTCGGAGATTGAGACTTCCTCTGAGGTCACCGTCAGACTCGTCGACGATTGCTATCCCGGACAGCCAGAGCTGCGAATCATCGCTGAACACAGTGTGACACCATTCATCAGCAGTCCGTGTTTTCTTGTGTCGGCATCGCTCCAAACACAGTCCTTAGTGCTGTGGTGTTGACGGCAACCCACGCACGGATCAGCAAATCAACAATCCAACTGCTGCTCTTCTCCTATCATTGTTGCAGGATGACACATGAAGTTGCGAAGTATTCTAGGGTGGCGGGCGCATTGCGACGTGCTTTGTGCACAACACCGTGATCCTCCCTTTTGGAGGTCCGATGTGGTCGGCCGGAACCTTGACAAAGAGCATGCCTGCCCTCACACTCCCATGCAGTCCACCATTGGACCCCTCTCCCGTCCGAAGGCCCCACAAATCTGGATAACCCACAATTCGACCACTCCGTCAAATGGAGATTCACAATGAGGTTGGTTTGAAACTCTGTCCAATGCTGATAACTCTGCCCCAAATGGGTACGCAATATCTCTGTGTCCTTCACATGCAAGGTGTTTCATGAATTTATAACGACCAATCTGCTGCTCACCGTATCAGTCACTGGCGACACAGACTATAAGCATGCCCAGGGAGGGGTTAAAATTTTTCAGAAAGTGCGTTTAATTCGCAGATATGAGTAACTAATAATAAAAACGACAGAATCGCCTAACAAAAGATTCTACATACATCTCTGCACCCTGCTGTACACCACTACAGTGGTAATTAACTGTGAGTAACGCAGTACAACTGTTGTGGCGTTTTTAAAAAAATGTGTGTGAAATCTTATGGTACTTAACTGCTAAGGTCATCAGTCCCTAAGCTTACACACTACTTAACCTAAATTATCCTAAGGACAAACACACACACACCCATGCCCGAGGGAGGACTCGAACCTCGACCGGGACCAGCCGCACAGTCTACGACTGCAGCGCCTTGGACCGCTCGGCTAATAAAGCGCGGCTGTGGCGTTTTTACATGAAAGATAACTTCCCCTCACCACATGCGCTGCATGCTTGTAACGACAAAGGTATGTGTGGCGGTGGATCCCTGCAGCATGTTACCAACTGCTCAGAGGACAAAATTACGTTTTGGTAGATTAGGACGTTTTATCGAAGCAGATGAAGCGGTACGTGCGAAGGTGTAATAATACAGGGACACCAGTTTCAGATAAAATTAAGAGAGATTACGTAATGAAAATCAGCAAACGGGAGAAAATTATTTGCGACCATGGTACACAACTTACATCAGAACAATGGAAAAACTTGTTACGGTAAATGCACATACAACCAATCTACAGAGCCTAACCCGTCTGAATAAATCATAAGAGAGTTCAATACGTTGTTCAAAACTTATCACTCGAAGAGACATTATATATGCGGAGAATAAGTGGAATTATGAATGAACTGCCTTACTCTGTAGGCGAAATATCGCTGACTGGAGAAACAGCACATACGTTGATGAAGGAACTGATAAATTTTCCAAGTAGAAAAGAGAATTAGCATTAAAAACAATAAACGAGAATGTTACAAAAAGAAAGGATCAACAAATCAAGAAAACGTATTAACAGGTCAAGAGCTAGTTGTAATGTAATTAAGATCAATGCTCCATTCATTGTATAATGAGTCTTGCAAGATAACCAAAACAGTCCATCCCTTGCTTTAAATTTCACAAAAGTTGGTTTTGATATTTCTGTATGCTGAATCAGTTCTTCCGCGGACGGTTTCCTTTTTTATTTCTTCACCTTTTTCCAGCATCCATTTCGGCTTGGCGTTTTTGACTTTCCTATTTTTTCCCATTCTCAGTGACTCATGTTGTTGTATTACAGTAGCTGAACTCACAGAAGCTCGATACCCTTTTCATTGGTGAAGAGTTTCCTTTCTCAGATGCGTGTTGGCGACTGCAAAAGCCTTGTGCATCACAAAATTCTGTAATGACGCAAATAGACTTAAAAGATGAGAAATATGCTAATGTAAATAAGTTATTTGACAGTGTTTTATGGAAGAGACTGCTCTTCTACGAGCTACGCGTTCTGCGCGCTTGAGAATTAACATATTTGCGACAGCGAAAGAAAGTGTCTGCGATAATAAACTCTGTGTGCGCGGAGCTACTCTTTGCTGATACAGCATCCTTGACACTGGACTAATAATACTTTTTGAAAGGTTTGAAAGACTAGAATAGAAAGACGAGTAACCTTGGAAAGACGTATGGTCGGAGTGGACCTAATCGTATTGCTGCACTGCAGCCATTACGGAGTTCGTTAGAATTAAATTTATTTAAACGCTGAGGCGTAGTATCTAGTGAAGAGAAATACGAAAGTGGTTGTTCCGTTAAACAGAAATATAGATAAATAAATGTTTATTAAAAGGTGAGCAATTTCATCTTTTTAACAACTTTGGAAATGTGTGCTTCAAGTTTACGTATACGCACGATTAGGCATTTGTCTCTGCGGCTTTATGACTGACAGTTGAGCCTGCACGCGGTCCGTTTCCTTCGCAATACGCCATCTTTGCGTTGGGACTGTAATTTACTGACATTTTCTCCCCCTAAAAACTGAGACGACTACACTCATTCATCTCAGAGTGTGCTACGTACGAGTGTAGATGGCCACGCATGTCTAACGTGAGAAATAAACTAGCTTCTCAGGAGAGCGGCGTGCAACACCAGCGCTGCGCAGTGCGGATGCTACAGCTTCGAACCGCTTCTGCCATTTGATCATTACGGCTACTTTACGAACATGCATCATACAAGTAAACTTATTGAACACAGGCATAGCTGGATACTCCAGAAATCTTTTATCCATTTAAAGGAACTCTTAAGGGGAAAAACTTCTTTGTGAAATACATTACATTCAACATGTAACTTAACATTCGTGTAACATTTGTTCCAAATTTAACATTTCAAGTTTAATATTCGTTGAAATAAATCGCCATTCGAGTTTCTCTCCCTTTATTTATTTATTTATTTTTGTCGCCATAAAATCTAAGAGTCAAAATGTTGCTGATTTTATATTCACTTCGTTTGTGAAGTGACAGTCTCTTATAATCACTCTCATTTGTTTGGTAAAATTGACCTGGTTACTCCACTTCTTTCATTGTTAGTGCACATTGATGACATTTGCCGCTCATACGAAACGACCGACACCGATGTCGAAAGACAATCACTGGCATTGGCGGTACTTCGAACTGGGAACTGACAATAGAGTGCCGTCTATTTGCTACCTCGTGACAACTGAGACACCACAATATAGAGCAATATAGTCAACAGCCTATAACACGTGCGGACGTCAGCTTTATAATTGTGTGTAGCTGTCTTTTTTTGTACTTCAGAATTTAGTGTCAAATTTCCACTTGTTCACTAATTTCTTTTACCGCTGTGTTAAGCTTTTCGTTCTGTTCTGTTATCTGTGTAACTATCGCACTCGGAACTATAGTGCTGATTTTAGCTAATAATTCGTCCTTGTCATTACGCGACTTGTCTTCAAGTTCTCGTGTTCTGTTTCAAGATCACGTCTTCTTGTCACAAAACTGTTAATTATAGGTTGAAGGTCAAGTTTAATTTCTTCCGTAATCTCAAATGATAGATTTGGTATTTTTAATTTCCTCTCTCCTGTGATTTTCTGTCCTCTTCTTGTAATTTTTTTTATTTTTGCTATTTTCTACTTGTAATTTCCTATCCTCTTCCTGTGATTTTGTATTTTCATTTTGTGTTTATTTAAGCATCTGACGAATTGATTCTAGAAAATTAGTCTGATTCGTGAAGTGT
The DNA here is from genome assembly GCF_021461385.2 of Schistocerca piceifrons. Classification (NCBI taxonomy): domain Eukaryota; kingdom Metazoa; phylum Arthropoda; class Insecta; order Orthoptera; family Acrididae; genus Schistocerca; species Schistocerca piceifrons. The sequence continues at coordinate 1,020,727,052 of NC_060139.1, read as the reverse complement.
GTTTCTTCATAATTGTTCACTGAAGGTGATGCGTTCATTCGAAAGACGCTGTCTATTACCTGTTGTTGTAAAGTTTCGCTCGACTGTGGTGAATTTTGTAAGCTTTCGGTAGACTGAGGTGAATTATCGCCGACCGACTCAACATCAGAATTTGCGTGTTCATTACTCATCGTTTATTCTGTTTTATTATTGTTCTCTAAACTGGTTAGTAACTGTGGATCTCCGAGATTTCCAGCAGTCTCCTGTAAACTATTGGTGTTTCCTAATTGTTCAAGCTGGTTTACCTCATCTTTTACTATCTAGTTATCTTGCAAGGCCCGCTGCTGTCCACGGCGAAATTTCAGTTCTTTTCTGTTTTACCAAACATGATGAAATGCAATTTCTTGGAGACAAAAAATTCCTACAATAACCAAACAAACATAAAACAAAACTCTGCTATTGTGCACGCAAATATTCAACAATGAAAGAAATCCACACAGAACCTGTACTATTACGCCAACTGATTACGCAATGAAGTTATCGATAATCGTCACACGAAACAAAATTTCACAAATTGAACACAGAATTTTAAATGAATTGCCTGAAGAAGGGGTACAACATTAGTAAAATTAGCGCAGCGGTATTTTTGCTGTCTAGAAACAAGAGAACCAACGAACTACCCTGGCTGAAAGGTTGACATATGCAAGTTGCTCTCCATATTTTTTTCTGTATGAAATTTAACCCAACTTTACAGAACATAATATGAACTGACTGTAGCTGATCTGAATACAGAGTGTATTAAATGTAACTTTGTATTAAGTGCGTAACTCAAGTAATACAATTATTTGTCCCCCTATTAAAATTTCCACTTACCTCGCGTCTTGACAACATCGTTGCTGATTTCTTGAAAGGACATCAGCAAACCGCAAGCACGCAGAGGTTAAGCTAGATATCTGTTTCTAAACACGTATTCAAACTGTTGCATTACGTAATGTGCAATGAAAAAAAATGGAGAGGGTAGAGTAACTATTCATATAAAACGATATGCGAAGACAACGATTTTAGAATGAAATACATATTCAAAAGGGCTGAGTAATACTTCGCGTGATCTTTACACATAACATTGGTATGAACAATACTACGCTTAACAAACTGAACAATAAATTAAAAAGGCCGCAAGGTTAACAGAGAATTTCTACAAAGATCAAACAGCTTAATCAATTAATACGCAAATTCATGATTCAGGGACGTGCGGTTCTGACCCCGTTAAGTAACTGACAATAATCATTCCCAGCTGCGCAGTGCTGCACTCATACCTCAAATTCCTTCTCTTCAAAAATGAATGACATTATTCGAAATACATATTCCGTTCATTTTTCAGTGTACCCATCGTACTCAAACTTGGTATCCATTCTTCATCTAACACATACAATCACAAGTCCACACAGCACTACTACATGCATCCATCATCTATCACATTTTAACTAAGAAAAAATCAGACTGTGCAGAGGACTGTGCCACGACGAAACCAAGATTGTTTAACAATATCGTAATTTGATCTCTCTCTGACGTGCACATCGATGACATATAAGAATGTCATGACCACTTACAACTATAACATGTAACGTACAATAATTATTGGTGCGTCAAGGGGCAATGGAAATTCTTATCCGCGTAGAATTGACTATGGACGATACGGAACAAGACCGTGGATGGGCCAGCTGGACTGGGATAATTTCAGATAGGCTACAATTCTGTAACTCGTTATTACTTGGACCATATGTACCAGGAAAAACATATCTTATTTAAATAAAAACATTAAGGATTTTGCGGCGTCTATATAGATATCTATATAGGTTTCTTACTTCCCTGCTATCGTTGACAGTTTCCTGACATTTCGCTGTGATCTATGGTCAGGAGTGTCAAAAGTGTGAAGCGAAACATAGTTGAAATCTTTTTAAGGTTTTGAACATTGCTGCGCTATAGCAACTGTGCATGAGACAGCTTCAACGGATTAGGAATAGCAGCCAACTGGTTGCAAAATACAGATTTATAAAACCTTGCCCATGTTTACGACGATTTTGAAACCTATTGTACATAAAGTCACATTATCTATAGCCGATGAGGGAGTCGTTGAGTCTGTCTAGAACACTTATCCACTTAATCACAGTTTATTTGAAATGGTGGGTGACATGTACTATATGGTCAACGATTCCCACATTGACTATATATAATGTGATTTGACGTACAATATCTTCTAAAAAAGATGATTTAATAGACCTGTATTTTGTAACTGGTTGGCTGTTACTTCTAACCCATTGATAGTTGAAAATGTCTGTACTGTCAAAGATGTGAAGGAAAATACTTCAGACAGCGCGAACCAAAAATGTCAGTGAAATGGTGGAAATAAACCGTAGCTCCTGTCGACGACTGCCCGTATGCATACCCGAAAAGAGAAACTGCACGTGATACTATAAGTTTTTATTCAAACAAACCCACTCAAATTCATATTTTCCAACGTGGTAATACCCGAAAAACGAAACTGCTCGACATTCTACAAATTTTTATTCAACAAAACCCACTCAGATTCATACTTTGTGGCTTGGTAATACAAGATGGTACCTGATTTAACAAGCAGCACTTACGTTTCGCCCGCATCTCATTGTCGTGTGGTAGCGTTCTCGCTTCCCACGCCCGGGTTCCCGGGTTCGATTCCCGGCGGGGTCAGGGATTTTCTCTGCCTCGTGATGGCTGGGCGATGTGTGCTGTCCTTAGGTTAGTTAGGTTTAAGTAGTTCTAAGTTCTAGGGGACTTATGACCACAACAGTTGAGTACCATAGTGCTCAGAGCCATTTTTTTTTTTTTTTTGAACTTACGTTTCAAACTGATTACACAAGAACAAATCCCAGGATAACAGAGAAATTTTAAGATACATTGTGTTTAATTTAGTGAAACGAAGCGTGAAATGGTGGAAATGATAGAGGAGGGTATCCATCCTTTTCATTATGCAACAGATTTGTACACAGGACACGGATCGAAGCAGGCACCTACTTGCAGTGCTGTTAAAAATCTGCGTTTTTGGTTGGTTGATTTGCGGGTGGGGGAGAGCAAACAGCAAGGTCATCGGTCCCATCGGTTTAGGGAAGGATGGGGAAGGAAGTCGGCAGTGCCATTTCAAAGAAACCATCCCAGAATTTGCCTGAAGCGATTTAGAGAACTCTAAATCAGGATAGCCAGACGTGGGTTTGGACCGTCGTCCTCCCGAATGCGAGTCCAGTTTGCTAATCACTGCGCCATCTGCCTTTTTGTAAAGGCTGACGGCTGTATAGCGGGGACGGATGGATGCTCGATAGCCAGATAGTCGATACTTCACTGCATTCCTCCTTTTTTAAAGATCATGTTATTTTTACTTCTTTGATAACATACTATTGGCTGATTTTAATAATAAAGAATTGCGGAAATAAAATTCAATTCTCATATGAAGTTCGCTAATTTTCTGTAAACAAGCCACTGAGTTTAACAACGAAACCTCTAACCTTCATCGTCAAGTGTACAGCTGTTGAAGAGCTCGCAGTATTCATATTAGGAGGGATAACATCTGCACAAGTTTCTTCTTTGCTTGTAGAAGGCGACTTAAATTTTTTTTTATGGCTTTAACAGGTTTTTCGTTTTCCTTCCTTTCTTGTGCTTTTCTTTTTAATAATACGCGTTACATAGTTTCTTTTTTCACATATTTTCGCCATTTGTTTCTTTAGTATGAATACAGTAAAAAATGCAGAGTAATGTTACGAAGATACTGGGCAATCAGACACAGCGTAACGAGCTACCACAGAACGACAACACTCTATAACACCAACAGCGCATTGCGATCTGGAATACAATGTTGCGTGCTCATTGTCTGCATGTTATTGTTGGTCACGCAGTGAGGGGCAGAGTAGAGGGAGGCGCATCTGGTTACGGCGCGTGATTCTGGGTCTGCGGAGAGTGTATGCCTCGTGACTGAGCATTGGCAGAGCGCCCTGTATTTTCAGGTGAAGAGCAGTTGCAGTTTATTAATCAAACTGTACTGAAATCAGTAAATCATTTCATTTTTGCCACCAATATAATACAACGAAGATACAATACATGATGAGACGTAGGGTGTTTACAAAGATAAGTATGACTGTTTTATGTAACGCAGGAATGATTTTACGATCTCAGCTCGGCGCCCCCTGGTTGCTGCGTATGTCGCTAGTGCCTTAAACCGGCCCTGGGTACGAGGTACCCTCCGCCACGCACTATACGACGGCTTGTGGAGTATTTATGTAGATGTAGAAGCATATGTAGTGATTTGATCATCGACGCCGCGCTACCCGTAACGTTTCTTCTTCCGAATCATCGTGGACGACATTGTACGATGTTAGGCCAGGGCTCTTATGCAAACTTCATTTACTTTTGCAAGTGGACTGAGCTTGTAAAATTTAATCACAAAGGGCATCCGCTGGCGTGACTACCAAATTGGGGCCGCCGATAACGAAAGCGCAGCTGTGTGTCCAGTGCACACTAGCCGAGGCCTGTCGGCATCGTCGTTGGCCGTTGGAGGGACAGAGAGAGAGGGAGGGAGAGGGAGAGAGAGAGAGAGAGAGAGAGAGAGAGAGAGAGAGAGAGTGGGGGGGGGGGGAAGCTGAACTTGACCGCTGCTCGCAGCGTTGGCGGAGGCGGTCAGCGACCCCCGTCTGCCTAGCCGAGAACGATAATCTCCGCCCACCACACCACTCCACTGTCACGGTCGTCTCGCAGAGGTCCTCGGCAGTTCGTCTCCATTCAGTCGTCCTGACTAAGGGAAGGCCGATGGGGCTACAACTGCGCTGGAATTCTCTTATTTCATTTTACTTCCTTATCAGTGATGAAAGGCAGCTGGCAGATCCAACATTCATAGAGTTCCGGAAAGCGTTTGACATAATGTCCCACTGCAGACTTTTAACGAGGCTCCTAGCATACGGAATGGGTTCGCAGATACTCGAGTAGATCGAAGTAATAGAAGTGAGTATGTTGTTATTTACGACAGTATACAGTAGGGGGGGCATTTGTGATAAACCTTTTACATTTCTTTTATGTTTTCGTCTTCTTTAAAGGAAAAGAGAAAAGATGGTAGCCCATCATAGAGCCTATGCCTACCGTCAGGTATTTTTGATTTTCAGTTGTTAAAAAAACAGAGTTTTCATGTACTAGGAGGAAGGAAGGGTTCGCGCTCAGCTAGTGAACGAATGAGAAGCACGCCATTTTTTAGCGAGTTGTTGTAGACCGCCATTTTGGGGTCGCTATGAATAAGTGAGGTGTGTATATCATATGTGCTCCGTTTAGAAAAAATACAGTATTGTTTTATTAACAAAAAAACCACTTATCACGGTATAAGTGTATATAGGGTCGCTATGAATAAGTGAAGTGTGTGTATTTCATATGGGCTCCGTTTAGAAAAATACACTATTGTTTTATTACCAAAAAAAAATCACTTATCAAGGTATAAGTGTATATGTGTGTGTGGCCACTTTATCACGGGATAATTACATATTTTTATTTTGATAATTTTGGTTTGGGTGACTTTAAATATTGTGGGCTAGCATGAAACTTTTAATTAATTTATACCGCGATAACACTCGAACGGGCATCGGCTGCCCCGACGTACGTACGATATAATATTTTCCAAACACAACACGCGACTCACAGCCTTCTAATAAATAAATTGCGTGAGCGCTGCTATTCAGAAAAGAAAATATTCGTTTTCTTACGCAACCTGTGGATCTCAGGGGCTATTGGCTATTTATGTACCAAACTACACATAGATTAACTGAGATATTGCGGAATATAATGATTTTCAATATTTTTTGTTCATTATTTGCAAGGGAAAACTGGAGAGAATCTCATCTGGCGTTAGGTGGCCAAATGGAAACATACTGGACTAATTCAGTGCTGTGGATTTTAGTAACTGAAATTTATTACTACGCTTTTTAACTTTGAAATTAATGAAAAATCAAAATTGAGACGTCTCTCGCACTTACATTTAATAACATGAATTGTCAGCGTAATGGCCAACTAAATGCTGCTAGGGGAGAGCCGGCTGGAGTGGCCGTGCGGTTCTAGACGCTACAGTCTGGAGCCGGGCGACCGCTGCGGTCGCAGGTTCGAATCTTGCCTCGGGCATGGATGTGTGTGATGTCCTTAGGTTAGTTAGGTTTAATTATTCTAAGTTCTAGGCTACTGATGACCTCAGAAGTTAAGTCGCATAGTGCTCAGAGCCATTTGCTAGGGGAGGTGAGCTCCATGCACTACGAAGTTCTGTAAAAATTTTGTTAATCATCATTAATGGTTGAGATCATGAGAGGTGACAACTAAGTCAATAATACACACTTTCTAATAACAATTAAAAGTATATTTAATAAATTACAACCAAACATACATTAAATATTATCCAGCGCTACAACGGCGGCCTACCGCTAGACGAAACAAAACAGGAGAGCTTGTTCAGTCAAAGCACTGTCTCTGATCTTCATGGCCTATGTTACACAGAGATTATACTAAAAACTGTGTTTCGTTAATTACATCGATATTTGTGTTTAGATAATAATAACTCACGTTCTTTACTGTTTGTTATACATCGCGCACACGTATGCAGTCTTGAAATAATTTATAATTCTCACGTGACACAAGCAAAAACCTTTTATCTTTTACTAAAATGTCAATCTATGTGACGTATCGTTACACACTGTAGACTTTTATCGAGGTTCCTAGCATAAGGAATGGGTTCGGAGATACTCGAGTAGCTCGAAGTAATAGAATGAGTATTTTGTCTCTGACGGCGAGTGTCCATCAGCGAGAAGTATGTCTTGAGAAAAGTGTGACAGGACCACAGTTATTTCCATTATACACAAACGGACTGCTAGAATTCACGTAAAATTCTCATCGTAGCTTTACTTTATTTAATAGGAGTATTTTCTGTCTATATTTAGTTGAATATCGTAGGACCACTTCCCGCTTATATGAAATGTCTTGTCTTGAATAAACATTATTCAACATCTTGCCGGGACTATGACACGGTTGCTTAAGACCTACTCCTGTGGACAAACTCCACTGCCTCGCTGGCAAAGCTGCTCCTGAAATCAGACGTGAGGTAGCTGCCAGATATAAGAAGAGTGAGGCCACAACGAAGGAAGCCCGTCCACTATGTGGTCGTCAGTCCGCAAATCCTAGGCCGAAATCAAGAAAGAGCTTCTTGACAACTGCTGAGTCTCTCATCGAGAATCCACATGCGGCATGGATGTCACGATGGTGGTAGAAATGTCGGTATTTGGGAGAATGGATGGCTCCAAAGGAAGAACTTTCCCCTGGGCATTCGGAGAAGTGGTCAATAGGGATGTCTCTCAATAGATTACTGTCAAAACAACGAGATGCAAGACCAATCTGCGGACTTGCGGTTTCTGTGTGGACTCAGTTCTTTGGCAGTGTGGCGTTGAGGAGACTAACAGCCATTTCCTTCAATGTTCCTCATCACCAACCACCTGCACCATACAAGACCTTATGCGAGCTACACCAAGTGTCCAATTATTGGTCTTCGTTTGTGTAAAATTATGTCAACACTTACATATTTTTTTGTTTTTTATATTTCTGTAGATTTGACACGATAAATAAATAATAATTATTATTCAACATCACATCATATCAACGACAGGCGACAGAAATCCTTGTTATTACATTTTCCACTTAACTTTATTTTGTATTTCTGTATGTTTTATCAACTCGCAATTCCAGCGAATGCGTAGACTACTTAACTGCAGGATGACAGGTGCAGGTTGTTATTCGCAGCGAATCAGCTGCGGGGCATGAAAGCAGACGTGTGCGGCTCGATCCCATGACTACATCGAGATATCACTTTTTAAACGGAATTGTCCACAGCCCAAGTACCTAAAGTACGAGTAACCACAGGCAAAGACACAACCGGTTTGCTCGTTTCTGTTCCTGTTTAGAAGAGCAACTACACTAGCAGTTACCCTTAGGTAGCGTTGGAGGTTCACTTTCAGTGATATAGTAGTCCCACGGAAATGAGCAAATTTTATATTGGGATTGCTTAATAATAACCATGGCAGTGTTAAGTTTCACTGAGGCCGAGATCAAAATAAAAGACGAAGATGAAAGAAATAACACAAAGCAGCAACAACAGAAGAGTACAGGTTTTGAGGGAACAAATCTAGTGGAATACTAATAGAGACTATATTTCTGAAGGAAATATTCACACAAAAATGGGGGGCGGGCCAAAATGAAGCAGATGGAACAGAAGTAAAAGTCAAAGAAGAAAACCTCCTAAAAATTGAAGAATTAAGTGCAGATGAAGCTACTGCACTGCTACAGTTACAAAAAGCGTTTTCCGAGATACGAGGGCATACGAATATTGATTCCAAGTTAAGCCACATGACAGGACGTCCACTCCCTGCGAACTACACCGTGTCATTATTTTTGGCTCCGATGATATTCTTAAGCTAGAGTTCCAGAAGATGTACTCGGAGCTCCTGCCAGTACGATTCTGGCTATTTGTGTGCGCCTTCTCTCTCTTGCGCTAATATGGCTTCATGTGGCCGCTGCCCTCTAGCATGATCTACAATTATTATGCTGTCAAAATTCAAATATTCTGTGATCCCAAGCTCAGACCACAACATAATTTTCGCCAGTATGACTTTAATAAACCATTCATATCCGTCTACACAGTTACCTGCCTGCCTCCTTCTAGTAATCATGATTTTAATCTGCAAACTTATCAACTCTGAAATGAGCGTGCGCGGTGAGATAACATTCCACTGCCCCGTCTCATCCACGCAATATTAATATTACCCTCTGTGTATATCACCAGGAATACCCATCTTCTTGCTTTTCCATTTCAGTGACGCCTCTTATATATATAAAGAGATTCTGCATTTCCCATTTCAGGTTTTCTACCTTCCTTACAACGCTCAGACTTCTGGCTCTCCGGTTCATATAACGCTACTCTTTCGCTGGCTATTCAGTCTTTTCTCAAAATTACATCCCCGTTGGAAGTCTCATCCCAGAGATCTGAATACGAGACTAATCTCTAATCTTTTGCCAGTGGAGATATAATCTACACACTTCTCAATTACAGACATCGTATCCTGTGGATACGCTTTATGTGTCTTTAATTCGGTGGTTTCCATTTCTCTCTTCATCCTCATGTCATTGTTCACTGCTGATTCTTCCGCTTCTCAGGGTCAGTTTCCCGCCCACGGACGAGAATCTGCTGTGAAAATCTGTCCGCTCCTTCCCCTTCCATCTTCGCCCTTCCACCGTTGGCTGAACGCGGATGACTGCTTATAAAGAAAGTCTTCAGCCACCATTGCTGAAGGTTTTTATTCAATATTTATTTAATGGCTCGGATCGAACATGGGACACAGTGAATTTAGATTATTAGCCAAACACGCTACCACTAGACCATTAATACTGGCTTACAAACAGTACCGCTTCCTTACAATAGACCCCTTACACTATGTTAACTGAGTTTTTGTTATAGGTTTCTACGGCTTTGCAATACAATACTTTCTGGAGCATAAGGAATAAATTACAAATTATCTTATATTTATCTAATGCTTGTTATACACAAACTAAACAACTTGCTATTGCTGCTTCTTAGATCTGTGCTTTCTAAAATCATACTGTTCTTAATTTAATGTAAGTCTTTTTCAATCTAAAATTTACCATTTTGTTTCTCAAGGCAGATCTCACAATTCTCGATAAGATAGATGTAATAGTAACAGGCCGATAATCGCAGGATCTTTCGTATTTCAGCCTTTATATACATTCACTACCTTAGTTATACGCTCTTTTGGGAATTAATTTCGAAGAAACATCAGTAGTATCACCAGTAAATGAAAATAGTGTTAAATATCTTAGTTGATATACGATATATCTCACTCTGTATTGGGTTTAACAGCTTTGTATTTATTTTGGAATCTGTGTTTCATTTGCTAGAAATATAAAAAGATATTGTTACACTAGGGACACAGCCTGTGTGTTTCATTATAGGATTTTTGAATTTGTCTACTACCTCAGTCTAGGGCTGATTAAGTGTATTACTTACCTGATTGTGATCTCTGTATTCCTTCCCATCCTCTTTTTCATCTATATCGGCACTGTCAGCCATACTTGTATTTTTTCTGTTTTGGTTTTAAGTATGAAGTTCTCGCTGTGTGTTCTCTACCATGTTGTTTACGATGTTTTAATGTTCTTATGCATATGTATTCTCTCACCTGACTTTTCAGTCACTGACTATCCATCATATAGACGTTAAGGCTTGAGCTAACAAGGTGGACCTCCTTCATTCCTCATCATGTTGTTTACTATCATTATTTTGGCACTGCTTGTATTCTTAAGCCAGTCCAGAAGGCACACTCAAAACTCCCACTGGAGTAACTCGCGTTAGTGATTATACCCGCCTCATGACGTGGCTGTAAACCACGAAGCCGATGTGTCTTAATTAAACTGGTCCAAAATAAAGATGTCTGCGGAGTTATTGATACAAAATTGCTATAAAATTTTCTGTTAAGATTTATGTTGTCAAAATGGGCTGGATGAGCGAAGTTTTAGTTTTTGATACAACATAATTATCCCGTATAGATTGCATAGATGGTTTTTCTGTGTATTGTACACACCTGGTAAGAGTATACACAGGTTGCGATAACACACACATCAAAAAACGTTTTACATCATCTCGGTTCTGAGTGTTCTGGAATCTGTACAGAAAATTGGAATAGAGATCATCATAAACATCATTTCTGCCCTTTTTATTGCTCATGAAAACCACCATGTAGTACCACCATACAGCGAGACCTTCAGAGGTGGTGGTCCAGATTGCTGTACACACCGTTACCTCTAATACCCAGTACAACGTCTTCTTGCATTGATGCCTGTATTCATTGTGGCATGTTCATCAGGGCACTGTTGGTCCAGATTGTCCCACTCCTCAACGACGATTCGGCGTAGATTCCTCAGAGTGGTTGGTGGGTCGTAAATAAACAGCACTTTTCAATCTATCCCAGGCATGTTCAATAGGGTTCATGTCTAGAGAATATGCCGGCCATTCAGGTCGAGCGATGTCATTATCCTGAAGGAAGTCATTCACAAGATGTGCGTTATGGGGGCGCGAATTGTCGTCCATGAAGACGAATGCCTCGCCAGTATGCTACCGATATGGTTGCACCATCGGTCGGAGGATGACATTCAAGTATCGTTCAGCCGTTACAGCACCTTCCACGACCACCAGCGGCGTACGTCGACCCCACATAATGCCATCATAAAACAGTAAGGAAACTCCACCCTGCTCCACTAACTTGACAGTGTGTCTAAGGTGTTCAGCATGACCAGGTTGCCTCCAAACACGTCTCTGGCGATTGTCTGGTTGAAGGCATTTGCGACACTCACCGGTGAAGAGAACGTGATGCGGTCCATTCGGCATGTTGTTGGGCCCATCTGTATTGCGCTGCATGGTGTCGTGGTTGCAAATATGGACCTCGCCATGGACGTCGGGAGTGAAGTTGTGCATCATGCAGCCTATTGCGCACAGCTTGAGTCGTAACACGACGTACTGTGGTTGCACGAAAAGCATTATGCAATAGGTAGTGGTTATCGACTTCAGTAGCAGCCTTTGGGCGGCCTGAGCGAGGCATGTCATCGACAGTTCCTGTCTCTCTGTATCTCCTCCACGTTCGAACAACATCGCTTTGGTTCACTCTGAGACGCCTGGGCACTTCCCTTGCTGAGAGCCCTTCCTGGCACAAAGTAACAATACGGACGCGATCGAACGTCGGTATTGACCGTCTTGGCATGGTTGAACTACAGACAACACTAGCCGTGTACCTCCTTCCTGGTGGAATAACTGGAACTGAACGGTCAAAGGGACTGTGTCTGTGATACAATATCCATAGTCAACAGCTATCTTCTGGAGTTCTGGGAACCGAGGTGATGCCAAACTTTTTTTTATGTGTGTATTTATGTGGCGTATCAGCCAGCAGCCACTCCATGCCCTCACCGTGTCACCGGATATGAATCTGTGGATGTGTGTGTGTGTGTGTGTGTGTGTGTGTGTGTGTGTAAATGTGCTGGTGAGGGAAGTACAGACCACCTTGTGTGCTTTGAGCTGTTCAGTACCGATATCGACAGTTTTCCCCAGAGAGTTCTAGTAAAGCTGCTTCTCTGCGAATCAGAAGGCTTCTCACTTTTTCTCGCCAAACGTTAGAAGATATTCCTTCTCCACCACATAAAAAAAAGGTAGTCGAAGGCAACCTCCTTGCCTGGATCCTGCCGCTGCCTTGGTGTTCTTTGGAACACATCTTGGTATTTGTTCCCTTTAGTGTGGATAGTGATTGTCGGTTATGATTAATTCATTTCGTCTATTTCACGGATTGTTCGGGAGTTGTTTTTGTTTTGTTTCGTTGAGTTTCTCAGTTAAATTTTATGAGTAATGGTAGAATGGAAAAATGTCTTTGTTCATACCGAAAGTGATCATGTGCCGTCAGACGTGGTCTCTCTTTGAATACCTACCGTGTTTAGCTTAAGAATGGAGTGTCTCTTAAATTTTCAAGAATAACTGTTTGAAATCATTTCCCGTACCTTAAACAGCTGAGTTCCTGTGTGACGAACCACATGTTGCTTGGACCTGTCTGAGTTATTCTTCAACAGTCACTCGTATTCTTTTCCTGTAACAGCCAAATCAGAATACGGAATTCGGGATTTATTTTTCTGTTTCTGGAATACGATTGATTGTGTAGCTTCACCGCTACGTGTGAACAATGTTATGACATCGCAAGTGAAGGTTATCTCATTGTGTAGAATACTTAATTCACAGATCGATCCATTCTGTGAATAATTTTTGGCGAATAGATTGACCGTTAAGCAATTTATCACTTTCCATGGATAGGCTTCAATTTTGACTTTGGGACACCTCTGTCTTGTCTTTGTCGTTTCACTGGCGTTTAATGAACGTTCCTTTTACGTTTTAAGCTACGTATGGTTTTATTTAATTATTCATACGGAAGTATCCTCCTTTCATTTTGTTTCCAGTTTTTCTTGTGCCCATCTTTAAACTCATTCCCCTTTGTTTCAATAATCGTATAGGCACGGGACTGTAATTTCACTTTTAGTTCAATGTTATTAATTGATGTGGGGTGTTAACTACTATAATAAATTGCACTTGCTTTACAAATATTCCAACTCTTATTACACAGTCCCTTTCTCTGCAATTATTCCCCTCAAAAGATGAAGGACAGCTTACTAGCCTTATTAGGGTAATTGATGAAGTTTCGTGTGTATGTGACGCACACGCTGTCTATGAATAGTCAGACTATCTCACAGGGATCATAAAGTTGCTCTACTGAAAATCAGTGTTTCTCAAAAATCGTCAGATTGGTCATCGCCGCTCACATGATGGACGAGGGTGAGACGTAACGTAAACTACATGCTTCCTCCCAGTACTGAGATAAGGCAAGTACCAAAGTCCATAGTAAACGTCACCTTTTTTGCTTACTTGACGTAGAATCCACTTATCGATTTCGAAGTTCATTCATTGTATCACAAAGAAACAGCCGTTAATTTGCACTTGACAATATGAAATACGATTTTAATAGAAGACCGGGAGATTAACAAACTTGCAGTGGGCCACACTGTCTTAGACATATTATTTGAAATACAGAATTCTTCTTTGTAAAAACCAGCTTCGGCTTCTCAACATGGTTCCTTCTCTGCTTTGTGAACATCCTGACTGGAATATCATTTACTTGATTGGTAATTTTCATACGCCTTTTTTGTAATTTTCTTGCCTTAATAACCGCTGTTTTAATCTGGTATGAATTTTTAATTCTCCCTTTACCTTAATATCAGATTTTGTAATCCAGTTGTTACTATGATTCCTCTTTAAAATTTTACAACAGTTTTAAATACTAAATTTTTGTCGTAACAGAGTTGAACTGAATTATTGCAGTTTTCACAGCGTATTTTAGACAGGTTCCTATTGCCGTAATCTTCATATCTACATGACATTTCTAATCTGTTTAAATTAGCATGATTTGTTTCGCTCAATTCAACAAACATTTTTCACACCACCTTCCTTAGTTATAACTGAAGCTTTTGATCACAGTGATTTGCAATGCGGAAGGTTGAGAAACGTACTTTTATGCATGTAAGGTCGTCCTCCCTTTAATTATTGAGTGACAATACAGTGGGAGTTACGTATATCCCAAGTTTAATGCTGCATTTGGTTTATTTCTGCTTTCGAAAAGAATCTCCAGCTATATTGGAACCTATGAAACACCTCTGAAGGAAAGAACCGTCACACTCTATGGCTAAATCTGAATGGTGTTTTTGTGATGTACGACATCGTACTGCTGATGAACTTTTTTTTCCACGCAGGGTATGAGTAAGCTTCTGCCACATCGCAGCAGTTTGTTCTCCGTAATTAAAAAACTTCTGCTTTACGAAGAAAATTTGCTATTAGACGCGCTATCACGCCACCGTAAAAAAGAAAAAAGAACACAGAATCAAGGGCAGTCTTCTGTTGTATGTTAAAGGGAAAGTACTTGTCGATAATTTTACACTCACTTCTCAATTTGCGACAGAAACTAGTTAGGAGACAAATGGTGCAACTATATAACTAAACGTAAATGCGAAAAATTAAATAATCTTGCTGTGAAGTGTAGATGCCTTGTAGCAAATTCAGGATATGTTTACGTGAAATTATTCACATATACGTACCGTTTTCTAAATGCTTTCGGTATTACGTTTAGTTAGATGATACGCGGGGCTTCTTTTCACCTTACTCTCTATACAGAATGTTTATTGGCTTCTGAGCATAAACGCTTTATTCGCAATGCTCTGTATGCCTCGGTCTGCCTGTAACATCGTGATTTCTAGGAATGTGTACACTGCTTAGTGTGCCTTCCTTTATGCATTATTTTACTTCTTTTTTATAACACCCTCTTGTATTATATTCGTTCATATAGCATGCTTTCTCATTACCTCCACCTCCTTTGGGATAACGCTTCGTAAGTGGCCAGTCTACCCTTAACCCCGCCACCCCCCTTCCTCCTTACTCTTTCCCCGTTTGACTTTTAATATTTGTAGATTCTCCGTATTAGTAGGTTCTTTTACAGTATTCCTTCATATCAGGGATCAGCTTAATACGTCAAGTATTGGACCTCTTATATACTAATACTATTTCCTCGAAGTGTTTTTGCTTTGACGTTCATACTTATGACAGTTGCGTAATCAAGCACAAGTGCTTCTTGCGCGCTCTTGCGGTTTTTGAGGAGTTTTCTGCGTTTACTGAGGCTGTTGGCTCTTTATAAACCATCTGATTTCAATGGCACACCTTACCCCCCACCACCTCTACTCTCCCCTTTGGACTTTGTGGTTACTATGTTAGTTATAGTAATGAATATGTACTTGTGAAATCACATTCGCTGCTCATTGCGACTACGAGCTTACAGGACGAGCCGGAGCGCCACCTCCCAGGGGCCACCTGAAACTAGAGCCTCTACTCTTCAGCCAGTCGGCGCGTGTCAGTAGCTCTTTGGATCCGATGCCATGTTTTATATTTGATGTCATAAACCTTCCAATTGACGCACTACACACTGCTGGAGCCACTGTCAAATGTGTGATGCTTTCGAAAGTTTTCAGACAAATCTCTATAGTGGAGAGCTAATACTTTTAAATCACGTTTTTTGAACGGTGATTATGTGGGTGACGCGTACGTTTACTAGAGTCAACGACTCCCAAATTGGATATAGATAACACGTTATTTTACTTGCGTATGCTTCACAAAATTACTTACGAATATTTCTGTAATTTTGGTTTATTTTAATGATCCTGTATCTCTTCTACAAACAATGCCACATTATTTGTGACTGTAGAGCACGTTGGTGCTGGAGTGGGAGGGTCAGACTCATTTAAGGATACAATATAATAACATGAGTTAGTTAGTTAGTTAGTTAGTTAGTTTAGTTAGTTAGTTAGTTAGTTAGTTAGTTGGTTAGTCATTTACCTCTACGTAATAGCGTAACAGCATGGCACAATGGTATCAGCATAGATATTCAAGACTACAGTGACCAGTTCCAAGGTGGTAACATTATTTAAATAAAGTGTACAATAAAATGAAAACTAAATGGCTCTGAGCACTATGGGACTTAATATCTGAGGTCATCAGTCCCCTAGAACTTAGAACTACTTAAATCTAACTAACCTAAGGACATCACACATATCCATGCCCAAGGCAGGATTCGAACCTGCGACCATAGCAGGGGCGTGGTTCCGAACTGAAGCGCCTAGAACCGCTCGGCCACCGCGTCTGGCTAAAATGAAAACTAAAGCTGACAGTATATTGAATTTATAGACTGTAGCCACCAGCGATTATCCCGTGACATGTAACACACACAATAATTAAAAGCGTAAATTGTTATGAAAAACAGAACGTTGATCTACGAATAAATAACTAATCGTCACAAGGTTACAACCAATCCCACGTCAAGGCTACTTTAAGCAAGACACAATTTTGCAGCATTTAAACAAACTTGTTTTAGAGAAAAATGGGAGAAAACAACCGAATCTTTCAGACACCAATTTCAGTTTGTTGTGAAGCCTGATGGGTGGAGTAGAATCAGTACACTCTAACTCATCTGGATGAAAATAGTACGAATTACAACTAGAAAAATTTAAAGAATGCACATTCTCATCAGCATTGTGTTGCACTAGACACCCTGGGAAGAGCATGCCGCGCGCGAT
This sequence comes from Schistocerca piceifrons, assembly GCF_021461385.2. Taxonomy (NCBI): domain Eukaryota; kingdom Metazoa; phylum Arthropoda; class Insecta; order Orthoptera; family Acrididae; genus Schistocerca; species Schistocerca piceifrons. Next base: position 1,020,710,267 of record NC_060139.1, on the reverse strand, counting down.
TAGCCGAGCGGTCTGTGGCACTGCAGTCATGGACTGTGCGGAGGTTCGAATCCTCCCTCGGGCATGGGTGTGTGTGTTTCTCCTTAGGATAATTTAGGTTAAGTAGTGTGTAAGCTTAGGGACTGATGACCTTAGCAGTTACGTCCCATACGATTTCACACATATTTGAACATTTTTGGGAAGAGCGGCAGCACATCAGGCGGCTTCGGACACGACACAGGCAAACAAGTTCCTGTCTACAACATATGGAAAAACCAATAAAGTAATAGCCAAGCGTTGTGACTCTTGTGAAGCCGTAAGCAATTTTCGCAGCACTAATTTAAGATAGCAAACACTGAATTTAACCGATCAAAGGAATCAGTTTTTTTTCGGTAAACACCAAGACAGCTCTTATTTTAGCTCATATACGCCAACTTTCAGACAAGGAGGTGAAAATTAAGACTAGTCGGATTCACTCTGTCCTTTTTGGATAACACCAGTACAGACTGACGGCATATTAGTATTTATTTACACAACACATGTTATAGAAGCACTGGGCGGATAAGAGGCTTAACTGACCTAAGCAACACCGAATACCAGTAACGTTCAGTAGAAAGATCTGATATTTACAGTGTCTATAATGAAACGTCACAGACTGAATGTAGTTTAAGAGTCGCTAAAAGACCTACAGACATTCAACGTTTTTCACTGCCTTCACATTAAACATTTTAAATGGTACGTCCCTGACATAACCACAGAATATCATTTTAAGACACAACCGCTAACACAGGCCACATGAATGTTTACAACACACTCATTTAAATATGCGTAACAGTATAGAAGGGGCAAAACTCGGGCGCTACTGAGTCTGAAAGTAAAGTAGTGCAATCACAACACGATAAGATTTCCAAGATAAAAATAAGCGCCAACAACCTGGTAGATCGGAGCACAGAACTTAACACTTTGCCGCCCGCACGTCTCGTACAAATGCATTCGCTTGGAGCCGGCAGCGCTAGTTCGGATTACTTGGCTTGTCGCCGGCCGTTCTTGACATTATCAGGAGATTATAAATTGTCAAGTTCTACTAATCTCGTCGTTACTTCTCATAAGTTCACAACCCTGTCCCTACTTTCACAAAATTTCGAAGATATACATAAGTAAATAAATACAATATTTGTTTGTTTCATATATTTGATCATTTGCATCGTCTTCGGTACTTAGTACTTCTCTTTCGTATGATATGCAGCAAAAGAGTCTCCAAGATGTAAAGCATTTCCATAAGACTTGCACAATAAGTTTGTTGTTCTCCTTTTCTTGTTTTTGGAACATACATGGCAGTTCCTTCGATTTCGTTGATTCGTTTCGGAAATAAGTATTAGCTGGTGTTGCTTTATGTGGCCGGAAAGTCCGTCAACCGGAAGTGGCAAGCCCCAAGTTTTGCTCAGAAGCAGGTACATGCGCGAATAAGACACTTTCAATGAAAAATCGTGAAATCGGAGATTCTTGTGGTCTGTATTGAAATATTGCCATGTACGGAACGCATTAAATAATGTGCAGTTAAAGAGGTACATGCAAACCTTTTTTGACGATTTTATAGTTTTTCTGTATATAGAGTAATAACTCAAATATTGGTCTGACCGATCCTCTCCTTTCATGTATTTGTTTAGTCTAATACACTTTCAGGTTTTTTTTTATTGTGTAATTGGTTTCTCTACATTTTCTCTGAATGTCACTCAAAGTGGCATTATCTATTGTAGAGATCATACGAATCGTTTTAGTTTTCGAAGCTCTCCGTACCTGTGCGAGTACTTCACCTTTCCGTAGATGACAAGCTTCAAACACATTGACTTTTGCGCGCTTTAATTTTTCCGGAAATCCTATATTTTGCCGTATCTTTCCACAAACGAGAATTTTCTATTCAAGTAACTTCTCAGCAAGTTCTACACTGTCATAATAATTATCCGTGTAGAGTTGATCCCACTTTCCATCAGTGTTTTTGCTAAAGGCTGTCCAACGCCACTGTATATCTTAAGTGAGGAAATGTATCCCGCACTCGAATCACACAACATCCGAATGCGTATGCCATATTTTATAATTTTCGACTGATTGTAAACTTTAAAATTTAACCATCCACGCCACGGTATCACTCCTTCATCAATGGAAATATTTCGACTTGGATTAAAGGTTTCTTTAAACATTATGGAAAAATAATCAATTACGAATTGCACTTCGGAAAGCCGATCGGCATTATCCGATTTATTGTTGGTGTCGGAAAAATGTAAAAACGATAATATTTGTCTGAATCGGTTGCGGGATATTGTTTTGCGAAATACCGGTGTGTTTATCAATGGAATCGTTGACCTATAATCATCGATCCTTGCTTGTTTTACAGTTCCCATAAGGATAGCAAGCCCAAACCCTTTTCTAAGCTCGGGTCCCGTAACGTCGACAGATTTGGCATTTTTTAAATGTTGTTTCCTTTTATTCCAATTTTCACTGTAGTACTTGTTGGTTTCGTTGCTAATATATTCAAATAGATCGCTCCCAGTATACAATTCTAAGATATCCTTGACGCTCTGTGTATCTTTGAGAAATATATTTGGACAGAGAGATCCTTCAAATTAAATATTGGTCCTCGGTAAATCAAAGTCTGACCAGTGTGCACTGTCGTCTTCTTCTGATTCATCGGAATCAGTTGGCAACCGTAGCGTTCGCCGAATTCTTCTTGGACGTATTTCACTATATTCTCACGATTCTGCTTAACTTTCATTTTTTTTATATTCAGTATCTTCTTCCCACTTGGCCAAGTCGTCCGAAACGTCACACAAGACGTCTGCGCATTCATCGTAAGTAATCGTATCGTATGCCTTGATGAAAGGGCATTTACTTGTTGACGTGTAACATATTGTTACGTAAACAAAGCACCAACAGAATGCAAAAGATATTAAAGTGCTGTCGCCGTCCACTGCACAATACTATGCTCACGACACTACTGTGTTGTCGCCGGCCACTGAGCGATACTATGCACACGACACCACTGTGGTGTCGCCGGACGGCATAGTGTTAAAACGGCTCACCCCTTGAAAGGACGTCGGCAACAGCAGCACCATGGCTGAAGATACTGCGTGATGGCACAGGACATGCCTAAACCGCCCACTGACAGCAGCGGCTTCCACTGCGGACACTGCTAACCCCAGTACCACTACGCCAATGTGGCCTCGCTGTGCCGACCCACTCAGCTGTGTCGCTCCTCCGCGTCACGCCAAACCGACAGCGACCCCGCGCTGTTTCAGGGCTGACTGCCCGCTGCGGCTGCCGTAGCCGTATCGCCCTCGGTACACGGAAGCACTGCCCTCCCCCAGACGAGCTCGTAACACCGCTGGAAACCGACTCGTCAGCTCGGCCCGTTCATTTGAAACTACACGTGGCCAATCACGCCGTGGTAATGCAAGCTAAATTGAAGAGCCGACACACGGAGATAAACAGATGCGCTACGGCGCATACAGCTACAATACTTTCTGAAGAAAACAGTTTTAAAACTGACGAAACCATGGTCAAAATTTAATGCACCCGTATTTTGCAACTCGTTCCTGTCATTTCCAAACCATTAAAGCAACAATTAGTATTAAGTAAAGAAATACAACTGCAACCAGGAGATTAATGTTCCATACGAATAAAAATCTGCATTAATTGCAGCCTCTTTGGCTGTTATTTGACATTGTGAGATTGGGCTTGTAGCACGTCTTTGCACGTGTCGGGCCTGCCATTTGTTGTAGTGTCACGTGAGGGTATGCATGACCCCGTGGTGTTTTTGACCCACCAGCGCACCGTTATCGGCGTGTGCCAACGTGCATCACGACTAATCAGTCCAGAGAACGTGCTCTTCGAGACTTTACGCATCCGATGATTATGTAGCTGCGTTCTTACTTTTTTTTTTTTGGATCGTCAGTCTTCTGACTGGTTTGATGAGACCCGCTGTTGTGACTTGGCAAGACAGCCAAGCCACTAGGAGGTGAAGCCGAAAGGCACGCGTTTAAGCTCACGCAGGCTGGCGTGAGGTCTGGAACAGTTAAAGGAGTTGAGTCTAGTAAAAAAAGTACGTAGCTTCTGGAATATTTAACTTTAATCCATAATTGGTAAACATCGGTCTGACGGTACATGCACCACAAGATAAATAGCAAATGATAATGGCGCCTTGCTAGGTCGTAGCAAATGACGTAGCTGAAGGCTATGCTAACTATCGTCTCGGCAAATGAGAGCGTAATTTGTCAGTGAACCATCGCTAGCAAAGTCGGCTGTACAACTGGGCGAGTGCTAGGAAGTCTCTCTAGACCTGCCGTGTGGCGGCGCTCGGTCTGCAATCACTGATAGTGGCGACACGCGGGTCCGACGTATACTACCGGACCGCGGCCGATTTAAAGGCTACCACCTAGCAAGTGTGGTGTCTGGCGGTGACACCACACCCGCCATGAATTCCTCTCCTGTGCCAACCTCTTCATCTCAGAGTAGCACTTGCAACCAAGATCCTCAGTCATTTCCTGGATGTATTGGGATCTCTGTCTTCCTCTACAGTTTCTGTCCTCTACAGCTCCCTCTAGTATCATGGAAGTCATTCCCCCATTTCTTAATAGATTGTCTATCATTCTGTCCCTTCTCCTTGCCATTGTTTTGCACAAGTACCGTGTCTCTCCGATTCTGTGTAGAACCTCCTCATTCATTACCTAAGTCCACCTAATTTTCAACATTCACCTGTAGCACCATAACTTAATGGCTTCGATTCCCTTCTGCTCCATACCATAGTGGAGTGTATAAGTAGGCTGTTTAGGTTTTTTTATTGGTAACGCCACCTCTGTATAAAAATCACTGGCTGTGCTGTGTGCAGTCTGTGTCTAGTTTGCACTGTTGTCTGCCATTGTAGTGTTGGGCAGCGGCAGCTGGATGTGAACAGCGCGTAGCGTTGCGCAGTTGGAGGTGAGCTGCCAGCAGTGATGGATGTGGGGAGAGAGATGGCGGAGTTTTGTAATTTGTCATGAACTGCTATATATATATATATATATATATATATATATATATATATATATATATATATGATGATATTAAGGTAAATACATTGTTTGTTCTCTATTAATATCTTTCATTTGCTAACTATCCCTATCGGTAGTTAGTGCCTTCCGTAGTTTGAATCTTTTATTTAGCTGGCAGTAGTGGCGCTCGCTGTATTGCAGTAGTTCGAGTAATGAAGATTTTTGTGAGGTAAGTGATTTCTGAAAGGTATAGTTTAATGTTAGTCAGGGCCATTCTTTTGTAGGGATTTTTGAAAGTCAGATTGCGTTGCGCTAAAAATATTGTGTGTCAGTTTAAGCACAGTCCTGTATAATTGTTTAAAAAAGGGGACGTTTCAAGTGTAACTCAGATAGCTGGTCCGTGGCGTGTTCTGCCCGAAAGAGACACGGAGAATACATCGATCGCTGCGTCTCTAGTTTATCCTCCTTATCAGTCCCTCGTCACTCGTTGCACGACTTGGCAACAATGGAATATGTACCACGTGGGTGCAGTCGACAATGCATCTAAAACTTACATATTCTGGAAACTAACTCTTATTAACGTAGCGATAGCTCAGTCAAAATATTGAACAAATGGTTGATCAGGGGAAAAATTTAGTGTAGTCTCAATTTTTGTTTACGCTGTTTGGAGGGAGTGCCATGAAGAGTACACGAGGGGTGTTTAGTAAATAATGCAAAACATTTTTCTCTGTAAGCCGGTTGGTTTAATTCAGGATTTCAATACACCATATTATTCCCCATTCTTTTGGCTACAGAATCTTATTTTTGAACATCATCTCCGGTCAGTTGGACGACCTGACACCACCTTACTGGGAGGGCCTGTATGCCCGCTTGGTGCCAGTCTGCTGGTCAACGTCATAACCAGCGTCTTAGTGCATCAGTAATCCCCCCCCTCCACCTCCAACCACCATCCACGTACTGCTTCTTGTGGAGGGCATACTTCAGTGGGCCAAACGGATGGAAGTCGAAAGGTGCCTGATACGGGCTGTAGCTCGGATGTAGAAGAATACTCCAACGAAGTTTTGTGAGGCGCTCTCGTGTGCGCAGACTTGTGTGAGGCCTTGTATTGTCATGGAGGAGAAGTTCGTCTGCGTTTTTCTGGTGACAAACACGTTGAAGTCCGACACTGCGGGAGTCACAGCTGTGTGCGGCCGGTTGGCACGAGGGAGACCGGACACGTCAGCGCTGCCTTGTGGCGATGATCACAGACGATTCGCCCAGCGACTCACTGAGCTCCAGTTCACTGCCAGGTCTCCGCAGACATTCTGCAGGCGCCTATTAGTCTGCTATGTTCCGGTTTTCCACCAAAAGAAACTCAATGACGGCTCTCTCCGTGGAACGAACCTCCGTTACAGACATTTTGAAGGCTACATATAGCACCGTCGCCTATCAGAACATCATTGCACAATAATGGCAGAAGCAGGACTATTCGACGATCTACCATAACAAATTCGCCATTTTTCCAACCGAAATTGGCCTAGGAAAAAATTTGTAGCATTACTTATTGAAGGCCCCTCATACTAAAAATCCTGACCGGTGTGGTGTGGGGGTAGAAGTATAGGTACATTCAAAGGTCACTTATCATGTTTTTCACGAATAACTCGAAATCCGCAGCTTCTAGCGAAATTATGTTACAGTACAAAATTAAACTACATTAAATTAATTATAAAAACAATCGTATGCATTGTTTCTCTAGGACCAAAAGTTTGTGCGTTGCAGAGTATAGAATTATAGCACGTCTTAAGAATATTATGTGCAGTAGAGCAGTACTAACGGATAAATTATGTTCTTAGAGTGTGATTGGCAAGAGAGGAGGGGAGGTAGAGAGTAGAAGTGTGAGGGACCGCATTCCACCGAATTGTGGTCATACGCTTCCCCCCTTCATAGGCTGACAACCAGAAGAGCGAGCACACTTACATCATAAAAAGCAAGTACAGCGTTATAAATACGGTTATCGGGCGGGACGATGGATTTCATTGCTACATTTTCGCAATACTTCGTCGGCGCAGCTGACAGACATCTTCAGCTGCGGCTGAGGGTGTAATTGCAGCCTCTTATTTATTCCAGTCTGACAGAAAACTGTGCAGGCATGAACGCGTCAAATGCAGGTGACGAATAATGCAGATATCCCAGTAGGTAGCGAAAGAGAATTTAAATGAGCTTTGGAGAACTGAAGATCAAATAAGGCAAAAGGGACAGATAACATTCCATCAGAATTTTTAAAATCATTAGGGAAGGGCAACAAAACGACTATTTATGTTGTTGGATAGAATATATGCATCTGACGATGTACTATCTCACTTTCCGAAAAAGAAAAAAAAAAAAACATCATCCACACAATCCAGAAGACTGCAAATACAAGAATTATAGCAGAATCAGCTTAGCAGCTCATGCAATCAAGTTGCCGACAAGAATAATATACAGAAGAATGGAAAATAAAAGTGAGGATGTGTTAGATGACCATCAGTACCGCTTTAGGAAAGGTAAAATTGAAATGGCTCTAAGCACTATGGGACTTAACATCTGAGGTCATCAGTCCCTTAGACTTAGAACTACTTAAACCTAACTAACCTAAGGACATCACGCACATCCATGCCAGAGGCAGGATTCGAACCTGCGAGTAGCAGCAGAGCGGTGCCGGACTGAGCCGCCTAGAACCGCTCGGCCACAGCGGCCGGCTTTAGGAAAGGTAAAGGCACCACGGAGGCAGTTCTGACTTTGCAGTTGATAACGGAAGCAAGACCGAAGAAAAATCAAGACACGCTCGTATAACTTGTGGACCAGGGAAAAGCGTTCAACAGTGTGAAATGTCGCAAGATGTTAGAAAATCTGGGAAAAATAGGGATAAACCAGAGAAAAAGATTGGTAACAACAACATGTACAAGAACCAAGAGGAAACAATAAGAATGGAAGACCGAGAACGATGTGTTGCAATTTAAAACGGTGTAACAAAGAGATTTGATTTTTCAGCCCTACATCGAAGAACTAATGACGGAAATAAATGATTCAAATTTAGAGTGAAAGAATATGAATGATAAGATTCACTGACAACATTGATGTCCTCAATGAACGCGAAGAAAAATTACAGAACTTAATGAAATGAACGGATTTCTCAACACAGAATATGGATTGAGAGTAAACCGAAGAAAGTCGAAAGTAACGAGAAGTAGCAGAAATTAAATTTTCAATAAACGTAATATCAAAATAGTTGTCACCACTAACCAAACTGAAGAAATGCATGTACCTCGGAAGTAATATCATGTATGACGGACGAAGCACAGGGGATGTAAGAAGCAAACTACCACATGCAAGGAAGACGCTACTGGCCTTACGTTGAGGAAGAAGTCTCTGGCAATGTACGTCTGGAGGAATCGTATGGAAGTGAATCTTGGACGGTGAGGAGACGGGAAAAGAACAGAATCGAGGCATCTGAGGTGTGATGTAACAGACGGATAGATTTTGAGAGTTGGGACTGATAAGAAATTGGGAGGTTCTTCGCGGAATCTTGGAAGAAAGAAATATATGGAAAACACTGACGAGAAGAAGGGACATGATGACAAGACATGTTTAAAGACATCAGCGAATAACTTCCGTGGTACTAGGAATAGCTGTATAAGGAAGAACTGTAGGTGAAGACAAAACTGAAATATGTCAAAGAAATAATTGAGGATGTTGGATGCAAGCTCTACTCTGAGATGAAGAGACTGGGACATGGGAAGAAGTCGCTGTGTGACGCACCGAACCAATAACGTAACTGATCCCCAAGAGAATGTCGTCTGAAAATTTCTGTGTATTCCATGACTATTCGGATTCCGGCTATACCGGTACTCGCAGTATCCCTGAGTTGATGCTTACCACGCATGTAACACACACCATACTCCTGCCCTCAAATCATTTGCTGTACTAATGCGCCCTTTTGACCACGGCCGACGGGCTCTGCACGGTCCGGAGATAGTTCATAGTTGAAGAAATAATGGCTTGGTATAATGAAAGATAACACCTTCTAGTTTTCTTTTTTTTATATTAAGGTTTGAAAATCCTAGAAGACAAGAAAGCAAATAAACTTTTATTTTGATTATTAATTTCAGCTTCTCACGAGTCATCTTCAGATCATAACAACGTTCGTGATTAGTGTGAATGCCATGACGGCTCAACACATCGTTAAAATCTTTTCAAAATAATATACATACAGAACGTAGAGGTAAAATAACTTCACAGCGTTCTTAACCGTTCAAGTAGGACGAAGGTCATAGAACTAAGGCGTCACGCCGTTAAAACTAACTGACACAGTTTCATCAGTATCTGTATTACCTCATGGAAGAGATCATCATGAGTACGTTATTACAACGTGGTATACAAGAGTAGTACTATCTCATATACCACGTAGTAATAACGTACTCATGATGGTCTCTGCCATGAGGTAATAGAGATACTGATTAAATTGTGTCAGTTACTAAGTTTGAGCGGCGCAACGCCTCAGCTTTATGACTTTCGTTCTACTTGATTGGTTACGAACGATGTTGATATCGATGTTGTAATTTTAAAAAAAGAATTGAAATATGTGTTGAACCATTATGGCAATTACACTAATCAAGAATGATTTTATGTTCTGAAGATGGCTGGTGTGTGACTGAAACTAATAACCGAAATAAAAATTTATTTACAATCTGGACTTCGAGCATTTTCAATCCTTAATACAAAAATTGTTTCCAGCATTGACAGTGTCAACAAACATGACCTTCCAGGATACTATATTTCTTATTTTGATTGCCGGTTACAAAATGATGAACAGATATTTTCAAAGCACGTTTGTGCTGAGGAGTACCATTCTGATATATCTTTTTATAAGATCTAAACCAGTGATGAAGGAAATAAATATCGTCATACAGAGAGTGGTTTTCTATGACCTTCGCTTATAGCTTAAAGCGGAACGTGCTAGCTTGCGAGAAAGGCAATTGACTGTCACCCGGATCGAATCCGCTTAGTGGATCAACGGCCGGTAGTTTAGTACACCAATGAACCTGCGTGTGATTTTTTCATGGTTTTCTACGTTCTTTTCGGAAAATACTTTGCTGCTGCACACTCTCCGTCTCAGAATGTACGATGCATGAACAATTAGAATGCGGTAACACCCGGAACAATGATCAGGTTACCTTGCATTAGGGAAATCGGTGCACTCAGCGGCTGTGATTTGTAAGTTATAGAGCGCGGCAGTCAGTCGTCCTTTTTTTGTAGGTTTCATTACGCAGATCCAGATTTCGGCTAGTGCCTAGCCATTATCAATGCAACATTTTCTAATCTCGATGCATGTTAGTTCTCTGTTGTTCGGGAGTCAGTCAAAGTTCGTTGATTCAGTTGTATTCAAAGAACATGCATCGAGCAATCAGTCGTCCTTTTTTTGTAGGTTTTATTAGGCAAATCCATATTTGAGTCAAAGAGCTGAACAGTGTTTGCAATTGGGCTACCATTTTACTGGATTAGATTTTAGGTAATAAACGCAAGTAGTATCTAGTTTCACTATGTACTGATTAAGTGAAACTGCGCCTTGTTATAAATAAATTCTTGACCCAATAAACATTATGGTGAGGTTGTTTGACTTTGAAAATTGATAATAAATCAACTCAGAAATGTAACCATACGAAAAATCGCTGTACTAATAAAAGGCAGGCAAAGCTTTTGCAATGTAACTTCAGCGAGTGTGAAAATGTACTCGTCAGATCTTACAAAAAGTAGGAGAATGTGATAGTGACCAACGCAAAATTAAACTCTGTACAACAGGGATCTTGTGCTCCAATTGTAGTCACAGCACTCACATACAAAATTACTAACTGTTGACAATAATTGTAATTATTGGAATAATAACGCGGCTCGATATATATACTGAAGCGCCAAAGAATCTGGTATAGAGATACATATTCAAATACAATGTAAACAAGCAGAATACGGCCCTGCTGTCGAGAACACCTATATTAGACAAGTGTCTAGTACAGTTGGTAGACGGATTATTGGTGCTACAATGGCAGATTGTCAAGATTTAAGTGAGTTTGAACATGGTGTTACAGCCGGCGCACGAGCGATGCGACACCTCGGAGGTGGCGAGGAAGTGGGGATTTTCCCGTTCGATCATTACACGAGTGTACCATGAATATCAGGAATCCGGTAAAACAGGGAAACTTCGGCATCACTGAGGCCTCAAAAATATCATGCAAGAACGGGACCAACGACGACTGAAGAGAATTGTTCAACGTGACAGAAGTGCCACCCTTCCCCAAACTGCTGCAGATTTCAATGCTGGGCCACCAACAAGTGTCAGCCGAAAGCCCTCTCGTGCACCCTTGATGACTGCAGACACAAAGCTCTACGCCTCGCCTGAGCCTGTCAACACCGACACTGACTGCTGATGACTGCAAACATATTGCCTGGTCGGACGAGTATCGTTTCAAATTGTATCGAGCGGATGGACGTTTATGGGTATGGAGACAACCACACGAGTTCATGGAGCCTCCATGTCAGAATGGGACTCTTCTAGCTGGTGGAGCCCCTGTAATGTTGCGGGGCACGTGCAGTTACGTCTAGATACGACTTTGACAGGTGACACGTACGTAAGCATCTTGGCTGATCACGTGCGTCCATTCATGGCCATTGTGCATTCCGACGGCTTTGGGCAATTCCAGCAGGATAATGCGACACACGGCACACCCAGAATTGCTACACTGTGATTCCAGGAACACTCTACTGAGTTTAAACACTTCTGCTGGCGACCAAACTCTCCACACATGAATATTATTGAGTATACCTGGAATGCCTTGCAGCGTGCTGTGCAGAAGGGATTCCTACTCCCTCGTTCTCTTACTGATTTGTGGACAGCTCTGCAGGATTCATGGTGCCAGTTCTCTCCAGCACTACTTCTGACATTAGTCGAGTCCATGCCACATCTTGTTGCTGCACTTCTGCGTGCTCGCTTGAGCCCCACACTATATTTGGCAGGTGTACCAGTTTCTCTGGCTGTTCAGACAGAGGATCCTATACGACAGGTAAATGCTACAGTAGAAAGGGAGGAACGGGGACAGAGAGGGAGGGAATTTTGTGTCATTATAACCTCGTAATTTCCCAATCACGAGACACGACGAGCTATCCCATACGTCGTAGTGATTGAAGAACCATCTCCTTATAACAGTGAAGCTATATCAACTTCAAATGCCGATGAGAGCAGAGTCCTTTCACTGACTCACACTCCACACCGACGCTAGCAACCAGGTCAAATGATTGTCCACCACTATACGTGTGAACTACTTTGAAGCATAACACTGTACATCTGCCGCTACATCTACATACATGTTCCACAAGCCAACGCTATATGAATGAAGGAGGGTACTTTCTAACATTGCTACTCAGTCCCTTACATGCGGAGCGAAAGAAAAAAATAACTACCTATATTGTTGCGTACGAGCCCTAATTGGTTTACAGCCTGTGTCGAACGCCGGTTCTCTAACGTTTCACAAAATGTATGTCTTCTTGCGCCCAGGAATTCACAGTTCAACTTATGGAGCATTTCGTAGTACCCGTGGTTTGGTCGAACCTACGGATAACAAATTTAGCACCAACGCTTCTGAGCTGGTTCGATGTCTTCCTTTACTTCGACTCGGTAGGGATCCTAAATACTAGAGTGGTACTCAAGAGTGGGTCCCACTAGTGTTCTGTACGCGGTCTCCTTTTATAGATGAGCTACGCATTCCTGAAATTCACTCAATAAAACGAAGTCAACTATTAGCTCCCCTACAACCGACATTACGTGCTCGTTCCCTTTCAAGTCGCTTTGTAACGTTACGATTAGATGTTTAATCGACATGAGGTTTTCAAGCACCACTCCACTAATTCTACGGGTGGTTAAAATTTAAAAAATGATTGAAAATGCTCTAAGCACTATGGGACTAAATATCTGAGGTCATCAGTTCCCAAGACTTAGAACTACTTAAACCTAACTAACCTAAGGGCATCAGACACATAAATGACCGAGGCAGGATTCGAATTTGTGACCGTAGCAGCAGCGCAGCTACGGACTGAAGCACGTAGAACCGCTCGGCCACAGCGGCCGGAGTTAAAATTAAAAGTGCAGCTACTCATGGAGGTCCAGTGAGGGCTGTAATTATTGTTTGACAACGAAATTTGGAAAATATGCTCATGTGTTAGTGCGGAAGAGATTTACGCTAGAAAAGAAAATAGTTCCAGTTTTGGCCACCAGGTGCAAATATGGCCCTGTACACTGTTTGTATGACGGTATGGAATCACCCTGTCATTTGACAAGCCACAAAGTGAATGACCAATATGGCTGTCGAGGAGAGAGACCGTGTGCTGTTAGTGAAACTGTTTTACCAGAACGGCAGCAATTACAGTGCAGCACTGAAGGAGTATCGCCGACTTAAAGGTCTGAGGACTGGCCTTTTGTCACTAAATGGTTTAAAGAAGACGACAGTGAAATCCGGAAATGCGGCTGAACTTGGTGTGGCATCTGGCAGAGGAAGGTGTCCTATCCCGCTGAAAGTTATTGACGAGGATACATTCTCTGTAACTGGCCATGCAGCACGTGCCCCGTGCTGGTGCTCGTGCAGTGCTACAAACATTGTCCATCCCATAGCCAACAGCACGGAAAGTTTTGCTGTCAATTTTTCACTCTTAGCCGTACAAGATCCAGACAGTGCTGCAAATGAAAGCTCGTGATCTGCAGGAACGTGATCTATTTGCTCCTCAGTTTCCCACACGGGGTGAAGATGATGCCATTGGCCGGGCAATATTCGATGGACTGACGAGGCACATTTTATATTTCAGGGTGCAGAGAATACACAGACCTGCCGAATTTGGGGTAATGTTAAAAAGCATGTTGTGAAGGATAGCTACTGGACTCGTCGATGTGTCTGTGTTGCGTGGATTCACAGGAACCTTTACTATCGGTATGTTTTCTTTAAAGAGAATACACCCAGATGAATGGCAGGTATACCGCAAATTCTACACGTTATCGTGATCTCCTCGTACAGCAAGAGATTCCTGCTTTGTAAGTGAGCAACTATGTGTAACTGGTGTTCTTATTCATGGGATAACATCTCATGTAACTTGCTCAGTGAAGGATCTGCTTGCTGCTACCTTCCACTAACGTGACATCTTGTGGGGCGGCGGGTGGAAAATAAAAGAATTGATTTTGTTTGTATTGCCGTTCTCAACACCGTCTCTCTAACTACATTATTGGCAACCAGAAAGTAATTAGCAAAAACATGATGCCTGCAATTAAAGTTCACTGTGCCTACTCTGATGGAGAAAGAGCTATTGATTATAGAAGTTAATTACTCTGACGATTTAGGATGATGCCTGGGATTCATAGAAAATGCACTTTACTATATTAACTTTCACTATATTCTGAAAACGATAAAGCATAAAATTCCAGACAAATGATTACCTATATGAGCTAAAACGCCCCAATTTCGAAAACTTTTAGTTACTAAACTGAAACTTAACACATTATTATTTTATCATCATTCCTGACAGGCTATTAGGTTTTCAGATTATTTACTTTATTTTTAAGGTATTGCACAACATTCGTGACGTCATAGCTAGTTACAGCGGACTATGCTGGCACAGAATGGAAAACATATGAATTCTATACGGCGTGAGCAGGCTGCTTCCCTACAATCACCAGAGGTTTTCCAGACGCATAGCCTGCAAGATTACCTTATCTAAATCTATGTGACTTTTGACAGTGGGGTTATCTAAATGAACGCGTTTACCAGGGAAACGTTCGGTCTCTACCTGATTTGTAGGTCACTATGTAGGAACACGTTACTCAGATTCCATTGAATTGCTGCGAACATTTGTTACTCACGTCGTTTTAATGCTGCAGCATCTCGTCGACTTCTCCGGTGCTTATACTGAGCGAAGTATGCAAGCGGCGATGTACAACGAAACCAACATTATGCTTTTCTCAACTTGTTTGACCATTCCTGCCCACGTCCCATTCCATTACTCATCGAAACAATTCTGTACGTCTTTCATTCATTCCCAGCACCAGATTTGCACCAGGTGGCCAAAATTGGAACTAATTTTTTTCCACAGTAATTCTGTTCCGAATAACGCATTAGAATATCTATCAAGTTTTGCTGCCGCACGATAATTACAGCCAAAATTGGACCCCTCCGGGTAGCTGCGCTTTAATTATAGCCGCCCAGTGTATTCGAACAGTACAGAAGAGTTTTTCCTCCTCATCTCCACATTTATACGTTTAGGGCTTGTTGCCATTCATCTTACCAAAGAGAAATTCTACGGCATCCTGTATTCTCCTATAGTTACTCAACATCGCTGCGTTTCTGACACTACAGTTTTATCAAGTAAACAATCACATACTGGTGCTAATGCTGTCCGTGAAGAACAACAGCTGTCCTTTCACAGTTCCATGGAGCGCTCCTAATCACATCTCTTCCTTCGACGAACACTCTCGGTCCAGATAAACACACTGGATTTTATTATTTAAAAAGTCTTCGAGCCATTCACATATCTGAGGGAAGTCGACCTCGGGGAATATTGGAACATGTGAGGCAATACTGACCTTACGACTTATCTTACAAGAAAGATTAAGGAAAGGCAAACCTACGTTCCTAGCATTTGTAGACATAGAGAAAGCTTTTGACAATGTTGACTGGAACACTCTCTTTCAAATTGTGAAGGTGGCAGGGGTAAAACACAGGGAACGAAAGGCTATCTACAATTTGTACAGAAACCAGATGGCAGTTATAAGAGTCGAAGGACATGAAAGGGAAGCAGTGGTTGGGAAGGGAGTGAGACAGGGTTGTAGCCTCTCCCCGATGTTATTCAATCTGTATGTTGAGCAAGCAGTAAAGGAAACAAAAAAAATTCGGAGTAGGTATTAAAATCCATGGAGAAGAAATAAAAACTTTGAGGTTCGCCGATGATATTGTAATTCTGTCAGAGACAGCAAAGGACTTGGAAGAGCAGTTGAACGGAATGGACAGTGTCTTGAAATGAGGATATCAGATGAACATCAACAAAAGCAAAACGAGGATAATGGAATGTAGTCGAATAAAGTCTAGTGATGCTGAGGGAATTAGATTAGGAAATGAGACACTTAAAGTAGTAAAGGAGTTTTGCTATTTGGGGAGCACAATAACTGATGATGGTCGAAGTAGAGAGGATATAAAATGTAGACTGGCAATGGCAAGGAAAGCGTGTCTAAAGAAGAGAAATTTGTTAACATCGAATATAGATTTAAGTGTCAGGAAGTCGTTTCTGAAAGTATTTGTATGGAGGGTAGCTATGTATGGAAGTGGAACGTGGACGATAAATTGTTTGGACAAGAAGAGAATAGAAGCTTTCGAAATGTGGTGCTTCAGAAGAATGCTGAAGATTAGGTGGGTAGATCACATAACTAATGAGGAGGTATTGAATAGAATTGGGGAGAAGAGGAGTTTGTGGCATAACTTGACAAGAAAAAGGGATCGGTTGGTAGGACATGTTCTGAGGCATCAAGGGATCACCAATTTAGTATTGGAGGGCAGCGTGGATGGTAAAAATCGTAGAAGGAGACCAAGAGATGAATACACTAAGCAGATTCAGAAGGATGTAGGTTGCAGTAGGTACTGGGAGATGAAGAGGCTTGCACAGGATAGAGTAGGATGGAGAGCTACATCAAACCAGTCTCAGGACTGAAGACCACAACAACAATAACTCCGTATGTGCGGACTTCGTTACGAGTATGCAATGTGGCAAGTATGATCCAACTCTTCTAGCCTACTTGAATACTTGTGGACTCACAACAGAAAAAATTAATAGTGAAAGAACGATAAAACAACATGACAGAGAATCTATGGAGGGGATCTGTCGCAAATTAGCAACCGAGCTTGAAGATGGCGGAAGAAGAAAACGATCGCGGAGGAAAAGTTTCATGTGCAAATAAAATATAAAAGATGATTTATTCATATTTTTTAA
The DNA here is from genome assembly GCF_021461385.2 of Schistocerca piceifrons. Taxonomy (NCBI): domain Eukaryota; kingdom Metazoa; phylum Arthropoda; class Insecta; order Orthoptera; family Acrididae; genus Schistocerca; species Schistocerca piceifrons. The sequence continues at coordinate 1,020,693,237 of NC_060139.1, read as the reverse complement.
GAGTCTTTAGCGTCCCTGCTGTTTTTGTTTCGTAAGAACGTACGAACGATCGAGATTACATTAGCTGTGTTTTAATACCGGGCATGCGGCTGACGTTTGCAGGCTGGCGGTCACGTTGCGACGAACAACGCGGAGTCCGTCACGTGTACCCGAACCGCCTGTGACCGCTGCGGACTGCCACGGCCACCTGTCTGGCTGTCTGCGGGCTTAACCGGGCGCGCCACCTGCGCCCGGCGGCTGCCAGCACCCGGGATACTGCCTTTGAGCGCTGCGTCTGGGCTCACGCCGTTCCCCGCGGCACACCAGTGTCGGAAGGGTAGCCGACTGCGCAGGCGGCAGCAAGAGCAGTGACACCGTTTGCTTCGCGCTGCGGCTATTTTCGGACGAAGAAGTGGAAATAAGCGCTGTTGATTTCAGTTTCCCAGTCTATATTTAAACATCGTTATGTTAAAAGATAAATTTACATAATGGCGTAAATATCAATACAAAAATACATCTAATATCGTATTTATTACTCAATAAATGCAGCAATAATTAGCGTTACATATCCCACAATTTGTTTCTGCAGACTGTAGCAATAACGTGTCTTTAGAAATTCAGTTTATTGCTTTGTTCAGAAAGTGTATACGCTGCTTTTGAGAACAGTCTTCCAGAAGGTAACGATGTGGCTATATAGCTCGAATATTTCAGTGCAGTTCCTTGTAACTTTTGTACTGATCATGTGACTGTGTGCTTTTTTAAGACATAAAGAAGGAGATATTTCTTTAATAACTGAGCTATCACGGTACGTCTATTTCTATTCCAGTTCCCAAAGTATTGTTTTCTCGAGATATTTTATAACGTTCTCTGGTTTCTAGTAAAGGCTCAACTTGTTATCCTCACTACTTGACAGAACGAAAGCATTAACAGCGAAGGACATTAGTTCGTTGAAAAATGGTGGCCATTCACCCCCCCCTCCTACCCCACCCTCCTTCCCACCCTAGCCACGTTTTATAGGTCGCAAATGTGTTCAGAATAACACTCGTTTAAATGAGGAAAACATTGTTTACAATGCTAACAAGTAGCCACTTCCTTGGTTTTTTGTTCTTTTATCATCAAAGTCGACATTTTGCCTTAAACATTGATGTTGCTATGTTTCAAACACTTCAGTAGCCATAATGAAACTTCAAAGCTTAGCTCCCATCACCGGTATTTTGTAAATTATCATAGACCATCCGTAAGAGGAAACTGAGTGTCAAAGTAAACCTATTTCTGCTTCGGGATCATACATAATTTCTTTCTGACGACACGCCAAGATGATTTTATTTTCGTCCATTAACGGCGTATGATCCTCTGTTGTTCTCGTCTTGAGTCTTGAGACTATCCACACCAGTCAGTCCTCTGAAAGTCTTTTCATATCTGCGTAACTACTGCAACCAACATCCAATTGAACCTGCTTTGCATAGTCTAGCCTTGGTTTCCCTCCACAGCTTTCACCACAACCCTTCTCTCCACTACCAAAGTATCCGGTCGCGGTGGCCGAGCGGTTCTAGGCGCTTCAGTCCGGAACCGCGCGACCGCTACGGTCGCAGGTTCAAATCCTGCCTCGGGCATAGATGTGTGTGATGTCCTTAGGTTAGTTAGGTTTAAGTAGTTCTAAGTTATAGGGGATTGATGACCTCAGATGTTAAGTCCCATAGTGGTCAGAGCCATTTGAACCAGTACCAAAGTGCCGTTTCCTTGATATATCAGTATGGTGGCCTACTAAACGATCGTTTCTTTTAATAAAGCTTTACAGTCATTGTTTTTCTCCCACATTCATTTGAGTACGTCTTCATTAGGTATCCGGGCTTCCCATCTAATGTTCAGCATTCTTCCGTAGCACCACATCAAAGAAGTTACTATTCTGATCTGGTCTGATCAATTTAGTGTCCACATTTTCCTACAGTACAAGATTAAACTCTAAACAAATACAAAAGACTGCCTAACAGTTCACACTAGCGAACCGCAACGGCTTTGCATGGATAGAGGTATCTACGTACGAACTACTTTCCTTCCGTAACGGTAGTAAGTTACATACACACGCTTTTATCATGAGTCAGTCTGTTACTTAACGTATCAGAATCCTTATAGTAGTCCCTTGATTACCCTTCGCATACAGAGAGAAAAACGCAGCGGGAGACTTTAATTTGTAGTATCTCTAGACTGCGACGTTACTGCTCTGCATTTAATTAGACAGAGGGGCAGACACATGGCTCTGAAAAAATTGCTCGTAAAAGTCCTAGGGACGAGCCGTACATTGTCTGTTTTAAGCCCTTTTTGTGACTTGGCAAATAATTTATTAAAGGGTAAACAAGTTATGCGAATTATAAATTAATGAACATAAACAAACAGGGAAACATTTGTGATAAATATAGGCAAAAATGCATATTTAACACTTAAAGACACATGGTTTATTCAGTAAGGTCGAAATTAATTCTAAATTGTGGTCCGACAAGCAGTTTTATACGTAAATAAACTCGATTATTGGAATATGTCACAGTCCTTGCATTATCTGGTGGGCGCAAGAACCTCCCCCCCCCCCCCCCCACCCCACCCACTCGTACTGCAGAAATGTCTCATTTTATCCGGTGAGTCCGTAGATGGTGGTATAAGGAGCGTACAGTATAAGTGGCCACGCTTTCCCACCCGAGTTTTGCGATAATTAAGACACTCCGTCCCTGAACTGACTTCCTACGAGTTATGTGGAGACGCTCTCGTACTTTTACGTCCCCTTGCAGAGGAGTAACAGTGCCGTCGAATTCTGAAAGTGCAATACTACTGTCTACCTTTTACGTAATGAAGCGCGAAGAGGTTTACTTTTGTGCAAATAATTTTACTCGGGATATCATTTGGTGCGTTTATTTAAGAAATACCGTAAAATAAACGTGCTCACACTGACTGTAAGCTAACTATTGACGCAACGGGAGCGTGGTCTACAGCATGAATGGATCGAAAGGCATTATATCGACGACTGCCGACTATGTCGCACAGTCTGTCACTTGAGCGTAAAATGGCTATAGTTGGTTTAAGATCTTACATCTTCGGTTATGCTAAACTTATTCATTTATTTATTACTATCAACGTTTTCTGGCATTACAAAATTACTGAAAGTTGGTGTGTATGACTCCTGATATCTGAGTGGGCCTCCACTAGACAGCATGGGAACATACCGCCCGCTTCTTACTCCATACATACTGCGTCGCTAATACATTCACTTCACGTATGTGAAATAGGAGAACTGGAAACACAGTAAAATGCTCTCTTATCTGCAAACAAGTGATACGTTACATGTGGCACGAACGATGACAGAATTCCCACTCGAAAAAGGCCATGATGTGTACTCAACACAAGCTTCTTCATCTGCGTTGTTAGATGCGCGTAACCTGGATCGGAAAAACGATACCAAGTGTCTCTCCATATATTCAGTCACACCACGCAACTCTGCCGTAGTTTCTGATGCCAGAAAACTAGAATCTCTCTTTCAAAATTGATGTCCCGAACTGCTCTTCCGTCTTCTCCTACCCTCCTGCTCCCAAGAGCATCTCTTCCACCACAACCAACATCCACAACATCACGACACTGCAGCCAATGAGAGCTTGAGCAGCTCCTCACCAAGTAAAACAGTTCGTATAACATTTTGACATATATGGTTCGTAGAACACTTTGACATTTGTGGTTCGTATAAGACTTTGACATTTATGCAAATGGACCACTGCTCCTGTTCTAATTATTCTATGATGTGATGTGATTGACAGCGTATTTTGTAGCGTGGCTCTTGGCGCCAATTCTTGTCATTTTAATTACATCATATCTCATCAAGAGTAACTTATTTGTGTTTTAAGTGCACCTCCATTCATATTACGAGGGTTTTCCAGAAAGTAAGTTCCGATCGGTCACTAAATGGAAACCACAGTGCAAATCATAAACATTTTATTTGCAAGAGTTAGCTACACTTTCCAAATACTTCTCTATATAGTCGCCGCTCCGACAGTCATTTATTGGAGCGTTGTACCAAATTTGCAACACCATCGTCATAGAAGCCAATTAGGGCTGTATTGTAGGTGATCGAACACTTCCCATCGGAAAGGAAGCAGGAGCGCCCTTGCAGAGTGCGGCTGAGAACTGCCATGAATAAGGAAGTGCGTGGCAGTTGTGTTAGGTGGACTGCATACATTAAGATGAAGCCTCTCAGTGGGCCCTCCGACTTGGCGGGAGACATCGTTGTTCTAGGCGCCTTTACTTGCTCACAGTGCGCTCAGACCGGAAAGAGCGTCTTGTGCGATCGACGGTCATACTAGAGACACTATCCAACACATTTGTGCAAAGCTTCATTGGGTTTTCACTGTGGTGTCCACTTCACGACCGATCGGAACTTACTTTCTCTACAACTCTCGTATAATCAGCACTGTTCATAGATTAATAAATCGATTCGCTAAACTACAAACTGCTTAATTTTTTTAGTGTAATTGTGGAGAAAGGTCTGATTTGACACTCTTAGACACATAAATTTAATATTGTAGAATATTTAACAACCACAATATAATATTCGTTGTTTGTCTCGACGACGGCTACTGTGCAATGCCATTATCAGTCATATGGTTTACTGTGTATATTAAAATTATTTATCGCTCAGGAACTGTACGTAAATATTTGTGGTGGAATGAATGGCGTAATTGTAAATATGTATATGATTGTAGCTGGAGATTCTTATACACTGGATTGTGTTCTGTTGATTGTCTTCATGCTCTTGCTTTTACTGTAAGAGTTTTCGTAACTTAATTTCACGTTATCAAAGTGTGTGCTTTGCCTGCTTTTTGCCAGCTATATACTTTAGGGTCCAACTACCTGCTGCTCTGCGGCAGCCTGTAAAGGCCCTGCCGGTAAAATCCATCCGCTCGCTCGATGTAGTCATTGTCTGTAGACATTCGCCATACTTGCCAAGTGAAAACCATTTCCAAACTTTCAACATAAAATCTTCCATTTCCTTAGGCGCAAAACCCACTTGACTCTCTGTTAAGTTTCATTGCAGTCTCAGTTAAAACCTTCTACTGCTAGCGAGTCCTCGACTGCCCAACAAACATTAACTACTTATTGTGTACAAGATGTTAACTGATTTCTTCTTTCAGAAACGGTTTGTGTGCTATTTCTGGCTGCCTTTTATATACTCTCATGCATCCTTACTTATTTTACTTCTCAATGAGCAAAAATTCATGACTGCTTTCAGTGTATCACTTCCCAATCTAATTCCCTCAGAAGTGTTTAATATAATTATTTGACATTCCATTAGTATTCCTTTCCTGTTTCAATTATTTTTCACCATTCTACTGCTGTTTCAAGTAATTCCAAGTCTGACAGAATTATAACGCCATCAGGTGATCCACAGAATCTATAATTCTTCTCCCTTTATTTTAATATTCCAAATTTGTCCTTCGTTTCCTTTATTGTTTGCTCATTGTGCCGTTAGAGTAACATTGGAGATAAGCAATACACCGCTTCACTCCTATCTCAACTACTTCTTCCATATCTTGTCATTCGACTACTGCAACACCAATTTTGTTTCTATAGATATTGTAGACAGCATTTCGCTTCCTCTTTCTGTCCTTGTTATCTTCAGAATTTCAAAATGTCTATTATAGTCCTTTTTTGGTGTCATCAGTCTCCTGACTGGTTTGATGCAGCCCGTCCGCCACGAATTCTTCTCGTATGTCGACTTCTTCATCTCATTTTAGCAACCGCAACCTACGCCCTCAATTATTTGTTCAGCGTGTTCCAATCTCTGTCTTTCTCTACGGTTTTTACCCTCTACGGCTCCCTCTAGTACCATGGAAATTATTCCCTGGTTTCTTACCAGATGTCCTATCATCACGTACCTTCTTCTTGTCATTGTTTTCCATACACTTTTTTCCTCGCCGATTCTGCTGAGAATCTCATTACTTACTTTATCAGTGCAACTAATTTTCAATATACTTCCATCGCACCACGTCTCCAGTGGTTCAATTCTCTTCGGTTCCAGGTTTCCCACAGTCCATGCTTCACTACCATAAATGTTGTGCACGAAACGTATGTCCTCAGAAATTTCTTCCTGGAATTGAGACCTATGATACTAGTATACTTGTCTTCACCAGGAATGCACATTTTACCAGTGCTACTCTGCTTTTTGTGTCTTTCTTGCTCTGTCTGTCATGGGTTATTTTGCTTCCTAGGTAGCAGAATTCCTTAACTTCGTCTACCTTGTGGTCCCCAATTCTGATGTTAAGTTCTCGCCGTTCTCATTTCTGCTACTTAAATCTACATATGCTATAAGTGTAGGCTTCCCTTCCCGGTAACAACCAAATGTCCTCCTGTGTATTCCCCCCTAGGTGATCCAAACGGAGGCGGGTGGGAGGAGAAGGCTATATTTACCTCTGCAACAAGAGGCTGGCATAATTAAATCATATAGTAGAGATCGAAGCGCAAAATAGACAAAAATTTCCACCATCATAACTTAGAGAAGGATGTTGCCGTCAATCGGGGAAATATCTGGTCCCAGGAAAATCGCTAAGCGGGTTGAAGGCTTCTATACAGTCATTCGTCGACCAGTCTAGTTTGCGAATAGAAGACAGCAAATGGAAGTTAATGAAAGTTTAAAAACTATTCACGCAGGATGATCCTACAGAAACACCAGTGTTTCACCGTAGTATAGACTCCCATTTGGAGGATATTTCTGTCGTAGACAAGCAGCTGAAAGAGTTAAAAAAATGAGGCGACAGATCCAGATGGAATACCCACTGGATTTTGCAAAGAGTTTTCTACGCACTGGTCGTTTACCTAGCTTACATTTATCGCAAGTTTCTCGTTCAGCGCAAATTCTCAGTTGCAGGGGATTCCTGTATATAAGGAGGAAAAGAACGGATCCGCAAAATTACGGAATAACTATGAGCAGCAGTCTGCGACTATTTCATTATGACGCTATGGTATGCGGAACGTATCACCGTTCAGTGTGTATAGAAGGATGCAGAATGGCAGACACAATTTCTGGTTGGTCTGATGAATGATAGCCTGCTCTAAATGTGGAAAAACTGAAGATGAGTAGGTAAAACAATGCAATAACGTTCGCATACAGTGTCGGTGGTGTGCTTCTTGACACAGTCACGTCCGTAAACTATCTGGGCTAACGTTGTAAAGTGGTAAGAAACGGAACGAGCACGTATTGACGGTAGCAGTGAAGGCGAATGGGCGACTCCGGTTTATTGGCAGAGTTTCAGGAAAGTACAGCTCATCTACAAAGGAGGCCGCTTATAGAAGACTTGTGAGATTCATTCTTGAGTTCTGCCCGAGTGTTTGGGGTCCTAGTCCGGTATTTAAAGGAAGACTTCGAAGCAATACTAAGAAGCGTGCAGCTACTTATGTTTCCTATAGCTTTCATCAGCACGTGAGTGTTACCGACATGCTTCGTGTACTTAAGTGGGAATCCGAGCAGGGGAGACGACGTTCTCTTGTCAAAACATGGCATACCGTTGAGAAAATTTAGAAAACCGGGATTTGTAACCGACTGCAGAGTGATTCTACTGCCACCAAAGCACCTGTCGCGTAAGGAGCGCGAAATAAGGTAAGAGAAATTACGGCTCGCACGGAGGCATACAGACAGTCGTTTTTCCCTCGCTTTATTTACAGCGGGATAGTTAAGAAAATGACTAGTAGTGTTACCTAGTACCCTCCGCCATGCACCAAGCAGTGGCTTGTGGTGTATGTATGTAGATGTGGAGCTGAGTGTTCTCGGGAAATATTATCTCCGTAGTTTATTTATCCCTTGATTTCAGCCGTTCGCAGTACCAGCACCATGTTGTTTAATGTTACACGATCAGATCAATCAATCATCCAGACAGTTTCCCCGGAAACTGCCAAGGACGCTGCCCGTCTTCAACAACTAAATTTTAATCTGATTCACAAAGCGTCACGATAATGTTTTTCATCACTGCATCCGTTGTTCCCAGCTGTCTGCGTTCACTTTTGCAATTCAAAAGTAATAACAGTACGTACTGGAGCAGCCTATATTTCAGGGTATATAGGAAACAGAAAGGAAGATCAGTTTTACCGGGCTCATAATCGTTACACAATCAAATCATGCATAAATATGGCTAAATATTCGATGTCACGTGTCTTTTATGACACTATTTACAGAGGAGTTCATTAAAGAAGGAGTTCCACTCAGTTACCAGCAATAAACGTAACTTCCAGCAAGGGTACGAGACTGTGTGGTGTCGTGCGGAGGACGGCTCGCAGATAAAGACACAGCACAATGTGACACCTTAGCGTACGATTACTATCGTATATTAATTGTAACAGCAGGTGACAATGTAAGGACCGAAGACCAATGACATACTCTTTGAATGAACAGGCAACAGTTAATAATTGTTGTCTGAAGTATTATATCTAAACAATGAAACACGTCGTCTAAGGACGTTAGAGTGCTTCTTAACATGTACAGAGATTGGTAACGTTAAAATGATGTCATTTACTGCAGTTATTCGTTACATTCGTAAAATGCACAAAGGTCTTTTAGGTTACAGAGGGTGAGTATATATTCCAACTATTGATAAAAAAGATGTTGTAAATTAAAAAAAAAATGGCTCTGAGCACTATGGGACTTAACAGCTGTGGTCATCAGTCCCCTAGAACTTAGAACTACTTAAAGCTAACTGACCTAAGGACATCACACACATCCATGCCCGAGGCAGGATTCGAACCTGCGACCGTAGCAGTCGCGTGGTTCCGGACTGCGCGCCTAGAACCGCGAGACCACCGCGGCCGGCGTTGTAAATTCGATGCGAAGTTGTTCAGCATGGGATTAGAGCCTTTTGCATTTTGTAAGTCTCAGGAATCACGAAAAAATCAACTTTTTTTTCCTCATGCATTACGTTTTTTTGTTCAATCAGTTTTTATTATTCGATACAGCAAGTATTAATTTTTTACACACATAACAACTGTCTGGACCTTCGTATTTAGTGGCTGCACAGCTTGTCATTACTCTTGAATCGAAATGAACAGCCGATGGAGACTTCTTCCATTGGAGATTTCTGTTGATGTTAAGGTAATCCAGAAATTCTACATCGTGACATAATGAACCTGAGGAATGAATAACATCTCAAATTTTGTTATAACCCTATATTTATCTTGTTAGCACTTGCTTTATGGAGCTAAATGCCACAGTTTTGTTTGAAAATTCAACGTCTTGTATTTATTTCGTTAGTTAATAATGTTACGGAAATATGTTTTTGGTCATAAATAATTACCGTTAAGTCTTGTCGTACAATAAATTTATTTGACATCAGTTTAAGCCTTTTATCGCGTTCAACGAAGAATATATTGAACAAATTAAGGAGTCCATGCGATCTGAATCATTAGGCTACAAGGCACACATTCTAATTATATGGATTCATTGTGACTTCGAACGTCTTATTGTCATCGTAGATTAACACCTGTTCCTTGATGTATACTTATAATATGTTAGAACGTCAGCTAGCATATGCACAGTTGCAATATAATGGTACCCTGAGGGACTATCGAGGTAGCGGTAGAGTATAGCAAATTTAAAAGTGCTCGTCTTGTAGTACGGCCATGACAACTTACAGGAAGATCACTTTAGTTCACAAAATTTCCCTAAGAATTTTCGTTTTTACCGTAAAGGTCAATACGATTAATTCGTTTTGTAAGATCGGACTTGGTGACGTTTGTGGGGTGCACGATCTTAATTTTAAGTAAAACTGATTGGCAAAATGATGGCCGGTTTAGAACGCAAAAGCAATTGTCTTCAGGTCTAAAATAGACTGAAAAATATATTCGTAAAATGTTCAACCTACTTTCAGTACGTAATATATAAAATGAAATGAAAGTGAGATAGAAGACAGGACTAAAATTTCGTTACAGTCACATGTAGTACGAAAACGTTATGTGTCATTAAAAGTACAGTGTGTTCTAAGATGATTGTATTTAATGTAGAGGCAAACGTACATATGCTAGAGGGTACAATTGTGTGCAGAATGATATCGATAAAATGGTTGCATAAACAAAGTTAATAAATATACTCAAAAAAGTATGTTGGATGTTCAACTAAGCGTAATAAAAGAGCTCCTCAGCTGATCGTTATGAAATACGAAGTAATTTAACAAATAAAATGCAAGGTACAAAATGACAGAAGGAAAGAGATGCACCGACGAGTTTATAGCAACCAGCAGGGTCACTTTGTTCAGGCGCCCTCTAACTTTTTGCTGTCTTCAGTCGCTGATGTTGTGGCCGATGGCAGAGTGGCCATGTGAAGCCGTACCGCTGTCCGTTTGGTTTTATTATGAGGTAGTAAGCGTCAGAATCACTCTTGTATATAATGCACCATATTTGAACACACGATGAGAAAAGATCACTGCAGAAGCTCCTACTCATTTTGGTAAAACTCTCTTTTTTTATTTAAATTGTCTTCCGGAGAGAGCTTTCTGTTGTTACGGATTACCATCTCCTTTACGACATTGTGCACACTTACCTTGGTTGCTGTATGTAGCACTTCCATTTTCCGTTTTATGTTTGTTGTCAATTGCTTATTTTCGGCAATGAGTATACCAAACTCCAATTTACTTTGCAAATAGAACCATGAAACATTGATCGTAATCACTGCAGTCATATCATATATACTTGAACTTAAAAAATTATTACGATTAGGACCATTTTTATGACGAGATATAATCCCAAGGTGTCATTTGTTTGAAAACCTGTTGTAATGTTTGATTTTTTGAAACACTGCTCAATTTTTATTTATTTTTGCCGTTATATGTCTTAGCGAAATACTAAAGTTTTATTTTTGGGCCTCTGTTTGTAACAGGTTTATTTAGTTGTGAATCATGTTTTCTCTTGATTTTTTGAACATTGGTAACATCTGTGGTTTTATAACCGTTAACAACAGCAATTTGTTTCAGTCTATCTTCCCGTAGTTCTAATGGCAAACGTACTAGGCAGTCTGGATGACGCGAATGAGCATTTATTATCAGGTCGTTGTTGGCTGCGTTTCTGTAATTTTCCAGAAATATGAGAATCATATTTTCGGGTTGCATATCAATTACCACGTTCAAATTCAAGAAAGAAGTTGATTTTAGGCTACATCGAATTCATAGTGTAAAGTTGATATGTCTGCCTTATTATCTTTGAAAAAGAGAATCGTAACACAAATATTGTCTTATCGTAGTTTTAAATGATGGCATTCTCATTTTAGTTGCTGCGCTTCTTCTTTTACAATTACAAAATATTCTCCGACAGATAAAGTTTTTTTTTCTTTTTTTTTTTTTGCAAACGTGGAAACTTGTTCCAAGATACAAAATGGTCATGCAACTAGGAAGAAATGTTCGATTGAACTTTAAAAGCGTTGCAATCGAGAATCTTGTCAATACTGCAAAACAATAGTCTACCTGTTGCATTATAACTGTACTACACACCAGTAATCCAGTAATCAGTAGGTAAAATCAAATTAAGAAGTGTTACCTAACACTATGTACACGTTCAAGACAGGTAAAATTTTAAGACGTTAAGGAACCTCAATTTATGCACGTTTCATGGTAAAAGATCTTCCTCTGTTTCGCTGCAAGGTGGTACACGTCCGACAAATTATTCCTTAACTGTACACATGCTATTTAAGTAATCCTAAAACATATAGCATTTTACTCAGCATGACATTCTGTATCTGAAGAATTAACAATATATTCCAAATAGCTTTAAATATTATGCAGGATTTAAATGTTTACAACGCAAAATATTTAAAGTGCTGTGCAAAGCACAACCTCATGTCTAACAACACCAAAAACTGTAGAAATCGGTGGAAATTACTTACGGCGGTCTCTAGTGGGCAATCCACCATGTGATTCTAAAACTAGTCATTACATTGACGTACCGGCCAAAAATCATCGTGTGTTTCTTGGTACACTATCCTCTAGGTAAAATAACTCACGCTATTTATCTTTTTCTGTGGTAAAAAATTTCTTTTTATAGTGTGCGTGGTTTCTTCGACTGCCACATTGTTCTATGTGTTAGAGAAAATAGAAATATTTAGCAACAAAACGGGCGCTCCAGAAGAGATTTTAAATGAACAATGCAAATTTAGTCAGAATGAGTATTGTAACATTTTTCTGGTGCTACTTTAGTGATCTGACAGTTGAACGTCATGTCGTCAATTGTGGGAAGGCGCGTAACACTAAGTCAACAAAGGTCAACGAACTATTGAGAATGGATTCGGCCGAACGTTGATCGCCAATGCATTTGCGTTCGGCTTCGCATCCACACCAAACGAAAGGCTTGGGGCCGAGGCATTCGGCCGTGTGAAATCGCAGTTGACTCTGATAACTTGCAAACGATCCTCCCGTTCTGTTATTGTGAAGAAAAGACATCTTAAACACAATTTTACCGACCGATATTATGAGGGAAAAAGTGGATTTAGCAATGGTCGCAGGTGCAGCATTTCTTTTATTGCAAGAAACTGATCATTAGAAAAAGAAGAAGAAGAAGAAGAAGAAGAAACGACGCTGGTGGTCGTCTTTTAAAAGCTAGGGAGCAATGTTGTGGACAAAATTAATATCTACCTTAAAGGTAAATAGGAATATGGGCTATTTCGTACTTTTTCCGAATGACAGGTACAGATTTCGAACTGTTATAGAATTGTGTAGGCCATAAAATTTTCAAATATGACGCATCTCTTAGGATAGCTGTACCTGCAGCTAAGTTTCGTTCGTTTCTCTTTGTCGTTCACGGAAAATTGATATGAACAAAGACGCCATTTTCTTTTCCACATCGTGCACATTTCTTTCTAACGGCTCGCTTGTGTCCCACCAAGCGTCTTCTCTTTTCTATTTGTTTTACAACATTCGCGTTCACGATGAAACACTGTCAGCTTTAAAGCTATTCCACTCCATACTCTCGTATTTTTAAGCACAATAAATACACAACCTTTGTCTGAGTGGGCATTGGCCTGCAGCGGAAACAGCGACTGTTTAAATTAAGTTTTTCAGGACTGCCAGGTTGCGCACTTAGTAAGATTAAGTGATCGGTTTCGCTCTTTAATTTAGCAGCTAGCTACTTTAAACTGCAAATTTCAGCGTTTCTTATGACGTCCTTGTTGAATTAAAGAGCGAAAGCGTTCTACAGAACGTACTAATTGCGACTTGCGTCTTTACTAATAAACTTACATACACACTCATCCTCTAGAAAAAGGAAGTTGCTGCTGAACCAAAGAACATTCGACCTGGCGTCCACACTAGGAGAGAGGTCCAAAGGCGAACCAACCGCTGGCGCTTTGATGTTACAGCCTGCAGGCCAAACTGCAACCGAAGTCAACCGCTTCGTTAGCTCCGATTTAGGGCCTATTCACACTGTGCAAATCTCGGTCAACGAAGCGAGTGGCTTTTGTTCGTTGGCCTTATTTGGCGTAGTGTATACGCGCCCCTTGAATCAAAGGTTAAGTTAGACAGCTTCCACATGGGCCATCTGCGCTCACATCAGCAATTGAAGACAAGAAGTAGTTAGAGCGCTCCAGAACAAAACGTCGACAGTTCGCTGCAATACAGACTCACCCGCGTTGCAACATTTAACCTCTGTCATTGGTATCTAGCCTTTTATTTGCTAAATTACTTCATATTTTATTATTATCAGTTGAGGAATTCTTTTAGTGCCTTCAGTTAAGCTTCTAACATACGAGGGCTGTCCAGAAAGAAAGTTACGATTGATCGCGAAATGAAAATCACAGTGAAAATCAGAAATGTTCCATTTGTAACAGTTAGCTACACCTTTCAGCTACTTCTCAACGTAGTCGCCGTTCTCACTCAGACATTCGTCGTAGCGTTGTACCAACTTTCTAATACTCTCATCATAGAAGGCAGCCGCCAGTGCTTTCCGCCAATTCTATACGCTGGCCTAAAGCTCGTTGTCTGTGACAAAATGTTGTCTTCATAGCCAGCGGTTCGTTTGAGCAGAAATGAAACTCAGTGGGAGACAATTACGGGCTGTATTGTGGGTAACCAAACATTTCCAATTGAAACGATGCAGGAACATCTTCATTGCCCCTGCATAATGAGGCTGAGAATTGTTTTGAAGAAGAAACCGCACGACAGTTATGTAATGTTGGTTGCATAGCTTCAGGGGAAACTTCTCACCAGGCCCTCGTACTTGGCGGGAGACACTATTTTCTATAACATCTTTACGCGCTCACTAAGAGCTCAGGAATGAAAAGAGCTACATAATGCCACCTAGAGTCATACTAGAGACACTGCCGAACACATCTTTGCAAAGCTTTATCGGATTTTCATAGTCGTTTCCATTTCGCGACCGACCGTAACTTATTTTCTGGACAGCCCTCGTACTTTTCCGTGTATTTTGTTTAATTTCTTTACGATAAGTTTAATCATACAACTATGCACACTGTTGTGCCGTCTAGCAGATGTGAGTTGGCCTCCATTTTAAATACTACCCTCACAGAACAATGCGAAGTTTTAATGAAACAGTTCGTGCTTGTACTACATGTGACGAGTTATTCACTGTACCGAAATTTCGATGGTACGTTCTCCTTCACTTTCTTTTGTTTCTATACATACTGTAAGTAGGTAGAACTTTCTACGAACAGCATTATATTCTATTTTAGATAGGGAAATAGTTGGTCGAGCATTCCAAACCAGTCATTATTTTGTAAATGTACAATCAAGACAAATAAATTTTAGGTTGATTAATTTATTTGTTAGGACGGGAGCCGATTTTGTGAAGACTGATAGAATACGATGACATACAGGGATGTAACAAACCATCATGTGACTAACGTTTACTGGAGCTCTATCTTCTAGCCTGTCTGCTTCGTATACAGACCAGCTGTGTGCCTGGATTGAAGAGCTTTTAGCAAACAGAACACAGCATGTTGTCCTCAATGGAAAGATGTCTACAGACGTTAAAGTGACCTCTGGCGTGCCACAGGGGAGAGTTATGGGACCATTGCTTTTCACAATATATATAAATGACCTAGTAGATAGTGTCGGAAGTTCCATGCGGCTTTTCGCGGATGATGCTGTAGTATACAGAGAAGTTGCAGCATTAGAAAATTGTAGCGAAATGCAGGAAGATCTGCAGCGGATAGGCACTTGGTGCAGGGAGTGGCAACTGACCCTTAACATAGACAAATGTGATGTATTGCGAATACATAGAAAGAAGGATCCATTATTGTATGATTATATGATAGCGGAACAAACACTGGTAGCAGTTACTTCTGTAAAATATCTGGGAGTATGCGTGCGGAACGATTTGAAGTGGAATGATCATATAGAATTAATTGTTGGTAAGGCGGGTACCAGGTTGAGAGTCATTGGGAGAGTCCTTAGAAAATGTAGTCCATCAACAAAGGAGGTGGCTTACAAAACACTCGTTCGACCTATACTTGAGTATTGCTCATCAGTGTGGGATCCGTACCAGATCGGGTTGACGGAGGAGATAGAGAAGATCCAAAGAAGAGCGGCGCGTTTCGTCACAGGGTTATCTGGTAACCGTGATAGCGTTACGGAAATGTTTAACAAACTCAAGTGGCAAACTCTGCAAGAGAGGCGCTCTGCATCGCGGTGTAGCTTGCTCGCCAGGTTTCGAGAGGGTTCGTTTCTGGATGAGGTATCGAATATATTGCTTCCCCCTACTTATACCTCCCGAGGAGATCACGAATGTAAAATTAGAGAGATTAGAGCGCGCACGGAGGCTTTCAGACAGTCGTTCTTCCCGCGAACCATACGCGACTGGAACAGGAAAGGGAGGTAATGACAGTGGCACGTAAAGTGCCCTCCGCCACACACCGTTGGGTGGCTTGCGGAGTATAAATGTAGATGTAGATGTAGATAACTGCTTCTCCAGCTAAAATACTTGTATTCCTCCTCTGGGAAGAAACCTATAATTCCTTGATTAATTATTGGCCTTTACAAAGTGTAGACAGGTCATCATGTACAGGTCGTCTCTTCCTTTGTTCGTAACCTCCCAATTACACACATATTACAGGTATTTTCCACTGCACAGTTTTTCGTTCAACCCTTTGTGTCTGTACCAGAGGTATCTTGTCAATCAAGGACCACTTTTCGCTCAGAAAATATACTGTTCCATGCGATAATTACAGCCCAGTGCAGAGCGTTACCTGTGAGACAAAGAATAAAAAGTAGAGAGGCTCTTCCTCTAACACTGATACCTGAAATAAAAACGTGATCGGTAAATAACACTTTTATCAAGTACTGGTGCTCCACGGATCTCGGTGTTCGCTAGAAATGTGTAGACATGTCCAGTTAAATGTAGTATAATGTCATAACAACGTGATTTATCGGAACCTGTGGCACTAGACCTATTTGTAAGACTTAGTAAGTACAATTGGAGTACAAAGCTTCATTGGAAGAAACTAAAGGATATCAATTGCTAATACTGGAACATATGTTATATTCACATGATATGGCATCCTCTGACTTCCACCAGTTCCCAGTCCTAGAGCATCTGTGGTTGCGAAACATTTAAATTCTACTAAGATGTTATGGCAGCTGGAGATGGGTATTTTTCAGAACTTCAGTAACAGGACTGGATGCGCATTGTCCTAAACAGAGACCACCTCGAAAGCTGGAGGACTTGAAAGCTTAGTATAGCACTGTGCACTGCTAGTAAGCGTAATTTTCTCCACTGAGAATAGTTCGAGGTGCTATTGTACTAAAACATTATAGCTCTGTCACATCCACTCAAAAATGGTTCAAATGGCTCTGAGCACTATGGGACTTAACATCTATGGTCAGTAGTCCCCTAGAACTACTTAAACCTAACTAACCTAAGGACATCACACAACGCCCAGTCATCACGAGGCAGAGAAAATCCCTGACCCCGCCGGGAATCGAACCCGGGAACCCGGGCGCGGGAAGCGAGAACGCTACCGCACGACCACGAGCTGCGGACTGTCACATCCGTGACATGGCATTACTATTCATGACGACAGCCTTATCAGCATGTGTGCAGTCGGGCATGTAGCCACAAAGCGTTTTATTTCGAAATGTGTTTTCGACGTACACCATCAGTTGGGATAGACAGTGCATAATCCGTGGCAACCCTGTGTTATCTATATTCATGGCTCATGTTATTTCCTCATAACAAGGATACGGTACGGAAATTATGAGGAAGGACACAGCGTATGTTCACAGCTTGAACGACGATAATGTAAGACCAGTGCGCTGCATCTGCAAGGTGTGACTACATTTGTAAAATTATAATTCATTATATATTTACAGCACTTATCACTGAGTCAGATTAATAACAAGTTTACTATGCATTACCGGAGCTCAGATGGGACACACTATGAATGATTCGACTTTCAGTGAGATCTATTGTCATACATAGCAGACACTAGTTACAGCACCGGTGCATCTACTATGACGGCCTCTAAGAAGACTGTTCGTCTGTTACTAGCGTCTTTTGAAATCCAGTTCGCTCTGTTCTCCCACGAAATAAAGAACGTAGTAAACGACAGCGCCCTGAATGTCGCTGTATTCCGTCAATTTTGGAAGGCGTTTGATACAGCTCTAAATTGCTGCGTAATGAGGAAGTGTGAGCATAGCGGATATGAGACCAGCTTTGGGACTGGACTGGTGAGTTGCTAGTTAATGGAAAACAGCATGTTATTCTTCAAGGAGGGGAATCTTCAGATGGAAAGTAACTTAGAATGTACCTCAAGAGAGTATTGTAGAACTGTTACCGTATGTCAAGGATCTCCTCCAAAATCCCTGGATCGATTTCAACCAAATTTGGCAGACAAACAGTAAAGTTCACCAGATCACCTCTGTGGCGTTTATAGCCTCCTATCTTCAACAGGAGCAGAGACAAGGTCAACAGCTCTTTTCTTTGTGCCTGCCATGTAGACTGCCTTGCACAGCGGATGCGTTGTTTTCGAGTAAAATTGGTCTCTTTGGCTGATCTGCTTCACACTTGCGAATGGGTATGGCTGAACAGTATGAGGGGTGGAGGAGACTGATAGTAAGAGAGAGGCAAGGATGAGGTGGACAGTGAAAATGGGGAGAAGTAGATGGGCAGAGAGAAAGAGGAGGAGGAGATGGAGAGAGAGGGACAAGGAGGAGATTGACAGAGAGAGGGGGTGGAGGATGATCTGTGCAGAGAGAAGAGGGAGGGCGTGGAGGCAGATGGAAGATAAGGAGTGATTGTGAGCAAGTGGAAAAGGAAGTGCAGGGAGGAGGAGACAGAGAGAGGGGGAGGACGATGGGAACAGAGGGATGGTGGAAGAGAAGATGTGTGCAGTATGTGTGGTGAATTTGTACACAAGCGAAGCTGTGGGGGTAAGGCAACAAACACACACACACACACACACACACACACACACACACACACACACACACACCTTTGGCTTTCACAGGCAAGTGCTCTACCATCTGAGCTCCCCAAGCACGACTCACGCCCCGTCCTCACAGCTTTACTTCTGCTCGGATGGAAGAGCACTTGCCCGCGAAAGGCAAAGGTCCCGCGTTCGAGTCTCGGTCCGGCTCACAGTTTTAATCTACCAGGAAGATTCATATCAGCACACACTCCGCTGCAGAGTGAAAATTTCATTCTGGACACACATACATCATTATATATATATATATATATATATATATATATATATATATATATATATATATAGTGGATATTGACAGGAGCTCCATGGGGCTGTTCGCAGATGATACTGCTGTACACACAGGTGTTGTAACACCAGAAAGAAATAGAGAAATTCAGAAAAACATTTAGATGTTTGACCTCTGTTGAAGAGATTGGCAGTTGAACCCTCAAGATAAACAAAGATAACGCGCAGTAACAGCAGGAAAGTCTCCTGACTGAACAATTATTGAAAAATCCGTGGAAGCAGTCACATGCATTAAATACTTTGCAATACTCATCCCAAGCGATTCAAAGTGGAACGAAAGTATAAGGAGGAATCAAAAAGTTTCGGTTTGAGAGCGTCGCTGTCTTCCCGAGGTGTGTGCCGCGCGGTAAATAATTAAACGTAAACTATGACTACATTATTATCAGATGTGTCCAGACAGGACCAATGCGCTTTTATTATGTTCTTGGCTATCGAAGGACAAACACCAATAGACATCCATCTTATAATGAAGTAAGCGTATGGGGCAGCATATCTGTCGAAAACCACCATTGTGGAATGGGACTACAAGTTCTGTGCTGGTCGCAATCCAACAAAAAAGCCGCAGTCGATCTGGGGTTATGCAGAATATATGCCGATTCAAGTAGGAGACTTTCGAACACCCGACCTAGGGTCCTGATCTGTCTCCATGCAATTATCACGGTTTTGGTCTCTTAAAAAAGACCTTGAAGAGTCGACTGCTTGTATCGGACGAGGATGTACAGTGGGCAGTTACAGATTTGCCTACACAGCAGGACACTCTATTTTACTAACTAGTACCTTTAACCTGGTACGTGGTGGGATGATTGCCTTAATTCGCACGGCGATTTTTCCTTGGTAGCGTACAGATTCTGCACTGTACGGCCTTTAAAGCGAACTTTTAGAAAGACCCTTATATAAATATAATAGTAACAAACGCAAATCATATGCGTTGGAAAAATCCTCAGGAATTGTAGTTCATCTACGAAGGAGGCAAGTTTCGAAACTCGCATTAGTGTTCATCGTCAGTCAGGGTACCATTCCAGGAAATAAACAGAGAAGATCCTAAGAAGAGTAGTGCGTTTCGTCACAGATTCGTTCCGTAAGCGCGGAAGCGTCAGAAGTGCCCATCCAACTACAGTGGCATGTGATACCAGACAAGGGTTACTTGTAAAATTCCAAGAGCGTACATTCCTATAAGAGAGAACCAATGCATTCCTTCCTCCTCTGAATATCTTTCGAACAGACCATAAGCCTACAATCAGAGAGATTCGCGCTTAAGTGGGGGTTTGCCAACAATCGGTCTTCATGCACAACGCTCATTACTGCAAGATAAACGGGAGAAAACGACAGTGGTATATGAAAACTCTCCGCCACACACTCTCTCCAGAAGTCTGTGCCACTGTTTATCCAACATCCTACGTAGTAATTAGCGGTTCTCCAAGCGAGGACTGCGATAAATTTAGATCTCCATTTGGACAGGAACGGCGTAGTTGGGGCCACGCGCGTGTCATCTGCTGCGCGTCACTTACCGCAGGCGCACCTCGTGCCGCTCAGTGACGTCAGCGTGAGGCGAGAGGGTGGAGGCAGGGCGCCGAGAGGCCTCGGCGGCGTCCTCTCGCAGGTGGGGGTGTGTGCGGCGCCTGAGCACCCGCTGACGTCAGGCGCGTTTTATTGGCTGCGTGCCCAACTTCTATCCCAATGCTCGCCTTCCTGCCACTTGCCAGGCTAAAGCCGCGCTAAATGGCTCAGCTGTCGTGCTCAGGCGACAACAATGAACACCAGAATCGCTCGCTTTTAATCACATACGGACCGTTTCCATGATGTTGGCAGCATATTTTACGGATGTTTTGGAAGCAACAAGAAATTAGGAGCGCAGTTTCATTAGATATTATCGATCTCTTCAAGCCGCAGCAAACGAGAATACACTCATTGATAACAATGACACGATCCAGTTACATTATTGTGGTCACCGGCTATGCTCGACGTCAACGTGCAATAATCACTCAGAGATGGTAGGTGGCAGCAGGAGCAGCTGAGGGTGTATAAAGCGTGTCGGCGGTCGTGGAAAACAGAGCAGTCGTTGTTGTAATGCGGAAACGTAACTATTTATCTGATGTCCAAAACGGCATGGTCTTGGCTTTTGGGATAAGGGCACAAGAATTTCCGAAACGGCCAAGTTTATAAACGGTTCGCATGGTGCAATGGTTTAAGTGTACCGTGCATGGCAAATTGGCCTATCCTAAACCGATACGGCACCATGGACCAGAGGTGACAGGGGTGAACGATAGCTACGGAGATGTGTGCAGGCAAATAGACGTGTAATTGTTGAGCAGCTGACCACCCAGAGGAACCAAGGGGCTACCAAAGGTGTCTCCTCAGCCCAAGGGATCCTTGCTGACTACGGGCCTCCGCAGCTGGAGCCTGGTTCATGCACCCATGCTGACTGCTCTTCGTCGACGACGAAGGCTGGAATTTTATCGGCAGTACCGCAACTGACGTCTACTAATTGGAGTCGGGCGAGTTATTCATATGAATCGCTTTCTATGCTCCATCCGACACATGGTCATTGCAGTGTACGTCCTGCAACAATAGAACGAGGAAGCGTTCTCTTCTGGGTAATGTTTGGTGGCTTTTCCTAGATGATCTCGTCATTCTGGAAGGCACAATAGATCAACAGAAGTATGTACCTACTCTTGGACCCCATGTCTACCCCTATTTTATCCTCAGCACGATGGCATCTACCAGCAGGACAATGCAATAAAGCGCGCAGTTTACGTGTTTGATTCGAAGAGCAGTAGAATGAGGTTAATGTGCTCCCCTGGTAACAAACTTTCCGGATTGAAACCTGTTGTGACTAATACTTAGCAATTTTTCACAACACAACTTTTATTGATGTAAATTCAGAAAGTTGATGACTGAACATACAAACGAAAGGTAACAATAACGAAAAAAGTCTTCTAATTGAGGCAAACAAAAGTTCACTTCTTATTTTCCACAAAGGTTCGTGGTAACACACTCACACACTAGTAACAGTCCAATTCCGAGACGAACACGTAATCTTCGACGGTTGCAGTACACGACGTCGGTATCCGGCGTGAACTAAACTTCGGGCCTTGTTCTAGCCCCTGAATAGCTGTCTCCAGCCAATCATATTTCGGCGTAGTGATACTTCCTGCAGGCTGTGGCTCGAGCTCCCCCTGCAGGAAGTAGTGCACGGAATGTGTGTCTCCATTATCTTGTGTGTAAATAGCCGGTGTTTACCACGGTACTTTTGGGTACGCCTCTGGGCCTAGGCAACCTCGTCCTCTGTGGTGTTATATGAGTTGTCGGCCATCAGGGGCCACCTTGGCTCCGGTGTAGCAAAGCCCAACCGAGAATCTGTGGGACAAACTCGATGGGGCTGTTCTCGCTATGGATCCTCAACCGAGAAGCCTTGCGCAACTAGAAATGGCAATGGAGTCCGCATGGCTATGCCCTGTCGGTACCTCCCAGAAGCTAACTGACACTATTCCTCAACGTCTCGAAAGCGTGCATAATACAAAAGGTAAGATTGTTATCTGGGCCAGAAAGGTGGTCACGTTAATGGGAGTCGACAGTGTAAATAAGTTCGCATGGCGAATGATCCGATGCAGATACAAAACGAATTATCAGCGGATAGCAGACGATTCCAGTTATCAATGACGCATAAAAAGGCCACCACAGTGCATTTGTACTGTCACCATGTAACCTTAGCAACAGGTCTGCAGGAAATATCATACACTGCAGAATATCAGATCTCTGCTCCAGAGAAACATAGAATTCTGCAAGTGTTGGCCAACGCGAGTGTGACACCGTTTGGATCATACTGAACCCCGTATCCACCGTAAACATCTCCACCTGGCTGTCAGAGTCTACACGCACAACAAAATTCTCCTGGACCTCCCAGCAGGTGCAGAGGTGCTTCACACGGAATACTTCTATATCGCAAGTACGATATTGAGCTATTAGTTCACAAATATGTTGGATGGCTGCCTCGCTCTCTTTCTCTCACGAACCGAATTATCTGTTAGCAGTTTCTGCACACTCGCGAAGAATGTTAATTTTTCTCTCTTTCTGTTTTGCACATGGTGTGCCCATGTTGTACCACAGAAGACTGCCAAACTTCTTCAATTTCAGTGTCTATCTGCAGCCAGGTTCAGTCTTATTGTTCCTTCTTGGTTCTCGTACATATTTGATTATACCTTTGTCTATAACTTACCCTTATTTTTCTCAGGATTTCGAACATATTGTACCGTATTACATAGTCGAACCATTTTTCCAGGTGGACAAATCGTATGAACATGATTTTTCGCCGGCCCGAGTGGCCGTGCGGTTCTAGGCGCTACAGTCTGGAACCGAGCGACCGCTAAGATCGAGGGTTCGAATCCTGCCTCGGGGATGGATGTGTGTGATGTCCTTAGGTTAGTTAGGTTCAATTAGTTTTAATTTCTAGGCGACTGATGACCTCAGAAGTTAAGTCGCATAGTGCTCAGAGCCATGATTTTTTTAAAGTCGTTTTTCCGTTATTAACCGCAACGTCAGAACTGCCTCTCTCTGATGCCTTTCCCTTTCCTAAATCCACACTGAACTTCATCTGACAGATCCTCAGTTTTATTTTCCATTCTTCACCATATCGACTCTCAGACGTAAGTAGGCGAGCTTGCGCGATGGCGGAGGAAAACTCTTTTGGACGTTTCTATGCCACCGTCGTTCATTCGTCGCTACTTCTTGCTGCAACTATGTTTACTTTGGTTAAAGGTGGACGTATATGGGTGGACTGGACATTTGTTTGCGGATACTTTCAGAATGAGTGGATATGTGATGTTACGAGAGCGAAGCAGTCGCGTGTGGCATCTGTGAAATATCGACTTAACGGTAGTGACAATAGTATCTTTGAACTTGTGTATCTTTTGCTCAGTTGTAGAACGGAGAGTAGTCGAGTGATACACATGAGTAAACTGGCAGAAATGTTATCGTAGTGCCTACTGGAGGAGGATTTTACGGAGGAAAAGGACTTACAGACACAGCATTTATGGAACAGAGAGAATGGATTTGCATTATGGATAGCTTTTAGATATAATAATTTTTGCTGTCAAGCACTGATAATGTTAGATATCCTTGCATCAGAATAGTCCCCTCCCCATCTCAGTTTAGGTCATTTCAATTTAATTCATTTCTTGCATAATCGTAAAAGCACTGCATTGTAAGACTTTTGTAAAGTAAGTAAAGTTTTTGGTTTTCTATGAGTTTCATGTTCTTGTGAAATAAGAGTTTAAAATAAATGGTTATCGTTGTGATGAACGGATTAGTATTTCCATTTCAAGTAAGAAGTTTTTTAGTATTAGAATATCATACCAATCTTTCTCCCAGTAGTTCAGTTTTACTTTAGTATATTTTAGTTGGCGCAATTTCTTCATGATGTGCTTCCGCTGCTGATTATGCTGTTATTTTCCATGTGAGATTCTTTTTATGTTTTGTCGGTTCCTTCGTCACTCATCTCACGTTTCTATTGCGCTGATTCTAAGCATTTTCTTTGTAATCCAGATCTTTAATGGGCCAGTGAAGAGCGTGTGTTTTATAGTGCTGCTATGTAATTTCAGTGTTTCAACTTTTTTGGGCAGTGCACAATTTGCTTTTGGTAACGGTCTTTGAGTAACAGTTTTGATTTAACTTCTTGCACAGTAAACGCCAGTTAGTATTTGCCTTTATGTAAATGTGTGTACTGAGACACGGTGTTCGCAACAGTAATTTTAGTTCAACCTTTTTATAACAGAGGACAGCACATTCAGTTTTGACTAGAAAAAGCAGGCAAACATTTTAATGCTCTTGAACGAACGAACGATCGTGTCGGAGCAAATTACTTTCAGTGGTTCCATCGCGAGGTACTAACCTCGGCACGGTGCCTCGCCCTTCGGACGTCATCATAGTTTTAAAAATACAAGTTCAGTACATTAAAATCGTTGCCTAGATCGTCTGAATACAGCCGCCGCTCCACTGCGAGAAGCAGGAAAAGCTGCGTGGCCAGATGCAGGAAACCGTGAATAAGAGAGTATAATACCAGGACAATTTGCAGCACCGGCGAAAACGTGTTGAAGCTGATAACAATAAAAGAGGACCTGGTAAATGGAATATTAACGGCACAAAAAAATTTGTAATATTTCATCCACTACTTAATTTACTTCGTTATTTAAAATATTTTTTTCGGAACTTTGCAATTAGGAAGCGGCAGCGTTTAATGTAATCAGTTATTTACAACCGTGGATAAACAACACATCTTTCGTCTATGTCACGTCACCACGAGCGGCGTTAAACTGTACTTTTCAGTGGAGCGCCATCTTCTCTCGCTTATACGATGACTTCGTTTTGAGTAGTTTCTCGGTTAGTAGCGCCGAGTTTTGTTATTCTTTAGCACGGGTAGGCTATGTGCTACTTCTGACATGTTCGCAAAAATGCTGTACGATTGCAGCATCCTTAACATTTTCACTGCTGAGTGTGCCATAGCGTGTGGACATCCCTGTGAGGTTGGGACGCTGCATCTTCATCACTGCAAGTTCTTTCGAATTTATTCTCACTGGTAACATCTTAAATTAAATTGTACTTTTAATGCTGGTCATTGCCGGATTTCTTAAAACTGGATGAGATTACAAAGAAGCACGTTTCTCAAAGACTTCTTGTTTGATATATCTCGAGACGGGGCTCAACATACAGTCCAACATAGCATTGTTTACAGCAGTAGCGCGATCCCTGTCGTTACTTTGCATTTCATGCATATTATGCACTTTACAGTTCCTTTCTGTTTTACTGACGATGCAACGGCGCTTAGAAAGTGCCTTTCTCAAAACGGGTATGAACTTTCGTCGTCTGATAGACGGTATCCTGATCCTTTCTTTCTTGGTATTATATCTCTGAAATCTCACAAATGAAGCAGAGATGAAATTCGGTGACTGAAGCATTGTTTCCGGTATGATCCTCAGAAATAACGTGTGAACTTAGCACGCGCGAGTCTAAGGAGTCAACGAAGTGTTTCTGAAGAGCTTTTGTACCGTTTCAGTGTTTTGTAAAAACATTGCGTTGAGCTAAATTACATGTCGCATTTGTTCTCTGCACCCGTACTTTTGTTGTAATCCAACACAAATTATGGTTTAAATTTTTCAGTATTAGTTTCGCGGTCCGTTTTCGTAACTGATTTCATTGCAGCTGCATGGCTGTCATCAACATACATAAGCCTCTTTTGTCATGCAACTTCAAAGCCATCATAATGCCTGTTGACCTAAATTCCGTCTCACCTCTTTCCAGTCTGGCTCCAAGTTTTGGCGTACCTTTCCTGCTCATGCGACTAACGCGTACTGCACGTGTTCTTTAATACAAGTAATAGAAGAGAGATAGACTTAATATATCAATTGGCCACATATTACGTTTGTTTCCTAGCGTGAATTTACTATTAAACGTATACATCCGACGTTAGCGCTCCTGGCAGCTCAGCTCCTGCCGTATACATACATCATTAGGACTGGAGACGCGAGTTGCGGCAGGTCCCGGTGGAGGTTCGAGTCCTCCCTCGGCCATGTGTGTGTGTGTTTGTCCTTAGGATAATTTAGGTTAAGTAGTGTGTAAGCTTAGGGACTGATGACCCTAGCAGTTAAGTCCCATGAGATTTCACACACATTTGAACTTTGGAGACGCGATTACTGTGCACGGATACGTCGCTAGAAGTTAAATGGTTAACGAAACCACCTTTTTTTACGTTTTCTACTGTGCACAATAAATACCTGAGTACATGAAATCTGGAAATGCACCAACTTCATTGCACAAGTCCTTCAAATCTGCAACGTTCACTTAACCATAAATAGTTGGGTTAAACTGTTTTACAAAATAAAGTTCAGTAAATAACCTACTGACCCTGTATTTGTTCTGTATAAATCTAAAACTAAATACATTCAACAAATTCTATTCTGTCTCCAGTGACCATGGAGACTTTTCTGATTTCGCTTCCTGCGCTGGCAGCTCGTTCTTCAGTGACTGTTGTACCTCTGGTGGGGTGGTCTTGGACGACGCAGATATACTTTCACAGTCTCATAAATAAACCACCGAGCAGCGGTCAGAGTACCAGTCATTATTATCCTTGGTGCCAAATTTTTCCACAGAAGTGCAGAGACTAACTTCTTGGCTGCTTCTGTGGCAACAGATCCCTTTTCTTCATTGAGCTTTGAAACTACACCGTCAGCTGGATGGGATGCTATTACACAGAAGACAGCAGCAGAAAATCTAGACTTTGGTACTAAAAGTTTGTACAAAGTGAAACCTCAAGATACAGGTTGCGATAATAAAAGAAAAATATGGCAGAATGCGTCCACAATTGCTACATTATATTTCCTTT
This sequence comes from Schistocerca piceifrons, assembly GCF_021461385.2. Taxonomy (NCBI): domain Eukaryota; kingdom Metazoa; phylum Arthropoda; class Insecta; order Orthoptera; family Acrididae; genus Schistocerca; species Schistocerca piceifrons. The sequence continues at coordinate 1,020,666,157 of NC_060139.1, read as the reverse complement.
GAACGATCACGTTTATTTACAGTGCATATGATAGTTCAACATAAAATACAATAACCACCAAATATGTTTGGACATGAGAAGTTGTTAAATGATAATAAGCTTTTTTTAAATTTTAACAGCAGATTGATACGACTAAACTTTCAATTCTTGCTACGCTGAGGAATACGTGCCAGCAATAAATAAAACCTATGGTAAACAATAAGTAAGTAAAAGATGACTCCGGCAAAATCTTCCAAAACAGTCACAGTTGTTAAGTTAAGAACTGGCAATTTGGAATAAACACCCAAGTATGGGAGATCTGATAAATATTTTGACATCCATCGAATGGATATACTGACAATTTAAGCTCAAGCAAAAAATAGTGAGTATAATTAAAAATAGAAATCTATCAACAAGGCAATTAGAAAGGAAGTTGCATTAAAATTTTGTTCAGCACACCAAGTATAATGGGCGTTCAAACAGAAACGAGCTGGAGGCGTAATTACAAAAACCATTACTTGTATGTTAGAAGTATTGATCCTGGCTGTTGAGACACTTGTCCCTCTGTGACACAAGGCGGTGGATGCCTGCCTCATAAAATTCCCGGGGCTGCGATGTTAACCTGTTCCGCACGTACAGCTGGATGTCGTCATCCGAAGTGAATCGTGTGCCCCTCAGAGCCTTATTAAGGGGACCAAAAATGGCGTAATCACAGGGATAGAGGTCCAGACTGTATAAAGAGTGGCCGAGAACCTCCCATTTGAATTTCTCCAGGAGTGCCACGACTGTGGTGGACGTATGAGGCTTTGCATTGTCGTGGAGCAGAATGACCCAACCTGTGAGATTGCCTGATCGTATTGATTTGATCGCTTGGTGGAGGATGGTCAAGGTTTGCGAGTAACGCTGGGCATTCACTGTTGCCCCGTCCTGCAGGAAGTGAATCAGAAGGGGGCCGTCTTGGTCAAAGAAGAACGTCAGCATAATCTTTCCTGCACTAGTGTGGACGACGACGTCCAACTGTACGAGCGGAACTGGTTCACATCGCAGCCCCGGGAATTTTATGAGACAGCCTCACTGTGTCACAGTGGGAGAAGTGTCTCAACAGCCAAGGTCAATACTTCTAACATACAGGTACTGGTTTTTGTAATTATGCCTCCGACTCATTTCTTTTTTAACGCCCCTAATACATACGCAAAATATTTGATCAGGCAAAAGAACTACTTCAAAATTTAATTACAATATAGCTCAAATGTAGACCTTTAGGCAGAGAGTGTAGAATTTAAAGCAAGTACATCAAAGCTTTAAGAAGGGAAAGGCAAAACTTAATTTGACGAAGGGAAACTGCAAAGGTGAACGGTTCCACTATAACAACAGTGGACAAGCCTCAAACACAGCCGAAAGACACGTGCAATGGTACAACAGCAACACGCACTCGCGGCCGGCAGCCGTAGTAATGTCGGGCTCGCATTTCACAAGCCAAAGAGGCATTGGTATCAAACACCATAGGTGAGGTGTAGGCTACAGAAATACAAATTACAGAAACCACAATCGCCAGCTTCTTAAGAGATCACGGCTATAAGCCCAAAAATCCATCGTAAGGTAGCAAAAAGTACTCCAAAAAACTGAATAAAGGAGATAGAATTTAAATCACTGGTAACGGAGTGTAAAAATAAGATAACTAACGTCTCACAAAACAATTCAGGTAAACGTTCCACCGAAATCGCACGGCCAAGTGCCTATTTGAATCAAACAGAACAAGTAAACGACGAGCTTACCCCTTAAAAGGAATACTTAGTGACTAGGTATTACAAACAGTGTTTCCTTGTATCAGTTCTCAGACTTGACAATTATCTACAACCTAGTTTCAAAACACACATATTAGTACAGGGAATTCCCCGTAAAATAATTAAAAGGTAAAATTACAAACTTTACATAATGCAGAAAAATCTCAAAGTCAGTGAACAGGAATTATACCACACGGCTCATGACTAAGTTAATATAACTGAATAAAGAACTTCATTGAACACTAGAGCTCAAACTGCGAACTGCCATCCACACGAGGCGCAAATTAAGTTCCACTAGTAAACCAATGAATCTGAATGTGCTGAACAGCTTACGGCCTTGGTAATCCACACCACGTAAAGGTCTTAGAAGCACACTTTATCGCCAGTGCAGGGACAGTCACTAATGCCGGCCTCAGTGGCCGAGCGGTTCTAGACGCTTCAGTCCGGAACCAGGAGACTGCTACGGTCGCAGGTTCGAATCCTGCCTAGGGCATGGATGTGTGTGATGTTCTTAGGTTAGTTAGGTTTAAGTAGTTCTAGGTTCTAGGGGACTGATGACCTCAGATGTTAAGTCCCATAGTGCTCAGAGCCATTTGAACCATTTTTGAACAGTCACTAATTTACACCCAAAATTTACACCAATGCAAGGATACAACATGGTTGCGGCCAAGATTAATCACGATAAATTAGAATATTCCAGTGCTTCACGTGGCACCAACAGCAGGGGCACAGAATCAGAGCGAGGGCGGTACTGATCGCAAAATTTTCCAGTAATGGTTCCTGCACGCGTGGAAACGATGCGGGAAAAACTGCAAGCGTCTATGCTCGCACAGCGTGAATAAACAGGGAAGTGCAAATCCACTGAAGGCCGTAGGAGGACAGCAATGTGATTACTACTACCCAAACGGGCGACAAGTCGATCTCGGCAGAAACAGAACTAACGGCCGAAGGAACCGTGGCGCGCGAAAATCCACGCCTGTTACCCTTACAATGTGCCCCTCCTACCCCTTCTCATCTCACGACCCATTGCTGTCCTGTTTCAGATTCTCTGAGACAGAGATCATCTACGAAAATTGCAAGTTAAATTCGCGCCGCCTATCGGGGGGCCAGTGAAAGAAGGCACCGGGAAGACAGAGAGAGAAAATAAATTGACACCACCACGGCTCACAAAGCTTCAGTTGCTCTTTCGAAAGAGGTAAACATCATCATAGTGTAAAGAATCTGTCTCCTCGACACAGCGGGAAGATAATTTTGTAGAAGCTGTTTAAACTTTCCTCTCTGTACATTACAGGCATAATTTGTCTCAAAGTTGATAAAATTGTGGATAAATTTGAATCCTAACCTTTACAGCATCCACAGGGCTCAGAGCGCTATCGGCAGAAACATGTGCAGAATCTGATGCAATAAGGCAAAGTGATGTACGCCACAAACATATTTCCTCTCTTCTAAAATTTCTGAGTACAAAACTTCGAAAACGTCATAGAAGCTAAATTTACAATGACCTCGGGTCGAACATCCAATAAATGTTGGTGTCTATCCTTTAGCCAAGCCTCGCTTTCCATTCTCTTTCAGCACCACATAGAAACTGTTAATGGTCGATAGATTTATATTTCGCGAAGTCAACCTGAATAATACATTTAACCAGATGAAGTGGAGCCACCATTTTGTGTGTGAGTCCACCAAGCCCAATGCAAAATATTTTGGAGAACGAAATTAACACGACACACAAACAGGGAATTCTGTAGACGTCGCAGCAGTCTTCCTTCCAGGTTTCACGCCAACGGTATAGCGCACGACACACTTCCTAAAGGAAACCTAAAGGGATTTTCATCCACAGCTAGTAGCAAAAATTTAAACATAATTTGGAATATAGTTGTTGTGACTCGGCAACACAGCCAAGTCACTATGAGAGGAAGCCGAAAGGCACGCGTTTAAGCTCACGCAGACTGGCGTGAGGTCTGGAACAGTTAAGGGAATTAATAGTAGCAAATAAAGTACGTAGTGGATGTAATACTTAACTTTAACTTTAATCCACAATTGTAGAACATCTCTCGTTACTGTACATGCTTCACAATATCAATTATCAAATGCTATGGCGCCTTGCTAGGTCGTAGCAAATGACGTAGCTGAAGGCTAGGCTAACTATCGTCTCGGCAAATGAGAGCGTAATTGTCAGTGAACCATTGCTATGAACGTCGGCTGTACAACTGGGGCGAGTGCTAGTACGTCTCTCTAGACCTGCCGTGTGGTGGCGCTTGGTCTGCAATCACTGACAGTGGCGACACGCGGGTCCTACGTATTACTAACGGACCGCGGCCGATTTAAAGGCTACCACCTAGCAAGTGTGGTGTCTGGCGGTGACACCACATTCCTCCCCCGCAAATCGGCGTACGGTTGTGTTATAAGGCTTCCGCCCGCCGTGGGGAGGACCCCATGTTGACGTATGCGACGAGGTGGGGAGCCTAACAACAGGCGAGGCTGTGCCACCCGCACCCGGCCATTCGGTCCGAGGGGAGCTAGGAAACGCCTGAAAACCTAGTCCAGGGTGCACGCCAACATGCGGTGTATGCGCCCTTCAAGAGACCGGAGGGGCCGAAGATTCGACCTCCATTGGGGCGGGGCAGCCGACGGGCGAAGACGACTTCTGGTCCGGAGCGGGCAAGAGTTCCATGTCGGAGGACAGCTGGTCACGGGAAGCGAGCGGCGGCGCGTGACCCAGGGAGGCGCTTGGCGGCTGCAGCGAAGCGTCCTTGCGGGCGTCGCCGGCGGGAGAACAGGCGGCGGCGGCGGCGGCGCGTCGCCATGGGGCAAAATGGAAGGCAGCGTCGGTAACACCTGGGGATGAGGCGAGCCAGTAGATGGGTCCCCAGGGCGCTGACCGGACGGCACCGTCGCTGAAAGCAGACGGGGAGCGGCAGAACCCGTGCGACGACAGAGGCGCAGCTGATTGAGATGCCGACGCACCTCACCAGAGGCCCCCAAAACCAGATACATAGCGCGGCCGAGGCAGCGAAGAATGCGCCATGCGAGCCAACGCTGTGAACCTCGATAGTTGCGATAGTATACAACGTCGCCTGTAGCAAAAGCAGGGGTCTGCCGCTGCACAGGAACTTGATGCGGCGGATGCAGCAAAGACATCAAGGTTCGATGAGGACGACCGTGGAGCAACTCAGCCGGCGAGCGACCATCTCGGGGCTGAGAGCGATACGAGGACAAGAAGAGCAATAACGCGTCCTCCTGAGAATGCGACTCTTGCAGCTTCAACATCCGTGACTTGAAAGTCCGGACCAATCTTTCAGCGGCACCGTTTGACTGAGGCGAAAACAGCGCGGATATCAGATGTTGAATACCATTGGCCTTGCAGAATGACTGAAATTCTGCGGACATGAATTGTGGGACATTGTCGGAAACAATAGTCTGTGGAAGACCTTCAATACAAAAGATAGCGGATAACGCTTGGATGGTAGCAGATGACGTCGTGGAAGACATCTGGACAACAAAAGGAAAATTACTGAATGAATCGACCAGAACCAACCATCTAGCATTCCAGAATGGACCAGCAAAATCGATGTGTAAGCGTTGCCAAGGGGAAGTGGCTTTCGGCCATGCAAAGAATTTCCGCGGCGGTGCGGATTGTTGTTCGGCACACGCCATGCAAGAAGAGCACATTTTCGTAATCGCAGCATCGATTCCGAACCAAGTACAGTGCTGACGAGCAATTTGTTTCGTTCGCACTATACCCCAAAGCCCTCGGTGGAGAAGCCGTAAGACAGTGGACTGTAACGAACGTGGGACAACGACCCTGGACTGATCATTATCAGAACGCAACAGCAAAACACCACATCGTACAAAAAGTCTCTCCTTGTGAGCAAAAAATCGGCGAACCAACAGATCCTCGATCCGTGACTTTGACAAGGGCCAATGCGTAGCAACAAAACGCAAAACGGTAGCCAGGACAGGGTCAGCAGCTGTGGCTGTAGCTACACGACGAAAATCAATCGGAAACGATTCGACCACGTCATCGGTTTCCGAATCAATGAACAGGCAAGCAAGTTCGAAAGAATCGAATGCTCTATCCTCAGCAACAGGCAAACGGGACAACGCATCGGCGTTTCCGTGGTTAGCAGTGGACCGATACAAGATATCGTAGCGGTACTGCGAGAGGAAAATGAATGAATTTCTGCGCTGTACGTGGAGGTACAGGCTAGTTCGGATGAAAAAGCGATGTCAAAGGTTTGTGGTCTATGATGATGGTAAAGTGATGACCATACAAGAAATCATGAAACTTTGTGACACCAAATACGAGGGCCAAAGCTTCTTTCTCGATCTGTGAATAATTTCTTTGCGCAGACGAGAGCAATTTGGACGCAAAGGCAATAGGGCGATCGTGCGATCCATCTTTGTGCGCAAGCACAGCACCGATCACGAAATCCGATGCATCTACCATCAACAAAAGGGGTTTCTGGGGATCGAATGGCGTAAGGAAAGTATTAGAAAGCAACGCCGATTTCAACTGGCGAAAGGCGCGTTCGCATTCCGTCGTCCAGACGAACCTTTACGGCGTAAGCGATGAAGCGGAGCTGAAATGGCAGAGGCATGTGGTACATATCTGTGGTAATAATTAATTTTTCCCAGCACACTCTGTAGCTGCTTCAAATTCTGCGGCGAAGGCAAGTCTTGTATGGCACGGAGGCGCTCTGGACTGGGATGTATGCCTTGGGCATTGATTACGTGTCCCAGATATGGTAAATCACGAGCAAAAAACACACATTTGTTCTTCCGCAAGCGAAGACCATTTTGTCGCAAGACCTGAAATAACGTTCTGAGATTGGCTAAATGTTCTTCTTCCGTCTTTCCGGAGATAACAATATCGTCCAGATAGTTTGCTGCAGTAGGGACCGACGCACAAACAGCTTGCAGATATTGCTGAAACAATGCAGGGGCGGATGCACACCCAAATGGCAGTCTTTTGAACCGACACAAACCAAGATGCGTGTTAACCACCAAGACGCGCTGGGATTCGTCGTCCACTGGTATTTGCAAGTACGCATCTGCTAGGTCCAACTTCGAAAAATATTTACCCGGGCACAGTTTGTCAAAAAGATCTTCCGAGCGGGGTAAAGGAAAAGTTGCAATCACTAGTTGTGGATTCACTGTAGCTTTGAAGTCCACACAAAGTCTCAATTTTCCGGAAGGTTTCGGCAAAATTACTAATGGTGAAGCCCAGAGAGAAGCCAGCACACGTTCAATTACACCTTGTGATTCCAAATCGTGTAATGTTCGTGCGACCTCATCAAGCAATGCGTGGGGAACATTGCGCGCTCTGAAAAATTTCGGTTGCGCGTTGACTTTCAGCTCCAAATGTGCTTTATAGTTCGTAGCGCAACCTAGGCCCGGTGCAAAAATGTCTGCAAATTCTTCACATAGACGAGAAACACTGGCTGAAGGCACAGTCTGGTTCACTGAGAGGACCTAATTGACTATAGACAAGTTAAACAACTGAAATAAATCTAAACCAACCAAGTTCACTGCAGAAGAAGAACGAAGGACGTACAATGTCACAAGTTTTGTTTGTCCCATGTAAGTTGCAAGAAGGCTGCACTGTCCTAACACAGGGATATTCTGACCGGAATAGCTAGTTAACGTAACATTTGCGGCACGCAAGGGAGGTGTGCTCAGTTGTTTGTACGTGACGTGATTGATCAGAGAAACTGCAGCTCCGGTATCCAGCTGGAATGGGGTCACGTTACCATTTATGACCAAGTCTACAAATAGTTTAGTGTCCTGCTGACGACAAGAGGGACTGTCTCGTGCAACGTGAACAGACACTGGTACAGAAGCACTTGCTACTTGACGTGATTTCCTGCGACATCGATGCACACTATTTGTGGGACGAACACAGTCACTGTTAGAGAGATTGGCACTGGGCGGAGTGGAATTAACTACATGAATGTCCATGGGCGAAGGTTCACGAGCCTGAGTATTCTTGGTTCGATTCCAATTCTGGCGCGAAGCAAAGGTCCTGGAATGGTTTTTAGTGTCTGACCAGAGCTTTATCTGGCAAACACTTTGAACATGTCCTTCTTTATTACAGAAAAAGCAAATAGCTTGGCGTGACGGGCAATTCTCACGCGAATGTCTAGTAGCACACCGCAGACATGATTGTAGCACTGCATTTGCCTGCTTGCGCGGCACACTTAGCGAAGAGCTCGGTGGCAGCTGCGCGGGGGTGCGCGAGGGTCTGTTTACTGTTCCGAGCAGCTCGCCTGGCGGGCCGGTTAATGTGACACACAGCTGGCGAAGTTTCAAATGATTCCTGAGCAAAGTCAAGTGTGTCCTGCCTATCCAATATGTCCATCACTTGTTGAAGGGAGGGATTGACTAGTTTCAAAATCTGTTCCCTGATACGAACATCAGAAACGTTCTGTTCAATTGCATCACGCACCATAGTATCTGAATAAGGGAGTCCACATTCACACTCAAAAGCACAATCCCTAGTAAGGCCTTGCAAAGTTGCAACCCACTCCCGATTAGTTTGACCGGCCGTACGTTTTGTACGAAAGAACGTATACCGTTTGGCAACTACAACGTACATTGTTTGATTCCTTGAAATATGCATCTAATGCAGACAAAATTTCGGCGTAGGACTGAGTTGCTACGTCGCGTCGGGGAAACAATTTCACTATCACACGGTACGTGTGCACCCCGACGGATGCTAACAAAAAAGGCTGCCGCTCGTTACCTTGAATTCTGTAGGCGGCGAGATGGAATCCAAATTGGCGTGACCACTCCGTCCAGCTTTCCAGTGCAGCATCAAAATGACGAAAAGGTGGTGCAACTGCGTGTTGTGGCCGCGGTAGCGGTGAAGCGGCGGCTGCCGCATCGTTTTGCATTGCACGTTGACCCTGGACGAGCTGTGCAAGGGCATCCAATAAGGCCTGCGTCTGCTGATTCTGCAAGCGATAAAATTCGGACAGTACATCTGGAGATTGTGGCGAAGCCATGACACAAGTAAATTAGGGCAATACAAACGCTAAATCCTTGTTGCCAAAATGTTGTGACTTGGCAAGACAGCCAAGTCACTATGAGAGGAAGCCAAAAGGCACGCGTTTAAGCTCACCCAGACTGGCGTGAGGTCTGGAACAGTTAAGGGAGTTAATAGTAGCAAATATAGTACGTAGTGGATGTAATACTTAACTTTAACATTAATCCACAATTGTAGAACATCTCTCGTTACTGTACATGCTTCACAATATTAATTATCAAATGCTATGGCGCCTTGCTAGGTCATAGCAAATGACGTAGCTGAAGGCTAGGCTAACTATCGTCTCGGCAAATGAGAGAGTAATTGTCAGTGAACCATTGCTATGAACGTCGGCTGTACAACTGGGGCGAGTGCTAGTAAGTCTCTCTAGACCTGCCGTGTGGCGGCGCTCGGTCTGCAATCACAGTGGTGACAGGCGGGTCCTACGTATTACTAACGGACCGCGGCCGATTTAAAGGCTACCACCTAGCAAGTGTGGTGTCTGGCGGTGACACCACAATAGTACCCCTTGAAACCTAAGGTACTTGTCCTGATCCCTCTGTCCCGACTATCACTGCATCTGATCACTCAATTACGGAGGCATGCATTTCCACTCTTTCTGGGAGATAATTCAGCTATATCAGACATAGAATAGTTTCACAGTTTCCATGAGTGAAATGTCATTTACAGGAGACGTAAGAACTAAGAGCTGTCTGTATTGCTGTATTAATATGGCACTCACTTGAGTGCCAATTTTCTCGCATAGAGCACTATCGTTCGGTACTAGCTACTTGAAACAATACTACATCTATATCTACATGATTACTCTGAAGTTCACGCTTAAGTGCCTGGAATTCATCGAATACTTTCAAGCCAGTTCTCTACTTTTCCACTCTCCAACGGCGATCGGGGAAAACGAGCACTTAAATCTTTTTGTGCGAGATCTGATTTCTCTTATTTGATCATGATGATCATTTCTCCCTACGTTGGTGGCCTCCAACAGAATGTTTTCGCAGTCGGAGGAGAAAGTTGGTGACTGAAATTTCACGGGAAGATCGTGTCGCAACGAAAAACGACTTTGCTTTAATGATTCTCACCCCATTCACGTATCATGTCCGTGGCACTCTCTGCCCTGCTTCGTGACAATACGAAACAAGCTGCCCTTCCTTGAACTTTTTCGATGTCGTTAGTTCCATTTGATGCGGATCCCACACTGCTCAGCAGTACTCCAGAAGAGGGTGGACAAGCGTGGTAACAGTAATCCCTAGGTATTTAGTGGACGCAGCCTTTAGTTTTGCGTGGTTTATCGTGTAACCGAAATTTGGTAGATTTCGTTTACAATGTATTTGCTTTTCCGTATTTCTGTTACTATGAAGTAAACAGAGTGAATCTGCCGCTGCGTCGTAGACTATAGTTCACCTAGCGGCCCAGAAAACGACTTTCTAATATCACACAGTAGAACCGCCGTGAACTCATTAAAATGATTAGGGAACGCAGTAATGATAGGTTCATCCACGTCTGCACGAACCGGTTCTTGCGTGTAGAGGGTCATTGACAACTAGCGTGTGGAGGGCTGGCGCCTGCAGCCCTTCGCTCTTAATGAGCGCGTTCCCCTGCGGTCTGTCCGATGCCCTGTAGGCGACGACGTCGACGGCGGCGCCGTTGGTGACGTCACGCGCTGTGACCGTGCGGCGTGGCCGACGGACCGGATGAAGCGATCACACGCCCGGCACCCACGTGGGTGCGTATTTTTACCGCCGCCTCACCCCTTCTCATCTTTTTTCGTTTCCACAAAAGACCCTGAGGCCAGCGGGCGCAGCTCTGCGATTTATGGCTGGCGCCAGGTCCCTTCCCATGACGCGCGCCTGTATGTGTGTGTGGGTGTGTCTGTGTGTGTGTGTGTGTGTGTGTGTGTGTGTGTGTGTGTGTGCCATCGACTCCGCTGCTGGCGTCATCGTGATAATAAAAGACGGCTTTGATTCCCCTCACTTTCGCCCCAAAACCGCCGTCGCAAGAAGCTTTGTACACGAACTGCGTCAATGAAGCGAACGAAGTACTTTTGTAAATAAATGAAATCAACAATTCGGTTTCCAGGATGCTAGTTGCCAAGAGACCTGTATCCGAGACAAAAATCATCATTGAATCAATCATCAGTCAATCAACCTGAAATCATCAATGAAGCTGAGACTCTCGCGACACGTTCAGCGTAATTAAAGACATGTTCTGATGTTTGTCTCACGAGTAATAACTTTCTTTATCGTCCTGTCTATGTGGTGGCTAAAAAGAGATGCAATCTTCTCTCTGCAAACTTTTTACAAAAAAGTAAAGTTTAAATTTGATTCAACCTTCAGCGTCGCAAGCTTAGAGGCAACTACGCCCTCAAATATTCAAATTACAGAAAGAATATTATACCACCACTACTAGAATATGGGTTATATTTCCAGACACATCTCGTGAAGTTCGGTTCTCTCTCTACTTCAGTGTAAAATTATGACTAGCTACACTGGTATTTGCCCCACGTGGATTAATGTGCTGCTCCGACAAATTAATTGTATACACTTGACAGACACTCCATAAAAAAAGCACCTTTCAAACAACAGCGCTTTAGAAACTGTTCTACCAGAACATTTACGGTAAAACCAAAATCCTGTAATTACTCGTTACCTTAAGAAAACATTATCTTCAAAGTCTACAAACGGAATCATCCAAAATAGCCGGTTGCATTCTGGAGAATAAATTTAACCTTTTTCAATAATGTACAATATATTGCACTATAGAACATATCAGAAGATTACAAAGCACATAAATTATGCTTTGATTTTACCCCTAGAAATCCTGACTAAAAAGAGTGTTTTATCGTTGCTCGCAACCCCTATATACATTGAAACGCATGAAAATACTTTGCTATAGGTCAAAGAGACTTTCTTTATAACATCACCTATGCCGCAAAATTATACTGTCTCTGGATCGCTTCCCTGAATTTTAATTTTCCATCGCTCAAGGCCAAATGCCACTCGCGCCTTTCTTTTGGATCGTCTGTCTGTTACTACGTACAACAGCAGTTTTTTGGCGTCAGTGAAAACAATAACAGAAAAGACAATAACTGACGTGCACTCCTTTAATTGCAAGCTAGCTTGTAGAGTAAAACTTTTAAATTTAAATTATAGTTTTTTTGTATACTGAAAGTATACAATATCTGCTTACCGTACCGAAAAATACACACAGATTGCGAATTAAACTCCCTAACTCTCACCACAAAAAAAGGCTTCTCGTTTACTCACCAGGAAAAAGAAGCAACATGCAAAAGTATTACCGTACAGCATCCGTAGGGTTCCTATTTTGGGTGACATTTTTCAAGATTTGTGTTACTAATCAGCTAACCCAGGACAAATACCAGTTGCAAGTAGCCTATCTAACAGCTGTCAGGAAGAACAAAATTTTTATTTCTACATCTGCATCTACATCTACATAGACACTCCGCAAGCCACAGTACGGTGCGTGGCAGCGGGTACCCTGTACCGCTGTTAGTCATTTCCTTTCCTGTTCTACTCCCAAAAAGAGCGATGGAGAAACGTCTGTCTATATGCTTCCGTATGAGCCCTAATTTCTCGTGTCTTATCTTCCTGGCCCTTACGCGCAATGTATGTTGGCGGCGGAAGAGTCATTCAGCCGTCAGCTTCAAATGCCGGTTCTCTAAATTTTCTCAATAGTGTTCCCCGAAAAGAACGTCGCCTTCCCTCCAGGGATTCCCATTTGAGTTCGTGAAGCATCTCCGTAACACTTAAGTTTTGTTCAAACATACCGGCAACAAATGTAGCAGCCCGCTTCTGAATTGCATCTTCCTTCAGTTCGATCTGGGCAACGGCCGTGCCGCAGTGGATACACCGGTTCCCGTGAGATCACCGAAGTTAAGCGCTGTCGGGCGTGGTGGGCACTTGGATGGGTGACCATCCAGCCGCCATGCGCTGTTGCCATTTGTCGGGGTGCACTCAGCCTCGTGATGCCAATCGAGGAACTACTCGACCGAATAGTAGCGGCTCCGGTCAGAGAAAACCATCACAACGACCGGGAGAGCGGTGTGCTGACCACACGCCCCTCTTATCCGCATCCTCATCTGAGGATGATACGGCTGTCGGATGGTCCCGGTGGGCCACTTGTAGCCTGAAGACACGAAGTGCTCAGTTCGATCTGGTGCGGATCCCAAACTCGAGAGCAGTGCTCAAGTATAGGTCACACTAAAGTCCTGTATGCGGTCTCCTTTACAGGTGAGCCTCACTTTCCTAAAATTCTCCCAATAAACCGAGGTCGACCATTCGCCTTCCCTACCACAGTTCTCATATGTTATTTCTATTTCCTGTCGCTTTGCAACGTTACGCCCAGATATGTAAACAACTTGACTGTGTCAAACAGGAGACTAGTAATACTGTAACCGAACATTACAGATTTGTTCTTCCTATTCATCCTCATTAACTTACATTTCTTTCAGATTTAGAGCTAGCTGCCGTTCATAGCACCAACTGGAAATTTTGTCTAAGTCGTCTTGTATCTTCCTACAGTTACTCAATGCCGGCATCTTTCCGTTCATCACAGCATCATCAGAAAACAACCGCAGATTCCTGCTCTCCCTGTCGGCCAAATCATTTCTGTATTCAGAGAACAACAGCGGTGCTATCACACTTCCCTGGGGTACTCCTGACCATATCCTCCTTCGTAATGATCATTCGCCGTCGACGTCAATAAACTGGATTCTATTACCTTAGGAGTCTTAGAGCCACTCACATATCAGTGAACTCTTTCAATGTGTTCGTAGATTCGTTAACAGCCTGCAGTGGGGCAGCGTGTCAAATACTTCCCGGAATCTAGAAATATGGAATCTGCCTGTCGCCCATCACCCACAGTTCGCAGCGTATCATGTCAGACAAGGTCACGCTGAGTTTCGCACGAGCGACGTTTTCCAAAACCACGCTGATTCGTAGTCATGAGCTTCTCAGTATCAAGAAAATATATTATATTCGAACTGAGAATACGTTCAAGGGTTCTGCAACACACCGAAGTCAGGGATATTGGCCTGTAATTCTGCGGGTACGCTCTTTGATTTCCATTTTTTCATACAGTTATTGATTGGATTTAAAAATTCAAAATCTTGTCATAAGCCACTCGTTGTGTTTAACACAACAAGTGAAGTATTAGTGTTTAGAATCTATGTTTAGGCGTAGAGGAAGCGTAAGTCACGGTGCCCCAATTACTCTCGCTACATGTGTCATGTGTTTGAGAATGAGCGCACTTAGCAACTTCCAGCAAACTTTATCCATAATTTGAGACCCGTTCGAAACTTTCTGTCTCTTACTTCCCACGCAAAATGATAAAAGGAAAAAAAAATTATAGCTTACCATATTTTCGCTGTTCGTGCAGTAAAACTGTCGCATTAGGCATGACGTTTTAGTTTATTTATTTATTCTACTCGCAACACATATGGCAGGCAGCATCCACAAATTGCATTGAATTTTGTCACAAAATTATATCACTGTATGGCACATAGTTCTGGAGGTAAGATGTTTGATACAAGAGAGTTCGATTCTTTAAATACTGGGGGTCGAATTTTACTGGTATCCGTACAATTTATTAGGCTATGGTAGCTTATTTATTATGCTTTACATTCATGTTAGTTGAAATGTAATACACAAACCACCAGCACATTAAAGATATACCATTCTGTTATAATACTGATATCGTCGAACGATAATTTTGTAATTTGCGTTGTGGGGTCACTCTTGCTTACCCATCTATACGGATGTCGCATGGAGAGTGGGAGTAATGTCGTTTATTTATTAACGTCCGTCTTGATTACACCAGTTTCACAATTCACAATTAACGGTTTCGGTTACTGCCATCTTCGGATCATAAAATATTCTGATGTAAATATCAACGTCAAAATCTATATACGAAGGTTGCTCAGAAAGTATTGCACTGCATTTTTTTCTCTGCCGAAAACAATCCTACGAATGCGAAACGTTACGTATATGATATTTGAAGTCTCCTGAGCGAGCGCACAAAATTTCCGCCACTTCCTACAGATAGCGTAGCTGCAGAACAGTTTCAAAACGGCGTCTATAGGTGACGTACTTTACAAGCAACGTGTTGTCATTGAATTTCTCACCGTAGAAAAAAGAAACTTTGGGAAATATTCGCAAATGCTGGTGCAAAGTCTATGGAGCATCTGCTGTGGGCACAAGTACAATTATTCGCTGGACACGGAGACTGCGGTCATCAGAAGGCGGTTCGGCGGAACTCTACGATTTGTAGCGTTTGGGGAGACCGTCCACGGCTGTCACACGAGACACGTTGCAGCGAGTTGATGTTGTCATTCGCCATTAAAGGATGCCATTCGTGGAAGATATTTTGAATACGATAAAATTTTACTAGTGAATCACTGGCGTCGACACCGGGACAAGGATTGGTACCGACAGGGCGTACACGCCCTTGTTTCGCGCTGGAGGAAGGCCATAGGAGAGGATTGTGATTACATGGGAAAATAGAGTGTGTAGATTAAACACCATTCTTTCGTGTGTGTGTAATTCACATTATGTTCAACAAAGAACTGTTGAAGGAGAAAATGCGGTACATTACTGTATGGGCAACCATCGAATGTAAGTGCATACTAAGTGAGCACCTAGTAGGTAGCTACGTATGTCAGAATATTTTATGACCTGAAGATGGCAGTAGCCGAAACCGGTAATTGTGAATTGTAAAATTTGTGTGTTCGAAACGGATCTTTACAAATAGAGTGTCATAACATGATTGTAGACTCGTTCACAGACTTTGTCTTCAATTGACAATGTTGTTTAGCATGATTAGACGATAAAGAATTGGGTTTGTGCCGTTACAAAGTATTCACTGTCCACCATCAGCGGAAATGTATTGGATAATTCGGGAAAGAATTTCGCGTGTATCCGAATCAAACGTTCTGGGAAGACATAACTTGTATGAAACAGAATCTGAAGGCTTCCTCGAATGTCAGCTCCTGCATGTACACATTTTTAATGAGCGAAAGGGATAATACCTGTTTTAAGCTGACAAATCCTGATTTACATTCTTTCATCTTTTACGTAACTAGAATAATAAACTCTACAAAATGAGAACAGTGAATTTTTCACTTATAACGCTGACGACTTGTCATTGATTGGGGCCGAATTTAAAGTGGCTGGCCCAGACAGGGACATTATCTTATGCTGAATGGTGTACGTACATCTCTTTTACTGTTTTTATTGTTAATATTTGAAGAAAGTATATCATCATTTCATCGTAATTTGGATTGGTTGGTTTGTGAGATTGAAGGGACCTGAATGCGATGGTAATCGGAAATTTGGATTAATTGCAACTGTCGGGTTACTCGTCATTTCCGCTCATGGCATAATTTATTTTGCATCATCCACATTTTTTTATTATGTAAAAATTTTTAATCTTGTTTAGTAGCTTGTTCCTTAACATCATCTTGTTTAAAACCCCCAGTCAGGTCGGTATATTATACTTCTGTTTGCTATCATCCACGTATCATGATCTTTTGCGTAATTATCTCAAACCGTATCTGAAATTTTATCTCCTTTTTCCGTGATAGCGTTTATTAGCTTTAGAATTCTGGAAAATCAGCCCGTACATATTCTATTATGAGCACTTCTTTCTAACTGCTGTTAATTTTATTGTTGATATGTAGCTTGTTAAAAGTATGTTTTGAAACCCCCGTTGCTGTTACCATTCTGCATTTATCAGGGCCGTTGAGTAAGTAATGCAACATTTTCTCTTCTCTGTCAATTTTGGTTGAAAAAAATGTGCAATTTGTAGTTCGACATGGTGGAATATTCCTGCATAGTTTCATGAAGTTCCGATAGGTGGCAGCGGTATGCGCAGCCTTCAAAATGGCGTCTGTAATGTATTTTCGTTCCAAGCAAAGAACTGTTATTGAGTTTCTTTTTTGGAAACTCATAGCATCGCAAACACGGACAGGCTCTTGCAGAGTGTCTCCAAGACCTGCTAGAGAGCAAAACAACGGTGACTCGTTGAGGGAGGCGTCTGTCATCATCGCAACAAGATCGTGCAAACCTGTCCGACCTCCCGCTTGATGGTCGGCTGCACACAGCTGTGAGTCCTGCAAAATGTATTGTGCTACTCGCAGTAAACTGAAGAAACGACGTGTTCGTCGTCACAAAACTCAAACGAATTTCTCCTTCTCCATGACAACGCAGGGCCTAGAATAAATATGCACACTCGAGCGGCATACACAAAACTTCACTGGACTGTTCTTCCTTATCCACCCTACAGCCGGGACCTCGCACCTTTCGACTTCCATGGGTTTGGTCCAATGAAGGATGGATTCCGCGAGAAGCAGTACGTGGAGGATGGGATTGATACATCAAGACGTCTTTGACTCCGACGTCGCCCCTTAGAGTGGTAACTTGCGGGTGTACGGGCGTTCTCAGTAAGGTGGCGTACGGCCGTCGTATTGAACGGAGATTATTGTTGAAAAATAGGATTTTGTAGCTAAGAGAGTGGGCAATAACATGATGCATTTTAATCCCAAATAAAACCAAAAAATGTGTTCCTCTTTTGTACTTTGCGTTTAACTGAATAGTTTTTTAGATGTTTGGAATAGTTTCCTGTTGATAGCATTTCTATTTGAGTATGGCTTGTTCTGTATTGCTTGTTCGGTATCCCATTACAGAGTGTATTTATAGGTGAAAATAGACGTTTTTCAATTCCCAACTACGAAAAAGGGTGTTGTTATTTGATTATATTCATTCTCTTGGCGGTTATTTACTCAATCATTTACTTTCGAAATCCCGATTTATTGGCTGGACAGTGAAATTGCACTTGGCGGCCTGGAGAGGTTTTCTCCTCAATTATCAGTGTTCGATAGTCGTCCCGGATGGATAGTATCTCGTTCTGTCGCTCAATTTCATTCACCATATAGAAGTAACAGACTTTTTGTTGGGTTTGGTGTGATTAGCCAGTGCGTCAGCCAGGATAATAATTCTTGAATGTGATGATCTGTCTAGTTTCCATTCATCAGGAGGCCTGTGTTCATCATTGGGGCGTCACACCATTACAACACTAGGTTGATCAAACGAGGTAGAATACAGTACATATTCAAGATTTTATACATAAAATGATAAACTTCGCACTATATTAACGATAAAGTAACCAGAGTGTAACTACACAAGAAACTGACAGAGCACGTGGCCGCGTCCCCTTTAAGCTGTTCCCTATAGACCGGAGAAGCGATCACTACTGTGCGATTTGTTTTGGACCCCTCCACTATCTTGGTATCTAACAGTTTATAATCCATGACATACTATCTTCCAGTGATGTTTCGTCTTGGCAGACAACGAATGTTTGGAAAAGAGATTCGCCGGCCGCGGTGGTCTCGCGGTTCTAGGCGCTCAGTCCGGAACCGCGCGACCGCTACGGTCGCAGGTTCGAATCCAGCCTCGGGCATGGTTGTGTATGATGTCCTTAGGTTAGTTAGGTTTAAGTAGTTCCAAGTTCTAGAGGACTGATGACCACAGATGTTAAGTCCCATAGTGCTCAGAGCCATTTGAACCATTTGAAAAGAGATTCCGAGCTATTCCGCTCTAATGTTTAAATCAGATGTTGACTTGAAGGCGTGGCTTTTAGCGCCACGAAACCGGTAGTGATACAGTAATAAAGGACCAAATACAGCTGAAGCGGTTGTTAATACCGAAGACAAAAATGTGTAAACTGTTCACACGGAACATTTCAGACTTCGATGTTATTGGGGCCCGTCGATATTTTACTGAAATGAGAAGTGCTCGAGGGAGTATCTACGTCTACCTCTACATTTGTACTCTGCAAACCACTGTGAAGCGCATGACAGAGGGTACGTCCGATTTTTAGGGTTTTTGCCTGTTCCATTCACGTATGAAGCGTGGGAAAAATGATTTTTATATCATGTGGCTTATGTTAATAATGAACTGACACGAAAGTATTTTCACTTTGTTCTCAGTAACTTCGCGCAATGTTCAATTTCTTCAATCAATGGGTGAAGCTGAGACAAACTTTAACTCTCTGATTGTCGGTTCGGGCACGGCAGTGCACTGCACCAGTTCGTTCCAAAAAGCCGCCCGCAAAAACACGATTTTTCGGGCGGGTGTCATATTAGGTTATACTGTTCACTTAAGGAGAGTCATCTCAGAACAATTTTAGAGGCATGCTCTTTCCGACACAACAAAACGTTAAGTTTATTCATAACGGGCATGATCGAGGTACTTGAAATGCACTGCCAATTAATTATATGCATGAGGTACTCATTGTGACATGAGGGATACCAATTACAGTGTAACAGCAAAGAGAACGGCTCGTTCATGTTACTAACCCAGCTGAATAGGTGACAGAGGTCCAATCTAATTATCACCTTAGACTCTAATTGCCTAAAGCCTGATTCTTTCGCAAGCTGTTATCCTTCAACGTACTGTCTTTGTAATTTCTATCAGCTAAAATCACGCAGCGTAATTTTCTCATTTTTATAAAACAGCTCTTAAATGATCCTTAGCATTGTTGACAGGTAACAGCATCAGAAAATTTTTTTACCATTCTGATGAAAATAACTGCAAATTTTAAAATTGAGTTTTCAGTTACCTACGTTAATTAACTCTAAGCTGCAATGCACTGAAATATCAAATTCTATTTACAAATTTTGCATATTGTCGCGCGTAATAGTTAATTCGCGAAGCACATTGGACTACTGAGTCTCACTATAACTGAAGCATAGCTCATTCACTTACATTTATTCACGTTGCACGAATGTATTTGTGAGTAAACTATGGAACTAGTGACACGAATCGAAAAGCGAGAAACAGTGTACTGTTTGTGTTGTATCAACGTTCGATGCCACACTTGTTAGGGGTTGCAGTTATCGACCGCAGTCCGTACTACTATAGAACGATCCGCGAGTCGAGACAAGCGTCGCTAGCGCCGCTCCGCGGCTTGCAACAAGTCTCTAGCGTGCGCTCGGCCACTCTTGCTCGGAACGTCAAGTAAGGAAGTAGTATAACCTTCAGGTGATAGGAAATAACCTCTAACAAGGCGCTTAGCTAATGTATGGCCTATGTGATGCCTCTATAGCTCTCTGTTTATAATTATGTTGCTCCTGAGTATGAAGACTCGTGTACCACCGGCTAAGTACAATATATTATCTTTTACCAACGATTTTTAATTATTTTAGACGTTTTAGACCCAGACCATCCATCCAGTTCCTTATCGACTTCACTGACAAACCTGTTGTATGTACAAAGAAGAGATTTATATGTTTCTATTTAGCGTTGGACGCAAGTCATTCAAATTGCCGACGATTTGTTCCTCGTCACCATAACAGTTTGCAGTTGTTTTCGTCTGCTTCCCGATATGTTGACTGAAAAGAGCATTTATGTCTGCATTCTTCATCTACATCTACGTGCGTACTCATGGTGCAGCGTACGGCGGAGATACAACTTCTAGTCAGTACCTTTCTGTTCCACTCGCAAACAGAGCGAGGAAAAATCGACTATCCATATGCTTCAGTGCGAGCCCTAATTTATACTACCCTGTCTTACTGGCCCTTACACAAGATGTACTCTGGAGCCGGCAGAAATATTCTCCAGCCAGTTACAAGTGCCAGTATCTTAAACTTTCCCAATACTGGCAAATAATGCGTCAGCTGTAACCTTCTGAAGACAGGCACTACTAAGTGTCTAAAGCCAATAAGAAATTAAATTTATTTTATGCAGCTGGTGGCTGATTACTTCGATATATACAACTACATATGCTAAAGAAGGATAAAATACTAAATGGTATGTCTGTACAATCCTCCTACTGAATGATGTTTTTTAAACGCTTAATTTAAAATTTCAGCTTTGATTTTCGCTGTCTACTAATGCCACGTCAGACTGGTCGACGAAGCCATGGATCATCTTAGCAATTTTACGTAGCACCAGAATTATTTCGGGTTCTCGACAAAATCTTTCTTTAACTTCTGACAGTGGAACTTATTAAATGCTATGTCCATCGATAGTTTTATAAATATTCGAATCTCTGTTAACTTTTGCCTGTCGACATTTCTGCGAGCTTTTTTTGAACTCAAGGCGCAACACTCTCTATTTTCCCTGCATTTTCCGAATTTCGCTCTTGTATCACAGTGCGTCTATTGCCCATTTAATCCACTTACTCGACACATATTTCTCCAGAGAGCGATTTTCAACCAGTTTAAACTGCACCAACGATTGCTCTACGTCTACCGTATTGGAACTAAGTGATGTCCATTCATTGCCTATGTGGGGTACTAGCTTTGCTTTCTAGAAAAAATGCTCTCCTGACCTTCTTGGGTGACTTATTAACTTTCGTAATCATCTTCGGTGTAATACCATGATCGCTAATCCCTGTTTCTGTGCTGACAGTTTCGATAAGATCAGACCTGTCTATAGCTACAATGTCTACAATATTTTCATTGTAAGTCGTCGAAGTAGCTGCTCAAGATAGATTTCGGAGAAAGTATTTAGAACTACCGCATAAAAAGGTCTGTATGTATCTCTTGCAGTGAATCCAGAGGCGGCACATTATGCTTTCCGTAGATACAGCATCATTGGGATACTCCCGCACGGCTGAGCATAGACTTTCTTAGAATGATACAGACATTTTACGGTGAAATCTGGCGGCTGGTGAAAACGTCTAATGATTAACTTGAATTCACGTTGACCCGTCATTCGCGCCCAAATAACTTCTCAGTCAGACTCAGTTTCAGCCTCGATAGATATTGTATGGTCGCTTGCTATGAACACTCCCCCTTCTATGACGTCTAACACGTCTTTGTCATATGTACGAGTTCCGTTCCTCGTTTAATACTTCGGCGCTTTCTACATCACATTTCGTCCAGCTTTCCATTCCGAGTTTAATTTGAGCGCGACAACTTTCCTGCAGGACGCTAAATTCAGGGACTCTGTTACGATTCCCTTGGAAATCTACGGTTAAAATATTGACATTCTCAGTGTCTTCATGTCTTGTTTTTGTGCGCGGTCATATTACGCTCCCTGGTATCGACTGGTGACATTTGGAAGAGGGCCTCAAACTATCGCTTAGTCCTACGTGAGTAGCTGCTATCTTGAGCAGTGTACGCCTAACCTATCATGGGGATTCTTACATTCTCCGTTGCATAACGAAATCCAGTAATCTACGTCACGGTAGCGACAGAGGTTTTGGTTGAGCCCCTCCACTAGGCTCCAAATCGAAACACCCCGGTCGATTCTGGGCTCGATGCAGCAAATTGTCAGGTCCGCCTGCACCCCAGGAGAACACCTCTTTACTACTTCCACCAGGCGCCAGTACGAAAATAACGCGGCCTCATAACCCAAGCGACATTTGTCATTGGTGCCTACATGAGCGACGGCCAGGAGGCCACTGCACTATGCACGCTCCACGGCCGCAGGCAGGGACTGTTCCACATTTTGGAATACCCTTTCCCCCTGCCTCCCCTATTGGCCAAGGGTTTTGAATAGTGTGTAGCCTATAGCAACACAAAGACAATGAATACCACACGTAATTGGAAAACACCATAAGGCACTGTGCGTAAGATGGACAAATTTCGTGCGGTTCTAGGCACTTCAGTCTGGAACCGCGTGACCTGCGACGGTTCGAATCCTGCCTCGGGCATGGATGTGTGTGATGTCCATAGGTTAGATAGGTATAAGTAGTTCTAAGTTCTAGGGGACTGATGACCACAGATGTTAAGTCCCATAGTGCTCAGAGCCATTTTTTTGACAAATTTAAATACCTCGGAGAATATACAAAAGGAAGAAGAACAAACAGTACAATGAGGGAATAGTAGAGATGATGAAGAGGATGAGATCAGCCAACCGTAAGACTAGAGATATATAAAATAAAAAGAGTATACTGACATAAACAATGATCGGACATTACAAGGGCATGATGAGGACTGTGGTACTGTATTTCGCTGAGACGATGAGTCTAGAAAGAGATGGCGCAGAATATCTAGAAAAAGAAATATACTGAATAAAATACTGGGCCATAAAAGAGATGGTCAGAGATGTACACTAAGAATGTAACTTATGCGCAGCTTTACCAGCAACACCTCTCACACCAGCGACATGCGGGTGGCCTAAACGTCGAAGCCACAAGGGTCACATTAGCAGAGATAGACAGAAGACCGCACGTGCTCACTGAGCCGAAAGGTAGTAGCGAGGGCGCCACCAAAGGTCACTGGCCTGGCGGATTTGCGGCCGCAAAAAGATCCAGCTGCATCCTTCCGCCGTCAGGGGCTTAAGGCCGGTGCCAAGCCGCTCTCAGCCTGCCATTTCCTTCGAACCCTCTGGGTCAGATGCCGACCACATCAGTCCGAGCTCTTACTAAGGACACCGTCGGAAGCTTCGACGTCACTGCGAGTCAACATTAAACATAGAGCCACCAGTAATGGCCAGCAGGTGACTTCTATACTGAAGGTTGCACAGGACTTCCGTTAAAATTGCTCCGCTTCAAGGGAACTCAGAATTTGTCCGTTATTGGAGCCATCTGCCACTCAAGAACTTTTGTAAAAGCGGTATTACCACAGCCTATCCAAACAGTTTTTGTAAATAACTTACTACACTAATTCGTCATTGTCTATGTTCTTTTTGAATAACTTTTTTGCATTGTTTATACGGACTGTTTTCTCGCTGTGTCCCCACCGACGTGGGACATATCAAAGATCTAGGGAAGAATACTATAGCAGGAGAAAGTGTGGCAACTTGGTACAAGATTATAGGTTTCCTTATTCCATTTCAAATTAAGACACTCAGTTTTTTCCAGCAGCAGACTACTTCTGAAATCTCAAAAACTACTACAGAACATTAAGGATTTTCCAAATGTGACAAGTATTTTTGGAACTTAAAAACGCTGCAGTGGAGAAAACACTGTATTTAATAGTCTCTCCATTACGGCATTAATCTTCTACACATCAATAATCTGTAAGTGAGATCAAATTAAGTAGAAATATTGTCAAAAACCATTTGTAAGTAAATACATTTCGAAATAGAAGCTATTGGAAACCAACACAAATTTATTTGTTAAAGAAACTCAGTTTATTTGCAAGTATCACATGATCCATAGTAAAATAGCTGTTTCAAGCGTCTAGATGGTGCACAACCGAGAAATATGCCTTAACTGTCGGCGTTAGATACGAGTCAGAGGGTGGAACGACTGAAGGTTGTACATGATGGGGCAGCTAGAAAATCAGAAAAGTATAGGCTCAGCCTAGACATTGTGGGGGTCAGTGATATGGAAAGGAAAGAAGTTAAGGATTTCTGATCAGACGAATATAGCACAATACGATAAGCAGCAGAAAATGGTATTACAGGAATAGGATTCGTTACGAATAGAAAGTAACGGCAGAGACTGATTTAGTGTGAATACTGTAGTGGTACGATTTTTCTCATCACACAACACAGCAAAACTACGCCGCCAATAGTAGTTCAGGAGTACATGACGATGTGGCAAGCAGAAAATGAAGAGACAGAAAAAAATATATGTGGACATGAAACGGGTTATTCAGCATGTAAAACGAGATGAAAATCTAATAATGAAGGGGGATTGGAATGACATTGAAGGGAAGAAAGAGCATAAAAGTTTCAGGAGAACATGGGCTCGGCAGTAGGAATGGGAGAGCAGAAAGTCTCATTGAGGTTCCACAATAAATTTCAGTTGATACAGAAATTGGAGTCGATATCGATGAGATAGGGTATCCAGCATTGGAATCAGAATTTAAAGGAGCTTTCGAAGACATGAGATTAAATAAGGTAAGAGGTATAGATAACACTGGATCGGAATATTAAAATCATTGGCCGTTATTTAGGTTTGTGCGAAGAATCAATGAAATCTGAGAGGTAGCATCAGACTTTCTCAAAAATATCATCTAATCAGTTCCGAACATAGCAAGAGCAGACATGTGCGAGAACTGTAGTACAATCCATTTAACAGCTCACGCACCCAAGTTGCTGACAAAGACAATACACAGAAGAATGGAAAAGAAATCTGAGGAAGCATCAGATGACAACTCGGTTTACGAATGATAAGATTCGCTGATGACATTGATGTGCTCAGGGAAAATGAATAACATTTACAGGATCTCTTGAATGGGATGAACAGACTTATCAGTACAGAATATGGGCTGAGAGTAAACTGGAACCATGTAAAAGTAGTTAGAAGTAGTACAACTGAGAATAGCAACAAACTAATATCAAAACTGGCGGTCACGTAGTAGACGAAGTTAAGGAATTCTGCAACCTTGGAAACAAAGTAACTCGTGACGGACGACGCAAGGAGAACATATGAAACAGACTACCACAGCCAAAGAAGGCACTCCTAGCTAAAAGAGGTCTAATAGCGTCAGAGATAGGCTTAAGTTTGTGGAAGATATTTCTGAGAACGTATGTCAGAAGCACAGCATTGTATGGTAGTGAAACTTGGACTGCAGTTAAACCGGAACAGAGGGGAATCCAAGCGATTGAGATATAGTGCAGCAGAAGAATGTTGAAAATGTGATGAAAAGTATGTGGACGCCACCAAAAACATGCGTTTGTCATATTAGGTGCATTGTGCTGCCACCTGCTGCCGGGTACTCCATATCAGCGACCTCAGTAGTCATTAGACATTCTGGGAGAGCAGGACGGGGCACTCCGCGGAGCTCACGGACTTCGAACGTAGTCAGCTGATTGGCTGTCACTTATATCATACGTCCGTACACTCCTAAAGGTCAAACAGGTCCACAGTTACCGATGTGATAGTAAAGTGGAAACGTGAAGGGACACGTACAGCACAAAAGCGTACATGCCGACCTCGCCTGTTGACTGACAGAGACCGTCGACAGTTGAAGAGGGTCGTAATGTGTAATGGGGAGACATCTATCGAGATCATCACACAGGAATTCCAAACTGCATCAGGTTTCACTGCAAGTACTAGGCAGGAAGTGATAAAACTTGAGTTTCATGGTCGAGCGGCTGCTCATAAGCCACACATCACGCCGGTCAATGCCAAACGACTCCTCGCTTGGTGTAAGGAGCGTAAACATTGGACGACTGAACAGTGGTAAAACGTTGTGTGGAGTGACAAATCACGGTACACGATGTGGCGATCTGATGGTAGGGTGTGGGTATGGCGAATGCCCGGTGAACATAATCTGTCAGCGTGTGTAGTGCCGACAGTAAAATTCGGAGGCGATGGTGTTATGGTGTGGTATTGTTTTTCATGGAGGGAGCCTGCACCCCTTGTTGTTTTACGTGACACTGTCACAGCACAGGCCTACATTGATGTTTTAAGCACCTTCTTGCTTCCCACTGTTAAATAGAAATTCGAGGATGGCGACTGCATGTTTCAACACGATCGACCACCTGTTCGTAATGTACGGCCTGTGGCGGAGTAGTTACGCCACAATAACGTTCCTGCAATTGACTGGCCTGCACTGTCCTGATCTGAATCCTAAAGAACACGTTTGAGATGTTTTGGAACTCCGCCTTCGTGCCAGGACTCACGGACCGACATCAATACCTCTCCTCAGTGCAGCACTCCGTGAAGAATGGGGTGCCATTCCCCAAGAATCCTTGCAGCATCTGATTGAACGTAGGCTTGCGAGAGTGGAAGCTGTCATCAAGGCTAAGAGTGATCTAACACCGTATTGAATTTCAGCATTACCGATGGAGGGCGCCACGTGGTTGTAAGTGATTTTCAGACAGGTGTCCGGATACTTTTCATCACATTGTGTAGTTTGATGAAGTAAGGAGTGACGAAGCGAAGAATGGAACTATGTAAAACACAGACAAGATGGTAGGACGTGTGTAACATTTTGAAATAACTGCCGTGGTACCAGAGGAAATCGTAGAGGGTAAAAACTGTGGAGAAAGACAGATACTGGAGTAAGTCCAACAAATAATTTTTGACGTACGTTGCAATTTCCACTCCAGGTTGAAAAGATTCTCACATGAGAGGAGGTCATGGGGGGAGGGGGGGGGTGGTGTAGCATTAAGCCAGTCAGAAGATTGTTTATTCAAAGAAAAGTCCTGTAACTAAAAAATTCCGTATTCTAAATAACTTCAGTATACTGTACAGCACAAAGTGTAGAACGCTAAATAATTACAAATACTGTGCAAAATACGACCTCGTTTTCAACAACATTAAATTTGTAGATAATAACGTCAATACTGCACATTCATTCATTCGTGTGGTTTTAAAACCAGTCATTAAACTGATGTACCGACGAAAACACATCGTGTGTTCCTACGTACACTACCCACTACGCACAACTCTCTCCCCTACATGAAGATAATTATCAGACTGAAAACGGCCAAGATTTGGGGACGTGTGATACTGTTGCTTATGGAACGCACTTGGTTGTTGGACTCAGAAAGAATTGGTCAATATTGGGCATGAAGGTGGAAGAGAAGGAAAATATTGGAGAAGAAAATACACACCGACGAATACAACGGAGGTCGAGGATAGAGAAGGATATAGGAAAACAATGGAGAGTCATTAGCGACCAGGCAAGAGAAGACCTTGAAGAGGTTGATAAAGGAAGAGAAAGGAAGGAGAGGGAAGGAAGAAAATACAAACCATGGAAGGAATACCCGTCTTTCTACACCGTATCCATATCTTTCGGATGATTCCGAATGTTCGGTCGATGGTGACTTAGTTAACTTAATTTGCAGCGTTGTATCCTTCATGGCATCGTTGAGAGTACGCGATCTAATGAGATAATCACGGATTTCTTCAGTTTAGTGCGACAGTCTTTGATAGCACGGTTGAGGTTCTCTGTTGTAGACCAACAGGCGTTAGTACGTGCTACAAAATCGCGTAACCTGTACGGATAACAAATACCCTTCCCTCTATACTTGGAATTTTATGATGGCTGTAAGTGAGTCACGATTTGAGCTACTAGTTTTGATTTTATTGTCGCGTTTCGTACGCTGCCGTTCAAGAGAAACGTTGCAAATTGTATAGTAGGCAATAATACAAGAAGTTTTCACGCTGTATGAGCATCTTGATGTAACAGTTGATATTATGTATTAATAGCAAACCGGATACAATGATGTACAGTTTATGAACTTCCAGATGCGAGTCAGGTGACGACCGGCGCTTTAAATTTGCAGCTAGTACCACAGGGGGTGCCTTCCGTCTCAGAAGTGTACACTGCGGTCGTAACCGCTGGTTCGCGTAAAGACCTCTAGGTTACGGCTCCCTAAAGAGTAATTAGTACCCTCGCAGTGGTACGCCATAAAGAATGCAAATAGTTCCAGAAATGTGGGCTGTTGGAATGGGAGCGCCATAACTATTTACGTTCGTGATAAGGGACATCCCGTAAAGCAGTAAATTTATGATGACTGCTCGAGTGACGGACGTTCAGACATCATTACATTTTTTTATCATCAGCCTACTGACTGGTTTGATGCGGCCCGCCACGAATTCCTTTCCTGTGCTAACCTCTTCATCTCAGAGTAGCACTTGAAACCTGCGTCCTCCATTATTTGCTTGACGTATTCCAATCTCTGTCTTCCTTTACAGTTTTTGCCCTCTACAGCTCCCTCTAGTACCATGGAAGAC
Organism: Schistocerca piceifrons; assembly: GCF_021461385.2. Lineage (NCBI taxonomy): Eukaryota > Metazoa > Arthropoda > Insecta > Orthoptera > Acrididae > Schistocerca > Schistocerca piceifrons. The sequence goes on along the minus strand of NC_060139.1, from coordinate 1,020,637,747 downwards.
ATTCCCTCATGTCTTAGCAGATGTCCTATCATCCTGTCCCTTCTCATTATCGGTGTTTTCCACATATTCCTTTCCTCTCCGATTCTGCGTAGAACCTCCTCATTCCTTACCTTATCAGTCCACCTAATTTTCAACATTCGTCTATAGCACCACATCTCAAATGCTTCGATTCTCTTCTGTTCCGGTTTTCCCACAGTCCATGTTTCACTACCATACAATGCTGTACTCCAGACGTACATTCTCAGAAATTTCTTCCTCAAATTAAGGCCGGTATTTGATATTAGTAGACTTCTCTCGGCCAGAAATGCCTTTTTTGCCATAGCGAGTCTGCTTTTGATGTCCTCCTTGCTCCGTCCGTCATTGGTTATTTTACTGCCTAGGTAGCAGAATTCCTTAACTTCATTGACTTCGTGACCATCAATCCTGATGTTCTCGCTGTTCTCATTTCTACTACTTCTCATTACCTTCGTCTTTCTCCGATTTACTCTCAAACCATACTGTGTACTCATTAGACTGTTCATTCCGTTCAGCAGATCATTTAATTCTTCTTCACTTTCACTCAGGATAGCAATGTCATCAGCGAATCGTATCATTGATATCCTTTCACTTTGTATTTTAACTCCACTCCTGAACCTTTCTTTTATTTCCATCATTGCTTCCTCGATGTACAGATTGAAGAGTAGGAGCGAAAGGCTACAGCCTTGTCTTACACCCTTCTTAATACGAGCACTTCGTTCTTGATCGTCCACTCTTATTATTCCCTCTTGGTTGTTGTACATATTGTATATGACCCGTCTCTCCCTATAGCTTACCCCTACTTTTTTCAGAATCTCGAACAGCTTGCACCATTTTATATTGTCGAACGCTTTTTCCAGGTCGACAAATCCTATGAAAGTGTCTTGATTTTTCTTTAGCCTTGCTTCCATCATTAGCCGTAACGTCAGAATTGCCTCTCTCGTCCCTTTAATTTTCCTAAAGCCAAATTGATCGTCACCAAGCGCATTCTCAATCTTCTTTTCCATTCTTCTGTATATTATTCTTGTAAGCAGCTTCGATGCATGAACTTTTAAGCTGATTGTGCGATAATTCTCGCACTTGTCAGCTCTTGCCGTCTTCGGAATTGTGTGGATGATGCTTTTCCGAAAGTCAGATGGTATGTCGCCAGACTCATATATTCTACACACCAACGTGAATAGTCGTTTTGTTGCCACTTCCCCCAATGATTTTAGAAATTCTCATGGAATGTTATCTATCCCTCCTGCCTTATTTGACCGTAAGTCCTCCAAAGCTCTTTTAAATTCCGATTCTAATACTGGATCCCCTATCTCTTCTAAATTGACTCCTGTTTCTTCTTCTATCACATCAGACAAATCTTTACCCTCATAGAGGCTTTCAATGTATTCTTTCCACCTATCTGCTCTCTCCTCTGCATTTAACAGTGGAATTCCCGTTGCACTCTTAATGTTACCACCGTTGCTTTTAATGTCACCAAAGGTTGTTTTGACTTTCCTGTATGCTGAGTCTGTCCTTCCGACAATCATATCTTTTTCGATGACTTCACATTTTTCCTGCATGCTACATACTATACCAGAAACAGACAAGTAAACGATCACATACGTAAGCAACTATTTCCGCTTTTTACTCCAGATGCAGTGATCAACTTAAGAGTAACGTTCTACGGGGAGGGGTGTGGAACGGCAGAAGTTTAGACGTGACAGGGAAGCTAGGAAATCTGAAATGGAAATGCTCGATCTAGATACAGTTGTGGTCAGTGAAATGAAATGTAAAGAAGACAAGGATTTCTGGACCGAAAAATTTAGGGTAATATCAGTAGCAACAGGACGTCATATAACGGGAGTAAGATTCGTTATGAATAGGAATGGAGGGTAGAGAGTGAATTACTGTGAATAGTTGAGTGATAGGGTTGTTATCATTAGATTCGACAGCAAGTTAACGCAGACAACAATAGTTTATTTGGAGCACAGTAGTGTATGGCAGTAAATCGTGGACTCTAGGAAAATCGAAAGAGAAGAGAATCGAAACGTTTGAGATGTGGCACTACAGGAGAATTGGGAAAATTTGGTTTACTTATAAGATAAGTAATGAAGAGGTTCTCCGTAGAATCGGCGAAGAAAGGAGACATATGGAAAATACTGACGAAAAGGGAGGATAGGGTGATAGGACGTGTGTTAAGATGTCAGGGAATAACTTGCGTGGTATGAGTAGTAGAGGACGTTGCAGAGGCTAAATATTGTAGAGAAAGATAGACATTGGAATACATCCAAGAAATAAGAAAACTGAGGACATAGTTTGCGACTGATACTCTAAGATGAAGACACTGGCACGGGAAATGGAAGTGCCAGATGGAGAACCGAGGACCTTCATCTGATTGCTTAGAGGCTTGATCGTTCACTACGTATTTCGAAACTCCGGCGGCTCACGTCTATGATATAGGACGATGTTACAGAAGGACTACTGTGTTGGTAATTTACAAAACTCGTTTCGCATTTCTGTCTGACAATCTCCAACAAATGTTTCCTATCTGCTCGTGTAGCGTAACATGCAGTGCGCCAGCTCGCGAAACTGGGCGCTTAGAAAGACCCAAATCGAATCCGAGCGGTGATAACTCTCAGCACTATGGGACTTAACATCTGAGGTCATCAGTCCCCTAGAACTTAGAACTACTTAGACCTAACTAACCTAAGGACACCACACACATCCATGCCCGAGGCAGGATTCGAACCTGCGACCGTAGTAGTCGCGCGGTTCCCGACTGAAGCGCCTAGAAACACTCGGCCACAGCGGCCGGCGAGCGGTGATTTAACGACTGTTAATCAGGTACAATGACCTGCACAGCAGTAATTTCTAACGGTTTTCCACGCTTGCTTTGGCAAATACTGGACTCTGCTTCAAATAATACGGTACTCCAATAGCTAAAAGACGTCACCAAACGAAAGGAAGTTTACGCTATCCACAGACAGTTGTCTCACGCGACTTTCCTCGATTAGCTTAACTGGTGACTATGTCAACAGGAAGGGCATCCGGCCACAGAGTTAAATCACATTTCCAAAACCATGAAAGCAGAGAACTCCTCACGATGGGATAAATAAAAGCAACGAGAATCTTAATGTAAGTTTTCCACGATTGTACTAGAAGACGTCAGTACAATTCCGCGACTCGCATCCTCATTGGCCAGGACTGTTCTCTGTATCTAAAGGTGTTGATTTATGAAAGACGTCAAACTTCTGTCTTTAATATCAACATCCGTACTTCGGAAACTGAAGCACGTGTCAGTAGAAGCCCGAAGTATCTCTGTTCATATCGTTATAGCAATACGTGAGCCAATGGATAGTTTTAATAAAGCAGAGGCACACCTCACGTAGCGAGTCGCATCTCAAGACAGTCATTTGAACGGTCAGCGACTTCGTATGTGTGGCAACAATGATGACGTCCCTTCTGACAGAACTGGACCAACGAGATATGCGGGCCCTGCAACGGACTTGTGACGTCACACTAGTAGGTTTGTCCTCCACACTTCGGGAACGGTCGGCTCCGTGCAGGGCCTACGAGTAATTAATATTTAATAGAAAAGGTACCCACTAAAGGTCTTAATTTGGTCGTGTTCTATTGAGAACTTGCATGCATTTAAATGCACAGTCAAAAATTATTAAACTCGTCTGGAATAGTTACTCACTCCCCGCTGGAGACAGCTTCTGGCACTCGTAAGACCTACAGTGTCTCGTGCGCCTCATGACAGTGCCGTGTCTCTAGAATCAGAAACTGGGAAGGACCATTGCCCTTACATAGCTTACCTAGCTGTAACGGTTCGGCCACAAACTCGTCATTACTGTAAGACGGAGGTGCCTTTCTTAGATCTGCAAGAATCGTAATTTGCTCTTGCACACGAGCGTTGTGGTTTGAATAGGCAGCAAGGGAGTCAGGTCTGAGGATGGTTCCAGCAAGGTAGCCAGAGTTCATGAAAACTCTTTATTATTCATTAAGCTAGACCAGATGCCGGTGCGCTCCCTCATGTGGTGGGTACAGCTTGGCGTCGTTACATTACGTCTTCTTAGCGGCGTGGCTGTGGCGGTTGTCCCTCAACTGGAAAGCATCAGGCCGACATGGCGCTGAATGGCAATGACGGGTCGCCATTAGTGGCCTCATTCAACTAATGAGCAGTCCGGCGAGTCGAACCTCGGACCCTGAGGAGACTGGACGTCACCTGGCTTGAGGATGCTGTCTTGCCTGACACACAGGTCCGCTGCCCACTGTCTTATAGTTCTGTCCAATATAGAATCTTCAACCGCTTTTTGAAAACGTTTTATTTAAAGAAAGGCGATCCTTTTAATGTGTATTTTTTGCGTAGGTTTCTATTTTATTTTTAAATTTCAAATAGTTTGCGCGAAGACGTGTTGTTTTCATCGTTAATATATCTTCTCCTACTAATTTCTTCATTAGGTGGTAACACGTGTTGGCACATTAACAGCATTATTTCTTTTCATCATTAATGCATCCACTTCTACCGAGCGAGGTGGCGCAGTGGTTAGCACACTGGAATCGCATTCGGGAGGACGACGGTTCAATCCCGTCTCCGGCCATCCTGATTTAGGTTTTCCGTGCTTTCCCTAAATCGTTTCAGGCGAATGCCGAGATGGTTCCTTTGAAAGGGCACGGCCGATTTCCTTCCCAATCCTTCCCTAACCCGAGCTTGCGCTCCGTCTCTAATGACCTCGTTGTCGACGGGACGTTAAACACTAACCACCACCACCACCATCCACTTCTGGTAATTTCTCCACTAGTAATTACCTCTAAACTGTCTTCCGTTTATTTAGATTAAGCTCGTTTTTGTGCCCGAATTTCTTTCTGATTATTAGACCCATTATAATGTCCCAAATCAGCTTCAAATGGTTCAAATGGCTCTGAGCACTATGGGACTTAACATCTGTGGTCATCAGTCCCCTAGAACTTAGAACTACTTAAACCTAACTAGCCTAAGGACATCACACACATCCATGCCCGAGGCAGGATTCGAACCTGCGACCGTAGCGGTAACGCGGTTTCAGACTGAAGCGCCTAGAACCGCACGGCCACACCGGCCGGCAAATCAGCTTCATCTTACGTTGCCGAGGAATACTGAACAGTTCACTGTTCATATCCTTTTCATAACAGAATCTTCAAACTGCATTGAGACCACAGAAGCGTTAGTAGCTGCATATGAACCGGCACGATGACAGGGACTCATCCAACTTTCTTTCGCCTCATTCTTCTTAGGAAATATATGAATCTAGTATCTGACTTTATTCGTTGTCTACCGTACGTAGTACACACACCAAACAATTATGTTTCTGTGGGAAAAATTTGAAAAATGCTCTTAGTACTCCTCAATACTCTGATAAATGTGGCGTAACTATGCGCTTAATTGTGAATCACGGATGATCCTGTTAAATGCAAGAGGTCCCAGGACGAATGGTCAATATTCAGGGATGTGACAAGACAATCGTTCGAAGCAAAAATGTTTAGCAAACATGGGCTCTAAAATGCAGAGCAAGTGTTCATTTCAGATACTGTGAAATTAGTCGCTTCTACTGGACGTTCTTTCCTTTCCATATTTTGAGAAGTGGTAGTATGGACCGAAATAAGAAAAATATATCAAGTAAACATGGACTCTGAAGTACATAGCTTAAGAGCTATGAGTATTTGTTCATATTCGCTACTGTGAAACATCTCTTCTACTGGAAAAGTGCTCCAAGTGCTTAAGGAATGAATATTAAAACCCATTTTACTACACAAATTTTTTTATTGTACTGAACCATACTACCTCCTTCGGAAATACTGAAAATAAAAAGCTTTCAGCAGAAGAGCTTTGTTTCATAGTATCGAAGATGAAGGGGTGCTCATAACTCTTCAAGTACACATTTTACAGCCTTTGTTTACTAGACGTTTTTGCTTCGACCGATCGTTCCCTTCATATCGCTGAGAACTGACCTTACCTCGTGGGACACGCCGTACACAGAAGTCTCAACGCTAGAGAATCGCAGCGAAATGGAGGATGGTCTGAGGGGGACTGATACTTGATGCAGCGACTGCCACTCGGTACTTAACGTAAACAAATGTAACATGTTGCGAATAAATAGGCAAAAAGGCTGATTTTTTGTGACCGCACAACCGCAGAACAATCACAGCAAGCAGATACTCACATCAAAAACGCGATGAAAACGCAATACTTTAGGACAGTGACGGGCTACTGTCAAGGAGATAACACAGCTTTCGGATTTTCTACATCTACATCTGCGTGATTGCTCTGCTAGCCACAACAAAGTGCCTGGCAGAGAGTTCAATGAACCACCTTCAAGCTGTCACTCTACCGTTCCACTCTCGAACGGTGAGAGGAGAAAACGAGCACTTAAATTTCTCTGTGCGAGACTTGATTTCTCTTATTTTATCGTGATGATCATTTCTCCGTATGAAGGTGGGTGCCAAAAGAATGTTTTCGCAATCGGAAGAGATAACTGATGATTGAAATTTCATGAGGAGATCCCGTCGCAACTAAAAACGCCTTTATTTTAATGATTTCCTCTCCAATTCGCGTATCATGTCTGTGGCACTATCTCCCCTATTTCGCGATAATACAAAACGAGCTGCCCTTCATTGTTCTTTTCCGATGTCATCCGTCAGTCCCCCCTGATGCGGATCCCACACCGCACAGCAATACTCTAGAATAGGTCGGACAAGCGTAGTGTAAGTAATCTCTTTGGTAGACCTGTTGCACCTTCTAAGTGTTCTGCCAATGAGTCGCAGTCTTTGGTTTGCTCTACCCACAATATTATCTATGTGATGTTCCAATTTCAGTTATTTGTAATTGTAATCCCTAAGTATTTAGTTGAATTTACAGCCCTCCGCTCTGTGTGACTTACCGCGTAATCAAAATTTAGCTGATTTCTTTTAGTACTCATGTGAATAACTTCACACTTTTCTTCATTAAGGGCCAATTACCACTTTTCGCACCATACAGATATATTATCTAAATCATTTTGCAGTTCGTTTTGATGATCTGATGATTTTTCAAGATGGTAAATGACAGCATTATCTGTAAGCAATGTAAGAGGGCTACTCAGATTGTCTCCTATGTCTTTAATATACATTAGGAGCATTAGAGGGCCTATAACACTTCTTTGGGGAACGCCGGATATTACTTCTGTTTTACTCGATGACTTTTCGTCTACTACTACGAACTGTGACCTTTCTGACAGGAAATCACGAATGCAGTCGCACAACTGAGGCGATGCTCCGTAGGCACGCAGTTTGGTTAGAAGACGCTTGTGTGGAAGCTTTCTCGAAATCTCAAAATTGGAATCAATTTGACATCCCACGTCGATGTGACTCATAGCTTGATAAATATAAGAGCTAGTTGCGTTTCACAAGAACGATATTTCCGGAATCTGTGCTGACTATGTGTCAATAAATCGTTTTCTTCGAGGTATGTTCGAGCGCAGTATAGGTTCCAAAACCTTACACGAAATCTACGTTAGTGATATGGGCCTGTAATTCATCGGATTATTCCTACTTCCCTTTTCGGGTATTGGTGTGACTTCAGCAATTTTCCAGTTTTTAGGTACCGACCCTTCCGTGAGCGAGCGGTTCTATATAATTGCTAAATATGGACCTATTGTATCAGCATACTCTGAGAGGAACCTGACTGGTATACAGTCTGGACCGGAGGCCTTGCCTTTCTTAAGTGATTTAAGCTGCTATGCTACACGGAGGATATCTACTTCTATGTTTCTCATCTTCACAGTTGTTCTTGGTTTGAATTCAGGGATATTTACTTCGTCTTTTGTGAAGGAGTTTCGGGAAACCGTGTTTAATAACTCTGATGGCAGTGCCTGTAAAGCAGAGACTTCACCTTTGTTATAGCGCAGTGAAGGTATAGATTGCTTTATGTATGACCAGAATATCTTCGGGTTTTCTGCCAGATTCGGAGACAGAGTTTCGTTGTGGAAATTATTAAAAGCATCTCGCATTGAAGTACTCGCTATATTTGAACTTCTGCAAAACTTTGCCGATTGTGGGGGCTTTGCGTTCTTTTAATTTTGACATGCTTTTTTCGTTGCTTCTGCAACAGCGATCTGACCCGTTTTGTGTACCATGTGGGATCAGTACCATCACTTATTAATTTATGTGGTATATACACTCCTGGAAATTGAAATAAGAACACCGTAAATTCATTGTCCCAGGAAGGGGAAACTTTATTGACACATCACATGATCACACTGACAGAACCACAGGCACATAGACACAGGCAACAGAGCATGCACAATGTCGGCACTAGTACAGTGTATATCCACCTTTCGCAGCAATGCAGGCTGCTATTCTCCCATGGAGACGATCGTAGAGATGCTGGATGTAGTCCTGTGGAACGGCTTGCCATGCCATTTCCACCTGGCGCCTCAGTTGGACCAGCGTTCGTGCTGGACGTGCAGACCGCGTGAGACGACGCTTCATCCAGTCCCAAACATGCTCAATGGGGGACAGATCCGGAGATCTTGCTGGCCAGGGTAGTTGACTTATACCTTCTAGAGCACGTTGGGTGGCACGGGATACATGCGGACGTGCATTGTCCTGTTGGAACAGCAAGTTCCTTTGCCGGTCTAGGAATGGTAGAACGATGGGTTCGATGACGGTTTGGATGTACCGTGCACTATTCAGTGTCCCCTTGACGATCACCAGTGGTGTACGGGCAGTGTAGGAGATCGCTCCCCGCACCATGATGCCGGGTGTTGGCCCTGTGTGCCTCGGTCGTATGCAGTCCTGATTGTGGCGCTCATCTGCACGGCGCCAAACACGCATACGACCATCATTGGCACCAAGGCAGAAGCGACTCTCATCGCTGAAGACGACACGTCTCCATTCGTCCCTCCATTCACGCCTGTCGCGACACCACTGGAGGCGGGCTGCACGATGTTGGGGTGTGAGCGGAAGACGGTGTGCGGGACCGTAGCCCAGCTTCATGGAGACGGTTGCGAATGGTCCTCGCCGATACCCCAGGAGCAACAGTGTCCCTAATGTGCTGGGAAGTGGCGGTGCGGTCCCCTACGGCACTGCGTAGGATCCTACGGTCTTGGCGTGCATCCGTGCGTCGCTGCGGTCCGGTCCCAGGTCGACGGGCACGTGCACCTTCCGTCGACCACTGGCGACAACATCAATGTACTGTGGAGATCTCACGCCCCACGTGTTGAGCAATTCGGCGGTACGTCCACCCGGCCTCCCGCATGCCCACTATACGCCCTCGCTCAAAGTCCGTCAACTGCACATACGGTTCACGTCCACGCTGACGCGGCATGCTACCAGAGTTAAAGACTGCGATGGAGCTCCGTATGCCACGGCAAACGGGCTGGCACTGACGGCGGCGGTGCACAAATGCTGCGCAGCTAGCGCCATTCGACTGCCAACACCGCGGTTCCTGGTGTGTCCGCTGTGCCGTGCGTGTGATCATTGCTTGTACAGCCCTCTCGCAGTGTCCGGAGCAAGTATGGTGGGTCTGACACACCGGTGTCAATGTGTTCTTTTTTCCATTTCAAGGAGTGTATCTCTCGATTCCTTTCGATACTATCTTTTTGAAATCATTCGACAAGTTTTCTACGCTTACATGGTCAGATCGGAAGGAGTGAAGACTGTCTCTGAAAAAGGCGCTAAGAGCAGTATTATCACTTTTTTTAAATGCTTATATATATACATTGAGTTTCTTTTTGATGGTTGTAGGTGTTAAGGTATTCAGCTAAGCAGCGACTGCCTTGTGGTCGCTAATCCCTGTAATTGTCACAATACCCTCTATCTGTCCAGGATTATTTGTTGCTAAGAAGTCAATTATGCTTTCGGAATCATTTACGTTTCGAGTGGGCTCATGAACTAATTGTTCAAAGTAAGATTCTGAGAAAGCACTTAGTGCAATTTCGGATGATGTTTTAGGCCTGCCGCCGGCTTTAAACGTATAATTTTTCCAACAGATAGAGGGTAGGTTGATATCACCACCGACTATAACTGTATGATTGAGGTACCTATTTGAAACGAGATTCTGGTTTCCTTTGAACTGTTCAGCAACTATATCTTCTGAGTCAGGTGGTCGGTAGAACGATACCGATTGTCAACTATAACCTCTAGTCATACTGTTTCGCCAGAACTATCTACTTCAATTTCACTACAAGGTAAACTGCTTCTGACAGCAATAAATAATTCACTACCAACTGTATTTAATCTATCCTCTCTGAACACCGTTAGATTGCTTGAAAAAATTTCGGCTGAACTTACTTCCGGCTTTAGCCAGCTTTCTGTTCCTGAAAGTATTTGAGCTTCAGTGCATTCTATTAGAGCTCGGAGCTCTGGTTCTTTCCCAACACAGCTATGACAATTTACAACTACAGCACTGATCGTTTCTACAACTACCTTATTTTTTTTTACCTGCCCTTTTTTAGACGGACTTTCTGTGGTTTCCCACCTTTTGACGTTCACCCTTTCTGTGGTTTCCTGTAACCCTTTAGCTTAAAAAACCACCCAGTGCCTTCCACGAGCCCCCACTACCCTCGCAGCTGCTTCCTGTGTGTTGCCGACTCCTGACCTATTATGCGGAACCCAGGAACCCACCACCCGACACAAGTCAAGGAATCTGCAGGCTACACGATCACAGAACCGCATGAGCCTCTGATTCAGACCCTCCACTCGGCTCTGTACCAAAGGACCACAGTCGGTTCTATCGACGATGCTGCAGATGGTGAGCTCCGCCTTAATCTCACAACCAAAACTGGCAGTCTTTACCATTTCCGCTAGCCGCCCGAAACCAGGGACAATCTACTATGATCTAAAGCGACACACTTCATTGGTACCGATACGAACCACAACCTGTATTTGGATGCACGTTGTACTCTTCATGGAATCCGGAAGCATCCTTTCCACATCCGGTATGCAAACGGAGTGCTCACTGGCTTCCTTCCCCTCCTTGGCAGACATGTTCATAAGGCATCCATTACGCGCCTAACAATGGAGATCCCAGCTGCCAGAAAACCCACCATCTGTGAAAGGCCAGACCTTGTGGGCCGAGAAGCTTCCTCTAGAACAGGGTGGATGTTTGCATCCGGATTAAATACTTCGTCAGACACAGATAAAGCCCGAAACCTGTCGTGAAACGAACCCTGGGAGGCCCTATGATCGACGTCTCGGAATGTCTTTCGCTGCCTCCCAGACTTTTGGAATGACCTCCCACTCCACCACAGGTGAGGGGTCAACCTAAGTGCAGGGCGGCCACATCAGTGGACCGATCGGGGAACACGTGGGACGTGCTCAACGTCCCTCGCATCCCCGCGTCCGATCCCCAACAGAGATGCCCTTGGCAGCAGCCTCAAGCTATGTGAAGGAAGCCAACACAGCCTGGAGCTGTGAGGGAAGGCTCACCAACAAAGCTTGCATCTGTACACAGCAATCGCAGTTTCGTATTTTTTATAGTTATGGTACGTGACGTTCACAACTCAATTATCCGTCCCCCAAAGTGCACGATGGATCTCTAAAAAATCCTGGAGAAAATTGTCTTAAAGATTTTCTGAGCTGATTCAATAGCCTAAAGAATATTTATTATTTGACAACAGCGTTGCTCTGTGGTAAAAAGCTCACCTGCTTTGATAGCCAACCAATGTAAACTTATAAACAAAGGTACATATGAACTTTAAAATACACTAACATGTAAAAAAAGTCGGTAACGTTCGAGACTGGTAATAGCTTCTTCGATTGTTATTTCGTCCGTAAGTTTTTTCGTTCAGTTCGGAAACCTACGTCATTTAAATATAAAATTAATCAAATATGTGGTAATTAAATCATATCTGTGATTTTTGTGAGAACATACATCCTCTTATTTCTAAATGCGTGTCGCACACACTTCTTAACAAAGGATTATTAATAACCATTATTTAAATTAAAAATCTTTAGATATTAAATTATTTTTATCCCCGAGTGTTTTACTCTTCATGGAAATTCAAGTAGAAGATCCTATTTCATTAAACATTTTGTGGCAGTAGAGAATCGAAAGTCGCCACCCACACTGCCTAAAGAATAGTCCGTCAAACTCCAAGGTATTAAAGATCGGAAAATTTCAAAACTAATTTTCTCGAGAATGTTTGAGACTTGCATCTAACTGCTCTGTACAACTTAACATACCATAAATACACTGACGCAAAAGAAACCGCAACATCGAAAAGAAAAAGGATGCAAATTAGGTTTGCTGTAAGTACACTCTGGAGTGGTTGCGAGGTTTAGTTACCTTTGGGATTGGACGTGGTGAGTTGATGTCAGTCGATAATGCCTTTAAGGCGACACAGATACCATTATCACCATCTCACTGAGTTTGAACGAGGTCGTGGAAGACGACTACGAGAAGCTGAACGTTCCTTCTGCAGTATTGCAGAAAAACTTGGGAGGAATGAAGCCATTGTAGATGACGGCCGGCGGCGGTGGTCGTGAGAATGAATAGCCGCAATAACACCGGTCTCCAGACGGCTATGGTACTACCGAGAGGGAAAACAGTAATGTTCTATGTATGACTCTAGCGCATAGTATTGCTTCTGCAGGAGCAATATGACCTAGAGTTGGCACCTCACTGACACGAAGAACTGTTCCAAATCGGTTACTTCAAGGGCAGCTCCGAGCCAGACGAACTGTAGCATGCATTCCACTGACCCCAAGCCATCACCATATGGGACTTCAGTGATGTCAAGCCAAAGTTCATTGGAGGGCAGGGTGAAGGTCTGTTGTGCTTGTTGATGAAAGCTGGTTCTGCCTCGGTGTCAAGCGTGTTGGTTTTGGAGGAGGGCAGTGGAGGGCCTGTAACCAACCTGTCTGCGTGCTAGACACACTGGATGTACAGCTGGAGTTTGGGCTGGGGTGCGATTTCGTATGACAGCAGGATCACTCTCGTAACACAAACATGGTTCAAATGGCTCTGGGCACTATTGGACTTAACATCGGACGTCATCAGTCCCCTAGACTTAGAACTACTTGAACCTAACTTACTACGGAGAGCACTCACATCCATGCCCGAGGCAGGATTCGAACCTGCGACCGTAGCAGCAGCGCGGTTCCGAACTGAAGCGCCTAGAACCGTTGTGACCCAGACTGCAAATTTGTAGCCTACCTCAGTCTAGTAAGTCGACCTGTTGTGCTGCTATTCATGAACAAAAGCATTCCCGAAATTGCTTTTCTCTGCATTAATTATCTATGGTGTTGCGATATGTTTCCGTCAGTGTATTTTTTTTAAAAAAAGCCGATTGCTGTGTTGTCTCCTCGTGGCAGGGCTTGCTGTGACGTCAGCATACTTCACATGATCCCTACTGTTTATTGTAGTAACTGTGTTTGAGCACGGTCGTAAAAAGCAAAGCAAATCCTCGGAAACCAGAGGTAACGCTCCAGTGTTGTGGTGAAAACTAACACTCGATATTTATTTTCACAATCAGTCGGTGACAACGAACAAAATAAAAGTGTAGGTCAAGCAACTCCTCCGTGTATCAGCAGACTGTCCTTAGGGCGCGCACACACGCAGCGCGGCGAGCGGTCAGCCGGAGGAGGCGGTGCTCTTGAAGACGCAGCCCATGAGGCGGCGCCACCAGGCCTCGCGCCGCGGCCCCGAGCACACGGCGCCGCTGCCGCTGTCCCTGGTGCCGCCCCCGCCGCCGCCGCAGCCGCCGCCGCTGCTGGTGGCGCCTCCGCTGCCCCCCGCGCCGCCGCCCCCGCTTCCGCCCCCGCGCAGCCGCAGGTAGTGTCGCAGTTCGCGCTGCAGCAGATAGTACTCCACCGGGTCGTACTGCCTGGCCGACAGCAGCAGCCGCTGCGTCTGTGGACAGCATTTCAGCCTGAGGTCTTTCATCACTGTGGTGGAGTGTCCTGAACTCACGACTGTGAACGAAGAAAAATGCAAATTAATTTACGTCAGTAGGAAAAACAAACCAGTAATGTTCGAACACAGTGAAAGTTCTGTTGGATTCCTTTCATGTTAATTTTTTAAAACTGTTGTCATTTACGGCATACATTCCACTTCTAAATTTACTGAGGTGTTTCTGACTATCTGGGAGGAGACTGAGCAGTGGAACGTGTCACTTTTACACATAATCAAGAACGATCTGTCACACTACCACATTTTAAAACACAGTTTATATGTAATTCATGTCACACAGTCTCATACGGAACCTACATCCGCTTTATTTTATGTACTGTATGTGATAAGATACTGTCATCCCACTTCCCTTCTGTGTGAAAGGATGAATGAGCAAATGTATTTCTAGTTGCATGCTTGATGGTAGCAGACAAGCCTGTCTGCTAGAGAACAGTAGGACCAACGTCGGAACAGGTAGCTACGCTTTCTAAAAGCAAAGAGGTTTCTAGTCTTAGTATGGTCCTGTCTGTCCCTTGTCATGTTGGTGTAGCAAGCTGTCACTCTGGTCACTTCCGTTTTGTATCTGGAAGCACCCTTGGTAGGGGCCCACGGCAGTCTGTCCGCGGCGAGCGTCTGAAGTGGTAAGATCTCGGGCTAAGCACGTCTCTGCTAAGTCCGTAGGACAATGGATTTCTTAAGTTCAGCATAATTGAAAATGTAATCACCTTTATTTCAGGTTTAGATCTAAAATATCTGATGTTATCTTAAATTGCAACGCAGTGTAATTCGAGTGTGAAGTTTAGAATATCTTCCAGTAGCTGCTTTGTCACTACTTTGTGAGTAAAGTGAATCCACGTGTGGATGATCCGTAACTCTAACTAAGATCATCAATCTTAAATGCGAATGTGCGTGAGATTATAACGTCTCGTCTTGACAATGTTTTTTTTTTCTTTATGTTCAACTCACGTGGGGTGTACTTTGTCAGACGAGTACCACGTGCTTATACAATTGTTTGTCCCATCAGGTTAATAGTAAGACGATAGTAACCAGTTCGAGGTTTTTCTTTTGTAATTTGTGTTTCGATGTAATTTATTTTAATTATCAAAATTATTGTGGAGTTACACTCTCTGTGAAAACCAAGTTGACCACGTGAAGCATGTAGTGTAATCTTCAAAGTAGCCCTCAGCTATTTTTTTCGGGAAGATTTCACAAAGAGTTACTATGAATTTAGTATACCAGTGAGTGGTAATTTCATGGCGGACAGCATTGCGCTACGAACGTAAGTTCTTTGAGCGAAAATTGAATCGGTTGGCTGTGGTTAATTTCCTCTTGCATACGTTTCAACGTTCTTCGTGTGTGATTTTATGAACGCAGTGTTTTATGCTGTCTCCCAATCTTGGCTCCATATTCGATGTGTTTCGTAAGATTACAAACTCACATTTTCACAATCCTAAATAAGGTACCAGTTTAGTTATGAATCAAGTTTAATATGCTGAAATTTTAACGGAACAATGATCAATGTTAAAATAAATGTCCAAATATAAACTGATTTATTTCTTTTTATTTAAATTGTCTTTATATATATATATATATATATATATATATATATCACACGTTATCGTAAGTTGACTACTAAAAGATTATAATTAATGTTAGTCTGGTTGGGAATTTGGTAAGCTTGACTGCATACCTGGTGAAATAGTTGCTCAGTAATGCGAGGTTAACTTCCCCAGATAGCTCACAGCTTCTAACCCGCTTTTATTGTCTTGAATATCAGCACCGCTTTCAGAACAAATTAATGCATCAACATTACAACAGCATTAGTAGTGTCCATCGTGACACAGTCACGTCGTTTAAATATCTGGGCGTAACTTTGCAAAGCGATAGGAAATGGAACGAGCAGATGAGGATTGTAACTTCCTGGCAGATTAAAACTCTATTCTGGACCGAGACTCACACTCGGGACCTATGCCTTTCGCGGGCAAGTACTCTACCAACTGAGCCATCCAAGCACGACTCGCGACTCCTCCTCACAGCTTCAATTCCGCCAGTACCTGTCTCCCGCCTTCTAAACTTAACAGAAGCTCTACTGCAAACCTTGCGGAACTAGCTCTCATAGAAGAAAGGATATTGCCTAGACATGGCTTAGCCACAGCCTGGAGAAGGTTTCCAGAATGAAATTTTCACTCTGCAACGGAGTGTGCGCTGACATGAAACTTCCTGGCAGGTTAAAACTGGGTGCCGGACCGAGACTCGATTTCGGGACCTTCAGGTGAGGAATGTGCTAGTGAAGGTGAATGGTCGAATTCGGTTTATTGGGAGGACTTGGGGAAGTGTGGTTCATCGGTAAAGGACAGTGCATATAGGATGCTACTGCTACCTATTCTTGAGTACCGGTCGATTGTTTGGGATCTGTACCATGTTGGATTAAAGGAAGACATCGAAGTAATTCGGAGGCAGGCTCCCAGATTTGTTACCGATAGGTTCGAATAACACACAAGTGTTACGGAGGTGCTTCAGGAACTGAAATGAGAATCTCTGAAGGAAGGCAATATTCTTTTCGACGAATGCTGCTGAGATAATTTAGAGACGAGATCGGGCATTTGAAACTGACTGCAGAAAGATTCTACTGACGCCAATGTACAATCCGCGTGGGGACCACGAAGATACGAGAAATTAGGGCTGATACAGAGGCATACATACACAGTGGCTTTCTCTCGCTCTATTTGCGACGGACCAGGGAAGGACCTGACTAGTGGTGGTATAGGGTACCTTCCGCCACCTACCGCGCGCTGACATGTGGAATACGTATATAGAAGTAGATGTACGATCTTCATTTCGCCAGGTTGTATCAAAACATGGCCATATCGATGGTTTGGAGAGATAGCCCCTATCAATGGTGCAGGTACGAAGAAGGCTCAAAATCTAATAGAGAAAAAGCCGAGATAGAAATACAGTTAACGAATTAAGCGGAAGAAATACGTGAGTTCTCTTACTCTTCCCATTCCTGTCTTCTGCCTACTAGAAGTCTTTCCTAGGGTTCAGAGAGAAACGCAAGTAACTGTCACGGTGTCTTTGTATAGCGTCAATTCGTCCAAGTAGTACCATAAAGAAACGACTACTACCGAACAGATGTCCATCGCTACCGTGGCTTATGTGGCAACAGTGCGCTCGGTTCACACAGCTGGCACCTACACAACTTCCTCCTGTTCAGCAATGAAGCTCATGTTCTAGGCAGGGATCCATATTGTGTTTCTGAAATTTCGCACAGAAGACAAGAAAAAATCTCGAAAATGATAACATTTCTACAAACTTTCCCCAAAATCTTAAACCTAACTATTCCTTTAAACTGTTATGCTTCATCAGTGATGGCAGTTTGATGAAATGGAATTATTTGTTAGTGGCCTAAAAATTATTGGAAATGTTAAAAAAGGATATAAACTAAATTTCTTTTCTGGTATAGGAGTGCCACACTTGCTTTCTTCACGTATTTTTCATTGTTCTGTTGATTAAGCATTAGAGCACCAACTATATCTCACTTCAAAACTCGACATCTCTATCCACTACGCTACTGTGAACACACAAAATATATGTATATGTTTTTTATTTACAACTCCTTGGGATTCTTAACCTTACATTTAATTATAACAAATCATACCAATACCGATGCTTTTCGAGAGATCCTCAATATTTGGAACAGCATACATTTATAGGACATGAGTTGTAACATAAAACCCATCAAATTTAAGCTTCAATGACAATGACGAAATCCAGTATGCGGTCTCCCCAGAACTTGATAAGACCATGAAAGGTGATAGCATCCCAGACAGTCGAAACCGGCCATGTACACGTAGTACTGACGTCACGGAGAGTATCACCGCAATAAGACTAACGTCTCCCGCAGAAGGAAGGTATAGCAATTGATCTGAAGAGAGACTGACATCTAGTGAACATCTAGAAAAATAAACATGTGTCATTCTGACTAAAATATCCGAGATAGCATTAGTGGTAAGGCTAGGCTGATGAAATACTTCCAGAGTTTCCTTCGTACCGAAATTTTCCCCTCCAAAAATTTCCCCACGGTTTCCGTTTCCCGAAGAAATCCCCCAAAAAACTATTTTCTCCAACACTGCAAAAAAGAAAAGAAAAGCAATCAGGAGGTGCAGGCTCTACGTCCTGCGGCATTGTATGGTCTCTAATGTTGGCGAATGACTCTTGAAGACAAAAGCAACGTAGGCTGGGAGAACATGCAATTTTCTAGCCACTACTTTCCCTGCTCCAAAGTTTCGGTTAGTACGATCTATATAAAAAATAATTCAAAAACAAGCCTTCTTTGGATGGGAACTAATATTACGAAAATTGTTCGTTTTTGTGTCTATAAGTGGCTAACAACTCTGTTCATCAAATGATCTTCAATGAGAGGGGGATCTGACCTATTCTTGTGAGTAATTATTAAGTGATTGCTAATGCATTCAACGTACGGTGCTTCCCTTTAAGATACTTGACGATGGTCTAAGATAATTGTACTGTCATACAACCAAGAAATGAAAACGTGGGAGGAGCAGGCGGCACGATAACGCATAAATTGTTCATCTAGGTGAAAAGCTTGTGTAAATAAACGTACACTCTGCTATAGGTCTCTTGTCTATAGACTATGACACAGTTGCTGATCTTGACTTCTACAGCATAAATAATTAATTTGCTTCACTGAAAGCACGGAAATGGACTGTAGGACCTCAGTGGCTGGAAGCAGGTATTTTTCAACTTTTAACTATACCCCTTCTTGTTTAATCTAATTAATAATTTAATCTCTGTTAATAATTTATGAGTAGTAAGTAAATATCTGTTATTTATTACATATTATACGAAAACCAATGTACCACGACTAACAAAAAGATGTAGGCTTTGTCTTAGTTTTAATTTCTTTAAACAGTTCACACAAGTTGTAAAAGGGTCCTTCAACAAATGAATAAGATATCTTTAAAGGGGATTAAGTTAACCATCACACATTTGTGGGAAATTTAGGAAAACTGTTTAATTTCTTTAATTAATTTACGATCAGATTTATTGTCATTGTTACACAGTGAATTGACAAGACATGGGGTAGTGATATGCACAAATACAAATGGCAAGAGTATCGCGTACACAAGGTATAAAAGGGCAGTGCAGTGGTAGATCTGTCATTTGTACTCAGGTGATTCATGTGAAAAGGTTTTCGACGAGGCTATGGCCGGAAGACGGGAATTGATGGACTTATAACGGTTAATGTTAATTGGAGCTGAACGTATGGGGCATTTCACTTCGGAAATCGTTAGGGAATTCAATATTCCGAGATCCAAAGTGCGAAGAGTATGCTGAGATTTCCAAATTTCAGAAATTACCTCTCACCACAGACAACGTAGTGGCCGACGGCCTTCACTTAACGACCGAGAACACCGGCACTTGTGTAGACGGTTGTCATTGCTAACAGACAAGCAGCACTGCGTAAAATAACAGCAGAATCGATGGCGACTAACGTATCTGGTAGGACAGTGCGGCGAAATGTGGCGTTAATGCGTTACGGTGGGAGACGGCTGGCGTGAGTAACTTTGTTACCAGTATGATATCGCCTGCCGTGCCTCTTATGGGCTCGCGACCACATCGATTGTGTGGTATCAACTTTCGATACCACACTTGTTAGGGGTTGCAGTTATCGACGGCGGTCCGTACTAGTATTGCTGGACCCGCGAGTCGAGACTAGCGCCGCTAGCGCCTTCCGCGTGCGCTCGGACACTCTTGCTCGGGACGAGTCTTCAGTTGATAGGAAGCAACCTATAACAAGGCGCCTAGTTAACGTATGGCCTATGTGATGCCTCTATAGCTCTCTGTTTGTAATTATATTCCTCCTGATTATGAAGACACCTGTACCACCAGTTGAGTACAATCTTATTTTTTACCAACGATTTCTATTTATATTAGTCGTTGTACACAAAGACCATGCTGGCAGCTCCTTATCGAGTTCACTGACAAACCTGCTGTATATGCAAATAAGAGATTTGTACGTTCTATTTAGTACTGGCCACCAGTCATTCACATTGGTGACGATTCGTTCGTCGTCATCAGAAATGATTGGACGCTGCACGACCGGAAAACTGTCAACTGGTCAGATGAACCCAGATTTCAAGTGTGGCACAGACCACACGAAACCATGGGCCCAAGTTGTCAAGACGGGACTGAGAAAGTTGATGGTGGTTCCACAATGGTGTGGGTTGTCTTTACGTGGATTCGACCGGGTCTTTTGGTCCAAATAAACCGATTACTGTGTGGAAATGGTTATGTCCAGCTACTTGGAGACCATTTTCAGCAATTCGTGGACTTGATTTTCAACGATGTTATGTCATCTGACCACAATTATTCATGATTGATTTGAAGAACGTTTTGGACAATTCGAGCGAATGATTTGACCACCCAAGACCCTAGATGAATCCCATCGAGCATTTATGGGACATAGCCTAATCGAGAGGTCAGTCCTTGCACAAAATTCTGCACTGGCAACACTTTCTCAATTACGGACGGCTATGTTTAAATACTTCCGACTCGAGTTGCATCACTACGCCGGGCAAAAGTAGGTCTGACGCAATATCAGGAAGTATTCCATAACTTTTGTCACCTCACTATATTGTATCATGCGAACGCGAATGTGAGACAGGAGAATGATTTTCTAATGTCATATTTTGGTATTGTAATTCAGGATTAAAAGCTAAGAACCGCTGTATTTAAAATATATTACGTGTAAAAGACACTGAACCTGCACACTCTTTCCTAATCACACTAACATTGATTGCATGTAATATAACACGTGCAGTTCTCCAACAATAGTCCGTGTTTGACAGTCCAGTCACTCGTCTTGGCTGTAGCTCTTTACAGGTAACTTCAAGATTTATTCACACACAGGTAGGTGTTCGTCAGAGAGATTAAGTTGGATTTTTTCAAGTCCTTGGTTCTATTAGGCTTAATTGGTACCTTACCTGATGGATACGCTACTTTTTCTGGCACACTCAACGTATCAAGTAGGAGGTCTTAACGACAAGTATAACTAATCAGTCCTCTGAACATCATAGAAGCTGTAATACAATCCTTCCCTGTGTTGTCGAAACTAGAACGTGAAAAAGTGCTGACAGACAGAATCACTTTTTCTTATGTTCCAGTACTCTGAGTGTCTTCAGAAATTCTGATCTTCCTGTAGCGCAGATAGCACAGTGACTTGCAGCCTAGTATTTCAGTAGCAGCAATCTCTCTAACGACAAATATACTTGCTTTCAAACTTGCAAGAATCGCCTCTGTGACGTCATCGATCTTAATCAAATGTCGTGTTTCCCTAATTTCCTTTTCATAATGCCGAATTCCCAATTGCAGGGTAAAGAACTGTGCCCCCTCACTGTTATCTGATGCTGAAATTTGTTAAATTTCCCTGAATCTGTTAGGTATGACAGATGTATGCTGAGAGTGCGATTATTATTCTGAACTGAGCGACTGACTGAGAATAGACGACAATTCGTGTATTCTTGTGGTATAGTCTTGGAAGCACTCGGTGTGTTAGAAATAGTAGTTGAACTATAACTTTATGTCTGGTCGTGCAAGAGCGTGTATTCAATGTTGATGAAAGCGCAGAGTGATGCATACAGGTTTAGTCACCTAGTCTATCCATCCACCTCGAAACTGCTCTAAAACCAATGAGTGTCAGTCATTGCACACGTACATCCAATGCACACCGATAGTTGCAGAACGAATTGTCCAGTTGTGCTGAGCCGGTCTGCACGGATAATGGCATCCGCGCAATTCGCAGTCGTTGTAATAGCATACCCTGAAGCTAAGTATCTACCCATACAACATTCTTGAATCATTGTCAACGGGGCTGCAAGCTGAAAGTTTGGTTACTTTCTCGTGATGTTATTGTTGTAGTCTTCAGTCCATAGACTGGTTTGATGCAGCTCTCCATGCTACTCTATCCTGTGCAAGCCTCTTCATCTCCGAGTAACTATTGAAATCTACATCCTTCTGAATCTGCTTACTGCATTCATCTCTTGGTCTCTCTCTACGATTTTTACCCCATATATCTCCCTCCAGTACTAGTTCTCCTCTCCCCATTTCTATTCAATACTTTCACATTAGTTACGTGATCTACCCATCTTATCTTCAGCATCCTTCTGTAGTACCACATTTCAAAATTTTCTATTCTCTTCTAGTCTAAACTGTTTTCCACACAAATACTTTGAGAAAAGACTTCCTGGCACTTAAATCTATACTCGATACTAACAAATTTCTCTTCTCTTTTCTGGCCATAGCCAGGGTACATTTTATATCCTCCCTACTTCGACCATCATCAAAAATTTCGCTGCCCACGCAGTACAACTCCTCTACTTCAACTGTCTCATTTCCTAATTCCCTCAGCAACACCTGATCTCGACGACTTTCTATTACCCTCGTTTCGCTTTTGCTGATGTTCATCTTATATCGTTCTTTAAAGACAAAGTCCATTCTGAACAACTGTCTTCTAAGTCCTTTGCTGTCCCTGGCAGATATACGAAATCGTCAGCAAACCTCAAATTTTTTATTTCTTCTCCCAAGAATTTAATTCCTACTCCAAACTTTTCTTTCTTTTCTTTCCTTTACTGCTTGCTCAATATACAGATTGAATCACATTGTGTATAGGCTACAACCTTGTCTCATTTATTCTGAACCCTTCCGTCTCGTGCCAGTCGACTCTTATAACTGCCGCCTGGTGCGTGTACAAATTGTAAATAGCCTTTTGCTCTCTGTATTTTACACCTGCCTCCTTTGGAATTTGAAAGAGAGTATTCCAGTCAACACTGTCAAAAGAAGCTTTCCCCAAGTCTACAAATGCTATAAACGTAGGTTTGCCTTTCCTTAACCTACTTTCTATGAAAACTTGTGGGCTCAGTATCGCCTTGCGTGTTGCTTTATTTCTCCGGAATCCAAACTGATCCTCCCCGAGGTCCGCTTCTACCAGCTTTCCATTCCACTCTAAGGGATTCGTGTTAGCATTTTGCAGCTGTGACTTATTAAACTGATAGTTCGGTAATTTTCATACCCGTCAGCACCTGCTTTATCTGGAATTTTTCAGCGTCAAACCAAAGAAGCTATTTTATGTAATCTCTTACTCATTCACTGTCATTCGATGAGTTATTCATGACAAGACTGCCTACGAGCTTATTGTAAATGAGCGATTTGTTCACTAGATTTTGTAATAATTTATGAGAAATATTAAACACATATTAAACCTCTGAAGAGTAGTTACGTGATTTCGTAGCTAGTGGATGTACATACGAGCTCCGTTACAACCCTCGCCCTTTTGCACAATGGACAGAAGTCCCACGGTACAACAGGTGGTACTGCACAACTGCACCGCTGCAAGATCACTATGGAATATGGTGACACTAATTCTGAACAGCATCAGGGTGACGGATCACTTCGTGAAGTAGTTACCCTCAGCAACGCAAATACGAACCTAAATGTACTGTATCATTACAACTTTTTGGTGACCATATTTCCACTGTCGTGTTTCCTTGAGCTTGCCACTTTTCGCCGCCTGACGTTATTCGCGTCTATATAAACTTGTGAATTAAACTTGCCAGAACCACCTCAGAAACGCACCAGATGAAGAAGCGAAATTGTGCAGACTACTATTTACGTCAGGCACAGATGGCTGGTAAAACGTTTCGAAAACGGGCAAACATTAGCTGACGTAGCTGACCATTTACGGCGACCGTCACCTTGCGCTACGACAGAAAATGTTCTGAAAGTATGTGATTTAATTCTGCAAGATCATAGAGGGGACCATCAAAGACGTCCGTTACTTCTTGGAAATAAGCTACGATGCACGTAACGTATTCTGCCAGAAAAGTTGAACCTGAGAAGAATTACTACGATTTTTGTGCTATAATTACTTCAAAACGACTGCTAACAAGTTTGCAGACAATTGAAAAAACTATGTCCAGACAATCTTTCAAACGCTGTGATTGATGAGGGGGTTTAGGTAACTAAGCAAAAATTGTAGCAATGAAAGAGTAATACGTTTCCTCGACCATGAAGTCCTTCAGTGTCTTATCGCGTTTGAGGGAGGACATGAACAGAATACGTCCACAGACGTGCCATAAGAACGACTAGCTACTCAGCAACCATGACAGTAAAAGACTTCATACAGCCTACATTACACAGAAATTTTAGACTATAAACACGAACACACCTGTTACCCGGCGACCGTGTGGCTTCTTCCTCTGTCCCAAGATGAAAATCAAGCTGAAGGTGTGAAGACTGGGTACAGTGGCGGACATTCAAATTCACCAAAAAAATCTACCATGATGCATTATTCAAAAGCAACAGAAGCTTCGATATTGGTGTATTCTCTCCATAGGAGACTACTTTGAAGGTGACATAGGTAACACACAATAATTAATACAGGGAGGCCAGAAATAGTCTGAAAAGCTTGTAAGGGGGCGCAGAGAAATAAATATTAAGAAAAAAATGATAAGTTGCTTCGTTTTCGAGTTGATTAACGTTGAAGTTAGCTAATCACCCGTTGCGCGCGCAAATTCAAGGGGCCTGATAGAGAATATGTTGCCAAAGTTGTTCATAGTTTGGTTTCTCAAAACCGAACAAGAGAGAGATACAAAAATAGGATATAGGATGGTAAGCATCGAACCCGATCCAAAATCTAAGCAGTCTTGTGCGATTACATCTACGCTGTGAGGACAACTGACATTAAATGGGTATCGCGGGCCGCTTGAATTTTCGCGCGCAACGGCCTGATAGGCTAACTTGAACCCTAATTAGATCGGAAGCGACGTAACGTATGGAATTGTTTTCTCAATAGTTTTTTCTCAGCATAACTTACCCTGCAACGACCTTACAAGCTTCCCTGACTCTTTCTGACCTCCCTCTCTAGACAGCTTCACAAAAAACGTGAAGCACCCAAAATGCCTACACAAAAGAAAACGAAGTAAATATCCCAGAATTCTAATCAAAGACAGCTGCCAGCATGAGTAATGTAGAAGTAAATATCCTCGGAGTAGAGAAGCAGTTTATATCAAAGCAAGTCTTCTGGTCCAGACTCTGTTCCAATTAGGTTCCCTTCGGAGTATGCTGATGCATCAGCTCCATACTTAACAATCGTATACAACCGTTCGCTCGACGAAAGAACCGCACCCAAAGACTGGAAAGTTCCACAGGTCACACCAATATTAAAGAAAGGCAGTAGGAGAAATGCACTAAATTACGTCGATATGCAGCAGGATTCTGGAACATATATTGCTTTCGAACATAATGAATTACCTCGAAGAAAACGGTCTATTAACAGACAGTCAACAGTACTTTATAAAACATCGTTCTTGTGAAACACAAATTACTCTTTATTCGCAAGAAGTCTTGAGTGCTATTGATAAGGGATTTCAGATCGATTCCGTATTTTTGGATTTCCGGAAGGCTTTTGACACTGTACCACACAAGCGGCTTGTAGTGAAATTGCGTGCTTATGGAATTTCGTCTCAGTTATGTGACTGGATTCGTGATTTCCTGTCACAGAGGTCACAGTTCGTAGTAATTGACGGAAAGTCATCGAGTTCCCCAAGGTAGTGTTATAGGCCCTTTGCTGTTCCTTATCTATTTAAACGATTTGGGAGACAATCTGAGCAGCCTTCTTAGGTTGTTTGCAGATGACGCGGGTCGTTTATCGACTAATAAAGTCACCAGAAGATCAAAACAAATTGCAAGACGATTTAAAAAAGATATCGGAATGGTGCGAAAATAGGCAGTTGACCATAAATAGCGAAAAGTGTAAGGTCATCCACATGAGTGATAAAAGGGATTCGTTAAACTTCGGTTTCACGATTCATCAGTCAAACCTTACGGCCGTAAATTCAACTAAGCACCAAGGAATTACAATTATGAACAACTTAAATTGGGAGGAAAACATAGAAAATGTTATGCGGAAGGTTAACCAAAGACTACGTAGTATTGACAGGAAACTTAGGAAATGTGACAGATCTACTAAGGAGACCGCCTATACTACGCTTGTCCGTCCTCTTTTAGCATACAGCTGCGCGGTGTGGGATCCTTACCAGATAGGACTGACAGAGTACATCGAAAAAGTTCAAAGAAGGGCAACACGTTTTGTATTATCGCAAAGTATGTGAGAGAGTTCACTAAAATGGAACAGGATTTGAGCTGGACATCATTAAAAGAAAGGCGTTTTTCGTTGCGACGGAATCTTCTCACTAAATTCCAATCACCAACTTTCTCCTCCGAATGCAAAAATATTTTATAGACCCCGACCAGCATAGGAAGAAACGATCACCACGACAAAATAAGGGAAATCAGAGCTCGTACGGAAAGATATTGGTGTTCGTTCTTTCCGCTCGCTGTACGAGATTGGAATAATAGACAATTTTGAAGGTGCTTCGATGAACCCTCTGCCAGGAACTTAAGTGTGTTTTGCAGAGTATCTATGTAGATGTAGATGTAGATGTTGAAAAGGGAGTGAAGAAATAATATGTAACATCACTGCTTGAGAGGATTTGCGATGATATTCCAGTAATTACAAAACTGAGTCAAATTTACACATACTTTCATAGTATGCTCAACGTGGCACACTGTCTAGCCTGGATGTATGAGCTGATTGGGACAGGAAGGGTATCATAAAGATACAGGTGAGAGCTCATTGTGGCTTGCTGGGCGGCAGCTGTGGCAACTGGTACTTGATATCTTTGATACGAGCACTAGGGCGGAGTCAGCGTCCTAGCCTGTAACAAACATGTTCTATCGGGGACAGATATAGGGAATTGCTTGCCACGGGAGCGCCTCAACAGCACGAAGACTATTCACTGAGTTAGGTACCATGTGTGGACGAGCATTGTCCTGTTGAAGTATGACATCCCGATACTGCAGCACGAGAACGTAAGATGTCCATGATGAACCCTCGTGCCGTCAAAGTTCCCTCAGTCAGTGCCGCTGTGATCTGAAGCAGTGCGCGATGCCTCTCTACACCATGACACCAGGAGTAACACCACTGTGACTCTGCAAAACATTGGAAGAATGGGACCCTTCACCAGGTTGCCACCTTACTTGTAGATGACGGTCATCCAGGGTACTGCAGAACCTCAACTTATCGCAGAGCACAGTGCGAGGACATTCATCAGCAGTCTTTGCTTTCTGGTCACGACAGCACTTCAACTGCAGCAGTTTGCGTTGTGATTTGAAAGGTGGCCTATGCATGGGACAGTTATTTCCTTGCCCAGCAGCTGCAGGGTCTCCGACAACTAGTAGGTGATGATACAGAATTTGAAAGGAGTAAGCTGAGGCACATTTGTATGTGGCACCCAAATATGATCTTATAAGCAATGTATGTCTTGGATAGGCTTTATATTGCAGACCCAGAGATTACTAGTGTTGGAGTAAGAGAGCACATGGCGCACAGTTGTATTTTGCTGTCTGTGAAGGAAAGACGATGGAGTAGGCAGTTTTTGTAGTGTATTGTGTGAAGCCACCAAGAGTTAGATTAATTCAGGTATGTCAGTATTGTTGAACTTGGAAGCAGAAGCCTTCATGTAAGCAAGGTAAGGATGTTAAACAATTATGATTTCTGCTTTTGACAGTGCGTTAGTATAGATGAGCTGGCTAATAATTTGAGACTGTTGAGTAAACCCAGAATGTACATAAACTGTTTTGATAAAAAGGCTAGTTACATATTTCACTATGTAATGTTTCTAAGATTTGTTAACAGAGCTATGTTTAATTTGATGAATAGCATTTTTAGGATTAATATCAATTATATACTGTATCTACGTGAACCAAGAAGGAAAAATTAGAATGGAAGGCCAAGTACGGAGTGCTCAGATTAAAAAGGCTATAGGACAGGGATGTATTGTTTCGCCCCTCCTGTTCATTCCTTGCATCGAAGAAGCAATGACGGAAATAAAAGATAGGTTCAATAGTGGGATTAAATTTTAAGGTCATAAAGTTCACTGATGACGTCGCTATCCTGAGTGAAAGTGAAGAAGAATTACAGGATCTGTTGAATGGAATGAACAGTCTAATGAATACAGAATATGGACTGAGAGTAAATCGAAGAATGGCGAAAGCAGTGAGAAGTAAGAAAGAGAGATATTGGAATGCATCCAGCAGACAATTGAGGCCGTAGATTGCCAGTGCTATACTGAAATGAAAAGTTTGGCATAGGAGAGGAATTCGTGGCGGGCAGCACCAAAGCAGTCAGAAGATGATTGACTCAAGAAATGGTTCAAATGGCTCTGAGCACTATGGGACTCAACTGCTGAGGTCATTAGTCCCCTAGAACTTAGAACTAGTTAAACCTAACTAACCTATGGACATCACAAACATCCATGATCGAGGCAGGATTCGAACCTGCAACCGTAGCGGTCTTGCGGTTCCAGACTGCAGCGCCTTTAACCGCACGGCCACTTCGGCCGGCTGATTGACTCAAAAAAGTATACAACTTCAGTTTGACTTTATGAGTTTCCCCGAATAATTATCACGTACGGTATTAGAGTGAAAGTAAGGGAAATGTAGTGGCGTTTTTTATTTTTATACCATCTGTGTGACGACATCTGCATTGCTAATAAAGATTTGTGAAGGCTCTTTAGCTGTTTTGTGGTATGATCCTCCAAACTGAATTTATTCTGCAAATGTAATCCCAGAAATTTAACACTAGCAATCTCTTCTGTCTGCTTTTGATAATATTTCACAATCAGACATTCACTACCTTCGCAAGAAATTTAATTATGTCGCCGAGTTTCTTTTGTTGTAATGAAACCACATCCTTCTTTTTTTGGTATTTGGAAAAAGATTCTAAGGGAAGTTCAGCGACATAACATATACAGAAATTGGTCAAATAGTATCAATATAACAGTGCCGCAAGTCACTATTTCCCCCATCAGGAGAAGTGGTTCTGCAAACGGCTGTCCTACTTATGTTATAGAACTACTTAAAACCTAACTAACTTAAGGACATCACACACATCCACGTCTGAGGCAGGATTCGAACCAGCGACCGTAGCAGCAGCACGGTTCCGGAATGAAGTGCTTAGAACAGCTCGGCCACAGCGGCCGGCTATATTTCATATGCACGTAAGTTATTTCGATAGTATTGTTACACCTCAACCTGTATAATTCACATATAACGTGCCAATAAGAAGTTGTACATGAAAGCTTTAGTTCTAATGGCCTTTTTGTGGAGCAGCACATAGATTCTCACCAGAGCGTTTTTAGCGTCTGACGAAGTGTTTCTTGCAATTACGAACAGTGACCAAGTTCCCGATCTGTTGCTAAAAGTTGTCGAA
This sequence comes from Schistocerca piceifrons, assembly GCF_021461385.2. Classification (NCBI taxonomy): domain Eukaryota; kingdom Metazoa; phylum Arthropoda; class Insecta; order Orthoptera; family Acrididae; genus Schistocerca; species Schistocerca piceifrons. The sequence goes on along the minus strand of NC_060139.1, from coordinate 1,020,608,489 downwards.
TGACGTGTTTTTATAATTTTTGATTGGTGCGAATGAATAAAAGCCGGTAGTTAAGACTATCGTCCTTTGCTCATCATTCGTAAGAGTCATAAGTAAACTATTTGATTGTAAATAAAAGTGAAGGTGCACTTGAAAATATAATTTTTTAGTTAAATTGACACATATTTCAAACAACTGATGACGCTGTTACATTGACCTGGATCTACGTTGCGTGCCAAACTGCGAGTCACCATACGTTGCATGGCAGAGAGTACCTGGTACCACAGGTAGTCAATCCTTTTCCTGTCCCACTTCAAAATGCAGCGAGGGTCTGTCAATTTCCCTCAGTACGAGTACCAGTTTCCGTCATCTTCGCGGTCAAAAAAATGGTTCAAATGGCTCTGAGCACTATGGGACTTAACATCTATGGTCATCAGTCCCCTAGAACTTAGAACTACTTAAACCTAACTAACCTAAGGCCATCACACAACACCCAGTCATCACGAGGCAGAGAAAATCCCTGACCCTGCCGGGAATCGAACCCGGGAACCCGCGCGCGGGAAGCGAGAACGCTACCGCACGACCACGAGCTGCGGACTCTTCGCGGTCATTAAGAGAAATGTACTACGCGGTGGCAGTTGAACCGATCTGCGGCTAGCCACAAATGCCGGTTGTTTAAATTTTTCAGTACTGTTCCGTGCAAAGAACGTCGTCTTCGCTCTAAGGATTCTCATTTGAGTTCACGAAGCATCTACACAATACTCGCGTCTTGACTGAATCTTCCAGAAACATTTATACCAGCTCTCATGCCTTTCTTTAATCCGACCTGGTGATATTCTGGCATCAAACCGAAGTCGACTATTTGCCTTCCTAACTACCGACCTTACTTGCTCCTTCCTTTTCATACAGCCCTGTAACATTTTGGCCAGATACTGAACCACGGTGACTGGTGAACAGCATAAGACCACTTTCTGTATTCGAACATTACATAGTAGTTTTTCCTACTCATACGAATTAACTAATATTTTCCGCTGCCGTTCGACGCAGCAAATAAAAATTCTGCCTCAGTCACCCTGTATCCTCCTGCAGTCACACAACGAGGAAACTTTCCCATACACCACACTGCCTTCAGCGAACAGTGGCAGATTACTGCTCACCCTGTCCACCAAATCATTACTTTGTGTGGAGAGCAACAGTGTTTCAAGATACAGGGTGACAATTATTGAATTATTTGAAACTTCCTGGCAGATTAAAACTGTGAGTCGGCCCGAGACTTTAACTAGGGACCTTTGCCTTTCGCGGGCAAGTATTCTACCAACTGAGTTACCCAAGTAGCCTAACGTAACCTAACCTAACCTAAACGCCCCGTCCTCACAGCTTAACTTCTGCCAGTACCTCGTCTCCTACCTTCCAAACTTTACAGAAGCCCTCCTGCGAGCCTTGCAGAACTAGCACTCCTGAAAGAAAGGATATTGCGGAGACATGGCTTAGCCATAGTCTGGGGGATGTTTCCAGAATGAGATGTTCACTCTACAGCGGAGTGTGCGCTGATACGAAACTTCCTGGCAGAGCACTTGCCCGCGAAAGGCCAAGGTTCCTAGTTCGAGTCTCGGTCCGGCACACAGTTTTAATCTGCCAAGAAGTTTCATATCAGCGCACACTCCGCTGCAGAGTGAAAATCTCATTCTGGCATAGAATTATTTAAAAAAAACGTTAATTAGTTACAAACTACGGCGTTCACACTCTTTATTCAACATGTCAACGTCAGTGCTGATAGCGAATTTGGATTATGACATGTTCGATATGCCTGCCATCATTGGCGATAATGTGGCGCAGACGAATAGCAAAATTCTGCAAGATCCACTGAAGTGTCGGAACGTCGGTGCTGTCATGACCTCCTGAACGGCTGTTTTCAACTCAGCAATTGTTTTGGGGTTATTGTTATACCCCTTGTTCAGATCCGGAGAATATGGCGGCCAATCGCGGTCCAGGCCAGTGGTCTCTGGGTGCCCCAGAGCCAGAATGCGGTCGCCAAAGTGTTCCTCCAGGAGATTAGACACTCCCCCTTTTCGACGAGGTCGAACCAAATTTTGTGGAAATCAGGGTCACTGTGGATAGTGGAGACGAAATCATCTTCCAAAACCTTCACTTACTGTTCGGCAGTCACCGTGCCATCGAGGAATGTTGCACCGATTATTCTGTGACTGCACATTGCACGCCACACAGTCACCCTTTGACGGTGAAGAGACTTCTCGATCGCGAAATGCGGATTCCCAGTCCCCCAAATGCACCAGTTTTGCTTATTGACGAATACATCCAAATGAAAGTGGGCTTCGATGCTAAACCAAACCACGCATGCGCATACTAATTTTCGTCATGCCCCTCGGCCAACCGTCCAGTTTGAACGTCCTAAGGAATACCGTTCAGAAGCTATGACGACTATGTTCGATGTAGTTCAATAATTGTCTCCCTGTAGTAACGCCATTTATTGTGATGCTGTGACATTAGATTTAGAAACTCAAATAATGATGTGTCGTGCGAAGTTAAGCACTTAGTTTATCACTGAAGTGTACTACCCAGAGTGTACATGACATTTAGCAAAATGACATCTATTAAAACTTAGTTTGCAGATAAGGTCCTCACAGTCGGTCCAATAATAAGACGAAGATGATTTAAATCATCTCTGAAACTGTCGAGTGACTTTGCATCAAAGGTTTGATACTAAAGGATTATAGTTTTTCCAGCAGTATCTTGCAGTTCATCGCCATTCATTGCTCTGTTCAAATAAGAAATATTCTTTGTATGTTTCCGTATGGTATCACTTATTCAACAATGAAGGAGGAAATTAGCAACGGTATATACGGTATGCTTTTGTGGGCCGGGAGTCCCCCATTCGAGGGCAAGTAATTATTGCATCCGACGCCAAATTGGACGACTTGCGCGTCGGAGATGGGTATGGAATGGTGATGAGGACAACATAGCTCCCAGGGCCTGAGCGGAGAAAATCTCCTGTCCCAGCAGGGAATCGAGCCCGCGCCCCTTGGCGTGGCATTCCGCCGCGCTCGCCACTCAGCTAACGGGGGCGGACATGGAGAAAGAATTTCGACATTCTCGTAAGTGGCTCAAGTATATGATGGATCATGTAAACCAGAATGTCAAGATCAAGGTATAGTCCAGAATACATATTCTATATTATAAATTGGAAGACCTTACAATTACAGTGCACCTCTTCTACAGATTCGATCTATGTTTTAGAAATTCGCTTCACTTACTGCATACAAAGCCAAATTAATGATACTGTTTGAGAGAAGTAAATTGTCTGAAAATACATCTCACATACAATTCATTTCCTAAGACATTAACGAAAATGAGTTTGCCTGAAAACTATTCGGAATTTTTTTATATACCTGATGTAGGACACAACCATTTCGTTATCATGTTTTGATATGAGTTATATTCAGCTATCACTGTCAGACGTAACAAGCAGCGTGTGTCACAGAAATTATATTCTAAACCGGACACGGTGTCCAATCAGCACCAATACGTCAGTAGACAATAAGGAGTTAATGCTTCGTTACCGAATGTTACAATGCTGATTTAGTATTTGACGCATATTCTGACACTACGCTAATCATTCATTTTGCATATTAATTATCTCGCTTTGAAATGTACGCACAAATAATTATTCGCACCCGCAAAAAGTTCGTTACCAGAATTAGGACCGAATTGTTCTGGAAGACCAGAACGCAATTTATGCGTGATGGCGCCGGCTGTTCCACCAGAGGTCACACACGTGTCGGGTTACAATGGTACTGTGACAAGCGAGAGTGTTTTGTGGCCGAGGGAGGAACATGCGTCCCGTATCCAGCAGCTTGCGAGGAGCAAGAAACTTGATAGCTGCACCTACAGCTGAGATGAATAGAGTGTTTACAGCCACTTACCAAATCCAACAGACCTGACCACACAGAATTTCTAGGCAATGAGGAGAGGCGGAGTAGAGGGAACAGATGGTAGCTACTCGGAATTATTGCTGTGCATGTGAAATTAAACCACACGCAACTAGAATAAATGAATCGACAAGAATAGAAACCCATCGTGTCCGCATTTTCTTGCAAAATGAGATAATTGCGGATTATGTATCTTTGAAGGTAGCGACACTGATTGTGATAGAAATGCCTCATGTCCACCTAATGATTTTCGTGTTATGAAATGGTCAATTTAACCGCTTTCTTCAAAAACGCCTCATATCACTCGAAATGAAGCGTTATACACCTAATGAGTGGAAATATCATTCTCTTTGGTTTCTGATTGGTTTCCTTGGTAGTTTAGTTTGTTTTCTAAGGTTGTTGTATCTGACTGCTAAACAGCTGACAGTCAATAATATACATAAACGTTATGTGGCAGTAATGCAAGTAATGTTATATTTAGTTTTCATTACATTATTATTGTCCATTACTTCTGAACTGTTAAAGCACTTCAAATAAGAGTGATGTAGAACCAAAACAGCAAACGTAAATGTGATATTAGAAGTGAGACTGAAAAACAGGAAACACAAGAATTAGAAGTAGAATGGCTTTTTGCCCACAGCTCATGATATACACTGCAGCACATTTTGTACACTATTTTGTTATTGATACTTTAATAAATCAGACTAAAACGCAGTTTGTTGCAATGTACTTGATTTAAAAACCCTCATATCCACGTTTTTGAGCAGAATCTCCTCATGTCCAATAGTTATACATATTGACATTTCGGTTTCAATGAGAGGTACATGCAACTTTTTGGATCAGGGATAACATACCGTGTAGTAGAAAATGTGGAATATTTCTCAATAAGGTTTATTTATTGGTCTTCCTAATAATAACGTTTTTCTTCTCCGGAAAAAATGGATCAAATGGCTCTGCGCACTACGGGACTTAACTTCTGAGGTCATCAGTCCCCTAGAACTTACAACTAATTAAACCTACCTAACCTAAGGACATCGTACACATCCATGCCCGAGGCAGGATTTGAACCTGCGACCGTAGCGGTCGCTCGATTCCAGACTGTAGCGCCTAGAACCGCTCGGCCAACCCAGCCGGCTTTGGTGTCTTCATACATGATTTTTATTATCTGCACACGACGCATGGGTTAGTCTCACTTGTCTATTTATGTCCATGCCACTGCTCTCAAGCAACAGCAATAACTGACATGAAGGAATGTACACAATAGTAGACGTAATTGCGAACGTGTGGTTACAAGTCGCCGCTGACTTCAGTATGAAGTATTGTCCTAGTTAGTACAAGACTACTTGAAAAGTAAACTTTCAGATTAATTCCTCATCTAACAGAGACCTAGTTTATGTCATATCAACATGAGTGCTGTACACTTCAGTTTTGAGTGAATCAAGAAAGAAAAATCCAGAGATTTGATTTTGGAAGCCAACATAGAAACCCTGAGCGACCCACGCATCTTGGGCCATATTTCCGCGTTAGAGCTCATGGTACATCAGCAGCAACAGGTGCCGGTGATTTTATCAATTCAAACATAACTTGCCCCCTCCTAGAAACGATCTTGATTTCTTTTAATACTTGTAGGAGAGGTTTGTGACCCGTACGTTCGATGACAGTAACTTTCCTGCTAATATGGACGTACAAGGGGTAGGCTCACCTCCGTTCTTTTACTGTTGTTGAAGACAAAAACAGTGACATTCGTAAGGAAAATGACAACTGAATTTATTATTGCCTCGGGCAGCCAATGGAATCTTGTTTAGCAGGACCGTGTACTTTATATTAAAGATAGCACGTAGGTAATGGGAACAAAAACTACTAAACTACTAAACTCCTCCCGCATAGGCCATAAAGGCCAAAAGGTACCGACTGTCCGCAGTGTCATTCTTAGCCCACAGTCGTCACTGGGTACGGATATGGAGGGGCATGTGGTCAGCACACCACTCTCCTGGCCGTATGTCAGTCTACGAGACCGGAGCCGCTACTTCTCAATCAAGTAGCTCCTCAGTTTGCCTCACAAGGGCTGAGTGCACTCCGCTTGCCAACAGCGCTAGGCAGACCGGATGCTCACACATCCAAGTGCTAGCCCAGCCCGACAGCGCTTAACTTCGCTGATCTGACGGGAACCGGTGCTACCACTGCGGCAAGGTTCGTTGGCTTTATGGGGAACAGGTGGCTATAAATGAAATAAAACAATACATGGGAGTACAGACACGTACACACACACGCACGTTTTAAAGAAAACGTTGCCTTTGGGCACGGTTCTCACTGAGGCGATACAATATGCGACGTGACTAACGATACATGAAGAAGCAACCAGCGTTGGTGGAGCATACAGATACATAGCTGAAGCTGTTTAACTGGTTCACAATGGGACGACAGCGACAGAAAACTAAAGCGATTATTTGTCATATCGCCGGCCGGAGTGGCCGTGCGGTTCTGGGCGCTACAGTCTGGAGCCGAGCGACCGCTACGGTCGCAGGTTCGAATCCTGCCTCGGGCATGGATGTGTGTGATGTCCTTAGGTTAGTTAGGTTTAATTAGTTCTAAGTTCTAGGCGACTGATGACCTCCGAAGTTAAGTCGCATAGTGCTCAGAGCCATTTGAACCATTTGTCATATCGCCCGCTGCAACATGGAGTGATACCTGCTCGACACAACTGTATCGTGCGATGCAGGGACAGTGAAATTTCAAGTCATCTGATGTGCTTCAGAAAAATATTGTATTATGTAGATGAAGCAAAGTTGTATCCTTCACTGTAGTTAGTTTCTCAATAAAACCTTCACTTTTCGCATGAAACATTAAAACCCACTGTAGTGGGATTCAGACACATTCTTTGCTACGCAATATTTCTCATTCGATTTTGAGAAAACTAAACGGTAAAAAAATGATATTTTTGCATCCTAGAGTGTTATCTGAGGCTGACACTAAACTGATTTTATTTCGTTACTGTCCTCTGGTATTGTAATACTTTGAAATTAAGTGAAACACAGTGCATATTTTAAACGGTTGCAGTAAAAATGATAGTTGCTGACTAGTTTACGTTTGGTGAATTTTAGGTCGTACAGTGTTGCATAACAAATTTAGCTAACGCATTGAAATTGTTTTTGAAGCTGGAATGACAGCCTTAACTCTTACCAGTCTCGAGTAAATGCGTGACATAATTGGTAGCTGTCCGTGATGAAGCTGGCTGTGACGCCTCAGAGGCGAGGCTATCGCTGCCTGCTGTGCCTTGTTGCTTGCAGTATCGCACCTGTAGAAACGCTAGCGCCGCACGTATAACATCACGTCGCCAAACCTTTATAGCAACGTATCATATCGCATATCATATCGCCTCGGTGAGAACTACGCCTTACAAGAGCTAGTCACCTGTGGAGTAGCTAAGACCTAACAGGAATTCAGAGAATTCAGTGTGTCGCAAGGGCGTCAATGGCGAGACAGGCTCACCTCGTGTGGGGAAGTTGGTGTGACTGTCCAGGAACAGCCGGAGGCGCCGACCGAGTAGACTGCAAGCGGCTGAGCAGCTACATTTAGGACAAAGAGGCGAGGCGGATGCATAGTTCAGCGGTTCTTCCACCAGTTGGCTCTGGCTATCAACTCCAGTGGGTGTGATCCGAAGCAGCCACTTTGACTGTTGCCTCGCGTAAGCTAAGGCGTACATCGCTTCCGCCCCCCTCCCGTTCCGGTTCGCGGAAACGCGGCTACACTGTGCAGAAAGCTGCAGATGTGTCCTGGGTACGGTGATCTTGGCGACAGACTGTTGGCGAGCTTGGAAAACCGTCAAATATGATGACCTTTTTCTCGCACCAAGACTTCTGAAGCACCTTTCCCATACATAATTGCTTAATTAACGTTAACGTAGATAAATGTGCTAAAAAGTGGCACGTAATGGGCCGAATGTACACTCATGCTCATAAATTAAGGATAATGCTGATACATGGTGAAACAACGCTCCGGTGGGCGGTTTGCGGGTTTCATTCACCTCGGGGTATGACCATGCAGTGCGTTTGACCTGTGGTTGTCGCAAGGTGGCGCTGACAACAGTCCACATACGCAGAAGTGTGTTCGTGCATGTCAGAGTACGGTGCAGCGAGTAAGTGTGCAGACGTTTTCAGACGTGCTAATGGTGACTGTGTGTTGAAAATGGCTCAAAGAACACACATTGATGACGTTATGAGGGATAGAATACTAGGGCGACTGGAGGCTGGTCAAACACACCAGGTCGTTGCACGCGCCCTCCGTGTGCCACAAACTGTGATCTCAAGATTATGGCAACAATTCCAGCAGACAGGAAACGTGTCCAGGCGCTACAGTACGGGACGTCCACAGTGTACAACCACAAGAAGACTGATATCTCACCATCTGTGCCCGCAGACGGCCACGGAGTACTGCAGGTAGCCTTGCTTGGGACCTTACCGCAGCCACTGGAACAGTTGCCTCCAGACACACAGTCTATAGACGACTGAACAGGCATGGTTTATTCGCCTGGAGACCTGCAAGGTGCATTGCACTGACCCTGGTCACAGGAGAGGCCCTAAAGCCTGGTGTTAAGAACACAGTACATGGCCATTCGAACAGTGGTTCCAGGTTATGTTCACGGACGAGCCCAGGTACAGTATGAACAGTGATTCTCGCCGGATTTTCATCTGGCGTTAACCAGGAACCGGATACCAACCCCTTAATATCCTTGAAAGGGACCTGTATGGAGGTCGTGGTTTGATGGCATAGGGTGGGACTATGACTGGCGCACGTACACCCCTGCATGTCTTTGACAGATGAACTGTAACAGGTCAGGTGTATCAGGACTTCATTTTGCACCTGTATGTTCGCATTTTAAGGGGAGCAGTGGGTCCCACCTTCCTCCTGATGGATGATAACGCACGGCCCCACCGAGCTGCCATCGTGGAGGAGTACCTTGAAACAGAAGATATCAGGTGAATAGAGTGGCCTGCCTGTTCTCCAGAACTAAAATCGATCGAGGACGTTTGGGATGCTCTCGGTCGACGTATCGCTGCACGTCTTCAAACCCCTAGGACACTTCAGGAGCTCCGACGGGAACTGGTGCAATAATGGGAGGTTATACCCCAGCAGCTGCTCGACCACCTGACCCAGAGTATGCCAACCCGTTGTGCAGCTTGTGTACGTGTGCATGGTCATCATATTCCATACTGATGTCGGGGTACATGCGCAGGAAACAGTTGCGTTTTATAGCACATGTGTTTCGGGACGGTCTTCTCAACTTATCACCAATACCGTGGACTTACAGATCTGTGTCGTGTGTGTTCCCTATGTGCCTATGCTATTAGCGCCAGTTTCGTGTAGTGCCACGTTGTGTGGCACCACATTCTGCAATTACCCTTAATTTATGAGCATGAGTGTAGAAGCAGTGGCAGTTTAGCGAAATGAGTACCTGTAACGAATGTTTACAATAATTATGTTTAATTCCCCGATTCAGGTTTAGCAACTGAAGGATATGTAATTTTTATCAAATAGTTTCACATTAAGAGATTCGTAGTACACCATGTCTTCATTTTTCTAAGTGAAAACCTGGACCGCAGGCAATCAACTTTATTTTGGAACACCTTCAAGTGTGTAACCGTCTCTAATGCAAAATGGGAACCTCCATCTCTATACGAAAGAAACATTGCTGCAGACAGCCAAACGAATACACAAATTTTTCGTGTAGTTTTAACAGCGATACACAAAATACCCAATGACCCTCTCTTCGACAAGACACAGAAACTGAAATCACAAGCACGATTAGCAAAATTCTAACAGCACCAGAGGTTTCAAATGAACCTCACTAGAGAAAAGAAAAAGAACTTGCAATAGACAAAGGGAAAAATTCTGCTCGTGGTACCGGCGAAGCCTGTAGATATCACCCACATAAAGCACCAGGAACAGAAATAACTAATACTTCACACTCTCTGTTCAACGGAGCATTTAAACTTACACAAATGAAAATCCAACAGAAAAACAACTAAGGTAATGATGTTATCAAAGCCTGCAAATTATTAAATAACCTTGTCTCATATAGACCAATCACTTTAATACATTTAATACGCAAATGTTTCGAGACAGTATTAAATGTGCGCCTCCAACCTTTCGTTGAAGACCAGAAGACAATTTTTGGTACACAAATCGGATTTCCAAATCAGGAGTCTATCACCGATACTGTACTACCTGTCGCAACATCACAAAATCAATGAACATCCCAGACCGCGCATCGCCTGTTTCCTCTAGAGAGGTGCCAGGTCGCTATTTGGAGTCCGGCCATATTGCGATCCCACATTCTCGTTAGCATCACTGCCAGCAATCACATACAATCGCTACATTCCTGCCAAATCTTTCTGCACTATGACAGAAGGAATATGCTTCTCGTAGCTCTACTACACGACCTCGTTCAAACTCAGTGAGGTGTTCATAATGATATCTATGTCACATTAAAGGCATTCCTGACTAAACATTAATTCATCGCTTCCCATTTAAAAGGTAAGTAACGCTCACGACCATTACAGCCTGTATTTAAAACAAACCCAATCTCCATCTCGTAGTGGCGCTACGAGGGCCACTCTTGTGCGACTGGTGTGGAGTTTGAAGACATCTTCCATATGTAGAAACACATCTGCCATATGTAGAAACACGCCTACCACCTTCCGTTTGTGTGGCAAAACTCCTGCCTTTTGTTGAGATTTTTTCCCGCCATTTTGTACAGAAAACGATTTTAACGATATGGTATCCCGCAATATGTCATAGACTTCCCTGTTTCGGCACTTTCGCTAAAGTGATACAACTACTCAACTCTATTCTAGACGACAGCCTCACGACCGCTACAGTTCGTGACAAACGTTCTGTGATGTTCATCCCAAGCTGGAGTACCACAGGGTATCACCTCATCTCCATAACTGTGTAATATATGCACTGCCAATATATCTCACTCAACTCACTGGAACGAAAGCTTAGCATTCTAAGCATATGACATTGTATATTGCTGCGACGAGAAGACAGTATAAGCGCTACAACAAATGAACAGGCAAGACATCACCAAACTAGAAAAATGGCTGAGTCATAACAGTCGAATCGCATTTTCAGACACAAAAACTATCCAACAAATAAAAGGCAAACAAGCAAAGATATAAAATTAAAGAAATTGGGGAACGAAATGACACCAAAAACGGAAGCTGATCAAGTCGGATAGACTATATATACTATGTAATTATGGAAGCCTGACATGGATAACATCACAGAAAAAGCAAGGCGACGAATAGGAGTAAAAAAAAAAAACTGATTAAATGACACACAAACGGCGCTTCAAAGTTAGAACATACTTACAAAACCTTCATTAGAACAGTTTTCGAGTACGAAGCTTCTGTTTGGATGGCTAACGAAACCCAAACAAAAAAGGTACTAAGCACAGTAAGATAAATACTAAGAACAGCAACAGGATGAAGCACATATACGGGAAACAACGCCACATACAAAACAAAGAATACTAAACCTTTAAAATACTGACCTATTCAAATTTCCAGTGTAATCTGACTGAACAGAACAAATAGCAGTACACCGACGTCGGAAATATTTAAAAAGAAAACCATTATTTTCAATTTTCGAAGATTTCAGTAGAGTTAACTACCACATACAATAGCACAATACACATAGAGGACAGGAGAAGAATACGACGCAATAGATCTCCAAAAATGGGACGTTTTGTAATTGCTCACCTTAAGGTGAAACCCCAGATTAGAATTAACCCCTTCGATCAAAAAATCCATGTAAAATACAATAATTGGAGCCAAAACCGAATATCCAGGCCTATGGCTGAAAAAAAAACAAACATAAGCCCAACCACCAGCCCTCTCCCTCCATCGTAGTATATATATATATATATATATATATATATATATATATATATATATATATATATATATTCGTTTAGTCGGTTCCGACTCTTCGTGACCCCATGAACCAAATCACGCCACTTTTTCCTGTCTTGCACTTTCTCCCGTAGACCTTCCAGGTTGGAACCCATTGCTTCTGTGATGCCATGGATCCATCTCATCCTCTGACGTCCTCTTCTTCTAGTTCCTTCCATCTTTCCCAGCATTAAGGTTTTTTCCAGCGAGGGATGCCTTCGCATTGTGTTTCCAAAGTAGGTCAGCATTTCTTTTAACATTAGACCTTCCAGGGAGAAATCTGGTTTTGTTTGATCCAATATTGATCTGTTGGTTCTCTTTGTAGTCCATGGAACTCTAAGAAGTTTCCTCCAACACCACAATTCGAAGGAGTCAATTCTTCGCCGTTCAGCCTTTCTAATGGTCCAGGTCTTACATCCATACATCACAACTGGAAAGACCATAGCCCTCACAATACGGATCTTTGTTGCTAGTGTTATATCTCTGGACCTTATAACCTTGTCAAGGTTTGACATCGCCTGTCTACCGAGCAACAGGCGTCTCCGGATTTCATGGCTGCAGTCGCGAAACATCATGGATCTGGGAACCGAGATAACTGAATGTGGTCACTACCTCCATGGTTTCTCTTGCTATATCCCACGAATTGGTAGGAGTAGTAGCCATAATTTTCGTTTTCTTCACATTCAGCCTAAGACCGGCCTTTTCACTTTCGTCTTTCACCTTCCGGAAGAGTGTTCTCAATTCTTCTTCACTTTCTGCCAACAGGATCGTATCATCCGCGTACCTGAGGTTGTTTACATTTATTCCACCTATTTTAATTCCTGTTTCTCCTTCATCTAGCCTCGCATTGCTCGTAACATATTCTGCATACAGATTGAATAAGTACGGTGACAGTATGCAGCCTTGCCGGACCCCTTTCTGAATCTTTATCCATTTCGTTGTTCAATACATAGTTCTCACCGTGGCTTCTTGGTCAAGGTATAAACTCCGTATTAGATGAATGAGGTGATCTGGTGCACCCATGGTTTTCAGTACGTTCCATAATTTGTTGTGATCGACGCCGTCAAAGGCTTTGGCGTAGTCAATAAAGCAGAGGTACACATCTCTCTGGAATTCTGTTGCTTTTTCCATAATCCACCGAATGTTAGCAATTTGATCTCTAGTTCCTCTTCCTTTCTTTAATCCAGCTTGTTCTTCTGGTAGCTCTCGATCTAGATATTGGCGAAGTCTATTTTGTATGATCATCAGTGTTCCATTCACCTCCAAGGGTGGAATCAGTCTGGCCTAGAATAATTCTATGTGCACGTGGGGGGGGGGGGGGGGGGGGACAGTTTTCTAAATGATTGTGCAGCGTGTATTTGAAACGGGTCATGGGTAGCTGTCGGATATTCATCCGTTGGGATGTGGACAGCCGCCTAAAAACCAGACCCAGGCTGGCTGCTACACCAGCCCTCTACGGAGTGTGATCGATAACTATTTGCAACGTACAATGGTGACCATGGTGGTGTACGTGGAAATCCAGATGAAGAGAGTGATATAGGACAGTGCTGGTTCACCAAGCCGAAAAACAGGCTCATATTGTGTAAACTGGAGGTGACTGGGAGGGAAAATTATGGGAAGGAATAATAGTATCAGCTGCATGAAGACTTTGTGCACAATCAGTGGAGAGTGAAAATGAGTGTCGAACCGGGACTCGAACACGATCTCCAGCTTACTAGGCAGTGGCGTTTAACACTGAGCCACCTGGACACAGTGTTTATTGTAGATGCGCGGACTATCTCGGAACGCTCCCCAGCCGATCCACATTCCCACCTGGCGCCGCTTATTAGCAGAACCCATTCATATCCTCCATGACCGCTAGTTTTAGATTCCTGCTGGAGGTCAAACGTTAATGTACATCCGCACTGAAGGTTGTGGGCTCATTGCCCATCGATTATATGAATGCGTGGTGTCAGTTCTTCCGAAAAAACAGATACCATGCATTCTTATATGGCAATGTGGATCGGCCGGGAAACGTGCCGAGATAGTCCGCGCATTAACGATAAACGATTTGTCCCAGAGCCGCAGCAATTAACGCAACTCTCTAGTAAACAGGAGATCCTGAGTGCGAGTCCCAGGCCGCCATAAGTCTTCACTCGTCGCCACAGATTCACCATAAAGCCTTGATGCAGCTGATACCACGAGCTCCAATGTTAATGATAAAAGTTTTGAAACGAGTAACACATTTACCACGAGTAGGACAGTAACTGTAGTGACCGAAACTGTTTAAAAATTATAAAAATTAACATTTAATTAGATACGAAAGAACATTACGTACGAGGAGTTAGTGTCTTCACAACCAACTGTGATAGATTACGTGTGGAGAACGTGAGGATGCCATCACCGGCATTAGTGGCGTCCCTCCGCCTCGCAGTGCAGATCAGTAAACACCGAACACTGGACACTGGTCGCTGGACACGCACCTGGAAGAGCGCGAGGCGACGCCGCCGCTCCTCCGAGTCCTCGCGGCTGGGCCTGCCCTTATCCCTGTCACTGGCGTGCGGCGGCCGCTGCGGCGACTCCTGCTGCGGCTGCGGCTTCTTCCGCTCGTCCTTCGCTGCTTCCATCTCACAGCTGGCCGACTCACCTTCTTGGTGCACGATCAGCTGCAACACGACGGTCACGTTGGCGCACAGGTGCTACAACTGAGGTGACAAAAGTCGTGGGATGGCAAATGCAACTGTACAGATGGCGGTAGTATCACGTACACAAGGTATGAAAGGGCAGTGCGTCAGTGGAGGTGTCCTTCGCGCTCAGGCGATTCATGTGAAAACGTTTCCTACGTGATTGTGGCCGCACGATAGGAATTAACAGACATCGAAAGGGGATATAGTAGTTGGAGCTAGACGCTGGGGACGCTCCATTTCGGAAATAGTTACTGAATTCAGTGTTGCGAAATCCACAGAGTAAAGAGTGTGGCGAGAGTATCAAATTTCAGTCATTACCTCTCACGACGGACAACGCAGTGGCCAACGGCCTTTACTATCTTTTGGTTCAAAAATTCCAAGTTTTTAAACTGCATTTTTGGGTCGATAAACGTGTTTAGAATCCACACCTGAAACGGTTTTTCCGAATACGGAACGGAAAAGTTTGTTATTCGCGGTTGAACCAAAAAAATGCACCTGCCTGGAGTCGGCCTTTTTCACGCACAAGTTTTTTCTTTCGGTGGACCAATTATTGTACCGGAGGCTGGGAGGAAACACACCAAAATCCAAATGAAAATTTGAACGCATGTGTTTGGAAGATAGCCCCCAAGCATATGAATTCTGGTGCGAAGACTATGGAGATTCCGACTTTCCTGGCAGTGAGCAGCTTCATCGAAGGGTATTCAGCAATTCTGAAGACCATGACAACGATGGACGTCGCCCTGGGACTCTATTCGACGCAGTTCGCCGAGCATTCGGACGACCACCAGGTTCAAGCGGCCGAAAACCGCTTGTCACCGGTCGTACGAGCGGCTCTGGAGCAGCGCAGGATGGTCCAGATCAAGCAGAACCCCCTCTGTGAGGAAGAGAAAGGACTAGTTTATGGACCCCGAAAAGCAGATTGAACGTACGTTGCACAATATTGCACTTATATGTTGTCAAAACTTCAAACGCGTTGTTCTCGAAATGACGTATTAATCGCGCGATATGGGAACTTCAAATCTACTGAACCGATTGGCATGATTCTTTGTTTCAGACGGAGATAACTAAATTGTCTAGGAGTTGAACCACTTTTATTCCGATCCATCAACTATAAATATTTTTACTTGGCCGACGAAGTCGAAAAATCGATAAAAAAACCAATTTTTTTCAAATGGCCGCCATTTTGTTTCTTATGGTCCAAATAACTTAAGCGAGGTACAACTCCTAAAGAATCTTATATACTTCGCTAACGTCAACTCAATTTTGATTTCAGAGGAACCGGCTGACCTGTGACATACCGGGCGTGGATGTCTACAACGAAATTTTGTTTCGTTCCCACGGCACGTCCGCCTTTGCTCTTCGACATTTCCGGTCGAAAAACTTCCAGTTTGTAGACGAGATATCAATAAACATTTTCACCAAATTTGACACTGATATCTACAACACATCCCTTGAAAATAATTCTCAAACGACATGCGTTTTTCGCGCCAAAGATTGTAAACCTCCCTTAACGACCGAGAACAGCAACGATTGCATAGCCGGGTGTCAGTGGTAACGGACAAGCAACACCGCGTGAAATAACATCAGAAATAATTGTGTGACAGACGACGAACGTATCTTTTAGGACTGTGCGGCGGATTTTGGTGTCAATGGGCTATGGCAGAAGACGACCGACGCGAGCGCATTTGCTAACTGCATGACATTCCCTGCAGCGCCTCTCCTGGGCTTCTGATCATATCTGTTGGACCATAGACGAATGGAAAACGGTGGCCTGGTCAGATGAGTCCAGATTTCATTTGGTAAGAGTTGATGTTAGGGTTCGAGTGTGGCGCAGACCCCCACGAAACCATGGATCCAAGTTGTCAACAAGGCACTATGCAAGTTGGCACTGGCTCCATAATGCTGTGGACCGTTTTCATATGCAATGGACTGGGACATCCGGCAGTGGAAATGAGCGTTTGGCGTCATTGGGCGGGAGACCCCTTACGGGGCAGGTCAGGCCGCCTTGGTGCAGGTCTTATTACATTCGGCGCCACATTGGGCGACCTGCGCGCCGGATGGGGATGAAATGGTGATGATGACAACACAACACCCAGTCCCTGAGCGGGGAAATCCCCAACCCAGCCGGGAATCGAAACCGGGCCCCTTAGGACGGCAGTCCATCACGCTGACCAGTCATCTGTCGGGGCAGACTGGAACATCCGGTGGAAATGATTATGTTCAGATATTTGGAGGCCATCTGAAGCCATTCATAGACTTCATGTTCCCAAACAACGACGGATCGTTTATGGGCGAGAATGCGCAATGTCCCTGGGACACAATTGTTCGCGACTGGTTTGAACATCCAGGAGAATTCGAGCGAATTTTTTGACCACCCATTGAGCATTTATGGGACATAATCGATAGGTCAGTTCGTGCACAGAATCCTGCACCGGCAACCCAATCGCACTTATGGGTAAGTATAGAGGTAACATGGCTGAATATTTCTGCAGCGGACATCCAAAGACCTGTTCAATCCATGCCACGTAAAGCTACTGCACTACGCCGGGCAGAAGGAGATCCGACACAATATGTGTGGAGGTATCCCATGACATCTGTCACCTCAGTGAACAGCCATGCTAACGTTGTAAAATATGAAAGTGACGCTGTCTGTTACATTACACTACTAAACTGCTGACTGATTTTGACGATATTTTGTATGGAGATAGCCTGAACCCTGAAGAGGACCATAGACTATTTTAGAACGAAGAAAAACGATCCACTCCTAAGACGGTGAAGTAGGCCAGTGAACATCAACTACCTTATAACGTTATTAAATTTGTTGTGCAGTAAACACATGGTACAATGTACAGCTACTTCAGTAGGACGGCGTAATGGCGTATAGAAGCACACTCCTGTCCGTGCCCCTCTGCATGCATAACTCGGTAGTGATGCCGCATGTGCTGCGTGATCGTGTGTTGTGACAGTTGGCTGGGAGTCAGACATATGAGAGTAGCAGACGTTGTTGAACGTTGAAATATTATAAAATTTGTTCTGCACTAAACCAAAAATTATTTATTTTGTTTCTTCGTCAGTTTGGTGCTATTTGACACTTTTAGGAAGTTTAACGTTTTATTTTCATTCCTTGAAACAGGTATGCTTTTTGTAGCAGATAGTAGATACTTGGTAAGTCTCAGTTTTGTATTTGATTTAGCTTTGATAACTATGTCACAAATCAAACTGTTGTTTAACAATTTATTGCGCTTTCTTGTGACAGTTTTCGCTATAAACATTTTTACTGATTTTTTAAAGTAATCTTTAATAAGTTAAAGAAGCAAACTTGTTAGTCCTGTAATTTTCCAATGGTCCTTTTAAACTGGGTAGTTTTTGAGCATTTAGTTGTTTCTTTTTTTCTGTAACAATGTTTTAATTTGTTTTCAATTTCTGAAGGTTTTCAGTCTTTACTATTAAAAAAAAATCTCTCCACCTTTCCTTTGAGTTAGGTACTTGTATTATACTTTTGAATATTATTAATATTTCTAAATATGGTATATATGTGTGGGATGCAGACGACACTTGTGAAGACTTCGGTGACTCATAGGGTTTATGTAGTAGATTGCCCCTTGACTGTGTGCATCCAATGTTTACCCGTGTGCGTGGCTTCTGAAATTTTCAAAACAACTGCTACACCATCTAGCGAAGCTGGACAGTTTCTGCATCGAAATATTGTGGAGATATAACAATAAATCCGATGATAATTCCGAGAAATGTATTTACAAAGATTACGTCGAAGTAGCCTAAAATGACATACGAAAAAATAACAAAAACCCATTGATTATGTTGCTATATATCGGCACCACATACATGTACACATACACACATACATGTCTACACCACTATATACCCAGATATTTGTCACTTATAAATGACTCACTCACCAGCACACATAATAACAAAACTACTGATAGAGGAGCGCAGACGCGTGTTGCAGCTAGTATGCTGTAAGAGTAGTTGAAGAAAGTGGAACACATTTCGAAAACAGGAGTATTGGTCAAAACGTAAAGAAAAGGTCCTATAACTACCAGTATCTGTTGAGATATGGGCTGTTCTACTTGTGATGAGTAATTTTCAATCGGTGATGTAGGCCGTCTTATTGTAGCAGTTCGTTACTCACGAATTAACAACGTTATTGGATAACGTGAGCCTTACAGAAAGACAGCGACTGTGCTTTATGCACGACTGGGCACCAGCTCATTTTTTTTTCTATCGTGCGACAGTATCTCACCCCAGAGTTTCATGAGCGACGGATCAGTTGAGGAGGTCCGGTGTAGCATGGCGTCCCAGTTTACCGGACGTGAGTCCGTTTGATTACAGGGTTTGGAGCGATTTAAAGGCATTGGTGTGTTCCCAACGCATCCATAAATGTCTAAAGGTTACAGGAGCGAGTTACGAATGCGTGCGATGGTTGTGACGCAATCCGAATGGAACCAGGTGTATTTGAAAGAGTGGGTGGTTGCTGGAAGATGTGCCAGGTTGCGTGCTAACCACATGCAGCACTGCCTGACGTAGGAGAACCTAGTATCCTGTGGCTACAGTATCAGAGATTCACAGTTGGGATTGGTCAACTCATACAAATACTTTGGTGTGATAATTTGAAAGGATTGGTAATGGAACGATCACATAGGCTAGGCTAGGCAGGTGGCCCACTTGGGCTCAGCGGTAGAACACTTGTGACATGTACCAGCCTACAAACGAGATCGCTTAGAAAGCACTCTTGTAACACAATCTAGAATACTGTGGGACCCATACGAAATACGGCTGTCAAGGGATACTGAATGATTTCAAGTAAGTACGCCAGGAATAGTCACAGCTTGTTTGAACCATTGGAGGGCGTAAAAAGAAAAAAGAAAAAAAAACACTTAATTGGCAAACACTTGAAGAAAGCTGCAAACTACCCCAAGGAAGCCTACTACAAAAATTCCACGAACCAGCTTTAAGTGATAAAAGAATTACTTTTCAAGGTATTTAGTTGTTCTGGGGTTTGAGAAGTGTAGAGGATATTTGTATTTTATTTATTTTTGTAATAATACTTGATAAATCTAATTTAAATCTACATGCGCATGACTAACGCCATGTTATGGAATACGAAAGACACGCTGCGAACTTAGCGAAAGAAAAGGAAAAAGAATAATACAATATGTATCTGAGAAATTGTTCTGAAAGCAGCACCAGTATTTAAAAACATATAGTGTAGGGGATTATTTGATTTTTCAGCTCTTAAAAATACGCAAGGACAGTGGATCATGTGTACCATTTCGTCTTAGTAAGAACCATCTAGGCATGCGCCTATAATAATTTGTATAAATGATGGTTACTTGAAATACGCTTCAGATAGTCAGACCTGATTGTTGTCTACATAAACAGGTATCTTACTATGCAATGCATTTCAGTGACTCACCGTTGTAATAAGACAAGCACTGGCTCGATGCATGTCTTTTTTATTTATTTGCTTCATTTATCTGATGTGCCGCCATCTCATGAAAGCGTCTTTACACAGATTTCTAATAGCCTCATTACTGTCATTCCCGTTGCCCACATTTTGTACCGATAGAGAACTAATTAGTATGAATATTTTTCTTCTGTTGGTGTTTGCCGTGTCTTCAGCCATCTGTTTGTGTTCCAGTTTTCTGCGAGTTGGGGTGTGTTGGAGCGGCGCCACGTTTCGCTTCTGTGCACAGAAGCTGTAACGTGCCGTCTAATGGGAAGTAACTCCCGGTTGGGCCCCGACGTTTGGGTGTTGTTTTAGACGGCTAGTCTGCTGCTTCAGGCATTTTAAGTTGTCACATAATTTTTTAAGAAAAAAAGGATTTTTTAATTTGTTCGGGAATGAATTGTATTAATTGTTAACCTTTAAATCACCTTCTGATTGTAATTTATTGTTCTTTTAACTATTGAAATCTTTATGGTTCATCTCTTTAAGTTAGTCTTGGTATTTAGAATTTGCTGCCTTGCTTAAGAAGCAAGCTATGTGACATTTTGGTATTGTCTTAAACATGGCCACGTGTTGATTGTCTCTTAACTGTTTTATAAATATTGTCTTGAATAAATTGATAACTGAATGGTAGTTGTCGTGTTTAAGGAGTGACATTATAGGGGCTCTTAACTTCCATGCTAAGTGCACCCCTCATGCCGACTTCCTGAGTCACAATGTTGTTGATATAAAGCCTTCGTAACACAAAGCCGTCACACAACGATAAACAAAACAGCTTTACTAGCAACAGCGATTCCTTGTCCTTAGCGAACATTTAATGGAAGGTAAGGCTTACGAAGAAGAGACTATTTATATAACAGAGACAAAATCTGTAGATTACACTATTACATTGATCCGTCAAAAGACTACTGGAAAGAAAGTGCCTGTTCGACACTCACAGTCATTAATCGACAGATTCACAGAGTGCTCTTTCACGCGTACCATCAAGAAATGTTAGATAAAGTGAAAAACTGGGATACTAGTCATCGTCTTTGAACAATGACACACGAGCGGCACTCACACTTAAACAAAAATTGTCAACGTAATAGGTCGCAACACCAATACCCAGACGACAGCCATGTTTCTCGATAAAAATGGGTGACAAATCGACGAAATGTTAGAATTTCCAGCGAAACTGAAGAGACAGAATTTTGGTTCTCAAACGCAACAGAGATCTACATCTACATCTACATTTATACTCCGCAAGCCACCCAACGGTGTGTGGCGGAGGGCACTTTATGTGCCACTGTCATTACCTCCCTTTCCTGTTCCAGTCGCGTATGGTTCGCGGGAAGAACGACTGTCTGAAAGCCTCCGTGCGCGCTCTAATCTCTCTAATTTTACATTCGTGATCTCCTCGGGAGGTATAAGTAGGGGGAAGCAATATATTGGATACCTCATCCAGAAACGCACCCTCTCGAAACCTGGCGAGCAAGCTACACCGCGATGCAGAGCGCCTCTCTTGCAGAGCCTGCCACTTGAGTTTATTAAACATCTCCGTAACGCTATCACGGTTACCAAATAACCCTGTGACGAAACGCGCCGCTCTTCTTTGGATCTTCTCTATCTCCTCCGTCAGACCGATCTGGTACGGATCCCACACTGATGAGCAATACTCAAGTATAGGTCGAACGAGTGTTTTGTAAGCCACCTCCTTTGTTGATGGACTACATTTTCTAAGCACTCTCCCAATGAATCTCAACCTGGTACCCGCCTTACCAACAATTAATTTTATATGATCATTCCACTTCAAATCGTTCCGCACGCATACTCCCAGACATTTTACAGAAGTAACTGCTACCAGTGTTTGTTCCGCTATCATATAATCATACAATAAAGGATCCTTCTTTCTATGTGTTCGCAATACATTACATTTGTCTATGTTAAGGGTCAGATCTTTTTTTAAACATCCAATTCAAAAGACTCGCCAGGTAGTGACATGTTAGCAGTCTTCCATTACCTGGCAAATCCGACGGCTGGTTATATAAGTATCTCCTGATCCCAAATGTACTGACTAAGGATACTACGGACCTAAAGCTATGATGTCTTACACATTCTCTCTCTCTCTCTCTCTCTCTCTCTCTCTCTCTCTCTCTCTCTCTCTCTCACACACACAGTGTCACCACGCTGCGCTGCTGCCCCACCTCGTGTACCGCCGCGATCCCGCCGCCAACTTCTGGCTGGCAACACGCATCTGTCAGAGGGTCCACCTTCAGCCTGCTGTGCTTCCTCATGGCTCTGCCTAGCGAGCGCTCCCCACGTGCTCGTTTACCGCAAGACCAGAAGCTGTCCTCGGTCACAGTGCGCGGCGGATACGATCGAATTTGGAATTGGCTCGAGACAGTCTTCGGTTTCGCGTTACTCCCGGCACGCCGTTGCTACGCAACGTGTACCTCACAGGTTCAAGAAGATCAATTTCTTTGTATCGTTTACTTTATCAGCGTCTCAGCTTCCATTTCCTTGCGTATCTTTTGCCTGAGCTTACTGCATTTAACCATGTTAAGATCGTCGGACGTATACGGCTTATGCAAAAAAACTAGTAATACGGCAGCATTTAAGACGATCTAGTTAGAATATCATTTAAGATTTACAACGGTTACCTCCACAACGAATTTCTCGGGCTTTCTTACACTCCTTCGGCTGTATTTCAGTCACGTCGCCACGTCACAGCATTCTAATGTTCATATGTGTGTGAATTCGTAAGCGACCAAACTGCTGAGGTCGTCGGTCCCTAGACTTACGACTTCAACTAACTTATGCTAAGAGCAACACACACACCCATGCCCGAGGGAGGACCCGAACCTTCTGCGCGATGGGCCACGTAATCCGCGACATAGCGCCTCTAATCGCGCGGCCACTCCACGCGGCCGTCATGGCATTAGTTCCAAATAAACGTAGGTGCTACGTTACTGCCATGGAGCTTGTCATTTAACGTTCGCGGTAGCAAGAGGGAGAGGATGCTTTATGCCCACCTTTTGAAAACATTGCAACCTTGTCTTGTACATTGTATTTTAAAATTTTGAAAACAAATATTTATTGTCTTTATTGATTTCTTATAACGGATTCCGCAGTTATTTTGAATTTTTCAGTAAAACGTAATCCGAAAACTTAAGTCCTGGTAGTGAATGTGACATCTTGTAACAAATGTCACAATCGTATTTTCAAATTCAGAATCCTTCTTACGCATCTATATATCTTTATGTTGCTCATAAAACTCAACAATAGTTAACGAAATTTGTATTTTTTTAAAAATATTCTGTGGTTGTCATAAAGCACCATTCCTCTCTATGTAACAGGCCCAACCATTATGGAAAGCATTCGGTCTTGCAAAGATAGTGCAGAAAGTTAATTTCAGGCTCTGGACCATATTTATACATAAGTGCATAATTAAAACTGATTTTGTTAATAAAACATAACAATTAACGCGATGAGCAAACACGCACCACCCCTCTTGGTAGTATGTATTATGGAAACCTTTGTATTGCTAGGGTTGATATACTCTTGAAACTGAATGAATACTGGGTGAAGGAAGCGATAGTGTGTACTTTAAGGGAGGCCGCAAATTCAAACTTTCTTACTACAGCACCTCTAATACCGTATGCACATGAGGAACCCAGTGATTTTACATCACATATTCCCATATTTTCAACGCTATAGGGAAATTACTTCGAAAGAATTGCTGCTGGATGAATTACGAAGTGGTTTGACCTCACCATGCCTGCTCTGAAATTTTTGTTTTTTATAAGAAGGCGGAAAACACCACTCTGGCTGTAGAAAGTTTCTTTATTAAAACCAAGAACGGTTTCACCAACTTACGTTTCTCCAATTTACGTGGATCTTCATGTGATACAAATTGTGCCTACAATACTAATTTACGTTGTCCTGAAGCCTTTCCCCGTCCTTCACGCTATTAATAAATTAACACCCGCTGGAAACGTAAACTATCGATTTGACAAACGCCTAAATTGGCATGAAACCGGTCGTGGTATTAATAAAAAACTTTCTACAGCCATAGCGGTGTATATTGTCTTGTTATAAAAATGTTGGCATTTGACTGCGGTTGCCCGCAACTTAAAATAATATGGTTCAAATGGCTCTGAGCACTATGGGACTTAACTTCCGAGATCATCAGTCCCCTAGAACTTAGAACTGCTTAACCGCTCGGCCACCTCGGCCGGCAAAACAATGTGGAAATATTTTGTATTACAGCCCGTATGAAGTTATACCATCGTAGTGTGTTCGGAACGGTACTGAAAACTTCTAAACTTTTCAATTTATCACCTGACTTTAAGGAACTTAAAAACCTATTCTGAGATTTTGATTAGGTCATTAACAGTGTCGTAACTTAAATTGCCTATTAAAATATACGTAAATAATTTACAATTAGCCACTGTTATATCTCTAAGGCGTTTAATACGTCCAGAAGTCATCTGCATCTTAATGTGGTAGCGGAGAAGTACGGTATTTCAAAACTGTATTTCTGCTATGTGAGAGACGCGATCCGTTTCGCGTTTTCGCAGGAAAATGCTGGTTACCTCGCTGTCCACAGAAGAGCAAGTAGGGAGTTCTCTCAGCGGACATGCGGGCGCAGGAAACAGGGAGTTACAAATTCCGAACTCTCACATTAGCGGCCAGTATCCTGTGGGACTGAAATTTCATTTGCTGTTGGACTTCCCGTTGCCTACACCCAGCTCTCTTTCCTCGTTTCGCCCCCTACCCTTCTCTCTCACTACAATTTGGGTACTTAATCCGTTTAAAATGTTAGTTACAATAGTGGCACAATATAACAAAGTAAAATTTTATATTCTAGATTTTTTGTGCTTAATCCCAGATTCATTACGTGACATGTTTACATAATCTACTTTAATTTTTTTTTTTTTTGGTTTTAGGGCGCAAAACTGCTATGGTCATTAGCGCCCGGTCCGTGACTTTGGAAACAGTAAAAAACCGAAATTGAAAACCAGCAGCAATGGGAACGAAAGTCATAAAATTGGATAAACTAAAAGCAGAAGGAAGGCTTAAAAATCCACTACAGAAAGGGGTTGGTGGTCCCCAACAAAAAACTTCAAATGACTGACGTCATTTCACTGGCACTAATAAACTGGAGAACGCGGTCGGCTGAGCGCGTGTCATCTGCTAAAATCGACGATAGATCAGGCGATAGCTATAGACGGGAGCGTAACGGATGAAAATAGGGGCATTCAATTAAAAGGTGTCTTACCGTCCACAGCTGAGAGCAGTGGGGACAGAGTGGGGGAGGATCGCTGCTTAAAAGATGTCGATGGCTAAAAAGACAGTGCCCTATCCGGAGTCTAGTTTAAATTACCTCCTCCCGACGACGCGTTCGGGAGGAAGAGGTCCAAGTGCAAGGAAGAGCTTTCACTTCCCGCAATTTATTATGGGGAAGTGTTGACCAATGCGCGTGCCATAAATGAACAACACGACGACACTAAACGCTCCGTATATCGCCGAAATGAATCGATGGAATAGCTGGCCGAAGAAGAGAGACTGCAGCCTTGGCTGCAATATCGGCCGCCTCATTTCCACAGATACCTACGTGTCCCGGGAGCCAGAGGAACGCCACCGAGACGCCCCCCAGGTGGAGCAAGCGCAGACAGTCCTGAATCCGGTGGACCAGAGGGTGCACAGGGTAAAGAGCTTGGAGACTTAGGAGAGAGCTGAGAGAATCTGAGCAGATAACGTACTGTATCCGCTGATGGCGGCGGATGTAGTGGACAGCCTGGAGAACAGCGTAAAGCCCCGCAGTATATACCGAACACTGGTCGGGAAGCCGAAAGTGATTTGAGGTACCGCCAACAATATAGGCACTCCCTACACCTAACGATGTTTTCGAGCCGTCGGTGTAAATAAATGTGGCATCCGTCATTTGTGCACATAGAGCAGCAAATGCCCGACGATAAACAAGTGTAGGGGTACCATCCTTGGGAAATCGACAAAGGTCACGGAGCAGGCAGATCCGGGGACGGAGCCAAGGCGGTGCTGTACCCCAAGTTGTCAAGAAGGTTTTAGGAAAGCGGAAGGAAAGAGAATGGAGCAGTTGACGGAAGCGGACTCCCGGGGGTAGTAGGGAGGAGGAGCGGCCTGCATACCCTACATCAAAGGAGGCGTCGAAAAAAAGGTCATGGGCTGGATTAGCAGGCATGGAAGACAGATGGCTAGCATAACGACTCAGAAGGACTGCTCGCCGATTGGACAGCGGAGGTTCAGCAGTCTCAGCATAAAGGCTTTCCACAGGGCTGGTGTAAAAAGCTCCAGACACTAAACGTAATCCACGGTGGTGGATAGAGTCGAGACGCCGAAGAATAGACGGCCGAGCAGAGGAGTAGACTATGCTTCCATAATCCAATTTCGAGCGCACTAAGGCGCGATAGAGGCGGAGAAGGACCACTCGGTCCGCTCCCCAGGAGATACCATTCAGGACACGAAGGGTGTTGAGGGATCGCAGACAGCGAGCCGATAGATAGGAAACATGGGAGGACCAGCACAGTTTTCTGTCAAACATAAGACCCAAGAATTTAGCGACGTCTGAAAACGGAAGGTTGACAGGACCTAGATGTAATGAGGGCGGAAGAAACGCCTTACGTCGCCAAAAATTAACACAAACGGTCTTACTGGGAGAAAAACGGAAGCCGGTTTTGATGCTCCAAGAGTGGAGGCGATCGAGACATCCTTGAAGACGTCGTTCAAGAAGGCTGGTCCGTTGAGAGCTGTAGTAGATCGCAAAATCGTCCACAAAGAGGGAGCCCGAGACATCAGGAAGGAGACAATCCATAATTGGATTTATGGCGATGGCAAACAGTACAACACTCAGCACGGAGCCCTGGGGTACCCCGTTTTCTTGGGAGAAAGTACGGGAGAGAGTAGTGTTCACCCGCACCCTAAATATGCGCTCTGCTATAAATTCGCGAAGAAAAAGAGACAGCCGGCCTCGAAAGCCCCAAGAGAACAGTGTGCGGAGGATGCCTGTCCTCCAACAGGTATCGTATGCCCTCTCCAGATCAAAAAATATTGCTACCGTTTGGCGTTTCCGGAGAAAATTGTTCATGATATAAGTGGAGAGAGCAACAAGATGGTCAACTGCAGAACGATGCTTTCGGAATCCGCATTGGGCAGGTGTTAGAAGACTGCGGGATTCCAGCCACCAAGCTAAACGGTAATTCACCATACGCTCCAAAACCTTACAGACACTACTCGTGAGAGAAATGGGGTGATAGCTAGAGGGGAGATGTTTGTCCTTTCCAGGTTTCGGAACGGGAACGACGATAGCTTCCCGCCATCGTTTGGGAAAAGCACTGTCGGTCCAAATTCGATTATAAAGGCGAAGGAGGTAACGCAGACTATGGGGTGATAAATGCAGCAACATTTGGACATGGATACCATCCGGTCCTGGAGCGGAGGAGCGAGAACAAGAGAGGGCATGTTGGAGTTCCCGCATGGAGAAAACAGTATTGTAGCTTTCGTGATTTTGAGAGGAGACAGCAAGATGTCGCACTTCCGCTGCACGTTTCTTCGGGAGAAACGCCGGCGGGTAATTTGAAGAGCTCGAAATCTCAGCAAAGTGCTGACCCAATGAGTTAGAAATTGCGACGGGGTCCACTAAGGTATCACGCGCGACAGTGAGCCCAGGGACCGGGGAGAAACTAGGCGCGCCTGAGAACCGTCGAAGCCGACTCCAAACTTCCGAGGAGGGAGTGAAGGTGTTAAATGAGCTAATAAAGAATTTCCAGCTTGCCTTCTTGCTATCGCGGATGACGCGACGCCATCGCGCACGGAGCTGCTTATAGCGGAGACAGTTGGCCAAAGTAGGATGGTGACGAAAAATGCGAAGAGCACGTCGCCGCTCACGTATTGCGTCACGGCATGCCTCGTTCCACCAAGGAACTGGGGAGCGCCGGGGCAATTCGGAGGTGCGTGGTATTGAACGTTCCGCAGCTGTAAGAATAACGTCGGTAATATGTGTGACCTCATCGTCGACGCTGGGAAAGCGACGGTCATCGAATGTCGCTAGAGACGAAAAAAGTGTCCAATCAGCTTCGGCAAACTTCCAGCGTCGCGAGCGCATATATGGCAGTTGAGGTTGCAGTCTAAGGACACATGGAAAGTGGTCACTGGAGTGTGTATCATCAAGGGCGAACCATTCGAAGCGCCGAGCTAGCGGAACAGTACCGACCGCAAGGTCCAAATGAGATAAATTTGTCGTGGAGGCAGACAAAAATGTGGGGACCCCAGTGTTGAGGCAAACTAGATCCGCTTGGTGGAAGACGTCTAGCAATAGTGAGCCACGTGGACAAGGATGTGGAGACCCCCAAAGCGGGTGGTGGGCATTGAAGTCCCCAACCAGCAAATATGGGGGTGGAAGCTGACCAAGAAGATGAAAGAGATCAGCTCGTGCCATTGGTGTGGACGATGGAATGTATACATTACAAAGAGAGAACGTGTATCCGGAAAGGGAAAGACGGACGGCGACAGCTTGGATGGAACTGTTTAAGGGGATTGGGTGATAATGGAGAGTATCATGGAGAAGAATCATGAGTCCTCCATGGGCTGGAGTGCCTTCTACAGGTGGGAGGTCATATCGGACGGACTGGAAATGAGGGAGAACAAAGCGGTCATGGGGACGCAGCTTTGTTTCCTGAAGACAGAAGATGACCGGTGAGTAGGATCGTAAGAGGATCGACAATTCATCCCGATTGGCTCAAATGCCGCGGATATTCCAGTGGATAATGGACATAGGGTGAACAGAAAATGGAGGAATGTGACCAAGGGTGCTGTCAACTCAACGAGTGCTCAGAGCTTGCGACCGACAGCATGGAATGGCATTCAGCCGAAGGCAGAAGATCCTGATCCATAGGTTGGTCAGGAGCAGCACCTGCCCCCAGCGATCGGCCGGTTGACCGGCCACCAGCAGTGCGCCTCGGCGACACAGAAGACGGCCGAGGGCGATTTCCGCCAGGTGGTGCTGTAGATGGGACACGCCTTGGCGGAGAAGGAGAGGAACTGGGTTTCTTTGTAGCCTTCTTGGAAGTATGATGTTTAGATGAAGGAGGAACCGATGGTTGTGAAGTTGCGGTACGTAAAAACTCTTCACGAGTATGCTCTTTTTTCGAAGACTTGGCGTCTGACTTTTGGGCTCGAGATTTAGAAGAACCCGCTGAAGGGTGAGCCATAGAGTGGGCAGGCGAAAGTGGTGAGGTTGAACGGGCGATCTTTGCGCTGGCCGATCTGACGACCGTGGCACTAATGGTGAGGTCGCAAGTCTGCGTGGCCGCCTCCTTTGTTGGCCGAGGAGAAGCAAGGACAGTGCTGTATTTTCCTGTCTGAGGCACGGTGGGCTGTCGACTGGCGAATAATTTTCGAGCAGCAAAGGTCGACACCTTTTCCTTCACTCTTATTTCCTGGATGAGCTTTTCGTCCTTAAAAACAGGGCAATCTCGAGAGGAAGCAGCGTGGTCACCCATACAGTTGATGCAGCGAGGGGATGGAGGTGGACAAGCACCCTCATGGGCATCCTTGCCACACGTAACACATTTGGCCGGATTGGAACAGGACTGGCTGGTGTGATTGAACCGCTGACATCGATAGCAACGCGTAGGGTTTGGGACGTAAGGGCGAACGGAAATTATCTCATAGCCTGCTTTGATTTTCGATGGGAGTTGAACTTTGTCAAATGTCAAGAAGACAGTGAGGGTTGGAATGATGTTCGTGTCAACCCTTTTCATAACCCTATGAACAGCCGTTACGCCCTGGTCAGACAGGTAGTGCTGAATTTCTTCGTCAGACAATCCATCGAGGGAGCGTGTATAAACGACTCCACGCGAGGAATTTAAGGTACGGTGCGGTTCCACCCGGACAGGGAATGTGTGGAGCAGAGAAGTACGCAGCAATTTTTGTGCCTGGAGGGCACTGTTTGTTTCTAACAACAGGGTGCCATTCCGTAATCTGGAACAAGACTTTACAGGACCTGCAATTGCGTCGACATCTTTCTGAATAATGAAATGGTTGACCGTGGAGAAGTCGTGACCTTCGTCAGACCGAGAAACAACAAGGAACTGTGGCAACGATGGAAGAACTGTCTGTGGCTGAGACTCAGTGAACTTACGTTTGTGAGCAGACATAGTGGAAGGTGAGGAAACCATTGCGGAAGAATCCCCCATGATTACCGGCGTCTCCGATGGCGCGCTCCTCCCTTGTGGGGGCCCTCACTGAGGGCACTCCCGCCTTAGGTGATTGTTCACACCTCAGGTCACACCTCCCGACAAATGGACGGAGGGACCAATCGGCACTTTCGGAAGGTATCAGCTTGGGTAATCACCCCTCCCTGGGCCTGGCCGTTACCAGGGGGTACGTACGTGTCCTACCTGCCTACCCGGGGCGGGGAATTACGCGTTACCCCGTCACCGGCTACGCATGGAAGTGCGTGGGTCGGCCTTCAGACACGCACAGGGAGGAAAAAAGAGAAAGGGAAAGGAAAGAAGAGGGGTCTCAAACGCCGCAGCGGAGAAAAGGGCAAAGAAGAGGGAAGGAAAAGAGAAGGACAGAGGAAGGACGAAGACTTGCAAGTGTAGAAAGCAAGGAATTTGGAACAGTTTCGAGCGTCCGTCTCCGGACGTAGGCACAAACCATACTCCCAAACGGGGAGAAAGGGAAGGAAAGAGCCAGAGGGAGGGGGGCGGGGGCGAAGATGGGGGACGGGGAAGGATGCGGAAAGGGAAGGTATGCAGCCCGGAAAGGAAGGAGGGCCACATTAGCTCGGGGTCCCGTGCTCGCTACGCACGTGTCCACAAAAGAGTTGTGGACCCCCTGGGGGGAATCTACTTTAATGTCTCTGGATTACTGTTTCAAATGACAAATGACAAATGTCACCTACGACATCGCAAATAATTCACAAACAACCATAGAGTGAAAATTCATATGAACTGTATACATTTCGAGATATGATGTTCTTTTTAATAACAGATTTTCACTTCTTCATAACAGAACAAGATCGACTTCACATCACCCCCGGTGGAACGAAGAGCACAGAAAAATTGAACTTTTTGCGAGGTGTTCGCCATTCACTGTAGTGTTTATCAGAATATCCACTATTGCAATTGTGATCTTAAGTTATTTTCACTGTTTACAGCTGCAGCGAGAATATACATCAACGTTAGTCATACCACAGACAAAATTTGTGTCTGTTTCTCAGTGTATTCATGGATAATTTTGACTTGAAAATAACATAGAATTACTACCGTGGTAAAAAAATAGCAGTAATAACATTAACAAAAAAATTAAAAGTATGTAAGGCTCTATGGCTGGCATCAACTTTCCTCTTTTTTTGTCTTTATTATTCAGCGATAAAAAAATCCAGCAGATTAACGCACAAGTGTTCAGCCAAACACCTGAACACTTGTGTGTTAACCTGCTGGATATTGTGTCTGAGCAGTGGGGCTGTGTACTCAGTGCTGTTACGTGTTTTCAAAGTTTTCTGCTTTCTTAAGCCATGGCGTTAAGTTTCATTTTGGCGTTTTCATGTCAGCAATGCGTATACTTTTCTGGTTAACTAGCATGTATGACATGCGAAGTTGCCACAACAGGTATTATTCCAAGATGGTCAATGAGGGAAACCAGTAGTGAATCAGTGTACTATAAGACAACACAGTGTGTATCATGAATTTCTCCAGGTATATTGATTAGGAAGGATGTAGATGCTGGCAAGGGTTATTGTGTGTTTTGACAGAAAACATGGTGAGGGTGAGGTGCTCATTTGGATCATTTACGAGTGATTGGGGGCGTAGAAGTACTTCGAAAGATGAGAAAACGAAAGGCACCTAGCTACTGGAAAAAAAAGTGCAGGTCATTTTCGTTTTCAAGAAGGGTCGTGGGACAGATGCACAAGAGTATATACCTACAGCATTAACATCAATCTGTTGTAGAATTATGGAACGTGTTTTATGCTCATGAATTACGATGCTTTTAGAAAACGAAATTCTGCTTCGTAAATATCAATGTAGATTCCGCAAACAGTGACCTTGCGAAACTTAGCTCGTTCTTTTGCTTCATAAGATCCAGACTGCTATAGATAAAGGCGCTCAGGATATTCAATATTCTTTGACATCAGGAATGCATTTGACACCGTCCTTCTCTGAGGTCGGTGAAAAAATACGAGCATACCGAGTATCGGACCAGTTTTGCAGCGGGGTTCAAGACCTCGTTGCAGACAGAACTCAACATGTCGCTCTTAGAGAACAAAATCGACAGATTTAAAGGGAATTTCCAGAGGTCGCCGAGGATGTGTGATCGGACAGTTACTGTTACAATATGAATAAATGGTTTAGTAGAATGCGTCAGAAGCTCTTGGACTGCTCGCAGAATATGCAGTTATCTATAAGAAAGTAGCTGAACCGTGATTTATTTTCAAAGAATATACTTAAGAATTTATTTTACTTACTAGCGATTCATCAAGAACATTAATACATTTAATCACACTGTGTAAGCATGGAAGTAGTTGCCAGGGAGTAACTGATGAAATCATAACCAATTCCTTCTAACAAATGTGAATTTCATTCACTTTAATAGTCCCTAAAAGCATTTTTTAAAAGAAACAGATTTAAAATTATGATCAGAAAGCACCCTCTAAATATCAAAGTTACAATTTACACAGAGGCAGAAAGAAACTAGTTTTGACTGTATGAGCTTTTGGGCAGAGAACCTTTCCGCTCACTTTTGACACGGACGTAGTTATGACCGCTCACAACAGCCTCTGAAAGACTACACTGGTGCAAATCTGCAACACACCAGATTACTTTAAGCTAAGAGTTTTAACAATTTACAGAAGCACACAAACTATGCATCCCCCGTAGGAGGGATAGAAATGGTACAAAACACTGAAAATTAAAATATTAACCTTGCCACCGAAGGCGCAACTTGATTTTAACTTCTAAGAAAAGTCTTACGGTGAAAGGGTGGCAACTTTATATACTAAAATGATCATTTAAATAAAAGCTCATGAAATGCAATCTTATATAAAATTCTACAAGGTTGGCCAAACAATAGTTAAGATGCTCTACAGTACACAGATACCGCCTCTCAAGATCATAGGCAATAATACCAACGTTTCCAAAGATCAAAACATATTTCAGGTATTAGGTCGTTACACTCCAAGCAATACATTCTTTAACACACCAAATCCGACAAACATGACGGACGCAGCTACTAACGTACGGTAGATTGATAGGGAGATTACCGAAAAACCCGAACCGCAGGTTGCTCTAACCCGCCCCTACTCCACAAGGGAAAAACGGACCACCCAATTTCTAAACACTCACCGTCCCGCGGGTGGGCAAACGAAGAAGAATGGTGGGACGACCCCAAAGCAAAACGGCTGGTGACCTCACCAAGAAAACAAGTAGAATTTAACAAGAGTAAATCAAACAACATATCACCAATCACTTTACTTCTAATAACTGCGACTTCTCGAGACGAGCTGGCGCAGCACCCCCAAATCGCTCTTCCGAACCGTCCGCTGCCAGCCGCTTCAACGGACGCAGGAAGGCGCGCCGATTTCCCGTCTCACGGCGTCGCAGCTCGCACCGGCCAGACCGACGTCGTGGGTTGACTCCTGTTGCTCTCCTGTCGACCGCGAAGTCACAACCCCACGCTATTCGCCGCGGCTCACTGGACTCACGTGGCGACCTCACATGCGCCGACGCTCAAGACGGACAAGTCATCTTGTGTCTTAGTGCGCGACCAACCAACCGATCGATCCAACCGCCAATCACCGTTGCCCGAGCAACTCGAGCAGACTGGCGGCCTAACGCGCAGACTCAGATACAGAAACTCAGCCCCGACCGGGCGACCACTGGCTGAGATCTCTTACTGGCGGAGTGGAAAGACTCATTTTGCAGGGCTTTAAAGGTTGATCCGAACGACAGATAGATAATAACTGCCTAACAAATGCGGACGAGAGACAGACAAGCAAGCTGGGGGCGAGAGCCTGAACCAGACTGACCCACTGGTGAGCTCATAGCGCCCCTTCAATGCACGTGAACAGGCAACCTTTCCCCTTTCCGACCAGAGTGAGACACCAAAGCTGCGATTGCCACAGCGGCGCCACCGCCAGAATCGGAGGGCGTCTGGTTCACACTACGCGCTGCGGCGCGCTCTTCTAAACAGCAATTTTTACCACGGCTCAGTAGCAACGCCAGAAGAGAGTATCGATTTGGAAATGACGTGCAGACGATTTATGAATGATGCAGGGTCTGATAGTTGACTATAAACGTGAGTAAAGGTAACATACTGCGCATACATAGCAAAATAAATCCCTACTGTACAGCTACACTACTGATGACAAATTGCTGGAAAGCGTATCTATCGTAAAACATCTAGGAGTAAGTACCTCAAGTGGAATGGCCATATCAAGGAAACACTAGGAATGGTAGATACCAAGATGAGATTCATTGGAAGAATCTTAAGGAGATCTAAGTCATCCACGAAGGAAGCTGCATACAGAGCACTTGTCTGACAGAGTGTTGCCTACTGTTTATCTATCTGGTTTCATCAGCAGGTAGGACTGGTAGAAGAGATAGAGAAGATCCAATGAAGAGAGTCGCGGGCCGTCTAATGGCGCGAAAGCGTTACAGTGATGGTCCACAGTCTCCACCTGCATACGTTACAGGAGAGGTTTACTACTAATAACTCGAGAGAGCACTTTTCATGAAGAGTCAGACAACACATTACTTCCTCTTGCCAAATGAGCACAATGAAAACATCGGAGAAATTAGAGCTAATACCGAGGTTTACCTACAATCATTCTTCCAACAGGACACTCGCGAGTGGAACAGGGCAGGGGGTTGTAGTTAGTGGTACCAAAGGTACCCTCCGCCACCCACCGTTAGATAGCTTGCGTGGTATGATGTGCATGTTTCTGAGATGAAGGATGGCTACACAGCCTGCAGTTGGACTGCTATGCACGTAGGATGTTGGGAGACATGAGTATGGAATGGTGGGATTGGGGGAAGGTTTCGTTGGGGAGGAGGAGATGGATTTCTTGTTATCAGGAGGTATGAGTAAGAAGATGTTTACTGAAGCTGACGGAACGGATGTTTAAAGGTAGGATATTCCATAAGGTCCATTTTCAGTTCGACACAGGACGGATGAGAGCTTTACACGAGTGTTTCGAGGCGTTCTGAAATGGAAGGGTTTTGGGAATCTATATCTGCATCTACATTTATACTCCGCAAGCCACCCAACGGTGTGTGGCAGAGGGCACTTCACGTGCCACTGTCATTATCTCCCTTTCCTGTTCCAGTCGCATATGGTTCGTGGGAAGAACGACTGCCGGAAAGCCTCCGTGCGCGCTCGAATCTCTATTTTTACATTCGTGATCTCCTCGGGAGGTATAAGTAGGAGGAAGCAATATATTTCATCCAGAAACGCACCCTCTCGAAACCCGCACAGCAAGCTACACCGCGATGCAGAGCATCTCACTTGCAGAGTCTGCCACTTGAGTTTGCTAAACACCTCCTTTACGCTATCACGCTTACCAAATAACCCTTTGACGAAAAGCGCCACTCTTCTTTGGATCTTCTCAGGCTCCTCTGTCAACCCGACCTGGTACTGATCCCACACTGATGAGCAATACTCAAGTACAGGTCGAACGAGTATTTTGTAAGCCATCTCCTTTGTTGATGTACTACGTTTTGTAAGGACTCTCCCAATGAATCTCAACCTGGTACCCGCCTTGCCAACAATTAATTTTATATGATCATTCCACTTCAAATCATTCCGCACGCATACTCCCAGATATTTTACAGAAGTAACTGCTACCAGTGTTTGTTCTGCTATCATATAATTATTCGTTCACAATACACAACATTTGTCTATGTTAAGGATCAGTTGCCACTCCCTGCACCAAGTGCCTATCCGCTGCAGATCTTCCTGCCTTTAGCTGCTATTTTCTAATGCTGCAACTTCTCTATATACTACAGCATCATCCGCGAAAAGCCGCATGGAACTTCCGACACTATCTACTAAGTCATTTATACATATTGTGAAAAGCAATGGTCCCATAACACTCCCCTGTGGCACGCTAGAGGTTACTTTAACGTCTGCAGACGTCCCTCCATTGAGAACAACATGCTGTGTTCTGTTTACTAAACACTCTTCAGTCCAGCCACACAGCTGGTCTGATATTCTGTAGGCCTTTACTGTGTTTATCAGGCAACAGTGCGGAGCTGTATCGAACGCCTTCCGGAAGTCAAGGAAAATGGCATTTTCCTGGGAGCCTGTATGCCGGCCACGGTGGCCGTGCGGTTCTAGACGCTGCAGTCCGGAACCGCGGGACTGCTACGGTCGCAGGTTCGAATCCTGCCTCGGGCATGGATGTGTGTGATGTCCTTAGTTTAGTTAGGTTTAAGTAGTTCTAAGTTCTAGGGGACTGATGACCTAAGATGTTAAGTCCCATAGTGCTCAGAGCCATGGGAGCCTGTATCTAATATTTTCTGGGTCTGATGAACAAGTAAAGCAAATTGGGTCTCACACGATCGCTGTTTCCTGAATCTATGTTGATTCCTACCGATTAGATTCTGGGTTTCCAGGAATGACATGATACGCGAGCAAAAAACATGTTCCACAATTCTACAACAGATCGATGTCAGAGATATAGGCCTATAGTTTTGCGCATCTGCTCGACGATCCGTCTTGAAAACTTGAACTACCTGTGCTTTTTTCCAATAATTTGGAACCTTCCGTTCTTGTAGAGACTTGCGGTACACGGCTGTTAGAAGGGGGGCAAGTTCTTTCGCGTACTCTGTGTAGAATGGAATTGGTATCTCGTCAGGTCCACATACGTGACATATGTGACATATGTACTGAGATGGAAGAGGTACAGGAGGTGAGGGTTATTTGATGTACAATGTGTGTTCTTTCAAAGGGGTGGATACTTTAGGGGACTAATTGTTTTGAATGGGATGATACCTCCTTTAATGATGAAGGACGGAGGTAATTGTTTATATAGTGCTGTTTTATCAACAGTGTGTGTGTGTGTGTGTGTGTGTGTGTGTGTGTGTGTGTGTGTGTGTGCTTGTGTTTGGGGAGCGCAGGTTTTTGTAGAGGGGGTTTGGACGTACATTTCCGAGGTAGGAAGGTAGAGGGAGTAGTAGCTAGTGCTGGACACCGAGATTTTGCGTCCTTGTGTTGTTTGTAGAGGTGGTATTGCTTGCAATGAGGACAGGCACGTGCGTTCTTCCACTTTTTGCTCAAGTGATTGTTATACAGGGTGTAACAAATAGATATGGAGCAGAGAAAGAAAATATGTTACATAAACATTGGCCTGAAAATGCTTTATTTCCATATCAGAGTGCAGGTTCTACCACTCTTCAACACGTTAATCGTAGGAGACACGCACGGGAAGAACATATCAGCAAGGAATGAAACACTTCCCTATGTTTCGTGTTCAAAATGCCCCCCGTTAGCAAGGATACATGCATGAAGCCGCCGTCGCATCGAATCTTTCATGCGCTGGAGACTGCGTATTGTTGCACATTTCGCAATAAGAACACTAAGACGCTGTCAAGAAGAGGGGCCTGCGAAGTTCAAAGATTTGTGCTTCTCGGACGTCATTGTTACAGCTGATTTATACACAGATCAGCCAGAATATTATGACCACCTACCTAGCAGACGGCATGTGCGCCTTTGAGACAGATAACAGCTGCGACGGATCGTGACATGGAAGCAGTAGCTCACTGGAGAGAGATGGCACCACAGGTAGACACACAAGCCACCTAATTCCCATAAATTCCGGGGAGGGGAGCGATGATCTCTGACGCCAGGTTCAGTCACATCCCTGATGTGTTCGATCGGCTTCAGATCCGGCAACATGGGGGGACCAACACATCAAGTGGAACTCGGCACTGTGTTCCTCGAACCACTCCATCTGACTCCTGGCCTGGTGACATGGTTCATTACTTTGTCGAAAAATGACACTGCTGTCGGGGAACATGATTGTCATGAAGGGGTGTACCTGGTCTGCAGCCAGTGTACGATACTCCTTGGCCGTCATGATGCCTTGCATAAGCTCCACGGGACCCATGTATGCCCACGTAAATGTTCCCCACAGCATAATGCAGCCGCTGAGACCTTGTGTGCATTCCGCAGTACAAGTGTGAAGGAGCTGTTCCCCTCGAAGACGACGGATTCGCACCCTCCCATCAACACGATGAGGAAGGTGTCGGGATTCATCAGCTCATGCAACACTCTGCCTCTGCGATAACATCCAGTGCTAACGGTCACGTGCCCATTTCAGTAATAGTTGTCGATGTCATGGTGTTGGCATTGGCACATGCATGGATTGTCAGCTGTGGGGCCCATCGTTAGGAGAGTTCAGTGCACTATATGTTCGAACACACTTGTACCCCGCCCAGCATTAAAGTCTGATGTTAATTCCGCCACAGTTCGCCGCCTGACAATTTTTACCTGTCCGCCAAGCATACGACCTTTTTCTTCCTTTATTGAAATTCGATTCCTCCCCGAAGGGGGCGTGCTGGCAGCAGCTTACTACTCCCCTCTTCTGCCTACAGAATTTTTCTTTAAAAAAAATGAAGATGATAAATAACAAAAACAAGCGATAAAATCGGCGAATTAAATGGTGCCGATCTTTCTGGCCGTGCGGTTCTAGGCGCTTCAGTCTGAAACCGCGTGACCGCTACGGTCGCAGGTTCGAATCCTGCCTCGGGCATGGATGTGTTTGATGTCCTTAGGTTAGTTAGGTTTAAGTAGTTCGAAGTTCTAGGGGACAGATGACCACAGCAGGTAAGTCCCATAGTGCTCAGAGCCATTTGAATTAAATGGTAAAATGGTGGAAAATTGTGGAACTTAAACCATAAAACAAAGGTTTGGCGATGCTAATAAAATAACCAGGAAGCAGATAGGTAAAATAATAGACAATTAAAAAACATGACGACAGTCTGGTTTCTGTTTGCAAGAGATACAAAAATCACACCCAGCGACAGCATGATTTCTGTTCGCATCACTTTGGAAAAGTCGCACAAACACTGAACACTCACTGTAACACTGCACTAAAAAGTTGGCAGAAATATGACACACCACAGCCGAGGACAGATGGGGGGAACCTGGACACATGATGGAAAAGAGAAGGGGAGAGGAAAAACGAAGTGGGTAGGGGGGGGGGGGGTAGCGGTGGAAGGAGCCAATGGAGGATGAGGACTCATTAGAGGGGGATGGGGGGGGGGGCTGGTCAAATGGTCAAATGCGAGAGGGAGTGGGGAAAGGCAGAGGAACGGAATGCAAAGGGACTTGGGGGGGGGGGGCAACATACGACGTATGACACGTGTAATAAGGGGAGGCCGCCCAACCGCACAATGGATGGACGTTGTTTCACGTTCGTTTCGCGACGTGTTGAATACACTCGCCACAGCACTCCTCGAAAACCCGAAAAGTCCTGCAGTTTCCGAAATGCTCCTGCCGGGACTCCGGGCCATCATAATCTTCCCTCAGATAAACTCAGATAGATCGCTCGACTTTCCCGTCATGCACACGGACAGCACACTCAATGATACTACATGCACCGTGTGTCTAACTTGCAGCAATTCCTCGCCAGGTGACGCTGCTATCGTCTAGAAGGATTTATATCGAGAGTAGGCGGTGCTTATAATGTTCTAGCTGGTCGGTGTTTACTGTAGTACGTTATTCATTTCTGTATAAACAAACGAGTGTGTCAATGAGCGGGAAGTCTAAAAAAATACCGAAACTGTTGCTGGAAGACTCGAATTGCCGAGTGTGATGTGGTCGCAAAGTTTGAGCTATAGAGTCTTGGCGGTCAAACGAATAGATTTATCGATTATGCTAAAACAATTATTCAATTTATAGAAGATTCTTAAAGAAAGAGGATAAGTAGATAGAACTATTGAGAGATTCAATTTATCGAGGTTTGAAATAGCTAGAGTCGATTGCAGCCCAAGTAGAAATGTAACTGCGTTAATTCACAAGACGGTATTTTATTTTTATGGGTTTCTACATCCTCTGCTTGTTTTGAGAAAGTAAACATTGTCCAAGTAGGCTGTAATTTGTTTGTTATCCGTACAGTTGCCTAATTTCAACCGGGGAACATATTCAAGCACCAATGGTTGGAATTGGCCAATATCACGGATAATAAACAGATAAAACCTACTTGGACCATGGTTTCATTCTCATAAAATAGTACTTCACGACGCTACCGCCAACAGCATTTTTTTCGGCAACTAGCACTGACATGGGAAATATCTGCCGATGTACACCGATTTCCCCTTTCGTATCAGTCACCATGACAATGAACAGTTCACTGTACGTCCCAAGCGCATGTTGTCAGTTTAAGTGGTGACACCTCTCACAATACGCAAATGTTTTCTTCACGCAGTTCTAAACAGTGCAAAATTCATTACGCAAACCTGAATTAGATTCTTTTAATGTACTACCGGTCTCGGTTACAAACCGTCATCTGGCACTTGTATCATCATAATTGGAGCATGACCCAGAAGTTGAACTACAATGACAAAAATAAAATATAAGTGACAAGAGCGGTACTCTATAGTACTTACGAAGCTGGAATAAAAACGCATCACATATTATGAAAATGGAAACAGAGGATTGCAGCTATTGACACAGTCATTGATTAAAACACATCAGTCAGGTTCAAGTTTAAAAGTAACATTACAGCTTATTAGAAACCGACAGGAAAAGCTGCATACATATAGGCTGCACAAATAGGTCAACAGCATATCATTGTGAGCAAAGAACACGGAATACAAAGCGCAACTACTGGAATGCAGATGTCGGTACTAACAAGACATTTCAGACAAAGTACAGTACATAACAGTTCCACCATAGCGATGAACAAGTCAGAATTTAGTGATGTGGACGGACAATGCAGCCAGTCCACAGCGACGGGTAGCCGAAAGAAAGGCACGCGTACACACACGCCGACTGGCGTGATGTCTGGAACAGGATAAGTATTGATTCTAATAAGAAAAGTATGCAGCTCCTCGAATACTTAACTTTAATTCTTTGCTGGTTTACAACGTTCTTCTTGTTGAGACATTTCATACGATAAATATCAAACTATGTAAGGCTAATGGCGCCTTGCTAGGCCGTAGCCATGGACTTAGCTGAAGGCTATTCTAACTGTCTCTCGGCAAATGAGAGCAAAGGCTTCGTCCGTATAGTCGCTAGCAATGTCGTCCGTACAACTGGGGCGAGTGCTATTCCGTATCTCGAGACCTGCCTTGTGGTGGCGCTCGGTCTGCGATCACACAGTGGCGACACGCGGGTCCGACATGTACTAAATGGACCGCGGCCGATTTAAGCTACCACCTAGCAAGTGTGGTGTCTGGCGGTGACACCACATTCCTCCCCCGCAAATCGGCGAACGGTCGTGTTATAAGGCTTCCGCCCGCCGTGGGGAGGACCCCATGTTGGCGTATGCGACGAGGTGGGGAGCCTAACAACAGGCGAGGCTGCGCCACCCGCACCCGGCCATTTGGTCCGAGGGGAGCTAGGAAACGTCTGAAAACCTAGTCCAGGGTGCACGTCAACATGCGGTGTATGCACCCGTAACGAGACAGGAGGGGCCGAAGGGTCGACCTCCATTGCGTTGGGGTACCCGACGCGCGAAGACGCCATGTGGTCCGGAGCGGGCAAGAGTTCCATGGCGGAGGACGGCTGGTCACGGGAAGCGATCGGCGGCGCGTGACCCAGGGAGGCGCTTGGCGGCTGCAGCGAAGCGTCCACTGCGGGCGGCGCCGGCTGGAGAACAGGCGGCGGCGGCGGCGGCTGCGGCGGCGCGTCGCCATGGGGCAAAATGGAAGGCATCGTCGGTAACACCTGGGGATGAGGCGAGCCAGTAGATGGGTCCCCAGGGCGCTGACCGGACGGCACCGTCGCTGAAAGCAGACAGGGAGCGGCAGAAACCGTGCGACGACAGAGGCGCAGCTGATTGAGATGCCGACGCACCTCACCAGAGGCCCCCTAAAACCAAATACATCGCGCGGCCGAGGCAGCGAAGAATGCGCCCTTCGAGCCAACGCCGTGAACCTCGATAGTTGCGATAGAATT
Organism: Schistocerca piceifrons; assembly: GCF_021461385.2. NCBI lineage: Eukaryota > Metazoa > Arthropoda > Insecta > Orthoptera > Acrididae > Schistocerca > Schistocerca piceifrons. The sequence goes on along the minus strand of NC_060139.1, from coordinate 1,020,566,326 downwards.
CAACGTCGCCTGGAGCAAAAGCAGAAGTCTGCCGCTGCACTGGAACCTGATGCGGCGGATGCAGCAAAAACATCAAGGTTCGATGAGGACGACCGTGGAGCAACTCAGCCAGCGAGCGACCATCTCGGGGCTGAGAGCGATACGACGACAAAAAGAGCAACAACGCGTCCTCCCGAGAATGCGACTCTTTCAACCTCAACATCTGTGACTTGAGAGTCCGGACCAATCGTTCAGCGGCACCGTTTGACTGAGGCGAAAACGGCGCGGATGTCAGATGTCGAATACCATTGGCCTGGCAGAATGACTGAAATTCTGCGGACATGAATTGTGGGCCATTGTCGGAAACAATAGTCTGCGGAAGACCTTCAATGCAAAAGATAGCAGACAACTCTTGGATGGTGGCGGAGGACGTCGTGGAAGACATCCGGACAACAAAAGGAAAATTACTGAAGGCATCTACCAGAACCAACCATCGAGCATTCCAGAATGGACCAGCAAAATCAATGTGCAAGCGTTGCCAATGGGAAGTGGCTTTAGGCCATGCAAAGACTTTCCGCGGCGGTGCGGATTGTTGTTCGGCACACGCCATGCAAGAAGAACACATATTCATAATCGCAGCATCGATTCCGAACCAAGTACAGTGCTGACGAGCAAGTTGTTTCGTTCGCACTATACCCCAATGTCCTTGGTGAAGAAGTCGTAAGACAGAGGACTGTAACGAACGTGGGACCACGACTCTGGACTGATCATTATCAGAACGCAACAACAAAACACCACGTCGAACAAAAAGTCTCTCCTTGTGAGCAAAAAATCGGCGAGCCAACGGATCCTCGATCCGAGACTTGGACAAAGGCCATTGCGTAGCAACAAAACGCAAAACGGTAGCAAGGACAGGGTCAGCAGCTGTGGCTTTAGCTACACGACGAAAATCAATCGGAAACGATTCGACCACTTCATCGGTTTCAGAATCAATGAACATGCAAGCAAGTTCGGAAGAATCGAATGCTGTATCCTCAGCAACAGGGAAACGGGACAACGCATCGGCGTTTCCGTGCTTAGCAGTGGACCGATACAAGATATCGTAGCGGTACTGCGAGAGGAAAATAGACCAGCGAATGAATTTCTGCGCTGTACGTGGAGGTACAGGCTTGTTCGGATGAAAAAGCGATGTCAAAGGTTTGTGGTCTGTGATGATGGTAAAGTGACGACCATACAAGAAATCATGGAACTTAGTAACACCAAACACGAGAGCCAAAGCTTCTTTCTCTATCTGTGAATAATTTCTTTGCACAGACGAGAGCAATTTGGACGCAAAGGCAATAGGGCGATCATGTGAGCCAACTTTGTGCGCAAGCACAGCACCGATCCCGAAATCCGATGCATCTACCATCAACAAAAGGGGTTTCTGGGGATCTAATGGCGTAAGACAAGTATCTGAAAGCAACGCCGATTTCAACTGGCGAAAGGCGCGTTCGCATTCCGTCGTCCAAACGAACGGAACACCTTTACGGCGTAAGCTATGAGGCGGAGCTGAAATGGAAGAGGCATTGCGCAGAAAGCGATGATAATAGTTAATTTTACCCAACACTCTCTGTAGCTGTTTCACATTCTGCGGCGAAGGCAATTCCTGTATGGCACGGAGGTGCTCTGGACTCGGATGTATGCCTTGGGCATTAATGACATGTCCCAGGTATGGTAAGCCACGAGCAAAAAACACACATTTGTCCTTCCTCAAGCGAAGACCATTTTGTCGCAAGACCTGAAATAATGTTCGTAGGTTCGCAAGATGATCTTCTTCTGTCTGTCCGGAGATCACTATATCGTCCAGATAGTTTGCTGCAGTAGGGACCGACGCACAAATAGTTTGTAAATATTGCTGAAACAATGCAGGGGCGGATGCACACCTGAATGGCAGTCTTTTGAACCTGTACAATCCAAGATGCGTGTTAACCACCAATACGCGCTGGGATTCGTCGTCCACCGGTATTTGCAAGTACGCATCGGCTAGGTCCAACTTTGAAAAATATTTTCCCGGGCACAGTTTATCAAAAAGATCTTCCGGGCGGGGCAAAGGAAAAGTAGCAGTCACTAGTTGTGGATTCACTGTGGCCTTGAAGTCCACGCAGAGTCTCAGTTTTCCGGAAGGTTTTGGCAAAATTACTAAGGGTGAGGCCCAGAGAGAAGCTTGCACACGTTCAATTACACCCTGCGATTCTAAATCTTGTAATGTTCTTGCGACCTCATCACGCAATGCGTGAGGAACATTGCGCGCTCTGAAAAATTTCGGTTGTGCGTTGACTTTCAGTTCCAAATGTGCTTCATAGTTTTTAGCGCAACCTAAGCCCGGTGCAAAAATGTCTGCAAATTCGTCACATGGACTAGAAACACTGGCTGAAGGCACAGTCTGATTCACTGATAGGACCTGATTGACAATAGACATGTTAAACAACTGAAATAAATCGAAACCAAACAAGTTCACTGCAGTAGAAGAACGAAGAACGTAAAATGACACAAGTTTTGTTTGTCCCTGGTATGTTGCAAGAAGAGTGCACTGTCCTATCACAGGAATTTTCTGTCCTGAATATGTAGTTAGCTTAACATTTGGAGCACGCAACGGAGGTTTGCCCAGTTGTTTGTACGTGTCGTGATTGAGCAATGAAACTGCAGCTCCGGTATCGAGCTGGAATGGTATGACCTTGCCATTAAAGTCCTAATCTACAAAAAGTTTATTGTCCTGCTGACGACAAGAGCGACTGTTTTGTGCAATTTGAACTGATACAGGTACGGAATCAGTTGCTAAGTGACGTGATTTCCGGCGACGTCGACGCACACTTATTGTGGGACGAACACAGTCACTGTTAGAGAAAGTGGCACTGGACGGGGTGGAAGTAACTACATGAATGTCCATGGGCGAAGGTCCACGAGCCTGAGTGTCCTTGGTTCGATTCCGGCGCGAAGCAAAGGGCCTGGAATGGTTGTAATTGTCTGATCTGAGCTTTTTATGGCAAACACTTTGAACATGTCCTTTCCTATTGCAGAAAAAGCAAATAGCTTGGCGTGACGGGCAATGTTCACGCGAATGTCTAGTAGCACACCGCGGGCATGATTTCACTGCATTTGTGTGTTGGCGCGGCACACCTGGTTTAGAGCGCGGTGGCAGCTGCGTCGAAGTGCGTGAGGGCAGGTTACCGGGCCGCGCAGCGCGCCCAGCGGGCCGGTCAATGTTACACACGGCTGGCGAAGTTTCAAAAGATTCCTGAGCACAGTCAAGTGTGTCTTCTCTATCCAATATGTCTATCACTTGTTGAAGGGAGGGATTAACTAGTTTCAAAATCTGTTCCCTGATGCGAACATCAGAAACGTTCTGTGGTATTGCATCACGCACCATTGTATCTGATTAAGGAAGGCCACAGTCACATTCAAATGCACACTCCCTAGTAAGTCCTTGCAAAGTCGCAACCCACTCCCTATTAGTCTGACCGGCCATACGTTTTGTACGAAAGAATGTATACCTTTTTGCAACGACATTGACTGTTTCTTTGAAATAGGCATCTAATGCCGACAAAATTTCTTCGTAGGACAGAGTTGCTACGTCGCGTAGGGAAACAAATTCACTATGACACGATAGGTGGACACACCTACACATGAAAGCAAAAACGGCTGCCGCTCATTACCTTGAATTCTGTAGGCGGCGAGATGAAATCCAAACTGGCGGGACCACTCAGTCCAGGTCTCGTGGGTTTGGTCAAACTGGCGAAACTGCGGTGCAACTGCATGTTGTGGCGGCGGCAGCGATGAAGCGGCGGCTGCCACATCGGTTTGAATGGCACGTTGACCCTGGACGAGCTGTCCAAGGGCATCCAAGAACGCTTGCGTCTGCTGATTCTGCAAGCGATAAAATTCGGACAGTACATCTGGCGAAGCCATGACACAAGTAAATGTAAGCAATCAGAAAGAAGACTTATCCCTCGTCGCCAATGATGTGGACGGACAAGGCAGCCAGTCCACAGTGACGGGTAGCTGAAAGAAAGGCACGCGTACACACACGCCGACTGGCGTGAAGTCTGGAACAGGATAAGTATTGATTCTAATAAGAAAAGTATGCAGCTCCTCGAATGCTTAACTTTAATTCTTTGCTGGTTTACAACGTTCTTCTTGTTGAGACATTTCATACGATAAATATCAAACTATGTAAGGCTAATGGCGCCTTGCTAGGTCGTAGCCATGGACTTAGCTGAAGGCTATTCTAACTGTCTCTCGGCAAATGAGAGCAAAGGCTTCGTCCGTATAGTCGCTAGCAATGTCGTCCGTACAACTGGGGCGAGTGCTATTCCGTATCTCGAGACATGCCTTGTGGTGGCGCTCGGTCTGCGATCACACAGTGGCGACACGCGGGTCCGACATGTACTAAATGGACCGCGGCCGATTTAAGCTACCACCTAGCAAGTGTGGTGTCTGGCGGTGACACCACATTTAGTAAAATCGAAAGTTACCGAGTAGAGTTTTTTCAAAAACTACGTATAAACTGATACGCCAAAGAAACTGGTATAGGCACGCGTATTCAAACACAGACGCTTATACAGGGTGTTACAAAAAGGTACGGCCAAACATTCAGGAAACATTCCTCACACACAAAGAAAGAAAATATGTTATGTGGACGTGTGTCCGGAAACGTTTACTTTCCATGTTAGAGCACATTTTATTACTTCTCTTCAAATCACATTAATCATGGAATGGAAACACACACCAACAGAACGTACCAGCGTGACTTCAAACACTTTGTTGCAGGAAATGTTCAAAATGTCCTCCGTTAGCGAGGATACATGCATCCACCCTCCGTCGCATGGAATCCCTGATGCGCTGATGCAGCCCTGGAGAATGGCGTATTGTATCACAGCCGTCCACAATACGAGCACGAGGAGTCTCTACATTTGGTACCGGGGTTGGGTAGACAAGAGCTTTCAAATGCCCCCATAAATAAAAGTCTAGAGGGTTGAGGTCAGAAGAGCGTGGAGGCCATGGAATTGGTCCGCCTCTACCAATCCATCGCTCACCGAATCTGTAGCTGAGAAGCGTACGACACTTCGACTGAAATGTGCAGGAGCTCCATCGTGCATGAACCATATGTTGTGTTGTACTTGCAAAGGCACATGTTCCAGCAGCACAGTTAGAGTATCCCGTATGAAATCATGATAACGTGCTCCATTGAGCATAGGTGGACGAAACTAAAATGAGCGCTAATATGGAAATCAAGCGTTTCCGGACACATGTCCACATAACATCTTTTCTTTATTTGTGTGTGAGGATTGTTTCCTGAAATTTTGGCCGTACCTTTTTGTATAAGACAACAAGCGTCTGGCGCAGCTCTTAGATCGGTTACTGCTGCTATAAAGGCGGGTTATCAGGATTTAAGTGAGTTTAGACGTGGTCTTTCAGTAGGCGCACGAGCGATGGGATATACCATCTCCGAGGTAGCGATTAAACGGGGATTTTCCCGTACGACCTTTTCACGAGTGTGCCGCGAATATCAGGATTCCGGCAAAACATTAAATCTCCGACATAGCTGCCGCCGGAAAAAGATTCTGCAAGAACGGTACCAACGACGGTAAACAGAATCATTCATCGCGACAGAAGTGCAACCCTTCGGCAAATTGCTCCAGATTTCATTGCTGGACATCAGCAATTGTCAGCGTGCGAACCATTCAACGAAACATCATCGATGTGGGCTTTCGGAGCCGAAGGTCCACTCATGTACTCTTGATGACTGCACGACACAAAGCTTTACATCTCGCCTGGGCCCGTCAACACCGAAATTGGACTTTTGATGACTGGGAACATGTTGGCTGGTCGGTCGAGTCTCTCTTCAAATTGTATCGATCGAATGGACGTGTGCGGTGAGGAGACAACCTCATGAATCCATGGACCCTGCATGTCAGCAGGGGACTGTTCAAGCTTGTGGAGGTTCTGTAATAGCGTGGGGCGTGTGCAGTTGGAGTGATATGGGACGCCAGATACGCCTAGATACGACTCTGACAGTTGAGACGTACGTAAGCATCCTGTCTCATCACCTACATCCATTCATGTCCATTGCGCATTCCGACGGACTTCGTCAATTCCAGCAGGACAATGCGACACCCCACATGTTCAGAATTTCTACAGAGTGGCTCCAGGAGAACTCTTCTGAGTTTAAAGACTTCCGCTGGCCACCAAACTCTTGACATGAACATGTCTGGGATACCTTGCAACATGCTACGCAGAAGAGATCTCTAGCCCCTAGTACTCTTACGGATTTATGGACAGCCCTACAGGATTCATGGTGTCAGTTCCCTCCAGCACTACTTCAGAGATCAGTCGAGTCCATGACACGGCGTGTTGCGGCACTTCTGCGTGTCCGCGGGGGTCCTACACGGTTTTAGGTGGGTGTACAAGTTTCTTCCGGTCTTCAGTGTATACAAAACATGGCACAAAACAAATTATTTTAATGAACTATCGGCTATCGAATATAAAAGGCACTAAGAGCTGCATCAGTGCAAATAAGAGTAACTCAAAATTAGAATATCAGATCAATATTTCAGCACGTTTGTAATCCATACTACTGTAATTATGGAACTGCGAAAAAGACTTCTTATGGAAACCGACAAAATTTAATGTGGGAAGATAAATAATAATTGCTGTCACAGATCATTTTGTCGTAAATACGAAGGACAGCGAACAGAAATAATGTTGTTGGTAAATCGCTTACGTATTAGTGGTCAGCAGTTGAGTGCAAAATAAAGAGCGATAGACATAAGGTTAAACAAAATTCTGAAGGTGAAATGCAATGAAGATCAATGTTCTTCGCTATAACGTAAGTCAATAAAGTAACAATGTCAAATACTATAACCGTGATTAGTACATTATTGCACAATAGTAATTAATAAGTACAAATCGGTTATAATTAATGGCTGGAGACTTACATGATAAAATAGAAATATATGAAGGTAACACATTACTTGTCAATACAGCAATACGTAATCAGTAATATCAGGGTAGCCATGAAGCTGCTGTATGGGCATCCTGCTTTGGCTTTTGCTTCCATATTTTTGGTACCAAAATCCAGGGTAAACTAGTATCTAATAGAGATCAGCCACAAAATTTTATTGCTAAGATAAAACAGAAGTGAAGTTGCTAAGGGACAAAGAGCAATAGAACGGACCGCACGTAAAAAATCAAACAACATTCATTATAGGGTGTATGGAAATGTATGGTTTAAACTAGTGCAGAGCTAATAAGAAGTTAAAGTAAGGCATATTCACCATAATATGCATAGGCGGAGTGACATCCTAGAGGGCCGGCCGTTGTGGCCGAGCGGTTCTAGGCGCTACAGTCTGGAACTGCGCGACCGCTCCGGTCGCAGGTTCGAATCCTGCCTTGGGCATGGATGTGTGTGATGTCCTTAGGTTAGTTAGGTTTAAGTAGTTCTAAGTTCTAGGGGACTGATGACCTCAGAAGTTAAGTCCCATAGTGCTCAGAGCCATTTGAACCATTTTTTGAACATCCTAGAGGAAAACATAATTGACACGATGTTCCAGAATTTTTGTAATATGTAACAAGATACATATTACAAAGTTTGTATAAAGGCCAGTGTTCAAATGTCCATATCACTAAGAGCCATATGCAAAGGAGAAAATTCAGGTCACAATTAAAATAATGAATTGACACTACAGTGCATAAGTATTCCATACCATCATGATTAGTAAATGCCAAAAATACTTTTGAGAAGAGTGATACCCCTTTTCTTGTACGAAACACAATGAGACTATTCATTTTATTTACTCATCTAGGGACCATGTCACAGTCATGTAGACAATGATAATACTGTGAAAATGCCTGCCCTTGTAGCCGAGTGATCAGCACGACTGCCCGCCATGTGGAGGCCGCGAATTCGATTCCTGGTACTGTCAAGGATTTTTCCTTGGTGGGACGACTGGTACAGGGTGTACTCAGCCTCGTGAGACCGACTGAGGAACTACTCGACCGATTGGTAGCGGTAACAAGGTCAAGAAACCCGAGAACGGCCAGAAGCGCGATGTGCTGACCACATGTCCACCCCATACTGCATCTAGTGACATCATCGACAGAGGATGACACGACGGTCGGTCAGGCACGATTGGCCCAAATAAGACCAGAAAGAGCAATTCTGCGTTACTGAGAAAAATTGTTGTTCAGTTATACATGCATATAATGTACACTCCTGGAAATTGAAATAAGAACACCGTGAATTCATTGTCCCAGGAAGGGGAAACTTTATTGACACATTCCTGGGGTCAGATACATCACATGATCACACTGACAGAACCACAGGCACATAGACACAGGCAACAGAGCATGCACAATGTCGGCACTAGTACAGTGTATATCCACCTTTCGCAGCAATGCAGGCTGCTATTCTCCCATGGAGACGATCGTAGAGATGCTGGATGTAGTCCTGTGGAACGGCTTGCCATGCCATTTCCATCTGGCGCCTCAGTTGGACCAGCGTTCGTGCTGGACGTGCAGACCGCGTGAGACGACGCTTCATCCAGTCCCAAACATGCTCAATGGGGGACAGATCCGGAGATCTTGCTGGCCAGGGTAGTTGACTTACACCTTCTAGAGCACGTTGGGTGGCACGTGATACATGCGGGCGTGCATTGTCCTGTTGGAACAGTAAGTTACCTTGCCGGTCTAGGAATGGTAGAACGATGGGTTCGATGACGGTTTGGATGTACCGTGCACTATTCAGTGTCCCCTCGACGATCACCAGTGGTGTACGGCCAGTGTAGGAGATCGCTCCCCACACCATGATGCCGGGTGTTGGCCCTGTGTGCCTCGGTCGTATGCAGTCCTGATTGTGGCGCTCACCTGCACGGCGCCAAACACGCATACGACCATCATTGGCACCAAGGCAGAAGCGACTCTCATCGCTGAAGACGACACGTCTCCATTCGTCCCTCCATTCACGCCTGTCGCGACACCACTGGAGGCGGGCTGCACGATGTTGGGGCGTGAGCGGAAGACGGCCTAACGGTGTGCGGGACCATAGCCCAGCTTCATGGAGACGGCTGCGAATGGTCCTCGCCGATACCCCAGGAGCAACAGTGGCCCTAATTTGCTGGGAAGTGGCGGTGCGGTCCCCTACGGCACTGCGTAGGATCCTACGGTCTTGGCGTGCATCCGTGCGTCGCTGCGGTCCGGTCCCAGGTCGACGGGCACGTGCACCTTCCGCCGACCACTGGCGACAACATCGATGTACTGTGGAGACCTCACGCCCCACGTGTTGAGCAATTCGGCGGTACGTCCACCCGCCCTCCCGCATGCCCACTATACGCCCTCGCTCAAAGTCCGTCAACTGCACATACGGTTCACGTCCACGCTTTCGCGGCATGCTACCAGTGTTAAAGACTGCGATGGAGCTCCGTATGCCACGGCAAACTGGCTGACACTGACGGCGGCGGTGCACAAATGCTGCGCAGCTAGCGCCATTCGACGGCCAACACCGCGGTTCCTGGTGTGTACGCTGTGCCGTGCGTGTGATCATTGCTTGTACAGCCCACTCGCAGTGTCCGGAGCAAGTATGGTGGGTCTGACACACCGGTGTCAATGTGTTCTTTTTTCCATTTCCAGGAGTGTATATCAGTGTCGTTTTATCAGGTTACCTTCCATTCCGAAAGCTGTCACACTCAACGACTGTTGTATTGACTTGTAAATTATAGACTGTAGCAATCAGTTGTCCCTATTAAATTTTATTGGAAGATCTAGATTTCAGCTAGAAGCTAGCCATTCTCAATGCTAAGAATACAAGAAACACATAGTTAGATGTTGTCATAAAAAGTTACAATTAATGGCTTAACTTACACGGTTTGTATATTACATACCACATATTTTTGCTCATTGCATGTAATGCCTTTTGATCAGGCTTCATCCACAGTTCATTGAATACTACTGTTTGCGGAAGGCGGGCTGTATGGAGGACACATCGGTTGGTTACACGCCGCCATCTATGTGAACTACGTATATAAACTTCATAGTAGTAAACCACTTCAAATTTGCATGAGAATTACATAAAATGAAACATAAGTAAAATTCTTACATTGTCGTCCGACTTATTTCATATTTGCCATCAAGTAATCAAATTTCCATGTTCAAAATGTTCAAATGTGTGTGAAATCTTAGTGAAATGACGACAGGAAAATGACAAGTCTTTATTATCATACATTACAAATCCTGGCACATGCTTTTGTTGTAAAAGCCTTACGTTGTGATTATTTATTGTCATGTGTCGTACTTTAGTAACTTTTTCCCTCTCTTTGGGCAGTTTAATAAAGAATTTTGTTCCCTGATAGAAAATTAGGTTTTTTTAAATTTTTTCTTGGCAAATGTAAGTCCAAATTGGTTTGCTAATGACTTTATGTATTTAACTATTAAAGGACCACTGAAAAACGTTTTCACTGATACAGAAAATAGATTGGCATACAGGGCGATATTCTCCACCGTGTACAAACTCTAGGGGATGATCGTTGAGAGGATATGGAACAAAAATGTGTAATGAACTTACGTCCGGAAATGCATGGTTTACATGCTAGAGACCATTTATTCAGTCATAGATTGTTACAGAGACTGAAGTCTGCCGGCCGTGGTGGCCAAGCGGTTAAAGGCGCTACAGTCTGGAACCGCGCGACCGCTACGGTCGCAGGTTCGAATCCTGCCTCGGGCAAGGATGTGTGTGATGTCCTTAGGTTAGTTAGGTGTAATTAGTTCTAAGTTCTAGGGGACTGATGACCTTAGAAGTTAAGTCCCATAGTGCTCAGAGCCATTTGAACCATTTTTTTTTTGACTGAAGTCTAATACGTGCTCTACCATGCAGCCACAGCTACAGAATGTGGTGAAAATGGTTTCCATGTGACTCAGCGCATGTGTGTACGCGCCGTAGTGTGTTCTGTCTCACACATTCACATCGGCTAGGCTGCATCCGAACGGTGTCAAAGGTAGCATGAATACGCTGCTGCAGTGTCTCCACATCTTGAATGGTCTTTGCATACACGATAGTTTTGAGATGGCCCCATAATTAGAAATCGCACGAGTTGAAATCCGGTGATCGAGCAGGTCCTGCACCGATGATTCACTGTCACTATACCGTAGGGGCCCTGCGTCCTATTCCACAGATGACTGCTATGAAAGTTGAAGATACCACTCCACATAGGCCGGTCGGAGTGGCCGAGCGGTTCTAGGCGCTACAGTCTGGAACCGAACGACCGCTACGGTCGCAGGTTCGAATCCTGCCTCGGGCATGGATGTTTGTGATGTCCTTAGGTTAGTTAGGTTAAAGTAGTTCTAAGTTCTAGGGGACTATTGACCTCAGCAGTTAAGTCCCATAGTGCTCAGAGCCATTTGAACCATTCCACATAAGGGCGGCGTCTTCTGTGAATAGGATGGATGACACAAATGCTGGAATCGTGGTTGCCTGGTGAAGAAACCAGTGACAAAACAGCTTCCAACTCGGGAAGACTGTCGCTACTCAGCCCTGCACACGTTCTAAGTGATAATGGTAGTAACAATTATCACGGAGAATGTTCCACAGTGTTAATCAAATTTTCCTCAAAGTCTGGTGTCAGAACATTTTGAGTACGTCCTTCGTGATTTCCTGCTTCCCAAAACGACCCTGTGGCGCAGCAAGCCTAGTGCGGCGAGTTAGGAAGGGGGGGGGGGGGGGCGCTGAGGCAGCCCAAAACCCCTGGGTCGGCGCCACAGATCACGTGTGAGGCAGCCTGACCTTAGCTCCGTCCAGTCGAGTAGCTCCAGTCAATCGGCAGTCAAGTATCGTCATAGTTGTAGTCGTAACTCATTACGTAGTTCGACACAGCTGGCCGGAGAAACACTTTGCGCATGTCACTGGATACAGAAGGTTGCTTGAGAAACAGCGAAACGGTAGTCCTTTTCATGCCACATGCAAATTAACATGCCCCTGTTTACTGAGTCAACACTTTTGTGTTTATTGAACTGATAGTTGCAACAATTAGATTTTACAGCACTTTAAGAGTAGTTGCCACAGGTGGCACATAGACGATCTCTTATGTTTCCCCACAGAAAAAAATCTCAGGTGTGACGTCTGGTGACCCAGGAGACCAAACACTATGAACAACATCTTGTTGTCTCAATGTGAAACTGAGGCTGCGCGCCGTCATGCTTAAAAATGAAATCATTGGAATCTTCGTGAAGTTGAGGAAACAACCAATTTTACAACATCTCCAGGTATGACGTGTTTGTTACAGTTTCCTCAGGAAAAAATAAAACGGATATACTTTTTTAACAACAACGGCGCAAACACATTCAGTTTCGGTGAGTCCCTTTCATGTTCGATGACGACACCAGGATTTTGTGACCCTCAAATTCTTACATTATGGCGGTTTACTTTGCCGGATAAGATAAGTCGTTCGGCAAAACTGTCGTCTTCCATATCCTACAGAACTGAAATGCAAAATTCGTATCTTCTACTGTGATCGCCGGGATGCTAAGGCTGCAGTAAGTAAAACTTGTAAAGCTTCATATGTAGGCGTCGTTTCAGAACACGCCACACCGTTGATTAAGTATTGAGGACTTCCGACGGCTGCGGTGTGAACGCATCTCCAATTCGCTGGACGTTTTCAGCACATGCAACCAGCTTCCAAGAATATGGTATGCCAGTCACAAATCTGTTTGTGCAGTAGCAGCTTCTTGTTGAATCGACGGCGGAGTGGGGAAAAAAAAGAAAAAAAAACATCAGCGCAGCTCTGTCAAAGCTTTGATCTTTCCTCTGTCCAGTGACATGCGCAACGTGTTTTTATCTTTTATAGTTTGTTGTAATAAACAATTGAAATCTTTTTTTTGTAACTGCATTCGATAGCTCTTGAGAAGACAGTTACAGTGATATAGCGTTTGTTTATGTTAACGTTGAAACCTGTCCTAAAATAATTGAGAAATGTCCTAGAATGTGAGAGCACGGTGGCCGGAATTGGCGTAGTGGAGTAAACACCACCAAGCAGAGCTCTCGTGCTATGCTGTGTCAGAATGTCAACACATTTGCTTGTTTACCAGTCTGCACTGCAGGCCGCTATTTATGTTTCAACATCCGCTGTGTGTAAACATCTTCACTAATGAGGGGAAATTGAAAAAATGGCTCTGAGCACTATGGGACTTAACTTTTGAGGTCATCAGTAGGGGAAGTTGAATATCTTCTTTCATACTGTGAATGTAAAAGAAATGCCATAACAAACAATATAGCGGTGTAGGGCTATCTACCCGAATCGCCAATTATAAAGACGCTAGTGCGGACAGGTTGCTTGGGCGTCAATAATAGGACAGGAAAGAAGACTGCAACAGACAGAGAACGCGGAGAAGTTGTTCTGGCTACACCGGTAATGAATCCGTGCAGTGGTACGAGACATATTGCTAAGGAGTGTAGAATCTCCCAGACGAGCGTGATTCGCATCCTGCATCGACAGAATTTCCACCCCTATCATCTGTTACTACATCAGGCACTCAACGACCGTGACCGTGCGGTTCTAGGCGCTACCGTCTGCAGCCGAGCGACCGCCACGGTCACAGGTTCGAATCCTGCCTCGGACATGGATGTGTGTGATGTACTTAGGTTGGTTAGGTTTAATTTGTTCTAAGTTCTAGGCGACAGATGACCTCAGAAGTTAAGTCGCATAGTGCTCAGAGCCATTTTAACCATTTTTGATTTCTTTCTTTGGGGAGCACTCAAAGATGCAGCCTATGATGAAGCCCCAAATACGGCAGATGATATGTGCCGCCGAATCGCTACTACAAGCTCCAACATATCAAAAATGTTCATCATTCTTTCGAGCGGCGATTGTAAATGTGCCTTTCAGTCCATGGGCAACAGTACGAGCACATGCTTCAAAATAGAATGAAGTTAATTTTTTGGAAGACAAAATTTATTTTATGTGATATGGCTGGTTATTAAATCAGTGTCAGTAAATCATTTATTTCATTTATGTGTGTATGAAATTGCATTGCAGTGCCAAACAAGTCGACAGCGTTTATTGCACGTAGCTGGTAACACTGTCAATACACGCTTACTTTCAGCATGAAACGACTTTAAATTAAGAAGAATATTTATATTGCCATATTCAGGTGGTCACCAAGGTATACCGGTCTGTACCCCGCCATCAGATATAAAGGCGATCACAATCTGGAAAAAGAACGAAAGAGACCGAGTTTCCTCTGGAAAGGTGTCAGCATACAAGGCAACAGCAGCCTCAACGTTTCTCCTACATTCTCCTTAAACCAGGATTATTTCTTTTTTTTGTGGTTGCTGTATTCATCGTCCAGTTGCACGTCCAAATGACACGTAGGGGTGCAGACAATAAATACTGCATAAGTATTTTAATATTTAAAGCTGCTGTCTGTTTGCGTCTGCACGATACGTGAGCTTCGGTCCCAGTGTGCTACCTGTCATAATATGTCGTAGTTCGCTACACGGCCACAGTGGCTCATCGATTATTCCCCTACTCGGTACGGCGGAGGAATACAACGTTGCGAATAGGGTATCCGATTATAAGTTACGGAATACTGGCCCGTCCTACATTCGCAGTATGGAGGTTGTGTCCCACGTGCTATGACTGCGGACCAATTTCTATGAACTTCCAGCATACTGGAACAGCTGTGTATCAGCAACTTCTGTTAATCAGTGCAATGAAAAACCAGTCTGAAGTTGCAAATTTTACTTACTTTATTTACTCGATTAAGTTCGGGCCCAGACTCATTTTCACATCATCTTAATATGTCCAAAATTATACTTACGAAGATGTGTGAACCATGCCAAAATCTGCAATGAACATCTACAGTTCTTTCAGATCATCGAGTGGATATAATTTGCAACTTTGGACTGATATTTCGTGGCACTACCCATTTCTGTTCCTCCGATTATAGCGCCATTTGTGTCGAAACGAATAAAATGCTTCAGACAAAACGTATCTAGATTTTGCCACAGTATTGTAATCTTTGACAAAAAACGGTGGTTCCCATTGAAGGTTTCAAAATTTCCCCTCTCCCCGCTTGCACTTGGGGGGTGGGGGGGGGGGGGGGGCTGGAATGCGGTATCGTTGGATGTCCCCCTATGAGAAAAACAAATTGGTGTTATAACTTTTTTTGGTCCGATTTGCAGTTTCTTTTAATGTCTTCAGTTAAAATGAACACTATACATATATTTTACTTCAGTTTGAGGTATAAGTAATTCTTATTAACATTTAAAACACCTCCAAGCGTCGTAGATGACACTGAGCAAGTAATTTAATTTGAGACACATGGGGCCGCAAATGTTGGGAAACATCTGAGAAGTGAATGACAAATATGGAACATGTGACGTCACCAGATGACGTACCTCGCTGCACGTGTAGCAGTCGTGTTCATCTATCCTATCCTCTCCGGTTCGTTATAGTGCTGCACGTCGCTCCGCCAGGCTACTCTTTTGTGTAAATGTGACCTATTGTGAATGTAGAACTCACAAAATTATTGTTCTCGCTCTAACCAAGCGAAAGCTGTGTTTATTGACCTTTGTCCCTTTTTTTGTTTACAGACTTTATTTAACAAAGAAAAACGTGGGTCATTTACTGGTAACGATGCAATTCGGAAGCTGATACTCATTTACTTGTGACGCGTTATGCTAGTTTTTTGTTGTACTGTTCTTTTCAATAAATCTGCCGGGACTGCGATACCGATAAATGAGATAATAAATGTTACCTAAATGTAAACCCATAATTTTCGAACCCAGTGAAAAAAATACTTCTTGCCACGTGCGAGATTCGAACCCAGAGCCTCACGCGCTGTGGTGAAGCAACCAAGTCCGGAGGCACACCGACGTCTGTACTTGACTTGGGGTGATGTGCGGCACTGCCCCCTACCGGCGAAGTAAGATCGACAGACGCAACCGGTCCACGTGTGGCGATGTACGTCATATGGTCAGTTTCCGTGTTCAACATCTTTCATCCACTTTTCGGGTATTTCCCGACATTTGTGGCCCGGGGTGTCTTATGTTAAAGTACTTGTCTCAGCGTCATCTACGTCGTTTCAGCGGTTTTCAAAGTTAATGAATAATAATTGCGATCAAGATAATTGTGAATAAAATGAAATATTTTTCCAAATACTAATTTTAAAAACATGATAAACTAAGACTGAAATAAAGCTGTCAATATTGGCTTTTCTGCTCAGTAATAATCTGGAGCCGGTCGGAGTGGCCGAGCGGTTCTAGGTGCTACAGTCCGGAACAGCGCGATCGGTACGGTTGCAGGTTCGAATCCTGCCTCGGGCATGGATGTGTGTGATGTCCTTAGGTTAGTTACGTTTAAGTAGTTCTGAGTTCTAGGGGACTGATGACCTCAGAAGTTAACTCCCATAGTGCTCAGAGCCTATAATCTGGAATTAAAGCGGGTTGTATTTCATTTCAAAAAATTCAAAACTAATTTGAGAAACAGTGTACATAAGTCAAAGACACGCGACAAAATTTGCAATAAACGAAAACTGTCCCATCACTACAAACAACAGAAAACGGAGCTCCATGCAGCGGTTTTTATTTAAATATCACTTCAACTCATCTATTTGACCAAGACTGTTATCGACAATTGCCCACAAATCAAACTCTTACTTTCTCTGGTAACGGGATTTTTGTGGAATTTAATGAAAGAATTGCCTCTTCCAACGTAACGGTTTTCACCTGATTGAGGAAGTTCAAAGCTCTGTAATACATCACTTTTCAAATCCATGCCATTATGAGCCCTACTCTGAATATGGTAGTTGATTGAAAATAAAAGCAAATGTTCTGTTGTTGAAGGTATTTGATTGCATTTAATTTCAGGTCTCGGCCATGGTTGCTCATCATTTAGATCGGGCGATCTGATAAAGTATTCTTATGTATTCGACTTTTATTTAACGAAGGAATGTCGACTGATCCTGTGATGCTATACTCGATTTTGTGACCGACCCTGGTTTCGACTGAGAATCGCCAGTTCCCTTTGAAACTGACCACTGAGGAGCTATTAACGTAGCAGTAAATGGATTGCACGTCATACTTCTGTCATAATTTCACGCCTTTTATCTTCAGAAGTAATTTATAAATGACGAAATGGTGGGCAAAGAAAACTTGCTATCTCGTGGCGGCATCTCTGGATAATTAACGTTTCCTCTAAGTATAGCTTGAGGCATTTCCGTAGAAATCTTGTTTCAGAGGCTTCTCTGTACTGGTACGCCTGACTCAAAGGATGTACTATTGTCATCTTCCGTAGCAATACAAGTGCCATGTAAGTGATTTCTCCAGATTTAATTCCTTCCTTGCCCGTTTGAAGTGCTGCAAAAGCCCTCATGTTTTAAAAGGTATAAAATAAATGATAATATGTAAGAATTACAACAATAGAACACCATACCGTGACAAGAGAAATTAGTTCTTTCATCAGCGTGATACCAATTCCTTCAGTTCGAGCTATTTCTCCTTTCTGAGAGGCCTTTTCGTACAAACAAGAAAATTGGCTTTCTACCGATTCTAACATTGTCGGCCAGTTATTCCAGCGACTATCGTGGGATTGTTCCAATGATCTATTAAGGGGCTCCGGAACGCCCTATACTTGCAATGTTAAAATAACGCTTATAAATTACATCTTTCCTCACAAAGTATTTGAGGTAGGAAGTTGAACTTTTTACAGATTATTTATTGGAATATGGGCTACAACTTAACACAGGGATTTTACAAAATTTTAGTTCAGTTATTAAAGATGATTTTTTTTCAATTGTAATGAAAATTCATAACATTTTTTTGCAATTTTTTATTTATATATTCAAAAATATACAGTTTTTTCGAAAAAGGCTGTGTTAAATTATGCAGAAGGTACTGTGTAACATTTACTGAAAGTTTGAAACAATTATGTTTGGAAGATCCTTAGAAAACATGTAATTAGTATGAGAAAATAAAAGTTTTGGGAATCGAGCGACAAAGATTGGATTAACTTTTTAGTGCATTCCAGGTCCACAGGATGGATTATCTTCATCCTCTGCAAACTCCTCCTCCAGCTTCCTCTTGTTCCTCCTCCTGTTTACTCTTGCTTGTATTTCTAGACTCTTTACTGCCCTGTCTGCAGCCTGAAGGCGTTCCTTGTCTAAAGCAAGCATCGCTCGTTGTTGTGTTCGTAGATTTTGCTACCATTTTCTTCAGTTGCAATTACTGCAACACTGTTCCAAAAGGTGGTCATGTATGAACACTTATCACATTTCAGTTGTATTTCACTAGCAAGTCCTACGTGCTTTATTATGGAGAGTTCCAGACCAACTTCACTACAATGAATACATCTTACACAGTTTGAAAAAATTGCTTTGAGAACCGACATATCAAATATTTCATTCACATCCGATTCGCCCATAAAACATTCATAGTTTTCACTCATTGAACCAAGCCTCTTCTGTGAAGTATTTTCTTTCCCACTTTGACTGCTATGGGCAGGTGTACTTGAGAGGTTGGGTTCACTCACTTGGTTATCATCTTTATTGTTTACAGTAATAACACATACCTTTGGCTTTCCAACATTTCTCCTTTTCTTAAATGCCTTCAGAGGATTTCTAATAACTTTACTTTTACTCATTATTATACTTCAACAAAACAGAGACTCAAGCAACAGAATTAATTACGAATATTTTCGAGATAACGACAGAGTAAATAAACATGAAACAATCGACAATCACACCAGCGATATATATTGAACCATCACAGGTTAGCCACAACACCTACTTTATCTCACATCACTAAAATGTACCTGATGAACACGGACGTTAATAATAACACCATTTGACAGCAGTTTAACAGCGCCACAGTGGGTCACGCCCATGTAGAACACATTTCAAAAAAAATTTAAAAATAGTTGTAGTCTTCGGAATTGAATAAATTATATATCTATTAAAAGGTAATAGTCTGCAGATTCAGAAAACGCAAAAAAGTAAAAATTGAACTTTTCATGATTTTGAGCCTTTCCGGGGCCCCTTAAGAGTATTAAGAATGCCACTTTTCCTTGCGTAGGTGATGATTTCTTTCGCCGCAGTAATAAGATTATAAACTTGTGGACAGTTGACGCACTGCACTGAAAAGCTAAACCTTTTGAATACGCGACCCCTTCCCAAGCAAAATTACTCTGGCGACCCCCAGAATCATATTAAAAGTATGTAAGCGATTTCAAAGGAAAAGTACTTAATTTTCTGTATATTGATCGACAAATCAAATACAATCTGAAAAGAGGTCTCAGTGCTTTGCGGGCAGAGGTACAATTACATTCTTTGCCGCGGTAGATGCGTGGGGGTGAGAAGGAGTCAGCGGAGGCTTATTCGCGCATTTTTGGTCACTACAATCGTTTGTCCGAGTACGCCAGTAAGTACGTGATTATTGCCTTCGCTCTTCGTTCTGATCGAGCATAAAATGGACAAGTTTCTTAAAAGATCCGTGCAGCCCTCCACGTCTGGTACAAGATGCAGTAGCGGAAGTGAATCAAAATCGAAAAAGAAATAGACTTTATGACGACAGTCACCTGATGTATGGTTTTACTGTCACAAACAATAAACCTCAATGTGTAATTTGCGACGAAGTATTGTCACGTGAGAGTCTGAAACCATCAAAGTTACTGCGTCACTTCTCAACTAAACATTCCAAGAAAGTAGATAAACCGTTGGATTTCTTCGAAAGGAAACTGAAAACACTTAACCGTTAGCAAACTACTATGGTTCAGGTAATAAAATAGTAAGTCTTACTTGTTGATTTAAAATAGTATAAAGTTTCCGACTTTTTATTCGTTTTTCTGATTTAAATATACTTTTATCTGATTTTAGGTATCCAGAGTCAACGAGAAAGCGTTACTAGCTAGCTACGAAGTCGCATTCCGAGTCACTAAAGCAGTGAAGCACCATACAGATGCAGAGAATCTTATTTTGCCAGCAGCCCTAGATATGGTTGAAACTATTTTAGGTAAGCGAGTGGGAAAAAAAGTAAATGGGTACTATTTTCTGATAATACCACTGAACGAAGAATAAACGATATGCCCGGTGACATTCGAGAATAGTTAGACGAAAAATTAAAGAAGAGCCCAAATTTTACTTTGCAGTTTGACGAATCTACTAATGTTTCAGATTGTGCTCAACTTATAGTATTTGTACGCTTTGAAGCAAATGAAAATATCTTGGAAGACATTTTATTTTGCATAGCACTCCCTGCGAACGCTACTGGCCAGTGTTTTTAGAAAGCAGTCGCAACTACGAGATTGATGGGGAAAAATGTATCGCCATTTGTACTGATGGGACTAAAGCTATCACTGGTTGTAAAATTGGGTTCGTCACGAAATTAAAATCAATAATGCCAAATTTTCCTTCGTAGAAAAGCTCTGGCAGGCACGATCTTAACTTCTGATTTAAACGACGTGCTTAAAGAGGTGATCAAAGCTGTAAACTATTAAAGGACTCGACTGTTAAGGATCATTTGTGAAGATCTGGGTTCGCTCCAAAGCAAAGGTATTGACGCGAGTTCTGGAACTAAAAGGTAAATCGTAAACGTTCTTACAAGATTCCAAATCTGGATGTGGTAATTTCTTTTGTGACCCTGCCTGACTATTAAAATTAGCATTTCTCGTAGATCTTTTTAACCACTTACATTCTTAAACAAGAGCCTCCAAGGAAAAGAAGGAAACATTATATTAGCTAAGGATAAAATCAAAAGATTCCTCGAAAAACTTAGTTTGTGGGCAACGTCTTTACAAAAGATGATGTTTAACTCCCTTGTATGCAGACGATTGTCGAAGAAAGTGCAATGGACCAGTCGGTGATATTAAGTTCTTTCATTCCTTGCATGACACAGAGCTTGCATAATTTGGAAGGGAAACTTATGTTACTTTCCAGAGCTGAATTCTGGTGCTGACAACGGTCATAGATTAATATTAAATCCTTTTTTAGATATGTCAGTACAACTGGCTGATTTGAGCACGATGATGAAAGAAACACTTATAGAATTAGCAGCAGGCTGGTTGCTTAAAATGGAATTTAATTCGCAAAAGATTGTCGTCTTCTGGATGAAGGGAAAGAAGAGTATCCACAGATCGCCAAGGAAACTTTGAAATTATTAGTGCCATTCGCCACTTCCTACCTCTGTTAATTAGTGTTCTCTTCAATAACCTAAACTTAACTCCGCCCGAACAGGCCATAAGACCCAACGGTACCGACCGGCCGCCGTGTCATCCTCACTCTACAGACATCAGTGGATGCGGTCAGCACACTGCTCTCCCGGCCGTATGTCAGTTTACGAGACCACAGCCGCTACTTCTCAATCAAGTAGCTCCTCAGTTTGCCTGACAAGGGCTGAGTGCACCCCGCTTCCCAATAGCGCTCGGCAGACTGAATGGTCACCCATCCAAGTGCTAGCCCCGTTCTCTTCAATGGTGAACATAAAAACCAAGAAGAGAAATAGACCTCAACTAGAAAATGATTTGGTGATTTGTGCCTCAAAAATAGAACCATGATTTGCCAAATTATTAATAAATAAACAGGCACAGCCTTCTCATTGAAACTGTTGCAATTTATTGTAGTGTAGGACCTATAAAACTTGCCTACTTCCATCTGGCTTCCATCTATGCTTTTTAATAATGCAAATGCTTTTTAATAATGCAAATGAGAGACGTTACTCATTAGGCATAAAATTGTAGTTGTGCCTATAAAGCGCTGTGCATTTGCGTATGATCACAGGATCTTACCGTTATTGTCATTGACTTTACTCCTGACGGTAGCCGCTCAGGGTAGCAGCACTGCCTCAGGCGTCTTGTCACGGCCCGGGCGGTTCCCCCGGTCGGAGGTTCGAGTCCTCCCTCGAGCATGGGGGTGTGCGTGTGTTGGCCTTAGCGTAAGTTAGTTTAAGTTAGATTAAGTAGTGCGTAAGCTTAGGGACCGAAGACCTCAGCAGTTTGGTTCCATTGAGACCTTGTCACAAATTTAATTTTTTTTTCCTGACGTTATGGCTTATGCTCTGGAATGGAATAACAGAAAACGCGGAGGAAAAAAGAGCGTTTGTTTTACATCAGTATTATTATTATTGTTATTATTACGGCGTACATTAGACACTCCGACAAAGCCAACGCCGCCGGCAATGCAATATTCAGCTGTACTGTTAACGACTCATCACGTTGCAGTTATTGTAACCGATACCTACGCTCGGGTCTCCTCGACGATGTTGCCAAATTCTCTGTGGCGGTGTTGCAAGCAAGGCTTACTTCATGGCCTTGAAATACCTCTATATGCATTCCATTTAAATATGTCGTCATTAACCAACACGAATTCCATAAAGCTGCGCATTAACCAACACGAAGGCAAATGTTTGATCCAGCTAGCTGTCTTCTGTGTTTATGGATCGTTTTGAAGAGAAGGTAAAAGCAGATCTCTTTAGACGACTTCTTATAAAAAGGGATGTACATTTTATAAACTGTTTTAGTATTTTTCCGGAATGGAATGTATTATCCATTTTTTTCGTGAATTCCAACAGAAAAACATGTTTCGCATAACGAGTGTTTCGCGAAGCAGGTAAGACTCAAAAGTGAATTATCCTCGTTGAACGAGGTCCCACTGTACAGTCAATTTGTAAACAAGAAGATCTTTCTTCGAATCTCTCACAGTTACTTATTGTATCCTCTTCATTTAGTTATCGATCGGTTCCTGAAACTAGTTTTCCAGTTTCGCGATTATCTATCGTTAATACGGTGTATTTATTATAAAACTGCCTTCGTTATGCTCAATCCAGAATTAATGTTAAACAAGGAATTACGTAATTTTAATAAAAAATAAATACCATTTTCCACAGGCTTATGTTTTTGCATTACAGAACCCCTAGTTTTCAAACATGTAGCAATATGGTTATTTCATTTAGTTTCATTCAGATTCAAAAGAAGACAAAATTTATTTTTAATTAATTGCGAGAAGTAGTATATATTTTTACAAAAATGGTACTAGTTTAAGATATTTTTCAACTCTCTTATTAAGCACTATCGAGAAAACAGTGATTTTCCTCACGGCAATCACCACAATTAACTACACTAAAGAAATGAGAAACTAACCAGGTGACCAGCAACGCTGATTTTTTGGGAAACCCGATGAAGCCACATGTCTAGGAAAATAGAAACAACGTCAACATGCAGTGCGTGAATTAAACTCTGAGTTGAGTTCAGGCATCCTAGATCCGCTAGGTAGAAATTGCTGTACTTCGTGCCTTGGCTCACTGCCACCAATCTTAGCGATTTATTGTTTGGTTCGAAGCTTGTTACTGAAACACATTCTAATAACCGTGGTGCCAAAACTTGCACGTGAGCTGTGTGCGTGTTCTTGCAGTCATTTCTACCACATCTGATCGTGCACATCTTTTAAATGCGCTTTCATAAATTGTCCTCGTTCCGTGTGATATTTGTATCACAGCAGATGATTGGCACGTGGACAGTAATACACAAGACGCTGCCACTGCACCGCCGTTCCAGCCCGAAAGTTGATGTGGTCCCTTCCCCTCCCCTGAAAACCTCTCAGAGGTTTGTACAAAACTTAGTGACTCTCGCCGCCCTAGTTCCATTCCGCAGAAGTGGGAAGACATCGATAGATATCGTGTTGTTTCTCATTACTGCAAGTGTCTGTGTGTTTGAACTCTTCAACAGCTTTAAAGTAAATTCGTATTCATTATTATAAATAAGTACCAGATCTGAACATGAGCGAATTTGCAAGGTGCTTTCATAAAAGCTTGTCACTTCCGTGTGACATTTATACCCTGGCAAAAAAATGGTTCAAATGGGTCTGAGCACTATGGGACTTAACATCTGACCTCATCAGTCCCCTAGCTACTCAAACCTAACTGACCAAAGGACATCACACACATCCATGCCCGAGGCAGGATTCGGATCTGCGACCGTAGCGGTCACGCGGTTCCGGACTGAAGCGCCTAGAACCGCTTGGCCACCGCGGCCGGCGGTGAATAGTAGACAGTGTACGTCAGATAATAGTTTCTCCTTGCGCTGCATGTCCACATGTTTGTAGTTGCTGAGAATTCATCTTTTGTTATACGAGCAATAATTTAAGGCATAATTATCTCTCTTAGGCCTTTAGTACTTTCTGTCAAGTGCCGCAACACTGTTGTCGAATAAGACATAACAGGCTTTGCACATTCTTTTATGTAAGTCACTCCACTGTCAACTAATGTTTGAACAATATTTGAAAAACCTTCAGCTCCTACAGGTCTGAAAGACCTTACGTCTTACCCACACATAGCCCATACATTTATCGACAATCATTTCCTGAGCAGGCTTTGGAAGGCGTCTCTCGTCCACACAAGACCCTGGTTTACCCGAAGCGCATGGATGGCAAAAAAGTGCGATGTGACGCTTGACCCTTTAGCATGAGGGTAAATTTCACTGCAGAGCGAACAGCAAACAAAAGTAGCGTTTATCCCATAGCCATCCACTATAGGCATGATTATCGACCAAATTGAACGTTTAAGATTCGTTTCATGCTGTATGGTTCTATACTCACCATTGATTAGTTTCTCTTTTACTTCTCTTTTTATAGACATGCGCTCCTTCCCCTGCAAACCACCTTTAGTTTCCGTGCTCGTTTTCTGTGTTTAGAAAAAAAAATGTCACTAGACTAAGCACCTGCTCTACTCGCCGCTCGTAGACAGTAGTTCACAATAGCGGTCAGTTGAACTACGTGTCGCAGCAGACCGTATCTTGCTCACTGCACTAGCCGGCGTAAGTCGCCTACAACCTGAGCCGAACTGTCCGCCATGTTAAATGTGATTTGAGACTTTCTCGGCGTATTCCATTCGTGAAATCTTCTCGGGTGATCAGCCGAGTAAAGGCGTCGTCTTCTCGCAACGTTTCGAGATTGCCCGCATTCTGGAGAAACACAACATCAAGACAATTTTTCATGCCCCAAGTAAAATTAAGGACATACTTGGCTCAGTCAAAGACCACCTAGGACTGCAGACTCCGGGCGTATACAGTATTGAATGTGAATGTGGTATGAAATACATCGGACAAACGCAGCGCTGCATCACGCAGAGGCGCTCGGAACACATTAGAAATGTACGCCTTGGTCAGACAGAAAAATCGGCGGTAGCGGAACATAGCCTTAACGAAGGACACACCTTCCTCTTTGAGGGTACGAAGAAGCTGTGTGACGCTAAAGGATTTTGGGATTCAGTTGTCAAAGAGGCTGTAGAAATTCGGTTGAACAGCAACCTGATCAATCGAGACACTGGTTTCCAACTTAGTACAGCTTGGAATCCCGCAATAACTAAAATTAGAAGAGAACGCTCCGGCACGAAGACGGTAGCGGCCACAGACGTATTAGGAACCGGCAGGGACTTGACGCCCGGTCCGCGCCGCGAACCCTCCACCACTGGCGCGGCGGCCGATTCCGCAGGTACCTGATTGGTCGGCGCCCGGAATCAGTCACTGGTCCAGGAGCCTTTATAGGACCGCGCAACACAGCATCTCGACATTCCCGCTCACGCCGCGGAGAGTACACGTTAGTTCGTTGTCGCTGTTGCTTATCGTGATGTCGGGACGCGGAAGTGGACGCAAAGCTGCTGCCTTGGCGGAGTTGCTGCTCACGTTAGCAGGACCTGCCGGGAAGAAGAAGAAGAAGTCTACACCGCAGTGCTTTCGCTGCCAAAAGCTTGGCCACGTTGCCAAGCAATGCAGCGGAGCAGTCGCGTGCTTGAAGTGTGCGCAAGCGCACGACACACGCGACTGCAAGAAGCCGAAGGACGCCCCCTGCACTTGCGCCAACTGCGGCGGCGCTCACGCGGCAAATGCCCGTTCCTGCGCCTACAGAAGGAACTGGCGGGGACCGGCGAAGAAGACCCAGAAGCAAGTGACCTCCACACACGAAGAGGTGGTCACTTGCACAGAAGACGACGTGACCAGGCGCCTTAACGGCGCCGTGGAAGAAGCCATGTCCGCCTTCAAATCCGCCATGGCGGAAGAGAGGGCGGCCATGCTGGCGGAACTGGGCGAGGCTCGCCGTCAGATCGCTGAGCTGACGCGGGAGCTTCGCTCAGCCAAAGCAGCTTCCGCCACAGCAGTCGACGCCGCCAGCCAGACGACTCCTCCACGAGAGAAGAAGTTCGCGACGGTGGCCACGCAGACCGACGTGCCTGCCGAAGGGGGGGCAACACAGTCCAAGACGGACACAGAAGCGCAAGAAGAAGAGTGGGAAGAAGTCCCATTCCTCCCGCTTCCGGACATGTACAGCGCAAGCGCTGTGACGCAGAAGATCGCTGCATCGCTTCGCGACGGTACTTACCCCCACCACGATAACCCTTATCCTTTCGTTCCGCCTACCCATCCTAAACCACAACTCCCACATCGCCCACTCGGGTACCCAGAAGGCCTTCTTGGTCTTTCTAGGGAGGAGTTCAATCTGATTGACTCCTACCCTATCTTCACAGATGCGCAGATGCGCTGTATCATCATCGCTCTCGTCAACGGGGAGTATGATAAAGCGGGATGCATTTTGCACAACATCCCAACCGAGGAAGGGCCCTCAACAACAGCCAAAAAGAAAAAGAAAAGTCGTCACACCGACAAATACAGAAAATAGGTTATCGGCACTCCTTGCCAGTTGAGAACAACCTACAAGTAAAGAAAGAAGATTCATCAAGAGTCCCAGGGGAGTAAAGGCCAACAGGCCACAAACTTCCACCTGAACCTCCTCACAGTGAGGAAGTCAGAAAAGGAGCAGCAGGCAGCATCTCGACACTTCGCTTGAAGATGATGGGTACGAAACCCTTCGAATCGTTGCGAGAAGACGACGCCTTTACTCGGCTGATCACCCGAGAAGATTTCACGAATGTCCGCCATGTTTTACCCAACGGATTGCATATTCATACTTGTTTACATGACAGTCACAATGCTACTGGAGATTTCTAATTAAATGTATCGAAGAATTCATGGAAATTTCGGGTCGCCGCTATCATGTGACCTGCACTAAGCATTGCAAAAATGGTTTTCGCATGTTTGGATTTGCAAGTGACCCAGAATGGAGAAGAAGATGGGCCGTAAACTGCCGGACAGGCAAATATGAGTTAATAAAAAAAAATATGAGTTAATAAAAATAGTTGTAAAAATGAAACCAGTTGTACTAGAATTGCGTTTCTTCCCCAAGCCGAAAACAATACTGAAGCAGTCCGTCTCAGATTTTTTCGATTCCTGAGATATTTTTGCAGCTGACAAAGGAGAGAAATATTTGTGATAATTTATGTACTTTTCAGTAGGCACCTAATTGTGATTAAGAAATAAGTGCCACTTTTACTCAAGGTACCGTCCGCCACACATCGTCAGGTGGCTTGCCGAGTATGGATGTAGGTGTAAATGCTTTTATACGGACACAAACTAATAAACAGGCACTGGTTAGCACAATTGTTTGAAGACACTGTGTAACCTGCCCGCTGAAATTGTTCGTGTATGAAATTTAGCACAACTTTACCTCCCACTCTATAAGAGTCTACGTATTACCAAAACTACGTATTCTCAAACTGTTATCCAACTTACGCTCGTTTGATAACCTTTGACTACACAGAACCTAATTTGAACTTAACTGTAACTGATGTGAATGCGGATTATCTTTGTATTAAATACACAGCTGAAAATAAAGCAGTTATCTGGCACTAATCAAAATTTCCACTTCCTTCGTGTCTTGACAATACTATTGCAGATTTTTCGAAAGCACGGCGGCAAACGGGAACTAGACAGCGGATAAATTAGATTTCTTTTTCTAAATAACCATTCATACTTTTTATACCTGGGATTCACAGTCATGTAGAACTTTATGAATGACATCATACTTACGCCAGTGATCTGAACAATACTACGCTTATCAAAGTGAAAAATGATTTAAAAAGACTACAACATTAACAGAGAATTCCTATAAAAATCAAACAGGTTAATCACTCAATATACTAATCCATGATTCAGGGAAGTTGGGTGGCCTTTCTATCAGCTCTGGGCAAGTAAACTAGCTGGCAATAATCATTCCGACAAATTAGGAGCGCAGCGCGGCAGTCTTACCGTAAACTTCTTTTCTTCAAAAACAGTCACATTGATATTCCTTTCATCTTTCTTTGTCTACATCATATTCATCATTTCTGTCCTTCCATCATCCAACAGATACAATCACAAGTCCACACAACATTAGCAAGCCGTGCGGGGTAGCCGCGCTATCTAGGGCACCTTGTCACGGTCCTCGCGGCTCCCCCCGTCGGAGGTTCGAGTCCTCCCTCGGGCATGGGTGTGAGTTGTTCTTAGCGTAAGTTTAGATTAAGTAGCGTGTAAGCTTAGAGACCGACACCCTCAGCAGTTTGGTCCTATAACATCTTACCACAAATCCCCCCCCCCCCCCAAAAAAGCAGTATCAAATAAGTCCATCACCTGCCACATCTCAACTAAGAATGTATTAGATCGCGCACAGAGGCATAGACCATAGACTGTGCCACGACAAGATCAAAGACTGTTTAACCGTAACCTAACTTGCTCCCTCTGTTGTTCACTTGAACACATTACAACTGGTACCGAGTTCTTAACACATTACATTTTATGTTTACAAACTAACACCCAAGTTCCAAGCCTACATTTCAGTTTTTCTATTTTGTGAAAAGGGCATGCTAAATTTTTCTATACAAGTCATTACTGATCGGTTGTGTTCATACATCCAATAAACGTTGCGTGCATAGATTAAGCACCCACAAGGTAAGCAACTGCCGAACCGTCGGAGTTTGGGAAATGTGGCGGACGGTTCAGCCTATTATGTAGGACCTCTATGTCGGCCCTTGCAGTGACGTCACAGGCTTGTTCACGTCAGTGCGGAGCACTGCGGCCGCCACCCACGGGCTGCGTCTCTATGCGCGGCTCTGAAGACCCAGCAGCCCACCCGTGCTTTCGCACAGCACTGCTCGACACGTGCGATGACGTCACAGCTTCGCTTGGCTCGGAGACTTAAGCTGTCCTGTGCGACAGCAGCCAGCGGGCCGGGCCTCTGTGCTCGACTCTGCTGTCCACTTTGATAACATTGTTACGTGGATCGCTCTTCGTACCACACTTATCGACCATATCTTAGATACCACAAAAGAGGAAGCGGGATACAATCACGGTTGGTAGTCACAATTTATAATACTTTATTGACATTACGCCTTTTAAGGAATTTCACAATTACAAATTGTGGACGAGCCACTAAATAAAGCTTTGCAAATACAGTTAGAAACCCAACGTACTCAGTACTGAAATAAACAGTCTCCTAAGAGAAAGTTATAAAAACTTAATGTACCAGGCATTTATAGGAACCTTAAGCATAGCAATTATCATTTACTTCACATAGCCACTTCATCAAACTCCTTAAAACGAGTTGTTATATTAAAATGGCAACACTTAACATTCTTCACTAAGATACCCTTATAAACTTACTATTTCAATCCGTTAAGGAAGTGCTTGTTAAAAGGTCAATTACAAACTTAACGTTGCCGGGCACTAATACCCCTCGCTTTATTTTCTCTTATTCAGAAAACAGAATTACTGACAAACTTCAGAAATCTAAACTCCCATATAGGATTTCCCTCAAAATACGTATAATCAAAACAGGTACCAATAAAGGGTGACTTAATGACACTTCAACACTAGTGCCAAGCTAAGATCCAATTACATAACATGACAGTACCACTTACATATAAAATTACCGTAGAAACACTGATCTTTAAAAATGAATGTTTACGTGCTCAGATGTGTTAATGAAAGACTACTAGAAAGAGCAGCACAAGGAAATCAGCAAATGCTATGCCATTTAAAGTTTAGCCAGTTACCAGTCGCTAATATTTAAGGAAACAGGTTCGCATAAGAACAGGTTACATACAATATGTATTTATTTATATATCTTCCAGCTTAACCCGCCTTGCCGGAAGGAAGATAATTACCAAACTTTGGAAAGCGGTATGTGAACAACTTCTGGTAGTGGCCAGGTTCTTAAACACTGTCAGGCCTAGACCTCGGATGACATTTCACTCCCCGCCAAGGCGTCGGCACAATCAGAGGTTTTTGCGCGAATCACAAAGTCATTCCAATAACTCTGAAACGTAGAAACACGCGGCAGAACCTTTGACTCGAGATATGGGTAAGCATGTAAAGGAATGCGTTACACTATTGACAAATCCGTAACTTTTACCTTGAGCATTTTACACATGGACAACAGTATTAATAGCGTGCAGGCTCTGGAAACGCCAACATAAAATCATTTGATTACCAGAAACACAGATTACTAGTATGACTTCTGAGAAAACTTACAAATAACGGCCACCATTTAACTAGGCCAACTGAACTCTTCCACACCAACATTAAGTTCGACTATGAAAGTCCCACAATAACAATAAAATTTAAATGCCTCTGAGTGCGTCGGTAACAAAACACAATTACGAACACTTACTTCATATCACTTACACAATACGAAGGAGCTGGTTCCATAGCTTCACCGTCTGACTTCAAAACTTGTTTCCAGCGAAGTCACAGAACTTGTATCCCCAAGCAGGCCATGTCTCCGAAACTCCCGACCAATTTCACACCACAACATATAACGGTCATCACGCTCGTTCGGCAGCCGTTGACACTCGTCTCCCAGCGAATGTCACGAGATCTCGACGGTTACCCGTCGAAGGGTAACAACCTAATCCCTTCGCCCGCCAACCCGGTAGGTAAGACACGCGAAAAGCAAAGATAGCTTAGCTCAACCACAATCGATCTCAACGATACATGAACAAAATGACACTGGCGCCAGCTCGCCACGACTCAATCATATTAAATTTCTATTTTCTTACGTCACTCACTCTTTCTTCGATCTTAAGCAACTATTTCTTTTTTATGAATTTTAATTGTTATTTTTGCTGTACTTTTTCAAATGCTAGCTGTTATGTGATTTGCTGAGGCTGCATTTGGAGTGCAGCATGCGCTAGCCCTCCCTGTGAACACCGATAGGGGTCCTCGCTGCCGACGAATGCCCAAGTGCACCAACGTTTTTACTTTGTGGATGCTCAAGTCGGCTTTAAAGTGTTGCTTTAAAGTACTGCCAGCGACATCCACCCTGCACGATACAGAGAGCCCAACGCAAAAAGTCCGAGTGCATAGTGTCGTTATTTTTAGTATCTACACCTGAGAGTTGTAACGTTCCAACTTACACCTTACAATGTGAAGAGAACCTACCTGTCAAATTTTGTTAAATGATGACAAACTGCAGGAAAACTTTAAAGAACAAGGGGCAAAAAGGTCATACGGGCAGATG
The DNA here is from genome assembly GCF_021461385.2 of Schistocerca piceifrons. Classification (NCBI taxonomy): domain Eukaryota; kingdom Metazoa; phylum Arthropoda; class Insecta; order Orthoptera; family Acrididae; genus Schistocerca; species Schistocerca piceifrons. Next base: position 1,020,534,952 of record NC_060139.1, on the reverse strand, counting down.
GCGGTAAATGCATTCCAAGGGATGTAATTAACTTGAAGATGGAGGTAAAAGATCCTCGAAAGTAATCGCGGTATGAGCACCGGGAAAGTGGCCCACCAGATGGCGAAGGTCAGATGACCATGTAGAACATTCTCTGCGGTAAATGCTACTATCCGTGCCACTTGCGATGTGTGCAAGCGTTATGGCGTACGGTTTCGTTGGTGGTTCGTCACACAGGCCACCACGATCCTGGGATATCTGCCATGCACTCTGTTCACAGACGAGGCTGTCTTTGCATGGGCCTGTATCGTCAACCATCTCTAGGCTACGGAGAATCGACAGGGTATGTTAGTAGCAACCACTGCCGCCGGCTCAAACTGAATATGTGGACGTCGATTATTGACGACTGCCTCTTGGAGACCAGTCATCATTCTACAACGCCTCACAGCGTGAGGCGTATCTGCTCTTTCCGGGGGTGATCCTCTCTCTTCGCTGGAAGACGTGGGATTGGCAGTACGAAGACTAAGGTGGCTGCTAAGTGATGGTGCTCTAGGTCACTGCCCTCTTCCGTGCGGCGCCTGAACGCTACAGCAGACAGAATATGCCCACTTGCCTGGTGTGTTCTCATGTCTTGTTTCAGTTATTTAAGCCTACACCTCGTATCTCCACTTTCAAGTGGGTGTACTTCCTTGGAACGCATTTCTGGCGGTGTTTCCGAAGAAACTTTGCGCCACTTATCCTCTCACGGATCGTTTCCTGTAGTTTTTCCCCATTTACCCAATCACTCTTTATTCTTTATGAAGTGGGGGTCAAAAATCAATATATGAGCAGTGCCGTTTCAGTCCGGAACCGCGCTGCTGCTACGGTCGCAGGTTCGAATCCTGCCTCGGACATGGATGTGTGTGATATCCTTAGGGTAGTTAGGTTTAAGTAGTTCAAAGTCTAGGCGACTTATGACCACAGATGTTAAGTCCCATAGTGCTTAGAGTCATTTGTAAGCTGTGCCCCTGGTCACACGCCGTACCACTCGGCATGGCTTTACAATTACCCCATCGCCACGACACGCTATTTGAGCAGAAGGAGGAGGAAGAGGGGAAACTTAACGTGCCCCATTTAAGTAGCAATGTAGTTGCACTGCATACTAGTAAGATCCTAATTCGTATTCCTTTAAAAAATCAAAAAAAAAAATGTTTAGCATTATTTAATATTTTGGCTCACTGAAATAGGCCTTTCACACACACCTGTTAATCCAAATATTTTATCACGTTTCCAAACTCACCATGGAGACATGGAAACTCTGGCTCAGGAAAACAATGGAGACGTCCTGGACAATTTTGAATTAAAAGGGTTTGTCTTCAAAGCAGGAATCACATCGGAGATCAATAAGTTCATCAAAATATTCGTTGATGTACAGATAGTAAATATCCTGCGTTGAACTGACTACTGTAGTTTTGTCAAAGGCTGTATAGTTTCAGAAACATTATATTAGCAGACAAATGTTATTATCTTGCTATGATTCTCTCGTTGTCAAGGGTGTCGCTTTCTGTTTACGCTTTCCAGTTAATAGGTCCCAGATCTTTTTTTTTTTCAGTAAATGTCGCTGGAATGTTGTTGCTTTTCGACATCATCAGTATTTATTCATAAATTCTTGGCAGTTTCTACGGCACCACTTGCTAAGTAAATGCATTGTGCTACATCTCAGCGTGTCACAAAGAACTCGATAGTTACAGTGACCAATCTCGAAATCAACTGAAACTATTGCGATCGTTTGTGCCTAAAATTTCCATATGTAGTCCGTCCATAGCTTCCAGATGCCTCTAGAATAGGTGTAGTTCAAATGAATTTTACTATAACTGTCTTAATTGGAAGTACTTTTCATGTATAATTTACACATTTTTTTCTGGAAATAATTATTTAAATAAAAATTTACGACCCTGATAATTAATGAAGAAAGTTGCAATTTTGACAGCTTCCTGTCTTTGTGTAATTGTAGATTGAATTATAGATAGTAAAATTATAAAAATTATTACAGAAATTTCGTTTCCACGAACATTAAACATACTAATAGTTTCACTGTAAAATGGTTTTTGACTCTTTAAGTTAACAATTGTGATTACTAATTTTCATAGTTCAATATCAATATGAAAAAATTATATTATCAGAGAAATAATGTTTTCGTGACCAAATACATGCAAAATTATCTATAGGTACGGAATATATAATTCAAGTATAAAAATTGACTCAAGTCTATTAGAAATATATACGGATTCGAATATTTCAATTGAAGTACGAAAGTTCTGCGGAGGCAAGATCCATTACAATCCGCACATGCACAAAGGCGTTTTCAGCTGGAAAAGCAAACGTTCTGAAAAACAACTGCCGGCCGCGGTGGTCTCGCGGTTCTAGGCGTGCAGTCCGGAACCGCGCGACTGCAACTGTCGCAGGTTCGAATCCTGCCTCGGGCATGGATGTGTGTGATGTCCTTAGGTTAGTTAGGTTTAAGTAGTTCTAAGTTCTAGGGGACTGATGACCACAGCTGTTAAGTCCCATAGTGCTCAGAGCCATTTGAACCATTTTTGAAAAACAACTCGAAAACAGAAATAAGACTGCCAGTGCCAAGAAACTTCTAGAAAACTATCCTTCTAATTATTTCGAGGCCTTCAGTGCCATACTATCGTTTCATTTGCCCAAGAAATTCACAGTGCCGTAGACACTGGCGAGCAGATTGATGCCGTATTCCTGGACTTCAGGAAGGCATTTGATACGGTTCCGCACTTACGTTTAGTGAAAAAAATACGAGCTTACGGAATATCGGACCAGGTTTGTGATTGGATTCAGGATTTCCTAGAAGAAAGAACACAACATGTCATTCTTAACGGTTCAAAATCTGCAGATGTAGAGGTAATTTCGGGAGTACCGCAGGGAAGCGTGATAGGACCTTTATTGTTTACAATATACATAAATGACTTAGTTGACAACATCGGTAGCTCCGTGAGGCTATTTGCAGATGACACGGTTGTCTACAAGAAAGCAGCAACATCAGAAGACTCGTACGTACTCCAGGAGGACCTGCAGAGGATTAATGCATGGTGCGACAGCTGGCAGCTTTCCCTAAACGTAGATAAATGTAATATAATGCGCATACATAGGGGCAGAAATCCATTCCAGTACGATTATGCCATAGGTGGTAGGTCATTGGAAGCGGTAACGACCGTAAAATACTTAGGAGTTACTATCCGGAGCGATCTGAAGTGGAATGATCACATAATACAAATAGTGGGAAAAGCAGGCGCCAGGTTGAGATTCATAGGAAGAATTCTAAGAAAATGTGACTCATCGACGAAAGAAGTAGCTTACAAAACGCTTGTTCGTCCGATTCTTGAGTATTGCTCATCAGTATGGGACCCTTACCAGGTTGGATTAATAGAAGAGATAGACATGATCCAGCGAAAAGCAGCGCGATTCGTCATGGGGACATTTAGTCAGCGCGAGAGCGTTACGGAGATGCTGAACAAGCTCCAGTGGCGGACACTTCAAGAAAGGCGTTACGCAATACGGAGAGGTTTATTATCGAAATTACGAGAGAGCACATTCCGGGAAGAGATGGGCAACATATTACTACCGCCCACATATATCTCGCGTAATGATCACAACGAAAAGATCCGAGAAATTAGAGCAAATACGGAGACTTACAAGCAGTCGTTCTTCCCACGCACAATTCGTGAATGGAACAGGGAAGGGGGGATCAGATAGTGGTACAATAAGTACCCTCCGCCACACACCGTAAGGTGGCTCGCGGAGTATAGATGTAGATGTAGATGTAGATGTAGATTTCATTTAACCTGTTTGAATTTCATGCCGTGTATTATGGGCGCTATAAGCTGGAGCGTGGCGCTGCTACGATTTGAGAGGCAATCGTCTTGAGGGGGTGGAGGGGTGGGGACTGCGTGGGACCTCCGAGCTTCCAGCACTCACACCGTCTTCATGGGAGCATCGATTCGCCTGTGGTGCGATGCAATAACGCCAACAAAATTGGATGAAACTCGCTTTGGAAGGCCGTGTGCCTATCGGATTACGTCGGGCTTATTGTGTTTCGGTGACCTAGTTTTACGGCGATATAATGTCACGGTACTCTGCAGAGTTCACACTCCAGGAGAACTAGGGATTCGTGGCTCCGAGAGAGTTGATGGGGACAGTAACTGACCTACGTGTCGACGACGCCCCAACAACTGTACTGTTGTAGCGTTTATCTAGAACAGTAGTTCCCAACATGGAGGCAGTTACCGCCGATGGCCGGCTTCAAATGGGTAAAAGGAAGAAGAGTTCGATTGCGATTTGGTCACGAAACTAAATTGCTTTAAAAAATCATACTGACTGCATTAAATTCTTCTTCTTCTTCTGTAGTGGTCAATCCGAGGATTGGTTTGCAACAGCTACAATGGCAGCTTGTCTCCATTCTGTGCGTCTTTCAGCTTTTCTCCTCATTTCTTTATAGGTGTTACATCCCACATCTTTCACGATTTGATCCATGTACCTCAGTCGTGGTCTTCCTCTTGGTCTTTTTCCCTCGACATATCCCTCTATGATTGTGTTCAGGAGTCCTTTATGTCTTAATAGATGGCCTGTAAATTGCACTCTTCTTTTAACAATGAAACTCCAGAAGCTTCTCTTCTCACCTGCTCTTTCCAGAACCACTTCGTTTGTGACCTTATCGATCCATTTTATTTTGAGAATGCGTCTATAGCACCACATTTCAAAAGAATTTAGCTTCTGCTGTTCCTCTGTCCCGAGAGTCCATGTTTCACACCCATAGCATGCCACACTGCACACATATGATTTCAAAAATTTTTTCCTGGTTTCAAGGCTGATGCTCTTAGATGTTAGAATGTTTTTCTTCTTGTTAAAAGCAGCCTTTGCTTGAGCTATTCTACTTCTCACTTCTGCCTTGCTCCTTCCATCCCTGGTAATATTACTGCCCAGATAAGTAAATTTATCAACTTGTTCAAGCAGTTCATTGCCTACATGAACTTGGACTTTCACTTGATCTTCTTTGTCGCATGCCATTACTTTTGTTTTTGCTTTATTAATTCTCATATTATATTCTTCACCCATAACTTTATCCATTCTATTCAGTAGGACTACAAGATCTTCTTCACTTTCAGCCAGGACAGCTATATCATCGGGATATCTTATCATATCTATTCGTTTATATCATCTATCATCTCTATCATATCATATCTATTGCATTAGATTAATAATTTTTAATTCAAAAACTTCTAAAAACGAACATTAATGCATGACACAGCGCGTCAGATGGCGCAGCTAATGTATTGACGACAATCCACGCTTCGTCGGTCACGATAACTAGCCGTTTGCTTGGTGCGCCACGTTCATTATTCACTCCTCCGAGTTACTGACCCACTGGTTGTTCTTTTCGTTAGTCATTCATTCCCTATTCAACGAAGTTGACTCATATGTGAAGTGCATTCATTTTTTTTAGTGTCTGCAACCTCAGTGCCTTTCAACATATTTCGGATTGTTAGACGAGAAACCGAGGCATGAGTGAAATATTTACCGTTCACTGTTTCAGCTATTGGGTAAGAAATTCCTAATTTACAGAGCTACCTATAGTTTAAGATTGGACATAAGTAGCTGAGTACATTATATGTAAGTAGGTATGTAGGTTTTTATTATTAGTAGTGGTCCCACTGCACAGTAATCACAAAAATATCACCATAAAGGACATACACAGTTACAATATAAAATTACTAGGTAAGGACTGAACTCCACAAGTGCTTCGAGCCAGATGTTCCACTGCAGAATAAAAGTTGTGGACGTAGATGTATGATTTCAAGCACTATCATCATACCGCAGTAATCGTCTTTGCTTGCGATCAAGGCTACATAAAACAAATTTAATATCTCGTCACTTTGGGATATATAACGCTGTCCGCCCACCCAGTTAGATAACGGTGCTTGTGCTCGCCTCCTGAACACCCCTGATCTACTCGTACACGCGTAGCCCGCGACAGCACTTTTCTTGTAAAGCTTTATAAGCTTTGATTCATTGTTCAAACTCGTGCCTACAATTCTTTCACGCTAACTCTTTGTGGCAGACTTTTTCGACCCGCCATGTGAAAACTGGTATCCGAATGTATGGTTGATTCCAGAGAAGCAGAAAACTATAAGTTTAGTCATCTGCTGCGCTGCTGAAATTATTTTCTTTATGTAAACAAAGAAAAGGTGCATTCCTTCCTGAAGCTGTTTTTTTTCGGAACACATTTTACAGTTTGCATAATACAATTAAATACCGTAGATTTTCGATTTGCATGTTTTGTTCAGAAGTTTGTAAGTTGTAGGGAAGCTATGAGATCTTAAATGGGAAATGCAAAGGCTCAATCCAGATGTAGTAGGGATCAGTGAAGTGAAATGGAAAGAAGACAAGGATTTCTGATCAGATGAGTATGGGGTAACAGTAACAACAGCAGAAAATGGTATAACGGAAGTAGGATTCGTCATGATTAGGAAAGTAGGGCAGAGAGTGTTACTGTGAACAATTCACAGATAGAGTTGTTCTTATGAAAATCGCCATCAGACTAACACCGACAAAGATATTTCTGGCATACATGCCGACAGAGAAAGTAGATGAAGATATAGAAAGGTTAATAGAGTACGTAAAGGGAGATGAAAATCTAATAGTCTTGGGGAACTGGAAGGCAGTTGTAGGGGAAGGAGTAGAAGAAAAAGTTACAGGAGAATATGGGCCTGGGGCAAGGAACGAGAGACGGGAAAGACTGATTGAGTTCTGTAAAAAAATTGCAGCTAGTAATCAAGAATCACAAGACGTGGAGGTAGACCAGGAAAAGGCCGGCTGATACAGGAAGATTTCAGATTACATCATGGTCAGGCAGAGATTCCGAAATCGGATAATAGATTGTAAGGCGTACCTAGGAGCAGACATAGACTCAGATCACAATGTAGTGGTGATGAAGAGTAGGCTGGAGTTTCAGAGATTAGTCAGGAAGAATCAATACGCAAAGAAGTGGGATACAAAAGTATCACGAAAAAAAAATGGTTCAAATGGCTCTGAGCATTATGGGACTTAACATCTGTGGTCATCAGTCCCCTAGAACCTAGAACTACTTAAACCTAACTAACCTAAGGACATCACACACATCCATGCCCGAGGCAGGATTCGAACCTGCGACCGTAGCAGTCGCGCGATTCCGGCTGAGCGCCTAGAACCGCGAGACCATCGCAGCCGGCAAGTATGACGAGACACGCTTGAAGTTCTCCTAGGCTATAGATACAGCAGTAAGGAACAGCTCAGTAGGCAAAACAGCAGAAGGAGAGTGGACATCTCTAGAAAGGGCAATCACAGAAGTTGGAGAGGAGAACATAGATACAAAGAAGGTGACTGTGAACAAAACATGGGTAACAGAGGAAATACTTAAGTTAATCGATGAAAGAAGGAAGTACAAAAGTGTTCTGGGAAATTCAAGAATACAGGAATACAAGTCGCTGAGGAATGAAATAAATTGGAAGTGCAGGGAAGCTAAGACGAATTGGCTGTATGAAAAATGTGAAGAAATCCAAAAAGAAATGATTGTCTGGAGGACTGATCCAGCATACAGGAAAGTCAAAATAACCTTAGGTGAAATTACTAGCAAGGGTGGAAATATTAAGAATGCTGCAGGAATTCCGCTGTTAAATGCAAAGGAGAGAGCGGATAAGTGGAGAGAGTACATTGAAGGCCTCTCCGTGAGGAGGAGGATTTGTCTGAAGTGGTAGAAGAAGAAGAAACATTAGTCGATTTAGATGAGGTAGGGGATCCAGAATTTGAGAGAGCTTTTGAGGACTTAAGCTCAAATAAGACAGAAGGGATAGATAAAATCAGAATTTTTGAAATCATTGGGGGAAGCGGCTGTAAAACGACTATTGACGTTCGTGTATAGAATGTGTCAGGGGACATACCATCTGACTTTCGGGAATATATCATCCACATAATTCCGAAGACTGCAAGAGTAGACAAGTGCCAGAATTATCGCATAATCAGCTTAACACCTCATGCATTCAAGTTGCTGACAAGAATAATATGCAGAAAAAACGAAAAGAAAACTAAGGATCTGTTATATTTTAATCAGTTTGGTTGCAGGAAAAATACATGCACCAGAGAGGCAAATCTGATACTCGGGTTGATAATGGAGGCAACACTAAACAAAAATTAAGACACGTTCATAGGATTTGTGGTCCTCGAAAACGCGTTCGACAGTATAAAATGGTGAAAGGTGTTCGAAATTCTAAGAGAAGTAGGGACAAATTATAAGAAGAGACGGGTAGTATGCAATATGTACAAGAGCCAAAAGTAAATAACAAGAGTGGACGACCAGGAACGTAGAGCTCGGATTAAAAAGGATGTGAGACAAATATGTAGTAGTTCGCGCCAGCTGTTCAGTCTGTACATCGAGGAAGTAATACCGGAAATAAAATAACGTTCCAGGAGTGGAATGAAGGACATCAACTGTACAATTCGCTGATGACATTGCTATCCTGAGTGAAAGTGAAGAAAAATTACATGATTAGCTGAATGGAATGAACAGTCTAACATGTAAAGAATATGGATTGAGAGTAAATCGAAGAAACACTGAAGTAACGAGAAGTAGCAGAAATGAGAACGTGAGAACCTTAACATCAGGATTGATGGTCACGAATTAGATGAATTTCAGGAATTCTGCTACTTAGGCAACAAAATAACCAATGACGGATGGAGTAAGAAGGACATCAAAAGCAGCCTTGCACTGGCAGAAATGGTATTCCTGGCCAAGAGATGTCTATTGGTATCCAACACAGGCCTTAACTCGAGGAAGAAATTTCTGTGAATGTACGTTTGGAGCAAAACATTGTATGGAAGTGAACCATGGACTGTTTGAATCCCAGAACAGAAGAAAATCGAAGTATTTGAGGTGTGGTGCTACAGTCAAATGTTGAGAGTTAGGGGAACTGATGAGGTAAGGAATGAGGAGGTCCTGCGCAGAATCGGAGAGCAAAGCAATTTGTGGAAAATATTGACAAAAGGAACGAAGATGATGATAGGACGTCTGTTATGACGTTAGGGAATAACTTCCATGGTACTAGAGGGAGCTGTGGAGAGCAAAATTTTTAGAGGAAGTCAGGTATTGGGATACAACCAGAAAATAATTGAGGATGCAGGTTGCATGTACTACTCTGCGAAGAAGAGGTTGTCACAGGAGAGGAATTGGTGGCGGGTCGCATCAAACCAAGCAGAAGACTGATGACTCAAAAAGAAAAAAAAAGTTTTGTTCTCACAGGATTACAGGAAACGTGTTGCGCACAGATAATAATGCAATCTGGTGGACACTCTACTTGTTAAATAGAACTGGAGCTCTAATCGTTTACACACCTGGTAATGGTGTGTACGTGTGCGAAGCTGTATTGAAAGGGTGAGCATGTCATCTGGGTGCTTCACTTATTTGGTCAGGGAGGGTACTTCAGGCTACTGAAGGTGCTTCATAATAAATTGAGGCGTACATGTATGACAAAATATTAAATTACAGTAATCCAGCTGCAAATAGATGTAATCTGAGACTCACCAACACAGTAAATATCAGCTGTATTATAATATTAACTAATAATGTTTCAATTCCGGGAAACCTTTCACCAAGAAAGCGTCATGGTGCGCTTCTTGCCCTCAAGGACTCGTACTTTAGACATTTCTTTGTTTTTTCAGGGACATTGCAATATTAAGACAAAAAATCATACAAGGAAGCTTTCCTACAGTGAGTTCTTGCCACGATAGGAGATAATGCTAAAAGAAAGCACAGTTGTGTTCTGTCAGTAAAGTGTTAAAAGCCGAGAGTGTGAAGACCAGGGAATTAAAGACCGCTTTGAAAGATGCTTGCAGACTTCGCTAGAAAAGATTCTGGGTTATTCAAAGAAGCTGCATTGTTAAGTTCACACACGTAATGATTAAGCTACATTTTCCAGTCACATGGCCTAGTGTTGAATCTGAAAGGACCTTACAGTAAGAGAAAATCTCATTCAGCCTTACTTATTAGGCGTGGTGTAACAGATGGTATGTTTACTTCCGCAGTGGCATACCTTGTGAAATTATTTGTAGATACAAATTCGCTTAATCGCGGCTTACAAGAAGAGGTGATGAATATTTTGACCGGAAAAGATAAAACTGCCAGTTGTCTTCGCAGACTGGAGCTTCATCGACGTAGAGGTGAAGTTCAATACACAGGGCGAGTCACCAATTATTGCCATCTAGAATAACACCGAAATCAAGATAGTGGCTGAGAAGTTTGTGGGGCAAATGTTGCACGGGTCAACGGAAGCCATAATACGACGTTGGTTTTTTGTTGCTAGGTGGGGTCGCTTCAGGAATATGGTCAACACTGTTTTTTTTTTAAATGGAATGCTATAGTTTGGTACTTGTTTTCTGATAGCGGCTATCGAGATTAATCCAATGACGTGTAACAGTACGGCTTTGAAGGTAAAGGAAGGTCAAAAAGGTGGCAAGAACATCCATTTACAGAAGGATTTCGAAGTGATGATCACTGGCGTCAATGCAGTGCTGTAATCTTCTTGTCATGGATTGAGTGGTAGACCGTTCCACTTCGGTACTTATCGAAGCACATGCTCTGACAATTCTCTCTCGTATATTTAGCAAATAATAAATATTTGCCGAATACGGTGTATCCATCTAACGTGCCATTGGCATGTAAACAACATTCCACGCTTTCGCAATACAACACTGATAGGAATGGTAGGAACAGTATCGTCGAATCAAGCGAATGTGAATGATATATTCCTTCGAAGAACAAGTCGATATGCTTCTCATTTTCGCAGAATGCCAACGAAATTCAGCGAGAGCTAGAGACTTCTACGCTGAAGGATATCCTCAACGTACTCACCCTACACGTCATTCATTTGAAAGTGTGTATGACAAATAGAGAACAACTGGATCTTTAACGCATCGGAAACATATCCGGCAAAAGAAAGTTACTAACAAGGAAACGGAAATTGGTACTCTTGCCACTGTGGTTAGAGATCCTTGTGTTAGTTCGCGTCATATCCCAAGGAATCTGGCATGAGTCATAGAAGTGTTGTTCGTGTTCTGCATCGCCATAAATATCATCCTTACCATATCAGAGTGCACCAAGAAATAACTGGCGATGAGCTCAACTTCAGATTCAGAGGGATGGCACATTTATTAATTTGATTTTATTTACTGACGAGGCTACATTCACGAATCATGGAATCTTAATTTGCTTAACATGCATTATTGGGCAACCGAAAACCCATGTTGGCTGCGGCAAGTTGCATACCAAAAAGCGTGGTCTGTGAATGTATGGTGTGGGATTCTGGACGACAGAACTATAGGCCCCCTATTTCATCGAAGGAAATCTTAATGGTAGGAACTACACCACATCCCTGCAAGAAACATTATGTCTGTTATTGGAAGAACCGTGGGTGCCAGACACGTTTTTCTCTGATGGCTAGAAATGAGTTGCAGACACAATCCCAGATCGTTGGATCGGACGCGGTGGAGATGTGTCGTGGCCGGCTCGTTGACAAGACTTGACGCCTGGGGATTCGTAAAAGAGATTGCTTATAAAGACGTTCCAACTACTCCTGAAGATATTCAAGGGAGAATTGTCAGGACATGTGCTTCGATAAGTGTCGATGTGATAAGAAATACCACTCAGTCCATGATAAGAAGATTTCAGCACTGCCTTCAGTAAATTGGACGTTCATGCCACCTTTGTGACCATCGCTGGCCTTCAAATTCCTTACTGTTACATATCATTTGATTCGTCTCGATAGCCTCTATCAGAAAATAATTACCGAATTATAGCATCCCATTTAAAAAAAACAGAGTTGACCTTCATATCTCTAAAGTGACCCCACCTAGCAATAAAAAACCAACGTCATATTATGGCCCCCATTGCGCCATGCAACTTTTGCCCAAAAACTTTTCAGCTTTTATCACACTTTCGGAGTTACTCTTGGTGGCAATAGTTAGTGAAGTTAGTGACTCACCCTGTAATTAGATGTTTCCAGAAGTTATAGTGGTGCTCGGCATCAAAAGCGGAAAACTCTCATTCACATATGAAATAAATCATCACTTAGCATCAGTAATAATTTCTAGCAGTAAGTATTTCCACGACACGAGAGTTTACGAGTGAATGCCTGAGTCTGGAGATGGATTTCAGGTACCGTAATTCACCCAAAACAGAATTTCATGGACTTCACGAGGTTAACGGAGGATAACATGCTGGAAATTAATTTCTCTAAACAGCATCTTGGAAAAACAGTGGTGATAAGTATCCACAGGACATGTGGCCTGTAATTGAAGAAGTGTCATGATGATCTCTCCATTGGCAAAAGATTCCGGAATAGTCCCCCATTCGGATTTCCGGGAGGGGACTGCCAAGGGGGAGGTTACCATGAGAAAAAGATTGAATAATCAACGAAAGGATAACGTTCTACGAGTCGGGGCGTGGAATGTCAGAAGCTTGAACGTGGTAGGGAAACTAGAAAATCTGAAAAGCGAAATGCAAAAGCTCAATCTAGATATAGTAGGGGTCAGTGAAGTGAAGTGGAAGGAAGACAAGGATTTCTGGTCAGATGAGTATCGGGTAATATCAACAGCAGCAGAAAATGGTATAACAGGTGTGGGATTCGTTATGAATAGGAAGGTAGGGCAGAGGGTGTGTTACTATGAACAGTTCAGTGACCGGGTTGTTCTAATCAGAATCGACAGCAGACCAACACCGACAACGATAGTTCAGGTATACATGCCAACGTCGCAAGCTGAAGATGAACAGATAGAGAAAGTGTATAAGGATATTGGAAGGGTAATGCAATATGTAAAGGGGGACGAAAATCTAATAGTCATGGGCGACTGGAATGCAGTTGTACGGGAAGGAGTAGAAGAAAAGGTTACAGGAGAATATGGGCTTGGGGCAAGGAATGAAAGAGGAGAAAGACTAATTGAGTTCTGTAACAAGTTTCAGCTAGTAATAGCGAATACCCTGTTCAAGAATCACAAGAGGAGGAGGTATACTTGGAAAAGGCCGGGAGATACGGGAAGATTTCTATTAGATTACATCATGGTCAGACAGAGATTCCGAAATCAGATACTGGATTGTAAGGCGTACCCAGGAGCAGATATAGACTTAGATCCCAATATAGTAGTGATGAAGAGTAGGCTGAAGTTCAAGACATTAGTCAGGAAGAATCAATACGCAAATAAGTGGGATACGGAAGTACTAAGGAATGACGAGATACGTTTGAAGTTCTCTAACGCTATAGATACAGCAATAAGGAATAGCGTAGTAGGCAGTACAGTTGAAGAGGAATGGACATCTCTAGAAAGGGCCATCACAGAAGTTGGGAAGGAAAACATAGGTACAAATAAGGTAGCTGCGAAGAAACCATGGGTAACAGAAGAAATACTTCAGTTGATTGATGGAAGGAGGAAGTACAAACATGTTCCGGGAAAATCAAGAATACAGAAATACAAGTCGCTGAGGAATGAAATAAATACGAAGTGCAGGGAAGCTAAGACGAAATGGCTGCAGGAAAAATGTGAAGACATCGAAAAAGATATGATTGTCGGAAGGACAGACTCAGCATACACGAAAGTCAAAACAACCTTTGGTGACATTAAAAGCAACGGTTGTAACATTAAGAGTGCAACGGGAATTCCACTGTTAAATGCAGAGGAGAGAGCAGATAGGTGGAAAGAATACGTTGAAAGCCTCTATGAGGGTGAAGATTTACTTGATGTGATAGAAGAAGAAACAGGAGTCGATTTAGAAGAGATAGGGGATCCAGTATAAGAATCGGAATTTAAAAGAGCTTTGGAGGACTTACGGTCAAATAAGGCAGAAGGGATAGATAACATTCCATGAGAATTTCTAAAATCATTGGGGGAAGTGGCAACAAAACGACTATTCACGTTGGTGTGTAGAATATATGAGTCTGGCGATATACCATCTGACTTTCGGAAAAGCATCATCCACACAATTCCGAAGACGGCAAGAGCTGACAAGTGCGAGAATTATCGCACAATCAGCTTAAGAGCTCATGCATCGAAGCTACCTACAAGAATAATATACAGAAGAATGGAAAAGAAAATTGAGAATGCGCTAGGTGACGATCAGTTTGGCTTTAGGAAAAGTAAAGGGACGAGAGAGGCAATTCTGACGTTACGGCTAATAATAGAAGCAAGGCTAAAGAAAAATCAAGACACTTTCATAGGATTTGTCGACCTGGAAAAAGCGTTCGACAATATAAAATGGTGCAAGCTGTTCGAGATTCTGAAAAAGTAGGGGTAAGCTATAGGGAGAGACGGGTCATATACAATATGTACAACAACCAAGAGGGAATAATAAGAGTGGACGATCAAGAACGAAGTGCTCGTATTAAGAAGGGTGTAAGACAAGGCTGTAGCCTTTCGCTCCTACTCTTCAATCTGTACATCGAGGAAGCAATGATGGAAATAAAAGAAAGCTTTAGGAGTGGAATTAAAATACAAGGTGAAAGGATATCAATGATACGTTTCGCTGATGACATTGCTATCCTGAGTGAAAGTGAAGAAGAATTAAATGATCTGCTGAACGGAATGAACAGTCTAATGAGTACACAGTGTGGTTTGAGAGTAAATCGGGGAAAGACGAAGGTAATGAGAAGTAGTAGAAATGAGAACAGAGAGAACCTTAACATCAGGATTGATGGTCACGAAGTCAATGAAGTTAAGGAATTCTGCTACCTAGGCAGTAAAATAACCAATGACGGACGGAGCAAGGAGGACATCAAAAGCAGACTCGCTATGGCAAAAAAGGCATTTCTGGCCAAGAGAGGTCTACTAATATCAGATACCGGCCTTAATTTTGAGGAAGAAATTTCTGAGGATGTATGTCTGGAGTACAGCATTGTATGGTAGTGAAACATGGACTGTGGGAAAACCGGAACAGAAGAGAATCGAAGCATTTGAGATGCGGTGCTATAGACGAATGTTGAAAATTAGGTGGACTGATAAGGTAAGGAATGAGGAGGTTCTACGCAGAATCGGAGAGGAAAGGAATATGTGGGAAACACTGATAAGGAGAAGGGACAGGATGATAGGACATCTGCTAAGACATGAGGGAATGACTTCCATGGTACTAGAGGGAGCTGTAGAGGGCAAAAACTGTAGAGGAAGACAGAGATTGGAATACGTCAAGCAAATAATTGAGGACGTAGGTTGCAAGTGCTACTCTGAGATGTAGAGGTTAGCACAGGAAAAGAATTCGTGGCGGGCCGCATCAAACCAGTAAGTAGACTGATGACCAAAAAAAAAAAAAGGTAACTAATTTTTACTGATCCACATTAGTTCATTCGGAGAGACCGAACACGGCGCGGATGATTGATGTTGTACGACACGCTACGTGAGGATACACAAATACGTCATCGGCGGAACTGCTCATTTTTAATTACATCATTACGCACTTTCCTTTGAATCACTTCCATATTTCATCACCTTACTGTAATCGCACTTGTAGTAACACTTGAACTTTCGTAATAACAATGCGTCTCACATGCAGAGCTACCCACAGCACACCATAATAGTTCCGCGTCCCGTGCCCGACTCTGCAGGCGCGGCTGCCCGCAAAGATATTCTGCAACTGAGCCAGCGATATGGCAATAAGCTTACACACACTCCACCGCTAGTGCTGCCAGCTACGCTCTATGAGTGGTTATTGCACGTTGTTGTCGAACATAGGCGGTGGGGTAACGTGACTAGACTCTCTGTTAATCACATTAGGATGTTGCCCTTTAAAACATCGTGCGAGAAAATAAAAGTGCTTGGAACAGATAAAGGATATAATGTTTTTTCTGTATCATAAGCAGTCGCTGTTCCAAAATTACGGTGCAATGAGGACGAAATAATGATATCGATTATTCGGGTAGGTTTCGTTTCCAACAAAATTATTTCAGCTAACGTCCATATCAAAACATGCCCACATCCCATGGCATGCAGCTAGCGCAGCTGTAACATGCTGGCGACTTCCTAGAAGGATGCTACTATAATAGAACACGACAGACTCCCATTTTCTGCACGAGAGGCCTTGTTTGAAGAACGTCATCATTTACATTAAATATAATTTACCAGTCAGGTACACTGAACACAATGAAAACATGAGAACTCTTTTTCCTTATGACTGCTTTTTAAATGTACACTCCTGGAAATTGAAATAAGAACACCGTGAATTCATTGTCCCAGGAAGGGGAAACTTTATTGACACATTCCTGGGGTCAGATACATCACATGATCACACTGACAGAACTACAGGCACATAGACACAGGCAACAGAGCATGCACAATGTCGGCACTAGTACAGTGTATATCCACCATTCGCAGCAATGCAGGCTGCTATTCTCCCATGGAGACGATCGTAGAGATGCTGGATGTAGTCCTGTGGAACGGCTTGCCATGCCATTTCCACCTGGCGCCTCAGTTGGACCAGCGTTCGTGCTGGACGTGCAGACCGCGTGAGTCGACGCTTCATCCAGTCCCAAACATGCTCAATGGGGGACAGATCCGGAGATCTTGCTGGCCAGGGTAGTTGACTTACACCTTCCAGAGCACGTTGGGTGGCACCGGATACATGCGGACGTGCATTGTCCTGTTGGAACAGCAAGTTCCCTTGCCGGTCTAGGAATGGTAGAACGATGGGTTCGATGACGGTTTGGATGTACCGTGCACTATTCAGTGTCCCCTCGACGATCACCAGTGGTGTACGGCCAGTGTAGGAGATCGCTCCCCACACCATGATGCCGGGTGTTGGCCCTGTGTGCCTCGGTCGTATGCAGTCCTGATTGTGGCGCTCACCTGCACGGCGCCAAACACGCATACGACCATCATTGGCACCAAGGCAGAAGCGACTCTCATCGCTGAAGACGACACGTCTCCATTCGTCCCTCCATTCACGCCTGTCGCGACACCACTGGAGGCGGGCTGCACAATGTTGGGGCGTGAGCGGAAGACGGCCTAACGGTGTGCGGGACCGTAGCCCAGCTTCATGGAGACGGTTGCGAATGGTCCTCGCCGATACCCCAGGAGCAACAGTGTCCCTAATTTGCTGGGAAGTGGCGGTGCGGTCCCCTACGGCATTGCGTAGGATCCTACGGTCTTGGCGTGCATCCGTGCGTCGCTGCGGTCCGGTCCCAGGTCGACGGGCACGTGCACCTTCCGCCGACCACTGGCGACAACATCGATGTACTGTGGAGACCTCACGCCCCACGTGTTGAGCAATTCGGCGGTACGTCCACCCGGCCTCCCGCATGCCCACTATACGCCCTCGCTCAAAGTCCGTCAACTGCACGTACGGTTCACGTCCACGCTGTCGCGGCATGCTACCAGTGTTAAAGACTGCGATGGAGCTCCGTATGCCACGGCAAACTGGCTGACACTGACGGCGGCGGTGCACAAATGCTGCGCAGCTAGCGCCATTCGATGGCCAACACCGCGGTTCATGGTGTGTCCGCTGTGCCGTGCGTGTGATCATTGCTTGTACAGCCCTCTCGCAGTGTCCGGAGCAAGTATGGTGGGTCTGACACACCGGTGTCAATGTGTTCTTTATTCCATTTCCAGGAGTGTATTAGATTTATGTTATCGAGAAAAGTTTTGTAAGTGAATAAATGTTTCTCTGAATTATTATCTTCCCTTAGGCTCTTTTATTATGGTCTTAGTACGAGATCCCGTAGGATAGTAAAATTATTAAAACTCAGCTGTAACAAGCTCTTCCGTGCATATGTTTGCTACAGAACGAATCCACAAACAGATTACACCGTCGATGGTTTCACGCTACAGGATCAGGGTACTCTATTTCCATGTCAGAAGATGGTTTTTCGCTTTTTCCCGTAATTTTTGGAAACCCGTGCAGTCCATAAAAAAATCTTTAAGTATCGTCTTGTGCTACAGCAGCATTGGAAACGGCAGAGACAACATCCGAGCCACTGTGTTCTGACAGAATATTCAAGACGTAAAATCCGTTCTTCACCAGCAACTCATTTCTCCAGCGATTGTTCTCCTAGTATCTCCTGTTTCTTCAATTCTCAATGTCACGTTTTCAAGATCTTCCAAAAGCATGCCTTTATTCTGAGTTAATATGTATGCTGTTACGTCATGCCATGGGACATATAGCTCCTGCGCCACTTAGACTCCCTCGATAGCACTGTAAATGCCGAAATGCCGTAGCCGGCGGCATTGTCTAGATGGAGAGCCCTCCTTCACGAAGGGGAATTGACTCTGTCATTCTTTGATCCGCTCCTCGTGAGTTTGCACACCTTGAATCTTTAATCACTGCTTCAACTTTAATTTGCAGTTCTAATAAAGAACATTCAGGCTCTTCGTAAGCCTTCCAACTAAATGAACAGAATGACTGAAGACCGTACACTTCAAGCGCCTGGGTCAATATCTGTCTTGAGAGGAGATTGCTGATCCCCATTAGTACAAGTGCGGCCTTATTTATTTAACTTCCTTTTATCCATTAAATGAGATATACTGTTTTGACGCTAGTAGTAACTACACTATCTGCAATATATTCTGAAATACAAATATTATAACATGAACCATGGACCTTGCTGTTGGTGGGGAGGCTTGCGTGCCTCAGCGATACAGATAGCCTCTTACCGTAGGTGCAACCACAACGGAGGGGTATCTGTTGAGAGGCCAGACAGACGTGTGGTTCCTGAAGAGGGGCAGCAGCCTTTTCAGTAGCTACAGGGGCAACAGTCTGGATGATTTGCTGATCTAGCCTTGTAACACTAACCAAAACGGCCTTGCTGTGCTGGTACTGTGAACGGCTGAATGCAAGGGGAAACTACGGCCGTAATTTTTTCCCGAGGGCATGCAGTTTTACTGTATGGAAAAATGATGATGGCGTCCTCTTGGGTAAAATATTCCGGAGGTAAAATAGTCCCCCATTCGGATCACCGGGCGGGGACTACTCAGGAGTACGTTGTCATCAGGAGAAAGAAAACTGGCGTTCTACGGATCGGAGCGTGGATGTCAGATCCCTTAATCGGACAGGTAGGTTACAAAATTTGAAAAGGGAAGTGGATGGGTTAAAGTTAGATATAGTGGGAATTAGTGTAGTTCGCTGGCAGGAGGAACAAGACTTTTGATCAGGTGAATACAGGGTTATAAATACAAAATCAAAAAGGGGTAATGCAGGGGTAGGTTTAATAATGAATAGGAAAATAGCATTGTTTGCGATACTTCTTCTGAATATTTACAGACGCTTCATCACATCTAGCAACATATCACCACACGTATCCTGAAAAAGGCTGCTCTTACATTAGTATTTCAGTATGACAATGCCCGCCTGCACATGGTGAGCGTTTCTGCTGCTTGTCTTTGTGATTGCCAAACCCTACCTTGGCCAGCGAGGTCACCGGATCTCTGTCTTATTGAGAACGTATGGAGCATTATGAGCAGCGCCCTCCAACCAGCTCAGGATTTTGACTATGTAACGCCCATTTTGCTCGATATCCCTCGGGAGCACATCCAGCAACTCTGTCAACTGGTGCCAAACCGAATTACAGTTTGAGTAAGTGTCAGAGGAGAGCCAAGGCGTTATTGACTTGCTCAATTTGTGAAGCTCTTTCTATCAATTCCCTATCCATTCAGATAATTCCTTCATTCCATCGTAGTGTGTCGTCTTTTCTTTTTTTGTCCTGAACTGTAGTTTGGCAATAGGTCATTCTTTAGGCCATCATGTATGTGTTGGTCAATTTTTCAACTGAAATGGTAAGAATGGAGTCGTAAATGACATAAAATGATACATTTTTCATGAAATGTCCTGGGTGGCAGGGGAATATTCCTAAATGAATTAAAAAAAGTCCACTACGACGTTTGGAGAACAATAACAATATTTTAAGCACTGCTGCCGATGCTAAACTGAGGCCTAATCAGATATTTTATCATTGTAGGAATTACAGGGGCCGGCAGCTGTGGTCGAGCGGTTCTAGGCGCTTCAATCCGGAACCGCGCTGCTGCTACGGTCGCAGGTTCGAATCCTGCCTCGGGCATGGATGTGTGTGATGTCCTTAGATTAGTTAGGTTTAAGTAGTCCTAAGTCTAGGTGACTGATGACCTCAGACGTTAAATCCCATAGAGCTTAGAGCCACTTGAACCATTTGAATTACAGGGTGGAAGCAGGAGCTGAGTTTCTGTTCGTGTTCTTGTAAATCAGCACCTCATGCATCCAGGTTCCAGGCCAGAATGATGTACAGAAAAGGGAAAAGGAAATTGAAGATCTGTTAGATATACCAACTGCAATGCAATACATATGATGGAAGATATGTAGGACAAACAGCATAACTTTCGACACTCGGTACAAAAAACACTTTAGAGCACGGAAATATGGGACAAGCTACTCAACGTTCGCAGAACACACAAGGGAAAATAATCACAAAACTACTACAAGAGAGAAAGCCATGAAACAGTTAGAATAAATAATGAAAGACAGCTGCTAATCTTACAAGAAAATTACCACATATACAAAAGAAAGGCTGAAAGGAAGGTATTACTAAATGGCCAAGTGAATATAACTACACTCTGTTTACACTGACTGATGATATGCTAGACAGTAATCCCAATGGATGATCACAAACACTGTTTCTCACTCAAGAATATAAAGTACGAGAAAAATAAATAAAAGAAATAAAATATAACTAAACACACAGACAAGCACACACACGAGCACGCGCACACAGGACTTACATCAGCACACATATAGTCACAGAAAAAACGTCGAAAGCAAAGCTTGAGAGAGCTGGCAACACTTCAGTAACAAATGACATGATACACGCAAAAAATTACAGTTAAATTGCTGTACATTGAAAAAAGTGACCAAAAGTAAAGTGCAAACTCACAACCAGTTTTCGCCGGCAGCTGTGGCCGAGCGGTTCTAGGCATTTCAATCCGGAATCGCGCTGCTGCTACGGTCGCAGGTTCGAATCCTGCCTCGGGCATGGATGTGTGTGATGTCCTTAGGTTAGTTAGGTTTAAGTAGTTCTAAGTTCTAGGGGACTGATGACCACAGCTGTTAAGTCCCATAGTGCTCAGAGCCATTTGAACCATTTGAACCACAACCAGTTTGCCACCTGAGAGGAGTGTGGCTTAAAAATAATGAACAGACGCTGTTCTATAGATACTTCTCTATTTTATTACAGAAACTTCAACGAACTGTTTTAAATATAAGAGCCTAGTCCCACAGTTACGCAGGGTCAGCCATTGTTAATCGGATTTGACGTGTTAATGGTTAAGGGGTGGCCAGATGCCCTTCCTGAAGCCATCCCATACCCCCCGGGATGGAATTAGTGTACCCCAACTGTTTGCGTCGACTGTGACCCATGGAATAGTGTTCAGATGTCTGCGAGTCGTGTAACTGAGGCGGAACATGGGGACCAGCCCGGTATTCCCCTAGCGGGATGTGGAAAACCGCCTAAAAACCATACCCAGGCTGGCTGGCACATCGGCCCTCGTCGTTAATCCGCCGGGCGGATTCGATCCGGGGCCGGCGCGCCTACCCGAGTCCACGAAGCAGCGCGTTAGCGCTCTCGGCTACCCTGGCGGGTAGACGATAACCTGTATATGCAAATGCAAACAATCAGGTAACATTTCAGGACACTCACTTAAGATGACTTGTAAATTAGACGAGACGCGTCTGGGTGCATAAGATAACTAATAATAATAATAATAGAAGGAAACTTAATGTGCAGCATGCAAAAGGCGTTTTTCTTTTAAACAACTGTAATTTATGTGCAGCTGCTGCAAAAACGACAACACAAGTCACTTGATGTATTAGATGCTGATTGGTTTGGGTTTTGGCAGATACGGGCACTGAAGAACTTTTCTATCGCCGCGCTTATTATTGAAAGCCAGACTTTAGGAAAATCAAGATGTGTTCATAGAATTTGTCAACATAAAACATGAGTTATAGAATGTAAAATTTCTCAGGATAATACGTGTGAGCTACAGGGAAAGATGAGTAATAGACAATGGGTGCAGGAAGAGGAAGGCTCCATAAGAATGGAATGCTAAGAACGAAATGCTCTGGTTAAAACTTGCAAGACAAGGATCAAACTTTCACTCCAGCTGTTGCTTGTGCATCGAAAAATTAATAATGGAAATGAAAGAAAGGTTAAACAGTGTGAGTAAAGTTCAACGTGAAAGGATGTCAATGATAAGATTCGCTGAAGACATTGCTGTCCTCAGTCAAGGTGACTGAATTGAACGGTCTAATGAGCACACACTGTGGATTGAGATGAAACGGAAGAAATACGAAAGTTTTGAACAGTACCAGAAGTGAAAATAGCCATAAACTTAACATCAAAACTGTGAACTACGAAGTAAGGGAAATGAAGGTATTGTGCTACATTGGAATAAAAAGAAGGTACGACGTATGAGGGAAGTAAGACATAAAAACCGGACTATCAGAGAGAAAGAACGTTTCTGGCCCAAATAAGTCTACTACTATCAAACATTGGTTTCAATTTCAGAAGAACATTTCTATGAACTTGCACTTGGTCCATAGTACTGCATGGAAGCGAATCATGGATTGTGGGGGAGCTGGAGAAGAAGAGAATCGATGCGTCTGAGATGTGGTGCTGTAGAAGGGTGCTGAAAATTTGGTGGATTCATAAGGTATGAGGTTCTCGTTAGAATCGGCGAGGACAGAAGTATGTGGAAAACAATGAAAAGACTGGACTGAATGATATTTAATGTGCTAAGATGTCAGGGAATAACTTGTGCGACACTATAAGGAACATAATAACCTAAAACTGTGTTTTCAATAAGGGATTCGAATAAATCCAACAAAACAATTGAGGAAATTTGGTGTAACTGCTATTCTGAGATGAGGAGATCAGCCCAGGGAGGAGCTCTTAGCGGAACGCGTCAAACAAGCCGACAAAAAAAGTCGACGAGTAATTTGACTGGGCCACTTTAAAAAATTTGTTCCATCCTAAGCCGTGATACACTCCTGGAAATGGAAAAAAGAACACATTGACACCGGTGTGTCAGACCCACCATACTTGCTCCGGACACTGCGAGAGGGCTGTACAAGCAATGATCACACGCACGGCACAGCGGACACACCAGGAACCGCGGTGTTGGCCGTCGAATGGCGCTAGCTGCGCAGCATTTGTGCACCGCCGCCGTCAGTGTCAGCCAGTTTGCCGTGGCATACGGAGCTCCATCGCAGTCTTTAACACTGGTAGCATGCCGCGACAGCGTGGACGTGAACCGTATGTGCAGTTGACGGACTTTGAGCGAGGGCGTATAGTGGGCATGCGGGAGGCCGGGTGGACGTACCGCCGAATTGCTCAACACGTGGGGCGTGAGGTCTCCACAGTACATCGATGTTGTCGCCAGTGGTCGGCGGAAGGTGCACGTGCCCGTCGACCTGGGACCGGACCGCAGCGACGCACGGATGCACGCCAAGACCGTAGAATCCTACGCAGTGCCGTAGGGGACCGCACCGCCACTTCCCGGCAAATTAGGGACACTGTTGCTCCTGGGGTATCGGCGAGGACCATTCGCAACCGTCTCCATGAAGCTGGGCTACGGTCCCGCACGCCGTTAGGCCGTCTTCCGCTCACGCCCCAACATCGTGCAGCCCGCCTCCAGTGGTGTCGCGACAGGCGTGAATGGAGGTACGAATGGAGACGTGTCGTCTTCAGCGATGAGAGTCGCTTCTGCCTTGGTGCCAATGATGGTCGTATGCATGTTTGGCACCGTGCAGGTGAGCGCCACAATCAGGACTGCATACGACCGAGGCACACAGGGCCAACACCCGGCATCATGGTGTGGGGAGCGATCTCCTACACTGGCCGTACACCACTGGTGATCGTCGAGGGGACACTGAATAGTGCACGGTACATCCAAACCATCATCGAACCCATCGTTCTACCATTCCTAGACCGACAAGGGAACTTGCTGTTCCAACAGGACAATGCACGTCCGCATGTATCCCGTGCCACCCAACGTGCTCTAGAAGGTGTAAGTCAACTACCCTGGCCAGCAAGATCTCCGGATCTGTCCCCCATTGAGCATGTTTGGGACTAGATGAAGCGTCGTCTCACGCGGTCTGCACGTCCAGCACGAACGCTGGTTCAACTGAGGCGCCAGGTGGAAATGGCATGGCAAGCCGTTCCACAGGACTACATCCAGCATCTCTACGATCGTCTCCATGGGAGAATAGCAGCCTGCATTGCTGCGAAAGGTGGATATACACTGTACTAGTGCCGACATTGTGCATGCTCTGTTGCCTGTGTCTATGTGCCTGTGGTTCTGTCAGTGTGATCATGTGATGTATCTGACCCTAGGAATGTGTCAATAAAGTTTCCCCTTCCTGGGACAATGAATTCACGGTGTTCTTATTTCAATTTCCAGGAGTGTATGTTAGTGAGGCGTGACAATGTTGGTTGGTTGACTGATTCGATGGAGGGGACCAAACACTGAGGTCATCAGTCATATTGGATTAGGGAAGGATGGGGAGAGAAGTCGGCCGAAGCGTTTCAAAGGGCTCATCCTGGCATTCGCCTGAAGCGATTTAGGGAAATCACGGAAAACCTAAATCAGGACTGGTGGACGCAAGTTTGAACCGTCGTCCTCCCGAATGCGAAACAAGTGTGCTAAGTGCGGCAACTCGCTCTGTACCAATACTGGTTTGAAGAGTTAGGGAAAACGTCGATACGGGACTCCGGAAGATGTTCTCCCTCAAACATTCAGAAAAAATGTTCCCTCTTTCACTGTCTCTGTCGTGAATACTGGAAGGCACTTCGGAAGAGCCGGTCGGTGTGGCCGTGCGGTTCTAGGTGCTTCAGTCTGGAACCGCGTGACCGCTACGGTCGCAGGTTCGAATCCTGCCTCGTGCATGGCTGAGTGTGATGTCCTTAGGCTAGTTAGATTTAAGTAGTTCTAAGTTCTAGGGGACTAATGACCACAGAAGTTAAGTCCCATAGTGCTGAGAGCCATTTGAACCATTTGAACTTCGGAGGAAAGGAGTTGTCTTATCCTATAGTTTCTGTAGGAATTCGCAAGTAAGTGCGGAAACAAGAAATATTCATTTCTGTGTTGGAAACATGGAGATTTTTTTGCGATTCATGCAACTGGTCTAGTTTGCGGCGATTCTCAGCGATTTTTCTGGCACTAAATGAGAGCAATTCCAGTTTCTTCCCTCCCCTCCCAGGCGATAGATGGACCCGTGGGCAGGCGCGCGATATTCGTACATAGATTAAGCGCGCCCACACTTCACAATTGTTTGTAAACAAAATGTGAGTTAGTAGTGTAAAATGCCATAGTTGCGACATGATCAACATAAACGTTTAATGCAGGATGTTCGACCGCAGTCGCAATAGATAAAGGAATTTTAAACATGGTCGTAGTGGTGTTACAATTCCCTGTATAATGCTTGTATACATCTACAGCTACATGACTGCTCTGCAATTCACACTTAAGTGCATGGCAGAGGGTTCATTGAACCGCCTTTAGGCTAATAATCATCTTGGGGTTAAAGCTTTTTTATCTTCGTGTTTGCTTTAACAATACGTATGTTTCTGGATAGGGTCTGCCTTCAGCAAAACACAATTTTGTTTTTTAACCCAAATATGTTTCACTGCAGTTGCAGCATCTTCAGTGGCCTTTTATTTTTCGTCTGTTAAAGATAAAGAATGTTTTTTACTGTTTGTATACAAGTAACTATTAGTTTTTAAATTGTAATTACAGATATTTGAAAGAAAACCACATAAAATATGTATTCGTACCATTTTACCCCATGGTGTGGTTTTTCTGATATGTTGTGTTTCTACAGTGACTGTTTTGCTCCACAGTTTGTCATCTGCAACCACTTACACCTTGAAGTAGATAAATTGTTTAAGCCAAAATTACGATTTGAGAATTGTTATTTCTATGCCTGAAATTAAATAATTCTAGGTGTGTGTGTGTGTGTGTGTGTGTGTGTGTGTGTGTGTGTGTGTGTGCGTCTGTGTGTCTATTTACGTAATGTTTCACTTATGTTTTCTTTTTCCTCATCTTCATCACTGTCAAACACTATATATTGAGTTGCCACTGTCACTGTCTCTGTCACTGTTTCACTGTTTACCAGCTGTAAAAAAAAAAAAAAAACATGGAAGTGGAACAGTTGAAGGTGTAAAAACAAGTTGGCTGACAGTGGATCAGTGGAAGGTGTTCCTGGCGGTTGTTCTGAATCTTTCAGAGGTGTCTGTGATTTTGTGTGTGTGTGTGAAAAGGGAGGCAGGGAGGGAGAGAAAGAGAGTATATGACTGTAGGTTTTAGGATTATTTTTTTTATGTGTTTCACTCTCTCTCTCTCTCTCTCTCTCTCTCTCTCTCCCTCCCTTTTCACACTCACACACACACACACAAACACACACACACACACACACACACACACACACACACACAAATTCACAGACACATCTGAAAGATTGAGAACAACCGCCAGGAACACCTTCTACTGTTCCACTGTCAGCCATCTTGTTTTTATACCTTCAACTGTTCGACTGCCCGCCATGCTTGTTTTTACAGCTGGTAAACAGAGAAACAGTGACAGTGACAGTGTCACCCCAATATATAGTATGTGGCAGTGATGAAGATAAGGAAAGGAAAACAAAACAGTCGCTGTAGAAACACAACACGTCAGAAAAACCACACCTTGTGGTAAAAAGGTACGAATTCATAATTTATGTGTTTTTTCAAATATCTGTAATTACGATTTAAAAACTAATACTTACATGAATACACACAGCAAAGAACATTCTTTATCTTTAACAGATGAAACATAAAAGCCCACTGAAGATGCTGCAACTGCAGCGAAACATATTTGGGTTAAAAAACAAAACTGTGTTTTGCTAAAGGCGGACCCTATCCAAAAACATACACCTTCAGGCTATTTTCCTACCGTTCCACTCTTGAAAAGAGCACAGGAAAAATTAACACAGATACTTCCATACGTACTATGATTTCTCTTACTAACTACTACTAGCAATGCAAGCTTCCTCTGTATGTATTGACACTGCTGAATTATTGTTATTTTACATACCATAGCGCGTCATAATTATATTTGGAACGCTAATGCGTCATTCATGACATACATGCATTTTTTATGAAACAGATGTATAATTTTTCTTCCAGTGACGATGACTGAGACCAGTCAAGAACTGATTTAAATATATATTTCTGATGATGGCGTCTGTCATTCACTCACAGAGCGGACTTAGCTCATCACAGGCTATGACAGTACATAGCGATCAGATTTGTTCAATATAGCAGGACTTGTACTTTACCAGCGTGAGACTAAAGTTCGAGATAGCAAGATTACTGACATTGCCTGCAGGAGGCCTGTTACTGATGATGCTGTACCACAATGTACAGTTAAGTAACAGCTTCCTGTTCATGCGACTAAAGAACCATATTAATCCACGTGTGCACTTGTGTTGTAGAAAGATGATACTGGCCACTAATAACAAAACCCCCTCCCTTGCATCCTTGTAGTACAAGCCTCTACACACAGTAGTTCGAATATGGGCTTAAGAATGATGTGTTCATCATTGAAGTTGTTCTAGCATTAGACTGTGACCAAGATTTTAATTCGTAAAATGCAGTGGTGCCGTTGTTGGGCCTATGTTGGTAGCAAAGTGCTTTATGTCATGAAACACGTGGAGACTGGTGTAATCTAGTTGTCATGTAATGATAAGCTTTTAGTGATTCAGTTGCTAGTCTATGTTCCTTTGTAGATGACTGTATGCTAGATCGTTGTGTCAGTGTAGGTCGTGCATGTTCATACGTGCTGCACAGTACATGACTAAGGTGTTGGTCGTGCATACATGTGGTAGTACTATCAGCTGTATGATGTTGCAAAATTATTTCAGTGTTGTCTTTTGCAAAGATAGTTTCAATGGGGCGTAGCAATTTTTCTCGGTGATTTGTATATACATACATTGTGCTAAGACTTTATTTATGTGCCTTGTTGCCGAAGTGGTTCCATTCGAATAAGCTGATTAAATTCCCTGTTCACATACATCACAAAGTCTCAAAGAAAAGGCTTCACTGTACAGCTGGTAAAATTGGGCAGATACAGTTGTTTTCATCCCCATTTGAAACTGTTATAAGTACTGATTATTTTTAATTTGAATAAAGTTAAGCTCACTGGTGTCATAGATTTACATAAATTAAATTCAGACCAAAATGGTCATTATTGGTTAACGGCATGCTTGGTGACGAGTTATACAGTTAATGTTCACATATAAGAAATTATTCTGTAAATAGTTAACCGGACTTCGAATTAAGATGCAGACTAGACTTTCAAAAAATAAAATAACCGATAGAGTGCTTATAAGTGCTCGATTATTGCGTCAACAGGCAAGTTATTTCCAACCTACTTGAACGGCCACAAACTACTTGCGTTATTGATTTGAAACAGGAACTGTATGAGGTTGCTCGTTTCACTAAATTAAACATAGTTTAAAATAGAAAGATCCTATTATTATTGGCAAAACATTACACTAAATGCACTTACATCTGCAATGTGCATTGTCAGACAGGGACCAAGGAAGTAAACAATCACATCTCGGTATTTTCCTGGACAACGTGATTACACATTCGTAAAACAAAGATTATTACAACAGTAGAACGTCAGAAGCTTTCAGACGTTAATTTTCCAAAAGACTGCTTTTTATAATACAATTAGAAGACGTTCCTTTACTAAAAACTCAATGTACTTAAAATAATTTTACAACTATAGTAATTGGAATAAAATCAGGACTGTTACTTAACAGTCTACAAGGAGGAATATCATCTGACATTACTATTGTTGCTTGTAACGGACTACTCAATCAGGCACAAGAGCTCACCATTGCGGTTTTATCAAAAAATGCGTTATTCTCCCCTGTGAAATTTTAGTTATTCCTGAAGTCTGCGAATTTTTACGAATTTTATATTTTATATGAAAAGTTAAATACCTAGGAAAACTGGCCACAAGTTCTTGCTGTGTTTTGTATGCGTTTTGGCAGTGTAAGCTGTTTGACAGTAACTTAAAAAAATGGTTCGAATGGTTCTGAGCACTATTGGACTTAACATCTGAGGTCATCAGTCCCCCAGAACTTAGAACTACTTAAACCTAACTAACCTAAGGACATCACACACATCCGTGCCTCAGGCAGGATTCGAACATGCGACCGTTGTGCGGTTCCAGACTGAAGTGCCTAAAACCACTCGGCCTCAGGTGCCGGCAGTAACTTAAACTATTGTTGTTTAAGATCCCATGCTTACACAATCCCCAGCCAAACTCCCCCACAGTAATTTTGCCCCACAATTTAACTAGTTTCTTTAATTACAAACTGTATTGAACTTGGGGGATTCATATGAGAAAGAAAGCATATCATTTCCCAATGAAAACATATGTTGGATATCGAGTTACTATTTTTGGCACGTTTCATGTACAGTTATAAAACACATCGTTTGCTGATGGAGAAATTAAACAAGCTTTAGTAATCCAATATTTCCAGTATTATTGAAATATATAATTAAATGTATGTGCCAATATTCATTCATTTACTGTGTGTGACTAGATCTAATTGTACGTTATATTCCGTGGGTCTAACAGAGCGAATAAAGCCGTCCTATCCTTATGGAAGCCTTAGTCACCCTATAAAGACGTCAGAGCTGTACTTGCGCCAGACGTCCTCAATTATCTGTTGAATGTATTCCAACCTCTGTGTACCCCTACAGTTTTTACTCTTTACAGCTCCCTCTAGTACCACAGAAATTATTCCCTCATGTCTTAACAAATATCCTATCATCATATCGCTTCTTCCTGTCAGTGTTTTGCATATGGTCATTTCTTCGCCAATTCTGCAGAGAACCTCTTCATTCCATACTTTTTGTGTCCTCTCGATGTAACTGTAGGTTTGTACTATGGAAAGCAACGAGAAGCTGTTGCTTAGTGGCCGGTATCCTCTTTCTATAACACAAACTGCACGCATGTATTAACAGGGTTCTTTATTAATAAGAACAAGGAGTTACTTAAGATAGTCTAGCTCTCCCATAATAAACCACGTTATCCATACTGCTGGTGGAGTACAAGTCCGCTATGTACACTAATCTGGTCGCTAAGTAGTGACTGATTCTGAGCTAGAGGCTGATCTAACTGCGACTGCGACTCCCACTGGGTTGCGAATAATGACTCGATTCGTTGACTTGCTGAATGACTGACTGGAACTGACAGGGCCCTCTTGTCCATGGCAGCGATCTAAATGCTAACGGCCGAGGGGGCGTTGGAGGCGCGTTTCTTGCGAGTCTGTCTTTGGCCTCTATCGATTTTCTCGCAACCTTTTTGTCGCCTTGTGTGCTGGCAGTAGCTTATGCCAGCACATTTATCTTATCAGTCCATCTGATTTTCAATATTATTCTGCTGCACCACATCTCAGATGCTTCTATTTCCTTCTGTTCTAGTTTTCCCACTGTGAGTCCCCTTCGTGATTTTGAAAGAAATTTATGGCAGAACATCAGAACCATTATAATACCTTCTTCCAGTCCGCGTTCTGTGGAAACTCTACAGTCTCTTGTTGTTGTGTTCCACTCAGCTAGGGTTATGTACTTATCACACCTGATCAGATATTTAAGGAATTCCTTCTACATTCTCTCTACTTTCTAATGATCATGGATGTTGGTTTAGTTTCAGTCCTCAATTCCTACGTCCCTCACGGGAAAATACCATGTACCCTACTTTCCTATCAATAATAATGACGATAACAGTTACGCCATCTGCTGATGCTACTGATATTTCCCGATAAACATCGCATCAGAAATCTGTCCCCATTGCATTTAATGTCGCTGATCACCACTAAGTCCAATTTCGACCTTTTCCTCTCTTTTTGCATTCTTCAGTTCATAACATCAAACGCTCCGATTAGTAGGACGTTCGTAGTCCTGATAAGCCACGCCCTTGGATTCCAAAGATGAAGACTGCATATCATGTGAATACACTTTATATGTTATTAACGTAGTGATTTTCTTTATCTTCTTCATTCTCACCGTGTTGATCAACAGTGAGTCTTCCTCCTATGGGAACTGTTTCCATCCCTAGTTCAACGGTGTGACCTAAATCTCTACCCGCTATTCCGTCCCGTCCTGACAAGGCTGTTGTTGAATGAGGCGGCTACCGGAAGCATTCGACCAGCGTAGGACATGACATTTATTTATTCAGCAAGTAAACAGTTTTCGTGATCGAGCTCGTTAGAATACGTTTTTTAAGTCGTGACTGCTAAACCATGGTACCCAGTAAAATCCTGGCAAGCTGTACACTCCCACTACTTCCCCTGTCATGCAAGTTAGGATGAATCAAATTGCTTCCACTATGTATATATGAACCGAATATCTCCAGGTCGAATTCCAGCTGTTGAACAATCTTTAGAGTCGTTCAGTCCGTAGGCACGAGAATAGCGTATAGTCAACATCAGAACATAACAAAAAAATATATCGTACCAAGACATTTGTATACGTAAATTAAGAAAATCAGGCACTACCCATCTGTAAACACAATGCCTTGCTCTTTAACGTTTCATTTTTCCTATAATTCATCTAGGGACGCCTCTGTCCCACATGTTGGACGACAAACTACATACGGTGCCCATTAAATCCAGTGTAATCAGTTCGTTATCGCTGGTGCACTACATCCGGTGTATCACGGAGATATACGCTCCGATTTTGTGTTCTGTAGCTTACAGCGTCAGCTAAATCGGTTGAATGTGTGCAGTAATTAACTGAGAACATAAAGCGTGAGCATCAATGATACGCTGCAATTAAGCTTCAGACTCACAACAATCGAATTAATGTCGTCGTAATTAGATTGGTACTGAAGGGATCAGTGTCAAACACGTGAAACACAGCAGGGATGCTAAATGTATGAACTGCTTGGGATTAAATACCCTATGCGAGATGCTAGGGTGTGAAAAACGACAGCGGTACACTTGTCACTGACTAATACATGCGTGTTCGTTTACTCTTGTAGTCTTTGGTAGCACTGAGCCGCTACAGACAGACCTGAGTGTACACTTTACTTTTATTATTGCCAATGAAATGAAAATAAATAGCAAAAATACGGCTACATTGGACCTTATAAATGTGTCTTTCATCCTGAAATAGGAAAAAGACATACGCACGTATCTTATTTTTTTCCATATCTAAAAACTTACGTTGAGTTTCTCTTCGTAGTGTATGGAAAGTTGACCATATTACGTAGAATATGTGACAACAAATAGACTAGGTGTAATTAATTTTTTCCGTGTTGACTACCATAAAATTGCCTCCTGATTTAAGATTTTAAATTTTTGCTCTAAGTAAGAAAGTATCGTTTGAATAAACAATTAAGTAAATGATAGATGGTTGTTTAAGCGATGTCAACAATGTGCTTCTCTAGCTTTTACTGACCATGTGTTTCGAAAGACTCTGGTTTTGCGAGAGCCTCATGTTAAAATTGATACCAGATTTGCAACGCTACATGTGGACTACGTAAAATGAGAGACAGGACGAATTAAAAAGCGAGTATCTGAAACAATGAACAGATATTATTGTGTAGGGGAATATGTAAGTACAATTTGTTTGAAGCCGCGAAAATCCATTCGGGGAGGTGGCCACCAAACGACTATTCCATTTGATGTGTAGAACCTATGAGACAAAGGTAATCAGAAGTAGCAGGAATGAGAACAGCGAGAGACTTAAAGTCAAAGTTGGTAGTTACGAAATAGGCGATATTAAGGAACTCTGCTACCTTGGATGCCAAATGACACATGACGGACCAACCAAGGAGGACATAAAAAGCGGACAAGTACAGGAAAAGAGGTCATTCCTGGCCAAAAGAAGTCTACTGCTAACAAACATTATCGTTAGTCTGAGGAAATTCCTGAGTAATTGTAGCGACCCTTGTTGTGCTATTGACAAACAGGGACATATCAAAAGTATGAAAAATGTTTATGAGCGGGTGTTGGTTTCATTTATGATATTTGTGTTTGTGCTGATGTCTCCACAAATGTTGACTTTTCCACTTGAGACTTCATGGAGAACTTCTGTTAATTTATCTGAGATGTGTCCACCCTACCATTGGGATATGGATATACACACAAAATAATTAATTTCTTGGTGATGTCAATCTCTGTTAATTTAATAGCTGAAATTTGAAAATGTTAGTCTTCACTTACTGTATTAAGGTCATGTCATGACTTGAATTGTGCTCCTTTTCTGATATAAATGCATGTACCTCCGTCCTTTGTCCTACAGTAAGAGTAAGCCCTGTCAATGAACGATAGTACTACATATTTGATTTCTGATCTCTACACCAGTGCTCAACGACACAAACTACTGTCGAGTTAAATAATTGGAGCTCAGCGTCAAACTGTCATATTTTATTTTTCATATTAATTAATAACTTCGATTTTCATCCAGCTCTTTTTTCCCACTGTCCATAACTCTCTACCTCACAGTGCTGTGCTCCAAACGTACAATTACTATATCAATAATTAATCATGTGACCACACATATAGACCCAAAAAAGTGTGATGCAGTTTGAAGGACTGTAGGCTCCCAGACCATTTACGCCAAGTAGTAACAGTAAAATAGTGTATGCAAAGATTCTTTAAGCTGTGAGCCTACAAAATACAGTTATCAGAAATCAAAGTACCTGATTTTTCAAAAGACCTAACAAACCAAACCTGGGATGAAGTTGGGGGAAGCAACGACGATATGAAATTTTCCAAATTTTGAACATTATTTAAATTGAGCTTTAAAAATTATTTCCAGAAGTACTCATACCAGTATCAATATTGAAAGGTGGCTACACTGAGACACAGCGCCAAAGATTGCGCCAAAGAGTATTATTCAGCCGCCTCCACTGGCAGTGCTTATCGAGAAGTCGTGGTGGGCAGTGCTTATTGAGAAGTAGCAGGAGGCAGTGCTTGTTGAGATGTGGTAGTGGAGTGTTCTTGTCGAGAAGTCGTGGTGGAGAGTGCTTATTGAGAAGTAGCAGTAGGTGTGCTTGTTGAGATGTAGCAGTGGTGAGTCGTTGTTGAGAGGTTCCCATGGAGAGTGCATATCAGATGTTGTCATATTGTTTTGATGGGCTAGACACCAGATGTTGTGGGATTAGGGATGCTGTAATGTGCTTTCGTCAATATATATGAAGGTAAAAAAATTCCTTTTTTTTGTATTATTTCAATGTCTTGAACAATAATGGCTATTGGTTACAGGTTCAGTCAACAAAGCATCTGGCTCGTGTTCTTGTATTAGACTGTATTTCTGGTTTCTATGTGCAATTACAGTATTTCTGGGTTTTTTTAATTACTTCAGTACAAATGATGTTTAAAATATCTGGTCTTATTGAGGAAGAACCGTGCCAGATGTGTACGTTGAATCACACTTCCACACACAGAACAGCTACACTTGTGTTTTGTTGTTTCGTAGGTTTTACAGTTGCTGGGGACTTACTTAATTAATTGTGTTAACGGAAGTTTTCTCTCATTCTTTGTTGTTATTCTATGCAGTCAGATTGCGTACTAATACCAGTCAGGGCCAACCGTTTACGACACTTCGTAATCAGACAGACAGCTACTAAAAATTTAAAAGTATTTGCATTCATTATATAATTAAGCCCCCATGCACGTGGCGACCGCTGCTTCGGATCGTCCCTTTGAATTATTCTGATTGTAAAAATAGCAGACAGTAGTATTGTTGTAGTAATTTGTAGTTTAGTAATTGTAGTCTATATTGCATGTGTAGATTTGGTAATTGTCAATCTTCTAATGGTATATTGGCAGAATGTAATTTTTGATATCTTGTACACAGGTCTGACAATTTTGTGCAATTGTGAAGGTTCTAATTGTTCGTTAGGCGTGTTTGTCGGGAAACATTTCGTGTGAATGGTATTGTTGGAGATAAAGTGTCATTGTGTGTAATTTTCGTATAGTGACGAGTTTTGTATATTTTGTAAATGATTACGCGTTCGATGAAAAAGGCAAAAAAGATGAATAGTCAGAATAACGAAATTGTTGACATGGCGAACTCGCCAACACAGGAGAACAGGATGATGAATAATGAAGTGGAAAAGAATTTAATAAGTCGGGAAAATAGTCCGGAAACAGTTCAAATTTTTCACAATCAAAAAGTTTTCAGAATACGAGCTTAACGACTGAATATATGGAGCAGTTGATGAGTGCAATATTAAATTTGGGATCACGGTTAGACTCACAAATAGGTACAATTAAAACTGATGTGGAAACAATGGAAACACAGCTAAGATCTTAATTAAAAACACAGATGGGAGCAATGGAAATACGATTAGACTCATTGGGATCACAGTTAGGATCTGAATTAAAAACAGTGGCAACGCGGCTAGATAGTGATATGGGAACAATGGAAACACCGTTGGACTCACGAATAGGGACAGGTTCCAAAAACATGAAAGATGAATTAAAGAAAGAAATTAGAGAAGAAGTACAACCGATTTTGAATGCTCACAGTAATAGATTAATTTCAATAGAAATCAGACAAAAGGAACAGGCTAGAGAACAGGAAGAAAGAGATCGCACGATAGTACAAAAATATTCAGCGTTAAATTTACAACGTGCATATGATAAGGATGAAATATTTGAAAGAATCGAGGAATCCGTACCAAATGACAGAATAAATAACTTAACACAACAGTATGAACAGTTAACTACTAAATGTGTCAATACTGAAACCCGAGTCGCGACACTTACGGAAGACGTAAATAAACAGAAGGAACAAATAGGTGACTTATCGGAAAGAGTTAAGGAGATTGCAGATAAATTGACAAGTCTTAGTTTAAATGGGGACAGAGATTCAGATGATACAGCTCCATTGCCATTTGCAGAAACCGAAGAGTACCAGAATATAAATAAACATGTTGAAAATCAGGGAAAAATGAACGCGTCAAAAGGGAATTTGAGGCATTAAGAAAGCAAGTCAAACAAATTGAAGGCGAAATTGTAGGAAAAGACAGCAGAAGAAATTTAGAATCACAGATAGCAGAGGGGTTTGAAGAAAATAATTTATATCATTTACGGGATGCTACAAGAGAGCGCCAGGCGCGCGAACTTGACAATAATCGACACTCGGACTGGGACAGACGCGGTAGGTCTTTGTCACCACGATGAGAAAACTTTGACTATAAACACTTCTTAACTGTTCGGAAATTTAAGATCTTTCGCAATTCTAAGAATGACATACATCCATGTTCATGGTTAGATCAATTTACGTACGCACTTCCGCCAAGTTCGCCACCAAGTCACAAACTGGAATTTATGTGCGGCTATTCATGTCCTCAGGGGATTCACTACACTAAGTGAATTTGTGCCGTAGCGTGCACAGGGCCCCGAGCTGTAGTAGTGCTATTTCCGTTTTCGTTTTCTGCACTGCTGCCTACTCTTTTACTATTCTTTGTATCTATCAAAACTACTCTTCGACTTTCAATCTATCTAGAGAGACAGTAAAGAATAACCAGATATTACTATTTTACCCAAAAGTGATTTCGGAAATTACCGTTTGGACTTACTGTATCTTCAGCAGCATTCATTCGTAATTTAAACGAAATTTTACCTGTTTATCTTCGTGACAACATTACTTCATATGTTGACAATATTCTTATTGCTAAACGTTCTTGGAGTGAGCATAACAAAATTTTGGATTCATTATTACGTATTTTTGCAAGAGTTGGCATTACAGTGAACTTGGAAAAATCTGAAATTGGTCGTTCTCAGGTGAAATTTCTTGGTCACATTATTTCTATAGAAGGTATTCTTCCTGATCCAGAGAAACTAGACGCTGTTCGTAATTATGCTGTTCCTACTACAAAACGTGATGTTCGTAATTTCCTTGGTGTCTGTAATTTTCTTAGACGCTGTGTTAGATTGGACAATTTGGCCGCACCTCATTTATGTGAACTATCTGGAAAGAATTCTAATTGGTGTTGGGATGAGGAAGCTCAAGCAGAATTTGAACAACTTCGTGATGCGTTAGTTGCTGCTCCACTTCTTTCACATCCGGATTTATCTAAAGATTTTTGTTTGGCGACGGACTCATCATACAAAGGCCTAGGTGCACATTTATTTCAAGAGATAGAAAAAAACGGCGTTGTAGTACGGAAAACTATTGCATTTGGAAGCCGTGTTCTCTCTAAATCAGAAAAGAATTATTCGATTACGGAACTTGAAGTTTTGGCTGTTGTTTGGGCTTTCACAAAATTTCGCATATTTTTGTATGGGAGACATACTAAGGTTTACACCGATCATGGAGCTCTGGAATTTCTTATGTCAACAAAATTAACTCATGGAAGATTGTCACGATGGGCGCTGTATCTAAAGGAATTTGACTTTAGTATTGTTTACATACAGGGTTCTTCAAATATTATTGCTGATGCTTTATCACGTGCACCTATGGGTTTGAAACATAGTGCTGAAGAGGACTGCAAAGAAAACAATTATTGTTTGATGTATATTCAAGGTGTTGCGTTTGAGAATTTTATTTCGTCTTCGCTCCAGGACATCGCTAAGGAACAAAACAAGGATCCAATCTGGAAGGACATTAAGGAGAAATGGAGGAGAAAGAAAGCATAGCAAATAGACAGTATTATTTAGTTCGCAATGATATTCTTTTTAAACGAAAATCGGTCGTCAACTCTGTTTGGTTAGTTTGTATTCCTGATGAGTGGGTCAATAAATTGATTTGGTACACACATTTCAGTTATGCACACTTTGGTCCCAGAAAATGCTTTCATAAATTACGAGAAAATTGCTACTTCAGTAACGTGGAAAAACGTATTCGATCTGTTCTTGCCAAATGCAAATTATGTCAAAAGGCTAAGCCGCCAACTATTTCTCACAGAGCACCATTGTTTCCTATTATTCCAGCGATATTAAAGGAGATGGCTGCAGTCGATTTGTTCGGTCCAGTGGTTCGTTCTACTAATGGTTTTGCGTACATTTTGGTAGCAGTGGAATTGACATCAAAATATGTGTGTTTTACACCTTTACGCAAAGCAACAGCTCGGTCAGTATCTAACGCTTTCATCAAACATTTTCTTAAAGAAGTGGGTCATGTTGATAAGATTATATCAGATAATGGATCACAGTTTCGTTCTAAAATTTGGCTTCGTACTCTACGGCGTTGGAAGATTAAACCAATTTTCATTTCACTTTTTCACCCTCAATCTAACGCTTCAGAGAGATGGATGAAGGAAATCAATAAATTGTGTCGACTTTATTGTCATCAGAATCACAGAACTTGGGATCAGTATCTTCATACTTTTCAAAACATTCTGAATGAACTCCCTAATGATTCAACTTCTTTACCGCCGATATTGATATTAAAAAATAAAGCACCGACAAATCGCATTTCTGAAATCGTTCCTTTTCCGCCTACACGGAAACTGTAGCATTCTGAAGTTGTGAACTGCAAAATATTGCATCTGGGGCTGCTAGAAGAGAGAAATCAGCTAAACGTCCTGGTCGTTTAAAAACCTTGTCAGTTGGTCAAAATGTGTTAGTTAAGTCTCATCGTTTGTCTCACAAAGGAAAAGGCTTGTGTCGCAAATTTTTTCTGCTTTATAACGGTCCATATAGAGTTCGCAAAGTTATTCATGATAACACTGTCGAAGTAGAAACTCTTAAATCTCGGCGCTCTAAGGGAATACATCACATATCGAACGTTAAAATTTTTGTGGAATGACATACTTTTGAGAAACTAACAGTTATATGTAAACACACGGAGAGTACAAGGATACCGCGCCGTGTTCCGGCGGCGGCACATACTCAAAGCAACAGTCAAGTCTGCGCGCCGCACAAGGCAGTCGTTGACCGCAAACAATTACTTCCTACGTCACGCGTACTTACAGCTGATCGAGCGCTCAGTGCGAATGCACTGACAGCCGTAAACAAATACACAGTCTAATTTCTCCGATTAAATTCAGTATAAAGCTATAGTGACTTGATAAATTATGTTATTAACGTTCAGTATTTTTCAGGATACGGTTGTACAAAATATTTAAGAACTTCAGGTAAATTCTGTGTATGTCCGACGTTAAGAGGACTTGCTATCGAGAAATTTTTCGGGAAGAATGTAATTTCGAAGAAGAAAGTAATAAACTAAAAAGGTAGCTATTAATAGAGTTTATTTTTCAGGTAACATATTTCCACTTAGGTACGTACTTTAGACGTAATTTGCTGCTCGCGATTACCTGATTTATACTTTGTGCTAAATTTTATGTTGTATGAATTTACTTGTGAAGAGACGTGCTTGCGTACGTTAACTGATATTGACAATGATTGAATAATGAACAGGGTTGTTAACTGCGTATATTATGCATCGCTTGGCTGCACTGCTTTTTCACTGATGTCATATTTTTCTATTATGTGCCTGCTGTGCTTATTTATTTAAATTATAATTGTCACTTGATTAATTGTGCTGATGTGGTTATGTATGTAGGTTACACTTTGTGATTTACCTGCTTGCGCCTTCATGTTTACTTATTAAGATTACATATGAACATTTATTTGCTTATGCTGATATGATGCTAATGACTGGTTTATTATGTAAGATACATATTTGCTGCTTTGCGTATGGATTGCATATTTATACATTTCTGCTTATTGTCATAACTACTCTTTAATTTGGTATATAGAAATGCTGATATACTGTGTATGAACATAGAGTTTAGGTTACACTATGATATTAATTATTGTTCGCTTGGCAGAGCCTCGTTGTAGGGACTGTGCTGCATCCACTTGTTGACATTCTGTTCTCTACTGGTATATTTACTCGCTATTGCATGTTTTGCTTACGATCAGTGCCTTATATTTTTAAGATAACAAAATGAACTGCTATAATTCGACGAACGACATTGGTACAAGAAACTTCATTGCAGTCAAATGAGCTGGAGGTTTTATGGAAGCTGCATAAATGTATGCTAATAGGAAGCTAACGACACGAAATACCAACACTAGGTTTAGACCATTGGCAGTTATTACACTGCATTCTTCGTGAGCAATTGAAATAGCAAGTGACACGTGACACAAGAAATACTCCACATGTTTGCTTCTGTTTTGCCATGATTCTTGTAGTGGTGTACACACTGTGAAATATTATGATCGTACACACTCTGTACTCGTACTTACTTACTGAAAGTTATTCGAACTAAAGGCTGTTAGAGGTCATCTATGCATTTCTTTTATTTAATGATGGACAAGGTAACCAAAAAATATTTTATAATTCATAACAAGTAGAAGATTTGGGTCAGATGGATTACACAGAGGTTGTGTGTGGACATTGTGTTTCGGATTGTATGGGATGATGAATTGAAGTTTGCACTAGGATTTTATCTGTACTTGTTCGAGGAGACTGACTAGAGGAAAGAGTTGTTATGCAAGTGAAATGATATTGGCGATACGGTTTATATGAGTCGACGTATTGAAGAGGTATTATTGAGGTATTGAGATTGTGTGAAGTTGATGATTATTGGAGTTTTGGTGGACAAGAGTTAAGGTAAACGATATTGATGATAAGGTTTATATGTATCGACGTAAGAGGTATTATAGAACTATTGAGATTATGTGTTGCTGATGGTTATTGGAGTTTTGGTGGATAAGAGGTAATGTAAGTGAGGAGCATAGTTTTTTTGTTGGTTTATATGGAACAAGGAGGATGAAGATGGCAGACTAGAACACTCAAGTGGAAGGAAGATTGTCTACACACACACATTGTTAAATCACTAAGCAGTATATACTTTTTTTTTTTTGAGAGAGGAAGTATTTGCATATCTTGGCACACTGACAGTTGTCAGCAACCGTACATTTGATTTGGCTTGGCAAACATTGGTCTTAACATGATGACTATGACGTTGACTAACTATTATTGACTGTTATACATTGCTGCCACTACTACTTGATACACAAGTTGAACATAAGATTTTGGACAGAATTGCATTTACACAGTTAACACTATTATATTACACCGTAGTACTTAATGTGGATGAAAGATGAGTGAGTGTGATTTGTGTGTTTTCCTTTCCTTATCTCAAATAATTGGTACCGACCTATCTCATAAATATTATTTTACTTGTTTGTTGTGGCTTGCACTGACGCCATAAATATTATAGGTTAACTGTTATTTGTGTATTGTAATATTTAATATGACAATTATCTGATATCAATTGGGTGTTTATTATAATTTGTATGTTTAGTATAAGAGCATTGATAATAATTTTGTAAAAGTAATTGTGTGTGCCTTCAAATTGTTGTTCGTACCTGCACTTATTCAACATTGATGGGTGCCACTTGGAAATGTTCAATTTCTGCTAATGAACTGTCTAATTAGTGATAGTGAATATTATCGACTGTTACAAGCACCTGTTCAACATTACTGGGTGCCACTGATGGAACTGCTTCTGCTGAAATAATGTCACTTGTTGGTGTCTGCACCTGTTCCACATTACTGGGTGCCACTAATGGAACTGCTTCTACTGAAATGATGTCACTTGTTGGTGTCTGCACCTGTTCAACATTGCTGGGTGCCACTAATGGAACTGCTTCTACTGAAATGATGTCACTTGTTGGTGTCTACACCTGTTCCACAATGCTGGGTGCCACTGATGAAACTGCTTCTACTGAAATGATGTCACTTGTTGGTGTCTGCACCTGCTCAACATTACTGGGTGCCACTGATGGACTGCTTCTACTGACATAATGTCACTTGTTGCTGTCTGCACCTGCTGAACATTGCTGGGTGCCACTGATGGAACTGCTTCTACTGAAATAATGTCACTTGTTGGTGTCTGCACCTACTCAAAATTACTGGGTGCCACTGATGGACTGCTTCTACTGAAATGATGTCACTTGTTGGTGTCTGCACGTGTTCAACATTGCTGGGTGCCACTGATGGACTGCTTCTACTGACATGATGTCACTTGTTGCTGTCTGCACCTGTTCAACACTGCTGGGTGCCACTGATGGACTGATTTTACTGAAATGATGTCATTTGTTGCTGTCTGCACCTGTTCAACATTACTGGGTGCCACTGATGGAACTGTTTCTACTGACATAATGTCACTTGTTGGTGTTTGCACCTGTTCAACGTTACTGGGTGCCACTGTTAGAACTATTTCTACTGAAATGATGTTACTTCTTGCTGTCTGCACCTGTTTAACATTGCTGGGTGCCACTGATGGAACTATTTCTACTGAAATAATGTCACTCGTTGGTGTCTGCACCTGTTGACCATTGCTGGGTGCTACTGCTGGAACTGTCAACTACTTGTTTATTGAACTATGGAAAGCATTTTATGTGAATATTTGTATAAACTGATTTTTGTGTGTATTTACTGCTTGTGAAATGTTATGAGACTCTTACCTACACCTATTTGATATTGCTGGTGCCATTGATTGAATGGTACTTGTGTAAACTTTTATGTAAAATCACATGTATGAAATCATTTGTATTCCTTTCTGTATTTTATATATTAGGTTATGGAATGATCAGTGCAAAGCCAGAATTTATTTAGTGAAGTGATATTTACTTATTAATATTATCTTTTATTTTTGTCTGCGTTCTTTTGGACGAATTTGGTGGTATTTTCATCACCAATGCTGGCAAAAATACCATCAAATTCTGGCCCGTGGAGGAGGGGCATATGAAAGGTGGCTACACTGAGACACAGCGCCAGACATTGCGCCAAAGAGTATTATTCAGCCGCCTCCACTGGCAGTGCTTATCGAGAAGTCGTGGTGGGCAGTGCTTATTGAGAAGTAGCAGGAGGCAGTGCTTGTTGAGATGTGGTAGTGGAGTGTTCTTGTCGAGAAGTCGTGGTGGAGAGTGCTTATTGAGAAGTAGCAGTAGGTGTGCTTGTTGAGATGTAGCAGTGGTGAGTCGTTGTTGAGAGGTTCCCATGGAGAGTGCATATCAGATGTTGTCATATTGTTTTGATGGGCTAGACACCAGATGTTGTGGGATTAGGGATGCTGTAATGTGCTTTTCGTCAATATATATGAAGGTAAAAAAATTCCTTTTTTTTGTACTATTTCAATGTCTTGAACAATAATGCCTATTGGTTACAGGTTCAGTCAACAAAGCATCTGGCTCGTGTTCTTGTATTAGACTGTATTTCTGGTTTCTATGTGCAATTATAGTGTTTATGTTTTTTTAATTACTTCAGTATAAATGAT
The DNA here is from genome assembly GCF_021461385.2 of Schistocerca piceifrons. NCBI lineage: Eukaryota > Metazoa > Arthropoda > Insecta > Orthoptera > Acrididae > Schistocerca > Schistocerca piceifrons. The sequence goes on along the minus strand of NC_060139.1, from coordinate 1,020,491,647 downwards.
GTTTAAAATATCTGGTCTTATTGAGGAAGAACCGTGCCAGATGTGTACGTTGAATCACACTTCCACACACAGAACAGCTACACTTGTGTTTTGTTGTTTCGTAGGTTTTATAGTTGCTGGGGACTTAATTAATCAATTGTGTTAACGGAAGTTTTCTCTCATTCTTTGTTGTTATTCTATGCAGTCAGATTGCGTACTAATACCAGTCAGGGCCAACCGTTTACGAGACTTCGTAATCGGACGGACAGCTACTAAAAATTTAAAAGTATTTGCATTCATTATATAATTAAGCCCCCATGTAATATGTCACAAAACAAATGGACTAGAGCAGGTATTAATGAGCCCCCATACCCTTAAGAACCTCAATTACATGAAAATGTGACATAATGAGGCAGAGTTCTCAAATTTCTATTATGGGTGCAAAAAAATTCATAGGAAGGCGCTGACTGCTGAAAAAAATTTAATGAGAATATAATAGGTAGGGCAGAAAATAAAATCAAAGCAATCTGGGATGCCATGAATAAAGAAATAGGAAGAGACAGACAGTGTTATAACAACGTACTCATAAGGAAGAGAGAGAGAATGTAACGATAATGATACTGTCGGACAAATTATATGAGTGAACATTCTTCGTGTACTGCAGAGAAGTTACAACAAAAATTTCCAATGCCAAATATAACACCTGTGAATAGATATGCAGTAAGTATAATGATGTTATTACCAAACACAGAATCTGATGAAGTCAGTGAATGGAAACAATGAACAGAGAGTACACAAACTCCATTAACAAAGATAATAAATGAATCCTTCACATCAGAAAAATTTCCGGAAAGGCAATAGAGGACACAGAAAGTTACTGGCATATTTCTCTGCAGTCACCATTCTCAAAAACAACAGAATCAATTATGACAGACAGATTAATAAATTACTTGAATTAATCTGGGTTTGCCTCAATACTGTAGAGGCTCTGTAGTTGGTGAGTAGACACCCCCCCCTCCCCCCCCCCACGCTGTTGGCCAGTAGGGTGAGATCATCAGCAAAGGCTAGACAGGGTACATTGAGGATGTCTTTCTTTCACCCAAGCGTCAGTCCTGCTTCTGGTGACAATATGGAAGTCCATTCTCTGAGGATTTTCTCCAGAACACAGTTGAAGAGGATGCATTAGAGACCATCCTCCTGCCTTACTGCTGTCTGGATGGGAAAGCTTGCGGAGAGTTCACGCCTGAACTTGACTTTGGAGGTGGTGTCCTTCACGGTAGTTGGGACCAGTCCGGTCTTCCAATCCAGGCTTATTTCCCACAGCGTAAAAAAATGAATATTTTCAATAAGATCTACATCAAAATTATACAATTCACTAAATCTCCGACGTTTCACGAGAAGTTGTTTTTTTTAGGGGGGGGGTGGTTGGGGGGGGGGCGGAATTATGGCGTCGAGGATAGGCACAGCTGTGACAAATCTGCAGTTGTCACAGTATCACCCCGTTACGGTTGTGCCTGCTTCTCCCGCCATTCATTCCAGACGGTCGGCCTCTTAACAACATGGTGCACTGGCGCTGAACCCGCTTCCGAACACAGACAGATGACGGTCTGCCCTCAGGGGTGAGTGGGTGGGAACCCGCGGCTGTCGTGGGCGGCTGCGCTGCATCTGTCAGCACCCTACCACCGTGCGAGCTGACGCCACGGTTAATAGCGGCGCCGGAGGATGGCCGCCTCGGTCGATAGTCAATCCGACCTGGACCCGTGTCGGGTCTGGGAAGGTGACATCGCGTACGACGTTTGCAAATCGAAAAAGAGACGGGGTGTGGGGAGGAGGGGCTGGTGCGTGACATTCGGCAGCCCATCCTGCCCTGCGTGGGTTTCTCCCACGCCGCTACCTCAGTAGTCCGTTACCGAGTTCCCCAGGATAGTTACTTCCGTAGTTCAAACAACCCAAATCGAAATATCAACATAACACGCTCGAGCATCGAATGAACACCCATCTATTTAAGATAAACCACAATGCATGGGCGTACCCAGCGAGTGGCAGAAGATATTCGAACTCGTTCGCGCAGATCCAGGAGTAATTTTTTCGTCTTCGGCACGTTACTGTCGGCAGGGAAGTTTATAGAAATAATAAATTTAGCGATAAACAATCCGCTCTGCTATTCACAGGCATGTTACGTCCCGAAGGAAGAGCGTATTCACTTGTAGGCAGTGAGGGATCATGACTATGTGAAGTTTCTAACGAACAACATCGTTTCGCCTACCATATTTAAATGTAAAATGCTTTACTGCTCCTAAACTATTAATTTTTTAGTTACAACTGACGCTAACTGTAAATTAATAGCAGTTGTCGTGCAGGTTATGACAAGCAGTAGATGGCGAGACATTTAGTGCAAGTGATTTATAAAATAATTTTTAGAACGTTCCACAAAACTGGCCATCACCGAAAAAACTATCGGGCACTTCAGTAAAAGCCCCATTAGGGGTGCCTGAAGCCCTTGCTGACTTACATAATTTAATGAGTCCATTTTCTGGATTGCTGCTGAGTGACGAAGAAAGACTATTTACCAAGAAATTATCGGCGGCTAGAGTGCTTGTGGAACGCACGTTCGGATTTTTGACGAGCAGGTTGCATATTCTCCCAAAGAAAAAAAAACTTCTTTAAAACACGACGACATTGTTATTCAGTGCATCTCCTTCTTTCACAACATATTAATCGATAAAGGTAGACCCAAAATCTCCCTTCAGTTGAGTTTTTACCAGGACATGATCGAAAACAGCGCTTTGAAGCATGCTTTCAGAAGCAAACAGTGGAGCTTCAAGAATGATGAGGAGCGGAGGAGAGGTGTTCAAAACCTGTCAACTGTCATTATTGCAAATTTACCTCATGAATCGTTTATTGAATACTGTAACTACTGGGGCTACCATTTCTTTATTAAATTGATAAAATTTTTACGTAACTCAAATATGATAATATACCAAAGTTTATGCGTTTCTTGTCTGTAGTATTTTTGGTAGTTATTTATTTTAATTTTTTGCACTTAAACATTTCATTCCAGGCTTGGCATACCAGACCTCTGTCGTGGCAGTGTTTGTTTTTCTGATCCCACAACACGGGATGTTGACGTACATATGGGACTTTCGATGTCCATCGCAAGAAATCGCATCCAACGATTGCACGAAACAAATCTCGGAGCTACCGTGCAGCTCTGTTCTGCATCTCTCTGCTCAGCCCGCAGTGTAAACGGGCACCACGCTATGCTACTGTTCTTATATTTAAAATGTTTATTGAAAGCAGTTTTTCACTCGTTTACTGTTTTATTTAATAAGAAGTGTTGTATGTTGTCTCCAGTCCTTGTTTCCTGAGACTAGTACGACCTGCCCCCCCCCCCCCCCCCCCCAGTTCAGATCCTGGGAACGCCTTTGCCACAATGTATAACTATGTAAGAAGACAAATACAGGGTTATGCTCTTCAGTCCCGAGGTATTATATATGGTACCTCCAGGTTTTACTTTTTTCTCACTCCCATACGTAACTGAACTTTTTCTGGTCTGTGGTATCACGTACAATAGATATCATACTTGCGTCATCTCACTTGTTCGTCCTCCTGACGAGCATCATGATATGGCAGTCTGGAAACTTCGGATTCTGAGACTGCACAGCATGTCTCAGCGAAATAAAAATAAAGGTCCAGCTTTTTCCAATTACATGTGTTTTCATGTGATTTAATATAGGATAAAAAGCTGTACTGATATCCCTCAGTTAGAAGTAAACTATAAATTACCTTTATAACGGATTTATAAAATTAAAACTTTAGAGTATCACATATGATTCCTCAGGACTTTGTTTGTGTCAGTTGAAGTGTGGTTATATTTTTTGCACTTGACCCCAGACTTGACTGATGAAGCGATCATCCAGTTCGTCGACAGAATAGATCGAGATGAGTCTGACAGAGATCGATGAATCTCATTATGAATATGACGCTTTGATGCAGTGCGTCAGAAGAAGAAACAGTGCCTGTCTCTCAAATACGAGCAAGAAACGAGTTATGGAAACATAAAAATGAGTAAGAATAAGTGTGTTATTAAAATTATTCCTGTTTTCCTCTAGACAGTTTTCATATAACTTTTTTAAATATTTTGAATTTTTTACTTAGAGTTGTCGAAATGCTTGGTACCAAGTTTGTAGTTTGACCTTTTTGTGAAATCTACAGCAAATGCGGAAAATATGTGTAATGTTGGTAATTTCTTTTGTAATAAGGCAACATGAAACTGTGGTGTCACCGCCAGACACCACACTTGCTAGGTGGTAGCTTTAAATCGGCCGCGGTCCATTAGTATACGTCGGACCCGCGTGTCGCCACTATCAGTGATTGCAGACCGAGCGCCGCCACACGGCAGGTCTAGAGAGACTTACTAGCACTCGCCCCAGTTGTATGGACGACTTAGCTAGCGATGCAACACTGACGAAGCCTCGTTTATTTGCAGAGAAGATAGTTAGAATAGCCTTCAGCTAAGTGAATGGCTACGACCTAGCAAGGCGCCATACCAATTGATAGTTATCGTATGAAGCATGTCTCATCAAGAACGATGTATACAAATGATGGATTAAAGTTAAGTATTCCAGAAGCTACGTACTTTTCTTTATAGCATTCATTACGTATCCTGTTTCAGACCTCACGCCATCCTGCGTGAGTTAGCGCGTGCATTTCGGCCTCCTCTCTCAATTAGTGTACGTTGTGTTGGCTAATCTGCCGACACAACAGAAACTATATAGGTGTGTGTATAATTGTGCAGCTTAAGTCGCATATATGATACCGTCTACAAGAAATTCACTATGGTTTAAAAAAATTGAAAGTCATTCATTGGTAACTAGCATCAACAAAAAGCAATTACCGCAGACGTAGCTCATTTGGACTTTTAATGCGTGGTCGGGACTGAAGAGGTTATTGAAAATGGTCTAAACACTTTCAGTCGATTGTAAAAACATTCGTGCAGAGGTAGGGTACGAGAGTTAACCAGAAGGTAATACACCGTATTTTTTTCTCAGCCGAATACAATGCTACGAATGCGAAACGATACGAATGTATTATTTAAAGTCTGAGTGAGCGCGCCAAGTTTCCGTCACTTCCGACAGAGAGCGTAGCTGTAGGGCAATTTCAAAACGGCGCTTGTACAGGGTGTTTCAAAAACGACCGGTATATTTGAAACGGCAATAAAAACTAAACGAGCAGCGATAGAAATACACCGTTTGTTGCAATATGCTTGGGACAACAGTACATTTTCAGGCAGACAAACTTTCGAAATTGCAGTAGTTACAATTTTCAACAACAGATGGCGCTGCGGTCTGGGAAACTCTATAGTACGATATTTTCCACATATCCACCATGCGTAGCAATAATATGGCGTAGTCTCTGAATGAAATTACCCGAAGCCTTTGACAACGTGTCTGGCGGAATGGCTTCACATGCAGATGAGATGTACTGCTTCAGCTGTTCAATTGTTTCTGGATTCTGGCGGTACACCAGGTCTTTCAAGTGTCCCCACAGAAAGAAGTCACAGGGGTTCATGTCTGGCGAATAGGGAGGCCAATCCACACCGCCTCCTGTATGTTTCGGATAGCCCAAAGCAATCACACGATCATCGAAATATTCATTCAGGAAATTAAAGACGTCGGCCGTGCGATGTGGCCGGGCACCATCTTGCATAAACCACGAGGTGTTCGCAGTGTCGTCTAAGGGAGTTTGTACCGCCACAAATTCACGAAGAATGTCCAGATAGCGTGATGCAGTAATCGTTTCGGATCTGAAAAATGGGCCAATGATTCCTTTGGAAGAAATGGCGGCCCAGACCAGTACTATTTGAGGATGCAGGGACGATGGGACTGCAACATGGGGCTATTCGGTTCCCCATATGCGCCAGTTCTGTTTATTGACGAAGCCGTCCAGGTAAAAATAAGCTTCGTCAGTAAACCAAATGCTGCCCACATGCATATCGCCGTCATCAATCCTGTGCACTATATCGTTAGCGAATGTCTCTCGTGCAGCAATGGTAGCGGCGCTGAGGGGTTGCCGCGTTTGAATTTTGTATGGATAGAGGTGTAAACTCTGGCGCATGAGACGATACGTGGACGTTGGCGTCATTTGGACCGCAGCTGCAACACGGCGAACGGAAACCCGAGGCCGCTGTTGGATCACCTGCTGCACTAGCTGTGCGTTGCCCTCTGTAGTTGCCGTACGCAGTCGCCCTACCTTTCCAGCACGTTCATCTGTCACGTTCCTAGTCCGTTGAAATATTTCAAACAGATCCTTTATTGTATCGCTTTTCGGTTCTTTGGTTACATTAAACCTCCGTTGAAAACTTCGTCTTGTTGCAACAACACTGTGTTCTAGGCGGTGGAATTCCAACACCAGAAAAATCCTCTGTTCTAAGGAATAAACCATGTTGTCTACAGCACACTTGCACGTTGTGAACAGCACACGCTTACAGCAGAAAGACGACGTACAGAATGGTGCACCCACAGACTGCGTAGTCTTCTATATCGTTCACATCAGTTGCAGCGCCATCTGTTGTTGAAAATTGTAACTAATGTAATTTCGAAAGTTTGTCCGCCTGGAAATGTACTGTTTGTCCCAAGCATATTGCAACAAACGGTGTATTTCTATCGCTGCTCGTTTAGTTTTTATTGCCGTTTCAAATATACCGGTCATTTTTGAAACACCCTGTATTATTTAAAGTCTGAGTAAGCACGCCAAGTTTCCGTCACTTCCGACAGAGAGCGTAGCTGTAGGGCAATTTCAAAACGGCGCTTGTAGGTGATAAGTTATAAGCAATGCGCCGTTACTGAATTTCTCACTGCAGGGAAAGAAACTGTCGGATATATTCACAAACGCTTGTGCAATGTCCATGGATCATCTGTTGTCGAAACAAGAATAGTTAGTCGTTGGGCACGGAGGGTGAGGTCATCAGAAGGCTGTTCGGCGAAGCCCCACGATTTGCAGCGGTCATGGAGACCATCCACGGCTGTTATACTTGACAGGTTGCAGGGAACTGATTGTGTCATTCGCGAGGACAGGCGCATTAAGACTCGGCACTTGGCGCTGAATCCATCAATCAGCAAAGGAAGTGTGGATGCAATTATCCGCACTCTCGGATATTCAAAAGTGTGTGCAAGATGGGTCCCGCGGTGTCTAACGGTAGATCACAAATCGTACAGAAGAAACATTTGTTTTGATTTGTACTAATCTTTTGAAGTGAGGGGGAGGCATTCTTGTCCCAGATTGTGACAGATGATGAAACCTGGGTGCACTATCTTGAGCCCGAAACAAAACGACAGTCGATGGAATGGCGCCATCCCACTCGCCACAGAAGAAAAATTCAAAGCAATTGCTTCCGCCGGCAAGATGATGTTCACTGTGAAGGTATGATTCTCATTGATGTGATGCCAAGAGATGGTACCATTAATTCAGAAACGTATGTCAATACATTAACAAAACTCAAGACGGGCTTCCTGCGACTGTGGCGCTACAGGAACTCAGGAGATGTTTTGCTGCAACACGGTAACACTCGGCCCCAGAGAAGTCCGAGGACTGCTGAACACATCGCAAAACAAGGTTGGACAGTGTTACCCCATCCACCCTACAGCCCCGATCTAGCCACCTCGGACCTCCACTTGTTTGGGCCATTAAAGGATACCATTCGAGGAAGACAATTTGAGGACGGTGAGGAAGTGATTCACACAGTGGAGCATTGGCTCAACCACCAGGAAATAGATTGGTACCATTAGGGCATACACGACCTTGTTTCGCGCTGGAGGAAGGCCATAAAATGGGATGGAGATTACGCGGAAAAATGTGGTGTGTAGATAAAACACCATTCTTTCATGTGTAATTCTCATTATGTTCAATAAAGAATTATTATATGAATATTTGTGTGGAAGCAGCACCTCAAAATTTTTTTTGTTACAATGATCTCCAGCAACATGTCTGCCAGACATTTCCAGAAGGACAATGCAACACCCCACACCTCCAGAATTGTTACAGAGTGGCTCCATGAACGTTCTTCTGAGTTTAAACACGTCCGCTGGCCACCAAAATCCCCAGACATGACTATTGAGCATATCTGGAATGCCTTGCAACGTGCTGTTCAGAAGAGATCTCCACACCGTCGTACTCTTACGGGTTTATGCACATCCCTTCAGGATTCACGGTGCCAATTCCCTTCAGCGCTACTTCACGCCACGATCAAGCCACGTCGTGTTGCGGCCCTTACGCGTGCTCGCTGAGGCGCTAGTCGATATTAGGCAGGTGTACCAGTTTCTTTGGCTCTTCATTGTACAAAAGGAGTATCAAACAAGGCATCCAACATAAACCGAACAGAAAAGCTTGAGAAAGCGTACAACTGACATTGATGCACTACACTGAAAGAAACTTTTAGAGACATGCCAAACTCGGCCACTACAATACAATTGACTACCAGAAGCGTTCTACGTACAAGAAACGACCACATCCGCAGCGTTAGACGCCGCAGAGACAGAAAAAATTGAATATCAAATCCTCTGAAAATTTTTTGGGACAGTACTCAGTATTGGTATAAGGATGCAGAGCCGTATGGAAGACTTGTACGTACGCACAGACAGGCTCTCATATACGATCAAAAAAGTCCGATTAACTCCCGATGGAGACATACGTGGAATGCACAACAGCATACATTTTTAATGTTGTAAGCAGGTCAATCAAAGAAACCATTTGCTTTCAGGAAACAGAAGAAGACCTAAAACATGCAGTATTCAGTAGGGAAACGATAAAAGGAAGAGAAAAATTCAGAAACAAGATTGTGAACACGAAAGGAAAAAAAAACAGGAAAAATATGGACAGAGCACAAGATTCTGTAACACAGTCAAAGAACGATGATATTTTGCGAAGAGAAAATCAAGAAGGAAACAAAAAAGCCTGAATAATGATGTAATATTCCAGCAAAAAAAGTGTAATAATAATAATAATAAAGAGGAAAGCAGAACATACGCAGTTATAACCCGTATTAGCTAAAATACGGTATAACACATTTAAGACTGAATTGTGAATAGTCAATGTGTGGTTGATTATTATAATTTGCTTTTATGGCCTCACTGGACAACTTCAGTCAATCGTTCCCTGGTCCTCTTCTTCAGTAAGAGCATGTTTCGTTCTTTCTTAACTGCCGAGTGTATTTTCATTCGCTCTGATCTTACCTGTGTTTTCTCATCTGTAAATACCCTTTTCATTGTGTGTCGTTTGTCTACTTTCGGTTTAAATCTTATTTTCTTGGCCTTCAGTTTCTTGAGATTTCCTGTCTTGTTTTGCAGGTCATCCAATGGTTTATCTAGTTCTCCCATGTCCTCTTTAAATTCCTTGATCCATCCTACTTGTTGCTTCAGATTCCACAGGTTTAGTTTTCCACATGTGTGGTTTACGAATACCTATTTCGCCTACAAGTGAACACACTCTTCAAACTAGTTAGTGTGGGTTCAAATGGCTCTGAGCACTATGGGACTCAACATTTTAGGTCATAAGTCCCCTAGAACTTAGAACTACTTAAACCTAACTAACCTAAGGACATCACACACACCCATGCCCGAGGCAGGATTCGAACCTGCGACTGTAGCAGTCCCGCGGTTCCGGACTGCAGCGCCAGAACCTCTAGACCACCGCGGCCGGCAGTTAGTGTGGGTAAAAAATCCTCATTTACATTAGCGCCTTGGTGGTAACGATATAATTTTATTCTCAAAATGGAGTGATTTGGAGAGACTATAAGAAACTGAAAGGGAGAAGAAGAGGAACAAGAAGACCATTAACTTTTTAATGGAATCGCCTGGCTTCTAGTCGTAAACTTCAGAGTAAAGAATTTTAAGCAGTGACTACCATGTGTCCTTATGTTTTGACAGCTAAATGTCCGATACAAATTGTAGGTGGGACACCTCTTGTTGAAAGGTCATAAAGTATAATTTGTATCATTGCTTAAGGCCAGGTAGCACCGGTCCGTACCGCACACCGGCTCTACAGTACATTCGCCTCCTGGACGTTGACGAAACCCGCTCGCCAGGCGACAAATGTAGTGTCGTGTAGAAAACATCCTGGAGAATCCACGTGCAACGTTTGACCTTTCGCGCTGGTGAGTCGGCGAACGCGCCATAAATCCGGAGGCTTTGAGCGGCGGTCCAGGCGCTCAGCTGCCTGCTATGTGTGTGTGTGTGTGTGTGTGTGTGTGTGTGAGTGAGTGTCAGAGAGAGAGCCGGCTGTACACTCACTCTGGACGCACGACCGCGACATTTCGGCGACTAGACTAAGCAGTCGAACCGCGTTGCTAATGAGAGCCAATCTGGTTACCGTAACGCGCCAGCTGCCAGCCGGCGTCCGTCAGTAGCAGCAGCAGCGGACCCCCGTACATTCTGCGGAACCCAGCCACAGCAGCACCAGATAAAATTGCGCAAGACGTGGGATGAAACGCTCACACGGCTCTTGGGAGGCTCGGCGTAAAGTGTTCCCAATGCGATTTTTGTCACTGACTTTCTCCTGCAATAGATTATGAACGAATACTGATCTGAGCCTGGTGTTCGTGCATTATCCAGGGAGAATTATTGAACTATATGAAATAAAATCGTCATAACTTCTGAACAGTTTGCTTTAGGGCGTTCAAACTGGCCGCATGTCATGACGGAAATTAGTATGCGCATGTCCAAACAAATTCGGGCTTGCAGCAGGTCGTCGTTCAATACCTCGCACGATATTTCAACTGGGCACCTGCCAGTCCTCTTCAGGTGAGCCACCTCTGGCAGGTGCCCAGTTGGAATATCGTGCGAGGTATTGAATGACGACCGGTTGCAAGCCCGAAATTTTTTTGCACAGTCAATTCGCCGGGAAAATTTTAAAATTCACGGTATGCGCATATATGGTTTGGTTCAGCGACGAAGGCAACTTTCATTTGGATGGGTTGGTCAATAAGCAAAATTGGCGCAGTTGGGGGACTGAGAATCCGTATTTGAAGTCTCTTGACCCTCAACGGATGACTGTGTGTTGTGCAATGCCCAGTTACAGAATAATTGGTGCGATATTCTTTGATGCCACGATACACTAGCGAACGGTACGTGAACGTTTGGAAGATGATTTCATCCCCATTATCCAGTGTGACCCTGATTTCGACAAGATGTGGTTCATGCAAGAATGACATCGACACAGTCGGAGCAGGAGAGTGTTTGGTGTCCTGGTGGAGCACTTTGGGGACCGAATTCTGGCTCTGGGGTACCCAGAAGCCACTGGCATGGGCCTCGATTGGCTGTCATATTCTCCAGATCTGAAGACGTGTGACTCCTTTTTTGGGCTATATTAAAGAGAAAGTGTACAGCAATAACCCCAAAACCGTTGCTGAGCTGAAAACAGCCATTAGGGAGGTCATTGGTAGCATCGGTTTCCCGACAGTTCAGCGGCTCATGCAGCATTTCACTATTCGTGTGCGCCATACCATAGCGAATGATGGCAGATATGTAGTTTGTAATTAATTTACGTTATTTTCATAATAGTTCAATAATTGTCACCCTGTACGTACCTGTCATTATGCGACTAAAATTACTCGAAATTTCTGTCTCTGATCTAACTTCAGTTTTCCTACATTTATTGTTTTTTATTGTGTAGGAAAGATAGTACCGTTTACGCAGCTCAGTCAATGCGAGATATACCTTACACATGAAACAGATTTTGTAAGATATAACTCTCATTAGAGACCATCTCTGCAAAGGAAGGAATAAACGAATTTTTCAAAATTATTGAGGTCCATAATAAAATTATTCCACCAGTTGCTTAACACATACGAGACATGCGACGTATCTGCTAACTTCTAGGAAATTACAGAATAAGGCTATTTTGGATCAGACTCCAATAGATCGCGAGTTAACGTCACAGTGAGAATCTGGTGAAGTTTTGCACGGATGTGTCGTGCAGTGTGTTTAGAATAGCTTTATATTGCGTCACGTGGCTCTTTTCAGTTCAGAGCACAAAGTGAGCACATAGTATTGCCTAGAAAATAGTGTATCCCGTCAAGTGTGACTACCTGCTGAGGCGTTTCACCTGATATCATGCTGCCGGATTAACGTAACTGTCTTGCGTTTCCTTCTTAATGTTACTTCTCGACCACGTACTGGATGTGCAACGATGACAACACTGCAGCGTTTTCGAAGGGATGTGTTTGATCACTCAGCATACGCCAGAACTTGACTCCATGTGGTTTTCACCTATTTGCTCACCCGAACCACTGGCTACGAGGACAGCATTTTGGCACAGACTGACAGCTGCAGAAGAGAGTAGGCAATGGCGAAAATCAAGGGCCTTCTATGATGAGAGTATTGGTAAGTTGGTACCACGCCACGAAAAATGCCTAAGCCGGAGCAGCGGGTGTGTAGAGAAGCAGTTGAAAGCTGTAGCTAAAAACTGCAAAATGAAACGTTTCCTATTTTCAACGTGGTTTCCATTTCACGAGGTATCGAATATGAAAAAAGTATAGCCCTCATAGTTCCACGTTCTGGCTCTAAAGGTCGAATTGGGAGCGACCGACCGCCGTGTCATCCTCTGCTAGTGGCCTTATCGGACCTGATGGAGAATCACATATAGTCAGCACACTGCCCTCCCACCCATTGTCGGGTTTCTTCAGCTTGGAATCGCTACTAATCGATAGAGTAGCTCTTCTGTCGGCCTCTCGAGACTGCGTGCACCCCGTAGCTGTCCTTCCACCTAGTAAAAATCCTTGGCGGTACCTGAAATCGAAACTGGATCCCTCGCATGGCAGTCAGCATGGCTGGTCAGTTAGCTGCGGAAGCGATCAACGACTCCTGGAAGAATCTAATAATTCCATATGTAAGAAGTGTGCTGCTCGCAGGTGTGAATATTACCGAACTACCAGTTTAATAAGTCGTGGTGGCAAAATACTGAGTCGATTTTTTTATAGATGAATGGAAAAAGTAGTAGAAGTCAACCGCGGGGCAGATCTGTTTCGGTTGAGGGAAAACATAGGAACATCGAGGAAGTACTTCTCCTTTGATTCATCTTTGAAGGTAAGTCGAAGAAAAACAAACCCACGTTTACAGTATGTGTGAGTATAGAGAAATCGTTGGACAATATTAAGTGTAATACACTATTTCAAGCTCTGAAGGTAGCTAGGGTAAAACAGAAGGAACGAAACGTTATTTACAATTTATACGGAAGCCAGAGTGAGTTGTAAGAATGAGTGACATGAAAGGGAAGCAGTAGTTGAAAACGGAGTGAAACAGAGTTGTAGCCCATCACCGGTATTACTCAATCTGTACTTCGAGCAAGCAGCAAAGGAAACCAAAATGATGTCAATGTGCCGGAGAAAAAATAAAACCCTAGTAATCTGCCAATGACACCGTAATTCTGTCAGAGGCGGCAAAGGATTAGGAAGAGCACATGCACGGTATTGGTTGGTTCTTGAAAAGGAGTTATAAGATGAACCTCAAACCTAAAACAACGGTAATGCAACCTAGTCCAACGAAACCAAGAAATTTTGAGAGAATTACAATAGAAAATGAGACACTGAAACTAGTAAATGAGTCTTGCTATTTGGTCACCGAAATGACTGATGACGTCCAAAGCAGAGAGGATATGAAACACAGACTGGCAACAGTGAGAAAACTGTTTATTAACAAGAGGTGTTTGTTAGCATCTAATAAAATATTTATGTATTAGGAAGTTTCCTCTGAAGATATTTGTCATAAATGTAGGCGTCTAATGAAGTCAAACGTGGCCAATAGAGAAGAATAGAATCTTTTTAAAGGTGGTGGTGTAGAAGGATTATGAAAATTAGGTGCGTATGTATGAGGTATTTAATCGTACTGCGAAAAAAGAAATCTGTGGTAAACTCGACCAAAAGAAGGGATCGGCTGATAGTGCAAATCGTAAGGCACAAAGCAATAGTAAATTTGGCAATGGAAGGAAGTTTGAGGGAGGAGGAGAGTTAAAAGCTGCACAGGGAGGCCAAATCTTGATCACAGAAAGCAGCTACTAATGGGTGGGAGGTTTGCAGTAATTATGCCGAGATGGAGAGGTTTACAGAGGACAGACTAACGTGGAAAGCTGCAACAAACGAGCTTTCTGAGTGAAGATAACTACAACAACACTTGAAAGTTTTGTACTGGGTAGTTATAATGAAAGTGCAGCTACTCGAAGAAGTCCAGTGTTGGCTGCAATTATCACGTGGCAGTGAGACTTGATAGTAACGCTAACGCGTTAATATCAGTTTACACTGGAAAACAGAGTATTTCCGGTTTTGGTCATCAGATGCAAATCTGGCGGTGTACAGCGTTTGTATGATGATATGACATCCATGCTCTCATTTGACAAGCCATAACGTGAATGAACGTATGACTATTCATAAAAGTGACCGTGCACTGTTAGTGAAATTGTTTAAGTATGAATGGCAGCAACTAAAATGTTGCAGTGATAGAGTACCACCGACTGAAACGTCTGCAGTGAGGCGCGATGATAACGAAATTCGAAATCACTGGTAAGCTTCGTTTGACACCTACAATATGAAAGAGTTATATGCCGGCGGAAGTTATGACGAGTTTGCTGTTGCTATATCTGACCATGCTGCAAATGCCTCGGATGGTGCTAGTGCCCGTCCAGTGTCACAAGAATTGTCCAACCCATGGTTAACACTACGGACGTTTTGGGGTCTATTTTTTACACTGGTACCCTTGGAAGATCCCAGAGAAGAAACCGAAACCTCATTCTCCGCAGCAACGTTCTGAATTTCTCTTTGGTTTCTGGGATGGATCGAAGTTGATGGCATGTGGCCGGGCAATATTGTATGGAGTGATGAAGCACATTTTACAATACAGGGTTCAGTGAATACACAGAACTGCCAAATTTGGGTAACAGTCAAACCACATGTTGTACAAGAAGAGCCGCTGCATTCGCCACATGCGACTATGTGGTGTGGATTCACAAGAATATTTATTCTCGGTCCGTCCTTCTCTGAAGAGAATACACCTAGACTTCTGTCAGGCGTACCATCTGCTACAGAACGTGATTCCTGCTGTGTGAAAACCACTGTTCTCATGCAAGCTGAGAAATATCTGGTTAATGCAACCTTCAAATAACATGTTATATGCAGATATTTCCAGATTCATGGCGTGGAAAATCACCTTATCCGAATACTTGTGACTTTTGGCTCTGGGGATATCTAAAAGAATGCGTTTGCCAGAAACAAGTGTGATCTTCAAATGATTTGAAGGTCAGTATACAGGAATATGTGTAAGATGGCAAGAACTATGCTCCTCTCATGAAGTCATTAAAGATCACCGAACTCACGTTGAGTGAAAAACAGTAGGGCTGAACAAAAATGACTGACATGGACATATTGGAATAATTAATGTTGGGTGATGGTTTTAAAGTAATTCACGTGACATGAAAACTTTGTGGAAACCGTCTCGATTTACTGGAGGCTAGTTTATCCCAAGGAAGTATTCAGAGTTGACCATGGCCAGGCTGGGGAGCAGCGAAGGGAAGCGACAATAGCAGCTTAGGACCGCTCAAACTCTGAGAAAGCGGTAATGGGGCATGGCCTCCAGCTGCCTTAAGATGAGTGACAGTGAGTGGGGAGGGGGGGTGGTTGACCCCATGCTGGTGTACTGGGAAGCAGATGGAGAACTTGTATGCCTGTTGATAAATGTCCGTTGTCCCATTTTCAGTGAAACATGCGAGAAAGCCGTGCAAAGTTATGGTGGAGCGGCCAACAGAAGCCAAAATATGTGTGTTCGTGACTATAGCAACTTCACCCTGAATTCACGGTCCACAGAGTCTGAGGTAAATTAGGTGAAGATCGACAGAATGAAATACGCCAGCCTCCGATAGGAACATAGGACCAAGGAATTTGAAGTACTCTCCTGGGAGTCAGAATTTTGGAAAAATTGGTGTTTTGTGCAGACGCTAACCTTGATGGGTGGCCTGGGAGGAGCTAAATAGCAGAAGTTGAGAGGAAGGGAAATTTTGTTGAAATTTGTTCACTTCCCAGAGCAGGCATTGGTCGGCAGTGGGAAGCGACGTATAATTAACGCGACTTGCACTGCAATTGGCGTAAGTGATTTTGCTGGAGGGGAAACCGAGGTGTGGAGCGGACTGGTAGAAGTCTCCATAGAAGTCTTCCGTTCCCAGCTTGCCTGAGAGAGAGTGAGCATCTCTGCAGTTTAGGACTTAGCAAACGGAACGATTGAGCTTCGAGATAGAAAGTTTTCGTTCAGCTATGTACTGAGCAAGATATCCAGGAGTGAATAGACAAGTGCAACCTTGCAGCACCACAAGGTGGGCCGACGTCCGCACAACGACGACGCCCCGCCATGCTGAATTCGGTGTTATTGAGCCCGCTCCGGCTGGAGTTAGGCCACTGATTAATTTATTGGATCACGTCGGCAAAGTTTCCACAAGGGTTTCATGGGCCATGTATTGTAGAATTCCTCTCGCACTTCGCATTACGCCTGGGTCAGTCGATAGGAATTACTTTTGATTTATCACGCTTTACTCCACGCAAACGCAATTTATTACCACCAGAGACATGTAATATGATGATTGAAGGTCGTGAGTTAAAATAAATTTGTCCTAATGGACTGCATCTGTTTTCAATCAAGTAGTTGAAATCCCAAGTCACTTTCTTAATTAATTTTGTGTTCAACATTTGCATCTGGTGTTCAATAGCTGAATATAACATCAATGTGCACCCCTTTTTAATTAAAAGGGATCAATTCTGAATCAATTAATGTCAACATTGCCACCGCAGTTCAATCAGGAGTCACAGGGCCTTATTACCTTCTTTGCGTTATCCGACATTGCTGCAGTTTTGCACTCTCTGTTGATCTGTTAGTCAATTAGCTGGGGTGAACACACGCCAAAACCAGATAAGTGACGGATAGGGTGTTACAGATGTTGTTGAGATCCACTGGAACAGCTGCGAGTTCAGTTGATCACGTCGTTTTATCGGTGCAAAATCTCGTCAACATTTCTGGTGCTCATATTAAACAAACTATGTACGAGATGGTTAATAATAAAATCAGCTTTATGTCTTTATCACTTGTTCGGCCTTTTCTGAGCATGTTATATACGGAAACATTTCGAAACGTCTTTCTTGTATTCACAACACCAGACAAACTTGCAACTGAAATAACGCACTTTCAGAGACTTCACTGATCTCATACAGATATGATTTTATGCGTATAGACTGAAGCGGCGAGTGAAAATTTGTACAAAGGCAGATAATTTTATTTTATATTTATTTATACTTCAAGTTCCGTAGGATCAAGTTAATGAGCGAATCTCCAACGTCATGGAACGTGTCAGTATATGAAATTACAACGTAAAAGTAATAACAGATAAATATAAAACGTTTATGAGACCAAAAATGTTAAGCCATAAGTATCAGTAAACGCAGTCAACAACATAACATAAAAATCAGCTTAATTTTTCAAGGAACTCCTCAACAGAATAGGAGTCACCGATGAGGAAACTCTCCAGTATCGATTTGAAAGCGCGTGCATTACTGCCAAGTTTTTTGAATTCCTCTGGTAGCTTACTGAAAATGGATCCAGCAGTATACTGCAGACCTTTCTGCACAAGAGTTAAGCAAGTCCAAACAAAATGTAGGTTGGACTTCTGCCGAGTATTAAGTGAGTATTCTTGGGAATAAGCTGATATTAACAAGAAACGACAGCAAATAATATATATATATATATATATATATATATATATATATATATATATATATATATATTGAGAGGCCAGTGCAGAATAACCAGACTAGTGAACAGGGGTCGACAAGAGGTTTGCAAACATACACTACGTATTACCTGAACCGCCCATTGTTGAGCCAAACATGTCCTTTCAGAATGGGAAGAATTATCTCAAAGTATAATACCATACAACATAAGCGAATGAAAATAAGGAAAGTAGACTACTTTAGGTGTCGGACGATCACTTACTTCAGATACCGTTCTAATAGTAAAAATAGCAGCATTAAATCTTTGAATAACATCCTGAACATGGGCTTTCCATGATAGTGTACTATCTATCTGAACACCTAGATATTTGAAGTGTTTAGTTTCACTAATCATATGCCCATTATGAGAAATTAGAACGTCCAGTTTTGTTGAATTATGTGTTAGAAACTGTAAAAATTTAGTCTTACTGTGATTCAGTGTCAGTTTATTTTCTGCAAGCTGTGAACCTATATCATGAACTGCACTGTTTGAAACCGAGCCAGTGTTGCTTTACTACCAAGCTAGTGCCATCAGCAAACAGAAATATTTTAGGATTACCAGTAATACCAGAGGGCATATCATTTGTATAAATAAGGAACAGGAGTGGCTCCAACACTGATCCCTGGGGCACTCCCCATTTGACTGTACCCCAGTCAGACGCCACATCACAGCCATTGTCATAACTGTGAATAAGGACCTTTAGCTGTCTGTTGTTAAAGTAAGAGTAAAACCAATTATGAGCTGCTCCCTGTATTCTGTAATGGTCAAACTTCTGGAGCAATATTTTGTGATCAACACAATCAAACGCCTTAGTTAAATCAAAAAAATATGCCTAGCGTTCGGAACCTTTTATTTAACCCATCCAGTACCTCACAGAGGAAAGAGAATATAGTATTTTCAGTTGTTAAACGACTTCTGAAGCCGAACTGTACATTTGATAGCAAATTATGTGATATCAAATGATCCATTATACTTACATACACAGCCTTTCCAATAACTTTAGCAAACACTGACGGCATAGAAGTAGGTCTGAAATGTCTACATTATCCCTTTCTCCTCTTTTATGAAGCGACTTTACTACTGAGCACTGTTATCGTTCAGGAAACTGACAATTCCTAAAATTACAAATATGGCTAAGTACAGAGCTAACATGTGGACAATACTTTAACATTCTGATAGACACTCCATCATACCCATGAGAATCCTTTGTCTTCAGTGATTTAATTACTGACTCAAATCTCCCCCTTGTCTGCATCACAGAGCAGTATCTCAGACATCAGTCTCAGAAAGGCATCTGCCAAAGAGTTACATTAGTCTCTGTAGAAACCAAATTTTTATTTAATTCACCAGCAATGCTGAGAAAATGAATGTTAAATGTTGTACGTACGTGTGATTTATCAGTAACAGAAATATTTTTACTACCAACTGACTTGATACTGTCGACCTTGTGCTGTTGACCAGACACTTCCTTGACAAGTAACCATAAGGTTTTAATTTTCTCCTGTGAATCAGCTATTCTATTTGCGCACTCTTTGCCTTCCTATTAATATTTTTAAGCAGGTTACAATACTGTTTGTAACCTGCAGCTGTAACTTGATTATAACTACTTCCAACATTTTGATATAATTCCCGCATTGTTCTGCATGATATCCTCATCCCACCAGTCAGCCACCCAGCCTGCCTTTTATTGTTAGTACCCCGTTTAGAACGTTCTAATGGAAAGCAACTCTCAAGGAACATGAGAAATGTGTTAAGGAAAGCATTATATTTGTCATTTATGTTATCGACACTATAAACATCCTGCCACTCTTGGTTCCTTCACGAGCTTTAAAAATTGCCTTGGATTAACTTCCGTACACAGTTTGCAATTATATACGACATTTGTTTGAGTACAAGAGCCTTTTAGTGTTAAAGTTTGTGCATCGTGGTCAGAAAGGCCATTCACTCTTATACTTACAGAATGCCCCTCTAGTAATGAAGAATGAATAAAAATATTGTCTATAACTGTGCTACTGTTCCCCTGCACCATAGTTGGAAAAAACAGAGTCTGCACCAGATCATATGAATTTAGAAGATCTATCAACATCCTTTTTTTTGCACAATCATATACAAAGTTAATACCGAAGTCACCACATATAACTAATTTCTGGTACTTCCTATAAAGTGAACAAAGAACACTCTCTAGCATGAGCAGAAATGCTCTGAAGTCAGAGTTAGGGGACCTATAAACAACAAAAATTAGAAGTTTTGTTTCATTAAATTCAGCTATCCCTGCACAACATTCAAATATCCGTTCAGTGTAGTGACGTGATACTTCTGTAATCGAACCCATGTCTCCTAAGCAGGTGCGTTAGCCACTAAACCACTTTGGCACAGATGTTCAGACAACGGCACGGATCACCCTTGCACGCCTTCCTCCTAGATCCAAATTTCCACTGCCGCCTCAGTCTGCTTTAAATTCGCCCTTACACACGAACAGAATTGCCGAGGCTCTCCATAATCTGTTACAGCATCTCAGCATCGAACCTAAGTGGGGGATCATCCTGAAACCCAGGTGCAGGTGCTTATACGAACGAAATGAATTTAAAGTAGACTGCGGCGGCAGTGAGAATTAGGATAGAGGAAGGAGGCGTTCCAGGGTAATCCGTGTTGACAGAGAGAGAGTGTGATAAGATGAATATCTTAACAGAGACTGTTAAGCCAGCTTAAGTAAAAATATCTGTTAGATTTCAGTTTTCACTGTCAAGATAAGGTATTTTCTGTATGATAAATTTATTAATAGTGCTTAACAGTGTTACATTCTGACAGTGTTACATTCTGACAGTGTGTTAATTCTTTAAATATTAGCTGTGGAGTGTACCACATTGTTTTCATCTATTTCGACAATCTCATGACATATGATCAGGCTGGTAAGTATTATATTCAAATCTTTTATGTTTTAGAGTTATACCTCCTGACGTGTTCAATACCCACGAGAATCATCTAACTTTTTGGGTCTATGGAACGAGAACTGAATAGATCAAATCAAATCGAATGTGTGTGATGTGTATTTGGTTGGGAGGAGCTTTGACGGAGGGTGTACTGAACAGAGAACGAGTTTCATTTGAGATGCTTCCTGAAGTGACCGAGGATAAAGGATGTTTTTGGGATAATTTCGTAGTGAGACTACACATTTGGAAATAAAAGGTAACATTAACATATTTCTTATTTGCTGAAAGCGCTAGCCGTCTAATCATTGTGGTGGAAAGATTCCATATCTAAGTTTTGGTGTCAAGGAGAAATAAGGAGAAATTAATAACCATGTGTTCAGACTTGTAATGTTGTTACTTTAATTTGCTATGATGAAAGCGGTACTGATGGACAATAAAAGCAGGTTAAAAGCTGTGAGCTGTCTGGGGAAGTTAACCGTGCATTACTGCGCAACTGTTTCACCAGGTAACTAGTCTAGGTTTACGAAATTCCCAATCAGACTAACATTGATTATAATCTTTTAATAGTCATACAACAACCGGTAATATACATATATATATATATATATATATATATATATATATATATATGTGTATGTATATATATAAAGAAGAATTTAAATAAAAAGAAAGAAATCAGTTTATATTTGGAAATTTATTTTAAGATTGATCATTGAAATTTCAGCATATTAAACGTGAGTTATAACTGAGCTGGTGCCTTATTTAGGACTGTGAAAATGTGAGATTGTAATCTTATGGAACACATAAAATATGGAGCCAAGATTGGGAGATTGCATACAACACTGCATTCATAAAATAACACACGAAGAACGTTGAAACATAAGCAAGAGGAAATTAACCACAACCAACAGATTCAGTTTTCACCCAAAGAAATTACGTTCGTAGCACAATCCTGTCCATCATGTAATTACCACACACTGGTATACTAAATTCATACCAACTCTCTGTGAAATCTTCCCAAAAAGAATAGCTGAGGGCTACTTTGATGATTACACCACATGCTTCACGAGGTCAGCTTGGTTTACACAAAGCGTATAACTCCACAATAATTTTGATAATTAAAATAAATTAGATCGAAAAGCAATTTACAAAAGAAAAACCTCGAACTGGTTACTAACGTCTTACTATTAACCTGATGGGTCAAACAGTTACTGATCAACACGTGGTTCCACTTTACTCACAAAGTAGTGACAAAGCAACTACCGGAAAATAATCTGAACTTCAGACGAGAATTACACTGCGCTGCAATTTAAGATAACATTAGATATTTTAGAGCTAAACCTGAAATAAAAGTGATTAAATTTTCAGTTAGGCTGAACTTAAGAAATCCATTGTCCTATGGACTTAGCAGACGCGCGCTTAGCCGGAGATCTTACCACTTCAGACGCTCGCCACGGACAGACTGCCCTGCGCTCCTACCGAGCGTGCTTCCCAAATACAAACGGAAGTGGCCAGAGGGGCAGATTCCTATACCAACATGACAACGGACGGCCAGGACCATACTAAGAATAGAAACCTCTTTGCTTTTAGAAACCGTAGCTACCTGTTCCGACGTTGGTCCTACTGTTCTCTAGCAGACAGCCTTGTCTGCTACCCTCAAGCATGCAACTAGAAATACATTTGCTCATTCATCCTCTCACACAGAAGGGAAGGGGGATGACAGTATCTTATCATATACAGTATATAAAAGAAAGCGGATGTAAGTTCCGTATGAGCCTGTGTGACATGACTTCCATATAAACTGTGTTTTAAAGTGTAGTAGTGTGACAGATCGTTCTTGTTTAGGCGTACAAGTAACGTGTTTCACTGCTCAGTCTCCTCCCAGATAGTCAGGAACACCACAGTTAATTTAGAAGAGGAATTTATGCCGTAAATGACAACAGACTTAAGAAATTAACATGAAAGGAATCCAACAGAGACCTTTCAGACTCTTATTATTTGTCACCCTCAAGTTTCAGTTAAAAGTATTTTATTAGAAAATCAAAGATTAAGGTCTCTAACTTAAGCATTGTTTGTCTGAATCAGTGTTCATTGTTTACAATAATGCAAAGGTAGATCGTAGTCTCATGTTGCACTCTGTCATTAAAAGGATCTTAACACAATTTCAATTTAAAGCAACCTTTTGTTTTATTTGAGAACATTTCACTAAGTATATCTTCGCAGTTTGAACGCAAATCTTAACACATCTGCGCTGTCATGCCTTGCATTAGCGTGTGGATCGCGAGCTGCGTCTTTTGAAATAAATTACAAATTCTCATTTGGCAAGCCAACTTAAAGTAGGTGGTGAGGTAGTTAGTCGCGCAAGGATCACTTTCAGGTACAAGCAGCTCAACAGCTGAGCAGATAGAGGAGCACATTTGCCTGTTGCGCAGGTAAAATACAATGATATAGGGGCTGAATGGGCTTGGTAAGATGAAGTCAGACAATAGCATTCATTTACATATCTTTGACATAAATCAGTACACGCATTTGCCCACAAGACGCGGTTTCAATACACGGCAATTACCCAGTGTGTTGTGATTGTTTGATGAGGAAGTTATTGTACAGTTTATTGCCATTTTTTTTATTCAGTTTCACTTACAGACCGGCAAATTTAGTTTAGAGTAATTGCACCACTCACAGAGAAAGTAATTTACAGAATGTTGTGACTTGGCGAGACAGCCAAGCCACTACGAGGTAGCCGAAAGGCACGCGTTTAAGCTCACGCAGGCTGGCGTGAGGTCTGGAACAGTTAAAGGAGTTGAGTCTAGTAAAAAAAGTACGTAGCTTCTGGAATACTTAACTTTAATCCATAATTGGTGAACATCGCTCTGACGGAACATGCATCACAAGATAAATAGCAATTGATAATGGCGCCTTGCTAGGTCGTAGCAAATGACGTAGCTGAAGGCTATGCTAACTATCGTCTCGGCAAATGAGAGCGTAATTTGTCAGTGAACCATCGCTAGCAAAGTCGGCTGTCTAACTGGGGCGAGTGCTAGGAAGTCTCTCTAGACCTGCCGTGTGGCGGCGCTCGGTCTGCAATCACTGATAGTGGCGACACGCGGGTCCGACGTATACTACCGGACCGCGGCCGATTTAAAGGCTACCACCTAGCAAGTGTGGTGTCTGGCGGTGACACCACACAGAGTTAATGTTCGTGCTCGAAAGTCGGGCAGCAAAAGCTATTATAGATCATAATACATGAGCGACACTGTAATCGGAATTTAAAAGTTACACTACTTTTCTTGCAAGTTTTCATCTGATTAGTTTCACATTAAAGTTGCACACACATACGGGCCTGCTGTTCATGCACTGATGTCACTACAGTTACCTACTGCAGTTATAGTGGAACCAAAGTTTCTCCCAGTAATGTATTAAATACTTTCCGTCTCGCATCAGGCGTTAGTCCTTGCTACTTTCTTAAACCATTATTCTTTATTATTATTAAACCATTAACTATACAAATCAACCCACTTCCTTAATTCATTAGTGGGTCCTAAACAGTTATACATTTATATATAAATTTTGCAGCTAGTTTAATGTTAGTATGTGAGCTACACTTATTAACATAACAATGGGTATCTAATATCTACATATACTGTTTGTACCTAATTCCTACAACTAATTTAATTTATGTATGTAATCTGCAGCGTCACATGTGTGCCAGTGAGGATATAAACCTACTTTCGTATGCCTTGCTCTTCGAGCTAACCCCGAAGAGCATGCCCCTGCCACTGGGCAGGCCTCGATGTTGAATTCGCTGCTGTCCCTATCTTAATTTCCTATAACTAAGTCCTACAATCTAACTAACTTAACCTACGTCATATTCGGTGTGTGTCATAATCGGTGGTTGTCCCCTACTCCCCCTAGTCCTGCACGCGGCGGATTCCAACTTAGATGCAGTCGGCCAGTCCACGCACAGGCGGCACGGGAATAGGGCTTTTGGACGCAATCGGTGGTGATTGTCATTATTTAATGTATCTCGCCTAAATAGTCATATAGAACTTTTCGAGATACCTCGTTTGCCAAGGTGTTTAAAGTCTGAAAGGTCTCCTCTCGTCTGAGTAGCTGGTATGTGTCTCGGTTGGGTAGTCTGTCTCGTAGTGTGTTTGCGATATCATTGAAGAGGGGACATTCGTAAACTACATGCTCAGGTGTACCTTCCGGATCGCCACAGTCGCACGCTGGTGTTGCCCTCTTCCCAAATCGACATAAGGAAGTCGGGTAGGGTCCATGGCCAGTGAGAAAGTGGATCAGACCTCTTGTGGGCTCAAAATACTTCAGTCCAAGTCGTTCCCTCACATCAGGTAGAAACTGGAAGGTTCTTCGTCCAGCCTCTTCTGCCTCCCAAGTCTCCTGCCAGAGCTCCTCGCCTCTTTTCCTTATCTCTCTTTTATCCCCCACCCTAATACCCATAATATCCGCAATCTTCTCATAATTTCCCTTCTTGACCCAGTACCAAGCCGCCTGTTCTCTTATCTTTATGTCCAGAGGGCAGAGCCCCATTATAACTAATAGAGCCCCCCCTGGAGATATTCTGTAGGCTCCCACAGCTCTTAATACCATGCTTCTCTGAACCGTTCTCACCGCCATGGCGGGCACAACCCTCGTGAGCCTGTGCGCCCAGACTCCCGAGCCATAGCCCAAAACTGAGGTTAGGATACTGTTGTGATAGAGTCTAATTAGGTGTGGAGGAAGATGGAATCTTTTATGGCCTATGGAAATCAGGTTATTTAATATCTGAAGGGCTCTCTGAGTGACAGTATCAATGTGTTTTCCGAAACTCCACCTCTCATCAATGATAACTCCCAAGTAGCGTGTCTCACGTCGTCGGAGAACTGGTGAACCATCTATTCTGACAGTCGGATTTCTAATAAGATGTCCTTTTAGTAATAGGTAGGTGGATTTACTGGCCGATATCGTCATTTTAGTCGTGTGGCACCACTGTTGTAATTTGTCTAATGCTGTCTCTATTTTCGGTTCAATGTCTTCGCGGCTACGGCCACCAACCAACAGGAGGAGGTCATCCGCGTAGGCTATCACCTCTAGCACCTCATCACTTTGTTGTAATCTATCTAATAAAGGCTCCATATGGATGTCCCAGAAGAGGGGTCCTAAGACGGAACCTTAGGGACATCCTTTGGTAATTATCTTTCCAACTCTTTCGCTAGATGATGATAACCAGACCTCCCGATCCTTGCAATAGCTCCTCAGGCCACCATATAGCGGCCCTGGACACTCTTTCTCCCGCAAGCAGGAGAAGAGCGAAGGCCACCACAGGTTGTCGAAGGCGCCACTGATATCAACCATGATGCCAACTACGTATTTGTGCAGGGTCGAGCCACAGACCTCGGCCGCCAAGGCGATTGCATCAGATGCCGACCGCCCCGGCCTGAACCCGAACTGCCTGTCGCTCACCCCGCACAACACTCGGTGTGCTGTCAATCTGTCAGCCAGCAGTTTCTCCAGTATTTTGCCAAATACATCCAGCAGGCAAATCGGCATGTAAGATTTCACTTCTGCTGGGTCCTTGTCTGGTCCTTTCTTTATAATTATTACATTTGCCATTTTCCATCTCTTAGGGAATTTTCCCTGTCTGAGGCATTCGTTATATAGTTGTGTTAGTGGTGCAGTCAGCTGAGGCGTCAGAAAGTGCACCACCTCCGCCACAATGCCGTCTGGCCCAGGTGCTTTTCCTTTTTTCAATGATCTTATGTGGGTTGCCACCTCCTCCTCTGAGAAGGGGTAGACAGCCGTCTCATCAACGTATACTTCTTGGTCTTCATCTCTGAGTTGCTTCTGCCCCTCTGTCTCCACATCCGCATTGTCCTCAGGCAACAGGGACCGGAGGAGGATCCCCGCAGTCTCCTGCCAGGACTCCGTCATCCTGTCCCCGCACCTGACTGTTGATAGCTCCAGAGGAGAGCGGATTTTTTCTCTCACTAACATATATGGAAGCCCCCATGGATCCGTGACTAGCTGATTGAGCACAAAGTTTTCCCAACTTCTCATCCTAACTTCACGCAGTTCCTTTTGGAACTTACGCTTTTCCTCCCTATATAGCACCTGCCACCTTTGTCGTTCCTGCCAGACGACACTGCGCTGGTAGTGCCTCCTCAGCCTTCTGACAGATTGACTCAGTTCTCCTAGTTCAGCAGACCATGGTGACGGAGAGGCCGCCATGGCCCTCCTCCTCGTAGGTACGGCTGCCTTCACCACTCTTGCCACTGCATTCACCAGTTCCTCTGCTCTCTGGTCCACGTCCACGTCCAGATGCATGTCACCTCCCGGTGATGGAGGAATGTCACACTCCCTAGTTAGGCGTTCCCAGTCAGCTCTTCTATAATTTAGTTGCACCTCCCACCCCGTGGCCCAGTGGCACTCTCTTTCTCCCAAGGTGAAGGATATGAGATCATGGTCGCTTGTAGTGGCATTCTCTGTGACTCTCCAATTTTGAATAATGTTAGCCATATTTGGAGTTACAAGGGTGACGTCAATATTTGTGCCCTGTCCTCCTCCTGCAGCGTAGGTAGGAGGATTGCCAGGCCTGTTTGCCACCACAAGTTGTGATGCCATTATAAGTTCCTCAACTTTTTCACCATTTGCGTCTCTCGTTCCACTGTACCACAGGGGGGATTTGGCATTAATGTCAGCTGTTATTACAACCTTTCTTCCCTGTAACGCCGTGGTAAATCTCGCTAGGTGGTCTATGTAGTGTTCTATATTGTCCCCATACTGAAAATACACTCCTGGAAATTGAAATAAGAACACCGTGAATTCATTGTCCCAGGAAGGGGAAACTTTATTGACACATTCCTGGGGTCAGATACATCACATGATCACACTGACAGAACCACAGGCACATAGACACAGGCAACAGTGCATGCACAATGTCGGCACTAGTACAGTGTATATCCACCTTTCGCAGCAATGCAGGCTGCTATTCTCCCATGGAGACGATCGTAGAGATGCTGGATGTAGTCCTGTGGAACGGCTTGCCATGCCATTTCCACCTGGCGCCTCAGTTGGACCAGCGTTCGTGCTGGACGTGCAGACCGCGTGAGACGACGCTTCATCCAGTCCCAAACATGCTCAATGGGGGACAGATCCGGAGATCTTGCTGGCCAGGGTAGTTGACTTACACCTTCTAGAGCACGTTGGGTGGCACGGGATACATGCGGACGTGCATTGTCCTGTTGGAACAGCAAGTTCCCTTGCCGGTCTAGGAATGGTAGAACGATGGGTTCGATGACGGTTTGGATGTACCGTGCACTATTCAGTGTCCCCTCGACGATCACCAGTGGTGTACGGCCAGTGTAGGAGATCGCTCCCCACACCATGATGCCGGGTGTTGGCCCTGTGTGCCTCGGTCGTATGCAGTCCTGATTGTGGCGCTCACCTGCACGGCGCCAAACACGCATACGACCATCACTGGCACCAAGGCAGAAGCGACTCTCATCGCTGAAGACGACACGTCTCCATTCGTCCCTCCATTCACGCCTGTCGCGACACCACTGGAGGCGGGCTGCACGATGTTGGGGCGTGAGCGGAAGACGGCCTAACGGTGTGCGGGACCGTAGCCCAGCTTCATGGAGACGGTTGCGAATGGTCCTCGCCGATACCCCAGGAGCAACAGTGTCCCTAATTTGCTGGGAAGTGGCGGTGCGGTCCCCTACGGCACTGCGTAGGATCCTACGGTCTTGGCGTGCATCCGTGCGTCGCTGCGGTCCGGTCCCAGGTCGACGGGCACGTGCACCTTCCGCCGACCACTGGCGACAACATCGATGTACTGTGGAGACCTCACGCCCCACGTGTTGAGCAATTCGGCGGTACGTCCACCCGGCCTCTCGCATGCCCACTATACGCCCTCGCTCAAAGTCCGTCAACTGCACATACGGTTCACGTCCACGCTGTCGCGGCATGCTACCAGTGTTAAAGACTGCGATGGAGCTCCGTATGCCACGGCAAACTGGCTGACACTGACGGCGGCGGTGCACAAATGCTGCGCAGCTAGCGCCATTCGACGGCCAACACCGCGGTTCCTGGTGTGTCCGCTGTGCCGTGCATGTGATCATTGCTTGTACAGCCCTCTCGCAGTGTCCGGAGCAAGTATGGTGGGTCTGACACACCGGTGTCAATGTGTTCTTTTTTCCATTTCCAGGAGTGTACATGTTTATGAGAGTTATTGTTCCCATAGGTGTTTGAAGCTCCACGACGTTACAGTGGCAATTGCGAGAGTGTGGTGACTCTCAAGAGTCTATTTGTGATTATAATCGCCGCCTTCGGGTCATCCCCTCTGCTGACTATTTGTCAGCTCGCGGCAGCAAAAGCTATTTTTCCAGCCAGGGAGTATGGCTCCTGTAGACAGAGTACATCAAGTCTCCTCTCCTCCACCATCCCTTCGAAGCCCCTGCATCACGAGTCTGCTGTTATGAGTATTGAGCTGTCCAATAGTTATTTTTGTCATTAGGGAAAGTACGTATGTATTCGGTCATGTGGCCAGGTCTTACTCCAGTCGAAAGCAATTCGTCCATGTGCTATTACTGATTGTGCGTAGATGTCGTTAAGGTCAAATTTCTCACCTCGTCTCTCGAACACTTTCTTGAGCAGATCTCGCAAGGCTCCAAAGTCGGTGGGGAGATTCACTGATTTTAGCTGGATTCTGTCGACAGCCTCCATAACCGAGAAGGTTATCTTCCTGCCGTCTTCATGTCCTACACGGACCACATGTCGTAAGGCAGTGGTCAGGGTAGCCGGCTGCTCTAGTCTGGATAGTTGCATAGTGTACTCCAAGTTGGGGTACACCCTAACCGGATCGACCGGTGGCAGTCTGACTATTGGTGAACTTAGTGCAGTGGGGCCCGTACATGAGCTTGTCACTGTGTTTTCTTGAATGGCTTGTTTATTTACATTACTATCTTTAGGCGTTGCCACAGTCACAGGATGCCCTTGCCGTTGTTGGTGTAGTTCCGGCTTTGCTCACCGGCTTCCAGAGGAGAGAGTTTCGGCCATGAGGGGGAGATTGGTTTGTATGCCAATGTCCATTGTTGGAAATTCAGTCTGTATAGCTTTATCTTTTGTTTCAGTTTTAGTGGCGCCTGAGAGCGACCTCAAAAACTCCTTGAATCTGTTTGCCCTCATGGCATCCCTCCTCCTTTTGCTCGGGGACTTTCGCTTTGGCATCCTGTTCAGTATGCCGGACTCTTTGCTCCAGCATTCTGTATGTCGGGCAATTCCTGCCTGTGGCTCCGCAAGACTTCTTCCCTCTCTTCTTGCATGATATGCAGACTGCCGCCGCCTTGCAGTCTTTGCGGCTGTGACCATGTTCCCCACACTCAGTGCACGCCGGCTCCCTGGTGCACAGCCTTAAGACGTGATCCAAGTCACCACAGTTGTGGCAACGAGGTACCACGACATAATCTCTTGTGTTTATGGCGTGAAAGCCAACATATATTCTGCCCATTGTTGTTATGTTCTTCCACATTTGCGCTGACACCTCGGCGACGTGATGAACAACATCACGACTCCGTGGCCCAGTCTTAAATTTTAATTTAAAGCAGTTCTTAAATTCCTTTTCATTTATTTCCTCAAAATTTTGCTGTCTAATTGTATCTAGGAGTTCTTCGTTAGTCATTATTGTGGGAACGTCATATAGTATGACGAGAGGATTTCTTTTCCTCGGTGGTTCGCATTTGACCACCGAGTTCAGTTTTTGGTTGTTCAGCAGTTTGTCTTTATCTTCCTCGGAGGCAACTTCAACTATAACAGAATTTCGGCTCGGTTTAACTTTTTTGATTCGGATTTTATCTTTTACAGGGTCTACAGTTTTTGCAAATAATTCTTGAATTCTCTTAACACTTGTATCCTGCCCAGGCAGTGTCCTAGGGAAAACTGCTGTATCTATTCTTTTTGTAATTTTGTCGATAGTGTCTTTGGCCGTGTTTTGTGGGCGCTTGGTGGGCGCTTGCGCGGCCACGGCCGCCCACGTCTTTGCCGGTTGCCTCCTTAGCCTATCGTTCTCCTTTTCAAGTTCTTCGACCCTAGCTTCTAGTTTAGCGTGGGCAATAGCCCATGCTGCCAGCTCATTCTTAATGATGGCAAGTCCAGCTTGGCTTATCTTGCCATTTTTAATTTGTTGCTCCATCAGCGTCGTGATTCTGGTGTACCTTTGCATGACTGTCTCATTCTCTGCCTGTCCCTGCTCGTCCTGGGGAGAGGGATCAGGCGCAGCGGAAGCTCGTTGAGGCGCACACGAATTGTAGCCATGATTCAACGAGTGATGAAAAAAGGGGTGGGAGCCCGTCTCTTGCCCCGGACCGGCTCCTCTGGCAAGGGGGGGGGGGGGGGGGAGGACTTCTGCAGCTCGCCCACCGACCTCGCCCCTAGGTCAAGGGCACTTCCGAACCGCCAGGTTCAGCGCACCGTCGCCAGTACACTGGTCCTCCTCGGTGTCCCCGTCGTCGACGATTTCACGCGACGCTCCTCGGCAAGTGCACCCCGCACTCCGGAGAGGCGGATGCACCCCTCGCCCTTCGCCGCCTACTAGCCCGAGTTTCCACCATCTGGCCAAGGACCCACTCCTACTCAGGTGGCGGGCCGGTCCCCCAGACGTTCGGCGGTCTGGACCCATCTAACCTGGCCCAGGCGATGTCACCACCTCCTGGGTTTGGCAGAACACGCCCCGGCTACCCAGGGGCGCGGCGAAGCGCCCTTGCCGACTCGCGCCGCGATCCCACGCCGACAAACGAGATCGCCGGCATGCAGAGCACGTGCTGGTCTGTACCCTGCGAACAGAAGGGACTGATGTTCGGTCCCTCGACACAGCTCCCCCTGTGCCACGCACCCTTCGCTTTCGCATCGGGTTGGGTCGCAGCTCACCCTTTTGTCGCAAGGCGAAATGCCGAGCGTAACATCTGGCACCGCGGGAAGGCGGAAAGAGCCGCTTGGGAAGGAGAGGCTATGAGAGACGCTTCACTTTCCCGAGTGAGGACTGCCGCGGCACACCCGACTGAGAAGCGATACGCCCCAGTGCGAGCTTCCGTGCCTTACGGCGCGTCAGCAACGGGCGGACCCGCGCCGAAACGCACCGTCAAGCGTCTGACCTCACGCCAGTTGCTACTTTCTTAGTTTCTTTAATGTATGAAAAGGACAACACTTTACATCCAGCACTCAGTCCATGCAAGAAAAAAACATTCGCGGACCTTGTTTACATCAAATAAACAATGAAAAGCAGTGCGAATAATAATATATGCCCGAGACTCTCTTTGCAAAGGATGTTTGTGGTGGATACAGTCTATCTCTGAAACTCTCTACAAAGGTAACACTAGAAGTATACACTAGTTAAGACACTTTCTAACCTTTAAAGTGCCCATGCTCAAAAATCTTATCCAGCTCACAGCCTGAGAGTTTACCTACTATAGACGCCACCTAAGCAAGAACTGCCCAACACAGAAACGCCTCACAGGCTACGATACCGAGATTCCGTCTAATCTGGAGACAACGCAACTTAGGAACCACATGACAAAGATAATGCGTAACTGAGAGGCTGCCTAACCCAAGAACCGCCTAATTAAGAGATCGCCTAACCACCTAACTGAGAAATTTCGGGACTGCCCAACCACAGGCGGTATAACAGAGATGTGACCTAACTGAGAGATGAGAGGCAGACGGCCTAGCCGACAAGCTGCCTGAAAGTTTGCCAATCAAAGAGTCGTCTCCTGTTTGTGAAAGCATTCTAACGCGATTGATAGACTTTTTACTAGAATAAGATTGTAAATGTTCCCAGAAATGAGGCCGGCTTATTTATACTAATTTTTCATTGATTGTCTAGTTAATATCTTAGTGTTTTCATTTATTGCTCTGTATTGATAGGTTTCACAAAATATTTCCTACATTGAAAATTGTTTACCTTATAGCGCAAGAGGACCTTGCAACCGCGTCATCAAAAGAGAGATATACCGATAAAGTTAGAGAAATATGGGTGGGAGGGGGGGGGAGAGGGGAGGAGGAGTGGGGAGTGAGGAAGGGACAGGGGATGGGGGCGAGGCGGAGACAGACGATGAGATATACAAGCAGTAGAAAAGGTTTAAAATCACATTTAACCTCAATGTAGCGTTATTATACTAATGATTCTGAATTTGCTACACTACAGCATAGCTGTAACACCGAGATAATTTATCGAGAACGACATAGAAAAATATATTGGAAAATTAATACAAAAACTGTCGTCGTGCTTTATGATCAGTGGGGTTTCAGAAAAGGAAAGAAAGGAAATCCCAAGGTTATTTAAAAGGGAGGTTGGGCCCGAAGCTAAATCGGCTGTGATTGGCTGGCACAGTGACGTCACTGTAGGGGCAAAGCGAGGCAGCGGCTAGTGCAGCAAGCGACTCTTACTAAGGACAGGCAACTACTTATAACAGCAATAAGTTCTCAGGAAATTATTTAAAACAGTTGGTTTACCTATTTAGATGTTTGCAGTAGAAGAAGAGTGCCACTGTCTTGATTTCCGCTTCTGTGCTGCTGCTGCTTTCTGCATTTTATGCTTCGTATTGAGGAACCGCATACGAATGAAAAGTCGTGTTCAGACATACAGTTTTATAACATGTGACGAAAATATCGGATATTTAGTTTGGACAGCAGTGCACATTGTTTTCACTGTATTTTTTTCCTTGGAAATACTATCCAATCCATTACATTCATTAAAGATTAGTTCAAATTGAGACACCTTATGTAGCCACTCATCTGTTGGAACTGTAAGCCCACCGCGAGATAGGGCTTCATTCCAACCATAATTTTAATTTGTTGGAGGACTTAAAATATCAGCAGACGGCGTTCCCAGCGTCTCGTCACAGTTCTTTGCACGATATGCAATGTAGCCAGCCAGGTAACGGAATCCTTCTGCAGAGCAGTCACATCCCTCGTTGACAGCAGATTCTTCTGCTGCAGGTTGAACAGGAAAGTTAATATCTCGTAGCTCTTTTTCACCATCTATCATTTGCAGCGCTTCGCTCATGTCAGGCAAAATTCCTGTGAACAGATGTGACGTCAAAAATCCGTCACACTCGTCGGCCTCTACTGATGTGTCACTTGACAGAGGAATGTCATGTGCATTGTGTGCCAGCAGTAACAGCCGTAATCGATATTTTACTTCTGTTGGAGAAGGGTTCAAATGGAAATGATCAATTCCTCTGATCTGTGAGAAAAAATTTTTCCAGTGCATCCTGGTTCAATCTTGCAGTTAAAATATATGTTATTTGTAGTGGCTGAACGTCTGAAAACAGTCCAAATAATGACCGAACAGTTGTCATAATGCCTTTCTGGAATGGGAGCAAGTGATTTGCATTGCCTACGCGCGTTTTTTCGGCACACGTATACAGTTCTCTCAATATTCTTTCTTGAACATCCTTATGTATCCCATAACCACGTGATAACGCATTCTTATTGTACCTCCGAACATTGAAACACTGAGATGAAGCTGTGACAGTTTAGGACACAACTTCATTTCACTCCTATCTAATGCGAGCAGTCTTTCTACAATAGATTTATTAACAATTTTCCCACTTGGAAGCTTAGTCCGTCATCCAGAAAGTGGTTCCTCATTAATTTAAACAAATGTGGAACAT
This sequence comes from Schistocerca piceifrons, assembly GCF_021461385.2. Lineage (NCBI taxonomy): Eukaryota > Metazoa > Arthropoda > Insecta > Orthoptera > Acrididae > Schistocerca > Schistocerca piceifrons. Next base: position 1,020,457,282 of record NC_060139.1, on the reverse strand, counting down.
CTGAAAACACCCAGATTCGCTTATTTTCATACTGCGGATTGGAAAAGCAGGAATTTGTTTCTGTCACATTAAAATCTTTCCACACAGATCGATTTTTTGTTCCAAGGTCGCACACTACCGCAACAAAATTGTAACTAACATCTTGTGCAGAGCAGATAATACTGTTTAATCGATCAGCTGTTATTTGTGTGTCAAAATCATAATAAATGGGTTGCTTCCATTCAGAAAACAAACCACGTACCATAACAAATAGCACGTTACTGTGTGGCCCTACAACACGATCTTCAACAGGATCATAAACAATATTGCTGTCTACATTCATTTCGTCGAATGATAGCACACACACACACGTTCAGTTTTTGTCAATACAGATGAGTGTGCTTTCATTAGTTGCAAAACGTCTGTCAGCACACCAAGAAAGCACCTGAAAGAGCGTGACGTCCATCTCTTAAGCGCTGACAGTCCTGAAAGTGGGAAACCGACCTGATTTCTTAAAATCAAATAACACTTCCTAGACACAGCACGGAGTGTAACCACTTTACAAATATCTTCCCTTTGCCATTTTGCTCGTTTCTTTCCACTCAACTAGCAGTTTATCTGTGTTTTTGAAAACAATTTGCCTAATACTGTGTCACTTTCTCCTGCACTTGCTTCTTTTGACACTTTTGTTGATATTTTATTTTCTCACCACAAGCTTTCACTTTCAGTTTCAAACGCTTCTCACTACACCTGAGATTTGCACACATAGTTGTCAGTCTGCGGTTCCTGTATTCTAATTCTTCTGTACGTTTACAGAGTTCGCTGATCTGTTTACTTTCAGTGTCACAGTCATCTGTCGCTGTTGACTGGTCTATTTTTCTTTTTTCGGAGACTCACTAGCCATGTGCTCAATTGCATTTTTCATTGTCTTTCTTGCCTGCAACCTGTCTGCCCTATTCGGAGAAACTGTGTCATCAGGGCCTGAATTTCCACTAACACTGGGAACACTTCCTGGCGTATTCACACTCGGCACTGCGTGTGGTGTGTTTTCTTCGGCGGTAGATTGAGAAGTTCTGCTCGCAAGTCACATAGATAATCATCGGATGTGAAATGCAACGAACAAATAGTTGACGTCGCAACATTGAAGCGATCTTTTCGGTGGCACTTCATAATCCACGCCTTCTGCACTTTAACGTCTTTTAGGAACGAATGATAAATTATATCCGTGCCTTTTGTCTTTCGGCTGTACGACAGACACCCTGATGCAGCACACCCAGGCCTTTTAACGCAACACTTTTACAAAGCACCGCAACAACACCACAAACTAAAGCAAAACAACAACACCGGTAAAACAGCTCTTTTTGTGCTTCGACACAACGTGCTCCCTTGCTGACGTCATGCGCAAAACGACGAAATATTCGACGATCTGCGCAGGCCATTTGGGCGCCCCCCTGGGAAATCCATCCCACTTTGGGCTTCATAACTGAAGGAAGAGGGGAGAAAAATATGGAAGTTGCCATACTATTGTTGTCAGCATGCTCGAATCTCCGTCGGCTATGTGATCATTAGAGGCGAAGCCCAATTTCCGACTGCGAGACGGCGCTGAGAGAAATCTACATTGTCACTTCCTTCGAGTGATTTCGAGATATCGCACAAAATCAAGACAGAATCACCGAATCTGAGTGGAATGCGGATCCAGAGTCTTAACCTGTGCGACACTGCACTTGGTCTCTGGAGAGAAAGCCTTTCTATAAACATGGTAGAATAAGATTCTTAAAATCCTGATGCGAGTGAGAATAAAGTACATAGGCAGATGAGTAATCAATAGTATCTACAAAATCTAAGCAGGACTAATAAAAGTGCGAAATCTATCTACAGTTTATTTGAAATCGCGTTAATACGAACTCCTACTAAAAATGTAGAATTCAGATCCACAACGCCGGTGATCGTTGGTAGTCCAGAGTCACAAGTCCACCGTTATTTTTATTTATTTGAGTTGACGTTAACTTTGTAAAAACGTTAAGTTGGTTGGTTGGTTGGTTTGGGGAAGGAGACCAGACAGCGTGGTCATCGGTCTCATCGGATTAGGGAAGGATGGGGAAGGAAGTCGGCCGTGCCCTTTCAGAGGAACCATCCCGGCATTTGCCTGGAGCGATTTAGGGAAATCACGGAAAACCTAAATCAGGATGGCCGGACGCGGGATTGAACCGTCGTCCTCCCGAATGCGAGTCCAGTGTCTAACCACTGCGCCACCCCGCTCGGTAAAAACGTTAAGTAATGTGTTTTTATTATTGTTCACTATAAAAATTATAACAAGTACGATGCACTGGAATATCTCGCTGCACCAACGTTGCCATCTTCACACTAGTCATAAACAGTGCACCGCCATCTTGTAAACATGCGCATCTGCTACTATCAAGGGCCGCGCGGGGTAGCCGAGCGGTCTCAGTCGCCGCCTTGCCACGATTCGCGCAGCTCCCCCTCCGTCGGTGGTTCGAGTCCTCCCTCTGGCATGGGTGTATGTGTAGTCCCTAGCGTAAGTTAGTTTAAGTTAGATTAAGTACTGTGTAAGCAGAGGGACCGATGACCTGAGCAGTTTGGTCCCATAGACCTCATCACATATTTCTGATTTCCAACTATAAAACCGTCTGCTTGCCACACTCTTAAGTATCGTGTCATGGCCTTTTCCACAACGCCTGCTACTACCTAACTGCCCACCTTCAAACGATGCTTCTGTTTTTGTCCTAGTAACTTTCGGTGTCATTTCTACAGCATCAAACAAGGCCTACGTCTTCGACCTGATATAAGGAGTAGCATTGTCTTCTGAGTCCCGATGACGAGCGAACACGTGTCTGGGGACGCCGCTGACTATCCATGCGGCCCGAGAACCAAGAGAGACTGCCTCGGTTGACATTTCATTTCATAACAGGACTCCTTTGGTTGTCATCCGTGACACCCTTACAGCACAGCGGCAAGTCGGCGATATTCTACGTCACGTTTTGTTGCTCTTCATGATACGCCATCCTGGGCCAAAATTTCAGCAAGATAATACTCGCAAATACGCGGCGAGAATTTCTACCGCTCGTCTTCGTGCTTGCCAAACCCTGCCTTGGCCGGCGAAGTCACCAGACCTCTCCCAAACTGAGAACTTTTGGAGCAACCTGGTCGCGATTTTGGCGATACAACGCACTAATTGGACAGACCTTGGTACGATATTCCTCAGGAGAACATCCAACAACCCTATCAAACAATGCTAAGCAAACTACTGCTTGCATGGACCAACGTGTTACTTGCTTGTTCAATTTCTGAAGATCTTCCTCTTGCATAAATCATCAAATTTATCGGAAATTGTAATCATTTGTTTGTCTTTACATGTACATTACATCTACCGATTCGGATTATTCCTTTGTGGTGCGTCCTTTTTCTGTAACCTTCTGTGTCTTGCAATGTATATCCGCGAGAGTGCTGTAACATATTAAATGGGTTTCCTAAGATTGTGCAAAACTGCCCAAGACCTTTAGCCTGGGCTAGAGGAAGACGTGGGGTGTTGATGACATGGAGATTCTAGCATGGCAATTTGCTGACGTGGCACGGCACCACCCACCGAGAAGAAGGTTCTCGATAGCTGTTGACTGACAGCAACTCAACTATATATGAACTTTCCATTTGTATGAAAAGAACGACAGTGCTGGAAAAACTCTTACGCAATTTGATTTTTCAAACAGCTGAGCAAAACTGAACGTACTCAGACATTTCTCTCTTTACTTATTCTGATCATCACTAAACTGACACACTATATTTTTAGCGCAACGCAATCTGACTTTCAATAATCCCTACAAAAGAATGGCCCAGACTAACAATAATCTATACCTTCCATGAATCACTTACCTCACAAAAATTTTCGTTACTCGAACTACTGCAATGCAGCGCGAGACAATACTGCCAGCTAAATAAAAGATTCTTACTCAAGGCACTAACTTCTGATAGGCATAGTAAGCAAATGAAAGATTTTGATAGAGAACAAACAATGTATTTACCTTAATAGTGTTCAAAAGTGATAATATGTACAGGGTGTTTCAAAAATGACCGGTATATTTGAAACGGCAATAAAAACTAAACGAGCAGGGATAGAAATACACCGTTTATTGCAATATGCTTGGGACAACAGTACATTTTCAGGCAGACAAACTTTCGAAATTACAGTACTTACAATTTTCAACAACAGATGGCGCTGCGGTCTGGGAAACTCTATAGTACGATATTTTCCACAAATTCACCATGCGTAGCAATAATATGGCGTAGTCTCTGAATGAAATTACCCGAAACCTTAGACAATGTGTCTGGCGGAATGGCTTCACATGCAGATGCGATGTACTGCTTCAGCTGTTCAATTGTTTCTGGATTCTGGCGGTACACCTGGTCTTTAAGTGTCCCCACAGAAAGAAGTCACAGGGGTTCATGTCTGGCGAATAGGGAGGCCAATCCACGCCGCCTCCTGTATGTTTCGGATACCCCAAAGCAATCACACGATCATCGAAATATTCATTCAGGAAATTAAAGACGTCGGCCGTGCGATGTGGCCGGGCACCATCTTGCATAAACGATGAGGTGTTCGCAGTGTCACCTAAGGCAGTTTGTACCGCCACAAATTCACGAAGAATGTCCAGATAGCGTGATGCAGTAATCGTTTCGGATCTGAAAAATGGGCCAATGATTCCTTTGGAAGAAATGGCGGCCCAGACAAGTACTTTTTGAGGATGCAGGGACGATGGGACTGCAACATGGGGCTTTTCGGTTCCCCTTATGCGCCAGTTCTGTTTATTGACGAAGCCGTCCAGGTAAAAATAAGCTTCGTCAGTAAACCAAATGCTGCCCACATGCATATCGCCGTCATCAATCCTGCGCACTATATCGTTAGCGAATGTCTCTCGTGCAGCAATGGTAGCGGCGCTGAGGGGTTGCCGCGTTTGAATTTTGTATGGATAGAGGTGTAAACTCTGGCGCATGAGATGATACGTGGACGTTGTCGTCATTTGGACCGCAGCTGCAACACGGCGAACGGAAACCCGAGGCCGCTGTTGGATCACCTGCTGCACTAGCTGCTCGTTGCCGTCTGTGGTTGCCGTACGCGGTCGCCCTACCTTTCCAGCACGTTCATCCGTCACGTTCCCAGTCCGTTGAAATTTTTCAAACAGATCCTTTATTGTATCGCTTTTCGGTCCTTTGGTTACATTAAACCTCCGTTGAAAACTTCGTCTTGTTGCAACAACACTGTGTTCTAGGCGGTGGAATTCCAACACCAGAAAAATCCTCTGTTCTAAGGAATAAACCATGTTGTCTACAGCAGACTTGCACGTTGTGAACAGCACACGCTTACAGCAGAAAGACGACGTACAGAATGGCGCACCCACAGACTGCGTTGTCTTCTATATCTTTCACATCACTTGCAGCTCCATCTGTTGTTGAAAATTGTAAGTACTGTAATTTAGAAAGTTTGTCCGCCTGAAAATGTACTGTTGTCCCAAGCATATTGCAACAAACAGTGTATTTCTATCGCTGCTCGTTTAGTTTTGATTGCCGTTTCAAATATACCGGTCATTTTTGAAACACCCTGTATATCAGTTCATGACATCGAGTTTTACAAATTCCCTTTTCCTGACGAACACACGTCCAGATCGTCCGTTCATAGTAACCTCTCGAAACTCTGACGTCTCTCTCTCCACATCCACCACTGCTGACGGCTCACCTCCAACTCCCCAACGCTACGCGCTGTTCACCTCCAACTGCCCAATGCTACGAGCTGTGCACATCCAACTGCCCAACACTATAGTAGCGAATATTCCAACAATGAGTCCAACCACCCACAGTCAGTGATTTTCATACAGATCACTACGTGGTGTCACCAACATAATAACCTATACAGCCTAATTACATATGAAGGGCTTATTTAAATAGCGGTAAAAGTCAATTTTTGTTCATTCTGAGATTACTGTGTCCTAAAGTTTAATGGGCGCTGAAAAATCTGCAGTTGAGATACCAGAAATATTCCAGTACTTATACTTGAATATTTCTGGTATCTCAACTGCAGATTTTTCAGCGCCCATTTAACTTTAGGACTCTGTATCTCAGAATGGACAAAAATTGAGTTTTACCATTATTGAAATAAGCCCTTCATATATGAGTGTGAGAAAAATCTAGACCCCTGATTGGCCGAAAAGCTTGAGGTCAGAAACGTCACTGTCATTGCTCAGGGAGTAACACAGCATCGACCCAAGCAAACTGCCACATCTCGGTCATGGGCAACAGAAAGTGCTACATAATGTATTAATTATTGTCAATTAAACTTAAAATCATGGTCAAAAGTGTGGTTAGTAGCTATTCGATTAGTCTTCTCTGTGACATCAGTGATGGGAAAATGTTTTGTTACTGCAGAGTGGCAGGAGTTGGAAATTGACACTGGCATCCGTAATATTCATTTGAAGTGTTCGGTTCTGAACTCAAGGTCCTAATTGTCCTTTGATCTTCGCTTAACAGTTCTCCAACATCTCAACGAGACTGTGCTGGTGTAAGCTGCCACCAGCACAGCGGTCACCAAAAATGTATCAATAAGGTCGATAGGAGGCACAGGATCAAGTGCGGCTATCAGGAGAGAGGCTAAAGACAGACTCACAAGCAGTGCGCCACCAACGCCCTCTGAACTGAAAGTGTTTAGATCACTGCCACAGACTACAGGAATGGTTCAGATGGCTCTGAGCACCATGGGACTTAACATCTGAGGTAATCAGTCCCATTGAACTTAGAACTACTTAAACCTAACTAACCTAAGGACATCGCATACTTACATGCCCGAGGCAGGATTCGAACCTGCGACCTTAGCTCTCGCGCGGTTCCAGAATGAAGCGCCTAGAACCGCTCGGCCACAACGGCCGGCAGACTACAGGATCCAATCAGGCAGTCTCAGTACTGACTCAGTCACTGTCGCGCTAACACGCGCCCTAATTTGGCGTCTGTCATTCATCACTTAGCGGAACTTGTAGTTCATCAGCAGTGAGGCCAATGTGGACTATTAGTGAAGAACTTGTACCACAACATATGGGCTCTTAAAGTTCAGTAGCTTCCTGTTTAATCAAATAAAGAACCCTGTTAATAATTGTGTGCGTCTGTGTTGTAGAAAGAGGATACCGGCCACCAAACATCATCCTCTCCTTGGATTCCTATGGTACAAGGCTCTACAGTGACGACGAGAACACAATAGGGACAACGAGTTGACGACATGCTGCTGCCAAGTGCTGCTAAAGAGAAATCATCTGTAGAAGACCCAGCACAGCTCTAAGGGTTAAAATAAAAATGTTTTCAAAATCGGAGTCGTTTGTACCACCCATCAAAGCCATATAGTTGTAATATTACATCTATCTACAAACGATTCTAAAGAATGTCGTTGTTGTTGTTGTTATAGTCTTCAGAACATAAGTGGTTTCACGTATGGTAATCTGTAATGTCCAGATCCTTCATCAGTGCATAACAACTGCAAACTACATGCACTGGAACCCGCTTACTGGCGATTCCGTGATGCATTAGGGTGTGCCCTATCAATGGATCCCTTCTTGGGCCATCTATTTCTTGTTTTCCCAATCGGATTCAGTACCTCCTCCGTTAATTACTCGAGCTACCCACACAATCTTCAGCATTCTTCTGAAGCGCCACATAGCAAAAGATTCTATTCTCTACTTTTCTAAACTGTTTCTTGCCCACATTTTACTTACGCACAAGGTCGCACTACAGAAACCATCTTCTGAAAAGCCTTCGAGCACTTAAATTTACTGTAGATCTTAACAAATTCCTCATTCTGACAAAAGTTTATCTTGTTGTTGCCAGTTTGTATTTTATACCGTCTATTTCGGCCAACGTCGGTTATTTTTCTGCTCTAATAGAACGCATCTAATAATTGTAGTGTCTCATTTCCTAATCTAATTCTTTTAGCATGGCCTTGATTCATTCGATTCCGTTATCACTGTTTTATATTTTGTTGATATTGACCTCAAAACCTCAGCCACTATACATCCCGTTTTTTTTTTTCGATACCAAACAGTAGAAAGCAAATAATTTTATGACGCATATTATTCAAGTTTATTCATTTCTATAAAAGAAACGCGACACGGCCACTTTGAACAGCCGTCCAAACGGAATTACTACAGTGATGTGGTTGACACTTGGCTGATCTCATGGTGCGTCATGTACCAAACTAGCAGAAATTCTCCTGGCAGGTTAACGACTCTGAAAACGACATAAGCATATGTTGGTGAAAAACCAGTTGCGCGTAATGGACAATTTTTTGACCAACACATTTACAGGACTCGTAAATGTATTATTTGCCAAAAAGCTAAACATTTGCTTCAAACAATACGTAGCATGAGGCCTCGATTAGACATTATTGATACTGCACATGAATCTTGTTTTACACGTTCTGAGTGTTGAGCGGATTATGACAGCAGATGAAACGACGTTATTAATAATAAAGGTGTATTAACTGACGGAGACGGTTTTATTAGTAAAAGATTCACAATGATCGTGGTTTGATACAAGAAACATATTTCATATATTAATAAATATAATAAAGGGTGACGCGATCATAGGTTCTTACAGAAATGGGACCTCGACCTAGAGAAACCTGTATAAGAAGTAATTGAACACTTTAGAATGTTTTACTATCTGATAATGTACGAAATAAGAGTGTGAGTAATGAAACACGTGGAGAGTTAACAAGAAAAACTGGGTAGGGAAAAAGATTTGAATACATTTTTTTCCAAAGAGTATACACTTTATTGAGATATCTGCTGCAACATTCCCGAACTATTGGCTCTGGAATAAACAGTGCAGAAGCAAGCAAAAACTAGAAAGTGCTGAAGATGTTACAGAGAGAGTTCTGTGTAGTTGTTACGTCGAGAAGAAAGGGTTAGCGCAATAAACGGAGGTATGCAGCACGGAATAAGATCAGTTGATAGACGACATGAAGAGAAAATTACGGTACCTCCTCTACATCCCATATTTCAATTTGCCCTTATCATATTGCAAGTTTAATTTAAACCACGGCTCGGTAGAAATCAAAATTAGTATGTGCACTCATTGTTTTTCCCCGCTCTGTATTCAGACTGCAGTTACCTCACAAATGCACTCCCCGAATGTTCTTTCTTAGAAGCCCTACCAGCTCACTGAAACATGTATACTCACGGGACTTGATGGCTGATTTGTGGATTTATTGGCCGCTCCGTCTGAGGCAACATTTACTGTGTGAGCTTTTAACTCGACCATATTGGCCTCAGGCGATATAAATGCCAGAGACAATTAAATGTTTTACTGCCATTTCACAGCAATCTCGCATCGTTTTACGAGTAGGAAGTCATTTTCCGTTCCATAGCTCTGATTTAAATATTGAGTGTATTGATGTAATATTTTCGTGGATCTATTTGATAAAAAATGGGCTATTTTCGTTAATTTTAAATTATGCGATTAAGTCCCAATATTAGGTATGAAATAGTTTCAAACATTTTATTCAGATAATAGTCAACGCCAGACGACAGAAATTATTAAAGAAGACGAGATTGGCACCGCTCAACATATATAGAAATTTAATCTGCAAAGCTGAAAATGATATGTTACGTAGAGTCCTTCGTACAATATGCTTGTTGTCGACGGCTTTCGGCGTTTATGTACCAAGTTACCCACTGTCTACGCGCAGATAATAATGTGTAATTCGTTGACATCATGAAACATGAATATTATCTCATTTCCTCATACTTGTTAAGAAGTTGCATGGGGGCTTAATTAAATATAACGCAAATATTTTTAATTTTAGTAGCTGACTGTCCAGTTACGCAGTCTCGTAACCGGTTGGCCCTGAGTAGTATTTGTACGCAATCTGACTGCATAGAACAACAACAAAGAATGAAACGAAATTTCCGTTAACACAATTAATTAATTAAGTCCCCAGCAACTATGAAAGCTAGGAAACAACAAAACACAAATGTAGCTGTTCTGTGGGTGGAAGTGTGATTCAACGTACACATCTGGCACGGTTCTTCCTCAATAAGACCAGATATTTTAAACACCATTTATACTGAAGTAATTAAAAAAACCAGAAATACTATAATAATTGCACATAGAAACCAGAAATACAGTCTAGTACAAGAACACGAGCCAGATGCTTTGTTGACTGAACCTGTGACCAAGAGGCATTATTGTTTAAGACATTGATATAATGAAAAAAAAGGAATTTTTTACCTTCGTGTATATTGACGAAAAACACACTCTGATCATTACAGCATCCCCAATCCAACAATATCTGGTGTCTAGCCCATCAAAACAATATGACAACATCTGAACAAGTACTCTCCATGGGAACTTCTCAACAACGACTCACCACTGCTACATCTCAACAAGCACTCTCCACCACGACTTCTCGATAAGAACTGCCTTCTACGACTTCTCGACAAGAACTGCCAGTGGAGGCGCAATCTCTGGCGCTGTGGCTCAGTGTAGCCACCTTTCAAAGTTCACAACAACCAGTCTCTTATGCATAAAACCACATCTTAAGCATTCGTAATTCATCAAAGACGGATTTTTTTTGACATGTGCAAATATGCTAAACATAATAGTTGCAATGTATCAAGTTAATAAACAGTTGTAATATAAGGGTTGAGACAAACAGCTTACACACATTTTACAATCACAGGAACATTTACATTAGTTGATGGATATCGCATTAAAGAAACTAGCACTGCTAACATCATCCAGTAAAATATGTAAATGAACAGAAAATATAGAGAAAGGCAAAGAGAAAACTTCTCAGATTGGCAAAAAACGCACGTAATTTACGGCGTAGTCGCGTTTTATGTTGATGAACGTATCCGTAAACATTCCAGTGAGAGGGTTGCTTCAAGTGAGTCCTATTCTGTAAGGCAACGATTATAATTATTTACGCGTCAAATGATCCCCTTAATCAACTCGAAATGTTTTATGGTAAAAACATTCTTTACGTGAGTCAACAAAGGGAAATCAGAGGTTGCGAATCAAGCGAGTTTTATCTTAGAGCGTCTTTGCAGGCAGATGCATTTTTCTGACGAAAGACGAGCTTTTCTCCATGGCGATGAAGACTTCTCCCGTGTTTTTTACCATCAATGTGATTCGTCCATCAGTAGTATGTTGGTCAGTAACCATTATTGTAGTGTATTCCGCCGTATAACACTGGTCGCTGCGGTTTGGGCAAGTCGGCTTCACTTATTTTGCAACACGACTTTTGCTACGTTGTTTCCTTATACGCCGGAAACCGCTTCACCCAAACCTCATCCCCACAATTACCTCCATTGTTTTCCAGGTAGATAAAAAGATGTTGAAAAACTGATTTTCACACTTTTGCCTTTCCATTCTACAAATAGGGTTTCCATTTTGCTAAAAGCTTTTTTATAGTTTATTCTCCTGCAAAATGTATCAGACTTTTATTCACAGCGCCAGGTATTTCATACACGTCGTACCACATTGATAAAGGAGTAATGGACTTCCCCGCTACTAGTCTGGTGGCAGTTTTGAGACGGCGTTTTAGCTATGTAGACAACAAACTCTACAAAACAAATGATTTCATGACGCTGAACATAACTTTCAACATCTGTTATAGTCAGGTTTGTACTGTATTTCCTTTCCTCTGCTGCGTTCCTTAGTACCCTGGAACTGCGTTCTCTGGGCCACTTTTATTTGCTCCTCCTGTAAGTGATTTTAAAGTGTGGGACTATTGTATCATCATACTATGAAAGGAACATTGTTGGAATATTATTTGGATCAGAAGACTAGGTTTAATGGAATACCTTAAGCTGCTTCCCTACACCAAGCTTCTAAGTTATTCATGTAAGTAGCCGTTCTGGATTCGAATTCTGGACGATTTACTTCGGTTTTTTTGGTGAAAAAATTTCGGAAAACTGTGCATAAATTCGTATGTTTTTCATAAGTTTAATAAACCGAAGAGATATACATAACAGAGACTTTGGTCATCAATAACATATTTTCCTTCACTGTTTATAAGAGCCTGCAAACGCTGGGAAACTTTTCGATTCTGCGACTTTAGAAATCACGAGGTTTTGAGGCGAAGAAATCGTCGAGCCATGTTCGGACTGCATTTTCATCCAGAAAAGAAGTTCCTTGAGGTTTGTTCGGTATAGAGCGAAAAAAGTGAAAATTTGAGGGCGCAAGATCAGGTGAATAAGGCACGTGCGGAATAACTTCCCAACCGAACACCTGTATAGTGCTTTTTGTCAGTCTAACCGTGGTCTAGGGGCAGTCGGCTTTCAGCCGTGATACCGTGCGGACGGGTTCGGCGTGCCGAGGAGCGCTCCACAGGCGTTGTTCACCCGCTAGCGCGCGGTCGTGCGTCGTTGCATTGATTTATAGTACCGGCACCGACCCACCATGACGTTATCACATCGACAAGCTACAATCAAGCTAACGTTCAACGCATCGTGCGCGAGGCCGAAGGCCCACGAAACATAAAACTTTCTTCGAGACGTAATGCACACAGAACCGCAACAACTGATAGGCATTCATTTATCTGTTGTATTCAGTACAGTGTACTCCAAACTGATTGAGGAAGCGGCCTGCGACAGACTCCAACGATATAAAAACGGATTCCGCTTCTGTCACGCAGGCGGTAATGTGAGTGTGGTAGCAGTTGACCATGTTGGACTGGAGATGCATACCGTTGCGCGTCTTTGAACTACCGTTCGAAGTTCCCGACAACCTTGTCGAAACGCGCTGCGGCCATATGGCACTGTTCTGAGCCACACAGAGGAGAAACGGAATACATTCGAAACGTATCCTGTCCTTAACGGGGCATGCGAAGTGCATATAGAACTTAAGAAGCACGTTACTTCATATGTTTTCGTTGGCGGATGCCGCGCAATTGTTACGTATGATGGCCAAACGAGGACCTGCTGAGGCTGTGAACAGGATGGCCATGTTAGGACCGAGTGTCTGCAGTGCCGCCTCGTTCAGGTACCCCGCATTAAACTTCCGCAATGATCCACGATGGCCTCTCTCCGGCTAACGCATGTGGAGGCGGCACGACATGATGTGACTGATGATCGAAACATGATACCACCTCAAGCCGCTGCAAGACGACGACAATGACGACGACGCCACCGCAGACAAAATACGACGCGCCCTTGTCGCCGTCGATTTTGACAACGCATTCGAACGCGTCGACCACGGCTTCCTACGCGCAATTTTGGAATGCCTGCACAGGTGGCCCTTCGTCTGATCCACGGAGCGCGTTCCCACTTGATGGTGAACGGTTACCAGTCTGGTCACATTGTTGTTGGACGGTCAGTGCGACAAGGATGCCCATGTCAGGTATATTATTTACGGCAGCAGTTGAACCAGCTTTGCATGGTCTACGGAGACGATGAGCAGGCGTTTGCATGCGGGACGTGGCCTTTGGTTGTTTGCCGATGATGTGGTGTTCCTGGCCAGATCAGAGGATGAAATCCACATGGCTCTTCAGTGGCTACGCCAGTAGGGGCGACCACTGGGAGAAGACAAAATACATGGATGTCGGAGGGGGGCTTTCCCACACATCGCCGGTGCCCTCTAATAAAGTGCCCGTACTCAAATGTTTAGTAGTGCAGTTCTGTAGCAATGTTTTCCGCACGTCGGAGACATGCTTCTACGAACACGTTACGTCAACACCTATCTTGTCTCCAAACTGAACTATTTTGCGCTTGTCCTTCCCTTGCCGGCTACGATGGCCGATAGATTTCAGGCAGCACATGGACATTTCGTGAGCGCCGGTCTTGTTTTCAAAGTCCGATGCGCCACCCTGACACTGCCGCAGCGGGCGGGCGGTATTGGTTTAACTCGTGTCTATAACCGCTTTATCTCAACACTATGCGTCGCACGTGTACCCCGTCCACGTTTGACGGGCACCGTGATAGCTGAAGTGGCATCACTCTCTCTGCATCCCCCGGTTTGTGTAGGAAAAATTTCACCGGCACTCGCCCGCATCCGAGAGTTCTTTATTGACCTCAGCTACTTAAGATCAGACCTTCCGACGACACAGATGCTCTGCACGAAAGACTGTTATCGCCTTTATCAACAGCAGCAGCCTGTCTATAGGGTCGTACACAGGTATCCCGAAGTTAGCTAGAACACAGTGTGCCGAGCAGTACACACGCCTTTTCTAACTACGACCGTGTGTTCACTGTGGTACGTGGTTGTGAACGGGAAGTTCGTTACTCGTCAGAGGATACATTCCATTCATCTGACAGACGGCCCCTTGTGTCCGACATGCTCAGTCGCTGACTCGGATGCACACCGCCTAATTTGTGCCGCGAGCAACGGCTGCTGGATACTCACGCGCCGCAAGCTGGCATTACTCTTGCGGCGATTGTCGGAGTCTCTCTCCCCTAAATATACACGGTAGTCAATTGATAATGAACCGAGCTAAATATCTCACGAAATAAGCATCAAACGAAAAAACTACAAAGAACGAAACTCGTCTAGCTTGAAGGGGGAAACCAGATGGCGCTATAGTTGTCCTGCTAGATGGCGCTGCCATAGGTCAAACGGATATCAACTGCGTTTTTTTAAAATAGGAACACCCATTTCTTATTACATATTCGTGTAGCACGTAAAGAAATATGGATGTTTTAGTTGGACCACTTTTTTCGCTTTGTGATAGATGGCGCTGTAATAGTCACAAACGTATAAGTACGTGGTATCACGTAACATTCCTCCTGTGCGGACGGTATTTGCTTCGTTACCCGTGTTAAAATGGACCTTTAACCAATTGCGGAAAAGGTCGATATCGTGTTGATGTATGGCTATTGTGATCAAAATGCCCAACGGGCGTGTGCTATGTATGCTGCTCGGTATCCTGGACGACATCATCCAAGTGTCCGGACCGTTCGCCGGATAGTTACGTTATTTAAGGAAACAGGAAGTGTTCAGTCACATGTGAAACGTCAGCCACGACCTGCAGCAAATGATGATGCCCAAGTAGGTGTTTTAGCTGCTGTCGCAGCTAATCCGCGCATCAGTAGCAGACAAATTGCGCGAGAATCGGGAATCTCAAAAACGTCGGTGTTGAGAATGCTACATCAACATCGATTGCACCCGTACCACATTTCTATGGACCAGGAATTGCATGGCGACGACTTTGAGCGTCGTCTACAGTTCTGCCACACCGCATAAGAGAAATTACGGGACGATGACACATTTTAGCGACGAAGCGTCATTCACCAACAGCGGTAACGTAAACCGGCATAATACGCACTATTGTGCGACGGAAAATCCACGATGGCTGCGACAAGTGGAACATCAGCGACCTTGGCGGGTTAATGTATGGTACGGCATTATGGGAGGAAGGACAATTGGCCCCCATTTTATCGATGGCAGTATAAATGGTGCAATGTATGCTTATTTCCTACGTAATGTTCTACCAATGTAACTACAAAATGTTTCACTGCACGACAGAATGGCGATGTACTTCCAACATGATGAATGTCCGGCACATAGCTCGCGTGCGGTTGAAGCGGTATTGAATAGCATATTTCATGACAGGTGGGTTGATCATCGAAACAGCATACCATGACCCTCACGTTCACTGGATCGGACGTCCCCGGATTTCCTTCTGTGGGGAACGTTGAAGGATATTTGCCATCGTGATCCACCGACAACGCCTGACAATATGCGTGAGCGCAATATCAATGCATGTGTGAACATTACGGAAGTCGAACTACTCGCTGTTGAGAGGAATGTCGTTACACGTATGCCAAATGCATTGAGGTCGACGGACATCATTTTGAGCGTTTATTGCAGTAATGTGGTATTTTCAGGTAATCACGCTGTACAGCATGCGTTCTCAGAAATGATAAGTTCACAAAGGTACATGTATCACATTGTAACAACCGAAATAAAATGTTCAAACGTACCTACGTTCTGTATTTTAATTTAAAAAAACCTGTTAAGAACTGTTTGTCTAATATTGTGAGCCATATGTTTGTGACTATTACAGCGCCATCTATCACAAAGCGAAAAAAGTGGTCCTACTGAAACATTCATATGTCTTTAGGTACTACACGAATATGCAATAAAAATGGGGGTTACTATTTAAAAAAACGCAGTTGATATCCGTTTGACCTATGGCAGCACCATCTGGTTTCCTCCTTCAAGCTAGACAAGTTCCTTTCTTTGTAATTTTTTTCGTTTGACGTTTGTTTCTTGAGTATTTGGCCAGGTCACGATCAATGGACCACCCTATGTATTGTGCCCCCAAGATGTATACTCTCCACCGACCGTGACGAACGCCGTTAACTGGCTGTTTAACATATTTAGTGATGCTCACAAAGGCACACTTGAATTTTGGTCCTTACTGATGTCGACAAATGCGACCACCACTCGAAGTGCAGGACACACTTCGCTAATTATTTAGGTTCATTATTTGCGGACCCTCCTGTTCACTGGGGCGTTCCTAGTATGAAGTGCTGAAGCTCATGAAGAATCCTGGAGCGTATTGATCCACTACGGACGGAATAAAGGGGGGGGGGGCGAACCCCCTACCAACAGACGAGAAGACGACTCGGACGCTCGGCTACTGCAATTGTAGGATATTTTTTAATAAAACAAAATTAATACCATAAATACAAAAAAAGAAAAAAGGAAATAAAATACAAATAAAAATAAATAACTCAATAAAACAACATAAACAAACCCGCTAAATCCTCTGTCTGAGCCTTCGATCCTAGAACACGTTGCGGAATGGCCAGGGCTCGGGTGTCGACCCCTTCCCTACCCGTCATCCGGCTCCTGCAACGGTTCCATAAAGAAAAAAATGGGGGTAGCATCTTTGATTATAAATCAAAACGTCTTCGGTCCCGGGTCCGAAA
This sequence comes from Schistocerca piceifrons, assembly GCF_021461385.2. Classification (NCBI taxonomy): domain Eukaryota; kingdom Metazoa; phylum Arthropoda; class Insecta; order Orthoptera; family Acrididae; genus Schistocerca; species Schistocerca piceifrons. The sequence goes on along the minus strand of NC_060139.1, from coordinate 1,020,440,378 downwards.
CCCGCCGCTACTTACATTTTGATTAATAATCAGCATTGGCAGCCGAAGACTTCCGGCATAAGAAGTCATCTCTCATTCTGTGAACTGGCTTGTCAAAGAGGGCGGAGGAGCAGTCAGAGTTTCAGAGCATTCTCTTGCCCTGGCGTTGGGAAACTGCCCCTAAAGGCGGAAGGAAGATTCAGCAATGATCAACAGGATGAGGATGCAGAAAGCAATGAAAACCACTTCATTGAAGAGACATACCATGTATCCTCAGGACATGTGGTCTGTAATTGAAGAAGTGTCATGATGATCCGTCCATTGGCAAAAGGTTCCGGAATAGTCATCTATTCGGATCAGAAGGAGGGGACTGCGAAGGGGGAGGTTACTACGAGAAAAAGATTGAATAAGCAGCGGAAGAATAACGTTCTATGAGTCGGGCCGTGGAATGTCGGAAGCTTTAACGTGGTAGGGAAACTAGAAAATCTGAAAACAAAAATGCAAAGTCTCAATCGGGATACAGTAGGGGTCAGCGAAACGAATTGGAAAGAATACTAGGATTTCTGGCCAGATGGGTATAGCGTAATATCAACAGCAGCAGAGAATTCTACACTCCTGGAAATTGAAATAAGAACACCGTGAATTCATTGTCCCAGAAAGGGGAAACTTTATTGACACATTCCTGGGGTCAGATACATCACATGATCACACTGACAGAACCACAGGCACATAGACACAGGCAACAGAGCATGCACAATGTCGGCACTAGTACAGTGTATATAAACCTTTCGCAGCAATGCAGGCTGCTATTCTCCCATGGAGACGATCGTAGAGATGCTGGATGTAGTCCTGTGGAACGGCTTGCCATGCCATTTCCACCTGGCGCCTCAGTTGGACCAGCGTTCGTGCTGGACGTGCAGACCGCGTGAGACGACGCTTCATCCAGTCCCAAACATGCTCAATGGGGGACAGATCCGGAGATCTTGCTGGCCAGGGTAGTTGACTTACACCTTCTAGAGCACGTTGGGTGGCACGGGATACATGCGGACGTGCATTGTCCTGTTGGATCAGCACGTTCCCTTGCCGGTCTAGGAATGGTAGAACGATGGGTTCGATGACGGTTTGGATGTACCGTGCACTATTCAGTGTCCCCTCGACGATCACCAGTGGTGTACGGCCAGTGTAGGAGATCGCTCCCCACACCATGATGCCGGGTGTTGGCCCTGTGTGCCTCGGTCGTATGTAGTCCTGATTGTGGCGTTCACCTGCACGGCGCCAAACACGCATACGACCATCATTGGCACCAAGGCAGAAGCGACTCTCATCGCTGAAGACGACACGTCTCCATTCGTCCCTCCATTCACGCCTGTGGCGACACCACTGGAGGCGGGCTGCACGATGTTGGGGCGTGAGCGGAAGACGGTCTAACGGTGTGCGGGACCGTAGCCCAGCTTCATGGAGACGGTTGCGAATGGTCCTCGCCGATACCCCAGGAGCAACAGTGTCCCTAATTTGCTGGGAAGTGGCGGTGCGGTCCCCTACGGCACTGCGTAGGATCCTACGGTCTTGGCGTGCATCCGTGCGTCGCTGCGGTCCGGTCCCAGGTCGACGGGCACGTGCACCTTCCGCCGACCACTGGCGACAACATCGATGTACTGTGGAGACCTCACGCCCCACGTGTTGAGCAATTCGGCGGTACGTCCACCCGGCCTCCCGCATGCCCACTATACGCCCTCGCTCAAAGTCCGTCAACTGCACATACGGTTCACGTCCACGCTGTCGCGGCATGCTACCAGTGTTAAAGACTGCGATGGAGCTCCGTATGCCACGGCAAACTGGCTGACACTGACGGCGGCGGTGCACAAATGCTGCGCAGCTAGCGCCATTCGACGGCCAACACCGCGGTTCCTGGTGTGTCCGCTGTGCCGTGCGTGTGATCATTGCTTGTACAGCCCTCTCGCAGTGTCCGGAGCAAGTATGGTGGGTCTGACACACCGGTGTCAATGTGTTCTTTTTTCCATTTCCAGGAGTGTATAATGGAAGTAGGATTCGTTATGAATAGGAATGTAGGGCAGAGAGTGTGTTACTGTGAACAGTTCAGTGACAGGGTTGGTCTTATCAGAATCGACAGCAAACCAACACCGACAACGATAGTTCTGGTGCTGGCCGAGGTGGTCGAGCGGTTCTAGGCGCTACAGTCTGGAACAGCGCGATCGCTATGGTCGCAGGTTCGAATCCTGCCTCGGGCATGGATGTGTGTGATGTCCTTAGGTTAGTTAGGTTTAAGTCGTTCTAAGCTCTAGGGGACTGATGACCTCAGAAGTTAAGTCCCATAGTGCTCAGAGCCATTTGAACCATTTTTGATAGTTCTGGTATATATGCCTACAAGCTGAAGATGAAAAGATACAGGAAGCGTATGAGGATATTGAAAGGTTAATACAGTATGTGAAGGGTTACGAAAATCTAATAGTCATGGGAGACTGGAATGTAGTTGTAGGGGAAGGAGTAGCAGAAAAGGTTACAGGAGAATGTGGATTGAGACAAGGAATGAGAGAGGAGAAAGACTGAGTTCTGTAACAAGTTTCAGCTAGTAATAGCGAATATTCTGTTCGAGAATCACAAGAGGAGGAGATATACCTGGAAAAGGCTGGGGGATGCGTGAAGATTTCAGTTATGTTACATCATGGTCAGACAGAGATTCCGAAATCAGATACTGGATTGTAAGGCGTACCCTGGAGCAGACATAGACTCAGACCACAATATAGTAGTGATGAAGAGTAGGCTGAAGTTAAGACATTAGTCAGGAAGAATCAATACGCAAAGAAGTGAGATACGGAAGTACTAAGAAATGGAGAGATACACTCGAAGTTCTCTAAGCACCGCGTTTTAGAAGGAATAACTCAGTAGGCAGTGCAGTTGGAGAAGAATGAGCTTCTCTAAAAAGGACCATCGCAGAAGATGGGAAGGAAAACATAGATACAAAGAAGAAAACTGAGAAGAAACCATGGGTAACACAAGAAATGCTTCAACTTATCGGTGAAAAGAGAAAGTACAAAAATGTTCCGGGAAACTAAGGAATAGAGAAATACAGGTCGCTGAGGAATGAAATAAATAGGAAGTGCAGGGAAGCTAAGACGAGATGGCTGCAGAAAAATGTGAAGACATCGAACAAAAAATTATTGTCGGAAGGACAGACTCAGCATACAGGAAAATCAAAACAACCTTCTGTGACATTAAAAGCAAGGGTGATAACATTAAGAGTGCAACGAGAATTCCACTGTTAAATGGAGAGGAGAGAGCAGTTAGATGGAAAGAATACATTGAAAGCCTTTACGAGGGGGAAAATTTGTCTGATGTGATAGAAGAGACAGGATTCGGTTTAGAAGAGATAGGGGAGCCAGTACAAAAATCAGAATTTAAAAGAGCTTTGGTGGACTTAATATCAAATAAAGCAGAAGGGATAGATAACATTCCATCAGAATTTTTAAAATCATTGGGGAAAGTGGCAACAAAACAACTATTCACGTTGGTGTGTAGAATGTGTGAGTCTGGCGACATACCATCTGACTTTCGGAAAAGCATCATCCACACAATTCCGAAGCCGGCAAGAGCTGACAAGTGCGAGAATTATCGCACAATCAGCTTAACAGCTGATGCATCCAAGTTGCTTACGAGAATAATATACAGAAGAATGGAAAAGAAAATTTAGGATGTATTAGATGACAATCAGTTTGTCTTTAGGAAAGGTAAAGGCGTGAGAGAGGCAATTATGACGTTGGAGTTAATAATGGAAGCTAGTCTAAAGAAAAATCAAGACACGTTAATAGGATTTGTCGACCTGAAAACTCGTCCGACAATGTAAAATGGTGCAAGATGTTCGACATTCTGAGAAAAGTAGGGATAAGGTAGAGGGAGAGGCAGGTCGTATACAATATGTACAACAGCGAAGAGGGAATGATAAGAGTGGATGACCAAGAACGAAGTGCTCGTATTAAAAAGGATGTAAGACAAGGAATGTAGCCTTTCGCCCCTATTGTTCAATCTATACATCGAGGAAGCCATAATGGAAATAAAGGTTCATGAGTGGAATTAAAACTCAAGGTGAAAGGATATCTAAGTTTTTTTTAGCATATTGCGGCCCCGTTAGCAACTGTGATAGACTAATATTTTGAAGAATCAGCTTCAGTTGCACAAATTTTCTGGTCTTTACCAGATTTCGGCTAAATTAATCTAGCCTTCTTCAGAAGCATAAAATTGCTGTAACATGCTTGAGTAAGGCACAGTCAACATTAAAATTAAAACCTATAGTACCATGGTACCATGTCGCATGAAAACTACTTCACTGAAGACCAGCCCCGAACTTGCCGCTGCCAACTGATCGCGTAGTGAAGAGATGCCAGGGCTGGACTTTTAACTAGCTTTCACGCGACATGGTACCACGGAACTACAGGTTTTAATTTTAATGTTGACTGTGCCTTACTCGGGCATGTTATAGTAATTTTATGCTTCAGAAGAAGGCTAAATTAATTTAGCTGAAACCTGATAAAGACCAGAAAATTTGTGCAACTGAGACTGATTTTTCAAAATATTTGAAAGCTTATCAATGATTCGCTGATGACATTGCTATCCTCAGTGAAAGTGAAGAAGAATTACATGATCTGGTGAACGGAGTGAACAGTCTAATGAGTACAGAGTATGGATTGAGACTGAATCGCAGAAAGACGCAGGTGATGAGAAGTAATAGAAATGATAACAGCGAGAAACGTAACATCAGGTTTGATGATCACATAGTAGATGAAGTTAAGGAATTCTGCTACCAGGGAAGTGAAATAACCAGTGATGGACGGAGCAAGGAGGACATCAAAATCGGACTAGCAGTGGAAAAAAGGAACATTCCTGGCGAAGAGAAGTTTACAAATATCAAATATCGGCCTTAATTTGAGGAAGAAATTTCTGAGAATGTATGTCTGGAGTATAGCATTGTAGGGTAGTGAAACATGGACTGTGGGAAATCCGGAACAGAAGAGAATCGAAGCATTTGAGACAGGATGATAGGACATCTGTTAAGACATGAGGGAATGACTTCTATGGTACGACAAGGAGCTGTAGAGGACAAAAACTGTAGAGGAAGACAGAAATTGGAACACATCTATCAAACAATTGAGGAATTGAGGACGTAGGTTGCCAGTGCTACTCTGAGATAAAGAGGCTAGCCCACAGGAGTGGAATTCGTGGCTGGCCGCATCAAACCAGTCAGAAGACTGATGGGGAAAAAAAAGAATGATGGCGGCCGTTATCGTAAAGTAGCATCATTTCACGGAATATTCCTTGTCGCTGTTCTTGGACTGCGTCTGCAAGACGTCTCGGTTGCTGGCAGTTAATGTCAGCAGTGATGGGTGCACCTCGGGGCAGCAATTCACAGCTCACCACACTGATGCTGTTCCACGAGATGCAAAACACTATTTTTTGAGGATGTGTACAGGTCCGGTGTTTTTCAAGAGACAATTGATGACGGGCAAGCAGAGGTGCACATATTGCCGTCCGATGATTTTTGTGATTTTTGCTTAGACGATGCGGCACCCATGTACCCGACTTTTAAACCTTCCGCAGTGGGTACAAATGTCGCGCGACGTTAAATGATCACAGTTGGTCAAATTTTCCGTCGTGTACAGTCATGGACAAAACGAGCGAGACCCCTCGTCTTTTCGTTATGTTGATCCGCACAGCATTAACGTCTGCTACACGGTATAACAGGCAAGGCGACGAAGTGCTACCAACATACTACGCACAGGCGTGAAATTGAAAAACTATCCTAACTTTGTCAGACTGTTTTCAATCATGTATAAGACTATATTAAGGCCGATTAGTGTGTTAAACACAACACTTAAGTATAAGATATAACTGAGTGAAGAAACGCTAATTAGTATGAACTGTACTAATAAGAATGAATTTCAGCTTATCGAGATAACATAACTGTTTTAGTAAGATAACGTACCCCAGATTGTTATGAATTAGCGAAATATTATGCGCTTCGGCCTCGAAACGGTCTGTGTCAACATTCAGACCAGTCATACTGTATTACCGTTGCTGACCTACCATGAAAGTGTGCAAATAGAGCAATGTGTGAAGATTCATAACGAAATTCAGTTAAAAATCTTTCAGTGCCAAACATAAGTCAATTCAGTTATAGACAGAAGCGGAAAAAGCGGGCAATAACAAGTATGAAATTCTACAAAAATTTCATATTGACATCCACAGGGCGCCGGTACAGAATAAAGGTAGCAATAAAACGTATTAGGGCCGCGAGAATTTCTTAAAATTGCTTTAATGATGGTCTATCTGCGTCCATCGAGATCAGAAATGAAAACAAACCAGACCTCCCTTGCAGTAGCAAACGCCTTTCACTATATTAGCAGACAACCCAGGCAAACAGCCCTCTATTATTACCCCAGACATGAATAAGCCGGCAATTTCGCAATGAAAATGGCAAACTGATCTGCAGTTTCTGTTGGATAGAGCTTTCTGGACTCAAAAACATGAATTTTCTACCTTTATGTCACCGCTTATGTGACAATCTTTCGGAATGTTTATCGAAATAACAAATAACTGTTGTTAGCGAGTATATTTAGTAGGATAATTCTGTACCACCCCAGTAAATAAACGGCGACATAGCTGCCAAACGTATTCTACAATGTTTCGAGTTCTCCATTAGACTCGCCACAGCCAGAAAACGTTCATTAAGCGAAATGATTCTTAAGCTAGCTAGTAATGGAAATGCTCGCACTTCTAAAACGCGGTGACATTAATACTGGGCTCTGAATTACCACGTGAATAGCAAATGGATTTTATTTGCATTCCAGTAAACGTGATTTGGATCGAAAGCGTAGCTACGATTAATACGATTAATATGCTGATGTATCGACTGCAACTAGAACATTTCGAATAAAGAGTAGAGCGAATTATTTATGCGGCCCTCTTCTTCAATAACTGTCGCAGGTATTTTCGTTGTTAGGATTTCGTCAACTAAATCGGTAAAAATGGAACCCTACTAGTCTCACTTTCTTGATCGTCAGTCTGTCTACCCAACCATTAAAACCCGTTTACCTCGAGTACGGGTAGACATAATAAGCAGAAATGTATCGCACTTCCTGCGGTATACCGACTCTTGGTAGTGTAAAAAAAGTGAGCTTCTATGTCAACACAATCTAAAGATACAGCTGTTTATGTAAAGGAAATTTACGCGGGAGGTCAAGAAATGGCTCTAAAAACTATGCGACCAAACTGCATAGGTCATCAGCCCCCTAGACCTAAAACTACTTAAACCTACCTACCCTAACACATATCCATGACCGAGGAAGGATTCGAACTGGTGACGCAAGCAGCCGCGCGGTTCATGACTGAAGCGCCTAGAACAGCTCGGCCACCGGACCCGGTCAAACCCTTTTCACCTAATGTATAATGATAATATATTCTATCTAGTGAGGATATACTGTATTCACCAGAAAGGCGAGGAGTCTCGCTCGTTTTGTCTACGACTGTCCATTGTCCTGGATCATTATGGATCAATGCCTTTAAGCGATCCTTATCAAAACCGGAAAGTCTTTCTCAACGTGTAGAATCAATGACCCTTCTTGAAACGAGAAAACCATTTTCTTACCGTGCTCTGTGCAGTGGCATTAGCCTCACACACTATGCAAATGTTTCTGTCTGCCTACGCTGCAGCCAACCATTCACTGATCTCAAACAGAAGAATACGTCCATTTTCCACTCCATTTTATAGGCTCCACAATCCACTCACAATCTCCAGACGACAAATGACAGTATGTAAACTCAAGTAGCAGCAACAAGCGATAAATAAACTCTTAGCAACCGGAATACCAACATGCAAAACAAAAGCTCTACGAACTTATGCGCCAACCAAGTAACTCTACTGTAGTAGCACTGTCATCGGTAATGTTACCATTGGTATCGGACAGTGAAGCAGCACAGACAGTGCACATCTGCGGGGCAACGAGCCAGCTGTTTCTTATACCTCACGGGAAAACTTCGAAGGTGGTCTGGCTGAGCATCTTCTGGACATGTGGAACCTACACCGGAGTGAACACATTATTCCTTTGGCCACCAGGTCTGGAGCTCAGTGGTGGGTCGATGTCATCCACGCATCTCCTGGCGCTTTCTGCTTTTCTCGCCGTTTGTCACCCCACAGCGGCTTTGTATTCTCGGTGAGCCACTTTTAGTTCGGTGCTTCGGTGCCGAGACCACGCAGCATTCGTAAAGATTGTCTTTCACTCCGCTGTTCAAATGGTTCAAATGGGTCTGAGCACTATGGGACTTAACATCTGAGGCCATTAGTCCCCTAGAACTTAGAACTACATAAACCTAACTAACCTAAGGACATCACACACATCCATTCCCGAGGCAGGATTCGAGCCTGCGACCGTAGTGGTCGCGCGGTTCCAGACTGAAGCGCCTAGGACTTCTCGGCCACTCCGGCTGGCAGCAACTCTTGACAAATGTCTTATATGTGCTGCCAGGGTGTAAATGATGACTTAAGTTTTTACTCGTTTTACTTAACGATTACTTCTCTGTTCATGTATGTTTGTGTCTTGTGGCATGTTCCCACTGGCTGCTTAGAAAAGGAGTGTAGTGAGCTGCTTATCGGGCCTGCCCTAATTAATTTCTGATCCGTTCGTGCGGACCACATTGCCTGATTCATGGTGGTTTCACATCATGGAATTGTAATTGTTTTTTGCTTGCTTTTAATGAACTCCTTTTTTGGTAAACCTGAATCATTTGTCGTATTCTAGTCAAATACACACTACAGTTGTTTGTTGCAAGCCTCTTTTAAGGACTGTCGCGTTCGAATCTTTGAAGTGGTTGTTATGTAACTTCTATTGGTGATATATTATCTTGCTTCTCTTATTGAAACTGGCTCTAAATGTTTCAGCAATAGTGATCAATTGTATACAAAAATAGTATATTTTGAAAAGAGAGTACCATTTGCTGTAAATTTAAATTTTCTTACTTCATATTCCCATGAATGAGCTCTTGGAGAGTTGAGAGCACCTATTTGGTAACGCTGTAACCTTCCATCACTGAAATATTTGACAACATTATTGATCATTTATCTGTAATTGTTCTTAAATTATTTTGTCTAATTATACAGTTTTGTCTTAATACAGCAAGGTCCTGATGAACTGATTTATTAAGCTATTTTGCATGAGGAGTGTTAATTATTGATAATAATGAGGTTCAATCCTTATTTTGCCCGGTCCTTTCCCTACCAGGCAACTTTACGCCAGTAGTGCGTACCAACAAGCACTGGTCTCAAAATATCTGACCAGTTAGAATGTTGGAGGGAAAAAGCGTACTATTCATTTCTAAGGGGAACTAAATATTTGGACTATAAAACAGTTTATAAAATCCTTATCAGAAGATGGTGACGTCTTCAATTATCTGACAGTTAAGTTACTGCGTGTATCAGAAACTGAGATGAAAGAAAGAGATTTACGTCAGCCCTGATATTCGGAAACTAATGAAAGACGAAAAATTTGAAGATAAAATGAATGATATTTAAAGATTATCCTGGACGTCCGGTTGTCAACAAGTTTCTTGGTAAATGTGAAGTCCTTGATCAGCAAAAAGCATGCTGAATAACCTCAAAATATTGTCTACCAGAACGAGCTTGAAACAGCACTTTCTGGACTCGCGCGTCAGCTGTTTTCTAGAAGATCTATGTACTGTGAGTGAGGAAGAGAGGGCAAGGCTCATCCAAGACATTAAACAAACGGGAAAAGGGTACCATAACCGATGGGAAGTCAGCAAGGTAGCTCACTACTGCACGGTACTACACAGTTTTGTTAGGTTGCAAGTGGTATTCTGAGACGAAGAGATTGCCGCAGGAGAAATATTCGTGGAGGACCGCGTCAAACCAGTCAGAAGGTTGATGACTCAAAAAGATAGTGTTTGGTACGGATTTTCTGGATCTTCGTCACTATTTGTGAAAAAAGCGTTACGTGATTGAGGGAAAATCTCACCATTTTGGAACTTAGCATGTCAAAAATCCTTAGAATAACCTAAAATATCTAAGACCAAATGAAATGATCGTGTTGCATTGACGGTAGGGAGTCTCCACTAGGTTCAAAATGGTTCAAATGGCTCTGAGCACTATGGGACTTAACATCTGTGGTCATCAGTCCCCTAGAACTTAGAGCTACTTAAACCTAACTTACCTAAGGACATCATACACATCCATGCCCGAGGCAGGATTCGAACCTACGACCGTAGCAGTCGCGCGGTTCCGGACTGAGCGCCTAGAACCGCTAGACCACCGCGGCCGGCAAGAATGATTCAATTGGCTCTGAGCACTATGGGACTTAACTTCTTAGATCATCAGTCCCCTAGAACTACTTAAACCTAACTAACCTAAGGACATCACATACATCCATGCCTGAGGCAGGATTCGAACCTGCGACCGTAGCGGTCACACGGTTCCAGACTGTAGCGCCTAGATCCCCTCGGCCACTCCGGCCGCCTCTCCACTAGGAGGAAGTTCGGCCGCCTGTAGTCAGACTCGCTGACCACACAGCTAAGGGGGCTGACATTTAGAAACAAACTGCAAAGTATAAATTTGTGCACCTCTGTTATTTCAGAAATTCCGAAGGAATGTTATCCGTGTCTTCCGGCTTATTTGGTCGCAATTTTCCTAGCCTCCGTTAAACTGTGACTCTAATAACGAAATACGTATATTTTTCGTATGCGTCATGAAAATTTAAAAATCCTTCACTCTGTTTGCCGAGTAGTTTGCCAGGCACTCTTACTGGTGTACAAGGCAGGAGAAGGAGGCAAGTGTTGCGCCGTGCCGTGCTGCCTTATGCAAACCGAAGTCGTGTCACCAGATGTGGGTCACGCACAGACGGATAAGACGCCCTGAGGTTTTATCGCCTGCGACGCAATGCAATTACGGGCATAAATTGGCTTCGCATGAATATGCGGTGGAGGAAGCAGCGCCTTACCATATGGTATATGGCGCTGCATACTGATCCATAGATAACGAAGTCGCCCTGATTAAGCACACTTTGTTACAACTTTATGTAAAACGCTTAAAGTGAGATTTGGAAACTCAGCTTGAACTTAAGTAACGGAATAAATTCTGGGAAAACTATTTCCCATAAGGCACTTGTGGCGTTTCTACTAGCGTATTGGCTCTTACGTCTTTCGGTGCAGGAGTTTCATCAACCAAGTGTGTAAGTAGGCTGTTTAGATTTCTGTGTTGGTAACCCCACGTAGCGCTCCGTATGGAAACTATGTAAGTAGGCTGTTTAGGTTTTTATGATGGTAACGCCACGTAGCGCTCTGTATGAAAAGCACTGACTGTGCTGTGCGCAGTCTGTGGCTGGTTTTCATTGTTGGAATATGTGATATTGTAGTGTTGGACAGTTCGATGTGAAAGCGCGTAGCGTTGCGCAGTTGTAGGTGAGTCGCCAGCAGTGGTGGATGTGGGGAGAGAGATGGCCGAATTCTGAGAGCGGAAGATCTGGACGTGTGTCCGTCAGAAAAAGGAAATTTAAAAGAATGGATATCATGAACTGATATATATATATATATATATATATATATATATATATATATATATATATAATGACTTTTGAACACTATTAAGATAAATACATTGTTTGTTCTCTACCAAAATCTTTCATTTGCTAACTATGCCTATCAGTAGTTAGTGCATTCAGTAGTTAGAATCTCTTATTTAGCTGACAGTATTGGCGCTCGCTGTATTGCAGTAGTTCGAGTAACGAAGATTTTTGTGAGGTAAGTGATTCATGAAAGGTATAGGTTATTATTAGTCAGGGCCATTCTTTTGTGGGGATCATTGAAAGTCAGATTCCGTTGTGCTAAAAATATTGTGTGTCAGTTTAGGGATGATCAGAATAAGTAAAGAGAGAAATGTCTGAGTACGTTCAGTTTTGCTCAGCTGTTTGAAAATCATATAACGTAAGAGGTTTACCAGCACAGTCATTTATAATTTTTCCAAAGGGGACGTTTCAAGTGGCCTGAGGAAATGTGAGTCCTTCGCGATGTCACCGACTCAGCCAGAAGGTTCAGAAAATGGGACTTTAACAGTAATCCCCTCACAATTACGATTTTACTAATCGTTAATAAACCCTGACTTGTCTCAATGAAATCTGACTAATCAGAAGTAGATGAGGGGAAAAAATTCGTAATTATGAGTATTACCAGCAGGAAAACAGAAACATACCTAACATCGCTATCCTGTACCTCAATAGACGTATGTAGGGTAACTGAGGAACAAGACACTAGTATTACCAACAGCAAAAAGAACTACACACACACTCATCAATCTTGTATTTCGGGACACACTCACACTACCGAACAAATTCAGTAACTAAGCGTGATATTTGTAAAAAAAATAATTGTAGATAACATATCTACGCCTATAACGAATGTCAGGTTCTCTTTATTCATTGGAACAGCTGAAACCATACCCCCAAACGAACAAAAACCATCTCAAAATTGTCCCGAATGAAAAATAACTCTCCCCAAATATCTAAAAACCGCTCAGAAAGAAATTTAAAATCTATGAGGCATTACGCTATAGATTACTAACACCATCAGATCAAATGAAGAAAATTAAAACGTGTATACAATTTTTTTTAAAACGACTACCAACTACGAAACATGTACACGACTTCTTTTTTTAATGTCACATTCATTTAATTAAATTTAAGATTGGCGCTCCGTTTCCCGAGATAACCAATTTATTACCTATGGCTCAGAAATAAAATACCACCTATGACTTAAATAAGAAGTCATTGGTCAATGCACACGAGTTGTATCGCATTCTTCTGTTGACCCCGAAAAACTCACCCAGTCAAGTCTCACGGGCAACTAATAAACTGCTCTCAAATCAATAACAAGAACGTTTCTGCGGGAGCAAGAGACCACCCAGTGAAGTGTAAATCAGTGAACTTATTTTGAGAGGTCGATGTTTTTTGTTTGTTTTTCATTAGAGCTGTTACTTCCGACTGGAAACTAACTAAGTAATGGTTTCGAAGTATAGGTGGGTTTAATTTCTGACCTACACTTTGAAGTAAGTCTGAGTTCAAATAACGACAGCCCACGTCGTATCCATTGAAGAGAACACTCAAGTCAAATCTACTCATTGCTTGGAGCAGAATCTAAAATCATCATTGCTATATGATCTGGTAACGAATATATCAAAGTGCCATTTAAAATACCTGATTAGATATGAATTTCCTTACAACGTTGAAATACACAATTTAGCGTGACGCGGTGTAGATAAGTACGTAAGCCAATTAAACTTAGCACTGTCTTTCATTTTTATTCTTGTATGTAAGTTCAATCTTTGGCCATCGCGATTATGTGCTCTTTGATGCCTGCCACATTCTCGCACATCCGCCGGCTATCCGCTGTTGACAGCTCTATGCTCAGTCCATCCGAAGTAATACGACAACGATGCCCAGTAATACACATCGTGCTTTCTGCATCATCTTTCACAATGATTAAACACGGAATTTCCGCCAATATGGACCATGACTGCACTCTCAGCTGTCGCATAGAGTAAATAAGAGAAAATAAGAAATCAACATATATTGTCCTGGTCGGTTCTAATTGTGTCCGAATGTCATTTGGCATCCTTAACTGTGAATTTTAATGGTATATTCTTGAGAGTCTAACTGTTGTGCTACATTTTCATTGTTGACTTATTTACTAAACATTATTATTAGCAGTTTGTGACAGCACAGCTAACACAGCTAATGCGCAAGGACGACTTTCTATAACGAGTTATAGAGCCTTGAACGAGGCAGAAATTCCTGCTGAAGTTTTAGTAGGTGTCGGATAATCGGAGTTCAGTGATGGGGAGTTGGATCACGCAGAAGTTGAAGAGTCAAATGAAGCAGAAACGGAGGAACAAACAAACCATGTAGGTAACGCTCGAAATAAATATGTTCAAGTTCTGTTACAGTATATCTTCTAGAAGCTCCAAGACAATGTCAAAAGGAGTTTGTCAACGTAATTCATGAACGTAAGGAAATGACAACTCCCGGGAAAGTAACCACTATACGTGAATCACTCAAGAAATTTTTCATTCGTAAAAGTGTTAGGAAAATTGTTGACAACACAAATGAAGTAGCTGAACGAAAGAAAATGTATCTTTTGCTAAAGATTCTGAAAATATATGCTTTAATGGGTGTTTGCCAGACCACTAACGTTTCATTATCTCATTTACGGCCAAATTTATTGGGTAGAGGTACTGTGGGTAAGACAAGAGTGATAAGAGTTTATCAACTATTGAAGGTTCTTCGTTTGGATTACAGGGGCACCAGGGCAGAAAGACGAGTGAGTGAGAAATTTTTGGCCCTGCATGAAATATTTCAAAAATGAATGAAATCGTCGCAAGGTACTTACAAGTGGTCCATATGATACAATAATTGCAGTACCATTTCTTTTGAGAGGATGTAGACCATATAATGTTTTCATCAAAGACAAGCCTGGGAAATACGGTATATGTATGTTAGAATTCTCAGTAGGGCAACTGAATGAAAAAAGAGTTCAAATGACTCTAAGTACTATGGGACTTACCATCTGAAGTCATCAGTCCCCTAAACTTGGAACTACTTAAACTTAACCAACCTAAGGACATCATACACATCCATGCCCGAGGCAGGATTCGAACCTCCAACGGTAGCAGCCGCGTAGTTCCAGACTGAAGCGCCTAGAACCGCTCGGCCACCGCGGCCGGCTAACTGAACGATACGTAAGAAAAATACATGTGTACACTGCAGATGGCAGTAGACTTGCCATTGAACGAGGTTCCTTTGAGACTCAAATGGTTCAAATGGCTCTGAGCACTATGGGACTTAATTTCTGAGGTCATCAGTCCCCTAGAACTTAGAACTACTTAAACCTAACTAACCTAAGGACATCACACACATCCATGCCCGAGGCAGGATTCGAACCTGCGACCGTAGCGGTCACGCGGTTCCAGACTGACGCGCCTAGAACCGCACGGCCACTGTGAAGAGACTGATGGACGCTATAAGTGTTACAGGAAACAGCACACCAACGATTCCTTATCTGATTTACGGTCAAATTTATTGGGAAGACGAAGTCTGAGTAAGACAAGAGGTTTTCAACTACTGAAGATTCTTCGTATTGATGGTAAGGGCATCAGGGCAGAAGTGTAAGTGACGAATTTGTGGCACTGCACGAAGTATGTCAGGAATTAAATGAAATATTCACAAGGTATTTCAGAAGTGGACCACACTATACAATGCTATGTCTTTTGAGAGGATGTTGACCATTTAAAGCTTCCATCAGTGACCAGCCTGGGATATATGGATAATTGTTAAAATTCTCGTTAGTGGAACTGAAAGACACGCAATAAAAATGGAAATGTATGCTGCAAAAGACAGTAGACCTGTCTTTAACGAGGCCCCTTTGAGACTGTGAAGAGATTAATGGAGCCAATAAAGAATACAGACTACACCATCACAACTGATCGTTTTTACACTTCTGTGTAATTGACGGATATTCTGCACACAGATTACAGACTTACCTTAGGCAGATAACTGTATTCGTCCAAGTTTACATTCATTATTTTAATACAGGCAGATTTTGCCCTTGACAGGTGCACCATGTAACCTAAACTACCTTGGTGCTCTTAAACATCATACCAGTGTGATCACCCAGAGCATAAGAGGGGCCTGTAGATCGAGTATAGCAACATCGAAACTCCTATGATTAAAACCAGTAAATAGAGCAGCATGTTATCGTTGCTTCATAAAAGACGTAATCTCCGTTGTGACGACAACCTCGCTGCTAGCTTTGCCGCGACATTCCCTGGTAGTCCAGTGACCCGCGTGCCGCGGTCCGCGGGGACTGCGCTGCAGACGGACCGGCGTGTCGCACCACCACCCCCGCCGCCTCCACCTGCGCGCCGCCGCCGACGCCGCCACCGCCGCCCCACGCCGGGCGTGCGCCGTGCGCCGTGCCGCGGGGGCGGGCCGCAAGAGCCGCCTCTCGCTGCCGCCGCGCAGTGCGCCTCCAGCCCCCGGCCCAGAGACACGCGCCGTGACGTCACACCGCCCGCCTTTGGACGCTTCATCCCTCTTCGCCGGCGGCACCTGGCAGCCCGCAGGTAGGCGCCGTCGCCCTCCTCCGTAGTCTCCAAATCTGTCTCCCTCGAGACATACCAACAATATACATTCGTAAGCTTGGGTGTAAGGAGTCCTTTTCAGTGCATCATTTCATCGTTCTGTAAAATTAAGTAAATGGAAAGAAATCTAAAACTTTCCTGTTGGCTTTCAACGGCGTTATAAACGTCTACATCTGCACCTATGTTCCGCAAGTCAACCTATGATCGGTGGTGAGTGGGTGCTCTGTGTAGCGTTTTCACTTCAATCTTTCCTTGCTCCTTTGACGAATATTGCGCCGGATGAACATTTGTTCGAATGAAACTTTATAATCTCCATTCTCTCTAATTTTATCTTCCTTATGTTTTCACGAGATACACGTAAAGGAAAACAAGGTTGATTCTATAGGGAAGCACCGCCTCTAGCAATTCTGACAGATGAAACTGGCATTCTTGTAACGTCTGCCAACGTTTTAAATGGACATCTCCATGACGTTATCGTGTTACTAAACGATCCTGTGACAAAGCGCGTAGCTCTTTTTGGGATCTTCTCTGTCTCTTCCATTAGTTCTTCCTGGTAAGGATCCCAGACTTACGAGCGACATTCAAGTATCCGCAGAGCGAGGATTTTGTAAATTACCTCCATCGTGGATAAATGCACCTCCTGAGGATTCCAGCAATGAATATCAGTCTAACACGTGTCTTTTGGGATTTGTTTTATGTGGTCGTTCCACTTAACCCTTTCACAGGCATGGGGCTGTATCTGTTCCACGATACATTATCAGAGAACCAGTGGGAATTTGCTGCTTGTAATTCCTATGTATCAGTGGCCCACTAGGAAAGGCGGGCCTAATAATAATTTTTAGAATCTGAAACACTTAAATTTGTATATTGTGAAAATGGCTTGTCATTTGGAATAATCTTCCGAAATGTCAACTTTCTGTAACCGTACGATTCAAGTGCTTTTCTGAAAACATATAACGTGAATGAATACAGGGTGGATCATAATTAATGGCGTAAACGTACACACTTGAAAGTACACGAGATTACAAGCTAAAATCTCTCAGTAAACATACGGTCTCAAAGGCATACCTTAAGAACTACGAGTAATTTCTCATCTTCGAAACTACGAAATAAATCTCTTCTACTGCAAGTTCTTTGCTTTCCATATTTTGGGAAGTGGTAGTAAGGACCAAAATAAGAAATAAATGTCAACAAACATGTGCTCTATAACGCATACTTTAAAAGTTACAGAACTTGATCCTTAGAAGAGTTGTGTTTCAAAGTAACAAAGATGAGCAAGTGCTCATAGCTCTTAAGTAATGCACTTTAGAGCACATGTTTACTGGATATTTTTTTCTTATTTTGGTCCGTACTACCAGTTCTCAAAATATGGAAAGCAAAGAAGTTGCAGTAAGATAGATGTGTTTCACAGTACCGAAGGTGAAAATTGCTCGTTGCTTTTAACGTATGCATTTCCGACCCTATGTTTACTGAGGCTTTTTTGCTTCTAGTATCGTGTAATTTCAACGGTACGCGTTTACAGCATTTATTATGATACACACTGTATACACGATGATCATTCATTTCATTACCACTGGAAGATATTGGTCCCAAGCATAAATACCACTGGGAAATATATCTCTGACCCCACCCAGCGTTGGAAAACGAAATTGCGGGAAATATTTTTTTTTCATGTTCCTATTTCTGACGACAGCATTAATTAAAATAGCCATAAAGTAATGTCTTTCACCACAACAAAAATGTGGAAGTGAGTCAGATCGCTGCGTACTCATAGATATTTTCTGGTAAGGTCGCCAGAAAGATGAGTAATTTTCAAGTATCATTTTAAGGAGGCTCTTTTAAGATACCTCCTTCATGGGTGAACTACACTTCCTGAGGTTTCTGACAACTGTCTTTACTGCGATATTTTTCTTTGTGGTGGTCCACTTAACTCATTCACTGTCATGGCATCCTATGTGTCCCATGACAGGTTATCAGCGATCCAGTGGGAATTTCCTGCCAGTAGTTGCCATGCATCAAAGGTCCACTGTTAAAGGGAGGCCTAGTAACGGTTTGCAGAATCGATGTGACTGTTACATGACACAATCGACTTTGCATCCAGTGGTAAAGGGCTTGTCATTTGGAATAATAAAGGGAAATGTCAAATATTTGTAAGCACAGGGTGATCATTCATTTGTTTACCACTGGAACGCATAGGTCCCATGTCAAAATTAGCACTGGGAAATGTGTGTCCAACCTCTCCAATGGTTGAGAAACGAAACGGCGGCAAACGTTTTTTATTCGTACTGTTACTTCTGACTACAGCGTTAATCAAAATAACCACATATTAATATCTTTCACCACGTAAAAAACTGAAAATGTGTCAAATCGCTGCGTACGCATACTGAAAGGTGTTTACTGAATGTTACTGCATCTAGTGATTATTCCCCATCGCGTAAGGGTGCCCCTCTTAGGAACTATATGAAGCTCTTCTTATTACTGTTCCATGATGCCAATCTACATTTCCATTCTCCCTATGTTGTGTATCGAATGGTTCTTCTGGCACCACAGTCATTCTGCATGTACATCTACATCTACACTCCGCAAGCCAACTTAAGATGTGTGGCGGTGGGTAATTTGTCTACCAGGCTCACTTCACTCTCTCCTGTTCCCCTCGCGAATAATTGCTGGCAAGCTTCTGTGTGCACTCGAATCTTTCGAATTTTATCTTCACAGTCTTTTCACGAGATATACGCAGAATGAAGCAATATATTTAGTCACTCTTGTAGAAATGAATGCCCTCGTAACTTTTTACAGTAATCCACACCATGATGTAGAAGGCATCTCTTGCAGCGTCTGCCGTTTGAGTTGGTTTATCATTTCCGTGAAGCTTTCACCTGCTTACTTAATGAATATGAAACGCCCCGCTCTTCTTTCAGTTTTCTCCATTTCCTCTATCACTGCTATCTGGTACGGCTCCCAGATTAATGAGGAATATTCAAGTATTGGTCGAATAAGTGTTTCGTAAGTTACTCTGTTTCTTTAAGGGCTATATTCACTGGGTATTGTTCCAATAAATCAGTCTGGCAGCTGCCTTACTCGAGATTGGGTTTTTGTAGTCATACCACTTCAAATCGCTCCGTACACGTAAGCCTAGTGCTGGGTATCTTTTGAGTGTTACTGCCTCCACAAATTGTCCTTCAATCCTACAATCACACAATATAGGGTCTTTTTGTCATTGAATCAGCAATATGCTACATTCGTTTTCCTGCACCATTCACGAATGGCGCGTGTGGTGAATGACTTTCGGTAAAATTTCCGGTTTTCGTTTTTATGCTCTTCGGTCCGTAGACGAATTTGTTGCAGCTCTCCATTTTAACCTGTCCTGGGCAAGCCTCTTTATGTCTTCGAAACTTTTCTTTATATAATCTTCCTATCGTCATTTTGCGTCCTGTTTTAGGGAGGGAGCGATGTTTAAGTACATGTGCTTGAATGACCAGAGTTTGTTTGAATAAATTCCCTTTGGGAATTTTTTAAGCTAAAAATTGTTAAAACTGACGTTCCCATAGTACTTGCTGCAACCTCTTTAGGGCGACCAGTTTCAATTGCCCGAAGTCGACAGTTACAGAGACAATTTAAAAGTAGGTTCCAGTAGTAACTTTTAGTTTCTCAACAACAGGGTCTAGAAGAGAAAATAGTTTGTTGACTTAATTTTCTCTTTACATACGCTCCGGTAGCCTTTCCCCAATGCACAGTATATCTCTCGTAGCGTGGAGTTTGATGACCATCACTGCAATTCACACTAACGTGTAGTGGGTCCTTCACACACTCAGGATTATTGGAGCAGAGCGCGTTCGCAACAAGCGTCCTCACATCAGGTCTGCAGCATTCAGTTCGCGTTCACACCATCCTACAACAAAGCAGATTTCCCGCTGTCCTAAGCCAGCAGTCCGAGGGTGCATCACCAGATTAAGTAAATTTACTTATAATTATCTTGCCTTTGCTATTATTTCTGAAGTTATAAAAGGGAAAAAATCACTACGGATAAGATGGAAAAATGTGCCCTATAAACCATGTAACGCCTTAGTATGTTAATCTTTTGAAGGAGCTAAAAGCTGAAAAAGAATAACGGGTTAACTATCTAAGACGAAAAGACGTACATAAGGAGATATGATACCGTAACGAGAAAATCGGTAAGTGCTTCTGAAAGGCTTACAGTAACAGTGAGATGTTTGACAACTGGTAGGAGCTATGCTCATACGAATTCTGCTGCTGTGATGTCCCCCTCAACGTTGAGTCTTATCCTTCCGGAAACCTGTGCCACACATAAAGTACTGAAGCACTTCAGCGGATCTGTATATCTGGTGTGCGTCAGTTCAAGAAGCGCCAGACTTTGCACAGGTCGAACACAGGCAGTAACGCAGGCGAATGTGTTTCAAGTCGGCGATTCATTCACACTCATCGATTTGTCTCTGAGGACACTGTCTGTATAGAAAGAGCGATGCAAATAACTGAGCTTGTAAAGGATCTTAATGCGGACAAGGACAGGTCGGACGAGTGTTTTGCAAGCTGCTTGTACCGTGAATGAAATACACTTGCTTAAGATTCTTCCAATAAATCTCACCCCGGCATTTGATTTCCTCACAATTGGTTTCACGTCATCGGTCCACTTCAGGTCGCGCTGGAAGAACATTCCTTCACATCTTACAGTTGTTATTACCTGTAGTGATTTGTCACCAATTGCGTAAGCGAGCAGGAATGTTCTCTTTCACCTGTTATTCGCCTATTACGCGCCTGTTTATGTACCTGTTTATGGTGAGGGTGTACTACACAGCGTAACAGTGTAACGGAAAGAATGTCCGTCGAAAGTAAAAACTAGGTTCCGGCTTATTTCTGCTTACAGGGGTTGCACATGTTGGTGAACACCACCGGAGAACTACTTAAGCTGCAGCTGACAAGTATCTCCCAAAAGGAACGACTCGTGTGTAAAACAGTTGAAGAATGTTACGGACTGAAAATTCGGAGTACAAGCATGATACTCTATCTTGTGTGTTTGTTTCGTACAAATATTTCTTTTACTTTTGGCCTTGGTGGCACTGTATCGAACAAGACTTACGATGTAAATCGTTTCATTCTCAAATCAGCGCTTCCTAGATAACAATGAAAATGGCATTTTTGAAATATAATCGCCTTCTTCACTTCCGTGGGAAGCGTTCATCTATTGCACGGTCCTTGCGTCGTTTTACGCAAATTTCACTCTCGCTTGCTACTTCGGAAAGATCAGGACAGATTTTATCCTCGATCTTCGTCCATTAAAAGCATGTCATCGCGTGTGCGAGAGTAGTGACGCAGCACGTAAGATGTTGTTGTTATTGTGGTCTTCAGTCCTGAGACTGGTTTGATGCAGCTCTCCATGATAATCTATCCTGTGCAAGCTCCTTCATCTCCCAGTACCTACTGCAAGCTACACCCTTCTGAATCTGCTTAGTGTATTCATCTCTTGGTCTCCCTCTACAATTTTTACCCTCCACCCTGCCCTCCAATGCTAAATTTGTGATCCCTTGATGCCTCAGGACATGTCCTACCAACCGATCCCTTCTTCTAGTCAAGTTGTGCCACAAACTTCTCTTCTCCCCAATCCTATTCAATATCTCCTCATTAGTTACGTGATCTACCCACCCAATCTTCAACATTCTTCTGTAGCACCACATTTCGAAAGCTTCTATTCTCTTCTTGTCCAAACTATTTATTGTCCATGTTTCACTTCCATACATGGCTACACTCCTTACAAATACTTTCAGAAACGACTTCCTGACACTTAAATCTATACTCGATGTTAACATATTTCTCTTCTTCAGAAACGCTTTCCTTGCCATTGCCAGTCTACATTTTATATCCTCTCTACTTCGACCATCATCAGTTATTTTGCTCCCCAAATAGCAAAACTCCTTTACTACTTTAAGTGTCTCATTTCCTAATGTAATTCCCTCAGCATCACCCGACTTAATTCGACTACATTCCATTATCTTCGTTTTGCTTTAGTTCATGTTCATCTTATATCCTCCTTTCAAGACACTGTCCATCCCATTCAACTGCTCTTCCTAGTCCTTTGCTGTCTCTGACAGAATTACAATGTCATCAGTGAACCTCAAAGTTTTTATTTCTTCTCACTGGGTTTTAATACTTACTCCAAATTTTTCTTCTGTTTCCTTTACTGCTTGCTCAATATACAGATTGAATAACATCGGGGAAAGGCTACAACCCTGTCTCACTCCCTTCCCAACCACTGCTTCCCTTTCATGCCCCTCGACTTTTATAACTGCCCTCTGGTTTCTGTACAAATTGTTAATGGCCTTTCGCTCCCTGTATTTTACCCCTGCCACCTTTAGAATTTGAAAGTGAGTATTCCAGTCAACATTGTCAAAAGCTTTCTCTAAGTCTACAAATGCTAGAAACGTAGGTTTGCCTTTTTTAATCCTTCTTCTAAGATAATTCGTAAAGTCAGTATTGCCTCACGTGTTCCAACATTTCTACGGAATCCAAACTGATCTTCCCCAAGGTCGGCTTCTACCAGTTTTTTCCATTCGTCTGTAAATAATTCGTGTTAGTATAGTGCAGCTGTGACTTATTAAACTGAGGCCGGCCGCGGTGGTCTCGCGGGTCTAGGCGCGCAGTCCGGAACCGTGCGACTGCTACGGTCGCAGGTTCGAATCCTGCCTCGGGCATGGCTGTGTGTGATGTCCTTAGGTTAGTTAGGTTTAAGTAGTTCTAAGTTCTAGGGGACTGATGACCACAGCAGTTGAGTCCCATAGTGCTCAGAGCCATTTGAACTTATTAAACTGAAAGTTCGGTAATTTTCACATCTGTCAACACCTGCTTTCTTTGGGATTGGAATTATTATATTCTTGAAGTCTGAGGGTATTTCGCCTGTCTCGTACATCTTGCTCACTGAACGGTAGAGTTTTGTCAGGACTGGCTCTCCCAAGGCCGTCAGTAGTTCTAATGGAATGTTGTCTACTCCCGGGGCCTTGTTTCGACTCAGGTCTTTCATTGCTCTGTCAAACTCTTCGCGCAGTATTGTATCTCCCATTTCATCTTCATCTACATCCTCTCCCATTTCCATAATATTGTCCTCAAGTACATCCCCTTGTATAGACCCTCTATATACTCCTTCCACCCTTATGCTTTTCCCTCTTTGCTTAGAACTGGGTTTCCATCTGAGCTCTTGATATTCATACAAGTGGCTCTCTTTTCTCCAAAGGTCTCTTTAACTTTCCTGTCGGCTGTATCTATCTTACCCCTAGTGAGATAAGCCTCCACATCCTTACATTTGTCCTCTAGCCATGCCTGCTTAGCCATTTTGCACTTTCTGTCGATCTCATTTTTGAGACGTTTGTATTCCTTTTTGCCTGCTTCATTTACTGCATTTTTATATTTTCTCCTTTCATCAATTAAATTCAATATTTATTTTGTTACCCAAGGATTTCTACTAGCCCTCGTCTTTTTACCTACTTGATCCTCTGCTGCCTTCACTACTTCATCCCTCAGAGCTACTCATTCGTCTTCTACTGTATTTCTTTCCCCCATTCCTGTCAATTGTTCCCTTATGCTCTCCCTGAAACTCTGTACAACCTCTGGTTTAGTCAGTTTATCCAGGTCCCATCTCCTTAAATTCCCACCTTTTTGCAATTTCTTCAGTTTTGATCTACAGTTCATAACCAATAGATTGTGGTCAGAGTCCACATCTGCCCCTGGGAATGTCCTACAATTTAAAACCTGGTTAATAAATCTGTCTTACCATTATATAATCTATCTAATACCTTTTAGTATTTCCAGGATTCTTCCATGTATACAACCTTCTTTTATAATTCTTGAACCAAGTGTTAGCTATGATTAAGTTATGCTCTGTGCACAAATCTAACAGACGGCTTCCTCTTTCACTTCTAAGCCTCAATCCATATTCACCTACTATGTTTCCTTCTCTCCCTTTATCTACTGTCGAATTCCAGTCACCCATGACTATTAAATTTTCGTCTCCCTTCACTACCTGAATAATTTCTTTTATCTCATCATACATTTCTTCAATTTCTTCGTCATCTTCAGAGCTAATTGGCATATAAACTTGTACTACTGTAGTAGGCATGGGCTTCGTGTCTATCTTGGCCACTATAATACGTTCACTATGCTGTTTGTAGTAGCTTACCCGCACTCCTATTTTTTATTCATTATTAAACCTACTCCTGCATTACCCCTATTTTATTTTGTATTTATAACCTTGTATTCACCTGACCAGAAGTCTTGTTCCTCCTGCCACCGAACTTTACTAATTCCCACTATATCTATCTTTAACCTATCCATTTCCCTTTTTAAATTTTCTAACCTAACTGCCCGATTAAGGGATCTGACATTCCACGCTCCGATCCGTAGAATGCCAGTTTTCTTTCTCCTGATAACGACGTCCTCTTTGAGTAGTCCCCGCCCGGAGATCCGAATAGGGGACTATTTTACCCCCGGAATATTTTACCCAAGAGGACGCCATCGTCATTTAACCATACAGTAAAGCTGCATGCCCTCGGGAAAAATTACGGCTGTAGTTTCCCCTTGCTTTCAGCCGTTCGCGGTACCACAACAGCAAGGCCGCTTTGGTTAATGTTACAAGGCCAAATCAGTCAATCATCCAGACTGTGCCCCTGAACGTAAGATCACGACAAAGTAATGTACAACAGATTTTATTTGTGCACGGTGCAGGAACTCGGAGTTTCATTTACGATTATTATGTCTTTTAAAGAACTGATATCGCTTTATTTTTATGAATCAGAGGAAATTACATTAACAGTCAAATATAATTTTTAATTGTACTGTTTCTACTTTCAAGAAAAATTCATGAGCACGATCGGTAGTCAGCAGGCCAAGGGGTAGAACTACTTCACAGATCATAAGTTGAATGGATAACTCCCCGTGGTTATGCCTTTATGTCTGCAAACACTATTTTATTTTGCTTTTACTTTCTGCTAGCGAGAGTGACATGGGTCAATGCTAATAAGAAATGGTAATTTTTCACCTGTAATTGTATCTCCCCCACACGTACGCTATTATAAGAACTGAAATGGCAATCGAACATTGGGACTGTCATCATCATGTTATACCCAGTCTGAGATCTGCGTGCCTGTAAGCTTCCCCTTTTGTTAGGTTAACAGATTTAAACAAAACCAATGCAACAGAACTATTAATTTTAATTACTCTGACGAGGACTGATCACCTTAGAAACGTCGGTCACTCATTCGAAAATAAGCCCGTCTGTTTGCAAACACTGCGTGCGGTGTGCTACGTTGCTTTTGAAGTTTTTATTAACATAAAGAGCAATGTTGGTCTCCTGAACCGCCTTTAATGGTGCAGCGAACTATTTTCCTCTTCAAAGATTACTCAAATTATATAGACAAGCTCAGTGAAGCTAAATGTCCACAGACTCAAAGACAAGATTTGGACTCGGGTATTGCTCGCTATTACATGACTTTTTTTAAATAAACCGCAAACAGCTGTTGTATGACACTTTAATAGTACTACCAATTTCACAATGTAAGAGTTGCATCGTCAGGTACATTTTTGTTCAGATTATTTACGGGCAAAATTTGTGCGCATTGGACGTCCCATCATTCCCAGTCAGGCTGTAATAATTCGACAAAATAGTGACGAAAGTCGAAAGTTAAAACAGGCGGAATGAAGAAGACAGCCATAGAAAGTGGTTCAAATAGCTCAGAGCACTATGGGACTTAACATCTGAGGTCATCAGTCCCCTAGAACTTAGAACTACTTAAACCTAACTAATCTAATGACACCACACACATGCATGCCCGAGGCAGGATTCGAACCTGTGACCGCAGCGGTCGCGCGGTTCCAGACTGAAGCGCCTAGAACCGCTTGGCCACAACGGCCGGCACAGCCATAGAAGGAAGTCAGCTCGGAAAGCATCTCTTATATGTTTGTGAAAACCGTCATGGACGGATGGCGGCAGAATGATCTAAGAATAAATGTACCTGAAGATGCAACTCAAAAGTTGTGAAACAGGTAGTACTATTAAAGGATCGTACAACAACTGCTAGCTGTTAATTTTTCAAGAATGCATATCTTTCTATTTCCGATGCCCATATTACATAGTGTACTAATATAATATAAGGTAATTACTTTCACAAGTTTCATAAACAACCAATAAACTGGCGTACGGTGTTCTAAGTGTTCCACCGCTTTCAGACTCATTTAGTGGTATACGCTTTAATTTCGAGTTTCCATGTGATTTTCTGTCATACGTAATAGCTACTTATGTCATGGGATAGCGATGTGTACACATACAGATGGCGGAAGTATTGCGTACACAAGGCTTAAAAGGGCAGTGCACTGGCGGAGCAGTCGTTTGTATTCAAGTGATTCCTGTGAAGCGTTTTCCGATGTGTTTATGGCCACAGGACGGGAATTGGCAGACTTTAAACGCAGAATGGTAGTTGGAACTAGATGGAGAGGACATTTCAATTCGGAAATCGTTCCGCGACCCATAGTCTCAAGAGTGTGCCGAGAGTACAAAACTTGGGGCATTACCTCTCACAACGGAGAACGCAGTGGCCGACGGCCTTCACCTAACGACCAAGAGCATCCGCGTTTGCGTACAGTTGTCAGTGCTCATAGACAGGCAACAACTGCAGAAATCAATGTGGGACATACGTAGGACAGTGCGACAAAACTAGGCGTTAATGGGCTACGGCGGCAAACGACCGACGCGGGTGCCTTTGTTAATACAACGACATCGCCTGCAAGGCGTTCCCATATTGGTTGGGGTCTAGGCTGGAAAACCGTGGCCTGATCAGATGCGCCCTGACTTCAGTTGGTAAGAGCTGATGGTAGCATTCGAGTGTGGCGGGGACCCCAAGAAGCCATGCACTAATATTGGCAACAAGGCACTGTGCAAGCTGGTGGTGCCTCAATAATTGTGTGGGTTGTGTTTAATTGGAATGGAATGGATCCTGTGGTCCAACTAAACGGATCACTGAGTGGACTACTTGGAGACAATTTGCAGCCATTCATGGACGTCATGTTCTCAAACAACGATGGAATATTTATGGATGCCTATGGAACATGTCAGCGGGACACAGTTTTTCGCGACTGATATGGAGAACATGCTGGACAATTCGATCGAATGGTTCTGCCACCCAGATCGATAGACAGGAATCCCATCGTACGTTTATGGGACGTAATCGAGAGTTTAGTTCGTGCACAAAATCCTGCACCGGCAACACTTTCACCATTATGCACGCGTACAGAGGCAAAATTGTTCAATATTACAGCAGGGGACTTCCATCGAGTTGTTGAGCCCAAGCCACGTCGAACTGCTGCACTAAGCCGGGAAGAAAGCGGTCCGATTCAGTATTAGAAGGTATCTCATCGCTTTGGTTGCCTCAGTGCACATTCTCATTAAGAACAATTTGTGGAAAAAAATTTGTAAATTTATGGTAAGTCCAATGGGACCAAATTGCTGAGGTCATCGGTCCCTAAGCTTACAAACTACTTAATCTAACTTAAACTAACTTACGCTAAAAACAACACACACGCCCATGCCCGAGGGTCGACTCGAACCTCCGACGGGGCCAGCCGCGCAAGCTGTGACAAAGCGCCTCGCACCGCACGGCTACGCCACGTGGCTAACAATCAGTGGTGAAAGTTATTTTCTTATAAGGGGCAGACGGATAAAAGTAAGTGATTCGGTTATTATTTTAAGCAGTTTCCGTGACTGTTAGAGACAAGGCGGTTGATGCCTTCGTGGAAAAAATATTTCCGTTTGCATATGGAATCATGATAATATCGACGCTTTGCACCTCTTCATCCGAAGGAACTCGACAGCCAGGAATGTATTGCTTCAGGGTTCCAAAAATATAGACATCGCATTGGGTGAGATTGGAGCTTAATGGACTGTGAACAAAGGCTTCTGTAACGTGGTCGAAACAACCCTGGCAACCGCGGCCGTCGATTTGCTTCGGGCGAAGAGGTGGACGCCTCGTTACAATCAAGCCTTCCTAGGCAACAGAAAACAGTTTTTTCATGAAGGCATTGACTACCTTGTCACACAATGATTACGGCGATTACCTTTTGAATAATAAACAGTTTATTTACTTTTTTCCATCTGTCTCGTTTTCATTTGACTGGCCCTTATACAGACTGACTATCTTATTCTGAGACAACGAAACATCTCTAAAACTACACTTCGGATTAAGAAAAAATAAAAAATAAATAAATACGAGTTCAATATTTTGAACAAAATGTAGAGGGCGTGGGGGGGGGGGGGGATCTTTGAAATATGAAATACAAACATCCCATTTTGATTGTAGAATCGGATTATGGGAAGAAAAATGTGTAAATTTTGAATATTAAAACTTTTGTCTTCGCACAAGAGGTGACGATGTAGTCGACCAACAACACAATTGAATTCCAAAATGGTATTATCTCGAGAAAAATGTAGTGGATCAAAAAAGAAAACCAGTGGTGTGTGGCAAACGAATCAGTGACCTGCAATTTTCTCCGTGCTTTTGTTTTGTAACATTCATTCAGTCATTATCGTACCTGATGTCATGGCGTCCACCTAGTGCCTCATTACTCAAAGATATTCCTTCCTGTCCTAACTGCTCTGTTAGTTAGAAGGCAGGTTGTTACGATAGAAGAGAAAACAGAAATGGTTTACATTCGTGGAAAAGTTGTCAGCAATGTCGATAATGCTGTAACCCTTTATGTTCAACATTTTCCGAACAGGGTGCGACCGCGCACTTCTTTCTGACGGTTTATTCGGCTGTTCTCCACAGAGGAAACAGTGCCACCACAAAAAAAAACCTTACGAAGAAAACCTGCCGGAGAGAATAATGAAATTGCGGTATTAGCTGCCGTGAATCACAACCCACACGTTAGCACTCGGCAGTTAAGTCATAAATCGGGATATAGTCAGACTGCTGTTTGCCGAATTTTGAAACGTATAAATTATCGTCAGTTTCACATTACCTCCATCAGGAAGTTTATCGCTATGAATTCTAGAACAGAGTGACATTTTGACAGTGGTGGCTTGTGCAAATACAGAGAGTACACAATTTCTTTGTTCGAGTATTATTCTCTGAACAGACGTCCTTCACGAATCACATTACGATTCATCTGCACAACTTACATTATAGAAATGTAGATAGTCCACACGGGTTACGCCGAGCTGAATATCAGCATCCATGAGATGTAAATGTTTGGCGTGGAATAATCGGTGACAAAAGTCATTGGTCTATTTCTTATCGGTGACACCTTAAATAATGATAAATAACCAACACTCTTGCGGTACGATCTTCCACTATCGCTTACAGACCTCCCCGTGGAACTGCGATAAACAATGTGGTTTCAACACGACAGCACATTATTCTGTAGCAGCACGGGAAGTATTAGATCGAGTGTACAATCACACTAGACACTAGTGTGTAGGAAAACAAGAAACTGTCAGCACATCCAGATTCTTTATTCGAGACGTTAGTTGAGAAATGTCAAATTTATTGCTTCTCACCCACACTGTTCACCAAGCATGTTAAATTAAAATTTACGGGATGAATAGTATCAGACATTGTACTTAACCAAAAGACACTATCATACAAGACGTATGAGTATAATATTTAAGGCTATGAGGAGAAACAAAGTAGGGTAAGCGGCAAATATTCTGTGGTACAGGTTTTAGAGGAAATAATGTAATCATTTGGACTGATGTCTGGGAGTGTGGCGCCGGTTAGTTGGATAATGTGGAACTTGAGTGGGTATGTGTTCAAATATAACTGATGATATAGACCCATATGGGAGTTTTGAACTAAATGTTTATTTACCGTAGTGCAAATAGACTAAATTTTTTCCCTTCTTAGGCGGTATGTAACCATTATGTGTGGTCATTATATCTATGACTTCCTACAGCCTATGTTCAGATAAAGTCGAGCGTGACGCATGTAATCTTCAGCTCCTTTCGTGCTCAGTCAGTCTAGACACTATAGCCCAGCCTGTTTGACGAATGTACAGTTTGTTACAGTCAAAGCAAGCTATTTTACAAACACCACTATTACACAATAAATATGTTTTATCCTTAAATGTAAATTTGTTCTACCAATAGGTGCGGAAGAATCGATAATTATGGCGTAAAAATATGATTGCGTTAATAAATAATAGAAGGTAGGCTTACGCCTCCCATCAGTTCGTTGTGAAGTGCCTCTCATAGCCAGAAGCGACGCTGGCTAATTTGCTCTGGAATTTGTAGTTAAATTTTAAGCAACATGTTTAGAGAACCATGAACACATACATATGACATATCAGTTACATATGAATTTGCGACGGTTCTGAATTGGTGTGTTGACGCTGGAATACGAGCAATAGAAACGCTATTATGTAGGCACTTATGAACGGACGACAAAAAAAGAAGTAAATGGTGAGCAGTAGAAATTCCCTCTTTCCGTCTAACTCCTGAACAACAACGTACTGCGAAACTGATGGTCCACTCAAAATGGTTTAAATTTTGTTTCATAGCATGAAAATCATTACTCCATGAAAAGTCGATATTACAAAATCACAACTACTGACGGATTTTTTTGAACATCTGAGCCCAAGAATTGTTTTTCCTATTTCTTTCCTGCTGAGGAAATGGCAGTTAATCATTACTAATTCACATATTCATTTTGTTCTACGTTACTTGAAGGGGTATAGAGCTATGTCTGATTAATCTCATTTTCGTGTTACACTGAAATTTCTCGTTGCTTATTTGTAAAGGGCCCGTAGTCACCACGCAAGCGAATGAGGGTTCCACGAACGATATAAGAAGGAAGTTCTTGTGATCTCAGAATTGAGTTGTCAGCGTCGGGATGTCAAAGTGCCCCGCATGTGTCGATCGGAGATTGCTGAAGTTATACATGTATTCGGCCTTCTTGTTTTCCCAATAGGAACTCAGACCAACAGCTGAAAATCGGTTTCCGCTGCGAGGGTAGGGGATACCCACATAGGCAGTGGCAGGAGATGAACATGTCAACATTTCTCTACGTATTTTCAAGACTTACAGTCTCCTCGTTATTTTGAAATGTGTAAGTCGTATACATTGTTTTAACCAAACTAATTAATAACAAAAGTAATTTCAAGAACTTGCTGTTCATCATAAGAGTTTCCATTACCAGGATTTGAAACTCACTTGTTGTGGCCTTGGTCCCCTTTATGACATGAGAGTTTAGTTTCTACAAAAAGAGACACACATAATCGCATGTCTCCGCGTCATTTTAGCATGTGAAAATGGATTTGGCATATAGTACTTCACTCAGAGAAAAGCGTGTTTCCATATCCTTACTGCCGGCCGGAGTGGCCGAGCGGTTCTAGGCACTACAGTCTGGAACCGCGCGATCACTACGGTCGCAGGTTCGAATCCTGCCTCGGGCTTGGATGTGTGTGATGTCCTTAGGTTAGTTAGGATTAAGTAGTTCTCAGTTCTGACTGATGACCTCAGAAGTTAAGTCCCATAGTGCTCATAGCCATTTGAACCATATCCTTACTTAACAAAATCACGTCAACACTTTTTGGCTCTAACCGAAGACAAATTATTAATCGAAGAATACGACTGTAAGCGCATGATTGCAGAATTCACCTCACCATATGAAATGTCACTTATATGCTACGGTAGAAAGATACTCGTTTAGTTCTTAACAAGTTAATTAGAGACGAAATTACTCAGATAAATAGTCCGTCCATTATGTATCTTGTTATAATCTACAAAACTGTCATTCATCTACACAAAAATAAAATTGGTACTGACAGTGAAGCAGAAAGCAACTGTCTTTATGGTCTGATTTCCGTAAAGGGCAGAGTTTCAACAGAAATTTTAAAACGTGGGCTGTATCTATTTTCAACCTGTAGTCTTACGCGGCGTTGCAACATGTAGACTAAACTAGACCTGGCGGTATAGGCACACTAATGCTTACAATCATTTTAGAATGAGTCAGTCCAGCTGCGAACCACGTAGTTTTATATATGTTGCAAAAAGGGCCGATTAATTCTTGAGAAATGCGATATCGATAGTTACATTTATGTCAGCTATAACCTATTGCAATGTATGAGCAGTCATCCGGAATTACGGTGATTATACCACAAATCTCTGATGATCCATGAATAACAGAACTGATTCGTTGTAAATCACCAACGCTATGACAGTTAAAACCACATGTATCAGGTAATTAACTCTAAATATGGGGGCAACCTAAGATAGCTTTGACGTGATTTGGGATACATACGTTATGTAACTCTAAAGGGATAATACAGTCTGCTATAAGTGTAAATATATAATCTTTCTTCATATAGACGAATGACTTAACTTTTAAGTAAAATCATAGTTTGCGCCAAAGGAGAAGCTACTGAAAAACTGAACTTTTTTGAATGGAAGTTCACTGCCTCAAATTTGGCTGAAGTTGGTAGATATTTTCTGACGTAAATATCTATGGAGTAAAACGTTGTACAACTGCAAGTGCAGCGACTAAGAAAATCGTGAAGAACTTCCACAGTGTCGGAAATTATGCATCACCAAAGTGTAGACAGAAAGATTAAACTGGTACTGAGGCCGTAAGAGAGTAATTAAAAGACGTCCGCATCTATATTGTTACTTCCGTCAGCAGCATCATATATGGAAATTTATGGTAAGTTCTATGGGACCAAACTGCTGGCGTCATCGCCCAAGAATTGTTTTTCCTATTTCTTTCCTGCTCAGGAAATGGCAGTTAATCATTACTAATTCACATATTCATTATGTGATCTCAGAATTGAGTTGTCAGCGTCGGGATGTCAAAGTAGTGAGATCACACTACTTACTCTAATAAATTAACTTACGCTAAGAACAACACACACACCCATGCCCGTGGGAGGACTCGAACCTCCGACAGGCGGAGCCGCGCGAACCGTGGCAAGACGCCCGAGACCACGCGGTTACCTCACGCGGCAGCCTCATATAATTTACCATTAAAAAGCTACGGATGACACGTAATTAATTCGGTTTTTAAAGCCTCCAGTTACATCTCTTAAATCAAAAGAACACTATAAAAGATGAAATCTCATCATAGTCAGTAATATAATTTTGTTGAATACGTACGTATTTGCTCATTGTCATTACACGAAAAAGGCTTTGCAGATAATAATTTTTTAACGACAGCCTCTAATTGCTTCTGCGATCTGCAGATTTAATAATGTTAACACACTGTACCTAGTTTTAAAAGATGCACCTTCCTCGTTGTCTCTTATAAGACAGTAAGGGATAAACACCACACGCTATACTCACTACGCTAGAAATACTTTCTACCCAAAGGATGAATTTCCCCATACTATTAGACAAATTTACATGTTAGTACCGAGATCTAGTGGGGATTCAGAACTTATGATCACACGTATTACAGAACTTTCACTGCATATTTCGTCTACACCCTACTCCATCGACAAACGCACGCAAACATTTTGAATATCGAGTAAACGTATGGAATAATGCGGTTTACTGTGCGTTTCTGTGTGAGTTTTGTGTTCGTGTTCCCAAAGATAAGGGAGAGCAGAAACCTCACAATTCTTTTGTAACTGATATAGTTTATCTTTGGTCGTCCCTCTAACAATGCATATTAAAACTCTTATCTGCAGAAAGCTCCAGGTAGTGACACAGTGCCTACTGCACACATCTTTTGTTGTACTTAACGTGATCTGCGATTATGACATCATGACTCTATAGAACTAGCGCTCATTCGGAAACTAATCTTGACGTCTTCGAACGAGGGCAATGCGTCCGGATGCCTACGGTTTATTTCAGTTTCATGAAATAACTAAAAATTTGGCATTAGTACGCTACTCATACAGACAGCTCTGTTGTTGTCGGGCCTCTGTGACGAACCGCGAGGTCCAGTTTTGCCTCACGTCTACAGTCATGCGTTGTTGTGCGCCAGTGCAAGTCCACCAGTAAGGTATCACGCACGTTGCTGTGCGCTACTCAGCTGGTTCTTTAATCGAGAAAATGCTCTCGCTGTTTATGAACCAATTACACGCGCGCAGCGTCGATAAAAGGTTGTTCTGCGACACGCAAAGCGGCCTGCAGCTTTTTTTAAAGGCACATAAGATACCATGTGTCGCATCAGCTATCTGCCAGTTACCGTATTTCTGTTGTTAACTATGATGCAGCTTATAAACCTTGTACTTCAGGCAAAAACAGGTAATACAGCTTCGTTTTCAGTTACAAACATGAAACGTAGAAAATCAGGAAGTCAGCATTAACTCAAAAATTTAAGCGCCGAATGTAATGAAACTTACCCAAAGCAGCAACTATATTACGCAGCATAAAGAAATATTAAGTTCCATATCAAAGAAACTGCATTTGAGCTTAGATTGTGTACAAATAGAACAGATATGTTGGATTATTTTAGCGCTAGAAGTATCGATAAGGTATCTGATTATAAAAAAAAGCACTCTGTCTTCAGGCCACGAGTGGCCTACCGGGACCATTCGACCGCCGTATCATCCTCAGTGCTGGAGGTGAATAGGATGGGCGTGGGGTCAGCTCACCGCTCTCCCGGTCGTTATGATGGTATTCTTGACCGAAGCCGATACTATTGGGTCGAGCAGCTCCTCAATTGACATCACGAGGCTAAGTGCACCCCGAAAAATGGCAACAGCGCATGGCGGCCTGGATGGTCACCCATCCAAGTGCCGATCACGCCCGACAGCGCTTGACTTCGATAATCTGACGGGAACCGGTGCATCCACTGCGGCAAGGCCGTTGCCCAAGGTATCTGATTATACTGAACAAATATGGAGCACGTGCACCGACGATTCATTCCGCACTCTCCTGTCACATTAATCTGACCCTCTGTCAAAAGCCTGAATAACCGCATTTTCCAGCGCAGACTTCTGTGATACGTATAGGAAGAGAGTGAATGAAGTTTTAGAAAGTTCCGACAGGGATGTAGAGCCATGCCGACTGCAGTGCTGTGGACAGATGCGCTAGCCTTCTCGGTTGAGATCCTATGGCTCGAACAGCCCAATCAAGTTGGTCCCACAGACTCTCGAATGGATTTAAATCCGGAGTGTTTGGTGTCCAGGGGAGTACGTAAATGGATCCTGCTGCTCTTCCATATACTTTACATTGTCCTCTTGGTAGATGCCATCTTCGCGAGGAAAAACCAATTGCATGTGGGGGGTGGACATGGGCTCCAAGAATAGATGCATATTTGTGTTGATTCATTGCGATTTCCAGAATGACAAGATCATGCAGAGAATGCCACGAATAATTCCCTAGACCATGAACCCCCCCCCCCCCTCCCACCTGGGCCCTTCAGGCAGTTGTTACAGAGTGCTGGCATTTTGATGTGTCATGCCGATGGAATATAAAACGTAATTCACCTGGAAAGGTCACCTGTTGCCACTCAGTGGAAGTCTCGTTGAGTTATTGTCACGCAACTCCCAGCCATCGTCGCTGAAGGACTGCAGTCACCGTGGATGGATGAAGTAGTCGCCTGTTGTGGAGGTCCATCTGGAGCAACGTACACTGAACAGTCGTAGAGGAGACACTCTTGGATCATCTGGGGGTTCAGTTGCTCAACTGCACTGTTTTCTGCTTTATATACCCGCCACTGCTGGTGCTGCCACTTACCGTTTGTGACTAATTACTTCAAGGTGACGTCGAACATATGTGGTTGTCACATTAATATGACTGGATCGTGTATTACCTCCGGAGAGGATATTACAGAATAGCTACAGGCCTAACCAGAGAACCTAAAGCATTATGG
The DNA here is from genome assembly GCF_021461385.2 of Schistocerca piceifrons. Lineage (NCBI taxonomy): Eukaryota > Metazoa > Arthropoda > Insecta > Orthoptera > Acrididae > Schistocerca > Schistocerca piceifrons. The sequence goes on along the minus strand of NC_060139.1, from coordinate 1,020,404,390 downwards.
CAATTAAATCGCTCAATAACGCTGATCACGCCGTGTATTGAATTACTTGTGTAAAAAAAATGGTCCATCTACCAAACGAGTTCTGTTGGAGCAGCGATGTCGTCTTATGGAATAAAGCATAAGCTGGTGTACCTACATAAAGATGTACGTATGAATAAATAACTTCTGTTTACCGGCACAGTCAGAGCTCGTCATGAAAGCGTATGGGTATTTCTGCATTCGTATTACCCCAAGAATTGTAGCCTGGAGTAACCCTTTAACAGGTATTTGAGGGCTGGAAATGTTCCTAACAGCTGCTGAAGAAATCAAAACGCTACTTATGACCCCTTTTCAAGTCAAAACTTTACTACATTGCATTAATAAGCTCTCTCGCTACTAAATCTATGACAAGCTGTACGAATGTGTTTGCCATCATTCACGGAACCTTTAACAATACATACAATAAAATTAAAAGTGTGCGGAAGAGTTAGAAAATCAGAATCTTCCAAATTTTCGGATGTACGGTTTGATGAAAACTGAAATAGGGAGAACACGCGGTTTAGAGGTTTTTAAACAACACAGTCCAGTCGCTTGTACATACATCGAGTCACTGAAAACGTTGGGTAACATCAAGTTAGACATAGATTGTTTATTTCAATTCATTAATGACATTCATAATTACATTCAGGTGTAAATCACATTTACGAATGAGCAGTTCGTGATCGAAAACCGATCCATTAAGAATAAAATGTGGGGTCAATCCACGATGGTCTTGTATACAACATTTTAAGGAGTTACGTATTTTTCCTAAAGCATCAAAGTATAAATAATCAGTGGGAGTTGTGGAGGAATAACAACACCCTTAAGGACAGAGCAAATAACATGATTTTCTTAGTCTTCTTTAAAACTGAAGGGTGCACAATGCTGTTACTAAAATCTCTGAGAAATAGCACGCGCTGCTGCTACGGTCGTAGGTTCGAATCCTGCCTCGGGCATGGATGTGTGTAATATACTTAAGTTAGTAAGGCTTAAGTACTTCTAAATCTAGGGGACTGATGGCATCAGATGTTAAGTCCCATAGTGCTCAGAGCCATTTGAACCATCTGAGAAATAGCGGAGTTACATTTGAAACTAAGCAGAAATAATGCATACAGGTTCGGTTTCGGGAACAGCAGTTTTATCTTACCTTACACCACTTCAATTCTCCCTTAGGAGTCATGTCTAAACATTCCTGTACAAGACTCCTGTAGGGATTCAACATGATGTCCCAGAATTAATTCTCGCTGCTGTGACGCTGAGAGAGCAAACTGGAGGTCTTTGAATGGACAGGATAAAACTTCATTCAATAACGTGTCTGTTCAGGAACGCCACCTCTTCTGTTCCACAGAAATTTTTTACAAAGAAATTTGTGGCTTACTTAATGAAAATGTATTAGACAAATACCTCTTGTGTTGAATCTAGCCTACTATGGACTAAATATAGAATTCATTTCCCCGGTAATGTCTCGGTTTTCCTTCCCCGCATTATTAATTTTCTCACTGTACTGTTTCGTCTGTTCTTCGGGGAAGACTGTTCTACGTTTGTTTTTTCCATTTCTTTCAAAATCTTCAAATTTGTTAGTTTTGAATGTGAAGTTTTCTCTGTTTTCTATATCTACTTCATGAACATTGATTTCATCTAGATTTTTTTGAATTTTAATCCGACAGTCATTTTTCTTCTATATGTTTAGTAATACTTATCTGGCTAACCTGTTTTCCTGTGTTCAATTCACTTTTTAAAAAAGTGTCGGATCCTCTGAGGAATGGTACTATTCATCGAAACAAGAAAAATAAGTCCATTAAAAATGGGTCTCGAAACCCATACTTTGTGAGATACGTCCAATAAACATGTCTCCCGAAATGCATACTTTGTGCAATAAACACATGTTTAAAGGTGGTGTTCAACGAGGCGTCCATTTACGACAATGCACCCCTCTGCCCTCTGGCGTAAGGAATGAGTCGCACTTTGAAGTATACCCGGTTGTTGTTGTACCTGCTGGCACGCGTTAATGACGCGACTCTATAGTGTCCACACATCGTTGATTGGCGTGGCGTAGACGAATTCCTTCAAGTGTCCCCATAACTAAGACTCTAGGACATTGAGATCTGAGGAATCAGCATAGAATTATATTCGATTGTTTTAACGATCCGTACTAAGTACAATAAGGCGTGCGAGTGTTCATCAAACGTAATATGTTTACAGTCCTGTAAACACAAATGTCGTCATGTTGGTAGGCGAGAGTATCCAATGCATATTCATCACGAAAATGTAGGTGAAAGCGCATCACTTGATCTCCAAGAATTTTAAAGTAAATCAATCTGGTTTACGTTCACGCTAATTTGAACGTCATCATAGAACAACCTTTCACCAGAGCTGCACGTTCCACAAAGAAAACCTTTACAGAGACACACCAATTGATGTAGGAAGCCTACGGTGGTGAGTGTTTAAGCCATACTCAGTTTTAGGAACGGTTCACACGGTTTAAAAATGGCCGAATGGAAGTTAATGATTACCCTCGTTCAGAACGCCCTTCGACGTCTACCGACGGCGTTCATGTCAGGAACACCAACGAAACTGTGCGTGCCAATCAAAGACTGACTGTCCGAGTGATTGCAGAAGAATGTAACATTTCAGTTGGATCATGTCGCGAAATCCTGACACAGCCTCTTGGAATGCATCGTGTTGCCACCAAGTTCGTCCCACGGCGCATGAATCAAGACCAGTAAGACCTTCACCTCGCAATCTGTGAATAGCTTTCGGATTGCACAAATGAGAGCGAGATATTCCTTAACAGAATCATAACTGGTGATGAGGCATGGGTCTAAGGTTATGATGTTGGGACCAAGGTTGAACCTTCACATTGGGTTGGGAAAGATTCTGCAAGATCACAAAGAGCTCGTCCGGACAGGTCAAATGTCAAAGCCATGTTGATAGTTTTCTTTGCCTTTAAAGGGTTAATTCATCATGATTTCGTGCCATAGGGAAAAGCTGTTAATCGATGGTACTACCGGTACGTGTGCGACGCCTGCGAGAAAATATAAAACGGAAACGGCCTCACGTGTAACAAGACTATTCATTACTCTTGCATCACGACAACGCACCCGCACATTCATCCCTATTGGTGCGTGACCATTTCACATAAAACGAAATCACAATGCTGCCTCGTCCTCAGTCTCTCCAGGCCTGACACTCGCGGACTTTTTTTTATTTCCGAAGTTGAAAACCCAGTTCAAAGGACGAAGATTTGCAACGATATACGAGATAAAAGAAAATTCGGAACAAGAGGCGTAGCAAGACAGCTGTTTCTTGAGAATATCTTTATTCTATCGCTCCACTAGTTTCGGCGTCACATTACCGCCATCTTCAGCCCAACCACTGCCAAAAGACTATTTGATTTTCTTGACGCATTTACTGTGGAGTCCTTGTTACTAGCATACTTTGGCTAGCTTTCAGCAGGACTCTATACTCGACACGGTGTACTGACGAAAGCTAGTAGTAAGGATCCCACAGTAAATGCTCGAAGGAAACTCTTTTGGCAGCGGTGGGGCCTGAGGATGGCGGTGACGTGCCGGCGAAACTAGTCGTGTGACAGAATAAACACATTCCCAAGATATAGCTGTGGTCGTACTTTTTCTCATATTTCGCCGGCCGCGGTGGTCTAGCGGTTCTAGGCGCTCAGTCCGGAACCGCGCGACTGCTACGGTCGCAGGTTCGAATCCTGCCTCTGGCATGGATGTGTGTGATGTCCTTAGGTTAGTTAGGTTTAAGTAGTTCAAAGTTCTAGGGGACTGATGACCACAGATGTTTGGTCCCATAGTGCTCAGAGCCATTTTTTCTCATATTTTCTCATACGTACGAAGACGACGTTCGGAAGGGGAAAAGGCGTTGGGAGTAGTGTATCAATTATGGAGGAGATTGTTTCGCAGAGACAGTTTGCAGTAAGTAAAAGGTAAGCGTAGAAAAATTTCATCGGCAAAGTTCGGAATTTTTTGAACGAACCTTGTATAAAGGAAGGTAGATTCCTTCATCGGTGTTGCAGAAGATTCGAATAGAAACTTTTTAAACCGGACTGAATTCATACTTTGTTGTCTTAATTACATGAAGGAAAACTGAACGTTGGTCTCTGTGGATCGCAGTTTTGCATCTTTGATCTATATCTTGTTTCTAGTTATGGTGTTAACTCCAGTGGACGTGTCATACATGGGTGTTCGGTATGTAATGCAAGATATTTCTTTCTCAGCCGATTTCAGTTTAAATAATGCGGGTTGTGGGACATCGTGAAATATTTCCGCTTCAGCCCCCATAGTTTCGTGAAGTTCCGACAGGTGGCACGCACTATACGTAGCTTTCAAAATAGAGTTTGTAACGAAGAAGCGTTTTCAAGCAAGGAACTGTCATTGAGTTTCTTGAGGTGGAAAACAAAAGATCGTAGATATTAATATGCGCCTGCATAATGTCTACGGCGACCTAACGGTGAACAAAAACACGGAGAGTCGTTGGGCGACGTGTCTGTTTTCACCGTAGCAAGGTCGCGCAAACCTGTCCTATTGCCCGCCTGCCAGCCAGCGGTGACTCCAATAGTCTTGGAACGTACCGACTCTCTTATCCGAAGAGAACGACGTGTCACACACAATCACCTCACTGCTAAACTGGTTCAAATGGTTCAAATGGCTCTAAGCAGTACGGCACTTAACATCTGAGCTCATCAGTCCCATAGACTTAGAACTAGTTGAAACTAACTAACCTAAGGACATCATACACATCCATGCCCGAGGCAGGATTCGAATCTGCGACGGTAACAGCCGCGTGGTTTTGGACCGAAGCGCCTAGAACCTCTGGGCCACAGCGGCCGGCCGCTAAACTGGACGTCTCTGTTGGTAATGTTGGCACACTCGTCTACCACATCTTGGACCTACTGATAACAAACAGACCCGAACTTTTCGACTCTGTAAGCGCAGAACAGGGAATCAGTGATCATCCCTGAATATGGAAGTAAATAGGAATATAAAAGAAGGGAGGAAGGTTTATCTATTTAGCAAGAGTAATAGAAGGCAGATTTCAGACTAACTAACAGATGAAAACGAAAATTTCTGTTGCGACACTGAAAATGTTGAGTGTTTATGGAAAAAGTTCAAGGCAATCGTAAAATACGTTTTAGACAGGTACGTGCCAAGTAAAACTGTGAGGGACGGGAAAAACCCACCGTGGTTCAACAACAAAGTTAGGAAACTACTGCGAAAGCCAAGAGAGCTTCACTGCAAATTTAAACGCAGCCAAAACCTCTGAGACAAACAGCGTAAGGAGGGCTACGCGTGAAGTGTTCAGTGAATTCGAAAGGAAAATTCTATGTACCGACTTGACAGAAAATCCAAGGAAGTTCTGGTCTTACGTTAAATCAGTAAGTGGCTCGAAACAGCACATCCAGACACTCTGGGATGATGATGGCATTGAAACAGAGGATGACACGGGTAAAGCTGAAATACTAAACACCTTTATCCAAAGCTGTTTCACAGAGGAAGACCGCACTATAGTTCCTTCTCGAAATCCTCGCACAAACAAAAAAATGGCTGGCATCGAAATAAGTGTCCAAGGAATAGAAAAGCAACTGAAATCACTCAACAGAGGAAAGTCCACTGGACGTGAAGGCATACCAATTCGATTCTACAGAGTACGCGAAAGAACTTGCCCCCCTTCCAACAGCCGTGTACCGCAAGTCTAGAGAAACAGAATGTTCCAAATGATTGTAAAAGAGCACAGGTGGTCCCAGTCTTCAAGAAGGGTCGTCGAGCAGATGCGAAAAACAATAGACCCATATCTCTGACATCGATCTGTTGTAGAATTTTAGAACGTGTTTTCTGCTCGTGTATCATGTCATTTCTGGAAACCCAGAATGTACTCTGTAGGAATCAACATGGATTCCGGAAACAGCAATCGTGTGAGACCCAACTCGCTTTATTTGCTCATGAGACCCAGAAAATATTAGATACAGGCTCCCAGTTAGATGCCATTTTCCTTGACTTCCGGAAGGCGTTCGATACAGTTCCGCACTGTCGCCTGATAAACAAAGTAAGAGCCTACGGAATATCAGACCAGCTGTGTGTTTTTAGCAAACAGAACACAGCATGTTGTTCTCAATGGAGAGACGTCTACAGACGTTAAAGTAACCTCTGGTGTGCCACAGGGGAGTGTCATGGGACCATTGCGTTTCACAATATATATAAATGACCTAGTAGTTAGTGTCGGATGTTCCATGCGGCTTTTCGCGGATGATGCTGTAGTATACAGAGAAGTTGCAGCATTAGAAAATTGAAGCGAAATGCAGGAAGATCTGCAGCGGATATGCACTTGGTGCAAGGAGTGGCAACTGACCCTTAACATAGACAAATGTAATGTATTGCGAATACATAGAACGAAGGATCCTTTATTGTATGATTATATGATAGCGGAACAAACACTGGTAGCAGTTACTTCTGTAAAATTCTGAGAGTATGCGTGCGGAACGATTTGAAGTGGAATGATCATATAAAATTAATTGTTGGTAAGGCGGGTGCCAGGTTGAGATTCATTGGGAGAGTCCTTAGAAAATGTAGTCCATCAACAAAGGAGGTGGCTTACAAAACACTCGTTCGACCTATACTTGATTATTGCTCATCAGTGTGGGATCCGTACCAGGTTGGGTTGACAGAGGAAATAGAGAAGATCCAAAGAAGAGCGGCGCGTTTCGTCACAGGGCTGTTTGGTAACCGTGATAGCATTACGGAGATGTTTAGCAAACTCAAGTGGCACACTCTGCAAGAGAGGCGCTCTGCATCGTGGTGTAGCTTGCTGTCCACGTTTCGAGAGGGTGCGTTTCTGGATGAGGTATCGAATATATTGCATCCCCCTGCTTATACCTCCCGAGGAGATCACGAATGTAAAATTAGAGAAATTCGAGCGCGCACGGAGGCTTTCCGGCAGTCGTTCTTCCCGCGAACCGTACGCGACTGGAACAGGAAAGGGAGGTAAGACAGTGGCACGTAAAGTGCCCTCCGCCACGCACCGTTGGGTGGCTTGAGGAGTATAAATGTAGATGTAGATGTACCAGTTGGAGTACTCAACGATGTGTGCCCGCTGGTTTCCTCGCCTCCTAATAGAAGACCATAAAGAGCAACGGAGGACCATTCTCATGAAGGATGTGGATGATAGGGACGTTATTGACGTAGCAGGTCAATGGCTCTGACGTCGACCCGTAGAGTGGTAGCCAGTGGGCATACAGGTCCTCCCTGTCAGGTGGCGTAAGGCTGTCGCACTGAACGGAGATTATGCTGAAAAACAGGGTTTTGAAGTCAGAAGATTGGGAGATAATACGGTGTATTGGAACCCTGGAAAACAAACGTACCTGCCTACGGGAAAAAATGTGTTTATTACTTCCCGAAAGCCCATCGTACAATAATTCGCTGTAGCATTCACAAGAATAACTTCGATAATTATGCCAGTTACTGTGGCTCATTATAGAACGTAAGGCGCCATTTCGTTGGCATAAACTGAATGTTTACCCAATTCCTTCTGAGTAAGAAAGGGAAATATGGCGGAGTTTATCGTCTGACTTTTTATGTGCAAGAAACTTATTACCCTCAGTCGACGCTATATTGTGAGTTAGTCTTCCCTGCTAATTAAGTTAACAGTCCAGTTCTAATTGGAAGGACATTTCATGGCATTTCTGCGTCCCACAGTGTGTTTTAAGTCAAAGGCTGCCATTAACTGCTACTGGAATTACAACGCCCGGTACAATGCGAAGTCGCACTGCTGCCGAGACAATGAGATCGGATTCGGAAGGAACGGAGTTGAAATACCCGGCCTGCAGTCGTGATTTAATTTTTCCTTCGTTTCCGTAAATAACTTCAGGTGTATGGAGGAATGGTTCATTAAATCAAGCTCTTCCCCTCTCTTGTACAGACTGAGAGCTTCATATCTTTCTTCGTTCCATCCTTTTTGCCATTAGACAGTGCCGCCTTCATTTCTCTGATGGCCAAGATAGGGATCAACACAGCCTGTTATCCCTTCCATTTGCTCACTTGTTCATACAAAAAATTTAACGCTTGCAGCTATCTGCGTTTTTAATGTTTGGGGTTTGTTATCTTCTTATCGAGGTTCTTGTCAACTTCTGTTCATGTAATGCTCTCTTCGACTATAGCTTTAAAACTAAAGGTAACCCAGTCTTATTTCAACGTGCCTGTTCAGACCTACTATACAGGGTGAATCATTAACTATTGTCATCTAGAATAACTCCGAAAGTATGATGGGAGCTGAAAAGTTTGTGGGATAGATGTTGGATGGGACAACAGGGTCCATGATATGACGTTGCTTTTTTGTTGCTAGGTGGGGTCGCGTCAGAGATATGAAGGCCAACTTTTTTTTTTAATGGAATGCTATAGTGTGTTACTTATTTTCTGATAGTGGCTATCGAAAGGAATCCAGTGATGTGTAATAGTAAAGTCTTTGGAGGTCAACGAAGGTCAAAATGTTGTTCACCTAATGACATGAGATATTTGTTCATCTGAATATATGTTTGTAATGTCACGAAGCCGGTCGTGAGTCCATTAAAAAGGGTCTTCATCCAGCTGAAGTGGTTCTCTGATTTCCAAGAATTATAATGTTGCTGTGATTGGAAGCTCCCGCACGTATGTACGTGTTAGTCTCTCTCCATTGTAAGTTATTGGTCAGGACTATTGTAATCCGTGAGGACCCTGGGATCAGTTTCAGTATTGTCATGGCGGTCGTGGAATGTGTAGAATCATTTTATAAAGCCCTGAAGTATTCAGAATGTTATAGAATTCCAGCATTAATGGCCTGTGTGAATAGACTGAGAGGAACCATACAACTGATACATGCTGGCTTTGTTAAAACCTTTATGGGGATGTATTTAGTCCCGGAATATTCCTCTATTGAGTTGTTTGATTGTTACGATATATCTAAAAACATATATTTCCAGACAGACACAAACACACACATTCATACACACACACACCCACACACGCACACACACACACACACAAACACACACACACACACACACACACACACACACACACACGAATCAAATACGTTTTCCCTCCAGCTCCCGCATCAGAAAAACTCGCTGCAAACATTCAGAATTAGTGCCACAGTGCACAAACACAACACAATGAACAAGTGAACAGCGTCAGTAAGAGGATGGCGACGTATGTTTTCCTAAATCTCGCTTTTGCTTATGAAAACATGTGAAAGTGCTCGAGGCATATGAGAAAACGTTGCATTTACCCTAAAGAAACACACCAACGATGTAAAACGTAAGTACTTAACATTCACTACTGTTACTCACTTAAAAAGTATACGAGGTACAATAACAATCTCTCTCCGAAGTAATATTCTTATTCTTCAGATTACTTTGCAAGTGTAAAGTTACCAAAATATAAATCGCATAAGAGTGGGCTATCAAATACATTTAAAACTTACGCTACATCCTGTACAAATTCACATCGGGAATCACAAAAAATTAAAAATGGACATGTCATCATTTTTGAAGGCTTAAAATAGAAAACAAGCCAAATTATTTGTATCATATTTTACACAAATAATACGAGACCAGCAGAAGATGACACATATATACGAAACATTTTCGGGTAAAGAATAGAACAGAAGAAAAGCCACTGCGTTTCGCAGAAGAGGAAATTTTGTAAATAAATTCACAAATTCTTGGACATAGTTGAAAAGCGTGGCACTACTTCAGTTGTAACTGTGCTCATTCTGTAATATAGTGACAAAAGCAGGTCTTTCCGTATGTCAGCGTAATAACCTGAAAAAATCTGTATCAGCACATGTTGCTACGATATGTCGTTCTGATACGAGTTTATACTAATTTTTCGAGATTTGTTTCTTTGCGGTTCTATAACAGATTATATGTAATGATGAACATCATGTAACGAGCCTGTTTATATGTTTGTATGTTGGCAGCGCTTTAGACTGCATTAATATCACTGACAGCGCTATGCTCCCTTGCTAAGAGACTCTGTGGCTGGAAGGACTCGCAGTTAGAAGTTAATACTTAGCAGTGACGTAGGTTAGTAGCAGTGTTAACGAGAGCGGACGATCTGGACGTGAGTCCGTCATGGAGACTTAATATCGGTTGGACATGGATTGCAAAATGTGGCCGGCCAGAGTGGCCGAGCGGTTCTAGGCGCTTCAGTCTGGAACCGCGCGACCACTACGGTCGCAGGTTCGAATCCTGCCTCGGGTATGGATGTGTGTCATGTCCTTAGGCTAGTTAGGTTTAAGTAGTTCTAAGTTCTAGGGGACCGATGACCTCAGAAGTTAAGTCCCATAGTGCTCAGAGCCATTTGAACCATTTTTGTAAAATGTGGGTAATGCAATTATTGACGATTATATAACTTTTGGAACTGGATGTCACATGATTAAGGTAAAATCTGCTAAATACATTGTTTGCTCTGATATAAAATCTTTCCTTTGCTAACCACATTCCTATTACTTGTTAGAGCCTACAGCATTTAGCGTCTTTTTGTTTAGCTTGCTGTATACCTACTGTATTTGCTGTAGTTCGTGTCATGAAGATTTTCTGTGAGGTAAGTGACTTATGACATGTTTGGGTTATTGTTAGGATTTCTTCTAATTCAGGGACATTCTTTTGTGTTAATGAATAGTCAGACTGCGTTATCCATGTATATTGTGCGTCATTAATGAATGGAATAAGTTTTAGCTGTATTTCTGAGGGAAAATTCTGTAGGTTAGTGTTCAAACGATAAAGGTAAGCAAAGTGACAGTACGTCAGTTTCACCCAGCAGTTTTAGAAGGTCCAGTTGCATTAAGGAATTTATGTAAAAGCGTAAAAGTTTCACCTTCTCAGTTCCTTCAGTTCAAGTAAGAAAATAATACTTAGAAGTTTCAGTCAGTGTAGGAAATCATACAGTCACGATGACAGAGAATTACTACAACAAATAAACTGCAAATACTGGTACGTTAATAAACTCAGTGTAAATAAGGAGAGAAAATTACTGCTAACACTAAGAACACAATGTGTACTACATAATGAGATAACAATAGGAAACAAGAGTTTTGCGATAGGAACTCCCACCATTATATCCTCCGGTCTGGAAACTGAGTACTGGATGCCCTGACTGGGAAGTGTGCTTAGCTGCTGGTAGTGGGGGAGCTCCCAGGCGGCACGCCGCATCCTAGCGCCCCCTCGCGCGTGTTAGTCCCAAGGCGAATCCAACTACAAAGTGATTGCGGAGCACTCCAATCTCACGCCTCAACTATTCCGTCGATTTACTGCCGCCTCTTACCTGCGTCCACGTGTCGCTATCCGAGTAACCCGATACAGGCTACTTAGAAAATGTACACTGCCTGACAAAAAAAAGTGAAGCACCCAGGCTGGAGAGGAGGAAAAAAAGCAATGGGACTTCGAGGGCTGAGAGGGTATGTATGTTATTTGTGATTAAAATATCGAGTAAAATTTACTACGAACTTGCCAGTAGCACCACTTTTACCCAGTAGAACAGGCTCCGATGGAATCCCTGTCAGATTCTATACTGAATTTGAGGTTGAGCTAGCCCCTCTCCTAACTGTAACCTATCGTAGATACCTCTAACAAAAACCTATGCCCAGTTACTGGGAAAAAGCGCATGTCACGCACATCTAGAAGAAGGGTAGTAGGTGTGACACACAAATCTACAGTTCAGTATCCTTGACATCAGTTTGTTGTAGAATCTTAGAACATATTCTGAGTCAAACATAATGAATTACATTGAACAGAATGACCTCCTCAGTGCCAACCAGCATGGATTTCCAAAACATCGATCATGTGAAACCCAATTCGCACATTTCTCACATGGTATACTGAAAGCTTTGGATAAAGGCAACCAGGTATATGCAGTATTCTTGATGTGACTTCTGAAATTTTCCTGGCGTATTTCTTCTTCCGTAATTTTCGGGTTTGCAGCCGTATTCCATCAACATTCAGCCACGATTTTTCGGCCCAGAGACGTCCGGCCATCCACTACGATTGATGGTGAGTAACACTAGTGCTTTTAATTATTCGACTGCAAAAGCTCTGTCGTTCTTACTCAAGCCGTATGTAGGTGAGTGCTGCCACCATATACGTAATTCCAAGGATTTTATCAATCGTTTGAGGACTGTTAAGCTGAGCAGCTCGGATTTACTAGTTAGCTTCGATGTGGTCTCACTTTTTGCCAAAGTGCCTTTATTTGACTCGCTGCATCTTATTGGTAACTTGTTCAGTGATGATTTGACGGCTTTGCTTGAATATACTCTTTCCTCAACTTATTTTTTACTTAATAACGAATTTTTTCAACAAACTGACGGTGTTGTCATGAGCAGTCCTTTGTCCCTGTGGTGGCCCATCTTTTAATGGAAGACTTTGAGGGGTAAGCTCTCGATTCTGCCGTCTTAAAGCTTACGGATTTTTAGCGTTAGGTAGATGATACTTTCATTGTATGGCCTCGTGGCAGACAATAACTGGAAATAATCCTTTGTCGTTTAAACTCTTTACATGAAACATCACGTATACTATGGAGATTGAGAAAGATGGGACTTTTCCCTTTTTAGACGTTTTAGTACGCCGTAAGAATAATAGGTCTTTGGTACATTCGGAGTACAGAAAACCCACACATACAGACCCATATCTTCAGGCATCCAGCTGCCATCACCCCGCACAAACCGCCGGTGTTCTCAGCACATTAATTCATCGGCCTCATGTAATGTCCGATGCTGATAGACTTCACGAGCCGGCCGCGGTGGTCTAGCGGTTCTAGGCGCGCAGTCCGGAACCGCGTGTCTGCTACGGTCGCTGGTTCGAATCCTGCCTCGGGCATGGATGTGTGTGATGTCCTTAGGTTAGTTAGGTTTAAGTAGTTCTAAGTTCTAGGGTACTGATGACCACAGTAGTTAAGTCCCATAGTGCTCAGAGCCATTTGAACCATTTTTTAGCCTTCAGGAAGAATTAGTGCATCTGGAGAACGTTTTTAAAGAGAATGGCTCTACCTCGCGTTAAATACGGAAGGCCATGGCAATTATAATAACAAGAAGCAACGCTCTGAGTAGACTGATGACGACTATAAATCAACTGCGTTCCTTCCACATACCGGGAAAGAATCTTCTAAAATAGGCAGATTGCGTAGGAAGAGTAATACCAATGTCATCTCCTGTCCACCAGCAAAGAGCAGGGCCTTATTCGGATCCGATAAAGGCGGTTTACAATCGAGGAAGGCGGGTGTTTATAAAATTCCCTGTGAGTGTGGCTCAGGGCATATACGTCAGACGACACGAACGGTCCAGGAACGATGTGTAGAACACGGAAGACATAACCGTCTGCGATAACCCTTAAAATCAGGAGTAGCAGAACATTGAATTTCCATGGAACAATCAATAGAATACAATAATACCAAAATTTTAGCACCAGTTTACTGTTTCTGGAACTCTGTAATCAAAGAATCTGTGGAAATACGTTTTGCTGGCAATTTAATGTGTTGTGATAAAGGCATTCAGCTGTAAAAAAATTGGAATCCAATTATTAAAACTATGCAGTCACAGTGGAATCGACATGCTCAGTTGACAGCGATTAGACTGTTCTTGCTTCACCAATGAGACAGCAAATGCAACTGGGCAGCCTCGCGCATGTAACCTCCTAATGCAGTCGCCGTAAACTGCCAGTACGATTGGCATGCGCGGAATTCGCTATAAATACCATGGCTGCACCAGGTCTTTTCAGTTCCGCTCCCACCCGCTTTTACAAGGCCCTCCACATCCTCTAACGCCATGCTCTCCACCCTGCCTCCTGTATCCGCCTTCCTTCCCCCACACAGCTCCTGTATGACCTCATCCCCTTCCCCCACCTCCTGCTTTTCCTCCATCTCGCCATCCTTTACACTATCCGCAGGCTTGATCCCCCAACCCCCTGGTTTCCTCCTTCCTCTCCACCTCCCGCCCATTGCCTTGCCTCTATCGCTGTATTCCTCCCTCTTTCCACCTCCACACCCTCCATCTCCTTCATCAGGGCAATTTCCAGCACATCCCTCTCCTGGATGTTGAACTTCGCCGTGACATCTACCCTTCCTTCCTACTGTAGCCTGGCCTTGTTCCCTCCCTCTCCAGGGCCCCCTCTTCCTGTCTCCTCCTTCTCCCAGACCAGATTTTCCTCCTTCCCTCCCTCAGTCCCTGCATCCCCTCTGTGGCTGTTTTCCTCACCCATTCCTTGCCTCCCCAGCCCTCCTTTGGCGCACCCCATCACTCTTTCTCTCCCCTTCTCCTCATCTCCTTTTCCCCTTTTGCCCTTTCCCCTTGTCACCCACCATGGCAGGTCCTCCCAGGTTTATACTCATTATCAGTGTGATAATGTTGTAAGTAGGCTGTTTAGGTTTTCTTACTGGTAACGCCACGTAGCGCTCTGTATGAAAATCACTGGCTGTGCTGTGTGCAGTCTGTGGCTAGTTTGCATTGTTGTCTGCCATTGTAGTGTTAGGCAGCTGGATGTTAACAGCGCGTAGCGTTGCGCAGTTGGAGGTGAGCCACCAGCAGTGGTGGATCTGGGGAGAGAAATGGCGGAGTTTTGAAATTTGTAAGACTGAATGCCATGAACTGCTATGTATATTATGATTTTTCAACACTATTAAGGTAAATACATTGTTTGTTCTCTATTAAAATCTTTCATTTGCTAACTATGCCTATCAGTAGTTAGTGCCTTCCGTAGTTTGAATCTTTTATTTAGCTGGCAGTAGTGGCGCTCGCTGTATTGCAGTAGTTCGAGTAACGAAGATTTTTGTGAGGTAAGTGATTTGTGAAAGGTGTAGGTTAATGTTAGTCAGGGCCATTCTTTTGTAGGGATTTTTTAAAGTCAGATTGCGTTGCGCTAGAAATGTTGTGTGTCAGTTTAAACACAGTCGTGTACAATTGTTCAAAGGGGACGTTTCAATGTGTTAGTGTTGTGTTTCGGAGCCGTTATACAGTGTCATCTACTGATGTGGTTTTAATTGTGTGCTCAACAATATTGTTCAAGTTTGTGGGATCCGTACCAGATGGGAATAACAGGGGTTATTCAACGTACAAAGAGAAGAGCAACATGAATTGTCACAGGTTTGCTTTATACGCGGGAGAATGTCACAGAGATACTGAGAAACTCTTGAACATAGACGTAAACTATCCAGAGAAAGTCTATTAACAAAGTTTCAAGAAACAGCTTGTTCTAGGAATATACTACAACCCCCTACGTATCTTTCACATAAGGATTAGGTCAGAATAATTACTGCACGCGCCGAGGCATTCAAACAGTCATTCTTCCCTCGCTACATACGTGAATGGAAGAGGAAGAAATCCTATAAACTGGTACACTGGGACGTACCCTCTGCCATACACCTCACTGTGGTTTGCAGAGTATAGATATAGATGCAGATGTATATGACGTTGCACTCGCTCTGACCTGGATGCATTTGTTGTCATAGAACTGTTGTATTTTCTTCTAAGGCAAACGGGGCTCACAAATGTTGGAACTGGTCCTTGACTTCCTGTATATTGGCAAAGAGACGGAGTTGGAGATGGTCCCACACATGGTCTGTCGGGGACACATACGGGGATCTTGCAGCCCATGGGAGTACCTCAAAATCAAGCAGATGCTTCGTAGAGACACGTGCCATGTTTCGACGAGCATGGTTCTGCTGAAAAATGGCGGTACGGTACTGTTGCTCGAGAGGTACCGTTTAGGATGCATGACATCCGTGACGGTGGTTATACAATCAGCGTTCCTCAGTCACTATCATCCATCCCATGAAATCATACCCGATGTCCCACACAACACGACGCTAGGAGTTGTCTCCCTCCAAAATAATGGAACAATAGAACCTGTCTCCAGATCGCCTCCTGACTCGCCGACGATGGTCATCCAGAGTAACACGGATAAGAGAGTCATCAATGAACACACTGTGACGCCATTCATCAGTAATCCATTACTCTCCGTCATGCTACCAGTCAGAACTCCGCCTCTTTGTTGTAGTATTAATGTTGTCCGAGCAGCACGGTAATTGCATAGCCCTGCTGCTTCAAGACAACAACCAACCATGTGTGATGACAGAGGCAGATGGCAGGAATGCTGCGTCGTCCGAACAAGACACAGGCGTAAAGATGCGAACTGGTGCCAATACCATAGAGACTCTCAACTTGCGCGAGTTCCACCAATGACACAGGCGTCACTGAGGATGAAGATATCGACTTCACCCCGGCGAACTGCCAGCCGAGTACAATCCACCAATGAGCGGACTACAACGGACAGAAGCCTACTCGGAATGTAGAAGAGCAGTTCTCGCCCACTTGGTTATAGTTCATTATCCATGGCTGACTTAGACAGGAACGTCGTTTAGTGAACTCCTAGAAGTTAACAGACAGTGATTGTAAATCGAACTTGCTATGAACTGTGAGGTTTACCTACGATTGTTTGCATTTAGCAAAGATACGTAAACCTTTTTAACTCGTTTGTATGACTTCGTTACTAATTTATTGGCGTGCTGTAGAACCGTCGTTCTCCTATCCTGTTACCTGACCCTGGGGCGTAGCTGTGTAACAGTGGCAGGGAGAAATTGTCTTAGCGGTGTACTTCACCAGAAGCCGTTTCACCAACTCACAAACTCGGCCTACGGTAACAACAGTGCCAACTCAGCTTCCACAGCAGTAGCGACGAGGACTTTGCCAAAAAGAGTCCATTACTTGGTGTCTGACGGCAGGTGCAGATGTAAAAGTGTTACGGTGTGCTTGGTGCACAATGTGGCGAACCTTCCAGGTGGTGGTCAAACAAGGTCGACCGGAACCATGACGACGAAAATTTCTGCCCTCACGTTCCTATGCAGTCCAATACCGTGTGACCACCATTCGATCAGCCTCCCAAATACGGAACTTCCAAGCACTGCCAGGTGCTAGCAACGCAGTCCTTCGCGAGTACGTGGCAGATCCACGTCCTTCACAGTGATCACACAATACCTGATGCTGTTCATGCCCCTCACGTACCCTAGCAGACCTTGCAATAACATTAATCACGAACAACACAAATGCTCTCTGATGGTTGATCTACCTGTCACAGAGCATTGCAACTCTATGCGTTTACATAACCGACAGTGGTGTATACGGAAGTTAGAAAGACATCCGGCAATGTCTTTTGGATGCTTCACCTACTTTGTCGGGCAATGTTCACTTGTTTACTATTTTAGGGGCGGCCAATCGTCATACAAATTCGTCACGGATGTCAAACATGTCTTCCTATATTCATAAGACTCCATTCCAACCTCATACTGCACTGAATGCGTTACCGGGAGTCACCTATTTAGCGGGAAAGAAATTTGTTCAGAATTTCCTTAGGATTCAAAATAACATCTTTGCAACAATGCGAGACCTACTACCATCAAATTGTGCCGAAACAGAAGACTTTCCAAGTGAACTATGCTTCTTTCTCGAGCAGTTTGTTTCCTGTGCGATCGTTGATTTAGATTTTTACACTCCTGGAAATGGAAAAAAGAACACATTGACACCGGTGTGTCAGACCCACCATACTTGCTCCGGACACTGCGAGAGGGCTGTACAAGCAATGATCACACGCACGGCACAGCGGACACACCAGGAACCGCGGTGTTGGCCGTCGAATGGCGCTAGCTGCGCAGCATTTGTGCACCGCCGCCGTCATTGTCAGCCAGTTTGCCGTGGCATACGGAGCTCCATCGCAGTCTTTAACACTGGTAGCATGCCGCGACAGCGTGGACGTGAACCGTATGTGCATTTGACGGACTTTGAGCGAGGGCGTATAGTGGGCATGCGGGAGGCCGGGTGGACGTACCGCCGAATTGCTCAACACGTGGGGCGTGAGGTCTCCACAGTACATCGATGTTGTCGCCAGTGGTCGGCGGAAGGTGCACGTGCCCGTCGACCTGGGACCGGACCGCAGCGACGCACGGATGCACGCCAAGACCGTAGGATCCTACGCAGTGCCGTAGGGGACCGCACCGCCACTTCCCAGCAAATTAGGGACACTGTTGCTCCTGGGGTATCGGCGAGGACCATTCGCAACCGTCTCCATGAAGCTGGGCTATGGTCCCGCACACCGTTAGGCCGTCTTCCGCTCACGCCCCAACATCGTGCAGCCCGCCTCCAGTGGTGTCGCGACAGGCGTGAATGGAGGGACGAATGGAGACGTGTCGTCTTCAGCGATGAGAGTCGCTTCTGCCTTGGTGCCAATGATAGTCGTATGCGTGTTTGGCGCCGTGCAGGTGAGCGCCACAATCAGGACTGCATACGACCGAGGCACACAGGGCCAACACCCGGCATCATGGTGTGGGGAGCGATCTCCTACACTGGCCGTACACCACTGGTGATCGTCGAGGGGACACTGAATAGTGCACGGTACATCCAAACCGTCATCGAACCCATCGTTCTACCATTCCTAGACCGGCAAGGGAACTTGCTGTTCCAACAGGACAATGCACGTCCGCATATATCCCGTGCCACCCAACGTGCTCTAGAAGGTGTAAGTCAACTACCCTGGCCAGCAAGATCTCCGGATCTGTCCCCCATTGAGCATGTTTGGGACTGGATGAAGCGTCGTCTCACGCGGTCTGCACGTCCAGCACGAACGCTGGTCCAATTGAGGCGCCAGGTGGAAATGGCATGGCAAGCCGTTCCACAGGACTACATCCAGCATCTCTACGATCGTCTCCATGGGAGAATAGCAGCCTGCATTGCTGCGAAAGGTGGATATACACTGTACTAGTGCCGACATTGTGCAAGCTCTGTTGCCTGTGTCTATGTGCCTGTGGTTCTGTCAGTGTGATCATGTGATGTATCTGACCCCAGGAATGTGTCAATAAAGTTTCCCCTTCCTGGGACAATGAATTCACGGTGTTCTTATTTCAATTTCCAGGAGTGTATTTTCTGTTTCTATAGCTGTATAAGTATATTATATTATTTGTCATTGTCGTTACCATTTTGGGTCTATTACATGACAGTAGGTATGGCTATAGGAAAAACAAAGATGCAGGAGAGATAGTTCTGTCGTTGTGCCTGATAGTGGAAGAAATACTTACGAAAAATAAAAAAACCGCTCTCGGTATTTTTCGATCTAAAATCAGAGTTCTACGACGGAATATGGTGCAAGATTTTTGATATTCTAGGCATCAGCTTTAACGAAAGAAGTTTAATGTACAATATTTATAAAAACTAAGAGGGAACAATAAGAATGGAAGACCAAAGGCGTAGTGCTTGGATGAAACAGGGCATAAGGCAGGAATGTAGTGCTTCTGTTCAATCTATGCAACGAAGAAGCAACGGTGGATACAAAAAAATAATCTGCAATGAGATGGAATCTCAAGGTTAAATGATATCAATAATAGGGTTTTGTTCATAGCTGTGGTTCAGCAGTTGCAGAATATTCCGACGAAGATAAAACGTCTGTCGTCAGCTGCAGCTGAAAGCTGAGTCTATACCTTTGTTGAGGTATTCTGCAGCTGTGATCTGCAATTATGAACAAAATCGTCAATTCACTGTTTAGTCGGGTAATGGTTCAAATGCCTCTGAGCACTATCGGACTTAACTTCTGAGGTCATCAGTCCCCTAGAACTTAGAACTACTTAAACCTAACTAACCTAAGGACATCACACACATCCATGCCCGAGGCAGAATTCGAACCTGCGACCGTTGCGGTCTCGCGGTTCCAGACTGTAGCACCTAGAACCGCTCGGCCACCACGGCCGGCTTTAGTCGGGTAAAAGAAGGTGTTGCCACCTACAGGAATATTAACCTTAACATCATTAGATCTAGCCAACGTATTTCTTTCAATAATCACTGTCTTCTGCTAAATCCGATTCATAAATATGTGTCTGCTTATGTGAAAATCCCGAAAAATTGTGGTCCTTCACCATTATGAGGAAATGTGTGTCCTACTTCATTAACAATGAAATAAGTACTCTTTATGGGAGGAAAGACTTTCTCAACTGTAAAATCTAGCTTTTGCATTTAGTACTCAGTGGGTTATTGCATGCCATGCAATTTGCCATTATCGTAAACTCAGTTCATGAGCGTCTAATTGTGAAGCAAGATTATATCTTTCAGCATCACCATAAAAAACTTTCAGCTCTTAAATACGCTAAAAAGACCACTGTCATGTGCAGCTAACGATTGACTTTTTATCTTTCCTGGAATGATGAGATTACTCAGCATATTGCTATCCTCAGTGTAAGTGAACAATGATAGCAAGATACGTTGAGTGTAATGAAGAGTGTAATGACTACAGAATACTGATTCAGAGAAAGACAAACGTAGGGAGGGGTACCTGAAATGAGATTACAGATAAAACTTAATACCAAAAATTATGACGATAAAGTAGAAGAAGGAATAGATTTTGATACCTTTGATGCAAAATAACACATGATGGACGATAGAAGGAAGATATATGAAGCAGCGTAGCACAAGCTCAGAAGGCGTTGAAGAACAAAGAAAACTGCAAATATCGAACATCAGTCTTATTTAGAGCAAGAAATTTCTAAGAATGTATAGCTGGAGCCCGAAATTCTATGGTTGTGAATCACGGAAATCCGCAGACGAAGTGGACAGAGGCGTTTCAGATGTGGTGTTACAACGTATTGTTTTACTTTTGACTTGAGTATAGCTGCTCCAAATTCTGACTATTGCTTTTTAGCAACGTAATTTTACGATGTAGCAACTGTTGATTCTGATGAAGATACCTATAGTAGGTGGCCAAATCTAGGTCAATGTACCTAACATTTATCTTCACTGGTTTGCTATTTTCACAAGCTGCTAATAAAAGTGACCCGTATATAGAATAAATTTCCTTTAATTTACGTCTATGTTCACGAACTTTTTGTTCACAGATTACCGGTATCGGTCTATAATGACAATCTTCAGATTTATGTTTTATAGGACATTGTTCTTATAAAACACAGATCTGAAGGTGGTCATTATAGACCGAAACTGTTAATCTTTGAACAAAACGTTTGTGACCATAGATATAAATTAAATAAAATTTATGGTTTGCTATTTAATCTAGTATTGAAACTAGTATACTGTTGCTGAATAACAGCCATGTTCAAAACAAACTGTTACAGAGATATGTTGACGAGTAGTTGGACTGATAAAGAATGAGGAAGTTCTTCGCAGAACCGAAGTGGAAAGGAATATGTGGAAACACTGACCAGAAGAATGGAAATGTCTTAAGACTTCAGGGAATAACTTGCCCGGTACTTGACGAAACTGTAGAAGAGGGAGCACAAATCGTAGGATAAGACCAACACTGTAATACGTTCAACAAATCAGGACCTTGGGTGTGAACTGTACTTTGAGATCAAGAGTTTGGCACAGGAGGGGCGTTCCTCATCGAACTAGTCAGGGGTGTGAGGAAAAAAGGTTAGTGAATGCATGGTGCTCACAATGACTGATTGATGGGCTTTTGTGTTTGTAAGTGGATAAATGGTCGGAGTCACGCCCCAGGCCAGGGAATCGCTGCATGGTGTTATCTTTAGCCACACAAAAGAAATCTTTCACAGTGGTTGCAGTGTTACTGGTGCAAATCAGATTTTTTTTCTTTTTGTATTTCCTGAAATTTCTATCACCAGTTTTCTCCTCCGATTGCGAAAACATTCTGTTGGCACCCACCTACATAGGGAGAAATGATCATCACGATAACATAATATAAATCAGGGCTCGCTCAGAAAAATTTAAGTGCTCGTTTTCGCCGCGCGCTTTTGGAGAGTGGAATGGTAGAGGCAGCTTGAAGGTGGTTCATTAAACCCTCCGCCAGGCACTTTATTGTGAACAGGAGAGTAATAACGTGGAGGTAGATGTAAACGTAATATGCTTAATACAAGGGTTGCCCAGAAAGTAATGCACCGCATTTTTTTCTCAGCCGAAAACATTGCTATGAATGCGAAACGTTACATATGTATTATTTGAAGTCTCCTTAGTGAGCGCACCAAGTTTCCGTCACTTTCGACAGATAGCATAGCTACAGGACAGTTTCAAAATGGCGTGCGTAGGTGATGTACGTTACAAGCAACTTGCCGTCATTGAATTTCTCACTGCAGAACAGTTTCTTCTGTCTGGAGTAGGACTTAGCTCGTCACCACTGGTTCCTGACTCCAGCGCCATCCTCCCTCTCAGACTTTTTATCTCAGGTATTATTTATCTGCGCTTCTCTTGTTGTTTATTTTCTCTATTCCCACGACCTCTTAATTTGTTCGTCCTGTACTTTGAACTTGATTTGGGGCCGCTCATTTAGTCACATTTCTTTGTCACTCACAGTATATCTGTATCTAGCTCTAAATTTATATCTGTATTGACCTTTTGCTATCAATCTCTACCATTTATTTTCTTTAACTGATACGTTTTTAATAGGTACACGCTTACTACGCTCCATGTACACTGAAGAGCCAAAGAAACTGCTACACCTGCCTAATACTGTGTAGGGCACCAGCGAGTACGCAGAAGTGGCGCAACACGACGTGGTATGGACTCGAATAATGTCTGGAGTAGTGCTTGGGGGGCATTGACACCATGAATCCTGCAGGGCTGTCCATAAATCCGTAAGAGTACGAGGGGGTGAAGGTCTCTTCTGAACAGCACGTTGCAAGGCTTCACAGATGGGCTCAAAAATGTCAATGTCTGGAGAGTTTGGTGGCCAGCGAAAGTGTTTAAACTCAGAATAGTGTTCCTGGAGACACTCCGTAGCGCTTCTGGACGTGTGGAGTGTCGCATTGTCCTGCTGGAATTTCCAAAGTCCGTCGGAATGCAGAATGGACATGAAGGGATGCAGGTGATCAAACAGGATGCTTACGTACGTGTCACCTGTCAGAGTTGTATCTAGATGTACCAGAGGCCCCATATCACTCCAACTGTACACGCCTCACGCCATTACAGAGCCTCAACCAGCTTGAACAGGGTCCATGGAATCAAGAGGTTGTCTCCATACCCGTACAAATCTATCCACTCGACACAATGTGAAAGAAAACTCGTCCGACCAGGCAACATGTTTCCAGTCCTTAACAGTCCTTTGTCAGCGTTGACAGCTCCAGGCGAGGGGTAAAGCTTTTTGTCGTGCAGTCATCAAGGGCACGCGAATGGGCCTTCGGCTCCGAAAGCCCATATCAGTGATGTTTTGTTGAATGGTTCGCGCTTCGTACGCTGACTTGAAATCTGCAGCAGTTTGTAGAAGTGTTGTACTTCTGTCACTTTTGACGATTCTCTTCAGTCATCGTCGGTCCTGTTCTTGCAGGATCTTTCTCCGGTTGCAGAGATGCCGGAGATTCGATATTTTACTGGATTCCTGATATTCACGGTACACTCATGAAATGGTCGTATGGGAAAATCCCCACTTCATCACTACCTCTGAGATGCTCTGTCACATCGCTTGTGGGCCTACTGTAACACTACGTTCAAACTCATTTAAATCTTGATAACCTGCCACTGAAGCAGCTGTAACATGCCTAACAACTGCGTCAGACACTTGTGTTCATGCCGGCCGCGGTGGTCTAGCGGTTCTAGGCGCTCAGTCCGGAACCGCGCGACTGCTACGGTCGCAGGTTCGAATCCTGCCTCGGGCATGGATGTGAGTGATGTCCTTAGGTTAGTTAGCTTTAAGTAGTTCTAAGTTCTAGGGGACTGATGACCACAGATGTTAAGTCCCATAGTGCTCAGAGCCATTTGACCCGTTTTTGACTTGAGTTCATAAGCGTTGCCGACCGTAGTGCCGTATCCTGCCTGTCCTGTTTTACATATCTCTGTATTTGAATACGCATGTTTGTACCAGTTTCTTTGGCGCTTCAGTGTACTTTAGAAAGAAAAACGGTTTATTTGTAGAGTCTAAGTTTGATCTTTAAGGTTAATTCTGTAATATCTAACAAGGTAAAAAACGACTGTGCCACCACGGTGGTCTCGCTCCTTTGCTCCGCGTGTTGTATCTGAGCGTCAGCTTTGTTAAAAAGATAACTCATAAGTTTTTCAGCGCGCTATCCAAACTATTTTATGTGCATCTGTTAATTTTCCCTGCAGAGGTTTTCTTTTGATCGTGTAGTACAACGCTGCTCTTTTCTACGCCTTTAAGTTTACTTTCTTCTGTTCGCACTGCTCTGTTTCATTCAGTTGTGCATTCTGTCTGCTGTCTGGTATTTCCCAATTGTAAGGAACGTACTATCAGAGGTGCTAAGGGTACGTGTTTATTCACGTAGATGCCTTCAGCAAAACTCTACGCACATAATAAATTCCGCCGCAGCGTTTTTCTGTGTGTTACGACTAATCTCACGAAGTACTTTAGGGATTTTGATACGCTCTTCAGTAGCAGACAGACTGAGTCCCAAGGAACGTTTGTGGATGTAATTTAGAATTATAATAATCATGAACGTGCAACATATGTATTGTAATCTGTTTCATATTTAATTACCGTTTGGAGTGGTATATTTCACAAGGGAGGTTGCCCATCACAGTCCTCCGTCGCCCTCAGATTGTAGACAGCGCGTCAGAAACTGAACACAGATCAGGCATTAAAAGAGGAAGAAGGTATGAAACTTCCTGGCAGATTAAAACTGTGTGCTGGACCGAGACTCGAAATCGGGACCTTTGCCTTTCGCGGGCAAGTGCTCTACAAACTTAGCTCCCCAACCACAACTCACGCCCCGTCCTCGCAGCTTCACTTCTGCCAGTACCTCGTCTCCTACCTTCCAAACTTTACAGAAGCTCTCTCACGAACCTTCGCTCTCCTTCGTGTCCCGGTCCGGCACACTGTTTTAATCTGCCTGGAAGTTTCATATCAGCGCACACTCCGTTGCAGAGTGAAAATCTCATTCAGGAAGTAGATATATTTAACTGTGAGAAAAGACGCAAAATAGAAAAAGTGGATAGTTCACGCTCAATACGTCCAACACCAAGCGAATAAGCATAGCCACGGCGTCGTGGTTACGTGGTGACGGTGCCGGGCTGCGAAAGGAGTGATCTATTCTCAAATCTCGCTCGTGTCCATTTTTTTCTCACAAAATTACGGTTGGTTGGCTGGTTTCCATTGGGAAGGGGACCAACCAGCGAGGTCATCGGTCCCATAGGATTAGGCAAGGAAGTCGGCCTTGCTATTTGCTATCTCAGAGTGACCATCCTGGCATTTGCCTGAAGCGATTTAGTGAGATCACCGAAAACCTGACTGGACGTGGGTTTGAGCCGTCCTCCTCCCGAATGGCCGCCCGGTGTGGCCGAGTGGTTCTAGGCGCTTCAGTCTGGAACTGAGCTGCTGCTACGGTCGCAGGTTCGAATCCTACCTCGTGCATGGATGTGTGTGATGTCCATAGGTTAGTTAGGTTTAAGCAGTTCTAAGTTCTAGGGGATTGATGACCTCAGATGTTAAGTCCCATAGTGCACAGAGCCATTTGGACCATCCTCCCGAATGCCAGTCCCGTACGCTGGCCACTCCGCCACCTCGCCCCGTTCACAATTATGAACTGTCTGTCTACTCACTGACCTGAGTGTTCGCTGTATTCAAATTGGTGTCTGTGTCGTGGAGTAACGTCTGTTTCAACATGAAGGTGCAACGAAGGGATCTCCAGAATACATACCTCCTATTTGTTACACAAAGTACCACATGACTCTTGCGTTCCGTTGCGGACTCTTGAATTCATTTATTCTAACGTAGTTCACATCCTTTGTTGGTTTCATTTCTGTGAGAGGTCTATGCGACGTCTCGCCTCCTTTCACTATTCGTCACATTTACTTGCGACGGTGCTATATACTTACCACATGACTCATACTCCTTAAGCAGTGTATAGTATGAAAATTGCCAAGACTACGGAAGGAGAACAGTAAATACAATGATCGGACGGAAAGTTCATAATTTTGTCAAAAAGGGAAAAAAAAGGAGTGGGGTGCAACCGCAATTTCACAACCAAGACGCCGGTTCTCTTACAACACGCTGGATGCCGCACATCTTGAATTGTTCACTGTTTCTACTTTGCTACTTTTTTTCACAGTTCAGAATACCTCCTTCCTGTTTTCATGCTTGATTTGTATTGACGAGCTACCCACTGGACCATTCTGAGGGGGTTTCGATCGAGTTTTCCTCGTTAGCAATAATGAGAGCTACTACCTTGTTAGCTATGGAGGAGGCAGTAATTGAAGGGAAAAGTAGTAAACAGCCGCCGCGGTTTCAGAGATCACAGGAACTTGACCAGAATCTTCGTATGTACACATAAATTTAAGGCCCCTCTCTTAATTTACCGGTGTGTGAAGGGTAGTCTCAGTAGCCACTGTACGGATTCTGACAAGATTTTGACCAACAGATAGACTGCTCACCAGGAACGTTTGTGTACATAATTTGTTATCATTACGCAAAACACTTCGTCTGGCCAAAGTTATTACTACCTATGCGTAGCCGGGGCTGGTCGCCAGTATCATATTAGAGCAGTTGTTCCTGACGTGGGGTAACTTGTTCCCTCTGAGGGATAAAATGAAATTTTCGGAAGGGTAAAAACAAAAAGATTCGATTCTCTTTCGGTCACGAAATAGTAATTTTCAAAGATCATTATTGTGATCACTATTTTGTAAGCGTGTAATACCGATTACATAATTAATCAAAGGTTACTTTTTTTCGAATACTAGCATTAACGTGTGAAGCAATGCGATGCAGTTTGCAGCTTTTGAAACGAATATATGAACAACGTATTCCACACTTAATCCACCACTGTGTGTTGTAGCATGTATCTATGACAGTAAGTTAAGACGTACAAGTCACATATTTTTAAATATTTCATGAAAAAGTGTTCACTTCGAAACAGATGAACAGACTAATGGACAGAACAACACAACAGTAAATATGTAATCACTGTTATATTTCTGAAGGGCTTATACAATATTATTATTGTAAGTGACGGTGTTCAGACACAATTCATTGACAGTCTGAAGTCATCCGCTTTAAGCCAGTTGAGAAATAAGGAGTCCAGCAATCATTTGAGTCACAAACAGTAGGTATAGTGCATACATTTTTTAAAATTGGTTGATACTGAATGTGGTACCGTATGCGGGGTGAAGAGAAGTGACGCGGAGGAAGCATTTTCTTGCACTGATAACTGCTTAGTCATTTCATAAGTAAAGATTCTTAGAAATAAGCGTATCAGTCGTCTCATTATCTCATTACTTCTGGTTTAATAAAACGTCTACAAGAACTAAATACCATTTATCATTAAACGTAATTATTAAAAAAAGCAATTCTTTTCATTCCTAACCGTAGTTAGACACTAATGTTGATGGTGATGATGGCGTTAAAGGTGGGGTACTAGCTAATATTGTACTCAGGACTAATGGTTTTAGAATGATTGGGAATCTACGCTGCGACTGTGGCTGTGAGATGTTAGATACAGTCATCTTGGATTCGGTAATCTTTCAGTTTCCGCTGCGAGTTGTCCTCCATGGAGGAAAATTAATTTTACGTAACTACCAGGGATTGAGCTATTAAACATTAATGAACAAGCAAACCGACAAAGACGATGTTTTACTTACGTTATTAATAGTTTCTGTGTATTAACGCCGGCCGGTGTGGCCGAGCGGTTCTAGGCGCTACAGTCTGGAAACGCGCGACTGCTACGGTCGCAGATTCGAATCCTGCCTCGAGCATGGATGTGTGTGATGTCCTTAGGTTAGTTAGGTTTAAGTAGTTCTAAGATGTAGGGGATTGATGACCTCAGATGTTAAGTCCCATAGTGCTCAGATCCATTTGAACCATTTGTGTATTAACGGTGGGGCCGAGAGGAGCCTTAAACCCTTAACATGTTGCACATGTGATGACACTCTCATCTGATGAGCGACATTAGTAATTAATCAAATAACAGGTGACCTGTGATGTCTCCGTTCGATAAATGTCGAATTCTGATTTTCTTGCCACATTCTATCAGCAGATGTCATATACCTTTTCCAGGAGAGATATAGTCTCTTAGTTTACTAGAATGGACTGGTGCGTGAAACGTAAGCATGATGCCGCTCCGCCAAGTAACATAGCTCGATGAAATTTGGATTCTACATGGAAAGAACTGCTACAGGATAGTGCAGAATGTAACGCAAGAGGGAAGCAATTGGACGAACAACTGACATTTTCTTCAACGACAAAAATTATACTTAAACCCATTTCGATGTATCATTGTAATAGGGTGTGTGATACATCAGGTACAGCAATGCCTGCTCTGCATTGTGCTCCCTTCCTGGCCATAAGAATGGTTGGGTGTTCTTGTGTCAGGATTTTCCATTTCCTCCACCAATATTGTTGGACACTGCTGGAATGTTGCCGGTGCATGTGAACGTATTGCAGCGCCTCTCCCAACTGCTTTGTTCGATGGGATCCCGCATTGTCATCCATAAAAACGAAGTCAGGGCCAGACACACCTCTGGAACGACGCACATGGTGAGGAAATACAGTATCTCAATAACGATGACTGGTGAGCTTAGCATGTTCGAAGTATTTGTAGGTCAGTACGCCCGTGTAACATAATGTGCCCCCACCCCATAGCACATGAACTACCAAAACACTGTAACGGTCATCTGCTGCAGCAGCTGTGGTTATCCACCCCCTATCCTTCGGGCGTCGGTGTCTGTGGTTCTGTAACGGCTCTGTTTATTCCCCATCCTATAGATAAAGGTTCCCCTCTTCTTTCAGTGATCATCTCGTCTAATGCAGCTCGGTCAGACGCCTTCTCCGTTAGAAACGATTCAGTATTGCTCGACTGCACACGCTGTGGTACAACCAGCCGCACTATTTGCATCTATAGGCTGCATTAAAGATTTTTTTTCGGGTTAACTGAACTTTTAAATGATAGATAGTTTGTGTGTGAAGAAGACTTCAATATATGATCACTTCCTGTATACAAAACACCACCAAGTCCGTGCTAAGCTTAAGTAACAATTCCGACACTCTCGCGATATCACAGTCATTCGTAACAGCCAATTTTTTTGTTTGTAAGTAATCTTGTTAGCAAAAGGATTACAAAACAGATTGCTGTCACAGAATGCTCCCACTAATATTATCCAGATCAGTTCGCCTTACACCACACGGATTTTAGTTAATTCATAAGGTACAGTTTACACATAAAAATCTGAATTTCCCACGTTTGTGTTTCACACAAATCCGCGTTTACTTTGCGGCATTCCACTGTCGAGTTTTACTAATTATTCCGCAAAATTATTACAGCTCGTAATGTTCGCGTCCGAAGGTGATGAATTCTGATCTTCGAACTTAATATTATTCTTAGCAAACAATTCATTAGTCCACAATATACACGTGAATATACTGCCCCTCTGACTAGCTGACACACATCTTAGTCAATCCGGTATTAGTATTAAACCGCGCAATCCTGCCTCTTGTACTAACACAACGTAATAGCTTTTATGAGCAGCTTATTAAAAAAACCAATTTCTTAAAACCCATAAATATCAAAATAACCCCTCTTTAAATAAGTGAATTATCTTTAATGGTTTCTCTTTTCCCCAATACCATAGAATGGCGAATTTAGCTTTACAAATTTCGCGTAAGAGAAGTAGTCACTCTCTGTACAACCACACTTCTCAGGCTAATGTAGACTCAGTTAATATTAATAATAATATGTAAATTTGTCTCGAGGCATTTGATAAGCTGAAAATGTATATCTGTGTTATGGAGGGCACTGGAGTTGTGTAGCCCGTGTAGAATAGTTAGGTATTGTGCCGTGGTGGTTTAATGGCTAGCCTGTCCTCCCAGTAAACAAAAAGACCTGGGTTCAAGTGACATCTCTGCTGGCTAGTCCGTATAGCAATGTCGTCTATAGTGCTGTGGGGTGTAATGGATAACATTTCTACCTAGTAAACAAAAAGACCGGGGTTCCCAGCTCTAGCACAAATTTCGTTTCTTCAGCTTCCATTATTATAATAATATTTATGTATTATATTACTCCGCATTCATACCTTCAGTCACATTACTAACTAAACATACAAGGTGCAGTATTACAGAAGACACAATTCTGTTTCCAAGACATACTGTTTTGACAAAGAATTTGATAGTCCGTGAGACGCTGACAACTGACGGGCGCTGTCGTCACTATTAGGAACTGCTACTGGATCATAGTGCTCTTCTGTGATGATAGAGTCATGACTCATTGTATGAGGCTATCTCTCGCTACCGTCTGACTTACATAGACTCGATACAAGACCCAACGCCTCAGTTCGGACGCTCCAAATGTGTGTGAATCAGTGCTGTGAGCAGTGACCGAACTACTGTTCTTCACTCGTCAAACTTCATGCTTCTTCCAGTTTCCCAGTGATTGTTCCAAATGTGAAATCATCCAAATGTTGTCTGTGAACCACGTTGTGATGAAGAACACAACCAAAGTGCTCCGTAACTGCTTGTGAATCACCTAACATTTGCACTGAACGTATGCCGGATATGGAAAGTGCTATTGATGTGCTTTTTTCGCAGAATGGATTGATGGTCACCGGTTTGTATCTTTAGCAAACAAACAAATTGTAATAATATGCAGAAAGAGTATTTTTGAGGAAACATACACTTTTATAAATGAATTAACGCCTTTTGACATTAAGGAACTAAAAGCAGGTTGAATTAGAATGTATCTGGTGTTTGTTACAAGACTGTAGTGAGAGTCGTTTACGAGGCATCGTTGTTTGAAAAGCTTCCACACCAGCTCTTCTTTGTACCATTCAACCTGCGTTGGGGGTGGGGTGGGGGGTTGGGGGGAAGGGTGAGGGGCGTTCAACCTGCGTTGTTTGCTTACAGTGTGCTTGTGTGTTCCTTCAGTGCATTGCGACTTGTTAGTCAGTTAGTATATGACAGTCCAAGCATTAGGTCGTGACTGGACGACGGGATTTACTAAGGCAAAAAATACTGACATCCTCATGGTGTATGGACAGTGTAGATCACTGTAGAAAGAATGCAGTTCGTTCCTGTTCGGTGCACGCGGCAAGAAGTCCCTGCAGACGTCAACCATCTCGGCCATTTTTTATTAACCTCTGCAAGCAGTTACGTGAAAATGGTAGTGTTACACCTAGACAAAGTAAAAGAAGGAAGGAAGTAACGACAGAAGAGGAGGAAATTAACGTTCTTGTTGGTGTTACAGTTGATCCGCACGTTAGCTCAAGCGCATTCGCAAGAGGTTCAAATGGTTCAAATGGCTCTGAGCACAATGGGACTTAACATCTAAGGTCATCAGTCCCCTAGACTTAGAACTACTTAAACCTAACTAACCTAAGAACATCATATACACTCATGCCCGAGCAGGATTCGAACCTGCGGCCCCTCCCACCGGAGATTCGAGACCTCCCTCAAGCATGGGTGTGTGTACTGTTCTCAGCATCAGTTAGTTTAAGTTATGCGTAAGATTAGGGACCGATGACCTCAGCAGTTTGATACCTTAGGAATTCACACATATTTGAAAATTTTTTTGTAACTTGTTTAGTGATGAAGCCACATTTACCAATCATGGTCACTATTGGTCTATTGACGATCCCTGTTTGTTTCGTCATGTGGAGCGTCAGCGTCCATGGACTGAAAAGTGCGGTGTGGGATAGTCAACTATCAACTCTTAGTCCTGTTTTTCATAAACGGAATACTGAACGTGCACAAGTTTCGCAGCCTCCTGACAGACCATCCTCCGCGGATGCTAGAAGACGTTAATGAGCACACTAGGAGGACTTATGCTACCAACATGATGACTGTCCAGCCAATGGTCCACGAAGGATACAACACGTCTTCACTAATAATTTTCAAATAGTTGGATTGGAGGCAGAGGACTTGTTCCTTGGCCGGCGCAGTCCCCCGATTTGACACCTGTTGACTTTTTCTGTGGCGAAAGCTGATATACCAATTACAGCTGATGATATGCTTCGACGTATTACTGCAGCTTACTTGGACATCTCCGCTGAAATGCTAACAAGTGTGCAGCAGTGATTAAATGTCAACCTAGAAGCGTGTTTTGCCGCTAACGGTGGTCATTATGAACACAACCTGTAATAATAGTCAGTTGTCTCGTTACTGGTCAGAATCCAGATAGCTAGTGTATTCACTTGTGTTGTTCTTTAGTGTGTGATACGACAAGTATTGTACTTTGAAGTTTTAAACGACTGGCGCTAGAATTCTACGAAGAATACCACTGATATTCTAATTTACCCTACCTTTATTTTGTTAATATCAGTAGGCTTTGTTCCATTTAAAAAAGTATATGTTTGCACAAAAAGTACACTTTCTAAGTGTTATTGCAGTCCGTTGATTGGCTAGCAATAGAAGCTCTTGACTACCTATCGATTCAGTGAAAACCTCACATCAATAGCACATTCCATTTCTGCAGTATATGCGGTGCAAAATTTGGGTGATTCACACTGTTTACTGTTTTTCTCATTCCCTCAATTGCCTCCTGTTGTGGGGCAACACCATTTGGCGCTATAGTCACGCAGTGTCGAATAGACCACCAGAGACAGAGCACCTCGTGTTGCTGCTGCTAATAAGGCGAGTAGACTGTTCGTTTGTTACATAATTTTACGAGCTTTCAACAGGAGCGACTTATTTACAGATATCTCTGTAGTTACTAGATTATTTTTGTAATTTCTTGGGTGTTACAGTGCTTACTAGGCACAACTTTTTACTTTAATAACAGTGTAGCGAACAGTACCTTCATTGTTATCGATCTTTATATCGACCCTCGTATCGTACAGGCTTTTGTTTGTTTTGTTTAGTATAGCTCAGTGTCGGATAGACCGTCAGAGACAGAACACCTCGTGTTCCTGTTGCTAATAAGCCGAGTACACCGTTCGTTCATTAGATATTTTTACGAGCTTCAAACAGGAGTGACTGCAGTAATGGATAGGAACTGTGATTGCTGTGCACAGATGGAAGCTGTGATGGCGACCCTTCTCTCACAGTTTCATGCTGCTTTGGCTGCGGTCACACAGCCTGAGGCTGCTGCCAAGGGCCATCACTTTGGGGTGTCGGACGCGGGGATGCGAGGGACGTCGAGCAAGTCCCACGTGTCCTCCGATTGGTCCACCGCTGTGGCCTCCCCGGGTACTGCCTGCACTGAGATTGACCCTTCACCGGTGGTCGAGTGGGAAATCATTCCAAAGTTTGGCAGGCAGCGAAAATCTTTCTGAGAGGCCGATCGTTTGACGAACAGGGTTGGGGATTATCTGTGGCTGATGCTGTCTGTAAGTCGGATGCAGTTTTCCACCCTGTTCCAGAGGAAGCTTTTCGCCCCGCAACGCCTGGGCATTCGAGGGTGGGTTTGCTGGTAGTTGGGAACTCCAACGTTAGGCGCGTAATGGGGCCCCTTAGGAACATGGCGGCCAAGGAGGGGAAGGAAGCCAGTGTGCACTCCGTGTGCATTCCGGGGGGAGACATTCCGGATGTGAAAAGGGTGCTTCTGGATGCCATAAGGAGTACGAGGTGCAGCCAAGACTGATGTCGGTACCAGTGACATGTGTCGCTTTGGATCGGAGGATATTCTCTCTGGTTTCGGGCGGCAGGCGGAAATTGTAAAGGCTGGCAGTCTTGCTTCCGAAATTAAGGCGAAATTCACCATCTGCAGCATCGTCGATAGAACCGACTGCGGTCCTGTGATGCAGAGCCGAACGGAGGGTCTGAATCAGAGGCTCAGGCGGTTGTGTGACCGTGTAGGCTGCTGATTCCTTGACTTGCGCCATCGGGTGGTGGGTTTCCGGGTTTCGCTTAATAGGTCAGGAGTCCACCACACACAGGAGGCGGCTACACAGGTAGCGGGGAGGGGGGGGGCTGTGTGGTAGGGACTGGGTGTTTTTTTAGGTGAGAGGGCCTCAGAGAACCCCAGAAAGGGCGTCCATCTATAAGGGGGCATGCACAGCACAGTAACGTATTTGTAGAAACGATCGGTATTGTAATTATAAATTGTCGTACCTGCGTTAGGAAAGAACCAGAGTTCCAAGCCCTAATAGAAAGCAGTGAAGCTCAAATAGTTATAGGTGCAGAAAGCTGGCTAAAGCTGGAAATAAATTCAGCTGATATTTTTTCAAACGATTTAATAGTGTTCAGAAAGGATAGATTAAATACAGTTGGTGGTGAGTTACTGCTGTCAGAATTAGTTTGCCTTGTAGTGAAATTGAAGTAGATAATTCCTAAACTGTTAATTGAACCGTTTTACCGACACCCCGACTCATAAGAAGTAGTTTCTGAACAGTTCAAAGAAAACTTGAGTCTCATTTCAAATAGGTACCCCACTCATAGAAATATAATCTGTGGCGACTTCAATCTATCCTCGATATGCTGGAAAGTTATATAAAGCCGGCGGCAGGCACAAAACGTCATCAGAAATTGTACTGAATGCTTTCTCAGAAAATTATTTTGAACAATTAGTTCATGGTCCCACTCAAAGCGTAAATGGTTGCGAAAGCATACTTGACCTCTTAACAACAAATAATCCTGGACAAATAGTGAGTATCGTGACGAATACTGGGATTAGCGACCACCAGGCAATTGCTGCTAGACTGAATAACGTAATACCTACTACCATCAAAAAGAAACGCTAAGTATATCTATTTAAAAAAGTTGATAATAATTATCTTACCGCCTTTTTAAAAGACAGTCTTCACTACTTACGACCTGATCATGTAAGAGCAGAAAATTTTTGGAATGATTTCACAGAGATGGAATCGACAACAGTTGAGAGATTTATACCAAGTAAATTAATAAGTTATGATAGTGATATGAAAGTTTTGTAGAAGTTCAAAATATAGCGCATACTTCAATGCGAGATGCATTTATTAATTTCCACAACGAAACTCTGTCTCAGAATCTGGCAGTAAACCCAAAGAGATTCTGGTCGTACATAAAGCACACCAGTGGCAAGACGCAATCAATACCCTCAATGCGCGATAACAACGGTGAAGTCACTGATCACAGTGCCACTAATACACGGTTTTCCGAAACTCCTTCACTAAAGAAGACGGAGTAAATATTTCTGAATTCCAATCAAGAACTTATGCCAAGATGAGAAACAAAGAAGTACATATCCTCGGTGTAAGAAAGCAGCTTAAATTACCTAATAATGCGAAGGCCTCCGGTCCAGATTGTAGACCCGTCAGTTTCCTCTCAGAGTATGCTGATACAATAGCTCCATATTTAGCAATTATATACAACCGCTCGATCACAGAAAGATCCATTCCTAAAGACGGGAAAATTGCCCAAGTCATACCAATACCCAAAAAGGGAAGTCAAGAAGTTCATATAAATTTCGACAAGAGGAATAGAGGTTGACGCATTCGCAGTGGTTATAAGAACGTCATGGAGACGCTACTCAGAGTCCAGTTGCAGATTCTAGAAGAAGGACGACATGTATCTGAGAGGTCTCATATGGTGCAAATGGCTCTAAGCACTATGGGAATTAATATCTGAGGTCATGTGTCCCCTAGACATAGAACTAGTTAAACCTAACCAACCTAAGGACATCACACACATCCATGCCCGAGGCAGGATTCGAACCTGCGACTGCAGCAGCAGCGCGGTTCCGGACTGAAGCGCCTAGAACCGCTCGGTCACATAGGCCGGCTTCTGAGAGGTTGAAAGTAGAAATTACGAAGTTTTACCTTCCGTATAAATCTCCCGAAGTGACCGTGATGAGCAAATTAGATAACTTCGAGCATATATTGTAACTATCTTCTTTTCTAATTTTCCTTACGTTCCACTCTTTAAGATACACATACAGACACGCAAAAAATTCACACCATTTACAATAAGTTTTCAAAAAAGCAAGAGAAAGTGTAGGACACTTAGTTCTACCATATAATTATCAGAATAATTGTGTTTTATGCTGAGGCACCTTTTATTAATTGCTGAATCTTGAGGCTATTCACAAAAAGCGTCTGCAAATAAAGTTAACATTTAATGTATACCCTCTTGTTAACGAACGTTTTGTTAAAACATTTGCCATTAGTTTTCAGTCACTTTCAAGATGTAATAATGTCATAGGTTTCAGAGTATTATCCTTTGGTTTTTACTCATAACAGCAAAAACTGCAACTGTATATTTGTTTAAATTATTTTTCGTTTTCCGACACAATCACAGTTATCTTTACAGATAGGTGGTTTCATCCCACAAGATGTCCTTTGTAACTGACAGGAATTGCTTGTCTTCTCTGTCCTATGTAATCGGATGTGTGACAGCTGATTTTGTAGACAGATGAGTTTTGTATAGAAGACTGCACTGGTTTGGGATTATGAAGGAGATTATTGTTCAAACTAATATTGACAGAAAATACTACTTTATAGCTATATTTGCGTTGGAGGGGAGGCTGAATTTATGCAAATCATATTCTTGTACGGTTTCTGCCTCACAGCCATGTTTAAGACTGTAAGATATATGGGTGCTTCGTAATAGAGGTGACATTATTGAAAGAAAAGAAAGAGAAACAAACCAACAACGAATATTACGTCGGAGTACGCAGTCAAGCCTACAGCCATTCTTCCCGTTCAACGTTCGCGAATGGAACGATGAAAGAGGCAACTGGTCATGATACCGCAAGTTCCCAACGCCACAGGCTGAAAGGTTGCTCGTGAAGAGTAGATGTGGATCTCAAGACAAGGCGCAGTTTTCTCCGTCTTTCGCTGCGGAGGCGTCCTCTCGAGTTAGCGGTCTAGCGTGGCCGCCCATTGTCCAGCTCTGGAGTGTCACGTTGTACAAACAGCGGTCCTGTACGCGATCGATCTGCCGCCGGGCGGCTGTCGAGTTAACGCCGACTGAACGAACTGCAGCAAGGCTGAAGGGGGGGAGGGGGGTGAAGGGGGGAGGGGTGGCACCGGCGTGGGGGTGGGGGTGGGGGACGCCAAAATAGCCACATTCACGCTTATTGTGTGGAGGGCGGCGAGACAGAGGTCTCCTTCTGCCGCCAGTGCAAGTATTACAAAAAGCAGCGACGTCACATCCAGCCTCGTTAAAAATAGCGGGCGACAGGCAGAAGGCTAAATGTATAAAATCAGTACAAAAAAGGCGGTATAAAAAAAGGCGGTAGTCTTGACCTTTATGATGCTGACGGGTCGTACAAAGTCTCTGTCTAGGATGTCCCCCTAAAGAACGCAGTCTTTTTGGGGCCCCCATTTCCTCTCTAGTAAGCAGGAGAGATGTTCTAAATATTGAGAAAAACAGGAGTAAGCTACAAGGAATGAGGAATACTTCACAATATGTATAAGAACCAAGAGGGAACAATAACATTGCAAGACCAAGAACGAAGTACTCAGATTAAGAAGGGTGTAAAACGGTGATGCAGTCTTTTACCCTTGCTGCGCAATCTATGCATCGAAGAATCAATGTCGGAAATAAAACTAATGTAATAAATGGGACACCTACAGCCATCCTATCGATATTATTTGTTATATAGCTACTAGTTTCGGTGATTCAGTCTACCATCTTCAGGCCTAAACTGAGGCTGAGGGGGTTAACTCCTATCGTATTCAGGATACAATCAGTGGCCAACACCTATGAAATGGTTTCCGTAGACTGTAACAAGAGTGTTGTGAGAGCAAACATCAGCTACTTGTTCCGGCGTAAAGTCAAGCGCCGGCGCGCCAGGTGGGACCGTAAGAGTAGAGAGGGCTGTCAGACGATGTCAGCCAATAGCACGCTGACCGACCCCTCTCCAGGATGACAACGCGAAGGCAGCGCCCTCTGCACGAAGAGGACATTAGCTCCGCGCAGCCTGGATGCGGCACAATTCTACCAGTTCTACAGCAGCGAGTTCAAGAATAGCATCAAGATTTGCCTTTTCACTTCTAGTATGTAGCAGTGTCTATACTGAAGAGATTTCTTATTTTGTCTGTCGACCTTTGCTTGCAACACATCTGTATCACACAATGTTAAGTACTGTAATGCTTTCATTTGTAGTGAAAACTTATTAGTAGGATTTGCTTGAATTACTGTCTAGCGATCCTAGAAGCAGGTTTCCTAGACACCCTATCTTTGAAAACTAGGCAGGATGTCGTAGTGTTGACACTAACACATGCATGGGTCGTCGGCTGCGGAGGCCTAAGCGTTAAAAGTGTTCGGTGCACTTTGTGTTCAGACACACTTGTACACTGTCCAGCATTTAACTGTCAAGTCACCTCCGCCACAGTTCAGCGCCTGTACTGTTTTACCAATTTGTCCAATCTACGACGTCCGACTTCTGTGATGAGGGTTGTCCGCCCAATCCCACGACGTCAGGACGTGATTTCACCTCGATTTCGACACATGTTGAAGACGCTCGCCACGACACTCCTTGAACACTCGAAAAGTCGTGTAGTTTGCGAAATGCGCGTGCAGAACCTTCGGGCCATCGCAGTCTGCTCTCAGTCCAACTGAGATAGCTCACGAGCCTTCCCCCTTCTGCACACGGACAGCATACTCAACTGGCCCATAACAACTACGTGACCAGAGCGGAGGCATCTGTCGCCATATACTTCTGTAAACCTACCAACGACTTGTCGGATCGACGCTACGTACAACGAGTGCTGCACTGCGCATCAAAGGTAGAGCAACATGCTATTAAGTGTATGGTCCTAATTTTTGGTCTCATGAGTGTAGTTTGTACGTGTTCTTGAACGGTTACACATAGGTAGGGACTTTGAATGGCTTTCAAAACTTTCAGGAGGTGGTGGAGGGGGTAACAAGAACAAAAATAAATCAGTTGACTGTTTTCTGTACACCTCTTTCAACGTAGTATCACCGGGTGAACAATATATGTGCTTAATTTCATCGCAACTCAGGCCTTTATATAGCAGTCTGGAGAAATTTAAGTTTGCAATCACTTTCTGTGCACTAGTAGCAGCCTTAAGCTTACTGGAAGAACGGTTTATTTGCAGAGTCTGTTTCGTCTTCATGTTCAATTCGCTATTTCTAATTATCAGAAATAACCATTTTTCTGTATGTTATAACCGAATGTCGGCTTTGTGTAGAATATTGCTCCTACTTAGTGCACTGTACTGTAAAAAATATTCGATTTACATTGTTAATTTTCCCTCTAGGTTTTCATAGTGCAATACTCTGCTACTGTTTTCCTTGGATTTGATTGTACTTCATTCTGTCCGTACTTTTCAAATTCGTTCAATTTAATATTTGTCTGTTAGCTGTCTGGCGTCTCTCGTTTCTAAGCAACGATGAACCATTTGGGTGTTCAAAGGTACGGTTCGAGACACAGAGATGTCATTAATGCGGTTCAAAAAATGTTTCAAATGGCTCTGAGCACTATGGGACTTAACATCTGAGGTCATCAGTCACCTAGAACTTATAACTACTTAAACCTAACTATCCTAAGGACATCACACACATCCATGCCCGAGGCAGGACTCGAACCTGCGACCGTAGCGGTCGCGCGCTTCCGGACTGAAGCGCCTAGAACCACTCGGCCACACCGGCCAGCCATTAATGCGGATATTAAGTACAGTTGGAAAGACGATTAATCATTAATTCCTTAAAGCTCTTCTCTTCTAGCAAGCACAAAAAATCGCAGGAAGGTATAATTGCAAGATGACATATCTACTGGCCAGGTTAGGCGCGGATCCGTAGTCTTTGTATTTTATGGAGAATGTGCCTGGCACGCTACCCTATACGACATTTGGCATCGTCATAGCTGACAAGTCACTCGTTTGAATGCAGCCGCACTATTTTAATAATGAGTAATGCTGTTTAACGATGGTATATTCGTGAAGAAATTTCTAGAGCTCTAGCCTCCATGTTAAAATAAAAACAGAATTGTTTGCTAGTCAGTTCTTAGCACCTGTATGTTCTGTCGTGGTTATGACGCTGAAGTAACATAACCGTTGCGTTGCGTCCTTCTTCCTAAGCACAGCGACGGCTACCGTTGATGATTTCCCCTGCAGGAAATATGACGTGATCTTAAAACCTTGTCTTTTTTTTTCGCATCCGTAAATCTAAATTCGCCAACCTTCTCAAATAGCGTTTACAAAAAAACTAGTCTGCTAATCTAACTGCAGCCTTGCCACTGATGACGGTTGGTCATCTGTTTGGAAACAGGTATCTAGTGATATAGCAGGACGTTACACATCGTACAATCAGTTTTGTTTTAATTTTAAGGCGTTTGGCAAACAAAGAACAGTGATAAACTCAGTGACAAGACTCTTTGCAATGATGTAAACATTTGTATGTGAAAGTGTTAACATGGGTACATCACTGTGCTCTGTGTGCCAGACAACTAAATTTGCAACACAAATGACTGTATTTCGATACAGAACTTCGCTGGCACACACAGCAAATGGACACAATCACGATTAATGTAATGTCCATACAACTGGAGTGCATCTTCTGATGGCAGCGTTCTACCAAAATGCGTGGTGCTAATTAAGTTTAGTAAAAAGTGACCAAAGCAATAGTAATTATTTTAGAAGTTCGCTACGAATTTAAAATTTCTGCTACTGTTTGTTGTCCTGCACACTATATGCTTGGATGAAAGCTGGATATGAATGTCATGCGGACTGTTTTAAATCAACCCTATTGCAATGTCTCATGTCGCTCCGGAGATAATTATTTGCCTACAGAGATGTCAGTGGACCATTTCGGATGTACTTTTGTTACTACCTGCAGAGCCACTTCCCACTGTAGTGCTTCGAGTTATCCAAATATAATGAAACCCAAACATTTAATTTTCAGATTACGTCTCGCATCTCTATGTACAGAACATTAAAATCTGAACAAATTTTTGTATTGTTACAGTCGAAATATTGAGTTCATAGACATTGGCTGGGGTCGCATATCTCGTATTTAAAGAACAACATAACTGATATCCTCTATTGTCTCCTTCCATTAGTTTTGTTTAGCTAATTCTACCTGACGGAATTTTTGATCACTCTTTACGTTAATGAGATGACGATGAAATTATTTCGTTGGCGTATGGTGATACAGATAATAAAATATAAGACAAACTATACGACGATATTTTCTACGGAAGTTTAGCGAACATAACGTGCTAGTGGGAGCTCGATAACAAATTTCTTCATTCGTGTTTTCTGTCTGCCTGGTATAAATGAGCATTTTGTAGCCGCTATAACAGGCACATCACCACACCGCTAGCAGATGGATAACCTGTTATGAGCACGACAGCGACTATAGAGACGGGATGCAAAATTTCTCTCTTCATGTCGACACAATCAACTGCACACGTTTTCTCAATTATTTCTTCCCTAGTATCATTTCATTTACGACTGACTTCTTCTCGTTGGACACTGCAGTGTGGATACATTCTGAGAACGACATCACTCCAAGAGGCTGTCAACTTAAATGGGTTGTGATTTCGTAGACTTTCCTTCAGTGTCACTGTGTTACAATAGTAATATAGTAACACAGTGCTAAACTTGAACTAATATTTCGAAACTAAAAATTTAACCTTATGGTTGTATTTAATTCTCGATTTTATAAAGATTTTTTATATTGCTATAAATGGCATTATTAGGGATAGAGTGTCTTTAGAAAGGCGGAAATGTCGAACGTCTGGCTGGATTACTGAATACGAAGTTGTTGATGGCTGGTAGGATACCCAATTCATCCAAAACATCTCGGTGGGCATGAAGAACAGACAAGTTGTTCAATCACTTCTGCCCCATTGTTGATCGGATATATGATTTCAGACGTGTAAGGGCGCTAAATGACCGTTCTGCTGTTGCTGTCGTGATTGGAACTACTTGGAAAAGCTTAATGCACTTCACTACTTCACATAATATTTCCGCAACTGCAGGCTCTTGTGTAATCTACTTTCTTACATCATGCATGTTTTTTAAGAGCAGTTGTGTTTTATTAGCGATATCGGCTAATATATTCAAGTGTAAGCACAGTCTCTCAATGTCTAGGTCATTTTTGAAAAACTCAGTTGATTTTTCCAAATTTTTTTCTCATCTGTTTACTAAAAGCAAGCACTCTTGTTCAACTGAAATGACCTGTGTAGGTCCAGTTGAAGCAAACCACTCAGTAATGCAAGACTGCACCATTTTACAAACTTAAATGTGAAAAACTTTGTAGTATTCCTTTGCGGGTTTGAAAGTGTGCGGTCAGCTGGATTCGTTGTCTTCATACTTCTTTGCTATACTTCGATTCTGAAGAAGGTTCATCAACATGTGACGGTTTTTCTTTTAAATGCGGTTCCCAAAAGTGTTCAAAACTATGAAACCTTCCATTTAATATACAAGTCAAGCCCTCATATATTTTTTCCAGATGAGCAACACATATGTGGTGGCAATTGCTTCCACCAAATGTAACAGCAACACCAAATGCAGTGGGAAGAGGGAGAAGGCACCATTTTAAGACTCATCCGAGCTTTCCAAGTGATTTATTGTTTCCAGTTACAGTGGCCCCGTTGCTCTTCGTCTGCATCGCCGGGTCCTCCAATGTTGAGGACACCACTTCACTGCCTGCGTAATGGCTTGATGCAGAATGGTTGCCTCAGCAACCCATGCACGCCTTGCTGTGTGTCGGCCATGTACGACATTGGAGTTGCGGCGTCATCAGGATGCTGGCATACAACACAGTGGTCTGTGTTCCTGCTGACTCAGCACCGCTCGGTGTGAGCTGCAGGCAGCCAGCTGTGTGCTTCTCGCTGGCGTGGGTACGATCGTGACGACAACAAGCACCCGCAATCCGGCGTCCAAATCTGTGGCCCTCGCCTCGGTATGCCTCCGGCGTGTGTTGGAAGCCAGGACAACTGCCTGCGGTAGCGAGCCGTAGAGTGGCCCACCGCTGGCTGGCTACGGACCCCACGTCGGCCTCAGAAGGTCGTACCAGTGACCTGCCGGCTACTGGAACGCTGGCGCCCCATCTGCTGCTGCTTTTAGCTGGTGGTGTTACTTGCCCCGCCATCCAGGAGAGCGGCTACACTTGAATGAATCTCGTTAGAAACCTGCACCTATTTATACGCGGCTATGCACCTCTGTTTTGCCATACATGCTGCTTTGCGTCACTTACTCGTAAGGTGGCCAGTGGGCCCCTTCTACCTGTGATTTGCGACATGCAAAAACCACTATGTATACTCTTTCAGCAATTTGACAGCCCTGTGGCCTCTATTCTACTTCGCAACTATTGGTATGGATAACTCACTGCAATATGGCTTGCACCTGGCTGTAACTTGTGCTCAGAATATTGCACAAAACTAACTTTCCCTATCCTAAACGGTGTTGCCGCTACACATAGATGAGGGCACTGAATTTTTTCGTTGACATCCTCTGCTGGATTCATTGCATGGCAATAAAGATGTAAAAAGAAATAAGGCTTGAATTGTAACATTGACACTAGGTAGCCTGCACATTTGTAACCTGCCTCTGTTTTGTCTTCTGCAGAAAATGTTTCAAAAAAATCTAGAAGTCCTTCAAAGATTTTCAATATTCTCAAGATACTAGAAGCTCGCATAGTTCATTGAGTGAGGCAAAGGGTTCAAATGGTTCAAATGGCTCTGAGCACTGTGGGACTTCATATCTGAGGTCATCAGTCCCCTAAAACTTAGAACTACTTAAACGTAACTAACCTAAGGACATCACACACATCCATGCCCAAGGCAGAATTCAAACCTATGACCATAGCAGTCATGCGGTTCCAGACTGGAGCGCCTAGAACCGCTCGGCCACAATGGCCGGCAGCAAAGAGGTCATGCACCAGCTTGGTAGTTGGCGCTCTCACAAAGTATGCTTCTGAAATGTCCCATCGTTTTGTTGGTGTTTACTAAGTCCTTAGCTACAGCCATAATATCCCTCACAGATGGAAGATGGCGGAGACTACAGCTGCCAAGTCTAAAGTGTGAGCAGAGCAGTGCACATAACCTGCTTTTGGTTGTATACCCAAAACTAACTTTTTTAGTCCTTTGAACTTACCTCTCATATTCGAGCCATCATCATAGCACTGTCCTCTTATCCACTGTCAAATCAAAACGAGCAAATACGTGTTTTAAAATACTAAACAGAGTTGGGGATTCAGTGTTGGGGGTCTCATATAAGCCAATAGACTTTATGGATGATTAAGGAACCATCGACGGTACGAATAAAAAATGTCACTTCTTCGTGAAACGAAGAATCACTTGTTTTGTCAACCATAACATAAAAACGTTGTCTTCCTGATTGAAGCCAATACTTTTCTCAACACAGACTTTCCTAGTAACTCAATGACCTCGTTTTGAATATCATGGGACGTCCACTTATACGCTGAACGCCCTATCCAATCTCTAAACTCAGGTGTGTCATTCTTTCGGAGTTCCAACAATTGAAAAAAAAATTGAGTTTACATCTTCGTGCCCTCTAACAGCTATTCGTTGTCAGCATAGAAATTGCACGGTAGTAAAAATTGTCTCAAGAGCTAAACGGCTTTCCATCATATCACTCACTGTTCATTCAATTGGGAGGCCACACTTTGGTTAGTGATAGAATTTAGTTTCAGAACACCTTATTTATGCTTAAACATATTTTATGAAGACGGAATTTTCCCAAAGCCTTTTTCCAGTTAGAAAACCCTTCGAAAGTAAATGGATCTTCTTTTTTTGAAGAAAATTGTAATAGATTTTTGGCATCTGTTTCTGTGCAGGTTTTGCAAAACAAATTTTCGGTAGATGCTACATATTCTAGCCATGTATATTTGATCAACCAAGACTTCTGAAATGATCTTCCCTTACCGGCTTTTCCAGGTTATGGCTGTGAATCGTTCTCGCCTGAAGACGACGAAGCAATTGACGACACAATAATTGTTGGAGGGTGACTGGCAGTATCAT
The DNA here is from genome assembly GCF_021461385.2 of Schistocerca piceifrons. Lineage (NCBI taxonomy): Eukaryota > Metazoa > Arthropoda > Insecta > Orthoptera > Acrididae > Schistocerca > Schistocerca piceifrons. Next base: position 1,020,359,592 of record NC_060139.1, on the reverse strand, counting down.
CAACTTCCAATCAGGCCTGTTTGGTAACAAATTTACCCATGGCAAACTTAATTAACAATACACTACGAGATTAAAGTAAATGAATAAAATATAGCAATATAAAATAATCCACTATACATAAAAGTCAGAACACTGAAAACGTCTGCAGCAAGCACTGAACGAAACTATCCACACAGAATGACTGCAACAGCAGGGTGGGCTTTATATAGCTGCGGCGTTTTAATGTCTCGAAGCGTCAAGGCAATGTGAGGCGGAGGGTTCCAGGCACTTCTGTTCCATCCTTTTGATGTCGCCGCGGTCGCAGCGCTGTCTCGCCGGCCCCAGACTTTACCCAAAGGTTCGCGCACCGGGACAGATTCTAAGTGTGCCCGCAGCACCGTAACACTATCGTGATTCATACCACTCGTTTTCAGTTAACCTGCTTACTACTGTAATAATTATTTGTTTTAACTCATTACTGAATGTATTTTAAAAAGTAACTATCGTCAAACAAGGAAAATAAAAAATTCCAACGTAAATTGGTGATTTTACAAAGCATAATATAACTAATAATTTTCTTGAATAATTGGGGGGCTCCGCCCCCCAAACGAATTTTTGAGGAGGCTCGGGCCTCCTCAGGCCCCATGGAGCTGGTGCCAGTGGGTCTGACTATATACCAGCTGACTTTCGGAAAAACATCATCCACGGAGTTGTGCATCCAAGTTCCAGTTTGGCTTTAGGTGAGGTAAAGCCACCAGAGAGGCAAGACTAAAGAAAAATCAAAACATGTTCATATGTTTTGAGGACTTGGAAAAAGCGTTTGACAGTGTCAAATGGTACAAGAAGTTCGAAATTATGAGAAAAATATGTGTATGCTATGGCGAAAGAAGGTAATACGCAAAATGTATGGGAACGAAGAGACACCAATAAGAGTGGAAGACCAAGGACGAAATGCTGTGACTAAAAAGGGTGTAAGACAAGGATGCTTGCTGTTCAATCTCTACATCGAAGATGCAATAATGGAAATAAAAGAGTGATTCGAGACGGAGATTCAAATTCAGAGTGAAAAGAATCAATGATAAAATTCGCTTGTGAGGTTTCTGTCCTCAATTAAAGTGAAGAGCAATTCCAGGATCTTCTGAATGACATGAATAGTCTAATGAAAACAGAACGTGGGATGCGAGTAAATCGAAGAACGATGAAAGTAATGAGAAACAGCAGAAATGAGAAGACGGTAAACGTAAAATCAGGATTGATCGTCACTTCATCTGTGGTTAGAGGTGGAGTACTCGAATAGGATAACGATGGAGGAAGAAAGATGCTACCTACGCAGCAAAATAACCAATGACGAATGAAACAACGAATACGTAAAAAGCAGACTAGCACTGGCAAAAATGTCATGGCCAAGAGAAGTCTATGAGTACGAAGCATCGGCCGTAAACTGAGGAAGACATTTCTGAGAATGTGCGTTTGGAACACAGCATAGTATGGCAGTGAAATATGGACTGTGGAAAAACGAGGAAAGAAGAGAATCGAAGCATTTGAGATGTGGTGCTTCAGACGAATATTAAAAATTAGGGGGACTGATAGGGTAAAGAATGAGGAGGTTCTGCGCGGAAACCGTGAGGAAAGGAATACATGGAAAACACTGACAAGATGAAGGGACAGGATGGTAGGGTATGTGTTAAGATATCAAGGAATAGCTTCCATAGTATTAGAGGGAGCAGTACAGGATAAAAATTGTAAACTGGAGATTGGAATACATCCAGCAAGCAATTGAGGACGTACATTGCAATTTCTACTCTGACATGAGGAGGTTGACACAGCAGACTGATGACTCAAAAATAATGTGTAAAGATAATGAATTACACAGATACACGTGAACTGATGAAATAGAATGATTTTCTCTTAAGTTTCTTTTTACTTGTCGCGACAATTTGAATTTACCGAACTTAGTTATGTAAAATGAGAAATTACTTCTAACGATTTAATTTCATGTTATGCTTTAAAAAAATAAAAAAGTATTAATAGTTTATCTGAACATGGCAGGCGTAAACATTACCTAGAGAAACACTAATTCGAATGCAAACATACAATGATTTAACTAAACATTTCGTATGAAAGCGGGAAAGTGAACTGATCGATACCACTTTATGAGGAAATTACGAGACTGACACGCAACGAACGAACACTCAGACCTCTAAAAACATAAAACGAGAGACAGAACAGCCTGTTTTGTTTCAACTAACTTTCTTGAGGCCGGCATCTTTCCACATTACGTAAGAGTCACCAGTTAATCGCACGTGTGGACCAATGTTTTATCATAAACTGAGTTTAACGAAATTAAATTGGTAGTTTCATGATATATTATGCGATCTGGGTGAACGCTACAGCCCCCCCCCCCCCTATTGGCGAGGAATTTTCCTGACTTCTACGCAACCCAGCCTACCGCGTGTATCAGTTATCGAATTCCTCGGGCACTCTGGAACAGAAGAAGCCATCGTCTGTCGGCATCCGGGAGCGGCGAAACTTTATCCAAGCCAAGAGCGGCAGCTTAGGAGGCGCTGAAAGCGTGGCGGCCGAGGCAGCTCCTGGCGGGAGTGTCGGGACAGGCGTGAGTGGATAGTGGTAGGGGTAAGGGTAGGGGTAGGGGTAGTGGTAGCCGGCCGCCGCAGGGAGGACTCAACCCCAGGGACTTGTGGGCCGGTTGCGGGAGCGCTCGGCTAATACGTTCTGCCCGTAAAGGACGTAAAGACGGATGTCGAAAGAACGGCGCGGGTGCTGACAGCTTTCACAAAACTTACAATAAATTTAAATTAGATTGTAGCATGCAGTTCACGTCAATGATAATGCGATATAGCATGGAGTCCTAGAATAGCGTTCTCCCAGCGTTAAATGCAGCTGCATATGCTGGATCAATGTAAAATAAAAGCGATGATATCTGTAGTCTAGGGAAAAACTCTTGAATATATGTTCTCTCTAATATATGTCCCCGTTTCTGCAATTTTGTATGTTATATTTGTAACAGTGGACTTCTATTTTATTTTCTTACGATTAAACAGTCTACGCGTCTCCGCTACTTTCCATGATTTGGTACATCTCCGCTACTTTTCGTGATTTGGTACATTTATTTATTTTTTAACATTGTGGTCAGAGACTCCTCTGTCACCACAGTGCGCAGTTTATCTGATGGAAATCGTGTACATCTGTCTGTGAATTGAGCAACCTGTAGTGTGCTTTATCGCACTGTAACTGTGTATGATAGCGATGCTGTCACGGTTATTGCAAAAATCAAAACGCCATTATGTGTGACGCAACAACATCACCAGTCGATTGCAAAATTATGGCCAGGCAAGGGGACAGCATCGCAATAACGACAACTCAGCAGAAAGGCAGACCTACCGCAGTATAGGTTGCAGCCAAGCAACGGGCTTGTTCTGGCTTCTGTGGTCGAACGTGGTGTTTCCGCAGAATACACACGTACCGAGCCGGCGGAAATACTGCTAATTTTTAGTCAAACCCACCAACTACCTAGAGGGGGCCACAGAGGTGTACGTGGCGACATGGTTTTACGAGTAGCCACCACATAACATGGCCCTCACTAACTGTGGGCCTCCTGCTGGCTCTAAGCCCAATGCTGCTCGTTTAGCAACTTGCAGCTGTTGGATCACCTCTGGGCTCACTTCAGCCTTAGTCACCCTTCGGCCCCGTAGGGCAGCCGTTCATGAACCGGGCTATATAGGCGCTTGACCACCAACACTTGTGCGAGCATACTGACGCAGTACGCCTCTGCCAGCAAGGGCAGGCATTACTGTTGAGGGCTCTATCATCTGCGGGAACCATGGCGGAATTTAAAATTTTGGAAACCATTCTATCAATGAGCCGTAAACAGCGATTTTTTTTTTTTCTGACGTTTGATTCGGACCACCCCGAATTCCTCTCCTTTTTCAATCTTTACATCTCAGAGTAGCACTTGCAACCTTCGTCCTCTATTATTTGATGAATGCATTCCAATTTCTGTCTTCGTCTACAGTTTTTGCCTTCTACACCTCCATCTATTACCATAGTAGTCATTCTTTGATGTTTTAAGACATGTTCTACCATTCCGTCTGTTCTCCTTGACAGTGTTTTCCACATATTTCTTTCCTCCCCGATTCTGCACAGAACCTCCATATTCCTTACCTTATCCATCCACCAAATTTTCAACATTCGCCTGTAGTACCACATCTCAAACGCTTCGCTTCTCTTCTGTTGCGGTTTCCCCATAGTCCATGTTTCACTGCCGTATTATGCTGTGCTCAAAAATTTCGTCCATAAATTAAGGCCTATGTTTCATACTAGCAGACTTAGTTTGGCCAGGAATGCAGTTTTTTCCAGTGCCTTTAATGTCCTCCTGGCTCCACCCGTCATGGTTTACTTCTGAAGCTTTCAGACGACGGAAACACAGCAGAAACCCAGATGAAGAGCAGTCTAAAGCAGGCAAAGAGACGCCAAAAATTGGAAGACTGCCAAAACACAAAATTCACACGGTCTACCAACCATGGTCCAAGAGTGGTCCAGGAGGGGCTCAGTTCCTTTTGAGTCTATGAGCTACGTTTGCTTCCAACGTGACGTACCAGAGTCCAGGCCAGGCATACGCTGCAGGAGGCGCAGCAGGACTGTAACAGCGCCAGAGATGGCGGGGGGGGGGGGGGCTGTTGCCATCCAGCAAGCACCATTAGCGGCAAGTTGCAGCACAGCATCCAGGAGGGCGCGGGTTCACGTCCGGTCCTGTCCTGGGAGCAGTGGCAGCCCGAGGGCCACGGGTGACCAGTCCATCCACCTTCGCCCCATGGTCGGACAGAGCAGGCCAAACGGGGAGGAGGATGGCGAGGTCCAAGGACTGTAGCAGTCTCCAGAATCGCAGGCAGCGGAGCGGGCGACCTTGATGGCGGCAGCAGTGGCGTCGGCATACCAGGAGTTCCTGAGAGGGCTGGACTCGTGTGACAGCGCACGGGTGTCACACCGACATTACGCTTCACCTATCGAGTACTGTAAATTAGCTGAATAAACGAATGTTACCGAACACAGCTGTATCGCTCTGCACTGCTCCTTGACGCTCTTGCGCTTGCTCGGCCTCCTGACAAAATAGAACGAGGTGGGTCCTGGCTTCAACTCGGCCATCTGGAGTAGTGGGTTTGACCCACCGACCCCGGAACAGAGTGACTTGTCCCCGGCACGAATCTGCCCGGCGGACTTTTGTCGAGGTCTGGTGGGCCGGCCTGTCTGTGTACGGATTTAGGCGGTTTTCCATCTGCCTCGGTGAATGTGGGCTGGTTCCCCTTATTCTGCCTCAGATACACTGTGTCAGCTATTGCTCCACACACAAGTTCTCCACGTACGTGTACACCACCATTACTCTACCACGCAAACGTAGGGTCTCCACTCATCCGGTGTGAGTCGTTCCCTGGGGGCGCCCAGGGGGGCAGAGCCGCACAATAACCCTGAAAGAGTGGTTCTGTGTGGGGCGGCAGAGGGGTGAAGTGCACTGTGGTTGTTGTCGTGGGGTTGTGGACCACTGCGGCTGCGGTGGGGACAGAGCCTCTCCATCGTTTCTTGGCCACTGGTTAACGTACAATACAATACTACTTTGCAAGCAGATCTCTCTTCCAGCCGTGACCTGAATTCATAGCCCATAACTCCCTATGCTGCTGTGCCTCTCCAAAATATTGGAAGAACGGAACCTCTCTCCTTTTCGCTGCCACATTTGCCAACTGTGTCATGGTTCATCCTTGAACACTATGCGAAGGGCATTTATTGACAGTCCATCCTTTCCATCAGGGCACCACTATAAAAGCAGTCACTTATGATGTAGTGTGTATGGCAGCCTATGCATGGAGCAGTAATTTCCTAGTACCCGCTGACTTACATCAACGCCTTTATACAGGTAGGGGTATTCATTTCAATGTAATTTCCTAGTCCGTCTACGGCTAGTCGCCAGTCAGGGGTGTCAGACGACACAGAATGTTGCATGGAGTACATTAATAGCAGTCCAGTGGCAGGAGCAGATATTAAGAGGTTACGATGCACAATACTACGATCCTTCCTCGTGGTGATGAGATATGGTGGATCGGTACCTTTACTACTGTTAGCCTATACCTGCCCTCACTTTCCCATGCAATCCAACACTGGGCCCCTATCCGAATGCCCACAGATCTGAGGACTGCATGATTCCACCACCTGCCCAAATGGCGATCAACAATGAGCACTCTTTGAATTTATTGAGGTTCTGAGAACGCTGTCTGTAATGCGTACACCATATGTTTTTCATATTGATTACTTAAACTTCAGGTTGTTCATGCTCCTTATATAACTCTTCAGGCATGTTAACAACACTAAACATCAACAAAGTTAATGCAGTGGCCTTTCCATCTGTCACAAAGAATTGTGACTAATCATTTATGTACAGGTCCATGGTGTGTATGGGAACTGTTACGGTGACATTCGACCTTGTCTTTCGCGTGATTCACTATTTGTGTCAGTCTGCAGCTCATGGTCTAATCCTTAGTGTTGCTGCCTTTGGATCTCGGGGTCCCACGTTAAATTCTCACCCAGGTCAGGAATTTTCTCCGTCCAGGCACTGGGTGCTTTTTGTTGTCCTCATCATTTCATCATCATTCAGGAAAATGGCGAGACGAAACAGTAAAATCTTGGTGATTTGTACGGGCGCTGATAAACATTCCGTTGAGCGCCCCACAAACCAAAATCATCATGTTTCTATGTCAGGCAGTGTACATAACAGTAGAGAGAATTCTTTTTGCATTGAAAGTAATGGCCGTCCAGTATTGTCAGGTATTTGTACTTCAGACAGAGGAAGCAAATTATCTTGCCAAACAACAATGGCCAAACGCATCTTTCTCCAGAATCATCATCATAGATGTAAAGCGGACTTGATTATCTGTTTCTCTGTTTACCGATCAGTGACGATAATACACAACTGCCACTCCTGCCCACAAGGGTATATAAGACTCAACCACACGTGGGTTCCAGGAGTTATCATCCAAATGACCAGTATAACTTAACATATTCAGAAGAAACACTTTTGACAATGCGTTTCGTGGTGAGAGAAGAAAGAACTACTATAGAACAATGTTGTTTCTGACAGACATGCAATTGCTTTTACATAATGAACTATCCTTCGTAGGGGACCACAGTCATAAAGAGCTTTTTCAAAAAAAAATTCCACAATTTCACTGTTGCTTGTTCATTTATTTTGCACACTCAAGATTTCGGCTTTTCAGCCATTCTCTAGGGCGTGTTGAAATGTTAAAATATTTCTGACCTGTCTCTGACACGTCATCGTTGAGCCCACGCATTTCTTGTTTATACACCAGTTGTCATATTACAGCAGACGAGTACATATCCACGATACATAATATAGCTGACATTCTGCACAGTGAGAAACCATTAACATACAATTTGGTGTGTCCTGCATTCATCACTTCTGTTCATCAACTAATAGAAAAAGGATGCCTCTTCCTACTCTCTCAAATGGAATCCATAAGTGATTTACGTCAAACGTTGCCCACACATAACCTGATAGAGAAACGCACTAGCATACTCGAAAATATTCCCCTTGCCAGTCCTTATCCTACAGTTTTAAAAAGGAATTAATCATTCGTTTCTGCGGTCTGGCCTTTAGTGGCGATAATATGTAACTGCCTGACCCAACTAGGAAGATATTAAAGACTCAGCAGGGCGTGGGTTCCAGGAGCTATCATCAAACTGACCAATATAATTTAACGCATTTAGAACGAACATTTTTTTGGAAACTCTCCTATGTTATCATCCTTAACGCCGATTCTCGCACCTTCTACCCCTCTGCAGGGGTGGCCCAGGGCTCTGTCCTCTTCGCTCTCCTCTACCTCCTGTACACAGCAGATATGCCCCCGTCCAGTACACCTCCTGCAGTATGCCGATGACGCCGCCTTCCTTGCCCTTGCTCCTACCCTTCAATGGTCCCAATGCCGTCTCCAGAATCACCTAGACCTTTTTGCAGCATGGTGTAACCAGTGGCTCCTGGAAATCAATCCTTCCAAGACCCAGGCAATTATCATAGGTCATACTACCCACTCCTTCCGGCTCCTAGGTTTCTCCCTTACCATCTGCGCCCATCCTGTCTGCCTCTCCCCCACCATCACCTACCTTGTCCTCACCATTGACTGTCACCTCACCTTGATCCCTCTGCTCTATCCAATCCAAAGCCTACAACCACCTCCGACTACTCAAACTTCTCTCTAGCTGGACATGGGGGTTCAACCTCTCTACCATCCTTCAAACCTACCAGCCCTTAATCTGTCCGATCCTCTGTTATGCCAGTCCCACCTGGATATCCCCCCCCCCCAACAGTCTATAAGTCCCTTCATATCCTCAAGTGCCATGCACTCCAACTCACCTTCTGTATAAGCCTTCTGTTCCCCACACAGATCCTCTACAACCTGATTCCTTTCCCCCATCTGTTCATATTTCTCGAACATATCCACGTCCTCTACTCCTCCTGCCTCCTTGATCCCCCTCATCCCCCTCATCCCCTGGTTGCTCCTGTCCTCTCCAACCGCTACACTCTGCCACACCTTCACCATTGTGTCCCCCGTACCCTCCACCTATACACCGTCTATCTCCTTTCCCAAGATGACTTCTGTCGACTCCCCAGATGATGCCCTCTTTCCCTCCATTTATCCCTTCTATCAACTCTGATCCTCAGCTGTCCCTCACTTCCTCTGTCCTTTTCCTGGGCTCCCTCTCCCCCCTTCCATCCTTTTTTTTCCTTGCCTACCCTCTCTCTGCCTCCGTTCTCTCCCCCAAGTCCTTTCGCTCTCCCCTCCACTGCCTTTCCCACTACTTCTCACGTCCACTCAGCCCCCCCCCCTTTTCTTGCTATGTCCCCTCCCTCCATTGGCTCCCCTTTTTTCTTTTTCTCTCCTTCTCCCCTTTTTTCCCATTAATTGGTCCGCCCCCCCCCCCCCCCATCTGCCGCCGTGTCGCCACTACAATGCTGGTTTAAGTGAGAGTTCAGTGTTGTGTGTACACTGTAAGTGCTGCGAACAGCCACCATACCGCTAATTGTGTTTTCATCTCATGTGAACAGTTTTTTTAATTGTGCATGACTCCTTCCTGTGTGTCTTCATCCGCATCGTCAACGCTGTGTTTTTGTATTTTACGTTCCGCCACTTTCCGCCATTTTACTGTTTTTAACGAAGTCACCGTTTTATGGCCTTTTATATACTGTTTGTTCTCTCACCATTGGTTGTTTAGGTTTTCTCTCAGCTGTAGAGCAGCGTATTAAGCTGCTGTCAGCTCGCCCCTCCCCAGGTGGGGAGGAATCGAAAATCAATAAAGGAAAAAATGGTAACTCTGTGCGTTTCATGGTGGGAAAAGAATATCTAACACCCAGAAAAACAAGTGTGAGATTTTTTAATATACGTGCATATTATTATTTCATAGTTTACATGTGCCACAAACATGTTTTTCGCACAACGAAAATAAGTAATTTTGCAAAGGGTAACTGCAATTAACACTGATCTAACATAAGTGCTTTTTAAAATATAAGCCATTATAATTACTGCAATTACACACTTTCTGTGGCACACCTGATCAGTTTATGTTTATTGATTTCAAATGCAACGCTTAATTACGTTGTATGTAATTAATAAATGTGATTAAACTGGATTTAAATATAGACAACGTAATAAATCCATCACGACCTCAATTAATTTTTCGATGTGCAGCTGACAAGAGTACTAATATAATATGCTAGACATTCTCTTCACTGATGCATCATTTTCTCCACCAGCTTTCACCATTTCATTTACACATCGAGAAAACTATGATAGAAGTAAATGAAAATATCAGAAGAGTGGTGATCCACGTAAAATAGAAAACGATGTAGTAGAAAGGGGAGTGACGACTATCTTGGCATCTAGTAGTGGAAAAGGTGAAGAGAGATTACATAGCTAAGACGAAGCAAGTTCGAATAAAGAAGCACTACTGATACAATGTTGATGTATAAATGACAAAAATGTTGCTGGAAGTGTATGCATGTAAGTGAATTGTGCTTCATAGGGACTCCGAAGTACAAGAAACTGCAAAAATTAGATATGAACTGTAAGAAACATTTTTCTGGGCTCCTCAAACCATTACGTTCAGCTCCGGACAGTCTCTGAAACAAACTAGTAAGGCTCAATAGCATATTTTGCATAATACCACTCAACGACGTCTTATGCGGTAATTTACTGTGGTAAGTCAGCATTTATAAAGAAATTACTGACTGCATCAAATACCACAATAAGAATAATGACGTGTTCACTCACCGTCGTCTGGTAGGTATATCTCCAAGGAGTTAGGCATTGTAACCCCATCTCCATTGTACATTTATTTGTTAATGAAAGTTTGAATAACTAACCAATAAGGATTTGACAAGAATAGTGACGTCCATACGAAAAACATTTAAAGAGAAACTGATTTTTATTTCTTCTTTCTAAATAAGGAAGGGGTTTAATATGTACAAAGGAATAGTTTTTGATAATTTGCCCAATAATACAAAATGTGTGAGAGGTAGTGAAGCGAAGTTTTAAATCTAATGTAAGAAATATAATCTAAAACAAGAAAAGACGTATGGTTTTAAGTACAGTTTCATGAGAAATATATTAATTAATATGGAATTAAGGCCAGTGTGCCATTCAGAACATGAAAATGGCCAGCATACACCACGAATATGAATCCTGTAAAGTGGCTCATTCCACATCATTTCGCTCCAAAAATATCATTCAAATGGCATGTGGAACATGTAACTACTAACTACCTGTGATGCACTGCAAGGGAGTTGTAAATTACTTAGAAATTAAGACGTACCACAAAGAATAGATGAAATTCCACGTAAGACACTAAACTGAGTACAGCAGACGCTAGTGTGTAATAGATATCGTTTTCAAGATGTCGAACTAAACAGCATCTTAACGTTACGGCGTTTTAGAATCTAACACGATCACGGATAGCAATAGAATCATGGATAGGCTGGTTCACGTCGACATACGACTCAGTACGTACACAGAGAAGTTAAGTTCCGTTTTTAAATCGCAAAGCACAGTAATGGAAAGAGATCTGCCATATCTGACCGCAACATCGGAAAACAAATTCTTCCTACGTGTGTGCGTATGCACTGCGTTGCTTGAGCCAACAGCATTTAACGATCTCGCCCACAGATTTTCACCAGCAAGACGTGAAACAACAACGTGACACTGTGTCACAAAGACGAACGGAAATCAGACAAGGCGTAGAAGTAACAGCAATTAGCGAACCGAGAAATTGGGCCCATGTCACATGAGTTCAGAATGACAGAACAGATACTCACTATTGCCGACGTATTCTTCACGAGAGAATCCAGCAACTGTGTTGATATTGGCATAGTTTTAGTAGAAATGAGGGCTACTCGTTTATTAAGGTCCGATCGGTCGCGAAATGGAAACCGCAGTGAAAATTTTAAAAAAATGGTTTATTTGCAACTGTTAGGACGTAGGTTGCAAGTGCTACTTTGAGATGCAGAGGTCGGCACAGGAGAGGAATTCATTGCGAGCCGCATCAAACCATCAGGAGACCGACGACTAAAATAAAGAAAAAAAACACTACACCTTCCTCCTGCTTCTCCGACTTAGACTTTTGCCTTAGCGTTTTAGCAACTTTCCAGTATCATCGCCATAGGAGGCAGCCGATCCGCTTGTGTTTTCCGCAACTTCTCTACGCTGGTCTGCATATCGTTGTCTGGGCCGTATGGTGCATGATCAAACACTGTACATCCAAAACGCTGCATGAAAAGAGCGACGTGATGCGATCAACGGACGTCCTAGAGACACTGTCCAACGTATCTTTGTGGTTTCAATCTCGCGACCAAACAGCCCTCGTTTGTACATAGGGGCGTTTGAAAACCCGGTGCAAAGTCCGAGAGATAGCACCACCGGCGCGTATCGAGGTCATGTTTAGTTAGTAGCATCTTTGGAAAGAACGCACACCAAGTTTCAACCATATTGGTCTATTTCTTTGTGTTTGGCTTTCGTGTGAATGGAGGAAGTCCAGTGTTTGTCAAAAAATGGACGAAAAAGAATTTCGTGTGCTGATCAGACATTTCTAAGTAAGTCTTTATGAAAGGCAAAACGCCTCAGGACACTAAAGACCAGCTTGATAAACATTATGGTGACTCTGAACCTTCGATTACAAAAGTATATAAATGGTTCAAACTTTTGGAAGTGGTCATATGTGAACAAGTGATACTGAACGTTCTGGACGCCCTGTGGACGTTACGACTCCAGAAATCATTGATAAAATCCATGATATGGTGATGGATGACAGAAGCGATAAGGTGCGTGAGACTGCTAGTACTGTGGGCATCTCGAATGAACGGGTACATAATGTTTTGGATAAACATTTGGACATGAGAAAGCTATCCGCAAGATGGGTTCCGCGATTACACACGCTTGACCAAAAACGGAATAGTGTGAAATGTTGCAAGGATGGTTTGCAGTAGTTCAGGAAGAATCCGCAGGGCTTTAAGCGTCGTTTCGTCACTGTGGATGAATCATGAATGCATTACTATACTCCTGAGGCCAAACAAAAATTCTAAACAATGGGTTACCAAGGAAGAATCTGTACCGAAAAAGGCGAAGACTATTTCATCTGCCGGAAAGGTTATGGCAAGTGTCTTTTAGGATTCGCAAGGGAGAATCCTCATCGACTATCTGGAAAAGGGTAAAACTATTACAGGTGCTTATTATTCATCGTTATTGGACCGTTTGAAAACCGAGCTGCAAGAAAAACGCCGGCGATTGGACAGTAAGAAAGTCCTTTCTCATCACGACAATGCACCAGCACACACCTCAGCAGTTGCCAACTCGTTTCACGTCCCCCCTATTCTCCAGTCTTGGCTCCCTAGGACTGCTGTGTGTTCCCCAATTTGAAGAAATGGTTAGCAGGACAAAGATTTTATTCAAACGAAGAGGTGATTGCAGCAACTAATAGCTATTTTGCAGACTTGTACAGTTTCTATCATTCGGAAGGGATCAACAAATTAGAACAGCGTTGGACGAAGCGTTTAAGTCTAAAAGGAGACTCTGTCGAAAAATAAAAAAGGTTTACCCCAAATACATAAGTAGTTTTTAGTTTTGCACGGACTTTTTAAACGCCCCTTTTCGTAGATATATTGGACTTGGTGGTAAATTCACCAATTGTTTGAACTGAATATGGCGATGGCTGAAACCGATACTTGTGAAATGTACAATTTATGTGATCTAGATGCACCTTCAATAAAAGTTAACAAATAAATTTTTCAACTCAGTGGCACATATTGTAAGATAATGCAATTGAAACTGAACGATATATAATTTTTTAAAGGTCTTCGCTCTCATGGCAAGCAGTTCCATAGACCACTGCAGACCGAAGAGCTTCCAGTGAGACATGTGACGTGTACGCCTAGGTCAAAGACCTACACTGGTCAGTACACCATCGATCCCACAATGTCAGCGTGCGTGATTCTTTGAATACCGAAGTATTGTGGGATGTTAACGTATGAATGAAACGAGTTTAGGCGGTTCCAGGCGCATTTCAAAGCTAACACGTTACAACTACCCGCCGTATTCCTAAAATGAATATGTGCTGCTAGCGGACCGCCAGACCCGACCGTCGTCCACAAAAGCGGCTCGGCACATGAATCACATTAGCATTATTCAGGTCAGCTGTGAGTTCTGCGTAGATCGATGGGCGCGGACGGCGGCGGCAGCAGTCGCCTAATGTATCAGCGCCGAGCAGCGGCGTTCTGATAACACGGCCGCCCCCAGTCGCGTGCCCGGCCTGGCTGCGCGACTACTGTGCACCTGGGGAGTAACCTATCACGTGACCGAGGCGCGGAGCGTGACGCATGCCACGGCGCACCTGATGCAGTCGCCGGTTCACGTGACGTATCGCCGAGAGATCCGAGCCTGTACATGCCTGTAAAGTTCACTTCGTTACCGCTACGTTTCCGTGTGAAAGCATTGAAGAACACAGATAAAAAAATAAAAAATAAATTAATCTTTTATTCGTGTCACAAGCATTTACGATGTACAAAATAATGTACAATATTTACATGTCGTGTGTATATATATTGCGAGCGGCGTGGGTGCTATTCTGTCATTCTGTGCAACGGATTAATCTGAGATGTACCCTTTACCCTGTGGCTCCTGCAAGATGCAATTTCCACCCCCAGACTACTACAGAAGTCAGACGCTCCTAACGTTCTAAAGAGAAATGCCTCAAAAACTTTCAGCAATAAATATCTTCTGGAGTCGTCCGCTGTAAGGAAATGACACAAAAATTGACAAAATTTCTTACGTAACTACTGGGATACTTGGGTACTGGAGTAGTGCTAGTTAGTGTAAGAAAAACATGAAACTAAAGAGAATTATTATTTATTTTGCTAAAATTCTGAGATATCACAATGGCACCTTTAGTTATGAACTGAAAAAGTTAGTTCCGGGTTCTTTTCGGAATGTGAAGTTGCCTCTCAAGGATACGATTCGCTAATGAAATTTCTATACAAAGTTTAAGATTGTTATTGACTTGGCAGAATGGCTGAGAGCCGCGCCTACTCAACTTGAATAAATATCCGTAATTATCTGTTAGAATGTTGCCAGGTACAATCGAGGCTGTCGTGTGTGAAATGCAGTGAAGTGTACTGTTGTGGAGGAAATATGGCGACTGCAAGAGCTGTAGCGCACAATACTGTAAGCTGCGATGACTGCTGTCTGCGCCGCTCGCTGCTGACATAGAAGGTAACTCTCGTTCCATCTGGATTGACCTTCGCCAATATGTGCGTAATATGATTGTGAGGTCGGAATATGTAAGCAATGAAGGTCAGGAGACCATGACGTCTTACAATATTTACAAGACAATTATTTACACTTTTGCCTCCCAGAAGTTAGCGACCGCTTTTGCATTTGGCATTGCATGTAGCAGGTCTTCTACTGTGCATGTTGCTGGACATTGGATATACTGGAGCAACTAGAAGGTCGTCTACGTTGCTCCACACTCACGGAGTGGCGGCCCCTCTAGGAAGCCCCATTTGGTAAGATTGCTCTCACATTTTGTGACACCCGAGCGTAGTCTGTTGCGGGGTCTCCATGTACTCCAATTCTTTGTGTAGCCGGGTGGTAGTCTTTCGCTTGGTGTAATCCATCCCACAGTACTGGTAAGCCTTGCACGCCATAGTTCGATTCGGCATTGCTGTGGTGCCCCAACTAGAGCCTCCGTAGATCTGAGGAAGCTCTTTCTGGGTTTTAGTCGTGGGTTTGCTAGTTGATAGCCATATAAGGGGTGAGCTTCATAAGTTTCTGATTTTTTCTTCTCACTTTTTGCTGGTACCTCTCTGCGGATGTCGAGGGGTGCAATTCCCACGATGCTGTACAGTTTGTCCAGAGAAGTAGGCTTCAGGCATCAGGTGATGATATAAGTGTCATTAAGAACGACATATAACGTTTTGTCATGGCAAGAATTGAACCACACCGCACTGGACTTGCATATTCTCCGGCAGAGAACACAATGCAAGGGAAGAGGTTCTCACGGTGTTGACGTGTGCTCCCCACGTTGTGCCTGTTTGCTTTCTGATTATACTGTTCCCGGCTGTCACTTTTTGCTTGGTATTTAGGCAGTGCCTCTTATATGTTAATGCACTGTCAAGGATGACCCCTAGATATTTGAGATACCTGCAGTGTTCTAGTGATGTTTCTTCCCAGGTGATTCTGAGGACTCTAGCTGCCTGCCGGTTTTTAAGCCGGAGAGCGTAAGTCTGTGTTTTTCCAGTATTTAGTGTCAACTGGTTTTCCCTGTAATAAGCAGACAGTTCTCTCAATGCTTTGGACAGATTCTCTTCAACAGTTTCAAAGCAGCTCGCTTTGGTGGTGATAGCACAATCATCTGCATAGATGAAGCTCCGTGTTCCTTCAGGTAGTGGTTCGTCATTTGTGTAGATACTAAACAAAGCTGGAGCAAGCACACTTCCCTAGGGTAATCCGTTTTTCTGTGAACTCCGTCTGCTTCCCTTGCTCTGAAATTCAACCAAAAATCTTCTATTTTCAAGGAGATTCCTTATGAAACAGGTGGTCTCTAGTGGTATTGTACAGCTTCATAAAATCTCTTCTGTGATTAATTGTGTCATAAGCTTCTGTCAGATCTATAAATACAGATCCTGTGGTCTCTTCCCTTTCAAAACCTTCTTCGATGTGCTGTGTTAGTTTCTACACTTGAGATGTGCTGTTTTTATTTAACTGTAAATGTCAATAAAATTCCCAACAGCCGTGTAACTTATTATTTCATTTTGAAGGCTACCTGTTTCATCATTTCACTGTGCCACCTTCCGGCCACACGTGCATATCACCACATAAACGGAAATGTCATACAGAGCCATAAATCTCTGGATGTCGTGAATTAAATCGTTACACTAGAGCATCATTTGAAAATCTGATAGCAACGGCTTCGAATGAATCACTATTGTAACGTCATTCACTGACGTTGGTATGCTCAGTGAATGAGAAGGTGAAACGCACGAGGCACGGAATGGAAGAAGCAGTCTACTAAACACAAACGGACACTGTCCAAACAGTCCTTGAACGTCCAATGGTACCGATGAGAGACCGTGACGTCCTTAGTCCTTGGCGTCACACGATGTAGATACGGAGGGACATATGGTCAGCACACCGCTCTCCTGGGCATTGTCTTCACTCAGAAGACAGATAACCTAAAAACAAAAACAAAAATTGATGGACATCATGGTCCCCTTCAACTGTAAAAATATTTATTCGTAAAATACACGCCCGTCTGGTCATCATCAAGTGGAGTACTGCGAAAATTGTACCTCAGTATGTGTCAAAACTATAAATAAAGCTTTAACCATGGTCTACGGGTCAGACCGCGCGGTAGCTCTGTGCGTTAGGTGGGAAAGCTGGCCACTTTCTGTGATAAAAAAAAACTGAGTAAAGGGATCAACGATGAACTTCAAACGGTGACGTATGATGAGTTTCAGGGCACTCTCTCTCGGCCTTGTGGTGGGGGGGGATAATCAGCAATGATCGACGGCATGAGGATGCAGAGGGCATTGGAAATCACTGCATTAGAGACACATAATGAGCATCCGCAGGAGATATGGCCTGTAATTGAAAAGTGTAATTATGATCTTTCCTCTGGCAAAAAATTCCGGAATAATCACGATTCCGATCTCTGGCATGTGACCGCCAGAGGTAGTACGATCACGAGAAAAAGACTGAATAAAAATCGAAAGGATAACGTTCTACGACTCGGGCGTAGAAGCTTCAACGTGAAAGGGAAACTAGAAAATCTGAAAACGGAAATGCAAATCCTCAATCTAGATATATAGTTGGGTCAGTAAAGTGAAATGGAAACAAGACGAAGATATCTTTTCAGGTGAGGATAGGGTAACATCAACAGCAGCGGGAAATGGTTTAATGAAAGTAGGATTCGTTATGAACTGCAAGGTGAGGCAGAGAGTGTGTTACTTGGCACAGTTTAGTGAAAGGGTTGTTCTCATCAGAATTGATAGAAAACCAACATCGATAAAACGATAGTTTAGGTATACATGCTAACGTCGCAATGTGAAGACAACGAGATAGAGAAAGTATATGAGGATATTGAAAGGGTAACGGAGTACGTAAGAGAAGATGAAAATATTGAACAGGGGATTCAGTACATAATGGAAGATGAAAATCTGATACTCATTTGGGAGACGATAAAGTTGTAGGAGAGGGGGTAGAAGGGAAGTTTATGGGATAATATGGTATGGTATTACGAACGACAGAGGAGAAGGACTAATTGAGTTCTGATATACATTTCAGCTAGTAATAGCGAATACTCTGTTCCAGAATCACAAGAGGGAGATATATATTTGTATTAAGTTAGATTACATCATGATGAGGCAGAGATCCCGAAATCAGAGACTAGATTGTATGTCACACCTAGGAGCAGATATACATTGAGATCACATATTAGCAGTGATGAAGAGCAGACTGAAGTTTAGGAGACTAGTCAGGAGGAATCAACATGCAAAGAAGTTGAGCAAGGAAGTAGTGAGGAATGAAGGGATACACTTTACACTTTACATTCTCTAAGGCTACAGATGCTAGGGTAAGAAATAGCACAGTAGGCAGTTTAGTTGAAGACGAATTGAGATCTCTGGAAAGCGTAATCACGGAATTTCGAAAGAAAAATATACTTACGAAGAAATTAACTGCGAAGGAACCATGAGTAACAGAAGAAATACTTCAGCTGATGCATGAAGGAAGATTATACAGATATGTTCAGGGAAATTCAGGAATACAGAAATACCAGCCGCTTGGAAATGAAATAAATAGGAAGTACTGGGAACCTAAGACGAAATGCCTGCATGAAAAATGCAAAGAAATCGAAAAGGAGACGATTGTCGGTCGGAAGGACAGACTCGGCATATAGGAAAGCCAAAATTCGGTGAAATTAAAGCACGGGTTGTAATATTAAGGATGCAACGGGAGTTCCACAGGTGGAAGTTCCATGCGGCTTTTCGCGGATGATGTTGTAGTATACAGAGAAGTCACAGCATTAGAAAATTGCAGCGAAATGCAGGAAGATCTGCAGAGGATAGTCACTTGGTGGAGGGAGTGGCAACTGACCCTTATCATAGACAAATGTAATATATTGCGAATACATAGAAAGAAGGATCCTTTATTGTACGATTATATGATAGCGTAACAAACACTGGTAGCAGTTACTTCTGTAAAATATCTGGGCGTATTCTTACGGAACGATTTGAAGTGGAATGATCACATAAAATTAATTGTTGGTAAGGCGGGTGCAGGTTGAGATTCATTGGGAGAGTCCTTAGAAAATGTAGTCCATCAACAAAGGAGGTGGCTTACAAAACACTCGTTCGACCTATACTTGAGTATTGCTCATCAGTATGGGATCCGTACCAGGTCGGGTTGACAGAGGAAATAGAGAAGATCCAAAGAAGAGCAGCGCGTTTCGTCACAGGGTTATTTGGTAACCGTGATAGCTTTACGAAGATGTTTAGCAAACTCAAGTGGCAGACTCTGCAGGAGGGGCGCTCTGCATCGCGGTGTAGCTTGCTCGCCAGGTTTCGAGAGGGTGCGTTTCTAGATGAGGTATCGAATATCTTGCTTCCCCCTACTTATACCTCCCGAGTAGATCACTAATGTAAAATCAGAGAGATTCGAGCGCGCACGGAGGCTTTCCGGCAGTCGTTCTTCCCGCGAACCATACGCGACTGGAACAGGAAAGGAAGGTAATGACAGTGGCACGTAAAGTGACCTCCACCACACACCGTTGGGTGGCTTGCGGAGTATAAATGTAGATGTAGATGGAAAGTGGACACTGAAAGCCTCTATGAGGGTAAAGACTTGTCTGGTGTGATAGAAGAAGAAACGAGAGTCGATATAGAAGAGACAGGGGATACAGTACCAGAATCAATGGCTGAAGTGGCAAAATAAAGGCTTTACACATTGGTGTGTAGAATGTATGAGTCTGGCGATATACCATATGACTTTCGAAAAGATATCCACACAATTCCGAAAACTGCAAGAACTGAAAAAATGCGAGAATTATCCCACAACCAGCTTAACTGCACATGCATCCAATCTAGCGACAAGAATAATATACACAAGAATGGAAAATAAAATTAAAATGTGTTAAGTGATGATCAGTTTGGCTTTAGGGAAGATAATGGCACCAGAGATGCGTGTCGGACGTTGCGGTTGATAATGTAAGCAATTGTAAGGAAAAATCAAGAAACGTTCATTGGGTTTTGAAAAAGCGTTTGACAATGTAAAATGCTGCAAGATGTCCGAAATTTTGAGAAAATTAGGGGTAAGCTGTAGGGAGAGACGGGTAATATACAATATATACAAGAGCCAAGAGGAAATAGTAAGAGTGAACGAACAAGAACGAAGCGCTCGGATTAATATGGGTGTAAGACAGGACTGTAGACTTCCGTCCATACTGTTCAATCCACCCATCGAAGAAACAGTGATGGAAATAAAAGAACTGTTCAAGAGTGGAATTAAAATTGAGGGCGAAAGCGTATTGGTGATAAGATTCGCTGGTGACATTGCTATCCTCAGTGAAAGTGAAGAAGAATTATAGGATCTGCTGAATACACATAATGGACTGAGAATAAATCGAAGGAAAAATAAAGTAATGAGAAGGAGCCGAAATGAGAACAGCGAGAAACTTAACTGATCATGAAGTAGATGAGGTAAAGGAATTTTGTTACCTAGGCAATAAAATAACTCATGGAGGATGGAACAAAGGCGACATTAAAAGCCGGCTGCGGTAACCGAGCGGTTCTAGGTGCTTCAGTCCGGAACCGCGCGACTGCTACGGTCGCAGATTCGAATCCTGCCTCAGACATGGATGTGTCATGTCCATAGGTTAGTTAGGTTTAAGTAGTTCTAAGGTCTTGGGGACTGATGACCTCAGATATTAAGTCCCATAGTGCTCAGAGCCATTTGAACCATTTTTTGACATCAAAAGAAGACTAGCACAGGCGAAAAGGGCATTCATGGCCGAGAGAGGTCTACTACTGTCAAACATAAGCCTTAATTTCAGGAAGAAATATCGGAGAATGTACGCTTGGAGCACAAGTGTCACTCTGAGATGCAGAGGTTGACACAGGAGAGGAATTTGTGGTAGGCCACATCAAACCAGTCGAGGACCGATAACTCAAAAAAAAAAAAAATGAATACACGTATTTCTGTCTATCTATATTTACATGGTGTTGTCAGGACCATATTTACAAGAGTTGAAAAATCAGTGGTTAGGGAATTGGAGAACGGTGGACCACGCATGCAACTACGGGCTACAGTCCTACTTATTAAACTTTTCCCTGCTCTAGTTTGTGGTAACAACGTGAGTTTCTATGAAACGTTTTCATCGTAAGCTGAGTATTTACATTGGTTTATCTTCAAATAATATTCAGTGCACGGGAAATCAGTTAATTTATTCTGACTAAACCTGTGACGATCGTTCAGGCCAAACATTGCTCAAGCAGTCAATGTTCATCGCCGTTGTCAAATCCAAACCACATACTATAGTCACATTGAAACAGGAAGAGTGTTGAATTGAAGCGGATTTAGTACAGACAGATGTAAATTAATCTATTCAAGTTTGTGTCGTCAATGGTGACAAAGACGAAAATGGTGAACAGGAATCGAATATGTATGTTATCACTAATGCGTGTACAAACACGGCTGGCCTACTTAAAGGTTTCAGTGCAAATATCTCTGAAAAATATAGATACTGAAAATGACTTTAACTGGTATCAGTGTAAGACAGGGGTTCATGAAAATAAATAATTTGAGACATTCTGAAACGGAAGAAAAATATTAGTATAAAGACAAACTTATCTTTTTTTAAACTGACACTGTTTTTTTTATTTTTCAAGCAATCAATAACACGAATAATGACAAAAAGAATGCCGTCGGTTGCATCGCAATACGTCAATTTCATCCCGAGAAACTGCTGAGCGCAGTTGACGCTTGAAATAAATCTAAGCCGCATATATATATATATATATATATATATGCTGTGGGGGATATTAGTATAGATACTTTTGTTTGTTACTGAAGACAGTGCATTGGAAAACATTACATCCGTAATTACTTATTAGTAGACTATTAACTATTGAGAGTAGTATGTGGCAAAAACAAACCATTAATGATGAATATCTCCTGTGCAGCATGTCAGGCGTTGAAGTGCGGACGCGAGGACACAAAGCGGTTAGTAATTTTTGAGAACATTTCTCTTCGACAACAGCGGTCTATTTTGCTTAAAAATGAACGTGAGCAGTCACAACCACAAGAAATTTCTTTCTTTTATGAGGTTACCGGTTTGGATTTCTTTTAGATCATCTTCAGACCTACCGTTACCACCATGATAGTAGACGATGGTGGCGAACGGAGCAGGCGCTACGAATCCACAAAAGCCATTTAGTGGTGCAGAAAACACCCGCTAGTGAATTATGTGACGTGTTCATGGGGGACTCTTAGATGCAGAGGAGAAACAACTAACACACTGAAGTGGGTATACGAGGTGTGGCTAGAAAAAAACCGGACTAGTACTGGTGAAACAATAAAACGAATGCAATAAGGCTGAAAGTCGCGTGGCCTGTCACGTGACTCTCGCTCCACCTACTGCTCGAGTTTCATCTGCCTCCTGCACTCAGTCTGCCCGTGGCGTCTGTTTTAAGTAGTTGACGTTTTGTCTGTGCGTCGGAAAATGTTGAGTGTACAGAAAGAACAGCGTGTTAACATCAAATTTTGTTTCAAACTAGGAAAATCTGCAAGTGAAACGTTTGTAATGTTACAACAAGTGTACGGCGATGATTGTTTATCGCGAACACAAGTGTTTGAGTGGTTTAAACGATTTAAAGATGGCCGCGAAGACACCAGTGATGACACTCGCACTGGCAGACCATTGTCAGCAAAAACTGATGCAAACATTGAAAAAATCGGTAAACCTGTTCGACAAGATCGCCGTTTAACAATCAGAGCAGTGTCTGAGTTAACAGGAGTTGACAAGGAAAGTGTTAGGCAGATTCTTCATGAAAGTTTCAACATGAACAAAGTGTGTTCAAAAGTGTCTCACAATTGAACAGAAGGAACGTCGAAGAATGATTTGTTCTGACATCCTGGAAACCATTGAAAGTGATCCCACCTTCTTACAAAATGTTATTACTTGCGATGAATCGTGGTTTTTTACTTACGATCCCAAAACTAAACGCCAATCGATGCATTCGAAAACTCCTGGTTCTCCACGACAAAAAAAAAAGCGCGAATGTCAAAATCGAAATTCAAGGTAATGATGATTGTTTTTTTTGACATCAAAGGGATTGTGCACATTGATTGGGTACCAGAGGGACAAACAGTGAATCAGCATTACTACATTAGCGTCCTGGCTACCCTACGTGAGCGAGTACGGAGAAAACGGAACGATTTGTGGAGAAAAAAGTCATGGATCCTTCACCAAGACAATGCCCCAGCTCACAGTGCGTTGTCAGTGAAGACGTTTTTGGCAAAACACAACATTCCCATCTTAGATCATCCACCCTACTCACCTGATTTGGCCCCCTCTGACTTTTTCTTTTCCCTAAAGTCAAGTCAGCTTTGAAAGGAACTAGATTTGAGACTGTTGAAGCAGTAAAAGAAAAAACGACGGAAGTAATGTATGGACTTACCGAAAATGATCTGCAGCATTGCTATGAACAGTGGAAAATTCGTATGGAGCGGTGTAGAGACCGAGGAGGAGAGTACATTGAAGGAGATAACATGAAATTGTAAATAATTGTAAATAAATGTTTTTTCCAGCATCAGTCCGGTTTTTTTCTAGCCGCACCTCGTATATTAACGTGCCAATTATCACAATATCTGTACATAGACCACAAACATTTTTATAGATATGCAGTGGTCAGAAACAATCTGAAAAGCTTGTAAGGGCATTCCAGGGAAGGTTATGCTGACAAATAATTGTTAAGAAAAAAAATTAATAAATTGAGTCTTTTCCAAGTTGTTTGGCATTAAAGTTAGCCAGTTCTGTCACTGTGTATGCCAATTCATGCAATGGTACAGGCCAAACCTCAGTAATGAACAGACATCTGTGGGTCCTTGAATTACCACTTGTTGAAATGCTCACTACCAGTTAAAACGAGCCTTTCTAGGAAGCGATGAATTTAAGCTAGGTGAGAAAATGCTACGTTAGTTTGATCTGAGGAAACCAAAGGAAGAACACATTTGGCGACACTGTTTCTGGCAGGCTGCTTGAATTTACACGAGCGAAGACCTTCAATGTCAATTAACTCAGAAACGGTACAACGTACAGAACTCTTTTCTTAGCAATTACTTCTCAACACAACCTCCTCTGCTTCATCCCCACAAGCTGTTTGAACTGTTTCTGACAGGTCTGTATATACATGGTTCAGCTAATTCGACCTTTACAAGGTGCAGCCTGTTTAACAAGAAGCTAACAAATACAATTATTTCAGTCGCTGTTTCCGTGCCTCTCTGTTGTCCCCTCGAGTTTCTTCAGTTCTTTATCCTGCCAGTCGGATGATCTGTCTCGTGGTCTATGTTTTTCTATGGGCCTCACACTATTACCGCCTTTGTCTATCTTCCGTCATTTGTTGGCACTATATGTCGTACCCATTTCCAATTCAGGAGCTTCGCCTTCCCACAACATCAAGAACTCCTGTTATTGCTGTTTTGTCTTCACTTACAGGACTGGTCATTCCTAGATCTCTAAGAAGTTCGTAGTTTTCCTTTACAAAACTCATTTCACAGCCATTAATGATTTTAGGAAGAAAATACTTTTCGAAAACAAACTTCATTAAGTTTGTTGGCTGTCCTAGATAAACATATTCTTTAACATTTTCTGGACGGTTGTTGTTAGTAGTACTTCTCCTGCAACTACCTACTTGTTATTTACAGTATCTGTTTCGGACAGATTTATCTTAAGGCCCACTTTTCCGCAGATACCTGATAAATCCTTTATAGAGAATTATTTTTCTGTCATATTGTCCGCAAATGTCGAGTTAATATGTCGCTTCCCCTTGATTTAATTTCCCCTTCGTTTTCAATTAGTTTTGGACATAGCCATCACGAGGTCTGTCATAAATAGCTTTGGGGATTTCGAGTCACCTTGCTTATCCAATAGGCAACGCTGACTGAAGCCATCTAGGTATCACAGATGTCAGAATATGTTTAAGTACCTTGTGTCCACATCTCATTCTCTCAGTGCGGAATGGCTGAAAGAGTTAAACGTCTTCTCAAAGTCTATAAAAGGTTGCATAGTGGCATTCACATTCGCTATTTAACAAATGATTTCATGCAGGGTGTGTAGCCATTGATGAATCGAGAGTGTTTTATTCCTTGTGCGTTATCCACAATAGCACTGATGCGATGTGTCAAAACTTAAGTGAGAAGTTTTTTAAATAATAGGAAGTGAGCTGATGGGATGGTAATCTTTCAAATGGTGATTTCTTCCTTTTTTGTAGAAGGATTATACTAGCTTTGTTACAGTAAGCGGGAATGTCGCCTTTTCTATAAGAGCAGTAAATATATTAGTCAGTTGATAAGTATCTATATTTCGTAAGAGCCTTAGAAACCCTGGCAGGCAGGAATCTTGAAATTTTAAACATTTTATGGGCTATGATCCTGCAACAGTATGTTATTTAATTACAGAACGTATATACAGCCACTTTTGTTGCACAAAATTTTGTCAGTTGACCACGGTTTCGATCGCACAAGGGCAAGCTTCATCAGAATAAAAAGTTACATGGAGTTCATGTAATCACACTATGGTTTAAAACGTCCTTATCAAAAGTGCTCTCTTTATTAGTTAGTTGTTTTTCTGTTTCTTCGCCAGTAGACTCAAGCATTTCAGTCGTCAGACCATCATGACTTCCTGCTCTGCCATTCTGTACTTCTTTTTTAGCTTTTCTTATATCTTTTGGGAGGACGTTTGACATCGTCAGTTTCATTCGCAAAAGATGTTCATCAGATTTTCATATAGTTTACTGTAGAAATTCCTTACACGCTCTAGAATTTCTTCGTTATCTCTTATTATTATTTATTTTTTACCAGTCATAAGATTCTGTTTAACTTTCTTACAGCTCCTTTTATTCTCTAGTGCTAATTTACGGGATTTGCATTACACCTTTTTAAATCTGCTTTTGTTGTCCTATACTCTTACATAGTTCTGTGTATGCAACTTGTTATCTACTTTTCCGAACACACTTGAAAATATATCCGTGCATGCAACTTATCTACTTTTCCGAACACACTTCAAAATTTTCTTTGCTAGCTTAATGTTGTTGCTCAGTATGTATATCCAAGGATCCAAGGAATAATAATAGTATTTTTTATGGCACTTAGGAGTACGAATTGTATGTTTTAATATATTTGATCACCCATTTTTAATTTAGAATGTTTTGAACTAGTCTACAATATTCTTACTCAGTTTATCCACCTTCTGTAAGTTGCAGTTGAGTATCAAATTTTTATATCTCTACATGTTAATATTGTAATGTATTGATTTCCGACT
The DNA here is from genome assembly GCF_021461385.2 of Schistocerca piceifrons. Lineage (NCBI taxonomy): Eukaryota > Metazoa > Arthropoda > Insecta > Orthoptera > Acrididae > Schistocerca > Schistocerca piceifrons. Next base: position 1,020,333,456 of record NC_060139.1, on the reverse strand, counting down.
GAATGTCATTTATTGATATTATTAATTTTTCCCTACAGTATTCCGATTTTTCTGGTTTCCTTTCATTTGTACTAGATTTCCTCGTGGAGTTTTCATAAACTTTTTCTTAGAAGTGTTTCAACCTTTTCAACTTCAGATTTCATGAACATTCATTATTAACTGTGATTTCATTTTTGTCACGATGGTATAAATATTATTTTCTATGTGCATTCGTAGGCCTGTCCTACAGATCATTTCTTCAACTGGTTTAAATTTTTGTACATCCAGGTTACTCCGCTACACAGATATCACGTACAAAAGTCAGGTACCTCACATCAATCATACTTCAGTTTTTAGTTCTGATTTCTTACGATTTCTTATCATTTCCAGAGACTTAATCAATGAGATCTTGGAAAAGTCAAACACTGTGTCACACCTGTATTTACTTTATAGAATAAAGTGTTTGTAAATGTTGTCAGACACTATGTAAAACAGATTTAGCTGCAAATCTTTTGAGACTTCTTTATGTTTCATCAGTAGAATACGTATTATAGATTGCAGACTTACCAGTCTTTCCCAACATAATCTGTTTTCCTTCAAAGTATCTTTATTTTCACCTAATTCCGTTCAGTAAAGTTTGTGTACCTACCTAATATTTTATGTATGCAGTATTTATCATTGGTGTGTGAGATCCATTCTGCTCAAAGTTATGTTTGTGAATTAAAGCATTATCAATATTACATAGTAAGGCTGCCTTGCTACTCGGGCATATCATAGCAAAAATGATTAGATAGCTTTGAATAGAAAGAAAAGTTAGACGTCAGTAAATATTTCGAACTACACTACTATGTTCAAACATGCGTGTGTGGAGCTCTTCCCACAGCGTGGATGAGATGACCTCGCAGACTATCTTCTTTAAAGCGAGAACATTTTGCTTCCGACGCGGGGACCCAGTTTGCGTAATGTAACCGAGATTGGAGTATCGACTGCACGCGCGAGAAACTCGCTTGCAGTAATGAGAAATGGCGTTCGATTGTTCCGCCGGGGAAAAGCAATAGAAATGGGCCGGATCTTGTCTCTCATTCCAAGGGATTGTGCAGACGGAGCATTATTCTAGCCGTAATGCGGCGAGGCTGTCAGCGGCCTTGTTCTAGCGCAGCTGTTATCTATGCCACTTCTGGGAGAATTAACTACGTACCAGCCCACCTGCTTGGACTGGTAGAATTATATTGGTATTGTGAGGTTGAAACATGAGTTAAAATATTAAGACACGACAAGGAAGACATTTATTTTGAAGGAAAGGCACTAGGTGTTTTACATGCGTAACTATCGCAAAACATGAAATTCATTGTTATCCAAATCTTGAGTTTCTCACGTAATAATTTTCCCTGACGCCGTAAAACTACAAGCACACTGCGGAACAACAGTTGTATGGACACCCATCCTCAATTTTCAGAGATGCCAACCTTGTAATTGTCATTGTGTATGGTCTCTTTATTCTACGGTTATAATGTGCAATTTTCGCAGAAGACTTTCCACTTCCACTGCTTCTTAATTACCAAGGATTTGCACTACTTCTTAATAGTCTCAACACGGAACTTGTTTCCATTTCCAAACCACAGTGAATTCCACATGTTGCGGTTTTGTGCGAATTTATCTGGTAAGTAAACAACGACCTATTTAAAGTCATGCTAATGCTGTTGTTTTGAGCGGAACATCCCGGCATATCCACCAATGGTCTCATGTTTGGTGCTTCTGTAGGTTTTCCCATTGTACAGTATCGTGTTGTGAATTGATAGTTGCGTCTGTGGACGGCAACAATATAGTTGCAGTCCGTCTAGGTGTTTTTTATCTTGTTGTATTTTCAGATTTTCATTTTCGAAGATGGCGGAATGGTCAATGATTAAAGGTATTGCAGGGCAAGCCATGTAATGTATTTCGCAATACATACGTACTGGTACCCCAATAGTAAAGAATGAACAAAACGAGTTCGTAAGTGTGCAGATTAATTTCAGTTGGTTCCACGCCTTGACACAAAGGTTTTGTTTGTGTGAGAAACAAAATCGCACCGTCGTTCCTCTACCTTCCCATGTAAATGGCTGAGATATCTCGTTCTCGTAGATAGTCAAAGCAATACCACGTTCATCATAACTGATGGCTGGTGAAGCAATGTAACTTTTAACTGCATTGAATTTATTTGATGTCTGAATCTATTCTTAAAGTCTAATCATCTTCTGTGTGAGACCAAGCAAATTAAAAAGGAGGAAGCGGAACTAGTTGAAGTATCCGGACGAACCCGAACTAAAGGGATCCCACAAAAGGAACAAATGAGAAATTAACCCTCAGCTTTAGGGATTACAATTTTTTTTACACTTTTTACATCCACATTTTTGAAAAATCGCGACGTAACTTCCTAAGAAATCGACAATCTGCTGTGATATATGATTACATTATAGTTAAAATATTACTGATTTCCGCGGTATCGCTGTACTAGAGCTATTTATTTGTGGTTATAACGGCTGTAAGTTTAAATAATTAATAAGCAGAAAATAAATACAAGGGAAAATCACATGGAAACGAGACGGACTGAAAAAAGTAAACTGTCTATTATTTGAAAAGTAATCGCCATAACTCAGTAGAGGCCGGTGATTATGTGCTTATGTGCTACAACCCGCTGTAAATATCGCTCTAAAATTATGTCACTTCTCTTCGAATGCTTGCTGGAAATCACAGTCGAACCACACGTCACTCTTGCTGCGATTTCTTACAAATAAATGTCAATTAAAGATACATTGGGAGTAATAGACTTTTGAAATTCGTAGCATAAATACATGTATTGTTATGTGTTGCGTGTGATCAGTAAGGCCGTGAGATTAGAGACATCGAATAATGGAACTGAAGGAAGTAGGTTCGTATCCTGTTTTATGCTAACTTTCTTTTCTTTGTTCGTGTTTGTAACAAATTCTGGGATCAGCAATGACATTTATATTCCTCCTTGTCCAAACATTTAGAAGTTTTATCCGAATATGTCGTGAATTCGGAAGAGTTTAGTAATTAATGTTGAACGTTTAAAACTTAAAGTTACGGATACATTCTGCAGCAGAAAACAACGTCGTATGGACTTTATTTTTCGTCACTGATAGTACTGCTTTTCATTTTAATACATTTGGTGTGAATTTGTCTTCTGTTTATTTGTGTAGTATTGTAGCACACTGGTATAATTTCGCACGAACCGCCTCTGCCATAAATGTTAGAATATTTATCCAACTGCAAGACATAGACCGTCAGTGCCTTCACGGAACAATGTATGTACCCAGGCATGCATCCTTTCGACCGAAGCCGATAGACGGCCGTGAATGCTTTTCTTCAGGCATACAAAAATAAGGAAATCGCATGGGGAGAGCAACAGAGCATGGAGGATATGTAAGGCCTGCCAAGCGAGACTTCTGCAGAGCATCGGAACAACTTGGGCAACATCTCTGCCCGTTCCGACAAGGTCCGTCTTGTCTCACGGTGGGATAAATGTTTTAACTGTTAAGGTGATTACTTTTGAAGTAATAAATAGTTTAGTTACTTTTTTTCATCTTCACGTTTTCGATTCATCAACTCTTATTCAGTGCGAGAACTGCGCAAGAAAGGGAGAGGTTATGTCTGGCCGTAGGCAGAAATTATTCCAGGTTGGTGTGGGGGAAGGGGGTGGGGGGATCAACACATTAAAACTGTCTATTAGAGATACGTTATACATCAGCTGTTAAAGTCGTACTATTGTCTCTGTAGCCATTCACGTAATGGTATAACGAGCTAGCAAAGAGGTGTATCACAATCACGGGAAATCACTTATAGAAGTGTATGCAGATTCCGTAACGAATGAAAATTCTGTGCTCCCGGTGCGAAAATTTCTGGGAGAGAAGGCGGGTGCAGCGGTGGCAAAACCCCCCTGTTACCCGTCTTGTAGTCGCTTATGAGGTTATGTACAACAACACGGCCGTATAACTTACTATGTAGGTAACCACAAGTTACGTACCTACAACTATTTATAATAACAATAAAGCAAACCAGTGAACACTTTGTCCAAAGTGTGGAATTGTAACTTGCTGATCTGAAAGCTCAATAACACAAGAGAAAAAAAGTATTTATCGTGTCGTTTACATAACGGCAAATTTTAAATTACACTTTCGGAACGATTATCCGGTAAATGACACTTCATATTATGAACGGAATGAGACACATGGATCCTAATGTTCCAATAGACCCTTTCGAGCAGAATGATGGATATGCGGATTACTGCGTGGTGGATATTCTTCAATTCTGCATGGATCTTCGACGATCGGTGTAAATAATGGATTTTAGATATTTCCATAAAAATAGCGGCAAGCGGTTACATGGGACTTACGACTGCCCCTCAAGATCAGGCGGCGAGGGAAATTTTACCGAAAAAACAGGTTACATTTCGTGCTTTGTCTGCCGGGGCCCGATTTTGCTGCCATCATCTCGAATTCGATCAAGAATTTGTGAATAAAAATTCTCTAGCAGGCTGCCTGCAAACTTAGTCCTATACAAAAAATGAGCGGGACCTTTTTCTAGGAATTTTTATGTTGTTAAATGTAACAGAGGTATACGTTTTTGCTAAATATCGTAGCTTTCGAATTATTCAAGAGAAGTGGACGAAAGTGGCCCTCAATTGCGTTTTTATGGAATGGTTCGAAAACTGTGTTGCTGTTCATTTTTTTTTTTTTTTTTTTTTTTTTTTTTTTTTTTTTTTTTTTTGCAGGACTAATATTTCGCTCTTAGTGACTGACAGAAGATGAAAATCTCGCGTGTGATTTTTTAAGGATTTGCGGGTTGAATGGAATCCATCGATAAGGGCAGCTGAACCACCCAGTACACTCTCCTTGCAATAGTTGAGAATTTTTCTCTGTAATGTATTATTTGTTCGTATAAAAATTGTACAGACTCATACCAAATAGGTAGAATTGACATTGTCCCACAGAACCAGATAAGTGAATCGAATACACAGAACCAGGAACATAAATCTAATTTATAATAATTAATATTTCTTTGTTTGTTTCTTCATGTTCTAAGTGTTCTCACCAAAGTGTGTTCACCAAATAGGTTTTGCTGTCAACATCAGAGCTAGCAGGAAGCGAACCCATTGAACAGGAAAGTAGCTGCTGTAATTCGGTGGCGTGCTTCAATACTTGCAACTAATCTCGTCCACAGGCTATCTTAACATGAATAACTTTGGCGACACCATAAATAACAATCATTTATTGAAGTAATGTAGGAGATGAATATTTATGTCTAGTTTGAAGATGAGTAGGGATGTCACTGTATTAAATGATATGAACACTGGCCTCAGTGATTAAGTAACCCTACAGTCCAGTCAGTACTGTATTTAGACAGATTATACTTCAGGCACTAACATCATAAGACTGACACTCGACGTTATCTGTCCGATAATCACTCACTGATAACTGCTGGGCTACATTACGGCAACGGCAGAAAACCAGAAAGTGTCGGCAACTGTGACAATTGTTCGGTAGCTGGAACTGGTCAGCAAGCCGCCAGACTGGAGGTGTGCGGCCGCTTTTACCCGCTAACAGTGCAAGAATGGTCATATATGCTCTACTCGGCGGTGCAGGAAATAGTTCGTGCTGTCAACGCTCTTTGTGGGCAGCAGACGTAACTGTCAGCAGATAGATTTGGCTATTTAAATTTCTTGTGGTGGAATCATAGTAAGCTTCCTTTCGCGCGCACAATCTGCTCGTATGTGGCGCCTCATCGTAACTAGAGGTACCAGTGCTGGGGTCTCCCTGCCTAGTGGTGCCTTCTACGGTTATAGAAGGGTACTGGATCTGACAGAGTGCACAGCTTGTTGCTGTACCATTAATTCGATAGCAATTAAAGTTGGTGAGTTTTCACCTGCTCCTAAAGGTTTCTGTGCGGGTGACACAAAAACTTAACTAATGAATATATGAAGGTAGTATCTGTTCCCGAAAGAACAGATACCATTGATAACCGTGCAGCTTCTCTGGAATGAAATGATAATTAAATCGACACCCTAGCTGCAAACAGATGTTGATATACATCATTGGGGACATGTTGAAAATGTGTGCCCCGACCGGGACTCCAACCCAAGATCGCCTGTTACATAGCAGTGGCTCAGATGGATGCCGGCATGGTAGCTGAACGTGTTAGGTCAGAGGGCTCGGTGTTCTCTGTAATAAAAAAAAACTGAGTCAAGGAATCAACGATCAACTCGAGTGATAGAGCGTCTGCCATGTAAACAGGAGATCTTGGGTTCGAGTCCCGGTCGGGGCACACATTTTCAACATGTCCCCAGTGATGTATATCAACGCCTGTTTGTATGTCGGTTTAATTATCATTTAACTCAGGAATGTGTGGAGTAATTTCCGTCAAACTTTAATATAGCTGACTATTTATATAAAAACATTGTGGAGTAATATACCCCAACCATGTCACATGCCAAAATATTTGGCTCGTGTTAGTATCAAATCCGTAGGTCTGAGAGTCATTACGCTTCTTGGCGATAGCAATAATAACATTTCACCCCTATATAAGGGAGCAGGTCAGATGTGGCGTGGGGGGAGTTCTAATGATAATGATATGGCATCTTTTCTCTGTAGTGCCTGAAGCTACATCACTAACTAAATGGAAGAATTTACAGTGACAGTAAGACAATCGTAGTAACCCTTTGGCTTACCATCTCGTGCGAAAAGGGGTGATACATACGGACAAATCAGGAACGCCTGGAGCAAGTACAATCAAAATTCGTATATACACGAATAATTATTTGCGTAAAAGCACAGTAGAATTAAGGTATCTCTACTGCCGGTAGGGGTGACGGTGGACACAAGCAGGTATAACATATAGACACACCCGGAAACAACATATTAATACATCTTTCTTGTAAGCAGTTGGAACACATTAAAAATAAGAAGCTGAACGTGTCTCTCATTTGGTTGTCCCATGAGTCAACAACATCGTGAGAATGAGTACACTAGACAGCCAATAATTTTGCAAGCGTGTTTCGAAGCCAACATCATCCCAAGTGGCTCAATACGAAAGACACATTTAATATCATCTCCATTGTTGCATGGTGTAAAAGAGTGGAGAATGAGAGGGTTGCCAGTGAAAACCTTTTTTCTCCATATGACAATCAGATACTGACAGAAGCTTCCTTAGAATTTAGATGAAACTGCAGGGCAAAATTCGCTAGAGGTACGATGAAATATATGTGAAAGAAAAAGAAACGAAGTACCACGAAAGAATTATCCGGATGGACGTAATGAACACGAACAGACAAGTGATTTCAGAAGGAAGGATGATTTCTTTCAAGAGAAAGAATTTCACAAAGTGAGTAAATGAGTAACGCGTTCGTCCACCCTTGGCCCTTATGCAAGCGTTTATTCAGGTTGGCATTGTTTGACAGAGTTGTTGGGTGCCCCACTGAGAGATATCAAGCTAGATTATGTGCGACAGGCGCCTTAGACCTTCAAAATTCCTAGTTAGTTGATTAGATTAGAATAGATTTACTTTCATTCCAATTGATCCGCACTGGGGAGGTCCTCCACGATGCAGAACATCTCAGGAACAATAACACATGACAAATATTTACAACTGAAACAAATAAGCTAATGTACGTGCCACAGGTCCCAAGTGGAATGATCGTCATTCTTTTTAATAAGCACAATATGAAACAATCATTTTACAAGCACTCATTTACTAATATCGCATTTATGCACTGAATTTAAGATTCAAAAAAATGTATTTTTATTCATAAGGTTATAAACATGTAATATAACTCATATTACTACAATGAAATGGTGCAGAAGTTAGATTGTACTTACACACACACACACACACACACACACACGCACACACACACAAATCAGTTGGTTCTTCTGAGAAATTGATTAGTGGAGAAGGAGTTGGCCACCAATAAATCCTTTAGGCTTCTCGTAAACTGAATTTCATTGGTTGATCAGCTTTTTATGGCTGCTGGCAACTTATTGAAAATGTGTGTGCCTGAATAATGCACAACTTTTTGTACAAGAGTAAGTGACTTTAAATCCCTGTGAAGATTATTCTTATTTCTAGTATTGATTCCATGAATTGAGCTGCTGCTTTAAAAAAGTGGTATATTTTTAATGAAAAATTTCATTAAGGAATAATTATATTGGGAATCAGTAGTTAGTATCTCTAGTTCCCTAAACATGCTTCTGCAAGGTGTTCTTGAGTTAACACCAAATATAACTCTTATTGCACGCTTTTGTGCCTGGAAAACTTTAGCTTGGCTTGATGAATTGCCCCAAAAAAATAATGCCATATGACATTATGGAACGAAAGTAAGCGTAGCATACCAGCTTTTTCATTTTCATATCCCCTATGGCTGACGCAATTCGCACTGCAAATAGAGATTTGTTAAGACGCTTCAGCAGTTCTGTGGTGTGCTCCTCCCAGTTGAATTTATTGTCAAACTTTAATCCCAAGAATTTAACACTGTCTACCTCTTCCTCCTGCTTGTCATCGTATGTTAGGCATATACTCGTGGGACACACCTTACAAGTTTAGAACTGCATGTAGTGTTGGAGTGCCCTGACAATAACGCTCCAAACGTTCTCAGTTGAGGATAGATCCTGCGTCCTTATTGTCCAAAGTAGGATTTGCCAAGCCGGAATATAAGCGGAATTAACTCTCGCCGTCTGTCGGCGGGTATCATGTTGCTGAAAATGTAAGATCGGGACGGCTTGCCACGAAGAGCAACAAAACGGACCATAGAATATCGCTGGCATACTACTGTGCTCTAGAGGTGCCTCAGGTAACAAAGGGCCCTGCTACGAAATACAAAAGGCACCTCAATCATCAGTCCTGGCTGGCGGGCTGCATGGCGGGAAATAGTCAGCTAGGTATCCCGTCGCTGTCTGGGGTATCTCCAGACATGTCATTGCTGGTTATCGGTGCTCAGTTGGAAGCGGGATTAATGACTGAAGACAGTTCTACAATGTTACTTATAATCTGTCTTGATTGCAAAAATGTTTATTTACATGACCGGTTTCGGTTCATCTAGAACCATCTTCAGATCTGCAATTTCGGTCACAGTAGTAACCCGTCCACACGCAGCAACTTCACATACTGTGTCACTCTGAAAAAGTGAATAAAGAGCCAGCTATATTAAAAATTTGACTGAAATTACTCCAGACATTCCTGAGTTAAATTTTTAATGTCACCCGCACATACGCAGCATGTGAAGGTTGCTGCTGTGTGTGGAAAGGTTACTTCTGTAACCGAAATTGCAGATCTGAAGATGGTTCTAGATGAACCGAAACCGGTCATCTAAATAAACATTTTTGCAATCAAGACGGATTTTAAGTAACATTGTATAACCAGTGATTGCGGTTTCCCGTTAGACATTATGTCTGTTTTTGCAGACTGATGGCGGTTCTATTCCACTCAGCGTGATTCCAGGCGGAAAACCCGTCCGGTGACTCTCCGTACTGCGGTGGGATACGAACCTGACTGTCACCCACAATACGGCCGACAACGGGGCATGAAGGTCTGGGATGCCATTTCTTTTCATAGCCGACCTCTTTCGGTTGTCACACGCGGCGCCCTTACAGCTCAGCGGCACGTCGACGATAATTTACGGCCCACTTTGTAGTCCTTCATGACAAGATATACTGGATTTACACTTCAGCAAGATAATGCCCGCCTGCACAAGGGTCTTCACCAACAAGCTCACTAGATATCGCACCAATGAGTACGTTTGGAACATTACAGTGAGGACCCTCCAACCAGCTCGGGATTTTGACTATTTAACATGCCAACTGGACAGATATTGGCACGATATCTCTCAGGAGGACATACAACAACTCTTCAATCAATGGCAACCAGAATTACTGCCTGCGTAAGGGCCAAAGGCGGACCAACACGCTATTGACTTGCTCAGTTTGTGAAACCCCTTCTCTTGAAAAAAATCATCCACTTTTTCTGAAATTGTAATCAGCTGTTTATCTATGCATCTACATAACGTCTACTGATTTCCGTACCTTCTGGATAAATACTTCATGGTAGTTGGTGTGTACGTGTGTGTGTGTGTGTGTGTGTGTGTGTGTGTGTGTGTCTGTGTGGGAAATGTACGTGACATACAACTACGCGTGCGACCACGCGGGCAAAAGCCTTGTAAATATATAAATAACGCGGTCTTTAACGAGCCACAAGCTACGTCGCGTGCAGTCTCTATCGTATGGCCCTATCCGCACGTCCCGGCGTATCCGTGAGTAAATAACGCGTGTGAGGCCCCGGAAAATCTCGCCGCCCTGAATACAGCTATTGGGTCGGCGATGTCTTCCGGCCTATAAAGCGAGCGCAATATCCTTCCTCGCCGGACAACAGTTGCCCCCTCTCCTCCACTGGACGGAATGTTTCCTCGGAAAAAGCCGGCCGCTGCACGCACATCTGCACTCCCCGGCACATTAACGTGCCGGCTCTCAGCCATTTAGTTAATGCCCTGCGACTCAGGTCGCTGTTAACGGTGGTAGCCATTTAAAGTCACGCACTTTCCTCTCAACTAAATCCTGCATAGCTCTGGAAAACGACATTTTTGCTGTGTTAAAGAGCTTGTTATGGTCTACACTGCTGCCTTTCTTCCGTTGGTACGCACGCCATATGCTGTTTATCTGTTGTAAATCTTCCTTGAATCCTGTGCGTTGATGGCAAGAAGCAGAAATTATGCAGACTTAACTCCGGACATTCGTCTCGTCACTTTATATTCAGACACTTTTAGACTTCAGTAAACGGCATTAGGTGCAGAAGGCGACGTAAATCATTCCATGAAAGACACACAATGTATATCCACAGGACATGTGGCATGCAATTGGAGTAGTGTCATGATGATCTCTCCATTGCCAAAAGATTCCGGACTAGTCTCCCATTCGGGTCTCCGGGAACGGGCTGGCAAGGGAGAAGTGGCCATGAGAAAAAGAGCGAAAAACCAACGAAAGGATAACGTTCTGCGAATCGAGGCGTGGAATGACATAAAACTGAACATGGTACGGCAGCTAGAAAATCTGAAAAGGAAATGATAAGGCTCGATCTAGGTATAGTGGTGGCCAGTGAAGTGAAATGGAAAGAAGACAAAGTTTTCAGATCAGAAGAGTATAGACAAATATCAACAGCAGCAGAAAATTGGATTAGGCTTCATTATGAACAGGAAGGTAAGGTACAGAGTGAGTCACTTTGAACTAGTTCATTGATGGGGTGGTTCTCATTAGAATTGATGGAAAATCAACACCGAATGTAACAGTGCAGATACACATCCCGAAGTCGCAAGAAGATGAAGGGAAAAGAGATTAAATGAGGGTATTCAAAGGGTAATTCAGTATGTAAAGGGAGATGACAAACTAACAGTTATGGGGGATTGGAATGATATTGTATGTGAAGGAGAATATGGACTTGGTAGTAGGAATGAGAGAGAAGAAATGCTAATATAGTTCTGCAAAAAAATTAAGCTAGTAATAACGAATACTCTGTTCAAGAATGACAAAAAGAGGAGATACATTTGGAAAAGACCGGAAGGTAGGAAATATTTCTGTTAGATTACATCACAGACAGAGATTCCGAAATGAGATACTGACTTTTAAGGCATACCTAGGAGCAGACATAAGCTCATATCAGAATATACAGTGATAAAGTGTAGGCTAAAATTTAAGAGTCAAGAAGAGTGCAAACAGGGTACGGAAATAGTAAGGAATGAAGAGATACACTTGAATTTCTTTGAGTCTATAGATACAGCGACAGTGGATACCTCAGTCGGCAGTTGATATGAAAGGGAATGGACGTCCCTAAAAATCGCAATGACAGAAATTGGAATGAAAAGCATAGGTGCAAGGAAGGTAATTGCGAGGAAACCTTAGGTAACAGAAGAAATACCTGAATGTTGGACGAAAGGACGAAGTACAAAAACGTACAGGAAAGTTCAGGAGTACAGAAAGACGAATCTCTTAGGAATGAAATAAACAGGAAGTGCAGGGAAATGAAGGCGAAATGGCTCCATATAGAATGTGGAGAAATCGAAAACAATGGATTGTTGGTCGGACTGTCTCAGCGTATTGAAAAGTCAAAAAAATAAAAAAAAGGTGAAATTAAAAGCAAGAGCGGTAAATTTAAGAGTGCAACGGGAATTCCATTGTTAAACGCAGAGAAGAGAGCGGATAAGTGGAAAAAGTACACTGGAGGCCAAGTGAAGGGGAGGACTTCTCTGATGAGGTGATGGAAGAAGAAGCAGGACAGAAAAAACGTACGGGATATTTTATCAGAATCAGATTCGGATACCTAAGATCAAACAATGCAGAAAGAATAGACTACAATCCATCGTAATTTCTAAAATGGTGGGAGGAAGTGGAAAAATAACGACTAATCGATTTGGTGTCTAGGATGTATGAGGAAGGCGATACACTATCAGACTTTCGGAAAAATTCCTGCAACAGCCACCAAGTGCGACAATTATCATCCAATCGGCTTAACAGCCCAAGCATCCAAGTTGCTGACAAGAAGAATATACAGAAGAATTGAAAAGAAAATTGCGGATGTGTTAGATGACGAACTTTTCAGCTTTAAGAAAGGTAGAGGCACCAGTAAGGAAGTTATGATTTTACGGTTGATAATAGAAGCAAGGCTGAATAAAAGACGTTCATAGGACTTGTCGATCTGGAAAAAGTGTTCGACAATGTAAACTGGTGCAAGGGAGTCGAAATTCTGAGAACAGTATGAGTAAAGTATAGAGAAAGACGGTTGATGCACAATATGTGCCAGAAACAAGACGCAACAATAAGACCAAGAGCAAAGTGCTTGGATTAGAAAGGGTGTGAGATAGTCTTTCGCCACTAATGTTTCTATCTGTGCAACGAAAAGGCAAAGTCCGCAGCTCGTGGACGTGCGGTAGCGTTCTCGCTTCCCGCGCCCGGGTTCCCGGGTTCGATTCCCGGCAGGGTCAGGGATTTTCTCTGCCTCGTGATGACTGGGTGTTGTGTGATGTCCTTAGGTTAGTTAGGTTTAAGTAGTTCTAAGTTCTAGGGGACTGATGACCATAGATGTTAAGTCCCGTAGTGCTCAGAGCCATTTGAACCATTTGAACGAACAGGCAATGACGAAAATAAAACGAAGGTTCAAGACTGGGATTAAAATTCACGGTGAAATGACATCAATGATAAAATACAACAATGACATTACGATCCTCACTGGAAATGAAGGAGACTGTAATGTAATGACCAGTATAGAATATGGACTGACAGCACATCGAAGGATGATCAAAAGTGCCCGGACGTTGCCAAAAAACCTACTGTTTCCATATTAGGTGCATTGTGCTGCCAGCTACTGCCGGGTACGCCATATCAGCGACCTCAGTAGTCATTAGACATCGTGAGAGAGCAGAATGGGGCGCTCCGCAGAACTCACGGACTTAGAACGTGGTCAGGTGATTGGGTGACACTTGTGTCATACGTCTGTACGCGAGATTTCCACACTCCTAAGCATCCCCAGATTCCTAGGTCCACTGTTTCCGATGTGATAATGAAGTGGAAACGTGAAAAGACACGTACAGCACAAAAACGTACAGGCCGACCTCGTCTGTTGACTGACAGAGACCGCCGACAGTTGCAGAGCGTCGTAATGTGTAATAGGCAGACATCGTCTATTCAAACCATCAAACAGGAATTCCATATTGCATCAGGATTCACTGCAAGTAGTATGAAGTTAGGCGGGAGACGAGAAAACTTGGATTTAATGGTCGATCGGCTGCTCATAAGGCACACATCAAGCTGGTAAATGCTAAACGACGCCTCGTTTGGTATAAGGAGCGTAAACATTAGACGATTGAACAGTGGAAAGACGTTGTGTGGAGTGACGAATCACGGTACACAATAAGGCGATTCGGTGGCAGGGTGTGGGTATGACGAATGCCGGGTGAACGTCATCTGCCAGCGTGTGTAGTGCCAAAAGTAAAATTCGGAGACGGTGGTGTTATGGTGTGGTCGTGTTTTTCATGGAGGGGGTTTGAATCCCTTGTTGTTTTACGTGGCAGTGTCACAGCACAGGCCTACATTGATGTCTCAAGTACATTCTTGCACCTCCCTCTGTTGAAGAGCAATTTGGGGATAGTGAATGCATCTTTCAACACAATCGAGCACCTGTTCATAATGCACGGCCTATGACGGAGTGGTTATGCGACAATAACAGCCGTGTAATGGAATGGCCTGCACAAGATCCTGACCTGAATCCTATAGAAAACCGTTGCGATGTTTTGGAACGCCGACTTCGTGCCAGGCCTCACCGACCGACAGGGATACCTTTCCTCAGTGAAGCACTCCTTGAAGAATGGGCTGCCATTTCCCAAGAAACCTTCCAGCACCTGATTGAAGGTTAGCCTGCGAGAGTGGAAGCAGTCATCAGGGCTAAGGGTGGGCCAACACCATATTGAATTCCAGTATTACGAACTTGTAAGTCATTTTCAACCAGGTGTCCGGATACCTTGGATCACATAGTGAATGTTCACATGCCAAAATTTTTGATGACGAAGGCGAAATGAGGATTGAGGCTGTTGTTCCTCCTTTTCCGTCAGAGTTTTTTAAAGATGAGCAGATTCGCCTTTTTTGTGCCCCCTCCTACCCCGCCCCTACGGGACGATTTTCCAGCTCTTTACGTATCTTAATATTTTCGGGGTGATAAGTAGAACATTATTACTACAACTACCCGTCGTAAATTTATATCCTATGTTCACATATTTATTCTTCTCATAATACGCTTCAATTGTTACTTCCCGCCTACATTTTAAATCGTTTCTGTTCCTGCCAACGTCATTTAATTTCCATCTGAAATCGCAAAACTCCTCTAGTGCTTTGAGCAAGCGTCCCCTCTCGTACTCATCTGTACACGTAGTTTAACTATAATTTTTTTACTTTTTCTTGATATTCATTTCATAACCTCTTTCCAGGACATTTTTCCTTCTATTCAACTGATCTTCCAAGTGATATGCTGACCCTGAGAATATGTCAACGGCTAACCTTAAAGGTTTTACTTCTCCTCGTTGAAGTGTCCAGATTTCTCTTTGGTTCCATACACTGCTTGCTCAGTGTAGAGACTGAACAATGTGAGGAATAAGTAACAACCTGCCCCATTCCTTTCTCAAATACTGCATCCATTTCATGTTATTCGATTCTTGGAATAGCAGGCTGGTTTCACTATAAATAGTAAATAACGTATCGTTTCGTGAAATGTAAAATAGATGAAACAGGGCAAATAAGGTACCTTCATTTGGGAACCCAATCGCCATCGTCTTTCTCCTTTCTATCTTGTGCTTAACTGATGTGATCTACTGAGGTATAATAGACGAGATTGACTACTAACGTAGCGAAAGCGTTTAAGTTATATAAACCTTCGAAGCTTTGACATAACGTCATCATATTTCTAAGCGTGCTTTCGTATTTAAAGGGAACGTTGTTTATTGGAAAATGGTAGATACCTACACAAACCTAAATCAGTATCTGAACTTTAAATCGAGTGTTACACGTAAGAGTAGCAGTTTTGGTAATGTCTTCGTGGCTAAAGCAGTGGTATCTGCTTGTTGGAGCATTCGCATTTTACACGTGTGGTTTTCCTTACCCTGCGATGATTCTGAGAGATAATACAAAATTTCCATTGGAAACCGATTCTTTCGTATATTGAGTAGTCCACGTAGATTCCGTAGAACGATTCGAGCGTTTACTCCGCTAAATCCTCTTATCCTCCCCCTCCAAATTACGCAGCTGCCCTTCCACGACATTACCGGGCTGTGACACTCACGTGGGGAACGGTGAAGCGAAGAGAATAACTTTTGCCTATTCTGAATCATTCACGTCGCATACCATTCAAGAGTAATTTTCTGTAATGAAATTTAGTCGAGACTAAAAACTCAGGATTCAAGGTTAATAGTAGTAACTGCAATGAATCTATATCACATTCTTGTAGCTGGCACCCAATACTCTCTTTGTATAATCAGCTAGCTTAGCGCCCACTGCATTACTAGCGTCCTTTCGAGTTCGTGTGGAGATATTTCATCCCCTACCACATATTGCTTTATATCCAACCAGAAGTTGAAATGCCGATTATCATAATTTTATTTTTAACATTTTTTAATGTTAAGAAATATTTTCTTAAATATTTTCATCCCTTATTACATTCCCTTAGGGGTTGCATTTCCAGGAACACCAAAAAAACCTTTTTTTTTAAATTTCTGACCGAGAAGGCAAATAACTACTGTCATAGATGTACCCGTGAAAATCCTTTAGCAGTTCCTTAGTGATTACTCATTTTTAAAAAAAAACTTCCACCTACAATTTTACCACATTAGTGGTTGAGTTCCCGCGAATGGTGAAACATTAGTTTCTCATTGAAAAGGGAAACACCAGTTTTCGTAGTCTAGCTTCAGATTTCCGTTCATAGCGACATACTTTGAGAAAGCACTTCAACCTCTGTTTCACCTCCTCAGGTGTGGAATTTCGGACAGGACGATGCCCACGGTATAAGATCCACACCAACTTCAAGTTTCTGTCCTTAGTGGTTTGAGCTGGGCGTTGATGAGTCAGTGAATCAGTCCGACCCTACTCCACCCCATTAGGGAATGAATTTCCAAAAAGAGTGACTTGGGTATGTTTTATTTCTAACTCAGAAGCCAAATTTAAATGTTCATAGATTTACCTTTTGAAATGGTTTCATAACAAAATATTTCCATAAAAAATCTCACGCCGTGTTTCACCCCCTTATTCGTTCGGTTTCCAGAAATGCTGAAACAAGTGTTTTTTTTTATCTGTATCCGCGATGTCAAATACCAAAGTTCGTAGATGTAGTTTAAAAAATACTTCAGCAATTTTTTAATAATGATATCTTTTCTAAAAAAGCTTCTACTCACCATTTCACCCCCATAGGGTTAAATTTACAAAAAATGCTGATATACTTATTTCTTTATTTCTGACCGAGAAACCAAATACCAATTTTCGTAGGTCTGGCTTCAAAATTGCCTTAATATAGATTTTTTTTTTTAAAAAACGACCTTCAGCCCCAGTTTCACCCCCTCACGGTTCCAATGTCGAAATATCCCTTGTGAAACGACTGCTACAGTATAAGATCTACACCTCCAAATTACAAGTTTCTGTCCTTAGCTGTTTGGGTTGGACGATGATGAGTCAGTTAGTCAGGACATTGCCTTTTACGCACATCAAAAAAAGTTTTGTATCAACTTGGTTCCGAGAGTTCCAGAACCTGTACAAAAAACTGGAATAGAGATCAACAAAAACACCATTTACACCCTTTTTATTGCTCATGAAAACCACACATTGCATGTAGTACCACCATACAGTGAGACCTTCAGAGGTGGTGGTCCAGATTGCTATACTCACCGGTATCTCTAATACCCAGTAGCACATCATCTTGGATTGATGCATGCCTGTATTTGTCGTGGCATACTATCCACAAGTTCATCAAGGCACTGTTGGTCCCGATTATCCAAGTCCTCAACGGCGATTCGGCGTAGATCCCTCAGCGTGGTTGGTGGGTCACGTCGTCCATAAACAGTCCTTTTCAATCTGTCCCAGGCTCGTTCGATACGGTTCACGTTTGGAGAACTTGCTGGCAACTCTAGTCGAGCGGGCCGGCCGGAGTGGCCGTGCAGTTCTAGGCGCAACAGTCTGGAGCCGAGCGACCGTTACGGTCGCTGGTTCGAATCCTGCCTCGGGCATGGATGTGTGTGATGTCCTTAGGTTACTTAGGCTTAATTAGTTCTAAGTTCTAGGCGACTAATGACCTCAGAAGTTAAGTCGCATAGTGCTCAGAGCCATTTTTTTCTAGTCGAGCGATGTCGTTATCCTGAAGGAAGTCATTCACGAGATGTGCACAATGTTGTTGCGAATTGTCGTCCATGATGACGAATGCCTCGCCAAATGCTGCCGATGTGGTAGCACTATCGATCGAAGGATGGCATTCACGTATCGTGCAGCCATTACAGCGCCTTCCATGACCACCAGCAGCGTAAGACGTCCCCACATAGTGCCACTCCAAAACAGCAGGGAACCTCCAACTTGCTGCACTCGTTGGACAGTGTGTCTAAGGCGTTGAGCCTGACCGGGTTGCCTCCAAACACGTCTCCGACGATTGTCTGGTTGAAAGCATGTACGACACTCAACGGTGAAGAGAACGTGATGCTAATTCTGAGCGGTCGATTTGACATGTTATTGGGCCCATCAGTACCGCGCCGCATGTTGTCGTGGTTGCAAAGATGGGCCTCGCCATGGACGTCGGGAGTGAAGTTGCGCATCATGCAGCCTATTGCGCACAGTTTGAGACGTAACAGGACATCCTGTGGCTGTGCGAAAAGCATTCATTATTCAACATGGTACCGTTGTTGTAAGGGTTCCTCCGAGCCATACCCCGGTCATCCACTGCAGTAGTAGCCCTTGGGCAGTCCGGGCGAGGCATGTCATCGACAGTTCGTGTCTCTCTGTATCTCTTTCATGTCCGAGTAGCATCGCTTTGGTTCACCTCCGAGAGCCCTTCCTGGCACAAAGTAACAATGCGGACGCGATCGAACCGCGGTATTGATCGTCTAGGCATGGTTGAACTACAGACAACACGAGCCATGTACCTCCTTCCTGGTAGAATGACTGGAACT
Source organism: Schistocerca piceifrons (assembly GCF_021461385.2). NCBI lineage: Eukaryota > Metazoa > Arthropoda > Insecta > Orthoptera > Acrididae > Schistocerca > Schistocerca piceifrons. The sequence goes on along the minus strand of NC_060139.1, from coordinate 1,020,314,759 downwards.
GATCGGCTTTCGGACCCCTTCGTGTAATAGGCACTGCTCATGCATGGTAGTTTACATCTTTGGGCGGGTTTAGTGACATCTCTGAACAGTTAAAGGGACTGTGTCTGTGATACAATATCCACAGTCAACGTCTATCTTCTGGAGTTCTAGGAGCCGGGGTGACGCAAAACTTTTTTTGATGTGTGTATATATGGAGACTGCAGCTGTCATAACCTTACACATCGTGGTAATTTTGGAGATCGGTCAACTCATCGACTATACTCAGTGCACACAATAAGAAACACACATTTACGTACAATGACCTTGGCGAAATATCCTTCCCTTAGCATACTTCCCAGTTACGTAGAGTAGGAAGTTAGATAATTCCCGACGATGAGCACCCATTGGTCAGCGACTGCTACGCCAGCAGGTAGCCGCCTCAACCTTTCTAGCGCTAGGAATTGATTACAATTTACATCTGTTTCTATTATCCGGTTAGAGCGCCACATCCTGACGGTGTGCGGCATAGATTTACAGATTAAATGCATGACACAATCAAAGGATAAAATAGCAAATAATGATACCAACGATAACACAGCGGCCAGCCGGAGTGGCCGAACGGTTCTAGGCGCAACAGTCTGGAACCGCGCGACCGCTACGGTCGCAGGTTCGAATCCTACCTCGGGCATGGATGTGTGTATTGTCCTTAGGTTAGTTGGGTTTAAGTAGTTGTAAGTTCTTGGGGACTGATGACCTTAGACGTTAGCTCACATAGTGCTCAGAGCCATTTGAGCCATTTGATAACACAGCTTGTCACCGCGCAAACTCTGCTATGAATATTTTAGTTTTGATGTATTTTTCGCCATGCATATTCAGCGAATAAAAACAAGATGATATTCAAGTTTACATTTTAAAGTTGACGTATAAAATTTCCTCGGAGTTATATAACTCGACGTAGTTCACAGTACACTCATTTTCATGCAAGTGTACTTTATTGCATCTCATTTAGCTCTTTTATTTGAATGTCAAATGCGGATAACAGTTATTGTTATGAATTTCTACTCATTGGTTTTCGTGTTTTTATAGAGAAATTTTGAATGTATCAGAGACCCCGAAGTTCTGGTTAGCAGGAAAGCATCCTTCATCCCCGTTCTGTGATGAGGCGTGGCCGTCCAATTGCTTGGCGTCTCACGACAGCGGAGGGCGAAAAGACGACTTGTTCCGCTGAGACACTCTTTCACATTATTTATCAGGAACAATAATTCAGAATGAAATTTTCACTCTGCAGCGCAGTGTGTGCTAATATGAAACTTTCTGGTAGATTAAATCTGTGTGTCAGACCGAGACTCGAACTCGGAACCTTTGCTTTTTGCTGACAAGTGCTCTACCAACTGAGCTACCCAAGCAAGACTCAAGACCCGTTCTCACAGCTTTACTTCCGCGAGTACCTCCTCTCCTACCTTCCAAACTTCACAGAAGCTCTCCTGCGAACCTTGCAAGACTAATACTTCTGGAAGAAAGGATACTGCGGATGGGGGATGTTTCTAGAAGTGTTAGTCATACAAGGTTTGCAGGAGAGTTTCTGTGAAGTTTGGAAAGTAGGAGACGAGGTAGTGGCGGAAGTAAAGCTGTAAGGACGGGTCGTGAGTCGTGCTTGGGTAGCTCAGTTGGTAAAACACTTGCCGGTGAAAGGCAAAGGTCCCGAGTTCGAGTCTCGGTTGGGCACACAGTTTTAATCTGCCTGGAAGTTTCTCAACAATAATTCAATATTCCGAGATCCACAATGTCAAGACTATGCCGAGACTAGAAAAATTTCAGGCATTTCCTCTTACCGCTGAGAACGCAGTGGCCGATGAGCAGTTTACGACCGAGAACAGCGGAATTTGCACAGAGTTGTCAGTGCTAACAGATAAACAACACTGTATGAATTAAACGCAGAAATCGATGGGGACATTCGTAAGTATTCGCCAGCTATGGCAGCACACAACCGACGCGAGTGCCTTTGCTAAGAGCACGACATCTCCGGCAGTGCCTCTCTCGGGTTTTTGACCTCTTCGGTTGGACCCTAGCCGACTGTAAAACTGTGGTATGGTCAGATGAGACCGGATTTCAGTTCGTAACAGCTGACTGGTAGGGATCGAATGTGACGCAGACCCCACGAAACTAAGGACTGTAGTTGTGAACAAGGCAATGTGGAAGCTCGTGGTGGTTCCATAACGGTGTGTGTCGTGTTTACATGTAATGGATTGGGTTCTCTGGTCAAGCTGAACTGACAACTGACTGTGAAAGGCTATGTTCGGCTACTCCGAGGTCACAAACTATTTTATATTCCGGGCAACCGTTGCTGTTGAAAGCCGTCATCTTCGGAAAACTGCACTTACAACTGGTAAAATTGTTGTTTATTATATGACCGATGACCGATATATGACCGATTTCGCGGGTTTACCAAGTAGATTCACCTGATGACGCATATGTAAGCCGCGAAACCGGTTGAGTCTTAATAAACAACAAGTTGTAAGCGGAGTTTTCCTCACCTCATACGCTGAAGTCATTTGTAGCCACGCATGGACCTTAGAATTTTCGTGGATGAAAGTGCACCATATCACCGGGCCACATTGTTTGCGAGTTGTCTGAGGATTATTCTGGAGAATCCGAGCTAATGATTTGGTTACCCAGATCAACATGAGTGGCCAGTCAGTGGACAAAATTCTGCACCGGTAATAATTTCACAATTATAGACGTCTGTGGCGGCAACATGGCTCAATACATCTGCGGGTGACTTCCCACGGCATGATGAGTCCAGGCCACGTTATGTTGTTGCCCCACACTGGGCAAAAGGAGGTCGGACACGATATTACGAAGTACCCGATGACTTTTGTCAGCTCATTGCATATCGACGGTGTGAAAACAATTTTGCCTCAGATGGTATGTAGTGGGAACATGTTTGTATAGTAAACGAGAAAAGAATTGTACTTCATTCAAGAATGTTATATATGAGGAACCTCTGCGAAGTCTGATGAACGTGATGTTAAGTGTCACGAAAAAAAAAATTCACATTTTCTCTCGTAGAAAGGAGAGCAAATTTCCGGGGGCTAATCCGGATTCCCCTCTAGCCCTGGTTTGGCAGCCTATTAGGCAGGCCTGTAGGCTCGGCGACCGCCAGATGCCATTCAGGATGATGGATTACCCGCGGTTACAAGAGCCACCCTGCTCCTCCGGCCCACCTTCAACACCGCTGCAAGCTATCGATCTGATTACTTCTGCTATGTAGGCCGCCGTCCAAGCTACTGACGCTCCTGGAACGCTACCAAGTTATAATTGTGTTGTCGTCTTGCCGCCTGCAATTATGTCAGTCTCTTCTACACCGAGTCACTATAGCATGTTTAAAATTACTGTGGGGTTGACAGCTGCCAAGGAAGTTTTGGAGTGATGCTCACACGGATTAGATTAGATTAGATTAGTACTTGTTCCACAGACCATGAATAAGACACTTTGTAATGATGTGGAACGTGTCAGGTTAATGAAGGGTGTCTATACAAGATATTACATGAGACAAAATATTACATGACGCTCAATATTATCAATTTTTTTCGTGGGGGTTGGGAAATTACCCAGTTACTATATCCAAAAATTCATCTAATGAGTGGAAGGAGTTGCCATTGAGAAATCCTTTTAATTTCCTTTTAAATGCTATATGGCTGTCAGACTTTTGATGCTATTAGGTAAGTGACCAAAGACTTTTGTGGCAGCATAATTTACCCCCTTCTGAGCCAAAGTTAGATTTAACTTTGAGTAGTGAAGATCATCCTTTCTCCTAGTGTTGTAGCCATGTACACTGCTATTAGTTTTGAATTCGATCGGATTGTTAATAACAAATTTCATAAGTGAATATATATATTGTGAGGCTACAGTGAATGTTTCTAGCTCTTTAAATAAGTGTCTGCAGGATGATCTTGGATGAGCTCCAGCAATTATTCTGATTACACGCTTTTGTGCAATGAACACTCTTTTACCCAATGATGAGTTACCCCAGAATATGATGCCATACGAAAGCAGAGAATGAAAATAGGCGTGGTAAGCTAATTTACTGAGATGTATATCGCCAAAATTTGCAATGACCCTAATAGCATAAGTAGCTGAACTCAAACATTTCAGCAGATCCTCAGTGTGTTTTTTCCAGTTCAACCCCTCATCAATGCATACACCTAGAAATTTTGAATATTCTACCTTAGCTAGCGAATTCTGATCGAAGTCTATATTTATGAATGGGGTCATTCCATTTACTATGTGGAACTATATATACTGTGTTTTGTCAAAGTTTAATGAGAGCCCATTTGCAGAGAACCACTTAATGATTTTCTGAAAAACGGCGTTTGCAATTTTACCAGTTAATTCTTGTCTGTTGGGTGTTATAGTTATACTTGTATCATCATCAAAAAGTACCAGCTTTGCATCTTCGTGAATATGGAATGGCAAGTCATTAATATATATTTAGAACAGCATAGGACCCAAGACCGAACCTTGCGGCACCCCATTCTTGATTGTTCCCCAGTTTGAGAAATCACCAGTTTTTTGCATATTATGTGAACTGTTTATTTCAACTTTCTGCACTCTTCCAGTTAGGTATGATTTAAACCATTTGAGCACTGTCCCATTCATACCACAGTACTTGAGCCTATCTAGAAGTATTCCATGATTTACACAGTCAAAAGCCTTTGATCACAAAAAATCCCAACAGGTGACCTCTGGTTACTCAGAGCATTTAATATTTCATTAGTGAAAGTATATATAGCATTTTCCGTTGAGAAACCCTTCTGGAAACCATACTGACATTTTGTTAAAACTTTATTTTTACAAAGTTGTGAAGCTACTCTACAATACATTACTTTTTCAAGAATTTTGGATAAGGCAGTCAGAAGAGAGATTAGGTGGTAGTTGTTAACATCAGTCGTATCCCCTTTTTTATGCTGTGGTTTAACAATGGCATACTTCAGTCTATCTGGGAAAATACCCTACTTCAGAGAGCTATTACATATGTGGGTAAGAATCCCACTTATTTCTTGGGAACAAGCTTTTATTATCCTGCTTGAAATGCCATCAATTCCATGCGAGCTTTTATTCTTGAGAGAGTTTATTATCATCCTAATTTCAGAAGGAGAGGTGGGTGGAATTTCAGTTGTATCAAATGGTGTGGGTAAGGCCACTTCCATTAACTGCCTTGCTTCTTCTAATAAACATTTAGATCCTATTTTATCTACAACATTTAAAAATGATTATTCAAAATGTTTTCGACTTCTGGCTTGTTGTTTATCAAGTTTTCATTTGCTTTTATGGTGATGCCGTCATCCAGTGCTCTTGGTTGTCCTGTCTGCCTTGTAATAATATTCCAAATTGTTTTGATTTTGTTGGTTGGTTGGTTGGTTTGGGGAAGGAGACCAGACAGCGTGGTCATCGGTCTCATCGGATTGGGGAAGGATGGGGAAGGAAGTCGGCCGTGCCCTTTCAGAGGAACCATCCCGGCATTTGCCTGGAGTGATTTAGGGAAATCACGGAAAACCTAAATCAGGATGGCCGGACGCGGGATTGAACCGTCGTCCTTCCGAATGCGAGTCCAGTGTCTAACCACTGCGCCACCTCGCTCGGTTTTGATTTTGTTATCAGAGGTGTTAATCTCAGACATGATGCACATGCTTCTGGACTTTTCAGTAACCTTTCTTAATGTAGCACAGTAGTTTTTTAATATTTGGCTGTTTCTGGGTCATTACTCTTTCTTGATGTTAGATACAGTTCCCTTTTGTGGTTACAAGATATTTTTATTCCTTTAGTAAGCCAAGGTATTTTGCATGGCTTCTTATAGTTAGATTTAACTACTTTCTTGGGGAAACAGTTTTCAAATTCTCTTACAAGTGTATCATGAAATAAGCTGTATTTTAAATTAGCATTGGGTTCTTTATACACTTCATCCCATTCTAACTGCTGAAGATTTTCTCTGAAATTTCTAATTGTTGAGTCATTAATTGAATGCACAACTTTGGAGGGTGGTTTTGAATTACTGAATGGAGCTATGTCATATACTGTAACTAGCTGAGCATCATGATCAGAAAGCCCAATCTCAACAGGACAAGAATTTATGTTTTTAAACCTATCTTGGTCTATAAAAGTGTTATCTATCAACGTGCTGCTGTCCTTTACTACCCGAGTAGGAAAATTAATGACAGATGTCAAATTGAAAGAACCGAGCCAGACTTCCAAGTCATTCTTCCTATTACACTCTTTCAATAAATCAACGCTGAAGTCCCCACAAATATTAATTTGCTTTCCCCTATCTGACATATAGCACAACATGGCATCCAAGTTTTCCAGGAATAAATGAAAGTTTCCTGAAGGGGATCTATATACTGTTACAATAATAAAAGAGCCCTCCTTCAGTTTAAGTTGACAGGCAGATGCTTCTGTATGTTGCTCTAGACAAAACTTTTTTGTATCTAAGCTTTCTACACAGTGATAACTTTTGACATATATGGCAACTCCTCCTCCCACCTGATTCTCTCTACTCATATGTGCAGCTAGTTTATAACAACTGATGTTTACCTTTTCCATATCAGACACAATGTGATGCTCAGACAGGCATAGTATATCTATTACATTATCAGATCCAATGTCATCTAAACAAACCAGTAGCTCATCTACTTTATTCTTCAATCCTGGAATATTTTAGTGAAAAATGGTAATATTATTTTTTACTTTACTTTTGTGAGAATCTACTTTTTTCTTTAATCCACCAATATTTTGGTTAAATATGGTAACATTATTATTTACTTTCCTGTTGTGAGAATTTTGTGAGTTTTGGACCTCTTTAGCACCTTCCTGCCTGGTCTTCTCATTGGACACTGATATTAGTCTAAAAAAGAGGTACATCCATGAGTACTGGTGTCTCCCCTTATCGATTGTGCTAACAACCCTGCCAGTTTACCCTTCCCTTTCCTATTGAGATGTAGGCCATGCCTTGTGAAATCCCTCCTACCAATAGCCTCGACAGGAACCAATCCAACGTCTGACAGAGTGGCCGCCCTACGCAACTCATCCAACTCCATATTTACCCTCCTCACAGAGCGGTTCAACTGGGGCTGATCATGCCATACTAAAACAGGCACCAGCCCAACATTGGTATGGGTCGTTGCCGAGGCTATTTTAACCAGGTTACACTCAATGCTGTAGCCCTAATCCCTATCAATACTGTTTCTCACTCCACCCACTATCATCACATGATCCTACTTTGTGAATCCCTTGCACAAGGAACCTATATCCTCTACCCCCTGGCTAAGACTTGGTCTTGGCTTGAAAAAATTTGTGACCTGGTACCTGTCACCTAATTTTTCCTGCAAAATCTGGCCCACACCTCTTCCATGGCTGCTACCTAGCAACAGAACTTTCCTCTTACTTTCTACTTTTTTTGAAACAGTTGGTTTCCTAGTGAGATGATGTAGCATCTTAACTACATCTACTTCTACTGGAGCCTCTTCCTTACTTAACTGTGGTAGCAAGGAAATTCTATTGGTTGTGCCAATTGGGAAACTGTCAGACACTGTCCTCTTTCTGTGGCCCCTCTTCCCAGCTACCACTTCCCACCGCTGTTTGCTCTCCTCCCCCCTTAGCCTCTTAAGTTCCTCCCTCGCTCTGTCCAAATCAGCCTGAAGGGCTCTAATTTTCTCCTGGTGTTCAGCTATAATCCTATCTCTTGAGCAAACCCTGCAAGAGAATGGAAGAGTCTCGTTTGCTTCCACAATCCGCACGCCGCTACAATTTCCCCAATGAAACCACCTGTCACAACAGCTGCACAAAACCCCTGAACTAACTTTCCTACTGCAGCTCACACACTTAGTATCCATGGTAGTGTGGAAATTAGTTAAGAGATTTACTAAGTGATAACGATAATATATTAAATACAGATGCAAAAGGACACTAAATATGTTTTGGAAACTAATATGTTAGTAACCTATTAGCAAAAGCACTGAAATTTGTGGTATAACGCTAAATATGCACGATCAAAAATTAGGCCTAAACAGCCGAATGTAACCAAAACGAACTTTTTGCGATAAGTGGAAGAATACGTAAATAAAAGACAAACCTTTAACGGCAAACTTGAGGAGCACTCTAATAAATGTATTTGATTAGTTAATCTATACCAAATGCACTTAAGATTGCGGTATAACGCTAAGTATGCACACTCCGAAAGTAAGGCAAAGCCGCGGAATATAAACAAAACGAACTTTTCGCGATTAGTGGAACACTACGCAAATAAGAGAAAAACTTTTAATGGTGAGCTTGAAGAGTACACTAAAGACCGTATTTAATTAGTTAAAAGTGTTCAACTACAATTAATTACAACCTAAATAACTTATCTTTCACGAGAGCTCTGTCTCCATACGTGCGGCCTTGTGCAGGGCTATCAATCCGGAAGACACTACACTCATTCGGTCAATGCCAAAAAACTTGTAGCGCAAGCGGCTACCATTCACTGCAATCACTACAACCCACCACACTTTCTCCATGCTTCACGTTTAAGCAGCTTGCTGTTCAGTAGCATTATACTTTGTGTGCTGTAACTTTGTTTGTATCTAGTGTACCGTCCCTGAATCGGTAAAAACGTAATCATTACAGGATTATTATGTTTTACGTCTGTCTGTCTGTCTTACTGTTCAAAACTCTTTGTCTTGGAAAATTTGTTATAGATTAAAGACTATGATCCCTTAGAGACGTACAAACGTAAAGACTGTAAGTCAATACAGTCAAAAGATACAGCCATTTATGTCATGTATTTTGGTATTCGTAAACTAGTGATCAAAACCAGTATGATACATCCCGTTGACCTATAGTCATGAAATTCGCAAAGAAGAAGTTTCACAGTACAACTAAAGGAAAGAATCTAATACTGGTGATTTGCAATTACAGCACACGAAGAACAGTTGTCAGACTATCCGTGTGCCTGTCTGTCGATTAAGACTCCTTTCCTCTGGATCTTGCAGATGTATTACGTTATAATTTGTGTGACAAACTAAGTTCTATGCGCCTTTGGCGATCAAATTAACATTAGTTTCTAACTGAAAGGCAGCCAAAAGATATGCTCTTTTATGTCACATATTTTCATACTCGCAAACTCAATCATAAAAATCTGTAGGGTGCCTCGCGTTGATCTAGAATCATGAAATTGGTCAAGAAACAAGGTTTAGTACTTTTTTGTTGAGTCATCAGTCTTCTGACCTGTTAGATGAGGCCCGTCACGAATTCCTCTCCTGTGCCAGCCTCTTCAGCTCAGAGTAGCACTTGCAACTTCCTCCTCAATTATTTTCTGCATGTGTTCCAATCTCTATCTTACCGTACAGTTTGTCCTCTCTACAGCTTCCTCTAGTACCATGGAAGCCATGTCCCGTAGTCTAAAGATGTCTTATCACCCTCTCCCTTCGCCTTGTTAGTATTTTCCACATATCCTTTTCCTCTCCGATTCTGCGCAGAACCTCCTCATTCCTTACCTTGTCAGTCCACCTAATTTTCAACATTCCTCTGTAGCACCACATCTCGAATGCTTCGATTCTCTTCTGATTTTCCCGCAGTCCATGTTTCACTACCGTACAATGCTGTGCTCCCGACGTACAGACTCAGAAATTTCTTCCTGCAACCAATGTATATGTTTGATAGCAGTAGATTTTTCTTGGCCAAGAGTGCCCTTTCTGCCAGTACTAGTCTTCTTTTGATGTCCACCTTGCTCCGTCCGTCACTGATTACTTCCGTCTTTCTTCGATTTACTCTCAGCCCATATTCTGTACTCATTAGACTGTTAATTCCATTCGATGTAATTCTTCTTTGCTTTCACACAGGATAGCCATGTCATCAGCGAACCTTATCATTGGTAATCTTTCTCCTTGAATTTCAATTTAACTCCTGAAGGTTTTTTTTTTTAATTTTCATCATTGCTCCTTCGACGCACAGATTGAACAACAGGGGCGAAAGACTGTATCCCTGTCTTACACTCTATTTATTCCGAGCACTTCGTTCTTGGTCGTCTACTCTTATTATTCCCTCTTGGCTCTTGTATATTTTTCTCTGAATTTCGAACATCTTGCACCATTTTACGTTGTCATACTAGAACCGAAGAACCATAAACACAAAAAAATTGTTGTTTGTTATCATACTGTGTGTACATCCACCCATTTCTTAAGACCGCTTTTCATCAGTAACAAGTAGACATATACAATTGAAATTTATCTCACCTACTAAGGTCTGTCGTCCCTTGGCGGAATAATAACGCTAGTTTCTATGTTCAGATATGGACTGAGAATATGGATTATGGTTTGAGAGTATATCTAAGAAAGACGAAAATAATGATAAATAGCGGAGAAGAGATCAATAGGAAACTTAACATAACTGGTCATCCCTAAGTAGATGACGTTAAGGATTTCTGCAACCTAGACAGCAAAATAGCGTTAGGTTCTATGTGCAGTCTCTACGTCGAAGCAGCAGTGATGGAAATAAAAGAAATTAAAGAATTAAAATGCACGGTGAAAGGATATCGTGTTAATATTCGCTGATGACATTGCCATCCTCAGTGAAAGTGGTTAATAATTACAGGTTCTTTTAAAGGGAATGAACGTTCCAATGAGTAGAAAATCAGAGCCAAAAATCGTCTTATCTTCGATTCCCGGCTTCGATGAACTGTCTACAGAGATAACAGTTTGAACCGAACCCTCAGAGCGCGGGTCCTGTTCGTATAACTGTCCTATTTTTTGACAGTTGAAGAGTTTATATTTGATCAGTTATTACTACTGTTGCGTGTTGTGTGATATTGAACAATACCATAACCATGTTCTTCAAATGTTAGTGTAAAAGTACGACGTCGCTCTTTTAGCCAGGTCAGTATAAGAAGTGCTCGTCAATGAACCTAGTCAGCAGTGAAATGTACTCAGCGCAGCATTCAGAAAACATGCCATAACGAAACTAATTTTGAAAGTCGAGTAGAGAAAATGATCTCATCGTTAAACGTCATGTCAAGGATCTATGACAGCGACGGGAGTCCTGTCAGTAGAGTTCTCCACTGGCGCCATAAGAAGACGTTCAAGTGGTTTCAACAGAATGTTTGGAGCGTGCAACCCAGCTGCTGCATAGCAAGATCATATTTTCACAAGTTTTCACTGTGAATAACAACGGAACTATCAGTCTACACCATGTTTCTCACAGGAAGTTAGTCTTTATCATACAAAATAAATCTCTTTCGCTGCTGACGATGTAACTGCTACAAGATTTTATATCGTAATGCTTATTTCTTCGAAACTAGTAAGTTTTTCCTAATGACGAATAAAATGCATAGTTTTTTGTTGTGCTGGAAGTTCATAGAGAGTTCTATCACAAAACTTATTCATCGTTCTTATGAAACGAGTCGGTTGGCCGCTTACTTTCGACATATGAGAGTCACATTTTATCTCCTTTAGAAGTCTCTGACAGAGCTACGATTTAGAGAAGATACAAATATGATATGTTCTTAAGATTTCCGTCGGAAATCTGAATTCACTAACAAAAATGTTTCCTGCATGTCGATAATTTAACTCCATCAGAAACTGCATTTTCGTACACGGCCCATAAAATATATTGAATTAAAATATTGGCAACGCAAGTAAACCTAAAATAAAGACATGGCGCAGCTCTTCCAGAACACGTTAATGCTAGTTCCGTCTGTGAAGCCTACATAGTTCGAATATAATAAACTTTCCTGAGACTGAGAAGCTTATGTACACGAATCAGCATGGTTTTGGAAAGCATCGCTTGTGTGAAACTCAGCTTACCCTTTTCTCTCATGACTTAGTGCGAACTATGGATGAAGGGCACCAGGAAGATACCATATTTGTAGATTTTCAAAGGTGTTTGATACGGTGCCCCACAGCAGGCTGTTAAGGAAGGTACGAGCATACCGAATAAGTTTTCAGATATGTGAACGGCTCGAAGACTTCTTAAATAATCGAATCCCGTATGCTGTCCTCGGCAAGGGTATTGTCAGGAATGCCTCGGGAAGTGTTGTACGACCGTTGTTCTTCTCTGTATGCAAAAATGATTTGGCGGGCATGGTAAATAGCAATCTGCGGTTGTTTGCTGATGATGCTATGGTGTACAGCAAGGTGTCGAAATGGATACAAGATGACTTAGACAATATTTCTAGACGGTGTGATGAATGGCAGCTAGCTGTACATGTGAAAAAATATAAGTTAATGCGGATGAGTAGAAAGATCAAACCTATGACGTTCGGTTAGAGTAATGCTAGTGTCTTGCTTAACAAACTCAAGTCTTTTAAATATCTGGGCGTATCGTTGCAAAGCAATATGAAATGGAATGAGCATCCTTCGGTTACATGATAAATCAGTCTAATCTAAAAACCGTAAATTTAACTAAATACCTAGCTATTACAATTACGAACAACTTAAATTGGAAAGAACACATAGAAAATGTTGTGGGGAAGGCTAAACAAAGACTGCGTTTTATTGGCAGCACACTTACAAAATGTAACAGATCTACTAAGGAGACTGCCTACACTACGCTTGTCCGTCCGCTTTTAGAATACTGCTGTGCGGTGTGGGATCCTTACCATATAGGACTGGCGGAATACATCGAAAAAGTTCAAAGAAAGGCAGCACGTTTTGTATTATAGCGAGATTTGGGACAGAGTGTCACAGAAATGATACAGGATTTGGGCTGGACATCATTAAAAGAAAGGCCTTTTTCGTAGCGACGGGATCTTCTCACGAAATTCCAATCACAAACTTTCTCCTCCGAATTCGAAAATATTTTGTTCACGCCGACCTACGTATGGAGGAACGATCACTAAGATAAAACAAGGGAAATCAGAGCTCGTACGGGAAGATATAGGTGTTCATTCTTTCCGCGCGCTATGCGAGATTGGAATAATAGAGAATTGTGAAGGTGGTTCGATGAACCCTCTGCCAGGCACTTAAATGTGATATGCAGAGTGTCCATGTAGATGTAGATGTAGATCTGAGCACTGTGGTAGGGAAGGCGAATGGTCGACTTCGGTTTATTGGGAGAATTTTAGGAACGAGTGGTTCGCCCATATAGGAAACCACATATAGGACGCTGATACGACCTATTTTTGAGTACTGCTCGAGTGTCTGGGATCCGTGCTTGGCCGGGTTAAAGGAAGACGTCGAAGCAATTCAGAGGTGGGCTGCTAGATTTGTTAGCGGTAGGTTCCAACAACACGGAAGTGTTGCGGAGGTGCTTCGGGAACTAAAATGGGGGTCCCTGGAAGGAAGCCCACGTTCTTTCCGAGAAACACTATTGAGAAAATTTAGAGAACTGGCATTTGGAGCTGACTGCCGAACGATTCTACTGCCTCCAGCATACATTGCGCTTCAGGACCACGAAGATAACTTACGAGAAATTAGGGCTCACACGTAGTCGTGTAGATAGTCGTTTTTTCCTCGCTCTATTTGCGAGTGGCAGAGGAAAGGAAATGGTTAGTAATGATACAGCCACGCACCGTAAGGTGGCTTGCGGAGTGTCGATGAAGATGTACGTTACAGGTCTCACTGTGTAAAATAAAATGTAAGCCAGGACGCCCACGGACACAGTGTGATAAGCGACTTTATGAATGGCATAGCACGTACATGGCAGGTTTGTGACCAATACAAGTAATGTGGCAGCATGGATTGTTTGGACGATGATGGTGTTCTGGCTTCAGTCAACATAATTTTATGTAAATCAGCAAAGCAGCTTCCAACTCTGTAGTTAGTTTCTTAGTAAACCTTGTATTTTTCACATAAAAAATTTAATACCGCTAATTTCAATTTGATGTGTTCTCTGCTACGAACCTAATTCTTTTATTTTAAGAAACTAATGAATAAAGAAAATTGAGTCTTTCACACCTTATAGTTCGACATCAGAGCATGATAATCAACTAGATATCTTTTCGATATGGCTTATATTTAATTTGTTGCTTGTAAATGAAGTAATACAGCACATATTTCGAAAAGTTTGCAGTAAAAGTTGTAGTCTCTGCAAATGCAACTTTTGGTGAATGTGTGCCATATGTTTCTTTCTACGAAATGTACCTAACATATCAAAATAGTCTTTTAACGCTGGAAGAATAGCCATATCTCTATCCACATTCTTAGTGGATCTGGTTTGGATGAAATAGGTATAAAACATACCTACTTTCTGTATAATAGAACTCAATGCAAATAGCCAAAATTCCGTTTATCATTATTTTAACAGTCGTATAACTTTCTTCTCGTTAGAGCGACATATTCATTCCGCCGGTTATAAAGGGTATTCACTGGGATTTTTACGTGATGGAGTTGGACGTTTGAGAAGCGAACGCTGATATAATTTGTATCAATTGGCAAGAGATAAATTAAAACAAACATCTGATTCAAAGAACGTATAAATCAATTTAGGTACAATATCCCCTATGAATCTGCCACAGCTATTTACGTTAACAGACAGGACATATTTTTGACAACACAGATAATAATCTAATGTAACTAAATTCGCAAAATAAACAAAGGCCACCGACTGAATCTCTGTGAAGAACTTGATATTTTTATTCACAGCGGCAAACCTGGGCAGATCACACTCACTAACAAAGCTACGAAAGTGGCATTGATGGTTCTTAGAAGCTTCTCAAACATTCTAGATGATGCACAGTAAGTTTTCTGTTTTCGAGTGGCCTAAACCAAATAACTCCCAGTTCATCAAACTGGAACATTTTTTAGAATTATAGAATTCCTAGCGAAAAGGTTGTAAAGAGTTAATTTCTGATATATTTGTTATCTGTATCTTTGATTCACAATTAGAGCTAGTAATGAATGCTCTTTGACTTTCATCCTTAAGAATCTCTGCCGTGTTTAAGTTGTTGTCCCGTGTTTGTGTGCCGTTTAAAGGTGAAAACGTATACTTCTGACGAACCTCAGGGTCTTTTCTGCTAGAATATACCGTAAATAGCTTTAATATTGCCTAAAACGTTTAATCTTAGTGGTATACTAAATTAACATTTGCTGATTATATATTATTTGTAGCTAAATGAAACTCAAAACAGACAGCTGGTTACATCCAATAAACAAAAATTTAATTTGAGCCACTGGTCGACCTGAAGATGAAAGTGTCGTGAGAGAAAATAAATAATGGCTGACACAGGTTATTATTTTAATTAATCTTCGATTGTCATTAACTGTCGCAATTTCCGAACCACAGTCCAACATGGACGACACAAGGTTGCTATCAACTATCCATTGAGCAATTCGGTCATATAAACCTGCGGAAAGCAATTACTCTAGAACTTCTACGACTATAAAGCGATCTATATTGCCATATTAAAACAAGGACATTTTTTCAGATTTGTGCTGTGGGAGCCTATTCTGGACCCTACATAGCCGGCGTGTAAATGGACTTATGAATCGCAAGTAGAAAATTTTTAACTCACGAAAAACATACTAGGTTAAGAACAGTTTTCTGTGGTTAAGGAGCAGATCCGTGTTTTTGGTAACTGTGCAAAAATCCGTGGTTTGCTGGAACGTCTCCCTCATCAACAATTTCGGAGCCGCTGAGCCCCGCAAAGTGAAGCAAATGTGCAGTAGCGAGCGTATAATAGTACGTCATTAGCGAGCTCACATACGGGGCAAGACTTCGTTAGGTGCGGCCAAATATGCAGCCAGCGGGCGAGACAGGCATTTTTTCACACTCGTTATGGAGAAGGGTACTCGTTAAAATAACCACCTATTAGTAATGGTGAATGTTCAGTAACGCAGACAAGCACTGTGGCTGTTTCCCGTGTAGAATGTGTCTTGCGAGCTTTTTAGTTTCTTAAAAACTTCATGTGCCCGCAGATGGAGGTAAGGTGCCAGATGCACAGCAGAAAACTATGAACAATTGCCACTGACGTCGTTACTCGCATATTCTGGAATTATGCTGTCGTCCATCGTATAAATCGGTGAATGGCATTCGCATGGTGCCACAGGTACAAGTTTCTTTCTCTAACATTACAGTATTGCAGGTGTGGCCAAGAAATTGGCAAGTGTGGAGTGATCTCGTATGCATGAAGAACTCTACCACCTGGCTGCACACTTCCCATACTACCACAACACACCGTCGGAGAGGGAGGAGGGGGGGGGGGGGGGAAGAAGCGGAAACCATGAACATGCTGCATTTAGATGGAAATACTGTCTCAAAGGAACTCTGAATAGCTTGCATGCCGATTGGTTTGACATTTCACACTTCTCAACAATAGAGATCAGAATCGAAACAAATTTTCAGTATCATTCGATTACTCTTCGAGCTCTGAAGGCATAATAAACTTTTTACTTGGTACGATCTGCCACATGTGGACAGATGTAGATAATGTCACAAAATTTTGTCAAATAGGTCAAATAATCGTGACTTATTTAGTTTAGTAATAAAAAATGGCTTTCATGCATATACGTTGATCTAAATATTATATCGTGTTTGCAGCCTCATTATGCAGATACGGAAACACTTCCTTCGGAAATCAACGGAGAACTCCTGGGCGGTTTTAATAACAAAGAGTTTGTCTTTTAAATGTGACTGACGTTATAGATTGATCGGTTCCATCTGCACATACACACGAGTACTTCCAGCTGAAGTGGCAAATGGCCTCGAAAACAGCTCAGAAACAAATGTAACCCTGGCAGTGACCTCAAAAAGCAATTCTGTCAATGAAGTCTTTAAAATTCTCGTTTTCTAGAAACGAGCCTAGAGAAATGAACTGTGTTTTTCGGCAGAATGTGTCCCTTCCACAATACGATTTTCCTTTCTAAATGTATCCCCACCACATCAAAACTAAGTTGTTTCTCACCTTTCAGTGTCTTACTGTGGGCAGTGTGCAGCAATTTCAACTTAAACTATGAGGTCTATAATCCATTCCAGATGTTCTAATTACTGTTTCTGCTTTTATTTTTTTCAGAAATTCAACAATAGCGCGTTTTTATTCGAGAGGTCGTTCCAAGCATGCCCTATGATTTAACCAACGAACTCTACAGTAATATATAAAATTTCTATACTCTTCGTGCCAGTGTCATGAAAAACTGTTGCAACTGATAGTGTAACAATGGACGCAACTTCAGAAAATTTGCTATAGGCTCCATCCTTTATGTCCCTATGCTGATCGTTGAATGTGTGATGTCTAGGAATCCTACGTACTCGTTCGCTAGACAAACAATTCAAACAAATCGTATTAATGAGTTTTATTATGAATTGAAAAGTGACAATACTTTGCGAATTCAGAGATGTGTCGCAAGCAGAGGGCGACATACAAAATAAGTTACTTCAGTATAAGCAGTTCTAACTCGCTGTTATGCGAGTCACTAGTCTTTAACTGGCCAGCGACCACTCGGTCGCGGCGCTTATGTCCTCTTCACATGGGGGCCACTGTTGTCGCGTTGTCGTCCTGGAGGGAGGTCCGGTCAGCGTGCGATTGGCGGCCGTCTTGTCACAGCCATGTCTTCTCTATCGTTCCCGACTGGAGTGCCGGCACTTGACTTTACGCCGTAACACCATCAATTCCATCACAGGGCCCATGCCTGCAAATTTGGCATTAAAAGCTTCTTGATGCACAGAACAATGAATCCTGTACTAATCGTATGTCAATAGTTGCAATTTTTTGCTCTTTCACCGACCGCCAAATCTTTAAAGTCTATCTTCACGGTTTTGTAATGTCATTCCGCCACAAATATTCAGAATTTGTCGATTATGTGACTGCATTGTAGGTATTGAGAATTCTCATCCTTCTGTCGTTCACATTCATTATAAAAGGCTCGTGACGATAGATCACTAGAGTGCATCTTTTAGTGAAAACAGCTTCTTCTTTTATATCCTGAACTAACAGCAAAGAATAAACAGCACTGTCCCAGGATTCTGCCAAAACGAAGAACGGCGTGTCCGCAGCTCGTGGTCGTGCGGTAGCGTTCTCGCTTCCTGCGCCCGGGTTCCCGGGTTTGATTCCCGGCGGGGTCAGGGATTTTCTCTGCCTCGTGATGACTGGGTGTTCTGTGATGTCCTTAGTTAGGTTTAAGTAGTTCTAAGTTCTAGGGGACTGATGACCAACGCTGTTAAGTCCCATAGTGCTCAGAGCCAGTTTTGAAGAACGGCGTGCCGATCAAAAATGCCGCACCGCACTGTTAAATGAAATGTTGCCGTGTGGCCAGCGCTTCCAAGACGGATCGAACAAAGGCGAGACGCACCGAGCAGTTGTAAAACTGGTAGCTACCATCACAGGAATTCTTTTTATTCCATTTTTACCCGTTTAGGCGAAAGTAGAGCCGCCATCATAGGATCTAGGGAGGGCAGAAAACGCTACAAAAGTGGGATTGGATTCCAGTTATATAACATGTATACATATAAATTTAGTTCCATACCTTAGCACAGATACAGGTTACATCAAGGCAAACAATGGTGATATTAATAGTTGCCGATAACACGCAGGCCTTACAAAATTGTCGTAAGTAGCACACAGGCGTCTAAGAGAGATGACATTAAATATGTTAAGTGTCTCCATCACATATAAGCGCAAGCTAGGTACTACCGCAACTCCGGCTCTGTTCTTACACTACAGGCCGCGTCGCGAGATGGCCCTAGCAGAAGAGGCGCCAAAGAGTGTCACAGCTCGCGTCATAACAGGCACTACGTTTGTGGTAACACTACGTCATTAGGGCTTGTACATAACCCGTGGTCTAGGACAGTCTGCTTTCCGCAGCGCTGCGGCGAGGACGTCTTGTTTACGTCCCGTCTGCGCGGTCGCGAGTGCCCGTAGTTGTTTACTACTTCGTCGCCGCTAGTTTAGAGTCCATCACTACCGACGCAACATGGCACATTCATACAGACAAACCACCATCAAGATCAGTTTTCAAACCGATCATGCACGACCGCGAGCTTTTGAAGTGGAACGTTTTCTACGTGACGACGTTAAAATTGACCCGCGAGACATAATTGGTATCCATCTCTCTATCACGAGCAGTGTTGTCTACGTCAAGCTAGTAAGTGACGAGGTGTGCAACAGAATCGTGAGCGCACATGCGAACGATCTTAAATTCAAACATTCTGATGGCCATATTGGGGCGGTCTCTATCGATCACGCGGGGCTTGGCCTCCGTACGATACGCGTCTTCGAACTCCCTTTCGAAGTACCACCGGACGTAGTCACCGCTGCTTTCCAGCCCTACGGCAGAGTGATCAGCCATATGGCCGAAAAATGGACCACCTTTACAACGTACCCCGTTCTTAACGGGATACGACAGATTAAAATTGAACTGACCAAACATGTTCCGTCATATCTTGTCATCGGCGGATGTAGGGCGATCATTATGTATGACGGTCAGCCACGCACTTGTTCTGGTTGTGGCCAAGAAGGGCACGTCCGGTCGGATTGTCTCCGACGACGGCTTACTCAAATCCCGACAGGTGAATCTATGACTCCTTCTACGGTGACGACCCTTCCTCTCAATTACGCCGAAGTTACACGGGCAGCAACGCTTTCCGATGCTGACGACAGTAGTCCGATAGCCGCCCCCGATGGAGAGACCAAAATGGCTTCTGCAGTACAGGATCCGGCCTCTACAACTGCGCCCCCACCTGAAGATAATCACCGATCGACCTTGCAAGAAGGCGTGGATGCCAGAATGGACATTGACCCACGGGTTGTGCCGACAGCAGCTTTTCTTCCAGACACCGGAGCCGCTGACGAAATCCACCCACAGATACTGAAACACACGTCCGTAAACAGCGTTCCCCGCAAAAACACAAGAGACGGCGGTGTGCTCCATCGGACGAGTGTTTGCAGCGATCGTCTGACATGGACTATGGAAATTCCGACGACGGTACCGGCGGTACAGAGGCCGCTGTAACTTCAAACTCAACAGATCGCAGTGGTGACGGCTTCAGCCCCTCAGACCCCACAGCACAGCAGGATCACAAGCAGACATCCGCTGCCGATTCCCAGCCAACAGAGCCGATGGAGTCAGCGCCGAGTGCCGCAGCAGCCACTAACAGCCACCAACAGCCGATGGTGTTTCATGGCGACTGGGCGGACGACTGTGAGGAACACTCCTTGCCCATCGTGTCGGACGACACGGGGGGAAATTTACCCCACCAGTATTGATCCTTTCCCGCCGTCAGTTACAGTGACGAGACAGCCTTACCAGGGTATTGATGGCCAACACGGATGCTGTGGATAGACCTCAAACTTATCGCGTTGCAACTATAAACATTAACACTATACGGACGCGCGCTAAGTTATCCTTGCTTCAGGATATGTTGAACTCTGCTTCCATCGACATAGCCCTTCTCCAGGAGGTGTACATCGACGACTTCCCAGGCATGTACGGTTACGATGCTTGCGTCTCTCCAGCTTCCCCAACAGGCAGCGGTGTCGCTGTACTTCTTCGGGAAGGGATAGTGGCGGACGATATCCTGTTTCTGCCTGGGGCAAGAGGAATGGCACTCACAGTACTGGGGGTCCGCCTTATCAATATCTACGCACCTTCTGGGACGGACAAACGTCGCGAACGTTCACGATTCTTTGCGGAAGACGTCGCCCCGCTCTTCCAAGGCCGCCACGACCATCTGGTGTTTGGAGGTGACTACAATTGCGTACTGGCGCCCAGAGATCAACTCCCACGACATAATCCGTGCCCGGAACTCGGGACGCTAATTCGAGACCTGCAGATGGTGGACACTTGGGAACATCTTCACGGCCACCGACCGGGATTCACGCACTTCACAAGTCACTCTTCCAGTCGTATCGATCGGATTTATGTCTCACGCTCTCTCGCCGCTGGAACACAGGATGCGGAACTGTGGCCTGCAGCATTCTCGGACCACTCAGCTTACATTTGCGCCGTCACCCTGCGGCGGCAACAAGTGTGGAGAAGCCGCAGCCCGTGGAAATTAAACATCGCTCACCTGTCGTACCCGGATTGCCGCCAAGCCGTTGAGGATACGTGGCATTCGTGTGAAAATCGCCTCCGTGCATATCCCACAACGATCCGCTGGTGGTTGGACTGCGCCAAACCGGCGCTGAGGCGAACGTTGATAACCTACCTGGCGAAGACATACACTCGACTTTTACTTCCGGGTCCTGCGCGACTGCGATGCTATGGCGCCGTCTCCGGAACGACAAACGGCGGTCCACCGTGCTAAGGCTCAGATCCTCGCTCATATGCGACGCCACCTAGAGGGGGTAGTCATCCGCTCGAGGACGCAGGATCGGATACCGAGCGAACGCCCGTCAATGTTCCACGCCCTTCGTGAACGTCAACGACGCCAACGAGCGCTGATACGCTTCATCGACACGGAGGACGGTCATCGCCTCACCACGCAACAAGACATAAACACAGCGTTCTACAATCATTATTCCCAACTCTATTCCGCTCAGACCCCTGATCCGACAGCACTGGAGGACGTCTCTCAGACGATTTACGGCACCGTCAGCCCGGCAATGGAAGCGGCCTTGATGGAAGAAATTACAGAAGAAGAAGTGATCGACGCCTTTCGAAAAGGTGCTGTCAACAAGTCTCCGGGTCCTGATGGCCTCCCCTTGGAATTTTACCGGACTTTTCAACATTTATTAGCCTCCCGATGGACGGACATCTGTCGCGAACTCCTATCCCCGGACGTGCCGCTCCCTGCGGCCCTTGTGGAAGGGATGATTATTCCTATTCACAAACCGTCCGGTGGCTCACGACTGCAGGACTACCGCCCGTTGACGCTATTGAACTGCGACTTTAAGATCTTTTCTCGACTGTTGGCGGCGCGGATACGCCAGACCCTACGAAATGTTATCTCACCCGATCAAACGTCATTAGGAGGCGACAATAATATTCAAACAGCACTCAGTGAATATCGTGACTTGATCTCACTGGCGAGGGCATGTCGTCTGAAGGGTGCACTGGCGGCAATCGATTTTAGTCAAGCTTTCGACCGAGTGGACCACAACTATTTGGAAGCGGTCCTCCGACATATGCGGTACCCACAGCCATTCGTCACTGTTGTCATGCGACTACTCCGTGGCGCGACGTCCAAGGTGATCGTCAACGGCCGCCCTTCGCAGCCCCTCACCATTTCTCGATCGATACGCCAAGGGTGCCCTCTGTCCACTTTACTTTACGCTGTGGCCATGGAACCTCTCCTCTGCGGCCTGCGCCAACGACTAACGGGTATGACGTTACGAGGCCACACTTTCCGGTGTAAAGCGTACGCTGACGACCTGGTGATTGTCATCCGCCACGGTGACGACACCGCTAGCGTACTAAATTGGATAACGAAATATGGCATGGCCGCTGGTAGTCGTATCAACGTCGCAAAATCGGTGGCGATGAACATCGGGGTCGGATTGTCTGAGAACAGTGTCACCCCCTTACAGCTCAGAGATAGTTTGAAATGTCTCGGCATTGACTTTACAGACGATATACGGCGGACCGCTGCTCACAACTTTCGACGGCTCTTACGGAATGTTCGGACTGGAATTGCCAACAACCGCCTACGAGCCCTGGACATCGTCCAACGGACCCAGTATGTTAACTCACATTTAGCGTCACGCATTCCGCACATCGCCCAGATATTACCTATACCGGTGATGTTAGCACGCCGTATACATGCGGCTTTTGGGTCCTTCGTGAGTTCAGGAATGCTTTTCAAGATCAAATATGAGACTCTCACCCTTCCCCCCCATCGGGGAGGGCTTGGCCTTTATCACGTTTATGACAGAGCGGTCGCCCTATTTGTGAGCACATTAGTCAAACTATGGCACCGCCGTCCGGACAGTCTGACCAGTTTGTTAATAGAAGAACTAGCACCGCCCTCCCTGTTGCCGCCTGTGCCGATACACCATGTCCCCTCCTCGCTCTTCTACATCGGTGTCTTTTACCTCGAACTCAGTTACGTTCGACTTGCCTTACCAGCGACTCAACTGGCGACGGCAAAGACGGTTTATAGGGTCCTGCAACGTGGACGACCCGATAACGTCGTGGAGAGTAAGCACCCGAACGTCAACTGGCGAGTAGTGTGGAGGACAATTCACCACGTAACACTGGACACTGACGTCACGGCGATGTGGTATATCACTGTCAACGGTAAGCAGGTGACCAGATCAAGGCTACATGCGATCCACATGGTGGACTCACCCACGTGCACGAACTGTGGCGTTCAAGACGACGATGAACACCGTCTTAGCTGTGGCGAGTCTACGGCAGTGTGGCACTTAGTGAGGCAAATGTCAGCATACTTCCTTCGGGTAACGCCGAATCATATCGACCACAAGACTATCTTATTCCCGGATGAAACGTATTACCCACGCACTAAAACTAATGCAATGACGTGGCTTCGTGGACATGCAGTGCATTATTTGTTTCAAGACGGCACTAAGGACACTTTAGACTTTTGGAACTATTTGCAGGAACGACATTGCAAGATCCTCCGTAACCCTAAGTATCGACAATATTTTTCCAATTTTTTGTGGAGTGCGTTCCACGACCCTCCACGTAGCTGGAACATCACGGGTAAGAGAAGCTAAAATTACAATACGATGATAGAACACTACACGGTACGACGTGGGATCTACTTTCATCATTACGAGAAGTCATACCTGGATGATACAGCAGATGGAGAGTTTCGTTGTGAACCCTCACACTCTGTAGCAGTATTTGCTCCATTTCCTCTTTTTGTCCCCGGTGCGAACAGGTCTTCGCAGTTTTAGTTTCCCCATCCCGTGCAAGATGTAGCACTGGTTAATGGTGGTATGGATTCCACCCTTCAGTTTTGTTTCATGGTTTCCTTCGCCCCGCACTTTGCTCTCTTTCTTTATGCCTCTTTCTACAACTATTAGCATGGATTTAGTTATGTGCGTCCCCAACTCGACGCAAAGAGTGCACTTACTAGTTTTCAGTTCCTTACTGTTAAAAAAATTAAAAAAAAATGAAAAAAAAATTAAAAAAAAAATTCAAAATAAATAAATGAATAAATAAAATTTAAAAAAATCACAATAATACACCAACTGCATCCTTTGTACCACTTCACATCCCCAGAATGGGAGGGGGGAGACATCGTGGACAGGCCTCGGGTCGCGACCCCTGCCCACCTTGCCTCCTCCAGCCCACTACCTGATCCAAAATATTTAAAAAAAAAAAAAGTCTTCCCAAAAAAAAAAAAAAAAAAGGAGTAGCGTCTTTGATTCATAATCAAAACGTCTTCGGTCCCGGGTTCGATCCCCGCCACTGCCTAAATTTTGATAAATAATCAGCATTGGCGACCAAAGACTTCTGGCATAAGAAGTCACTCTCATTCTGCCAACGGCCTTGTCAAAAAGGGCGGAGGAGCGGATAGAGGTTCGGGGCACTCTCTTGTCCTACAGGTGGGAAATTGCCCTTAAAGGCGGAAGAATCAGCAATGATCAACAGTATTGGGACAGGGCCGGCACCATTCCAAAATACCGAATGTATCCGGCACGTGTTGCCTCTCTAGTCGTTATTACCGTAGCGGGTTGCGACATAGAGAGAGTCCATTCCAAAGCATCGTTAGTAGACAACAACAAGGTCGCACGCAGTGTATCCGGCAAGTGTTGACTCTCTAGTCGTTATTACCGGCGCGGGGTTGTGACATAGAGAGAGAAACCCTTTCTGGAACTCGAACCCTGCTCCTCCTGGGTGGAAAGGCCAAGTGCTCCCACCTAACACAATTAAACCACCAGACACACATGGAATTGATGGGAAATTAAAAATGCCAGAGCCCTTTCTGGGACTCGAACCCTGGTGCTCCTGGACGGAATGCTCAAGTGCACCCCCAACACATGAAACCTGTCTAGATGCGGGAGAGGAAGGTTAGGTTAGTGTAATTTATTTATTTTGATCGAGAAACTGACGCAAAGATCGATCCTAATTGCGTAATTAATCACAAAGATAGGTCCTAATTACACAACTATATGCAAAGCACTACAGAAGGACGGCATAAAATCGCAATACGCCGCGAAAACTGACGATACCATACAACTGGTGTTATCCTGCCAAGAAAAAAATTCGCAGAACCACTCGAAACCAGCGACAGAAACATCGAAACTCTACCCTACACCTACAAGCTGCCAGAGTCGATATTAACTAACTTTCAGACGAGTGTATTTCCTGCTTTTCATGTATGCGTGTTTCTACTGCATTACAGAGAAGTTATTATCAGAGTTTTTTTTTTTCTTTGTATACGTCTACGGCATTGCATGTTTCGAATTCTTTAAGTTCAATGGGCTCCATGTACAATTAATCTTAAATAGAGTGATGGTAGTACTGCTGTCTGGACGCTTCCATATGAGGACTACTTTTTTCGTATTTGATCTTCGTGGTCCTTAT
Organism: Schistocerca piceifrons; assembly: GCF_021461385.2. NCBI lineage: Eukaryota > Metazoa > Arthropoda > Insecta > Orthoptera > Acrididae > Schistocerca > Schistocerca piceifrons. Next base: position 1,020,289,383 of record NC_060139.1, on the reverse strand, counting down.
GCGCAATTAATGTTAGTTGCAGTAGAGTCGTTTGGTAGTTACCTTGAAATGAGGGTCTCTAAATTTTGTGTTTACAGTTCCTAGGAAAGAACACCGTCCTCCAAGGACTTCTGTTTGAGTTCTGAAAGCAGCTCCATGGCACTTACAGGTAACAAATCTAGAAGCCATTCGCCGAAATTCTTCAACATGACCTAGAACGGATCAATCCTACCAGTGAAGTAAGCAGGACGATAGTAATACTTCACCTGAAAGTTACTGGTTTATTATTCCTACTCATCAGCATTAACTTGCATTTTTTCCGCATTTAAGGCTAGCGACCATTCATCACACCAAATGGAAATTTTGTCTAAATCGTCTTGTGTCCTCCTACAGTCACTCAGCTTTGATGACTTATCGTAGACCGCTGCATCGTCGGCAGACTACTGACCCGCCAAATCATTTAAGTATAAAGAGAACAGCAGCTATCCAATTGCACTGGGCTGCATATTGTATAGAGCCACTCTCTTATCTCTGAGCCTGTTACATATGCTCGTGCCTTCGTTAACGGGCTGCGATGGGAGATCGTGTCATATACCTTCCTGAAATCTAGAATATGTAATCCACCTGTTACCTTCCTTTATAGTTCTAGATATATCACGTGAAATAAAGGCATGCCGAGTTTTGAACGAATGATGCTTTCTAAAATCAAGCTGATTCATCAACATAAACAGCTTAGCCTCAAGAATGTTTATTATATTCGAACTGAGAATACGTACAAAGATTCGGGAGCAGTCCGAAGTTAGGGATATTGGTCTGTAATTTTGCGGTCTGTTCCTTCATCTTTCTTGTATACTGGAGTGACCCGCGCTTTCTTTCTTTCCTTTATACCATTCGTTTCGATCTTCGTGTTGGACGAGAAAGAAAGAGAGAGGGAGAGAGAGAGAGGCGGGGTGATGGACCAATTCCCTGGAGTACTCCTTCTAAAATCTAACAGGAATGCCATCCGGACCAGATGATTTGTCTGTTTTTCAAATCTTGACGGTGCTTCCTTATGTCAGTTACACATCTTCCATACGGGGGTCCGTCCGAAGGTCAAGAGACTGCATGTTTGTAGGGTTTTCATGCTTGAACGATGTCTTAAACGTGAAATTTTAAACTTAGGTTTGGCTTTTGCTATCTTCAACTGCCGCACCAGACGTGTCAACAAGGAACTGAATGGAATCCTTAGACTCGCTTACCGATTTTACACACGGCCTGAAAGTTCTCGGCTCCCTGCCAAATCTTTTGCTAAGTTGTGACGGTGGCAGTTACGTGCTTCACGCATTAATATTTCGGCAGCAGGCTAATGACTTACGAGGCCTCGATTCAATCTATTAAACGTGCTTGATTCGATTATTCTGTTCCCTACAGCTTACAGCCATGAAATATCGGTCAAATTATACATCATCTTCGTTTTCCATTAATGTCGATGGTACTTCATTCCTAAATATACGGCTTACAAGCAGTATTGTTTAGTGCTCGTCGCAGTTATGAGTACCGGTAACTACAAGCGAGGTTCATTACAAAAGCGATTCATTACAAAAGCGATACTGTCTGACTCGAAATAGCCAGGTATCTATGACAGGGTATGCTAATACACAGAAAATTCGGTGCATAACTGATTCTTTGTCTATGTGATGCACAAAACTAATTTCATTTTGTTTTGATGTTATTTATTTATTTATTGATTTTAGTTTCAGAAGCTATCCCCGATAGCTCCTCATCGCCGTCACCACTACCATCACTGCCAAGATGGTACTTACTTCCGGAGGAGGGGTATGGAAAAGATGATAATGATGACGATGATGATGATGTAATATTTCTCTGTGAAATAATAAATATCGACTATAAGCACTACATATTTTGGAACACAACCTACGAGCAGCTTAGAGACAGAAGTGATGACACTTTCTGCGGGACCTGACCATCATTTTGCAGAACAATGCTCAAGCACGTAGAGTGCAAACTGTTACTGATTTGTTTGACTGATGGGAGTGCTGAGTGCTGTACCACCTACTGAGGTCCCCTGACGTAAGTCCTCGTGAGTTCAACTCGATTTCTGACTGAAGGAAACACTTCACGGCATTTGCTTGACGACTGCTGCAACTCATCGATTAACAGACCGCGCCACTCGAACTGTCGACACATGTGACACTGCTAAGAGCATCACTGGCAAGGGTTATACACTATGCTGGAGACTACTTTGAAGGTCAATAAAACTTTGAAAGACATATTTATTTTGTACGAGCTGTAAGTAAATAGTTTCCACTGTTAAATTTACAATCGTCGTATATAAACTCTCTCCTAGTATCCACCATCTTCTACAAGACGAGTCCCTTACAACAGAGTATACCACAGAGGTGCATGTGTGTTTGATGCTTTATAAATACGCAGTGTGTTGCCTCTACAGTTGCTAAATTCATCGTAGCATCCACAGTGAGTAAATGATACACTGTCACTGTTGCGGCCAAAGATGCCAATACAGAGATAGAATGTATTGTACTTAAACTGCCAACAGCCTTGTTCAGTCTATTTCAGTAATGTCCAGCCTCGTACCTATCCATATATCCTCAATTTACACTATAACTTTGATGCCACTGGCTGATCTCCATGACAGCAGCAATATCTCCCTCCCTGTAATACTATTACTTGGAGTGCAATAAGACTCTCTTCACCAACTGTTCGGTGTTGTAATCAAGGAAGAAATTAACCGCATATTTACCTTCTCTGAGGAACCGAAAGTATAGGACCACTCGGATTACGTTTCGCAGACTCATCCATCATTCAATTTGATTTCGTTTGGCTCCCATACAGCTCAGCTGATGACGCCATTCTTACGTGCTCTCCGTCCCACTCAGCAACTTGTGTGATGAAGACACTTGATCTGCTCACCACACAACGAATTCAACCACTGATGGTGTTAAAGATTAATATGTTTTAGAACAGTTAGTCTAATTCTGAAGACGACGCTAGTTTGACTGATTATGGCATTGGTCTTCCGCTCCTAGTCTGCTTCTGTCTGTAACGGCAGGCTCAATTCAACGTCATGCTTATCTGTTGAACAAAACAAGAGTTAGTTTTACACGTTACAACAAGTAAAAATCAGTGATAGTGGTCAAGGTTCATGGATGGACTTGAGAGCATCTATCTTTTGTGATGACCTTCATTATCATCCTTTAAACTGACTGGCGTGTTGTTTTAGCGTCTCTGCTTAACTCAAATAGTTAAGCCTAGACTCAGCTAGCGTCGCTAATACGTCTCTACAACACTCCTACTGCCCAAATCATCAATAAGCTCTGTCGATCACGCTATTGCGTGCGACCAGCCACCTGATTTACGTCTTTCTATGACGGCTCAAAACTCGTCTTTTCACACAACATCCTCATCGCACCGATTACGAATTATCCATGTTTGATGCGTCCCTATCGCCTAATTTCGATTGACTGGCCACCGGATAGTCGTTTTGATCACCGTACTCACACTATCAACACAATTGAGATAACAGGTGCGTCTCGAACACTACTGCGTCGGACAGACCACCTCATAATTATCACCCGAAACACCCACAATCGCCATACGCCGATAACGCAACGGGTGGGTCCTGAACACTACCGCATCGGACGTCATACCCTGCACTCGTCTCAAGAAACGCAACACATTCGGTGGGACGCAATATCCACCTACCACATCACAACACGCTCAACACACCCCAAATCCATCCACCACAGAGCCAGATTTTATCCTGAAAGCTCTCCTGTCCAATAGCCTTGCCATAAAATTTTGTATAGGAAGTTATCTACATAAGATAACCCCTTCTATAATTAATCTAATACTTCTAAATATTGTTTGTGTCATAGCTGAAGCAAATTTTCTATACTAAGCGATCCAGTGCTCCCCATACAACAAAATTTAACATCAAACACATAATATACACACAATCCATACCAAAATAAGACAAGCACATGAAAATAGGAAAATAAATACACACAACATAAAACAAATGATCACAAAACACAAATAGAACACTGCCTATACTAATACAAATAAACATCGCCAACAAATCACAAAATCTAATCTAATTATACACTACTTTGTTCCCGGCCGCGTTCTTCCGCTGCCGAGTGTGCCGCCCTAGTCATTCTTGTCTGTTTTGCGCAGTTTGCGTACGGCCAGGGTTCGCCGGACGTATTTTGATTATTTGTGTAGGTTCTGGTTTGCGGTCTTCACTCGCTCTCCAGTTCTGCACTGGTTGATCCCTTCCATTTTTATTGGTTGGTTTCCAGTTATTATTACCCTGGTTCCACCTACGTTCCTGTGACGGATAATGTTTGTCCTCTATTATCGCGTCACTGTGGATTGTTTCTTCAAGTTGCATGCTTTGTGGGCTGCACTGCGGAACTTACCCGTAAGATGACAATGGTCTCTACGAGGAGTCTCAGCTTTTCTATCTAAGGCCAGCCCGCAAATATGACAATTAACAGCCTTTTCATACAAGTCATCATTTTCCTTTGATTTGGTCATGGGAATATTGATGCTTTAGAGCTTGTGAACTTGCCATGAAAGTTTTCCAAGCTCAGTGAGAAGCCAAACCGCCGGATCGCCCCCTACATAAGACTGATAGCTATTAAGTTTTACAATCATATGCGCATACAACTTGGAACACAGCCGCATAAGGTACGTGTTTTTGTGTGAAGGTTGTGTGTGAGGCTAATACGTTCAAGCATGAAAACCGTACAAACATGCAGTCTCTTGACCTTCGGACGGACCCCCGTATGGAAGATGTGTAACTGACATAAGGAAGCACCGTCAAGATTTGAAAAACAGACAAATCATCTGGTCCGGATGGCATTCCTGTTAGATTTTAGAAGGAGTACTCCAGGGAATTGGTCCATCACCCCGCCTCTCTCTCTCTCTCCCTCTCTCTTTCTTTCTCGTCCAACACGAAGATCGAAACGAATGGTATAAAGGAAAGAAAGAAAGCGCGGGTCACTCCAGTATACAAGAAAGATGAAGGAACAGACCGCAAAATTACAGACCAATATCCCTAACTTCGGACTGCTCCCGAATCTTTGTACGTATTCTCAGTTCGAATATAATAAACATTCTTGAGGCTAAGCTGTTTATGTTGATGAATCAGCTTGATTTTAGAAAGCATCATTCGTTCAAAACTCGGCATGCCTTTATTTCACGTGATATATCTAGAACTATAAAGGAAGGTAACAGGTGGATTACATATTCTAGATTTCAGGAAGGTATATGACACGATCTCCCATCGCAGCCCGTTAACGAAGGCACGAGCATATGTAACAGGCTCAGAGATAAGAGAGTGGCTCTATCCAATATGCAGCCCAGTGCAATTGGATAGCTGCTGTTCTCTTTATACTTAAATGATTTGGCGGGTCAGTAGTCTGCCGACGATGCAGCGGTCTACGGTAAGTCATCAAAGCTGAGTGACTGTAGGAGGACACAAGACGATTTAGACAAAATTTCCATTTGGTGTGATGAATGGTCGCTAGCCTTAAATGCGGAAAAAATGCAAGTTAATGCTGATGAGTAGGAATAATAAACCAGTAACTTTCAGGTGAAGTATTACTATCGTCCTGCTTACTTCACTGGTAGGATTGATCCGTTCTAGGTCATGTTGAAGAATTTCGGCGAATGGCTTTCTAGATTTGTTACCTGTAAGTGCCATGGAGCTGCTTTCAGAACTCAAACAGAAGTCCTTGGAGGACGGTGTTCTTTCCTAGGAACTGAAAACACAAAATTTAGAGACCCTCATTTCAAGGTAACTACCAAACGACTCTACTGCAACTAACATTAATTGCGCATAAGGACCACGAAGATCAAATACGAAAAAAGTAGACCTCATATGGAAGCGTCCAGACAGCAGTACTACCATCACTCTATTTAAGATTAATTGTACATGGAGCCCATTGAACTTAAAGAATTCGAAACATGCAATGCCGTAGACGTATACAAAGAAAAAAAAACTCTGATAATAACTTCTCTGTAATGCAGTAGAAACACGCATACATGAAAAGCAGGAAATACACTCGTCTCAAAGTTAGCTAATATCGACTCTGGCAGCTTGTAGGTGTAGGGTAGAGTTTCGATGTTTCTGTCGCTGGTTTCGAGTGGTTCTGCGAATTTTTTTCTTGGCAGGATAACACCAGTTGTATGGTATCGTCAGTTTTCGCGGCGTATTGCGATTTTATGCCGTCCTTCTGTAGTGCTTTGCATATAGTTGTGTAATTAGGACCTATCTTTGTGATTAATTATGCAATTAGGATCGATCTTTGCGTCAGTTTCTCGACCAAAATAAATAAAGTACACTAACCTAACCTTCCTCTCCCGCATCTAGACAGGTTTCATGTGTTGGGGGTGCACTTGAGCATTCCGTCCAGGAGCACCAGGGTTCGAGTCCCAGAAAGGGCTCCGGCATTTTTAATTTCCCATCAATTCCATGTGTGTCTGGTGGTTTAATTGTGTTAGGTGGGAGCACTTGGCCTTTCCACCCGGGAGGAGCAGGGTTCGAGTTCCAGAAAGGGTTTCTCTCTCTATGTCACAACCCCGCGCCGGTAATAACGACTAGAGAGTCAACACTTGCCGGATACACTGCGTGCGACCTTCTTGCTGTCTACTAACGATGCTTTGGAATGGACTCTCTCTATGTCGCAACCCGCTACGGTAATAACGACTAGAGAGGCAACACGTGCCGGATACATTCGGTATTTTGGAATGGTGCCGGCCCTGTCCCAATACTATCAACGACATGAGGATGCAGAAGGCAATGGAAACCACTGCATTAAAGATACGTAACGTGTATCCACAGGACATGTGGCCTGTAATTGAAGAAGTGTCATGATGATCTCTCCATTGGCAAAAGATTCCTGAATAGTCCCCCATTCAGATCTCCGGGAGGGGACTGCCATGGGGGAGGTTACCATGAGAAAAAGATTGAATAATCAACGAAAGGATAACGTTCTACGAGTCGGGGCGTGGAATGTCAGAAGCTGGAACGTGGTAGGGAAACTAGAAAATCTGAAAAGGGAAATGCAAAGGCTCAATCTAGATATATATAGTAGGGGTCAGTGAAGTGAAGTGGAAGGAAGACAAGGATTTCTGGTCAGATGAGTATCGGGTAATATCAACAGCAGCAGAAAATGGTATAACAGGTGTAGGATTCGTTATGAATAGGAAGGTAGGGCAGAGGGTGTGTTACTGTGAACAGTTCAATGACCTGGTTGTTCTAATCAGAATCGACAGCAGACCAACACCGACAACGATAGTTCAGGTATAAATGCCGACGTCGCAAGCTGAAGATGAACAGATAGAGAAAGTGTATGAGGATATTGAAAGGGTAATGCAATATGTAAAGGGGGACGAAAATCTAATAGTCATGGGCGACTGCAATGCAGTTGTACGGGAAGGAGTAGAAGGAAAGGTTACAGGAGAATATGGGCTTGGGGCAAGGAATGAAAGAGGAGAAAGACTGATTGAGTTCTGTAACAAGTTTCAGCTAGTAATAGCAAATACCCTGTTCAAGAATCACAAGAGGAGGAGGTATACTTGGAAAAGGCCGGGAGATATGGGAAGATTTCAATTAAATTACGTCATGGTCAGACAGAGATTCCGAAATCAGGTACTGGATTGTAAGGCGTACCCAGGAGCACATATAGACTCAGATCACAATACAGTAGTGATGAAGAGTAGGCTGAAGTTCAAGACATTAGTCAGGAAGAATCAATACGCAAAGAAGTGGGATACGGAAGTACTAAGGAATGACGAGATACGTTTGAAGTTCTCTAACGCTTTAGATGCAGCAATAAGGAATAGCGCAGTAGGCAGTACAGTTGAAGAGGAATGGACATCTCTAAAAAGGGCCATCACAGAAGTTGGGAAGGAAAACATAGGTACAAAGAAGGTAGCTGCGAAGAAACCATGGGTAACAGAAGAAATACTTCAGTTGATTGATGAAAGGAGGAAGTACAAACATGTTCCGGGAAAATCAGGAATACAGAAATACAAGTCGCTGAGGAATGAAATAAATAGGAAGTGCAGGGAAGCTAAGACGAAATGGCTGCAGGAAAAATGTGAAGACATCGAAAAAGATATGATTGTCGGAAGGACAGACTCAGCATACAGGAAAGTCAAAACAACCTTTGGTGACATTAAAAGCAACGGTGGTAACATTAAGAGTGCAACGGGAATTCCACTGTTAAATGCAGAGGAGAGAGCAGATAGGTGGATAGAATACATTGAAAGCCTCTATGAGGGTGAAGATTTGTCTGATGTGATAGAAGAAGAAACAGGAGTCGATTTAGAACAGATAGGGGATCCCGTATTAGAATCGGAATTTAAAAGTGCTTTGGAGGACTTACGGTCAAATAAGGCAGATGGGATACATAACATTCCATCAGAATTTCTAAATTCATTGGGGGAAGTGGCAACAAAACGACTATTCACGTTGGTGTGAAGAATATATGAGTCTGGCGACATACCATCTGACTTTCGGAAAAGCATCATCCACACAATTCCGAAGACGGCAAGAGCTGACAAATGCGAGAATTATCGCACAATCAGCTTAACAGCTCATGCATCGAAGCTGCTTACAAGAATAATGTACAGAAGAATGGAAAAGAAAATTGAGAATGCGCTAGGTGACGATCAGTTTGGCTTTATGAAAAGTAAAGGGACGAGAGAGGCAATTCTGACGTTACGGCTAATAATGGAAGCAAGGCTAAAGAAAAATCAAGACACTTTCATAGGATTTGTCGACCTGGAAAAAGCGTTCGACAATATAAAATGGTGCAAGCTGTTCGAGATTCTGAAAAAAGTAGGGGTAAGCTCTAGGGAGAGACGGGTCATATACAATATGTACAACAACCAAGAGGGAATAGTAAGAGTGGACGATCAAGAACGAAGTGCTCGTATTAAGAAGGGTGTAAGACAAGGCTGTAGCCTTTCGCCCCTACTCTTCAATCTGTACATCGAGGAAGCAATGCTGGAAATAAAAGAAAGGTTCAGGAGAGGAATTAAAATACAAGGTGAAAGGATATCAATGATACGATTCGCTGATTGGATTGCTATCCTGAGAGAAAGTGAAGAAGAATTAAATGATCTGCTGAACGGAATGAACAGTCTAATGACTACACAGTATGGTTTGAGAGTAAATCGGAGAAAGACGAATGTAATGAGAAGTAGTAGAATTGAGAACAGCGAGAAACTTAACATCAGGATTGATGGTCACGAAGTCAATGAAGTTAAGCAATTCTGCTACCTAGGCAGTAAAATAACCAAAAAATAGCAAAAAAGGCATTTCTGGACAAGAGAAGTTTACTAATATCAAATACCGGCCTTAATTTGAGGAAGAAATTTCTGAGGATGTACGTCTGGAGTACAGCATTGTATGATAGTGAAACATGGACTGTGGGAAAACCGGAACAGAAGAGAATCGAAGCATTTGAGATGTGGTGCTATAGACGAATGTTGAAAATTAGGTGGACTGATAAGGTAAGGAATGAGGAGGTTCTACGCAGAATCGGAGAGGAAAGGAATATGTGGATAACACAGATAAGGAGAAGGGACAGGATGATAGTACATCTGCTAAGATATGAGGGAATGACTTCCGTGGTACTAGAGGGAGCTGTAGAGGGCAAAAACTGTAGAGGAAGACAGGGATTGGAATGTTGTTGTTGTGGTCTTCAGTCCTGAGACTGGTTTGATGCAGCTCTCCATGCTACTCTATCCTGTGCAAGCTTTTTCATCTCCCAGTACCTACTGCAACCTACATCCTTCTGAATCTGCTTAGTGTATTCATCTCTTGGTCTCCCTCTACGATTTTTACCCTCCACGCTGCCCTCCAATACTAAATTGGTGATCCCTTGATGCCTCAGAACATGTCCTACCAACCGATCCCTTCTTCTGGTCAAGTTGTGCCACAAACTTCTCTTCTCCCCAATCCTATTCAATACTTCCTCATTAGTTATGTGATCTACCCATCTAATCTTCAGCATTCTTCTGTAGCACCACATTTCGAAAGCTTCTATTCTCTTCTTGTCCAAACTATTTATCGTCCATGTTTCACTTCCATACATGGCTACACTCCATACGAATACTTTCAGAAATGACTTCCTGACACTTAAATCAATACTCGATGTTAACAAATTTCTCTTCTTCAGAAACGCTTTCCTTGCCATTGCCAGCCTACATTTTATATCCTCTCTACTTCGACCATCATCAGTTATTTTGCTCCCCAAATAGCAAAACTCCTTTACTACTTTAAGTGCCTCATTTCCTAATCTAATTCCATCAGCATCACCCGACTTAATTAGACTACATTCCATTATCCTTGTTTTGCTTTTGTTGATGTTCATCTTATATCCTCCTTTCAAGACACTGTCCATTCCGTTCAACTGCTCTTCCAAGTCCTTTGCTGTCTCTGACAGAATTACAATGTCATCGGCGAACCTCAAAGTTTTTATTTCTTCTCCATGAATTTTAATACCTACTCCGAATTTTTCTTTTGTTTCCTTTACTGCTTGCTCAATATACAGATTGAACAACATCGGGGAGAGGCTTACTCCCTTCCCAACCACTGCTTCCCTTTCATGTCCCTCGACTCTTATAACTGCCATCTGCTTTCTGTACAAATTGTAAATAGCTTTTCGCTCCCTGTATTTTACCCCTGCCACCTTTAGAATTTGAAAGAGAGTATTCCAGTCAACATTGTCAAAAGCTTTCTCTAAGTCTACAAATGCTAGAAACGTAGGTTTGCCTTTCCTTAATCTTTCTTCTAAGATAAGTCGTAAGGTCAGTATTGCCTCACGTGTTCCAGTGTTTCTACGGAATCCAAACTGATCTTCCCCGAGGTTGGCTTCTACTAGTTTTTCCATTCGTCTGTAAAGAATTCGTGTTAGTATTTTGCAGCTGTGACTTATGAAGATTGGAATACGTCAAGCAAATAATTAAGGACGTAGGTTGCAAGTGCTACTCTGAGATGAAGAGGTTAGCACAGGAAAGGAATTCGTGGCGGGCCGCATCAAACCAGTCAGTAGACCGATGACAAAAAAAAAAAAAAAAAGAAATCCGCATAGACGGAGTACCAAACTTTACGCATGCTGGGTGTGTGGGCCGCGTGGTGGATAAAATCGGCTTGTCTCAGCTTTTCTCAGTCCTCTTCAGAAGTACCTGGTATAGCGCGACAGTTCATTTAGTGCTGCGGTGCGGTATTTTTCGTTCGCCTCCAGAATCTTCATTTCGGCAAAACCGTTGTGTGCTTCGATAAGTGCCAAAGTGATAAGGAATACCACACAATCCATGATAAGAAGATTCCAGCACTGCACTGATACCATTGGTCATCACTGCGAGCATCTTCTGTAAATGGACGTTCATACCAGCTTTGTGACCTTTGTTGACCTTGAAAGACTTTTACTGCTACACATCATTGAATTCGTCTCGATAGCCGCTATCAGAAAATAAGTACCAAACTGTAGCATCCCATTAGAAAAAACAACGTTGACCTTCATATCTCTGAAGCGACGCCACCTAGCAACAAAAAGCCAACGACATATTATGGCTCCAGTTGTCCCATGCAACATTTGTCCCACAAACTCTTCAGCTCCTATCATACTTTCGGAGTTATTCTAGGTGGCAATAATTAACGATCCACCCTGTATACTGCTGTATTGCCTGTGCACAATAAGTAATATTTTATTATGTAGTAGCCTTCCTGGTGTTGCAAATTAATCGCCAACTGCATAGTACAGCAACTAGGTATCAATACCCTACACATTAATTTATAATTTTCACTACTAATCTCTGTGCATAAGAAGTCATACAGAATGGAAAAATCATGCACTATTGTTATTTCGTTTCAGGTGATTAACGAGAAGCTGACAACAACCTCAACGAAAGAAGGTGTTAGAGGCTGCCTACCAAGAGTGAGTTTTCTTGAATATTTCTTTTAATGTGTAATAGCAGTATGGTTTCATATAATACTATGACAGCGTGGAATGAAAACGCAAATGAAAGGCTAATCAACATATTCCTCTTGCAAGATTTATTGCTGTGTGTTGACGACAGTTTTGGTATTGGTTCTATAATTCTTCGATACAAACTGCGACTTAGTTTATTAATATTCTTCCATGACCATTTTTGTTCTTTCTACCTTTCCACTGAGCTATCAGCGTGGCTCTCGATTTGTCTATAATACGGTCTCTTGCTGAAAAGTAACCCTTCCGAATTTTTCAAGTGAAAACTCTTACAGCATTTGAAATAAAACAAACGTTATTAGCACCCTACGTCTTTTTTCTTCATGTTTACAGATTTGCAGCCTTCTGTCGCTAGAGGGCTCCGAATTGTAACGTATAACATGGCGATGTATTACGTAGCTATCTTGGTGCATGAGAAACAGGGTGTCGTAATCGAGCTTCGAATTCGAAGAGTTCGTAGACACATGGCGCACACTCTTCAGCACGACAATGCCGGGCCACACACGAGCGCTGCGACATCTGCAGCAATCGGACGCGTTGGGTTGGGTTGGGTTGGGTTCGCTGTCATCGATCACCCTCCATACACTCCCGACTTGGCCCCATCCAATTTTCATCTGTCTTCAGAACCTAAACCTTCGAGGACTTCCTTTCGATAACAATGAAGCGATGCAAGCAGAGGTGAGGTTGTGGCTCTGTCAACAAAGTCAAACTTTCTACAGTGACGGTATGAGCAAACTGGTCTCTCGTTGCGAGAAATGCGTTCGTCTCCAGGGTGACTATGCTGAGAAATAAATATGCAGATATGAAGTATAAAGATGTAGAATTTTAATGAAGGTTGTTTAAAACTCTTAATGCCTTTTTTAATTTCGGAGCTGTTAATTTTCGGCACACCGTCGTACATGGGAACAAATTTGAGATGCTTGGGGCTAGATAATGGTAAGCTAGATTAAATAAATTTTAAAGACGAGACGTATGAAGGTTCAAACATTTCATAAACCAGGTGATGGAGGTAGGAATGTATATTGTGTTATAAGGTACTGCGTACCTTAAGGGGTTCTTCTCACATGAATTACAACATATTTAAGTAGTGCACGTAGTAAAAAACCAAATTACGTGCAAGGGATTTATATAATTTTTTTTAAAAAATGCATTTTAATCATCAGCTGTTTTATTTAACTTATATATCATCTGCCGGTTTCAGTCACAGACCATCGTTACTGTATGTATAGTGAAACGGATATCAGTTACAGACACATCCTATTTTCCTTTTAAGCTGCTACAACATAACGGTTGTCACAATGAAACCACCCAAACAACTGTTGTAGCCCATCATTGAAATACGATAGTAATCTCTACTCACGAGTACTCATACAGAGCCAGCCGGAGTGGTCGAGCGGTTCTAGGCGCTACAGTCTGGAACCGCGCGACCGCTACGGTCGCAGGTTCGAATCTTGCCTCGGGCATGGAAGTGTGTGATGTCCTTAGGTTAGTTAGGTTTAAGTAGTTCTAAGTTCTAGGGGACTGATGACCTCAGATGTTAATTCCCATAGTGCTAAGAGCCATTTTTGAATCATACTGAACGGAAAAATCATCGATTATTATTATTTGATTTCAAATTATTAACGATAAGCTGAGAACAACAACTGGGGCTAGGTTACGGTAGTTGTTTCGGTTGTTTCACTGTGACAACCTTGATGTTGTATCAGCTTAAAAGGAAAGTGGAATATGTTTTTCATTGATTCGTTTTACCTTACATCCAATGACGATGGTTTATGACCTAATCGGTAGATGATATATAGGTCAAAGAAAGCAGCCGATGTTTAAAATGCATTTTCTAAAGTACGTAAGGGCAGCTCCGGTTGTCACCTGGTGAAAACATTAAATATAATTTTCTAGTTTGTCATTACATATCACAAAGGTTTCGGTGCTAACATTTGGTCTCACTGATCTCAATTCACGTTGCTCACAGAGTAATCTAAGAGACTGCCATCAATTAATTCAGGTTTATAAACTTGCTCAATTGCTCCAAGCCGGCTTAGGGATAAATAATTTCCATGATGCATCGCAGGTTTAAGTAGAGAAGTAGGCGTAATGACGTTGGTTTCTTATTCTGTGCGGTTCTTGGCGCTGCAGTCTGGAACCGCAAGACCGCTACGGTCGCAGGTTCGAATCCTGCCTCGGGCATGGATGTTTCTGATGTCCTTAGGTTAGTTAGCTTTAACTAGTTCTAAGTTCTAGGGGACTAATGACCTCAGCAATTGAGTCCCATAGTGCTCAGAGCCATTTGAACCAGTTCTTATTCTGTACTGTTAACTTGATTAATTTTCATACACATTTAATAAAATAATAAAAAGCGTAGACATTACGTAACTGGATTTTGGATGCTGTTTACAATTGACGATCTGAAGTTCCTTTGGTCTTGGTACATTAATCTTTTTCTCACATATCTCTGATACTTGACGAAGTGTCTATTCATTTATCTTCATGGCTATGCACAGGAATATGGTAACCTTATTAGGCGCAGACTGAAACTTGACTATAGACTGGTACAGACTAATGCAGACTTGTACAGACTGGTGCAGACAAATGCGGACTTGTACAGACTGGTGCAGACAAATGCTGACTGACTAATTGGAGGTCTGTACACCCGTTATAATACCTCGCGCGTTTAGGTATCACCGCGCGAGTGTGATCCGCGAGGAGAAAAGGTTCTATGTTAGCAGCAATCTCAATGGCTGCATTAAATATTAATACGCAGATCGGCGGAAGCAGAATTTGGTCCGTCTCTAAGGCAGCGCCATCTCGTAGAGCGGAGACGGACTAGCGCTGCGCCTGCGCTGTTGTGCTTAGCGGGGCGCGCTCTATAGGGAAAGATGTGTACGCGCTGACTACGCGGAACTATATACACAACATACGGTTGTAATCCATGTTGTCTGTGGCCACGCTTATTGACATTTATTTCACGGAAGTTTCCGTGAACAGTGTCCTTCAGGAATTTTCAAACAGAATTTGAAGCAAAAAAGTTAACAGGATATTCCTCCATTGCTTCATTTATTTCTGTTACATTAGGAGTAACGTCTCCCTCCGCACAGAAGAAAAAATACAGAAACGACTAACAGCATGGACCTAGGAAATTACGCTGAACAACACAGCAACTCAACAGCTATTTAACGGTCAGCCACAATAAACTCTGTAGTAGGCACATAGTAATGCCTATCACATGCACAACAATAGTTTATGGATAATATATTACAGATGGATATTTTAGAAATTGTTCCATAGTCCATGATTGCATTCAATAATAGCATTATTTAAGAGTGCTACACGTACCGTCACGGTAAGCCACATAGTCACATGCTATAATATGGTAGGTCACATGATTGCGTTTTGTTGGTGCTTATAGCTGATAATGATGCAGTATCACACGAATTTCGCTGATAATACACATCCACAACCTTATCAGCAAACAGCGATGCACTCACAGATCAATCGGGTTCCGTGCTGTTTCACAGGCATTTTTTTTTTTTCATCCGAACCACTCGCTCTGTTTCCCCTGGAAGACGCCATGTTGGTATGGCTTACCACTCTAAGGCATAAAAATGACGTGGTGTGTGTCTTGGTGTAATACATAAAAACCTAGTGTGTGCTATCATCTCCTTGTTTCTTCAAATACTATTCCAACGGTGGTTTTCGAACTAGCAGACAAGGAAGTCTCGCTACGTATGTGGTTTACTATTATCTTGCCCAAAGCGGCTTAGTTATAAAATAAGTGATGTCATACGTAAGAGAGAAAACTGGGTTGACAAATTCAACTTACAACACCTTTTCCCGACTTGTGGATCACAAATGTTGTTGTATTTATTAAAACCAGTTTAGGTTTTGTTGAAAAACCGTCACAGAATCTTCTAGCCCACTTAACTTGTGCGTTTGGCTTCCTAAAAGAAGTGGAGATGGTTTTCGAAGCGAACCGAAACAGGTCTTAGTAAATAAAAGGGTCATTATGAATCAGACGGCGGCAAACCTATTACGAAATTACAAGGGATCAATGCTGTTTCCAATTTGTATCCTATAACATTAGAGAATATTCTAGAACACTGGAACGCTTTCGTTAACATTCGAGAATATTTTATAAGCTGGAGAACATTATTGAAAAATATCGATTATTTGTCTTTGAAAACTATACTGACGTGAAGCAGACAGAAGATGTTCTGGTGACCACCATGTTGTGATGGAGACCATTTCAAACACACCTGTCTATAGTACCACAACCGCCACCAACGCACTGCATTACGGGGAAACCGAGGGTAGCATGTGACACAAGCACCAGTGATTGACAATGGGAGGTTTTGGAGGTGTCGTATATTCAACCATCCACTTTCCCTCCCTCCTCTCTTCTAATGTGACGCATATACCACAGCAACGTTTAGCCTTATTTCCGAATTAGGTTACACGTTTCGTCGGTTGAGGTACTATAAGATCAGAAAGAATATTATTTTAATCCTATAAAGAGACAGTCACGGAGTTCAGCTGCATCGATTATGGACAAAATACACTATACTTTTTGTAAAATCATTTGGTCCTAATGTGGGGCGGTGGGTTTATTATAAGAATTCATAAGTAGTAGGAGGAAGTATTAGAATATTTGAAATACTGTTCGCCGTCTTTTACGAGAGCCTGGAAACTGTTTCTGTAGTCAGCCAGAAAGCGATGGAGAACATGCTGACCATAATTCCCAGTCTGCAAGTCCACATTCTTGTACAGCCCACTGAAAGTATTGTTTTTTCTCTAATTGCTCAGCAGGATCAGGACTATGATTATAAATGAAGATTTTGAGTTCTAATTGATAAATATATTTCGTAAAGTTTCACATGTACAACATCGTAATATTCATTATGCTGATATTAGTAATAAATCTCTCTATTCTAAAAATCACTATGAGCAGTTCAGAAGCGACCTCTACGGTAAGTTCCTATTAAATTGTCTTTCGCCCTGACTTCTGATAATCAAAATTATTGCTCGCCACAAAAGTGGAAAATAATTGTCACCACTTGCCACGCGGATTTGCTAACCTTACGAGCGGCACACTAAGTTACTTCTGCGAAATCTAGGCGATCCAATACGGTGTACAGTCCTTGCGATTTCACTTCCTATTTGTACTGAAAACATGAGTTTAGCTGCGGTCCGGCTGTGACGTCATTCGAAGCATCACATCGTAGGCTGGCTGGGTGCGAAGTGAAGAACAGTCTAGTCTCTCTGGCTGTATTTATATACTGGCGCAGCGAACAGCCAAGAAACACCTGCTGTTATCCGCTCTATGCCCACAGTAGCAGCCGCTAAACGGACGCTTTCTCAGGCACATAATATTTTATAACAATGTCATGAATCAGTTTAGAATCTTCGTAATTTTTGTATGAACGTATTTAGGTTGGTTAAAATCACAGAAAAAGTTTTAGACTGCCTGCATATAAACTTTGCCGTCTAGAACTTTTAGAACTGACAATAGAGCATGACCTCTGAACTTTAAGAGACCTTGTACTTGTTACTATTTACATCCAGGCCTTGAAACCTGTTATAGCTCTATTATTTAATAGGTCTCATCACGTGCTGTGACCAGAACTTGCTAGCATTAATGTAACAGATACTTCATCTGCTACAAATTGTTCCAAATTTAGTTTTCAGCAAATTACTCGAAAACTATTAGAGGTAGCTCAATGCGGTTACATGATTAATGTTTTTATGCTAAACTGAAGCTTCAAACAAATTTTAATATTTCTAAGTCTTATATTTAGCGGTTTCAATTTTTCTTCAAAATGTGGATTCTGACCAAAATTTTACTTTAATCATCTTGAAACGTATACCAGTTAATTTTGACGTACATTTGCATATTATGACCAATTTTTGGGCTCCTAGCTTTATTATTTAGCGCCATTTAATTTTTCGTACAACGATGTATTTATGGAAAAATATTCATCTGATCAATCTGAGATTTGACAGTTTAAACATTAACTTACTAATGCACATGGTGACAACATTTGGAAAAGCAACATTAACTTTTAATTTTATTTTTAAATTATGGTGCAATGCTTGTGCTTTACGCACAGAGACGATTTGCCGATGTGGTGCTAGTAGCAGTGAACTGGGGTAAGTCGCGGCACACTCGCTCGCCTCTGTATCTCTCAAATGATACACTAACCCTTACCATCCACATTCTACTTTGAATATCCGGAAAGCTCCCTTCATGGTTTTGAGAAACCACAATGCGAACAAACAGAAAGTCGAAGAAACGAATAAAGTGTATCTTCTTATTGCTATAGTTTTTGTT
This sequence comes from Schistocerca piceifrons, assembly GCF_021461385.2. Taxonomy (NCBI): domain Eukaryota; kingdom Metazoa; phylum Arthropoda; class Insecta; order Orthoptera; family Acrididae; genus Schistocerca; species Schistocerca piceifrons. The sequence continues at coordinate 1,020,271,050 of NC_060139.1, read as the reverse complement.
ATTGTTGTTTCATCTATGCATATCAAAATGAAACAAGATCCACAGATCCTCATCGTATCCATATTTTAATGGTTCTGTAGCAAAGTATAAATTCGAAAATACATTACGGGAAGACATATAATCGTAGTGGACAAGGCAAGCATGACGTTAACGTTTATTCGTATGTGACGAATAAATTATGCTTTCTCGCAGAAACACTACACTTTGGTAAGTTGTAAGACAGCAGTCTGTCCGCGAAGACGGCTTGAATTAAAATCGGGACCCCTAGAGAAGACAGACGCTTTCGCAGCACACAGATCAAAGCCACCCCCATTCTGCTGCAGGCGATTGATCGGAATCAAAGAGGTCTGTCAGTTTTCTTTGTTCCTCGCCTAGTTCTTTTACTCTCTTCTCATCATCCTTCCTTATTTTCACCATTAGTCTGCTGCTGATGAAAGTTCTCTCTCGTGTCGGGCGTAAGAGCGATATCTTCCGGATAGGTGGATCTCTCGCGGTATTGTTCACTGGCGCGTTAGCTCGTTTCATGTTCAGCTCTTTGCTAGATTCTCCAGTGGGCACGGGTGGAGACTACGTTACACCAGAACTCCCCAACTGTAACCTCGGACTCTGAAGTCTCTGGTCGCATTGTAAATTAAAAGAGCGTAGCCCAGGGAGTAAGCGTGCTGACAGTCCTCAAAAGAATATTTGAGCAACTTTTGGTGACATTCTTTCGGGTGTTACAGAGTGGCGCACGAATAGCTGACACATTTTAACACTAAATAAAAACTATACGTCTAGTTACATTTCATTCAACTGTCGCTCGTACGTGTTTTGTTTCATCGAAATGTCGGTAAAGGTCGTGTTGCTACAACATCGTCAGTCCCTTGTTTCAGCAGCGTGTTAGGGCAGTTCTCGTTTATGCTGAATTGAAAAGTCACACAGCAACGCAAAGAAGATATAGGGCAATATTCCACACGTGTTGTTATCCATCAAAGAACACATTTCTGTGATTGAAGAGAAAATCTGAAGCAGAAGGCGGTTTGTTGTAGCGGAAACGACCTTGGGCACCGGATCTCCTTTCATAACAACGCTATGGATCGCCATTCAACGAAGTCTAATAATTCATCCCGACGAGCAGAAAGGGAAATGACGATATGCCGTCGTTCTGTACAAAGAATTTTATAGAGTGATCTCAGGCTCTTCCTTTACAAAATGTGTTACAACAACTGACCGAGCAGAACAAACGGAGAAGACTGGAGTACCGTATTTTACGGACAACAAGACGCACTTTTTTCTTCGACAAAATGCCGTCCTAACTTCAGGTGAGCCTTATATTCGAAATTAATATAATAATGTCCAGTTTTTTATTAAAAATACCAGCCAGTCTAGAAAATGGTCATATATTCGATGCCGAGGGAAAGCTATCTCTATCTGGCAACATTGGATTGGACTGGCAGCAGTAGTGCACCGATGATGCGAACATGAGCTGGAGTGGGGATTCACAAGCTGGCCAACAGTGTCTCCATCCCGCCCCGCCAGAGCACTGTCTAGCCTATGACGCGTCACTGCAATCTACGGTCTCAGTGAGGTTGAAAGTGATTTGTGCTATCGCTATCATTACAATATTATTGTTAGTTAGTAGGTCCGTAATACAAAAAAAATTAAAGGTATTTGTATGACGCAGGCTTTAAATTCAAACTAATAAGATATGCAGAAAAACAGCTGAGCAGCGTTTCGACTCTCCACCAATAGAAAAAAATAACCATTCGCGATTGGCTGAGTAATGAAGAAAAACTGAAGTAGTGAGGAAGGCTAAATGTGCAGATAGAGGACTGAATGCAAAATGGCCAAAACTAGATCATCTATTGAATGGATTCATGGATACCATCAAAATCGCACTGGAATTAATACAAGAATGAGTCAAATAAACGTTCGTAAGACAGCGCTACAGTGGAACTTAACAGACTTTAAGGGTGGAGTGGGTTGCTGCTACAGGTTTATCAAGTGTCATGTACTTAGCGTAAAGCACTCCGTCTTCAGGGCATGAGTGGCCTACCGGGACCATCCGACCGCCGTGTCATCCTCACTGGACGATGCCGATAGGAGGGGCGTGGAGGGAACACACCGCTTTGCCGGTCGTTATGATGGTGTTCATGACCGAAGCAGCTACTATTCGGTCTAGTAGCTCCTGAATTGACATCACGAGGCTGAGTGCACCCCGAAAAATGGCAACAGCGCATGGCAGCCTGGATGGTCACCCATCAAAAATGGTTCAAATGGCTCTGAGCACTATGGGACTTAACATCTGTGGTCATCAGTCCCCTAGAACTTAGGTTCGAATCCTGCCTCGGGCATGGGTGTATGTGATGTCCTTAGGTTAGTTAGGTTTAAGTAGTTCTAAGTTCTAGGGGACTGATAACCACAGCAGTTGAGTCCCATAGTGCTCAGAGCCATTTTGAATATGGACGAATCTCCTCTGACATTCGATGTGCCGAGTAACAGGACTGTTGCCATGATAGATACTGAAACTGTAACTATAAAAACAAACGGACATTTAAAAAATGCACTACACTTTTGCCCCTTCATGTTGCGCAGACGGTACTAAACCTAATCCAATGATCATTTTCAGGCGCAAAACAATGCCAGAACCTTCTGAAATACCACCAGGTGTTATTGTTCACAAACATGAGAAGAGTGCGACGGACGTGGCCGATATGAAATTACTGGTTAACAGACTGCGGGACAGAGGGAAGGGAGCTTAATTGAAGAAGAGCTCTCTTCCTGTGCTAGACCAGTTTAGTATTCATTTGTAAATTCTGTGAAAGAGAAACTGAGAGAAGGAACTACAGAGTTAGCTGTTATTTCTGGAGGACTTACTTCACAATTGCGATCTCTTGATGTCTCGACAAATAAACAATTTAGAATGTGCATGAGAGAACAATGGGACAAATCGGTTATGGATTAAACTCAACATGAAACACGCTGAAGGGAGCTTTGAAACGACCTACAATCAAACAGATGTGTCAGAGGATAAAGCAGTCGTGGTATAGAGTGAGAGAAGACATTATTGTTAAATCTTGTAAGAAGTTAGGCGTAAGTAACGCTCTCTATGGCAGTGAAGACCATCTCTTATATAAAGAGATCAACGATGACGACGAAGAGGAATAAGAAGAAGAAGAAGAAGAAGAAAGTTCAGATGATAATTTTCAGGGATTTGAAAGGTCACTTCGGTTTTACAAACCAAGAATTTTTTTTTAAATCCGGCTTTTCAATCTTATAACAAAAACGGTAAAAATGTTATTTTTCTAAAAAAAATACTTAAAAATTAAGGTGTTTCTTATTGCCCTTAGCTTCGGTATTCTTTGTGGACACAAGGAAAAGCGTAATAATGTTGAACACATGATTTTCAGACGAAGCGTATTTCCACCTCAATGGAGCAGTAATGAAACAAAATGCGCGATTTTGGGATAGAGAAAAACGCAAAATGTTCATGTGCGTAAAAAAATGACGCAGGAGAATAAAGTGACAATGCCAGCAGCCCTATCCAGTCGTGGCCTAATCGGGACAGCGTTTCCCAATGTAACTGCCAATGCTGACCGATTCAGGACAATTTTGGAAAATGACTTCGTGCCACATCTTGGTGCCACCAACCTTCCAATGAGCACGTAATAGTTTATGCAAGATGGTACAATATCTTACATGGTTGATGATGTACCGGATTTTCTACGCGGCAATATGCGGAAATAGTGTGATGTCCCAACGCTACCCGCAGTGGCATTGTGGTTGATTCTTTTGACCCCCTTCAAGTCCAGAATTAACCCTAAGTGATTTTTTTGCACGTCTATTTTAAATTTCCCTTTGAAACCACAGAATATTAAGTAAAAGCGTACCCAGACAGTACAATTGTGCAATGGCACAAATGAAGACTTGAGCCTCAAAGTTGGAAGGATTATGTGTACTCGCCTTTACGATGTTGTCCACTGCAATGAAGCGAATACTGAAGACTTGATAAAGTGAAAGGCATTTTCAATGGGCCATACCACTTGTATGTAAAACGAGAAAGTTTTCATTTCAGAAATAAAAGTGTTCAGTGATCTATTTGTGTGCCATTCTGCGTTATTCGAATAAAATATATCGGCGTAGTTATGTTGCAAAATAAAGTAGTAATTCTCAACGTTTACGTTACAGTCAGTATCTGTTCAGCGTTTCCCGTCTCGAAGAAATAAAATTGTTGTGTAAGGTTTTAAGAATAGAACAGCAACTGTGTAAGCTGTAAATATTTTTGGTTTATTGTTGCAATCTTATGACAGAAATACATATATTTTACACAGTTTACAATGTGACAATGTTACGACAGTTGTCAAATGAACTCATCTCGTCCTCAGAAAGTGAAATAGTCCTAAACACAAGAATGGTAGATTTTAACTAGAAGTTTCCTTACAAAATTATTCTTACGACCACGTTATGATCTTGGCCAGAACTACGATAAATCATCCGATTCCGGTTCAAAGTTTGGTACTAGTTATGATGACAAGCAAGTCTACGGAGGATGGTTAGTTTTGTGGCAAGTTGAGCAAAATATTACCCAAGGTCACTCGAGTTTGCAGTGGACGCAAGTTAGTGGACCAACAAGATTACACCTCTGCTCGCGGTATTTACCTTAGCTGTCATGAGCTATTGTGTGCTTGGCTGTTCTTGTCCTCGGAAATTCCTATAAAACTAATTAAGCCTTTGCTGATTTTTCCAACAGAAACTCTCCCTATGTTTCTAGTTATGTCAGAAAACATGTCCTCATCCCTAGTCTTGGAATATGGTTATATGCACTCGCATGGCTGGAGCAGTGTGGACATTATAATGCCCTCTCACTCCTCACAAGAACAATTAAATAACTCGCTGGTTCGTTTCTCCGCGGCTGGTCCCGGCGGAGGTTCGAGTCCTCCCTCGGGCATGGGTGTGCGTGTTTGTCCTTAGGATGATTTAGGTTAAGTAGTGTGTAAGCTTAGGGACTGATGAGTCCCATAAGATGTATGACTAAATATTACAAATTTGAAAGCTTACTAAAACGATGTGAGTGGTGGACTCCAGAGCACAGTGGTCACTCCCTCAGTCTCCCATTTTCGAAGACTGGAGACCAGGTTGTATATAACCGTAAGGTGGCAGAATAAGTGAAGGTCAATTAGGCATCTTACATAAGAGTTTTATTCATCATAACGGGAAGGTGAATATGACACCTAATTTACCTCAGCGGTAATGGGCAGATTTGCCTATAGGTATGTAATGAAAAAGGGATGACACTCGATCGACAGTGTTAACACACCGGTCCTATGTAATGCATGTCAATGAGCAGAACGTGAAACAAGGAGCGATAGGAAATGTTTTGTGTGGAAGCAAGTGCGGACAGAAGCAGAGGCCGCCCCATGGGAGGTACCACAAGAACCTCTTAGGGGGCGTCTCGTGGCGCATGTCAGTGAACGGACAGAAGTAGGACAGGAAGAAGCTTTAGAAAACTGTGTTTCGGAATTCCAAATGGATGCGAACAAAACCAGTGACCCAGTTGATGATGTGAACAGCGAGTGGTACAAATGTGATGTATGCATACAAATTTTAGGCGTCTGGAGTGGGCGCAAAGCGTCCGATTGGCGGACACGAACTAGGAAGGTGTAAAGTGCCGAGATTTCGACGCTATTTAATGGTAGGGCCCTTGCGATTGGCAGAGAGAGTTTCCACAAAAATAAGAGGAACGCTCCTATTGGTCGAGAAAAGCTGTGATGTGGAGAATGGAAGAAGCCAGGTGGGGCGACAGTTCGGCTACAAGAAAGACAAGGGTGAAAATTTTGGGTACTCTTCTCTGAAGTGGTATAATGTGCAGAACAGGGCGCATAATGCTATGTACGATGCAGAGCAGAAATTTGTGTGAACACTGCGTTTACTGTGGCCGACTTTCAGCTAGTTATTACCTGTAGTGTCGTTGAACTCCAACTACGGAGAAACGAAAAAAATGTTCAAATGTATTGAGGCCATCAGAAAATGATTGTATTAATTATATAGAATGAACTTCGTTTTGAGACTGAAGCAGCAAATAGAATGTAAGTCAATCAAAATTATTTTAATTAACTGTCCTCTTGCAGAGTTTATATGTGCTGCACAGTTACTTTCATGATACGTCTTAATTACCGAGCGCGTTAGCTTGCCACTTGCGGGATATGGGAAGGCGTGCCTGTTCTCAATCAAATCTGCCTCATGCACTAATGACGAAGGCTGAAGGTCCCACCAGCCTGGTTGTGACTCTTAGGCGATTTCTCATATCTAATTAGGTGAATCACATCCTGTCTCAGGTACACGCCATGCAAGCATTTAGTAAACGTTCTCACACTTAAATATAGATATACGCTGGAGGCAGATGGAGTGCAGATGATTCCTTGTCGGGTGACGTCAGGAAAACTTCCTTTCATTTTTATCATCTTCTTCTTCACTGGTGCGAGCATGATGTCTGGTGAAACTTTTTTCTCGCATTGTGTTTTTTTGATTTCTAGATACTTTTACCTGAAACGTGGGGAAAACTACCAAAAACTTACCGGAAAAAGTTGTCGCATATGGTAACCATCCCAGAAATTTTTGTGACAACCGAACTCGAACAGACATTTCATACAAGAAAAGAGCTGGAAAAATTGACCTTTAACTTAACCTCAATATTGATGCAGGCTAACCTTGTGCAAATGTTATAACATAAATGAAAACGTTTAGAATACAGCCCTCTCTAATTGTGGAGTGTATAAAGAGAGTTAAATATATCAACTACTGAGTGCTTAAAACTGCAAAAACACAAAACATCAACAAAATCCAGAAAACTGTCGCCACGACCTAGAAACTGCCTACAGCTGTGGTAGCCAACCTGGTCTCTACCGACCACTAGTCGCCTTTCATCTTTCATGGTGGGACCTGAAGGTATGGATTTTAAAAACATTGTCATTAAGATTTCATAAAATTCTGGCATAAAGTATTTGGTAAGTAATTGTTATCATATGCATTAACTTGTTGTAACTCTGCTTTTTAAATTTTATAAAGCAACTTCCGTACTTCATAAATCACCATTATGGTGGAAGCCGTGGGAGGTTAGAAAATTTTACTGCTAAGAGAGATAGAAATGTGAGCGTTAAGTAAAAATCGTTGACTACTGCTGTTCTACATCCTACTCAAAACATTATGATCTTACTGTGGTTTGAGTTTAGACCGCCATGTAGCAGCAAACAAGGGGACCATAAAATTTCTTAAGGTGGGAAACCAATTTAGGAGGCAGTTTGACACTGATTTTTGGGGAATTTTTTGGGTGGGAAGAACTAATTAAAATTTTATCAAATTTTGACATCATTTCATTCATATTTCGAACAGTTTTTGTGAATTTTTTTGAATGATTTCAGCCAAGAATAACAAATTTAGTATGATAATATGTCGCCCTATCAGCGCTCGAACCTGTACCCGATGTGCACTCGGTTCTATGGTCATAAAATCTAAACGAATGCGAATTTCGCTTTGAAAATTTTACAGCGTATTCTTGGATAGCTAAGTTAACAATTTATGCAATTTAAAAAAAAACAGTTTTTTTGAACCTCCTAATCTGGTTTCCCCCCTTAATTACTGATTTTGATAAGGCTTAGTAATGTTGTGGAAGGACTTGCTTTGAGTACCTGGTTAGCGGATTTTCATACAGCTGCCCCTAGTTTCCGAGAAAAATCAATGTCAAATTATTGTGCTTAGACCTATCTGTTATATCCGAAACGTTAAATAAGATTCGACTGAGCAAGCGTACCGCAGCCGCCCAGGCTCATGGCTTCTAAACTGGCGTTATGTGTCCAAACCCTGCCCACGTACTTCTTTCTTTTCCAAATTCGTCGTACCAAATACCATTAAATACAATACAGTGATGGAAAATTATTCGAAAATAGTCATTTTCACCATCCTAACTTCATCAATAAATCAATCATTGCCGCACACTTTCTTCAAATGTGTATTCCTTTTGCTACAGAACAGATTACAGAATCGATGGAATCTTCCCTCGAAGCGATTTCTTTATTTGTATTTAGAAACTCAGGAGCATTTTGAATTTTCTCGTTAAAGTTTTAGCCTGCCTCTAAAAGTAAACATGACAATTTTTCTTACGCCACGTATTGAAGAACGTCAGATTTTAAAAGCTCTAGTGCAGCACTTTCGTGAACTTCCCTCATTTCGTGTTGGTCAGAATTACATTTTTTTAATTTATAAGCCGTCAGCAATCAGAATAAATTTACACTACGTTCTTAAATAAATTAGAAAATGTAAGATAATACCTTCGCTCGAATCTTCCTGACTAATAGGCTTTGGTCGATGTATAAAATTCGACCATACTTCGACCACGGCGTTTAGCCTGGAAGTGTCACTGAAGACAGTACCGGCTGTGAGAGCTAACACTGTATGAACATTAGAGAATATCTAGCACGTAGCAGTTACAGCGTACAGTCCCGTGAAGAAATGACGCATCTTATTCAAGTAGGTTTTCTCTCCTTATTCCCCAAGGGATATGTTGTACGCCGAATGGCACTAGCATCTGATTGATCGGTTGTTGTTGTTGTGGTCTTAAGTCCTGAGACTGGTTTGATGCAGCTCTCCATGCTACTCTATCCTGTGCAAGCTTCTTCATCTCCCAGTACCTACTGCAGCCTACATCCTTCTGTGTCAGTTTAGTGTATTCATCTCTTGGTCTCCCTCTACGATTTTTACCCTCCACGCTGCCCTCCAATACTAAATTGGTGATCCCTCGATGTCTCAGAACATGTCCTACCAACCGATCCCTTCTTCTAGTCAAGTTGTGCCACAAGCACATCTTCTCCCCAATTCTATTCAATACTTCCTCATTAGTTATGTGATCTACCCATCTAATCTTCAGCATTCTTCTGTAGCAGCACATTTCGAAAGCTTCTATTCTCTTAGTGTCTAAACTATTTATCGTCCACGTTTCACTTCCATACATGGCTACACTCCATACAAATACTTTCAGGAACGACTTCCTGACATTTAAATCTATACTCGATGTTAACAAATTTTTCTTCTTCAGAAACGCTTTCCTTGCCATTGCCAGTCTACATTTTATATCCTCTCTACTTCGACCATCATCAGTTATTTTGCTCCCCAAATAGCAAAACTCCTTTACCAATAGAAGTGTCTCATTTTCCTCAGCATCACCCGGCTTAATTCGACTACATTCCATTACATTCGTTTTGCTTTTGTTGACGTTCGTCTTATACCCTCCTTCCAGGACACTGTCCATTCCGTTCAACTGCTCTTCTAAGTCCTTTGCTGTCTCTGACAGCATTACATTGTCATCAGCGAACCTCAAAGTTTTTATTTATTCTCCATGGATTTTAATACCTACTCCGAACTTTTCTTTTGTTTCCTTTATTGCTTGCTCAATATACAGATCGAATAACATGGAGGATAGGCTACAACCCTGTCTCACTCCCTTCCCAACTACTGCTTCCCTTTCATACCCCTCGACTCTTATAACTGCCATCTGGTATCTGTACAAATTGTAAATAGCCTTTCGCTCCCTGTATTTTACCCCTGCCACCTTCAGAATTTGAAAGAGAGTATCCCAATCAACATTGTCAAAAGCTTTCTCTAAGTCTACAAATAATAGAAACGTAGGTTTGCCTTTCCTTAATCTTTCTTCTAAGGTAAGACGTAGGGCCAGTATTGCCTCACGTGTTCCAACATTTCTACGGAATCCAAACTCATCTTCCCCGAGGTCGGCTTCTACCTGTTTTTCCATACGTCTATAAAGAATTCGGGTCAGTATTTTGCAGCTGTGACTTATTAAACTGACAGTTCGGTAATTTTCACATCTGTCAACACCTGCTTTCTTTGGGATTGGAATTATTATATTCTCCTTGAAGTCTGAGGGAATTTCGCCTGTCTCACACATCTTGCTCACCAGTTGGTAGAGTTTTGTCAGGACTGGCTCTCCCAAGGCTGTCAGTAGTTCTAATGGAATGTTGTCTACTCCTGGGGCCTTGTTTCGACTCAGGTCTTTCAGTGCTCTGTCAAACTGTTCACGGAGTATCATATCTCCCATTTCATCTTCATCTACATCCTCTTCCATTTCCATAATATTGTCCTCAAGTACATCCCCTTGTATATCCACCTTTCTGCTTTCAAAAATGGTTCAAATGGCTCTGAGCACTATGGGACTTAACATCTGTGGTCATCAGTCCCTAGAACTTAGAAATACTTAAACCTAACTAACCTAAGGACATCACACACATCCATGCCCGAGGCAGGATTCGAACCTGCGACCGTAGCGGTCACGCGGTTCCAGACTGAAGCGCCTATAACCGCACGGCCACACCGGCCGGCTTTCTGGTTTCCCTTCTTTGCTTAGAACTGGGTTCCCATCAAAGCTCTTGATATTCATGCAAGTGGTTCTCCTTTCTCCAAAGGTCTCTTTAAAATTCCTGTAGGCAGTATCCATCTTACCCTAGTGAGATAAGCCTCTACATCCTTATATTTGTCCTTTAGCTATCCCTGCTTAGCCATTTTGCACTTCCTGTCGATATCATTTTTGAGACGTTTGTATTCGTTTTTGCCTGCTTCCTTTACTGCATTTTTATATTTTATCCTTTCATCAATTAAATTCAATATTTCTTCTGTTACCCAAAGGTTTCTACTAGCCCTCGTCATTTTACCTATTTGTTCCTCTGCTGCCTTCACTATTTCATCCCTCAAAGCTACCCTTTCTTCTTCTACTGTATTTCTTTCCCTTATTCCTGTCAATTATTCCCTTATGCTCTCCCTGAAACTCTGTACATCCTCTGGTTCTTTCAGTTTATCCAGGCCCCATCTCCTTAGATTGCCAGCTTTTAGCAGTTTCTTCAGTTTTATTCTACAGCTCATAACCAATAGATTGTGGTCAGAGTCCACATCTGCCCCTGGAAATGTCTTAAAATTTAAAACCTGGTTCTTACCATTATATTATCTGATATCTTCTAGTATCTCCAGGATTCTTCCATGTGTACAACCTTCTTTTACGATACTTGAACCAAGTGTTAGCTATGACTAAGCTGTGCTCTGTGCAAAACTCTACTAGACCGCTTCCTCTTTCATTTCTTAGCCCCAATCCATATTCACCTACTATGTTTCCTGCTCTCCCTTTTCCTATTCCATTCACCCATGACTATTAAATTTTCGTCTCCCTTCACTACTTGAATAATTTGTTTTATCTCATCATACATTTCATCAATTTCTTTGTCATCTGCAGAGCTAGTTGGCATATAAACTTGTACTACTGTAGTAGGCGTGGGCTTCGTGTCTATCTTGGCCACAACAATGCGTTCACTATGCTGTTTGTAGTAGCTTACCCGCACTCCTATTTTTTTATTCATTATTAAACCCACTCCTGCATTACCCCTATTTGATTTCGTATTTATAACCCTGTATTCACCTGACCAAAAGTCTTGTTCCCCCTGCCACCGAACTTCACAAATTCCCCCTATACCTAACTTTAACCTATCCATTTTCCTTTTTAAATTTTCTAACCTACCTGCCCGATTAAGGGATCTGACATTCCACGCTCCGTTCCGTAGAACGCCAATTTTCTTTCTCCTGATAACGACGTCCTCTTGAGCAGTTCCCACCGGGAGATCCGAATGGAGGACTATTTTGCCTTCGGAATATTTTACCCAAGAGGACGCCATCATCATTTAATCATACCGTAAAGCTGCATGCCCTCGGGAAAAATTACGGCTGTAGTTTCCCCTTGCTTTCAGCCGTTCGCAGTACCAGAACAGCAATGCCATTTTGGTTAGTGTTACAAGGCCAGATCAGTCAATCATCCAGACTGTTGCCCCTGCAACTGTTGAAAAGGCTGCTGCCCCTCTTCAGGAACCACACGTTTGTCTGGCATCTCAAAGGATCCCCTCTGTTGTGGTTGCACCTACGGTACCGCTATCTATATCGTTGATGCACGCAAGCCTCCCCACCAACGGCAAGGTCCGTGGTTCATGGGGGGGGGGAAATTGATCGGTATTAATTACTTAAACTCAAAAATTACGGATGAGTACTTTCGTGCGTATTTGGAATCCTTCCGGAGCTGCTAACCCTTCGTCCATCTTTGAGAACTCTTCGGGGCCATCAAAATATTTGGAATTTTAACTACGAAACACAATCAGAATACACATTTGAAAAAGGTGTGCTGTAATGATTGATATACTAACAAAATTACTACGATGTAATCGTCTATTTTTGAATAAATGGTTCAAACAGCTCTGAGCCCTATGAGACAACTTCTGAGGTCATCAGTCCCCTAGAACTTAGAACTACTTGCACCTAAGGACATCACACACACGCATGCCCGAGGCATGGATTCGAACCTGCGACTGTAGCGGTCGCACAGTTCCAGACTGTAGCGCCTATAACCACTCGGCCATCCCGGCCGGCTATTTTTGAATAATTTTCTGTGACGTACACTATTTGATGATGTCCTGTACGATGAAACTGGAAAGAAAGGTACATAAACAGGTATTGATTTTTTCGTGACAGACTCTGTTTAATGTATTTACATACGATGAAACTTGAAAGAAAGGTACATCAGCAGGTATTGATTTTTTCGTGACAGACTCTATTTAATGTATTTACATACGATGAAACTGGAAAGAAAGGTACATCGGCAGAGTTTGACTTTTCCGAGACGTACAGTGTTTAATAATGTCCTATACGATGAAACTGGAAAGAAAGGTACATCGGCAGGGTCTGAACCCGTATCGCCAGCATGGTAGCCGTGAACCTTAGCCTCTGCCTTACGCTGGTTCAATCGAAACATATTTTACGTTACTGATATGAGAGCTCCTCATAAACTTTCGACATCGCTTTTCTCGGGAACTAGTGGCCGTCGCATGAAAAGCCGCTAGCCAGATACACAGGAGTTGTCCCTTGCCAACGTAATTAAGACGTATCAAAATGCGTAATTAACGGGTCTGATAGTCCTCCCGTTGGACTTGTGACTGTCACCGCGTTCCCTATTGACTGTTCGACAGTTTTTAGAATTCTCCTTTCGAGCCTCATAAACGTTAGCCAGTACCACGTGTGCATTCTAATGCTCCATTTGCTCCTCAGATATCGACACAACACTGTTAAAAAAACTAAATGGCCCAAATCTCTCGTCTGCAGACATGGAACGTACTTCATAAGTACCGCTGCTATACAGGGTGTAACAAAAATGTATGGCACAAATTGCACGACACATTCCACACGTAGACGAAGAAATTTTGTTATATGGACATGGGTCTGGAAATGCTTTGTTTCCGTGTTACATCTCATTTTCTCCAACTTATTAATCATGAGAAACACGCTCGAACAGAACGCACCAGTATGCCACATGCAACTCTTTCTCACAGGGTATGTTCAATCTGTCCTCCGTGGGCATTGATATGTACACTCCCGGAAATTGAAATAAGAACACCGTGAATTCATTGTCTCAGGAAGGGGAAACTTTATTGACACATTCCTGGGGTCAGATACATCACATGATCACACTGACAGAACCACAGGCACATAGACACAGGCAACAGAGCATGCACAATGTCGGCACTAGTACAGTGTATATCCACCTTTCGCAGCAATGCAGGCTGCTATTCTCCCATGGAGACGATCGTAGAGATGCTCGATGTAGTCCTGTGGAACGGCTTGCCATGCCATTTCCACCTGGCGCCTCAGTTGGACCAGCGTTCGTGCTGGACGTGCAGACCGCGTGAGACGACGCTTCATCCAGTCCCAAACATGCTCAATGGGGGACAGATCCGGAGATCTTGCTGGCCAGGGTAGTTGACTTACACCTTCTAGAGAACGTTGGGTGGCACGGGATACATGCGGACGTGCATTGTCCTGTTGGAACAGCAAGTTCCCTAACCGGTCTAGGAATGGTAGAACGATGGGTTCGATGACGGTTTGGATGTACCGTGCACTATTCAGTGTCCCCTCGACGATCACCAATGGTGTACGGCCAGTGTAGGAGATCGCTCCCCACACCATGATGCCGGGTGTTGGCCCTGTGTGCCTCGGTCGTATGCAGTCCTGATTGTGGAGCTCACCTGCACGGCGCCAAACACGCATACGACCATCATTGGCACCAAGGCAGAAGCGACTCACATCGCTGAAGACGACACGTCTCCATTCGTCCCTCCATTCACGCCTGTCGCGACACCACTGGAGGCGGGCTGCACGATGTTGGAGCGTGAGCGGAAGACGGCCTAACGGTGTGCGGGACCGTAGCCCAGCTTCATGCAGACGGTTGCGAATGGTCCTCGCCGATACCCCAGGAGCAAAAGTGTCCCTAATTTGCTGGGAAGTGGCGGTGCGGTCCCCTACGGCACTGCGTAGGATCCTACGGTCTTGGCGTGCATCCGTGCGTCGCTGCGGTCTGGTCCCAGGTCGACGGGCACGTGCACCTTCCGCCGACCACTGGCGACAACATCGATGTACTGTGTAGACCTCACGCCCCACGTGTTGAGCAATTCGGCGGTACGTCCACCCGGCCTCCCGCATGCCCACTATACGCCCTCGCTCAAAGTCCGTCAACTGCACATACGGTTCACGTCCACGCTGTCGCGGCATGCTACCAGTGTTAAAGACTGCGATGGAGCTCCGTATGCCACGGCAAACTGGCTGACACTGACGGCGGCGGTGCAAAAATGCTGCGCAGCTAGCGCCATTCGACTGCCAACACCGCGGATCCTAGTGTGTCCGCTGTGCCGTGCGTGTGATCATTGCTTGTACAGCCCTCTCGCAGTGTCCGGAGCAAGTATGGTGGGTCTGAGACACCGGTGTCAATGTGTTTTGTTTTCCATTTCCAGGAGTGTTTATCAACCCGCCGTCGTAGAGAATCTCGGATGCGCCGTTGTTTCCCTGGGTACTGCGTATGGTTTTTCAGCCGTCCATAATACGTGCACTGCGACTCTGTACACCTTGCACTGGGGTTACATACACAGAAGCTTTCACATGCTCCCACAAATAATACCGCATGTTCCCTAAGACGACGATCAATGGCTTTAAACGTCTTCCTGTCGGGTCCTGGTAATCCGTCCCGGTACAAACGTTGAGGGCGAGCGCTATTGCCGTTAGCTAATTCGTACGTCAAACAGGCATCTGCCGTCTCTGCATTTGTGTACGATGCCATTGCACATGCCAAGTCTGTGACTAACTGTACATAGTAACCTGTGTCCTTGCAACGCTAGTACTGATCGTTGGAACTGTTGATGTTACGTGTAAACAAGTAATGACTGCGTCACATGGCAACAGAGACATGTAAAACAAAACACTGGTGGTGCACAACTTCACCAGACATCACCAAAAGTGCATGTTCCCCGTGATCCTAACGTTCTGTTCTTGTATGTTTCCCATGATTAATGAGTTGGAAAGATGAGTTATGACATGGGAGCAAAGCATTTCTAGACACATGTTCATATAATATAATTTTTTTGGCTACTTGGGAGGAAAATTTCCTGCAATTTGTGCCGCACATTTTTTTATACGGTGTATAATGGTCCGGTAGCAACTGCCACCGTGCACCACCTTGCACCGGCACAGTCCTTGCTCTTGTACTCTTCCCCTCTTCAGCGTACAGGCTCGGCTGTGTGTCTGTAGTCGCTTTTCCTGCTGCTTTTTTTTCCAACATTAACGCCGGAGCAAACGAGGTGTGTAATACATCTGAACTCCAGTGATGCACGTCGGAGCTAAAAGCGCGCCGTTTGGGAGCATTACTTTGATGCCGTCCCAGTATTTGCTGTGGCGACGAGAGCTGCGTGGCGAACGGCAAAGGCTGTCTGCCGTACCTCGGAATGTGTAGGCAATCTGTGTTCAGCCTGTGGACACTGTTAACCAAGCTTTGCGCTATTCTACGACAGTGCTCGTACATCGTAGACCATCAGGAATACTCAACACTAGAACGGCAGCAGAAAGGGTGGTCCTACACGACTTGGTAACGGAAATAGAAGCATATTTTTGGCACTGATTGTAACCGAACGTGACAATGTCGAATAAGTTTTTCATATAGCTGACCGAGTGACACCTTTAGGAGAACGGCTAAATACGTTTTGAGAGAGCACAAGAAATTTCACGTTGTGGCAAACACCAGCGGTTTTTTGCACTTTACAGTGCATTTTGGACTGTGTTGCTCTTGGTGCAAGTCGGCTTTAAATTACTTTACTTAGCTTTCACCACACACTGTTTCATAAATAATAATGGCGTAATGACACTGAGAATGTGTGAAACTACAGGTCCATTCTCCCAGGAAATAAAAACAACAACTAGCTATTGTTGTGTTTATAAAGAGATATGCTTTACCAGTTTCAATCCACCAGGTTCATCTTCAAGGACTTGTTTATATTTACTTCATTGCAATTACTTAACCCTCCTACTACCATGATTCTTCTTATAATGACATTTTTCACTGAGACATTCAAGTCTCTTCTTTACCTACGATAATGACTGAAGCAGAAGAAATCACAGTAGTGACAATGTAACAGAAAATAAGCAGATGTGATTTGAAGTTTGTATTGGAGACGGGACTCAACTTCTAGTTGGTGCAGCAATTTTAATCATAGTGTTGTGGTGGTGTGATGGTTAGAATTTCTGCCTATCAAGCAAAAAAAACCTTATTTCGAGTCCTGGCCGGAGCGCAAATTTGAATTCATTTCTCCTGCTTCAGTCATTATCGTACCATGATTTTTTTTATCATTGAGTACCACTGTGGTCATATAGACCACAAGTAATTGACGTCGGATACATTGGCGGTATTTTAATGAAATAACGTAAATACGTGTATTACAGTTTAATGTAACATTACAGTTTAACTTAACACTAACGATGCTATTTTCGTAAAAAATACGTTCAATAAATAAAAAAAATTCATATTGGAGTCATACTAGGAAGACTACAACAGCGGATGCAAGATACCCTAACAACAGGTACAAAAATAAGTGGGAAATAATATTTTCATTGTTGAAGGTGCTTTGTATAACAGCTGTTCAACATAAGAGTCATCATTCTAGTTTCATAAATGTTACATTCAAATAACACACAAACAATTTAATTTGGGGGATATTGACTCAAGTAGTACTTAGCGCTAAAACCATGAATAAATTTTAATGTGTTGCAAATATAAAAATGAACAGAACATCATTGGATACAATTGACTCACTGGGAGAAATTCACATATTTTGAAAATAATAGTTTTAAAAACAAGGGAAATATATGTTTCCAATGTGCTTGTGTGGTCATATTCCCTCCAGTCGTGCAAGGAGAATTGTTGCTAGATGATCAGAAGAAAAAAAAGTCTCGGTGGCGACATTATTTAATGTCAGTGACGCATTTCACCCTTTGGAGGCATCATCACATTGTGTAAAAGCAGTTGGGTATGTGAGCCATCAATCATAAATCCACATATAATGTAACACAGTAAAAGTAGCTGTATACGTGACCTATCAGCGATAAAACCACATATAATATAAACTAAACCCCAAGGTAATCGGATACATAGCCCATACGTCATGAAGCACCCAAACCACGGCGGAGCCGGCTGGTGTGTTCAAGGTACACTTCATGGTTTAGATGGTTCATGAGGGATGGGTTATGTATCCGGTTATCTTGGTGTTTATTTTACATGTGGTTTTATGGCTGATAGGTCACGAGTACAGCTACTTTTACAGTTTTACATTACACACTATGTCATCAAAAGCATCCGGATACCTGGCTGAAAAAGACTTACAAGTTCGTGGTGCCCTCTATCGGTATTGCTGGAATTCAATGTGGTGTTGGCCCACCCTTAGCCTCCATGACTGCTTCCACTCTCACAGTTCAATCAAGTGCTGGAAGGTTTCTTGGGGAATGGCAGCCTATTCTTCACGGAGTGCAGCACTGAGGGGAGGTATTGATGTCGGTCGGTGAGGACTGGCACGAAATCGGCATTCCAAAACATCAGAAAGGTGTACCATAGAATTCAGGTCAGGACTACGTGCAGGCCAGTCCATTACAGGGATGTTATTGTCATGTAACCATTCCGCCATAGGCCGTGTATTATGAAGAAGTGCTCGATCGTGTCGAGAGATGCAATCGCCATCCCCGAATTACTCGTCAACAGTGAGATGCAAGATTTTGCTTGAAAGATCAGTGCAGGCCAGTACTGTGATAGTGCCACGCTAAACAACGAGGGGTGCAAGCCCCCTCCATGAAAAACACGACCACACCATAACAACTGAAACGTCCCCTTTGAACAATTTATACTGGACTGTGCTTAACCTGACACACAATATTTTTAGCGCAACGCAATCTGACTTTCAAAATTCCCTACAAAACAATGACCCTGACTAACATTTAACTATACCTTTCACAAATCACTTACCTCACAAAAATCTTCGCTGCTCAAGCTACTGCAATACAGCGAGCGCCACTACTGCCAGCTAAATAAAAGATTCAAACTATGGAAGGCACTAACTACTGATAGGGATAGTTAGCAAATGAAAGATATTAATAGAGAACAAACAATGTATTTACCTTGATATCATCACAAGTCATAATATATATATCAGTTCATGACAAATTACAAACCTCCGCCATCTCTCTCCCCACATCCACCACTGCTGGCGGCTCACCTCCAACTGCGCAACGCTACGCGCTGTTCACAGCCAGCTGCCTAACACTACAATGGCGAGTATTACAACAATGCAAAGCAGCCACAGACTGCCCACAGCACAGCCAGTGATTTTCATATTGAGCGCTACGTAATGTTGCCAATAAGAAAACATAAACAGCCTACTTACATAGAGAAAACATAAACAACCTACTTACATAGCCCCCATGCTCCCCACAAAAAATTTTTACAAATGGTGTTGGGCACTGGCCAATACAGATTTGACAAAAATTTTTCACAATTACAGTAACAAAGATATAAAATGCACACACTTATTGATACAATGTTGGTCAAGAGCTCAAATTTTCTCACAGTCCATAAAGACAGTCCTAATCATACATAACAGTAGAATAGCAGTGTTTTTCTCAAAGTCTGAGCAGTAAAAGAAAATGCACACGGAAGTAGTTGATTTCCATGCAGTCTTGAAGAAGTAGTGTTGTCCTTCCAACGGAAAGACAGTGCTGACTCTCGACATGCAGACAAGTATTGGTCCACAACAGAGCAAACCCACAGCAGAGTCAGTCGAAGTTTTGATGAATATTGGTAGGTAGGTCATCACAGAGCAGACCCACTGTAGTCCTGGTAAAGATTACGGTATTGGTTGGCCACCAGAGGTGCAGACCCACTGCAGTCCTTGTAGAAATAATGGTATTGGTGGGTCATCAAAGATGCAGACCCACTGTAGTCCTTGTAGAAATAATGGCGTTGGTGGGTCATCATAGATGCAGACCCACTGTAGTCCTTGTAGAGATAATGGTATTGGTGGGCCACCAGAGGTGCAGACCCACTGTAGTCCTGGTAGAGACGGCCAGCAGCCATCCGTTGCGACTGTGCAGGTGCACAATCACCATCGAAGATTCTTGCAGAGAATATAGCAAGTCCATAAACTACCACTTGTGCACTCACAAAAAGGTTTTTTTTGAAATGTCCTTAGAACCAGCAATGCTGTTATTCAGTCCCTTGCTGAGTTATTAACACACGTGCAAACACTATCAGTCCCTACTTCTCACATATTGTCCATGTACTATGACCAACAGAAACGTGTGCAGTGAAATGTAACTAACAAGTTAATAATGTCATGAACTGGTGACAATTACAATTTTATAACATAAGAATACAATTACAAAGGTACAAAATACATCACTAAAAACATAATAATACAGATAACATTTGTAGTAAAACAGGCTTTACAAAAGAATCGAAATAACATATCCATCAGAGTTACAGGAATTATGACATAAGTAAATATATAAAATAATGAGAATAGTTTTCGAAACATTAATTTCACACATGAACATTGAAACAGAACAGAATTGTAAACAACTTTACAAAGAAAATAACATATTATTAATGCAACTTATATTTGAGGATAACAGTATTCCTCCTCATAGTGAATATAGCTTAGTATTAGAAGAGAAAAAAATTCTATGAAACAGTACACAGAGACAGGAAGAAAACAAATACTCAAGGGTACACAAACACATAGTGGGATAACACCAATAGGAAAGGACAGGGTTCGTTTTCAGTGTAACATTTGGTACTGCAGTCCAACCCAAAACTTCATATATCTTTCCTCTTATTTCATCCTTTGTTTCCACCAAAAAAAATTCTATCTAAGCATGCTTTCTGTATTTATATGTTCACACATTTCTTACCTCAACATTTATTTCCAAGAAAATCCTACCTAAACCTGTTTTCTCAATGCATTTCTTCCAATTCATCGCAACTCATTCTCTTAGAGGCTACCCCCTCTTAAGCTAACTTAAATCTACTGAGCTCAGATGCTAAACTAAGGGACGAGGCAATGCAGCATCACATAACAATTAATATAAACAGCAATTACCAAAAAATTGGAAAATTGCAAAGCAAGCTACAGTATAAATTAGCAAAAGTCAAATTCAATAACACTATGCCTGGCAAACAGCAGCAACTTATACCTAAACATGACATAGCGCAAGCAGAAAAAATATTACAGTAAAAACAACAATGCAGATAAGGGAAATGTATATTCACATCTTAATGTCTATGTAATT
This sequence comes from Schistocerca piceifrons, assembly GCF_021461385.2. Lineage (NCBI taxonomy): Eukaryota > Metazoa > Arthropoda > Insecta > Orthoptera > Acrididae > Schistocerca > Schistocerca piceifrons. The sequence continues at coordinate 1,020,250,329 of NC_060139.1, read as the reverse complement.
AAAGTGGTGCACCACAAGAAGTTATTCTACCAAAAAGTTACCAATTACTTGAAAAGAAAATTATGAATGCAGTTACTAGTTCCTTCTTATTGTTCTTTCCTTTCCAAGTGCTCCTTTTTTAAAGAATGTGGATCATAAAATAATTATTTAATAGATCTGTTGACAGAAAGTGTTCACATTAGAAAATGCATTTCATTTTATAAAAGCAATGCTGCAACACAGCTGGAAACCAGATATCAAGTGAAATAAGCAATTACGCAAACCAAAGCATAAAAACATCATTCAATAGTCATGTGGCATTTCGTAAGTCAGTAGCTCTCAACTCTCATAGAAAGACACTTGTCATTATCAGGTTTGCAGATGTACGAATATTTCCCATCAATTCATAAGCATTTCAGCAATTAGCACAAAGTGCGAGTAATCATATGTTTTCAAGTAACGAGGGTGTCGCATTAGCGATGAAAGGCACACCCTAATGGCTTGTTCTCCAGGTGTTTTCCTGTGCTCTGAAAGGCACGCGCTAATGGCTTTTTCTCCAGGCGTCTGACACAGCTGGGTGCCCACGACGCATTATGTGTAGGTGGTCCGTTAACTTTCTTACGGAAATATTTACGACAGCAGTTTCCGCTACAGAGACAGTCGCATATAAAGATATTTCACAGGTCAAGAATTTGCGTTACAAATCTGTAGAAACAAAATGCTATTGATATAACAGTGTCCAAAAAAAATTTTCGTCTGCATTGTAATACATTCACGAATATACACACACATTTCATAACTCTTAAAGTACGTTTCTTGGTTTCCAACATCCTTTTCATAAATCAGAGTCCCTAAACACTACTCATTATTCCTTACCTCATTATACATATACATATTCGTCGACACTTCTTCAATATTTCATCATGAGAAATACGTAGCATAATAAACATTCCTCAACAACATAATACACATCGTCGTCGTAATAATAACATCATAACACCTCAGTCAAATCTCAAAATCGTCGTAACTTCCTCCAATAATTTCTAAGCCTAAAATAATTCTCTGCTCATGTCAAAAGTGTCAGCTGCCTCAAACGTACTTTAAAAATCATGAATCCATACCAAATACATCATTCAAAGCTCTCATAGTATCACAATGGTTCCAAAAAAAATATGAACAGTTTACAAAGTACAGACAAAATACAGTTTCATAAGTGTGAAGTTATCCAACTGTGTAATTACGTAAACATCTGTCACTGATATAGTAAAATAAATGTTTGTCTCTCTCAGTTAAATGATCAGATAGCTGTGTAATTTGTGTGTTAGAGAAATATGGTACCGATGTGTAAAGTTGTATAAGCAAATACCATATTAGCTAGGGTTCCTTGTGGTTGCCACACACATGGTACACAAAGTAGGCATGTACCCCCCTGAGGATAAATGTAATTATACCCTCAGGTGTTACAAATTACAGCAATGGAATGAAATGTATCACGAAAAACTTTCTTTGTAATTAAAAAATCTTTGAAAATAAGTGTTTTAAGTATAAGATTAATCACTCAAATGCGTGTCCTGTAGCGCTAAATGCGCGTCTTGCTGTAAGATAATTCTGTGGAACTGTCGTAGTTATCGTCCTCTGTAAGCAAAGTTCTGCTAAAGTCAATGTACTTACCTCATGATACACAAAAGTGAAATGCTTTACATATAGATATCTTAGTTATTACGCTTATTGCCGTGATGAGGAAAGTACTGTACAGTAACGTATTGTTATGCCACGAAAAAGGCTGTCTCATTGTTGCTATACCACAAAAGTTACTACTAAAACATGTTTTTCTTCCTAGAAGAATTCAGAAAACTGTGCAGATATAAAACAGATACACTGCAAAAGCAACATTGAAAATTGTCACTCATTAGTAGCGTCGTGATAAAAATCGTGTAGCTGTCACATAAACTAACCTCTGTGTCATCTGGTATCTCTCAGAAAGCACTTTAAATTCAGAATCCACTCTCAAGCAAACCAAAATGTTGCATGAAAATTTCATTAGCAGTGCTGGTATGTTCTAAGTATGTGAGCCTTATAGTCGTTACATAATCGTGCAACTAACAAGCAAGAATGTACACACACAATAACACTGTGTCTCCTGTTCCCAATAACAATGCATTCGTAATTTCTGTTTAAATAAGTTCTCTTGGTTCTTGGCTGGATATTTAACTTCAAACATTGTTGCATGGTAACAGTTTCTAAAGCATACTAGTAACGTGAAGTGAAACGTTTTATGGCAAAGACAAAGTTAAAAGGCAGATTATCTGTCAATAAATGGTTTTACATGTGAAATGTGGTGTAAACCTTTACTCTTCCTAGTACTCAGAGTTTGAACTTGAATGCAATTGTCATATGGTATTCGTCGGTAAAGAATACTGGAATTTTTTTCTCAAGGTTAGCGCCTATGTTGTTTTTCTCTGAGCCAGCCGGCGCACGCGGCTGCCTGCGGTGCGAGTCATTGTCTGTTCCTTTGTTGGCGCGCGTCGTTATTGGGATTTGGAGACCTAACTTCCACAAATTCACCGTGACGAGAGGGCCCTGCTCTGTTTGAATCCCACCAGTTCTGATGCAATTCAGGTCTGTCGTTACGATCATATCGTCTGTCGTCATGTCGGTAGATTCCATAGTTTCTTTCTTGTCGGTCATGTGGTGGAGAATTTCTTCCTGAATCGTAACTGCGTGCTGGACCGTTGCGTCTAAAGTTATTCTGTCTCCCTTGATAATAATTGTTTTGGTTCCCATATTGTCTGTTTCTCTGGTTGTCTCTGTGATAGTCATTATTGCGGAGAGGTGATCTTTCCCTGTAATTATTACTACTCTGCCAATGGTTGTCATACGGGTGGTGTCTATTTTGGTCACGATTTGTGTGGTGAGAATAGCCTTGTCGCGTCCAGTTATCGTTTCTGTCGTCACGGAATTGTGACGGATGTGACCTGTAGTGATTGTTTTCCTGTTTTCGCATCCCGCGACTGTCTGTGTCAATTTCTAATTCTTGTAACAGTCCCTGAAAAGCTTCAATGTCGTCTTTGCAACGTCCTGCTAAAATAATATGTCTCAAATGTTCGGGCAGTTTGATTAAGCAAATGCGGATGAGTTCTGAGGGGCTGTATGGGTTTGACAGGTACTGATTCTTGTGCAACATGTCTTCAAAATATTTCACAAGACTGGAAAATTCAGATTGTTCGAAGTGTTTCATCATTATGATGTTATGTTTTACACGGTCTTGTGTAGCTTGAGACCAATATGCTGAGAGGAAGGCATGGTAAAACTCTCCTTCACTGTGGCAATCGTGAATTACCGATCGCATTCTTACAGCTGGTTCATTCTCCAAGTAGCCACACATAAATTCTAATCTGTGTTCTAACGACCAGTTGGGAGGAAAACAATGAGAGAATTGATGGAGCCATGCTTGTGGATGAATGTCGTTGCCAGAATTCTTAAATGTTTTGAATTTACGTGTAGTAATGAACAGCTTATAGTCAAAATCATCATGTCGGCGAGTCACATATCGGTCATTGTTAGGTCGTGTCGGCCGTTCCATCTCAAAATTCGGTGCACATTGCCAATTTCTTTCATAACTTCCGAAATGCCCTGTGTTATTATTTTGTGTCTGTTCCGTATTTGTATGTCCCTCTTCCCGTATTGGGGCGCGAGTGTCCTCTAAAATACGTAATTCTTGTACTACTTGTGCCAACTGATCTTGCACTTCCCGGATTTCTCTTTTGTACTGTGTATTGATTTGATTTTGATTTTGTTTGAATTTTCTAATTTGTTCATACTCTTCAGTGTCCATGAAAGCTACAGGTGTTGTGTCATTCAGATCATCATCTACCTTTGTAGATAAGTTAGTGAACTGATCTGAAAGTTCGGCTACTTTATCCGATAGTGAAATCATTTCCTCTTTATGTTTTTCTGAACCAAGTTTCAGAGTGTCCATTTGTGTTGCAATCGTGTCTACTGTGACCTTTACGTTTTCCTGAGTTTTTGCAAGTTGCGTAACCGAATCGGTAGATGCAACTGAGTCAATTTTAGCTTGCAAGGTGTTGTGATTTTCATGAAAAATAGTTTGCAGTTCTTTTATGGCTGCTTCATGATTCTGTAATGCATTTTCATGCCGCGAAAAAATAGGTTGGAAATGCTCACAAATTTGTGATTTTACGTCATTACAGACTTTTGGACATTTCGATTCAATGTTATGTAACTCACTAGTTAAATCTTCACGTGTTTGTTCAAGTGTGGTGTCTAACTTTTGAAGATTTTGTTCCATTGTGTCTAACTTTTTGAGATTTTGTTCCACTGTGTCTAACTGTTGCTGTGTTTGTCTCTGATTTTGTTCCATTTGTTGCATTAATTGCAATAATAATGTATTAGTGTCTGGAATCTGTTTCTCTACGCTTTTCGGCAGTGCATTTGCACCGACAACATTCACATTTTGACAAGCAGAAAATGTGTCTTGACTTATTTGAGAAAACGGTGATGACCCAAAACCTGAATCTACAGTATTTGCGAAATTGTGTCCTGTCATTTCGGATTCCTGAGGCGAGCTGTTGCCGACCGATCGATCGATAATGCTTCCCTCTTCACTAATTGTTTCACTGTCCACGCCATTGTTTGCCGCCCGCTCCATTTCCCTATGCACAATTACCAAATTACTACTTTGAACATCAGTTAATTCATAACTCGGTGGCGCTAACACACTGCTCTCATTTTCACTGTCATTTCTCAGTTTACTTTGGAGCCTAGTATTACGTTTTTCACACGCCATTATTGTCACAGTATTTCACACGACAACACAGAAAAACACAATTTGAAGAGCAAAAATAAGAGAACACATTAACATAACACTGAAAATAATATCTAGTTAATTACAGCTGCGAAATACTTGGTGCAAATCTATATGCATGCCACAACTGTTTTACTGTACAACAATGAAAGGCTACAACTACAAAGGAGATTCTCTCTACAATTACGCGCTAGCAATAAACAAAAGCTACACTAAATACACAAACTACAAGAAAAATCAGAAGATTCCAGTGAGGTATCCTAGGCTAAGGGTCGACATATGAAACGTCCCCTTTGAACAATTTATACAGGACTGTGCTTAACCTGACACACAATATTTTTAGCGCAACGCAATCTGACTTTCAAAATTCCCTACAAAACAATGGCCCTGACTAACATTTAACTATACCTTCAACAAATCACTTACCTCACAAAAATCTTCGCTGCTCAAGCTACTGCAATACAGCGAGCGCCACTACTGCCAGCTAAATAAAAGATTCAAACTATGGAAGGCACTAACTACTGATAGGGATAGTTAGCAAATGAAAGATATTAATAGAGAACAAACAATGTATTTACCTTGATATCATCACAAGTCATAATATATATATCAGTTCATGACAAATTACAAACCTCCGCCATCTCTCTCCCCACATCCACCACTGCTGGCGGCTCACCTCCAACTGCGCAACGCTACGCGCTGTTCACAGCCAGCTGCCTAACACTACAATGGCGAGTATTACAACAATGCAAAGCAGCCACAGACTGCCCACAGCACAGCCAGTGATTTTCATATTGAGCGCTACGTAATGTTGCCAATAAGAAAACATAAACAGCCTACTTACATAGAGAAAACATAAACAACCTACTTACACAACACCACCTCCGAATTTTACTGTTGGCGCTACATACCCTGGCAGATGACGTTCACCGAGCATTCGCTATACCCACACGCTACCATCGGATCGCCACGTTGTGTACCGTGATTCGTCAACCCATACAACGTGTTCATACTGTTCAATCGTTCAGTGTTTACTTTCCTTACACCAAGCGAGGCGCGTTTGGCATTTACCGGCGTGATGTGTGGCTTATTAGCAGATGCTCGACCGTGAAATCCAAGTTTTCTCACCTTCGGTCTAACTGTCATAGTAGTTGCAGTGGATCCTGATGCAGTTTGGGATTCCTGTGTAATGGTCTGGATAGACTGAGCTGGTGCGTTTCTGGCGCCAGTTTCCATCGATCGTCGTTTTGGATCTTTGAGTCGACTTCGATGCTTACTTGTCTTCCGCTCATCTTTGACGACGCGGATTTAACGGCAGCGAGTGGGCTCTGTGGGGAGGTGTGTCGGGATCGGCTGTGAGAGAGAGTCACGTGGGACTGTGTACGTAGGCAGGTCGGCAAGAGGACGAGTCCGACAATGAAGGAGCGGCGCAGCGGCTACGGCGTGTTGAGTCGTGAGTGCAGATCCACTCGCCATGGTGATTTGGTTTTCGTAGAGGTAGGAAGGACAAGCTCCTTCGAGTCTGTTATGAGCTACGCCGGCCGATTGGATTGGAGTCGCCGAGTTGCTTCGGTGGGTTGCGTGCTGCTTAATTGAATATAGTGTATTAAAAATCCTTTGTAATTGTTTGTCACTTACCTCGGTGTCGTGACTAACTCTCTTGACGGCAGTTGACGAAGTGTGGCTACGCCCAACCAACCGACATGAAGCGTGGTTAAAGACGCATCTAGAAGGACAACGAGTAGTGAGAAGTCCGGCTCTAGCGTTTCAGGACACGCCGAGATACGTCCTCTATTCTACCTTCTGGTTCATTTAGTAGTTTGGCGGGTAAATGTGCCCAGAGATAATTTTTGTCATTTTACCTTTAGGGCATGATTTTTATCGAACTTATTAATTAAAGTTTAAGGGCTGACACAGCCCAAGTAACTCACGGATGCTAATTTGTTTCTGTTCAGTTGTATTGATCACATGTCCTCTAGATAAGATTGTGTAGTTTATGTCACAGAATATTGTCTGCCGTTGATGTGTGTTGTGTTACTGATAATTGGCAGCGGTCGACGCGAGCATACTGGGAGCAGAACACCACGAGGGCAAAGAGATATTTAAGGCCCTGTCCTCTCCTTTACATCTTGGGTTATGTTGTCACTGTTGCGTGATTCCAACTTTCCGATGGATATTTACAGCATCTGAAGTTCAATTGCAGTGCGAAGTTGAGTACATTTCTATGTTATTTCCTGTCTCGTGGATCGCTCGTATTGATTTGAATCCTTGGTCTGCTCGCGTCTATCGGTAATTCACACGCAATATTGAAGCAAATTCATTTTAGAGGTATTTCATGTTCTAGTTGTAATCATAGAATATTGTTGATTAATCAACTGAGTAAGTAAATTTGATGATTGGTTTGGTCAAAATTAAAGCACCTCCTTACTTGTTTTAGTTATTTGTATATAGGTTTGTTTACGAAAGTTGCCTAGCTGAACCTTAAAAGATCTGTGTTCTTACCGTTAATCTGTTCCTCAGCTGATAGGAAGTAATGAGGATTCTGATGGGAATTTGATGGGCATTTGTACTATTTAAGTAAAGCTTTACCTGAGTATCTTTACCGAGTCATATCCAAATTTCAAATTTTATGGGTCTTGTTCCGGTTAAAGAAATTTATTTGTTATTTGTCCAAGTGATCTGGCCTTGTAGGGCAATCTCATGTGTTATTGTGATTGTGATTTTGTAATGCTTTTGATTGTAATAAAATATGTAGAAACTACAACGGTTTACTATTGTGATTTTGGTGTGTCACTACAATTTAGCTTTTCATAGATGTCTGCCTATTACATATTACGATCCTCTTCAACTATCGGCAGTCTCTGTCAGTCAGCAGACGAGGACGGACCGTACGCTTTTGTGCTATACGTGTCCCTTCAAGTTTCCACTTCACTGTCACATTGAAAACAGCAGACTTAGGGATGATTAGAAGTGTGGAAATCTCGCATACAGGCGTATGACACAAGTGACACCCAATCACCTGACCATGTTCGAAGATTGTGAGCAGCGCGGGGTAGCCGTTCGGTCTGAGGCGCGTTGTCACGGTCCTCACGGCTCCCACCCGTCGGAGGTTCGAGTCCTCCCTCGGGCATGGGTGTGTGTTGCCCTTAGTGTAAGTTAGTTTAAGTCATACTAAGTAGTGTGTAAGCTTAGGTACCGATGACCTGAGCAGTTTGGTCCCATGAGATATCACCACAAATTTCCAAGTTTCCAAGTCCGTGAGTTCCGCGGAGTGTCCCATTCTGCTCTCTCACGATGTCGGATGATTATTGAGATCGCTGATATGGGTTGGTTTGTAGGATTAAAGGGACCAGACTGCGACGGTCATCGGTCCCGCTGGTATGGGGAACCTAGCAGTAGATGACAGCACACACAAGTGTGTGAGTGCAGCAGACACGGACGGGGATCACCCAAGCGAAGGCATGAGCTGCAAATGGGGAAATCATTTGAGACAAGCGACTTTGACAAAGGGCAGATCGTTATTAGGCAGAGTCTGTGAACAAGTATCTCGAAAACGGCGGATCTGTTCGAGTGTTCACGTGCTACTCCCCATACACGGAAAGAGGTAAGGCAGTGAAATTACCACTAGGCGCTAAATGATTGGACGTCCACGACTCTTTAGAGAATGTGGGGATTGGATGCTTGTCTGGTCTGTAAAGCACGATGGATGGAGACTTGTGTCATCTTCGCCGAAAGTGCTCCATGCTGGTTGAAGCACAAGTGTTTCAGAGCACACCGTTCGTCGTACACTGTTGAACACGGAGATCCACAGCAGACCACTTCCTCGTGTTACATGTTGATCCAACAACATCGTCAATTACGATTACAGGGGACACTGGACTATCGGCATTCGACGTTTGACCAAAGAAAACGTGTCAACTCTTCCGGTGAATCACATTTTTGATAACTAGGTCGTTTATCGTCTCGATAAACGCCTCATCGAAGTAAACTTTGGCTCGAAACATATTGCGTGCTATGGTCATAGGCTGGTGTAAGCTGTATAATGCTATGGAAGACATTCTGCTGCGCTTGCATAACGGCTGTGGTATATAATCAAACATACGCTGAGAGCTGCGAACCACCTACGTCCCTCCAATGCTTGGTGTTTTTCCCGAAGACGATATCATCTTTCAGCTGTTAAATAGGTGGTCGTTATATTTTGGTTTATCAGTTTACATGACTTAAGGCTGCGTAACTCATAGCGCCAAATATCCAGCCTGCATTATCCAATATCTGAGAACTAGATGAGAAACCCGGCATGGCTCGAGGATTTGTTTAGAGGTGCCTCCGTGATTTCTTATGCACGGAATTTATTTTTGGCTTACAAAGCGTCCTTGTATGCAGTATTTCAGTTAATATAATTGGGGAGGCTTATTTGCTTCACTAACAGGAGACATCTGCGTAGAGTTGGACGTCCGAAAAGAAAGACACTACGGTCAACGCCTGCAACACGCCCAGCCTTATGCTCACAAGGAATTGTCCACCTTTAAAGCGAAATGTAAGACTGTCAGCAATAAGTGAGATTTGGAGTATAAAAACTCGTACTTCTGCGCCACTTCCCGTCAAAAAATCTGCTTGTATGATGTTAGGTTGGAGGGAAAGGTTTTCTGAGGAGCGAGAACACGCGTAACGCCCACCACTGGAGTAACTTCGAACCTCGCTTTTGGAAACATTTCTAAAGCCTGATGTTCTTGAGCTACACCAAATCTCGCCTCACGATCTTCATTAGATTTTTGAAACCACATAGTACTCAATGTATTAGCCATTATGGTGTATTCAGATACATTCTTAAAGAAAACGACATCGAATTGTGATGAGTACGCACCGTAATCACAAGCCAAACATAACAGATTCGCTTTTCATACCAATGAATATAAATAAAACATTTAGAAAGAAGCAAAGTATTGTCTTTAAGTTTTAATACACATAGTCAATTCAGTGGATTAAGTCTTTACACTATGCGATTAAAAGTATCCGGACATCCCCAAAAACATACATTTTTCATGTTAGGTGCATTGTGCTGCCACCTACTGCCAGGTACTCCGTATCAGCGACCTCAATAGTCATTAGACATCGTGAGAGAGCAGAATCTGGCCCTCCGCGGAACTAACGGACTAAGAACGTGGTCAGGTGATTGGGTGTCACTTGTCTCATACGTCTGTACGCAAGATTTCTACATTCTTAAAAATCCCTAGGTCCACTGTATCCGATGTGATAGTTAAGTGGAAACATGAATGGACACGTACAGCACAAAAGTGTACAGGTCGACCTTGTCTGTTGACTGTCAGAGACCGTCGATATTTGAAGAGGGTCGTAATCTGTAATAGGCAGACATCTATCCAGACCATCACACAGGAATTCCAAACTACATCAGGATCCACTGCAAGTACTATGACAATTAGGGGGGGCGGGGTGGTGAGAAAACTTGGCTTTCATGGTCGAGCGGCTGCTCATAAGACACACATCACGCCGGTAAATGCCATACGACGCCACGCTTGGTATAAGGAGCGTGAACACTGGACGATTGAATAGTGGAAAAACGTTGTGGGAAGTGATGAATCACGGTACAAAATGTGGCTACCCGATGGCAGGGTGTGGGTATGGCGAATTCCCGGTGAACGTCATCTACCAGCGTGTGTAGTGCCAACAGTAAAATTTGCAGGTGGTGGTGTTATGGTGTGGTCGTGTTTTTCATGGAGGGGGCTCACACCTCTTGTTGTTTTTCGTGGCATTATCACAGCACAGGCCTACATTGATGTTTTAAGCACATTCTTTTGTTCTCACTGTTGATGAGCATTTCGGGGATAGCGATCGCATCTTTCAACACAATCGAGCACCTGTTCACAATGCACTGTCTGTGGCGGAGTGGTTGTACTACAGTAACATTCCTGTAGTGGACTGCCTGCACATGGTCCTGACTTGAATCCTATAGAATATCTTTGGGATGTTTTGGAACGCCGACCTCGTGCGAGGCCTCACCGACCAACATAGATACCTCTCCTCAGTGCAGCACTTCGTGAAGAATGGGCTGCCATTCACCAACAAACCTTCCAGCATCTGATTGAACGTATGCCTGATAGAGTGGAAGCTGTCGTCAGGACTAAGGGTGGGCCAACACCATATTGAATTCCAGCATTACCGATGGAGGGCGCCAAGAACTTGTAATTTTCAGCCAGGTGTCCGATACTTTTGATCACATAATGTAGCTATTAGGTCGTATTCGTAAAGAGTGCGGTTATTGATTATGTCAGTGACGTAACCTTCCGAAAATACGTCTGTCAGCGAGTTAAAAAAATCGTCAGCGCCATCTATTGACATTTTGGTCTATTAAGAAACTAACAGTGCTATCTATCGGTTCTTTAATGTAATGCATCATGATGATTATACATAGAAACTACTAACGAGGCAGATTTAAATTACGATATCTCTTCTTCTGTGTACCGATTCTGATGAACTAAAACTTAAATGTCGCCCCAAGCTACACTCAGGTTACCAGTCAAAACCCCACGAATATTCGTCCTGTAGTTTTGGAATTAGAGTGTTCAGACAAGCATGCAAGACCGTTGTAACTGAAACTTTAAATCAAGTTATCTTCCTTTCTCGTGATCCGATTTTCATGAAATAAAGTTTATAGGTCACCCAAAACTCCGCTCAAGTCGCTTCAAAAAACCCCACGAAAATATATCAGGTGGTACAAGAGATTGGCGTGATGAAATAGAAAAAAGGCAGACACAATTGTTGTACACTTCTGTTTAGTATAAGTAAGTGTAATTATCCACCTCCAACTAATTTCTACTAATTTCAAATGTTTTAGAATCTTTTCCTCCCTAACTTACACAGAACAATGAAAGGAAAAATGTTTTCGCTGTTTCGCTGTTGGTGTAATAAAGCTTCATCACCCATGACGCATTAATTTACCACTTCCTTACTACTTACTCTGATTTCCAAGACATCTTGGACACAGTATTCTTATATTTCAGTGAATTTTCCTACAAAACCATTTCACTGGATGACACACAGTTCATGAAATCTAACTCCATAAACAATGGGATGCGTGAATAACCCACGTTTCTTAATACGGAGTTGAAATTATGCAGTGTCTGATTATGAGAGCACCTAGTGACTCTCAGCGAGCTTCGAATGTACTTCAGACACTTTTGTAAGCTTTTTGTCGCCTACATTACAGCCCCAAAGAATACTGAAAGGAAAACAGTTTATAGCGTATTACAACATCATCGTTTATGTGGTTAAACTTCACCATTAAACATGACGTTCCAACTTGTTACAACTTTTGATTCTTATTTTTTCATTAGACTATGGGTGAATAACCTGAAACTATGGACGCAACATAATTAGCGTTTTGTGTTTTCAACTACAACTTGCCTAATGCCAAATATCTAACACATTAACTCATTTGTAGCCAGAAGTTTGAAGTTGTTTTATACCCGGACGGTCGATTCTTTAAAGAATGAGGAATGGGGATGATTACGGGCTGCCTCTATTTTGTCCAGAAAAAGCGACGTCGAGGCAGTGGCTGTGAGGGCGGATTAGTGTAATGCCTGTTTAGCTCACTCGGCAAGATAATGGCCCGCTAATACAGCGTTCGACATTCGAGTCCTCGTTTGTCACACAGTTTTAATCTGCCACGAAAGTCCATAATAGCGCGCAACTCCCTACAGAGATAAAGATTAATTCTTGCAGTATTATAAGCGGCTTTGTCGAAGGCATCTGGGAAATGCGGACGAATAGTTAATTGCATGCCACAATTCATGTCAGTTTAGTTAAATCAAAAAACTAATTAACCCAGCTGTCGTGTCGATATTATCATATGAAATCTGCGAAACTTTTTTGTAATGGTATACATTTATCATAAATTTTAATATTTGCAAGAGAATGTCATTTAAACAAAAATTGATTGTTTCGGTATTGCACAGTTTTTGAAAGTAAATGGAAACACTCAGGGTATGAAGCGCTAATGATCAGCGGGAAAATACAATAGTAGCATGTGCATTCCTTCTTCTGACATCGAGATGTCACGTTAAAGACCTCTCCGTGATCAAGAAAGCCAATATTCTTTTAACGACGTTCCTTCGAAGAGAGATAAGGAAACCCAAACACTCATAAAACAGTGTTGGACCGCATGCGACAGTATCTTACAGCATAAATGATCGCCATAAACTCTCGCTGGTCGATTATGAGGTCATATCTTGCTCCATATCTTCACATTCACCTATTAAGTCTGTTATGAATCTTCTGTGGCGAAAAACGTTCATAAAATTCTTACGTATTAATTAGGTCTGAGAGTGACCGTCCAATATTTGCCTTGTTTCACGCGCCACATCCTCAGTAAATATCAGACCCACCTACTATAAACAGTAATTAATACACTGTCGTTACAGTAAACAGTACAGTAATTGCGTTTGATTGAAATGAAATTTCTGTGTATTTGAAGAGTAACATGTATGAAAATGTTTGCGTCTGACGTCCATTTCGGCGCGGACTCTTTTTCTGTGAGAATATAAACGTAAATGATTGTCCTTCAGTTACCTGAAGTATCAACAAGTTATCTAACGGAGAAATGGATACTGACTGCAGTAAATGTACTACTAGATGACATACTTCGTCATCGCATGCTTTTCTTCTGTATTCTACTTTCCCGACATTTTAACGCTAGGTAATCTGGCAACTGTTGACTCCACTACATCCTCGTATATTGCAAGGAACATCATGGATAAAAAATTACAATAAGCTATTCGCAAAAATTATTCTTCTGAAGATATTAATACGATGGTTAACCAGAAAGTAATGCACATATACTATATATTTTTTTCTCATTCGGAAACAATTCTACGAATGCGAAACGTTAGGTAGGTTTTATTTGAAGTCTCTGAGTAAGCGCGACATGTTTGCGTCGCTTCTGACAGATAGCGTTGTTGTAGGACAGTTTCAAAACGTACGTTAGAAGCAACGTGCCGTCATTGAATTTCTCACTGCAGGGAAAGAAACTGTGGGGAGTATTCACAAACGCTTGTCGACAGAACTGCAGTTAGTCGCTGTGGACGGAGGGTGAGGTCATCAGAAAGAGGTTCGGCGGAGCTGCACGATTTGCAGCGGTCGGGGAGACCATCGACGACTGTCACACCTGACATGTTCCAGCGAGCTGGTGTTGTCATTCGCGAGGACAGACGCATTACGACTCGGCAGCTGGCGCTGCATCTGTCAATCAGCAAAGGAAGTTCCCACAGAGAAGCACTGGCTCCGCCACCAGGACAAAGATTGGTACCGACAGGGCATATACGCCCTTGTTTCGCGTTGGAGAAAGGCCATAGAACGGGATGGAGTTTACATGGAAAAATACTGTGTGTACATGAAACACCATTCTTTCGTGTGTTCAAAGTGGTGTAAATGGCTCTGAGCACTATGGGACTTTTGAGGTCATCAGTTCTCTAGACTTAGAACTACTTAAACCTAACTAACCTGAGGACATCAGACACATCCATGCCCGAGCCAGGATTCGAACCTGTGACCGTTGCGGTCGCGTTGTTCCAGACTTTAGCGGCTAGAACCGCTCGGCCACACCGGCCGGCTCTTTCGTGTATGTAATTCTCATTACGTTCAGTAAAGAGAAGAAAAAAACGCGATGCATTACTTTCTGGGCAACCCTTGTACAAGCACCCATTTGAACAGCAATAATTACTTCAATAGCGTCGAGATCAGATTTCTTGAGACTGCTGACGGTAGATAGCAGTCATAATCACACACATCCAAATTCTTTGTAAGTCTCGATAGTGCTACGATAATTCCCGACACTTTGTGGGGGCTGTCTTTTCTTCCCAGGATTCTGTGCTTTATTTAAGATGCATAAAATATTTTACGTGTCTAAATGATTAGAGCCGAATTAGTTTGACAATCACAGCATCCGAAAATAGCTTTGCCAATCGTTTTTCCTTACACTCTCGCAATAACGTAGTAAACTTCAAATGGTTCAAATGGCTCTGAGCACTATGGGGCTTAACTTCTAAGGTCGTCAGTCCCCTATAACTTAGAACTAAAACCTAACTAACCTAAGGACGTCACACACATCCATGCCCGAGGCAGGATTCGAACCTGCGACCGCAGTGGTCGCGCGGTTCCACACTGTAGCGCCTAGAACCGCTCGGCCACTCCGGCCGGCTAGAAATCTTCAGTCAAACGCATTAGATCAAGCAAATATGAACAGTAACCGTTCAAAACCTGATTGCACTTTATGTTCGGTAGACCTGTGGCCGTAGGAGCGGTAAGGTTCGATTGCTAAGAGAATCATTGATGTGAAGAACTTCGTCACTCAGTCACCAAAATCTTATTTAACAAGGATTTATTTATGACCAAGGAGTTTCGGTCGAGCAACTGACGCCTACAATGTTTGGACAAAAATTTAGAAACACCGGGAGAAATATGTTGTGACTTGGCCGAAAGACACGCGTTTCAGCTCACGCAGGCTGGCGTGAGGTCTGGAACAGTTAAAGGATTTGAGTCTAGCAAATAAAGTACGTAGCTGTTGGAGTACTTAACTTTAATCCATAATTGGTGAACATCGGTCTGACGGTACATGCATCACAAGATAAATAGCAAATAAGGGCGCCTTGCTAGGTCGTAGCAAATGACGTAGCTGAAGGCTATGCTAACTATCGTCTCGGCAAATGAGAGCGTAATTTGTCAATGAACCATCGCTAACAAGTCGGCTGTACAACTGGGGCGAGTGCTAGGAAGTCTCTGTGGACCTGCCGTGTGGCGGCGCTCGGTATGCAATCACTGATAGTGGCGACACGCGGGTCCGACGTATACTACCGGACCGCGGCCGATTTAAAGGCTACCACCTAGCAAGTGTGGTGTCTGGCGGTGACACCACAAAATAGTCAGTCGTGCTGAGTTCTGTGCATCTGTGAATGCATTATGTCGGAGCCAAGTGAACTGGAAAGTGGACTAGTCGTTGGTGCCCGTATGGTAGGTTATTCCGTAACCAACGTAGCCGAGGTGTTCCAAGAGGCACGGTATCAAAAGCGTGTGTTGAGTCATCATGGCCAGTCACTGAAGAGGACTGTGACAGAAAATAATAGGCCGACAGCTGCAAAACTCAATATAGACTGTATCTCTCGCGAGCCCTGTCAGCACCAAAACAATATGAAAGGAGATCAAAAAGCAGGTAATTGCAGCGTGGGCCGCAGTTCCAAAACAACCGAACAGTGATGCAGATGCTCGTAACATGAAAACATGGTGCGGAAGCCATAAAAGCTTGTGGTGTGCGTACTGTAAGACCTTTAGTACACACACCATCAGATTATTTGACTTGGCGCTCTAACGAAGTAGGCGAGTGTCAGCAATATGTCTCGTGGTCTTATCGTGGCGTGTTTATCTTCTGTCGTTAGGTCAGACGATAGAAATGCCACTTGCACGCTTAGAGTAGCAGATTGACGGTGACCAACTTCAAACAGAACTTGATTAATATTCACACACATTTATTAAAATAATAACAAGCATAAACATTACGTAACTTGATTCTGGATGCTATTTACAATTGACAATCTGAAGTTCCTTTGGTCTTGGTATGTTAATCTTATTCTCACATATCTCTGATACTTGACAAAGTGTCTATACATTTATCATCATGGCTATGTACAGGAATATGATAATATTCTAGGTGCAGACTGAAACTTGACTATAGACTGGTACAGTCTAATACAGACTGGTACAGACAAATGCAGACTGACTAATCGGAGGTCTGTACACTCGTTATAATACCTCGTGCATTCAAGTATCACTGCGCGAGTGTGATCCATGACGAGAAAAGGTTCTACGTTAGCAGCAATCTCATTGGCTGCATTACATATTAATATGCGGATCAGCGGAAGCAGAATTTGGTCCGTCTCTAAGGCAGCGCCATCTCGTAGTGCGGAGACGGACGAGCGCTGCACCTGCGCTGTTGTGCTTAGCAGAGCGCTCTCTAGTGGGAAAGTTGTGTGCGCACTGACTACGCGGAACTATGTACACAACAAAGCTGAACTATGGAGCAGTGAAAAAGAAGTCATTTGGTGGGATGTGTCTTGTTGCACACTGTTTCCAAGGGCTGACCGAGTTTACATCCCAAGAGTCAAATATGGCAAAGATTCCTTGATAGTTTGGGCGGCCATATACTTGTGTTCCACGGAACCTAAGGTCATTCCACAATTTCGCGTTGCTGCCAAGGATTATGAGACAATTTTGGATTATGAGATCTGTCTCACGGAACAAAGTTTATTCCCAAATGTTGGCGCTGTGCTCCAAGACGACTGGCCATCTCTTCACACAGCTCGCATCTACGTCAGGTAAGGCATTCTTCTGGGAAAAGCCACAAAAGTCGTTAGGAAATATTTTGAAGCATAATGCAGGCCACTGTGGCAAATGGACTTGGCGACCCCACATCCCGTCTTGCCACAGATCAAATGCTGGTGCTAAAAATTTCTTCTACCACCAAGATTCTAACTGGTCTCATTCACTGAGACAGATATCGTGGAACTGTTAACTCTAATGGGTAAAACTCACACTAAAAAAAAGCACCAGAAAGGAATTATCCACTTCGTCTTCACTGGTAATAGAGGCTCATTTTGAAGCAGGTCTCATCCTTGAACACAATTATACTCCAATATTTAAAATTGCATGCCGAAGACGTGTCTGGAGAGGCCCCAGTAGTGGGTCTACTATACGGCCCGACAACCAAGAGTCTGTGGTATGGAGTGCCATTTCTTTTTATAGCAGGAAACCTTTGTTTTGTCATCCACGGCATCCTTACAGCACAGCAGTACGCCGACGTTTTTCTATGTCTTTCATGGTAAGCTATATTGGGCAAACATTTCAACAACATAATGTCCGCCCACACACTGCAAGAGTATTTATTGATTGTCTTCGTGTTTGCAAAACCCGACCTTGGCCAGTTTGGCGCATTATGAGCAGGACCTTTCAACCAGCTCGGGATTCTGACGGCCTAACGCGCCATTTGGACAGAATTTGGTACGAAAACACTCAGGAGGACATCCAGCAACTTTGTCAATCAGTGGTGGTGGTGGTTAGTGTTTAACGTCCCGTCGACAACGAGGTCATTAGAGACGGAGCGCAAGCTCGGGTTAGGGAAGGATTGGGAAGGAAATCGGCTGTGCCCTTTCAAAGGAACCATCCCGGCATTTGCCTGAAACGATTTAGGGAAATCACGGAAAACCTAAATCAGGATGGCTGGAGACGAGATTGAACCGTCGTCCTCCCGAATGCGAGTCCAGTGTGCTAACCACTGCGCCACCTCGCTCGGTGTCAATCAGTGCTAAGCCGGTTGCATAAGAGCCAGAGGTGGACCAAATCATTATTGACTTCCTCACCTTGGGAAGCTCTTTCTCTTGAATGAATCATCAAATTTTTCTGAAATTGTAATCATTTGTTAGCACATGTACATCACATCTACCGATTTTCATCCCGTTAGGATAATTCCTACGTGGTCGGTACTTTTGTGTTTGGTGTTTAGTGTTGCAGTCTCCCACAGCGACATTAAGTCTTTCAAATTTGGCAAATCATTTTGAGGGAAAAAATATGCCAAGCTTCCTTCAGCCGTGTGCCGTTTTGTCGGTCCAAGTGGACTCAGACCTGCACATTTGACGGTAGTATTCTGGGCATCCTTCGGGGTTTCGCTCTTGGCCACTAATTGTTTCGAACACGGTTGCGCGAAGCGCGGAAACTAAGCCACCTGCCGATGTCGGGGAGTCTTGCTGTGGCGCAGTTCCGCTGTAGTAATCAAATAATCAAGGCCGTCCGCTTGCAGCTACAAGAGCACATTAGTCCGGGCGCTAGGAGGGGGAGCGGATTACAAAGCAGTGGTGCCAACCTCTCGTGGCGGGGCATCGCACGGCTAATTGCTGACGTGACCCGACTCGGCAACTGCGGACACGTCCACATTCCCAGCCCGGCTGCGCAGAAGCGCTTCCCCGCTGGAAAGTGCGAGCCAGCCACCCCATCGCGCCCCGGCGCAGGGCTTGAATTATTCCAGGCAATTACAGTTTATTCATTTCACAACGCCGCCGCGCCACAGCTGCGTAAAATCGTCTGCCGAAACCAACACAGCACACACGGGTTAGCACAGCTAAACGATGCATGGTCAAATTGCTCGACACAATTACAGCTGCGGATACCGCTCGCTCTAGCACTACGGCTACGTAAATGGACTAACAATGCCATTGCAGGAAGTTGTTTCTCCATAAATGACTGTCGCTTCAACTCGTGGATATTCTCGTTTTCATGAAATATGAAGCTGATACACTCACTCATCGGTGTGTTAAAGAAAATTCGCTGTCAAATTTTGAAAAAAGTCAGTAGAGTAAGTACATTGTTTGACAAATGCTAAGGCAAAGAGACATTATTGGACAGGAATAATGAAACGCAACACAGTACATAATATAGGTTGTGTTTTTAAGGTCCTCAGTCCTGAGACTGGTTTGATGCAGCTCTCCATGCTACCCTATCCTGTGGATGCTTCATCACCCAGCACTTACTGCAACCTACATCCTTCTGAATCTGCTTAGTGTATTCATCTCTTGGTTTCCCTCTACGATTTTTACCCTTTACTCTGCCGTCCAATGCTATATTTGTGATCCTTTGATGCCTCAGATCATGTCCTTACAACCGGTCCCTTTTTCTTGTCAAGTTGTGCCACAAACTCCTCTCCAATTCTATTCAATACCTCCTCATTAGTTATGTGGTCTACCCATCTAACCTTCAGCATTCTTCTGTAGCACCACATTTCGAAAGCTTCTATTCTCTTCTTGTCCAAACTATTTATCGTCCATGTTTCAGTTCCATACATGGCTACACTCCACACAAATACTTTCAGAAACGACTTCCTGACACTTAAATCTATACTCGATGTTAACAAATGCCTCTTCTTCAGAAAAGCTTTCCTTGCCATTGCCAGTCTACATTTTATATCCTCGCTACTTCGACCATCATCAGTTATATTGCTCCCCAAATAGCAAAACTCCTTTACTACTTTAAGTGTCTCATTTACTAATCTAATTTCCTCAGCATCACCCGACTTAATTCGACTACATTCCATTATCCTCGTTTTGCTTTTGTTGATGTTCATCTTATATCCTCCCTTCAAGACACCATCCATTCCGTTCAACTGTTCTTCCAAGTCCTTTGCTGCCTGTGACAGAATTACAGTGTCATCGGCAAACCTCAAAGATTTTATGTCTTCTCCATGGATTTTAATACCTACTCTGAATTTTTCCTTTGTTTTCTTTACTGCTTGCTCAATATACAGATTGAATAACATCGGGGAGACGCAACAACCCTGTCTCACTCCTGTCCCAACCACTGCTTCCCTTTCATGCCCCTCGACTCTTATAACTGCCATCTGCTTTCTGTACAAATTGTAAATAGCCTTTCGCTCCCTGTGTTTTACCCCTGCCACCTTCAGAATTTGAAAGAGAGTATTCCAGTCAACATTGTGAAAAGCTTTCTCTAGAAATGTAGGTTTGCTTTTCCTTAATCTATTTTCTAAGATAAGTCGAAGAGTCAGTATTGCCTCACATGTTGCAACATTTCTACGGAATCAAACTGATCTTCGCCGAGGTCGGCTTCTATCAGTTTTTCCATTCGTCTGTAAAGAATTCGTGTTAGTGTTTTGCAGCAGTGGCTTACTAAACTGATAGTTCGGTAATTTTCACATCTGTCAACACCTGCTTTCTTTGGTATTGGAATTATTATATTCTTCTTGAAGTCTGAGTGTATTCCGCCTGTCTCATACATCTTGGTCACCAGATGGTAGAGTTTTGTCAGGACTGGCTCTCCCAAGGCCGTCAGTAGTTCTAATGGAATGTTGTCTACTCCCGGGGCCTTGTTTCAACTTAGGTCTTTCAGTACTCTGTCGAACTCTTCACGCAGTATCGTATCTCCCATTTCATCTTCATCTACATCCTCTTCCATTTCCATAATATTGTCCTCAAGTGCATCGCCCTTGTATAGATCCTCTATATACTCCTTCCACCTTTCTGCTTCCCCTTCTTTCCTTAGAACTGGGTTTCCATCCGAGCTCTTGATATTCGTAGAAGTGCCTCTCTTCTCTCTAAAGATCTCTTTAATTTTTCTGTAGGCAGTATCTATCTTGCCCCTAGTGAGATAAGCCTCTACATACTTATATATGTCCTCTAGCCATCCCTGCTTAGCCATGATATCACCTGCAAGAGGACTTCATGCAGGATCAGCGGCGATGAGCGAAAATTTGTGCCAGACGAGGACTCGAAGCCGGTACGTCCTGCTTACTAGGCAGCTGTGTTACCACTGCAGCACCCAGACACAGCGTTTATCTCAAATGCCCGGACTATCTCGGCACGGTCCACAGTTGACCCACACTTCCACCCAGTACTACCAAGCGCTGTCCATCATCCACGTCCTAATATAGGTGGGCTGAGATATTTATAGGGAAAAATGCACAGATTTCACCGTATGGGAAAGCAGGATAACGTTCATGTTTGACACTGGTAAGACCTCCAACATAAAGATCGATATCGGCCGGTCAATGAAGAAGAGGCCCTCCTTGGGCACTAATCCCATATTGCAGTTGTTATTCATGCTGCCTACCAAACTGTTGAGGAGTCCTTGGGGAAATTGTCCTACTCATTTCTCAAGGCTGTTCCAAGTTCTTGGACGGTTCAGGAAGGGAGTGTTCGCTGAGAAACACGTCTGCCAACAGCAACCAAGGCATGATCTGCAGGTTTCAGATCTAGAAAGTACACAGGCCATTCCACACGTTCGATATTACCACTCCACAGTGTGTCCAACACCTCAGTGGATCTGTATGTGGGTGCATTGTCGTCTATAAACCGAATGTCAGTAACTAATGCACCCTTAAACTGACGGCCATGATCCAGAATACTCAGCCACTGTGCATAATGTCTGCCCACGCTATAAGTGCTAGGCAATACCATTGATGTTAATGAACTATCTCTCGTGGGTAACGTGCTACCCTCTCTCTCCACACTAACTGGTGGCCAGAATACTCGCCACAGTGAAGCGGGAGTAGTCGGGGAGCATCAAACTGGATTATTGTTGCGAAGCTCGCCAGCATGCTCCCTAACCAAGTACCTCTTCTTCGACGATGTAGTGTTTAAGTTGGGTGCAATTAACAGGCTTCTAAGCATACAAACCAGCCAGATTTATTCTCTGCGAAATGGTTCTGACACGGATATGTGTACCAACAGCGGTAGCAGCCTCTGCAGCGGTGTGCCTAGGGATAAGATATGTTTTATATCAATGCGTGATGTCTGTTCTTTCCGACATGTCCGAAAGGAGAGACGCCACGTAGCATCCGCAGCTGTCATACATATTCTGCAAATTGAAGGTGCAGGGGGGAGGGCGGGGTGGTGAGTGCAGAAAGGAAAGGAACGGAACTACTGATATCAGCTGCATCGGGACTTTATGTGGAAACACCGGCGGCGAGTTTATATGTGTACTGGACTAGTGGACTAGTACTCGAACTTGGTATCTCCAGCTTACTACGAGGGTCATTCAATAATTAAAGAGACAAATTGGTCCACGGAAAAAAACTGTTAGTAGGACAAGTTTGGTACATCTATAGCTTGAAGTTGGCATCATTGACATCAGCTGACATATCAACATTGTTTTGTTTATAACCTCAAAAATACATTTCTGGATGGCGTGTCCGCTTGAAACGTCCACTTTAGTTGAAAAACGTTTTGTTATTCGTTTTTTACTTGCCGAAGGCGAGAAACCAGTGAAAATATACTGTAGAATGTCTAAAGGTTTTGGCGAAGGGTGTATGAATGTTGCAAATTTTTACAAGTGGGTAGAGCAGTTCAAAAATAATAGCTAGTCAGTGACTGACGACCACCGTTCTGACCGACCAGTTGCAGCTTCAGCTCCCTCATTTGAAAGTCGAATTGATGATATTATTCGTGCCGACCGCCGTGTGACTGTGGAAATGATAGTTGATATGGTTTAAGTTAGTACTGGCACAGCTCATAACATTATCTGTAACAAGCTGAAGTACATTCCTGGCGGAGTTTCGGGTCCTCCCTCGGGCATGAGTGTGTGTGTTGTCCTTAGCAGAGGTTGGTTTAAGTTGGTTTAAGTAGTGTGCAATTCTAGGGACCGATAACCTCTGCAGTTTGGTCCCTTAAGAACCCACACACATTTGAACAAGCTGAAGTACCGCAAAACACGCGCAAGTTGGGTCCCAAAGGAGTGGACGCGGCTACACAAGGAAAGAAGGTTGAGCGTGTGCACAGAGCTAAAGGAATGCTATGAAAGAGAGAGTGAGCATTTCCTCAACAAAATTTTAACTTGTGATGAAACTTGGGTTCAGTATTTTGAGGCATAATAAAAAAGACAAAGCATGGAGTGGAAGCACACCAACTCACCTGTCAAGAAAAAATTCAAAACCCAAATATCAGCAGAAAAAGTCATGTTAACGGTGTTTTGCGATAGTGAAGGACCAGTTTTTTATGATTATCTCGAAGAGCAGCGTAGAGAGAAGTCAATACTGCTCCGATTTGCTTTTAAACAAAGTGCAGCAATCCATGAGAGAGAGACGTTATGGATCTCAGAGGAGATGTGTGATTTTCCAGCTAGACAACGCACATCCTGATATTGCTCAACTCACCCGTGAAACCATAAACAAAATTGGCTGGGAAGTACTACCTCATCCCCCTTACAGTCCTGATTTAGTACCTAGTGATTTCCATTTGTTTGGTGCACTGAAGGACGCATTACGTGGGAAGAGGTTCCAGGACAAAGAGGACGTGGAAAAAGTTGTGGGAAATTGGTTCAAACATCAAGATAATTGGTTCTTTGCAGCTGGAATACAAAAAGCTTCTAGCCCGTTGGAACAAGTGCATAAATGTTCAAGGGGATTATTTTGAAAAGTATAAAAAGTATTGATTTGTAACAACAAACGGTTTTTTCTCCAGACCAATTTGTCTCATTAATTACTGAATGACCCTCGTAGGCTGTTGCGATAAGCTCTACAATCCGGACGTGTCCAAAAAAACAGATACTATGCATTCATTTGATTCGCCTCAGTGGGCAATGAATCCACAACCTTTAATGCAGATGCACATTTATGTCGACTTCCTGCGGGAATCTAAAACTAGGGAGCTTGGAGGACGTGGCTGATGGACCACGCTAGGTGACGCTGGGTTTACCACCACCTGTGGACCGTGCCGAGATAGTCCGGGCATTTGAGATAAACACTGTGTGTGGGTGCTGCAGTGCTAACACAGCTGCCTAGTAAGCAGGAAATCCCGGGTGCGAGTCCTCGTCCGGCACATCTTTTCACTCATCGCCGCTGATTCTGCATGAAGTCCCGATGCAGGTGATATCATTACTTGCTTCCCTCTCCTTTCGTTTCTCCCCTATTCACCTTCAATTCATATAGTAAAATATCGGTTCGCTTTCAGCACAAGGGATGTGTATCGATCCTATTGTGGTGTGGTCGCATGTCTGCGACCACTGGCATACTTCTACCGGTGTCCTTTTTTAACCTCTACATGACACTTTTAGACTCACCCATTACTGTAGCCACAGTAGTGACACTTTGGCCGGCTTCGCGCAGTCCAATTGCTCGTCCACGATCCTAAGCACTCAAATAATGCCTTGCAGACATGTTGCTGTAACAAATGGAGTGCCGCACTAATTGGTTCCACAACAACCTTAGTCAAATACGGTGCTGAGTAAACTGTCGAATGGATACAGAGCGTTTGTACACATGCTTTGTTGGAGCTGTCACGTCGAATCTTCTACATTTCCTTTTACTATCATTAGTCGGGTGTTTTGTAGCAATCGGCAGCTAATCCTTAGCAAGTTTCAGTTATTTCTTAGCATTTGTCAAGCAGTGTATGTTACTGGACCGTGGTGAGTGGCCACAAGTGATTTGCGTGACAGAGATGATGGACTTTGCAGTAAAGTCCACCACTTGCTGATATCATCCTCAATTCGTAAACAGCCATTTATAGCAGTATTTTGATTAAAGCTCATTCTCCATTATTCGGTCAATTTTGAAATGGCTTATACTTTATTTCCTCATAATTCAAATTAATGAATATTACGTTGGAGTGATGTGAATATCAAATAGATTTGCACCATTATTGCTCACCCAAATGACAGGAGAGTGGAAAGGTATTTTCAGTACTTTTCCACCATTTGCCTAAGTTTAATTGTATCCATGATTTTGTTCTTTGAGGTACTGATTTATTTAAGTTTACACCACCTTCTTTTTGCTTTTGGTATAATGAAACACCAGATTTTCTTTTTTTATACTATCATCGAACTTTTTGAATATGTGCCAATAAGAACAACAAGCTTTCCCATTTAATCCAACGTATTGGTTCCACCATTCTTTGCAGTGCCTCATTTGATCTCAGACATTGAAACATTGTGTGTCTGGCAATCCATCTGTTGCCTAAAATCTTCCTCAATATTCTGTGTTCTCTTTTGACTATTATATCTACTAATCCCCATTTATTAGTAATCAAAGAGTCTGAAGCTTATAATCCTTATGATTTCTCCAATGACACGTCTTAACTTGGCACCAAGACTCAGCGACTTTTTCTGGTAGAAATTTTTTGGCAGATGGTATTCCTGATACGGTTTACAGATTCTGTGATTGACCGCTTCCTATTCTAAGATATTCTGCTGTATTACCTGAACTAGGTACCGGTTTAAAATCATCCGTTATCATCTATCTTTTATGTTTCTCATATTTTTCATTTTCTGGAAGGAGACCTTCAATCATTCTTTCTCAGAGATCTCTGTCTATCGAGCAATGTTTAGAACTGCTAAGTCAATATTACTGCCGGAAATGGCTAGATCACCCGCAAAGGTCGAGCAATTAACGTATACCCCTTTCAGTTTAGGCTCGAGTCTGAATTGTTCTACTTTCCCCTATCCTCAGCTTACGGTCTTCCTCCATTCAAGCGAAACAGAAAATAACACACATCTCATTACATAAGTATATATTTAAAGATACGGTGGAAGGGAGTAAAATGAAGTTAGGAAGAAATTTTGTGAAAGAAATCGTGACAGCTGTCACATGTGATAATCTCAACACATGTAAATTAAAGACTCGCACCACTGTTTTTGTCTGTATGCTTGTACTAACAACACTAAGGATTTTTAAGTGGTTTTCGCTAATAGATAGACAGCTGTATGAAGAAAATTTAGGTGTACAATTGATAAATACTTCATGCAAACTGGCTTAACCATGGTGAATTATTATGTGAAGACGGTGTCTGTTATTTTGGACATGTGGATAGGGTGACTGCAGGGACTTATCCCTTGCACGCTCTCCGTGAGACTCACATTCCCAACTTAATATCTACAGACTACATTCGTAGTGCCCCTGCCCATTACACTCATTACTCGCGGTAGACAATCTTACCGAGTCCCGTAAGAGTTCGGGCAATACGTGTGCATTCGCACAGAAGAAGAAGGTCAATGGCCAGTTAGCTTGAACTATATATGAATTTGGTATCTGTGCTTTCGGATATGTCCTCTGTGCCCTCGGTTGCTCAGGTGGACAGAGCGTCTGCCATGTAAGCAGGAGATCCCGGATTCGAGTCCCGGTCGGAGCACAAATTCCCAATTGTCCCCGTAGATCGAAATGACTGCCTGTCGGCAGCGTAGGGTCTTGATTTAATTATCATTTCATGATGAATTGAAGTCCACCGCCGCTGTGGAAACGATGCTATTGTCTTCTAATGGTGAACGGAAGAACTACCTTGAGTAATACATATACATTAAAGGCTGCCCGGCTCTCGTGACCGGCCGGAGCAAGCTGCTGCCGACTCCCTACATTATTTGGACGTATTTGATATTAAAATAATTTTTTTGTGTGTGCAGAAAGTGCTTTAAGAGGTGTGACAGTAAATACAGGAAAACGGTCACACAGAAAAAGTACCTGTGCCGGACAGGTACTGGAGCCCTTTCCTGGCGAGCAGTGCTCAAATCATAAAACACATTAAATGTATTCGCAGTTGCGAATACGACCAACCGTCTGCAGTAGAACGGAATGGCGAAATGAAAATTTGTGCCGTACCGGGACTAGAAACCGGATTCCCCGCTTTACGCGAGCGGTCTCGTGAACCGCTTTGGTTCTCCGTACACAGCTTCCACATATCATCGTTCCTTCGTCGAAACCTGCTCTCATACTCACATTATGTAATTCCTGGGCAGCAGAGGATTTTTTAATTGAAAGTCGCTGCCTGATATGGGTGGATAGATACAATATGGCAGCGCCAGTGTTGTTAAGAAGAAAGATGTACTGTTCCTCTGGAGACGCATGCATGCATGTCCGAAGGAGCACTGCATGGTTCTTCCTAACAACACAGGGACTGCAGTATCGTACAGATCGTTTGTGAGAGTGATGACATTCAGTTATCTGATGCTCTTCTCTAAATTTCAATAACAGCTCTACACAGTGGCCTGTAAACGAAACTGCCAGTACGTCAGACAAGTCATCTAGACATAGATACTTAGTGCTAACTGTGTTAAGCCAGGCACGACTGCTAATTGTTCAGAAATAAGAAATGCGATACAACTCGAATCGTGAAAATCAATTGTCAATGAAGAATTAAAGAATCACTATACGCTGACTGACCAAAATATTATGTCTGCTGGCCATCTCCAGATAAAACGCGTCTCTGGTACTCTATCAAGTGAGACTGCCTCCGAACACACGGTACTTGAATAACGATGACGAGAACAGCAATTGTATTTGAATCGAACGTCATTTATTGTTTATAAAGCATGCTACCAATCTCTACGGCAAATGGTGTTATCTTCATGGCGCCAATGTAACCTGCCATCCACAACCGTTTCCATGTGCAATGAACAGAGTCGTATGCAGCGGGCGGTAGGTACATAATCGAGTTAATTTTGGCCCACTGCATACGATTCAGTTAATTGCACATGGAAACGGTTGTGGGTGGCAGGTTACGTGCGGGGACTGAAGATGACACCATGTGTTGTCGAAACTGCTAGCGTGTTTTATGAAGAATAAACGACATTACATTAAAATACAGCCACTGGTTTCATTATTCAAGATAAAATGCGATGGCGTAACACAGTGAAGGTAATAAGTAAGAGGACACGAGACCAATGCGGAAATTTTGTGGTAACAAGCACGGGTCGCTAATGGGGATATCCAATCACAAATGCGACTTAGACGAAGGACGGATTGTTATTGCCTGCCTCCTGGCAAGGCCACCTCGGAAACCCCGAAATTAGTGGGCCGCCCGTATGCTGCTGTTGCAAGCAACTATGGAAAGTGGTTGAAGACGGTGAAACCACGAGTAAACGACAAGATACTGGACGGCCACCCCTCGCCACAGATGTCGGAGTTTTGCGTGCTTTGCAAAAAGAAGTGTAGGCAGCGATCTGTGGCAGATCTAATGATCCTGAGCTGTGGCTGGCTCGCGTCATGTCTTTTTATCATTGGTTCCGGTCCAGCGGTGTCTTATTTCTTCTTCTGCTACCGCCATAACGTTGCTGTCTTCTCTCTGTGAGTGGCAGCAGCAACGCGTATCGATACTAGTACAGCTGTACTATCTTTGGTGTGGCGGATATGTTTGGCTGTGCTGTGTGTGGCGGTCGGTCTGTTGGGGCAGAACAGGGAGGGAGTATCGACTGCGCGTTGTCAGGACGGAGCCGCTGGCGGCGTGCACGCGCGGTTCGAGTTGTCAGGCGCTTCTTGCGAGGGTTACGAAGTTCGTCGCCCACCGATCCTGGACACTAAAGTTGACTCCTCACGTAACCTACTATCAAGCCTCGACTGCTATCACATCTCTTCGTTTGATCCTGGTTGTCGCTTTCTGGGAGATCCCCGCAAGCAACTATGTGTGTGCATTGAAGTCGGCTAGAATTGCAGCCGTCTTCCTGTGTGGTGTTTAACTTAATTCATTCCTTCCTTAGTGAAGTGTACCAGCGGCATGTGCTACCTTGTGGCCGTTGACGTTCGGGTCACCAGCACTGGTCGTTGACTTACTTTTTTACAGTGTATTTTCCTCATCGTGTTGATCCTGTCCAGCGCGGCGTGTAGTCAGACAGTTGAGGTGTTGTTGGTAGTTTTGGGCGTTTATTCTTACTGGGCAGGATTGGGCACCAGTATCCAGAAGGTTGTGTTATTGACATCTTGTTGTCATTTTGCTGGTCGGGTGGAGCAGAACTGATCTTGTTGGTTGGTTGTTCGGCTGGCTTTGCGTTGGGTTGCCTTCCAGTTAAGAGGTTGTCGGTTTGGCTGCCTGTCTCACCTAAACGTGCATTAGTGTTGCCTTCCCAGGCTGATCCTTGGAACCTTCTGAGCGCCGCTCCTTGTGTTTTACATAATGATTTCATTTTTAGTCTTAAGTACTCTGTGTGGCCTTCAGCCGACTTTTAGCTTACTAAAATTGCAAGGCTTTTCTTCTTAGACCTTAAGCCTTAAAAAAATTGTTTCTTGTTTGATATGTGGCCTTCAGCCGAGTTTCAGCCTTTCAGAATTAAAACTGAAAATTCCTTGTGCCTAGGCCTTAAGCCGTAAATTGGTTTCAAGTTGGTATGTGGTCTTCAGCCGAGTTGTCAGCCTTTTCAGATCAAAAGTTGAAAAATTTTGTGTAGTCCTTAAGCCGAAAGAAATATTTTCTAGTTATTATGTATCCTTCAGCCGAGTTTTCCAGCTTAAATTAAAAATTCGAAATTTCTTTGTCTGGGCTTTCAACCGTGAAATTGTTTGGGTTTCGTATGTGGCCTTCAGCTGAGAGTTATGTGAAGCATTTTAGGATAAGGCCTTTAGCCTATTTTAGTTAAAATTTAGAAGCTCTTCCTTTTAGGCCTTAAGCCATAAAATTGTTTTCTGCATGGTGTGTGGCCTTCAGCCGAGTTTTAATCTCTCTTAAATTAAAAATTCAAAATCCTTGTCTAGCCCTTCAGTCATAAGATTGTTATTCTTTAATATGAGGCCTTCAGCCGAGTTTTACACGAAATATTTTAAGATAAGGCCTTCAGCCTTTTCAAATTGAAAGCTCTTCCTCCTAGGCCTTAAGCCGTTAAATTGTTTTGTTGATATGCGGCCTTCAGCCGAGTTTTCAGTCTATTTAGATTAAACTTTGAAAATATTTGTCTCGGCCTTAAGCTGTAACATTGTTCTTGATTAATGTGATGCCTTCAGCCGAGTTCTATGGGAAAAATTTAAGCTAAGGCTTTCAGCCTATCTATGTTAAAGATAAAAATTTTTGTTTTGAAGAAGTGAAACCTCCAGAAGAACTCCTGTATCTCAATTCCTTGCTTAGTCCTTGTGCCTTGGATTTTCGATGTGGCCTTCAGCCGATGTAAATTAAGTTTCGGTTCTTGCTTGTGTGATTTGTGTTTTAAGAAATAAAGTATATATGTTGAGTGCAAATAACAGTAACTTATTTTCGCCCCCTTCCACAAATATAACCGCATCCGCCCTTTCCTGCTAGCCCAGGGGTTTCAGATACAATGCAATGCAGGTCCAGGCACAAGTTTCTTAGAGTACACAGATCAGCACATTCTGAAGCAGAGGAAGTCTGCGTGTTAGTGAAATTACGAATTAGATGTAAATTGAAGGAGGGAAGGGGAAGAAAGGAAAGGAATGGGAGGCTGTTGTTAGCTGCCTGGGGATATTGCGTGGAATCGGCAGCGCCGAGTGCAAATGTGTACAAGAACGGGATTCTTACCCAGGACCTCCTGCTTACTAGGTAACCACTGCGGCACAGCGTTATCGCAACTGCGTAGACTATCTCTGCTTGCCTCACGTCGATTCACACTGCCTTCGAGTGCCACCTACCTGCAGTCCCTGCTCATTTCCTTCATGTTCGCTACCCTGAGATGTGCGAAGGAACAGACACGACGTATTCATATAATTGATTAGTCTGACTGGGCAATGGATCCAGCTTCTTCTGTGCGGATGCACAAATACGTCTGCCCTCCTGTGGGAGTCTCAAGAGTAGCGATCACGGAGGAAATGGACAGGGACTCCTATAGGTGGCGCTCAATGAAAGTGTGAATCGGCTCTCAGGCGTGCCGGGATAGTCCGTGCAGTTGCTATAATGCTGCATCCCAGGTGGGGCTGTGGTTAACGCACCTGTCTAGTAAGCAGGAGATACTGGATTCGAAACCCGGCCCTGTACACATTTTCACTCGTCCCCGCTGATTCTGTATAATGTCCCAATACATCTGACAGCAGGGATTGTCTCCCTTTATTTTATTCTCGCCTCCACCTTCAATTTACATTAGGTGTGTCACAGCTGCGGATTCTGGGTGTTTTTACGGACAAGTCCGAAAGAATGGACACTAGGCATTCATATGATTAAAAACTAAACTAAACTGCTCCCGAACAGACCATGAAGGGCCAAAGGTATCGACCGGCCGCCTTGTCATCCTCAACCCATAGGCGTCACTGGATACGGATATGGAGGGGCATCTGGTCAGCACACCTCTCTTCCGGCCGTATGTCAGTTTCCGAGACCGGAGCAGCTACTTCTCAATCAAGTAGCTCCTCAGTTTGCCTCACAACCTCTGAGTGCACCCCGCTTGCCAACAGCGTTCGGCAGACAGGATGGTCACCCATCCAAGTGCTAGCCCAAACCGACAGCGCTTAACTTCGGTGATCTGACGGGAATTGGCATACATATGGTTATCAATTACAATTGCAGTGGACGCGGGTTGTCGGAATAATAACGCTTCCTGTTGTACCAGGACGATGGTCGTGCACCTGTACGCCGTCACCCAGCATTTATCTGGGTTGAGATGGCACCAGTGGTTCTAATCTAAAGCACCACGACCGCACTGGTCTACGTGAAAATTGCTGCGGTCCAGTCGCGTCCCTTCACACTGTTGTCCCGACAGCGACTGAGTATAATAGCTCTCGTCGTAAGGCTAAAATCGTTCGGCAGTGTTTTAGGAGCACGATGGTGAACGCACATTGATGGCCACTGAATTCGCCTGATCTGAAGCGGATGTGAACACATTGGTACGGTCGGTGTTCATAGACCACCGGCCCGTAATTCGAGGTAAATGCGTGACCTTTGCGTACACGTTTGGTATCTCAGAAAACCCACCAAGGACTGAACGCTTGTTACATATAATTATCCCAGTGCTATGTTCCAAAGATGGGCCGACAAGCTACGCTGCAGGCGGTGATAATATTTTGTCTCAGTGTGTACTTGCATAACGACGTTCATGAAATTAATCCTCCGTAATACGTGAGTCACCACCATCCACCTGGATCAAAGGCAGAAGCTCTACTCAGCTACAATTAAATGACGACAAATTTTGAGGTATTCGTACTGAACTTCGGTTCAAAAGCTTGTACACTATCCACACTATTACAGTGGCAACATGCACTGACGTGACGAGAGTCATGGGACACCTAATACCGTGTGTGACCTCTTTCTTCCAGGCGTAGCTCAGCAGCTCGACGTAGCATAGACTCAATAAGTCACGGGAAGTCCCCTGTAGAAATGCTGAGCTCTATGGCCTCTGTTTCCGTTCATGGTTGCGAAAGTATTACAAGCGAAATACACTACTGGCCATCAAAATTGCTACACCAAGAAGAAATGCAGATGATAAACGGTTATTCATTGGACAAATAAATTATACTAGAACTAACATGTGATTACAATTTCACGCAATTTGGGGGCATAGATCATGAGAAATCTGTATCCACAACAACCACCTCTGGCCGTAATAACGGCCTTGATATGCCTGGGCATTGAGTCAAACAGAGGTTGGATAGCGTGTACAGGAACAGCTGCCCATGCAGCTTGAACACGATAC
Source organism: Schistocerca piceifrons (assembly GCF_021461385.2). Classification (NCBI taxonomy): domain Eukaryota; kingdom Metazoa; phylum Arthropoda; class Insecta; order Orthoptera; family Acrididae; genus Schistocerca; species Schistocerca piceifrons. The sequence continues at coordinate 1,020,217,640 of NC_060139.1, read as the reverse complement.
CACAGTTCATCAAGAATAGTGACTGGCGTATTGTGACGAGCCAATTGCTCGGCCACCATTGACCAAACGTTTTCAGTTGGTGACAGATCTGGAATATGTGCTGGCCAGGGCAGCAGTCGAACATTTTCTGTATCCAGAAAGGCCCGTACAGGACCTGCAACAAGCGGTCGTGCATTATCCTGCTGAAATGTAGGGTTCCGCAGGGATCGAATCAAGGGTAGAGCCACGGGTCGTAACACACCTGAAATGTCCACTGTTCAAAGTGCCGTCAATGCGAACACGAGGTGACCGAGACGTGTAACCAATGGCACCCCATACAATCACGCTGGGTGGTACGCCAGTATGGCGAAGAGGAATACACGCTTCCAATGTACGTTCACAGCAGTGTCGCCAAACACGGATGCGACCATCATGAAGCTGTGAAGAGACCCCGGTTTCATCAGAAAAAGTGACGTTTTGCCATTCGTGAACCCAGGTTCGTCGTTGATTACACCATCGCAGGCACTCCTGTCTGTGATGCAGCGTCAAGGGTAACCGCAGCCATAGTCTCCGAGTTGATAGTCCATGCTGCTGCAAACGTTGTCGAACTGTTCGTGCAGATGGTTGTTGTTTTTTAAACGTCCCCATCTGTTGACTCAGGGATCGAGACGTGGCTGCACGATCCGTTACAGCTATGCGGATAAGATGCCTGTCATCGCAACTGCTACTGATACGAGGCCGTTGGGATCCAGCACGGCGTTCCGTATTACCCTCCTGAACCCACCGATTCCATATTCTGCTAACAGTCGTTGGATCTCGACCAACGCGAGCAGCAATGTCGCGATACGATAAACCGCAATCGCTACAATCCGACCTCTATCAAAGTCGGAAACGTGATGGTACGCATTTCTCCTCCTTACACGAGGCATCACAACAACGTTTCACCAGGCAACGCCGGTCAACTGCTGTTTGTGTATGAGAAATCGGTTGGAAACTTTCCTCTGTCAGCACGTTGTAGGTGTCGCCACCGGCAGCAACCTTGTGTGAATGCTCTGAAAAGCTAATCATTTGCATGTCACAGTATCTTCTTCCTGTCGGTTAAATTTCGCGTCTGTAGAACGTCATCTTCGTGGTGTAGCAATTTTAATGACTAGTAGTGTATTTTGTGCACGAACTGCCTCTAGATTATGACCCAAAAACATTCAGTGGGTTTCATGCTGGGTGATCTGTGTGGTCAAATCATTCGCTTCAATTGTCCAGAATGTTATTCAAACAAATCGCGAACAATTACGGCCCAGTGACGCATTGTCATCCGCGAAAGTTCCTTCGTTGTTTGGGAACATGAAGACCATTAATGGCTACAAATGGGCTCAACGTAGCGGATAATTACCATTTCGAGTCAACGATCCATGTAAAGACTGCGCACACGACTTTGGAGCCACAACCAGCTTGCACAATTCCTTTTTGACAGCTGTGCTCCATGCTTTCGTGGGGCCTGCGCCACACTGGAATCCTAAAATTAGCTCTGAAATCCGGACTCATCTTACCAGATCACGATCTTGCCGTAGTCTAGGATCTAAGCAATATGGTTACCACAACAGGAGAGGCGCTGCAGGCGACGTGCTATTAGCAAGGGCACTCGGGTTTGTCGTTTGCTGCCATAGCCCATTAACGCCAGATTTCGCCGCACTGACCTAACTGATGAGTACGTCGTACGTCCCATATTGATTTCCGTCGTTATTTCAAGCATTGCCGCTTGTATGTTACCACTGACAACTCTACGTCAGACACTGCGTTATCCATGGTAAGAGGTAAGGAAGGCCGGTAATTTCGTATTCTCGGCTCACTCTTGACAATGTGAATCTCGGAATATTGCATTCCCTAACGATTTCCGAAAATAAATGTCCCATGCGTCGAGCTCCAACAAGCATTTCGCGTTCACAATCTGTTAAATCCTATCGTGAGGCCATTGTCACGTCGGAAATCTTTTCACATGGATCATTTCAGTAAAAGGTACAGCTCTGCCAGCGTACTACCCTTTACCCTTTTATGTCTTGTGTACGTAATAAAAGCTGTAGATACGTATACCACTATCCACGGCTTTTCTCACAGTGTATGTGTTTGGATATATGCATCGGGCAAATATCTAGATCAGACGAATGTTTAGAAAACTCTAGTTCTACAGTGAAAACATTTAATGCAGGTTGTGTAATACAACAGTTGCCTACATCTCGTGAGAAATCACCCCAGTTTGATGATACATTCAATGAAGGAAATGATTTGCTACAGGGTTTCCAGAACCGCAAATACAGTAGCACAACGAAAATCGTATATTCCTGTATGAGCGACAGCTTTTTCGAAGTAGTGTGAGGGGAACTGTGACACTGATCCTCGCCGTAAGACGCGGTATGTTCAAAAATTTTGGGGAATTTTGTAACTTTGCCTTTTATTTTTGTCCGATTAAAGCAGGGCTTCACAACATACGTGCTCGCGGAGCAAGCTGTGAGCAGCAAGGCGCGAGAACGGAGCAGCGCGAGCACGCTACCCCCACTACCGGACCAGAGCGGAGAGTGGGGAGAGTCACGTGGGGCACACTACAGCTGCCGCCAGTCAATGTAAATCCGCGGCCACCTGCAGGGATATCACGAATTATTACTGCGACAAATGAAACAATTAAAGGAGAATGTACACTGGCCACATAATTTTATTAGCTTAGTGTATGCCTCTTCATTCGTATTAATTTGTGAACTGTTACACAATAAAAGGTGTCACTGAAGTGTGGGGTTCTCGGTTATCTTGTACTTTTTGCCCTTTACAATTGCGTCTATGTTCGGAGTAATTGTTCTTGTGCATTGTAGGCGCAGCGTGCAGTTTAAATTTCGATCAGACAATGCGTTTCTCAGGCGCGTCTTGTTACATTTCATTGCAGAGAACAGCTGTTCACAAACATACGTGCAACCGAACATTGATATTATTGTAGCTGCCAGTTCGTGCAAACGAGGAAATCTATCCTGAGGGAAGCCTCTGTAGAATTCCAAAATGTTTTTCTTGTTCTGAAATTTGTCTCTGTATTCTCTGTCACACTGCAGGTCAATAATTTCTAGTTGTGGCTCAGGACGAATCTCTTCGATATTCGCTGAATATGGAGAGGAGAACAGATCAAAATCACTGTCTAGTGCTGTCAGATCTTGAAAGCGTTGATCAAATTCTTCCTTAAGGGCAACTAAACTATGTGAATAACGTTCACAGTCTTTGTGAACATCTTGCATGCATGATAATTTACGAAAGTGAGCTAGATTTTCTGTTTCCAGCTGACTCACCCAAAGTGTCAATTTCATTTTGAAAGCTCGTATTCGATCTATGAAATGAGTAATTAGCAGATCTTTACCTTATAGTGAAATGTTCAAAGCATTCAGATGGCTAATTAAATCTGCTAAGAACGCGAGATCACATTTCCATGAAGGCTCTTTCAGTTCAGGAACGCGCATATTGTTTATTTCCATGAACATATTTATCTCATCTAATAGGCAAAAAAATCGATTTAATAATTCGCCACGACTAAGCCAGCGGACCTCGCTGTAATAAGGCAGGCTACCATACTGGCTTTCTCCATACTCAAGAAAGCTTTTAAATTGCCTGTGTTGTAGCCCATGCTTCCTTGTATAATTGGTTGTACGAAAAAGAACACTCATCACATTTTTTAGTGTGATACTCTTTGCACATAAGTTTTCCTGGTGGATCAGCCAGTGAACGCCCCTTGTTTCATTCGGCACGGTCAGTTTTTGCATTTTCTCCTTCAACAGCGCGACGAAACCTGATTTTTTTCCCTGTCATCGCTGGTGCACCGTCTGTAGACACTGAAACTAAAGAATTCCACGACAATCCTATATTTTCAACACTTTCTTCAACACTACTTAAAATATCACCTCCGGTTGTAGTGTTCCTCATGGCTACTACATCGAGGAGCTCCTCCCTCACCTGAAGATCTCTATTAACACCTCTAATAAATATGGCAAGCTGCGCTGTTCCTGTGATATCAACACTTCCGTCCAGAGATAGAGAATACGCCATAAAATCTTTACAGATATTTGCAAACTGGCTCTAGACGTCGTCTGCCATGTCCTGTATGCGACGCATAATGGTCATGTTAGATAATGGCACATTCCGAAACTGTTCAACTTGAGATGGACACAAATGTTCCGCGGCAACTACTAAACATTCTTTTATTAAATCGCCGTCAGTGATGGGGAGCAGGGATTTAGCTAAAAGCAAAGCAATTTTGTAACTCACTCTGAGAGCTGCCTCAGTTGATTTTTCTTCGTCGTCCAGATCTTCTTCGGATAGCTTCCTTTTCAGTTTAATAACTTCCTGTGCACTAACTGGTCCATCACATTTTCCACTTCCGTAGTCTTTCGCGTGGTACGACATATAATGTCGCTGCAAATTAAATTTCCTAAAAGAATTCAGTGTTTTGTGACATACTAAACATTTTGCAACACCATCTTATTCTGTAAACAGATACAATTCCTCCCAGTGGTGGTTGAAGTGCGAAAGCATGGTTGGGGTTACACAACGGCGACTTGACATGATTCTTAACCAGCGAAGTGACTGTTAGAGCTGATCGTAGTACTGTAAACGTTACACAGTCGGCGCGAATTCAATAGGCACGCTGCGGCCCTATCCAAAAGTGCGCGCGCTTTCCCCTCCCTCCCCTACTCCGCGACCTTGCACCTGCTCGCGAGCACGTGCCTGAGCAGACGCGAGTACTCGCGCTCAAAACCGGCCAGTTGTTAAGCCCTGGTTTAAAGCAATCGTTCCGTTTCCATTTCGATAAAAGTGTATGAAACGCTTCTGTACAGTTTTAGCCTTATCGGATATTTATCCTGCTGTCATCTGTCAAAATGTTTACATATATTTCAGGGGTACCTGTGATTATTTATTTTGGATAAAAATGAATCAGAAATTTTGTATTAAATTTTTATGTCAGAACGGAACAGTGAGCAGCAAAGTTTTAGAAAATGTGTATATTGGTTACGAGTGGTACAAAAGTTTCGAAGAATGCCGTAAAAGGAGGATGGCGAGCGCCCTCAATGCTCCGCCACATCAACCGACGAAATCGTGAAAAAAGGGAAGCAAATTATGAACGATCTCCGAATCACAGAGACGTCGCTGATGATGTTGGGATGTTAATGGCCTCACGCATGAAAGTATTTTCGAATGGTTTGGATATGAAGGGTGTGACAGCAAAATTTATTAAAAAAAAAATTAAATTTCGGCCTGAAACAGCAGCGAATGTAAGTTTGTCAGGAGTCGCTAAATGAAGGTCGGTAACTTTGGTTTACGCAAATGACGAGACTAACGGTTGGTCGTTCCATTACATACCTTCTGGATCACCAAGACCGATAACAGTTTGACATGTGCTGTCAAAAGTGAAGGTTATGCTCAACGTGTTCTTCTATGTTAATTGAATAGCATACCATGAATTCGTGCCACTAGGCCGAAAGATCAGTTACTTACAAGTTCAGATCTGTTTGCATCGTCAATCAGAAAAAATACTCATCGATTTGTGTCGAAATAATTTATAACTTTCGCAGCACTGTAATGCACCTGCTCGCATTCAGTTGCTTGTTCACAAATATTTAGCCAAAAACATGCACACAAGTAATCGTACCTAAATTTCTATAGTGCTTGACTCAAAAATGTCTAATCACCATGCAAAACGCTAAAAGGTATATTCTTGAACACTGTTAGCACACTCAATCACTTCGCCGACCGCGTGGCACAAGAACAGCCAGCTGTACACCATCCAAACGTATCCACAATTCCCTATATAATTGCGAATTTACCACTAGATTTCACGAAATGTGGTAGGGATTATTGCGATCTCAGTAGAGGAATAGTAACAGCACAAAACAGGTAAGAAAAAGAGCCTACCAAATGTAAGCGAAAGCAAGATTTGCGATATTTACAGAAATTCGAAATTTAGCGCGGACTTCAATGCGAAATGCCTGTAATAGTTTTCACGACGAAACATTGTCTCGAAATCTGGCTGAAAATTGAAAGAAATCCCGGTCGTATGTAAAGTATGTTAGTGGTTAGGCACTATCAATGCCCTCTCTGCGCGATGGTAATGGATATACTAACGATGACAGTGCTGTTAAAGCAGGGTTACTAAACACCGCCTTCTGAAATTCTTTAACCAAAGAAGCGAAGTAAACATTTCAGAATTCGAAACAAGAACAACTTTCTACATCAGTGCCTTAGTAACAGATATTCTGGGAGCAGTGAAGCAACTTCAGTCACTTAATAAAAACAGGTCTTCAGGTCCAGACTATTTAAAAATTAAGTACTTTTCAGGGAATCCTCATGCTCCATACTTAACAATCATATACAACTGATCGCTCAACAAAAGATTCGTACCCAGAGACTGGAAAGTTGCACGTGTCACACCAATTTTCAAGAAAGGCAAAAGGAGTAATTGACTAAATTATAGGCTCACATTATTAACGTCGACATGCTGCAGGATTCTGAAACGCTCTATTGACACACACACTCAGCACGGATTTAGAAAACGTCGTTCTTCTAAAACACAACTAGCTCTTAACTCACTCGAAGTGTTGAGAGCTATCGGCAAGGGATTTCAAATCGATTTTGCATTTCTAGATTTCTAGAAGGCTTCCAACACCGTATCTTACAAGCGACTTGTAATCAAACTGCCTGCTTATGGAATATTGTGTCAGTTATACGACTGGATCCCTGATTTCCGTCAGAGAGGTAACAGTTCGTAGTAACTGACGGAAAGTCATCGAGTAAAAAAGAAGTCATTTCAGGCGTTCCCCCACTAAGTGTTATAGGCCGTCTGCTGTTCTTTATTACTATAAACGATTTAGGAGATACTCTGAGCAGCCGTCGTAGGTTGTTTGTAGATGATGCAATCATTTATCGTCTTCTAAAGTCATCAGAAGATCAAAACCAATTTCAAAACTATTTACATAAGACATCCGTATGGTGCGAAAACAGTCAATTGATCCTAAAAGTGTAAAGTCAATACGTGAGTCGTAAATTCATGCTGAATCCATTAAACTTTGGTTACACGAGACGTTAACCAAATCTAAAGGCCGTAAATTAAGCTAAATACCTAGGAACCACAATAGCGAAAAATTTAAATTGCAATGATCACAGAAAATGTTGTGGGGAAGGCGAACACTTAGAAGACGCAACACGTGTACTGAAGAGACTGCCTACACTACGCTTGTCCTTTCGGAGTGCTGCTGCTCGGTATAGGATCCTTACTAGATAGGAGTAACGGAGTACATCGAGAAAGTTCAAGAAAAGGGCAGCACGTGTTGTATTATTGAGAGAGAGAGACAGTCACGCACATGATGCAGGATTTCGTGTGTAGATCATTGGAACAAACTCGTTTTTCGCGGTGGCGGCATCTTTTCACTAAAGTCCGATCACCAACTATCTCCTCCGAAAGCGAATATATTTTGTTGACGCCGACGTACATAGGAAGAAACGATTATCATAATTAAATAAGGACAATCAGAACGCACGGGAAGATATGTGTGTTCGCTTTTTCCGCTCGCTGTTCTTGAGTGGAATAATAGATGAGTGTGAAGGTCTTTTGATGGACCTACTGCCAGGCGGTTAACTGTGATTTGTAATGTAACTATGTAGATGTAGATGTAGAATAGCAATAATTAACATAACAAAGTAAGACAAATCAAAGATGATGTTCTTTACAGGAAATGCTCAACATGTCCACCATCATTCCTCAACAATACGTGTAGTCGAGGAATAATGTTGTGAACAGCACTGTAAAGCATGTCCGGAGTTATGGTGAGGCATTGGCGTCGGATGTTGTCTCTCACCATCCCTAGAGATGTCGGTCGATCACGATACACTTGCGACTTCAAGTAACCCCAAAGCCAATAATCGCACGGACTGAGGTCTGGGGACCTGGGAGGCCAAGTATGACGAAAGTGGCGGCTGAGCACACGAGCATCACCAAACGACGCGCGCAAGAGATCTATCATGCGTCTAGCAATATGGGGTAGTTGTAATAAAATCCCATGTCATTCCAAGCATGTGTGTCAATTTTTACTTCTCTATCTACATTATTCCGTGGTTTATTAAGTTTTCAAATTTATACTGACTTTTTGATCACCTGCTATTTGTCGGCTGAAGGCCCCAATAGTAATAACTCACAAAACAATTTGACAGCTGAAGGCCTGGACAGCAAATTCTTAAGAACGAATTAAACTTCTTCAAGAGATACTAAAATGTTATAAAAAAGGACAATCATGAAATTTTCAATATTAAGAGACAAATGGCATTCACGGCTGAAGGCCTTGTTGGCAGTCATCACAATCTGACCAAATCAAGACAGAAGTGGCCCTCAGACACTGCTCCAATGATCGACCTGGGAAAGTCGCTCAACTTTACAAACGATGAGACGGACAGCCAAGAGTAGCATTCACTTATCCGGATGGCAATTCAAATTAGTGACAGTTTAATTGTAGACCAACGGTCTTGCTACATCTACCTAACATCTGAAAACCAATACAACGACGGTATAACCCAAGCAAGGCGGAACCAGCGGACAGCACTGCATCTCCAGAATCCGGTGTTTAGAACATACAGAAGGACACACTACGATCAAAGTAGTCCAAAATAAACAAGTATCCTAACCACAATCAAGGAGGCTGTCGAACTACACGCCTTACCGGACAACAGCCGCAGGGCGAGGAAAGGTACACTGTCGCGAAAATACGCTGACCTCCAGGGAAGGTAACTGGGGCGTTAGCGTCCACTAGGCAGATAAATGCAGCTGGTTGAACTTCTTCAATAAACAAAAGGAATTCAATGGTTAATAATAACAAGTGGAGGGTGTCTAATTAATTTCGCCAAGTCCAAACACTCGACTCATTGCTTTTCGTCCCAGCGACCCAGCGAGCAGCAACGCCCGAACAAACGGCGAGATCTCAAAATAGTGGAGGTTTCACTACTGGTTTAATGTTCACTCAACTCAAAAGTCCTTAGTCTGGTGGACAAAGAGGTTGTGGCCCTCGCAACTACAGCCCCTCGATCCGGCAGTGCCTGCGTGCCGCCAGCAGTCCAGGCATGTCCCCGCGCTGTCGGATTTCACTGCTGCTCCGTCCCAACCGAACCCTACGACACACTCCGACCCGGAAAACACTTGACGCCCTTCCAAAGATAGTACTAGGGTACTAGATATCGATAACAGCAGCTGCTGCCAGCCGGCCGGAGTGGCCGAGCGGTTCTAGGCGCTACAGTCTGGAGCCACGCAACCGGTATGTCGCAGGTTTGAATCCTGCCTCGGGCATGGATGTGTGTGAGGTCCTTAGGTTAGTTAGGTTTAAGTAGTTCTAAGTTCTAGAGGACTGATGACCTCAGAAGTTAAGTCCCATAGAGCTCAGAGCCATTTGAACCATTTTTTCTGCTCGCACTCGCGGACAGATAATGCTAGCAAACGTAGTGGCGCCAGTAAACACAAGAAGAAAACGAGACGTCACTATCCCTATGACACGATGCCAACCTACCAACGGCACCAACGCGAGCCGCAACACTGCTCACATCAGTAAAACATCAATGAGAGTGTTTCAATACTTCTAAAGCTATCCAAATCAAATGCTGGTGATGCGTTTGTGAAGTGGAACCGTGAAGGAGCAACAACAACTAAACAGAGGCCAGGCAGACCTCATATACTGACAGACATGAACCATCGAACATTCCGGTGGGTGGTTGTGAAAAACCACTGAAATCAGCAGGTGGAACCAGGCTTTGGGTTTCAGACTGCTACCAGTACTCTAGCTAACACGACAGAGCGTAGGGTGATAAAAAGGAATGGGTACAGTGGTCGAGCAACTCCGCATAAGCCACAGATTTTGGTACTCACTGTTAAGCGACGTTTGAGGCGATGTAAAGGGCTACGCCACTGGACAGTGGCTGGAAACTAAAGATTTCGAACTATGAATCACCCTAGACACTGTGGCTGTCCAAGGAAAGATTTTGGGTTTTGGGAATGCGTGGAGAACGTGACCTGCCATCACGTACCGTGCCAACAATGAAATAGGGTGGGGATTGTTTAACGGTGTGGATAGTTTTTCGTGCTTAGGGTGTGGTCCCCTTTTTGTGGTTAAGAAAACGCTAGATGTGGGATGATATGAATAGAGTTTACAGAACTGTATGCTTTTAAGAGTAGAGGAAGAAGTCAAAGAGAATGCACCAAGTCATAATGCAGCAAGTGTGAGGCAGTGGTTTTTGGACAATAACATACCCGTCCTTGCAGAGTCCAGACGTGATCGCTATGGAACGGCTTCGGAATGAATTAGAACGTCGACTTAGTTCCAGGCCTAGCGTCGAAAATCACAGCCTTCTCCGCCTTCTGCTCTTGAGGAAGGACGGACTGGCGTTCTTCCACAGACCTTCAGACTCATCATTAAAAGTCTCTCCAGCACAGTTCAATACGTCGTAAAGGAATAGTGGGCACGCCCATATTAATATCCACTAACAGGTGTTCGGATACTTTTGATCAGATAGTGTACGTACAGGGAAAGTAACAACATCCTGAACGACTGGTTTAGTTTTTACGTTCCTGTTTTTAAGTCACTTAGCGTTGGCTGCGCAACGTTCTTGTTAATGTAGGTTTACATACTTAGCACAGCATACTTTTATAGACGTTTAATTCGTTTATGATGGGAGTTTCACGGTGTAACTGTGATACAGTTTTTGTAGTGGATGTGCTTTATGGCCATCGCCCACGCTCTTGCTGTGTAACCAAACTTATTCCGATCCTGTTGTTTTGCTATCCTATTTTGATGTTACGCTATTTTCTAGATTTGCATGTACACCTGCAATTCGCGGGTCTATGTGTATGAAAATTCACGGCGTATATTTACGCAACGTGCTTGTTTAACTCACCTCATTAAGTTCAACATTGCCTGTTTTCTTTTTCTCATTAACAACAGACCACTGAATACATACAGTTTAGCAATTTAACCGTTTTACGTGCGCTATCAAAATACGATTTCTTGTAATCACTTTTATTCATTATTCATGATCATATTGTATGATCACACTATGTACATTATATTGTACATACTTGTTTCTAATCTTATTTTGTTGTTAACGAGACGACTAACTGGGTAACCCAATACTTTTACATACGTAATGAAAGCTAACGCTGTACTCTTTGAATTTTATTTTGAGCTCATATGCTCTTTCCTCGCGCCCCGTTCTCTCGCTTCATATTCGCCTCCCTATATGCCAGTAAAATGAATTATGTAGTAAACTACATAATTAGCCAGATACAATAATGAAAACAGACCTATCTCTGATGTGCAATGAATAAGGACACTACTCTATGTCGATACAGAGAGATGGAGACAATAGCATCGCGAGCAATTCAATACTCCCAGTGATTTCATCAATTTAACTCGCACCATGCACAGCTTCCTGTTTAATACGAGTCTCCTTAAATGTCTTATTCAATGTATAGTTCTGGGGATGTTCAAAGTGACTGAGTGGGAAGGCGATGGTGAAGTGCGGGGCTATGATCACTCACGATGAAATTTTCTGATCATGAAATTTCAAACGGCAGCGACCTTGGAGCTAGAAGTGGTAAGGGGTGGACATTACTTTTAGCATATTTATTTGCCACACAGAGAAAATTTGATATTGACATTGTTGAGCAATGTTTATTTGCCACAGCGGTAAAACATGAAACCTTAAGTTACGGTCCGTTGATTACTTCAAAGTATCTCCTTTCTTATTTTATATCAAAGAAAAACTTCTGAACGTGATTAACATTAGAGAATTGTCCCGAGAGGCACTCAATGGATTTAACGCTTACTTATAAAAAAGACACACCACGAAGAAATTATCCAAATGGAACGGAAATCGATAGAAGTCATGTACATATACAGACAAACAGATGATTAAAATTTCACGAAAATCGGGATTTATTCGACAGAAAGAGCTTTACCAATTGGGCAAGTCAACAACGCGTTGGTCCACCTAAGGCCATTATGCAGACAGTTATTCGGCTAGGTATTGACAGAGTTTTTGGAAGACCTCCTGGGGGGATATTGTGCCAGATTCTGCCCAACTGGCGGGTTACATCGTGAAAATCCAGACCTGGTTGGAGCGTCCTGCCTATAATGCTCCAAACGTGGGGACAGATCCGGCGACGTTGGGGCCAAGGTATGGTCTGGAATGCCAGATGACAAGCAGTAGAAACCCTCGCCTACGGCAGGCGGACATTATCTTGCTGAAATGTAAGCCGAGGATGACTTGCCATAAAGGGAACAAAACGGGGCGTAGAATATCGCCGACGTACCGCTATGCTGTAAGGCTGCCGCGAATGGTGACCAATTAGGTCCTGCTATGATGTGAAATGGCACCACATACCATCACTCCTGAGTTCAGACCGTATGGCGAGGTGGGGGGTGAAAGAAATGTTGGTATCCCACCGCTGAAAGAAGTGTCTCCAGACACTTCTTTGATCATTGGGGCTCAATATGAAACGGGACTTAACGACTGAAGATGGTTCAACCGCAGTCATTGAGATTCCTTGCGGCAAATTCAAAACCAATAAAGGGACTGAAACAGATGGATCACCCAACGCACGATAAACGGCATGAGCTCAGCCCCTGTCCGAAACGATTGATCGAATCAGTGCAGACTCTAAAACACATACATTGAGGACACATTGTGTTTACGGAACAAATAAACTGCAAATAGTGCACCGACCTCCAACGACCACAGAGAAAATCAGGACAGACAAATGAGCCCGTTAGCCCTGCAAGTATCTATGGGCCTTTTAATCCTGACTGAAGAATCCAAACCAAATAACTAAGCCTATTTCATCCGCAAGTAATCAGAGTTAAGTGACAACGAAAAATCTTGAAGATACCTAAACTTACGAAATACAAGCACCAGGAGTGCAGAAAAAAGCAAACTTTCCTAGATCAGGTACTCACAAAATAGAAATAGAAAAACCGCAAGCCCTCTTACAACTGAACCATGTGTAACTCGTACACGTTCCAGTTAGCGTGATGCTAATGCACGTTAAGGATAAAAAAAAAAAAAAAAAAAAAAAAAACGGCCAGTAGTATAAACCACATCAGATTACAATAAGAACACCAAACAAAACTCAATTGCTAAGCAGTGTAAGTCAGATCAGTTTACGGTAAGAACGCCAAACAAATGTCAACAGCAAAAGCACGAGGCAGTTCATTCCTGAGTCAGCCTTCGATATTTAAGAACAGTGTACGTCCCCCACGTCCACCAACCAAGGCAGCAAGAAACAGGCCTAGTCGAACTCCAAATTACAACCCGTTACCTCTAAGCTTGTGGGAAGCCGCGACTCAGCAGTAGCCGCAGGCACACTTGCCAAAGTAAACACCCACCAACTCAATTGCGGCGAGCCGACCTGCACGGCAAGCAAGTTCTGCCCACGACCCAGACACAGTCCTTCACTGACACTAAGCCCCTGTCAGACCTCTAACGTGATCTTCACGTGTGCTAACATTCTGGTCACAGAGCTGAAAAGCCGCCTTCTACCAAGACACCAGAGAGATAACGAAACACCAAGCAGTTCTGCTAGCGTAAGAATCGGTATGAGTGCGCACGCATGGCTCAAAATTAGTTTATTAATTAACATCAAAATGGAAAGCTTTACCGGAAACTAAGACTTATGAATGCAATGTAACACACGATGCGAAACTGAAGAGCAAAAGAAACTGTTACACCTGTCTAATACCGTGTAGGACCCCCGCGAGCACTCAGAAGTGCCGCAACATGATGTGGCATGGACTCCTTTAATGTCTGAAGTAGTGCTGCAGGGAACTGACACCATCAGTCCCTCAGGGCTGTTCATGAATCAGTAAGAGTACGAGGGGGTGCGGATCTCTTTTGAACAGCAAATTGCAAGGCATCCCAGATACGCTCAGTGATGTTCATGTCTGGGGCGTGTGGTGGCCAGCGGGTGTGTTCAGAAGAGTATTCCTGGAGCCACTCTGTAGCAGTTATGGACGTGTGGGGTGTCGCATTGTCCTACTGGAATTGCCCAAGTCCGTCATAATGCACAACGGACATGAATGGACGCCGGTGATCAGATAGGATGCTTACGTACATGTCATCTGACAGACACGTATCTAGACATATCTGGGGTCCCGTATCACTCAAACTGCACACGCTCAACACCATTGGAGAGCCTCCACTAGTTTGAACAGTCCTCTACCGACATGCACGATCCTTGGATTTGTAAGATTATATCCATACCTGCTCACGTCCATGAAATCGATACACGTTGAAAAGAGACTCGTCCGACCAGGCAACATGTTTCCAGTCATCGACGATCTAATGTCGGTGTTGAAGGGCCGTGGCCAGGCGTAAAGCTTTGTATAGTGTAGCCATCAAGAGTACACGAGTGGGTCTTCGGCTCCGAAAGCCCATATCGGTGATGTATCGTCTAAAGGTTTGCACGCTGATACTTTTAAAACTTTGAGGTTTGCCGATGACATTGTAATTCTGTCAGAGACAGCAAAGGACTTGGAAGAGCAGTTGAACGGAATGGACAGTGTCTTGAAAGGAGGATATAAGATGAACATCAACAAAAGCAAAACGAGGATAATGGAATGTAGTCAAATTAAATCGGGTGATGCTGAGGGGACTAGATTAGGTAATGAGACACTTAAAGTAGTAAAGGAGTTTTGCTATTTAGGAAGTACAATAACGGATGATGGTCGATGTAGAGAGGATATAGAATGTAGACTGGCAATGGCAAGGAAATCGTTTCTGAAGAAGAGAAATTTGCTAACATCGAGTATAGATTTAATTGTCAGGAAGTCGTTTCTGAAAGTATTTGTATGGAGTGTAGCCATGTATGGAAGTGAAACATGGACGATAACCAGTTTGGACAAGAAGAGAATAGAAGCTTTCGAAATGTGGTGCTACAGAAGAATGCTGAAGATAAGGTGGGTAGATCACGTAACTAATGAGGAGGTATTGAATAGGATTGGGGAGAAGAGAAGTTTGTGGCACAACTTGACTAGAAGAAGGGATCGGTTGGTAGGACATGTTTTGAGGCATCAAGGGATCACAAATTTAGCATTGGAGGGCAGCGTGGAGGGTAAAAATCGTAGAGGGAGACCAAGAGATGAATACACTAAGCAGATTCAGAAGGATGTAGGTTGCAGTAGGTACTGGGAGATGAAGAAGCTTGCACAGGATAGAGTAGCATGGAGAGCTGCATCAAACCAGTCTCAGGACTGAAGACCACAACAACAACAGCATTGAAATCTGCAGAAATTGGAATAAGTGTTACAATTCTGTCACGTTGAACGATTCTCTTCAGTCGTCGTTGTTCCCATTCGTGCAGGATCTTTTTCCAGCAGCAGCGATGTCGGAGATTTGATGTTTTAACGGATTTCGGATATTCACGGTACACTCGTGAAATGGTCCTACGGGAAAATTCCCACTTCATCACTACCTCGGAGATGCTGTGTCTCGTCGCCCGTGCTCCGACTATAACACCATGTTGAAACTCACTTAAATCTTGATAACCTGCCATTGCAGCAGCAGCAACCGATGCAACAACTGCACCAGACACCTGTTGTCTTATATAGACGTTGCCGACCGCAGCGGCATATTCTGCCTGTTTACATATCTCTGTATTTAAATGCGCATGCCTGTACCAATTTCTTTCGCGGTTCAGTATATAAATGATCCCTGATAAACCAGATTCATGTAAGATATAAGAATACTAAAGGGTTAAATAGTGAAATACACTCCACTATGGAGAGATTAGAGGGCTGAGTAGGAAAAGAAAGAGTGCACGTCTGTTTCACTCGTACACTCTTGCATGTAGCATTTTATCAGTTCTATTCTAAATGACAAAATACTCACCTAAACGTAGAGTTTACTACAGAGCACCGGAGGGATATTTGTAAATGAAGAACTAGAGCCGAAAACCAACGCATGTAAGACTACAAAAATACACAACTAATTAACCAAAAGAAACGTATAATGAATACCATGATTACCTCATACGCTCTGCGATAAGTACAAGTGAGTATTCGTATTGCATTATGGTAGTATTCATAATCAGAGTATGTGGTTGCCTCGTAATGTACCTTTTATTTCGTTTTACTTAGTTGTGCTCCGTGAGCTTTATCTCCAGACCATATTCTCTTGTTCCTCGTCTTTATCGAGAAGAGCCGGCCGGAGTGGCCGTGCGGTTCTAATCGTTACAGTCTGGAGCCGCGAGACCGCTACGGTCGCAGGTTCAAATCCTGCCTCGGGCATGGATGTGTGTGATGTCCTTAGGTAGTTAGGTTTAAGTAGTTCTAAGTTCTAGAGGATTGATGACCTCAGAAGTTGAGTCCCATAGAGCTCAGAGCCATTTCGACCATTTTTTATCGAGAAGACGCATGTAACATCATTATCTTTTGTTCTGGAGCTGCACGGAAGTGTGACTAAATTTGCGTTATCAGTGCCTTTGTTCATTGTGTAAGTTACTGAATTTGGTGTTGGAAGACTGATTAATAACATACAGTGAGGCTTAACTTGATTCTGTACGCCTCTTAATTATTTCAAACCACTTTATTTAAGATTTCAGGAGTTTACTCCGGTTCGGCGAAATTAGGAGCTTGATAAGACAGCGATCGAGTTAGCAAATGGTCATTAAATAAATTCACAAATCTTACTAAAAATTCGCCGGCCTCTAGAATCCGGTCCGTATGGTACTGAGAACAGCCGTGCTGCAGCCACTACTTCCTTTTCGGGACTCTGTATTTTCAGTACTTTGTCTTTATTGGAACCTGTGAATGATGTCAGAACTAAATACCATTCAAAAGCCTAAAGATAATTAAAAGCTTGTTTAAATATATTATTTCAAATTAATCAGCGTCATAGACGAGTGAGAATTTAAGATTATGCCCCAAAAATAGCTTATCTTCAATACACCAAGGAAAGACCAAGTAATTTGTAAACATAGATGTATCTGGGTAGTCAATAGCCTCAGGTCAAAAAGACTAACGTTTCAACATAGCCATGAGTAGCTAATCCGGCTGGGAAGCTGATGGCCAAAATGCAGTCCAGCTTTGATAAATTCATAAACTACAGAGTAATTTAAAATTACGTTTGGGTACTCATGAAACTAATGAAAAAGAGGTATAACGTTTTAACGTGGACCCAGAACCACGAGACTGGCTGGTGGCTAAAATGGAAATTATTCTCCACAAATTCAGAAACCACTAAACTCACGGCGTTTTATATGGCCGTGGATTGATAATCTTGGATGGAGGACAATGTTGTTGGCTGATATCCAGGATACAATGTAACATTGACAAAGCGACACATATTATAAAGAGAAATCATACAACAGATAGAATCCGATAAGTGATTACGAAGAATATGTTAACACATTGCAAGGAACATCTCCAGTTGTATACTGTCACAAACACCGCCAAGGTACAAATTTAATGGTCATCGTTTCAAGAGCAAGCAGTACCCATGAAATTGCATAACATGTAGGAATTAACTCCAAGAAAAATTTATGTTAAACATTTTATTATATAAACCTTTGCATTAACTCCATAAATAGATGTGCTAAATTAACTGCAAACTCCAAATGAATTGTTCTAACAGAATGCTAACTACATTATGCTAGAGCGTCCATCACTTTCAGGATCCGCTGTAAAATCCCTCGTCTTCATTTTCCGGCTGTGTATTCATGACGAGTCGGTGCAGGGGGGAAAGGGTGTTGCGAACTAGGGACCTGTATCTCTCGAAACAAGACGTCAGCTCTCTGTGACGGACCAGTGTCTCTGGTTTTAGGAAAGTTTAGGTTGGCACTACGAATCTACGACTATTAAAAACTCTGACTACAGTGGAGCAGATATCAAATCATTTATTCTCTTCCATTTACAAACATACGCACACAGAGGAAAGGTGAGAAGGAAAATGGACTGCATTAGGGTACATAATAGGTACAGATGTACTCCTCTTTCGTCAGAGGCTAAGTTTGAGGTGGCAACGAAAAATACAAACAAGAGAAATAGCTACTGTCCGAAAGACAATGCCCAAATTTCACTAAATATTCATGAAAGTGGTGTTATTGACTCTCTTCCTTAATGACAACACGTTTTTCCGCCGTCTTTGTTGTTTATGTCCATTAGTCACGAGTGGTTTATGTGATGGCAGTTTCTGTATTATATGGTTATGGCGGTACGATCGTTTTTTTGCACTGATTTTCGTCAGCCTTGTGTTTTACATGATTGTTCTGTTCCACTGTTATTTATAGGCAGGATTTGGAAATTCTTTGTTTAATTCTATAGCGCCTTTGGCACAGCTCCCCAATTCATGAATCGAAAAATGTCGTTGTGGAATTCATGCCATAAATAGTGTTTTTAAGCACTTTACGATTTTTACTTTTGCTATGCTTGCATCTATAAGTATTTATTAGGTAACACTCTAGCACTTAAGATAAAGTTTGAGTCATAATGCCAACAAATTTCTATCATTTAGTGAGAATTAGCGGATTTTTATGGGAGTTATAGGTGTTGATGAAAAATGTGAAAACACTGTGAGAAATACATTCTTGAACATAACTGATAATTGAAATTTTCACTCTCCAGCGGAGTGTGCGCTGAAAACCTCCTGGCGGATGAAAACTGTGTGCCGGACCGAGACTCGAGCTGTGGACCTTTGCCTTTCGCGGACACGTGCTCTACCATCCGAGGTACCCAAGCACGAAGGAGTCTGGTGGAATTGAAGCTGGGAGGACGGGTCGTGAGTCGGGCTTGGGTAGCTCAGATGGTAAGGAACTTGCCCGAGAAAGGCAAAGGTCCCGAGTTCGAGTATCGGTCCGGCACACAGTTGCAATCTACCATAAATACAGATACCAGTCAAACCTTCTGTTGCAATCGATCACGAACGACACCTCGCCATGTGCTCAGTACGTTCCAATAGTCAGTCGTCGTCAGAACAGTGTTCTGTGAAGATTGCAAGCGCATTATGTCGGAGCTAAGTGAATTCGAACGTGGACAAACTGTTAGTGGTCGTATGGTGAGTGTTTCAGTCAGCAAGTTAGCTGAAGTGTTTGGTGTGTCATCCTTCGATAACGAGGTCATTCAAGGGCACTAGAAAATCTCTTCCGCCCGAGATGTTGTCTAAAATAATGAAATCGAATGGTGTGAGATCTATACCTCCCACGTCATAGCAGTCTTGAGCGAATTTCTGGCAACATTCCAATCGCCTTATATCGCCATACATCTCCAGTATTTCAAGATGAATCTTTATGCAATTTGGACGTTTTGCCGCGCACTTCTACACTGGAGTACGTTGCCCTTTCAGTCACACACTATGGTGCACCTATTATCCATACTGCTGAAGAACTCTATCTGAAAGAAAACTGGAATATATACTTTCTACTGCCAATACGCCGCTCTTACTGCGTGATGGGCTTGACGTGGGACGACGTGTGTAACTTATTTTTTGAGATCTCTAAATGAGTGGTACTGGGTGGAGAAAAAGTAAACGTAACTGTAATGGAAAATTTTCGCGGCAGAGTGTTGAGCTATATAGTCTGAAAAGAGCTGAGCGTAGCAGTTTGCTCAAGGTAGAAAACTTACCTTCATGCGGGACGCTTTCGCTGGTGACAAAGTATTTCGGGGCACGGGAACACGAGTTTATGATGTGTGCCGTCAATGTGGCCCAGAAAAGTATTGGAAGGCAAGACGTTGCAAGAAGCTTAACAAGCAGGATATAAGGATAAGTTTCTGTGGAGCGTGGAGTTTTGAAGCCGCAACACAACAGGAGTGAAAGGTTAGGTCAAAGTATCGACGCTCGGCTACAAAAACCCCTCGCCGATCGGCAAAGGCCGGAGAAGTTTTATTATGAGAAAGCAGGCTTCTCCTCCGCCACGCCGCGTTATCTGACAGAAAGGGGGACTGCGGCGGTGTGTTGGCTTTCACGAAAGACCGTCTCTGCATCAGACTGTACGTTGCTGTAGTTCCGGTGACATGGCAAAGTTCTTTGCAGATACCGACGTGACTGAAATGTTCGCTATCCAGTGTGGCCCATATTACGATGATGTTCTTGATTTTGCTACTGGTGAAAAACAATCGAGGTAAAAACCTTTTACCCTACAGCCGACATATTTGGCACGAGAGAAATCAGTAACTGTGTTGATATGAAATACAGTTTTAATATATCGTCAATATGGCACATTTTGGAGTAAGACTCTCTGTTTTTAATCACTGAGCACATACTACAATGCCGAAAGAATATAAAACCATCATGCTAAGGACATGCCCTACCGATTGTTGTACATTCTTAACTCTTAACATCCCAGATGTGGTCTCAGAGGCCGTTAGCGTTTATTGTTACTTTGTTGCCAGTGCATAGGGGCGGGGCAGGAGATTAGAGCGTTGTGTAGTTGTTCTTTACCAAAGATGCAGTGATTTTCTTTGTCAGTAGCCACTTTCATGTGACTTGGACCTGTAGTAATGCTGCTTCTTTGTGCTAGCGGTCTCTGAGACCGGGCGACAGCCTTGCCGTCCGGTCACCGAAGTTAAGCGCTGTCCGGCTTGGCTAGCACTTGGATGGGTCACCGTCAGGGTCTGTCGAGTGCTGTTGTCTAGCTGAGTGCACTCAGCCCTTGTGAGGCTAACAGAGGAGCTACTTGACTGAGGTGTAGTGGCAGCGGTCACGAAAACTGACAACGGCTGGGAGAGCGATGTACTGCCCACGCGCCCCTCCGCACCCGGTGGTGCCTAAGTGGTGAGGATCACACTGCGACAGGTAGGTACGTTGGTTCTTTATGGCCTGTTTAGTGCAGTGTTTCAATTTTTTTTTTTTTTTGTCTCTGAGACCACACTTGGGGCTTTGCGTTATGGATTCAGTAGCGGAGTCTTCATCTGCTGTTCGTGTTACGGACCCTGACTTTGAGGACACTGTTTTAGAATGGTTTGACGAGGGTTTCGGAAGTGATGTCTTATTAGACTGCGAGAACGAAGTTGAAAGCGAACGCAATTCAGAACAGGAACAGTGCGAAAGTGAAGACGAATTTGTTTTGCCACCAATGAAGTCCTTGAATGGAACTAGTGATCAAAGTGATGTACATAGAATTGAAAACACTGAATCTTTAGCTAAAGGTTCTACTAGAGATGTACATAGTTGAAACAAATATTGCTGGTCGTCGAAACCTCGTCCAACGTTTCCCATGCTGAACATGATCGGCGTGAATACGTCTGTCCTTCACAATTCCTGCAAAGGCGATACTCAATTGAGCCGCGTTGAGTTTCTGAAGAAGCTTGCAAACTCGTTGGTGACACCACCGATAAAAACCGAATCAACAACGGTCATATAGACTGCGAACTTCGTGTGCCCATTCAGTGTGATTTGGGTGTAGTAGAACCAAGAGTGGAAGTCGTAGAACGATTGGACAAACGCAAAACATGCTCCGCCTGTGACCCAAAATACACCTGAAAGTTACTAGTATGATTTTCAATTTTTTTGAAAGGTTTATGGGAGTTTTTATGATATTATTACCTGTATAATTAACAATAAAAACGTAGCAAAAACTAAAATTTAGAGTGCAGGGTATTTAAGGTTTCATAGCTTTATCATTTAATATTATGTTCATTTTGTGCAGTTTTTTGTTTAAATGTGCTTTATCGTAAAAATATACTTTAAAATTTATTTGAATATTTTTTCGTGTGGTATCAGTGTAACCTTTTACATAAAAAACTGAACTGTTTCACTGAAACGGCTGAGTGGAATTTTTATGGCTATTTAAACGTAATGCTCGGTCAGACCGTATCTGGGCAGAGTGTGACAAAAAAAATGACCTGGGAAGCTCAGGGTTAATATTTAAACAAAAGTTTATCATAATTTTTCTTTTTATATTTGTAGGCGTAATACTCTCTCTACACAGAAGTTGCTATCATGTTTTACCGAATGTAAATCCGTTGAGTTCAAGAAATTCGTCCAGCCCCCCTCCTCTGTCCTCTTTCACGTCTCCCAACCCCCTCCATCTCTTGCTCGTTTTGTGACCGAGCGGTTCTAGGCGCTTCAGTCTGGAACAGCGCGGTCGCTACGGTCACAGGTTGGAATCCTGCCTAGGGCATGGATGTGTGTGATGTCCTTAGGTTAGTTAGTGACCTCAGTAGTTAAGTCCCATAGTGCTCAGAGCCATTTGAACCATTTTTGACTCTTCCTCTTTTTCCCACCGCTCGCCTCGCTACAGCAGATACAAATTTAATACATGGAACACAGTTGTACACCGCAATATTGTCACGTGTAGAAGCAATACAGAAACGGCGAGTTTCCAACGCAGATACGTAGAATATTGAGCAGTTGTTGGCAATACTTTTCTACTTTTTTAAAATAATAAATAGTATATATTTATATATCAAACTAAATGTTTAGTTTTACTTTGTTTGTAGATCTGAGGATGGTCCGGGGAGGTGGAAACTAATACTGTAAATAATAATACTAATACTGTAAAGAAATAAATCATCCTGTCCCTTCTTCTTATCAGTGTTTTCCATGTATTCCTTTCCCCGCTGATGCTGCAGAGATTATAAGCCCCCCTAATTTTCAACATTCTTCTGTAGCACCACATCCCAAACGGTTCGATTATCTTCTGTTCCGGTTTCCCGCAGTCCACGATTTCGCCCATATGACGTTGCAACTCCAGACGTACATTATCAGAAATTTCTTCCTCAGGTTAATCCTTTAAGTGACAAAATGTTTCATTCAGCATAAAAACGGAACGCATGTGAGCATGTACTCTTTTGGAACACTAATCAAGTAAACTGCTCAGTTTATTATGTATTTCTAGTTCCACCATCATGCGATAGTTAATATTCGTACGAACGAATCAGTAACACAAAATCTGTGCTGAAAATATTTGAACAAATTTGCAGCAAATTAGCAATGTCAACTTCTGTTAGTAAACACATGCCCTCAGGGGGAAGACATTTCCCAAAATTCTGAGGTTCACAACCAACTTTAAACCGTGCACATAAATCCACGTTACCGTGCATATAAATACGAGCTACCTGTCGAAACTGAAGTGGCTCTGCTGTCAAGAATTCTGCTTGCGACAGTGTCCAAACGACACCGGGGATACTAAAACGGGAAAGACAGAATTTTGTGCGACGATGCCATGGTTGCATTGAGGATGGGGGACGCCTTTTTGAACAACTGTTACAGATGTAGCAGCTTCTGATACTTCTGAAGGTAAATGAAATTCATTATTACTTCGCCGCAGACTTACGATTTTCCAGCTCCCAGACACCAAGTTGCGTGCGCCGTTACTAATTCAACAGGTGAAATTATCTGTGAGGAGGGTTCAGCAGAAATTCTGCATGTCATGAACACTGCGTGAGGCTAAGGCGTAACATGAGTAGATTTTTGTTTAAGTTTGTGACTCGTCCGTTTCCTGACTACGGTTCCTTACCCTTGATTGATACAATTACCCGTCTCCATCATCCGTGTAAGTCTGTAACATCATCACGGAATCACCTCTTGCACAAGTGACGGTATTAAGAACGAAATAGTGATAAAGTTTCACATAGTGCATGGAAACATTGAGTTCGGCCGTCGTACACCGCTTACAGCATTTAATAATGTCAGATGTTACGGTATTTAATCAATATTGACGCTGCTGTAATGCGCTTTAGTCGTATCCGATTAAACACATTTGAATATCCAAATAATCTGCTTATCATCTCGGCTCTCGTTTGTTTCGCCGACATGTTGTTTCTCTCAGAGAGCTGCTTCCAATTACGACAAACTAGGCAAAGTAGCCCCTTACGTGACGCTTTGCATGTTAACCGGCTCTCTGTTGAGCTCTGTGCCTTTGTTAACGGTGACAGCGTACTACTACGTGCTCGTTACGTATCTGGCGGCTGTCTAATTGTATGAAATCTCACAATCGGATGGGACATTAATCAGTCACTGGTTTAGAAACATAACCTAGCTATCCAGTCCTTGATAACTGTACACAGGAGTGATTGGCCTGATTCCTACGGCATACATTCATTCTTTCCCTGCAGGATCTCCACGTACTGGTAAGGATGTGCCGCCGGCCGGCGTGGCCGTGCGGTTCTAGGCGCTACAGTCTGGAGCCGAGCGAACGCTACGGTCGCAGGTTCGAATCCTGCCTCGGGCATGGATGTGTGTGATGTCCTTAGGTTAGTTAGGTTTAATTAGTTCTAAGTTCTAGGCCTCTGATGACCTCAGAAGTTAAGTCGCATAGTGCTCAGAGCCATTTGAACCAAAGGGTGTGCCGAATTTAGCGTAGCAGATGTCGTTTCACCAATCGAAATTCACAAACATCTGTCGGCAGGTTGACACGGATGTCACGAAAAGTGTCGCCTTTCGTTCTCTGTGTCAGAATAAACGACGTAAAATTTGGTTATATGACAAAACATATTGGCATATGGTACTAATTGCCTCCTAACCAATAATGAACGCGATTCTTCAATTTTTCCAGGCGTATTTTATGACGAAATAAATCTCGGGTGAACGGCCTGGTATGAGTGTGCATAGGACACAATATTTCGGCAATCGACCACGTTGCCATCATCAGCGCACCTGATGATGGCAACGTGGTCGATTGCCGAAATATTGTGACCTATGCACACTCATACCAGGCTGTTCACCCGAAGTCTATTACGGCTAGAAGTTATTGTGATCGCTTCTCAGGTTTGGTTATTGATAACTTGATACCAGTGTCTGAGTTTAATGTGTACAGCACCGAAGATGATCACTGTGTGATCGAAAATCGATTCTGCTATCAATAAAACATCAATATTACTACCAACGCTGACCTTCCTTTTAATATAACATATATGGTGGGGGTGCACACAGCCCTCCACGGAGTCGCCAATCAAATACAGACATTAGTAAACAGACAAAGTACGGCGCTGCGGTCGGCAACGCCAGTGTGACACTACAAGTATCTGGCGTAAGATTTAAGTGAGTTTGAACGTGATGTCATAGTCCAAGCACGAGCGATGTGAAACAGCATCTCCAAGGTAGCGACGAAGTGGGGATTTTCCCATACGACCGTTTCACGAGTGTACCGTGACTATCAGGAATCCGGTAAAACATCAAATCTCCGACATTACTGCCGCCGGGAAAGCATCCTGCAAGAACGGGACCAACGACGACTGAAGAGAATCGTTGAACGTGGCAAAATGCTGCAGATTTCAATGCTGGGCCATCGACAAATGTCAGCGTGCGAACTATTCAACGAATCATCATCGATATGGGGCCCCAAACTGAAACGCGATGAAAATTCTCTCCCGTGAATTTAGAAGTCACAGACAGAATATAATCAAATCCTCTCGTCATGTATCCTTATGGCTGCCTTAAGACAATACTAAATGCGATCTCTTACGATGTGAAGTACAGTAATTAACATTCATGATGAATATTTTCAGAAATTGAGAACCCATGCACAATAGAACAAAGGAGAATAAATTACGGGAAGGAATTCTGTGACGGATACAGTACGACTGTGGACACCGGATGAAGGGTAACAGGCAAATTCCATGTTTCTAGATTTCCGAAAAGCATTTGACACGTTGCTTCACTGCAGACTGCTAACGGAGGTACGAGCATATGGAACCGGTTCCCAAAGGCTCGAAAACTTCTCAGTAGAATACAGGATGTTGTTCTCGATGACGCGTGTTCACCAAACACAAGGACATCGTCTGGAGTGCCCCAGGGAATTGTGATAGGACTGATACGAAGGCGTGTAGACAGTCGTTTTTCCCTCGCTGCGTTTGAGAGTTGAACTGGAAAGAAAATAGCAAGTAGTGTACTGGGTATTCTCTGCCGCCGTACTGTGGCTTGCGGAGCATGTATGTAGCTACCAGCATCTACATACACGGTTGGGGTCACAGAGAAACACGTTTAGTACCAATTAGTGGAAGGACCATCATAAATTTCAAGTACCGAAGGCCACTTCTGAGATCAGACTTTACCTTCTTGTTTGTGTGCATATATGCTAGTTTGTTTTTATTTGCGGTACCCATCTTTAAACTATGACTTTTAGGAGTAGCGTTCCAAAACTTTTAGTGTGTACACTGATTAGCCAAAATGTTATAACTACATGCTTAACAGCTTCTCTGTTCCTCTTTGGAACGAAATACATCACTGATTCTGTCTGCCATGGAGCTGACAGTTTGTTGGTAGGTTTTTGGAGGTATGTGGCATTAGATGTCTACGCATATTTCATGTAATTCGCGTAAATAACGGGCCGCTGATTTGCGTATCCCGGTTATACCGCCCGAAAGCGACTCATATGGTTTCCATAGTGTTTAAATTGGGGGAATTTGGCCGCCGAGACTACAACGTGAGTCCACTGTAACGCTTCTCACACGACTGTAGCACGGTTCTGGCTCCAAGACACGGGCAATTATACCACTATACTACTGAAAGATGACATCACCGTCCAGGAAGACATGAATTATGAAAGGATGCTGGTGGTTCACAGTTGTTAGCGAGTCTCCGGTTACTACTACAGGTCCCATGGAAGTGCAGGCGAATGTCTCCTATAGCAAAATACTGCTCCCACCAGTTTGCGTCCGTGGCGCGCTGCACGTTTCGAGCCGCCGTTGATCTAGATGACGGCGTTTGTCGAGACGACCAGCGACCTGTAGGTAGCAAAAATGTGATTCATCCGAAAAGCCGACCAATTTCCACTCGCCGACGGTTGAATCCCTGTGGTCCCGTGCCGACTGCAGACGTAATTGACGATGCTGTTGGGTCAACGTATGAACACATACGGGTGGTCTGCTGCGGAACACCATGTTCAACATCGTGCGATGAATGGTGTGCTCCGAAACAGTTGTGCGTGCACCAACATTGTCCCCTTCCGGCAGGGATGTCACAGATCACCATCTATCCTACTTTACATAGCAGAAGTATTGTGGACGTCCAACCATTTGGCGCCCGGTGCTAGTTTCACTGACCTTCCATCTTTTTCCACAGATGCTCACAGTAGCATGTGAACATTCGACCAGTTTCGCCGTTTTCGAGATTCTCGTTGACAGGCACTGCATATTAATAACCTGTCATTTGTCAAAATCGCTTATCTAACAAGGGGAGGCCGCCAATTGTGAAATTCAGATTCGATTCATACTGCGCATAATAAAAGCTCATGGCTAGAGGTGTAATATGGCAAAGCACCAAGATGCACTTCTCAGCCGTTGTCGAGAAAATCGACAGTTAAAAGAAACCGTTATGGTGAAATACTCTCTACGTTTAATAATTCTATACAGCGTCGTGGCGCAGCGGTAAGCGCTCGGGTTCCTAATCCGAAGGTCGCCGGATCGAATCTCGCCCTATGCAACCTTTTTTTTTTTTAGTATTTGTTTTTCATTATATATATATATATATATATATATATAGTTAACGGAAGACGTAGAAACGATATTCCGAAACGAATACGTATAGCGTAAGTCAAACGTTCGAATTAGAATAGAGACCCCACGAACACAAATTTGCTGTGGCAGGAATGAAATATAAACTCCGTTACTCGCTCGTTACACTTGAATGACAGATGTTGAATGGGCCGAAACGAGCCGCCGCATAACAGCGTAGTTGCCTGCTAACTTCGAAAGAAGGTACATGCGGTCCCTAGCGCAACTTATAACATTGTCGAAAATCAGTGCGGACGGGAGAGCTTTGGTACACCCTGTTAAAAAAAAACGGAAAAATGGAGGCGGTACAATTGGAGACCGATCCGCCTTCACCAACATGCATAAGCAATTCATTAATACTTTATATATATATATATATATATATATATATATATATATATATATATATATATATATATATTTGAATTACAAAAAACTAATAATAAAAAGAATTGCATGGCGCGAGATTCGATCCGGCGACCTTCGGATTACGAACCCGTGAGCTTCCCGCTGCGCCACGAGGCTGTAGAAAACTATAAATCGTCGACAGTATTTCACCGCAACGGTTTCTTTTAACTGTCGATTTTCTCGACAACGGCTGAGAAGTGCATCTTGGTGCTCTGCCACATTACACCTCTGGCCATGAGCTTTTATTATGCGCAGTATGAATCGAATCTGAATTTCACAATTGGCGGCCTCCCCTTGTAAGTGCATTTCCCCATTTGAATCCCACATCTTCGCTATGGCGTTCTGCTTACGTACCTTTTGTATCTCGTCTCGTGCCCGCACATCCCCAGGAGCCATCCTATGTCGCGGTGAAGGCTGGTCATAATGTTTTAGCCTATCAGTGTAGTTTTAATGAGGTAACTAATATTCTGTTGAGGTATTGAGGTACGTTATTTGATAGTTTCACAACTGTGCACCTCAAATCTCGTTTCATTTGAGACAGACCTCACATACAGACGCAGCAATCGGACGCGGTTCACCCTTGTACTAATATATTCCCCACCCGGGCAGCCGCCCCGGCCTGTACTGAGCTGGGTGTGTATTTTCCGCCGCTCTCCGTCCTTGTTGCGCAGAAGTCATTAAGCCGGAGCTGTGGCAGCCCCGCTGCCTCATTATGCCGGCACCACGGCGCCCCTACATAATGGTCTCCACTGCAGACAGCCCAGAGCGCACCGGAGCACCGGCAAAAACTCTCCATTACCCGACGTCAAATATTTCTTGTCGCCCTGAGAGCACGGCAGTGTAGCCGCCGCCACTCCCGAGCAAAAGCGCTGTTTTTGGTTACGTAATGGGAAATGCGCCAACGGCCAAGGAGCTGGCTCCTGTCTGGCTTCTAACCTACATCTGCGCGCACGTACCGCGAACCACTGTAGAGTCCTCGGCAGGGGACACTTTGTATCTTAATTTGCCATCCCGACCCTGTCACAGTGGCAAAGCGGAGCAAAATTATATAACTCCGTACTGGACATAATGTCAGGTGTTTTGTAATAAAGGTAAACAAACCGCGCTGTTTCGCTCATGGGGACATTACAAGGAGAAACAAACAAAAAAATGTTGGCCAAGTACAATTAAGACTCGCTTACTGATTTATCAGTACAAACTAACATATCCACTGGGTGGTTATAATTACACTTTCCCTATTTGACACGTTATAACACAGAAACTAATTACCGTACGAGGACCAAAATAGGTAGCATTAATGTCAAGGACATGGGGAAGAGAATTAAAGCAGAATCAGTTCAACCGAAACACTTTTAATCTGATTCTACCGAGCATCATATCATTGCATACTGGTACCATTACTGCTACAGAAGGGGCTCAATATGGCGCCCATCAGTGTCCAGATGGGTTTGAAAGTGCAGCATAGCATTCTGCACAGCAAAACGAAGCATGTTAGTAGGTATGCTGGCTCCTCTCTTGATATGCTGTGCTTCAGACCAGCACTTGTGTGAATGTTCCCCTAGTAAACCCTGTCCTTCAGGTAGCCTCTCAGCCAGAAATCACAGGGAATGAGGTACAGATTACCCGTGTCGGCTAAGCATTTGGAAACGATCGGCTGATAATTCGATCGTTTCCAAACGTGTTTCGGAGAGGCAGGTGAACTTCACGAGCGATGTGCGGTGTGGTCCCATCTTCCATGAAAACTGTTGAATTCAATGCGTCTCTCTCCTGTAGGGCGGGTATGACAGGCTGGCGAAGCAAATGTCAGTAATGCTGGCCGGTCACGCTGCACGTCTTTGGTCCTTCAGCGCCAACCTGTTCAAAAGAATGGACCAATGATGAACATATTCATGAAGGCACGCCATACATGACACGTTCACCATAAAGAGGAACTTCATGCACAGTGACTGGAGGTGAAGATCGCCACACTCAACCGTCAGATAAAAATGAGCTTTGTCTGTCCATAGGATGGTCCCTCGTCAACTACAGTCCTTGCGAGAAAGTGGAGAGCGAAGCCAACACGTCGTTGAGCATCCTGTGGTGCAAGCTGCTGTACGGTAGGGGTCTTGTATGGATACCATTCGAGAAAGGTTCGAAGCACCTACCGTACAGTGGACCACGGAATGTTAAAATGTCGTGATACAGCACGCGCACTACCTGACGATTCGGAATTGCGTGCAGGGTTGTCTGCCACAGCAACGGCGATTTCATCCATCACCTATGGTGCAACCGGTCGTCGGCCTCTTCCTGGAGCGACGCCCAGTTATCCAGTTGATTCGAATTTCTTCATCATGCTCCGCTCAACAGGTGGAGAAAGAGGACCCTTCCTTTCAGCCGTCGATATTCTCGAAGTACAGCTGCAGCATTACTGTCGTTTTGATAATAGAGCTTCATCAATAATGCCCTGTTCCTTTTGTACAAGCTCGTGTTGACACGTCAACAAGTGCACTGCGCCTGGTCAGGAGTGTGAGACTATGAATCTGATCACGGCGCCTGGTGGCCATGGTTGGAACTGGACGGTGACGCTGTGGGCATGGAAATCATGCACCCCATGCTCTGGACATTAATGCTGCCAACTTTGGTTCTCGTACGGTAAACAGTTTTCGTGTTGTAACGTGGCGAATATCCGGTATATAGAAAGTTCTATCCGAGGAATCGAGAAACTTCTAACTAAAACATTACTGCAACCTAGATTTTATATTTTCAAATGATTCAAATGGGTCTACACACGATGGGACTTAACATCTGAGGTCATCAGTCCCCTAGACTTAGAACTACTTAAACCGAACTGACCTAAGGACATCACACACATCCATGCCCGAGGCAGCATTCGAACCTTCGACCGTAGCAGCAGCGCGGTTCCGGACTGAAGCGCCTAGAACCGCTCTGCCACAGCAGCCAGCAGATTTTATATTTTGATGGGTGAAACTACTTCTTTGTATGTAAAGAAGGACAGTGCTGGAAAAACTCTTACGTTCAAGATTTTCAAACAGCTGAGCAAAACTCAACGTACTCAGACAGTTTTCTCTTTACTTATTCTGATCATCACTAAACTGAGACACAGTAATTTAGCGCAACGCAATGTGACTTTCAATAATCCATACAAAAGAATGGCCCTTACTGGCAGTAACTTATACCTTTCATGAATCGCTTACCGCACAAAAATCTTCGTGACTCGAACTACTGCAATACAGCGAGCGCCAATAAAATGAAAGATTTTGATAGAGAACAAACAATGTATTTACCTTAATAGTGTTCAAGAGTCATTATATATATATATATATATATATATATATATATATATATGGTGTTACAAAAAGGTACGGCCAAACTTTCAGGAAACATTCCTCACACACAAAGAAAGAAAATACGTTATGTGGACAAGTGTCCGGAAACGCTTACTTTCCATGTTAGAGCTCATTTTATTACTTTTCTTCAAATCACATTAATCATGGAATGGAAACACACAGCAACAGAACGTACCAGCGTGACTTCAAACACTTTGTTACAAGAAATGTTCAAAATGTCCTCCGTTAGCGAGGATACATGCATCCACCCTCCGTCGCATGGAATCCCTGATGTGCTGATGCAGCCCTGGAGAATGGCGTATTGTATCACAGCCGTCCACAATACGAGAACGAAGAGTCTCTACATTTGGTACTGGGGTTGCGTAGACAGGAGCTTTCAAATGCCCCCATAAATGAAAGTCAAGAGGGTTGAGGTCAGGAGAGCGTGGAGGCCATGGAATCGGTCCGCCTCTACCAATCCATCGGTCACCGAATCTGTTGTTGAGAAACGTACGAACACTTCGACTGAAATCTGCAGGAGCTCCATCGTGCATGAACCACATGTTGTTTCGTACTTATAAAGGCACATGTTCTAGCAGCACAGGTAGAGTATCCCGTATGAAATCATGATAACGTGCTCCATTGAGCGTACGTGGAAGAACATGGGGCCCAATCAAGACATCACCAACAATGCCTGGCCAAACGTTCACAGAAAATCTGTGTTGATGACGTGATTGCACAATTGCGAGCGAATTCTAGTCAGCCCACACATGTTGATTGCGAAAATTTACAATTTGATCACGTTGGAATGAAGCCTCATCCGTAAAGAGAACTTTTGCACTGAAATGAGGATTGACACATTGTTGGATGAGCCATTCGCAGAAGTGTTCCCCTGGAGGCCAATCAGCTGCTGATAGTGTCTGCACACGCTGTACATGGTATGGAAACAACTGGTTCTCTCGTAGCACTCTCCATACAGTGACGTGGTCAACGTTACCTTGTACAGCAGCAACTCCTCTGACGCTGACATTAGGGTTATCGTCAACTGCACGAAGAATTGCCTCGTCCATTGCAGGTGTCCTCGTCGTTCTACGTCTTCCCCAGTCGCGAGTCATAGGCTGGAATGTTCTGTGCTCCCTAAGATGCCGATCAATTGCTTGGAACGTCTTCGTGTCGGGACACCTTCGTTCTGGAAATCTGTCTCGATACAAACGTACCGCGCCACGGCTATTGCCCCGTGCTAATCCATACATCAAATGGGCATCTGCCAACTCCGCATTTGTAAACATTGCACTGATTGCCAAACCACGTCCATGATGAACACTAACCTGTTGATGCTACGCAGTGATGTGCTTGATGCTAGTACTGTAGAGCAATGATTCGCATGTCAACACAATCACCGGAGTTAACATTACCTTCCTTCAATTGGGCCAACTGGCGGTGAATCGAGGAAGTACAGTACATACTGACGAAACTAAAATGAGCTCTAACATGGAAATTAAGCTTTTCCGGACACATGTCCACATAACATCTTTTCTTTATTTGTGTGTGAGGAATGTTTCCTGAAAGTTTGGCCGTACCTATTTGTAACACCCTGTATATGAATTCATGACATCCAGTCTTACAAATTTCTTTTTTCTGACGGACACACGTCCAGATCGTCCGCTCATGGTAACCTCTCAAAACTCTGGCATCTCTCTCCCCACATCCACCACAGCTGGGGCCTCACCTCCAACTGCCCAACGCTACGCGCTGTTCACATCCAACTGCCCAACCCTACACAAGCGAATATTGCAACAGCGATTTTAATACAGAGCGCTACGTGGCTCTGAGCATTATGGGACTTAACTTCTGAGGTCATCAGTTCCCCTGGAACTTAGTAATACTTAAACCTAACTGACCTAAGGACATCACATTCATCCATGCCCGAGGCAGGATTCGAACTTGCGACCGTAGCGGTCGCGCGGTTCCAGACGGTAGCGCCTAGAACCGCTCGGCCATTCCGGCCGGCAGAGCGCTACGTGGCGTCACCAACATAAAAACCTAAACATCCTACTTACATGGGTACTATTTTTCTGTTTTGCTTTCCACAGATGCATGCAACGTAAGGTGCAGTACCAATAAAATATTTTTATGTGACATAATTACAACTCAAAAGTTTCCTGATATATTTCCTTTTTGCAGTGTGACACTGAACTTATTTCCAAATTTGCTGGTTTTAGGTCAACGGAAAGTCCGCTACAGGTTTTGATAAGTTAGTTTTCGAGTATCAAAATATGTGACATTAATGGTGGTATACGGATGAAAGAAGACAAAAAATATATTTTTCGTGTGATATAATTACAAATTATCAATTACCGGACTTTTTCCTTTGCTTGCACTAGGAAACGTTGCTTCTTACCAGATTTCATGATTCTAGGTCAACGGGACGTACCCTACAGGTTTTCACGAGTGAGTTTTCGAGTATCAGAGTATGTGAGCTAACATTCTGTGGAGGTGAGACCACCACAAATGAAAATTCTCCATGGACAATAATCTCCAGGATGTCAGAAAATTCTTCAATGTCATCATTAATGACCAACTCATCCAGACGCTTGTTAACTTAAGGGGCTCCTTATTTGTATTGTCAGATGCTTATCATCACCAGCTAAAGAAGACTGTGTCCCGTGATATGAAACCAATTGTGCTGTAAGTCACAAACAGGAAATATGTCCACATGATAGAAAGACGTATTGTAAGAATAACTATCAGCGACAGAACACAGCCATTCCAATTTGTTGTTTTATCATGCTGTAGTCAAGATATTATCC
Source organism: Schistocerca piceifrons (assembly GCF_021461385.2). Classification (NCBI taxonomy): domain Eukaryota; kingdom Metazoa; phylum Arthropoda; class Insecta; order Orthoptera; family Acrididae; genus Schistocerca; species Schistocerca piceifrons. The sequence goes on along the minus strand of NC_060139.1, from coordinate 1,020,183,641 downwards.
TTTAATGAGGCTTCTTGTGGGCGTCGCAAGCAGTCATACACGGTGGAAAATCAGAGCTCCGGATCGACAAAGCTGTTCCAGTATAGGAGATTTCTGTGGACGTTTGTTTCCCATTGAGGATATCTCTATCTCATCATCATCAATAAGATGAGTTAAAGTTGTCAATCAAGCTCGGAAACGCTAGACACTTTTTACTGTAAACAGAAATGTAGTGGTAACGACTTTACAATTCTCTTATTTGGCGTCACTAAAATCTTACTAGGCCGACTGTTAACTGTTAACACTACACCTAGCTGTAATTACTCAATTGCATAACAGTAACACGAAACAGAAAAACTTGAGTTGACTTCTAGGTAGGCCAAGTACGACATGAATGAAGCATCATTACTAAAATGTGATGTGACCCTCCGTTTCTTCCCGGGCACGTCTTACATTTCAGCCCGCATCTCGTGGTCGTGCGGTAGCGTTTTCGCTTCCCACGCCCGGGTTCCCGGATTCGATTCCCGGCGGGGTCAGGGATTTTCTCTGCCTCGTGATGGTTGGGTGTTGTGTGCTGTCCTTAGGTTAGTTAGGTTTAAGTAGTTCTAAGTTCTAGGGGACTGATGACCATAGATGTTAAGTCCCATAGTGCTCAGAGCCATTTTTTTCTTACATTTCAGTACCTAATTTCAAATGGCTCTGAGCACTATGGGATTTAACATCTGAGGTCATCAGTCCCCTAGAACTTAGAACTACTTAAACCTAACTAACCTAAGGACAACACACACATCCATGCCCGTAGCGGTAGGGCGGTTCCAGACTGAAGCGCTTATAACCGCTCGGCCACAACGGCCGGCAACTAATTTCAGAGTCTCTGTCTTTCTGTGAAGTAAATCTTCTGGAATCTTCCTATCTCTAGAGGCTTTTTCCTCAAGTATACCTTCACTTCTCGTAATTTTTGAACAGTGCTTTCGCTACAGAGTAATAGCTACAATTTGTTTCATAACTCAGTTCATCTCCTATCTCATTTCCACTAACAGGCGCATATTCTCCTGTACTCGTTCCCTCTATTCGTTCCCGTACAACCACGTTCACATCTCAGATTGGTACTGCGTAATCATCTTCCTTCACATGCAAAACTACCCTTTGAATAAGCCCAGATAGCCTAGCGTGTTGGCACATCGCTTCCAGGATTCCGTCAGGCGCCCCGGCATCGTATCTAATACGATCGGCGGATTAACGACGTGCCAGCGAGCCTCAATATGGTTTTAAAGAGGTTGGTCGCATCCGACTTGGTGATTTCCAGAGCTGGTATCCACGTCCCACCTCCCCACCATGATTCGCAAACGTTCCCACTCTTTCACATGGATGAGATTACACGCAGACAGTTGGAGAGTGGGTAGCAAGGGGAGGAGGGTGAGGGGCGGGGCAAAGGGCTTACGGGCATCTGGCCCCTCTCTAGCATAACATTAGTAGTGATAATCCGATAATAAAGATGCAAACAGTCCAATATCAGATTTCACAGTTTGTCAATCAGCTGGAATTTTTCGTCGCGTACGGAGCGAAGTCTGTTATGTCCCCTCGACCAATGTGTACATCTGTCTTCCAATAAATGTTAATATAACACCTGAACGTGTGTACTGGATTCTCTCACAGCACACGAGGAAACATATTTAGTACGCATGAAATCCAATGGATTACATTTCTGAATCTCTGTCTGAGAGTAAGATGATGTCGAAACAAATAAGTTAACTGAAACCGAAATTTAGCTGTAATAAATGTAACTTTAACCACTGAACAACACGTTATTTACAACAATAATGAGGTTCCTTTTTCATTAAAAATTGCCGTAATGAACAAGAAAACAAGAGTAAAATATTTTCTTTGAAGTTTCATCATATAGTCTTACTTGGCATGACGACTGCGTTCAATAAGCAGCTTAAAACTAATGACTAATTAGTACATTAACTGATGTACAGTCAATTCGACAAGAAAGTGTAAGCCATAATTTTAAGTGTAACATCCACAGTGATATTTCTGGTAGTGGAATCGAATCTGAAATCAAAGCGCTTTTGCGCATTGTATAGATAAACAGCGTGACAATTTAATATTCTGTTTTGTCAGTTGCATTTTAAAATGCGTGCAAAATATCTGGAGCGTCACGAGGCAGTGTTCCTAGTAAATCAACCTTTTGAGGCTGGTCTCTTCTTTCAAAAGCCTGTTGTACGAATCGTGAAAGGTTGCTTCAGCAGACTGTGAAACACGCGGTAGAAAGTGCATGTTTGAGGATGTTTCTCTAAACGCAGTCTGGCTATTTGCACTTACAGCCGGCCGGAGTGGCCGAGCGGTTCTAGGCGCTACAGTCTGGAACCACACGACCGCTACGGTCGCAGGTTCGAATCCTTCCTCAGGCAAGGATGTGTGTGATGTCCTTAGGTTAATTAGGTTTAAGTAGTCCCACAGTGCTCAGAACCATTTGAACCATTTTGCACTTATTTAAAGCCAATTTAAATGCTCAAAAATATGCAATATTTATCAAAAACGCCTTCCGAGGTCCGTTAAGAAGCTTTTTCATTCGAAAGTAACAAACGGGATGCTTGAAGAGGATAATGATCCGACACATCGCAGTCGTCTCTGTATAGCGTGGAAAAGAGACAATGGGGTGTTTGTTGAGTCCTGCCTAGTCGTCGAATTTGGGGTGTCTAGGAAACCTGCTTTCTCGGGTCGCTAGACAACAATTTAAGTAAATCGTATTAATGAGTTTGATTACGAAATGAACAATGAAAATACTTAGCTTTGACAGTAACACATAAGTATCGCAATCAAAGGGCGACATGCAAATAAGAAACATCTTCAGTATATTCAATTCCTAAGATGTTGACCTTGAACTGCCTAATGGTGATACTGCTGTAGAATCGGGCGCGACCAGTCGGAGCGGCACTTACGTCCTCTTCGCTCCAGAGCCCGCTGCAGTCGCGTTGTCGTCTTGGAGAGTGGTCAGTCAGCGTGCGATTGGCCGATGTCTTCTTCACAGTCCTCTCTGCTCTCTCGTTTCCGATTGGCGTGCCGGCGCTTGACTTTCCTCCTTAACAGTGTCCACGATGGACTGGCCTGCAATGTTTCTGGATGCAAATCCGTTCGAAAATGTATTTTCATAGATTGAGACGAAGCTTAACACAAAAGCCAATATACTTTGATCCAAATGTCGTATACAATCAAGACGATATGGAGAACGTCACCGAGAGAATATGAAGAACATCTCCTGGAAAGCACGCCACAAACGTGGAAGCTATAGTCGATAATGACGGCGATTGGATGAAATAGCTGGCCCAAGTGGCCGTGCTGTTCTAGCCGCTACAGTCTGGAACCGAGCGACTGCTATGGTCGCAGGTTCGAATCCTGCCTCGGGCATGGATGTGTATGATGTCCTTAGGTTAGTTAGGTTTAGTTAGTTCTAATTTCTAGGCGACTGATGACCTCAGAAGTCGCATAGTGCTCAGAGCCATTTGAACCATTTTTTTGGATTAAATATTAGGCAATTGTGCAAATTAGTAATGACAGTTATTTCGATGTATACATATATTTATAATGTCAGATAACCAGCAGGAGTGACTGAGCGGTTCTAGGCGCTACAGTCTGAAACCGCGCTACCGCTATGATCGCGGGTTCGAATCCTGTCTCGGCCATGAATGTGTATGATGTCCTTAGGTTAGTTAGGTTTAAGCAGTTCTAGGGGACGAATGACCTCAGAGGTTAAGTCCCACAGTGCTCAGAATCATTTGAATCATTTCATTCAGATAATAGAGTACATTTTTTTGTGGAACTGCCTGTACATCTCATGAACAAGTCTTTTTGAGGTCCTTTTATATTCCTCCCCCCCCCCCTCCCCACCCATTTTAGTGCCCATAATACTTTCCTAGCCGGCCGGAGTGGCCTAGCGGTTCTAGGTGCTACAGTCTGGAACCGCACGACTGCTACGGTCGCAGGTTCGAATCCTGCTTCGGGCATGGATGTGTGTGATGTCCTTAGGTTAGTTAGGTTTAAGTAGTTCTAGGGAACTGATGACCTCAGAAGTTACGCCCCATAGTGCTCAGAGCCATTTGAATCATTTGAATACTTTCCTCTTCTGCTCCTTCTCACTCTATTTCCTTCTCCTCCTCCACCTGCTCCTCCTCCTCGTCCATCACTTTCGCCTCCTCACCTCCCACCTTCACATTTCCCCTTCTTCACGTTTTCGCCCATTGCGAATCTGCGTTCCTGCCTAAACGCTGCCCTACTTCCATACAATCGGTGCGGCACTCTCAGGACGCAATACGTCCAGGAGCAATCCCCAAGTTTCATAACGCGAAGTCGCAACGCCGGGTGACTGTCAGTGCTGCGAACGGTTGCGAAAGGCTATTCAAAATCACGGAATCGAGTGTGATCGGACGATGCCACGCAGCGACCAGCTGGGAGTACAGAGGTGAATTTCGCGGTGGTAGCGCAGCTGCGGTCTGGTGGTGCGCTAATCCCCGGCACACGTGGCTGGCCGCTCGAGTCCAGCCCGGTAATAAAGAGAGCTCATGGCTTAACACGCCCACCTATCGATTGTAGGCCACCGCTGGCGCCGTCTGCGTTTCTACGCCCACGCTCAGCTGTGCAGCTGCGAATAGGACACCGCTGTCAAACTGTATGTTAGCTCAAACTGTACGTGCATTTCGAGCTAGCCATCAGATTTACCACGTTCGCATACGACGCCCGGTTAAGGTTGCTACACAGCTGACCATTAATCTTTGTTGAATGAGGACTCCATTGAGATTTGCGTGCACCACGACCACAGGACTGCTATTACAAACAAAAGGAGCGTCAGCACTGGTGGTTGAAGCAGAAATATTTTTTTCTGTTGCAGATCGATTCCAATCACTGCGTGACCATCACCACTAATAGTATTAAGGCAGTGTGGACTCATAAGTACAAGCATTAAAATTGAAATATCTGCACATTTCAATAAAAAATACTTCTCAGACAGAAGGCAACTGGGCTAGCTGCTTACACTGACGTGTACAGTTAGCTAGCTGGGTACGTCCCATAAGCAGCTAGCCCAGTTGCATTGGTACCTGTAAATAGCTAGCTCTGTTGCGTTAACGCTCGGTCTGACAAGTACTCTTTATTGATATATGCAGGTATTGCAATTTTTCTGCTTGTATTTATGAATTCACAGGGATTTAGCACCATTACTGAAGCCAAATTTCAACAGAAATAAAGATATCTGCTACATCAACTAGTGCTAATCCTCTTTATGGTATTAATATTAGCCCTTGCTGTCACAGGCAACGAAAACTTGCCTATGCATACTGTCACAACTGCAGAAGATAGTGAGCTGTTGCATAGGAAAACCACAATGCCTCGCTGTCAAGCCAGCTAGCATGCCAGAAAATTAGAAATCGTTTAACGTACTGTCCACGTGAATAATCTCCTACTACCGACTAAATATTCAGCAGTTGCCGCTAGGTGAATCTGTCTTCATATAGCTTTCGTTTGTTCGATAGCGCAATTCCTCAGTTACATGTCGGTGTAATTCAATAATAAGCGTCCTGCAAAAAAAAACCTATAGAAAAAAATGTTCTTAGACCCTGTTACAGCAATCTATTTTTATCCTTCTGCAATTCCTCATAATTGCTTGTCTATATTCTATACACTACTCACAAAAAAAAAAGAAATTGAAACAAATGAGCCCTCAGTCACAATTTTCGTTCTCATTAATCAGGTTTCAAAACTTCTATGTGTGCCTTCATCAGAATTTAGACATTTAAAATGGTCTGTAACAAAATTAAAAATTAATGTAACAAAAAAATTTTATATAAAAAAGTGTAATGACTAACAATACAAGACAGAGACAGTATTTAAATGTCACATATAAAATAAATAACAGGCCAGAAGGGCTTTAGTCACAAAATATTTAAAAGGAATGTGTGAAGGTGTGCCTCTAAGGGCTGCTGCTCACACCTGTACAGGTATGGCACAGGATATGAATTGTATGTTTACTATATCGACATGGTACGTGGTGATATATTACTGGGTTGGTAATCAGTTTCATGCTCTAATATTCTAGTTCCTGTCCTCAGTGGGAGAGCAGTGTAATTGAGTAAGAGTCTTTCCATATTTGACGATGTTTAGGGCACTTTGCAGGGTTTAACTGTCGGTGCAATATGGCTATCTGTGTAAAATAGCTTTTTGCCCTGGAAGTCTGGTCTGCAGATAGAAAAGAAAAGGCGGACAGTGCTTCCACATGGGCGGCATCAGTAATTCGGCGGTAAATTCGACAAGAGCCAATCATAAAGCCCCATTCATTTACAAGACAACGTTTGTGCTGGGATATCGAAGTCTCTACATAGTGGAGAAAACTTTTTTGTATGTTGAAAGTAGGAAGGGGAACACGTGATGGATGGGGTGCTGCGAGGAAGAATGCATTCGACGTTATTCTGCGCTAGTTTCGTAAACAGATTCTGTTAGGGCAATAATTTTCATGCATGCAAGCTGAGATATCACGAAACCTCCTACAAAAGCGAGCATTAACTATTTCTGGGACACTATACAATTTCCGAGAGGTCGACTTGGTTCTTATTTTACATAATCATGCGACATCAGTATAACATTGAGAACATGTTTAGATGCACTTGCGATGGTGTGTAGCTACGCCCGCGCAATTTGAGGAAATGCATCAGCCGCGCTGGGCAGGTAAGCATGCGTGCACAGCTAGACACAGTTCGAATGTCCTGTTAGTATGGGAAGGAAGAGAAACCAACCTGTGCTATTCTACGAAACAATGGAATGGATTTCTGCAGTGTCTGTGAGAGTGAGTCACTCTGCAAATAGGTCCTTGCTTCCGTCTGGTCTTCGCTCCCGTCCTCAGTGGCAGAGCAGTGTAATTGAGTAAGAGTCTTTCGGTATTTGACGTTGTGTAGGGCTCTTTTGCAGGGTTTAACTGTCAGTGCAGTATGGCGATCTGTATAAAACAAAAATAGTTTCTGCTGATGTAAGTCTCATCTGCAGAAAACAATGGCAGATGGTGCTCCCACACCGGCAACAGTTTGATGGGTTAATTCAGTGACAAATGAGCTGTCCAGCTAGGATTGCAGTCAAACATATTTCTATAGCATGACCTGTGATTTCAGTATAACATTGCAAACCTTTTAGCTGCTATGCACACATTTCTCTCGGCGCTGGACCCGCACTTCAGCTATGCATCATCATGTAGCAACAGTGCCCAGGTGAAAACGTATTTTCTACATGAATTTCTCATGTGCCAAGTATGAAAGGGATGCCACCACCTTATGCTTCCGGAACCCAAAGAGAAACCTATGTCTGGCTCAGCAGTGGTTCATCGCAGTGTCGACTTATCTGCACAATGTAGCGTCTGATACATCAGGATTGACTACAGTTCAAAAGAGTTTTTTGCATGCATTGAGTTAATGTGCAGTGCATTATTTTCGGCTGTTTAAGTGTTGTGAGCATATTGGCTCAGCGCTATACAGGGTGCTACAAAAAGGTACGGCCAAACTTTCAGGAAACATTCCTCACACACAAATAAAGAAAAGATGTAATGTAGACATGTGTCCGGAAACGCTTAATTTCCCTGATAGAACTCATTGTAATTTCGTCAGTATGTATTGTACTTCCTCGATTCACCACCATTATTTCATATAGGATATTCTACCTGTGCAGCTAGAACATGTGGCTTTACAAGTACGACACAACATGTGGTTCATGCACGATGGAGCTCCTGCACATTTCAGTCGAAGTGTTAGTAGGCTTCTCAACAACAGATTCGGTGACTGATGGATTGGTAGAGGCAGACCAATTCCATGGCCTCCACACCCTCCTGTCCTCAACCATCTTGACTTCCATTTATGGGGGCATTTGAAAGCTCTTGTCTACACAACCCCGGTACCAAATGTAGAGACTCTTCGTGCTTGTATTGTGGATGGCTGTGATACAATACGCCATTCTCCAGGGCTGCATCAGCGCATCAGGGATTCCATGCAACGGACAGTGGATGGATGGATCCTCGCTAACGGAGGACATTTTGAACATTTCCTGTAACAAAGTGTTTGAAGTCACGCTGGTACATTCTGTTGCTGTGTGTTTCCGTTCCATGATTAATGTGATTTGAAGAGAAGTAATAAAATGAGCTCTAAGATGGAAAGTAAGCATTTCCGGACACATGTCCACATAACATATTTTCTTTCTTTGTGTTTGAGGAATGTTTCCTGAAAGTTCGGCCATACCTTTTTGTAACACCCTGTATATGCATTATTTCGGCAATTCACGCGTTGATTTCGTGTCTGTACATTAGTGTACTGAATTATTTTGATAATTTTCGAGTAGTTTGCATGCCTGTGTGCTGTTTAGTGTTATTTGGACAGTTCAGAATTAGTGAGCCTTTCTGCAGAGCGTTTAACATGCGTTATTTTGGTAATTTATGAGCAGTTTGCTGGTCTGTAGGCTGTGAATTGCGACCCCAATCCCATCAGAGTGTGCTTTGTATCAGTGTAACGAATAAACTATGTGAAATCCGTCCATAAATAAAATGTTCCGGAAATACATATAGTACACTCATTCCTCTCTCCAGCATCACAGCACAGGTTGAGTCATTTTCACGCAATTTTTCCCCCTTCAGACCACCATCTTCGATTACATCACGGGAGGGATAACAGCACCCTCAGGTGGCGGTACTGTGTACTGGGTCAGCTAGACTCTGGACCTTATGGTGAACACACTTGACGGTGACACTGCCTCTAATTGTTGAAATAAAGACTGCATGCAAAAAAAGACTTATGTCCAGCACAGGCTGAGTCCTTTCCTCGCCATTTTCCTCTCACAACAAACCGCCACCTTGTATTATGTCATGGGCGGGATGACAGCGGCCTCTGGTGACCACACTGGATGGAAGTACTGCCTCAAATTGTTTAAATAAAGACATATGTCCTGTACAGGCTGAGTCATTTTCCCACCATTTTCCTCCACCTCAGTTCGCCACCTTGGATTACATCACAGAACAGATGACTGCACCCTCTAGTGGCAGTTCTGTGTACAAGGTCAGTTGGACTCCAGGCCCCATGGTGAACACACTTGATGGTGGTACTGCCTCTAATTGTTTAAATAAAGTCTGAAAATAAAGACATGTCCAGCACAGGCTGAGTGTGTTGCATTGTCCTGATGGAATCTGGACCCCCCTGCCATTTTGTGGTGGAGGGGCGATGGGTGTAGGGGGGAGGGGAGGGGTTTAAGTTAGTAGAGGTAGCGCAATTGACCTATTTTCCCGCCAAAAGTCAAACGTCCCATCAAAAGCCGCCATGTTGGATAACAGTACTTGCGTCATCAGCTGATGTCATGGCCGCCATCTTGGATAACGGATCTTGGGATGATGCCACTGTAGCTCCCTACTACCATCGCCATGTAATCTGTCCACAACATGGGTAAGTCAAATGAAGTTGTAGTACATGTTGTCTCATACTGTACAATTTTATTTGTTAATCAAATTATCCGTTCATCAAATGTATATTAACATGCCACAACGTTAAATGTCAGCGTGTGAAGTGCTACATTGCGTACATGTAACCATATTTGAGAGAAACGTAGATAAATTCATTGATTTTGTTTTAGACATTATTTATGGAGTATGTTTTCCACAAACAGGAGAGAGACCGTGAGATGAAGATCCCAGTGGGTGTGTGTCCTAGTCGCGTCCTAGTTTTTATCTCGGTTTTATGAAACTTTCGGTAATTATATAAGTGACATATGTTACTGTGAACGAAACAGGGAAACCTAAAGATAAGACAGCTGGCGTTGCGACGGAACCAGGATATTCGTGTAATTCTGGGGATAGGTGGAAGCATAGCCGCATTTAATCCTGGCAGGTGTCGACAACGCCTCTACCATTTCCAACAGACTGTGCATTCACTATATCTCCAATGGGTAATAATAGTGACTTAAAATACAAATTGCAATTTTTGAAATCCATCATTTACAATGGAAATAAACGAAATTCATATTACTAAGATTTTCCTCTTAACCAAAACGTAATTATTATTGCCGTTACCCACAGATAAACAAGCGGACACCCACATCAGCGCAGGATTTTATATCCATCCATAACCGCATTCTCACATATCCGTAATGAGAGGGCACGACTAACGAGTTTTATGAATTTTCTTTGTTCTAGTTTTAGATCCAAGGGGACGTAATTTGCACGAAAGTGGTTATAATATTTAAATAAAAAAGACATCTACACTGATTTATTCAAGATATAGATACGAGCGCTTCAGCAGATGATTACAATCCCATTGAAATCCCACTGGTGTACTTCCTTGTTATCTTATAAAACTCTTAAAATGGTAAACCTACTAAAAGAACTGGAGTTTTGTGTGTGTTGTACCGGTCTTGCACATGTGTACATCTACATCTACATTTATACCCCGCAAGCCACCCAACGGTGTGTGGCGGAGGGCACTTTACGTGCCACTGTCATTACCTCCCTTTCCTGTTCCAGTCGCGTATGGTTCGCGGGAAGAACGACTGTCTGAAAGCCTCCGTGCGCGCTCTAATCTCTCTAATTTTACATGCGTGATCTCCTCGGGAGGTATAAGTAGGGGGAAGCAATATATTCGATACCTCATCCAGAAACGCACCCTCTCGAAACCTGGCGAGCAAGCTAAACCGCGATGCAGAGCACCTCTCTTGCAGAGTCTGCCACTTGAGTTTATTAAACATCTCCGTAACGCTATCACGGTTACCAAATAACCCTGTGACGAAACGCGCCGCTCTTCTTTGGATCTTCTCTATCTCCTCCGTCAACCCGATCTGGTACGGATCCCACACTGATGAGCAATACTCAAGTATAGATCGAACGAGTGTTTTGTAAGCCACCTCCTTTGTTGATGGACTACATTTTCTAAGGACTCTCCCAATAAATCTCAACCTGGTACCCGCCTTACCAACAATTAATTTTATATGATAATTCCACTTCAAATCGTTCCGCACGCATACTCCCAGATATTTTACAGAAGTAACTGCTACCAGCGTTTGTTCCGCTATCATATAATCATACAATAAAGGATCCTTCTTTCTATGTATTCGCAATATATTACATTTGTCTATGTTAAGGGTCAGTTGCCACTCCCTGCACCATGTGCCTATCCGCTGCAGATCTTCCTGCATTTCGCTACAATTTTCTAATGCTGCAACTTCTCTGTATACTACAGCATCATTCGCGAAAAGCCGCATGGGACTTCCGACACTATCTACTAGGTCATTTATATATATTGTGAAAAGCAATGCTCCCATAACACTCCCCTGTGGCACGCCAGAGGTTACTTTAACGTCTGTAGACGTCTCTCCATTGATAACAACATGCTGTGTTCTGTTTGCTAAAAACTCTTCAATCCAGCCACACAGCTGGTCTGATATTCCGTAGGCTCTTACTTTGTTTATCAGGCAACAGTGCGGAACTGTATCGAACGCCTTCCGGAAGTCAAGAAAAATAGCATCTACCTGGGAGCCTGTATCTTATATTTTCCGGGTCTCATGAACAAATAAAGCGAGTTGGGTCTCACACGATCGCTGTTTCCGGAATCCATGTTGATTCCTACATAGTAGATTCTGGGTTTCCAAAAACGACATGATACTCGAGAAAAAAACATGTTCTAAAATTCTACAACAGATCGACGTCAGAGATATAGGTCTATAGTTTTGCGCATCTGCTCGACGACCCTTCTTGAAGACTGGGACTACCTGTGCTCTTTTCCAATCATTTGGAACCTTCCGTTCCTCTAGAGACTTGCGGTACACGGCTGTTAGAAGGGGGGCAAGTTCTTTCGCGTACTCTGTGTAGGATCGAATTGGTATCCCGTCAGGTCCAGTGGACTTTCCTCTGTTGAGTGATTCCAGTTGCTTTTCTATTCCTTGGACACTTATTTCGATGTCAGCCATTTTTTCGTTTGTGCGAGGATTTAGAGAAGTAACTGCAGTGCGGTCTTCCTCTGTGAAACAGCTTTGGAAAAAGGTGTTTAGTATTTCAGCTTTACGCGTGTCATCCTCTGTTTCAATGCCATCATCATCCCGGAGTGTCTGGATATGCTGTTTCGAGCCACTTACTGATTTAACGTAAGACCAGAACTTCCTAGGATTTTCTGTCAAGTCGGTACATAGAATTTTACTTTCGAATTCACTGAACTCTTCACGCATAGCCCTCCTTACGCTAACTTTGACATCGTTTAGCTTCTGTTTGTCTGAGAGGTTTTGGCTGCGTTTAAACTTAGAGTGTAGCTCTTTTTGCTTTCGCAGTAGTTTCCTAACTTTGTTGTTGTACCACGGTGGGTTTTTCCCGTCCCTCACAGTTTTACTCGGCACGTACCTGTCTAAAACGCATTATACGATTGCGTTGAACTTTTTCCATAAACACTCAACATTGTCAGTGTCGGAACAGAAATTTTCGTTTTGATCTGTTAGGTAGTCTGAAATCTGCCTTCTATTACTCTTGCTAAACAGATAAACCTTCCTCCCCTTTTTTATATCCCTACTAACTTCCATATTCAGGGATGCTGCAACGGCCTTATGATCACTGATTCCCTGTTCTGTACATACAGAGTCGAAAAGTTCGGGTCTGTTATCAGTAGGTCAAGATGTTATCTCCACGAGTCGGTTCTCTGTTTAATTGCTCGAGGTAATTTTCGGGTAGTGCACTCAGTATAATGTCACTCGATGCTCTGTCCCTACCACCCGTCCTAAACATCTGAGTGTCCCAGTCTATATCTGGTAAATTGAAATCTCCACCTAAGACTATAACATGCTGAGAAAATTTGTGTGAAATGTGTTCCAAATTTTCTCTCAGTTGTTCTGCCACTAATGCTGTTGAGTCGGGAGGTCGGTAAAAGGAGCCAATTATTAACCTAGCTCGGTTGTTGAGTGTAACCTCCACCCATAATAATTCACAGGAACTATCCACTTCTACACTCCTGGAAATGGAAAAAAGAACACATTGACACCGGTGTGTCAGACCAACCATACTTGCTCCGGACACTGCGAGAGGGCTGTACAAGCAATGATCACACGCACGGCACAGCGGACACACCAGGAACCGCGGTGTTGGCCGTCGAATGGCGCTAGCTGCGCAGCATTTGTGCACCGCCGCCGTCAGTGTCAGCCAGTTTGCCGTGGCATACGGAGCTCCATCGCAGTCTTTAACACTGGTAGCATGCCGCGACAGCGTGGACGTGAACCGTATGTGCAGTTGACGGACTTTGAGCGAGGGCGTATAGTGGGCATGCGGGAGGCCGGGTGGACGTACCGCCGAATTGCTCAACACGTGGGGCGTGAGGTCTCCACAGTACATCGATGTTGTCGCCAGTGGTCGGCGCGGAAGGTGCACGTGCCCGTCGACCTGGTACCGGACCGCAGCGACGCACGGATGCACGCCAAGACCGTAGGATCCTACGCAGTGCCGTAGGGGACCGCACCGCCACTTCCCAGCAAATTAGGGACACTGTTGCTCCTGGGGTATCGGCGAGGACCATTCGCAACCGTCTCCATGAAGCTGGGCTACGGTCCCGCACACCGTTAGGCCGTCTTCCGCTCACGCCCCAACATCGTGCAGCCCGCCTCCAGTGGTGTCGCGACAGGCGTGAATGGAGGGACGAATGGAGACGTGTCGTCTTCAGCGATGAGAGTCGCTTCTGCCTTGGTGCCAATGATGGTCGTATGCGTGTTTGGCGCCGTGCAGGTGAGCTCCACAATCAGGACTGCATACGACCGAGGCACACAGGGCCAACACCCGGCATCATGGTGTGGGGAGCGATCTCCTACACTGGCCGTACACCACTGGTGATCGTCGAGCGGACACTGAATAGTGCACGGAACATCCAAACCGTCATCGAACCCACCGTTCTACCATTCCTAGACCAGCAAGGGAACTTGCTGTTCCAACAGGACAATGCACGTCCGCATGTATCCCGTGCCACCCAACGTGCTCTAGAAGGTGTAAGTCAACTACCCTGGCCAGCAAGATCTCCGGATCTGTCCCCCATTGAGCATGTTTGGGACTGGATGAAGCGTCGTCTCACGCGGTCTGCACGTCCAGCACGAACGCTGGTCCAACTGAGGCGCCAGGTGGAAATGGCATGGCAAGCCGTTCCACAGGACTACATCCAGCATCTCTACGATCGTCTCCATGGGAGAATAGCAGCCTGCATTGCTGCGAAAGGTGGATATACACTGTACTAGTGCCGACATTGTGCATGCTCTGTTACCTGTGTCTATGTGCCTGTGGTTCTGTCAGTGTGATCATGTGATGTATCTGACCCCAGGAATGTGTCAATAAAGTTTCCCCTTCCTGGGACAATGAATTCACGGTGTTCTTATTTCAATTTCCAGGAGTGTATTTCACTACAGGATAAACTACTACTAACAGCGACGAACACTCCACCACCGGTTGCATGCAATCTATCCTTTCTAAACACCGTCTGTACCTTTGTAAAAATTTCGGCAGAATTTATCTCTGGCTTCAACCAGCCTTCTGTACCTATAACGATTTCAGCTTCGGTGCTTTCTATCAGCGCTTGAAGTTCCGGTACTTTACCAACGCAGCTTCGACAGTTTACAATTACAATACCGATTGCTGCTTGGTCCCCGCATGTCCTGACTTTGCCCTGCACCCGTTGAGGCTGTTGCCCTTTCTGGACTTGCCCGAGGCCATCTAACCTAAAAACCGCCCAGCCCACGCCACACAACCCCTGCCACCCGTGTAGCCGCTTGTTGCGTGTAGTGGACTCCTGGTAAGCGGAACCCGAAACCCCACCACCCTATGGCGCAAGTCGAGGAATCTGCAGCCCACACGGTCGCAGAACCGTCTCGGCCTCTGATTCAGACCCTCCACTCGGCTCTGTACCAAAGGTCCGCAGTCAGTCCTGTCGACGATGCTGCAGATGGTGAGCTCTGCTTTCATCCCGCTAGCGAGACTGGCAGTCTTCACCAAATCAGATAGCCGCCGGAAGCCAGAGAGGATTTCCTCGGATCCATAGCGACACACATCATTGGTGCCGACATGAGCGACCACCTGCAGATGGGTGCACCCTGTACCCTTCATGGCATCCGGAAGGACCCTTTCCACATCTGGAATGACTCCCCCCGGTATGCACACGGAGTGCACATTGGTTTTCGTCCCCTCTCTTGCTGCCATATCCCTAAGGGGCCCCATTACGCGCCTGACGTTGGAGCTTCCTACTACCAGTACGCCCACCCTCTGCGACCGCCCGGGTCTTGCAGACTGAGGGGCAACCTCTGGAACAGGACAAGCAGCCATGTCAGGCCAAAGATCAGTATCAGCCTGAGACAGAGCCTCAAACCGGTAGATGGTGTAGATTAAGTATCTGCGGTGCGACTGCTCCAATATACTGCATCGCTGATGGTGTTAGATTAAAGACGTCAAGTATTTCTTAAATTTTTTTGGTCCTGAAGTCGCACTGGTCGGTATTAGCAGAAGGTGAGGGGCTGTACGGCAGACGTTTCGTGGGTTAAATGGCCTGACTGTAGCTGTGCACTACAAGTACATTCTGCGAAATTCCTTCCTCAAATTGATACCAGCAGACGTCTCTTCACCAGGAACGCCGTTTTTGTCGGTCCTAGCCTGCTTTTCGTATTCTCCTTGCTCCGTCCGTCATGTGTTATTTTGCTGCCTAGGTGGGAGAATTCTTTACTTTTGTCTATTTCTTGATCACGAAAATTTATGTTAAGTATTTCGCTATTCTCATTTCTGCTACATATAATTACTTTCGTCTTTTTTATTTTACTCTCAGTCAATATTCTGTAATCATTAGACTCTTCATTCCGTTCAAAGACCTTGTAATCTTTCTTCACCTTCACTGAGGACAACAATGTCATCGTTGATATTCTTTCACCCCCATCTTTAATCCCACCTTTGAACCTTCCTTTTATGTCTTCGTTGATGTATACAGTATATGGAACAGTAAGGCCGAAAGACTGCAACCCTCTCTTGCACCCTTGTAAATTCGATCATTCCTTCTTGGTCTTCCAGTGTTATAGTTCATCCTTGTTTCTTCGAAATACTGTTACCCATGATTATTTATACAAGGTGTCCCAGGAGGAATGGTCAGTATTCAGGAGTATGACAGGGACGATCATTAGAAGCAAACTAAGTCCGGCAAACATAGGCTCTAAAACCCATATCTTATGAGCTATCAGCATTTCTTTCGATGCTGTGAAACAAAACTCTTCTACTGCAAACTCTTTGCTTTCCATATTTTGAAAGGTCGTAGTATGGACCAGAACAAGAAAATATCTCGTTAACATGGGCTTTAAAGTACATGCCTTTTTCCAGGCCGACAAATCCTGTGAACATGTCTTGATTTTTTTTCCAGTTGTGCTACCATTGCCAAGTGACACAGATCTTCGCCTCTGTGAAACGTATCTATTCCACTGAAAAAAGTGCGCGTCGCTCTTATGGTACGCATTTTAGACCCATGGTGACAAGACAATTTTTTTCCTTGTTTTGGCCCGCACTACCACCTCTCAAGACGTGGAATGCAAACAGCTTGCAACAGAAGAGATTTACGCACTTCCCACATGCTGGAGAAGATGTGGTTATGCAAGTGCTGTTAATCAGTACAACGAAAAACAGGTCCAAAATTGCAAATTTTACTTTTTTTTCACTCGATGACTAGTTTCCTGCTAAGACCTATTTTCAAATAATCACAACACTGTCAAAAATGGTATTTCCGAAGATGTGGAAACGATGTCAGAAAAATGGTTTTCATGTCTTCGAAAATATAATTTTTGACTATCTTATGGTGATCTGAAAATGGGGCTCGCCCCTATATTCATCGAGTGAATGAAAGAAGTAAAATTTGAAACTGATTTTTCGATGTACTAATAGAAGAGATTTGTTTCACAGTACCGAAGAAATACTCATAGATCTTAAGGTAGGCATTTTAGAGCCCGTGTTTACTCGACTTTTTTGCTTCGAATGGTCGTTCCCGTCATACCTCTGAATTTTGAGCATTCCTCCTGGGACACCCTACAGATTACTCTTATTATTCTCAGAACACTTTTTTCAGGCCGACAAATCCGGTGAATATGTCTTGATTTTTTTTCAGATCTGCTACCATTGCCATGTGACACAGATCAATGGTAATTTTCTTCCATATAGTGTGAGCATGTGGGTGCTATTCTGTCATTCTGCGCAATGGATTAATCTGAGATGTACCCTTTACCCTGTGGCTCCTGCAAGATGCAATTTCCACCCCGACACTAATACAGAAGTCAGACAGACGCTCCTAACATTCTAAAGAGAAATGCCTGAAAAACTTTCAGCAATAAATATCTTCTGGAGTCGTCCGCTGTAAGGAAATGACACAAAAATTCGCAAAATTTCTTACATAACTAGTGGGATACTTGGGTACTGGAGCAGTGCTAGTTAGTGTAAGAAAAACATGAAACTAACGAAAATTATTATTTATTTTGCAAAAATTCTGAGAAATCACAATGGCACTTTTAGTAATGAACTGAACAAGTTATTTCCAGGTTCTTTTCGGAATGAGAAGTTACCTCTTAAGGATAGGATTCGCTAATGAAATTTCTATACAAAGTTTAATATTGTTATTGACTTGGCAGAATGGCTGAGAGCCGTGCCTACTCAACTTGAATAATTATCTGTTAGAATGTTGCTAGGTATGGTCGTGGCTGTCGTGTGTGAAATGCAGTGAAGTGTACTGTTGTGGAGGAAATATGGGGCTCGCAAGAGCTGTAGCGCACAATACCGTAAGCTGTGATGACTGCTGTCTGCGCCGCTCGCTGCTGACAAATAAGGTAACTCTAGTTCTATCTAGATTGACCTTCGCCAATCAAACTGTCCCTACGCCTTGATGAAGTCAAGGACTCCTATTCGCCCCAAGTCTACCTATTGGCGTGGTACACCGGTCAGATAACCAGTCCACTGCGATGCCACTCAAAAATTCGCTCGCAGGCATTTAACTATAACTCTGTCCGTTCACACTGCACAATAAGTGTGGTGACCAACACAGGGAACAATGCTTAATCGCAAGGACTCAGTATAGAGTCGCACTCCATTTCGCTCTTGGCAGAGGTGCTCTCCCAGTGAAGTACTGAGGAGAGACTTGTTCCTCGCTCTTCGAGTACCCGTACAAGCGCACACGCTCTAGTTACGTGTTCTCGCTCCAAGAGCGACAATGGAACGGCCCCTCTCCATGCCAGACGTGAAAGGGTATATCTTTTAGTCTCTTCGATTACTCCTTCAGCTCAAGGCATCAGAAATATTGCTCTTCTAAAACAGGAGAATGACGTTTCGTTTAAGGCGACCAATCCGGAAATCTGTAGCATCGGCATTTGGCGTTTGCTGTCTCCCTGTGAAAACCTCTGAAACTGCATGCTATGTTTGTAAAGAATGAGTAGGCTGGGCGCTCCCACAAAATGTAGCGGAATTTGCTTTTAAGCTGAACAACACAGGGTCGTTCTGCCTTTCACTCAGGCAAATGCTGTCTGCTCTATGGGCAGTCGCCAGCTGACGTAGATAGGTTGACTCGTCCTCTGAAGGGACCGGCGTGTGGTTTGCCTCTCCCAAACTAGAAGCTGCGACTGTTGTGTCTTGAATGTGTGTTTGTACACCAGCCTTGAGTATTTCAATCTCGGTACGCACTTGCGATTTACTAATTATTTGCATGTCGTTTATATGAATTGACTTTATACTATCGAGTTTCGGTTCGAATGAAGCGTCTTGATGTGCGGAATATGATTGTGAGGGCGGAATATGTAATCAATGAAGGTCAGGAGACCATGACGTCTTACAATAGTTGTTCAGCCTCTATTAAAAAGGGTTGCAACGTTCACCCATCGTTCATTTCTTCCATAACAAAGATGCGGTCCTTGGTCATGAGTCCAACTGAGAGTCGCTGAACCGATGTCCTCTCAGTAAAGCTATGAGGACGGGCCGTGAGTCGTGCTTGGATGGCTCAGATGGTAGAGCACTTGCCCACGAAAGGCAAAGGTCCCGAGTGCGAGTCTCGGTCCGGCAGACTGTTTCAAGCTGCCAGGACGTTTCATATCAACACACACTCCACTGCAGAGTGAAAATCTCATTCAGGAAACATCCCGATGTCCTCATGGTTTGAAAACATGTTTCTCCCTCAAATTTTCTTTCAGATTGCCGAAAAGACTGCCTGACCGTTGTCGTGTTGCCCACAAGAGCCATACCCTCCCGCGTAATTACAATTGGGGGTACATTTACAGCTGCAGCGTCACTTCACTTGAACAGTGTGATACCCCTGTTTTCCGTACCGCAGCTGTACTGTGTCTACAGGAAACCCGTAACATGTTCTCTCTCCTGACAATGCACTGCTCTTTTGAAAAAATGGTGTTGTCGAGGGACGAAATGTGCAACTTCTTTTCTGAAGTTCCCTACGTGAGTCGTAGGTTAAGTGGTGGTGGTGGTGGTGGTTAGTGTTTAACGTCCCGTCGACAGCGAGGTCATTAGAGACGGAGCGCAAGCTCGGGTTAGGGAAGGATTGGGATGGAAATCGGCCGTGCCCTTTCAAAGGAACCATCCCGGCATTTGCCTTAAACGATTTAGGGAAATCACGGAAAACCTAAATCAGGATGGCTGGAGACGGGATTGAACCGTCGTCCTCCAGAATGCGAGCGTAGGTTAAGTACCGCCGCTTGTGTTCCTACATTTCTCTTGAAACGAAGCTTGTGTGCCTTAAGATCGGCCTCTACCATGTTCTTCTCATTCTTCTGGAGCTAATTCGTGCCAGTGCTTTGGTACCAGGAATTATTAAACTGATGAAATGAAATGTCGTGTGGCGAGGGCCTCCCGATGGGTAGACCCGATCGCCTCGAGCAAGTATTTTGAGTTGACGCCACTCCTGCGACTTGCGCGTCAATGAGGAGGAAATGATGATGAAGAAGACGATACAAACACCCAGTACCTTGATCGGAGAAAATCTCCTGCCGGGAATAGAACCCGGGCCCCCTGGCGTGACTAGCCGGCGCGCTGTCCACTCAGATATCGTGGCGGACATGGGAGTGATGATTCGTTAGTATTCTCACTTGCCGGCACCAGCGATTTACATCAGGAAATCAATTGAATAAACTACATAATCGCACACGACGAAATATCTTGCGAGAGTTGCTGACTTGGCTGTGCCTCCAGCATGCGTGGGTGGCGTGTGCCCTGAGGGGACCAGACTCCGAGGTTAACGAACGTGGAGGCGGGGTCGCCTGCGTCGCACGCTTCCGCCCTCTCAGTATGCGGAGCCCGCTGCCGTGCTGGGTCCCTTCCGGCAGTTGGGGCCGCCGCGCCAACTCGCGAGCAGTCCGCCCCCGGCGGTGGTCGTAAACAAGACTCAGCCGGCAGCCTCCGGGACGTGTCTGTGCGAGGGAGGAACTAAGGACTGGGCACTGCCAGGGTTCTCGCGTTTACTGCTGGAACGTGAAGAGACAGCTAACTGCCGAAATCCGTCTTGAAACACGTTCATACGAGGGGAGTTACATAAGTAACGGAAGACATTTTTTCTCAGACAACTTCGGCTGAAAAAATACGGAATTTGTTGAGGGACATAGAGGAATTTTCCGCTGAAGCCCATACGTTTCACGAAGTTCCAGCAGGTAGAGGCGCTATGAGTAGCCTTTTAAATGGCGCCTTTAACGGATATGAGTTCCAAGCAGAAAGTTGTCTTTGAGGTTCTTTTGGCGGAAAACCAGAGCATCGTAGATATTCGTAGGCGCTTGCAGAATGTCTACGGAGACCCGGCAGTGAACAAAAGTTCGTTGAGTCGTTGGACGAGCAGTCTGTCATCATCGCAACAAGGGTGGCGCAGTGGGTGACGCAACTGCCCAGTAAGCTTGAGATCTTGGGTTCCAACCCCGGTACAACACACATTTTCATTCGTCGCCGCTGATTCCGCATAAAGTCCGGATGCAGCTGACTTCTATACTCCCCTTCCCTTATTTTCTCCGCCTCCACGATCAATTTACATAGTTTACTGAAATTTTACCGACACTACCACCCTGTGTTGACATACAGGCCTACTAGTGCGAGAAACATGGTTTGCTGTGCACTCTAGTTTCAATATGGTCATCTGTTCCATGTACGTGTGGCTTGCAGGCTGCGATTCACCTGGTGGCTATGACTGTTTCAAGGTAACTTGCGATATTTCTTTTGTCTGTGGTCCCTTTTATTTTTGCTTTCACAAATTTTTCTTGGTTTTTGTCCTTTCAGGCTTATACATTTGGTTTTGTTTTAATGTATTTTGTTCGACAGAGAAACACACATTCCCTTTTTGTCAACCTTGGCATATTTCGAACTCTGCTTTTCCATCGAACTGTGTATATCCCATTGGGAAAAGCAATAGAAATAGAGGACATTACTAGATTACTCACTTGCAGACTTAATAAACATCAAGAATTCTACCAGCAAATTACACTTTGGCCCACAAGTGAAGTTCTTAAATCACAAGGGCAAGATGACTAAGGAAATTCGAAATGGTGTGTTGGCTCTGAGCACTATGGGGCTTAACATTTATGGTCATCAGTCCCCTAGAACTTAGAACTACTTAAACCTAACTAACCTAAGGACAGCACACAACACCCAGTCATCACGAGGCAGAGAAAAATGGTGTGTTGTATTATTTTTATTCTCCGTTATTTTCGTAATAAATAATGATTGAAAACCAATTGATTTACTTTATCTAGTGCTTACGGTCTTTTCAAATTCGTACTACAAGTTTGGTATCCGCCATTACTCGGCCGCCGGCCGACAGCGGCATCCGTCAACATGCACAAAGCGCGCCCAGCCGCGCAGCTGCAAAGATAACACACGCGGACTGGGCATATAGATTCACCGACCGACCGCGTAGTCCATTTCGAGATGACCACTAGAGGGCCAGTGTCCCGAGATGGAAGCGAATCTCCACTCTGCCCCTGGCGCCAACACATGCTGTATTCCAGGACTACCAGCATGGTATGTAGCCCACTGCAACAGCATCGTAGAGCCAGTCCTACGCCAGCCTTCGCTCGTACTTGTGACTGGTGACCGCAAGTACTAGCAACCTGTGAAACTTAGGACACTGCCTCAACGACCTCATATTTGAACTAGAGTGCCCTGGACAGTACTTGCTATGGAATGTGAAGTGCTATTGAGAATCAGTATCGTTGTGGATAAATCATTTAAGTATTTTGGATGTTACTGTGTTATTCTGATATAACAATAAGCAAACCCTCAAAGTAATAAACGAATAATTGCTTCTACCCAAGAAAGTACTAAAAACACAATCTGCTTTCGTCCATGCAGAAAGGACTTTGATCCAACACAAAAAAACTTCAGACGAACATTATTTTTAAACAACACTGTACCTGTTTTCTGTTGAAACTAGAGTTGTGAAACCACCTTAAGCTTCTGTAGACTAGCATGCGGAAGTGTTTTCATAGTAGCTTTGGTCAGATAAGATCGTAGCCGAATTACTTTTATGTAGAGTGTGTTGCATTCCCATAGGGCGTTACCTCATAACGATCACTTCTTTGCATAAGTGATCAATGACTTTGTCAATACTCCTGGAAGTGATGAACTGTCTAGAAAGTGAGGATATATAAAGGGCATAATGTGAAACAGAGGGATGTTGTAGAAAGAATAAACAAAACAATACAGGTCTATCACATAGCGCTTGAAAATTTAATTTCCTAAAAAAAATCGCTAAATAAAAATGTATCAAACATATCTCCACTACTTCATCGAACGTATATAAACTTGTTTCAGTTAATCATAAACAGCTTGCCTTTGATCATGATGAAGAATGATCTATTCCCAACCAAATAACAACAATAATTATGTTTTTTTCATGATCATTTAAACTGTACTTGCGTCAAAACAAACTTCTTTGGTTACATGATAGAGAAATAATTACGCGATCAAATAATTTGTGTTACTTATAAAATGTTATAAATATTCTGTAAGAATATAGAATGCGAAAAGGACTAACACTGAATAACGTACAATTCTAATTACGTGCTAAAGAAACAACCAGAAAAAAAGCAGAGGAAAGCGTCGGCTTCCATTCTCTCTTACATATTCACTTATACTTCTTTCCCTACCATTTTACCAATACTGCCAGTAATCCTACCATTTACTACGTATCAAAATTACCGAACCGTACTTATGGCAGAGCGCATCTCTAGTTAAAACCAACTACGAGAAATAAAAGATGCTGAACAGTGCTGTGTTACGAAAATGAATGATTTACTGTTTGAGGCTTTCCCGGCGTTGCATCTGCTTGATAGGTTCTCGGGACTTACGCCGGATAATATAGTAGAAGCCGCACAATATTTCAGCGAGACAACTGCCCGCCATCTTCAGGTTCTACTGTCGCGCCGCTGAGAAACGCGCCAATTGATATGCTGGCTTTCTAGAACAGCGCGGGCGCCAGCGGGGCATAACGTCATCGAAGACCAATCGTAGACAGCGTCGAATACCAGAGTCCTCTGCTGGAGAAACGGGTCGCGGTCTGCGGAAGCGCGCCGCGGCGCGGGAAATGCGGTCGGGAGCGACGGACCCCGTTCGCGCGCGCGAGGTGTTGGCGCGCGATTTAAGCATCTACGCTAAGGCTTCCCATCTGCGTTGACTCGGTGCGGTTGCTAATCTGTGGCTGACGATTCCTTAGTGCTGCCAAGGCTGGTTCCCAGGCTTTGCTCAGGTGAAACCCCGTGTCTCTGTTTATTAGGTCACTGCTTATACGTATTTCGACCGCCTCTTTGATGATGGAGTCCCAGTAGGTGGAAGCATGCGAGAGGATCTTGGTTTCTTCATAATTCATGCCGTGTCCCGTGTCAAGGCAATGTTGGTGGGCAGAATTTTCAAGAAACACCGGATTAAATGTGTTTTCCGGCCTCCAGCAAAAGTGAAATCGATGCTAGGCTCTGTTAAAGACAACCTCGGCCTGAGGAGACCAGGAATATACAAAATCCCGTGCCAGTGTGGGAAATCGTATATTGGCCAGACGTGTCGTACGGTCAAAGACAGATGCGACGAACATAAACGTCACACGAGGTTGGGTCAGCCAGAGAAATCTGCGGTTGCTGACTCTGGTATTCGACGCTGTCCCGAGAACCTATCAAGCATGAGTGATTTAGTTTTTTTTTTTTTTTTTTTTGCTCGCAGTCAGTTTTAACGACATGTCATTGCGTTTAAACCAGTAGACAAATTGCTTCTCTTATAAATGTTCTCTCTCCTTACATATAATTTTAAATTAAATTAGCAGACAGGACAATGCTCTTTTTGTTTTATTCCCCACAGTCGGTATTAAGATAAACGGTAGTGTTGATTTATGGCTGACCGGCTTATGAGCAGAAAACTACCACAAAACTGAATCGTCCACAACTTCGTAACCCTACTCGTTTACGGATTAAAACCATGCGAACTACTGTCATTGAAACTACTGTCCTCGCAAATCTGGCTGCTGGCGAGATCTCTCACACACACGTGTACCAATCATCCGAACCGATTTACGCATTCATTTTAAGCGACTTCAATTTCGAATCAAGATTTCCTTTGCAACACAAGTAAACAAGGCAGAGAACTTGGAGGGAAAGAGGGAAGCAGATGAACATTGTGGCGGGGAGGTAGGATGCGCCGTTATCAGCGCCCGCACAGATCCCCAACCTTTGCTCAGTCCTGTCTCGCCACTTTCATGAACGATGATGAAATGTTGAGGACAACACAAACACCCAGTCATCTCGAGGCAGATGAAAATCCCTGACCCCGCCGGGAATCGAACCCGGGACCCCGTACGGACGATGGAGACTGTGGGGAGGAAGTTAATGACAGAGACAGGGAGGAGGAGGTAACGTACAAAGAGAAGAAGGGGGGAAGGGAGGAGGAGAGTTCGGCAGAGAGCTGGAGATTAGATTGTATATCCAATTCCTATACGTGTTCAGCAACAGTGAATCACAGCCGGCTTCGCTTATATATAATATGCACAAGAATCGAGGGAGGCAGTATTTCGCCCATATTTTTCGAATTATCCATCGAAGATGCAATGATAAAAATTAAATACCTGTTCAAGAATGGAATTAAAACTCCGCTGGTGACGCTGTAACCCTCAGTATTAAAAAACTATTCAAATGTGTGTGAAATCTTATGGGACTGCTAAGGTCATCAGTCCCTAAGCTTACACTCTACTTAACCTAAATTATCCTAGGGAAAAACACACACACACCCATGCCCAAGGGAGGACTCGAACCTCCGCCGGTACCATCCGCACAGCCCATGACTGCAGCGCCCCTAACCGTTCGGCTAATCCCGCGCGGCACCCTTAGTGAAAGCGACGAACAATAACTGGATCAGCTTATTGGAATGGTCTAATGAGTACAGCATGTAAATTTACAGTGAACCACAAAAATATAAAAGCAATGAGAAGTAGTAGCAACGAAAACAGAATTAATCTTAACATAAAAACTCATCGTTAAGCAGACGAAATTAAGGAATTCTGCTACCTTGGAAGATAACCCATGATAAACGAAGCACCGAGGACTTGCTGTAAAAAGCAGACCAGCAGTGGCAAAAAAGACATCCTGGTCAAGTGACATCTTCTGGTATCAACATAGAACTTAATCTGAGGAAGAAATTTTTGTGAATGTTCGTTTGGAGCATAGCACTGTTTGGTTGTGAATAATGGACTGTGGGGGTACCGGAACCGATGAGAAGATCTTAATCTGAGGAAGATATTTTAGAGAATGTACTTTTTGGGCACAGCACTGATTGGTAGTGAATAATGGACTGTGAGGTTACCGGAACCGATGAGAAGCGATGCATTTGAGATGTGATGCTACAGAGTAATTTTGAAAATAAGTAGACTGATGAGGTAAGCAATGAGGTGGAATGGAATATATGGAACACACTGACATGAAGACGGGACAGAATGACAGGACAGGTGTTAAGACATCAGGGAATAACTTCCGTGTTCGAGACAGAGCTGTACAGGGGAAAAGCTTTAGAAGAATGCCGGTATTGGGCGGCCGCAGTGGCCGAACGGTTCTAGGGTCGTCAGTCTGGAACCGCGCGACCGCTACGGTCGCAGGTTCGAATCCTACCTCGGGCATGAATGTGTGTGATGTCCTTAGGTTAGTTAGGTTTAAGTAGTTCTAAGTTCTAGGGGACTGATGACCTCAGATGTTAAGTCAAATAGTGCTCAGAGCTATTTGAAGCATTTGAACCAATGCCGATATCGGAATACATCCCGCAAATAATTGAGGACGTGCTAGTCTGAGACGAAGAGGTTAGCGCAGGAGAGGGATATGTGAGGGAAAGGAAGGAAGATTGGGTTTAGCGTCCCGTCAACATCCAGGTCATGAGGTCATTAGAGACGGATCACGAGCTTGGATTGTGACAAGTATGGGGAAGGAAATCGGCTGTGCACTTCCATAGGAGCCATTCCGGCATTTACGTGGAGCGATTTAGGGAAATCATGAAAAATCTAAATCTGGGTGGCCGGACGCGGGTCTGAACCATACTCCCGAATGTGAGTCCAGAGTGCTAACCACTACACCACCTCTCTCGGTGAGGAACTTGTAGCGGGCCTCTTCGAACCAGTGAAAAGACTGACGGGGGGAAAAAAGTGCCTTTATGTAAAAAGCTGGCACTCCGCTGTTCGTCATGTTAGCCCACAAAACTGCGGACGAGGTAGTCCTCCACCGGTTGAAACAGGCCAGAGGAAGACAAATGACGAGTGTCAATTTTCTTAACCCTCCGCATTACCAGTGGTTAGCACTCTGGACTAGTATTCGGCAAGACGACTTCCTTCCCCATCCTTCCCTAATCCAGTGGGACCGATGACCTCCCCCCCCCCCTCCCCCCCTCCCCCCCCCCCCACACACCCGTCTCCCCCAAATCAACCAACCAACCCCCGTGTTGACACATACGTGGTCGCGACGTTCCATTCGAAAAAGCCGCTTTTCGGCGCCGGCGCCAACTCCTGCTTTGACTGGGGCGCCGGCAGAGCCTCTGGCGTGGTTCACGTGTCGGCCACCGCCACCTGCTGCCTGTACTGCGACAAGTGGGGCGTGCTCGGCCGGCCACGGTCGGCGGCACCCAAGAACGCGGCCAGCCGCCCGCTATCGACCCGGCACGGGGCAACGCGTCGCGGCTCGGAGTGCTCTTTGTACAGCCTGTGCACACGGCCAGGGGAAATATTTAGCCAGCCCGCCTGTGTCCGACAATGCGACCACGGCTCGAGTGTTTGTCGGCGAGGCGCCTGCTCGCACCTTTATGAAGGCTGCGCGAGCAGGTAAATACCGCCGCAGGCGGGATAGGACGAATGCGGGACAGCGCTGGCTGAGCTTCGGTCTGCACCGCCGTCCGCACAGTGTGACCTCGCGTACACCCCTACTCGCTACAGGACTCTATTGTGGCCAAGGAAACAATGAAATCACATATCTTCTCGGAGTCTTTCGAAGTGGCAGGCGTGCACTCTGTCCTCTCGGTTCAGAACCCACGTCATTGCGAATAAAATTAGAACAAAAGCCTTTATATTCTGCCTGTCGATAGCTGTGTTTATTTTCCACAGGCGAGCGGTTTCGTGTAGTGTGACCCATCATCAAATCAGTCACACAAACAAAAGAAAAATCAAAATTTCATTCTAGTCTTCTCTTTAGAATATTACAGAGCTATATTTTCTAATCTACGGTACAAATGTTATTCAACGCAGTGTTTCTCGAAATTACACAGTAACAAGTCTTAACGAAACAGTATCACATTCGCACTCATATACTGAAGTCAAACCTGTATGCAGTCGCTTTATACCAGAATACAGAAAACATTTGACTGGTGTAAAAACCCAGTACCCTCTATATACACTAACAGGTTAAATAATATAATCCTGACATAATTTATACATAACAACTATCTACATCTACATCTACGTTTATACCCCGCAAGCCACCCAACGGTATGTGGCGGAGGGCACTTTACATGCCACTGTCATTACCTCCATTTCCTGGTCCAGTCGCGTATGGTTCGCGGGAAGAACGACTGCCGGAATGCCTCCGTGCGCGCTCGAATCTCTCTAATTTTACATGCGTGATCTCCTCGGGAGGTATAAATAGGGGGAAGTAATATATTCGATACCTCACCCAGAAACGCACCCTCTCGAAACCTGGACAGCAAGCTACACCGCGATGCAGAGCGCCTCTCTTGCAGAGTCTGCCACTTGAGTTTGCTAAACATCTCCGTAACGCTATCACGCTTACCAAATAACCCTGTGACGAAACGCGCCGCTCTTCTTTTGATCTTCTCTATTTCCTCTGTCAACCCGACCTGGTACGGATCCCATACTAATGAACAGTACTCAAGTATAGGCCGAACGAATGTTTTGTAAGCCACCTCCTTTGTTGATGGACTACATTTTCTAAGGACTCTCCCAATGAATCTCAACCTGGCACCCGCCTTACCAACAATTAATTTTATATGATCATTCCACTTCAAATCGTCCCGTACGCATACTCTCAGATATTTTATAGAAGTAACTGCTACCAGTGATTGTTCCGCTATCATATAATCATACAATAAAGGATCCTTCTTTCTATGTTTTCGCAATACATTACATTTGTCTATGTTATTATCTATCTTCTATAGATATACACTGAAGCGCCAAAGAAACTTGTACATCTACCTAATATCGTGTAGGGGACCCGCGACCACGCAACGTGCCGCAACATGACGTGTCATGGGCTCGACTAATATATGACGTCGAGCTGGTGGAAGCTGACAGCATGAATCCTGCAGGACTCTCCATAAATCCGCATGAGTACGAGCGAGTGGAGATATCTTCTGAACAGCATGTTGCAAGGCAGCACAGACATGCTCAGCAATGTTCATGTCTGGGGAGTGTTCCTGGAGCCACTCTGTAGCAATCATGGGCGTGTGGGGTGTCGCATTGTGCTGCTGGAGTTGCCCAAGTCCGTCGGAATGCACAATGGACATGAATGGATGCTGGTGATCAGACGTACGTGTCACCTGTAAGAGTCGTATGTAGACGTATCAGGAGTCCAATATCACTTGAACTGTAGACGCCCCACACAATTACAGAGTCTCCAATTCAAATTTGAAATGAGACTCGTCCGACCAGGCCACCTGATTCCGATCATATCATTGGTGTCATGCAGTCATCAATAGTACACGAGTGGGTCTTTGAAACCGAAACACCATATCGATGGTGTTTCATTGTATGGTTCGCATGCTGATACTTGCTGATGGCCCAGTATTGACATCTGAAGCAATTTTCGGAACGGTTGCACTTCTGTCACGTTGAGCGATTCACTTCAGTCGTCGTTGGTCCTCTTTTTCCGGCCGCAGCGACGTCGGAGATTTGATGTTTTACCGGATTCCTGACATTCACGGTACACTCATGAAATGGTCGTACGGGAAAATCCCCACTTCATAGATATCTCAGATATGTTTGGTCTCATCGCTAGTGCGCTGGCTACAAAACCACGTTCAAACTCAATTACATCTTGATAACCTGCCATTGTAGCGACAGTAACCTATCTAAGAACTGCGCAAGAGACTTGCTGTCTTATGTAGGCGTTGCCGCCTGGAGTGCCATATTCTGCATGGTATACATATCGCTGTATTTGCATACATATGCCTATCCTAGTTCCTTTGGCGCTTCAGTATATAAACTGTAAGCCTTTGTGGGATTTCTCTCTTTATGGCTGTGCTAATATCAGGAATGACACTAGGTATTTTGATACGGTTTTTCACTAATCGACAGATGCACGAAGAAGGTGTGTGTGTGTAAATTATAAACATATCGGCAAATCGGTTTAACTATCACAAATTTAAGTCCCCTGCCGCTGTGGAAACGATGCCATTCCCATCTAGTGGAAAATGGTAGAACCTCTTGGAACTGCAGCTGCGGGGAGGCCGCTGTGTGCTACCGCTAGAGTTTTAAAACTATCGGAAGCTACCGCAGATGACAGTAAGTAAGCGGAGATTGTGGTAGTTATCCTAGTCATTTTGGTAAGTTAAGACCATAACCACATTACTTGTATGTAGAGGTTGCATACCTATTGGGCATTACCTACTTCCATCACTTTGTTTGCGTATGCAGTCAGTGTCTTACTAGATTCCTTTACAAACTGTAAGCGGTGAACTGTCTAAACTGAGTGAGAATATATATATAAAAGTCTTCATGTAAAGGGCCTGCCTGTTACTTAAAAATAAACAGTGTTTATTGCAAAATTGAAATAGTCAATATTTAATTCTGGTTCCATTAGAAAATAGTTGATTTGTAATTTGAAACAGAGGGAAATTGTAGTAGAAATTGAAAACAATACGTTTTATCATATAGTGCCAAACGACACAATTTCCTAAATTAAGGTAAAATCAAGTAACCGCAAAAGAAAAACAATAGTTCGTCGATTGTATGTAAAATGTGTTTTTGTTATTCGTAAATAACTTTCGAACTTATCAATACTGAAAGAAAGTCTTGCCTTTAATCGTGATGAAGGTTCTAATCAGAACACGAAACAACAATAATACAGATTTTATAAATGTAAATGCATGTAAACTGTACTTGAATCAAAGGTAATTGTTTTTATTACGCAAATGCGCAGATGTTACGCGATCAATAAATTTTTATCACTTATAAAACGCAGTTTATATTTTATAAGTGTATAATACACAGTGGACTAACACTGAAAGATGTGCGGTGCTAATTACGCGCAAAACAAACAAGAAACAAAGAAGTCATGAGCTCCCAGTTTATCTGTCTCACACACACATTCTTTTCTGTTTCTCTATCAATGCTACCATTACTGCCGGTAATGCAATAAATGTCTCAAGAGCTAATTTTGAAGTTGAGGCTGTAAGCTGAGACATTGGGTAAAGTGCTTGGAAGTACATGAATTTTGTATTACACTTGCAGAATTATAATTAAAATACTATTAAAATCCTCATACTCAATACATTCAAAAAACCTCGTGAGAGAAGCTCACTATATGCGAAGATATTAAACAGAGAATTTTATAGAAACCTCTTGAATAGTTTCTGACAAAAAGATACATAAATTACTCTTTTTTTAAAAAAATTAAATTACATAAAAAATTTAAATATGTGTAGTCCAAGGAATATCATAGTAATTGTATTCATTTCATATAATGTGTGGTACAAAATTTCATTGCCATATCTTTGAAATTGTAGATTTGATGCATGTTTTAAATACTGTGTGTTTTTCACCAACGTTCCTCCTTAATTCGTCATAGTTGAACCTATTTGCACGTAACATTTATAAATTAAATACACATACCTTCCTCGTGAATCAATCTGTTGAGTAGCTACATCTTCCAGCTACTTCTCTACAAGTCATTAGAGTCATTTAACTTTTTATGGAATTTAAAATTTTATTTAAAAAAAGTAATTTATGTATCTTTTTGTCAGAAACTGTTCAAGATGATGATGATGACGTTGTTGTTTGGTTTATGGGGCGCTCAACTGCGCGGTTATCAGCGCCCATACAAATTCCCAACCTTTGCTCAGTCCAGTCTCGCCAGTTTTCAGGAATGATGATGAAATGGTGAGGACAACGCAAACTATTCAGGAAGTTTCTACAAAATTTTCTGTTTAATCTCTTTGCATATAGCGAGCTTTTCTCATGAGGTTTTTTTGAATATATCGAGTAGGAGAATGTTAACACTTTTTAATTACAATTCTGCAAGCGTAATACAAAATTCATGTAAAATTCCAAGCGCTTTACTCAATATCTTAGCTTACGCCCACAGTTTCAAAATTAGCTCTTTAGACATTTATTGGATTAATAGAAATAGGTGTGCAAAACTTGTAAGTGGGCTTGAAAACATCCAGGATACAATATGAAGGCCTCTGCCAGTGTATTAAGGGGCTGTTATCCCTTTGGCCCTGTAGAGCCTCGTGTGGCACAGATGATGAATGGTATGGTCAGCTGTTGACACCAAGTGGAAATATGTAGCCCACACTGTGCTTATCATGTCACACTGGATAGGTTCTGTGTGGTAGCCTCGCCGTAATACACTTAAGGAGTATTTGTTTAGTCAATTTTCCGAGTTAATTCGAATCAAGTAACTGTAAAGCGAAATTCACTTTTTCCTAAGAGCATCAGATAGATTTCCAGTTTGGGTGTAGATTTCTTCAGTACGTTTTCTGACTCACGTTCCCCCAACTTGTGTCGAACTGAGTATTTACCTGGTACCTTCCTTTCCTTTTGCTCCAACTCTTCAGTATATACCTTCTTGTTGATGACTAAGGATTCCACTGCATAAAGGCACTCCAATTTTATGACCGTGTTGCAGGGCTAGATTTTTGGTTTTACAGAGACTGATTATTTATTCTAAATGTCCTTCCTTGACTGATAATTCATTCCTATTTTCATGGCTCTGTTTTTGTTTCCTTCTTTATCTAGACCGTTTGGCTCTATTATTTCCCCTGAGTATTTAAATTTATTCACTCTGTTGAGTCTGTCTACCTTGTGCATAGGAATGTTGTAGTATTTGTAAAGTTCAACGTGAAAGCTAACTTCTTTACAGAAATTTGTAATTCAGCCTTCTGGTCGTCTCTTTCAGTAGATTAATTTGCTCAGTTGTCTAGTCAGTGTTTTCGGAAAAGTTTGTTAAATTATATGCAAAGGCTAGTTAGCTGAGTTTGACGTTCGCGTTTTTGTGTCTGTCTGATTTCTTGGATTTCTTTTGCTTGAAATATAAGGTTCCATTTGCTGATTACCTTCCCCAAAACGCAGCTGAAGAGCGATGAGGATCACCTTACCTTACAGGAGATTTTAATTGAAATAGTTCTGAAATATCCACACGGAATTTTATTTTAGACTCTGTGTTGATGTTTCTTCAAGTGTGGCTAAAGCATATTTGTTTGGGCCGAATCCTTCTACTATATTGAAGAGTGTTTCTCTGTCTACGGAGTCGTAGGATTTTTGGAAGTCTACAAAAGAGTACGACACGAATTTTGCTTTACACATGAGTTCCTTAAAACCAGTATGGAATGCGTAATGTTCTTCCCAGTACCGGCCATTTCTAAATTCCTCTCGGCATTCAGCGACCTAGAATCTAACTGCTCTTGCAAATCATTTTGAAGGGCCTTGAATAGATTTTGTACCTCACTGGCACTTAAGAGATTCCTCTGGACTTGTTAACATCTGCACTATTTACTTCAAGTGTTTTTGAAGTTTTGAAATCACGTAATATCACCGTTTGTGCTGTTACTTTAAAATTTTTTACTCACAATTTAATTGGGTTTTATTTATATTAGAGCTCTGAACTAAGCACATAGATTTATGTTGCTGACAACATAACTTACCGTAAAGCGCCATCCATTTAGAAATTTTGAGTCAATCTTCGTCCTGCTGATTCCTTTTAAGTGATAGGAGTGAACTACTTCGTGGTATGTGATTTTCATAATGACACTGTTTCTATGATTTAATATCAAATTACTGTTGGTTTGGTACTGTACATCTCTTTTTTTCTTCCTTCATCATTTATATGGATGTGAAGACAGTCTCCATCACAAAGCGAAACTGGTAGCACACATAAAACATTGTAACCGACCAAGACGGCGTATTTTTTCATTGCAATTGCAGTTGTCACTGTTCCGAAAAACATGATATTTTCAAATATCAATCTAGAGTTTTGACTATATTACTTCATTTATTAAGTATTAGCAATGAATTTCTTTGGTAGTTGTAAATTCTGTAATGTATTTGTTCGCCAGCATGCACAATACTTTATTGTCCAGTAATGCTGGACAGTAGTCTAAAAATTCGAAACAAGTACCATAGCTGCATATATTATCACTGAAACAGTTACAGAAAGGAAACGTTTTGCTTACCATTTGGTATGATCTCTTAAATCATCATTTGTACATTAAAACATGACTAATGAGTACACTATTCTTAGTAGGTATGCACATATTCGTAGGTTCCGGCTGTGATCGTGACATCGTTTTGGACTGAATAGAAAGCACGTTATGAAACTACGTATTGAGTGAATGGCTAACGGACATCGTTACTAGAAAGGGATC
This sequence comes from Schistocerca piceifrons, assembly GCF_021461385.2. Classification (NCBI taxonomy): domain Eukaryota; kingdom Metazoa; phylum Arthropoda; class Insecta; order Orthoptera; family Acrididae; genus Schistocerca; species Schistocerca piceifrons. The sequence goes on along the minus strand of NC_060139.1, from coordinate 1,020,149,548 downwards.
ACAAGATTAGTGAGAGAAAACTGAAGGGAAGGAAGCGGCCGGTACCTGTTAGCGGTTCTCTCTAATACGTATAGGGTATTTTACGCTTGAATACAAAGGTTTGTTAACAAACGTGCTTATTTACGTAATAATTTTGTAGTAGCTAACGCGGCTGTTGCGGAAGATTCAAAACAGAGTTCTCCTTAACGTAAGGAAGTTGCCTAAACGAAAATACTACGCGTGTTTAAAAAAACAGTGTCACATATTTCTATAGGAGGTCATATCAGTCAAAATCAGAAGAAAAGTTGGTGTAATAATATGTCCGAAAATCAATAGCTGTTGAAATAAGAGCCAATCAATCTCCTGTATGTGGTTACCATGCATCTAGACACATTCTTAAACTCTTCTTCGCAACGAATCATTACGAATTTCTCAATACACGTGGCTCTATTTGGATTACGTTACATACATTGGTAATACGCTACTGCAACGCCTACATAACGTCGATGGATTGCGAACACAACTGATTGGTTTCAAATCAACGGTAGGCGATGCTACCGCACTTCCTCAACCAATTCATCACCCAGGCAACATTGCGGAGAGGCACTGTTGTACGATTCCTAGATAACGGAGTGGTGCACCTTCATCCATAGAAAACAATATTTGTCGTTCCGCAAACAATATTCCAATAGCGCTGGTAATTCGTCGCTGATACACATCACCTGTTAATCTGTTCGGTAAAGTGTATGGCCCTACGAGTCTGTTACCGACAGCTACTGCCCATACACTGATGCTGGAGGGATTCTGGTGTCTCACCTCTATGACTGAGTGATTTGCATCTGCCCATACCTTCGTACTATGGTAAGTTACTATACTGTATCTTGTGCATTTTTCCTCTTCAGTAAATAAAATGCAGACTGTGAACTCGGATCTTTAGCAGTCTGTTCTAGAATCAGCTGGTAGAACTGTAATCGGGGACGGTGGTCTGTTGGCCGCAGGTATTATTTTCCGGACATATAACTTTTGATAAATATTACCTCTTGAATGAATGTGACACTGTTTTTTATTTTTTTATTTTTTTTTCAAATACCCTGTATACGTTGAATTACGAAATGTCTTTAGATAAGTGGCTTCAAAGGTGATAAACATTGTTTAATACAGGAATATGGACGACAGTTGATCTGCAATTTAAAATTCATAATTTTGTAAGATTCTGAAGTCCTCTGTCCTCATATATGGAATATTATTCACGTGACGATTAGGGAACGTTTGTTTATTCATTTTCGTGATTTCAAAGCATTGAACTATGCAACATAAACTGGCGTCGAAATAAATGGGCTTTCTTGAACGTTGTGAAATTGGATAATATTAATTAACTAAAAACAAAATCTAAACTAAAAACCCAGATCTCAGCAAACCATCACAAGCTGCACCTGTGGTATGGGCAGAAGTGACTAAATCCAGCAACTTAGCGCCCACATTGAACATCCAACGGTGTAGCTGTAGTTGAGATAGCTTTCTGTATTGCACCCATTAAGCAAAATTTAGTGTACTTGTTAGATTTTTCCGTTACAAAAAGGCCATCATCAGAAGTAATTCTGACTTTCGAAAGTTCTAGCAACAAGCACTGAATCTGAATATGTGCGAATGTTTTGGTATCAATATTTAAAAAAAAAAGGTACGACTTTTATCGGGTTTTCTACAAAGCCATGGAACTAAATATCTCACGACAAAATTTCAAACGCTTCAATACAAAGGGTTGAAGGACAGCTGTTACCTGCACGACCACATGTATAGTGGCAATTAAATTATCCAGCTCACATTATGAGACTCAGTCGATCGTGTTTATCTCGCATTTGCTCCATAAACACGTGTAATGATATTCGATGCTGCCGCCTGTCCGCACTTCAAATTCTGCTATTTATTCCAGGAGCGTTATTAATGAGGACGAAAATAAGCATCGACGACTAACTCATCCATCGAAAATTGTGAATGCTTTACCGCTCTACTGTGCGACATTGGCATCATGCACAGTTTTATACAGGCGCTTGTATAAACCAGTATTTCATAGCTGCAGCTGCTAAGGTCACACATTCGACTACTTTCTGTACATTTTGCGTCTAAAAAATTCACTGAACATAGCAGTCTGGCTGTCATTGTGTATTAAAATTACGTGCACGTGCACGTAAGTATCAAGAAGCGTCTCGTGTCCTCTGACAAGTAGTGGAGCAGAAGAAAATTTTACTGCTGTGACCAGCCCAGCTTATTATGAGGACCTACGCAGTAGAGTTGCGCGTAAAAATATAGTTTAATTGAAGAATGCCGGTTTCCGCTCAGATATTATTCGATAAATACATGAAATGTATTCGCAGTTGCGAATACGAAGCACCATCAGCTGTATAAGTGAATGGTGACGACGTAAATTATTGCCGGGAGCGGACTCGATCCTGGATTTCCCGCTTTACTTGGGGTTCTCGTCATAACTGCTTCGGCTATCCGTGCTTGGCCCACTGTCATACCCACCCTTATCTATGTCGTCATTCCTCCGTTACAACCTTTATTCGGACACGTTTTGCAATTACCGGACTCAATTAGAGTTTCGCTGACTGGTATCGGCGAATAAATACAATGTAGCAGTGCCTGTATTGCATCGTTCTTCTTAACAACAGAGGCACTACAATATACAATTCGATAAATGTTTCTCAGATTTCTTATCGCGTAGGATTTGCCACTTCCTCTGCCGTCATCGTCAGACCTGTCGCGCTAAAAGGCCATGTCCTACTGTAGACTGTAATTCGCAAAATTATGTCAGACAGACTTCACGAAGTCTCGGAGCTTGCAAATGCTACAAGGGATTATGTCTGTGATCGAGAAAATTAATAATGATACAGGTTCCGTTAGCTAGTTGATAGTCCAGCTCAGTCTACTCTTCCAGCATGGAGCGCTCGATTCCACGAGACACTAGGGGTACAGCCGCTGTCCTGGAATACGTTGTTGCTCTCACGATCTCAACGGTTAGTTTGGTGAGTGAATATCGGTAGGTAGGTTTCATCAAACACAATCGTATGCTCGTAACAACAGCAGATTGGCCAAATTCCGACACTTAATGTGACATCAGTGCTCTGGGCAGCCGTTTTGAAGTCAAAAAAAATGGCTCTGAGCACTATGGGACTCAACTGCCGAGGTCATTAGTCCCCTAGAACTTAGAACTAGTTAAACCTAACTAACCTAAGGACATCACAAACATCCATGCCCGAGGCAGGATTCGAACCTGCGACCGTAGCGGTCTTGCGGTTCCAGACTGCAGCGCCTTTAACCGCACGGCTACTTCGGCCGGCGTTTTGAAGTCGTTTTCCGAAAATAAGCGCTACAGCATTCAGAGGTAGTTTAATATACTCTATGGATACTGACACGAAGGCTGTAATTTATTGGATGCCCATCTGTCTAATTTTCTTGCCTAATCGGATAATGAATTAAATTCCTTGATGCCCAGGACTGTTATTTTACATATCGTAGCTCCGAAGATATTTTGTGATAAATAGCTTACTCCGTCTTTTTGTTTCTTAGCGATGGCAAACTTAATATCTCGTTCACTACAGGCGCTCTTCCGCAACATGTTACAGACATCTAATCTCGGAATCCTAAGCATACCTAAGTTATATCGAACCCTCTGCAATCCAGAGCTGCTGTCCCGCCTATCCCAGCACTTTCCAGCCCCCCTCCAACTCCAAACTGTCCACTATATATCTCAAAGTATCTTCAATAGGCTCCTTCCTGCTGACCCACGAATCCTCCCACACGCTTGATACCAGTTGCACACGTATTGCTCGTATCCTCTCCTTAGATCGAGTCTCAGATGCCTTTCCTAGCTTCCTGACCGTTCCTCACTATTTCATGCTCCAACATCCACTTGAAAGTCTCTCTTCCCAGCCTGGAGACACCGTACGAGTATCTACGTTAATGTCAGGCCAGAGGGACAGCTGTTGGAGCGTACATGAAAAGCAGCAAACATGAACTGAATTTCACACAATAGGAGAACATATAGAAGAACTTCACAGAGGTCTAAAGAAGTTTTATTTGAAGTTGCTGGAAGAGCCTTAGATGTACCTGAATGGCAAATAGCCTCCAGAGAACTGTTAAACGAACAACATAGTCCGCAAATAGTAATCTTCTTGTTCATTTGAGGAGTAGATGTAAAGCATGTTCCGTCTTCCACGAAAGCCACCTTTCCATTGCTATTCCTATATCTCTCTTTCTTTAGGTCTATAATCTCCTACATTTCTAAACATTCTTTCTGTGCTCATCATTTCAACATTCTCCTTCAATTTGTGAACCGGTTTTTATTCTTTCAATCATGCAAAATATATATTTCGTTCTTTCTTTCTTTTCAGTAATTCCTGGTTATATTTTGGTATGTGAGCATAGGTGCTGTCGTTACTTTGTAGAAATATGTCCTGTCTTTCCTGCATTAATTGGTTAATGTTCTTCGTACAGCACTACATATTTTAAACTTGTTTAACTAATTGGAGATGGCATTATCATGTTCATAACTTACATCACATCCTAATAGTAATAGCTGAAGGGAAGATACGTGTTCAACAGATTTTTCTGTTTAGCATTATTTTAGAACGTACTGGGTATTTTTGTTTAAAAACGATTTTTTGTTTTTTTGTTTTGATAGTTTCGGGTAAAATGACTATTAATCCCAAGCGATGAGGAAACTATTGTTAATCATCCTCTGACTTTTGTGAAATTATCTGATCATCAACAAAGACTTCTTATTGTCAAAAGATTTTTTCGGTTGTTTCCAACTGCCTCAACAGCCACGTGGAATTTCGCTTAGAACTATCCCTGAGAGGTTGTGAGGTGAGGATTTAGCAGTAAAACGACTGGACCACGAAATATTTGTGCAAAAAAACTACTTTCATGTTTTAAAAGTCAGTAGTGAAATGTTATAAGAAAAATTACGATGTTTTGTTTCTTTATATACATTTATGCCGGTCATAATAAAACATTGTCTGACGGAACCTTTTTTCTAACTGGTGAAGTATGTGACAAAGCCTAAACTCCGGCCAGATTTGGTATTGTTTTCGTTTCCAGTTTTATTATTTGCAATCGTTTTACCCTTTCTTACCACCAATACCATACAGTAAGACCTAACAACAAAACAAGTAATGAATGACATGTCGACGGCCGTTGTGGCCGGGCGGTTCTAGGCGCTTCAGTTCGGAACCGCGCTGCTGCTACGGCCGCAGGTTCGAATCCTGTCTCGGGCATGGATGTGAGTGATGTTCTTAGGTTAGTTAGGTTTAAGTAGTTCTAAGGGACTGATGACCTCAGATGTTAAATCCCATAGTGCTCAGAGCCATTTGCACCATTTGAACCAATGACATGTCACAATGACACCAGTAAGTTAATACAATGTGAGTTTAAAGAGGAAAGATACAATTAGGAATTGGCTTTTATTAGCGAGTCTGGATGCGCACTAAAACTGGCCAGTATGAGAATTATATTAATGTTTGACTTCCGATCTTTCGGACACGTCCGAAAGAACAGATAACACGGGGATTTCTGTTCTTTCGGATATGTCCGAAAGAACAGACAATACGCACGTAATTGATTCGCCTGGGCGACCCCCTTCTTCAGTATGGATGCACAAGTAAGCCTGACCTCCTGTGGGAATTACAGAGCAGCGAGCACGGAAGAAATCGGCAGGAAATGCGGACTGGTGGCTCTCGGTGGGAATGTGGGTCGGCCATGAGGCGGGTTGAGATAGCCCGTTCATGGGTGGCAACGCTGTGTCCTGGATGGCGCAATGGTTAACACACTTGCCTATTAAGCAGGAGGTCACGGGTTCGAATCCTTGTCCGATTCACATTTTCACTCTTCGCGCTGATTCCGAGTAATATCCTGTTGCAGCTGACATCATTAACCCCTTCCCTTTCCTTCTCTTTCCTTTCTTACTCCCTCCACCTTCAATTTAGATATAAACTTTAGAATATCACTCACAAGGGAAACTCGCCAACACGCTTTTCTCAGATTTACTGATTAGATTGCTTAGGGGACAGACCATCAGAAACACACATCAAGCATGAAAACGGGAAGAAGCTGTACGGAACTGCGAGAAAGAAGCTAAATATAAACAGTTTACTGTCGAAGTTCAAGACACGTAACATAGAGCGAAACTGAGTAGTCTCTTGGTTATGCGTTCACGGTGTTGGAATGCGAAGGGGAGATCCGAGTTCAAATCTCCCTCATGGCCCCTCCCCCCCCCCCTCCACCCTATTACTTCACAAATTATGAATTGTCCGTCGGGCCGCGTGTCTTTTCGATGCACACACATTTGTGTCTGTGTCGGGCTGTAACATCCGTTTGCAACAGCGAGATGTAAGGAAGGGACCATCAGAGGTAGATACCTCTTACTTGCTTTGCTAGTGCCACGTGTTATGACTCTTGGTTTCCTTTTCGGAAGTTTTCACTTCTGAATTTCTTTGTTGTAACATAGTTCACACCCGTTTATTTGTAATTTCCGTGAGAGGTCTGTGCGGTTTCTTGCCTGCTCTCGCTATTCATCACATTTACTTGCGACGGTAATGCAGGGTGTTACAAAAAGGTACGGCCAAACTTTCAGGAAACATTCCTCACACACAAATAAAGAAAAGATGTTATGTGGACATGTGTCCGGAAACGCTTACTTTCCATGTTAGAGCTCATTTTATTACTTCTCTTCAAATCACATTAATCATGGAATGTAAACACACAGCAACAGAACGTACCAGCGTGACTTCAAACACTTTGTTACAGGAAATGTTCAAAATGTCCTCCGTTAGCGAGGATACATGCATCCACCCTCCGTCGCATGGAATCTCTGATGCGCTGATGCAGCCCTGGAGAATGGCGTATTGTATCACAGCCGTCCACAATACGAGCACGAAGAGTCTTTACATTTGGTACCGGGGTTGTGTAGACAAGAGCTTTCAAATGCCCCCATAAATGAGAGTCAAGAGGGTTGAGGTCAGGAGAGCGTGGAGGCCACGGAATTGGTCCGCCTCTACCAATCCATCGGTCACCGAATCTGTTGTTGAGAAGCGTACGAACACTTCGACTGAAATGTGCAGCAGCTTCATCGTGCATAAACCACATGTAGTATCGTACTTGTAAAGGCACATGTTCTAGCAGCACAGGTAGAGTATCCCGTATGGAATCATGATAACGTGCTCCATTGAGCGTAGGTGGAAGAAACTAAAATGAGCTCTAACATGTAAATTAAGTGTTTCCGGACACATGTCCACATAACATCTTTTCTTTATTAGTGTGTGAGGAATGTTTCCTGAAAGTGTGGCCGTACCTTCTTGTAACACCCTGTATATTCTTACCAAAAGACTCGTGCCCTATACCCAGTGTGTAGTATAACAACTGTCAAGATTACAGAAGGAAAACAGACACGTCAATAGCCGGAATGGCAGTTCTTAAATTTGTGAAAAAAAAGTATGGGTCACGAAGGACATTTGAACGTACATCTCCCGATTTATAGTCCAACACCATTACCACACGTCCACGCCGCTGTGGGACTGGCATTTCGCTCGATGTCGCAGGTCTTGAGCTTGCATCGTCCACTATTTCTATTTCGCTTCTGTTTTCGCGGATCAGTACAGCTTCTTCTTGTTTTCATGCTTACTCTTTGTTCAGTTTTCGACGGGCTATCGACCAGGACATTTTACCACTAAATCCGAGAGGAGTGCCGTGGGGAGTTTACATTATCAGTGACTTTCAGAAGGCAATCTAATCTAAACATGGCAACAAACGAAGTTATACAATAAAAAGTTATGTAATTTGTTAACCTCAGTCCTCGCGCCGTGCGGCTGGCGTGGCCAGGTGCTGGACCACCCATCACTGAAGCCGTCGGCACACGGGACGAGTTAGCTGACGTTAACATGGCGCTCTACGAGTTTTGCGACTTTCTGCTGTGTCTCATTGAGGAACTATTTCGTCACGCGAATCTCAAAATTATTTCTACGATGTTTCTGCGACGTGTGACGTGAAAGTAGAACCACTACAATGCAAGAAAGCTCCCTACATCACAAGGAGAAAGCTTGAGGCGCGCAGAAAGCAAGACACTATATTTTAGTGGACTTTATGTTACACCTTACATCCCATTAATATATGTCGTTTCTTAAGCACCAGGACCGGCCTCTGTGGCCGAGCGGTTCTAGACGCTTCAGTCCGGAACTACGCTGCTCCTACGGTCGCTGGTTAAAAAGATGGTTCAAATGGTTCTCAGCACTGTGGGACTTAACATCTGATGTCATTAGTCCCCTAGAACTTAGAACTACTTAAACCTAACTAACCTAAGGACATCACACACACCCATGCCGAGACAGGATTCGAACCTGCGACCGTAGCGGTCGCGCGGTTCCGGACTGAGCGCCTAGAACCCCGAGACCACCGCGGCCGGGTAATGCTACGTAAATACACTCCTGGAAATGGAAAAAAGAACACATTGACACCGGTGTGTCAGACCCACCATACTTGCTCCGGACACTGCGAGAGGGCTGTACAAGCAATGATCACACGCACGGCACAGCGGACACACCAGGAACCGCGGTGTTGGCCGTCGAATGGCGCTAGCTGCGCAGCATTTGTGCACCGCCGCCGTCAGTGTCAGCCAGTTTGCCGTGGCATATGGAGCTCCATCGCAGTCTTTAACACTGGTAGCATGCCGCGACAGCGTGGACGTGAACCGTATGTGCAGTTGACGGACTTTGAGCGAGGGCGTATAGTGGGCATGCGGGAGGCCGGGTGGACGTACCGCCGCATTGCTCAACACGTGGGGCGTGAGGTCTCCACAGTACATCGATGTTGTCGTCAGTGGTCGGCGGAAGGTGCACGTGCCCGTCGACCTGGGACCGGACCGCAGCGACGCACGGATGCACGCCAAGACCGTAGGATCCTACGCAGTGCCGTAGGGGACCGCACCGCCACTTCCCAGCAAATTAGGGACACTGTTGCTCCTGGGGTATCGGCGAGGACCATTCGCAACCGTCTCCATGAAGCTGGGCTACGGTCCCGCACACCGTTAGGCCGTCTTCCGCTCACGCCCCAACATCGTGCAGCCCGCCTCCAGTGGTGTCGCGACAGGCGTGAATGGAGGGACGAATGGAGACGTGTCGTCTTCAGCGATGAGAGTCGCTTCTGCCTTGGTGCCAATGATGGTCGTATGCGTGTTTGGCGCCGTGCAGGTGAGCGCCACAATCAGGACTGCATACGACCGAGGCACACAGGGCCAACACCCGGCATCATGGTGTGGGGAGCGATCCCCTACACTGGCCGTACACCACTGGTGATCGTCGAGGGGACACTGAATAGTGCACGGTACATCCAAACCGTCATCGAACCCATCGTTCTACCATTCCTAGACCGGCAAGGGAACTTGCTGTTCCAACAGGACAATGCACGTCCGCATGTATCCCGTGCCACCCAACGTGCTCTAGAAGGTGTAAGTCAACTACCCTGGCCAGCAAGATCTCCGGATCTGTCCCCCATTGAGCATGTTTGGGACTGGATGAAGCGTCGTCTCACGTGGTCTGCACGTCCAGCACGAACGCTGGTCCAACTGAGGCGCCAGGTGGAAATGGAATGGCAAGCCGTTCCACAGGACTACATCCAGCATCACTACGATCGTCTCCATGGGAGAATAGCAGCCTGCATTGCTGCGAAAGGTGGATATACACTGTACTAGTGCCGACATTGTGCATGCTCTGTTGCCTGTGTCTATGTGCCTGTGGTTCTGTCAGTGTGATCATGTGATGTATCTGACCCCAGGAATGTGTCAATAAAGTTTCCCCTTCCTGGGACAATGAATTCACGGTGTTCTTATTTCAATTTCCAGGAGTGTATAAGTACGTTCTATATCAGAAATGAGTTCGCTTTCGTCTTATAACATGTTCAAAGAAAATGAATTTCTTATTTATGTGCACCACAAACAGAACGACGTGACTAGCATTAGGACAAGGGAGTAAATGTGCGTTTTAATAGAGCTAACGTGGGAGTTCTATGTGCGTCCATTTCTGTCCCGTGTGCCGACAGCGCTTTGTCTCGTGACGTGGTATTATTTCGTCTGCGTACAAGTTAGCGTGAGCTGCTTCGTTCCGAGTGCCGAAATCTTAAGCGTCCAGCAGTGAACATGGTAAACTCCACAAGTTTCAGAGCTCTGAACATATATTTATAAAAGCAGTATTAGATAAAAGCTATTAACCTCTTAAAAACATAGAACAGCCCACAATCAAAACCAATAACGGGGATCGTTCTGATAACCCAAAGGCAAATCCAGTGGGATTTGTTAGCAATTTTACAACTAATGTAGGTTCATTCTTTCAAAGAAAAAGACAGCTACTAGCCACTATTAAACCTCCTTGTTTATGTAAGTATTTATGGCGCTATTTATTTAAATATTTAGCATTATTGATAAAGGCTGATTGCTGGCCCTTTCTTTCAAAGAAGCAACCTACAATTTGTACAGAGCCACGATGTCAAAGTGTCAGTTTACGACAAAGTATCGTTTACAAATAATATTAGCAATACCACTGGAACTAGACTACATCGCTCCAACGTTGCAGAAACAGATGAAGCTTGGCAAGACAGATTTACACAAGCCTAATCTCACAGAAAGACACCAGTAATTCGTTGAGTAAGACCAGAACGCTGAGGACAAGTCTTCTGAGAGACTTTTAGCCAAATTAATTGTCCTTGTTGATCCTCTGATAGTACGTGGGATGAAGTCGCCAAACAACTAGTTCCTTAGCCAGCCTCTACTCGAGACTAGTCCGTGCCTTCGGACTAGAGCACATCTGGTCAGCTGCAGCACGAAAACTCCACGGCTGACTGAGAGCCTGCATGCGTGGACAACGCTCTAAAAGCGGGCACAGCGCACTCTGGCGGGGACTCCGTGACACTACATGCTAGGCGGGTAAGTCAGAGATGATGATGATGATGATGATGATGATTTATGGATGACTGCGGTAAACAGCAAGGTTATCAGCGGCCCTTGGATTACCGATGTACCGATGTGTATGGTGAAAATCTGTTAAAAAGTAAGAATAAAACAGAAGGCCAAGTTTCATTCTCCTACAAGAATTGAAAAGCATCCCCAAGAAGGAGAGTTTCAGAAACGCCAGTAATAAAATACCGACGAGGCACAACAGAATAACTAGATAAAATCATGGATGAAATGCCACTAAAGAAACTTTAAAAAGGGACAGATAATGGTAGTTTTGTGACTACTCATGAGTAATGAATGACCGTGCCATCCTGTGAAACATTAAAATCTCACACCCAATATTTTGCGAAGAATACTGGTCACGAACAACGTTCACTCATTATCATTTCAGAGGGCAGATGCTATGGGAGACTCAGATCAACACTCAATCGTCGTATAAAATACACTCAATTAAAATATGTCGTACTGATAGCTGCGTCCCGCATCTGTGACATACTGGAGGCTCCTCGAAACACAAGAGGAAGGCGTGTGTCAGTTGGTAATGTCCCTCTCTAAGCCGTGTAAGGGCTACTGATTCAGACCGTCATGGGCGGAAACAGGTAAACCACGGTCGCACCGAAGGTTTCACGGAACCTAGTGTATTATTCCTCACTTCTAGTAACTGAGCCTCTGGTACCACGCGCCGCGTAATTTGAATCCCCGCCAGACGTCATGAACGTCGAAGACCCATAGAGATCGCTGCACCGTGAGCTGTGGCGGCTCGCGCCTCCTGACCCGCTTTCAGTGTGGGGGCGTCACAGTGGAACACGTGGTCCCAGCGGCCAATAGCGGCGCCCCCGAGAGCGTACTTAAGCGCCGGACACTCGCTCATCCAGTCGACCGCCACCTCGCCTGGACTCCCCATCTCCTTACCATCCAAAACAAAGCTCACAACCGCCTCCGCCTCCTGAAACTCCTGTCCGGCTGGACGTGGGATCTGCATCCTTCCACCATCCTTCACACCTACAATTCCTTGATCCGCTCCATCCTCTGTTATGCCAGCGTAGCTTGGATTTCCGCCTCTCCCCGGTTCTACAAAGCCCTCCAAATCCTCGAACGCTATGCACTCTGCCTCGCCTTCCGCATCCGCCTTCCGTCCCTCACGCGCATCCTCTACGACATCATACCCTTCTCCCACCTTCCCCTTTTCCTTGAACACATCCGCACACTATATATTGTCCGCCGCCTTGATCACCCTCATCCCCTGGTGTCTCCCTTTCTCTCCACCCCCAACCAGTTGCCGCACCTTTACCGTTGTGTCCCACCCTCTCTCCATCTCCAAACCCTTCATCTCCTTTCCCAATGCAGCTTCCACCGTCTACCCCTCCCGGATGATGAGCTTCGCCCTGGCATCTACCCTTCCTACCACATCTAACCCCATCTTCCTGCCTCCTCCTCAGGGCTCCCTCTCCTCCCCCTCCCTCCTCCTGAGCGGCTGCCCTCTCCTACTCCCCCTCCATCTCTTGTGCCTCCTTTCAGTGTCTGTGCACTCCCTCCTGCCCTGTCTTCCCTCTTCATCTCCCGCCCCACGTGTCTCCTGCCTCTTTGTGTACCCACTGATGCTCCTCCTCTCTTCATCCCGCCGCTTCCCCTGCTGCCCCTTGCTCTCCCCTCCTTTTCCATCCTCTCTGCCCTTTCCCTCGACAGGTCCCCCCTGGCAGTTTTATTCATCGTCATGTGTGCTCCAAGTGGGTTTTAAGTGTGTTGTTCTGGAGTGTTTCTACTGCTGTGGCCAACGTTCAGTGTCTTCTATGAGTTTTGAAGAATCGCTAACAGTGTTTTTTAACTTTCTGGAGACTTTATTTTAACTGTCCTCCATGAACGTCTCCATTTTTAGTCTATATTGTTTACCTACTTTTTCTCCCGTTATTCTGTTTTAAGTTCCCATTTATCGCCTTATGTATTGTGCCGCTGACAGCCCTCCCCTGCCCATATGGAGCAGGGGAACGAAATGACAATTAAAAAAAAAAAAAAAAGCTCATCCAGTCAGTCTTATCTCGCTTACGTCGGTTTAAACCTCGCTTGCTCTAGACTGCTTTCTTCCTGGTTCGTGTACGAGTTTTTTCCTTGTGACTCTCTTGTTCGGTCTTCTCGTATTCGTTCTGTCCTACGTTGGTTGTGTCCGTCCTTTTCCATTGTGTTGTTGTTTGTGGGCCTCTCCGTGGGTCCCGCCACGCCTTTCGTCAGTGCTAGGCTGCGACCGTCCTGGTCGCAGTTACAACACAGCCTCCCATCATGGCATGTCTTTCCTGATCGCAAATGAAGTGGCAGCTTCCAGGACACCGAACAGCGAGCAGGAGGAGGAAGGGAGCAAGCTGCATTAACGAGTTAGTTTCCCCGAATCACAGTGTTCCCCGAACCCAGCAGAAAATGATTTCCTCCTCTTGCTTTTGCAAGAGGAGAGCGTCCTCCACTTCTTGCACCATTCGATATACTCGACACATCTGTTCAGTAGTGCGAAGGGCACTTGAGTATCTGAACTGATGAGGAATTTCTTGTCATAACGCCTTCTCATACACTTCACTGCCCTCAGCATAGCAAACAATTCCCCGTAACAAACTGGAAACTGCTCTGAGAGCACTATCCTTAGGGCGATGTCGGGGAATACGGTAGAACCGAAGAGAAAATCTCTCTGCTTAGACCAATCCGTGTAAACAGTAATAAAATCTATGTGCCAATGTAAAATCTTTTTAAATTTAATTGTAAAAATATAGTCTTGGGTACAGTGCTTCCTATAAGCAGTAGCCAAAAGTAATCTGAGCCTTGTTGGTAGCCAGAGGGATGCCCTACTCTAGCTTTGGACCTTAATGCCCTCCCCCCCCCCCCCCCCCCTCTAATTGCACGGATCCCAAATGGCCTCGTTGTCTGTGGCTGTTCCAGTGGCGGCTGCGTGACGTATCTGGATGCTGGCCATGTAGGAACGGAAAATGCGCCATATACTTGGCGTACCACGAGAAGAAGGCGTCGAATAGAAAGCGGAGGCTCACCAGCCTCCTCACACAGGCTAGCAATAAGACTCGTGCGACGGGCCCCTATTGACAGCATGATACCCTCGTGATGAACCACATCCAGCATTTTGAGATATGAAGGCCTTGCTGACACAAAGCCCTGGGAACCCGTATACAACGCCCTATAAAATTGCAGCCATGTCATTTCCCCAAGACCTATGAACTACGCATTCAAAGTTGTTTAAGGCCTTGAGACATGTCGCTTTCAGTTCTTTAAGGTACGATAGCCATCTTAGCTACTCATCAGTAGATGTTTTACCCAAATATTTCACTTTTGCTTGAAAGTGAGACCGGCATCTGCCAGTTTTAAAACTAGAAAATTAAAAAGAGAGCGGCAGAGATTAAAATCAACGCAAACAGTTTTCTACAAAGAGAATTTAAAACCTTTGGTGTAGGACCATTCATCCAACCGCCTGATCGTCTGTTGCAATTGCGAATAGCCGTTGCGATGTTGCAGGACGCACAGAAGACGGAGAAATCGTCCGCAGACAAGGAAGACAATACGGGACGTCACATTATGGACGTAATACTCTCTATTGCAATGGCAAATGCCGTGACACTTAAAACACTCCCTTGATGGACACCATACTCCTGCTTAAAACGCTCAGAGAGGACATTTCCGATCTTGTACAGGGTGTTTCAAAAATGACCGGTATATTTGAAACGGCAATAAAAACTAAACGGGCAGCGATATAAATACACCGTTTGTTGCAATATGCTTGGGACAACAGCACTTTTTCAGGCAGACAAACTTTCTAAATTACAGTAGTTACAATTTTCAACAACAGATGGCGCTGCGGCCTGGGAAACTCTATAGTACGATATTTTCCACATATCCTCCATGCGTAGCAATAATATGGCGTAGTCTCTGAATGAAATTACCCGAAACCTTTGACAACGTGTCTGGCGGAATGGCTTCACATGCAGATGAGATGTACTGCTTCAGCTGTTCAATTGTTTCTGGATTCTGGCGGTACACCTGGTCTTTCAAGTGTCCCCACAGAAAGAAGTCACAGGGGTTCATGTCTGGCGAATAGGGAGGCCAATCCACGCCGCCTCCTGTATGTTTGGGATAGCCCAAAGCAATCACACGATCATCGAAATATTAATTCAGGAAATTAAAGACGTCGGCAGTGCGATGTGGCCGGGCACCATCTTGCATAAACCACGAGGTGTTCGCAGTGTCGTCTAAGGCAGTTTGTACCGCCACAAATTCACGAAGAATGTCCAGATAGCGTGATGCAGTAATCGTTTCGGATCTGAAAAATGGGCCAATGATTCCTCTGGAAGAAATGGCGGCCCAGACCAGTACTTTTTGAGGATGCAGGGACGATGGGACTGCAACATGGGGCTTTTCGGTTCCCCATATGCGCTAGTTCTGTTTATTGACGAAGCCGTCCAGGTAAAAATAGGCTTCGTCAGTAAACCAAACGCTGCCCACATGCATATCGCCGTCATCAATCCTGTGCACTATATCGTTAGCGAATGTCTCTCGTGCAGCAATGGTAGCGGCGCTGAGGGGTTGCCGCGTTTGAATTTTGTATGGATAGAGGTGTAAACTCTGGCGCAAGAGACGATACGTGGACGTTGGCGTCATTTGGACCGCAGCTGCAACACGGCGAACAGAAACCCGAGGCCGCTGTTGGATCACCTGCTGCACTAGCTGTGCGTTGCCCTCTGTGGTTGCCGTACGCGGTCCCCCTACCTTTCCAGCACGTTCATCCGTCACGTTCCCAGTCCGTTGAAATTTTTCAAACAGATCCTTTATTGTATCGCTTTTCGGTCGTTTGGTTACATTAAACCTCTGTTGAAAACTTCGTCTTGTTGCAACAACACTGTGTTCTAGGCGGTGGAATTACAACACCAGAAAAATTCTCTGTTGTAAGGAATAAACCATGTTGTCTACAGCACACTTGCACGTTGTGAACAGCACACGCTTACAGCAGAAAGACGACGTACAGAATGGCGCACCCACAGACTGCGTTGTCTTCTATATCTTTCACATCACTTGCAGCGCCATTTGTTGTTGAAAATTGTAACTACGGTAATTTCGAAAGTTTGTCCGCCTGAAAATGTACTGTTGTCCCAAGCATATTGCAACAAACGGTGTATTTCTATCGCTGCTCGTTTAGTTTTTATTGCCGTTTCAAATATACCGGTCATTTTTGAAACACCCTGTATCTAAAATATCAGTCAGAGGAAACCCCCACTGATAGAGCTCCGAGAAAATATTATGCCTCCAGGTAGTATTATAGACCTTTTCGAAATTGACGAAAAAACCGATAAGGTGTTGCTTAAGAAGGAAAGCTTGTTGAACTGCTGCTTCGAGCAGGGCCAGGTTATCGATACGATAGCGCAACAGCCCTTATCGATAGAAACCGACACCCGATTTCATTCCATTAATTTAGAAAAATAGTTATGAAAACAGAAGAGAGGGAACGCAGTTTTATTCTCAATTCCACTTTAGAGTTATATGTTATTTCCCCTAAAATAAAACTCTTCTTACGTAATGAGTGCTGGCGGGGTAGATACTTTACAAACTTGACAAGTACAGTCAGCTACGTGGCTCTCGATTCGTTCCGTATTTTCTTTATTCCTTGAAGTTTTGAAGTTAAGTCCATCACTTAACTACGCAAAATTGAATTACAAGACTAGGCAGCTTACAACCAGAATGCATAACTACATGGCGGTGTGGTTTTCACTGACCTGTTGCGTACAATGTAGTGAGTTTTCTGACGTATGCAAGTAATTTTTAACGTCTATTACTGCTGAGGTAGAGCGCACTCCTCTTTACGGCTTCAACGACGCAGCTTATGTGGATTCGCAACAAATTTTAGGGAAGGTAACAGCACGGTAACATGTCCTGCCATGTGACATTTTTCAAACATCAGCCCTACAGCCCAAAATATAAGCAAATGCCAAATTATGGTGTAATTCATTTGTTTATTATGACTGTCGTATCATATGCTCAGAACGTTGACTTTGAGTAGTGACACCTGTTAGAACTATTTCTCTCATCAGTTGTTCTTCATTTTCGTACAAGAATTTTACTGTTTCTTAATAGGAGTAGATTGGTTCACGCGCAAAGACTTTACGCGGTACGGTAGTTTCATTTGGGTTGCCCGCCCAGCAGGCGTTAAGCGGCTAGGCGACGTAAGCCTTAAGGCTACAGCCACAATTTCAGACTGGCCTATAGACGGCCTCACCTTTGTCGTGGGCGGAAACAGATCGTTACTCGGTATCATTCCTCCCATCAGGTATTTATGGGGGCTGCGGAACCGCCTTAATTTGCAAACTACCACTGGACGGGGAACCTGAATGCACAACTAGATTTATAGAAACGTTTTTGCCTCAGTCATCTCTTCTAGATTCGAACCATCGTTTTAATAATAACAACTTCATTCAGGGTGTCCCAGAAATGTTGCGAGAAACGTCGAGGTATTGTAGGAGGTGTTCTGAAAAAGAAACTGAAGATAGGAACCAGTGTCTAGAAACGTCATCTGACGATGCTACAGAGCATCGAAGTTATAGGCGCCGTGCCGGCGCCTGCCTTCAGACCATCCCATCGGCAGCAAAAGTGGCTTTCTATGGTGATGGACCGTAGGCAGAACATCCCACAATCGGTCACGAAATGGAAGCCACAGTGAAAATCAAAATTGTTTTCATAGATGGCAGCTGACTGTGCTTTCTGATAATTCTCTATGCTGGTCTATAGCGCGTAGCCTGCGCCCAAGTGTTGTCCTCGTATCCAGCGTTTCATGTGAACAGAGATGATACTCAGGACGATCCAATTAAGGCTGGGTTGTGGGTGATCGAACACTTCCCATCGAAACGGCTGCAGGAGCGTCTTCACTGCCCCTGCAGAGTGCGGCTGAGAATTGCTGTGAAGAAGGAAGTGCGTGCAGTTGTGTTATGTGGGGTGCATTCAGTAAGGCGAAGCCTCTCAGCGATCCCTCCTACTTGGTGGGAGACATTGTTGTTCTAGGCACCTTTACTCGCACACAGTGCGCTCACAACTGAAAAATGCGTCTTGATGTGATCGACGGGCATACTAGAGACACTGCAAAAAACGTCTGTGAAAAGCCTCATCGGATTTTCACAGTGGTTTCCATTTCGTGACCGATCTTTCCTCACTTTCCGAATAGCCCACATATTTATAAGGGGCAGTCACATGGAAACGACACAGATGGGAAAGAGGAAGTAAATTGTTCAATATTTCAAAAGCAAGCGCCCCATCTGTTAATACATTTGTCCCAATATGAGATAAAGAGGTACATACTCAAACGCAAAAATTCTTCCATGTAGGCAATATCCATCTTGTCTCACTACCGGCTAAATGTATTGTTATACATTTGAAATGATAAGCTATTTACTTACTTTTTCCATCGGTCTCATTTTCATTTGATTTCTCCCCACAGTTTAACCTATTATTTCTCGCAAAAAATTAAATTAGCTTCATAAAATATAAGTTAAACTAAAGAACATAAAAATAGTCTTGGTTGCATAATGTAGATTTATTTAAACTTCACATGTGAAGCGTATCACCTGTTCTAAGCATCATCAGATAACATGAGGAATTTTATTTAAGCCTTACCTATCAGGTAGTTACATTTTAGCGCGCCACCTTGTGAGGCTTTTCTCACTATGGTTCCATGGGGCCTTGACACTTGCTTGGCAGTGTATTTGGTGGCATGACAGCACGTGCTCACAGTATTGCGATTTCTTTATGGATACGTTATCATCGTTACAGTTAGTTTTCCGGTTTAGTTTGCTTATGGCTTCGTTGCTCCACATTTTTACTAAAGAGTTTAGCTGTTTCTTTATTCTTATTAGTGCCCAGCGATCTCTTAAAGATGTATATATGTATATTTTGCACTCCTGAGTATTGTTCACTGAATATATTTATTTGCCTTAGTTAGGTACCGCTTGGACGCTTTAGTAGCTTTGTTTCTTCTTCTGCCTTTCTTCGTCTTGCTTCTGAGTGATGTAACGAAGCTTTGACAGTGTGTATCTGGCTGTTGCCTCGCAGTTCTTTGGCTCTCTTAATCACGTTTGACACTTCGGTTACGAGTAGGAAGCATTTTAGAGGTTATGTATTGAAGCATTGACAATGGACATCTGGCTGTTACCTACTAGTTCTATGGGACTCTTAATTACGTTGGACGCCTCTGTTACGATTAGCAAGAATTTTTATCGGTAAGCTCGGTTATGATGCAATATTTTATGAACTGAAATTTATATCTCCATCACCCCGTGATACACAAATGTGGCCCTGTGCTCCATAGTATAACCTATGAATTTCTTCTTGTTATTTTTATTCATTTATTATTGCCATTAACAGCAGTTTATACGTACAGGAGTTTGTAATTTCCACAGACGGTGTGATGATGCCTAGAACAGGCGAAACACTTCACATGTGAAGATTAAATAGACCTATCTTGTGCAACCAAGACTGTTTTTCTGTTCTGAAGACCTATTACGGTTGCTCCATCAATGCCACTACCGCAGTCATGGAGTGAAGTGATTTTATCTTGAACTAATGTAATGATGCGTAGTACTTTTTTAAAGTTTTTATTGCAGTATTGTGTTAACACAAACACCTATCACTAACATATGACTGTATCCGCAAATTCTTAACATTGAAGTCGGTAACCGTTCTTCCATGTTGTGGTGCGTGAACATAGTGTTCGTAAATTCAGTTGCTTGTGCTGAGAGCTGCAACTGCGAAGACTTGGCGCTGGCCGCTGTATTTCCACCGGGACGCACCCAGTTCGGCTGCTGCAGTAACTCCTCCTCTCGGTAAATACCATTTGCGTCTGTAAACATGTGTGTAAGCTTGTTTAGTGTAGATGTGAATATTATTCACTGGTACCTCTCCGTCCGGGGTGGCCGAGCGGTTCTAGGAGCTACAATCTGGAACCGCGCGACCGCTGCGGTCGCAGGTTCGAATCATGCCTCGGGCATGGATGTCGAATCCTGTCTCGGCATGGGTGTGTGTGATGTGCTTATGTTAGTTAGGTTTAAGTAGTTTTAAGTTCTAGGGGACTGATGACCTCAGAAGTTAAATCCCATAGTGCTCAGAGCCATTTGAACCAACTGGTACCTCTTGTATACAGTACTAACTTACGGGACACAAAAAAATATAGTAAATATTCCAGAAATTACTTTGAAATGATATCGTCAACAAACATTAGTCTTAAGGCAAGGTTGAGAAACTGGAGGCTTTCTCTCCGCTTGGGGCGCTAGTGCCACACCAGTTGTCAGATGGTAACAACTTTCAAAGCATTCAGTGTCAAAACTGTAAGTGTCAGACTGTAGTGTTAATCACGCCCCTTAGTGTAGCTTAGCCTCCATGACGGGACCGACTTTGATGGACAGGGACATTAACTGCGACGGATGAGGGTTGCGACAAATCGACCCTTATCATTTGAATCTGTCAGACCAGCAGAGATTAACTGGAAAAACCGAAGACTTTTTCCTACTTTTTTCTCTAGCTAAATATTTAGATTGAAGCTGGTAATACACTACTGGCCATTAAAATTGCTACACGAAGAAGAAATGCAGATGATAAACGGGTATTCATTGGACTAATATATTATACTAGAGCTGACATGTGATTACGTTTCGAGCAATTTGGGTGCATAGATTCTGAGAAATCTGTACCCAGAGCAACCACCTCTGGCCGTAATAACGGCCTTGAAACGCCTGCACATTGAATCTAACAGAGCTTGGATGGTGTGCACAGGTACAGCTGCCCATGCAGCTTCAACACGGTACCACACACAGTTCATCAAGAGTAGTGACTGGCGTATTGTGACGAGCCAGTCGCTCGGCCACCGTTGACCAGACGTTTTAATCGGTGTGGATCTGTGGTGGAGATGTGAAGAATGTGCTGGTCAGGGCAGAAGTCGAACATTTTCTGTATCCAGAAAGACCCGTACAGGACCTGCAACATGCGGTCGTACGTTATCCTGCTGAAATGAAGGGTTTCGCAAGGATCGAATGAAGAGTAGAGCCACGGGTCGTAACGTACATTGTTCAAAGTGCCGTCAATGTGAACAAGAGGTGACCGAGACGTGTACCCAATGGCAACCCAAACCATCACGCTGGGTGATACGCCAGTATGGCGATGACGAATACACTCTTCCAATGTGCGCGCAGTGCGATGTCGCCATGCGACCATTATGATGCCTTAAATCAGAAGCTGGATTCATCCGAAAAATGGCGTTTTGCATTCGTGCACCCAGATTCGTCATTGAGTACACCATTGCAGGCGCTCCTGTCTGTGATGCAGTGTCAAGGGTAACCGCAGCCATGGTCTCCGAGCTGATAGTCCTTGCTGCTGCAAACGTCGTCGGACTGTTCGTACAGATTGTTGTTGTCTTGGAAACGTCCCCATTGTTGACTCAGGGATCGAAACGTGGCTGCACGATCTGTTACAGCCATGCGGATAAGATGCCTGTCATCTCGACTAATAGTGATACGAAGCCGTTGGCATCCAGCACGGCGTTCCGTATTACCCTCGTGAACCCTCCGATTCCATATTTTGCTAACAGTCATTGAATCTCGACCTACGAGAGCAGAAATGTCGCGATATGATAAACCGCAATCGCGATAGGCTACAATCCGACCTTTATCAAAGTCGGAAACGTGATGGTACGCATTTCTCCTCCTTACGCGAGGCATCACAACAACGATTCACCAGGCAACGCCGGTCAACTGCTGTATGTGTACGAGAAATTGGTTGGAAACTTTCATCATGTCAGCACGTTGTAGGTGTCGCCACCGGCGGCACCCTTGTGTGAATGCTCTGAAAAGCTAATAATTTGCATATCACAGCATCTTCTTCGTGCCGGTTAAATTTCGCGTCTGAATCACGTCATCTCCGTGGTGTAGCAATTTTAATGGCCAGTAGCGTAGCAGTAATGAAAGACCTGACTGTGACTTTGCTGTGACCTTTTTTTTGCTACTCCATCCGGACAGTAGCAAAAAATCTCAGATTCTTCCGCACTGCACACAATATACTGCGTTTTCGTGCCACGGCTGGCTTTTACGGCTTCTTCTAACAACGTATGAAGTAACGGGGAGCTGGCTGTCGCAGCGGAATAGCAGGTTCCTCGCATTTCCGGCGTTCCTGTCGCCATCGGCAGCTTATTGTCGCCGGCCGCCTGCTTTATGTTGGGAGCGTCACAGGCGGCTCCCCGAGGCGTTAGGAACGGCGCGGCGGCTAGGGGTGGGATCTGGGGGCTGGCTTATCCGCCGCCGCCGCCCTGGGGCATGCAGCCCGGCGCCCACGCAGCGTCGCTCAGACTCTCTCCCCGACCCGGCGGCTCGGCGTCCTTCTTCCGCTATCTGGACGTGTCCATCGCTCTACACGACGCTCCCTCCTCCTCCTCCTCTTCCCTGACTTCTCTCCGCAGAGTCCGGCGAGGAAGCCACGTGCCGCCTGTTCAGCGTTCGTGCTATCTGCGCCCACATTTCCTGATGGCGTAATTCGCTTTTCCTTTTCCGGTTCCTTGCTGGTTTTTAAAAGGATTCATCGACAACTCATTCTAGGAGTATAGCTAAGGCGATATTGCAATTATCGATATCGTTTCTCAGACATGACACATAATTTCATTAAATCCACTGTTGTCCGCAACTCAAGGACGAAAGAAATTTGGCGGGACTTGTGAGTGCCAAGCAACACAGCTCAGTAACTTTCGGATCATTTATAAGCGATGTAAAGGCCGAATGCAACCTGAAAAGACGCACGTGGGTAAGGAGTAGAGTGTGACGATAGATTTACAGGTTGAGCCGTGGCGCCATTAAGTAAGTATCTGTGGGTTGTGTCCTTAGGTCTTTGCTTGCCGATATACAGGGTGGTCCTTTGATAGTGACAGGGCCAAATATCTCACGAAATAAGCATCAAACGAAAAAACTACAAAGAACGAAACTCGTCTAGCTTGAAGGGGGAAACCAGATGGCGCTACGGTTGGCTCACTAGATGGCGCTGCCATAGGTCAAACGTACATCAACTGTGTTTTTTTAAAATAGGAATCCGCATTTTTATTACATACTCGTGTAGTACGTAAAGAAATATGAACGTTTTAGTTGGACCACTTGTTTTCGCTGTAATAGTCACAAACTTATAAGTACGTGGTATCACGTAACATTCCGCCAGTGCGGACGGTATTTGCTTCGTGATACATTACCCGTGTTTCGATATCGTGTTGATGTATGGCTATTGTGATCAAAATGCACAACGGGCGTGTGCTGTGTATGCTGCTCGGTATCCTGGACGGCATCATCCAAGTGTCCTGGCCGTTCGCCGGATAGTTACGTTATTTAAGGAAACAGGAAGTGTTCAGCCACATGTGAAACGTCAACCACGACCTGCAACAAATGATGATGCCCAAGTAGATGTTTTAGATGCTGTCGCGGCTAATCCGCACATCAGTAGCAGACAAATTGAGCGAGAATTGGGAATCTCAAAAATGCTACATCAACATCAATTGCACCCGTACCATATTTCTGTGCACTAGGAATTGCATGGCGAAGACTTTGAACGTCGTGTAGAGTTCTGCCACTGGGCACAAGAGAAATCACGGGACAATGACAGATTTTTTGCACGCGTTCTATTTAGCGGCGAAGCGTCATTTACCAACAGCGGTAACGTAAACCGGCATAATATGCACTACTCGGCAACGGAAAATCCACGATGGCTGCGAAAAGTGGAACATCAGCGATCTTGGCGGGTTAATGTATGGTGCGTCATTATGGGAGGAAGGATAATTGGCCCCCATTTTATCGACGGCAATCTAAATGGTGCAAAGTATGCTGATTTCCTACGTAATGTCCTACCGATGTTACTACAAGATGTTTCACTGCTTGACAGAATGGCGATGTACTTCCTACATGATGGATGTCCGGCACATAACTCGCGTGCCGTTGGAGCGTTATTGAATAGCATATTTCATGGCAGGTGGATTGGTCGTCGAAGCACCATACCATGGCCCGCGCGTTCACTGGATCTGACGTCCCCGGATTTCTTTCTGCGGGGAAAGTTGAAGGATATTCGCTGTTGTGATCCACCGACAACGCCTGACAACATGCGTCAGCGCATTGTCAATGCATGCGCGAACATTACGGAAGGCGAACTACTCGCTGTTGAGAGGAATGTAGTTACACGCATTGCCAAATGCATTGAGGTTGACGGAGATCATTTTGAGCATTTATTGCATTAATGTGGTATTTATAGGTAACCACGCTGTAACAGCATGCGTTCTCAGAAATGATAAGTTCGCAGAGGTAAATGTATCACATTGGAACAACCGAAATAAAATGTTCAAACGCACGTACGCTCGGTATTTTAATTTAAAAAACCTACCTGTTACCAACTGTTCGTCTAAAATTGTAAGTCATATGTTTGTGACTATTACAGCGCCATCTATCACATAACGAAAGTGGTCCAACTAAAACATTAATATTTCTTTACGCACTACACGAGTATGTAATGAAAATGGGGGTTCCTATTTAAAAAAAAAAAAAAAAAAAAACGCAGTTTATATCCGTTGGACGTATGACAGCGCCATCTAGCGGGCCAACCATAGCACCATCTGGTTTCTCCCTTCAAGCTAGACAAGTTTCGTTCTTCGTAGTTTTTTCGTTTGACACTTATTTCGTGAGATAATTGGCCCGGTCACGATCAATGGACCACCCTGTATATACGGGTTCGCTGACCCGAGAGGAGGAGACATCAAGTTTGGAGATTGGCGGTAGCGCCGTGGCAGGAGGCGGTCACGAGGTCCGAGCGGCCGAAGCCATGAGCTACGCAAGGAGGGCCTGCGCAGAGTAAAGATACCGAAGTACTTAACCGGGATCAGCGTCGTCTACAAGCAGCAGGCCGACATCCCGTCGGTTGGTTGGCAACATTGGTGTCGGGCGACCGCTCGTGGCCTGGCAGCCCTCCTCTACCTGGCTTTCATCTGCAGAACTCAGTAACCGCCGCGACGCACCGTGGATCCATGGAACTGCTTGCAGATGAAGGGGAGTAAGATTCTGTAATCCTCGTGGTGATTTGTGCCATTAACTCCTTGCAGATGAAGGGGAGTAAGATTCTGTAATCCTCGTGGTGATTTGTGCCATTATCTGCCTGACCTCCTAATTATTTTCTGGTTTGTATCGGACCTTCAGAGTTTTACTCGGTCGGCTCTTTGCTCGTAAATATGGGCCGTAGTATTGAACTAGACACTAGTTATAGTTTGAAAACTTGTGCCGATATTATATTGCCTTTTCTTTCTGGTTTATACCCGATCATTAATGTTCTAGTGAATCAGCTCCTGGGCGTAAATACAGTCGGAACAGTTGTACTAAGGCACAGGTTGCTGTTAAGACAACAGGGATCTTGCTGTTAGATTCAGATGTTAACCATTTCAATTCATTAATGTAATTGCATTACTTACAATCTGAATAACCTGTTGTACTAGGCTATGCGTTCCTGTCTTTGAAGGACCGGGTCATTGTTCGTGTATTTTTAACTGGATATTGTGGATCCGCAGAGTGAGTTCTCTTGTAATAAGTGTTGATAAGTAATGTTGTCCCCCCATGAACCATTGACCTTGCCGTTGGTGGGGAGGCTTGCGTGCCTCAGCGATACAGATGGCCGTACCGTAGGTGCAACCACAACGGAGGGGTATCTGTTGAGAGGCCAGACAAACATGTGGTTCCCGAAGAGGGGCAGCAGCCCTTTTCAGTAGTTGCAGGGGCAACAGTCTGGATGATTGACTGATCTGGCCTTGTAACATTAACCAAAACGGCCTTGCTGTGCTGGTACTGCGAACGGCTGAAAGCAAGGGGAAACTACAGCCGTAATTTTTCCCGAGGACATGCAGCTTTACTGTATGATTGAATGATGATGGCGTCCTCTTGGGTAAAATATTCCGGAGGTAAAATAGTCCCCCATTCGGATCTCCGGGAGGGGACTACTCAAAAAGACGTCGTTATCAGGAGAAAGAAAACTGGCGTTCTACGGATCGGAGCGTGGAATGTCAGATCCCTTAATCGGGCAGGTAGGTTAGAAAATTTAAAAAGGGAAATGGATAGGTTAAAGTTAGATATAGTGGGAATTAGTGAAGTCCGGTGGCAGGAGGAACAAGACTTTTGGTCAGGTGATTACAGGGTTATAAATACAAAATCAAATAGGGGTAATGCAGGAGTAGGTTTAATAATGAATAAAAAATAGGAGTGCGGGTTAGCTACTACAAACAGCATAGTGAACGCATTATTGTGGCCAAGATAGACACAAAGCCCACGCCTACTACAGTAGTACAAGTTTATATGCCAACTAGCTCTGCAGATGATGAAGAAATAGATGAAATGTATGACGAGATAAAAGAAATTATTCAGGTAGTGAAGGGAGACGAAAATTTAAAAGTCATGGGTGACTGGAATTCGTCAGTAGGAAAAGGGAGACAAGGAAACATAGTAGGTGAATATGGATTGGGGGGAAGAAATGAAAGAGGAAGCCGCCTTGTAGAATTTTGCACAGAGCTTAACTTAATCATAGCTAACACCTGGTTCAAGAATCATAAAAGAAGGTTGTACACCTGGAAGAATCCTGGAGATACTAAAAGGTATCAGATAGATTATATAATGGTAAGACAGAGATTTAGGAACCATGTTTTAAATTGTAAGACATTTCCAGCGGCAGATGTGGATTCTGACCACAATCTATTGGTTATGAACTGCAGATTGAAACTAAAGAAACTGCAATAAGGTGGGAATTTAAGGAGATGGGACCTGGATAAACTGAAAGAACCAGAGGTTGTACAGAGTTTCAGGGAGAGTATAAGGGAACAATTGACAGGAATGGGGGAAGGAAATACAGTAGAAGAAGAATGGGTAGCTCTGAGGGATGAAGTAGTGAAGGCAGCAGACGATCAAGCAGGTAAAAAGACGAGGGCTAATAGAAATCCTTGGGTAACAGAAGAAATATTGAATTTAATTGATGAAAGGAGAAAATATAAAAATGCAGTAAATGAAGCAGGCATAAAGGAATACAAACGTCTCAAAAATGAGATCGACAGGAAGTGCAAAATGGCTAAGCAGGGATGGCTAGAGGACAAATGTAAGGATGTAGAGGCTTGTCTCACTAGGGGTAAGATAGATACCGCCTACAGGAAAATTAAAGAGACCTTTCGAGAGAAGAGAACCACTTGTATGAATATCAAGAGCTCAGATGGAAACCCAATTCTAAGCAAAGGAGGGAAGGCAGAAAGGTGGAAGGAGTATATAGAGGGTTTATACAAGGGCGATGTACTTGAGAACAATATTATGGAAATGGAAGAGGATGTAGATGAAGACGAAATGGGAGATAAGATACTGCGTGAAGAGTTTGCAGAGCACTGAAAGACCTGAGTCGAAACAAGGCCTCGGGAGTAGACTACATTCCATTAGAACTACTGATGGCCTTGGGAGAGCCAGTCATGACAAAACTCTACCATCTGGTGAGCAAGATGTATGAGACAGGCGAAATACCCTCAGACTTCAAGAAGAATGTAATAATTCAAATCCCAAAGAAAGCAGGTGTTGACACATGTGAAAATTACCGAACTATCAGTTTAATAAGTCACATCTGCAAAATACTAACGCGAATTCCTTACAGACGATTGGAAAAACTGGTAGAAGCGGACCTCGGGGAAGATCGGTTTGAATTCCGTAGAAATGTTGGAACACGTGAGGCAATACTAATCATACGACTTATCTTAGAAGAAAGATTTAGAAAAGGCAAACCTAAGTTTCTAGCATTTGTAGACTTAGAGAAAGCTTTTGACAATATTGACTGGAATACTCTCTTTCAAATTCTGAAGGTGGCAGGGGTAAAATACAGGGAGCGAAAGGCTATTTACAATTTGTACAGAAACCAGATGGCAGTTATAAGAGTTGAGGGGCATGAAAGGGAAGCAATGGTTGGGAAAGGAGTGAGACAGGCTTGTAGCCTCTCCCCGATGTTATTCAATCTGTATATTGAGCAAGCAGTAAAGGAAACAAAAGAAAAATTCGGAGTAGGTATTAAAATTCATGGAGAAGAAGTAAAAACTTTTAAGTTCGCCGATGACATTGTAATTCTGTCAGAGACAGCAAAGGACTTGGAAGAGCAGTTGAACAGAATGGACAGTGTCTGGAAAGGAGGATATAGGATGAACATCAACAAAAGCAAAACGAGGATAATGGAATGTAGTCAAATTAAATCGGGTGATCCTGAGGGAATTAGATTAGGAAATGAGACACTTAAAGTAGTAAAGGAGTTTTGCTATTTAGGGAGTAAAATAACTGATGATGGTCGAAGTAGAGAGGATATAAAATGTAGACTGGCAATGGCAAGGAAATCGTTTCTGAAGAAGAGAAATTTGTTAACATCGAGTATAGATTTAAGTGTCAGGAAGTCGTTTCTGAAAGTATTTGTTTGGAGTGTAGCCATGTATGGAAGTGAAACATGGACGATAACTAGTTTGGACAAGAAGAGAATAGGAGCTTTCGAAATGTGGTGCTACAAAAGAATGCTGAAGATAAGGTGGGTAGATCACGTAACTAATGAGGAGGTATTGAATAGGATTGAGGAGAAGAGAAGTTTGTGGCACAACTTGACTAGAAGAAGGGATCGGTTGGTAGGACATGTTTTGAGGCATCAAGGGATCACAAATTTAGCATTGGAGGGCAGCGTGGAGGGTAAAAATCGTAGAGGGAGACCAAGAGATGAATACACTAAGCAGATTCAGAAGGATGTAGGTTGCAGTAAGTACTGGGAGATGAAGAAGCTTGCACAGGATAGAGTAGCATGGACAGCTGCATCAAACCAGTCTCAGGACTGAAGACCACAACAACAAGTAATGTAAAACGTTCCTTCAGAGCGATCTTCATAACTGACAATCAGTTTGAAATTATTTACAGGCAACTGTACCAGGGCTTTAGTCAGAATACGATTGTCAGAAGGGCCGGGTTGGGATCGAATCACACCTTGGTTGGCGTTTGAAATTAAGAGGTTGCTTGCTTTGAAGTAAGCCTTATCAGTGTCATAATTCTTTCCTAATCTGTTTAACCCTTAAACACAGGTGCGTATCTTAACACAGAACCTTTCAACATACTGCTTTCAAATGAAAAGTTACGTCATATGTTTGAGTAATTGAAACACACTTGCCATCAAAGGTGCTTATATAGTGTTTATGTGGTGCAGAAGGGCATTTAATAAGAGAAACTGTGTCCAGCGCTGTAGGAAACGCCGCTGTTTCACCCTATAACGGGCGGGCTGCAGGTCCGGTGGTCTTGCAATTATTGGCATTTTGTTGTTGCTTTGCAAAAGCTTATTCATTTCACGAATTTGTTAATTTTGTAAATAAGAAAAAAAAAATCATTATATATTGTCAAATAAACAGGTAATGTGAAAAGAAAGTTATATTCGTGAGTCCTCCCTTCTGCGTTTTCCTTAATTCCACAAATTCCACGTCTCACCGGTGAGTGTACTCTATTCAAAGACTTTGAGATCAGTATGTCAACGATAAGAGAAGTTCAATAAGTAATGCAACACTTTTTTTCTGAAAGTAAGTTGATTTTATCAGGGTTCAAATAGACCATATAATCCCCACTCTTTTGGCTACAAAATCCTATTTTTCAACTTAATCTCCGTTCAATACGACGTCCTTACGCAACCTTACTGTGAGACTCTCTAAGTGCGCATAGTAGTAATCTACTGGTCGACCTCGGAGCCATGGTCTTCCTGCATCAGTAACCCTCCCAGCGTCCGCGTACTGCTTCCCGTGGGGTGCATCCTTCATTGGGATCGGAGATGGTGATCGGGAGGTGCGACATCCAGCCTGTAGGGTACGCGAGGAAGAAGAGTCCAGTGAAGTTTTGTGAACTCCTTTCGGGTGCGCAGACTTGTGTGAAGGCACGATTTGCTTCACCATTAATCGTCGCACCATGAGGGAGGACATCAAACAGAATAATCACATCACAGTCCCTTAAGACCGTAGCCGTGACTATACCGGCTTAAGGTGCGGCTTTGATCTTTCTCTTTGGAGCAGGGGTAACGTGCCACCACTCCAAGGATTGCAGTTTTGTTTCGGGTTCGATGTAATGAACCAACGATTGATTGCCAGTGAAGATGTGCGACAAAAAATTGTTGCGATCAGCCTTGTAACGCGCAAGCAATTCCACACACATGGTTATTCGTTGCTCTCTATCTTCTTCTGTTAGGCAGCAGGGAGCCAAGAGGCTCACACATTTAAGTACACTGACTGCTGGGTGAACGTGTCGGCACTGCCAACAAAGACGCCCAGTTGTACAGAGAGTTGTTTGATTGAGATCCGCCGATCAGGTCGAATGAGTGTGTCCACACGTTCCACCATTACAGATGTCATGGCTGTGTGCGGCTGACCAGCAAGATAGAGATCGGACAGGTGTGCGCCATCTTGTTTCGATTATGACAGGCGCCTCGCCCAGCGATTCATCATGCTTTTGTTCACTGGCTGGCCTCCGAACACTTTCTGCAAGCGCATATGAAAATGTGCGAAGCTTTGCTTTCCACCAATAGTGAATCAGCGACAACTCTCTGCCTGGAATGCACCTCTGTTAGAGGCGCCATTTTGAAGACTACGTGTAGTGTCGCCATCTACCGGAACTTCATGAGACTGTAGCGGCTAAAGCAGGGATATTCCACTTTCTCCCTCGATAGATTCCACATTTTTAAACCGAAATTGGCCTAGAAAAACTATGGTGCATTACTTACTGATCGCCCCTTGTACATTATGTCTTACCTCTCCATAACATCTGGATTTGTGCCCTCTTATGGCGAGACGTGTTATGACACAATGCACCCAAGAACTTTGTCCAATATGACCTATTTGGTGGTCCAGGAGGCGGGGGAAATGATGTTGCATTTGTTCACTCACCTCCAAAAGAACACGGTACACTCACCGGTCACGTTGTTCTGGTACTGTAATCCTCACCCATGTGCGTCTTTCCAGAGATGCATCCCCTCCTGACTTCGTTTTTATGGATAATAATGCGCGATTGCATCGTACAGCGCAGGTGGAGGAGGTCTCGGAACGAGGAGATATTCGGCGAGTGTTCTGGCCTGCCATTTCTGCCGAATTGAATCGCATTGGGCACCTGTAAGATGTGTTTGCGAAAACGCATTTCAGCATGTCCACATGAACCAACAATCATCGAGCTGGTAGAGTAATGAGGCGCCCTACCAACAACATGCAGCACAACCAACCCTGCAGCCAGCATGGGAGGTCACGCACTACTGTTCGTGGCTATCACACACTCTGTTAATAATCAAGTCCCGCGGTTGACAATGTCCTGGAGACCACCATAAACCCCGGTGACTTCCGTGGCATTATTGTCTTTAAGTAAGTAATTTCTGTTCGTCTCATTGCGTATTTCTTTTAGTTGTCTGTTGCACTACACGTAACAATTGTTTCTATGTATGGTCCATGTTTCGTCGAGTTGTGTTCCTTGGCAGTGACACATCATGAGGAACTTATAAAAATTGAAAATCCCATAAAACGTTTTACTACTTTAAAAAGATTTAACGTGGGCGCCCTGCTTGACACGACAGGTATCTAGTAGACAGTCAATTACCTGCCATTCTCGTATCCCCTGTCGCAGCTCCGTCACACCTCGAGGCAATGAAGGAACAAAGACCTGATTTTTGACAGTCACATAAAAAGAAGTATTATGGTGTCATGCTTGGACACACGTCAGGCTATCTTAACATCAGGACCACTGCGACCTATCTATCTTTGAGATGTTCACTCAGATATCCGTTAAGGTCGTTATGGAAGGTTGTGCTGCATGGTGTTGCAAAATTAAATTTCGGGAGTCCTCTTCAAATTGTGGTACCAGCTACAGTTACTTTACTTTTACGTTTCCCAAAAATTTCATTTAAAATTTTTCGGTGCTGTATCAGGCTA
Organism: Schistocerca piceifrons; assembly: GCF_021461385.2. NCBI lineage: Eukaryota > Metazoa > Arthropoda > Insecta > Orthoptera > Acrididae > Schistocerca > Schistocerca piceifrons. The sequence goes on along the minus strand of NC_060139.1, from coordinate 1,020,117,569 downwards.
TTTCGAGTACTTCAATCTTGTCAGGCCACAGAGCTTCTCTTCCAGCAGCTGGGATATTCTAGAAGATGTTCCATGACGAAGGCTTCACCACAGTGGCTTTTGTTGTCTTTTCGTTTGTAAGGACGCGTTTAATGTATGTGTTTTCACGGCCACTACACCAGTTCTAATGAGATTCAGTGTTCTCCAAATCTCCCAGCTTAATGTATCGCCACTGGAGACTACTTGTAATGGGAGAATAGTCCGTCGGAGAGTCATTTAGTTCGATACTAATAAATTCCATGAGGATTTTCAGTCTTCCAGGTTCTCATGAAGCGCGGTGTAGGGAGTAGCCCTCATTGAGAAACTAAATTTTTCAGCTTGCTCACGTGCAATTAATCGGGATTCAGGATCTGAGATCCCAGCCACTTCCCGGTGGTACATGCTGTTGTTAGTCGGCATGTGTCATTTAGGCGTTATTGAATTTTGGAACATGTGTGGATCTGGATGACATGGGGCTTATTCCACCGTGGAAAATCAAAATGCTTCAGTAGTTGTTTTTAAAAACATGGTCTGGTTCTCCATTTACTATTTATTTACGTTTTTAAGCATTCTGTAGCTCGGCAACCAGTAATGTTGCAACAGCCAACCACAAAATGCTCGTGAAAAAACTCTAAGGATCATCGGCTCACAAATATTATTGACTCTCTCTTAAAAGACAGTGTACTGCTGCCCTGGGGAAAACAATATTTATTCCTATGGAATTACGAACAATGTTATGAATTAAGATTTTTATATTTCTTGAAAGACATACGTAAAAATGTACAGATGAAATATTTATCATTTAACATAATTATATTTATAGATGATATCGATTTATTACGTATATTATTCTTTGTTCTATGTTAAAAATGTTTGTAAATGTGAAACATTTCTTAAAAATATTAATAGCTGTAAAACAGTCGAATGATTTTATGTAATTAATTACTCTGGTCTTGATCTTCGATGAGGACAGACATGAGAGACATTGTAAGTGCAATTATGTTGCATTCTGGCTAAATATATGTGATTCTTTGCTCTTAGAACCATTATTTATGTATCTTTAGCATTCCTAAATGCCAGGAAACTAATGGTTTATTTTTTCGGAATATCAGGAAAAAATGGCTCTGAGCCTATGGGACTTAACATCTGAGGTCATCAATCCCCTAGACTTAGAACTACTTAATCCTAACTAACCTAAGGACATCAAACACATCCATGTCCGAGGCAGGATTCGAACGTGCGACCGTAGCCTTCACGCGGTTCCAGACGGAGGCGCCTAGAACCGCTCGGTCACAGCGGTCGGCCAGAATATCAGAACGTGCAGTACAGCGCGAGCATATGAATTATTGTTGTCGGCTATTTGCACGTCCGTAACGTCTTTTTTGAATATTGCCAATATTAAACGGCACAGAGCCGCGGCAAAAACTAACAAAGTTTCAATTTTAATTACATTTTTAAACTTCAGTGTCATTTTAATTTATCTGCAAAGATTAATCGTAGTTTTCATTAAATTCTTGTGGTGTCTGCTATCTTTTATCTCAGCTCCATAAAGTCACAGAAATTAACTTGCTCCGAAATGATGAGTGATAAACATGCCACACAATAATATATCTGTACGTGGATCCATGACATTAAAGCAGTATTAATTTCAACGAAATTGCTATGCAAAAAGAACCTGAACGTTTTGTTAACATGCGAGGTAGTACGGTACTTCACACTTCTCTTTATACGTGTTTCATGTTGCGGGCATTAAACCGTCAAATAATATTTCCATAAAAAAAAGACTGTAATTTTCCCATGATAAGTTGTGTTGTCACTTTAGCGCGGGTGGAGTAATTTCAGGTGTAACTACACATATATGTGCCTACAAATTGTACAGTTTAATTAACTGCACATGTACACACACTTAAGGCACACCACTTAATGTACAGAACGGAATACAACAAACATATTAAAAAACACCAGACAGTTTTATGTAACGCTGGAGAGTAAGCAAAACCGGTGAGCCGTGTGCGGCTCACGTTGATGCCGTCCATAGCTTGGCATATTGTAATAGCGATAGTGGCGTCTCGTTTTCTTAGTGTGTTCACTGGCGCCACTACGTTTCCTCGCCTTGTCTCTCCGTGAGAGGCAGCAGTAGCGCTTATCGATAGCGCCTACTGTGGTATCATCTTCAGAGCGGCCTCTAGTATTTCCTGGTCGCTGTGTGTCGAGCGAGGGGAGTTGAGACGGAGCAGCAGTGAGGGCCTGACAGCCAATACTTGCCCGACCACTGGCGACACACGTGCACTGTCGGGCGGAAGGATGTGGTCGCGAGAGTGCACGACCACGTCAAGGACCGGGTTCTACATCTACATGATTACTCTGCAATTCACATTTAAGTTCAGCGAGTTTTAGTTGAATGGATCGTGATATTTGAGTAGTGCAACTTTCACCTGTGTGTGTGTGTGTGTGTGTGTGTGTGTGTGTGTGTGTGTGTGTGTGTCCGCCCGTCGAAGTGACCTCATAGCGATAAGTTGTCAGTCAACGATTTATGCTGGGATCTTTCCCGTGCCTGCCTTGAGTGGGGACGACCGTTGGTTGGTCGTTCGGTCGGTCGTCGCAGCGGACGACGTGGATTTGGTCTTCCGACCGCTTCTGGCTTCTATGGGTTTGTGCCGATTTATAATTCGTCCGTATTGTTTCACTGGTTTCAGTATTGTGAGTTGTTGGTGGAATTGTTTTCTCGCATCCGTGTGTATCTCGTGGTTTTGAATGAGCAGTTATTTTAATTCTGTCTGCGTACTGGATTTGGGGAGAGTTGCGAACAGACACCAGTTTGGCTTGGGACGGAGCAGCGAGGTGGTCCACAGTGTGGGGGCAGACCGGGACTGCTGGCAGCGTGCAGGCACTGTCGGATCGAGGGGCTGTAGCCGACTCGATCGAACCCAGGACGTTTGAGGTTGAGTGAACCATATCCAGTACTGAAACCTCGACTGTTCGAGATTTCGCTGTTGTTCGCCTGTTGCTGCTCCCAGGGTCGGTGACACCAACCGCAACAAGTGGAGTCTGTCTTGTTGACGGAAGCTATTAGCTTCCTTCTACTCCTTGATGTTAGTTTGGGTTTAGTATTATTCTTATTAGTGAAGTGCAACCAGCGGTATTTTCTGCCTTGTGGCCGCTAACGTCCCAGTTACCTGCCCTGGAGGTCAGCGTACTTTTTCGGCAGCGTACCTTTCCAAGTCGTGTTGATGCTGTCGGGCACGGTGTGTAGTTCGACAGCCTCTTTAATTGTACTGTGCATATGTGTTTGGGAGGCCTACCTTGGTTCTAGTGTTTCCTTCGGCCTTGGGTGGTTTTCTGAAGACGTGGTGCTGTCCGTATATTTCCCCTTGCCTAAAAATATTCCATCGTTGTACCGGTGATCGAATGTTAGGCGGATTGGTTAGTCGGCGGTCGGCGCTTAAGCTACCCGAAGTGGGAATTGCCATCCTTTTACGTGAGTAAAGTGGCTGCCTGTCTCACCATTTACACAGCTGTAGTCACCTTCCTCACGTCGTTCCAGGGAACACTGTCTCTGGATCGCTCCATCTTATTCGGACGAGTTGTCATAATAGTTTAAAATTTACCATAATGTTTTAACACGTTATTGCCTTCCCCACTTGTCAATTGTTTGTAACACTGCTTGTGTCCTTCAGCAGACAAATAATTTTCAATCCTGTTTTAGTGAGGCCTTCAGCCGTCTCTGTAGCTTGTTACAAGTTATTAAGATTATTAGAAATGGTTTTAGCATTTTTAACGTGTGATTGTTCAACTTATTGGTGTTTCAGGCCTTCAGCCGTTGTGTATTTTTGAAATTGCTTCTGACCTTCTGTCGACGAATAATTCTGAACCTTCTTAATCAGGCATTCAGCCATTGATTGTGTGTAACAGTACTTGTGGCCTTCAGCTGACAGTAACTTGCAATTCTTCTAATACGCCTTTCAGCCGCCGGTGTAAATGATTGTTGAGAGGTTTTTTAAAAAATGATTGTTGAGAGTTTTTTTAAAATAAAGTGTATGTGTTTTCTGTGCAAGCAACGGTAACTAATTAGGCCCCGTCCACACCTTCCCAGCTTTCTCTATGCCCCACGTCTCAACCGGTAAGCTATAGTAATGAATGATATTAAATCGTGTAGCAGACACCACAGATCAGAATCTCACACCCCAAAGGGCTGGATACTGACATGGAAAATCATGCAGCGACAAACGTTTCGCCCAGGGCGGAGACCAGCCCACCTGTCAACTGTTTTATATGTGTAAGATTGATTCTCGAGTATTTCTCATCAGTCTGGGACCTCTATGAGATAGCGTTAAAAGAAGACATAGAGGAGACTCATCGAAGAGCGGCGCGTGTAGTCACGTGATCGTGTAGTAAACGTGAGAGTGTTATGAACATCAAGAGACCCCACTCCAGTAGCACACGCTAAAAGAGAACCGTTATGTATCATAGAGTTGTTTAGTGTTGAATTTCCGAAAGTGTACGCTCCATGAAACAAATTTCGAAGAACGTACGTACTGCGAAATGAATACCCGGATAAAATCAAAATAATTACCGCTCATAGGGGGTTCGTTGATGTTCATTCTACCCGCATACCATTCGCTAACGGATTAGGGAAGAGATGAATGGCAGTGGTATCAGATGTACCCTCCAACTCCTACCCCAAATTGGTTTCAGAGTAGGGTAGTTGATGAAGCTGTAGATGTAGACGTTGCCTACACTTCTAATCAATTTATCACAATCTACATTTCAAAAAATTATGTGCTAGCAAAGAACATATTGTCAGGCTTCTGTCTCTGAGCACGTACAACGTCACACGTCATGAATCAAAGCCAGCGTTTAGTATTCATAGGTTCAATCGTCCTCAGCATACAGTATCGTTCTGAAGTATTTTGTATTTGAACTAGTAGCTCGGTAAGCGTGTTTACGTACGTACAGAATCAAAACATTTTTTTTTTCGGACATAAGACTGTTACATGTATTGATTGCTGATTGGTGATTCCAAGGGGTCCATAAGCATTTTCAGGAGTGGGAAGAGAGCAAGAGAAAAAACAACACAACGGAAAGTGTAATTTTAATATATTTTTATTTACCTACAGCAACGTCTAAAATTAAAGAATATTCAGCAGGTTGCAGACAAGCTGTCTTAACAGCATTGAGCCAGGGCCAAACTCAGTCCTTCGTTGAGAAAGTGATTAGATCTCACAACAGTTTGTGAGGAAAAAAAGGGGGAGGGGTGGTGATAGAGAACAATGCACAAAGTGGTAGGCCTGTCACACCCAGTGACAGGAACATCGGAAGGGAATCGAAGGCTGATCCCACTAAGTGGGCCCGGGCAGTACGTGATGACATACAGATACAACACATGGTGAAGGTACATCTCTGGACAGCTAAACGTCGCGTAGCAGCTATAGCTCTGAATGGTAGACGACTTTCTCTAAAGCCTATGATAAGCGCGACATATAGGAAGGCCAGACTACAGTTTGCCAAGAAGTACGCGTCATGAAACACTGAAGACTGGTCACGGTGTGGGGCTCTCAGGAAGTGGTGTAGGTCCTCTCTCGTCGAAATTCATGTAATAATGGATATTCTGAAATATCTCGAAATATTAACAGGCCATATGATACCTTACGGGACACAAAATAGGCCTCGTAATTGGCAATTCTATCACGACAACGATCTGAAGCACACTTTTGGTCATGTGAAGACAGTTTTCAAGTAGCATCCCATACAACGTCTTTGGGGCGAGCTGAATACATGTGTTCGCCAAAAATACTGCACTTTCCAGAAAGAATATTGCGAGCAATGGTAGAAAAATCCTAAGGCGCGATTGGCAAAATACACGGATTGTATGCCATCCAGGTGTGCTGCAGTAATACACGTAAGGGACTATGCAACCAAGTATTAAGCCAAGAACATCATGGGTCAAGACTTCATTATTATTTTTCCTTTGTTTGGTTCTCACAAAACATTTTTGATTCTGTGTGACATAGTTATACTACTGGCCATTAAAATTGCTACACCAAGAAGAAATGCAGATGATAAACGGGTATTCATTGGACAAATATATTATACTAGAACTGACATGTGATTTCATTTTCACGCAATTATGGTGCATAGGTCCTGAGAAATCAGTACCCAGAACAACCTCCTCTGGCCGTAATAACGGCCTTGATACGCCTGGACATTGAGTGAAACAGAGCTTGGATGGCGTGTACAGGTACAGCTGCCCATGCACCTTCAACACGATATCACAGTTCATCAAGAGTAGTGACTGGCGTATTGTGACGAGTCAGTTGCTCGGCCACCATTGACCAGACGTTTTCAATTGGTAAGAGATCAGGAGAACGTCCTGGCCAGGGCAGCATTCGAACATTTTCTGTATCCAGAAAATCCGGTACAGGACATGCAGCATGCGGTCGTGCATTATCCTGCTGAAATGAAGGGTTTCGCAGGGATCGAATGAAGGGTAGAGCCACGGGTCGTAACACATCTGAAATGTAACGTCCACTGTTCAAAGAGCCGTCAGTGCGGACAAGAGGTGACCGAGACGTGTAAACAATGGCACCCCATACCATCAAGACGGGTGATACGCCAGTATGGCGATGACGAATACACGCTTCCAATGTGCGTTCACCGCGATGTCGCCAAACACCGATGCGACCATCATGATGCTGTAAACAGAACCTGGATTCATCCGAAAAAATGACGTTTTGCCATTCGCGCACCCAGGTTCGACGTCGGGTAGACCATCGCAGGCGCTCCTGTCTGTAATGCAGCGGCAAGGGTAACCGCAGCCATTGTCTCCGAGCTGGTAGTCCATGCTGCTCCAAACGTCGTCGAACTGTTCGTGCAGATGGTTGTTGTCTTGCAAACGTCCTCATCTGTTGATTCAGGGATCGAGACGTGGCTGCACGATCTGTTACAGCCATGCGGATAAGATGCCTGTCATCTCGACTGCTAGTGATACGAGGCCGTTGGGATCCAGCACGGCGTTCCATATTACCCTCCTGAACCCACAGATTCCATATTCTGCTAACAGTCATTGGATCTCGACCAACGAGAGCAGAAATGTCGCGATACGATAAACCGTAAACGTGATAGGCTACAATCCGACCTTTATCAAAGTCGGAAACGTGATGATACGCATTTCTCCTCCTTACACGAGGCATCTCAACAACGTTTCACCAGGCAACGACGGTCAACTGCTTTTGTGTATGAGAAATCGGTTGGAAAATTTCCTCATAACAACACGTTGTAGGTGTCGCCACCGGCGCCAACATTGTGTGAATTCTCTGAAAAGCTAATCATTGGCATATCACAAAATCTTCTTCCTGTCGGTTAAATTTCACGTCTGTAGCACGTCATCTTCGTAGTGTAGCAATTTTAATGGCCAGTAGTGTACTTGTGATTTATTATTAATGCAAGGATTAGAGTTGTATATAAGAAGTACGTATATAAAAAGTACGTATTACAAGGATTTGGTAATTAAGTTCTTTGATTTAAATTTGCTCGTAAATACTTTATTTTCCGATTTTATAGTCTCTACAAAATACTTTTGGGCGATACTGTATACACTATTTGATAAAACGCTTTCGGACACCGGTATGCAATGTGGAATCGGTCACTAGATATCAGGAGAGGCGGACCTGCCCGTGTAAATGGAGTTGGTGAGTACTGTCATTACAAAAGCAGAATGTGTGTGCCTCGAGAGCGCAGTGATTTAGAGCTTGAGCTAGTCACTGGTTGTCACCTGAGCAGCAGATCCACCTGGCACATTTCAGCCCTTCTCAAGCTCGCCAAGTCGACTGTTGCAGATAGTGTGGTGGTGCGTGAACCACTGCTAAACGAAGAACTGGCACATCTCATATACTGACGGACACTGACCGTCGAGGACTGCGGAAGGGAGCTGTACAAAATCGTATGAATTCAGCGGAAGGAAACACTGGTGGATTCTGAAGTGATACCAGCAGCCCAGCTGGCAAATTCACTGAAATTTTTTTTTCGTCATCAGTCTTCTAACTATTTTGATGCGGTCCGCCACGAATTCCTCTCCTGTGCCAACCTCTTCATCTCAGAGAAGCTACGTCCTCAATTATTTGCTGCATGTATTCCAACCTCTGTCTTCCTCTACGGTTTTTGCCCTCTACAGCTCCCTTAACTACCATGATAGTCATTCCTTGATGTCTTAACAGATGTCCTATCATCCTGTCCATTCTCCTTGTCAGTATTTTCCACATATTCCTTTCCTTTCTGATTCTGCGCAGAACCTCCTCATTCCTTACTTTTTCAGTCCACCTAATTTTCAATATTCGTCTGCAGCACATGTCAAACGCTTCGATTCTCTTCTGTTCCAGTTTTCCCACAGTCCACGTTTCACTACCATACAATGCTGTGCTCCAAACGTACATTCTTAGAAATTTCTTCCTCATATTAACGCCTATGTTTGATACTAGTAGAGCTCCCTTGCCCAGGAATGCACTTTTTTGCTATGCTAGTCTGCTTTGCTCCGTTCGCCACTGGTTATTTTGCTGCATGGGTAGCAGAATTCTGGGGAACGGCCTTGCCGCAGTGGATACACGGGTCCCCGAGAGATAACCGAAGTTAAGTGCTGTCGGGCGTGGTCGGCACTTGGATGGGTGACCATCCAGGCCGCCATGCGCTGTTGCCATTTTTCGGGCGCTCAGCCTCGTGATGCCAATTGAGGAGCTACTCGACCGAATAGAATACCATCATTACGACCGGGAGAGCGGTGTGCTGACGCCACGCCCCTCCTATCCGCATCCTCCTCTGAGGATAACACGGCGGTCGGATGGTTCCGATGGGCCACTTGTCGCCTCTATACGTAGGTAGTCCAATTCCTTAACTTCATCTACTTCGTGACCATCTACCCTGATGTTAGGTTTCTCGCTGTTCTCATTTATGCTACTTCTCATTACTTTCATCTTTCTTCGATTTACTGTTAATCCGTATTCTGCACTGATTAGTGTGTTCATTCCATTCAGCAGATCATGTAATTCTTGTTCAGTTTCACTCAGGATAGCAATGTCACTAGCGAATTGTATCATTGATATCGTTTCACCATAAATTTCAATCCCTCTCTTGTACCTTTCATTTATTTCCATCACTATTTTCTATGTACAGATGGAACAGTAGGGGCGAAAGACTACGTCTCTGTCTCGCACCCTTTTTAATCCGTGCACTTCGTTCTTGGTTGTCCACTCTTATTATTCTCTCTTGGCTTTTGCACATATTGTGTTAACCGTCTCGCCCTAAAGGTTATCTCTATTTTTCTCACAATTTTTAACATTTTGAATCATTTTAGATTGTCGAACGATTGATTTTTCCAGGTCGACGAACTGTATGAACGTGCCTTGATTTTTATTTAGTGTTGTATCCATTATGAACCGCAGCGTCATAATTGCCTCTCTGGTGCCTTTTCATTTCCTTGATTGTGCATAGAGAGTAAAAGTGAATCGAATACAACTGTCGAGCAGCTGTTCACCTATTTCTGCAGTCATTGCAAAGCGCTTGAAGCGGTGTAAAGAGCTCCGCCGCTGGAGAGTAGATGACTGAAAACGAGTGACTTTGAGTGAGGGACGGCTCTCTACTCTGTGGCAATGCGACAGAAGCGTTTGGATTTGGTGAGTGCCTGGAGAATGTGGCCTGCCACCATGTGTAGTGTCTACAGTGAAGCGCGAACGATGTGATGTTACGGTACGGGCGTTTTTTCACGGTTATGGTGCGGAACTATTTTTTTTTCAGTTAAGAAAACGCTAACTGCGGAGTGATATGGAGACGCATTACAGCTTTCTGCAGTAGAGGAACGGTTGGGAGACAATGATTGTTTACCTCAGCATGATATTGCAAACTATCTCAAGGCAGCTTCGGTGAGGCAACGGTTGATGGATAATAACATTCCTGAAATGGACTGGGCTGCTCTGAGTCTTGTCCTGAACCAAATGTAAAACATCTGTGATGCTTTACAACGTCGACTTCGTTCCAGAGCCCGGCATCAAATATCGGATCTCAAGGGCTGCCATTCCTCCACAAATATTCCGTCTCTTCATTGAAAGAATCCTCATCAGAGCTGAAGCAGTCATAAGGCGAAAGGTGGTCTCATCCCATATTAATGACCATTTATAGTTTTCTGGAGACAAAAAACATCGGCTTTAAGTTTTCCCCGTATTTTGTTTGATGGAAGAGAAATCTGCATTTAGTTCCTTATTTACGCTGTCCAATAGCTCGGACTTATGTCCGTGCGGAATGTGTCGCAAATCGCATTACTGAAACCTTATAATTTTGCCCAGAAGTTCCCAGAGCTCACAGAGTACTCTTTGTTGAAAAATATAAGAAAAAGGATTTCCCACGTAATTGGATATCTATATAGAAACAAGAACATAGAATGTAGTACTGACCTGTATTGCCAGGTAGCAGCAACAAGCACAAAAGCCGATTTAAGACGCACTAGAACCAAAGTGAGTAACTGTTTCTGAGACCGAACTAAAATAAACCAAATACAGCGATGGCTCAACGTTAAGCGATTTTTATCCTGATAAAAAGCCAGAGTAGTCTGAAAATTTCAAACCTAGTAAAGAAACAAGATTTTTTCTTCAAATTTGTTTTAAGTTTTAAATATAATCTTCTTGTACGTCTGTACACTTCTCCCAGCTATGCTCCCGTCTTTTAAACCATTTGAAGTAATACTGTCTTTCTGCGGAAAATAATTACTAACGAAGGTGACGATATTTTACTTAGACGATAATTTCTGTCCTCTGAGCTCAACTTATATCCGGACGAACAAAAAGCTGTCGCTTGGGGTTAGACTTGATGAGAAAGGAGGATGGTCAAGCAATTGACAATCGCAATTCGTGGATTTTCGCCATGGAAACCGCGGACGTGTGAGCAATCGTGGCAACCAGCGTGCGGTCAGCTTTCTCATCACTAAACTTTCAATCAGTATGTGAAAAGCACGTTCTTTATATATGCTCATACCGTCTACAATCCCTCTCACCCTAAGTCGACGGTTCCCTAGCACCACTTGGTGAAACTGAGCAATGTTATCACTAGTGGTTGCAGTTTATGGCCGTCACAAACGTTCATCGTCACCCAAGCTGGTACGGCCATGTTTAAATACGACTGTGCTAAATTTCGCGCTGTTAAATGATGGTGCAGTGTCCCTGTGAACAGCTCTCAACTCGTGTTTAACTTGCGTAGGCGTATTGTCTTTCAAAAACAAAAATATAATGACAGCTGGAACTCGATTTTGCATACTTCCACGAAAACATGCACGTCGACTCACTAAAACAGCTGTCAAACAATAACAGTGCGTCCAAACTAACTGAAATTGGTGACTGCTTTACTAGGCATGCTCAGATAAATTCGCCAGTGTTTGTTGACAAGTGCTTCTATTTTGATGCTGACGTCGGAAACATAACAGACCACTCTCGTAGACTAAAATATTTGTGGAGGGAGACAAAACCCCTATAACGTTCAATTGCTGCCTGAAATACTGCACTACCTTCCATTATTGCTATGCATATTTAAACCATAGTTAAACTCTTGATACTTTTTTATTATTTTCTTTAGTTTTAAACTACTTCAGTAGTAAACAAAAATTAATGTCCTCTTTCTTTCAAATCTTGATTTTTTTTCTTCACTGTGTAGCGTAATCTGGACGTTTCACATTCTACAATATATCATACACCTCATTCAATAAAATTAATTTTTTTCTTTCGTCGATAAACGAAGTTTTTGAAGTAATTTTTGTATGTGATTCAAGTGCAAGTCACCGGGTCTTCTCTCAGAACACGAACGCTGACCAAGTCCTACGACTTTCTCTCTTTTAATGCCTAGACTGCAGCTTTCAGTATACAATTAAAGTACGATGATTAGTTTCGGCTGTTTGCTGCAGCCATCTCTAGAGCCTTCAAATCGCAAAGAAGTGGTGAACGTGGGTTGAGGGACGTCATTACCTGTAGTCATACAATGAAGTGCATTTGTATTATGGTATTTGTATTATGGTATTAGTGCGTGTGGTGTATAACAGTATATAACTAATGTCCGTCGTGAGAGATCTACGTTTTAAACCATAATTTCGCAATATGACGGTAATAAAGAACGTAAATGACCAGTTACGTTGGCAGAAATTGCATCACATGCTAATGCAACTGGCTGTTTTCCTTCTTAATAACCGTCGTCTTGCGAGATTGTGGTTTACAACCTGGCTCCCTCACGGTGGAGTTTAGCTACATATTGTCATAGTCTTGTTGGCAATAATAGGAATGCACGTCATTGGAGACGACAGATAATGATCAGTACAACGAAAAACCAACTCAAAGTTGCAAATTTGACTTTTTTCATTCACTCGATGACTTCCTTCTGGCCGAAACCCATTTTCAAATCATCGTAACATACGGGTGAAAGTGGTCTGAAAATGGGTCTCGGCCCCGAAATTGTCATGGAATGAATAAAAAGATGTGAAGTTTGCAAGTTTGGACTGGTTTGTTGTTGTATTGATTAATAAACGTTTCTGACCCACAGCTACTTCAGCTTGCTGGTTGTTCGTACAGCTAGTGATGTTTTTCAATGCCTGCTTACAGCTTTACCATTTGAAAGATCTGAACGTGGTTGTAGGAAACAAATGAAACATGTCATCGTGCTTAATTGCATAACGAAAAGCGCACTTATGAGGCCAAAGGGCCTCTAAGGACTCTGCGCTGTGGAATGTACGCTGATGAAGCTAGCGTGAAAACGTTCGTTCCATCATAGCGGCTGTATTGTGACTGAAGCTGATAATTTATCACAGGTGTCACTATTGCCTTCAAATGACGATGTCATGTACAAACCCTGAAATAATAGTGTAATTTGGACATGAGAAAGATGGAAAATGAGGCACAAAGACAGACGATCAGCGATCTAAAGTTACCAAGAACACGAGCTGCTCTTCGAAGTGACTTTACAGCTGAATTTAGAAACAAAATCTTGTCGTTTAAGACATGGAGCAACAAACTGCACAGTCATTTTAGCAGATTTGTTCCATCTTGTAAGTGTTCTGCCAATAAAAGGCATTCTTAGATTCGCTATTATCGTAACATCTTCTGTGCGATGGTTTCAGTTCAAGTTGTTCTTAATTGTAATTCGAAGGCACTTAGTTTGTGGAACAACTTTACATTTGCGTAATTTATCGTGCAACAGAATTTTAATGGATATTTTACTTCTCATTTGGAGGACTTGTGGCTGCTCAGATTGTCTCGTGAATCTTTTATATAGATTAAGAACAGCAGAGGGCACGTAATACTTCCTTGGCGAATCGGAGGTATCACTTCGGTTTCACTACATCACTTCCAGTCAGTTATTACACATTTAGAGTTTTCTGGCAGGAAATAATGAATTCCATCGCACAACTAAGACGATATGGCATAGTCAAGTAAGTTGATTAGAGTGTCATTGGCTAAGGATCTTTCATCGGGATAACGGTTGTATATGATTGATAAACACGCAGCTATTTCATCAGCATTACTCCGAAAGGAATCTAGTTGGTATACAATCTCGACCGGAATACTTGCGTTTATTACTATTTACTTCTAAATTTCTTATGATGGCAGCTGTTGTTTATTCTCCGTTACGTATACTTCAGCGACTTATGATCAATAGAATCCGATTCATACGATGATAGGTGGAATAAACAGTAGAGGTCTGACTGACGTGAAATAATTCACTGACAACTCGCTTTTGCTGACTGTGTTGGTACGACTTCGCGCAGTGCTAAACGCTCCTCTTGCTTGCTTTATAGGGTTCACGCGAATGCCGCCGTTTAGCAGTCCATTATCGGGTACACCTGTAGTAGTGTCCATTGCTCCGCCGCCTGACAATGAAAGGCGTTGGGAGAACTCTACGTGACGTCAACCTCGACACTTAAACAACGTCGCACCTTCATAGTGGGTGGCACTCAAAGCACGATGGAAGTGCGGCGCTTTTACGGAAAAAACTCCTACCATCGGCAAGAAGTTTATACGCCCTACTGTTTTAGAGGCTATCTTAAAAATGCTAGAAATATGAACCAACATCATTAAAAACTAAATGTATATACACTCATGTTCATGAGTAGAGTGATCTCTGACCCTATTTCTCATGAGTTTCTGTTCATTTCGTCAACGTTTTTCGATATGAGAATGACTTGTATTACGAATCTTTTCTCCATATATTTGTTAGGAACTGCAGACGCTTCATGTGTTAAATGTATGTATAGAAGTTATTTTAACGAGTATTGCTCCAAACTGGATAACTGGATGTAAAATGTCCACCGTGGGCTTATCTCCTGCGATAGTATATTCTCTTTCAAATTACAAGAATTGTGCAAAAACGTAGACACACAGCAAAAACTACATGCTTGAAGATAAATATAGATTCTAGCCATGTCTGAAAGTTGCGCTGTTATTTTTGACTATGAACGGCATCTGTGCAATGTCTGTAGTACGTTACAAGTGCCAGCGGTGGTCAAACAGTGCTCTGTGTAGTTGTGAGTGCATTACGTCGGAGCCGAGAGAATTCGAACGCGGGCAAACTGTTGGTGCTGGAATGGTGGGTGCTTCCGTAACCAAGCTAGGCGAAGGGTTTGGTGTTTCAAGACGCACCGTATCGAAGATTTACACCACGTGCAGGGAAAGCCGAAGAACAGCGTCCGCTAAGTCACAATGCGGACCAAAGTGAGTGATCGTGACAGACGCTCATTGAAGCAGATTGTGACCAAAAATGAGGGGAGACAACTGCAAAATTCACTGCAGATCTGAATTCCATACTCGCGAACCCTGTCAGCAACAAAACACGAATGGATCTCCGTAAGCAGGAATTAACGGAATGAGCTGGAATCCCGAAAGGATTCATCAGTGGCGCAAATGCCCGCAACAAAAAAAAAAATGAAGCTGAAGTCATAAAACCTGGGCTATCGAGCATTGGAAAAAGGTCATTTGGTCGGATGGGTCTTATCTACCACTTCTAGTTACGTCCCAAGAATGAAATATGGAAGGGGGTGGAGGAATGGATGGTTTGATGATTAGGGCAGATATATGGTGGTATTCCATGGACCCCATGGCTACTCTGGAAGCCTGCATTACTGGCAAGGTTTATGTGGCAATTGTGGCTGATAATTCCGGTCACTAGTGGTGACGCTGTGTTCGAAGACGACAAGGCCCCTGTTCACACAGATAGCAACGTCCAAGACCGGTTCTGTGAGCACGGAGACGAACTGTCACGTCTCCTGTGACCACACACTCATCAGATCTCAATGCTATTGAGACTTTGCTGTCTACTTTGGAGAGAAGTGTGCTCGATTCGAATCCACCTCATCATCGTTACCTGAGCCTGCCACTATTTTGCAGGAAGAATGGTACAATATTTTCTTGAAAGACATACAGTCCCTGTATTTATCCATTTTGAGACGACTAGAAGCTGTTCAGAATGCCAACGGGATTCCTACACCGTATTAGGCCCGTTTTTTTGTGTTTATCAGCTATGCTACAAATGTGCACGAACACAATTAGAAAGGAAATGCATATACTGTCATGTTCATAAGTAGAGGGATCTCCGGCCGTATACATATGGTGGGTCACTAACTATCCAAAAGTATGGTGGTAGCTGAAACGTTTTTGGGACAAACGTTGCATGGGAAAATGGGGGCCATAATAAGAGGTTGGTTTTTTGTTGCTAGATGGAGTCTATTCAGACATATGACGGTCAACTTTGTTTTTTTTAAATGGGATGCTATAGTTTGGTACTTATATTCTGATAGAGGCTATCGAGACGAATCCAGTGATGTGTAATAGTAAGGTCTTTGAAGGTCAGAAATGTGGCATGAACATCCATTTACAGAAGGTGTTCGAAATGGTGACCGTTGGTATCAATGCAGTGCTGCAATCTTCTTATCATGGACTGAGTGGTATCCCTTATCAAAAATGGCTCTGAGCACTATGGGAATTAACAGCTGTGGTCATCAGTCCCCTAGAACTTAGAACTACTTAAACCTAACCAACCTAAGCACATCACACACACCCATGCCCGAGGCAGGATTCGAACCTGCGACCGTAGCAGTCGCGCGGTTCCGAACTGAGCGCCTAGAACCGCTCGGCCACCACGGCCGGCGGTATCCCTTATCACTTCGGCACTTATCGAAGCACACTCTCTGACTATTCTCTCTCGTATATCATGCAAATAACAAATGTTCGCCGAATACCGCGTATGCATCCTACGTGCCATTGACGTGTAAACACCATTCGACGGTTTCGCAATACAACACTAATAGGAACGGTAAGACCAGTACCGTCGAACGAAGCGAATGTGAATGATGTATTCCTTCGAAGAACAAGTGGATATGCTTCTCATTTACGGAGAATGCCAACGAAATTCAGTGAGAGCTGGAGACTTATACGTTGAAAGATATCCTCAACATACTCACCCTATACGTCGTACATTTAAATATGTGTATGGAAAATTGAGAACAACTGGATCTGTAAGGCATCGGAAACCTATTCGGCCAAGGGAAGTTACTAACGAAGAAACGGAAATTGGTACTCGTGCCACTGCTGTGCTTCGATAAGTGCCCATGTGATGAAGAATACCATTCATTCCGTGATAAGAAGGCTGCAGCGCTGCACAGATGCCAATGGTTATCACTTCGAACACCTTCTGTAAATGGACGGTCATGCCACCTTTTTTACCTTCATTGACCTTCAAAGACCATACTGTTACACATCATTGGAGTCGTCTCAATAGCCGCTATCAGAAGATAAATAGCAAACTATATCATCCGATTAAAAAAAAAAGCAAAGTTGACCTTCATATCTCTGACGTGACCCCATCTAGCAACAAAAAACCAACGTCATATTATGGCCCCCGTTGTCCTATGCAACTTTTCATCTCCTACCATACTTTATGAGTTGTTCTTGGTAGCAATAGTCAGTGACTCACCCTATATAACCATCGACGTTCGTAAAGCTATAGGGTGGTGGATAAAAGTATGAAAACACAAAAAAACACATTAACGGACTTAATACGATGTAGGTATCCCGTTGGCATATATCACAATGTTGAATATCGCCAAGGTTACTTCAACAGTTCTCTGGGAGCTCGATTACATTTCGATCGTCTTTTCTTCATCATTTTCTTCTTCTATTTTTCCACTTCATATATCGTTAGCTCTAGTGCTGCGATATAACTTACATACCGTACTTTAGTATATACACTCCTGGAAATTGAAATAAGAACACCATGAATTCATTGTCCCAGGAAGGGGAAACTTTATTGACACATTCCTGGGGTCAGATACATCACATGATCACACTGACAGAACCACAGGCACATAGACACAGGCAACAGAGCATGCACAATGTCGGCACTAGTACAGTGTATATCCACCTTTCGCAGCAATGCAGGCTGCTATTCTCCCATGGAGACGATCGTAGAGATGCTGGATGTAGTCCTGTGGAACGGCTTGCCATGCCATTTCCACCTGGCGCCTCAGTTGGACCAGCGTTCGTGCTGGACGTGCAGACCGCGTGAGACGACGCTTCATCCAGTCCCAAACATGCTCAATGGGGGACAGATCCGGAGATCTTGCTGGCCAGGGTAGTTGACTTACACCTTCTAGAGCACGTTGGGTGGCACGGGATACATGCGGACGTGCATTGTCCTGTTGGAACAGCAAGTTCCCTTGCCGGTCTAGGAATGGTGGAACGATGGGTTCGATGACGGTTTGGATGTACCGTGCACTATTCAGTGTCCCCTCGACGATCACCAGTGGTGTACGGCCAGTGTAGGAGATCGCTCCCCACACCATGATGCCGGGTGTTGGCCCTGTGTGCCTCGGTCGTATGCAGTCCTGATTGTGGCGCTCACCTGCACGGCGCCAAACACGCATACGACCATCATTGGCACCAAGGCAGAAGCGACTCTCATCGCTGAAGACGACACGTCTCCATTCGTCCCTCCATTCACACCTGTCGCGACACCACTGGAGGCGGGCTGCACGATGTTGGGGCGTGAGCGGAAGACGGCCTAACGGTGTGCGGGACCGTAGCCCAGCTTCATGGAGACGGTTGCGAATGGTCCTCGCCGATACCCCAGGAGCAACAGTGTCCCTAATTTGCTGGGAAGTGGCGGTGCGGTCCCCTACGGCACTGCGTAGGATCCTACGGTCTTGGCGTGCATCCGTGCGTCGCTGCGGTCCGGTCCCAGGTCGACGGGCACGTGCACCTTCCGCCGACCACTGGCGACAACATCGATGTACTGTGGAGACGTCACGCCCCACGTGTTGAGCAATGCGGCGGTACGTCCACCCGGCCTCCCGCATGCCCACTATACGCCCTCGCTCAAAGTCCGTCAACTGCACATACGGTTCACGTCCACGCTGTCGCGGCATGCTACCAGTGTTAAAGACTGCGATGGAGCTCCGTATGCCACGGAAAACTGGCTGACACTGACGGCGGCGGTGCACAAATGCTGCGCAGCTAGCGCCATTCGACGGCCAACACCGCGGTTCCTGGTGTGTCCGCTGTGCCGTGCGTGTGATCATTGCTTGTACAGCCCTCTCGCAGTGTCCGGAGCAAGTATGGTGGGTCTGACACACCGGTGTCAATGTGTTCTTTTTTCCATTTCCAGGAGTGTATATAGCGGTAGCAATTGTTCCTTGGTTACGATGAGGTGTGTGTAGCCCGAATATAATCGCTCTTACTAGTGTCTGGTTACGTACTGCGGTCTATGCTCTACCATGGGTGCCCAGGTATTTTTCTTGGTTGCGGTTTATTAGTTTCTGTCTGGTAGTAGCACCGATGTGAGTCAAATGAGCTGCCTTGCCATTCTGGAATTATTTGTTATGAAACTTGAAGAGCTTAACAGACTCATGCATTGGAAGCGTTGTTCATTCAAGACCTTCCACAGTCTAAACTCTTTATGACCACAGGTCTCTCATCTCAAAACACTCGTCATTACACACATATGGGTTTGCAAACACCGCGTCTGTTTTCGCAAATATCATTCAAGAAAAAACTGCAATAGTTTCACTTTCTTAATCAATGATTTATTTTGCCGTAACTTCTTTCGGGTCTGAGCCAGTCGCCAGATGGCAGAGATGATTCCTCGTACAAATTTGACATTACTGTCCTATAATGTAATATAATGATAACGATTTCCTCGTTTAGTTAAATTTTGATGTTATATACAGATGCTTTACGTTTTAGGTACTTCAAAAGTTTTCTTTGAAACACTACGGCATAGGGGTCTCATTCAGCCACATGTGTTGTGGTCTTCAGTCCTGAGACTGGT
This sequence comes from Schistocerca piceifrons, assembly GCF_021461385.2. Taxonomy (NCBI): domain Eukaryota; kingdom Metazoa; phylum Arthropoda; class Insecta; order Orthoptera; family Acrididae; genus Schistocerca; species Schistocerca piceifrons. Next base: position 1,020,098,216 of record NC_060139.1, on the reverse strand, counting down.
TTGATGCAGCTCTCCATGCTACTCTATCCTGTGCAAGCTTTTTCATCTCCCAGTACCTACTGCAACCTACATCCTTCTGAATCTGCTTAGTGTATTCATCTCTTGGTCTCCCCCTACGATTTTTACCCTCCACGCTGCCCTCCAATACTAAATTGGTGATCCCTTGATGCCTCAGAACATGTCCTACCAACCGATCCCTTCTTCTGGTCAAGTTGTGCCACAAATTTCTCTTCTCCCCAATTCTATTCAATACTTCCTCATTAGTTATGTGATCTACCCATCTAATCTTCAGCATTCTTCTGTAGCACCACATTTCGAAAGCTTCTATTCTCTTCTTGTCCAAACTATTTATCGTCCATGTTTCACTTCCATACATGGCTACACTCCATGCGAATACTTTCAGAAATGACTTCCTGACACTTAAATCAATACTGGATGTTAACAAATTTCTCTTCTTCAGAAACGCTTTCCTTGCCATTGCCAGCCTACATTTTATATCCTCTCTACTTCGACCATCATCAGTTATTTTACTCCCCAAATAGCAAAACTCCTTTACTACTTTAAGTGCCTCATTTCCTAATCTAATTCCCTCAGCATCACCCGCCTTAATTAGACTACATTCCATTATCCTTGTTTTGCTTTTGTTGATGTTCATCTTATATCCTCCTTTCAAGACACTGTCCATTCCATTCAACTGTTCTTCCAAGTCCTTTGCTGTCTCTGACAGAATTACAATGTCATCGGCGAACCTCAAAGTTTTTATTTCTTCTCCATGAATTTTAATACCTACTACGAATTTTTCTTTTGTTTCCTTTACTGCTTGCTCAATATACAGATTGAACAACATCGGGGACAGGCAACAACCCTGTCTTACTCCCTTCCCAACCACTGCTTCCCTTTCATGTCCCTCGACTCTTACAACTGCCATCTGGTTTCTGTACAAATTGTAAATAGCCTTTCGCTCCCTGTATTTTACCCCTGCCACCTTTAGAATTTGAAAGAGAGTATTCCAGTCAACATTGTCAAAAGCTTTCTCTATGTCTACAAATGCTAGAAACGTAGGTTTGCCTTTCCTTAATATTTCTTCTAAGATAAGTCGTAAGGTCAGTATTGCCTCACGTGTTCCAGTGTTTCTACGGAATCCAAACTGATCTTCCCCGAGGTTGGCTTCTACTAGTTTTTCCATTCGTCTGTAAAGAATTCGTGTTAGTATTTTGCAGCTGTGGCTTATTAAACTGATTGTTCGGTAATTTTCACATCTGTCAACACCTGCTTTCTTTGGGATTGGAATTATTATATTCTTCTTGAAGTCTGAGGGTATTTCACCTGTTTCATACACCTTGCTCACCAGATGGTAGAGTTTTGTCAGGACTGGCTCTCCCAAGGCCGTCAGTAGTTCCAATGGAATATTGTCTACTCCGGGGGGCCTTGTTTCGACTCAGGTCTTTCAGTGCTCTGTCAAACTCTTCACGCAGTATCGTATCTCCCATTTCATCTTCATCTACATCCTCTTCCATTTCCATAATATTGTCCTCAAGTACATCGCCCTTGTATAGACCCTCTATATACTCCTTCCACCTTTCTGCTTTCCCTTCTTTGCTTAGAACTGGGTTTCCATCTGAGCTCTTGATATTCATACAAGTCGTTCTCTTATCTCCAAAGGTCTCTTTAATTTTCCTGTAGGCGGTAGCTATCTTACCCCTAGTGAGATAGGCCTCTACATCCTTACATTTGTCCTCTAGCCATCCCTGCTTAGCCATTTTGCACTTCCTGTCGATCTCATTTTTGAGACGTTTGTATTCCTTTTTGCCTGTTTCGCTTACTGCATTTTTATATTTTCTCCTTTCTTCAATTAAATTCAATATTTCTTCTGTTACCCAAGGATTTCTACTAGCCCTCGTCTTTTTACCTACTTGATCCTCTGCTGCCTTCACTACTTCATCCCTCAAAGCTACCCATTCTTCTTCTACTATATTTATTTCCCCCATTCCTGTCAATTGCTCCCTTATGCTCTCCCTGAATCTCTGTACAACCTCTGGTTCTTTTAGTTTATCCAGGTCCCATCTCCTTAAATTCCCACCTTTTTGCAGTTTCTTCAGTTTTAATCTACAGGTCATAACCAATAGATTGTGGTCAGAGTCCACATCTGCCCCTGGAAATGTCTTACAATTTAAAACCTGGTTCCTAAATCTCTGTCTTACCATTATATAATCTATCTGATACCTTTTAGTATCTCCAGGGTTCTTCCATGTATACAACCTTCTTTCATGATTCTTAAACCAAGTGTTAGTTATGATTATGTTGTGCTCTGTGCAAAATTCTACCAGGCGGCTTCCTCTTTCATTTCTGTCCCCCAATCCATATTCACCTACTATGTTTCCTTCTCTCCCTTTTCCTACACTCGAATTCCAGTCACCCATGACTATTAAATTTTCGTCTCCCTTCACAATCTGAATAATTTCTTTTATTTCATCATACATTTCTTCAATTTCTTCGTCATCTGCAGAGCTAGTTGGCATATAAACTTGTACTACTGTAGTAGGTGTGGGCTTCGTATCTATCTTTGCCACAATAATGCGTTCACTATGCTGTTTGTAGTAGCTTACCCGCATTCCTATTTTCCTATTCATTATTAAACCTACTCCTGCATTACCCCTATTTGATTTTGTGTTTATAACCCTGTAGTCACCTGACCAGAAGTCTTGTTCCTCCTGCCACCGAACTTCACTAATTCCCACTATATCTAACTTCAACCTATCCATTTCCCTTTTTAAATTTTCTAACCTACCTGCCCGATTAAGGGATCTGACATTCCACGCTCCGATCCGTAGAACGCCAGTTTTCTTTCTCCTGATAACATACTGAATATGAGCTACACTAAAGACAAGAACGGGGGACACATGTTTTCTGCATCTATCGTCACGCCAGCTAGTGACTGCATTGATTGTACCAAAGAACAAAATGCTACAGTAACGGAATCCGTCTGTAGTTATGATCTAAAGGGCAGTAAAATAAAAGTGGCGCAGAGAATACATCATATACCTTAATACAGGCTATCGTATTCACCCATCCTCCCCGCGTGTGGATAATCTGAGTGGCGTATCTTAAAAAGTAAGAAATAATTTCTGCCCAGTATTGTTTGCCCCACCCTTTATATTATGGGATAGATTCTTTCTGTTGGCCTACATCGTGATAGAAGCTATACATTTAACTTTTAAAAAGTCTTAGCAACGTCCAGTGAAGTTATGTGAAATTTAGTAGACACTGTATTCGAAATTGACTGCATTTCTCTAGCATGCTACCAGCCAACCTAAGTCTGCCACCTTCTTTACCTATGTCTGAGTTTGTGTGATGGTTCCATTTCATATTCTGTCAAATCTTTAAGCTCAAGTATTTGTATGAGTCAGCATGTTGGGAGTGTAGCTCATTGTTATTGTAGTCAGTTTACCGTTTTTTGAAGTGCGAACTTTTTCGTTTCTCACCATCTAAAGAAAGTTGTCCGCGCGACCGCAACATCGCATGTTCGAATCCTGCCTCGGGCATGGATGTTTGTGATGTCCTTAGGTTAGTTACTTTTATGTAGCTCTAAGTTCTAGGGAACTGATGACCTCAGATGTTAAGTCCCATAGTGCTCAGAGCCATTTGACCATTTGAAAGAAAGTTGTCGGTACTTGCACCACTTTGAAATCCTATCAAAATCTGGCTGAATGCATAGCGTTTTTTATACTGTGCTTTTATAGGTAACTGCATATTTGGGAAACATCTGAGGATACTATTAGTATTTTTGACAAGGTCAGTAACACACAATATGAGCAGCAAGAGTCCTAAGACATCTCTCTGTGTCACGCCCTAAATTAGTTCTGTATCTGCCGGTGACTGTCTATTCAATATAGCATGGTGCATCCTTCCTCCGAAAAATCCTGAATTCAATTACAAATTTCTCTTTACACCATATGATCATACTTTCGATAGTAATTTTATGTGTAATACTGAGTTAAATGCTTTTCCGAAATCAAGAAAAATTGTATCTACCTAACTTCCTAGTTTCTCCTAGATTCATGGTTTTCAGGATGTGTGAGAAAAGTACGAGTTAAGTTTCACATGACCAATGTATTCGGATTCCATGGTGGTTGGAATGAAGGAAGTCATTCTCTTCGAGGTATCTCATTACGTTTGAGCTCAGAATACGTGCTCAGACTTTACAACAAATGGGTGTCAAGAATTCTTGACGGTGGTTCTCTGGATCCTTTCTGCTGCCCTCTTTGTAGACGGGTGCGTTTCTTCCAGTCACTTGGCAAGGTGTTTCGTTTCAGAGATTTAAGACAGATTATGGTTAAAAGAGGGGCATATTTACATACAAATTCGGTTTGGTCCTGCTATTCGTCTCATTGATATGAGATACCACAATGGGTCGACCAACCAGTACACAACAAGACAGAAAACGGTTATAGAGGTCGTTAATCATGATGAAGCATTTATGCAAAATGAATTGCCTCGATCGCATTTTATTTATTTACATAGATTAAGCGATTTTGCAGACTACTGTCATTTGATCCATGGTAACACAAAAATAAATAAGTAAATATACCTATCAGAAAGTTCTTTTACATATTACCAGAAGGAAATTATGCGTATCAATAAACAAGCGAAAATACAGAGGTAGAGATAAAAAATATACTCACCAAGACATAAAGGAAATACCAATACATCGCATAATGTCAAAATATTATTTGAATTTACAGGCACTTATCAGCCAGAAAATTATGACCGCAGACCTACTATGCATATAAAATCGGCAAGGCGATAGCAGCGTCACCTGGCGAGAAATGACTGCTAGTCAGACACACCTAAGGTGCAAGCAAGTAGTGTCATTGAGCGTTCTGTCCGTGTATCTGAGTCTGACCGAGGGCTGATTCAGATGGCTCGGAGGCTCGGTACGAGAATTTCGGAAACAGCACGACTTGTCCGGTGTTCGAGGAGTGTCATTGTGAATGTCTTCAACAAGTGGCGAATCCAGAGTGAAATCACGCCCATACTTCGTGACGTCTGGCGGCCACCCCTCTTTACCGACGTCGGACAATGTAGGCTGGGCGGACTGGTAAAACAGGACAGGCGTCGAGCTGTGGTGGAAACAACATCAGACGCTAATGATGGGCAGAGTACAAGTGTGTCTGAACACACAGTGCACCGAACACTCGTAACGATGGACCTCCCATGCATGTGCCACGACATCAGCAATCGCGACTGAATTGGGGACTTGACCATCGACATTTGGCGTTGGCGCAGTGGCAGAGCTTTGCGTAGTCTGATGAATTCCGATACCTTCTTCACCAAGCTGGTGGGATGGCGCGAATCCATCGTCTTCCATGGGAACAGGTGTTCATTGTGGGGCTGAGGCAGGCTGGCGGCGACTCCGTTGTGGTCTGGGAAACTTTCATGTGAGCATCCATGGCTCCAGTGGGGCTCGCTCAAGGAACTATGACGGCAAAGGAGTATCGTACACTGGTTACAGACCAGGTACACCTCGTCATGAAGATCATGTTTCCCAATGGTAGTGGCATTTTTGAACAAGATAATGGGTCATGTGACAAGGCCACGAGTGTGATGGAGTGTTTCGAGAAACTGATGTGCTGTCCCCTCACTTCCCAGATCTGAACCCCATCGAACACATCTGGGATGTGACTGAAAGTGGCGTCAGAGACTCATGGCCCCCCTTCCCGGAATTTAAGGGAATCAGGCGGTGGTGCCAACTCCTTCCAGTGATCGACAAATGCCTCACAGCGTTCATGCCGCGACGCGCCGTTGCCGTTTTCCGTACCCGCTGTTAGGAAGACGGATGTAATATTTTCGGTGATCAGTGTAAGTGCATACTGGCAATTATAACATCGCAATGGAAAATAGAAGTTATACATCCGCAAAAAGGTCGCTTTTATCCCACGAGATACATGCAATCTACTTCATTAGAAGAATGGCATTCCCACATTTCAATGTAAAATACGATTTGCTTTATTTTAAGCACATCAGGCAGTGACCAGCCTTGTGTTTCGTTCTCTTTTACTCAACGTAGTTAATTCCTCACTATGACAGGTCCAACTCATTGATTTCCGATATATATGCAAAGGAGCGGTGTCACCTGTTTAAGTGTGTGATGATTGTAGAGGATTCCCTTTAATTTCTTTTAGTTCTATAATGCGTGTTGATTTCATTCTTTCGGTAATTAGCAGAGAATGAACGCATGACCCTTACAGTATTCTCTCATTTGGGCTTGCCCTCAACGGGTGAGGTGAGTGACCGGATGCGGGCGACGGAGGGTAAACACAGGCTACTCGAATCTCTGGGAGCAGCCACCTTTGTCCCGTTTACTGTGGCAGAGGACGGCGTAAGTCTTTGACAGGATTAGCAGTGCTCACAAAAAGGAATCTCCTTGCGTGCTGAGTTCACTGAACTCCCTCAGCCCTCACTGCAGGAACCAGGCCACCCACACAAACGGCGAATCTTGTTGGTTCACAACTCCCTCACTTAATTCCAAAAATTCTGCCCTATCTTCCTTATTTCGTCCGAATTGTTCGAAAGCTCTGAATACTGTATCCCCAATATCTTCATACTGACTTTCATTCCTTCTTATATCACGTCATCGGACACTTCCTTCCCGTCGTAGAGGCCTTTGATGTACTCTTTCCCCCTACCCGCTCCCTCTATGTTTAACTCTCACAATGTTGACATTGAAGTTTTTGTTTTTAATTTCACCGGAGGTTATTCAGACTTTTCTATACCCTGAATCGTTCTTTCCAAGGTCAATTCTTTTTTAATTCCTTCGCACTTTTCCCGAGTCATTCCGTCTTTCCTTCCATGCGTCCTAAACAACTGAAGTTGCTGTACTCCTATGTTCTTTTGGATATTAAAGAACTTCCTTTTATCGTCCACTCGAAATAATTCTGCTGTTAGCCAAGGTTTCTTTCCTTTTATCTGTATTTGTCTGTGCAGCTTCTGTGATTGTCCATTTTAAAGATGTCCGGCCTTCATATGAACTGCCTGCTGTTGTATTAATTGTCACAGTATCAATAACCTTCAACTTCAGTCTACTCTTCAACATTACTAAATTGTGATCGTAATCTTTAACTACTCCTGTGTACGACTCACAACCTAGTACCTGATTTTGGAATCTCCTTGTGACCAATAGGCACCCCTCCAGGACTTTTGGAAGTATATATCCTCCTCTTTCGCGTTTTGAACAGAGTATTCGCTGTTACTGTAGCTGAAATTTCTTGCAGAACTCAATTAGTCCCTCTTCTCTCTCATTCCTATTCTGCAACAGCTCTGCTCCTTTCCATTCCAGAGAGTTCCAATCACACATGATTATTAGATTTCCATGTGCCTTTACATACGACATGAACGTTCAGTGTCCTTATTTCTTCTCTATCTCTTCATTTGCTACTTGTGAATGCGAGTGTACTTGATCTATGTCTGCTGCCATTGGGTTTCTTTCGAGTTTGCTGAGTATAATCCTATCGATGAACTGTTCGCTGTAATTCAGTCTCAGTCCGATCTTCCTACTCATGACATATCCTACTCCCTTTACACGACTGATATTACTAAAAATCCTCATCGTCTTTCGGTTTTATTTCATGGCAGCTATATCTAGACTGAACCTTTTTAATAAGAACTTTCACTGGTTTAAGGTGTTTCCCTCCTTTTTATACCTCAATCCAGTTTCGGATCGGTGCATATCTACTACACTGCATCTCTTCGATAACGTGGGCTGTGTAAATTTCGTCGCGGCAGTGGTGTTTCTCGTTTACCCCTGCTTCCATTGTATACTAAATTATTTCTGGGTGTCTTTGAAGCTGCTCAACTGACCTTTGCCTTCATATGACAAGGACGGAAGGAAGATTACAGTTTGTTCCTTTGACGTCGAGATTATTAAAGGCAAAACACAAGCTTCGATTGTTCCAAGGATGAGGAAGGAAATCGCACTTTCTATGAACACATCCCGGTATTTATCTGGAACGATTTAGAGAAATCACGGAAAATCTAAATCTGGATTGCCGGACGCTGATTTGAACCGTCATCCTCCCGAAAGCGAGTTCAGTGAGCTACAACTGCGCTAACTCGTTCGGTTACTTATGTTAAATTTTTCACAGTTATCTTATCTATATTTCTATTACTTCTTCATTTCATTCTTTATCTAGACTGTAACACGGCACATATGTACTGCTTATTTTCTTTTCCGATTCTCCTACTCTCCTTAAAACCCCTGAGCACATGGTTTATTCTTCTTAAAGCTTCTTTCTCGGCTTTACGTTATTATTATTAAGAATAACTTTAACTGTGCCTGTTAACGTATACATGCAATTATGCACATCTCTTTAGATCATATAAATGGAATTTACCAACTGAACTAGGTCACAGTCGCACAGCGCTGTAATGGACTAGTGCTTTTTATTTTAGGCGAGTGCTAAGTACCTTATTGACGAAATATACAGAAAGGTTCCGAATGTACTAAGCTATTGAGTGTAAATACACAAGAATAAAATGGTCTAACATGTTGCATACGCATGTGGTGGTCCCAAAATTGGTGTACTTTACGTCACACATTTTATCAGCATTAACCTGACTGGCTTAGCTAATCTCTCACTGCGAGGCTTCCTTTGCTCGATGCCATAAAGTGAGAGGAACATAATTTACGGCGTAATTCTCTGCAGAGCTTTATTAATCCTTTCCTAGTACCCATAGTGTCAGTGAATCACTAGAGATAGAGTTAAACGCTTATTTGCATAAGTTTAAATAAATAAACGAGAATCTGCAGCGCTGCTGGCAAAGTGCCTCATTTAACATTGGCTAACGCCGATTCCTATTCTTTTCCTGCCACTCTGATTCCCATTTGGCTTCAGCTAATTCTAATTACTGTATTTTCGCCAACTACTGTTCCATCGTGCCCACTCTTTTTTTTCACATATATTCAGGCACTTGTAACGAATGTGGAGAAATAGTCACCGATTCAACGACCAGCTTTTAGTGAGGTCGATGTGTGACAACACACTTCTTTTACTCGGAATATGGCCAAATAGTTCACGATACTAATTTCAGTTTCTTGACTGCTGTTTGAAAAAAATCTGCTCCCGAGTATCAAGCGTTGGCAAACCCTTTTAGCTTCGTTTTGGCACAGATTCAATTATGGATGGAAAGGGTAATCTTGTTACCTCACAAAACACTTTATTATAGAAACAGTCATGCTAATAGAATGTGTCTGAAAGATGACGCTGAAGGGCACTGCAATATAGTTCCATGTTCCACACATAGTAACCTTTGTCGATCATAGTGTTATGGACTAGTTGGCGTTTGCACTGCCTTCCTGCAACCCGTGAACTATGTGTTAACTGTATGAGGGTTCTTATTGTGAGACAATAAGCCGGTTGCTTTGAATGTGCACAGAATGAACTACTGAGAAGCTAAAATCCACTACAATTACATCGAATCACACCAAGGATGCTAATGGACTTGACACTATTGTCAAGGTCTCTGTAAAATCCACTCTTGAAACAACACACTACTGGAAATTACACTGAAGAGACAAAGAAACTGGTACACCAGCCTAATAACTTGTAGAGCTCCCGCGAGCACTTAGAATTGACGCAACACGACATGGCATGGACTCGACTAATGTCTGAAGTAGTACTGGTGGGAACTGACACCATGCATCCTCCAGGGCTGTCCATAAACCCGTAAGAGTACGAGGGGGTGAACAGGACGTTGCAAGGCATCCCATATTTGCTAAATAACCCATGAACCATGGACCTTGCCGCTGGTGGGGAGGCTTGCGTGCCTCAGCGATACAGATAGCCGTACCGTAGGTGCAACCACAACGGAGGGGTATCTGTTGAGAGGCCAGACAAACGTGTGGTTCCTGAAGAGGGGCAGCAGCCTTTTCAGTAGTTGCAACGGCAACAGTCTGGATGATTGACTGATCTGGCCTTGTAACAATAACCAAAACGGCCTTGCTGTGCTGGTACTGCGAACGGCTGAAAGCAAGGGGAAACTACAGCCGTAATTTTTCCCGAGGGCATGCAGCTTTACTGTATGATTACATGATGATGGCGTCCTCTTGGGTAAAATATTCCGGAGGTAAAATAGTCCCCCATTCGGATCTCCGGGCGGGGACTACTCAAGAGGATGTCGTTATCAGGAGAAAGAAAACTGGCGTTCTAAGGATCGGAGCGTGGAATGTCAGATCCCTTAATCGGGCAGGTAGGTTAGAAAATTTAAAAAGGGAAATGGATTGGTTGAAGTTAGATATAGTGGGAATTAGTGAAGTTCGGTGGCAGGAGGAACAAGACTTCTGGTCAGGTGACTACAGGGTTATAAACACAAAATCAAATAGGGGTAATGCAGGAGTAGGTTTAATAATGAATAGGAAAATAGGAATGCGGGTAAGCTACTACAAACAGCATAGTGAACGCATTATTGTGGCCAAGATAGATACGAAGCCCACACCTACTACTGTAGTACAAGTTTATATGCCAACTAGCTCTGCAGATGACGAAGAAATTGAAGAAATGTATGATGAAATAAAAGAAATTATTCAGATTGTGAAGGGAGACGAAAATTTAATAGTCATGGGTGACTGGAATTCGAGTGTAGGAAAAGGAAGAGAAGGAAACATAGTAGGTGAATATGGATTGGGGGACAGAAATGAAAGAGGAAGCCGCCTGGTAGAATTTTGCACAGAGCACAACATAATCATAACTAACACTTGGTTTAAGAATCATGAAAGAAGGTTGTATACATGGAAGAATCCTGGAGATACTAGAAGGTATCAGATAGATTATATAATGGTAAGACAGAGATTTAGGAACCAGGTTTTAAATTGTAAGACATTTCCAGGGGCAGATGTGGACTCTGACCACAATCTATTGGTTATGACCTGTAGATTAAAACTGAAGAAACTGCAAAAAGGTGGGAATTTAAGGAGATGGGACCTGGATAAACTAAAAGAACCAGAGGTTGTACACAGATTCAGGGAGAGCATAAGGGAGCAATTGACTGGAATGGGGGAAATAAATACAGTAGAAGAAGAATGGGTAGCTTTGAGGGATGAAGTAGTGAAGGCAGCAGAGGATCAAGTAGGTAAAAAGACGAGGGCTAGTAGAAATCCTTGGGTAACAGAAGAAATATTGAAATTAATTGATGAAAGGAGAAAATATAAAAATGCAGTAAGTGAAACAGGCAAAAAGGAATACAAACGTCTCAAAAATGAGATCGACAGGAAGTGCAAAATGGCTAAGCAGCGATGGCTAGAGGACAAATGTAAGGATGTTGAGGCCTATCTCACTAGGGGTAAGATAGATACCGCCTACAGGAAAATTAAAGAGACCTTTGGAGATAAGAGAACGACTTGTATGAATATCAGGAGCTCAGATGGAAACCCAGTTCTAAGCAAAGAAAGGAAAGCAGAAAGGTGGAAGGAGTATATAGAGGGTCTATACAAGGGCGATGTACTTGAGGACAATATTATGGAAATGGAAGAGGATGTAGATGAAGATGAAATGGGAGATACGATACTGCGTGAAGAGTTTGACAGAGCACTGAAAGACCTGAGTCAAAACAAGGCCCCCGGAGTAGACAATATTCCATTGGAACTACTGACGGCCGTGGGAGAGCCAGTCCTGACAAAACTCTACCATCTGGTGAGCAAGATGTATGAAACAGGCGAAATACCCTCAGACTTCAAGAAGAATATAATAATTCCAATCCCAAAGAAAGCAGGTGTTGACAGATGTGAAAATTACCGAACTATCAGCTTAATAAGTCACAGCTGCAAAATACTAACACGAATTCTTTACAGACGAATGGAAAAACTAGTAGAAGCCAACCTCGGGGAAGATCAGTTTGGATTCCGTAGAAACACTGGAACACGTGAGGCAATACTGACCTTACGACTTATCTTAGAAGAAAGATTAAGAAAAGGCAAACCTACGTTTCTAGCATTTGTAGACTTAGAGAAAGCTTTTGACAATGTTGACTGGAATATTCTCTTTCAAATTCTAAAGGTGGCAGGGGTAAAATACAGGGAGCGAAAGGCTATTTACAATTTGTATAGAAACCAGATAGCAGTTATAAGAGTCGAGGGACATGAAAGGGAAGCAGTGGTTGGGAAGGGAGTAAGACAGGGTTGTAGCCTCTCCCCGATGTTGTTCAATCTGTATATTGAGCAAGCAGTAAAGGAAACAAAAGAAAAATTCGGAGTAGGTATTAAAATTCATGGAGAAGAAATAAAAACTTTGAGGTTCGCCGATGACATTGTAATTCTGTCAGAGACAGCAAAGGACTTGGAAGAGCAGTTGAATGGAATGGACAGTGTCTTGAAAGGAGGATATAAGATGAACATCAACAAAAGCAAAACAAGGATAATGGAATGTAGTCTAATTAAGTCGGGTGATGCTGAGGGAATTAGATTAGGAAATGAGGCACTTAAAGTAGTAAAGGAGTTTTGCTATTTGGGGAGCAAAATAACTGATGATGGTCGAAGTAGAGAGGATATAAAATGTAGGCTGGCAATGGCAAGGAAAGCGTTTCTGAAGAAGAGAAATTTGTTAACATCCAGTATTGATTTAAGTGTCAGGAAGTCATTTCTGAAAGTATTTGTATGGAGTGTAGCCATGTATGGAAGTGAAACATGGACGATAAATAGTTTGGACAAGAAGAGAATAGAAGCTTTCGAAATGTGGTGCTACAGAAGAATGCAGAAGATTAGATGGGTAGATCACATAACTAATGAGGAAGTATTGAATAGGATTGGGGAGAAGAGAAGTTTGTGGCACAACTTGACCAGAAGAAGGGATCGGTTGGTAGGACATGTTCTGAGGCATCAAGGGATCACCAATTTAGTATTGGAGGGCAGCGTTGAGGGTAAAAATCGTAGAGGGAGACCAAGAGATGAATACACTAAGCAGATTCAGAAGGATGTAGGTTGCAGTAGGTACTGGGAGATGAAAAAGCTTGCACAGGATAGAGTAGCATGGAGAGCTGCATCAAACCAGTCTCAGGACTGAAGACCACAACAACAACAACATTCGTGTCTGGGGAGTTTGGTGCGCAGCGGAAGTGATTAAACTCAGAAGAGTGTTCCTGGAGCCACTCTGTAGCAATTCTGGACATATGGGGTGTCGCATTGTCCTTCTGGAACTGCCCAATGGTAATGAATGGATACGGGTGATACGGCAGGATGCCTATGTACGTGTCACCAGTCAGAGTCGATGTAGACGTATAAGGGGTTCCATATCATTCCAACTGCACACGCCCCACACCATTACAAAGCCTCCACCAGCTTCAACAGTCCTCAGCTCACATTCAGGGTCCATGAATTCATGAGGTTGTCTCCATACCAGCACACGTCTTTCCGCTCAATACAATTTGAAACGAGACACGTGCGACCAGGAAACATGTTTCCAGTCATCAACAGTCCAATTCTGGTGTTGACGGACCCAGGCGTGGTTTAAAGCTATGTGTCGTGCAGTCATCGAGGGTACACGAGTTAGCTTTCGGCACCGAAATCCCATATCGATGATGTTTCATTGATTGGTTCGCACGCTGACACTTCTTGATGGCCCAGCATTGAAATCTGCAGCAATTTGCGGAAGGTTTGCACTTCTGTCACCTTCTTGCAGGATCTTTTTCCGGCCACAGCGATATCGGACATTTGATGTTTTACCGGATTCCTGCTATTCACGGTACGAATGTAAAATGGTCGTACGGGAAAATCCCCACCTCATCGCTACCTCGGAGAAGCTGTGTCCCACTGCTCGTGCGCCGACTTTAACACCACGTTCAAAGTCACTTAAATCTTGATAACCTGCCATTGTAGCAGCAGTAACCGATCTAACAGCTGTGCCAGACACGTTGTCTTATATAGTGTTGCCGACGGCAGCGCCGTATTCTGCCTGTTTACATGTCTGTATTTGAATCCGCATGACTGTACCAGTTTCTTTGGCGTCTCAGAGCAAAATGGTAGCACCATGAGAACAGAATGTGAAAAAACTATTTCGATGTGCTCGAACAGTCCTATCTGACGCGGATCGCACGCAGCACAGTAACACTCAGGAAAAGGGTGGACAACCTTAGAGTAAGTAGACTTATTGTATTTTCTAAGTGTTCTGTCAATAAATAGCAGTATATGGTTTAGTTTCATCACATCTTTATATGTGTGATCGTTCCGCCAGACACCACACTTGCTAGGTGGTAGCCTTTAAATCGGCCGCGGTCCGTCAGAATACGTCGGACCCGCGTGTCGCCACTATCAGTGACTGCAGACCGAGCGCCGCCACACGGCAGGTCTAGAGAGACTTCCTAGCACTCGCCCAGTTGTAGAGCCGACTTTGCTAGCGATGGTTCACTGACAAATTACGCTCTCATTTGCCGAGACGATAGTTAGCATAGCCTTCAGCTACGTCATTTGCTACGACCTAGCAAGGCGCCATTATCATTTGCTATTTATCTTGTGATGCATGTACCGTCAGACCGATGTTTACCAATTATGGATTAAAGTTAAGTATTCCAGAAGCTACGTACTTTTTTTAATAGACTCAACTCCTTTAACTGTTCCAGACCTCACGCCAGCCTGCGTGAGCTTAAACGCGTGCCTTTCGGCTACTTCATAGTGGCTTGGCTGTCTTGCCAAGTCACAACATAAGTTATTCGTAATTGTAATTCCTAAGTATTTAGTTGTGTTTAGAAGCTTTAGATTTGTGTGATTTATAGTGTAACAGAAATTTAGCGGATTTCTCTCAGTGCTGTAATCAAGATTCGAATTTGAGGAATTCATCTGTACATGGAGCACCCTCCACTTCAGCGTGATGAAGCCAGACCACGTACGAGTGATGCGACATCTGCAATAGTCTGGTGCCTTGACTTCTCTCTCATCGGTCTTTCTCCATACAGTCTAGACTATGCCCCAGCCGATTTCATCTGTTTCCATAACTTACAAAACACTTTCAAGACCTTCGCTTTGACAGTGATGAAGCGGTGCAAACAGAGGTTAGGTTGTGGTTTCGTCAACGTAGTTAAACATTCTACAATGACGGTATCACCAAACCGGTGTCTCGTTGGGAGAAACGTGTTCGTTGCCAGGGTGCCTATATTGAGAAATAAATGTTTAAAATTTTAATAATTTTTTTCAGGAGTTCCATTACTACGTACAGCATCGCGATAGATGTACCGTGTGTGTAGACTCCGAGGAGAACGAACACTGCCAGAATGCAATTGTCATTCTCATAAATGCCCAGCATGGTGGGATAGTACATGATCTCCATTGGTTCGGATAGCCGGTAGCGTGCCACTTGCTGGAGTTGACAGTGACCATAAGAACACCTAAGTGAAACAAGAAAACATTAGCGCACTTACTATTCTGCCAACTTATGTTTTCATAGGCTGGTATACCACTATCAGATTTCTTTGACAAAGAGATTCGGTCAAATATTCGTCTTATTTCTTTGACAAATATTTTTGATGTGGTACGTGGGTATTACATTGTCCTCAAATATTTGGTCATAGTTTGTTCATAATGGCTGATGAAGCCTGCAGTTGTGTGCACTATAATCGCATTTTGTTTACATTTAGAACAGGAGCACAATAAATAAAGGCATATGGCAGCTGCGAATCATCGAGACTGTATTTCAGTATGTGCTCAAGAAGGTGGTTCCTCACATTACGAAGCAGAACACTCAGCTTCAGAAATACTATATCCGCAAAAGCCTTGAGGAAAGATTTCTCCTTGCAGTAATCAAAAGACGACTGCTTTCTTTGATAAAATCTAAGACGAGGCGCTGGATCTGGCGAAATAAATTTGACGAAAGGGTACATTGGCAAAAGTCCTCTATTACATTTAGCCGAATATATTTGACACAGAAACTTTGTCAAAGAAATTTGAAAGTGTAATATCGGTCAGAGATGCGTAGCATTTCTAACTTGCTTTCGTTGGTGTACATTGTACTCGGACAAACTGAGGACGTGACTGATTGAGTTGTGTCCATTTTCCTTGTGTTTCCATTTGTTTACTGTCATCTCCAGCAAATGGATTAGGTACGTTAACCTCAGTAATGGTACTGTATGCCAGAGAGTCAAAGTAACTTCTGGGTTACGCTTTTGGTAAAGCCATGTTTACTTAAGTGGTCCATTGTGATACGTCTTTGCACAAACATTGGGCAAAATTTAAAGGAAGAGGTTCTGCTGTTAAGTCCGTAACGAACAAAGTGACAAACTTAGCAAACATCTCGGTTATTGTCCCATAGGTAGATAACCAACATTTGCACAAAACAGTTTCTTTTATTTTTTATTTTTTTTTTTTTTTTTTGCACAGAAAGCTTTTTTGGGTAGTGAAAATAAATGTGACGTCCTTTATATGCTTGTAAGCAATGATCTCACACCCCATAGCACAATATCTATTCCCAACCACTCAGTTCCTTCATACAGTCATACAGTTTACATGCGGAAATCATTGTTTCGTTTGTGAAACTACTACCAAAGGAGTAAACATTTGCAGCTTGTAAACCATAATTCTAATTATGAATGAAAAGAGCCGAATCAACTATGCTTTGCATGACGTTGCCTGTATCAATAGCTAGACCGAATTGTATGTTGCTATAACATGACACCCAGTTCTTTCACATAAAATAATTCTAAGGTTTTTCACAACTTCATTAATCACCTAAAAACAGGCATGATTTTTTTTTTCCCCATGCGGGTCCGGGAGTTAGAAAAGGAGTGACGTATTCCTGCTTGTCGTAAATGGCGACTGAAAGGAGTCTAACACATTTTATGTGATGGTCCCCTGTAGGGTTTGACCTCCATATTTCAAAATTTTCCCGGAGAGCGAGCCAATTGGGGAAGGGCGCCTTTCATGGTGAATCATGTCCATCGTGCGCTGAGACCTTTCGCATCCTACGTCGGTGTGGATCTGCCCTTCCGCTCATTTTCCAGCTGTTCGGCGCGGTCACCCTCCATCCACTGTGCATTATGCTTTTTTGTGCTGGCGATGATAATGGACTTGTTTGCACCTGATATCCAGCGCAGTAGCCAGTCCGTTGTGGTGGGGCTGCCACGTACCCTGTTTGTTGTAGCCCCTGACCACAGGGGGATCGCTCTGCTGATGCCTGCGCCATTAACTCCCCATGTATGCCAAGGGGTAGATGCCCATCCCCCTGGGGCATCGGGACTCCCGACAATGGCCTTTGCTGCTGGTGGGTGACGCTCTTGAGGAGAGCCCCTGGTCGGAGTGGGTGGCATTGGGGCGGATGGCATGTGATGAAGCGTAGTACATCATCTCTTGCTGGTGGTCAAACACCAGCAGTCTTTAAGCGTTCTCAGGCTCAATTCAACTCACAGAAGTATGACCCTCAAATCGTTCCTCTCACTGGCCACACCATGGCAGGAACGTCAGGCTAAGGATGGCAGTGGCTCTTATTCACTTGGTACCTTGTTCATTACCTGATGAGGACTCTTTCATG
Organism: Schistocerca piceifrons; assembly: GCF_021461385.2. Classification (NCBI taxonomy): domain Eukaryota; kingdom Metazoa; phylum Arthropoda; class Insecta; order Orthoptera; family Acrididae; genus Schistocerca; species Schistocerca piceifrons. The sequence goes on along the minus strand of NC_060139.1, from coordinate 1,020,080,718 downwards.
ATGGTGAAGCCTCAGTTTTTTGTTGAGCATTTAAAGGACAAGTTTGGGGAGGTGGAGGGATAGTCCAAAATGAGAGCTGGGTTAGTCTTGATCACAACAGCATCCTCTGCCCAGTAACAGGCATTAATCGCTTGCGACAAGCTTGGGGATGTTTCTGTAACCATCACGTCCTATAAGAGCATAAATATGGCCCAGGGTATCATATTTCACAGGGACCTTCTTTTGCAGTCCGACAATGACCTACATGCCAATTTAGAGCGGCGAGGTATACATTTCATTCAGCGTGCCCACCGGGGTCCGAGGGATAATCGGGTTGCCACCAGTGCCTTCATCGTTACCTTTGAAGGTGATTAATTCCCCAAGAAGGGCAAGGTGATGGTCTACCACTGTGGTGTAAAGCCCTATATCCCATCCCCAATGTGGTGCTTTAAATACTGGAAGTTTGACCATATGTCTTCTCGCTGTAACAGCGTCACAAGTCGAGATTGTGGATACCCATCACATCCCAATACTCCATATGCCCCGCCTCCTGTCTGTGTCTTCTGTGGGGAGCACCATTCGGCTTGCTCGTCAGACTGCAGGTTTCTCCAGAAAGAAACGAAAATCAAGGAGTACAAGACCCTGGAGCGACTGACCTACACCGAGGCTAAGAGGAAATTTGAACGCCTACATCCTGTATGCACAACATCGTCTTACACCACCGTTACAACAGTTTGTGCCACATCAGGTCCACCAACCCCAGTCACCTCTCAGAGCTGGACGACTACACCTGCCTCCTTGATGGTGGGGGACACTTCCCTTCCTGCTGCCTGCTCGGCACCACCTAGTTCAGGAGCAACCCCATTCCCCCCCCCCCCCCTCCAGACCCCTGAATGTATTAACTGCACTGATTGATCAACTCCCTAAACCTTTCCTACTTTGGGGAGATTTTAATGCCCATAACCGCTTTTGGGGTGGTACCGTTCTTACTGGCCAAGGCAGAGATTTCGAAATTTTACCGTCTCAGTTTGACCTCTGCCTCTTAAATACTGGGGCCGCCACACACTTCAGTATATCTCATGGTAGTTACTCGGCCATTGATTTATTAATTTTCAGCCTAGGACTTCTCCCATCTATCCACTAGAGAGCACATGACGACATGTGTTGTAGTGACCACTTCCCCATTTTCCTATAACTGCCCTAGCGTCAGGCCCACAGACGCCTGCTCAGATAGGCTTTAAACAAGGCGGACTGGGAAACTTTCACCTCTGCTGTCACTGTTGAATCTCCCCCACACGGTAACATCGATGTGATGGATGAACAGGTGACTACAACAATCGTTTCTGTGGCAGAAAATGCGCCCCCTCACTGTTTAGGGTGCCCCTGACGAAAGGCAGTTTCTTGGTGGTCGCTGGAAGTCACGGAAGCAATTAAAGAGCTTCGGCGCGCTCCATAGCGGCATAAGCGGCACCCTTCCCTGCAGCACCTCATAGCCTGTAAATGGATCCGTGCCGCCGTTCACCAACTTATCAAACGACGGAAGCAGGAGTGTTGGGATAGATAAGCCTCGACCATTGGGTGCCATAAGTCACCTTCCCAAGTGTGGGTAAAGATCAAACGTATTTTCGGGTACCAGACACGAACAGGTGTTCCCTATGTTAAAATAAATGTCGTCTTATATACAAACGCAAACGCGATTACCGAGCACTTTGCTGAGCACTATGCTCGAGCCTCTGCGTCAGAGTATTACCCCCCAGCCTTTCGCACTCTCAAATGGCGGCTTGAAGGGAAAGTCCTCTCATTCACTACACGCCACAGTGAATCCTATAACGCCCCATTTACAGAGTGGGAGCTCCTAAGTGCCCTTCCACATTGCCCAGACACAGCTCCTGGATTAGATCGGATCCACAGTCAGATGATTAAACAACTCTCATCTGACTACAAGCGACATCTCCTCGTCATCTTCAAGCGGATATGGTGTGATGGTGTCTTTCAATCGTAGTGGCGGGAGAGCACCATCATTCCGGTGGTCAAACCCGGTAAGAAAACAGCTCGATGTGGATAGCTATCAACCCATAAGCCTCACCTACTTTCTTTGTAAGCTGCTGGAACGTATGGTGTGTTGGCAGTTGGGTTGGGTCCGGGAGTCATGTGGCCTACTGCCTCCATGTCAGGGCGGCTTCCGCCAGGGTCACTCTACCACTGGAAATCTTGTGTTCCTCGAGTCTGCTATCCGAACAGCCTTTTCCAGATGCCAGCACCTGGTTGCCGTCTTTTTTGATTTACGAAAAGCATATGACAAGACCTGGAGGCATCGTATCATTGCCACATTATACGAATGGGTCCTATGAGGCCCGCTCCTGATTCTTATCCAAAATTTCCTATCGCTTCGTACTTTCCGTGTCCAAGGTGGTGTCTCCCATTGTTCCCCCCATTTCCAGGAGAATGGGGTCCCGCAGGGCTCTGTATTGGGTCTATTTTAAGTGGCCATTAATGGCCTAGCAGCAGCTGTAGGACCGTCCGTCTCACCTTCTCTGTATGCAGACGACTTCTGCATTTCGTACTGCTCCACCAGTACTGGTGTTGCTGAGTGGTGCCTACAGGGAGCCATCCACAAGGCGCAGTCATGGGTTCTAGCCCACGGTTTCCAGTTTTCGACCGCAAAGTCATGTGTTATGCACTTCTGTCGGCGTCGTACCGTTCGTCCGGAACCAGAACTTTGCCTTCAGATGACATTCTCGGTTTTAAGGAATGATGGCCCAGGAAACTATGAAAAGGTGTGTCGACCAGATGATAGCGCAGGAAAAGGTAGTGATAATGAAAACAAAATTATTTTTCAATAGTCGGAGTCGAAGCATACTGAATATAACCTAGATAAGAAAGGAAAGATTGTTGACTCTGAGTATATTGATGTGCTTGTCAAGCACGCACACCTTTTATTTCGTGAACAGTTCCGGGTATAGAAACGAAGTTTTCGGCAAATGATAGTACGCTAAGGTACTTTCGCGTTTGATAAAGTGTCTTAACTTTTGTATCGATCCAGGTAATGAAGCAAGTATAGGTTTTTAAATAGAATGATATATTTTAACGGCATTCGAAATCATATTTTTTGTGGAAACAACTACAGTTTGGTCATTCAATTTTCCATTTAAACCTTGCTGCTTACTTGTCAAAGCCAAAACAGAATCGTTTGCTAGTCATCATAACGATAAACAGCCTTGTTGAAGGGGAAAAAGGGAAAGACTGACAACTTACTTAGATTTGAGAAAAAAAGACACTTTACCTGTCTTTGCCTAGAGACGTCTGAATGCTTCTTAAAGTAACCACCTGCTGCCGAACAACATATGTCTATAAATATTACTCGATATTGTGAATAGACAGAAAACGCTTTAAATAAATCAAACGCTTTATTGACAACAGGAAACCGAAAGAATACATAGATTTCTTAGTGAAAGGTAGCTTCACATCTAACTCAGCTATGTGCTCTAATCGTTTCCTATCGACTGCAAGACACATTTGCATTTGCATGAACAGGTGAAAGTAAACTGGATGAAATGCCATTACATGCTGTGGCAATTCGACAGTGCATATTTTCCGCCATACTTTGGGCTTCAATGCTCCCCATAGAACGAAATCAAGAGGGATCAAATCAAGAGACCTGCTCAGCCATTGTACTGCAGCATACCGTCATATCAATGGTCAGGAAACTTCTCATTCAGTATTTGCGTTGCAGCACTGGAAGTCTAAGCTGGGTAGCCGCCTTGTTGGAACCACATTCCCTGTTGCTTATGCAGTGGTACCTCTTGTAGAAGAATATTGAATGTTCGTAAGAAAGTTTGCGCATGTATTTCCTTTAACATTCCTGAGATGAAATAAGGTCCCAGAATGGAATTTGCTGAGATGCCGCACGATAGGTTTACGTTACAAAGCCGTTGTTGACCTGACGAAGTCAGCTGTCAAGTAGTACATATATTTACCTTGCCGCGGTTCATAATCGTTGCTTTGTCGGTTAAGAGCGCACGTGGGAAAACGTGCTGTCGCCTTTAAAGCGATGCAGACCAAATCAATTAAACGATTTTGTTATATTTGACCATTCTGTATCTTGTAGTTAAGTTCTTTTGTAGGCCTGTCAAGATATTACAAAGTAAAAGTACATGGAATATGATAATTTTTACGCCTTTCTTGAAACTGTTTGAATGGCCACCGCCAGGAAGTTATCTCTTCTTTCTCCGCCGATAGTGATGTAAACTTTATACCTTGCTTCCTGGACCCAAGTTTGTGCGGAGAGACCTGGAATTACTGAGTGGTGTGCCTTTTTACAAAGAGAGAAATTAGCATCTAATCTCACAGTCAGCTCACTGCTAATCTGAAAATCTGATTATTTCGTAAATACGTTTTTTACATTACTCTCCCCAATCTTAACTCTAGCAGTAGCAACGTAATTTCCATTACCAGTTGGGGAGAGTACATAATGCCCACCCAAAAAAAGAATGAAAAAAGAAAAAAGTATTATTTGTTGTTGACTTATATTAACAACATACATCTGAAAGAGACACTGATGTGTAAGTAGGGTTCAGAACCTAAAAATACATTTTAGCACAATCTTAGCAATACCAACGCACATTCATTTTCATGTACTACCAATGTGGGTACTTTATGCCCACTGTAATAGTACTTGAATTACGTAACCATTACGGCACCTCACCTCAACCTCTCGATACCAGCAATATTCTACTGTGTTTCTGTAAAATAGTTAACATATTTCTGTGACAACATTCAGATTTGATTTCATTAATGTAGAGGTACTTCGATGCATCGATATGTATATATTGCAATGATATTATTCTTATGTGTATTCTTTCTTTTGTCACTATGATCATTGACGTACTTGTAACTCTGATTTTTGGGCGCATAAGCGGTTATTAGAGAGTCAAGCTCTGGTCGTCATGTTAAAAAGGCGCAAATTGTAGTCAGTTTACGAAATGTGAAATTTAACAGTGAGGAAGATATTTTAAAATATATTTTATATTGGGAAGTGATGTTTTGGAACGAGTTACGTGATATTGCAACAAAAGTAATAAATAAGAAGTGTAACTTAAATTCGGAGTGCTGATTCCTTTTTTACATCACCATTGTCCTTACTTGCAAAAGTTTAATCTTCAAGAATGGTTTATGAAACACATCTATAAAACTTTTGAATATCGCAGAATAACACCTAGGCCTCTTTGCACCCGAGCTTGGAATCATCACTACCTAGATTTTCGACGATTGTGCCACGAGTTCACAACGATACCAGCGTGGGAAACACGAAAAGGTGAGTGCCTAATTTATCCATTATTTCCAGAAATGACTATATTAACTGTGCTCTGATGACACCTGCCACATAATATAACTTTGTTGTTGCCCGAAAGTGCAATATTTAGCAGCGTGAGCAACACTACCATCATAATTAATTTTTGACTTTTGTTGTGGTAGGTTTGTTAAACCACCCAAAAATTATTTACAAAACGCAAGTTTCGTTAATTGTTATTGACCTTTACTCACAAAATTCATTTTACTCTGGATAAGTAGGGATGCAAATATGAAAATATTGACTAAGACACCCATTGAGAACTAAATTTTTGGTTTTGGTTTAACTAAAAACTTTAAAACATTTATGGACTCTGGTAGAACCACTCAGTAAAAACAATAAATATAGTTTCAAAATTTTAAACTATGATGTGACTGTGTAGATTACAATGTTTTCAAAAGGTGGGCATAAAGTACCCCCCGCCCTTGGTGTTTCGAGGATTAAGTATGGTGTTGCGTTTACGTTTTCAGGTCGTCTTAAATCATCATACTTACTTTCAGATCAAGTAAGTATAGAACTATATAGTAACGTGCTCGAGGCGGGATTTGAACTCGCTCTATTGCTTGACAGACCAGTAATGCTACCAAGAGGCCTCGATGACCAGCAACAACGGACTTTATATTTAAATGTATGCTAGGCACTGCTTGACGTAGTTTTTGTTCACTACTTGCACGTCGTCTTCGGTAAACACGTCAGGTAAACGGTACATGTTTGCCAATGAAAGGCATCTGATTTCAGTGGACGCCTCGAGGAACTCCATACTGTGACGTGAGAAGCCGTGACAACAGCGTATGGATACGTGGCGGACCGGGAGGAAGACTCATTACCACGGCTTTGGTGTGCCTGGAGCGCGCTGGGGCCGGTCTCAAACACTGTGCAGGCTGTGGAGGGGTAGTTAATTAGCCTCATTCAAACTTAAGCGGTGGCGTCGGAACGGGAGGAGGAGGACGGAGTAGGTGGCTGCCGCGCCAGTGTCTAAGGGCTGCTCTCCCTTAGTCACTACCGTGTTGTTCGCTTCACAAACGCGACGTAAAACTAAATTCTACGAAGCTGACTGTTGCGGCGTAATGTTGTGTTTTCAAACATCGTGTTCCGGTTAGTTTCGCCCTTAGTGTCTGTTGTCTACGTTGACCGTTAAATTCCACATTCAGTAATTTTTTACACGAGTCTGATGGTGAGCGTAGCCTTTCCAAAACGCAAGTAACAAATCCAAACTCTTATCTTCTATTCACCAAATATTCTTGGCGTCAAACATAAATGAGCCAGAAAGAGGACCCCCTCCCACCGAATGTAATTGCTGTTATTGAGGTGGCTTACTCACACACAACAACCATTCAGCCTCGTCACAGGACCAGTCAGGTTCACGGAAACCCATTACTATCATTATCACCATCATCATCATCATCATCTCCCTTCGAGGATTGGGTGTTACAGTCACCTGTTCCGTCTCTATTATACATCCACCTCTTCAGAGTAATGCTTAGTTCTCTCTTGTTAAACGAAAAGATATTTAAACCTGATCTTATTGTTTCATTTCTAGTTTCATATATTTTATTACAGCCCCTTTCATATCTCATGAACATCGTCTCTGCTGCCTTTACACGGGATTTTTTTTTTCCTTTTAAGGATTCCGTACCTCACTCGGCAAAAACGGAGCCCACACAAGATTAACCTCTTGACCTTCCGTCTGTCCGTCAATTAAGACTCCTTTTCCTCAGCAACGGGGAGAGGTATTAAGTTGAAATTTATGTCAAAATCACTTGGCGCTATTAAAAATTTGAGCATCTACCACACTGAAATCCAAAGATACGGCCATTTGTATCACATATTTTGGTAGTCGCAAAGTTATCGAAAAATGTATTGTACTTTCCGCTGACGTCGAATCAGGAAATTTGGCAGGAGGCAAAGTTTCACTATACGGTGTAAATATAGGAGAAAAGGCTAATGCTGATAATTTGTAATTGTATTACATAATATTAATACTTTTTTGTCGCTTGTTGTCCGTGTGTCTGTTAGGACCCCTTTCATTCAGGAATGAGTAGAGCTATCAAGCTGAAATTAATGTCCAATACTGAGTAAGATGAAAGGTCACTTGACGATATAAAAAATGTAAATCTAATCAAAAGATATGGCCGTCTCTAAAGATAGGTTTTCCACGGGAATGTTTAGAGGTATCAGGTTGAATTTCATGCCAAATACTGAGGTCTGCGGTCCCATGACGGTATAAAAACTTTAAGCTAATAAGTAAATGTTAGCAAAGATACGACAATTTATGTCACATACTTTGATACTCGCATACTTGCTCATCAAACGTGTAATTAATTTTGTAGATGAATATAAGAGGGCCAGTCCTAATCACAGTTTACCTATTTTTTTATTATCGTCTAAGATTCGGAACCGTTCCCAAGAGTAGGTACAGTCATAATTTTAAGTAATTTCATTTTTCATTCCTTTCTGGTTCTTCTTCCCAAAGTTCTTTCAGTTATTCCACAGACTACCTGAAATTTCTTAACTTTCTTCTCGATATTTTTACACTAGTTAAAACTAATATCATATCCTAGACAATTGAAGTGGCATACTTGTTCCAAAATTTGCTCATTTATTATTATTTTCGATCTGACTGCATTCTTTCCTTTGAACGCCATTATCTTTGTCTGCATTGAAGGTATAGGTAAATATTAGCCTATTGCTTTCGGGCTCATTCTATACAGGATGGTCCATTGATCGTGACTGGGCCAAATACCTCACCAAATAAGCGTCAAATGAAAATAACTACAAGGACCGAAACTTGTCTACCTTTAGAGAGGGAACCAGATGGCGCTATGGTTGGCCCGCTAGATGGCGCTGTCATAGGTCAAACGCATATCAACTGCGTTGTTTTTTTTTTAAATAGGATCCCCCGTTTTTATGACGTATTCTTGTAGTACGTAAAGAAATATGAATGTTATAGTAAGACAACTTATGTCGCTTTGTGATAGATGGCGCTGTAATAGTCACAAACATATGGCTCACAATTTTAGACGAACAGTTGGTAACAGGTAGGTTTCTTAAATTAAAATTCAAACCTTAGGTACGTTTGACATTTTATTTCGGTTGTTCCAATGTGATAGACGTACCTTTGCGAAATTATCATTTCCGAGAACGCATGCTGTTACAGCGTGATTACCTATAAATACCACATTAATGCAATAAATGCTGAAAATGATGTCCATCAACCTCAGTGCATTTGGCAATACGTGTAACTACATTCCTCTCAACAGCGAGTAGTTCGCCTTCCGTAACGTTCGCGCACGCATTGACAGTGCGCTCACGCATCACGACAGCAAATATCCTTCAACTTTCTCCACAGAAAGAAATCCGGGGAGGTCAGATGCGGTGAACGTGCGGGCCATGGTATGGTGCTTCGACGACCAATCCACCTGTCATGAAATATGCTATTCAATACCGCTTCAACGGCACGCGAGTTATGTGCCGGACATCCATCATGTTGGAAGTACATCGCCATTCTGTCAAGCAGTGAAACATCTTGTAGTAACATCGGTAGGACATGACGTAGGAAATCAGCATACACTGCACCATTTAGATTGCCGTCGATAAAATGGGGGCCTATTTTTCTTCCACTCATAATGCAGCACCACCCATTAACCCCCCAAGGTCGCTGATGTTCCACTTGCCACAGCCATCGTGGATTTTCCGTTGCCCAATAGTGCTTATTATGCCGGTTTTTGTTACCGCTGTTGGTGAATGACGCTTCGTCGCTAAATAGAACGAATGCAAAAGATCTGTCATCGTCCCGTAATTTCTCTTGTGCCCAGTGGCAGAACTGTACAAGACGTTCAAAGTCGTCGCCATACAATTCCTGGAGCGTAGAAATATGGTACGGGTGCAATCGATATTGATGTAGCATTCTCAGCACAGACGTTTTTGAGATTGCCGATTCTTGCGCAGTTTGTCTGCTACTGATGTGCCGATTAGCCGCGACAGCAGCTAAAACACCTACTTGGGCATCATGATTTGTTGCAGGTCGTGGTTGACGTTTCCTTAAATAACGTAACTATCCGGCGAACGGTCGGGACATTTGAATGATGTCGTCCAGGATACCGAGCAGCATACAATGCACGCGCCCGTTGGGCATTTTGATCACAATAGCCGTACATCAACACGATATCTACGTTTTCCGCCATTAGCAAACGGTCCATTTTAACACGGGTAGTGATAGCAAATACCGTCCGCACTGGCGGAATGTTACGTGATACCACGTACTTAAACGTTTGTGACTATGACAACGCCATCTATCACAAAGCGAAAAATGTGGTATAGCTAAAACATCCATATTTCTTTACGTACTACACGAATATGTAATAAAAAATGGGGGTTCCTATTTAAAAAAAACTATGGCAGCGACATCTAGCGGGCCAACCATAGCGCCGTCTGGTATCCCCCTTCACGCTAGACGAGTTTAGTTCTTTGTAGTTTTTTCGTTTGGCGCTTATTTGGTGAGATATTTGTCCCGGTCACGATCAATGGACCACCCTGTATATTGGACTATGTAAATTGTCTTCTATTTCCTGTACAATTATCTGGTCATAACTATGTAATACAGTATTTGATTGTACCTTAGGTCTTGTTTTAATTCCCAACGGTATTTCATTTTTCCACTTCATGACTAGGTCGTACATGTAGAAGACGAATTAAGTGGGTGATAGGGTTCACCATTGTCGAACACCCCTTAGTGAAATGGCGCCCAGGAGTAAGTACACCTTGTCTACTGTGCGCCTATGCTTCTGGAACTCATAAAATATGTTAAAGTTGTTATTGTTGAATCCAATGAAAGCAGAGTGCTACCAGTGCAAGTTATGGCGAAAGTATAGAAGCACATCGCCTGTCGTCTGGGATTCGAGGACATACTTGGATTATTTATTGACAGGCAGAGAACGTGGAAAAGATAAGCAGTGCTCTAAAAATTTCAGCGAATCTGTCCTTCTGTTTTTGTGACAAGACTTGATTGTATGTTAGATCATGTTTTAATTCCAACTGTATTTCATTTTTTCACTTCATAACTAGGTCGTACATATAGCAGCTAAATTGCGTGATAGCTTCACCATAGACGAACACCCATTAGCGAAATAGTGGCTAGCAATAAGTACACCTTGTGTACTATGCGTCTGTGCTTGTGGACCTCATAAACTATGTGACTTTCTCGGCAGTGACTTTCTTGACTAGCGCAACAGGGTTGAGAAATGGCAATGAGACAGTGTCGCTGATCTTGTAACTGACAGTGTGAGATTCACAAAAGATGCTTTTGGGTTAGGCTACTCTCCAACCAGTACTGATCAGGATAGCTGAACGAGACACCTAATGAGAGATATCTCGACTGTGTGTGTCCGCACATTCCAACAGTGCAGTAGTAACACGTGTGTCAGCGGGCATGCATTAGATCTGACAGGTTTGTGCGACGTTGTTGCGATGATTCCAGACGTCTCGCCCAATGACCAGATCTCTGCAGACATTCTGCAAGCACCTATGAATATTTGAGACACGCTAGCTTTCCGCCAAAAGAACTCCAATGACAGTTCTGTGCTTGGAACGCATCTCCGCTACGGACGCCATTTTGAAGGCTCGGTACAGTACCGCCTTCTATCAGAACTTAAAGTATAGGCATAGCCTATAGAAGTAGAAAGTGTAATATCTTGTCTCCAGTAACATCGGCTGAATGGGGTTAGTACGGTAATCTCCCACTGTGCGACGCTGCGATCGTTTCTCGCGCTATTTTGTTTATGTTTATAAACGCTATATCGTGTGCGTTGTTGCCGATTTGCGGATATTTTAAGTTAAATATGTGCAGTTCTGCAGTGGTACAGATTATTAGTGGTGCCTGAATTCAAATTAATCCGAAATCTGTGGTTGCTAATCGAATATTTCGATTGAAATTAGTAATTTGGTCTGCTGTCTCCTAAACAGAAGTGACGATGCCTTCCTATTTTGTGCCTGGTTGTAAGTCAGGTTATGGAAGTTGCAGACCGGTTAGACGCTTTCTGAAACCCGCAAAAGACGAAGGAAATTTTAAAAGTCGAAAAAAGTTGTCTCAAGAGAAGACAATGTACAAACAAGAAACTCATACATTTGTGATGCTCACTGTGCTGAAAATTTAATATTAAAAAACAGACATATTCGTTATGAGGGAAAGGAAGTAGAACTGCCCAGAATTAATTGGCACTTCAAACAGAATTCAGTTCCTGACATTTTTCCATATTTGCCTAAGTACTTGTCTACCCCATTAAAGCAAAAGAAATCTCCCACAAAAAGGAAAACTGCTGCCAAAATTGTGAATAAATCACCCAACAAATGTTCAAGAATTTGTGACAGTGATATCACTTCTGATTTAAGGAGAAACCTGTCGTCTAAGAGGTCTACATTAGTTGATACAGTTCATGAAGCAACTGTACTGAAACTGCAAATAAAAAAATTAAAAAGTGGCTTGTCTACAGCAAACAGTAAACTCAAGTGAGAGAAGGCTAGAGTAATTGTGCTGGAGGCACCTACTCTTACGTTCTGTGTCAATCAGATAAGAATCTTGACAAAGAAGACTAAGTAGGAGTACACTGATATCAAAAAATATGTGCTAGAGAGTACAGAAGGAAAACTGATTGCTATAAATGCCGGTGAAAATCTTTCCGAGTGGAAAGCCTACTAGCCCCCTTCAACAATATTTTTGAGAACGCAAACAATATATTGTGCACAACAAAGCAGGTTATATCACACATACCGCATCAAAAATCACTAAATGTTGTGTCTGCTTACATTCACTATACAATTCATTAGTAGAAAATCGCCCCTCTTCACTTTTCACTAACTAGAAGGACTATGGTTTTCATCGAGGAGAAAGTTATTAATGTCACCATTCAGAAGCACTGTTTAAGGTCTTGCTACGGGCAGAAGAAACCTTAAGTACTACTCTTTCTTTTCCATGTGTTTTCTTGGGTGACCTGTTCTGGGGTGACATGCCATGGAGACTGTGCCCAAACAAATTTTTTACTACATGAAATTCCGATTCTATTTCAAAATGAAGTAACTCAGGAAGGAACGTAAATCAACAAAAACGAGCTAATCAACAAGGAAACTTTCCAAGGTGTCCAGCAGTTAAAAATTGAGAAATACGTAGAAAATATTTTTTATTTTTTATTTTAGTTTGTAGTAACTTTTATTTATGGCCTACTTTGCTCTGTGGACTCGTAGACCTATGAGAATTTTCTTCTTTTAAGCTGTAGCCACACTCCATTACGGTCACTTCTGCAATCGACATTGTTCTGCAATACATATTAGAGAATTGAAGACTTTTCACAACAAATGACTTACACTGTTATAACTCTAGTTTATTCGCTGCATTACTAAAAGTGAGTTCTTACTCCATTATATTTTGCAGTAGATTTCACGATTGTTATCTAGTTGATCAACTGTCGAAATATGAAGTGAGGTGGTAAAAATAAATATTAGTGTTACCGTATATCATTCAATGATTCCTTTTTTTATCCTTTTCTTGCTACTTTAATACATTGACAATCAAAAAATCAATTACTGTGTGCGAAGTTTATGCACTGCCGTGTTCTCCTGTATCCATTCCCAAACAATTCAAAAAAGAATTATCACTATTGAATCTGGGCTTAAATTGTCTAGTTTAATTATGTTCCCATAGCGTTTATGAGAATCGTTACTTTACGGCCCGTAAAACAGAAGTTCAAATGCGAAAGTGTAATTCGACTGCATGGGAGAGTAGCGCTTAAATCGGAGCTAGCGCCGCCAAGCGGCGCAACGAGTATACTCGACTAGTGATCAAACTTTCTACCTTCTATACGCTAAGCTATAAGGACTGACGTGGGAATATTCCACAATATCCCACAAACACATTCCGAATTTTTTCAACCGAAATTAGTCAAGAGGAAAAGGTTATTCTGTTACTTACTGAACTTTCTCGCAAATTAAAACATTGTGCCCTATGGGGCACATTTACACACGATAAGCGAGATTGTAGCAAATTTTAAACGTTTTTCCATTCATTATTTTGATGAGGCTGTCAGTGAGAAGTTTCTTAAGGGCGTGAAATTATGTGTAGAGTTTGCTGCAACTTGCTAAGGCCTCTCAATCTCATTGAGTGAATAGAGCGTGAATATTTGTTGGCACTATATTATGATTCTTTCTTACCTGCAACCCCTCTTCCCAGCACAATGCTTTTCTCCAGTATTGGAAAATGGTGGTAAGATCTTAAGGGACCATACTGCTGAGGTCATCGGTCCCTAAGCTTACACGTTATTAAATCTAACTTATAGTAACTTACGCTAAGCACGACACACACACCCATGCCCGAGGGAGGACTCCAACCTCCGATGGGGGGAGCCGCGTTGATCATGACAAGACGCCCTAGGCCGCGCGGCTACCCCATGTGGCATATGGCTACAGTATCCGTGAATTACTATCAGTCAACTCACACACGTACCAAAATTTACACTACCGGCCAAAAGTCTCCTATACCTATCAAAACTATAGCTTTATGGTTAAATCAGCGATATTGCTTTGAATATTCTATCATGTCCCCAGTTTGACAATTAAACAGCTATAGACATGTAGAGACAGCGAGCGCCTCTGATATTTATCTGACTGTTTGTTCGCCTAAAGGGGAGCTGATGAGTATCCACAACACTGACGTACGTTTATCTAAGACAGTTCCATTCGAATAAGCCTCATTCATTCTTAGAAATGAGTTCTCATTGGTTTACAGTGCATTGAGTGAACCTAGCAGTTTGCTTGTACATCTCATCAGGTTCCCATCATATTACCTCCTAATGGGACAGAAGTAGGAGACTGGAATTTAAAAACGTGTTATAATTGTAGCTGTGCATCAGGAAGGCTATTTAGGTAATAGCAACAAACGCAAGCGTAGCCCAGTCTGCACTGGAATAAACGTTGCAACAGTTCAAGCAAACTGGTGCCAAAGCAGTTGTTTCGCGATCTGGAAGACACCAAGTAGCAGCACACAGCGATGACACCGAGTAACATCAGGCAGCAATCGGTTCATACGTGTACGGAATAAACGTCAGAGGACTTGTACTTCACATGAAATTCACGAGGAAGTAAGTAGTAAGCGACCAGCTCCATTGTCTATCTCAAGAGTGTGACCCCGTCCTCATGACCAATGTTTAAAGATATGCATAGCGGCAAAAAAAAAAAAAAACATTATTACTTAAACAAAATAAGGCGAAAAGGTTGCACTGGGCACAGGAATATAAAAACTGGAACGTGCAGCAATGGTCCGTGGAGAATCTAAGTATGAAGTATTTGGAACCCATTGTAGAATACACGCCTGAAAATTGAAATAAGAACACCGTGAATTCGTTGTCCCAGGAAGGGGAAACCTTATTGACACATTCCTGGGGTCAGATACATCACATGATCACACTGACAGAACCACAGGCACATAGACACAGGCAACAGAGCATGCACAATGTCGGCACTAGTACAGTGTATATCCACCTTTCGCAGCAATGTAGGCTGCTATTCTCCCATGGAGACGATCGTAGAGATGCTGGATGTAGTCCTGTGGAACAGCTTGCCATGCCATTTCCACCTGGCGCCTCAGTTGGACCAGCGTTCGTGCTGGACGTGCAGACCGCGTGAGACGACGCTTCATCCAGTCCCAAACATGCTCAATGGGGGACAGATCCGGAGATCTTGCTGGCCAGGGTAGTTGACTTACACCTTCTAGAGCACGTTGGGTGGCACGGGATACATGCGGACGTGCATTGTCCTGTTGGAACAGCAAGTTCCCTTGCCGGTCTAGGAATGGTAGAACGATGGGTTCGATGACGGTTTGGATGTACCGTGCACTATTCAGTGTCCCCTCGACGATCACCAGTGGTGTACGGCCAGTGTAGGAGATCGCTCCCCACACTATGATGCCGGGTGTTGGCCCTGTGTGCCTCGGTCGTATGCAGTCCTGATTGTGGCGCTCACCTGCACGGCGCCAAACACGCATACGACCATCATTGGCACCAAGGCAGAAGCGACTCTCATCGCTGAAGACGACACGTCTCCATTCGTCCCTCCTGTCGCGACACCACTGGAGGCGGGCTGCACGATGTTGGGGCGTGAGCGGAAGACGGCCTAACGGTGTGCGGGACCGTAGCCCAGCTTCATGGAGACGGTTGCGAATGGTCCTCGCCGATACCCCAGGAGCAACAGTGTCCCTAATTTGCTGGGAAGTGGCGGTGCGGTCCCCTACGGCACTGCGTCGGATCCTACGGTCTTGGCGTGCATCCGTGCGTCGCTGCGGTCCGGTCCCAGGTCGACGGGCACGTGCACCTTCCGCCGACCACTGGCGACAACATCGATGTACTGTGGAGACCTCACGCCCCACGTGTTGAGCAATTCGGCGGTACGTCCACCCGGCCTCCCGCATGCCCACTATACGCCCTCGCTCAAAGTCCGTCAACTGCACATACGGTTCACGTCCACGCTGTCGCGGCATGCTACCAGTGTTGAAGACTGCGATGGAGCTCCGTATGCCACGGCAAACTGGCTGACACTGACGGCGGCGGTGCACAAATGCTGCGCAGCTAGCGCCATTCGTCGGCCAACACCGCGGTTCCTGGTGTGTCCGCTGTGCCGTGCGTGTGATCATTGCTTGTACAGCCCTCTCGCAGTGTCCGGAGCAAGTATGGTGGGTCTGACACACCGGTGTCAATGTGTTCTTTTTTCCATTTCCAGGAGTGTATTTGTTTGTGGAGAATGTGTGAAGATTCAGTGTGTGCCGCCAACGGTGAAGCATAGTGCAGGGTCGATCATAGTGTTGGGATGTTTAGCGGGTGATAAAGTCAGTAATCTAGTGAGAATTAGGGCCACGTTAAAGAAGAAATGATATCAGAGGACACTGATCAACAACGCACAACTGGCACGATACTTATTAGTCGTGGGTTTGTTCTGCACTAGGACAATGATTCCGAACATGCTTCAAAATTACGCAGAGTTTACGCCAACAGAAATGAGGGGCACCGAAGAATACGACCTGGCCAGATCTATCACCTGACTTTAAACCCAATGAACCCTCATGGGATAAACCCGACAGGGAGGTCAGAAATCTGAGTTCATGTAATTTTGAAGAACTATAGAATAATTTACAGACGTGTTGGACTGTAATATCTGAAAAAAACGCTAAAAATATCTACAGAATGTCAAGAGTTTGTGCAGCTGTTGTGAGGGCAAAGGGTGTATGCTTCGAGGAGGTAAATTCTAAACCATATTGTGTTGAACTTCATGACAGAGAGATAAAATATTTGGTTTGCTGGTCTACTTAGTTTGTTCGATATGTTTGTACACTAAAATAAAGCATCTTTCTCTCTTCACTGTTGATCGAGAGCTTTTGACCGGTTTGTGGGAATATGAAATCGGACGACGCATAGTCTCAGTTTTAGGTAGAGCAAGATGCAGGTTTCAGTTAATTGTTAGGGTAGTGGGAAAATACATTCGTTCTACAAAGCAGTTCCTCACGAAACACCTGTGGAACTTATCCTACAATACTGCTCTAGTGTGTGGACCTATATCAATTAGGGCTAAGAATGGGTATTGAACGCGTAGGAAGAAAGGCAGGACGGATGGTCACAAGCTCTCTTTGACCCTCAACTGAAAGTCATGCGATGGCAGACGCTAGAAGGCAGATGCCAACCACCTCGCTAAAGCCTGCTTACAAAGATTAGCGAAACTGTGTTAATGGGGGTATCTAGGAATAAATCACGACCTTCTGAGCGTCGATCGAGTAGGTACAGGAAACACAAGATTAGTGTGATTATAGCGCGCCCAGGAGCGTTTAAGAAGCCATTCTTCCCACGTTCCCAATGCGAATGTAGTGGGATAAACCTTAATACGCAGTACAATACTAAGTATACTCTGCCGTGCACTTCACAGTTGTTTGCAGCGTGTCGACGTAAATGTAGAATTCGTTTGTGAATGCCATACTCTGTACATAATTAATTTTCCTCGTGCTTCTTGTAAGAGCTTGTAAAATTAGCACAGCAGACAGAGAAATGAATGTTCGGAATATCGTCTGCCACAATATGTACACGGGGACGCAAACTGATTGTATGTGTGATCCACAGATGAAAGTGTAGCGGGTCCGGCCCCCATCTCTCGTGCCCGAATTGGAGCCAACTTGCTTTCCTCGCGTCTCGTAGACGTCGCCCTTGTTCGTTTCTTCTCCATCAGTCGCGAGGTCTAACGCTTATGCAACAAAGAGTGCACAGTAGTATTACAAGGGCGTAGATCTAAATGTTAAGCATAACAAGAATCGTAAAATGTTTAGACGCCAACAAATTTTGTTTTATTTGTCCAATCTCCGAATTTGTAAATCGATTTCTAGGGCCAGCATATCGGTAATATCCGTAGCAAGAATCCCGGTCATTAATGGGTAGTTCCCGAGCACCACTAAAATCGCAAAAAAACCTCGCGTGATCCTAGGATCTACATTAGATGGCACAAATATGTTTTCTGAGGCTACTTCAACAATGAATTCCATCATTGCCCGGAGTTGCACGTCACGCACCAAATCGCGTGTCGTCACTTCGATAACCGATCGTAGACTGCACTGGATAAACAGAACATGGCACGTCATCCGACATGAGATCAGACTTCATACACAGGTTCATGTAAGTACATCATCAGAAACCGATTGTAGAATAGTAGTGAGGTATCTTAGCAATTTGGCTGATGACCCTCAGGGTGTGCTCGCGATTGGTCCAGCTTTTGCATCTGTAAGCACTGATAGTAACTAAAATTTGCAATTAACATTTCCATATGGATTGAGTGATACTGAAATTATTGTTAACAAGTTCTCAGTGCGAGTAACGTCATCAGCATGGTTGGAGCTGCAAATTAATATCTACACTGTGAATAAGAGCAATAAAATATTCGCTTCTTGTCGTCCAGAGTTATAGGTGAATCCCCACTGTCTCCCTCTGCTCCAGAAAGATACGACTTTTCCTCCCTCGTTCGTTCTCGAGCTGCGAGACCATAAGGGCGTCGTTCGATGAGTATGCCCTGTGATCCTACCCACTCGCTAACCTCCCGTAACTAAATCTCCCTGTACTGTGCGTTAAAACACTGAAAAAAGTAATAAACGTGGAAAAGCAAGTGGCTTAAACTGCGCAATCTGCACATAGCAGAACCATTTCTAATTATTCCCTAAATATTCGCAAAAATAGGCGTATCATTTATTGCTGCCAGTTTTTTTATTTTTTATAATTTCTGTAACTCTCTCCTAGGTCTTCACTTCACGCCTTCTGGTATATTACATCCGTATCAGTTTAGACTGCATTCCTAAATCATGGCCAATCTTCTTGGGCAGGCTTTATGGACGGTATGTGAGCAGACTCTTTCAAGCGCGTATTGTAGCTGTCCTAAATTTTTGTAATTTCCGGGTACGAAGTCCACACGAAAGCCCAAAAAATTGAACCGAAATCCGCTTATTCTTATTAGAAAAGTTTTCTGTCCTTCGGTTATATGAATACTCATACTTTTAGGTACTTGCTTGCATCAAAATACTTTTAGTGGAATACAAGAGAATCACAGAAGAAAATAAAGCACATAACTGTTACTTGTACATCTGTCGACTATCACAACAGGCTGTGGTCGTAGCAAATGAGTAAAATGGCTAACGTGAAAGACGACAAGAAAACAACTGACTACCCTCGCTCGTTGGCGATACGACTAAACTATTTGCATAATTCATGAGAAAGCGACTTCAAAATGCGGGAACTTCGTTAAGCAACTGCAGCTCTCTGAAAAACGGACGAAAATTAGTTGCCGTCTTTCCGGTCTTTCCATTTTAATGGAATTTTCGTTCTTGCCTTATAACAAAAACTTATAAGCGGCAATATTTCGTCGCTTTTTGTTTTCTATTAAGACCTGCAAGCATCCATCCGATAATTTTTTTCTCTGGTCCACCCCATCCCTTCCGGCGAAAGTAATAGCAGAATTTCATATTCTCAAATAAGACCTAGCCTGACAAAGTTCACGCGTCAAGATTTCACTTCCTAGGCATCATTTATTCTCAGAAAAGCAGTTCAAGATAGATCTCACGAATTGGAAGGAAGTGACGCAAAATTATCGATGAAATGGTGAATTTAGCAGTACAAACAAGAAATTAGTAACCCTTAAGACACATCACTCCATTACCACCTAATACGACCACTAGCATTCATGGTCACGTAAATTCTGCGAGTAGGAGAGCCGGCCGGTTTCCTCAGGTATGTCATATCCAGCTGAAACCGCTGACATGATTAGATCCCAAAGAAAAACATCGCGTCATTTTGCACACAGTTCCAGACAATTCCTGGCATCTTCAGTGTGAATAGAAACGGGTGATGTAGCGGACCAGATCAAGACGCGATGAGGTGCCTAAGACTTCCTACCAGGAAGATATGGGTGTAGAACTATGAACTCGGGTGTTGTCATCTTGGAAGATGGTAATGTCCACGTCGTATTCATCATCAAGGTGTAGAAGAAAGGCTAACACTCGGTCATCGAGAATGATGAAATATTCTGATTCGGGGTTGACGGTTTACTGAACGAGATGGCCTAAAATATGCTATGAAAATCCACATTCGTCACAGATTCACCTCCAACTTAAACTACATCCTCTACACACTGGGGCTAAAATGACTCATAGGGCCTTCCGTATACTTGGCTTCTAGAATCGTTACTCCGCGGACCGCAATAGACAGCCCCAGTTCAGTTTCAGCATTGTTTGGTCCAATGAATACGTGCAGTTTTATGTGATGTTATGGGCAATGGCCTTTCGCGAGACACCCCACTCCCAATGTCCATTGCTTGCAGATCCCTGCGCTATATTCGTTCGGAATATTATAGAGACGAACCAGTATTTACCGTCAGAAGCGATTCTTATCAGATTTTCAGCCAATTATAATTGACAATGCTTGATAGTCGTCTCTGTTTCTTGTCGGTTATGATTCTTTTTTTTTTACTAGCATTGATCTTACGCCGATTTAGAAAGCTGCGAGCAGTGCACTATTCCTTGTAGACACATCGATATGTTCATGTTGATACACGAAAAATTTGGGTAACTTCAGTCACTATTTCAGTCACTGACGGGCCTGGAGGTCTAGTGACAAGGCGTGTGCCTGGAAACCGAAAGGACGTGAAATCGAATCTCGGTCGGACGAGGGATTTTCCAGCCTTAGTTTTAACCTAACCTTCACATATCAACGATGTGAGAAGCCGCATGGAACGACACATGTTTGTATTCCACGTTCAACTGTAAGTCTGCTTTCCCCAATTGGATAACTGTTGTGGGTTACGGAAACTCAAGTAGCCGAAGTGGTGTCCCACCGAAAATCTTGTACTAGCCCACTGAGTGACACGAAATAATAGTAATAATTACAGTTTAGTAATGGACGGGACCCAACACGATGACTCTATTCTGCCATTCTGTCACTTCACGACGACCCATCTTACTGAAACAGTTGTATGCAGAGGACTGACACACACAAACCACCGCGTGACTAGCATTTCCACAACATCCATAGTTCTTCAAATTATGGGGAAGCAAGGAAACACATTAACTTGAGAAGGAAATTAAATAAATGGATTTAGGGATTAATGTTGGTCTGCAAAGCACACCCTAATGCGTAAACTGGTTGAAATGGTAATCTAATAGCAATGGACAATAAGCTAAAACTCGAGAGGACAAATAGAGCGCCTGTCTTGACAATCCAGAATGGTGAAGCTAGAAGAAAATGTAGAGAGGAAAAGCTGTAGCTGCAGACAAAGAGTAGGGTAAGAAAAACTTAGAGGATGGGTCCTTTGCTTGGAGGGGAGAAGACTAGTACAAAGAACAGATAGGTTGAATATAGCATCAAATCAGTCAAAAGGGTGGTTCAGACTGCAAATTACGCTTTAATATCTCCTCGTAAAGCTACATAATTGTATCATAAAATTTGTCTCATTGGGAACCGGTGTTCTGACTTGAATTAAAATCAAATTATTTCTTCATGGAATCTTTTAATTTGCCTCAAATACATGTTAGTCTTTCTTTTATGAGTTTCTCGTATCTTTTAAACGGAAAGCGGATAACCAATGTCTTTAAGGTATGAAGGGAAAACTGTATCTCATTATGATCCTGACCGCAACACTTCGAAATCATTGTCAAATCCATTGAGAAATTTCCTACTGAGACGCATGTATAGAGTTTACTGTGACTGTTATGTAAGGCATTAGTAAAAATATCCGAGAATTTGAAAATCGCCCTCAAACAATCTGTTAAGGTCTCTAGTTGCGTCTTTCCATCACCAGCCTGCAACGTGGCACCACTGTGCGTGCATCGGTGTGAACTTTGTTGTTGATTTCCTCACGCCGTATTCTACTGTGTCTGCTAATATCGAAATGAATAGCTCGAGGGAACGAAGAATTTGCATTAAGTTTTCGTTTAAGTTGCGCAAAACTGCAGCTGAGGCCAGCCGCGTGTTTTGGAGAGAGAGAGCTTTGACCCAAGCAAGAATATTTTGGTGCCTTGAGCGATTTTAAGACGACCTGCAGTCTGCCAGGGTTGTCAAATGCTCGGGTCGATCGTCGTAGTGCACAAATCCATGAGGAGCCGGGAAAGTGGATGAAGTTATCCACCAAGACAAAAATATGGTTCAAATGGCTCTGAGCACTATGGGACTCAACTTCTGAGGTCATCAGTCACCTGGAACTTCTTTAACCTAACCAACCTAGGGACATCACACACATCCATGCCCGAGGCAGGATTCGAACCTGCGACCGTAGCGGTCTCGCGGCTCCAGACTGTAGTGCCTAGAACCGCACGGCCACTCCGGCCGGCCCACCAAGACAGCTGTTAGTGAAATCATTGGGGTGTCATACTGGACATGTCAGCGCGTTCCGGCTGATGAATTGAACACGCGGCGATTTTTTGCGAAGTTCGTTCCTCGTACTCTGAAAGCTCTCTAACGAGATCATCGGGTTCAGTGGGCACTGAACTGCAAACAACATTTAGAGCTGATTCTAATTTCTTGTTCAGGCTCATAACTGCCGATGAATTATGTGTGTACGGTTATGGTCCTGGAATATATCAACATTCTACGCAGTGGAAGACGCCATCTTCTCCGTGGCCGAACAAACACGCCAAGTTCGCAGCAGCGATAATTAAGATCGCATTGAAGGGTGTGGGGGCGGATGGGGAGATGGCCCACCCCCTCCTAGAGTTCAGACTACATTAAAATCAAATGGTAATTTTTGTAATACGTGCCCAATTTAACCACACTAATTTAGAGTCTTGGTCAGTGGATGTAATCATTGAATTGTCTGTTCCCCAAGCCCCCTTACTTTGTGCGCCCGAGAGAATGTGCTACCTGTACAAGTGACCGGTGCTCCCCCTCCAGTTCAAATTGTGGGCACCAAATAGTAACAGAGCTTCCTGATCTGCCACAGCAGCAAGCGCTTCGCGTTTCCCTTTGGGGGCAATCTGCCTATCTGCTTTGCCTCATTGTTGCCATTGTTACTATTGTTAGACTGCTTGCCCAGAATTCAAGAGCACATCCCAAAAGTTTGGCCACCTTCACGTGACGCCTCCGAGAAGTGGTTCCCTGCAGCGGCCGAGGATTTACACAGCGTGGTGCGGTACGCCGCCATTGAGAAGAGTTGCCGCTGTTGAGAGGGGCGGAAAGTACAGAAATATATGTTTCCTGAAGTACAGACAATATTTGAAATAATGACAGTTATTCTTCTGTGATGCAAAAAGACTGAGTAATTAGCGTTCATACACGTAGATCACCATTTAGTAAAAAAACCGAAAAATAGCGAGTCAGATGTTAATGCGCATGAAAGATGTATTTGTAGAGAACTAAAATGTAAAATATAAACACGATTCCTTTTGGAATAATCTTGTCCATATTTGAAACACTCCGTGTATCACATTCAAAACTATGGCTTTATGTACCTGCAAGGAAGGTTTGAGCTACTGTAACGATGTAATATCATTCTCATTGTTTACATTGTACTTCTTTGGAGGTGTTGGTTGGGTGGTTGACTTGCGGGGAAGGGGACCAAACAGCGAAGTCATCGGTCCCATTGGATTATGGAGGGCTGGGGAAGGAAGTCGGCCGTCCCCTGTCGAAGGAACCATCCCGGCATTTGCCTGAAGCGATTTAGGGAAATTACGGAAAATCTAAATCAGGATGGTCGGACGCGGATTTGAGCCGTCGTCTACCCGAATGCGAGGCCAAGTGTGCTAACTACTGCGCCATCTCGCTCGGTGGTGTATTAGTCTCAAATACATTGTTTTGATAACATAAGTAATATAGATATTGCATTTTTATTCCCACTATGTGTGTTTAAAAACGAGTGTGATTGTGAATTATATTCAAAATAAAAATTAGAAAAAAAGACTTCACAATAATTATTTTGAAAATATAAGAATTTATATTCATGAACTAAATATGTCCTAATGAACAGACACCATATCCATATAAGTATATAGTTCTGGCAATACCGGCCATGACCTTCTTCTGTGTGGATGCACACATATTCCCCGAACTCTTACGGGACATGGTAAGAATGTCTTCCACGAGTAATGAGTTTGTTGGGGTGGGACACTACGCATGTAGTGTGTGGACATACAAGGTGAGAATGTGGGTCTCGCGGGAGGCGTGCGCTAGATAGTCCCTGCAGTCGCACTATTCTCTGTGCCCTCGGTGGCTCATATGAATAGGGCGTCTGCCATGTAAGCAGGAGATCCTGGGTTCGAGTCCCGGTCAGGGCACACATTTCACTTCTCCCCGTTGATATATATCAACGTCCGTCAGCAGCCGAAGGTATTAATATCATTCTAACTTTGTTCTAGACGGCTGCAGGTCATCAATGGTGTCTGTTCTTTCGGACATATCCGAAAGAAAAGACAGCATATCCATACAAGTATAAAGTTCAGTGGTGGTTAGGGGAAACGCATCATGTAGTGATTGCTTTCAGGACACTTAAACTTGTGCTGTCAAGTAGTTCAGCATGTCTTCGTGAAATATCCCGATAAAAACCCGCGATTAGCCGATCGAAGCCCCTTCAATCCCAGGCGCTAGAACCCTCAGCAGTTTGTGGTGGTACTAATATTACTCGTTAGAGACTGTACCATTCCGCTCGTCTTGGACTCCACGTTTATTGCAAGTATTTCACACTTTTATGAACCCCAAATCAGTACTTTCAGCTTTATTTAAAACATGCAATTGTAGTTGTAAAACACGTCGTAACGTAAATCTTTTTAGCTAGAGCATGTTAACTGGTTTTCGTACACGATGTTTTTACAATTACGTGACTCGAATTTCTCACATGACGTAATTGGACTTGAAACTTTTTTAAATCGATTAGATTTCTACGATTTTTGTTTCAAAGTTTTACTGACCTTCAAAGTAAACACCAGCATTGTGTATAACCCGTTACCAGCGTTGTGGAAGTCGTAGGATACTCTCAGCAGTACCAGTTGTGTTCACAGTTCGTTCGGCGCGGTCTATTGCCTGACGAATTTGTAGCAGTTCTGAAGCGAATGCCATGAAGTCTTTCCTTCAGTTTAGGAATCGAGTTGAGCTCACGAGGGCTTAAGTCAGGGGAGCGCAGTAGGTGGTATAGCACTTAGCAGCCCCATCAGTCAAACAAATCAGTAACATCTTGCAATGTTCGTGCTTGAGCATTGTCCTGCAAAATGATGATCAGGTCGTGCAGAAAGTGTCATCACTTCTGTCTCTATGCTGTTCATTTTTGGAACACAACCTACGACCAGCTTAGAAGCGATGACTGGTAGGTTATTGCTGTAGCAAGACGTTCCCTCCGACGTCGACCAGGCATAGAGCCTCTCCCAGTAAGGTGCCATGAGACCGTCGCATTCAACGGAGATTATACTGAAAAATAGATTTTGATAGCTAAAAGATGACGAAGAAATTGATGAATTGTATGATAAGATAAAAGAAATTATTCAGGTAGTGAAGTGAGACGAAAATTTAATAGTCATGGGTGATTGGAATTCGAGAGTAGGAAAAGGAAGGAAACATAGTTGGTGAATATGGATTGGGGCTAAGAAATGAAAGAGGAAGCCGCCTGGTAGAATTTTGCGCAGAGCATAACTTAATCATAGCTAACACTTGGTTCAAGAATCATGAAAGAAGGTTGTGTACATGGAAGAACCCTGGAGATACTAGAAGATATCAGATAGATTATATAATGGTAAGACAGAGATTTAGGAACCAGGTTTTAAATTGTAAGAGATTTCCAGGGGCAGATGTGGACTCTGACCACATTCTATTAGTTATGAACTGTAGATTAAAACTGAAGAAACTGCAAAAAGGTGGGGATTTGAGGAGATGGGACCTGGATAAACTGAAGGAACCAGAGGAAGATCATAAAGGAACAATTGACAAGAATGGGGGAAAGAAATACAGTAGAAGAAGAATGGATAGCTTTGAGGGATGAAGTGGTGAAGGCAGCAGAGGTAGAGGCTTATCTCATGAGGGGTACGATAGATACTGCCTACAGGAAAATTGAAGAGACCTTTGGAGGAAAGAGAACCACTTGTATGAATATCAAGGGCTCAGATGGAAACCCAGTTCTAAGCAAAGAAGGGAAAGCAGAAAGGTGGAAGGAGTATATAGAGGGACTATACAAGGGCGACGTTCTTGAGGACAATGTTATGGAAATGGAAGAGGATGTAGATGAAGATAAAATGGGAGATATGATACTGCGTGAAGAATTTGATAGAGCACTGAAAGACCTAAGTCGAAACATAACCCCGGGAATAGACAACATTCCATTAGAACTACTGACAGCCTTGGGAGAGGCAGTCCTGACAAAACTCTACCATCTGGTGAGTAAAATGTATGAGACAGGCGAAATACCCTCAGACTTCAAGAAGAATATAATAATTCCAATCCCAAAGAAAGCAGGCGCTGCCAGATGTGAAAATTACCGAACTGTCAGTTTAATAAGTCACGGCTGCAAAATACTAAAGCGAATTCTGTGCAGACGAAAGGAAAAACTGGTAGAAGCCGAACTCGGGGAAGATCAGTTTGGATTCCGTAGAAATGTTGGCACACGTGAGGCAATACTGAACCTACGACTTATCATAGAAGCCAGATTAAGAAAAGGCAAACCTATGTTTCTAGCATTGTAGACTTGGAAAAAGCTTTTGACAATGTTGACTGGAATAATCTCTTTCAAATTCTGAAGGTGACAGAGGTAAAATACAGGGAGCGAAAGGCTATTTACAATTTCTACAGAAACCAGATAGCAGTTATAAGAGTCGAGGGGTATGAAAGGGAAGCAGTGGTTGGGAAGGGAGTGAGACAGGGTTGTAGCCTCTCCCCGATGATATTAAATCTGTATATTGAGCAAGCAGTAAAGGAAACAAAAGAAAAATTCGAAGTTGGTATCAAAATCCATGGAGAAGAAATAAAAACTTAGAGGTTCGCCGATGACATTGTAGTTCTGTCAGAGACAGCAAAGGACTTGGAAGAGCAGTTGAGCGGAATGGACAATGTCTTGAAGGGAGGATATAAGAGGAACATCAACAAAAGTAAAATGAGAATAATGGAATGTAGTCGAATTATGTCGGGCGATGCTGAGGGAATTAGATTAGGAAATGAGACACTTAATGTAGTATATGAGTTTTGCTATTTGGGGAGTAAAATAACTAATGACGGTCGAAGTAGAGAGGATATAAAATGTAGACTGGCAATGAGAAGGAAAGCGTTTCTGAAGAAGAGAAATTTGTTAACATCGAGTATAGATTTAAATGTCAGGAAGTTGGTTCTGAAAGTATTTGTATGGAGTGTAGCCATGTATGGAAGTGAAACATGGACGATAAATAATTTGGACAAGGAGAGAATAGAAGCCTTTGAAATGTGGTGCTACGGAAGAATGCTAAAGATTAGATGGGTAGATCACGTAACTAATGAGGAAGTATTGAATAGGATTGGGGAGAATAGGAGTTTGTGGCACAACTTGACAAGAAGAAGGGATCGGTTGGTAGGACATGTTCTGAGGCATCAAGGGATCACCAATTTAGTATTGGAGGGGAGCGTGGAGGGTAAAAATCGCAGAGGGAGACCAAGAGATGAATACACTAAACAGATTCAGAAGGATGTAGGCTGCAGTACGTATTGGGAGATGAAGAAGCTTGCACAGGATAGAGTAGCATGGAGAGCTGCATCAAACCAGTCTCAGCACTGAAGATCACAACAACAACATAGCTAAGAGAGAGGGAAATAACGTGGTGTACTGGAAACTTGAATAAAAGCAACCTGCTTTCAGAGTAAAAATGTGTTACCTTATTTATTGAACGCCCTTCGTAAATGAGAGCGCTAGTGTGTTCGCTTCCCGGAAATGGGGTGCCGAGCTGATCCCGGGTCGAATCTATCTCACGGATATTTGACTATGGCTGGTGAGCCGGCCAGCCTGGATGTGATTTTTGGGCTGTTTTTCACATCCAGCTAGATAACTGCCGCTGTGGTACCCATGTCTCTTCTCAGAAACATCATATGCAAGCTCTTCGAAATGGATCTCATATGCATTGTATATGGGTTGTATACAGATTCCTTCCCGGTGACAGAGGCGTTGTCAGGAAGGGATTCCGACCACAGAATGACATTAGCACTGCCATACGTGACGTATAAGGAACATTACCAACACCGTAATGAAGTTGAGAGGCAAACAGGCAGAGAAAGAACTCCGATATTTTGGGTAGTACCTCGACAACAAAAGAGGCCAACCGCAACAGCACTGCTGTTTCTGTCATACCTCAAGAGAATCCTACGGATTGGAAAACGTAGTGGTGAAAGCAGCCTTCAGCCCCAGAGGACAGGGAAGGCGCGTCTGCAGGCGACAGCTGCAGCGGTAATTAAAACCGCCCGCCTACTTAACTCGCACCACTGGACAGCCCGGCTCAGGCACGACAGTTCTGGAGGTTGAGTTCACGTACTGGGCACTTCTGTTCATGCCGTATGCAGCCATGTCGACTGGTTCACTCCTCCAATGGGTTTAACGAAAACGTCATCGACTGTACACACTGTGGCCCAGGAAATTGGCTGGGTGTTGTGTTGCTATAAATACTTAACTAGGAATAAGACAGTCTCGGCTGCCACCAAACTGATTAAGTTTCTGCTAATCAACCAGAGGTAATACATGGATACTTGGAGCACACGGACAGACCTGCCCAGACCTGCCCAAAGGACGAAATAGACTGAATTCAAAACAATGTCCACAATTTATAAGTCAAAGAGGTAAACGAGTTTTAGCACAATATGTATCTATACTAGTAATAAAACAGTCTTTTTAGGTACGCGAGTGTTCAAAACTGCTAAACGAATTTTAATGAAGTTTTCACAGGTGATTTAGGCATAGCTTTTGGCAACATATAGACTTCATTTCATCAAAATTGTATCTTTGGAAAAACAGACATCGTAATTTAAAGTTTTATCGGGACTTAGGGCAACATAAGTCTTTGATGTTTGAACTGTATCATATTTCTGAAAATGATTTTATTGATCGATACATTGTACGTAATATGATTCAATGTAATTAATACCATGCTTATACATTCCTCAAAGTTTTAAACCAAGTGCCCACATTAGTATTATTAACAGTGAAAATTACTCTGTCTGTTACGTTTTCACGACTAAACAGCAGAACTGATTTCGATGAAACTACAGCTTGGAAAAAATTTTGACCACAAGGAGTGTGAAGTACGGGATGGGACACCTTTTTTTACATTTGTAAACATAAACTATGTTAAAAATTATTAAATTTGTTGCATAATGTCCACATTATATGACGTCTAGTTACTTCTGTAGCACAATTCATAGATGCGTAGATACACTCTCCTGCCCATGCCCCTCCACACGCAACAGCCGGCAGCTGGTGCGTCGTGCATAGGGTCGCTCGAGTGTGGGAAGAGGTGTACGGGGAAGGGCGGACATGACTAGCTATGCTTACCGGAACACGGAGACACATGAGGGCAGCTGACTTTATTACACATTCAGTAACTTACTTACTCAGCATCACTCACCATAATAAAACTAGTGACATGTGAATGTAGCCTAAGGTGACAGTAAGTTGACAATAAAATAAGATACACCCTCAGGGACTAGCTCGGGTAGTTCAGTATCACCAAATTCTGAAACTTATTTTCGATAACGGCACTAGGCCTGGCAGCAGCGCAATTGTTTGACAATACAACATCTGGCACAGGTAAATCTGAAATACAGCCAGACAAAACTGGCAGCATACCGCTGTTTCCGCTGAACACAAACGGTATGCCATTCTCCTTGTGCACCGCCGATCAAGAGCACACACTACGGTTCACCTCTGCTTGTGTCTCGGCAGAACAGCCTTACCCGGAACCAATGCCAAATCACTGCCAACTCGCATCCGGTCTCTAGCAGGCTGTCCCTACTGCTCGACACCTGAACTTCCTGCTACTACTGTATAGCTGACCCTGTCTCATTAGTCCACATGTGTGCTTCCTCTTTAGCTCACTGTAGGTTCTCGTCCTTTAGCTTCCAGTCCCTATGACAACAGCACGTGCCCCACGCTCCATACACATGGGGTCGACATTACCAACTGCCAGAAGGCAGCAGTCACCCATATTCCCAAGTGCCTCTGTTCGCCAGTCAAATACCTGTACCAGCCACTCTGGGACGTACACAAGACCCCAGGGCGCACCAAAGCCTGGTAAAGGCTTGTCCTACATATATATATATATATATATATATATATATATATATATATATATATATATATAAAAGAAGAAAGTATCTGTTCTTCGTACATGTCCGATAGAACAGATACCATCTTCGTATATATATAGTTAAGATCCACCGGTCTTTTGACCATCTTCTTCTGTGCAGATGCACAAACGGTTTTTAAGTTTTGTGACGTGTCTGGACTCTGGCCTAAACTTTTAGGCTGGAGGTTTTAGTGTATTGCAGAGTGGCTGACTCCTCCCCTTTTTTCCTTGTGGTCAGCCAGCCACTTCCATCTGCTACATTGTTTTAGCTCCCTCTATCATTTTCTTCCTGTGTTGTCCATGTTTTACTGTTGACACCCTGCTTCATCCCACGCTTCGGTGTGGATTGGTTGAGCACATATTTTTCAACGATTGTTACCCGTGTTTTATGTTCCGTTTTATATTCCTGTTCTGGGATTTTTCTTG
This sequence comes from Schistocerca piceifrons, assembly GCF_021461385.2. NCBI lineage: Eukaryota > Metazoa > Arthropoda > Insecta > Orthoptera > Acrididae > Schistocerca > Schistocerca piceifrons. The sequence continues at coordinate 1,020,050,143 of NC_060139.1, read as the reverse complement.
ACACCCGTCTCCCTATGTTACTGAACGGGCGCTGAAGACCTTGCTGCCGTGCGCCCACAAAACCCCTCTACTACTACTACTACAGTGCCAGAACTCTTACGGAAATCGGCATTAAAGCCACGAGTAATTAGTATAATGGGCAGGGGCACTATGAATATAGCGAATGTGGGCCTCACTGGAGGCGTGCCAGAGATACGTCCCTGCCGTCGCAGTATTCTCTGTGTCCTCGGTGGCTGAGATGGAGGGATCGTCTGCCATGTAAGCAAGAGATCCCGGGTTCGAGTCCCGGTCGGGGCGCACATTTTCAACTGTCCCTGTTGACTTATATCAACGTCTGTATGCATATAAGGGCATTCATTTTATTGTAAAATCTTGTCCTGCCCCTGCTGCCCAAGGCTGCTGGCACTTGCTCCAAGATGTTGCTGCTTCTTTGCTCGCACCAGACTTCCGTCTGCTATCGCTCACAACTGCCCCTCCTCTCGCTGTGGCGCTGTGCTTGGCTATTTTGCAGTTTCACACTCGCGCTGTCGCAGCAGGAATGCATCAACAGCACTGGCGCCAATCACCAAGCCGGGATGGATCGCTAATTTACGGCGCAACATTGAAAGAAGCGTAATTTTGGTCTTTAACTTTACAGCGTGGCTATTCGCAGGTGATGTGTGCCACTTAATTATGTTCACCGATACTCCAAAACCCAGCTAATTCGGAATGATTCCTTCCGTTGCAGCAAGTGCACAATCAAGACTAAGGCTGAAACCCATGCTACGTTCAGCTAAGGACAACATATAGATATTAGAATAAAATAGACTGAGCCGCTTCAGCTATTTTAAATCAAAACTTTGAGCAACGCAGTCTTCCGAATCTCTGCTCGGCTACAGCTGTGTCCTTATGCTGTGATATGTTTAGCTGCTAGCTGAAAGGCGTGCACGAAAGAATCAGAAATACAGCGGTAAAGAAAGAACGACTAAGAGGTAATGGATGTAAAGTAATTGGAAACTTGTAAATGCTGTGGTCTGTGCCAAAGATCAAGTAAAAATATCGTATTTCTTTCTATGAAGAATTGTGGAGCTGGGACATGACTGATTTCACAAAAGCACTTGGTTAGTGACCGGCGAAGTACATCTCTCAGCGACACGTGTCCAGCGTCCACAATTGATAACGTTGTGGGATGAAGGCACTCAACAGTTCCTTCAATGATATGTAGCAGATATTATAAAACTGAACTACTAAACTCCGTCAGAACTGGCGTTGAAGGCCCAACGGTGCCGACTGGCGCCCCACAGGCGTCACTGGGTGAGGATATGGAGGAGCATGTGTTCAGCACACTGCTCCCCTGGCCGTCGTCAGTTTTCGTGACCAGAGCCACTACTTCCCCATCAAGTAGCTCCTCAATCAGCCTCACAAAGGCTGACTCCACCCCGTTTGCCAACAGCGCTTGGCAGACCGAACGGTCACCCATCCAAGGGTTAGCCAAGCCAGACAAGACTTAACTTTGGTGATGTGAAGGAAACAGGTCTTACCACTGCGGCAAGGCTGTTGGCTTGTAAATATTATACATGTAGAATATAACCGAGCATCACATGTGCCTGTAGGTAAGATCGTTACATACCAAGCACCGCGATAATCTCGGTATCACAGCAACATCGAGTATCATGAATTTGATCAGTGAAATACGAAGGATATCCACAAAGTACATTACGTTTTGGAATTAAAAATAAAGAAAGTATTGGAAAAAATTTTTATTATATACAGATGAGAGCCACACTTAAGTACTACTTTTATACATAGTTGCCATTTAAATTAAGGCACTTATCGTAGCGATGGACGAGTTTGGAAATTCCTTCGTCGTAAAATTCGGCCGCCTGCGCCTTCAACCACGTGGCGACTCTCTTTTGGGACAGAAAAGGTGTGATTTTTGTGGACTTCCTGGAAAGAGGCACTACAATAAACTCTCAAAGGTATTGCCAAACTCTGCACAACCTGAGAAGAGCAATACAAAACAAGCGCAGGGGAAAGTTGGGCTCAAAGATCTTGCTGATTCGCGACAACGCCCGGGCCCACACGGCAAATGCCACTCGTGAAGTTTTCGAATCTTTTAAGTGGGAGTTGTTTACTCATCCGCCGTACAGTCCCGACCTAGCACCGAGCGACTTCCACTTATTCCCAGCAATGAAGAAGTGGTTGGCTATGCAGCGTTTTGATGACGACGCACAGCTTCAAGAAGAGGTAACCACGTGGTTGAAAGCGCAGGTGGCCGAATTTTACGACGAAGGAATTTCCAAGCTCGTCCATCGCTACGATAAGTGCCTTAATTTAAATGTCAACTATGTAGAAAAGTAGTATTTAAGTGTGGCTTTCATCGGTATATAATAAAAATTTATTCCAATACTTTATTTATTTTTAATTCCAAAACGTAATGTACTTTGTGGATAGCCCTCGTAACTCGCGTGAGAGAGGGGGTAATAATAACTACAGATCGAACTTTTATGATTGGGGAATGTATCACACAGAACAGAACACTAGAGAAACGAATACAGAGGAAGTACATGTTCCATGTAGCAGCGATCTTTTGTACTTGTGGTAAGTAAATCAAGCTGAAACAGGGACCCAGGTACAGAATAAGTGACTTTTTTTAATGGGGATCATATAAGTTAAGTAGATTAATGCCGATTGCCAATATGGAGTGCCACGTCGAGTTAACTGGGTCATCACTTCCCAATCACTCTAAAGTTACAGCCAGCTGTAATTCTGTCAACGTGTAATATACAAGTCTCTGTTGGGAGCGGAAGTTCTGTGATGTCACGTCATGTGACTCGTCGTGCATGCCGTATCAAACGCAATATTTTCTGGTATCGCCTTTCCATCCAACGATCCATGACCTTTGCAGAGATATACAACACTGATGAACCAAAACATTGTGAGTGGTGCTGAACATCGTGTTGGTCCACGTTTGGAACGCAACACAAGATCGGTTGACTGAGGCGTGTGTTCCACAAGCACTCAGTACGCACCAGATGTCTAGACATACAGGGTGTTTCAAAAACGACCGGTATATTTGAAACGGCAATTAAAACTAAACGAGCAGCGATAGAAATACACCGTTTGTTGCAATATGCTTGGGACAACAGTACATTTTCAGGCGGACAAACTTTCGAAATTACAGTAGTTACAATTTTCAACAACAGATGGCGCTGCAAGTGATGTGAAAGATATAGTCTGTGGGTGCGCCATTCTGTATGTCGTCTTTCTGCTGTAAGCGTGTGCTGTTCACAACGTACAAGTGTGCTGTAGACAACATGGTTTATTCCTTAGAACAGAGGATTTTTCTGGTGTTGGAATTCCACCGCCTAGAACACAGTGTTGTTGCAACAAGACGAAGTTTTCAGCAGAGGTTTAATGTAACCAAAGGACCGAAAAGCGATACAATAAAGGATCTGTTTGAAAAATTTCAACGGACTGGGAACGTGACAGATGAACGTGCTGGAAAGGTAGGGCAACCGCGTACGGCAACCACAGAGGGCAACGCGCTGCTAGTGCAGCAGGTGATCCAACAGCGGCCTCGGCTTTCCGTTCGCCGTGTTGCAGCTGTGGTCCAAATGACGCCAACGTCCACGTATCGTCTCATGCTCCAGAGTTTACACCTCTATCCATACAAAATTCAAACGCGGCAACCCCTCAGCGCCGCTACCATTGCTGCACGAGAGACATTCGCTAACTATATAGTGCACAGGATTGATGACGGCGATATGCATGTGGGCAGCATTTGGTTTACTGACGAAGCTTATTTTTACCTGGACGGCTTCGTCAATAAACAGAACCGAAAAGCCCCATGTTGCAGTCCCATCGTCCCTGCATCCTCAAAAAGTACTGGTCTGGGCCGCCATTTCTTCCAAAGGAATCATTTGCCCATTTTTCAGATCCGAAACGATTACTGCATCACGCTATCTGGACATTCTTCGTGAATTTGTGGCGGTACAAACTGCCTTAGACGACACTGCGAACACCCCGTGGTTTATGCAAGATGGTGCCCGGCCACATCGCACGGCCGACGTCTTTAATTTCCTGAATGAATATCTCGATGATCGTGTGATTGTTTTGGGCTATCCGAAACATACAGGAGGCGGCGTGGATTGGCCTCCCTATTCGCCAGACATGAACCCCTGTGACTTCTTTCTGTGGGGACACTTGAAAGACCAGGTGTACCGCCAGAATCCAGAAACAATTGAACAGCTGAAGCAGTACATCTCATCTGCATGTGAAGCCATTCCGCCAGACACGTTGTCAAAAGTTTCGGGTAATTTCATTCAGAGACTACGCCATATTATTGCTACGCATGGTGGATATGTGGAAAATATCGTACTATAGAGTTTCCCAGACCGCAGCGCCTTTTGTTGTTGAAAATTGTAACTACTGTAATTTCGAAAGTTTGTCCGCCTGAAAATGTACTGTGTCCCATGCATATTGCAACAAATGGTGTATTTCTATAGCTGCTCGTTTAGTTTTTATTGCCGTTTCAAATATACCGGTCATTTTTGAAACACCCTGTAGATCACATTAAATCCCATATTTTATGGGCTGGTGCTTTTTCAGCAAGGAGACAGTGCACGAAAGCGCCATAGACGTGTTTCATATGTTTCATATCAGGTGAATTACGCGGTCAAGACATCAACGTGAGATCGCTGTCGTTCGCCTCAAGTGATTGTAGCATGGTTCTGCATCTGTGACACAGGCAGTAATCGTGCTAAGAGATACCATTGCCATGAAGGGAGACACACGAAGAATTTCAGGTGGTCTGCAAAGAGTACATGTAGTCTATTGTTTTTACGTCGTCTTCTATTGGTACTAAAGGATCTGTGGAAGCCAAGGTTAATGTACCGAATAGCATAATACTGCCTGTATTGGCCTGTGTCTTTGGCGGGGTGCCTGTTTAAAGGAGCCATTGCCTAGATGACTGTTAGCCTGGTGTAGCAACCAACCTGATTCTTCCAACGTGGTGACACGTTTACACAGATCCACGGTCCAGTCGCGGAGATCCCATGGGAACAGCAATCGGAATTGACGATGTCGTTGGGTCAGTATGGCCCCTTAGGGGCATCACGTGCTCGCAGGGCGGCCAGGCGGCATTCCGTATCGATTGTGGTGCACAGTGGTCTTAATGATTGGCTCATCACTGCATATGTTTGTTGCGATAGTAGATTTCAGCATGGGAAAGTTATCGTCCAAGGAAAATGTTAAGGTGGCGTAGTGTTAAGAAGGTCAACAAGGGTGGCGCAGAAATATGAAGGTCAAGAAGGCCACAGGAATAAAACATCGGTACACCCTGAACTGACTTCTGGTCGTATCTCCAGGGTTGGAGGCAATAGACAACCCGCCGATAAAGTGAAGCACCAGAAACGAGAGGAGGAAACTAACGAAAGTTCATGAGTTGAGAGAGTATGTGATGTACTTGAATTTCAGTGCTTACAAAATCGAGACATTTTTAGGAAGAACTTGACAGTATGAGCACATTTATCAGTGCGACGTGCACCCTTTCTGGACGGGACGAATGCATTGATTCGCTGGGGAAAGGAGTCATGGTTGATGCTCCTCTGCTGAGACAACCTGACCCACAACTGTTCTCTTTCGATATCCTGGATGCTGGTGTTGGGACGAAGTTAACGTCGAGGCTGGTCCCAGACGTGTTCTACTGGAGACAGTTCTTGGGATCTTGTTTGCACGAGAGTAGCACAACATCACGCCGGCTGCTCATAGAAAGGCGTGCATTGTCTGGACGACTGTTGTCGTGTTGAAAAATACACCACAATATTGTCACATGAGAGGAAGCATATGAGGACTCAGGATGTCCGGTTAGAGTCGCTCAGTTACTACCACCATGACGTGAGGTCGTACCATGACAGCAGCAGTAACACCGCAGTGCCTCTCCAAAATATTGGAACAGTGGGACATCTCCCCATGTCGTTGCTATACTTAAGGGCGGTAGTCATCCAGGCTTGTGCAGAACAGTGATTCATCGTTGAAGACAAGCCGTCATCAGGTGATCATACTTACCGGTAACGGCAGTTTTCCACACCCAACTGTGCTGTGGTGTTAACGATATGGAGACGGTAATTCCCTTGTCTGGCTGCTGTTAATCTCCGACCAATGAAGCGAGAAAACGCGGAATGTTGCAGGCACAGATGGCAGCTCTTATTGGGCACTTTTTGTACGGTACGGATATCTTCCCTTGTGCTGATCGGATGTGATTGATACGTCTGTCCTCATATCCCCATATAGTTTATCCCTGGGCCACTGTCACAGCTGAATGCCCCACAGATCTACAAGCTGTACGATTCGACCAGCCGGCCTAATGGAGATCCACAATGGTCCCCGTTTCAAACCGTGTGAGGTGCTGATGTCGCTGTCTCATACCAGTAGGCGGCATCTCCGTGTGCTTCAGAGCGATCACTCAACATTCGGCGTTGTTGACGCGTCCTATACATTCTACCAGACCTAATAGAAACACTAAACACGAAACACCCTACTGCTTTCTGGTCACGGATGTACCTGTCACAGGGAATTGCAATTCTTATCACTTACATACCCGCTGATGCTGTTTACGTGTACAAAGTTACATTAACATCAGACGATGTCTTATAGGTACGTTACTTTCTTGACAGACAGGGCATGTGACTAGATGTAAGTAGGAAGGATTTAGGTAGGGAGAACGCAGAATATTATCTCGGATGGATAAAAGTAGAATTTTATTTGTGACGCAGTGAAGTGTGTAGGTACCTTTGCCGTTCATGTAGTGTATTTATGACGTAATTAATAGCAATTTGAGACCTTCTCAGATCTGTATGTCCAAATCTGTGTGAAATACCCTTAACATAGACAAATGTAATGTATTGCGAATACATAGAAAGAAGGATCCATTGTTGTATGATTATATGATAGCAGAACAAACACTGGTAGCAGTTACTTCCGTAAAATATCTGGGAGTATGTGTACGGAACGATTTGAAGTGGAATGATCATTTAAAATTAATTGTTGGTAAGGCGGGTGCCAGGCTGAGATTCATTGGTAGAGTCCTTAGAAAACGTAGTCCATCAACAAAGGAGGTGGCTTACAAAACACTCGTTCGGCCTATACTTGAGTATTGCTCATCAGTGTGGGATCCGTACCAGGTCGGGTTTACAGAGGAGATAGAGAAGATCCAAAGAAGAGCGGAGCGTTTCGTCACAGTGTTATTTGACAAGCGTGATAGCGTTACGGAGGTGTTTAGCAAACTCAAGTGGCAGACTCTACTAGAGAGGCGCTCTGCATCGCGGTGTAGGTTGCTGTCCAGGTTTCGAGAGGGTGCGTTTCTGGACGAGGTATCGAATATATTGCTTCCCCCTACTTAGAGAGATTCCCCCTAATTAGAGAGATTCGAGCGCGCACGTAGGCTTTACGGCAGTCGTTCTTCCCGCGAACCATACGCGACTGGAACAGGAAAGGGAGGTAATGACAGTGGCACGTAAAGTGCTCTCCGCCACACACCGTTGGTTGGCTTGCGGAGTATAAATGTAGATATAGATGTAGATGTAGACCAAACTGCTGAGGTCATCGGTCCCTAGACTTAAACACTACTTAGACTAACTTATTCCTAGAACAACACACACACCCATACCCGAGGGAGGAGTCGAATCTCCGGCGGGTGGGGGTGGGGGGGGGGGGCGCTCAATCCGTGACACGGTGACTCTAACCGCGCGACCACAATTAGATCTGATGAGATATGAAAGTGAGGCAACGACTGAAAACTTGCTTTAGAAGATCAAAAATGTGAAATTTTCACGTAACAGAGTGTAAAAACATTCTATGACTGCAGCATCAACAAGTCCAACGGGAATCGTCAACTCAAACCAGTATCTGCTTAGACCAAGTGTGGTGTAACGACGTATTATTTGGGTTTGCGTTTGTTATATGACCATGTGCAGACTTCGTCACCTACGTCAGTTACAACCCACTTCAAAAATGATTTATATTCTTTTTAAATTGTCATAGAATGGTTCTTGAACGAAACTGTAAAACATCAGTTGAGTCGTGTGCAGAGAATTACATCACTTGGGCCAATTGGTTTTCGTAACTTTTTCGAATTTAAAGTTCGTTTGTTTCTCCTCAGAAAATTATATCGACACACGTTATCTTGATCTAATCGATATCAGAATCACACATTAAATAAACTTTTTAGATTCAAAGTTTCGGCCAACGCTGTCTGAATCAATAATCTTGTCAAATATATTATTAATCCGTTCACATAACTCTTCATAAATAAATCTTCAAGACACGTGTTTCACCTTTAGTAACATACACTATTTTATTAGCTTCCTACACATACAGATGTGAACTTGAGCGTTGACAGACAGTGACTAACATCTCAATAAGATTAAGATCATTATGACGTCATTGTTGTACAAAAAGAGTATAAAAATTCATTTTTAATTTTTTAGAAACACGACGCAACAACTCGGTTCCAGGATCTTCTGTTGCTCCTTGGCTGTCGACCCGCGACGTATAGCGGCCAGCAATTTCCTCTCTGGTCGCGGCAACGAAGATGCTGTCCCCGTTCGTTGCGCCGATCTCTCCGTACATGAAACACATAAAAAAAATACAAAACTTTTAGATAATTCACATTTATTACAAATAATAAGAAAACACATAAACAAAAACTAAATTAAACTTATAGTCACCTGCAAACTGGGCTGACTTGGTGGATGGGTGACGTTTAATTTCGTCCCACTACATACCCCACCCACAAGCTCAGTTTGTCAGGTTTTAACCGAAATTAAAACTGTTCAATATACAATATTTAACTGTTAATACATTTTCCTCACATTTTACGTAACCTAGAGTCCTTGCTATTAGAGAGATTTAATCCTTTTAATACGATATCGTTGTGACTATTTATCATTTACTCTTAATTGTGCTCTTATGGTAATTCGTAACCGAATATAGGGAGATTGCTCCTCTTCAGTTAATAGTTGCTAATAAATACTAATTTAGTACGTTCTTTAACGTTGTACATTAGGACAGAGCGTTCAAATTGTGATAGATTAGTTTCAGTTTCATTTATTTACTAGAGTTATTCTTTTCAAGAATGTATATTACTAATAAGTTTCTCACAATAACTAATAGTACTATTTACTTTACGTCATTCTCTTCCCTAATGCCTTATTTAGGCCTGAGGTCAAGAAGAAATCAAGCAAAACTCTCTTTAGAATCTCGGCACGGCTTTCTTTACCTTCGGACACCTTGCTGGGTAATGGCCATTTATTTAGGAGAAACAAGCGAGAGAGCCCCGTTTGGTGTGTTCTATATTAACACTATTGCAAACCTCTATTAAAGGCACTCTGCTATGTTCTCGTGAGCCATATAGCTCTGGACGCCCATGGTCCCTAAAACTATTAACCATCCCATTTGGTTCCTACTATCCGAGTAAATTTAAAATATGCAAAATTCCTTTTGACCTAAGAGCAAAGTTTCCGCCATATAAATCCCCCTTTTGGTTATCTTTCTCTTTTTGAAGTACCAGTAGATTATTGTAGAACACATGTTTAAGCTTTCTGTCATTTATTTAAAATAACACGTAACTATTACGAAAAACTTCACATGAATAATCTATGAACGCTCTTCCGTGTGTAACATATACTAAATATTAACTTATTTAGGAATGAAGGGTTTCATTTGATCAACACTATATAATCCTTTAATTACACCTGATGATGGTTCCATAAGAAGTAATGCTTTGGGATGTACAATCTTATGTACAACATATGGACCTTCAAAGATAAAGAAGAATTTTCTACATTCCTTATCGATCTTAGAACTTTTAGGATGAGATCGTACTAGCACAAGATCTCCTACCTGAAATGAGGGTTCTACAGCCTGTTGATTATAACTTTTAATTCTCCGTTCGGCATTTTTTACAATCTGTTCGCAAACTTTTTCGTCTGGAATATCTTGTTGTATCTCATTTACTGGTGGCCAAGGTAAAGCAGCTAGTAAAGGCTCACCTATAATTCGTTTGCCTAAAATTTCTATAGGTGATAATCCCGTCGTTAGGTGAGGCAATTCATTTAATATCTTTTCGAATTCAGGCATTAGTTTGGCCCACCGAGTATGTTTATGTGCACAATAAGTTCTACATAATCGTCCTAATTCTTTCATGACTCTTTCTACTAAATTACTTTGAGGGTGATATTTCGAAATTAAGATATGTTTGATTCCATATTGTCTTATCATATCTTGAAATCTTTGACTAATAAAGGCACTACCGTTGTCAGACATAAGTCGTTTAGGAATGCCCCAGTTAACAAAGTAATTTCGGGTGAGGCAGCGTATAACGCTTGCTGTATTCGCTCGTTTCAAAGTATATAGTTTCACATGTTTGGACCAACATTCCATTACAACAAACACATATGTTAATCCTCCTGAACTCCGAGGCAGAGGGCCGAAAAAATCTAATGATAGTAGATCCCACAAACCTCGAGGAATTACAGCATATAATTTATAACGCTTGGATTTGTTATTAACTTTAACCTTTTGACAGGTTTCACAAGCCCTAATAATACTTCTCACAATACGTGACATATTTTTGAAATAATAATACTTTATTAGATGTTTAATACATTTATGAATTCCAAAATGCCCGTAACCTTCATGAATATAAGTAATTAACTCGTCCACAACAGTTTCCGGAATGCAGATTTTCCATCTCTGGTGTTCCCTCTGTGCTTTCCAATACAACAAGTCGTTAAAATATAACCACACACCCCGGGTGTTAACTGTTTCGTCCCCATTATTAAGGTTTTGTATAAGGTCCCTATATTGATCGTCATTTCTTTGATTGCATCTAACAGCAGTTACTATCCGTTTAACCTTACGTTCGTTCTCCTTAGTCAAAAGGAAATAAACATGATAATTTGTTCCTGGTTCTTCTGCAATATTAATATTCTCCATTCCTACGGGAAGCCTTGACAAAGCATCTGAAACTACATTCTGAGATCCTTTTACATACCTAATTTCGTACTGAAATTCTTGCAAGTATAATACCCAACGTAATAGCCTACGGTGAAGTAACCGGCAATTGTTCAAAAAGATTAAAGCCTGATGATCAGTATATACAATTGTTTTTCTTCCCATTAATAATCCTCTAAATCGTTGAAAACCCCATACAACTGCGAGAGCTTCCTTCTCGGATACAAAATAATTTCTTTCATGTTTATTTAAAGTTCGACTAGCGAATCCAATAGGCCGATATAATCCCTCTTCATTGGTCAGATCACCTTGGAATATTACACAAGACACACCATAATCAGAGGCATCCGTACACATACCAAAGTCCTGATCGAAATCTGGGTGGTATAACATTTTGGCTTTGGTTAACGCTCCTTTTATCTTATTAAAACCTTCCTCTTCCTCTTGTCCCCAGAGCCATACTGACTTCTCTTTCAATAAATCTAGTAATTTAGTACTAACAATATCCTGCCCTGGAAGAAATCTTCTTAGAAATCCTACCATTCCTAAGAATGATTTCAGTTGTTTCCGATTTCTAGGACTCGGGCATCGAGCAATAGCTTCAATACGTGCTGGGTCTGGCCTAATACCTTTACTGTCCACTATATGCCCCAAAAATCTCACTTCCTCCTTTCCGAAGTAAGACTTAGATAATTTTAAAGTAATTCCTCTGTCAATTAAACGGTTAAACAATTCCCGTAATATCGTTACGTGTTCTTCCCACGTTTTAGTAGCTACCAAAATATCATCTACATATAAAATAATCTTTTGTAACAATTGCTGACCCAAAGCAGAAACTAATGCCCTAATGAAAGTTGACACTGATATATTAAGTCCAAAAGGTAAAACTTGGAACTGATATGATCTGCCTTCAAAAAGAAAAGCCGTATATTGCCGTGAATCCGGGTGTAATGTTACTTGGTGGTAGCCAGAGGTTAGATCCATTGTACTCATATAACGAGAACCAGCGATCTTAAGAAGTACGTCCTCCATAGGAATAGGTCTGTCTCTTTCCATCTCTATAATTTTATTTAATTCACGGGCATCCAGAACCAGTCGTACCCCACCAGTAGCTTTTTTAACTACCCACAACGGACTGTTAAAAGCGCTACCTGATCGTTCGATAATGTTTTGTTCTAGCATCTTATTTATTTCTCTACTAGCCGCTTCTTTGAATTGTACTGGAATAGGATAAGGTTTCTTAAAGAAAGGTTTCTTATCTTTAATCTTAAGTTTACAAACGTAATCTTTAATTCTCCCCGGTTCATCTGAGAAGACGGCTCTAAATTCTAACATCAAAGATTCCAACTCTTCCTTTTCTTGCTCGGATAGACAATTCGTAGATAAACATTTTTCTTTCACTTCGGTTTCGGTACTATTACTAGCCTGACATTGGTATACTGCATACCCAAGATCACTAAAATCTGTTAATAGATTCATGGTCGGTGCGTACTTAATCTGTAAGGACTCGTAGCAATTTTCAGGTACTTGACTGTTAGAGAACCTCACCTTAAAAGTACATGCCTCCTTATGGATGGTTAAGGAAGAATCTTTAAAATCTAATATAGCTTTATATTTACACAGCCAATCTATACCTAAAATTATGGCCACATTTAAGTTGGCTACGACGAGTACAGAGTGAGCAATTAATTGTTTAGCAATTTCAAAAGTTACATAAACTTCTTCAGTAATATTTTGACTTCTTTTACCAGTAACTCCTATAATTTTCACCCCAGTTACAGGTAAAGTCGGGAAATTCCAATATTTCCTTTTAAGCTGAAATAATTCTTTGGATAAAATACTCACTTCACTACCCGAATCAACTATAATATTTACTTCGGTATCTTTAATATAACCTTTAATAACGGGTTTATATGTTACATTCTCCCTTATCTGATTGTCTTCCTGAAGTAAAGCTTGTTGCCAGTCATCGTCCTTTTGGCAGCTTAATGATAAATTGCAATTGGGTCTTGGATAATCTTGACCAATAGTTCCCTTTAGTTGACCCGTACTAAAGGACTTTACTAGTTTTCCGAACGTTCTATGATGACGTCACCTACCACTTGACCTTCATTAATTACTTGAGGATGATTTATCTCATGATCGTTACTGTGTAATTTCCGCACTTTAGGGTTATTACCACGATTTTGTTGGCTCTCTTTATCTTTAGATTGACGTTTTATATAACAGAACCGGCTATGATTGTTGTTATTAGCTTTTCGTGGTTCTGAATTATTATTATTATTATTTCGAGGATTGTCATTTCTACCAAATCTAAACTTCTCGTCTTCCCTTTCTCTATTAAGTATATCTAACTGCTCTAAATATCCTAACAATTCGCACGGCTGTGACCATTCTCTTTCTATCATTCTTTCCTTTACGTAATACGGTAACCTACTAATTAGGACTCGTATTAAATGACTTTCAATAATTGGTTCTTCAATTAATTTAGCACGGTTTAAATGCCATTCAAAATAATTCCTATAACCTCCCCACCGTTTAGAATATGGAGGAGGGTCTAACAACTCTAAAGTTAAGTGTTGTTGTTTTCCCCTTGACCAATAATTTTGTTTAAACTGCTTAACAAAATCATCCCAATCCCTGAATTCATTTCTATGCAGTACTGCCCATTCCGCAGCTTCTGCTTCTAAATGTCCTATTACAAATTGAATGCGTTTTTCATTACTCCATTTAGGAGATAATGATGTTTCAAAAGCTTTTATAAAGATTATAGGGTGCAGTTCACCTCCTGGTTTGAATACAGGAAATCGACTTGCTACATTTGAATTTGTTGTTATGTCATCCAGACATTCTGCGAGAGAAATAGTCGGATTTTGTTTAGCTGGCAGAGACGGAGTTGCATCGGATTGGCTTGCCGTGACTGCCTTATTCATATTGTTGCCATCCGTGCTAGCAAATTCGATGCGACTGTTGTCTCTGATTATGTTATTACCTCTGCTACCTGAAATGTTCTCGTTATTATCTAATTCCGATAACCGTTTCGTAATTTCCTGTATCCGCATTTCTGTATTGGATACGCGACTAGCTAATATCGATTCTTCACTGTGTTCACGATGTGAACGCTCGGTACCTTCGTCAATATTATTATCTCTGGCAGTCTCAAGATTACTGCATATTTCAGTAATTAAAGATTTCATGTTTTCGATTTCGGTATGGTCCTTCTCTACTTGATGAGTTAATGTCTCTAATTCTACATTATCTATTGAAGAAATCTCTACAGGTTTGGTAGAGACCTCTTTAATAGATTCCAATAATTCTCTACGAACAGTTTCCGTTTGCATAGAAAATTCATCTCGTAACATATTGTTATTTTTCTGTATTTCATTTACAACTAAGATATTGACACTATCTAGTCTGTCGGTTAAGTCAGTAATATCGTTTCGCATGCGAGCTTTTTCCTCGCGCGATTCCTGGATATGTTCTTCTAACCTTTTACAATTATCAGCAATCTTTTTACTAAGTCCTACTAATTTTTCCTGCATTTCAACTTTAGAAGACTCTATTTTATCACCTAATTCTCGACTGGTTTCATTAAGATATTCCTGCAACCTGTCTGTTGATTTTGTTAGCTCCCCTTTAAGTCTAGCAGTAGATTCCTCGTTAGACTGTTTTAATTCCTGTTTTAGTTCCTGTTTCAATCTAGCAGTAGATTCCTCGTTAGACTGTTTTAATTCCTGTTTTAGTTCCTGTTTCAATCTAGCAGTAGATTCCTCGTTAGATTGTCTTAATTCCTGTTTTAGTTCCTGTTTCAATCTAGCAGTAGATTCCTCATTAGACTGTTTTAATCTAGCCATAGATTCTTCGTTAGACTGTTTTAATCTCGCCATAGATTCTTCGTTAGACTGTTTTAATTCCTCTTTTAATCTAGCAGTAGATTCTTCGTTAGACTGTTTTAATTCAGCTAGGAAATCCCCGTTAGATTGTTTTAATTTAGCTATCGCCCTAAAAAGGGATCTCATGCTCCTATCGGACATAGATTGCTCTTCGTCTGACATTTCACTTCCCGACATTATTGTAAGATATTAACTATTTACACACGCAGACTTGTAATCAACAATCCTATAAAAGCACACTTCCTATGTACAACACTCCACTTCCAACTTGAAACAAACTCACCGGATACTAATATTGTAATTTGTAGTTCTCGATGATCAGTGTGCTGCTATGGGCTGCAGATGTAACAGCCGTCGATGCAGCCGCTGAGATGCTGCGACCCCGCTTCCGCAACCGGCAGGACGCTGAGTCGAACACCGGAAACGTCGCTAGCTGCAACCACGCCCGGCACCGCCGTAGACAGGCGAAGCCCTCAGCAACACCTCTAACACCAGCCGGAGGAACGCCCCGCAGCTGACGTACTGGGCCTATTAGTTTTGGGAGAAAAAAGGTTGTCGAGGTTTGCAGCGTTCAGCTGCTGCCCAACGGATGCGCCTTCTCGTGGAACAACTGCGTGACCGTACTGCTTGGCTGCGGCTCCGTCAGATGCCCACACCCGCGAAGTCGCCGCTGGCTGGTGAAGGCTCCACGAAAACTCGCGTTGACTTCCGAAGGACTCTTGATGTTTTGTTTCGTACCTGTGTGCCTTAGTTGCACACAAGTCCTGTTTCTAAGGTCGCCACGGTGCGGTGTAACGACGTATTATTTGGGTTTGCGTTTGTTATATGACCATGTGCAGACTTCGTCACCTACGTCAGTTACAACCCACTTCAAAAATGATTTATATTCTTTTTAAATTGTCATAGAATGGTTCTTGAACGAAACTGTAAAACATCAGTTGAGTCGTGTGCAGAGAATTACATCACTTGGGCCAATTGGTTTTCGTAACTTTTTCGAATTTAAAGTTCGTTTGTTTCTCCTCAGAAAATTATATCGACACACGTTATCTTGATCTAATCGATATCAGAATCACACATTAAATAAACTTTTTAGATTCAAAGTTTCGGCCAACGCTGTCTGAATCAATAATCTTGTCAAATATATTATTAATCCGTTCACATAACTCTTCATAAATAAATCTTCAAGACACGTGTTTCACCTTTAGTAACATACACTATTTTATTAGCTTCCTACACATACAGATGTGAACTTGAGCGTTGACAGACAGTGACTAACATCTCAATAAGATTAAGATCATTATGACGTCATTGTTGTACAAAAAGAGTATAAAAATTCATTTTTAATTTTTTAGAAACACGACGCAACAACTCGGTTCCAGGATCTTCTGTTGCTCCTTGGCTGTCGACCCGCGACGTATAGCGGCCAGCAATTTCCTCTCTGGTCGCGGCAACGAAGATGCTGTCCCCGTTCGTTGCGCCGATCTCTCCGTACATGAAACACATAAAAAAAATACAAAACTTTTAGATAATTCACATTTATTACAAATAATAAGAAAACACATAAACAAAAACTAAATTAAACTTATAGTCACCTGCAAACTGGGCTGACTTGGTGGATGGGTGACGTTTAATTTCGTCCCACTACACAAGTTGAATGATTAGGAATTCAAATGATCATAAAGGCTCAGCCGTAGCTGAAGCAGGTGTCAGACTTCGTTTCATTGGTAGGATACTGGGAAAACGCACTCAGTCTATAAAGGTGCTGCACAGTAAGCTCTCGTTCGACCCATATTAGAATATTGCTCAAGAGTGCGCAATTCCAACCAAACAGGACTGAAATGCAGTGTTCAGTGCAATCAAAGAAGGACAAGTAGAATGATTACAGGCTAGGCTGAAACGCGGGAGAGCGCCACTGAAATTCTGAAAAACCTGTATTTTCAGAACCTTGTTAATGGAAGAAAATAGGAATAGTCTACTGCCCCTTGAGTATCATTCCGATAGGGTCCGTGTAGAGTAGACCACAGCATGCGCATAGACACTGAAGCAGTCATTCTTCCCGCAGTCCTTACGTAAATCGAACGTTAAGAAACGCTAATGCGTGGTACGATGGGAAGGACCTGAACATAAGTGTCGTGGAGAGTATGTAGTAAACATAGTAGAAATTTCTACATGAACAGGATCAGACAACACGCTCGCTAATTGTCTATCTAATCAAAAATTATTTGAAAGTAGCGGATTACAGTATCCTCGTGCTTCAAGAAGGACTCTTGTGGGCATCACTAAAAGAAACCAGGAAAAATTGTGTGTGTTTTAGTTACGAGAAAATTCTCTCCAGGTACAAGAAATCAGTGCGAGCACAAAGTGAAAACTCCATTACACGCTTCGGCTTGAGAGGCCCTACATTATGCATCCGTCTATTAAATATTCAGCGACCCTGGCTTCGTACATTCCGCCCGCTGCAATATAAACACGTGGTTCGCCCCACTACAGAGGAGGAGCCTTATTTCCGTCGTCGTGCGTAAGCTTTTTACGTCCCATTCCGTGCCATGTTGCCTTAACTCTTGCGCGAACGCCACGCACCGCCTGAATAATTCACTCGACCTCGCTGCTTTCCCTGAGGTATCTACTAACCTAAAACGTTTCCCCGGAAGACTAAACAGCGGCTACTCTCCCTACGGAAGAGGCTTTTGGGGAACACGCTGTTCCCTGCAGCCGATGCGTTTAAGGAAATTTGCCAGCGGCCACAGCGCACACAGACATACTGAGAGGTAGCCTTGAGGCAGGATGTCATCCGTAATAGACTGTTGGCCGTTGTACAGGGTTTGGACAAATGTATGGAAACACAGCGAGAAATGCTTGCTTGAAAATAAATAGAGACTCCAGCCAGGACTGCAGGTTGCTCTGTTGTATGTCATCACGATACGCGATGCACTCAGTACGTTACAAATGTCAGTCGTGGCCAGAAAGGTGTTATGTTTATCTGTTTAGTTTTGAGTGTATTATTTGTAAGCTGAGTGGATACAAACGTGCCGAAATTGTTGGTGCTCGTATGGTGGGTACTTGCGTAAGCAAGTGTAGATGTTCTAAGAGGCACTGCGCACAGGCGGAGAAACATCACAACGTAAACGAAAGCGTTTGATGAGTAATCGTGATAGATGGTCAATGAAGAGGATGGTGATGAAAAATAAGATGACAGATGCAAAAATCATAGTAAAATTGAATGTTGCATTAAACAGGGAACCGCATGGCGAGGTGGAATACCAGAACCACTCATTGGTGATGCAATTGCCCCTAAGAGGAAAACGTGCTGCCGAAGCCTGAACACTAGGACAACGGGGCAATGGAGGAAAGTCATTTGGTTGGTTCTCTGTTGTTTCACACTGTTTCCAACTTCTGGTCAGCTTTACGTCCCAAAAGTGAAAGACGGCGGGCGTTCGTTGACGACTCGGGCAGCTATGTTGTGATTTTCCGTAGGTCCCTTGCCTACTCTGCAAGTTCACAGTACGGCCAAGAATTATTTGACCATTGTGGCTGATCAGGTCCATCCCATGGTGTAATGACTGCTCCCCAATGACGATGCTGTGTTCCAAGACAATAAGGTGCCTGTGCACACAACTAGAAATGAATTAGTTTTGTGAGCACAAGGATGAAGTATCGTATATCCTTTGGCTACCACAGTCAGCACTGAGTATTTATAGTCTATTGTGGAGAGAAAGATCGTCATCGCAGTTCACGTCCATTATCATTACTTGAACGTGTCACAGTTTTGCAGAAACAGTGATATAATATTTCTAAATGTTGGGCTCCATAAGGTTTCCTTTCTGCGCAGCGACCGTGGAATATAAAATTATAAAGAATGTAGCAACCAGTCGCGGAAACATAATTTATTTATCTTGTTGCAAATCGATTTCCAGTGACATCAGTCATCATCGGTACTGAAAAAAAAGAGAGACAAGGCATAAACAACTACTTTAACAAACAAAAAAATTGGCAATTAAACATAATTACATCAATTACAACATATACAGAAGTCTGATATTAAAATTCAAAGTCATAAAATACCTCCTTCTTTTTTTTTACCGATACATGCCACAAGTAGAAGTACTGTTCTTGGCAGATTTCCATCATTAAGTGACACATCATAGGTCAACACTACAACAAGACAACATGAAGTTCCGCCACGTTGCAGTAAGCGTCCTCTATGTAAAATAGAGGAGTAATGTAAAGTACAAGCAATAAGGAATATGTCGCATTACAAAAAAAAGTATACAGTGATGGTAGTTGACAATACCAATTTAAATAATTACAACAAGTGAAAATGTCTGAACATTGTTTGTCAGACGATGATGTTGTTGTTGTTATGGTCTTCAGTCCTGAGACTGGTTTGATGCAGCTCTCCATGCTACTCTATCCTGTGCAAGATTCTTCATCTCCCAGTACCTACTGCAACCTACATCGTTCTGAATCTGCTTAGTGTATTCATCTCTTGGTCTCCCTCTACGATTTTTACCCTCCATGCTGCCCTCCAATGCTAAATTTGTGATCCCTTGATGCCTCAAAACACGCTCTACCAACCGATCCCTTCTTCTAGTCAAGTTGTGCCACAAACTTCTCTTCTCCCCAATCCTATTCAATACCTCCTCATTAGTTATGTGATCTACCCACCTTATCTTCAGCATTCTTCTGTAGCACCACATTTCGAAAGCTTCTATTCTCTTCTTGTCCAAACTAGTTAACGTCCATGTTTCACTTCTATACATGTTAACAAATTTCTGTTCTTCAGAAACGATTTCCTTGCCATTGCCAGTCTACATTTTATATCCTCTCTACTTCGACCATCATCAGTTATTTTACTCCCTAAATAGCAAAATTCCTTTACTACTTTAAGTGTCTCATTTCCTACTCTAATTCCCTCAGCATCACCCGACTTAATTCGACTACATTCCATTATCCTCGTTTTGCTTTTGTTGATGTTCATCTTATATCCTCCTTTCAAGACACTGTCCATTCCATTCAACTGCTCTTCCAAGTCCTTTGCTGTCTCTGACAGAATTACAATGTCATCGGTGAACCTCAAAGTTTTTACTTCTTCTCCATGAATTTTAATACCTACTCCGAATTTTTCTTTGGTTTCCTTTACTGCTTGCTCAGTAGACAGATTGAATAACGTCGGGGAGAGACTACAACCCTGTCTCACTCCTTTCCCAACCACTGCTTCCCTGTCATGCCCCTCGACTCTTATAACTGCCATCTGATTTCTGTACAAATTGTAAATAGCCTTTCGCTCCCTGTATTTCATACCTGACACCTTCAGAATTTGAAAGAGAGTATTCCAGTTAACATTGTCAAAAGCTTTCTCTAAGTCTACAAATGCTAGAAACGTAGGTTTGCCTTTTTTAATCTTTCTTCTAAGATAAGTCGTAAGGTTAGTATTGCCTCACGTGTTCCAACATTTCTACGGAATCCAAACTGATCTTCCCCGATGTCCGCTTCTACCAGTTTTTCCATTCGTCTGTAAAGAATTCGCGTTAGTATTTTACAGCTGTGACTTATTAAACTGATAGTTCGGTAATTTTCACATCTGTCAACACCTGCTTTCTTTGGGATTGGAATTATTATATTCTTCTTGAAGTCTGAGGGTATTTCGCCTGTCTCATACATCTTGCTCACCAGATGGTAGAGTTTTGTCATGACTGGCTCTCCCAAGGCCATCAGTAGTTCTAATGGAATGTTGTCTACTCCCGGGGCCTTGTTTCGACTCAGGTTTTTCAGTGCTCTGTCAAACTCTTCACGCAGTATCTTATCTCCCATTTCGTCTTCATCTACATCCTCTTCCATTTCCATAATATTGTCCTCAAGTACATCGCCCTTGTATAAACCCTCTATATACTCCTTCCACCCTTCTGCCTTCCCTTCTTTGCTTAGAACTGGGTTGCCATCTGAGCTCTTGATATTCATACAAGTGGTTCTCTTCTCTCCAAAGGTCTCTTTAATTTTCCTGTAGGCAGTATCCATCTTACCCCCAGTGAGACAAGCCTCTACATCCTTACATTTGTCCTCAAGCCATCCCTGCTTAGCCATTTTGCACTTCCTGTCGATCTCATTTTTGAGACCTTTGTATTCCTTTTTGCCTGCTTCATTTACTGCATTTTTATATATTCTCCTTTCATCAATTAAATTCAATATTTCTTCTGTTACCCAAGGATTTCTACTAGCCCTCGTCTTTTTACCTATTTGATGTTCTGCTGTCTTTACTACTTCATCCCTCAAAGCTACCCATTCTTCTTCTACTGTATTTCTTTCCCCCATTCCTGTCAATTGTTCCCTTATGCTCTCCCTGAAACTCTCTACAACCTCTGGTTCTTTCAGTTTATCCAGGTCCCATCTCCTTAGATTCCCACCTTTTTGCAGTTTCTTCAGTTTCAATCTGCAGTTCATAACCAATAGATTGTGGTCAGAATCCACATCTGCCCCTGGAAATGTCTTACAGTTTAAAACCTGGTTCCTAAATCTCTGTCTTACCATTATATAATCTATCTGATACCTTTTAGTATCGCCAGGACTCTTCCAGGTATACAACCTTCTTTTATGATTCTTGAACCAAGTGTTAGCTATGATTAAGTTATGCTCAGTGCAAAATTCTACAAGGCGGCTTCCTCTTTCATTTCTTCCCCCCAATCCATATTCACCTACTATGTTTCCTTCTCTCCCTTTTCCTACTGACGAATTCCAGTCACACATGACTATTAAATTTTCGTCTCCCTTCACTACCTGAATAATTTCTTTTATCTCGTCATACATTTCATCTATTTCTTCATCATCTGCAGAGCTAGTTGGCATATAAACTTGTACTACTGTAGTAGGCATGGGCTTTGTGTCTATCTTGGCCACAATAATGCGTTCACTATGCTGTTTGTAGTAGCTAACCCGCACTCCTATATTTTTATTCAATATTAAACCTACTCCTGCATTACCCCTATTTGATATTGTATTTATAACCCTGTAATCAGACGATGATAACAAATTAAATATATACTCCAAAACTACTGTCGCCAAAATTGTAAGAAGAGAGAAACTCGCTAAAAATATGATTCCATTCACACAAATGTAGAAAATGAAACTTGTCATAATGACGAAACCGAATAGTGGTATCAGTGGCTATCTGCCTTTCTACATACGAACTACAAGTGCATCAAAAGTTACATTTATGTTTCTTCCAGTAGATGACGCTTTGTTACTGAACGCACAAATCCAAAATTGACAGAGTTCAGGTAAAAATTACAGTACAAGATAAACAATCGTATTACTTAAATAATGCGATTAACAAAATGTTGCGCATATAAAGAACTATATATGTGGATAACTACATTAGATCTACTATGCGAACTATAGTCACGTGAACAAATGTACGATGCACCCTTATGTTTAAGAGTGGCTCAGTTTAGGTGTGAAAATTGGCCATTGAACCAGATTTCACAAAATACATACCTTTTTTAAAAACCTATACATTTAAAGATAAACAATACGATTTACAAAACCAAATGTCAAAACTGTAGAACAAGCAGACGTCACTCGATGTAAGGTAACCTAAATACGTTTCACTTCCTAAATTTGTGTGAATGGAATAATTTTTTTAGTGAGTTTCTCTCTTCTTACTATTTTGACGATCGTAGTTTAGGAGTATATATTTAATTTATTATTATCATCTAACCAACAATGTTCAACAGGCCGGGGTAGCCGAGCGGTTCTAGGCGCTACAGTCTGGAACCGCACGACCGCTACGGTCGCAGGTTCGAATCCTGCCTCGGACATGGATGTGTGTGATGTCCCTAGGTTAGTAAGGTTTAAGTAGTTCCAAGTTCTAAGGGACTGATGACCTCTGAAGTTCCATAGTGCTCAAAGCCATTTGCACCAACTATGTTCAGACATTTCTAATTGTTGTAATTATTTAAACTGATATCAGCAATTACCATACCTGCATAATTTTTTAATGCGATATATTCCTTATTGCTTGTTCTTTACATTACTCCTCTATTTTACATAGAGGGCGCTTATTGCAACGTGGCGCCACCTCATGTTGTCTTGTTGTAGTGTTGACCTATGATGTGTCACTTCACGATAGAAATCTGCCAAAGATCCTACTTCTACCTAAGGCATGTATTGGTTAAAAAATTGGTATGTTATGACTTTGAATACTAATGTCGGACATCTATATATGCCGTAACTGATGTAACTGTTTTTTACTTTCAATTTTTTCGTTTGTTGAAGCAGTTGTTCTATGACCTGTCTCTTGTATGTGTTTCTGCACCGATGATGACTGATATCAGTCGAAATCGATTTGCAACAAGATAAATAAATTACGTTAACGCGACTGGTTGCTACATCGTTTATAATTTTATAATAATATAATATTCTTTTGAAAACCATGCAGGAACTGTATTTACTCATTCCGAGGTGTATGGAAGATATTTTGAATGCCAGTTGATTTCCTACACTGTATTATGCATGAGTGTTGTGTTTGTAGTGTATCCACATCTTTGTCCAATCGCTGTAATTGCAATATCGGGAAGGAGAGCAAAAAGCGTTTTATTTTTACTTATTGTGTGCATGCTGTATAGTAAGAGTTAATTTTCAGGTAATTTGAGAATGCAAGGTGCGAATTGTTGTGCTAAGTGTGAATGACTGATGACCCATATGTCATTCCACACCGTTCAGATACCGTCAATCTTAATGGCTGGCTGTTTTGTTTGCTACATAGATACTACGATAAAAGTTTGTTTCTCTAGTAACAGATCAACAGAAAAGAGCGCATGAGAAATTCCTACACTGATAAGGCGAAGTCGTCAAGTGACTACGTTGAATGATCGGTTCCAGACTGAAGCGCCTAGAACCGCTCGGCCACAGCGACCGACTACGGAAAGAAATGATGGTTGGTTAAAGAAATGGAAGAAAATACAGTCTACGCAAATAAAGTCTCTAAAAAATGTCGTAAAGTAGAGACAGAAATAAGCTAAACATTATCATCGTAAAATGCCTAGCGTTGTGAAGGGCCTTCCGTGATTCGACAAGGTGCGGCAACTTCAGTGGCGGTTACTCAACAACTCTACAAGAAAACCTTTCACATGGTGCATCAACAAAGAGCCGTAGGTTGCTGGAGCTCGCCAGTGAATACATCTCGTCGTGTATTCATATTTATCAGCAAGGTACTGCCAGGGCCGTTATTGGAATCCTGCTGCATCCCGTTTCATATTACAGGGTGATTCAAAAAGAATACCACAACTTTAAAAATGTGTATTTAATGAAAGAAACATAATATAACCTTCTGTTATACATCATTACAAAGAGTATTTAAAAAGGTTTT
The DNA here is from genome assembly GCF_021461385.2 of Schistocerca piceifrons. Lineage (NCBI taxonomy): Eukaryota > Metazoa > Arthropoda > Insecta > Orthoptera > Acrididae > Schistocerca > Schistocerca piceifrons. The sequence continues at coordinate 1,020,025,894 of NC_060139.1, read as the reverse complement.
TTTCACTCAAAAACAAGTTCAGAGATGTTCAATATGGCCCCCTCCAGACACACGAGCAATATCAACCCGATACTCCAACTCGTTCCACACTCTCTGTAGCATATCAGGCGTAACAGTTTGGATAGCTGCTATTATTTCTCGTTTCAAATCATCAATGGTGGCTGGGAGAGGTGGCCGAAACACCATATCCTTAACATAACCCCATAAGAAAAAATCGCAGGGGGTAAGATCAGGGCTTCTTGGAGGCCAGTGATGAAGTGCTCTGTCACGGGCTGCCTGGCGGCCGATCCATCGCCTCGGGTAGTTGACGTTCAGGTAGTTACGGACAGATAAGTGCCAATGTGGTGGCGCTCCATCCTGCTGAAATATGAATTGTTGTGCTTCTTGTCCGAGCTAAGGGAACAGCCAATTCTCTAACATCTCCAGATACTGTAGTCCAGTTACAGTAGCACCTTCGAAGAAAAAGGGTCGCCATCTTAGCATCAACTGACGCTGACGCCTAGTCAACAGCGCCTCAAGCGAACAAATGTACAACTAAATGAAACTTTATAGCTCCCTTAATTCGCCGACAGATAGTGCTTAGCTCTGCCTTTTGTCGTTGCAGAGTTTTAAATTCCTAAAGTTGTGGTATTCTTTTTGAATCACCCTGTACTTTCACACATCCCCACCTCTTACTTTTAATCGATTTTGTACAGTTAAACGGTGACGACGTACCAGAAATTTGAAAGAAAGGAATGCAGTTCAGTTACGCAATTTACGAATAAAATATGAAAATTTTGGTTCAGAAAACTAAAAGCGTAGCGTTCTTAGGTGAACAACTAAGTCAGATTAAAATTATCGTTAACAATAAAGTAACAGAACAAGTACTACACATTTTACAGCTTTTCCGTGATATAAAGTACGACTGTGATGGAAACATAAAGTAAATTGAAGAAGTTTGTTGATATTTATGGAACAAACACCCAATAACGGAAAAATAAGAATACCAAACAAACGCGCTTGAAGCTTTATAAGATTGTTTCTCTACCAGCAGAACATACGGAAATAAATAGTTCAAATGGCTCTGAGCACTATGAGACTTAACTTCTGAGGTCATCAGTCCCCTAGAACTTAGAACTACTTAAACCTAACTAACGTAAGGACATCACACACTTCCATGCCCGAGGCGGGATTCGAACCTGCGACCGTAGCGGTCGCGCGGTTCCAGACTGAAGCGCCTAGAACCGCTCGGCCACAGCGACCGACTACGGAAAGAAATGATGGTTGGTTAAAGAAATGGAAGAAAATACAGTCTACGTAAATAAAGTCTCTAAAAAATGTCGTAGAGACAGAAATAAGCTAAGCATTAGCATCGTAAAATGAAAGTTAGAAGAAAGTATGGACACAACGTCAGAATGATCCCGAAAGGCTACCAACAAAAATGAAGAAATATGAATAAAAAAGAAAACGCTGGCAGACCATAAGGAAACGTGGGAATTTAGTACGCGATTACTCTAAAACGGCAGGGGAGTGGATGCAGTAGAAGATAACACGAATGATTCGGGAAGAAGACGCCGTACAACTTCACCTGTTACGTCGGGTAAATGTAAGAAATGACAGACATTATCGGAGAAACGCAGACCTTTGATTCTATGGCGAATCAAGTTCCCATGGAGTCATAATATTTCAAAGAGCTTGAGCAGCGCGATGCCTTGTGTCCTGATATCTACTCGGGGCGCGACGGGTATTTTGTTGAAAGACTCCTCTGGAGCTCCGGACGTGTCCCTGTAGCTTCCTTTACAGATCGCCAGCCGCGCGTTATTCAATCTCCCACATCCCTCTGCCCCCCCCCCCCCCCTCTCTCCCACCAGCACCGACCAGGTAAATCACGGTGCCAAGTGCTCTCGGCACGCGCTCGCACTTACGGCGTCTCGTATCGACCTGTCAGAGTGCAAGTGAAGTGCAGAGCGTACTTCTACCGTCGTTCGTTCTCAGGATTCCCTTACATATCATCTGATGTTCTGTCGTATGCCTTAGAGAAAAGATAAAGGTTTCCCCTTGCACATCTACGCTGTAGACCAGAACAAAAGCACAAAGATTCTGTTAGACCATGTACCTATAAAGACTCCCATAATTCTAGGCATAACATAGTCTGAAGACATGAATATAAATGCTATATATGTTCTGTGTAGGATGATACCTTTCTATCTGTTCGGCAAAAATCCCCGAAAATTTGAAAGAAGCATCAATAGTGCTTTCCACTACCTAGACACTGATCTAAGAATCCGAAATAAGCGATGTACTTAACTAGAACACTTAAGTATCCTAGCCTATTCTCCACAAGGCAGCTCTGGCTCGAAATTTGTTAGCAAATCGAAAGAGAATCTGATCGTATGTAACGTACACCAGTGGCAAGAAACATTCAGTACCTTCACTGGGCTACATCAATGATCATACTATCGATGAAAATGCCGCTAGGGAAAAGTTGCTAAATAACGTTTATCGAAATTCCTTCATCAAAGAAGACTAATGAATACCGCAAAATTAGAATCAAGGACAGCTGCCCATATCGATAGATTTCATGCAGCCCATAATACCTTCTAAAACAATGAGCGAATTCTTAGATACTCACGCTCGAAACGCTTGCTTTATTACTCCTGCAAAAAAAAAAGAAAAAAAAATGAGCAGGAAATTCTGGAACTTTTTCGGGAAATTTAATGTGTTACCTTGTGGCAGCCGCGGCTAGGTATAAGCAGAGACGCGATACGAGCGTTTGTCTATATACACTGAATGTTTGCCGGTAGAGGTAACCATTAACAACTCGTTGTCACATTCAGTACCAGCTAGAGACGCCGAAGTAATCTCGACTACAAGACTGGTGCGCAGGTGCGCGCCTCTTAAAGTACGATCCTCTCTGTCTCCATTGGTCAGCGGCTTCGAGGCCCTTCGAAACGACAATAGCCACATATACCATTGGATGTACCTGCAAAATTATGACACTGTATGACGTATGCTTTATAAAAATTAAGCTGTGCGAAATTGAAACTGAAGACGAAATTCGCTAGAGATGGAGGTGAAACATGTGTACAAATACATGCGAAATAAACATATTTCAAATATATTTTAAATATGGGTACGTGAGCAAAGCCACAGGTAAAAAGTTCGATCTAACCCCTGAAACGATTTCGACCAAATTTCGTACACGTATTAGTTACTATCTGGAAATGGATATCTTCTAGATGAGGACCAGTAGGGTTCTATTGGGGTGGGGGTGATAACGTGGGTGAGGAAGTGGAAGAGGAAATGTACTGACTATGAGGGGGAAGGAGGAGATGGTCACAAATAGGGGGAGAAGAGAATGGAGAACGAGACAGGGAGAGGGAAGTGAACAGAAGCAGAGGAGAGATAGGCAGAGAAAGGGAAGCGATGGATAAAGACGGGAGGAGAAAGATATGGACAGGAATGGGGTAGGGGGACTAGGGCAGAGAGGAGGAGGAAGTGCACAGAGAAATGGAAAGAAGAGGACACGGACAAAGGGGCGGGAGGAATCGACAGATAGAGCAGGAGGAGGAGATAGACAGGGGGAGGAGGACCAGGAGAGGAGAGGAGAAATTAGATGGGAGAGGAGGAGATGGGCAGAGGGTAATGGACCAAATACATCGAGAAGGGAGAAGAAGATGAAAGAGAGAGTGAGAAGCAGAAGGACAGAGAGAGGGGCAGGAGGAGGTGGAGGGAGACTGAGGATGGAGAACACAGACAGAGGCCTTAATCTGAAGATCTGAAGAGATAGACAGCTAGAGACGGAAGAAATAGATGAACAAAGGAAAGGGTTGTAACATTCAAAGTTCAATGGGAAGAGAGAGAGAGAGAAAGAGTGTGTGTGTGTGTGTGTGTGTGTGTGTGTGTGTGTGTGTGAGAGAGAGAGAGAGAGAGAGAGAGAGAGAGAGCTGCTAGGTGGGAAGAATACTCCGAAGGCGCTATGAGGGGGAGGCCTTGTCTGATGACGTGTTAGAAGACGAAATTGGAGTTGATGAATATGATATAGGGGATACAATATTAGAGTCACAATTTAAAAGAAGTTAGGACTACTTGAGATCAATACCTCCCGCCCCCCCCCCCCCCCTGGCAACAGTCAGGATGATTGACTGTTCTGGGCTTGTAACATTAATCAAAACAGCCTTGCTGTGCTGGTACTGCGAACAGCTGAAGGCAAGGGGAAACTACAGCCATAATTTTTCCCGAGGGCTTGCAGCTTTACTTTATAGTTAAATGATGATGGCATCCTCTTCGGTAAAATATTCCAGAGGTAAAGGAGTCCACCATTTCGATCTCCAGGCGGTGACTACATATGACGTCGTTATCAGGAGAAAGAAAACTGGCGTTCTACGGATCGCAGCGTGGAATATCAGTACCTTAATCGGGCTGGTAGGTTAGAAAATTTAAAAAGGGAAATAGATAGAATAAACTTAGATATAGTGGGAATTAGCGAAGTTCGGTGGCAGGAGGAACAAGACTTCTGGTCAGGTGAATACAGTTTTATAAATACAAAACCAAATAGGGGTAATGCAGGAGTAGGTTTAATAATGAATAAAAAAATAGGAGCACGGGTAGGCTACTACGAACAGCATTGTGAACGCATTATTGTAGCCAATATAGACACGGTGCCCACGCCTACCACATTAGTAAAAGTTTATATGCCGCACATGAAGAGATTGAAGAAATGCATGATAGTATAAAAGAAATTATTCAGGTAGTGAAAGGAGACGCAAATTTATTAGTCATGGGGGACAGGAATTAGATAATAGGAACAAGAAGAGAAGGAAAAGTAGTAGGTGAATATGGAATGGGAGTAAGGAATGAAAGAGCAAGCCGCCTGGTAGAATTCTGCACACAGCTCAATTTAATCATAGCTAACACTTGGATAAAGAATCGTGAAAGAAGGTTGCAGAAGTGGAAGAGACCTGGAGATACCGAGAGGTTTTAGATTGATTATACAGTTGTAAGACAGAGATTTCGGAATCAAGTTTGAAACTGTTAGATATTTCCAGGGTCAGATATGGTCTCTGACCACAATCTATTACATCTACATCTACATCGCTACTCTGCAAATCACATTTAAGTGCCTGACAGAGGATTCATTGAACCACCTTCACAATTCTCTATTATTCCAATCTCGTATAGCGCGCGGAAAGAATGAACACCTATATCTTTCCGTACGAGCTCTGATTTCCCTTATTTTATCGTCGTTCCCCCCTACGTAGGTCGGTGTCAACAAAATATTTTCGCATTCGGAGAAGAAAGTTGGTGATTGGAATTCCGTGAGAAGATTCCGTCGCAACGAAAAACGCCTTTCTTTTAATGATTTACAGCTCATATCCTATATCATTTATGTGACACTCTCTCCCATAAATCGCGATAATACAAAACGTGCTGCCTTTCTTTGGACTTTTTCGATGTACTCCGTCAGTCCTACCTGGTAAGGATCCCACACCGCGCAGTAGTATTCTAAAAGAGGACGGACAAGCGTAGTGTAGGCAGTCTCCTAAGTAGGTCAATAAAACGCAGCCTTTGGTTAGCTTTGCTCACAGCAGTTGTTCGTAATTGTAATACCTAGGTGTTTAGTTGAATTTAAGGCTTTTAGATTAGACTGATTTATCGTGTAACCGAAGTTTAACGAGTTACTTTTACTACTCATGTGGATGACCTCACACTTTTCGTTATTTGGGGTAACTGCCACTTTTCGCACCATTCAGATATTTTTTCTAAATCGTTTTGCGGTTTGTTTTGATCTTCTGATGACTTTATTAGTCGATAACCGATAGCGTCATCTGCAAATAACCGAAGGCGGCTGCTCAAATTGTCTCCCAAATCTTTTATATAGGTAAGAAACAGCAAGGGCCTATAACAGTACCTTGCGAAACGCCTGAAATCACTCTGTTTTACTCGATGACTTTCCGTCAATTACTACGAACTGTGACCTCTCTGACAGAAGATCGCAAATCCAGTCACATAACTGAGACGATATTCCATAAGGATGCAATTTTATTACGAGCCGATTGTGTGGTACAGTGTCAAAAGCATTCCGGAAATCCAGGAATAGGGAATCGATCTGAAATCTCTTGTCAATAGCACGCAGCACTTCATGTGAGTAAAGAGCTAGTTGTGTTTCACATGAACGATTTTTTCTAAACCCATGTTGACTGTGTGTCAATATACCGTTTCCTTCGAGGTAATTGATAATGTTTGAACACAATATATGTTTTAATATCGTGCTGCATATCCACGTTAACGATATGGGACTGTAATTTAGTGGATTACTCCTAATACCTTTCTTGAATATTGGTGTGACCTGTACAGCTTTCCAGTCAAGCAAGACTGGCAGCCTTTACCACCTCTGTTAGCCGCTCTAATCAGAGAGAATCTCTTCTGATCCAAAGCGACACACATCATTGGTACCGACGTGAGCCACCAGCTGCGGTTGGTTGCACCCTGTGCTCTTCACGGCATCCGGGAGGACCCTTTCCACATCTGGAATGACCCGACCCGGTATGCACACGGAGTGCACATTGGTTTTCTTACCCTTGTTGTCAGCCAAGTCCCTAAGGGACCCCAAACGCTCCCAACGTTGGAGCTCCCAACTACCAATCGTCCCACCCTCTACGATTGCCCGGATCTTGCAGGCTGAGTACTTTCCTCTGAGACAGGACAGGCGACAGCATCTGGCTCAGCGACAGTGTCAGCCACAGACAGCACCTGGTACCTGTTTGTAAGACGAACGGGGTAGGCCTTACGTGCGGCCGCCTGGGAAGTCTTTCGCCACCTACTTCGCCCCAGGGCGACCTCTCCCTGGACCACTGGTGAGAGGTCCGCCTCAGTTATGAAATGTAGATGAAAACTGAAGAAACTGCAAAAAGGTGAGAATTTAATAAAGAGATGGGATCTGGATAAACTGAAAGAACCAGAGGTTGTAGAGAGTTTCAGAGATAGCATTAGGGAACGGTTGACTAGAACGGGAGGAAGAAATACAGTAGAAGAAGAATGGGTAGCTTTGAGACTTGAAATAGTGAAGGCAGCAGAGGATCGAGTATGTAAAAAGTCGAGGGCTGGTAAAAATCTTTGGGTAACGGAAGAGATATTGCATTTAATTGATAAAAGGAGAAAATATAATAATGCAGTAAATGAAGCAGGCAAACAGAATTACAAACATAAGAACCTTCAAAATCGCAGCGCGTCAGCAATCGTTGGTTAATATATTAAAAAACTAAAAACCCTCCTCGATTGCGAAAAAAGCACCTAGTGTTAAGTGTTAACACAGGTTTCGGCGTAGATAACTACACCTTCTTCAGAACAACCATAACACCCACAAGTACCTAAGAAGACCTTTGTCAAAGATTAAAAGAACACCATAGGTACTCGCACAAGTAAAGCTGTGAGCACGGGGCGTGAGTCGTGCTTGGGTAGCTCAGTTGGTAGAGCACTTGCCCACGAAAGGCAAAGGTCTCGAGTTCGAGTCTCGGTCCGGCACACAGTTTTAATCTGCCAGGAAGTTACATATCAGCGCACACTCCGCTGCAGAGTGAAAATCTCATTCTGGACCATAGCTATACATTTTTTTTTCGTTTATAAATGTATACGCATGGTGGTCTTTTAATCTCCGGATGTAACTAACATTTTACAATGCAACAAACGGCACTGATTACGTATTTGTTTATATGTTCAGATGTGCTAACAAAACTGACGGGGTTCCATTTAAAAAAACGTAGGTTTGTGTTAAAAAACATACTTCCGTGCATTTTTTTATGGTTTGTATTAACCAATTACACTAGCCCCTCTCCTCACGTTCGGTCTGTGGTATCGATTCGTCAGTATTTGATGTGGTTTACGAAATATATCCAGCGGTAATGTTAGGTGACTCAACCTATATATATATGCGAGCCTGAAACATCCGTCGCCATTTCTCTATTCGCATTTTCCACTGCTTTTTGTCCATCCAGTTATCAAGTTGCATATACATCCTGCCAAAATGCCTATACCAAGCCGGTATTTTGTTTCAGGTATGCCTGTAATAGTCTTTTCAACTTCCATTTTCCTTCGTATTTACTGATTTCTTATGAGAGCCAATCTTCATATTACGCTGGCCCTCCTCCAGCAATCCGTTTCCATTCCAAGAAGCCTGTTTTTCTCTTTTATTCATTTCCCAGATTACCGACACATACTATACAGTACTTCTCACAATTGCGCAGTATACTACATTTTTGGTTTTAATTGTTAGTTTTTTTTTCCACAAGGCAGAATTTAAGTGTCGGACTGTCTCCTTGCCATAACCTAATTCATTTTTGTTTCTTCTTCTGTGCTCTTTCCACTAACAGATAAAGTTACACCATTTAAAAACTTTGGTTTCTTTTATCTTGCTAACATCAGTTTCCAAATCCAATGCCACATATTTTCTCAGTGCAAGATATTCAATTTTAGCAAGGATTTTTGAAATAATCCAAATCTCAATAGGAGTAGCCCGCTAAATTATGGAGGCGTAGCACTGAAGTCGACTTGCAGTAGGATTTAGGAACTGTTACCATGTTCGAACAAAAAACACCTCGAAGAAAATAATTTGTTCCCACATAGCACGGATTCAGAAAATACTGCTCTTGTGAAACAAAACCAGTTCTTTATCTTCACGAAGTAATGAGTGTTATCGACGGGGGACCTCAAATTCTTTCCATATTTCTAGATTTCGAGAAGGCTGTTAACACAGCTCCTTCAGAAACGGCTTCTAAGCAAATTGCGTGTCAATGAAATACTGTCTCTATTGTGTGACTAGAGTCGTGATTTCGTTTCAGAAAGGTAACAGTTTGTAGTAATACATGTAATGACATCTAGCAAAACAGAAGCCATATACAGCGTTATATATATATATATATATATATATATATATATATATATATATATATATATATATATATACAAAGATGATGTCGTTTACGGTCTAGTAAGATCTTCAGAAGACAAAAACCAATTGCGAAATGATATAGACAAGTATCTGCACGCTGTGAAACGTTTCAATTGACAATAAATAGTATGAATTCCCCACATGTGCGCTGAAAGGAATCCATGATATTTCTATACACGATAAATCTCACAGAAACACGGTTTAATATCTATGGATTACAATTACGAACAATCTTCGTTGGAAAAATGTCGTGGAGAAGAATAACCAAAGGCTGCGTTTTTTGGCGGAGAGCTTAGAGCTATAACAGATGTGCTAAAAATATTGTCTGCACAATGCTTGTCCGTCCTCTTCTTGAGTGTCGCTGCGCTGTATGCAATCCTTATACAATAGGACACAGAGGAAAATTTCTAAGGACTACTGATCCTTTCGTGTTATGGCCACAGAATGGTGCGATTGTTACGGATTTACTATGCGAGTTGGGGTAACAATATTAAAATAACGGCGAATTCAGTGCTGGGAGATCTTTTCACGAAATTTAAATCACAAAATTTCTGCTCCGGATGTGAAAATATTATGTTGACGCTCGCCTGGATAGGCGAAATGATCATTGTGATAAAATAAATCAAGCTCTGACGCAAAGATTTACTTACGTGCTAGTCAAGAGTGGAACGATGGTTCCATAAACTCTCTGTCAAGCACGTATGTTTGAATTGGATAGTAGTCCTTTGGATGTAGCTGCTTACTATCAGCTAAATTCGAGGTGAAAGGATATCTATGATACTATTCGCTGATGACATCTCTGTCCTGAGTGAAAGTGAAGAAGAATTATATGATCTGCTGAACAGAATGGTCTAATGAGTACACAGTATAGATTGAGAGTAAATCGAAGAAAGGCGAAGGTAATGAGAAGTAGTAGAAATGAGAACAGAGAGAAACTTAATATCAGGATTGATGGTCACGAAGTAGATGAAGTTAAGGAATTCTGCAACCTAGGCAGTAAACTAAAAAATGATGGACGCAGCAAGGAGGATATCAAAAGCGGACTAGCTATGGCAAAAAGAACATTCCTGGCCAAGAGAAGTCCACTAGCATCAAACGTAGGCCTTAATTAGAGCAAGAAATTTCTGAGAATCTACATTTGGAGCACATCATTGTATGGTAGAGGAACATGGACTGTGGGAAAACCGGAACAGAAGACAATGGAATCATTTGAGATGTGGTGCTACAGACAAACGTTGAAAATCAGGTGGACTGATAACGTAAGGAATGAGGAGGTTCTTCGCAGAATCGGAGGGAAAGGTGTATGTGGAAAACACTAATGAGGAGAAAGGACAGAATGATAGTAAATCAGTTAATACACGAGGGAATGACTTCCATGGCTCTAGAGGGAGCTGTGGGGGTTAGAGGAAGACAGAGATTGGGATACACCCAGAAAATAATTGAGGACGTAGGCTGCAAGTGCTGCACTGAGACAAAGACTTCGCCACAGGAAGGGAATTCGTGGAAGTGGCCACATCAAACTAGTCAGAGGACTGATGACACCAAAAAAAGTACCAAAAAAAAGATTAAACCAGTAGTTTCTGAAGGTTTTTTTCCTTAACCCCTCGCCGCCGTGCGGTTAAAGGCGCTGCAGTCTGGAACCGCAAGACCGCTACGGTCGCAGGTTCGAATCCTGCCTCGGGCATGGATGTTTGTGATGTCCTTAGGTTAGTTAGGTTTAACTAGTTCTAAGTTCTAGGGGACTAATGACCTCAGCAGTTGAGACCCATAGTGCTCAGAGCCATTTGAACCATTTTTTTGAACCTTAACCCCTCGGTCTTTCCTCTCTTCTAGTCAACCGCCCCACCCACAAACCTTCATTAATCCGCCCCTGGTCCATTTTGCGTAGTTTTGCTTATGACGTAATATAATTCCTTCACTCTTTCATCCGCGTAGGTAGTCAAATTGTCAAGATCTCATGTTCTACAAAAAAAAGTACTTCTGATGAGCGAGAATTAAAAGCAATTTTCCACCATTCTTATACGGACTTTCGTTTACATGTCTGACGCCAAATAAATGCAATAGGGCTGTATTTCCGCAACTGAGCCTTCACTCATCTACGGGAATCTGGACGCCGATTCTAATTCATTTGTTGCTCCTCAAATCTCGGCTAATGAAATTGGATAAAAAAACCGTTTTTAATGAAGGACAAAGTTCCCTCCACGCCACAACTCATGGCAGCGAGTCTCTGGAACTCTATTCTCGCACAACAACGCTATTTTTGCGCAAGGCTGAAATTTATGTATTACATATATGAACGGTAACATGTAAATACCTTTCCTTGGTCGCAGACTGCTTACCAGATCGTATTTACATTACACAGCTTTCATAAGCACTTAACTAAGCAAAACCAGCGTATTTGGAGCTATCAAGTGCAAGCAATATATAAAAACGATAATTAACCGCTGGAAATTTGTATAATCTTTGACCACCAATTTTATGCAGAGTATCTGGTGTAGAGGCATATACAAACAATTACTTATAACGAAAGAACACGACATTTTGTTTTGTTAGATAAATACGCATTCGACAGACACTCTCTTCATGATATGGTCCTCACCATGTTATGAACAGCGCTGAGTCGCAAGACACATGCGCGCAAGTGGCATGGTATACGTACATCAGCATGTTGGCGAACTATGCAGTTCAACAGATGTTTCCGGACGTCATTTTCCAGCAGGAAGGTGCCCCCGCCCCCTCTAATCTCTTGTGGATGTTACCACCTTTCTCCATGAGAAAGGGTTGGGAGGTGGATCCCTTTGCCTGACCCCCCTCGTCACACCTTTTGAATCCCACTCCGCTAGATTTAAGTGCATTGGAGTTGTTTAGAGCAAGTGTTCGGGATCTGGTAAATTTGAGACAATGTATCTACGCCGCAGTAGAGACCATAAGAGGTCATGCTTATGAATACGTGGCGGGAAGTGGAGCAACATTTCGATATCTGACGACCTACAAACGGTATCCACACTGAACTGTACGTACATGTATAAAAACGTTTGATCCCCTGTGAACAACGTTGGAAGCATAAACCCATAAACCTCAATAGGTATTGAAATATAAAAAAATGCTTTTGTATGCCTCTAGCCCGGACAACTTATATAAAGGTAATATTGTGAAGTGTGTGTGTGTGTGTGTGTGTGTGTGTGTGTGTGTGTGTGTGTGTGCGCGCGCGTGTGTGTGTGTTTGAGTGGGTGCAGTGGGGGATGGGGTGTCAAGAGAGACACGAACACACACACACACACACACACACACACACACACACACACACACACATTCAGAGAGAGAGAGACGCAGTGGAAATAAAAATAAATTCTTTTCATTACATGATTTTCAGTTTCAGTCGGCATTTACAGCTGTCATTGTCAGGCCAATGTAAAGAAAATTTTAAGTTGGCGACATGATTTCCATTGCGAAGATTCAGTGCTTCGATTTACGGACAGTTATGGTACGAAGAAAATTAACAAATATTGTCAGTTCATCTCATCTTCTGACTCTTGGACTGACAGAAGTTGGTTATGTGTAGACCTCCGATTTCCATGCGCAATGCAAATATGTTTACATGGTTTTCCAATTAAGGGAACAAATGCATTTTGGAAGTTTTCGTCGATGTAACTGCAGCATTTTAGACGTTTATAATGCATATTATACCATTTTTCTATCCTCTATGCATTTATTGGAACAACTCACATGATAGCACTTTATACGTTTAGCAAACGCGATGTGTCGTGTACTTGAAACAGGACGTCTGAAATATAACGTGGATACACTGATACCCTCTTCAAGCAAGCTAAATAAACGCCGGAAATACAGCGCTTTGATAACTCTGGCAGCATTAATTAATTCATGCCCATTCTTTTTTCCTGCTGAAGTTATCCATAAAAGCACTTTTTCGTGTTGCTGCGTTTAGGAATATAGTGCCAGAGCCAGCTTCTCCACCACACGGAACATTTGGATAAGTGCTACCATCCTTTATTGTGATAATTTTGATGAAGTTGAGTCGCTAATAGACTTAAATTTCCTCAGTTTATTGACGTTTCAACGTCTGTTTACTCCATTCTATTGAAAAGCCGTAAGCTACTTCCTCCTATTATTTTGTTTTTCGTTTCCGAGTTGTAAACACTTTCGAAGTCACTAATACAGTTTTCTGAAGTGAAATTCAAGACAACAGATTTCAACAAACACCTGATTTACATCAAATCGAAGTTTGCAAATTATCCTGTGGCAGTAACGAAGTTGGAAGTCAGTGGTAACTACTGGAATCTCTCACTGTCCCTTAACGGGTTGAAAGATTTTTGCAACCGTCCTATGGAGAAGGTCAATAGTGTTTTCGGCTCAAATCCTGATCGGAGGCGATAATATAAAATTAGATCCCACTTTGCAAGAAATTTCTTCACTCATTATGCATTTGTCACTTCTTGTGACGTAGAGATGTCGTTTCCTGTCCACAAAAATGAGCCAAAGTCAAGAAAATTGGTAAATTGGTTGTTTCGCACTGTTTTAGAAAAAATAGAAGTAATTAAGATTATAGTTGTAAAACTGAATTTTGGTCTCGTATATTTTTAAGTTTTAGGTGCCTCGTTGTGCGTGTTTAATGATACGATACTGTATGAATGCAGTCATGCATGATTTCATAGTGCATGGAAATCCCGACTTTAGTAATGAAGTATTAAAGTTTTCAGAAGATTTCGTGTTTTCGAGTCCTCACAGCTGTTAAGGGATTTTTATGCAATGAACAAAAAGCGCTCTGGAGCTGGCAGAGTCATCTGCAGTTTGAAAGCGGTGTTTTATTCTGGTGAAACGGTTCGATCAGACGCCGCGCGGATAGACGCAGCAATTGTCTGCCCTACCATTGTCCGCTGAGTAATTGGGCTGCTCGACCTACGGCGCAACTCCCCGCTGACCGCAGCGCCATTAACGTTTAGTGGTCACCGCCAGCAATAGCTGTACTCCCAGCCACGAACTCCACTGACCACAACCCTTTACTGTCGCTATATTCCTCGTTATAGTCCTAGATAAAATATTAACTGCAGCAATGTAGAGGTTCACTGGATCACTGATTTGAATTGATTTATTCTAATGTAACTAAATGTTACGTTATTTACAATATTTATACTGAGGGAGTAAATAACACTGACACATCTACGGGACAAACAGCGAGTGGTCACTCACATTTATTATTATTAAGTTTTCAGTCACCACCGTACGTGGCAGTTTTTTACTCCTTACTGCGTGGAAGTGAGTGGGGATTATTTTTGGTTGTGAACAGTGCTTGTAATTTCTTTAATTACTTTGGTCTGTACAGGAGTCAGGGTTTCAGGTATTAATCGCCCAGAAGAAATGACAGCTATTCCTAAATTAAATTCCAACTGGCTATTGTTTTTAGATAACTATAATTTTTTGTATCCCATATGTATTTAGATGTTGACATTGCTTCTCCACAACGTCTCCACCCAGTTTAAATGTTTCTCGGAAAGCTTTCTTCTTTTCTTTCTTTTGCTACCGCCTGTATCCCGCATTGTGCGCAGTTTCGGCTGGGTTAAGTACGGAGTTGGCATGGTTAATTCTAAGGGGTGGCTGGATGCCCTTGCTGCCGCCACCCCACACCCCCTGGGTCGGAATTAGTGTACCCCAACTGTCTGTGTCTAGTGTAAAGTGTGAAATAGTGTGAATGTGTTTCAAATGTCTGCGATTCGTGTAAATGAGGCGGAACGTGGGGACCAGCCCGGTCTTCACCTAGTAGGATGTGGAAAACCGCCTAAAAACCACATCCCAGCTGGCCGGCACACGGGCCGTCGTCGTTAATCCGCCGGGCGGATTCGATCCAGGGCCGGCGTGCCTACCCGACTCCAGGAAGCAGCGCGTTAGCGCTCTCGGCTATCCTGGCGGGTAAACATTTGTCGGAAAGCGACACCATCGTATTTACCCCTTCGTCAAAGGATGTTGTCACCTGTGCTTCAGGCATTCCTTATTAGCGTCCTTGTGTACATGGTAGGTTTCAATGTGCTGATAATCAGCCAGACTTTCATCTTGGGGAACGGATGAAAGTCGCTTGGTGCCTACACCCGGCGATAGGTAAGATGTTCGAAAATATCCCAACCAAAAAGTGTGATATGTATACGTATGTTTGCCTGTGGGGATGTTCAACCGCCAAATTATTGTTAAAATTCGTGGAATAACCTTCAGCTGTTATTTACCAGGCAATCAAAAAGTCAGTATAAATTTGAAATCTTAATAAACCACGGAATAATGTAGATAGAGAGGTAAAAATTTACACACATGCTTGGAATTACATGGGATTTTATTAGAACCACCCCATATTGCTAGACGCGTGAGAGATCTCTTGCGCGCGTCGTTTGGTGATGATCGTGGGCTCAGCCGCCACTTTCGTCATGCTTGGCCTCCCAGGTCCCCAGACCTCAAAAAATGGTTCAAATGGCTCTGAGCACTATGGGACTCAACTGCTGAGGTCATTAGTCCCCTAGAACTTAGAACTAGGTAAACCTAACTAACCTAAGGACATCACAAACATCCATGCCAGAGGCAGGATTCGAACCTGCGACCGTAGCGGTCTTGCGGTTCCAGACTGCAGCGCCTTTAACCGCACGGCCACTTCGGCCGGCCCCAGACCTCAGTCCATGCGATTATTGGCTTTGGGGTTACCTGAACTCGCAAGTGTATCGTGATCGACCGACATCTCTAGGGATGCTGAAAGACAACATCCAACGCCAATGCCTCACCATAACTCTGGACATGCTTAACAGTGCTGTTCACAACATTATTCCTCGACTACAGCTATTGTTGTGGAATGATGTAAAGAACCGCATCTTTGCTTTGTCTTACTTTGTTATGCTAATTATTGCTATTCTCACCAGATGAACTTTCGTATTTTTTTCGGTTCTAATAAAACCCCGTGTCATTCCAAGCATTTGTGTCAATTTGTACCTCT
Organism: Schistocerca piceifrons; assembly: GCF_021461385.2. Taxonomy (NCBI): domain Eukaryota; kingdom Metazoa; phylum Arthropoda; class Insecta; order Orthoptera; family Acrididae; genus Schistocerca; species Schistocerca piceifrons. The sequence continues at coordinate 1,020,009,983 of NC_060139.1, read as the reverse complement.
CTATCTACATTATTCCGTGATTTATTCAGTTTTCAAATTTATACTGACTTTTTGATCACCCAGTACTTTCCACAATTCACTACTAATTTCGCTCAATGACCCTTATGGCATAGCCGGTAGGAACGTTTTATCATAATTTCAACAAAAGTAATTTGCTCTCGTAAGCCCACCATAGTACGTAAAAAATTTCTCACAATGGTAACTGTTTGATACTTTTCGTCAAGATGCAAGTCCACATCGACCGCCATCCCCCCTGCGGGTCCGGGGTAAGAATAGGCCCGAGGTATTCCTGCCTGTCGTATGAGGCGACTAAAAGAAGTTTCAACCGTTTCGGCCTTCCATGTGATGGTCCCCCTTGGGGTTTGACCTCCATTTTTCAAAATTCTACTGAAGTACGAGCCTTTTGGGGAAGGACACCTTACGTGGTGTACCACTGGTCCTAAGTGCACTAAGACCTTGGCACTCAGTATTGCACCGGCGTTGTAACCATACTCACTATTCCTCAAATTGGGCCTAAACGCCTGATGGGCTGTCCAAGTTACGCCCATAGTGCATCTCCATCTGCCCCAGCGATCATGATGGACTTTCCATGGCACCAGAAATCCAGCACGGTAGCCAGCCCATTCTGGTGGGGTCGTCATGTACCCTCTAGGTTGTAGCCCCCTGACAACACAGGGATCGTACTGCCGACACCTGAGCTGCACCCTCCCCACGTCGGCCAAGGAGTAGATGCCCGTCTCCTTGGGGTATCAGGACCCCCGGCAATGGTTATCCTGCCAGGTGGCCCTTGCTGCGGCTGGGTGGCGACCGTGGGGAGAGCCCCTGGTTGGAGTGGGTGGTATCGGGGCGGACGTTTCGCAGATGAAACGTCAACACGTATCAGGTAGCTCTTTGGCCGAGTCTTTCAAAAGAAAAGGTACCATTTCTAGTCCTGGTTCTCCTGCCCTTTCCCCCTTGGCCACTCCATGGGAGGAGGGACAGACCCGCCGGCTTGGGGTGAAGTACTTCCCCTGCTATTTGGTCTGTTCTCGAACCGATGGGGGGACGTTCGCCACCTCCAAGCCCATGTTCTTTGTTCAGCACATTGAGGACATCTTCGGGGAAATCGAGGCTCTCAGCAAGATGCGTTCAGGGTCCGTTCTTATCAAGACCACCTCCGCCACATAGTCGGCGGCGCTCCAGGCGTGCGACCGCCTAGGAGACATCCCAGTATCCATTGTCCCACATCTGGCACTAAATAGGACGCAGGGGGTTATTTTTCATCGTGACCTCCTGCTACAATCTGATGAGGAGCTCAGGGCCAACCTAACCTGGAGCGCTGAGGCGTTCATTTCGTCCGGCGAGTCCAGCGCGGCCCCAAAGACCGTCACATCGACACCGGGGCCTTTATCCTCGCCTTCGAGGGGGACGTTCTCCCGGAGAAGGTAAAGGTGATGTGCTACCGGTCTGACGTGCGACCTTACGTCCCGCCTCCTATGCGCTGTTTTAGGTGTTTGCGCTTTGGGCACATGTCGTCACGGTGTGAGGCTGAGCCCCTTTGTGGCGATTGTGGACGTCCTCTTCATGAGGAACATACATACACCCCACCACTTTGATGCATTAATTGTACTGGCGTCCACTCGCCTAGATCCTCAGACTGCCCCGCATATCAGAAGGAAAAGAAGATACAAGAAATCAAAACTTTGGATCGGCTCTCTTATTCTGAGGCCAGGAAGAAGTATGACCGCCTCCATCCCGTGCCATTGACCACTTTGTTTGCCTCAGTTGTGTCCACTCCTTCCTCGGTATCCTCACCCCTATCCTGTCCCCCCTCCACCTCCTCCGCCCATCAAGGGGCTCTGCCTCCACCTCCCAAATCCCTCCCTTCCAAATCCTCCTCCCCCGTGGCCCCCACCCCCTCTGTCCCAGGGGCCACCCTTCCTCCTCCTCCCCCCCCTCCTCCTCCCCTTCTCAGGCGTCCATCGGGGTAACGTTCCGGACCCCAACTTCCGAGGTCCGGCGTTCCAAAACGGATCCCGCGCGTGAGGACCTTCTTCGGGTCCAGCCCACCATCCCTGTGCCTCCTCGGCCTTCCAAGAAGGCCTCCAAGAAGAAGCCTCTATCCCCCTCTCCACCCCGGCGCGTTTCGTCTGACGCTCCATCCGTGAATCGCTGCTCCCGGCCGTCCTCAGTTTCACCGGGACGCTCTGCTGCCAGGCGCTCCGCCGGCCTTTCGTCGGCAAATGATGCGGCCCCTCCTACACAACCAGGGACAGCGGCCGCAGCTGGCGACGAGTCGATGGAACCGGATCCGCCTCCCGTCGGTTGTAGCGTTGTTCCCTCGCAACCTGGCCCTCCGCGGCCGTCGAGGTGACCAGCTCTTCCCCTGTCTCGTTCCCCCAACTTTTTGATTAGCGATGGCGTTGTTTCATTGGACCATAAGAGGTATTCGATCTAATCGGGAGGAATCACAACTGCTCCTCCGCCTGCACTGTCCGCTCGTCCTTGCTCTCCAGGAAACCAAGTTGCGCCCGACTGACCGTATTGCCTTTACCCACTATACCTCGGAGCGGTATGACCTCACCCCTGTGGATGGTATCCCAGCTCATGGTGGGGTCATGTTGCTCGTTCGGGACGATGTCTATTACCATCCCATCCCATTGACCACCCCACTCCAAGCAATAGCTGTCCGCATTACTCTTTCTGCTTTTACTTTTTCAGTTTGTACCATCTACACTCCACCGTCATGTGCTGTTAGTCGGGCTGACATGATGCACCTGATCGTTCAGCTCCCCCCGCCGTTCTTATTGTTTGGCGACTTCAATGCCCATCATCCCCTTTGGGGCTCTCCTGCAACCTGTCAAAGAGGCTCACTCTTGGCGGATGTCTTCAACCATCTCAATCTTGTCTGCCTCAATACCGGCGCCCCGACTTTCCTCTCGGACTCTACTCATACCTACTCCCACTTGGACCTCTCGATCTGTTCTACCACTCTTGCCCGTCGGTTCGAGTGGTATGTCCTTTCTGACACCTATTCGAGCGACCACTTCCCCTGTGTCGTTCGTCTCCTGCACCACACCCTATCCCCACGTCCTTCGAGCTGGAACATACTGAAAGCTGACTGGGGACTTTACTCCTCCCTGGCGACCTTTCCGGACCACGATTTTCTCAGTTGTGACAGTCAGCTCGAATACCTCACGGCTGTTATCATCAATGCTGCCGAACGTTCCATTCCTCGTACTACTTCTTCTTCACGTCGCGTTTCCGTCCTCTGGTGGAACGAAGCTTGTAGGGACGCTATCCGTGCTCGACGACGTGCTTTACGCACCTTTCTCCGCCATCCTACGTTGGCGAATTGTATTGAATACAAACGACTCCGAGCGCAATGCCGTAGAGTCATCAAAGACAGCAAAAAAGCTTGTTGGGCCTCTTTCACCAGCTCCTTTAACAGTTTTACTCCCTCTTCCGTTGTTTGGGGTAGCCTGCGCCGGCTGTCGGGCATTAAGGCCCACTCCTCGGTACCTGGACTGACCTCAGGTAATGAGGTCCTTGTTGATCCTGTGGCTGTCTCCAACGCCTTTGGCCGCTTTTTCGCGGAGGTTTCAAGCTCCGCCCATTACCATCCTGCCTTCCTTCCCAGGAAAGAGGCAGAAGAGGCTCGGCGACCTTCCTTCCACTCGCTGAATCTGGAAACTTATAATGCCCCCTTTACTATGCGGGAACTCGAACGTGCGCTTGCACTGTCCTGGTCCTCTGCTCCAGGGCCAGATGCCATTCACGTTCAGATGCTGGCACACCTTTCTCTGGCGGGCAAAAGCTTCCTTCTTCGTACCTACAATCGCGTCTGGACCGAAGGTAAAGTCCCCATGCGTTGGCGTGACGCCGTTGTTGTTCCTATACCCAAACCCGGGAAGGATAGACACCTTCCTTCTAGTTACCGCCCCATTTCTCTTACAAAGCTGTGTCTGTAAGGTGATGGAGCGCATGGTTAATGCTCGGTTAGTCTGGATTCTCGAATCTCGACGACTACTTACTAATGTCCAATGCGGCTTTCGTCGCCGCCGCTCCGCTGTTGACCACCTTGTGACCTTGTCGACATTCATCATGAACAACTTTTTGCGAAGGCGCCAAACGGTAGCCGTGTTCTTCGACTTGGAGAAGGCTTATGATACCTGTTGGAGAGGAGGTATCCTCCGCACTATGCACAGGTGGGGCCTACGCGGTCGCCTGCCCCTTTTTATCGATTCCTTTTTAACGGATCGAAAGTTTAGGGTACGTGTGGGTTCCGTATTGTCCGACGTCTTCCTCCAGGAGAACGGAGTGCCTCAGGGCTCCGTCTTGAGCGTAGCCCTTTTTGCCATCGCGATCAATCCAATTATGGATTGCATTCGACCTAATGTCTCGGGTTGTCTCTTTGTCGATGACTTCGCGATCTACTGCAGTGCCCAGAGAACATGCCTCCTGGAGCGCTGCCTTCAGCGTTGTCTAGACAGCCTCTACTCATGGAGCATGGCAAATGGCTTCCGGTTCTCTGAAGAGAAGACGGTTTGTATCAACTATTGGGGATATAAAGCGTTCCTTCCGCCATCCTTACATCTCGGTCCCGTTGTTCTCCCATTCGTGGACACAACTAAGTTTCTAGGGCTCACGTTGGACAGGAAACTGTGTTGGTCTCCACATGTCTCTTATTTGGCGGCCCGTTGTACACGTTCCCTTAATGTCCTCAGAGTTCTTAGCGGTTCATCTTGGGGAGCGGATTGCACTGTCCTGCTTCGCTTGTATCGGTCCATAGTCCGATCGAAGCTGGATTATGGGAGCTTCGTCTACTCGTCCGCTCGGCCATCCCTCTTACGCCGGCTTAACTCCATCCACCATCGGGGGATACGTCTTGCGACCGGAGCGTTCTACACTAGTCCTGTCGAGAGTCTTTATGCTGAAGCTGCCGAGTTACCATTGACCTACCGGCGCGACGTACTGCTGTGTCGGTATGCCTGCCGGCTGTTGTCTATGCCTGACCACCCCTCTTACAAGTCCTTCTTCGCCGATTCTCTCGACCATCAGTACGGGTTGTATGTGTCTGCCCTGCTGCCCCCCGGAGTCCGCTTCCGTCGCCTGCTTCGACAATTGGATTTTGCCCTCCCTACCACCTTCAGAGACGGTGAGAGCCTGACACCACCTTGGCTCCAGGCTCCGGTTCATATTTATCTCGACCTCAGCTCACTCCCGAAGGAGGGTACTCCGGCTGCAGTGTATTGCTCACGGTTTGTCGAACTTCGTGCTCGACTTGCCGGTCACACCTTTATTTACACCGATGGCTCCAAAACTGACGATGGTGTCGGCTGTGCCTTTGTCGTCGGGGCCGCCACCTCTAATTACTGGCTCCTCGACCAATGTTCCAGCTTTACGGCCGAGCTTTTTGCTCTCCATCAGGCCGTTCAGTATGCCCGCCGCCACCGCCATTCATCGTATGTACTCTGCTCTGACTCACTCAGTGCTCTTCAGAGCCTTGGAGCTCCCTATCCGGTCCATCCCTTGATTCAACGGATACAGCAGTCCCTTCATTCTTTCGCTGATAATGGTGGTTCTGTCAGCTTTCTGTGGGTTCCCGGACATGTAGGAGTGCCTGGGAATGAGGCTGCGGATGCTGCAGCCAAGGCTGCAGTCCTCCTGCCTCGGCCAGCCTCCCATTGTGTCCCGTCATCTGACGTTCGTGGGGATGTATGTAAGAGGCTTGTGTCGTTGTGGTGGGATGCTTGGTCATCCCTCCAAGGAAACAAGCTCCGGGCAGTAAAACCGCTCCCAACTGCTTGGACAACCTCCTCCTGACCATCTCGGCGAGAGGAGGTCCTTCTGACCAGGTTGCGGATTGGGCATTGCCGGTTTAGCTACCGCTACCTGCTCTCCAGTGACCCAGCCCCGCAGTGCCCTTGTGGTCAGGCATTAACAGTGCGCCATGTTTTATTGTCGTGTCCCCGTTTTAGTCAATTTCGTGTTGTCCTGTCCCTGCCATGTACTTTACCGGATGTTTTAGCTGATGACGCTCGAGCAGCTGCTCGTATTCTGCGTTTTATAACTTTAACTGGCTTGTCCAAAGACATTTAACCTTTTTACTTATTTTATCTGCATCTTTGTCAGGTCCTTCTGGTGTCCCCCCATCCCCTTGAGTTTTACCAGATTCCATGTGCTCTAACAACAGTGACTGGGCGCTAATGACCTCAGAAGTTGAGCGCCCTTAAACCCAACCAAAAAAAAAAAAAAATCGACCGCCATAAAACAGTGAGAATTTCCTTCGATTGATTCACAGTACGAGATCACGAATTGCCGCGAAAGAGAATGATACCGCCACACTATTTGTTTTGGATATTTTGTCACAATAAATCCGTGATTTAGCAGTGTTATCCCGTATTGTTCTCATGAAAACTGTTATCCAAATTCCCTTGTGATCCCTAGAAAATATAACCATAATTTGGCGCTTTCACAGCGTCTGCTTTAAATTTTTGAGCTTATTGGGGGAATGACTATGCGTCCACTATTTGGACTGATCCTTAGTTTCAGAGTTCAAGTACTGCAAACACATTCCGTCCCAATTCAAAATTGTGTTGAGAAACTCCTCCCTTCTTCATGGTAACGCTGAAGGAATGTCACGGCCGAACGCATTCTTTCAGTCTTGTGAACATCTCTTAGACATTTTAATACCAACCGTGCACAAAACTGTCATGTGCATGTGGCCGTCTACTTTGTGGAATCAGCGCATTAAGATGGTTCGACGTGCAAACGTGTCAGAATGGCGTAAATTAGTTGTCACGTGTTTCTTCGAGGAATAGTGTGCCGATTCAAATGGTTCAAATGGCTCTGAGCATTATGGGACTCAACATCTGAGGTCATCAGTCCCCTAGAACTTAGAACTACTTAAACCTAACTAACCTAAGGACATCACACACATCCATGTCCGAAGCAGGATTCGAACCTGCGACCGTAGCAGTCACGCGGTTCCGGACTGAAGTGCCTAGAACCGCACGGTCACCGCTGCCGGCGAATAATGTACCATATGGGACATACAACGTGACGTAAGAGCAATAGATCCTAATCCGAGCGGACCGGAGCCACGCGTAACGGTCTTGTCTATGACAACCGGTTTTCCTCCTGCAAGAATTGCTGATGTCAGTGAATAATACAGGTCCATCTCAACCAGTCTTCGAAAGTTATTGCGCAAGGAACTATATGCAACTGACATTTGGGGTTGGCTTCTTCGCAAAAGGCCATCGCTCACAACAGCACATGAAAGTGTAGGTCCTCAATGGACCAAACAACTGGACAGTGCATGACTGGATGCGTGCCGTGTGGTTCGAACAATCGCTGTGTAGACTCTTTTGGAATTATGCAAAGGGCCGCGTTCACGGCCCAATGAGGAACCCGTTGTGTGTGGAGTCTGTAGCCCAAGCTGAAGAAGGTTCTATGATGTTTTTCGAACCATCCGCTGAGTTACTGTCGTATCGGCCGCAGCACAGCAGCCGTCATCTCGGCGCGGCGTGCTACAATACGCGCGGCACACAGCGAGTACCGCTGGCGCCGCACACGATGTCAACAACTGGCGCAAGTGAACGCGTCGTCGGGGGGTTAGCGGCAGCGTACACACCACTATCGATACGGATTACCCTGGCGGCGCTGCCCTTGCCACCAGAGTGAGCAACCGTATAAGGACGCCATCTACCAACACTCTGATTGTCCGGACCTACGGATTTAAGCGAGCTCCCTGAGCCCGTTTAACCAGTTCAATCTTCGCCGATGACTGTGTTACTATCCAGCTGCTGGATTCACGACGACCGAACCGTACTGTGGCCTCCCTGGCTGGAAACTTGCGACGCGTCGGTATCGGCTGGTTGGCAGTGATTCAAATGGCTCTGAGCACTATGGGACTTAACAGCTATGGTCATCAGTCCCCTAGAACTTAGAGCTACTTAAACCTAACTAACCTAAGGACAGCACACAACACCCAGTCATCACGAGGCAGAGAAAATCCCTGACCCCGCCGGGAATCGAACCCGGGAACCCGCACGTCCACGAGCTGCGGACTGGTTGGCATTGGTTTGGACTTGTATTCTCTACTAGTGACTCTGATTTCTCCTTTGCGCTATATCCAGCGTAGTGTTGTGTAGTCGAACTTAAGTTTTGTTTTCAGTGACAGAAGGTCAAATAAATTTGGTTATCACGAAATATTTGTTGTGTTATAGTGCGGACATAACAGTTACGATAACCTCTATGTGAACCAGGATATTGAATTCAACATTATCAGTGACCAAATTCTGCCCTTTGCTGTACCCCTTCACGATGAATACCTTGTGGACATTTTCGGCTTCCAAGATGTTCAACAGACAGCCCACAGGGCTGACGCTTACGTTCATGGTTCACGACCATTCAGGCACTCTCTCGCACATCCATTGGAACGCTAAATAACGTGACCTTGACACCATAGAAAAATGTCTGTGACTATTTGGAACACTCGGTAAAACACAGCAGTCGACATACTCGCCGTTTTATAGCCTCGGGAATGGAATCACCAATAAAAGGCCTCATACCTGAAGAAACTTGTGGATTCTCTTCCTCGCCGAACTAAAATCAATACGATGTTATACGGTATTAGCGCGATAGCTTCTGGAGTGCAAATTTTTTTCCCCTGTGTGGTTGTTTTCCTTCGTGCAGTTGCAAATACACAGTGCACTCACATTAACGTAACCACCTCTTATGTTCGACTCAATGTGCAACAAACATTCTCTGACGGCAAGTGACATGGTTAGCAGTCTAGGGTATATAAAACGCCTCATGGGGACGCGGAAAATAATGCAGTCCTTGTCTTAATGCGCAAATAACGCGATTTGTCGTCTAACGTCCAAAAGTAAAATCCGGTTTCGCAGGACAGAGCGGATCAGGTTGTCGAAAGGGGCCAAGATCAGTTACTGTTAGTTATACAAGAACACACACAACTTTATTGCTCAAACCAATGCACAGTTTTCTTTTTGAAACAACAAAGATCAGTTCATGGCTGAGTGCCTAAGTAACTTCTCCAGAATAAATTTAAATGAGTAGGCCTACCTTTAAAACATCAGGATTTAGAGTGACGGCTGAAGGCCTTACTTAAGTAAAATTACAGTATCATCTCAGCTAAAGGCCGAAATAATATTTTAGATCAGCTAAGGAAATTCTTTAAAGCTAAAGGACATATTAAGGAAAAAATTAATTATTCGGCTGAATACAATGAAAAAAAAATCTTTACATAATAAAAGAGAGACTTAAAGATAAGCCTTTACACAGTACAACAGAAAAACATCTTAAGAAAACTTGAAGTATCTTGTTGGCCGAAGGCCCAAACAATTACTCAAGAATAATTAAAGACAACCTAAAGATAAACATTTTCAAGAATTCAAGATAATTAAAGGGAAACCTTACAGACAAGAATTTTCATATTAAAGCCACAGATTCTGAAACAAACGCAGAGCAACAAATGCTGAGCAACAAGAATTTTAAATGAAACATGACTGAAGACCTGATCTTAAAGTTTGTATGAAGTTCGGCTGAAGGCCATGTACTAAACGTAAAACAGACAATATTAATACGCAGCTGAAGGCCTGGCACAGTTCCTGCGACCAACTAAAATGACAGTCACAAACAACAAACAGTGGTGCTCAGAAGTGTTCCAAGGGTCAGCCTGGGGAGGAAACTCTAACCACAGTTTAGGTGAAATGGTTCAAATGGCCCTGAGCACCATGGGACTTAACTTCTGAGGTCATCAGTCCCCTAGAACGTAGGACTACTGAAAACTAACTAAAGAACATCACATACATCCATGCCCGAAGCAGGATTCGAACCTGCGACCGTAGCGGTCGCGCGTTTCCAGACTGTAGCGCTTAGAACCGCTTGGCCACTCCGGCCAGCACAGTTTAGATGAGACAGACAGCCAAATGTAACACTAAACAGTCTGGTTGCAGCACGACCTACAGACGGCTGATGAACCAACCAACCGCCTAATCAATTCCCTTACACTCTACCAACAGCACAACAGCCAAAAGTACCAGCAAAGACGAGGATCGCAACAGGATTATGTCTTAATAACTGGCGTACAGACACAGTCAAGGCACAATAAACACTCCAAGAGAAAAGGAGAACAACATCAAGCTGTTAACTACACGCCATATCGGACAACATCAACATGGCGAGGAAAACACAAAACTATGCAAACGACCAGGGTAGGTAACTGGAACGTTAACGGCCACAAGGCAGAAGATACCGCTGGTGCACTTCACTAATAAATTATAATCATTTCAAAGGTTAAACACCATCCAGGGGGATGGCTGCAAAATTTAGCCAACTCCAACACACCATCACGTTGCAGCTTGCGGGGACAGCCCAGGATGCAACAACTGGCAATCAACGGAGAGATGTCACAGTGGTTGAGCTTTCGTGACAGGTTCACTGATTACTCAACTCCAGTATACAGGTGCGTTGGGCGGCGAACTTAGCCATTCTCGCAGCTAGTGCCACACAACTGCGACAGCGCGTTCACGCCGCCAGCTGCCCCGGCCCGATCACACGTCGCAGAGTTTTCCTCGCTGCTCAGCCGCAACCGACCTACCGTCCCACACACCATGACATGCAAATATAACTGCCACACCAAAGAAGTTACAGCAGGAGTAGTATGCTGCCACTGATGGAGGCAAGCGAGCAACTCGTTCTGGTCGTGAGGGAGGAATAAGACTCCACTCAATGGTGACAAAATGCCCAAACGGAAAAACGGCGTTAACGCGAGCTGACCACGGCTCAGAAATGTCTTATTGACTGGTTTTCGAGCCAAGGGTGGAAGCATTTCCGAAACAATTAAGTTTAACTATTCGTTTGCCACCGTGGTTCAAGTACACGGCGAATGGCTAAATAGTGCTGGCGCTTAGGCGACTGTGGTGCATCACGGGCCGTAGATGACACAGGTGAAAGACAGCTGCGGAGGTTTGCAGAAACCAAAATACGTGACCAGATGAACCAAAGGGCTACGAAAAGCGTCTTCTCAACGATCGTTCAGCAAACGCTTCCACTTACGGTCCTCTGCAGAAGTTGCCTGGTTTATGCTGCCATGCTGACTGCTGTTCATTCACGACGAAGGATGGAATCTGCACACCAGTACCACATTGGACGTCCATTGAGTAGCTACTGGTGGCGTTTTCAGATGCATCACATCATATGCTTCATCTGGCAGATGGCTGTTAGTGTATACGGGGTGATACATCTGAAACCACAAAACCTGCGACAACCTCTTCAAACATCCAGTCCGGAGGAAGGAGCTTTATGGCTTAGAGAAGTTTTTCGTGGCCTTCCCTGGATGGTCTCGTCATTCTCGAAGGCACAATGGATCAACGCAGGTATGCTCCTATGCTTCTATCCTTCTATCCTTGGGGGTCAATGCATGTACGCATATATGCTTCCATCCTTGAGGACCAGGTCCTCCCTTAGATCTAGTTTTCTTCAGCACGATGGAATTTACCAGCAACACAGTGCAACTTGTCGTATAGCTTCCAGTGCACCTTTGTGGTTCACAGAGTTTATCGTACTCCCCTGACCACTTGACTCCCCAGTTTTAAATCTATAGTTAATCTGTAGGACTATCTCCAACGGCCTGTTCGCACTGTGGATCCTCAATCTAAACTGCTGGCCACCAAAGATGCAACACCCTGAAGGAAGCATCTAAAGCAGGTGAAATTTGCAGAATACGTTTGCGGCGACGACAGATGCACATGATTAACATTTCAGCTCTGGCGCACGTCACGTTCGTCAGTGGCGACCCCAGCAAGCGCTATATCAAGGGAGAACAAACGGTCGTGTGGACGTACCGGAAATGTTCTTTCGTGCCGTTGTTGTGCGTAAGCAGCTTCAGTATGCCTCGTAGAAGGTAGCGAGCGTCTTTGGAGCACGTTTCGGAACCGAGGAACAATAAATGCCTGAAAGCCGATTATCCTTCGGGAAAATGGGTGATCGTGGCGGACGGAACCAAGCAATTGCGATGCAGAGCTGTAAATGCTGGATGCAGTCGGGATCTACGGACCAACAGGACCGATTGCATCGACCTCGCTCCGCCACTACACCTGATGACAGTCACGTTGTGGGCGTGGCAGTGATGGAGTGCTCTGCCACGACACAAACCACATCACAGCGAATTCGGTCTGTTTAGCTACAAGCAGTGTCAGCGCGTACCATTCGACGTTGTTAGCAGCAGAGTGGACTGACCGCATGGCGTCCATTGCTGAGTTTACCATTGAGTAAACGGCATAGGCGTTTGCACCGGCAATGGTCCTATGAATGACGGACATGGACAACCGAATGGAATGATATTGTTTTTAAAGGTGGATCCCAATTTTACCTGCACCATCGCTATGGTCGAATTAATCTGGAGACACCGTGGTGAGAGATCGCTGAGCTGTTGATGTACACTCCTGGAAATGGAAAAAAGAACACATTGACACCGGTGTGTCAGACCCACCATACTTGCTCCGGACACTGCGAGAGGGCTGTACAAGCAATGATCACACGCACGGCACAGCGGACACACCAGGAACCGCGGTGTTGGCCGTCGAATGGCGCTAGCTGCGCAGCATTTGTGCACCGCCGCCGTCAGTGTCAGCCAGTTTGCCGTGGCATACGGAGCTCCATCGCAGTCTTTAACACTGGTAGCATGCCGCGACAGCGTGGACGTGAACCGTATGTGCAGTTGACGGACTTTGAGCGAGGGCGTATAGTGGGCATGCGGGAGGCCGAGTGGACGTACCGCCGAATTGCTCAACACGTGGGGCGTGAGGTCTCCACAGTACATCGATGTTGTCGCCAGTGGTCGGCTGAAGGTGCACGTGCCCGTCGACCTGCGACCGGACCGCAGCGACGCACGGATGCACGCCAAGACCGTAGGATCCTACGCAGTGCCGTAGGGGACCGCACCGCCACTTCCCAGCAAATTAGGGACACTGTTGCTCCTGGGGTATCGGCGAGGACCATTCGCAACCGTCTCCATGAAGCTGGGCTACGGTCCCGCACACCGTTAGGCCGTCTTGCGCTCACGCCCCAACATCGTGCAGCCCGCCTCCAGTGGTGTCGCGACAGGCGTGAATGGAGGGACGAATGGAGACGTGTCGTCTTCAGCGATGAGAGTCGCTTCTGCCTTGGTGCCAATGATGGTCGTATGCGTGTTTGGCGCCGTGCAGGTGAGCGCCACAATCAGGACTGCATACGACCGAGGCACACAGGGCCAACACCCGGTATCATGGTGTGGTGAGCGATCTCCTACACTGGCCGTACACCACTGGTGATCGTCGAGGGGACACTGAATAGTGCACGGTACACCCAAACCGTCATCGAACCCATCGTTCTACCATTCCTAGACCGGCAAGGGAACTTCCTGTTCCAACAGGACAATGCACGTCCGCATGTATCCCGTGCCACCCAGCGTGCTCTAGAAGGTGTAAGTCAACTACCCTGGCCAGCAAGATCTCCGGATCTGTCCCCCACTGAGCATGTTTGGGACTGGATGAAGCGTCGTCTCACGCGGTCTGCACGTCCAGCACGAACGCTGGTCCAACTGAGGCGCCAGGTGGAAATGGCATGGCAAGCCGTTCCACAGGACTACATCCAGCATCTCTACGATCGTCTCCATGGGAGAATAGCAGCCTGCATTGCTGCGAAAGGTGGATATACACTGTACTAGTGCCGACATTGTGCATGCTCTGTTGCCTGTGTCTATGTGCCTGTGGTTCTGTCAGTGTGATCATGTGATGTATCTGACCCCAGGATGGTGTCAATAAAGTTTCCCCTTCCTGAGACAATGAATTCACGGTGTTCTTATTTCAATTTCCAGGAGTGTATGTATCGCAATACTGGTTCTGCACCCAGCATGGTTTGGGGTGGTATTGGAGTCCACATTCCCCCTCCCCCTTCCCCCCCTAGTGCGCATTGCCGGTATATTAACCAATCAGCGTGCTGGAGCCTGTTAATCTCCCTTACCATCGGAGCTTACGGACGGCCACGTTGCATGTGCAGCCATACACGTTACGCAGTGTTCAATGCTGCCTTGGTCTCCCTTTTCTCCCGATGTCTCTCCCCTGTCGAGAACGTCCGGTCATATATTGTGGCGCGACTGGCCCGGGACACATCACGTGCTGCTACACCAGATCGACTTTGGCAATATGTGGAAGCAGCATGGACTGCCATACCCCAACAACACATCCAAAGCCTCTTTGATTCAATGCCGAGGCGTGCTTATCGCCAGCAATGGCGGCATCTCTCAGTACTGATTTCATCATCTTCACACGGAGCTGTACTTTAAATCACGTGACCTTTGTACAACGTATTATCTTCCAAATACTTTTCCTTGTGATTCCTATGGCCTTTCTTAGTGCTGCATTTTGAATGGCCAACAGTGTAGAAACCTTGCGCAGCTGGCCACGGTACAGGAATCGACATGGTCGGTATCTCCAACAACGTCACTGTCTCTCTTCTGGCGGAGATTATTCACATCAACATTACTGGACAGTGTATGTTAGCTATCCCATTTCAATTCGGGCAGTAGGAAAGCTGGCATTTTTGTGGGGGTTCAGTTCTCCCACATCTAAAGTGGACATCAGTATCACTGGTAATCTTGCGACTGTGAAGAACAAGTGCTTCCAAATATTTGAAGAATCTGAGTTACCGAAATTTAATAGAATCATGCGATTCTGAAACTCGCAGCTCAAAAATAATCGAAATAAAATACTGAAATAAAATTCGAATTGGAGATAATATTTTATAGTTTGAGGAGATATTTATGCAGCAGTTTTAGAATGTTAAATTTTTCTGAAGAACACACTGTTAAATTTAATGGAAGTTGTGCCACATTGTTCAGCATTTGGATGAAATTATCAAACATTTTTGTAGTATCTGCAGTGGAGAGCTGTAGACGAAAGAAGTAAATAGAAACTGTTGCAAAACCCGCTGGCTGCTCTACGTCACATTGACTCTGACTAGCTGTGGTATCTTTTTCCATATCCTGTGGTAGACGGCAAGTCTTCGTAACTTAAGAACAGTGCGAAAATAAATGTTTGTTATTTAATAGTTTTTTTGCACGTTTGAGTCAAGGGGTTCCATAAAACTTAAAACTTACATAGATTTGTAATACAAGGGGTTCAGTCCTATCTAAGTTTAACTGTTGTGAAAGCTTTGTGTATCCACAATATAGGAATAAAAGATTTTTAAACTATTTATTACTTATATTAATGTTACTGTTCAAAAATGGTTCAAATGGCTCTAAGCACTATGAGACAACATCTGAGGTCATCAGACCCCTAGACTTAGAAATGCTTAAACCTAACCAACCTAAGGACATCACACACATCCATGCCCGAGGCAGGATTCGAACCTGCGACCGTAGCAGCAGTGCGGTTCCAGACTGAAGCGCCTTGAACCGCTCGACCACAACGGCCGGCAATGTTACTGTTACACACCTCTATAAATAACAGACATACAGTTTCAAAATGGATCGCAGTTCACTGAACTCCGATATAAGTTTCTTAAGTTACATGTTAGACATGTCGCCTTCGGAAAATAGCGCGAACTTTACCGAATTTTAGCTCGACAACTAGTAAACATTTAAGAGATAGCTTTATGAAAGTTGTGCTCTTTTACAGTAATTGACAGTTTTTTTTTTAAAAAAATGTGAGGTCCATTTTATCGTTTATCATCCGATTAGAAATGGAATAACAGGTACACGCTGTTACATTTTATCTTGAATTATTCATGTTATCACATTGTCAGATCTTCATTGTTTCTTTCGAAACACTGTAGATTGTTCACGTTATGAAAAGCGCAATAAAAATTTTTCGATTACAGCATCCTGCTCTAGAGACTTCCTTACTGCCCGAAGTTGGACTCCTGAGGGAAGAGATTACAGTGCGACTGCTATACTTGTGTTTGCGGCTGCAGCGCATTAGGAGATATACGAGGTTTCCCCTATCGCGGGCCGACCCTAGTACCGGTATATCGGCAGCGTCTCGCCGTTGTACAGGTAATTGCTGCTGCACTGTGGTCCCCGCCGAGACCCGGCTAGCTCGCTCGCCTTCTCCTGAGGAACGGCGGGGTGGAGGGTGGCGCCTTAATTATATTCTGCAGGCTGGAGGGCTAAATATCAGCCGCAACGACCCAATTACGTGCCAGCCGGCGAGCAGGGATGGCGGGGGAGGAACGAGGGGTGGGAGGAGCTGCGAGGGAAGGCGACCGAGGTAGCAGCAGCGCACCTGCCCCGCCAACCTGCTAGTAACAGATGTCGTCCGCCGGTGTTCGCGTTAATTGCACCCGAGTGTCCACGGTCGAGAGATTCGCCAGACTCCGCAAACACGATTATGCGTGTGAGCATTTCACCTTACCTCTGTCTCGTTTTACGATGAAGCATATATCTTCCTTGCCCTTCGTGTATGTTGTGGAGAGAGTATTACGGGAGCAATGACAAAATGTTAAAGCATATTAACGCTAAATACAGTTGTAGTTTTTCAACATCTATTCAGAACACATCTTTAAGGAAGCTCCTGATGAAGCAGAGATGGGAGTGCTCTTAAACGGAAAATATCTCACCAACATCCGATATGCTGACGACACAGCAATATTTTCTGGTAGTGAGGATAGTTTGCAGTAGCTTGCCAACAGACTTGCACAAAAAAGCTCTCAATATGGTCTAGATGTCAAACGTCAAAAAACCAAATCAAATATAAAGTGAAAATCATCAACATACCGGAGCAAATATAATCAGTAAAAACAGAGTCCCTGAATGTCACATTAAGGTAGACCAAAATCACGTACAGCAAGTACCGGTTGATCAAAAAGTCAGTATAAATGTGAAAAGTCAATAAATCACGAAATAATGTAGATAGAGAGGTACAAATTGACACACATGCTTAGAATGACATGGAGTTTTATTAGAACAGAAAAAAAAGTTCACAAAATGTCCGACAGGTGTAAATGCGGGATTCTGGTTTTGTAACTGCTACCGTGATGGGTGAGCGGTACGCCGGTATGTAACAGAATCGCATCATTCCCAGCCAGGTCGATAAACACCTGCTGGAACGTACGATGTTTATGCAGGATGGCGCTCCATCCCATATTGCTAGACGCGTGAAAGATCTCTTTGGTGATGATTGTGCGCTCAGCTGCTACCTTCGTCATGCTTGGCCTCCCAGGGCCCCAGACCTCAGTCCGTGCGATTATTGGCTTTGGGGTTACCTGAACTCGCAAGTGTATCGTGATCGACCGACATCTCTAGGAAAGCTGAAAGACAACATCCGACGCCAATGCCTCACCATAACTCCGGACATGCTTTACAGTGCTGTCCACAACATTATTCCTCGACTACAGCTATTGTTGAGGAATGATGTTGGACATATTGAGCATTTCCTGTGAAGAAAATCATCTTTGCTTTGTCTTACTTTGTTATTCTAATTATTGCTATTCTGATCAGATGAAGCGCCATCTGTCGGACATTTTTTGAACTTTTGTATTTTTTTGTTCTAATAAAACCCCATGTCATTCCAAGCATGTGTGTCAATTTGTACCTCTCTATCTACATTATTCCGTGATTTATTTAGTTTTTACATTTATACAGACTTTTTCATCACCCAGTACATAAATACACGTACCTTGATACTACAATAAATGACCAGTGGAATCTTTCTAATGAGGTGAGAACTCGAACTGGAAAAGCCAGGGCAGTCTTCAATAATATGAATAACCTTTTCAAGAATCATGGCTTAGCAATGACGACGAAGATTTGACTCTAAGTTGCAACGTATTTTCCACCCTGTTCTATGGTGGAATTGTTGGGTAAGCGGATGGATACTTTTGAGATGTGGCTGTACAGGATAATGTTAAGAGTACCGTGGAGAGCGCATGTCACAAATATCGAGGTTCTACGAAGAATGAAAAAAGAAAAAGAAGTACTGGCCACCGTGAAAGCAAGAGAAATCCAGTACCTGTGACACATCATGCGGAACAACAACAGATACCCTCTCCTCCAGACCATCCTGCAAGGAAAATACCAGCGAAGAGAAACGTTGGCCGGAGAAGAGTATCCTGGCTTAAGGACATCAGAACGTGGACCTCTAAAACATCTACAGAGCTATTTAAAGCTGCAACTGACAGGAAAAGCACTGCCAAGATCGTTGGCAACATCCGGAACGGATAGGAACTATAAGAAGAAGATAGTTATAGTTGGTAAGCTTGAATGCTATTGATTTTGTCTTAAACAGGATTTAATTTTAGATCGGAGGAAAAGAAAAAGATGACGCACCATGAAGGGATTATCCGACTGGGATAGAAATCGGACCGGCCGGAGTGGCCGAGCTGTTCTAGGCGCTACGGTCTGGAACGGCGCGACCGCTAAGGTCGCAGGTTCGAATCCTGCCTCGGACATGGATGTGTGTAATGTCTTTAGATTAGTTAGGTTTAAGTAGTTCTAATTTCTAGGGGACTGATGACCTCAGAAGTTAAGTCCCATAGTCCTCAGAGCCATTTTTGAACAACCAAACGCAGGGTCCTCCAACGAGCTCGGGATTTTCACGATCTGACGAGTCAATTGTATAATACCCCTCACGAGGACATCCAACAACTATTTCAGTGAATGCCAAGCTGAACATTGCTTTCAGAGGGCAAAATGTTGACCAGTGACTTCCTCAGTTATTCTTGAATAAATCATTCATTTTTTTCTGAAATTGCAATCATTTTTTCGACTGTAAATGTTCATCATACCTACCAGATTCCGTCCAATTTGGTAATTTCTTCGTGTTGCGTTCTTTTCCTCATAGTGTACTAATAAAACGTACGAACCATCTCAGTTAAAGTAATATGTAGAGTGGTCCATCCGAAGTTTCGGATAAGATTATCTCGAAAACTATACGTCGGGTAAAAATAATGGGTAAGACAAGTTCGTAAGCTCAAAGGGGGACATCAAATGTGACGCCCAGCTCCCGACAACTTGGGTGGGGCCGGGGGCAACTTTTAAATCTTAAATGGAAACCCCTATTTTTTTATTTCGGATTCGGATTCTCCATAAAAAAAAGTAATCAAGGTTTGTCTGAAACATTTTTTAAACCATTGACAGATGGCGCTGAAATCGAGAAACATTAAAATTGGAGAAGAACTCCGATTTATTTAGAATTACCCGAGAAAGACACATCAAATCGATGCAAAATGTGCACCAGTTCTTTCATTACCCCAAATTAAGCTATTTTGTTACAGAATGCATCCTACCAACCATAGTTCTTGATGGAGCGAGGCGGAATGGTATTACAATCTCGTTAGGGAATTCTTCACAATTGCATTACTCACCCGACTGTGCCACTACCGTTGCCACACTGCGAATTATGACTCAATATAAAGGTCGGCCGGCCGGAGTGGTCGAGCGGTTCTAGGCGCTACAGTCTAGAACCACGCGACCTCTACGGTCGCAGGTTCGAATCCTGCCTCGGGCATGGGTGTGTGTCATGTCCTTAGGTTAGTTAGGTTTAAGTAGTTCTAAGTTCTAGGGGACTGATGACCTCAGAAGTTAACTCCTATAGTGCTCAGAGTCATTTGAACCATTTTATAAAGATCGGTGCAATGCCATCAGACGTCACTTCACTTTCAGATTGTGAACCGCAAACACCAACTGACGGAAGAAAATTATTCTTTAGCGAAACATGGGTCACTATCCTCCTACAGAGATTGTTGAAATGGTGTTAATTTTAGGTGAATGCATTAACAATTACGCTGCAACTGTGCAATTGTATGCGGATCGTTTCCCAAACAGACGACATCCAAGCGAAAACATTATTCGAAATTCCACTCAACGAGTTCGAAATGGATACATACACCGTCCACTTCGTCATCTCGAATACAATGAAAATGACGCTCGTACCCTTACCGTTCTCGCCTGTGTTCAACTGGATCCCGAAATGAGTAGTCATGCGATTCAGAGACAAACTGGAATACCGAAATCACCTGTTTTGAGGATTTTGAAGGCACATAAATATCATGCATATCATACCACACTGACACAGGCATTAACGCCGAAAGATATTCAAATACGCGTACATTTCTGCCAATGAGCCTTGGTAATGATAAGAGGTGACAATGATTTTTTTAGATACGTTATGTTCGCCGATGAAGCCACATTCAAAAGCAATGGTGAATTAAATCGTCATGATTGTCATTATTGGTCCCCTGTCAATCCACACTGGCACATACTCGTTGACAATCAAAACAAATGTTTTATAATGGTCTGGTGCGGAATTTTAAACGGATACTTCATAGGACCGTATTTTTTGACCGAAATGTTACTGGGGAATCTTATTTATAACTCCCCCGCAATGATTAGTTGGAGCTAATGAAAGATGTTGACTTAGAAACTAGGCAACGAATGTGATTCCAACAGGACGGAGTAGCTCCCCATTATGCTAAAACTGTGCGGAACGCTTTAAATTTACAGTACCCTGGTCGGTGGATAGGACGCGGTGGACCAATTCTGTGGCCTCCACATTCAGCAGACCTAACATCTCCTGATTTTTTCTTGTGGGGTTATTTAAAAAATATTGTTTATGAAAGACAGCCCACAACCCGAAACGATATGGAGCAACGCATTCGAAGATTGTGTGCAGACATACCACGTGATGTGCTGCTCAAAACTGTGGACAACTTTCGCAGACGATAGACTTTATACATTGGAGCCAATGGGGATAGTTTTGAACAATTTCTCCGTAGCTAAGTTCAATAATTAAGCACCCCAAATTGTGAGAGGCAAGGCGACTCACACTAATGAAGCACACCATGGAAACATCATTCTACTACGTCCATGTCGTTGTTCCTGCGTAATGCTAAAAGTAGGAGACAGTACATTTCGTACAAAAATAACTTAATTTGGCGTAACGAAACTGGTGCACATTTTTATCCATTTGATGCGTCTTTCTCGGATAGTTCTAAATAAATCAGAGTTCTTCCCCAGTTTTACTTTTTTTCGATTTCAGCGCCATCTGTCAATGGTTTAAAAATGTTTCAGACAAAAGTTGATTACTTTCTTATGGAGAATCCGAATCTGCCATAAAAATGGGTTTTTCGATTTAAGGTTTAAAAGTTGCTCCTCAGCTCACCCAAGGGGACGGGGGGCTGGGGGTCACGTACAGTATTATTTGATGTCCCCCTTTGAGCTTATGAACTTATCTTACTCACTATTTTTACCCGATGTGTAGCTTTCGAGATAATCTCATCCGAAACTTCAGATGGACCACCCTGTACGTAAAAACAGAGTTGGTACGTGTTGTTCATTTGAGACAAAAGTACTTTCCTCTAATTCTTATCAAATTTATCTCTTGCGGCACTACACGTTCTCATTCTAACCGAATGAATTAAATAAAAAAGTCATTTTTACACTTTTACCGCCACTTGTATAAACTTCGGCTGACACCCGTGATCAGTTTTGGATATCTTGACTACATTTTAAACCTGATACGTGCCACTGCCCGTTGGTTTCAGCGACTAGTCGGACACATTCAATAAGCCAGAGCCACAGCGTAAATGTTACGGGTGTGTGTGACTAATCCAGCTGATATTTCTAGTCGCCTCTGCATCAAAGACGAGTGCTGGGCGTATCTCTATGCAAAGAAGCAAAGTCAGCAGTCAAAAGATGTTGCTTCACCACTGCCGAAGAAAGCGAAGAATCAACCATCATCTAGGGCTAACAGATTATTTTCTTAATGGGCAAACCATTACAGAAGAGTACTACTGATTTCTCTTGAAGACTTTATGGGAGGTCTTGAAGTCTAGGAGTCGCGGTAAGCTATTCATTAGGGAGTACTCGCTTCGCGATAAAACTTCAGCTTATTCTTTACAGGATACAGTAATGCATCCTGCTTCTCTTGGTTACCAAAGTTTGCCTCGCCCCTCGTATTCTCATGATTTAGGACGCAGTGAATTCTCCATCTTTCCTCGGGCGATGAAACCATTGCGTGGTAGACATTTCCAGAATAATGACTCTCGATGTGGATCGTTTCTGTAACAGCCAAAACACATACGTCTATAGCAAAGGTCGCCACCAAATCATCCCTCGCTGGACGAAATGCGTCACGCTGATGGGCGAGTATGTAGAGAAAGATTGACATCATCACGAATGTTATGGTCACAACATGAAGTTTTCAAGCTATAATTAAAACATCATACCCGGTAGATAAATTATTTTGGACTTGGTATCAGGGTGGAAAAATGGTAGTGGCTTTTACAAAAGCCGGCCACGGTGGTCTCGCGGTTCTAGGCGCGCAGTCCGGAACCGCGCGACTGCTACGGTCGTAGGTTCGAATCCTGCCTCGGGCATGGATGTGTGTGATGCCCTTAGGTTAGTTAGGTTCAAGTAGTTCTAAGTTCTATAGGACTGATGACCACAGCTGTTAAGTCCCGTAGTGCTCAGAGCCAGCTTTTACAAAATATTTTATATCAATACATTACAAAACCGTTTTATCATACATATAACGTCGATTACGACTTAGATATGTAGTTCAAAAATGGTTCAAATGGCTCTGACTACTATGGGACTTAACATCTGAGGTCATCAGACCACTAGAACTTAGAACTACTTAAACATAACCAAGCTAAGGACACTACACACATCCATGCCCGAGGCACGATTCGAACCTGAGACCGTAGCAGTCGCGCGGTTCCGGACTGAAGCGCCTAGAACCGTTCGGCCATCACGGCCGGCTTAGATAGGTAGTCATCAGAAATATGATGACTGTAGGTGGCTAACCTCTACAGCTTTACCTAAGAAAAAAAGCGACGTAGATTTTATTTCAAAATAAGCAACAGGTGAAGATAAGCAAATTTATCCTCATTCCTCCTGCTGAAGAAGCTATCAATCAATACTTAACAATATTTGAGACGAAAATTATTGATTTACAGTCTCTCAGGCACTATTCGTCGTTTGATCTAGCCAAAAAAGGTACAAAGAACAGTGGTTTGACAACCCTGGCACGTTACACTACTGTTATTCACTGGGTTGATATACAGTGTGGTTATAATTAAACTTTTGCTCATTGAGCGGGCTCTCATGAAATAGGAGTTACCGTAAGACAATGCAACTTTCTAGAAACATTGGTAAGGATGTGCAAAGGAGAAATTACGAATAAGCCATTGAAAGAGATGTTATGATTTTCAGATCAGCTGTCAATATTTGTTAATTGCGTACCATGTTCACGTTCCAGGCTACAAACATTCTTCTGTGTAATGATCACTTGCATACACGGGAGCTTCGAACTGCACTAGAAAAAACATTTCACAATAGTTCGCAGCACTCTCCGAACGGTGGACCAGAGAATGTTCAGCTTTCCTGAGAACTTGCGCACTGCTTGAAGATCGTACATTGCATCCAGCATTCTCAGCTATGGCAAAAATAGCTTCGTCAATTTGTAGCGCAACTGGCTGTCGTCTTTCGCCTGGCGCAATTGCCAGATCGCCAGTTCTTCGAACTTCCGTATCATGTTCTTCAAACCTGTTCCAGAAAGAAGACCACTCCGTATTCCTTTAACCCTTCAATGGTTAAAATTTATTTTGCATGTATTTGTAAAATAGGTCAAAAACCTGTCTTCTTTTGCGATAAATAACACATTTTCACTATCAAAAAAATTTTTTAAGGTCACCGATTTTCTAAATGTTTTCATCTGAATCTAGCATTTTCTGAGTTAAATTTCTAATTTTAGAATGATTGTATCAGAATGGAAACTGTGGAAAAAATGTAACAAATCAGTACCAAAACACATTTATTCTCCGGATAATGAAAAACGTGAAATATCGCTCAAAAGGTTTCAACATAACATTTGAATATGACTTTGATATTTCACTCACCAATGTTTTTTACATTCTGTGAAGTATTCTAAGGCATGTATGCCCCACTACATACAAATTAACTACAAACCAATAGAATTAATGAGATTTGTGGTGATGTTTCAAAACAACGTCTATGCTGCATAAGAAAGCACAGGTATTTACTTCAAATATTCTTGGAATGGAGAAGATGGTGACTGACCTGATTTTCGTGAAACGTACGCTCCATTTGATCGCTCACGGCCTTATATACAGGGTGAGTCACCTAACATTATCGCTGGATATATTTCGTAAACCACATCAAATACTGACGAATCGATTCCACAGACCGAACGTGAGAAGAGGGGCTAGTGTAATTGGTTAATACAAACCATAAAAAAATGCACGGAAGTATGTTTTTTAACACAAACCTACGTTTTTAAATGGAACCCCGTTAGATTTGTTAGCACATCTGAACTTATAAACAAATACGTAATCAGTGCCGTTTGTTGCAATGTACAATGTTAATTACATCCGGAGATATTGTAACCTAAAGTTGACGCTTGAGTACCACTCCTCCGCTGTTCGATCGTATGTATCGGAGAGCACCGAAT
Source organism: Schistocerca piceifrons (assembly GCF_021461385.2). Lineage (NCBI taxonomy): Eukaryota > Metazoa > Arthropoda > Insecta > Orthoptera > Acrididae > Schistocerca > Schistocerca piceifrons. The sequence continues at coordinate 1,019,985,522 of NC_060139.1, read as the reverse complement.
TACGTAGGGATCCAAAGGGAACGGTGATGGACCTTAGGTACAGAAGAGACTGGAACAGCACATTACGTCCACATGCTAACACCTTTTTATTGCTCTTTTTCACTGACGCACATGTACATTTCCATGAGGGGTGAGGTACACGTACACACGAGGTTTCCGTTTTCAATTACGGAGTGGTATAGAGTGTGTCCCGAGATGTCAGGCCAAGAGATGTTCAATGTGGTGGCCATCATTTGCTACACACAATTGCAATCTCTGGCGTAATGAATGTCGCTGCCACAATACGTTGTTTCATATCCTCTGAAGTTGTACGCACATCACGGTACACATTCTCCTTTAACGTACCCCACAGAAAGAAGTCCAGAGGTGTAAGATCAGGAGAACGGGCTGGCCAATTTATGCGTCCTCCGCGTCCTATGAAACGCCCGTCGAACATCCTGTCAAGAGTCAGCCTAGTGTTAATTGCGGAATGTGCAGGTACACCATCATGCTGATACCACATACGTCGATGCGTTTCCAGTGGAACATTTTCGAGCAACGTTGGCAGATGATTCTGTAGAAACGCGATGTATGTTGCAGCTGTTTGGGCCCCTGCAATGAAGTGAGGACCAATGAGGTGGTCGCCAATGATTCCGCACCATACATTTACAGTCCACGGTCGCTGTCGCTCTACCTGTCTGAGCCGGCGAGGATTGTCCACGGACCAGTAATGCATGTTCCGTAGATTCAATGCCCCGTGGTTTGTGAAACCCGCTTCATCGGTAAACAGGTAGAACTGCAACGCATTCTCTGTTAATGCCCATTGACAGAATTGCACTCGAAGATTAAAGTCATCACCATGTAATTGCTGATGTAGCGACACATGAAACGGGTAAAAGCGGTGACGATGCAGTGTGCGCATGACACAACTTTCACTCAGTCCACCGACTCTCGCAATGTCCCGTGTACTCATGTGTGGGTTCATGGCAACAGCAGCTAACACACCAACTGCTACCGCTTCTCCTGTGACGGGCCTGTTACGAACCCGTTTGCGTGCTACGACCATACCTGTTGCATACAGTTGGCGGTAGATGTTTTGCAATGTGCGGCACGTTGGATGCTCTCTGTCCGGGTACCGTTCTGCATACACCCTGCAGGCTTCAGCTGCATTTCGTCGACACTCGCCATAGATGAGTATCATCTCCGCCTTTTCAGAGTTGGCATACACCATGGTCACAGTTCCTACAACACTACACTATCACAGACTTCTGGTAACACGGTGTACTACAGTTGGTCTGCGTGCGGAGACGAATGCAGAATAACAATAGCAGCAAGCGCTTCATGCGGACACTGCGACAGCTAGACCAAACCACAACAGTGCACTACAGCCATACTCGTAAACACGGTCGTCATCGTAAACATGTCCCTGCAGATGCTGCTCGCCGACCGTGGCCCGTGTTTGTTACAACACGCAACTGAACGTCGGAGGTTTCAAGCGTCAACTTTGGTTACAATTTCTCCGGATGTTAATAACATTTTGCAATGCAACAAACGGCACTGATTATGTACTTGTTTATATGTTCAGATGTGCTAACAAAACTAACGTGGTTCCATTTTAAAAAAACGTAGGTTTGTGTTAATAAACATACTTCCGTGCATTTTTGTATGGTTTGTATTAAACAATTACACTAGCCCCTCTCCTCACGTTCGGTCTGTGGAATCGGTTCGTCAGTATTTGATGTGGTTTACGAAATATATCCAGCGGTAACGTTAGGTGACTCACCCTGTATATCCACTGAAAGGTCCGTATTATTTTTATCCCAGTTCCAAATCGTCGCCCTTCGTACTAGCACTAGACAGGTGTTAGATACAGACGTCACAAAGCTCGAAACTGTATATTACTTCAGTGTCAAATAAGTAATCCATCAACCACGAAAGGGTTCACGAGTCGATACACGCGAAGAGCGCTAGTACTATTGCTGTTGTTTTGATAAAACAGCTTGATGAGTAAAGCCCCGCTCACCTTGTCCAGATCCATGCTGACTGTCTGCAAATGGAATGAACACTGACGCTGGTCTTTGAGCCCTACATCGCCTCCCAAATCAGCAAATGAGATAAATACTACTAACAACACCAAGCCTGTAGAACACAGTCTGAACATCGTTGGACAACCGTAATGTAAACAGTTTACCTTCTACAACAGCTCAAGTAGCGAAAATTTAATTAAAACCGGCCTGTATTAAACTTTCCTTGTAAAAATTTTGAAAAACTCAGGTGCGCCAGCCACACAACTTCTGATGACATCTACTGCAGTTTTTTAAGGCTTCCACTTTCATCTTTTGGATCATACGGTAGGTTTTCTAGGTGTTACGTACACGGAAATTAACTCTTCACATAATGCTCACACCATCTCTTCTTGTCCCATCAGAGAAGGTGCACATGAAGAACGACTGTCGGTAAAGTTACTACACATAAGCTAGAATTTCGTTTATTTCATGACATAAATGGAGGACATAGTATAACGTGCTGATGGACTGTTGTTGGTATTTCCCCTCTGGGAATTTTAAGAGTTAGCCTTTCCTTGGTTCCTGCTTCTCTTTTGGCGTCTGACACTAGTTTTGGATGAACATCAGCCTGACGCTTACGTCTTGTGTGTAAATGAGTCGATGACGAAACAGGCAGCTCTTCTTCGAGTCTTCTCCACCTCTTCTATTAGTCCTACATCGTAAGGTTTACAGTCTGACACGCAGTGCTCAAGAATTGGCTGAACAAGTATTTTGTAAGCATCAGTCGTTATTAAGCTACGATTGTCTACGATTTCTTTCAATGAAAGTCTCACATCTGCATGTACGCATTTCCTTCTTAGTATCATATAAGAGAAGATGACCTAAAGCGGCCAGGGCGGCAAAAATGACCGTTACTTACTATTACGCTGAACAGTGTTGCCGCCTATCGAGAAGTGGTCAGACCAGTTCTAATATGCACCATCACTGTCGTCAGTGAGTTTGACACAGGAAGTTCGTTCTGTCACATTTCAGTAAAAACTTTTGTGATTCAGTCGTTTGATGTAACGTAAGAAACTTATAGACTACTAGCCTTGTCACCTTATATTTACAGTAATACTTTTTTTATCATATCAATGTTTTAGCAGAGTCGTTTAGACTACAAATGTAGTTTCTTGTTCATAACTTCCTGGCAGATTAAAACTGTGTGCCGGACCGAGACACGAACTCGGGACCTTTGCCTTTCGAGGGCAAGTGCTCTAGTTTCTTGTTGTTTGCTTCTGTTTGATAGTTCCATCTGGGAAATATTAATGACAGCACAGTGGCCGATCGGGAAATGTGGCCACATAAATCGTTGGGAAAAGTGGCCAAGTTGGTTGCTCTAGTAAAGGTTAGTTATTTCCATATGTCATGCACAATACTTCAGGTCAGATTTACTTCCAACCCATTTTACAAAAAAACCTATCGCCTGTCGCTCTATCTCCTGAATTAACGTATATTATTTTAAACCGTCTCCGTTCTATTATATGTGGCATAACGCAAAAATCTGAGTGAAAGCGATCTGGTCAAGGCGCGTGGTATTGTTTCAGATACTAGCACATCAAAATGCCTTGCAAGTATGTGCAAAAATCAGAACAACAAACGTGGGATCCTTTTGCGATGGAACTGTCCACATTATCGCCCCTAGGTAGGAAAACTGGCCACTTCGTAACCCTTCACAAAAATGGATATACCTCCTACATATTTGTTTCATTTTCACTTACAAGTACTTGTTGCGATACCTTGTAATACGTGCGGTGTAGGCCTCTATCGATAACCATAGCTTGGTGAAAATTCTGTTTCCCTTAAAGTGTCCTCTTTAACCCACTTTTCCGTACAGTCACGACATTTTCAATAAGAGTTCAGTGAATACACAGTATTTCTAAATTTCTTCTATCTACGTGTCCCTGTCAGGATAACTAGCGTTCGTATCGACATGGTTATGCACCTTACAGTATTACTACACTACGTTGCCATAAATGTGGGGCAGATAAATTGTGAATAAGTCATTCAGTTAATGTGATGATTGCAGCAATATTCACCGTTGTAACTGGCGTAAATTTTCCCAGACAGGAAAGGATGTTCGAAAAGGCCTGGAAGTGCAAGTTGATAAGCTTTGCGACTGTGCGAAGGGGATCTTTAGTACATGTAACTGCTCCCTGTTTTCTGGGCGTTGCATCATTCTCCAGCAGAGCAACTAAAACTTGTTGAGATGGGATGTCCTCAAACAGTGAACGATCACAGTACTTGCGGGTGCTTCAGTTTAACTTGTACGTGGGGCTTATCGTAACTGGTAACAAAACTGATGATAATAGAAGCAGAAACGTTCCTGTAAACACGACTTCACAAACGAGCTATTTCTGAGACATTGTCTGATGTTTGGGCACGAGTCACCCACTGGTTTCAGGATGAAATATTATCGTAGTTAGTTGGCGAGAGAGTTGTGTCTTGGTGCACTTTCCACACTTTCGCCTCTAGCCAGCACTGTACAAGATCTTTAACATATTATCTCGTTCCATTCTTAAATTATGGCATTCGGAGAATTAATATTATTGCAAATATGAAAACGTGTTCCGTGGACAACATGGTTATTCACCTGGCAGTATTACTATACTACATGTCAAGTAGGTGAAAACAAAATGAGGAATGGTATTACCAGAAATCATTTACAAGTTAAATATATGTTGAAATAGAAGCTATTGGAAAATAGCACAAATTTCCATTTTCAAGACTGGTAAAACTGTAATACGAGAGCTATTGGCATAGCAAGTTCCGACCGGCTGCGAAATGGAAACCACTGTGAAAATCTGATGAAGCTTTGCACTGCCGTGTTGCGTAGCGTCTCCATTATGCCCATCGATCGCCGCATGTGGCTCTTTTCATTTCTGAGCGCACAGTGAGCACATAAAGATGTCTATAAAATAGCGTCTCCCGTCAAGTATGAGGGCCTGGTCAGAGATTTCGTTTCATGCCGTGCAGCCCACATGCTGTCATGCTTTGCTTTCTTCATGACAATTCTCGGCCGCACTCTGCAGGGCCAAGGAACATTTGCCAGCGGCGTTCTCCATGGGAAGTGTCTCATCACCCACGACACCGCCAGTAATTGCGTCGTCCTGAGTGTCATCTCTGCTCACATGAGCCGCTGGCTATGAAGACAGTGCTTCGGCACAGACAACAAGCTGTAGACGAGCGCAGAGGATTGGCGGAAAGCACAGACGGCTGCCTTATACGGTTGGAAAGTTCCTACAAGGCTACGACAGATGTCTAGAAGTCGGAGCGGCGACTATGTAGAGAAGCAGTTGTAAGGTGTAGTTTATTGTTGCAATTAAAACGGTTTCGATTTTCACAGTGATTTCCATTTCTCGACCGAACGGAACTTATTTTCTGAATAGCCCTCGTATATTGAGGAATCTCAGTTCATTAGCAATAATCACATGTTCAATGAGAAAAAATATTCTGTTTGAAGGTGCACACCGGACGAAGTATGGCTTAACTGTCTACATGTTATATAAATAGTTCTAAGATATATAGCGTTATACTAAACCATAAAATTCTGTGCCTGTAGAGTTAACAGTTTTTCCAAATGTATTTAATATATTATACAGATGCAGTGCTTAAATGTGTAGAACACGAAATATAAATTCTGTACCAAACGCAACCTCATGTCCAACAACAATAAAAGCCGTAGCAAAGGGCGAGGACTCCCTATGGTGGTCTGTAACACGCATTCTTTCATGTGATTCTAAAATCAGCCACCCGACTAAAGCACCGACCAGAAAACTTCGTGCGTGCGTAGGCATACTATCGTCTAGGTGCAACACTTTCCCCTATGGATTTGCGAAGACGTGCTGGAAATTAATGCCTCCAAACTTTTTGTCTGAACACGCTTAAACCTTTTTAAATAAAAGAAACTTTACTAACATTCTACATCTTTATTCTTCATGACTATGTATTTGTAGCCCTAAAACAGAAAGAAGGCTTGAAAGTTTCCAGTTTTCTGTGGGTTTCATTTATACGGGAAGATGAAAGTAAGTTTCTCCTTTACCTAAAGGATATTTTTAGGTTCAAATGCCTCTAAGCTCTATGGGATTTAACTTCTGAGGTCATCAGTCCCCTAGAACTTACAACTACTTAAACCTAACTAACCTAAGGACATCACACACACGCATGCCCGAGGCAGGATTCGAACCTACGACCGTAGCAGTCGCGCGGTTCCAGACTGTAGCTCCTAGAGCCGCTCGGCCACCCCGGCCGACATATTTTTAGGGCCTTCACTACCACTCCCAATGAGATGATACATTCGTAAATTGTTAATAAAAGATCGACACCGTGTAATGCTGTATCAGTCTGCTGTGATAAAAGACAGAGCCGTGACCACGTCAGATAACTACTTTACCTTATCTTATCTTTTGGTAGACACCCTTCACGACCTCTCGAAACAACACTCGTTTTATCATGCCCTTTGCATGTGTATCTGGGGACGCTCCCTTTCCTGATCTAGTCAGCGCTCAATTAGTGTGGAATTTTATTAACTACTGGTCCACAACCAGGTGGAAAACCGACACAGTTCACCAGTTAGCGAAGCAGTGGGTGCAATGTGGCCACTGATAAATTTATGATTTAGCGCAACGGATAACGGGGAGGGTAAATGGAGTTCCAGCCAGGGAACTGAGAGTATATTTTCTAATTTACTTCCTTTTTTAACGCATCTCTGAAACATGAAGGGCGAAGGGTAGCACACGCTGACGTGTGGATCCAGTGAACTCTTTTTTAGCCACCTTTTTTGACATTGAATGCTTTATGGACTTATATTGAGCACTGATTTATTTGTAAAGGGCTCGGTTTCATAGCATGTTGTAGATTGGTTACCATTGAACTCTTATTTCATCATGTTCAGAAAACATAGTCGCCGGCTGCTGTGACCGAGCGGTTCTAGGCGCTTCAGTCTGGAACCGCGCGACCGCTACGGTCGCATGTTCGAATGCTGCTTCGGGCATGGATGTGTGTGATGTCCTTAAGTTGGTTAGGTTTAAGTAGTTCTAAGTTCTAGGGGACTGATGACCTCAGATGTTAAAGTCCCATAGTGCTTAGAGCCATTTGAACAATTTTGAAACAAACTCTTTTACAAAATGTAACGATTTACTCGGTATTTGTTGCGAGAAATGTACATAGCGTGGAGGTGAGGCCTCTTATCGTTTGCTAGTTTTAAATAAGCGCACGCTTCAGAAGGAAACAAGGAGGATTTTAGTGGTCAGGCCGCGAGGAAAGGAATCCATAACTTCAGTCAACATGCACTACATGTGGCAAACAATCGAACATAATATGCCTCTAATAAATAGATTTAATAGAAGAGAGCATCGAGAAAGAACCAGAGATTGGACCACGGGAACTCGAAATATTAAAAGCATATCAAATTTCGCCTTCGTTGCCCACCGAGTTTGGAGAGAATACGACAAATAACTAATAATACGGTAATGGCGCTTCAGAGATCAGTTCTATTCGGTCTGTAATTTTTGGAGTAAATTTCACAAATGAACTTTAGAGTTCTACTTCTAATGATCCTGGGCTATAACTGAGAAATATTCTGCCCCCCGGCATTGTACTTGCGACCACGTGGTTCTACCATGAGGCCTCATCTGATTTCTACCACAAAGAATACAGAGCAAATAATTTATAAAATATGCCGTGAGGTGGCTAAAAGTGATTTCGTTTGGTAGCACAAATCGCCTACGATGATCTTCACTCACTTTATCCGCAATACAGTGCACACGTAGAGCACAGGGAATAAGCCCCATCTACCACAAACAAACACCTATCATAATTTTAATATTTGCTCCTGAAATTTGACCATTAGCTAATATTTAACTTTTGACAAGAGTTTATGTCTAAATGTGATATAGAAGAGCCCCCCCCCCTCCCCCTCTCAATCCATGAGCCTTGGTGGGGAGGCTTGCGTGCCTCAGCGATACAGATAGCCGTACAGTAGGTGCAACCACAGTGGAAGGGTTTCTGTTGAGAGGCCTGAAGAGGGGCAGCAGCCTTTTCAGTAGTTGCAAGGGCAACAGTCTGGATTATTGACTGATCTGGCCTTGTAACACTAACCAAAACGGCCTTGCTGTGCTGGTACTGCGAACGGCTGAAAGCAAGGGGAAACTGTAGCCGTAATTTTTCCCGAAGGCATGCAGCTTTACTGTATGGTTAAATGATGATGGCGTTTTCTTGGATAAAATATTCCGGAGGTAAGACAGTCCCCCTTTCGGATCTCCAGGCGGGGACTATTCAGGAGGACATCGTTACCAGGAGAAAGATTACAGGCGTTGTACGGATCGGATAGTGGAATATCAGATCATTTAATCCGGCATGTAGGTTAGAAAATTTAAAATGGGAAATGGATAGAGTTAGATATAGTGGGAATCAGTGAAGTTCAGTGGCAGGAGGAACAAGACTTCTGGTCAGGTGAATATAGGGTTATAAATAAAAAATCAAACAGGGGTAATGCAAGAGTAAAATTATTCAGATAGTGAAGAGAACGAAAATTTAATAGTCATGGGTCACTGGAACTCGATAGTAGGAAAAAGAAGGAAACGTAGTAGGTGAATATGGAATGGGTGTAAGGAATGAAAGAGGAAGCCGTCTGGTAGAATTTTGCACAGAGCATAACTTAATCATAGCTAACACTTGGTTCAAGAATCATAAAAGAAGGCTGTATACATGGAAGCAGCCTGGAGATACTGGAAGGTTTGAGATAGATTATGTAATGGTAAGACAAAGATTTAGGAACCAGGTTTTAAATTGTAAGCCATTTCCATGGGCAGATCTGGACCACAATGTATTAGTTATGAACTGTAGATTAAAACTGAAGGAACTGCAAAAAGGTGGGAATATGAGGAGATGGGGTCCGGATAAGCTGAAAGAACCAGAGGTTGTAGAGAACAACAGGGAGAGCATTAGGGAACGACTGACGAGAATCGGGGAAAGAAATACAGTAGAAAAAGAATGGGTAGCTTTGAGAGAAGGTGGGAATATGAGGAGATGGGGTCCGGATAAGCTGAAAGAACCAGAGGTTGTAGATAACAACAGGGAGAGCATTAGGGAACGACTGACGAGAATCGGGGAAAGAAATACAGTAGAAAAAGAATGGGTAGCTTTGAGAGATGAAATAGTGAAGGTAGCAGAGGATCAAGTAGGTAAGTAAACGAGGGCTGATAGAAATCCTAGGGTAACAGAAGAGATATTGAATTAAATTGACGAAAGGAGAAAATATAAAAAGGCAGTAAATGAAGCAGGCAAAAAGGAATACAAACGTCTGAAAAATGAGATCAACAGGAGGTGCAAAATGGCTAAGCAGGGAAGGCTAAAGGACAAATGTAAGGATGTAGAGTCGCATATCACTAGGGGTAAGATATACTGCCTACAGGAAAATTAAAGAGACCTTTGGAGAAATGAGAACTACTTGCATGGATATCAAGAGCTCAGATGGAAACCCAGTTCTAAGCAAAGAAGGGACAGCAGAAAGGTGGAAGAAGTATATAGTCTATACAAGGGCGATGTACTTGAGGACAATATTATGGAAATGGAAATGTAGATGAAGATGAAATGGGAGATATGATACTGCGTGAAGAGCTTGATATAGAACTGAAAGACCTAAGTCGAAACAAGTCCCCCGGATTAGACAATATTCCATTAGGACTGCTGACAGCCTTGGGAGAGCCAGGATTAACAAAACTCTACCATCTGGTGAGCAAGATGTATGAGACAGGAAAATTACCCTCATACTTCAAGAAGAATTTAATAATTCCATTCCCAAAGATTGCAGCTGTTGACAAATGTGAAAATTACCTAACTATGAGTTTAATAAGCCACAGCTGCAAAATACTAACACGAATTCTCTACAGACGAATGGAAAAATTGGTAGAAGCCGACCTCAGGGTAGATGAGTTTGGATTCCGTAGAAATGTTAGATCACGTGAGGCAATACTGACTCTACGACTTACCTTAGAAAATAGATCAAGGAAAGGCAAACCTACATTTCCAGAGAAAGCTTTAAACAAGGTTGACTGGAAGACTCTCTTTCAAATTCTGAAGCTGGCAGGGGTAAAATACAAGGAGCGAAAGGCTATTTACAATTTACAAATGGCAGTTATAAGAGTAGAGGGGCACGAAAGGGAAGCAGTGGTTGGGAAGGAGGTGAGCAGGGTTGTAGCCTATCCCCAATGTTATTCAATCAGTATATTGAACAAGCAGTAAAGGAAACAAAAGAAAAATTCAGAGTAGGAATTAAAATCCATGGAGAAGAAATAAAAACTTTCAGGTTTGCCGATGACATTGTAATTCTGTCAGAGACAGCAAAGGACCTGGAGGAGAGGCTGAACGGAATGAACAGTGTCTTGAAAGGAGGATATAAGATGGACATCAACAAAAGCAAAACGAGGATAATGGAATGTAGTCGAATTAAATCGGTTGATGCTGAAGGAATTAGATTACGAAATGAGATGCTTAAAGTAGTAAATGAGTTTTGCTAGTTAGGGAGCAAAATAACTGATGATGGTCGAAGTAGAGAGGATATAAAATATAGACTGGCAATGGCATGGAAAGCGTTTCTGGAGAAGAGAAATTTGTTAACATCGAGTATAGATTTAAGTGTCAGGAAGTCGTTTCTGAAATTATTTGTATGGTGTGTAGCCATGTATGGGAGTGAAACGTGGATGATAAATAGTTTAGAGAAGAAGAGAATAGAAGTTTTCAAAATGTGGTGCTACAGAAGAATGCTGAAGATGGGTAGATCGCATAAGGAATGAGGAGGTATTGAATATAACTGGAGGGAAGAGACATTTGTCGCGCAACTTGACTAGAAGAAGGGATCGGTTGGTAGGGCATATTCTGAAGCATTAAGGGATTACCAATTTAGTATTGGAGGGGAGCGTGGAGGGTAAAAATCGTCGAGGGAGACCAAAAGAAGAATACACTAAACAGATTCAGAAGATGGAGTTTGCAGTAGGTACTGGGAGATGAAGAAGCTAGAGTAGCGTCGAGAGCTGCATCAAACCAGTCTCTGGACTGAAAGCCACAACAGCAACAACAACATGAAATAGAAATAAGCATAGACGCTTTAGAATCTATTAAATCCCTACCACAAGGCACGAAACAAACGGATTTAAGGCTAATAAATTGAAAAATGAACAGAGTTTCTGCGCTAGATTTACGTAGCCAACCTAATGCTGAAAATAAAAATGGATCAGACAACACACAACACATTCTGATACCTTTTTCCAGCAAACTCGAGAGAGACGCACTGAAAGCATATCCGCTCACTTTCCGTCTTCTTTTACTCTTCCTGAAAATGGCTGAAGTCCGGAGGTCCTCCGGTGCCTATTGGAGGGAATGGCCGAACCAGTTGGCTATGGCCAACATCACCACGTCAAATCGGAAGTTTTCGAACTATCTGTATTCACGACCAAACCGTGTTCCATCTCTGCCACTACCCCAGAGAAATGAACTACTACAGAAGATCCTCTAATAAGATTCATCTGCTACGTTTGAGCTGCAGATGACCATGCTTTAGGAACACGTGGGGAGAGGGTGTGGGAACATTTCACGCGCTCGGAAACACAGTCACCACACACAAAAAATACAAATGATAAAAAACATACGCTGATATTCTCTACAAAGTGCGTTATCCGTTGGCATGGGGGTGTGCGCAGCACCCTCGGCAGGGCCGCGTCGAAGGAGAAATCCGTGGAAGAGCCGTCTGATTAACTTTTTACCGATGACGAAATTTTGGAAATGAACGAGCAGAGAATTTTACTGCTTCTTATTATGAAACGACTACAATAGTGCCGTTTCAGGCTTAACGACCCGTCGACATCGAGGTCATTAGAGACGGAGCACAATCTCGCATTCTATCAAGGACGGGGATGTAAATCGGCCGTACCCTGTTAAAGAACCATTCCGGGATTTGCCGGCAGCGATTTACACATTAATCAGGATGTTCGGACGCGGGGTCCAACCGTCGTCCACACGAATGCAGTTCCAATGCTCTAACTACTGTGCCATCTCGCTTGGTATTTGCAGCTCTCTGCCGGTAGAGGACTCCAAATTGAAGCGTGTGAAATCGAATAGTGTATCACAACTATGTCGGTGCGTGAGAAACACCACGCTGCAATCGAATTTCAAATTCGAAGAACTCGTCCACACACGGAGCACCACCTCCTTCAGCATAGCAGTGTCAGACCACATAAGAGCGCTGCCACATCTGCAGAAATCTGACGTCCTGGGTTCACTGTAGGACAGTCACGACTTGGCCCTATCGGATTTTCATCTGCTTCCAAGACTTAAAGGGAAAATTCGAGGGCTTCCCTCTGATAAAGATGAAGCGGTGCAAGCAGAGGTGAGCTTGTGACTTCGTCAACAAAGTCAAACGTTCTGCAGTAACGGTATCACCAAACTGTTTCCTCGTTGGTTCAAAAGTGGCTCTGGGCACTATGGGAGTCAACATCTGAGGTCATAAGTCCCCTAGAACTTAGAACTACTTAAACCTAACTAACCTAAGGACATCACATACATCCATGCCCGAGGAAGGTTACGAAACTGCGACCGTAACGGTCGCGCGGTTCCAGACTGAAGCGCCTAGAACCGCTCAGCCACCGCCGCCGGCTTCCTCGTTGGGGGAAATGTGTTAGTCACCAGAGTGACTATGTTGAGAAATAGATAAACAGATATGTAAACGTATCGAACAAAGATGTGGAATGTTAATAACCTTTGTTTTATTATAAAGCTTTAAGGGTTTTCATATAAAAAATTAGGAGGCATTTGTTTTCATTGCGGGCATGTATTTGAAATATAAGCTTTTCGAGTAAGTTCCCACCTAATTGAGCTCGAATTTCACTCACAGCTTACCTTAACATGATCCACGTGTCACACCCTCGTTTAGCTGCAATACTGCACTCGTCTCTGCAGTGGGTTGCGAATCCGTTCACAAATCCTCGTATCGTATCATGAATCTTGGCAAGACTGTACAGTTCACTGTTCTTCAATTTCATCAACGTTAGTGATGTACGTTTCGCTATTGGCACGATAGATGTCGTCTTACAGCAGCAACTAAATGTGGCAGCTTCCCATCGTGCATGTATAACATTCTTCAACAATGTGCCTTGAAAGAAATTTGAGTCCCGGTGGATGGGGCATAATCCAAAAGTTTGCCGTTCAGATATGTTCCTACACACTGGGGAAATATTTCAGACTGAAGTCAGTGACGGCTTGGACCATGCGTTAATGATAACATCGCCGGCCGGGGTGGCCAAGCGGTTAAAGGCGCTACAGTCTGGAACCGCGCGACCGCTACGGTCGCAGGTTCGAATCCTGCCTTGGGCATGGATGTGTGTGATTTCCTTAGGTTAGTTAGGTTTAAGTAGCTCCAACTTCTAGGGGACTGATGACCTTAGAAGTTAAGTCCCATAGTGCTCAGAGCCGAGCCAATGATAACATCGCAAACTGTTTGTCCTTCTGGAAGGTTTTTGCTTCTATTAGCAGATACTTCCGTCTGTGTCAACAACGTTAACTATGATTTTGCACACAGGGAAAAGACAGCGTTTGCATATTTACAATGCGCGCCCGGCTAGCCGCGCGATCTAACGCACTGCTTCCCGAGCGGGAAGGCGTGCCAGTCTCCGGCACGAATCCACCCGGCGTATTAGTGTTGAGGTCCGGTGTGCCGGCCAGGCTGTGGATGGTTTTTAATGCGGTTTTCTATCTGCCACGGCGAATGCAAACTGGTTCCCCTTATTCCGCCTCAGTTACACTATATCGGCGATTCCTGCGCAAACACTGTCTCCACGTACGCGTACACCATAATTACTCAACCACGCAAACATTTGGGGTTACACTCGTATGGTGTGAGACGTTCCCGTGGGGGTCCACTGGGGACCGAACCGGACAATAACCCTGGTTTAGGTGTGGGGCGGCGGTGAGGTGGGTGGACTGCTGTAGCCTGTTATGGGGTTGTGAACTACTAAGCGGGGACGAAGCGTCTCCGTCGTTTCTGGGTCCACGAGTGTATACAATACTTACAATTGTACTATTATTGCTTATTGTAGCCAATAAGTTATGTGCTAATTATAGTGACACAAATAAATGAAAAATGACGACGGAATGAAATAAAGGAGACGGTCGGATTACAAAAGTGAAACACAACGTAATCCTCATATGAATCCTGACGCCTTTCAATCGAATACCACATCCAGACGGGTAAGTGCGATGGGAATTAGCTACATACAATGGGTTAGTTACGGGACACAGTTGTTTAAAATTAGGAATCATATGTGATTAATGACAGTGATAATTAAGTACGATGTTAAACTTCCATGTACAGTGCTTAAAAGAGGAGACAATGAACCAGACAGGGTTTGGATATCTCCATGGAGACTCTCCCTTAATAGCGGTTGTACGCCAATGCGAAAAGCATCGTTAGTTTTTCCTGGACGGTAGTTACGAGTACATACACGTTTTGCGAATGTGTAGTACGGGAGGTCAAATGAAAATACAAAGTGGCTGTACTAGTCACATTTATCATACGGTTTTTTCCGTAGCAAGTTTCTGAGGTTTACACCTGCATCATCGGGTGCGTAGCGTAACCTATGGCAGTGTTTTTGGCCACAAGCTCCTTACCCAATCGTGTTTATATAACATTTATAGTACCATAGGGTGGACAAAATAAAACCCAGAAAATATTTCATGCAGCTTAAGACAGGCAACCCAACATACACCTGCTGTGGACATGGTTGATGTTCGCTGGGTTGCCTGTCTTAAGGAGCATGAAATATTTTCCGGGCTAGTTTTATTTTGTCCTTCCTTTCTAGTCTGTAGTGCCACACGTTACCCAAAAGTGTAACATCTAATACGCCAACGCCATAATAACTGTCATGGGAGTAGCACAGTTTGAAAATACTGCTTCAGTTATAGGTTCTTTTTGTTTTTAAGTAGTTAAAACGCGACCGGTTTCGTGGTCTTACATGCCCATCACCAGCGAGATTAGATGATGATGATGATGATGACGTTTGTGTTTGGGAGCGCTCAAATGCGCGGTTATCAGCGCCCGTACAAATTCCCAACCTTTGCTCAGTCCAGAGTCGCCACATTCATGAATGATGATGGACAACACAGACACTCAGTCATCTCGAGGCAGGTGAAAATTGCTAACCCCGCCGGGATTCGAACCCGGGAGCGAGATTAGAGCGCGTCCAGTACTCGTCCATCACGTCGCTCAGGTTCACATCACAAAGTTATAATATCTGACGATGGGACTGTAAGATCCCGAAACCGGTCGTGTTTTAAATACTGAAAAGTAAAGATAACCTTAGAACTGAAGTAGTATTTTCAACCTCTGCTATAATGTTCAGTAGAGGATGTTCCTCCCCAAGGTTTGTTTGTGTCAAGAAGGTACAATGTTACTAAATATATAGTGGAAAAATATAATTGCGATTGGGTACAGCAGTCTGTATTTTCTGCAGTTACTCGTAGGAGTCAGCTCGATCGTAATCTAAAACACCCGCGTTCAAAGCAAGAGAGGTGTTCATCTAATAAATATTGCTTTTTCCTCCACGCGCTTGGCGACACTGGGATGTAAAATTGGGAGTTATCTCAGTCAAGGTCAGTATCTCAAGCTGCAAATACTCTTTGAGTTTATCCTCTAAATCAATACTCCGCAAGCCACATGACGATGTATGGCGGTGTGTACTTCTTGTAACACTAACGGATACCTCCCTTCCCCGTAACAACCGTGAAGGGCGCGTGAGAACAATGTTTCTCTCTAAACCGAGGTATTGGCTCAATTCCTCGATTTTTCTCATCGTGTTCCTTTTGCAAGACATACGTGGGATGAAGTAAAATATTGTCTGATTATTCTCGGAAATTAGTCTCATCTCTCGCGCGAACTTTACGATCCTTGACAAAACGCGCCGCTCTTCGCCAGATCTCTATTATTTCAATCCTATATGGTGAGGTCCAAGCCTGATGAACTGCACCTTATAGGCAGCTACTTTAGTATTAGTGATTTATATTTCCCTTAACATTCTTCCAATGACTCAGGTCGGCATCTGCTTTTCCTACTATTCGTTTTGTGTTGTCATTCCTCTCTCCTTCGGAGAGATACTCCTAGATGTTTTACGGTAATGACTGTTTCAAGCAGTATGCCTTCAATAGTGTAGTTATACAGCAGTATATTTATTTTCCTGTGGATATGCAATGTGTTACATTTATTTACGTTCAGGAACAACTGACAGTCCCTGCGTCATTCATTAATCCTCTGTATTATCTTCTGCATGTCTTCTGGCATGTCTAGCTTCATATAGACAGGCGCATCACCTGTGAACAGCCTTAAAAAAATGGTTCAAATGGCTCTGAGCACTATGCGACTTAACTTCTGAGGTCATCAGTCGCCTAGAACTTAGAACTAATTAAACCTAACTAACCTAAGGACATCACACACATCCATGCCCGAGGCAGGATTCGAACCTGCGACCGTAGCGGTCACGCGGTTCCAGACTGAAGCGCCTTTAACCGCACGGCCACACCGGCCGTCTAACCTTAAAAAGCTTCCGACACAGTCTACTAGATCATTTACTTACATTATAAACAGTAACGATCCTATCATACTTCCTTGGGGCCTTCCCGAAATTACTTCCCACCGGTGGATTTTGTTCCGTTAAAAGAGTCGTGTTGAGTTCTATCTACTTGGAATCTGGGCTGATAATCGACAAGCTCGTATTTGTTTTCACTAAGCGGCCTTGTGGAACAGAGTCGAATGCCTTCCTGAATTCCCAATACGCATAGAATGAGGCTGTATATAGTATCGAAGGATGTTAAAACCATTGCAATTCTCCACTAACATCTTCAGCAATGGAACTACCATACGGTCAACACCTTTAGGTCTAACATGGATGTAACTCCTACTTCACGGCCGAGTGCAACGAATATGTGCCATAACAATACATTTTACCGCTCATTTCATCAGCGATTGAATTCACGTCCTTATAGCATTCTTAGTCGTTTCCGATTGCTGGACAAAGGAAAACGACGCCGTGGGATTTGCGCTACCTGTAGACGATGCCAAATCGTCAGTGTAGCAAGTCCAGCCCCAATGGAAAATTGCACCGTGAAACCAACACTGTCTATAAGCTGTTCTTTCCGTTACGTGTGTGTGAACAAAATGACGGTTACAGTACTGTGGTAACACTGCGAGGTCTCGTAACACACAATCCACTTCTTCCACACGCTTCACTGTCACAGCATCTTGTCCTGTGATAACCGATATGTCACAGCATGACAATAGCATTTCCAAGAGATCGGTCGCTCTACCCAGTTCAAACCCACTCACATGCAGATACTGCAACATTGACTTTGGTTTTGACGAGGCATACAAGTACTTAATTTCAGGCCCCACCTGTTTTGACGGCACTTCGTCCCCTGACGTTGGCATTTCACCGACATTTCCCAGGAAAGGACGCTGCTGGGTCATTCTGCATTTCATATCTGAGTATTCTTCATCACGCATTGCTCTTCTGCTTTTGTGGACATATTGCGAGTTTTGATTCATTTGGAGCATTTGTTCAACCTCTTGCGATAGTCGCAATCGTATGTGCAGCTGCTTGACAGATGGTAAGTTCCTCGGGCTTATCTTACACAAGCGTTTCCCGTTCTAGCCACTGCGTCTGATAAGGTCCAGCAGACGTCCTCCACATCCTCCAGTGAAACGGACGACATGAAACGGCACTCAAGGGGAATTGTCGTTTGAGCTACAGCACAAGCGCTATGGTTTAGTGGGATAACGGCCGCTCTCTGCACGGTGAAGACAATGCAGGTATCGTGTTCTGTGTGTACGTCAGCAATTTATGAAGGAACGAGTAGTCACGACGTTCCCGTTGATTTTCGTTTTCTAGTTACCCGCATTCACTTATAGCAGCACGTTGTTCGACCTGAGAGTATTTACTTTGCATATTAAGGTAATTTGTTGACGTGTTCTCAATACAAAAAAAAAAATCTAGATCGTGTGTGTAGAGGAGTTCGGTTACTATTGGACGACGAACTGTATCGCACAAGCGTTGTTTCCAAACTTCAGGATTAGTGGAAGAACGTGGCGTACCACTGCAATCAACGATGGAGGAAGAGAACTGGTGACGTGTTCTGAATCAATATAACAGTGCATTTCGGAGTGGCAACAAGGTATCTGTTCCTAGTGAGTTTTCCTGTTCAGAAATTAACTAAATGGAGTGTTGGGGTTGCAGGTACGTAATACTACACTGTGGTTCATCTTGAGATATAATGCTTATTTTGTCTATGTTCAGGTTGTGACAATGTCTGGTCCAAGTAATAAAAGTAAAAACGTTAAAAAGCCACGGCGGTACGTTAGGGCAGTATTGAAAAAAGCAATTTTGGGTTCTACCGGACAAAATAGGTAAAACAAAAGTTAAAATTTAACGGTTCCTTTCTTTAACAGGCAATGATAGAGGCGTCAGGATGTAAATGGCTATAAGATGAACGAGCCATAGAAAGATTCAGGCTTCTAGAAATGACAGTCAGGATTGCAAATGAGGAATATTCTGTTCCAGTTCATTAGGTAACAAACTGAAAGCTTCACGGGGAAATAAGGAATTGACCATGAAATAGTAAAATTGTTCCGAGAACATTTAATATTGAACAAGAAGCAGTATTGCACAGTCATGGTAGGAATTTAGATACCCACGTTATGCATCTACGAGGGCAGTTCAATAAGTAATGCAACACATTTTTTTTTCTGAAACAGGGGTTGTTTTATTCAGCATTGAAATACACCAGGTTATTCCCCAATCTTTTAGCTACACAACACTATTTTTCAACGTAATCTCCATTCAATGCTACGGCCTTACGCCACCTTGAAATGAGGGCCTGTATGCCTGCACGGTACCATTCCACTGGTCGATGTCGGAGCCAACGTCGTACTGCATCAATAACTTCTTCATCATCTGCGTAGTGCCTCCCACGGATTGCGTCCTTCATTGGGCCAAACATATGGAAATCCGACGGTGCGAGATCGGGGCTGTAGGGTGCATGACGAAGAACAGTCCACTGAAGTTTTGTGAGCTCCTCTCGGGTGCGAAGACTTGTGTGAGGTCTTGCGTTGTCATGAAGAAGGAGAAGTTCGTTCAGATTTTTGTGCCTACGAACACGCTGAAGTCGTTTCTTCAATTTCTGAAGAGTAGCGCAATACACTTCAGAGTTGATCGTTTGACCATGGGGAAGGACATCGAACAGAATAACCCCCTCAGCGTCCCAGAAGACTGTAACCATGACTTTACCGGCTGAGGGTATGGCTTTAAACATTTTCTTGGTAGGGGAGTGGGTGTGGCGCCACTCCATTGATTGCCGTTTTGTTTCAGGTTCGAAGTGATGAACCCATGTTTCATCGCCTGTAACAATCTTTGACAAGAAATTGTCACCCTCAGCCACATGACGAGCAAGCAATTCCGCACAGATGGTTCTCCATTGCTCTTTATGGTGTTCGGTTAGACAACGAGGGACCCAGCGGGAACAAACCTTTGAATATCCCAACTGGTGAACAATTGTGACAGCACTACCAACAGAGATGTCAAGTTGAGCACTGAGTTGTTTGCTGGTGATCCGTCGATCATCTCGAACGAGTGTGTTCGCACGCTCCGCCATTGCAGGAGTCACAGCTGTGCACGGCCGGCCCGCACGCGGGAGATCAGACAGTCTTGCTTGACCTTGCGGCGATGATGACACACGCTTTGCCCAACGACTCACCGTGCTTTTGTCCACTGCCAGATCACCGTAGACATTCTGCAAGCGCCTATGAATATCTGAGATGCCCTGGTTTTCCGCCAAAAGAAACTCGATCACTGCCCGTTGTTTGCAACGCACATCCGTTACAGACGCCATTTTAACATCTCCGTACAGCGCTGCCACCTGTCGGAAGTCAATGAAACTATACGAGACGAAGCGGGAATGTTTGAAAATATTCCACAAGAAATTTCCAGTTTTTTCAACCAAAATTGGCCGAGAAAAAAAAAGTGTTGCATTACTTATTGAACTGCCCTCGTAAGTAAAGAAGAATACACAAATTTAGCGTACAAATATGCAGAGCAACTGATACGAAAGCAACAGTTCAGTAAGACAAAAATTATAGCCTCTAAAGACTTATATTATGATTTTATTAGAAGAGTAATTTCTCAGAACGTTTCACTTGGACAACAGCGGTTTTCTTATTACTTAAAAATGAACAAGAACAGTCACAACTGCAACAAACTTCTTTTTGTACGAAGTTATCGGTTTTCGTCTGTATTACACCATCTTCAGACCTCACACCATGACGGTAGACGGTGGCGGTGAACGCAGCAGGCGCTACAACTCCACGAACTCGTTCAGCATATTTGCTAGTGCATACGTAGATTTCTTGTATACTACGTAAAGATTTGAAAGTGAAGGCATAAGTTTAAAGAGCGTTCTGTGACGTCCTGTGGATGATTTAATTCAGTCAAAACTGATCTTCTGGTTGGTGTAGCAAGTACATTGAACCATAACGATTATACCTGACTGCAGTGCAATCAGTTTTTGTATCAGATTACTTCAATTACTTACAAAAATGAAATGCACTACACTTTTTCTGGTCATGGGAAGAGGGTAGATTTCAAAGTTGTATCCCTAGTTCACAATGTTGCTGTTTTGCTCTTCAGTGCAAAGGCTTGTTATCGGCAGCTCTCTGCACTACTCAAAATGGTTCAAATGGCACTGAGCACTATGGAATTTAACATCTGAGGTCATCAGTCCCCTAGACATAGAACTACTTAAACTTAACTAACCTATCGACATCACACACATCCATGCCCGAGGCAGGATTCGAATCTGCGACCGTAGCAGCAGCGCAATTCCAGAATGAAGCGCCTAGAACCCCTCGGCCACAACGGCCGGCTCTACACTACTCTATCCTTCGCAACCCTCTTTATTTCTGTTTTCCTACTGCAATCTGGGTACTACTGCACCTGCTTATTGCAGTCAAGCCTTAGTTTCCGTTTACGACTTTTAGCTAACACACCTCGTTCCACTACTAAATTAAATATTTCTTGATTCCTTAGGACGTTTCTAGTTAACCATTGGCAACATTTAGTGAAATTGTGCTATAAATTTCTTTTCTCTGCATTCCAATAGCGTACCATGTTATCAGTTATCTGATCTATCCATTTAATCTTCAACGCTTTTCTGAAGCACAGCATCTAAAATACTTCAAATCTCTTCCCGTCTGAACTGCCGTCTGTCACTTTTCACTAAGGTACAAGGCTACATTCTAGGCAAACACCTTCAGGCAAGGCTTCCCAATATTTACATTTGTATCCCATCTCAATAAATTTGTGTTCCGACTGATGCTTTTCTTGGAATTGCCAGTCAAATTCGACTATGATCAGTTCATTTTACTGTCCAAATAAGGAAACTGATCTACTACTCATAGTGCTTAATTTCGTAATCAAATTTCTTATTGTCGCCCAGTTTGATTCCACTACATTCGTTCTCTCCACACCCTTGTTGTATTTAGTTGATATTCACCTTATGACATATATTCTAGACACTATCCAATTCGTTCAACTGCTCTTGCAAAGCTTTTGACACTTTAACAGAATTGTAATGTCATTATCAAACCTCACATATTTTCTTTCCCCTGAGCTTCAATTCCTTTACGTTTTCTTCACAACTTGTTCAAAGTACAGATTGAATAACACTGCGGAAAGACTACAAGCCTATGTCACTCCCTTCTCAACCACTGTTTCCCTTTTAGGTCTTCGACTCATAACTGCAGCCGGTTTCGTTGAAGATACCATTTAACTCCCCAAATGGTTCAAATGGCTCTGAGCACTGTGGGACTTAACATCTGAGGTCTTCAGTCCCCTAGAACTTAGAACTACTTAAACCTAACTAACCTAAAGACATCACACATATCCATGCCCGAGGCAGGATTCGAACCTGCGACCGTAGCTGTCGCACGGTTCCAAACTGAAGCGCCTAGAACTGCTCGGCCACACCGGCCGGCATTTAACTCCCCATCTCTTATCTGTGCTACTTTCAGAATTCCAAATAGTATGTTAAATAAACGTTACCAATACGGTTAGTAGAACAGCCGCACAGCATTACAACCGTCAGCACGTTTAATACGTTGTTGGTTAACACGCAGGAACATTTCAGAATTAGAACAGAAAAAATATAATTGGGTTTTAAGCTTTGCGGGAGGAATTGAGTCCAATACCGCCACCAGTAACCTCGAAGCTATAAAATTCCACTTATTTATTTCATATGCAGCACAGCATGCCACTGTCAGAAGTGAATGCCGCAATGTCTCTGACAGGAGTGAATTTTACCATGTCGCCCTGAAAAGCGAGAAACAATAATGGACACATGAAATGTTCTGCTAGGTCAGTATTTCTTAAGAAACACCAGCCGATAAGAGGGAGGCCATACCGATACACATCTAAATTACTTTTAAATATTTCCGTGGAGTAAATTCCAGCCCTCTTGTCCTAGGCAGTCTTGTCTCGATTTGAAACTACTGTTATAAACTCTATTTGTAACCATTATGTCTTACTCTAATTACCTCTGATTTTGGATTTGCTGAGACAATACTTCGGCGCAAATTTTGTTACCTGATTCTGTGTTTCTCATAGTATTAGGGTGAAAGTAAACCAGGAGTAACTGACACACGCAAATTGAAGTAGATATTCTCGACGTAACAAAGCAGCTTAAATCACTTAATAAAGGCATGGCCTCTGGTCCAGATTGTATACCAGTCAGGTTCCTCTCAGAGTATGCTGATAAAATAGCTCCATATTTAGCAATTATATACAACCACTCGCTTACAGAAAGATACGTACCTAAAGACTGGAAAATTGCTCAAGTCACACCAATACCCAAAAAGGGAAGTAGGAGTAATCCGCTGAATTACAGGCCTATATCACTAACGTCGATTTGCAGTAGGATTTTAGAACATATACTGAATTCGAACATTATGAAGTACCTCCAAGAAAACGATTTATTGAAATATAGTCAGCACGGATTCAGAAAGTATCGTTCTTGTGAAACACAACTAGCTCTTTATACTCATAAAGTAATAAGTGCTATCGACAGGGGATATCAAATTGATTCCATATTTTTAGATTTTCAGAAGGCTTTTGACACCGCCTCACAAGCGTCTTCTAATCAAACTGCGTGCCTACGGAATATCGCCTCAGTTGTGCGACTCGATTCTTGATTTCCTGTCAGAAAGGTCACAGTTTGTATTAATAGAAGGAAAGTCACCAAGTGAAACAGAAGTAATATCCAGCGTTCCCCAAGGAAGTGTTATAGGCCCTATATTGTTCCTAATCTCTATTGACGACATAGAAGACAATCTGACTGAGTAGCCGCCTTAGATTGTTTGCAGATGATGCTGTCATTTACCTTCTTGTAAAGTCATCAGATGATCAAAACGTCTTGGAAAATGGTTTAGATAAGATATCTGTATGGTTGACCATGTATAAAGAAATGTGTGAAGTTATTCACATGAGTACTAAAAGAAATCAGATAAACTTCGATTACGCGATAAGTCACGCAAATCTGAGGGCTGTAAATTCAACTAAATACTTAATGATTACAATTACAAATAACCTAAATTGGAACGATCACATAGATAATAATGTGGGTAGAGCAAACCAAAGACTGCGATTCGTTGGCAGAACACTTAGAATGTGCAACAGGTCTACCAAAGAGACTGCTTACACTACGCTTGTCCGCCCTATTCTGGAGTACTGCTGTACCGTGTGGGATCCGCATAAGGTGGGACTGACGGATGACATCGAAAAAGTAGAAAGAAGGGCAGCGTGTTTTGTATTATCGCGACATAGGGGAGATACTGTCACAGACATGATACGTGACTTGGAGTCGCAATCATTAAAACAAAGGCGTTTTTCGTTGCGACGAGATCTTCTCATGAAATTTCTACCACCAGTTTTCTCCTCCGATTGCGAAAACATTCTGTTGGCACCCACCTACATAGGGAGAAATGATCATCACATTGAAATAAGAGAAATCAGGGCTCGCACGGAAAAATTTAAGTGCTCGTTTTTCCCGCGTGCCGTTCGAGAGCGGAACGGTAGAGAGACAGCATGAAGGTGGTTCATTGAACCCTCTGCCAGGCACTTTATTGTGAATAGCAGAGTAATCACTTGGATGTAGATGTAGATGTAGTAAATACTAAGAACATTACGCAACCATAGAAGTGGTAACGAAACTACACTCCTGGAAATGGAAAAAAGAACACATTGACACCGGTGTGTCAGACCCACCATACTTGCTCCGGACACTGCGAGAGGGCTGTACAAGCAATGATCACACGCACGGCACAGCGGACACACCAGGAACCGCGGTGTTGGCCGTCGAATGGCGCTAGCTGCGCAGCATTTGTGCACCGCCGCCGTCAGTGTCAGCCAGTTTGCCGTGGCATACGGAGCTCCATCGCAGTCTTTAACACTGGTAGCATGCCGCGACAGCGTGGACGTGAACCGTATGTGCAGTTGACGGACTTTGAGCGAGGGCGTATAGTGGGCATGCGGGAGGCCGGGTGGACGTACCGCCGAATTGCTCAACACGTGGGGCGTGAGGTCTCCACAGTACATCGATGTTGTCGCCAGTGGTCGGCGGAAGGTGCACGTGCCCGTCGACCTGGGACCGGACCGCAGCGACGCACGGATGCACGCCAAGACCGTAGGATCCTACGCAGTGCCGTAGGGGACAGCACCGCCACTTCCCAGCAAATTAGGGACACTGTTGCTCATGGGGTATCGGCGAGGACCATTCGCAACCGTCTCCATGAAGCTGGGCTACGGTCCCGCACACCGTTAGGCCGTCTTCCGCTCACGCCCCAACATCGTGCAGCCCGCCTCCAGTGGTGTCGCGACAGGTGTGAATGGAGGGACGAATGGAGACGTGTCGTCTTCAGCGATGAGAGTCGATTCTGCCTTGGTGCCAATGATGGTCGTATGCGTGTTTGGCGCCGTGCAGGTGAGCGCCACAATCAGGACTGCATACGACCGAGGCACACAGGGCCAACACCCGGCATCATGGTGTGGGGAGCGATCTCCTACACTGGCCGTACACCACTGGTGATCGTCGAGGGGACACTGAATAGTGCACGGTACATCCAAACCGTCATCGAACCCATGGTTCTACCATTCCTAGACCGGCAAGGGAACTTGCTGTTCCAACAGGACAATGCACGTCCGCATGTATCCCGTGCCACCAAACGTGCTCTAGAAGGTGTAAGTCAACTACCCTGGCCAGCAAGGTCTCCGGATCTGTCCCCCATTGAGCATGTTTGGGACTGGATGAAGCGTCGTCTCACGCGGTCTGCACGTCCAGCACGAACGCTGGTCCAACTGAGGCGCCAGGTGGAAATGGCATGGCAAGCCGTTCCACAGGACTACATCCAGCATCTCTACGATCGTCTCCATGGGAGAATAGCAGCCTGCATTGCTGCGAAAGGTGGATATACACTGTACTAGTGCCGACATTGTGCATGCTCTGTTGCCTGTGTCTATGTGCCTGTGGTTCTGTCAGTGTGATCATGTGATGTATCTGACCCCAGGAATGTGTCAATAAAGTTTCCCCTTCCTGGGACAATGAATTCAATTTCCAGGAGTGTATTTCAAATGAAAGTGCTGAAGTGTTGGTCCTCATGGCTGCCGCTATGTTCGTAACAAGATTCTGATATTATGTTATGCAGGCAGAGTGCCTCGCTAACGTGGAGTAACGCTTCCTCTTCAACAGCCTATTCTGATCCGAGTCCATACTATACGACTGCGTGCGGCCTAGTTACTCCCTAAGCGTGGATTAGTAACTTGATGGCGTGGAGCGCTTAGCTTGGCAGCTAAGCCGAGGCCGTTTGCGTAATGCATATGGTTCGCTCTACAAGCGCCACTGTGACATAGTGCTGCAATATGGGAAGTGAACCCGTGGATTGCATCTACACTCCTGGTATCACCGTCCACATTAACAGTATATATTTTACCTGCGGAAATCAATTTACACAATTGTTCTACTTTGGCATCGCCTGAGTACTATTCTCGAGGATTAGGTACTCTACAGCAGATCATTCACTCCACATTATTACATCATTACCATCAAACCAATAGTCTTAACACTCGTGGTAATCACCGGCCAAATTTGCGCCCGCCTCTGAGCGACAGGGTTTAAACCTTTCATGCAGCCACTAAGATTTAAGTTTCTCGTAGTTTGCGTAAACCGACTAAACTTGATACTGGTATTGTCGTTTCAATAATTTCACAGCAAATTTCTTTCCCAAATTTAAAGTTTCATAAAACTGTTACTATTAGAAAGCCTTTTTTTAAACTCAGAGAATTTCTCTCAGGTGCAAGAAATTGAAATAAACGTACATGAAATAGAATTAAAATGCAAGCGTAATAGATTTGAAAGCATGTAAACTGCATAGCATTGTAGTTTTAGTAGTGGGATTCAGCACGATGACTTGTTTGATGCAGCTCTCCACGCAGCTCCATCCTCTGTAAAGCTCTTCACTTCCGAAAAACTATTTCAACTTACATCCTGCTCAATCTGCTAACTGTATTCGTCCCTTGGTCTCCATCTGCAATTTTTACACCATAAACTTCATTCCACTACTCCTTCCGGCTTCAAGATTTGTCCTTGCAACCGACTTCTTCTTTTAGTCAACTTGTGCCTAAATTTCTTTCTTCCCCAGTTCGAGTCAGTACCTCTCGGAACGCATCTCATTTTCGACAATCTACCGTAGCACCACATTTAAAAATCTTTTATTTTCATCTTATCTGAATTGCTTATCGTCCCACATTCACTTCCGTGTAAGGCTACACTCCAGAGTAATAGCTTCAGAAAAGATTTCCTGTGACTTAAATGTAAATTAGATGGAAAGAAATTTCTTCTTTTCAGAAACGCTTTCCTTGCTATAGCCAGTCTGCAGTTTATATAATCTCAACTTTGGCCGTCATCGGTTATTCTGCTGCCCAAATAGCGAAACTCATCGATTTCTGTTAGCGTCTCATTTCCTAATTTAAATTCTTCAGCATCACATAATACAATTTCAGGCGATCAGTTTAAGTATAGGATAACTGCTATTATAATAAAAAAAATGGTTCAAATGGCTCTGAGCACTATGGGACTTAACTTCTGAGGTCTTCAGTCCCCTAGAACTTAGAACTACTGAAACCTAACTAACCTAAGGACATCACACACATTCATGCCTGAGGCAGGATTCGAACCTGCGACCGCAGCGGTCTCGCGGTTCCAGACTGCAGCGCCTAGAACCGCTCGGCCACACTGGCCGGCTATTATAATATGTATGCGACATGTTTTATTATAAAAATGGCATACCAAATATGATTTTGGACATATTCGCTTAACGTACATCTAAATCTGCTGAATAAATCGGATCCACTGAGGTTTGCGCCTAGCTCTTCGCACGACTGTTACATGGTATGATGACTTTATAATCGAGTATCAAACTAAACTGTAACAGTGATGAAGGCCACAAATTCTCTGTCCTTAAATTGTTCATCTGTGCACCTCTGATAACAAAAACAGGTACCTGACACACCGAAAAAAGAAAAATCTACATTATTATAAATTATTTTAGTACAATATACTATAGTCCTTTTTACCAGTTTTCTTAAAGTTGCAAAGCATCTTCAGTTGCAGAGCAACCAGTCAGGTTCTTAATCTACACATACCGTTGAGAGGTCCGTAAGTGACCTATGAATGCAGTCAAAAGCATATGAAACTGACTGGCTGTCCTGCAACCGCGTCAGAGGACGTTCTCTAACCGAACGAAACCGGTTATCAATGTGGAAAACGAGTGACAGTAAGACATTAACATATGTTACACTGTTATAAATTCGTAGTCTTCCGCGACCAGACTAAGTCGACATAAAACTTTTCTAGGTACGGTACCGAGTCATATTGTATAAAACTACTGCTGGAGAAAACCAACGTTTCGGCCACGGTTTCAGCGGCCTCCTTCTTCTACTGATCAAACTTGTCCATCGGCCTATAACTGTTGCTCGCTGGTGCCAATAGTTAGCTGTTTTCCGTCAGCTGAAATGTTACGCGGAAGGTTGATGTAGGCTGCTGTCCTTTCTTATGTGGACGTTTGGTTGTCAGGCCTTTTTCTCGTCGTTATTTTTTATTGCCAACATATATTCAGCTGATATACCATCTTGAACGTGTCACTGTCTGTATGTCGAACACCTCCTCGATATAACTTTAATGCAAATGTGTAGAATGTGGTGTGGCCCTGCCGTTGAGAACTGGATCCATTTGTCTTTGGCCGACCTTATTAATTCATCAGATTTCCCCGTCGGCTTGTAGATGGCGTACTTCACGTCATATATTTTCGTCGTGTTACGTCTGTATCTGTCCGTTACTGCTTACAAGGGTATAAAATGAACTGAAGTTTTGCCAGACGCGGTCTCCCTCATCATTGTTCTCGATATCAACCGAGATATATCATCTTAATATCCACTACAGGCAGTGCGCTCTGTGGATGTTGCTAACGTGTTTCAATATCGCCCCTCTTTTTACGCCTTTCAATTTGAAAAAAGAAATTAAAAGAGCAAAATCCAGAGGGTGCGAAAATATTAATCTGTGAACGCATATTCTTATAAGTTTTATAATTCCAATAAATAAATTATTATAGCATTATCTACTGTGAAGAGTGTTCAAATAAAACCTTCAGGAAATATTATAAACTGAAAAAGTTTACGACCGATTCTACCCGAACTGCCCCTACGCACCTATCAAACCTTTTCTCCGGTTTTTACTTTCATTTTGAGAATTCTCGCTGTAGTTGTGTGGACTATCTGTTTAGCAATAAGTTATCTGACGACGGCCTAAGAAGCCGAAGCCGGTTCATAGCGGATTAATAAATATTATTGTGGAACATTAAGACGTCGTATTCAAGTTATTAATATTTCTACTATCCCTGTGTGGCTCGTAACTCAGACGCCAATGAAAGTTAATTGACTATCTTCCTCTGTTGCCATCGAAAACTGCGTAGAAATTTACAGGAACAAATGCGCTTTAGGAAAGGACGCTCCACAATAGATGCAGTTTTTATTCAACATAAAATAATAGCAAAAAGTTTTTAATAATGACAATAGACACAAACTTTGGGAAATAATGAAGAATCGCGGATATCCAAAGCATCTGGTAATTGCGACAAAAAGTTTGTATCAAAACACAAATATCACTCTAGCTCTCAATGGTAAAACAAATAATGAGATACCAACTAACAAAGGGATACGACAAGGCTGCTGTATTTCTCCAACTTTTTTTAACATCTACATTAATGAAATAATACACATATGGAAATCAGAATTTCAGAAAGGTATCTATCTAAGCAGGAACATTCTTTTAAATAATTTACTGTATGCTGATGATGCAGTGATCCTCGCAGATAAGCGCAAAATTTAAAATGGAAATTTCCCCTTCACAGGGAAGGAATCAATTAAAAGCAAAGTAGTCATAGATCAGGAGATTTTAGAACAAGTTAACCATTTCAGTTACTTTGGCTGTGAAATGACATATGGCTACAGCAGAGATACTGAAATTAAGCTTAGTAAATTCAACCGGGTATGTGGAACAATTAACAGAAACCTAAAAAAACGAAATCAGGAAAAACACTCAAATAATTTTACAAAACTGTTGCAGTTCCCGCACTGCTCTATCGAAGTGAGACCTGTGTGATTACCAAGAAGCAAGAAAGCCGGATTCAGGCACAAGAAATGAAATTCCTTAGCAGTGTTAAGGATTGTACAAGAGAAGGCAGGCTAAGAAATCAAGATATTAGAGAAAAACTGCAAATCTTTAGCCTCAATGATAAAATTCGAGATTACAGAAGAAAATGGAACGAACACCTACAAATATTGGAGAGTGAGAGATTTCTCTTAAAGGTAAGAAATTATAAGTGCCATTGGAGAAGAGACAGAAGAAGATTCCGACAGAGATGGGTACCGTAACAGGCAATTCCTCCCTAATACCTGAAGAGAAGATGGTTCAAAGTGGCTCTGAGCACTATAGGACTTAACATCTGAGGTCGTCAGTCCCCTATAACTTAGAACTACTTAAGCCTAACTAACCTACGGACATCACACACATCCATGCCCGAGGCAGGGTTCGAACCTGCGACCGTAGCGGTTGCGCGGTTCCAGACTGAAGCGCCTAGAGCCGCTCGGCCACACCGGCCGGCGAAAAGAAGATGAAATTTACCGGAGGGGAAAAAGCTATTTTAGTTGAGCAACTCTTTTATTAGCATGATCGCTTTTGATTAATAAATAATAATTCTCAGTTTTCACCTTGAAATACATTCTAAGGGCAAAAAAGACCGGTGCAGCATGAAGGTATTATTTCAATAGGGCGGTAATTGGTGGATGTGGTGCACGTGTAGATACATAGAAATGATTACAATTTCAGGAAAATTAAATGATTTATTTAAGAGAACGAGATTCAGAAGTTGAGCATGTCAGTAACGCGTTGCTCTACTTCTGACTTCTCATTGGTCATGGGTGTTTAATTTGGAGCAAGATTCATCACTGAAGACAATACTGTTCCACTGTTCCGGTCAGTGAGATTCCAGGACCAAGATGTGTCCAGAGACGACGCAGAACGTCTGCAGCTTTATGTGCAGGGTGCTGCGACCGACTCGGGGTTCTGACTGTTTAAAACAACAGTTGGACAGAATTTGGCTTGATATCGCTCAGGAGGGCATCCAACGACTCTAGCACGCGATGCCAAACTGAATAACTGCTTTCGTAAGGGCCAGAGGTGGACCAACATATCATGGCTTGGTCAGTTTGTGAAGCTTGTACTCTTGAATAAATTATCGAATTTTTCTCAAATTGTAATAGTTTGTTTGTCTGTACATGTAGGTCACATCTACCGATTTCCGTTCCATTCGTATTATTCTCTCGTGATGGGTCATTTTGATTGTCTTATAGTGTATTTCACTGGGATTATAACGAAACAAATACATTTTACGTGGAACACTTATACAACGAGTGTCCATACGTCTAGTAGATGTTGAATATATAGGACACTGAGTCCACTGCCCTTTGCACGAAGTGCTACACGAGTAATTTGACTACCATCGATCTTGATTGATTTGTTAAACCTGTCTTTCCCCTCTTCTTAATGCTCACGATTCTACGAGAAACGGTTGAATTTCTTATTGATCGAGGACAATGATTAACTATCAAGAATTGACGAGTTACATGTATTCTTTCTTGGCGCCTACCTAAAGAATACCTCTAAAATCCCTCCATTACACAGTTCGTGGAAAGTTTTAATTGCTTAATTTGGTCTGACACGTCCATCCATTCTTTTGTGCATGAGAAGGATCTCATCGTAAGGCTAGCTACTTTGCTATAAGCTACGTCGGAGACCACCGACTTTTACGATATTCTACCCTACGTCGAGACCGAAGCCATTACAGACTGCCATATGGTTCAGGGAAGCAGTGCTTGAGAAGGGAGTGAGACAGACTGTAGCCTATCCCCAGTAGTATTCAATCTGTACATTGAGAAGGCTGTGAAGGAGAGGCGGGGCAATTTAGGAAATGCAATTAAAGTTCGTAGAAAAGAATTAGAAACGTTGCGGTTTGCAGAGGACTTTGTAATTCTGTCAGATACAGCGAAAGATTCGGAACTGCATTTTAACAGAATGTTCCAATGGTTCCAATGGCTCTAAGCAGTATGGGACTTAATATTTGAGGTCATCAGTCCCCTAGACTTACAACTACTTAAACCTAACTAACCTAGGGACATCGCACACATCCATGCTCGAAGCAGGATTCGATCCTGCGACCGTAGCAGAAGCGTGGTTCCGGACTGAGGCACCTAGAATCGCTCGGCCACAGCGGCCGGCCAACAGAATGTCTTGAAAGCAGGATATAAGATGAATTTTAACAAAAGCCAAACAACGGTAATGGAATATAGTCGAATTAAATCAGGTGATATTGAAGCAATTAGATTATGAAAATAGACAAATGTAGTAGATTAGATTTGCTACTTAGGTGGTAAAATCAATTATCATGTGTGAGGTAGAGAGGATATAAAATATAGAATGGAAATGCCAAGAAGAGCCTTTATGAAGAAGAGCAATTTGTTAACCTCGAATATTAATTTAAATGTTTGGCAATTTTGTGAAGGCATTTGTCTGGGATGTAGTCTTGTACGGAAGTGAAATGTCGACGGTAAACATTTCACTTAATAAGAGAATAGATGTTTTGAAATGTGGTACTACAGAAGAATGCTGAAGATTCGATGGGTAGATCGCCTAAATAATGAGGAGGCACTGAATAAGATTATCGAGAGAAGCAATGTATGTCATAACTTGACCAAAAGATGGGTTCGTTGATAGAACAAAATCTGTGACAGGAAGGGACCATCAGTTCAGGATTGAAGGAAAGTGTAAAGCGTAAGAATTGAAGAGGAAGACTAAGAGATGAATATAGTAAAGTGATCCCGAAGGATGTAAGTTGCAGTAATTATTAGGAGACGAAGAGGCTTTCGCAGTGTACAGTAGCATGCAGAGCTGCATCAGATCAGTCTTCGAACTGAATACCACAACACACAACAAAAATCATTTTTCAATACTGCTTTTTGTGTAGCCCAGAGTTTCATTAGACATTACATTTGTTCTTATCCACAGAGTGGTAGCTTATAGTATGTACATCCTGTGATGTCCGTTACCTGTATGTTTTCGGATACAAACAATGATCTGTTTCCTATATGTTTCTGGATATAAACAATGATCTATTTTTAATCTAAGTTCCTTTACATCCCACCATATGCCAAACAAACATTTTAATATTAACGTCGGAAAAACTGTTTATCTTCTATTCATAAAAGTCAAATGGCTCGCAATCGGGACGGGTGGAGTACAGATCTCAGTCCGGTCAATGGGATTAATGTTTTCCGTATTTACCACAAATCGATTTCCGTGAATGCCACTATGATTCTTCGCTTCTGTTCCGTCTATAATGCCATCGGGATTGAGACGTTCAGAAACGATCTTGTTTTCTTCCACACTTATTTGCTGTTATATTCTGCTCCAGTTTGATGCCATTGTTTAGTTTTTGTACAAAATTGTGTCTATTGGAGTGCTCATTATTAGGCTGTATATTTCAGCATTCAGTGAGAAATTCGTGACTGTCCATGTTGTACACCTTCTTACAACGTGAACATGAAACTTCTTCGTGTCTTAAACTTCGCAGAGCTTTATCACGAGCAACTCTAACGACATGGCGTAAGAAGAACGCCAGCACTAATCGGCCATTATGAGGAAGCTTCCAAATAACCGATAGAGTTGCTGGGTGTATATATATGGCCACCGTTCTCAGCAACCCGAGTCCTTAATGAGATTACTTAGAGGCACCTCAAAGTTCTCCCACGTATGCGTTCCTCTGCCATGAGATAATACGGCAAAGGCTTCATTAATCTATTGCTGAGTAACTAGCACAAATGTAAGCTTATCAACAAACTGAGATAGAAGCGACCAATCAGCGAAGTGCAACTTAAAGATGTAACTAGAAAAGGGAAGGTTGGCCAGGAGATCGCATCCCCTGACGCTCCGACTTGGGAAGTAATTAGAATTACTGGACTATTTTTCTGTGTACGCTACTCATCCCCATTTTTCATTAAATTGTTAGAATACTTATTTCAGTGGTTCGCTGACAGTGTCTCACCCGACAAGGTGTAAGAAAATCCCCAAAACTCCTCTGGAAAATCGACACTTACAGAAGCGGGAAACTGAATTTGTTCTCAAGATTCCGTCATCACAGGAAAGCTGTACAAGTTATGGCAAACCTCTAGGATCAAAACTGTCCAGATCTTAGAGGATTCATAAAACAATGTCCAAAGTGTATGTTTAGAATTTTATTTACATAAACAACTAGTATCTTCTCGCAACTCGTAGCAACTGTTCAATGTGACGACCACAAGTTTCAATTTATGCATTACAAAAAATTCTTCAACCTTCTCTCAAATTTACCAGTTATCTGTATTAAAAATTGTCGATGCACTTTTGTAGTTAATTCTATATTAACACCAGTTCAGGGCTATCCGTAAACATCTCCGAGGACTCAGACGATGACTGGGCAAAAGCTTACAAGGCACGCAACATCGGAACCTCTGCTTCCCTATCGGTGCGCTTTGCAATTACGCCACAGGGCGTATCATGAATCGAAACTAGGAGAAAGCTCAGTCCACTGATATGAATAATTTTTAAGGCTCACTACCTCAGTTGATAAAAACAGAATCCTTTTAGGATCAGTCTGTTATCCGTCTACCCGTCTCTCTCTTTCGCCGGCTCTCAAATCCGCTTTTTTTCCGGACGACTGGATGTACCAAGTTGAAATTTACGTCCCATACTAAGATCCGCCAGTCCTTTGTGATGTATAACATTTATAGTTCTAAGTCAATGCAATAAAAACACACTCACTCATCAACACCTAGAGGGTACTTCCCGTTGACCTAGAATCCTGAAATTTGACATGCGGTAAGGTTTCACATTAGAGGTAAAGGAAAAATTTTAAAAAAAATAGCTAATTGGGAATTATACCACTTTCAAATATTTTTTGCGGCTGTAAACGTACATTGTATTCGTAATCCGTCATAAACCTCAGGAACTACTGTCAGATCTTTATATGGCTTTCAGTAACAAATAGATTGACAGAAGAGGTATCTCTGTGTGTATAATTTACAAGTGTTTTATGCTAATTGGTTGAGCTACAAAGAAGTGAATTCCCCTCTTGCTAAGAAAACGATCCCTCTGCCCTCTAGCATTAACAGGCGTAAGGCTGACCAACTAGCGACCGACGTCGTGGGGTGCTGCGTTGTCCTTCTGGAATTGCCCAAGTTCGTCGAAATGCACAATGGACATGAATGTATACGGGTTATCAGACACGGTGCTTACGTACGTGTCACCTATCATGGTCGTATCTAGACGTGTCAGGGGTCTCACATCACTCCAACTGCACACGCCTTGGACCGTTACAGACTCTCCATCAGCTTGAGCAGTCCCATGCTGACATGCAGAGTCCATGGATTCATGTGGCTGTCTCCATACCCGTACATGTCCATTCACTCTAAACAGTTTGAAACGAGGCTCGTCCGACCAGGGAACATGTTTCCAGTCATCAACTGTCAAATGTTGGTGTTGACTGGCTCAGGTGAGGCGCAAAGCGTTGTGTCGTTCAGTCATCAAGGGTACACGAGTAGCCCTTCGGCTTCGAATGCCCATACCGATGAAGTTTCGTCGGCTGGTTCGCAAGCTCACACTTGTTGATGGGCCGGCATTGAAACCTGCAGCAATTTGCGGAAGGGTTGCACTTCTGTCACAGTGAACGATTCTGTCGAGTCGTCGTTGGTCCAGTTCTTGCAGGATATTTTTCCGGCCTCAGCGATGTCTTAGATCAGATGTTTTACCGGATCTCTGGTATTCACTTGTG
Source organism: Schistocerca piceifrons (assembly GCF_021461385.2). Classification (NCBI taxonomy): domain Eukaryota; kingdom Metazoa; phylum Arthropoda; class Insecta; order Orthoptera; family Acrididae; genus Schistocerca; species Schistocerca piceifrons. Next base: position 1,019,949,942 of record NC_060139.1, on the reverse strand, counting down.
AAATAGTCGTACGGAAAAATCTCCACTTTATCGCTACCTCGGAGATTCCATGTCCCATCGCTCGTGCGCCGACTATAACACAACATTCGAATTTACTTGACTCTTGATAACCTTCCACTGTAGCAACACTAATCGGTCTAACAACTGCGCCAGACACTTGTTGTCTTATAGAGGCTTTGCCGACCGGAGCCGTATTCTGCCTGTTTACGTATCTCTGTATTTGAATAGGCATGCCTATATCAGTTTCTTTGGCGCTTCAGTGTAAGATCAGTCACTACTATGAAACAGGAATAGTCAAAATAAAATTGAAATCTGTTAATGACAGTTTATTATTGCAAGTTACGGACAGTTAAGGAACGCTAAACCATTATATAACAGTGTATGAAACTCAGGAAAGCAGTTTCCATGCAAATATGCGTTACATTTGCAGCACGATTTGACAGTTTTATTTTCACGAACAGCACATCCGCTTCGGCCCGACCAGTGACAGCTATATCTGTTATTACAGAAACAGGTACAGTCATCCTCATTTGCTGCTGTGACGGAGCTCTCGTTTGCACTCAGGTGATTCATGTGAAAAGTTTCCGACGTAATGAAGGTCGCACGACGGCAATAACGGTCTATGATCGCGGAATGGTAGTTGGAGTTAGATGCATGGGACATTCCATTTCGGAAGTCGTCAGGGAATTCGGTACTCCGAGATCAACAGTGTCAACAGTGATCCGAAAATACCCAATTTCAGGCATTACCTCTAGCCATGGTCAACGCAGTGTGTGGCGACCTTTACTCAGTGACCGAGAACAGCGGCGTTTGCATAGAGTTGCAAATGCTAACAGAAAAGCAACACTCCATGACAGAACTTCTGAAAGTAATATGGGACATACTACGAACGTATCCATTACGACAGTAAGGCGAAATTTGGCGTTAATGCGGTAAGGCAGCAGACGACCGACTCTAGTGCTTTTGGTAACAGCAACACACCACCTGCAGTGCCTCTCCTAGGCTTTTGGCCATATTCGCTGGACCATAGATGACTGGAAAACCGTCGTCTGAACAGGTGAGTCCCGATTCCAGTTGGTAAGAACCGACGATATGGCTCGAGCGTGGCGCAGACCCCCACGAAGCCATTGATCCAAGCTGTCAACAAGGCACTGTAGAAGCTGGTGGTGCCTAATAGTGTTGTGAGCTCTGTTTACATGGAATGTACTGTGTCCTCTGGTCCAACTGAACCCGATAATTCAATGGAAATGGTTTTGTTCAGCTACTTGGAGGCCATTTTCAGCCATATATGTATGGATGACAGTTGTTCGGTTTGTAGAACATTCTGGTCAGTTTGAGGGAATTATTTTGCCATCCACACCGATATGAATAGCACCGAACATTTATGGGTGATAATCGAGAGATCAGTCGTGCACAAAATCGTCCACTGTCAACATTTTCACAATTATGGACGGCTAAAGATGGATCATAGCTCAATATTTCTCCAGGGGACTTCCAAGCACTTTTTGAGTTCATGCTACGCCGGGCAAAAGGACATCCGACACAGTATTAATGGGTGTGCCATGATATTTGCAACCTCGGTGTACGCGTTAAACGTACACTGACGGAAAAAAATCGCGACATATACGGAAGTGGGTAGGCGTGTTTCTATGTCTAAACCATGAGGTATTTTAAAATTTCTTATGACTCACATAAGACTGGCGCTAGTAGCTCCACTACGAGGTTGCAAATCAGGTTTGCTTTTACTACACGCTGAAGCCGTCGTGAGCATTAGCCGCCTTTGAGACTGGCTGAGATGAGTTGATGTTTGTCATCGGCGCCTTTAAGACGACAAAGACGTCATTATCAACACTTCACTGAGGTTGAATGAGATCGTGTAATAGGGCTACGAGAAGGTGGCGTTCCTTCTTCGATAGTGCAGGAAGGCTTGGTAGGAACGTAGGCACTGTACAAGATTACTCTGGCAGCGGTGGTCACGAGAACGTACGGCCGCAAGAAGACCGGGCTCCGCCGCAAGAAGACCGGGCTCCGGACGGCCACGTGGCACTGACCGAGAGGGAAGGCCATTGTGATCGGCGTTTGGTTCCGGCGCATTGTGATGCATCTGCAGCAGCAATTGACACCACAGTGACACAACGAGTTGGCTTTTTTTTTTTTTTTTTTTGGTCATCAGTCTTCCGACTGGTTTGATGCGGGCCTCTTTGCTAACCTCTTCATCTCACAGCTCACAGCAGCACTTGCAACCTAAGTCCTCAATTATTTGCTAGATGTACTCCAATCTCAGTCTTCCTCTACAGTTTGTTACCCTCTACAGTTCCCTCTAGTACAGGGCTTCACAACATACGTGCTCGCGGAGCAAGCTGTGAGCAGCAAGGCGCGAGCACGGAGCAGCGGGAGCACGCTACCCCCACTACCGGACCAGAGCGGAGAGTGGGGAGAGTCACGTGGGGCACACAACAGCTGCCGCCAGTCGATGTAAATCCGCGGCCACCTGCAGGGATATCACTCACGAATTATTACTGCGACAAATGAAACAAATAATGGAGAATGTACAGGTGCCACATAATTTTATTAGCTTAGTGTATGCCTCTAGCATCTGTAGACACTGAAACTAAAGAATTCCACGACAATCCTATATTTTCAACACTTTCTTCAACACTACTTAAAATATCACCTCTGGCTGTAGTGTTCTTCATGGCTACTACATCGAGGAGCTCCTCCCTCACCTGAAGATCTCTATTAACACCTCTAATAAATATGGAAAGCTGCGCTGTACCAGTGATATCAACACTTTTGTCCAGAGCTAGAGAATACGCCATAAAATCTTTACAGATATTTGCAAGCTGGCTCTGGACGTCGTCTGCCATATCCTGTATGCGACGCATAATGGTCATGTTAGATAATGGCACTGTTCAACTTGAGATGGACACAAATGTTCCGCTGCAACTACCAAACATTCTTTTATTAAATCGCCATCAGTTACGGGGCGCAGGGATTTTGTTAAAAGCAAAGCAATTTTGTAACCCACTCTGAGAGCTGCCTCAGCTGATTTTTCTTCGTCGTCCATATCTTCTTCAGGTAGCTTCCTTTTAAGTTTAATAACTTCCTGTGCACGATCTGGTCAATCACATTTCCACGTCCGTAGTCTTTCGCGTGGTATGACATATAATGTCGCTGCAAATTAAATTTCGTAAAAGAATTCAGCGTTTTGTGACATACTAAACATTTTGCAACACCATCTTTTTCTGTGAACAGATACAATTCCTCCCAATGGGGGTTGAACTGCGAAAACATGGTTGGGGTTACACAACGGCGACTTCACATGATTCTTAACCAGCGAAGTGACTGCTAAGAGCTGATCGTAGTACTTTAAACGTTACACAGTCGGCGCGAATTCAATAGGGACGCTGCGGTCCTATTCAAACGTGCGCGCGCATTTCCCCTCCCTCCCTCCCTCACTACTCCACGACCTTGCAGCTGCTCGCGAGCACGTGCCTGAGCAGACGCGAGTACTCGCGCTCAAAACCGGCCAGTTGTTAAGCCCTGCTCTAGTACCACGGAAGTCATTCCCTAATCTCGTAACGGATGTCCTATCATCCTATCCCTTGTCCTTATCAGTATTTCCTACATATTCCTTTCCTCTCCGATTTTGCGCACAAATTGGTTATCCCAAGGGTAGTCCGAGCTAGGGGCCTTGTAGTACGTATTCCCCTGACCAAAGCCCACTGTCACTTGCGACTTCAGTAGTGTCAAGAGCTAGAACTCACGGGGTGGCGGGGGGGGGGGGGGCATAGAGTGGAGCTCTATTGTGTTTTCTGATAACAGCTGGTTCTGCCTCGTTGCTATTCATGGCCATGGCCTGGTTACAAGGAGACCAGTCGAGGACCTGCAACCAACCTGTCTGTGTGTTAGATGAACTGGAACTGTACTTGGAGTTACGGTCTGGGGCGCGATATCGTATGACAGAATTAGCATTCTCGTGGTTATCCACGCACCCTCGCTGCCCATTCCTATGTAATTCTGGTGATTCGATCTGTTTCGCTGCTATTTATGAACAGCGTTCCATGGGGTGTTTCCAACAGGACAACGCTCGTCCACATACCGTTGTTGTAACCCAACATGCTCTACAGTGTGTCGACATGTTGTCTTGGCCTGCTCGATCACCACATCTGTCTCAAATCGAGGACGTCATGGGATGAAAACTGCAGCGTCATCCACAAACAGCATTAACCGTCCCTGTATTGATCGACCAACTGTAAAACACGTGTAACACCAACCCATAAAATGGCATCTGGTACCTGTATAGCACAATGCAAGCATGTCTGTGTGGTTGCACTCAATATTCTGGCGGTTACTCTGGTTATTAATGTACCAGCAACTCACATTCGCAATGGCTTATCTCACTCTTCCATTAGCCTGTGATACCGAGCGAGGTGGCGCAGTGGTTAGCATACTGGACTCGCATTCGGGAGGACGACGGTTCAATCCCGTCTCCGGCCATCCTGATTTAGGTTTTCCGTGATTTCCCTAAATCGTTTCAGGCAAATGCTGGGATGGTTCCTTTGAAAGGGCACGGCCGATTTCCTTCCCAATCCTTCCCTCACCCGAGCTTGCGCTCCGTCTCTAATGACCTCGTTGTCGACGGGACGTTAAACACTAGCCACCACCACCATCACCATTAACCTGTGATGTTCCAATATTAATCACTTTAATATGTTACCTAGACAAATGCATTCCCGAAATTTCTTTACTCAACATTAATTATTTTCTGATGGTGCAATTGTTTTTCGTCAGTGTGATTGAGTTTATAAGATATCCTCTGAGTGTGATTCCTACTCCCACTGGTTCTGTCTTCTGAAACTCAAGAGGTACTTGTGAGTAACGCCGTCTCTATAATACAACACAGGCTCCAATGCAGTCCCTCGGTATCAAGCGATCACTTCCACATATTACTGAATGCATAGTCTTCGTCTTTCTTCTTCTTTCTTTTCACCTGACTTTGGGTTTCTTTAACTAAATCAGTTCTATTAGCCCAGTATTGTTTCATTCTTCCTGCTCATGCTTTCCATTCTCCCCCCTCAGAGATATGAATTGTGTCATTTTGACTCGCAACTCTTTTTCCGCAGTTTTATCTATCATCATATCTTCTGCGATTTACAGTTCTCTTAAGACTTTTCCGTTGCCTTAAACCAATTTAGTTGGGTTTTTTTGTTGCGGAAGTAGTAAAAAAAATTCTTTTTATCTTTTTGGGTTAATTCCGACGATGGTCCATAGATATCAATTCTTCTTTTCTTCTTTCTGTCTGAGAGTTTTTCAGTAGTTTTTAGTTTGGTTCAATTTGTTGCTGTGGAATCTGGGGCCAATGACTTTCCTTAATATCTTCCTTTCTTTGAGCTCCAGGCTTCCAATTCGACGACAGTTGGTGAGGGATAGCGTTTCGGCTGCATACAGGTTTCTGGTTTGCTTGCTGTGTTATCGTGTCTAACTTTTGGATTCCATGAGACGGTCTTCTTGTTATACGTGATTTTAGTGAATTGGAAGGCAAATTAAACTTTAATTTTTCTAGATATCACTGCCTTTTTTTTCGAGGACATTCTAGCTCACCCATTCTCCAAGGTATTTAAATTCTTGCACGATCTCTAGGCTTTTTCTCCTATAATTTATTTTAATGGTTGTTTTTGTCATTATCTTCGTCTTTTTGTAGGAGATTTTTAAACCAATTTGTTCTACTTCTTTTTGTAGTTCTATGCTCTGTTCTGTTGCTTCTTGTCAGATCTCGTCTAATAGTCCCATTAGTCGCATATCATATGGACAGGTGAGACAATTGACTCTAATTTCGCCGGCCGCGGTGGTCTAGCGGTTCTAGGCGCTCAGTCCGGAACCGCGCGACTGCTACGGTCGCAGGTTCGAATCCTGCCTCGGGCATGGATGTGTGTAATGTCCTTAGGTTAGTTAGGTTTAATTAGTTCTAAGTTCTAGGGGACTGATGACCACAAATGTTTAGTCCCATAGTGCTCAGATCTATTTGAACCAACTCTAATGTCTTTGTATTTTGTTCCTAGTAGGATTACAGTATGGATCTTCATGTATATTTGTTGTAGCTACGTTACATATTAGTTACAACAATTATAACTATGTTCGTCTGTGAAAATGGACTCGAGAAGCAACCTGAGCTATCAGTAAACGGAATCTAACAGTATAACACTGTGTGCGCGTTGTATGAGTGTCAGCTTCACGGTCATTTAAACCCTCAACCGATCGTTACACGAAACACTTAAAACTAACATTTAGATAAGCTATCTGACTGCGTGAATAAGAAAAACTAAAGGAACAAATGAACTTGGACTGCATGAATATGAAAAACTAAAGGAACAAATGAACTTGTAAGAATGAAGCCATCTGACTGCGTTTTTGAACGAGAATTTACAAGTGATACAAAATCTGGCTTGTGCAACGGAATTCGCTGTATTAGGGTACATGACATGTGTTGTGTCTGTGTCTCTGTTTCGACACTAAGTTTTGCTCTCACCTCTTCAGATGACTGCCTTTTTCCACGTGGTTCTAGGCATGCAGCAGCAGCAGGTAAAGCTTATTGTTACTAAGAACGAGCCGGCCGCTATGACCGAGCGGTTCTAGGCACTTCGCAGGTTGGAATCCTGCCACGGACATGGATGTGCGTGATGTCCTTAGCTTAGTTACGTTTAAGTAGGTCTAAGTCTATGGGACTGATGATCTCAGATGTTAAGTCCCATAGTGTTTAGAGCCATTTGAATCATTTTTACTAAGAATAAATTTATTAAAAAGGACTTTGCTTGGGCCCTGTTAATTGCTAAATAACTTGTGAGAAAGGATTTCATAAATTTATTTAAAACTTCAGAATCATCATAACACATAATAGACAGTGACATTTACAGTGACATAGATGTCAATAATGGCTGAGTGCCAGATTAACACCAGCTGGGGTGGCCAAGCGGTTCTAGGCGCTTCAGTCTGGAACCAAGTGACCGCTACGGTCGCCTCGGGCATGGATGTGTGTGATGTCCTTAGGTTAGTAAGGTTTAAGTAGGTCTAAGCATCGGTGGGCTGTATTTGTTTTTTTTTTTTAATTTTGTTTAAAACCATTATGGAAGCTTCTTACGTTATTGTTTATGAAGTCTACGTTGATCTGAGAGACGACTTGGTCTTTTTTGGGCTTTTTTATTCTTTTGAGATTTTTCTGATTTATTTTCTTACATTTAGAAAGTTTTGTGTGTCACGTGAATTTTTCTTTGGCTGGCACAGTTTCCCTTAAGTTCACGGAGTCTGCCACATTCTCCAGTCCACCAGACATATTTTATGGCTTTGGTTATGGGAGCCTCTTGATAGGCTCTACTTGTAAGGCTTTCTTTTATTTTATTCCAGTTCTAGATTTGCAATATCTGAGTCGCGAGGGTAAACTTCTGGAAGTTTTACATCTTTCCTGGATCTTATTTTCTCTTTTACGGTTGTTGGTTCGATTTTTCCACTGGGAATAATTTTGAGCTTTAGTTTACGAAGGCAGTGATCGGAAGCTAGGTTGGCGCTCTGAGGAATTTGCCATTATATATTTGTTTATGGAACTTCAGTTGGACTGCTAAATGATCGACTGTCGAGCTTTTTCCTACAGGCGCATTGAAGTTACACACAAGCAGAAAGTAGAGTTTTTCTCGAATTTTTTGCACAACGTCAGTTAGTTGTTCCCAAATATGGCCTATCCTATTTTTGTTCTTTCCATTGTCTTCGTTTATGGGGGTATGTACATTTACAATGATGTACACTATGTTAACAGATTTATAAGTACGTGTGGAGAGTCTTTCACAATGTGATTCAGAGCTGATAATGGTGTCCAATATGTTCTATTATGAAACCAATCCCAACACGCAGTGTGTTTTTCATAATCTTTTTGCTGACTGTCTGCTTGTGCACTTTGGTGCGGTGGATCACACTCTTCCGTGACTGATGATATTTTGTATGGGTGTGCCTCTCATCGTTAGAGCCATTGGTTTACAACCACGGTTGATAACCCTGGAGACTTTTCTCGGTTACCCTTAACTTCGAGAACAGACGATGACCAAAAGCCACACAATCTGGTGACAGTCGGCTTTGGATTTTTATTTCTGTGTTGGTCCACGGTTGGTATTTATTTGTCAGCTAATATGCGTATCTGCAGAACCTTCTTCTGTTCACCCTTTGGGGACGCGCGCTATAGGGTAAGAGAACCACCCAGCCCCCATCCCCCCTCACCCTACATAATTATTTATGTATTCTGACCTCCACAGTTGTTGATTCAGTTCCAGAAGTATAAAGCGTGTTGGATCAGTGAAGATCTTGTGTTTATTAGTAATGTTCTGTGCGGTAACAGCTGGAAAACAGTACGAACAGACAAACAGAAGTAGCTACAGCTATATTCACACGGCAGACTATAAACGCCTGAGTCTCTGGAGTCATTGTTTCCCTTCACAATGTGCAAAATTTCTCTGGTTTTGTTAGGTGGTCGAAAGACAGTCTTATTTTTTGTCAGTGTTTTAGAATCATCCAATTTTCCTTGATGTTCCTCTATCATAAGGAAGGAACGTCGTATTCTGATATTTGATTCGGGTGAGCGTTTACTGAAGAGAGTTGACTTGCTTCCATGTGAGCTGAGGCCATTTTTTTCTTAATACTGGGGTTAGATGGCTTATTTCTTTCTGTAACACATCTGAAATTCTCTCAATCCCTTCTATTTAGGTGTTCTCATTTGTGCTACTCCTCATTACTTTCGTATTTCTATGATTTACCCTCCATCCGTGTTACACACTCATTAGAATATTTGTTCAGTTCATCAGGTCCTGTAACTGCTCCTCACTTTCGGCGGGAACAATACCGTCATCAGCAATTGTTGTTTCACGCTGAATTTTATTTCCACTCCTGATCCGTCGTTTTATTTCCATCATTTTTTGAACGAAAGGGGAGGAAGATTGCTTCCTTGTACGCCGTATTTAACACAAGCATTTCTTTCTTTTCACATTGTTTCGCTTTGGTTTCTGTACGTGTAGTATAGTACTCGTGTTTGACTACAGTTAGAGTTGTGCTCTACCAAAACTTCTGTTCTGTAGTTTGTTGCAGTACTCAAATGACGTGGTAAGTGGAAGGATCACCGGCAGCATTGGTGGCACTCTCAGGGGAAGAACTATAAATGAATATGTGAGAGAGAAACTGGGAACCGGCGACTTCATTTTGCTTTTGTTTGTTTGTATTTCACACAATTAGAACCGCGCATCGTTCAGCGTCGTCCACTATTACTTTATATCCTTATAAAATATAAATTGCATTTTATATGTTGATCGCGTAAACACTCGACGTTTTGTAACCCAAGTAATTACTCTTGATGGAAGTATAGTTTACATGCACAGACATTAAAAAATATGATTATTGTTGGTATTTTGTACCCAATAGAACGTTCTTCAACACAATCAAAGAAAAAAGTTTCCAGTTATTATTGATATGTGTGTAACATGTTTATGAACAACAAAAACATATTTAATTTAAGCTCGACAAAGTGCTGAAAGCATGTTTGAAGTGTTTTTGTTTGGCGATATTTTTTATTTTTATTTTTACTAAATTCCGGTTTCTAGCACTGTATGACAATTTTTTTTTGTTTTCTATTTTTATTAACACAGACCTCTGTTTAACTTTACAAATCAACAATTTTCGAATAAAACCTGAATTAAAGATTGACAATTTCAATTTTCTTTATTTTTAAGTAACAGGAACATAACTATATAGAATAAAAATGTTTCGCACGTTACACGGCCCTTTACACATCCTCACTCAGATTCTAGATGGTTCATTACTTTCGGTTTCCAGGGGAATCAGTTACACAGTGATCGCAAACGCAGACAATGCGATCGAAATATTGTAACGTTATGCAACACACCTAACATACAGGTAACGTGGTTGAGATCTTAACTGAGAAATGCTACTAGGAAAATTACCGCAATGTACGCTTACTTAAGGTAGTCTGTCGCAGCTTAGGGTAATTTTACAACTCTTACTACAGTACCTACCTTTTCTATTTTGATTTTTAGAGATTTAAGCAGAACTGTTCCAACAATCAAATGAGTCATAAACATACAGTTCAATATGTGGCTGCAATAGCGGCTTCAGTACACGGTTTTACCACAGTATGGCCATACATTATTGCAGATAGCGAAAACTGTTGGACGTCGTTGCGCGGTTCCTCCCCCCCCCCCCTCCCCCCCCTCTTTCTCTCTCTGCTCAGCTGTGCCTGTCTGCTTGCAAACTGCCTGGAACGCACTCTCATACACCCGCACATCACACAGGTGCTGCAGGGCAGCTAAGATGTCTGGTGTTACCGAAATTTCTTACCCAACCCCCCAGCCACACTAATTAGAGCGACAGTACAGCAACTTAATATCTCAATGCCCTGCCGTTCAGAGATACATTTAAAGTCTCAAGTCTCTATCTCATCGCGAAGTTAATTTAAAATTAATTGCAGAATTTGTACTGAACAGATGTACAAGCTAGCAACCTAATAAAAATGTGTTAAGATGGCGACTAATCAACAGAAAGCATTTTGTGTGTTGCAAATATGAGAAGAAATCCGTCACCTTACAGCATATCTTCTGGAGACAACACAGCGTACAGCCAATAGCAAACCAAAACATACTGTGGTTGTATCGACGGTTGAAGGATACGGATTGCCTCTGAAAACTAAAAAGCTCCGGACGACCAGGTGCTACCAGGTATTGCAATGTAAGTAGTGGAAATTGTCTGAGAGGTGTTCATTTGTAGGCTAAGAAAACAACATGCCGTACAATTCGTTAACTAGGCATTCCACAACTTCCTTTGTGAAAAAATTCTGCAGAAGGAACTACATCAGAAACTATAACGCTTACGGGTAATGAGCGTTTAGTGCGAAAAAACCGTACCATGAGACACGAATTTTGTGAACTTTTACAGGAAGCATCAGGAAGCGACGAATTTCTCCAACCACCACCACCACCACCAACCTCGCTCCGCCGACTCATATTCAGTGGAGAGGCGACGTTCCACGTTGTTGGTGAAGTGAATCGTCGTAATGTCCATAAATTCGGCACCGCAAATATCATTGTTACAGTGGAGAATGGAAGGGATTCTTAATAGCTGAATGTCTTTTGTGCAATTTCATGTACCAAAGTGTACGGGCATTTCTCTTTCCTAGGGAAGCAACGGGTGGCACTTGCCGGCGCATGCTGCAAGACCGATTGTTTTCTAAAATGGCTGCTGATATCCCAGACTCCAACAAGACGGAGCTCCGCCTCATTAGCGTACAGTAGTGAGTCCCCATTACAACGAGGAAATTCAAAACCAGTGGACAGGTCGCCAAGCTCAAGATGATCCACTCCTCTTTAGGTGGTCCCACAGGTCACTTGAATTTCTAGTTTGGGACTATTTTCTTTGGGGATAAGTGAAAGTCAAAGTTTACGCCACTCCTCTCCGATAACACTGAACTCCAGGATAGTATAATTTCTGCTCTAGTAAATATTGGCAGGGGCACGATCAAACGTGTACAGGTCGAACTCGACAATCACAGAGATGTCTGATGCATAACACGAGGAGGCACATAGAACATTGTAATGCAGGCAACCAGAAAATCTACTTTTTCACACTTTGCATCATTCACAATTTGTTATGTACAAAGAGGGGACAGAAGTATTGGATACTTACTAGCATCGTGTCGAACCTCTTTTGCCCGGTGTAGTGAAGCAACAACTCTTATGAAGTTGCCCGCGGAATTACTCATCATGCTGTCTCTATAGAGGTCCATAATTGCGAAACCGTTGCCGGAGCAGTGTTTTGTGCACCAACTATCCTTTCGATTATCTCCCGTAAATGTTCGATGGGATTCATGTCGGGCGATCTTGGTGACAAAATCATTCGCTTAAAATGTCCAGAACGTTCTGAAAACCACTCACGAATAATTGTGGTCCAGTGACCTGGGGCACTGTCATCCATAAAAAATCCGTCATTGTTTGGGAACATGAAGGCTATCAATGCCTGCAAATGGTCTCCAAGTAGGCGAACATAACCATTTCCAGTCAACGATCGGTTCAGTTGGAACAGGGGACGAAGTTCATTCCATGCGAACACGACCCACACCATTATGGAGCCACAACCAGCTTTCAAGGTACCTTGTTGACAATTTGGGTCCATGGTTTCGTAGGGCCTGCGCCCTACTCGAAAGCTACCATCAGCTCGTCCCAATTGAAATCAGGACTCATCTGAGTAAGCCACGGTTTTTCAGTCGTCTGGGGTCCAACTGACATGATCAAAAGCCCAGGAGAGGAGCTGCAGGCGATGCTGAGCTGTTAGCAAAGGCAGTAGAAGCGGTAGTCTGCTGCCATAGCCCATTAATGCCAAATTTCGCCGCAGAGTCCTAACGGATACGTTCGTCGTACGTCCACATAGATTTTTGATGTTATTTCACCGGTCACTTATCTGATGTTATTTCACGCAGTGTTGCTTATCTTTTAGCAGTGACAACTCTACACAAAAACAGCTGCTGTTGGTCGTTAAGTGAAGGCCGTTGGCAACTGCGTTGCCCATAGTGAGAGGTAATGCCTGGAATTTGATATTCTTTGCATACTCTTGACACTGTGTATCTCGGAATATTGAATTGCCTAACGATTTCCGCAGTGGAATATGCCGTGCGTCTAGTTCCAACTATCATTCCGCCTTTATAGGCTGTTAATTCGTTTCGTGTGGCGATAATCATGCCAGAAATCTTTCCACATAAATCACCTCAGCACAAATGAGAGCTTCGCCAATGTCTTGTGTACGCGATACTACCATCTATCCCACGACTTTTGTCACCTGAGTGTAATACGATGGTTATTCGGATAGTAAGGAACGATCGGTCGCGAAATGCAAAATACAGTGAAAATATGATGAAGCTTTACACATATATGTTGGACACTGTGTTTAGTACGCCTGTCGGTCGCATCATGTCGCTCTTTTCAGTTCTGAGCTCACAGTGAGAACGTAAAGATGGCTGTAAATTAGCGTCTTCCGCCAAGCATAAGGGCCTCGCGAAAGATTTCGCCTGAAGCTATGCAATCCACGTTACATAACTGCCACACAATTCTCGGCCGCACTCAGCATGGGCAATGAAGATGCTCCTGCAGCGTTTTCGGTGGGAAGTGTTCGATCACCCACCTTACAGCCCATAATTGGCTACCCCTGAGGTTTACCTCTGCTCAGATGAACCGCCGGCTATGAAGACAATATCTTCACACAGACGACAAACTGCAGTCCAGAGCAGAAAATTGTCGAAAAGCCGGGCGGCTGTCTTCTGTAATGGGGGAACTGAAAAGTTGGTACAACGCTGCGACAGATGTCGAAGTCTGAGCGGGGACTGTGTAGAGAAGTAGCTGGAAGGTGTAGCTAACCGTTGCAAATAAAACAGTTTTGATTTTCGCTGTGGTTTCCATTTCGCGAGGTATCGTTCCTTACTTTCCGAATAGCACTCGTACATTGAGAAATACATTTATCCAAAACCCTCGGTATCGTTTCTAATCACCCTGTATGTTCACTAACTTTACTCGGTGCGCCTGACCGGTCCTACCTGTAGGACCTTGAGGACGACATATCAAAGAAGGAGAAAATATGCTTTAAAACGTCTCCAGGAACTGGTCTATAATTTCCGCACACATTTCACGCGATACCAGTCTCTCCGCGAATTAACCGGAAAGCCATTTCCAGTGAGAGGTACCGCAGTTCACGGCCGGTCGGAAGCCCCGCGCGCAACTTGGGTCATCAGCGGAGGTCGCCGGACTCAATTTGCGTCCATAAGCAGTTTGGCAGGAAGCCAGCTAATGTGGCGGAGCAGGCAGCGGCCGGGACGGGACCGCCGAGTTCGCAGGGCACGGCGAGGCGCCGCTGTGGCGATTTGCAGCGTTGGCGGCCCTGCTTGGCACGCCATTAGCCAGCAAATTGGACAGGACCGCCTGGCTGCACTCACAGATTAGCTGCTCGCGGCCACGCCGCAAGCCAGAGACTGTCGCCCGTCGCCGCGGCAGTCCACTCTCCGATAAGGCGTCAACGCCGTCCCGATCAACAGCCGACGAGCCGTACTTTCCCTCTCGTTCTGCTCTACGAAGCATCGGCCTGGCACCACGGACGGTGATGTCAATGAAGTTCACGTTTGTTATGTTGGTACTTGGTGCAAAAAACTGGCAGTTATCTGAGATGATGATGATGATGGCAGAATTATTTGAGCGCATGAATTCGAGGCCTTTAGCGGCGATACTGAACTCTGCTGAGAGGCATATTGTTAAAATTAGTAAAGGAATTGAAGTAACGTAAGATGCGAGGAGAAAATATATCTCAGAAACTTCTCTTCTGGAAAACACACACAAATACGTAAAGAAATATAACGTAAAAGTTTCTCATGCATCACTCCGTTAAAGGTGGATACGAGGAAAGGGACAGCTGAAAAAAAATGGATTAAATGATTGATTCATGTGATTGGCTGATCTATAAACAAGAAAGTATTCGTCACCCATTTCGCAAAACACTACACTGCCGTGAAAAGCGTCATAGGATAGCGATATGTCCTTATACAGATGGCGGTAGTGTCGCGTTCATAAGTCGAGCGACGCGACTTTCTTTGCTAACACAGCGTGCAGAGCCACTCCTCGACTCGTGGCTACAACGGCCGGACCCTAGACGACTGGGAAACCGTTGCCGGGACAGATGAGCCGCGGCTTCAGTTGGTAAGAGCTGATGGCAGGGTTCGAGTGTGGCACAGACCTGACGAAGCAGTGGACCCAGCTTACAACAAGGCACTGTAAAAACTGGTAGTGGTTCCATAACGACGTGAGCTGTGTTTACATGGAATGGACTGTGTCCTCTGGTCCAACTCAACCGATCACTGAGTGAGAACCGTTGTGTTCGGCTACTAGGAGGCGATTTACAGGCGTTCATAGGCTCACCGATCACCGATGGAATTTTTATAGATGACAAGGAGCCATTTCAACGGGGCCACAAGGGTTCGAAATTGCATTCTGGACAGTTGGAGCAAATGATTTGGCCAACCAGATCGTCCGATATGAATCCCATCGAAAATTTATAGGTGATAATCGAGAGGTCAGTTAGTGCAAGAAATCCTGCTCCAGCAACACGTTTGTGATTGTAGATGGCTATGGAGGCAGCATTGCTGCATGTGTTTGCAATGAGTCGTTGAGTCCATGCCACGTCGAGCTGTCCCACTATGCCGGGAAAAGGAGATCCGACACGGTGTTAGGAAGTAGCACCGTAGTGTAAATGCCCTAACCTAACAGTTTAGGCTGGAGCCTGGACAGTTCACAAAATTTTACAACGCGTACGACGCGTTTTCATAGGATAAAGTAGAGGATAGATCCCCATATTAATAAGCAGCGTGTATAGGCTGCAGAAGTCACGTGACAATTTTGGTTTAATGTTGGCGACATGCGCAGTACGGTGTGATAATTCCATAGGTATTCTTGCTCTATGGTTTTCCCTACGAGTTTTCCATGGAGATACAATAACGACAGATGACGGTATATACATAACCCTCTACACTACCTAGAATCCGGCGCCGCCGTATCACAATCCGCAATACTTTAGCAGACGATTGCTTTCTGTTCTTACATTACTGGCCATTGAAATTCATTGGACAAATATATCATACTAGAACTGACATGTGATTCCATTTTCACGCAATTTGGGTGTATAGATCCCGAGAAATCAGTACCCAGAATAACCACCTCTGGTCGTAATAACGGCCTTCATACGCCTGGGCATTGAGTCAAACACAGCTTGGATGGCGCGTACAGGTACAACTGTCCATGCAGCTTCAACACGATAACACAGTTCATCAAGAGTGGTGACTGGCGTATTGTGACGAGCCGGTTGCTCGGCTACTATTGACCAGACATTTTCAATTGGTGAGAACATTTTCTGTATCCTGAAAGGCCCATAAAGGACCTGCAACATGTAGTCGTGCATTATCATGCTGAAATGTAGGGTTTCGCTGAGATCGAAAGAAGGGTAGAGCCATGGGTCGTAACAAATCTGAAATGTAACGTCCACTGTTCAAAGTGGGGTCAATGCGAACAAGAGATGACCGAGACGTGTAACCAATGACACCTCATACCATCTTGCCGGCTGATACGTCAGTATGGCTATGACGAATACACGCTTCTAATGTGCGTTCACCGCGATGTCGCCAAACACGTTTGTGACTATCATGATGCTGTAAACAGAACCTGGTTTCATCCGAAAAAATGACGTTTTGCCGTTCGTGCTCCTAGTTTCGTCGTTGAGTACACCATCGCAGGCGCTTCTGTCTGTGATGAAGGGTCAAGGATAACCGCAGCCATGGAGCTGATAGTCCATGTTGCTGCAAACGTCGTCGAACTGTTCGTGCAGATGGTTATTGTCTTGCAAACGTCCCCATCTGTTGACTCAGGGATCGAGACGTGGCTGCGCGATCAGTAACAGCCATGCGGATAAGATGCCTACCATCTCGACTGCTAGTGATACGAGGCCGTTGGGATCCAGCCCGGCGTTCAGTATTACCCTCCTGAACCCACCGATTCCATATTCTGCTAACATTCATTGGATCTAGATCAATGTTAGCAGAAATGTCGCGATACGATAAACAGCGATCGCGGTAGGCTACAATCCGAACTTTATCAAAGTCGGAAACGTGATGGCACGCATTTCTCCTCCTTACACGAGGCATCACAACAACGTTTCACCAGGCAACGCCGGTCAACTGCTGTTTGTGTATGCGAAATCGGTTGGAAACTTTCCTCATGTCAGCACGTTGTAGGTGTCACCACCGGCGCCAACCTTGTGTGAATGCTCTGAAGAGCTAATCATTGGCGTATCACAGCATCCTCTTCCTGTCGGTTAAATTTCGCGTTTGTAGCACGTCATCTTCGTGGGGTAGCAATTTTGATAGCCAGAAGTGTAGTTTCTGTGGACGTGACAGCGCTTTAAACGGAAAACGTTGCAGTGCTTTCGTGAATAACACAGGCTGAGGAAGACGTTTCAGACGTTTATCTAATCTGAGGTGTGTATTTCATTGAGTAATAAAATGCATCAGTCGGTTTTGTTATACGTTTCGAATAACTAAGAAGAGAAGTATGTGCTACGAAAACATTGCTCTTCGTAATGCAGTATTTTCCTGAATACGAGCTGACCGAAATAATAATGTATGGTGTACATTCTCTTCCAGAAAATATAAAAAACATACTCGTGTTTTCCTATGTTTGGTGGGTTTCTTACCTATTCTTCTCGCAGATTTCAGTCCGCAAAGTTTTCGTGTCGGAACGATAAGACATGTAAAGGTCTAATATCATGTGGCACAAATAAAACCACAACAGCAAAAGAAACAGCGTAATGGAAACGCATGCATATAAAAGAAAATATCGCTTGAAGACGTCCACTTACGAATGAAATACGAGTCCTTTACACTCTACAGTTTAGACTCTAATCTGAAATGACGAAATCTAGCATTTTTTATGAAAATCGTTCAACCATCAGATAATGTTAATGGGAACTAACAGGGTAGACGTCGGCTTCAAGCTTGTGACGTAATGACATCCCCCCTTATTATATCTTCATGAGTTTTCCCGAAAAACATAAACTTTATTGGAAAACAGTAAGCATAACGAACTGTTTGTCAAAGAACACAAAAATAAATCACAGATAATTTTAACGTAAAATGCGTACCTCTGCGCGACAGGCAAATACGTCACAAAAATAAAAAGGAGTAAACATGGTTCGTGAGAAACACATAGGCTTTTCTGTAAGAAGGCCACAATATACAGGCAAAATCACGAAAATATAAAATAATCCAGTATTGAACTATAAGTAGACATTGGGTGATTACGAGTTACGATGCATTTTTCTTAAAATATTTGTCTTTCTCAAGTCTTAAGCCTCAACAGTGTCATCACTAGTGGGTGACGTTAGTGAGAGATTACACCATATTGCATGTCCAAATCATATAGTAAGTGTAAAGTAGGCTATCATGTAATTACAGTGTATGGGAGCAACGATTATTTTTCACGGTATGAATGCAATATATACTGTACATAACGCATTAGACAAATAATATAAATTTTATAGCCTTTCATCAAGTACAGCAAACAGCGAAGCCCAATGCGCCACTTTTGTGTGGGCCGCTACCTGGTTAGGACTTAAATATAGCTTCTCTCTATTTCAATAATTTCAGAGTGTTATTGTGGCGCATAACAATAACCAGGTCATGTTTTTAGGTACGTGACACGTAAGCTGAATTCTTCATCAATAAACAGTGTTTCAGTTGAAACTGAATTTTGTCAGTTAGACCTAGGCATTTTCCCTTTCAAAGTACAGAGAGGTCGTTTAAGATCTCAGGTAGTTATAAGGTTTTACACTGATGGTTTAAAAAATCCCAAGACCATGAAATAATGTAGAGTAGTTAAACTTCTAAAATACTTCTCGCACTTACACTAACCTGTCATCTTGCAACGTTTATCATTTAAATACGTTATATAAAGACCGTTGCAGATGTGAAATGCTGGTACATTAATAACCAGTGTCTCGTGATTCCTAGCTTGCAAATGTACAACCATTGTTTTGTACAGGTGCCGGAAGTCAGTTTGTGGGATGAACCTCCATGACTGTTGCACTTGGTCTGTCAATACAGGGATGGTTAATGATGATTGTGGATGACGGTGGAACAGCCGTCCGATGATGTCCGGTATGTGCTCGATTGGAGACATCTGGGGATCGATCAGCCCGAGGCAACATGTCGACACTCTGTATGTGATGTGGAAGAGCATTATCCTGTTGGAATGCTGTTCATGAATGGCAGCGCAACGGGTCGTATCACCAGACTGACGTACAAATTTGAAGCCAGTATGTTTCAGACAACCACAAGAGTGCTCCTGCTGTCATAAGAAATCGCATCCTAGACAAATACCAAGGAGCGCGTCCACTGCGTCTAGACCGCAGACAGGTTGTTTGTAGACGCTTATCTAACCTAATCCTAGCCAACAAACGGTCATCACTGGCACTGAGACAGAACCGTCTTTCAGCGGAAAACACAACAAAAATCCGCTGCTCCCTCTAAAAGCTTTGGATTGACATCAATGTAGTCGCAAATGGCGGTGGTTTGGGGCAAAAGGAATGCACGCTACGCGATATCTGGCTCGGCGCTGTATTTGCAGTAACCGATTTGTAACAATCATTTGTTTCGTTGTGCTGCCAACTGCTGCTCCTATTCCTGTTGCAGACGCAGTACTGTGCCAAACGCCGAACACGACGCTCTTCCCCCTCGGTAGTGTACGCGACCGTCCGGAGCTCGGTCTTATTGCGACCGTACCGCTGCTATCAGTCATGTACAGTGACTACATTCCTGCCAAGTCTTTCTGCAATATCGCAGAAGGAACATCCAGCTTTTCATAGCCGTATCACACGACCTCGTTCAAACACAGACAGCTGTTGTACACAATGACGTCAGGTCACCACGTCCAATATCTGACTATCGCGACCGTTAAAGCGCGTATTTAAAACAAGTCTGATTTGCATCCTCATAGTGGCTCCACCCTTATTCGATTGCCATGAAATCTGAATAGACATCTTTCAGCTGTAGAAACAGGCCTAACAACTTTCGTTTATGTCACACAACTCCTTCTTGGAGTTGCGATTTTTTCCGTCAGCGTATAAGAATAAACAGACCATTCCTATATTTATTAAATTAAATTTAATACTTTGATTCAGTTTGTATGTTACCACGCGATTGTTATTGGTTTAATTATCCAGGAAATATTGTTTCACACCATCCCGACGGATGACATTACTGTTTACTCGGAATATTGCAGTGTTCTAATGCAATAACAAACATGCATCTGGCAGGAAATTGCCGCTTCGAGAATTACTGCGGGCAAAAGCAATCACTTTCATAGCAAGCTGTGATATTGAAAAGATTTCAGCCCTGTGCCAGCTGCTACATAACAATAACTACTGCCATTCCCTTTATTCAATCTCTGCTGCCAAATGCATCTGCTGCTTCCGATAAATCCATTCAAAAACAAATACTAAAATTCTTTCCTGAATTTCATACGGAACAGAATAAAGTTTCTTAACCTCCTCTACCAGACAGGTTCGTACCCGTTCTGTATTGGGTTCATTGATTGCTCCGCAATTTCGTCATTTTGTGGAAACATTAGAACCAGGTCTGGACGTTTGGCAGAATGTCTTTGTAAATGTCGTTAATCTGTCTTAAAACAGAATTTGTTATGCGTACGATTTACATCTTTGTGATTGAAACACCGCAGGTTTATGTAGCATTTTTATGTCTTTTTATATAACCGCCAAATATCTGAAAAAACCTTTTGTTTCCTTTCTGATTATTGTTTGTTAAAACCAAAAATGAATGTCGCCATGAGAAGAAGCAACAATAAAAAAGAAGATAAGGGTTTTAATTATCATGTGTTTACTTGGCTTCCCACTGGATCACACCCCCTAAAAAAGCAACAACTAGAGCCGGGTCTAAAACTTGGTTTCATTATTGTTCTAAGTTTCTCTCCCTTTAATCTTTAATTGCGACGTTGTTGCGCAAAAAGGCTAACAACATGCCGAAATTCAGTGTTCCTTTACGCAGTAAATTGCATTACTACTTTGAAAATCGACGTATTTTTTACTGCTGGTAAACTACTTGTGCCCAAAATATTTCATTTCTCAACACATTAGTACAATCAAACATAAAAATGCACTTTCCAAGGTTAGAGGGGAAATGATTTCTTTGTTTCCAATAGCAACTGCAACACCTAGTCGAAAATGGCAGTTTGCATTCCATATACGAAAAGCTATTATTGATGTCGGAATTGCTTTGTGCAAACTGCAGAATGCTACATTAAGAGAGTTTTTGAGAAGCATACTGGCGAATCTATGCCCAATATCTCATCATCATCATCATCACCATCATCACCATCATCATTTAAGACTGATTGTGCCTTTCAGCGTTCAGTCAGGAGCATAGCCCCGTTATAAAATTTCTCCATGATCCCCTATTCAGTGCTAACATTGGTGCCTCTTCTGATGTTAAACCTATTACTTCAAAATCATTCTTAACCGAATCCAGGTACCTTCTCCTTGGTCTGCCCCGACTCTTCCTACCCTCTACTGCTGAACCCATGAGTCTCTTGGGTAACCTTGCTTCTGCCATGCGTGTAACATGACCCTACCACCTAAGCCTGTTCGCCCTGATTGCTACATCTATAGAGTTCATTCCCAGTTTTTCTTTGATTTCCTCATTGTGGACACCCTCCTGCCATTGTTCCCATCTACTAGTACCTGCAATCATCCTAGCTACTTTCATATCCGTAACCTCAACCCTGTTGATAAGGTAACCTGAATCCACCCAGCTTTCGCTCCCATACAATAAAGTTGGTCGAAATATTGAACGGTGCACAGATAACTTAGTCTTGGTACTGACTTCCTTCTTGCAGAAGAGAGTAGATCGTAGCTGAGCGCTCATTGTATTAGCTTTGCTACACCTCGCTTCCAGTTCTTTCACTATGTTGCCATCCTGTGAGAATATGCATCCTAAGTACTTGAAACCGTCCACCTGTTCTAACCTTGTTCCTCCTATTTGGTACTCAATCCGTTTATATTTCTTTCCCACTGACATTACTTTCGTTTTGGATATGCTAATCTTCATACCATAGTCCTTACATTTCTGATCTAGCTCTGAAATATTACTTTGCAAACTTTCAATCGAATCTGCCATCACAACTAAGCCATCCGCATATGCAAGACTGCTTATTTTGTGTTCACATATCTTAATCTCACCCACCTAGTCTATTGTTTTCAACATATGATCCATAAATAATATGAACAACAGTGGAGACAGGTTGCAGCCTTGTCTTACCCCTGAAACTACTCTGAACCATGAACTCAATTTACCGTCAACTCTAACTGCTGCCTGACTATCCATGTAAAGACCTTTAATAGCTTGCAAAAGTTTGCCTCCTATTCCATAATCTCGTAGAACAGACAATAACTTCCTCCTAGGAACCCGGTCATATGCCTTTTCTAGATCTATAAAGCATAGATACAATTCCCTGTTCCACTCATAACACTTCTCCATTATATGCCGTAAGCTAAAGATCTGACAACCTCTAAGAGGCCTAAACCTACACTGATTTTCATCCAATTTGTCCTCAACTAACACTCGCACTTTCCTGTCAACAATACCTGAGAAGATTTTACCCACAACGCTGATTGAAGAGATACCTCTATAGTTGCTACAATCTTACCTGTTTCCGTGTTTAAAGATTGGTGTGATTACTGCTTTTGTCCAGTCTGATGGAACCTGTCCCGACTCCCAGGCCATTTCAATTATCCTGTGTAGCCATTTAAGACCTGACATTCCACTGTATTTGATGAGTTCCGACTTAATTTCATCCACCCCAGCTGCTTTATTGCACTGCAATCTATTGACCATTTTCTCCACTTCCTCAAATGTGATCCTATTTCCATCAGCATTCCTATCCCATTCTACCCAGAAATCTGAAACATTACTGATCGTATTTTCACCTACATTGAGCAACTCTTCAAAATATTCACTCCATCTGCCCAAGCCATCCACAGGATTCACTAGCAGTTTTCCTGACTTGTCCGAAATACTTGTCATTTCCTTCTTACCTCCCTTTCGAAGACTGCTAATTACACTCCAGAATGGTTTTCCAGCAGCTTGACCCATAGTCTCCAACCTGTTTCCAAGGTTTTCCCAAGATATCTTCTTGGATGCTGCAATTATCTGTTTGGCTTTGTTTCTTTCTTCAACATAAATTTCTCTGTCTACCTGAGTTCTAGTATGTAGCCATTTTTGATACGCCTTTTCTTACTTTTACAGGCTGCCTTGACTGTGTCATTCCACCAAGCTGTTTGCTTCATTCTACTTTTACACACTACTGTTCCAAGACATTCTTTAGCCACTTCTAGTACTGTGTCCCTGTACCTTGTCCATTCCTTTTCCAATGACTGTAATTGACTACATTCAACTAACTGGTACCTTTTTGAGATCGCTGTTATGTACTTGTGCCTAATATCCTTATCCTGAAGTGTCTCCACTCTTATCCTCCTACATATGGACCTGACCTCCTGCACTTTCGGCCTCAAAATCCCAATTTCACTGCAGATTAAATAATGATCAATGTCATCAAAGAATCCTCTGAATACACGTGTGTCCCTCATAGTCTTCCTTAATTCCTGATCTGTTATATACCGGTAGTCAATGACAGATCTGGTTCCCCTGCCTTCCCAATTATACTGATGAATATTCTTATGTTTAAATAAGGAGTTTGTGATTAGTAAGCCCATACTGGCACAGAAATCCAAGAGTTGTTTCCCGTTCCTGTTGGCCTCCATAGCCTCTCCAAATTTACCCATTACCTTTTCATACCCTTCTGTTCGATTTCCAATCCTGGCGTTAAAATCACCCATGAGCAAACACTGTCCTTGTCCTTTACTCTAACAACTACATCACTGTGTGCCTCATAAAAACTATCCATCTTATCTTTATCTGTCCCTTCACAATGCGAATATACTGACACAATCCTAATTTTCTTGCTAGACACTGTCAAATCTATCCACATCAGTCGTTCGTTTACATACCTTATTGCAACTACGCTGGATTCCATTTCTTTCCTGATGTAAAGCCCTACACCCCATTCTGCTATTCCTGCTTTGACTCCTGACAGGTAGACCTTGTATTCTCCCACTTCCTCTTCTTTCTCACCCCTTACCCGAATGTCACTAACAGCCAAAACGTCCAGCCCCATCTTACTTGCAGCCTCTGCCAGCTCTACCTTCTTCCCAGAGCAGCCCCCACTGATATTAATAGCTCCCCATCTCATTACCATTTGTTTGCCAAGTCGTATCTTAGGAGTCCCTGGTCTGTCAGTTAGAGGTGGGACTCCGTCACCTCCAAAGGTCCGAGGCATTTTGCTCTGATTGTGGCCAGCATCATATTTAAAGTACCAGGGAAGCAGGTTGCTAGCCTTACTTGCCCCGAGTCCCATTGGGTTTTACCCCTAACGGTTGAGGGACTAACCGGTGGATTTGGTAGTCTTTGCCGTATGAGCACAAAGGTGACCACGACTCAGAATATGTTCGAAATACCCAGCCTTATTCCAACGTAACTGGTATCCCGACTGTCGGGACCACTTACTTGGCCACTCGTACTTTGCCTGTGGTTCATGAACTAGGACATGACTACAGGAACCCACACCATGAACCACACCCACACCATGATTATCTCAAGTTTTTGAAAATTTAACTTAAGCGAATGTTACGATGAAGTAATGAAAACTGTTGAAGACGAAATAAATAATAAAAAGATCTGTATTTCAAACAGAAAGTCAACTGATCCTAAGGGTCGCGTTATTGCCAAAGTCATTGTTGGACCATTAGATACTTCACAAGGTAAAACAACAATAGCTTTCTTACTTACAAAAGAGTGTCTCGGAAAACTTAGCAATCCAACTGTCGAACAGTTATCTACCTCTTTACGGTTACAGTACGGCGATGTATTACTTCTCATCTCTATCTCCACACCGACCACGAAGAAAACATTAATCAGAGTGGGGATATCCTCAAATAATTGCAGCAGTGGCCAGAGAAAATGGTGATCTGCCTGGAAGTTGTGCTTGCGTGAATGTGTGTGTGTTGTCTACTTTAGAAGAAGGCCTTTTGGCAGAAAGCTCCCATGTTTAGAAGTCTTTTTGTTGTGTCTGTCTGCGACACAACAAATCGTCTATGTGGCGAGTAGCAATTTATCCCTCTTATAACTATATGTGAAATTTAAATCTTAAATTCAAATGTGCAATATCTCTCCCATTAATCAGCCTGGAACAAAATGACTCTGAGCACTATGGGACTTAACATCTATGATCATCAGTCACCTAGAACTTAGAACTACTTAAACCTAACTAACCTAAGGACATCACACAACACCCAGCCTGGAACATTCCGAGAAATTGTGGCAGTATTATAAAGGTGTAAGAGGATAACAAAATAAAAAAATGTGAATAGTTAAGAACTCTCAGTAATGCAAATCTGTGTGTGGCGAAGACTTGTTGGATGAGGAGTCATGGGCGTCCTCCCAAATTTATCCGTGAGTAAAGGAGACTCTACAGTTACTATTTTTGATATGTATGAGAAATTTATATTTATGACACAAAAATTCTCTTGAGATGCATGACAATTATCGTAACGGAATTTTGAGCGCTCTTCCCGTGACTGCAGACTATAATAATAAATCAAAGACAGTCTTCCTTCTTCTACAACCCTAAATTTGTTTTATCACAATTGGGGGTTCTTCCGTGTTTTTTCTTTTATTATTTCATAAATATGTAAGTGCATATTTTATGTAGGTTCGGAATTCGTTGACAACAGATTTTGTTGTTGTTTAGATTACATGTGTACTTCTATCTTCTTTACATTATCTGTGCCCTGTAACCGCCGAGAGAAATCCGCTACAAGACTCTGTTAACGGAGAACGTCATCAGCAACACAGGAATGATTGATCTTTGTTTTAAAATATAACGTCCAAATTATGTAGTCCAGTAAAACAGTAACATACACCCCCATTTCACATTTACCACTGCCGTAGTTGACGTAACATGAGTGGTACTTGGTCATTATTAGCACTTAGAATTTAATGACCCCAAAAAATTGAAATACACGAGAACTTATGGCCTAAAAGTTATATAAATATTACCTTACAAAAATAAAATATGACTTCATGTAAACGTAATTAAGAACGTTGATCTTTTTTATACTCCATCTAGTACAAAAACTCATTTCTGAACCAAATGTGAATATAGTACTTACTTTTTGCAGTGTTTGAAACTAGCTAGAACTTAATTTTTTGACTTTTCATGTATCGGAAATAACATCAAGTTCAATGAAAACAGTAACACCTATCCAAACCAAAAACCTATTTTGACTATTGCACGCCTCTTGTTTAAAGTATTCCAAATCGGTTAACGCATCCTATCACTCTTGCACTGCATCACAAGTTCATTTTCCGGTTTTCCTTTCCGAAGAGTTATGGCTGTCAGTGAGGATAATTTTGTGCCTAGAAAAGCTCGTTCCCACACCACACAACGACACAGGCGCGTATTTTAAGGTGGCGAGGTCACTGCAAGGGAGCTTTGCATCATTGACTTCAGATGTTGTAGCATTCCCAGAATGACTGTCATTAGTTCTGCACTTTGTAGAGCACTCAGGATTCCGCTGGAGAAGGCTTCGCAGTTTGTTGTTCACTTTGGCAGTCACATGACCAGGAGCTTGACCATACTCGCTCTGCACATGAATCGGCCTTTTTTCAAAAGCGTGTGAGTCAAGAAAAACAAGTTAATGGGAAATTTAAAAAAAGAAAAACCTGTTTCATAAGAAGAATACCAGGAAATAAGACAGTCTTGCTCTCATTATTTCCTCTTGCCCCTTGTATATGTTGTATATTACCCGTCTCTCCCTATAGCGTACCCCTAGTTTTCTAAGAATTTCAAAGATCTTGCACCATTTGGTATTGTTGAATGCTTTTTCCACTACGACAAATCGTAGGAACGTCTCTTGCTTTCTGTTCAGTCTAGCTTCCATTGTCAACTTCTACGTCAGAACTGCCTGTCTCGTGCCTTTACCTCTCCTAAAGCCAAACTGATCGTCACCTAACACATCCTCAATTTTCTTTTCCATTCTTCTGTATGTTATTCTTGTCAGCAACTTGGATGCTTGAGCTGTTAAGCCAAATGTGCGATAATTCTCACTCTTGTTGGCTCTTGCAATCTTCGGAATTGTGTGGATGGCATGATTCCGAAAGTCAGGTGGTACACCGCCCGACTTATACAGAAAATCTTCCTCCTCGTTGAGGCCTTCGAGGTAGCTTTTCCACCTATCCGAACTGTCGTCTGCATTTACTATGGAATATCTGTTGGAATCTTAATGTTTCAACCTTTTTTTTAATTTCCTCGAAGGTTGTTTTGACTTTTCTGTGTGTTGAGTCAGTCCTTCAGACAATCATTTCTTTTTCCATTTCTTCACAGTTTTCATACAGCCATTTAGTCTTATCTTTCCTGCAATTCCTATTTATTTCATTCCTCAGTAATTGAATTTCCCAGAACATTTTTGTAATTTCTTTTTTCATCGGTCAGCTGAAGTATTTTTCCTGTTAGCCATGGTTTCTTCGCAGTTAGGCCTACCTTCTTTGTACCTATGTTTTTCTCTCCAACTTCTGTGATTGATCTTTCCATAGATGTCCATTCCTCTTGAACTGAACTGCCTATTGAGCTATTCCTTATTGCTGTATCTGTAATCTCGGAGATCTTCAAGCATATATCTTCATTTCTTAATACATGACTATCCCACTTCTTTACGTATTGATTCTTAATGACTGATCTCTTAAGCTTCAGCCTACTTTTCATCACTACTACATTGTGATCTGACTCTTTATCTGCCCTTGTGTACGCCTTACAATCCAGTATCTAATTTTGGTATCTGTGTCTAACAATGATGTAATCTAACTGAAATCTTCCCACATCTCCGGGCCTTCTCCAAGAATAACTACTCCTCTTGTGATTCTTGAAGAGAGTATTCGCTATTACTAGCTGAAACTTACCACAGAACTCAATTAGTCTTTCTCCACTCTCATTCCTTGTCCCAAGCACATATGCTCCTGTAACCCTTCTTCTACCCCTCCCCCTGTAACTGCATTCCAGTTCTCCATGACAATTAGAATTTAATCTCCTTTTACGCACCGAATTACCCGTTCAATATCATCATATACATCCTCTGTCTCTTCATTTTCAGCTTGCGACGTTGGTATGTTTACCTGAATTATCGATGTTGATGCTGGTTTGCTGGCGATTCTGATGAGAATAACCCTGTCACTGAACTGTTTACGTAAGGCACTCTCTGCCATGCCTTTCTATTCCTAACGAATCCTACTCCTGTTATACCATTTTCTACTGCTGGCAAAAAATGAAAATGAGCGTTTGGTGTCACGGGCCGGGAGGCCCTTTGCACGGCAGGTCCGGCCGCCTTGGTGCAGGTCTTATTACATTCGGCGCCACATTGGGCAACCTGCGCGCCGGTTGGGGGTGAAATGGTTATGAAGACTGCACAACACCCAGTCCCTGAGTGGAGAATAATCCCCGACCCAGCCGGGAACCGAACGCGGACCCAAAAGATTGCAATCTTTCACGCTGACCACTCAGCTATGTGGCCGGATTCTACTGCTGGTAGTATTACCCTATACTCATCTGACCAGAAATCCTTGACTTCTTTCCATTTCACTTCACTGACTACCAGTATACTTAGACTGAGACTTTGCATTTCCATTTTCCGATTTTCTAGCTTCCCTACCACGTTTAAATCACTCCAGGCAAATGCCGGGATGGTTTCTCTGAAAGGGCACGGCCGACTTCCTTCCCCATCCTTCCCTAATCCGATGAGACCGATGACCACGCTGTCTGGTCTCCTTCCCCAAACAACCAAACCAAACCCTACCACGTTCAAGCTTATGACATTCCACGCCCCGACGCGTAGAATGTTATCCTTTCACTGATTATTCAATGTTACTCTCGTGGTCACCTCCACCTAGGCAATCCCCTGCTGGAGATCCGAATGGGGGACTATTATGGAAAGTTTTGCCAACGGAGAGATCATCTTGACACTTTTTCACTTACGTGCAACATGTCCTGTGGATACACATTATGTGTCTCTAATGCAGTGATTTCCATTGGCTTGTGCATCCTAATGCCGTTTATCATTGCTGATTCTAGCGCTTTTTAGGGCAGTTTCCCACCTGAAGGACAAGAGAGTGGCCTGAACCTTTGCCAGCTCCTCCGCCACCTTTGACATGACAGTTGGCAGAATGAGGGTGACTTCTTATGCCGGTAGTCTTCAGCCGCCAATGCTGATTTTTATTCAAAGTGGTGGTGTGTTTCGAATCTGTGACCGCGGATGTTTTGATTACTGATGAAAGACACTACCTCTAGACCACGGGTGCTGTCATTAAGGCTAGGCCTTATAAACAGCTCTTGTCCGGTAACAGTCCCCTGTCCCATACTTCCCCACCTACCCCTAGAGTGTACTCGAGAATACAGCGAGAGCACTGTGTCTGTGTCCAGCAAATGGACGGCGTCCGTGGCGTGGCCTGAGATGGAAGACGCAGCGCTGCCGCGGCCGTGGCGGCTGTCGCGGCTCTTCAAGCTGGGCGCCGCCTCCGCCCCCGCTGCCGCCCCCGCAACTCTGCACGGCGGTGGCGCAGATGCAGCCGCAACCGCGGCCGCCTCCGGGACCGCCAACGGCTCCGACGTGCGCCGCGTAGCCACGCCGCCTCTCCATCACGGTCAGTATTCAACACGTGCCCTGTGAACTATACTTGTAAACTGGTGAGGGATTTTATAATTGCAACACCAGGATGGACAGCTCGCACGGAACTTATTCGTATTGTCCGTATATACACTCCTGGAAATTGAAATAAGAACACCGTGAATTCATTGTCCCAGGAAGGGGAAACTTTATTGACACATTCCTGGGGTCAGATACATCACATGATCACACTGACAGAACCACAGGCACATAGACACAGGCAACAGAGCATGCACAATGTCGGCTCTAGTACAGTGTATATCCACCTTTCGCAGCAATGCAGGCTGCTATTCTCCCATGGAGAAGATCGTAGAGATGCTGGATGTAGTCCTGTGGAACGGCTTGCCATGCCATTTCCACCTGGCGCCTCAGTTGGACCAGCGTTCGTGCTGGACGTGCAGACCGCGTGAGACGACGCTTCATCCAGTCCCAAACATGCTCAATGGGGGACAGATCCGGAGATCTTGCTGGCCAGGGTAGCTGACGTACACCTTCTAGAGCACGTTGGGTGGCACGGGATACATGCGGACGTGCATTGTCCTGTTGGAACAGCAAGTTCCCTTGCCGGTCTAGGAATGGTAGAACGATGGGTTCGATGACGGTTTGGATGTACCGTGCACTATTCAGTGTCCCCTCGACGATCACCAGTGGTGTACGGCCAGTGTAGGAGATCGCTCCCCACACCATGATGCCTGGTGTTGGCCCTGTGCGCCTCGGTCGTATGCAGTCCTGATTGTGGCGCTCACCTGCACGGCGCCAAACACGCATACGACCATCATTGGCACCAAGGCAGAAGCGACTCTCATCGCTGAAGACGACACGTCTCCATTCGTCCCTCCATTCACACCCGTCGCGACACCACTGGAGGCGGGCTGCACGATGTTGGGGCGTGAGCGGAAGACGGCCTAACGGTGTGCGGGACCGTAGCCCAGCTTCATGGAGACGGTTCCGAATGGTCCTCGCCGATACCCCAGGAGCAACAGTGTCCCTAATTTGCTGGGAAGTGGCGGTGCGGTCCCCTACGGCACTGCGTCGGATCCTACGGTCTTGGCGTGCATCCGTGCGTCGCTGCGGTCCGGTCCCAGGTCGACGGGCACGTGCACCTTCCGCCGACCACTGGCGACAACATCGATGTACTGTGGAGATCTCACGCCCCACGTGTTGAGCAATTCGGCGGTACGTCCACCCGGCCTCCCGCATGCCCACTATACGCCCTCGCTCAAAGTCCGTCAACTACACATACGGTTCACGTCCACGCTGTCGCGGCATGCTACCAGTGTTAAAGACTGCGATGGAGCTCCGTATGCCACGGCAAACTGGCTGACACTGACGGCGGCGGTGCACAAATGCTGCGCAGCTAGCGCCATTCGACGGCCAACACCGCGGTTCCTGGTGTGTCCGCTGTGCCGTGCGTGTGATCATTGCTTGTACAGCCCTCTCGCAGTGTCCGGAGCAAGTATGGTGGGTCTGACACACCGGTGTCAATGTGTTCTTTTTTCCATTTCCAGGAGTGTAGTATAGAAGAAGAAATACAAGACTGAGACTGTAGACGATTTGGTGGTATACTGGGTGAGATAATTAGTAAGCATAACTGCCAACCATAGCAGCAAAAGTGGCTGTAGCGCGGCCGAGTCGTCTGAAGGCTAGAGGAGGTGTTCAGTTACTGGGAGAACGGCGTTTCAGTCGAGTTCAAGACCACAATTAGTGATTGTTTTGAAAACTATAACTGTAACTTGAATTCACATTTTGTCGTTCCGTTTCCGCGTGAAGCAACATGGAACTATTCGTCCACCATGACGTAAACATTTTTGTTTATTCAATTTCCAAATCTGGTTTCGGTGAAGTATGGCGATATTCAGTGGGTTTCTTTATTCAAAAACATGTAAAATTAGCATCGTTAATGACATTACGTAAAAAAACGTTAGTGAAGGGGGTCGTCACATAAAAAAGATGAGAATAAGTATGTAAACGGTTCCATTAAGTTTCGGGTGTGCAGCCGCAAGAAATTTCTTTGCGCCGCCAAAACCTGAAGATTCACATCAAGTATGTAAACTATTTAATGCGTCGAAAATAATCGCCACTGTGACAGGTCGGTCAATGCCTTCACAGAAAAATGTTTGTGTTTGGCTATGGAACGATAACTACACCCAGGCGAGTATCTCTTCGTCCGAAGCAAATCGAAGGCCACTAACTTCTTTCGGCAGGAATCCAAAAATATACTATTTGGTCAAAAGTATCCGGAAATACGCTTTTCATATTGGGAGCATTGTGCTGCCACCTACTGCCAGGTACTCCATATCAGCGATCGCAGTAATTATTAGACATCGTGAGAGAGCGAAATGGGCGCCCCTCGGAACTTAGGGACTTCGAACGTGGTCAGGTGATGGGGAGTCACTTGCGTCATATGTCTGCACGCGAGATTTCCACACTCCTAAACCTCCCTAGGTCCGCTGTTTCTGACGTGATAGTGAAATTGAAGCGTGAAGGGACACGTACAGCACAAAAGCGTACAGGCCGACCTCGTTCGTTGACTGACAGCCGACAGTTGAAGAGGGTCGTAATGTGTAATAGGCAGACATCTATCCAGACCATCACACAGTAATTCCAAACTGCATCAGGATCTACTGCAAGTACTATGACAGTTAGGCGGGAAGTGAGAAAACTTGGATTTCATAGTCGAGCGGCTGCTCATAAGCCACACATCACGCCGGTAAATGCCAACCGCCTTTCCGCTTGGTGTAAGGAGCGTAAACATTGGACGATTGAACAGTGGAAAAACGTTGTGTGGAGTGACAAATGTGGAGTGACGAATCACGGTACACAATGTGGCGATCCGATGGCAGGGAGTGGGTGTGGCTAATGCCCGGTGAACGTCGTGTGCCAGGGTATGTAGTGCCAACAGTAAAATTCGGAGGCGGTCGTATTATGGTCTGGTCGTATTTTTCATAATGGGGGCTTGCACCCCTTGTTGTTTTGCGTGGCACTATCACAGCACAGGCGTTCTTGCTTCCCATTGTGGAAGAGCAATTCGGGGATGGCTATTGCATCTTTCAGCACGATCGAGCACCTGTACATAATGCACGGCCTGTGGCGGAGTGGTTACACGACAATAACATCCCTGTAATGGACTGGCCTGCACAGAGTTCTGACCTGAATCCTATAGAACACCTTTGGTATCTTTTGGAACGCCGACTTCGTGCCAGGCCTCACCGACTCACATCGATACCTCTCCTCAGTGCGACACTCCGTGAAGAATGTACTGCCATACCCCAAGAAACGTTCCAACACCTGATTCAACGTATGCCTGCGAGAGTGGAAGCTGTCATCATGGTTAAGGGTCGGCCAACACCATATCGAATTCCAGCATTACCGGTGGAGGACACCACGAAATTGTGAGTCACTTTCAGCCAGGTGTCCGGATACTTTTGATCACATAGTGTACCTAGGGGAGAGGTCGAGACTGTGTGGAGGACGTGTAAGGGCCCCACAGAAAAACTTCTACAACGTATTCGAAACAACCCAGACAACATGTTGGCCCGTTCACAAGTTGCCAAGGTTGTTTCGAGTACGCTGCAGAAGTTTCGCTGGGAATCTCTTACCCCTTATACATCCTCCGTACAGTCACTATTTCTCCCTACGCGTTCTCCATAAATTTGAAGCCCCCAAAACACATTGGTGTCCGTCGATTTGCTTCGGCCGAAAAAGCGCAAGCCAGGGTGCAATAACGGTGCCATAGCCAAACACAAACATTTCTCCGTTTAGTCACTGACCGACTTGTCTCACTGTGGAATAATGTATTAACTGTTACGGCGATTATACTTGATATATTAAACAGATTACATACTTATTCCCATCTGAGTCGTTTACAATTGACTGTCCCTTCTGTGTGTAATGTTTTGTGCCAGACATATGGGTGAATGATTTATTAGCATGTTTTTACTTCTAGGTGATTTCATGATATCTATGTACGTTGCCGTTTCCCGGAAAACAGTACGGCATTTGCAAAGGTGGGAGCGGCTGTTATTAACAGATATGAGAATAAGAACTCACAAACGTCTAAGTTATTGTTTTAAGTTCACGTTCTCAAATAATGACAGCCGCTCATAGTTGGCGGACGACATGCATTACATGAAAAACGGCAACAAGCACAGAAATCATGCAATGACTTTGCAGTAAAGAGGTACTATAATATTATTCAGGACATACATCACGCGAAAACACCTTGAAGCTAAAAATTAGACAGATTCGAACTTACATGCAAGCTTACCGGCAACCGTTCTTACCGCGAAACATTCAAAATTGGAACAGGAAAACGGGGAAATAGCAGGAGCGATACACCCACCACTACCAAGGGAAGACAGCGAATTAACTTTGCATTTTTATCCAGCTCTGAGCTATGGTAACCTTTCAAGTCTCTAGCTCATTATCAAGTTAGTTTAAAATCAACCGCAAAATTTGTAACTCTCATACGTACTGACAGAAAAACAAACACCCTTAGCCACATACCAGACATAAGAGCGCGTTATTACTGTATTTCAGACGCTCCAATCACGCAACGTTTGAGGCTGCGCGTTTTCTGTCGCTTTTCCGTTCTGCATTTCTCTCTCATGTCGAAAACTGGTTATCTCTACGGATTGGTGAGGAGAAGTTTCTGTTACAGTTTAAACATGTCAATGATTCTCTCGTTTTAGACTCGGCGATTCGCCATCTGCCTTACGCTAAGCCCGCCGTTGTCACGCACGAAGTAATGCTCTCTTTCAGGTGGTAGGGAGAAGTTTTCGTTAAAATTTGAACGTCTGAAAAAAAGTGCCGCCGAGGGAGGTGGTTCAGTCATTAGCACACTGGATCCGCTCGCATTCGGAAGGACGACGGTTCAAACCCGCGTCCGGCCATCCTGATTTCGGTTTCTGTGCTTTCCCTGAATCGCTCCAGGCAAGTGCCGAGATGCTTCCTTTGAAAGGGCACGGCCGACTTCCTTCTCCATCCTTTCCTAATCCGATAGGGACTGATGACCTCGCTGTTTGGTTCCCCCCC
This sequence comes from Schistocerca piceifrons, assembly GCF_021461385.2. Lineage (NCBI taxonomy): Eukaryota > Metazoa > Arthropoda > Insecta > Orthoptera > Acrididae > Schistocerca > Schistocerca piceifrons. The sequence continues at coordinate 1,019,915,445 of NC_060139.1, read as the reverse complement.
CCCCCCCCCTAAAATCAAGCAACATCCAAAATCCGGCCCAACGCTCCTGCCTGCTCTGGACCATTTCGTTCGGCTGCCACTGTGATGAGTGAATTCTCCACTAATCAATCAATTACCTAATTACAATTGCACTTGGAGGAATACAGGACACTTTGAGGAATAAAGTAACTTAAATGAAATAAAGACGCCTGACATGCCCCCTATTCCTTGCAGGAGGCTTTATTTCAGTCCCGCCCAAAAAAGAATTTAACTGGCCAGCTGTACATGGTGCCATCGGCATGATGTACAGATGAGACATTTCGTCAGTCTCTACGAAACGGAACAATAATCATGTTTCAAAATGTTTCAGAAACAATTGACAACGGTCGGTGACTATGCATTCCCTACCACACCCCTTTCCACGGCAGCCATGCACGTAGAGGTTTAGTCAGCAAAGGGGGTCTAGAATCCCTTTGAAAAAGTATCGATTAAACTCGGACAGAGACTCACAAGTTACATACACTGATGAGCCAAAACATTATGACCACTGCCCATGGGTGAGGACGCATGCTGCCTTGTGGCGCTGAGGGCACGTGACATAGACAAGTATGTGAGCAGAAGCGCGCCCGGCTAGCCGCGCGGTCTAACGCGCTGCTTCCCGAGAGGGAAGGCGTTGTGGTCCCCAGCACTAATCCGCCCGACGGATTAGTGTCGACGTCCGATGTGCCGGCCAGCCGGTAGATGGTTTTTAAGATGGTTTTCCATCTGCCTCGGTGAATGCGGGCTGGTTCCCCTCATTCCTTCTCAGTTACACTATGTCGGCGATTGCTGCACAAACACAGTCTCCACGTAAGCGTACACTATAATTACTATGCCATGTCAACATTAGTGGCTACACTCGTCTGTTCTGAGACGTTCCCGGGGCAGGGGGAGGGGAGGGGGGGGGAGAAGGTTCGGTCCACTGGGGGTCGACCTGCACAAAACCCTGGGTTCGCTGTGGGGCGGCGGTGGGGTGAGTAGACTGCTGTAGCCTGTTGTGGGGGTGAGCCACTGAGGGCTACGGCGGTGACGAAGTATCTCGTCGTTTCTAGGTCCCTGGTTTAGTACACACACGTATACATGTGAGCGGAGCAGAGACGAATGGGGAATCATTCTAATGGCGATAAGTGGCGCTATTACGGAAATCCACAGAGTTAAGTGACTTTGACAAAAGCCAGACCGTTGTTATCCAGTTCTGGGAGCGACCACCTCGGAAATGGCGAGGCTGGACGGTTATTCGCAATCTACTGCCACGAGCATCTATGGAAAGAGGTTCAAGGTTGCGGAAACCACGAGCTGGCGACAAGAAGTTTGACGTGAATTCCTTATCACAGAACATAGGGGTCGGAGGCTTGCTCGCTCTCTAAAGCAGGATACGTGACGATCTGCGGCACATCTGACAACAGAGTAAAGTTCTGGCGCAGGCACAAGTGTTTTGAAGCACACCGTTCAGCAGAAAGTGTTGAACATGGTGTTCCACAGCAGAGGACGCCTACGTGTTACCATATTGACCCAACAACATCGTCAATTATGATTACAGTTGGCACAGGATCATCGAGATTGGACAGCGGTTCAATGTAACCTTGTCGGCTGGTCGAATGAATCCCGATTATTGTCAAGCCAGGTCGATGGTCGTGTCCAGATATGCCGTTATCCAGGCCAAGGGGTGATCGGAACATGCACCGCTCAACGGACACTGTCCAGTGGGAGCAGTATTATGTTATGCAGGGCTTCCATGTGATCTGCGGTGGTAATCGAAGGGACCTTGAGAACTGTGGACTACGTCAACGTTATTAGGAACCACCTGTAGCTCCTTATGCTTGATGTCTTTCTCAACAGCGAGGGCATCTTGCAACAGAATATCTGTCCATGTGATAAGGCATCAACGTGCTGCAATGGTTTGAGGAACATGATGGTGGATCACGTTGATGTCTTGGTTTCTAAATTCTGCTTATCGGAATCCGATGAAGCCCAGCTTCGACGATATCGAGCGTCAGCTCCGCTCCCATAAACCAACCGCCCAGAAGTTACGGTTGGTTGGTTTGTGTGATTAAAGGGACCAGATTGCTATGGTCATCATTCCCTTTTTCCAGATACTAAAAACACCCACAGTGAATAAAAAAAACGTTCAACAGAATAGATGACAGACGACATAGAACAAAAGAAACTTAGACAAAGACCAGACAAAATTCAGTTTAAAATCGTAGGCCAAAGACCAGAATCCACACTAAAAAAACATAACAAACACTCAAATTAAATGATAATAAACCTCTGCCCGAATAAAACGCAAAACTAAGCCTGCCACGACAGAGTCATCAGTTAAAAGGGCAGGGAGCGTATCAGGCAGCGCAAATGTCTGCCTGACCACAGCTAAAAGGGGACAGCCCAACAAAATGTGAGCCACTGTCAAAGCCGCCCCGCAGCGACACAGAGGAGGGTCCTCCCGACGCAGTAAATAACTGTGCGTCGGCCGGGTGTGGCCAATGCGGAGCCGACAAAGGACAACTGACTCTCTGCGATTGGCTCGCTTGGATGACCGCCACATACCCGTCGTCGCCTTGATAGGACGGAGTTTGTTTGGCGTGGGCAGATTGCTCCATTCAGTGTCCCAAAGCGAGAGAACTGCGCGGCGTAAGACTGCCCGCAAATCAGTCTCCGGGAGGCCTACCTCCAGAGTTGGTTCACTGGTGGCCTGTTTGGCCAGGCGGTCAACATGTTCATTGCCGGGTATCCCAACGTGGCCTGGGGTCCACACAAGGACCACAGAGCGGCCGCAACGGGCAAGAATATGGCAGGGACTCCTGGATAGCCATCACCAGACGAGAGCGAGGGAAACACTGGTCTATAGCTCGTAAACTGCTGAGGGAGTCGCTACAGATAACGAAAGACTCACCTGAGTGGGAGCGGAGTTTGTGATCTCTCCATAGGAATCTGGTACCACAGACCTCTGGAAACCTATCAAGTTATTGTCGAATCCATGGCACACAGGATCACTACTCAACTGCGTTCCAGAAACGGACCAATACGCTTTAAAGCAACTGGTCATAATGTTCCGGCTCATCAATCTGTATACATTTCAATGAGGTGAAGTAAGATGTAACAGTTCTTTGTAAAGTAGCAAGGAAACACTTAGACGCACACGTGTGAGCACAGGATAGTATTCCGAGGAAGTCCTACTCCATTGTAGTCTGTCTTGGAAATCGCCACCAGCACAATGTCCTCAGTTCGTCGTCCTGTTCCAAAACGAGAAGTAGTCCGCTGCTGCCATAGGATGAGAAAGGTGAGACACGCAGGGTGTTAGGGTATAGTACAGATATGACGATTATTGGTACCTCAACTTGTACCCACTTCAATGGGTTAGTCGGTTTGTCACTGCACATAAGAGTATTCCAGCAAAGACATCTCGTAATTTAGTAGCTAATGTTTTTAGCACGACCATAACGGTTCTGCAAAGTGGCCTACGCTTGTCAGTTTAGATATCCGTTTTGTGTTCACGCGTCCGTACTTCAGTCATTAATTGACCATCTGCGCAACGGAAAATAAACATTAACTGCTTGTTTGTGCCATGCGTATGTGGAGATACTAACCAACCTAAAAACATACTACCTGTAATAGCTGCAATCATTAGTCTGCAGCTGAAGTAAATGCTGGTGTTCAAAGCACTGTTCTCAGTCACCAACAGAGATATCTGTGCTCACACCTCTAACATCCTGTACGTTCCCAAACATTAATGAATAGCAAGTGTCTCTGCAGGTCACAATTTACAACCAACCACTATAATAAAATTTCTCTATCAGTCTTTCTAATATTCTGACTAATTACAGATACCCTCCATTTTTGACTCGCAGGCGGAACATGTTCAAGAATATCGTTTCACACAAGCCACATATCATTTGGTGTCGCATCCCTTCCCCACACATTACATACCTTTGCACAGTGACTTAGACCATTTGAAGGCCAATATATTTATGTTTGTCTTAATTACACTAAACGTGGAATGATGCACAAGTCACACAAGGAAATGAAGACTTTATGATCCAACAGAGGTTTGCAGCAGATTTTTTTCACATGGCAGTTGAGGGATCAAGGCATATCCCCGCTTATAATACAGCAAAAAAAGGTGCCATTTTTTGACAGTAGACAGTTCTGGTTGCAAAGAGGTCATCACCTAAACTCACATTTTTTCTATTTGGAGAAATAAGATTTTTATAGGTTATCCGTTGCTTGTAGTAGCGACGCAATAAAAAAAGTAGTCTTAGCCTATTTCTGATTTTCCGTCCCTTCTTGTACTTTCATTTTTCGCTAATATGTGACAGATTGTTTCTTTTCTTCAAATATATTTTCTTCGGTTCGCTTGTCGTTAACATAAGAGTGAATTGTTGAAATAGCCTCACAAAAGTGCTGGACAAGTGGGCACGGATCAACGTACTAGCATCGAACGAGAATACTTGGAGTCAAATTGAGCGCAGTGTTCTAGAATCAAGAGTTGCTTCCACAGCATTTCGTCATCAGTGTCGGCTATGCAACAGAACGAGAGGAGGGAGGCGAGAAACCCGGTACTCTGTGTTCAAAAACAGCTTTTTCCTTATCACTTTCCTCATCACTGAGCATTGCCGAAGCGCTCGTATTTTGCTGCGGAGAGCAGTCGCAGTTTAATAGTTAAATGCTCTGAGGTTAACAGTATTCAATGAGCCCCTGCCCCTGCATAGCTGATTAGTGCAATGCATGCTTTTCGTGCACCTATTAAACTGACATTCGCGTTACATGAAAATGTTTGCACCGAGCTGTGGGCCACACTAAGATTTGTTATTTATTTTTCTATAAACACCGTAATAAAATTTTCTTCTTATATACACAGTCTGGATTACATTAATAGCGGTGTGAAAATACACGACTACCGAAGCAAAAATGTCACAGTAAACGTAGGTATGCAATTGAGCAGTCCGCCAGATAAATGCGCATATGCGGTTACCGTTCACGTCAGTCTGAAACGTTGTCCTAGTTAGTAACGATATATGCGAAATGATAAGTTCTGAATTAACTTCCATTCTAATTGCGCTCAAATTTCATCCAGGACCTACCTTACCTTGTGCAGCATTGGAAAATGTGGTACATGGGTGTTGGAGGCACAGCCGTATTTTGCTGTTGTAAGTCGATATCTAACGTGCTAATATGGTCCAAGATGGACAGATGGAGCACAAACTGTAGCTTGGCCTGCAAGGCAACCTGAACTCAGGAACCTGGATTTTTCTGTCTGTAGTCATCTCTAAAGTGAAGTGTGCAGCACTTTCTCTGATGCGGATGAAGAACTGGAACAGCCAGTTGTACGGTCACGCTAAGATTTACGAGATGATCAGGGGGTGTTTAAAATATTTGTAATTCACTGCAGAGAGATGGGCAGTATTGCCTCCAAATTCGAGGAGGGCACGTGGAACAGCTATTTTAACAGGTACAAGTGTACGCTAAATTGTAACATTGGAAGTTGGATCCCAGTTCTGGATCAGAGTTGAGTAAAGTAAGTGTAACGCTCGCTATAAAACCAATGTTCGATCATAGAAGATGAGCGAGTGCAATGCTAATACCTTTGTATTTCTTAATAAAATTGATTGTTGCGTTTGTCCACTGAGAACAAAGGCAATGCCATTACGCCTGGAAGATTTGTAGGGCAAAGTAAGGCAAAGTATGGAATGTAAGACAAGAGTGAAATTAATAGATATTTATTTGCCCTGATGAGCGGAAAAAAATCACAATAAAATTAACAGAAAACGAAGTCCTCTAAAACTCAAAATAAATCATAAAATGACGCTAACACCATGGGAAGCTACTAAAGAATGTGGTAGACTGCATGGAAAAAGTGTAGCAGGATCTGCTCATATGGACAGATCGCTACATTGTAGTTGCCTATACAACAATATGCCACAAATTATAACCGCATTAAGCAGCATTAAGTGGCAAACTAAATAACTAGCGAGCTTCTCAAAACACGGGCCACAGTACCGCAATTGTGATGCTTACATTTCCCCAAAATCAGCAGCCCATGCGGCCATCAGCAGCAAACGGGGAAAGGGAGATGAATGACCCTCCGTGAAGTGGCGACTGAATGGCCCCACAACATTCATCTCCCTATGAAACTCACAACATTTTTAAAAAAGCTTTACATGGACGGTGCGACTCAGTGCTGTTGTCAATGTGACGGACAAGAATATTGTTTACCTCTTGAACATCGGGGGAACGCTACACAAACTTCCCACTCTTAGCACAGAAAACGGACCTCAACAAATAAGAGTTTAGCACTAGGAAGAGGCTGTATTCCGTCGATTGGTCGAATTCTATGTACCAAGCATCATAGCGGGGCGACTCAGTTCTTTTGTGTCCGTTAAAATTTGGAGCGAAAGCAACGGACCTTCCCAAGCTGGTCACGAGGCGTCTCATTGTCACGTCCCTTGATGTCTGGGGATACCAGTGGATGCACGGCGCCTTCTGCTCAGGGCTAGGAGAGACCCCGGCTCCGCTGAAGAAACACTGGGTGGACCGCATTAATCTTCCGCCCAGCTCTGACGTGACGTTCCACCCTTCCTGATGAGATTCACTGACTGCCTTCTGCCGACAAAAACGACCCAGAGAACACACTGGAAGAACACCTTCCCAACAAGAAAAACACAAAGCTTTCCTCCTAGTAAATGTGCCTGACACACACAAAATAAAATTAACCGCGAGATATTGGCAAAAATGAATCGATATCGTATACAGATATGGGGCAGTAATTTTACAGCATATAATGTGTTGAAGTGATTTGGATTTCACGTTACTGGGGCACGCCTTGGGTGAAATGCGACCCAAAACTGGAAGGGGGACTTTTTCGAAAACTTTAAGTTCCAGATACGCATATACTAGCTAAGAAAATATTTGATACGAAGTCAGTGACAAACTGAAGCAACACATTCGCATTTATCTCCAAAACATCTGCAGATTCATGTTTGAAGATCCAACGATTCGCTTCTGTCTTTATACAGGTTCATCCTTGACAGTTTCCAGTATTAATTGTGAGTCACCTCCCAAATTTCAGAACCCGGTTCAAAGAACATTTAGACTGCTACAGGCTTGATAAATGTAACAAATCGGCAGTAGCAACTTACATTAAAGACACAGGCCACCCTCTGAAAATCGAAGACAGCCTCGAAATTTGGCACAAAATAGGAAAAAGTAAAAGAATGGGTAAAATGGAAGAAATGGAAATTTTCATACGTAATACAAAGGATGGAGATAACATTCTTAATGAGATAAGCGAATTCAAAAACTCCAAAAATCCAAATTCTTTAACAGTCTTAAGCCAAATCTAACTCAATAGATTTAAGACGTGTCAATGTAAATAGATGACGACAAATCCACCAGTATCAAGAATATCGATACAAAACCTCGATAATCGATACTGACTCACATGCTAAAAGCCCATCATCTTGTGTTACGTGCATGATGTTTACATGTATGTCGAAGCAATTTGTGCAGTGAATAACGTTGGAAATCAGTGATAAAGTACAATGTGCAATAGTGTAATGTTAATCAACAGCTCCGCCATTACACCAGTCATGCAAGTAATTGATCAACTGTCATATAAAAGCCTTTCACGCTATTTTCGTAAAACACAACTGATCCAAAACTATCTGCATCCTATACAGGCTGTGATATCATACCAGGTCACCAGCATTACCAAGCCTAGTGTATGGTTGGCTCAAGTGACTGACAGCATAGGGGAGTTATGTAGAAATTCTACGAAGGAGGCTCAGGTAGTGATAGTAGGTGGAGCAGGGAACAGTCTTGACAAGGATGGGGAATGTGATGTAGATGGTGACCTGGTAAAGATAGCCACTCAAACTGGTGGCAGTGGTGCAACTGTTTCAGCGTCATGATCGGCCTCACCTTAATGCGGCTGTTAGGGTGCTGATGTCAGAGGGCGTGGCTCACATCTCAGTGGTGCCAGTTGGGTCTATCAGTAGGTCGGGTTTCACTAGGCATGGCCTGCACCTCAATAGTTATGGGAAGCGGAGGCTGGCTAAGCTTATAGGCGACAGTGTAGTGGGTGGTGGTGGTGGGGCCACTCATGGAAAGGTTCCTGTAGTAGTCGGTGTTAGAGCTGCCCCTTTTTTAGATTGAAGTCAGCTGATTGGTATACCTGCTTAACGGAAGTCCCTCTAACTAAGGGCTCACCTTCTGAGGATGTAATGTTTCCAAGTAGAGAAGGAATTAGCACATTTCATCAAAATATAAGACGTGTTAGAGTTAAAGTTAGTGGACTGCTTATGGATGTTGACTCTGAAATTATTGGTATATCAGAGCATCACTTTGACAGTTCAGAGGCTTCCTTTACCAGGATACAGATTAGCTGGCTGTTTCTCAAGGAGTTCCTTGTGGGATGGGGGAGTGGTGATGTACGTAAAAAACAGTATTCAGTTTGAGCCCATAGACATATCACAACACTGTACTGAACAGATATTTGAATGTTGTGCAGGGCCAGTTGAATTTAGTGAAACTAAACAACTGAATGTTGTTGTTTATAGGTCCCCTAACTCCGACTTCCGAGCATTTCTGCTCAAGGCAGAGAGGGTTCTTGATTCACTTTGTAGGAAGTACCAGAAATTAGTTATATGTGGTGACTTCAATATTAATTTTGTATATCATGGTGCAAGGGAAAGGATGTTGGTAGATCTCCTAAATTCATATGATCTGATGCAGACTGTGTTTTTTCCAACTAGGGTGCAGGGGGACAGTAGCAATATTTTTATTCATTCTTCATTACTAGATGGGCATTCTGTTAGAAAAAGGGTGAATGGCCTTTCAGTCCATCACGCACAAATTTTAACACTAAAAGGCTTTCGTACTCAAACCAATGTCATATTTAATTAAAAACTTTGTAGGAAAGTTAATACAATAGTAATAGAGAGTTTTTTAAACCTCGTCAAGGAACAAGAGTTGCAGGATGTTTATAGTGACGATAACATAGGTGATAAACACAATGCTTTCCTTAACTCATTTCTCATGCTCTTTGAGAGTTGCTTTCCATTAGAACGTTCCAAACGGGATACTAGCTGTAATAGGCAGCCCGGGTGGCTGGCTAGAACAAAGTGGGAATTACACTCCTGGAAATGGAAAAAAGAACACATTGACACCGGTGTGTCAGACCCACCATACTTGCTCCGGACACTGCGAGAGGGCTGTACAAGCAATGATCACACGCACGGCACAGCGGACACACCAGGAACCGCGGTGTTGGCCGTCGAATGGCGCTAGCTGCGCAGCATTTGTGCACCGCCGCCGTCAGTGTCAGCCAGTTTGCCGTGGCATACGGAGCTCCATCGCAGTCTTTAACACTGGTAGCATGTCGCGACAGCGTGGACGTGAACCGTATGTGCAGTTGACGGACTTTGAGCGAGGGCGTATAGTGGGCATGCGGGAGGCCGGGTGGACGTACCGCCGAATTGCTCAACACGTGGGGCGTGAGGTCTCCACAGTATATCGATGTTGTCGCCAGTGGTCGGCGGAAGGTGCACGTGCCCGTCGACCTGGGACCGGACCGCAGCGACGCACGGATGCAAGCCAAGACCGTAGGATCCTACGCAGTGCCGTAGGGGACCGCACCGCCACTTCCCAGCAAATTAGGGACACTGTTGCTCCTGGGGTATCGGCGAGGACCATTCGCAACCGTCTCCATGAAGCTGGGCTACGGTCCCGCACACCGTTAGGCCGTCTTCCGCTCACGCCCCAACATCGTGCAGCCCGCCTCCAGTGGTGTCGCGACAGGCGTGAATGGAGGGACGAATGGAGACGTGTCGTCTTCAGCGATGAGAGTCGCTTCTGCCTTGGTGCCAATGATGGTCGTATGCATGTTTGGCGCCGTGCAGGTGAGCGCCACAATCAAGACTGCATACGACCGAGGCACACAGGGCCAACACCCGGCATCATGGTGTGGGGAGCGATCTCCTACACTGGCCGTACACCACTGGTGATCGTCGAGGGGACACTGAATAGTGCACGGTACATCCAAACCGTCATCGAACCCATCGTTCTACCATTCCTAGACCGGCAAGGGAACTTGCTGTTCCAACAGGACAATGCACGTCCGAATGTATCCCGTGCCACCCAACGTGCTCTAGAAGGTGTAAGTCAACTACCCTGGCCAGCAAGATCTCCGGATCTGTCCCCCATTGAGCATGTTTGGGACAGGATGAAGCGTCGTCTCACGCGGTCTGCACGTCCAGCACGAACGCTGGTCCAACTGAGGCGCCAGGTGGAAATGGCATGGCAAGCCGCTCCACAGGACTACATCCAGCATCTCTACGATCGTCTCCATGGGAGAATAGCAGCCTGCATTGCTGCGAAAGGTGGATATACACTGTACTAGTGCCGACATTGTGCATGCTCTGTTGCCTGTGTCTATGTGCCTGTGGTTCTGTCAGTGTGATCATGTGATGTATCTGACCCCAGGACTGTGTCAATAAAGTTTCCCCTTCCTGGGACAATGAATTCACGGTGTTCTTATTTCAATTTCCAGGAGTGTATATCAAAAAGTTAGAAGAAGTCACACTTAGGCTACATTAGCCCTTTATAATCAGTATTTTAAGGTGCTTCAAAATGTTATTAGGAAGGCAAAGAATATGTGGTATGCAAATAGAATAGCTAATTCACAGGATAAAATTAAAACCATATGGTCAGTTATGAAGGAAGTGTCTGGTCAGCAGCACAAGGTCGACAATATAAAGTCAGTTCGTAGTAAAAATATTTCTGTTACTGATAAATCAGATATATGTACAGTATTTAACAATCATTTTCTGAGCATTGCTGGTGAACTGAATAAAAATTTAGTTTATGCAGGAAATCATATAACTTTCTTGGCAAATGCCTTTCCGAGATTGGACTGATGACCATAGATGTTAAGTCCCATAGTGCTCAGACCCATTTGAACCTTTCCGAGATCGATGTCTGAAACACTCCTCTGTGATACAGAAAAAGGGAGATAATTAAATCACTGAAGAGTAAGGAGTCTATGGTTATGATGGAGTGTCTAGCAGAATATTAAAATACTGTGCTGTACATGTTAGCCCTGTATTTAGCCATATTTGTAATTTTTCCTTTAGGAATGATCAGTTTCCTGGGCGATTAAAGTACTCACTAGTAAAGCCGCTTTATAAAAAGGGAGAAAGGGATAATACAGACAATTGTAAACCTATTTCTGTGCCATCAGTGTCTGCAAAAGTTATTTAAAAGGTTGTGTATGTAAGGATAAATGATCATTTACATCACACGATTTGCTATCAAATGTGTAGTTTTGCTTTAGAAGTCGTTTAACAACTGAAAATTCAGTATTCTCTTTTCTCTATGAGGTACTGGATGGGCTAAACAAAAGGTTTCGAACGCTTCTCATATTCTTTGGTTTAACTAAGGCATTTGATTGTGCTGATCACAAAATAATGCTCCAGATGATGGACCATTACGGAATACGGGGAATAGCTCACAATTGGTTCACCTCTCACTTTAGAAACAGGCAACAAAAGGTCATTATTCACAATGTTGATAACGGCTGTGATCTGGGGTCTGAGTGGGGTACTGTCAAGTTGGGGGAGCCCCAGGGATCAGTGTTGGGGCCACTCCTGTTCCTTATTTATATAAATGATATGCCCTCTAGTATTACAGGCAACTCTAAAATACTTCTGTTTGCTGTTGACACTAGTAGTGTGATTTGGTAGTGAAGGATGTTGTGTGCAACATTGCCTCGGTTTCAAATAATGCAGTACATGACTTAAGTTCATGGCTTGTAGAAAATAAACTAACGCTAAATCACAGCAAGACTCAGTTTTTACAGTTTCTAGCACACAATTAAACAATACCTGACGTTTTAATTTTACAGAACGGGGATATGATTAGTGAAACTGAACAGTTCAAATTTCTAGGTGTTCTGATAGATAGTAAGATGTCGTGGAAAGCCCAAGTTCAGGATCTTGTTCACAGACTTAATGCTGCGATTTTTACTATTCGAACGATATCAGAAGTGAGTGATATTTCGACACGAAAATTAGTCTACTTTGCTTATTTTTATTGGCTTATGTCGTATGGTACTATATTTTGTGATAACTCTTTCCATTCTAAGAGGATATTTATGGCTCAGAAAAGGGCGGATTGCACAATAAGTGGTGTAAGTTCACGAACCTCTTGTCGACCTCTGTTCACGAGTCTGGGTATTTTGATATTGGCCTTTCAATATATATATTCCTTACTGTCATTAGCTTATCCCCAAGGATAAGCAACTTTCACTCGGTTAATACTCGGCAGAAATCAAACCTGCATTTGGATCGGACTTGCTTAACAATTGTGCAAAAAGGTGTGCAGTATACTGTTGATTCCATTTTCAATAAGCTACCACTCGAATTCAAAAATCTTAGCAGTAATCCACTCGCTTTCAAATCGAAACTGAAGAGTTTTCTCATGGGTCACTCCTATTCTGTTGAGGAGTTCCATGAAAAATGAAACTGATTCTTATGCATTGTTGATTTCGTTTACTTAAGCTTCTGTACTGACTTTTTCGGGTTCATAAACATGTATTTTTATCGGTTATTACTTTTACGTTGTAATTTCATGTACTGACACGTTCCATGACCTTGGAGATTTGCTCGTCAATTTGGTCCTACGGAACTTGACGAGTGAATAAAATAAAAATAGTCAACCACAAGGAAGAAAACCAGCAGAAGCAATCACTGATTTCGATTTCTGGCCATCCACTGCTCCCCTACTTCCGCCCAAATGCCACACCATTCGCTACAGTAACAAACCATGGACAGAGCGTTCTACATTAATATAGTTTAAGATGGTTTATTTTTAAGTAACATTTCTCTGGATGTATGTATGCATGTATAAACACCTGAAGATGAACATGTTCGAAACGCGTTGTATTATGTTGGATTAAACATAAAACAAAAAAGTGACTGGTAGCAGAAATTACAAATAAATAATAATGCTCCTCTTTAATGGTGCAAGAGCTTGGTGCCCTACAACTTCACCCTTCGGCTCGGCCATTCTTCAAACAGAAATGTGTCGACACTTAAAAATAAGGCCAGAGTTCAGTTCATATGAGATGTAAGGTTGGTCAATAATGTCACAGTGGCACCAAATTTCACACATAATTTCTGCCCAACGCCACTGTGGACGTACCTTAAACTGGAAAAGTCGTCACAAGCCGCACCTTTTTATCACATGCCACTCCTTCTTTTGACACCCCAGCAGTAAAGGTCAGAACCACGACGCCCAGCGTTGAGATTACGCGATTTCCTTTTTGATGGCCAAGGAAAACATTTCAGTCACACCACCGCTGAGAATCGACACGAAATGGGCTCAGGGGGTGGCAGAAAGGGCGTCAGTGTGGGAGCGCTGCTTCCCTTGTGGCACTGGTTTATATGCATTTTGCAGTCGAAAGCGACAGTGTGATGTGGAACAGAACTACGTTCTTGACAACCTTCGATACTGCCAATAGTCCTCGGACGACCCACTCCTTGTCTAACGACATCGTGGCACTGTAACCCAATTGAACGTGATCGGACACCAATTGCGTATAAATGGACCGCAGGTTTTACTCTGGTATACAGAGTGTAACACTAATTATCGCGCAAAACCGTTCGACAAAAACTGAACGTGATTCGAACCTGCAGTGGGTATTCACGCTTTCTCAGTCTTGTTTTGCGACTTTCTATGGCATGCTCATGGCATTGACAAATGAATAAATGAAAGTGCAGAGGGTCCCTCTAAGATCTCGCTCTTCATCAACACCTTCGGTACCACCAGCGCTCCTTTATTGAGCATTTTAAAATATACCTGAGCGGCGCAAGAGAAAGGGTAAGATGTTGGTGGGGATGGGAGGGGGTGTCTACCTTCTCACCGTGTTATATGTCCACGGTGGTGCTGGGTAGAGTTGTGGTGAAATCTGACGCCAATATAACATCGTTAACCACCCTTACACCTTCTGAGCTCTGGGAATTTTTTCGGGTGTCGACCCCACGTCTTTGCACCAATACAGAGAATGGTTGTAAATTTCACATGATAGTATTTCAAAAAAGTGATCCTTTAATTCTTCTTCTCAGTGTACGTACTTAACAATGTTATTCTGATGGAGCTATTTAGCGCTTTACATGGCGAAATTACGTAATTTCTGCGTTATGAAGTAAGGTGTTTATTCCGAAATAAAACATCTTTTTCAGAAAAATGGATTCCCTCAACGATGTCGACAACTTTACACTGTATAGCAACTCTTCAAAGTGATGGCCAGCAGTCTCCACACATACATCTACAATAGGACAAGTAATTTTGTCGCTTCTCTCTACTGCATCTATTGACTGTTGTAATTTGTATAGGTAGGTGGGACCCTAACAGCCCCTCTCAAGTTTCTGCTGCGGTGTCTCGTATCAACGACTTCACATTGCCCCAAAAGGCTCTTTGGTCATACGTATAACAGATGAATGTGTACTGGCACCGAAAGTAGCGTTGTAGACATCGATACAGAAACAAAGACTCGCCTTCTATTCAAAGTCACTCAACATCTTGTACCACCTGATTCATTCATTCTGACCGCTGGATGCTGATCTATAAATACTTCAGTAGTAAAATAATTTGGGTGCTCTTGTAAACGTAGTGTAATTGTGGAATACACACAGGGTGATTAGGTAGGTACAAAGAATAACTAATGAAGAAGTACTGTATCAGAATGGAGAGGAAAGAGCTTAATGCCAAAAACTTGACTAAAGGGGAGATTAGGTTTACAGGAGGCAAATACAGCAAGGGAAAGTCAATTTCTAGCAGGAGAGAAGTGACGGTTGTCGTAATTTATACATTTCATCAACGGAAGACTGGATATGTGGTGGTCATACTCTGTTTTCGGTCGAAGTCAACGTCACTGAACGTATGAGGCAATCAGGCATACAGCACGGAGGAATTTGCTGTGGAAGCTGTCACAGCTCTCGTCGATAGCGAAGATCCTTGAAGAGATGTGATTGCAAAAGTCTGTACAGTTCCGATAGAAATATGCTCTGAAATTGCTGAACAGCGTGAAGAGTCGAGGCGGCTTTTGTCCAGATAACAACAGCGTTTTTCGCAGAACAGAAGACCTCATTCACAATTTCACTGTTTTATGGTGTCGTAACAGAGTGCCGTTCGGAAGAATAGCAGCACTCGCGATATGGCGATTGATCGGCTCTAGGGAGCCATTCACATACACTGAATAGCAAATTTTATATCACACACCTGGCGCTAAAATACAGATAGCGTCCACCGTAAAAAAGCGCTTATTTTCCAGTTGAAAACATGTATTCTATGTCAAAGAGCTAATTTTAGATGCTCAAATACTGAATAATGTTCGACAATCAACTAGGATTAACATACACAATGTAGCCTTGAAAATATCACGGAAGATATTTATTTGGATAAAAAGACCAATTCAAATAACAAAAAGAATTTCTTCGTAGCTGCACAGATAAGATATGCGAAGAAATAAACAATATACAGCTTTTCACCACGGCTCTCGCAGGCCACTATTTCACATGTGAGCTGTAAAAAAAATACCAATATTAAAACGAGGGAATCTGGCAGTATCTTACCGCTATTGTGACCGACGCTACGGACTCTGCTTTCCGAAAGCCTTCTCCCTGCTATTACCATTCTCTTTGGAGGCTGAAAGAAGCCATTAAGCAGGCTCTTCGGACGCGGGCTATAGTAATAACAGCTTTATGAAAGTCGTTTTAAGATGGAGAATAAAAGCTGACAGTTGCAGATACGGCTGTGGCCGATGTCTCGCATTGATCTGTACCCTACCTCGTTGCTGAAATCTGGAGCTACGTTTTCTGCCTCAAGCAGCGATGTTGACAGAACTCTTTCACGGTGCATTTGCAAATAATATTTCATGCATATTTAGCTTCAGAATGGGCTGTTGCAGAAACAAACCGTCAGAGATATAAAGAGCTGTGCGGCTATTGTAAATTAGCGGTTGTTATTCCCCTCATTACTACATCAACTGAGGTATGCTTCACGAAGAAATTACGGACACATCTATAAAATTCACAGTTAACATAATGTTCCAGGCTATTATGCCGTGGTCGAATGGATTCCACTTTAAAACCTGACATTTCGTCCCCGTCTGCGGAGGACATTTTCAAGAGGGATAGTAGCTTCGTTGGGTGTCCTATGCACACCCTCCCTCACTATGACTAATCAGGCGACATCCATTCGACCACGGCATAATAGCAGGGAACATTTTATTAATAAATTGTGAAATTTCCCGCCGTGAAAGTTTACATTTTACATCTATAAAATTATTCTTAGAAATATTTTCATCTCGGTTTTCGTCTTAGGCGGACGATTCTGAATACTGTGTCAAACTGACAGCATTTCCACTTAAAATCACTGGAAACAAAATCTAGAAAAATTGTATCGTATATAAATGGCAATGAGAGCAGACCTGAAGTTGAATGTGGGTAAGACAAAGTACCTCGTAGTTAGCAGAGAAAATGATGACAGACCCTGAAGGTGGAGGACAAAGTCTTTGAAAGGGTAAAATACTTTAATTATCTTGGGGCTATACTCAATGAAAGGAACTAGATAGACAGGAAATTACCGCACGAATACAAGC
The DNA here is from genome assembly GCF_021461385.2 of Schistocerca piceifrons. NCBI lineage: Eukaryota > Metazoa > Arthropoda > Insecta > Orthoptera > Acrididae > Schistocerca > Schistocerca piceifrons. The sequence goes on along the minus strand of NC_060139.1, from coordinate 1,019,898,770 downwards.
AGGAAACAGGTCAAGGTTTGCTCTGGGAAAGCTGTCAAAGTCCCGGATTCTATTGAGATCCTTAAAGACCAAGATTTACAAGACAATAATTCAACCTACATCTACATCTACGTGATTCCTCTGCTATTCACAATAAAGTGCCTGGCAGAGGGTTCAATGAACCACCTTCATGCCGCTCGACTCTCCAACGTCACGCGGGAAAAACGAGCGCTTAAATTTTTCATTGCGAGCCCTGATTTCTCTTATTTTGTCGTGATGATCATTTCTCCCTATGTAGTTTGGTGCCAACAGAATGTTTTCGCAATCGGAGGAGAAAACTGGTGACTGAAATTTCATGACAAGATCCCGTCGCAACGAGAAACGCCTTTGCTTTAATGTCTGTGACACTATCTCCCCTATTTCGCGATAATACAAAACGAGCTGCCCTTCTTTGTACTTTTTCGATGTCGTCAGTTAGTCCCACCTGACGTGGATTCCACACCGCACAGCAACACACCAGAATAGGGCGGACAATTGTAATGTAAGCAGTCTCTTTGGTAGACCTGTTGCACCTTCTAAGTGTTCTGCGAATGAACCGCAGTGTTTGGTTTGCTCTACCCACAATACCATCTATGTGATCGTTCCAATTTAGGTTATTTGTAATTGTAATCCCTAAGTATTAAGTTGAATTTACAGCCATCAGGTTTGTGTGGCTTATCGCGTAATCGAAATTTAATCGATTTCTTTTAGTACTCATGTGAATAACTTCACACTTTTCTTTATTCATGGTTGCCACTTTTCGCAGCATACAGATATCTTATGTAAACCATTTTGCAAGTCGTTTTGATCATCTGATGTCTTAACAAGACGGTAAATGACAGCATCATCTGCAACAATCTAAGACGGCTACCTGTAGTCTTATATGGAGCAGAGACATGGACCATCACGCAAAAGATGGAAATAAAACTCCTGACATTAGAGAATGCCATCCTCAGATTTTTGGGCCAGTGTAAAAAATAGATGAATGGAGGAAAAGAAAGAACTGTGAATTGAGGGAGCTATACAAGTCGATGGACATCGTGGCAGTGATCAAAGAAAGAAGACTGAAGTATTGTGGACACGTAATGCGCCGAGAAGGCCAGAATATGATGCAGGTAGTGGAGGAAGATATTAGAGGCAAAAGACCACTGGGAAGACCACGACTCCGATGTATTGATCAGGTGAGAGACGACATGTGTACTGTGGGACTGTGTGAAGAAGAATACATGGACCGAGGACGCTGATTGGTGAGGCCAAAGAGCGACTGCGGTTTGTGTGGCCAAAGCAGTAAGCATATAAATGTTATTATCTTGCACAGCCAACTCTAGCTACGAAAACGACATTTCATGGCGCGTAATGGAGTAAATCGAAAAGCTCAAGGACTGGCAAATAACTTACACAGGCGCTTGCGGCAATTACGGGAGGACAGCACTGCTAGAATAGGCGATGTCTCTTCTGCAACGACCATAAACACAGGAGTGCTCTTCAAACACTCATTCCTAGCCTCTGCGGGACGCTTCCAGGAGGATTTCTGTCAAAGTCCACCCAACCCCTTTCTGGCAGGGCGCCTGTGCGAATCACTTATTGGCTTTTTAGATGAAACTTTGCAATCCTCGTCTCAATCAATCTCTGTCACTGGCTGGTCGCGCCGGCTATGGCTAGTGGATTAAACCTGCGTGTCGTTCAAACTCCGGTGGTTGATGGGGTGCCCTAAAAGTCCTCGGAGTGTCAACTACACGAACTACAAAATCTTCGTCTGTCTGTAAAAAGAGTAACGCAGACGGCGCAAGAAACGTATTCGAGTAACTCCAAGGATGTTATTTCAACAGAGCCGAAACCTCACTCTCCAAAAATATAAGAATGCCACGTTACTGCGGTGAATTACTAGTGCCAAGATTAGTATAGACTGCCTGCGAGAACTTGACGTTTCGTGCTACGGATGCATCTCTCTGGAATAATGATGGAGATGGTTGTATGGGCGCACGACGGCAAGGTCTTCAGCGCCCGCTCAGTAATAGATTGAGACGGGTGTCAAGAAAATACTCAGAACAGAGAGATAAAACAGAACGTAAAACACAGGTAACAAGGTTGGAAAAATATGTGCCTACCCACACCGAAACGTGGGACGAAGCATGCCGTCAGCAGTAAAACGTGGGCAACACAAGAAGAAAGTGGTAGAGGGAGCTAGAACAATGTAGCAGATGGAAGTGGCTGGCTGACCGCAAGGAAAAAGGGAGGAGCCAGCCACTTTGCAATACATTAAAACCCCCAGCCTAAAAGTTTAGGCCAGAGTCCAGAGACGTCACAAAACTTTAAAACCCTAGACACACACGTCTCATCATTAGCTAAAACACGGCGCAGATCCCCAGCAACTTGTGCTGCTGCCCTTGCATCACAGTACAAAATGCAGTCTGTTAAAATGTGCTGGACAGAGATATGCACACCACAAGCATCACAAAATGTGGGATCCTCCAGCCGTAGTAGAAAGCTATGTATTACTTTTGAATACATTACGGGAAAGGCAGTGATCAATGTCTTACAAATATTTACTATTAAAACCAGTCTTGATCACGATTTATTTATCAAGGTGACCGGTTTCGACCACTACTGTGGTTATCTTCAGGCCATTGAGTAGGAACCTCTTTTTGTTGGAGAATCACTACTAGCAACTTATCCCACGATATTTGTCAAGTGCCGGCCGCGGTGGTCTAGCGGTTCTAGGCGCTCAGTCCGGAACCGCGGGACTGCTACGGTCGCAGGTTCGAATCCTGCCTCGGGCGTGGATGTGTGTGATGTCCTTAGGTTAGTTAGGTTTAAGTAGTTCTAAGTTCTAGGGGACTGATGACCACAGATGTTAAGTCCCATAGTGCTCAGAGCCATTTTTGTCAAGTCATTGTGTAGGGACGTTACTACTTACAACATATAATTAGTACGTAGGAAAGGCATTCATAAATTTGAAAAGTCAGAAATTCATATTTTGGTGTAATTTTACAGCAAAATACATAAAGTTTTTTATCTTACACGTAAACAAATTCGATGTGGCTTCTGTTGGTTATGCGCACACGTGCTATCTGAAGTCGATTTCTTGCCAAACTGGTTGCAGCACGGCAGACGTGACTTGTTCATTTGCAAGGTAGATTGATGAATCCAGCCCTCCCAAAAGATAAGAGTTGCTGGATCCGTTCAACGTGGGAGCCTTTGCAACTGTCGAACCTCGGCCCATCTACTTACCCGGAAAGCCGACATTTAGGAAATTCTGAACACCGGAGAGGGTGTGATGGTGCGTTCTTGCTCATCTACTTCAGTGCGGTGGATTAAAAAGTTCTCCAGCATTTCTAAGTGCACTGACACACTGGTAAAGGCAACTACCTTTGCTCCAACTGTCGCTAGCGCTTGCTGTGGCGCGCGATTCTATGCTAGCGTTCCTCGCCGGCCAAACTTGTATTTTATTTCCCTTCGAGATAACACCAAGACTAAGCATGTCTCCCAAATAATAATTTTTTTTATTAAATTGGGTCTAAGCACAATGGGACTTAACATCTTAGGTCGTCAGTCCCCTAGACTTAGAATTACTTAAACCTAACTAACCAAAGAACGTCACACACATCCATGCCGGAGGCAGGATTCGAACCTGCGACCGTAGCAGCAGCGTGGTTCCGGACTGCAGCGCCTAGAACCGCTCGGCCACAGTGGCCGGCACTGTAAGAATTTTAAAAGTTGTAAAGCTCTTTTTGATACACCCTGTATGAACCATAAGGTGCATAACGTTAGAGGCTCCGAGAGGCTGTTCAGGGCTAGTGCTGTCTACAGGAAGGATGTGACGCCAGAAGACTTTAGCGAGAAGCAGAAAAACCTGCAGAGGGTCGACGGCTGGTGCAGCGAATGGCGGTTGATATTGAACGTAAATCGTGCAACGCCAAGTATCGACAGGACCTGTCGGTTTGTTGCCCGGTACAAACGAAATGATTCTGAAAGTGGTATTTATCATGCCCATTTCATGGAGAGATACCAGATTATTCGAGTGCGAAATTCGTTTTATTGATATGCGTTAACAGGGACAGAACAACAAGAAACATAACTAGTACTCCTGCAGAGAGTCAGTAGCAGTGCTGCATGGCCCCAGCAGAAAGCCCTGGACAGGGCGGCGGCAGGTCAGTAGCTGATGGAGTACTGGCTATTCTTCCTCTGTCCCTGTCAATACCTATCGATAAAACGAATATCGCGCTAGAGCAATCTGGTACCGCTTTATCTAATGGGCACTTCAAATTCCTCTCCGAAAATCATTTTGTTTGTAACGGGAAAATGGTTCAAATGGCTCTGAGCGCTATGGGACTCAACTTCTGAGGTCATTAGTCCCCTACAACTTAGAACTAGTTAAACCTAACTAACCTAAGGACATCACACACATCCATGCCCGAGGCAGGATTCGAACCTGCGACCGTAGCGGTCTCGTGGTTCCAGACTACAGCGCCTAGAACCGCACGGCCACTTCGGCCGGCAACGGGAAACAAACCTACGCTTTCGTTTAACAGTGGGCTTTGCATGAAATACATAATGAGCAGTGTTTATTTTGTCAGAGTCCATCTACACACTGCAAAAACGAAACAGCAAAAATCTTCCGAAACATCAGAAAAATTGCGCTGGACGACTATTAGGAGAGGCACCGAGGGAACATTTAAGTGGAGAGAGAGCGCCAAAGAAATGGTCAAAATACTCCAACGGCAGACGCTGCAAGATAGGCGTTGCCCAGCGCAGAGACATTCATTGTTGAAACTGATAGGGCGTAGTTTCTACGAAAGTTATGGCAACATATTGCTTCCACATAAGTTCCACTCGAGAAATGGACGCTCCTAGAAAATCGGACTTCAGAGTCCACACAGAAGTTTTACTGACAATCATCCCCCCTCCCCCCCCCCCCCCCCCCGCGCCAATTACTGATTGCCGACAGATAAAGCAAAACGGGAAACGATAAGTGGTACCAGAAGTATCCTCCATCACACACTTTAAGGTAGTTCGTGCAGCACACATGCAGATGTCGATTTAGATGAAGATGTTGCTATATATATATATATATATATATATATATATATATATATATATATATATATATATATATATAACTTACATAGATACAGAATTAAAATTCGCATCCCGTTTCCAGATCACTTTTTAATATTATGATGATATACTCTGTTACAGAGGAGAGAAACACAGGGAAGACATTGACAAGAAAACGCGGCAGGATCGTAGGACGTGTGTTAAGACGTCAGGGAAAAAGTCAAATGGTGCTAGAGCGATAATTACACGATGAGAGGAAAATGAAATTTTTGAAGGGGTAAAGAAGAAAGTTTCGATTGTGTTTCGGTCAGGAAATTAAATTATTTTTAAAAGGACTTCACTACTATCGCTGTTGTGTAATACTCTGATACTGATTACGCAAGTTAGGAACAATTAAATTTTTTTTCAAATACTAGCATTAATGCGTGAAAAAATATGGTACGGGTTACACCATCTGAAACGTATCTACGGATATCATCGTGACACAGTCCAGCCACCACACACATACCATCAACTTAGTACCAAGAATCAAATAAAAATAAAAGTAAAAAGTATATGTCACTTGTTCTTAAATATTTCATGGAGTTGTGGGTAGTCTCCTCAGTAGGCCAGATACTGCTTCATTACTCACTTTGCAACATATAAACGAAATAATTGACAGGAAACACAGAAACAACAATGTAATAGCTACAACACTGTTGCACTGCCTATTCCGTGTCATTAGAATTATTTTTAGTGTTATTATTATTTGTGACAGTGGTCAGACACAAAAAATTAGCACCCTGAAGCCTTCCAATTTCTGGCAGTTCAGAAATAAGGAGCCCGCCAATCAAATGATTTACAAACGACTAACACATTACATACATTTCAATTTGATTGATTTTTAATGGGGGTGTAGGGTATTTGTGAAGCAAGTACCGTTAGGGACAGGACTGGTGCAGGTGCAGAGGAAGCACGTTTTGTGATAAGCGTCTATCTTCAATGTAGACAGCTAGATTTCTTTTCAGAAAAAGAAGTTGCAGGTACCACTTGCAACGCAATGAGAATTGCTCCATCATTCTATAAAGGACAGTTGTTAGAAATAAGAAGTACCATCTGTCTCAATGGCTGTTTATTTTACGATTTAATAAACACCTACAAAAAATTAAAAATCATTTATCTTTCGTCATTTTAAACTAGAAGTGTTGAAATAAAACTGATTCTTATTCTATAGTTAGGCTTTAGTGTTGATGGGTGGTGGAGGGGTACTAACTAATATCTGATAACTCTAAGGGGGTAATGGTCTCAGAGAAGTGGGGCATCACTGTGTTATAGTAACAGTAAAAGATAAAAACTGTGGAGAAATACAGGAATCGGATTATATCAAATAAAATAGTGGAGGACGCAGGGTGGAAGGAGATGTAAGTAGGGTGCAAGAGATGATGGGGTTGGCACAGGAGAGGAATTCGTGGTGGACCTCATTAAACCAATCAGAAAACTGATGATCCGCTACCACTTAATGACAAACGATACAGAATTATGAGTTCGTATATCATAGAGTTCTGCTTTCCTGACATATCGGTGCCGAATGCCTCAGAACACAGTGAAACTTAAAATCCTCCATTTTTCACACCTAACTGCCAATAAATCTTTGTGAACTGGGCTGCTTCTCTTCCCACAGTTTGCATTCCACGTTGTTATTTCTGTAGCATTTATCGAAATACAATTTGCGGTTAACTAGGAAAAAAATAAAAAGAAAACGGAACGCAATTTTGCAGCACAGATTCCTCTTTACATTCTCTCGAGTGTTAGCGCCGCTGTTGTTGACGAGCAATTTAAATCTGAGTGGAATTTGCAAACACGTACCATACATAATTGATTAGTCCAGCCTGTGGAGTGTATGATTCCATTAATTTTCCGCTGTGGAGAGCTCTCGCGTCGATTGGTTGTGCACACACTCGCACACACACACACACACACACACACACACACACACACACACACACACAGACGCACACGCACACGGAAGCACACACGTATGCCGCGGTGCTAGATAAGGGCACGTCAAGTGCATACGCCTACTCGCTCAGCCGCCACTGCGGCACTGCAGGCGTGAGGCAACAGCTGTATCCCCTCAATGCCATCCTCCCACCCCCTACCCTTGCCCACATCAGCATCCACAAGGTGAACACCAACACTACTTGCAAAACTTCGGAGATTGGTGGGGTCTATACACAATATCTGATCAAAAGTACCCAGACACTAATTGGTTGACATCTGTATGGCGTATGTCCACTCTTCGCTTTTATACTGGTCTGACCTCTGCTGGGGATACTTTCAATGACGTATCAGAGTGTCTCTGAATGAACGGCAGCCCATTCTTCACCTACAGCAGAAACAAGAGAAGGTAGTGAAGTTGGACGCTGGGGTCTGGAGCCAAGTTGACGTTCTAGCTCATGCCAAGCGTGTCTCACTGGGTTCAAGTAGGAACTCTGAGCAGGCCAGACCATTCCCAGAAAGCAACTGACCCCAAACGGTGCTTTACGACAGGGTGTGTCGCAAAGCTGATGCAAACTTCGTCTCCGCATTTTTCTGTACGCCGTGAAAAATGCTGTAGGATTTGTTCGCATCCTTTCACATTTAGTGTTTTCTTAAGCGCAATAAGGGGACCACACCCTAACCACAAGATACACATCCATGTCTTCACATCACCTCCTCGGCACTTCACTGTTGGCACTACACATGGTGCCAGATAACGTTTTCGAGGCAATGCCGCACACAAACCTTTCAATCGGATTTCCACAGGGGATAGCCTGATTCATCACTCCAAATCACTTGTTTCCATACATCCCCTGTCTTGTAACGTTGCTCCTTACATCACCTGAAGCCTCCCTTAAGCTGGTATTACACTATCATATTTGTTCGAGTAAGTAATATGATCAGATATTCGTCAAATTTCTTTGACAAAGATCTTTGACGAGGCGCCAAAAAGGGGTATTGTACTGTCAAATTTCAAGATGGCCGGGGACAATAGCTGCTTATGATGCACTGCAGTTGGTTGTACAACAATTGCATTGCGTATGCATTTGTAAGAGAAGCAACATATCCCACCAGCACTCGATTAACAGCACGCATTGTGCCCCTTGCTCACTCCCCCATCCCTACTGAAACAAAGTTATCATAAAGAGTAGAAGGAACACACCATCTAAACTTTGCAGCCGTCTTTAGAAACACACTACAGATGTCAAATAGCTGTAGCGGCGCCAGGGCTCCAAGCGGTTACATTTCACGCCGCAATAAACAGAAGACGAACGACTTTTAGGATCAAATCTACAGCGAGGACCTCATCATATGTCTTTGATGAAAGCCGACATTTGACTGAATCCCCTACTATACAATCAAATTTCTTTGACATAAATATTTGACATATCAACTTCGACAAAGAAATATGATTGTGTAATACCGACCTTAGCATTGACTACAGAAATATATGGCAGCTCGACCATTATACCCAATTCTTTTTAATTTTCTGCCCACAGCCATTGCGCTATTTGAAGTAGTCTGTAACTCATGACTAATTGCTTCCGCTGCTTTCATGCGAATTTTTACCCCCACCCTCAGCAGTGCTCGATGGTCTCTCTCCACGAGTACATGTGGCCTGCGTGGATTTCGTTTAGCTGTGCTTGTTCCTTCCCCTATCCCTTTTTGCAATCACATCACCAACAGTCGACTTTAGAAGGGCTGAGATGTTCCTGATGGATTTACTCAGGTGGCATCCAATGACGTTTGAAGTCACTGACCTCCCCTCACCGACCCGTAAAGCCGTAACTGCGTCTTTATTCACCACACAGTATTTCCCCATCTCCTTTTATACAGGCGTGTTCGTCTCTCGTGACATGTAGTAGGCAGTTCCATACTAAATAGCCCTTTAACTGCTCTGGAAGTGTAGACACGTTCAGAGTACCAGGTAGAAGGACTGGTGGCGCGCGTAAACACGTTCAGAACACACAAGGACAGGTACGAAGGCCCGCGCGTTAGCTTGTCCAGAGCAGTTACAGGGATAGGTCACAGGATCTAGTCCGCATGTTCGGTCGCTTAGTGCTAATGGTAACCTTCCACTGGTTAGACCCGAAGATGGTGATATAAGCATAGTTGGGTGACAAAAAGTATGCGGACAGTTCACTGTAATTCGGCATTGACCACTACGTGAGAGGAGGGGAACGCCTGATAGTATAAAAGGAAGCTAGAAGTACTGGGTGATCAAAAAGTCAGTATAAATTTGAAAACTGAATAAGTCACGGAGTAATGTAGATAGAGAGGTACAAGTTGACACACATGCTTGAAATGACATGGGGTTTTATTAGAACCAAAAACATACAAAAGTGCAAAATGTGTCCGACAGATGGCACTTCATCTGATTAGAATAGCAATAATTAGCATAACAAAGTAAGACAAAGCAAAGACGATGTTCTTTATAGGAAATTGTCAATATGTCCACCATCATTCCTCAACAATAGCTGTAGTCGAGGTACAATGTTGTGAACAGCACTGTAAAGCATGTCCGGAGTTATGGTGAGGCATTGGCGTCAGATGTTGTCTTTCAGTATCACTAGAGATGTCCGTCGATAACGATACACTTGCGACTTCAGGTAACCCCAAAGCCAATAATCGCACGGACTGAGGTCTGGGGACCTGGGAGGCCAAGCTCCTTTTTACACGATTGTCATGCGCAGTTACTGACGTTTTGCTGTCCAGCGCCATCTGTCGGACATTTTGTGAACTTTTTTTTGATTCTAATAAAACCCCATGTCATTTCAAGCACGTGTGTCAATTTTTACCTCTCTATCTACATTATTCCGTGGTTTATTAAGTTTTCAAATTTATACTGACTTTTTGATCACCCAGTATCTTGTGAAACATCCCCTTGGAAAAATTAATGAATTACTGTACTGATAAACCTCGTATGTTATTTGATTTTCAAACAGCTGAGCATAACTGAACGTACTCAGACATTTCTCTCTTTACTTATTCTGATCAACACTAAACTGACACACAATATTTTTAGCGCAACGCAATCTGACTTTCAATAATCCCTACAAAAGAATGGCCCTGACTAACAATAAACTATACCTTTCATGAATCACTTACCTCACAAAAATCTTCGATACTCGAACTACTGCAATACAGCTAGTACCAATACTGCCAGCTAAATAAAAGATTCTAACTACTGAAGGACTGAAGGCACTAACTACTGATAGGCATTGTTAGCAAATGAGAGATTCTGATAGAGAACAAACAATGTATTTACCTTAATAATATTCAAAAGTCATTTTATATATATATATATATATATATATATATATATTCATGATAGTCCGCAGCTCGTGGTCGTGCGGTATCGTTCTCGCTTCCCGCGCCCGGGTTCCCGGGTTCGATTCCCGGCGGGGTCAGGGACTTTCTCTGCCTCGTGATGACTGGGTGTTGTGTGATGTCCTTAGGTTAGTTAGGTTTAAGTAGTTCTAGGGGACTGATGACCATAGACGTTAAGTCCCATAGTGCTCAGAGCCATATGTTCATGATATACAGTATTACAAATTTACTCTTTCTGATGGACACACGTCCAGATCATCCGCTCTCAAAATTCAGCCATCTCTCTCCCCACATCCACCACTGCTGGCGGCTCACCTCCAACTGCGCAACGCTACGCGCTGTTCACATTCAACTGCCTAACACTACAATAGCAAATATTCCAACAATGCAAACCGACCACAAACTTCACACAGCACAGTCAGTGATTTTCATATAGAGCGCTACGTGGTGTTACCAACATAAAAACCTAAACAGCCTACTTACAGTTGTTGTGAGCAGAGAAACAGTGGCTGCAAAAATGGTCGCCAGGACGTGGAACAGTCACTGCATGTGACAAACCCGCTTCAGCTCATCTAAAGCTGATCAAGTTCACTGCTGGTGATGTGAATGTGAAGTGGAACCGTGAAGGAACAGTCATAGGAAAAACAATACCAGACAGACTCCATGTACTGACGAAAAGGGGAAAGGGGAACGCCGAGATTGCAGAAGGTGGTTGTAAAAATCGTATGAAATAATCGGAAGAAATCACTCGTTGGTTCCAAAGTGATACCAGTGGTCCAGTGACTGTACGTAGGGAGCAGAAGAGGTTGGGATAGGGGAAAGTAGGGTGAAGTGGTCAGGGCGTGAAATGTGGCCACTGCATTTTTTTTGTCCTGAAAAGAGCTGTCACCTGCCGAGAAGTGGTCAAACCAATTCTGATGTCCACCATAGCAGTTGCACTGAGTTTGCCAGAAGAAGCTCGTTCATTTAATTTTTAGTACAAACATTCCTGATTTCCAGGCGTCTGATGTAAGTAATTTAAATTATTCGTGTTACCTGCCTCACTTGTGCGCAGAGTAATACTTACATTCACCCTATCAATATTGAAACAACATCCTTTGGTCTCCAAAAGTAGTTCCTTGTTGTTTCTTTCGTTTTGATAGTTTCTTCTGTGAACTGCTAATGCTGACATGGTGGCCGATCGGGAAAATGTCATCAGGTTAGTTGTGGGAAACGTGGTCTAGTATTTTCCCAATAAGAATTTGTTACTTCCACACATCTCACGTAAGAACAAAGACCAGATTGGTTCTAAATCCTTTTATACACAAAGGTCTCATCCCTCATTCTATTGTTTACTAACGATTTTGAATTAATTAAGCAATATTATTTAAAACCATCTTTGTTCAGTTGTATTTGGCGTAGTACAAAACTCCGTTTGAAAATAGTCTGCTCCAGGCGCTTGGTATTCTGTCAGAGGGTATCAAGACGCCTAAAAATACATCCGAAAAGCAGAACAACAAACATGGTATCATGTTGTGACGGCACTGACCGCTTTAACCTCCCCCCCCCCCCCCCCCCAACCCTAAGGTATGGAAAAATGGCCACTATGTTAGAAAATTGCTTATAGCTCTCATACATTATTTTCCTTCAAACTTAGAAATATTTGATTGATACCTCACAATACATATGTTTCAGAATGTATAAGCAGTAAGGTTGTATCAGTAACCATGCTTTGATGAAAATCCAGTTTTCCTTCGTGTGGCCACTTTCCTCACCATCCCCTACAATAGCTCGATCAGCTTCTCGTTTCAAATTTCCATAGACAGTGCGACGCGACGCTTGAGGCGGTGAAATCAGCGGTGACATTACACAGTCTGTGAATGCAAATGCATGATTTGGTGCTATGAATCACGTATTCTGTGACAATCCCATGGAATGGTTCGTGTTTGGTGAATGGCTGGAGAACGTTACCTGCCATCATGTGTAGAGCGAACAGTGGAGCACGGAGGTGGTGATGCTTCGGCACTGGGGGTGTTTTTCTTGTTTAGAGTGTTTATTACACTTAAGAAAACGCTAAACACGGAAGGCTGTGAAGACTTTTTAAAGCACTGTGTATGCGTGCAGTAGAGGAACGCTGTGGAGAGGACGATTTTGTCAACATGACAAGCACCTTGTCATTTGTCAGGCAGTTGTTCGTGGATAAAAGCATACCTGAAATGAGGTGGCTTGATCAATGTCTTCAACTGAAACCAGTAGAACTCTTTAGGGATGAGTCAGAGTGTCGACTTCGCTCCAGACACCAACATCAATGACCACTGTATTCTCTGGCTTCGGTTCTTGAGGAAGAGAAGGGTGCCACCCCGCCACAGACTTGCAGACGTGTCACTGAAACTGTCCTTGGCAGAGTTTGAGCCGTCATAAAGGCAACTGGCGGACATCCTCTTATTAACGTCAACTAATTGGTGTCTGATAGTTGTTGACCAGATAATCTACATCAGCCTGACCTACTACGTTTATATTAGTACTTCTTTTATCACAACGACGGAGTCACGTGACGGAACGGTGAGACCCTTAAAGTTAACAACGGGTTATGTTTCTTGCTGCGGGCTTGAATGCTGGCTTAGAGACTCACGAACCTCCACAATTAAGATTGTATCTGCACTGTGTCCCATTTTCTTATATTTTATTGCTGCAAAATACGTCTGTATCGATTTCCAAGGAATTAACGAATCTAATCTCAGAAGACTGCTGCCAAAAATTAATAACGAAATTGATCAACGTGAAAAACAAGCAAAGTTGTTATAAAATCTGCACTTATGAACAACTACGTGCGTGGTAAAATTTGGGAGCTAGTTAGAAGAGTTATCAGTCCATCGTCGTACTCTGGAAAGAAACTGGTGGTCTTGTAGTTGAGAGATCCAAACTGAGATTCACCCAATACTACAATGGTGTGCCAAACTTAATGACGAGAGTAACTTTCGCATGACGTTTCACTGCCAAGCAACATGGAACTACGACCATTCATGGATAGAAATGCCACAGTATAATACAGTAAATAACTAAAGAAATCGCAATGAAGCGAACAGAAAAAGACTCTTTTTTTCAAGGACATCGTTCTTAATAGGGTGTGTAATCACCACAGGTGTCAATGCAAGCTCTTAACGTGCTCCAATGCTAGTCCCAAGGTTGTGGTAGGGCGTTCAGTTCCTCCACTAGCGCTTCGAACAATTTCTGGATGGTCGTTGGTGCACCTAGAGGTGCTGCAGTATCCCTCCCCAATGCACCTCACACGTTTTCGATGGGATTTACGTCAGGAGAATGGGCAATCCAGTCTATTCGCCTAAAAACCTTTAGTTCTAGTACCTGCACTGTTCAATGTGGTCTCGAATTGTCGCTCATAAAAATGAAGGTAGGACCTCATTCACCACTGAAAAGACGTATACGAGAAAGCAATACAGTGTTACAATAACGTTGATCAGTGAGTACTCGGTGTTCAAAGATTTGGAGGTCAGTATACCCTGGTAATGTTATTACTCCCTGCATGATAACATCTCGATTGCCAAAGAGATCATGCTGGACAACATTCCTGGGTTCATTACGTGTTCCGACATCTCTACATATAAGATACGTCCTGAATCACTTCTCAGACTGAATCTGCTCTCACCCGAGAGGAACAAGCAAGCACCAGTTGCTGTGCACGTGTGGAGCGTGCGATTTCGTGCGTTACAGTCCTGTTAAATGTGGCTGCAAGTGCACGTAGGTCCTTGCTTGTCTAATGCACAATGTAGCGGTCATCAGTTGTTATAGCCGCGTGGTCGAGGACATCTTGTCACGGTTCGTACTGCTGCACCCTTTCCCTCCCCCCCCCCCCACCCCCACCCCCACCCCGCCCTCCCACGTCGGAGGCTCGAGTCCTCCCTCGGGTTTGGGTGTGTATGTTGTCCTTAGCGTAAGTTAGTTTAAGTTAGGTTAAGTAGTGTGTAACCTTAGGGACCGATGACCTCAGTAGTTTGGGTCCATAGAATCTTACTAATAATAAAATAATGAAAAGAAAATATTGCTGTAGTCAACCGCATCCGACCACTTCCTTCCTCTCCTTCGGGCAAAAGTGCCTGTACTTCGGAACGCTCCCCATGCCACAAACAGTGCTGTCTAGCGCCACACTCGCCACACTTCGTCCTTCTTCCAGTTTACCAATTATTCTCCCGTGTGACGTCGTTCAGATTTTGTCACCGGGCCATGTTGTAAAGAAGAACATCACGGTACACAGTAACAGCTCGCCGATTGACACAGAGTGTCCTCTCCCTATCTTCAACAGCTTCTTATTCTGTGGCCGGCCCCACTTGGCGGTACAATCACGTCCACCTCACGCCATTTGAGTCGAGCCTTCTGTGCACTAATGGAAGACCTCTGGCCACATGCTTCCGCACTTTCATTCATTTCCACCGAGTATTTAATATCGTATGTTACTTTTCTGTCTCGTACTTAGGTCTTGCAGAGCTGTGTAATTAAACAGATCACAGATCCAAGTTATCCACCCTGCGTACGTAAATACGGACCAGATTAGAGCTAACACAACTCCGTACATATACGTTAACCTATTACAGTTTCAAGCATAAACTGAACCATGAACTATTCTTGAGGTGAGGCATGGTGGCTTGTAGAGTATATAATTATGTTGTGCCTTTCAGTGAACCGTACCAGTATGGGTAGGTTTACTGATGAAGTGCACGAAAGTTGCAGTTGAAAAGCATCGTGATGTGCGAACACTTCAGCTTAGCGTCCTTATACCACTCTCTCATTGTATTAATTGAACTCATGCATGAGCTTCATATCGGCCATCTCTTCATCAGAACGCCTATGTATAACGCTGTCTACGGAATTTCTTCCGAGCTGTTCTCATAGCGTCGTCTGCTGCATTTTAATTCCTTTACAAATCACTTACTATTTCACACTCGCTGTTATCTGTGAATGTTACCTTTCGAAGTGTCATACATTTGTATTTTTTTTTTTTAATTTTAAGCTTAAGATTTAAGCTTTAATCGCACATTGCTGCTTCCTGTTTCGAACTTACCACATTCTGCTGACCCTCCAATTAACTTATTCGCTGTCTAACCACCTACTCTCTTCATCTTACACCTTTCGCCTTGTGTTTAATTACATTCACTGCTTTTGAGATTTAACTTCATTCATTAGTTATTTTATGGGTCTTTCAACGTAACGGCAGGCTCCGATGAACAATTTTTATTATTTTTTTATTAATAGTTCGCTCTTATTTCACATTTCTCACTTACTTTACATTCATCTATACTCAATGCTTTAGATGTAAGCTGTTTTGTTATTCACATTAGTGTTTCTTAACGTAATGACGAGTTGTTATGCAACATTTACTGTTTCATAATACTGCACATTTTTGCAACACCTTTGAAGCTTGTTTCTAAAGTTATTTTTGTTTGTGCAGTTTATAATGGATTTGTTTCTGGAATTACTTTTACTACTGCTAGTAATGGTTCTCTTATATTTTGCTCGACGCTCTTTAGGAAATGATTCCCATTTTTTCGTAGTTTATGGTATTTATACGTGATGTTCTTGATGTGTGAGGTGCCACATTTCTCTGTTACCTTTACTGCAGTGTATTAACAGGCGTAATTTTGTAATTAATAATGGATCTTTATTTACAACTAATGGCGAATTTCCTCAAAATCTTACTTCCGGTTTTTTTTCTACTTACCTCAGGTAGAAACAAACCTTAAACATCACTTGCACGATCCACAGAACACTTCGAAGACAGCAAAAGTCCTATGATATACAGCCGTAAAGATATTAAATATGGTCAACAGAGATAATTTTACAGTTCATCCGCAGAGTTTGTATACCATTCGTTCGAGCAGAGGATATCCAATGTATGTAATCGGAATCATTGAATTCTTATATAATACACTAACTGACAAAAAATAGTGAAGTACCCAGAAAATGAAAAGGAGACGAAATAAAACTTCACGGGTTGATGAGCTATGTGATGTAATTTCAGTGATTATAAAATCGAGTTGAACTTACAAAGAACTTGGCAGTATGAGCCCATTTTTCATGGTGACCTGGAGCCCCCTTTGAACTTGATGCATGCACTGATTCGGTAAGGAGACTGCAATAAGGCCGTTGCTTCCACTCTTGAGGCAAGATCACCCACAACTGTTGTAAGTGGCCCTTGATAGCCTTGATACTGTCACCGTGACGAAGCTGGCGTCGGAGCTGGGCCCACGCGTGTTCTGTCGAGGACGGGTCTGTGGATCTCGCTGCCACGGGAGTACTTCAACATCACGCAGACCATGTGTGGATGAACATTGTCGTGTTGAAAAACGGCACCCTGATGCTGTCGCAAATGAGATTCTGCGACGCCACTCATCTGCAGTTGAGGTGTTAACGACGGTCCACGGATGGGTCGATAATTCCCTTGTCTAGCTGTTACTAGTCTCCGATCAATGATCTGGGATGACACAGAAAGTTTCAGGGATTCCTCAGATGGCAAGTGGAAATGTGAAGGGGTAACGATGTGACTTGTGTATAGTGAGGTAATCCATTCCGATATTGAGACATCGTCGACCGGAACCATGATGACGAGTTTGCCTGTCCTCACGTTTCCACGTGGTCCCAGATCGGGACACTGTCTCATCCGGTACCCCAAAAAATCTTGAAACCGAACGATTCGACCAGCTGGTCGTATGGTGACTGATACTGAAGCGCATTTCGAAGTCCGTTGGGTGCTGATATCACTGCTTCATCCGAAGATCGTTTATATTGGCATGACAGTGTACTATGCCAGTAAGCAGCATTTGTGAGGCAATTGTTGTGGACGAAATCGTTACCGACATGGGCTGGCCTGCCCAGAGCCCCGACCTGAAATTTTCGGTAAGTTCCTGTGGGATGAAACTGCTGAGGTCATCGGTCCCTAGGCTTACACACTACTTTAAATTAACTTGCGCTAAGGACAACACACACACACACACACACACACCCATGCCCAAGGGAGGACTCGAACCTCCAGCGTAGGGAGCCGCCCCGACCTGAATTCAAAGGAATATTTTCGAGTGGTTTATGCATGGACGAGGTACTTCAACTGATGGTGTATATGACAAAAAGTATCACCACAGCTTTATATTGAGAACATCTTTATTCTATCACGCGACTAGTATTAGCGGTACATCACCGCCATCTTCAGGCCCCTCCAATACCAAAAGAGTATTAATGTCCTTGGCGCTTTTACACGTATGGTAGCTTTCAGCTTTCATCAGGAATCTATACTCGATACCATGTCGTGTGACAGAATAAAGACATTCTGAAGATACAGCTGTGGTGGTACTTTCTATCTCTGAAGTGAGTTAGAACATCGATCCCGCACCTGACCTTAATTTATCTGCGTTCTTCAAGAAGGATGAGGTGCCATTCCTCCACAGACATTCAGACATTTCAATGAAATTGTCCCCATCAGACCTTAAACCGTCAGCGATAGGTGGACACACCTCACGTTAATATCCAATAACAGGCTTCTGGAAACTTTTGATCTGATGATGCATATACACAGGACTCATCCATCGTACCTTCACCAGAGCAAATCTAGAATTGACCCACTTTGGTTCCAAGCCTTACCTTTCTCAAATCCTTGAAAACGAACATTCCGTCTCGCTTCCGCGACCGATTTCCTCCTCCGATCTGCATCCAGGAACTTCTGATGAAATTCCTACACAGTCTCAAATACCTAAACCACTCTGGCCTTCACCGCATCTCCAGTTGTAGTTCTCATCCCTAGAAATAGTGCTTTGCTGCTGCGCGTAGCATCCCAGATCAGTTTTGTCTCATAACACACTAAGTTATTTCCAGTTCAGTTTTAACCGCCCACCCTCACACTGTGAAATGAGAATGCAAACTACCCTCCCTAAAATGTTTAACCGATCTAAACCATTCCAGATCAATGCTTCAATTTCCATTTTTCTTTCCTAGATGTATTCCTGCTCGTAGTCTAAGGTATGCATTCTATCCTTCCTCCAACCATCATTTAATGCGTCATCGTCTTCATTACCTTCGATATCAAAATTTCTTGCCTGCTACCAACCCTTTCCAGCAGAACTCAAACGCATCAGAAGAACACACATCACCATCGTTACTCCATCACTGCTATATTTAATTAAAATTTATGTTTAACTCTTTTTTGGCAAGTGCTGGAACCGGAACTTGTCCTGTAAATATTCGAAATTGGAAATACAATTTTGTGATTCTCAGGTTGTTGGGAAGTGGTTGGGAAAAATAAATTCAAAGAGTATGAAGAAGAAAAGAATGAAACCGCTGTGGGAATGAAGATTTTACGTGGGAACGAACGGACGTAGAACGGGGCCCTAAATTTCACAGTCGCAGGAAGTCGTTAATTCTGTCATCTCGGTAAATTTATCAGAATTGCTGTTTATTTCTTCTCACTGCAATTTTGATCACTTTGTCTTATACAGTAAAAAGTTGCTTCCCAACCGCATTTGTTATTGTATATCAATGCTCCGCAAGAGTTTACTGTGTTCGGAAAATCTACCAGAGAACGGGAAAATTGTTAAAGCTTTTGGCCGTCATTCACCGCGATTGTTAAGGAGGATTGGAGAAGCCAATTAATCAAAGCTCACTACTAACATAGTGGCTTTCAGACCTGCAAAGAGTATTTTTACTAACATGAGAAGCTTGTAAGGAAACAAATCCATTGTCTCTTCTTGGGCAAGCCTCCAGTTTCTAGAGCCTTCTTGGCTTAATACTTTACTGCATTATTTGTCGGTATCATCAGATGTTGCTCTTTAGTTTCTCCGTTTGGTAACATACCCTACAACAGAAAAAAAACGACGCATTACGATTTTACGAATGGCTCATAAATTTATAGATGTGATGTACATGAACAAAACCAAAAAATTATTACAATTTCAGAAAAATTGGATTATATATTCAAGAGACGACTTTCTGAAACTGAGAAAGTCAATGACGCATTGATCCACTTCTAGCCCTTGTGCAAGCAATTTTTCGGTCTGGCACTGATTGGTAGGGTTTCTGGATGTTCACCTGAGGGATATCGTGTCAAATTCTGTCCAATTACCGCGTTAGTGGGTCAGAATCCTGAGATGGCTGGAGGGTCCTGTCTGTAACATTCCAAACGTCCTCGACAGGGTGGAGATCTGACGGCTTTGCTGATCAAGACAGGGTTTGGCAAGCACGAGGATAAGCGGTAGAAACGTCTTACATCTGTAATGTGATTGACGGGAGTAGCATGTTTTCAGTGAGCTCCGATGGTCAGTGGAGACTTACCTGCAACCTAACTGCCGCCCGCCATACCGTCCGAGATCCAGCACTGATGGTCCGGGATGCCATTTCTTTTCGTAGCAGAACCTTTGCAGCACAACGGTACGCCCACGATATTCTACACCCCATTTTGTTTACCTTCAAGGCAAACCATCCTGCGCTTCAATTTCAGCACGATAATGGCCTTTCGCACACGGCGATAGTTTGTACTGCCTGTCTTCGTGATTGCCAATCCCTACCTTGGCCAGCAATATCGCCAGACCTTTCTCCAATTGAGGACGTTTGGAGCACTAGGGGCAGGGCCCTGGAATCATTCTACGATTTTGACGATCCAACTCAATTGGACAGAATTTGGCACAGTATCTCTCAGGTGGATCAATCAATGCCGAGCCGAATAAGTGCTTATAGAAGGGAGCAACGCGGTATTGATTTTCTGAAGCTATTTCTCTTGATCAAATAATCCAATTTTTCTGTAATTGTAATCACTTGTTTGTTCATTCATATACATCACACCTACCGATTTCCATCCCATTCGGATAGCTCCTTC
Organism: Schistocerca piceifrons; assembly: GCF_021461385.2. NCBI lineage: Eukaryota > Metazoa > Arthropoda > Insecta > Orthoptera > Acrididae > Schistocerca > Schistocerca piceifrons. The sequence goes on along the minus strand of NC_060139.1, from coordinate 1,019,878,498 downwards.
GTGGTGCGTCGATTATTTTTTTTCTTACAGTGTAATTTTTTGTATCGAATAACAAACTACTTAGGTCAGTGATGGACTGTCTTCCTAACATGTCTATTCTGTTGCCTCTTCCTCTTCTTAGTGGGTAGTGACGCATCGGCATGTGGTGCCTAGCCCTCAAAAGGGGCTTATTAGTTGTCGTTCCGGTCCTTTATTTTTGGCAGGAATAGTTTTAACGGGGTTTATGACATCTTTAATCGCCCCGGTACTTTCCTTTGTATGTGCTGAGGCAAGGCAAATTGAAGGGCTACCGCCTCCTTTACCAAAGGCAAATGGGAGGGCATAAAGCACACGTTAAGGGAGCAGTAACAAAGTGGACACTTTAATACATGGGGGAGCACATGATGACGACGACGGGCTATGCGCTGTATAAAAAATTGTACCTGGAAGACACGAGCTGCTGTCGGCACACCCAAGAGGACAAAACACGCAGACAGTGCTGGCTTGTAGCTTGCTAGAAACCTCTTACTACAGAGAGGTGAACAAGGTGACGTTATTAGCTGGTGCGAGTGTTTCTTGAAGCGCGATTGCTATGAGGTATTGCCATGAATATCCCTCGGTAACAGAGCTGCAGAGCTTTCACACTGTACCTTTGTGCTCCTGTCCGCCGCTCATTTTACAGGGCAAAATAAACAACAGGGAACGCGTTTTAAGGTGTTTATTATAATTAGTACCGTATATCTGTGGGAGGACAGAGGCAACTGCAGCTATATACTTGTACTGATGAATCAGAATGGCCTCACATCTGGAGTTTTCCGAAAGAATTCAGTGAGAGGGCCGCGCTAACGAAAAGATGCGAGGATGTTGTCCCGTTCCCACTGCTCGGCCTTAGCGGCACTCTTACGGCAAAGGTCACAGTTCACTTTGCACGTCGCTGTTCACTGGAATGACCGCCATTGTGTCCGCTGCGCCCGTGTCAATGATCGCTAGTGCTAACCGTTATGATACACCACAGATCATTCGCCGGTCGATGGCAGCGCTTTACACGAGCCGCCAAAACGAACATACGGTGTCGCATGCTAGACTTACTCGCCAACTAGGAAGGATGCTGAACATACGGAGTACATGAGTCCCATGGTGTTACGTGCTGTTAAACATTTATTTGCAGAAAAATGCCCATGTTTGTTTTTATTCCAAACTTGTATTAGTCCATATACTCCTTTCCTCCTTTCCCCTCTCTCTGTCCATCTTCTCCCCCGCCCCCCCCCCCCCCCTCCTTATCAGCTCACCTCAGCTCCCATACAAGCTCTATATTGAGCATGCAAGTAAGGAAACGAATAAGAAATTTGGAAATTTAATCAAAGTTCATGGATAGGAAATAAGAACTTAGAAGTTTGCCAATGACATTGTAATTCTATGAACGACTGCAAAAAATTAGGAAAAAGCACTTGAAGTGAAAGAATTCTATTATGACAAAAGGTTACAAGGCGGACATCAACAAAAATAAAAGAAGGCTAATGAACTGTAGGTAAATTAATTAACGTGATGTTGAAGGGTTAGGTAAGGAAACGATAAACTGAAAATAGTAGATGAATTCTGTAAATTGGACAGAAAACACAGTACGGTGTTCCACAGGGGACAAAAAGCAGACTGCCAACATCAACAACAAGCCAGGGGAAACTTGCAAAAAAATATTGTTGTAGGGTTATGGAAGCAAAGCAAAAAATTAAAAAAAATGCGGACAGAATTCCACAGGGAACGTAAAAACTACAATATTCAAGGAAAAGTGACACAGTCCTTAAGAAAGGAGCAAAATGGTTTCCATGAGACGTACTATATCCCCTAAAAGGAAATATGTCTTTGAGAGACAAGCATGCATTTTTATTTTGTTATATTTAGAATACTGATGATGCTATGGCGGCAATGCCTCCGTAGTTTCACACAATTTCTTTGTCAAGCTTGTTATTGTTGATGGTGACAGTTACATGTGAAGTAATAATTGCTTTCTCAAGTATCACAGTGTCTGTGAAACATATTTCTAGCAATGCAAGTTTTGTAGCATGTCTATCAGACCAGAATTTCCGAAAGTTGCACTTTTATTTCTGGTAAGCAGAGGTAGATGGAGCTAATTGCCTTGTCTTTCATACATCTGTTTAAGTTACAAAGCCTCGTATGTTTTAAATATTTTATAGGGGTGTGAAAAATGGAGCAGGTTCCATTTACGTCACTAAAAGGAAGACGTCGAAGTACTGAGAGAGGTGGTCCAAGCTTTGAAGAGAAACTTGCAAGAGGTAAAGAAGTAGATTTTCTGACTATTCCGACTGTGATCCTCTGTTTTTTTTTCTTAAAAACCGACTTTTAAGTCTTCCTCTGATGAACAAGATTCTGTTGCAGGTGTTGATTTTTCCTGCACGGTCACCAGGCAAATAACGATATTTCAGTTCCTCTTGTTTAGAAAGTTAACATGATTCAAATGGCTATGAGCACTATGGGACTTAACTTCTGAGGTCATCAGTCCCTTAGAACTTAGAACTATTTAAACCTAATTAACCTAAAGACATCACACACATCCACGCCCGAGGCAGGATTCGAACCTGTGACCGTAGCGGTCACGCGGTTGCAGATTGTAGCGCCTAGAACCGCTCGGCCAACCCGGCCGGCAAGGGAACATGGATATTCTTGGGAATCAAAAGAACCAATTTAGCTAGACGAGTATCTGATGATAACATAATCCGGAGAATACCGAATATAACAAAGGCTATTGTAAATTTAGGTGATAATCCTAATATGGAACATAATTTGTCTTTGACGTTTGATGACGAACTCATAGAACCAGTTGTGAAATAGACAAGATAATTCGTCTTTTATGTTTGACGATTCACTCATAGAACTAATTGTGAAATGAAGAAACATTAAACTGGAACAATACAGAAACAGGACTGATGTACAGCAGCAAAGTAACTACGTATCTACTGATCTGTTCGAAATAAGAGAGAAAATGCGGTCTGTGTTCTTACCAGGACAAGAGGAGTATAGCAAGTAGGTGTGTGAATTGTGATAAAGCTGGTATGCCTAGAATGTTCCAGAATATTGTGTGTTTAGTATTTAACATATTAATTAACTAAAATATTTGTGAATTCGAAGTTAACTCTGACATTAATTTTGTCTATGCGCAATACTTGTATTTTTGTAGAGTTCCGAAAGTAATACATATTATAATCCTCACTTGATGTGGATGTTCAGTGAATTATTGTTCAATTTGTTCATCGTAATAATATATTAACGTACCTCTTTGCAGAAAAGCAAACTTTTTTTTGTTACCGTGTCATTCAGACACATATATCCTGTCAAGTAATAATAATCAGTCTCCCTAATAAGGGATGTAAATGTAACAACTTGTAATGCTACTCCTTTTCTTATTCTGCAAAATAATGGAAGCCACGTGCATATAAGCAGGATAATTCTTGAAATACCTGGTTTACCTATCCTGAACATCTAAATCAAGGAAGGGTAACTGTCTCATGTCGCTAAATATGTGAACGTCAATAACAAATCTGACATTAGTCGGTATACTTCATAACAGTGGGTTTCTGATTTTTTTGTCGTTGGATTAATCTTCTCCAGCAAATACCTAAAATATCGTAATTTAACAAAGCTTCGTCGACATTCAACAGTTGTTTAAAAGTTCACTGTGAGGTTATGGACCAATAAATAATGCTCTTTTCAGTCATTTTAGTTTATTACGTTTTGGTTTCCTTGTTTCACACCAGGTTACGACGAAGAACATATTTGTTTCTACATACCATTTACAAAGAGACGATACGCTATTCTGATTTTCTTCGGTGGATCTGGCTGACGTACGTTCTAGGAACGCGGGCAACTTGTAGCTGGAGATATCAGGCGACACAATTTTATGCGCATTATCACTTTCGTAGCAGGGTTTCGTATCATATTTTAAAACTTGGTAACACTAGGCAACATGTGGGCACGTATTGTGCAATCGTGTGTTGTAGCGTTGCGTCGGTGGAATTCTGCCTGAATAAAACCCGAGTCTTGCCTCCCCTGGTCACTGCATGCGAACAACACCAAGATGTAATCAAATTGTGCGTCATTAGGGTGTGGTATTCTATCTTACTGCCAGGCTTTTAATTCCCAGACTAGTATGACTTGCTTTCTGTATAAGAGCAGCTTGCGAAGAGGTAGAGGACATCAAAAACTAATAATTGATGTACAGACACCAAGGTTTGATTACCCGCACAGTATTTTAATAAGGGAAAATTACAATATACTCTCCTATTCATAAATGAAGAACAAGGTATTCATATGCGAGTGATTATAGGAAAATAATTGTTACGGCGTAATGTCAAGCGCCGGCACGCCAGTTGGGAATGAGAGAGAAAAGATGGCTGTGAGAAGAAGTCAGCCAATCGCACGCTGACCGGACTTCCCTCCAGGAAGACAAAGCGACAGCAGCGGCCCCTGTGTGAAGAGGACATGAGCGCCACGACAGTCTGGTGACGGCCCAGTTCAATAGCAGCTTGAAGATTAGCTAGATCACTTCGCTTGTACTCTCTATGTAGCACAGACTTTGGATGGTCTATAGAGAAGAAGATTGCTTATTTTCTGATAGCAGATTATCTTCTATTGTAGGTGGTAGCAGCTGTTCATCAGCAACTGTGCTCTGGTTTGTCACTGTTGGATCTGAAATTAGTGGATTCTGTGTAGTAGTAGCTGTTGGTGTAAGTGACCTCACTTTGTCAGGTGGTTCTGCAATTTCTTCTTCTTCTTGTCCATGATGTACTGAGGGAGTCACCAGCTGTGTTTTAAAAATCTCTACTTCACTTCTAATATAGTCTTCAGTTTTCACTATTTGATTACTAGTACTCCGTGGCTATGCTTTAGCATTTTGCTTTGGTTCTTCAATTTTTTGCCATTTTTTCGAACTTCTCCCGTGTGTTGGGTGGCCTGAGAGATCCAACATCTGGTTTCAATTTTCATAATTTGTTCCAACTTTTTCTGGTTTTGCACTGAAATCATGTGGTGATTTATCAACTCTTGCTGTCTGGAGTCCAAATTTTCCACCAAATCCCTGTTTATGATCCGGTTGGCTTTCATGTTGAGGAAGATTTTCATGATGATCCCAACCAACTTCTGACTTCTCTTGCCTGTCAGCTTGGACTAAAAATTTTCCACCAAAACCAACAGCATAATCTTTTTGACTTGCATGCTTTTCAGTCTTTTCTACATGATCCCAGCCCAAAGCAGACTTGTCGTGTCTGTCAGTTTCAACTCCAAATCTTCCACCAAAGCCTTTAGCATAATCTTTCTGTGACTCATATTTTTCGATCTTTTCTACATAATGCCAACCAGCTGCAGACTTATCCTGTCGATCTGCCTGAATTCCAAACTTCCCACCAAATCCAGAGCTGTAGACCCTTTGTGACGCATTTTTTCCATTTTCTCTTTATATTCCCAACCTTCTACACTCTTGTCAACCCGATCCTTGTGCACTCCAAATTTGCCCGCAAAGCCTGCACTGTAATCCTTCTGGGACACGTGCTTCTCTATTTTTGCAACATAGTCATGTCCAACATCACACTGATTCATACTATCTTTCTGCACTCCAAACTTCCCTCCATAGCCAAATGCTGCTTTAGGTTCATCTTCCAACTTTGTTTAAGGATTGCATCTGTAGTTTCTTCAAATAATTTTTTATATCTATTGTACCAACAGTTCTTCCTGAGCCTTCAACTGTTCAAGATCCCGATCGTTGTTTTTGTTCAGTAATATCGTTAGCAAAAATCTGGGTCTGTCTCCCAGTCATCGTCATTTCCATCAGCTACCTGTAGATTTTGTCCAGCAGCCGCCTTCCACGTTGTGCAATATTTAAACTTGAAACATTTTATATGTCGCCCTTTGCTTGCGATACATCTGTGTAATTGCGAAGTTAAGTATAGTATCTTATCTTTTTGTAATAAAACTCATTAATACGACTGTTTGAATGTTTGTCTAGCGAACCGTGTAAGCAGGCTTCCTAGATACCACACTAATAAACACAAAAGAAACTTATTCGGCACGTACTTCTACAGAGCGCGACTTGCTATTAGTTTAACTTTGCCCATAGTTCCTCAACATCCGTCACACTGAAACGAAATGAAGCCCATTAATTGTGCTACCAACAGCTTATCTGCTCTTTCTAACATAAAGTTCTCGTATCCTTCTTGATGCAATTGTTAACAACAGTAAACAGCGTGGCTATGATTGCTAATTCGTGTCACTGTATTAACATTGTCAGTGTGGTCAGGTGTGACTGTAGCTTTGGTTCTTCTGAAGAATTAAAGATTTATGTAATTTTATGGTATCTACAAAAGCACCTATTTGTACCAGAGCTATTATGTGGAAAAACACCTTCCTATCACCGAAACTGCCACTCGACTATTTCCACTAGAAGACAAGTTTGAGCCTCTCATCAGATCACGAAAAAAAATGGCTCTGAGCACTATGGGACTCAACATCTTAGGTCATAAGTCCCCTATAACTTAGAACTACTTAAACCTAACTAACCTAAGGACATCACACACACCCATGCCCGAGGCAGGATTCGAACCTGCGACCGTAGCAGTCCCGCGGTTCCGGACTGCAGCGCCAGAACCGCTAGACCACCGCGGCCGGCGTCAGATCACAGCCTTGGACAGTTCCTGCACACATGCGCTGCAGCGTATATTTCATTAGAAAGGGCAAAATTATATCTGTCGTTTCAAGCTGAAATCAGGAGTCATCCACTGTACCTCGTAGTTCATTCACAATTTGACAATAAACCACGGCTTGATTCCTTTTTGATAAGATAGCGATTCACAAGCGACTGGATTATCGATTATTGTCTCTTCCAAATTCAACTGATATTTACAATAAGAAACGAATGAAATAATAGGTTGTAAATCGAACCTAAAAACAAATTACTACTATTTGATTCGTAATACTGCTTATTTCTTCCTTTTAGTTCTACTGCACACAGGAACTAGTTCTAAACGATCTGTGAGCGGTAAACGTGTGAGATACAATAAAATACAAGTAGAAGTACAAGCAAAATGGAAGATTTTCGGCATTTTATGACGCCCTTTGAAGGAAGTGATAGCTAACTAGTAAACAGAAAAGTTACATCTCAGTCGCATTTAATTGAAGTACAGTCCGATTATTCGGGTTACTGATGCGAATTCCTGCCGAATTAATAAAAAATTTTATTGTCCGTTGGATTTGGCGTCAAGAGCAATTTCCTGCCGACACAGACCTTGCTTATTAAATTCATTAAAATGTGAGAGAGCTTTTAGTAGACGCTGCTTGTGTTTTCGTCTGCAAAATAATATCGCCCGGAAGAGTTATTCTGATGCAAATTTCAGTCTTGATGATTTATTAAATCGAATTGTAAACAACAGAATCGTCAGAGAGATATTGCTAGGGTTCCAGCTGAACTTCGCTGCTGTGTATTTACGGAAATTCTGTCGCAAATCAGAAATGTCGTTCCACAAGTCGCACAGCAAGACATGTAATGTAATTAACCAACAGAAAAGGGGTGCAAACAGCCGAAATATTAAAATGTTTGCATCACAAAGACACTTTCAAACATGTTAAGTTAATAAAAGCCTGTAAAAATCAGTACACTTCCTAAAGACTTCAAATTTGACTTCACTATTGGACAGGAAGGGGAGAGGAAGATAACTGTCCAAAAGGATAGAAAATGTCTGATCCGTTAGTGTTTCATTACATGACTGCCGACTAAGCATTGAAAGCAGTTATTTCCATCCAGTAAGTGGGAGCATGTGTACATAGGTATTTAAAGAACCACATAAAACTAATCGTATTATGTGTAGATACCACATAGAGAGCAACTGGAAGAATCCTCAGGAACTGTAGTCCACACATGAAGGAAGTGACCCTTACCAGTTAGAATTGATACAGTAAATAAAGAAAATCCCAAGAACATCAGTGCCTTCCTTACAGGTTCGTATAGTAAGCGCAGAAGTATCATGTAGAGACTCCTCTCAACTGTAGCGGCTGACGTTACAAGAGAGGTACAGTGCAGTACAGTACAGTACAGTACAGTTTACAATTAAAATATGAAGAACATAGGTTGCGAGAACACTCAAAAAAAAATTCTATATAACGCTTCCTCTTTATCTGACGAAAATATCATAGGGATAATGACAGAGAGATTCGCGCTCACATAAACGCTTGCCAACAATCGTTTTTACCGCACGTTATTCGCTACAGAAATTAGCGAAAGGGGTGCAGGTTGTGAGTGGCGAAGTGATAGTGGTACATAAAATACACCTGCCACACAAAGTGGTCATGATAAGACTACACTTAACCGTTTAAACAATATGTTGTTGTTCCTCCACTGGTTGTTGAACCACACGTTCAGAACAACAATGGGAACTTGTAAAAGTACCAGTTTCGCGATGTGCTGAAAACTCTAGTAAACAGTTTACGATCAGAAATCCGACGAGTCGGAAAGCGCCGATGGTTTCTTCGACAACAATAGGAGCATTACCATCGCGGAAGCCAAAAGCATACACCATACCTGTGTACTCTTCATTAGTGTTGATGTGTGGCATTTGAGCCAGCGTATGTAAGCCTACACAGATAACCGATGTTTCTGACTGATACACTCTCAGCCCCTCGAACTAATTCACGCACAACACAGCACGAACAACTCTCGCTTTCAACGGGGTAGCTTATTGGCAGAGAGACATCCCGAGCAAAGAGGTTGAAAATAACGAGTTGGACTGAGCTAGAATCAAATGTCAAAGAGGCTGGGTGAGTGAGACACATACGTGCGTGCACCGCTGGTATACATCACTAGACTGGCAACACCGTATACAGAATCAGTAGTGTCACTGAAGCCAGCGCTTTAGAACTGCAATATGACGGCGAGCGCAAGGACGTCTAAACGGGTGTTTATTTGCTGATAAAAGAGTCGTAAAAATGTGGGTAACAAATTCGTCTTTAGAGTTTTGACATAACTGTCAATAAATGATTCGTGTTTGGCTGTAAGTTTTCGTATAGCAGACAGAAGATACAAGGAAAGGAACATATCCCTGACAAGCATAATCAGAAACATCTTAAGAATTTTTTACTGTGTTACTGTATGTAGGCCTAAATAATTACATTACAGTTTGTCTTGTCTGAAATACCGGCAGTAGGTTATGTATATTTTTAGGAGTTTTATAATTCAAGTATCAAGAGATGTACCTTAATGATATGTTTTTAGCCAGTCTCGGTCAACTTCAGGTTTTCTTTGAATAGCATGGTCGTTATGAAAGTGCTCCTATAAGTGTTTGTCATTGATAACAAGTGTCTTTATTCATTTGAGTGTTCTTATGGGACTACAGTCTGCTTGAAACGTGTGTACATGGAACTCGTTCTTCTCATAACACAGTTCTACAATATGTGTCTGAAAGTCATGGAGCGTACGAAAATATTTCCTCAGCTACAGAACTTATTTTTACCACCTCGTAAAGCCTACTTCATTTCATTACAGAAAATCTCGGTAGTGCCACATACAATCTTCCTCTGTCTGCCTTGTTACTTCACCAAACATCTGGCTTCAGTGAAAGATGCACCTATGCCAGTCTAGTAATGTATGTCTGTGGCGCGCACTTGAAAAAAAAAAAAAAAGGGTAAATTAAATGTAGCCTAGCACGGAAATCATTCTGAATATAGCTTGTATATAGTTATTGCTTGTAATATCACAGTAATAAAGATAGATGTGTATAGTTATTCGATTATCTCGTTGAGCGATAAAATATTCAGGTTATTAAATAACCAGTAATTCCTGAAGGGCGGCAAAGAGCGATATTCGCCTGTGAGACGCTCATAAGTAATCTCTGAGTACAGCAATGTTAATCTTAAGCGGATAATTAATTTTTTCTTATAATCTAATTGTAGAAGAGGAAGTCTTTGTATTGGGGTGCTTTATGGCAGGTTGCCATAAGAATAAATCTTAATTTGAGGAAGTTGAAGTGAGAATACTGACCAGATCATTAATTATTTTTGAAAGCATGGAGTAGGAAAGTATTGTTCAGGGAATATACCAAAGTTTATGAGTGCTGAGGTACGTTTGTTTATTTTTTTCGACGATTCCCCTAATTTGATACGAACACCACTAAGACGTCGCTTAGTTCTATCGAAATTAATGCGAACTGATTTGGCGGACGAACCTGTACGCGGTCAAGGCTGTAACAAGAGGAATTTTGCTCTCTTGTTTGAAGTTACGAAATCTATGGGACTGATAATCACTTCTCAGCAAGAGGCTGCATTGCATAACGACAAACCCCGGTGGATCTAATGCGAGAAGAGTAAGGACGTTTTCAGGTATCAGGGTAGTCGAAGTAGGCAGCTCCATTGCATAGACTTCCACTACATTCTCTGCTTTTGTGAAAACGTACACCGTTATTACTACTACCATTCAAACTTGGTTACACATCGACAAGGTAGAGTGCAGGTTATTAACCTGAAGTTATCAATTTACTTTCCGTATCAAAGAAAATTTCTTGGAACTTTTTTTTATTCAGAAATGGAGATCTTCAGTTTGTAATCTACACAGATTACCTTCTTGCCAAGTAATTTAAATTCGGTCAAGAAGGAAATTTTAAAGATTCAATAATTATTCCCATGTAATAGTATAAGCATGCTTAAAATGATCGTTCGTGTCATATTCATGAATACTGATTATTCCTTATGGGCCACCTTGTAATGTACATGTAGTTGTAGACCTGCACTGTCATCCTCCATAAGAGCTTCAGACAGCCGCATCGCGGAAATGATAGAGAATATGTTTATATCACGTTTTCCTTTTAGAACGGCTTATACTCTCACAGTTTGACGTATGTCCTTTCCTCCCGAAATAACTAGTAAATATGCGGCACATTGAGGTGGCCGTGCTCCGTAATACTTTGATATGTAAATGGTAAAAATCCAAATACGTATTAATGGACGTTAATACGATGCGCGTCCAACCTTCTCTTTTATAGCGGCTTTTACTCTGCTCGGAATACGTTTAATGAAGTGTCTGAATGTCTGTGGAGGAATGGCAGCCCGTTCTTCCACAAGAACTGAACCCAGAGAAGGTACTGATGGACGCTGGGGTCTGGAGAGAAGTCGACTTTCTAACTCATCCCAAAACTGTTCCATTGTATGGAGGTCAGCACAGTCCAATTCAGGAATGTTATTGTCCTCAGACCATTGCCTCTATAATATCTACCTTGCTTTTCTAAGCTACCAGCTGGGCGCCACAGGCAGGCAAATAAATTGTAAGTGGGCTGCTCCTTTGTTGGCAGCGTTGTGTAGCGCTTTGCATTGAATCTCTGACTGCGCTTTCTTTGTAAGAGACTGTGGCTGGTCGGGCAGTTGGAAGTTAGTCGCCAGCAGTGATAGTACTGTTGGGCACTTGGAGGTGAACAGCCAGCAGTGGTGGGTGTGGGGACATTATAGCCAGAGGTGATGGAGTTAGACGTTTGAAGTGTTAGCTCGAGCGAACGATCTGGACGTGTGTCTGTCATGGAAATGTAATTTGTCGATGATTATATAATCTTTTGGAACTGGATATCACAAACGTTTATATATTATATGATTTTTAAACTGGTTGCCGCATTATTAAGGTAAATACATTGTTTGCTACGCAACAAAATCTTTCCTTTGCTAACCATATCGCCATTAGAAGTTAGCGCCTTCAGTAGTTAGAATTTTATACTTAGCTGGCAGTATTGGCGCTCGCTGTATTACAGTAGTTCGTGTAATGAAGGTATTTGTGAGGTAAGTGCTTGATGAAATGTATCGGTTATTGTTAAGATTTCTTTTTAGTCAGGGCCATTCTTTTGAATTAATTATTTGAAGTCAGGTTGTAATTTTTTTGAGCAGTCAGATTGCGCTGCACTAGAGTATTGTGGGTCAGTGTTGACATGATAAGAAAAAGTAAAGAGAAAGTAGGTTTAATTGCATTCAATTTCACTCAGCAGTTTCAGAAATAAATTCATAAGTTTCACCCCCCAGTTATTTCAGCTTAAGTAAAAATTTTAATAAAGAAGTTTTTGAAATGTAGAGCGAATGTTTCAACTGTGGAGTTGAGACAACATCTGCAAACCCAACTTTGAAGAGGATTGATATTGTTTCTAAAATAAGGAGACGTTCCCTGTACCTTCTTTTATTTTTCTATCACTTTTTCTCGCACGGTATGGCCGAGTATATTCTGTGTAAATCTTAGTATCTTATTACAGTCATGTCCATCCCGATAGCTGAGTGGTCAGTGTGACGGATTGCGTTCCTACGGGCCCGGTTCGATCCCCGGCTGGATCGGAGATTTTCTCCTCTCAGTGACTGGGTGTTGTGTTGCCTTCATCATCATTTCATCCGCATCCGGCCCGCAGGACGCCCAATGTGACGTGGAATGTAATAAGACCTGCACCAAGGCGGCCGGACCTGCACCGCAAGGGGACTCCCGGCCAATGACGCCAAACGCTCATTTCCATTTCCATTACAGTGATTAGAAGCGCTTTTTAAATAAGTAATTACAACAGCTTCCAAATCTCGTTTAAGTATACCTTCACAGATGTGGGAACATAGTTCTGCTTACACACTCGGTCTCTAGAGACGGTTCAGACTGAAAATTCAAAGCTGATCATTCATACTGCAATGCATAGTCTAAGAAACTGCGTTAACGATCAACAGACGCATTCAATTGAGAATGAACTCGTCAACCGCAGTTGCGGTTCCGTATTAGCTGTAGAATATTTCTGAAAAAAAAAATGAAAATTTGTGTTGGATCCAGACGCTTCGGTTCACCGAGCCCTCTTCCGGTAGCGACCCGAATCTCCATTAGTCCTGGTGTTTACTTTCCCTCGTGAACGCACTACATTGTTTTGATTCCTGCACAGGGTGAGCCACCATCTCCTCTGTCGTATCCTACTACTAATGCGGAACCATAATCAAAATTTGCGAGTTCATTCTTCACTGAATGCGGCTGTTGATCGCCAACGCAGTGTCTCACATACTGCACTACAGTATTCCATGCCATAGCAAGGAAATGATGAGAGAAAACAATGTCTTAGCCTGTTCACGAATCGCGCTAAAATACAGGATGTACGTAAATTCCCGTTACAAACTTCTATGACTTCTAGAAGGGAGTGAGTACATCACCCATATCCGGAAACGTACTTTATCGTTTCTACGACGGTTTCAACTCAGATGATTAAATCATCCATTTCTGCTTGAGGAACTGAACTGGGCGTAAAGCACTACAATTGTTAGGTAACAATTCGAAACGGAACATAACAAAACATCCATTTATCACTTGAGCACATGTGTTTGTATTAACACTTGAACGTGACATTAATCCAAAACAAAAAAGAACCCAGTATACTGAACGTACAAACAGTACTGATGCATTACAACAGCGTCTCGATGTTACAGACTACGTTGTTACAGACATTGCATCTACGAAGCATGTTCTGGTACACACTCTTCATCACACCTGGTGTCCCTTCAGTTTCCAGTGCAGGAGCCAGAACTCGTGCCAGCTCTGTGTCCATAAGAGTCTCCCAAATAAATTTTAAATCCGACGATCGCGGTGGAACCATCTCAGCCTATCCATCTTCCACCACATAATCTGTTGAGATATCCCCGAACCATATGTGAGAAGGGAGGTGCTGTACCACCTTACCGAAGCCATATTTCCTGACGGTCATCCGGTAGCACAGCTTCCAAGAACTGGCCCAAAGCATTTTGCAGAAAGCTCACTTATGTAGGACCAGTTAGCTTGAGTGGAAGGAAATATGGCCCAATCACATGACCATCTGGAATACCTGCCCAATTGTTGACACCAAAACAGTCTTGAAATCCCTGAATATACACTCCTGGAAATTGAAATAAGAACACCGTGAATTCATTCTCCCAGGAAGGGGAAACTTTATTGACACGTTCCTGGGGTCAGATACATCACATGATCACACTGACAGAACCACAGGCACATAGACACAGGCAACAGAGCATGCACAATGTCGGCACTAGTACAGTGTATATCCACTTTTCGCAGCAATGCAGGCTGCTATTCTCCCATGGAGACGATCGTAGAGGTGCTGGATGTAGTCCTGTGGAACGGCTTGCCATGCCATTTCCACCTGGCGCCTCAGTTGGACCAGCGTTCGTGCTGGACGTGCAGACCGCGTGAGACGACGCTTCATCCAGTCCCAAACATGCTCAATGGGGGAGAGATCCGGAGATCTTGCTGGCCAGGGTAGTTGACTTACACCTTCTAGAGCACGTTGGGTGGCACGGGATACATGCGGACGTGCATTGTCCTGTTGGAACAGCAAGTTCCCTTGCCGGTCTAGGAATGATAGAACGATGGGTTCGATGACGGTTTGGATGTACCGTGCACTATTCAGTGTCCCCTCGACGATCACCAGTGGTGTACGGCCAGTGTAGAAGATCGCTCCCCACACCATGGTGCCGGGTGTTGGCCCTGTGTGCCTCGGTCGTATGCAGTCCTGATTGTGGCGCTCACCTGCACGGCGCCAAACACGCATACGACCATCATTGGCACCAAGGCAGAAGCGACTCTCATCGCTGAAGACGGCACGTCTCCATTCGTCCCTCCATTCACGCCTGTCGCGACACCACTGGAGGCGGGGTGCACGATATTGGGGCGTGAGCGGAAGACGGCCTAACGGTGTGCGGGACCGTAGCCCAGCTTCATGGAGACGGTTGCGAATGGTCCTCGCCGATACCCCAAGAGCAACAGTGTCCATAATTTGCTGGGAAGTGGCGGTGCGGTCCCCTACGGCACTGCGTAGGATCCTACGGTCTTGGCGTGCATCCGTGCGTCGCTGCGGTCCGGTCCCAGGTCGACGGGCACGTGCACCTTCCGCTGACCACTGGCGACAACATCGATGTACTGTGGAGACCTCACGCCCCACGTGTTGAGCAATTCGGCGGTACGTCCACCCGGCCTCCCGCATGCCCACTATACGCCCTCGCTCAAAGTCCGTCAACTGCACATACGGTTCACGTCCACGCTGTCGCGGCATGCTACCAGTGTTAAAACCTGCGATGGAGCTCCGTATGCCACGGCAAACTGGCTGACACTGACGGCGGCGGTGCTCAAATGCTGCGCAGCTAGCGCCATTCGACGGCCAACACCGCGGTTCCTGGTGTGTCCGCTGTGCCGTGCGTGTGATCATTGCTTGTACAGCCCTCTCGCAGTGTCCGGAGCAAGTATGGTGGGTCTGACACACCGGTGTCAATGTGTTCTTTTTTACATTTCCAGGAGTGTATGTGGTACGAGATTTGCCGTTAGCTCAGACATGGCTGTTTTTCGAATTCAAAACACAGTCCCCAGTTATCTAACATTCATCTGTAGAGGGACGTGTCGATGCAGCGGTGCAGGAAACACGCGCAGCAGGCAACGCGTTGTGGAAAGTCGCTTGACCCATAGCGTGCACCCTTTGTAAGTGGTACGGATGTAATAACTGCTCGCACAGAACAACCCAGAACGTCCCACACGTTACTGTGACTAACATCCATTGCATGCACTATTGTTCGAGTACTCGTGGACGCGCTCTCTTCAACGCGATGCAGAACATCTCCAAATTCTGGCGTGCGACGTTGCCGTGCAACACCACAGTCCTGCCTTCTCACGGTGAAGGTACCTGTTTCTCGGAGCACCCGCGTACCTTGTGCAAAAATGTCTGTGTACTACGTGTGCTACGTTACGAAAAATGTTCGTGATACAGCCGACCAACGGTTATTTCGTTACCTCCAGCTTCGCCATACACAAGGAATGTAAAACCGCGTACCGAACAATGTTTACTATAGCGGGGAGGCAAAGGATTGAGTAGATCTCTCAGCAAGGCAGACGTTAAGTGACATCAGGCGACCGTCTGACGTAGTACACGTCATACAGTCTACCCTATTGCATACCAAGACAGGCAACTCTGAGACTTCGCTTTCCCTCAGCAAACGTGGGCGCGTTTCACATCTGAACACCTACCTTTGTAGAACGGGAACGATACGTTTCATCTACATCTACATATATGTGATTACTCTGCTCTTCACAATAAAGTGCCTGATTGAGGGTTCAACGAACCACCTTCAAGCTGTCTCTCACTACCGTTCCACTCTCGAACGGCGCGCGGGAAAAACGAGCACTTAAATTTTTCTGTGCGAGTCCTGATTTCACTCATTTTATCGTGATGATCATTTCTCCCTAAGTAGGTGGGTGCAAACAGAATGTTTTCACAATTGGAGGAGAAAATTGGTGATTGAAATTTCATGAGAAGATCCCGTTATGCCGCGGTCTAATGGATTTTCCTTTAAAACACGACGTTTCGTCCCCATCTGCGGAGGACATTTTCAAGAGGGATCGTAGCTTCGTTGGATGTTCTATGCACACCCTGGCTCGCTACTGACTAATCAGGTGAAATCCATTGGACCACAGCAAAATAGCCGGAAACATTTTATTAATTGTGACATTTCCGGCCATGAAAGTTTACGTTTTAAGTCTATAAAATTATTCTTAGACATATTTTCATCTCGGTTTTCGTCTTAGGCGGACGATCCTGAATACTGTGTCAAAATGACAGCATTTCCACTTAAAATCACTGAAAACAAAATGTAGAAAAATTGTATGGTATATAAATTTAATGGAAGAGGCAAAGAGAGCAGGTCTGAAGTTTGATATGGATAAGAAAAAATACCTCGTAGTTAGCAGAGAAAATTATGACAGACCCCTGAAGGGGGAGGACAAAGTCTTTGAAAGGGTGAAAGGAACTAGATAGACAGGAAATTACAGCACGAATACAAGTAGGAAACAGGTCAAGGTTTGCTCTGGGAAAGCTGTCAAAATCCCGGCTTCTATCGAGATCATCAAAGACTAAGATGTACTAGACAATAATACAACCTACATCTACATCTACGTGATTACTCTGCTATTCACAATAAAGTGCCTGGCAGAGGGTTCAATGAACCACCTTCATGCCGTTCGACTCTCGAACGGCACGCGGGAAAAACGAGTACTTAAATTTTTCTGTGCGAGCCCTGATTTCTGTTCTTTTGTCGTGATGATCATTTCTCCATATGTAGGTAGGTGCCAACAGAATGTTTTCGAAATCGGAGGGGAAAACTGGTGATTGAAATTTCATGAGAAGATCCCGTCGCAATGAAAAACGCCTTTGTTTTAATGATTGCCATTCCAATTGACGTATCATGTCTATGGCACTATCTCCCCTACTTCGGCATAATACAAAACGAGCTGGCCTTCTTTGTACTTTTTCGATGTCATCCGTGAGTCCCATCTGATGAGCATCTCACGCCGCACAGCAATACTCCAGAATATGGCGGGCAAGCGTGGTGTAAGCAGTCTCTTTAGTAGACATGTTGCACCTTCTAAGTATTCTGCCAAAGAAGCGCAGTCTTTGGTTGGCTCTACCCACTACATTATCTATATGATCGTTCCAATTTACGATATTTGTAATTGTAATCCTTAAGTATTTAGTTGAATTTACAGCCTTCAGATTTTTGTGACTTATAGCATAACTGAAATTTAGCAGATTTCTTTTGGTACTCATGTGAATAACATCACACTTTTCTTTATTCAGGGTCAATTGTCACTATTCGCACCATACAGATATCGTATCTAAATCATTTTGCAATTCGTATTGGTCATCTGATGACTTTACAAGATGGTAAATGACAGCATCATTTGCAAACAATCTAAGACGTCTACTGAGATTGCCTCCTATGTCGTTAATATAGATCAGGAACAATAGAGGGGCTATAATGCTTCCTTGAGGAACGCCGGATATGACTTCTGTTTTACTCGATGACTTTCCGTCTGTTTCTACGAACTGCGGCCTTTCTGACAGGAAATCACGAATCCAGTCGCACAAAAATGGTTCAAATGACTCTGAGCACTATGGAACTTAACATCTGAGGACATCAGTCCCCTAGAACTTATAACTACTTAAACCTAACTAGCTTAAGGAGATCACACACATCCATACCCGAGGCAGGATTCGAACCAGCGACGAAGCGCCTAGAACCACTCGGCCATACCAGCCGGCCCAGTCGCACAACTAAGGCGATATTCCATAGGCACGCAGTTTGGTTAGAAGACGCTTATGAGGAACGGTGTCGAAAGACTTCTGGCCATGAGTTCCTATTCAAAATATTATTTACTCACTCGCCTCCATAGGACCTAGAAGTTTGTAACGGGAATTTCCGAACACCGTGTATTGCGAGCACAAGGGAGATTAGACATCCGTCAAATGGAGATGTCAGCCGCTCCTGGAAGCGTAAGGAGACCGTAAGAAAGAAAAAAAAAGTTGGTAGAACACCTGGTCGGGAAAAAAAGAGGTTGTTAAGGTGACCCCTCGCAAGAAGAGAAACAGTCAAATACATGAAACTACCTGGCAGATTCAAACTGTGTGCCGGACCGAGACTCGAACTCGGGACCTTTGCCTTTCGCGGGCAAGTGCTCAACCATCTGAACTACCCAAGCACGACTCACGCCCCGTCTTCAATGCTTTACTTCTGCCAGTATCTCGTCTCCTACCTTCCAATCTTCACACAAGCTCTTCTGCGAACCTATCCTTTCTTCCAGGAGTGCTAGTTCTGCAAGGTTCGCAGAAGAGCTTCTGTGAAGTTTGGAAGGTAGGAGACGAGATACTGGCAGAAGTAAAGCTGTGAAGACGGGGCGTGAGTTGTGCTTGGGTAGCTCAGATGGTTAAGCACTTGCCCGCGAAAGGTAAAGGTCCCGAGATCGAGTCTCGGTCCGGCACACAGTTTTAATCTGACAGGAAGTTTCATATCAGCGCACACTCCGCTGCAGAGTGAAAATCTCATTCAGTCAAATACATGTTTTCATTTGTTCTGAAACATTCTACACCTAACGCGGAAGCATAATCGGAATTTGCGAAGTCATTCTTAAATGGCCGTTCATAATTCATGTCTTCCTCTATGGAAGGGAGAACATGAGGCAGTAGACAGCGTAGAGCACATTACCTTATCTGTGGCTAACGTTATCGATGAACGAGTTTAATCGCTGAATTATTACTGGGCATTTTATTCACGAATCTACTTTTTACTCAGGATGAAAGGTAGGCGGCACGTGATATTTACGCCTGAAAGATGCTGCTTTATGACAGGGTGCCCTGTCGTATCACTACAATCAGTGATCGTCCCAGATCTGTTCCTGTACTGTACAAAGCACATAATACTGTAAAATTTCATTGTATCCTTTCACGTTTAGCGTTTTCCTAAGCGCTTTCAAACACGAAGAACATCCTCGTACCGTAAAACCACCTCGTCCTTACTTTGATGTTAAGACTACACGTGAAGTTGCCAAACATAGACCCTTAAATCGGATTCTCACAGTGTTTGCATGAGTAATCGTTCACAGTCAAAAACAGCCCAGTGACATCGCTTTGTACACTGCGCCAAGCACAGCTTAGCATGGACTGCTGAAATGTGTGTCTTATGGGTAGCTACTCAGCCGTTGTAACCCATTATTTTTAATTCTCTACGCACAGTCATTATGCTATAAGGACTGCCGGTAGTACTTTGTAGTTAGTTCCTTGAGATTTTTTTGGGAACCACCCTTCGCAGTGCTTGATGGGTCCTGTTCCTCAGTATTCGAGGTCTTTGTTTTAACTGTAGTCATTCCTTAACGTTTCCACTTCACGAACGCATGACCAAGAGTCGACTTTGGAAGCAGTTGAGGGTTGAAATGGCCCTGATGGGTTTTTTACTCAGAAAACATCCCATGACCAGTTCACATCCGAAGTTTCTGAGCTCTGCTGACCAACCCATATTGTGGTTACTGTTTCTGTACTGATAAAAAGCTACTTACGGCCTCCTTTATACTGGCGGGTCCACATCTCATGACATCTAGCGGTCAGTTCCCCAATACATAGGTGTTTCCGGATACATTTCCTCAGACCGTGTACTTGCGTTACCTTCCTGCTATATTGTAATCGCACAATACGTAGAATTTCGCAAACAGGTCCTCGCTGGTGTCGCAATTTTAATGCCCAACAATGGATCGACGGTTCGGCGTGATGTAGAATACGGTGATGTGCGTGGTGGCATGGCAACCTCGCGGATGTCGCTGATGTTCGCAGACCCTGCTCCAGGCGAGCAGGGGCTTTAATCACGCCCGCCATGCAGTCCGCAGAACTTCCTTTTGATGGCGCGGACGCGCAGTCCGTGACGGTAACGGCCCACGTTATGAATTCGCCTGGCCGCGCCTTCCGCCCTCCCGCCGTAATCTCGCCAGCTGGCTTTGATTCACGACCTGCCGGCGCCGGTCCGTTTCAGGCCGACTGCGCGGGTTTTTCGGCCTGGCAAAGTTTGCGTCCGCAGTGAAATGAGCGCAGGGGGTGTCGAGGCCGGATACAGAAATGGAGCGGCGCCAAAGGGTCTTTCAAGTTTCCGAGTGGAGCTCCGCCCTTTAATGCAATGCGCCGTGGCAAACGCTGTCGACAGATGTTCGAAAATAACGCGGAAGTACTCGCAAAGAGCATCATGTGAAATAGCCTTTGATTTGCTTTAGTTTTCTTCAACCTATTTATGCTTGTGCATGGACACTATTACGTATCCTAGTTCAGTCTGACCTAACCGTAGCCTGGGACTCGCTACAGACATTAGTAATGTTCACGTTTATGCACGAATTTGTCTTAGAAGGAACATTGAAACGTTATGTGATAGATAACGATAAAAAGTGGTTCAAATGGCTCTGAGTACTATGGGACTTAATTTCTAAGTTCATCAGTCCCCTAGAGCTTAGAACTACTTAAACCTAACTAACCCAAGGACATCACACACATCCATGCCCGAGGCAGGATTCGAATGTGCGACCGTAGCGGTCACGCGGTTCCAGACTATAGCGCCTAGAACCGCACGACCAGCCCGGCCGGCCAAAACGATAGAACTACCCTTGTTTTTTGACCTGCTTCCCTTTAGTCAAAGTCTTTTTAGCCGACAGTTTATAGTGAGTAGTCTCCAATCCCAAAGTGCCTTTTTACAAGGTTATGTAGTCAAATTGTTTTAAGATGGACCTCAGAGCGTAAAAAATCTACAGAATAGATTTGAAACTCTACAAATCCGTATTTCAAATCGTTCAGTCTACTAAAAAATTTCCAAAGCTCATCCGCGGGCTGGTGCGTCATCTTGAAGGCAGATGATGCTATTATCTTCGAAGTCGATTGAAGTTTGCTATAGTTATCGCTTTACCCTGTGCAAGGTAATCAGTGACATGCATTAGTTTTGTCTCTGACAGATGACATCAATTCTGCCTTTGTTGTGTACTGGTACAAGTTCTTACCTCTGAGCCGTTGTTTCGTTTCTGGCATGAAGAGGTGGATTAAAATCTTTCCCCGTGACAAAAGTATTGGAGTACAGTCAGCGGGATTTACCAAATGTAGATTTGAGCTATTTTTGGGAAACAAACAACAAATGTGCCAGCACTTTGCTCCAACACAGTTAATGCTCATGTGAAAAGTAACGAAAGAAGGAAGCAAGGTCAGAGTTTAGCGTTCCATCGACGAAGGGATTGTGTTAGACAAGGATTTTATGGAATATAAAATTCACCACAACTGTTGCATAGTTCTTATGCAAGAAACAGGATGCGTTTAGTTACCGTAGTTCAAAAATGGTTCAAATGGCTCTGAGCACTATGGGACTTAACTACTGTGGTCATCAGTCCCCTAGAACTTAGAACTACTTAAACCTAACCAACCTAAGGACATCACACACATCCATGCCCGAGGCAGGATTCGAACCTGCGACCGCAGCAGTCGCGCGGTTCCGGACTGCGCGCCTACAACCGGTAGACCACCGCGGCCGGCAGTTGCCGTAGTTTGTTCGGCTAATACAAAGAGGGATGTCACATCATCGGCGCAGGAAGAAATTACAAAGGGAGACCCACTTTTATTCTTTCTTTATGTAAATGACCTGCCATTCAATTAGATTCATTAGGCAGAGATAGTATGTTAGCAAACGTTCCCGAGCTTAGGAAAGAAGCATTAAAAGAACAGTAGATGATGTTTTTGTGAAAATTATTGACTTGATCAGTACGAATGGGGTAAACGTTTATAAAACACAGTTAATTCAGTTTTGTACCATCAACAATATCCCACCGACTAACCTAGTACGACTACACGTGTTCTAGATGTAGTGTCTTTTGAAAACGTTGTGAATCCAGGGTTCTAACTAAGCCACTGCGAACGTTTGGAATAAAAATTGCCAGAAATGGTGACAGAAGACATCCGCTGTAAGGAGTAACCGTCAATCTGCAAACGGCTTTGTCAAAGAGGTCGGATGAGGGGAGAGAGTTTCTGGGGAGAAGGCGGAAGAATCACAAATCATCAACCACATGCGGATGCAAAAGGCAACTAAATCTACTGCATTAAAGACACAGGACATGCGGCCTGTAATTGCAAAAGCGTCATTATGATCTCTTTCTTGGTAACAACTTCGAAATTAGTACTCCTTTTGAATAACCAAAAGGAGATTTCCAAGGGTGGGGGGTGAGGCTGATAGCAAGAAAAATATTGGAAAAGCCACCTGAAAGGTAGCAACCTACGACTCAAAGGGTAGTATAAGTTTGAAGGGGAGCTAGAAAATCTGAAAAGGGAAATACGAAGGCTCAGTCTAGAAACGGAAGGGATCAGTGAAGTTAAACGAAAAGAAGATAAGGATTTATGGTTAGACGAATACATGGTAATATGAACAGAAACAGAAAATAGTATAATGGAAGTGGGATTTGTTATGAACTGGAAGGCAGAGAGTGAATTACTGTCAACAGAAATATGGTTGTTCTCATTCGAAGCGAGAGCAAACGAGTACCAGTTACAATAGTTCAGGTCTACATGCAGATGCCATAACCAGAAGATGAGGTATAGAAAGTGTATGAGGCTAGTGAAAGGGTAATTCAGCACGTAAATGGTGATGAAAATCAAATAATCATGGGCGAGCTAGAGATACTAAGAGATGAAGAGGTTGGCAAAGAGAGAAATACGTAGCGGGCTGCATGAAACAGTCAGAATACTGATAAGTAGCAAAAAGAAACAAAAAAACTAATAAACGAGGTAGAAAGTTGTAAGTTCGTAGGTCTGCATAGTAATGAGCAAGTAATGCTATACGTTAATGTTTGGCTACATTTCTCTAAGAATTACAGGATGTGTTGAATGTCATGAACAGTGTAATGAGTGCAGAAATATGGATTGAGAGTAAGCCGAAGAAAGACGAAAATGAGAAGTAGCCTAAATGAGAACAGCGAGAAACTTAATATCAAGGTTGATGGTCACGAAGTAGATGAAGTAAGAAATTCCACTAGCTAGACAACAGACTAACCGATGGTGGACGGAGCAAGGAGGTCATCAAACGCAGACTATAATTGGAAAAAAGGGCATTCCTGGCCAAGAGAAGTCTGCTAGTATCAAACATGCGCCTTAATTTGAATAAGAAATTTCTGAGAATTTATGTATGGAGTACAGCATTGTTTGGTAGTGAAACATAGACTTTGGGAAAACGCGAGCAGAAGAAAATCGAAAGATTTGAAATGTGGTGCTACAGAAGACTGTTGAAAATTAGGTGAAGGAAAAAGGAGGTTCTGCGCTGAATCGGGGAGGGAACTCTGACAAGAAGACGGGGATATTTGTTAAGACATCACGGAATGACTTCTGTAGTGTTAGAGGGCGCTGCAGAGGGTAAAAACAACATCGTAAGACAAAGATTAGAATACATTCACCAAATAATTGAATTATTAAGGACGTAGGTTGCAAGGGCTACTGTAAGATGAAGAGACTGGCACAGAAGAGGAGTTCGTGGCGGGCCCCATCAAACAAATCAGAAAACAGATGTTTAAAAAAAATAGTATCCCTTGTGCTGTTGACACGTTTCACATCATTACGTTTACAGGTCCGCCCCGATAGCTGAGTGGTCAGCTTGACGGATTGCCGTCGTACGGGCCCGGGTTCGATTCCCGGCTGGGTCGGGGATTTTCTCCGCTCAGGGACTGGGTGTTGTGCTGTCTTCATCATTACTTCATCCTCATCCTGTGGTCAGGTCGCTCAATGTGGCATCGAATGTAATAAGACCTGCACCAAGGCGGCCAGACCTGCCCCGCAATGGGCCTCCCGGCTCATGACGCCAAATGCTCTTTTCCATTACGTTTACAATGGGTACGATTTATGGTACAAGTAGCTAAACTAACTAAGAGATCAAGAAGACGGAGCCGTAGCACTTGTTGAAAGATAGAGAAGGAGATAAGCCACTTTCTTCCAAATTAACCATCCCGACATTCTCGTTAAACGATTTAGAGAAATCTCACGAAGCCTAAGTGTGGATAGCCGGTCGGAGCTGTGAACGGTCTGTCGTATTACTGCTCACCTCGCTTGCTGATTTGGATGTATTCGTGTTTCATCGTGTAAATTGCGTTTCTCAACGGTACATACGGACTCGTCCGGTGTAGGTAATGATTTGAATAGAAAGACATGTCAGGGATTTGGTGCTACGGTATTACAGTAACAGTCACACGGCACATAAGCCAAAGAGAATGTGCTCGTTTCACATTCACAAGTGCCATTGCGACTTGATTGCTGCCTACTGAATTTCGGGTTCATAGCGCAATGTGTCGCATCCAGAACGTTTTGTTATTCCGTATAAATTTAATTTTGTATTCCATGTGACTCTTTTCTGTTCACTTTATTTCTAGTGGAAGTCGTCTTGAACGCAGACAAAGAGAAAGTAGGAGCTACCCACCTGCAAGTTCAGGACACCCATAATTGGTAAATAAAGTACCCCTAAGTTAGAAGGATAGTATTCGTGATTACGTTTCAGACATTATTTATGTTAATGGGCTTTGCATCGAACAAGTGGGAATGAGCTAAACACGCTTAGAATTTACATCAATAACTGCGACAAAGACACAAGCCTATGAAACGTGATTAGAAACCTAGAGGCTAGTGATGACACAGTGTTAATGTCGAGGAAAAGTACATGTGTTTAAGGAGGGAATGTAGTAAATATATGATGAGTGGCAACTGAATGTGAAGGTGTCACTGTAACGAACTTGAGAGTAAGTGTTGTGAGGTACCATATAATGACAGTAATTACGAATTTTTTGGGGCACGAAGCATAGTTAACAAATGAACCACTTGCGCTTACAACACAGATGTTGTCTTTGAGAATACAGCAAATAATGCACAAGCGTCGTATAACTAGTGATACAGTATATTTTCACGAGAATGGGATACTTAAGTGATTTTTAGTTTCTCTTATACACGATTAATAGTAATAGTACAATATTAACAGCCTGTTTAGAGCTGCGATGCATCGAAGTTCTGATGAGGGGCACCATATCCTGAAAGTTATTTATAATACGGGTCATACGTAATATGATGTACCGTAGAAAAGCAGTAGGCAAGTAACAGTATCTACAGAACCCACGCAGAGTTGTGTTGGCTTGGAGTAAGCAGAGGCAACCACTAACATTGTAAAATGTGATAAATTTAGCTTATCGAAAATGGCTGCAGAAAACCACCTATAGATGTAGGTATTTCCGATTGGCACAGCAGAGCTCCAGACGTTCTGAGGTAGCCGCATGCCGAAGGGAATTTTTAGAAATCCTTATTGTTGAGCATTGAGAAACTGAGTATCACTTCCATTTTTTTCGGTATTTTATTACCGTTTCCGTTTAGTCGTAATTAAGTGCAACTGTTTCCTTTAATGGAACACAGTCATGAAGTTCTACTGTGTTTCTTTTGTGTTACATTATTTATATTAAGAATGATAAATATAGCAATATCCAGAGAACGTAGACTGTAAAGCATACTTTATATGATCTGTTATACGAGAAGAAGACAAGCGTTCAAAAAGCAAATAAAGAACTAAATGTTCAAAAATTGGGCCATAATCTTTTTGCCAACACACCAAAAGTAACTGATTGAAGACCGCTCACGTTTTTGCCATTTTTGTATATATATTTTTTTGCTGGACACTCCTTTCATATATCTTTTCTCAGTTTTACTTGTAAAATTTTTATTTAATCTACCACTTATCGATTATTTATGTAGCTGTGGTTCGGCATTAATGACGCTTGTTGCTGAGCGCCCATTTCAAAGTTCACCATGAACAACAGCGATAACCGTAAATTAATACAGCAATAATTTAGTTAGGCAATGATTGGGAATGTCTATTAAATCAATTTTGTCGTGAAATACCTCTTCCTAACCAAACATTTCTTTGTGACTTGTATTCAGTAAAAGCTTTAACGTCCATTTCATTCGATTTACGTTGTAAGGGTACCGGTAAAAATTAAATTTTCTCTGCCACGTTCTAGGAGAAATATGTCAGACTAGTGTAGTTTAACAATAGGGCTTCACTCTTACGTATTATCCTCAAAATATGACAGAAGATAGCTGCGCATTTAGTTTAAACGTTCTGAAGATAAACGTTGTTCTTTTTTAAAGCGCCTGGACAATGTAGACTTTTCAGTAGTTACTCTACCTGCAAAGTCTAGAAGTGGAAACGGAAGAGGACTTGATTCTCTAGCTAGATGAAACGAAACTAGACCAGCCAGTAACAAGCACCGAGCACCCTTATGGCATTCTGGCAAGCGCGATTTGAATCTATTCGTGGGGTCAAACAGACCTCGTGCTCTTCGTACGTTAGCGGTTATATTTAGTGTATTTGAAACCGACATGGGGATTTTTTGATGGGCAAGGAAAAAGCGTACCCCTTGATTTAACTTGTTAAAAAAACATCACAAGTAGTGGAATATGTCACTACAACAATATAATAACTGGGAACGAAAAGCTATTACATAATACTGAGAAACAATTTTGGAGACGTAAGCTGAAAACTGTAGGATTTGAGATGACTAATTAACTCGGAGGAAGAAGGTGACCAGCGCCATGACACAGCACAGGTGAATTCTTTGAAACTCTGAAATTAATGATCGTATTTGCTGAATGAGTGAAAAACATCAGAACAACACCTCAGGAAGTAAATAATTTTGTCTTTCGAATCATGTTTATTATAACAGAATTAATTGCAACAGTGAATTACATGAACGTTGTACTTAACAATGAATATTTAAAACCTTACCAAAGTGGCTACAGTAATAATTAATAGGGTAAAAATACATTGGACTGTGAGTCCTTGTCTTAAAATGACCGACTAACTAAAGAAAAGAACTCACAGTCCAGTCTGTTTCACTCTGTTTTATTTTATGAGCGCCGTAAAAGTGTCGGAACACTTTTAAGTGTTTTAACCTCATAAGATGAGTCTGAAAACTTGGTAACTGGAGCATTGTCTATCGAAATGCATTGTTAAGATGTTTGAGGGACATAAAACCGCTGAATGCTACAAATTATTACTGCCAAATAACAAAAACTGTTAACTCACTTCCTGAAAATTGGTAATATCATAAAATCAGCTACAAATAGAAAAACAAACTCTGTAAATTATTATGGTGAGATAAAATAGTTGGAAATTAGAATCTCATTACCTCAGTGGAAATTAAGACTTGAGCACAAATATTGACCTATGGTCAAATTTATCGATATTGCTATGTTATTTATCCTGCAAGAGAAATGCAAAATGAATTGTTAGGGATCTACATCCTCACGATAGGCTTTTTATTTTTTATGAATTATACTAGCTCACGTATACGACATTGCCCTTGCTAGTTTGCCAATTTTGCATTAGAAACGGAAAAAAAACAATGTTTGCAGTGAAGTATGGAAAAAGTTTGATTTCTATGTATTGTTAAATCACCTTTTTAAATAATGAACAGTCATAGAATGAAATATGCAGAATGTAAAAATGTTTCTTTTTCTTTTTTTTTTGAGGTAGTATGGGACCAAACTGCTGAGGTCATCGGTCGCTAGGCCTTCTCACTACTTTACCTAACTTACGCTAAAGACAACACACACACCCATGCCTGAGGGAGGACTCAAACCGTGACAAGGCGCCTTAGACTGCACGGCTACCTCGCGCGGCACGTACAAATGTAGTATAAATACAGTATCTACAAAAGAAAAAAAAATGATCTCTGAAAGTTTCCGCCCGCTGGACGCAGATGCTTCGCGTGCCTACAGCGTAAGTTTGTTAACGTCTGTATGGTAACGCCACTTCATAGCTCTCTAGATTACTGCTATTTTCGCCCACAGCCGCTGTTGAAAGCTATCAAAAGCGTTACCAGGTTTCAGGAATTGACTTAATTTGACTCGATTGTACGAGTATCTTTGTTGTACAGAATAAATGTGTTAAAACTTCAGGCAAGATGCGGCAATTTTTCAGACATCTCAGTGTTTACGATGTCATATCTCTTGAAACATGTGCCGTATAATGATGTATTTGTGCAGGTACATGCAAATGAATATATGAGTATTATCTAAAAAATACGTTGCGAATAGAGTTTGTTGAAAGCTGTCAAAAGCGCTACCAGGATTCAGGAACTGACTTAATTTGACTCGATTGTACGAGTGTCTTTGTAGTACAGAATAAATGTGTTAGAACTTCAGGCATGATGCGGCAATTTTTCAGGCATCTTAGTGTTTACGACTTCATATCTCTTAAATTATGTGTCGTATAATGATGTATTTGTGTAGGTACATACAAATGCATATGTGGGTAGTATCTACAAAATATGTTGCGAATAGAGTTAGTAGCAAAGAAGTAGTAAATTTCAACCTCGAGCATGACGTGGCCGTTTGCCACGCACGAGAGTGTTTATGACGTCACCTCTCGTGCTTACATGGCATGTTTTTGTAGGTTCATTTAACGGCATATGTGGATACTGCCTTCGAAATTTTTTGCTAAATGAGTTAGTAGCGCAGAAGTGAGAAATTTAATCACATTCATGATGTGGCAGATTTTCGTGCATCTCGTTGTTTATGAAGTTATATCACCGAAGTATGATAGGTAGACGGTTCTAACTCCCATAGCGGTTGTTGCCTGACAGTGAGGGATATGTGTACCAAGTTGTCTTGAATTCGGTCCAGTGTTTTAGGATGAAATACGTAATATACACAAAAACACACACATCCATCTTCATAATATGTATCGCTGATAGTCTTTTTACCTCACGACAGCAGCGATAGTAACATGTTTTAACCGGTGCGGCACGGCGACTGAATAGAAGGTCCAAATCTACTTCAGTAGAAGATGATGTATCTGGCCACCTCTCAAATCTACATGGCTCATACAGTTGTTTTACTAGACTTTCTCATGCGTACCGCTGTTTTAGTTAGAGAAAATTTCACTACAGTGTACACTCATGAAGGATGACTAGTACCTAATTAAATTTATCTCATCAGTGTAGAGGCGCTGTTGAATATCAAGAGAAGAAAAAAAGATCTGTATCTGTAAAACTCTGTACCCGTTTCCCCATATGGCGTGCTAAGTTACCGCATGGCTACACTGCTGTCACGGTGTCGTTCACGTGATGAAATTTCGCTTCTGCCTGTAGCTGTGTATGAATAATTCACGTAGGCCGAAGGCATAAATGCAAAGCGTAGCTCGTTCGGCGGCGTCAAGAATTCCCTTTGAGGCGCTGGCTGAGTTGCCTGCTAAAGCCCCCCCCCCCCCCCCCCCAATTCCCCCCCACTCCACTCCTCCGACTATCCCCGCCCACTTCCTCCCATGTCCAATCCATTTTCTGCTCCACCTGCTGCCGCTAGTGTTAGCCCGTCTGCCAACTTCTGCCGCTCTTCTACCACTTGTAAATCTCCAAAGCAAACGGAAAAAAAGGAGAATCGAGACTTTGCTGTGGAATGAGTCCCAACAGAATTTGCGGTTCCACTTTGGAAATTAATGTCACCGTCAGTGTTCTCTCGACCACAGATTTCTCCACGAACGGCATTCTCCCGAAAATTCGCTTCTCTGATTTTTTTTTCTTTTTTTGTTTCTGAAAGCTGTGCCTTGAATACCTTACTCGAAACAGATTGGGGCACCTCCTATCAAAAGTTAATGTTCTTCTAGACTGGGTCTACGAAACGACGGCAATTACTTGTTCTTACGCACCTTCAGAAAGACTCGAGTGCAATGTACTGAAACGGGACAGCTAACGTGGTGCTGGGAGCGATAAGTTGCAAGGAAATAAAATTTGACATTGGTGGCAGAAAAGATATTTATTGAAAACAGGGGTTCAGATTAATTACCATAAATATTCAGATATTCCACTTGCTTTTTGTTACAAAACGTTTGCTTTCGGCAGCAGAATGAGTGGCTCTTACAACTCAAAGGATTAAAAAAATTGGAAGACTGATAATACTAGTTCGTGAGGAATAGTAATTTAGCCAAATGACTTCTCTATTAAAACAGTCTTTAAGTAAATGAATAACAATTTAAAAACATTGAGGTATCAACAACAGGAGTCACATAAAGTGAAATTTAATTAGTTGTAGTCTGCGGTGCCCCTGCTTCAGTCTGCCCAAATCCACCAGCGTGAGCCGTCAGTGTAAAACTATAAGAACTAGTGGGTGCAATACAAATTATAATTACGATTAAGATATGGGTGCCAAGCTATTGCATGAACACGTGTGTTCAAGATATTGCAGTTCATACAAAGTCCAAAATACACATTCAAGAATACCTTTTCAATAATCATAAACTTCAAGGAAAAGCCCATATTATACCTCAAAGAAATTTTAAAAATAGCGGTTATTGGGAAACTAAAATTTATACTCAAAAAATTGATTTTCGATCTAAAGACTATTTAAACAAATGAACAACAGATTTGAAAAACGTATGAATGACTTAGAACCCGAAAGACTCGTTTACTCTTAACAAAACCGCTTCAACTTGCCCAGCAAACGAAAATATGGCCAACACATACCATTTCAGTGGGCTCAACCAAAAAAAAAAAAAAAAACTACAAAAGGAAATGTGTGCTTGCCTGTGCCCTGTACGTATGTGCCTGACATTCATTAAATATATATCTGCCAAAAGGCAAGTGCTACAGTTGCAACTCGGTAAAAAACCCAATAAAGACGCTAGTGGCACTCATCTGTTGGAAATGGGTAGGCTTAACCACTGAATGCAAACACGGCAGGGCACCATGTAAGACGCTCACTAAACAAATTTATATGTGTACATTATACGTCGACGTATGTGAAATTTGTGTACATCCCTACTTTTACCATTTTCATCTCATACATTTATGTAATATTTTGTATTTACGAAATATAATAACCACTACTTAATTTCAAGGAGTGTGTGTCTCTCTTTTGCCTCCTCTCGGAGACCACGTATCTGACAAAAGACAAATTTTACAAGGGAGGTAAAAAATATAACTTTTTAATAAAAATTTTAATTACTTTCCTTTTTTATTTAAAGCATAATCATTTATTACTCTCAGGTTGTGCATTCTCTTTTTTGCATCTTTTGTTATAACATATATTTTATTTTAACTTACAAGTTTTTTTGAGCCAGGACTTTTTCTGACATCTATCAGATACGAGGTCTCAGGTCTTAACCTTCCATATATGAAAAACTTTTTTAATATTACTTTCCAAATTTTACCAGATTTTAATATTTTATTGTAGTACTATATTTAATAAGTACAAGACAATGGGTTGCTATAGTTCTGTATTTAAATAGGTATACATAAGACTTACTGAAGAACTGTATTTGCAATTGTCCTCATTGATGATGAAAAGTGTTCAGAATTTAATGAGGAGCTGTACACAAATGGGTGGTCCAATAAATTCACTTTTGGTTTCATCGAATGCAGAATTTATCCCTCCATATCTTTTTTACGAACGACATTATTGTCAGGTGGGTTAGTTTCAACATTACCAAAAAAACGGAGGTTAAAACGAAACTTTTTATTAACATGTAAAATTTGTTCTACTTTGAAGAGCATTAGTATGGAAACGGGTAGTCCAAAAAATATTCGAATGGTCTCATTCAATGCAAAATTGCATGCCCTACAATTTTTGTTTCCACTACGTTTTCGATATTGTGAGTCGTTTACGAGATATAATCCCAAAACCCAAAAAATACCCCTTTTTCGGGTACATTTATGCCCCCTCCCCCCCCCCCCACTTTTCCACAACTCCGCTGAGGGGGAAAACCTAGGATAGTCATACTGGGCCACAAATGAAGCCATTAAAACAAAACAAAAATTGTAGCAATTATTCCCGATTTGTCTAATTTTTAGGTTTAACCTTGTTGGAATATTGTATTGTTCTGGCGCTGTCAGGGTTCGCGAGAGCGATATTCAGTGCTGTGGTCGTTTCTGTAGCTGCCTTCCCCTTATTTTTCATCACCATCCTCTTCAAAGCGCGCCTGTCATGACCACTCAACACACACATCCATCTCCTCATTTATCCGCTTTCCCTATGTGCAGTATAAATCGATACACTGCCTCTCGAAGCACCAAACACTTCGGTTGCCTTGGGTACGGAAGCGCCCACCATAAGAGCGCCATCAATTTTTCCACTTTAGTATTCACTTACCTCGGAGATAATGCAATCAATATGATACAAAACACTGTTCTCACCACGAGTGATACTTGTAACGTATTGATGGGATTGCACACCGTGCTCACACACAACAGCATAACCTTCAAGCGTTCCTTCTCTCATTATACAACACAAACCTGGCTCCAGATTAAACGCAGATACATTGCAATCACCTACATTCCATAGCTAAAATTACAGCATATCAAGGAAAGGGTTCGTTGTGTATGAAGGAAGAAAACCCTTTCCAATTTGGTTGCTGAACCTACCTCTCTTCGATTTCCAGTAGTCAGTCACAACAAGTAACCCAAGATATTAATAATATTTATTGTCTTTCTATTTCGGTGACATTCTATCTAGGGAAAGCAATCGTTCTAGCAAGCTAAATGTTCGCTTATCTGCGTACTGAAACGACGGACTGCAGTCCAAGAACGGTACAGACCCTGCAGCATATCAGATATAATTTCATAATCAGAAGTGTAGGAGAGGACCCCTGTGAATTCCGTCTGTGTATATCTCCGAAGAGTCACTTCTTAATTACGCTCCTTTGTGTTTTCGCTCTCCTACCGGACAGTTTAGAGCATCTGCTGCTGCTCTCTTATACTGATGGCGCCTCCATCTGTCTCTCTTACAAGACTGCCCTCGTCTCTGCTGTTCAGCTTATAAAATGTTTTAACTTTTGGTTACTCACCCCCTTACTCCGTCCGACTAGGATGTGTATTAACTACATCCACTCTGAAGGGTCTCACATTAGACCTGATCTGCAGTGAACGCAGATACTTACTCCAACGAATGACTTATCGTCGTTGACGAATTACATCCTCCGTTCTGCCCACAGCCCCACTTTCGCCGTCCTGCACAACAACCAAAAATGCTCTTTCGAACACTGAGTCAGGACGCCATCGTGGGTGTTACAATTGTCACAGCCCAGCAGGCTCAACATAAAGTTTTCGCGAAACTCGTACAGTTAAGTAGATTAAATGAATTCATCGTAGATTAAAATAGCGTAGAGGTAGTCTGGGGATTTCTGTATAATCGTTGCTTTTAAGCGTCCTTCGTTCAGTGGAAGCTCCTTACAAGGTTATTATAGATGACGGAAATGATTTTAAAAATCCATTCACCGGTTGCATGTGCAGTTTAAAGCTTCGGGATGAATCTGCAAGGGGAAATCAGCTTGCAGTGAGTGAAGGGACTGTTGACCGTGAGCGGTCGTGTTTAGCACGTAGCCCCCTGAAGTCGACGAATGGCGCAAAACAAAAAGAGCTGAACAAACCACAACCGAACGTATGGAAGATCCTAAGGAAAGGATTGATCCTGAAGTCTTACGGTTTGCAATTACTGGAATCTCTGACTCCCGATGGCAATGTCAGATGCTTTGAATTTCCGACACATCTGTAACAGCTTATGTATGTGAATGGATTTTCTTAGAAACTCATCATCATTTATGAAGCACCATCTGGTGCACAGGGAATCACCGCGTTATGATGCAGCACATTCGAGATTGACCAAAAGTTCATGTGTTTTGTGCAATCTCAAGGTTTAAAGTTTAGAGCCCCTCTTTCTTCTGACAAAAGACCGTTACATGACAGGTATATCTGGACATGCTGTAAAGCTGATGTTGCAACTGGAGACCTACAGTACGTACTTCATCTAGCAACAAGGTAGCTCTCCACGTCACTTCCGGCAAGATGTTCGTGAATTCTTATACAGGAAATTGAGAAACAGAAGGACCGGTCGTGGTGGGATTGATGATCAACCAATCGTCTCAGCGGCTCCACGCTCTCCCAACCTAACCCTGCACTTCTTTTCGTGAGGGCCTGTGTGAAAGATTTAGAGTTTACTCCTGGTCTGCCAAAAAACCTACCAGAACTCCGACCGCGTCCCGACAGTGCTTCTGAAACAGATTAATAGGGACGTGCAGCACCGAACGTGGTAAGAAGTTGTTTACTGAATTTATATCCGTAGAATCACTAGGGCAAGAGGGGGAGGGGGAGAGGGATACGCATGAACCACTTGTAATATGTCAAAAAACTTTTTGAATTTTTCTATGTGTATGGAAAGCTCTGGAGCAATATGTCAAATAATATAGCTACAGGAAACCTGTGAAATCGCTTCACTCATTTATAGTAACCCTGTACTTACAAGACGGCGTGTCCTGTGTCACGCCTCATTTGCGGAAAGTAGTTGCATCAATGGTGATCTAAATGCTGTAACAGGTGAGCAATTAATTTGGAAGGCCACTTCGAAAGATTCCGTGCAACTGGAGGGAGGGGGGGGGGAGGGGGAGGGAGGTAATGTAACACCGAGATCGCTTACGTCCGGCTCGAGGACAGAACACGTGGCCTCGGGGGAAACGGCCGTCTTCTTTCCGCCGCAGACAAAAGGGCCACGCAGCTCTCGGACTGAAGAGGCCCTCGAGAAATTTTGCACACGGAGGGAAAGCGTCGGCCGTAGAGACAATGGCGGCAGCCCCGCGGTCGGGAAACGGGAGAGAGTGAAGGGGTGGGGGTGGGAGCGGTGGGGGCAGCGCTCGTTACTTGGTGGCCTTTGTCTGCCCCGGCATGGGCCAGCAGCGTCTGCTGCACATTGACCACTCTGGGACGGTCAAGTGTCTGCACAACGGCTCACACTTGCTCCAGATATCTTGCTGAAGGAGCGGAGCAAGGGCTATTTTAAACTGCAGAGCACGAATACCCTCTGCCAACTTTGCATGTTAGAACACACAACCGTCACCTTGCTAGGAACAATGGATTTAATTTGGATAGGGAGTGAGTCGAACTGAGATTGGATGACAAAAACGGGAACGTAATTTCATCTACCCTGTCAAGGAGCTATGGCAGTGCCCGGCATGCCAATCTGTTGGCAGCCCATGCTCGGTTTTCAGTGGATGAGAGATGTTAAGAACGTGATAGCCTCTGTGTAAATTTAATTCACGGCAGCACTTGGAACATGCGGTCTGGTGTTATATTCTTGACAGATAAGGTCTCGGAGTGGTCAATGTTGTGCACCCATACCATCACGATAGCTGCTCAGACAACGTAGCTTCTGCTATGACGCGGTATCCACAACCAGGACGTAGTGCCACTCCTATGTTCAGAGTTGTTGCGCGATTCTTTGTGTTGCCACGTCATGTAGGCCGTAGCAATGTCCCTGAAAGACCTACATGCTCCAGATGTCATCATATTAGTCATGAGGATATTTTTCTTGCTTGAAAATAAGACTTTTTCCTGAGTAAAAGGTAGCGAAATGGCTTTACCGAAACGCGGCCTGTCATTTGGTTGCCTTTTGGATGGAGGACTGGGCAAAAAGGGCTTCAACACCACTCGTGAAACAAATTAATTTTAAATACACTTTACTACAATGACCAATTTCTTTGACAAATACATAAATGTTAACAATACATTGACAAATATCAGCTGAAGTCAAACGGAGTAAGTTTCCGTTACGACGCTACTGGCTAATCAGGAAGCTTCACGTGCAAGACTGATCAAGAAACTGAGACACCATTAAATTATAAAACACAGACGTAAGACAGCATTAAAGGGGATGTGATAACTGATCAAATTTACTCATAACGTACTTATCTCTAAAAATAATTAAATATAAACTGAAAGCAGTGGACTCCCAGTAATTTATATTGCCGCACGTGTATTTGAAACGGCGAGCATAAGGTTCACCTCAAGCTAAATACAAGAAAAAAAAAATTCAAATGGACACGCTCCAAAATTTGACAGCAAAGTGTCCGAGATTTAACAAGAGTATATGTGCCTGAACAAGAACTGGAAGTTTAACGCTTGACAAGAAATTTAGAAGAATAGGGTAAAGAAGGGTGAAGTGTTCAGGTTGACAAAACTTTCCACTGCTTGTCTGATGCCTTCTATAGTGCTGCTTCCTACCGAGAAGTGGCCACATTAACTGTAATCGACACCATTAGTGCGGACATTGACGTTGAGAAACAAAGCGTTTTCCGTTATCTTTCTGTGAGAATATTTAGGGTTTTCAATCATTCGATGTAAGTTAAGTTGCTTCGCTTTTATGTAGAGCAATAGGTTTCTGCGATATCATGGTTCACGCCAATTCCTTTTGGCTTACAAATATAAGTCACTGTCCCTTTTCTTTTTTGTTGTACTGTTCGCATGTGAGCCACTGATACAGGCACCCTCTAAAATTTCTAGAAAATTTGAAAACATTTGAGGGTATTCGAGAACATTCCAGAACATTCTAGAGTATTCGGGAGCATTCCACAACATTCCAGAATGTTCCGGAATGTTCCACAATGATACAGGATGTTTTGGATGTTTAGGAATAGTTTGGAATATTTGGGAAGATTCCAGAATGTTCGGGAACACCCCGACAATCGTGTAACAATCTGGTACACTCTCGAATGTTGTGGAATGTTCTGAAACATTGTGGACCATTAGAAGCCGTTTTGGTATATTCTGGATAGGGGTATATAAAACGGGACCTGTCGTGGATTCGAACTTCAGTTTCTTATCGGTGATGAAGGGAGGGACCAAAAAGTAGTGCAGTGAGTGAATATAAATAAACAGTGAAGTGTGAGTAGTCAAAGTGATACAGTGACTGAATATAAGTCGACAATAAAGTGTGAAAAGTGTGTAAGGTGCACTTAGTGTATTTGTTAGTAAAAAGTTGATTTGATTTAATTTTTAGACAATGCACACATACAGAAACAGAAGAAATGGTAAACAATTTTCTTGTGAACGTCATTGATTTTCTGCGGAGGGTCTCGCCATCAATTTCAGTTCTGCACATCTAGGTGTGCTGCATCAATGATGAGTATAAGACATGGTGAGGAAATTATAAACGGAGTGGAAACTTAAAAATTCTTAGATGCTCATATTAATGAAAATTTAAACTGGAACCTAAAACGAACTCATTAGCCACATTTTCACTTAGAATCATTGCACATCTAGAAGAGAGACAAATCAGTAGATAGACATATTTTGCATATTTTCATTTAATAATGCCACATGGTTAATGTCTACATCTACATCTACATCTATACTCCGCGAGCCACCTTACGGTGTGTGGCGGAGGGTACTTATTGTACCACTATCTGATCCCCCCTTCCCTGTTCCATTCACGAATTGTGCGTGGGAAGAACGACTGCTTGTAAGTCTCCGTATTTGCTCTAATTTCTCGGATCTTTTCGTTGTGATCATTACGCGAGATATATGTGGGCGGTAGTAATATGTTGCCCATCTCTTCCCGGAATGTGCTCTCTCGTAATTTCGATAATAAACCTCTCCGTATTGCGTAACGCCTTTCTTGAAGTGTCCGCCACTGGAGCTTGTTCAGCATCTCCGTAACGCTCTCGCGCTGACTAAATGTCCCCATGACGAATCGCGCTGCTTTTCGCTGGATCATGTCTATCTCTTCTATTAATCGAACCTGGTAAGGGTCCCATACTGATGAGCAATACTCAAGAATCGGACGAACAAGCGTTTTGTAAGCTACTTCTTTCGTCGATGAGTCACATTTTCTTAGAATTCTTCCTATGAATCTCAACCTGGCGCCTGCTTTTCCCACTATTTGTTTTATGTGATCATTCCACTTCAGATCGCTCCGGATAGTAACTCCTAAGTATTTTACGGTCGTTACCGCTTCCAATGATTTACCACCTATGGCATAATCGTACTGGAATGGATTTCTGCCCCTATGTATGCGCATTATACTACATTTATCTACGTTTAGGGAAAGCTGCCAGCTGTCGCACCATCCATTAATCCTCTGCAGGTCCTCCTGGAGTACGTACGAGTCTTCTGATGTTGCTACTTTCTTGTAGACAACCGTGTCATCTGCAAATAGCCTCACGGAGCTACCGATGTTGTCAACTAAGTCATTTATGTATATTGTAAACAATAAAGGTCCTATCACGCTTCCCTGCGGTACTCCCGAAATTACCTCTACATCTGCAGATTTTGAACCGTTAAGAATGACATGTTGTGTTCTTTCTTCTAGGAAATCCTGAATCCAATCACAAACCTGGTCCGATATTCCGTAAGCTCGTATTTTTTTCACTAAACGTAAGTGCGGAACCGTATCAAATGCCTTCCTGAAGTCCAGGAATACGGCATCAATCTGCTCGCCAGTGTCTACGGCACTGTGAATTTCTTGGGCAAAT
Source organism: Schistocerca piceifrons (assembly GCF_021461385.2). Classification (NCBI taxonomy): domain Eukaryota; kingdom Metazoa; phylum Arthropoda; class Insecta; order Orthoptera; family Acrididae; genus Schistocerca; species Schistocerca piceifrons. The sequence continues at coordinate 1,019,839,852 of NC_060139.1, read as the reverse complement.
AGGGCGAGCTGAGTTTCACATGATCTCTGTTTGCGGAATCCATGTTGGTTATGATGAAGGAGATTTGTATTATCTAAGAACGTCATAATACGAGAACACAAAACATGTTCCATTATTCTACAACAGATTGACGTAAGCGAAATAGGCCTATAATTATTCGCACCTGATTTATGACCCTTCTTGAAAATGGGAACGACCTGCGCTTTCTTCCAGTCGCTAGGTACTTTACGTTCTTCCAGCGATCTACGATAAATTGCTGATAGAAAGGGGGCAAGTTCTTTAGCATAATCACTGTAGAATCTTAAGGGTATCTCGTCTGGTCCGGATGCTTTTCCGCTACTAAGTGATAGCAGTTGTTTTTCAATTCCGATATCGTTTATTTCAATATTTTCCATTTTGGCGTCCGTGCGACGGCTGAAGTCAGGGACCGTGTTACGATTTTCCGCAGTGAAACAGTTTCGGAACACTGAATTCAGTATTTCTGCCTTTCTTCGGTCGTCCTCTGTTTCGGTGCCATCGTGGTCAACGAGTGACTGAATAGGGGATTTAGATCCGCTTACCGATTTTACATATGACCAAAACTTTTTAGGGTTCTTGTTTAGATTGTTTGCCAATGTTTTATGTTCGAATTCGTTGAATGCTTCTCTCATTGCTCTCTTTACGCTCTTTTTCCCTTCGTTCAGCTTTTCCTTATCAGCTATGATTCGACTACTCTTAAACCTATGATGAAGCTTTCATTGTTTCCGTAGTACCTTTCGTACATGATTGTTATACCACGGTGGATCTTTCCCCTCGCTTTGGACCTTAGTCGGTACGAACTTATCTAAGGCGTACTGGACGATGTTTCTGAATTTTTTCCATTTTTGTTCCACATCCTCTTCCTCAGAAATGAACGTTTGATGGTGGTCACTCAGATATTCTGCGATTTGTGCCCTATCACTCTTGTTAAGCAAATATATTTTCCTTCCTTTCTTGGCATTTCTTATTACACTTGTAGTCATTGATGCAACCACTGACTTATGATCACTGATACCCTCTTCTACATTCACGGAGTCGAAAAGTTCCGGTCTATTTGTTGCTATGAGGTCTAAAACGTTAGCTTCACGAGTTGGTTCTCTAACTATCTGCTCGAAGTAATTCTCGGACAAGGCAGTCAGGATAATGTCACAAGAGTCTCTGTCCCTGGCTCCAGTTCTGATTGTGTGACTATCCCATTCTATACCTGGTAGATTGACGTCTCCCCCTATTACAATAGTATGATCACGAAACTTCTTCACGACGTTCTGCAGGTTCTCTCTGAGGCGCTCAACTACTACGGTTGCTGATGCAGGTGGTCTATAAAAGCATCCGACTATCATATCTGACCCACCTTTGATACTTAACTTAACCCAGATTATTTCACATTCGCATTCGCTAATAACTTCACTGGATATTATTGAATTCTTTACTGCTATAAATACTCCTCCACCATTGGCGTTTATCCTATCCTTGCGGTATATATTCCATTCTGTGTCTAGGATTTCGTTACTTACTCCTGCAGTTTACCAATATTACGTTAACTTTTCCTGTTTTTGGTCTCTGAGGACGGACGTTCTTTATCAACGATGATAATGTCCTCTCTGGTAAGCCGTCAGGTATTTTATCGTTTCGCCCAAGGGGGGGGGGGGGGGGTCCCTCTAACCTAAAAAACCCCCGTGTGCACGCCACACGTACTCTGCTACCCTAGTAGCTGCTTCCGGTGTGTAGTGCACGCCTGACCTGTCTAGGGGGGCCCTACAGTTCTCCACCCAATAACGGAGGTCGATGAATTTGCAACCATTATAGTCGCAGAGTCGTCTGAGCCTCTGGTTTAGACCCTCCACACGGCTCCAAACCAGAGGACCGCGATCGACTCTGGGCACTATGCTGCAGATATTAAGCTCAGCTTGCACTCCGCGTGCGATGCTGGTTGTCTTCACCAAATCAGCCAGCCGCCGGAAGGAACCAAGGATGGCCTCAGAACCCAAGCGGCAGGCGTCATTCGTTCCGACATGTGCTACTATCTGCAGCCGGTCACACCCAGTGCGTTCAATAGCTGCCGGAAGGGCCTCCTCCACATTACGGACGAGACCCCCCGGCAAGCACACCGAGTGCACACTGGCATTCTTCCCCGACCTACCCGCTATTTTCCTGAGGGGCTCCATAACCCGCCTAACGTTGGAGCTCCCTATAACTAATAGGCCCGCCCTCTGTGACTGTCGGGACCTTGCCGGAGAATCGGCCACTGGCCCAACAGGCGAGGCATCCTGTGGTGGCTCGGAAACGATGTCATCACCACTAGGAAGCACCCCGTACCTGTTGGAAAGGGGTAAGGCAGCTGCCACGCGGCCAGATCCCACCTTTGCCTTTCGGCCAGGCACGCGCGAGCCCACCACTGTCCGCCATTCACCCTGGAGTGATGGCTGACCGGTAAGATGCTCACTGCCGGAAGACGCAGCGACGTCAGGGGTTCCATGTGATTCCAAGGCCACCGAAGTAGGCATAGGTCTCACCACAGTTGCCCCAACGCCACTACGAGCCGACGCCTGCGCCTCGAGCTCGATGAGCCTAACAGACAAAGCCTCCACCTGCCCCCGAAGAGTGGCCAATTCTCCTTGCGTCCGCTCACAACAACCACAGTCCCTACACATGACTATGTTTACCCTACTCTATACGGTGACAAATTCCCAAGATAATCTTCTGATGAGCTACTCTGATAATTAAGAAACACTCACTGAAATACGAGACGCGAAAACTACGCTAGGTTTTCCCAGAAAAACTATTTAAAAGCTAAGCGCAGCAAATAAGTACAAAAACGCTTTATACAAACAGTACTCGCTGCTGCTGGTGCTCTCGCTCTGGCTGTCACAAAACAACTGCTGATTCAAGTGACTAGTGGCTAACGGCCGCGAAACAAACAAAAGACGGTTTTAGGGCGCTTTCTGTTCTAAACGATCAAGAAAACACTAAGAAATCTAACACGAAAACTACGTAAAGTTTTATCAAGAACTGTTAGTTACTATGCAGAGCAGATAAACACAAATAGAATCCCTTCCTTAGTGGAAGGTCGTAAACAAAATGCAAAATAAACGCTTTATACAAACAGTACTCGCTGCTGCTGGTGCTCTCGCTCTGGCTGTCACAAAACAACTGCTGATTCAAGTGACTAGTGGCTAACGGCCGCGAAACAAACAAAAGACGGTTTTAGGGCGCTTTCTGTTCTAAACGATCAAGAAAACACTAAGAAATCTAACACGAAAACTACGTAAAGTTTTATCAAGAACTGTTAGTTACTATGCAGAGCAGATAAACACAAATAGAATCCCATCCTTAGTGGAAGGTCGTAAACAAAATGCAAAATAAACGCTTTATACAAACAGTACTCGCTGCTGCTGGTGCTCTCGCTCTGGCTGTCACAAGACAACTGCTTGTATTGGGGTAACTCATCTTTAAGAAATAAAATCTTCATTGCTCGTAAACGTGCTATTAGAACATTATCTGGTGCTGACCCACAATCATCTTATAAACATTGTTTAAGGAGCAGCGTATTCACTGTTTCACGATATATTTATTCACTCGTGAAGTTTGGTGTATAGTTCACTGCAATCCGAAAGAAACAATGATGTTCATAATTACTACACCTGCAGGGAAAATGACATTGAATATTGCATACTAAAGTTGTTTCTAGCACGATAAGAGGTGCACAATGCTGTAACTGTAAAATTTTTCGTAAATTACCCAGTGATATAAAAAGTCTCGCAGTCACCAAAGTAAAATTTGAAAACAAACAAAAATTTTTTCCTTGGTAACTCCTTATATTCCATAGAAGAATTACTATTGTTGTTGTAGAGTCTTGTACTGCGAGGAAGCAAGAGAGAGGATGTTGTTCTAAGTGGCCAGTATCCTCTTTTCAGAACACAGAGACACACGTGGAATAATATTAGTAATCTTGCTATTACAAACTTTAGTCTTGCTATAGTCACTAATCTGGTCCCTATAAAGTGTCTTAGTCTGTGATGTTAACTGAGCCTACTCTGTGATGAATTGACTGACGCCAAAGTGGAAGAGTGAGTCAGTGACGCGTTCCTGTCAGCGGCAGTGAGCTGAATACCTGCTGTCGAGAGGACGTTGGCGGCGTGTTGTTTGCAGGTGTGTCTTTGGCCTCTCCAGTGATTAAGGTGCTTGATCCAGCGCCTACTAATGTTACGTCACCTGAATAGTTTCGAGATCACATTACCGCTATCCTCAGGCTCCACCACAGCTAAAAGAGTGCTTTACTTGGCGCATTTACTTTAAGATCCTTGTTCGTTGCACATGCGGGCTAGCTTCCATCAGAGGTCTACACTCGACACCGTGACGTGTCCAATGTCACGAGTGATTTCCTTGGCGCATTTACTGTAAGACCCAGGACACTGTAGACCCCTGATGAATGCTAGCCCACGTGTGCTAGCAACAAGGACCTCACAGTAAATGCGCCAAGGGAATCAAATACTCTGAGGATGGCAAAAATATGCCGCCAAAACTAGTCATGTGATGGAATAAAGGCATACTCAAAATACACCTGTGGTGGTACTTATTCTCACGTTCATCATCTGAAGTCCCTCGTCCATGCAATATCCATAAATTACACAGAGTCTTTGCCCCATAATACTTAAATTTTATTAAAAAACTAAAAACCCGCCTCGACTGCGAAAAAAGCACCTAGTGTTAACCTAGGTTTCGGCGTAGATAACTACACCTTCTTCAGAGCAACAATAAAACCCACAAGTGCGTAATGATTAAAAGAACACCATAGCTATACATTTATAAACGAAAAAGAAAAGGAAAACATAAACAGTACATATGTACAAAATCAAAACCACTACTTAACTTAATGGTGTACGCTCCACCTCACACTGGCCAATGTTCGATGGGCCATGACCTGTTTATGGCTCAGATCCATCTGAACCATTTTTCTTACCGAGTCGCCTGCTTGCAGCGCGATGTAAACAGCCCCTGCAGCTGAGTGTGCAGCGCGGACAGTGTGTGTGTGTGTGTGTGTGTGTATGTAAGTTGTGTCCGGTACTGTGCGCAGGCGAGGTGGCGGTGCCGGTGGCGGCGGCGGCGGCCAGCGTGTTGGTGGTGCTGTCGCTGGTGGCCACCGTGCTGCTCATCCGGAGGCGCAGGAAGTCGCTCGACCGTGACGCCGCGGGGCCCAGCATCGTCGTCTACCCCTCGCACCACGGGTCCGCGCCGCAGTTCCTGTGAGTACTCCGCGGCACACTCCCAGAGCGCGAGCGCAGCTTTCTGTTCGCAATACAGTCTCTAAAAGGTAAAATACTTCCCGTGGAAATCTCTTGGAACTTATCTAAGGTCTCTGGCATTCGAAGGTAGTATCTGTTCCCGAGAGAACAGATACCACTGGTGACCGTGCAGCTTCTTTAGAATGAAATGATAATTAAATCGACACCCAAGCTTCAAACATCAAGCTTCATACATCAATAATGTAGTGGTGTGGACGTGTTGGAAGTGTGGGTATGACGCGGAGCGTGAAAGGGATAAGTCGCTGCAGGCGGTGTAGCCTCTGTGCCCTCGGTGGCTCAGTTCGGTAGAGTGTCTGCCGTGTAAGCAGGAGATCAGGGGTTCGAGTTCCGTTCGGGGCACACATTTTCAACACGTCCCCGATGATGTATATCAACGCCTGTTTGCAGCTAGGGTGTCGGTTTCTTTATCAGTTCATGCTAGAGAAGCTGCACGGTCATAAATGGTATCTGTTCTCTCGGGAACAGATACTACCTTAATAAATTGTGAATCTGTTAGATGACGATAACTTTGGCTGCTTGAAAAGTAAAAACACCAGGGGGCAAGAAATGGAAATGTCGTGTGGCTAGGGCCTCCCGTCGGGTAGACCGTTCGCCTGGTGCAGGTCTTTCGATTTGACGCCACTTCGGCGACCTGCGCGTCGATGGGGATGAAATGATGATGATTAGGACAACACAACACCCAGTCCCTGAGCGGAGAAAATTTCCGACCCAGCCGGGAATCGAACCCGGGCCCTTAGGATTGACAGTCTGTCACGCTGACCACTCAGCTACCGGGGCGGACTGGGGGCAAGAATTAGGACAAACCAAGACCCATTCATAGGATCTGTCGGCACAGAAAAACTGAAATCCAAAATTAAATGATCCAATGTCTTCGAAAATCTGAGAAAAATTTGCGTAAGCCACAGGGAAAGTAGGGTGAAATTCACTGTTCTGTCATATTAATGAGGCCACATGTCAAAAACCTGAATAACCAACTTTTGCAGCGGGAGTGTAGAAAGAGAGTCAGTGAGGCTGTGGAATGTACCGACAGGGACGTGGAGCCATCACGACTCCAGTTCCGTCGCCAGCTGCGCTAGGTTTGTCGGTTGAGGATCAATGGCGCGAACAGCCCGATCGAGGTGGTCCCACAGATTCTCGGCAGAGCTGGAATTCGGGCAAGAGTAGTACGACCAATTCATTCTCGTGCTCTACGAACCACACACGTACACTGCGAGTTGTGATTCGCTGCATTGCTCTGATGGTAGATACCATCGCGCCGAGAGAAAACGAACTGCATGTAGCAATGGACACGGTCCTCAAGGATAGATGCGTATTTGTGTCGACCCATTATGCCTTCCCGAATGAGAAGATCGCCGACAGAGTGCCACAAGAACAATCTGCTGATCATACCGCTGCCTCCACCGGCCTCGTCGCATCCGACGATTGTTGCAGGGTGTATGCTTTCAGACATTTTTCGCCGACGAGTCATAAAACGTAATTCATCTGATAAGGCCACCTTTCGCCTCTCAGTGGACGCCTAGTTGCGGTACTAGCGTGCAAATTCCATCCTTCACAGCTGATGAACAGCAGTTAGCATGGATGCGTCAACCTGGCGCACACTGTAGAGGCCCAAACGTATCGCCGGCCGAAGTGGCCGGCGGTTAAAGGCGCTGCAGTCTGGAACCGCAAGACCGCTACGGTCGCAGGTTCGAATCCTGCCTCGGGCATGGATGTTTGTGATGTCCTTAGGTTAGTTAGGTTTAACTAGTTCTAAGTTCTAGGGGACTAATGACCTCAGCAGTTGAGTCCCATAGTGCTCAGAGCCATTTGAACCATTTTGAACCCAAACGTATCAACGTTCTCTGAACGGTCGTTGAAGAGACACCGTTTTAGCCTCTTGGTTCACTGGGCGATCAGTGACTCAACAGTTGCATGTCTGTTAACCCATACAGATCTCCGGAGACATTCATCCCAGTCATCCATAGCCCATGGTGCAACACAGTTAACCTCGGGGCCAGTTTTGGATAACGGCATAATGCCATGCACGATATTCTTTAAACCATGGTGGCACATGAATAGTTTGCAAGCTTCTTTGTTTTGGGTGCCGCCTCCTGCCATTTGTTGACGGTTATTGCACTTTGACGTCGAACATAGGCGGTGATCACCTTAATGTGAGCTGACGTGTGTAATATGTAAGAGAACGAAGTACGAACAATGAGAATGGATGACCAAGAATGTAGTGCCCATATTAAAATGAGTGTTAAGATAGGGACATACTCTTTCGTCAATGATATTCAATGTATACATCAGAGGAGCAACGATGGAAGTATGGGAGAGGTTCATGAGTGGGACTGAATTTCATAGTCAAAGGATAACTGTGATAAGATTTGTTCCCCACTCCGTTCCTTGCTCTGACATTCCTCCTTAACTAGTCCACGATTACTCCCGCGCTAACTGGGATGCCTACTGGGACTCCATAAACACCCAGGTCGTACGCCACACAGCTCTACCCTCCAATCTCCCGACCACATCTCCCAGACCACTACCTTCCTCCATGAGACCTTGACTGACGCCGTAGCCATCCATATCCCTGCCAAAGCCATAAACCCTCACCACGAAGCCCTGCCCCCACAGGCTATCCTTCTCCGTCGTGAATCCCGCCTCTACCGATCCTTCCTCCGCACTCGTGACCATGACACACTAACCCACCACCGGCAATTACAAAGACACATCCGCAACTACTGCGAAGAAATGTCGAGCCTGGAAACAGACATCCACACAACTCAACGTCACACTCCCAATAAACTCTTCCAGGTATTGATTGGCCTGCTTTCCACCGCCTTACTGGGAAGCGCTTTACCTTGCAGTACCCCCTCCTCCTCGATGACCATCCATTTCCTGACAGCTGCGCGGGCTTAGCCGAGTGGTCTAGGGCGCTGCAGTCATAGACTGTGCGGCTGGTCGCGGCGGAGGTTCGAGTCCTCCCTCGGGCACGGGTGTGTGTGTTTGTCCTTAGGCTAATTTCGGTTAAGTAGTGTGTAAGACAACATTCCATTAGAACTACTGACAGCCTTGGGAGAGCCAGTCCTGACAAAACTCTACCATCTGCTGAGCAAGACGTATGAGACAGGCGAAATGTCCTCAGACGTCAAGAAGAATATAATAATTCCAATCCCAAAGAAAGGAGGTGCTGACAGATGTGAAAATTACAGAACAATCAGTTTAATAAGCCACGGCTGCAAAATACTGACACGAATTCTTTACAGACGAATGGAAAAACTGGTAGAAGCCGACCTCGGGGAAGATCAGTTTGGATTCCGTAGAAATATTGGAACACGTGAGACAATACTGACCCTACGACTTATCTTAGAAGCTAGATTAAGGAAAGGCATACCTACGTTTCTAGCATTTGTAGACTTAGAGAAAGCTCTTGACAATGTTGACTGGAATACTCTCTTTCTAATTCTGAAGGTGGCTGGGGTAAAATACAGGAAGCGAATGTCTATTTACAATTTGTACAGAAAGCAGATGGCAGATATAAGAGTCGAGGGACATGAAAGGGAAGCAGTAGTTGGGAAGGGAGTGAGACATGGTTGTAGCCTCTCCTCGATGTTATTCAATCTGTATATTGAGCAAGCAGTAAAGGAAACAAAAGAAAAATTCGGCGTAGGTATTAAAAATTCATGGAGAAGAAATAAAAACTTTGAGGTTCGTCGACGACATTGTAATTCCGTTAGAGACAGCAAAGGACTTGGAAGAGCAGTTGAACGGAATGGATACTGTCTTGAAAGGAGGATTTAAGATGAACATCAACAAAAACAAAACGAGGTGAATGGAATGTAGTCGAATTAAGTCAGGTGATGCCGAGGGTATTAGATTAGGAAATAAAACACTTAAGGTAGTAAACGAGTTTTGCTATTTGGGGAGATAAATAACTGATGATGGTCGGAGTAGAGAGGATATAAAATGTAGACTGGCAATGGCAAGGAGAGCGTTTCTGAAGAAGAGAAATTTGTTAACATCGAGTATAAATTTAAGTGTCAGGAAATCATTTCTGAAAGAATTTGTATGGAGTGTAGCCATGTATGGAAGTGAAAGATGGACGATGACTAGTTTGGACAATAAGAGAATAGAAGGTTTCGAAATGTGGTGCTACAGAAGAATGCTGAAGATTAGATGGGTAGGTCACATAACTAGTGAGGAGGTATTGAATAGGATTGGGGAGAAGAGACGTTAGTGGCTCAACTTGAGTAGAAGAAGGGTTCGGTTGGTAGGACATGTTGTGAGGCATCAAGGGGTCACCAGTTTAGTATCGGAGGGCAGTGTGGAGTGTAAAAATGGTAGAGGGAGACCAAGAGATGAATACACTAAACAGATACAGAAGGATTTAGGTTGCAGTAGGTACTGGGAGATGAAGAAGCTTGCTTGGGATAGAGTAGAATGGAGAGCTGCATCAAACCAGTCTCAGGACTGAAGACCACAACAACAACAACAGAATGTAAGCTTAGAGACTGATGACCTTAGCAGTTAAGTTCCATAAGATTTCTCACACGTTTGAGCATTTCCTGACATCCTCAGTAAGGCCAACCACTTTGCCCCTCCACTATGATTATTCCCTCTTCCCCAACGTCATCTAACATGTGAATACCTCCACTACTCCTCTTGCTCCTAGCCTCCAGTACTTGGGCCACACACCACCATCAGAATTTAACACTCCCATCACTTCATACGACATCAGCCTCACACTCTGCACTAAATGCAACACCACCCTGGCCATGACCGCATTAACTACCACCATCTCAAACACTGCCATCCCTCCTTCCTTGTAGTCCTTGCCGCCCTCGGTAACGCAAGACTTGCTTTTACCGAGACCTCCTGTATTCTGATGTTGCCCAAACCTAATAAGCCTCCATCTGCTGCCTCCTTCCTGTCGCCCTATATGTCTCACAGTGTTCAGCAATCTCTTGAAATCCATCCTTACGAGGCACATCCATCAGCACCTTCATCAACACCACCTCCTCCCCAACACCCAGTGTAGCTTTCGAACTTCCTTCTCTGCCGACGACCAACTCCTACACCTCACCCATCTCCTCTCCCTCTAGATTAACTTCTGTCGCTCCGCCATTTTTGTCTCCCTGGACCTCGAAAAGGCCTATGACAGAACATGTCATACTGGTCTCCTGTTTAAACTCCAGATCTACTCCCCTCCTATCAACCATGTCCGTCTGATTGCCTCCTTCCTCTCCCACCACCTTTCCTATGTCACTGTGCATAACACCTCTACATCCTACATCTCCTTTCCCAAGGTGGCTTCTGCATGAAGCCTTCTCTCTCTCTCTTGTCTGATCCTCACTTCCCCCTCCCTACCTCTGTCCTTTTCCCAGGCTTCCTCTCCCCTCTTCCCTCCTGTTTCTTCCACACCAACCTTCTCTTTGACTCCATGCTCTCCCCTGAGTTCTTTTGCTTTCCCTTCCTCTGCCTTTCCCACTCCTTCTTGTGGCTGACCTGCTCCCCCCCCCTCTTTTACGTGTCCCCTCTGTCCATCTGCTTCTCCCATTTTTGTTTTTGCTCTCCTCTTCCCCCTTTTCCCCCCTCATCTGTGTGCCCCCCCCCCCACATCTGCCTTTGTGTCTTTAGTCCAGTGTTTAAGTGAGAATTCAGTGTTGTACATAACCATTTTTAAGTGTTGGGAACAGACACCATACTGTCGCTGGGTGTGTTTTTTAAATCTTGCAAACAGAAACCAGACTGTTGCCGTGCTTTTTAATTGTTGCTGTATAATTACTATGTGTTTTAATCAGTATCACTAGCCCTTTGTTTTTGTATTTTCATTTGCGCAACTTTTCGCCATGTTACAGTTATAAACAAGTCACCGTTTTGTCGCCTGTTTTTATTGTTTGTTTTATACTCATTATGTTTTTAACTCTTCAGTAGGCTGCAGAGCGGCATATTAAGCTACTGCTAGCCTGCCCCCCCCCCCTCTCTGGGGGTTAATTGTAATTCAATAAAGAAAAAAAAAGAAAAAAAATAAGATTCGGTGATGACGTATCCTTACCGAAAAGTAGGAAGAAATGCAGGATTTGTTCAAGTAGTTAACAATCTAATAAGTACAGAAGTGCGATAAATGAGATTAACGGTAAACTCAACAACAAAATTCGTAATCACAAAGTAGAAGAAATTAAGTTCTGCTTCCTTGGGAGCAAAATAAGACACGATTGACTATGGCAGGACATAAATGGTAGCCATTCACAGCTGAACAAGGAAAATAAGTCTACTGCTATCAAATAGATTTTAATCTGAGGAAGAAATTTCTGAGAAAGTGCGTTGGGAGTACATCTTGGCATCCACCTGAATCGGGAACTGTGGGAAAACCGGAACAGAAGGGACAAGAAGCGTTTGAGATGTGATGTATGAAAATTAGATGGACTAATAAGGTAAGGGATGAGATGTTCTGCAGATCTGACGAAGAAACGAACACCTCGGAAACAGTGACAAGAAGAGTGGGAGGATCATAATAGGACATGTGTCGAGACATCTGAGGATAATATCGCTGGTAGTAGAGGGAGCTGTACAGGGTGGAAACTGTGTGGGAAGACAGTGATTGGAATACATCCAACAAATAAATTTGGACGCAGGATGCAGGAGCTACTCAGATAAGGAGATTAGCAGCAGAAAGGAATTCGTCGCCGTCCACATCAAACCAGTGAGATGACTCACGACTTAAAAAAAGATTCCTATATAAGAAACCGTTTGAAGGTTGCTACACTAGGTCATTCCATTACCGAGGTCGTTCTAAAATTGGAGAACCTTTGGATTTGAGCCGGCCGTGGTGGCTGTTCTGGTGCTGGAGTCTGGAACCGTGGGACTGCTACGGTCGCAGGTTCGAATCCTGCCTCGGGCATGGATGTGTGTCATGTCCTTAGGTTAGTTAGGTTTAATTAGTTCTAAGTTCTAGGGGACTGATGACCTAAGATGTTAAGTCCCATAGTGCTCAGAGCCATTTTAACCATTTTTTTTGGATTTGACGAACTGCACTTTTGTTGAAACCAATCGCCGTCGTATCGTAGACCTATCTAATCGTTGCCTAACAGCTGGCAGGACCTAGCGTTCACAGCGTATATGAGCGATTTCATATTGCATGAGAAAAACAACGATCTCGTGATTTGTGATGTTTGTCTACGAAGGCAAAGAAGTCTGCCCTACCGATATTTACAGACAGATAAACGAAGCTTCAGTACTAAAATAGTGAACCATGTTTAATGGCGGTCAACAAACATACATCACTAGGACCAGGCCAACCTCGAGTTGTGACGGCCGAACACAAATCAAGCACTAAGGGTACAGTCAATAGGGACTATTGTGGACTGAGCTTACGTTTCCTGATATTTTACGGATCTCCTTATCAAATTGTTAGTGATGATCTGGGGTATAGAAAAGTGTCCGCCAAGTGAGTTCTTTGATTTTTGCCAGATGAACACAAAAATCAGTTAATAGGAGTTGCACTGATTTATTTTCCTCGTTATGACAGAGACGGTGTGGAGCTTTTGGGCTACGTTGTTAGTGGTGATGAGATCTTCGTTGCGCATAAAAGTCCAGAAACAAGGCACCAGTCAATGTCACAGCATTGTTCACCATCTTCAACAAAACCAGACAAATCCAGACAAATTCCGAACACCAAAATTACTTTGGCCGTAGTGTTTTTGAATCTAAAAGGAGTCCTGTTGATCGACTTTATGCCTTATCAAAAGATAGCGCCCAGCTGTCAAATCCATCAGCGCTTGCGAAACAAACGGCGCGGATTGTCGTCCATTGTGCTTCTTCACGATAACGCCTGCCCGCATTCTGCTGCGTTGACAGAGAGTTTGCATCGGCACTTAAAGTGCGATATTTTTGAACCTCTGCACTATAGCCTTGACTTGGCCCCAAGGGATTACCATCTTTTTTCCAATATGAATGATTCTATGGATGGAAAACGTTACGGAAATGACAACGAACTGGACAAGGACGTTAGTAACTGGCTCATCAATCTGGCGTCAACTGTAAATGCAGAAGGGGTAGGAAAGCTCGGGAAACGCTGCGGCAAACGTATGAATATCAGCGCGTAAGATATCAAAATCTTTTGTAAAATCTCAGTGGAACAACCATCATTTTGCTAATGACATTGTACTATTTGTCCCCAGCACAGATAAATTTTAACTGCGAATCTACATCTACATCTACATCTACATGATTACTCCGCAATTCACATTTAAGTGCTTGGCAGAGGGTTCATCGAACCACAATCATACTATCTCTCTACCATTCCACTCCCGAACAGCGCGCGGGAAAACGAACACCTAAACCTTTCTGTTCGAGCTCTGATTTCTCTTATTTTATTTTGATGATCATTCCTACCTATGTAGGTTGGGCTCAACAAAATATTTTCGCATTCGGGAGGGAAAGTTGGTGACTGAAATTTCGTAAACAGATCTCGCCGCGACGAAAAACGTCTTTGCTTTAATGACTTCCATCCCAACTCGAGTATCATATCTGCCACACTCTCTCCCCTGTTACGTGATAATACAAAACGAGCTGCCCTTTTTTGCACCCTTTCGATGTCCTCCGTCAATCCCACCTGGTAAGGATCCCACACCGCGCAGAAATGTTCTAACAGAGGACGAACGAGTGTAGTGTAAGCTGTCTCCTTAGTGGACTTTTTGCATGTTCTAAGTGTCCTGCCAATGAAACGCAACCTTTGGCTAGCCTTCCCCACAATATTATCTACGTGGTCTTTCTAACTGAAGTTGTTCGTAGTTTTAACACCCAGGTACTTAGTTGAATTGAAAGACTTGAGAATTGTACTATTTATCGAGTAATCGAATTCCAACGGATTTCTTTAGGAACTCATGTGGATCACCTCACACTTTTCGTTATTTAGCGTCAACTGCCACCTGCCACACCATACAGCAATCATTTCTAAATCGCTTTGCAACTGATACTGGTCTTCGGATGACCTTACTAGACGGTAAACTACAGCATCATTTGCGAACAACCTAAGAGAACTGCCCAGATTGTCACCCAGGTCATTTATATAGATCAGGAACAGCAGAGGTCCCAGGACGTTTCCCTGGGGAACACCTGATATCACTTCAGTGTTACTCGATGATTTGCCGTCTATTACTACGAACTGCGACCTTCCTGACAGGAAATCACGAATCCATTCGCACAACTGAGACGATACCCCATAGGCCCGCAGCTTGATTAGAAGTCGCTTGTGAGGAACGGTGTCAAAAGCTTTCCGGAGATCTAGAAATACGGAATCAACTTGAGATCCCCTGTCGATAGCGGCCATTACTCCGTGCGAATTTAACAGGGAAAATGGCACAGGCGCACAGAAATCAATTACAGTAAGAACTGCATGATTTACACTGAAACAAATTGAAGTGGAGCAGTTAATGAGTTTTTTTGATTTAGGGAACTTGTAGAGAAGAATGTATAGACAAAAATGAAATAAAAGAATACAAATCTCCTGCAGTGCTTTTTCTTTAAAAAAAAACAATCTCGTCCTCTCAGTTAGCATGAGGATGAAAATTAAAATCAGTGCACATGCGTATGCAACGAATGAGTGTTGCGGAACGAGAGATTCAACGCGGAGATCTTTCAAAAACTGAGGGACTGTAAGCGAGCGCGGCAAAGGTGCAAGTTGAGAATTAATGAGAGTCATATGAAACTGATAAATACCCACCAGGGTAGCCGAGAGCGCTAATGCACTGATTCCTGGACTCGGGTAGGCGCGACGGCCCCGGATCTAATTCGCCTGGTGGATTAACGACGATGGTCCGTATGCCACCCAGCCTGGCTGTGGTTTTTAGGCGGTTTTCCACATCCTGCTAGGTGAATACCGGGCTGGTCTCCAATTTCCGCCTCAGTTACACGACTCACAGACATTTTGAAAACGTTCGCACTATTTCATGACTTAACACTAGACGCCGACAGCTGGGGAACACTACTTCCGTCCTGGGGGGTTCGGGGTGGCGGCAGGATGGGCATCCAGCCACCCTCTGCAATTAACACTGCCAAATCCGTCATAACAAAGCCGACCCCGAGTTGGAGCGAGACAAAGGCCCGCGAAAGAAAGAAAGAAAATATGAAACTAATAAATATGTCTGAAAAAAGAATTTAAGACATTAGTTTGACTGTAATGAAAATGGAATGGATGAGACTGGGACATGTGGGAAGACAATGGTTGATTCATGAAACAAGGTGATTCCATTCCTAATTTTAAGACATAAAACCGTAATGAAGTTGATATGTAAACTCCCTTAAGAGGAAGAGGAAAAGAAATGAAACTTCACTGCTTGAGAGTCTATTTTCCTTTTTCAGTGACACAAATATCGAGTCAAATTACCATGAACTTGGTAGTATGGTCAGCAAGACTCAACACAACCAGGATCACCTCCGAAGACGTCCAACGTAGCTTTGGAAGAAACGTCAGGGATAGACGAGTTCCAGGGACCACGGCCATACAACCCAGAAGAATTATCGGCAGTTTAAATGTGGTGTTATATACGGCGCACGAGCGATGTGACACAGCATCTCCGAGGTAGCGATGAAGTGAGGACCGCGCGACGGTCTCACGAGCGTACCTTGAAAATCAGGACTTCGGCAAAATATCAACACTCCAACATCGCTGCTGCCGGAAAAAGATCCTACAACAACGGGACCAAAAACGACTGAAGAGACTCGCCCAACGTGACGGAAGTGCAACCCTTCCGCAAATTGCTGCAGATGTCAATGCTGGGCCTTCAACAAGTGTCAGCGTGCGATACATTCAAATAAACATCATCGATATGGGTTTTCGGAGCCGAAGGTCCACTCGTGTACCCTACATGACTGTACGACACAAAGCTTTACGCCTCGCGTTTGCCCGTCAACACCGACACTGGACTGTTGATGAATAGAAACACGTTGCCTGGTCGGACGTGTCTCGTTTCAAATTGTATCGAGCGGACGGACTTGTAGGAGTCTGGAGACAAACTCAGGAATGCATGGACCCTGCATGTAAGCAAGGCCATGCCGGCCGGAGTGGCCGTGCGGTTCTAGGCGCTACAGTCTGGAGCCGAGCGACCGCTACGGTCGCAGGTTCGAATCCTGCTTGGGGCATGGATGTGTGTGATGTCCTTAGGTTAGTTAGGTTTCATTCGGTTTAAGTTCTAGGCGACAGATAACTTCGACAGTTAAGTCGCATAGTGCTCAGAGCCATTTGTTAGCAAGGGACTGGTCAAGCTGGTGGAGGCTCTGTAATGGTGTGGGGCGTTTTCAGTTGGAATGATATGAGATCCGTGATGCGTCTACATAAGACTTTGACAGGTGACATGTATGTAAGCTTCCTGTCTGATCACCTGCAACCATTCATGTCCATTGTGCATTGCGATGGACTTGGGCAATTCCAGTACGACAATGTGACACCCAACACACCCAAAATTGCTACAGAGTGGCTGCAGAAATCTCTTCTGAGTTCAAACACTTCCGCTGGCCAATAAACTCCCCAGACGTGAACATTATTGAGCGTATCTGGGATGCCTTACAACGTGCTGTTCAGAAGAGATCTCCACCCCCTCGTACTCTTACGGATTTATGGACAGCCTTGCATGATTCGTGATGTCAGTTCCCTGCAGCATTACTTCAGACATTAGTCGAGTCCATGCCATGTCGTATTGCGGCACTTTTGCGCGTTCGCGGGGGCCCTATACGACATTAGGACTGCGCTGGACATCCTCAGAGGCGCTCCTCCGCTGAGTCTTGCAGACCTCACATCCCAGGAGGTTTACCAGCAGCTGGAACAGTAAACTGCAATCAATAAATTTTAAACTCACGAATACAATATTAATTTTCTCTTAATAAAACTACTTTAGCGAAATAATAATCTCATTTTACTTGTAGTACCATAAACTGACGAAATATTTTATAACAAATACCCCAGTACGAATGAGTAACACACACGCCATTCTCGAGCACTCCTCACGCGACCAATTACTTCAGTGTATAGTATAAAAACTTTACAGAAACCATGATTTCACATCCACACCTTCATTCGCTCTCATAACTAAGCACAATACGGTGGTAATTAACGAGCAATTAGAAACTTAAACAAACAGAAGTTCAAAAGAAAATTAGCGTATCTTGACTCCGCTGAGTCTTGCAGACCTCACATCCCAGGAGGTTTACCAGCAGCTGGAACAGTAAACTGCAATCAATAAATTTTAAACTCACGAATACAAAATTAATTTTCTCTTAATAAAACTACTTTAGCGAAATAATAATCTCATTTTACTTGTAGTACCATAAACTGACGAAATATTTTATAACAAATACCCCAGTACGAATGAGTAACACACACGCCATTCTCGAGCACTCCTCACGCGACCAATTACTTCAGTGTATAGTATAAAAACTTTACAGAAACCATGATTTCACATCCACACCTTCATTCGCTCTCGTAACTAAGCACAATACGGTGGTAATTAACGAGCAATTAGAAACTTAAACAAACAGAAGTTCAAAAGAAAATTACCGTATCTTGACTTCAGCTCGTGTCCGTCAGCTAGTGCCCTCTACCAGATCGCATGAAACTACATAATCTCGAGCAATCTGTTGCTTCTGTTGCCACCTGTCATGCGCGTGGCTCATAGTGCACGCCTGTTTACGGATCTCCCATCTCAACTGCCACGATGTAGAGGCACTACGCTTCAGCACATCATGGCCCGTATTTGGACCAGCAATATTCTATTGAAAAATGGCACCACCGTACTGCCCTTTGAGGGATAACACATGAGAAAGCAGAATATCTCTCGTCCGGCCATCCTTTCTCCGTTATTTCCCTAAATCGGTTTGAAATGGCACGGTCGACTTCCTTCCCCATCCTTCCCTAATCCGATGGTACCGATGACCGCGCTATTTGGTTCTCTTCTTCAAATCAACCAACCCATCCAGAATGCCTGTGACGTCCTCCAGTTCTATCCAGCAGAGTTCCCTCAGTCACTTCCTGCTGTCACCTGAAGTCATTGATCTGAATTTGAATTTTATCTATTGCATTTTATAACACTTCGTTAATTTTACGGCTTTTCATAGAGATTACAAAACATGTCCCATATTACATCAGCAATTATTGTTTCAGCAATTACGATGGAAGAAATAATAAATTAAAAATACAATAGACATTGAAAGAAAAGCACGAAAATATTCAGATTTTAAGAAGCTGTCATGATAGATGATGGGAAAGATTTGGATAGAAAGAGACAGAGATATGTTATAATATCTGAGCTAGCCTGGTCTGAAAGCCTCGGAACTACTTAGAACTTTGCAGTCCCAGTTCTCAACAGTTTAATTTACGGATTAATATTTCTAAACACTGTTTAGAAAAATATTATAAGTATTATGTACATTTTGGAAAGCGCAGTGGTGTGTGAGTGTAAAGTATGTTACTTCTTGGGGCTATTAAACTAATATCTGAAGTAGTGCTGGAGGGAACTGACACCATGAATCCTGCACTGCTGTCCACAAATCCGTAAGAGTACGAGGGGGGCGGGGGGGGGGGGGTGTAGATCTCCTATGAACAGCACTTTGAAAGGCATCCCAGATATAATAACGTTCATATCTAGGGAGTTTGGTGGGCAGTGGAAGTGTTTAGATTCAGAAGAGTGTTCCTGGAGCCACTCTGTAGCAGTTGTGGACGTGTGGGACGTCCCATTGGCCTCCTGAAATTTCCCAAGTCCGTCGGAAAGCACAATAGGCATGAATGGATGCAGGCGATCAGACAGAATGCTAACGTACGTGTCACCTGCCAGAGTCGTACCTAGGCATATCAGGGGTCCCATATTACTCCAAATGCACGTGCCCCACACCATTACAGACCTTGCTCCAGCTTGAAGAGTATCCTGCTGTCAGGCAGCGTCCATGCATTCATGAGCTTCTCTACATACCTATACACGTCCATCGGCTCGATACAATTTGATTCGAGAGTAGGCAATATGTTTCCAGTCATCAACAGTCCTATGTCGGTGTCAACGGGCCCAGGTGAAGCGGGAAGCTTTGTGTCGTCTAGTCATCAAGGGTACACGAATGGACTTTCGGTTCCGAAAGCCCATATCGATGATGTTTCGTTGAACGGTTCGTACGTTGACACTTGTTGGTGGCCCAGCGTTGAAATCTGCAGTAATTTGCGGAAGGATTGCACTTCTGTCATGCCGAACGATTCTCTTCGTCGTCTTTGGTCCCGTTCTTGCAGGATATTTTTCCTGCCACGGCGATGTCGGAGATTTGGAGTTCTACAGTATTCTTGATATTCACGGTAGACTCGTGAAATGGTCGTAAGGGAAAAACTCCACTTCATCACGATCTCGGAGATGCTATGTCCCATCGCTCTTGCGCCGGCTGTAACACCACGTTCAAAGTCACTTAAATCTTGATAACCTGCCACTGTAGCAACAGAACCGGTCTAATAACGGCGCCAGGCATTGTTGTCTTACATAGGCGTTGACGACCGCAGCGCCGCGTTCTGCCTGTTTACATATGTCTGTTTATTATAATACAGTTTAACTATTGTAGATTTGTGGAAGGTTATCTGCAGTACATTTTGGTGTAAGTGTTCGGTGTTTAATTGAGTGTGTTTCGGTTCTGCTGTCTGTTTTGGTGTACGAAAAAATGGTTCAAATGGCTCTGAGCACTATGGGACTTAACATCTATGGTCATCACTCCCCCAGAACTTAGAACTACTTAAACCTAACTAACCTAAGGACAGCACACAACACCCAGTCATCACGAGGCAGAGAAAATCCCTGACCCCGCCGGGAATCGAACCCGGGAACCCGGGCGCGGGAAGCAAGAACGCTACCGCACGACCACGAGCTGCGGACTTTGGTGTACGAATTGGAATTGCTGTCTTGTGTGCTTTGTGTGTGTTACAATGTTCTGTTATACGTCCGTGTCTGCCCGTATTCGTCATGTGCTTGAGACATCATCAGCGATTTTATTTATTATCTCTCATTCGTCTTTGTCTCTTATTGCCCGTATCATGTCACAGACATACTACTTTGGTGTCTGGTGTGCAGGTCTGTATTGGTGACAGTGAGAAAGTATGTGTTCTTGGGATATATGTTCCTCACATGTACAAATAGCTCTCTGGGTGCGACCTATGCAGTGTAAGTGAGCAGGGTAAGGACCAGAAGTCATACTCGATGACCCCAGGAGTAGCTCTACTGTGTCTCTATAAAGCATTTGGAGAATGGGACCTCTTCCTTGGTCATCGCCATTCTAGCCCTTGAGGTCAACCAGGGTAGTGCGGAACTGCTTATTCACTGCTAAAAGCTTATAAGTTTTACTGCGCTGTTAAAACGATCTGCATTAACAATTAGAATTGTACTGCATGACTATAATATAATTATTTAACCATCTTAATGAGAACAATTTTCAGTTACCATGTAACTCTGAAGTTAATATATCATTGACCTCAGTCCGCCCTCATAGCTGAGCTGTTAGACTGCATGTACCGATTGGGATGCGATTGCTGGCAGTCCGAGAGATTTTCCCCTGATAGGAAGACCGTGACGAGGTGCACTGCCTCGTGAAGCCAATTAGCGGCTGCGTCACTGGAAGCAGCGGCTTAAAGGTGGAACAGCTGACAGAAAACGAGATAACAGTGTGCTGACCTTTTCTTTTCTCTTATTTCTCTACATTTAAAGGTCCAACAAACTCTTTGAGATCCGTCCCACTGCAGAGTTCTGCTCTCCTCAGCTTTCATATTTGGTGGTTAAACTGCAGCTATTCAGACATACAGTGTGGGCTGTAATTATCGTATGGCAGTGAAACTTGGTATGTATTGTAATGAGTCAATGCGGAGCCGATCTAAGCTGGGAAAAATTAGTTTCTTTTTTGGCTACCTGGTGAAAATCTGCTGGTGTGAATGTAACAAAAATGTTTAGAAATGTTTCCATATCTAATAGATTTGGAACGAGACGTGGGCGGAAAAGTTCAAACAAGTGAGAATGGCATAACGTTGATTTTGTTACACAAATTGATCAATATCGGCACTAGTGACGTGAACGAGATGCTGTACAGTGCCAGACTTGCTCCTGCTGATCAAAATTAGAACTAACATTTTTTACCAGTATTACCATACCCACCTAGTTTCGCTGCTATACGGCATTTACAGCACACACTGGACCTCAGTGAGTAGCTGCACTTTAATTATAGCTACCAACTACTTTATCAGTATCTATTACCTCTCCTTACTGTACTTCTTTCATCAATTTACTGATATTAAAAGAGCGTATACAAAGAATGTCCTGGTGTGCCAGTCTTCACTATACCGCTTTGTCTCCGGATCGTACTCAAATGCCCGCATTTCGTCCACAGTAATAGCATTGTCTAAAAAGTCAGCCACAACTGGAACATGTTGTAAAATTACTTTCGATTGACCTACTGATCGATAGTCAAACATTTTCAGTCAAAGTCGGGGCTCTCCTTTCCCATGACGAGGACACCAGCTTTCCTCTTAGGCTGTATCATCGTTGGTGATCAAATAAATTTCATAACGGTTATTGTCGAGATTCAGAGACGAAGCGTTTCCTTCCCTTCTAATGGCGCCCATGTTCTCTTCAAAAAATGAGCGATCCCATTTTCGTTTCTCGGAAGAAATAAAAATTAAAACACACGACACTAGTGGGGATGGACCTGGCTTCTCAAAAGCCTGTTGTAGTCGTGGACTTTACGGTTCGTTTTCATTTGCAATTCATTATTTACAAGAAATTCATTTAAGGTAAAACGCCAAAAAAGCTTACCGTTTATTTTCTATATTCTCTGCCTGAACGCTGATGAAGCACACATTAAAACTGTGTTTACAAATACTGAAACATCCCCCCCCCCCCTCCCAAAAAAAAAAAAAACATTGCCGCCCTTTGCAGTTGCACGTGCCTAAATACGTACCTGAGCGTGAGTTTAGGTTACCGCTGAATAAGCGTCCTCTGTCGAGTTTACCGCCCTTTGCCCCCCCCCCCCCTCCCCTATGTGGACAACATTTCACCTAATTTAGGATGCTTTCTAAAGAAACAAATACCTATGTTTTGTTATCTTGATAAATAATGATATGGATTTGCGGAAGAGTGGAGTCTATAGAATAGCATGTGAATGCGGCAAAGTCTACGTTGGTCAAATCACAAGGACGAAGCAGCTTTCAAGTTGACACGGCGTGGGAGTTGGTGATCTTTTTGTATCTTTAGAAAGTTAAAATTTTACTTATAATGACACGTCTATCGATAGTTAACTTTATTGTTTTGACCACGGAAGTTTAACCTCCGTGATCCCGCAATTGTATTCTGTATCAACGTTGTGCATGCGCCTACGCGCCAAAGATAGCGTCATATTCGACAACAGAGGGCGCTAAACTCGGCAAGGGGCACTCATACGTTACCATCTCACGCTCATGCGTCTCCGTGCCAGTCTTAGCTATTAAGCCAATAATGTGCACCAGCAGATCCATAATTAAACTCACCTCAAGATGGCTGAATTGATGTCTGTCAAAATATATGTTTTAATGCTTTAAATTCGTACTGACAGTATTTCATTTTACCTTTTATTATTATTGTTTTTAACTACCAGGGCCTAAAGGCATCCGTCTTATACCTCAAAACTTCCTATTTTTCTCCTTTATAAAGCCTTCAGTTCAGCCTATATATCTCCGCAATCTGTTTCTCGTTTTTTTTTTCATTTGCTTTACTTTTTATTTGTCCGTAGCCCGAAGGGCAGGTCGCTTGTACCGATGACAGCCTACCCATTGCCCTCGTCCGTATGGGACGTGGAGGGAATGGGATAACAATAATGAAAAATATGTGTGTATGTTCCACATATCCTTCTAAATGACTGGATCGATTTTAATCAGACTTGGTACACATATCCCTTACTGTCAGGCAACAATCGCTGAGGAGACCAGAACCAAGTATCGTTCATATTTTAGGAGCTATGGCATCATAAACATTAGACGTGTGAAATATACCGCCTCACGCATGATGCTCCAAGTTATTACTTCTTTGCCACTAACTCTACTCGCAACATTTTTCGCAGACAGTATCTGTATATGCCGCTGAATGTACTTACATAAATATATGGATTTACTGTACATAATTGAAGACATACGACGTCATAAACACTGACACTCATGAAAAAATCCCACATCATACCTGGAGTTTAAGCACATTTATTCCTTACTACTATGACAACCCTACAGTCGAGAAAACTTAAGGAAATCCATGCAACCTGGCAGCGCTTTTGACGACTTCCAACTGCAGAGTGCAAACGGCTGTCCGTGAAAACAACAGCCACCTATACAATGAGGTAACAGACGTCGTGGGATACATAGTAACATCCTGTCGCACGTAATTTTTCCCGGAGCACCGCAGCAACCAAACGTGGGATGGACTCAAAAATTGGTCCCCTGCAGAAATATTGAGCCATGCTGCCTCTATAGCTGGCCCCTAATTGTGAAAGAGCAGCCGGTGCAGGATTTTGTGCAGCAACAGACGTCTCGATTGTGTCGCATAAATGTTTAATGGGTTTCATGTAGGGCGATCCGGGCCGCCAATCCATTATTTCGAACTGTCCAGAATGTTCTTCGAACCAATCACGAACTACTGTGGCCTGGTGACATGACGCATTGTCATTCATAAAAAATTCCGCAATTGTATGGGAACATGAAATCATGAATGGTTGCAAAATGTCTCTCAAGTAGCCGAACATAACAATTTCCAGTCAATGATCAGCTTCAGTTGGACCAGAGGAAGCAGTCCATCCCATGTGAACACAGTCCACGTCATTATGGAGCCACAACGAGATTGTACAATGCCGTCTTGACACCTTGAATCCAACTGTTCGCGGGATCAGCACCACACTCGAAATCTACCATCAGCTCTTAACAAGTGAAGTCCGGACTGATCTGATCAGGCCACAGTTTGTAGTCATCGAGGGTCCAACCGATATGGTCACGAGCTCAGGAGTGGCGTTACCGATGATGTCTTGATGTTAGCAAAAGCACTCGAGTCGAACGTCTGCTGCCATGGCGCATTAAAGCCAAATTTCGCCGCACTGTCCCAACGGATACGTTTGTCGAACGTTCCACAGTTATTTGTGCGGTTATTTCACGCGGTGTTGCTTCTCTGATAGCACTGACAACTCTCCGCAAACGTCGCTGCTCTCAGTCGTTAAGTGGAGGCCATCGGCTGCTGCGATGTCCATGACGAGAGGCAATGACTGAAATTCTCGGCACACTCTTGACACTGTGGATCCCGGAACACTGAATTCCCTAACGATTTCCGAAATGGAATGTCCCATCCACCTAGCTCTAACTACCATTACTCGTTCGAAGTCTACTAATTCCCGTCATGCGCACACAATCACGTCGGAAACCTTTTCACACGAATCGCCAGAGAACAAGTTACAGTTCCATCAATGTATTGCCCTTTTATATCTTGTCTACGCGATACTGGCGCCATCTGTGTGAGTGGGTGTTCCTATACCGCGAGTTTTGTCTCCATAGCGCAGAGCTGCGAAGAGGTGTTGTCATGGAGACATTTACAAAACCCCGTTGTAGACATGCAGAGCAGCTGCGGTCAGCGTACAGAAACTGTTTCGTAATTTCTCAGGTGTTTTGACGAATACATGGACACGACATTTTTTCGATATTAGGGGAGATTGGTGGTAAAATGGCGCGCGTCAGTACGTCAATAACTGTGAGAGCTAGTTTTATCTGATCGGTGTTGCCATCTGGTATTCGGTTGTACAAATAATCCTACAGATCGCGGAAACCGTTACTTGCAAATAGTCGACGCAAGAAACAAGGGTGTGTTTTGTCTTTGTTTCTTCTAATATTTGATCTCTATATTATAACAGGTAAACCATTTTCTGTTATGTTACAATGCCAGTTTTTGTTGTTATTCCTATGTAACTAAACTCACTATTATACGAGGACTGTTCGGAAACTAAGGTCCGATCGGTCGCGAAATGGAAACAACAGTAAAAATGAAAATTTTTTTATTCGCAACAGTTAGCCACACCTTCCAGCTACCTTTCTAAATAGTCGCAGCTCCGACTTAGACAATTGTCATAGCGTTGTACAAACTTTCCAGTACCCTCGTCACAGAAAGCAGTCGCCTGTGCCTTCCGCCAATTCTCTACGCTGGTATGCCTTTCGTTGTTTGTGACAAAATGTTATCTTCGTAGCCAACGGTTCATGTGAGCACAGATGAACATCGAAGGGAGCCAATTAAGGCCTGTATTGTGGGCAACCAGACAGTTCCCATCGAAAACACTGCAGGAGCATCTTCATTGTCCCTGCAGAGTGAAGCCGACAATTGTCACGATGAAGGAAACGCATGACATGTATGTTATGTGGGCTCCAGAGCTTCACGCCAAGTCTCTCTCCAGATCCACATACTTGGCGGGAGACACTGTTGTTTTATTAATTTCTACGTGATCACTTTGATCTCTGCACTGAAAAAAGCGACGTGAGGTGATCGAGAGGCACACTAAAGAGACTGCCCAACACATCCGTGCAAAGTGCTATCGGATTTTCACTGTGGTTTCCACTTCGCGCCATATTGGATCTTACTTTCCGTATTCGCCTCGTACAAGTATTATGCCTCTTAAGAAAATTGCGAGTGTGGAACGATAATTTTATATGAGCCATGCCTGATGGGATAATTTGACGCAAAGAGGCTGAGTGCGTTATTTTACCTCACTAATGAAAGTAGGTAGTTACACTCATGCTCATAAATTAATGATAATTTGCAGAATGTGGTGCCACACAACGTGGCAATACATAAAACTAGCGATTATAGCATAGGCAGATATGGAATACACACGAGACAGAACTGTATGTCCACGTGTATTGGTGATAAGTTGAGAAAACCGTCCCGAAACACATGTGCTACAAAACGCCACTGTTTCCTGTGCATGTACCCCGACATCAACATGGGATATGATCATCATGCACACGTACACAGGCGGCACAACGAGTCGGCATACTCTGCATCATTTGATCGAGCAGCTGCTGGGGTATACCCTTCCATTCTTGCACCAGTGCCTGTCAGAGCTCCTGAAGTGTCCTAGGGGTTTCAAGACGTGCAGCGATACGTCAACCGAGAGCATGCCGGACGTGCTCGATGGGGTTTAGGTCTGGAGAACAGGCAGGCCACTCTATTCCCCTGATATCTTCAGTTTCATTGTACTCCTCCACGATGGCAGCTCGGCGGGGCCGTGCGTTATCATCCATCAGGAGGAAGGTGGGGACCACTGCACCCCTGAAAAGGCGGACTTACTGGTGCAAAATGTCGTCCCGATACACCTGACTTGTTACAGTTCCTCTGTTAAAGACATGCAGGGGTGTATGTGCACCAATCACAGTTCCACCCTACACCATCAAACCATGACCTCCATACAGGTCCCTTTAAAGGACATTAAGGGGTTGGTATCTGGTTCCTGGTTCACGCCAGACGAAAACCCGGCGAGAATCACTGTTCAGACTATACCTGGACTCGTCCGTGAACATAACCTGGGACCACTGTTCCAATCACCATGTACTGTGTTCTCGACACCAGGCTTTACGCGTTCTCCTGTGACCAGGGGTCATTGCAGTGCACCTTGCAGATCTCCGGGCGAATAAACAATGTCTGTTTAGTCGTCTGTAGACTGTGTGTCTGGAGTTCACTGTTCCAGTGGCTGCGGTAAGGTCCCGAGCAAGAGTGCCTACAGTACTCCATGGCCGTCTGCGGCAACTGATGGTGAGATATCAGTCTTCTTGTTGTGTTGTACACTGTAGACGTCCCGTACTGTAGCGCATGAGCACGTTTCCTATCTGCTGGAATCGTTGATATAATCTTTTCACACTTTGTGGCACACGGAGGGCCCGTGCTACGACATGCTGTGTTTGACCAGCCTCCAGTCGTCCTAATATTCTACCCCACATAACGGCATCAATATGTGTTCTTTGAGCTATTTTCAACACACAGTCACCATTAGCACGCCTGAAAACGTCTGCACACTTACTCGCTGCACCGTACTCTGACATGCACCAACAGAAAAATGGTTCAAATGGCTCTGAGCACTATGAGACTCAACTGCTGTGGTTATCAGTCCCCTATAACTTAGAACTACTTAAACCTAACTAACCTAAGGACATCACACACATCCATGCCCGAGGCAGGATCGAACCTGCGACCGGAGCAGTCGCACGGTTCCGGACTGCGCGCCTAGAACCGCGAGACCACCGCGGCCGGCGCACCAACACAACTCTGTCAATGTGGACTGCTGCCAACGCCACCGTGCGACGACCGCAGAGATCAAATGCACCCCATGTTCATACTCAGATGTGATTCAAACCCGCAAACCGCCCACCAGAGCGTTGTTTCACAATGTATCAGCATTATTCTTAATTTATGAGCATGAGTTTACATGAGATACATTATGTACATTTAATAAAATCCAAAATACCACAGTGCACCGTTTTTATAAGAATAGGTTTCTCTGTTCCGATGCCAAGGACATACACCCATACAGCGGAAAGAGCTGTTTGGATGGCAGGCGAATTAAGAAATGGCATCAGCGCTGTTTATAATGGGACTTATGTTAGACAGAGCGCCATCCAGCACAACATACGAGAGGCAAAGACTGTGCGTAGTATGCGGTAAATTCGGCAAAGATGCCGAGGAATGATACCGGTGTATTTCTTGTGTTTCTCGCGTCATTCTCAATACAGTGAGTGAGATAGTCTGAAAACTATAACTGTGACTCCCGTCTGAAGAAGCGTTAGTTGGTTAGTAGATATGCAGGACACTACTTATTTATTTCGATTATACTCTAGTCCTTGTCGCCATTTTATGAGAAAACTATTATTGTTTTGTATCCCTAATTCGTTAAGCTGATACATTCGCTATTTTCTTTTGGTAAATTATGTTGTTAAGTGTTTTGTTTAATACATGTAATATTCAATATACACAATTTGTATTATAAGATGCTTGGAATTAGTTACCTGACAGCATTGCTTGAACCCGCCAGGGTAGCCGAGAGCGCTAACGCACTGCTTCCTAGACTCGGGTAAGCGCGCCGGTCCCGGATCGAATCCGACCGGCAGATTAACGACGAAGGGCCAGTGTGCTGGCCAGGCTGGATGTGGTTTTTAGGCGGTTTTTCACATCCCCTAGCTAAATACCGGGCTGGTCCCCACGTTCCGCCTCAGTTACAAGACTCGCAGACATTTGCAACACATTCGCACTATTCCATGGCTTACATTAGGCACAGACAGCTGGGGTACGCTAATTCCTTCCTGGGGGTGGTACGGGGTGGCGGCAGGAAGGGCATCCGGCCACCCCTTAAACCTATCATGCCATATACGATTAACCATGGCCGACCCTGCGTAAATGTCGGACAAGGCTCAGACAAAGAAAGAAAGAAAGAAAGAGCATTCCTTGAGCCGCTCAGAGTGGTCGCGCGGTTAGAGGCGTCAAGTCACTGGAGGTTCGATCCCTCCCTCGGTCTTGGGTATGTGTGTTGTTCTTAGTGTAAATTAGTTTAAGTAATGTGTAAGTCTAGGGACCGATGACCTCAGCAGTTTGGTTCCTTAGAAATTCACACAGATTTGAACATTCGAGCATTCCTTGTGCCAGTTTACCTCTCTTATTGCGTCATTTTATCCGGTATGTCGGCTAAAATGACGTTGTGCAATGACGTCAAAATTATTCATTGTTTTGTAAGACGCGTAGCTATATATTTATGGTTTTAAGATATATTGCAGTAAACAGATGCGGCTGATGCTATACACAGATTGGAACCTCTAGGTAGCACAGAGTAAAAGTTATAGTCGAAGTGTCTTAGTTGCGCCAAATTCCCACACATTCCCCTACACTGCAAACACAGTTCTCTTATTGTTTTCGTTTCTGATAGAATATTGGCAAAATAAATACCTGAGCCATGCCGGGTTTGTCTGCTAATATGTAGGTAAAATGTGTGGAGTTCGGCACGTGGCACGCCCTCATGGCTCTGTTTCGACAGGACGAAGGAGATCAGCTTCACGCTGCCCACGCTGCGGCACGCGGCGTCGTTGGACGAGCTGGGCGGCGATGGTGACGCAGACATGGACGACAGGTTCGAGGACGGCGCCAGCGACCCGCTGGTGCCCGCCAGCGGTGCTCACACGCAGCGGTCCAACTCGTTCAGTGAGTCTCTTCGGCCATTACTCAGTTACTCTGCCATCCACAGGGACCGTGTTTCATTTAAATGGGCGACCTCTCAGAGTCATGGAATTTCTTTTTTGTTGCAACACTTACTCACGTTGGGGCTACTTTGTGTAATGTCTGAATTTTCTTGATGGAAGTTTAAGTATTCTGAAAACATCAGTATGCATATTATGTACCGGTATGAGCTTCAGGGCGTGCAGTATGGGCGAAATATTCTGAAAACATCAGTATTCATATTGTGTACCGGTATGTGCTTCAGGGCGTGCAGTATGGGTGAAAACGTAATACGTCTAACTACACAAAATGGTGTATTCTATTTATGTGCAATGTGTGCTGGGTTCGGTTTATTTGACACCCGTTTCGGTGATACAGTTCACTATCTTCAGGCCCATACACAGAGTACACGCGTACTGATAATAAAAAAATGGTTCAAATGGCTCTGAGCACTATGGGACTTAACATCTAAGGTCATCAGTCCCCTAGAACTTAGAACTACTTACACCTAATTAACCTAAGCACAGCACACACATCCATGCCCGAGGCAGGATTCGAACCTGCGACCGCAGCGGTCACGCGGTTCCATACTGAAGCGCCTAGAACCGCTCGGCCACTACGGCCGGCCGTACTAATAATAGATACACTTATTTATTTAAATAATAAAATCTTAACTATACCACAACAAACCAATTTTGATTATATATATGTGTGTGGCCAGTTCAGTACGTGGGCTATTCGGAATGTAAGCTCCGGTCGGCCGTGAAATGAAAACCACTGTTAAAATCAAGTCTCCGACTTAGACATTTACAGTATCCTCGTCATAGAAGGCGGCCACCTGTGCTTTCCGCCAATTCTCTATGCTGGTCTACAGCTCGTTGTCCAGCATAGGTGTTTATATTCAAATGCAATTGAAAATGTTAGTATCTTTAATGCTTTAAATGCTTGACTATATTTATCCAGTTAATGTTTTTTATCATTTTTATTGCTCTTTTCTGCTTATCGAATATTCTTTTAACATTTGTGTTAGAGGTGCTTTCCCACAAAACTATGCCATAACGTAGAATGAATTAGTGCACAGAACGTCATTTTCACGGTAGTAGTGTGTTATATGTATTTGCTTTTGAGCAGGACATGTAGGTGTGAGATTATACAGGGTGATGAAAAACAAGCTGAAACGCTTGTTAGGGTGTTGTAGGGGAGGTTGTGTTGCTAAATATCTGTAAAGAAATATTCGACAAGTGGTGCCGTTTCCATGTTAATTAGCATGTAAATTAGTCAATCCGGTCGTCTCTTGCGGGACCACTTGAATATACGTACGCAACCTTGAGACTGACTAATTTCAATGCTAAGTTACTCGGAAACGGCGCAACGTATCTATTTTTTTCTATGCAGTTATTTCTGAACACAACCGATCGTGCAACACCCTTTCAAGCTTTACAAGCTGTTTATTACTACACTGTGTATGCCGATTTACATTTATTCCATTATTATCCCAAGGAACTTCATGTATGTGTACTTTACTGCAACGCATCCATATGTGCAAATGTTCATATCTTCATTGTGTTGATCTTTTAGTCTGAAATTTACAAGCGGTGTTTTAGCGATCTTATTTTGTAAATTCATTTCAGAAAATCTTTGAATAGAATTATTTACTTCGCAGCTGCTTTTATTTTCAGATTTTTGGTGTCAGTATGTTTGAATAGTTGAGTGTATCAGTCGCGTAAGTTACTGTATTGCCAATTGACAGTGATTTGTATAAATTGGAGATCAATCGGCCATTGCCATTACGGCGAGGATCAATTAGTATTATTGCACGAGGTACAGCCACATATTAAGTTCCGTTTGTATTCCATTAGATTCAGCTCCACAGTGGCAAATCGGTGCATGCGCAGTAGTTGCTTTGAGTTCTCTGTGTATTGTTTATGTTATACACTACTTGTTTACAAAGGTGAAGTTGATTGAAAATCCCACCGCTTGTAAGATTGAATCTATAATTCGTTTTCTGAATGCGAAGGGCACTAAACCAGTCGACATTCATCAACAGATTAGCGAGTTTTCTGTAGAGTACAGCATGTGAACAGTGGATGAATGCTAAGGATATGGAATCGACAGTTGAATGAAGGACGTGATGAAGTGAACCATGACAAAGGGCGTCGGTTTTTAGTTAAAGATGAACCGGTTCATGTATCTGAAGAAGGCGTAAAGGAAAACAGTAAGGTTACAGTATCCGATCTTTCTAAGAAATCTTTGCGAATTTCAGATTGACTTCTTCATGAAATCATTTTCGAAAACTTGAATTTTCGAAAATGAGGTTCTCGTTGGGCGTAAGAAACTATTACAGAGTAACATCTGGGCTGTGCACTTGATTTATTGACACGTTACGGCGAAGATGGTAAGGATTACCTAAGCGAGATAGTGACTGAGAATGAGACTTGACTCTCTCTTAGAAACCCAACGACATAAACTACAATCAGTGAAATGAAGGCACATTGCGTCACCATTAAAGATTAAAGCCAACTCGACTGGTGTATATTCTGCCACGAGGTGAAACAATCAATGCAAATAGGCCTGTTTACTGTGACATACTTATGAAACTGTGTAGCGGTGTACAGAAAAAGCGCTGCGGAAAACTCACCAAGGTTTTTGTTTTCATTCGTGTCAGTGATTGACCTCAAATTGCAAACAACTCTTGGACTCTGGCTGAATCTAAATCAGCACCTCCCGTACAGCCTTCACCGCGCCCCCACCGACGTCCATTACGTTTTTACCGCTGGGAGCTTAAAATAAAAGATGAGGACCTATCAGAACATGCCAGTACATGGTTGTGTAAACGGGGAGCAACGTTCTACGACAGTGGTTTTCAAACACTCTTATCCAAGCATACCTTGACATAGACATAATCACCCATGGCTCCTTTCGCACATGGCATCCCGCTCGAGGTGTGGGGTAAAGTAACTTAAGTTTCGAAGAAAATGAATAATAGTAGTTATTTCTTTATTAATTGTTGACAAAATATATTTCAATCAACTTCTAATGGTGTTATATCTTATTCTTGCAAAAACATTTGATCTACTCCTACGAAAAAGAAATCTCAACACCGAAAAATAAATTGTGGTGTCACCGCCGGACACCACACTTGCTAGGTGGTAGCCTTTAAATCGGCCGCGGTCCATTAGTATACGCCGGACCCGCGTGTCGCCACTGTCAGTAATTGCAGACCGAGCGCCACCACACGGCAGGTCTAGAGAGACGTCCTGGCACTCGCCCCAGTTGTACAGACGACTTTGCCAGAAGGGGATCACTGACAATTACGCTCTCAATTGCCGAGACGATAGTTAGCCTAGCCTTCAGCTACATTTGCTACGACCTAGCAAGGCGCCGTATTCAATTGCTAATTAATATTATGAAGCATGTATCATCAAGAGCGATGTTCTACAATTATGGATTAAAGTTAAGTATTCCAGAAGCTACGTACTTTATAGCATTCATTACGTATCCTGTTTCAGACCTCACGCCAGCCCGCGTGAGTTTAAGCGCGTGCCTTTCGGCTTCCTCTCATTGTGTCTAGGCTGTCTTGTCTAGACACAACATAAATAATGTAGAATAATGATATGTCATGAATACGTCTACCTTGGAGACTTGTTGCAATGATTAACATTGCAAGATCGCAAGTTAATGTAAGCGCAAAATAAGCCACTGCAAATGTGAAATGCTGGCACATGAATTACCGGCATATTGAACGCAAGTATGCAAACGTGCATGCATTGTGTTGTACATGTGCTGCATGTCAGTTTCTGGGATGGAGCTCCATGTCTGTTCCACTTGGTCGGTCAATACAGGGACGGTTAACGCTGTTTGTGGATGACGCTGCAGTTGTCGTCCGATGAAGTCCCATATGTGCTCGACTGGAGACGGATCTGGTGGTCGTCCGGACCAAGGCAACATGTCGACACTTTGTAGAGCATGTTGGGTTGCAACAAAGGTATGTTGGCGAGTGTTATGCTGTTGGAACACACCCCCTGGAATGCTGTTAGTTAGTGGCAGCCCAACAGGTCGAGTGACCAGACTGATGTACAAATTTGCAGCCAGGTTGCGTGGGATAACCACGAAAGTGTTCCAGCTGTCTTACGAAATCCCACCGAAGACCACAACTCCAGGCGTAGCTCCAGTATGTCCAGCACGCAGACTGGCTGATTGCAGGCCTTCATCTGGCCTCCTTCTAACCAAAACAAGGCAATAACTGACACTGAGGTAGAACCAGCTTTCGTCATAAAACACAGTAAACCCTCACACTACCTCCCAATGATCTCTCGTTTGACATTAGTGCAGTCGCAAATGGCGGTGGTGTGGCGTCAGTTGAATGCAAGCAACTGGCGTCTGTCCAGGAGCTGTCCTTGAAATAATCTATTTGCAAACAATTATTTGTGTCACCGTGTTCCTCAAATTGCTGCTGCAGATGCAATAGGATGCACGAGGGTCACACGCCGAACACGATGGTCTTTCCTCTCGGAAGTGCCGCGTGGTCATCTGGAGTCTCGTCTTCTTGCAACCAGACATTCTTGTGACCGCCGCTGCCAACACTTACGTGCAGCGGCTACATTCCTGCCAAGACTTTCTGAAATACCGTAGAAAGAACATCCAGTTTCTCGCAGCCTTATTACACGGCTACGTTCAAACTCAGTGAGGTGTTGCCACCTTAAATGCGTTTCTCATTAACGTCAAGTCACCACTTCCAATCTCAAAGGTAACTAACGCCCACGACCGTCACACCGTGTATTTAAAGCTAACTGATTTGCTTCCTCATAGTGGCGCAACTAGCGCCACTGTTTTGCGACTTGCGCTACATTTGAATAGACCTCATCTCTCAGAAGTAGAAACACCCTTACCAGCTTTCATTTACGTCGCAAAATTCCTTCTTGGTACTGTGATTTTCTCCATCAGTGTATATTTCGTGTCAGTGACTACTAATGCTGTAAAATACACATCACGTAAGTAGGATGTTGGAAAAGGTATCAACACTTCACCTAATTCACCAAGCTCCAAAACTCAAGCAGTGGTCAGAAACGAATTTGATTTCAATGTGTCTACAAGAAGGAAGTCAGTACCAAGACTAAGTTATCTGTGCACCGTTCAATCTTTCGACCAACTTTGTTGTATGGGAGCGAAAGCTGGGTGGATTCAGGTTACCTTATCAATAAGGTTGAGGTTACGGATATGAAAGTAGCTAGGATGATTGCAGGTATGGCAGGAGGGTGTCCACAATGAGGAAATCAAAGAAAAACTGGGAATGAACTCTATAGATGTAGCAGTCAGGGCGAACAGGCTTAGATGGTGGGGTCATGTTACACGCATGGGAGAAGCAAGGTTACCCAAGAGACTCATGGGTTCTGCAGTAGAGGGTAGGAGGAGTCGGGGCAGACCAAGGAGAAGGTACCTGGATTCGGTTAAGAATGATTTTGAAGTAATAGGTTTAACATCAGAAGAGGCACCAATGTTAGCACTGAATAGGGGATCATGGAGGAATTTTATAAGGGGGGCTATGCTCCAGACTGAACGCTGAAAGGCATAATCAGTCTTAAATGATGATGATGATGATGATGTGGAGACTGTAGACATATCATTAAATTGCTCTTGGTCTGTAGTGTAACTGACTATGGAAGTTCTGTATTGAACGGATCTTTGATCCATTACTGTCGGTCAGCTTCTTGTGGGAAGTACATCGGAAAGTAATCACTGATTTTAGTTATGTGATCGACAAACAATGACTAGCTCTTCACTCAGCTGAAAGTCAGTGTCTGCTAAAACCGTTTGAAGAGTAGAGAATGTGCACTTGCATACTCGTATCTTTACCATCCAACTTTCCTTCTGAAATTACAATTAAAACCATTATCTGCTGACAGGCGTTGATATACATCAACGGGGACAGTTGAAAATGTGTGCCCTTACTGGGACTCGAACCCTGGATCTCCTGCACACTTAGCAGACGCCCTATTCATCTGAGCCACCAAGGGCACAGAGGACAGTGCGAATGCAGGGATTTATTGCCGGCACGCTCCTCGAGAAACCCACATTCTCAACTTATAGTCCACACAGTACATTTGTAGTACCCCTGCCATTATACCCCTTACTCGCGGCAGACAATCCACAGAGTCCCGTAAGAGTTCAGGCAAATCGTGTGCATCCGCACTGAAGAAGGTCATCAGCCGGTAAGCCTTAAACGATATGAAGATGGCATCTGCTCTTTCGTACATGTCCGAAAGAACAGATGCCATCTTCATAACTTTTTTTCTAGACTGTCATGTACCGCTATGCCGCTGAAGCAACACTCTCTTCACGGCTAGCGCACTCGTTCCCTTACTCGGAAGCAAATAAACCGAATTATTATTTTCATGAAATCGCCGCGACCCGCCTGCTGTGAAGATGCGACGCCCTGGGAGTTGCGACGCAGTTTCAAAACCGCTATTCTATGAGAAAGGCATGTAAAAACTAGTGGCGCGCTTGTGCTTCCAAAATTGTGGGTCTGTGTGGAAAGGTTTAATGTTTGTAATTTCTACCCAGTAAATACACTACTGGTCATTAAAAATGCACGTGATAAACGGGTATTCAGTGGACAAATATATTATACTAGAACTGACATGTGATTACATTTTCCCCCAATTTGAGTGCATAGATCCTGAGAAATCAGTACTCACAACAACCACATCTGGCCGTAATAACAGTCTTGATACGCCTGGGCATTGAGTGAAACAGAGCTTGGATGGCGTGTAAGGTACAACTGCCCATGCAGCTTCAACTCGATACCACAGTTCATCAAGAGTAGTGACTGGCGTATTGTGACGAGCCAGTTGCTCGGCCACCATTGACCAGACGTTTTCAATTGGTGAGAGATCTGGAGAATGTGCTGGTCAGGGCAGCAGTCGAACATTTTCTGTATCCAGAAAGGCCAGTACAGGACCTGCAACATGCGGTCGTGCATTATCCTGCTGAAATGTAGGGTTTGACAGGGATCGAATGAAGGGTAGAGCCACGGGTCGTAACACTTCTGAAATGTAATGTCCACTGTTTAAAGTGCCGTCAATGCAAACAAGAGGTGACCCAGACGTGTAACCAATGGCACCCCATACCATCACGCAGGGTTATAGGCCAGTATGGTGATGGCGAATACACGCTTTCAATATGCGTTCCCCGAGTTGTCGCCAAACACTGATGCGACCATCATGATGCAGTAAACAGAACCTGGATTCATCCGAAAAAATGACGTTTTGTCATTCGTGCACCCAGGTTCGTCGTTGAGTACACCATCGCAGGCGCTCCTGTCTGTGATGCAGCGTCAAGTTTAACCGCAGCCATGATCTGCGAGCTGATAGTCCATGCTGCAGCAAGCGTCGTCGAACTGTTCGTGTAGATGGTTTTTGTCTTCCAAACGTCCCCGTGTTCTGACTCAGGGATCGAGACGTGGCTGCACGATCCGTTGCAGCCATGCGGATAAGATGCCTGTCATCTCGACTGCTAGTGATACGAGGCCGTTGGGATCCAGCACGGCGTTCCGTATTACCCTCCTGAACCCACCAATTCCATATTCTGCTAACAGTAATTGTACCTCGACCAACGTGAGCAGCAATGTCGCGATACGATAAACCGCAATCGTGACAGGCTACAATCCGACCTTTATGAAATTCGGAAACGTGATGGTACGCATTCCTCCTCCTTACACGAGGCATCACAACAACGTTTCACCAGGCAACTCCGGTCAACTGCTGTTGTGTATGAGAAATCGGTTGGAAACTTTCCTCATGTCAGCACGTTGTAAGTGTCGCCACCGGTGCCAACCTTGTGTGAATGCTCTGAAAAGCTAATCATTTGCATATCATAGCATCTTGTTCCTGTCGGTTAAATTTCGTGTGTGTCGCACGTCATCTTCGTGGTGTAGCAATTTTAATGGCCAGTAGTGTATTTTTCCTGTACCCATGCACGTTTTGTATCTACTCTGAGGTGACAAAAGTCAAGGGCTAGCTACATGCACACACACGGAAGACGTACGCAAGGTATAAAAGGGCAGTGCTTTGGTGGAGTTATCATTTGCAACACTGTGGAATAGCCGCAGATATCAGTGTGGGACGTACGACGAACGTGTCCTTTAGCACCATGTGGTGAAACCTGGCGTTAATGGGCTATGGCAGCAGATGTCCGAAGCAATTAGCTTTGCTTAGAGCACGACATCGCCTGCAGCGCTTCTCCTGGGATCGTGACCACATCGGATAGACCCTAGACGAATGGAGAACCGTGGCCTGATTTCAGTGGGTGCTGATGGTAGGGTTCGGGTGTGGCGCACATTCCTCGAAGCCATAGATTCAGGTTGTCATCAGGGCACTGTAAAAGCTGGTGGTGGCACCATAGTGGTGTTTGCTGTGTTTACGTGGTATGGAACCGTTGATTGACTGGAAATTATTATGTTCAACTAGTTGAAGACCATTTACAGCCACTTATGGACTTCATGTTCACAAGCAACGTCACTGTACAACGATTGATCACGAGTTGTTTGAACAACATTCTGGGCAAATGGAGTGAGTGGATTGGTCTCCCAAATCGCGCGACATGAATCCCTTCGAACATTTATCGGGCATAATCGAAAGGTCAGTTCGTGCACAAAATCTTCGACCCCCATCATTTCTGAAGGGGACTGCTAACGACTTGTTAAGTCCGTGCTACATTTTGTCTGGCAAAAGGCGGTCCGACACCATATTAGGAGGTGCCCCATCACTTTTGTCACCTCAGTGTATTAGCAAACGGAAGTTAGCCTACTGTAGAGGAGGAGGAGGAGGAGGAGGAGATTAGTGTTTACGTCCCGTCGACAACGAGGTCATTAGTGACTGAGCGCAAGCTCGGGTTAGGGAAGGATGGGGAAGGAAATCGGCCGTGCCCTTTCAAAGGATCCATCCCGGCATTTGCCTGAAGCGATTTTGGGAAATCACGGAAAACCTAAATCAGGACGGCCGGTGACGGGATTGAACCGTCGTCCTCCCGAACGCGAGTCCAGTGTGCTAACCACTGCGCCACCTCGCTCGGTTACTGTATGGACGCAACTCTTAGTTATGTTCGGTAGAAAATAGTAAATTACGCTACTTACATTCAGAATCCTCGTAGGCTTCTCATTAGGAGTACGGCCAAACTGATTGCAAGCTCTTGAGGGACGCAAGGCAGCGACAGACTGGGGTGAGGCACCCTCTGCGGTGGCGGCGAGCGGTAACGACGCAGATAACGACGCGGTCCGACCACGCCCCTCCGCGCCGCGCTTCGAGATCCTTACCTCGAAATGCCGTTGTTTCGCCCGCTGGGGGTAAAGAGCGGTAAGGAACGCGCTCCCCACTACACGCAGCTCGGTGACAAAAATCGCGACAGGGACTGGAAGAAGGAGTGGTGCTCCAAGGTGTTTTTTCTGATTGGCTGTAGCCAGCTGACTTAATGGTAGACGATATTCAACGCACGTATTTCTCACGCTGCAATAAACAGGATAAATTGCGGCATATAATATCGTTAAACATGTAGAAGACGGGAGTGACGCACACAGCTACACTTATATACAGTGTGATCCATTGATAGTGACTGGGCCAAATATCTCAAGAAATAAGAATCAAACAAAAAACTACACAGAACGAAACTCGTCTAGCTTGAAGGGGAAAACCAGATGGCGCTATGGTTGGCCCCCTAGATGGCGCTGCCATAGGTCAAACGGATATCAATTGTTTCTTTTTAATTAGGAACCCCCATTTTCTTACATATTCATGTAGTACGTAAAGAAATATGAATGTTTTAGTTGGACCACTTTTTTTCGCTTTGTGATAGATGGCGCTGTAGTGGTTACAAACGTGTAAGTTCGTGGTATCACGTAACATTCCGCCAGTGTGGGCGGTATTTGCTTCGTGATACATTACCCGTGTTAAAATGGACCGTTTACCAACTGCGGAAAAGGTCAATATCGTGTTGATATATGGCTGTTGTGATCAAAATGCCCAACGGGCGTGTGCTATGTATGCTGCTCGGTATCCTGGATGACACCATCCAAGTGTCCGGAACGTTCGCCGGACAGTTACGTTATTTAAGGAAACAGGAAGTGTGCAGCCACATGTGAAACGTCAACCACGACTTGCAACAAATGATGATCCCCAAGTAGATGTTTTAGCAGCTGACCTGGCTAATTGTGAGCCATATGTTTGTGACTATCGCAGCGCCATCTATGACAAAGCGAAAGAAGTGGTCCAACTAAAACATTCATATTTCTTTACCTACTACACGAAAGCGCAGTTGATATCCGTTTGACCTATGGCACCGCCATCTAGCGGGCCAACCGTAGCGCCATCTGGTTTCCCCCTTCAAGCTAGACAAGTTTCGTTCTTTGTAGTTTTTTCGTTTGACGCTTATTTCGTGAGATACTTGGCCCGGTCACGATCAATGGACCACACGTATACACACGATTAATCACTTAAAACTTTCACCGCAGAAATTGCGGAAATGTTAATTGCTATTGATGTCCGGTTTTAACACAGTGACTGGTAGCCAATCAACGGATCATAATAATAAGCGGGAAGTGTATTTTTAGTGCAAACATACACTTTTTGAAATGGAGCAGTGACTATTGACATTAATAAACTGAAAGTAGGGTAAATTAGAGTGTCAATGGTATTGGTTGCACGACTCTAGTGCGAGTCCTTTACCAGATGTATTTTGGAATGCTCCGAAACGGACACTTGTTTGTGCCATTCAACTTGCGTAGTTGCAAATTACGGTGCGAGCTGAAACCTCGCCACACATTTGTGCCACGTAATCTGTGAATGATCAACAGAAAGATATTATAAAACAGCATAAAACGTTTATAGCAGAACCACAAAAGATTAGCATAGACTAGCCTCTCTTCGTGCCTTTCAAACACCCTGTACACATGGAAAAATGCGGTCGCTCTCACTTGGCAGTAGTTAATGCAACAAGTGGGTGCTTGGTACAAAAAATGCATCCAGCAGGCTGGCGATTTAGAATAAGCGTCAAAAAGAATAATTATGAAAGTTGTCATTGTGACAAGCAACTATGTAGGTCAATTGTCTTCGAAGGGGTTTTTGAAGGCGATATGTTCTGCTCCCTCCCCCCATGAACCATGGACCTTGCCGTTGGTGGGGAGGCTTGCGTGCCACAACGATACATATAGCCGTACCTTAGGTGCAACCACAACGGAGGGGTATCTGTTGAGAGGCCAGACAAACGTGTGGTCCTGAAGAGGGGCAGCAGCCTTTTCAGTAGTTGCGGGGGCAACAGTCTGGATGATTGACTGATCTGGCCTTGTAACACTAACCAAAACGGCCTTGCTGTTGTGGTACTGCGAACGGCTAAAAGCAAGGGGAAACTACAGCCGTAATTTTTCCCGAGGGCATGCAGCTTTACTGTGTGGTTAAATGGTGATGGCGTCCTCTTGGGTAAAATATTCCGGAGGTAAAATAGTCCCCCATTCGGATCTCCGGGCAGGGACTAGTCAAGAGGACGTCGTTATCAGGAGAAAGAAAACTGGCGTTCTACAGATCGGAGCGTGGAATGTCAGGTCCCTTAATCGGGCAGGTAGGTTAGAAAATTTAAAAAGGGAAATGGATAGGTTAAAGTTAGATACAGTGGGAATTAGTGAAGTTCGGAGGCAGGAGGAACAAGACTTCTGGTCAGGTGAATACAGGGTTATAAATACAAAATTAAATAGGGGTAATGCAGGAGTAGGTTTAATAATGAATAAAAAATAGGAGTGCGGGTAAGCTACTACAAACAGCATAGTGAACGTATTATAGTGGTCAAGATAGACACGACGCCCATGCCTACTACAGTAGTACAAGTCTATATGCCAACTAGCTCTGCAGATGACGAAGAAATTGAAGAAATGTATGATGAAATAAAAGAAATTATTCAGGTAGTGAAGGGAAACGAAAATTTAATAGTCATGGGTGACTGGAATTCGACAGTAGGAAAAGGGAGTAGTAGGTGAATATGGGTTGGGGGTAAGAAATGAAAGAGGAAGTCGCCTGGTAGAATTTTGCACAGAGCATAATTTAATCATAGCTAACACTTGGTTCAAGAATCATAAAAGAAGGTTATATACATGGAAGAATCCTGGAGATACTAAAAGGCATCATATAGATTATATAATGGTAAGATAGAGATTTAGGAACCAGGTTTTAAATTGTAGGACATTTCCAGCGGCAGATGTGGACACTGGCCACAATCTATTGGTTATGAACTGTAGATTAAAACTGAAGAAATTGCAAAAAGGTGGGAATTTAAGGAGATGGGACCTGGATAAACTGGCTGAACCAGAGGTTGTACAGAGTTTCAGGGACAGCATAAGGGAACAATTGACAGGAGTGGTGGAAAGAAATGCAGTAGAAGACGAATGGGTAGCTCTGAGTGATGAATTAGTGAAGGCAGCAGAGGATCAAATAGGTAAAAAGACGAGGGCTGGTAGAAATCCTTGGGCAACAGAAGAAATATTGAATTTAATTGATGAAAGGAGAAAATATAAAAATGCAGCAAACAGGGGAAAGCAGAAAGGTGGAACGAGTATATAGAGGGTCTATACAAGGGCGATGTACTTGAGGACAATATTATGGAAATGTAAGAGGATGTAGATTAAGATGAAATGGGAGATGCGATACTGCGAGAAGAGTTTGACAGAGCACTGAAAGACCTGAGTCGAAACAAGGCCCCGGGAGTAGACAACATTCCATTAGAACTACTGGCGGCCTTGGGAGAGCCAGTCCTGACAAATCTCTACCATCTCGTGAGCAAGATGTACGAGACAGGCGAAATACCCACAGACTTCAAGAAGAATATAATAATTCCAATACCAAAGAAAGCAGGTGTTGACAGATGTGAAAATTACGGAACTATCAGTTTAATAAGTCACAGCTGCAATATACTAACGCGAATTCTTTACAGACGAATGGAAAAACTGGTAGAAGCCGACTTCGGGGAAGATCAGTTTGGATTCCGTAGAAATGTTGAAACACGTCAGGCAGTACTGACCTTACGACTTATCGTAGAAGAAACATTAAGAAAAGGCAAACCTACGTATCTAGCATTTGTAGACTTAGAGAAAGCTTTTGACAATGTTAACTGGAATACTCTCTTTCAAATTCTAAAGGTGGCAGGGATAAAATATAGGGAGCGAAAGGCTATTTACAATTTGTACAGAAACCATATAGCCGTTATAAGAGTCGAGGGGCATGAAAGGGAAGCAGTGGTTGGGAAGGGAGTGAGACAGGGTTGTAGCCTCTCCCCGATGTTATTCAATCTGTATATTGAGCAAGCAGTAAAGGAAACAAAAGAAAAATTCGGAGTAGGTATTAAAATCCAGGGAGAAGAAATAAAAACTTTGAGATTAGCCGATGACTTTGTAATTCTGTCAGAGACAGCAAAGTAATTGGAAGAGCAGTTGAACGGAATGGACTGTGTCTTGAAAGGAGGGTATAAGATGAACATCAACAAAAGCAAAACGAGGATAATGGAATGTAGTCGAATTAAGTCGGGTGATGTTGAGGGTATTAGATTAGGAAATCAGACACTTAAAGTAGTAAAGGAGTTTTGCTATTTGGGGAGCAAAATAACTGATGATGGTCGAAGTAGAGAGGATATAAAATGTAGACTGGCAATGGAAAGGAAAGCGTTTCTGAAGAAGAGAAATTTTTTAACATCGAGTATAGATTTACGTGTCGGGAAGTCGTTTCTCAAAGTATTTGTATGGAGTGTAGCCATGTATGGAAGTGAAACATGGACAATAAATAGTTTGGACGAGAAGAGAATAGAAGCTTTCGAAATGTGGTGTAACAGGAGAATGTTGAAGATTAGGTGGGTAGATCATGTAACTAATGAGGAGGTATTGAATAGGATTGGGGAGAAGAGAAGTTTGTGGCACAACTTGACTAGAAGAAGAAAATCGTAGAGGGAGACCAAGAGATGAATACACTAAGCAGATTCAGACGGATGTATGCTGCAGTAGGTACTGGTAGATGAAGGAGCTTGCACAAGATAAATTAGCATGGAGAGCTGCATCAAACCAGTCTCAGGACTGAAGACCACAACAAGAAACAACATGTTCTGCTGGTTACCGTCATGCTTATCATTAGATTTAAATTGGATGAGAACCTGTCAGTCTAGAAATTTGACTACACAGGCGCCCCACAGGCTTGCTGTGGGCCAAGCCAAAATAATATGAAAACACCTAACACACAAGAGAAATAATGATAACTATTCTAGTTTAGAGAGGGTGTTCATGCAGTAATAAATCTCCAGGATTCGAATCATAAAAGAAGGTAATGATTCATCAGTAGACAAGCGTGACAAGCTCGCAGATCGGTTGGATCGACATAGATCACCGTTCTAGCATTGCAGACAACTGAAGCTGATTCCTCGTGGTGCACCTAGTGTATTTGCATCTTAGTCACCATCGATCGCTTTACGAGGTTTCTGCTCCAGAGATATTGGCAAAAACTGCACGTAACAGTACATGGTTGCTTGCAAGGTGATGGAAATAAACACATCTATCGTGAATATGGTGACACGTACCGCACTTCTGCTGGTCACGAAGTAAAATTTGCCAACAATTGCAGTGAAATGCCATTGAGATTTCTCTCCCACTGTGTGCTTCCTCCGAAAACAAAAGGTCCCTGCAGCCAACTTAACTGGGGGCGTCAAGAACACGAAGTAAATATTTCTGAATTTGAATCGAAAACAGCTGCCAACATGAGTAACGTAGAAGTAATTATCCTCGGAGTAGTGAAGCAACTTAAATCACTTAATAAAAGCAAGTCTTCTGCTCCAGACTGTATACCAATTAGGTTCCTTTCGGAGTATGCTGATGCATTAGCTCCATACTTAGCAGTCATATACAACCGTTCGCTCGACGAAAGATCCGTCCCCAAAGACTGGAAAGTTGCACAGGTCACACCAATATTCAAGAAAGTGAGTAATCCACTAAATTATAGGCCCATGTATTAACGCCGATATGCAGCAGGATTTTGAAAAAATATATTGTTTTCGAACATATTGAATTACGTGGAAGAAAACGGTCTATTGACACGCAGTCAACATGGGTTTAGAAAACATCGTTCAAGCAGAAGTGATTCCTGGCGTTTCCCAAGGTAGTGTTATAGGCCATTTGATGTTCCTTATATATATAAACGATTTTGGAGACAATCTGTGCAGCCGTCTTCGGTTGTTCGAAGATGACGCTGTAGTTTATCGAGTAATAAAGTTATCTGAAGACCAAAACAAACTGCAGAACGATTTAGAAAAGATATCTGAATTGTACGAAAAGTGGCAATTCACACTAAATAACGAAAAGTGTGAGGTCATCCACAAGAGTGGTAAAAGGAACTCGTTAAACCTCGGTTACACGATAAATCAGTCGA
The DNA here is from genome assembly GCF_021461385.2 of Schistocerca piceifrons. Taxonomy (NCBI): domain Eukaryota; kingdom Metazoa; phylum Arthropoda; class Insecta; order Orthoptera; family Acrididae; genus Schistocerca; species Schistocerca piceifrons. The sequence goes on along the minus strand of NC_060139.1, from coordinate 1,019,794,864 downwards.
ATCTAAAAGTCGTAAATTCTACTAAATACCTAGGTATAACAATTACGAACAAATTAAATTGGAAGGAACACATAGAAATTGTTGTGGGGAATGCTAACCAAAGACTGCATTTTATTGGCAAGACACTTAGAAAATGTAACAGACCTGCTAAGGACACTGTTACTCTATGCTTGTTCGTCCTCTTTTAGAATACTGCTGCGCGGTGTGGGAACCTGACCAGATATGACTGACAGAGTATATCGAAAAAGTTCAAAGAAAGGCAGCACGTTTTGTATCATCGCGAAATATGGGAGAGAGTGTCACAGAAATGATACAGGATTTGGGATGAACATCATTAAAAGAAAGGCGTTTTTCGTTTGGGCTGAATCATCTCACGACATTCCAATCACCAAATTTCTCCTCCGAATGCGAAAATATTTTGTTGATACCGACCTACATAGGGAGGAACGATTACCATCATAAAATAAGGGAAATCAGAGCTCGTATGGAAAGATACAGGTGTTCATTCTTTCCGCACGCTATACGAGGTTGGAACAATAGAGAATTGTGAAGGTGGTTCGATGAACCCTCTGCCAGGCACTTAAATGTGATTTGCAGAGTATCCATGTAGATGTAGATGTAGATGCCGATCTTCATTCTTTCTGTTGAGGGTCGGTTCAATTCACGCGCAGGTTGGTGTTCCTAGGGACTGTCGGATTGGTGTCTCTACGCACAACCGTTGCGTCGGCTTGAATAAGAACAGACTACTACTGGCTTATGTTTCTTGATACTTAAATGATTAGTTATCACTAAAGTTGCTTCGCCGCGCCATTCGATTATCTTCTACCTAGGCAAACTATCGGTGGCTTCAATTGACTTGGGAAAATTCTTTCTCACGTATAACTAAGCAGATTGAGTTCAATGTCTACAGCCCCGTGCTTCCTACAACTGAACTCGTTACAGCATAAGCAGTGTTTATGTGTGGTAGGAATGCGGTTTTAATATTATTTTACGCTCCCTCTTTGTCATGCGACTGGACAGCTATCTGCTGGTCAGCTATACTGTTTTCGCTACGTGCTCTAAACGTCTCCGAAAGATCCTGTGTTAGAATACAACACTTCAAGCTTTATTTTCAGTATGGTGATACTTGTGGATAGGACATCAAGAACGGTTTCTAGCTACATTTGGTGGAGCAAAGTACCTTACCCCTGCCGGGTAAAGTAATACGCCACATAAAGAAATGTTATTTTCAACCGCTGTTGGCACGTGCATTAGTGTTTCGGTACTTAATTTTAAGTAAAAGTGCTAACGCCAGGCCATGCTTCGAATACAATGATTAAGCTGTTTTACTGCAAAATGTAAGATTGCCCTCATATGTCTGCCCACGCATTAAATATACGGGTGGAGTTTTTATTCCCTGTTGCATATAATATTGCAGTAAGCCCTCGCTTCGTCTGTCCTATTTGGTGCTAATAATGATTTGTTTTTAAATTCTTAGTTCTCGAATAATTTTAATAAATTTCGCTGCCGGACCTCATAAATGAAATGCATGTTCTATCCCGCATCGCGGAAAAAATGTTAGAGCTCGTTGGCGAATAAGCCCGCAGGTAAAAGCACGATGCTGAGTATACCATAATATTAATTGCAAACAGAGCTGAAGGCTCTTTAATTGACCTTACGCATCATATAAGGTGGTCCGAAGGTCATCTCCTAATTAGAAGTCGACGTTTGATTCTGAATAGTCAAAGACGACTTTTTTATTGTATCACAAAACACTTTGTACGCGAACAGAATGAGCAGTCAGTAACTGCAGTCAGCAATGATCAAGCCCCAATAAAGGAATCGATCAATGAGTCAATGGAGTGAGAATGGCCTCTTAAACGAAATTCGAGGTACAATCCGTTTCATACGAGGATTGATCAAAAATACGGGAAATGATATTTTTAGCAACAACTGCTAACGATATAACCATTTGATTTAATTTTTCCGATGGCCTGATCATTTGAGAAAGTCAGCTTCAAGTTGGAATACGCTCTGCCTTGTCAGTCGGCGTCCAGAGACGTTAGACTGAGATTGTATTTACCGTGTTTGTCGCACCTCATGGATTTCGAACAACGGGTTAAATTTAAGTTTCTTTTCAGGTTGCAAAGAAGGCTCAAAGAACCTCATGAAATGTTGAAATTGATGTTTGACGGTAATGCTGTAACTCCGAAGACTGTTGAAGTGGTGTGAGCAATTTAAAATCATAAATAAGTAGGTAGGAGAGGAGCAACTTTCCTGGCGTCCTTTAACGTCAAAAACAAAAGAAAACGTGCAAAAAGTGAGAAAAACTGTTCCTTCAAACAGTCGAATAACTATTAGAGAGATTGCCGAAAGCTTCTCGTACGTGTTCGTGGAAATCATTTTAACGGATAAATTGCCAGTTAGATAAGTGACTGCAAAAATTGGTCCCTGGCCTTCGAATCTTGAACAGAAGGAAAATCATGTGCGAATCAGCAAGGAGCTGAAGGATCGATTCCATTCAAATCCGGACTTCATGTCCGAAAGTGTGGCTTGAGATGATTCTTGGGCCTACGGGTATGACCTAGAGATGAAAATTCACAGTTCGCTATTGAAAACCCGTGATCTCCTCGCTTTGAAAAGGCACGTCATCCAAAATCGAATATCAAAATCATGCTCATTATTTTATTGCGATACTGAGAGCATAGATCGATTAGAGTTCATTTCTAGGAGAAAACTGTAAACGTCAATTTTTACAAGGGCGTACTACAACGCTTGCGAAACGATGTACGGAGGAGGAGACCAGAAAAACGGGCTAATGGCTTCCTTCTTCACTATGGCAATGCTCCGTACCACATCTTACGTGTTCATATCCGCCTTATTCACCATATGTAGCATGCGACTTCTGGTTCTCCCCAGAAATTAAATCGGTGCTGAAAAGAAAATGTTTTGACCCCATCGCCGGCACTGAGAGGGCCACGACAGAGCAGCTGAACGCTCTTCCAAGACAAGTCTTGCACAAAATGTTCTAGTTATGGATACAATGTTGGGATAAGTGCGTTGCTACCCAAGGACTGCACTTTGAAGAAGATTAAATCGAATTCTGAATAAGCTAATTACTTTGTTTTTAATAAAATTATTCATCTACATCACCATATATTTTAATCGGACCTCGTAGTGCGCAATGAATCAGCGAGTCCATGCGGTAAGTAACACTACAGTCTAATAAATACAGTGACGACTCTCTCTGATGCCGTTTGACAGCTGAAGAGTCATTAGCGCTCCTAGTGGTGAGGAAGCAGTAACCTTCGTTGTAAATATAAGCTTTTTTTAAAAATAATTTTCTACTTAACTAACAAAATAGTAGTATTTTTTTAGTTCCATGCGTTAGCAAATTACCAGTAGACATGAATTATCGTGAAATATACGTAAAACAGAGGAATCACACTGATTCAACTTATTCAGAAAGCAATACTTTCGATTGCATGTATATCTGCAGCTTACTCTGCCTAAATGAAGAGAATATAAACACATATCTCATGCATGAGACGCCTACATTACTGTTGATGTTGTTATTATCACAGGCACTTTCCTTGACACGTAAAATTTTTTTATGAAGTATTCACCCATACTTACAACTCACTCGACTTTCTATTACACAAGTATTTTCTTTAAATGTAATTACTTTTGTTTCAAAACCGAATGTGTTCAAGGTTCTTGCCTTTTGTAACTCATATTTAGCAACAATTCTGGAATTTAAGCTACAGGTGTGGCAGCTTATTTAGCACGTTAAACAATGTACGTATTACATTCCATATCGATTTCTTACGTTCCACATTCTCTAGTTTGGCTGAAAGTGCAGCGAACAAATTTCCACTTTGTTTGGTAGGTATACGACGTCTTTCTGCAAGAGGTGAGGTCTTCTGATGTTTACCGCCAGTTTTTGTTATTAAAGGAAACGACATTATTCAGTAAATATATGTACATTACAACACAATGGTAAATAAACCGTCCTATACTGTACTGTTTCCTACCTCCCAGGGTCCTTAGGAAACCAAAGAATGACAAATGTTGTATCATTTTTTAGTTATTATCGATTTTTATAGCACTACGTACGCTTCCTATTGTGAAAACTGTGTTACAAAGCAGTATAAACGTTAGTACCTGCACTCATCCGATATCGTATTCAGAAGTGTCGCTTGTTGGATGCTTGGGGTAACAAAAGTGAGATGAAGTGTCGGGATTGTTATGCTAGCCTGTGCTAACACGGAACGTTATAACAGCAACGTGTTGTAGCTTCTCTGGACGACCATCAAATCACAGATATAACTACTGAGCTTGATGGGAACCTGTGAATTCCTTCCGGAAAAAGTAGCGTGCTCGAATGATACACTACCCTATACCACAGACCTGGATGACGCCTCACATCACGTAGGTACACTCTAGTGCTGTTTTATGCGACTTTTGAGACTTTCAATCTGTCTTCTTTTAGAATGTAGGATGAACGATCTTGTTTCAAGATTCTTTTAGGAATAACAGTGACTTTTAAAATTCATGGTGTTTTGTTATTTACTGGTGTCAGAAAATACAGATTTTCAAAAGAATGAAATAACATTTCACATTTCTTACCTACAACTCCTGTGGGAGGCAATACCTTCTCAACAGGCACCGCCCAATCTCCCCCATCCCAGCAGCAGTCTGAAAGGCGTGCAGTCTCATGGGGGCTGGTAGCCAGAGGTGTTCCGGAGAAGGAAATCCACTCACGTACACCGGTAACTGTTCCCTCGAGTCGGCTCCCTCTCACCCTCCCCACACCCTCTCTTAAACACACCCCGTTACGGTGATAGATGTCAGGCTGGTACCGACCGAGCAGGACTCCACCCCTATTCCAAGCCAGTACAGCACGTAGCACGCACGCCCCCGTTCTGCAGTGAGAGCACGCACCTCTCTGATGTTTTATCAAATCGCAGCGCACAAGAAAGACTTCAAGTGCGTCGTGCCATCAGCACCTACTCTGAATTCAGTGTATATAAAGAAGGAACTCACCTGTAGAAATACCATTGCTATAGCAGTCAAATAAAGAGACAATAGCTTTCACACTTATTACCGCTTACTGTTTCCTTGACGACCTCTAGGTGCGTATCACAGCCTTGTTTAATTTGAAGTAGAATAATGTTCCACCTGGCTATTATTTTTAAAAGAGTATTCTGTTAAGGACTACCAGCTAGTTTCGAGTGTTACTCATTCTCAAAAGCTCTATTTACAAGGATACATCTGTTATGAACTTAAGATGGAGTTAGTAGTTCTAAACGAAAGGATGATTAAAAAAAAGACAGCATCATGAAAAGGATGTTGTCTATCGTACTGTGTCTTTGTTTTGAGAAAATCTGCTTGTGACTGTAGTTAATTAGTTACCCGTATATTCATCTAAAGATTATCTACAAAATGATATCACATATGTCATCTGATCTGAAAAGGAAATATTAAAAAATGACAAAATAATGCATACAGTAATAATATCTCATCAAAAAGTACTTTAACATTGTTCATTTGTACCACATCGGTGGTCACAGCCCACATAAACACATACAGGATTGCACTACACACACACACACACACACACACACACACACACACACACACACACACATTAAATGAACGACATGCTTTAGCTTTAAGAAGATTTATATTACGACAAATTCGTAGTTTCAAACTGCATGCTTCACCAGTAAAGGAAAAAAGAAACTTTCTTAAGATCTATTTATAGCGTAAAACCGATAGAGTGGCGGAGCGTCTAAATGAGTACATAGATACGTACTGTACTGGGCAACAATTGAAGCAAAGAGAACGTAGAGGACGCTAGCGTAGCTCCGACTCGTTTTGGAGCCTCCTCTCGTTTCGGGCTCACCGCCACGGCGGAAAGACAGGGTGAAACTGCAACCCCCATGGTAGATAGCTCCCATACCACAGTGAAACATTAATGGGTTCACAACACACATACAGGATCTGAAACTGTTAGCACAGGAACACCTTCTGTGCCTGTGTCTGCAGGAAATGCATTTTAAAGCATCTGATGCTCCTCTGCCTTGGGACTACACACTGTCACAAGGATGATCTCACTGGGAAAAGAGCCAAAGGAGAGGTCGCTTTGTTTGTCGATACTACACAGCACTCCTGTGGTTTCCCACTAGCTGCTGACTTGCAAGGCATTGCTGTTGAACTTCGCAAGTGGCAGAGGATTACTGCTTGCTCGCTTTATTTACCTCTGTATGATGCGATTGAGTCGCAGGCTCTACAGAACAGCTCGCCTGACCATTCTTCCTACTGGGAGACTTCAATTCCCTTTACATATGATGGGGCGCGAGCTACTCTTGCCCAAGAAGTCATGATGTGTCAGGAGCTGTGCAATCTGAATACAGGGAGTCCGATTCATTCCTCGGCTGCCAGTGGCTCATCCCCAGCCATCGACCTCTCTTTCTGCTCTCCCGCTCTTTCAGGCTCAGCCCAGTGGGAAGCAACTGATGAGCTTCATTCCAGTGACCACTTTCCACAGTGGATCCACCTATTTATTGGAGAAGTGGTTGAACAAAAGGAGTCGAAATGGATGGTCAGCAGGGCTAGATGTACGCTGCTCTAGCCATTTGGCTGTGTTTGAACACTGTGACAGCGTCCAGGAATGAGTGGATCACGCGCGTGATGTGTTACACTGCTGATTTATCCACCCCAAAGTCTTCAGGTCATATTAGAAGGCATTCTGTACCTTGGCGGACAGACGAAGCTATTCAGTGACAGGGGACAGGTTCGTGGCTCTTCGACAGTTTAAATGCCGCCCAACAGTAGACAGTCTCACCGTATTTAGAGTCGCAAGGGCCAAGGGACGAAGAAGCAAGGAACGAGAGCAAGAATAGGTCATTGCCAGCGTTTCTGGTCGCCATAAAGTGTTCCGTTTGTTCTATGAAAGTATGGGAAGCCATCCGGAGGATTTGCAGTAAACACAGTCGTTTACCAATAGCAGCAGTGCTGAAACAGAGGTGCCCTGCAGACAACACCTGGAGACATCACTCAGGCGATGACAGAGCGTTTTGCAAAAACTATTGCCAATGTCAGCCTGGTCCCGGCGTTCCTCCACTGCAGTTCGACAGTAGAGAGGTGCAAATTGGACTTCAAATCCAACCGTTCTTAGTTTTTTTTTTTTTTTTTTTTTTTTTTTTTTTTTTTTTTTTTTTTTTTTTTTTAATAGAGGTGGAGCCCCTCCACGCCCACACCGGCATGATGGCCAACACAAAAGGTCTACTGCCATCTCTGCATAAGGGTTAGTATTCACTAAAGTGAGGTGTCGCAGGATGTGGGTACTGCGATGTTTGCGTACGTCTGGTTAGGATTAACCATTAATACGCGCTCATCTGGAGATAGATTGGTCGAAATCTGACGAAGGGTAGCGGTTTGAAGGGCAGAGGAAAAAAAGTGCCAAAGCAAGAGCCGAGGGAAAAAAACCTCTGCGAAAGTTAGGTCGGGCGGCTAGAGCAGTAGCGGTTGTCTTGCTGCCTGCGATGGGTTGTGCAAGGATAGGCTTTGTTAGTAGTGGGTATCATGCATGTCGATACCTTGACGTTGTGCGTTTGTGGTGCTCGGCGGCTGGCGCTGGGTGCTGGTACAGAGTCCTCGTTCAGCGTCCTGCAACCTGCAACAGTTAGGTTTGTTATCGGTCTTGTGTCCGATAGCTCATATACCGGAGGCACAGTGTGAGGGAGTGTTGGCAGATTTTTCGTGCTTCTGTGGGCGAGCTCGTCGGTGTCCCTGCTGTGGCCTGTTGGTCGGCTCTAATAGCAGCTGTTAGTTGCCAGTCAGTGTTGATGATATGCAGGGGCTTACCGGCGTTTGTCGCTGTTTGCGTATGTTAGTTTACCATAGGTGGTTATGCCCTAGCTAGCAGTGTCTTTGGCCGCTTGTGTTTCCACCTGTGGTTGTGATCGTAGTTTCCCAGAGTGAGGATGAAAGGTTTTTAGTCATATATCTCTCCTTTTTCCACGTGGGAGATGGAATGGAGTCGTAACATTGCACCCGCTCACGACTAAATCCGGTTCTGCGTGCTTCGACGTTTGCCACTAGCGTCAAAGGAAATCCTCCGTGAATGTTTGAATCTCATCCGGCAGACAGGCAACTTAACCAACTCGTGGAGTGAGGCAATTCTGATGCCTCTCTTCAAACCATCAAAGGACCACACATATCCAAGTCGTTACTGAAACGTCGTCTGAACGAGCTGGGCGGGAAAGACCCTGGAGCACATGGTTAACCGTCACCTGGTCTGGTTGTTGGAGACCAGGAAACTCATTGGCCTCTCTCAATGTGGATTCCGGAGATTGTCGACAACCTGACCCTACTAGAGGCGGCTGTTCAGCAGGCTTACCTGTGGAAACAACACTGTCTTGGTATATTCTTCGATACCGGTAAGGCGTACGACAATACATAGAGACAATATTCTCGTGCAACTCCATCAGTGAGGCTTTCGTGGCCACCTCCCCATTTTCAGACTCTCCTTCCTGTCTACCCGCTTTTTTAGGTCTCGAGTAGGTGACAAGCTGTCATATCTTTTGAGTAGAAGAATGGTGTTCCTCGGGTAGTGTTCTAAGTGTTAACTTCTTTGCCATAGACATAACCAATAGTACGTCTACGCTAAGGAGTCATGTGTAGTGCTCCTTACTTGCAGGCGATTTTACTATTTTCTGTTCCTCCACCAGTGTTGTAACAGTGACTTGTCAGTTGCAACTTAAAGCGCGAAGATTAGAGGAGTGGCCTGCAAAGACAGATTTTCAGTTTTCTTCAGATAAGTATGTGTACGTTCATTTTAATCGTTCTCTACGTCTTTTTAGTTTACCTGAGTCTCGCACGACGGACACCCTCTACATTTTAAAGACACAGTGAGTGAGGTTTCTGGGCCTTATTTTTGACTTAAATTATCGTAGTTACCACACCTGAGGGACCTGAAAAGTCCAGAAGGCGCTGAATAACATGAAGTGCCGTAAGCACGGGTGTTGGAGAGCAGACAGGGCTTCTCTGCTCCATTTTGATATAGCTTTTGTGCGTTCGCGGATAGACTATGGATTTACAATGTACGTGTCAGTGAGGCTTTCTTACCTGAAGATTATTGACGTTATCCACCATAAGGGTTTTCGGCTCGACACAGGTGCTTACAAGACCAGCCCCATCCTCAGTCTCTGTGCTGAGGCTTGACAACCGCCACTCACAATCCAGTGGCAGCTTCTCGTGGCGCGACAGGTATATAGTTCCTCGCAGCCCAGACTTCACCCGCATACTGTACTGTTTCTCTACCGCCTCTGAAACGAGCAACAATGCCGTTTGGGACCCGCGTGCAGCCTATACCGGAGACACTAGGTGTGGAGCAAGTAAAACCCAAAATCCAGTATTTCAAACGTCTGCAACCATGGCAGCTGCAGAGGCACAGTGTAATTTTATCTTCGGTATAGTACGGGAGAGATTGCGTTCCAGCTTCTGTTTTTAATGCGACATTTTCTGACATTTTAAACGAGCACCACAACTAAGTAGCTGTTTATACGGATGGGTCTAAACAGGGGTCTCTGGTGGTTGTTCTGTTGTTTTCCTGGATGGTGTCCACAAGGTCCGACTGCCTCAAGACTTTAGTCTTAGATGCAGAATTACGTGCGTTCTTGCGGGCACTGGAGCAGATGAGACGTTCAGTTGCTAAATTCCTTCTCTGTTCCGATTCTCTGAGTGACCTTCACTCTCTCTAGCGTCTATACACATAAAAGGATATTTATGGCTCAGAAACGGGCGGTTCGGGCAATAAGTGGTGTAAGTTCACGAACCTCTTGTCGACCTCTGTTCACCAGTCTGGATATTTTGACAATGGCCTCTCAGTATATATACATTTCTTTTTAACAATGTAGCTTATTCCCAAGAATAAGCAGCTTTCACTCCGTTAATACGCGGCAGAAATCAAACCTGCAATTGGATCGGACTTACTTAACTCTTATGCAGAAAGGTGTGCAGTATAATGCTGCATCCATTTACAATAAGCTACCATTACAATTCAAAAATCTTAGCAGTAACCCACGCGCTTTCAAATCGAAAGTGAAGAGTTTCCTCATTGATTACTCCTTCTATTATGTCGAAGATTCATTGAAAAATTAAGCTGATTCTTGTTGTATTGTTGATTGCGTTTGCTTAAACTTATGGCTTGTCTTTTTTCGGTTTCATAAACATTTTATTTTTCTCTGTTACGTTGTAATTTCATGTACTGACACGATCCATGATCTTGAAGATTTGCTCCTCGATTTTGTCCTACGGAGCTTGACGTGTAAAAAAATAGTGAAAGAGATAAAGTAGTCCATAATATCCAGGACGCCAGCCTGAAAATGCAACAACTGGGGAAGGAGGTGTCTTTCCGCTGGGTACCAGGCGACATGGGCATTGTGGGGAACGAGGGGGCGGCTCTTGCAACCAAGGAGACGTGTCGTGACCCTCAGTTCATTCACTGTGCCATACGTCTGCATGGTGAGGTCCCGCTGTTGAATACGAGAATCTTGCGTGGACGAGTGGCTGGAAGTGACTGGCAACAAACTTCGCCTAGTAAAGCGTACAATGCGACCGTAGTGTATCTCCTTCCAGCCACATCGAAGAGACGAGGTGCTACTTACTTGTCTTCCAATAGGCCACAGCTGTATGACACATAACTTCTTTCTGTAGCAAGAGGACCCTCCAGAGTGCGGATCTTGTGGCGTGCAGGTAACTGCGCGGCGTGTTTGCCGACGGGTCTGGTTAAAGTTTTAAAGTTTTGTGAATTGTCCAACATTTTTCCCAAGATTTTAGTGACATCTTTTAATAACAGGGTGACTGGCTCACCCATATCTTTTGTATGTGGTCAGCCAGTGATATTTCCCTCTGTCTTTCTGTTAGCTCCTCTGTCGTTTCACTTATGTTTTAATCTCCTTCGGCGAGTGCCCGTAAATTACACACACACACACACACACACACACACACACACACACACACACACACACACACATACATACATACACACGCACACACACACGAGCACGCGCGCGCTCCATTCGTGAACAGCATTCCAGGGGGTGTTTTCCAACAGGGTAACGCTCTCCCACATACCGCTGTTATAGCCCAACAGGCTCTACATAGTGTCGATATGTTGTCTTGGCCGGCTCGATCACCAGATGTGTCTCCAGTCGAACGCATATGGAAATTCATCGGACGACTTCTCCAGCGTCATCAAGCAACATCATTAACTGTCCTGTTTTGACCCACCAAGTGCAACAGACATGGAACTCCACTCCACAAACTGACATCCGGCAATGTATGCACATTTGCATGCTTACATTGAACATTCTGCAGGGTACACCGGTTATTAATGAACCAGCATTTCACATTTGCAATGGTTCATTTCGTGCTTACATTAGCATGTGTTGTTTCAACGACAATCACTTAGCTGTGTGACCCAGACAAATGTATTCCCGAAATTTTAATACTCTACATGAATTATGTTTCGGTGTGGCGACTTTTTTTCCGTCAGTGTATGTCCCTTATTCTATGTACAAGGGACTACGAGAGTGTTTCCGATACTTTGTACTGTGTAACTATTCCGTATGAGTGATTTGCGAAGGTGGATTCACATCCTATCTTCTTACTTTTCAAAACCACCTGACATTTCTTATTTTTGTCATTTGCCATTACTTCGCTAGAGCACGATGTAAGTTATATATTCTTTCGGTAATGTTACTGAAAATATCTAAGTTTGTTTTTTTATCTTCTTTGTGTATCCACCATATTATGAATTAACAGTGATACTTCCAGACCTACTTCAAAATGACCTGATGTAAAGGCTGAAATTGGCTGAAGACTTAATAAAGATCTTATTAGTTACTGCAGCTGATTTTCATTAATTAAACATACCGTATTGGAATCAGCAAGTTGGTATTATCCATCGTTTGGTTGTAATAGTCTTCAGTGGCCATGTTTACATGTAGAATTATCCGTCAAAGATCCTGGGGATATGATGTTATAGGATAATTAAGCCATGGCCTTTTATTGGAGAATGAGAGCTGTTAATTACTAAATAATGTCAGTTTGTTACTGTACCAAGAGCTGTTTGTCATTTCATCTGCAGACGTATCGACGAGTTTCGTTCCTTATTTGAAGCTGATGAGTCAGTTATATTTGCATAAGTTACAACCTGTTCAAGTGTGTTGTCTCACACCTCCCTAAGTGCTGAATTGCAAAAACTGTATTCAGAATCGATTTCCGTTAAAGGCACAATTTTTCAGATTGTATGTTGTCCTCCTTTCTGTAAACAGTGTACCAAGCACGTTACCAACATACGGCTAAACATACTAAGTATGTCAAGGAAGGGGTGTACTAAAGGGGGATAATATATGCCCTTCGCAGAACTGATTCTTAGCTTCCATATGAAATAGATCGCTTACAGAATATTTACGTTAACTCTGCTGGAACAGATCTTAGCTGCACGTGAATGGCATTCATATCGGAAGGAATTAAGAGCCAGTATAGAAATGTATACAAATGAGGGCAGTATGAATGGTTTCTGATTTGGATGAACGTTCCAGCAGATGAGTAATAGGCATCTTCATATTTCCCTGGGAGCGCATTTTTATGCACACAAAAAGATCGAAACATTAAGAACGGATCAATAACACCTCGAAAAAAGGCTTAAGAGTTTCAATTTTTCCAAACTTCATCCATGAGCGTATTGTGACTTAACAAGAAAATTAACTATGGTGATTTGTTCAGTACAAATACTGTAGGTTTTACACATGCAGTGTGCATTACAAACAGAACAAAAATGATTGAAATCGACAAGCAGCACCAGCTCATTATAACATTGCCATTACCCAAACCACTTACATGGATGACATCGATTTCGTCTGTAATTATACAGTGAGTCTGAGTATATAACGCCGGCCGCGGTGGTCTCGCGGTTCTAGGCGCGCAGTCCGGAACCGCGTGACTGCTACGGTCGCAGGTTCGCATCCTGCTTCGGGCATGGATGTGTGTGATGTCCTTAGGTTAGTTAGGTTTAAGTAGTTCTAAGTTCTAGGGGACTGATGACCACAGCTGTTAAGTCCCATAGTGCTCAGAGCCATTTGAACCATTTTTTTTTTTTTTGAGTATATAACAATGTTTTATCACAGCAAGTCATGCAATTTTCTACTTTGCGTAAATGATCTTATCAGTAACTGACTGTGGTGTCCGAAAATGAAAGTCCAGGAGATCTCACTGTGTCAATAAGATGAGACGTAACAATTTTAAAAGAATCGTGTTCTGTGGTGTATTAACAAGTTACATTTCGTCCATTACTCTCGGCCAGAGAACCCCCATGAAGATATCAATCCAGCAGCGTGAGGAAATTGGCGGCTCAGTAGGAACAGTTTCCGTCTCCGAGAAGGCGGGGTTCCGTTATGTTGTGATACGAGCGCTCGCGTGAAACTGATAGACACCTACGAAGTCACAGGTGTAGTCTTATGTTGGTGAAGTAAAATCCAGCATATTGCAAACTTGCTCATCGTATCTCCCTACAGTCAGGAGCAAATTTCGCATTCCTACACATTCTTGCCTTATTTGATGAGAGTCGATACAGTGTCTACCGAGGGCGGTTCACCAAAACGACTATGAAGGGAGGAAAACGAAGGTCACGAAGATCAGAGTTTCACACCTGCTACTTAATAAATATATAAAGCTAACATCGTAAACTTCATGCCGTCCATGGCGGACTTTCGTAAGCAACTGCAGCTGTTTATGACAATAAAAGTTCCAATAAAACAGTAATCTGCGTCAGTCACTCTTTTATTTCACCCTACTATGCTTTACGAGAGTTTGCACTCCCATCTATAGATGCAACAATAATGCTGCATTTGTGCTAACTGGATCCAGTCAGTTGCTTGTTGTGGTTTCATTTCGCTACAAAAATGTATAACAGGCAGTTGTTAGCGTAATATGGGACTAAAATTATAAATTTTAAACGGTGATAGAGATACTTAAGTGTGTTCCAGTGAGCATAACCCTGCAGTCATAAATATACGTTGTTAATTTGTCTCATAGAACACAAACCAATGATACACACAAACCACAAATTATAACGCTATAAGATATACTGCCTTAGTTAGAAAGAAATAAACAGAAACATAAATAAGAACAACAAGGAAACATACGCTAGGACAGTATGGCTTCCCTACTTTGGTACCATTTCACAAAAAACTGCTAATGTATTGAGACCGTACAACGGAAGAGATACTTTCTTCGCCAACAATTAATCAGTTCATTGACTCCCGCACAATGCAAAAACCAGGTGTAAGCAAGATAAAATACAACCAGTACCCCGTACAACATGTCGTCAGACTGGATGAAGATTTCGAACTAGACTCAAAGAACATATGAATGGATTTAGATACAACATACCCAATAAATCTACCACAGCTAAACACGTTCAGGACACAGGGCTTTGATAGCATAGAGGACAATTTAATAATACTTCACAAAATAAACAATAGGTATAAACTCAATCTTTATGAACAATTTGAAATTTTCATTCACAATAGAAAACATAGTCAGAACACAGTAAATGAAAAAGCTGAGATAGGGGCAGTCAGTTCCTTTAAGAGCTTTGCGGATATACTAAGTGATGCGTTATAACTCTGTCCACTTTCTTCTTCCTCAGTGACCTTAATAAAAGATAACTGCAGAAGCACTGTACAAAACCAGTTACAATTAGATTACGCCAATACTGAGCACGCAAATTTTGCATTTTTGTATTTTTGATTGTACTTTTATTTTTATTTGCAACTTTACTGTCATGTATTTGCAATAACAAAACTTCTAACAAGTTGTTGTAAGGAATAAAATAATTTTATAATCTATTGCATCTATTGTCCGCAATTTAAATAAGTAGAATTTCTGAAACCAGGCACTGTATCTTTACGCCGTTATAATCTTTCGCTTGTTTACGTTATTGATTCATGTTCTGTGAGACAAATTCAGTTAAAAACGTATATTAATGACTAACCACAGGGTTTTGTGCGCTGCAACAGACTGCAAGTAACTTTATCACCGTTCAAAATTTATAATCTTAGTGCCATATTACGCTAACAAGTGATTGTGACACGTTTTGTGGCAAAATGAAACCACAAGAAACTACTGGCTGCATTCAGACAGCAAATATGTAACATAATATCATTGCCCCACCTGAAGATGAAAGTGGAAGCTCTCGAAACTCGTGTTGGGATGAAATAAAAAGAGTGAATGACGCAGATAATGTTTTATGTGAACTTTTAATATTGTAAAGTTAGGTTCCCCGCAAAAGTTCGGTGAGGTAATATCGGCACTGCGTTCCTCAAATGTCAAATGTAACATAAATGTAAAGCATCAGGTTATAAAGCTGCTCGGATATGCGGTAAAGTACTGCGATCAAGAGCACAGAAAAAAAGAGAGAGGCCAGAAGACTTCGCCTTCCCCAGTACACCCTTTGATTACGCTATCGCTTAACAAACTCTGCTTATCCTCGAAGCGGCACGCTGATCAAACGCTCACAGCCGAGGGCTCTTTTGTTTCTCCTCTGTAGGACAATAAACGCGACGTGGGCGTGTCAACGAGAACTCCGCAACCGTTCGGCAAACGGGAGCACACGTGCGCGAAAAGTGCTGACGCTTCGGTCCCCTGCAGTCTTCCACGTGAGGAGCCCTTTGATGTATACAAAGCCCGCATATAACGAGGGTTACTTCATTAAAGAGATACACACAAACACGCACTGTTCTTTTGTTATTATTTTATTATTTATTTTGCATATCTCTTTAGTCCCTCCACACAGTCTCCCTTATTTGCATCGATTGGGTTCCAGGGACTGGGAACGGTGAGTTGGCACCGTGGTTTTTTCTCTGTATCATTCAACATGGGTGAACCTAAGCGGCCTTATTTAAAGGACCCTAGGTCACTGGGGCTCTAAATGTTCACGTGACAGCGTGTATCTAGTGTTACACTGCTGCCAAGAGTCTCTCCGAACAACTGGACTAAAACCTGAGATTCCAAGGAATAAGGAATTGTCCTTGCTTTTCAAGGTCCGGATACACGAGAACGGGTTCGCTGCGTGTATCACCTGCAATATGTCGCTCTCATCGACTTCTCCAAACAAGAGCGAATTACCGACCAATTTGAAACTATTTCGGACATTCCTTTTCGACTATAACAAGTGGATTGCTGTGTCTGTCAATTATTAACAACAAAGTGACGAGACCAGGAGTATCAACTGAAATTTGGGTGTGGATGAAAAGGAAAGCGGTCGTGTCATTTTGAAGTTTACCACTTCGGAAATTGACTTAATTTTTAACAGTTTAGTTACAACAGCTTTTTCTTTGGTTCTCCTGACCTTATTAATAATGGAAAGGAAAATTAATTCTCTTTTTGTTTACTATCAGTTTGGCTTTTAGAAGTAAAGGCACCAGAGAGGCAGTTTTGAGTTGTATTGATAATGGAAGCCAGAACACATTCATAGGCTCTGTGGACCCAGAAATGGCGCTCGTCAGTACAAAATAATAAAAGAAAAATTGGTCTGAGACATAGGGAAAGACAAGTGATAAGCAGTGTGTATAAGAACCAAAACAAGAACAAAAATGTAAGAACAAGAAAAAAGAGCTCGGATTAGAAATAGTGTAAAACGGGGATGCAATTCAGTCTATACAGTGAAGAAACAACGATGCAAATAAAGGAAACTTGCCGCGGGGGATTAGCCGAGCGGTCTGGGGCGCTGCAGTCATGGACTTTCCGGCTGGTCCCGCCGGAGGTTCGAGTCCTCCCCCGGGAATGGGTTTCTGTGTTTGTACTTAGGATAATTTAGTTTAAGTAGTGTGTAAGCTTACGGACTGATGACCTTAGCAGTTAAGTCCCATAAGATTCCACACACATTTGAACATTTGAAAGGGAACTTTCCATTGTGAGGCTAAATTTCAGGCTGAAAGGATATCATTGAAAAGATTTGTTGGTGATATGGCTACCCTCGGCGTGGAAAGGAGGATGAATTAACGGCCTATTGAATAGACTGTACAAAATCGAAGAAAGGTGGAAGTAATGACGAGAAGCAAAAATGGTTCAAATGGCTCTGAGCACTATGGGACTCAACTGCTGAGGTCATTAGTCCCCTAGAACTTAGAACTAGTTAAACCTAACTAACCTAAGGACATCACAAACATCCATGCCCGAGGCAGGATTCGAACCTGCGACCGTAGCGGTCTTGCGGTTCCAGACTGCAGCGCCTTTAACCGCACGGCCACTTCGGCCGGCGATGAGAAGCAGAAGTGAAATTAGCGATAACTTTAACGTTAAAATTGGCGACAACGAAGTAGACGAAGTTAACAAATTCTTTTACTGTGCATGCAAAGTAGCGCTTCATAGGCAAAGAAAGGAGGACATAAGAAACGGGACAGCACAGACAAAGAAGACATTATCGACAAATCGAGTCAGTTAGCATCAATACAGGTCTTAATCTGAGGAAGAAGCTTCTGATGGGAGTAAAGCAGTTTATCAGAGTGAATCACGGACTGTGGAAAAACTAATAACGAAGAGTAGTGAAACGTTTAAGATAATGCGCTAAAGAAGGCTGTTGAAAATTAAGTGGACAAATAAGGATTTAGGAGGCTCTACATCGATTCTGTGAAGAAAAGATTTAACAAAAATCACTGACAAGTAGAAGGGAAAGATTTTAAGACAGCGTTAGAGGGAATTATGGAGAGTAAAAGCTATATAGGAAGACAGAGACGTATCCACCCAGCAAGTAATTGAAGACATACGGTGGCAGGAGAGGAATCCGTAGCGGGTAGCGTCCAACCAGCCAGAAGGCAGGTGATTTAAAAAAATATTGGCAGTGAACATGTTTCTCTGTAGGCTGACATGTCTCTTGGGAAAAGTACAGTGGAAATGGATTAGATGTGACTCGGGTCCTGGAGCTGTTGCAGTCTGGGTGCCAATGACCTGTCGCACAACTATGGTGTGCTCGGCCTGAACGGTAATGATTCGTTCTAGTAGGGCAACCTCGGCTGCAGGTCGCTTTGCAACAGATGACGCGTCGCCTGAGTTTCCTCTTAGGTGGATACGGAACAGGCGCCATTGACCCTTACATATATCGAAATGTACTGGGTGCAAGAACCATCCACTCGTACTAAACCTCTAGAAATATCTCAGTTTAACGAGTCCGTACATGGTGGTATATGTGGGATACAGTATAACTGGCCACCCTTTCCCACCTGAGTTTTGCGATAATTAAGCCAGTACGTTCGTCAACTGGCTTAGTAAGCCACCGTCTAGGATTCCTTCAACCCGTTAGGTGGAAGTGCTCTCGTAGTTTTATGTCTCCTTACAGGGCAGTCAGATTCTGAAAGTGCAATACTACTGTCAATGTCTTCCGTAATGAAGCGGGAAATAAGTTTTACGCGGGATGCCATTATGGTGTGTTCATTTAAGTGGCTCTGAGCACTACGGGACTTAACATCTAAGGTCATCAGTCTCCTAGTACTTAGAACTACACTGCTGGCCACCGTAAATGCAACACCAAGAAAGACAAGAGGTAGCACAACAAAATTTATTTTGTAGATAACATGTTGACCAAGTGTCAAATGATTACGTTTACAGACGTCTGTGACATGTGGTTCCTGCCAGAATCAGTAGCCAGAGTAGTCGCCATTGTTGGAGATCACCGCTGCCACACGTCTCGGCGTTGAGTCGAAGAGACGTTGGATGTGTTCCTGGGGTACAGCAGCCCAAGCAGCTTCCACACGTTGCCAAAGATCATCTGGTGTGGCAGCTGGGGATGTAATCTGGGTCACTCGTTGAGCAACCATGGACCACATGTTTTCTATCGGCGAAAGATCTGGAGAGCGAGCCGGCCAGGGAAGCAATTCAATCTGGTTATTGACGAAGAACCTTTGGACAATGCGTGCCACGTGTGGTCGCGCATGATCCTGTTGAAATATGGCTGTGGCCGAGCCCTGAAGGTAAGGAAGGACAACTGGCTCCAGCACCTCGGATATGTAGCGCCAGCTATTTAAAGTACCGGCAATGCGTACTAGAGGCGTGCGAGAGTAATATCCAATACCGCCCCATACCATAATACCCGGTGCAAGACCAGTGTGGCGGTGCATAATGCAGCTATCCAGCAACCTCTCTCCACGGTGTCTCCACACTCGAATCCGACCATCGTGGTGCTGCAGACAGAAGCGTGCCTCGTCAGTAAAGACAACGTCATCCCATTCTGCCGTCCACATCCATCTGTCATCACATCATTGGCGACGGAGACGTCTGTGGTTCTGCGTCAATGGTAGACGAAGCAATGGACGTCTTGCGGACAGACCACTCTGCTGTAAACGGCGTCGAATGGTACGCACAGACACTGGATGATGCGTTACAGACGCAATGTGCTGTGCTATGGTTCGGGATGTCACTGAGCGATCCGTCACTGCCATGCGTACAATTTGCCTATCAGCACGTGCAGTGGTGCACCGATGTGAATGCGATCGACCACGTCGGTCCGTCGTACCCTCCTGCATCCAACGGTCAAATATCCGCATTACAGTTGTTTGGTTTCGTCCAACACGACTAGCGATTTCTCTGTATGATAATCCACAATCTCGGTCAGCCACTATCCTTCCTCTGTCGAACTCGGATACTTGATCAAAAGATGTTCGCTGTTGTCTACGAGGCATAACTGATCGTCTTGTGAAACAACCACAAGGTATACACACGTGCCGAACGTACACTCGTCGAAATCGCCAAGCCTTAAATGGCGCTATGAGGTGGCGCCACAGGCGCGCGTGATGTGCGTCTGCGCTGAAATTCTAATCAGTTGCATATCTCATCGCTGCAAACTCATGGTGTAAATTTCACTCGATTCGGATGCTTCCTTCAGGGTGTTGCATTTACGGTGGCCAGCAGTGTACTTAAACCTGACTAACCTAAGGACATCACACAATCCATGCCCGAGGCAGGAGTCGAACGTGCGACCGTAGCGGTCGCGCGGTTCCCGACTGTAGCGCCTAAAACCACTCGGCCACTTCGGCCGGCTTCATTTAAGAAACACCGTTAAGTGAACATGTTCACACTGATTATAAGCTACCTATTAACGCTACGAGAGCGTGATCAACTGCATAACTAAATCGAAAGGCATCCTAACGACATATTTGTTTTGTAAATAAGACCACCATTTCTTGTTGCAACTTAAATTATTTTTCCCAGACGCGTTTCGCCTTTTTCTTACTCTAAGGCATCTTCAGTGGCATCTAGGACGATACAGCTTTATTACTTTTAGATTATCAAACAGTTCACGTCGTGTTTTTATATGTAAATAAGTAATTACAATCTGTTGGTATCTGCGTTTCCTCTCATCTGGTCTGGAGGTCGCACTACCACTTCACTTCCGCAAAATAAGTATAATTTTATAGTTTGAACTTTTTCCTTCACACTGTTCACCATGTTTATCTTTCATCTTTGTGATGCACTATTATTATTTTGCTGTTTGTTCGAAAACTGTGTTTTAAAGACGTAAATGTTGTGAGTTCATTTGGTGTTTCCTCCTGTTTGGTTTGTTTACCTATATATTGCCAAACTAACAATGTATATATTGAAAACTAACGTCTATTCATGACGTTTGTACCTCTGTGTGTGTGTTTATATCTCTTATATTCAGCTGCAGCAAGAAAAGGCGATTTTATTTATAAAAACAAAATTTCTGTACTTGCAGTGAAGAATGACCACGCAAATAAACTTATTCACGAGATGCCAGGCGTTTACATGTGGTCTGTTCAAGAAATTCAGAAGACTTCATCTGAACGTCCATAAAAGCCTACAACACACAAAAAGTAACACGATATGTGAATGTAATGATCTTGTACCTAAATAAATCAATGTAAAGATTGAAAACAGTTCACCCAGAGCCCAAAAAGCAATGCATGTTGGGCAGAAAATGTTGTTAAATACGAAATCAAATCCCTATATCTACAAAACAAGAGTTAAATTACGAGTAGTAGAGACACATTTACAACTTGCAAACACCATTAATAATATGGCAGTTTTTTCCCATTTGATCAACAAGGTCGAAAGGCACGCAAAAAATTCTGTATAAAGAATAGAAAACATGCGTAGAAGAAACATTATCAACTCAAGAAACTCTAGTCACAACACAATAACTTTACACACAATCAGGAGAAACAAACACATTCCACCCAAGATTGGTAAACTTTACAGACACACAGTTAAACGGCAAAGGAAGACAGCTGTTGGAGAAAGGACAAGGGAAGATAGAAACGAAAATAGCAGTGTCAACATTGCACTGACTAGAGAACTAGTAAAAAAAGAAATCCATAATATAATAACCAGTATGAAAACAAACACGAAAACAACAAAAACCCAGAATCTGCAACACTCACAAAACTTAGAAAAAAGCAAAATTAAAACCAGACCCAACAAACGGATTCCAGACAAAAGTAAAAAGCCCTCCTAAAACTATAGACTGTATAAAACAGAGAAAAGAAAGATGACATCGATTAATACCACTACACCTGTCCTTCAAAGTCAACCAACGATTCACGAACCTAATCCTCCTTTAAGGCCAACACCGGATTTCCAAAAATTTCCCAGGATGCATGTTAAAATTACTGTCTGAAAATTTTAAAAAACAAGAGCACAAAACCATTAGAACACTACACAGCTAATACACTTTAATGAAGTTCATAAAAGACAAAATTACTTCCAATTGAATAACGAATTTTATATACAAGGAGATGGATTACCAATGGGGTCCAAATGTCAGGAACCCTAGCAAATAGTTTTGTAAACCACAATGAACAGATCATTTTAACCAAAATAGTAGCGAAAGAATTCAACATACTATACTGGTTCAGGTATATGGATGGCATCCTCTGCGTAATAGACGAACCGCAAACAAAAATTGAAAACCTACATACTGACTTCAACAGGGTGCATAAAAGTATAAAATTCACTTTTGAAAAAGAACAAAATAACCAAATTGACAAACAAGAAATTAAACATTAAGCACATGTTTGAAATTTAACGTAAACCCACAGCAATGGACATTGTCATTCACCAATCCTCGAACCACCCACACTCACAAAGGCAAGTGGCACTTTGACTCATGCTCCACAGACTCAGCACAGTGCCATTCACCAAAGGAAACTGCCGAAGAACTTGACGTAATATTGAAGGTAGCACAAAATAATGATTACAATAGTAACATAGTCACAAAGCTAAACAATGAAATTAAAAGTAAAATAAAAGCAGGAAGCACCAAATCCCAGACACCAACACAACAGAACCAAACACAAACACTCAGTACCATAACAAATACGCAGTATAGTCCGAAAAATATGAAAGAAAATACAAGACACAATGACATACAAGCACAAACTCACACATAAAATCACCAACATATCAAAAGACAGGGAATAAACATCGCATATACAACAGACATTTCTATACAAAAATACACCTCAAAACTGACAAGAAACAGAGACATATACTAGAATGCAGGTATATATCAAATACAGTCAACACTTGTGATGGCAGATACATGGGACAAACAAGTAGATCATTTGATGTCTGATACAAAGAACACTTGAGTGCCTAGATGTATGGGACAAACCACTCCACATTTGCTGAACACCGAAGAGAACATAACCACAAACCAACCACTAGAGAAGAGTACAGGAAAATAACTAGAATCAATAATAAAAAGACACCTCCTAAACTTTCAATAAAATTACCACGCACAGAGAACCAAAGCAGAAAAGAAAAACTCGTTGTATGGTCAAGTACGCATGCGAGACAATTCATTGTTTACACTAACAGCTAGAATAATAGAATAACAATCCAAAAGAGGATTATCATAATAATAATAATAATAATGCCACCCAACACCTTATCGCTCACTTGTCCATGAACCCCGCCACAGAACACTCAAACCAAAACTCTCTTATACACACACACATAAAGAGAAAGAGAGAGAGAGAGAGAGAGAGAGAAACACACACAGCCGCGTGGGATTAGCCGAGCGGTCTGGGGCGCTGCAGTCATGGACTGTGCGGCTGGTCCCGGCGGAGATTCGAGTCCTCCCTCGGGCATGGGTGTGTGTGTTTGTCCTTAGGATAATTTAGGTTAAGTAGTGTGTAAGGTTAGGGACTGATGACCTCAGCAGTTAAGTCCCATAAGATTAAAAAAATAAATAAAAACAAACACACATACACACAGACACAAACATCATGAATAGACGTTAGTTTTCAACATGTACCTCAGTATGCTGGCAACATATATATAAACAAACCAAACAGAAGGAACACATAATGAACTCATAATATTTACGTCTTAAAAAGCACAGTATTGGAACTAATACCTATAAACAGTGGCAAAAGAATAATAATGCACCACAAAGACGAGGGAGAAACACGGTGCATAGTGTGGAAGAGAAACTTCAGAATACAAAATTGGGCGTATGTTTCAGAAATGAAAAGGTAGTGCGTCCTTAAGACCAGATGAGTGGAAACTCAGACGCCAACAGACTGTAAGTAATTACTTGTTTATTTAGAAAAAGCGACGTGGACTGTTTGATAATCTAAAAATAACAAAGCTGTATCGTTCTAGATCCCATTGAAGGCGCCTTAGAGTAAGAAAAAGGCGAAACGCGTCTGGGAAAAATAAATTAAGCTGCAGCAAGGAAAGCCGCTTTTATTTACAAAACAAATATTTCTGTACTTGGTGCGGAGGACAGCTTCGCAAACAGACTTGACATCCTATCGACGACTGCCGACTATGGCGCACAATCTGTAACTTGAGCTTACGGTCTGTATAGTTCGTATAAGATCTTAAGTTTTGGGTTATGCCAATGTTATTCGTTTATCTATTAACATCAACGTTTGCTGGCATTGTAAAATTACTGAAAAATGGTGTTTATGACCCTGGAGTGCTTCTAATGTCTGAGTGGCAAAAGACAACTTCTGTTAATAAATACATATTAACAATAGTTGCTTGATTCACATCAGAATAGATGTACTTTCCATACGTATCTCTTTGTTGACGTCACGAGCGATTTCTGAATCGGCACCTCATCCCACCGTCTCTGAAAGCGCCTGATGGCCAACCGCCTCTGCTAGCCAGTGTGGTAATCTACAGCTCGCTCCTTACTCCATACATACTGCGTTGCTGATACATTTACTTCAGGTATGCGAATATCAAAACTGAACTTAAGTAAAATGTACTCTTATCTGCAAATAAGTGTTACTTTACATGGGTCTGATTTCCAGAGTATCAGCTGCGCCACCTGTGGATATTTTTTATGGAGTTTTAAATCGTGAATCGGCATCTACTTTCGCTTCTGCTATGGACTGGGCACTGTTGGCCTGTCACTGTACCGCAGTGTATTGAGCCTCGAAGGAGACCATTTCTTCCTGGAAGACCGTCTATGTCGCGTTTGGTTCTTCTTTATGAGACATAACCTACATTCTCTTCTCAGATTGATACCGTCTGGCTGCCATTGACTCACTACTGTACCGGGAAACCGTGGGTCTGCACAAGAACCAATCCTTCCTAGAGGATCATCTGAACCTCGTGTAGATTTTCTTTATGGTGCATTGGGACATATCTTCTAGATTCGCTTCTCAGGCTGCTATGGAGAGGCCACCACTGGCCTGTCGCGGCACCGCAGTGAGCTGTGCTGGACGAGGACGCGTCCTTCCAGTGCAACCACCTGTGACACGCTTAGCTCTTCTTTACAGTGATTTTGACAGAACATGTCTCATGAATTTTCTTCTCAGGTTGCAACAGCCTGGGTGCACCTGGATAGGGCATGTCCTTCACAGAGGACCATGTGGACCAGGTGCGGGCGGGTCTTCTTCATGTAGTGTCAGAACATGACTCCTCATCAGGAATCCTTTCGCAGGCTGCTACGGCCTCGGCGCTATCGACCCTTCGCTGTACCGCGGCGCGCTGGGCCTGGACGAGAACATGTCCTTCCCAGAGGACCACCTGGGCCGCGTGTGGTTCTCGGTGCGCTACGAACCCGCCACGGAGAAACTGCTCGTGTCGCTGCTCAAGGCGAGAAACCTGCCTTCCAGGACCGTCGCCACCGTCAACGCCTGCGACCCCTTCGTCAGGTAATCTACTTAAATAACGAGGGCTAACACTCTAACCAACAGCAATAAATTAACACTTTTAGAGTAATATTGTTTATTAGCCATCAAATATTTCTATAGATAGAAAGGCCACAAAATCCCAAAAGTGTCAGCGATATTGAGATCTGGTGACCATGATGGCCAGGTGAGATGGGACACTTCGTCCTCGTGCTCACAATACCAGTCCTGGGGGATGCGAGCTGTGGGAACAGAGCCGGCCGGAGTGGCCGTGCGGTTCTAGGCGCAACAGTCTGGAGCCGGGCGACCGCAACGGTCGCAGGTTCGAATCCTGCCTCGGGCATGGATGTGTGTGATGTCCTTAGATTAGTTGGGTTTAATTAGTTCTAAGTTCTAGGCGACTGATAACCTCAGAAGTTAAGTCGCATAGTGCTCAGAGCCATTTGAACCATTTTGTGGGAACAGAGGGCCTGTCAGCTTGGAAGACCGAATCATCACTGGGTAACAAAAATTGTACCATGGGGTGGACTCGATCACAGCAAAAGGAACTAAGTGTGGTAGGTCCACTGTTGTTTTATATCTACATAAATGATCTTTTGGATAGGTGGACAGCAATGTGCGGCTGTTTGCTGATGATGTTGTGGTGTACGGGAAGGTGTCGTCGTTGAGTGACTGTAGGAAGATACAAGATGACTTGGACAGGATTTGTGATTGGTGTAAAGAATCGCAGATAACTCTAAATTTAGACAAATCTAAATTAATGCAGATGAATAGGAAAAAGAATCCCGTAATGTTTGAATACTCCGTTAGTAGTGTAGCGCTTGACACAGTCACGTCGGTTAAATATTTGGGCGTAACATTGCAGAGCGATATGAAGTGGGACAAGCATGTAATGGCAGTTGTGGGGAAGGCGGATAGTCGTCTTCGGTTCATTGGTAGAATTTTGGAAATATATGGTTCATCTGTAAAGGAGACCGCTTATAAAACACTAATACGACGTATTCTTGAGTACTACTCGAGCGTTTGGGATCCCTATCAGGTCAGATTGAGGGGCGACATAGAAGCAATTCAGAGGCGGGCTGCTAGAATGGTTACTGGTAGGTTTGATCATCAAGCGAGTGTTACGGAAATGCTTCAGGAACTCGGGTGGGAGTCTCTGGAGGAAAGGAGGCGTTCTTTTCGTGAATCGCTACTGAGGAAGTTTAGAGAACCAGCGTTTGACGCTGACTGCAGTACAATTTTACTGCCGCCAACTTATATTTCGCGAAAAAGACCACAAAGATAAGATAAGAGATATTAGGGCTCGTACAGAGGCATATAGGCAGTCATTTTCCCCTTGTTCTGTTTGGCAGTGGAACAGGGAGAGCAGATGCTAGTTGTGGTGGATTGCGGAGTATGTATGTAGATGAAGATGTAAACTGAAGGAACTGGTATGAGGTGTTCCAGAAAATCAGTGTCAGTCACTTACAATAGCGTCAGCAAGTTCAGAGATACGATACGACAAAGGCCACAGTACGACAAATTCCCAGTGGAAGTAAGGGCGGCTGGGCAAATTATATGGACACACCGGAGACACAGTGCACTTCCATGCCAAATACGGTGTAGGAAACCCGTCGGAATTCAAAACAGATTCCACTCGTCTCGGAATACAGGTCCTCCATGGTTTTGAAAGGACTCTTATACCACTCTCGCTGCAATATAGGGGCAAATTCAGGTAACGATGATGGATGTGGCTAGCTGTCACACACAGGCTCAGTAACGTAAAGATCTGGTAACTGATGGCCAGGGGAGATGCGATAATTAATGCTTGTGCTCACAATACTACTATTGGACGATTCTAGCAGCGTGGAAAAGTGGCCTGTCTTCTCGGAACGCAGCATCAACATTAGGGAACAAACACTGTACCATGGGATGGACCCTATCAACCAAAATTGTTACGTAATCCAGTAACGGCCGGCCGTTGTGGCCGAGCGGTTCTAGACGCTACAGTCTAGAACCGCGCGGCCGCTGCGGAAGCAGGTTCGAATCCTGCCTCGGGCATGGATGTGTGTGATGTCCTTAGGTTAGTTACGTTTAAGTCTAGGGGTAGCGTCTTTGATTCATAAACAAAACGTCTTCGGTCCCGGGTTCGATCGCCGCCACTGCCTAAATTTTGATAAATAATCAACATTGGCGGCCGAAGACTTCCGGCATAAGAAGTCAGCCTCATTCTGCCAACGGCCTTGTCAAAGGGGGCGGAGGAGCGGGTAGAGGTTCAGGGCACTCTCTTGTCCTAGGGGTGGGAAATTGCCCCTAAAGGCGGAAGAATCAGCAATGATCAACGACATGAGGATGCAGAAGGCAATGGAAACCACTGCATTAAAGACACGTAACGTGTATCCACAGGACATGTGGCCTGTAATTGAAGAAGTGTCATGATGATCTCTCCATTGGCAAAAGATTCCGGAATAGTCCCCCATTCGGATCTCCGGGAGGGGACTACCAAGGGGGAGGTTACCATGAGAAAAAGATTGAATAATCAACGAAAGGATAACGTTCTACGAGTCGGGGCGTGGAATGTCAGAAGCTTGAACGTGGTAGGGAAACTAGAAAATCTGAAAAGGGAAATGCAAAGGCTCAATCTAGATATAGTAGGGGTCAGTGAAGTGAAGTGGAAGGAAGACAAGGATTTCTGGTCAGATGAGAATCGGGTAATATCAACAGCATCAGAAAATGGTATAACAGGTGCAGGATTCGTTATGAATAGGAAGGTAGGGCAGAGGCTGTGTTACTGTGAACAGTTCAGTGACCGGGTTGTTCTAATCAGAATCGACAGCAGACCAACACCGACAACGATAGTTCAGGTATACATCCCGACGTCGCAAGCTGAAGATCAACAGATACAGAAAGTGTATGAGGATATTGAAAGGGTAATGCAGTATGTAAAGAGGAACAAAACTCTAATAGTCATGGGCGACTGGAATGCAGTTGTAGGGGAAGGAGTAGAAGAACAGGTTACAGGAGAATATGGGCTTAGGACAAGGAATGAAAGAGGAGAAAGACTCATTGAGTTCTGTAACAAGTTTCAGCCAGTAATAGCGAATACCCTCTTCAAGAATCACAAGAGGAGGAGGTATACTTGGAAAAGGCCGGGAGATACGGGAAGATTTCAATTAGATTACATCATGGTCAGACAGAGATTCCGAAATCAGATACTGGATTGTAAAGCGTACCCAGGAGACTCAGATCACAATATAGTAGTGATGAAGAGTAGGCTGAAGTTCTAGACATTAATCAGGAAGAATCAATACGCAAAGAAGTGGGATACGGAAGTTCTCTAACGCTATAGATACAGCAATAAGGAATAGCGCAGTAGGCAGTACAGTTGAAGAGGAATGGACATCTCTAAAAAGGGCCATCACAGAAGTTTGGAAGGAAAACATAGCTACAAAGGAGGTAGCTGCGAAGAAAGTACAAACATGTTCCGGGAAAATCAGGAATACAGAAATACAAGTCGCTGAGGAATGAAATAAATAGGAAGTGCAGGGAAGCTAAGACGAAATGGCTGCAGGAAAAATGTGAAGACATCGAAAAAGATATGATTGTCGAAAGGACAGACTCAGCATACAGGAAAGTCAAAACAACCTTTGGTGACATTAAAAGCTACGGTGGTAACATTAAGAGTGCAACGGGAATTCCACTGTTAAATGCAGAGGAGAGAGCAGATAGGTGGAAAGAATACATTGAAAGCCTCTATGAGGGTGAAGATTTGTCTGATGTGATAGAAGAAGAAACAGGAGTCGATTTAGAAGAGATAGGGGATCCAGTATTAGAATCGGAATTTAAAAGAGCTTTGGAGGACTTACGGTCAAATAAGGCAGAAGGGATAGATAACATTCCATCAGAATTTCTAAAATCATTGGGGGAAGTGGCAACAAAACGACTATTCACATTGGTGTGTAGAATATATGAGTCTGGCGACATACCATCTGACTTTCGGAAAAGCATCATCCACACAATTCCGAAGACGGCAAGAGCTGACAAGTGCGAGAATTATCGCACATTCTGCTTAACAGCTCATGCATCGAAGCTGCTTACAAGAATAATATACAGAAGAATGGAAAAGAAAATTGAGAATGCGCTAGGTGACCATCAGTTTGGCTTTAGGAAAAGTAAAAGGACCAGAGAGGCAATTCTGACGTTACGGCTAGTAATGGAAGTAAGGCTAAAGAAAAATCAAGGCACTTTCATAGGATTTGTCGACCTGGAAAAAGCGGTCGACAATATAAAATGGTGCAAGCTGTTCGAGATTCTGAAAAAAGCTGCTTACAAGAATAATATACAGAAGAATGGAAAAGAAAATTGAGAATGCGCTAGGTGACGATCAGTTTGGCTTTAGGAAAAGGAAAGGGACGAGAGAGGCAATTCTGACGTTACGGCTAATAATGGAAGCAAGGCTAAAGAAAAATAAAGGCACTTTCATAGGATTTGTCGACGTGGAAAAAGCCTTCTACAATATAAAATGGTGCAAGCTGTTCGAGATTCTGAAAAAAGTAGGGGTAAGCTATAGGGAGAGGCGGGTCATATACAATATGTACAACAACCAAGAGGGAATAATAAGACTGGACGATCAAGAACGAAGTGCTCGTATTAAGAAGGGTGTAAGACAAGGCTGTAGCCTTTCGCCCCTACTCTTCAATCTGTACATCGAGGAAGCAATGATGGAAATTAAAGAAAGGTTCAGGAGTGGAATTAAAATACAAGGTGAATGGATATCAATGATACGATTCGCTGATGACATTGGTATCCTGAGTGAAAGTGAAGAACAATTAAATGATCTGCTGAACGGAATGAACAGTCTAATGAGTGAAGAGTATGGCTTGAGAGTAAATCGGAGAAAGACGAAGGTAATGAGAAGTAGTAAAAATGAGAACAGCGAGAAACTTAACATCAGGATTGATGGTCACGAAGTCAATGAAGTTAAGGAATTCTGCTATCTAGGCAGTAAAATAACCAATGACGGACGGAGCAAGGAGGACATCAAAAGCAGACTCGCTATGGTAAAAAAGGCATTTCTGGCCAAGAGAAGTCTACTAATATCAAATACCGGCCTTAATTTGAGGAAGAATTTTCTGAGGATGTACGTCTGGAGTACAGCATTGTATGGTAGTGAAACATGGACTGTGGGAAAACCGGAACAGAAGAGAATCGAAGCATTTGAGATGTGGTACTATAGACGAATGTTGAAAATTAGGTGGACTGATAAGGTAAGGAATGAGGAGGTTCTACGCAGAATCGGAGAGGAAAGGAATATGTGGAAAACACTGATAAGGAGAAGGGACAGGATGATAGGACATCTGGTATGACATGAGGGAATGACTTCCATGGTACTAGAGGGAGCTGTAGAAGGCAACAACTGTAGAGGAAGACAGAGATTGGAATACGTCAAGCAAATAATTGAGGACGTAGCTTGCAAGTGCTACTCTGAGATGAAGAGGTTAGTACAGGAAAGGAATTCGTGGCGGGCCGCATCAAACCAGTCAGTAGACTGATGACCAAAAAAAAAACGCCTGGGCATCGAGTCAACCTGAGCTTGGATGGCGTGTACAGGTACAGCTGTCCATACAGCTTCAACACGATACCACAGTTCATCACGAGTAGGCGTATTGTGACGAGCCAGTTGCTCGGTCACCATTGACCAGACGTTTTCAATTGGTGAGAGATCTGGAGAATGTGCTGGCCAGGGCGGGGGTCGAACATTTTCTGTATCCAGAAAG
Organism: Schistocerca piceifrons; assembly: GCF_021461385.2. Lineage (NCBI taxonomy): Eukaryota > Metazoa > Arthropoda > Insecta > Orthoptera > Acrididae > Schistocerca > Schistocerca piceifrons. The sequence goes on along the minus strand of NC_060139.1, from coordinate 1,019,763,948 downwards.
GCCCGTACACGACCTGCAACATTCGGTCGTGCACTATCCTGCTGAAATGTAGGGTTTTTCAGGGATCGAATGAAGGGTAGAGCCACGGGCCGTAACACATCTCAAATGTAACGTCCACTGTTCAAAGTGCCGTCAAGGCGAACAAGAGGTGACCGAGACATGTGACCAATGGCACCCCATACCATCACGCCGGGTGATACGCCAGTATGGCGACGACGAATACACGCTTCCAATGTGCGTTCACCGCGATGTCGACAAACACGGATGCGACCATCATGGTGCTGTAAAAACAACCTGGATTCATCCGAAAAAATGACGTTTTGCCATTCGTGCACCCAGGTTCCTCGTTGAGTGCACCATCGCAGGCGTTCCTGTCTGTGATGCAGCGTCAAGGGTAACCTGAGCCATGGTCTCCGAGCTGATAGTCGATGCTGCTGCAAACGTCGTCGAACTGTTCGTACAGATGGTTGTTGACTTACAAACGTCCCCATCTGTTGACTCTGTGATCGTGACGTGGCTGCACGATCCGTTACAGACATGCGGATAAGATGCCTGTCATCTCTACTGCTAGAGATACGAGGCCGTTGTGATCCAGCACGGCGTTCCGTATTACCCTCCTGAACCCACCAACTCCATATTCTGGTAAGAGTAATTGGATCTCGACCAACGCGAGCAGCAATGTCGCGATATGATAAACCGCAATCGCGATAGGCTACAATTCGACCTTTATCAAAGTCGGAAACGTGATGGTACGCATTTCTCCTCCTTTCACGAGGCGTCAACGTTTCACCAGGCAACGCCGGTCAACTACTGTTTGTGAATGAGAAATTGGTTGGAAACTTTCCTCATGTCAGCACGTTGTAGGTGTCGCCACAGGTGCCAACCTTGTGTTAATGCTCTGAAAAGCTAATCATTTGCATATCACATCATCTTCTTCCTGTCGGTTAAAGTTCGCGTCTGTAGCACGTCTTCTTCGTCGTGTAGTAATTTCAATGGTCAGTAGTGGCTCCAGAGTCCTCGTTTAATGAGTTCGGCGTCACGTTTCCCTTTTATGGGCATTTATATCACTGATGAGCGGCTTTGGAAATTCCAGTTCGCCCTGCGATTCCCTGGTTCTGGAGCTCCCACCGTGTTGTTTTGGTGCTGACAGAGATCGAGAGTACGACATTGAGTTCTGCATTGACTTTTGGAGCTGTCGTCCTCATGTTTTTCGTTACAGTTCTCTTGAATGACCTTCCACCACGATAACTTCAAATGGCTCCAAGCACTATGGGACTTAACATCTAAGGTCATCAGTCCCCTAGACTTAGAACTACTTAAACCTAACTAACCTAGGGAGATCACTCATATCAATGCCCGAGGCAGTATTCGAACCTGTGACCGTAGCAGACGCGTGGTTCCGGACTTAAGCACCTAGAACCGCTCGGCCGCGGCGGACGGCCCACAATAACTCAACATACACTTTCCTCCACCTTGTGACTAAACAAATGATATTCTTTCGTTTTCCCTTTATGTGGTATAAATCATCCATAAGGTGCCTGTTGAAACAAAGAGCCCTTCCGCTCCCTTGGTTACGGAAGCACCAACCATATGAGCGCCAATATTTTGCCCGCCTTCCATTTCATTCAGCTCCTCCATAATGCACTCACAACTACATAGGACTATGCTCTGACCGCGACTGGCATTTGAAACTTATTGAAGACCTAATAGAGGTGCCGTTCTGAGGTCAAATGCAACAGCGCAACCTGCAGGCTTTGCTGGTATCTGCGTTTATGTTCAACCATGCGCTTCTCATGGTCTTTCCATATTTTTGTCCAACCACTGCGCACTAAAATGGCTCTGAGCACTATGGGACTCAACTTCTGAGGTCATTAGTCCCCTAGAACTTAGAACTAGTTAAACGTAACTAACGTAAGGACGTGACACACATCCATGCCCGAGGCAGGATTCGAACCTGCGACCGTAGCGGTCTCGCGGTTCCAGACTGCAGCGCCTAGAACCGCACGGCCACTTCGGCCGGCCCACTGCGCAGTAAAAATCGTCTGTCGAAGAGTATATGGTCATAACACTGTTTTCCAGGACGTGTTAATCTGATCTTTAGAAATCGAAGCTGCTCTGTCTCGGCTATTGTCATCAAGCGAAATGGAAATTGTTTATTAGGGTAAAAACAGATAATACCTTACATACTTCAGATACTCCATGAGGAAAGGGAAGGTGTAGGGGTATCGTAATAGAAACTGGAGGATTGTAGCACGTTTTAATTTCATTGTGTATACCTTAACTAGTAACATAAATTTTAAGGCTGTCTTGAAACAGAGAAATCATAATACGCAATATTTTAAGGAAATTATAGTAACATTTTCATTGGTGGTTATTGTCGGTCTAATATGCACTCAATCTCTTTTGGAACCTGATACTATGTAGCTTATCACTAACCAGTTTTTGAGCCACACCAGGCTTATCATCAGATGAAGGTGTCACAGAAACACTATTTTCTGGACCACGTGCAGTTGGACGCAGACAAATTCGTGTCGTGGGCACCACTATGAACTGAAAGTAGGAGTACAGCAGTCCGACGTGGCATGAAACCTACAAGTCGTTGGAAGTCCCCTGAAGAATAATTGAGCCATGCTGCGTGTATAACCGTCAACAGTCGCGGATGTGTTTCCTGTGCACGATTTTGTGCACAAACTGCCCTGTCGATTATGTCTCACGTCTCGAATATTCCAGAATCTTCTTCAAACCAATCGCGAACAATTGTGGTCCGATCACCCGGCGCATTCCCATCCATAGAAATTCCGTCGTTCTTCGGGTACATCTAGTCCATGGATGGCTACAAGTGATCTCCAAGTAGCCGACCATAACATTTCCAGCCAATGATCGGTGCATATGGACCAGGGGACCCAATTTAATCCATATAAACACAGCCCACACCACTATAGAGCCACCACCAGCTTGCACAGTACCTTGTTGACAATTTGGGTCCACCGTTTCGTAGGGTCCGCTCCACACTCGAACCGTACCATCAGCTCTTGCCAGCTGATTTTCGGACTAATGATTTTCCTGTCGTCTAGGGCCCAATCTACATGGTCACGAGTCCAGGAGAGTCGTTGTGCTTTTAGTAAAAGTACTCGCGTCAGACGTCTGCTGCCGCAGCCCATTAATGCCAGATTTCGTCGCACTGCACTAACGAATACGTTCGTCGTACGTCCCACATTGATTTCTGCGGTTATTTCGCGCAGTGTTGCTTGTCTCTTAGCACTGACAAATCTATGCTAACCCCGCTGTTATCGGTCGTTAAGTGAAGGGCGTCTCCAACTGCGTTACCTGTGGCGAGAGATAATGCCTGAAATTTGGTATTCTCGGCACACTCTTGACACTATGGATCTCGGAATATTGAATTCGTTAACGATTTCAGAAATAGAATGTCCCATGCATGTAGCTCCAACTACGATTCCGAGTTCAAAGTCTGTTAATTCTCGTCGTGCGGCCATAATGACATCGGAAACCTTTTCACATGAATCACCTGAGTTCAAATGGCAGCTCCGACCTTGTGTACGCCATATTATTGCCATCTGCATATGTGCATATCACTGTTCCATGGCTTTCATCACCTCAGTGTATGAATACTGAAACATAAATACCATGTCTGTCCATAACGCTCCCGTGGTGTACCTGCTTGCACCGACGCAGCTTCTTGCTCCGGCGAGAGGACCCTCCAACGTCTAATGCTTGTGACGTGCAGATCACGGTGCGCCACATTTCAGTAGATTGTGTTTATATTCAGACCAGAGATCAGCAGCTCATTTCCCCACAGATTTGCCCTCTAATTCAACAGACAATCAAACGAATGTGGTACGACTTCTAACGTTTCGCGAAATGTCCGAGTTGTTCCCTAAAGTTTTCGGGAAAAGTTTTTAGTGTGTTATCAGAGTGGCTGGATCATCTCTGTTTTGGTAAATGATCAGCCAATTACAGTTCCTTGTGTTGTTATTTTAGCTTTTCTCTTGTATTATTTGTGTTTTTATTACAATTTTTAGAGAATTTCACCAATTTTACGTTATCTTAAGAGATGCGAGAATGTGGAGAATGTGTGTAGTTGTGCGAATGGACGTGAGTGAAATTCTATGGGACTCACTCCTTATTTTACGTTACTTTTAGCCATTTTAACCCTACTCTTCCCTATTAATTTTCGTATGAGCGCTCACAACTTCGACACTGAACACGCGTAAGTCGCGAACACACACATATTTCTGTAACTTACACTTAAATTTCGGCTGGCATTATAATTATCTGCGCAAGGTGCAGAAAACAGTGTTGCACCAACACTTTCACCAGATGATGAGCCTGCAATGGCTATAAAACTATTTTAAAGTACAATCGTCAAATTCACAAAGCGTTTGGTTGCATATTACAACTACTACAATTTAAATTACATTTTCAGTTCGTCATTTACAATGTATCTAATGAACAACAAAATTAACTCAATAACTCGTTCTATCTAACTAAACAGCAGACAACTTCTAATTTTTAAACAATACGACGAAATTTAAATTTATATACCATATATTATTTGCTTCAGTAACCAAATTTTGAGGTGATAATGCTTACTTATTACACTTTCTAATTATTTTAAGGCCTGCAGTCTTTTCTAGAATTATTCATCAATACTTCATCAGCTTGTATTCCTAAAAAAAGAAAATTTCCTGTCTCTTGAAAAGATAGCTCGTAGTGGTCGTAACTGGTACATTTTCAGCGTTCTCGTCTTACTTTTTGTAGACTGCATTTGCTGCCTGACGAGCGGCGATGTCTGCAGTCCAAGCAGAAGAAAAAGACATGCAACCCATACTTCGACGAGACGTTTGTCTTTCAGGTAAGTCAAAGGCTCTAAACCTCAGTTAAGCGATCTACTCAAATAATCTTCAGCATTCTTCTATGGAACATCATTCTTGCATGCTTCTGAACATGGCTGCGCTTCAGGAACTGTGCATGCAAGAGGTTCAGTAGACAGGAAGTAACAGGCAGCCATTTAAAATACAAGTTTAATAAGCCTTGACCACGGTTTCGACAGTTTTAAAACCAACGTTTTGAGAAAGTACTGAATGTAGAATCACATTACCTACATCCAATGCGGGAGTCGTTGACTCTGTCAAGTGCATATGCGAGTCGTCCTCTTAATCACCATTTAAAATACATGATTCAAAAGTAGTAGCTCTCTAATTTAGAGTCTTGTCATAACACATATTAAAATATCACACTTTTACATTGGATTCAACAATGCGCAGTGTGTTACTTGAGAGATTTGTATGTATATGACACTAAAAATAAAACGTGACATCGGATCTCACAGGGCGTAAGTATGCCACGTAGAGAACTAGTGACATGCGCCAACTAGCTGAAGAGTAGATACACTTTTTATCAGTATTTTCCGTGTATTCCTTTCCTCTACGGTACTGTGCAGAACCTCTCCATTCCTTATCTTCTCAGTCCGCCTGATTTTCAACATTCGTCTGTAGCACAACATCTCAAATGCTTCGATTCTCTTCTTTTCCGGTTTTCCCACAATCCATGTTTCACTGCCATAAAATACTGCGCTCCAAACGGATATTCTCAGAAATTTATTGCTCAAACTAAGACGTATGTTTGATCCTAGTAGACTTCTCTTAGCCGGGAATGCTGTTTTTGCCAATACCAGCCTGCTTTTGATGTCCTACTTGCTCCATCCGACATGGGTTATTTTGCAGCATAGGTTGCAGAATTCCTTACCTACTTCTACTTCCTGTCCATCAACGCTGGCGTCAAGTTTCTTGTTTTTCTCATTTCTGCTGCTTCTCATTACCTTCCTCTTTCTTCTATTTACTCTCAGTCCATACTCTGTTCTCATGAAATCGTTCATTCCATTCAACAGATACTGTAACTCTTCTGAACTGTCGCTAAGGATGGCAATGTCATCAGAAAAGCATCATCATTGATATCCTTCCCCTTGACTTTTAACTGCACTCTTGAGCCTTTTCTTTATTTCCATCATTGCTTCTTCGATGATTGAACATTAGGGCGAAAGACTACATCCCTGTATTACACCATTTTTAATCAGAGCACTTCCTTCCTGCTCTTATTATACTCGCTTGGCTCCTGTACATGTTGTGTATTACCCGTCTCCCATGATAACGTATTCCTATTTTCCTCAGAATTTCGAAAATCTCACACTGTTTCACATTGTCGAACACTTCTTACAGGATGACAAATACTACGAATATGTCCTGATTTTTCTTTAGTCTTGCTTCCACTATCAGCTGCAACGTCAAAACTGCCTCCCTGGTGCCTTTATCTTGCCTAAACCCAAACTGATCTTGGTCTAATACATTCTTAATTTTCTTTTCCCGTCTTCTGTACATTATTCTTGTCAACGATTTGGATTCATGAGGTGTTGAGCTGACTGCGCGATAATTCTCGCACTTTTCAGCCGTTGCAGTCTTCGGAATTGTGTGGATGATATTTTTCCAGAACTCCGATAATGTATTGCGAGACTCATACATTCTGCACACCAACATGAATAATTGATTTTTCTTTACTTCGCCAAATCATTTTATAAATTCTGATGGAATGTCATCTATTTCATCTGCCTTATTTGATTTTAAGTCATCTAGAGCCTTTTTTAAATTCTGATTCTAATACTTGATCCACCATCTCTTCTCTGTCGACTCCAGTTTCTTCTTCTATCGCGTCACCAGACAAGTCTACCTCCTCGTAGAGCACTTCAGTTTACTCGTTCCACCTATCCGATCTCTCCTCTTCATTTAACAATGCATACTCTTACGTAACCCTTTCCTCTGCTCATTGCCCTACAACCGCATTCCAGTCCCCCATCTGTATTAGATTTCCATCTCCCTTAACGTACTGTATTACCCATTCAACATCCTCATGTACTTTCTCTATGTCTTCATCTTCTGTTTACGACTTCGGCATGTATACTTGTATTATTGTTGTCCATGTTGGTTTGCTGTCGATTCAGATGAGAACAACCAAGCACTGAACTGTTCACAGTTATACACTCTCTACTCTACCTTCATAACTCAATATAGATATTGAGACTTAGCATTTCCCTTTTCAGATTTTCTAGTTTTCCTAACACGTTCAGACTTCTGACATTCCACGACCCGATTCATAGAACGGTATCCTTTATCCTTTCCTTGAGTATTCAATCTTTTCTCATGGTCAGTCCCATCCTGGAGATCCGAGAGGGGAACTAATCCGGAATCTTTTGCCAATTAAGAGATCATCACAACTCTTTTTCAGTTACAGGCCACATTCCCTGTGGATACACGTATGTCTTTAATGCATTGGTTTCAATTGCCTTCTGCATCCTCATTCCGTTGATCATTGCTGATTCCTTCGCCTTTAGGGGATGTTTCCAAACCCAAGGACAAGACAGTGCCCTGAATCTCTGTCCGCTCCTCCGCACTCTATGTCGAGGCCGTCGCCAGAATGAACGTGACTTCTTATGCCGGAAGTCTTTGCCGCCATTGCTGATGATTTTTATTAAAAATTTAAACCGTGAGAGAATTCGAACCTGGGATGAGATCGTTCTTGATTATTAATCAAAGACGCTACGTATAGACCACAGGTGCAACTTAGTAATGCGCACTAGTCCTCAGTTCACATTTAAATGGCGCAGCCCGGTGTGGTCGAGCGGTTCTAGGCGCTTCAGTCTGGAACCGCGCGACCGCTACGGTCGCAGGTTCGAATCCTGCCTCGGGCATGGATGTGTGTGATGTCCTTAGGTTAGTTAGGTTTACGTAGTTCTAAGTTCTAGGGGACGATGACCTCAGATGTTAAGTCCCATAGTGCTGAGAGCCATTTGAACCATTTTGAACATTTAAATGGCAGATTTAATCAACACTCTAACAACAATAGGGCAATAACTTCGATGCAAAATATAATTGTTCTTAAATGCCCACAAACAAGGATATCATAGCGGCAGTTCAAGTTTTCTCTGACAACAAGACTCTTCTTTACTAGCAGAGGACAACATTCTGGTAATACTCTCGTGCAGCCCATGCTGAAGCTACTATTGTTATCCTTAATATTTTTTATTGTTGAATTTTAATGTGTCTCATACTTGATGCAATCCTCGGTATTTGACTCCCCACCTGCTGGCGTAGTTTTAGGCATATTTTATTTTTATTTACGTATTTACAAGAACAATAGCTAATTTCAAATTAAAAAGAAGTTGAAAAGTACGAGTGGAATATTGAGGGCTTCGATCACTAAGCTATCTCTAGCATTTGTAGCTAGTTGAGGAATACTACCGCGTCTGTGCGGACTTATAGTATCAAAGTAACTTTCCAGGAAGGGCATTCTTTGACCAGATGTTCCATGATCGTCTGTTCACACGCGAGAAAGCTGGCGAGTCTCCGTTGGTACATTTACCGAATTTATATGGCACAGTGTATCGTTGATTACTTGAATCTAGTCCAGATTTTCCTTTTTAAAGTGAACCCGTCTAGATTATATTATCGGGGTCTGTGATACTCGTATCATTAACGGTTTGAGACTTCCATATTTTCTTCTTGAAGTTGCGATAATTCTTCGTATCTTGCCATACTGGGTTCTGGGACTTCAGTCGTTATATGTTGGACGCAGGGAATTTATAAGTCTTTTGATGGTTGATGTAACTTTGTCGGCTATCGCTATGTTCCTTCAAGTTGTCTGGGCTCTGGACGCGCGATGAGTGTGATGATATGCTGCCTTGGTTGTGGGAGTTTTACATTGTGACGAACTAGGTCGCTGAAGCTCCCTCGCCGTTAGTTGAAGAAACAGCTCAAGGGGCATCTCTAAATGTTACTGCGTTACTGAAAGTGATTATGGCAGGTTTGTGCAGAGAGTGTATGTCATCGTTGTATTGTTAACCACAGAGGAAAGAAGAAGCAGGATAAAACCTGTTAACGATACCACCAAGAGTCCTAGAAAACTTAAAGACTCCCTTCACGAATAGATCACCATGAAGACTTGCCGTGAGACACGGATGGGAGATTTGAAGTCTGTCGCAGGGCAATAAAGCATCGTGCAGCTGCCTCTTGCGTCCACATTCCTGCCAGCCGGAGGATGCCTAGACAGGCTGTACAAGACTTGATAGCGTATGAAACATTGTGATGTAACCTTGCGCACTTTCAGCCACCAATTAAGCCGCTCCACAGCATAACGCGAAGAATCCTGGCCTGTTTCAGAGCAATCGTACACGTCTAAAATAACTTACCTAGTAGATTTAAAGGTCCACACCGATATTTGAGTGGTCAGCGCGGCGGTCTGTCACGCCAAGGGGCCCGGGTTCGATTCCCGGCTGGTTCGGAGATTTTATCCGCTCAGGGACTTGGTGTTGCTTTGTCCTCATTATCATTTCATCATCAGTGGAAGGCAACGGGAAACCGCCACTGGAATCACTTCCCTAAACGCTCATGCGGTGGACCTCTCTGACGAGGCTTCTCCCATGACAAGACCTGTCATAAGGCAAAACACATAGTTTAGTAAGATTTAGAGGACAAACCTTCAAATTCTCTCGTCATCACGCTACTAATGTGGATCTGTTTAACATAAATGGAGCACGTCATTTGAATTTGTTATTAGTCAAAACTAAAACTGAAAATGCACACGAAGCAAAAATACGACCAACACCAGTTTTCATTAACCCGATGTACAATTTTCTGCTCATCTGGACCACAGGACAAACATACATAAACTCTCCATTATCTATTTAAAGTCCTCCCAACTCAACATAGCGTATCAAATACAACACAACTAAATCGAGAGATAGTTTCGGGAGGACTGTGATTCACATCCACGACTGACCACCCAGATTTATGTTTTCAGTGGTACTACTAAATGTGTCGCTCACAGCGACACGATGACGAAGATTACAAAAGATTATTGAAAACGGAAAGAAACGTCTGCTTCGACGATAACAACAAAATCATAATTACTGGGACTCACAGGTATGAAGACCTGACGGTATGGTAATTACAGAACCTGTCAAAGTAACGCATTTAGGATCTTCGTAGACAAATACACTTGTATGAAAATATTCGAAGTCCGATGAGGCAGTCCTGAATAACATCAGCATAGGGACAGAAGAGACTATCCTGGATACAGTCGGATTGTACCAAGGGAAACACGACGAACGCTGAATATAGCTGCGGCAGTCCTTGCGATGGACTTCGAGAGCGTCCTAAGTCGATAGGATGTTCAGCACCGGCCCGGAGGCTAGGAGAAGCTCTCGAAGCCGGAAGAACTGACTTGCGCATCCCTGGCGCCGTCTTTATGGCAGCCGGCGGTGGAGTCCTCGCGGCACTATTTTCTGGCTATGTGTGTGGCGGACGTGAATATGTCCCTTGGATGCGGCGTCCTCTGCTAGCGCTGGTACCGCCGCCTGGTGTCCGTCCGTTGCTGCGACAGGGGGAGTTTGTGAAGATGAGGCGTGCAGGGGCCGTGTAGGCCGCACGCATGCGCCGGGTGCCAAAAGGGTTGCCGAGCGCTTTTGCGAAGATCGCCAGGATAGCATTCCTAAGTCTAACATGAATGCCGGTGTTGTTCCTTTGAAACAGCACGGCTGATTTCCTTCCACATCCTTCCCAATTCTGAAGTTTGTCGTCATCAATTCCTTAAATATTAATCTTCCTTCAATCTTCCATTATAATATCATATGGCGTCCTGGTGCTCTAAGTAAATTACCTGGAAGGGTGGGCCGTTTCGAGTACACATTATTTACCACTTGCACAACATCTATCACAAAAGATTACGAAGTGCAGTTTTCCAGTTTCATATTACGCAAACTGATTATAAGATGCAAATTTTCAGTTTCACGTTAAACAAACTTTCAATGTACACCCAATGCATAGTAAATTTAAAATACAGGGTGATTCAAAAAGAATGCTACAACTTTAGGAATTTAAAACTCTGCAACGACAAAAGGCAGAGCTAAGCACTATCTGTTGGCGAATTAAGGGAGCTATAAAGTTTCATTTAGTTGTACATTTGTTCGCTTGAGGCGCTGTTGACTAGGCGTCAGCGTCAGTTGATGTTAAGATGGCGACCGCTCAACAGAAAGCTTTTTGTGTTATTGAGTACGGCAGAAGTGAATCGACGACAGTTGTTCAGCGTGCATTTCGAACGAAGTATGGTGTTAAACCTCCTGATAGGTGGTGTATTAAACGTTGGTATAAGCAGTTTACAGAGAATGGGTGTTTGTGCAAAGGTAAAAGTTCTGGACGGCCGAGAACGAGTGATGAAAATGTAGCACGCATCCAGCAAGCATTTGTTCGCAGCCCAGGGAAACCGACTCGCAGAGCTAGCAGAGAGCTGCAAATTCCACAATCAACTGTACGGAGAGTCCTACGAAAAAGGTTAGTTATGACACCTTATCGTCTGAAATTGGTTCAAGCACTGTCTGCAGCTGATAAGATTAAAAGAATCGATTTCTGTGATTTTATCCTTGCTCAAATGGAAACAGATGAATCTTTCGTTTCAAAGATTGTGTTTAGTGATGAAGCAACTTTCCACACTAACGGGAAAGTCAACCGTCACAATGTCTGTATATGGGGCACTGAGAATCCGCGGGAAACAACTCAGTATGAACGTGACTCGCCTAAGGTGAACGTTTTCTGTGCCATTTCAGCCAATTAAGTTTCTGGTCCCTTTTTCTTCGAAGGTGCTACTGTAACTGGACTACAGTATCTGGAGATGTTAGAGAATTGGTTGTTCCCTCAGCTCGAACAAGAAGCACAACAATTCATATTGAACGTCAACTACCCGAGGCGATGGATCGGCCACCAGGCAGCCCGTGACAGAGCACTTCATCACTGGCCTCCAAGAAGCCCTGATCTTACCCCCCTGCGATTTTTTCTTATGGGGGTATGTTAAGGATATGGTGTTTCGGCCACCTCTCCCAGCCACCATTGATGATTTGAAACGAGAAATAACAGCAGCTATCCAAACTGTTACGCCTGATATGCTACAGAGAGTGTGGAACGAGTTGTAGTATCGGGTTGATATTGCTCGTGTGTCTGGAGGGGGCCATATTGAACATCTCTGAACTTGTTTTTGAATGAAAAAAAACCTTTTTAAATACTCTTTTTAATGATGTATAACAGAAGGTTATATTATATTTCTTTCATTAAATACACATTTTTAGAGTTGTGGTATTCTTTTTGAATCACCCTGTATAGTGAATCCAAATAATTCTTTAACAATTTAGAAACAAGCCCACCGGGACTTTAAATAAAACTTGAGCAAGAAATAACAGAATTTAGTCTAATTTTTAATTTTACACGTTTAGGGAAACGGAAAAAAGAACTATCAGTGCCAACATGTGGCGTAATTATTCTGATAAAGAGGACGAGCTGACGTTCTAGAACCTTCTACCATTCAAATCTGTAAACGCGATACCGACTAATGCTAAACCAAGAGCGTGATGGGTAATAACTATACTACACAGTTACTATAGATGCATCTCCATTAACAAGCTGCCTGGATATCTAAAAACCCATTTAATTAAAAACTTGGAAAGTGGCAAATAACAAAACTATAACAAAAATTTAACAAATCAAGAAACTGCCAGTCAGAGATCTTCAAAAATTTAAACCTGGCCAGCACCAAATGACAAAATTAAAGGAAATTTAACAACTTGGCCCCTGCAAGACATTAACCTAAGAGAGCAGAACTCTTCAAACTCACATTAATTAAAACACGGGACAGGATGATGCCTCCTGTTCTTTTTTTTTTAAAAAAAAAAAAGGGGCACAAAAAAAATATTACAAATATCGTTTCAGAAGCCCGTAAGAAGGTTACGTATCTTAATAACTAGCGGCGTGAGGTAATGCAGGAGGCATAAAGATGATGTCAGTAGCCGATGCACACAGGAAGCAGGTCCACAAGGGAACTATGGGGCCAACAGTTTCTATGTCCTTTTTGTGTGTCACAACAACAATAAGACTGAAACAAATTAAGGGAGCGTCCAGCTTGCGGCATCACTAGGCCCTGCCATAATCAGGTGTTCAATCAGGAAAGCGTTCCCTTAGTAGGCGCCGCTTCCATCAAAGTCAACAGTTCTGCACACGCGGAATATTATACAATTTTAAATGTTTCTCCCCTGTCAGATTTACTCCTGAGCATACGCCTACTAGAACCACATCTCAGGCATTGCAGCCCTTTCATCCTGCCCACCACTGGGAGGAACATAACGGGACAGGAAACTAACCCAGACACCACCAACACCGCATTCTCATAACTCAGCCAGTCTAAGGTGCTTAACCAGCTCCAAGCTCACTAGGGCGACGTATCAGCGTAGTGATGCCATTCCAAGGCCACAGCACCTAATGAATCAGACTCTCCAAAACACAATACGTTCCATCTACAAATTGAATCCCAAAATGAGAGAAAAATGACTTAAACATGAAAATGATATAAATTTTGGAGATGGAGAAGCTCACAGGGCCAAGATCGCTACAATAATGTACGCTCGGGAATAACGTCGGAGAACCAAGGTGTCAACAGGCCTCACACAAAACCTTAACAGCCAACGTGAGCAAACCCGGACCCCGCACAGCGCCTCACTGCGAATGGAGCCGAGTCCCACTCGATGCCACAAACCACACTGCCGCTGAGACCAACTCCTGGGCAGCTCGCGGGGACAAGCCTGCGCCCCCTAGTTGGAAGGCGCTCTCTTTGTCGAGGAGCCGCTACTCTAGTGCGCACGGCGGGAGAATGAAAGAAGGAAGCCGCCACGGCTCATAATACACTGGGCCGGCCACAGCGGTGTATTGTAGTATTTTTGCAAGGCAAATACAAAGATCCTGCTCCCCGTTCTAGCTTTGACAGGCCAATCGGTAACGACCGACCACCGCGTCATCCTTTGCCAGCGGCATCACTGGATGAAATACAGAAGGGCATGATGTCAGCATACCGCTCTCCTAGTCGCTGTTCATTTTCTTTGCTTTATAGCCGCTGCTTCTCACTTAAGTAGCTCCTCAGTTGGCATCACGAGGCTGAGAACACGCCGTTACAGTGCCCCCACCAAAGAAAATGTCTGCGCAGTACCGGGAATCGAACCCGGATCCTCCACATAGCAGCCAGACACGCTCACCACTGCGCTACTGATGCGGACAAACTGCGTTTGGTTAGATTTAAATCACTACTTAGTACTACTACTTGCCATTTCCCTTACTGTTCCATTCGTAAATAGATCGAGGGAAAACTACTCTCTGTACGCCTCCGTATGAGCCCTAATTTCTCGTATTTCATCTTCATGGTGTTAACGTGAAATGCATGTTGGCGGCAGTAAAATCGTTCGTCAGTCAGCTTCAAATACCGGTTCTCTAAATTTTCTCAATAGTTTTTCTCGAAAAGAGCGTCGCCTTCCCTCCAGGGATTCCCATTTGAGTTTCCGAATCATTTCCGAACCACCTAGGTGTCGTTCGAACTTACTGGTAGCAAATCTAGCAGTCCACCTATGAATTGGTTCGATGTCTTCCTTCAATCCCACGTGGTACGGATCCCAAACACTTGAGCAGTTCTGAAGAATAGGTCGCACCAGCGTCCTACATGCGTTCTCCTTTCCTAAAATTCCCCCAATTAACCGAAATCGACCATTCCTCTAGTCTACCACAGTTATCGCATGCATCTCATATCTCTTCACAACATTACGCACAGATATTTACACGAACTGACTGTGTCAAGCAGGACACTAGTAATATCATATCCGAACATTGCAGGTTTGATCCTCCTACTCATCCGCATTAATTTACATTTTTCCATATTCAGGGCTACTGACATTCATCACACCAACTGTAAATTTTATCTAGGTCGTCTTGTATCTTCCTATAGTCATTCCGCTCCCACACCTTATCGTATACCACAGCGTCATCAGCAAACAACCACAGATTGCTACCCACCCTGTCCACCAAATCATTTACATATGTGCTAAAGAATAGCGGTCCTATCATACTTCCCTGAGGCGCTACTGCAGATGCCCTCGTCTCTGATGAACTTGTATCTTCCTATAGTCATTCCGCTCCCACACCTTATCGTATACCACAGCGTCATCAGCAAACAACCACAGATTGCTACCCACCCTGTCCACCAAATCATTTACATATGTGCTAAAGAATAGCGGTCCTATCATACTTCCCTGAGGCGCTACTGCAGATGCCCTCGTCTCTGATGAACTCCCGCCGTCGAGGACAATCTACTGGATTCTATTATTTAAGATGTCTTCTATCCACTCACATATCTGTTAACTTA
Organism: Schistocerca piceifrons; assembly: GCF_021461385.2. Lineage (NCBI taxonomy): Eukaryota > Metazoa > Arthropoda > Insecta > Orthoptera > Acrididae > Schistocerca > Schistocerca piceifrons. The sequence goes on along the minus strand of NC_060139.1, from coordinate 1,019,748,657 downwards.
CTCCATATGCTCGTATCTTCGTTAACAGTCTGCAATGGGGAGGGGGTCAGATGCTTTCCAGAAATCTAGAAATGTCGAATCTGGCTGTTGACTTTCGTCCATAGTTCTCAGTATATCATGTGACAACTATGCTGATTCATGGACATAAGCTTCTCAGTCTCAGGGAAGTTTATTGTATTCGAACTGAGAATATGTTCAAGGATTCTGCAGCAAACAGAATTTTGGGGTATCGATCTTTAATTTTTTAACTTGGGTATTTGTGCTGGGAGAGAGACTCACGATAAATGCAAGCTAGGTAAGGGGCCACTGCCGTAGATTGGATTCCATCCGGGCCTGGTGATTTATTTGATTTCAGAGCTTTCAGTTGTCTCTCTACGCCAGGTATGTTTTTACTGTCGTCCATACGGAAGTCTGTCCGATGGTCAAGTGAAAGTATAATTAAATGTTTCTCTGAGATATTTAAGTCTCTTTATTATCTACGATAATTATCGAAGCAGAAGGAATGGACTAAGCCACGGCCAGGTGGTGTAATGGTTAGAATTTCTGCCTACCAAGCAAAATACCTGGGTTCGAGTCCCAGCAGTAGCACAAATTTTAATTCATTTCTTCTGCTTCGATCATTATCGTAAATAAATGACGGTATGTTCGTATGATTCTCCTGTGTGAAAGACTTCTTGAACGTGAAATTTAAAACGTTTGCTTTCGTTTTGCTACCTTCAACTGCCACATCAAACAGGTCAACAAGAGGGCTTTAGATCCGTTTGGCGATTTTACATACGAGCAGAAGTTTCTCGGGTTCTCTGGCAGATGTTTTGCTAAGGAGTGACAGTGGTAGTTAGTGTCTGCTTTGCGCACAGATCTTTTGACAGACGCATGGATCTCTACTAACCTTCGATTTTCGCCATTTATGCGCCCTTTTTGAACGGGAGTGTGGCAGCCTCTGCTTCTACAGCATCCGCTTGGTGGACAAAACAAGCAAGATGTAAAAAGCAGACTAGCACGGATAGGATGAAAGATAGGCCTTGAGGAAGAAATACCTGCGAGTTTCCTTCTGGAGAACACAATAGTATGAAAGTGAATGTGGACTGTAGCAAAAAGAGGAAAAGAAGAGGATCAAAGGGTTTGAGATCTGTGTCACCGAAGGTCGCTGAAAATGAATGGGTCGCCAAGATGAGAAATCTCCGCACAATCTATGAGCAAAGGAAGATACGGGCACGCACTGACTACAGGGAGGAACGGGATGGTAGGACGCGTTTATAGCATCAAAGAATACCCTCCATGGTAATAGACGGAACTTGTAGAGAAGGCGATAACACAGAGATTGGAATATGTCCAGCAAGTAATTGAGGACGTCGGCACAGGAGAGGAAGTTGTGGCGAGTTACACCAATCCAGTCAGAAGACCCTTTTTGCTAAAAGTCCTTTTTGCTGTTGCTGGTCTGCTTTTTATGTCTTTTTTTGCTCCGTCCGCCATGGGTTACTTTGCTAGATAGCAGAATTCCTCAACTTCCTCTATTTCGTGATCAACAAACCTGTTGTTAAGTTTCTCGCTGTTCTCATTTGTGCTACTTCTCATTACTTTTGTCTATCTTCGATTTACTTTCAATCGATATTCCGTTCTCATTAGACATATCATTCCATTCAAAAGGTCCTGTAATACTTCTTCACTTCCCCTGAGGATAGCAATGTCATCAGCGAATCTTAACATTGACATTATTTAACCTTGTATTTTAAACCCACTCTTGAACCTATCTTTTATTTCCATCATTGCTTCTTCGACGTATAGATTGAATAGCAGGGGTGAAAAGCTACCTCCCTGTCTTACACCTTTTTAAGAAGGGGGAAACTAGCGCACAGTTAATCACCGATCTCGTAGTGCGACCATGGGCAAAAGCAGTGACAAGTAACCTGAATCACTATGTAGTCCAGATGGCGTTGTTAACAACAGGTTTAAATTCGACTTAACTCGAGTTGTGATCCGACTTAGTATTTAACTTCACGCTCCATCAAAATGTGAGCACTAACCGGCTGCTCGGATCACGGTGTGTAACGAAAATTCACGAGCCTCCCCTGGACGCAATGTCCAGAGTACTTTATGGAGGGACGGCAAGACATTAGTCCCGGCGCCCGATAAAGAGTGTAGGTCGATACCCCAACCTGCGGGGTAGGGAAAGCGCGGGCGGCTGTTACCCCCTCCCCCCCCCCCCCCCCCCCTCCCCACCAGGTTTTTCCTGAATAGAGCAAAGGTCCAGAAAGTTCCAGAAAGCTTTGCGCGGAATTCTACAGGGCCAATCAAAGTATTTCATTTAGAAAACGGCTGGAAGTTTCGCTTGTGCAGTTGTGCAATGCACCCGACAGCCAGGCATAAAGAAAGCAAACGACCTCTACCGCGACTTGCAGAGAAAGAAAGAAAGGAGCTGTCTCTAACTTGAAGCCGTCTCACCATTTCTCATCTCATGCAAATGACAACAGTAGGATTTCGTGTATGAAAAGAAATGAGGAGTTTAATAACTAAACGGAAAATAAAATGAAATATCCAACAGAAAACCATCCTCCAGGAGTGCAGGTGTGATAGGCAAATATATACATAACAGAAATATCGAATAAAACCTTAGAAAGTTAGGGAAGAATAAAAATTTTGGAGGTGGTACGAAAATAACTTACCCTTTTCAAACTGACACTAATCTTCTGCTAAAGGCGCGTACACATTTGGCCAACGAAGGCCAACAAACGACAGTCAACCGCTTCGTTGGCCAAAATGTGCTTACTGGGTAAAAATCGGAACCAACGAGGCGGTTGGTGTTGGTTGCTGTTCGCTCTACTGGCGGTAACATCAAAGCGTTGGCGGTTGTTTAGCGATGAGACCCCTCTGCTAGGATGGAAGCCGCATCGAATGTTCGTCCGTTCAGTAAAGATTTGTTATGTCTCCAGAAAGGGCGCATAAGGCATCCAGGTCAGCCAAAGTGGCACTTAATATGTTTCATTGACCGGTTTCTCTCTATAATTTAACAAGAGCATCGTCAGAAAGCCTCGAATTTACAGTGAAAGGTACGCTAGTTGGATGTTAAAGAGCAAAGCAAGTCAATAAAACATACCGAGTGCGACTAGATGCTGTTCTGAAGATCTGAATTTTAACAGTCGCTGTTTCCCTTGTAGGCAATGCTGCTCTCACTAAGGATGTGTATTTGTTGTGTTTGAAAATACTGAAGTATGGGTGAAATATGAAGAGAGAATTAAAACTGATAGTTTTGTCGTGAACGGGAATGTTTGTGAATCTCTACCAACTGCAATTATAAAAACAGGCTTCAAAGACTAAATCTTTCGACAGAAATAACTCACCTACTAAAAAGTGATGTGCACGGTGTGAAAAAAGAAGTTTTCATTGATATCTGTTCGCCGTGAACGACAGATAGAAACAAACAAATCTGGGAGTGATTTAACTTTCTGCTGCAGGTACAGCTCTCCTAAAAGTTGTGTTCCCTCTGGATATTTTATGCCGTACACAATTCGATGAGAATTAGAAATCTATAGCTTTCATTGAGAAAAAAATTATGAAGTGGCCCATTTTCCAACTCGTCTTTAAAGTAGGCATTAATTTTGTTTGCCCACTTTTTAAAAAAGAGCGGTTGTCCACCAGCATCGTTACGTCTTCTTTTTATGATATTCACATTCTTACAGTAAAGTAAATGCAGCACATGTAACGACCACTAAATCCTCTTCTTCCCTCATAATATTGGCCAGTGAAACTGGAATTACAAAACTACTTTTGAAAGTGTAATGTTCAAAATTCTACTTAAACTTGTGTTTGTAATTGTCTGTTTGGAATCTTATGAATGTATAAAAGTTATTTTGATACTGAAATGCGTAAATCTCAGTGCAGGGCAACGGGACTGTGTCAATTTTTGAAAGAAAGTATGTGAAAGACACGTTACACGATAGCACTTTACTGAGATCTTCTACTCATATTAATCCACTGAACTACAACATTATTTTCACAAATAGCTCTCTGAAAACCACTGTTCCTTATAGAGGACATGAATTCTGCTGATAATTAAATTTTTTGGCCTACCTGTGCGCACGGAAAGCTCGTCTGCTCTGCAACCTGACACTATTAAGAGAATGATGAGACCGTCAAAAATCAAATCACATTTACCGTACTAGTGTGCAATGCAGGACGGTATCTTATCGCATTTCATAAAATGCCTCTGCAGCACACAACTGGCGAAGTGCAATGCAAATTTACAAACACAAAAATGGTTCAGAGCACGATGGGACTCAACTTCTGAGGTCATTAGTCACCGACAACTTAGAACTAGTTACACCTAACTAACCTAAGAACATCACACACATCCATGCCCGAGGCAGGATTCGAACCTGCGACCGCAGCGGTCGCGCGGTTCCAGACTGAAGCGCCTAGAACCGCGCGGCTACTTCGGCCGGCCACAAAAATAAAAGTAAATACTGAACAGTGAGGAACTAAACTTAACGACGGATATATCTGAAGAAAAACTTCAAGTATAACTATGCTTCATTAACAACAATACACCCTTTCGTAAAGTTTTTACGACTAGACAAGTTAGCAAAAGTCTTTTGATAATTTTTCTGTGTACAATTACTTTCCTTGAAACTTCTTTTAATTGTAAGAGAAATCCATGAGCTGCACTATAAAACTTCTTGCAGTAAACTTTAGCCACACACAATGTTCTAACAATGAGAAACTACACAGTCACGAATATATATATATATATATACAGGGTGATTCAAAAATGCATGTAAATATTTCAAGGGTGTATTTGTGAGGTAAATATAAGACAAAAATGTTCTATACAATTTTTTCCATACTTGGCTTATTACAGAGTTATGAACAAAACAGGATAATACATTCAATACAACGTAAGGTATTTAATTCCCAGAGTTCACAGTTTAATTACAGTGCATTTGGACTAACAACGCAAACTGATAAATAAACGTGACGTAACAAACTGAAACAATTCCTCGCGAACACTGTATTAATTTAGGTCCTGTTGATTGAACTACAGCAATGCACAATAACTAAGGAAAATTGAAGCATTTTCCAGACTGTACTGTACTGTACTGTATTTGCACAAATCTTAATGCAATGCATGTTCAAAATGCTGTCCCTGAACTTGCAGACAGACCCGTGCTCGTCGCATCAATGATCTCTGCACATTACACAGTCCGTTCAACTCTCCACGAATAATTTCATAACCACCTTCAATTCTTTGTTGTAGCACTTCTCTGTTCGGTACTGCAGAAGAATACACCAATGTCTTTAGTCGGCCCCATAAATAAAAGTCTAAAGGGTTCAGGTCAGGTGATCTGGCTGGCCAAGCAATTGGTCCTCCGCGACCTATCCATCGATGTGGATACGCAGAATTGAGGTACGCCCTTACGTTGCGGCTGTAATGGGCGGGAGCACCATCGTGCATAAACCACATGGTGGCTCGTGTTGCAAGAGGGACATCCTGTAACAATCCAGGCAATTCTCCCTCCAAAAATTCGCAGTACGCGTGCCCATTCAGCCTTGGAGGCAGAACATGAGGTCCGAGTAAGTAATTCCCCACAATACCACACCAAATGTTTATGGAGAATTGATGTTGATATCCACGCACAATTCTCGCGCCAGGATTCTCGACAGCCCACTGGTGCATATTATGCGAATTGATTACACCCGCACGAGTAAACATGGCCTCATCTGTGAATAATATCCGCCGAATGAACATTGGATCATTCAAATGACGCTCTTGTAACCACTGGCAGAATTGCTGACGGCGAGGATAGTCTTCAGGTGTCAATTCGTGCACTTTTTGCAGGTGAAATGGATGCAACTGTTGTCTCCGAAGCAGCCGCCATACAGTAGATTGTGGAAGTCGTACAGCTGCACTAATTTGTCTCGTACTGATAGATGGATCTTGGTCTACCAGGTCCAAAACATGTTCCTCGACGTTCACTGCATGCTCAAGTGGTCGACCTGAATGTGGCCCAGGACGAATGCCATACTCCCGCATACGTCTGTCCACAGATACAAACGTCTGATGACTTGGTAACCGTCTTCCTGGAAACAGCTCACTGTACCTTCGTCTTGCTGCAAGTGCATTTCCATCTGCTGCACCATACACAAGGTGCATATCAGCATACTCACTGTTTGAGTACATCATGTGCACGAAACCTTTAGCCTTCCGACGATGAATGAACGACAGGACGTACTTTTCCGTTACCAACAACATCAGCGCCATCTTCCGTACAGTAGGAGTAAACATCACGTGCAAACAAAAACAAACACTATTCATGCAGTTTCGAATCAACTGTTGGGAGATACGTATGTGAATTACGTACCAGAATATGGCATCCTGCTGCTTGCACTGCCGTCGTTTTGATACGGACATGACTTTCGTATTTAACGATAACTCTGGAATTAAACGTTTATGGAAAAACATTTATAGAACATTTTTGTCTTATATTTACCTCACAAATACACCCTTAAAATATTTACATGCATTTTTGAATCACCCTGTATATATATATATATATATATATATATATATATATATATATATATAATTTACCTTAGAAAACTTCCATTCTGACATTCTTGCGTTCATACCAGCTCAGCTGCACAAAATTATTCTTCAGAATATATTAATACAAAATAATTTTCAAATAACGTTACCTCCACTACATGGTAGGCCAGCTTCCATTCTTCTCAAAGCAAACACATATCCAGACTGTCTAACATACACTTACTGCTACTCTGACAAAGTAAACCTAACATCTCTGACCAAGATCTGAGGTCTCAGAAAAGGACTTAGGCAGAACAGAGTTATATTGATACTACGGAGGATGAGTGCATTTATCAAATTCGCATCTTCATTCACATTTATGGCCAAAACCACCTGAAAATTGCCGTGACAAAGTATCCGCCTTTCACCTTATAACAGTAGCATGGGTTGCACAACATCGGCAAGAAATCAGAGCCAACTGCGTTTCCACATGGCCAAATCCTCTGGCCGCAGGCTCTTCGTTTGGTGTGGAAATCAAGTTTCTGCCGAATCCAGTCTCCGTCGTTCGTTGGCGTTCGTTGGCCTAGTCTTCATGTGTCTTATGATGGAATCGTATGTTTGCTCTATTTTTTAACTTTTTTTTAAATTTGCTGCCTCCAGTCCCAAATTTTCTTTATTTATTGCCCGTACGAAGCACTTCAGGACATAATTCTTAGTATGAAGCGCTTTCGTGTACCATGGGATCACATGCACAATGTTTGCAATGTGCGAGCTACTACACTATTCTGGTGGCTTCACTGTACAGTAAATAGGCGAATTTGTTTAGTTACACGTGTTAGGTACTGGAGGATTTCTTTATAACCTTTATGTACAATTATTACACCTCTGACTTGAATTACGTTTCGCGTGTTTTACGCTATCAATTTCTGTCTCACGTATATAGCCAGGAGCTATATTGATATATTTAGTATATAGGGAAATCAAACGACTTAGACGAAAATAAATATTTTAATACCTGATTCGAATGCTTAATTATCGTCGCTTTTGAGAAGAATTCCACGTATGTGGGTTATAGTTTTTTGTTCTAGCGTCATGATGTTTTCTGTGAAGTTCTCACTAGTTCTAACGGGAGATAGCACTGTCTTGTTTCCTGATATACTGCGTCAGGATTTTTCTTTATCGGAAAAGAGGACCCCTAAGACGAAAACGGAATGTATAACTACATAGAGTAAGCCGCCACTTGCTCTCACTTTGCGGTGGCCACCCGTCGTTGTGTCAGGTCCGTGTTTTACAGAGGAATTCTAAACGAAAAAAAGACTAGCTTAATTAGAGTTGAAATACATACGTAGCCCATAAGCCTACTCTAGTTATTGTTTAACACCTAATTGTACTATGGACAGGCAAATGTATTGTCGATACACTGAGAAACATTCAGTGCGGTGGTAACATGTATTCTAATTACGTCGTCTGCCTGATGTTCCAGAAGACAGTGAAGATCTTGGAAATACGATGCAAGCATCTGGTACATACGATACTTGCGAACAAGGAATGTTAGAAGTGGATACGCAGCTAAAACACGATATTCCGGATGTTGCATTACTTGGGAATCAGTAATGTACTTGAAAATAGGCTTATAACCCAAAACCTAGATTGTGCAGTAACATTAATAAAATTTGTGAATCTGAGCAAAAAACAGTGTTTGTTTGGGTAATTTAATTACAACGATTAATAAAACTGCACACTGAACATGCACTGGACATACCTTATGATCAACACAAATTCTTTGAAATTATATTTCGATGACAAAAATACGTGATTTTCTACAATAAGTGGTATAAGCCGAACTTACAGTGTTCGGCGTGACCGCTGGAAAGCATAGATAGCCTATCTTTGATGATTATATACCACTTTGGTCCCAACTGTATACTTAATATGGGAAGAAGTAAGTATTTATAAGATACTTGCTAATAATCCACAGTTATTTAGGTACTTACTGAAGCGGCAGACGGCATCTGAACATTGAAAGATGAACAAGCCCACCATACGATATTCAGACCACCTTGGAAATAACCAGTTATTTCCGCACTGAATACCAATCTTTCTACCTTTCTTGCAATAAATTTTCGTAGATGTAACAGTATTTATTCTGATCTACATGCAACTAACCGTCAATCTGTTAGAGACAAAAAACCTCAGTACTTTGCCGAAGTGCGGTGAATTGACCGCCCTCTTTTCGAGTGACGAAACAGATACTGTCGACTAGAATCGGAAATCTATTTGCTTACTTATGACTGGGTCCTAAATTTTATTTTTGTGTTTCGTGATTTCTATCTAGTGGCAGCATGTTAATGACTTTTTTATGGTACTAAAAAGGTCCCCATTCTGTGTCGCTGTAATTCTGCTCATACCTGACCTGCGTTTTAGGGCTGCATTTTACTGTTCCTTGGCAAAAATGTTCAAAAATGGTTCAAATGGCTCTGAGAACTATGGAACTTCTGAGGTCATCAGTCCTCTACAACTTAGAACTACTTAAACCTAATTAACCCAAGGACATCACACACATCGATGCCAGAAGCAGGATTCGAATCTGCGACCGTAGCGGTCGCGCGGTTCCATATTGTTGAACCTAGAACCGCTCGGCCACCCCGGCCGGCACAAAAATGTTATTATGGAGCATATTCATGGGACTGTAACACTCCAAGTCTTTTCTGGGGCTACTATACATTGTAATATGTATAATGGTCACGATCAGCAAAAATAATTTTACTCACCACTTTCATAATACACTGGAGAGCCAAAGAAACTGGTACACCTGCCTAATATCGTGTAGCGACCCGCGAGCACGCAGAAGTCCTCCAGCACGACATGGCATCGACTCGACTAACGTCTACAGTAGTTCTGGAGGGAACTGATACCATGAATCCTGCAGGGCTGTCCATATATCCTTAAGAGTATGAGAGGGTGGAGACCTCTTCTGAGCAGCACGTTGCAAGGCATTCCAGATATGCTCAATCATATACATGTCTGGGGAATTTGGTGAACAGCGGAAGTGTTTGGACCCAGAAGCGTGGAGCCGCTCTGTAGCAATTCTGGGCGTGTGGGGTGTCGCATTGTCCTGCTGGGATTGTCCAAATCCGTCGGAATGCACAATGGACATGACTGGATGCAGGTGATCAGACAGGATGCTTACGTACATGTCACCTGTCAGAGTCGTATTTAGATGTATCAGGGGTCTCATATCACTCCAACTATACACGCCTCACACCATTGCCGGCCGGTGTGGCCAAGCGGTTCTAGGCGCTTCAATCTGAACCGCGCGACCGCTACGGTAGCAGATTCGAATCCTGCCTCGGTCATGGATGTGTGTGATGTCCTTAGGTTAGTTAGGTTTAACTAAGTTTGGTTTAACTAGTTCTAAGTTATAGGGGACTGAAAACCTCATATGTTAAGTCCCATAGTGCTCAGAGCCATTTGAACCTCACACCATGACAGAGCCTCCCGCAGCTCTATAGTCCCCTGTTGAAATTCAGTATCCATGGATTTGTTAGGTTGTATCCATACCCGTAAACGTCCATCCGCTCGATACAATGTGAAATGAGACTCGTCCGACCATGTAACACGTTTCCCGTCATCAACAGGCCAATGTCGGTGTTGACAGGGCCAGGCGAGGCGTAATGATTTATGTCGTGCAGTCATCAAGGCTACACGACTGGGTCTTCGGCTCCGAAAGCCCATATCGATGATGTTTCGTTGAATGATCCGCACGCTGACAGTTGTTGATGGCCCAGCATTAAAATTTGCAGCTATTTGCGGAAGCATACAACCTTTTAGGGGGGATAGTTACAGCTATGACACAACTGGTTTCGTGGCACTAAAAGTTACATCTTCAGGTGAACAAATGATGTTATAATCATATGTTCACCTGAAGATGTGGCTTTTAGTGTCACGAAACCGGTTGTGATCCAGTAATACAGCTGAAGCTGTTATTAATACTCAAGATGAATTTGCGGAAGAGTTGCGCTTCTGTCACGTTGGACGATTCTCTTCAGTCGTCGTTGGTCCCGTTCTTGCACGATTTTATTTCGGCCGCAGCGATGTTGGAGATTTCATGCTTTACCGGATTCCAGATACTCACGGTTCACTCATGAAATTGTCGTACGTGAAAATCCACACTCCATCGCTACCTCGGAGATGCTGTGTTTCATCGCTGGTGCGCCGACCATGAGGCCACGTTCAACCCTAATTAAATCTTGAAAAACCTCCAATGTAGCAGCAATAGCTGATCTAACAACTGCGCCAGACACTTGTCGTCTTATATAGCCGTTGCCTACCGCAGCGCCATATACTGCCTCTTTACATACCTCTGTACTTGAATACACGTGCGTATATCAGTTTCTTTGGCTCTTAAGTGTATAAATGCTTTGTCATTTTCTGTCAGCATGTACGAGAGATTATTCCATACAACGCTAGTGATGTAAGTTTATGTAAAAGGATAAAAATTGGTACAAGTTAATAATAACCACTATGTAACTGTAAAATTACTTACACGTCAAAATTATCACCTTATTCGCTTGTAATCTACGTATTCGAGTGTGCATCTAACGACAATGAATACTGTAATCCATACAAGCGCAACAAAATCCTGATTTCGCTTCCGTAAAACATGAATTAAGTGGTATAATGTGGGTGTAAGAGTGAAACTGTTTGCCCTCTACATACACAACCCATAGTTACAATGTTATTAGCACTGTTGGTCCTTAAAACACTAGAAGGTATGCGGAGACATGAATAAACATCTAACTGATGTGATGTGCACTAGGTTCTTGGGAATGTAAATGATTAACGATTCAGTGCAGCTAGGTGTGACGCCATTTACATTTTGTATAGAAAGAAAGATTACTCATTTGGTTTCTCATTCAGTAACCGTATTTGAATTTTGGTTGTGAGAAGATAATGTTATGCTTTGTGAGAGAATGATAAAAAGTCTACCAACACTTGTGGGAATTCGTCAGCGAAGGGCTCGTGATGTATGGAGGCTTCAGCTTAACGTTCTGCGATACTGCTGCTCGCATCATTCGGTATGCCATGTAAGTCTTAAGGATATGGAACCTGTGGACTGAGCAGGGCAAAGTACGCTCGGACGAGCAGGATTGAAGATTAAGTCAGGAACGTTGAGGCAGGAAATGAGCTTGTTTGTGGACAGAACGCGCGCTATGGGACCAGTGGACGCAAGAGTGACACGACGTCGTTTTTCCATTCGCAGTTCAGTTTAAAGCACCACTACGTACGTATCGATATGTGGAGACCGCTGTGAAAGAACGTTGCCAACTTGTATTCGTCATTGTCGGTATGTTAGTATGCGGTGCCGTTGGGTACGCAGTACGACCACATCTAGTTCGCATAACCGACAATTTGGACAGCAGCAACTATATTTCTGACCTATCAAGGCTTTCGGATGTGCAATATCTTCGGAGCCTCCCTGATGATATGATCCAACAAAATAACAGAAGAGCGAATGTTGCCAATGCTGTCTTGACTTACCTCGATACAAACTGTTTTTAACTGTTTTCCTGGCCATCATTCCCCAGCCACTGCAAATGATCAGCGCTGGCACAGACTTGACGTAAGATGGAATTGTGTATTCGTGTCTGTCACACAAAACAAATTAGACTCGATGGCCATCTGAATTAGAGCCATTGTCAGTGCTGGTGGTGGCAGCTTTGTGCACTAAATTTCGCACCCTATACACCCTCAAGTCATACGAATATAGTTACTTATTCTCCTTATTATACAGTATTCGCTATTCTCTATTCTTTATAATGTACCTGTTTTAAAGACTAGCAGTGTACATTACGTTTCGTAATTTCTGAATAAGTCTGTTGTTTGGCCACAGATAGAAGCAGTTATACTGCATCCATCCCACTAGAATTTCTATTAGGTGCTATAGCGGCCACATGTTATTTATGCTCGGTAGACGAGAAAGACGTATGAGTATTTCTCACTTAGCCAGAACCTGTACAAACCAGCACTGACGCGCATGTGTAAGTGAGCGGGCTCAGGGTAGCGTCAGTGAGAACACACACACGCGACCTGCCTGCTCCAGAGTCCAGCTGTCCCATGACAGTAACTGCGTTACTTCGGCAAGAATAGCGCGTCCGACGTCCGCGAAACTAAGTTAGGCGCGGCCTCCACACAGTGGGGAGCAAGCCCCCCCCCCCCCCCCCGCCCTTCCCTCATCACGACAGCTCGCCACTTCGACGCCTCCTGTCCATGGCTTTCACCAGGATTTGTCCGCTCTGCATCTACGTTTATACCTCGCAGCTCACTTCATGGTATGCGCCGGTGGGTACTTTTTATACCATTGCCCCTCCACCCCCTCCACTTTTTCCAGTATCAATTGCGAATGGTGCATGGGAATTTTTTGTTGACAGGTGACCGTTCCGCTTTAAATTTGATCTTTGTGGACTTTTCGTGAGATCTACGTAGGCAGTGTCGTAGAGACCATTCCTCAGCAGCAGTGGGAGACAGCGGGTAGATGCTCTGGACACTGACCTGTCATCAGGCGTGCCAGCAGCGACGGAGATTTAACTGCGCTGAGGCATTATTGGGAGACTCACGCACAGAGTGACAATTATTGAACTATATGAAATAAAATCATCATAACTTCTGAACGGTTTGCGTTAGGGTGTTCAAACTGCACGGTTGGCCGTGAGGCACGATGGGAATTAGTATTATATGTATGGTTTGGTTTAGATACGAAGCCCACTTTCCTTTGGATGCGTTCGTCAGTAAGCAAAATTGGCTCGTTTGGGGGACTGAGAATCCGCATTTCGCAATCAAGAAGTCTCTCCATCCTCAACGGGTGACTGTGTGGTGTGCTGTGTCCATTCGCGGAATAATCGGTGCGATATTCCTTGGTGGCACGGTGACTACCGAACGCTGCGTGAATGTTTTGGAAGATGATTTCATCCAGATTATCCAAAGTGACCCTGATTTCGACAGTATGTGATTCATGCAAGACGAGCTCGACCCCATCAAAGCAAGGGGTGGGGTGCGGTGGGGTTGGGGGGGGGGGGGGGAGGGACTTAAGGAGCCGCATTCTGGATCTAGGGTATACAGAGGCCTCAATTGGCTGCCATGTTCTCCGGATCTGAACACATGCGACTCCTTTCTGTGGGGCTGTATTAACGACAGTACAGCAATAACCCCAAAACCTTCGATGAGCTGAAAACAGCCACTCGGTAGATCATCGACACTTCAGCGGTCATGCAGAGTTTCGCTATTCGTCTGCTCCACTTCATCGCCAATGATGGCAGGCATATCGAACATGTCATGACCTAAATCGGAATATCTGTAGTGACGTTTACGTGTTAAATAAAGTGTTTGCGCGCGCCGTAGTTTATACTAATTTGATGTTTTTTCCATATAGTTCAATAATTATTGCCTTTTATTACCAAAGCGGTAACTGCGGTCGCACCGTCTACGACGTCAACATTAGTGCAAACATTGATCGTCGCTTACGTAGCAATAGCATCTGAATTGGCTTCCCTTACAGCTGCCCGAAACCACGAGAAAGGGGAGGTGACCAATGACCAATTGCAAGCCTCAAAAACAGGTGTAATTCCAGTAGAGACCTGTGGTTTTCAAATTCATCGACTGCAAGACGTGAATTTAATCTTGATCTTTCCTATCAAAGAAAGACGGAACAGAATTCGTGACTCCTGCAGAAGAAACAATAGGTACGCATCCGACAGCATACGCTACCGATGTGTTCCAGAACGCCGAGCATGAAAGGGGTTTCTTCCGGGAATCATACCTCGGATTCTGTTGGTAATATAAGGGAACGATCGAGTGTTTGGGGTAGCCCTTGGGCTAGGGACCATTTGTATACCCAACAGAAGGGTCGTAATATTTTTACTGTCGTATAGTAAAGACTCAAAGTTTGAATGTTGCACATTTCCCCCAGCGAATGGAGCTAAGCGGCTGCTTCCTTGTCATTAGATGACGTCTACGGTGCACCTTAAGAACCTTATGGAGGCACCATTTATTTCATGGGTGGCTCCTGAGAACACCCAAAATAAGCGTTTCTTGCCATCTTTTTTGCCGTCGGTAGGAAATTCCTCGAATTTTGTCACTGTATCTAGGCATTTATCTAGAAGTGCAGTCCTCCCGTTTCCGAGAAAAACCCCAAAAATATGGTTTTTGGGTACCAAATCTGAGCCGCGGATTCCAAGAAGGCTATGCACAGCAAATGATTTTAATTTGTACAATGTAGCCAGTTCGCTTCTGACTGGGGTTCTTCGACTGACACTTCTTTTCCTGCCGTTTCGCCAGAACATCAGAAAAATCAGCAAACAATCATCATCCGATGATCCTGATACAGAAACCAACAGGAAATTCTTTTAGCGGGTGGTCACGAAAGTGTTAACAATTTTGTGTTACGATGTACTCCTAATATCCCGATGGACAACCTTGCAAAATTTCATGTCATCTTTATCTGTTTCCGGAACACAGAAGTTTGAAGTCATAAACATAAAATATGTACGTCAGACCCGGAGTGAGGTGGAAATATAGTTCATACAGCGACATTAGACGGAGAAATATGCTTCATAGTGTCTCCGTTATCTCTAGGATTGAACCTGGGTTGCCATGTTTTAGTACTGAAGCACATGCAACATTTTTATGGGTCTAGAATTATGACTGAGGTGCAATATTAGTTTTCATTTGTTTCAATTTGATGTAAGTAATCTATCAAAATTTTACTGATGAATGAATTTTTTTTCATACGAGTAACATACACTGCTGCAGCAAGAAAAAGAAAGAAACCAGCGGAAAAATGCTCCTATAGCCCACGAATATGGTGCCTGAGAAGTGGGCTCCCAGTTGTCTAATCCGACCTTCCTCAGCACCTTAAAAAATTTTCCAAAATGTATGTATTTGCATTTTTTTTTTTTTTTTGCTGTAACAGAGTGTCAATGGAAAAGAGACGGAAAAGTAATAAATAGTGACAGTCGTTGTGGTACAGAAAGAGTGAAGGAGGCAGTGGAAGTGTGAGATAAAGAGAAGGACACAGTGGTAGTGGAATACAGCTGACAGCGACAAACAGTGCCAGAAGAAATGGGACGGAGACAGTAAGATTGGAAGAGGAATAAAGAGAAGGAAGAAATTGGTACTGGGCGAGAGCAAGTGACAGCGAGAGACAAAGTCTATGACAGTGACAACGAAGAAAAGAGAGGTAGTGGCAGAGAGAAGAGACAGCAGCAGTGTGAAGGGATGGATGAAATAGCAGTAGTAAGAAAGAACAAGAGTGAGACAGTGACACTGAGAGAAGACAGTAGTAGTAGGACAGAATGAAAGAGACAGTGGCTGTGAAACAGAAGATAATAACGGAGAGGCACAGGTAATGAGTTGGGCTGAATGAGGATGGGGAAGTGGGAGTCGATGGGATGACCTACTTACAGCGATGGACTAGTGTCGTGCTAAGATTATTGGGAAAATTTATAAAGATGCTGAAGACAGTGAAATGAGGCAACTGGTACCCCACATTTCAGACAGCATCTGTTAAAAAGGAGCGCCCGCATCTCGTGGTCGTGCGGTAGCGTTCTCGCTTCCCACGACCGGGTTCCCGGGTTCGATTCCCGGCGGGGTCAGGGATTTTCTCTGCCTCGTGATGGCTGGGTGTTGTGTGATGTCCTTAGGTTAGTTAGGTTTAAGTAGTTCTAAGTTCTAGGGGACTGATGACCATAGATGTTAAGTCCCATAGTGCTCAGAGCCATTTGAACTTTAAAAAGGAGCATTTTCGCCTCTTTTCTGCTTCTCCTATAGGAACATTTTTCCTGTGCTTAACGTTATGACCACACTTTCCGAACTAGGGCTGGAAACAATTGGAGCGCAAAACTTGACTCTTGAGACGCCCGTTTAAGAAATGCTGTTATTCTTGGCTGGAGACGAAACTATTTTACAAATTAGGATGAAAAGTGGACAATAAACGCTGATTCCAGTGTTTTCATAGGCGTACTCTCCGTGCGCATTGGTTTGCAGAAGCATGTCCCACGACATTTGCAGAAGGATGTCCTACCGTATATTAAATTGCAACGATTCTGCGTACGGGTTGTTTTTGACTACTGACTAAAGACTCGTGCAGCGTGTTAGCAAGTTGGATACCTAAGTGCACACTGTACCTGCACGAGCAGGCCCCTAATGTTGAGACTACACATCGAAGAAGCAATGACGGAAATAAAAGAAATATTTCAGAATGGGATTAAAATTCAGGATGAAACACTACTAAGATTCGCTGAGGACATTCCTATCTTCAGTGAGGAGGAAGTGCAGGATTTATGATCAAGGGATCGAAACGTCGAATGAGTGCAGGAAATGGACTGAGGGAAGACCGAAGAAAGGCGAAAGTAATAAGGAGTAGCAGGAATGATACCTGCGATAAAACTGATGACCGCGAGATAGACGAAAGTATTCAGGTACCTTGGAAGCATAGCAACACATGGAGGATGAAGCCATAAAACGGTGACTAACATTTGCAAGAGCAAGCTTCTAGTATCAAATACAGAAATTCATTTGAGTAAGATATTTCTGAGAATGTACGTTTAGAGCATAACATAATGTGCTAGTGAATTATGGAATACTGCAAACCGGAAAAGAAAAGAATTGAATTGTTTGAGACTGGGTGCTATGATTAAAATTACCTTGACAGGTAAGATAAGAAACGAGAGCTTCTCCGATGGATCGTATAGGAGTGGAAGACATTAACAATAAGAAGGGGTAGTATATATGACACGTGTCAGCACCTCAAGAAATAACTTCCTTGAGATAACTGTAGAGGAAAAAAAGTATGGGGTAAGACAGAGATCGGAAATTATTCAACAAACAACTAAGTACAATGGTTGCAAGTGCTCCTCCTCGATGGACAACGGCCCCCTTGTAGTGTGTGCCAGTGAATTTGGATGAACATCTCAGCGACGGTTCCCAAGTTGCTAAATGAACCTGTAACGAAATGCGCCGCTCTTCTTTGGATGTTCCTTATTTCTTACATAAATCCTGGCTGGTTAATGTCTAAAGTGACATGCAATGCATTATCAGTTGCAGAGTAATGCCATTGCAACTGGCTAAAATAATTGACACACACAGCTCAGTCAAGCAATGCACCTCGTTACGGGGTGTATTAGTCCGACAAACTCGTACTGGCTACCGGTCCTTAGCAACATTCCATCACCATCCACGAGAAGATCACAGTCATTGCTGAACGTATGTACAAACATAAAAAACAACCCAGATTCATTCAGAAATCTGATCATTAGAATCCCACCGACTGCAGGGAAGAAAACCATCATGGCTCACAGCAATAAACCTGGAGGACAGTAATGTTAACATTTAAGAAGCCTAGAACGATCACCGTCAGGAGTAATTTTCCCTGACGCACTACAACCCCATAGGGTCTCCCAGGAAGTGACCAGCAGATTTTCCTCTGCTCTGACGAAAATGGTGCGTACTGAATCGGATCAGAACTGACGGTGACATATTCAGAACATACCCACACCAAAGGGGAAGAAAGTGCTCCCCTGAGTGTGACTGTGGCGAAGGGCAACAAGCAGTACACGACGTAACATTTGAATGTTCCCTCAGAGCATTCAAAGGGACCACTGAAGATCTACACTATTGCTAGCAAATCCCGCAGTCCCTGTCGTTCCAAAACAGTACTAGAGGCCGAAAACGCTTCGTAGCAAATA
The DNA here is from genome assembly GCF_021461385.2 of Schistocerca piceifrons. Classification (NCBI taxonomy): domain Eukaryota; kingdom Metazoa; phylum Arthropoda; class Insecta; order Orthoptera; family Acrididae; genus Schistocerca; species Schistocerca piceifrons. Next base: position 1,019,730,396 of record NC_060139.1, on the reverse strand, counting down.
TTGCCATGGATATTTTCAGTTTTCTGTGTCCAAGCTCCCCAGACGAACTACACCAGAATGCGAAGTTGGCCCTGCCTTGCCTCTTCCCAAGGACGCGACACAATATTCGCCGGTGACCATTATCCAGGCAGATATTCACCTCGCGTCCAAAGGAGCTGGGTACCCACACTCCCACTTCATCCGAAGAATGACCAATACGTAGCTTACCAGTATCTTCAGATTAAAGACTAGTAACCTCACCCATCACAAAACCATAAGTGAATTATTACACCGTACCACGAATGAGTTACGCAATTTGGTCACAATTGATATTCATACAGGTATCGACGGAAAATGCGAAATTATAACTTTGGCGACCGATGGATGGATATGTGCTGCTACAGCACAGTTTTGCCACGCAGCTGGCAAGGATAGTACACAGGAAACATACCGATAGCAGGGCATAACGTCTCCGCGAACTTCATTCCTTGTACTCAGTTCAAATGGTTCAATTGGCTCTGAGCACTATGGGACTTAACATCTGTGGTCATCAGTCCCCTAGAACTTAGAACTACTTAAACCTAACTAACCTAAGAACAGCACAAACATCCATGCCCGAGGCAGGATTCGAACCTGCGACCGGAGCAGTCGCGCGGTTCCGGACTGCGCGCCTAGAACCGCTAGACCACCGCGGCCGGCGTGTGTACTCAGTTGGACAGTAACTATACCTAGCAATCAGGTGCGTAAATAACATACGCAGATGTCAATGTTTGAGAGAGGGGCTGTAGCTGGACTCAAACAAGCCACCTGGAGTAATGGGTATCTAGAGCCTGTTGTATATCATGCACTTTAAGAGGGCCAGCTGTGTCTTGCATGACCGCTGTCTCCTAAAACCGTGCTGGTTTCTGCATATGAGCTTCTCAGAGTCTAGAAAGGTCATTATGTCTGAACACAAAATATGTTCCACGATTCTACAACAGATCGATGTTAGTGCAATTGGCCGGTAATTATGTGCATCCGATTTCCTACCCTTTTTATAGATGGCTATCACCTGGGCCTTCTTCCAGCCCCGTGGAACTTTCCGCTGTTCCAACGATCTCTGATAGATGATGGATAAGAACGGTGCTATATTTGTAGCATAGTCAACATAAAATCTTACGGGAATACCGTCTAGGCCAGATGCCTTCCTGGCGTCCAAGGATCGTAACTGTTTTACAATCCCAGATACACTAAATACTATGTCAGCCATCCATGCGTTAGTTCGATAATTGAAAGTGGGAATGGTGTTGCAGTCCTCTACCGTAAACGAGTTTTTGAAAGCTAGGTTTCGAATTTCGGCCTTCTGTTTATTATTATCCGTTACATTACCAGTTCTGTCAGCAAGAAAAGATACTGAATTATTTGTATTGTTCATGAGTTTTACGTACGACCAAAATATTTTGTGGCTATTTTTAGAATCTGGAAGGTAAAATACTGCTTTCAAATTCGCTAAAAGAATCTATCGTAGACATTCTGTGAGCTCCTTTCACTTCGCCTATTTTCTGTTTTTACAATGATTTGTTCATCTGTGAATGTACAGGGTTATTACAAATGATTGAAGCGATTTCACAGCTCTACAATAACTTTTTTATTTGAGATATTTTCACAATGCTTTGCACACACATACAAAAACTCAAAAAGTTTTTTCCGCATTCACAAATGTTCGATATGTGCCCCTTTAGTGATTCGGCAGACATCAAGCCGATAATCAAGTTCCACCCACACTCGGCGCAGCATGTCCCCATCAATGAGTTCGAAAGCATTGTTGATGCGAGCTCGCAGTTCTGGCACGTTTCTTGGTAGAGGAGGTTTAAACACTGAATCTTTCACATCACTATGCGTGAAACTTGCCCGCAGGCGTTCAACGGTTTCTTCGCTCACTGCAGGCCGACCCGTTGATTTCCCCTTACAGAGGCATCCAGAAGCTTTAAACTGCGCATAGCATCGCCGAATGGAGTTAGCAGTTGGTGGATCTTTGTTGAACTTCGTCCTGAAGTGTCGTTGCACTGTTATGACTGACTGATGTGAGTGCATTTCAAGCACGACATACGCTTTCTCGGCTCCTGTCGCCGTTTTGTCTCACTGCGCTCTCGAGCGCTCTGGCGGCAGAAACCTGAAGTGCGGCTTCAGCCGAACAAAACGTTATGAGTTTTTCTACGTATCTGTAGAGTGTCGTGACCATATGTCAATGAGCTACAGTGAATTTATGAAATCGCTTCAATCATTTGTAATAGCCCTGTACATCACATCTATCGATTTCCATCCCATTTGGATAATTCCTTCGCGCTGCATCATTTTTATTAATATTGTTTTTTTTTTTAGAGTGGTTAATGAGTCTTAAACACTATAGCAGGCTACAGTGTTCTTCACGATTACCACTCGACTGGCCAGCTAATCGAGAGTCATGTGGGCGTGTCCGCAGGTGCCGTCCAAGAACGTGTCCGACCACATCCTGAAGCTGACCGTGCTGGACGCGGGCCGCGCCAAGCGACGCAACGTGATCGGCCACGTGTCGCTGCCCCTGCGCGAGCTGGGCACCGGCGGCGAGCAGCGCCTCTTCAACATGGACCTCGAGAAGGTGCGTCTCGCCGACCATTCACACGGCGACCACTGAGTCCCGTTAGAGCTTATCGACCGCACTGCGGTCTGCACCAGCACAATGTGGCATCGACCCAACAACAAACGCTTGGTGAAACTCATCCTACCTACCGGTTTCCTACCGTTTCTCCCCTGCTCTGATGCCAAATACACTGGCGTCCAAAATTGAAGCAACAAACCGAAATGTCACATAATTGCGTTTGTTTTGCCACAAAACAGTATAAACAGATGATAGCTGTATATAAACAGTATATACACTAAAGCAATTAAAATTGCTACACCAAGAAGAAATGCAGATGATGAACGGGGATTCACTGGAAAAATGTGTTATACTAGAACTGACATGTGATTACATTTTCACGCAATTTGGGTGCATAGATCCTGAGAAATCAGTACCCAGAACAACCACCTCTGGCCGCAATAACGGCCTTGATACGCCTGGGTATTGAGTCAAACAGAGCTTGGGTGGCGAGTACAGGTACAGCTGCCCATGCAGCTTTAACGCGATACCACAGTTCATCAAGAGTAGTGACTGGCGTATTGTGACGAGCCAGTTGCTCGGCCACCATTGACCAGACGTTTTCAATTGGTGAGAGATCTGGAGAATGTGCTGGCCAGGGCAGCAGTCGAACATTTTCTGTATCCAGCAAGGCCCGTACAGGACCTGCAACATGCGGTCGTGCATTATCCTGCTGAAACGTAGGGTTTCGCAGGGGTCGAATGAATGGTACAGCCACGGGTCGTAACACATCTGAAATGTAACGTCCACTGTTCAAAGTGGCGTCAATGCGAACAAGAGGTGACCGAGACGTGTAACCAATGGCACCCCATACCATCAAGCCGGGTGATAAGCCAGTATCGCGACGACGATTACACGCTTCCAATGTGCGTTCACCGCGATGTCGTCAAACACAGATGCGACCACATGATGCTGTAAACAGAACTTGGATTCATCCGAAGAAATGACGTTTCGCCATTCGTGCACCCAGGTTCTTCGTTGAATACACCATCGGAGGCGCTCCTGTCTATGATGCAGCGTCAAGGGTAATCGTAGGCATGGTCTCCTAGTTGATAGTTCATGCTGCTGCAAACGTCGTCGAACTGTTCTTGCAGATGGTTGTTGTATTGCAAACGTCCCTATCTGTTGACTCTGGGATAGAGACGTGGCTGCACGATCCGTTACAGACTTGAGAATAAGATGCCTGTCATCTCGACTACTAGTTACAAGAGGCCGTTGGGATCCAGCACGGCGTTCCGTATTACCATCCTGCTAACAATCATTGGGTCTCGCCGACCGATCTTTATCAAAGTCGGAAACGTAATGGTACGCATTTCTCCTCCTTACACATCACAACAGCGTTTCACTAGGCAACGCCGGTCAACTGTTGTTTGTGTTTGAGAAATCGGTTGGAAACTCTCCTCGTGTCAGCACGTTGTATGAGGTGCATTCAAGTTCTAAGGCCTCCGATTTTTTTTCTCCGGACTGGAAAGAGATAGAAACATGCGCATTGTTTTAAAATGATGCCACGTTCATTGTCAATACGTCCCAGAGATGGCAGCACCGTACGGCAGATGAAATTTTACCGCCAGCGGCGAGAATGAGAACTGTTTTAAATACTTAAAATGGCGACGTTTCCCTAACTTGAAAAGCGTGCAATCATTCGTTTTCTGAATTTGCGTGGTGTGAAACCAATTTAAATTCATCGACAGTTGAAGGACACATGTGGTGATGGAGTTATGGATGTGTCGAAAGTGCGTTCGTGGGGACGACAGTTTAATGAAGGCAGAACATCGTGTGACAACAAACCGAAACAACCTTGGGCTCGCACAAGTCGGTCTGACGACATGATCGAGAAAGTGGAGAGAATTGTTTTGGGGGATCGCCAAATGACTGTTGAACAGATCGCCTCCAGAGTTAGCATTTCTGTGGGTTCTGTGCATACAATCCTGCATGACGACCTGAAAATGCTAAAGTGTCATCCAGGTGGGTGCCACGGATGCTGACGGACGACCACATGGCTGCCCATGTGGCATGTTGCCAAGCAATGTTGACGCGCAACGACAGCATGAATGGGACTTTCTTTTCGTCGGTTGTGACAATGGATGAGACGTGGATGCCATTTTTCAATCCAGAAACAAAGTGCCAGTCAGCTCAATGGAAGCACACAGATTCACCGCCACCAAAAAAATTTCGGGTAACCGCCATTGCTGAAAGAATGATGGTGTCCATGTTCTGGGACAGCGAGGGCGTAATCCTTACCCATTGCGTTCCAAAGGGCACTACGGTAACAGGTGCATCCTACGAAAATGTTTTGAAGAACAAATTCCTTCCTGCAGTGCAACAAAAACGTCCGGGAAGGGCTGTGCGTGTGCTATTTCACCAAGACAACGCACCCGCACATCGAGCTAACGTTACGCAACAGTTCCTTCGTGATAACAACTTTGAAGGGATTCCTCATGCTCCCTACTCACCTGACCTGGCTCCTAGTGACTTTTGGCTTTTTCCAACAATGAAAGACACTCTCCGTGGCCGCACATTCACCAGCCGTGCTGCTATTGCCTCAGCGATTTTCCAGTGGTCAAAACAGACTCCTAAAGAAGCCTTCGCCGCTGCCACGGAATCATGGCGTCAGCGTTGTGAAAAATGTGTACGTCTGCAGGGCGATTACGTCGAGAAGTAACGCCAGTTTCATCGATTTCGGGTGAGTAGTTAATTAGAAAAAAAATCGGAGGCCTTATAACTTGAATGCACCGTAGGTGTCGCCAACGGCGCCAACCTTGTGTGAATGCTCTGAAAAGCTAATCATTTGCATATCACTGCATCTTCTTCCTGTCGGTTAAATTTCGCGTCTGTAGCACGTCATCCTCGTGGTGTAGCAGTTTTTACGGCCAATAGTGTAGAATACAGAACGTAAACAACAGTGGCATGCATAACGGTGGACGTACATTCTGGCATCTGGTTAATGCACTCAGTATGGGGTTGATCAACTTTGGCAGCAATACAGGATCGATAGACCACGGAGCATCCTGTAAATTATATCTCATGTTGAGGGAATAAAGCCCATTCTTCCTGCAGCGCTGACCGCAGGGTGTTGGAAAGTGATGCAACCCTTGTCCCTAGTGCCTGCCATCCGTGATCTATGGGATTCAAATCGGGAGACTGAGTAGGGCACCCCATCCGTGCAATATCTCCCATTTCCAGGAAAACATCAACTATCCATGCTATATGGTGTTGGGCATTATCGTTCATCAATACGAAGTCTGGGCCGACAGCACTTTGCGACAACCGCATATGAGGCCCCAAGATCTCGTCTCGATACCAGGCAGCAGTTAAACCTTGCCGACTCACCCGTAAAATTTCATGAAGAGGTGTCAATACAATCTCTGCCCTCAGCATTAGAGATCCTACTTGATATCAGCCTCTTTCCGCAACGTCTGGGACCCGAAATCGTGCTCCACGTTCCCTCCAAATGCGAATCAGTCGTTAATCACTGCCGAGGCCAAATCTGGACTCATCTGTTAAAAGAACATCGACCCACTGTTCGACCCTCCAGGTGGCACATTGACGGCTCCACTACACACGTTCCCTCCTGCGAAAATGCGTCAGAGGTACAGATACAGCAGGTCTCTGACAATAAAGGCCACTCTTCCGAAGCCTCCTCTGCACGTTTTACCTCGCTACAATACGTCCAGTGAATGCTGCGAGATCAGATGCCAGCTGCCGTGCAGTACTAAGGCAGTACCGTCGTACCATTACAGTGAAATAACGGTCCTCTCTTTCTGATGTTGCAAGTGGTCGGCCCCGGCCTGGTCTGCAGGACACAATTTAGATCTCTATAAACTATCGCCACATCCGAAAAAGCAACAGAACGATTCACATCATGTCGTCGAGCCACATCAGTTTGCCACTATCTTGCTTCCGTTCTTCCCATGGCCCTCAATCGCAGACCCTGGTAGGCGTCTTCTCTGTGCCATACGGCACCGTCTATGACTGTGTACACAGCGATTGTGGATGTGGGAGTACCCGGCAGACACTGTTCCGTTTGACAACTGCCCTGATGTCATCGTTGGTGTGGTTGTCCGTTGACTCGAATACATCTTCCGTACAGGGCACGATCGTACGGACATCTGTTGACACTTTGTATGATTACATCGTTAGACATTGGACGGGGAAATTGTGGTTTCTCGCTTTTATTTTGGACACCATTGTATATGTGCATAAAGTCCAAAAAAGAGAAAGTAATTTTGGTTTTTGTGCGATGGAGGAAGACAGAAACACCAATAATTTCCACCGATACAATCTCAAGTAACACCCTGTGGTAACAAAACAATGGCGGCCGCACTGGAGACTTACCACCCCTCGCAGCTTTGTACATATAGGCCGCACATAGGGGAGCATACACAACATTCCTCTAGCGGACATTTAATCTCAACATCCTCTGACTGGAATTGGGTAGCAATAATCCCTTCTCCGTTTGTAAATTATGGAGATCGCCCCGTCATAGGATCATATTTCTTATTCCGTTCTCCTGCTGAAAAGCCTATCTTCTAGTCAACAGCGACAATAAATACAGGCTGCAGTATATAGCAGTAGTAGAGCGTGACTCCAACATCAACTTCTGAATGCAGTTACTGGATTTAGAAACATACAGTATTTCAGGAAAGTTCGTTCAAATATTAATTCGATGTTTCTTTACTAGGTTTGAGTTTCACCGCTTTTGTAATTCTAATTTTTGGTGAAATTAGTAATGCCATATTAAATGTTTTGTTAGTAGGCGACTGATAGCAGTTCATCTGATGTACATCTGGATAATTTTGTGCAATATCATGTTCAAACACACTAATTAAGGAAATTAAATACTGTATACTCTAGACTAACTCAGATACACTAGGCGAGTGACTTCAAGTGCTTAGTTCCAATGTCTGTCACAGCTGTAATGTGCTGCATTGTAAGCAGCGAGATTTATTGCAATGATTGACTGTTCAGTCCGTTCTTGATAGAATGTTGCGTAGATCATCAATGAAACGCAAACAATACTGATGTAATATTCTACAATATTTACTATTTGTTACACGAACCGGTTTTCATCAGGTCAAAGATATGAGGTGCGACAATAAAGTAATGAGACTGATGTGAAAAAAAGGTTGTGTATCGTTTTAGTCAAGTTTAGTGTTGTCTCCTTCCAAGAAGTTCCCTTCTGATTGCACACCCTTTTTCCAGCGCTTCTGCCATTGATGGTAACGTTTCTGGAACTCATCTTCCGTAATATCTATCCTCCTAGACCCTCGTCATAGCTTTTTGGACATCTTGTGTTGTTTGCTGGTGAATAAACTGGCTGTGGTAGTACTGAAATTTGTTTTAACGTTAAAAATTGCTGTTGTGGTGTGAGATTTTTGGGGACCAATTTTTGTACAAATCTTTCTCATACCAAGAAAATCTTCAGTTATTATTAGACGAACCGTATCTCGACTGATGTTCAGTTCTTCTGCAATCACTTTTACAGATAATCTTCGATCAGATCGTACGAGTTCAGGCAGCCTGGCCAAGTTGACATCCGTCTGTGAGGTTGATGGTCATCCACTGCGGTCTTCACCTTAAACATTCGTTCTGTCTTCACTAATCATTTTATGCCAACGAAAAACTTGAGCTCTTGACATAACCTCCTCTCCAAAAGCCTTCTGAAGCTTGCCATAAGCTGTCGTCGCGTTTTCACCCAATTTAATGCGAAAAGAAATGGCATACCGTTGCGCAATATTATACGGTTCCATTTCCGTGACGAGAGACACAAACACGTGTTAACGTACTACAGCACAACTCACAACTGAGCAGTTGCATCGATGTGCCGTTTGGACTAGATGCAGCTTGTAGACCAAGGTCAAAGATATTGTGTGTATGTAGGCCTGTAATGTTGCAACATCTTGACAAGAAAACAGTCTCATTACTTTATTGTCGCTCCACGGAAGTATGTGGTGCAATGAAATTTTCTTGGGTCAAAGATTTTAAACTAGTGCATATACAGAGCATCTGCATCTCCAGACATAAAAATGCTAAGTTAGAACAGGAACAAAATAAGCGACGTTATTTCCATGTAAGTGGCATATTTAACTAAAATAAAATATGTGACACATTAACTAATGAACCATAGACAAATTACAACAGTTTTACACACAAGAACGTAACTGAACAATAACCTTTGGTGACATATCCAAAGATGTCGCTGAACAAAATAATCTTGTCTTTAATAGACCAAGAGTTACAAACAAATGGGATATAGTAGTGATATTAAGCAGGTGAGTGATGAACTGTGATTATACAAAGTAAATTTTCTTAACACAACAAGAGAAATTGTAGTAACTGAAATAAAGGAAATGGAACATGTAAGTAAGAGTGGTTATTTATAATATGACCTGGATAGGATTATGAGTAGTGTTTGCAGTTACAAGTGGCGAGTGAGAGAACTGTGTCTGTTCTTTCAGAACTAAGCTTGGGTTGATGGACAAATGTTTATTAATTTTTATAATTTCAATGCAGTTTATCTTCCTTCTTTTATGGATGTAATGTAATACTTTGTGTTTCGCCTTGTAACTATCGCCTTCCTTAAGCAGGTGGTCTGCAAAACTAGCGTCTCCATTTTTAAGTTTCCACCTTCCGTGGTGTTCCTTCAAGCGGGTGTATATTTCCCTGCCACACTGACTTATACAGAATTTACCTCAGTATCAAGTCATTTTATGTGTTCCACTCTTTTCCAACGCTGTTTCCATTTGTTCCACAGGAGGCGCAAGAGCAGGTGTCTGAGCGCGGGGAGCTGCTGGTGTCACTGCTGTACAACGAGAACCTGCACCGGCTCGCCGTCACCGTCATAGAGGCGAGGAACCTCAAGGTGTGTGTCTTTCTGTACGTGTACGGCTGCTAACAGTTTACACACTGAAACAGGAATACAGGCTGAGCGTAATATCTTTACCTAAACAAAAATTACTTCTGAGTAACTGTGCCAATATAGATATGCGGTTTGTTGCAACTGGTAACTTAACTCGCAAAGGGCAAAGGGTTGGCTTTTTTTTTTTTTTTTTTGTCGATACACTTCCATATGTGCGCTGTTTCTTACCCGTAGAACTTCTAAGAGCTACTCCCGTTCTCTCCATTTCTTTGCCAACATCACTTCCCTCACCGCCTCTGTTACATTTCGTGTTTGTGCCATAGCAGGTTTCACGTCAGAAACTGGTGAACTGAACACTTTACCCCTAACATAATCCCACGAAAAAGGTAAAACGAAGTTATATGTAGAGGACATGGTAGTCACGAATTTGGACCGTCTGTGACAGACCATCTGTAGTAACGCTTTCATCTAAGAACTGGCGAACAAACAACCCCCACTGTGGCCGTGCACCATCTTACTGGAAGTGTGTATCCACGGTTGACAGTCCCGCAACTGATTTGCAACGTGAAGTTCCAAGGTGTAGAGTTAAACTTTTGCCATAATGGTAGACTCAGTGAAAAATAGCGAACCCAGAACGGCCACACCGCACATTCATTTCCAGGTTGTCCATTGTCTACTGTTCGAAAATGTATCGCCTCTTCGACCATCAGATTCGGACGATACCCCTGTTTACTTTCCTGGAGGTGTGAAAAGTCGTCTCATCGGACAAACAAACTTTTGTATTGTGTACATCGATTTGTTCTAGCATGTACCTAGCGAAGTCAGCCCGTCTGGGCCAAAGATACGGCTGCAAAACGTGCATAATTTACACTTCGTATACATGTAAATGCAGACATTTGTGTAAAATATTAAAACCAGTGCTGTGAGGTATGCTCTTTTCTCTGAAAACACAACGCGTCGATTTCCCCGGACTCCTTCGAAATTCTGTACTCACGGTATCAACAGCGTAATCGCTCACTCCAGGTCTCCGACTTCTTGCCTTGTCGTCGCCAACACTGTAAATCATTTTTCATACACTCCTTTGAGGCTCTTCACACCTGGCGGATCTAGACTACAAGCACTTCAAAAGAGTTGCTGAACTGTAACAGGCGACTGAGTGTCACGAAACCGCGAAATACTTCGTGCATAGACGACGTTATGACAGCAGCAGTCTTAAATTACGCTTTCTGCAACAAGAAATGAAAGAAAGAAGGCAAATCCATAAAAACTTCATCGGTTAAGCTACTATTTGCTACAAACCACATAGCTGTATCGCTCATAGTTCTTAGAAACAAAATTTTGTGTTCATACAAAAACTTTATGCTTACCCTGTATAGTATGTAACGAAAGTAAGCTCGAAGAGTTGTGGAGGTTGTTTTGCGAAAAAAAATTGAAGGTAGGAAACCGTGTCCAAGATCGCTATCCACTTACGTTATCTAGCGTTGTCGTTACTATCGAAGACTCGTGTCGCTAGGCAACTTACTGGAGAAAACTCCTGTCGCTAGGCAACCTCTGTGGCATCAGAAGTGACGCAAGTCTGAAGCGCCTGCCGTCGCTGCGCGTAGCGGTCAGTTCGCTGTAAATCAGTGGTCGTCAAACTTATTTGCTCAAGAGGCAGTACACAGATTGCGGGGCCCCATCTCGGGCCGCTTATGTACCACCCTCATTCTTAATTCGTATCTTACACAAGTTTATTAATTGATAACTTGCATAAAGTGGTATGTTATGGGCCCCCAATTCACTAGCTATAGTAAACGCGCGATATATAGCCTTCTGAAGCGCTGAAAGAAGACAGCTCCATTCGGAACACTTTATTTTGACTGTTCCCTGTTTCAGATTGCTGACACCCTTAGTGACCCTAAAGTTGTGACGCTACCTATAAATCTGTACCGCTTGTGAAGATGACCTTCTCTTTATGAGCGTTCATGAACCGACGCTACTCCCATGTCAATTTTTTTCCATAGCAGACGATCAATACAAGTCACGCGAGCCAGTGTGTTTTCAAAACTGGAAGACAAACGGTGGAACCGTAACCCTCAATATCCGCAGTTGCCGCACTACATAACACTCTGGCCCCGACGTAAGCGGCCAACTTTACTTAACTCACGGCCCAGTACTCCAACGTCAATTAAAAGTAAGCACCTGGGGCTGCACGAATAGTCGATTCGAGCCGCATGTGGCCCACGGACTGCAGTGTGATGATCAGTGACGTAAATATGATGCTGAAGAGCCTGTTTACATGCTTTTCCAAAGGAACTTTACATCGTATTTCTGAATATCACAGGCACTGCAGTATCGTATTTATCCTCCGACACTGGGTAAGCGGCTTTGAAGTAAATTGTCTCCATTGTACGGGAATATACATAGCGGATGAGCAAGTACGGGTTTTCTACACATACTAAGTTGACGACACATGGCGGTTTGGGTGTGGCCGTGAGTCGTGCATGGATAGTCAGGTTTAGGCTTTTGAGCGGTGCGGTACGTCCCGGCCGCTCTGTTTCGCGTTTCTGGGTCTGTTGTTTACCGCACGACCGCGGTGGTGTTGCGTGTTACAGTTACGTTCGTGACTCCGATGGCTCTTTCGTACCGAAAAGTCGGGATCAAATTGCAGTTTGACGAAACGTACTGTAGACTCTATACCCACGAAGTAGACAGATTTTTATGAGACTTGACCCGAAAGAGCTGCTGGGTATCTATTTGTCTACCGTTTCCAGTGTATCTTAAGTTCGCTGACAATGAGGAGTGTGACAAATTTCTCAGACGCTCGACGGAAGGTTACAGATTCTGCCACACTCGGTATGGTAACACTGGAACGGAATGTTCAAAATACAAAATATGTGTTTGAAGGTCCAGAGGATCGGGTCACCCTTCCTCTTCGACTCTGTGGCACAGTCCTCGACCATAAGGCCAAAAAAATTGAAGACGTTCGAAACTAACCCTATCCTTAACGAGGTGCGAGAGGTCTGTATTGAATTTCACCGCCATATACTTTCGTATCTCACTATCGCTGGCTGCCGGGCGATAATTATTTGCGACGGTCAGCCGAGGACCTGCTCCGGATGTGGACATGTACGTACGGAATGTCTGCAATGCCGTCTCTTGCAGACGACCTCAGCCGATCAGATTCGACCATCAATAGCGACCTCTGTGCGATATTGCTCGCAGTGTGGTTTGAGGAGACCGAAATGCTCGCTAATAAGCTCACGAAGGATGGCGTGAGGTCTGAAACAGGATACGTAATGAATGCTAAAAAGAAAAGTACGTAGCTCCTGGAATACTTAACTTTAATTCATCCTTGTGGTACATCGCTCTTGACGATACAAGTGAGACTCTTTAGATACAAGCTATGTAAGGCTAATGGCGCCTTGCTAGGTCGTAGCCATTGACTTAGCTGAAGGCTATTCTAACTATCTGCTCTGCAAATGAGCGAGGTTTCGTCAGTGTGCATCGCTAGCTACTTCGTCCGTACAACTGGGGCGAGTGCTAGTACGTCTCTCAAGACCTGCCGTGTGGTGGCGCTCGGTCTGCGATCACTAACAGTGGCGACACGCAGGTCCGACATGTACTAATGGACCGCGGCCGATTTAAAGCTACCACCTAGCAAGTGTGGTGTCTGGCGGTGACACCACAGCTTGTTATATCATACAAACATGGTACACAGTAGCATATATGTTTACATATGCAGGACCACATACTCAAGCATCTGCGAGCAATATTTATATGGACATGGCATTTTGGACAAGGTGCTTTCTGTCTTTAATGTGCCTAGTTTTATCCACTTCACATCTTTTGCACGAGGTTCAGCGTAAAATGAACGTGTTTTACAACAAAGAAGTGCTAAAGACCTGAAGATGACAGCAATGACTGTCGAAACCGGTCGTCTCAAATAAGGAAATTTTTATGCGATGTTGGCTTTTGAATGGTTTTTAACAATTAAAACAACGCCCTTCAGTACTACGAAAATGAGAAAGTTCAGGCGTATGGGAATCAAGTGTGTGCGCCCAGCGTGTGTGTCTGTGTGTGTTTCAGTTCCGGGAGGAGCGGCGCGACTCGTACGTGCGCGTGTCGCTGCAGCAGCAGTACCGCGCCGTCAAGGTGAAGCGCACGGCCACTGTGCGCAACTCGGACTGCCCCAACTTCTCGCAGTGCTTCAACTTCCGCGTGCCCGCCGCGCGGCTGGACCTGACCAGCATCACGCTGCACGTGCTGGTGCCCGTGCCGGGCTACGGCAGAGGTACCTGCCTGACAACTCCCTACCTACCTCCCCATCTTCTGCATCTCCTCCCTCTAAATTCACTTCCTAGGTGCATCACACATGCCAGCATGAAATGGGGCTGAATAGAATTTTCTGTGTTAATACAGCCACGCTTGCATCTGATTACAACCCTTCTAGGTCTACTGCCACGTGACCTTATGGTATACCTAAAACATTAAAATCCTTTCAGGCGGGTTGCAGTGGACTCCTCAGCAACCCGAATCAGCTGAAACGTCGGTTTATTTTAGCATTTTAGTATTTTGCTAGGTGATGTGGCAGTACACCCGGAAGAATTTTAATGAGATTGACACGAAAGTCTACAATGTTACGCTGCCTGACAAGAAAAACAGTAAGCACCCAGACCCTGCCCAGTTAGCCGCGCTGTCTAACACACGGTTTTCCTGACTGGAAAGGAGCGCCTGGTACCCGGCACGAATCCACCCGGCAAACTTTTGTCGAGGTCCGCTGAGCCGGCTAGTCTGTGAATGGTTTTTAGGCGGTTTTCCATCTGCCTCGGCGAATGCGGGCTGGTTCTCCCTTATTCCGCCTCAGCCACACTATGTCGGCGATTTCTGCGCACATAAGTTCTCCAAGTACGTGTACACCACTATTACTCTACGACGCAAACATAAGGGTTACACTCGTCTGGTGTGAGACGTTCCCTGGGGGGTCCACTGGGGGCCGAACCGCAAAATAACCCTGAAAGAGTGGTTCGGTGTGGGGCAGGAGAGGGGTGAAGTGAACTGCGGTAGTCGTCGTGGGGTTGTGGACCACTGCGGCTGCAGATTCTAATGGCTCTGAGTACTATGGGACTTAACATCTGAGGTCATCAGTCCCCTACGACTTAGAACTACTTAAAACTAACTAACCTAAGGACATCACACACACCCATGCCCCAGGCAGGATTTGAACCTTCGACCGTTGCGGTCGCGCGGTTCCAGACTGAAGCGCCTAGAACATCTCGGCCACAACCGTCGTTTCTAGGCCCCCGGTTAACGTACAATACAATACAATACAAGCACCCAGAAGACACGGTCGGATATCAATGTAGTTTCTCATACCGACACGCAATGGTCAGATACGTAAATGATTAGAGCTGCAATTCTCTCACAGTTAAAACAGCCTCCATAGTGAATCGCTGTCATTCGGATTTATACCACACCTGGTAGGGTATTAACACAATTAGATGCTGAGTGAACACTGTGTAAGACACAGCTATGCCTCATATTCATGTGAGATGGCGAAATCACCGCCTGACGGAGCTCGAAAGGGATTCATTGTGGATCTAGCCGATTGGTCGAATCATGCGATGTCCGTATTTGTGGACCATTCGGATGTTGGACTACATGGGAACGGTAGGTCAGGCGTACACAACGTTGTCGTCGAGTACGTCTGACGGCCACAATGGTGCACCAAGCATGTGGTAATTCCTTCACATTTGTCACTGACGTCCGAGAACAAGTCATGGACTCTCTGCAGAATCACGCACACTGTTCGGAGACTAGCAGCAGTCGGACTAGGGAATTCCCGTGTCACGCATAAGCTGTCATTAACATCCCAACACAAACAGCTGCATTCGGAGTGGTGCCACGAACTGCTGGTAAATGGCGTCTCATTGCGTCCAGCAATGTATAGCAGTCCTGCATTATTCCGAATGACAGTCGTCATCGAACATGATTTCATCTCATGTTTTGGAGAGGCACACCGACGTCACTCCTGGGTCATGGTGCGCGGAGCCATGAAGTACGATTTCAGGTCAAGGCTAGTAGTGATCGAGGGTCACTGACGGCACGGGGGTGCGTCACTGACATCCAGTGGTCTCATGTAGTAACTATCATGCTACAGTACCGTGGTGCCATTTTTGAACAATAGAATACTCATCCACACATGGAACGTGTCTGCGTGGTCTCTCTGCGATGTTGAGGCATTCCCGTAGCCAGTTAGATCCCCAGATTTGCCCCTAATGGTATATGAGTGATACCAGCTCAGACGTCAACTCCGTTCCAGTGCCATATACAGGACATCAAGCACTAGTTACAACAGTTGTGGGCCAGCTTGCCTCAGGCAGGAATACAACAGCATTACGAACACCCTGACGACACCCTTCCAAATCGAATCAGTGCATAATGAGTTGGTTCATGCTGTCACATTCTTTGTGAAACTAACTCGATTTTGCAGTCACTCCCAATAGTATTAATCCGAGAATTTTCATTTAGGCTCTTCCTCCACTTCTGGGTGCTTCTCTTATTTTTGGTAGGATAGCGTATAAAGAACGTCTGCACGTTTATAAAGTAACTTAAACAGAAACATCGTGAAGTGAAATATAAACTATGGAGTGAGAGAAGCATACAGACTTCCGTGGCTGACTTAACTCTGGCAAATTGATGTGTTCTGGGCCGATAGTGCTATTCTCCATGCAGGTATGGGCAGTTCTAGATACATTAGGGCTTCCATGGAGTCGGCTGTATACCGAACGTCCACAGGCCTTTCAGTTGTCATTTATGTAATCCAATGTAAGTCATTTTTCTAGCAGCTGTATTTCTTTTATTTTGATGTGTATCTTAAGTATGCACGGTCGAGTTCAAGACACAGTTGTTCCATATTCAGCAAGCTGTTAATCGTGCTTCATGAGCACTGCAATTGTGTTACCATCAAGGGAGGAGCTTACTTTTGTGGCGGTGTTCGTAGTGACAAACAATTCGCTGTAGAAACGGCTTACGAAGTCACCGCCACACTTTTAATAGCGGGCCGACCGGTCCGCTGGAACAGTGAACAGAAAGATGAAAACCCAAACACTCTGATTAAATAAAAGTCGGTACTTATCTTTATTAACGAAGATACAGAAACACAGTAGTGAACTCGGTGTCTACAGAAATCTGTCTAGTTCGAGTCGTAGCGGCTAGGTCAGCGTCGGCTGACGACAAACAACAACTCTGCTGCGATGAACACACAACTGACTAGCAAGTACACAATTCGGTGGCGAGTATACAACTGAGCGGCGAATACAGAACTGTCCTAGCGCTCGCGACTCCAGCGCTTAAGAAGCCAGAAGCCAGCGGTGGCGCGCGCAGACTTGCGGCGATTTCCTGTCTCGCTGGCGCTGCTTATGCGGACGGCGTCCGGACTTTGATGCTGCCAACCTTTTGGCAGCGGGCTCGGGTGGCATTACTGGCTAGGATATAACACTTACAATGCGCCTACCATATAGTTTGATAATTCGTGTCAAACCTCTTTGTTCTCTGCGCCGAAATGAAAATAACACAGTCAATTCCTTCTGGGAACGAGTGCCAGGAGTGTCTACACTTGAAGTTTAGGTTAGAAGAAAACATGTTACTGTGTCTAACAACAATGTCAGAGAGACTATTGTGAATCTGTTCCCTTAGAACGGCAATGGCGTAACAAATACCACCAAGACAATTAGTAGAATACTCGAACACAGACAACTGAACACACCCATGTATCAGCACGACCTCCCAACACAAAGAAACTATTTTTACAACATAAATTTGGCAGTTGAGTTTACGACAGCCACAATGTTTTTATGAACCAGTTTCCTCAGTTCAACATCATCGTCAGAAACTGTGGATTTACAGCTGAAAGTAGTTGGTTGATTCCGCTATCAATCTAACTTTGAACCATAAATTCCAGTAGCTCTGACGATGCTCTTCAATGCTCTCCAATGCTCTTGATAAATTGAATTATGTTATTAATTGAGACTTGTGACTGTCCCCTAAAGTTTTTCACTATTCAGCTTCATCTAGTACCACGGAGGTTACTCACAGATCATTAAAACAGGTCCTATCATCCTGTCCCTTCAATTATCAGCGTTTCCTGCACGTTCCTTCCTTCGCCGATTCTACGGAGAATCTCCACATTCTTTATCTTATCAGTCCATCTGATTTTCAGTATTATTCTGTAGCACCACACCAAAAATGCTTCGATTTTCTTCTCCTCCTGTTTTCCCACTATCCACCATTCACTACCACACAATGCTGTGCTCCAAACATACGTTCTCTGAAATTTCTTCCTAAAATTAAGGCCAATGCTGGGTACTAGTAGACTCCTCTTCTCCAGGAATACTCTATTTGCCTGATCTGTTTTGCTTCTTATATCCACCTCGCGTCGTCCATCATGGGTTATTTTGCTTCCAAGGTAGCAGAATTCCTTAACTTCGTCTACTACGTGGCCGCCAATCCTGATGTTAAGTTTCTTGCTGTTCTCATTCCTGCTAATTCGCATTACTTTCTTTTCATGATTTACTGCATACACATTCTATACTATTTAGACTATTCCTTCAGTTCAAGATTTCCTGTAATTATTCTTCAAAGTCACTGAGGATAGCAATGTCATCAGCCTATTTACCATTGATATCCTTGAATTTTAATCCCATTCCCGAACCTTTCTTTTATTTCCGTCATTGCTTCTTCGATGTGTAGACTGAACAATAGGGGTGAAAGACTAC
Organism: Schistocerca piceifrons; assembly: GCF_021461385.2. Taxonomy (NCBI): domain Eukaryota; kingdom Metazoa; phylum Arthropoda; class Insecta; order Orthoptera; family Acrididae; genus Schistocerca; species Schistocerca piceifrons. Next base: position 1,019,712,146 of record NC_060139.1, on the reverse strand, counting down.
ATCCCTGTATTACATCCTTTTCAATTCGAGCACTTCGTTCTTGTTCCTCCAGTCTTATTGTTTCCTCTTGGTCCTGGTACATATCGTATGTTGTCCGTCTTACCCTATAGCTTACCTCTACTTTTCTCAGAATTTAGAACGTGCTGCACCACTTTGTATTGTCGACAGCTCCTACGAACGTGTTTTGGTTTTTTTCAGTCTTGCTTCCATTATCAACCAGAACGTTGGAACTGCCTCTCTGTTGTCTTTATCTTTCCTAAAGCCAAGCTGGTGATCATCTCTCAATATTCAGTCCCATTCTTTTGTAAATTATTTTTGTCGGCAGCTTGCATTCTTGAGCTGATTTTGCTATAATTCTCGAGTTTGTCGGCTCCTGCTATCTTCGGAATCGTGTGGATGATGTTTTTCCGACGATGTTGTGGTATTGGTTGGTTTTGGGGAAAGAGACCAAACAGCGAGGTCATCGGTCTCATCGGATTAGGGAAGGACAGGGAAGGAAGTCGGCCGTGCCCTTTCAGAGGAACCATCCCGGCATTTGCCTGGAGCGATTTAGGGAAATCACGGAAAACCTAAATCAGGATGGCCGGACGCGGGATTGAACCGTCGTCCTCCCGAATGCGAGTCCAGTGTGCTAACCACTGCGCCACCTCGCTCGGTGTTGTGGTATATCACCAGTCTCATACATTGTACACAGTTGTGTCAACAGTCGTGTTGTAGCCCCTTCCCACCAATAATTTATAAATTCCGATGGAATGTTATCGATTCCTTCTGCCTTATTTGACCTTAAGTCGCCCAAAGCTCTTTTAAATTCCGATTTTAATACTGGATGCCCTATCTCTTCCCTATCGACTCACGTTCCTCCATCTATCACGGCATCGGACAAGTCCTCCCACTCACAGAGGACTTCATTGTACTCTTTCTACCTATCCGTTCCCTCCTCTGTATATAAGTGCGGATCTCCAGATGCACTCTGTACGTTTCCGCCCTTGGCTTTAATTTCACCGAAGGTTAACTATTCTGTATGCTGAGTCAGTTCTTCCGACAATCATTTCTATTTCGATTTCGTCACATTTTCCACGCAAACATTTCGCCTTTGCTTCGCCGCACTTCCTATTTATTTCATTCCTAAGCGGCTTGTTATTTGTGTATTCTTGAATTTCCCTGCACATTTTGGTATTTTCTTCATCCTTCTGTTATCCGTGGTTTCTTCACAGTTAATTTTCTTTTACCTACGTTTTCTTTACAACTTCTGTGATTGCCCTTTTCAGCAATTCATCGTCAGAACTGACCTGCCTACTGAGCTATTCATTATCGCAGAATCTCAGTACATCACTCATAAGAGCCGGTAAAGATAGATGGGATACACGTCTAACGGAACACACCGGCATGCGAGCAAGGCCACGCGCATCGTAGGGACAAGGAAGCACAAGGAGTCGAACATGGCGTAGTGCGACAGACTAATTACAGCATATTATTCCCAGAAGTTTATTATGTTCACTCTAAAAGTGCAGTTGTCAAATTTGTTATCCGATGATTATTCAGCATTACTCACATTACCCATTTAGCACGGGCTTTGTGTTGCATTTGATAGTGGAATCTTAGAATTACTTCCATCCAAGGTTACTGAAAGATGTCCTACATTGTCAGAATATTCCTTCTCTTTGCGAACTTTCTTCTCCCGCTCGCGGCTCACTGGACGTTCTAGGAAGTACCGAATCGAATTCTACAACATGTCCCGATTTACGAACCTTGCCTCTAATTTTATGTTCAAAATGTTCAAATGTGTGTGAAATCTTATGGGACTGAACTGCCAAGGTCATCAGTCCCTAAGCTTACACACTACTTAACCTAAATGATCCTAATGACAAACACACACACCCATGCCCGACGGAGGACTGGAACCTCCGCCGGGACCAGCCGCACAGCCGTGACTGCAGCGCCCTAGACAATTTTTTTATTGAAGGTCAAATGTTCTAATTTGTTAATTCATGTTCCTCTTCAACACATAATCGATGTTTCAACCCCTCTTTATCTGGATCTTCTGGTGTTTACTGGTTAGTTGAACTCTGTCAAAGTGAATCTACACGCTCTTTTGTAAAAGGGAGTATTTTCGCGCTTGTTTTGTAAGCAAGAAGTAAATTCACAGCCTCGGGGAGCGAGAAATACATACAGTTACGAAGAAACAGCACGACAATATTAATTTGCTAAACTTTTCCCATGTCTTGTTTTGCCTCTTTAGCCACCTAACGAACGACGATGGCCCACTAACATCAGCCGTAAAGTTTTCCTCCATTAAGCCCATTTCTTAAGAAAAAGTGGGACAACATTTTATAGTCGCATGGAAAGTACTGGGACACCTATTACTGAGTGTTAACATGGGTAGGGTCAATCCATGAACTCGGCTGGGGACACTTCCAATGAGACATGTGAAAGTCTTTGGAGGAATTCCAGCCCATTCTTCCTCAAGAGCAGAAACCAAAGAAGAAACCAAAGAAGATGACGATGTTGGACGCTGAGGCCTGGAGCAATGTCGACGTTCTAACTCAGACCAAAGGCTTCCCAATGGGATCAGAACGGGACCAAGGGCAGGATAGACCATTTCAGAACATTATTGTTGACAAAATATTGTCTCACAGATTGTGGTTTATGACAGGGCACACTGTGAAGCCAATACAGTCATCGTCCCCGAACTGTCCTTCTGCTGTACCCAGTACACAACGCTGTAAATTGTGTACTTACCCTTCCTGATTTAGTGTTTGCTGGAGACCCTATCTCATCCGTACTTCACTGTTGGCACTAGACATGACGGTAGGTAGGATTCTCCAAACATCGTCAAACCCAAACAGTTACGTCGGATTGGTGCAGGGTACAGCGTCAGTGATCACTCCAAATCATAAGTTTTCAGCCAACCATTGCCCAGTGGCGTCGCATTTTACGTCATCTCAAGCGCCGCTTACAATTGATTACAGAAATTGGTGGCTTACGAGGAGCTGCTTGACCATTTTACACTAACTTCTTTAACTTCCCATGCATAGTCACTGTGCTAGTTGGACTATTGGTAGCGCTTTGGTAGTCACCAGTAATTTCTTCCGCTGATTTCAAGCGATTTCTTATAACTACCCTTAACAATGCTCGACGGCCCTTTCTGTCAGCATGTGAGGTCTGTCTGGTCTCAGTTTAGTGGGGGTAGCTTCTTCGCATTCCCACTTCACAATCACATTATCAACAGTCGACTTCGGGATCTTTAGAAGTGTTGAAATATCCCTGATGCATTTGTTAATCAAGTGACATGCAATGACTTATCTTCGTTCAAAAACACTGAGTTCTACTGAGAAAGCCCATAGACAAGACAATAATCCCCACCGCATTTTATACTGGTGCTTCTGCCACTCGTGGCGCCCAGTGATCAGTTCCGCATAACACAGTGTTGCACGCATACTTTTAATCAGATATTGTAAGTGAACGCTGCACTGGTCTGTAACAGTGTTCAGCTAAGCGGTGAACTCTTGAAGAAGGTCCCATAGAGGGCTCGAAACGTTGATTGTGTAATAATTTGTAGAGGAACATTTTAATTTTATCCGCATTTCGCGGCTTCAAACGTGACTGTTTGTATACATAGAAGTATGAAAAAACGCCTTCAGACACAATGTTTTTTTTTAAATTTATTATATTATTAATATTAATTAATAATACAGCATGTATTTATTAAATACAAGCTGCATTTTGAACCCTGTGAGTCAATCATCAGGTGTAACTTGTCTTAATATGTGATTTATCTTCGCTCTTGCGTCAGGTGGAATGCCTATTCCTGTCATGAAAAGGTTTGATGTTAGTTTATGAATTTCGTAAGTCAAATGCGGGAAATATGTGCGAAACTGTGGAAAAAATAAACAGCGTAAACTTACCACACATCCAAGAAAAGAATTTTTAACTGTTTAATACCATCATACATTCTTTTCTCCATTCTGTTCGTGCATTTCACTTCACTCAAGAGGCACATTTGTATACACAAAATGGTTCAAAGGGCTCTGAGCACTATGGAACTCAACTGCTGAGGTCATTAGTCCCCTAGAACTTAGAGCGAGTTAAACCTAACTAACCTAAGGACATCACAAACATCCATGCCCGAGGCAGGATTCGAACCTGCGACCGTAGCGGACTTGCGGTTCTAGACTGCAGCGCCTTTAACCGCACGGCCACTTCGGCCGGCTTTGTATACACATATTTTTAAACACGCCAGAGATATCGATTGTGTGTTTGGTGTGGAGTGATCAAAGATGAATATATTCGCAGTGCCAGAGATCTAATTCTGAAACAAATGACATGTGCAGGGAACAACTTTCCTTTCCATACCAGGAGTATGCGTTTAACCTCATTCCAGAGCAAAATAAAATCGTGTATTAAGACAAGTTACACCTGATGATGGAACCACAGGGTCCGAAATAAATCGTGTGTTTAATAAAACACGCAAATTTGTGACTGAAGGTGTTTCTCAATTCATACTTCCAGTGAAGAGGAACAGGTTGCTGCCTCACAGTCCTAAAGATTTTGCCTTCAATGCCAACGGACATGGAAGCCTAGCAGGTTTAAGTATTGTCAAGTATCCTTTGTCCGAATGTTGTGCAAATACCTGTGTGTTTACCAGAGGCGACACGTGTGTTTCAGATAAGCCGATCGGCAAGGCGGTGCTGGGGTCGTACATGTTCGCGCGCGGCAAGGCCTTGGCCCACTGGAACGCCGCCATCTCATCGCCCATGGAGCAAGTTCAGCAGTGGCACGCCCTGTCCGAGTGAGGCGGGGCCACGCACGTGTTTGGTTTCCTACCAAGAAACAATCAGCTGTACATATCCTCCTTCTTCCTTGCGTCGAGATGCAGTGGCCACCTTGCTCTTATACAATTCATTTGCAGAACTGCTTCAACTCTAACTAGCTCCCGCCCTGCTAGGGCGGCTCGGCTTGTTACTACAACGTGCACTATAATTCATTTTAATACCTTCCCTTTAGTATAAATGCATCATTTCACCGGTTAATTCAAATGGACTTACCAAGAGGCTGGACGAGCCCATCAGACTGGTACCCATTCATGCATAAATTGCATTAAAAGAGGCTAAATCCCTCGTAAGTAAGCAAGTGGTACCATATTCCCCAACGTTTTGGACTTGCAACCGGATGATGTCAACATCTTGCGTCATTATTTCAGCTAACAACCATTCAGCCATCTTCAGGTGCATTTTACACTGGAGATTGCTGGTGTACGCCGCTGACTTTATACCGAAAACGCTCGGCGCCACATTCGCACATGTTTTCGCTGCGTGGCCATCCTTCGCCGAGTTCAGCGCTCTTTGTCGAGTACTGCTCCATGTGTGGAGCGAGCTGATATTGCTTGCACGCCCTCTGTCGAATTGGGGACACCCGGAGTTAAAATTCATTGGCGGAAATAAGAAAAGTAATTGTTGCTGGACTCGTAATTAGGCGTGAAATTTTGTCTTTCTGAAGATATTAAACACACCACCGGCTCCCAAGCTTTATCACGTTGAAATTTGCGATCACAATTAACAACTTCTTTCGGCAAACATTTTTCCCCAGGTTCCATAATGATTCAATACTAGAAGGATCTCTTCGTGACCAGGACAGTAGTGGCAGAATAACTCATAGAAGACCTTTCGTTGTTATTATAAGGAAGTAGGGAAATTTAATTTTCCGCCTGGTTATAAAAAACATATCATCTTGATAGTGATTTGAAGGCTAGCCTACTCACTGACAGAAGATTCAAAGAGCCACAGTAGTTTGATTGTGCAATGGTAGCATGATCATTAGTCTCCTACTTAGGGGTTGGAACAAGGACGATAAATCATCTGTCTCTTAATGAATTTAAGATTTAAATTTTGAATCAGAGGGCTTAAATTTTTATTTAGGAAGAGAAGACGCTACGCTGAGCTACGCTGGCGAACATGTACTGTCGCTGTGTTCTGTGGAGTCCAATCATCCTTTAGTGAGCAGAGAAGAGCACAGGCCTTTGTAAGTGACCGGAATATTACTGTAAACAACGCTTCTTTAGAATTCTGCCCAATTTAGATGGAATGTTGCCCCCATATGAGAGGTACGACCTGGACATGAACAGCTCCTCCTCTTCCCTCTCTTTTGAATGGTGACGTTTACTCCCCGCTAACGCTGTCCTAATCTGATGGGGGGAATATCCGCCCTCGATAGACGGCTGCCGTACACCGAAAATCTGTGCGCATGCGCCACAGCGCCAAATTTCGATAGAAAATTATTGATGTATACCAGCAATCTCATCTGAAGACGTCTAAACCATTGTCACTCCAGATAATTTGGCAAGATGTCGACGTCGTCCAGCTGCAAGCCCGAAATCTCACGGAACATTCATTACACGGGGGTGTCAAGTATCATGACTGATACCATGATGCACTTTATTGCTTTCCAGTTTATCACTCTCTGGTAACTACCACCACAGGTAAAGCTCTTAGTATATGATTTCGTGCTTATCGAAGGGAAAACATTGATGATTTCACTTAGCCCGACAAGAGATAGCTTACCGTAGAATTTAGTCCCATAATGGATTCACTGACCACTAAAAACAGATTCTAGTCAAAACTTGCGCTTTAGGAGTATAGAAAATGACTTTTCTCGAAATTTTTGTCACCATGTAGAAAGAGATCAAATATTGGTACATTTACGGTTACGAAGAAAGGATTGCTGTTGCACATTAAATAGCAAAATCCACATTTCTATTCCAGAGAAGTAAATCGAACAACTGAAGCGTTGTCGAATTGTGTAATTCCTATCTAGAGTAATGCTCTTCGTCATACCAATGAACATGAATTTGAGTCTTAATGCGATGCTGGTACATTAGGATGCACAGCAAGCTACCAGCGCTTGTAACAATTTGTCCGTCGAAAATTTCTTATCGATTACTGGACTCACTGGTTAACGACCTGCGTGTACAGTACGATAAATCAAGCAACATTATTGTGGCAAACTCCTAAATTTTCTTATAGCAACTGTGTAACTCTTTGCAATCAACTATTTGCATCGCAGTAAAATACTGATCGACGGTCGCGTAGCACAGCTTTTATACATAATTATCCTCGTCGGCAGGAAACACAGTCGTTTTGTAGGAGGAACGAATCCATCGTAAACCTGCAACAAGACTGTTTAAGACATGATGCAGTGTAGCTTCTACTGTTCTGATGCAGCGATAATGATTCTGCAGTTACTTGAGACTTTGCGACTGAAATATTTCGTCCTCTACGAGAATACGAGGCAACATAGCTGAAGGTGACGTGTTCTAATCAGCGACTTCATTATGTAGTTGAGTACTTTCTTCAAAATACAACACGTATCTGCATATGTTCTCTTCTCGAACTGCCACAGTTCAGAGGCTATGCGCACGTATTCTGTGCCCTGTGAAACTCATTCTTTCTCTTACGTGGGCCGAGGTAAAACGGTGAAGGTAGTAAAGGCAACGAAAGAGTAAAATTCCACACACACTAAGCATTGCATCATCTTATGGGTGACTGTAATGCTTAATCTATAAGTAAACTGTAGAAAACGTAGTGTTTCATGCAATACTTTACGTAAATAATCACCAAGCTGACCTTAGATTTCTAAATATAAGTACATCAGAGATTACTAAAGTAGAATTGCGAATAGTTGCAATACTGTAAACGAAAATTCGCTATTACAGAGGCAGAGACTTGAACGTAGAGAGCTTAAACAAATAGGGATCAATGGTAGATATTTATTTTACAGTCCAGTACTGACATTTTTATCCACTACTTTGATAATACAATAATAATGTAAATATATCTCAATTTGAGCTCACTGTAATGGAAAACAACACTTACGATTGTAAATATATGTTTGTATGTATATATGTTATAGAATAGCAACGCTCATTCCACAGCTGACCAAGTGATATTAATTTTTACTGTAAGGACTGATAGCGTAGCTCCTTGCTTAACAACATTTGTAAAATATGAACATATCACGTAATGTCACTATATTTTTGTGACTAAGTATTGAAATTAGCTTTCTTAGACATTCAAGAAATCGCTACATCGCGCCCGAGTCAGGAGGTCATTACAAACGAATGATTGTAATGAAATGCTATGAAATGACGCTCGTAGACAAATGATTCTGGGAAAATGAAAGCTTCAGATATTTCTTGAAAAGATAAATCTACGAATGAAATTACATATCTTTGGTGCTGAAGAGTGATAGTTAATTATCTCATACAGTTACAGTAACGTTTCGAGGCTATAGATAATTATTTCTGCTTTCTTTTGAATTTTTATCCTATAGACTCCGATGGCTTTGAAAACCGATTTATTTTAGAGTCCCAGTTTTTATCGTTATACACGTCAAGGTCGTTTAAACAGAACTTCACATTTTGGCTTTGTGGTTGTAGAATAACTACTGTCGGTTTCGGAACAATTATCAAAATAAATCATAGTTACCACAGTTGTCACAACTACCGACGATTACCACACTTTAACCTGACCGTGTCGATATCTGATACCAAAATAAGTTTTATAGACCTCCTGCCCATTCGCGCTTTGTCGAAATCGCTTGAGGCAATTTCCATAATGTGTTCCACTTGTTCCGTCTCAAACAGACTTTAAACCCTGATCTGCCGTCCTATTTGTGTTAATTGCCACAAGTATCATCTTTGGACGCACGATTATGTAGCTGGTTCTCAGGAACACGTTACTGTTGTGGTATCGTGTTTAACTGCTAGTGGGAGAAGCAGTTTGGACCGTGAGTCATGAAAAGCATTTGACCGATACGAAAATCTGGAGTTATTAGAAACGGTCGCAACATATAAGTGTGAAGAGCTAGTTGGTCTTTGTTTCATGGCACATCATTCAAATGATTCGTACTTTGCCTAAGGTTATCAAAGAATTGTCTCTTACCAAATTTGATCATGTAGCGAGATCTTGAAAGCCATAGGTAACTGTGCTAGCGTTAATTTTCTGATAGCCTAACTATAAATCTTTATGGACGATGTATATGTAGAGGTTCAGTGAATGAAGCATGTCATACAAGTTTGTATTTATTGCAGTAAAATAGAGATCTATATCTATTTTAGATAACTTAGACTGTAAGATGTTTTGCTTTCAAATGTTATATGGAAGAAGATCTCATGACAAGATCTGCTGTCTGTATGCGTCAGAAGGCTTAGGAGACGCTTTTTGCAGCTTTCATACGCGTGGTGATTTTATGACAAAGAGAAACGGTTTTTGTAGCTACATGTTTCTCACCAGTCGCAAGCTGTAGTGGCACAGATTGTACTCGAAGTGGTATCCCCCACTTCCCCCTGCTCCAATACTGCAACAAGTCAATGATGCAAACAAATATTCTGGGCACTGTTCCACTAATAGAGTATTTTACAATAGAAACATTTCGTTTGTTTTTTCTTCACATGGGTCTTGCACTAAGAACGCTCGCTACCTTTCTAATTGGAGATTTTTGATTCTAAAGTCTCTGGGCGACAATAAGACGATAATTCACTGTCAGCTGACAGTTTTAGAATTTGCTATCTTGCAGCGTGGTTGTTTATTTAAATATTTCATTCATGTCAATCTTGAATGGCTACTGCAGTATTTCGTACATAGTTCAACAAAACTTTTAAACTCCAGCTCAACTCTTATAAACTTAGTTCTACATATTAATAAAGAATGGAGAAAACGAAGTTTAATGAAAATGGTAACACACTGTTTAATGCTTTCTTATAAAATTAAAACGATTTTCTGCTACTATAAAAGTTTAGCAGACTTCATCTGGTTGCTTTCGGTTAACTTCCATCTAATATAATTCGATGTCATTGTTGGATATGGAAATCAGCAACACAGCCAACTACTTTCCTGTAGTCAAAAATATTCTTTCAGAATTTTGTTAAGGATGTGTCATCTCTTTTACACACCCCGACCAAGTGAAATGCGGATCTACTGCTATCCCATGTCCGTTTGTAAGAACCAGGTGGTGCTAATACTATACTCAGGGCAAACGATAAATTAAACAAAATCTCATAGTATATTCTGGCCAACTGATACGAAAGACTGAGGAACAAAAATGATTGAGCTCCTTGTGCCTCAATGAGTCACCTTTCAGGAACACTCCGTTTGTTTGATTTAACGCAAGGTGATGGCGTGCATGTTTGAAAAACAGCCAGCAAATATCGATGCCTCGACATATTATTAAGATACTTACAGTTTGCTTGCAGTTGTAGAGCGTTAAGCTCCGAAATTATTTGATTTTTCTTCAGACTACGATTCTTAACATAAAGGTAATATTGCATAATATACTCTACAATGGAAACAATAAAAATGAAGTGCGCCCGTAATATAAATCGTTGATAGTGTATTTTAACATTACGGGGTAGACAGCAGTCAGTGTTAAGAAAGTAATACTTGCGTCCGCAATGACTCTAAATGAGAAAAATATCGTGGGGCCAGTTTTCGATTTTGTGATAAAAATGTTTTTTTTTGTATAATATTAAGATACAGAACGTATACATTTATTACACAGTGAAATTACAAGCACAAGCGAACATTTATAAATAAAAATATTCTGTTAATAAGGATAATAACAATGATTTGAATTACAATGTGCCACTGAGCTTCGTAAAATTTTCATGCGGGCTTATATCACAGTGATATAATTTTGAGCATTTGTAAATATATGAACAACCCATTAACCCTAAAATGCACTGAAGAAGAGATCAGTAGAAGATATCATTCAAAATATCTTGTACGGTTAGATATTTTGGCTGCGAGCTCCAACACAAACGAAATCTGCTTGTGGTAAAACAAGAGGTTTCTTGTTGACGTAACTGTTTACATGAAGAAAACTGTTAACCTTATGTTTCGTTTTGCAGCATAGTGAGACACTGGAATGAAGAGTATGTAAGCGAAACAAGGTGTATGTATATATTCAACAAAAATTAATTTTTTGAAAATAAAATTTGAATTTCTAATATGCGTCTATTATTTTTTCCTGTGGGTTTCCCACTCCCAAAATATAAATAGCGTTCATAGGTAAAATGTCCATTGCCTGTAAAATACAGCAGAGCTCCACGTATAACATCCCGCCAACGTATCACATACGCCAAACACAGACTTTACACCAAAATTTTACTAAAAGATTTGTAAAAGTACATATGATAAATTGTATCACAAATTTTACTAACCGATTTGTATAAGTACATATGCAAAATTGTATCACAAAACTCGATCCAGAAAACTGCAGGAACTCATCCACAACCAGGCTCTCTGCTCCTAACTGCTTAGCCATCTTAGGAACGAGCAGGAAATACTGACGGTAAAGCATGTTTTTTATTGTTATTTCAGTTTCCCGCGAACGGATGGACAGCAAGAGAATAAAACCAGTCTGCAGATAAAGATAAAACGTAATAATTAGAAGTTTTATATTATACACTATGTGATCAAAAGTATCCGGACACCTGGCTGAAAATGACTTCAAAATCCGTGGCACCCTCCACCCGTAATGCTGGAATTCAATATGGTGTTGGCCCACCCTTAGCCTTGACAACAGCTTCCACTCTAGCAGGCACACGATACGTTCAATCAGGTTCTGGAAGGTTTCTTGGGGACTGGTAGCTCATTCTTCACGGACTGCTGCACTGAGGAGAGGTATCGATATCGATCGGTGAGGCCTGGCACGAAATCGGTGTTCCAAAAGATGCCAAAGGTGTTCTGAAGAATTCAGGTCAGGACTCTGTGCAGGCCAGTCCATTACAGGGTTGTTATTGTCGTATAATCACTTCGCCACAGGCCGTGCATTAGGAACAGGTGCTCGATCGTGTTGAAAGATGTAATCGCCATCTCCGAATTGCTGTTCAACAGTGGGAAGCTAGAAGAGGCTTAAAACATCAAGGCAGGCTTGTGCTGTGATAGTGCCACGCAAAAGAAATGCAAGCCCCCTCCATGAAAAACACGACCACACCATAACACCACCGCCTCCGAATTTTACTGTTAGCACTACACGTGCTGGCAGATGAAGTTCACCGGGCACTGGCCATACCCAGACCCTGCCATCGGATCGCCACATTGTGTTCCGTGATTCGTCACTCCACGTAACGTTTTTCCACTGTTCAGTCGTCCAATATTTACGCTCCTCACACCAAGCGGAGGCATCGTCTGGCGTTCATCGGCGTGATGTGTGGCTAATGAGCAGCCGCTCGACCATGAAATCCAAGCCCTTTCACGTCCCACCTACCTGTCATAGTACTTGCAGTGGATTCCGATGCAGTTTGTAATTCCTTTGTGATGGTCTGGATAGATGTGTGCGTATTACACATTACGGCCCTCTTCAACTGTCCCCGTTCTCTGTCAGTCAACAGACGAGGTCGGCCTGTACGCCTTTGTGCGGCAGGTGTCCCTCCACGTTTCCACTTCACTACCACGTCGGAAGCAGTGGACCTAAGGATGTTTAGGAGTGTGGAAATCTCGCGTACAGATGTATGACACAAATGACACCCAATCACCTGATCACTTTCGAAGTCCGTGAGTGCCGCGGAGCGCTCCATTCTACTCCCTCAAGATGTCTTGTGGTGTCACCGCCAGACACCACACTTGCTAGGTGGTAGCCTTTAAATCGGCCGCGGTCCGGTAGTATACGTCGGGCCCGCGTGTCGCCACTGTCAGTAGTTGCAGACCGAGCGCCGCCACACGGCAGGTCTAGAGAGACTTCCTAGCACTCGCCCCAGTTGTACAGCCGAATTTGCTAGCGATGGTTCACTGACAAATTACGCTCTCATTTGCCGAGACGATAGTTAGCATAGCCTTCAGCTACGTCATTTGCCACGGCCTAGCAAGGCGCCATTATCATTTGCTACTTATCTTGTGATGCATGTACCGTCAGACCGATGTTCACCAATTATGGATTAAAGTTAAGTATTCCAGAAGCTACGTACTTTTTTTACTAGACTCAACTCCTTTAACTGTTCCAGACCTCACGCCAGCCTGCGTGAGCTTAAACGCGTGCCTTTCGGCTATCTCATAGTTGCTTGGCTGTCTTGCCAAGTCACAACATGTCTTATGACTACTGAGGTCGCTGATGTAGAGTACCTGGCAGTAGGTGGCAGCACAAAGTGCCTAATATGAAAAACGTACGTTTTTTTTGGGGGGGGGGGGGGAGAGGGGGGGCGTCCGGATACTTTTAATCACATAGTGTACATTGACTGAGCAAAAAAGTGAAGACATGGTCAGATGTCAATATAACTTTGTATATGTAGATACCATCGGCTGGTATTTAAGTGGTAAGCGATCCAGTTTTCTGTAACGGGTAGAACCACCACTAGAGTACATTAGTGTTTCTCGTATTTACTCCTCTTACCAGGCCTTGTAAAGTGTATACGAGTCCTGATCAGCGACAGGTGTTAATTGATCACTGTTAAGGACGCGGAGGTAACCATGTACTTGTATGAGACAGCGTTATCAGCACCTGACTAAATTTCAAGGGGTCGCATTGTGGGTTTCGATTTGGCTGGCTGATCGAATAGCGCCACATCCAGATTTGTGGAGCACTCTAATGTCTCATTGGTCGGTTGGTAGCCTGCACGTGACTGTGAGGACAGTTGCACTCGACAAGTCTGCAGTCGACCATGTGTGACCATCACATAGTAAGATAGCCGTACTGTGGACCACTTTACATCTGCGCCTTCCATCCGATGACAGATGATCGGCATTGTGCGTCATCCTGTACCACTGAGATTAGCAGCAGCTAGACTAGGGAATCATCGTTCCATATTTTGTAGGCTGCCGTTGACACCAAAACGCAAACTATTGCGTGAAAGGGCCACGTATTTGAAAGCGACAAAAATTTAAAAAAAATTCGTTGGGTCTTTATTTACCAAATTGTATTGAAATTTGAGTTCCTGAATATTACATTCACATTTCACTCCTAGGTGTAATAAAAATGATGAACGGCAAAAGCTTGCAAGGGGCCATTAAATAATTATTCCTGCAGCGTTTTCTTACAATTTTTTCAGTCACAATACAATATTTGTGTGGTACATCAAAGAGGCTATGGAATCGCATCAGTTCCACTAACGTTGTATTCTTTTGGTTATGGTGTTGCAAAGGAGTAACTGTCACGAAAGTTGTATGTAGCTCTGTTGTTACGATCTGAAGCATGCCTAGTTGCAGTAATGTGTTTAAAAAGACTATGAAGTGTCGTTCTTCAACTTGGAAACAATTATTTAGTAATACCGAATGAAGAGGTCTCTTCAAGCAAGAAAATTAGAGCTTAGAAGAGGAAAATTGTAGCAGATGACATTATTGCTACTCAGTCTGAAAATCAGGTTAACACAGAAAGACAAACAAAGAAAAGACTGCTAGAGAATGAATAGGAGTATACATATGGTTTGCACTAGTTCACCCAGATAAGGTAAGACGTAATACAAACAGTGTCAAATTTTTTATTCGGGTTTTCCCACAACTTATATTTTGAAAACTTTATCTACCTTTTCCTCACAAACGTTAGAGAACTTAAATGTGGTATGCAACTAGTCAGTAGCATAGAGAAACATTCTGTGGAAGGAATTTCCATTTAATACAATATTAAGGCATTAATGTAAGAGAAAAGCCCTAAAATATGGTGTATTTTTAACAGAAGTTTGGAGAGCTCTAAAAATCCTGCAAAACAAGATTCAAAAGTCTGATTCAAAGATATTTAAAATAATTGTTTATCAAACTGTATACGAACAGCATTAATTTCGTTCTGATAGATTTTTCAAAAAAGGAACGTTCGCACTCGTCTTTTTGGAAAAGTTTCCGTTGTTTATCATTAAAATCGTACAACGCCTATTTGATTGCAAATTATGTGAAATGAAATGGTCAGTTATCCTTACATACACAGTCTTTTCAATAACTCTAGCAAACACGGATGGTACAGAAATAGGTCTAAAATTGTCTACATCATCCCTTTCTCCCCTGTTATAATTCGGCTTTCGTCCGCCCCCGTTGGATGAGTGATCAACGTGGCGGAATTCCACGCCAAGGGGCCCGGCTTCGATTCCTGGCTGGGCAGGAGATTCTCTCCGCTCAGGGACTAGGTGTTGTGTTGTCCTCATCATCATTTCAACCCCATCTCCGACGCGTAAGTCACCCAATCGGGCGTCGAATGCAATAAGTACTTGCCCCCGGCGGCCGAACATCCCCGAATGGGGGACCCCCTGCCCTCAATGCCGTCCACTCATTTCCATTTTCCATAATGCGGCTTTACTACTTGGTGCTTTAATCGTTCAGGAAACCGACCATTCCTAAAGGAAAAATAACAAGTACAGGGTTCACATGTGCAGCACAGTACTTAAGTATTCTGCTAGATACTCCATCATATCCATGAGAATCCTTAGACTTCAGTGATTTAATTATTCACTTAGTTTCGACGTTGTCAGTGTGACGCACTAGTATTTCATTTATCAGTTTCGGAAAGCCGTTGTCCAAGATATTTATATGATTCCCTTAGAAGCTAAGTTCCAAGCCATCTGCCACGAAATGCGAGTGACTTTCTTCCCGGGTTGGTACAATAGAGAATCACATGTTGTTGTTGTTGTCTTCAGTCCTGAGACTGATTTGATGCAGCTCTCCATGCTACTATACCCTGTGCAAGCTTCTTCATCTCCCAGTACTTACTGCAACCTACATCCTTCTTAATCTGCTTAGTTTATTCATATCTTGGTCTCCCTCTACGATTTTTACCCTCCACGCTGCCCTCCAATGCTAAATTTGTGATCCCTTGATGCCTCAGAACATTTCCTACCAACCGGTCCCTTCTTTTTGTCAAGCTGTGCTACAAACTCCTCTCCAATTCTATTCAGTACCTCCTCATTAGTTATGTGATCTACCCACCTAATCTTCAGCATTCTTCTGTAGGACCACATTTCGAAAGCTTCTATTCTCTTCTTGTCGAAACTATTTATCGTCCATGTTTCACTTCCATACATGGCTACACTCCGTACAAATACATTCAGAAGTGGATTCCTGACACTTAAATCTATACACGATGTTAACAAATTTCTCTTCTTCAGAAACAATTTCCTTGCCATTGCCAGTCTACATTTTATACCCTCTCTACTTCGACCATCATCAGTTATTTTGCTCCCCACATAGCAAAACTCCTTTATTACTTTAAGTGTCTCATTTCCTAATCTAACTCCATCAGCATCACCCGACTTAATTCAACTACATTCCATTATCCTCGTTTTGCTTTTGTTGATGTTCATCTTATGCCCTCCTTTCAAGACACTGTTCATTCCGTTCAACTGCTCTTCCAAGTCCTTTGCTGTCTCTGACAGATTTACAATGTCATCGGCGAACCTCAACGTTTTTATTTCTTCTCCATGGAGTTTAATACCTACTCCGAAATTTTCCTTTGTTTCCTTTACTGCTTGCTCAATATACAGATTGAATAACATCGGGGACAGGCTACAACCCTGTCTCACTCTCTTCCCAACCGCTGCTTCCCTTTCACGCCCCTCGACTCTTATAACTGCCATCTGGTTTCCGTACAAATTGCAAATAGCCTTTCGCTCCCTGTATTTTACCCCTGCCACCTTTAGAATTTGAAAAAGAGTATTCCAGTCAACATTGTCAAAAGCTTTCTCTAAGTCCACAAATGCTAGAAATGTAGGTTTGCCTTTCCTTAATCTATTTTCTAATGTAAGTCGTAGGGTCAGTATTGCTTCACGTGTTCCAACATTTCTGCGGAATCCAAACTGATCTTCGCCGAGGTCGGCTTCTACCAGATTTTCCATTCGTCTGTAAAGAATTCGCGTTAGTATTTTGCAGCTGTGACTTGTTAAACTGATAGTTCGGTAATTTTCACATCTGTCAACACCTGCTTTCTTTGGGATTGGAATCACATATTGGGATTGGAATCACATATCTGTCTCAAATCGTACTCAACTTCGGCAAATGCTCATAATGTCCTCGTGCTAAAAGACTAACAGCACTCGTTCCTGGATCGCCACCACACAATTTTCGGTAGTAAACGCCTGAGAGAGGCCGTTCTGTAGTGTTCTCGGTACAGGAGCTCGCTAATAACGTGTAACTGGTCAATAAATATTTTTAATAATCTTACATTCCACAGTCCTTACTGCAACTGATCCTAAACTGCCCATGTGCCTCGGCGACTCTTCCCGTTTGAGGCTACTGTGTAGAAAGAGCTGAGGCGGGAGACTCTTTCGGATTATTGGGTTACAAGGAGTGCGACAGACGTTGCAATTCCGGGAGAAGGCGTTCCAGCTGACGCGACAGCTGGTAGCTCGTTTGATGCACGTACTGTGACGTTACCTCTAAAACAAAGCACTGCATGCAGCTGACGCTACAGAGAGAGAAAATGTTTGATTACTACCTCCCACTTGGCTAAGGAAACAATCACAAAAAAACAGCTTTTACAACAAGCTTACGATTTTCTGTTCTTGGACGGTAGCTCTCGTCGTAACAAGAGGTCTGTTACCGCTCGAGGCGATACTGACGCTATGACTTGTCTCAGATTAAATAAAGGCGTCTGTTGGCTTAGAGACGTCTGTATGCAGTGTCCTCAGGAATACCCTCCTTGAAATTCTGAAGGTAGGAGGGATAAAATATGGAGAGTGAAAATTTTCTATAACTTATGGAGAAACAAGGCTGCAGTTTTATGAAAAAGAAGTCGTAGTTTAGCAGCGAGTTAGATAAAGTTGTAGCCTCTCCTCTATGTTATTTTATCTGTACACTGAGGAGGCAATAAAAGAAAGCAAGGAGATATTGGAAAAGATATAACAGTTCGGGGAGAACAAATAAAAATCTTGAGGTTTGATGATGACATAGTAACTCTGTCACAGACTCAAGGGACTCGGATGATCAGTTGCATGAAGAGAATGATGTACTGAAAATAAATGATAAAATAAATATCAACAAATGTAAAACAATGGTTATGGAATAAAGTCGAATTACATCGGATGATGCTCTTGGAGTTAGACTCGGATATAAGAAACTAAAGCTAGATGGTGAGTTTTGCTATTTATGCAGAAAAGTAACTGACAGTGACCGAAGTACACGAGATATAAAATATACACTGGCAATAGCAAGAAAAGCGTTTCTGAAATCAAGAAATGCGTTAAGATCAGCTATTAACTAGTTTTCTTCTGAAGGCATTTGTGCGCCTTCTACAGAAGTGAAACTTGGACGACAAACAGCACAAATATAAAGAGAATGGTGGCGTTTGAAGTGTAATACTACAGAAGAATGCTGATAAATAGATGGATTGATCTAATAAATAAGTACTGAAAGGAAATGGGGAAAAAAGCAAATTGTGGCATAGTTTGACTAAAAGAAGAGATCAGCTGATAAGACACATCTCGAGGCATCGGAGAATAGTGAAATTGTTAATTGAAGGACGTTTTGATAATGAGGATTAATAAATGTGGAAGGAGACCAAGGTGTGAGTACAGTAATCAAGTTGAAATGCGTGTAGGTTACAGTAGTAATTCAGAGATGAAGAGGCTTGTATAGAACAGACCAACATTTAGAGCTGCATCAAACTAATCTTTGGAATGAAAATCATAATAACAGCATACTTTGGCATATATCAAAACCGTGTATCTCGCCATTACAAATAATATCTTTAAAGAAATCCTTCTGTGAGTATGTGCAGAATTTTTATTGGGGACTGAGGGCAGTGTACTGAATAACATTACATCAGTAGGTACTTCATTTGGAGACAAATAATCATTGCGTTTGTGAGTAGTATGTTTATAGTTTGGTTAGTGCCAACAAGTACATATGGCAAGAGCAACTCGTTAATGTTTATTTTCCACTGGGCAGCGGTCCGGTGTTGACGTGTGGACTCTTGGACACAAAATTGTGTAAACTGACAGTCGTGTTGCATCTAGTGGTGCAGTTACAATCATGGAGAAAACATCAGCTAGTAAATTATGTGATGTGTTTGCGGAAAGACTGATACACGAAGAGAAAAATTATCTTACACATTAAAATGGGTACGCCTTAAGGTAACAATGATCGTAATATCTGCGCTTGTGTGCCCTATTCTCTGTATAACATTGTCATTTGATCGTTTGCGTCACTTAACGGCTCAATTGGCTCTGAGCGCTATGGGACTTAACATCTATGGTCATCAGTCCCCTGGAACTTAGAACTACTTAAACCTAACTAACCGAAGGACATCACACACATCCATGCCCTAGGCAGGATTCGAAACTGCGACCGTAGCGGTCGCGCGGTTCCAGACTGAAGCGCCTAGAACCGCTCGGTCACTACGGCCGGCGTCACTTAACGGTTAAACAAAAAATACTGAATCTGTAGTCACGTGCTTTTCACACGAATCATTTACAAGCATTATGTAAGAAATTTAAAGTACTCTGAGGTTCCAAAGGTTATGGGAGAGCTACAAGCACATACGCAACTCACGTACACAAGTTATAAAAAGGCAGTGCATTGGCGGAGCTGTCATTTGTCTTCATGTGATCATGTGCAAAGGTTTCCGGCGTGATTAACGCCGCACGACGGGAATTAACAGATTTTGAACACGTAATGGTAGTTGGAGCTAGGCACATGGGGCATTCCATTGCGGAAATATTACGAGGTACACGTTGTCAAGAGTGACCCAAGAATAACAATTTCAGTCGTTACCTCTTACCACGGACAACACAGTGGCCGACTGCCTTCACTTAACACCCGAGAGCAGCGGCGATTGCGTAGAATTGTCAGTGCTAACAGACAAGCAACACTGAGTGGAACAACCGCAGAAGTCGATGTGAGACGTACGACGAACGTGTCCGTTACGACAGTACGGTGAAATTTCGCGTTCGTGTGCTATGGCAGTAGACGACCGACTAGAGTGCCTTCGTAATAGCACGCTATCGTCTGCAACGACTCTCGTGGCCTCGTGACCGCATCGATTGGATCCTTGGCGATGGAAAAATCGTGGCCTGGTCAGATGAGTCCCTATTTCAGTTGGTAAGAGCTGATGGACCCAAGTTGTCAACAAGGCACTGTTCCAGCTGGAGGTCGTTCCATAGTGATGTGAGCTGTGTTTACGTGGAATGGATTGGGTTGTGTGGTGCAGCTCAACCGATCATTGACTGGAAATGGTTCTGTTGGGCTACTTGGAGACCATTTGCAACCATTCTCAAACAGCAATGGAATTTTTATGGATGACAATGCGCCATGTCACCGGGCCATTGGTTTCAAGAAAACTCTTGACAGTTCCAGAATTGGCCATCCATCGAACATTAGAATATATAGGGGAACTCAGTAAACGTCTAAGGTTTTATTTCCTGAGTAGATAAACATCTTTCATGTGTCCA
Organism: Schistocerca piceifrons; assembly: GCF_021461385.2. Taxonomy (NCBI): domain Eukaryota; kingdom Metazoa; phylum Arthropoda; class Insecta; order Orthoptera; family Acrididae; genus Schistocerca; species Schistocerca piceifrons. The sequence continues at coordinate 1,019,691,793 of NC_060139.1, read as the reverse complement.
GGAAGTAGTGGAGATCAATGTCTCGTCCAGAGTTTTGAGATGCACCACTGGGTCTCGTAGAGTCCATAGTGCATACGTTGTGTGGTAACGTAAGTGATTGGTGTCATGTGAACATGATTCCTCATTAGTTGTCTGTGGTGACTAGAGAAGAACCGCAGGACGTAAACGTTTTCCCTGAACCACAAGATTCTTGTCATAAGCAACTCAAAAATGCAGCACATCCACTGAACGGCAACCTACTAAAAGTCTTAAAATAAATTTCTCGACATAACGATCGGAAGAAGGGTAGTAACGACATATCTTGCTGATTTTCTTGTATGAAAATAGTAACTTGTCACATCAGTTACAGGAAGCAGTCTGGGAAGGAACCATAGTGATTCTCCATCTCTTCGATATCATAAACTGACATTTTCGAGTTCCCTTGAAAGTAACCAGAGAATATCACAAATGTATGTTCATGTGTATCAAGGGTTACTATGAGGATGTATGAGCTCATAAATCACAGGTTGCAAGACCATCTTCTTCAACACTCGGAGTAGACCACCAGGTGACTTCTCTATAAGCTTGACTGACGTTGGACATTCTGCAAAAATTTCTGCAGGAGCTGGATATAAAGAAAAAAGGTGCCACGCACTGGCTGAAGAAAGGCGATTAAACATATTGAGCACTATACGAAGAAATGAATGCAATGAGGCATTTGGTGAAGGCAGTGGAATGGCGGAACGCATCCTAAACTGCCACCTACATTTTTTTCTTATTTCCTATACAAGAAGACAAGACGGTGCGTCACATGACGATTGGCTGTTTTTGGGCAAATTCCAGGAAGGAGGTACGTATAAACACATCTGTGGTCGGATCTTTACTCTTTTACAGCTACTAACAGATAGCGAGGCAATTACTGGGCCTTAGTATTTTTTCAGCTACGAATTCTCCCAGAAGCAAATTAAAAATTACTGCATCAGGTGGTCCAGGCCAAATTCCTAATTAATCTCATATTGTACTCTAACATGGCCAAGACTGTAGAATTTTACAGGTATGATGCTAGTTGCAGGTTCACGTTTTGCAGGTGTACATCCCAAGATATATCAGCTTGATGACATCCAGTGCGCGTGGTGAAGTGGAATACCAATGATGGAAAATTTTTATTCATGAAAGTGTCATGACTTTGAGGTCAAAGCGCTATGAAATACGAAAGATAGAAGCAAGTGCTCTGTCTAAATAGTTTACCTAGAAGTAAAGTGAATAATTAGTTAAGTTAATTTGAAAGTTCTGCTATGAACATCTACATATCTAAACTAAAAGTTCAAACAAAATATTTATAGTATGGCAAATGCTTCTAATAATAAGCCACTGAAGCTACACAAAGCAATTATCGGAAACATGTTTGGTGAAACACAACGAGGAAAGTCTCTCACAAAAGGACGCGTAAAACAATATTCTTATCTACAAGATAAACAATATTGAAGTAGTACTCGATAAGAATGTAAATATTAACAAACGAATCACGTTCTTTGCTTGTGAGTCTTGAAGCTTTGGTACGTGGTGCATTAAAGTTCTAAGGCCTCCGATTTTTTTTCTCCGGAATGGAAAGAGATAGAAACATGCGCATTGTTTTAAAATGAGGCCGCGTTCATTGTCAATACGTCCCAGAGATGGCAGTACCGTACGGCAGATGGAATTTTACCGCCAGTGGCGAGAATGAAAACTGTTTTAAATACTTAAAATGGCGACGTTTTCCTTACTTGAACAGCGTGCAATCATTCGCTATCTGAATTTGCGTGGTGTGAAACCAATTTAAATTCATCGACAGTTGAAGGAGACATGTGGTGATGGAGTTAAGGATGTGTCGAAAGTGCGTTCGTGGGTGCGACAGTTTAATGAAGGCAGAACATCGTGTGACAACAAACCGAAACGGGCTCGCACAAGCCGGTCTGACTACATGATCGAGAAAGTGGAGAGAATTGTTTTGGGGGATCGCCGAATGACTGTTGAACAGATCGCCTCCAGAGTTGGCATTTCTGTGGGTTCTGTGCACACAATCCTGCATGACGACCTGAAAATGCGAAAAGTGTCATCCAGGTGGGTGCCACGAATGCTGACGGACGACCACATGGCTGCCCGTGTGGCATGTTGCCAAGCAATGTTGACGCGCAACGACAGCATGAATGGGACTTTCTTTCCGTCGGTTGTGCCAATGGATGAGACGTGGATGCCATTTTTCAATCCAGAAACGAAGTGCCAGTCAGCTCAATGGAAGCACACAGATTCACCGCGACCAAAAAAATTTCGGGTAACCGCCAGTGCTGAAAAAATGATGGTGTCCATGTTCTGGGACAGCGAAGGCGTAATCCTTACCCATTGCGTTCCAAAGGGCACTACGGTAACAGGTGCATCCTACGAAAATGTTTTGAAGAACAAATTCCTTCCTGCACTGCAACATAAACGTCCGGGAAGGGTTGTGCGTGTGCTGTTTCACCAAGACAACGCACCCGCACGTCGAGCTAACGATACGCAACAGTTTCTTCGTGATAACAACTTTGAAGTGATTCCTCATGCTCCCTACTCACCTGACCTGGCTCCTAGTGACTTTTGGCTTTTTACAACAATGAAAGACACTCTCCGTGGCCGCACATTCACCAGCCGTGCTGCTATTGCCTTAGCGATTTTGCAGTGGTCAAAACAGACTCCTAAAGAAGCCTTCGCCGCTGCCATGGAATCATGGCGTCAGCGTTATGAAAAATGTGTACGTCTGCAGGGCGATTACGTCGAGAAGTAACGCCAGTTTCATCGATTTCGGGTGAGTAGTTAATTAGAAAAAAAATCGGAGGCCTTAGAACTTGAATGCACCTCGTATAGGCAATGAGGCTGATGCAGTGTTTCTGGATTTTCGAAAAGCTTCAAACCAACGCCACAATTACGCATAGTAAAGGAAATGTGTTCCCATCTGACCACGTGTGTGACTGAATTAAAAACTTCTTGACAAGAGGAGCGCCACCCGTCATCGTAGATCAGAGTCATCCATAGACCCACAGTCAGTTTTCTATATGCCTCACGAAAAGTGACAGAGTGACTTGGCCATGATAGAATTATTGACTCATCCGGCAGTATTAATTAAAATCTCAGTTTTTCCAGATGAAGTCGTTAATTGTGCGCTGATCATCCATAATGGAAGGTTTCTGGTGAGTGGATGTCACGAAAGAACAAAGTGAGTGTACAGATCCAAAATCTGGAGTTACTTTCACGTCGTGACGTACTCAGTGTCAATTAAGGGCTCATTACTTATTACAACATTCAGTTCATGACAAGAACAGCACCACAAGGAAGGAAGCACGCAACGGTAAATGATCAACATTTATGAAATTGTACTATCTAATGGATGTATTTCATATGTTTGTTCTCACAGCAGATATCTGATATAGAATTTTTGTTTCTATTCAATCAAAAACGTGCTCTATTCTCTGTTAAATTTTAAATTCAGTTCCTTAGCGCACAGTTAAGATGTTGTTGTCTCGATTCAGTGGGTACGTTTTGTCTTAGGGTTGACACTGCTCTTCATTCCACACATAAATTTCCTAATAAAATTTGCTGCCTTATTTAACACAAATGCAGTTCGATTTTCCAAGATGGAACTCTCATAATCTGCCAACATAGTTCTTGAACACTTGTGTCGCAAATCAGTAATCTTGCTGTCTCTTCCACAATGTGTACTTAAATTGATAATATTCAGTGAACTAATCCCGTACAGCAGTTACATGATTTGCCTATATTCCAAATTAGCGGAACTGCGCTCCAGATTAGATGACCTGTTTAGGATCTTTTTGTACTTGTATCTTGCGGGTAAAATAGTAACCTGTTCAGTATCGTAAATGTGTTCAGTAATACATCCTCATAATTGTTAAACAGTTCAAACACTCATGTTGTTTTTCCCTTTATTTTATAACTGTGACTGTATGTGGAAGCACGTCTATAGATTGACTATTGTACTATATTATCAATGCGTTTAACATACGAGTTTAATTAGATCTCATTTTACACGTGAAATACCAGACCAGACAAAAAGTTAAGGGCTGCATTTAATAGAATTAAGTGAATTACTGCTTTTGTTCCCTGTCATGAGTGAATCACGAGTCATTTAAGATGTGATTTATACTTTAATACTGCGTAAGGAAATATGTTTCCTTAATTCAGTATTAAGCTATCATGAAGTAAACGTTCCCTTCTAAATAATTATTTAATTAAAAGCGTGTTTAGTCATGGAACGGTGCCCCCCAAATTTCATATTTTTACCAAAAGCAAAAAGGGCTTCAAATAAAAGTTTCTAAAATCGAATCCTTCTCCGTACTCAACAAAATACCTGATTGGAATCCAGCTTCCCATGTCGAATGTATGGGGCTGGAGATGTACAAAAAGTTGTGCTTGGTGTTAATTTTATATCGTGATTCACAACCACCTGAGGTCACTCACGTTGCACTTGCATACAGGCTGGTCCATTGATCGTGACCGGGCCAAATATCTCACAAAATAAGCATCAAACGAAAACACTACAATGAACTTGTCTAGCTTGAAGGAGGAAACCAGACGGCGCTGTGGTTGACCCGCTAGATGGTGCTGCCATTGGTCAAACGGATATCAACTGCGTTTTTTAAAACAGGAACCCATATTTTTATTACCTATTCGTGTAGTACGTAAAGAAATGTGAATGTTTTAGTTGGACCACTTTTTTCTCTTTGTGATAGATGGTGCTGTAATCGTGACAAACATATGGATCACAATTTTAGACGAACATTTGGTAACAGGTAGGTTTTTTAAATTAAAATATAGAACGTAGGTACGTTTGAACATTTTATTTCGGTTGTTCCAATGTGATACATGTACCTTTGTGAACTTATCATTTCTGAGAACGCATGGTGTTACATCGTGATTACTTGTAAATACCACATTAGTGCAATAAATGCTCAAAATTATGTCCGTCAACTTCAATGCATTTGGCAATACGTGTAACGACATTCCTCTCAACAGCGAGCAGTTCGCCTTCCGTAATGTTCGCACATGCATCGACAATGCGCTGGCGCATGTTGTCAGGCGCTGTCGGTGGATCACGATAGCAAATATCCTTCAACTTTCCCCACAGAAAGAAATCCGGGGACGTTGGATCGGGTGAACGTGCGGGCCATGGTATGGTGCTTCGGCGATCAATCCACCTCTCATGAAATATGGTATTCAATACCGCTTCAACCGCACGCGAGCTATGTGCCGGACATCCATCACGTTGGAAGTACATCGCCATTCTGTCATGCAGTGAAACATCTTGTAGTAACATCTGTAGAATATTACGTAGGAAATCAGCATACATTGCACCATTTAGAGAGCCATCGATAAAATGGGGACCAATTATCCTTCCTCCCATAATGCCGCACCATACATTAGCCCGACAGGGTCGCTGATGTTCCACTTGTCGCAGCCATCGTGGATTTTCCGTTGCCCAATAGCGCATATTATGCCGGTTTACGTTATCGCTGTTGGTGAATGACGCTTCGTCGCCGAATAGAACGCGTGCAAAAAATCTGTCATCGTCCCGTAATTTCTCTTGTGCCCTGTGGCAGAACTGTACACGGCGTTCAAAGTCGTCGCCATGCAATTCCTGATGCATAGAAATATGGTACGGGTGCAATCGATGTTGATGTAGCATTCTCAACACCGACGTTTTCGAGATTCCCGATTCTCGCGCAGTTTGTCTGCTACTCATGTGCAGATTAGCCGCGACAGCAGCTAAAACACCTACTTGAGCATCATCATTTGTTGCAGGTCGTGGCAGACGTTTCACACGTTGCTGAACACTCCCTGTTTCCTTAAATAACGTAACTATCCGGACACTTGGATGATGTCGTTCAGGGTACCGAGCAGCATACATAGCACACGCCCGTTGGGCATTTTGATCACAACAGCTATACATCAACACGATATCGACCTTTTCCGCAATTCGTAAATGGTCCATTTTAACAGGGGTAATGTATCACGAGGCAAACACCGTCCGCACTGGCGGAATATTACGTGATACCACGTACTTATACGTTTGTGACTATTGCAGCTCCATCTATCACAAAGCGAAAAAAGTGGTCCAACTAAAACTTTCATATTTATTTACGTACTACACGAATATGTAACAAAAACTGTGGGTCCCTATTTTAAAAAACGTAGTTGATATCCTTTTGACCTATGGCAGCTCCATCTAGCGGGCCAACCATAGCGCCATCTGGTTTCCCCCTTCAAGCTAGACGAGTTTCGTTCTTTGTATTTTTTTCTGTTTGATGCTTATTTGGTGAGATATTTGGCCCGGTCACTGTCAGTGGACCATCCTGTATATTGTATTGAGATGCAGGTATCTTTATCTCGTTTCTCAAGAAACATTCCACATCGAATGCTTGGGGTTGTGCAAAGTAGGGGCAAAAGGTGAAGCGCAGACGGCGCGTAAGCGTTACCTCGTGTGCGGGAAACAGGCATGCGTCCGCACTGTAGCCCTGCCGAAGGTAGACTGTTAATCCGTTGCGAATGGACAGATCATCATGTCAATTTCCAATTACAGGGCACATGCCGTATGGATACATATTGCGTGTTTTTATTGAAGTGGTTTCCATTGATTTCTGTATCCTAATGCCGTTTATCTTTGCTGATTCTTCCCACCCCTGTGCGCTGAACATCTGTCCGCTCCTCCGCCCTCTTTGACACGGACGGACATCTTCGACCGACGTTGCTGATAATTTTTATTTAAAATTCCAGCAATGTCAGCAAACTCAGAATATTTTGATTACTAATCAAAGACGCTACCCTAAATCACTGGACACTGGACATTTACTCACACAGTAACACCGAAGTCTGATTAGAATTAGGCAGGGAGAGTTTACACGGGGATTCTCATCAGCATATTTGTGTCTGCTCACAGCACCATCGCTTGTGAATCCTAAGTCGTCAGTGAATAAGATGTGATCCACAAAATCTGACTGGTCATTAATCATCTGTAATAACCACTGACAGTACGCTTACGATGTACACGGTATAGTGGTTTTAATTCTTGCTCAGGTATCAGATAGTACGAACGAAGACCTTACTGACGAAGTACTCGCAAATCATATGAGTGAGGGATACCAACACGTCGCCCTAGACGCCTTCTACTGACAGACGGACGTGCTTCTGCATTGTTAAGACTTTCTTCTTACGATCTAGATTCTGGTCGACCAGCATGATTTGTACGTTTGTAACATTCCTGTAACCCCCCTGCGTGGTGAAATGCTTGAAATAACTCGTGTTTTGCATGGCGTCGTCGCAGAAACGTGTCTTGGTATTTTCTTTCAGCGACGACCGCATTACCGTACAGACACTGCAAACAAAGTGCATGTCCCGATATGGTTCAAATGGCTCTGAGCACTATGGGACGTACCTTCTGAGGTCATCAGTCCCATACAACTTAGAACTAATTAAACCTAACTAACCTAAGGACATCACACACATCCATGCCCGAGGGAGGATTCGAACCTGCCACCGGAGCGGTCCCGCGGTTCCAAACTGTAGCGCCTAGAACCGCTCGGCCACCCCGGCCGGCGCATGTCCCGATACCTTTCGTTAGTAAACATTGTGTATGTTCACGATTGCAACTGAACGCTTTAGCCGTCACGTCCATGAGAGCACAAGGCTAAACGAAAAATACCCAATACCAGTAACAATGAATGCTGTACTTAACTAGAGAACCGTACACATTCGGCAGTTAAAGACCAATGGCTAGCAACATATGGCGTGTATTATGGCGTTTAAATACACAGTTACCACACACTTCCTTTTTAGTACACTTCTTTTTTTCGTACACGGGGATGAAAACGGGAAAGTGGTATTAACTGCGCAGATCTGCCTAAGTGGTAACCAATAAGAGATTTACAAGCGACCTTGACGTATTTGATACTTCAGAATGTTGCAAGTAGTTCTAAGATTCTGTGCTGCAAATAAGGCCCTATATCACCTCAACCACTGACCTCACCTCTTGATACACCCTGTACTTTGGGACTACGACTCTGTGGATATCTCACGTTTCCACGTGAGCTGTCCCACACAGATGTGAATCATTTTGTCGGATAGTACATTATCTATGACTCGTGTTAATCTGCCTGTCTCATACACGGAATTGTTTCTCCAGCGACTGATGCTCCGCGATGAGCGATTTATATTCTAAGCACACCGAAGGTCTCAGAGTTCCCAGGTCACAAGCTTCGCTTGCGAGACTTTCCGTAGCTGCAGACTCACTCGGGTGGCCTTCAAGAGCCAGGCAGTGGCACTGTAGGTAACACACCTCCGTCTAGAGCGGCTGAGATACACCCCAGCTGCCGGCCAACGGCGGTGGCGGCGAAAGCGGAGTTGGAAACCCCAAGTCACAGCCAACCAGTAGCATCATAAAACCTTCACACATCGGTTTTCTTGTATTACCTGTGGCCATTGTTGGCAATGCAATGTAATGTCTTCTTAGGAAACAACCTCACACCCCACCCTGTCGGCACAGAGTTCAGAATAGGTACAGCGGTTAAGGGCCCAGTCAACAGGCGAACCATACCTCTAGTGGGTGACGCGCGGCATGCCTACAGCCTTTCCCTGATGTTTGGGAAACTTTTATAGACACACCCAACCTAATAGCATAAGTTCAAATTACTATACGTAGTATTCATCTGTTAACGCCTTAGCTGAACTTCGTTGCACAGTCCATCAGTGGTTAATATCTGAACGTATCACAGATCCCTCTTCTTGAAACAAAAACGGGTAGCAAGATTTATTTATTTAATTCGGAGTCATCAGTCTCCTGACTGGTTTGACGTAATCCACCACGAATTCTTTTTATACGCCAACCACTTCTACTCAGGGTAGCACTTGCACTCTATCTCCTGAATTATTTGTTGGATATATTCCCAACACTGTCTTCCTCTACAGTTATTACTCTCTGCGGCTCCCTCCATTACCATGGAAGTTATTTAATGATCTCGTAACACATATCCTACCGTCCTGTCACTTATTCTTGTCGCTATCATCCATACGCTACTTTCTTCGCCGGTTGTGAGGAGAATCTTCTCATTCTTTATCTTGTCAGTCCAACCAATTTTCAACATTCTTCTGTAGCACCACATTACAAGAGCTTCGATAGTCTTATACTCTTGTTTCCATAAAGTCCATGGTTATCTGCCTTAAAATGCTGTACTCCAAAAGTACACTCCCAGAAATTTCGTCCCCAAAATTTAAGCCCTATCTGAGACTTGTGTTGTTCAGGAATGCTCGCGTCGCCTGTGCTAGTCCGTTTTCTTATGTTCTTCTTGCTCCATCCATCATGGGTTATTTAGCTGCCTAGAAATCAGAATTCCTTCACTTCATCTACTTCTTGCTCACCAATTATGATGTTAAGTTCCTCGCTGTTCTCATTTCTGGTACTTCTGATTATTTGTGGCCTTTTTTCGATTTACTCTCGATCCGTATTCTGTATTCATTAGACTATGCATCCCACACATCTTGTAATTGTTCATCACTTTTCACTGAGGTTAGCAATGTCACTGGCGAATTTTGTCACTGACATTCTTTCACCCTGAATTTTGATCCCGCTCTTGAACTGTTTTATTTACATCATTGCTTCTTAGATGTACAAATTGAACACTCTGACCCCTTCTTAATTCCAGCATGTCACTCTTTGTCTCCAAATCCTATTGTTCCCTCTTGATACTTGCACATATTACATATTACTCATCTTTCCCTACACCTTACGCCTGTTTTTATCAGAATTTCGAACATCTTGACCATTTTTCATTGTCGTACACTTTTTCCAGGTCGACAAATCCTATGAACGAATCTTGATCATTCGTCAGTCTTGCTTCCATTATCAAGAGCAATGCCAGAACTGCCTCTCTGATGACTAGTTTTTCTAAAACCTAAGTGATCCTCTAACAACTCTGTTTCCTTTTCCATTTTTCTGTGTACTATTCTCGTGAGCATCTTGGATGCATGTGCTGTTAATCGGATTGTGCGATAATTCTCGAGCCATCTTCTTTTTTTACCTTAGGAACTGAATCGATATTTTCAGAAAAGTCTGATGGTATGTCGTCAGTTTCATAGATTCTACGCACCAGCTAGAATAGTCGTTTGGTTCCCATATCCTCCAAGGAGTTTCTGAAATTCCAATGGAATGTTTTCGGCCTTCTACCTTATTTAATCTCAGTTTTTCCAAAGCACTTTAAAGTCTGACTCTAATACTGGATCCCCTATGTATTCTGCATCGACTCCATCTTCTATCAGGTCATCAGATAAATAGTGTCCCTTATAGAGGCCTTCAATATACTCCTTCCATCTATGCTCTCTAACTCTATTTTAACAGCGGAATTCCCCTTGCTATTTTAATGGTGCCGCCCTTAATTTTAATTTCTACGAAGTTTGTTTTGATTTTGAGCCAGTCCATCCGACGATCATTTCTTTTTCGATTTCCAACAGCCATTTTACCTGGGCGTCCCAGAACTTTCTATTTATTTCATTTCTGAATGATTTATATAGCTCTAATCCGGTTTTCGCTGAACTTTTTTGTTCTTCTTTCGTTCATCAGTCAACTGAAGTGTTTAATTTTCTTTTTCGTAGTTACTTTCCTAACATCTACGTTTGTCTTTCCGATATCTTTGATTGCTCTTTTCGGAGATACCCACTCGTCTTCAGATAAACTGCGTGCTGTGTTATTCCTTATTGCATTACCCATATTTTAGAGACCTTCATACACGTCTTTGTCATCCTACTATCTTCCACACTACTCCTTCCGTACGATTGTCTTAAGCTTCATGACTATATCGTAATTCGAGTTTATATGTGGATTGGTTCCATGTTGTACATGTTATCTCCCTCATACAAAGTTATCCAGTAATTGTTTGTGGAAAGGTGGAAAGCTTTATTTATTCTTCGTAATCATAAAAACATATGAGCACGGGAGCGCTAATTCCCCTCCGTCTGCCCAACCACACACACACACACACACACACACACACACACACACACGACCCCTGATAACATCACGTGATGTCATTGATCTTGAACATATGCACGCATGACGTCATCAGTGATTATTGAGGCATGATGTCTTTTCGAAGGTGGATGGTTGGTTTAAAAATTAAAGATAGGGGTGACAGTAAATTTAAGAAATTAAAGATGATGGATGGTGAGAATTTTAAAAATGAAGGATGGGAGATGAAAGTAAATTTAAAAAATGCAATATGGCACTGGTGGCAAACATTTTTCAACCAACCACAGTGCAAGATGTTGGTGGTAGAATAATTTTTACAGCCTATGACACTTTAGTACTTTTTTAATTATATTCATTTATATTACAGTATTACCAAAAGCTTCTTCATCTGATTTTGGTGCCATATTCAAAAATAAAAAAGCGTTGCCAATACTACAGTTCTTCCTAAACTTAAGCAAGCTTCTTCACCTGCAGTGGGTAAAATAGTGCTATTCACTCACTCATACATACAAATACACACACACACACATCAACATACACAAGTACTTTACAGAACACTCAAAAGTATCCGGACGATCTAATATTTCTTTTAGGCCATATTCGAAAGTATCTATCCATATATAACTTGCAACATTTTGATGTGCTTCAAAAATTCTCAAAAGTAGCAAAAAGCATTGAACTCTTTTATGCCAAGAAAAAAATTATGTAAAAGATATAACTCGCAGTGTTTCGAACTAGTTTGCAGATTCCTGAAATGCATTAGAAAGCACGGAACACTTTCTGCTATATTCTACGAAATTTTTGTTATAAAGGTTGGAATCTTAAGCATTTAAAATTACCTTCCAGAGTGCTCAAAAACATCTGAATGCTCTATATTTTGCGGCATGTTTAGCAAGAAAATTATATAAAGGGTGTATCTAGCAATATTTGAAAGTACTTTACAGAGTACTCAAAAGTAACCAAACGTTCTGATTTACTTTTTGTACGACGTTTAAAAGATTTTTACGAAAGAAATTACACAGATATTGTATTTTGCAATATTTCAAAGCATTTTATAGGGCGCTCAAAACTATCAGAACAATCTGTTTTTCTTGAATCACGTTCCAAATCTTATAGCCAAAACTTAGGGGAAGCAGTACTCGTATACACTCGAAGTTCGATTTCTGGTGTAAAGCATAATGTAGCCTCAAATTAATTATTTTCCACATCTAAATGTCAAGTGTAAAATGTCAAGCGTCACAAGACGCATAGGCAGACGTCCGCTGCACCTAACTTGCCGTGTGAGTGTTTTGGTTGTTCTGGCAAGTCTCGACTTGCTGACATCCAGTGCATTTGACTCTTAGCTCAGAGTAATCATATACATACTGCATTGAAAAATATACATGGGGAGATACAGATGATCTAAGGTACAGAGTAAAGTTCACGTGTCGATAAGAATCAACAAAGTATTTCTCTCATTATTCATTCAGTCATTCAATGTTTCCTACGTTGAACTTACTATGGAAAAGAACAGACAATAGCTGACTGCAAAATTCTCATTGAACGGAGTTTGTGTTGATGCATTACTTTTTGATGCAAAAGCATTAAATGCAGACACTTTAGGTGTGTTTTTACATAATACATTTTGGAATTAGGTCTCCAGCAGACATTTGATATATGAAATCAAACTCACCAACGTTCTTGAAGAAAATATGTTCTGTAGAAACGCAGGTCTGTCTATACCAAACTCGAAACAAATTTTCAAATCATTGATCTCAGACCTATTCTGGATTAGTATCCAGCATCGGACACATGTACCAACCAGCTGAGTCTTCAGAATACGATTTTGTTCCACGTACTTCGAGAGAACACCGGGCCAAACAGAGTTACGTTGAATTTTCAGATCTCTCTCCCTGAAGCAAAATTTCGTATTCCAGAGGCTATCTATCACGCGCAGCAAACAGCGAAATCTATTCAATGCTTGAAAGCATATACGCTATCTGATGAACCACTACAATCATAAAACACAGTTTGCTTTATTTGTATTTCTCTTACATGAAAATGACTGTAAAACATGTTCTCTATAAATAGTTAAAAACCTTTCTACTTATGCAGTGTAATCAATGTATTAAAATATGTAGTTAGCTGTAGATGGAATTTACTTCAGTTACTATTCTTCAAAACTTTAAAATGTTCCTGTTACTTGTCGTCACCAATACATGACAGTACCATAGTACTTATAAACATTAGTACTTTCATCTACGAACATGTTCACAACCGCTCCCCAAATTAATTGTTTTCCACGTTTGTAGTGCTTGTCAATCCCACAACATTCTTTCCACGACTAAAATGTGTGCTAAATACGTCAAGAACACAAAAGAAGGAATGTCTGTGGCAGCGATTCCTAAAGTGTGTCCCACATAACACTGGTGTTCCATGAGAAGTGAGTAAGTGCTCCACAAAACACTATTAATATCATAATTTTTTATATTTATATGGCACTAATCATATTTTAAAATTTCATTATGATTTCTGTGTAACAATTTGTGATTTAAAATTGAAATAATCACCGAAGAAAACAATTTTATCTCATTTTTAAAAATATTACTAATATTCAAAATAAACATTCTTCCATCAGAACACCACTATCCTCAAAGTGTTCCATCAGGGTCAACGTCTCAGAATCCCTGGTCTAATTCAAATCTCACAATGTATTTGTCCACACCTTGCAAGTAAAAATCGGTAAACAGTGAATGGATGAACAGTAAATGATAAACAATAGATGGGCAACAGGTAATGGGTCATGGATAACAGTAAGCATGAAATGGTAAAGTGGTAATCGTAAACAGATAATAATAAATATGTAACAGTAAACAGGTAACAGCAAATGGGTAATGATAAACAGGTCACAATAACTGGGAAACAGTGAGAAATGGTAAATGGGTAACAGTAAATAGGTAATGGTACATAGGTAACAGTAGATGGGTAATGATAAATGGATAATGCATAACGGCTGATGGCTAACAGTCAGTGGCATATGGGTGGTGAAAAACAGGTAACAGTGAATGGGTAATGGTAAATGGTTAGTGGATATTAGCTAAAGGGTAAGGGATAATGCTAAATGGGTAATGGTAACAAGGTAACAGTAAATGGGTAATGGTGAACTAGTAACATTAAAAGAGTAACTGTAAATAAGTAGAGGTTATGGGTACCACGTAATGGATAACAGATACTGCTTAAACATTTAATCAAGCAGCGGTGCAAATTGCAACATTTCCTTGCAATTGACTCAATTGTTGATCGGGAATTGAGGTTGTCAATATGGATCTGAAGTCTGTTGGATAAAGAGTATTCTTAGCAATCAGGTGTGTAAATATCGATTAAATACTCGCAGGAACTGATGTAACTCAAAACAGGCATGCTGTAGCTGATACTGTAATGGAAAATAAATTAAAACCTGTTTCTCAACCGCTACAGAGATAGCGGCAGCTGTTTCGAAAGAATAAGAAGAACCAAGACTCAGAATATGAAGCCCGAGAGAATAATATGAAAGCAGAAGGTGGAGACGCTAAAGGAGAAGGAAGAAGAGGAGGAGCAGATGACTCCGCTGTGGAAGTGGGTGGTGATAATGATGGTGAAGAGGAATGACGAAAGAAAATTATAGCTGAGACAGAGGATAAACTGTCAGCATCACTTTTTGTTGAACAAACAGACAAAATAGGTACACTGTGTACAATATCAGATTTGAACCAGTAACTGCATAGGAAGCTGATTTAATAATTCTCAATGTAAGATACTCAGGAGCAAAACGATTATACAATTTATTGTAGAAAATTAAACCTCCCGCAAAAAAAATTAACAACACGAGATTCTTTTAAATGACTATAAAACTAGCTGAGTGCCTGGCGTTGCCCGAATACGTATACTCTAAGACGCTTGGCCTAGCGGTAGCGTCTTTGAGCAGTAATCAAAACTTACTAGCTCATGGGTTCGAACCCTGCCACTGCTTAAATTTCGAAAAACAAAATCATTAGTAACGGTGGCATAAACAGTCACCCTCGTTCTGCTAACGCCAATGTCAAAAAGGGCGGATTCACATAACCCTCTTGCCCTTGGGGTGAAAAGCTGCCCATAAAAGACGGAAGAATCAGCAATGATCAACAACATGAGGGTGCAGCAGGCAACGGAAACCAATGCATCAAGGATACGTAATGTGTATCCACATGACATGTGCCATGTAATTGAAAAGTGTCGTGTGATCTCTCCACTGGCAGAAGATTCCTGAATAGCCCTCCATTCAGATGTCTAAGTGTGGGGGGGTGGGGGGCTGGTAAGGGGCAGATGACAATGAGAAAAACATTCAATAACCAACGGAAAGATGAAGTTCTACGAGTAGGGGCGTGGAATGTTTGAACGTGATAGGGAATCATGCTTTTTCAAGCAAATGCTAACGCTCAATCTGGAGAAAGGAGGGTCGGTGTAGTGAAATGGAAACAAGACAAGGATTTCTGGTCAGATGAGTATAAAAGAAAATGGTATACATGGAGTAGAATTCCTTTTCAATAGGAAAGTATGGCAGAGAGTTAGTTACTGTGAACAGTCCGGAGATAGGGTTGTTCCCATCAAAATCGATGCAAACCAACACTGTCGTCAATGGTTCAGGTATATACGCCAACCTCGTAAGCGGAAGAGGCAGAGAAAATATATGAAGATATGAAACGGGTAATTCAGTACCTAAAGGGAGGTAAAAATCTAATAATGGTGGGGGACTGGAATGCGGTTGTAGGGGAAGGAGTAGAAGAAAGGAGGAAGTTATGGGCTTGTTTCTGTTAATTAGAGATGGGAAAGGCAAAATGAGTTCCCGAATAAAGTTCAGCTAGTGATAAATAATACTCTGCTCAAGAATCACAAGAGGAGGATGAATACTTGGAAAAGACCGAGAGATACAGTAATATTCCAGTCTGACAACGTCATAGGTAGGCAGAGATTTTGAAATCATATATTAGATGGTAAGGACAGGCTGATATCACAATTTAGTAACGATGAAGTGCAAACTGAAGCATGAGAGTCTAGTCAGGAAGAATCAATGCATAATGTAGTGGGCTACGGATAGGAAGCAATAAGAAATAAGGTCATACGCTTGAAGGTCTCGAAGGCTTCAGGTACTGTGTTAAGGAATAGCTCAGTAAGCAGTACAGTTGAAGAGGAATATGCTTCTGTATAACGGCTAAACACGGAAGTTGGAAAGAAAGACATAGGCACAAGAAACGTAACTGCAAAGAAACCAAGGGTAACCGAAGAAATACTTTTGGTGGTCGATGAAAAAAGGAAATACAAAAATGTTCAGGAAAATTCAGAAATACAGGTCACATTTGAAGAAATTAAAAATGAATTTCGGAAGGACTGACTCAGCATATAAATAACTCAAAACAACATTCGGTGGAATTAAAAGAAAGGGCGTCAAAAATTATGAGTGTGATGTTAATTTCACAGGTAAATGTAAATCGTTGAATTACAGGGCCATATCACTAACGTTGATTTTGAGTAGGGTTTTGGAACATATACTGTATTCGAACATTATGAAGTACCTCGAAGAAAACGATTTATTGACTCGTAGTCAGCACGGATTCAGAAAAGATCGTTCTTGCGGAACACAGCCAGCCCTTTATACTCATGAAGTAATGAGTGCTATCAACAGGGTATGTCAAATTGATTCCTTTCGACACCGTTCCTCACATGCGTCTTCTAACCAAACTACGTGCCTATGGAATATCGCCTGAGTTGTACGACTCCAATCGTGATTTCCTGTCAGAAAGGTACAGTTCATACTAACAGACGGAAAGTCATCGAGTAAAACTGAAATAATATCCGGCGTTCCCCAAGGACGTGTTATAGGCCCTCTGCTGTTCATGGTCTATGTTAACGACATAAGAGACAATCTCTTAGATTGTTTGCAGCTAATGCTGTCATTTACCGTCGTGTAAAGTCATCAGATAACCAAAACGAATTGCAAAATGATCTAGATAAGGCATCTGTATCATGCAAAAAGAGGCAATTTACCCTGAATAAAGTGCTAAAAGAAATAAGTTGAACTTAGAGTACGCGATAAGTCACACAAATCTGAAGGCTGTAAATTCAACTAAATACTTAGGGATTACAATTAAAAATGCCCTAAACTGGAACGATCACATAGACAATGTTGTGGGTAGAGCCAACAAAAGATTGCGATTTATTGGCAGAATCCTTAGAAGGTGCCACAGGTCTGCTAAAGAGACTACGTACACCACGCTTGTCCGCCCTATTTTGGAGTACTGCTGTGGGGTGTGGGATCCGAATCAGGTAGGACTTACGGATAATATCGAAAAAGTTCAAAGAAGGGCAGCTCGTTTTTTACTATGGCGAAGTAGAGGAGATAGTGTCACAGACATGACACGTGAATTGGAGTGGCTATCATTAAAACAAAGGCGTTTCTCGTTGCAACGGGATCTTCTCACGAAATTTCAGTCACCAGTTTTATCCTCCGATTACGAAAATATTCTGTTGGCACCCAACTACTAAGGGAGAAATGAGCATCACGATAAAATAAGAGAAATCAGGTTTCGCACAGAAAACTTTAAGTGCTCGTTTATCCCGCGAGCCGTTCGGGAGTGGAACGGTAGAGAAGCAGCTTGAAGGTGGTTCATTGAACCCTCTGCTAGGCACTTTATTGTGAATATCAGAGTAATCACGTAGATGTAGATGTAGAAATGCAGAGGAGAGAGAGTGATAGATGGAAACAGTACAATGAATGCCTCTTTGATGGGGAAAACTTGTGTGATGACATGATAGAAGAAGAAACAGCAGTAGGTATAGAAAAGATATGTGATCCAGTAAGAGTGTCAGAGAGTTAAGGTCGGATAAGCAGAAGGATCGATAACATCTCATCAGAATTTCTTAAGTCACTGGCGAAAGTGATAGAAAAAACTATTCACGTTGCTGTGTACAGTATATGAGTCTGGCGATACACCCTCTGACTTTCAGAAAAACGTCATCCCTAATTTAGAAGATTACAAGAGCTGACAAGTACGAAAATTATCGCATAGTCAGCTTAACAGCACATTCATCCAACATGTTCACAAGAATAATATACAGAAAGATCGGAATGGAATTGGAGTATGTGTTAGATGACGACCAGTTTGGCTTCAGGAAAGGTAAGGGCACCAGAAGGGCAGTTCAGATGTCGTGGTTGGTAATGGAAACAAGACTAAATAAAAATCGAGATAGAGTCATAGGATTTGCCGATCTAGAAAAAGCGTTTGACAATTTATATTGGTTTAAGATGTTCCAATTTCTGAGAGAAGTAGGAGTAAGCTATAGAGAAAGACAGGTAATAAACAATATGTACGAAAACCAAGAAGTAACAATAAGAGTTGAAGACCAAGAACAAATGTTCGGATTAAAAACGGTGTCAGACAGGAATGTAGTATTTTGCCCCTACTATTCAATCTATACATCAAAGAAGCAATAACAGATATAAAAGATAGGTTCAAGAGTGAATGGATGAATATAGTGTAGGTGTTATGCATCATGTGCTATGTTACTTTTTTACACCCATTCCCATCCCATTAATAGGAATGTGCTCCTTACCCTAACAGCGAGTCTTAGCATATCTACACCCAGTTTGGTTGAAATACGGCCAGTGGTTTAGAAGCAGATGTGGAGCATGAATACTTACACATATATGTCAATCCATTTTTATAATATGTTCGGATTCTCAGGGCTACAACTGCTCATAAGCAAAGACATATCTAGTACAGATAAGAAAATTCCAACAGAGAATATAATTAATGTATTTCCATATTATTAAGCCCAGATAAGAAATTGGTGGACCATTATTGAGTGATGATGACACAAGTATCGGTGTGGGAGAGAATGTAACCTGAGATTCCTATCTAGCTGTACTTGGACACAAAAAGATACTTTTAAATGAGAAGGTACACTTCAATAAATATGCACTTTAACTGCCCAGCAGACCTGTTTCTCAACAATTGCAGAGACTGGAACAGTAGTTCCGAGAGTAGAAGGAGACAGATCAAGATGAAGAAGTTGAAGACGTTAAAGCTGAAGAAAACAATGTACTTATAAACCTGAAAGTGGAGATATTATAGGAAAAGAACAAAGAGATGGCTGTAATGAGGATGATGATGATGATGATAATGAAGAGGATGATTATAACGACGAAGAAGAAGATTTTCAGAGTTAGAAAACGCTCTACAACAAAGTGCCGGCAGATATCGACTACACCCACTGGAATGAATCCAATGAATTGATAGATAAATAAATTTTCTTGCTCTCGTTTAAAGCGATAGGCAATAAATCACATGATAAGGAAATAACGTCTATCGAAGAAGAACTTCGAGAATCGTCGATAATAGCTTGAAGTTTACGACCTCTTTAAAAAATAAAGTAAATGTCGTTATTAAATGTTTAACATAAAATATGTAAATGATAGACAACAGCAGATGCACGTATATAGAGGATGGAGTTAGGTATCAGAAGATTGAACTTTCTCACTATGCATTTAGTAAGCATCAGCTTGTCCTGGCTTGTTGAGCCAGAGAAAGGTGACATGCATCTAGTCTGCAAAACATGCCGACTTGATGAGAATGCACATTTGCTTGTCAGGACTTCTCCGAACAAGTCTGCAGTTGGTGTCTCAGTGGAAAAATATGTATAAATAGGAGACAAATAGGTGGAATGGCTTCATTGGTGCAGCTGCTATTGACGCTGTTGCTAATGCTGCTGCTGTCCTCTGTATGAGTATTATTGAATCAGAAAAAAATGTAAGTCTATTACTCACTACTACTACTAATAACATTTGTATTTGCTTATAATTTACTTTTTATACTTTAAGAAAATAGAGATTCTTCCGCTTCTGTGTAACACAACTTGAAACACCTGATCGTTTTCGCGGAAGTGCAGTAAGCATCGAAAGACTTACGAGTAATGGAGAAGAAGGAGCAGCAACGAATCTTGAGACCAAGAAGCGAACATCATTTTTGCAACAGCTGTGCTGGTTTCTCTTTAAGGAGTTCAAGACGTACCTGTCACCAAGATTCCATCTACCAGCTAAGATGACCTTCATTGTCTCAACAGCACTACCATTTGTGTGATGTTGTAAATTGTAAATTTGTGTCAAGATCTTATGCGACCAAACTGCTTAGGTCATCGGTCCGTAAGCTTACGTACTACTTAAACTAACTTATACTAACTTAAGCTTATGACAACACACACACCCATGTCCGAGGGAGGACTCGAACCAGCGACGGAGAGAGCCGCGCGGACCGTTGCAAGGAGCCTCATACCGCGCGGCTACCCCCCGAGGCTCATGTGTGTGATGTATCACAGAAGAGTGAGCAACATAGAAATATTTCATCCCGAAAACAACAAAATGTACTGAAGTTATTTTCATATACGGATACAGGGAAACGATGAACCTAAAAATATTAATTTTTCATATAACTATAAGGGATATTCGTGATTGCTTTCTAAAAGAACATTGTTGTTCTGTGTTTAATTCACAAGAGTCTTTATTTTTCGCAAATAAAGTAATTGGTTTTAGATGTTATCTAAACGCTATTTCAGAAGTGAATGTGAAAGTAGTACACTCGCTCAGGAACCAGTGCTTTACAAATTGTGAACACTTTGTTGCTTTTGAAGTGTTGGTAAGTGTGAATGTATTTATTACTATGAAGTGATTCTGTTTCAGTATTACGAACTGGCTAATGGTTACATTAAGAATGTCTTACTCATATTTCCAGAAAATGCTATTTGGTGTTATTTCGATTTTATGCAGGCAAACAGCTGTCAAAACTGATTAGCCAGGTCAGATATCAGAAATATTTACTCCTATTGTAACAACCTACTGCTTGCAATAGATGACATTATAAAAAGTGTTGAAGATTAAGTAGAATATGTATTAATTTCGTATGTGTGCACTTTGTGTGATAACATAAAAAGTGATTCTGTTTATGTGTAACATGGTTCATAAGGCCGTTAAGGATACTGGGGTATATTTGTAGCGTGAAACAAAACTTTAAATATGTGAAAAAATACAAGAAAAATTGAATGCAAAAGCATTAACAGTTTAACTCTGAATACACTTGGATCCCGTAAGGCACCTCGCGAAGTGGTCAACCGGGAAAGCCTCCCAGATATGGGTGGCACTAGAGAAAATAATCGAGGTGGACCAAAACTAGCAACATAGGCGGCGTCTATACTCCAGAGGAGCGGCCAGTCAACGCCATTTGTACGACAGGTTAGCGGCGGCCTGGAAAATGATATCGCCAGTCCATTCTGAAGCAAGCGCAGTAGGGTAAAATTTTTTTGAGTTAAATTAGTCCCACATTCTGATCTCCGGATGATAGCTGCTTCACTGTCACAAAATCTAAAATCGTTCGCTATTCTGAGACGACAGACCGATAGAAATAGAAGAGAGAAAAAAATTAACAGGCGCATTGTTGGCTTATGCGAAGTCCGTCGTAAAGGTGAAAACTGCCTTCGACCAAATTCAGGAAATCTATCATTGTCGTGAACCAAATGGAAAACTCAGTGGATTCGGATTTCTGGTAAACAAAACCATAGTAGACAAGATAGCTGTATCAGAAGGAACTTCAAGCAGAACTGCGCGTTTTTTCCCCAAAATATCAGAAAGGAATAAAACAAAAATAGTTCAAGTATACGGACCTGCATCTTGTCACTCGGACAAGGAGACAGAATTCTTTTATGAGTGCCTGAAAGAAACGTGTGAAAAAGAGGGATGTTGCTTTTATAAGCGTCTTTGATTCATAATCAAAACGTCTTCGGTCCCGTGTTCGAATCCCACCGCTGACTATATTTTGATAAATAATCAGCATAGGAGGCCGAAGACTTCCGACATAAGAAGTCACCCCTCATTCTGCCAACGGCCTTGTCAAAGAGGGTGGAGGAACGGACAGAGGTTCAGGGCACTCTCTTGTCCTAGGGGTGGGAAATTGCCCTTAAAAGGCGGAAAAATCAGCAATCAACAACGGCATGAGGATGCAGAAGGCAAAGGAAACCACTGCATTAAAGACATGTAACGTGTATCCACAGGACATGTGGCCTGTAATTGAAGAAGTGTCATGATGATCTCTCCATTGGCAAAAGATTCCGGAATATCCGCCAATCGGTTCTCCTGAAGGCAACTGCCACGGGGGAGGTTACTATGAGAATAAGATTGAATAATCAACAGAAGAATAACGTTCTACGAGTCGGGGCGTGGAATGTCAGAAGCTTGAACGTCGTAGAGAAACTAGAAAATCTGAAAAGGGAAATGCAAGGGCTCAATCTAGATATAGTAGGGGTCAGTGAAGTGAAGTGGAAAGAAGTCAAGGATTTCTGGTCAGATGAAAAGAAAATGGTATAACAGGAGTACGATTGGTTACGAATAGGAAGGTAGAGCAGAGAGAGTGTTCATGTGAACAGTTCACTGACAGGTTGTCTTATCAGAATCGACAGCAAACCAACACCGACAACGACGGTTCGGGTATACAGGGTGAGTCACCTAACGTTACCGCTGGATATATTTCGTAAACCACATCAAATACTGACGAACCGATTCCACAGACCGAACGTGAGGAGAGGGGCTAGTGTAAATGTTTAATACAAACCATACAAAAATGCACGGAAGTATGTTTTTTAACACAAACGTACGTTTTTTTAAATGGAACCACGTTAGTTTTGTTAGCACATCTGAACATATAAACAAATACGTAATCAGTGCCGTTTGTTGCATTGTAAAATGTTAATTACATCCGGAGATATTGTAACCTAAAGTTGACGCTTGAAACCCCCGACGTTCAATTGCGTGTTGTAACAAACACGGGCCACGATCGGCGAGCAGCATCTGCAGGGACATGTTTACGATGACGACCGTGTTTACGAGTGTGGCTGTAGTGCACTGTTGTGGTTTGGTCTAGCTGTCGCAGTGTCCGGATGTAGCGCTTGCTGCTATTGTTATTCTGCATTCGTCTCCGCACGCAGACCAACTGTAGTACACCGTGTTACCAGACGTCTGTGATAGTGTAGTGTTGTAGGAACTGTGACCATGGTGAATTCGAACTCTGAAAAGACGGAAATGGTACTCATCTATGGCGAGTGTCGCCGAAATGCAGCTGAAGCCTGCAGGGTGTATGCAGAACGGTACCCGGACAGAGAGCATCCAACGTGCCGCACATTGCAAAACATCTAGCACCAACTGTATGCAACAGGTATGGTCGTAGCACGCAAACGCGTCCGTAACAGGCCCATCACAATAGAAGCGGGTGCAGCTGGTGTGTTAGCTGCTGTTGCCATGAACCCACACATGAGTACACGGGACTTGGCGAGAGCCGGTGGACTGCGTCAAAGTAGTGTCATGTGCATACTGCATCGTCATCGCTTTCACCCGTTTCATGTGTCGCTACATCAGCAATTACATGGTGATGACTTTAATCATCGAGTGCAATTCTGTCAATGGGCATTGACAGAGAATGCGTTGCAGTTCTACCTGTGTACAGATGAAGCGGGTTTCACAAACCACGGGGCAGTGAATCTACGGAACATGCATTACTGGTCCGTGGACAATCCTCGCTGGCTCAGACAGGTAGAGCGACAGCGACCGTGGACTGTAAATGTATGGTGTGGAATCATTGGCGACCATCTCATTGGTCCTCACTTCATTGCAGGGGCCCAAACAGCTGCAACATACATCGCGTTTCTACAGAATGATCTGCCAACGTTGCTCGAAAATGTCCCACTGGACACGCGTCGACGCATGTGGTATCAGCATGATGGTGCACCTGCACATTCTGCAATTAACACTAGGCTGACCCTCGACAGGATGTTCAACGGGCGTTTCATAGGACGTGGAGGACGCATAAATTGGCCAGCCCGTTCTCCTGATCTTACATCTCTGGACTTCTTTCTGTGGGTTACGGTAAAGGAGAATGTGTACCGTGATGCGCCTACAACCCCAGAGGATATGAAACAACGTATTGTGGCAGCCTGCGGCGACATTACACCAGATGTACTGCGGCGTGTACGACATTCATTACGCCAGAGATTACAATTGTGTGCAGCAAATGATGGCCACCACTTTGAACATCTATTGGCCTGACATGTCGCGACACACTCTATTCCACTCCGTAACTCAAAACGGAAACCACGTGTGTACGTGTACCTCACCCATCATGGTAATGTACATGTGCGTCAGTGAAAAAGACCAATAAAAAAGTGTTAGCATGTGGACGTTATGTGCTGTTCCAGTCTCTTCTGTACCTAAGGTCCATCACCGTTCCCTTTGGATCCCTACGTAATTCGGTGCTCTCCGATACACACGATCGAACAGCGGAGGAGTGGTACTCAAGCGTCAACTTTAGGTTACGATATCTCCAGATGTAATTAACATTTTAGAATGCAACAAATGGCACTGATTACGTATTTGTTTATATGTTCAGATGTGCTAACAAAACTAACGGGGTTCCACTTAAAAAAACGTAGGTTTGTGTTAAAAAACATGCTTCCGTGCATTTTTTTTATGGTTTGTATTAACCAATTACACTAGCCCCTCTCCTCACGTTCGGTCTGTGGAATCGATTCGTCAGTATTTGATGTGGTTTGCGAAATATATCCAGCGGTAATGTTAGGTGACTCATCCTGTATATGCCGACATCGCAAGTTGAAGATGAAGAGATAGAGAGAGTGTCTGATGATACTGAAATGTTAATACAATACGTAAAGGGGGATGAAAATCTGGTAGTCATGGGGGACTGCAATGCAGTTGTAGGGGAAGGACTAGAAGAAAAGGTTACAGAAGAATATGGGCTTGGGACAAGGAATGAGAGAGGAGAAAGACTAATTGAGTTCTGTAACAAGTTTCAGCTACTAATAGCGAATACTCTGTTCAAGAATCACAAGAGGAGGAGGTTTACTTGGAAAAGGCTGGGAGTTACGTGAAGATTACAGCTAGATTACATCATGTTCAGACACAAATTTCGAAATCAGATACTGGATTGTAAGGCGTACACAGGAGCAGATATAGACTCAGATCACAATATAGTAGTCATGAAGAGCAGACTGAAGTTTAAGACATTAGTCAGGACGAATCAATACGCAAAGGAGTGGGATTCGGAAGTACTAAGGAATGACGAGACACGCTTGAAGTTCGCTAAGGCTATAGGTACAGCAACAAGGAATAACTCAGTTGGTAGTTCAAAGAAGGTAACCGCGAAGAGACCATGGCTAACAGAAGAAATACTTCAGTTGATTAATGAAAGGAGGAAGAACAAAAATGTTCCGGGAGACTCAAGAATACAGAAATACAAGTCGTTAAGGAGTGAAATAAATAGGGAGTGCAGGGAGGCTAAGACGAAATGGTTGCAGGAAAAATGTGAGGACATCAAAGAAGAAATGTTTGTCGGAAGGACAGACTCAGCGTACAGGAAAGTTGAAACAACCTTCTGACATTAAAAGCAAGGGTGGTAGCATTAACAGTGCAACGGGAATTCCACTGTCAAATGCAGAGGAGAGAGCGTATAGGTGGAAAGAATATATTAAAAGCCTCTATGAGGCGGAAGATTTGTCTGATGTTATAGAAGAAGAAACATAAGTCGATTTAGTAGAGATAGGGGATCCTATATTAGAATAAGAATTGAAAAGAACTTTGAAGGACTTAAGGTCAAATAAGGCAGAAGGGATTGATTACATTCCATCAGAATTTCTAAAATAATTGGAGGAAGTGGCAACAAAACGACTATTCATGTTGGTTTGTAGAATATATGAGTCTGACGACATACCATCTGACTTTTGGAAAAGCATCATCCACACAATTCCGAAGACGGCAAGAACTGACAAGTGAGAGAATTATCGCACAGCTTAACAACTCATGCATCCTAGTTGCTTACAAGAATAATATAGAGAAGAATGGAAAAGAAAATATAGGATGCGCTAGAAGACGATCAGTTTGGCTTTAGGAAAAGTAAAGGCACGAGAGAGGCAATTCTGACGCGGTTAAAAATGGAAGCAAGGCTAAAGAAATATCAAGACACGTTCATAGGATTTTTATACCTGGAAAAAAGCGTTCGTCAGTATTAAATGGCGCAAGATGTTCGAAATTATGAAAAAAGTAAGGGTAAGCTATATGGAGATGTAGATGAGCTAGGTTTAGGGAGCGGTCGACACGGTCATCAGCGCCCTTGCGAAAAATCAACAGTAAATCTCATGGGTGGGGACGAAGGCTGTCCCCACATGCAGAGCAGTGTATAACGCACTAAAGTCTGCCGCCCTTCCCCACCAGTTTAGGGATGAGGCCTGATAGTTCACAAAACTTCACCACTCTGTTAACTCTGGTATCGGTATCTGCGAGGTCGGTGGTCAGATCTCCAGCGAGACCAAGGGCTGCCCTATTATCAGTATACAGGACACACGTAGCCACAATATGCTGAACTGAAAGCGGCACGTCACAAACTTCACAGAAAGGTGGATCCTTCCCCCGGAGGAGGAAGCTACGCGTGAAAGGGCTGTGAACGGTGCACAGTCTGGTAAGCAAAACCTCCTTCCAGCGGCGAGGCTGACACGAAGTCCGCCAAGCCTTTGTGGTCGGTTTGAGTGACCGCAGTTTGTTGTCCGACACCTGCAACCGTTCAGCCCCCCACTGACGCATGATGCATCTGTCAGATAATGAGATAATGGCATGCAACGAGATGGCACATTGATGGACAGCACCATCCCAACATGCTTCCTTGGCAGCTTTATCAGCCCTGTCGTTACCCTGTATCCCAACGAGACCAGGTAGCCAGCAAAAGATCACCTCCTTGCCACGGCGTTGGAGCCGCTGTAAGCAGTCATGGATGAGCCGAATCAGCGGGTCTACCGGATACATTTGGTGAAGCGCTTGCAGTGCACTTAAGAGAGTCGGAACAGACAAGACAACTCGTACCGTGATGTCTGTGAACCCTATACAGTGCCATTAGAATGCCGTATAACTCCGCATCATAATTTGTAAATTGTTCTGGAAGACGCACTTTTAAAACCCTGTCAGGGAAAACCACAGAACAACCGAGAGCATTCCCCTGCTGGGATCCATCTGTATAAATAACGATAAAGCTATGGTACATACTTAAAACAGACGAAAACAGAGTTGTAAAAACCATATCTGGAGTACAATTTTTCGGGTACTGCGTCAAGCTTAAAATCACTTTGGGCCTCCGAAGACACCAAGCAGGCAGTGCGTTCCATCCCTGCTTGTGTATTTTCGTGCTCGAAAGATCCAGATACTTTAGGCAGGCCGTAGCACGTATACCAAATGGCTGGGTCACGTGGGGCCGATTCCTGAACAGTCACTCGTTCTAAGGTGGGTTGGATCACTGAACTAAATGCCAACGACTGAGGTGACACTGAGAATTTCAGGGCCTGTCGAGCCAAAACGATACGTCGCCGAATCCAGAGTGGTGATTCACCAGCCTCTGCACACAGACTCTGAACTGGGCTGGTCCGAAAGGCTCCAGTCGATATCCGAATGCTCGCGTGGTGGACAGCATCTAACATCCGGAGGTAGGAAGGACGAGCCGAACTGACTATGCAAATATAGAGAGATGTGGCTCAAATTCAAAGATATAGTAGCAACAGCAATTGAGAGATTCATACCTCATAAATTGGTAAGAGATGGAACTGATCCCCCGTGGTACACAAAACAGGTCCGAACGCTGTTGCAGAGGAAACGGTAAAAACATCAGAAGAACGCGAAATCCCGAAGATTGGCTAAAATTTACAGACGCGCGAAATTTGGCACGGACTTCAATGCGAGATGCCTTTAATAGGTTCCACAACGAAACATTGTCTCGAAATTTGGTAGAAAATCCGAAGAAATTCTGGTCGTATGTAAAGTACACAAGCGGCAAGACGCAGTCAATACTTTCGCTGCGCAGTGCCGATGGTACTGTTACCGACGACTGTGCCGCTAAAGCGAAGTTATTGAACGCAGTTTTCCGAAATTCCTTCACCAGGGAAGACGAATGGAATATTCCAGAATTTGAAACACGAACAGCTGCTAGCATGAGTTTCTTAGAAGTAGATACCTTAGGGGTTGCGAAGCAACTCAAATCGCTTGATACGGGCAAGTCCATATTGTATACCGATTATGTTCCTTTCAGATTACGCTGATACAATAGCTCCCTACTTAGCAATCATATACAACCGCTCGCTCATCGATAGATCTGTACCTACAGATTGGAAAATTGCGCAGGTCGCACCAGTGTTTAAGAAGGGTAGTAGGAGTAATCCATCGAACTACAGACCTATATCATTGACGTCGGTTTGCAGTAGGGTTTTGGAGCATATACTGTATTCAAACATTATGAATCACCTCAAGGGGAACGATCTATTGATACGTAATCAGGATGGTTTCAGAAAACATCGTTCTTGTGCAACGCAGCTAGATCTTTATTCGCACGAAGTAATGGCCGCTATCGGCAGGGGATCTCAAGTTGATTCCGTATTTCTAGATCTCCGGAAAGCTTTTGACACCGTTCCTCACAAGCGACTTCTAATCAAGCTGCGGGCCTATGGGGTATCGTCTCAGTTGTGCGAATGGATTCGCGATTTCCTGCCAGGAAGGTCGCAGTTCGTAGTAATAGACGGAAAATCATCGAGTAAAACTGAAGTGATATCAGGTGCTCCCCAGGGAAGCGTCCTGGGACCTCTGCTGTTCCTGATCTATATAAATGACCTGGGTGACAATCTGGGCAGTTCTCTTAGGTTGTTCGCAGATGATGCTGTAATTTACCGTCTAGTAAGGACATCCGACGGCCAGTATCAGTTGCAAAGCGATTTAGAAAAGATTGCTGTATGGTGTGGCATGTGGCAGTTGACGCTACATAACGAAAAATGTGAGGTGATCCACATGAGTTCCAAAAGAAATCCGTTGGAGTTCGATTACTCGATAAATAGTACAATTCTCAAGGCTGTCAATTCAACTAAGTAGCTGGGTGTTAAAATTACGAACAACTTCAATTGGAAAGACCACATAGATAATACTGTGGGGAAGGCGAACCACAGGTTGCGTTTCATTGGCAGAACACTTAGAAGATGCAACAAGTCCACTAAAGAGACAGCTTACACTACACTCGTTCGTCCTCTGTTTGAATATTGCTGCGCGGCGTGGGATCCTTACCAGGTGGGATTAACGGAGGATATCGAAAAGGTGCAAAAAAGGGCAGCTCGTTTTGTATTATCACGTAATAGGGGAGAGAGTGTGGCAGATACGATACGCGAGTTGGGATGGTTAGTCATTAAAGCAAAGACGTTTTTCGTCGCGGCGAGATCTATTTACGAAATTTCAGTCACCAACTTTCTCTTCCGAATGCGAAAATATTTTGTTGAGCCCAACCTACATAGGTAGAGACGATCATCAAAATAAAATAAGAGAAATCAGAGCTCGAACAGAAAGTGTTAGGTGTTCGTTTTTCCCGCGCGCTGTTCGGGAGTGGAATGGTAGAGAGATAGTATGATTGTGGTTCGATGAACCCTCTACCAAGCACTTAAATGTGTATTGCAGAGTAGTCATGTAGATGTAGAAACCGTGCTGCCATAGTCTAAGCGTGATCGAACAAATGCCCTATAAAACTGTAGGATGCGGGACATGTCAGCTCCCCATGTTTTCCGCCAAGGCATTTCAAAATGTTCAACAACTGGAAGCCCTTTGTGCGTAGGTGTTTCAGGTGTGGGAGCCATGTTAATTTCGAGTCAACTAATGAAACCAAAAAACGCACTGTGTCTTGAAGAAGTAAAATACGGTCCCCCATTGTAAGTTCTGGTTGGTTAAAACTCCGACGAGCACGATTAAAATTGACACACACAGCCTTCTCAGGTGAGAACCGAAAACCAGTTGTCTGGGCCCAGGTTTACAGCCTCCTAATGGTCAGTTGTAGCTGTCTCGTCGTCTTAAGATCAGAGGAAGAGAAGAAGATTGCAAAGTCACCACAAACAAAGAGCATTTGACAGAGCTCCTGACTGCAGAGCAAATGCCATTGATAGCGATGGCAAACAATGTAACACTGAGGACACTGCCCTGGGGCACACCATTCTCCTGAATATAGCAATCAGATATGGCATCGCCCATGCGATAACGAAAACGCCTGTGCTCGAGAAAGGATTGGATCAGAAGCGGCAGGCGTCCACGTAGTTCCCATTCATGAAGTTGATGAAGGAAGTTGTACGTCCAAGTAGTGTCATGTGCTTTTTCGCGGTCAAAAAACACACAAACTAAATGGTTTCGGCGTAAGAAGGACTCCTGTATCGCCGTCTCCAGTAGAATTAATTTGCCAAGAGTGGAACGGTAGCGCCTGAAACCACCCTGGGAGCGGCTCAGGTAACTTCGGGATTCGAGCAGCCAGACGAGGCTGCGGTTGACCATGCGTTCAAGAGTCTTACCCATACAACTAGGATGGGCAACACTCAGATAACTGTTAGGGGCGCTCCGGTCCCTACCTGGATTCCTGAATGGAATTAAGATTGCCTCCTTCCAAGTCGTGGGGTACTGTCCGTCAAACCAAATCTGATAGGGGCTGACCTTTTGCTTCAGGGCACAGATGACGAAGCATGGTATAATGGATTTCATCAAGTCCTGGAGCAGTGTCTTTGGCTGCAGATAAAGCTGATTCCAGCTCTCACATGGAGAATGGAAGGTTGTAGAATTCTTCTTTACGCGAGAAAAAATTGAGCTTCCTCATCTCTGCAGTGCGACGTAATACCTGAACAGCAGGAGCTTGTCT
Organism: Schistocerca piceifrons; assembly: GCF_021461385.2. NCBI lineage: Eukaryota > Metazoa > Arthropoda > Insecta > Orthoptera > Acrididae > Schistocerca > Schistocerca piceifrons. The sequence goes on along the minus strand of NC_060139.1, from coordinate 1,019,660,989 downwards.
GGATGACTTAGTAACAGTAAAGAAGTCTTCAGCTAAAACGTGAACCATCTCTTCTGGCGCGTCCACCAAGACTCCATTATTTGACAAGGCCGTAAGGGGGATGTGGACTACCCTTGCCTGAAATCCGTCTTATTGAGTCCCAAACGTGCGCAGCGGAAGTGGACCGATTCATGGAAGTCGTTAATTCCCTCCAGGAAGCCCTCTTCCGTTCTTTCATCACTCGCCTTGCATGTGCTCTCACAGATCTCAAAAAATGAAAGTTGTCTGTAGTTGGACACCGTTTGAAGTTCCTAAGAGCTGTCAGTCTGGCCCTGATTTCCAATCGACAGTCGTCATTCCACCAAGGTACAGGCCGTCGTCCAAGGTGATTACTCGACCTGGGGATGGACTCTGCGGCAGCCCTTTGAATCTCATGAGTGATATGGACCACCGCCTCTTGTGCACAATCCTTTCGATTAAAAATAGCCTGTCTACTGAACTGTAACCAATTTGCTCTTTGTATCATCCACCCGCGTGGTCTCCTGCTGGTCAGAAAAAGACCCTGTAGCTGTGGAAAAGTGAGTCATCTGACCCGCGTTCAGAAGGCAGATATCCTCAGAATGGACGAGTCGCTCGAACAGCCTAACCCTGGAGCAAGTAGTAGCCGAGCCCGACAGCACATTGTGGGCATTGAAATCCCCCACAAGACGAAATGGGCGCGGGAGTTCCCGGAAGAGGTCTGCCAGTGCGTCTGCATCCCAAGTGTCATTGGGGGGGAGGGGAGGGGCAGGTACAAAGAACACACTGTGATAGTAAACGGTGAGAAAACTTTCACAGCAATTGCTTCGATGCTCGTGGCAAGAGGGAAGCAGAGGAGTGGTATCTGTCATCAAGAAGAACAGCCACTCCACCTTTAGCCCTGCCTACAACACCATCGTCTTTCCTGTATATGTGGTAGCCCCGTAATGTAGGTATATCTGTGACTTTAAAACGCGTTTCTTGTAAGCAGAGGCAGAATGGTTTATCCTGGACCAGCAGCTGCAATTCTTCCAAATGTGAGCGATATCCATTCAAATTGCACTGCAACGCAGAAGTCCCTACTGAAGCCATTGGTTAGCGATGATGGTTCTTTCCTTTCTCCCTCGTAAGCGGTGATTTACTGGGGAGGTCAGTGGGAATGTTAGCCGGTTCCGCGTTCTCTAGTTCTTGCGACTGGAAGTCCATATCTTCAAGAGCATAGTCGCCATCAGAAAGGGAGAGCGCTCGTCGATCAGAAGGCTTGGACTTAGAACTACTTATAGAAGAACGTTTTTCTTTACTGACAGGAGGAGAAGGCTGCCTGGGTTGCTGGGATAGCTTAGGTGGCTTCTCAAGTTGGGGAGTGGTATGTGGCTTAGGTGGTAAGTCTACTGCTGACCGCTTCCGAGCGACATCAGTTGCAAGTGGAGCATTTCCCCCCACAGGCACAGCGACAAGTGGATGTGATCGTACTTGAATCTGTGGTCTGAATTTGTGTGAAGGCATTACACTTAGCTATTGCTGTTTTAGGGGCTGATGCAAAAGAAGTTGCAAAAACCGGTGGTAGCGTGGCTTTGTAAGCCGTTTTAGCTTCACCTTAGGGTATGCGTCTCTGTACTTTCAACTCTTGAATTTTCTTTTCCTCGTTGCAAACCCCACACTTTCTGCTCCACACTGGGTGATCCCCAGAGCAGTTAATACATTTCGGAGGAAGTGTCAAGAAGTCCCTGACTCGTGTGCGCAGTCTCCACAATTGCCACATGTATCCTTCCCGTTACATCCCATAGTGGTATGGCCAAATCTTTGACATTTATAGCAGCGCATGGGGTTAGGAACAACCTTAAGGCGTATATAGCTGGCAAGGATTTATTCCGGTAATTCGGGAGTACGAAACGTTAGAATAAACGTTGCCGATTTCTCCAATTTGCCCTTGACTCTCCTCATATAATTCTGCACCTCTTTGACGCCAACATTCTTCCACTCTTCACACAACACAACGATCCACCGCCGCGCCGCATGGTGGTCGTTGAAGTATGACCAGAGCTTACGGTGACAGAAGACTGGTGGCGCTTACCAGTCCCTAGTTCAGGAAACCCGGGGTCGCCAAGCCCGTACTCAGCAAACGAATGCTGAGCACCTGAGGGGAATATAGGAAGAGACCGGTAATATACAATATGTACAACCACCAAGAGGGAATAATAGGTGTGAACGACCAAGAACGAAGTGCTCATATTAAAAAGGGTGTAAGACAAGGATGTAGCCTTTCGCCCCTACTGTTCAATCTGTACATCAAGGAAGCAATGACGGAAATTAAAGAAAGATTCAAGAGTGGAATTAAAATTCCAGGTGAAAAGATATCAATGATACGATTCGATGATGACATTGCTATCCTGAAGAAGTATGACATGATCTGCTGAACGGAATGAACAGTCTAATGAATACACAGTATGGATTGAGAGTAAATCGAAGAAAGACGAAGGTAATGAGGAGTAGTAGAAATGGGAACAGCGAGAAACTTAACATCAGGATTGATGATCACGAAGTCGATGAAGTTAAGGAATTCTGCTACCTAGGCAATAAAACAACCAATGACGGACGGAGCAAGGAGGACATCAAAAGCTGACTGGCTATGGCAAAAAAGACATACCTGGGCAAGAGAAGTCTACTAATATCAGCCTTAATTTGAGTAAGAAATTTCTGAGAAGGTACGTCTGGAGTACAGCATTGTATGGTAGTGATACATGGACTGTGGGAAGACCGGAACAGAAGAGAATCGAAGCATTTGAGATGTGGTGCTACAGGCGAATGTTGAAAATTAGGTGGACTGATAAGGTATGGATTGAGGATGTTCTACGCAAAATCGGAGAGGTAGGGAATACGTGGAAAACACCGATAAGGAGAAGGGACAGGATGATAGGACATCTGTTAAGACATGAGGGACTGACTTCCATAGTACTAGGGGGAGCAGTAGAGAGCAAAAACTGTAACAGAGATTGGAATACATCTAGCAAATAACTGAGGATTTAGCTTGCAAGAGCTACTCTGAGATGAATAAGTTTGCACAGGACAGGAATTCGTGGTGGGCCTCATCACACCAGTCAGAAGACTAATGACATAAAAGAAAGTTGGTGACTTTAATGCCAAAGTTGTAACGGCAAGAAAAGTGATTCAGTTACTGGCAAACATGGGATAGATGAAAGAAATGACAGAAGTGAGAGACTGATTCAGTTTGCAGGATGCAAATGATACGTTCTTCAAGAAGAATCCTAATCGCAAGTGTACTTCGAGGGGACCCAACTTTAAAGTGAAAAATGAAATAGACTTCTTAGCAACAGGTCAGGAAAGGTTAAAGATGCCTGTGTGCTGAACAGGTTCAATACAAATAATGATTAATAAGAGCAAGATTTGAACTGAATACAAAAGATGAAAGACTGAAACTAAATAAAGGAAAAATAAAAATTTTAAGTTTCAAACAGCTCAAAGAACGGAATGTGGAATTTCAAGACAGGATTAAAAGAAAATTAAAAGAATGTGGAGCAGAAGCAGTAACAAAGATAATAATCACAACAGCTGAAGAAGTGGGTGACTTATGCAGATTTCAAGACCAACTAAAGAAGCTGACAAATAAAACAATAAGTTTGATGGGCAAGTGTAGAAAAATGAAACCACAAAGGGACAAAGATAGGATAGAACATACAGAACTGTGCAAGGCTCTGAGAAAGATCATGAAAGATGACTTCAAGAAGTATGAAGAAGGTACGGTAAAAGCCAGTCTTGTAAATAAATCTAGTTTTAAGAAAGCCAAACGGAAGCTTATGACTGGAATGAGTTAGCTAATAGCGTTAGACACAGACCAAAGCCGAACTACAGATAAGACAGAAATACTCGAATGTATTGAAAATTTTTATAGCAACCTGTACAGTCAAGTCAATGATGATATGTTAATCCTAGACGAATTGAATGATTCTCTTTCCCAAATAGCGAATTGCTGCCCTCAGCAGTCAAACACGCTATAAAAAGATAAAAAAAGGATCTGTACCAGATAATTACGACCTCTCAGTCGAGCCTTTACAGATTTTAAAGCTATTGGAAGATGAATCTATAATACACATAGCTAAAACATTTTCAAATTGTTTGCACTATGCAAATTACCAGTAGACTGGAATAAAGCCAAAATAATCCTAATACACAAGAATGGTAGTACAAAAATATAAAGAACTATCGCCCTATCAGCCTCCTGTCCATATGTGCCAAAATTTTTACTAGAATTTTGACTAGCAGACTGAGCACTACGCCTGACCTAGTCCAACCCACTGAGCACAGGATTTAGTGCAACTGATCCTCATTTTACGCGAAACACTTAGTAGAACAAACGAGTACCATCTACCACTTTGCCTTGCCTTCATAGATTTCGAAAAGGCATTCGATTCGACCAGTCACCCAGCTGTGTTTGAGGTTCTAACATTGAAAGAAATAGAACAGGACAGTTTTATACAACATGCACAAAACCTTCACAGCGTTTGTAAATGTAGTTGAAGAAACCAGTTGGGCTAAAAATGAACTATAGTAGAACTAAGATCATGATGAATGAATATACACCGCACGGAAATGTATCTGTTGGAAGTATGCAACCTCAAAGTGTCGCAGAATACGACAATCTGGGTCAGCTGCTAAACATGAAAGGAGATCTAAAACAGGAAATATTTCGACCTATTAAATTACGCTGGTAAGCTTATGGGAGATATTCCTCACTTTAGAAGTCCAAGATGTCAGCGGAGCTAGAGAAAACAGCCTTTGACCAACGCTCACTGCCAGTAATAAATCAGGTCTGTGAGACATGGATGTTAAATGAGTTCATTGTCAGAAAACTAATAATAGCCCGAAAACGAACGGAAAGATGAATGCTAGGCTACACAAATAAAGACAGAAAGAAAGGACTTGATATCAAAGAGATAACAAAGGTGAGTGCCATAATCGAAACAGTGAATACCTTGAATGGCAGTGGGCTGGTCATGTCACTCGAAGAAAAGATGGCAGGTGGTAAAAACAAGTACTACATTGGAGCTCAGATCACCAAAAAAGACCAAGGGGAGGACCACCGGAGAGTTGGACAGAAACAAGACAGCCGGCCTGAACTGGCAATGGGAAGCTCAAGATCGGCAGAATTGGAAGAATCCTATGTTGCGCGTCGACTCAAAGAGGGCACACCAGCAACTGATCGAATTGGCTGATGATGATGATGATGATGATGATGATGATTATGATGATGACCAATTGTGTGTATGTGCACAATCAACGAAGTATGCATCTATCTTTCTTTGGAATATATGCTTTTTCACGCGACTGTTTGTGAAAAGTGAAACACTAAGAAACAATGGTCTGCCACACGCCACTACAAGAGGACGCGTAGAACAGCCTAACCATAATAAGTGATTTAAATGGTAGAAAGGCGGCGTGTAAGTAGGCCCAAAAGGTTGATCTTTTGTGTGAACAGACGAAACGGTGTTACAAAAGCTCATTCGATGCAGAGCCATCATACGAAATGGAGACGGGTAACCAAGTGAACCTATGCCTTACGAACATCACAAGGTGGCATATCAATATATGAGTGCGCCTGACCTGGGCAGAATGATGTGTCCAGGGAAGCGCGACTGTCTTTCCGCAACGCTGCGGCTCGTACTGGACACACAGCATTAACAGTGAGGCGCATGTGGAACCAGTGAAGAGAAGAGAGTCTTACGCAGCGCCGAAAGTGTACTGGATGACACACTGTGACCACAGCGTGAAATGACCGCCATCTTGTCTGCTTGGGCGTAACAGACAGAACAGCTTCATCCACAGTGCTGGCGCGATGTTGGAGCACTGCAACAGGTGGGGACAAGTCTGCGTCGACGGTTCTACGACATCTTCCGCATGGCTAGACTGGTGGCATGTATGCTATTGCGTCGGTTTCCACTGACCATACCTCACCAACACAGCAGACTGCAAGGGGCACGGGGCACGTGAACCCTATCACTGGCGTGCTGAGTGGTGTTTTTGGACGCGTCCCGATTCAGCTCGTCCTACAGTGAAATCCCCATACGCGTTCGATGCCGTCGTGGTAAAATCAATCGTGCAGAACATACTGATAAGCGGCGTAAACGCATACCATGATGGTTCGGAGCGCCCTTGTCTGTAACACGGGATCTCGCCTCGTACATCTCGAGGACTACCTGGACAGCTACCGCTACATCAGGGAGGTTTTACGACCTGAGGCACTGCCTCTCCTGAAGGCCGTTCCACATGCCGTGTTTCAGCAGGACAATGCCCAGCCGCATGTGGCGAGGAAGTGAAAATCTTCTTCGAAAAACCACGGGCACCACCGCTTCCCTGGCCTTTCCGTTCGCCTGACATGAAGTAAATCGGACATGTCTGGGATACGATCGGTCAACAACTTGAACATTCGGGTCCCCCAGCAGCCACAGTCGATGCTATGCGGCGGCGCCCAGAAGCTGCACGACCGAGTATTTCCCAGCGGTATACTCAGGCGCCCTTTGATTCCACGCCAGGACGTCTAGAGGCCCTGGTGGCAGCACGTAGTGTAGCTACCCCGTACTGAATTTACTCTGTTAAGTGAATGTACAGCTCTGTAATGCCACGGCAGTAATGGGTGAAAAAAATTTTCATGTGCTAACATCTCTGCGTCTTAGTGTTTCTCTTTTTGCAAACAGTAGTGTATAATAAATTTTATATCTAGAGTATTTTTTTGATTGAGTTTCCTTACTGATGATTAAGTAATACTGTATTTGACGTAAACTCGGATGAACGAAATATACTGAAGGTGAGGTGGTACAGTATTTTGACACAAACAATGGTGGAGTATAGTATTCGACATAATCACTAAGTACGAAAAGGAGTAAAACAAGAACAATCAAATTTGCTGATGAGGATACGGTATTTAACATAAAATCGAAAATATTTCCAACCTTTAACTTTTAAAATTTCTGACATCAGTCATATTTAAATTTTTATATTTACCACCATCTGCAATCTAATATTTCTAAATTTAGAGCCATGTTTCATTTCTTAGTTTTTCACCATGTTTAATGTTTAAATTTACTGGCGTCTTTAATTTTTAAATATCCTGCCGTCTGCCATCTTGATTATGTCACACATTCCAGGTCATTGATGATGTCATACACTATGTGATCAAAAGTATCCTGACACCTGACTGGAAATTACTTACAAGTTCGTGGCGCTCTCCATCGGTAATGTTGGAATTCAATATGGTGTTGGCCCACCCTTAGGCTTAATGACAGTTTCCACTCTCGCAGGCATACCTTCAATTAGGTGCTGGACGGTTTCTTGGGGAATGGCAGCCCATTCTTCACGGAGTGCTGCACTGAAGAAAGGTATCGATGTCGGTCGGTGAGATCTGGCTAGAAGTCGGCGTTCCAAAACATCTCAAAGGCACTCTACAGGATTCAGGTCAGGACTCTGTGCAGTCCAGTTCATTACAGGGATGTTATTGTCGTGCAACCACTCCTCCACAGGCCGTACGTTATGAACACATCGGAAAAAGTGGACCTAGGGATGTCTAGGAGTGTGGAAATCTCGCGTACAGACGTATGACACAAATGACACCCAGTCATCTGATTACGTTCGAAGTCCGTGAGTTCCGCAGAGTGACCCATTTTGCTCTCTCACGACGTCTAATGACTACTGAGGTCACTGATATTGAGTACCTGGCAGAAGGTGGCAGCACAGTGCATCTAATATGAAAGACGTATGTTTTTGGGGGTGTGTGTGTGCATGTTTCAAGGTCACTAATGATATCAAGTATTCAGTGTCATGACATTATCAGAGGGTTTGTGTGTGTGTGGGGGGGGGGGGGGGGGGAGGGCGGTGGAGTGGAGGCGGGAGCTGATTCGTGAGATTAAAAAGAAAAAAGAAATGAAATAAAGTTTTCCATATACAGTTACTGGAAGCCTTTGCTGGGGAGATACAAAATGTGCAAGGAGTACAGAATTTGACTGAGGTATGTGCGTGCACCCAATTTGGAGGGAAATGTCTTACATAAATTTCTTTAATCTAGACGTCTGTGAAGATTACGAATTTTTTCACATATCTTTGAAAATGACGACACTATCATTTCTAATACTACACTGTGTTTGGATGGGGAAGAAGAGAGGTACATAGCACAACTGGGCTAGTTAGATCTTCTTGGACTTTTTTAAGTTTATTTACTGAAATTACATCCTGATTGGGCTGTCTCATTTTAACACTACGCTGAGACTGGGTGGAGACGGGAAGGGGAGGGGAAATAGGATGGGGCCTATGTGCGCCAGAACATTCAATGTGAACCAAGTGCCCTGAATAGTTTCTAGGATATAATCCTGAGCAAACATTGAAGAGCACTATAGATGCCATTTTCTTTCAACTCTGCAGTGAAGTATGTGTGTGAGGAGAATCCGCAAATTATGCTAAGGACACACAACAGATGCAGTGTAAGTCTTATGCGGGGAAGGCCACAGACACTATCAACCGATTGGACTTACGTTTATGACTGACATATTTTAGCTCATTGCGGTTTCCTCCCACCTTCAATTTCTGAACACCCCAAAAGATCATGACGCACATTTGGATCAAAATTGATGGGATAAATAGGTAACTGAAAAATGAGAATTGTTCATCATACAGGGTGTGCGAAGAGGAATAGTCAATGTTCAGTGACATGAGAGGGACGATCACTCGAAGTAAAAATGTCTCGTAAACATGGGCTCTAAAATAGGTACTTTAAGCACTATGAGCACTTCTTCATCTTCGATTCTGTGAAACACATCTCTTCAACTGTAAGTCCTTTGCTTTCCATATTTCGAGATGTGGTAATATGAACCGACACAAAAGAAGGTTCAATAAATGTGGACTCTAAAGAGCATACCATAAAAGCTGTGCGGACTTGTTCATTTTCGCCGGTGAGGAATACGTGTCTTCTACTGAGCTATTGCTCAGAACTCTTAAGGTATGCTTTTCAGTGCACACGTTTACTAGACAATTTTTCCCTGTTTTGGTCCATACTAGGCCCTCTGTAAAATAAGAAAGAAAATGTCCTGCAGTACTAGAGATTTGTTTCATAGTGCCGAAGATGAAGTAGTGCTAATATCTCTTCCTGAATACTGACCATTTCTCCTGGGACACTTCGTATATGGAGTCCCCCGATCTTCCGAGATATAGAACAAAGTTTTTACAACTTCTGTTTATGACCCATACAGTTAACGTCCCTCAACCATAGAAGTGACCGAGACACGTGGCTGGACCTGTTTTCCATAGCTACAGGAATTTTGCAGATTTTTTCATATCTAATTTTCTTCGTATCAAAAGTGGTGGGAAATGAAGGTTAATAAGGTAAATAAATTAATAAGCAATGATAGTAAGGCATATAATTAAATTTCTCAACTTGTATTAGTGAAAAATTTAAAGTGTAATCCTCGTTGCATGAAAACAACTACGAGAAAGACTGCTCGAAATTAACCGCGAGGGACAACTGACAGCTGACTATGCAACGTTTTGGTTATACCAGAGCTGAAGGCAGATGCACGTAAGTAAAGGAGTCCTGGTTTGCAGTTAGTAGTAAATCAAATTTTTCTTTTTTGTAGGATTAAGAGGTTCCTTGCCATAATTTTTTAGTTGCACACTTATTGCATTGTGGCACCCAGTTGGAACAAGAGTGTTCGTTTTTTCCATTGTCCAGATTACTGGGCCTCAACCATTGATAGTTTTTACAAATTTAATTGTGTGAAGTTCTCTGAGGAAATTCTGTTCCTACAATGGGATGGAAAGTAGATGATGCACCATAGGATGTAATTATGATAAAAGCTGTTAGGACCACAGAATTAAAAAGGAAATTATTGAATATATTTTGAATGAAGTTATTTCTTGTTTTTATATCGTCGAAATTTCGTGATATGAGGTTCTGAAAAATGACTCTGAGCACTATGGGACTTAACATCTGAGGTCATCAGTCCACTAGAACTTCGAACTACTTAAACCTAACTAACCTAAGGACATCACACACATCCATACCCGAGGCACGATTCGAACCTGCGACCGTAGCGGTCGCGCGGTTCCAGACTGTAGCGCCTAGAACCGCTCGGCCACTCCGGCCGGCCTGAGTTTCTGAAAACATTCAGATACTGATAACAAATAAAACAGTAAGGAAATACCGGAGTGTCTATCGTAAACTTGTTGTGTAGTAGTGTGAATTCGCAGTGTCACCTGTTTCACATACGAACACAAAATATCAGCTTAACCACTCAAAAGGAAGTGGAGTAAATGTTGCTGAAAGATTACAAACCTTAAGGACACACTCGATGAGTTGATAAAACGAGTTAAACCTATAAGATGTGGTAAAGAGTTCCTTTTAGTTCAAAGACGGGGGCACCTTTGAGAATCTGTAGCGCAGTAAAGCCTTGTTTTATATAGCAGAGAGAAACCGTAACTTCATATGAACTGCCAAGTTTCCCTTGGGGATAATGTCAACGATTCCAGTCACATGTAGCTTATAGTGTCTAAACCAGTTTATATCAAGAGGCTGATTTTATTTTGTGGTATTAGTTATTAATACCTTTTTCTATTTTGAATGCGTAACTGAAAGGTTACAGTCGCAACAGTCTAACTGTAGAAGTCGAAAAGGAAAGGGCTTATCTCACTGACGTATTTAACGACGATACGCTGCATAAGTTCTTCCCCTATTTGTCTGGCTGTACTTTTATCTATATGAATTTTCTGCATGCAGGATCTTTGAAGCTGTTTTGAAATTATGGAAACAAATACCTACCGTATGATTTGTTGCTAAATACTTATGACTTACGTAGTTGTATTTATGCAAATATAAGGACTGCAGCACCCTAGCTACCGACTTCTCTTCTACGTGAGACTGTTGGAAAACGTTGAGGACAGTCTTCAACTAAATTGAATTTTCTCGCGGCTTCAGTTCCTTTTGTCCGTATTTCCTACACAAAATCTTGTGACTTCTGACAAGTACTAAGACCTTTATTTGGGTATCTGTGTGAGACGATCCCAGTATTACGCCTATGGAAATATATTCCTAAGGCTGCGGGAGTGATATCATTTGAAATTGGACATGTGAACCACGTTGGATGCCCCTCATGCAATCAGTATACAGCGATATTTGGCAGTAAAATTACATCTATTACTGAAACTGTTGATATCGGCAGGTCTTGTAAATGAGCGCGTTCTTTGCTTTTGTTACTGAAGTGAAACGACACTTTGCTATTTTATTTATTTGTAACGTATACAAATGTATCTAGTAAGTTTTCTATAGTATCTGAAACCTTAACTCGATGCTGCTTATTTGTATTTCAATACTCCTGTGACTATGGGTAGAAAATTATTCTACTTCTGGAACAAACAATAAGAGCACAGCCTCGATGAACACTCCAAAATGACTGTAGCTGTTCAGTGTTATAACAAGTGTTTCTGCGTCATCCCTATTACACGTGTAAATGACTGTGCTACATTGCACTGGACCCTTATTCTTCACACAGATTACATATACGTAATCCAACAAGATGCAACGCTTTCCCCAGTTATCTTAGTATACTCATTAGAATGAATCTATGAGTACCACTCTTGCCATCGCGAAATGTTGACTTCCGAAATGCATAGGAAACTACCATACAGACAAAAAGAAATCACGTTGTTTTATTTATTAAACGCAGAAGGCCCGTAGGAAGACCTAGGACTCGATGGAGTGACTACGTATCCAAAGACCTTCAGAGAGTGGGAATGCTGGAAGGACGGCAGAAAGGAGCTGAAGACAGGCTGAAGTGGAGGCAATCTACCAAAGCAGCGCGAGGTCCATTGGGCCTCGTAGCGTAAAGTAAAGTAAAGGAAGTATAAATGTTTGTTATTTTGACTGCACAGCCCTTTAAATTAAGCAGAAAATAATAAAGAACTGAGCAATGAGTGTCTTGCATATACTGGACACATGTTAGATCACTACTATTGGAACTGACAACAGAGTGTAGTATAAGATACGCTACCACTCAGAACTGAAAGTTATTTATTTGAGACACAACCTGTTTCGGCCTTGTGCCCATCTTCAGGTCATTGTACATTTTTTTTCATGTTTACACATTCAATGATGGAGACCACCGCTTAAATTAAAGGCAAATGACGCGATATTCACTAAATAGACGGAGGTGAAAGAAACGGAAATGGAAAAGTAACATGTGTGAAAAATATTAGCGTACTTACATACAGTTGGAGTATACAAATCGTAGTTGCGTATTTGTCACATTTACGATTTGGATACTCTAGCTAATATTTTGAGCACATGTCATTTCGCCACTTCCATTTCTTTCACCTGAGTCTATTTGGCCAACATCACGAATGTGAACTCCAACATCTCATTTTGGAACATGAAAGTGAATGTATAATCAACTGAAAATGGGCTCAAGCCCGAAACCGGTCGTGTCCCCAGTAAATCACCTTCAGTTTGACTGGTAGCGGAGCTTATTCTACACCCTGTAAAGAAACAGTCACGGATTTCAGCAGCATCCATTACGAATGAAATTCGCTGAGAATGGATAATATCTGCAAGTTCATTCACATACAAACAAACAAAAATTAGCAACCAATTTCTCTCTAAATATACAGCTCTGAAGCTACTCTTTTATGGTGGAGTTATATCAAGAGCAGCAGAAAATACCTCCTTATAGAACTGTAGGCCTGATGCATATTCTACGAAGCCTGTAGAATTTATATGAAGCTCAGGAAATTGGGTCCTAAGTCAATATCAGGCTCATTCGGAGATGCAAATTTCGTTTCCAATCACGCCAGCTGCGGAAGGCGAATACGTCTGCAGCTCCCTTACTGATCCACTCTTCCAACGCCGTAAAAAATATCTGATTTGCAACGCAGATAGGTGTTTTACTTGTTAGTGATCATTTGTATACAGTAGTTATGTGCTACTTCTCAATGTGAATATAGGCATTCAATGTTCTGTACACTAGTGAAGTAGTCAGGAATTACATAAACGCGTAAGAAAACTTTATTAACTAATAATGTTTCAAGACACTATGATGCCCGTGCCGAGATTTGGATGAAATCTCAGCCCAAATCCTTAAATATGGAGGTTTGGAGTTACTTCACCACCTTAGGAAACTGTGCAGTATATGTTGGCAAACAAGGCACGTTCCATAGGATTTGACCCGAGGAATCATTGTTAAACTACCGAAGAAAAGAAATCTGACAAACTGGAGAGGTACCACGCTTCTCTCAGACCCAAGCAGTCTTTTGCATCGTTCTTCTAAAAAGGATACAAGAAACAACGTACTGTAGACTATGAGAAGAACAGGTTGCCTTTCAAAGTGGAAAATACTGCTTTTAACAAATTTTTGTTCTGCGAGATCTAACGAAACAGTACACAGAATTCCATTGCCCACTGCTCACAGTTTCTTTGATTTAAAAAAAGCATTTGGCAGTTTACACCGAGAATCATTGTGGAGTATTGTAAGCCTATAAGGAATTGCTGAATATCACACTGATGTTTCCAGAAACGTGTGTCTAGATTCGAATTCCTGTATAAGTGCAGAAGATAGGCACATTCCATTCTTTATCATTCTTACAGGCTTCACACAAGTATCCACTTAGTCATCATAAGTAGTAGGGAGATGGGGTGCTCGGTGCAATTTTGATATCAAACTGATATCCCCAACGTCGACAACGCCCACCCCTGCCCCCCGATGACGTCACGTGTTTTTGTCAGCCTGCACATGTGCCCCAGTCCTCTTTCTCCCTGCCACCACCACACCTCCTCTCCCACCAACCTACCCTGTTGGCGGGAATTTCGAATTTAGGCGGGAATTTGAATTTTCGTGGGTATTTCTTTGTCCCAGGGCTTGCTGACATCCCACCCCAATCACCCCCCCCCCCCCCCAAAGGTAATTGGCGGGATATTAAAATTGTCAGTACCCATTTTGGTACTTGAACCCTGGTCCTCCTGGGTGGAAAGCCCAAGTGTAGCCCCATCCCCCCTTCCCTCAACACAATGAAACCACCAGAGGCACTTGGAATTGACGGGAAATTAAAAATGGCTGTTCCCTTTCGGGGAGTCAAACCCTGATTCTACTGGATGGAAAGCCCAAATGCACCACCTAACACATCGAAACTGTCCTGGTGTGGGTGAGGAAGGTTGGGGTAGTGTACCTTATTTATTGTGGTCGGTAAACTGACAGACATGTCGATCCTAATTACGTAATTAATCGCAAAGATCAGGGCGAATTACACAACTTTGTGCACAGCGCTGCACAATGATGGTACAAAAGTGCAATACAGCTCAAAAACTGACGGTACCATACAACTGGTGTTATCCTGCTGGGAAAAAATTTCGCAGGCCACTCGAAACTAGTGACAGACACTCAACCTTTAACCTACAGCCACAAGCCAGCGAGAAAAAGGCAGGGGTTTACGGTACTATCTTTATTATTTTTGGTGGAAATACGTTCAACTCACATGATGCTGGTGTTGGACAGAGAGACGTTTCAGAAGTGTATTACCTGTAAGCATACATTATCTATCGCTGTTTGACACCAGAGTTGGCTATAGACGGCTGCTCAAAAACCATCCTGCAGCCCAGGTAATCGAAGCCAAAACACACTACGACTATTGATGGAAAAAATGCATCATATTTTTAATTACACTTCAAAATTGTCGTGGAAAAACCAGCACTCTTAATGAATAGGTCATAATGTAGCACACATACTGGGGGAAAATCGTAGTCCTAAAAGACAGAGAAGGTGGTAGTTGAACGTGCGTTCTTTTCGATGTACAATCACAAACTGCCGAAAACCAAGACCGTCTGACTTCCCCTCACGCTTTCCCTTCCCCCTCGCCCCTTCCACGATGCTCAGCTGAGCGTCTTGCACCTCCACTACCATCCTCTAAGGCCGCTGCCCGCACGTGGCTTTGCACCATCTTGCAGCCGCCTTAAGGCGACCCTCATACACCTGCACAATAGCTTGTATAGTCAACTAAACAATAGGCCACCTCAAATGAAACTCGTTCATCTAAAATATAACGGCAGAGCCCCCACATGCCGCCACCCTGGATAGAGAGTGGCTGTGTCCAGCTACCACAACAGCAGACACGCTCCCCCCCTCCCCCCTCCCCCCGCCCCTTCACCAGCAGCAGCCCACCTTACGGCGACAGAGAACAATTGCATTTGACGTCAATGCAGCTATAATCAGGCATCTATTACAAAAAGCAAAACACATTTGCGATCATAATAAATCTTTACTTACCTGGATATGGTGTCTGTTTTTTCGGCCATGTCCAAAAGCACAGACACCATTGATGACCTGCAGCTGTCTAGAACGAAATTAGAATCATATATTAATACCTTCAGCAACTGACGAGCGTTGATATATTTCAACGTGGACGGGTGATAATGTGTGCCCCGAGTTCGAGTAATATGTGTGCATCCACACAAAGAGGAAGGTCATGGCCGGTATTGCCAGAACTATATACTTATATGGATATGGTGTCTGTTTTTTCGGACATAGTCAACTAAACAATAGGAGATTACACTCGCGATGTAGGACAACTGGGAATCCAAGGAGGGAATACGACGCTCTTTTCGATGAACACTAGTGAGGAACGACATCTGAAGCTGACAATAGAGGGAATCTACAACGCACAACATACATTTTGCGTAAGGACCGCACTATTAAAATACACGACGATAACACCTATGTAATCATCACGCTGCATAAAAAGCGATCTTGAGTCTACAGGTGCACACGTTCGGTGATAATGTTATGCTTTCAGGCAGAAATACTGTCCGAAATGCTGTCCACAATTTGGAATCAAGTCTATCCATTCAACCACATATTTGCGTTGGATCACATTCATGCCATTCTCGTATCTCGAAACGAGTGACTTTTTTTTTTTTTTTTTCGAAGCTAGCTGCTAAGGATCCCACACACCAAGAACTCCAGCGCTGCATCTTATAACTGCTCCTAAGTATATGCCCAGCCCTCCTCGCACCTTAATCGATGTGATCGTCCCAATTAAAGTCTGTCCTGTCCTGTACGAAAGACGGAGAGTGCTGCACCTAAGACTTTCTGCATCCTACGGGGAAACAGAAGAATCTCAGTTAGTGTGACTGGAGCGCGTTTTGACCACTCGCTGGAAATGGGAACATGGTGTCATAGCTCCATCAACCGTGTGCAGCGTGTTAGGACAGCGCCAAACGAAGCTTTCCCCTGTAACACGAGGTAGCAGGCTCAAATGTGGATTATGGGGTGGAGTTCGATCGGGGGAAACCGGAGTGCCTTTGTTCACATCTTGTAGTGTATTTTCATGGCGTCGTGGGTATAAGATTTCCAGGAAGCTCAGTCAACGGAAAGTTTTGACTTCCTCAAAGCCTCATTGCTTTCCATTTCTTTTCCTGTTATATGTTGCTTTAAAGTCCTCGTTGCCTAATAAGAATATGTTTCGAGGCAAATAATTCACTAGTATATCACGGACACTACTGAACCAAAATACTTTAAAAAGTTTTCATGAACTAACAGTCCGTAGCTGAGTGCTATAAATGTAATTAAAAGGTTTTAGAGCTTCTCTAGAAGCCTTTGTCATTCTCTTAACGTAGGAAACGAATATCCCTATTTCGTTTAATAACTCTCTTTCACTACTCTTTCAACTCCAGTGTGTGATAAAATTCGTGCTAGCGTTTCACCACGCATCTGCGACCCACGTACCATAGGTTAGAAACAATTACCACAACTGACAACAGGAGCCACTGTTAGCTGGAGTGCTGGATATGTATGGATGTCGCGTGGACGACATCTCTGGCACGCAGCCAGGAGCAGATGTGTAGTAGCCACAATGGTATACGTCCTGGGACATTGGTGCGTGCGGCACGTCATGCTACCGACCGCGAAGCTCATATGAGGGACGATTAATTGAGCAGATTAGCCGAGGTCCTGGTGTCCCACGGTATGTTTCGCTACTATTTAATGTTACTGTCGCGTCCAGGGAGCAGGGACAGGTCGAGAGTATTGTTGCACACAAGCGACATACCATGTGGTGCCCCTTTTCTCTCTCTCTCTCTCTCTCTCTCTCTCTCTCACACACACACACACACACACACACACACACACACACACACACACATACACAGAAGCATTGATAGTCGGACGTTTGTAACTGAAAAGTAATGGATTTTTAATAATTATTTCATAATACGGGGCCACGGCCATAATATATTTGTTCCTTAAAGTCAGTACCGCCATTAGACTGTTATTTATTTACAGTGTTACATTTACACTTACACAATCACGATTTCGGCTTCAAAGTGCAATTATCAAGAGTTTTATGAGTTATAAATTGCCTAAGATGGCATACTGACGTATTAAAATACACTATTAGACACATTGTCTAAGAGTCGATATTTCTGGCATCTTGACTCAAGATGGTGTACTCAGTAATGAAATAAAGCAGTAGGCTCTGCCATAAATATCGACTCTTAGACAATGTGTCTAATAGTGTAATTTAATTTGTCAGTATGCCATCTTAGGCAATTTATAACTCTTAAAACTCTTGATAATGGCACTTTGAAGCCGAAATCGTGATTGTGTAAGTGTAAATGTAACACTGTAAATAAATAACAGTCTAATGGCAGTACTGAGTTTAAATGAATAGATTTTGTCAAAAAATTTGATGGATTTTTGACATAGTACATTCTAATGCTTTACCTACCATTAATTCTCAAGAACGTCCATGGTTTTAGATCAGTCAGTGGTTGTAAAGGCAGCCCGGGTTTTTGCACCGAACCAAAAAATCGATCGCCAGCCACTTGAGAAAAAAAGAAGACCACATGAACGATCAGAGGTACCTGAGAAGAGGCTCCAGCGAATGTGAAATTTAAGAATAGCGTAAGGTATTTGTTTGTAAAATTTTAACATTTTATTTCTTTACTTTCCATTTTCACGATATTGCATCTCGACTGCAGATCTCATGTAGTATTGAACGAGTACAATGGTACTGCAGAACGCACAGAGTCGGGAGTAAGATTTCAGTTCCCACGCTGCCTGAAGGAGACAGTAGTTCATATGCTGTTGCAGATGGTGTGAGGCGCTGTGGCTAAAAGAGAACGACCGTAGCGTCAGCACCGAGGTACGTAGCTAAACACACTTATTCTCGTGCGAAGCAAGAAATCGTGCGTAATACATATTTACTGATAGAAGTCGCTTCTTCCAATACAGATGTAAGGAAAAACTTACAGGTCGTAAGTACTTCCTTACAACAGTATTACAAGAAACTAAACATGTTAATAAATAAATGAATAACGTTTAAGCTAACGAAAATGTGCGGGCAGCTAAGAAATACCACAAGTGCAAGTACGAGGTGCAGGCTGTGGCCCATAATTGCCTGTCGTCGTTAGGATGCCTTCTGTCATAATATCATGCTATCAGTAAATTGTTAGTTTCCAGTTAATCATTATTAATTGTGTCGATCATAACAGTTTATAGTGTTTAGTAAATCAGACTGTCATCCCTTCTGAACGATATTCAGAATAACACAGCTTCTCGCTCCATCACTTAAAATAAAGTGAACTGGAATTGCACTTTGCAGAGATCCCAACGGCGCTGATACTGCTTCTGCGAGGGACATAAACTTCGAGAGCTTCTCGGCAAAGCCGGTGGAAAGAATCCTACTCGACGACGCACTAAGATAGTCCAAGGACGGAGTGTCTTACTCTCCACTAATCTCTGATAGGAAAGCACCGCCAGTCATACTGTAAGCCTCTTTCTTATTTCCCCCTGTACGGACTCACAGACTGAACTGAGACATTTCTGGAGGTTTAGTACAAGTGGGGGCTCTTGCAAGACCTCTTGCAGGCGTCACATACTTGGAATCAGTTCCAGAAGCGTTTTTGTGGAAACGATGGAGTGTAATAACACAGGTCTATATGTGTTGCAAATCATATGGGACGTAACTGATGAGGTCATCAGTCCCTAAGCTTACACACTACTTAACCCAAAATATCCTAAAGACAAACACACACACCCATGCCCGAGGGAGGACTCGAACCTCCGCCGGGACCAGCCGCATAGTCCATGACTGCAGCGCCCTTGACCGCTCGGCTAATCCCGCGCGGCAATAACACAGGACTGACTACAACAATTTTTAAATGTTCATGTTCTACGATGAATTACCAGCACAAGAATGCAATCTGTGACATTTATATTTTCTTTGTCAGTGTGCATGTTGAAATGTGGTTCTCTGCCTCTTCTGCAGCAGAGGCACCGTGTGTGGATGTCGTTTATGTTTTCCTGTCTCCTGAATTTTTCTTCATTCTTTGACACTAAGTTGTCTTTTGACTCGTAAATTAAAATGGACAGTGCACTGAAACGCGAGCAGAACCATGATACGAAAAAAATTTAAAGGATTCAAATAACAACTAATAAAATCCCATAAACCATAAATTAAGGTATCGAACTATTTCTCTGTAATAAAACAAGACTGTTGGTTACCACATTTTTATGACTGATATGTCCCTAAAAACAGATTTTTCACAGTGGCATGAAAATGAATATTTCATAAACACTCTATTCCTAGCCAATAAACTGAAAGCAATGATCCAGCAGCAAGAGGAGTCAAGCTCTTGGAGAACTAGAATGGATTATTTCCTAAAAAGAGAAAGAGAAGCAGCATGTGCTTCAGGTTGTAGCCAAGATTCCTGAAGTTTTTACGACAGAAAAATGTGACTTTATGAAAGAATAAGGATTTGTAACAAAAAATTTGGTTTTCTCTTCATGTTTGTCTCATAAACATTCTAGGCAGAAAAGTTGTAGATTATTAAAGTTAGTACAATAAACTAAGTTGAATTCTTTAATCATCTACTTCAGTGTGACGAGATAGCTGTAAATGAAATATTAATGCTATTGACAAATTTAAAGCTTGTTTATGTTGATACGCAGGGAGGCGACTGCTCTTCCAAATTACTTGTAATGTTGATGCCATTGTCCGATTTTAAGCTTTTTTGTGTAGGTGCGTAGGGGTACGACTGCTCTTTTTTCTAAGGATTCCAAATTACACAAAACTCATCATTTCCTGCAATGGAAGCAAACTAGGGGGTAGCACACAAAGACAATAAAACTTTTAAAATAAGAGCCACCTTGCTGAACACCGCTGAGCCTGACAGCTGCCTCAGAAACTCTGACGGACTGTTTTAAACACGACGTCTGATGGCAGATCACAGTAACAAAAATAATTTTTGGAAGTTAACTTTGTATCGTGTTTTTCTTGTGAAACTAATATTTGTATCACTATTCAGTGATGATAAATGCTTCTACTTTAGAAAAATATTTTTTGTAACCCAGAAACTGACATTTTGTATTTAAGTACGAGGACTGTAATAAATGTCTGTAGCGTAAAGAAAAGATGGTCATGGACAATAAATTACTGGAGCGTCAAGGAGCCATGAGATCGTGCATCAGGTTAGAGTAGACTCCACGATCTAGCATAATGTCGCAAAAGAGCGAGCTAGAAAACAAAAGGTTCACGTATGCTAAAGTTATGTAATTGATCACTTTTC
Organism: Schistocerca piceifrons; assembly: GCF_021461385.2. Lineage (NCBI taxonomy): Eukaryota > Metazoa > Arthropoda > Insecta > Orthoptera > Acrididae > Schistocerca > Schistocerca piceifrons. The sequence continues at coordinate 1,019,640,387 of NC_060139.1, read as the reverse complement.
ACGCCATGTGTATCATTAAAAAGACCACTTACTTAAATAAAATCATTAAGGGTTTTACGACTTGTTTTTTTCATTCCCCCCCCCCCCCCCCCACGTTAGTTTCTTGAAAACAAGCTATCGTCCACAGTTTCTTGACGTTCGCCGGTGATGGGAAAAGCTAGAAAAATTGTCAGCACTGTGAAAAGTGTGAGGGGAAATACGTTACACAATGAGGACCACAGGTGTGGGCGAAATGTCGGAAGGAAACTGAACTGTGCTAATGTGACCTAAAAGCTAAGCTGCGGGGGAATCTACACGTTTTTGTACAACAAAACCTACTCAAATTCAAGATCGAGAGAGGTGGCTCAATGGTTACCACAATGGACTCACATTCGGGAGGATGACAGTTCAATTTCGGCTCCGGTCATCCAGATTTGGGTTTTTCATAATTTCCTAAATCACTACAAGTAAATGCTGAGTTGTTTCCATTGAAAGGGCTCGGCCGGTTTGTTACCCCATCCTTAAAAAATTTGGCCTTGTGTTCCTCACATCTTAATGCAGGCCACTACACTGACGTACTGTACTGAACGTTTTCAAAGTGATTATAGAACAGCAAATCCAAGAATAAGACTATTGTACACGTATCAACATGTGTTATATGATTGTAACTCAACTGCTCGAAATTAGAAAAGAAGCAAGAAGTACAGAAGGAGCTCCACGCTCTTCATGATACAACAGAGGTATGCGCACTGGAATTGGGGGTAGAGGGAGACGCCTGCTTACAATGCTTTCGCAAGGTTTATTTTTTGTGAAGGCTTCATACGCGTGGATGACTGGGTGATCGCGAGTCAGATATTCGTCATTTTTAATGGCCGTATCTCTGTGACTATGACTATTACCGTACCCGTATTTTGTGAATGTAATAATAAAGAATTACGGTAGTAAAATTTTGTTCTCCATATAATATTCGAAATTATTTAGAAGCAAGAAACGAATTCTGACAACAAGTAAATATAGTAAACTTCACTGCTCCACCAGCGGTTCAACTCCTCAAGACACGTTTGTTGCTCTACGGAGGTTATCATCTAATCTCATAGTATTTCTATTTCGCCTCTTGTGCGAAGTGACGTAAAAAACTTTCCTAGCTTTATTTTTGCTTTCCATTTTCCTTCGTTTCTTGTGCTTTTCTTTTTTCGATAATATGCACCAGGCCGCTTCTTTCTGCAGACATGTTTTCGTCGGTCGGTGGACACAGAACGATGTACTAGTATCAGTGAAGAGTCCTCTATGACAGAGTTTTCCAAACAGTGTTGCGCGAAACATCAGTGTTCGGCGGGGAATGAATAAATTCCCCACAAAAAACTGTTAATAACGTGATAAAATCTACTAGGGTCACCAGCCGAAAAAACGTTATCGCTGGAATACGCCGAGAAAACCTACAATCAATATATTAATAACACGGCGTTTTTTTTCAACTTTTTGATGATAGTATTTGTTGAATTATATTGTGAATTGTTTGTTACAAATAATCACTGAACAAAATAATTTTTACTAATTTTTAAAATTTTATTAACCTTTAAATAAACAGCAAGTTACCAGGAATCTGTTCTACTGAGGAAAAGTTTTGGAAACCATGGTCTTGGTTACCAGTAAACTCTTCGCACTGGAATCATGTGTCGCTATCAGATTCTTTTTGATATGACTGTCGGCTATGAACAGGGGAAGGAGAGAAGGGAGGCGCGTGATTTTTCGTCAACAATTGATTCCTCATCACTGAGAGTCGGCGAAGCGTTGCGTATTTGGCTATGAAAAGGAGTTACAATTTATTGGCGAAACTGCCCTGAGGTTAACAATATCCAATCACAGGTATTTTACTCATCTCATAAATGTAGCAACTCCTCTCTGTAACTAAATACGAATTATCTCTGCTTTAAATCTTCATTTCAACACAACGCTGCACAACTGTTGTCGATTATTGGTCACAGAAGTAGTTTTTGACCATGTGGACAAACCTATGACGTCCATAAGCCAGCACATTATGGCCATTGGAAGTCTCAGAGGGCAGTTTTTCAACGCATCCACCCTCACTCTCCCTTTCCACCAAAACCAGAAAATACACAGAAATGTACAAGTATGGGATTCAATGAATATAAAAAAAAAACCTGTAGCTTACCGAAAGACGAAGATCTAATGCAAGAAACTCAAGATGATACTTATCAGTTTCCATTGCGTTTGCTGCCTATAATCCGGAAACAAAAGGTTACTCGAGAGCTAGAGCTGAAACACAGCAGATTCTACTTGAAGGACTGCAAATTCGTCAACATTTTTTGTGATGTTCTAAGATTCTAAAGTCTCAAACTTACGGGTTTTTTGATAATTTCTAGCTATGATGAATATTTCCAGAATGAGCTTTTCACTCTGCAGCGGAGTGTGCGCTGATCTCATTCTGGAAACGTCGCCCAGGCTGTGGCTAAGCCATGTCTCATCAATATCCTTTCTTCCAGGAGTGCTAGTTCTGCAAGGTTCGCAGAAGAGCTTCTGTGAAGTTTGGAAGGTAGGAGATGAGGTACTGGCAGAATTGAAGCTGTGAGGACGGGGCGTAAGTCGTGATTGGGTAGCTCAATCGGCGCCGGCACGGTAGCTCAGCGTGTTCGGTCAGAGAGGCGCTAGCCCCCTGTAATAAAAAATAAAATAAAAAGAAAAACTGACTAAAGGAAACAACAGTCAACTTGAACGGATGTCCTGTGACGTCCACCCAGACCAAACGCAACGAACATTACCGACCAAAATGGAAAAAAAAGTCGGTAAAGCACTTGCCTGCGAAAGACTAAGGTCCCGAGTTCGAGTCTAGGTCCGGCACACAGTTTTAATCTGCCAGGAAGTTTCATGATGAATATTATTGCGGTACTCTGTAGTTCACAGTAATCTATTGCTTATTGGCACAGTTTGTAAACAGCTGGCGATTAAAAGTGTAACCTCGGGTTAAAATGATAAGGAAAGCCCAAAAAGATCTAATAATATTTTACAGACTACTGATTTGAACAGTGTACTACATTACTGGTAACGATTAGTTTTAAAAACTGAAGCGATATAATTGTATTTCTTACTAGCTAAGAAACCATGCATTGTCCAGGCATTGATAGCTGTGCCCGAGACTTCACATGCATGGAATTTATGCATGGAATTTATTTTTGACTTTTAAAGCTTCTTCGTATCCAACGTTTGAAGTAGTATAATTCGGGCTGTGAACAGAGCTTGTTTACTCCACTGCCACGGGGGAAAACCACGTCGAGCTGGGTGTGAGGAAAATCTATTGACACTGAGGTCCACGCCCATAACATACAGCGACTGGCCTTGTGCTCTGTTTATTGTCAAGGCATCGCATAAGCTCACCGGGAATTGTGCTCGTTCTAGTGACCTCGATAAATTATTTGTGACATCACACAACATGAAAACTACCAATGAAATCACTCCACACTGGGTACCAAAAATGAAGTGATTTGGAATTTGGGAAGTCTTCTCTGCTATTTGACCTGAAATGATATGTAACTGATTAATGCGATTGCCCCCGTTGGCAGCCAATAATTAACTGACGTCAGTAACTAATCTAAAAGAAACACTAAAGTTTATGAGATTAAGGGATTGATGTATGAATGGAAAAGATTGTTTAGACGACTAAAACATGAAAGTAATTTATTTGTTTCAATACCGTTTACACAGACCAAAACAAAACTGCAAATCTCAGGGCCGATTTCACTGGGCGTGGATGCGAATCAGTTATTAAGGGGAAGGAGGTGGGGACGAATCATCTCAGAATTATTCGCGATCATTCGTCGTGTAGTGCTGTCGGCGGCTGGCGATACGTCGATGCGGGGCGATTTAGCTGCCCTTATCAGAAATCGCGGCTTTGCGGCGAAGCACATGTACTATGTCCACCTTGTTTACCCGTTGTGGATGCAATATCACGGTGTCGGAAAGCGGCTGTTGGCAATGGATGGAAGAGCGCCCATGTTTTCTCGCTTCCGAGCAGTCTCGCCCACTCCCTTCACTCTTTATCTCTTTCTCCACTGCATGTCTCCTCTCGACATTGCCACTGGTAGATTAAATTTGCAATGCCGCCCAATGACTGATCGCCGTTTCGTGACCACGCTTCTCTGTGCAGGGTGGAAATTTTCTAATCTGGCACGGTCTGGTGTATGACTTCCGAACTGGCGCCTTTCGCACAATTTCACCAGTGTTGGTGGCACGTTCTTCCGACGTTGCTCTGCATTCCGAAGCTGTTCTGAGAGTGGCCATCTCTGCGTGAGGCCTGGACGGATTCATGTTTCGACCGTCTCAGAGTCTGCTGGCGTCTGTAGCTTATGAAGGACGTCCTCAGTGTGCAGAAAACTTCTTTTTAAGCTGGCTGACTTCTTTCACACGTCTCCCTGTGATAATTCTTCACACTTTGCATACTCCTCTGCCAGTGCTGGAATTGATGACACTTTCACGCATTCTGAGGGAGATAACTTCTGCGAGGCCAGAAGAATTGACATGTCTTTGCGCGTGCTTTCTTGACACTCCGTCCTAACGTTTGCCGGGGTCCATCCTTTGTCTGCCAGACTCTTCCCAACGCGTTAGTTCTTAAGAGAGGCGAGGGTATCCTCCCGCCTACCGCCTGTGTGATGGGCCGGCCGCTGTGGCCGAGCGGTTCTAGGCGCTTCAGTCCGGAACCGCGCTGCTGCTACGGTCGCAGGTTTGAATCCTGCCAGGGGCATGGTGTGTGTGATGTTTCTAGCTTAGTTAGGTCAAGTAGTTCTAGCTGACCGATGACCTGAGCTATTAAGTCCCATAGTGTCTGGAGCCATTTGAACCGTTTTGAACCCTGTGTGGTTGCAAAATGGTTCCAGTGTCAACGTTTGCGCGCTCGCAGCATGGTGTCCGTCTCTTTCGTCGTCCTGGACTCCTGGTGCATTGAGTCGGCGAAAATTGCCCCCGGCGATATTACAACGTTTAAAGCGAAATGAACAGGGGTTGCAAAGCAACAGTCGTCTCCGCCACTTCCCATCCAGATTTCCACTTCGATGATGTTACGCTGGAAAGAAGTAACATTAAGCTCATTCCATTGGACCTTTGCAAACAGATAGGAGACAAAAATTTAAACTTTGATATAATTTTTCGTCATCCGGTTTTGGTGAACGCAGGGAATATACTGCCCCAAGCTACACTCTGGTTGCCTGTGACACTTCCTGTAGTACTTATGGAAATTTGGGTGTTCAAACAGACAAACAGGTAGACACGACGGTTATTTAGTTTTATTATTAGTATAGATTGCTGAGTTAATAAATGTTTCATCTATGCCCCCATAATTACTTTTGTAAAGTGTTGTAGCCTGTCGATAAGTATTACGCACTATGTCCTCTGACCTAAATGAATTTAATATCTCTGTTGTCACTGTATCGAGTGATTAGTGTTCCTCTAGAAAAGTTGTCTATGATGGAGAGTCACAGACAGATGCAGAAGTACCTCAAGTGGGTCCCAACAGAATTGTGTTGGGACCCTTGCTGTACATGACGTAGCGTTTGTAACCACATAATTTCTGATGATGATGCCATTTTCCATAATGACCTACTGTGTAAAATAAGCTGCATAAATATTCAGTCTACCCTTGATAAGATTTCGCAGTGGGGGAATGACTGGTAACTTGCTTTAAATGTATGTAAATGTAAAATTTGGTAGAATTCTACCAAAATACATTCCACCTACCAAGGTAGGCCTAAGTGTTTACAAAACAATCAGGCGACTCATCCTAGCATACTCCCCAAGTCTCTGGGACCCATATCAAATAGGACTGATAGCGATATTCATTGTCTACAGAGTAGTACAACACGAATGGTCAGAGTTTTGTTTGACCTATGGAAAAGTGTCCGGAAATGCTGAAGTAACTGACCTGTTAGACGCTTGAAGAAAGACGCAGACTATCTTGAGAAAGCCTACATACAAAGTACAAGAACCAACTGAAAGTGATTAATATAGGAATATACCACAACCCCTTTGTATCCCTCCCATAATATTACCGAGGGCATGATTACACTAATTACAACACACAGAGGCATTTAACACTTCGAGTATCACCGGGCTCAATATGACCCAATAAGAGCATTTAAAATATGTACATATCCTTCGTTTCCAAAACTGTTATCTTCAAGACAAGTGACTCTCTTCCTCTGAGTCAGAGATGTTTTGTTCATTTCTATATTTAGAACACATTAAAAGTTATTCGTGGTTTTTGCACTGGGTACCACTAGGGGCCAGTAACACTCCAGTTCAAATTGTTTTGTTTGTTTATTGAATGTTACGATTACGAAAATAGTACGTTCGACAACATTTAAACGAAACACCTGCTAGAATAAAATTATCATTTCCGACTTATTTGTGTATCCATTGTTAGGATATCTTCCCTCAGCAGTTTTTGGGCCCTTCCTAGAGCCATTGTAGTCAATATGACACCACAAACGCATCGGAAACACATATAAATAAAATCTATTATTTTCAAAATATGTGAATTTCTCCCTCTGAGTCTACTATATCCATTGATGTGTTGTTTAGTTTTATATTTTCAACACTTTAACATTTATTCGGGTTTTGGAACTGAATACACAAAGGTCAATATGACCCAAATCTATGTTTATTTTGGCGTTCTGAATGTAAGATTTACAGAAATAGAATGATGACTTTTACGTTGACAGCTGTAAAGTATGTCTTTATGGTGTTTCATTAAAATACCGCCAGTATATCCCGCGTAGATTACTTGGGGTCTTTATGACCCTAATGGTACTCTGTGAAACAAAAAGAAATCGTGGTAGAAGGACGGTTACACATCCAAACTTTCCGTGTTCCATACGGGAATGGAACGGGAAGAAGCCCCAGTAACCAACATAAGGGAAAGTAACCCCTGTCATGCACTTCACAGTGGTTTGAAGCTTATAGAACGGACTGATTTGTCAAGAAATTGAACGTGCGAAGCGTGTTATGGTAAAAAATGAATACCTTCACTGTGAAAAGAAAATGATAAACAGTGAAAACACCAGCCAGCTTCTTGTTCGACCTGCATCGATTGTTCATACGAAAGAGCCCTGTCATAATAGCCCATCTCGTTAAAAGAAAGCAGATTATCTTTCAGAGTAAAGAAACTTAAGAATTAATGGTTCTCCCGAAACAAAGACTTTTATACTCGTTTTGCAGAAGCTTTTAGCAACAGAAAAATCTTTTTTTCTACGCCCAGAATATTCGCTTGCTTCAACAGATTTCTTGGAATCTTGTTCTTTAGAGGGATAAATAATATCACGAAGACTCCTACTCCCGACATAGAGAGTGTTAGAGGTATAAATTCAGATATTGTAATCACTTTTAGATTTATACGTACTTCCAGTGTGTTGGTTGATTTATTCTCTACGTCTAACAGCCTTCAAGCAAACACACCACATAAATTTCTACTTGATGTTTCCCGAACCGTCGTTGCGCTTGCCAGTATAAACCTTTTTTTAAAGGACATCATATTCGCCGTTGACTGTAGATGTTATTTATTTCACTATGACAGTGTTTCGGCCTTTGGGCAAGTGGTACAGCAAAAGATTTTACTTCAGCACATGTGAGACTTTAAAGCCCTCCGACAGGTGTTTTGACGATGACATGTATACATGTCAGAGGATTTTGACGTCTGACATGTGCTCAAGTAAAATCTTTTGCACTAAAAACTTGAGAATGGCCCAAGGGCCGAAACTGTAACAGTGAAATAAATAATGTCTACAGTCAACGCCGAATATGATGTCCTATAAAAATTTCTACATGACTGTGAGCCCCGACCAAGAGGAACCAATCGTTTTGCATCCATGCATCCATCATCAAGAACTGACCTGCTGCTCAGAGAAAAATAAGCATTGATGAGTTGCTCTTGCCATACGTACTTGGAGGTGCTAACCTAAACCAAAAATATGCTACCCATAATAACGACAACTATCAGTCTGCAGATGACGTAAAGACTGATGTAGTGTTGTTCAGTATGCTGTTATCAGTTTCTAATAAAAATATCTGCATTTATACCCTTAAGAGGAGGTTCACTATCTTTTGGTTCAAAAAATAGATTTTTTAAATTTGATTTTTGGACCCATAAAAGTGTTTAGGACCCACCCCTGAAACGGTTTTACCGAATACGGAACGGAAGTGTTTGTTATTCAGGGTTGAACAAAAAAATGCACCTGCCTCAAATCGGCCTTTTTCACGCACCAGTTTTTTTCTTTCAGAGGGCGAGTTATTGTACCGGAGCTTGAACTCGTGTGTTTGGAAGTTAGCCCCCAAACATTTGCATCCTGGTGCGAAGACTGTGGAGATAGCGACTTTTCTGGCAGTGAGCAGCTTCAACGAAGGGTATTCAGCAATTCTGAAGACCATGACAACGATGGACGTCACCCTGGTACTCTATTCGACGCAGTTCACCAAGCATTCGGACGTCCACCGGATTCAAGCGGCCGAAAACCGCTTGTCACCGGCCGTACGAGCGGCTCTGGAGCAGCGCAGGATTGCCCATATCGAGCAGAACGCCCTCTATGAGGAAGAGGAAGGACTAGTTTATGGACCCGAAATAGCAGATTGAACGCAAGTTGCATAATTTTGCATTTATATGTAGTCAAAACTTAAAAGGCATTTTTCTCGAAATGAGGTTTTTTTTTTTTTTTTTTTTTTTTCGCGCGGTGTGGTAACTTCAAATCTACTGAACCGATTGGCAAGATTCTTTGTTTCCGACGAAACTAACTAAATTGTCTAGGAGATGTAGCACTTTTATTTCCATCCATCAACTATAAATATTTTTACTTGGCAGACGAAGTCGAAAAATCGATGAAAAATCCCTATTTGTTTCAAATGGCTGCCATTTTGTTTCCAATGGTCCAAATAACTTAAGCGAGGTACAACTCCTAGAGAATCTTATATACTTTGGTAACGTCAACTCAATTTTGATTTCAGACTGGCCGGCTGAGCTGTGACATACCGGGCGTGGATGTCTACAACGAAATTTTGTTTCGTTCCGACGGCACTTCCATCTCTTTGACATTTCCGGTCGAAAAAATTCCAGTTTGAAGAGAAAATATTAATAAACATTTTGACCAAATTTGACATTAATATCTGTAACAAATCCCGAGAAACAAATTATCAAAGAACATGCTTTTTTCGGGCCAAAGATAGTAAACCTCCCCTTAACTCCCTGTATCATGACACTAAGTGCTACGGGCTGTGGTGAAACTAGAATATAAAATAGTCAAAGCGATTTACATGTGTTCTTACATTAGCATACTGAAAATCAAATCGATTGGTAGTAAGAAATTTACAGCTGATGCACAGATTTGCAAAGAAAGGAATATGTAGATAACTCTAGCTTCAAGCAGGGAAAGAGTGACGGGGAATTTGTTAAGGCATCAGAGAACAACTTCCACGAGAATATAAACTGTAGAAGAACACAAGAGATCGCTATCTGCACAACAAATAATTGTGGTGGTTGTGTGTAGTTGTTAGTCTCAGATGAAGGAACTGTCATAGAAGAATAAAATTATGGTAGGAGGCATCAAACTAATCAGAAAACGTAACACCCATAAAAAGGATTCGACCGATTAACCTTAGCAGGCTCGCATGTAAGCATTCTCTTTTTACGATGGGCAAACTCTACCTGCCGCTGGGCTTCACACAGTTAAGTCCAGACTGCGCAGTTGTACTGCGTAACCACCAGTATTCAAAGGAAAAGCTCTGAGCCCATGTTAGGGAAGGAGGTACAGCAAATTGTCGTCTAGTCACATTCCTTCAAATTATTTTGCTGATCATCCTTCATTTATTACGTTGGGTTAATATTTTTACAAAACAAATACTTTTACAAACTACCAGCATCTAAATAAACATACACTCCTGGAAATGGAAAAAAGAACACGTTGACACCGGTGTGTCAGACCCACCATACTTGCTCCGGACACTGCGAGAGGGCTGTACAAGCAATGATCACACGCACGGCACAGCGGACACACCAGGAACCGCGGTGTTGGCCGTCGAATGGCGCTAGCTGCGCAGCATTTGTGCACCGCCGCCGTCAGTGTCAGCCAGTTTGCCGTGGCATACGGAGCTCCATCGCAGTCTTTAACACTGGTAGCATGCCGCGACAGCGTGGACGTGAACCGTATGTGCAGTTGACGGACTTTGAGCGAGGGCGTATAGTGGGCATGCGGGAGGCCGGGTGGACGTACCGCCGAATTGCTCAACACGTGGGGCGTGAGGTCTCCACAGTACATCGATGTTGTCGCCAGTGGTCGGCGGAAGGTGCACGTGCCCGTCGACCTGGGACCGGACCGCAGCGACGCACGGATGCACGCCAAGACCGTAGGATCCTACGCAGTGCCGTAGGGGACCGCACCGCCACTTCCCAGCAAATTAGGGACACTGTTGCTCCTGGGGTATCGGCGAGGACCATTCGCAACCGTCTCCATGAAGCTGGGCTACGGTTCCGCACACCGTTAGGCCGTCTTCCGCTCACGCCCCAACATCGTGCAGTCCGCCTCCAGTGGTGTCGCGATAGGCGTGAATGGAGGGACGAATGGAGACGTGTCGTCTTCAGCGATGAGAGTCGCTTCTGCCTTGGTGCCAATGATGGTCGTATGCGTGTTTGGCGCCGTGCAGGTGAGCGCCACAATCAGGACTGCATACGACCGAGGCACACAGGGCCAACACCCGGCATCATGGTGTGGGGAGCGATCTCCTACACTGGCTGTACACCACTGGTGATCGTCGGGGGGACACTGAATAGTGCACGGTACATCCAAACCGTCATCGAACCCATCGTTCTACCATTCCTAGACCGGCAAGGGAACTTGCTGTTCCAACAGGACAATGCACGTCCGCATGTATCCCGTGCCACCCAACGTGCTCTAGAAGGTGTAAGTCAACTACCCTGGTCTGCAAGGTCTCCGGATCTGTCCCCCATTGAGCATGTTTGGGACTGGATGAAGCGTCGTCTCACGCGATCTGCACGTCCAGCACGAACGCTGGTCCAACTGAGGCGCCAGGTGGAAATGGCATGGCAAGCCGTTCCACAGGACTACATCCAGCATCTCTACGATCGTCTCCATGGGAGAATAGCAGCCTGCATTGCTGCGAAAGGTGGATATACACTGTACTAGTGCCGACATTGTGCATGCTCTGTTGCCTGTGTCTATGTGCCTGTGGTTCTGTCAGTGTGATCATGTGATGTATCTGACCCCAGGAATGTGTCAATAAAGTTTCCCCTTCCTGGGACAATGAATTCACGGTGTTCTTATTTCAATTTCCAGGAGTGTAAATGGATACCACAGCCAATTGCCCACCACCAAGTTTGTTCCTATGATAAGGGCTTTCCGTATTCCACGCGCTTCATCTATTATAACCGGTACTCTTCATTACATAAATTCATTGTCTACTTAATTTGAAAATTATACTCTTATACATACCTTATTATCAAAATGTTATATATGTACAAAGAGTAAAGATCCTGCATTGATATATTCCAGTGTTCTCAACGTTTATACAATTTCATAAGGGCAGAAATATTATAGTATCTGTTCTTTGTATAGGGTATCCCTTCGTGATTATGCTTTCCAGTTAATAGGTACAAGATTTCTTGTTTCAGTAAAAGTAGCTGGAATATTGTTGCCTTTTGACGTCATCAATATTTATTCATACATTATTGACACTTTCTACAACTTCCTTGTTAAGTAAATGGACTGTGCAACATTTCAGCACAACACAAAAAACTTGATAGTTACAGTGCAGCAATCTCTGCAACAACTGAAACTATTATGGCGCCTTTGGCGCCTAAAATTTCTAAAGTTCATAGCATCCGAATGCTTCTGGACTAGAAAGTAGTTCAAACGAATTTTATTATGACTCCCTTAATTGAAATTATTTTTCAGGTATAATTTACATAACGTTTTCTGGAAATAATTATTTATATAAACATTTCTGCACCTAATAATTAATAATGAAGATTGAAAATTTTGACAATGTAAAAACTGTCACCTTCTTGTTATCGTATTATTGTCGACGGAATTATCGATAGCTAAACTGGAAAAACTAGAAATGGAACCAGAAATTTTGTTTACATGGAAACTATGACACAATAATATTAGTTTCACTATAAAGTAGTTTCTGACTCATTTAAGTTAACAATTGTGATTTCTAATTTTCGTGGTTCAATATCGATGTTGCTAAATGGATCGATATGAAAAGTAGAATGATAATATCAATAAAACAGTACTTGGTCGTTGAAATATATGCTAAATTATCTTTAGATGTGGAACATAAAATTTATGTACAAACATTAACCGAAGTCAGACCGAAATTTATTCGGAACTGAACATTACAAATGAAGCACAAAAGTTCTGAGGAAGTAGGATTTCTTAAGGGATGTCTATCTCAAATGCTTACTGTTACTTCTCCTTCGTATTCTGCCAGATCAACGTCCACTATTATTTTCTGAACATCGGCATTTTAAGATGCTCTCGTAATTTCCTTAGCAACACTTGATGCCGAGAGAATCTCTTTGTCAAAGAAAACTTTGTTCACCTGTGATAGTCCGCTTCCCATTATTTTCTTCCTTCAGCAGTTCTTCATTCTCTTGTCACCCCGACAAAAGAATTTTTCACTTCTGCTGTATGTTTCTCAGTTCTAATATTGAGAAACTTGCTATTTCAATTCGTACTACGCTTCCAATTTTTCGTCTTAATTTATCCGTAGTTCACTTTAATGCTAAGTATGTCGTCTATTCAATTGAACGTACACTGTTTGGTAAAAGAAGTCATGTACACAGAAGGGGAAGAGGAAAAGAACTGAGGCCCGAGGGTTAAGAGACCATGTGAAGTTCTCTACTACGTCTACATCCATACTCCGCAAGCCACCTGACGGTGTGTGGCGGAGGGTACCTAGTGTACCTCTATCGGTTTTCCCTTCTATTCCAGTCTCGTATTGTTCGTGGAAAGAAGGATTGTCGGTATGCCTTTGTGTGGGCTCTAATCTCTCTGATTTTATCCTCATGGTCTCTTGGCGAGATATACGTAGGAGGGAGCAATATACTGCTTGACTCCTCGGTGAAGGTATGTTCTCGAAACTTCAACAAAAGCCCGTACCGAGCTACTGAGCGTCTCTCCTTCAGCGTCTTCCACTGGAGTTTATCTGTCATCTCCGTAACACTTTCGCGATTACTAAATGATCCTGCAAGGAAGCGCGCTGCTCTCCGTTGGATCTTCTCTATCTCTTCTATCAACCCTATCTGATACGGATCCCACACTGCTGAGCAGTATTCAAGCAGTGGGCGAACAAGCGTACTGTAACCTACTTCCTTTGTTTTCGGATTGCATTTCCTTAGGATTCTTCCAATGAATCTGAGTCTGGCATCTGCTTTACCAACGATCAACTTTATATGATCATTCCATTTTAAATCACTCCTAATGCGTACTCCCAGATGATTTATGGAATTAACTGCTTCCAGTTGCTGACCTGCTATTTTGTACCTAAATGATAAGGGGTCTATCTATGTATTCGCAGCACATTACACTTGTCTACATTGTGATTCAGTTGCCATTCCCTGCACCATGCGTCAATTCGCTGCAGATTCTCCTGCATTTCAGTACAATTTTCCATTGTTACAACCTCTCGATATACCACAGCATCATTCGCAAAAAGCCTCAGTGAACTACCGATGTCATCCACAAGGTCATTTAAAGTTATTTCAGTGATTACGAGCCGGCCGCGTTGGTCTAGCGGTTCTAGGCGCGCAGTCCGGCACCACGCGACTGCTACGGTCGCAGGTTCGAATCCTGCCTCGGGCATGGATGTGTGTGATGTCCTTAGGTTAGTTAGGTTTAAGTAGTTATAAGTTCTAGGAGACTGATGACGACAGTAGTTAAGTCCCATAGTGCTCAGAGCCATTTGAACCATTTTTTGAAGTGATTACGAAATCGATCCAAATTTACAAATAACATGGCAGTAATAGCCCACGTACTAGTATGGTATTACACGCCTTTTGACCTGAATGCTTTGACTGATTCGGTTGGGAGATGTGTGGGAAAGAATTGTATCTTCTCCCGATGCAGGCTGGCCGACGACGATTATATCTCGTTCTCTACATCCCGGATATACGCAGTGGGACACATTTGACGTCGAAGCTGGTGCCACACACTTCCCATCAGAGAGGGCTTCGATGATCATCCTGGCAGGAGTACTTCAGTATCATGCCGACCGTATAGACATTTTGGTAATGGGCCTATTGTCACACAAGAGGTAACACAAGAAGACGGAGGGAATTCTGGTAACACAATAGGATTGCTGTGCTGTCATAGTTCCCTCCGGCATTGCAAGCTGCATTCTGACGTCAGACCCAATGGGACCCCGCATCATGACTTCAGGAGTGTCTCTCTCTGAAACACTGGAAGAATGGGGCCTCTCCCCAAGTCGCCAAGATATTTGACGATTATGGTACAGCAGAACCCGCGTCTCGTCGTTGAACACATTCGTCAGCCATCCTTGCTTGCTGGTCACTGCACCAATAGAAACACAAGTGTTGTGAACAAACTTTGCAAAAGAACAGACAGCAATCAAGTCCAACTATTACAAAACCAAAGAGCAGTGTGCTGTGCGTGGCTTTCACTCTTGATGCACGAGTGAACTGTTGAAGGTAGAGACTGAAGACTGTCGAAGACTGCGATTGAGGCTGGTCCACGTAGCTGCCGCCAGCCGTCCTGTATCGCGGTGGCAGAGGGAACCCATAGTTGGCACCACTGAAGGCGTGGCCCAGTGGTCGCGCATCACTGGATCTACCCAGTCCCCACATTATCACTATCGCTGTCAGAAACGTACGTTCTGTTACAAACTGTGAGACGCTAGTGAGGATTGTATCGATCTGTGCCCAAAATTGGCCACTTCCACACGCTGCTATGTGTTGGCAACACTTCTCATACGAATACACAGCAACTTCACATTTTTCACAGTGATCACTCAACAAATGCTGTTCACGTCCCTTATATACCCAACTAGACCTCGTTACAACACTAAACACAAACAACACATAATGCACCCTTGTGTCCATTCAACATGTCACGGAGACCTGCAAATCTATTCATTTACATACTTGCTGACAGTATGAATGAGTACAAAGCTACATTCATATCTTCTGAGTGCTTCAGTTTTTTATTCAGACAGTGCAAGTAAATCTTCCTTCCCTTGAGTTAGAAGAACTTTGTCATGCAACTAAGAATGCAAAGCCTGTAGAAACTGATTACATATAGTACACAGGAGTGTGCAAAAATTTAACAGGACATAAAGGATGCTCTGCTGAACAGGTTGAGGTGGGTAACCTGCATCGAAAAGCCAGCTTAAGGAGATAATAGGAATAAAATCACATTACTGTGTACTTTTTTATTTACATTAGTTAACTGCAAATATCATCATTGATACAATGAGTGTACCATTTGTACTGTATCTTACAAAATGTGTTGAAATAGACGGCCAACATCACCAAAAATGCTGTATGCCCCGTCTACCAAAGATAAGATGAGGAAGAGACACTGAACAATCAAGAATTATATATACCGCTAATACAGTAAAAATCTGCCACACCTATACTGGAAAGCCATTAACACTACTTACCACAAATTTACATCTGCTTGAAGGAATTAAAACAAAGGTTTAGGTTTTAGAGTAATAAATTTACATTACTGTCACAGATAAAAATGTTTTGTAGCAACGACCAGAGTGCAATAACACGTAGGCCTAAATCTGTTATGCGTGAAATTCCTATTGTGGAGTTCCTTTTTGTGTGTGTGTGTCTGTGTCTGTCTTGTGAAATAAACTGAGGGCTGTGAGCAATCCATCGAAGATTATAAATATTATAAATGCGAACTCTGCTGCAAGTTGAGAGTCTTTGTGTGCAGACACCTGTCGTGCAGTCACCTACATGTTGACGTCAAAGAGGAATGTGACTTGCCATAGCTGAAAATTTCGAAGAAAAGATACGATTGAAAATTGTATATGGGTTTTGTTTTGTAT
Source organism: Schistocerca piceifrons (assembly GCF_021461385.2). Lineage (NCBI taxonomy): Eukaryota > Metazoa > Arthropoda > Insecta > Orthoptera > Acrididae > Schistocerca > Schistocerca piceifrons. The sequence goes on along the minus strand of NC_060139.1, from coordinate 1,019,624,319 downwards.
AGAGCCTCAGATATACAGTGTCGGAATGCTATCTATGTACTGACTTCGATGGAACTAGCCGCAGTAAGTGCTAATTGGTGTCAGACCTGTAACGCAAAAGCTTAGAAATACTGGTTGGTCCTATGGTTCGTTTTACACAAAAACTCGCTAATGTCTAGCATGCGTTGCAATATCTCTTTCAATTGTTTCCTAATTTATTGGAAGTAGATACACATAAACGAAGAAGACAATACGTACGAAATAAATAAAACGAAATGGTTTCTACATCATTGCGTTACTTGTGAATTAGTTTACTGAATGCTTTGGGATAGTATTTTTGACCTTTCCGTTTTGAGCAAACACAAATTAATTTATCGGCTTTCCCATTCATGAGCATGCACCATATAACTGACCAGGTGAAATGCATGTGTTTTCCAGACTTGAAGCAGTTGACATTACATTTTGTAGATGGTCGTCGAGAATGTTTGATGAACAGGGAACTGTGTTCGCTGAAATGAAATGGCATGTCGATGGGAATGTTAGGAATACGTGGAATGAGAACAGCTTCGCCGTTTGACTTGCCATTCAGAACTGTCGCCCCAATGACGTTTGGCGTGATTTTTTTGGCGGAGAGCCTGGTCCATAGCACAATACAGGCGGATTAATGTTGCGCAAAATAATTATTGGCGTTGCGGCGGAACCCCAGGATCAATTAAAAAGCTCAGCTGAATAATTTAAAATAACCTCAACATTGACGATGCTGTTAATGGAGTTTTAGGTGACAGAATCGTCCGAAATTCGTTCATGGATGGCATAGTTAATTGTTCTGACTCTGATGTTTTTTGCTGCGAAAATAGCACGTTAGACGATTTATTACTTGTAAATAATTTAATCCTTATATTTCTTTAATTTGTAGTGAAATTGCCAGCCAAGTACCAGAAGAGACATGTATCCGACATCGCATGCTCTTTCTTAGCTTCGTAAGGGTAGTAACTCATCAGCTGAGATCAAAAACATTTGCGATGTTTATCCAAGTGCATTAGGTGTTCATAAATTCCAAAGGTTCTATGTTCAAATCCGGTAAGTTTGTTCTTTGCGATTCGTAACGATCAGGAATTAGCCTCTAACATTTTAAGGACAGATCCCCTATGCAACATAATGCTTCTGCGTCACAGTACAGAAGTGTTTTTTCATCACTTGATCACTGGACGTAAAAAATAGGTCTTCGATAATAATCCAAAACGCTAAAGGCAGTGGTTCTCTCTGAATGTATCGACATAAAATACAGCTAAGCCAAGTTTGCACCCCACACAGGCACTTTTCTGCGTTTGGTGGAGTAATTGCGCGCTCGTTCATTTCGAAGTGCTGAAAGCTGGTCATACTATGAATGTTAAACATAACTGTGCACAAATGGATGGAGTAAATCAGTTTTCAATTAAAAAATGGTTGTCAACAGAAACGGCGTTATTCGGCAGCACGGTAATGCACGACCGCACTGCGCAAGACGAATAGCGGAAAAAATTAATGAATATGCGATGGAGATACCGCCTCACCCACCAAACTCGACCGATATTGCACTATCGGAATTTCATTTATTCCGAACGCTAAAACATTTTATAAGTGGGGAAAATGTGAAAATGTCTCCAAAATGCCATCTCCAGGTATTTCACTCAAATGTTCAAAAAACAATTCTTTTTATCGATGTAGCACTGAAAATTTCCACATTAGATGGCAAAAGCATATGGATAACGAGGGTGATTACATCACTGATTAAAAAGAAAATCATGGTAACAATTTTTGTGTTTCAAGTTAACGTAAGAAACGACATTACTTTCCGGTCCCCCTAATAGCTAAGGATGCAGTCAGTTGATATTTGCCATGTGTATGGCGAAGCATTAGTTGTAAAATATATAAGATATTTATACAAAGCAAATGAAGTAAGATATTCTAAGAGTGCCATAGATAAACGTCAAAGATCACTAGTGTTCGCACTCTAAACAATGAGCTGTAACGGCCGCAAGCTGGTAATTCCTTCGGGAGACTCCATAGATCTACATTGTAATGAAACGGCAGCTCAGTCTCAATAAGCAAACCTCGTCTTTCTTCACAAGACGCTGGAATACATTTCTATGCTGCTGGACCTGTATGATCTCACATCGCAGTTCCATTACTTTCTTCCAATGTGTTATACAGGGTGAAAAGTATTTAAACCGACAAACTCTGGGAGGTTGAAGGGGACATCAAAACAAATATTTTTCCCTAATGTCATTATTTTCTATGAGGAGTATTTAAACCGGCAGAGAAGATTACTCTGGCGGCAAATTAATTAAACCAACAAACACTCTGCCTCTGCCAATCCACGTTTCTGGAAACCGTCGGTCCAGGAATTGACGCACACGATGACTGAAATGTGCCGGCGCCCCGTCATGTTGGAACCACATGCGTTGTATCGTAGGGAGCGAGACGTCTTCCAGCAATTTTGGCAATGCTCTGGCGAGAAAATTACAATAGTGCCTGGCATTTAATGGCCTATGTAGCAGATACGGCCCAATTAATCAGTCCCCAACAACACCGGCCCACACATTAACGAAGAACCACACTTGATGAGCGCTAGTAACTGTGACATGTGGGTTACCCTCACTCCAAACATGCGAATTGTGCATGTTGAAGACTGCATCACGCCCGAACGTTTGCTTCCTCGGTAAACAACACAGAGGATGGAAATGTAGGATGCATTTCACACTGTTCCAGGTGCCACTGCGAAAACTGTGCTCTGGGTGGATAATCAACTGTTTCCAGGTTGTGGACACGCTGTAAGTGAAATGGACGTAACAATTGCTCTCAAAGGACTGTTCTTACATTCGTCTGATTCGTCCCCATGTTACGTGCAATTGCACGAGTGCTGAGTGAATGATGCCCTTTCACATGCTGCAAGACAGCTTCCTCAAATTGCAGCGTTCTTACCATGCGACTGCGTCCCTGTCCAGGTAATCTACTAAATGACCCGGTCTCACGCAGGCGTTGGTACACAGCAGCAAAGGTCGTATGATGCGGGATACAGCGATTAGCCCGCTGTGCAGCTCGTCCGTTGTGGTGCGCTACGTAGTACGCACCAACCGTCAGTGTACTCACTCCAGGTGTATCGCTCCATTAGTAAACAGAGACAATGCACTACTACACTGGTGGACAGGAGTTTCCTACAACGGAAGAGCGTAATACGGCCTCTAACAACTGAAGATCCTAATACGGCCTCTAACAACTGAAGAGCGTAATACGGCCTCCACCGGTTTAAATAATCCTCATAGGAAAAAATGACATTAGGGAAAAATATTTGTTTTGATGGCCCTTACAACCTCCCAGAGTTTGTCGGTTTAAATACATTCCACCCTGTAGAGCGCCACACATTGAAACAGAGTTCCTGAACAGATTACTCTTCATTTCCAGTTTTTACAAGATCAAAAAGAACTTACTTGTTTCCTCCGATTACAGTGTACGTGTATGCAATGAATACAGTGGAACAGATCAATAGGACAGATTTAGAGAAAATGGCTCTGAGCACTATGCGACTTACAGATTTAGAGCAGTGCTTCGATGAAAAGCAGACGTTTTTGATATCAGTAACAAAAAGTTCATATCTTCAACGTCTACTGGTAATCATTTGAAATTCCACTTTCTCGAAGCCATTTTTGTCGACAGCTGACGGTTATAAGTCACGGACGAATATAGCAAGATCTAAGCAATTTATTAATGGGGACCAATGAAGGTAGTCATGGATGAAATTATTGGTTTTACTGCAACGAATGATTTTTGGTCCTGTTCCTTCTGCTAAAATCCAGATAGCCCTTACAGCTACTATGACACTGACTTTTCATAGACTGAATTTGGATAAGGTATCGCAGAGATGCCTGCTACAAATTGTTGGATAGTATTGGACGTCGTTCGACGCTCAAAGATTTGATTCTTTCCGCGTACAAAGTAGTTACACGCAATATCTTCGTACTGGCTATAGTCTAGAGCAATTTTATTTGTAATTTGACTCGTAGGCCTATTGAGAACGTTCCCAAACAAAAACTGTTTTAACAGATAAAATGCCGAAGCGAAGTCGTTTCCCACTGGTTCAATAAAACGTATGTGTAAGGAATCCTAAAGACTTTTTTAAACTCTCTGGAAGATTAAAACTGCATGCAAGATCAACTTGCTGCTGGAATTCTACCTTTCGCTACTAATGGAATCCTAAAGACTTTTTTAAACTCTCTGGAAGATTAAAACTGCATGCAAAATCAACTTGCTGCTGGAATTCTACCTTTCGCTACTAATGGTCCTGCCCACAGTACAAATAAATTTGCTGTGGAGGCACGAGGCGTGATCTGCGTTCTCAGCTACATTTCTGCGCCAGAACCGGTTTGCTACTTTCCGCGATTTAATTAAGCTGTGAGGCTGCGTTATGAATGATAAAAGTCTCGGTCTGAATGGACTTGGTTCTCGATTCCTATTTAAGCTACGAACATAAAAGTTTTTGATCAACAGCAGACCAGCGGTCATTTGCATAGGCATTCGAGCATCGGTCTTATTGTACCTGTGTTGCAGTACTTCAAACAAGGTTTGAACGATGACCCGGAGCTGGTGCTCAGGCAAATTGTGCAAATCGATTAATGTCTTTTTCAAAAGATGTAAATTGGGCTGAAATTAATGCTCAGCTAATGACACCGTTTGTATGTGCCCCGTTCGGATTTTACATGCAAACAGCTGGAAAAAACACGTTTTTGTTGGAGATTTCTGAAGCGAGACAGTTCTATACTTCAAAATTGGAAGAATCGATTCAGACTTGGCACTAAACGAGATAAACGGATAAATTATACAACTGAATATTTTACCCGATAACCTTTAGCGTTTTTGTGGGAGGTATCTGAAGTGCGCCACTTCTATACATAAAACTTCTACGAATCCGTTCAAACTTTGCGCTAAGGTAGATAAATGGATAAATTGTAAAAAGGAATTCTTTGGTCCTATAACCTTTATCCGTTGTCGAGATACTAAGATTTAAAGCTGTGTTAAATGTAGCATGTAAAATTCATTCTTGCGTGAACTGAATGAGCGGAAGTGGTTTAAAGTGACCCAGATAAGTAAAAAATGCATTCTAACGATACAATGGAGAACGTGTTTGGCAATGAAGCATTGAGTCCTCGGTAGGCCGCTGGAGGGAGTTGCGACTACATATGCACACGCAAGTCACGGAACTCCCGTAAATTCCGGGGAGGAGGACGATGAGTTCTGATGCCACATTGAATCACACTCCAGATGTGTTCGATGGGGTTCAGGTCTGGCGAGTTGGGTTCAAACGGTTCAAATGGCTCTGAGCACTATGGGACTTAATATCGGTGGTCATTAGTCCCCTAGAACTTAGAACTACTTAAACCTAACTGTTGTGTCTAGACAAGACAGCCTAGACACAATGAGAGGAAGCCGAAAGGCACGCGCTAAGCTGAAGCAGGAAGGCGTGAAGTCTGAAACAGGATACGTAATGAATGCTATAAAGAAAAGTACGTAGCTTCTGGAATACTTAACTTTAATCCATCCTTTTGGTACATCTGGAGATTGTGGCGATACAAGTGAGACTCTTTAGATACATGCAATGTTACTAATGGCGCCTTGCTAGGTCGTAGCCATTGACTTAGCTGAAGGCTATTCTAACTATCGGCTCGGCAAAGGAGCGAGGCTTCGTCAGTGTGCATCGCTAGCTACGTCGTCCGTACAACTGGGGCGAGTCCTAGTCCGTATCTCGAGACCTGCCTTGTGGTGGCGCTCGGTCTGCGATCACACAGTAGCGACACGCGGGTCCGTCATGTACTAATGGACCGCGGCCGATTTAAAACTACAACCTAGCAAGTGTGGTGTCTGGCGGTGACACCACACTAACTAACCTAAGGACATCACACACATCCATGCCCGAGGCAGGATTCGAACCTGCGTCCAGAGCGGTCACGCGGTTCCAGACTGAAGCGCCTTTAACCGCACGGCCACACCGGCCGACCTGGCGAGTTGGGGGGCCAGAACATCTACTGGAACTCGCCACTGTGTTCCTCGAATCACTCCATACGTTCCTGGCCTTGTTACGTGGCGCATTATTCTTTTGAAAAATGCCATTGCCGTCGTGCAACTTGATCGTAGTGAAGGGGTATACATGGTGTGTAACCAACATACGATATTTCTTGGCCGTCATGCTGCCTTACCTGGTCCCATGGATGCTCATGTGAATGTTCCCCACAGCATAATGGAGCCGCCGCCAGCTTTTTTCCGTCCCTCAGCACAAGTGTCTAGGAGTTGGTCCCTGGAATACGACGTATTCGACCCCTGAAGAAAGTATGGGGATTCGTCAGACCATGCAAGGCTCTGCCACTGCACCACCGTCCAGTGCCAATGGTCGTACTTGCCGATGTCGTCGTGTTAACACTGGCACATGCATGGGTCGTCGGCTGCGGAGGCCCATCGTTAGGAGTGTTTGGTGCACTGTGTGTTCAGACACATGTTTGCTCTGCCCAGCACTAAAGTCTGATGTCAATTTCGCCATAGTTCGCCACCTGTCCAGTTTTACCAGTCTGTCCAGACTTCGACGTACATCTGCAACGAGTCAGCCCCGGTAGCTGAGTGGTCAGCGTGACAGACTGTCAATCCTAAGGGCCCGTGTTTGATTCCCGGCTGGGTCGGATATTTTCTCGGCTCAGGGACTGGGTGTTGTGTTGTCCTTATTACCATCATTTCATCCCCATCGACATGCAAGTCGCCGAAGTGGCGTCAAATCGAAAGACTTGCACCAGGTGAACGGTCTACCCGACGGGAGGCCCTAGCCACACGACATTTCCATTTATATATCTGTAACGAGGAATGGCCGCCCTACCCCGCGACGTCTGGACGTGGTGCTACCTTGTTTTCTCCACGTGTTGAAGACACTCAATACAGCACTCCTTGAAAACGAGACGAGCCATGCATCTTCCGAAATACTCGTGCCGATCCTCTGGGACGTTAAAATTTGCCCTCGATAAAACTCAGATAAATAGCGTGCCTTCCCCGTTTACACAGAGACAGCATACTCACTGATTCTACATGCACGGTGCATGTGTCTGACTAGCAGTCAGTCCTCGTCAGATGGTGCTCCTAACACCTGGGCGGGTTTAATAGGTAGTAGGTCGGTGTGGTCATAATGTTCTGGCTGATGCGTGTGCCTGTTGTAAGTAGGCTGTTTAGGTTTTTATGTTGGTAACGCCACGTAGCGCTCTGTATGAAAATAACTGACTGTGCTGTGTGCAGTCTGTGGCTGGTTTGCATTGTTGGAATAGCCGCTATTGTAGTGTTGGGCAGTTGGATGTGAACAGCGCGTAGCGTTGCGCAGTTGGAGGTGAGCCGCCAGCAGTGCTGCATGCGAGGAGAGAGATGGCAGAATTTTGAGAGCGGACGATCTGGACGTGTGTCCATCAGAAAGAGTAAATTTGTAATACTGCATATCATGAACTGATATATATATATATATATATATATATATATATATATATATATATATATATATATATAATGACTTTTGAACACTGTTAAGGTAAATACATTGTTTGTTCTCTATCAAAATATTTCATTTGCTAACTATGCCTATCAGTAGTTAGTGCCTTCAGTAGTTTGAATCTTTTATTTAGCTGGCAGTAGTGGCACTCGCTGTATTGCAGTAGTTTGAGTAACGAAGATTTTTGTGAGGTAAGTGATTTGTGAAACGTATACGTTACTTTGGTCAGGGCCATTCGCTTGTAGGGATTATTGAAAGTCAGATTGCGTTGCGCTAAAAATATTGTGTGTCAGTTTAGTGTTGATCAGAATAAGTAAAGAGAGAAATGCCTGAGTACTCTAATGGGACGTTTCACTGTAACTAATGGTCGTCCTGCATTTTTATTGTATTTTTGCTTCTGTACAGTCTGGGTTTCGAATTTTACGCCATTGTCGAGTACAGTGCTAAACATTTTAAGACCATTTAAACGCCATATCTGGCAAAGACAGCCCAAAGCAGATTGCGGCAGTTTTATCCGTTACTATGATAAAAGCAACGAGGTTCGAAGTACTATTATAAAAACCTATACCTCACCAGTCGCGACCCGAGTCAAGAAAAATCGACATCGGATGCTAAACTATGGCAGTATAACGGCGGAATTACGGTAGAGTGAAAGTTGGGGGCGAGAATGAAAACTGTTCCTTTTCTAGCACAAAAAGGCGAGTATCTCCTGGACAGAATAGGGATGTAAAGGAAGGGAAATGGCTTTTTCACTTGTCCGGCAGCTTCAAAGACTTTTAAATTAAAATATCTTGATATATTCGCCCTTGTTTGTGTATGCGTAAAATATATATTTGCCTTTTTTGTGCTATGAAGGGAGCATTTATCATTCTAGTATACATTCTTATTAAAGCCCCTCATCCCCGACCCGAGTTTTTCCGTCTCTATGTAGAACCTAATCTTAGGAATTTGTAATCATAGGACAAGCTGCAGCGATTTCTATACGGTTTTCACAAACAGGTAGACTGAGGAAGGCTTGGGTGTACGTTTTATTACTGTTATGTAAGACAGGTCGTTCGGACGTATGCTTAGTGTTCCAGGAGGAATGGTCAGTATCCAGGGATACGATAGAAAGGATAATTGCAAGCAAAAATGTCACCTAAAAATCGGCTCTAAAATACGTTCCTCTTCAGCAGAAGAGATGCGCTTCACAGTGGCGGCGATGGGCAAGAGTTCATAGCTTTTAAGGTATGCATTTCAGAACCCATGTTTACCATACATTTTTGCTTCCAATGACCGTTCCTATCGTATTCCTGAATAATGACCACTCCTTCTAGGACTTGGTGTAGGCATAATGCACCTTATGTGCGGCCAGGAGGGGTCCCATGTGAAAATCCGGACAGAAATATTTACCTCGGGTAGCTTTTTCTGGGAAATATGAAGACTTCCACACCAGATACGTTCCTTTCCAATCAGGTGAACGCACTTGGAGTATCTCTGGCCACCATGAGCTGGAAAGGGTCGCCCTATCGATCCCCGGCCCTCAGTTCGCCTCTTTCGCAGAAGGAGGCAGCGTCCATCGCTCACCGGACACATTTAGGAGGACCACCGACATTCACGGTTTGCAGCAGCTCGCCCATCCCCAAGGATCATTTTTCACAGCGTCCTCCAGACGTACTGCATTTCTCAGCTTCAGGAGGCGTTCTCGGTTGCATTCCGATGGTCAGCTGCGATCCGACATAGCAGATATGTTTCATCGACAGCGCCAGTAGTAAAATACATGAAAATGTCCAACAAGCTGAGAATGATTTTGAAACTTAGTTGTCGATATTAACACTGCGATTCCACGAGGAGGACGGTAGGGCAGTATCAGAAATGTAAATCTTTTATAAATTAAATTTTTACAAATTATGTTTTCTAAACGTTTCACTGGAGCATTATTCACACAAAACTGTTTTACGACACGATATAAAACTCGGTATCATAACAATATACCGTACATTCAATGATGTTTTAAAGTCTTTTTTCACCCTTGAAATTTTATTGTTTACATTTTTGGACAGTTGCATTGGACATGAAATTGTGGTGTGTGAAATTTTCGTTTTCACTGTAAAAATGTTTTATTTGGATTGTAAATATTTAGTTTTGTAGCTCATCTATTTGCTCAAAGATGTGGCAACTTGTATGTTGTTGAAACGTGCTTCTCACTGCAAGCTCGTGGCGTCTTCTGTCCTCGGTCTTAAATTCTCAGGTATTTTCATAAAATAACAGTAAAAATATAACTCGCTTCCGCCTTTGTCTTATCGAATCAGTACTTTATTTTACTCTGCATATTTACACACTAGATTTCAGATTTTACTCAAGGGTGTGAGCTGGCTATCTACATTTTCCAAAAAGTAAATCTGTTGGCTGTTCTGTCTCGGAAAAGAATTACATCCTAAAACAGGTCTCATGGACACATCATTGTTTTCAGGTAGACCTAACCTGACGTTCTTCTTGATACTTATTATTTCTCACTCATTTCCCTGACTGTCATTTCGAGATGTCTTTCAACGCCTTCCTTCATATCATTTTCATCTCATAAATGTCCAGACTTCTCCGTCGACGCCTGTTAAAGAACAAAAAAGAGTACCAACTGTAGTTTTTATGCTGTCTGTTTTGTCCGGTAAATCCAGATATTACTCTTTGTGATACAACCAGAACGCACCTCTGTGGTAGTTACACATTCGCATTGTTATTACTTGGACTATGTATTTTCACAGCTTACAATAGAGGTAAAAATATCAGTCGTGTACGAGGATAAAATAAAAATTTAGTTGTACTTACCGCATTTACAAACAAAACGCGATACTCCAAAGTGTTCGTGAATCGAAAAAGTGGCTTATTTTTATGAAAATTGTGTGGGTGTTCTTGTTCCTCTGCAGTGGTGTGACAGCTGCTCTCACTATCGCTAGAGTTCAGAAACAGCTCCCGTGCAATACACCTGACATTGCGGACTTTTAATATTTCTCGTGTGTTACCGTCCAGATTTATTTGATTGATATTTAATTGATGAAAGGAGAAAATATAAAAATGCAGTAAATGTAGCAGTTAAAAAGAAATACAAACGTCTCAAAAATGAGATCGACACGAAGTGCAAAATGGCTAAGTAGGGATGGCTAGAGGACAAATGTAAGGATGTAGAGGCTTGTCTCTCTAGGGGTAAGATAGATACTGCCTACAGGAAAATTAAAGAGACCTTTGGAGAGAAGAGAACCACTTGTATGAATATCAAGAGTTCAGATGGCAACCCAGTTCTAAGCAAAGAAGGGAAGGCAGAAAGGTGGAAGGAGTATATAGAGGGTTTATACAAGGGCGATGTACTTGAGGACAATATTATGGAAATGGAAGAGAATGTAGATGAAGACGAAATGGGAGATAAGATACTGCGTGAAGAGTTTGACAGAGCACTCAAAGACCTGAGTCGAAACAAGGCCCCGGGAGTAGACAACATTCCATTAGAACTACTGATGGCCTTGGGAGAGCCAGTCATGACAAAACTCTACCATCTGGTGAGCAAGATGTATGAGACACGCGAAATACCCTCAGACTTCAAGAAGAATATAATAATTCCAATCCCAAAGAAAGCAGGCGTTGACAGATGTGAAAATTACCGAACTATCAGTTTAATAAGTCACAGCTGCAAAATACTAACGCGAATTCTTTACAGACGAATGGAAAAACTGGTAGAAGCGGACCTCGGGGAAGATCAGTTTGGATTCCGTAGAAATGTTGGATCACGTGAGGCAATACTAACCTTACGACTTATCATAGAAGAAAGATTAAGAAAAGGCAAACCTACGTTTCTAGCATTTGTAGACTTAGAGAAAGCTTTTGACAATGTTAACTGGAATACTCTCTTTCAAATTCTGAAGGTGGCAAGGGTAAAACACAGGGATCGAAAGGCTTTTTACAATTTGTACAGAAACCAGATGGCAGTTATAAGAGTCGAGGGGCATGAAAGGGAAGCAGTGGTTGGGAAAGGAGTGAGACAGGGTTGTAGCCTCTCCCCGATGTTATTCAATCTGTATATTGAGCAAGCAGTAAAGGAAACAAAAGAAAAATTCGGAGTAGGTATTAAAATTCATGGAGAAGAAGTAAAAACTTTGAGGTTCGCCGATGACATTGTAATTCTGTCAGAGACAGCAAAGGACTTGGAAGAGCAGTTGAACGGAATGGACAGTGTCTTGAAAGGAGGATATAAGATGAACATCAACAAAAGCAAAACGAGGATAATGGAATGTAGTCAAATTAAATCGGGTGATGCTGAGGGAATTAGATTAGGAAATGAGACACTTAAAGTAGTAAAGGAGTTTTGCTATTTAGGGAGTAAAATAACTGATGATGGTCGAAGTAGAGAGGATATAAAATGTAGACTGGCAATGGCAAAGAAATCGTTTCTGAAGAAGAGAAATTTGTTAACATCGAGTATAGATTTAAGTGTCAGGAAGTCGTTTCCGAAAGTATTTGTATGGAGTGTAGCCATGTATGGAAGTGAAACATGGACGATAACTAGTTTGGACAAGAAGAGAATAGAAGCTTTCGAAATGTGGTGCTACAGAAGAGTGCTGAAGATAAGGTGGGTAGATCACGTAACTAATGAGGAGGTATCGAATAGGATTGGGGAGAAGAGAAGTTTGTGGCACAACGTGACTAGAAGAAGGGATCGGTTGGTAGACATGTTCTGAGTCATCGATGGATCACCAGTTTAGTATTGGAGGGCAACGTGGAGGGTAAGAATCGTAGAGGGAGACCAAGAGATGAATACACTAAGCAGATTCAGAAGGATGTAGGTTGCAGTAGGTACTGGGAGATGAAGAAGCTTGCACAGGATAGAGTAGCATGGAGAGCTGCATCAAACCAGTCTCAGGACTGAAGACGACGACAACAACAACATCGTCCAGAGATCGCGTTGCAACATCAAAGTCGGCAATGCAAATTGATACCAGAGACATCAACGAAGGCTCACAGCAATCCGCAACACCCAATGGAAGACACTCCAGAAGACACGCCCTCTCTCTCAGCATAGCAGCGCCCTCACGTTGAGGTCAATATGTGATCTCAGCTACAGCAGCTAGCATCATAATTTACCACATCTAAGACAATTCATATGAAATTTTTCCCTTGGGAGCAGGGGATAAAGTAAGATTTTCATACGTTTTCTGCCACTGTACATAATTCACCTTTACTGTACTCGAACAAAAATAAATAAGTGCGCTGCACAGGTAGTGAATAAGATCCTTGACTCTGTGTTTAAATCTGTCTGTAGTTCGTTTGCTCGTCGGTGTGTTGGACAGCGCTGTGGCATTCTTATTTGAGGCTTGGTAGCCAGCAGTTGAGTTTTATTAGAGAAGGAACTTTGGTATTTGTGAATGTGAGAGAAATTATCTGGAATATTTAATTATGGAGATGAAGACTTGTGTGTAAACTTTTGTTATCGATTCTTCTGATGGAGAAGATTTTTGGACGAATTTTCCAAAGTAACCAGCGCATGTGCAGGAATGATATGTTTGTTTGTCTGAACTATTAACTGAAGGAAATCTTTGTCCCTTTGATAACTAATAACATTAACGATCAGTGTTAATTTCATCTCTCTGTTTTCATTATCTCACAAATAACGCTACTGGTTTAAATATCTGTAATTTTTGTAATAAGGGAACTCTGTAATTGTTAGTCTTCTTATGCTTTACGGTCTTGTTTATCAATAATCAGATATTAATTTTTCAAGAATGACTTTCTTTAATCTCTCCCCCATCAATCTTAGCAAAGTTTTAAATATTTTGTCGTGTGTGCGTTGTACTCTATGCCACACGAAGCCGCATATTACACTCCTGGAAATGGAAAAAAGAACACATTGACACCGGTGTGTCAGACCCACCATACTTGCTCCGGACACTGCGAGAGGGCTGTAGAAGCAACGATCACACGAACGGCACAGCGGACACACCAGGAACCACGGTGTTGGTCGTCGAATGGCGCTTGCTGCGCAGCATTTGTGCACCGCCGCCGTCAGTGTCAGCCAGTTTGCCGTGGCATACGGAGCTCCATCGCAGTCTTTAACACTGGTAGCATGCCGCGACAGCGTGGACGTGAACCGTATGTGCTGTTGACGGACTTTGAACGAGGGCGTATAGTGGGCATGCGGGAGGTGCACGTGCCCGTCGACCTGGGACCGGACCGCAGTGACGCACGGATGCACGCCAAGACCGTAGGATCCTACGCAGTGCCGTACGGGACCGCAACGCCACTTCCCAGCATATTAGGGACACTGTTGCTCCTGGGGTATCGGCGAGGACCATTCGCAACCGTCTCCATGAAGCTGGGCTACGGTCCCGCACACCGTTAGGCCGTCTTCCGCTCACGCCCCCACATCGCGCAGCCCGCCACCAGTGGTGTCGCGACAGGCGTGAATGGAGGGACGAATGGAGACGTGTCGTCTTCAGCGATGAGAGTCGCTTCTGCCTTGGTGCCAATGATGGTCGTATGCGTGTTTGGCGCCGTGCAGGTGAGCGCCACAATCAGGACTGCATACGACCGAGGCACACAGGGCCAACACCCGGCATCATGGTCTGGGAAGCGATCTCCTGCACTGGCCGTACGCCACTGGTGATCGTCGAGGGGACACTGAATAGTGCACGGTACATCCAAACCGTCATCGAACCCATCGTTCTACCATTCCTAGACCGGCAAGGGAACTTGCTGTTCCAACAGGACAATGCACGTCCGCATGTATCCCGTGCCACCCAACGTGCTCTAGAAGGTGTAAGTCAACTACCCTGGCCAGCAAGATCTCCGTATCTGTCCCCCATTGAGCATGTTTGGGACTGGATGAAGCGTCGTCTCACGCGGTCTGCACGTCCAGCACGAACGCTGGTCCAACTGAGGCGCCAGGTGGAAATGGCATGGCAAGCCGTTCCACAGGACTACATCCAGCATCTCTACGATCGTCTCCATGGGAGAATAGCAGCCTGCATTGCTGCGAAAGGTGGATATACACTGTACTAGTGCCGACATTGTGCATGCTCTGTTGCCTGTGTCTATGTGCCTGTGGTTCTGTCAGTGTGATCATGTGATGTATCTGACCCCAGGAATGTGTCAATAAAGTTTCCCCTTCCTGGGACAATGAATTCACGGTGTTCTTATTTCAATTTCCAGGAGTGTATTTCTAACAAGCATAAACATATTTTGTAGTGAGTAATTTATTTCGCCTTAGCTGTTGCATCTGCAGATTTCTGTTTGCTTGTCAGAATGTCAGTACACCAGACACAAAACAGCACGCTGAGAATGAGGTAAGTAACTCTTACTTTAGGGCAGATCTCATCATTCGTTCTTGTGAGCACATTGTGCATAGTCAGATTTATCTCCTGTTCTGTTATGCAAGTACATTAACTTACACTGAAGACTTTAGATAATCTCAAACAGTTTTTTTCTTGTTATTAGAGCAGTATTTTACCTTAGTGAACCTTTCAAATCAGAAATTGCACTTCATATCACGCAGCTTTCGTTATGTGCTTCAGTATTGAGTATTAGTTAAATAGTTTTCACCTGTTACGCCATTAGTTTCTTTTGGTGTTTAGTTAGACTCTTTTCCAGTATTTCAAATACTACATTTCAATAAGTTCAAAGTTTTGTTTCGCGACACAGAGCAACACATGACCAACCGACAGTTAGTGTTGCTCAGCAGTTGAGTACGATATCTAAAGCACACGTTACACGTGGACGAAGTTTCTAAAAACGAAATATTTCATATTTTCATTTCTAGAGAAACTTTTATAGAAAGCTTACAAATTCACAATTACTACATACGTACGGGAATTGGGTGTGCGTCTTAATCTCCTTCTGCCCCGTCTCTATGACCACCTCCTCTTCACCCTTCTTTGACCGTCTTCTACTCCTCGAACCCACTCCCCTACCCCCCTGTCCATCACCTCTCCTCCACCTCCTCCACCTCCATCACTTCCTCACCACTCTCTCTCTCTCTGACCGATTCCTGCTTCCCCTTCTATAAGTCGGTTTCCTTCCTACACCTTTCTGTAAACATCCTCCTCCCCCTCTTTTTGACCTTGAGCCTTTTTTCAACTGATATTGCAAACAAACACCGATTGGAAATTGAAGTCGCTTAAGATTAATGAGTAAACAGGTTGGGATAGTTGGCATACTATGTTAGAGACCTCCCCAGATAATGGGTCAGTGGGGACAGTAGTTTCAGCGACAGTATTTCGCATATTTTTAATTAACAAATGGGTGGGATTACAAAGTTTCTGACGAATTAGATTCCGTAGCAATTTGTGTTAAAATCGAGTGCAAGGAAGAAAACGACACAGCACATAGTTGTTAATAAAATTTTTGTTTAAAATTATATACAAGGAGAAAGAATATATACGGGAGGAACCATTTGTCGAAAGGCTTAAATACCCTGATATCGTGGTTAAAACTGACAGCAAGAAAGAAAACTGGACAGCATTTTTTTCTCGTTGGTGGTTTTAACAGAAAATCTGACAGCTATTATTTAGAAAAAGGTACAGCTTATGCTCGTCTGAATGCTTGTTAGAATACTATATAAAACTTGAAATAAATCGGTCAAGAAATTGCGAGATTTTGGGTAACAACTGTTACCTGTTATATTTTATATGTATAAAAAAAGGAGAACCCCATTCGAATGGGCCTCGAGAGGCCCTATGATACCGGTCGGCCACAGTACCATCCTCAGCCGACAGGCGTCAGTGAATACGGATAAGGAGGGACACGTGGTCTCCCACCCTCCCAGCTGTTGTCAGTTTTTCTCAACTGGTCTCACAAGGGCTGAGTGCACCCCGCTTGCAAACAGCAAACAGCAGACGGTCACCCATAGAAGTGTTAGACTAGCCCGACAACACATAACTTCAGTCATCTGATGGAATCGTGATTATCAGTGCATCAAGATCGTTGTCACATAAAATATAGCCTATGTCCATCCAAATATGCCTTAGAGTACTGTGTAAAAATTAGAAGTAAGTCGGTCAAGAACTTTTCGAGATATTTGCTAACAACGTTTCCCCTTGTTATTTTACATAAATATTTATGTACAGCATGTATGTCATAAATATATGTAGTCATTGTCCGTCCGATTTTTATTAGAGTAACGTATAAAAACTGCAAATAAATTGTTCAAGAACGTTTCAAAATTTTTGCTAGCAACATTTCAACTTTATGTATTATTAGATGACAAATATATTCAAAACATATGTAGCCTATGTTCTTCCGAATTTTTATTTATAATTTGAAGTAATTTGGTCAGAAGGTCTCGTTATTTTTCGTAACATTAAACAACTTATTGTCTTTATGTGCGAGTAGTACCAGCAAACTTGGTAATGCTCCACAAATGCTTAATGTGTATGGGAATTGGATATACGTCCTAATCTTGTTGTTACCCCTTTTTCTGTACATTTCTCCCTCCATCTCTCTTTGTCCATCTCCTCCTCCTCCATCCTCTCTCTGTCCGTCATCTCCTCTCCTGTGTCTTTCTCATCTCCCTCTCTCTGACCATCTCCTCCTGCCCCGTTTCTATGTCCAATTCCCCATCCCCCATCCACTCTTTCCCTCTCCTCTTCCACCCTCCCTGTGCCATTGAGCCTTGTCTACTGTTACTGCAAACGAAACCCTAACTGGGAGATGAAGTTGCTTAAACTGAATAGTTATCATTGGTATATGGGATATGAGAGATTTTGTAAACCCTATTCGCCAGTTCTGTTAAAGGCCTCGTCGCCACTTCTGTGGAGCCCGAGTTGCCACTGTTGTTAAGGTAGGCAGAGTTTGTGAGTTCGTGAAACGGTTTCCACTGCAGTACGCCGCTAAGACAATTTCTCCCTGCCATTATTACACAGCTGCGCCCCAGGGTCAGGTAGCAGTATTGAGATAACGAAGGTTCTAAACACTCCAACAAATTAGTAAGAAACTCACACAAATGAGTTAAAAAGATCTACTTGTATTTGAGACTTGTCGAGTCATTAAGTCTGCAACATTGCATATAATACAGGGTGATTCAAAAAGAATACCACAACTTCAGGAATTTAAAACTCTGCAACGACAAAAGGCAGAGCTAAGCACTATCTGTCGGTGAATTAAGGGAGCTATAAAGTTTCATTTAGTTGTACATTTCTTCGCTTGAGGCGCTGTTGACTAGGCGTCAGCGTCAGTTGATGCTAAGATGGCGACCGCTCAACAGAAAGCTTTTTGTGTTATTGAGTACGGCAGAAGTGAATCGACGACAGTTGTTCAGCGTGCATTTCGAACGAAGTATGGTGTTAAACCTCCTGATAGGTGGTGTATTAAACGTTGGTATAAACAGTTTACAGAGAATGGGTGTTTGTGCAAAGGGAAAAGTTCTGGACGGCCGAGAACGAGTGATGAAAATGTAGCACGCATCCAGCAAGCATTTGCTCGCAGCCCAGGAAAATCGACTCGCAGAGCTAGCAGAGAGCTGCAAATTCCACAATCAACTATATGGAGAGTCCTACGAAAAACTTTAGTTATGATACCTGAACGTCAACTGCCCGAGGCCATGGATCGGCCGCCAGGCAGCCCGTGACAGAGCACTTCATCACTGGCCTCCAAGAAGCCCTGATCTTACCCCCTGCGATTTTTTCTTATGGGGGCATGTTAAGGATATGGTGTTTCGGCCACCTCTCCCAGCCACCATTGATGATTTGAAACGAGAAATAACAGGAGCTATCCAAACTGTTACGCCTGATATGCTACAGAGAGTGTGGAACGAGTTGGAGTATCGGGTTGATATTGCTCGAGTGTCTGGAGGGGGCCATATTGAACATCTCTGAACTAGTTTTTGAGTGAAAAAAAACCTTTTTAAATACTCTTTGTAATGATGTATAACAGAAGGTTATATTATCTTTCTTTCATTAAATACACATTTTTAAAGTTGTGGTATTCTTTTTGAATCACCCTGTATAACACAAAAAAGGCCATCAACGTCTGAGTGCAAATAATCGTAGGTAAGCTTCACAGTAAACATCAAATGCAATTTATAGGAACCGTCTGTTCACTTCTAAGAGTCCACTAAAGTAGTACCCTGCTCAATTCAGCCCTGAACGACGATCTACAACCAAGTGGGCCAGAACTGCTCTTCTGTCTTCCGAGTAGGCTCCTGTCCGTTGTCGTCCGGTCATTGGCGGATTGTACTCGGCCGGCAATTGTCTTAGGTGAAGTCGATATCTTCATCCACAGCGCCGCCCGTGGCGCTGGTGGAACTCGCTCAAGTGGCGAGTCTCTGTGGCACTGGCACTAACTCGCATCCTTGCGCCTGTGGTGCTTTTGCCTTGGCTGTGTATCGTTCGGACGACACAGCAAGACAGAGGCCTTTCCAGTTGCTTCAGATGTATGAATAATAGCTCTAATAGTAATATTTCGCATAGTTTCAATTTTCAAACGAGTAGTATTACTACATTCATGCTTATAGAGTAAGGATAATTGCAGAATGTGGTGCCACACAACTGGCGCTAATAGCATAGGGACATAGGGAACACACACGACACAGATCTGTATGTCCACAGTATAGGTGATAAGTTGAGAAAACCGTCCCAAAACAAATGTGCTACAAAACGCCACTGATTCCTGCGCATGTACCCCGACGTCAGTATGGGATATGATCACCATGCACACGTACACAGGCCGCACGATGGGTGGGTATACTCTGGATCAGGTGGTCGAACAGCTGCTGGGGTATAGCCCACCATTCTTGCACCAGTGCCTGTCGGAGCTCCTGAAGTTTCGTAGGGGTTTGAAGACGTGCAGTGATACGTCGATCGAGAGCATCCCAGATGATCTCGATGGGGTTTAGGTCTGGAGAACAGGCAGGCCACTCCATTCGCCTGATCTGTTTCAAGGTACTCTGGCACGATGGCAGCTCGGTGGGGCCGTGCATTATCATCCATCAGGAGGAAGGTGGGACCCACTGCACCCCTGAAAAGGCGGACGTACTGGTGCAAAATGACGTCCCGCTACACCTGACCTGTTACAGTTCCTCTGTCAAAGACATGCAGGGGTGTGCATACACCAACCATAATCCCGTCCCACACCATCAAACCACGACCTCCATAGAGGTCCCTTTCAAGGACATTAAGGGGTTGGTATCTGGTTCCTGAATCACGACAGATAAAAACACGGTGATAATCATTGTTCAAACTATATCTGGACTCGTTCGTGAACATAACCTGGGACTACTGTTCCTATGACCATGTACTGTGTTCTTGACACCAGGATTTACGGGCTCTCCTGTGACCAGGGGTCAGTGGAATGCACCCAGTGGAATGCACCTTTCAGGTCTCCGGTCGAATAAACATGTCTGTTCAGTCGTCTGTAGCCTATGTTTCTGGAGACAACTGTTCCAGTGGCTGCGATAAAAAGGTCCCGATCATGGCTACCTGCAGTGCTCCGTGGCCGTCTGCGGGCACTGACGGTGAGATACCTGTCTTCTTGTGGTGTTGTACACTGTGGACGTCTCGTGCTGTAGCGCCTGGACACGTTTCATGCCTGCTGGTCTTTCCCATAATTTTGAGATCACACTTTGTGGCACACGGAGGGCCCGTGCTACGACCTGCTGTGTTTGACCAGCCTCCAGTCGTCCAAGTATTCTACCTCTCATAACGACATCAGTATGTGTTCTTTGAGCCATTTTCAATACAGAGTCGCCATTAGCACGTCTGAAAACGTCTGCACATTTACTCGCTGCACCGTACTCTGACATGCACCAACACACCTCTACGTATGTGGACTGCTGCCAGCGCCAGCGTGTGACGACAGCAGGTCAAATGCACCGCATGGTCATACCCCAAGGTGATTTAAACCCGAAAACGGCCGACCAGAGCGTCGTTTCACCATGTATCAGCATATCCTTAATTTATGAGCATGAGTGTATACGTATCGAGATTTTTAAATGTTATTGTACATCTATTTATAGACCATGTATATTAAAAAGGTACGCAGCCTATGTCCGTATTATTCTGTGTAAGTAATGTTCTTCACCTTTCAGATATATGAATAACGTCTTTTTGCCCCATAGAAAATATGCCACACGGATATACCACGTGTTGTCGTGCCTAGTTTCGATCAAAGGATCATCTGCAGTCGAGGAAAATTATAGTCCCAACAAACACAAGCAATTTTCCCCTCTAACCGTTTGCTGTAACGAAAAGCGTCGAGGATGGACCCATGATCTTTTGACCGAAACTAGTCTCGGCAGGAAATATATATCCTTCCAACAACTTTTTGGTAGGTAATAATGACGTTCCTCGGTATATACTCATTCTGACCTGCGCACTGCAGCATCATTAAAACAAATAGTGATGAGGATATAAATACTCATAAATTAATCTGAAAGCAGGAAGATATTGATGCTATCAAGAGACAAACACGTATGTTACAGTTGAGACGTGCAGAAAGAGATCGACTTGATCGCGACCAAAGATACGCCAATACGCCGTGTATGACGTTTCATGCTGTTGTAGGTGCGCATCTTCAGCGTCTCTGAGAGTCCCGGTTCCCTAACGCCTCCCCACGCCGACAGCTATCTGTCTTCAAAAACATAAATCCAGCACAAAATGCACTGTCGGGTAGGTGCGGCTCGTTGCTATGCATGGAACTTCCCTCTCATTTCCTTGTAACAACGTTATCTCTTGCTCCATTCATTTCCTCGTCTGCTATCTGTATACGTATAAATATAAGTGCGGCTGAATGTAAATTCGTGAGCACTGTGACAACGAGTGTAATAAAAACGGAAGAAAAATTGAACTCTTACAAAACTCTCTCTAGGGAGGTTCCCGACAGACGCCGATTTCACACAGATAGGTTTTTCTCCCGTTTGCAGTGGAAGGTAGTGGACGAAAGAAACGCCAACGGGGCTCAATTATCATTCTTGCGCCTCATGTATGGCTTCCTACTTCCTACTTCTCTTTCAGATCCGCGGTGTTCAAACACTATATACCAAGGCCACTTCTTTATTTTATTCCAACCTGTCTGGGAAATTTTGTATGGCACCAATATTTTCAAGTGCGCGGAGCATGTTTCTTTTTCCTCACACAAGCTCTAATAAATCATCCGTGAAGAAATGTAGTCGGCAATGCACATAATCGACTGTTGCAGTTGTTTTCTTGGCTATATCTCTTGGAAAGTGTACTGGAAACTTATGATGTGCAGTTAACACTGAATAACACATTACTGTGTTTTATCTGAATCACGAGACCCTAGGAATTACACAATGAAGTTTTATTCGAAATTTCAGAGTAGTGGGGTAGTTTCGCAAAAACTTTGAAAAAGAACAATTATGGAAATAAGCCGCTCAGATCTTCTATGAAATGATTTGTCCGAAGGAAACAAGTTAACCAAATTAACATTTGACCGAGCTTTAAGTGATGGTTGGAATCATGTTCAGCAAATATCCCCTCGTCCTCTCCAAAATTCGAAGTTAAACTTTGAACTTAAAACTTTCAAGCGCCATCTCATTCACTGTAAATGATTTCGAGCATCTTTCAAACGTATGTCAATGTTTCTCTTCTCTATTTAATGTCTTACTTTAAGACACATTACTGCATAAAAATGTTTCCGTCAAAATTGTTTTTTACTATAACAAAATAGATTTTTCGTAAAAAATCCTATTCGTCCCTTGCCCAGGGAATACATACAACTGACAACAGTATGATATTGGCTTTCCTGAAACTTTCGAAAATGATACTAGTAGATTTAATACTATGTTTACATAATTCGATTTACAGAACGTAAAGGCCACAGTGTGGCGCTGCAACTGAAGCCAACACACCACGTGTCGAGATGCCGATGCTTACGTAAGGCTCCAGTTAACTAGGATCGCTTCTTGGAAATTAAAATGCTGATTTGCTTCAAATATTGGTATTAATTGTATTTTTTTAATACTACTGCTCTTATCTTCTTTTAGATATGATCTGGCTACGCAACTTATTAAAAGGCTGTTTGTTTTTAAGCAATACTCAGTTCGTTTCTTTTTACTAGCAAATAATTCTCATTGGCCTATTATACATGTTTGTTGTACTTGCATAATAAATGCTTTTCCCAGATATATATACACTGTCTGAAAAAACGAAGTGAAGCATCCTCGCGCATATGGAAGCACTCGGCATGTATATGATCAAACTAGGAGACTTCTGTCACAGGTGGAATGGCCACCAGAGAGCATTAACGTTATTTGGGTTCAGTTGTTATCAGCATTGGTAGGGTTTATAAGGGGCGTGAACAACGTCGGATGTTGAGTGATCGCTGAAGAACACGCGGTGCCACGTACTGGTATGACAAAGTTTGAAAGGGGCTTCTCCATTTTTCCAGCCGGTCAAATCGTGAGGCATTCGGATCTGAGAGTAGCTCGAAGTTGGGCTCCATTGGGGCGTGAGGGCTGACATACCCGTAGTAGCCCTCAAATTTCCGGTGGACCATGTCTGCCGTATTGTGCACCAAGCACGTTATAAAACCTTCACACCTGCGACTGACATCCGAGAACAACAGACTCCATCCAACATTCTGTTTCATCCCGCAACACTGGAGACTAAAAGGACCTATACTGAGGAATTAGTCTCAAATGTAGTCTATAGTAAACACCACAACACAGACTGCTGCGTTTTGAGTGGTGCCATGATTGGGAAGCATGGACTGTTAAAGAACGGCGTCACATTGTGTTCAGCGATGGATCGTGATTCTGCGCTTTCCCCAGATGACAATCGTCGGCGTGTATGACGCCAACCTAGGATGAGATCCCATTCTTACATTGTTACGGAGGGATGCAGTTGTGTTACTCTTGGCTTCATGGTGTGGCGAACGGTCGAGTATGACTTCATGTCACGGCTGGTGAGCTCGTGCGAGCTCTGATCAAGCAATGGTACATCTCAGACATTCTCCTTCCTCATGTGTCACCTCCCACGTGACAGAATGCTGCTGCCACTTTTCAACAATACAATGCTTATCCACAAATGATACCTGCCCCTTTGAATTGTCTGCATGGTACTGAGGTGCTCCCGTGGCCAGCAAGGTCCCCAGATCCATCCCTGAGACACCATATGTGGGACGAGCTTGAACGTCAACTTCGTGCCAGTGTCCAGAATATCACGGACCAGTTACAACATTTAAGGACCAGCTTGGCTCAAGAAAGTAAACAACGGCTTTATGACGCCCTTCCCAGTCGAATACCTGTGTGCACTTTACTGGTTGCCCCGAGGAGAACAGAGGTCCAATGTCCCCAGCACTTGGGGGGGGGGGGGGGGGGAGGGCTTTGCTCCAAAGCAGATGCCAATCGGAGGAGATTCAGCTGGTCAAGTTTCTCGGTAAGTCATCCTGTCCAGGGTTTCATATTCGATGAACAAGGGAAGTGGTGCTCTCCATAGTTGACATAGGTGGGTGGAGGGGGCACGTGGAGAACTGGGATGCAATGGAGGTACACAGCCTGTACAGGTGGCAGTGGAATTTCACTGGGAAGAAGATGTTCCCGAATTCCAGCACATAAAGCACCACGTAGTGGGAGAGACCCATTATTTTACGTCACATCGGTATGCCATCACATTTACCGTTTCAGATAATGAATCACCCTCAAAGACCAAGATGCAGGAACCACTTTTTTTTAAGTCATCAGTCCTCTGATTGGTTTGTTGCGGCCTGCCACGATTTCCTCACCTATGTCAACCTCTTCATCTCAGATTAGCAGTAGCAACCTATGATTTAATCTAATCTCTGTCTTTCTCTACAGTTCTTGCCCTCTACAGCTCCCTCCAGTACGATGGACATTATTCCCTGATGTCTTAACAGATGTCGTATCATCCTGTCCCTTCTCTATGTCAGTGCTTTCCACATATTCCTTTCCTCTCCGATTCTGCACAGAGCCTCATATGGAATTACGAACAATGCAATGAATGGAGACTTTTATGATTCTTGAAAAATGTACGTAAAGATGTACAGAAAATACATTTATCATTCAAAGTCTTTGTATTTAAAAACGACATCGATTTATTATGTACAATTTTCTTCGTTATACAATTTGTGATAAACAGTTTTCGGAAACTTAGCTGAAAATAGCTTGCAAGCTAGTGGCGCCCTCCATCGGTAATGCTGGAATTCAATATGGTGTTGGCCCACCCTTAGCCTTGATAACAGCTTCCACTCTCGCATACATACGTTCAGTAAGCCCATTCTTCACGGAGCGCTGCATTGAGGATAAGTATCGATGTCGCTCGGTGAGGCCTGGCACGAAGCCGGCTTTCCAAAACATCCTTAAGGTGTTCTATACGATTCAGGTCAGGGCTCTGAGCAGGCAGTCCATTAAAGGGATGTTATAGTCTTGTAACCACTTCACCACAGGCCGTGCATTATGAAGAAGTGTTCGATGGTGTTGAAAGATGCAGTCACCATTTCCGAATTGCTCTTCAGCAGTGGGGAGCAAGAAGGTGCTTAAAAAATCAATGTAGGCCTGTACTGTGATAGTGCCACGCAAAATAACAAGGGATGCAAGCACCCTCCATGAATAACAAGACCACACCACCGCCTCCGAATTTTACTATTGGCACTACACACGCTGGCAGATAACGTCACCGGGCATTCGCCTTACCCACATCCTGCCATTGAATCGCCACATTGTGTACCGTGATTCGTCACTCCACACAACGTTTGTCCACTGTTCAATCGCCTAATGTTTACGCTCTTTACACCAAGCGAGGCGTCGTTTGGCACTTACGGCGCGATGTCTCTCTTATGAGCGGCCTCTCGACCATGAAATCTAAGTTTTCTCACCTCCCTCGTAAGTGTCGCAGTACTTGCAGTTTGGAATTCCTGTGCGATGGTCTGGATAGATGTCTGCCTGTTACACATTACGATCTTCTTCAAGTGTCGGCGGTCTCTGTCAATCAACAGACGAGGTCGGCCTGTACACTTTTGTGGTGTAGGTGTCCCTCCACATTTCCACTTCACTATCAGATCGGAAACAGTGTTCCTAGGGATGTTTAGGAGTGTGGAAATCTCGCATATAAACGTGTGACATAAGTGACACCCAATCACCTGACCACGTCTAATGATTACTGAGGTCGCTGTTACAGAGTACCTGGCAGTAGATGGCAGCACAATGCACCTAATATGGAAAACGTATCTTTTTTGAAGGTGTCCGGATACTTTTGATCACATAGTGTATGTTAAAAATATAAATAACTGTGAAACAGGCGAATGATTTACAACAGAAAGAGGTAGACTAGTGAAGGTTCTTTTGTGCATGTCGGCATCAGGTACATTTGTGCCTCGATCTTATGATTTTTTTTCCCAGAAAGATGATGTGAAATGCCCCATTTGCCTAAAGCGTTTTTCTTAAGACGTCATGGGGAAAAATGGGTGTGTTGCACTCAATGTTCCGTGTGGCAACATGAAATGTGTTCAGGGACAAAGAACAAAAAAAAAAAATATTTGTGTCTCTGGCTTGGAAGGGAAAAAAATAATCGAACAGTTGGTAACCAATATTTTTTTACCACAAATGAACGTTTGTAACCTGCATCTAATATAAACAAATATTGTAACATGTCTTTATTATTAATACCTTGTTTTTTAACCGTTAATATCTCTTTACAAGACGTAGTAGTAGGGGACGAAAATAGAACCACTTTTTCAAGTTTGGTAAAAGACCATTGTTTTTGAGGTTTTTTTTTCTGTAAGGATAACAAATCGTTTCTGAAATATTTTGAGCTAAATGCCATGTGTATGCTTAGTTGGTGGTGTTATATAGATTTTTTGAGAATGATTGATTTGAAGATACGGTATTCAGAGGCTAAAAATAGACTGGCGGGCGAAATTTGGCGCCTTTACTGTACAAAGGAGGTTGAATGCATTATGGTGCAGTCATTGCCATCAGTTTCCAGAATGAGATTCTCATTCTACAACGCAGCGTGCGCTGACATAGCACTTCCCGGAGCGAGACCTTTGCCTCTCGCTGGCAAACGCTCAGTTATCTTTCTTTCTTTTTTTTCCTTTGTCGTTGTTGACCGATGTGTTTGGTCATTGCGCACGTGACATCATGACATCCGTTCAAATTCGTTGTTGATCGTTTAACTGAAATTTTTATTACAGAACCCAACCAGCTCTCTGACCGAACATCCACCGGAGCTACCCGAGCACGACTCACGACCCGTCCTCACTGCTTAAATTCTGCCAGTACCTCGTCTCATACCTTCCAAACTTCACAGAAGCTCTTCTGCGAACCCTGCAGAACTAGCACTCCTGGAAGAAAGGAGATTGCGGAGACATTGCTTAGCCACAGCGTGGGGGATGTTTCCAGAATGAGATTTTCACTCTGCAGCGGAGTGTGCACTCAAATGGTAGAGCATTTGCCCGCAAAAGGCAAAGGTCCCGAGTTCGAGTCTCAGTCCAGCACACAGTTTTAATCTCCCAGGAAATTTCATCGCCATCAGTTACTTACAGTTGCACTATTCAGCCTGCATCCTTTGCTGCTGGCAAACTACTTAACCCCATTTTCACAGTTTCAAAAGAATTATATTATTGTTGGATTCATGGGACGGTCAGTGTGAAAGAATTGTTTCGAGTGTCGTACAAGAGGACAACGAACTTGTTGATTCCAAAAGTCTCGACATGGTGGATGCAACCGTTGGATGTACATGGCTTTCGATACTAGAAGAACTCTGTGAGAAGATTTTGATATCTAGTTCTGCTGCACGATTATTATGTCTGTCTCAATTAAGGTGCAGTCACTAGTACATAATCCATTCTGTTCTCCAAGGTTTTCCATTGTACTGAAATACGCCTGGCACAAATCAGGATATTTAGAGGGTCGCCCACCATAATTTCGGACACCTGCTGAATTTTGTTATTTATCGTCGTGTTCAGCATTTCTTTTACATGTGGGAATGTCGTTCATTTTGTGTGCCTGATGTACAAAACCGTTATGTTTTAAGCATTTATTATTGTGGTAACGATTTTGTATCATAATGAGTTACTTAGTACTTTTAATTAGTAGAATATACATACATGAAACAGTAAACAAAAAATAAAAACAAAAAAGAAAATGAAGTGAAAAAATAAAATGACAGTTCACATAATACAACAAAAGATATGCAACAAATAATTAGAATAATAGAGAACGTTGCAAGTGGTCGCATGCTTTAATCATAAAAATATGTCCAAGTGATGCTAAATGTTATTATCTTTAGATAAAGAAAAGTATTATCATCTCAACAATCTTCAAATCGTGAGCTACACCCTCTTAATTTTCATGTATGAAAAATTTAATACGATTGAATGTTGCGTTTCTGCTGTATCCATGTATCACCTCAATAAAATAAAAACTGTGAATGGTTGGAGGGTATGAATGAGAACAGTGGCGTATTTAAGTTTACAAAAATAATGACAAGTTTTTATTCGTCCTTTTATAACTTTATAGTCGAGCTGATAAATCTTAGAAAAAAGCAGGTGAACATAAATTAGAAAAGGGATGGTGTTCGGTTGTCAAAGCATTTATTGGGGCGGAAGCTATACAAATTCTCCCCTCAATTAATCCCTCTTACAACGCAATCTGACTTTGTTTACGTGAATCCACTGTGAGGCCCAGTTCTATTCAAATGGAATCAACTACTACCAAGTGCAGCAAAAACTATGGCTCATAGAGAACAAGGAGCTGTGAATATCATTTAATAACCATACGCCGGTGCAACAATACTTTATCCTTTAATTTCGATTTGGGTGGCAACAAAAACAGCACGGTGGGGGCCATGAGCGGCGCCCTGCGGCAGCTTTAATGTGACGCGTCCACGAAAACCTGCAGACTACGCGCACTGGCGTTATTATTATTATAATGCACGGAAGTTCCCTCTTGCAACCCCAAAATCCCAGCCGACTTCAGTGTGAGGTGCACCCGACGGCTTGTCTGGCTAACCAGTTTGACTCACAGGCACGATGGTGGGTGCTGGAATTGTCAAACGTCAGGTGGCCGACTCAGGACGAATAAGTGCACCATCGTGATACACGATATGTCCGAGATGATATGCAGTTCCACTGCCCGTACATTTAGAAACTGCCACTGGCTCTTAGTCCACCACAAGTCGCAGACCACAAGCCTCACCCACTAGGGAAGTTCTCAACCAGGGAAAGAGCAGAACACGAAGAAGGCAAAGATTCACGATCACTTTCCATCAAGCCTCTCTACTCATTGAACCTCCCCACTTGATTGTTCTGCTCGCCTGGTAGCCGTTCCAGCCAGAGCGCTGGGGGAGCAAACCTCTGCTTTGAGAGGAGACAACCAGTGACTCAGCATCACTCTTGCCCGAAAAAAGAAGATTTTAGAGAGCCATCCTTCTCATTGCAAGCATGATCATGTTTCGGCAGTAAACGTCTACGTAGACGGGACCGCAGTTTCCGAAAGAAGGCACTTATGTTTCCCAGACAGTCGTGCCGTAAAATACGAGGGTTGGATCTTTAATAGTGGCAACTATTTATTTGCAGCTCGTACAAAATTGTTACGTGTTTCAAAGTTTTACTGACCTTCAAAGTAGTCACCAGCACTGTGTATAACCCGCTGCCAGCGATGTGGAAGACGTAGGATACTCTTAGCAGTGCCAATTGTGTTGACAGATCGAGCGGTGCGGTCTATTGCAGTTCTGAAGCGAATCTCACGAAGTGTTTTCTTCAGTTTAGTAATCGAGTTGAACTCACGAGGGCTTAAGTCAGCGGAGTGCAGTAGGTGGTATAGCAGTGTGCAGCCCCATCAGTCAAACAAATCATTAACAACTTGCACTGCACGTGCTTGAGTACTGATAGGCAAAATGGTGGTCAGGTCCTGCAGAAAGTGTCTTCACTTCTGTCTCTATGCTGTTCATTTTTGGAACACAACGTACGACTAGCTTAGAGGTGATGGAACTGCAGACCGACGGTCGTTATATGTACGCTTCCTGATAAAAAAGGTGAAGCACGCAAAATGGGAGGAGGAAACGAAGAACGTGACACTATGAGCTCACTTGTCAGTATGACACTACAGTCCCTCTGGCCTCGTTGCTGTTTTGTTTTTTATATGTATGTTATTGTGCTTTTTCCTGTACAAGTGGTGTGTTGTAATTGTGTGTACATGTGCAGTTCATTAAACTGTGTGATTTATAGGCACATATACGTGAAGTTACACATCAAATGACGCCACACACACACACACACACACACATACACACACACACACACACACACACACACACACACACACACACAAAAGTACAACTAAACTTACCACTGCCAAAGGTACATAAACAAAGGTTTCGTAAGCAAATAAATACAAACGGACACGCAGAGGACTGGAGGCATGAAACTTATACAAGTAACAGGTGGCCATGAGCACAACGAACGAAAAGTATCACCGGTGGCGTTCCTACCGGTAGAACAGAGAACCTTTGGGGGACGAAATTAGGCACGGAGACCAAATTTGGCGCCTTTACCTTACCCTTTTGGAACAAAGTACATCCAGAATTCAAATTCAGGTTGATTCCGTACTGATCATAGTTGTACATGTTTTCAGCCCCCTAAACACTGATCTGCTTCGAAACTTGAACTACACAACTTAAAATGACCTCGTCGATATAATTTTTATCGTTTATATAGTGTCGTGTTACTATCTTTGCTATTTTCCTAGATAAATTCCACGCCTTTTGGAAATTCGACAACCATTTGGGTCTTGCCTTGAAATTTCCCTGCTCATTAGCTAGACCCACTTTTGAATGTCATTATCATGGAGAACCAGTTAATTATCCATAGCCTCTAATACTTTTTGTGACGTCCAGCATTGTAATCTTACCACGTTTTGAGCCATCATGAAGAACATTCTTCACTCAGCGATAGAGCTGTTTCACTGATGTAACTTTGCAACATTTATGCTACATGGATGAAAGAGCTGTACCATTTTCTCTTCTTTTCGGTTTCCCAAAATTCAACTGCAGATTTGTTATTTTCGAAATTTAATTCGCTTTCTGAAGAAAGGACACTGCCTGCGATGAAAGACTCTTCATGTCAATGTTAAAAAATATATCGGCTCAACCACTTGTTTATAGTGTAAGACACTAAGATTGACGCGTTTCGGAAGTCAAGCTTCCATCATCAGAATAATAAAAAGTAAAAGAACCTGTTAAAACTCGCTAAAATGGAACATGCACCAGGCACAATAAAATTGATAATAAAATTAGAACATCAGTTTTATTGTGCCTGGTGCATGTTCCATTTTAGCGAGTTTTAATAGGATCTTTTACTTTTTGTTATTCTGCTAGTTAGCGAACTTCTGCAAATTGCAGCAGCTTCGGGCAGTGGCTAGCGAGAAGTGAAGCTGGACAGTGCCGGCACCTGGAGGTGTAACAGCGCGTGTTATCGCATGTTACAATCCTTTTATAATCTTCAAATGACAGTCTTCCGAAAAAGCTATTAATGTACGAAACAAGTCCAGAAGTCACCGACGTAAAGAACTCGTTGCAACGATTGTTTTCGGCGCATTGCGCGCCGAGCAATACGCACTCGAACGCATCGTTCTAACAGACCTGCGTTTGCTGACGGTGTGTACGCTGTTTTTCTGTTTGCGAGGTCTTCTCTTGGAGAGCCTACGGAGATGTACCACGAAGACCACTTATATGATTGAGCCGTAAATCTTTGCAATGTGCAAATTTTTGCTTACGCACTTTTCTAGTTCTAAAAGAAACTAATAGAGAGTTTGGACCGAGAATTCGAGAATCTCTTTGTGAAGCCCCAAATGTTCTATTGAATGCAGCGTATCTGGCAAGCTAACGTCGGAACAAGTGAAACGATATTCGTTCATCTTATGTGCAGCGTGTGAAAAATCAGGTTTGAATGTTACGTTCTAAGCATTCCTTGCTGATTATCATTATTGTAGTAATTTTGTTTCATAATACTGGGTTTCTTATTATTATCAGTTAACAAAATACACGCATGTGAAATGGTAAACTACAAAACAAAAAAATTAATTTACTACGTAATACAACAGTTTAAAGCATAAACCAAAATAAGTAAAAACATTTAGAATAATAATGAATGTTTAATTATTTTAATTATGGATGTTACACACACACCGACACAACGCTATGTACAACTTTCTTTCCAAAAATGGTATCATAGAAACCACCTCTATTATACATGAATGTATGTGGCGTGAAAATTTCTTTAATTTCTGTTGTAACAGAAGTTCCCGTTTTGTAAAATACATTAATGGTGGTGAGGTAACCTGCAAATTTTCAAATCTTTTCGAAAGTTGATTATATGACTTTTCAAGAACGTTAGTTACATATCTACTTTTGTAGCAAACACCTTTTTTTGCATCTGGCGAGGTGGCGCTGTGGTTAGCACACTGGACTCGCATTTGGGAGGACGACGGTTCAGTCCCGCGTCCGCCATCCTAATTTAGGTTTTCCGTGATTTCCCTAAAATCGCTCCAGGCAAATGCCGGAATGGTTCCTTTGAAAGGGCACGGCCGACTTCCTTCCCCGTCCTTCCCTAATCCGATGAGACCGATGACCTCGCTGTTTGGTCTCTTCCCCCAAACAACCCAACCCAACCCTTTTTTGCATTTCATAGTTATGCAGCTATTCCCTCTGAACCTAGAATGCCAAATTACGTTTCGCGGTGTGTTTTACCGCTTAAAAGTGAAACTGGGCACAGTCAAAAAGTACGTACTTCATTATTGTGCCCCCCTCGACACATCCACCAACTCTAGTCAAGATCTTTCAGTGACAATTGGAAATGTTCCCTTTTTATATCTCTACGAATTATCTTTTCCTCACATTATACGATAAATGGCTTACCAATGCTTTAGAGCTCAGAGGACTGCAAATTCAGTAACTGTTGAAATAATGTCGCAAGCCCCGTATTTGTTTATATATTCTCCTGGTCCAAATATCTCAATATTGTGCCTTTTTTGAGTAGTCTTGGAGCAGAAACGGCTCTTGAAGGCTGTCTGAAACTCGTCAAACCTCCTATAATTTTCTTTGCTCATGAAAGCCAGCTGGGTGGCATCGCCGCATGAATAACGTACCACAAACCTAATTTTGCGACTTTCCTTGCATCCAGACAGAGAAATCATGAATTTTACCGGGCGCAGTTCTCCAGCTGGGTAATACAGTGACAGGTTATGCAGTTATAATTCCTCCGGCCCAGATGTATGCAAATTAACCACTGCAGTATTATTCAAGCTCTGACTCTTGACTATCTTTTAGTGCACCCACAGTTTCATCCGGACTTGGGATTCTTCCAAGGACGCTACTCCCGTTTCAGCGGCTCTGACCTGAGCAGAATTTTCCACCTTTAGTTCATTCGTTTTCTCAATACGACTTTCCATCCTAAGTTTCATTTCTTTTGTTTATATTAACACCCTCTCTTCTACTACTCCCACTTCCTTCGTTCCTATAGCATTTAGGTATTTTAGGTCATTTCTCGATGTTCCCAAATCTGGACCCCCCATCTCTGGACAATCCAAACCAAGGCACGCTCCCAACTCAGTCTCCTCAAGCTCCTTTCTGGCCACACATTGTTGGTTATTACTACCGTACAAGAATACTTAAGCGCTGCCACTTCATCCCGGATAGCTGTGACATTCTCACTTTGTCGCTTAACACAACTGTCTGACGTTCCTTACCCTTAACGCTGAAACTATGAATTAAACAAGAAATTTCCTCCTCCAGCCGTTTAAATTGTGCCTGATATTGTACGGAAACTATTTATTTTATTTTCTTGATCCGTGGTGCCTTCTCTTTATCTGTGGCGCCAGCTGGGTGTCGGTTATTAGTCTTTGTTTGCTTTGCCATGACATGATTGGCCACGTGAAGTTTAAAAGGAGCGGGCTAAGTCGGACTGAGGGCTCTACCTTCGATATACGGTGGACATGCCGCCGTCTTCACCCCCCGTCCACCTTCTCCAGTATGCTGACGACACCGTCTTCTTTGCCCTCGCCCCCACCCTGCAACGCTCCCAACACCCTCTCCAATCCCATCTTGACCAGTTCACCACTTGGTGTAACCAGTGGTTACTCAAGGTTAAACTTTCAAAGATCCAAGCGATCATTGTAGGCAAAACCACCCCTTCCTTCCATCTCTTCTATGTCACCATCTATGGCCGTCATATCACCCTCACCCCCCCCCCCCCCCTATCAAGTACCTTGGCGTCACTCTTGACTGTCGCCTCTCGTGGACCCCCTATCTCCGGACAATCCAAGCCGAGGCACACTCCCGACTCCATCTCCTCAAGCTCCTTTCTGGCCACACATCGGGTCTGGAGCCCTCCACCATCCTCCACACCTATAAATCCCTCATTCGCCCTATCCTCTGCTACGCCCATCCCGCGTGGATCTCCGCCCCTCCTACCTTTTACAAATCCCTTCAAATCCTGGACTGCCATGCATTCTGCCACACCTATTGCATCCGTCTCCCCTCCCCCACACGGATCCTGTATGACCTCATTCCGTTCCCACACCACTTCCATTTCCTCGAACAGATATGGATCCTCTACACCTCCCACAAACTTGATCCCCCTCACCCACTTGTCTCTCCCATCCTTTCCCACCTCTGTCCACTGCCACGCCTGTATCCTCACATCCCACCCGCTCTCCACCTCTCCACTCTCCATACCCTTGCCCAAGGTTGCTTCCGCCAAATCCCCATCTCTGATGATGCCCTCATCCCCACCATCTACTCCTCCTACCAACTTCGATCCTCCCCTTCCACCCTCTACGTTTTCCCAAGGGCACCCTCTCTCCCTTCTCTCCTTCCTCTCTTCCTCCCTCCCTCTTCTCCCACAGGCTTCCCTTACCCTCCCTACCTTCTTTCCTTCCCCTCCCCACTCCTCTGCCTCTGGCATCTACACCGTCCCCCTCTCCCTCCTTCCCCACTTTTTCCCCTTTGGCAGGTCTCCGGATTCGTGCATGAACAGTGAACATTCGTGCGCCAGAGATCATCGCCGTCGGTTCTTTGGGTGCCTTCGTGTTAGTACCTTGGTGTTTCACCGTCCGTGCTCCATCGTTCACGTGTGTCATTTCTGTGTTTGTGTTACAGTGCTGAACGGCTCCATGTATTTTACTTTGTGTGTCTACTATTTTTCTTATCTATCGTTTTGTTTTTCTATGTCTTCATATGTACTAATTGTAGTATCTGTGGCCGAAGAGTGGCGTAGTTTTGCCGCTGCCGGCCTACCTGTATAACGTATTAAAATGACAATAAAGAAAAAAAATATATCAGGCAGAGGGGTCTGTTTCCAACAAGGTTGGAGGGAGTTACGAGCTCGTCCGGGAGAGGACAGTACACTCGCGTACCGAGTGTGGTACGGCTACGGCGGTCGCAGCGAGCCGTCAGCCCTGGAGCAGTGCGGGCCACTGCTAGTTTAGCGTGACGCAGAGAAGTGACGCAGCTGAGTGGACCGGCGCGGTGAGGCCACGTTGGCGTAGCGGAGCTGGGGATGTCAGCGTCCGAAGTGTAAGCAGTTGCTGTCCGTGGGCGCCTTAGGCCTGGATGTGGCTGTGTCCTGTTCTGTGGCATCACGTAGTATCTCCAACCCTCGTACTGCTGTTACCGACGGCGTCCTTTCAAGTGGGTCAGTAGTTTTAAGTTGTGTGCTCTGAAATTCCAAGTCGTTGGATGCGTACAGTGCTGTGACTGGACTACTGTACCTTGTGTCTCAGCACTGCCCGAATTCTGCCATTTCTATACCGCTATTCGTAGTTAAATCAATTCGTTGTAAATGTTCCTGTGGTCTGTATGACATGGCCCCACAGCGGTTAGCTGGGATAGATACCGGGGTAAACGTCAGACAACGCCCGAAGGCCAATTTCTTGAATACGTGGAAGTTGTGGGTACTACGGGCAGGTACCGTTTCTCTAACAAAAGTTTTTTTTTTTACGTCTGAAATTTTACAACTTTATTAACTTGATTTTAAAATAGTAAGTTAACATTCGTTATCATGAAGAGCAATATCCTCAATATAGTTTCTTAATGTAAGTTCCTGAAGCATTATTTAACCAACAGTGTCTTGAATAATAACAGATCAAAGAACAGCTCTCAGAATCAATTTACAACGCTTAAAACACTAAAGCCCTTTTTGAGCAAAGGAAAAAGAAATACAAATTGCATAATGGAAGGTTAAATAAAAGACTCTAACGCCACATGGCAGTACCAAAATTTTCCTAGATATCACTTGTGATCTCTAAAAACAATAAAATATTGATCCCAACATTTTAATTAAAACAACAACTCAAATGCAATAAAATCTGATTAACATCAACGTACACTCTAAGCCCGTGGCCTCAACGATGCGCATCGTATCACAAAATATTTTCCTTCCTTTTAAATACTTTACATCATAAACCTCCGTACATGTTATGCATACGACACCCAACGAATGATGACAAATAATTAAGAATAGATGTTATAATTAACCAGGTACGTAAATCTTTTCCTTTTAAAATAAATCAAAAAACACACAAATCAACTCTTAAGTTCAGTGGTTACATTAGATAAAAAAACTGTACAATACATATCGTTTGATTTCGTCGCGGTCGTGCGCTGTTGTGCACCGTACTACCCTTCAGGTTCACATGCACCACGGGAAAGATTTTCCACGACGTACAGAAAGTTAACAGGGTGCAACCAGCTTACACAAATTGCGTACTGAGATTATACGTCGATATGGATGCGGCTGGCAGATCTTTAAACGGGCGAGGCAGTAGATGCCTTACTACTGAATACTTCGACTATACCGCACCGCACCAAACAGCTGTACGATGGGGTAGACAGCAAACAAATCAACGACTGCTGCAAGGCAATCTCAGCAAAGGCAGTAAGAAAATATTTGGGGGCCACGCAAACCACAGAATGACGTCCCAAGCTAAATTATGAAAATACTTCGGGACAAGTAGAATCGTAAAATGCCACACGAAGTGAACTGAAATTAAGCGTCCGACTGAAATGCTCCACAGTCAATATTTCCATTACTACAAACACTCAACAGTACCTCCAAAGTTCTCTCTTGGACACTACCAGAGTGTCAAATTACTCGTTATAACTATAGATAACAGCGTTTCTTAATAAGACGGGCAATGATTCGATCACTCACTTGGATCCACCTTCGATTCAAAACAGTTATTTACTTTAAAAAAACTAAATAGATGACAATGACAATATCAACGCTCACCTCTAGGCAGTGCTCTAACTAGACACTGCAGTACCGAAGCATAGCACACACCACTTACTAGCCTGATATACGTGCCAGCAACGTGCATCTTTTTTAGAATTCTTATGTCCACCTCATAAACCAAACTTGCAATAATTCACCTCATACACCAAATTGCCGCAATTCTTCGTCGGAATCCATGTGCACAACCAAGGAATCTCTCTCAGCCCTTGAATGGCCACACGATGATCGCCTTCGGGACACACTGGCCCCCCACACTAGGATCTACGAGCCCACGGCGTTCCGTCCACAACCCACTGCTTCCACGGGACCCATCGACCAAGCGCACCGTCCAGAGCTAACTCCCAGCAACCCCCTTCTTTCTCGTTTCGTCCCCTCGGGAAGACAACTCGCCAAAGATATACGGCGACCGCAGACTCCAGTTCGATTTCAATACTGACATCGCTACGAGTACTGAGGAGGGTGATTTCAAAAACCGGCTCACTGTGTTAACGGTTGTGCCTTAAAAATGAGTTCGTACGGTTGTGCCAAACATAAACGATTTAAAATGTTTAATAAAAAGCCAGTGAAACAGGCTAAGCACCAGGTCTTAATTTGAGGAAAAATTTTCTGAGAGTATACGTTTGCAGCATAGCATTTTACGATAGCGAGACATGGACTGTGGGGCAACTGCAACAGAAGAGACTCAAAGCCTTTGAGCAGTGGTGCTACAGAAAAATGTTGAAAATTGGGTGACATGAAAAGGTAAGGAATGACGAGTTTTTCCGCAGAATCGACGGGGAAAGAAAAATATGGAAAACACTGATAAGAAGTAGGGACAGGATGATAGGACATCCGTTAAGACGTCAGGAAATAACTTCCATGGTACTAGATTGAACTGTAGACAGTGAAAACTGTGGAGGAAGACAGGGATTGGAATAAATCCACCAAATAATGGAGGACGTAAGTTTCACTCGCTTCTCTGGGAAAAGGTTGGAGCAGGACAGGAATTGGTGGGGGGTGCATCAGACCAGTCAGAAGACTGATGACACAAACAAAATGGAGAAAACGGGAGGTATCCGCCCAATAGCCGTCACTAGGACGTCAGGCTGAGTTCTGGTCTTTGGATGTAAAGATCACTACACTTACACGACGGACACCATGACGTCAGACATTTTGGCGATTGGAAGTGAAGATCACTGCGCTTACACAACACCATCTCGAGGGCACACGTATGATTGCACGTTGTCAGGACCAGATCACTGGGTGAATCGCTGGTCGCGCTTCACATTATCCCTGAACATTGGAGATACTGAAGAGCGCTGATCTTCTTGCTGGATATGATGGGTAGCTGGCGTGATATCCCAACATGATGTCGCTAATGCGTTCTTTGATAATTATCCGCCGCGAAAGACCCTGACGCTATGGAGATGGAAAACGTCCTCAGTCGATACGTGGTGGCGACCCTCATGGACCCCATAACGGCGGATGAAGTCGCCGACTCCCATCGCGAAGGGGCGACTAACAAATGGATTTTTATCCTATGTTCAACGAGATTATGATGCCATGATCGGTTACAATGTACCTGGAACTCATGACTCCTGCAGTTCAGATGTACCTGTTTTTGTCGACAGTATCATCTGTCCACAAGCCATTTGCTGCAAAGGAAGTTGACGATTATCGTGCTCTTAGGCTGCTCAACAGTGATTTCAAGACCTTTACGAGGATTCTGGTTGTCTCCATTCGATGTGTCCTGCCCCAAGCCGTCTCTAAAGGCCAGAACTCTCGATGGTAATAGTAAAATCCAGATGTCGCTCAGTAATAAACCGCGATGTCATCGCACCGCTGCATGTATGTGCTTAGGGCCCTGGTGCCAGTGAGCTTTATCCAAGCTTGCGATAGGGTGCGCCACTGTCTTGAGAAGGTGCTGCATCTGCTTGTCTTCCCCGTCCATTATTAACATCGTCATGCGTCTTCGGCGTGGCACGACTTCACATGTTATGATCAATAGACGTACAGGATTAACCTTCTGGCTATTGTTCACCCGACGCTATAGATGATAATACACAGTCTACAGGTGGTCTCTGGTTACTACGCCAGTGAGGGAATTATCAAAGTGTGAAACGATATGCTCCCTGCTGCAGCGGGCAGTCTCGAACAGTGCATGGGCCGGTTAGAGGAACTGTTTTATACGTTGCCATGATGATGCAAACGTTGACTGGCCGACAGCGCATCTTCAGTCGGCCTGTGACCGAAGAAATGGCCTCCACCTC
Source organism: Schistocerca piceifrons (assembly GCF_021461385.2). NCBI lineage: Eukaryota > Metazoa > Arthropoda > Insecta > Orthoptera > Acrididae > Schistocerca > Schistocerca piceifrons. The sequence continues at coordinate 1,019,585,319 of NC_060139.1, read as the reverse complement.
TCACGAACCTTCGATTGCAGTGGCGCATATTTTCCCGTGTCGCCGGCCGGAGTGGCCGTGCGGTTCTAGGCGCTACAGTCTGGAGCCGCGAGGCCACTACGGTCGCAGGTTCGAATCCTGCCTCGGGAATGGATGTGTGTGATATACCTAGGTTAGTTAGGTTTAAGTAGTTCTACGTTCTAGGGGACTGATGACCTCAGAAGTTGAGTCCCATAGTGCTCAGAGCCATTTGAACCATTTTTCCCGTCTCGCCTTAAGGGTTTTTTGTGGATTTTGGTTACGTCATCGCCGACCTGCCATGTAAGTGGCTATGGAGGGCCCATGATGCGAGGCCGTCCTCAGAATCCAATTGAAAGCCGTTTTCCCTTGGCTACTTGACGGTGGTCTGGTGTTCAGTGCATGAGCCTCTCCTTGATTTGGACGCAAGGTAGGCATGGTATTTGATGGTCAACCACAAATATATGAATCGCCAGAGACTGCGTTCCATTTGTAAGACACACTGTCCTTTATGTCTCCAGTGTCGTCTACCAGATATGTATAAACACAGTCTGGAATATGGGTCTGCCACAGAGGTGTGGAGGATGACGCTCTCGACACCAAATGCAGTGACTCCGACCTCCCTTCTTTTCCCAGACATGACATTTAATCCACGCACTAAGATGCATGAAGTGACACGGATCAACTGGATCAACCATTACTAGGATGACGAGAAGAATTTTCTCGATTTTTCGGTCTTTTTTTTTTGAGACGATTCACTCGTCTCCGACGCCATCCACGCTATCGCTAATACTTTGCTAATTAACTGGGTAATGTCTTCTTGGACCCTTTCCGTAGTTGCGGTGTGCCGGGTATGAGAAGCTAAATTTACGTGTCCGTCAGTTTTACGAACCGGAACGAGTGACAGAACAATACTGACCCTTTTTTGTGAAGAACTACCCAGCCCCAGTGACGGGTTAGAAGGATCCGAGGACGATAATAGCCGCACGAATGTTGTGTGTAATGTTGGTCCCGTCGGAAGGGCGGCCTTCACGTTATATTGATGGTTAATATCTGAGGGGCCAGTTCAGGGGCGAGAAGGGGGGAGGTATCTTGGACGGGCCTCTTGTTTCAACCCCTCCCCACACCCTGCCTCCACCAGCTTGAAGGTGACCGCTCTACTTCCTATTTTTTTTTTTTTTTTAATTTTGTTGATCTGTTACAAGTAGCTGAAGCTAATATGTATTCCCAATATGTGAATCCATTCCATGACTTTTACAGCTGCAAATCGCCAAAACAGCTCCTCTTCCTTACGATATGTATGTATGTCTGAAAGACATTGTGTTGTATTAAGTGCAGTTACTGCACCAACATGGGCACTTTCAGCATTAATGGTATAATGTGCTGGACTCAAAATTTAAATCTACTGTTAAAGGACTGAAACCTGATAGTGGAGGAGGTAAGAACTAAATTGGAATCCAACGCTTCTAAATTAGAAAATTTTTGAACAAATGACATATTTTTAATATCTGTCTTTCAGATCCAAATTTGCGAAGTCAGAAATAGGTCAATATCGAATTAAACTCCGTACAACCGACAGGTGTTTGCAAAGCACACGGCTGGAGCAGTATGAGGACCAGACCCATTTAAGGATTCTATATATAACAATGTCCTTTTTACTTTCCTTATTTACCTTAACATAATAGGATAATATCTTGGCACACTGGTATCAGCGTTGCTATTGAAGACTACAGTAACGGGTTCTTAGCCAGTAAACTTTATTTAAATAAATTGTGCAAATAAAATGAGAAATTAAAACTGACAATATATTGAATTTATAGGTTGCAGCCACCGTTGATCAGCCAGTGAAATTTAACACACGTAAAATTAAAAGCGTAAATTCTTAAGAAAAACAGAATGTACATCTACGAATGTTTCAATATAATCACCCCTAGGCACGGCTAGTGAAATTATATCTCAACTGAACTTAAACTTCAGATTCAAATATCGAAATTTCATAAAAAAAATCAATCATTACACGGATATAACTAATGCCTAGTCAACGGAACTTGAAACACGACACAATTTATAGCATTTACAATTTGAAAAAACACAGTTTCAGAAAAATAGAAAAAATCCTTAAAACAACAGTTTTAATTTGTCTATTCCGCATCCTGATAGGCCGAGTAGAATTAGTGGCCTGTACCTTCTCTTACTTAATACAGCATGATTTACAAGCGAAAACAATTTTTTAGAAGAAAGCACTTTATCGTCAACGTTGTGTTGTTGCACTACGGCACCCTTGAGAGAGCGTAAGCAGCCCCCACTGACTGCTCCCGACAGCGCCAGCACCTAAGGCAGGTCGGACACGAGGCAGATAAAAAGTTGCAGCACATGGGAAAGCCAATAAATGTACAGTCAAGGGTTGTGATTCTTGTGAAGTCGTGAGTCTTTTACAAGGCATAATTTTAAGATAGCAAACACTAAACTTAACCGAACAGAGGAATCCATTACTTCGGTAAGTACCAAGCAGCTCGTATTGTGGCTCATATAGACGACAAGCCAGGAGGTTAAAATTAATTATAAGTAGTCGAATTTACCCTTCCTCTTTAGATAACCACAGCGAAAACAGACAGTATATTAGTGTTTAATTACAAATTACAAGTTATAGGAGCACTGAGAGAATAAGAGGCGTAACGAATAACAGTAACGTTCAGCAAAAATATTTGAAATTTACACTGTTCATAATGACACCTTGCAGACTGAATATCGTTAAAGAATCACCTAATTTTCAAAATTCTTCGGTAGCACCACAGCTCAAACGCATCGATCCCCATCTGCTTAGGTTTACCACAGTCCATGTCTCACTATCGTAAAACTTATGATTGATGCTAGTACACTTTTCTTGGGCAGGAATTCTCTCTTTGCCAGTGGTAGTTTACTTTTTATATACTCGTTGTTCCATCCAAAAAAAAAAAAAATAGTTCAAAAGGCCCTGAGCACTATGGGACTTAACATCTAAGGTCATCAGTCCCGTAGAACTTAGAACAACTTAAACCTAACTAACCTAAGGACATGACACACATCCATGCCCGAGGCAGGATTCGACCCTGCGACCGTAGCAGTCACGCGGTTCCGGACTGAAGCGCCTAGAACCGCTCGGCTACAACGGCCAGCGTTGTTCCATCCGTGGCGGGATTTTATCTGCCTAGGTAGCTGAATTCCTTAACTTCAACTAGTTCGTGTTCCCAATTCTGTTTCTAGCTGTTATCATTTCTGCTACTTCTCATTATTTTTGTCTTTCTTCGAGTTGCTCTCAGTCCATATCTGCACACATTAGACTGTTGAGTCTATCCAACACATTGCGTAATTCTTTACACTTTCACTGAGGACAGCAATGTCATCACCGAATCTTATCATTGATATCCTTCCACCTTGAATTTTAATTCCACTCTTGATCCTTCTTTTATTTCCGTCACTGTTTCTTCGATAAACAGACTGAACATTAAGAACGAAAGACTACATCCCTGTCTTACACCCTTTTCAATATGAGCACTTCGTTCTTGGTCTTCCAGTGTAATTGTTCCCTCTAGGTTCTTGTACATATTGTAAATTTCCCGTCTTTGACTATGGCTTGCCCCTGTTCTTCTCAGAATTTCGAGCATCGTGCACCATTTTACATTGTAGAACGCTTTTTCCAGGTCGACAGATCCAGTGCCCGGGTCTCGAGTTTTCTTCAGTGTTGCTTCCGTTATCAACCATAACGTCAGAACGGCCTCTCTGGTGCCATTACTTTTCTTAAAGTCAAACTGATCCTAAATTTCCTTTTCCATTCTTCTAAATAATATTCATAGCAACAACTTGCGTACTTAATCTGTTAAGCTGATTGTGTGATAATTCTCGCAGTTGTCAGTTCTTGTAATCTTCGGAGTTGTGTGGATGTTGTTTCCCCTGAAAATCAGACGGTATATCGCCAGTCTCATATATTCCACACACCAAAGACATTTGTCATTTTGTTGGAACTTCCTGCAATGATTCTAAAAACGCCGCTGGAATTTTATCTGTCCCTTCTGTCTTATCTTTTTTCAGTTCTGATTCTACTACTGGACTCTTCCCTTCTCTTCTTCTACTACTCTTCCCTGTCGAATCCTGTTTCTTCTTCAACCACGTCATCAGACATGTCTTCCCTTTCACAGATGCCTTCACTGTATTCATTCCACCTATCCACTCTCTCCTGTGCATGGAACAGCGGGATTCCCATTGTACTCTTAATGTTACCGCGGCAGATTTTAATTTCCCCGAAGGTTTTTTTTATTACTCTACATAATGAGTCAGTTCTCCCGACAATAATTTCTTTTTCGATTTCTTTACATTTTTCAATCACCCATTTTGCCTTAGCTTGTCTGTACTTCTCATTTATTTCGTTCGTAGGTGAACTGCATTGTTGGATTCTTGAATTCCCCTGAACATTTTTGTACTTCCTTCTCCCATCGATCAACTGAATTATTTCTTCTGTTACCCATGGCTTCTTCGCAGTTACCTCGTTTCTTTTTGTGTTTTCCTTTTCAACTTCTGTGGAAAATGAAAATTAGCGTTTGACATCATTACCCGGAGGCCGTTACGGGGCATGTCCGGCAGCCTTGGTGCAGGTCTTATTACATTCGACGCCACATTGGGCGACCTGCGCGCCGGATGGGGATGAAGTGATGGTAAAGACAACACAACATCTAGTCCCTGAGCGGAGAAAATACCCGAACCAGCCGGGAATCGAACCCGGGCCCGTAGGATGGCAATCCGTCACGCTGACCACTCAGCTATCGGGGTGGACTTCAACTTCTGTGATTGCCCTTATCAGAGACGTCCATTCCTCTTCAACTCAGCTGCCTACTGAGCTATTCCTGATCGCAGTATCTACAGCCTCATAGCACTTCAAACATCTCCACTCTAAATGTTTGGGTAATGCAGACCCAGTCTACGTGATTCGCCCAGTGTCCTGTAATGTGTGTGTAACCCTCCTGCGCGCCACGAATATACCGTCAGGGGAAGATTTTGGACCAGCTGGTGCAGATCCTGGCACATGCTGAAAGGCTGCATTTGATCCTGTGCCGACGAAACACAAATGAAGTCTTCCCCTAACATGGTAAGATCGTAAGATTCCTCGAATAATGGGCGACCTCCTCTGCAGAAATCCTCGAACATCTTGTCTGTACCGGACGTGGTGTCCACATTCACTATCCTGACACCCCGATACGTGTTAGTAAGTCCTTATACGGATGGGGAGCAGGTAGCATCATCGACCACAATGCCTTCCTTCACGAGAAATAGTGCGCCACTGCTATTGCCTGTGAGCAGCACCTGGTAATCGTAATATCCATAAATACATAACCGGCCACAGTGGACGAGCGGTTCTAGGCGCTACAGTCTGGAGCTGCGCGACCGCTACGGTCGCAGGTACGAATCCTCCCTCGGTCATGGGTATGTGTGATGTCTTTAGGTTAGCTAGGTTTAAGGTAGTTCTAAGTTCCCATAGTGCTCAGAGCCAGCCCATAAATACACTCCTGGAAATGGAAAAAAGAACACATTGACACCGTTGTGTCAGACCCACCATACTTGCTCCGGACACTGCGAGAGGGCTGTACAAGCAATGATCACACGCACGGCACAGCGGACACACCAGGAACCGCGGTGTTGGCCGTCGAATGGCGCTAGCTGCGCAGCATTTGTGCACCACCACCGTCAGTGTCAGCCAGTTTGCCGTGGCATACGGAGCTCCATCGCAGTCTTTAACACTGGTAGCATGCCGCGACAGCGTGGACGTGAACCGTATGTGCAGTTGACGGACTTTGAGCGAGGGCGTATAGTGGGCATGCGGGAGGCCGGGTGGACGTACCGCCGAATTGCTCAACACGTGGAGCGTGAGGTCTCCACAGTACATCGATGTTGTCGCCAGTGGTCGGCGGAAGGTGCACGTGCCCGTCGACCTGGGACCGGACCGCAGCGACGCACGGATGCACGCCAAGACCGTAGGATCCTACGCAGTGCCGTAGGGGACCGCACCGCCACTTCCCAGCAAATTAGGGACACTGTTGCTCCTGGGGTATCGGCGAGAACCATTCGCAACCGTCTCCATGAAGCTGGGCTACGGTCCCGCACACCGTTAGGCCGTCTTCTGCTCACGCCCCAACATCGTGCAGCCCGCCTCCAGTGGTGTCGCAACAGGCGTGAATGGAGGGACGAATGGAGACGTGTCGTCTTCAGCGATGAGAGTCGCTTCTGCCTTGGTGCCAATGATGGTCGTATGCGTGTTTGGCGCCGTGCAGGTGAGCGCCACAATCAGGACTGCATACGACCGAGGCACACAGGGCCAACACCCGGCATCATGGTGTGGGGAGCGATCTCCTACACTGGCCGTACACCACTGGTGATCGTCGAGGGGACACTGAATAGTGCACGGTACATCCAAACCGTCATCGAACCCATCGTTCTACCATTCCTAGACCGGCAAGGGAACTTGCTGTTCCAACAGGACAATGCACGTCTGCATGTATCCCGTGCCACCCAACGTGCTCTAGAAGGTGTAAGTCAACTACCCTGGCCAGCAAGATCTCCGGATCTGTCCCCCATTGAGCATGTTTGGGACTGGATGAAGCGTCGTCTCACGTGGTCTGCACGTCCAGCACGAACGCTGGTCCAACTGAGGCGCCAGGTGGAAATGGCATGGCAAGCCGTTCCACAGGACTACATCCAGCATCTCTACGATCGTCTCCATGGGAGAATAGCAGCCTGCATTGCTGCGAAAGGTGGATATACACTGCACTAGTGGCGACATTGTGCAGGCTCTGTTGCCTGTGTCTATGTGCCTGTGGTTCTGTCAGTGTGATCATGTGATGTATCTGACCCCAGGAATGTGTCAATAAAGTTTCCCCTTCCTGGGACAATGAATTCACGGTGTTCTTATTTCAATTTCCAGGAGTGTAGATACGAACTGACCGGGCTCACGTCCTGTAAAAGTGCAACGTTGACATCGGCCATCTGCACCATGTCGTGAAACATCTGCAGCTTGAGCCTTTAACTGATGATATGAACTTGACGATAATGTTTTATGAAACATTTTACCTTGTTTCCATTGGAAAGCGATTACAACAAACGTAAAAATTTTTTAATAATAAAGCAGTCCTAACCGCATATAGATGTTTACTTATTTGATGCTGGTGGATTTCGGCCACTGTTCTAGTCATCATCAGACCGTTTCCTATGTGAAGAGAGTAACATATATGTACTTAGGGAAACGTATACTAAAAGCACAAAAATAAACATAGTATATCAACAAAAGAAATTAAACTATACCCATGGCAGTCTGCTAACTAGCAGGCGCTACTCTACGAGGCACATAACCACTGCTGCAGCCGGCCGGTTTGGCCGAGCGGTTCTCAGCGCTTCAGTCTAGAACCGCGCGACCGCTACGGTCGCAGGATCGAATCCTGCCTCGGACATGGATGTGTGTGATGTCCTTAGGTTAGTTAGGTTTCGGTAGTTCTACGTTCTAGGGGACTGATGACCTCAGCTGTTAAGTCCCATAGTGCTCAGAGCCATTTGAACCTTTTGAACCACTGCTGCATGGCATGCAATTTACATCGCTTAAATAGCGGAAGCTCCACCCACCACCTCCAGCATTACATCACTGTCCCCAATGGCCGAAGTTTACATTCCTCTAAGTACATTCATGTCACTCTCTTCACAGAGTAGGTTGTCTGATGATGACCAGAACAATGGTTCAAACCGGTTACAAGTAAATAAATAAACATTGTTATGTGTCTGGGGCTGTTTCATTATAGAAAAAAATTAACTTATGTTATAGCCCCTGACTTTCCAATACAAACAAGGAAAAATGTTCCAAAAAATTTAGAATGCAGTGACTAGTCAAGTATACGGGGATATTAGAATCTTCAGAGGAACTAGCACTAAGATTACGAACTTAAATACTCGGACTGATTTTAATATGGAATGTCTCTCAAAAAGTATCGTTCCGACATATGTTAACATGAGTTTCAAATCTACACTACTGGCCATTAAAATTGCTACACCAAGAAGAAACGCAGATGATAAACGGGTATTCATTGGACAAATATATGATACTAGAACTGACATGTGATTATATTTTCACGCAATTTGGATGCATAGATCCTGAGAAATCAGTACCCAGTACAACCACCTCAGGCCGTAATAACGGCCTTGATACGCCTGGGTATTGAGTCAAACAGAGCTTGGATGGCGTGTACAGGTACAGATGACCATGCAGCTTCAACACGATACCACAGTTCATCAAGAGTAGTGACTGGCGTATTGTGACGAGCCAGTTGCTCGGCCACCATTGACCACACGTTTTCAGTTGGTGAGAGATCTGGACAATGTGCTGGCCAGGGCAGCAGTCGAACATTTTCTGTATCCACAAAGGCCCACACAGGACCTGCAATATGCGGTCGTGCCTTATCCTGCTGAAATGTAGGGTTTCGCAGCGATCGAATGAAGGGTAGAGCCACGGGTCGTAACACATCTGAAATGTGACGTCCACTGTTCAACGTGCCGTCAATGCGAACAAGAGGTAACATACGTGTAACCAATGGCACCCCATACCATCACCCCGGGTGATACGCCAATATGGCGATGACGAATACACGCTTCCAATCTGTGTTCACCGCGATGTCGCCAAACACGAATGCGATCATCATAATGCTGTAAACAGAAGCTGGATTCATCCGCAAAAATGACGTTTTGCTTTTCGCCCACCTAGGTTCGTCGTTGTGTACACCATCGCAGGCGCTCCTGTCTGTGATGCAGCGTCGAGGGTAACCGCAGCCATGGTTCCCGAGCTGATAGTCCATGCTGCTGCAAACGTCGTCGAACTGTTCGTGCAGATGGTTGCTGCCTTGCAAACGTCCCCATCTGTTGACTCAGGGATCGAGACGTTACAGCCATTTGGATAAGATGCCCGTCATCTCGACTGCTAGTGATACGAGGCCGTTGGGATGCAGCACGGCGTTCCGTATTACCCTCCTGAACCCACCGATTCCATATTCTGCTAACAGTCATTGGATCTCGATCAATGTTAGCAGAAATGTCGCGATACGATAAACCGCAATCGCGATAGGCTACAATCCGACCTTTACAATGCCGGAAACGTGATGGTACGCATTTCTTCTCCTTACACGAGGCATCACAACAACGTTTCACCAGGCAATGCCGGTCAAGTGATGTTTGTGTATGAGAAATCGGTTGGAAACTTTCCTCATGTCAGCACGTTGTAGGTGTCGCCACTGGCACCAACCTTGTGTGAATGCTCTGAAAAGCTAATCATTTTCATATCACAACATCTTCTTCCTGTCGGTTAAATTTCGCGTCTGTAGCCCGTCATCTTCATGGTGTAGCAATTTTAATGGCCATTAGTGTAACTCTCTTGTCATTCGTTTCGTTCGCCAGAAGAGCAAAGTATTTTGCATTTAGTCCGAAATTAGTAATGCTTTCAAAGAAACAATAGTATGAACCCTAAAATGTGGAATTATATCTTTTACTAAGTAATCTACTCTCACCTTAAGTATTTTTGAACCTACGTTCTCCGGTAGATGAAAAGATTAACTTCACCTGGGAAGTAATTAGGAACAAACACTAAAAGAACATAGATAAGCCAGTTAGTCAAAAGCACAAAATTCTTCCTAAATGCAATAAATCGAAGATTTGCAAAATAGTATTACAAACCACAGATTTTATGTTAAAACAAAGAACCACGAAGCAAGATTTGTTCAAACCATTAACAACAAATTGATAGAAAATCAAGCAATCATATAAAATGATAAAGGTAATACCTTAATTATTATTAATGAAAGGGATTATATCTCTGACACCCTAGATTCCCTCGATTTTTATCAGTAAAAATTGTATTACAGAAATTGATAAGGACGCAACACTTAAATTTTTATGCTAATTCAAAGAAAATAAATGAGGATAACTTCTTGTTTTTAAGAACTAAGAAGACCTTTCTTAATGTTATAAATGCGTAAATACCACAGTTGGCATTATAAATTAATCTACATAAGCTAGTCCGTCGTATAGAGGATTACAAAAATGGTCGATCTTCCAAACTTAATAGAAAACTAAGCTATCTTCTGAAAAGTTTTTACGTTTTCGTAGAATATTGTAGCATCTACTCCGCAAGGCAACGTACGGTGCGTGGCGGAGGGTACCCTATACCACTGTCATTTCCTTTCTTGTTCCACTCGCAAATAGAGCGAGGGAAAAACAATCTATATGCCTCCGTATGGGCCCTAATTTCACGTTCTTACCTTCGTGGTCCTTACTTGCAGTGTATTTTGGCGGCAGTAGAATCATTCGGCTGCCAGTTTCAAATGCCGGTTCTCTAAATGTTCTCAATAGTGTTTCTCGAAAAGGACGTCTCCTTCCCTCCAGGGATTCCCATTTCATCTCCGTAACACTTACGTGTTGATAGAACCTGCCTGTAACTAATCTAGCAGCCCGCCTTTGAATTGCTTCGTCTTCCTTCAATCCGACCTGATATGGATCCCAAATACTTGAGCAGTACTGAAGAATCGGTCGTACCAGCGTCCTATATGTGGTCTGCTTTACAGGTGAACCACTCTTTCCTAAAATTCTCCCACTAAACCGAAGTTGACCATTTATCTCACATGTTCGTTCCACCTCATATCGCTTTGCAACGTTACGCCCAGATATTTAAACGACTTGGGTGTGTCAGACAGGAGACTGGTAATACTGTATCCCAAGATTACAGGTTCGTTCTTCCTACTCATCCGCATTAACTTTCACATTTCCACATTTAGGGCTAGCTGCCATTCATCACACCAACTGGAAATTTTGTCTTGGTCATCGTCCTACAGTCGTTCACCTTCGACACCATACCGTACACAACGGCATTATCAGCAAACTATCTCAGATTGCTGCCCACCCTGTCCGACAAATTATTTATGTATAAAGAGGATAACAGTGGTCGTGTCACACTTCCCTGAGGCATTCCTGACGATACCCTTGTCTCTGATGAACACTGGCCTCCACGAGAACATACTGGGTTCTACCATGTAAGAAGTCTTAAATCCGTGAACTTATTCCTTACGCTCGTTCCGTCGTTAACAGCCTGCAATGGGACACCGCGGTAATGCATCCAGAAAACTTTCGAATTTGTAGAACGAATATACAATTTTAATATTCCAGATGGTGCTAGGTTTGCATCACTTCACATCACGAATCTTTCTGCTAAAATACCAGTTGTTGAAGGTATTGGTATCATAAAAGCTAATTTGATTAGACACAAAATAATTAATCGAGGAGAAATTTCTGAGTTCACTGCATTATTGCTTGAGACCTACCTTGCTTTCATTTCATTTTCATTGAATGGAGAAACATATTTTCAACGAGATGGCCTTGCTATGGGAAATTCTTTAGCTAGTGCAGTTGCAGACATATTAGTAAATTACACAGAAACACAGTCCTTTAAAAATAATTCAGACATCGCTAGGAAGGTAGTTTATTATGACATATACGTCGACGATACTCTTATATAACGGGTCTAGATATGAATTAGATTGATTAACTGTTTTGCTAAATAACATGCTTCCAAAACTTTTGTTTACAGTTGAACACGAAACCCAAAAAAGTATCAGTTGCCCAGATATTACAATTACTAATCACGATTGCAAACATAAATTTGCAACTTACGGGAAGCCTGCAATAACTGATGTAGCTATTAATGCTAATTCATGTCATCTCCTGAAATATAAAACAGGTTTCTTCCAGACTATGATTCACAGCATTTTGAAACTGCCGTTGGAACCAGAAATGACTCAGAAAGAGATTAATATTTTTTATCAGATAGTTAAAGCAAATGACGTTAATGTTGATGATGTTCATCGATTATTCAGAAAGCTAGAAATATCGTATCAAAATTCGCTTCCGGCAAATGTTAACAATAACTATAAAATTACTGTAAAGAGTATTTATTAGGTACTATATCTGACAAATTAAATAAATTAGTTAAGAATACTGATTTACCTATAGCATTCACAACTAACAATACCATGCAGTATAAACTTAGACGCACCATTGAGAACCATTACAATAAGTACACAAAATCCAGAGTCTATAAAATAATCTGCTACAAATGGGACAACATTTATATTGGCAAACAGAGCGGAATTTTCAAATTAGATTCCGTGAACATACGTCAGAGGTGGAAAGTAGTAAATCTGTCTTTGGTCAACATATCTACAGTACAAAACAGTAGAATCTATTTCAGGCAATCTTATGATTCTTCATAATACCTCCCAAGAAAACTTTGCTCAATACATTATAAGAATTAGAAATTTATGTTTATCATAAAAGAAAGCCACTATGTTTGCTTAATGCACAGATTTCAGAGATATATCCTTTTTCGATCTCTTTGAGGAGTTACTCCAGGTTGATCATCTGGTTTGTTTGTTTATAGGTTTGCTATTTATTATGGCAAAAGTTTTTCCCGACTGTATCCTTTTTTTAGCGAGAGTCGTAGTCACCTTATTTATTGGCCATTTTTATACCAAGAGACTGACATAATTTTAATACACAACTCTGTTAAGTCAAGATATAGGTTCAGCAACAAACCACTCACATTGTTGTATACTCATATTTTTGTGCTATAGCTAATTACAGTGGTGATTCTAGTCAGTTTTAATGACTGAGAAATGACTGTTTATTCTCTGAATAGTGACTGGTATGTTTAAATACCTTTGGTTACTAATTTTAGCACATATTTCGTGCTGAGGACACTGTGTATACGTGAATATTGGTTTTGACAAAAGGACTAGCTCACTCCTTTTATATTTAAGGAACACTATTTATTTTCATTTTACAATTCATTGTGTAGCATTTGACTACCTAAGACGTAACAGCAGGTCACCATTTACTTCATAATGAATATACATTGGTGTTTTTGTTACCAGAGTACCAGTGACGCATTTTCCTAATCACTGTTACCTTACAAATGTCTAAGTTCCCATTGTGGGCATTTGATGTTGATGTCAAACGTTTATTTCAATTTGTTTTTATACTGTATTGTGTCCCGCCTACTGGCCAAATATGGGGTGCCTAGGAAACCAACTATCTCGGATCGCTAGACAACAATTGAAGCAAATCGTATTAGTAAATTTTATTACAAAAGGAAATGATCACAATACTTAACTCCATGAGATGCAGACGTGTCGCCAGCAAAGGACGAGAGAGAAACAAGAAATCCCTTCAGTATATAAAATGCGTAATACGTGAGAAGTAATACGGTTCGTAAGCCGCTGCTATACGAGGTGCATTCAAGTTCTAATGCCTCCGATTTTTTTTCAATTAACTACTCACCCGAAATCGATTAAACTGGCGTTACTTCTCGACGTAATCGCCCTGCAGACGTACACAGTTTTCACAACGCTGACGCCATGATTCCATGGAAGCGGCGAAGGCTTCTTTAGGAGTCTGACCACTGGAAAATCGCTGAGGCAATAGCAGCACGGCTGATGAATGTGCGGCCACGGAGAGAGTCTTTCATTGTTGGAAAAAGCCAAAAGTCACTAGGAGCCAGGTCAGGTGAGTAGGGAGCATGAGGAATCACTTCAAAGTTGTTATCACGAAGAAAGTGTTGCGTAGCGTTAGCTCGATGTGCGGGTGCGTTGTCTTGGTGAAACAGCACACGCGCAGCCCTTCCCGGACGTTTTTGTTGCAGTGCAGGAAGGAATTTGTTCTTCAAAACATTTTCGTAGGTTCAAATGGCTCTGAGCACTATGGGACGTAACTTCTGAGGTCATCAGTCCTCTAGAACTTAGAACTACTTAAACCTAACTAACCTAAGGACATCACACACATCCATGCCCGAGGGAGGATTCGAACCTGCGACCGTAGCGGTCTCGCGGTTCCTGACTGTAGCCCCTATAACCGCTCGGTCACCCTTGCTGGCCATTTTCGTAGGATGCACCTGTTACCGTAGTGCCCTTTGGAATGCAATGGGTAAGGATTACGCTCTCGCAGTCCCAGAACATGGACACCATCATTTTTTCAGCACTGGCTGTTACCCTAAATCCGTGTGCTTCCATTGAGCTGACTGGCGCTTTAAATCCGTGTGCTTCCATTGAGCTGACTGGCACTTTGTTTCTGGATTGAAAAATGGCATCCACATCTCATCCATTGTCACAACCGACGAAAAGAAAGTCCCATTCATGCTGTCCTTACGCGTCAACATTGCTCGGCAACATGCCACACGGGCAGCCATGTGGTCGTCCGTCAGCATTCGTGGCACCCACCTGGATGACACTTTAGCATTTTCAGGTCTTCATGCAGGATTGTGTGCACAGAACCCACAGAAATGCCAACTCTGGAGGCGATCTGTTCAACAGTCATTCGGTGATCTCCCAAAACAATTCTCTCCACTTTGTCGATCATGTAGTCATACCGGCTTGTGCGAGCCCGCTTCGGTTTGTTGCCACACGATGTTCTGCCTTCATTAAACTGTCGCACCCACGAACGCACTTTCGACACATCCATAACTCCATCACCACATATCTCCTTCAACTGTCGATGAATTTCAATTGGTTTCACACCACGCAAATTCAGAAAACGAATGATTGCACGCTGTTCAAGTAAGGAAAACGTCGCCATTTTAAGTATTTAAAACAGTTCTCATTCTCGCCGCTGACGGTAAAATTCCATCTGCTGTACGGTGCTGCCATCTCTGGGACGTATTGACAATGAACGCGGCCTCATTTTAAAACAAGGCGCATGTTTCTATCTCTTTCCAGTGTGGAGAAAAAAAATCGGAGGCCTTAGAACTTGAATGCACCTCGTACAAGTGCCTAATCTTGATTCCACTCTGAACTGCTACTCTTCAACTGGGCCGCGGACAGGTGGTGAAACGTTGATGTCCTCTTCATGTAGAGGCGCTGCCGTCGGGTTGTCGTCCTGGGGAGGGGTCGGTCAGCGTGCTACTGGCTGACGTCGTCTCTCTGCTCTAACGTTCCCGCCTGGCCTGCCGGAGCTTGACTTTACGCCGGAAGATGCTAGTACAAGTACCCGTACCAGTAACTATTGCATCTATTTTCCATTCTCCATTGGTTTATGACGGATGGGCTGCATATCCAGCTAGTCTTACACAATCTGATGTTGCCACAAAAGGGTCAAAAGAGTCATTGATATAATTTCGTATCCAAGACTGTTTTTATTCTGAAGTACTTATGGGTTATTCCTAAGTTAAGAGGTTGGCACAGGAGAGTAAACCAAAAGACTGATAAAGGAAAGCCAGGTACACCCTTGAATCCCCACAACTCTATCGGTAGGTCAACGATGTCCCTAGTTTACTCGTTCGTATTTCATAATTCGTCTACCTCCAACAGAGAATGGTGCAGGCCGCCATTACGAAAGGATTTATAGTATCTGTTTCCGCAGCAAGAAACCGCAGTATCGGGAAGCAATTCGGTGGTAATTTTTCTCGTTCTTTTTTTTTATTTGTAAGAGCAGCCAGCGTGTCGTTTGTACCTACAGCACAGTAATCGCGCACGCGACCCAGTGACACCCGGTGCGGCTAGCGGTCGTAACAGCCGGCCCGCTCTATCAGATCTCCAATGGGGATAGCGGCGTGCGCCCTTCGCGGCCGGGCAGGCTGTAAAACTCTGCGCGTGGGCGTAAACCGTGTGGCCGCAGCGGGAGGGGGAAGAGGAATGGCAAGGGGGGGGGGGGGGTGAGACGGGGTGGCGGAGATGTCGTAAACGCGGCGCCCTCCCACCCCAGCAAACACACAGCACTGCGGGGGCGGCGGTCTTTGCCTGGGTACGGCACTGTTCTGCTTCGTAGGGCGCTCCACCATTTCACCAGAAAAATCAAGGCACGATGCTTAAACAGACCTTTCCCTAAAACACGAGGGCCATTCAGTAAGTGATGCAAGAAATTTATTTCTCCTCCAATTTCGGTTGAGAAGCAGAATTTATTGTGGGACGTCGCTTCAGCACGGTTTCGGTAGATGGTGGCGGTATAAGCAGCCCTCGAAATGGCGTCTGTAAGAGAGATGAGATCCAAGCAGAGAGCTGTCATTGACTTTCTTTTGCGGGAAAACCGGAGCACCACAGGTATTCATAGGCGCTTCCGGAATGTCTACAAGGCAGTGAACAAAAGCGCGGTGAGTCGTTGAGCGTGGCTTCTATCATCATTGTAACCAGGTCACGCTAACTGGCCCGCGATCTGGCCAATTGCACACAGCTGTGGCCCCTGCAGTGTTGGTCTTCAGAATCTCGTCGCCACAGAAATGCAAACGAAATACTCCTTCTTCCACGACACCGTTAGGCCTCACACAGGTCTGTGCACCCCAGAGGAGAGGGCACGAAACTTTATTGGACTGTTCTCCCAGAACCAACCTACAGCCCGGATCTCGCACCTTCTGACGTCCTTGAATTTTCTCATTTTGAGAACACTGAATGGAGAACTGTTTTAATAGTTAAAAAAAACTTTCAACAGACAATACCACATAAAATATTTGTTTATTTAAGACAACCTGTTTCAACAGACTATGCTGTCACCTTCAGATCTTAAAATCTTTTGTTGTACAA
Source organism: Schistocerca piceifrons (assembly GCF_021461385.2). Lineage (NCBI taxonomy): Eukaryota > Metazoa > Arthropoda > Insecta > Orthoptera > Acrididae > Schistocerca > Schistocerca piceifrons. The sequence goes on along the minus strand of NC_060139.1, from coordinate 1,019,568,709 downwards.
AATGTTCATTTTATGCTAAACCTCATGCACACGATGTCAGCTGATAAAAATTAGCCTATTATAAAAGGTTTGTCATCGCTAAAATATTTAAAAACAAAAAGCACCTTTTGCGAAAGCCAATGCCCATATCCATGGAGACAATTATTGAACTACATGAAAAAAAAAACGTAAATTAGTTGCAAACTACAGCGTGCACAAACTTTATTCATCATGTAATCGTCGCTACAGGTATTCGGATTTAGGTTATGACACGTTCGATATGCCTGTCATCAATGGCGATGACGTTGCGCTGACGAATAGCGAAATTCTGCACGACCCGCCGAAGTGTCGGAACATCGATGCTGTCGATGACCTCTTGAGTGCCCGTTTTCAGTTCAGAAACCGTTCTGGGGTTATTGCTGTACATCTTGTCTTTAATACAGCCCCACAAGAACGAGTCCCATGTGTTCAAATCCGAAGAATATGGCGGCCAATCGAGGGCCATGCCAGTGGCCTCTGGGTACCCCGAAGGGAGAATGCGGCCCCCGAAGCGCTCTTCCAGGATATCAAACACTCTCCTGCTTCGATGGGATCGAGCTCCGTCTTGCATGAACCACATCTTGCCGAAATCCGGGTCACTTTGGGTAATGGGGATAAAATCGCCTTCCTAAACCTTCACGTACCGTTTGGTAGTCACCGTGCCATCAAGGATTATCGCACCGATTATTCCGTGACTGAACATTGCACACAGCAGTCACCCATTGAAAGTGAAGAGATTTCTCAATCGCGAAATGCGGATTCTCAGCCTCTCAAATGCGCCAATTTTGCTTATTGATGAACCCATACAAATGAAAATGGGCTTCATCTCTAAACCAAACCCCACGCGCAAACTAATTCTCACCGTGCCCGACGGCCAACCGTGCAATTTGAACATTCTAACGCAAGCCGTTCAGAATTACGATTTTATTTCATGTAGTTCAATAACTGTTACCCTGTGCATATCGCTCACACATGTTTGTTGTATCATACCAACACCATAAGCGCATCCGCTTACGTATGTTGGACGTATTCTCAAAGAATATCTAAACAGCTGTGCTACTGTGTACAGTGTTTGTAAGATGTAACAAGCATATGTAAGCAATATGTATACAGATACGGTCTTTTGCATGAGGTGCTTTGTTTTTAAATATTTTTGCGAAGATAAACCTTTTAGAATGTGCTGATTTTCATCAGCTTGACATCTTGTGCGTGAGTTCAGCTTAAAATGAACAGCCGGCCGAAGTGGCCGTGCGGTTAAAGGCGCTAAAGTCTGGAACCGCAAGACCGCTACGGTCGCAGGTTCGAATCCTGCCTCGGGCATGGATGTTTGTGATGTCCTTAGGTTAGTTAGGTTTAACTAGTTCTAAGTTCTAAGTTCTAGGGGACTAATGACCTCATCAGTTGAGTCCCATAGTGCTCAGACCCATTTGAGCCATTTTTTAAAATGAACACGTTTTAAAACAGAAAATTTTAAGACCTGAAGATGGCAGCATAATCTGTTGAAACCGACCGTCTTAAATAGAGACATATTTTATGCGATCTTGACTGCTGAATTGTTGTTATTTTTGACTTCCATCTGTTTCTTCCAATGAAGAATGCACTGCTCAGGAACCAGAACGTGGATGATGGGGAGGTTATTCATGCACCAAGACTTTGGCTTCGACGTCAACCAGTGGAGTGGTAGTAAACGGGCATACAGGCCCTCCCAATAAGTTGGCGTAAGGCCGTCACATTGAAAGGGGGAAAATTACGTTGTAGAATAGGGTTTCGTAGCCATAACAGTGTGGAGTAATATGATGTATTTGTTTCCTGAAGAAACCCAACTTGCTTTCAGAAAAAAAGTGATGCTTTACTTATTTTACGTGCCTCGTATAATATGTGTTACGGGCAAAGAAAATGTCTCAGACTACAATGAAACGCTCTTGATTTTGTTACATCACTAGCGACCGTCCCTGGCTCCACAGGGGTAGCAGTAATCTACGGCCATATGATCTTGAAATGCGTCAGATTGTAGCCAGCGCTTTGTTTCACTCTTTTACACCCAGAAACAGTAATTGCGTGATATTATAGGGGAGTTTCTTTCGTGATATCTAATGTTTATGCAACATAGAGCAGTATTATCTGTGGAAGCTGTGATTATTGTTGAGGAATTATTTTTTCTTTTAATTCTAAAATACGTTATAAGTTCATTTCTTTGGTAATTAGCGGGGAGTGGTGTTGCGTGGCCCAGCGGTTTCCGCTGCTCACAACTGGCGAGGTTAGTTGTCGGTCGTGGGCCGGGGAAGGGTGGGAGAAGGTGGAGGGGTGAAGACACACAATTCCGTTCTAAGCGCCTCAGCCAATTCCCTACGGCCGAGGGCGGCGCGAGCCATTGACCGTATTAGCGACACTCATGGAGGTTGGTGCCTCCGGTCTAAAAGTTCAGTGGCTGCCCTCAGATCTCTCCACAGTAGCGAATATGAACACGGACTTAGATTCTCCATAAGGCGGTTACACATCCACGTAGTGCTGTGCACCAAGGAATGATAACATCTCGCTGTAGCGTCTGAGACACAGGACGCCTCCGTAGGCAAGTCTTTGTACCGTGCCACTGGCACTGCGGTCGTAAACATTGCGAAAGGAAAGTTAGAAAAAGTTTTGGCAGGACGGCTATTGGTTGATAAGTATTTTCAATTTTTAGGAGTGGTGATTTAGCATATGTCTGCGCTCGCAGCTTTTTGGAATGGCGACTTGTCATAGGTCGGCACTCGCAATTTTCCAAAAAGTGGCGCCGAATATTTTAGAATAAAGTGGTTAGGAGAATTCTGTCTGGGAGAGTAAGGGACGCGGCCTCAGATTGGCTTAAACTGCAGTTTTGGTGGGCTCATTCCGTGAGGGAGTGGAGATCACGAATTTCTTGGCATTCGGTTTCACGCGTTCTGGCTAGGTACTTCAGAAGTCTCATTTGGTTCTGTGACCTTTCTTCACCTCTTCTCATAGGATTCGTGGCCAAGCGGAGTACGAAAATCGTGCAGGATAATGGGTAGGGTTTTTCATATTAATTGACCATTCACCTTTAAGGTGACGTCTTGGTTATGACTTTACCTTTTGGGGTTCTTATTCTTTTACCCACTAATCTTCCAATGTAAACATCACAACAAATTTAATTTCACGAATATAAATTCAGCTAGCACGAATGGACGTGGCCCTTATCAATTCGGCTTACTCCGTTAGAGTATTTCCGTTCCCGTATTTCCGTGTAACCCACGACAATTATGAGTTGGTATGAATATCGGCACTCATTTTCTCCAAATGATTTAGTTGATTCAGTGTTTATTCTAAGCATTATTATATGAATTCTCAGTCAATATATGTCCATGATTGGCAAACTCTTGTTGTATTATGGTAGTTGATAGTCTCCATCATTACTTAGAAGTTATTAATTTTTATCGGGACTTACAGGTACAGTTCACGAGCCAGCGCCACCCTTCTTTCTGTTCCCTTGTGCGGAGCTAATTTCCATACATCTGGAGCGTTGTGGGCGATTTAAACCCGAAGAGAGTATACTCAGTGTATGCCAGTGGCAAATCTGATTGAGTGTGTCTAGTCACAGTGGCGGCTTGCAACGTGCATGGAGCAGCACTAATTCTGCCTACGATCCTCTGTGTATAGCTATGAATAAAATCTAGGCAACATTATTAGGTAACTATTACCTTGGTCATCGTGCTTGCGCAGAAATTCAGACAATAATTGTTGAATATAGCATCCAGAATAAGCCCTTCGAAGCTTTTAAACCAATTTTTCAAAACACTATAACCCATCTAATCCGACATTGAATAAAATATCTTATTTCCTAGTTAAAATGTTTCTTTGTATACCACATACATCAAAACAAGTTCTGCATCACCCCGGTTCCCAGAACTCCTGAAGACAGGCGTTGACTGTGGATACTGTATCACAAACACCGTCCCTTTGGCTGTTCAAAGATATCACTAAACCCGCCAAAAGATGTAAATAACCATGCATGAGCAGGGTCCGACAGCCGATCAGTTCCACTCCTTCCACCAGGAAGGAGTTATACGGCTCGTGTTGACTGTAGTTCAACCATGCTTAGAAAGTCAATACCACGGTTCGATCGCGTCCGCATTGTTACTTTGTGCCACGAAGCGCTCTCAGCAAGGCAAGTGTCCAGGCGTCTCGGAGTGAAGCAAAGCGATGTTGTTCGGACATGGATGAGATACAGAGAGACAGGAACTGTCAATAACATGCTTCGCTCAGGCCGTCCAAGGGTTACTACTACAAAGAATGACCGCTACCTACGGCTTATGCCTCGGAGGAACCCTGACAGCAGCGCCACCATGTTGAATAATGCTTTTCGTGCAACCACAGGACGTCGTGTTATGACTCAAACTGTGCGCAACAGGCTGCATGATGAGCAACGTCACTCCCGACGTTCATGGCGAGGTCCATCTTTGCAACCACGTCACCATGCAACGCGGTACAAGACGAGCCCAACAAGATGCCACAAGGAACGCTCAGGATTGGCGTCACGTTCTCTTCACCGATGAGCGTCGCATATTCCTTCAACCAGACAACCGTCGGAGACGTGTTTCTAGGCAACCCGGTCACGCTGAACGCCTTACACACACTGTCCAGCAAGTGCAGCAAGGTGGAGGTTCCCTGCTGTTTTAGGGTGGCATTATGTGGGGCCGACGTACGCCGCTGGTGGTCATGGAAGGCGCCGTAACAACTTTACGATACGTGAATGCCATCCTCCGGCCGATGTGCAACCATATCGGCAGCATATTGGTGAGCCGTTCGTCTTCATGGACGACAATTCGCGTCCCCATAGTGCACTTCTTGTGAATGACTTCCTTCAGCATAACGGCATCGCTCGATTAGAAAACGGCTCTGAGCACTATGGGACTTAAAATCTATGGTCATCAGCCCCCTAGAACTTAGAACTACTTAAACCTAACTAACCTAAGGACATCACACAACACCCAGCCATCACGAGGCAGAGAAAATCCCTGACCCCGCCGGGAATCGAACCCGGGAACCCGGGCGCGGGAAGCGAGAACGCTACCGCACGACCACGATCGCTCGATTAGAGTGGCCAGCACATTCTCCAGACGTGAACCTGCATGGGATAGATTGAAAAGGGCTGTTTATGGACGATGTGACCCACCAACCACTCTGAGGGCTCAACGCCGGATCACCGTTGAGGAGTGGGACAGTTTGCACTAACAGTGCCTTGATGAACTTGTGGAAAGTATGCCACAATGAATGCGGGCATGCATCAATGCAAGAGAACGTGCTACTGGGTACAGTGTGTACTACTGTGGACCACCACCTCTGAAGGTCTCGCTGTGTGGTGGTACAACACGCAACGTGTGGATTTCATGAGCAACTAATGTTGATCTCTATTCCAATTTTCTTTACAGGTTCTGGAACTCTCGGGAGCGAGGTGATGCAAAACTTTTTTTGATGCGTGTACGTTAATAGCCTCTTCCGCATTAAGTACAAAAATGAACATATTGAGTTTTGATGTCACACCTTACAGGGTCACTGTCCATGTAAAAGACACTGCACCTTTGGGGCAATTTCATCATTGTTCAGTGTCTGGTCTTTGCTCTGTTGTCCCACCAAAGGTGAGTTTAATGGAGAACTAGAGTCATCTGAACTGGAAAGTTAACTCTGTGGGTATCATTTGTACTCCTGGTGACGCAGATCACACATTGTTCTCTCCAATTCTTCTTTTATCGACATCAAAACCTCCCCCCAGAACAGAGTGCAATCCTGCAAACATTTACCAGTATTACTTTGCTTTGGAAAATTACAGACGACGGAGGTACCGTCACCCTATAACGTAAGGGAAGCATGCATGCGGAACAATTAAATCGACCACCTTATAAAAGTTTGGCAACAAAACAATGCCAGACGTCGCGGTAGCGAGAGCACTTTTTCCACAAGGTCTCCCGTTTGCAAGTAGCAAAATAAATTAAAAATAACTACAGTGTCTCCAGACGCATCTAAAAAAGTACGTTTTCCTTCATTGTTTATTGGTTAGGCTATTATTTATCAGAAGCGGGCCGAGCTGTCATGTCAGTGTTCACTGTTATTTGATCTGTCTTCCTTCTGTTTGCTGTGTACGGACGCCGGTGTCCCCATGATATTCGAAGAGCAATGTGGTTCCAAGACCAGGTAGGCACTTTGATTCACTGGCCGATAACTCATTATAATGTGTTTCAGTGTTAACCTTATGAATCCGTAGTGCTCGTGACCCTTTAGCCAAAGCGCAGTGTTCCAGAAGAAAGGTTAGTATGAATGTTGGGGATGGGCATTAGTAAGTGCGTCACCCCTCCTTGTCCGCCTTCCCTCAATTTTTCTGATTTTTAGAGTAAATGATAAGTCGTGCAATTTTCAATTGGAGGTGCAGGGAAATGCAATGGTATTACCAGTTAACAGTTAATTGTTCATGTCAGAATGTGTGTCTAGTTTGCTATTTTACTGGCCTATTCATGATTTGCTTTTGTTGTTCTGGATTCCTTGAAGCTGATGCTAGAGGCTTATGCTGTCTAATTAATTATATAGTGCATCTATTCTATTTAAGTAACTCAGAAAAATTTTAGTCAGTTCCCGGACGCATTTCTTGATTCCGAACCGCCATGAACTTACGTGTGCACGGATGAGCTATGAACGTCATGCAAGTGTCCTCTGGCTGCCTTAATGGTTTGCTAAAAACCAAAAACTTTATGATATTGCTATTTTATTGCAGAAATATTTTTTTAAGAAACGTTTATAGCTGGGTTCTTAAATCTTTTGGTTAACTTACTAAAAAGATAGTTTAGTTTTCATGGTTTTTGGTAAGAACTCAGATTAATTAAATTATATCCTAAGAGTTACTTATTTGATGAACTGCTCTGTGTTGGAATTCTGTCTAATTAAAGTTATTTTTACTGCAGACAACTGCCGTCAATAATCTTTCCTGCTTCATTCTTCGTACGTGTTTCTCAGGATCGGGCCCCACTTACACCCGTCAGCTGCGCAGCCGCACTACTTAATGTTACTGTGAAAGTTAAGTTTATACTTGGAATAATTCTGAATTTATATTCGTTGGCTTATGACCTTCACCTTAAGCAAATTACGATGTGTTCTGGGATTCCAACATATACCGTAATCAGCTGTAACTTAATGATTCTCGTGTTATCGTAAATTCTGTTAACTCTTCAATTGATGTGTGTTTCTGAGTTTATCATCTTTTATTCTCACCATTTGGTAATTAACGGACTTTTTTTTGTGGCGGCGTTCGTAGCGACAAGCAATTCGCTGTAGAAACGGCTTACGAAGTCACCGCCACACTTTTAATAGCGGGCCGACCGGTCCGCTGGAACAGTGAACAGAAAGATGGAAACCCAAACACTGATTAAATAAAAGCCGGTACTTATCTTTATTAACGAAGATACAGAAACAGTAGTGAACTCCGTGTCTACAGAAATCTGTCTAGTTCGAGTCGGAGCGGCTAGGTCAGCGTCGGCTGACGACAAACAACTCTGCTGCGATGAACACACAACTGACTAGCAAGTACACAATTCGGTGGCGAGTATACAACTGAGCGGCGAATACAGAACTGTTCTAGCGCTCGCGACTCCAGCGCTTAAGAAACCAGAAGCCAGCGGTGGCGCGCGCAGACTTGCGGCGATTTCCTGTCTCGCTGGCGCTGCTTATGCGGACGGCGTCCGGACTTTGATGCTGCCAACCTTTTGGCAGCGGGCTCGGGTGGCATTACTGGCTAGGATATAACACTTTTCATCTGTTCTGGTACTGTTGTTTAGATTTACGCCTGCCTTTATTACGACTTTAAACTTATTCCACTTCGTGTCTTATATAGGGCGGATCTTGCCTTAAAGAATATTAAGTCGCCTTGGGTTAAAGTTAACTTTAAATTTTCTGTAAATTAATTAAATTGGCATTGAATTTCAAATGAGAGTCCCATTGCTTGGCCCTTTAATTAATTAAACTTAATAGGCTACTATGTGATTGAAACAGTGTAAAATAAATTTGTGTTCTTCCAGTGAATGAAGTGTGTATAATCCGCACTGGTCAAGCCCTTCCCGGTTTTCCTGCTCTTTTTGCCTGGTATAGTGGCATGGACTCAATAAATCGTTGGTAGTCCCTGCAGAAATCTTGAGCCATGCCGCCAGTAGCAGAACAGAGTATGTTCTGCCCCATTCTCCATCGTTGCCAAATTTATTCAAGATGGTGGATCCAAGATGGCGGCGATAGATATGGCAATAACACACTGACGTCATGATGGGAGATTCAAATTTTCGTGGGAAGGTAGGTCAGATGGGCTACCTCCACTAACCTAACCCCCTCCCCTCCCCCCCTCCCCACCCTCTCCCCCTGAAAATGGTGGAAAGTTAAAATTAAAGCAGACACCTGGCTACCCCCACAAACATAAGAAAATGATGGAAAAAGAGGTCACTTGGGTTACCTCCACTAACCTACGTCATCCGTCTGCCACCTCTTCCTAGGAATTGGCGGAAAAGGACTAAGCCTATGCTGAGTAGGCTATCAGTGTCTTCACCATGAGGTCTTGAGTCCAACTGACCTAATACACAGTACTGCTGGCAGAGTGCACTTTCATCCCATAGTGGGTCTGGGGAAAAAATGGTGGGAAAATGACTCAGCCTGTGCTGGGCTGCTGGAGAGAGGAAGAAGTGATCTTTATTTGTTTTGGAACAATTTATTTAGGCACGGATTACACATAGTTAATTTAAAACACTGATACAAAACACTCGCCCTAACATGCTTGGCGTCACAGTAAATAGTCTGCAGAACTGCAAACTACTCATAAATAAGAGATGCAAAAAACTAGTAAATTACCGAAATTATGCACTACACAACACACAGACCTGCAAACTACTCGTAAATTACCGATATACTGCATGTATAACGCTCTGCAAACATGCTTGCTAATTGCAAACTCTCAGAATAATGCACTGAACAGCCTACAGAACTGCAAACTACTCGTAAATCACCGAAATACTGCAGTTCACTGATATTCAGACATTCCCACTAATTGTAAACTGTTGAAATAATACATACAATTTATTTAGACACGGATTTCTCTTACTTCATTTATTACACAAATTTTATTCACCTACTTTCACCTATTAATATTTACCTATGTCCTTTATAACAAAATAATCACTGTGGCATGCTTCAGGTCACAGTCAACAGTCTACAGACCTGAAAACTACTCGTAAATCACCGAAATAACGCAGTACTCTGATGTGCAAAGACGCAAACAACTTGTAAATTGTCAAAATAATACATGAAAAGGCTCTGCAAACACGCTTGTTAATCGTCAACTGTCGAATTCATGCATTTCACAGCCTACAAACCTGTTCACAAAATCATTCGTCAGACAGTAAAATCACTCGTAAATAGCCGACCGCGGTGGCCGTGCGGTTCTAGGCGCTGCAGTCCAGAACCAGAGGACTGCTACGGTCGCAGGTTCGAATCCTGCCTCGAGCATGATGTGTGTGATGTCCTTAGGTTGGTTAGGTTTAAGTAGTTCTAAGTTCTAGGGGACTGATGACCTAAGATGTTAAGTCCCATAGTGCTCAGAGCCATTTGAGCCACTCGTAAATCACCGAAATAATGCGTATATAACTCCCTGCCAACACGCTCACAGCGCCTAAACATCCGAAAGTAATGTTCTGCACAAACACTCAGTGCACATAAAAAACGCTTTCGAACTATAGTCAACTGCTACGTATCAACAAACTGCTCCCCTACAGAACTCCAAGGTGCGCACGCCGGGCAGCGTGCTCACGCTAGACCCATATGCGAGACGCCTCTGGGCACACGTGTTTACTGTTGCTGGCGCGATACCTATGGATTCTCACGTGACAGGCCGTGATATAGAAATCTGCTACAGAATAACATCGACTGCTTTCTCCCTAGCGATCCTAACACGATGTGCAAGCTGCATCTAGCCGTGCATTCAGGATTTGCTTCCCAGTGTGGCTGACGCATCGCCATGAAATGTCTGCGTGGTGACTCACCATCACAAACACTTCTAAAAGGTTCTCAGTGATATACTGATGTCACGTGGCTATGTAAAATAGAAGCCAAGTCGACGTCTCGGATATTGTATGATGTCCCAGAAATAGTTAACAGTCGCTTTTGTAGGAGCTTTTGTGATCTCCCAGCATATCTGCATGGAAAATTTTGTCCTAACAGGACTTGTTCACGAAAATAGCGCAGAATAACACCTACTGCTCTCTCCATCACAATCCTAATGTGGCATCCCGTCCATCTGGAGTTACCCTTCCTTCAAATGGTTACATCCTGCTTTCAACAAACATCTCCGAAGCCAACCGTTTTCACCGATATGTAGAGGCTCCTAAGTCCCAACACAAAGGTTGTCTTGTGGATGAATGGATCATTAGGACTGGCTCTTATTGAATTTACCCACCGAATTACATCTCCAGTGTGGAAGCACCGTCCGCGTTTTTTTTTTTTCTTTCTACAGACGAGACTTTCAGTGGCAAGAAATTATTTTGTACAGATCACCATATTACACCGACAATTACTCCCTGAAAAGTGCCCTACAGATCGCAAATACAGAGAGAGTGTTACTCAATTCCGCTGCTTGCCACTGAGGTCATGAGCTTGTATGTTAGAGCGTGAAACAAATCTCCAACCCAGCAATATAATATAGCGTATCGTGTCGATGTAGTAAACATACAAAATTGCCCATGTTACATCATTCATACAGCTATTGGCCGACAGACACTCATACATATACTGTGAAGACAGACAGCACAAGCACATGCGCAGCAGGTGTACTCCTCACTGCACTAGATATTTGCTGTGAGGTCGGGCGGTCATCCACTCCAGGCATTTGACCACAGCGATCTCAGCGGACCAAAGTCAGTCTCAGAACAGTTCTACAAATTTGGGGTCAGATCACCTTGGCACAAAAGCATTACTACTTCGTCCCCGACCTGCTTACTTGCTTGCTTGCTTTTCTACAACAATCTCCAGACTCTGGAATTACAAGACCATATGTAATCCCGCATGGTTTCCCAGAATATCATACCATTTTTTGCAGTACTTCTCAATATCAAGCACATAGCAATATCGCTTGCATAGCAGTATCGCTCGCACAACATGATTCCAAATATCTTGCCTGGAAATTATTTCTCTAGAAACAATAAACTTTAGTGAGATGGAGTGTGCTGCAAACCACTGAGTAACTAGAAACTTGTCCCATCTGCGAAGACCTTTACATGGAAACTCGAAAAAAGATAATTTCTACTCGCGAATACCAATGTCGGTTATGTAACAGATTCCAAATCATCCCTATAATTTACAAAGTCTACTAAGGTGTTTCTCGTGTCTACAGAACCAGCAAACGTGTATTCCACCTATGTTTCACCTGATAGACGCACACACACCACAATCTGTGTTCCCTCAACTAAATACAGGTGGGAAATGTGCAGAAGCAGTCAACCAGAACAATTTACATGGGAGGGAATAGTTGTCCAGTGCGAACACACATCCATATTGAATCTTCTCAAATTTCCATCCGATCACGAAATCTGCTCAACACTTACTAAGTATTAGTTCGCTATTCGGCGTCCATTTGGACGGCTCCAGTCAGTAACGGGAAATCTGAATCATTCCCGCCACAGGCCACTGGCGCTGCACAGCAAACCCGCATAGGCAGACTCATCCCTGTAAATCGGTCATATTTACATTTGATCGCTATACTTACAATTAAATTTTACGATTCCGGTCTCAGTTGAATAACTTTCAACAATGAGCAAAGTATGGGAAATACACCCTGCTGACGGCTGTGGCTGTGGAAACAGAAATATCTGTAACATTCTTATGACTGCGCATACTCTTCCCTTTGCTACCTATGCATTCCACGTCAAATCCATACATTCCTTACAACTGGACATAGTCATTTCCTCAGCTCATGTCAGAACACAAACACATATTTTATAAGCCTGATGCTCAAAGTCAACAACCTATCACACATCCCCTAACTCTAAGTAAAATACTTCGACAGTAACTGATTGCTAGCCATACTAAATAATACTGACTGAAAATCAACGATGGGTGGTCATGTCTCCTAAGTTTTCTTGCGAGTCGTATCACTGTGTCTTAGAAAGACAGGCGTAATCGTCTTACAAACAACCAGATGTTAAAAAACATAACCATATTACCATCACAAGCGGTCATGGTCCACCAGGTGCATACAAGTGTCCATGTTAAAAGCTGTACAGGCTTTATAAATCTACATATGGCATTATCTCTGAATGAAGTGGTTTTTTCCAGACAAATACCATGACACTGAATACAGACGGTGATCGCCGGAGTGTATAGTGTCAGACCAACAGTGTGGTTACCCGTCGCCGACGGTGGAATCTCGTAATAAAATTACCGAATTTTGAAAGTGATTCGGCTGAAGAGCGTGGAATGAAGACGGTATTTTCTACTCCCTCACACCGCCAGCACTAGATATGCCTCCAGTGTCCGTAATGCAGTCTGTCTCGATGCCATGTCAGAAGTTCGGTAATATCGATTCTGTTATAGGCGATGGTTGATTGAGAAGGATCACAGACAGTGGTGTATGGTATGCTGATTGAGGTCTTAAGAAATGTACACTAGCTTTTTAGATCTCTAGTGCTACGCTTTCAGTAGAAGTGCTGTCTGGAATTTAGAATCAAGTCTATCCATTCAACCACATATCTGCATTAGATCCTATGGAGAAGTCCTTTAATGATTAGAGCCACTAGTGAATCATATTTCTGGCACTCTATGGATCTTGCAGCTGCCCCTCAGACTCTGCGTTATCAACCCTGCACCTTTACGCATGTGATCATTCCGATGTAAGTCGGAACTGAGTAGATGTCGTAGAAACCTATATCTACCACCTTCTGCAAACCGTGTAGAAACAGGCTAAGCTGAGTTTACACGAGGTAGTATAATAGACAGTACGGGAACTGGGGGAAGGATATGGATTTTGCTACTGTTTTGTGTGCTTCTCCAAACTACAAACATGTACTACAGCTCCGCATGCCCCTGGGCCCATTCATGTCTATCACCCCAATGTTCTTTCATCGTTATTTTGTACCATACAACAGAGAAAAATTACTATATTTACAAGGAAATTTAGAAGGCGGAACATGATGTTATGTCATAATCGCATGGGTAGGAATGACATAAGGAAATCGATAGAATTGGGGAAAATACATATAAATTGAGGGAATATACACCGAAATGTGTGGGAATTGAGGAAGTACTAGCATGTCTCCTGGTTGACGCAGGATAGTTCGTACATGCGAGCAAGTATTCGACAGCAAGAGGAATCCGAGAAAACGCATAAATGGAAGCGAAGGGAATCAGGGAAACACACTTTTTCCGTGAAGACAGTATTCTAAATGGTTCAAATGGCTCTGAGCACTATGGGACTTAACATCTATGGTCATCAGTCCCCTAGAACTTAGAACTACTTAAACCTAACTAACCTAAGGACATCACACACATCCATGCCCGAGGAAGGATTCGAACCTGCGACCGTAGCGGTCACGCGGTTCCAGACTGAAGCGCCTAGAACCGCACGGCCACACCGGCCGGCTCAGTATGCTATTGTATGTGTATTGAGGAAACAGTGATACACGCTAGTTGACTAATATATTTGACGCTTTTGAGGAAGACAGAGAGCCATCTGACTCTAAACTTACTTGCACCTGCGTTAAAGGATGACAGAGTGGATAGAGTGGTCGGTTAAAATGGAGTAGCAACGAAGTAAGATTTAATGGTAGACTGATGATGCATTCTAGAGAGGGAGAAGTTGCTGCATGTCATTTGACCATTTTTTCCTGATGTTCTGTCAGGATGCAACAGTTGTGTGAAATAGCCTGCGCTCGACTCGTATTCAACTGCGTGTCCTGTGTGGGTCTTAGAGCAGGGTCTACTTGCGATCGTTAACAGTAAACCTACCGGTCATCAGAAGATGTGTGATGAAACGTCGCACATTCCTCTAAACAAACGAAGATTTATGCGATGTACTCCATTCCCCTGTCGAATCTTGGGTGTGAAGTCGATACTTCAGGTTCATAATTAAGTTAGCGATAGGTAAACTTGTTGTAGCTGGGATTCACAGTCATACAGAATTTTTTGAAGGACATCATCTTTCCGCCAGTGACTGCTGTCAGTTTTTATTACACTATTGCGTTTTCAGGTGTATTTGACAGTATTGACAACGACATACAAATGTATCAGCTTACATTTCGTTGACGTGGCTTAAAGCCATAATACACTCCTGGAAATGGAAAAAAGAACACATTGACACCGGTGTGTCAGACCCACCATACTTGCTCCGGACACTGCGAGAGGGCTGTACAAGCAATGATCACACGCACGGCACAGCGGACACACCAGGAACCGCGGTGTTGGCCGTCGAATGGCGCTAGCTGCGCAGCATTTGTGCACCGCCGCCGTCAGTGTCAGCCAGTTTGCCGTGGCATACGGAGCTCCATCGCAGTCTTTAACACTGGTAGCATGCCGCGACAGCGTGGACGTGAACCGTATGTGCAGTTGACGGACTTTGAGCGAGGGCGTATAGTGGGCATGCGGGAGGCCGGGTGGACGTACCGCCGAATTGCTCAACACGTGGGGTGTGAGGTCTCCACAGTACATCGATGTTGTCGCCAGTGGTCGGCGGAAGGTGCACGTGCCCGTCGACCTGGGACCGGACCGCAGCGACGCATGGATGCACGCCAAGACCGTAGGATCCTGCGCAGTGCCGTAGGGGACCGCACCGCCACTTCCCAGCAAATTAGGGACACTGTTGCTCCTGGGGTATCGGCGAGGACCATTCGCAACCGTCCCCATGAAGCTGGGCTACGGTCCCGCACACCGTTAGGCCGTCTTCCGCTCACGCCCCAACATCGTGCAGCCCGCCTCCAGTGGTGTCGCGACAGGCGTGAATGGAGGGACGAATGGAGACGTGTCGTCTTCAGCGATGAGAGTCGCTTCTGCCTTGGTGCCAATGATGGTCGTATGCGTGTTTGGCGCCGTGCAGGTGAGCGCCACAATCAGGACTGAATACGACCGAGGCACACAGGGCCAACACCCGGCATCATGATGTGGGGAGCGATCTCCTACACTGGCCGTACACCACTGGTGATCGTCGAGGGGACACTGAATAGTGCACGGTACATCCAAACCGTCATCGAACCCATCGTTCTACCATTCCTAGACCGGCAAGGGAACTTGCTGTTCCAACAGGACAATGCACGTCCGCATGTATCCCGTGCCACCCAACGTGTTCTAGAAGGTGTAAGTCAACTACCCTGGCCAGCAAGATCTCCGGATCTGTCCCCCATTGAGCATGTTTGGGACTGGATGAAGCGTCGTCTCACGCGGTCTGCACGTCCAGCACGAACGCTGGTCCAACTGAGGCGCCAGGTGGAAATGGCATGGCAAGCCGTTCCACAGGACTACATCCAGCATCTCTACGATCGTCTCCATGGGAGAATAGCAGCCTGCATTGCTGCGAAAGGTGGATATACACTGTACTAGTGCCGACATTGTGCATGTTCTGTTGCCTGTGTCTATGTGCCTGTGGTTCTGTCAGTGTGATCATGTGATGTATCTGACCCCAGGAATGTGTCAATAAAGTTTCCCCTTCCTGGGACAATGAATTCACGGTGTTCTTATTTCAATTTCCAGGAGTGTATCAGCACTTGGTAATGGCCTAAGGCCGAAATTGCAATAGTGTAATAAAAACTTATGTCACTTGCGGAAAGATGATGTCCTTCAAAGAATTACCGACAGGTGTTTGTGACACACTGCAATCCCCTTATATACATCTGCTGGACAGATGTGCTATTTACAGAGTTAGTGGCGGCATTACTTGTAAATTCACATGTCACACGCTGCCGATATGTATTTATCTGTTTTCTTGTAATAGGTATTCTTCGTTACTAACGATCATTTTATATAGAACTGATGTGGGCGTGGTATAATTTCTGAACTATTATCGGATGTGAACAGTGGACGCTATACATATCTGGAAAGCTCTATACTGCATGTATCACACAGAGCCACTGTTTTAAGGAAGTAGTTTTTTTCGTTTTACAGTTTGTTACCATAGCTTATCGTTGTAAAACCTGCAGGAAGGAGGTAGGTCATGCACTGGAAATACATTTCTTACATTGGAATATTGACAGCGCTGCATTCCACATGACTGATAAGTCGGAAACTCAAGAGGTTTAGCATTATAGCCTGTTTTAAGCGCAGAACTGTGTAGCCTTAGGAGTGCGTTTCTTTACGTTCTTTCTTACCAATATCCTCCTGGTACTAATCCCAGACACTAGAACGATACGTTAAAATTGATAGCCGGCCGAAGTGGCCGTGCGGTTAAAGGCGCTGCAGTCTGGAACCGCAAGACCGCTACGGTCGCAGGTTCGAATCCTGCCTCGGGCATGGATGTTTGTGATGTCCTTAGGTTAGTTAGGTATAACTAGTTCTAAGTTCTAGGGGACTAATGACCTCAGCAGTTGAGTCCCATAGTGCTCAAAGCCATTAAAATTGATAGCATTGTTGCGTCACGTGAAATGCATCGACCTCAATCTGTCTGGAGCTCCATAATACATAAAAATCACCTATTTCTTGTTCCCCTTAACTGCCTGCTATTACATCACAACACTTTAAAATCCGTTACTATACATCGATAAAGAGTGCTTACCTCCTCAACATGGATGCTTCTGGAAGAATGTTGTGCACTTGGAAGGGTGAGCACTAGGCAACGTCAATTCACTCACGAGACGTCGAATGTAGCGGTCTACTTCTGATCAGCTGCAGATTAAATCAGTAACAGTGCATCAGGACAGGTTGGTCAAAGACAGGTCTTTCACTCTCTAATTTTATCCTAAGGCTGCGAGAATGCTATGTGCCGCCCATCTGCATAGAGATATATCGTAAATTATGCACTATGCTCGAGGTGCTAGAAGTATTTAGAGCATTGTTTGGTATACTTTGATGATGTATGTGTTCGAGAATTAACAATGAATGGATGTACTCTAGAGTCTCCTACCTACAATCGCAATGATACTCGCAAAGTAGAGGAGGGGCGGTTTAGAAATGATTCTGAAATTGGAAAACATGCTGTCGCATCATTGGTCGGTGTTGAAACTACTGTGAAATTGCTAAAATTGTTCACGCTATCAACTGTGATGCTTATTATTAGAGTATATTGAGGGTGTCTTTTCCATCTCATCTGTCCACGTGTATGCTTTTGGTTACCACACAATGTTTGACTGACATTGCTTATTTGAGTTAAAGAAAGAGTTTTGGTTGAGGGGCAACACCTTCTGGGGGTGACTAGCACCGAAACAGTGATCTCGCATATGACTGTAATATGAGGAATCAGTCGAAACGGAACGCTGAGCCATGAGCTATTCCGTCATTGTAACAGATGAGTTTAAATGTAGAGATCGTCAATCACCTTCGGACAGCAGTTTGGTAACTCTCCACAACGCCGCCAAACTCTTCCAGTTTACTTTCTTTATTTAAATTTTTACTTATATTGCTGAGTGAAATTGACTATACTGTCTCATTGCTAGTCTTTATTATTTCAACACTGACCTACAGATTTTGCCCCGACAAACACAACTCAAACTTCTCTTATTCATTAAGTACCCACAATATTCAAGGATAACGCGATCTGACTGCTTTAAAATTAACTCAGAACAACGGTCCTGAATAAGAAGAAATCACTTACCTTAAAAAATCTTCATTACACGAACTGCCGCAAGCACCAATACTGCCAGCTAATTAAAAGATTCAAATTACTGAAAGTTCTAACTACTAATAGGCATGTGGTTAGCAAAGGAAAGATTTTGTTGCGGAGCAAACAATGTATTTACCTTTTGAATGTGACAACCAGTTCAAAAATTACATAAACATCAGTAATAAATCTCAATGGTAGATGTACATTCAGACTGTCCACATGCACTAATACTGCAAACCTCGAACACTACTAATTAATAACCTCTAACCTCCATCACTGCTTACTACTCACTCCCAACTTCCATCACCGCTGGCTGTTCACCTCCAACTTCCATCACTGCTGCCAATTCACCTCCAACTGCTAGTCCGCTATTTACCTTATGTATGTGACAACCATTTCAAAAATTATATAATATACAGTAATAAATCTCAGTGACGGATATACCTTCACACCTTCCACTCCCACTAATAATGCAAACCTCCAACACTGCTAATTATTAATCTCTAACCTCCATCACCGCTGACTACTCCAACTTCCATCACTGCTGGCTGTTCACCTCCAACTTCCATTACTGCTGGCGTTTCACCTCCAAGTGCTAGTCCGACCAGCCACAGAGTCTCTTACAGAGTGCGCACAGCGCTGTCAGAGTTATTAATGCAGAGCGCTACGTAGCGCTGCCAACATACAAACACATAAACAGGCTACTTACACTGTCTTTTATTTAAAACCATCCAGTGCGTGTGGTGTGTTATGGTAGCAGCAATATCAACATGACTTATAATCTGCGAATCTATTTTTTGTTGAGAGGCAATGGATCAGAACGTGTTAATGTCAGTTTAGAGCCTGACGCTGACCCAGAAGTCGTGGCGAAAAAACAAAATGTATGGCAATGTACAAAGTATGTCACAGCAGAACAAAAAACAATGTTTCAAACAATGAGACAGGGTCACAGGGGGGGGGTCTCATTTGACCTACAGTATAGTCTGTGGGATACGGTCATCCTCCTACAGTACAGGTGAGGAAACTTGGTCTATGAAATGGATCAATAGATGTCTATTTAATATGATCATCACATGTGCTCGGTGGCAGCACGCATGCAGTGGTTGTTTTCGATATATGGGAGGAGTTCTCTATCGGATGAAGTTACTGGAACTTTTATAGTTCGTAACTTTTCTCTAGTGGATGGTACAGAGTAACGATGATAGAATGTTGGGGTGATACACGTGAATGGGCCCTGAGGGACGCGGACCTGTAGTACATGTTTGTAGTTTGGAGAAGCACGACAATGCAGTAACAAAATCGACATCCTTCCCCTAGTTCCTCGTGTTAACTCAGCCTGTTTCTACATGGGTCCCAGAAGGTGGAAGATATAGATTTCTCCGACCTCTACTCAGTTCCGACTTAAATTGCAACAATACATGCGGAAAGCTGCAGAGATGGTAGTGCAGAGTATGAGGAGCAGTTGCAAGATGCATAGGGACTACCCAAAAACACTTTGGAATTTTACTGTATTGTATAGGTTCGAGGAAGGTAACTCGTTTCGAGATATGAGAGTGCCAAAAATATGATTCACTAGTGGCTGTAATCGTTAAAGGACTTCTCCATAGGATCCATCGCAGGTATGTGGTTGAATGGAAAGACTTGATTCTAAATCCCAGACAGCATTTCTACCGAAAGTGTAGCACTAGAGATCCTAAGAACTAGTGTACATTTCTTACGACCTTAGTCAGCATACCATCTACTACTGTTTATGATCCTTCTCAATCTACCATCGCCGAGCCGATATATCACCAAACCTCTGACATGCCACCGAGACAGAATGCATTACAAATACTGGAGAAGTATCTAGCGGCGGCGGCGTGAGGGAGTTGCAAATACCGGTTTCATATCACGCTCCTTAGCCGAATCACTTTAAAATTTCGGTAATTTTATTACTTGATTGCACCATCGGCGACGTGTAGCCGCACTGTAGTTCTGGTACTATACACTCTGGCCATCACCATCTGTATTCAGTGTCATGGTATTTGTCTGGAAAAAACCACTTCATTCTGGGGTAATGCCATTTGTAGATTTATAAAGTCAGTACAGCTTTTAACACGGACACTTGTATGCACCTGGAGAACCAAGACCGCTTGTGGCGCTAATATGGTTGTGTTTTTTAACAGCTGGCGGTTTGTAGGACGATTACAGCTGTCTTTCTAAGATACAGTGATACCACTCGCAAGAAAACTTAGGAGACATGTCCACCCATCGTTGGTTTTCAGTCAGTATTATTCCGTTTGGCCGGCAATCAGTTACTGACAAAGTATTTTACTTAGTAGTAGGGGATGTGTGATAGGTGGTTCACCTTGAGCATCAGGCTTATAAAATATGTGTTTGTGTTCCTACATGTGCAGAGGAAATATGTCCAGTAGTAAGGAAGGTATGGATTTGACGTGGAATACTGAGATGGAAGAGTGTGTCGATTCATAAGATTGGTACAAATATTTCATTTCCAGAGCCACAGCCGTCAGCAGGGTGTATTTCCGATACTTCGCTCATTGTCGAAAGTTGTTCAACTGAGACCGGAATCGTAAAATTTAATGGTAAGTAAAGCGATTTCCTTGAAGGGTAACACTTGACGGACTGGATGCCATGTTAGGACCGTAAGGGAGAAAGCAGTCAATGTTATTCATGAACAATTTCTCTTAGGACAAGAGCTTCCACGCAGACATCCTGAGAGATCACAAAAGCTCCTACAAAACCGATCGTTAACTAACGTAGAAAGAAACTATCCCTCAGTCTCAATTTTTAATCTTATTAACCAGGTTTCAGCACTTCTAAGAGTGCCTTCATCACAATTTAAACGTTTAGAGTGGCCTATAGCATAATTACAGATTGATAGAAAAAGAAAAATTTTTATATAAAAGTTTAAGTACTAACAATACAAGAAAGAGACTGTACTTACATGTCACATATAAAATAAATAACAGTCCAGAAGGGCTTTAGTCACAAAATTATTAAAAAAGAATGTATGAAGGCGACCCAATATGGGCTGCTCATATCTGTTAAGCCACAGGTAGCAACGGACTCAGGTGCCAAGTGTGGGCAGATGAACATGACACCAAGAGGGCCGTCTGGTAACCGTAAATATACGTAGGCTACTTAACATTTAAAATATAGACAGCTGAATGTTAAAATGAATAGTATTAAATACTTGAACTCACAGGCAAAGTTTTATATGACAACAGCAGACATGGAAACATTTCGCTTATGTAAAAGCATAGGAATACAATTTGAAGACTTCCCACCATGACATCATTGCGACATTGCCATATCTATCGCCGCCATCTTGGGTAAATATTGCAACAATGGAGACTGGGGCAGGCATACTCTGTTCTTCTACTGCCACCTCGATAACCGTCCATAACTGCGAAAGTGTTCCCATGCACGGTTTCGTGCACGAACTGACCTCTTGATTATATCCAATATATGCTCAATGGGATTCATGTAGGGAGATCTTGGTGACCAATTCATTCGCTTGAATTGTCCAGATTGAATACAGGTGACGAAAGGAACAACATGTTAAGAAAGCAATAACGGACTGGCTAATTGTACGATGCATATCGAAAAGAAGAGTGTATCTACAGTGGCAGGGAGCTTTGTG
The DNA here is from genome assembly GCF_021461385.2 of Schistocerca piceifrons. Classification (NCBI taxonomy): domain Eukaryota; kingdom Metazoa; phylum Arthropoda; class Insecta; order Orthoptera; family Acrididae; genus Schistocerca; species Schistocerca piceifrons. The sequence continues at coordinate 1,019,547,239 of NC_060139.1, read as the reverse complement.
GGCAAGGGAGATAGGCGTAAGGTCATCTGAATAGAGTGCCAGTAAGGCGTGAGCTACCTTTACTGGGAGGCCGATGTGAGCTGGCATTGAATTTCTAAACGACCAGAGATGTAGGATGCATAACTATTTATTCAGTCATCAGTATTCTGATTGGTTTGATGTCGGCCGCCACCAATTCCTCTTCTGTGGCAATCCTGTTCCTCAGAGTCGCAATTGCAACCCACATCCTCAATTATTTTCTGCATGTATTCCAATCTCTGTCTTCCTCTACAGTGGCTAGAGAAAGACCTTTATTTCGGTGTTGCATCATTTGGCCATTTCAGACTCAGAATCCAGGTTTTAGAATAGTATGACTCAGAAAGAATAGATAGCTTACTATGAATGTATGACTGGCCAGTATGCTGTCATGGGGATGGGGTAAGTTCATCTCTACTCTTGTTCGGAATTCGAATGTATATGGGACTGGAAACATTGTTTATGTACGTAAAAATGTGTGTATTATACACTGAAGAGCCAAAGGACCTGGTACACCTGCCTAATATCGTGTAGGGCCCCCGCGAGCATCCAAAAGTTCCGCAACACGACGTGGCATGCACACGACTAATGTTTGAAGTAGTGCTGGCGGTAACTGACACCGCGAATCCTGCAGGGCTGTCCATAAATCCATAAGAGTACGAGGGGGAGGAGATCTCTTCCTAACAGCACGTTGCAAGGCATCCCAGATATGCTCAATGGAGAGTTTGGTGGCAAGCGGAAATGTTTAAACTCAGAAGAGTATTCCTGGAGCCACTCTGTAGCAATTCTGGACGTGTGGGGTGTCGCATTGTCCTGCTGGAATTGCCCAAGTCCATCGGAATGCACAATGGATATGAATGGATGCATGTGATCAGACAGGGGGGTTGGGTTCATGTCACCTGTCAGAGCCGTATCTAGGCGTATCAGAGGTCCCATATCACTCCAAAAGTACACGCCCCACCCCGTTACAGAGCCTCCACTAGTTTTAACAGTCCGCTGCTGACATACAAGTTCCATGGATCCATGAGGTTGTCTTCGTACCTGTACGCGTCTATCCGCTCGATACAATTTCTAAAAAGACTCGTGCGACCAGGCAACACGTTTACAGTCAGAAACAGTCCAATGTTGGTGTTGACGGGCCCTGGCGAGAGGTAAAGCTTAGTGTCGTGCAGTCATCAAGATTACAAGAGTGGGCATTCGGTTCCAAAAGCCGATATCGATGCTATTTCGTTGAATGAGTGGCACGGTGCACTGGTTGACGCCCCAGCACTGAAATCTGCAGCAGTTTGCGGAAGGGCTGTCACGTTGAACGATTCTCTTCAGTCGTTTTTCTGTTCTTGCAGGATCTTTTTCGGCCGCAGCGATGTCGGAGATTTGATGTTTTACCGAATCCCTGATATTCACAGCACGCTCGTGAAACGGTCGTACGGGAAATTCCCGCACAGCGCTACCTCGGAGATTCCGTGTCCCTTTGCTCTTCTGCCGACTATAACACAACGTTGAAACTCACTTAAATCCCGATAACCTGCAATTGTAGCAGCAGTAACGGATCTAATAACGGCACCAGACACTTACTGTCTTATATAAGCACTGCCGACCGCAGCGCCGCATTCTGCCTGTTTCCATATCTCTGCATTTGAATATGCTTTCCTATACCAATTTCTTTGGAGTTTCAGTGTGTTATCTGTATGTTTGTTGTAACAATGTCTTAGATACACGGTTAGTTAGAGGCCAAAATGAGATTAATGCACGAAGTAGCAGCGAGGCAGCCACTGGACGTCGCAGAAACCAGAAATGTAACGACACTGCGGTGTAACTGACAACTTCTCGAGCTCGCCTAAGGCCGGCGATAATAAAGAAATTATCGCCGAATCTCAACGTGGGGTTATTTGTATGTTGGCAATGATGTTTATAAATGACCTTTAATTGTAAAGGATAGGCAGTCCACGTACGAGCTTTGTAGGAGTCATGTCGTAGGTCATGTCGTAGTCTTTCTTGTTTGGGATCTGATGGGGACAGACTTTCGGTTAAGGGGGGGTAGGACGTCAAACGGGTCGACTTGGAGCAGGAGAGGCATCTCAGTACATTTTAATTTCCAGTGTCTATACTTTTAAAAATAAATTCATAAAACTTTGTCAGCATCACCAGGAAGGATTCAGGATTCACACCCAATGCAGTGGAAGTTCGAAAACATAACAAAATAATTTTTTTTTTACTTGCGAAATTTCACCATTTTTTCGCTTACTAATGGCTGCATTTGTTGCTATAGGTACACTTTTCTTCATAAGTAAGAGAGATTCTTCGATGAATTTTGCACAGCATACATACCATACTCACAGGTGTATGAAACTCTAGAATTTATTTAATTTATGAAAAAGCACCTACCCCCATGAAGCATGGACCTTGCCGTTGGTGGGGAGGCTTGCTTGCGTGCCTCAGCGATACAGATAGCCGTACCGTAGGTGCAACCACAGCAGAGGGGTATCTGTTGAGAGGCCAGACAAACGTGTGGTTCCTGAAGAGGGGCAGCAGGCTTTTCAGTAGTTGCAGGGGCAACAATCTGGGTGATTGACTGCTGTGCTGGTATTGCGAACGGCTGAAAGCAAGGGGAAACTACGGCCGTAATTTTTCCCGAGGGCATGCAGCTTTACTGTATGGTTAAATTATGAAGGCGTCCTCTTGGGTAATATATTCCGGAGTTAAAATAGTCCCCCATTCGGATCTCCGGACGGGGACTACTCAAGAGGACGTCATTATCAGCAGAAAGAAAACTGGCTTTCTACGGATCGGAGCGTGGAATGTCAGATCCCTTAATCGGGCAGGTAGGTTAGAAAATTTAAAAAGGGAAATGGCTCTGAGCACTATGGGACTCAACTGCTGAGGTCATTAGTCCCCTAGAACTTAGAACTAGTTAAACCGAACTAACCTAAGGACATCACAAACAGCCATGCCCGAGGCAGGATTCGAACCTGCGACCGTAGCGGTCTTGCGGTTCCAGACTGCAGCGCCTTTAACCGCACGGCCACTTCGGCCGGCTAAAAAGGGGAAATGGATAGGTTGAAGTTAGATATAGTGGGAATTAGTGAAGTTCAGTGGCAGGAGGATCAAGACTTTTGGTCAGGTGAATACAGGGTTATAAATACAAAATCAAATAGGGGTAATGTAGAAGTAGCTTTAATAATGAATAGGAAAATAGGAGTGCGGGTAAGCTACTACAAACTGCATAGTGAACGCATTATTGTGGCCAGGATAGACACGAAGCCCACACCTACTACAATAGTACAAGTTTATATGCCAACTAGCTCTGCAGATGATGAAGAAATTGATAAAATGTGTGGTGTCACCGCCAGACACCACACTTGCTAGGTGGTAGTTTAAATCGGCCGCGGTCCATGTAGTACATGTCGGACCCGCGTGTCGCCACTGTGATCGCAGACCTAGCGCCACCACCTAGGCAGGTCTCGTGATACGAGAGTGGACTCGGCCCCAGTTGTACGAGAACCAAGCTACCGACCAGTTGTACGCGAACCTAGCTATCGCCCAGTTGTATGAAGCCTTTCTCTCTCATTAGCCGAGAGACAGAATAGCCATCAGCTAAGTTAATGGCAACGAACTAGCAAGGAGCGATTTGTATCAGTGCCTATAGCTTCGAGTATTCAAGAGAGATGTATTCCAAGGAATAAATAAAAGTTAAGTAAAAAGCATCTACATACTTTTCTTCTTATTCATTCATAAGTTCTCATGTTCCAGACTTCACGCCCGTCTGCTATTTGCCGTTCGTGCACTATCGGCCACAGCATTAGTCTAGCGTGCCTTTCTTTTGGCTACTACCGTGTGGCGTAACAGTCTTGTTACGTCACTACAGATTGGCGACGAGTAAAAACTTATTTCTGATTGCTTACATTTATTTGTGTCATGGCTTCGCCACAATCTCCAGATGTACTGTCCGAATTTTATCGCTTGCAGAATCAGCAGACGCAGGCGTTACTGGATGCCCTTGGACAGCTCGTCCAGGGTCCACGTGCGCTGCACACCGATGCGGCCGCCGCCGCTTCTTCGCTACCGCTGCCACTGAACGCTGTTGCACCTCCCTTTCGACCATACGTGGCAGCCGATGAGACCTGGCAAGAGTGGTCTCGTCAGTTCGCCTTTCACATGGCTGCCTACAGAATTCAAGGTAATGAGCGGCAGCCGTTTTTGCTTTCTTGTGTCGGTGTGTCCACATACCGTGTGATAGTGAAATTGTTTCCCCGGCGCGACGTAGCAACTCTGTCCTACGAGGAAATTTTGTCTGCATTAGATGCCTATTTCAAAGAAACAGTTAATGTGGTTGCCAAACGGTATACGTTTTTTCGTACAAAACGTACGGCCGGTCAAACTAATAGGGAGTGGGTAGCAACATTGCAAGGACTTACTAGGGACTGTGCCTTTGAATGTGACTGTGGTCTTTCTTATTCAGATACAATGGTGCGTGATGCAATTGCACAGAACGTTTCTGATGTTCGCAATCGGGAGCAAATTTTGAAACTAGTTAATCCCTCCCTTCAACAAGTGATAGACATATTGGATAGACAGGACACACTTGACTGTGCTCAGGAATCTTTTGAAACTTCGCCAGCCGTGTGTAACATTAACCGGCCCGCTGGACGCGCTGTGCGCCCCGGTAACCGGGCCTCGCGCACGGACGCACAGCGACCGCCGCGTGCTAAGCCAGGTGTGCCGCGCCAGCCCACAAATGTAGTGAAATCATGCCCGCGGTGTGCTACTAGACATTCGCGTGAACATTGCCCGTCACGCCAAGCTATTTGCTTTTTCTGCAATAAGAAAGGACATGTTCAAAGTGTTTGCCAGAAAAAGCTCAGATCAGACAATCACAATCATTCCAGGCCCTTTGCTTCGCGCCGGAATCGAACCAAGGACACTCAGGCTCGTGGACCTTCGCCTATGGACATTCATGTCGTTAATTCCACTTCGTCCAGTGACACTTTCTCTAACAGTGACAGTGATCGTCCCACAAAAACTGTGCGTCGACGTCGCCGGAAATCACGTCAAGTAGCAAGTGATTCTGTACCAGTGTCTGTTCCAATTGCACAAAACAGTCGCTCTTGTCGTCAGCAGGACAATAAACTTTTTGTGGACTTAGACTTTGACGGCCAAGTGATACCATTCCAGCTCGATACCGGAGCTGCAGTTTCATTGCTCAATCACGACACGTACAAACAACTGGGCAAACCTCCGTTGCGTTCCGCAAATGTTAAGCTAACTACATATTCCGGACAGAAAATTCCTGTGTTAGGACAGTGCAGCCTTCTTGCAACATTCAAGGGACAAACAAAACTTGTGTCATTTTACGTTCTTCGTTCTTCTTCTGCAGTGAACTTGTTTGGTCTAGATTTATTTAAGTTGTTTAACATGTCTATTGTCAATCAGGTCCTATCAGTGAATCAGACTGTGCCTACAGACAGTGTTTCTCGGCTGTGTGACGAATTTGCAGACATTTTTGCACCGGGCTTAGGTTGCGCTAAAAACTATGCAGCACATTTAGAACTGAAGGTAAACGCGCAACCGAAATTTTTCAGGGCGCGCAATGTTCCCCACGCATTGCGTGATGAGGTCGCAAGAACGTTACACGATCTCGAATCACAGGGTGTAATTGAACGTGTGCAAGCTTCTCTCTGGGCCTCACCCTTAGTAATTTTGCCAAAACCTTCCGGACAATTGAGACTTTGCGTGGACTTCAAGGCCACAGTGAATCCACAGCTAGTGACTGCTACTTTTCCTTTGCCCCGCCCGGAAGATCTTTTTGCTAAACTGTGCCCGGGAAAATATTTTTCAAAGTTGGACCTAGCCGATGCGTACTTGCAAATACCGGTGGACGACGAATCCCAGCGCGTATTGGTGGTTAACACGCATCTTGGATTGTACCGCTTCAAACGACTGCCATTCGGGTGTGCATCCGCCCCTGCCTTGTTTCAGCAATATTTACAAACTATTTGTGCGTCGGTCCCTACTGCAGCAAACTATCTGGACGATATAGTGATCTCCGGACAGACAGAAGAAGATCATCTTGCGAATTTACGAACATTATTTCAGGTCTTGCGGCAAAATGGTCTTCGCTTGAGGAAGGACAAATGTGTGTTTTTTGCTCGTGACTTACCATACCTGGGACATGTCATTAATGCCCAAGGCATACATCCGAGTCCAGAGCACCTCCGTGCCATACAAGAATTGCCTTCCCCTCAAAATGTGAAACAGCTACAGAGTGTGTTGGGTAAAATTAATTATTACCATAAATATGTGCGCAATGCCTCTTCCATTTCAGCTCCGCTTCATCGCTTACGCCGTAAAGGTGTTCCGTTCGTCTGGACGACGGAATGTGAACGCGCCTTTCGCCAGTTGAAATCGGCGTTGCTTTCTAATACTTGCCTTACGCCATTCGATCCCCAGAAACCCCTTTTGTTGATGGTAGATGCATCGGATTTCGGGATCGGTGCTGTGCTTGCGCACACAGTTGGCTCACATGATCGCCCTATTGCCTTTGCGTCCAAATTGCTCTCGTCTGCGCAAAGAAATTATTCACAGATAGAGAAAGAAGCTTTGGCTCTCGTGTTTGGTGTTACTAAGTTCCATGATTTCTTGTATGGTCGTCACTTTACCATCATCACAGACCACAAACCTTTGACGTCGCTTTTTCATCCGAACAAGCCTGTACCTCCACGTACAGCGCAGAAATTCATTCGCTGGTCTATTTTCCTCTCGCAGTACCGCTACGATATCTTGTATCGGTCCACTGCTAAGCACGGCAACGCTGATGCGTTGTCCCGTTTGCCTGTTGCTGAGGATAAAGCATTCGATTCTTCCGAACTTGCTTGTATGTTCATTGATTCGGAAACCGATGACGTGGTCGAATCGTTTCCGATTGATTTTCGTCGTGTCGCTACAGCCACAGCTGCTGACCCTGTCCTTGCTACTGTTTTACGTTTTGTTGCTACGCAATGGCCTTTGTCAAAGTCTCGGATCGAGGATCCGTTGGTTCGCCGATTTTTTGCTCACAAGGACAGACTTTTTGTTCGTCGTGGTGTTTTGTTGTTGCGTTCTGATAATGATCAGTCCAGAGTCGTGGTCCCACGTTCGTTACAGTCCTCTGTTTTACGGCTTCTTCACCAAGGACATTGGGGTATAGTGCGAACGAAACAACTTGCTCGTCAGCACTGTACTTGGTTCGGAATCGATGCTGCGATTACGAATATGTGTTCTTCGTGCCCGGCGTGTGCCGAACAACAGTCCGCACCGCCGCGGAAAGTCTTTGCGTGGCCAAAAGCCACTTCCCCTTGGCAACGCTTGCACATTGATTTTGCTGGTCCATTCTGGAATGCTCGATGGTTGGTTCTGGTCGACGCCTTCAGTAATTTTCCTTTTGTTGTCCGGATGTCTTCCACGACGTCCTCCGCCACCATCCAAGCGTTGTCTGCTATCTTTTGCATTGAAGGTCTTCCGCAGACTATTGTTTCCGACAATGGCCCACAATTCATGTCCGCAGAATTTCAGTCATTCTGCCAGGCCAATGGTATTCAACATCTGACATCCGCGCCGTTTTCGCCTCAGTCCAACGGTGCCGCTGAACGATTGGTCCGGACTTTCAAGTCACAGATGTTGAAATTGAAAGAGTCGCATTCTCGGGAGGACGCATTGTTGCTCTTTTTGTCTTCGTATCGCTCTCAGCCCCGAGATGGTCGCTCGCCGGCTGAGTTGCTCCACGGTCGTCCTCATCGCACCTTGATGTCTTTGCTGCATCCGCCGCATCAGGTTCCTGTGCAGCGGCAGACTCCTGCTTTTGCTCCGGGCGACGTTGTATTTTATCGCAACTATCGAGGTTCACGGCGTTGGCTCGCAGGGCGCATTCTTCGCTGCCTCGGCCGCGCGATGTATTTGGTTTTGGGGGCCTCTGGTGAGGTGCGTCGGCATCTCAATCAGCTGCGCCTCTGTCGTCGCTCGGGTTCTGCCGCTCCCCGTCTGCTTTCAGCGACGGTGCCGTCCGGTCAGCGCCCTGGGGACCCATCTACTGGCTCGCCTCATCCCCAGGTGTTACCGACGATGCCTTCCATTTTGCCCCATGGCGACGCGCCGCCGCCGCCGCCGCAGCAGCAACAGCAGCAGCAGCCGCCGCCGCCGCCGACCGCATTCGACGCTTCGTTGCAGCCGCCAGGCGCCTCCCAGGGTCACGCGCCGCCGATCGCTTCCCGTGACCAGCTGTCCTCCGCCATGGAACGCCCGCCCGCTCCGGACCACATGACGTCATCGCGCGTCGGCTACCCCGACGCCATGGACGTCGACCCTTCGGTCCCTCATGTCTTATTACGGGCGCATACACCGCATGTTGACGTGCACCCTGGACTAGTTTTGCAGGCGTTTCCTAGCTCCCCTCGGACCGGATGGCCGGGTGCGGGTGGCACAGCCTCGCCTGTTGTTAGGCTCCCCACCTCATCGCATACGTCAACATGTGGTCCTCCCCACGGCGGGCGGAAGCCTTATTACACGACCGTTCGCCGATTTGCGGGGGAGGAATGTGGTGTCACCGCCAGACACCACACTTGCTAGGTGGTAGTTTAAATCGGCCGCGGTCCATGTAGTACATGTCGGACCCGCGTGTCGCCACTGTGATCGCAGACCTAGCGCCACCACCTAGGCAGGTCTCGTGATACGAGAGTGGACTCGGCCCCAGTTGTACGAGAACCAAGCTACCGACCAGTTGTACGCGAACCTAGCTATCGCCCAGTTGTATGAAGCCTTTCTCTCTCATTAGCCGAGAGACAGAATAGCCATCAGCTAAGTTAATGGCAACGAACTAGCAAGGAGCGATTTGTATCAGTGCCTATAGCTTCGAGTATTCAAGAGAGATGTATTCCAAGGAATAAATAAAAGTTAAGTAAAAAGCATCTACATACTTTTCTTCTTATTCATTCATAAGTTCTCATGTTCCAGACTTCACGCCCGTCTGCTATTTGCCGTTCGTGCACTATCGGCCACAGCATTAGTCTAGCGTGCCTTTCTTTTGGCTACTACCGTGTGGCGTAACAGTCTTGTTACGTCACTACAAAATGTATGATGAGATAAAAGATATTATTCCGGTAGTGAAGGGAGACGAAAATTTAATAGTCATGGGTAACTGGAATTCGAGAGTAGGAAAAGGGAGAGAAGGAAACATAGTAGGTGAATATGGATTGGGGGAGAGAAATGAAAGAGGAAGTCGTCTGGTAGAATTTTGCACAGAGCGTAACTTAATCGTAGCTAACACTTGGTTCAAGAATCATAAAAGAAGGTTGTATACATGGAAGAATGCTGGAGATACTAGAAGGTATCAGATAGATTATATAATGGTAAGACAGAGATTTAGGAACCAGGTTTTAAACTGTAAGACATTTCCAGGGGCAGATGTGGACTCCGACCACAATCTATTGGTTATGAACTGTAGATTAAAACTGAAGAAACTTCAAAAAGGTGGGAATTTAAGGAGATGGGACCTTGATAAACTGAAAGAACCAGAGGTTGTACAGAGTTCCAGGGAGAGCAAGAGGGAATAATTGACAGGAATGGGGGAAAGAAATGCAGTAGAAGAAGAATGGGTAGCTCTGAGGGATGAAGTAGTGAAGTCAGCAGAGGATCAAGTAGGTAAAAAGACGAGGGCTAGTAGAAATCCTTGGGTAACAGAGGAAATATTGAATTTAATTGATGAAAGGAGAAAATACAAAAATGCAGTAAATGAAGCAGGCAAAAAGGAATACAAACGTCTCAAAAATGAGATCGACAGGAAGCGCAAAATGGATAAGCAGGGATGGCTAGAGGAAAAATGTAAGGACGTAGAGGCTTATCTCATTAGAGGTAAGATAGATACTGCCTACAGGAAAATTAAAGAGACCTTTGGAGAAAAGAGGGGCACTTGTATGAATATCAAGAGCTCAGATGGAAACACAGTTCTAAGCAAAGAAGGGAAAGCAGAAAGGTGGAAGGAGTATATAGAGGGTCTATACAAGGGCGATGTACTTGAGGACAATATTATGGAAATGGAAGAGGATGTAGATGAAGATGAAATGGGAGATACGATACTGCGTCAAGAGTTTGACAGAGCACTGAAAGACCTGAGTCGAAACAAGGCCCCAGGAGTAGACAACATTCCATTGGAACTACTGATGGCCTTGGGAGAGCCAGTCCAGACCAAACTCTACCATCTGGTGAGCAAGATGTATGAGACAGGCGAAATACCTTCAGACTTCAAGAAGAAAGCAGGTGTTGACAGATGTGAAAACTACCGAACTATCAGTTTAATAAGTCAGAGCTGCAAAATACTAACGCGAATTCTTTACAGACGAATGGAAAACTGGTAGAAGCCGACCTCGGCGAAGATCAGTTTGGATTCCGCAGAAATGTTGGAACACGTGAGGCAATACTGACCCTACGACTTATCTTAGAAAATAGATTAAGGAAAGGCAAACCTACGTATCTAGCATTTGTAGACTTAGAGAAGGCTTTTGATAATATTGACTGGAATACTCTCTTTCAAATTCTAAGGGTGGCAGGGTTAAAACACAGGGAGCGAAAGGCTGTTTACAATTTATACAGAAACCAGATGGCAGTTATAAGAGTCGAGGGGCACGAAAGGGAAGCGGCGGTTGGGAAGCGAGTGAGACAGGGTTGTAGCCTGTCCCCGATGTTATTTAATCTGTATATTGAGGAAGTGGTAAAGGAAACAAAAGAAAAATTCGGAGTAGGTATTAAAGTCCATGGAGAAGAAATAAAACGTTGAGGTTCGCCGATGACATTGTAATTCTGCCAGAGACAGCAAAGGACTTGGAAGAGCAGTTGAACAAAATGCACAGTGTCTTGAAAGGAGGATATAAGATGAACATCAACAAAAGCAAAACGAGGATAATGGGATGTAGTCGAATTAAGTCCGGTGATGGTGAGGGAATTAGATTAGGAAATGAGAGGCTTAAAGTAGTAAAGGAGTTTTGCTATTTGGGAAGCAATATAAGTGATGATGGTCGAAGTAGAGAGGATATAAAATGTAAACTGGCAATGGCAAGGAAAGCGTTTGTGAAGAAGATAAATTTGTTAACATCGAGTATAGATTTAAGTGTCAGGAAGTCGTTTCTGAAAGTATTTGTATGGAGTGTAGCCATGTATGGAAGTGAAACATGGACGATAAATAGTTTGGACAAGAAGAGAATAGAAGCTTTCGAAATGTGGTGCTACAGAAGAATGCTGAAGATTAGATGGGTAGATCACATAACTAATGAGGAGGTATTGAATAGAATTGGGGAGAAGAGGAGTTTGTGGCTCAACTTGACAAGAAGAAGAGACCGGTTGGTAGGACACGTTCTGAGGCATCAAGGGATCACAAATTTAGCACTGGAGGGCGGCGTGGAGGGTAAAAATCGTAGAGGGAGACCAAGAGATGAATTCACTAAGCAGATTCAGAAGGATGTAGGTTGCAGTAAGTACTGGGATATGAAGAAGCTTGCTCAGGATAAGGTAGCATGGAGAGCTGCATCAAACCAGTCTCAGGACTGAAGACAACAACAACAACATGAAAAAGCAAATGAACTCTTATATTTTAACTTTTTTGGTCCTGTCTTCCTCAGTTGCGTGTAATATTACGGTATATTGATAACTTTTACTTATGGACCGTCTGACAGCAACTGAATAAACAAGTGTTCAGTGGATAGTGCTGTGGAATGTGGAAAAAACCGCAAATTGGCGTTCATAACAAGAACAACAACACCAAAAATGCAACAGGAGCGAAATATGAAGAAACTGTCCACGCAACCTGCCACTGATGATGCCTTGCAGAAAATAAAGGCGAAACGCCTATGGCACTAAAATTGTGTTTTATTCAGTTGCTGTCAGACGGTCCATAAGTAAAAGTTATCAATATACCGTAATCTTATATTTTAAACTTCAGGTTTAGAAAAAACACAAATTTATAGTTAATTACTTCAATTTTTACCACAGTTTTTAATAGATTTGGAAAATTATAGTGTTTCATACACCTTTAAGTATGGTTTGTATGCTGTGCAAAATTCATCGAAGAATCTCTCTTACTTACGAAGAAAAGTGTACCTATAGCAAAAAATGCTGCCATTAGTAAGGGAAAAAAATGATGAAATTTCACACGTAAAAAAATTACTTCGTTATGTTTTAGAACTTCCACTGCTATGAGTGTGAATTCTGGATCCTTCCTGGTCATGCTGACAAAGCTTTATAAATTTATTTGTAAAAGTATAGACACTGGAAATTGAAATGTCCGGTGGTGCCTCTCCTGCTCCAAGTCGGCCCGTTTGACGTCCTAACCCCCTTTCGGGTTCGTTAATTCGAATGCTATGAAGAGATTATCGTTAACTGACGTGGTTGCGAGAGTTTTTTCATCCAAGACCAATCTATGAACAACCGTTCGAGTTGGTTCCGCCGGTATTGTTTGCTCCTATGAATTGTTTTTGTATTGGCAAGGGCGATCTTTGTTGATCGTTAGTATTTTTTTGTTGACTCGGGGTGGGGGGGGGGATAATTGCTAGTAGCTAAGTCTTTGTTTCGAGTTAGTTATTGGTGTTACTGAGTGTATCGGAAGTTATCCAAATTTTGTCCGTGTCGCCCTGCTAGTTGACTAAAAGCACCCCAAGAGGTGTTGGGTTGTTGCTCTTATATTGTACAGAATTGCGTGATTTGTGGTGCCTCGAGGGAGGTATCGACTCTAGTGCATAATATTGGATGTATAGGCACTAGTAGGTTACTATTGGAGTACTTGGCTTGTTAATATTGAGTTTAGTTGGTTGGTTGATTTTGTGGAGGGGACAAAACTGCGAGGTCATCGCTTCCATCGGATGAGGGAAGAATGGGGAAGGAAGTCGGCCGTGCCCTTTCAAAGGAACCATCCCTACATTTGCTGAAGCGACTTAGGGAAATCACGGAAAACCAAAATCAAGATAACCGAACGCAGCTTTGGGCTGAGGTCCTCCAGAATGCGAGTCCAATAAGCGCCACCTTGCTCGGTAATATTGACTTTGCCCAAAATAATTTGGGATGATCCTGCCATTGACGGTTGTTTGAAGTGAAACACAGTTAAGTGGAACCATCGAACAAACAGCACTTAGCAAAACTGAGACCTTGCTGACTATTAGAGACGACACCGACAGCAGCAATGCCGGACTACACAACGACGCTGTTAAAAAGAACGCTAAGATCTACAACCAGCTTCGGCGTATATGGGTATATAGGTCACAACGTACTCAATAAACATTAGAGTGTTACTGAGTAGGATGAAAACGACCTTCTGGCACTCATAATTTCCGACCTCTTATTCTGGGAATTACTGCCGTCAGATCGCGGAAGCGGATCAGTGTGCTAATAAAGTAGTCTCCTACCTATCAGTTACTTGTCCTGTATTTCCCCCAATCTTACTTATCTGTAAGTGTTTCATGTTCTTGTCATAATTTGTCAGTGAACATGTTCGTGTTATACCTCGGTGCAACTACTGTACTTCTTTTGTATGAGGATTTATAATAAACAATAGAACTTATGGTAACTTGGACTTTCATTACGTACGTACGTAACCTGGCCACAAAATAAAATTACAGTGTCACTGCTCCACCTCCCTTTTGAAGTCTGTCGGGCCTCAGCTTAGTGTTAACAAAAAAACGTTGTGTAGCAAATTATTGTGGTCTTAATTAGGCATCTACATGCTGATAGAGATTAATTGTCTAACGGCTTAAGCGTTGGGATAGTACAACTGGAAACCTTCTGAACCTTCTGACTCAATGTCAGTAAGAGAAAAATGTCCTTATTCTGCCCACTCTACTAGCAGAACATCCACTTTCAGTTGTCTTCAAACACATAAAGACCACATTGTTAAGTGCTCAAAACATACAGAGGGGTAACAACACCCGACGAGACAGACTGAAAACTTTCTGTGATGTACACCTTTGTATTTTTTATTAAGTTCCTTCTTACAGTCTGGTACTCCTGCTCCCCAGTTTGAATGTTTGTCAGCTGAAGCTCATTAATTTTTCCTTAAGTGTGTACCAAGTCCAAAATCCTTCGTTCATTTGATCCAAAACTCAGACGCAGTGTTTAGTTTTCTTTTCAGGAATGAAGTAAGGACATCTTTATTTTATAGTGCCACAGATAACGTACTGAATTCCCGGTTGAAGTCCGGAGGAAATGAGGAAAGGCGTCATTCCGCCTATAAATGTCTCATTCAGATTCGTGGGCTCTCTGAGTCAAACAAAAATCGAGTATCTCGTTGTGGGTTCTTTTTGTTCAGAAAAGAAGATCTGCAACAATAAGATAAGAGTGGTTAGGCTAATGACTGAATTTGTCCTTCGCTCTGGATCAAATCTATGGAGTTAGAATGATGAACGTATGAACGCTGATTTGAGTGGAGATTGGCAGGGGGTTGAGCAAGCGTGGACATGTGATATATTATTTAATGAAGAAAATATTAATTATAACACCAGAGCACTTACGAATATCAAGCCCTAGCACTCATTTTCAATTTTGAGTATAATAATTTTAGGAATCTTATGATTCAAGTGTTGATATACAACGTAACTTACGAGACAATACATCCATTCATGATATAAATGAAATTATCCTGCTTTGCCACAGAATAACTATGTAAGAGGGCACCACAATAAAATCACAAACTGTTTGTGCCTGTGATTACTTTACTAGTGGGTACTAAACAAAAAAACTAACTAACTTCGGCCAATTCATAACTGTACACGGGCATATTAAAATAAATCGGGACAATCAAGTGACTCACAATAATTAATTACAATCTACTACTACCAGTACCTGGCCCCTGTAGAAAAAACAGCCACACAGAACTGTAAATACTAAAATACTACATCGTCGACAAGAAATTGCAGACAAGCAAAGACACAGTTACATAAAATGCACATAAACAAAGAGACAGGAAGTTGCCGCTGGGACACTGTTAGCATACAACAGCTTCGAGGTTTTTAGATTTTTCTTGTACTGATCCGTATAGCGATTAAGAGGGGCACCTCGCCGGCCCCTGTGACCGAGCGGTTCTAGGAGCTTCAGTCCGGAACCGCACGACTGCTACGGTCGCAGGCTCGAATCCTGCCTCGGGCATGGATGTGTGTGACGTCCTAGGATTAGTTAAGTTTAAGTAGTTCTAAATTCTATGGGACTGATGACCACAGATGTTAAGTCCCATAGTGTTCAGAGCCATTTGAACCAGGGGCACCTCGCGGTCCTTTACCTGCGCGCACTTTACTGTACAGCGTTTTACGTGGAAGTGTGTCATCTCTTATCCGCTGGACTTGCCCAACCCACCTTAGCTGGTGCCCAACAATGAGAGCTTCTATACTGATCATTTCCGCTTTCTCAAGAACTGTGGTACTTGATGTAAGGTCATCCCATTTCATGTTCATGATGTATCTTAGCTTCTGTTGGTTGAAGCGTTCTAATTTCTTCCAATCGCGGCGGTATAACGTTCAGGTTTTGCAACCATAGAGCAACTGTGAAATGACAACAACTTTATACACCATCAGTCTGTTGTATAGTGTTAGGTCTTTATTCAGGAAGACACGTTTCCTGAGACGACTAAATGCTACATGGGAGCACTGTAAGTAGGCTGTTTATGTTTTCTTATTGGCAATGTTACGTAGCGCTCAATATGAAAATCACTGGCTGTGCTGTGTGCAGTCTGTGGCTGCTTTGCATTGTTGTAATACTCGCCATTGTAGTGTTAGGCAGCTGGCTGTGAACAGCGCGTAGCGTTGCGCAGTTGGAGGTGAGCCGCCAGCAGTGGTGGATGTGGGGAGAGAGATGGCGGAGGTTTGCAATTTGTCATGAACTGATATATATATTATGACTTGTGATGATATTAAGGTAAATACATTGTTTGTTCTCTATTAATATCTTTCATTTGCTAACTATCCCTATCAGTAGTTAGTGCCTTTAGTAGTTTGAATCTTTTATTTAGCTGGCAGTAGTGGCGCTTGCTGTATTGCAGTAGCTTGAAACATTCTTTTTACTATGTCAGTGACACATATTTACGCAATTACACCGTTGGATAACTTCACACTTATGAAACTGTATTTTGTCTGTACTTTGTAAACTGTTCATATTTTTTCGGAATCATTGTGATACTATGAGAGCTTTGAATGATGTATTTGGTATGAGATCATGATTTTTAAAGTACGTTTGAGGCAGCTGACACTTTTGACATGAGCAGAGAATTATTTTAGGCTTAGAAATTATTGGAGGAAGTTACGACGATTTTGAGATTTGACTGAAGTGTTATGATGTTATTATTACGACGACGATGTGTATTATGTTGTTGAGGAATGTTTATTATGCTACGTATTTCTCACGATGAAATAATGAAGAAGTGTCGACGAACATGTATATGTATAATGAGGTAAGGAGTAATGAATAGTGGGTAGGGACTCTTGACTTGTGAAAAAGGATGTTGGAAACCAAGAATCGTACTTTAAGAGTTATGACATGTGTGAATCATGTGTGAATGTATCACAATGCCACTGAACATTTTTTGGACACTGTTATATTCATAGGATTTTGTTTCTACAGATTTGCAACGCTAATTCTTGACCTGTGAAGTATTTTTATGTGAGACTGTCACTTTAGCGAAAATTGCTGTCGTAAATATTTCCGTACGAAAGTTAAGTGACCACCTGCACGTAATGCGTCGCGGGCACCCAGCTGTGTCAGACGCCTGGAGAAAAAGTCATTAGCGCGTGCCTTTCAGAGCACAGGAAGAAAAAAAAAAGAAAGGGAAGGCCATTATCCTGGCCATTGTCATTCCGTTAGAGAAAGCATCGCAAAAACGACACGGTCGAACTTGAAAACATATGATTACACTAGCTCTTAATTTACGATATTTACTGAAATGCCTAATAAAATGACAAGAAATATTTTTACATCTGCACACCTGATTATGACAAGCGTCTTTCTATGAGAGTTGAGAGAATTTCTACTAACTTACGAAATGTCACATGACTACTGAATGATATTTTTATGCTTTGCTTTTCATAGTTGCTTATTTCATTTGACATCTGTTTTCCAGCTGTGTTGCAGCATTGCTTTTATAAAATAAAATGCATTTGCTAATGTGAACACTTTCTGTCAACAGATCTATTAAATAATTATTTTATGATCCACATTCTTAAAAAAAGGAGCACTTGGAAAGGAAAGAACAATAAGAAGGAACTAGTAACTGCATTCATAATTTTCTTTTCAAGTAATTGGTAACTTTTTGGTAGAATAACTTCTTGTGGTGCACCACTTTAATTACTTAGACATTAAGATGTGATTATACATTTGCCTTATCTGCATTGTTATCTTTAGTGTACTACTTTTTCTACTTGAGCTATGTCATGTTTCGATATAAGCTGCTGTTTGCCAGGCATAGTGCTACTGAACTTTAATTTGTGTTACTCTGCTAAGCCAGATTTTTTTTTTTTTTTTTTTTGCTGCACAGTGCCCTATATGAGTTGTAATATTGCAATTGCTTTGGCATTTGTATTTTTGTCATTGATGTTTGTGTTAATTGTTTTGTGCTGCTGCATTGCCTCGTCCCTTAGTTTAGCATCTGAGCTCAGTAGATTTAAGTTAGCTTAAGAGGGGGTAGACTATATGAGAAACTGACTATGGAGAATAGGTAAAGAATGCATTGTGAAGTTATATAAAAAGGATTTGGGATGAGTTTTGTACAATCGGAAATAATTATTTTGAAAGAAATATGAACAGAATACAGAAAGCATGCTGGGATAAGATTTTTTTGGTGGAAGCAAAGGTTGAAATAAGACGAAAGATCTATGGAATGAAGTTTTGGGATGGACTGCAGTACCAAATGTTACACTGAAAACGAACCCTGTCCTTTCCTTTTGTGTTATCCCAGTATGTGTTTGTGTACCCTTGTGTATTTGTTTTCTTCCTGTCTCTGTGTAGTTTCATAGAATTTTTTCTTCTTTTAATATTAAGCTACATTCACTATGATGAGGAATACTGTTATCCTCGAATATAATTGGCATTAATAATATGTTATTTACTTTGTAAAGATGTTTAGACATTATTTACTCTGTTTTGTGTTAATGCTAATGTGTGAAGTTGATGTTTCAAAAGTTATTGTGATCTTTTATGTATGTACTCATGTCATAATTCCTGTAACACTGACGTATATGTCTATTTCTATTCTTTTGTAACGCCTGTTTTACTACAAATGTTATCTGTATTGTTATGTTCTTTAATGATGTATTTTGTACCTTTGTTATTGTATTCTTCTGTTATAAAATTGTAATTGTCACCAGTTCATGATATTATTAACTTGTAAGTTCCATTTCACTGCACACGTTTCTGTTGGTCATAGTACATGGACAATATGTGAGAAGTAGGGACTGATAGTGTTTGCACGTGTGTTAATGATTCAGCAAGGGACTGGATAACAGCATTGCTGGATCTAAGGACAATTCCAAAAACTTTGTGAGTGCACAAGTGGTGGTTTATGGACTTGCTATATTCTCCGTAAGACTCTTCAATGGTGAATGTGCACCTGCACAATCGCAACAGATGGCTGCTGGCCATCTCTACAAGGACTACAGTGGGTCTGCACCTCTGGTGGCCCACCAATACCATTATTTCTACAAGGACTACTGTGGGTCTGCACCTCTGGTGGCCCACCAATACCATTATCTCTACAAGGACTACAGTGGGTCTACATCTTTGATGATCCATCAATACCATTATTTCTACAAGGACTGCAGTGGGTCTGCACCTCTGGTGGCCCACCAATATCGTAATCTCTACCAGGACTACGGTGGGTCTGCTCTGTGATGACCTATCTACCAATATTCATCAAAACTTCGACTGACTCTGCAGTGGGTTTGCTCTGTTGTGACCCAATACTTGTCTGCATGTCGAGAGTCAGCACTGTCTTTCCGTTGGAAGGACAACACTACTTCTTCAAGACTGCATGGAAATCCACTACTTCCGTGTGCATTTTCTTTTACTGCTCAGACTTTGAGAAAAACACTGCTATTCTACTGTAATGAATGATCAGGACTATCTTTATGGACTGTGAGAAAATTTTAGCTTTTGACCAACATTGTATCAATAAGTGTGTGCATTTGATTTCTTTGTTATTGTAATTATGAAAAATTTTATCAAATCATTATTGGCCACTGCCCAAAAAAATTTTGTAAAATTTTTTGTGGGGAGCATGGGGGCTATGTAAGTAGGTTGTTTATGTTTTCTTATTGGCAATGTTACGTAGCGCTCAATATGAAAATCACTGGCTGTGCTGTGTGCAGTCTGTGGCTGCTTTGCATTGTTGTAATACTCGCCATTGTAGTGTTAGGCAGCTGGCTGTGAACAGCGCGTAGCGTTGCGCAGTTGGAGGTGAGCCGCCAGCAGTGGTGGATGTGGGGAGAGAGATGGCGGAGGTTTGCAATTTGTCATGAACTGATATATATATTATGACTTGTGATGATATTAAGGTAAATACATTGTTTGTTCTCTATTAATATCTTTCATTTGCTAACTATCCCTGTCAGTAGTTAGTGCCTTTAGTAGTTTGAATCTTTTATTTAGCTGGCAGTAGTGGCGCTTGCTGTATTGCAGTAGCTTGAGCAGCGAAGATTTTTGTGAGGTAAGTGATTTGTGAAAGGTATAGTTTAATGTTAGTCAGGGCCAT
The DNA here is from genome assembly GCF_021461385.2 of Schistocerca piceifrons. Classification (NCBI taxonomy): domain Eukaryota; kingdom Metazoa; phylum Arthropoda; class Insecta; order Orthoptera; family Acrididae; genus Schistocerca; species Schistocerca piceifrons. The sequence continues at coordinate 1,019,527,489 of NC_060139.1, read as the reverse complement.
TCTTTTGTAGGGAATTTTGAAAGTCAGATTGCGTTGCGCTAACAAAGTTTTGTGTGTCAGGTTAAGCACAGTCCTGTATAAATGTTCAAAGGGGATGTTTCAGCACGTATTCGGTTTTCCATGTCTTTTTCAGATGAACAATTAGATGACAATATGCTCCCTAGATAAAGGATATGGTGCACTTGTTCCAAAGGTGTATAAGAAATGGGTATGCTGAAATCGGGAAGGGAAGAGCCAGGAGCTGGCTGTGCGAGCACCTTTGTCTTTTGAATATAGATGGAAAGACCAAATAGTTTGTATGCCTTCCTGAAACAATTAACAGACTGCTGAATCTCTGCAGGTGAATGAGCTGGAGAGGCATTGTCCTCAGCATACTGCAGCTCTGTTACGCGAGTGGTACTGGTGAACTTTCTTGAGTGGGGTCTGGATTGGTTAAATAATACTCCATCGACTCTGTACTTTAGTTCTACCTCAGCGTTATTTACATATGTCTCATAAAGCATAGCTGCCAGGTCCAAGGCAAATAATGTTGGTGCAAGAAAAGGTGTAAACATGAAGTAATAGTTAGAATGTGGTCATATGTAACAGTGGCAGATCGGACTGGAAGAAAATCATTAAATTGGGATGGGCACCTGTTGAGAATGAAAAATCATTTGTGGCAAAAGAAAATTTTTGAGCGTAAACCACTCGCAGACTTAAATGCGGCAGACCACAATTTTGTCGGGAAGACTATAACAACAAACCAGAGATGCATCATATGACGAGGGTTAGAACTTTAATAGTGGCAACTATTTATTTACAGCTGGTACAAAATAGATAAGTGTTTCAGAGTTTTACTGTTTTACTGACCTTCAATGTAGTCACCAGCATTGTGTAATACCCGTTGTCAGCGGGTGAAGTCGTAGGATACTCTCAGCAGTGCCAGTTGTGTTGACAGTTCAAGTGCCGTCTATTGCCCGACGAATTTGTAGCAGTTCTTAAGCGAATGCCGTGAAGTGTTTCTTTCAGTTTAGAAATCGAGTTAAACTCACGAGGGGTTAAGTTAGGGGAGTGTAGTAGCTAGTATAGCACTTAGCAGCCCCATCTGTCAAACAAATCAGTAACAGCTTGCACTGTAGGTGCTTGATCATTGTCCTGCAAAATGATGGTCAGGTCCTGCAGAAAGTCTCATGATTTCTGTCTCTAAGCTGGTCGTAGATTGTGTTCCAAAAGTGAACAGCATGCGATAGAAGTGATGGCACTTTCTGCAGGACCTGACCATCATTTTACAGTACATTACAACCACGTATAGTGCAAGCTGTTAGTGGTTTGTTTGACTGATGGGGCTGCTATGTGCTACACCGTGTACTGCACTCCCCTGATTTAAGCTCTCGTGAGTTCAACTCGATTTATAAACTGAAGGAAACACTTCACGGCATTAGCTCCAGAACTGCTACAAATTCGTAGGGCAACAGACCGCGCCGCTCGAACTGTCAACACAACTGGCACTGCTAAGCTTATCCTCCGACTTCCACATCGCTGGTGACTACTTTGAAGGTCAGACTGTAAATATAGCCTTCAGCTTATCCAATGCTGATGTTGAGTACACTTCTACCAAACTTCTTGGCATATACTTAGATACGAAATTAACCTGGCAGAGTCACATAGACAACATATCTCGAAAGCTTTCGCGAGTTATCTATCTACTGAAAAGATTACGCACCTGTTTTTCTGAAAGCCTACTGATTAATTCCTATTATGCATTCTTTCATTGCCATATTAGCTATGGTATTCTTCTATGGGGTAATTCTCCATGGTCAAGGAAAATTTTTATTTGGCAGAAGAAAGCCATCAGGAGCATCTCTGGGATTACCAAAAATGACGTATCATGTAGGTCATACTTCAAAGAATTACAGATAATGACAGTCCCTTCTCTTTTTATATACAGCTGCCTTTTGTACATAAAAGAAAACTTTAACAGTTACAACCTTAGGCAGTCCGTTCATAATCATAACACTCGTCAAACATTTAAGATAGACATACCACCAACTCGACTCAAGAAAACACAAGACAGTTATGAATACATGGTAATAAGGCTTTTCAATACATTACCTGTGCAGGCACATTGTGCCTCTCTCAGTATATTTAAAAGTAAGACTAAAAAATGGCTGAAAGACAAAGCTTTTTACAGTGTTAAAGAATTTGAAAACTCTTCAAAAATAGACCTGACTTACGAAACAACTTGCAACTCTGTTTGAACCTCTTCCTAAGCTTTTTTGGTCTCTGGAGTTCCATATTTAATTGTTAAACATGTGGGGAAATCCTTATGTATGAAATGTATTTTTTTGTTATGCACATTCTTTAAAATGCACACTTTAGTTATGTGGGATATCTTTATGTATCAAATGTTTTCTTTTATCACGTATGTTCTTTTAAAATGTATACTTTAGCTTTGTGTGATACCTCACAATAGTTATATTTCTTAATATGTAAATTGTACATTGCTCATGACGACATCGATTGCATGTAAATGCTTAAAGATGGATAAATAAATAAATAAATACTTTCAGTAAAACTTTGAAACACGTATCTGTTTTGTACGAGCTGTAAATAAATAGTTGCCACTATTAAAGTTTCAACCCTCGTATGTGCCAAGAGGATACCGTCGATGCAGAGGCTTCATAACTAGATCTGAGCAAATTCTTAATGAATTGATCACTGTAATAATTAATCATGTATAATAATGACAATATTAAAATAGTAATGATAATCTTTTATTATTCGGTTTTGGTTTCATTAACTACATTGTGTTAACGAAAGTCATGGGACTGCTCAAAGCAAATACACAAATGGCGCTAGTATTGCGTACACAAGGAACAAAAAGGCGGTGCATTGGTGGAGCTGTCATTTGTGCTCAGATGATTCATGTGGAATGGTTTGCCGCACGACAGGAATTAACAGACTTTGAACGTGGAATGGTAGTTGAAGCTAGACCTATGAGACATTCCAATTCAGAATCGTTAGGGAATTCAGTATTCCGAGATTCGCTATGTCAAGAGTGTGCCGAGAATACCAAATTTCAGGCATTACCTCTCACCAAGGACAAAGCAGTGGCTGACGATCTTCACTTAACGACCGAGAGCAGTGGCTGTCAGTGCTAACAAACAAGCAAGACTGCATGAAATAGCCCATAAATTGAAACTTCCTGGCAGATTAAAACTGTGTGCCCGACCGAGACTCGAACTCGGGACCTTTGCCTTTCGCGGCAAGTGCTCTACTATCTGAGCTACCGAAGCACGACTCAGGCCCGGTCCTCACAGCTTTACTTCTGCCAGTATCTCGTCTCCTACCTTCTAAACTTTACAGAAGCTCTCCTGCGAACCTTGCAGAACTAGCACTCCTGTAACACTTAATTACTCTAATTACCGTACTGTAATGATGAATAAAAGTAAGTTGATTCAGTAACATCCCTGAGGTTGTGGAATAAGGCGAACTCTCGATTTCTTCGAAGAAATGCTAGTTTTGCTGTTACGTGGGGAAGCCACCGTGGAATTAGAAAGTTATAGCGTAGGAATACCGGCAAGTTCACGGTCTGAGTTACAAGAATTCTCCTTTCGAGCCACGGTCCATCATACTGTTTAAACTTGTCACAAAAACGTTCAGAGAAGTTATGGTTCACATTTGAAAGTAAGGTGGCCGTTAGTTGTTCCACAGACTGATTAGCATTTTCTGTTAGTATATTTAAAGAAAAACGTGTGAGCAGTGAGAGAGGTGAAAGTGAATCCTAGCTGACAAAATGAAACTGAAACACCTGGTAGATGAAAGGCTATCCTCTACATGTTCCTAAGATGCAAACATTCCCAAATATCCATCTGCAATCTACGTTGCTGTCAAAGCAATATACCAGTGGGAACAATAGACCAGCATACATGGGATGGGTCACTAGTAAAATGGCTCTGAGCACTATGCGATTTAACTTCTGAGGTCATCAGTCGCCTAGAACTTAGAACTAATTAAATCTAACTAACCTAAGGACATCACACACATCCATGCCCGAGGCAGGATTCGAACCTGCGACCGTAGCGGTCGCTCGGTTCCAGACTGTAGCGCCTAGAACCGCACGGCCACTCCGGCCGGCGGTTACTAGTAACAGTGTTTGACAACCATGGAGTCGTGTCTCTGTTTTGAATAAATGATACACACAGGGAAAAATCACTACTTCCAAACGTTAGAGTCCGATTAATGATTTCGTAAACCACAGAGAGCTATCTTTGGCACGATAACGCAGGGGAAGGCAGTCGACTTCATCCGTTTCAAAACAATCATCACGTCGTTCGCCTTAGCTGATTTCAGGAAATCCCTTCTGTGTCACGGCGAAGAGAACTACCCCTGGTAGGAAGAATAAATGAACTTTATTTACGTTTATAAACTGAATATAGTAAACAGTTATTTGGACTTGAATCCGCACTACTTGGTTCTAGTCTACCGAGAGTCACCGATGTTACACTGGCAGAGTTCTTACAAGGACGTTCTTGCGACTGTATCGGTAGAGTGTGTTAGGTCTCGAGGATGGCCCAGGAAGGACGTCCCGGCGAGGTGCAAGCTCGTAACCTGTCGGGTGTAGCGTGGCTGCTGCGAACGATGTGGAAAGATGAGCTCCGTTGGGTGGGCCGCGAGTGCGGCTGGCGTAATCCAGTAGAGACGGTGAGCTGCGCACAGTCCGGCTAGGGTGGAGAACTCGGATGAAACGCGAAGACTTAGATGCGGCTGGGAGAGTACGACTGCTGTGGGGCGAAGGGAGATCCGATTGAAGGGCAGGTGACTGGGGTCGGAACTTGGCCCCATGAGACTCCCGGTGCGAAAGTGGTGCAGGGTTGCTAGGCGACGTCCTGTATAGCTGCCCGGTGGTAGAATACTGTCGCGATGACCAGTGGACACGTGACGTGCGGGGGAAAATCGGTGCCCGGGGTGGAGCTGCAATTGAGGCGACTCCCGCGCCGCTGCCGACGAAGCTGGGGTCACGTGTTTCCACGGCGGCTGCGGGAGATGGGATTGCTTACGTTACCGTCGTGCTGTTTTCCTGCACCAGCGGCTGGAGAGGCGAAAGCCCGCAGTAGACGCATGTGTTGCTTGGAGGTGGATCCCAGGCGCACACGGTAATCCCAAAAACCTAAATCGGCATAACAGAATACCGCTTTGATCATCACTGCTTGCTCCTGATGGCGACTGTTTCTTAACCACTGCGCCATACCGACTGGTCAAAAAGCACAAAGACAGCTGCTGAACTAAATATTGCCGCAATATGGACGCTCTTTGGAGAGGTCTGCAACTGTTTCACGGAGAAACACTTACTTCCTGTCAATAGTAAAATACGACTCACTAATTTCAGTATTGGAGAGATTCAATTACTTCTATGAGTCCTACAAAATCAGTAACAGACGAGCCAACAACGCAATAATTATCTCTAACATCCGGCTTCTGGTGGATATCACAACAAAAAATGGTTCAAATGGCTCTGAGCACTATGGGACTTAACATCTATGGTCATCAGTCCCCTAGAACTTAGAACTACTTAAACCTAACTAACCTAAGGACATCCTACAACACCCAGTCATCACGAGGCAGAGAAAATCCCTGACCCCGCCGGGAATCGAACCCGGGAACCCGGGCGCGGGAAGCGAGAAGGATATCACAACAGCTTTTATAGTATCATACATGTATAAACCATCAGCAAGGATAAAAGGAATAAATACCGGTGATAGTGTAACGTTCGTATGCATAAGAAGATTAGTATCTATTATCTTACTGTAATTATAACTTTATATTACATCGAGGAATAATTACCCTGAATATACAGTGTGTTTCAAAAAGACTCATAAGGTATCAAATAACCACAACTTCCACCAGAAGTAAGATATAAACCTAAGGAGAATTTTAACTTACACCTAGAGCTACAAAGTTGGTAATTTGAAAGAAACTACATTATTTTATAGGGGTATATGTCTCCCATGCAAGACACCCAACGTTTGAGTGCTTTTTACAAATTGCAAGATGCACAACGGATATCAAGACAGTACTCTCGTTCGTCGAATTCTTTCGGGAGCATGTCTGAGCTACTTCACTCTGCTTTATCGGTGTCGCACTTCAGACAAAGTTGTTACAAGGGACGCCAAAGAGCGAGAATCAGTACAGACTTCCTCAAAACAATCACATACTTTGAGATTCAGCGGTCGTGGTAGCCAACAGTGCAATGAGAATTCCGAACTTGCACTTGTGGACGATACATCTTTCAGGCAGCTGTTTTGTAAGAATGAGCCATTGAGCTAGCTGAACCAGGCAGGCCCCATAATGGCCGTCACAAGAAGCGGCGCTGAAGTAAACTATTAGGTTTGATGGGTAACGTACAAAGTACACCAAGTTTCTTTCTCCACTCGTGTTGAAATATATTCTTGTGAAACCGGATGTATATTTTTGAAGCACACTGCATATGCAATAAAATATCTGACTACGCCATGAAACTATGAAGTGGTGTTATAATATGGAAACGTGGGGTAAAGCAGTCACTATAAAGAAAATTCAGCTTTCGCCAAACCGTTGTTACTGATAGAGACTTGCTGCTTATTTATTTTGAATCTAGGTATTATAAGGAATAACACATAGTATGGAACAAATTGAGAATAGGAACCCATGTCCTGAAACGTCATCCAGCTATGCTATATAGTGTCGAAGTTATAGGCACCAGCTTCTGCCATGAGGTCACGCCTTCGGCAGCAAAAACGGCTATACGCTGACGGAGCGTAGGTGGAACGTCACACAACGTTGTTTATTATTCAGTGCTCTCGACTGATTACCACGATCGCCGGTGGAGAAGATGGAGCTAGGTATTTTTGTGGAAATCTCTAGTCCCCTACGAATGGGATGCTCTTTTGCCTCGGTGGATGACGCTTTAAGATACAGGTTTCGATCTGCAGCTATTTTGCTCCTGCATACAGAAACAAACGGATTTTAGAGGGTTCCAGGAGAAAAATAAACTGCAGATGGAAACCCATGTGTAGAACCATCATCCACTGAGGTAACAGAGGATCACATTCATAGGGCGCAAGACCTTTCTACACAGTATCTTCTTCACTGGCGATCGTGGCAATCAGTCCCAATCACCGAGAAAAAGCACTGAGGCGTTCTGCCTACGATTCGATAGCATACACCGTCACTTTTGCTGCCGAAGTGGTGGCCTAGTGTCAGGCGCTGGGGTCTGTAACTTTTACGCTCTGTAGCGTTGTTGGATGACTGTCCCAGAAAAAACGCCGTGGGGGGTAGCCGAGCGGTCTACGGCGCCTTGCCACGGTTCGCACGGCATGGGTGTGTGTGTTGTTCTTAGCGTAAGTTAGTTTAAATTATATTAAGTAGTGTGTAAGCCTAGGGACCGATGAACTCAGTTGTTTTGATCCCATATAAACTCACGACAGATTTCCAATTTCCAGAAAAGAGTTTCCATCCTCGATTTGTTCGTCAATAACCTTCGAGAACCACTCGAAGTTCGTCGCAACGTTTCTTGTAAAATAAATAGGACCTATATGCAGTTTCCTGATGCTTTACATGGTGACCACTTTTCCCAACCTAGTGAAGTTAAGTGGACAGTGAGATCATACTTGCAGCGAAAATGGGCAGCAACGCTATTTCGAGGAAAGTAACACCATTGGGTTTGTATTTGTATAAATACTTGACTCAATTGTGAACTGCTTCATATACACTACAAGTGTGCTGAGCAGGATGAAATTGTTTTCTCTTCAGTGCATTAAGGATTTTGTAGTCTTGCACCGAAAGGAAGCAATGGATAGGATGTTGTTATGGGTGGCCGGTATCCTCATTCCACAACACAAATGCGCATGTGCATTAACACAGTTCTTTACTTACATGAACTGTAAGTTTTACTTAACTGGAATAAGAGTCCATGTTCTGTGGCACAAGCTGATCAGTAATAGTCCTCTTGCAGACAATATAGGTTCAAAAGCGGTTCAAATGGCTCTGAGCACAATTGGACTTAACATGTGGGGTCATCAGTCCTCTATAACTTAGAACTACTTAAACCCAACTAACCTAAGGACATCACACACATCCATGTCTGAGGCAGGATTCGAACCTGCGACCATATCGGTCGCGCGGTTCCAGACTGCAGCGCCTAGAATCGCTCGGCCACACCGGACGGCCCGACAATATCGATAATCTTGCTGTTACAAACTTCAATCTCACTGCTAGTCCCGCTGTCCGTCCCGATACCTGAGTGGTCAGTGCGGCTGTCTGTCACTCCAAGGGGCCCGGTTTCGATTCCTGGCTGTTGGTTGGTTGATTTGGGGGAAGGGGGGGGGGGAGACCAAACTGCGAGCTCATCGGTCTCATTGGATGAGGGAAGTATGGGGAAGGAAGTCGGCCATGCCCTTTCAAAGGAGCCATCCCGGCATTTGCCTGAAACGATTTAGGGAAATCGCGGAAAACGTAAATCAGGATGGCCGGACACGGCATTGAACCGTCATCATCCCGAATGCGAGTCCAGTGTGCTAACCACTGCGCCACCTCGCTCGGTATTCCTGGCTGGGTTGGAGATTTTCACAGCTCAGGGACTGGGTGTTGTGTTGTCCTCATTATCATTTCATTATCAGCAGTGGAAGGTAACGGGAAACCACCACTGGAATCACTTCCCTAGACGCTGATGCGGTGGACCTCTCTGATGAGGCTTCCCCCATGACAAGACCTGCAGTAAGGCAGAACACAAAGTTTCTTCTAGTCCCGCTAGAGGCACTAATCTGGTCGCTATGTACCGTCGCCGCCTGTGACATGAACTGAGCCTACTCTGCGATGAACTGACAGACATCAGACTGGAGGTGTAAGTCTCTCTTGTCAGCGGCGGCGGCCTAAATACATGCTGTCGAGTGGGCGCTGGCGGCATGTTCGTTGTTGGTGTGTCTCTGGCCTCTGTCATGATAGGCGCACTTCATCCAGTGTCTACTATCGATCTTTGCGCTACATCAGTCCGACTGGTGTGCCGGCGAAAGCTTACACTAGCACAGATTTCACAAAAATGGACTACATTAGCCTTGTTAAAATCTTGTCCTCTAGACAGCGAGACAAGCTCCCTAACATTAGTATTAAGGTACTGTCTTTGCCTGCTGTCTTTTACTTTATTAAAACGATGCAGTATTTTGTTACACTCTGCCAGTTGAAATACTGACCTCCATAAATTATTCGCTTTAAATCTGTAAAATCGGTTCTCCACATCAAAAACGTAGTCAAAGATTTCTTCTTCTTATTCTTTACTGAATTTACTAGATAAATATCCCGTAATCTTTTCCCGTCTACTTCATTTCTATTTTCCCTAGAACTCTTCTTTTCAGAAGAAGGCATCTCATCACTCTATAAAGCCTCAGTCGCATTTTCTATTGCAGCAGGGTCGCAAGTTTGGTGCTGTCGTCTCTGCACAAACTTTTAGGCGTCTTTATGCCCTTTTATGTGAAAGAATACGAAGCAGCTGCAGCAAACTGTTTTCTATCAGATTTTATACTAGAACAAATACAATTGATCATTGATGGTTTTAAATAACTCAGTTAATTCAGAACCGTCAAAAAGGATTTAGAAGTCAATGTGCAGTCATATATGTGATACATAGAAGTAACTATCTCGTATTGCGGTAAACAGGTTACAAATGAACTGCTGGGAAAAGCAGTCACCCTGACCTCCTTTTTCGGCGAGAATTGTGTCCAGTTTTCCCAAATGGACGGCATGTCAGTTTTAACTGTTCATAGATGAAGCTTTCAAACCGAAAGAGGCAACAAGGAACTACATCTGTGAGCCAAAAGATTTTATTTAAGCACCGATATTTTGGAACAGAATTTGACTACGTTCAAGTGACGTAACAAGAATAACATAAATTACTTGTTTTACATGAGACATACGAAAATCAGAAAAGTTTTGCTAAACGCTAACGGAATAAGGTTGCTCTATCAAACTCAATAACATTAATGATGTATTTTAGAGCTAGTGTGGCCACTTATCGGTAGGAAGCAGCACTGTTTAGGTGAAAAAATATGCAATGGTCTCTTTTCCCACTCCCGTCATTTTACCTCACCTTCCCCTAAATGTGGCTATATATTTTCCTTGCGAGCCTGGAAATTCACTCAAATACGAGGATTGTTCAATAAGTAATGTGCCACATTTAAAAAAAATTCCATTAATATACATAGACAAATGTCCTTGATGTTGCTTTACATTTGATATTTGATCATGTGCGCCGATGAAATTTCGAACCGTTCTGGCAGATGACAGAGCCGTAGTACAGCGTAATAATGGCGTCTACGTACGACTCACGTCACAAGCAGGGTGGTATTATTGAAGTCTTGTGTGCAACAAAAGAAACCGTGATGAACATCCATTAACGCCACTCGGTGTAGCCGCGGGGTCTCGAGCGTCTTGTCACAGTCCGTGCGGCTTCCACCGTCGGAGGTTCTAGTCCTCTCTAGGGCATGGGTGCGTGTGTCGTCCTTAGCGCAATTTAGTTAAAGTTAGATTAAGTAGTGTGTAAGCATAGAGACGCCTGACTTCAGGTGTTTGGTCCCATAAGACCTTACCACAAATTTCCAATTTCCAACATCCATTAACGTTTGTGTGTAGTGTATGGCGATGCCGCAGTTGATAGGAGTGCAACTGGGCGATGAGTAAAGAAAGTGCCTCAGGAAATCCAGAAACAGAGCTCCATGATCAGCCACGCTCGGAACGTCCTGTCACTGCTCCAGACATGCTGAAACGCACGGGTGCCATTATTCGCGGCGACCGGAGCATGACAACTTGACAATTGGCTCTACAGTTGTCGGTCAGCATTGGAAGTGCGTCTGCAATGATAGATATTCTCGGATATTCAGAGAGGTACTCACGATAGGCTCTACGAATCCCCACAGTGAACCACAAGATTGAAAGAAAGGCCATTTCATCTGAATTGTTGGAGAATTTTACACCGACGGAGAGGCCTTTATGCCACGGATCGTTACGGGGAACGATAGCTGGGTGCACCACTTTGCGCCGAAAACAAAACAGCAATCCATGCAGTGGCATCATCCTGATTCACCACCTCCTCTGCCGGAAAAGTCATGACGGGATTGAGATGGCGTCATTCTCGTGGATGTGAGGCCAAGAGGGTCAACCATCAATTCAGATGCATACGTGAAGATTCTGATTAAACTTAAGAATCATTTTCGACGTGTTCGATCGGACAACAATCCAGCATAAATATTGCTCCATTTCGATAATGCACGCCCACACACAAGTCTGAGAACCCGGGAACACATCACCAAATTGAGTTGGACATCACTGCCTCATCCACCTCACAGTCCACCCTCGGACTTCCATCTCTTTAGGTCGCTTAAAGATTCTCTACGGGGAACACACTTTGAAGATGGCGACAGTGTTAGTCATGTAGTGAAAACATGGCTATGCCTACAGGCCAACAGCTTTTTCCAGCAGGGAATGCATCCTCTTCCACAACGTTGGCGTGCGGCCATAGAAAGTGATGGAGACTACGTAGAAAAATATGACATAGATAAGTTGTAGTATGTTGTCACCAAATTCTGACCCTTAACAATAAATATGTTCTGAGAAAAAAAAATGTGGACTATTACTTATGGAACGACCGTCGTACATTGCCATACCAAAATGTAAGGCACCCAGGAGACGACGAAACGGAACTTAACGCGTTGACAGCGTACGATATGGAGTCGTAATTACAAAGAACTTGACAGTAACAATCCGCTTATTGCTATGATGTTCCTCCTCCTCTGACCTTGGTGCGTGCATTGATTCGGATGGGAAGGATGTCACGAAATCGTCTTATCTCCTCCAGGGACAAGCTGGTCCACGACTATTGTATATGGTTCTTGATATCCTGGATGCTGGCACTGGGAAAGGTTAGCCGCCTGAGATGGTCCAACACATATTCTGTCGGGATCAGATTTTTGGATCTTGCTGGCCACAGGCGATCCAATATAATAATTGTGTATAGTAATTATGTGTTATTTATGGTTGTTCAAAGCATAAAAATACACAAAGACTTATTGTAGGTTAAGTGAACGTTTAGAGACTGTAACACGTTCATCATCATCAGTTATCTGCTATATTAGCAGGTCCTTTGCCTCTCCATTTTCTGCGATCCATTGCTTCCTTCTTAAGGCTGCTGTATGTTGTACCGTCCATCATGTCATCCAGTATCTGGAATCCCTTCCTTCCTCGCTTTCTTTTCCCTTTTACATAACCTTCTAAAACTGTTTTTATCTGTCCGTCATTCTTTCTTAATATATGCCCAATCCAATTTCTTTTTCTTCTCTTTATTACATCTAGTAACTGCCTTTTCTCTCCCACTCTTCTCAGTACCTCTTCATTTTTTACTCTGTCCATCCAACTTATTCCTTCCATCTTCCGCCATGTCCAGATCTCAAAAGCCTCCAGCCTTTCTCTGTCTTTTTTCCTCATAGTCCATGTTTCAGCGCCATATAGAAGAACACTCCATACAAGACATTTTATGAGTCTCTTTCTGAGTTCTCTGTCCATACCGCTGCAGAAGATTCTCCTTTTCTTATAAAACGCCTCTTTTGCCATTGCTATCCTTGTTTTAATTTCTGTGGTGCACTTCCAGTCGGTGTCTATCCTGCTTCCAAGATACTTAAAATTTTGCACCTGTTCTAGTTTTTCTCCATTCAGCACAATTTTTAGTTCCTTATTTCCTCCTACTGCCAATACTTTTGTTTTATTTGTGTTAAGCCACAATATTCGGAAGCGGCAGCAGTTTAACAAGGACGGCCGGTACGTGTGTGACATTGGTGACGTTTCTGTCCAACGTGAGAAGACCGATGACCAGCGGAGTTTGCGCAGCAGCATTCAGCACCTCGACAGATCAACGGCCGAGCAGACGGGTAATGCTTCCAAGTAAGTACTGCGTTGGACAAATTAACACGTCCTTAAGATTACAATTCGATGTATCTACGGTCTCAAGTATAGACATAATCTATTGCTATACTTTTTCACCACTCCAACAGCAATATTTGCAACAGTTCTACATTACTCTTCCCCAAACCCGTGTCTGCAGTCGACCAATCATAACTATTCTATTTATACTTACAACAACTTATGTATTCCTTCAGTAGCAGATTATGTTACGGAGAAGAAAGGGTTTAATTCGGACCACGAACTAAATTGTTTGTTGTTGGAATTGCTCTTTCCCCAGAAATATTGTAGCAATGTTTTGTATCAGAAAAGTCCTATCTGCCCAACGCATAGTGAATTTATTGACATTGAACGTTCACATATACTGTAAACAAGGAGAAAAAGATGAAACTGAATATAATCTCGAGATAAGTCAAACTTTGTCCCAGTTACATAGAACAAATACACTTCAAGGCGCCAGCATTCCAAGAGCTCAAAATGGCGCTGGGCACTATGGGACTTAACTTCTGAGGTCATCAGTCCCCTAGAACTTAAAACTACTTAAACCTAACTAACCTAAGGACATCTCACACATACATGCGCGAGGCAGGATTCGAACCTGCGACCGTAGCGATCGCGTGGTTCCAGACTGTAGCGCCTAGAACCGCTCGGCCACTCCGGCCGGCTCCAAGAGCGCAGCTGACCAATGTAGTGACTGAAATAGTACGCCAAGCACGCCCCCACTACGAATAAAAGTTATAATTCATAAAACATTGGTTGCAGGAAAGGGTTGTTTCTATTCCCAGATACAGATTAACCAGTTCATGCATGACTGTTGATACACAGTATGCATCTAAATAAAGAATAAACTAACAAATGTCAAGAATAGTTAATTATACGTCGAATGAGGATATAGGGTCCTCACAGTTTGGTTTGAACTTAAAAATAGTATTTACAGATATTTCAGTTTTAATATAGCGGGATTATTTTTAAATGCAACGTCCTAAGAAAATTCATAAATATATATGTTTCACGAGTAAAGTCCTGTCACCTTCCTTATGCCAGTAGCTGAATTTCAGAGACTATCTGAAATGACAGACAGCTTCTATGTAGGGCTTTATGGAAGCAAATCCTTGGCAATATTGCGGCTGACTGACAATCGTTTTTATCGACGTCGTCGCTATATATCGTTCGTTGCGGAGCCGTTTCCTGCAAGTGCAGTAGCTTGCAACGCTTATATCGGGGCAAATCGCTATTGAATTGAAGTTCATATACGGGAACAGCGGCTGCGGAGGAGGCGTTCCCTCCGGGTTTCATTACAGAAAGCCCTTTACTATGGTGTAGACGTAAAGGCATAAACATGCAGCATTTACGTTCACTGGGGGATCTGAAAATGTGAATTCATTTATTCTGAGCCGTATGTAGGAGGGGTACTCGAAAAGTATGGCTCTTCGGACATAAAAAACACTTTTATCTTTCGGTTTTAGTTTCCTAGAAACCTACTTCAGTTTTCCACATTACCATTTACTTTCAAGTACCTTTTGTAATGCTGCACTATCTTCTTCAAACACTCTGCTGAAAGGTTCTCTACCTACCAACTGAACCAGTTAACCATGCAGATATATATATTTGCTCATATTCTTCAAACCGTTTTCCATTTACTTCTTTCTTCAGGAGCAACAAGAGGAAATAGCCGTTGGGTTGCGAGAGCGGTGCTGCATAGAGGAGGCAGAAAAACTGCCAATAGAAATTCTGTACCGTATCCTTCGTTGGGCGGCCGCAAGTGGACGCGCCTTTCCGACATGCACTTAGCATTTTCCGGGCTATTCGGTGGGAGTCGTATAGATACTTATCCGTTTAAGATGATAAAGTTTATCAGCAAAGCAACCAACGTTCGATTGTCGATGAGGCAGCAATATCATGGTTCAATTGTGATACGATTTCATCTGTGTGGATACTTGGCATGCCGCTCCAGTCTTCATCGCGTTCATTGAGGTCTGTGCGGCCACTCTTGAAGTTTAGACACCATTTTGTAACTGTCATTTTTCTCAATTTCCTGTACAATTCAACATTACATTTGCAAAATACTTACAGAGTTTCGGTCTGTGAGAAAGTAACAGGTCTGCGGCACATAAGAACTAAGTTTTCGGAGTTGTAACTGTTTGTAAACCATCGCATACAAGTAGACACTTGTGAAGAATGACTTTACGCCTCGGAAGATCAGCTGCTGAAACATTCATCACTAAGAATGGTAGCATAAAGCAATGTTTTTGTATCGCGGAAGAGTAATGTTGTTTATTCATTTACATGGGATCAAACATGAGTTACTGGTGCACCTGATGAATGAAGTGATGTTGCTGTTATTGGGGCTATGGAAATGGAAATGAGCGTTTGGCGTCATTGGCCGGGAGGCCCCTCGCGGGGCAGGTCCGGCCGCCATATCGCAGGTCTTATTACATTCGGCGCCACATTGGGCGACCTGCACGCCGGATGGGGATGAAATGATGATGAACACAACACAACACCCAGTCCCTGAGCGGAGAAAATCTCCGACCCAGCCGGGAATCGAACCCGGGCCCAGAGGACGGCAATCCGTCACGCTGACCACTCAGCTACTGGGGCGGACATTGGGGCTATCATTCTTCGTGATGAAATTTCAGCTACAGAGGCTGATATTTCGAGACGGAATGTTTGAATTGTCTGCCTGTGGTAATAGGTGAAAAACAATCTCAACCCCTGCGAAACTTTTTCTTATGTGTCTATGACAGATAGCCTAATTTTGAAATACACTACAAGCGATGCCAAACTCATGGTGTATTTGAGCAGCTACAGATACTTCCACACACAAAAATCGAATTACATCGCACACTTAGCAACTGACGTGAGTAACAATCTTACAATCTATTGTTGTTTATCTTTACAAATAGGCAAACAGCAACTGAATCAAAACAGTGACTTCAGTTGCTTCGTAACCAATCAACACAGGACGCTGCATTCCTGCTACCTTTCCCATGGTATCTACATTTTAAATATATTTATTTTTCGAATATATCTCTTTAAGTCTGCCCAGATTACATCAGACTACACTACAGAATTTATGTTTTACACAGCACATATACATGTTGGTGGGCAACAATTAATGACAGCATACGAGAATCTATGATCGGTAAATACAGTAGTAACCAACGACATAAAATTACAACTTTTGAAATTATGTGGTTTCTTTAGTAAATACCTGACTGACCCGTATCCACGATAGATCGACAGATAGACTACTTTTAGCTCTTCACGAGGTACAGTCATACCAGAAATTGATGGAGCACATAACACGTTAAAATGTTAAAAGTGGTACCACAATCACCTTTACTCTTCCAGTACATTCATTTTCCGTTTCCTGTTGTTCTGCACTCATTTATGCTCTTCTGGTCCAACAGGCTAACTTTTCACATGGCCCCCACATTCACTTCCACCCTCTGGTCTCCGAAATTTTATTTTCCAAGCACTCCGATCCTCACATCCATGCTCTGCGTACAATTTGTCCACGTCGTTTTCAAGGTCCTTTAGCACCACTTTCAGCCACCTAAGTCCCTTAACTCTCTTCCTATATTTGTTCTCCTCACATAAATACGCCAGATGGTTGGATCCTCAGCTGCTGCCAGTCTTGCCAGCCATTCCAAGTCCAACTACGTAAGCCCCACGGTGGGACGCAGGATGCTACTCTTGAGTAAAGCCATTTGAAATCTGTGATGCCTCCGCTCCTCAACAACACCAACACTGCCAGTTGTTGTCACCCAGCTCTTGGGTCTCGCCATGGGAGACGTGACACTGCACGTCAGATCCTCAAGCCTCCAACCTGATCAACCTGCTGTGCGTCTGTCCTCGCGAACTACAACGTCAGCTCGCTGCAACATGTCAGGTGTGACAGCCGTGGATGGTCTCCCCGACCGCTGCAAATCGTGGAGCTCCGCCAGACCGCCTACTGATGACCTCGCCCTCAGTGCTCAGCGACTAACTGTACTTCTGGCGACTGCAGATGATCCATAGACTGTGCACAAGCGTCTGTGAATATTCCCCATAGTTTCTTTCTCTGCAGTGAGAAATTCAATGGCGGCACGTTGGCTGTAGAGTACATCACCTACAGATGCAATTTTGAAACTGTGCTCCAGCAGCGGTATCTGTCTAAAGGGACGAAAACATGTCGCGTTCACTCAAGAGACTTCAGATAATACATACGCAACGTTTCGCATTCGTGGCATTGTTCTCGACTGAGAAAAAAAAATGCGGTCCTTTACTCTCTGCGCAACCCTCGTACTATGTCATCGCCCCATACTCAGGCGTAAGCTAACCAATGGTTGATGAATATTGCCGACCTTTTCAGACTTCTCTGAAATCCCGCTACGGTATGAATGGCAGGTAATCAAACATCAGATGTAAGGCCACTTTGCTTCCGGATTGCCGTCTGCTTCAGCTCCCTCTGAACAACCTAATGCTGTTCCATGAAAACCTCTCCGACATTTGTGTGTCACTGACAGCACGTCGATTCTTTTCGATTTGCCGATAAACGTGTCTGTTCTTCTGATGACTGTTGCATTTGAATACTCGGCACGGTTTCTATTTTGCAAGATTTTAGAATGCTGTGCCTGGCAGAATGGACTGAGTCGGCCTGAAAATACTAACAGAAACGTGCTCTGATGACAATGCCCTCTTTTCTCAAAGTATATTGACTCATAAAATAGTTTTACAATGCAGTCTGAATTCATGAATAATTTTAACACGAGAAACATTATAATTGCAACGGTTAATTGGGCGCTTAAAATTATTTATTACTCAATAGTGCATAGTCTCTCTCACTCAGAAGCTAATAAGTGGTCGTCCAAACATTTTCCACATTACATCTCAGAGGGGAAGCAAATGCAAGGAGCATGCTTGGCTGTTCCTTATAATCCAAAACACTCTATACAGCGAGCTCGTAACTTTCCACACAAATTACATGCAGCAAAGCACTACCACTGCTGATCCAAAGTTTTCGACGTAAACTTACCTTCTGGAACCTGTAAAAACTCTACTTGAATAGAACAAGTAATCTCTCGCCCTTGAAGAATCTGTGCAGTGTAAGAAAGATTCTCGTGGAAGTAAGGGTCGTCTTGATGGCACAAAATCATAGCTGGATTTCGTTACTGCAAGATACACTTTCACCAAGCCTAATGTCTTCCGAAAATAAACTTTATGAAGACGTACTTTCCAACTTAATTTGCTGAGTAAACAACGTGTAAATAAATGCAAGAAACTTTGTAATAGCTACTGATTACTGAAAAATAACACGTTATTTATACTTTTATGCGTATCATTTTAGTTAATAACACAAAAGTCACATGGTACCCACAGCCATTATCGGACAAATTCACACACACAGTCATAGTGAAGCTGTCAAAATGCAACAAACTTTTGAACGAAAAACCTGTTTGCTCAGGTCGTTTACTAATTAAATACACCGTGTAAATAAAACGGAAACTTCCCCACATCAAGCGTAACCACAATTCCCACTCTGTTATTTATACTGGTTCAACACGCAAGAAAGATTCCCTTTCAAATATGATTCGACAAATTAGTAAATGCATAAAAATACTACCTTATTTTCCAGAACTGAAGAACGCAGAAATAATATACGGAATTCTCAGCATAACCTCGTGTATACAAACCCAAGGTTGCATTCATACATCACTCTACTTCCTTCCCAATATAATTCAAAAAATAAGCAAAATTATCGCCTCCAGCCTGCAGAACGGAGTCGAATAGGACATAGAAAATGAAGCTTTGTTCCTTTTGAATATGTAAGACATTCTGATAGTAACGATTCTCATTAGCCAAGTCTTCGCTCGCCTCAAAGACCTTAGACAAGATAAACTAGCACAGTACAACCAGAAGCGACTACACGGATAATCGACCAGTGGACGCAGTTATACAGCGTAGATTCCTCGCGACTAACAGACTGCCAACACGTTAACTCAGTGTGATCGGCGAGATGGCTGTTTGCGCTCTGTAGTTAGGAAACCTGAGTGAAGTAGTAAACGATCAACTTCAACAGGTGGCATGTGACGTCCGCCCAGACCAAATACCGAGAACAACAACAATTAAAATTTGAAAAAAAAAAAAAACAGAGGTGTGAAATATGATGTACGGATATTGGCAAATTATAAAGATAACTTTTAAGATGTAGGCTACAATGGTAAACAAACCTCGGATGCTTTCCGCAGTTAACTAATATATCTGAGTAGCTATTTTCAGTTTCTGTTTTATATAGGTTCAGTTTTGTGGCTTTTCTACTTTTGTTTGTAGCTCCACATATACGTTGAAATTTGTTGGCCTTCTTTTCTACGTCTCTGTCTGTATCTAGATTTATGTCAGTGCCTAAATAACTGAAACTTGACGCTTGCTCAAGTACCTTATTTTCGATAACAGTTTCAGATCGAACTGGGAACTCAGTCTGGAACCGCGCGACCGATACGGTCGCAGGTTCGACTTCTGCCTCGGGCATGGATGTGTGTGATGTCCTTAGGTTAGTTAGGTTTAAGTAGTTCTGAGTTCTAGGGGACTGATGACCTCAGATGTTAAGTCCCATAGTGCTCAGAACCATTTGAACCATTCGAACTGGGAACTTTCGATAGTGTTGTTCAAATGTTCGAATGTGTGTGAAATCTTATGGGACTTAACTGCTAAGGTCATTAGTCCCTAAGCTTACACACTACTTAACCTAAATTATCCTAAGGACAAACACACACACTCATGCCCGAGGGAGGACTCGAACCTCCGTCGGGACCAGCCGCACAGTTTTCGATAGTGAACCATACATTTTTTCAATAGCACATTTTTTTATATTGTAATGTTTTCTTCCAAAATCGTTTAACCTATACACGGAGTGTTCTACTTGTACCTCTGTATTTCGTAATACAATCAATTTACCTGCAGACAGCGAAGTATTTAGATGGTAGTTCCTTTTCAGTTGTATACCTTCATGGGTTTGCTTGCTCCAGTTAATCAGGTCTTCAAAATAGAAAGAGCCAGTGACATGCTACTTCCCTGTCTGACACCTTGTTGTATTAGTATTTTATTAGTTAATCAAGTTCCTCTATTTTTATTATTTTGGTGTCTTAAAAGAATGGTTCAAATGGCTCTGAGCACTATGGGACTTAACTTCTGAGGTCATCAGTCCCCTAGAACGTAGAACTGCTTAAACCTAACTAACCTAAGGACATCACACACATCCATGCCCGAGGCACGATTCGAACCTGCGACCGTCGCGGTCGCGCGGTTTCAGACTGTAGTGCCTACAACCGCTCGGCCACTGCGGCCGGCTTTGGTGTCTTCATATATGATTTTTATTATCTGCACACGATGCATGGGTTAGTCTCACTTGTCTATTTATGTCCATAGTTTACTTCTAATGATTAGTCAAAGGCCTTTTAGAAGTCAATGAACGTAAGATGTATTTGTAAATTAACTGGTCGTCGTTTTTTCTAAAATTCTGTCGATGCTAAAAATAATCTTTACGATGGAATTGATATTGTCCAAATGGGAATTTTTTTCGTTAACTGCCTCAGTAAACGGCATGTGTTTTGTCCACCGTAAATGCACATTTCCACAGGTCCAAAGAAGCTAATCTAATGAACGTTAAGATATGTAGGATGATACCTGGATGCCACTGCTCTCAAGCAACAGTAATAACTGACATGAAGGAATGTACACAATAGTAGACGTAATTGAGAACGTGTGGTTACAAGTCGCCGCTGACTTCAGTATGAAATATTGTCCTAGTTAGTACAAGACTACTTGAAAAGTAAACTTTCAGATTAATTCCTCATCTAACAGAGTCCTAGTTTATGTCATATCAACAGAAGTGCTGTACACTTCAGTTTTGAGTGACTCAAGAAAGAAAAATCCAGAGAATTGATTTTGGAAGCCAACATACAAACACTGAGCGACCCACGCATCTTGGGTCACATTTCCGCGTTAGAGCTCTTGGTACATCAGCAGCAACAGGTGCCGGTGAGTCGTTATACATGTACCGCACTGCTCAGCCATGGGATTTGTGTGAAATTTGAATCTGTTATATTTGGACTAAAGCTACGTGTCAAACACACTTGTTGTGGGTAGTAAAATATACCACATTGACGCCAGTGGTGGCTCTTCACCCCAACGGCTCGTTTGCTGACCCTTTTGATATCGTATATTTCATCTATGTCTGTTTTCCCAATTAATTATGATGCATTCTATGCAGGTCGTAAAAGTGCTATTGAACAGTCATCACGATCATAAGATCTGACCTGTCTTATGCTTACGACATTTACGTTTTAGGAGGACTTCAACAATGACATTTATCGTGAAAGCGATCTATCCTAAAGGCTTTTATAGAAATGCATTTTTATTTGCTATCAGCTGTATATACTAAATTTATTCCTGATCATTTTCGTCTGATAGAACTATCATCAGTTGGAGAACTGAACAAACAGAAAAAAACCATATGTAGTATATACAGACCAGAATAGCGAAGTATAAGAGTTGAACTTCTGAACATCAATATCGTATAGAATACTTACAAAATTATAACATCTGATGGTTTAAAAATGCATATTTCTCTTAGTAGACTCTTTCGTATGCCATGTGCGACAATGACAAAACGTGGAATGCAACATAACCAGAGTATGACAATATCTTGAAAATTTGGGTAAATTGCACATACACTCCCGACAGTTAATAGGCGTCTGGCATTCTGTGTTTATGTAACCTCAGACGATCAAAGAGTCTAATATCGCAGAGTAAAAACATAAAGTTCTTCTGACAAATTATATGTGAAGTCAGAGAGGACACTAGTTACAAAGACTAATTTCAGTGTTGAAACCACGTGGTTGCTATCAGCAGACCACATTCTATGAGTGTAACATCAGAAAAACAAAGGCTAAACGGGGCTAACTTTCTGAACATGTCAATCTACTAAATTGAACGAATGAAACTTATGTATTGGAATAGCACTGTAATGGTATAGTAGTGGCGTTGTGTAAGGAACACATATAAGTACAGTATTAATTACGTTATTTGAGCTTCTCACTCAATGAAGCAATGTTAGAGTTACAAATTTTCATTGCCGTATCAAGCGTCTTCTTTATCATCAATAAGATGGCGGGTCAACAAACACAATAGATCTGCTTCTTGTTGTGGTCTTCAGTCCTAAGACTGGTTGAATGCAGCTCTTCATGCTGCTTTAACCTGTGCAAGCCTCTTCATCTCTGAGTAACTACTGCAACCTACATCCTTCTGAATCTGCTTACTGTATTCATGTCTTGGTCTCCCTCTACGATTTTTAGCCTCCACACTTCCCTCCATTACTAAATTGGTGATCCCTTGATATCCCATAATGTGTTCCACCAACTGATCCCTCCTTCTAGTCTGTTGTGCTACAAACTTCCTTTTTCCCTAGTTCTGTTCAGTAGCTTCTCATTAGTTACGTGACCCATACATCTAATCTTCAGCATTCTTCTGTAGCATCAAATTTCAAAAGCTTCTATTCTCTTCCTGTCTATACCGTTTATCGTCCATGTCTCACTTCCATACATGGTTACACTCCATACAATTACTTTAAGAAAAGTCTTCCTAACAATTTAATCTTTATTCTATATTAACAAATTTCTCTTCTTCAGAAACGCTTTTGTTGACATTGTCAGTCTACGTTTTATACCCTCTCTACTTCGGCCATGACCAGTTATAGTGCTGCCCAAATAACAAAACTTATCTAGTACTTTAAGTCTCTCGTTTCCTAAACTAATTCCATGAGCATCACCTGATTTCCTTCGCCTACATTCCATTATCCTTGTTGTGCTTTTGTTAATGTTCAGCTTATATCCTCCTTTCATAACACTGTCCATTCCGTTCAACTGCTCTTCGAAGTCCTTTGCTGTCGCCGACAGAATTACAGTGTCAGCTTCTAGCAATACCACCACTTGCAAAGTAGGTTAGAAATCAGGTTAATAATGCTGCTCACGCAGCATATGTTCGCTTTATCGGGCAACAACAAAGTTATTGACTGTGGATGGTATCGTCAGAATGGAATTAATGAAGTCACTGAAAAAAAGTCATTAATTTTGACACTTACCGTGACTGGAATCCCACGTAGATTTCGTCGAAGTTGTTATGGCTCATCTTGTTGATTCCAGGGTGATTCCACTTTGACTGCTAGAAGGTCCAGATCTGTATTTTAGCAAATATTTGAAGACCTAACAAATGCGTTTGTCAGGAAATTCTTAATTATCAAACAATTCCAGATCAGAACAGTGGTATGGTAGAAGTAATTCTACACTTCGTGTTCACGATCCACATTTTTATTAAACTTCTTGTAAATTCACATATACTTTTTAATTGTCACATCTTCAAGAAAACAGTTTTTTTTTCAGTCTTCATATATTTAATTTCCACTTTAACCAAACACAAGACTTGACTGTTCTTTTACAAAGCGAAATTCAACTTATCTTCTGCAAAGTGAAACAAAGACTGCTCTGTGCGCTTTCGCGCCAAAACGGTTACAAGTAAGTCAAAGAATATGACAGTCTCACAAGAACCATATCACTGTAACACATCGATACATCGGAGTACCTATACATTAATAAAACTAAATGTGAATATTGTCACAAAAATATGTCTGTTACTTCGCAGAAAAGTAGTGCGATATTACTGGTATCGAGAACTGGTATTGGAGTGCCGTAATGGTCACGTAAATAAAGAACCATTACAACCCGCCAACCTCAAAGGACAGATAAGGACTGTGCATTACCTGTTAACTCACATATTAGATGGAAAAATGAACTTTCATGTAAAATCATGAAAGTAAAACATAGACGGCTTCAGGAAAGGGAACTGCCCTAGTCAGTTGAGAGAGGATATTCGGCGCGCGGGAAACGCGGCCGGGGATGGGGCAGACGCGGACAGTTCGGCTGGAGACGCCAAAGGAGGCAGCTAGGAAGTGAAACGACACAGAAATTTCGCGTTGTGTGGTATCGCGGGACTTAGTCTCTGAGCGGTGACCAGACGCGCCCCTGGTGCGAACTTTTCGTGTAAATGACGAGGTAGGTATTGTGTTTCGCGCTGAGATTGTGAATGATCAAACTGTGAAATCGATATGCGCTCGAGTATAACGGTGACTCTAAATACGACCACTTTCACTATTACTTAGCTTACGGAATAAAGATTATTCTAACCAAATGGCAACTGTGTGGCCTACATCATTTATGCGTCGTTAATTTAGTTCCCGGTATTATTATTACCGTTATTATATGTTATGTTAACTTTGTATTTAGCAAACTTGCCATCAGCCAGACAATTTAACCAAAGGGTCGCAAGTGACTAATTTAGGGCGTGTAATGCGACACGTGCGGTTCAACCCCTAGACGAGTTTGAGCCAAGTTATTTCGACGAAGAAGCACAGCATGTGAGCCGGAACATCTATTGGACGCTAGCTCGCAAGATAATAGGAATAATTACTGTGTAATTTTTTACTTATATTAGTTCATTATAGTTAACTGTAAGTACCGTCATTGATACAATGAACGTACCATGTGTTCTGTATCGTACAAAATGTGCTGAAACTAATGGCCATCAGCCTCAATGCAAGCAGGATTATGACGCACTCTGACAAATATCCCTGGTGCGTTTCGAATCAGGCAACTACAATTGTGGCAATTAATTCTATCTCTTTATCCACTGGAGTCCCATAAACAAGTGACTTTAGATATCCCCACAGAAAATAATCAAGGGGATTCAGGTCAGGTGATCTCGCAGGCCATGGAATAGAACTTCCCATTCCAGTACAGTGACCAGGAAATATAGCGCTGAGATGCTTGAGGACACGAACGCTGAAGCGAGGAGTTGGACCGTTGTGTTGTATCCGCACCTTGTCACGAACAGCCACGGGTACTTTCTCCGACAACTCTGGTAGAATTCTCTGCACGAACCTCAAGTAGACGTGGGCATTAACGGCCAGGTAGAAGATATGGCCCAATAAGATTGTCCTCCTTGTTTTCTTGCAGGAAATACGGAATTTAGGTGTGAATAAACAGCACAGTACGTGTAAACTTTCACCCGTGTTAATTGTACATTAGCTAGAAAACAGTAATGCTAGACAAAGCGGTAAACAAGTTTGCTTTCATATCTCCTATTTCGTGTTAAATTTTTGCACACTCTTACAGAAGCACAGAAGAAGTCACAGCTGCAAAATACTAACGCGAATTCTTTACAGACGAATGGAAAAACTGGTAGAAGCGGACCTCGGGGAAGATCAGTTTGGATTCCGTAGAAATGTTGGAACACGTGAGGCAATACTAACAAGCAAACCTACGTTTCTAGCATTTGTAGACTTAGAGAAAGCTTTTGACAACGTTAACTGGAATACTCTCTTTCAAATTCTGAAGGCGGCAGGGGTAAAATACAGGGAGCGAAAGGCTATTTACAATTTGTACAGAAACCAAATGGCAGTTATAAGAGTCGAGGGGCATGAAAGGGAAGCAGTGGTTGGGAGAGGAGTGAGACAGGGTTGTAGCCTCTCCCCGATGTTATTCAATCTGTATATTGAGCAAGCAGTAAAGGAAATAAAAGAAAAATTCGTAGTAGGTATTAAAATTCATGGAGAAGAAGTAAAAACCTTGAGGTTAGCCGATGACGTTGTAATTCTGTCAGAGACAGCAAAGGACTTGGAAGAGCAGTTGAACGGAATGCACAGTGTCTTGAAAGGAGGATATAAGATGAACATCAACAAAAGCAAAACGAGGATAATGGAATGTAGTCAAATTAAATCGGGTGATGCTGAGGGGATTAGATTAGGAAATGAGACACTTAAAGTAGTAAAGGTGTTTTGCTATTTAGGGAGTAAAATAACTGATGATGGTCGAAGTAGAGAGGATATAAAATGTAGACTGGCAACGGCAAGGAAATCGTTTCTGAAGAAGAGAAATTTGTTAACATCGAGTATAGATTTAAGTGTCAGGAATTCGTTTCTGAAAGTATTTGTATGGAGTGTAGCCATGTATGGAAGTGAAACATGGACGATAACCAGTTTGGACAAGAAGAGAATAGAAGCTTTCGAAATGTGGTGCTACAGAAGAATGCTGAAGATAAGGTGGGTAGATCACGTAACTAATGAGGAGGTATTGAATAGGATTGGGGAGAAGAGAAGTTTGTGGCACAACTTGACTAGAAGAACGGATCGGTTGGTAGGACATGTTTTGAGGCATCAAGGAATCACAAATTTAGCATTGGAGGGCAGCGTGGAGGGTAAAAATCGTAGAGGGAGTCCAAGAGATCAATACACTAAGCAGATTCAGAAGGATGTAGGTTGCAGTAGGTACTGGGAGATGAAGAAGCTTGCACAGGATAGAGTAGCATGGAGAGCTGCATCAAACCAGTCTCAGGACTGAAGACCACAACAACAACAACAGAAGCACCCTGTATAATGTTGATGTTCAGAGGTAAAATTCCTTTATTTCGATTTCTGTGTATATTGGATATCTTTTTTCTGTTTATTCAGTCTTCCAGTTGACGATGGTTTAATTAACCGATATCGGTCAAGAATAAATATCACATATACAGGCGATGGCAGAAAAGAATGCATTTCTACAAATATCTTGGAGTTGTAGTTAGCTGCCTGCACAAAGTTTTAATTAATCTAAAGGCGTCTCTCAAATATCATTAATTCGTCTGGGATAGCCATCACACTAGACACAATTCGGCGGAACGACATTGCTAAGTTCCTAACGCAGATCACTTGTAGCACTTGTAATAACTCTACCGGAGCGCCAGCGTGGTAACTACATTTCAGTTTTTGCAAAGATTCTGGCTCTCAAAGGTTGAGCACTTTTTTTTAATAGTTTTTCGCTACGCTTGGCAAACTGCGCGCCAGTATTAAAAGGGACGCGTCCTTTAGAGCGGAGTCGGTTGACAGTTATTACTCTGCTTGAACATTTGAAGAGCCGAATGCATTCTAACCAATATTAACAACTGTCAGAACCAGTCAGTTTCGGCGAGGGATGAACAAAAGATGCTCGTTAAGCACTGATTTCACAATAAGCCAACACCAGGCTGTGCATTGCGTACGCTTTTATTTTTATTTCCATTTCCCATCCGCCGCTCGCATTGCGTCCTTTGCACGTATTCAATCACGAAACGTCCATCAATCAACACCTCCGCAGCACATCGCAATTACTGCCGCACTGAATTAATTACGTTCCCAGCAAACGCATGACGTAAGCAGCGGTCTGCGAGTCCGCAGCTAGCAGTCCATCACCAAGCAGGTGCGAACGCGAAGATCCCTTTGTTGTCACGGCTTTCCCGCCTCAAGAGCCCATCTCCTGCTAATTAAATCGATATTAAACGTTTTGTACAGAATATTTCAAACCGAGTCATACGATTTTAGAAGACTATATTTTCTGTATGAATGAAGATATAAACTCTGGGACAAATATTAACTTACGCGTATAAATACAATATTTTTACTTTCAAGAGAACTATCCAATTTTGTAAGGGAACACGCTTCATTTGCATCCACCTGAACCTTGGGACACTTTTTACCATTATGTTTTGGGACAACGTTTTCATTTACCTTTCACATATGTTGAATGTGCGTTACAATGGGCACATGACAGACCTCGAAACGATAGTGAAATTCCATAAATAATTTTCAGTCCTCGGGGCAGCGTGTGCTGATTTGAAACTTACGGCAGATTAGAACTGTGGGCCGGATCGAGGTTAGAAACTTGGACCTCTTCCTTTCTTGGAAAACATTCTACTGGTGTAGCACATCCCAAAGAGTTGAAAGTTATCTAAATAAACAAAATTACGACTGAAATGCTGTTTCTGATTTTAAGCGCTGTGCTGTATTAATAAATAATCTGTCGTCATGTAAAGGCAAAGCTGCAATCTGATAATAATTAATTGTCGCAATATAAAGGGAAGTCATCCATACTATAAAAGTTACTAATCTGACAGCAAGCACTTTGAATAGTATAAACTGCCTGTATAATAAATTAAAAATAGTAAGAGAAAGGTTGGTGAAATGAAATATGGGCATAAATGACAACACAATGTTGTTTTGTACAATGTGGAAAAGTACTCATAGCTGATTTCAATCCAATGAACGTCTTTACATCCAAATAATACACTTTCCTATCTCAGAAATCTATCAACTCTCAGTACAATAACGAACTTAGTCGGATGGCGGAGCAATAGTGAAAAAAAGTAACATCATTATATTGTTTATCTTTGACATTCCATTAGACTTCCTCCTTCACAAATCAGTTTCCGTTACAATCTTGATATAATCAAGCTAATTGAACAAATTGATAAATTGAGACTTTACATATGAAACATAACACTGCCGTTTCTTCCTCACTCTAACACAGATTAACATTATCTTGCTTCCTCACTCCAAGGCAGCTTAACGTTTTCTGTCCCACTGCGCCCTCGCGCACATCAGAGACACTGACCTAACTTCTGCGATACAGCTTTGCAGCATCACTGATCGCTCACATTCGATTCAGATACCAAAATTAAACATGACACCTATCAGGGTGTTCGAACAGCAGTGCGGCGCAGACTTTTAATATTCCAGGAAGTTACAGATAATCAGACTCGTCTAGTCTTTTGCGATCGTGTCTGAAGTTACTGCATTCATTGCTGTTGCTGCAGGAAGTGGACGAAAATATGGAAACACCGCGAGAAATCCACGTTCGAAAGTGAATGCAGATATTACCAACGCCTGCCGGTCGCACTGTTGTATTTGACCTTCAGCGGCAAGTGTGCAATGTCCTGAAACGTTGCAACTGTCAGTCGTCCTCAGGGAAGTGTCCTGTGTAGTTGTGAGTACATCATGTACAAGCTAAGTGAATTCGAACGTGGCCAAATGTTGGTCCTCTTACGGTGTAAAGTGGGTGCTTCTACACTACTGGCCTTTAAAATTGCTACACCAAGAAGAAATGCAGATGATAAACGGGTGTTCATTGGACAAATATATTACATTTTCACGCAGGTTTGGTGCATAGATCCTGAGAAATCAGTACCCAGAACAACCACCTCTGGCCGTAATAACGGTCTTGATACGCCTGGGCATTGAGTCAAACAGAGCTTGGATGGCGTGTACAGGTACAGCTGCCCATGCAGCTTCAACACGATACCACAGTTCATCAAGAGTAGTGACTGGCGTATTGTGACGAGCCAGTTGCTCGGCCACCATTGACTAGACGTTTTCAATTGGTGAGAGATCTGGAGAATGTGCTGGCCAGGGCAGCAGTCGAACATTATCTGTATCCAGAAAGGCCCATACAGGACCTGCAACAAGCGGTCGTGCATTATCCTGCTGAAATGTAGGGTTTCGCAGGGATCGAATGAAGGGTAGAGCCACGGATCGTAACACATCTGAAATGTAACATCCACTGTCCAAAGTGCCGTCAATGCGAACAAGAGGTGACCGAGACGTGTAACCAATGGCACCCCATACCATCACGCCGGGTGATACTCCAGTATGTCGATGACGAATACACGCTTCCAATGTGCGTTCACCGCGATGTCGCCAAACATGGATGCGACCATCATGAAGCTGTAAACAGAACCTGTATTCATCCGCAAAAATGACGTTTTGCCATTCGTGCACTCAGTTTCGTCGTTGAGTATCCTATCACAGGCGCTCCTGTCTGTGATGCTGCGTCAAGGGTGACCGCAGCCATGGTCTCCGAGCTGATAGTCCGTGCTGCTGCAAACGTCGTCGAACTGTTCGTGCAGATGGTTGTTGTCGTGCAAACGTCCCCATGTGTTGACTCAGGGATCGAGACGTGGCCGCACGATCCGTTGCAGCCATGCGGATAAGATGTCTGTCATCTCGACTGCTAGTGATACGAGGCCGTTGGGATCCAGCACGGCGTTCCGTATTACCCTCCTGAACCCACGGATTCCATATTCTGCTAACAGTCATGGGATCTCGACCAATGCGAGCAGCAATGTCGTGATACGATAAACCGCAATCGCGATAGGCTACAATCCGACCTTTATCAAAGTCGGAAACGTAATGGTACTCATTTCTCCTCCTTACACGAGGCATCACAACAACTTTTCACCAGGCAACGCCGATCAACTGCTGTTTGTGTATGAGAAATCTGTTGGAAACTTTCCTCATGTCAGCACGTTGTGTCGCCAACGGCACCAATCTTGTGCGAATGCTCTGAAAAACAAATCGTTGGCATACGGCAGCATGTTCTTCCTGTCGGTTAAATTTCGCGTCTGTAGCACGTCACCTTCGTGGTGTGGCAATTTTAATGGCCAGTAGCGTATAATCAAGAAAGCCGTTGTGGTCGATGTTTCAAGAGCCACCATGCCGAAGATTTATACCGCATACAGGGAAAGTGGGAAAATATCATCCGCTAAGTCATGACTCGGACGAAAGTTTGTATGGAGTTATCGTGACAGACGGTCAGTGAAAAGGATCGTGACGAAATCTAAAAGGAGAACAGCTGCAAAAGTCACTGCAGAACTGAATGTCGCTCTCCTGAAACTTGTCAGCCACAAAGCAAAAGCGTGCGTGATCGTTATCAAATCCATGCTGGACCTGTATTTATCCATTCAGTGACGACTGAAAGCTGATTTTAATGACAACAGTTTTCCTACGGCGTATTAGGCATGGCAATGTGTTTCCCGTGTTTTTAACACCTCCTATAAATGGTACCAGAGCTCACTCAAAGTTGTTGGAAGGTGAGTGGCGCAGATGGAGTCTTTCACAGATCATACAAAAAAGAATCAACTACCGTCAGATTGGGCTACCTTGTAGGCCAATGCTGCAGCATGCTCATCGCTCAGGCAGCGCATTATAAAGCAATGGTGTTACACGCAGATACCAGTGCACCGGTGCTAAGTCATATTGGGAAACGAAATTTTAGGCATGTTCCCGCACTTAAGGAGAAAGACATGAACAAGCGAGCTAGCTGCGCCAATGGCGCCCTTGTGGCAACTGCATGAGCCGGCTCAACTTACGGCGGGACAAAGAGAAACACTTCGTTTCGAAGCGTAAGATAAAATCCTCTCCACGTTTCTGTCTTTATTCACGTATGAAGGTCTTCCACACTTCCTGCAATAGCTCAACAAATGCTCACAGAAGAGCTTCTGTGAAGTTTGGAAGGTAGAAGACGAGATACTGACAGAAGTAAAAATGTGAGGATGGGGAATGAGTCATGATTGGGTTGCTCAGATGGTAGATCACTTGCCCGCAAAAGACAAAGGTCCCGAGTTCGAGTCTCGGTCCGGCACACAGTTTTAATCTGCCAGGAAGTTTCATGTCATCGCACACTCCGCTGCAGAGTGAAAATCTCATTCTGGAAAGTTCCTCTATTTCTCAAATATATTTTGCCTGCAACTGAAATCTCCCTTCTGCCGTGCACTTCAAAATTCTGTTGTCTTGAGCACAGTACGCGAGAAAAAATTTCTGAAAAATTGCCCTAATAGGTATCCAGGAAAACGTAATTGCATTAGATGAATAAAGCTATAAAATATATCACTAGTTGGAAGTACATTTGCTAAAGAACAGATAAATTTTACTTACGTAACAGAGAAAAATATGGAATGCAGTGGGAGACAACGTTGGGACTACGACTTCAAATTACTGATAATTTTTTAGCAGCAATTACCTAGGGGGGAAGAAACTTCAGATAAAGTTCAAGACTGCTGCATGTTACACAAATAATTTTGCTGCTCTCGTTATTATGATGTTCTCGTAGGGAAATAATCTGAGAGTTCTCGTCCCCAGAACGACACTTTGCTGTTTTGACTTTTACTTTACTAAGGAATATTTGCAGCATTTAGTCATGTTAAGATGGTTGAAGATCGTTTTTGTTTTACTGCTACGTAAACATCTGTTAGTTTGAACAAAATACCTACGTGACTTAGGACTTAATACTTAATAATTATT
The DNA here is from genome assembly GCF_021461385.2 of Schistocerca piceifrons. Classification (NCBI taxonomy): domain Eukaryota; kingdom Metazoa; phylum Arthropoda; class Insecta; order Orthoptera; family Acrididae; genus Schistocerca; species Schistocerca piceifrons. The sequence continues at coordinate 1,019,495,568 of NC_060139.1, read as the reverse complement.
AATGAACTTGTAAAGGACAACTGAAATCAAATACAGCATTTCTCCGAAAAATTTAATAGTTTACTTCGATATCAGGTAATGATAATGTTCATAAAATGCGGTCATATCGTTTGTTCGTCAACTGACAGTTTCGTACACATCTCCATTCGACAAATGCACCTTTTCATACAGGCTTGTTACCGATGTGTTAATAGCAGCTAGCAACTAGGTTTAGGAATCATGAAGTTAAGTAGTACGCATGGAAAAGACTTGGACAGACCTGGAGGATTCAAATAGGTTATATCATGGTAAGACAGACTTAGAAACCAAATTTTAAGCTGCAAAACATTTCCAGAAGCAGTTGTGAAGCCTTGCTGTAATTTACAACAAATTACAACTGAAGAAATTGAAGAAGCGCCAATAAGAAGATTTGGAAAATTTGAATGCACCTGATGTTGGTGAGTTTTAATTGGAGCATTAGACTACGATTGACTTAAACAGGGGAAAGAAATACATTATCAGATAAATAGGTAGCTCTGAGAGATGGAACAGTGAAGCTTACAGAGGATGAAATGAGCCAAGAGACAAAGCCCAGGAGAAACCCTTGTGAGACATTAGAGATATTGAATTTAATTGACAAAGAAATAAATATAAAAATATTGCAAACAAAGGAGGAAAAAGAGACCACCGATGCCTAGAATATGAGACTGATTAGCCGCGTGGGATTAACCGAGTGGTCTAAGGCGCTGCAGTCATGGATTGTGCGGCTGATCCCGGCGGAGGTTCGAGTCCTCCCTTGGGCCTGGGTGTGTGTGTTTGTCCTTAGGATAATTTAGGTTAAGTAGTGTGTAAGCGTAGGGACTCATGACCTTAGCAGTTAAGTCCCATACGATTACAAACACATTTGAACATTTTGAGACCGATAGAAACTGCGAGATGAGAAAGCAGGAGTCGCCACAGGAGAAATGTGCAGCTATAGTTGCATGCGTGACTAGTGGAAGGGTAGGTTCACCTATAGGATAATCAAAGAGACTGTACATAGAGAAGCTCATGTTTGAATATCAAGAGTTGAGAGGCAAATATAAGGAAGTTGAAGGTGGGTCAAAAATGGGGTGAAATGGCTCTGAGCACTATGGGACTCAACTGCTGAGGTCATTAGTCCCCTAGAACTTAGAACTAGTTAAACCTAACTAACCTAAGGACATCACAAACATCCATGCCCGACGCAGGATTCGAACCTGCGACCATAGCGGTCTTGCGGTTCCAGACAGCAGCGCAGTTGAAGGTGGAAGAATATACAGAAGGGCTGTGAAAGGGAAATGGACTAGAGGGGAATATTTAATATGTAGTTAATATACTGTGAGAACAATTTGATACAGCATTGATTGACCAAAGTCCAAATATGTCCTCTGGAGTAGGCGACATTCCTTCACAGGTCTCTGTGAGAACCAGTCATAACAAAGCTATTCCACCTGGTACGCAAGATCTGTGAGACAGGTGAAATACCCTTACATTTCAAGAAGAATGTAATCATTCCCTTTGCCAAAAAGAGAGGTGATAAAATTTTTATTATGAAGATTTCAGTTTCGTAAGTCATAGTTGCTAAACATTGGTTCTATTTACAGAGAAGTTCATTTTGCTTTCTGGAGAAATGTATGAACTCGCAAGCCAATACTGACCTGAAGACAGGTTAAAGAAAGATCAGGTTTATAGTAATTCCAGATTAGAAAAAAACTATTGACAATAATGACATTCTGAACATAACAGGTATAAACCGCTGGGAGAGCAAGGTTATCTAGAATCTGTGTAGAAACCAGACTGCAATTATAAGAGTCAGAAGTGGTTCAAATGGCTGTCAGCACTATGAGACTTGACTGCTGATGTCATCAATCCCCTAGACTTATAACTACTTAAACCTAACTAACGTAAGGACATCACACATATCCATACCCGAGGCAGGATTCGAAACTACGACCGTAGCAACAGCGCAGTTCCGGACTGAAGCGCCTACAACCGCTCGGCCACTTAAACGTGTCGAATTACACAAAAAGTAAGCAGTAGTTGAGATGGAAGTGAGACATGATTGTAGCTTTTCCCAGATGTTATTCAATCCGTACATTGAGCTAGCAGTGTAGGAAACCAAGGAAAAATTTGGAAAGGTAATTGGAGTCAAAGAAGAGGAAGAAATAAAAGCTTTGAGGTTTGCGAAGACATTATAATTCTGTCAGAGATGGCAAAAATCGGTTGAAGGAAGCATATCGTTTCCTTAAAAGAGGTTACAAGACGAACATCAACGAACTTAAAACATGAGTAATCAAGTGTAGTCGACTTAAATCTATAAGAAAAGATTTTTGCCCTCTGGTCAGCAAAACAAGCAGTGAGAGCCGAAGAAGAGAAGGTATAAAATACAGATTGCCAATGGCAAGAAGAAAATTTCTGAAAAATAAAAATTTATTAACACAGAAAGCATTTTTGAATATCAGGAAGTTCCTTCTGATGGTAGACGTCTAACGTGTAGCCTTTTACGGAAGTGAAACGTGGACATAAACAGTTAATATAATAAGAGAAAGAAAATTCTGAAATGTGGTGACATAAAAGAACACTAAGGATCATATGCGTAAATGAAGTAATTAAGGACGAGGTACTGCAGTGAATCGGAGGAAAAAATTTTGTGGTTCAGTTTCACTGAAAGAAAATATCGGTTGACAGGGAACTTGCTGAGGCGTCAAGGAATAGTTAACTCGGTAATATAAGGAAAAGTTGGAGGTAAATATCCAAATGAAGACCAAGGCACGATTGCAGTAAGTAGGTTTAAATGAATGCGGATTGCAGTAGGTATTCGTTGATAAAGAATCTTGCACAGGATAGATTAGCTTGGAGAACTGCATCAAACCAGTCGTAGGACTGCAGGTCACTAAAATAACAATCTCTGAAACCTCAATAGTATGGTTAATTGTACATACTAAACATCTCCAACATGTATGGTGAACTTGGACTGTTCTTTCTGGCGACATTCACCAGTACTTGGTGTACTGTGGTGTATGACTTTTCCTCCCTGTTACATTTTTCTCTGATTTGAATCCAGGCCTTTTACTCAGTTTAATAGTAAAGAAAGTATGTACTGCTGCGTACGCTCCCAGGCTTAATGCACGCTACAGTCCGAACATTAGAGAGATTTTCTGACGCCATTTATTTTCTGTTCTCGTTTCCCTTGCGCACAGCTGCGCTCGGTTATTACCAACATAGCTGACAGCACACGCCATTCTCTTGATGGATATTGTCCGCATACAGGAAAACAAAATTAAAAAATTAGCGTAAGTCCTTCCTTTCAAAATACGACAGGAACTCATTAATATTACTTTTCGGTATTACAGCACATTTCGCACATTAATTATCGAACACATTCATTAAAAGATAGTAAAAATTACAATATGCATATGGGCTGGGAGTAATCGACGTACTAATTCTGTAACACGAAACAGGCGTGCCAGTACTGTGTTCGCTGATACAACATTATAATGTGGAGCTTATATACAGGGTGCTTCACTTACCTTGAACATTTCAGTGAACGTTTTTTTCAGAAGCAAATTTTAAAAAAATGTAAATGCATACGTTGTTTAGCTACCAGAGGCCCATTAACCAGCGTGATTGTTTTCTTTGTATCTTTGTTCATTACGGAGATATAAAAAGCAGTACGTGTTTTTTAAATACCATCCAGTATTTTTTATTCGGTAATTCACTTGCTCTCCAAAATACTCGTTGAAAAACGTACGGGAGGGTGGGAGAATTTGGCGCAGCACGTAAAATGACGCACGTCAGTATGTGCTTAACTGTGGAGAGCTAGTCTTATCTGATCAGTTCTGATGCTCAGGTACATAAATAAGCACACAAACTCCAAGAGTGTGTTTTGTCTTTGTGTCTGCTAGTATTTGATCTCTAGGTTCTAAGAGGTAAGCAATTCTCTGTAATGTTAAAATACAAGTTTTTTTCTCCTCATACCTATCTCTGCACATTAACACTCACGGTTGTGTAACTGTTACTTCTCTTAAGCAAAGCGCAAATGCGGAACTATAGTTTTTATAAACAATTCTTGTTGGGTAAATATGTCACACAGAGGCCTCATGCGAAATTTTATCCCACTTCAGTTTCACACTAATGAAATGTGTAACTAAACGGGGAATGTTAATGCATAGTTAGAAGAACACAGTGCTTCATTTTTATAAGAATGGATTCCTCTGTTCAGATGCCATAAAGCAGAGAAAGCTGTTTGGATGGCGGCTGGTCTAAGAAATGCCAACAATGCTGTTCGTAATGGGACTTCTTTTAGACAGTGCGCCATCTAGCGCAGCATATCAGACGCAAAGATCTGTCCGTACTATGTGGTGAATTCGGCAAAGAAGGCGAGGAATGGAACTGGCGTTTCTCTTGTGCTTGTTGGTTCAATCTGAACATAGTGGGTGAGGAGTCCTGAAAACTATACCCGTGACTCCTGTCTCAAGAGGAGTTAGTTGTTTTACACACATTCAAGAGACCAACTACTGAATTCACTTATATTCAAGCCGTCTTCTTCATTTTTGTCACTACTCTGTAAGAAAACTATTATTATTATTATTTTTATCTATTCCATAGTTAATTGAGCTGATACTTTCTGTCTTTTCCTTTTGTTAACTTTATTGTTCATTGTTTTATTAAATAAACATAAAATTCAATACATATATTTTGTCTTAAATAGATACATTTTGTCTTACAAGCTGTGCACAGTTACATACCTCATACCATTTCTTGCCCCAATGTAGCCCACCTACTGCATCGTTTTATCCACTTCATTGGGTAAAATTAGACAGTGCAATTATGTCACCATTATGAGTCTTTTTCTAAAAGGTGTGGTTGTATATTTATGGTTTTAAGATACGTTACATTGAATACGTGCTGATAATGCTATACGAAAATTGGAGCCTTTACATGTTATAGAATAAAGGTTATAGTCAAAACGCCTTAGGTGTCCTGAATTCCCCCACTTTCCCGAAAATGTAACATCTGATTCAACAAGAAACAGGAACGAGACTATTAAACCATCTTATAGTACTGTAATCCATTGTGGCCACAAAAAAAGGATATATCATTTAGAGGTGCTGAAAGTGGTTGCCACAGAAAGTAATGACACTGGTCCATGCATTGAATGAAAGGAGACATCACTGATTAAGTGTTACAGAGCCGTGCTGCGGCACTGGCTGATGTGGCCGAGCGGTTCTAGGCGCTTCAGTCTGGAACCGCGCCACCGCTACGGTCGCAGGTTCGAATGCTGCCTCGGGCAAGGTTGTGTGTGATGTCCTTAGGTTAGTTAGGTTTAAAGTTCTAAGTTCTAGGGGACTGATGACCTCAGATGTTAGGTCCCATAATGCTCAGAGCCATTTGAACCATTTTGAACGTGCTGCGGCTCGCGTTGGTCTGTTTGTAGGTTTCCGCCCTCTGTTGGAGGCCACACCATATCCTTTAGTTGGCATGGTTGCGGTTGTTTGTCTTCTTCCCGTTTTGACTGGCGGTACTCGTTTTGCAAGCGTTGCCTGTCTGCTAGTGGTAGCAGTGGCGGTTATCGATATGTAGTAATTGTTGTCGTATCTTTGGGGCGACGTCGTTGTTTCTCCATGTCGTGTGAGTGTAGCAGTTCGGTTGGGGACTCAAGAGGAGCCAGGTCCGCACAGTGCCAAAACACGCCAGGACCGTTGGCGGAGCGAATGGACTGCTGGATGGAAGGGCTGTGGTCACAAGGGTGCACGACCTCGTCGTAAACCGGATCCTGAAGGCTTTAAGATGAGTGCATTTCAATTCAAGCAGGCACCGTGAAGTTATGTTTCAGCCCATGGGCGTCACCAAGGAGAACTCCGGATCACCTACATCAGCTGAGTCGGCTAAAGGGGAATCGCGGCGTTGATTCAGGTGCGATAGAACAGGGCATAGAGTTCGTACTTGCGTTCAGCTGCAGACACACCGAGTCAGTAAATGACGCCTGGCTGGGCAGTGTCCCCGGGGTCGAGCCTTTAAACCCTGGTGTGCCTGTGCCGCTGCTCGATCATCACCCCCCCACCCTCGCCTTGTATTTGTTCCCTAGTGGGTGGCTAACCTATTTGTGCCCTTTTGGATTCTGGTAGCTCATTTTCATTGTTGAGGCTGGAATGGTATCTCAAATTTGGTCATATTGTGAGACTTAGGCCGGTCCCTTCTTCGGTGCTGAGATGTCTGGTTTCCAACAGGCAGGTGTTGCTTCTGCATGGTTGGGTCCGAGGGAGTATCTCGGTTTCGGATTTCTCGTGGCCCTTGTCTTTGGCCTAGTTTAAGGTAAGGAATGAGGAGGTTCTACGCAGAATCGGAGAGGGAAGGAATATGTGGAAAACACTGATAAGGAGAAGGGACAGGATGATAGGACATCTGCTAAGACATGAGGGAATGACTTCCATGGTACTAGAGGGAGCTGTAGAGGGCAAAAACTGTAGAGGAAGACAGAGATTGGAATACATCAAGCGTCCGCAGCTCGTGGTCGTGCGGTAGCGTTCTCGCTTCCCGCGCCCGGGTTTCCGGGTTCGATTCCCGGCGGGGTCAGGGATTTTCTCTGCCTCGTGATGACTGGGTGTTGTGTGATGTCCTTAGGTTAGTTAGGTTTAAGTAGTTCTAAGTTCTAGGGGACTGATGACCATAGCTGTTAAGTCCCATAGTGCTCAGACCCATTTAAACCATTTTAATACGTCAAGCAAATAATTGCGGACGTAGGTTGCAAGTGCTACTCTGAGATGAAGAGGTTAGCACAGGAAAGGAATTCGTGGCGATCTGCATCAAACCAGTCAGTAGACTGATGACCAAAAAAAAAAAAAAAGGGAGCAGCCAGCCGATTAGATTTTGGGGTAATTTTATCGGTAAAACTGGTCTTGTCCTGGATTATTCGGGGTACACCTTTTTCTTTAAGTTCGCTTCTGGTCAGAAATTGGGGTTCTGTGAGTGTACTAAACGTAAGGTGCATCGAGGCGCGGGAATGCTGGCTGTTGATGCTAAGGTTAGTGAGTTTGTCCTCACCCATCTCTCTTCCCAGCAGGCCTCTGAACTAGGGCGTTTGTTAGAGACGTTCCCAGAACTTCTCTGTGACAGACCGGGGGGGGGGGGGCGTTACAAATGTTCTTGACTACTACATTCGTCTGCCTAACCATTTTTCTGTCACGCAGTCCCCATATCGTCTATCATTGCCTAAGGTGAAGATACTAAGGGGAAAGATATCCAAAATGCTTGAGCAGGGAATTGTTATGCCTTCTGTATCCCCTCATGGGTGCGCTAATTCCTCATCCCTAAGGATCATGGGCAGGTCTTTCGGCCTGTTGTTGACTACCATCGCCTAAATAAGAAGGTTGTCCTCGGATCAGTTGCTTTACCTGATCTCCATAAATCTTTTACTTGGTTTGCCGGAGCTAATTGGTTTACTGTGCTCGACCTGAATCAAGCCTGTTATCAGATACCCTTATCCAAAGAATGTAAATACGTTACAGATTTTCTACTGATTGGAATCTGTTTGAATTTAATAGGGTCCCCTCTGGTTTGGCTACTGGCGCAGCTCTCCTTACTCGTTCGCTGGGTAATATTCTTGGAGACTCGAAATTAGTCTGTGTTTACTATTAACTGGACGATTTGGTAATTTATAGTCGTTCGTTTCAAGAGCATTTGGAGCATATCCAGCAAGTTTTTGTTGGCTTGCAGGTGGCCGGTTTGACTGTTAAACCAAATAAGGTGACATTAGCCAGGCAGCAGGTATCCTTCTTAGGTCACCTAGTATCATCAGAGTATTCGTATCAGTCAGGAGCAGACTAAGGCCTTGTGAGCCCTTCCATCACCCGGTGATAAGTAAGGGATTTCCAAGTTCTCAGGGATGGCGAATTATCTTAGGTGTTTTGTCCCTAATGTTGCTCAGTTGGCGGCTGCTTTAAATGAACTGCCCCAGAAAGGGGGGCGTTTCGAGTGGGGACCTGCTCAAGAGGCCGCGTTTGAGCACATTAAGGCGGCTGTAGCCAATCCTCGGATTTTAATAAGAAATTTATTGTCCAAAGCGACGCATGTAATGCGGGAAATTCGGCAATCCTCGTCCAGGAGTTGAAGGGTCAAAGGCAGCCGTCAGCATACACGTCTCATCGGTTAACCAGTGCTAAGATTAAATATTCTGTTTACGAATGTGAGGCACTGGCCGTATTTTTTGCGCTGGATAAGTGCCGGTTTTATCTCGAACATAGAGTATTTCAGCTAGAGACAGACAATCAAGCCTTAAGCTGGGTGCTAGCCAGGCTTCGTAAAACTGGCCGTATCGCGAGGTGGGCGGTACGCATTTGGCGTTTCAATTCGAGGTTAAGCACATTAGAGGCACTGAGAATGCGCTCGCGGACGTCCTCAGCCGGATGTTTACTGAACAATCTAGTGAGGGCGCCTAGGAAGTTTCAGAAGGCAATCTTAGTTGTGCCATGTTAGGCAGTATTCCTCATTTGTTTAGTGACTTTGCCTACCACCATGATTAGGACCCCACTTTGGGACCCGTTAAGAAGCGGCTTCCGGTGGGGGAGCGTTTGAATGAACACATCATCAGGAACGGAGTTTTGTGTGAAAGGGTGGAATCTACCAAGGCGATTTGTCTGCCAGGCACCCTAGAGCGCCCCGTTTTCCATTATTTTCACAACTCGTTGATTGGCGGGCATTTAGGAACCTATAAGACCTTGCAGAAGATTAAGTACCATCTGACTTGGCCGTCGATTGACTGAGACGTTAGAGAAATGGTGTCGTGTGGCCAAACCGAATAACGTTCTTCAACAGGGGTTCCTTAGTTTCGAGTGTGAATCTTGCCCCGTGGACAAACTCTATATTGATTATGTGGGCCCTTTACCTCGCAGCAAGAGAGGACATTGGTATGTATTAGTTATTAAATATGCGTTTTCAGGGTTTACCTAGCTTCTTCCTAGTCGTAATGTGACTGCTGCCACCACCACTGCGCATTTAACCAAGGTATTTAGTGTTTTTGGACTTCCTAAGCAAATCGTTACTGATAATGCGCCGGCCTATCTGTCAACTCCCTTCAAGGCCTTCCGTTTTCAAAGTGGTGTTAAGCATGTAACTACCAATCTGTATTATCCGCAGAGGTTCTTTGCAGAAAGGGTCAATTGTAATCTTAAACCCGCACTGATTATCTTTCATCAGAAGTCTCCCAGAAAGTGGATTCTTATCTTCCGTGGCTTAGCTTTGCTTTCAATACCACCAGCCATGAGGCTTTGAAAGTTACTGCGGTTTCCTTGATGTTTGCTAATCCCTGAGGAGACAACCCCTCAGATCGTCAAGGAAAACTGGAATCGTGCGAGGCGCAATATTCTCAGGGCCCACAATAGACAAGCTGGTCGTTATAACCGTAATCAGCGAGCCTTCAGGGGTAAGCTGGGAGATCAGGTATACGTCCGTAATTTTCCCAGGAGGGAGGTGCATGTTGGCAACTTTGGCAAGTTTACGCCCTGTTTTCTGGACCCATGCACGATTATGAGGATTTTAGGTTAAGGACAACCGTACTGGTAAGCAATATTTGGCCCACCTTAATCAAATTGAATTTGCTTAGGACGATAGTTTGGTCTCCTAACACATCCCCTGAGGCTTCTCGTTGAGAGGGGGAGGTTGCGCCAAGCTGCGGCTTGTGTTGGTGCTGTTTGTAGGTTTCCGCCCTCTGTTGGAGGCCAGACCGTATCCTTTAGTTAGCATGGTTATGGTTGTCTTCTTCTCGTTTTGACTGGCGTCACACGTTTCGCAAGTGTTGCCTGTCCGCTAGTGGCAGCAGCAGCAGCGGTTATCGATATGTAGTAACAGTTTCCCTGTCTTTGGAGCGACGTCGTTGCTTTTCCATGTCGTGTAAGTGTAGCAGTTCACTTGGGGTTTCATGAGGAGCCAGGTTCAAGCAATGCGAAAACACGCTAGGATCGCTGGCAGCGTCGGCCGAAGTGGCCGTGCGGTTATAGGCGCTGCAGTCTGGAACCGCGAGGCCGCTACGGTCGCAGGTTCGAATCCTGCCTCGGGCATGGATGTGTGTGATGTCCTTAGGTTAGTTAGGTTTAAGTAGTTCTAAGTTCTAGGGGACTAATGACCTCAGAAGTTGAGTCCCATAGTGCTCAGAGCCTTTTGAACCATTTTGAACCGCTGGCAGCGCACATGGACTGCTGGATGGAAGTGCTGTGGTCACAAGGGTGCACGACCTCATCGTAAACTGGATCCTGCAGGGTTTAAGATGAGTGAATTTCAATTGAAGTAGAGAGAGGTCTCCACCATTGTGATATCTCGCAATTCTCCAGTGACTTGGGCTCATGCTGCTGCTCATAGTGTCGCCAAGGCGAAGAGCAAGGAGTGGAGTGCTTGGGGAAGGATGACCTGATTAGCTTTCCTCGACTTCTTAGTACTATTTACTGCTTTCAGCTTGTTACAATTTGTTCAGCTCAACCAGCGGCATTTTTCTTGCCTGGCGGCTGCTAACGCCCCAGTTACCTGCCATGGGGGTTGGTGTATGTAAGGGCAGTGTACGTTTCCTTGCCCTGCTGCTGTTGTCCAGTAACGTGTGTAGTTTTGACAGCTTTCTTGATTGTAGGCCTGTTGGTGATTTTTTCTACTCTGATCGTAGTGATTCCTTTCATGTTCTGGTCGCTGTAAACACTGTATGCTGGGGACGTAGTGCAGACCGCCTGTCCTGGCTTTGGCGTATTATTCCATCGTTGTATTTGGTTTGTCAGACGTCAAATAGGTTAAGCAAGATTATAATTAGTCATTGGTTGGATTGACACTAGTCTGAGTCACCGTCTTTTGAACTGAATGCAACTCTTCGTTGCCTATCTCATCGTTTGCGAAAGTGTTCGTTGCCAGACATTCTCAAAGATCGATTCCTGGAGCAACGTCTGGATTAGTTGCTTGTTTTTTTAATTAACTTTTTGCTATTGTATCTGCTGTTTTACAGAAGGTTTCCAATTTTTTTCAATATTATTGCCATACCTGGCGTGTAAGGCCTTCATGCATGATTGTGGTCATTTGCCTTACAATTTTAATTTTTATTGGCGTTTTAGCAGTAAGCTTTAAAACCGTAATTTACTGCCATTCCTGGTATCTGATATATTCTACTGTGTTTGTGGACACTTACTTTTTAATATTTCATTACCTGTGTGTTGTAATTGCAGCGAGTTCTTAAACATTCTTAATTTATTGCCAATCTTGGCGTGTAAGGCCTTCAGACGTGATCACAGTGGCTTTTCGTTAAAACATTACCTGTATCTGTTTTTTGTGGTGATTTTCTTAATTGTAACGCACTCAAAACACAATTATTACACAGTTGTTTATTTTTCGTTAATAACATGTGGTATTTTTTTATTTATGGTTGAGCCTGGAGTTACTGTTTTAAAAATAAATTGTGTAACTGAAAAAGGCAACCAATATTAATTGATTACGGACCCGTCCACAATCGTAACCGAATCCTGCCTTACATTTTAAACCATGTTTCAGTTACCTTCAAGTGAATTACACGTAAGTGCGATACGGTCCTGTCTATTCTCTGACGCTGTTGGAATGTCGTCACAGATACCTTCGATCAGAACACGAAATGCACACAAGCCATTATGTCCTGGACATCAAACAGACAATAACTCTCCTCTGACACTTATGTTCCATCTTCCAAACCTACACTGCAATTCACTGGACCAATAATGAATGTTCTTTACACAGAACAACATTTCTCCAAGCTGCAACTGCCCGGCAGCACACTAGTGTTTACTTCCACGCTCCGGCCAAGTTATGATGCAAACTTCGAGCCAAGGCACAACTCTGCTTTACTGCGAAGAGCAGACTGCAACAAGTCCTTGTGATCTCATCGGCATGGTATTGGGAGCTCTTCTTACAAAATTAGCCGACTGCTGACGTAATTACCGCATCCTCACACAAAAAAGCCGCAAGCCAAACGCCATCAGAGGGTCTCTTCTACCTCTCTTGCCGGAGGCGCTTAGAGAGCCTGTATGCAGATACAGGCTCTCTAGATGCGCACAGCTCCTCCCGCCACCTGGTGGAGAGACAGAATACGCACGACAGCGGTAACCTCTGAAATCTATAGAGACCGTACCAAGCGTACATGATAGGGATAGAACTCCTGACTTGTTACAATCCGATGTACACTGGTTTACGGAATGCCAATATCCTTTTCAAGTTGTCGTGTGCTCACACTTGGGATTCACTGCAACAAAAGCGAGTTGCCCTGGTTTGAAATATCTCACTTCCTGAAGCGCCATGACAAGACGAGAAAACATCCATCGGGAACGTGGGCTTTATGATATCGCTCTATGTGGATTCCCTCAGCATGATTAGCATTACGCCTTCCTTCAACCATAATAAGAGAATGATGCAGATTTTTACTCAAGGACTCTCTTTACTGTACATAACGTATCGCTTGGAATTACTACAGGACTGTGCAGCATGTACCTTTACTTTAACAAGAAAACATTAATGTAATTGCCTTAGTGTACCTCTTATTAAATTCATCTCAGTATCACTTAGCAGATATCAAATCATTACTGGTACCCCTAAAACCACAGAGAAAAAAACAACTTCCACATTCACCTCGAACAGAATTGTTTCGTCGTCCAGAATCCAAGTCCTCGAAAATACTGTGATTGCTGTTTAGCAGTTCTGACACTGCAAGAGAAGCATTATGCACGACACAGATACTTGGCGATAAAATTGCCGTGACATATCTTTCAAGAATAATTAAACAATGTTTACGTTATTTCCACTCATATCTCATTAAGACAGTGAATTCAGATACATTCAACTCGATGGAGAGATTTCCACGCACCATTCACTTATAGAACAATAGTGCATACAAGAAGGAAAAAGGAGGGGGCGGGGCGGAGGTTCAGTGAAGTGCGAAAAACTGTTTCCTTCGGAGGTTTTAGGTAGACTATTTTTTGACGCATTTTCGAAGTTCATCAAGTCGCTGTTATCTTTCTCCACCTTCGTTTTTACCTTGTTTCCTTCACCCGTGTTCTGTGCTAAATAGGCTGTCTCTCACATTGAACATGTCTTAGCCAGCCGCAGTCGCCGAGCGGTTCTAGGCGCTACAGTCTGGAACCGCGCGACCGTTACGGTCTCGGGTTCGAATCCTGCCACGGGCATGGATGTGTGTGATGTCCTTAGGTTAGTTAAGTTTAAGTAGTTCTACGTTCTAGGGGACTGATGACCTCAGAAGTTAAGTCCCATAATGCTCAGAGCCATTTGAACCATTTTTTGAACATGTCTTCCAGTTCTTCTTACTTTCGAACACAATAAATCTGTCATCTTCCAATTTTTAACCAATTGCGACATGGTCGCGTATACAAACAGTGATCCAATAATGTCAAATGATTTTTATTCCAGTCTTTGACACAATATGAATTCTTTAGACGATGAAGGCTTTCAGTCCGTAATGACCATCCTCAGATCTTTTTTACACCATGTCCTAAAGTGATGAGGCCATAATGGCATCGTCAAAACATAAAAATATAATCAGCATAGCATCGCTATATATATCTAAAATAAGGTGTGGAACAGGCCGCATAGCCCACACAGTTGCAATAATGCAGTTATCAGGAGAAAGAAAACTGGTGTTCTACGGATCGGAGCGTGGAATCTCAGATCCCTTAATCGAGCAGGTAGGTTAGAAAATTTAAAAAGGGAAATGGGTAGGTTGAAGATAGATATAGTGGAAATTAGCGAAGTTTGGTGGTAGGAGGAACAAGCCATTTGGTCAGGTGAATACAGGGTTATAAATACAAAATCAAATAGGGGTAATGCAGGAGTAGGTTTAATAATGAATGAAAAAGTAGGAGTTCGGGTAAGCTACTACAAACAACATAGTGAACGCATTATTGTGGCCAAGATAGACACGAAGCCCACGCCTACGACGGTAGTACAAGTTTATATGCCGACTAGCTCCGCAGATGATGAAGAAATTGAAGAAATGTATGATGGGATAAACGAAATTATTCAAATAGTGAAAGGAGACAAAAGTTTAATAGTCATCGGTGACAGTAGGAAAAGGAAGAGAAGGAAACGTAGTAGGTGAATATGGATTGGGGTAAGAAATGAAAGAGGAAGCCGCCTGGTAGAATTCTGCACAGAGCATAACTTATTCATAGCTAACACTTGGTTCAAGAATCGTATAAGATGGTTGTATACATGGAAGAAGCCTGGAGATACTGACAGGTTTCCGACAGATTATATAATGGTAAGACAGAGATTTAGGAACCAGGTTTTAAACTGTAAGGCATTTCCAGGGGCAGATGTGGACTCTAACCACAATCTGTTGGCTATGAACTGTACATTAAAACTGAAGAAACTGAAAAAAGGTGGGAATTTAACGAGATGAGATCTGGATAAACTGACAGAACCAGAGGATGTAGAGAGTTTCAGGGTGAACATTGAGGAACGATTGACAGGAATGGGGGAAAGAAATAGAGTAGAAGAAGAAAGGATAGCTTTGAGGAATGAAGTAGTGAAGGCACCAGAGGATCAAGTACGTAAAAAGAGGAGGGCTAGTAGAAAGCCTTGGGTTACAGAAGAAATATTGAATTTAATTGCTGAATGGAGAAAATATAAAAATGCAGTGAATGAAACAGGCGCAAAGGAATACAAACCTCTCAAAAATGAGATCGACAAGAAGTGCAAAATGGCAAAGCAGTGATGGCTAGAGGACAAGTGTAAGGATGTAGAGGCATATCTCACTAGGGGTAAGATAGATAGTGCCTACAGGAAAATTAAAGAGACTTTTGGAGAAAAGAGAATCACCTGTATGAATATCAAGAGCTGAGATGGAAACCCAGTTCTAAGCAAAGAAGGGAATGCAGAAAGTCGGAAGGAGTATATATATACAAGGGCAATGTGCTTGAGGACAATATTATGGAAATGGAAGAGGATGTAGATGAAGATGAAATGGGAGAAATGATACCGCGTGAAGAATTTGACAGAGCACTGAAAGAGCTAAGTCGAAACAAGGCGACGGGAGTAGATAACATTCCACTAGAACTACTGACGATCTTGGGAGAGCCAGTCCTGACAAAACTCTACCATCTGGTGAGCAAGATATATGAGACAGGCGAAATTCCCTCAGACTTCAAGAAGAATATAATAATTCCAATCCCAAAGATAGCAGGTGTTGACAGATGTGAAAATTACTGAACTATCAGTTTAATAAGTCACGGGTGCAAAATACTAACGCGAATTCTTTACAAACGAATGGAAAAACTGGTAGAAGCCGACTCCAGCGAAGATCGGTTTGGATTCCGTAGAAATATTGGAACACGTGAGGCAATACTGACACTACGACTTACCTTCGAAAATAGTTTAAGGAAAGGCAAACTTTGGTTTCTAGCAATTGTAGACTGTGAGAAAGCTTTTGACAATGCTGACTAGAATACTCTCTTTCAAAGGTGGCAGGGGTAAAATACAGAGAGCGAAAGGCTATTTACAATTTGTACAGAAGCCAGATGGCAGTTACAAGAATCAAGGGGCATGAAAGGGAAGCATTGGTTGGGAAGGGAGTGAGACAGGGTTGTAGCCTATCTCCGATGTTATTCTATCTGTATATTGAGCAATCAATAAAGGAAACAAAAGAATATTCGGAGTAGGTATTAAAACCCATGGAGAAGAAATAAAAACTTTGAGGTTCGCCGATGACATTGTAATTCTGTCAGAGACAGCAAAGGACTTGGAAGAGCAGTAGAACGGTATGGATAGTGTCTTGAAAGGAGGATATAAGATGAACATCAACAAAATCAAAACGATGAAAATGGAATGTAGTCGAATTAAATCGGGTGATGCCGATGGAATTAGATTAGGGAATGAGACGCTTAAAGTAGTAATTGAGTTTTGCTATTTGGGGAGCAAAATAACTGATGATGGTCGAAGTGTAGAGAATATAAAATGTAGACTGGCAGTGGCAAGGAAAGCATTTCTGAAGAAGAGAAATTTGTTAACATGGAGTATAGATTTGTCAGAAAGTCGTTTCTGAAAGTATTTATATGGAGTGTAGCCACGTATGGAAGTGAAACATGGACGATACATAGTTTGGACAAGAAGAGAATAGAAGATTTCGAAATGTGGTGCTACAGAAGAATGCTGAAGATTAGATGGGTAGGTCACATAACTAATGAGGAGGTACTGAATAGAATTGGGGAGAAGAGAAATTTGTGGCGCAAATTGCCTAGGAGAAGGGATCGGTTGATAAGACGTGTTCTGAAGCGTAAAGGGATCACCAGTTTAGTTTTGGAGGACAGCGTGGAGGGTAAAAATTGTAGAGGGAGACCAAGAGATGAATACACTACGCAAATTCAGAAGGAAGTGGGTTGCAGTAGATACTTGGAGATGAAGAACCTTGCACAGGATAGAGTAGCATGGAGAGATGAATCAAACCAGTCTCAGGACTGAAGACCACAACAATAACAAAAACAACATCGGAGGGGCGAGGTTTCAATACGGAGGTCACCCAGAGCAGCTCACAGACTTGCAGCAGAAGCGCATGTGCATGCCATCTAGGAAAGTCCCGCATATTTCGGCGGGATCTGAAGTAGGGTATCTTAGGTTATTGATCGTCAGTATCCACCTGAACATGGTCGGAAGACTGAGCGCCGGAATATCGTACCAGCAAGTTAGAGATATCCGGCAGTTCTCCCGAAATTTTGTAGAACGGCTAGCAAGTCGTTAGTGTGTGGGCACACGATATCCTCGTTCCCAGCGGTACCGACTCTTGTCAGAATTGAAAGTAAGTTTGGTATGGACTATCAGATATCTCTTTAAAAAATAACTTCCAGTATCTCCATGCCTCTTCCTTGTATGAAATCTTCGTTTATGATTCTTAAACCAAGTGTTAGCTATGATTAAGTTAGGCTCTGTGCAAAATCCTACCAGGGGACTTCCTCTTTCGTTTCTTACCCCCATTCCATATTCACCTATTACGTTCCCTTCTCTTCCTTTCCCTGTTATCGAATTCCAGTCACCCATGACTATTAAATTTTCCTCTCCCTTCACTATCTGAATAATTTCTTTTATCTCATCACACATTTCATCAATCTCTTCGACATCTGCAGAGGTAGTTGGCATATAAACTTGTACTACTATGGTAGGTATGAGCTTCGTGTCTATCTTGGCCACAATAATGCGTTCACTGTGTTGCTTGTAGTAGCTCACCCTCACTCCTATTTTTTTTTTGTTCATTATTAAACCTACTCCTGCATTGCCCCTATTTGATTTTGTATTTATAACTCTGTATTTACCTGACCAGAAGTCTTGTTCCTCCTGCCACCGAACTTCACTAATTCCCACTATATATAACTTTAACCTATCCATTTCCCTTTCCAAATTTTCTAACCGACCTGCCCAATTAAGGGATCTGACATTCCACTCTCCGGTTCGTATTACGCCAGTTTTCTTTCTCCTAATATCTCTTCGATATCAAAACGATTTTTTTTGCATGGCAAGATCACAGGACGAGGCCGATCACGGATAACTCGCAGTTTTTCTATAATCGAGTCCCATGCAGAATTTAACAAGAAACACCATTTCGATTCAAAAGGGATTCAGATATCCGTATTTCCGCTGATTAATTAATCATTGACCTTCGAAAGTTTGACCTGAGGGCCACAATATTTGTTTCATTATATTTCATCGAATGACCGATGGAAATACATTGTTCTGCGATAACGGGTTTATTTGCTTGGAGAAGGCAAGATATTCGTCTCAACAATTGCAGAGAGAGCTTCCGGCGTACAAACGACAAAACAAGTAAGAAGATGAGGCTTTCAAAACCACTGCGTGTCAACCATGTTTCAGCTAAAAGAGGCAGAATACTGAGAAGAATCCTTATAAATTATCAGTACTTTTGGATGTGTTGAAGACGACTTAAAGTTGCGGAAAGCAGATGTTTACAATATTCCGTGTTCATGCGGCAAATTTTACGTAGGGGAAACGTCGCGCACTGTACGGGATTGGATTACAGAACGTCAGCGACATACTTGTCTTCTCTAACCAAATTGCAACACCTAAACTTTTCACGCTAATGAAGGTCACAGAATAATGGTCTTTCCGAATGTACTTCTGAACAAAAAGTGATTCTGGTAGTTGGAGTTCAAGGTTTTTGTTAATTAGGCATTTTGCATTCTTTCGGTGATATTTCCGTAGAAACTTTCATCCCCTAACACATGTTCCTTTATATCTAAGCGAGAAGTGAACTGCCAGTTTTCGTTGATTTGGGCTTAAAATTTTTTAAATATAACGAAGTAACTTCTTAAAAATCTTCATCCTCTATTTCGCCACCTTAGAGAGTGAATTTGTAAGAAAAGTGGAACACCTATTAGATTTTCTGACAGGAAAGCCAAATACAAATTTACATAGATCTCGCTTTAAAAATACTTTCTTAATGAAATAACTTCGTAAAACCTTTTATCCTTTGTTTCACTCCCATAGTGGGTCGAATTTCCATAAACAGTGAAGCTTATATTTTTTTATCCCTAACTGAGAAACCAAATACTAGTTTTCATAGATGCAACTTTAAAAATGTTTTATTATCTCTTTAACAAACCTATCTGATCGGAATATCTATTTGTTTTAAGTTGAACTCCACTGTTACTGGATTTGCCAGTTGTTTATTATAGTAGTCTATGACTGTGAGAGTAGCAACCTTTTTTTGAATTTAGCATTTGCAATTAATTTACTTCATGACTGTAAATTGCTTGCTGTTTATGTTTGCACCACTATGCACTGCCAAATCTTTGTCAATAGTGCAAAAACTGGACCAATAGTGGTACACCTAGCTCGTAAAAATAAATAATTAGTGGGCAGTGTGATTGTTCATCTTAATCGTGTTTCACTCAAGTACCTACAGTAAAATTACCGGTGTGTAATTAGTTACCGATCTAACACTGCTGATTGATGTCTGAATAAAGTGTTTCTAGTGAAATATGCCGTAGCTCGTTATCGTGCGCAGATGAACGCACTGATTCTCACACGAATCGTGGATTACCTTGCAGCTTCGCGGCTACATCGCCACGAAGCTCTGCATTTGTTTGAAAAATGAACATGAAATGTCCGTTCATCTTCTCTACGTGGTAGAATACATACTTTTTGCGTGTCAGGTTGCACAATTATACAACATTTAAACTACTACAAGGGTCATTCCGTGACGATGTTACTAACTTCCATAGATGATGGAGAAGGGTAAACATATCAATTTGAGGACCCGAAAACGACCGAATTGAAGAGCAAATCGTTCTTATACTTCCGACAGTGGAATACATGTACCGGTGCTGTTCTTGCTAAGATTGTGGGGTAGGCAACTTTCAGAAGTTGTAGTACGGACCAAAAACAGAAAATAATGTTTAGTACACATGGGCCATCAAGCCGTGGTCTAGCGTCTATGTTATTTGTGTGGCGCACTGACTATCTCTCACGGGCAGTCTTCATCCGCCTGTCGATGTGGTCGAGTGACTTTCCAGTTAAATAATGGTTCAAATGGCTCTGAGCACTATGGGACTTAACAGCAGAGGTCATCAGTCCCATAGAACTTCGAACTACTTAAACCTAACTAACCTAAGGACATCACACACATCCATGCCCGAGGCAGGATTCGAACCTGCGACCGTACCGGTCACGCAGTTCCAAACTGAAACGCCTAGAACCGCACGGCCACTCCAGCCGGCTCCAGTTAAAACATGTTCGTCAACTTTATACTGCACTCACCTATTTTGAGGCTGATATTCTGCAGAGGCAGTCTCTCACTATCACATGTTTGTTAATGCGCAAGAGAGTGATTGACTGCAGGGCGGCGGTTAAACGGGCATCACCGCAAACTTCTTGGAAGACTGTTTTCAGCAAAGGGGTGGCGTCCTCGTATCACGTGGTACACAATGTATTATCCACCAATGAGTGCTTGTTTCGTAGTGAGTTTAGTGTCACAGATCAGTGTAGTCGCTGTCCCGCCATAGATAAGCTATAACGTATATTTTACCTGTCATTGTCACGAAGCGAACTGACACTTGCGTAAAAAAACAATTAGCGTTTCTAACTCGATCCGTGATAATGCCTTCTTGGCTGATATCCTATTGCGTCGAGACTCCTACTTTCCGAGAGCAAAGTCCAATACCACTGTATGGTTGTTACACCACTATGTTCATTAGATTGTAGGTGAAGGTCGCGATGGGGTCCCATTAAACTTCCAACAATGTATGGCCAATGAATACTGTAAGAGTTTCCACCTTCCTCAGTACCGCGACTTATTCGCCAGTATATTGAACCTTGTATCTCGTAGTCAAAAAATGGTTCAAATGGCTCTGAGCACTATGGGACTTACCATCTGTGGTCATCAGCCCCATAGAACTTAGAACTACTTAAGCCTAACGAACCTAAGGACATCACATACATCAATGCCCGATGCAGGATTCGAACCTGCGACCGTAGCGGTCACGCGGTTCCATCTCGTGGTCAAGGTATCGCTTGAGTTACGGTCCTTGTGGTATTCTCGTCATGGTCCCTTTCAGCAGTATTGCTACGCAGTTTATTTCGTTTTTGTGGCTATTTTTAACTAGTTTTTCTTTTTTAATTAATAAAAAGAAAATAAACAAAATTGATGCAGGTATAAACTGGAAAAGTTTTCTTGGTTAAGTGGCAGAAGCCATGTAGGATGAACGATTCTGTTTCATTTTTTTTTCTTTTTTGTAGCAAGTTGTGGGGATTCTAAAACATAAAAAATATAAAAATGTAATGGATCAGCACGGGGGAGGGGGGGGGGCAGAAGAGTGGGGAGGCATGAGACCTTGGGATTCGACCCCCGCTCACCTTGTCTCTACCCAGCCTGAAACTGACTGCGTCCATTCTTTCCTGTCGGTACAAAAATTTTCTGTACTGTAAATAAAAAAAGGGGGGGGGGGGGGGGAATAGCGACTTTGACTAATAATTTGAACGTCCGAGGTCCAGGATTCAATCATCGTCAGTGCTCAAAATTTTGATTAAAAGTCATCAGCAATAGCGTCTGAATACTTTCGGTGCTTTCAAAGAGGGCGGAAGAGAAGACATTCCACTCTCTTGCCGTTGGGATGGGAAGCTGACCCCAAAATGGAATAACAGCAATGAACAACGGCAAGAGAATGCAGAAGAAATTGATAATTACTGCACTAAAAACAAACACATAATGTGTATCCATAGGAGATGGGGCCTGTATTTGAAAAAGTGTCGTGATGATCACTCCATTGGCAAAGGATTCCGGACTAGTCCCCCACCCGGAACTCCGGGAGGAGACTGTGATGGGAGAGGCGAACGGTGAGAAAAAGATTGAGTAACCAATGAAAGCGCAACGTTCTACCAATCGGGGCGTGCAATGTCATAAGTTTTAATGCAGGAGGGAAGCTAGAAAATCTGAAAAGGGAAATGCTAAGCGTCAGTCCACATATGACAATCAGTGACGTGAAATGGAAAAAAGACAAGGATTCCTTGTCAGACAAGTATACGGTAATATTAACAGCGGAAAATAGTACAATGGGAACAGGGTTCATTATGAATAGGAAGATAGGACAGAAACTGAGTTATAGTGAACGGTTCAGCGATAAGATTGTTCTTATCGGAATTGACAGCAAACCAACACGGCCGAGAATAGTTCTGGAATACATGCCGTCGTCGCAAGCACAAGATGAAAAGATAAAGTTTATCAGGTAATTCAGTACGTGAAGAGAAATGACGACGCCTTCTAAGGACTCATGGCTGTTCCCACTCTTCCTATCTACTACTTTCTTACACTCTCCACCGAAGATGATTTTTTTAGATCAATTGCTGAACAATGTGGCATTATTTTTACTCCTTTTAAAATGGTGTTTTTTAGAAAAAATTGCACATGGTGAAAATGGCATTATATTTAAATTTTAGAAATGCCCGGTAAGCCGCGCGGTCTAACGCACTGGTTTCCGGGCAGGAAGGCGTGCCGGTCCCCGACACGAATCCGCCCGGCGGATAGTGTCGAGGTCCGGTGTGCCGGCCAGTCTGTGGATGGTTTTTAAGGCGGTTTTCCATCTGCCTCGGCGAATGCGGGCTGTTTCCGCTTATTCCGCCTCAGTTACACCATGTCGGCGGTTGCCGCGCAAACACTTTCTCCACGTACGCGTACACCATAATTAGTCTGCCACGCAAACATTGGGGTTACACTCGTCTGGTGTGAGACGTTCCCGGCGGGGGTTCCACTGCGGGGCCGAACCGCACAATAACCCTGGGTTCGGTGTGGGGCGGCGGTGGGATGAGTGGACTGCTGCAACCTGTTGTGGGGTTGTGAACCACTGAAGGCTACGGCGAGGACGAAGCCTCTCCGTCGTTTCTAGGTCCCCGCTCCCATACAATACAATACCTTAATTTTGAATTTTATTTGATAATTTTTCTTTCAATATTTCCTGAATTACGAGTCATGCAATCGCGCGATTTCAGTAACTTACGGTAACTTTGACTCTTAAGGAACCGGAAGCAGTTTTTTATCTCAGCTGCGAGTTTACAAAAGATATTAACGTCTAGTTTAGACGGCATAAAACTGAAGCCCCACAACAAACGCAAGGTTTCATGTTGTCCGAAGTGGAATGGCCCAGTCCCTACATAGTACTTAGTCTTAAAAAGCGATATAATGCCGCGCCTGTTTCTTGTGAAGTGGAAGGCGCGTCTCTCTGCCGCCGCGTCAAGAAACAGAGCAACAACTGTCGCTATGCTTGCTGCCGCAGGTGCTCGAGACGTGCTCGCCCCGGTCATTTTTATACACGAGTTTGCCGTCCGTCGTGGCCGTGCGGTTCTAGGCGCTACAGTCTGGAACCGAGCGACCGCTACGGTCGAAGTTTCGAATCCTGTCTCGGGCATGGATGTGTGTGATGTCCTTCGGTTAGTTAAGTTTAATTAGTTCTGAGTTCTAGGCGACTGATGACCTCAGACGTTAAGTCGCATAGTGCTCAGAGCCATTTGAACCATTTGATCCATACACGAGTTTATGTAAACAATTCTGTGTCCTGTCCCAACGTAGGGCGTGACTGGGACAAACGCTCCTGCATGACCGAGCGTACTCTGTTTACCCTCTTTGTCGCAGTGTTCCGTATGCTGCTGTAGGGAATGATAGCGAAGTATGCTTTTACACTAAGGTAACAAAAGTTCAGGGATTGCGATATACACGTGTATCGGGTAGACAAGGTATAGGTCAGGGCATTGGTGCAACCGTGAGTCATGTGGAAAGGTTTCCGACGTAATTTAGGCCACATGACGGCAATTAACAGCCTTTGAACGTAGTTGGAGAGAGAGGCGTGGGACGTTTCATGATGGAAATCATTAGCCGATTCACTATTGTGAGACCCACAGTGTCAAGAGTGTGCCAAGAATAACAAATTTCAGCTGGACAATGCAGTGTCCGACTGGGAGCAGCGGCGTTTGCGAGTACATGTCAGTGCTAACAGACAAGCAACACCACGTGAAATAACGGTAAAGATCAATGTGGAACATACGACAAACGTATACGTTAGGACAGTGCGGCGAAATTTGGTGTTAATGGGCTTATGGCACATCGCCTGCAGTCCTTCACTTGGGCTCGTGACCATATCGGCTGGACAATAGACACCTAGATAACCATGGCCTAGTCAGATGAGCCTTGATTTCAGTCGGTAAGAGCGGATGGTAGGATTCGAGTGTTACGCAGACCCCACGAAGCTATGGACCTAAGTCGTCGATAAGGCTCTGTGTGAACTGATGGTTGCTCCATAATGGTGTGGACTGTGTTCTCTTGAAATGGACTGGGTAGTCTGGTCCAACTGAACCGATTATTGACAGAAAATGATCATATTCGACTACTTAGAGGCCACTTGCAGCCATCAGTGAAATTCATGTTCCCAAACGATAGGATATATGTGGTTCACAATGCTCTATGTCAACGAGCTTACAAATGTTCGAGATTTTTTGAAGAACATTCTGGACATTCGAGTGAATGATTTGGTCACCCAAATCCGCCGACATGAATTCCACAGAACGTTTATGAGGAAAAATTGAGATTTCTGTTCGTGCACAAAATCCTGCACAGGCAACACTTTCGCAAATATGCCCCAGTATTTCTGCAGGGGACTTCCAGCGAGTTGTTGAATGCATGGTACGTCGATATGATGCATTACGCCGGGTAAAAGGAGGTCCGTCGTGACGTTAGGAGGTACTCCATGCTGTTTGTCACCTCAGAGTAAGACTGCAAACACAAAAACATACAGCTGCATGGGTAAAAAATAGTTCAAATGGCTCTAGGCACCATGGGACTTAACATCGCAGGTCACCAGTCCCCTGGACTTAAAACTACTTAAACCTAAGGACACCACACACATCCATGCCCGAGGCAGGATTCGAACCTGCGACCGTAGCAGCAGCGCAGTTCCGCACTGAAGCTTCTAGAACCACTCTGCCACAGCGGCCGGCTGCATGGGTGAGATACAAACGCTTTTATTTACATCATTTAAACGTAGGCGAGCTGGCAAAGGCAAATACTTAACTTCCTCTGTTGCATTTAGTCGACAACACCGGTTTCGTCCAAATTTGAAATATATGCAAGTAGGATTCTCGCTCCAAGGGTTGCATATAGACTTCATGGATACTTCATCCATTCCGGGAATCGAGCATCTCTACGATTTTTGCCCTTTATCGTTGTCCATACAGCCAACAGTTTCCCCACATTGCATGACTCACTACCGTACAATGCTGTATGTTAGGTTACTCCCTGTTCTCGTTTCTGATACTTCTCCTTAATTTCGTCCTTCTTCGGTTTACTATCAGTCCATAATCTTTATTCATTACGCCGGCCGAAGTGGCCGTGCGGTTAAAGGCGCTGCAGTCTGGAACCGCAAGACCGCTACGGTCGCAGGTTCGAATCCGCCTCGGGCATGGATGTTTGTGATGTCCTTAGGTTAGTTAGGTTTA
Source organism: Schistocerca piceifrons (assembly GCF_021461385.2). Taxonomy (NCBI): domain Eukaryota; kingdom Metazoa; phylum Arthropoda; class Insecta; order Orthoptera; family Acrididae; genus Schistocerca; species Schistocerca piceifrons. Next base: position 1,019,470,578 of record NC_060139.1, on the reverse strand, counting down.
ACTAGTTCTAAGTTCTAGGGGACTAATGACCTCAGCAGTTGAGTCCCATAGTGCTCAGAGCCATTTGAATCATTTTTTATTCATTACATTTTCGTTCCACTCAGTAGGTCCTTTAAGACTTTCATTAAAATGTGTACAACGAAACTTATCATTAACATACCTTCATCCCGAATTTTAATCTCACTCTTGAATCTTTCCGCTACGGTCGCAGGTTCGAATCCTGCCTCGGGCATGGATGTGTGTGATGTCCTTAGGTTAGTTAGGTTTAAGTAGTTCTAAGTTCTAGGGGACTGATGACCTCAGATGTTAAGTCCCATAGTGCTCGGAGCCATTTGAACCATTTGAATCTTTCTTCCCCTGCTTCATCTAAGCAGCTTATAGATTGAACAGCAGTGGCGAAAGAGTTCCCACCTGTCCTTATTCCCTTTCTAATCCGAGCAATTCACTTCTGGTCTTCCACACTTATTGCGCCCTCTTGGTTCTTGTACATATTGTATATTACGGTCATTTGTTTATAGCTTGCTCCTACTTTCTCAGAATTTCAAACACCTCGCACCAATTTATATTGTGGGATGCTTTCTCTGGGTTGATAGATTCTATTCCATCCTACAAATCAACCTAAATATTCATGAGGTTAACGCTTCGACCAATGCATGAAACTTTCACTATCGTCGTTCCCTTGCACAGCTGATTGTTGTTGTATTCGCATCTCCGAATACATTTCACGTATTTCATAACGCCTGCAGTCGTTGCATAGCCGATTACTCCGCACGTGCATGCACTTTCAAAGAAACATCGCTGCGTTCTTCTTAAAAACACAGACACCGCTACATCGTACTTCCCCCAATGAGTTTAGAAGTTCAGAAGGAACGTGCAATATTTAACTTCAAATTCAAAGTTCTGGTACTTTCTGCCTCTAATAAAGGATTCCTATGGTCTTCAATAACACGTCCTGATTCTTCTATCGCATTGTCAGACAAGACTCCTACCTTCGTAGAGAGAACACCGTTGAAACCTGCTGAGATTTCCTTATTTACCTGTAATACGAGTTTAAAACAATTCCTTATTTCATTTTGTAATGATAGCATTCACTTTGTGTGTGCTTCAGACTTTTCCGAAGTTACAAAAATTGCTTCAGAAATGAAAGCTTCTTCAAAATATGAGAAGCTGCTTGAAGATACAAAATGTTCATGTAAAAAACGGCCATGTACCTAGAAATACACTCCTGGAAATTTAAATAAGAACACCGTGAATTCATTGTCCCAGGAAGGGGAAACTTTATTGACACATTCCTGGGGTCAGATACATCACATGATCAAACTGACAGAACCACAGGCACATAGACACAGGCAAAAGAGCATGCACAATGTCGGCACTAGTACAGTGTATATCCACCTTTCGCAGCAATACAGGCTGCTATTCTCCCATGGAGACGATCATAGAGATGCTGGATGTAGTCCTGTGGAACGGCTTGCCATGCCATTTCCACCTGGCGCCTCAGTTGGACCAGCGTTCGTGCTGGACGTGCAGATCGCGTGAGACGACGCTTCATCCAGTCCCAAACATGCTCAATGGGGGACAGATCCGGAGATCTTGCTGGCCAGTCTAGTTGACTTACACCTTCTAGAGCACGTTGGGTGGCACGGGATACATGCGGACGTGCATTGTCCTGTTGGAACAGCAAGTTCCCTTGCCGGTCTAGGAATGGTAGAACGATGGATTGGATGACGGTTTGGATGTACCGTGCACTATTCAGTGTCCCCTCGACGATCACCAGTGGTGTACGGCCAGTGTAGGAGATCGCTCCCCACACCATGATGCCGGGTGTTGGCCCTGTGTGCCTCGGTCGTATGCAGTCCTGATTGTGGCGCACACCTGCACGGCGCCAAACACGCATACGACCATCATTGGCACCAAGGCAGAAGCGACTCTCATCGCTGAAGACGACACGTCTCCATTCGTCCCTCCATTCACGCCTGTCGCGACACCACTGGAGGCGGGCTGCACGATGTTGGGGTGTGAGCGGAAGACGGCCTTCCGGTGTGCGGGACTGTAGCCCAGCATCATGGAGACGGTTGCGAATGGTCCTCGCCGATACCCCAGGAGCAACAGTGTCCCTAATTTGCTGGGAAGTGGCGGTGCGGTCCCCTACGGCACTGCGTAGGATCCTACGGTCTTGGCGTGCATCCGTGCGTCGCTGCGGTCCGGTCCCAGGTCGACGGGCACGTGCACCTTCCGCCGACCACTGGCGACAACATCGATGTACTGTGGAGACCTCACGCCCCACGTGTTGAGCAATTCGGCGGTACGTCCACCCGGCCTCCCGCATGCCCACTATACGCCCTCGCTCAAAGTCCGTCAACTGCACATACAGTTCACGTCCACGCTGTCGCGGCATGCTACAAGTGTTAAAGACTGCGATGGAGCTCCGTATGCCACGGCAAACTGGCTGACACTGACGGCGGCGGTGCACAAATGCTGCGCAGCTAGCTCCATTCGACGGCCAACACCGCGGTTCCTGGTGTGTCCGCTGTGCCGTGCGTGTGATCATTGCTTGTACAGCCCTCTCACAGTGTCCGGAGCAAGTATGGTGGGTCTGACACACCGGTGTCAATGTGTTCTTTTTTCCATTTCCAGGAGTGTAAATACTGTAACACACTTTAAACGAGTTTCCGGTACCTCACAACTAGGCTTGGGATAGTTTCAAGGGAAATAAATGTAAGATGGACCCACATATCTCATTTGTTCTTTCATAGAATACCCCTTATTACTTAACATGAATATTATCATTCCAATATAAAAAAAACCTTGTTACATGGAATCACAACTCTCACAGTCTTAGAAACATGAACAGGCTCAATTCATTAAAAACAAATTTTAACAATTATGCCATTAAGACCAGGGCTTGAAACCGGAAGTACGCACTTAAAAAGCAAAAACAAAAAAGAGCAGGAAAAGCCACACCAGCTGGGCGTAGCTGCAAGCGAGTTCAACATACGATTTTATCAACAAAATGAATTACAATGACAGCCGTTAAATGTATACTAACAATTTCGAAACTTAAGCCATCGTTACGCAATTGGATAACACACCCATCGAAATGGAAAAGGGATCACAAGTCCCGCCACTGATTGTGGCTTTTTGGAGGCCACTTAACAGTGTATAAGCCTTAATAAAAAAAATCCCTTAAGCAATAAAATACACAATCCTTCAAAACAGAGAATGCATCAAATTTAAATATAAATTCCAACTGCCAGCCGTTGTGATCGAGCGGTTCTAGGCGCCTCAGTCCGGAACCGCGCGACTGTTACGGCCGCAGATTCTAATCCTGCTTCGGGCATGGATGTGTGTGATGTCCTTAGGTTAGTTAGGTTGAAGTAGTTCTAAGTTCTAGGGGCTGATGACCTCAGATGTTAAGTCCCGTAGTGCTCAGAGCCATTTGAACCATTTTGAAATTCCAACTAGTACACTCCAACAAAATATTGAATATGATTGTTAAATAAAAATATAGTTGTCCAAAATATCAATTAAGTTGGGAGTACATGCAATTTAAATGTAACAACTCCCAACCGGTACAGACGAGGAGATACATTGACAATGACCTTTATATAAAAATACAATTGCTCAAAATTCAAGATAAATGGGGAGGACATGCAATTTATATGTGACTGCCAACTGATACAGACCAGCGTAAACGCTGACAATGACCCTTAATAGAAATGTCCGAAATTCATTGTAACCTGAGAGCTAAAGCAGACCGCTACAACAGCCAACAAGGAACGAGCAGCCAAGTTTCACAGAGTGTGGAATTAGCTAATGACTGTGGATCAAGGTAAGGTTCGACAGTTTATGTTGATAAGTAACAGGCGCAAGGTTTAAACGAGTAGTTAAAGATGTATAGCGAGAAGGAACTTCAGGCTTGCCAAACACGCCTTAAACGTCTTGCGCTTATTAACTTCATCCAATAGAGCAGATTACTGGTTACCGCTTAATCAGCGGCACTCCGCCGTGGCACGCATCAAACGCTCAACTTTACTCAAATTGAGGCACTACGGTGTGGATGGTAGTGGCACTAGATTGCCAGCCAACCCAGACGACGTGTGACGACGGAAATGCCGCCATGGCAAAAAGCAAAGACGTCTCTACTCCGGGCTCAGGGGGCAGGAACGCGTCGCCCTCCTCCGGAAAAGCTACCATGTCAAGAATCTACTATTGTCGTTGATAGCACATGCTGTTGACATACCTACCTTACCTCCGAGCAAAAGGTCTCGCCCGTTCTACGTCACCGGCGTGCGCACAATCGAGGGAAACACAGTCACTTGTGAGCGAGCGGTCTAACGTAACGGTGTCACCATGTTTTCGCAACAGGGACAACGGAGCTGGATCAAGATTGAATGTGCCAGAGGTCGTACAGCACGACAGTCTTATCAAGTTCTTCAAGAGGCGTGCGGGAAATCGGCATTTCCATGCAGAACAGTGGCACGTTGGGTAAAATCCTCCAACGAAGGTCGCCAAACTGTGGCAGACACTCATCGGGGAGGTCGTCCTAACGTCTCTGAAGATGAAGTGCATACTGTTGCCGCGTTAGTGGACAGTGATCGACGCCATACGATTCGTGAACTTGCTGACGAAACCGGATTTGCGCATACTATTGTGCTTCGCATCCTGAAGGAACGCCTGGGCATGCGAAAAATTGCATCATGACGCGTTCCGCATGACTTGACGGAAATCCAGAAGTTCATGCCTTACGACGCTGCTCACACACAATTGGAGCGCTATGAGCACGAAGATGAGGCTTTCTTACGCCATACCGTAACACTCGATGAGACATGAGCCACATTGTACGAGACAGAACTGAAACGCCAATACAACGAATGGCGTCATTATCGGTCGCCGCGAAAGGCGAAAGTGCGTCAGAGCCCCAGTGTGGTGAAACTTACGGTGATTCTCGTGTACGACTGCGATGGTGTTATCCTAGAGCATTACGTTCCTCCACAGCAGGCCGTCAATGCACAGTATTACTGTTCGTTTATGGAGCAACACCTGCGACCAGCTTTGCGAATGAAGCGGCGACACTTCCTGCGCAACCCACCCATCATTTTGCACGACAATGCGCGGGCGCATACAGCCCAAGTTGTGGCTGACCTCTCTGGTCGATGGGACTGGGACGTACTGTACCATCCACCATACTCCCCGGACTTAAGTCCTTGTGACTTTGATTTGCTTCCGAAGGTGAAGGAACCACTTCGTGGCATTCGCTGCAGAACTGTTCCAGGGATTCCACAGGCAGTAGTCGCACCTTCAACAGAACAGGCTCTGCTAACGGTATACTGCGCCTCCCACATCGCTCGTAACGGGTTCTACACAACTGCTCACTACTTTGAAGGACAGTAACAGGTGCAAACATGTAACTCTGTTGTGACGGTTGTGAATAAATAGTTGCCACTATGTAAGTTCCAACCCCCCTACTATTATTCAGAAGCGAAAATATCGCCGCCTGCTGGTGCAATAACTCAATCGTACTCATCTACAAAGGTTGTTTTGCCTCTCACACAGATTATGTTACAATTTAATACCATCCATGGGACTTGTAACAGGGAATACTCGTACACTTGCAGGGCATATGGCCCAGAACACAAATTGCGATCTGTAAAATTGACCGATGACCATGCACTCAATCACTCACCGGCCCATTAATATAACAGGACTAATTCCACATAACACAGACATGGCCTTACAACATCAGGTACTGAAAGACAAGAAAACAACAGTCATTTCCACTCAAGTGAGGAAGACCCGTGACTTGAAGGATTCCAGCCAGGGTGTAGCTGCGTCCAGTCCGTACCGGCGGTCGTCGAGATGCCGTAAAATTTAAGCTTGCAGACTAGTCCGAGAACTTGCCGACCATATTGCACGAGACATCCATAGGTCTTCCAGGAGCTCGCCACTACCAATCCTTAAGAGAACCGGCAAGGCATGTCCCCGACCGATTTAACCTTTCGGGGTTTCTTGAGAACCGCACTGGATAACTGGAGTCCCCCAAGAGCAACAACTTACCAGCCACGCGACCTCGAGCCAACTGACCCTCCAGGCTCCACCAAACCCTCGACACAAACACACACACACACACACACACACACACACACACACACACACACACCTCAACTAAAGACCTCAGCTCGAGACATACGATCCAATCGATATCGGCAACCAAGTAGTCAGTGGCGCCAGTGGAATGCCATACCGCAGAGATTAAAGTCGCCAAGCTTCAATTCAGAAAATCTTGTCAGTACTCTATTTCATAGTCTATGTGGTACATTACGACTCTGCTATATACCGATCAAATCAAGAGGTACTATCGAAAACTAGCTAAAAATTAAAAATATTTTAAAATGGAAATTACAGGCAACGAATACAAATTTCCATTTTCATTATAGCGAAATTGTTATGGAATTAAAGAGAGTCAACTAATTTGTAAATATAAAATGTTACAAGTGTAAGAAGGCTGTTTAGGTTTTTATGTTGGTAACGCCATGTAGCGCTCTGTATGAAAATCACTGACTGTGCTGTGTGAAGGCTGTGGTTGGTTTGCATTGTGGGAATAATATTCGCCATTGTAGTGTTGGGCAGTTGGCTGTTAACAGCGCGTAGCGTTGCGCAGTTGGAGGTGAGCCGCCAGCAGTGGTGGATGTGGGGAGTGAAATGGCGGGGTTTTGAGGGTGGACGATCTGGACGTGTGTCCATCAGAAAAAGGAAATTTGTTTAATTGGATGTCACAAAATTATATATAATTACTTCTGAACATAATTAAGGTAAATACATTGTTTGTTCTCTACCTAAATCTTTCATTTGCTAACTATGCCTATCAGTAGTTGGTGCCTTCAGTAGTTAGAATCTTTTATTTAGCTGGCTGTATTGGCGCTCGTTGTATTGCAGTAGTTTGAGTAACGAAGATTTTTGTGACTCAAATGCCTCTGAGCACTATGGGATTTAACATCTGAGGTCATCAGTCCCCTAGAACTTAGAACTACTTAAACCTAAGTAACCTAAGGACATCACTCACATCCAAGCACAAGGCAGTATTCGAACCTGCGACCGTAGCGGTCGTGCGGTTCCAGACTGAAGCCGGCCAGATTTTTGTGAGGTAAATGATTCATGAAAGTGTAGGTTATTGTTAGTCAGCGCTATTCTTTTGTAGGGATTATTGAAAGTCAGATTACATTGGGCTGAAAAAACATTGTGTGTCAGTTTAGTGATGGTCAGAATAAGTAAAGTAAAAGCTGTCTGAGTACGTTGAGTTTTACTCAGATGTTTCTGCATCAAATAACGTAAGAGTTTTTCCAGCACTGTCATTCATAATTTTCTAAGCGGACGTTTCACAAGGAAAAAGACCTCCTTCTGTTTCAGGAAACAATACGGTGCACAACCAACGAATTATGGATTAATCGTCCACACATTATACAATTGGTATTAAAAATATAAAGATTTTTCCTCACATCAGAACTTTGTAACTGAAGAATTAAAAATATCCTTAAAATAGTTTTAATATACTCTAAAGTACAGGCGCGAACACGATGTTCAATACGTAGACGTCACTACAGATATTCGGATTTAGGTGACAACGTGTTCGATATGCCTGCCGTCATTGGCGATGATGTGGCGCAGACGAATCGCGAAATTCTGCGTGACACGCTGATGACAATCGATGCTGTTGTTGACCTCGTGAAGGACGGTTTTCAGCTCAGCAATGGTTTATGGTTATTCCTTTACATACCGGTATTGCCTTTATATAGACTCACAAAAAGGAGTCGCATGTTTTCATATCCGGAGAATATGGCGGCCAACTGAGTTCCATGTCAGAGCCAGAATGCTGCCCACAAGTCCTCCTTCAGGACATCAAACAGTCCCTGCTGCGATGGGGTCGAGCCCCGTCTTGCATGAACCACATCTTGTCGAAATTACGGTTACTTGCCATCAAGGAATATCGCAAGGATATTCAACGACTGGACACTGCACAGACATTCAGGCTGAAGCGACTTATCGATCGCCACCAGTGCACTAAATGCGCCAATCTTGCTTATTGAAGAACCCATCCAAATGAAAGTGGACTTCGTCGCTAAACCAAGGCATCCATGTGCATGCTAATTCCCATCATGCCCCTCAGCCAACTGTGCAGTTTATAGTCCTAGCGCAAACCGTTCAGAAGTTACGACGATTTTACAAAATTGTTAAGGCCGCGGCCGCGAGCTCGGCCCCAGTTCACCACCGGCAATGGAGGGTGAATCTTTGACAATGCCAGCCACCCGTGCTGGCGAAACGTCAGTACAATCATCAGATGAATGTCGGCCGAAGAACCCTAGACAGAAGCCAATAGGCAGTTTGTATGACGATTTTATAATTGTCACCCTGTACATAAATCTGTAAGACTTTAAATGCACTGACGGAAAAAATCGTAACACCTCAGGAATAGTTTATGTGGAGCGATGAATTATCGGGAATACATTTGTGTAGATAATATAATTAAGTGATTAACATTGCAAGACCAGGAAATAGGCCACAGCAGATGTAAAATGCTAGGACATTAATAGCCGATGTAAAAGCCAGAAAGTTGAATGAAAACTAGGAAACGTGCATGCATTGTGTTGTACAGGTGTCGGATGTCGGTTAGTGGGATGGTGTTCCATACCTGTTGCACTAAGTCGGTTAATATAAGGACGGTTATCGCTGTTTGTGGATGACGTTGGAGTTGTCCGATGATGTCCCACATGTGTTTATTAGAGGCAGATGTGGTGATCAAGCAGGCCAAATCGACATGTCGAAGCTTGTAGAACATCTTGGGTTACAACAGCGGTACTTGGTCGAGCGTTATCCTGATAGGAAACACCTCCCAGAATGCTGTTCGTGAATGCCAGCACAACCGACTGAGCTACAGTCGCAGGTTCGAATCCTGCCTCGGGCATGGATGTGTGTGATGTCCTTAGGTTAGTTAGGTTTAAGTACACTCCTGGAAATGGAAAAAAGAACACATTGACACCGGTGTGTCAGACCCACCATACTTGCTCCGGACACTGCGAGAGGGCTGTACAAGCAATGATCACACGCACGGCACAGCGGACACACCAGGAACCGCGGTGTTGGCCGTCGAATGGCACTAGCTGCGCAGCATTTGTGCACCGCCGCCGTCAGTGTCAGCCAGTTTTCCGTGGCATACGGAGCTCCATCGCAGTCTTTAACACTGGTAGCATGCCGCGACAGCGTGGACGTGAACCGTATCTGCAGTTGACGGACTTTGAGCGAGGGCGTATAGTGGGCATGCGGGACGTACCACCGAATTGCTCAACACGTGGGGCGTGAGGTCTCCACAGTACATCGATGTTGTCGCCAGTGGTCGGCGGAAGGTGCACGTGCCCGTCGACCTGGGACCGGACCGCAGCGACGCACGGATGCACGCCAAGACCGTAGGATCCTACGCAGTGCCGTAGGGGACCGCACCGCCACTTCCCAGCAAATTAGGGACACTGTTGCTCCTGGGGTATCGGCGAGGAAGATTCGCAACCGTCTCCATGAAGCTGGGCTACGGTCCCGCACACCGTTAGGCCGGCTTCCGCTCACGCCCCAACATCGTGCAGCCCGCCTCCAGTGGTGTCGCGACAGGCGTGAATGGAGGGACGAAAGGAGACATGTCGTCTTCAGCGATGAGAGTCGCTTCTGCCTTGGTGCCAATGATGGTCGTATGCGTGTTTGGCGCCGTGCAGGTGAGCGCCACAATCAGGACTGCATACGACCGAGGCACACAGGGCCAACACCCGGCATCATGGTGTGGGGAGCGATCTCCTACACTGGCCGTACACCACTGGTGATCGTCGAGGGGACACTGAATAGTGCACGGTACATCCAAACCGTCATCGAACCCATCGTTCTACCATTCCTAGACCGGCAAGGGAACTTGCTGTTCCAACAGGACAATGCACGTCCGCATGTATCCCGTGTCACCCAACGTGCTCTAGAAGGTGTAAGTCAACTACCCTGGCCAGCAAGATCTCCGGATCTGTCCCCCATTGAGCATGTTTGGGACTGGATGAAGCGTCGTCTCACGCGGTCTGCACGTCCAGCACGAACGCTGGTCCAACTGAGGCGCCAGGTGGAAATGGCATGGCAAGCCGTTCCACAGGACTACATCCAGCATCTATACGATCGTCTCCATGGGAGAATAGCAGCCTGCATTGCTGCGAAAGGTGGATATACACTGTACTAGTGCCGACATTGTGCATGCTCTGTTGCCTGTGTCTATGTGCCTGTGGTTCTGTCAGTGTGATCATGTGATGTATCTGACCCCAGGAATGTGTCAATAAAGTTTCCCCTTCCTGGGACAATGAATTCACGGTGTTCTTATTTCAATTTCCAGGAGTGTAGTTCTAAGTTATAGGGGACTGATGACCATAGACGTTAAGTCCCATAGTGCTCAGAGCCATTTGAACCATTTTTGAACAACCGACTGAATCACCAGATTGACGTACAAATTTGCAGTCTGGGTGCATGGGATAACCACGAGAGAGCTGCTGCTGTCATGTGAAATCGCAGGCCAGACCATAACTCAAGGTGTAGATCCAACGTGTCTAGCAAAGAGACAGGTTGGTTGCAGGTCCTCAACTCGATTCCTTCTAACCAATGCACGGCCATCACTGGCGCCGACGCAGAACCAGCTTTCGTCAGAAAACACAACAGACCACCACCTTGCCCTCCCGCGAACTTTCCACTGACACTACTGAAGTCGTAAACGGCGGTGGTTTGGGATCAGTGGAATGCACGGTACAAGGCGTCTCACTCTTAGCTGTCCATGAAGTAACCAGTTTGTAACAGTTCGTTGTGTCACTGTGGTACCAATTGCTGATCAGTTTGCTACTGCTGACGCAATACGATGCGCCAGAGCCATAGCTGTAACAGTTCGTTGTGTCACTGTGGTACCAATTGCTGATCAGTTTGCTACTGCTGACGCAATACGATGCGCCAGAGCCATAGCTGTAACAATTCGTTGTGTCACTGTGGTACCTATTGCTGATCAGTTTGCTACTGCTGACGCAATACGATGCGCCAGAGCCATAGCTGTAACAGTTCGTTGTGTCACTGTGGTACCAATTGCTGATCAGTTTGCTACTGCTGACGCAATACGATGCGCCAGAGCCATAGCTGTAACAGTTCGTTGTGTCACTGTGGTACCAATTGCTGATCAGTTTGCTACTGCTGACGCAATACGATGCGCCAGAGCCATAGCTGTAACAATTCGTTGTGTCACTGTGGCACCAATTGCTGATCAGTTTGCTACTGCTGACGCAATACGATGCGCCAGAGCCATAGCTGTAACAGTTCGTTGTGTCACTGTGGTACCAATTGCTGATCAGTTTGCTACTGCTGACACAATACGATGCGCCAGAGCCATAGCTGTAACAGTTCGTTGTGTCACTGTGGTACCAATTGCTGATCAGTTTGCTACTGCTGACGCAATACGATGCGCCAGAGCCATAGCTGTAACAGTTCGTTGTGTCACTGTGGTACCAATTGCTGATCAGTTTGCTACTGCTGACGAAATACGATGCGCCAGAGCCATAGCTGTAACAGTTCGTTGTGTCACTGTGGTACCAATTGCTGATCAGTTTGCTACTGCTGACGAAATACGATGCGCCAGAGCCATAGCTGTAACAGTTCGTTGTGTCACTGTGGTACCAATTGCTGATCAGTTTGCTACTGCTGACGCAATACGATGCGCCAGATCTATAGCCAGAACACGATGGTCTTCCCTCTGAGCAGTGCCACGTGGTCGTCTGGCGGCTGGTCTTTTTGCGACCGTGCATTCATGTGACCACCGCTGTCAGCAGTCATGTAGAGTGGCTACATTTCCGACAAGCCTTTCTGAAATATCGCAGAGGTAACTTCCAGCTTGTCCTAGCCCTATTACAAGGCCCCATGAAAACTCAGTGAGATGTTGATAATGTCATGTTTGTCACCTTAGAGGCATCTGTGAGTAACATCAACACGCCACGTCCAGTGTCAAATTTAACTAACGCTAACGATCGATATAGCGCGGAATTAAAGGAAACCTTATTTGCATCCTCATAGTGGGGCTACTAGCACCACTCCTATGCGACTGACGCGAAATTGGAATGGATATCATTTTTCAGATGTAGAAACACGCCTACAAACTCTCGTTTATGTCGCACAACTCCTTCTTGGTTGTGCGATTTTTTTTGTCAGTGTAATTAGAAACACTGCACACCACATAATCACATATTTTACTACTACAAAAACAGCAGAAAATGTCGGAAACTGCGTAGAGTGGTTTCTGGTGATTTTAAAATCAGTCACCAGGGAACATCATTTGTTCCTAGGTACAGAATCCTCCAGGTACAACACTCTCCCCTACTCATGCGATGTATCCGCTATCCCTATGGTTTAACAGGGGAATTACCATTGCGCTCTTAACGTTGCCATCATTGCTTTTAATTTCACCAAATGTTGTTTTGACTACAATAGTGAAGATTGATTATAGAGGATGTTGGTTCGTTTTAACAGCTGCGTGTAGCTGAAGAGCTTAATGCAAGGTGGGAAAAGATGGTGGGCTGCCTGAAGCCAGTCGAAAGGGTGGTGACTTCAAAAGGCTTGGGCAAGTTATGAAATAATATAAGAACTGAATCCACCTCTCAAAATGTGGAAATCAAGGAGCTTGTAGTTCGTTTCACACTCTGGAACATTAAGTGCTCATTGCCCAAGTTTTCTAGACCTTTCTGTTTCGAATGACCGTTCCTTTCACACTGACAATCTCCTGAAACACCCTGTGCAGAGACATCGAGACAGTCATTCCGCTCCTATTATCGGCAAATTGAACAGGAAAGGGTGCACAAGCACTGGAGGAAAGTAAATATCTACCACACGCCACAGAGTGGCTTGCGAAATATGTGTGTATGTAAATACAGATTTATGAGGCTAATGCCAGAAGCCACAATTTGCATTAAACGCCGCCGCGCCAGTACACGTTATCATATAACAGCCCGATACGAAATTTATCAGGAATCAGACTTAATCCAACCCATCGTTCAGTATTATGTATAATCTCGCAGGTTGAAAGGTTGTTCGTGAGCCGAGATTTATTATCGTATTCAGAGTGCTGGTCTGTTCGGTGGCACAAGTATGGTTTCAGGCGATTTATACAGGGTGTTTCAAAAATGACCGGTATATTTGAAACGGCAATAAAAACTAAACGAGCAGCGATAGAAATACACCGTTTGTTGCAATATGCTTGGGACAACAGTACATTTTCAGGCAGACAAACTTTCGAAATTACAGTAGTTACAATTTTCAACAACAGATGGCGCTGCGGTCTGGGAAACTCTATAGTACGATATTTTCCACATATCCACCATGCGTAGCAATAATATGGCGTATTCTCTGAATGAAATTACCCGAAACCCTTGACAACGTGTCTGGCGGAATGGCTTCACATGCATATGAGATGTACTGCTTCAGCTGTTCAATTGTTTCTGGATTCTGGCGGTACACCTGGTCTTTCAAGTGACCCCACAGAAAGAAGTCACAGGGGTTCATGTCTGGCGAATAGGGAGGCCAATCCACGCCGCCTCCTGTATGTTTCGTATAGCCCAAAGCAATCACACGATCATCGAAATATTCATTCAGGAAATTAAAGACGTCGGCCGTGCGATGTGGCCGGGCACCATCTTGCATAAACCACGAGGTGTTCGCAGTGTCGTCTAAGGCAGTTTGTACCGCCACAAATTCACGAAGAATGTCCAGATAGCGTGATGCAGTAATCGTTTCGGATCTGAAAAATGGGCCAATGATTCCTTTGGAAGAAATGGCGGCCCAGACCAGTACTTTTTGAGGATGCAGGGACGATGGGACTGCTACATGGGGCTTTTCGGTTCCCCATATGCGCCAGTTCTGTTTATTGACGAAGCCGTCCAGGTAAAAATAAGCTTCGTCAGTAAACCAAATGCTGCCCACATGCATATCGCCGTCATCAATCCTGTGCACTATATCGTTAGCGAATGTCTCTCGTGCAGCAATGGTAGCGGCGCTGAGGGGTTGCCGCGTTTGAATTTTGTATGGATAGAGGTGTAAACTCTGGCGCATGAGACGATACGTGGACGTTGGCGTCATTTGGACCGCAGCTGCAACACGGTGAACGGAAACCCGAGGCTGCTGTTGGATCACCTGCTGCACTAGCTGTGCGTTGTCCTCTGTGGTTGCCGTACGCGGTCGCCCTACCTTTCCAGCACATTCATCCGTCACGTTCCCAGTCCGTTGAAATTTTTCAAACAGATCCTTTATTGTATCCCTTTTCGGTCCTTTGGTTACATTAAACCTCCGTTGAAAACTTCGTCTTGTTGCAACAACACTGTGTTCTAGGTGGTGGAATTCCAACACCAGAAAAATCCTCTGTTCTAAGGAATAAACCATGTTGTCTACAGCACACTTGCACGTTGTGAGCAGCACACGCTTACAGCAGAGAGACGACGTACAGAATGGCGCACCCACAGACTGCGTTGTCTTCCATATCTTTCACATCACTTGCAGCGCCATCTGTTGTTGAAAATTGTAACTACTGTAATTTCGAAAGTTTGTCCGCCTGAAAATGTACTGTTGTCCCAAGCATATTGCAACAAACGGTGTATTTCTATCGCTGCTCGTTTAGTTTTTATTGCCGTTTCAAATATACCGATCATTTTTGAAACACCCTGTATCAACATCAGTACTCTGCAAGCCTCGTGTAGGTATTTATCGGAGGGCACTTCTCGAACCACGATCATTTCCCCCACTTTTATGTTACATTCGCGAGTGGTTCGTCGGATGAACGACTGTCGATCAACATTCATATAGTCTCGAATTTTTCCGATTTTTAGTCGTGGTCGTTTCGCTAGACTGATGTGGGAGGAAGTAAGGTATTGCCCAATTCTTCCTCGAACATATGCTCTTGTAATTTCAACAGTAACCTTCTTCGTGGTACACAGTGCCTCTCTTCTAGCGCAAGCCCCTATAATTTGCTCGGCGTCTCTGCAACGCTCTCAGACTTATTAAACGATTCCGTGACGAAACGTGCTGCTCTTCGTTGGATCTTCTCTACCTCATTTGTTAATCATACTTGGTGAGGTTATAGTGATTTTTTTGAGTTTGTGTGTTGTGTGTGTATGTGTGTACGTGTGCTGTTAATAATACATACTAAGATAACATAAGACAACACACAACTTATTCGCTACAACTTTTATCATGGGTGAATATTGTCGGTAGTTTTGATATGTTTCTATATACAAGTGCCCGATAAATAAACCACTTTGGAATGTCGGTATATACGTAAAACAGGAACTGATCGGTGTGAAGCATCGTATTCTTTTACATTTAGAAATATCTCAGGCTTGTAATCAAATATCTTTTCAATCGAGTAATAATTTATACTTTTGTGCGTTCGCGTGGAGAAACACCTTTTGCATGGAATACTTATTATCAGTTCCTAACTGTGGAGATCTCACCACTTGAACAAAAGATAGCCGTGTAGCGGCAACCCCAAGAATGTTTAAGATCGATACAACTCTTTGCAAAATGAATGAAATTAACATTACTTTAGAATGTGAACTCCAAAATTAATCGTAAACTCTCTCCATTTTGTTCTACTCCCCTTAGTATTGTATTGATCGGAACAACAATCTGCCGTCTTGCAAATGGCGGGCAACAATGCAGATTACAGCTTGCGCTGTACCGCACGTTATTTATCTCTGAAAAAAGCGTACAATTAAATGTTCACACATATAGGGATGCGGCCGCTATTGAAATAAATGGTTTCATTATGATTAGCAGAAGTCGTTACAAGATACATTCGTCTCTGTCCACGTCTTTCTCATACAAAGATCCGAACAAAATTTGTTTCTACTGTATCATTGTTCTAAACCCACAGATTATCCTGCAATATCGATATTGCTTTTCACATACATGACAGTGATATAATTGATTTTTTCGTAATCTTTTGCATACAAAACAACAGTTTGTTTGCACATCTCATGTCGATCATAAATAAGTATTTGTCGTTCTTAGAGGACCAGTACATGGTCACAGTTTGGTGATCAGTACCCAAGAATAGGTCGAACAAGTGTTTTGTAAACCGCTTCCTTCGTGTGGATGAACTAGATTTCCTTAAGGTTCCCTCAGTGAATCTCAGTCCACCATGTGCTTTTCGTACAGTTAATTTTATGACCTGATTCGACTTTACGTCGCTCCGGTTGGCATCTCTTAGCGGTTTTTCGGTAGTTACTGTTTCCAGGGAGTTTTCACCACTAGCGTAATCGAACAGTAATGGATCTCTTCACTTATTTCGTCGAAATACGCTGCATATGCGTACTATCGTGGTCAACTGCCATTTCCTGCCCCAGTCATCGATCTTCGGCGGGTTTTGATACATTTCGCCACAGATTTATGGAGTTGCAATCTTCCCTTAGAAAACAACATGGTCCGTAAACAGCCTCATGGTGCTTCTGGTGTCATCCGATAATCATATTTTGTGAACAGTAATGGGTCTATAATGCTCCCTTGGGATACTTTACAAATTATAGAAACTGCCTTTACACCTGTAGACTTCATTTGATTAATAACGTATTTTTTTCTATCTCTTAAAGAGTTCGTTATCCGTCACAAAACTTACAAAGTAAATGATAAACTCGTATTTTGTTCACTAAATGACAGCGTGCAACTTTATCGAGTACCTTCTGAAAGTTAAGGAACATGACAAACTAAGTGTACAGTGCCCCGGATTTTATGGAGGAACGGAGCTAGCTTCATTTCACAAGATCTCTGTTTACGGAATCCATACTGCCTTCATAGAGGAGATTTCCTACCCGCGGAAACTTCATAATGAGTGAGCAGAGAACATGTTACGCAATTCTTCTGGGTGGCTATAATTAAAGTGCAGCTGGTCAGGGAGGTCCAGTGTGGGCTGTAATTATCGTTAGACAGCGAATCTTGGTAGATATGTTAATGTGTAACAGATTATACTTGAAAAAAATTTGTTCCCAATTTGGCCACCAGGTGCAAAACTGGCGCTGTACACGTTCTGTATGATATTATGACATCCACATTGTCATTTGACAAGTAATAACGTGAGTGAATAGTATGGCCTTCGAGAAGAGAGATCGTGCGCTGTTAGGACTTTTATATGAACGGTAACAATTACAGTGCTGCATTGAGCGAGTATTGCACCTGGAAGATGTGAGGAGAGGCGCAGTGTCGTTAAATGATAACGAAATTCGAGAATACGAATGAGCTTGGTGTGGAATGTGGAATAGGAAGAAGTCATATCCCAGTGGAAGTTACTGACAAGGTTACATTTGTTGTAACTAACCAGGCAGCATGTGCCCCAGGTGGTTCTAGTGCTCGTGCAGTGTCACGAGGAATTGTCTATTTCATAGTCAACAGCACGGAAAGTTTTGCGGTCTATTTTATACTGGTACCGGTACGACATCCAGGTGGTGCAGTAACTGAAACGTCATGATCTGAAACGATGTTCTGAATTCGCTCTCCGGTTTCTCGCATAGATGGAAGTTGATAACATGTAGCAGGGCAATATTCTATGGAGTAACGAGGCACATTTTACATTATTCGGTGCACTGAGAACAGACACTGCACCCGCCGTATGTGACTGTGTGTGGCTTCAGAATCACCTTTCTTGAAAAGTTCTCGGGTATTCAGCCGGGTAGCTCCGTCCAAACGTGCCTTTTGGAGGACGACACTACCCTGCTGAATACCCAAGAAATTTTCAATATTTTTGTACGCCGGGAACGTCTCAGATCACACATCAAGTATCTCTACGGGGAGGAGATGCACAGCAAAATCAAGAAGCTAGACAGGCTTCAGAATAGGAAGGAGCGCCTTTTGGCCTTCCTTGTCTTTCTACTGAGATGCCGAGAGGACCGAATTATACAATCTTTCACGAAGGTCACTCATCATACCAGAACCGCAGCCGCCAACCGTATCAACAGAAGAGCTTGCCTGGCCCTGGTCAGGAAGAGGATCCGGTACACTCGACACAGACTCTTCTCATTCCGCTGCAGCTTGCCTCGACACTCTCCCTGACTCATGGGAGTGGGTAGATGCAGTTAGTTGGTCTCAAGCCAACAGTGCTTGGCAATCGGCCACCTGAAGACAAACTGCAAAATACCAACGCCTTGCAGCGAAACCACCGCAAGAAGAACCATAGAGATCTGTCATCAACTGTACTGGGGAAGTAACGGACAATCCTATCTTATCCGTACTTGAAACGAGGCTGAATTTCGCACCAACACCGACAACATTACCAACAGAACAACTCATCAGCGCGGTGGAACAGCCCGCTCTTGCACTGCCACGTGACGCTGCAGAGGAAATACGACGGGAAACATGCCGTGTACTCACCAGGTCGGCTCCCCCGAAGCCAAACATCTCCAAGGAAGAGAGGATAGCACTGAAGCGGCTCCGAGAAGATGCCGAGACGGTCGTCCTCCCAGCAGATACAGGGAGTTGCACGGTCCAACTACCATGTAATGTAAACAAACAAAAATTGTACGACCTATTAGAAGACGACACCTACCGGAGAATCGAAGACGATCCTACCAACAGAGTGAAAAGGAAAACTACTGAGCTTCTCCAGCGCACCTTCGAAGATAAGAAGACGGTGAAGAAACTTCGTCCACGAGGAGCTGCACATCGTAGACTTCACGGACTACCTAAAGTCCATAAGGATGGATTGCCTCTCCACCCGACTCTAAGCAACATCGGAGCACCATCATATGAATTAGAAAAATACCTGACGTCGATGCTCAGTTTCTTTGTGGGCAAATGTCAGCACCACATCAGAAACTCCGCGCATTTCGTCCAGCAACTCCAGAACTTCCGATTGAGCCAAGAAGACCTCATAGTGAGCTTTGACGTGGTATCCCTCTTTACTAGGGTACCTTGAAGAGATTCCCTAAACCTCATACGAGAAAATTTCGGACCAACACTAACGAAAGTTTTCGAATTCGTACTTACGACAACATTCTTTCTGTTCGATGGGACTTACTACGAACAAACAGATGGAGTAGCGATGGGCTGTCCGCTATCACCAGTAGTGGCCAATATTTTTTGGAAGCTTTTGAAGGAGAAGCTCTCGAGTCGGCAGTCTACAAGCCCTCTTGCTTTTTTCGATATGTGACGATACATTCGTAATATGGGCGCATGGACGACAACGGCTCCAAGACTTTCTGCAGCATCTGAACTCGCTGCACCAGAATATCAAGTTCACGATGGAGGTAGAAGAAAACAACCAGCGAAGACCAGGTGGAAAACTAGGGCACAGCGTCTACCGTAAGTCGACGCATACAGATTTGTACATGCATGCCTCCAGCTGTCATGCTCCTTCACGGAGAGAGGGTGTTCTGAGCGCACTGGTGCACAGAGCACGCGAAATATCCGACTGTGATAGCCTAGCAGCTAAACTGCAGCACTTTCAGGCCGTGATCCGCACGAACGGTTACAACAACCGGCAGACAAAACGCGCCTTTAAGACCGAAGAAACCGAAACCGCAGCCTTCCTAGGACGAATACAAACCGGTAGCGACGGCGATTGTACCATATGTCGGGAACACATCGGCAAAGATTGGCAGAATACTCATAAAATACAATGTCAAGTGCGTGTTTCGCCCTCCATCCAAAATTAAAACATTATTAGGATAAGTCAAGGACGACTTAGGACTCCGGAAACCGGGTGTTTACAGCATCCCTTGCCAGTGCGGGAAAATGTATGTAGGCCAGACCATCCGGACGGAACAGGAGAGATGTAGTGAACATAAACGCCACACAGACAACGCACAGCCGACCATGTCCGCCGTGGCAGACCACTGCATCTCACTTGGACATGACATGAACAACGATGACACAAAGGTGTTACAGCAATGGAACACCTTCTGGGACTGTATCCTTAAAGAGGCAGAGGAGATCCGGCTGCATGACGAACTAATAAACAAAGACAGCGGTTTCCAGCCAAGTAAGGCCTGGGACCAGCTTTGAATATGATTAAAACATAACGACAGTCTACATGGAAATTCGTTCCTGTCAAGACACCTGAAGAAGAAAAAGAAGCATTGACACCACGGCGGCAGAGTTCCGCAAGAGGCCGTAGCCGCGGAAGGACTGCGGCCCATCATTTGTCGCGGGGCGCCACGCTTCCCCCACCACCCAGCGCCGCCCTTCCCCCGCCACCGGCCGCGGACCGCTGGGAAGCACCCAGACGGTGGCTGCGGGAGTGGGGTGGAGATTATATAAAGTCGGCATCCATCAGAGATCAATCAGACTCCAAGAGCGCCTGATGATGGCAAGAAGTTTGCTTGCCGAAATATCGCGCCTTTTGGACGACGCTTCCCTGCTGAATACCCGAGAAATTTTCAAGATATCTGTACGCCGGGAAAACCTCAGATCACAAATCACCTTTATTCTCAGTCCGTTATTCTTTTAAGAGAATACAGCCAGAGGGACTTCCAACCGTATAGTGGATCTCTGTACTTTATCGAAACCCTCTTCTACAGCATGTGACTCCTACTTTGGAACAGCGCAACTGTGAGGAAACCACTCTTTTCACGCAAGGTTGTTCCCCCAGATCTGCTTAATGCAACCTTCCATGAATGTGTTATCTCCAGAAGTTTTCCCGATGCGTGTCCTGCAAAATCAGCTGCTCTGAACCCATGTTACTTTTGACTCTGTGTATATCTGAAGAAACGCGTTTACCGCCGACTTTTTCGATCTCAACCAAATCTGAATGCCAGTATGCAGGAACACGTTGCTCAGATTCCACTGGAATTGCTGCGAGCAACTGTCGATCACGTCGTTTTAAGGATGCAGCATTTCTTCGACGTCTACAGTGCTCGTATTTGACCAACTGTAAGCGAGGTTTATAATGAACACAACAATATGCCTTTCTCTCTATTTCACCTGTTTCTGCCCACACCCCATCCTAACGCATTACATATCGAAACATATCTGTACGTCTTTCTTGGATTCACAGCACCAGATTTGCACCTGGTGGACAAAACTGCAAGTAATTACTATGTCCAGTGTAAATCGGTTTCGCATTAACGCCTTACAATGTCCACCAAGTTTAGCTGCCATGCGATAATTAGAACCCACTTTGGACCTCTGTATCTGTACTAACCACCTGGTATAACAGATTGGCGTTAGCAAGATACTCTTGTAATTATTTGCATCTGTTCTACAAATCTTGTTGAAACCAGGAATGATCTGCGCTGTTTTCCAGACGGTAGGTATCGTTCGTTGCACCGGCGACCTATGATCTATTACTGTTAGAGAGGACCAAAAGTCACAGATTTCAGTTCCCGTGTGTACCAAGATTGTGTGTATACTTATACACTTGCAACGCTAGTCCTAGCTTAGGGAACAAATTGAAGATTCGAGTATACAGTTCACATAAAATTTTTGGTGAAATTACTACACGGAAGCCGGCCGGGGTGGCCGAGCGGTTCTAGTCGCTACAGTCTGGAACCGCGCGACCGCTACGGTCGCAGGTTCGTATCCTTCCTCGGGCATGGATGTGTGTGATGTCCTTAGGTTAGTTAGGTTTAAGTAGTTCTAAGTTCTAGGGAACTGATAACCACAGAAGTTAAGTCCCATAGTGCTCAGAGACATTTGAACCAATTTTTTACTACACGGAATGAACTTTATGTATGAATGAACGAACGCAAACAATTTCAAGAGCAAACACTAAGCAGATGTTTGTTGAATATTTTCCCCTGGTAACAAATATTGCTGAACGGCTGGGGAGATGCAATGGATGCGCCATAAATCCACCTATCACCTTTATTATATCTTCAATAGCGAACGCCTATGAAAGATTAGTGTTAGTTTGAAAATTGATACAGTCCTTAAAAAACAAAAGATTACAATTAATTTTCCTTTTTTGATAAGTAGAATTGCGCTCTTCGGCACTCATTTGATTAATTTCCCCTTCAGATGCCAAAATTTTTATCAAATTCCATGCGAACGTGGGTAATCGCTGTGACGAACTCTCGTGGCATACTGCTGTAGGGCGAATAAGACCACGAGTTCTGAACACTGCATAAATAAAGGAGTCCAGTCTCTTGGTACTGTTCCTCTTTGTGGGATACCCCACGTCAACACAAATGATAAAATAACTGAATGAAAGACCGTATAGAACCAAAGCAATACGTGTGATCCGTGTCACATCGTGCCAAAATGACGCAACGTACAGAGAAAGACAAAATACGAAAAGTAAGTAGCTCACACCTTTGCGCCTTCGAATTTAGTAGCTGAACTGAGAGCGTAATTTCATCGACTTCCATATGAAGTGCTGCTATTGAGGTACAGAAGCGAAAGACAGCTAGTGCGTACGTTCATCAGATGCCACCTGCGCATTTCGCTTTCGCCACGACATGAATAGCACCCTCCTGATTTCTCCTGCCAGTAGGTATGATCGCCTGAAGATTGCCGGCAGGTACCACGTCTAATTATCGTAAACTTCAGCGACTATGACGCAGCGTATGACAGCATCAGTAGTTAATGCACAACCGTTTCTACAGAGACATGAACACTAAAAATGAAAGAAGAAAAGGTCACGGTACTGATACGAGCAGGGCGAGCGCAGCTCTTGTCTAATACAACGAAGCGCGAAAGAAACTGGTATAGGCATGCGTATTCAAATACACAGACATGTAAACAGGTATAATACGGAGCTGCGTTCGCCAATGCCTATGTAAGGCAACAAGTGTCAGGCGCAGTTTTTTGCTCGGCTACTGCTGCTTCAATGGCAGCTTATTAAGATTTGAGTGAATCTGAATATGGTGTTAAGTCGGCGCACGAGCGATGGGACACAGCATCTCCGAAGTAACGATGATATGGAGATTTTCCTGTACGACCATTTCAAGAGTGTACCGTGAATATCAGGAATCCGGTAAAACATCAAATCTTCGATACTGCAGCAACCTGAAAAAGATCTTGTAAGAACGGGACCAACGACGACTGAAGAGAATTATTCAACGTGACACAGGTGCAACCCTTCCGCCAATTTTAACCCACCATCCGTGAAGATGGTGCAAGACCAAAACCGGTAAAAGTTTCGGTGTAAAATAAAAACACCTCATGGTTCAAATGTACATTTTATTCATTACTCTACGGCTACTGAGAGTAATCTTCCAAAAATGTTTAAAACAGAGGTTTATTCCCCGCCTGGACCCGTCAACACCAACATTGGACCATTGACGACTGGGAACATGTTTCCTGGCCGGACGAGTCTGATTTCAAATTGTATCGAGTGGATGGACGTGTACGGGTATGGAGACAACCTCATGAATCCCTGCACCCTGAATGTCAGCAGGGGCCTGTTCAAGCTGGTGGAAGCTCTGTAATGGCGTGAGGCATGTTGTGCAGTCGGAGTGAGATGGGACCCCTGCTACGTCTAAACACGACTGTGACAGGAGACATGTGCGTAAGCATCCTGTCTGATCACCTGCATCCATTCATTTCCATTGTGAATTCCGACGTACTTGGGCAATTCCAGCAGGACAATGCGACACCTCATACGTTCAAAATTGCTAAAGAGTGCTTCCAGGAACACTCTTCTGAGATTAAACTCTTCCGCTGGCCACCAAACTCCCCAGACCTGAACATTACTGATCATATCTGGGAAGCCTTGCAGTGTGCTGTTCAGAAGAGATCTCCACCCTCTCGTACTCTTACGAATTTATGGACAGCGCTGCAGGATTTATGGTGTCATTTCCCTCCAGCACTACTTCAAACATCGGTCGAGTCGAGGCCACGTTGCACTGTGCGACTTCTACGTGCTCGCGGGGACCGTACACGATATTAGGGAGGTGTACGACTTTCTTTGGCTCTTCAGTTTATAATCCCGTGTCAAGCAAGATTTAAATAGCGTATACTGATATCTAAGCTATGACATTATTGATAGTGAGAACCATGACTGGTGTCGGCGTCCATGTCGTCGTAGAGCACCCTGTAATTCTTGATGGGATCATCGGGGAGAACGAAACTTTGGTGTTGTTGCTTGCAAAAAGCTTGTCTTATTGTACTTATCTTCTCAAACTGACTGCATCTGCTCTATTTTTGCTCCTCGTTGTCCTGCAAAGCACCCGACATGACATGACGTCACAAGAAGGTACAGTGTTGAGCGAAACGTTGTAACCACAGGCTTAATAAAGTGTAGCTCATTCTTTGTAACGTTATATCGCAGAGACACTGCATAGCCTAACCAGTTCTCGGAGGTGTGAAGCACCAAATGTCTACAGATCATGCACTCCTCGTAAACTGCAAGCCGATGTTTTTTGGGCGCGGAACTGGCGCCCTTATGTCTGTTCCATCGAGTCCCGATCAAATGGCTTTGGTGGCCAAGACGTCAATGTGAGTTCACTATCATTTTCCTAAATAAAAACGTAGCACTGTTCTGGTGTAGCTACACTGACCATCAACCTGCAGGAAAATGCCGTTGCCATCGGGGAGACATCATGCGTGAACAGAATGAGATTTTCACTCTGCAGCGGAGTGTGCGCTGATATGAAACTTCCTGGCAGATTAAAACTGTGTGCCCGAACGAGACTCGAACTCGGGACCTTTGCCTTTCACGGGCAAGTGCTCTACCATCTGAGCTACCGAAGTATGACTCACACCCGGTACTCACAGCTTTACTTCTGCCAGTATCTTGTATCCTACCTTCCAAACTTTACAGAAGCTCTTCTGCGAACCTTGCATAACTAGCACTCCTGAAAGAAAGGATATAGCGGAGACATGGCTTAGCCACAGCCTGGGGGATGCTTCAGGAGTGCTAGTTCTGCAAGGTTCGCAGAAGAGCTTCTGTAAAGTTTGGAAGGTAGGAGACAAGATACTGGCAGAAGTAAAGCTGTGAGTACCGGGCGTGAGTCGTGCTTCGGTAGCTCAGATGGTAGAGCACTTGCCCGCGAAAGGCAAAGGTCCCGAGTTCAAGTCTCGGTCGGGCACACAGTTTTAATCTGCCAGGAAGTTTCATCGTGCATGAAGCTACGTAGGTGGTTCACAATACTGTTCGCGTTATCCGCAGGTGTCATGGTGCCTTCGATTACCACCGCACATTACACGGAATCCCAGATGAATCTCCCCCCACAGGGGTGGGAAATTGCCCCTAAAGGTGGAAGAATCACCAATGATCGACGACATGAGGATGCAGAAGGCAATGGAAACCACTGCATTAAAGACATGTAAAGTGTATCCACAGGACATGTAGCCTGTAATGGAAGAAGTGTCATGATGATCTCTCCATTGGCAAAAGATTCCGGAATAGTCCCCCATTCGGATCTCAGGGAGGGGACTGCCAAGGGGGAGGTTACCATGAGAAAAAGATTGAATAATCAACGAAAGGATAACGTTCTACGAGTCGGGGCGTGGAATGTCAGATGCTTGAACGTGGTAGGCAAACTAGAAAATCTGAAAAGGGAAATGCAAAGGCTCAATCTAGATATAGTAGGGGTCAGTGAAGTGAAGTGGAAGGAAGATAAGGATTTCTGGTGAGATGAGTATCGGGTAATATCAACAGCAGCAGAAAGTGGTATAACAGGTGTAGGATTCGTTATAAATAGGAAGGTAGGGCAGAGGGTGTGTTACTGTGAACAGTGACCGGGTTGATCTAATCAGAATCGACAGCAGACCAACACCGACAACGATAGTTGAGGTATACATGTCGACGTCGCAAGCTGAAGATGAACAGATAGAGAAAGTGTATGAGGATATTGAAAGGGTAATGCAGTATGTAAAGGGGGACGAAAATCTAATAGTCATGGGCGACTGGAATGCAGTTGTAGGGGAAGGAGTAGAAGAAAAGGTTACAGGAGAATATGGGCTTGGGACAAGGAATGAAAGAGGAGGAAGCCTAATTGAGTTCTGTAACAAGTTTCAGCTAGTAATAGCGAATACCCTGTTCAAGAATCACAAGAGGAGGAGGTATACTTGGAAAAGGCCGGGAGATACGGGAAGATTTCAATTAGATTACATCATGGTCAGACAGAGATTCCGAAATCAGATACTGGATTGTAAGGCGTACCCAGGAAGATATAGACTCAGATCACAATATTGTAGTGATGAAGAGTAGGCTGAAGTTCAAGACATTAGTCAGGAAGAAGCAATACGCAAAGAAGTGGGATACGGAAGTACTAAGGAATGACGAGATACGTTTGAAGTTCTCTAACGCTATAGATACAGCAGTAAGGAATAGCGCAGTAGGCAGTACAGTTGAAGAGGAATGGACATCTCTAAAAAGGGCCATCACAGAAGTTGGGAAGGAAAACATAGGTACAAAGAAGGTAGCTGCGAAGAAACCAAGGGTAACACAAGAAATACTTCAGTTGATTGATGAAAGGAGGAAGTACAAACATGTTCCGGGAAAATCAGGAATACAGAAATACAAGTCGCTGAGGAATGAAATAAATAGGAAGTGCAGGCCAGCTAAGACCAAATGCCTGCAGGAAAAATGTGAAGACATCGAAAAAGTTATGATTGTCGGAAGGACAGACTCAGCATACAGGAAAGTCAAAACAACCTTTGGTGACATTAAGAGTGCAACGGGAATTCCACTGTTAAATACAGAGGAGAGAGCAGATAGGTGGAAAGAATACAATGAAAGCCTCTATGAGGGTGAAGATTTGGCAGATGTGATAGAAGAAGAAACAGGAGTCGATTTAGAAGAGATAGGGGATCCAGTATTAGAATCGGAATTTAAAAGAGCTTTGGAGGACTTACGGTGAAATAAGGCAGAAGTGATAGATAACATTCCATCAGAATTTCTGAAATCATTGGGGGAAGTGGCAACAAAACGATTATTCACGTTGGTGTGTAAAATATATGAGTCTGGAGACATACCATCTGACTTTCGGAAAAGCATCATCCACACAATTCCGAAGACGGCAAGAGCTGACAAGTGCGAGAATTATCGCACAATCAGCTTAGAAGCTCATGCATCGAAGCTGCTTACAAGAATAATATACAGAAGAATGGAAAAGAAAATTGAGAATGAGCTAGGTGACGAGCAGTTTGGCTTTAGGAAAAGTAAAGGGACGAGAGAGGCAATTCTGACATTACGGCTAATAATGGAAGCAAGGCTAAAGAAAAATCAAGACACTTTCATAGGATTTGTCGACCTAGAAAAAGCGTTCGACAATATAAAATGGTGCAAGCTGTTCGAGATTCTGAAAAAAGTAGGGGTAAGCTATAGGGAGAGACGGGTCATATACAATATGTACAACAACCAAGAGGGAATAATAAGAGTGGACGATCAAGAACGAAGTGCTCGTATTAAGAAGGGTGTAAGACATGGCTGTAGCCTTTCGCCCCTACTCTTCAATCTGTACATCGAGGAAGCAATGATGGAAATAAAAGAAAGGTACAGGAGTGGAATTAAAATACAAGGTGAAAGGATATCAATGATACGATTTGCTGATGGCATTTCTATGCTGAGTGAAAGTGAAGAAGAATTAAATGATCTGCTGAACGGAATGAACAGTCTAATGAGTACACAGTACGGTTTGAGAGTAAATCGGATTGATGGTCACGAAGTCATTGAACTTAAGGAATTCTGCTACCTAGGCAGTAAAATAACCAATGACGGACGGAGCAAGGAGGACATCAAAAGCAGACTCGCTATGGCAAAAAAGGCATTTCTGGCCAAGAGAAGTCTACTAATATCAAATACCGGCCTTAATTTGAGGAAGAAATTTCTGAGGATGTACGTCTGGTGTACAGCATTGTATGGTAGTGAAACATGGACTGTGGGAAAACCGGAAGGAAAGAGAATCGAAGCATTTGAGATGTGGTGCTATAGACGATAGTTGAAAATTAGGTGGACTGATAAGGTAAGGAATGAGGAGGTTCTCCGCAGAATCGGAGAGGAAAGGAATATGTGGAAAACACTGATAAGGAGAAGGGACAGGATGATAGGACATCCGCTAAGACATGAGGGAATGACTTCCATGGTACTAGAGGGAGCTGTAGAGGGCAAAAACTGTAGAGGAAGACAGAGATTGGAATACGTCAAGCAAATAATTGAGGACGTAGGTTGCAAGTGCTACTCTGAGATGAAGAGGTTAGCACAGGAAAGGAATTCGTGGCGGGCTGCATCAAACCAGTCAGTAGACTGATGACCAAAAAAAAAAAGGTTGCAAGTTCTACTGAGATAAAGAGGTTGTCACAGGATAGGAATTGGTGGCGAGCTGCATCTACATCTACATTTACATCTACATGATTACTCTGCAAGGCACATTTAAGTGCTTGGCAGAGGGTTCATCGAACCACAATCATACTATCTCCCTACCATTCCACACCCGAAGAGAGCGCGGGAAAAACGAACACCTGAACCATTCTGTTCGAGTTCTGATTTCTCTTTTTTTATTTTGATGATCATTCCTACCTATGTAGGTTGGCCTCAACAAAATATTTTCGCATTCGGAGGAGAAAGTTGGTGACTGAAATTTCGTAAATAGATCTCGCCGCGACGAAATACGTCTTTGCTTTTATGACTTCCATCCCAACTCGCGTATCATATCTGCCACACTCTCTCCCCTATTACGTGATAATACAAAACGAGCTGCCCTTTTTTGCACCCTTTCGATGTCCTCCGTCAATCCCACCTGGTAAGGATCCCACACCTCGCAGCAATATTCTAACAGAGGACGAACGAGTGTAGTGTAAGCTGTCTCTTTAGTGGACTTGTTGCATCTTCTAAGTGTCCTGCCAATGAAACGCAACCCTTGGCTCGCCTTCCCCACAATATTATCTATGTGGTCTTTCCAACTGAAGTTGTTCGTAATTTTTACTCCCAGGTACTTAGTTGAATTGACAGCCTTGAGAATTGTACTATTTATCGAGTAATCGAATTCCAACGGATTTCTTTTGGAACTCATGTGGATCACCTCACACTTTTCGTTATTTAGCGTCAACTGCCACCTGCCACACCATACAGCATTCTTTTCTAAATCGCTTTGCAACAGATACTGGTCTTCGGATGACCTAACTAGACGGTATATTACAGCATCATCTGTGAACAACCTAAGAGAATTGCTCAGACTGTCACCCAGTTCATTTATATAGATCAGGAACAGCAGAGGTCCCAGGACGCTTCCCTGGGGAACACCTGATATCACTTCAGTTTTACTCGATGATTTGCCGTCTATTACTACGAACTGCGACCTTCCTGACAGGAAATCACGAATCCAGTCGCACAACTGAGACGAGACCCCATAGGCCCGCAGCTTGATTAGAAGTAGTTTGTGAGGAAGGGTGTCACAAGCTTTCAGGAAATCTAGAAATACGGAATCAACTTGAGATCCCCTGTCGATAGCGGCCATTACTTCGTGCGAATAAAGAGCTAGCTGCGTTGCAGAAGAACGATGTTTTCTGAAACCATGCTGATTACGTATCAATAGATCCACTCGGAAGATTGATGACTCAAAAAAAAAATCGTTCCTACAATGACTCCCTCCCCCCCTTTCGTTCCTGCTACGCTTATGTACTTTCCTTAAAACGTAACCAACACACAACGCCACCAGGCTGTTTTAAATCTCGCGGCGGGCAGTGGTCGTAATCGTTTAGCTAATGAGTTTAAATCTCCACCTTTCATGCCACACTCGAGCACAAATAAGTATGTGAATCAGACATTAAATATACCACCGAAATAAACCACACCTGCAGTTAGATATCAGTTCTTTCTAGAAATGTCACACTTCACTTTCTCTACACCAGTAAATGACAATAATCATAGTCTGTGAAGTGAAATGGTAGCTGGGTTGCATTCTACCTCACTGTGAACACCATTTGCTCATTTTTCTGTTTTTTTTTTTTCCTTACTTTAATCTCATTCTCAGCTCCTCGTAATCCTGAGCTAATTTCGTCGTCCGAGAAAATATGCTGCATCTGTCATTCCCATTTGTCTCTGGTACGTCTTCCAATCTCTAGATTACTCTGCAATGCTTTTTGCTGTCCTCAGTATTACCCCACCGCTTTGCGTCTGCCCCACCTTAGCATACTATAGTATAATATACTTATATACCCTCCCGCCAGAGGTTCGAGTCCTCTCTCGGGCATGGGTGTGTCTGTTGTTCTTATCATAAGTTAGTTTAAGTAGTGTGTGAGTCTAAGAACCCTGACGTCAGCAGTTTGGTCCCTTAGGAATTCACACACATTTGAACATTTTTATACCTATATACACTGAAGCGCCAAAGAGAGTGGGACACCTGCCTAATATCTTGCAGGGCCCCGCGAGCACGCAGAAGTGCCGCAACACGACGTGGCATGGACTGATGCTGCAGGGAACTGACACCCTGAATCCTGCAGGGCTGTCCATAAATCCCTAAGAGTACGAGGGGGTTGAGGTCTCTTTCGAACAACACGCTGCAAGGTATCCCAGATATGCTGAATAATGTTCATGCCTGGGGAGTTTGGTGGCCAGCGGAAGTGTTTATACTCAGAAGAGTATTCCTGGACATACTCTGTAGCATTTCTGGATGTTGGGATGTTGCATTGCCTCCTGGCACTGCCTACGTCCGTCAGGATGCACAATGGACGTGAATGGATGCAAGTGTTCAAACAGGATGCTTACGTACTTGTATCTAGATGCATCAGGGATTGCATATCACTCCAACTGCACACACCCCACACCATTACAGAACCTCGACCAGCCTGAAAAGCACCCTGCTAACATGCAGGTCGCATGGATTCATGAGGTTGTCTCCATACTCGTGCACGTCCATCCGCTCGATACAATTTTAAATCAGACTCGTCCGACCAGGAAATGTGTTTCCAGTCGTCGATGGTCCAATGTCGCTTTCGGCTCCGAAAGCCCATATCGATGATGTTTCGTTGAATGGTTAGCACGCTCGCACTTTTTGATGGCGCAGCATTGAAATCTGCAGCAGTTTGCGGAAGGTTCCACGTCTGTCACACCGAACGATTTACTTCAGTCATCGTGGTCTCTGGATCGCGGGGCCCCGGGTTCGATTCCCGGCCAGGTTTACGATTTGCTCTGCCCGTGGACTGGGTGTTTGTGTTGTCCTCACCATTCTATCATCATTCGTGAAAAGTGGCGAGATTGGACTGTGTTCTAATTGGGACATCGTACGGGCGCTGATGACTGCGCAGTTGAGCGCCCCACAAACCAAACATCATCATCTTCGTCGTCGTTGTCGTCGTTGGTCCCGTTCTTGCAAGATCTTTACCCGGCCGCAGCAAAGTTGGAGATTTGAGTTTTACCGGACTCCTGGTATTCACGGTACACTTCTGAAATTGTCCCACGGGAAAATCCCCACTTTATTGCTGCCTCGAAGATGCCGTGACCCATCGCTCACCCGCCAACTAGGACACCACGTTCAAGCTCACTTAAATCTTGATAACCTGCTATTGTAACAGTAATAACCGATCTAACAACTGCGCCAGACACTTGCCTTATAAAGGCGTTGCCTACCGCATTGCCGATTCTCCCTGTTTACATATATCTGTATTTGTGACTGCATGCCTATACCAGTTTCTTTGGCGCTTCAGTGCAGTTACACTATTCAGTGGATCATTACTACTTGTTTCATATATTGGTATGGCGTTTATAGCACTCCCTGCAGCATCGTGTATTACATGCTATTTTCTCAATGTGTAGACATCTGTTCCATAGAATACTGCATCGCAAATGCGCAAGGGGTTAATCCAAGGGATTGTTGGAGGGGTTCACATCTTCGTCCAGCCCATACTACTTTTTTTCTATAACTTTGCACAGTACAGTATTCTATTCTATTTTATTCTATTTTACTATTTCTATTGTACCTTCATCGTTTTCTTTCAGATATGTTATTACAATGAGCAAAAGTCCCTTGCTAAATGGCATGTGAAGTTCTCGTTTGATTTCTGAGTTGTCTTTAGGTTCAATTAGAAAGCCACTGCTAAAAACAAACATTATCTTCAATCTAGTAAGAGTTCCTCTAACAGAAATACGTAAAATATTCTAAACTTACTATTGTAGAATATAGATGTCAGTGATACGAATGCAGCAGCATTGTGCCTATACAATAGAAGAGCCGGAAGTTTCATCATTTCCTTGGTAGCATAACTGCAACCCAGTACTCGAGAAATGTAGGTGATATTAACATACAACAGTAATAAAAATGAAATTAAAGTATGTTCAAAGGCAAAAATTCAGGAAGATAAATAATTTTATCAATGGAGGCACTACGTCCTGTCTATTAACTTTAACAGGAAATCTGAGCCTCAAGAACTATAAAACGTCACGAGCGAACTAAGACACACAATCAATTACACTACTGGCCATTAAAATTGCTACACCAAGAACATATGCACATGATAAACGGGCATTCAATGGACAAATATATTATATACTAGAACTGACATGTGATTACATTTTCACGCAATTTGGGTGCATAGAATCTGAGAAATCAGTACCGACAATGACCACCTCTGGCCGTAATAATGGCCTTGATATTCCTGGGCATTGCGTGAAACAGAGCTTGGATGGCGTGTACAGGTACAGCTGCCCATGCAGCTTCAACACGATACCACAGTTCATCAAGAGTAGTGACTGGCGTATTGTGACTAGCCAGTTGCTCGGTCACCATTGACCAGACATTTTCAATTGGTGAGAGATCTGGAGAACGTACTGGCCAGGGCAGCAGTCGAACATTTTCTGTATCCAGAAAGGCCGGACAGGACTTGCAACATGCGGTCGTGCATTATCCTGCTGAAATGCAGGGTTTCGCAGAGATCGAATGAAGGGTAAAGCCACGGGTCGTAACACATCTGAAATGTAACGTCCACTGTTCAAAGGGCCGTCTATCCGAACAAGAGGTGACCGAGAAGTGTAACCAATGGCACCCCATACCATCACGTCGGGTGATACGCCAGTATGGCGATGACGAATACACGCTTCCTATGTGCATTCACCACGGTGTCGCCAAACACGAATGCGACCATTATGATGCAGTAAACAGAACCTGGATTCATCCGAAAAAAATGACGTTTTGCCATTCGTGCACCCAGGTTCGTCGTTAAGTACACCATCGCAGGCGCTCCTGTCTGTGATGCAGCGTCATGGGTGACCGCAGCCATGGTCTCCGAGCTAATAGTCCATGCTGCTGCAAACGTCGTCGAACTGTACGTGTAGATGGTTGTTGTCTTGCAAACGTCCCCATCTGTTGACTCAGGGCTCGAAACGTAGCAGCACGATCCGTTACAGCCATGCGGATGTGATGCCTGACATCCCGACTGCTAGTGATACGAGGCCGTTGGGATCCAGCATGACGTTCCGTATTACCCTCCTGAACCCACCGATTCCATATTCTGCTAACAGTCACTGGATCTCGACCAACGCTAGCTGCGATGTCGCGATACGATAAACCACAATCGTGATAGGCTACAATCCGACCTTTATCAAAGTCGGAAACGTGATGGTACGCATTTCTCCTCCTTACACGAGGCATCACAACAACGTTTCACTATGCAACGCTGGTCGACTGCTTTTTGTGTATGAGAAATCGGCTGGAAACTTTCCTCATGTCAGCACGTTTTAGGTGTCGCCACCGGCGCCAACCTTGTGTGAATGCTCTGAAAAGCTAACCATTTGCACATCACAGCATCTTCTTCCTGTCGGTTAAATTTCGATTCTGTAGCACGTCGTCTTCGTGGTGTAGCAATTTTAATGGCCAGTAGTGTAATTATTAAGCCACCCTGATGCGACATTCACTTAATACACTTTAACCTTCGATTAAGCAGAGGAGAGCATATCATGGGTAGAGACACTACCCGCACCCATCTCTGGCGGTACTCCGAAAGGATACCGCCCTTCGATTGTGCCATTCCAGCACTAATCGAAGCGCTAGGGTTTCAGGTGCCAGCCAGCCAGCCGGCCAGCCAGCCAGTCAGCCAGCCGCAGCAGCGGGTAAGCCAGCAGTAGCGGTCCAGCCGAGCAGCCGAGCAGCTGCGGTGGCGGCGGCGGCGGCGACGGTCCCGGCCAGCAGCAGCGGCCCCGGCCCCGGCCGTGGCAGCAGCAGCAGCTGCGGCATTCCTGCCAGCCGTCGCCAGCGCCAGCAGCGTGGGACTCTGGACTTCGTCCATCTTCGTCTTCGTCCATCTTCGTCTTCGTCCATCATCGTCCGTCTTCATCTTCATCCGTCTTCGTCTTCATCCGTCTTTGTCCGTCTTCGTCTGTCCCCAGTTTTTTCGTTTCCTTTTCGTCCTGTGCTTTTTTGTTTATCCCTGTCGTCATGTCAGCCCCCACCACCACTGCCACTACTACCACCACTGCCATTGTGTACACGTCACCCTCCGCTGCCACTACCACCATTACATGGTGTGCCCAGTCAGACCCCCCTCTTTCCATCCCTCCTCTTCTCACTCTCCCTTCGCCCTCGCTCTTTGTCACCCCAACTTCTTCCTCCCGCTCCTCTTCCTCTGATCCTTTTCCCCCACTCCCCCAGACTGTCACTGCAGCTCCAGCTAGGGTGGTGGCCCGTTGGGCCACTGCCCATGCCCAACTCTCCCCATCGCCTTCACCATCACCGTTAAACGCCCTAGTGGCACCACCACCTCCTCCGCTCAAAAAGAGGCCCCTCCGCCTCCTCCTCCTCCTCCTCCCCCCCTCTTTATGCAAATACCTCCTCTCCCGTTCTGATCCTTCCCCTCTCAAGGCCCAGAATCTCTCCCTCCTCCTCCGCCAACACTTCCCTTGTGCCCACGTCTCACTCCTCACTCCCAGACAGGATTCCATTATCTCCTCTCTCAGCCCCACCCTCCTTACTGACATCCTCTCCCGCCTCCCCATCACCCATTTTTTTCCCCACCTCCCTCACCCTGGCTCCTTCTCCATCTCCTACCCGCCAACCCCAACCCCCGCTTTGCCCGCCGACCCTCACCGCCGTGATCACTCGGCTCAGTATGCTGATCACAGAGGAGGAGGTATTGGCAGAGCTCAAGGCGCATCCCACACATTTTCAACTTGGCCAGCCCCACCTGCCTTATGCGGTTTTTCTCCGAGGATGGCCCCTCCATTGACCGTCTCCTGAAGGCGGGTGCCCTCCTCTTCAACCAGTGCTGTAAGGTCGACCCCTTCCGTTCCCCTCCTCAGTCCCTGCGCTGCCAGAGGTGTCTGCACTATAATGCACACCCAACAGCCGAGTGCCATGAGGCCCCCACCTGCCCGCATTGTAGCCAAGCGTACTTCCTCCGGCAGTGCCCTAACCTTCAATCCCCTCCCTCCTGTAATACCTGAAATCTCCTCCATCCCACCTACTCCCAAAAGTGTAAAGCCCAACCCCCTCTCACCGTCCCTGTCCGTCCTCTGGACGCCCCCACCCTTCCTGGCAATTCCCTTCGTCCCTCCCCCCATACCGCTGAGGACATCATCAGGTTCCTCAACATTGTCCTACAAAATGTCCACCCTTTCCAGCGCCCTCACACCCTCCAACAGGTCTCCCTCACCACCTGTTCC
Source organism: Schistocerca piceifrons (assembly GCF_021461385.2). Lineage (NCBI taxonomy): Eukaryota > Metazoa > Arthropoda > Insecta > Orthoptera > Acrididae > Schistocerca > Schistocerca piceifrons. The sequence goes on along the minus strand of NC_060139.1, from coordinate 1,019,435,030 downwards.
ATCTTCCACCTCAAAATGTACACCACCTACTCCAACAACCAGGCCCATTTCACCTTCTCCCATCTTGACACCCTCGTCTAAATCCCTGTCATGGCGCCACAGCACCATATCCTTTTCAACAACATCTGCTCCCTTCCTGTCAACAAGAACCTCTTCCTGCACACCCTTGCCACGCACTGCGTGGATGCCTTCCTCCTCAATGAAACCTTCCTCCAACCCCACGACACTGTCCACACGTCGCCCTACCTCTTTCACTGCTCCGATAATCCCCTCCCGATTGCGCGTGGCGGAGTCGCCATTGGTCACCACCGCCAGATCGCAGTTCGGCTCCATCCTCTCCTTCCCGACCCCACCGAACACCTGATCCTTAGTCTCTTCTTCCCCGGCCTAACCGTCACCTGTGCCACCATCTATGTCCGCCCTAACGCCCCTATTCCTTTCGACTTCCTCTCCCACATTGGCCGTACCTTCTCCTCCTACGTGATCGCCGCTGACCTCAACATCCATAGTCGTTCTGCCACCCAGTTACGGCAGTGGCATCAGTTCCTCTCCTCCCTTCAAGGCGACCTGATCCCCATCCCCCAGCACACACGTCCCGAATCCAACTCCACTCTCAATGATATCCTTTCCTCCCCTAACCTCCTTGACTGCATAACAGTGGATGTCCTGGAGCCTATTGGTAGCGACCATCTCCCTGTCCTCCTCACCATTTCAGACGGTCGTCGCCCCCTCCCCGACCTTCGTTATGACCCTCCCCCAAAGTACGTCCATGACTGTTCCCGTGCCAACTGGAATGCCTAATGCAACACTGCTCCTGGTCACGATCGTGTCACCTACCGTCACCTTCGTGAAGCTCCTGTCTCTTTCCTCTCCCCCCTGGACAGGCTCTACAATGTAGTCCTGTCCACCGGTTACTACCCAAACCTGTGGAAAACCTCCCATATCCTGATGTTCCTTAAACCTGGTAAACCGCCGTCCGCCGTCTCCTCCTACCATCCCATCAGCCTTACCTCGGTCTTCAGCAAGGTCCTGGAATCTATCCTCACCCGCCGCATTCACCAGCATCTCCGCCAGCACCGCCTCCTTCCCGTTACCCATTGTGGCGTTCAGCCGTCCTTCTCTTCCGACGACCTTTTCCTTCACCTCACTCATCTCCTTTCCGAACAGCTTAATTCCAGTCACTCCACAATCTTCCTCTCCCTGGACCTCGAACGTGCTTATGACCGCACATGGCATTCCGGTCTCCTCTTCAAGCTCCAAACCTTCGCCCTTCCCAATACCTACGTCCGTCTGATCGGCTACTTTCTCTCCCACCGTCCTTCCTATGTCACCATCCATCACACGGATTCCTACGCCTTTTTTCCCTCTGCCGGTGTGCCCCAAGGCTCCGTCCTCTCCCCCCTTCTGTGCCTTTTGTATAAAGTGGACATGCAGCCGCCGTCACCCCCCATCAACCTTCTCCAGTTTGCCAATGACACCGCCTTCCCTGCCCTTGCCCTCCTGCAGCGCTCCCAACACCTTCTCCAATCCCATCTGGACCGATTTACCACTTGGTGCAACCAGTGGTTGCTCAAGGTCAATCCCTCCAAAACCCAGGCGATCAATGTAGGCAAAACCATCCCTTCCTTCCGCCTCCTTGATTTCTATCTCACCATCTATGGCCATCGTATCGCCCTCTCCCCACCCTTAAGTACCTTGGCATCACCCTCGACCGTCGACTCTCCTGGACCTCTCATCTCCGGACAATCCAAGCCAAGGCACGCTCCCGACTCCGTCTCCTCAAGCTCCTTTCTGGCCGTACGTGGGGTCTTGACCCCACCATCATACTCCACACCTATAAATCCTTCATCCGCCCTATCCTTTGTTACGCCCATCTGGTCTGGATCTCCGCTCCCCCTACTTTTTATAAATCCCTTCAAATCCTTGAACGCCATGCTCTCCGCTTCGCCTATCACATCTGTCTCCCCTCCCCCACGTGGATCCTGTACCATCTCATTCCGTACCCCCACCTCCTCCTTTTCCTTGAAAGGATACAGATCCTGTACACCTCCCGCAAACTCGATCTTCCTCACCGACTTGTCTCGCCCATCCTCTCCCGCCCCCACCTGCTGCCGCGTCTGTATTCCCACGTCCCACCCGGTTTCCATCTCTCCACCCTCCTTACCCTCTCCCAAGGTGGCTTCCGCCAGCTCCCCCTCCCTGATGATGCCCTCCTCCCCTCCATCTACCCCTCCTACCAACTTTGATCCTCCCTCCCTCTTCCTGTGTTTGTTCCTGTGGGCACCCTCCCTCCCTCCTCCATTTCTCCCCACTCCTCCCCCGGGCTTCCCCTCCCCTGTCCCTCTACTCCTCCTCCCATCTCCTCAGCCATTGGCATCTTTGTTCTCCCCTCTCCACCCCCCTCACCCTTCTTCCCCTGTTGGCGAGTCCCCGGACTCGCACACGCTACGTGGACTTTCGCGCGCCAGAGATCATCGCCATCAGTGTCTCGTGTGTGCCGTCGTGTTTAGTGTTCAGTGTTCACCGTCGCACTCCATCGTTCACCTGTGCTATCGCCAACTTCAGTGTTTGTGCGTAATGTCAACAGTTTGCAGTGTGGATTATCGTCGAGTGTGAACGACTCCGTGTTTGTCTTTATGTGTCTACTGTTTTATTGCCAACCGTTCTGTAACTTATGTGTATTCTTTCTGTTTTTTCTCATAGTGTATTCTGTGGCTGAAGAGCAGCGTAGAATGCTGCTGACAGCCTGCCTGTTGTACAGGTTTTAAAATAACAATAAAGAAAAAGAAATACCCGCACCCTCCAGCCATAAGACTTAGGCAAGCACAGGGAACACGCCGACCAGAACTCTCCCGTCGCCACTCCGCAGTGTAGTCGCCGCCGCTTCCTCTGTGCCGTCCTCCCAACTAGACGGCCACGGGTCCGCCCCGTCGATCGCTCATTCTCGCGATACGCTCTCAGCCAGCAAAGTCTTCCCCGTGCTGCTGTCCCTAGCGCAACTCCTCTCGCTGTCTGGGTATCCAACTCGTTCCGCTGCTCTCTGCAAGACTGCACTCGGTCACAGTGGCCACCATCTCCTGGACACCGGTGACGCCAGCTGCGGCTCCGTCGCTCTGTCTGATATCCTGTCGTTCACAACGAGAAAACTGCCTGCTGATTCTCGCGTCACTTCCTAACACGTCTAGGACCTCCACTATGCCATAAATGGCAAGACAAATTAATATACATCACTCTCATAACTGAAATCCTGGAAGTGTTCAACAGCTGGTGGCGTGCCTTAGCACCATAATGTGCCAAGATTTGTTCTCACCTGTGCTGTAGTACTGCTGGAGGAAGGTGCTTCACATTCACATTCATTAACAGTTTCTGTTCGTTGAAGATGCTTTATACTGGTCGTAACAGGTCATTTTGCATAAAGGTAGTTGCTATTGCTCTGTACAACAAATACTGTAATAGCATGGAAGGTAACTTGTTTGTACTATTTAAATGCTGGCAAAATTTAGTGTACTAACAAAATTTATTTTACCAAATAAGACTAAGCAATTTATAGATTCAATTCCCTAAACAATTAACAGATGATTAAACACTCCACTGAGTGGCGCCTGGTTGGCAAAGACATTTTAACTAGGTGATCAGTGAGTCAAGTACTCTGGCCCTAAAAATGTGGATAACGTAAGCTAAATTGATCTGAAGTTGAGCAGACTTCGATTGATAAAATCTGCTTAAGTTTCTCTACATAGGTGTAGCTGAGAGCAAGTGGCGACTGAGACCAGTACACCCTGAAAATACCAGAGTGTCAGTATGTTACCCTGTTTGTTTCATGCGGAGACGTGACTTGCAGCTGGCGAGATGTGTGCGGTGGAGAAGGTGAGACGTGGAAGTAGCCCCTATGAATCGATCGGGGTCATGAAAGGAATGCAAAATCTCACAGTCTAGCAATCTGGCAGACCGATTGCAATTTACTCTCTCCCAGAGCCCTGAAATCATGGTAGCTTTCAGTGTACGACACACCTGTTTGCTGGTAGTACGAAGGACCAATTTGGCTCACTTATACAACAGAGCGCACAAGAATACCAAACATCAGGACTAGTAAACGAAAAACGAATAAGTGTGCCCTCAGCAAACAAGCAGTCCGAGATGTCTGAGGTCACGCTGTTGGTACAGTAAGAACCCCACCACAAGCTCCCAAGTCTAAATTACTCACAACTGAAGTCAGTCTCTGGACAGGTCCCAAGTACTAACCAAACATGCCAGACCTTCGACCAGAAGTGCTTACCAGATCTAAGTCCTCCACCCGAGTCCTTCCCACTTATCCAGAAAAAAATTCCGTTTTCCCACAAAGTCCACAAACAACACCGCCTTCACACCGTCTTGAGCGTATCACAAGGCTCTAGTGGCGCAAAATCTCCCACACGACAGCACAAATTCATGTAAAACTAGGGCAAGAGTTAAAAAAACCTGTGTCTCTGAAAAAGAAGAAACCGCCACTTACTGGCTTTAAGTTCTCGCAGAAAGGGAAAAGATGATTTTCTCCGAAGTCTTGTCTCTTCCCACTTCAACAAGCTAACAGATACAATCTCAAAGATCTTTATCTAAATCGCCTGTGCCTTGGAGCTTGCTAGTCCTAGCTATGAGGTGTAATAAAAATTCCATCTCTAAACGTTTCTCAGATGCCAGAGTTTCCTTATAGAACAATGACGGCCGAGAGAAGAGGCTCACTTGCCTTCTTGCAATATCAGTGGACACAGAAACATGTGAATTTTTATTAAGTGTGGCTCTGCCCACAATACCTGGTTTATGAATCCACTTTGCAGACGCATTCCTTTAGACCGTCGGCCCTGTCCAAGCTTCTGCTGGCGCCACAGCAGGTATCGCAGCATTCCTCTGCTGGAGTCCCGTCCCGACGAGGGGCTGCCCTGTCTGACATGTACAGTTGTGGACCTGTCTGGCAAGATTTACTAAGGGATGGGCTTGCTGCCAATTGCTTTCAATTCGCAACAAGCCGTTTCTATGAGCTAAGAATCATAAAAATACATCATGCTTTTAGCACCCTTCCAGGCTACATCAATGTCTGCTAAGGCGTTTAACTTTCTGGAGTCTCACTCAAGGTATGGCAGGTTGTAATAAAACCTATAATAATTTTACATATGCGAAAAATAGGTGAGAGAATAACTTGTCCTCTTTTAAGTACATTATTTAGTCTGTCTCAGTGTTAGGGAACCTAAAATATTACGAAATGTGTTGGGAAAAGAGCAGAGTAACTTAATTTACTAACGCAAGTAGGTGTTAAAAATTTTGAAATGCGGTAAATAATAGTCCATAGCGAATGGAAAACACTTGTTACCCTGTGTCAGATGTATCCCTTTCCATCTGACCCACAAAGTTTTGCTTCTTCCGGTTTTATTTATTTTTTCCTGTCGGACGTAGTCTCTTGCCTTTTCTCCAACACCAGCAATGATTGTTCACTTTCTGCGCCATGGACGTCTCTGGTTTATGCTGCCCTTCGGCGCCAACAGATCGAGGCACATGTGACGAAGCTTTCTCTTTACGAAAACACAATGTCATCGCCAGGTCAGTAACTCGTAATTACGTAAAACTGGGTTATTTCGGTGATGAGCCAGGTGTGGGTGTTTTAAGACGAGTATATAATGTTGTACTATTGATAATTACTGTCAAACTTCTCTGAACACAGTAATTTACGCCAAATTTGTATTGGCACGATTGTTGGGATAGATACATAACTTTAGCCATGAATAGATTTGTTGAATGACTTTCATACACATTGTAACCTCCCCACAGAAATAAAAGAAATTTAATTTTAAATGTTAATGAACGTCGTGCTAAACGTAACCTCCCAGCAGAAATAAAAGAAAAGTCTATGATAATGAAAACGAGCCAAATATTTGGTCCCCACAAAAACTATAGAATAATAATGACCCAAATGTAAACTCGACACAAAAATTGAGAAATGAAATTTAATCATTAAACCCACAACAATAGGGCAGCATCGCTGACCTTAGGCCCTGTATAATAATTAATCTGATAAATTGATTCTGGGAGGAAAAGCATAGGAAATATTGTTTCAATTGGAATGATTCTTTTCTTAAAAACGATTGCTTTGAAAACAAAATTATTATTGGGGCATTTCTTGAACAAATTAATTACAATTAACATACATTACATTATCAGATGTGCGCAATGCTGCTTCATTACCTTATTTAACAATATACCTCGTCCCGAACCTTGACCGGAGATGTAAGGGGCGCACGCCGCCGATGCATGCCGACGCCCGCTCAGTACTACCGTCCACTCGCTAGTACAGTCGGCTGACTACTACCGACTCATTGCAGCTCGCAACTTCCTACTCGCTCTGCCGACTCCACACACACTACTTCCGACCGAGTCCCACTCGCAACTGAACTCTCGCGCAGTCAAGCGCAGACTAGACACGATAAATAACTCTCTGGTCAGAGATTCTGTCATGCCTCGCCATCGCTGGTAATGAATACATATGAAACGTACGCGTTTCATAACCCTCCACTGAGGGGGGGGGGGGGGGAGGGGGGGGCAAAAATTTGGCAGTGATGGTGAGTTATTTGGACTTGCCATGAGCAACAAATTTTTTCTTGACTTCTTAACGTTACAATCACAGAATATACAGCTGTAGGACATGAAGTAAATGTGGTGCACATGCACTGAGCACAAAACATATTAGACAACAACAAAATGTGAGTACAAAACATATTAACAAATGACATAAGTGCACATGCACTGAAAAATTCTTCAACGTTTCCACAACAAATAAACATAATGAGTACAAATCTCATTGACAAATGACCTAAGTGCACATGTATTGTAGTTCAGAACATATCAGCAAATCAAAATGCACATACAATGAGTAGAAATCATGTTAGAAAAAGGACAAAAGCGCACACACACTGAAAAACTCTTTAGCATTTTCACAACAAATAAACGTAATGGCAAAAAAAACATGTTGACAAGTGACATAAGTGCTCATGTTCAGAACATGTCAGCAAATCACAAAATGAATATACGATAAGTAGAAATCATGTTAGAAAAATGACAAAAGTGCACATGCACTGAAATTCAGAATATATCAGCAAATCACAAAATGTATATATAATAAGTAGAAATCATATTAGAAAAATGACGAAAGTGCACACGCACTGAAATTCAGAATATATCAGCAAATCGAAAAAAGTGTATAGGCCATGAATACAAATGATACTAGCAAAAAAAAATGATTTTCACTATGTTACAAGAATTAGGATAGGAAAGGGAAGGATTGCATCATGGTTGTAGCACTTTAGGTTGCACGCAGCTGCACTGAAAGTCTATATCTTTCCACAGAAGTACAACACCAAGTGAGACAATCTGAAGTTCTTTTCCCAGAAGTGTTTATCATAGTAGCCAAGACACTGAAATGTCGTAGTAATATTCCATGTTATCATTTTGGCAGTACATCAGGTACACCAAACAGTGGGACCATAATAACGTCTCCATCGCTCACGGTGGTGGACAGCATGTCGTGTCAACACCACACACTTACAAGGCACACCAACGTAGAATTAGTGCAAAAACCAAATATAGTGCTCCATGATCAAGAGAATATACAGGACAAATGGATATTGCAGTAATTCAAGGTAGTTAGGTCATAAGGTGAAGGACATTAAGTCACATACTAGTCTTCATTGGGAATTACATTAGTAGTTTGCGGCAGTCATAGCCCAGTTACTGAACATTTCTGTACCATGTATGTAGTATTACAGAAAAATGTTCATTAATTGTTTTACAGAGAACATTGGCACTCATTCTCTAATTACAAATCATAGAAGTCATTCGTTTTACAGAGAACATTTTACAGAGAACATTGGCATTCATTCCCTAATTACAAATCATCAGGAGTCATTACTTAAAACAAGAGGTAGTCAATAACATAGTACTACAGAATAATGTTGATAATTAATCATTGGTCATCCCAATACAGTAATCAGTAGCATTCATTTCCCAGTTACAAAGCAATATTAATTAATCATTGGTCATCTCAATACAGTAATCAGTAGCAATCATTTCCCAGTTAGCATTATTAATCAATCATTGGTCATCTCAACACAGTAATCACTAGCATTCATTTCCCAGTTACAAAGCATTATTAATTAATCATTGGTCACCCCAATAGAGTAATGAAATTATGTGCATAGTATTTATGCATTCATTATTCAAGTGACATACTATTCAGAGCTAATCAGAATTACTCAGAACTCTCTTAAACTGGTATTATTATTTGGGACTGGTAATACATTTTTTTGTTAGCAATGCATTGCTTTGGGTATTGATAGGGGAAAGCAAGAAGAGAAAAAGAAAAAATTTGCTTCTGGGTTGTTCCTGTAAATGAAAATGTGTAATGTCATTTGTCGTGAGTCAGCTGTAGCAAGGTTATGAAACAAGTAGAGTATATGTAATCACATTCATAAATGACATAGATTTAATGAACAACTGCTTATAGCACATTAATTTCATAAATAATTTCTCCTGGAAAAATATATATATAAAAAAATGGATTATTAAGCTGAAAGAAGAAACGCATTTTATGCGGAAAAGTAGTGAACTTCGAATTAACAGGTAGTGAAATGTGTATAAAGATGTGTTCCATAGCTGTCCTTTCCAAAACCTTCAGTCATTATACTATGCAATATAACACCTGCTGTCAAAGCGAACTGCAACAAATACTTAAATAACTACATAACATGAATACATAACTTCCACATTATCCTCATTTGTAAAGAAAAAACTTCATTATCCATCACTTCATTATCTATATTATCATAACTCCATTATTATCATCACCTGTAAAGAAAAACTTCATTATCAATAGTAGCATATTCTTCATCATTATTCATCAGCATTCATTATCATCTGCAAAAAAAAAAAAAAAAAAAAAAATCACTTCATTACTCATTACATAACTATTCCTTATTTCTAGCATATTCCATCACTAAAACTAAGATGTGTAGTTCTGACAGCCTGCATCAATCGCCTTGTATTCTGAAAGAAAAACTTAGTTAAGACTGCTATTCTACGATGTGTATAGTATATTCTTGTTAATGCTTGTTAATCCTGATCCATTTACTCTTCCTCACGAGGTTTGCATCTTCTTTCGATCATTCCGAAGGCGAAATTCTAATTTCTGTTTAATTTATTTCTTTCACGCAGCATTTCTTTCTGAAATTGATGAACAGGGATTAATGTCTTGCATTTAAATCATATACTCACTAAATAATGGTTTATGGTAACATAATTAAGCATACAGCATAACATGACAGAAAACGTAATATGTGAAAAACTTATATAGTGTTCAGAGGCAAAATGTACTCAGTGCATCAAATTGTAACTGTAAAGTAGTCACGATGTTGAGATATCATAAGGCAAAATGTCAAAGTCAACTGATGTTTGCTATATTTTAACTATTTTATAGTGCATACAAACAAAATATGAAAACAATCGTACAAACATAAAAAAAATGATGACAAGAAATGTGACCTTCTTTGTGTTCAGCTTGTATGTTGTGTAGTTAATAGAGGCGAGAATTGAAGACTTTAATAGAGAAAAAATTTGATAAAATTAATATATCACTAGATAGAATTGCGTAATTATTCGTAACATATGTAATTTTATCTGGAAAATGTGCACTGTCTAATGTGTAACGACAAGAAAAGCGACCTGCTAACCTTACCTTGCCGGGCACTTGCCAAGAAAAAATACAATAATCATCAGTAAGTAGTAACATAAATATAATTGCATAAGTGGTCATAAAATGTGTAAATTCGTCTGGGAAAATATGCACGGTCTGATGTGTAACGACAAGTAAACCGACCTGCTAACCTTACCTTGCCGGGCACTTGCCAAGAAAAAATACAATAATCATCAGTAAGTAGTAACATAAATATAATTGCATAAGTGGTCATAAAATGTGTAAATTCGTCTGGGAAAATATGCACGGTCTGATGCGTAACGACAAGAAAAGCGCCTGCTAACCTTACCTTGCCGGTCACTTGCCAAGAAAAAATACGATAATCATCAGTAAGTAGTCATGTGAATATAATTGCATCAGTGATCATAAAATTAGCAAATGGGATTATAGCATGTTAAATCATGAAGTATCTTCATTCAATAAAAGGTTTGACGTTTGACCAGTGGTGGTTTCCTTTCGATTTTCTGGTTCTCAAAGTTTCGACGTGTACAACATTGGGGCGAGGAATGCTGCGAATCCGATATGGACCTGCGTATAGAAGTTCAAATTTACTGCACCTGCCTTTTCCTTTGTTGGTTAAGTACTGTGTACGTACTAATATTTTTGTCCAGTGTGAAAGTCACGGCGTATACAAACCCGTTTTTGCTGTCTTCTCCGGCGCTCTGCGGCACGTTTGATGTTGTTCAGCGCAATGTCAATTATTTCATGGTGTCGTAGTCAACGAGATGTAGGAAAAGTTACTAATTCTTTAATTTTGTTAGGTGGTTCAACATTTTTCAATATAACAGACGGAGATAGCATAGTAGATTCATTTGGTATGAAATTAATTACATCCTGGAATGAGAGTATGTGTGTGTCCCAATCAATATGTCTTTTATGGCAGTATATTCTACACAGTTTACCAATTTCTTTCATTAATCGTTCACAAGGGTTCGAAGAAGCATGATACCTGGATATATAGATCGGAAAAATGTTTCTACCTCGTAACATGCATGTCCATATAGCAGAACGAAATTGTGATCCATTATCGGAAATTAGTTTCAACACATGCCCTACATGAAATAGAAAATGCTTTACAAATGCTTTCGAAACGGTTTTAGCAGTAGCTTTGCGTAACGGAGTGAAAGTAACAAATTTTGAAGTGAGTTCAACAGCGACAAAGATGTAGCAAAAACCTCCTTTAGATCTGGGAATCGGACCAAAAATGTCTACAGCGGCCATATGTCTTAATTTAACAGGTACAATGGGATATAATGGAGGAATATGTGAAGTTGTGTCTGACTTAGCTTTCTGGCAGATTTTACATGACGCTAAAACTCGTTGTATACGTTTCTCCATGTTGGTAAAATGACAGTTCTGTCTCAGTATAAGAAAACATTTTCTGGCTCCGTAATGTGCGTAACTTAAATGAGTATACCATATTAATTTGTTAACCAGTTCGTCAGGAATGCATAACAACCAATTGTTGGTGTCAGGATCAGAGCGGCCAAATAGAAAGTCATTGCGTACAGTGTAATGGTTTCTAATCGTAACATTATTCCTATCTTGCCAGAGGTGTTTAATTTCTTTCCACACGTTGTCTTTATTTTGCTCTTTTGCTATGTCCTATAATGACGACGAAATAAAATTTTCAAATGCAACTTGTTGAATGTACATGACGCTGTAATTTGCTTTACAGAAGTTGGTTGCGATGTCTTGCTGATTGTTGCTGAGAGAACGAGATAGTGCGTCTGCTACAACATTTTGTGTGCCGGGAATGTGAACTATTATAAAATTAAATTCCTGCAAGTAAAGTTTCCATCTGCTTAATCTGTCGTGAGTGAATTTAGCTGACAGTAAGAATTGTATCGCTCTGTGGTCATTGTAGACGGTGGTATGTCTTCTATAAAGAAAGTGCCTAAACCTCATAAAAGCCCAAACAACACATAACGTTTCCAGTTCTGTAATAGAATAATTTCGTTCAGCAGGTGACAGAATGCGACTTGCAAATGCGATGTTTTTAATTATTGTAGACCCATCTTCTTCAGTTTCCTGGAAAATATGTACTCGTAAAGCGGTGTTAGAACTGTCGCTGGCAATGGAAAAATTTCTGGTAAGATCTGGGTGCGATAAAAGTGGTGCATTCAACAAAGCATGTTTCAGGTTCATAAATTCAGAATGTGCTTGCTTATCCCAGGACCAAATAATGTTTTTACCTGTCAATTGGCATAATCTAGGTGTGTCTAAAGCAGAGTGATGAATAAATTTACGAAAAAAGTTAATTAAACCCAAAAAACTGCGTAGTTGTTTCTTCGTTGTAGGAACAGTAACGTCACGTAAAGCTTGAAGTTTTTTCCGGATCAGGCGCAATGCCTTCTGCTGAAATTACATGTCCAAGAAATTTTATAGAAGTTTTGCCAAAATGCGATTTACTGAGATTAACTGTGAGTCCTTGTGCATGAAAAGTTTGCAACAGTTGTTCAAGAATCAGATTGTGTTCAGACCAGTTAGCTTCTGCAATAAGAATGTCGTCTATGTACGTCGTGATTCTGTCTTTAAGTTCTGTCGGAAGTATTGTATTCTAACCGCGAATAAAGGCTGCAGAAGAAATAGTTAAACCGAATGGTAATTTGCAAAATTGATAACAGTCGCCAAAACAGAGAAATGCTGTGTACTTTCTACAGTTCGGATGGAGCTGAATTTTCCAAAATCCCGATTTTAGGTCTAATGTAGAATAAATAGCAGTACCGTGAAATTTCTGTCGAAGTTCCTCTAATGTCTGTGGTCGATCTGTTTCATTAATAATTATGTCATTGATGTGACGCGAATCAAGTACGAGGCGAAGTGAGCCATCTTTTTTCTTAACAATGTACGGACTAACTGCCGGCTCAATAATTCCTTGGTCAAGCATAGCTTGCAATTCTTTCTTAACTTGTTCTCGGTGGATATATGGAATGGGATAATGCTTGGCTTTAAATGTATCATGCTGTTTGACTTGAAATTCATACATAAAACCGGAAAACTGGAGCTTGCTGTAAAAGAATTTTGTGTAGTTGCGTCCGTTCGTCGTCTGTATTTGTACTGCTCTGCTTAACTTTATCAGAAATCATCTGCATTACATCTTAGTCAGCTTCGTCTGGAGTATTACAGTTAGGTACGTACGTATCCGTGAACAATGTGGAATCACAGTCTATGCTACGTGATACGGAAATGACCTCTGTGCGATTAATTGTCTATTCTTCCGCAGATAAAGAGTGCTGAAATTCTAAAGCCAATTGTACATTTTCATCCTTCAACATTAAATAGGAATTTTGAAAATCGATAACTGCGTCGTGTTGTACCAGAAAATTCGTACCTACAATAACGTCTGTTGTCAATAAAGGAACAATCCAAAAATTTGAGTGAAATGTGTGACCTGCAATACAAAATGATAAATGTGTCTGTAATTTAACGTCTACTCCTTTACTCGATATTGCTCCTTTTACTTTCGTTTTGCCTAATGGTAATGTAGGATAGGTATTCCCTTTGTTACACTCGTTGAAAGTTTCTTCATTTATAACTGACATAGGTGATCCAGAATCGACTACTGCTGAAAATTTCGATGAACCAATTTTAATTTCGATGACAGGATGTGAAATGGTTTTCTGAACAACTGGTCTTTCCTGCAAAAGAATGTCTCTGATGTCGTCAAAAGTAATAACATTTTCGTGAACAACATTCTGCGTGTCTAAAGTAGTGCTTGTGTTACTGGAAGATGCGACCTGTACAGTATCTAGTCAAATTCTATCTGATGTATTATTATTGTCAGGACGATTCTGTGGCATTTCGACTATTTGAACTGTTCTATTATTTCTACCAGACGTATTACGCTCTGGATGATATCTACTGTCTGGTTCATTCATGAGAATAGTTGTTGATCATTATGCTGCTGATAAGACCGACTGTTATTAAATGTATGTTGGTAGTTATGCTCATCGTTTTTACGTCTGTCGTGATAGTCATTTCTATACGGTGCATTGCGATAGGAATTGAAATACTGTGTTTTCTGTATGTAGTTGTTTCTTTGCTGCCGTGCGTTACTATTTGTTGTACCCTGGACTACACGTGCACGCGGCGAAACATTAAAGCTTGGTTGACCTTGTGCATTACATTGTTGGTTAGCTATGCTAACCGGCTGGCTTTCATGCTGTTGTGGTGAAAAACCTCTATTGTTACTAAAATGTGGTTCTTCCTGCTGATAATTTTGACGACCTTGATAATTAAAATTTTGTCTGTTATTAAAGTTCTGGTGGTTGTTGTTCCTAAGGCGTCTGTTACCTTTGCTATTGAAATTGCGTGGTTGATCGTAATTACTGTAAATTTGTTGGCCTTGGTTGTTATATGAAAAATTTTTGTTAACGAAGAATAATCTGATTGCTGCACTTCTAAAAGCTGCAGCAGATCCCTGAATGCCGAGATATTATCTTTTTGCTGACCCGTTAAAAGTGACACTCTTAATGATCGTGGCAATTTAGAAATACATAACTGAATGAGTGCAGATTCACTATATGGTTCACTTAAGTACTGGTTTTGTTGGACCATGTGCTCAAAAAATTGCGTGACATTGGGAAAATTTGAGTTCTCATAGTTCGGCAAACTAATTAATTGATCCTTAATTCCGCACTGTGTCGTCTTCGACCAATACGCTGACAGAAAAGCATTCTGAAACCCTTCTACCAAATAGCATTGCCTCGCGATCGGTATCATACGAGTTGCCGGTTCGCCTTCCAAAAAACTGCAAATAAATTCAAGTTTATGCGTAACGGGCCAAGTTGGTGGAAAAGCAAAGCTAAATTGTTGTATCCAATCCAGTGGGTGAATCTGTGTTCTGTCATTTTTAAACACTTTAAATTTTCTCACTGACAGAAAATGTTTGTAATCAAAATTATCGCCTCTGTATGATGGAACAGGTTCAGGATTGTAAGAGAATCTATTTCTCTGTGTCTGTTCAGAATCTAAGTCGCGTATTTTCTGTAGCTTACCCAAATTATACGCGCTGCGTGAGTCTGACAAATGTTCGCAAAGTGGCGTCTGCTGTGATGTGTTAAACCCTGAAACATTTTTTATCTCTGTTACCTCTTGCTGTAAACATGACAATTTTCTACGTAAGGTGTTATTAGATGAATCGATCTCATTGATTGTCTGTTGTAGATTTTGAAATTCAGGTGTTTGATTAAATGAAATCGGTGAGGTGTCGTCTGATTTGCTGTCATTATTACTTTCAATAACGTCAATACGACTGGGCAATTCATCATATTTTTCAGTCAGTATTTTTACCTGATCATCGGATTTGTGTCACAAGCATTAATTTGTGTTTGAATTTTACGTCTGGTTTCGTTCAATTTTTTAACGTCTGCTTTAATGACATTGGAATCCTGTGTTAGTTCTAATTGTTCGAGTCTGTCTGTCACTGTCTGAAAGTCTGCCGTGTGTTTCTCTGTTTTCGATTTAAGATCAGAAATTTCATTACGTAATTCTGTGTTCGACTGTTTGATGGTATTAATTTCATCGGACACTGAAACAATATTGTTGTCTACATACGTTTTTGCTTTCGCAAACAATTTACGTTTGTCTTCCTGTCTCTGTGCAGTGATTGTTTCCATAACTTGTCGTTTTACTTTATTCTGTTCCTGTATAATTTTACGGAAACGCGTATCACTGTTTTGTAGATGAAGATTAAAACCTTCGTCAATTTGAGTGTTCTGTTGGCCGAATTTCGTGTCTATCTTTGCATCCATTGTGCGCGAAAGTTCTGCTGTCATTAACTTAAACTCGTCGAGTAATTGTGTAGCTTTTTCAGAGCATTGTTTACCGACTGTACTAATTTCGTCTCTGAGTGATGCTGTTGCAGCTATTTGCATATCCCTTAATTCTTGAGCAACAGATCTAGTTTCTTCGCTACTTTTCCTTGAACAAGCCTCAATTTCGTCGCGTAACTGTTTCTTAGTATAACGACACTGCGCGGCAACGTCACTAATTTGTTCACTAAGCTGTGTGGAATTGTTGTCCAATTTTTCATTTAACTGTCTGGAATTGTTGTCTAATTTTTCATTAAAATATTGTTTGAGTTTTTCGTTATCTTGTTTGTTATCTTCACTCTGTTGTTTGAAATCTTCCCTATTTTGTAGCAATATTGCCATAATTTGATCCAATGTAACATTACCTACTCTATTATCTGTGCTGTTTGATTGCGTACCTGCAATTGTCACGTTTTGTGTGACCATTTGGTCATTCTGTAATTTACAAAAAGTTTTGTCAGTCGAATGTACACTGTCAGTCACTATTTCGGAATTAAATGAGTCCGTCGTACTTTCAGTACACCGTCCATTTTCATTACAAAAATTTGTCTGTACGTTACTTGAATTTTCCAAACCGGGTGTGTTAAGCTGGGCAACGCTCATTACAATAGAGCGCCCCGTGTCCTCAATTGTCGTCAAATTAACAGAGGAGACAATTGAGTTTGCTTGTTCATCATTAAGATAATAATCATTATTAGTGGTTGGAACGCATTGATTGTCAGTGAACGCAGGATTGTCATCATTACACTGCGTGTCACAAGTACTATCGGTGAAGTTGTTTAAGTCAATAATTTCATTCATTGCACCTGGCGATGTACTATTAATAGTTTTTTGCAGCATTTTTACACAAATCACACTTATTCACAAATGAAACAAAGATAATGCAAAATTCAACAAATAAAAGTACAACAAAGAGCAACGAATTGCAGATGGCCTGTGAAAGAAATTGACAAAATTAGTAAAAGTGTTGCACCAAATCCTAATTATATTTAAGTATATAAGAGCAGATATCTGACTGTTTCTTAGAAGATTCACAAAGAAATACGATCCTGGCAGGGTCGCCAAGTGTAACCTCCCCACAGAAATAAAAGAAATTTAATTTAAATGTTAATGGACATTGTGCTAAATGTAACCTCCCAGCAGAAATAAAAGAAAAGTCTATGATAATGAAAACAAGCCAAATATTTGCTCGCCACAAAAATTATAGAATAATAATGACCCAAATGTAAACTCGACACAAAAATTGAGAAATGAAATTTAATCATTAAACCCACAATAATAGGGCAGCATCGCTGACCTTAGGCCCTGTATAATAATTGATCTGATAAATTGATTCTGGGAGGAAAAGCATAGGAAATATTGTTTCAATTGGAATGATTCTTTTCTTAAAAACGATTGCTTTGAAAACAAAATTATTATTGGGGCATTTCTTGAACAAATTAACTACAATTAACATACATTACATTATCAGATGTGCGCAATGCTGCTTCATTACCTTATTTAACAATATACCTCGTCCCGAACCTTGACCAGAGATGTAAAGGGCGCACGCCGCCGATCCATGCCGATGCCCGCTCAGTACTACCGTCCACACTCTACTACAGTCGGCTGACTACTACTGACTCATTGCAGCTCGCAACTTCCTACTCGCTCTGCCGACTCCACACACACTACTTCCGACCGAGTCCAACTCGCAACTGAACTCTCGCGCAGTCAAGCGCAGACCAGCCACGATAAATAACTCTCTGGTCAGAGATTCTGTCACGCCTCGCCATCGCTGGTAATGAATACATATGAAACGTACGCGTTTCAACATTAGCTTTGTTATTTTCATGTATGACATAAAATTAGATTCGATCTCTATTAGCTCATTCTGATGTGAATGGCGTTTCATTCGCTCTTACTGTACTTCCTGCCTATTTCAGATGTAATCCGCCGATTTCTGCACAAAGAGCCTGAAAAGCTGATTGCGGGAAAGAGCATTAGGGATATTCTTAAATTTGTGATATATCTGAGATGCTTTTTGGCCTGTGCCTTTATACTACTAAAAGTAAAAATAAGAAAACGCTTTCATTCATTACCATTCCTCACAATAGGTACATATGCGAGCATGCGCTTCCTAATTTGTTCCAAAACGCCGCACATAAAAATGGGATTCTTCTGGGGTTCGTACCTAGGATTCTATCGGTGACCGAATGGTAGGGTTAAGTGTTTTGGATAGCCGTTGGCCTAGGGGCCATTTGACTACCAAAATGAAGGATCGTCTTACTGTAACTGTCTACCAGTACAGGGTCAAAGTTTGAATCTAACATAATTTCTCAAGTTTAGGAAAATGGAGCAAATCAGTTGGTTTCTTTTACATCAGATACGGTCGACTGTGCGCATTGAGGGGATTACGGAGGCAGTATTTAATTCGTGGGCGGTTCCTGAGGAAACCCGGCAGATTCCAAGACTGCTACGCCCAGAAAATGGCTGATATTTTTACAATATACTCCTAACATCCCGATCTCAAACACTCTTGAAACTTTTCTTGATATCTTTATCAGTTTCGGAGATACAGAGGTTCAACGTAACTCTACTTCTACACGTAAAATTTGCACATAAAATCCAGTGTGAGACGAAAACGTAATGTATAAAGCGACGAAGCACGAAGAAATATGCTCTAAAGTGTAACCGTGAGCACCACCATGTTGTTGTAATACTGAAGCACATGATAAATGTTTCTACACGTAAAATCCAGTGAGTGGTAAAATTATATAGTTTTATGTTATTTCAGTTTCACGTAAAGAAACAGTCAAAGTTTTACTGACCAACAAAGTTCTATTCATATGAGTGACGAGCCCTGCTGTAGCGGGGAAAACAAGAAAATCAGCAAAAAATGCTACTATCGGAGCACAAAAGAAGGCGAATAAGTTCCTGTTTATTGAAAAAACCCTGACTGAATAGTAAGGTACCGCCTGTCTTATTCCAACTTCTTCAGCAACTTTCAAATTTTTCACAAACATTTTGGTGTGCGAAAATAAACGCGCTTTTTTATATTGAGAGAGGAGGAGACAGTGGCAACGGCAAAGCGAAAGAATAGTAATAAATCATGGAAGATGATTGACAGTGGTTGTGGCGTAGAAATAGTGTAGGACACAATGGCAGCTTGAGAGAAATAGTGGGACACAGTGGCAGTGGGACATAGTGACACAATAGTGTTAGGAAAAGAGTGAAGGAGAGTGTGCAGTAGAAGAGGAATAAAGAGAAGGAGAAAGAGGAAGTGGATAAGAGCCAGTGATAATGAGAGGCAGAGTCTATGACATTGACAACGAGAAAGAGAGGTAGTGACAGTGAGGAGAGATGTCAGCGCCGGCCAGAGTGGCCGTGCGGTTCTAGGCGCTACAGTCTGGAACAGCGAGACCGCTACGGTCGCAGGTTCGAGTCCTGCATCGGGCATGGATGTGTGTGATGTCCTTAGGTTAGTTAGGTCTAAGTAGTTCTAAGTTCTAGGGACTGATGACCTCAGAAGTTGAGTCCCATAGTGCTCAGAGCCATTTGCGCCATTTAGAGATGTCAGCAGTGGGAAGGAATGAATGACATAATAGTAATAACAGAGAGCAACATGGAGACAATGACAGCGATAGGAGACAGTATTACTAGGGGGAACGTAGAAGATAGTGGCTGAAGAAGAGAGAAGACTGACAATTTGGAAGACACAAACAGATAATGACAATGAGTTGGACTGAATGAGCGAATGAGGATGGAATGCTGGCAGTTGACTGGTATGAGCGACTTACAGTGATGGACTAGTGGATGTGAGCGAGTTGCTGGAGCTTGTGGAAGTGAGAGGTGAGTTGCATGTTAAAAAAATGTAAATACGTTTATTTGCCTGGCCATCATTCGCAGCAGCAGTTAAACTCTGTTACTATTGGTTATCCGTCTTGAGCAGACTGCAACTGCGTTTCGCTTTTATTTATAAAGCGTCTTTCGTGGTTATTCTGCAAACTGGATACATACTTTTGTACAGTTTTTATTGTTTTAGGTTAAAATCAGCGTTTTATTAATAAAGTTGGTCTGCAGGTTACTTGCGGTGTTTCTTCACGTATTCAGTTCCTTCCCTCCTTGGTAGAAGCGGTTGGCGACGAAAGGCTTCATTTCTCGTTTGCATTTGGTAATTTTTGCCATTCTGCGCTGCGTTATTTACACTTCGCATTCTTACAGTGTTTCTCATTCCGCACTGCCACAGTGTTCATGTCTGTTAGTTTGTGCCAGCCTGTGAACTGTTCTTTTCTTTGTGTGTGTGTGTGTGTGTGTGTGTGTGTGTGTGTTTTAGTGAAATTGTATGTAGGTAGAGACATGCATGAGAGGAGTGGGGTTGGCTTGAGATTTTATTTTGCGTGCGGGGGGGGGGGGGGGGGAGGGGGGGAGGAAGGGCGGGGAAGGGGCCTGAACAGAATCTAGGAGGAGATGGTAGTGGTTGTTGTTTTGTTGCCTTATGATTTCAATGTCTGTGTCTCTGGTTGTAATTTTATGTTGATGTTGGTTTTAGTGTTTCGCAAAAGTTGAATTATTTGTCGTATACTTCCATGCTCTTACGTGTTCTTTGTATCTAGTGTCACTAATGAAGTCGAAAACGTAATAACACCGATGAAAGAAAACAGAGGAAACCGAAACAATAAGATTCTATAACACCAACAAAACTCAGAAAGAGATTAAAGGGACACAACATTAGTATCACAAGGGTAGATAAAGAATACACAGTGGTTCTCATGGATAAAGAGCAATACGTCAGTAAGACGTAAGAATTCATTCCAAAAAATTAAATTATAAAACTAAAATCAAATCCGACTAACAGATTCCAAACGAAGTCGAGAAACATTCTGAAAGACATCGAACACATAACAGAAAACAATGAAAAAAGAAAAATGCTACAAACAAATCTCAGTACTCAGCATGTACAAACGTATGCATCCAATTTGCAGGATAACCACGGATGATGATTTACATTATAAAAGCGAAA
Source organism: Schistocerca piceifrons (assembly GCF_021461385.2). Classification (NCBI taxonomy): domain Eukaryota; kingdom Metazoa; phylum Arthropoda; class Insecta; order Orthoptera; family Acrididae; genus Schistocerca; species Schistocerca piceifrons. The sequence continues at coordinate 1,019,414,440 of NC_060139.1, read as the reverse complement.
CGCGTCTGGCGTAATTCTTTTTAATTAATTTGTAGTCAGCTCAAAACGGATAACCTGTAGAAATATAGTGTGAATATGTTCGGTTGCCAAAATAAGTGGGAAAATTTTTAAAAGTGCTGAGCAACAGAGAATGAAGCAGCTTGATACTCTGCTTTTCAGTCAGAGTCTTCTAATAAACAGGACCGTATTCGATTTTCTTTTTTTGTGGTGCAATATGAATGTGCTCCTTGCTGGTATCTCACCTGTTGCAGTAAGTTAGAGAACAGTTAAGCTGTAATGAAACTTGACCCACGCGATCTGGGAGCGATTTTCACATTAAATTTTTAGTGTACAAATTTATCGACAATTTTTCTCATCGTCTTAAACAACAAAATGATCGGAGAATCCACGTTGTTCATCAGTTTCCGAAAAGAAACATTCATGGTGGAAAGATCTGCTTCTGATGTTGAGTGTTCCGTGACAATAGGTTAGCGTTAGGGTATCGAAAAGAAAGGAAGTACCTCCATCCCGCAACGGGTGTACACAATTTGCCACAGCCGACACACGGTGGCAGGGCAAGAGCGCCAACGTCCTCGGCGCGGTAAGGGATCGTTAAAAAAATGTGCAGAGGCAGAAGGTGAGATGCGAGTGTTTTTGTCCAGCGCCGGTATTTATTTGCCCCGGCATGCCGCGAACAGCTGCCAAACAACGCGCCCTCCATCACTGTAGTGACAGCGGCGGGGCGGTGTTGCCTTTCTGCCGTGCGTTCCTCCGGGTGTTTATTTAACGGGTCTGGCCGTTCCGTGCTGCATCGGCCGCTGCTGTGGACACAGCGTCGACGGATGGCTGTCAGCTCGCTCGCCTGTAAACCAGCTCAATTTTGGCCGGCGCTCGCTCGCGCAAAGCGTAGACTGGCAATATAAAGCTGCCGCCTCTCTCTGGACAATGTAAACCAGTAGCGGCACCCGTCTGTGCTCTCCGCGTTAGCCTTAAGCCGAGGAGGAAAGGGAGCCTTTGCAGTGTATCACCACCACCAAGAGCAACATTCCATATCTACATGGATACTCTGCAAATCACATTTAAGTACCCGGCAGAGAGTTCATCGAACCACCTTCACAATTCTTTATTATTCCAATCCCGTATAGCGTGCGCAAAGAATACACTTATAGCTTTCCGTAAGAGCTCTGATTTCCCTTATTTTATCATGTCGTTTCTCCCTATGTAGGTCGGTGTCAACAAAATATTGTCGCATTCGGAGGAGAAAGTTCAAATGGCTCTGAGCACTATGGGACTTAACATCTATGGTCATCAGTCCCCTAGAACTTAGAACTACTTAAACCTAACTAACCTAAGGACATCACACAACACCCAGCCATCACGTGGCAGAGAAAATCCCTGACCTCGCCGGGAATCGAACCCGGGAACCCGGGCGTAGGAAGCGAGAACGCTACCGCACGACCACGAGATGCGGGCAGGAGGAGAAAGTTGGTGATTGGAATTTCGTGAGAAGATTCCACCGCAGCGAAAAATGCCTTTCAAATGATTCAAATGGCTCCAAGCACTATGGGACTTAACATCTGAAGTAATCAGTCCCCTCGTTCTGGGCGCTACAGTCTGGAACCGCGCGACCGCTACGGTCTCAGGTTCGAATCCTGCCTCGGGTATGGATGTGTGTGCTGTCCTTATGTTAGTTAGATTTAAGTAGTTTTAAGTTCTAGGGGACTGATGACCTCAGATGTTAAGTCCCATAGAGTTGAGAGCCGTTTTCATCAGTCCCCTGGACTTAGAACAACTTAAACCTAACTAACCTAAGGACATCACACACATCCATGCCCAAGGCAGGATTCGAACCTGCGACCGTAGCAGCAGCACGGATCCGGACTGAAGCGCCTACAACCGCTCGGTCACATCGGCCGGCAAAAACACCTTTGTTCTAATGATGTCCGCCCCAAATCCTGTATCATTTCCATGAGACTCTGTCCCCTATTTCGCGATATTACAAAACGTGCTGCCTTTCTTTCAGCTTTTTCGATGTACTCCGTCAGTCCTATCTGGTAAGGATCCCACACCGCGGAGCAGTATTCTAAAAGAGGACGGACAAGCGTAGTGTAGGCAGTCTCCTTAGTAGGTCTGTTATATTTTCTAAGTGTCCTGCCAATAAAACGCAGTCTTTGGTTAGCCTTTCCCAAAACATTTTCTGTGTGTTCCTTCCAATTTAAGTTGTTCGTAATTGTAATTCTTAGGTAGTTAGTTGGATTTACGGCCTTTAGATTTCACTGATTTACCGTGTAACCGAAGTTTAACCGGTTCCTTTTAGCACCCATTTCGATGAGCTAACACTTTTCGTTATTTAGAGTCAAATGCCAATTTTCGCACCATTCACATATCTTTTCTAAATCGATTTGTAATTTGTTTTGATTTTCTGATGACTTTATTAGTCGATAAATAGCGCAATGCGCAAACAACCTAAGACGACTTCTCAGCTTGTCTCCCAAATCGTTTGCAGAGATAAGGAACAGCAAAGGGCCTATAACACTACCTTATGGAACTCCAGAAATCAATGCTGTTTTACTCGATGACTTTCCATCAATTAGTACGAACTGCGTCCTCCTTGACAAGAGTTCACGAATCCAGTCACGTAACTGAGACGATATTCCATAAGCACGCAAAATCACTACGGGCCGTTTGTGTGGTACATTGTCACAAGCCTTCCGTAAGTCCAGAAATACGGAATCGATCTGAAATCCCTTGTCAATAGCACTCAGCACTTCATGCGAGTAAAGAACTAGTTGTGTTTCATAAGAACGATGTTCTCTAAATCCATGTTGACTTCGTGTCAATAGACCGTTTTCTTCGAGGTATTTCATAATGTTGAAACACAATATACACTCCTGGAAATTGAAATAAGAACACCGTGAATTCATTGTCCCAGGAAGGGGAAACTTTATTGACACATTCCTGGGGTCAGATACATCACATTATCACACTGACAGAACCACAGGCACATAGACACAGGCAACAGAACATGCACAATGTCGGCACTAGTACAGTGTATATCCACCTTTCGCAGCAATGCAGGCTGCTATTCTCCCATGGAGACGATCGTAGAGATGCTGGATGTAGTCCTGTGGAACGGCTTGCCATGCCATTTCCACCTGGCGCCTCAGTTGGACCAGCGTTCGTGCTGGACGTGCAGACCGCGTGAGACGACGCTTCATCCAGTCCCAAACATGCTCAATGGGGGACAGATCCGGAGATCTTGCTGGCCAGGGTAGTTGACTTACACCTTCTAGAGCACGTTGGGTGGCACGGGATACATGCGGACGTGCATTGTCCTGTTGGAACAGCAAGTTCCCTTGCCGGTCTAGGAATGGTAGAACGATGGGTTCGATGACGGTTTGGATGTACCGTGCACTATTCAGTGTCCCCTCGACGATCACCAGTGGTGTACGGCCAGTGTAGGAGATCGTTCCCCACACCATGATGCCGGGTGTTGGCCCTGTGTGCCTCGGTCGTATGCAGTCCTGATTGTGGCGCTCACCTGCACGGCGCCAAACACGCATACGACCATCATTGGCACCAAGGCAGAAGCGACTCTCATCGCTGAAGACGACACGTCTCCATTCGTCCCTCCATTCACGCCTGTCGCGACACCACTGGAGGCGGGCTGCACGATGTTGGGGCGTGAGCGGAAGACGGCCTAACAGTGTGCGGGACCGTAGCCCAGCTTCATGGAGATGGTTGCGAATGGTCCTCGCCGATACCCCAGGAGCAACAGTGTCCCTAATTTGCTGGGAAGTGGCGGTGCGGTCCCCTACGGCACTGCGTAGGATCCTACGGTCTTGGCGTGCATCCGTGCGTCGCTGCGGTCCGGTCCCAGGTCGACGGGCACGTGCACCTTCCGCCGACCACTGGCGACAACATCGATGTACTGTGGAGACCTCACGCCCCACGTGTTGAGCAATTCGGCGGTACGTCCACCCGGCCTCCCGCATGCCCACTATACGCCCTCGCTCAAAGTCCGTCAACTGCACATACGGTTCACGTCCACGCTGTCGCGGCATGCTACCAGTGTTAAAGACTGCGATGGAGCTCCGTATGCCACGGCAAACTGGCTGACACTGACGGCGGCGGTGCACAAATGCTGCGCAGCTAGCGCCATTCGACGGCCAACACCGCGGTTCCTGGTGTGTCCGCCATGCCGTGCGTGTGATCATTGCTTGTACAGCCCTCTCGCAGTGTCCGGAGCAAGTATGGTGGGTCTGACACACCGGTGTCAATGTGTTCTTTTTTCCATTTCCAGGAGTGTATGTTCCAAAATCATGCTGCATATCGACGTTAATGATATGGGCCTGTAATTTAAAGGCTCACTCGCTTTCTTGAACATTGGTGTGACCTGTTCAACTTTCCAGTCTTTGGGTATGGTTGTATATGATTGTTAAGTATGGAGCTATTGCATCAGCATACTCTGAAAGGAACCTAATTGGTGTACAGTCTGGACCAGAAGACTTGCTTTTATTAAGTGATTTAAGTTGCTTCACTACTCCGAGGATATTTACTTCTACGTTACTCATGCTGGCAGCTGCTCTTGATTCGAATTCTGGAATATTTACCTTGTCTTCTTTTGTGAAGGCATTTCGGAAAGTTGTGTTTAGTAACTCTGCTTTGGCAGCACTGCCTTCGGTATTATCTCCATTGCTATTGCGCAGAGAAGGCATTGATTATGTCTTTCAGCAACCATACCTCACATGCGAGCAGAATCTCTTTGGATTTTATGCCAGGTTTCGAGACAAAGTTTCGTTGTGGAAACTATTATAAGCATCTCTATCTCTGTCAATAACGTTCCATATCTTGCTTAAAGGAAAACATTGTTAACAGAGAGGTTTTCCTTTAAGCAAGATATCTTCCTTAAAGGAAAACCTCTATCTCTGTTAATAATGTTCCATATCTTGCTTAAAGGAAAACATTATTAACAGGGAGGTTATCCTTTAAGGAAGGTGTGGAACCCTATTTTATCTAATATAAAACAACAACGGTCTGGTTTTCGACCCGCCAGATTTTACTTTGCGATTTATCACTTTCGCCAGTTTCTACCGCCTTCGGCGCTGCAATTCTTCGCTTCGCAGGGGGCAGCTCTTCCGCTTCTCGCGCAGGCACAGGGACCTGGATCCGGGGTATAAAGGAGCCACCGTTCCTGATGTTCATTCAATTGCGGCATGATTGTGTCTCAGCGATCGCACCTGAAAATGGCGGTCAGATGTATCGCCGAAACATCGTGTATTGAAGACGATTATATCCGGCCGCATATCCGTGAAGAACAAAATCATGTAACACGCCGGCAAAATCTACGGAATTACATGTGCAACCGAATTTGGCGACGTGTTCCCGGATTCTCACATTTGTGGGTGGGCTTGCATTATCGTGTTGGAGCAAGATTTCTGCTGGATCCTTCTCCGATTGAACATGTCGGATACGGTTCTCGACTTTATTCATAGTCCTCACGATTGCCTCTGCATTGATGGCTGACCTTCATGGCTTCACATCCACGAGAATGACGCCGTCACAAGCCCAGAAGACTATCACCATGACTTTTCCGGCACAGGGGGTTCTCTTGAATTTCTTCTTTTGTGGTGAATGAGGATGATGCCACTCCATGGACTGCCTCTTTGTTTCTGGCGCAAAGTGGTGCACCCAGCTTTCGTCCCCCGTAACGATCCGTGAGAGAAAGGCCTCTCCGTCGGTCTCAAAACGCTCCAGCAGTTCAGATGAAATGGCCTTCCTTTGAATCTTGTGGTCCACAGTGAGCATTCATGGAACCAATCGTGAGCACCTCTTTCAATATCCCAGAGTCTCGATCACTGCTTACGTACTTCCAATGCTGACCGACAACTGTAGAACCAATTGCCGAGTTGTGATGCGCCGCTCGGCACGAATAATGGAATCCGCGCGATTCAGCATGTCTGGAGCAGTGGCAGGACGTTCCGAGCGTGGCTGATCATGGAGCTCTGTTTCTGGATTTCCTGAGGCACTTCCTTTACCCATCGTCGACTGTGCTCCTTTCAACTGCAGCATCACATCACCATACATTGCACACAAACGTTACTGGATATTCACCGGTTTCTTTTTTCTGCACATAAGATTTCAATAACAGCAAGCTACTTCACAGGCGCACAGAACAAACATAGAACGTGCAGCACCAACAAGAACGTTTGCATCTGTATATAAATGACTCTTTTTAAAAAAAATGTGGGGCGTTACTTATTGAACGACCCTCGTACTATTATGTGACTGATTATGGCGCATCATTTTCCGCTTTCACTTCATCAAAAATATGACGTTTCAACCCCTCTGTCGGGATCAACTTCAAGAATCTTCTGATGTCCACTAGTGAATGAACACTTTGAATAGCCAGTGTTGCGTTCACATACAAAATGGCGATTTCCTGCAGCAGTACAAAGAGGGTAAATGCTGCCAAAACACGCCGCCAACATGTAGTCCTTGTACAGGGGCGTAGATAGTCGTTTCTACGGGGGGGGGGGGGGGGGGGAGGGAAGGGGGGTTTCAGTTCTGTCTAGGTACAAATTGTGTTCATTCAGGTCAGTATCCCAAATGATTTGTAGCTAAACTGTCATAAAGTGTTTCAACGTTTAGAGTTAGAATACAAGTTGTATCTTGTTGTGTACATAGTTCCGCGTAGTCAGCGCGTACACAACTTTCCCACTAGAGCGCGCCCCGCTAAGCACAACAGCGCAGGCGCAGCGCTCGTCCGTCTCCGCTCTACGAGATGGCGCTGCCATAAAGATGGACCACATTCTGCTTCCGCCGATCCGCGTATTAATATGTAACGCTGTAACGCAGCCAATGAGATTGCTGCTAACGTAGAACCTTTTCTCCTCACGGATCACACTCGCGCAGTGATACCTGAACGCGCGAGGTATTATAACGAGTGTACAGACCTCCGATTAGTCAGTCTGCATCAAAATGGCTCTGAGCACTATGCGACTTAACTTCTGAGGTCATCAGTGGCCTAGAACTTAGAACTAATTAAAGCTAACTAACCTAAGGACATCACACACATCCATGCCCGAGGCAGGATTCGAACCTGCGCCGGAGCGGTCGCTCGGCTCCAGACTGCAGCGCCTAGAACCGCACGGCCATTCCGGCCGGCAAATGTAATCACATGTCAGTTCTAGTATAATACATTTGTCCAATGAATACCCGTTTATCATCTTCATTTCTTCTTGGTGTACTAATTTTAGTGGCCAGTAGCGTATTTTTCTGTATTTTTAAAACCTTCACAATTTTCTTTAAGGTCTCCAATGGGTGATTACAGTTTTTCTGCTTTACTTTGAAAAAAGAATTTAATTTGTGCATGTAAAGTTTCCTCCCGAGCTGTTGGCTCCATAAAAGTTCCTAAAAAGAGGCAACGAACATGTGAAATGTTCGATGTTGAAGTGTTGTGGGATTGTAGTGCTAAAATAATCATAAATGCTCTATGTTAAAAAAGAAAGCAGAGCAATCAGTGGCAATCCCATTAGTTTTTATTACTCTTGCGTATCTGGATTTCGGCTATAAATAGACAACCTCAGTGCATTTGAGTTACAGTCCAATAAACTTGCGGCAGTACATGTCACCATACGATATCACTGGAGTCAAAGCACAAGGAAACTGTTTCCTTCTGCCTATAAACAAATAATATCATATGGTGACATGTAGTGCCGCAAGTTTATTGGACTGTAACTCAAACGCACTGAGGTTGTCTATTTATAGCCGAAATCCAGATATGCAAGAGTAATAAAAACGAATGGGATTGAGACTGACTGCCATGTGCCTCTCCTTCCTTATAGTCTACGGTCGCTGTACACAACAGTTCTTTATGGAATCAAAGTTGGTGAAAAAAAATGAAAGTAGTCTAAGTTAGGTGATTTCCAAGAAGATGTGTTTATTGATGTGTAATCTGAAAAGTGGGAAATTACATAGAATGAAACGTTTAAAAATTCCCCAGACCGTTTTTGGCAATGCTCCAGAACTGGAGTTTCCACACTTTCTGTCATTGCATACCGCACGACATTTTTAATAATTCCGGGGTATCATGATGGCATGTTCACCTTATAACGAACCCTGGGGTGGGAAAGGGTGTGTATAAACAGTTGAGCGACGACTGCCGCAGAGGTGAGGAACAGTGTGGAGTAACAATTTCCGCCACCTTGCTCAGTGCTGCCAACACATGTGGGGTTCTTGCCTCAGGCCGATCAACTACTATGTGTGGTGGGAATGTGACACAAACAAGTAATACGGTTACAGTAGAGTCTCGATAGTTCGAGGTGAACGGGACCGGACCCACCTCGAACTATCGAAAACTCGGACTATCGAAATTTAAATGGGGAAAAGAAATACAGGGTTATTACAAATGATTGAAGCGATTTCACAGCTCTACAATAACTTTATTATTTGAGATATTTTCACAATGCTTTGCACACACATACAAAAACTCAAAAAGGTTTTTTAGGCATTCACAAATGTTCGATATGTGCCCCTTTAGTGATTCGGCAGACATCAAGCCGATAATCAAGTTCCTCCCACACTCGGCGCTGCATGTCCCCATCAATGAGTTCGAAAGCATCGTTGATGCGAGCTCGCAGTTCTGGCACGTTTCTTGGTAGAGGAGGTTTAAACACTGAAATCACATGGGGTTAAGTCGGGAGTGTGTGGAGGCCAAGACATGAATTGCTGATCATGATCCCCATCACGACCGATCCATCGGTTTTCCAATCTCCTGTTTAAGAAATGCCGAACATCATGATGGAAGTGCAGTGGAGCACCACCCTGTTGAAAGATGAAGTCGGCGCTGTCGGTCTCCAGTTGTGGCATGAGCCAATTCTCCAGCATGTCCAGATACACATGTCCTGTAATGTTTTTTTCGCAGAAGAAGAAGGGGCCGTAAACTTTAAACCGTGAGATTGCACAAAACACGTTAACTTTTGGTGAATTGCGAATTTGCTGCACGAATGCGTGAGGATTCTCTACCGCCCAGATTCGCACATTGTGTCTGTTCACCTCACCATTAAGAAAAAATGTTTCTTCATCACTGAAAACAAGTTTCGCACTGGACGCATCCTCTTCCGTGAGCTGTTGCAACCGCGCCGAAAATTCAAAGCGTTTGACTTTGTCATCGGGTGTCAGGGCTTGTAGCAATTGTAAACGGTAAGGCTTCTGCTTTAGCCTTTTGCGTAAGATTTTCCAAACCGTCGGCTGTGGTACGTTTAGCTCCCTGCTTGCTTTATTCGTCGACTTCCGCGGGCTACGCGTGAAACTTGTCCGCACGCGTTCAACCGTTTCTTCGCTCACTGCAGGCCGACCCGTTGATTTCACCTTACAGAGGCATCCAGAAGCTTTAAACTGCGCATACCATCGCCGAATGGAGTTAGCGGTTGGTGGATCTTTGTTGAACTTCGTCCTGAAGTGTCGTTGCACTGTTATGACTGACTGATGTGAGTGCATTTCAAGCACGACATACGCTTTCTCGGATCCTGTTGCCATTTTGCCTCACTGCGCTCTCGAGCGCTCTGGCGGCAGAAACCTGAAGTGCGGCTTCAGCCGAACAAAACTACGTATCTGTAGTGTGTCGTGACCATATGTCAATGAATGGAGCTACAGTGAATTTATGAAATCGCTTCAATCATTTGTAATAGCCCTGTATTATGATATTGTAAGTAATACAGGTCAAAATATGAAATTTATTAAAATAAAAGTATTTACATATGCATTTGCATTGGCAGAATAACAATAATTATTTATTTAGACAAGTAATAGTGAAGTGCCTTTTGTTTGGCGAAGCTGCAACGTTTCCTCGCGGCAATGTGACGCCACCGTCTCAGGAGCAGTAGGTCAGTTGGTGTCGCCTGAGGCTGTTGTTCCACACAGCATATGGCGGCCTCGAGAGCAGCGTAGCCATCGGCGTGACTCATCATCGGTGCAGCCTCTGCTTCGTCATCCTCGTCACTCTCACACTACGATGGAATGTTAACCATGTCAATTATAGAAGAGTCTGTCACTTCCAACTGTTCGTCCGAATTTAACCACTCGTCTACTTCCACCTCTTCTGCCTCTTCACACCCTGGCAATCTTCTGATTAAATTACACGCTGGTTGATCGTCCTCATCTCCTAAATCGTTTCTGTGTCTGGCATACTTTCCTGTAGAATTTTCCTCCGTGACTTAGAAATTGTGTCTGACTTTATTTCGCTCCAAGAGTCGCTAACCAGTACACGACGTCCTTCAAAGTCACTTTCTTCAAAGCTCATAGAATGCTTTTGTTCTCTTCAGAATGCAGGATTGACTGTAGCAATCGCCATTGATACTTTTTTCTAGACATTCCAGAATGCCCTGATCCATGGGCTGAATGAGACAGGTAATGTTTGGTGGAAAAAACAAGGCGCGGATACCGTCGCACTACAGTTCTCCTGCACTTGGATGTGAGGACGTGAGCAAAATTGCTTTGCATGGTAGTCCCCTTTCTTTTAAAAAGTCTTGCAGTCAGGTACAAATGAGCTAAAAAACCAGTTCTTGAAGATTTCCTGATTCATCCAGGTATTATTCTGATGAGTATAGACAACCGGAAGAGCTGAGATGGATACATTCTTGAATGCTCCTAGCTTGGCAGACTTCCCAATCACAACCAATTTTAGTTTGTGGTTTCCAGTTGCATTTGAAGCTGCCATAACTGTGAGCCGCTCTTTGCTTTCTTTGTGTCCAGGAGCACTTTTTTCTTCACAGGAAGCAAGTGTTCTCCATGGTAACATTTTAAAATTTAGCCCAGTTTCGTCACAGTTATATATTTGTTCATTAGACAAATTTTCGTCAGTTGTGATTTTTTTAAACTCGACGATAAATTTTGAAATGGCCTGAGCGTCACCAGAGAGTTTTTCTCCACATACGTCTAGTTGACGCTCTCCGTACCTCTTCTTCCACTTGTCGAGCCAGCCCACACTAGCAGCGAAATTGTCATCTCCTTCCCACAGCTGGTTTCTGAAAAACAAAGCCTTTTTTTTTTTTTTTTTTTTGCAAGATTGGGCCAGAAATCGGAGCACCCTTCTGTCTCTGTTGGGTAAACCACATGAAGAATGCCTCATTTGTTTTTTTTTGAAGTCTGACTTCATTATACTTCTTCTACTGAGAGATTCGTGCGAGCATTTCTGTGAAGAAAACTGTTCCAATTTAAGTCAGTTTCTTGGCCAGTCACCAACAGTAACTTCACCGACACCATATTCGAGGGCTAGTTTTTTTTTTTTTTTTATTGTTTCTCAAGTCGTCTTAGTGCTTCTAATTTTAGATGCAAAGGCATAAATTTCCTCTTTTTTGTTACAGCACTCATCTTTGTAGGGTGTACAACGGAATACACAGTCAACAAACAAAACGACACACAAAACTGTACAGTACAGGTACTGGGAACTACAGCAGCGTATGAACTCCCCAGTTTTAATCGGTTTCAGCCGGCAGCAGTCGGGGTATTTCGTGCCATACTGACAACAGATGTTCGTGCAACAGAGCAGCGATCTAATCGTCGGTGTTGAATGTATTGTTGGCTGCTTTGTCACTGAGCTGTACTCTCCCTATCTATCTTTTGTAATGATGTTTTCGTTATTTATCATGTCAGTAAAAAAAAGGAGGTAGATTGTTGCATTTTTTATTTATTTATTTATTTGTTTATTTTTGAAGAGGCTCGGATTATTGGAAACTCGAACTATCGAGACTCGAACTATGGAGACTCGAACGATCGAGACTCTACTGTACTTGGTACATGCTCCCACATGGCTCTTACTTGTGCCAGATAATATGAAATTAAATTAAGGCAGTTCTGATACAAATATTCAATGAGTAATACAAGAATAACATTTAAAACATATATTAAACTTCATCACAAATAATATAAACCAGTTGTACAAGAGGGTAATAAATTGAACATCTAGCATGGGTTCAGAAAGTAAATAAATTCAGGATCAAATTAAACTTCGACCCTAAATCATACTTCAGAATCACTAATTAGACAGTTTCCAAATTTAAATCCTGATGACAGAAAATCTAAATGTTTCAGATGGAAGCTTGTTGCTGCTTACATTTTATTAGAGCTAGAAAGTCTGGTGTGATTGAGCTCAACTTCACACCGAAGTCTTCTTCAGTACTAATGCTGGTCCATATTAATTTTTAATGTATAACAACTCAGTAGTGAGTAGTACCAGACAACACCAGAAGTCGGACTGCTTGTTTCAAAGAGAGGGGTTCTGTACTGGTGTTCAGTTTTTGTTCACACCCAGTGAGGAAGCGAAGCTTTCTGTTTGAAAGCATCTTCCACTCAACTGTCACTAGTCAGGGCGATGAAAGTTTTTTCTTTATTACTCCTCCTTGTACTTTTCCTGAAAATGGATATCTTATACGGTCATGTTTTGTGTTACCTTCAGGAAGTTACTTTTTGTAACTTTCTTGAATCTAATAGTGCCTCAAACTAAATATTCCATGAAAGCCAGTTCATTGTCTTCCAAAAATGGTGTAAGAGTGTGTAATGCGAAACAATTATTGTTCAGCACTTGTGTGAGTGTCAAGACGATAGTTTGTTATCGTCTAAGAAAACTCTTGTGCCTCCTCCTAGTAGACTCATATTCAAAACACAAAGCCTGTCAAAGATATCAGTCAAATGGGCCAACGTAGGTAATCACTGATCATTAGCAAAAAATTCTTCATGTAATCTGCCATCTACATCTACATCTACATCTACATGGTTACTCTGCAATTCACACTTACATGCCTGGTAGATGATCATCGAACCATTTTCATACTACTTCTCTACCATTCCACTCTCGAATGGCGTGTGGGAAAAAGGAACACCTAAATCTTTCCGTCGGAGCTCTATATTTCTCTTATTTTATTATGATGATCATTTCTACCTATGTGGGTTGGTGTCAACAAAATATTTTCGCGTTCGGAAGAGAAAGTTGGTGATTGAAATTTCGTAACTAGATCTCGCCGCAAAGAAAACCGCCTTTGTTTCAGTGACTGCCACACCAACTCGCGTATCATATCAGTGAGACTCTCACCCCTATTGCGCGATAACACGAAAGGAGCTGCCCTTGTTTGCACTTTTTCGATGTGCTCCGTCAATCCTACCTGGTGAGGATCCCATACCGCGCAGCAATATTCCAGCAGAGGACGGAGAAGTATAATGTAGGCTGTCTCTTTAGTGGGTTTGTCGCATCTTCTAAGTGTTCTGTCAACAAAGTGCAGTCTTAATCTCGCCTTCCCTACAATATTATCGATGTGGTCTCTCCAATTTAAGTTGCTCGTAATTGTAATTCCTAGGTATTTAGTCGAATTGACAGCCCTTAGATTTGTGCGATTTATCGTATATCCAAAATTTATCGGATTTCTTTTAGTAGCCATGTGGATGACCTGACACTTTTCTTTGTTTAGTGCTAACTGCCACTTTTCGCACCATACAGAAATTCTCTCTAAATCATTTTGTGATTGTAATTAATCGTCTGGTGATTTTACTAGACGGAAAGTTACAGCGTCATCTGCAAACAATCTAAGGGGGCTGCTCAGATTATCACCTAGATCATTTCTATAAATCAGGAACAGCAAAGGGCCTATGACACTGCCTTGCGGAACGCCAGGTGTCACTTCTGTTCCACTCGGTGATTTACCGTCAATCACTACGTACTGTTACCTCTCTGAGAGGAAATCACGAATCCAGTCACACAAATGAGACGATACTCCATATGCACGCAATTTGATTAACAGTCGCTTGTGAGGAACGGTATCAAAAATCTTCTGGAAATCTAGGAATATGGAATCGATCTGAGATCCCATGTCGACAGCACTCATTACTTCACGGGAATAAAGAGCTAGATGCTTTGCACAAGAACGATATTTTCTGTTGGTTATCTATCAATAAGTAATTTTCTTCAAGGTGATTCATAATGTTAGAGTACAGTATATGCTCCAAAATCCTTCTGCAAATTGAGGTCAGTGATATGGGTCTATAATTCAATGGGTTACTCCCATTTCCTTTCTTGAATATTGGTGTGATCTGTGTTACTCTCCAGTCTTTAGGAACAGATCTTTCGTCATGTGAGCGGTCGTGTATGATAGCTAAGAAAGGCGCTATTGTGTCTGCATACTATGAGAGGAACCTGATTGGTATACCATCTGGACCGGAGGACTTGCCTTTCTCAAGTGATTTGAGTTGTTCCGCAACACCTAAGATATCTACTTTTCTGTCACTCACGCTAACCGCTGTTCTGGCTTCGAATTCTGGAATATTTGCTTCGTCTTCTTTCGCGAAGAAATTACGGAAAACTGTATGTACTAACTCCACTTTAGTGACACCATCATCGGTAACATTTCCATCGCTATCACGCAATGTTTTGTCACTGAGAAACGTGAAAACCTCATACTTCAGTTCAAATATTCTGTTTCAAAAATTTCCGTACTGAGCAACAAACCTTTAAATTTAGAGTCCGTGCAGAACACCATGGCCAGCAGATGCGCAGACGGCATGGCACGCGTGGGAGAGTGGGGCTACTGGGGGTCAAGGACACACGCTGTAGGTAAAATGTTGAGAGTTGCTGGAGGGGAAGCGCTATTCTAAACTGAAGCCCACGCTCACGTTTTTCGTAAATTTTGAATGGCCACCTCCTCGCCCACAGTTGCGTGGTAACTATTCAGAAAGATCTTTCACCTCCGCTTTGGTTAGTACCTAAAAAGAATTCTGCCGAAAATGCAGCGATTTATTTTCGTCTGGCTTGTTAACCGTTAGTAACATTCAGAGAAGAGTCATGAATGGCGAATTTCTACACAGTTCTCTCATTTCCATATTAAAATTTTCTTCTTCTGCCATAACACAGAAGAGATAGCACAGTTTCACCTCATGTTGTTCAGATGAAACTGCGAGAGAATTCTGAAACAGTGCTAAACTAAGTTTATTAAGTGAGTTACTGAGGCAAGGTAAGGTCACTATCTCACGAAAAAGCACATTCTCGCTACGACGTGAACGTGTAATGTCTTCACATACGTCGTTCCAAACCCGAAAGCATTTCTCATTTCTAGAGCTATCGGTGGTCCTTAAAAATCACTTTCTATCATCGAAAACGTCTGTCCTTAGCAGAATAACACGGTTGGTAATGAAGTTTCTCATAATAACAATGCGACAAAATACTCTCCTCTTTATCTACTCTCATTCAAAATCTAATTTCGGTATCTCAATATATAATGGGTGGTCCATTGATCATGACCGGGCCAGATCTCACGAAATAAGCGTCAAATGAAAAAACTACAAAGAACAAAACTTGTCTAGCTTGAATGGGGAAACCAGATGGCGCTATGGTTGGCCCACTAGATAGCGCTACCATAGGTCAAACGGATATCAACTGCAATTTTTCAAACAGGAACCCTGATTTTTTATTACATATTCGTGTAGTACATAAAGAAATATGAATGTTCTAGTTGGACCACTGTTTTCGCTTTGTGATAGATGGCGTTGTAATAGTCACAAACTTATGGCTCGCAATTTTAGACGAACAGTTGGTAACAGGCAGGTTTTTTAAATTAAAATACAGAACGTAAGTACGTTTGAACATTTTATTTCGGTTGTTCCATTGTGATTCATGTACCTTTCTGAACTTATCATTTCTTAGAACGCATGCTGTTACAGCATGATTACCTGTAAATACCACATTAATGCAATAAATGCTCAAAATGATGTCCGTCAACCTAAACGCATTTGGCAATACGTGTAACGACATTCCTCTCAACAGCGAGTAGTTCGCCTTCCGTAATGTCCGCACATGCATTGACAATACGTTGACGACTGTTGTCAGGCGTTGTCGGTGGATCACGATAGCAAATATCCTTCAACTTTCCCCACAGAAAGAAATCCGGGGACGTCAGATCCAATGAACGTGCGGTCTATGGTATGGTGCTTTGTTTAGTTGTAAATAGTTGTGATGTATTATTGTTTTTCTGACATATTCCACATCCTGGAGGACCTCCTCACTACGGATCAAACGGAATGAAAGTAAATCTAATCTAATCTAATCCAATCCACCTGTCATGAAATATGCTATTCAATACCACTTCAACTGCACGCGAGCTACGTGCCGGACACCTATCATGTTGGAAGTACATCGCCATTCTGCCATGCAGTGAAACATCTTGTAGTAACATCGGTAGAACATTACGTTGGAAATCAGCATACATTACACCATTTAGGTTGCCACGGATAAAATGGGGGCCAATTATCCCTCCTCGCATAATGCCGCACCATACATTAACCCGCCAAGGTCGCAGATGTTCCACTTGTCGCAGCCATCGTGGATTTTCCGTTGCCCAATAGTGCATATTATGACGATTTACGTTATCGCTGTTGGTGAATGACGCTTCGTCGCTAAATAGAACGTGTGCAAAATATCAGTCATCGTCCTGTAATTTCTCTTGTGCCCAGTGGCAGAACTGTACACGACGTTCAAACTCATCGCCATGCAATTCCTGGTGCATAGAAATATGATACGGGTGCAATCGATGTTGATGTAACATTCTCAAAACCGACGTTTTTAGATTCCCGATTCTCGCGCAGTTTGTCTGCTATTGATGTGCGGATTAGCCGCGACAGCAGCTAAAACACCTACTTGGGCATCATCATTTGTTGCAGGTCGTGGTTGACTTTCACATGTGGCTGAACACTTCCTGTTTCCTTAAATAACGTAACTATCCGGTGAATGGTCCGGACACTTGGATGATGTCGTCCAGGATACCGAGCAGCACACACAGCACATGCCCGTTGGGCATTTTGATCACAAAATCCGTACATCAACACGATATCGACCTTTTCCGCAATTGGTAAAGGGTCCATTTTAACACGGGTAATGTATCACGAAGCAAATACCATCCGCACTGGCGGAATGTTACGTGATACATTGTAACCTCCCCACAAAAATTTAAAAAGTGATTATTATTGAATGCTAATGGACATTGCGCTAAGTGTAACCTCCCTAGCAATTAAATTTAATGACAATAAAAGTGAGAATCGCAATCTGACTCAAATATAAGTTCTTTACAAAAAATTAAAGTCCATTCAGTGATAAGAGAATCTCAGTGATAATGATAATTCAATTAAACCGAAATATCGGTCTTTGGCCCTGTGCAAAAAATCAGAATTAAATTCTTACCTCATTGTAACTGCTAGTCAAATTTCTGCTCTTATTCTTGCGCACGGCTTGGAGGAACTGCATTGCAAATAATAATATTCCTTTTTTTGTGATTTTACTGAAATTTTTCTTTAAAAGAAGTGGAATGAAATGGGAAGTGCAACGATATCGTTAATTCAATAAAAAATAAATTTTTTTGAAAAATGCTTTTGAAATAAAAATTATTATTGGGGAACTTGTTGGAGATTAATTACAATAAATAAACTTTACATTATCTGATCATTACCTTAATTAATAATACACCTCATTCAGCCTCTTGACCAGAATGCCGACAGCCTACATCACACAACCGCACTGGGCTGCTACCACTGACCGACCGCTCTGCATGACGACTACTAGCGTACTGCTCTACATGACGACTACTACTGTACTGCACGCCACTGAACAGAGCTACTGCTCGCAACAACTACTGACAGAGTACTGCTCGTAACACTCGCGCGGTCAAGCGCATACTCTCTGGTCAGAGACGCTGCAATGCCTCGCCATCGCTGCTACGTTACATACGTGTTTCATAACCCTCCAGGGGGGGGGGGGCAAAAATTTGGCAGCGATGGTGAGTCATTTGGACTTACCAAGCGCGGCAAAATTTTTCATTAATTAGTCAACTTGTACAATTTACAGAATGTTTAGATACATGAATTAAATGTGGTGCACATGCACAGAGTACAAAACATTTCAGACAAAGACAAGATATGAGTACAAAACATAGTAGCAAATCAGAAAAATGTATATACAAATTATTTGACAGAAAACAAAGTGCACAGGCACTGAAAAAATTCTTTAGCGTAAACAGAATGAATAAACAGAATGGCAAAAAATATTATGTTGACAAGTGACATGAGTGCACATGCACTGGAGTTGAGAACATACAATGAGTAAGAAATGACATAAGTGCATACGCACTGAAGTATTGAATATACAGAATGAGTACAAATCATGTTGAAAAATGAGAAAAGTGCACAGGCACTGAAGTTCAGTAGAAAACATATTAACACCTAACAGAAGTGCACATGCACTGTAGTTCAGAACATATCATCAAAAAATAAAAAATGTATATACAATATAAAAGACAAGAGTGCACATGTACTGTACTTCAGAACAAATCGAAAAAAAAATGTCTTTAGCATTTTAGCAATAAATAAACATAATGGCAAAAAAATCATGTCCAAAGTGCACACGCACTGAAAAAATGTCTTTAGCATTTTCACAACAAATAAACATAATGGCAAAACATCATGTCGACCAGTGACATAAGTGTAATCGCACTGGAGTTCAGCGAATCGAAAAATGTATAACCCATGAACATAAATAATGTTAGCAAAAAATGATTTTCACTATGTGACAAGAATTAGGATAGGAAAGGGAAGGATTGCATCATGGTTGTAGCACTTTAGATTGCACACAGCTGTTCTGAAAGTCCATATCTTTCCACAGAAGTACAACACCAAGTGACACAATTTGCAGTTCTTTTCCCATCAGAATTTATCAGTGTAGCCAAGACACTGAACGGTCGTAGTAATGTTCGATGTTCTCATTTTGGCAGTACATTAGGTACACCAAACAGTGGGACCATAATAACGTCTTCACCGCTCACGGTGGTGGACAGCATGTCGTGTCAACACCACGCTCTTACAAGGCACACCAACGTAGAATTAGTGCAAAACTAAATATAGTGCTCCATGATCACTGGGATAAACAGGACAAATGGACATTGCAGTAATTCAGGGTAGTTAACTCATGAGGAGAAGGACATTATGTCACATAATATTGACAATTACAGTCTTCATCAGTAGACTGCGGCATTCATAGCCCAGTTATTGAACATTTCTGTACCAAGTATGTAGTATTACAGAAAAATGTTCATTAATTGTTTTACATAGAATCAGTAGCCTTCTTTTCCTAGTTACAGAGTATAGCATGGTTAATTAATCATTTGTCATTCCAATATAGTAAGAATCATTAGCCTTCTCCTAATTACAAAGCATTATGAAACAATCGCATTCTTTTCCAGTTACAAAGTATAGCATAGTTAATTAATCATTTGTCATTCCAATATAGTAAGAATCATTAGCTTTTTCCTAATTACAAAGCATTATTAAACAATCGCATTCATTTCCAATTACAAAGCGTAGCATAATTAATTAATCATTTGTCATTCCAATATAGTAATAATCATTAGCCTTCTCCTAATTACAAAGCCTTATTAAACAGTCACATTCTTTTCCAGTTACAAAGTATGGCATAGTTAATTAATTATTTGTCATTCCAACAGTAATAATCATTAGCCTTTTCCTAATTACAAAGCATTATTAAACAATTGCATTCTTTCCCAATTATAAAGCATAATTAAGAATCATTAGCCTTCTTCTAATTACAAAGCATTATGAAACAATCATATTCTTTACCAGTTACAAAGTATCAACATTGAAAACAAGAGCTAATTAATGGCATAATTAATAACGTAATTCATTTAGTGACATTAATTATTGGCGCTCAGTGGTCAGCAAGTATTGAATAGAATAAAACATTGTTCATCATTCAGTATTATTCAGATCATTAAGAAGTCATTATTAAAATCAGTTAATTACAGTCATAGCATTAATAATCACAGGCATTATAAGTAGTCTCATTACAATAAACAGTGGCAGTTATTAGCCAGTTACAAAGCATTATTTTATATATTTATTTTTTTGTCTCATTAAGAAGTCATTACTCAAGTGACATACTATTCAGAGCTAATCAGTATTATTCAGAATTATCATAAACTAGTGACATTATGTGGGACTGGTAATACATTTCTTTTTTGTTAGCAATGCATTGCGTTGGGATCGATAATTAATTGCTGAGGCATAACAATATTTGCTTTTGACCTATTGCTGCAAATGAGGATAGGTAACGTCATTCGTCATGAGTCAGCTGTAGCAAGGTTATGCAACAAGGCAGTATATGTGATCACATTCATAAATGATAAACACAAATGGGTAAAAAATAAAAATGCAAGTACTAGAACAGGTATAATAAGTAACAGGTTTAGTAAGTATCATGAAAAGCTTCTCCTGGAAAAAATACAAAATGGATAATTGGCCTGAAAGAAGAAACGCACACTATGCTAAAAGTAGTAAACTTCGAATTAACAGGTAGTGAAATGTGTATAAAATGTGTTCCATAGCTGTCCTTTCCAAAACTTTCTGTCTTCATACTATGCAATGTAACACCTGCTGTCAAAGCAAACCGAACAAATACTTAAATAACTACGTAGCATAAATACATAACTTTAACATTATCCTCATCTGTAAAGAAAAAACTTCATTATCAATCACTTCATTATCCATATTATCATAACTTCATTATCATCATCACCTGTAAAGAAAAACTTCATTATTCATAATACTATATCCTTCATCATTATTCATCAGCATTCATTATCATCTGCAAAAAAATCACTTCATTACTCATTATACAACTATTCCTTATCTCTAGCATATTTCATCACTAAAACTAAGATGTGTAGTTCTGTCTGACAGCCTGCATCAATCACCTTGTATTCTGAAAGAAAAAATTAATTAAGACTGCTATTCTACGATGAGTATAGTATATTCTTGTTAATGTTTGTTAATCCTGATCCATTTACTGTCCCTCATAAAGTTATTGCATCTTCTATCGTTTATTCCGTAGGTGAAATTCCCATTTCTGTTGAATTTATTTCTTACACGCATAATTTCTTTCTGAAATTGATGAACAGAGATTAACGTCTTGCATTTAAATCATATACCCACTAAATAATGACTGGTTTATGGTGACATAATTAACCATACAGCATAACATGACAGAAAACGTAATATGTCAAAGACATTGACAGTGTTCAGATGCAAAAATGTACATTGAATATCACAATGCAGCAGCAAAAATGTAAAACAGTCACGATGTTGAGATGTCATAAGGCAACAAAAAAGTCAAAGTCGACTGGTGTGTGTTATATCTTAACTATTTCACAGTGCATATAAACAAAACTGGAATACAATCGTACATAAAAAGACAAAATGTGACGTTCGTTATGTTCAGCTTGTATAGAGGCGAGAATTAAAGACTTTAATGGAAAAAATGTAACGAAATTAACATGTCATTAGATAACATTGCATAATTAGTCATAAAATACGTAAGTATCTCTGAAAAAATATGCACGGTCTGATGTGTAACAACAAGAAAAACGACCTGCTAACCTTACCTTGCCGGGCACTTCCCAAGAAAAAATACGATAATCATCAGTAATTAGTCAGGTGAAATAATTGCATTAGTAAATGACATCATAGTGTGTTGAATCATAAAGTGTCTTCATTCAATAAACGGTTTAATGTTTGAGATATGGTGGTTGCCTTTCGATTTTCTGGTTCTCAAAGTTTCGACGTGTACAACATTGGGGTGAGGGATGCTGCGAATCCGATATGGACCTGCGTATAGAAGTTCAAATTTACTGCACTTACCTTTTATTTTGCTGGATAAATAGTGTGTACGTACTAATATTTTCTGTCCAACGTGAAAATCTCGGCGTCTACAAACCTGTTTTTGCTGTCTTCTCCGGCGATCTGCGGCACGTTTGATGTTGTTCAGTGCAATGTCAATTATTTCGTGGTGTCTTAGTCGACGACATTTAGGGAAGTTTACTAATTCTTTAATTTTGTTTGGTGGCTCAACGTTTTTCAGTATAACAGATGGAGATAGCATAGTGGATTCATTTGGAATAGAATTAATTACATCTTGGAATGAGAGTATGTGTGTATCCCAATCAATATGTCTTTTGTGGCAGTATATTCGGCACAGCTTACCAATTTCTTTCATTAGCCGTTCACAAGGGTTCGAAGAAGCATGGTACTTGGATATATAGATCGGAGAAATGTTTCTGGCTCGTAACATGCGTGTCCATACACTACTACGAAATTGAGATCCATTGTCAGAAATTACTTTCATCACATGCCCTACATGAGATAGAAAATGTTTTACAAATGCCTCGGAAACAGTTTTGGCAGTAGCTTTGCGTAATGGAGTGAAAGTAACAAATTTTGAAGTGAGCTCAACAGCGACAAAGATGTAGCAAAAACCTCTGTTAGTTCTCGGAATCGGACCAAAAATATCTACTGCGGCCATATGTCTTAATTTAACAGGTATAATGGGATATAATGGAGGAATATGTGAAGTGGTGTCTGATTTAGCTTTCTGGCAAATTTTACAAGACGCTAAAACGCGTCGTATACGTTTCTCCATGTTGGTAAAATAACAGTTCTGTCTCAGTATAAGAAAACATTTTCGTGCTCCGTAATGTGCGTAACTTGAATGAGTGTACCAGATTAATTTGTTAACCAGTTCGTCAGGAATGCATAATAACCAATTGTTGCTGTCAGGATGAGAGCGGCGAAACAGAATGTCATTGCGTACAGTGTAGTGGTTTCTAATCGTAACATTATTCTTATCTTGCCAAAGCTGTTTAATTTCTTTCCACACATTGTCTTTATTTTGCTCTCGTGCTATGTCCTGTAATGACGATGAAATAAAGTTTTCAAATGCAACTTGCTGAATATACATGACACTGAAATTTGTTTTGCAGAAGTTGGTTGCTACGTCTTGCTGATTGTTGCCGAGAGAACGCGATAGTGCATCTGCTATAACATTTTGTGTGCCGGGAATGTGGACAATCGTAAAATTAAATTCCTGTAAATAAAGTTTCCATCTACTTAACCTGTCGTGAGTAAATTTAGCTGAAAGCAAAAATTGTATCGCTCTGTGGTCTGTGTAAACGGTGGTATGTCTGCCATAAAGAAAATGCCTAAATCTCGTAAAAGCCCATACAACACATAATGTTTCCAATTCTGTAACGGAGTAATTTCGTTCAGCAGGTGACAAAATGCGGCTTGCAAATGCGATGTTTTTAATTACTGTAGACCCATCTTCCTCAATTTCCTGGAAAATATGTACGCCTAAAGCGGTGTTGGAACTGTCGGTGGCAATGGAAAAATTTCTGGTAAGATCTGGGTGCGATAAAAGTGGAGCATTCAACAAAGCATGTTTCAGGTTCACAAATTCAGAATGTGCTTGCTTATTCCAAGACCAAATAGTGTTTTTACCTGTTAATTGGCATAATCTGGGTGTGTCTAAAGCAGAGTGATGAATAAATTTACGAAAAAAATTAATTAAGCCCAAAAAACTGCGTAATTGCTTCTTCGTCGTAGGAACAGTAATGTCACGTAGAGCTTGAAGTTTTTCCAAGAAATTTTATGGAAGTTTTGCCAAAGTACGATTTACTAAGATTAACTGTAAGTCCTTGTGCATGAAAAGTTTGTAACAGTTGTTCAAGAATCAGATTGTGTTCAGACCAGTTCGCTTCTGCAATAAGAATATCGTCTACATACGTCGTAATTCTGTCCTTAAGTTCTGTCGGAAGTATTGTGTTCAAACCGCGAATAAAAGCTGCAGAAGAAATAGTTAAACCGAATGTTAATTTGCAAAATTGAAAACCGTCGCCAAAACAGAGAAAAGCTGTGTATTTTCTGCAGTTCGGATGAAGCTGAATTTGCCAAAATCCCGATTTCAAATCTAGTGTAGAATAAATAGCTGTACCGTGAAATTTCTGTAAAAGTTCCTCTAATGTCTGTGGTCGATCTGTTTCATTAATAATAATATCATTAATGTGACGTGAATCAAGTACAAGGCGAAGCGAGCCATCTTTTTTCTTAACAATATGTAGCGGATTTATGTACGGACTAACTGCTGGTTCTATAATTCCTTGGTCGAGCATATCCTACAATTCTTTTTTAACCTGTTCTCTGTGGATATATGGAATAGGATAATGCTTTGCTTTAAATGTATCGTGCTGTTTGACTTGAAATTCATACATAAAACCGGACATAGTACCAGGAATGTTGTCAAAAACTGGAGCTTGCTGTAAAAGAATTTGTGTAATTGCGTTCGTTCGTCGTCTGTAGTTGCACTGCTCTCTTTAACCTTATCAGAAATCAACTGCATTACGTCGTAGTCAGCTTCGTCTGGAGTATTATAGTTGTGTACGTATGTATCCGTGAACAATGTGGGATTACAGTCTATGTTACGTGTTGCGGAAATGACCTCTGTGCGGTTAATTGTTTGTTCTTCCGCAGATAAAGAGTGCTGAAATTCTAAAGCCAATTGTACATTTTCATCCTTTAACATTAAATAAGAATTTTGAAAATCAATAACTGCGTCGTGTTGTACGAGAAAATTAGTACCTAAAATAACGTCTGTTGTCAATAAAGGAACAATCCAAAAATTAGAGTGGAAAGTATGACCTCCAATACAAAATGATAAATGCGTCTGTAATTTAACGTCTACTCCTTTACTCGATACTGCTCCTTTTACTTTTGTTTTGCCTAAAGGTAATGTCGGATAGGTATTTTCTTTGTTGCACTCGTTGAAAGTCTCCTCATTTATTACTGATATAGGTGATCCGGAATCGATTACTGCTGAAAATTTCGATGAACCAATTTTAATTTCGATAACAGGATGTGAAATGGTTTTCTGAATAACTGGTCTTTCCTGTAAAAGAGTGTCTCTGATGTCGTCAAAAGTAATTACATTTTCACGAACAACATTTTGCGTGTCAAAGGTAGTGCTTGTATTATTGGAAGATGCGTCCTGTACAGTATCTAGTCAGATTCTATCTGAGCTGTTGTTATTATTAGGCGGATGTTGTGGCATTTCGACTATTTGAACTGTCCTATTACTTCTTCCAGACGTATTACGCTCTGGATGATACCTACTGCCGGGTTCATTCATGAGAATATGTTCTTGTTGATTACTTTGTTGCTGGTAAGATCGACTGTTATTAAACGTATGTTGGTAATTATGTTCATTGTTTTTACGTCTGTCGTGAAAGTCATTCCTATACGGTGCATTGCGATAGGAATTGAAATACTGCCTTCTTTGTACGTAGTTATTTCCTTGCTGCCGTGCGTTACTATTTGTTGGAGCTGGGACTATACGTGCACGCGGCGGAACATTAAAGTCAGGTTGACCTTGTGCATTCCATTGTTGGTTAGGTATGCTAACCGGCTGGTTTTGATGTTGTTGTTGTGAAACACCTCTATTGTTACTAAAGTGTTGTTCCTGTTGCTGAAAATTTTGACGGTATTGATAATTAGAATTTTGCCTGTTATTAAAGTTTTGGTAGTTGTCGTTCCTAAAGCGTCAGTTATCTTTCCGATTGAAATTACGTCCCTGATCATAATTGCTGTACGTTTGTTGACCTTGGTTATTATACGAAAAGTTTTTGTTTACAAAAGAATAATCAGATTGTTGTACTTCCAAGAGCTGTAACAAATCTCTGAATGCTGAAATGTTTTCTTTTTGCTGACCAGTTAAAAGTGACACTCGTAATGACCGTGGTAATTTGGAAATGCATAATTGTATAAGTGCGGATTCACTGTACGGTTCACTTAGGTACTGGTTTTGTTGGACCATATGCTCAAAAAATTGCGTCACACTGGGAAAATTGGAGTTCTCATAATTTGGTAAGCTGATTAACTGATCTTTAATTCCGCGCTGTGTCGTCTTCGACCAATACGCTGACAGAAAAGCATTCTGAAACTCTTCTACTGAATAGCATTGCCTCGCGATCGGTCTCATACGAGTTGCCGGTTCGCCTTCCAAAAAACTGCAAATAAATTCAAGTTTATGCGTTACAGGCCAAGTCGGTGGAAAAGCAAAGCTAAACTGTTGTATCCAATCCAGTGGGTGAATCTGTGTTCTGTCGTTTTTAAACACTTTAAACTTTCTCACTGACAGAAAATGTTTGTAATCGAAATTATCATCTCTGTGTGATGGAACAGGTTCAGGATCGTAAGAGTATCTATTGAACTGTGGTTGTTCGGAATCTAAGTCCCGTACTCTCTGTAGATTACTCAAATAATACGCGTTGCGCGAGTCTGACAAATGTTCATAAAGTGACGTCTGTTGTATGTTATTATTAACTGAAATACTTTTCATCTCTGTTACTTCTTGTTGTAAACTCGACAATTTTCTACGCAACGTGTTATTAGACGAATCAATCTCATTAATTGTTTGCTGTAAATTTTGAAATTCAGGTGTTTGGTTAAATGAAACCGGTGCAGTATCGTCTGATTTATTCTCATTAGCACTTTCGATAGCATCAATACGACTGGCCAATTCATCATATTTTTCAGTCAGTATTTTTGCCTGATCATCGGTTTTAGTGTCAGTGGCATTAATCTGTTTTTGCAATTTACGCGTAGTTTCATTCAGTTTTTTAACGTCAGTTTTGACGACATCGCAATCCTGTGTTAGTTCTAATTGTTCGACTCTGTCTGTCACCGTTTGAATATTTACTGTGTGTGTATCTGTTTTTGATTTAAGATCAGAAACTTCGTCACGTAATTCTGTGTTGGACTGTTTGATGTTATTAATTTCGTCGGACACTGTGGCAATATTATTGTCTACATACGTTTTTGCCTTCGCAAACATTTTACGTTTGTCTTCTTGTCTCTGAGCCGTGATTGTTTCCATGACCTGACGTTTGACTTTATTTTGATCCTGAATAAATTTGCGGAAACGCGTATCACTGTTTTGTATGTGAAGATTAAAGCGCTCGTTAATCTGAGTGTTCTGCTGTTCGAATTTCGCGTCTATCTTTGCGTCCACTGTGCGCGAAAGTTCTACCGTCATTGCTTTAAACTCGTCCCGTAATTGTGTAGCTTTTTCAGAGCATTGTTTAGCGACTCCGCTAATTTCGTCTCTGAGTGTTTCTGTTGCGGCTGTTTGCATTTCTCTTAATTCTTGCGCAACAGACTTAATTTCTTCGCTACTTTTCTTTGAGCTAGCCTCAATTTCCTCGCGCAACTGTTCCTTAGTGTCATGACACTGCGCGGCAACGGCTCTAATTTGTTCACTAAGCTGTCTGGAATTGTCGTCTAATTTTTCATTTAAGTATTGTTTGAGTTTTTCGTTATCTTGTTTGTTATCTTCCCTAAGTTGTCTGAAATTTTCATCAATTTTATTAAATTTTTTGTCCTGTTCACTAAGTTGTTGTTTGAGATCCGCATTATTATTGTCTTGTTTTTTATCTAGTTGTTTGACATCTACAGTAAGTTGTTTGCAATTTACAGTAAGGTCGTTCTTAAATTGTAGCATTATTGCCATAAATTGATTCAAATCAAAAGTAGCAGTTGCATTCTCAGTGCTCTGTGATGGAGTACATGCAATTGTCACGCTCTGTGTGACCATTTGGTCATTCCGTAATTTACAAAAAGGATTATCAGTCGGATGTACACTGTCAGACACTATTTCGGAATTAAATAAATCCGTCGTACTTTGTGTATCCTGTTCATTTTCATTAGACAAATTTGTATGTTCATCACGTAAATTTAGTAGACCGGTTGTGTTAGGCTGGGCAGCGCTCATTACAATAGAGCGTCCCGCGTCATCAATTGTCGTCAAATTAACAGAGGAGACAATTGAGTTCGTTTGTTCATCACTAAGATAAAAGTCATCATTAGTGGTTGGAATGCACTGATTGTTAGTGAACGTAGGATTGTCATCATTACACTGCGTGTCACATGTCCTATCGGTAAAGTCGTTTGTGCCGGTAATTTCGTTCGTAATACCTCGCGATACACTATTCACAGTCTTTCGCGGCATTTTTACAATAGTCACAAATATTCACAAAACAATAAGCACAATGCAAAAACAACACACAAATACAACAGAGCAACGAATTGCCGTTGACCTGTAGAGAGAAAATCACAAGATTAGTAAAAGCGTAGCGCCAAATCCTAATTATATCTAAGCAAATAAGAGCAGATATCTGACTGTTTTTCAAAAGATTCTCAACGAAATACGATCCTGGACTGGGTGTCGCCAAGTGTAACCTCCCCACAAAAATTTAAAAGGACAGAAATAATAAATGGGAGCCAAGTGTAACCTTTCCACCGAAATTTAAATGACAATATTTAATAGAAATGGGAGCCTAATGTAACCTCTCTAGCAATTAAATTTAATGACAATAAAAATGAGAATCGGAATCTGACTCAAATATAAATTCTTTACAAAAAATTAAAGTCCATTCAGTGATAAGAAAATCTCAGTGATAATGATAATTCAATTAAACCGAAATATCGGTCTTTGGCCCTGTGCAAAAAATCAGAATTAAATTCTTACCTCATTGTAACTGCTAGTCAAATTTCTGCTCTTCTGCTACGTTACATACGTGTTTCAACATCTACATCTACATCATTACTCTGCAATTCACATTTAAGTGCTTGGCAGAGGGTTCATCGAACCACAATCATACTATCTCTCTACCATTCCACTCCCGAACAGCGCGCGGGAAAAACTAACACCTAAACCTTTCTGTTCGAGCTCTGATTTCTCTTATTTTATTTTGATGATCATTCCTACCTATGTAGGTTGGGCTCAACAAAATATTTTAGCATTCGGAAGAGAAAGTTGGTGACTGAAATTTTGTAAATAGATCTCGCCGCGACGAAAAACGTCTTTGCTTTAATGACTTCCATCCCAACTCGCGATCATATCTGCCACACTCTCTCCCCTATTACGTGATAATACAAAACGGGCTGCCCTTTTTTGCACCCTTTCGATGTCCTCCGTCAGTCCCACCTGGTAAGGATCCCACACAACGCAGCAATATTGTAACAGAGGTCGAACGAGTGTAGTGTAAGCTGTCTCTTTAGTGGACTTGTTGCATCTTCTAAGTGTCCTGCCAATGAAACGCAACCTTTGGCTCGCCTTCCCCACAATATTATCTATGTGGTCTTTCCAACTGAAGTTGTTCGTAATTTTAACACCCAGTTACTTAGTTGAATTGACAGCCTTGAGATTTGTACTATTTATCGAGTAATCTAATTCCAACGGATTTCATGTGGAACTCATGTGTATCACCTCATACTTTTCGTTATTTAGCGTCAACTGCCACCTGCCACACCATACAGCAATCTTTTCTAAATCGCTTTGCAGCTGATACTGGTCTTCGGATGACCTTACTAGACGGTAAATTACACCATCATCTGCGAACAACCTAAGAGAACTGCTCAGATTGTCACCCAGGTCATTTGTATAGATCAGGAACAGCAGAGGTCCCAGGACGCTTCCCTGGGGAACACCTGATATCACTTCAGTTTTACTCGATGATTTGCCGTCTGTTACTACGAACTGCGACCTTCCTGACAGGAAATCACGAATCCAGTCGCACAACTGAGACGATACCCCACAGGCCCGCAGCTTGATTAGAAGTCGCTTGTGAGGAACGGTGTCAAAATCTTTCCGGAAATCTAGAAATACGGAATCAACTTGAGATCCCCTGTCGATAGCGGCCATTACTTCGTGCGAATAAAGAGCTAGCTGCGTTGCACAAGAACGATGTTTTCTGAAATCATGCTGAATACGTATCAATAGATCGTTCCCTTCGAGGTGATTCATAATGTTTGAATACAGTATATGCTCCGAAACCCTACTGCAAATCGACGTCAGAGATATAGGTCTGTAGTTCGATGAATTACTCCTACTACCCTTCTTAAACATTGGTGCGACCTGTGTAATTTTCCAATCCGGAGGTACAGATCCATCGGTGAGTGAGCGGTTGTATTCTTACTTACTTTTACGTACTTATACATTTGTGACTATTACAGCGCCATCTGTCACAAAGCGAAAAAAGTGGTCCAACTGAAATATTCATATTTCTTTACGTACTACACGAACCATTCACCCTCTGGTACATGTGTCATGACAGTCTCACAGGGTGTGTATCCTGTGGACTCATGTAATACATCGTTGTGAATCATTTCAGAGATGGGCACAAGTTCCACCCACTTAGTCTGTTGGTTAGCCGCATAGCTACTGACAAATCTATTTAAGTCACGAAAACATCGTGCCACGGGATTCGTGCTAGGATTAAAATATGGTACCAATGTATTTCTAATCTCTTGGTCCTATAAAAACTGCTTCTTTATTGGCAGTGTGCGGGTCACATGCAGTGGTTCCGCCACGCGCGACTGAAATTGTACGCCAACATCAAGTCAACAGACAACTTATGACACATGCTCGTCAATTCGTTGTTCTAAACTTTGTATAATATCATCAACAGTTTTGCTGATGATTTTCACTTGGCTCTCCAAGACGTTATGCGCCTTGTCACGCTGGTCTACTTTCTCATTTAAAATTGTAACTTGTTGCGGGATGTCTTTCTTGTGCACTACAAGTTTTGTAACTTGCTATTTAATAACATCGATTTCTTGTGACAGGTACGAAACAATCGCCATGTCGCGTTGGTTGAGAAGTTCATTGAACTTTGTTAGAAGCTGAGCATCTCGCTCTTCCTCTCTTTTTTCACGAGCAATCCGTTCCCGTCTTTCTCTTTCTGCGCGTTCAGTGCGCTCTAATCTCTCATTTTCATCACGTTGTCTGTCTCACAAGTCAAACTGTGCTAAAAGCAAGAAAGTCTGGTAAAGGTGGTGATGTTGGCAACACATCAGCTATTGAAGCCGTTACATCAAATTTCTCTAGACTATCAGCTGTGTGAACGTTTTTACTCATTTGGGTTAGTTCACTAGAATCGAAAGATAAATTATCTATGCAATGTAGCTCGTTTTTCGCGTCGGGAATTCGTGAGTTTGACATTTCGCCTTGTTCGTTTAATGCAAACTCTTCACATTATCATCCTCTTCAGATTTGGACATGTTCTCGTTCTCTACTCGTTTATCCTTGCGTGTCTTAACCATCTTTATCCATCATTACTTAGAATCAATTTCACTATCACAGCAAAAATACACACACAAGAAACAATTAAATTACACTAAACACACGGAAAGATATTGAATATATCCTAAAGAAAATCTGTGTAGCGCACTTCAAGCTAACTATGTGTCCTACACCTTGAAGTGGCTTTGTGTAGTACACCTTTAGCAACACTCCTACTGTGTACTGTTAATAAATTTAACACTGCACAAAGGATTATTTAAACTTTACTACACACGTATGAGTCTCCCATATACTCGAACTTGACTTTAGCTAACTGCCGAACCGCAGATTGTGTGACCAGTTTATAGCACATCACCTATTTCACGGGACTGATGACCGTAGTAGTTAAGTCCCATAAGATTTGACACACATTTTTGACCTATTTCACTCAAAATCCCTAAGCTATATTAAACATAGTCATTCAAGTTTTAGCAAATGAATCTTTATAAAAATAGTTGTGGCAAAACTACTATATTAACTGTAAGCACAACACTGTAATTAGTTTTAGACAACACAGTCAGCACAGTGCATGGCCCCCGGACACCTTTCCTTCTCTTAGTTCCCAGTCCAGAAACAAATACACTCGCCCTTTTACCTTTTGTAATTTATTTTTGAATGTTGCTGTTTGTCGCGGTTGAGACCCAAACTCTCCACTGCAGCAGTCTTGTCTCTCAGGTGGTATGGTATATGGAACAATGTTACATATACATAATTAACTTATTCATCATACTCATTATTACATACATAAAATACATTTCATAAATACGATTTACAAATTTTTTTTCTTTGAAACTCAGATTGGTATTATGTAGTAGTGTTAGTATCCAGATCTTGCTCCAGCTACTGCCTGGTCTGGGTGCTGACGAGTCCTCTCCATTTTTTTCGGTCCTACCACCACTTTTCTGCCTCCACTTGCTGCCAGGTCACACCTCTCCTTTCCACAGATATTCTCACTCCCGTTTTCCACTGTATTTCAGTCCTTTCTAATATCTACATTCCTTACTCTGTCCATTCTTGTTTTTCCCTTAACTGATCTGAGGAATTTCATTTCCCCTGCTTGCAGTCTGCTCCAGACCCTTTCTGTCAGCCAGCCGGTGTGGCCGAGTCTGGAAACGCGCGACCACTACAGTCGCAGGTTCGAATCCTGCCTCGGGCATGGAAATGTGTGATGTCCTTAGGTTAGTAAGGTTTAAGTAGTTCTAAGATCTAGGGGACTGATGGCCTCAGATGTTAAGTCCCTTAGTGCTCAGAGCCATTTCAACCATTTTGAACATTTCTGTCATTGTCCATGTTTCTCCTCCAAAGGTGGCAATACGGAAGTGATAACTCTTATACATAAGGAGTTCTGCTTTTTCTGAAACCTAATTTTTCCAAATCAGATGTTTTAACGTTTGGTAGAATTTGTCCCCCTTCTGTAACCTCCTATTAAATTCGTTGACTATTCTTCCATGACTATATACGTCACTCCTTAAATAAGTGAAACTGTCCACCACTTTGAGGGGTTCTCCATTCAAAGTAATATTGGTGTTGACCCCTTTGTTTCTTCCAAATACCATTATTTCACTCTTATCTTTATTTATTTTTAATCCATACCTTTTCATTATTTCCTTCCACGCATCAAGTTGTAATTGTCCATCTACCTCTTTATCGCCCCATATTACCATATCATCTGCAAAAATCACCCTTCTTTTTCTTTTACTATATGTTTATATTATGTACTCTATAATTATATAGGTAAATTAGTACAAATATTCGGGCCCCACGTTGGGTGCCAGTTATGGTGGTATGTAGAAAATATAATATTTTATTTGTTTAGTGATAATATTACATAAAATTATTATTTCCTTTTTCTGTTGTGGTACATTATTTAAACAGAAATAGTCATCGTTAGCTCTGGGTTCTGATTTTGGCTACCATGAGACTGTTACGCAAACTCAGTACCACCACAAGCATTTACGTAAACTTTGCATTTTCCGCGATGCATACGTAACAATTTTTGAAACACAGCGCGCAACTCACCGCCTTCTACAGTTAAGTTTGTGTGAGTGGCTGCTATTATTAATAAATGTCTGCATATATTACACGGAATGTTCTAATAAAAATTACTTCTCAGGGGGTCTTATGGCAACTGGTTTAATAATGTACAAATTTTAAAACTATCAGTAATGCTTGAGATATTCCTGTTTCCGTGAAAGGCAATAAAACGCTTAGCAAGGCAAAGCTAAGAAGATTCTCCTCATCTGCCGTTAAGCGGCCAATCGAAAATTTGCTCGACTCAATGCAACGAAAATATTAATGGTTGAAGCCTTTATTTAATTTCACTGACTTTAAAATATTCAATGAGAAAAACAGAGAACTCTCCTGAGTTTACATATACCATTAATAAATGATTTAATAAGATAATGGTTTTCCCGACGTAATGGCCGACCCATGCTGCAAGAGAAATGGGCCCCTCCGGAGCACACACTAAAACAACAAATTTACACAAAATATTGATTCACTAATATGAGAGATGCGAGCTGTACAAAATGTAAATGTTACTACACGGGACTGTTATTTGTGTTCTTAACAGTTTTACAGAAACTACACACAACTACATCCAGCGTAAAATAACCCCTATCATCCACACAGGAATCGAAGACAAGAGAGTGGGTAACATGATATAATGTCTCTGGTCTTCTTCATTGACCAACACAGATAAAATAAAGAAGGTTCTATATCATTATCTTTATTTCTGTAAAAATAATTCCTTTATCTTCCAAATGTTAATGTTCGTTGCACTAAACACGTATCACTTTAACACTTTTCTTTCTATTAATAATTAATTGTTCCCCTGTATAGATGTCGATAGAAATCGATATAAACTGTCGCTGTAACTTAAGCTTCAACCTTAGTGGAGAGTGAGGTGCAGAGAAAGCAGCAAGGAAAAGTTCGTCCTAACGTTGTGGAGGGACGTGAGAGGGGGAATATTACCTGTCTGCTCTAGAATGATGCCGCTTTAAGCACGAATTCACGCAAATAATCAGCGGCTATAGTATATATTACACACGAAAGTAACAAGGTTATGTGAAAGCATATCATGGAGTTGTTCGTATTGAAACATAATCGTTACTCTTTTTTATTTTTCAGTTGAGATGGATGACACGAGTTCGCCACATTACTGTAGTCTTACCACTGTTAGATCAAAAAATGGTTCAAATGGCTCTGAGCGCTATGGGACTTAACTGCTGAGGTCATCAGTCCCCTAGAACTAACCTACGGACATCACACACATCCATTCCCGAGGCAGGATTCGAACTTGCGACCGTAGCGGTCGCGCGGTTCCAGACTAGGGAGTTACGTTGTGCAAGACGCGACAGTTGGCTGCGACTGCGACGCTGCCCCCCCCTCTTTTCCCACCCTGGCAGACGGCGACACGGCCGCAACACGACTGGAGTCGTCGCTGTTTCCCAAGCTCCGGTCGGCGGCGGCGGATTCAAATACATAAGAAAAATAAGAATTCCGATTTTCTTGCTGTAAAAAATACTGTATGTTAATGCAACAAAGTTACATCGGCTCCCAGAGTTAGTTTTTCGATACAGATTCTCCTTTTACTTTAAAAAATTGAAAAGTATCTCTTCCGGTTTTGCGTGATTTTTTCGATGTATATTACTTCTCTATCAATTGTGAGGAAAGTAAAAGGCATAAAAAATTGATGTTTGCGTATCTTACAGTTTCACATCACAGCCTGATAATGAGGTGTCTATTTTTCCGATATTCGTCACAGTTATTCCGATACTTAATTTACGGGACCGATGACCGTAGCAGTCTGGTCCCTTTAATCCCCCAAACCAACCAACCAACTTAATTTACAAGTAACCTACTGCATAAAATTTGAATTGTGTACAGTGAAAAATGTGGTCGCTGGCTACTTTACGTATGGTTCACGTTAGGTCATATATCGTTGCCGATGAAAAGAAGCTAACATATCGAAATTATTTTTAAAGTTGAGATCAGAATGATAACGATCTCCGTTTCCGAGATTTAGGCTCATATATCTCCGGGAACGTCGCGACTAGCCGCCAGTTCTGTCGACGCGCAACGAGAATCGTGTGGTCATCACACGATAGAGAATGCATTTGTTTTGTTTCGCTGACACATTTGGACCTAATGAAACCATTTTATGTCATATTTCTCCGGTATGAGTTACTAATATTTCTCCATATGCTCTTGACAATTTCATTTAAAATGCCACGAAATGTAGGTTTCTTAAAGCCAAGTGATCAAGCAGAACCCATTTTCTTGGTTTTGCTGAGGCATCTGAACCTGTTCCAAGCTTTCTTTCTCGTTTATTTCTCTGATACGAGTCCCGAATATTCCTCCATCTGTTTTTGCACATTTCACCTAAAATTTCAATGAAAGATAAGTTTATTAACAATAAGTGCACACTAGCGTCATTGCATTGTTTCAAGTTCTTGACAACAAGATAGGGTTACACCTTAAACATCTCTAGAATTTTGATTCTGAACGTCTACAGTATACACTCGCAGAAATGTGGAAGAAATAATGTCCGTGCTTGTTCACGAAATTTCCCCAAATTATACTTGTCAGTTTCTCCCATGCAGAAACTTTTGGAACAAGCTAAGGCAACTTTCATAGCCGACTGAATCTTTATTCCCATCCAAATGAACTTCCATATTCTTATATTCTCACAGCACACATCGTTATGGATGACATGAACATTTAACCTTGCCAAGCTGCACTCAGAAGATGATTCCACGATTTACAAAAGACGAATTTCAATTGTGAACTGTGTCAGACCAGAAGGGCCTTGTAAAACAGAAGTGCACTTTTGCCACAAGTTTTTTGAGCACCATCTTCTACCAATGAATTGAAGTGAATGTGACAAATTACTTATTGCAGCATACTGTTTGCGCAATCTGTTGAGAAACGCCTTCCTCAAAAACGAACATCTATTGATTACAGAAAGCTGTACAACAATCTGGTGGTGGTTTTTCACAACTAGAAGGTATCATCAAGACACCAATCTACCGTTTACTTTCAAAGTGAAGGTACTGTAAAATGTAACTTTCTCGTTGTACTTTAGATTGTTCATTTTATAATGTACTTGCCGTTTTCAATTTTTATCGTCACAAAAAAGAGTAATGCGAAAATTGACCTTCAAGTTCATTTTCATCATTCTAATTCTACATCTGCATGGATTATACTGATTTTCATAACAGGCCTGAAAAATTTGCATTAATGGGAAAATATTATATATTTCACTCACCTGCCAGTTTCAACTGCGCACCAATTTCTGTCTCTGAACATAGTGTCTCTATATTTAGGGTTCTTCAAATCGTAAAGGCAAGGATGTTGCGAGACCAGCTCACAGAGCATCACATCCTGTGAGTGGCTCATTTCAGTTTTCCTTGACTGGCTCGACATCTTTCTGGCAGCAGTATGTCTTTTGTGTTGTGCGACTTCCGTCGCAACACTGCTCTGGTGCAGTGCTGCGGCAGCTGCCGCAACAGTCGCGCGTCGAACTGCGCATGCGCCAGCAGGCAACTTCTGACGTCACGAAGCGACCCGTCGCACTCGCTAGTGTGCGTCGCGTCTTGGACAACGTACCTTAAAGCGCCTAGAACCGCTCGGCCACACTGGCCAGCACTGTAACATCAGTAGAGTTGGCAGCAGTCAAAACAGAAAGACTGTCGCCAAGAGGTGCACCAACAAGTAGAGAGCCGAAGCTCGATTTAGAATTGCAACTTAATAGAGACCAAGGTACTTCTCACTGCTGCCAAACTTTCCAGTCTAACACTCACAGCAGTCACTGTAAGTGTTCAACAGGCAAAACTTAATTCCATATTCATTACAACTAGTAATTGCCATATTTTAAAGTGAGCGACTTTAAACACACGTTAAAAGGAGTGTTGTCATTTTTCTGCAGAGCGGAGACACTGCAGTTGCTGCTAGCGGATAAAGAGCGCAAATTGGCTCCTGACGCTTGCAGAATCCGATAGCGAGGTTGGGGAACATTTTGGTGTGAATATTCATCGACCCGCAGCCACCTAGCTCTCAGTTCTTCGGCGGCTCTAGTTGGCCGCTGCTGGCGTAAACGTTAATTAGGCCTGCTGCAGTCGCTGGGAAAGGAAACTTCAAAGAACGAGATTCCGTTTGTTGTTAAGGGAAAAAGTGCGAAAGAAAGAAACTGGAATGGAAATGAAAGAAGATAACAAGGACCTACCGAGCTGAAAAAGCTGGAAACCATTACATTATGGGACGTTATGGTGGGTACACCTGTCGTCTTTACTCAGACATAGCCTTACGGCGACACAGCGATTAAGAGGAGAAACGTATGTTTCCTTTCTTAGGCCAAAGAGGTTGCTGAGAAAAGTGAAGTAGCAATCACCTACAGTTTGGCTTTTGTTTCCACTGCTCAAAAAGGACCGTTCGAGGTTTCAAATTTACACACGCCGTGTGACGGCTAGCATGCTTTTCTTAATATACAATACAGGGTAAGTTGGCTTACAGGTGATCAGTCGATTTTACCTGGTGAATTAGTTGTTCTCTCTTCCGGGTTTAAATTCTTTTTCATAGGTATTGACCTATTTCCCTTCACACAGCTGTAAATCATTTACAAATGTGTTTTGTCACGTACAGTTGCTAGTTGTGAAAACGTTCCTATCACGGAAATTGGTATAAAATAAGAAATCATTTTACATAAATTTCCACGTGTTATACCCTATTAGTACTAGATGTTGTGAGGAAATAGGAAATGATGACAGCTGATAATGGATAGTAAGTTGGAAAGGATGTACGATAGTGTTCGCGGTTTTATGAAAGTCGGTAAAGAAGGTCTATGCGGTGTAGTAATTGGAACTGAGACTCGTAATAAGGAGCGTTAAATGAAGTACGTGTCGATGTTGCGCAAAGTGCAGTCGGGTTGGATACATACTGTCATATGTTTCAAATTTGGCGTTGACGTGTAATGGCGGTGCTGTAGAACTATTTCAGGGAAGCTAAGTGGAGTCATAGTTTATTGAATGTACAAGAGGAAAGGGGATGTACTAAAGGAAGCCAGACTAGAGGATGAACAATCTGAACAGTGGACAGATGTGTTTTCTTAGGTGAAAATCCCCGAGCTAGATAAGAAGAGTTGATGGTATTGTATAAATGTAGCACGTGCTTGGAGTTTAGCAAGTTTATTAACTGACAGATGCTGAAATCAAAAAGTAGGATTGGTAAAAGTCTGAAGAAACGTTTGACACTAAGCTTTGATAAACTTTTTGCTAAAAGATCTAACGTGTACATCGAGTGTGCCGAGTGAATGAACTGTGTAGTTAGAGAGATTAAAAAATCTTACGTGGACATTCCAGTTTCGAGCCAAATGTATAACTATGAGATAAACTAAGGGCTAACACTTAGTTCGGTGAAGTGAAAAGTCTTAACACATAAGCACGCACTTAAAATAATAATTTCAAACTTGCATGTAGTATTGTCACAAAATACTGTTTTTTGCTGAAGCAGCAAGCCCCAGAATTCTCGTTTTGTGTTGTTTCAAATTTTTATTTTGCATTTGACGCCGGTTTTGATCAGGATTCTTCTGAGCAATAAATTTCAGGTTTATTTGTGTGAAGTAGTTTCTGAAGGCCGCCATTTGCAATAAACAACGATTATCACCAATGATGTGAGACGGCTAGAGGTCACACAACATCCGAGCACTGCAATCAATGACGTTGCGGTGAGATATCCATTGTTACACATCGATAGTGCGAGAAGTCTACGCTCAAAATAGAGGGTTTGCTTTTGAGCTCAGAAGGACCGTGTGGTTTACGACACTGTGAAAACCACATTGTCGGAAGGAGTGGCTGAGCATACAGAAAGGTTTATATGATCTTTGGTGAAATTAAAAGCATGGGCCGTAACATTAAGAGTGCAACAAGGACGCCTTTATTAAGCGCAGAGGAGGGAGCGGATAAGTGGAAAGAGTACATCGAAGTCCTCCGTGAGGGGGTGGAGTTGTCTGATGTGATAGAAGAAGTAAGATGAGTCGATAGGGAAGAGATAGTGGATCCAGTATTAGAATGAGAATATGAAAGAGCTTTGGAGGACTTAAGATCAAACACGGTGGAAAGGCTAGATAACATTCCATCGGAATTTCTAAACTCAACGGGGGAAGTAGCACCAAAAGGTCTATTCACGTTAGTGTGTTTAATGTATGAGGCTGATGATTTACTATCAGACTTTGGGAAAACATCATCACTCAGTTCAGAAGATAGCAAGAGCCGGAAAGTGCGTGAATTTGTTGTACACTCAGGTTAACAACTCACACATCCAAGATGCTGCCAAAAATAATATACAGAAAAATGAAAAATTAAATTGAGGATCATTTAGAGGACGATCAGTTTGGCTTTAGGAAAGGCGATGGCACTAGAAAGGCAGTTTTGATGTTGTTAATGGAAGCAGGGTTGAAGAAAAATCAAGACACGTTCACAAGATTTGTGGAGCTGGAGTACGATGCTGTAAAACGCTGTAAGATGTTCGAGTTTCTCAGAAAAATACGGAGTACAGAAGAAGACGGTTAATATACGATATACACAAGAACCAAGAACGAAGTGCTCTGATGAAAAAGGATGTAAGACAGGGACGTAGGCCGCACGAGATTAGCCGAGCGGTCTAGGGCGCAGCAGTCATGGACTGTGCGGCTGTTCCCGGCGGAGGTTCGAATCCTCCCTCGGGCATGGGTTCGTGTGTTTGTCCTTAGGATAATTTAGGTTAAGTAGTGTGTAAGCTTAGGGACTGATGACCTTAGCTGTTAAGTCCCATACGATTTCACACACATTTGAACATGGACGTAGTCTTCGCCCCAGCTGTTCAGTCTGTACATAGAAGCAATGACGAAAATAAAAGAAATTCAACAACGGGATTAAAATTCAGGATGAAAGGGTATCAGTGGTAAGATTCGCTGATGACACTGCTAACCTCAGTGAAATTGAAGAAGAATTACAGAATAAGTTGAACGGAATGAACAGTCTAATGATTACAGAATATGGATTGGGAGTAAATCGAAGAAAGATGAAAGTAATGAGTAATAGCAAAAATGAGAAAAACGAGAAACTTAAAATCAGACTTGGGGTATCATGAAGTAGACGAAGTTAAGGGCTTCTGCTACCTATGCGGCTAAAATGAAACGAAATGATCATATGTCATTTATTGGCCGGGATATCCCCTTAGGGGTTCGGCCGCCGTATTCCAAGTCTTTTTTAGTTGACGCCCCTTAAGCCATGATAGACGAGGAGGGTACAAAAAGCAGACTAGCATTGACAACAAAGACGTTTCTGGTCAAAAGAAGTATACTAGCTTCGAACATAGGCCTTAATTTGAGGAAGAAATTTCTGAAAATTGAAGTACAACATCGTATGGCAGTGAAACATCGGCTGCTGGAATACCGGAAATGAAGAGAATCAAAGCATTGACGCTACAGAAGAATCTGGAAAATTAGGTGGACTGATGAGGTGACAAATGAGGAGGTCGCCCCAGGATTGTCGAAGAAAGGAATGTATGAAAAACATCGACAACAAGAAGAGAAATGATGGCAAGACATCTGTTAATACGTCATGGGATAACTTCCATGGTATTAGAGGGAGGTGTAGAGGGTAAAAACTGTAGAGGAAGACGGAGGGTTGAATACATCCAGTAAATAAATGAGGATCTAGGGTGCAATTGCAACTCTGCGATGAAAAGGCTGACACAGGAGGTGAATTTGTGGCAGGCCGCATCAAACCAGTCAGAAAACTGATGACTAAAAATAGCCCAGTGGAAGACGGTAACTGCAGCTCGTCACAGTCTAGTCAGGTGGAGGTGCTGCTCTTTGTTACGGCTGTGTGCCCTGTGTGGGGCTTGCTGCTCCATCAAAGTCTGTATATGGCCACACAAGAATGGGCCAACCTCCAGCCTGGACGACTGCGAATTGAGTAGATGCCAGACCGACACAGGTCTTTCGCCTGTGCTCATCGGCTACAAACACGCATTCTTCCACTCAAACCGGAGAAATATTTGTACAAGGCTGAACCGTGTGCTTTGCCACTGTGAGACAACCTTGACGTCACCTGCCCTGTTTTCCTTTTGCCTCATCAGCTTCTCCTCTTACCTAGTTCCAACTGAATGGCGTCTCGACTTCGCGGTGGTGGACGTACTTTCCAGAGTTAGTGTTGTGAATAGTTATCCTAGCATCCGAATTTCGCCCTCTTACCCCACTCTGCATGGTTAATGCAATGATGACATCCTCCTCTCTCTGTGATGTTATTCTGCTGCATTGGTGTTTGGGGCACCCAGCTGCTACGGTGTGTAACAATTAACTCCGTCTTGGAGCCGTATTACATGCAACATCGGAGGTCCTTCCTTGCTGGCATTCTGCCCACCTGTTGTCTTTGATAGGCTCTTGCGTTGCCAAGAGAAGACCTCTAAAATGTTACTCAATAATACGAAGCCTGCTATTCCATGGCGCTTTACTTTACCTTCATTCAAAAAATAAGCCTCAGATGTGAAGCAAAGTACCCCTAGAAAAAGTCTTGACAAACATTCGTAAATCAAAAATTTACAACGTATGCGGTGTTTTTCTTTTTCGACCTCAAACCTCAGAGTTCCTTGGCTCAATTCTCATTTCTCAATAACATTCCACAGAGTTTAGCTCACTGAGCATTGTGTCCTATAACTACTTCTTGCTCCAAATCATTACTTAATAACTTGCAGAATATTTTTCCTATATCACTGCCCACATCCAACGGCTTTGCCGCAGTGGTAGCACCCGGTTCCTGTCGGATCCCGAAGTTAAGCGCTGTCGGGCTGGGCTAGCACTTGGATGGGTGACCATCCGGTCTTCCGAGCGCTGTTGGCAAGCGGGGTGCACTCAGCCCTTGTGACGCAAACTGAGGACTACTTGACTGACAAGTAGCGGCTCCGGAGTCGTAAACTGACATACGGCTGGCATAGCGGTTTGCTGACCATATGCCCCACCATATCCGCACCCAGTGACGTCTTGGTCCGAGGATGACACGGCGGCCGGTCGGTACCGTTGGGCCTTCCAAGGCCTGTTCGGACGGAGTTTCGTTCAGTTTATTGCCCACATACAATCTAGTTTGCAATCACAGTCACTCGTTACTCGCTAGTGACAGCCGATCAACTTCTCTTGTTCCCACACATGGATTCTATTAAATCATCATGTTGAATACCAGTAAAACAAAATTACAAAACGTCTCCTCCTCAGGAAGTCATTCCACTGAAAATGGTTTCGTTTTCGCTATTTCTTACGTTCAGCACCTTTCTTTGCCCATCAAGTGGATTTTTAACCCACTGTTTCGGTATATCATTCGGAAGTTTGTCTTTGGAGTAAGCGTTTCGATTACGTTTCCTCAAGACACACGTCCTTAATACTGTCCTTACACACAAACTACCCACTGCTACCATCCTCAACACACTGGTCAGTAGTTCCGATTACCTCTCTTATTTTACAAAAAAAAAAAAAAAAATGGCTCTGAGC
This sequence comes from Schistocerca piceifrons, assembly GCF_021461385.2. Lineage (NCBI taxonomy): Eukaryota > Metazoa > Arthropoda > Insecta > Orthoptera > Acrididae > Schistocerca > Schistocerca piceifrons. The sequence continues at coordinate 1,019,371,892 of NC_060139.1, read as the reverse complement.
ACTATGGGACTTAACAGCTATGGTCATCAGTCCCCTAGAACTACTTAAACCTAGCTAACCTATGGACATCACACAACATCCAGTCATCACGAGGCAGAGAAAATCCCCGATCCCGCCGGGAATCGAACCCGGGACCCCGGGCGCGGGAAGCGAGAACGCTACCGCACGACCACGAGCTGCGGACTCTTATTTTACCGTTACTTACTAACTGAAGAGATCTCGCTATGCCATACTTCCTTATACCGTTTCTTTTAAAAATCGCCTACATTGATTCCTAGTGATGCAACGATTTAGGTGATTCTACCTTCATGGTAACTGTCTCCTTAGGCTGTAACAATGTTTTGCCGAGCTTGACTGTGCGTTTAAGAACAATCAGATATTTCTTCATATCCTCATTACCTATAACATCGCATGTATCGTCAAATTTAACCTGATCTTCACTTACACATTCATGAATGGACTCAGCCGTGTTGGCTTACAAGCGGTTTTCATCCTCCTCCTCTTCCTTCTCCCCCCCTTTGAATCAGGAGGTGGCAGCGCAAAAAATACGTACGTCTGTACTACTTTCTCATCTACAGTATTTGCCATACAGCTAACCTCATTACTTACTCTCTGTCCATTCTCCGTAGTATTTACCACAAAATCACCACCTGCAGTTCCACTGCGCGCCACAAAAAATTAGTATCAAGTGTACTCCCCTGCACAACTGTCCAAGGCTCCATGGCCACAAAAACAATGGCCGTTACTACCCAGTGGCGTATATACTGGTGCACTTAAAATGGAATCACCCATATTGCTACTCACATTTTCATTCGCTTCAGTGCAACACACCTGCATGTCGTCTTGTACAATAGGCACTTGTCACTCTACATTTTCACTAGGTATTGGAGCTGATACTACATTACTCTGCTTAGCCTCCACAGTGTCAGTACTTCGCGCGTCAACGAGTGGGGTAGCGCAGTGATCAGCACACTGGACTCGCGTTCGGGAGGAAGGCGGTTCAAACCCGCGTCCGCCCAACCTGACTTGGGTTTTCCGTGATTGCCCTACATCGCTTAATACAAATGCCGGGATGGTTCCATCGAAAGGGCACGGGCTCTTTCCTTCTCTATCCTTCACTAATTCGAGCTTATGCTCCGTGCCTAATGAGCTCGATGTCGAAGGGACGATAAACACTAATCTCCTCCTCCTTCGCGCATCTAATAAACTTGCACAACAGCTTTCTCCTTCCCATCCTAACGAGTCATCAAAACCATCCCACCAGTCATTCCATTCTTTCTTAATCCTTATAGTGTCAACATAAATTTATTTATGTCAACGGTAGTTGGATGTACCGTAGCAGCAGATGAACTAGACATAGGGGATGGTTCCTCCCACAGCCCTCCCAATTTTCTTGAGATACTCAGATTATCATCTGCGTTCACTATCTATATCTTATACACACAAATACAACTAGACATCTCACACACATCTATTGACTCTCCATCATCTTTGCAGTCAAAACAAAAACAAAAAAGAACATTGCAACCACATGTTGACAAACCTGCAATCTCATATTAGTTCAGCCATCTTCTTCAGCGATAGCGGCATGCATAATACCCTAGTCACCGAAACAGAGAGGTGATAGATCGTTCCGGCTCCAAATACAGAAGCTGAAGTTGGAGATCTGTACTGCTGTGAGTTGCAGTACTGTAGTGTGGAGGGGGTTGATGCCTATTGGACGGCCTGAAGGCGTCTATGAAGCGTAATTAACAAAGAGCCACAACTGCCTTGATTTACGGGCAGCTTGCTGCAGTGGCAGGGTGGAGACGGCACAGGGCACGACAGAATGTGCTGACGCCCAGGTGCGGCGCGCTGCCTCGAATGTAGGAACACAGCGAGCCACAGAATCAATTCCCGACAAAGTTATACTGTTGTTGGCCACGCTTTACTGGTCGTTTTAGTCCGACCTCTCCATGGTTTTCTGTCGCCTTGTTGTCTCTGTAGACTTGTACCAAGGGAGAAAGGAGAGGATGTCGTTTGGCGGCCGGTATCCTCTTTCTACAACGAAAATTTGACGCATATATTAAATGGGCTTCAGGGAAACGTCTCGGCTCCACTTCTCTTCAACATCTATACCAACGACCAGCCATTGACCCCAAGCACAAGGAGATTCTTATAGGAAGATGACCTAGCCATTGCTAGGCAGAGCTCATGCTTTGAAAGAATGGCAAGAAACCTGACAACACCACTTAGAACACTGTCAAGCTACTACAATCGGAACCAACTCTGACCAAACCCTTCGAAGACACAAATGTGTGCCTTTCATTTAAGGATCAGGGAAGCTAATCGTGAGCTACATATTGCATGGTCAGGCATCCAACTCCAGCACCATCACGCACCTAAATACTTGGGAGTCACTCTCGATAGAACTCTGACATTCAAAACTCGCTGCAAGAACACCAAAATGAAAATCTCTGCTCGAAAAAACCTAATTCGCAAGCTAGCGGGGACACAGTGGGGATCACATCCACAAACTATTCGCTGTTCTGCAATGGCATTGTGCTTTTCTACTGCTGAATGTGCTTCTCCATTCTGGTACAGGTCATCTCATGCCAGACAAGTAGACATTGCTCTTAACGAAACCTGCAGGTTGATCACAGGTTGCTTACGACCTATCCCAACTGATAAGCTCTACTGCCTGGCTGGAACAGCGCCACCATGGATACGCAGAACAGTGGCTGCCAACAAGGAGAGACTGAAAGTGGAACAGGACAGTGCCCATCCACCGCACGGACGTAATCCACCACAGCAACGGCTGAGATCGCGAAAGAGCTTCCTGAGAACATCCGAGAAGCTCACCATTCCACCATAGAAGGCAAGGCTGGAGTTATGGAAGAAGTCGACGCCTCATCTGTAGACGCCAGAAGCTGAAGAACTACCACCTGGACACAACGAGAGCTGGCTGTTGTGGAAATCTTTAAACAGATTACGATCAGGAGTTGGACGATCCAGAGACAACCTGAAGAGATGGGGCTTCATAACAGAAGATACGTCCTGTGATTGTGGACAAGAACAAACAACAAGCCACATGCTGCATCCTGCACGAAGATTGATCTCCTGCAAGCCACTCCAAGCGCCTTGGAGGTTGCAAAGTACTGGGCACATGTAATATAAATACAATTTGTGTGTATATATGTACATATTTATTGATGTGTATGGCTACTGTAAATTTGTATGTTTCTGATTCGAGAATAATAATAGCATTTATACACACGGTTTATGCACCGTACCCCAAACGCACCATCATTGTATAGACGTTCCGAGAAGTGTAAATTTTTGTTTCACATATAGAGATGAAATCTTGTTTTTTTTTCGTGACGAGTCAAGCGCACAGAGGCCACTTACAACTCTTGTTTCAATGCCTTCAGGAGTACGGTGCCTCCTAATTTCAGACAAATGCACATTAAGGAAGCCATACTTTTACTTTCGGAATACAGAGTGGTGGCAGAGGGAATCAAACCTTTCTCCAGTCGTGTGCAGGCAATTCCGTTAGCCCAGACATAAAACTTATCAAGAGTTACAACGTCTTTGGGTATGATAAACTTTTATCAATAACACTTCCCCAAATCCAGGCACCAACCAATTTCCATTCTAGTGGGTGACAACGACACTGACAAACACAACGTTTCATGGAAACTAAAGTGCGCGTCATTTAAGTTGGCGGCCGAGTTTAGGTTCGTTCTGCGCATCTGACGTCACAAAACACAGTCAGCCAATGAACAGAGAACGACGTTGCCAGATCTCGACTGCAGTGCAGAGCAAAGACGAGTGTCTCCAGTTTTAGAAACGTTCAGTCATAAATAAAGTAATAGAACAAAAGCAATGTCTTTATAGCAGACTTTCTTTTATAGAAAGTTTGGAAAAAAATTCTTTATACCAACTGCTTCATATTCTATTAATTAATTAAACCAAATAAGCAATAAGACTCCTAATTCAGGCGATAGCAAGGAAAGGTGTTTGTATCAATCTCACGAACTGCTGTTTCGCAATAAAGAACAGGCGTAATTGTTTATTTCCTATTGTACTTCGACGAAGCATGAGTAATTCATAGTCATACCAACAGTGTTTGTCAGTATTTTGCGTCACATGTTAGAGTCCTCATGGAGTTTTGCATCTCTGTGAGCTACGTTAGCGGAACCGGTAAGGTGTTGGGCTACATAGCGAAAGGTGAGGGGTTCAACTCTCCTGGGGTGCATAATATTTTCTTTATTTAAAAACAATATCGAAGTGTCTTACTTCACGAATTTTATTCGTTTGAATGCAGTTTTTTGAAATTTCTAGTGCTTTGTCTCTTCATTAACCCTTTCGCTGCTGCAGACACGTGCTCCCCGCATTCCGCGCTGTGCGCGATTTTGTCATCACTGCACTGCTCGCCTGTGCAGAGACATAATGTTCCCACTGCTTTGACACACTTATTCGATTTCACAAAAACTATTTGGCCCAAAAATTTAATTTTTAAACATGTTCTTGACTGATACCTTCCCCCCATAAATGACTACATTTTGTTTCGATGTTCAACGCAGTTATTGTGCAGTGTTAAATGTAGTTAGCCATTGCACGAAATTTTGAAGAGTTTGCAGAGGTAAAAGTCCATAGCGTATACTTTCCGTATGGTCGATTTTAGTTGCCACAATGTTGAGAATGAAATGTGGACAAGATACCTAAATTTCATATAAAATTTACTGTATAACAATATCTCATTTAATTTAAGTACCACATAGGTGTCGTATGTAATATTGAGAAATATTCCGTCTTTCGCGACTGTAATAAAAGTTTTATTTACAACAGGCGCGTTTGACTTTATTTTAAAGCACTTCAATCAATGAAAGGTATGGCACATACACAATGGTACTCATGTTCTCTTTCTTGTTTTTGTTCCACAGTCGCAGTTTTACCAATGGTATTGAAATATATTCCTCTTCTGCAACTGTAATAAGCGACTTATTTAGACCAGACGCGTTTCTCTCTTTTGAAGCATCTTCAGTGGACAGTATTTTGTCTCCTCCATTGCCAAGTCACCTTTCGTAGTTTTGTGCTGCGGTAACACAATATTCAACGTTTGTGTCGGCTGATCAGTGTTTTAGCAAATAAATGTTGCTTGTGTGTGCCACACTCAAAAATTATATTTGACATGGCTCAGAGCACTTCACTGATAGACGGTATATTCAAGTCGTAATGTTTTTGTAAGTCCACAGTTTTGTTTATTTTGTCTACGTCCTTTTGATTGAATGAAGTGCTTTAAAATAAAGCCAGACGTGCCCGGTATAAATAAAACTTTTGTTACAGTCACGAAAGATGGAATATTTCTCAATATTACATACGACACCTATGTGGTACTTAAATTAAATGAGATGTTGTTATACAGTAAATTTTATATGAAATTTAGGTATCTTGTCCACATTTCATTCTCAACATTGTGGCAACTAAAGTCGACCATACAGAAAGTATACTCTATGGACTTTACCTCTGCAAACTCTTCAAAATTTGGTGCAATGGTTTACTACATTTAATGCTGCATAATAACTGCGTTGAACATCGAAACAAAATTAAGTCGTTCATGGGGGCAAGGTATCAGTCAAGAAGATTTGTAAAAATCAAATTTTTGGGCCAAATAGTTTTTGTGGAATCGAATGATAAGAGTGTCAAAGCAGTCGAACACCATGTGTCTGCACAGGCGAGCAGTGCAGTGACAAAATCGTGCACAGCGCGGAATGCAGGGAGCACGTCTTTGTAGCAACGAAAGGGTTAATGCGGCCGTGGTGGCTTTACTTCATGAACTGCGCGCTCCCCCCTAAACGTAAGCTTGCGAACTATGCTATACTATGGCGGTGCTTCTCTTGGCGCGTGCGTCGTGCACAACTGGCAACGCAGCAATCTCCCGCGTCTGGGCGGGCATGCGCGAGCCGCCAAGATAAAAGAATTGAACTATAACGATGATGGAAGCCTCTAATACATTAAAGCGGCATTGGCAATGGCTACCTTACTCTCTCACCCATGTCATACTGTACAATCAGCCTTGACAAACACGCAAGCCTAACAGCCATTGTCACAGCGTTGCAAGTGTGCAGTCCTAAAGCACACCGACCAGCACAGCTAAGCGAAACGGCACCAAGAAGGCACAGGCCCGCGCGCCAGTGGAAAGAGCGGATAGCACCACACCTCCAGGAAGACAGAGTTCAACGCCACCTGTCAACACTGACATAACCAACCGCCTTCGCTGGTCGGGCACAATATGGTCGCTCGCTCGTCGGCTACAGTTCGGTCGCAGAATTCGTGAGCATCAGTACTGGGAACAGGAAGACCACACTTAGCCTGCTTTCGCCGAGTAGTAATAGTGGGTAAAGTAATTGCATGTAGGAGGCACAGTATTCACATCAAGCCACTTCATAACGAGAAGTTAAGCTTTTTTTATTTCCTTTTCAGAAATAAAGAATTGTATTAATCTGTAAATATTTTGTGCAGATCATTCTGGGTTCCTGCCACCAGCCATCGCAACTTCTTCTCTTCTCGTTTGTGTCGGTGCTGACTCCTACACTAGCCGACACAAAAGAAAGACAAGGTATCGGAAACTTGGTAATCATTAGCGTGTATTTCATGCGAACTTACACCGTTTAAGAGTCCGCCTGCTTAGCTGAGTGGTAACGTGCTTGCCTATCACGCAGCAGGCTCAGGTTCGATTCTTGCCTGGTTTGGAGACTTTCTCCGCCTGTGCACTGGGTGTTGTGTTGTTCTCATCATCACTGACTCGCACGTCGCCCAACGTGGCATCGCCTGAAATAAGCACCGCCCTCTCATCACTTTCTTCCAGAAAATTAATGAGCAAAGCCCGCCTTACCGCCGGCCGTGGTGGCCAAGCGGTTCTAGGCGCTTCAGCCTGGAACTGCGCGACCGCTACGGTCGCAGGTTCGAATCCTGCCTCGGGCATGGATGTGTGTGATGTCCTTAGGTTAGTTAGGTTTAAGTAGTTCTACGTTCTATGGGACTGATGACCTCAGATGTTAAGTCCCATAGTGCTCAGAGCCATTTGAACCATTTTGAACCCGCCTTACCACGTAAGACACCCGATCATATGGCGCAGTTTGCGACGGACATTCGCCTTATAAGCGGCTTCAAGAAACATTGTCACAGACCGTCTCTCACCGGCAGGCAATGCAGTCAGTGGACTGTCACGGCTAGCCATCGCGAAAACTCAGCGCACGGATCCAGCGTTACAAATGTCGTTACATAGTGGTTGCACGATTTACAGACTAAAGGAGATCTTCGTCCGAGCAATGCAGATCATGATATGGTGTGACACCACCAAATGTTAAAAGTGCTCATACATTCCCACAAAAATATATTCCAAGCTGTTAATTGATGTCCCAGCCTGAGGTTCGGCTTCTGAAGCGCTGCAGCTCAGGAGCCGACAAACAATGCCACCAGCTGACAAGAGCTTGTTTGCACTGTCGACAAAAGGACGTCGTTCCACACTCTTTCGCATCTATTGCAGACCTATTGACGATATAGTTTCTCCACAACAAGTACAATACATTTGTGCCTGGACCTTCTAGGACCACTTCGTGCTCCATTGGGTACAAGTAGTTGTTAGCAATGATACACTGTACTATGTGTAGGCCATAAGCTACGCCAAATACCGATACTTTAGCAGAAACGATGGCCATAGAATTCGTTCTCAACTGGATCACCAGATTCGTAGGTCCGTCCACGGATGACAGTCGACAATCTCACTGCTCATTTTTCCAGATTTGCAAGATACTGTGTGGGATCTCATATCTCAAATAATGACAGAACGACTGCGCAGAAGAATCAAAGCAGCGCTTATCTGCCACCAAAGGACCCGGAGCGATGCCTGGGCTGCCGTATTATAGGGTTTAGCCCCGCAGTAGCTACGCCGTGTTTCGTACCACTAGTAGTTGCTGCAGTGTGTCAGTCCAGCAGGAGGTAAGTATAGATTTACAAATAAAAATCAACAAAGCAATTATTAATAAATAATTTATTATGTTTAAAATTTAACGGGTGTTAGGACCCACATATGCTCTGAAATTAACTAATAACGTGGCAGGTGCAGAAAATCCCTCTGTCATGTACAACTGACTGGGTTGTTAGCAGCATGAATTAATGAAAAATTGTTACCTCCAACATTCAGGAAAAAGGCCTTGCGCATTTGTATGCTGCATCTAACTTGTCAAACGTCAATACTTCCTTTCGTCTTCTTAAACTTGATTATCATTTCTGATTTCCCCGTCTCTTCTTCAGTACTGTGGTCAAGAAGGAGACATGATACAAGAATAGTTATTGGGCCTTATGAATGTGTGTACAAGATTTTCTGAAAGAAAACGTATTTGAACCCTCTGGATGCCTTCTTGGCTTCGTGAATTCAAGTGACAATTCCATTACGGAAAAACTACATAAACGGAAGAATTAACTATCGCGTAACTAACAGAATAATTTAATTAACATAAAGTAATACTGCAGTATTAATAAACCCCGTGAGACTAAATAATAAGAAACCCAGTGAGAATAAACTATAATATGCCTATGGCGCCTTCCCTTTTATTATTTGTCCTAAAACTAATACCGTGCGGTTCTAGGCGCTCGAGTCCGGAGCTGCGCTGTTGCTACGGTCGCAGGTTCGAATCCTGCCTCGGGCATGGGTGTATGTGATGTCCTTAGGTTCGTTAGGTTTAAGTAATTCTAAGTTCTAGGGGACTGATGACCACAGCAGTTGAGTCCCATAGTGCTCAGAGCCATTTGAACCAAAACTAATAGTGCAGTACATATGAAACACCATTGTTGGCGCAGGGTTGTCAGACTGAACTTGTTTGACATTCCAACACCGCTGCTCTAGCCCAAATGAAACAAAGGAGTAACATAGTACTATTGATTCCGGGAAGGTACACGGCTCATGTGATTCCTAGGCTAAAGAGATCAACTGGAAAGGGAAAATACATTTATACAGGCTATCAGTCCACGTGCGACTATTGGAGGGTTCAGGACGGCTGTACAAACAGATATTGACCTGGCCCCCAAGCCAGTTAGTCTATGGACAAAAAATACGCGCTCCCAAAGACCTCACAAAGAGCTAAGAAGTGACAACCCTCACCGGCAATGTACTGCACAAGTTCACACTGCCACTGGAGCATAGAGTGCAGTGACCCATTACAGGAGCATCTGTCCGTCACGACATCGATCAAATATTTATGCACAAAAAATGTTCCTGCATTTGGTTACGTATTTATGCAGTCAAGCCATCTGTATTTCACCCTTACGCTGCGCCGTATTGGGTATTCCAACACTACAGATTTTACCTCCCTTGCATTATCATTCACACCTTCTACTGATCCAACACTCATAGAATCACCACCTCGCGCAGTCCGATCCACATTCGTATCGCTTCCGTTCTCCTCTAAGTCGTCCATTGATCTTAACATAAAAACCCTTTGTAACATAATGACACACACTGATTACAAAAAATTAATCACACTCCTAAAACATACACTTAACAATACAACAGGCATGGTGGTTGGGAAATCAAATCAATACCTGATACTAGTACATTCACAATGTCTTATCTACGACAAGTATAGGAATGAGTTGTACTACTAGTCAACGACACTACGCAATTACCTCAAATAATCAGCCAAGTCGTTGGATAACGATTACAGTACCTTGTTCCTGCACTCGTGTTCACGTTCGAGGTTGTCCAGTCAACCTCGTTCATAACCTGGTAGTCCACTTAAACACTGGTATTCTCAGCACATGGAACAGATAAAGGTCACACACAAACACAATTAGTCACTGTTATTAATTCCAACAAATGTTATTGTAACACACACATAAGATTACAATAACTTGGTTCACGTACCTTTTCAATTTATTGATTATCTGGTCCTCAGACAGGCAGGTTTAACTCAAAGTTTGGCACCACTGTTAGTGAATTATCTTCTCACAGATAACTCGTTCCTTCTTCTGTTTCTTCTTTACCTTGCCGGTTTAATGCCGTCTTCTCCTTTTTTCGAGCCCCACGTTGGGCGCCATTTTGAAGCATCCCCAACTCTCTTGTGGTTCCCTTTTTAGGTATTCCACGTCAACGTCTGCTCGCAGATACGTATCTTCGGTAGGTTTTCCGGCTGTACTTCCCGACGTGACAGCGACGACTTTCCGATGAGGTGCGGGCCTTGTGTTTTGCTATTACTGCGAGTCTTGTAAATATCGCTTTTATTTAATAATTTGCCCGGCTAAAACTCTCCCCGGCTCTACGTCCAGATTCGCAACTAACGGCACACGACACTTTCAAAAGTCCACACGTTAATATCTGAATACCGGTACTTCTGAATTCACTCGTATCAGCAGATAATTTGAGTTTCTGTCGTCTACATGTCCGTAAAGTTCCAATCTAGCACTAAAGTCCTAAAATCCCCTCAATACTCCGTTGCTACCAACAGTCAGAGATCGTACACTATATCACTTTTAATCTCCGTAATATTCTAACAGTTGATCTTGAATCTTAACACGATAAAGTCCAATCTGACTATTGTATCGCTGACTGACACGGGTTACCCGCCCTTTAACGAAACAATCAAGGAAAAAAGGCGGCAATAATGAAAATCAGTCCTTTTTATAGGTTTTTCATCGCAAGAGTTTAAGTCACTGCCTTCTCCATGACGGAGCTTCCGTGGCTTTGCTGTACTTAGACGTTAAACTACTTGCTGATACACTATAATTTTGATCTGCAATTACCGAACTCTGATTCTACACTATTTTCCCCTCTAAAAATTATATTCTTAATTTTAAATTATTATTTCTATAGCTTTTATCACTGTAAACTGAACACTACAAAAATTACCGGTGTTCTCCTAGTGATTCCAATTTTTTGAAACTTCAAAAATCTTGTTGTAATACTGAAGTGTGGCCAGTACAAATAGTTAGTGCTAAAGCGTGAAAACTGAGGTTGGATAACTCTATTTTCCGAAAGTTGTCTGTTTTCAAGGGCTAGAAGCAGATAAAGGCATATTACGTAAATACAGGTAGGAGATCAGTTACTTCATACTTTCATCATAAATTATAAATGAATTGATACGTTTTTAAATTATTACTGTTACCATAATTTCTTTCCTCTATTATTACAAGGAAATGGCAGACAAATCTTCAGTGTTTTAAAGCAAATAAAGCATTCTGCTTCATAAATACCGTGCCTTATAAGATATTTCCAGACTAGGGTTGGTGCCATTCTGCAACACATCGGGTCTCTGGCGAGGACAGCAAGAAACTATCGTAGGGCCCAAGTGGGCGGTAGTCTTTTACTTTGCACGTACATGTAAATCAATTATCAGGACACGTCACGCAGCAGCAGATACAGTACACCTATCGTCCCAGCAACGCTGTAACGATTCTTGTGTCTCATGTTTCTTGCACGTTTCTCGTTTCTGTTGACACTGTTACTAAAATAGTTTTTCCCATTTTTTGTAACTGCCCAATATTTCAATGCAATGGAAAGTTTATGAATGGGCATTGTAATTTTAAAAGAAGATTGCTCAAAAACAAAACAATTTATCACTATTGCTATGGTAAATTTATAAACAGTTCTTTTTATCCCGTTATTACTAAAAAATAACAGAAACTGTTACAACCGAAACGAAACGAATGCCGAAACATATTGGTTATTCAGAATTAAAATTGTGGTACTACGGTTTTTCACTTTCAAAGACGTAAATACCGGGCACCCGACTCTTTCGCCCAACACGAACGTACACTGAGTTGAAGACAGTTATGCAAATATACCGATTGCGGTTGTATCACGTGCAAAAGCTGTAAAGTGACAGATCGTTGGCGGATCTGTCATTTGTACTTAGATGGTTCATGCGAAAAGTTTTTGGCGCACGACGGGAAGAAACAAACTTTGAACGCGGAATGGTAGTTGGAGATAGACATATGGGCCATCCTGTTTCGGAAATCGTGAGGCAGTCCAGTATTCCAGACATATGGGCCATCCTATTTCGGAAATCGTGAGGCAGTCCAGTATTCCAAGGTCCATATGTTCAGAGTGTGCCGGGGATACCGCATTTCAAGCATCACTCCACGGACAGCGCAGGGGACGACGGCCTTCACTTAACAATCGACAGCAGCGGCGCTTGCGCAGTGTTTGCAGTGCTGAAAGACCGCATACATCAAAGTGGAACTACGGTGAACGTATCCGTTACGACAGTGTGGCCAAATATGGTGTTAAGCGGCTATGGTAGCAGACAACCGACATGAGCGACCTTTGCTACCAGCACGACATCGTCTGCAGCGCCTCCGCTGGGCTCGAGATCATATGGGTTGGACCCTAGACGATTGAAAATTACGATCTGGTCAGGTAAGTACAGATTTCGGTTGTTGAGACTGTCAGTATGGTCAGAGTTTGGCGCAGACCCCACGAAGCCATGGGCACAAGTTGTTAACAAAGCAATTCATAAGCTGTTGGTAGCTGTATTTATATGGAACTGACTGTGTCCACTGGTCCAACTGAACCGATTATTGACTGGAAATAGTTATGTCCGGCTACTTGGAGACCATTTCCAGCGATTCGGTGACATGTTCCCGAACAGTGGAATTTTTCTGGATGACAATGCGCCATGTCACCTGGTGATTCGGTGACATCATGTTTCCGAACAGTGGAATTTTTGTGGATGACATTGCGCCATGTCACCTGGCTAATTATTCGCGACCGGTTTAGAGAACATTCTAGACGATTCGATCGAATGATTTGGCCACCCAGATCGACCGACATGAATCCGATCAAACATTTATGGAATATAATCGAGAGGTCAGTTCGTGCACAAAATCCTGCACTGGCGACACTTTTGCAATCATGACGCATATAGAGGCAGCAGAGCTCTGTGAGTTTACAGTCTAACGACTTTTTGAATCCATGCCACGGCGAGATGCTGCATAACGCCGGGCAGAAGTTGAGACACGGTATTAGGAAGTGTTCTGTGAATTTCGTCACCTCACTATATGTACGATGGACACACCTGAGCAGTAGTAAAAATTGCTGTTTCGAAAAGCGCGCCGCAATGCGCAATGTAAAGCAGTCTCCCTCCGTTGCTGGCGATGGCGCCGCTCTGGCAATCGCAGCTTTGGTGTCTCCCTCTGGTGGGAAAGGGGAAAAGCTGCCTTTCACGTGCATTTAAGGGACGTTATGAGCTTCGCAGTCGGTCAGTCTGTCAGAGTCTGGTCAGGTGGTCAGCCGGGTCTGTGTGGGGCAGTCAGTGTCCGTCTGTCGTACGGAGTGCTAGTATGTGTTAGGCCGCCAGTCTGCTCGAGTTTGGTCAGGCAACGGGCATTGGCGGTTGGATCGATCCGTTGTTCGGTCGCGCACTGAGACACCAGATGACTTGTCCGCCTGGAGCGTCGGCGCATGTGAGGTGGCCACGTCAGTCCAGCGGGCCGCGCCGTATAGCGAGGCGTAGTGGCTTCGTGGCCGGCACGAGAGCGACAGGAGCCAACCTACATCAGCGTGGCCGGTACCAGTTGCGACGCCGTGAGACGAGAGATCGGCGCGCCTTCCTGCGTCCGTTGAAGCGGCTGGCAGTGGACGGTTCGCGAGAGCGTTGGGGGTGCTGCGCCAGGTCTTCGCCAGACATGACAGTTTACTGGAAATATGTTGTTTCAGTTACTTGTTAAATTCTACTTGTTTTCTTGGTCAGTCTCTCGTCCCCCAGCTTGCTCGTTTGTCTCTCGTCCACATTTGTTAGGCAGTTAGTTTCTGTCTGTCTGTCGGTCTGCCGCACATTAATAGCTGCCTCTGTCATGTTTGGCGGATTCGGTGTTAACGGATTTATAGAATTAAGGTGAAGGCCTAATTTCTGAAATATGTTTTTATCTTGCCAATCATCTTGCGAGGCGGTATATGTGTAATGTAAAGCATGTTGTACACTTTATGTAAGTCTGAATTTCATGGGTTTTATTTAAATAGTCATTTTTATAAAGTTGCCACCCTTCCACCGTAAGAGCCCTTTTTAAAAACAAATTGCACTTTTGGTGGCAAATAATTGTACCATTTCCATCTCTCTTACGAAGTGCATAGTTAATATGTTTGTGTGAGTTGTTAAAATTTTTAGTTTAAAGTAATCTGGTGTGTTGCAGATTTGCACCAGTGTAGTTTTTCAGAGGTGAGCGGTCGTGACTACGGCCGTGTTGAAAGGGAGCGGAAGTTTCTCAGCCCGAAGGCTCCTAAAAATTTGTTATCCTGCCTCTGAATAATTGTAACTTGATATTTAGAGGGTGCTTTCTGATTGGAATACTAAATCTGTTTTGAAAAGGCTTTTAGGAATAAAATTCACATTTGTTAAAGGTAATTTTATATTCCATCAGTTACTTCCTGGCAACTACTTCCACGCCCACCTAGTGTGATTAAATGTGTTAGTGTTCTTGGTGAATCGCTAGCAAATAAATTCTTTAAGAAAAGATTTTGAAAGTCTAAATTCACGGTTCAACACCCAGCGGAACTCAGCCAGCCCCTTCGTCGTCACCGCCGGCATCCACCTCCTACAGCGAAGTTCCAACTAACGTCGAAACCTTCCTGAGGTCTGTTCATTCGAGCAGGGGATGAGTACGTCCAAGATTCCCTTCCATTCCATTCCGTAAACTGACTCTTCAGAAATAACCGAGTGGCCCAGGTGCTGTCCTGCATTGGCAGAGGCCATAGTGCAGCTAATAAGACCGCTTCAGAGCAGAGATAGTCCAGCTGTGCTCCGCTCTTGGCAGCGTCGCAAGAGTGGAAAGTTTCTTTTTGATCTCAGAACGGCAATGTGGATTGTGACTCTGTGGCAACAACATATGTTTTGAATACGTCTCTCATACAGTGCTATTTCAATAAAATCTTTTGTATTGTTCTTATTTATCTGTCTCTCGCCAAAATGAGTTACTACAACGTTATAAGGTAGGAGGCGGCGATAGAAGAGAAATAACAACAGAACAAGAGAAATAATAACAAATGCATCGTGTACGAACAGTGAACTGCCTCAACATTTACCCACACATTGCTTTACTTATGCTAATGAGGGTACTATTAAATTATTAGAAATTAGGAATTTTCTGTATGTAACAGGGACTATATAAATGTAATAAGCTAGCTTCTTAAGAAGAGATTTACCAGTGGAAGGTATTGCAACTTAAACGAAAACATTCTCTGATGCAGCTAAAACAGACAAGTTTCTCGCAGCCGAAACATTGATGTAACAATATATATTCATGCTGCATAAGCGTCTGTATGTTATGTGTTTGGCAAGTAATTTCATAGTGGTTTTTTCATTCAAAACGTTGATACTAGATCGTTAAGGACTGAATAATCTCTTGTTATTGCATAATCGGACTGTCGAGATCAACGTTTAATGCTGATCGCCGTAAGCTTATTGACACTAGTGCTTACTAATTTAAGTTATAATTACAGCACTGAAGATGGTCACTAAGTGACCGAAAATCGATTTTGCGATAATAAACAAAAATATACGACCAATGCTGTCTCTCCTTCCAAGTATACCCATTATCTGGTCGTAGTGCACAGGACACTATGGAGTGGCCAATCAATAAACCTTGGTACTAGATCGTTAAAGTCTGAATAATCTCTTATTATTGCATAATCGGACTGTCGAGATCAACGTTTAATGCTGATGTATGAATTGGTAGTACACGGTATGTGCTAGTAAATTAAAATCATAAATAGATGTAAGTGTTACGGTACTGTGATTTCTTAAGTGCCATTAACTCCAGACCCAACAACTTAATATTAATTTACACACGTGGCCACTTCATGTATACCAGTTAGTTAAAGTTTACCTTTAAGCTTCTGCAAAGTACTTGTGGCGTGTTTGAACGAATTAATGACCGTATATCCTCTCAGTCTACGCGTAAGAAAGGGAAGGCACTGCTACATCACAGTTGGTTATCCTAAACATGTTAGATTTCATTATCTTTCTGTGAGTACAAGAGAGTGTAGTTTGGCCAGCATTAGATTAAACAATGAGCGGATGCAAAAGATTCAGTTTACTTGTGGAAAGATGAGAGGTTACTGAAGAAGCAGCTTATTCGAATACAACACTTTACTAAAAAGAATGTTGCTGTGTTTTAGTGAATGGTGAAGATTCAGCAGTTGTAGCAGAAGAAGTAAATTTAATATACGTTTCAACGTGGCGTAGGATAAACAGAAATTCTCAGTTTCAAATGCGTGACAATGATAGCTGCGCTGCATAGTGCGTTTTTTTAGTTGCCTGCCAGAAATGTTTGATTTTACCTTTTTCTCCAGTGAATGATAATGATATTCAAAAAATGGTTCAAATGCCTCTGAGCACTATGGTACTTAACATCTGAGGTCATCAGTCCCCTAGAACTTAGAACTACTTAAACCTAACTAACCTAAGGACATCACACACATCCATGCCCGAGGCAGGATTCGAACCTGCAACCGTAGCGGTCGCGCGGTTCCTGACTGAAGCGCCTAGAACCACTCGGCCACACCGGCCGGCTTTTCAGCAGTGCTATTGTGAAATTACTAACTGAATACTAATAGTAATTCTGCCCAAACATCCACATAATCAGAAAAGAGTTTCCCTTCCATATTTGCTAAAAGGTGGCTATGGCACACATGCTAATTACACACTTGGCAGGTCGCACTAAAACAGAAATGTTACAACACAATGTATGTAAATCGATATGTAAATATTCTTTTGTAGTAAATTATAAATCTGCGAAATATCTCCACCGATTTATCTGTAATTTTTACACAAGACAGGGAAGTGCTTTATGTCAATGGGAGACGCCATGCAAGTGGTTGCACATATGTCGTTGCGGCCTCTCGCGGTATTTATTGTGTACCACTTGTTTGTTACACAAGAAGAACATAACAAATGTATTACATGAATTTAATGCCATAAAAGGTGCTGACTATAGCAATGACGCGCAATATTGTAAGATTAATAACTTGAGCTGAGACAGGTGGAGAAACTTTATTTATAATGTAGTGTGTAGACTACGTCATGGAAAAATTGTTTATGAAGGGAGTATTAGCGAATTCAGTCTGTTCGCTGAGTAAATGGTTAGGAAAACTGCGTGACTAAATGGTTAGGGAAATTGTGTGTGTGTGTGTGTGTGTGTGTGTGTGTGTGTGTGTGTGTGTGTTTGATTGTCTGAGGTGTTGTTGCAAATATCATTGGGACACATTTGAAACTATTTCTGTTTACCCTAGGAGGCACATCTGTACATCATTGTACCAACATTTTTGACAAAAACATGTAAACCGTCTAACGATGAATAAGTATATTCTAAATAGGAGACAGTATTTTTGCAATAAAGTACACTAAAATCAAGCAGTGACTGGTTTCTGTTGTGTATTTTTGCAATAAAGTACACTAAAATCAAACAGTGACTGGTTACTGTTGTGTTTTATAGATGTACTGTATCGAAAACCATGGCTCTCAAATAATGACTTCATTCCAAAAAATAGCATTGCTGGTGAAATGTGGCCTCAGAAACAAACACGAAATACTGATCGATGAAAGAAAAAGAATGTCTTATGCTCGTACGTCCTGGGTTTCTTTTATTAAAGAGGCTGTAGAAATTAGACTGTGAGACAGTAACTTCTACTGGGACAGCGTTTTAATCTTATTGGTGCACGAAAGGAAGCGCTCGACACTGAGAAGAAACTAGAAAGGCGCCGAATTGTTTATGCTTTGACAAAAGCGGCGGCACCATTAGCGCAGACGTTGACACCATCTATGGCAGCGTGACGTAATGGTGCCGTACGCGGACATATCACAAGCTATACGAGTGATATGTAAAACAGCTGCAGCAACGGCTGCTGACGAAGGTTGTAGTAGTAATCTTCGAAAATTTGATCTTTTACCCAGAATTGAAGTGGCAAGAAGTTCGCAAATGTTTTACATCTACATCTACATCCATACTCCGCAAGCCGCCTGACGCTGTGTGGCGGAGGGTACCCTGAGTACCTCTATCGGTTCTCTCTTCTATTCCAGTCTCGTATTGTTCGTGGAAAGAAGGACTGTCGGTATGCTTCTGTGTGGGCTCTAATCTCTGTGATTTTATCCTCATAGTCTCTTCGCGAGATATACGTAGGAGGGAGCAATATACTGCTTCACTCTTCGGTGAAGGAATGTTCTTGAAACTTTAACAAAAGCCCGTACCGAGCTACTGAGCGTCTCTCCTGCAGAGTCTTCCACTGGAGTTTATCTATCATCTCCGTAACGCTTTCGCGATTATTAAATGATCCTGTAACGGAGCGCGCTGCTCTCCGTTGGATCTTCTCTGTCACTTCTATCAGTCCTACCTGGTACGGATCCCACACTGTTGAGCAGTATTCAAGCAGTGGGCGAACAAGCGTACTGTAACCTACTTCCTTCGTTTTCGGATTGCATTTCCTTAGGATTCTTCCAATGAATCTCAGTCTGGCATCCGCTTTACCGACGATCAACTTTATATGATCATTCCATTTTAAATCACTCCTAATGCGTACTCCCAGATGATTTATGGAATTAACTGCTTCCAGTTGCTGACCTGCTATTTTGTAGTTAAATGATAAGGGAACCATCTTTCTATGTATTCGCAGCACATTACACTTGTCTACATTGAGACTCAATTGCCACTCCCTGCACCATGCGTCTATTCGCTGAAGATCCTCCTGCATTTCAGTACAATTTTCCATTGTTACAACCTCTCGATACACCACAGCATCATCTGCAAAAAGCCTCAGTGAACTTCTGATGTCATCCACAAGGTCATTTATGTATATTGCGAACAGCAACGGTCCTACGACACTCCCCTGTGGCACACCTGAAATCACTCTTACTTCGGAAGACTTCTATCCATTGAGAATGACATGCTGCGTTCTGTTATCTAGGAACTCTTCAAACCAATCACACAATTGGTCTGATAGTCCACATGCTCTTACTTTGTTCATTAAACGACTGTGGGGAACTGTATCGAACGCCTTGCGGAAGTCAAGAAACACGGCATCAACTTGGGAACCCGTGTCTATGGCCCTCTGAGTCTCGCGGACGAATAGTACGAGGTGAGTTTCACACGATCGTCTTTTTCGAAACCCATGCTGATTCCTACGGAGTAGATTTCTAGTCTCCAGAAAAGTCATTATACTCGAACATAATACGTGTTCCAAAATTCTACAACTGATCGACGTTAGAGATATAGGTCTATAGTTCTGTACATCTGTTCGACGTCCCTTCTTGAAAACGGGGATGACCTGTGCCCTTTTCCAATCCTTTGGAACGCTACGCTCTTCTAGAGACCTACGGTACACCGCTGCAAGAAGAGGGGCAAGTTCCTTCGCGTACTCTGTGTAAAATCGAACTGGTACCCCATCACGTCCAGCGGCCTTTCCTCTTTTGAGCGATTTTAATTGTTTCTCTATCCCTCTGTCGTCTATTTCGATATCCACCATTTTGTCATCTGTGCGACAATCTAGAGAAGGAACTACAGTGCAGTCTTCCTCTGTGAAACAGCTTTGGAAAAAGACATTTAGTATTTCGGCCTTTAGTCTGTCATCCTCTGTTTCAGTACCATTTTGGTCACAGAGTGTCTGGCCATTTTGTTTTGATCCACCTACCGCTTTGACATAAGACCAAAATTTCTTAGGATTTTCTGCCAAGTCAGTACATAGTATAGTGAGAACTGAACACCACTCTAATGCATGGGATCCAAACCAAAAAAATAAAAACAAAGAATAAACCAGCAACGGTTGTGCACCGAATACATCAAATCCATCGTCCCGAATAGCCGTCGATATTTAACAGTGTAGATGTCGGAATGACGATTATTATCGGCAACTGGAATCAGGATGGCAGCTGTAACTAGGTACCCAACTGCAGGTTGTGGAGATGGTGAGAGTTGATTAGCAGGGCGGCGTGTTCATGGATCCAGGTGGATGTCCGCTGATAAATCATAAAACTAGAAGACACGTTAGTTTATTTATTTCATCAGCTACAGCGACTGTGTTATGGCAGTTATAGGCCGGATTCGGACACCGGGCTTGACAACAGTAAACAGGCTGTGATGGAGCAGAGCCACGCCGTCAGCACTGTGATGGGTGAGGAAGTATAGCATCTGAATTCAGTCCGGGTTGTCAGGCAGCTATGCTGGCCTCTGCAGAAGTTGACCACATTGGCTAGCACAGATGCGTGGTCACGAGGAAACACTCAAGTGCCATAACCCGATGTCTGAGAAACTTCACTCAGTGGAAGAGAAGTCAAAATAAGCGAAAATCTGTTTCGGCTTATCTGTAGGTACTCCACCGCTCCTGAGAAAACGAAGCTTAAAGTTTTCTATGTAATTTAGATGCCTTCTAGTGCGCGATACTCTCGGTCGAAACGGTAGCACTTTGACTACAGTGATTGCCTCTCATTTCAGTGCCCCGTGTTCGAAACTTTATTTTCATTTATTTTATTTTTTTATGTGCCATCCATGTCCTTAGAAGGTTACAACTGAAAGTTTCTTACCAGTTTATGGGGTACATGGGTGTTATCTTAATTTTAAAATTACAACCGGGTTTCACCTTAAGTACCATACCTGTATTATACAGGGTGGTCCATTGATAGTGACCGGGCCAAATATCTCACGAAATAAGCATCAAACAAAAAAACTACAAAGAACGAAACTCGTCTAGCTTGAAGGGAGAAACCAGATGGCGCTATGGTTGGCCCGCTAGGTCAAACGGATATCAACTGCGTTTTTTAAATTGGATCCCACATTTTTATTACATATTCGTGTAGTACGTAAAGAAATATGAATATTTTAGTTGGACCACTTTTTTCGCTTTGTGGTAGATGGCGCTGTAATAGTCACCAACGTGTAAGTACGTGGTATCACGTAATATTCCGCCAGTGCGAACGGTATTTGCTTCGTAATGCATTACCCCTGTTAAAATGGACCGTTTACCAATTGCGGAAAAGGTCGATATCGTGTTGATGTATAGCTATTGTGATCAAAATGCCCTACGGGCGTGTGCTATGTATGCTGCTCGGTCTCCTGTACGACATCATCCACGTGTCCGGACCGTTCGCCGGATAGTTACGTTATTTAAGGAAACAGGAAGTGCTCAGCCAAATGTGAAACGTCAACCACGACCTGCAACAAATGATGATGCCCAAGTAGGTGTTTTAGCTGCTGTCGCGGCTAATCCGCACATGAGTAGCAGACAAATTGGGCAAAAATTGGGAATCTCTAAAACGTCGATGTTGAGAATGCTACATCAACATCGATTGCAACCGTACCATATTTCCATGCACCAGGAATTGCATGGCGACGACTTTGAACGTCTTGTACAGTTCTGCCACAGGGTACAAGAGAAATTACGCGACGATGACAGATTTCTTGCACGCGTTGTATTTAGCGACGAAGCGTCATTCACCAACAGCGGTAACGTTAAACCGGCATAAATGCACTATTGGGCAACGGTAAATCCACGATGGCTGCGACAAGTGGAACACCAGTGACCGTGGCGGGTTATTGTATGGTGTGGCATAATGGGAGGCATAATAATTGGCCCCCATTTTATCGATGGCAATCTAAATGGTGCAATGTATGCTGATTTCGTACGTAATGTTCTACCGATGTTAAAAGTTGAAGGATATTTGCTCTCGTGATGCACCGACAACGCCTGACAACATGCGTCAGCGCATTGTCAATGCATGTGCGAACATTACGGAAGGCGAACTACTCGCTGTTGAGAGGAATGTCGTTACGCGTATTGCCAAATGCATTGAGGTTGACGGACATTATTTTGAGCATTTATTGCATTAATTTGATATTTGCAGGTAATCACGCTGTAACAGCATGCGTTCTCAGAAATGATAAGTTCACAAAGGTACATGTATCACATTGGAGCAACCGAAATAAAATGTTCAACCTTAACCTACGTTCTTTATTTTAGTTCAAAAAACCTACCTGTTACCAAATGTTCGTCTAAAATTGTGTGCCATATGTTTGTGACTATTACAGCACCATCTATCAGAAAGCGAAAAAAGTGGTCCAACTAAAACATTCATATTTCTTTACCTAATACACGAATATATAATAAAAAATGGAGGTTCCTATTTAAGAAAACGCAGTTGATATCCGTTTGACCTATGGCAGCGCCATCTAGCAGGCCAACCATAGCGCCATCTGGTTTCCCCCTTCAAGCTAGACGAGTTTTGTTCTTTGTAGTTTTTCGTCTCACGCTTAATTCGTGAGATATTTTTCCCGGTCACGATCAATGGACCACCCTGTGTAATATACGTCTATATGGTATTTCCAAAGGTTACAGTCTTTTTAAATTCCCATATTCTTACATTTCATTCTTATATCAACTCTTATGTTAATTCTTATATTTTATTCATATGTTTATTGTTCAGGAAGATTTGGTGCATTCCCTTGGATGAAACCTATCGTAAAAACAAGCGAAAGAGGGAAAATTGGAACAGTATGAGCGAAAGCAGGTTTGCTACAGTTACACTTCTTCGCATGAACTCCACTTGGGAAAGAAATGTCGTTAACGTCGCTGAAGAATCCACGCGATGACAATAATAACGCGGCAAACCACGCGTAACGTATCACTTTACAGAAAAGTGGGGCCTGCAGTTGATTATCAGTAAATATGCACTACGTGAATTTCATCGAAAGCGGCTTCAGATAACTTTCTGATTCATTTACTTTTTTTTTAAATTCATTCGCGAGACATACAATTAGCAGACGAATAAGGTGGACGTTATTTCACTATGCACTGGAAAACATTCGTGTCGTAATCTTCTACGGACATGGGTAGATAAACGAAAAACAAAAATAAAAATAATAATAGGGTTTCGAACACGGAGCGCAAAAGTATGAAGCCGGAACGCTACCCCCTGTGCCACCACTTCGGTTGAAATGTTTACTAGATGAAAATCACACGAAGTATCTCGACAACTCTGACCGTCGTTCCATCAGAAACCGTCGAATATCTACAGATAACCGAGACACGTGTTCGCTTTTTTTACCCCTATTCTACCGAGACAACTTTCTGCGAAATCAGGTTATCGCACTTGTCGTATTCTCCTCGTCAGTGAAGGAAATACTCGAGGATGCTGCGATGAACCAAGGACTCCAGTATAGGCAGCAGTGACATTCGTCTGCAGTGGTAGAGCGTGCCGCGCAATACAACCCACTAGCAACAATGTGTTCAGGTAGGGACCACGCACCCCCAGGTAGGTGTACATACTCGTCATCCAGCAGGCAGCCCATCAGCTGGAAGGTGCCAGTTCGGCTCCCAGCGGCATCTGGCCTTAGGCGCAGCTCATAGCTCCCCAGCTAGCAGATCCACTTCAGCTCAGTGGCTAGCATCCATCTGTAGCTGACTGCAAGCGGAGACGGACACTGCATTGCTGAAGTGGGCGCTACTTATAGTGGCTCGTCTCACCCCTGTTTTGACAGCACATCATTCTGCATCTCTTAGGCCACAGCTGAGCTTGGGTGTGAAGCTTGGTCATGTGGTAATCTGATCGTGAGTGGTACAGTCTGTCTTCCATACTTTCGATGTGTCAGCTGCGTGACAGCCCTGCCTCCGGCATCGAGGCTTGAATATAAGCTAACATGGCCCAGTGGTGATTCTTGAAGCATCAGCACAGCCTGAAGTAGCTTCCTGTGAAAGAACGCCCTGTGGCTCCCGTCTGCCTCACTTCTCTAATGCTTCTTGCGTCAACCGACATTGACGTTTCCTGTTAACTCACTTACGGGTTTCAGCCACCGAGGAAAGAGGCTCAAAGTTTCACCATGTCTCCCTTTTAGGGATATCTGGTCCACCGGATTGCAGGGTGGCGATATCTCTGAAAATGGCTCAGTAACACATTTTACCTTTTACACGTATTTGTACGTTCCTTTCAGATTTCCTTTATGTCAACTGACGAGCACAACGTTCATTAGTTGTATACTTATTCAACAATAACTCTCTAAGTTGACCCATTCAGTCACTTCTTGCTACACAGGAAGTTCAGGTAGGCAGGCTGTTCTCTGCTCTAAACGGAAAATTTTAGGTTGCACAAAAAAAAAATCAGAACCATGAGTGCACGGAGGGTGAAACCCTTATTGCCACAACCTTGCGTCGTTGAACATCACGATATCGCTGCATTTACTGGACCATTACTTCTGCACTAATACATCCTTTTTGAGTTTCTATTAGCTGACTGAACCTACTATGTCTCCAAGCTACAGACGTTGATACAGTAAATCATCATGCAACAAACTATGAAACACGTATGTAACGTAGCAGCGATGGTGAGGCATGATAAAATCTTTGACCAGAGAGCCTTTTATCGTGGTTAGTCTGCGCTTGACCGCGCGAGTGTTACGTCCAGTACTCTAGTAGTCGTCGTGCAGTGCGCTCTGTCGGTAGCAGTAGCTCAGTTCAGTTGCGTCCAGTAGTCGGTCGGTAGTAGTCGGTCAGTAGTCGTCGTGCGAGCAGTCTGTCAGTGGGCAGTCTGTGAGCAGTGCAGTATGTCGGTAGTAATAGTCGAGTGCAGTTGTGTGTGAGGAGTCGGCGAGCGTCGACATGGCATTCTGGTCAAGATACAGGACGAGGTATATTATTTTTAAATGCGCTCAGCTAATAATGTAAATTAATTGTAAATAATTTGTGCAATAATCGCCCCAATAATAATTTTGATTTCAAAGCAATTTTTTACAAAAAAACCATTTAATTGAACCAATGATTTCCTTCCATTTCCCTTAAAGTAAAGTTTCAGTTAAATTTCAAAAAAAAAAAAAAAAAATTATTTGCAATGCATTTCCTCCAAGCAGTGGCCAACAATAAGAGCAGAAACCTGACATGCAGTTATACTGAGGTAAGAAATTAATTCTGATTTTTGCACAGGGCCAAAGACCGATATTTCGGTTTAATTGAGTTTAAATTGACACTGATGTTTCATTAGCGCTGAATTGTTTTTCATCATTTTCGTGACAGCTTATACTTTGAGTCAGATTGCGATTCTCATTTTTATTGTCATTAAATTTAATTGCTAGAGAGGTTACATTAGGCTCCCATTTCTATTAAATATTGTCATTTAAATTTCGGTGGAAAGGTTACACTTGGCTCCCATTTATTATTTCTGTCCTTTTAAATTTTTGTGGGGAGGTTACACTTGGCGACACCCAGTCCAGGATCGTATTTCGTTGAGAATCTTTTGAGCAACAGCAGATATCTGCTCTTATTTGCTTAGATATAATTAGGATTTGGCGCAACGCTTTTACTAATCTTGTGACTTTCTTTCTACAGGTCAACGGAAATTCGTTGCTCTGTTGTATTTGTGTGTTGCTTTTGCATTTGTGATTATTTATTTTGTGAATAATTTTGACTATTGTAAAAATGCCGCGAAAGACTGTGAATAGTGTATCGCGAGGTATTATGAATGAATTTACCGACTTAAACAACGTGACTGATAATAATTGTGACACGCAGTGTAATGATGACAATCCTGCGTTCACTAGCAATCAGTGCATTCCAACCACTAATGATGACTTTTATATTAATGATGAACAAACGAACTCAATTGTCTCCTCTGTTAATTTGACGACAATTGATGACGTGGGACGCCCTATTGTAATGAGCGATACCCAGCTTAACACACCCGGTTTGGAAAATTCAAGTAACGTACAGACAAATTTTTCGAATGAAAATGGTCAGTGTACTGAAAATACGACGGATTCATTAAATTCCGAAATAGTGACTGACAATGTACGTTCGAGTGACAGATCTTTTTGTAAATTACAGAATGACCAAATGGTCGCACAAAACGGGACAATTCCAGGTACACAATCAAACAGCACAGATAATGGAGTAGGTAATGTTACTTTGGATCAATTTATGGCAATAATGCTACAGTTTAGGAACGAACAGAGTGAAAATCTCAAACAACTTAGTGAACAGTTCAAACAACTTAGCGAAACAATTGATAAAAGTTTCGAACTCATAAGCGAAAAACAAGACGACCTTAAAGAACAGAACAAACAAGTTAGTGAGCAGATTACAGCTGTTACCGTGCAATGTCAGGACAATAAAGAACAATTACGTGAGGATACTGAGGCTTGTGCTAATAACAGTAATGAAGAAGTTGGCACTGTTGCACAAGAAGTAAGTAGCACACGTGTAGACACAACAGAATCACATAAAGACGAGATTAATGCAGTCACTGAACAATGTTCAGCAAACGCAACACTGATACACGAAATTAATGCAGTCAATGAACGATGCCCTAAAAACGCAGTACAGATTCGCGACGAAGTTAATTTAGAGTCAATGGAAGTTTCACACACTCCGAATACGGAAGTTGATGAGAAATTTGCGCGACAGATCAACCAAATTGACGAAAGTGTTACAGTAACAGAGTTGAAAACTATTTCAGTCACCAATACGTCACAGAATCCGCCACTTTGCTAACATTTGTCAGACTTACGCAGCGCGTATTATGTGAGCAATTTAAAGAGACTACGAGACGTAAAATCCGAAAAGCCACGCGACGTAAAATCTGAAAAGCTACGCAACTTGAAGTACGAAATGACACAGACAAACAGATTCACATACAACCCCGAACGTGTTTACAAATTCAATGACGAGAACGTTGATTATAAGCAATTTGCATTTGTAAGAAAATGTAAGGAAATTAATAATGGCAGAACACAGATACACGATTTGCACTGTATACGACAATTTATTTCTGTACTTTCACCGCTATCACCTGTAATGCAGAAGCTAGCTTTGAACCAGATGCGACAATTTATTTTTGTATTTACAACAGCATTGCCTATAATGCAGAAATTGGAATTAACATGGATACAACTATTTGCTTTTGAATTTATACCGCCATTGCCTGTAACGCAAAAGCTAAAATTTATTTGCAGTGCGTAATTGACCTCAGGGGATTCATTACGCTTTAACGAATATGTGCCGTAGCGAGCATAGGGCCCCGAGCGGTAGTAGTGCTGTTTCATCTTTAGTCTTCTGCACTGCTGCCTTTTCTTCCACTATCCTTTATATCTATCAAAACAGCTCTATAACTTTTGCTCTACCTAGAATTAAGAACATGTAATGAAAACCCGATGTGACAAACTTTTACCGAATGTGACAATTTTCAGTAGGCACTCCAGAACTACCGCCGTAATTTTAATTACAGATAAAATCGTAATCATCAGTATGTAGAAAATTTTGAGCAATCGGAACCACATTTTTGTAACAATAGATGTTTTTCACTACAATAGTATGAAAGTCAGCCGCTTAGCATACCTAACCAACAATGGAATGCACAAGGTCAACCAGGCTTTAATGTTCCGCCGCGTGCACGTATAGTCCCAGATCCAACAAATAGTAACGCACAGCAGCAAGGAAATAACTACGTATAGAAAACACAGTATTTGAATTCCTATCGCAATGCACCGTATAGAAATGACTATCACGACAGACGTAAAAAAGGATGAGCACAATTATCAGCGTACATATAATAACAGTCGGTCTCACCAACAGCAAAATCAGCAGCAAGAACATTAGCAACAACACATTATCATGAATGATCCAGACAATAGGTGTCATCCATAGCGTAATACGTCAGGAAGAGTTAACAGAACAGTTCAAATAGTCGAAATGCCACAGCATCCTCCCGTAAATAATAGCACGTACGACAGAATTTGACCAGACACAGTACAGATTGCATCTTCCAGTAACACGAGCACTACTTTAGACACGCAGAATGTTGTTCACGAAAATGTAATTACTTTTGACGACATACAAGACACTCTTTTGCAGGAAAGACTAGTTGTTCAAAAAACCATTTCACATCCTGTCATCGAAATTAAAACTGGTTCATCGAAACTTTCAGCAGTAATTGATTACGGATCACCTGTATCAGTAATAAATAAGGAGACTTTCAACAAGTGTAACAAAGAGATTACGTATCCGACATTACCATTAGGCAAAACAAAAGTGAAAGGCGCAGCACCGAGTAAAGGAGTAGACGTTAAATTACAGACGCATTTATCATTTTGTATCGCAGGTCACACATTTCACTCAAATTTTTGGATTGTTCCTTTATTGACGACAGACGTAATTTTAGGTACTAATTTTCTGGTACAACACGACGCAGTTATTGATTTTCAAAATTCTTATTTAATGTTAAAGGATGAAAACGTACAACTTGCTTTAGAATTTCAGCACTCACTATCTGCGGAAGAACAAACAATTAACCGCACAGAGGTCATTTCCGCAACACGTAACATAGACTGTAATCCCACATTGTTCACAGATACGTATGTACACAACTATAATACTCCAGACGAAGCTGACTACGACGTAATGCAATTGATTTCTGATAAAGTTAAACAAAGCAGTGCAAATACAGACGACGAACGCACGCAACTACGCAAAATTCTTTTACAGCAAGCTACATGGACACGCATGTTACGAGCTAGAAACATTTCTCCGATTTATATATCCACGTACCATGCTTCTTCGAACCCTTGTGAACGGGTAATGAAAGAAATTGGTAAGCTGTGCCGAATATACTGCCACAAAAGACATATTGATTGGGATACACACATACTCTCATTCCCAGATGTAATTAATACCATTCCAAATGAATCCACTATGCTATCTCCGTCTGTTATACTGAAAAACGTTGAACCACCAAACAAAATTAAAGAATTAGTAAACTTCCCTACCTGTCGTCGACTAAGACACCACGAAATAATTGACATTGCGCTGAGCAACATCAAACGTGCCGCAGAGCGCCGGAGAAGACAGCAAAAACAGGTTTATACACGCCGCGACTTTCACGTTGGACAGAAGATATTAGTGCGTACACAGTATTTATCCAGCAAATTAAAAGGTAAGCGCAGTAAATTTGAACTTCTATACGCAGGTCCATATCGGATTCGCAGCATCCCTCACCCCAATGCTGTACACGTGGAAACTTTGAGAACCAGAAAATCGAAAGGCAACCACCATTGGTCAAATATTAAACCCTTTATTGAATGAAGACACTTTATGATTCGACACACTATGATGCCATTTACTAATTTTTTTTGACCACTTATGCAATTATATTCACATGACTAATTACTGATGATTATCGTATTTTTCTTGGCAAGTGCCCGACAAGGTAAGGTTAGCGGGTCGTTCTTCTTGTCGTTACACATCAGACCGTGCACATTTTCCATTTTTTTTGTGTATATGATTGTATTCCAGTTTTGTTTGTATGCATTGTGAAATAGCTAAGATATAACACACACCAGTCGACTTTGACATTTTTTGCCTTCTGACATCTCAAGATCGTGACTGTTTTACATTTTTTGCTGCTGTATTGTGATATTCAATGTACATTTTTGCATCTGAACACTGTCAATGTCTTTGACATATTACGTTTTCTGTCATGTTATGCTGTATGGTTAATTATGTCACCATAAACCAGTCATTATTTAGTGGGTATATGATTTAAATGCAAGACATTAATCTTTGTTCATCAATTTCAGAAAGAAATGGTGCGTGTAAAAAAATAAATTCAACAGAAATGGGAACTTCATCCACGGAATGATCGAAAGAAGATGCAATAACTTTATGAGGAAGAGTAAATGGATCAGGATTAACAAGCATTAACAAGAATATACTATACTCATCGTAGAATAGCAGTCTTAACTAATTTTTTCTTTCAGAATACAAGGTGATTGATGCAGGCTGTCAGACAGAACTACACATCTTAGTTTTAGTAATGAAATATGCTAGAGATAAGGAATAGTTGTAGAATGAGTAATGAAGTGATTTTTTTGCAGATGGTACTGAATGCTGATGAATGATGATGAAGGATATGCTATTATGAATAATGAAGTTTTTTCTTTATAGGTGATGATAATAATGAAGTTATGATAATATGGATAATGAAGTGATTGATAATGAAGTTTTTTCTTTACAGATGAGGATAATGTTGAAGTTATGTATTTATGCTATGCAGTTATTTAAGTATTTGTTGCAGTTTGCTTTGACAGCAGGTGTTATATTGCATGGTATGATGACTGAAGCTTTTGGAAAGGACAGCTATGGAACACATTTTTATACACATTTCACTACCTGTTAATTCGAAGTTCACTACTTTTCAGCATAGTATGCGTTTCTTCTTTCAGCTCAATAATTCATTTTGTATTTTTTTCCCAGGAGAAGCTTTTCATGATACTTACTAAACCTGTTACTTATTATACCTGTTCTAGTACTTGCATTTTGTTTTTTTACTCATTTGTGTCTATCATTTATAAATGTGATCACGTATACTGCCTTATTACATAACCTTGCTACAGCTGACTCATGACGAATGACGTTACCTATCCTCATTTGCAGCAATAGGTCAAAAGCAAATATTGTTATGCCTCAGCAATTAATTATCGATCCCAACGCAATGCATTGCTAACAAAAAAGAAATGTATTACCAGTCCCACATAATGTCACTAGTTTATGATAATTCTGAATAATACTGATTAGCTCTGAATAGTATGTCACTTGAGTAATGACTTCTTAATGAGACAAAAAAATATATAGAATAATGCTTTGTAACTGGCTAATAACTGCCACTGTTTATTGTAATGAGACTACTTATAATGCCCATGATTATTAATGCTATGACTGTAATTAATTGATTTTAATAATGACTTCTTAATGATCTGAATAATACTGAATGATGAACAATGTTTTATTCTATTCAATACTTGCTGACCACTGAGCGCCAATAATTAATGTCACTAAATGAATTACGTTATTAATTATGCCATTAATTATCTCCTGTTTTCAATGATGATTTTTCATGTTCTATTACTGGCCACTGAGTGCCAATAATTAATGTAATTATGTTATTAATTATGCCATTAATTAGCTCTTGTTTTCAATGTTGACTTTTCATGTTTTGGCAAATGGCCAATGAGTGCCAATAATTTGTATCACTCAATGTATTAGGTTAGTGCTAGGCCAATAATTGCCTCTCCTTTTCAGTTAAGATGTCTGATGAACATTATTCTGTCATACTAAATATGCTTTGTAACTGGCCAAGGACTGCCACTGTTTATTGTAATACGATTACCCATGACGCCAATAATTTAATTTTATGAACATTATTCTGTAATACTAAATACATGGTACAGAAATGTTCAATAACTAGGGTATGAATGCCGCAAACTACTACTGTAATTCTCAATATTATGTGACTTAATGTCCTTCACCTTATGAGCTAACTACCCTGAATTACTGGAATGTCGATTTGTCCTGTCCATCCTCATGATCATGGAGCACTATATTTGGTTTTTGCACTAATTCTACGTTGATGTGCCTTGCAAGAGCGTGGTGTTGACACGACATGCTGTCCACCACCGTGAGCGATGAAGACGTTATTATGGTCGCATTGTTTGGTGTACCTAGTGTACTGCCAAAATGAAAACATGGAACATTATTACGACAGTTCAGTGTCTTGGCTACGCTGATAAATTCTGATGGGAAAAGAACTTCAAATTGTGTCACTTGGTGTTGTACTTCTGTGGAAAGATATGGACTTTCAGAAGATCTGTGTGCAATCTAAAGTGCTACAACCATGATGCAATCCTTCCCTTTCCTATCCTAATTCTTGTCACATAGTGAAGATCATCTTTTTCTAACATCATTTATGTTCATGGGTTATACATTTTTTTTCGATTCGCTGAACTCCAGTGCGAGTACACTTATGTCACTTGTCGACATGATTTTTTTTGCCGTTATGTTTATTGATTGTGAAAATGCTAAAGAGATTTTTTCGATTTGTTCTGAAGTACAGTATATGTGCACTCTTGTCTTTTATATTGTATATACATTTTTATTTTGATGATATGTTCTGAACTACAGTGCATGTGCACTTATGTGTTAATATGATTTTTACTGAACTTCAGTGCCTGTGCACTTTTCTCATTTTTCAATATGATTTGTACTCATTCTGTATACCTTTTGTGATTTCCTGATATGTTCATTAAGTTCACTCATGTCGCTTGCCAACATGATTTTCTGCCATTCTGTTTAATTGTTCGGAAAATGCTAAAGAATTTTTTCAGTGCGTGTGCACTTTGTTATCTGTCAAATAATTTGTATATACAGTTTTCTGATTTGCTACTATGTTTTGTACTCACATTTTGTCTTTGTCTGATATATTTTGTACTCAGTGCATGTGCACAACATTTGATTCATGTACTACATCAAAATATTCTGTAAATTGTACAAGTTGATTAATTAAAGAAAAATTTTGCCGCGCTTGGCAAGTCCAAATGACTCACCATCGCTGCCAAATTTTTGCCCCCCCCAGTGGAGGGTTATGAAACACGTATGTAACGTAGCAGCGATGGTGAGGCATGATAAAATCTTTGACCAGAGAGCCTTTTATCGTGGTTAGTCTGCGCTTGACCGCGCGAGTGTTACGTCCAGTACTCTAGTAGTCGTCGTGCAGTGCACTCTGTAGGTAGCAGTAGCTCAGTTCAGTTGCGTCCAGTAGTCGGTCGGTAGTAGTCGTGCAGTACAGTTGCGAGCAGTCTGTCAGTGGGCAGTCTGTGAGCAGTGCAGTATGTCGGTAGTAGTAGTCGAGTGCAGTTGTGTGTGAGGAGTCGGCGAGCGTCGACATGGCATTCTGGTCAAGATACAGGACGAGGTATATTATTTTTAAATGCGCTCAGCTAATAATGTAAATTAATTGTAAATAATTTGTGCAATAATCGCCCCAATAATAATTTTGATTTCAAAGCAATTTTTTACAAAAAAACCATTTAATTGAACCAATGATTTCCTTCCATTTCCCTTAAAGTAAAGTTTCAGTTAAATTTAAAAAAAAAATAATATTATTTGCAATCCATTTCCTCCAAGCAGTGGCCAACAATAAGAGCAGGAACCTGACATGCAGTTATACTGAGGTAAGAAATTAATTCTGATTTTTCCACAGGGCCAAAGACCGATGTTTCGGTTTAATTGAATTATCATTATCACTGAGATTTTCTTATCACTGAATGGACTTTAATTTTTTGTAAAGAATTTATATTTGAGTCAGATTGCGATTCTCATTTTTATTGTCATTAAATTTAATTGCTAGAGAGGTTACATTAGGCTCCCATTTCTATTAAATATTGTCATTTAAATTTCGGTGGAAAGGTTACACTTGGCTCCCATTTATTATTTCTGTCCTTTTAAATTTTTGTGGGGAGGTTACAACTAATAAATTGACATATAAAAACTCTTTTTGTATCTATCTGATGGCTCCTTTACTCTCTCTTTTGGTATGTCTCTCGAAACTTTGACTTTGTGATCAAATGTTTGCCTTACATTTTCCCAGGAAATGCATCCCTAGAACGATGCTGACACATAACCCACATACGATGTTAGCAGTATTCACTAAGGTAATCTCAGCTATTTCTTATTTCAGTGCTAATTACAGTCTGAATCCTTTCCGCACTGCTATGATTCCTTGTACCTTGTGGCGCTTCATAGTGCAGTTTAACTGGTTTATGTTTCATCATGTCGGGAATCTGTCTGTCAGGATTAGTCACACTCAGTCCCCTAAGAGCACCATCCAAGAATGATAAAAATGTGGCTGGTCCATTTTTTCAAATGTAATGGGATTCCCTGATACTGGTAATAAGCCGTGTAAGAGGTCCGAGCAGATGTAATTTCGATGTATTGCTCATGCGCTGCCTGCGACATGCAAGGTCTCTGACCAGAGAGCAGTGTTGACTGCAGTAGGAACTGTGAAGCTGTAGCAGTAAGTTGTTGATAGTCAGGGGTCTGCTCTGGTCTGGTCTGGTCTGGTCTGGTCTGGTGTATCGTGTTGGCTGGCCCGGTCGTGGTGCAGCGATCCTGGAGCCTGAGTATTATTGTATAAGGTAAAAAGCAGCCTCGCGCATATGTAGTAATGTTATCGCAAGTCCCACGTAAATGTTTTAAAAATCTCGCAATAATAATCTTGCTCATAAAAAGTAACTTTTAACAACCATTCATTTCAATTTAAAGAATTTACTAATTTCTCCCATCCATGATCATCCCGATGCAATAGAAAAATCAGTTGTTTCCTTTCATAAATGACAAATCTATCGGCCAGCATTGCACAGAGCTGTGCCGGAAGAATTTATTGTAAGAGCAGATATATCCGGCGACTTCATTGAGGTAAGAATTTTTCCTTTTTTTTATTCAGAATGATCTTTCAGGGCCATGACGCAGCACTGCTGTCGTCCAAAATTTACCAGGTTAAATTCACAGTGAATTATTGAAAAATGTCATAAGTGAGCGACAATTTAATTGAGAGGTTAGTTACAATGTATTATTACCAGGTTACTGAATTTATTTTTTATTGGGACGGTACACTGAATGTGAACGACATAATCATAATTTTTATTGTTGAGAGGTTTAGGAATTTTTCTGTTGTGAGGTTACGCTAAATGTGAATGAATTTTGAGTTTAGATTAAATCAAAAAAAATTTTGTGTGGAGGTTAATGTGAAAAGAATTTTGTGGGGAGGTTACACTGTGAAAGAATTTTGTTTTGAGGTTACACAAAATCAGAATCATTAACCAATAATAATTGTTTTATTTTGTGGGGAGGTTACACTTGGCGACAACTGGCCAGGATCGTATTTCTTTGTGAATCTCTGAGAAGTAGTCATATATCTGCTCTTATTTACTTAAATGTAGTTGGCATCTGGCGCAACGCATTTACTAATTCGTCACGCTTTCTTTCACAGATCATCGGCAATTTATTGCTCTTTGTTGTAATTGTGTTTGTTCCATTTTTGCTTTGTCTTTGTTTAATTTTGTGCTTAATTTTTATTTGTGAAAAATGCCGCGAGAAACTGTTAACAGTACATCGCGATGTGCAATGAGAGAAATAGCTGACTCGAATAATTTGACCGATAATACTTGCGACACTCAGTGTAATAGTGATAATCGTCTTATTACAGATAATCAGTGCCTCCCGATCACCAGTAATGATTTTGGTCCTAATGATGAACAAACAAATTCAATTATGTCCACAGTAAATGTAACAATTGATGACGCGGCACGTTCCGATACAATGAACACTGCCCAGTTTGACACACCTAATTTGCAAAATTCACGTAGTGAAGAGACAATTGTTTCTAACGAAGGTGAACAATGTACTCAAAACGCGTCAAGTTTATTTGATTCCGTTCACATCTGTTTGGCAAACCTTTTCGAGAATCACAGAATGACCAAATGGTTACACAAAACGTGACAATTGCAGGTACGCCATCAAACAGCACAGAGAATAGAGTAGGTAATATTGGCAATATATCAAGTTATGGCATTATTGCTACAACTTAATGAAAATTTCAAAGAACAAATTAATGAATCAAACAAACAACTAAATAAAAAAAATAGACAATCAGCACAAACAATTTAATGAAAAACAAGACAACTATTTCAAACATCTGAGTGAAAAACTAGACAACAATTATAAACAACTTAATGAATCGTGCAAACAATTTAATGAAAGTTTCAAACAGTCGAATGAAAAACATGACAACCTCAACGAACAGAACAAACAACTTAGTGAACAGATTACAGCCGTTACCGTGCAACGTCATGATACTAAAGAACAATTACGTGAGGATACTAAGACTTGTGCTAGGAACACTAGTGAAGAAATTAGATCTGTTGCACAAGAATTAAGTAGTATACGTGTAGCCACAACGAAATTACTTAGAGATGAAAGTAGTGCAGTCACTGAACAATGTTCTGAAAAAGCAACACAGCTACGCGACGAGTTTAAATTAATGTGAGCAGATCTTTCACACACGCTGGATGCGGAAGTCGATAAGAGATTTGAACAACATATCAGCCAAATTGACGAACGTTTTAAAGTGACAGAAATGGAAAATGTTTCAGTCACTAACACGTCACAGCATACGCCACGTTCCGAACATTTGTCACACTCACACAGCCAGTGTAACTTAGGTAATTTACAGAGACTACATGACTTAGAATCCGAACAGTCACAGACAAACAGATTATCATACAATCCTGAACATGTTCAGATATACAGAGACGATAATTTTGATAATAAGCACTTTCTAACCGTAAAAAAATTTGAGGTGCTTAATAATGACAGAACACAAAGTCACGCTTTGGACTGGATACGACAATTTGCTTTTGTATTTTCACCAGCTTGGCCTGTAATGCAGAAACTAGAATTGGATTGGATACAACAACTTGCTTTTGAATTTTCACCGGCATTGCCTGTAACACAGAAACCAAAATTTATTTGCAACGCACAGCAACAAGGAAATCAGTACGTACAGAAAACACACCATTTCAACTCATATCGCATTGCACCGTATAGAAATGACTATCATGACAGACGTAAAAGAAATGAGCACAATTTTCAGCGTACGTTTAATAACAGTCGGTCTTACCAGCAGAAAAATCATCCGCAACAACAGATTATCATGAATGAACCAGACAGTCGGTATCATCCCGAACGTAATACGTCAGGAAGAAACAACAGAACAATACACACAGTCGAGGTGTCACAGTATCCTCCGGCAAATAATAGCACGTCAGGAAGAATTTGTCTAGATACAGTGCAGAATGAATCTTCCAGCAACGTAAGCAATACTTTTGACACACCGAATCTTGTTCACGAAAATGTTATTACTTTTGACGACATCCGAGACACAATTTTGCATGAAAAACCAGTTATTCAAAAAACCATTTCCCACCCTGTCATTGAAGTAAAGATTGGATCATCCAAATTTTCAGCAGTAATCGTTTCTGGATCACCTATGTCAGTTATAAATGAGGAAACTTTCAACGAATGTAACAAAGAGACTACCTATCGTACGTTACCATTAGGCAAAACTAAAGTAAAAGGAGCAGTATCTGGTAAAGGAGTAGATGTAAAATTACAGACACACTTATCGTTTTGTATTGCAGGTCACACGTTTCACTCAAATTTTTGGATTGTTCCCTTATTGACAACAGACGTTATTTTAGGTACGAATTTTTTGGTACAGTACGACGCAATTATTGACTTTAAAAATTCCTGTTTAATGTTAAAGGATGAAAATGTGCAACTGGCATTAGAATTTCAGCACTCTTGCCTGCAGAAGAACAAACAATTCATCGGACAGAGGTCATTTCTGCATCGCGTTACATAGACTGTCATTCCATATTTTTCACAGATACTTACGTACACAACTATAATGCTCCAGACGAAGCCGACTATGACGTTATACAGATGATTTCTGACAAAGTTAAACAAAGCAATGCAAATACAGACTACGAACGTACTCAACTATACAAAATTCTTTTACAGCAAGCTCAAGTTTTTGACACCGTCCCTGGTACTATGTCCGGTTTTATGTATGAATTTCAAGTTAAACAGCACGACACATTTAAAGCCAAACATTATCCCATTCCGTATATTCACAGAGAACAAGTGAAGAAAGAATTGCAAGCAATGCTTGACCAAGATATTATTGAACCGGCAGTTAGTCCGTACATAAACCCGCTCCATATGTTAAGAAAAAGGATGGTTCACTTCGCCTCGTACTTGATTCGCGCCACATCAATGACATTATTATTAATGAAACAGATCGCCCACAGACACTAGAAGAACTTCTACAGAAATTTCATGGTACAGCTATTTATTCCACATTAGATTTGAAATCGAGATTTTGGCAAATTCAGCTCCATCCGAACTGCAGAAAGTACACAGCTTTTCTCTGTTTTGGTGACTGTTATCAATTTTGGAAATTACCGTTCGGTTTAACTATTTCTTCAGCAGCATTTATTCGCGGTTTGAATACTATACTTCCGACAGAATTAAAAGACAGAATCACAACGTATGCAGACGACATTCTTATTGCAGAAACTAACTGGTCTGAACACAATTTGATTCTTGAACAACTGTTGCAAACTTTTCGTGCACAAGGACTCACAGTTAATCTTAGTAAATCACACTTTGGAAAAACTTCCATAAAATTTCTTGGACATGTAATTTCAGCAGAAGGCATTGCGCCTGATCCGGAAAAACTTTAAGCTTTACGTGACATTACTGCTCCTACAACGAAGAAACAACTACGCAGCTTTTTGTGTTTAATTACCTTTTTTCGTAAATTTATTCATTACTCTGCTTTAGACACCACTTGATTATGTCAATTGACGGGTAAAAACACTATTTGGTCCTGGGATAGCCAAGTGCAGTCTGAATTTGTCAATCTGAAACAAGCTTTGTTGAATGCACCACTTTTATCACATCCAGATATTACTAGAAATTTTTCTGTTTCCACTGACAGTTTTAACACCGCTTTAGGCGTACACATTTTTCAGGAAATTGAAGAAAATGGTTTTACAGTAATTAAAAACATCGCCTTTGCGAGTCGCTTTCTGTCACCTGCTGAACGCAATTATTCTGTTACAGGACTTGAAACATTAAGTGTTCTATGGGCATTTACGAGATTTAGACATTTTCTTTATGGAAGACACACTACCGTTTACACAGATCATAGAGCTATACAGTTTTTACTTTCCGCAAAATTTACACACGACAGGTTAAGCAGATGGAAACTTTATTTACAGGAATTTAATTTTACAATTGTTCACATTCCCGATACACAAAATATTGTAGCAGACGCACTATGCCGTTCTCTCAGCAACAATCATTAAGACATCGCAACCAACTTCTGCCAAGCAAATTTTAGCGTCATGTATATTCAACAAGTTGTATTTGAAAATTTCATTTCGTCGTCATTACGAGATATAGCACAAGAGCAGAGTAAAGACAACGTATGGAAAGAAATTAAACACCTCTGGCAAGATAGGAATAATGTTACCATTAGAAACCATTACACTGTATGCAACAATACTCTGTTTCGCCGCTCTCACCCTGACAGCAACAATTGGTTACTATGTATTCCTGACGAGCTTGTGAACAAATTAATTTGGTATACTCATTTAAGTTACGCACATTATGGAGCCAGAAAATGTTTTCTTATACTAAGACAGAACTGTTATTTTGCCAACATGGAGAAACGTATTCGACGAGTTTTAGCGTCATGTAAAATCTGCCAGAAAGCTATGTCAGACACGACTTCACATATTCCTCCGTTACATCCCATTGTACCTGTTAAATTGAGACACATGGCCGCTGCAGACATTTTTGGTCCGATTCCCAGATCTAATAGAGGTTTTTGTTACATCTTTGTCGCTGTTGAACTCACTTCGAAATTTGTTACCTTCACTCCGTTACGCAAAGCTACGGCTAAATCTGTTTCGAATGCATTTGTAAAACATTTTCTATTTCATGTAGGGCATGTATTGAAAGTAATTTCCGACAATGACCCACAATTTCGATCTGCTAAATGGACACGTATGTTACGAGCAAGAAACATTTCTCCGATCTATATATCCAAGTATCACGCTTCTTCGAACCCTTGTGAACGACTAATGAAAGAAATTGGTAAACTATGTAGAATATACTGTAAAAAAACATATTGATTGGGATACACACATACTGTCATTCCAGGATGTAATTAACTCCATACCAAATGAATCTACTACGTTATCTCCGACTGTTATACTGAAAAATTATGAACCACCTAACAAAATTAAAGAATTAGTACCCTTTCCTACATCTCGTCGACTACGACACCATGAAATAATAGACATTGCGCTGAACAACATCAAACGTTCCGCAGAGCGCTGGAGAAGACAACAAAAAGAGGTTTGTACACGCCGTGACTTTCACATTGGACAGAAAGTATTAGTACGCACACATTATTTATCCAACAGAGGAAAGAGTAGATGCAGTAAATTTGAGCTTCTATACTCAGGTCCATATCGAATTCGCAGCATTCCTCACCCCAATGTAGTACACGTCGAAACTCTGAGAGCCAGAAAAAGTAGGGGTAATCACCATGTCTCCAATATTAAACCCTTTATTGAATTAACATACTTTGTGACTTGTCGCACTGTAATGCCATTTGCAGATATATATATGGACACTTACTGATGATTATCATATTTTTTCCTGGCAAGTGCCCGGCAAGGTAAGGTTAGCAGGTCGCTTTTCTTGTCGTTACACATCAGACCGTGCACATAGTTCCAGATAAACTTACATATTTTATGACCAATTATGCAATTCTATCTATGTGACTATTTACTGATGATTATCATATTTTTTCTTGGCAAGTGCCCGGCAAGGTAAGTTTAGCAGGTCGCTTTACTTGTCGTTATGTATCAGACCGTGCACATTTTCCGTTTTTCGTGTATGTATGATTGTTTTCCTGTTTTGTTTGTATGCACTACGAAATCTTTAAG
The DNA here is from genome assembly GCF_021461385.2 of Schistocerca piceifrons. NCBI lineage: Eukaryota > Metazoa > Arthropoda > Insecta > Orthoptera > Acrididae > Schistocerca > Schistocerca piceifrons. The sequence continues at coordinate 1,019,331,476 of NC_060139.1, read as the reverse complement.
ATATAACAAACACCAGTTGACTTTAACATGTTTCCTTATGATATCTCAATATCTTGACTATTCTACACTTTTGGCTACTGCATTATGAGACTGTGTGTACATTTTTGGACCTGAACACTGTGGTGTCACCGCCAGACACCACACTTGCTAGGTGGTAGCCTTTAAATCGGCCGCGGTCCATTAGTATACGTCGGACCCGCGTGTCGCCACTATCAGTGATTGCAGACCGAGCGCCGCCACACGGCAGGTCTAGAAAGACTTCCTAGCACTCGCCCCAGTTGTAGAGCCGACTTTGCTAGCGATGATTCACTGACAAATTACGCTCTCATTTGCCGAGACGATAGTTAGCATAGCCTTCAGCTACGTCATTTGCTACGACCTAGCAAGGCGCCATGTTCAGTTGCTATTGATATTGTAAATAATCTACAGACAAGAGCTACGTTCAACATTAATGGATTAAAGTTAAGTATTCTACAAGTTAACTCCTTTTTTTCTAATTACCTTGCCCTCTTCCAGACCTCACGCCAGCCTGCGTGAGCTTAAACGCGTGCCTTTCGGCTTCCTCCAAACTCCGTGGGTTGGCTCCTGCCAATCCATAACAAACACTGTCTATGCTTTTGACATAATACGTTTTCTGTCATGCTATGTTGTATCCTTAATTATATCAATAGAAACAAGTTTTTATTTAATGGGTATATGATTTAAATGCAAGATATTAATCCTTATTCATCATTTTCAGAAAGCATTAACGTGTAAAAGAAATAACTTAAACAAACCACAGTGGATTACTATGAAATGGGAATTTGATCTTCGGATTCAACGAAAGAAAATGGAATACCTTGTGATGAAGAGTAAATGGATCAGAATTAACAAGCATTAACAAGAATATACTATACACATCGTATGATAGCAGTCTTAACTAATTTTTTCTTTCAGAATACGAGGCGATTGATGCAGGCTGTTAGACAGAACTACACATCTTAGTTTTAGTGATGAAATATGCTAGAAATAAGAAACTCAATACTATGAATAGTTGTATGAAGTAAATGGTAACATGAATAATGAATAATGAAGTGTCTTTTTGCAGATGATAATGAATGATGATGAATAGTTATATGAAGAATATGCTAATATGAATAATGAGGTTTTTCTTTGCAGCTGATGATAGTGATGAAGTTATGGTAATATGAATTATGAAGTTTTTCTTTGCAGATGAGGATAATGATGAAGTTTATATATTTACTGTTAGTTAAGAAATGCTATGTAGTTATTTAAGTATTTGTTGCAGTTCGTTTTGACAGTATGTCTTATATCACATGGTATAATGACTGAATGTTTTGGAAAGGACAGCTAGAGTACATACATATTGAGTACACGTTTCGTTACCTGTTAATTCGAAGTTCACTACTGTTGAGCATAATATGCATTTCTTCTTTCAGCTAAATAATCCATTTTGTATTTTTTCCAGGAGAAGCTATTGATGAAATTAATGTGCTATAAGCTGTTAGTTATTAAACCTGTTCTAGTACTTGCATTTTTCCCCCTTTTGTGTGTGTCATTCATGAATGTGATCACATATACTCCACTTGTTTCATAACCTTGCTACAGCTGACTCATGATGAATGACGTTATTAATTGTTATTTGCAGCAATAAGTCAAAAGCAAATATTTTCATGCCCCAGCAATTAATTATTGATCCAAACGCAATGCATTGCTAGCACAAAAAATGTATTACCAGTCCCAAATAATGCTACTAGTTTAAGAGATATTTATAGTACTAAATATAATGCAGATTTGTCAGATGTATTAAATACACTCCTGGAAATGGAAAAAAGAACACATTGACACCGGTGTGTCAGACCCACCATACTTGCTCCGGACACTGCGAGAGGGCTGTACAAGCAATGATCACACGCACGGCACAGCGGACACACCAGGAACCGCGGTGTTGGCCGTCGAATGGCGCTAGCTGCGCAGCATTTGTGCACCGCCGCCGTCAGTGTCAGCCAGTTTGCCGTGGCATACGGAGCTCCATCGCAGTCTTTAACACTGGTAGCATGCCGCGACAGCGTGGACGTGAACCGTATGTGCAGTTGACGGACTTTGAGCGAGGGCGTATAGTGGGCATGCGGGAGGCCGGGTGGACGTACCGCCGAATTGCTCAACACGTGGGGCGTGAGGTCTCCACAGTACATCGATGTTGTCGCCAGTGGTCGGCGGAAGGTGCACGTGCCCGTCGACCTGGGACCGGACCGCAGCGACGCACGGATGCACGCCAAGACCGTAGGATCCTACGCAGTGCCGTAGGGGACCGCACCGCCACTTCCCAGCAAATTAGGGACACTGTTGCTCCTGGGGTATCGGCGAGGACCATTCGCAACCGTCTCCATGAAGCTGGGCTACGGTCCCGCACACCGTTAGGCCGTCTTCCGCTCACGCCCCAACATCGTGCAGCCCGCCTCCAGTGGTGTCGCGACAGGCGTGAATGGAGGGACGAATGGAGACGTGTCGTCTTCAGCGATGAGAGTCGCTTCTGCCTTGGTGCCAATGATGGTCGTATGCGTGTTTGGCGCCGTGCAGGTGAGCGCCACAATCAGGACTGCATACGACCGAGGCACACAGGGCCAACACCCGGCATCATGGTGTGGGGAGCGATCTCCTTCACTGGCCGTACACCACTGGTGATCGTCGAGGGGACACTGAATAGTGCACGGTACATCCAAACCGTCATCGAACCCATCGTTCTACCATTCCTAGACCGGCAAGGGAACTTGATGTTCCAACAGGACAATGCACGTCCGCATGTATCCCGTGCCACCCAACGTGCTCTAGAAGGTGTAAGTCAACTACCATGGCCAGCAAGATCTCCGGATCTGTCCCCCATTGAGCATGTTTGGGCCTGGATGAAGCGTCGTCTCACGCGGTCTGCACGTCCAGCACGAACGCTGGTCCAACTGAGGCGCCAGGTGGAAATGGCATGGCAAGCCGTTCCACTGGACTACATCCAGCATCTCTACGATCGCCTCATTGGGAGAATAGCAGCCTGCATTGCTGCGAAAGGTGGCTATACACTGTACTAGTGCCGACATTGTGCATGCTTTGTTGCCTGTGTCTATGTGCCTGTGGTTCTGTCAGTGTGATCATGTGATGTATCTGACCCCAGGAATGTGTCAATAAAGTTTCCCCTTCTTGGGACAATGAATTCACGGTGTTCTTATTTCAATTTCCAGGAGTGTATATTATATCTATGTATTATTGGACCACAGACCTTGAGTAATAGTTATAGTGTGTTACATTTTAAATATGTCTTATGTCACTTGAATGATGAGTTCTGAGTATTACTGAATGATGTTTTCTAACCACAGACCTTGAGTAATAGTTACAGTGTGTTACATTTTAAATATGTCTTATGTCACTTGAATGATGAGTTCTGAGTAATTCTGAATGATGTTCTGTAATAACGCATAAATGCTATGCCAATAATTTCTGTAAATAATATTTTTGTTATACTCTATAAATGCTATGCCAATAATTAACTCTCATTTTGAATGATGACTTCTGAATAATACTGAATAATGTTTTATAAAACTATATGAATACTTTGTAACTGGTCAATGAATGCCACTGTTTCTTATACTTTAAATTTGTCTTATGTCACTTACATGCTATTATATATGAATACTAGTAGCTTGATGCTACACTCATTAACTCCGGTTTTGAATGATTACTTCTGAACAATGCATAAAAATGTTTAGTTACTGGCCAGTGAGTGCCAACGATTACTATAACTAAATGAGTTATGTTAATGCTATGCCATTAATTAACTCTTGCTTTGAATGATGACTTCTGAACAATGTATAAATATGGTTTGTAACTGGTCAATGAGTGCCAATATTTACTGTAATTAGATGACATATGAATAATGTTCTGTAATACTCCATACATAGTACAGAAATGTTTGCTAACTAGGCAATGAGTGCTAACAATTACCAAATCAGTTGATAGACTAGTGTAATTCTCTATGATGACTAGCATAAGACTTAATGTCCTTCACCTTCTGACCTAATTACCAGAAATTTCTGCAATATCCATTTGTCCTGTCTATCCTCATGATCATGGAGCACTATATTTGGTTTTTGCACTAATTATACGTTGGTGTACCTTACAAAAATGTGGTGTTGACACATCATGCTGTCCACCACCTTGAAAGATGGAAATGTTATTATGGTCCCACTGTTTGGTGTACCTAATGTACTACCAAAATGATAACATTCAATATTAATACGGCACTTCAGTGTCTTGGCTACACTGATTCATACTTGAGGGAAGAGAACTTCAGATTGTCTCACTTGGTGTTGTGCTTCTGTAGAAAGATATGGACTTTAGGTGCAGCTACATGCAACATACTGTGCTACAACCATGATGCAATCCTTCCCTTTCCTTTCCTAGTTCTTATAAAATGGTAATATATATATATATATATATATATATATACATACATACATATATATATATATATACATACATATATATATATATATGTATGTATATACACTCCTGGAAATGGAAAAAAGAACACATTGACACCGGTGTGTCAGACCCACCATACTTGCTCCGGACACTGCGAGAGGGCTGTACGAGCAATGATCACACGCACGGCACAGCGGACACACCAGGAACCGCGGTGTTGGCCGTCGAATGGCGCTAGCTGCGCAGCATTTGTGCACCGCCGCCGTCAGTGTCAGCCAGTTTGCCGTGGCATACGGAGCTCCATCGCAGTCTGTAACACTGGTAGCATGCCTCGAGAGCGTGGACGTGAACCGTATGTGCAGTTGACGGACTCTGAGCGAGGGCATATAGTGGGCATGCGGGAGGCCGGGTGGACGTACCGCCGAATTGCTCAACACGTGGGGCGTGAGGTCTCCACAGTACATCGATGTTGTCGCCAGTGGTCGGCGGAAGGTGCACGTGCCCGTCGACCTGGGACCGGACCGCAGCGACGCACGGATGAACGCCAAGACCGTAGGATCCTACGCAGTGCCGTAGGGGACCGCACCGCCACTTCCCAGCAAATTAGGGACACTGTTGCTCCTGGGGTATCGGCGAGGACCATTCGCAACAGTCTCCATGAAGCTGGGCTACGGTCCCGCACACCGTTAGGCCGTCTTCCGCTCACGCCCCAACATCGTGCAGCCCGCCTCCAGTGGTGTCGCGACAGGCGTGAATGGAGGGACGAATGGAGACGTGTCGTCTTCAGCGATGAGAGTCGCTTCTGCCTTGGTGCCAATGATGGTCGTATGCGTGTTTGGCGCCGTGCAGGTGAGCGCCACAATCAGTACTGCATACGACCGAGGCACACAGGGCCAACACCCGGCATCATGGTGTGGGGAGCGATCTCCTACACTGGCCGTGCACTACTGGTGATCGTCGAGGGGACAGTGAATAGTGCACGGTACATCCAAACCGTCATCGAACCCATCGTTCTACCATTCCTAGACCGGCAAGGGAACTTGCTGTTCCAACAGGACAATGCACGTCCGCATGTATCCCGTGCCACCCAACGTGCTCTAGAAGGTGTAAGTCGACTACCCTGGCCATCAAGATCTCCGGATCTGTCCCCCATTGAGCATGTTTGGGACTGGATGAAGCGTCGTCTCACGCGGTCTGCACGTCCAGCACGAACGCTGGTCCAACTGAGGCGCCAGGTGGAAATGGCATGGCAAGCCGTTCCACAGGACTACATCCAGCATCTCTACGATCGTCTCCATGGGAGAATAGCAGCCTGCATTGCTGCGAAAGGTGGATATACACTGTACTAGTGCCGACATTGTGCATGCTCTGTTGCCTGTGTCTATGTGCCTGTGGTTCTGTCAGTGTGATCATGTGATGTATCTGACCCCAGGAATGTGTCAATAAAGTTTCCCCTTCCTGGGACAATGAATTCACGGTGTTCTTATTTCAATTTCCAGGAGTGTATATATATATATATATATATATATATATATATATATATATATATATATATATATATATATGTAGTGCGTGTGCACTTTATGCCATTTATTAATTTGTTTTGTACTCATTGCGTACCCTAGTTCTTGTAAAATGGTAGAGATATGTACAATGCGTGTGCACTTTATGTCATTTGTTAATACATTTTGTACTCATTGCGTATACATTTTGACATTTCTTGATATGTTCTGTACTCAGTGCATGTGCACTCCATTTCATTTCATGTTCTGCGCTTATATATATGTATATACTCTGTGTCTGTAAACTTAATTAAGTAAATTTTAGAAAAATTTGTTGCTCATGGCGAGTCCTATTGACTCACCATCGCTGCCAATTTTTTGCCCCCTCAGTGGAGGGTTATGTAAGAGGTCCCAGCAGATGTAATTTCGATGTATTGCTCATGCGCTGCCTGCGATATGCAAGGTCTCTGACCAGAGAGCAGTGTTGACTGCAGTAGGAACTGTGAAGCTGTAGCAGTAAGTTGTTGATAGTCAGGGGTCTGCTCTGGTCTGGTCTGGTCTGGTCTGGTGTATCGTGTTCCTGGCCCGGTCGTGGTGCAGAGATGCCGGAGCCTGAGTATTATTGTATAAGGTAAAAAGCAGCCTCGCGCATATGCAGTAATGTTATCTCAAGTCCCATGTAAATGTTTTAAAAATCTCGTAATAATAATCTTGCTCATAAAAAGTAACTTTTAACTACCATTCATTTCAATTTAAAGAATTTACTAATTTCTCCCATCCATGATCATCCCGATGCAATAGAAAAATCAGTTGTTTCTTTTCATAAATGACAAATCTATCGGCCAGCATTGCACAGAGCTGTGCCGGAAGAATTTATTGTATGAGCAGATATATCCGGTGACTTCATTGAGGTAAGAATTTTTCCTTTTTTTTTATTCAGAATGATCTTTCAGGGCCATGACGCAGCACTGCTGTCATCCAAAATTTACCAGGTTAAATTCACAGTGAATTATTGAAAAAGTCGTAAGTGAGCGACAATTTAATTGAGAGGTTAGTTACATTGTATTATTACCAGGTTACTGAATTTATTTTTTATTGGGACGTTACACTGAATGTGAACGACATAATTATGATTTTTATTGTTGAGAGGTTTAGGAATTTTTCTGTTGTGAGGTTACGCTAAATGTGAATGAATTTTGAGTTTAGATTAAATCAGAAAGAATTTTGTGTGGAGGTTAATGTGAAAAGAATTTTGTGGGGAGGTTACACTGTGAAAGAATTTTGTTTTGAGGTTACACAAAATCAGAATCATTAACCAATAATAATTGTTTTATTTTGTGGGGAGGTTACAGCCGGAGGAACTTTAAATGCAGTTTTTGGTTGGTCCTCTGGCACAACTTCTAATTGATGATATCCACTTTTAGGTGTACTGTGGAAAATTACCGTCTGTTACGTAAGAGAGTGGTCGGTACACACAGATGAAAAAAATTTATTTCCTTTCACAGCCCTAAAGAGGAAATTTTTTTCCTTAATGCAATGCCCGTAAAGCATTAGTTTACTTTGAATTCTTGACTGAGGTACGCAAGTAGGGACATGAGTGCAGCTAGGGACGAGTTCAGCTTATGTGACGCGTTCTGAGACAGAGTCACTGTAGCCACCTATGGGTCTGAAAATTAGATAAGGCACGCCGTCTAAATATATGAGGAACTCAAAGTCATTTGTACAATTGTGGCCAATAAGCAATAAATTTGTTAAAACCGTGGATGACTTCAGCAATGCGCCACACTCATGTCTCTTCTTGTGTATCTCAGTCAAGAATTCAAAGTAAACTTATGTTCTGAGGACATTACATGAACCACATACGTACCCTCTACTGGAGTGTGAAAGAACTAAAGCGATACCTTTTACCATATGTGTGTAAAGCCAACAACGCTCTTACTTAACTGACTGTATCCTAAACTGTCGCAAGTTATCTCCAAAGTTGTCCAGGGTTTAAATGGTATTCGGTATCGCATTTCATCTGTAATTGTTCCACTGCAAAGTTAGTGATACTCACAACAAATCTATATTTCTTCCTACTGTTCAAAACTTTTTCAGCTCTATGGTGACAGCTGTACCTCATGGACTGGTACTTTCTTCAATAATGTCATCACGTAATTGCTGGTTAATGGGTTCTTCCATTATAGATTGTAGTTAATGGGGCACCCTACATGGCTTGTGCTCACATGTGATAAATCTCCAGTTGTATTAATGAGGTTCCTGGCAATTAGCCATGAGAATTAAATAGATCCTCGAATTCCAACGATACTTTTTCCATTGTTACTCCCTCAGTTACAAATGTTCCACTTTCAAAGCTAATGGAGCTACAATGGCGGCTTGCTGATGACTAGGGTCCGTAATTATACTGTATACAACATCACAATCTAGAATATCTAAATTGGCAATTAAGGGTCTCTTAAACGAACTTCCACACTGGGTGCCAAACTAATCCACGCCAACGGACGTTACTCATTCGCCTTGTATTTCCCGTATGCGTAAGAAACTTCTGCGTATGAAACGTCGCCTTTACCCTGTTGAGCACTCTCTCACGGTGGTTTCCCTGCGCGTAATACCTTTACAAGCAGTACCGTTCCCACGTTACCAAATTAACTACCCTGTATTTCACCCTCAACAGATTCATTGTGAATTTGCGACATCCCACACAACTGTTTGCGATAGAATTTGCAGCTCCCCCACCTCTTATAAAGCTGTATCCGACCACTTACACGAGTTCATTATGTTCTGATAGTACACCACTTGCCATTAAAATTGCTACACCAAGAAGAAATACAGATGATAAACGGGTATTCATTGGACACATATACTAGATCTGACATATGATTACATTTTCACGCAATTTGGGCGCAAAGATCCTGAGAAATCAGTACTCAGAACAACCACCTCTGGCCGTAATAACGGCCTTGATACGCCTGGGCATTGAGCCAAACAGAGCTTGGATGGCGTGTACAGGTACAGCTGCCCATGCAGCTTCAACACCATACCACAGTTCATCAAGAGTAGTGATTGGCGTGTTGTGACGAGCCAGTTGCTCGGCCACCATTGACCAGACGTTACCAATTGGTGAGAGATCTGTATCCAGAAACGCCCGTACAGGACCTGCAACATGCGGTCGTGCATTATCCTGCTGAAATGTAGGGTTTCGCAGGGATCGAATGTAGGGTAGAGCCACGGTTCGTAACTCATCTGAAGTGTAACGTCCACTGTTCAAAGTGCCGTCAATGCGAACAAGAGGCGAGCGAGACGTGTAACCAGTGGCACCCCATACCATCACGCCGGGCCATACGCCAGTATGGCGATGACGAATACACTTTTCCAATGTGCGTTCACCGTGATGTCGCCAAACACGGATGCGACCATCATGGATTCATCAGAAAAAATGACGTTTTGCCATTCGTGCACCCAGGTTCGTCGTTGAGTACACCATTACAAGCGCTCCTGTCTGTGCTACAGCGTCTAGGGTATCCGCAACCATGGTCTCCGAGCTGATAGTCCATGTTGCTGTAAACGTCGTCGAACTGTTCGTGGAGATGGTTGTTGTCTTGCAAACGTCCCCATCTGTTGACTCAGGGATCGAGTCGTGGCTGCACGATCCGTTACAGCCATGCGGATAAGATGCCTGTCATCTCGACCGCTAGTGATACGAGGCCGTTGGGATCCAGCACGGCGTTCCGTATTACCCTCCTGAACCCACCGATTCCATATTCTGCTAACAGTCGTTGGATCTCGACCAACGCGAGCAGCAATGTTGCGATACGAGAAACCGCAATCGCGATAGGCTGCAATCCGACCTTTATCTAAATGGGAAACGTAATGGTACGCATTTCTCCTCCTTACACGAGGCATCACAACAACGTTTCCCCAGGCAACGCCGGTCAACTGCTGTTTGTGTATGAGAAATCGGTTGGAGACTGTCCTCATGTCAGCACGTTGTGGGTGTCGCCACCGGCACCAACCTTGTGTGAATGCTCTGAAAAGCTAATCATTTGCATATTACAGCATCTTCTTCCTTTCGGTTAAATTTCGCGTCTGTAGTACGTCATCTTCGTGGTGTAGCAATTTTAATGTCCAATAGTGTATATAACATACGTTTTTGCATCCCTTGTTGAGCGCAAATTAATTACCTATAACAACTGTTCATCTGTCTAGAATCCCAGCATTTCTGTTATCAACAGGTCGTCTATATATGCTAACACAACTATACATCTTGCCCTTTTCTGGCCGGAAAGGAGCTAACGAAGGTAGTGACAACTGAATTCAATGAGGGAGCAGTCAAACCGGTCGAGGTTTTGTTCCCATATTACCTGCTTTTAACTGAGCTACTTGCACTAACAAGGACTGAACCACTTCTTGAGATAACTGGCGCGCACTACTGGCGTAAGACTGCCTGCGAGAGGAAGGGTGAGGCCAAATACGGATTGAACATCATTCGTATCTAAATTCTTACTAACACTTCTCAGCAAAATAGCTTTATCGATTAGACTAACTGGACCTTGAGATATTAAGACAAAACTGTTCAATTAGATAACATTATTTAAGAACATTTACTGACAGTGGATCAAGAATGTTATCACATATTTCAGTGAGATTTGATAACGAAAGGTTATAGCGTTACTTCAGATACTTGCTCTCAACTCTCTAAAAATCATTTACAGGAACATGAAGTTCGAAAATTTAAATTAACAACAAATGTTATTCTCTTTCCAAAAACATACAAATATTATATGCTACTTGTTACTTTTGTTGAAATGTTTACAGCAATGAGAAAGAAGATAATATTTAACCAACTGAAGTTACATAATCTCGTCAAACATTATAAGAAACCAGTCTTCAAATAGGTGGGCCACAAACATATTTAAAACGTGTTTTATTAAAATACAAGAAATGATTCAGATCAACGTAAAAAGGAGTACATTAAAAGGAGGCAAAAACAGCTGCGTCATATCAAATCCCTCCCCCCATGAACCATGGACCTTGCCGTTGGTGGGGAGGCTTGCGTGCCTCAGCGATACAGATGGTCGTACCGTAGGTGCAACCACAACGGAGGGGTATCTGTTGAGAGGCCAGACAAACATGTGGTTCCTGAAGAGGGGCAGCAGCCTTTTCAGTAGTTTCAGGGCCAACAGTCTGGATGATTGACTGATCTGGCCTTGTAACATTAGCCAAAACGGCCTTGCTGTGCTGGTACTGCGAACGGCTGAAAGCAAGGGGAAACTACAGCCGTAATTTTTTCCGAGGACATGCAGCTTTACTGTATGATTAAATGATGATGGCGTCCTCTTGGGTAAAATATTCCGGAGGTAAAATAGTCCCCCATTCGGATCTCCGGGCGGGGACTACTCAAGAGGACGTCGTTATCAGGAGAAAGAAACTTGGCATTCTATGGATCGGATAGTGGAATGTCAGATCCCTTAATCGGGCAGGTAGGTTAGAAAATTTAAAAAGGGAAATGGATAGGTTAAAGTTAGATATAGTGGGAATTAGTGAAGTTCGGTGGCAGGAGGAACAAGACTTTTGGTCAGGTGATTACAGGGTTATAAATACAAAATCAAATAGGGGTAATGCAGGAGTAGGTTTAATAATGAATAAAAAATAGGAGTGCGGGTTAGCTACTACAAACAGCATAGTGAACGCATTATTGTGGCCAAGATAGACACAAAGCCCATGCCTACTACAGTAGTACAAGTTTATATGCCAACTAGCTCTGCAGATAATGAAGAAATTGATGAAATGTATGACGAGATAAAAGAAATTATTCAGGTAGTGAAGGGAGACGAAAATTTAGTAGTCATGGGTGACTGGAATTCGTCAGTAGGAAAAGGGAGAGAAGTTAACATAGTAGGTGAATATGGATTGGGGGGAAGAAATGAAAGAGGAAGCCGCCTTGTAGAATTTTGCACAGAGCATAACTTAATCATAGCTAACACTTGGTTCAAGAAACATGAAAGTTGGTTGTATACCTGGAAGAATCCTGGAGATACTAAAAGGTATCAGATAGATTACATAATGGTAAGACAGAGATTTAGGAACCAGGTTTTAAATTGTAAGACATATCCAGGGGCAGATGTGGATTCTGACCACAATCTATTGGTTATGAACTGCAGATTGAAGACACTGCAAAACGGCGGGAAATGAAGGAGATGGGAACTGGATAAATTGAAAGAACCAGAGGTTGTAGAGAGTTTCAGGGAGAGCATAAGGGAACAATTGACAGGAATGGAGAAAAGAAATACAGTAGATGAAGAATGGGTAGCTCTGAGGGATGAAGTAGTGAAGGCAGCAGAGGCTCAAGTAGGTAAAAAGACGAGGGCTAATAGAAATCCTTGGGTAACAGAACAAATATTGAATTTAATTGATGAAAGGAGAAAATATAAAAATGCAGTAAATGAAGCAGGCAAAAAGGAATACAAACGTCTCAAAAATGAGATCGACAGGAAGTGCAAAATGGCTAAGCAGGGATGGCTAGAGGACAAATGTAAGGATGTAGAGGCTTATCTCACTAGAGGCAAGATAGATACTGCCTACAGGAAAATTAAAGAGACCTTTGGAGAGAAGAGAACCACTTGTATGAATATCAAGAGCTCAGATGGCAGCCCAGTTCTAAGCAAAGAAGGGAAGGCAGAAAGGTGGAAGGAGTATATAGAGGGTTTATACAAGGGCGATGTACTTGAGGACAATATTATGGATATGGAAGAGGATGTAGATGAAGATGAAATGGGAGATAAGATACTGCGTGAAGAGTTTGACAGAGCACTGAAAGACCTGAGTCGAAACAAGGCCCCGGGAGTAGACAACATTCCATTAGAACTACTGATGGCCTTGGGAGAGCCAGTCATGGCAAAACTCTACCATCTGCTGAGCAAGATGTATGAGACAGGCGAAATACCCACAGACTTCAAGAAGAATATAATAATTCCAATCCCAAAGAAAGCAGGTGTTGACAGATGTGAAAATTACCGAACTATCAGTTTAATAAGTCACAGCTGCAAAATACTAACGCGAATTCTTTACAGACGAATGGAAAAACTGGTAGAAGCGGACCTCGGGGAAGATCAGTTTGGATTCCGTAGAAATGTTGGAACACGTGAGGCAATACTAACCTTACGACTTATCTTAGAAGAAAGATTAAGAAAAGGCAAACCTACGTTTCTAGCATTTGTAGACTTAGAGAGAGCTTTTGACAACGTTAAATGGAATACTCTCTTTCAAATTCTGAAGGTGGCAGGGGTAAAATATAGGGAGCGAAAGGCTATTTACAATTTGTACAGAAACCAGATGGCAGTTATAAGAGTCGAGGGGCATGAAAGGGAAGCAGTGGTTGGGAAAGGAGTGAGACAGGGTTGTAGCCTCTCCCCGATGTTATTCAATCTGTATATTGAGCAAGCAGTAAAGGAAACAAAAGAAAAATTCGGAGTAGGTATTAAAATTCATGGAGAAGAAGTAAAAACTTTGAGGTTCGCCGATGACATTGTAATTCTGTCAGAGACAGCAAAGGACTTGGAAGAGCAGTTGAACGGAATGGACAGTGTCTTGAAAGGAGGATATAAGATGATCAACAAAAGCAAAACGAAGATAATGGAATGTAGTCAAATTAAATCGGGTGATGCTGAGGGCATTAGATTAGGAAATGAGACACTTAAACTAGTAAAGGAGTATTGCTATTTAGGGAGTACAATAACTGATGATGGTCGAAGTAGAGAGGATATAAAATGTAGACTGGCAATGGCAAGGAAATCGTTTCTGAAGAAGAGAAATTTGTTAACATCGAGTATAGATTTAAGTGTCAGGAAGTCGTTTCTGAAAGTATTTGTATGGAGTGTAGCCATGTATGGAAGTGAAACATGGACGATAACCAGTTTGGACAAGAGAATAGAAGCTTTCGAAATGTGGTGCTACAGAAGAATGCTGAAGATAAGGTGGGTAGATCACGTAACTAATGAAGAGGTATTGAATAGGATTGGGGAGAAGAGAAGTTTGTGGCACAACTTGACTAGAAGAAGGGATCGGTTGGTAGGGCATGTTTTGGAGGCATCAAGGGATCACTAATTTAGCATTGGAGGGCAGCGTGAAGGGTAAAAATCGTAGAGGGAGACCAAGAGATCAATACACTAAGCAGATTCAGAAGGATGTAGGTTGCTGTAGGTACTGGGAGATGAAGAAGCTTGCACAGGATAGAGTAGCATGGAGAGCTGCATCAAACCAGTCTCAGGACTGAAGACCACGACAACAACGACGATATCAAATCATGACGCTTCGGTGAATGTGGCCGGGACGGAAGGGCCCGAAATTAATTAGGGCAGGCCCGATATAGTACTCGCCATACTCTTTCTTTACTAAGGAACCAGTGGGAACACGCCTCAAGGCACAAAAATAAAATGGTAGCCTGATGAACAGAGAAGTAACCTCTAAGTAAAGCGAGGAAAAGTCCTGTCACCAGATTATATGCTGGCAGCGTGCATAAAATATTTGTGAATGTGGCTAAAAGATAATAAGGTAACTGGCCAAGGCAACCACCCCCACTCACACCTGATAAGAAAGAAGTTCAGATTGAGCTTCAAATTACGCCACCAGGTGCAATCGGTAAAAATTTAAACGTCGCACGGGACGGAAAACGTGGGGTGAAGACGCGAACAGCTGGTTGATAACCTCACCCACGTAAACACAAGGTTGGCTTGGAAGTATAACCCACCAAAACAGAAGCAACAAGATTTGCCCTGGAGAGACGCAAAAGCTGTCGGGGTCCAAATAAGTGAAGAAAGCGGTTTGGCGATTTAGTACATAAGGTACGAGGCAAGAAACAAGGTATTAGACGTCGTAAGTAATAACACTGAACATACAAGAAATTTTAAAAACCCCGATAATTTAAAATACACAATCAAATTATAACTATGACAATTAACAAATGGAAGCCGTTACATTCTGATACGAGCGACACGCTCCTCAAATCGGCATGCACAGGAAACAACACCAACAGGATGCTGAACCGAGTTCAGTATAGAAGCAGCAGGGCACAAACACGCACAGTAAGCGAACTCGTCACAACCACGCTCACAGCGGGCAGGAAGATCAGTGTTTACGAGTTCCATGTAGTCTCGGCGCCGAAGCAACGAACTAAAAGTAGCTCACCAAGCATACAAAGCCTCTGTGGGATGACGAAGGATGGAAAAACTAGAAAGCGCCAGGAGATGTGTGGATGAAGACAACACATCGCTCGCCTTCAGGCCTCGTCGGCTAAAGGAATTATGTGTTGTAACCTCCCCACCGTTATTTAAAACAAAAAAGACATTACTTAATACAAATGGGAGCCGAGTGTAACCTCCCCACAAAAATTTGAAAGAAAGAAACACGACAATATTTAATTATGAATGCTAATGGACATTGCGCTAATTGTAACCTCGCCCACAATGAGAGGTATTGAAAATGGCAACAAAAATGTGAAATTCGCAATCTGACTCAAATATAAATTCTTCACAAAATTTAAAGTCCGTTCAGTGACAAGAAAATACAATTAAACCGAAATATCGGTCTTTGGCCCTGTGTAAAACAATCAGAGTTAAAGTCTTACCTCAGAATAAATGGATGTCACATTTCTGCTCTTGTTGTTGCGCACCGCTTGGAGGAACTGCATTGCAAATAATAATATTCTCTTTTTTTGTGATTTTACAAAAAATTTTCTTTTAAAGAAGTGGAGTGAAATGGGAAGTGCAACGAAATCATTAGTTCAATAAAAATTTAAATTTTTGAGAAAATGCTTTTGAAATAAAAATTATTATTGGGGGACTTGTTGGAGAATAATTACAATA
Organism: Schistocerca piceifrons; assembly: GCF_021461385.2. Classification (NCBI taxonomy): domain Eukaryota; kingdom Metazoa; phylum Arthropoda; class Insecta; order Orthoptera; family Acrididae; genus Schistocerca; species Schistocerca piceifrons. The sequence goes on along the minus strand of NC_060139.1, from coordinate 1,019,315,644 downwards.
AATAAATTTTTTCATTATCTAATGATTATATTAATTAATAGTATACCTTATTCACCATCTTGACCAGTGTTGCCGACCGCCTACATCATACAACCGCACTGGGCTGCTACTACTGACCGACCGCTCTGCATGACGACTATTAGCGTACTGCACTGCACGACTACTACTAGAGTACTGCTCTCAACTAGACAGAGCTACAGACTCGCAACGACTACCGACTCGCAACGACTAACTCACAGACTGAGAACCGCTCGCAACACTCGCGCGGTCAAGCGCAAACTCTCTGGTCACAGATGCTACAATGCCTCGCCATCGCTGCTATGTTACATACGTGTTTCATAACCCTCCACTGGGGGGGGCAAAAATTTGGCAGCGATGGTGAGTCATTTGGACTTGCCAATCGCGGCAAAATTTTTAATTAACTAATAAACTTCTACAATTTACAGAATAATTAGATGTAGTACATAAAGTAAATGTTGTGCACACGCACTAAGTACAAGATATATCAGACAAAGACAAAATGTGAGTACAAAACATAGTAACAAATCAGAAAAATGTATATACAAATTATTTGACAGATAACAAAGTGCACAGGCACTGAAAAAATTCTTTAGCATATTCAGAACAAATAAACAGACTGGCAAAAAATATTACATTGACAAGTGACATGAGTGCACATGCACTGCAGTTGAGAACATATCAGTAAATGATGAAATGTATATACAATTAGTAACAAATGACATAAGTGCATACGCAATTAAGTATTGAATATACAGAATAGTACAAATCATATTGAAAAATGAGAAAAGTGCACAGGCACTGAAGTTCAGTAGAAAACATATTAACACCTAACATAAGTGCACATGCACTGTAGTTCAGAACATATCATTAAAAATAAAAAATGTATACACAGTATAAAAGACAAGAGTGCACATACTGTACTTGAGAACAAATCGATAAAATGTCTTTAGCATTTTCGCAATAAATAAACATAATGACAAAAAAATCATGTCCAAAGTGCACACGCACTGGAGAAATGTCTTTAGCATTTTCACAACAAATAAACATAATGGCAAAAAATCATGTCGACCAGTGACATAAGTGTACTCGCACTGGAGTTCAGCGAATCGAAAAAAATGTATAACCTACGAACATAAATGATGTTACCAAAAAATTTTTTCTTTATGTGACAAGAATCAGGATAGGAAACGGAAGGATTGCATCATGGTTGTAGCACTTTAGATTGCACACAGCTGTTCTGAAAGTCCATATCTTTCCACAGAAGTACAACACCAAGTGACACAACTTGAAGATCTTTTCCCATCAGAATTTATCAGTGTAGCCAAGACACTGAACTGTCGTACTAATGTTCCATGTTTTCATTTTGGCAGTACATTAGGTACACCAAACAGTGGGACCATAATAACGTCTTCATTGCTCACGGTGGTGGACAGCATGTCGTGTCAACACCACGCTCTTACAAGGCACACCAACGTAGAATTAGTGCAAAACCAAATATAGTGCTCCATGATCAGTGGGATAAACAGGACAAATGGACATTGCAGTAATTCAGGGTAGTTAAATCATGAGGTGAAGGACATTATGTCACATAATATTGACAATTACAGTCTTCCTTGATAGTTTGTGGCATTCATAGCCCAGTTATTGAACATTTCTGTACCAAGTATGTAGTATTACAGAAAAATGTTCATTAATTGTTTTACATAGAATCAGTAGCCTTCTTTTCCTGGTTACAAAGCATTATGAAATAATCGCATTCTTTTCAGTTACAGAGTATAATTAAGAATCATTAACCTTCTCCTAATTACAGTTAATTAATCATTTGTCATTCCAATAATAATCCTTAGCCTTTTCCTAATTACAGTTGATTAATCATTTGTCGTTAATTAATCATTTGTCTAATTACAGTTAATTAATCATTTGTCTAATTACAGTTAATTAATCATTTGTCTAATTACAGTTAATTAATCATTTGTCGTTAATTAATCATTTGTCATTCTAATATAGTAAGAATCATCAGTCTTCTCCTAATTACAAAGCATTATTAAACAGTACCATAGTTAATTAATTATGTGTCATTCCAATCTATTAAGAATCACTAGTCTTTTCCTAATTACAAAGCATTATGAAACAGTCACATTCATTTCCCTTAACAAAGTATGGCATCGTTAATTAATCATTTGAAATTCCAATATAGTAAGAATTATTAGCCTTCTCCTAATTACAAAGCATTATTAAACAGTCACATTCATTTCAAATTGCAAAGTATGAACATAGAAAACAAGAACTAATTAATGGCATAATTAATAAGAATTCATCGACTGACATTAATTATTGGCACTCAGTGGCTAGCAAGTATTGAATGGAATAAAACATAGTTCATCATTCAGTATTATTCAGATCATCACGAAGTCATTATTAAAAATCAGTTAATTACAGTCATAGCATTAATAATCAAGGGCATTATAAGTAGTCTCATTACAATAAACAGTGTTCCTCATTCAGTAGTATTCAGATCATTACAAAGTCATTATTAAAAATCAGCTAATTACAATCAAAGCATTAATAATCACAGGCATTATAAGTAGTCTCATTACAATAAACAGTGGCAGTTATTAGCTAGTGACAAAGCATTATTTTAAATATATACTTTTTTTTTTTTTTGTCTCATTAAGAAGTCATTACTCAAGCGACATACTATTCAGAGCTAATCAGTATTATTCAGAATTTTCTCAAACTGGTATCACTATTTGGGACTGGTAATACATTTTTTTTTTTGTTAGCAATGCAATGCGTTGGGATCGATAATTAATTGCTGAGGCATAACACTATTTGCTTTTGACCTATTGCTGCAAATGAGGATAGGTAACGTCATTCGTCATGAGTCAGCTGTAGCAAGGTTATGCAACAAGGCAGTATATGTGATCACATTTATAAATGATAGACACAAATGGGTAAAAAATAAAAATGCAAGTACTAGAACAGGTATAATAACTAACAGGTTTAGTAAGTATCATGAAAAGCTTCTCCTGGAAAAAATACAAAAACGGATTATTGACCTCAAAGAAGAAACGCACACTATGCTGAAAAGTAGTGAACTTCGAATTAACAGGCAGTGAAGTGTGTATAAAAATGTGTTCCATAGCTGTCCTTTCCAAAACTTCAGTCATCCTACTATGCAATGTAACACCTGCTGTCAAAGCAAACTGCAACAAATACTTAAATAACTACGTAGCATACATACATAACTTCAACATTATCCTCATCTGTAAAGAAAAAAACTTCATTATCCATATCATCATAACTTCACCATTATCATCACCTGTAAAGAAAAACTTCATTATTCATAATACCATATCCTTCATCATTATTCATCAGTATTCATTATCATCTGCAAAAAAAAATCACTTCATTACTCATTACATAACTATTCCTTATCTCTAGCATATTTCATCACTAAAACTAAGATGTGTAGTTCTCTCTGACAGCCTGCATCAATCACCTTGTATTCTGAAAGAAAAAATTAGTTAAGACTGCTATTCTGTGATGAGTATAGTATATTCTTGTTAATGTTTGTTAATCCTGATCCATTTACTCTTCCTCATAAAGTTATTGCATCTCCTTTCGTTTATTCCGTAGGTGAAATTCCCATTTATGTTAAATTTATTTCTTAGAATCATCATTCCTTTCTGAAATTGATGAACAAAGATTAATGTCCTGCATTTAAATCATATACCCACTAGATAATGACTGGTTTATGGTAACATAATTAACCCTACAGCATAACATGACAGAAAACGTAATATGTCAAAAACATTGACAGTGTTCAAATGCAAAAATATACACAGAATAATACAATGCAGCAGCAAAAAAAATGTGAAACAGTCACGATGTTGAGATGTCATAAGGCAAAAAAAATGTCAAAGTCGACTGGTGTGTGTTATATCTTAACTATTTCATAGTGCATACAAACAAAACTGGAGTACAATCATACACACAAAAAAAGTGGAAAATGTGCACGGTCTGATGTGTAACGACAAGAAAAGCGACCTGCTAACCTTACCTTGCCGGGCACTTGCCAAGAAAAAATACGATAATCATCAGTAATTAGTCAGGTGAAATAATTGCATTAGTAAATGGCATCATAGTGTGTTGAATCATACAGTGGTTTCACTCAATAAACGGTTTAATGTTTGAGATATGGTGATTGCCTTTCGATTTTCTAGTTCTCAAAGTTTCGACGTGTACAACATTGGGGTGAGGGATGCTGCTAATCCGATACGGACCTGCGTATAGAAGTTCAAATTTACTGCACTTACCTTTTAATTTGCTGGATATATAATGTGTACGTACCAATATCTTCTGTCCAACGTGAAAGTCGCGGCGTGTACAAACCTGTTTTTGCTGTCTTCTCCGGCGCTCTGCGGCACGTTTGATGTTGTTCAGCGCAATGTCAATTATTTCGTGGTGTCGTAGGCGACGACTTTTGGGGTATTTTACTAATTCTTTAATTTTGTTTGGTGGTTCAACGTTTTTTAGTACAACAGACGGAGATAGCATAGTGGATTCATTTGGAATGGAATTAATTACATCTTGGAATGAGAGTATGTGTGTATCCCAATCAATATGTCTTTTGTGGCAGTATATTCGGCACAGCTTACCAATTTCTTTCATTAATCTTTCACAGGGGTTCGAAGAAGCGTGGTACTTGGATATATAAATCGGAGAAATGTTTCTGGCTCGTAACATGCGTGTCCATACGGTACTACGAAATTGAGATCCATTGTCAGAAATTACTTTCATTACATGCCCTACATGAGATAGAAAATGTTTTACAAATGCTTTCGAAACAATTTTAGCAGTAGCTTTGCGTAACGGAGTGAAAGTAACAAATTTTGAAGTGAGCTTAACAGCGACAAAGATGTAGCAAAAACCTCTGTTAGTTCTCGGAATCGGACCAAAAATATCTACTGCGGCCATGTGTCTTAATTTAACAGGTATAATGGGATATAATGGAGGAATATGTGAAGTGGTGTCTGATTTAGCTTTCTGGCAAATTTTACAAGACGCTAAAACTCGTCGTATACGTTTTTCCATGTTGGTAAAATAACAGTTCTGTCTCAGTATAAGAAAACATTTTCTTGCTCCGTAATGTGCGTAACTTAAATGAGTGTACCAAATTAATTTGTTAACCAGTTCGTCAGGAATGCATACTAACCAATTGTTGCTGTCAGGATGAGAGCGGCGAAACAAAATGTCATTGCGTACAGTGTAGTGGTTCCTAATCGTAACATTTTTCCTATCTTGCCAAAGGTGTTTAATTTCTCTCCACACGTTGTCTTTATTTTGTTCTCTTGCTATGTCCTGTAATGACGATGAAATAAAATTTTCAAATGCAACTTGCTGAATGTACATGACACTGAAATTTGTTTTACAGAAGTTGGTTGCTACGTCTTGCTGATTGTTGCCGAGAGAACGCGACAGTGCGTCTGCTATAACATTTTGTGTGCCGGGAATGTGAACAATCGTAAAATTAAATTCCTGTAAATAAAGTTTCCATCTACTTAACCTGTCGTGAGTAAATTTAGCCGAGAGTAAAAATTGTATCGCTCTGTGGTCTGTGTAAACGGTGGTATGTCTGCCATAAAGAAAGTGCCGAAATCTCGTGAAAGCCCATACAACACATAATGTTTCCAATTCTGTAACAGAATAATTTCGTTCAGCAGGTGACAAAATGCGACTTGCAAATGCGATGTTTTTAATTACTGTAGAACCATCTTCTTCGATTTCCTGGAAAATGTGTACGCCTAAAGCGGTGTTGGAACTGTCGGTAGCAATGGAAAAATTTCTAGTAAGATCTGGGTGCGATAAAAGTGGAGCATTCAACAGAGCATGTTTCAGGTTCATGAATTCAGAGTGTGCTTGCTTATCCCAAGACCAAATAGTGTTTGTACCTGTTAATTGGCATAATCTGGGTGTGTCTAAAGCAGAGTGATGAATAAATTTACGAAAAAAGTTAATTAAGCCCAAAAAACTGCGTAATTGCTTCTTCGTCGTAGGAAGAGTAATGTCACGTAGAGCTTGAAGTTTCTCTGGATCAGGTGCAATGCCTTCTGCTGAAATTACGTGTCCAAGAAATTTTATAGAAGTTTTGCCAAAGTGCGATTTACTAAGATTAACTGTAAGTCCTTGTGCATGAAAAGTTTGTAACAGTTGTTCAAGAATCAGATTGTGTTCAGACCAGTTAGCTTCTGCGATAAGAATGTCGTCTACATACGTCGTAATAATGTCTTTCATGCAAACGTGTGTCGGATGGCGTCAAAAATTAATAACATTTTCGTGAAGAGGATTCTGCGTGTCAAAATTATTGCTTACGTTACTGGAATATGAAACCTGTGCTGTATCTGGTTAAAATCTATCGTACGTGTTATTATTTACGGGAGAATGTTGTGGCATATCCACTATATGAACTGTTCTGTTATTTCTTACTGACATGTTACGCTATGGATGACACCTATTGTCTGTTTCATTCATGATTATTCGTTGTTGCTGATGTTGTTGCTGCTCATAAGATCGACTGTTATTAAATGTACGCTGAAAATTGTGCTCATCATTTTTTTTTACGTCTGTCATGATAGTAATTTCTATACGGCGCATTGCGATACGAGTTGAAATAGTGTGTTGTCTGTACGTGGTTATTTCTTTGCTGCCATGCGTTACTATTTGTTGGGGCTGGGACTATACGTGCACGCGGCGAAACATTAAAGTTTGGTTGACCTTGTAGACTGCATTGTTGGTTAGGTATGCTAAGCGGCTTACTTTCATGCTGTTGTGGTGAAAAGCATCTATTGTTACAAAAATGTGGTTCCGATTGCTCAAAAATTTTACACATACTGATGATTACGATTTTGTCCGTTATTAAAATTCTCGTGATTCTGGAGTGCCTAATGAAAATTGTCACATTCGGTAAAAGATTTGTCATATCGGGTTTTCATTACAAATTCTTAATTCTAGATAGAGCAATAGTTAAAGAGCAATTTTGATAAATATAAAGGATAGTAGAAGAAAAGGCAGCAGTGCAGAAAACTAAAGATGAAACAGCACTACTACAGCTCGGGGCCCTATGCTCGCTACGGCACATATTCATTAAAGCGCAATGAATCCCCTGAGGTCAATTACGTACTGCAAATAAATTTTAGCTTTTGCGTTGCAGGCAATAGTGGTAAAATTTCAAAGGCGAATTGTTGTATCCGTGCTAATTCAAATTTCTGCATTATAGGTAGTGCTGATGAAAATGCAAAAATAAATTGTCGCATCTGGTTCAAAGCTAGCTTTTGCATTACAGGTAATAGCGGTGAAAGTACAAAAACAAATTGTCGTATACAGCTCAAAGCGTGTACCTGTGTTCTGTCATTATTAAATTCTTTACATTTTCTTACAAATACAAATTGCTTATAATCAACGTTCTCGTCACTGAATTTGAGAACACGTTCAGGTTTGTGTGCAAGTCTGTTTGTCTGTGTCATTTCGTACTTCAAGTTACGTAGCTTTTCATATTTTGAGTCGCGTAGCTTCTCGGATTTTAATTCGCGTAGTCTCTGTAAATTGTTCACATTATACACGCTGCGTGAGTCAGGCAAATGCTCGCAACGTGGCGGATTCTGTGACGTATTGGTGACTGAAATAGTTTTCAACTCTGTTACTGTAACACTTTCGACATTTTGGTTGTTCTGTCGTTCACTTTTATAATTGACTTCCGTATTCGCAGTGTGTGAAACTTCCACTGACTCTAAATTAACTTCGTCGCAAATCTGTACTGCGTTTTTAGGGCATTGTTCAGTGATTGCATTAATTTCGTGTACCTGTGTTTCGTTTGCTGAACATTGTTCGGTGACTGCAATAATCCCGTCTTTATGTGATTCTGTTGTGCCTACACGTGTGCTACTTAATTCTTGTGCAACAGTGCCAACTTCTTCATTACTGTTATTAGCACAAGTCTTAGTATCCACACGTAATTGTCCTTTACTGTCCTGACATTGCACGGTAACAGCTGTAATCTGCTCACTAACTTGTTTGTTCCGTTCTTTAAGGTCGTCTTGTTTTTCGTTTGTGAGCTCGAAACTTTTATCAATTGTTTCGCTAAGTTGTTTGTCATGGTTGTCGAAACTTTCACTCTGTTGTCTGATCTGTTCAATAAGTTTGTCTAGTTTTTCATTAAACTGTTTGAAATTTTGCCGCAAAAATGCCATAATTGGATCCGATTCAAAATTAGCATTTCTATTCTCTGTGCTATTCAATGGTCGATCTGGAATTGTCTCGTTTTGCGTGACCATTTGGTCATTCTGTAATTTACAAAAAGGTTTGCCAGTTAAACATACACTGTCAGTCCCTATTTCGGAATTAAATAAATCCGTCGTACTTTCACTACACTGACCATTTTCATTCGAAAAATTTGTTTGTATGTTACTTAAATTTTCCAAACCGGTTGTGTTAAGCTGGGTAGCGCTCATTACAATGGAGCGTCCCGCGTCATCAATTGCCGTCAAATCAACACAAGACACAATCGAGTTCGTTTGTTCATCATTAAGACAAAAGTCATCATTAGTGGTTGGAATACACTGATTGTTAGTGAACGCAGGATTGACATCATTACACTGCGTGTCACAATTACTATCAGTCACGTTGTTTAAGTCGGTAATTTCGTTCATAATACCTCGCGATACACTATTCACAGTCTTTCGCGGCATTTTTACAATAGTCAAAATTTTTCACAAAATAAATAAGCACAATGCAAAAACAACACACAAATACAACAGAGCAAACGAATTGTCGTTGACCTGTGGAAAGAAAGTCACAAGATTAATAAAAGCGTTGCGCCAAATTCTAATTATACTTAAGCAAATAAGAGCAGATATCTGACTGTTTTTCAAAAGACTCTCAACGAAATACGATCCTGGCAGGGTCGCCAAGTGTAACCTCCCCACCGTTATTTAAAACAAAAAAGACAATACTTAATACAAATGGGAGCCGAGTGTAACCTCCCCACAAAAATTTGAAAGAAAGAAACACGACAATATTTAATTATGAATGCTAATGGACATTGCGCTAATTGTAACCTCGCCCACAATGAGAGGTATTGAAAATGGCAACAAAAATGTGAAATTCGCAATCTGACTCAAATATAAATTCTTCACAAAATTTAAAGTCCGTTCAGTGACAAGAAAATACAATTAAACCGAAATATCGGTCTTTGGCCCTGTGTAAAACAATCAGAGTTAAAGTCTTACCTCAGAATAAATGGATGTCACATTTCTGCTCTTGTTGTTGCGCACCGCTTGGAGGAACTGCATTGCAAATAATAATATTCTCTTTTTTTGTGATTTTACAAAAAATTTTCTTTTAAAGAAGTGGAGTGAAATGGGAAGTGCAACGAAATCATTAGTTCAATAAAAATTTAAATTTTTGAGAAAATGCTTTTGAAATAAAAATTATTATTGGGGGACTTGTTGGAGAATAATTACAATAAATAAATTTTTTCATTATCTAATGATTATATTAATTAATAGTATACCTTATTCACCATCTTGACCAGTGTTGCCGACCGCCTACATCACACAACCGCACTGGGCTGCTACTACTGACCGACCGCTCTGCATGACGACTATTAGCGTACTGCACTGCACGACTACTACTAGAGTACTGCTCTCAACTAGACAGAGCTACAGACTCGCAACGACTACCGACTCGCAACGACTAACTCACAGACTGAGAACCGCTCGCAACACTCGCGCGGTCAAGCGCAAACTCTCTGGTCACAGATGCTACAATGCCTCGCCATCGCTGCTATGTTACATACGTGTTTCAGTGTCCACTGCCGTATCCAGTGCACATCCCTCGAGTCCGGAAGACTCTCAGGGAGTCGAACTTGGCAGTCACCCGTGCGGTAAACAAACAACCGGTCCATTGCTCTGCAGACCTGCGCTGCCCGTGCTGCTTCACTGACTGCCTTTCGAGGAAAAATTGTCTAACGGCACTCGCGGCAAACGTGCCACGCCCCATTCAGGCCAATGATTGTGTTGCAGGAGACGCGTTGTGCGCAATCCATTTCGCTACAGTTCAGTAATCACCTGAAGTTTTGACTCAGACTTTATGAAAACTTTACCGGAAACATAAAAAACTAGATGAGAAACAAAAATATGAATAACAATAACATAGCTAATCGAGAAACTGAAATATTATTATATATATTTGTAATGTCTTCTAATACACCACATATATATGGTGTTACAAAAAGGTACGGCCAAACTTTCAGGAAACATTCCTCACACACAAATAAAGAAAAGATGTTATGTGGACATGTGTCCGGAAACGCTTAATTTCCATGTTAGAGCTCATTTTAGTTTCGTCAGTACGTACTGTACTTCCTCGATTCACCGCCAGTTGGCCCAATTGAAGGAAGGTAATGTTGACTTCGGTGCTTGTGTTGACATGCGACTCATTGCTCTACAGCACTAGCATCAAGCACATCAGTACGTAGCATCAACAGGTTAGTGTTCTACACCAACGTGGTTTTGCAGTCAGTGCAATGTTTACAAATGCGGAGTTGGCAGATGCCCATTTGATGTATGGATTAGCACGGGGCAATAGCCGTGGCGCCGTACGTTTGTATCGAGACAGATTTCCGGAACGAAGGTGTCCCCACAGGAAGACGTCCGAAGCAACTGATCGGCGTCTTAGAGAGCACGAAACATTCCAGCCTATGACTGGCGACTGGGGAAGACCTAGAACGACGAGGACACCTGCAAAGGACGAGGCAATTCTTCGTGCAGTTGACGACAACTCTAATGTAAGCGTCAGAGAAGTTGCTGCTGTACAAGGTAACGTTGACCACGTCTCTGTATGGAGAGTGCTACGGGAGAACCAGTTATTTCCGTACCATGTACAGCGTGTGCAGGCACTATCAGCAGCTAATTGGCCTCCATGGGTACACTTCTGCGAATGGTTCATCCAACAATGTGTCAATCCTCATGTCAGTGCAAATGTCCTCTTTACGGGTAAGGCTTCATTCCAACGTGATGAAATTGTAAATTTTCAAAATCAAGACGTGTGGGCTGACGAGAATCCGCACGCAATTGTGCAATCACGTCATCAACACAGATTTTCTGTGAACGTTTGGGCAGGCATTGTTGGTGATGTCTTGATTGGGCCCCATGTTCTTCCACCTACGCTCAATGGAGCACGTTATCATGATTTCATACGGGATACTCTACCCGTGCTGCTAGGACATGTGCCTTTACAAGTACGACACAACATGTGGTTCATGCACGATGGAGCTCCTGCACATTTCAGTCGAAGTGTTCGTATGCTTCTCAACAACAGATTCGGTGACCGATGGATTGGTAGAGGCGGACCAATTCCATGGCCTCCACGCTCTCCTGACCTCAACCCTCTTGACTTTCATTTATGGGGGCATTTGAAAGCTCTTGTCTACGCAACCCCGGTACCGAATGTAGAGACTCTTCGTGCTCGTATTGTGGACGGCTGTGATACAGTACGCCATTCTCCAGGGCTGCATCAGCGCATCAGGGATTCCATGCGACGGAGGGTGGATGCATGTATCGTCGCTAACGGAGGACTTTTGAACATTTCCTGTAACAAACTCTTTTAAGTCACGCTGGTACGTTCTGTTGCTGTGTGTTTCCATTCCATGATTAATGTGATTTGAAGAGAAGTAATAAAATGAGCTCTAACATGGAAAGTAAGCGTTTCCGGACACATGTCCACATAACATATTTTCTTTCTTTGTGTGTGAGGAATGTTTCCTGAAAGTTTGGCCGTACCTTTTTGTAACACCCTGTATTTATTTATGATTGACATGACATGTGTAAACAAACTTATTTTGTGTATTAAAGAATACGAAAAAATCAGTTGTCTCACTTTCATGTATGTGAAAAGCAAATATCGATATTGCATGATAATCTGTGGATTTAGAATAATGAAACAGTAAAAACAGATTTTGTTTGGATCCTCGTATGAGAGCGACTTGGATGGAGACGTACGTATCTTGTAACGACTTCTTGTAAATAAATGGTGCTATTCATAACCAAACCATAGCGGTAGCATCCCTATACGTTTGAAAATTTAATTGTACGCTTTTTTCAGAGATAAATAACGTGCGGTACAGCGCGAATTGTAATTTGTATTGTTGGCCGCCATTTACAAGACGGATGATTGCTGATCGGAACAATACGATACTATGGGGCGTAGAGCAAAATGAAGAGAGTTTACAATTAATTCTGGAGTACACATTCTAGAGTAAACTTAATTTCATTTCTTTTGCGAAGAGTTTATAGATATTATACATTCTTGTGGTTGCCGCTACACGGCTATCTTTTGTTCGAGTGACGAGATTTCCACAGTTATGAACTGATAATAAGTATCCCATGCAAAAGGTGTTTCTCCACGCGAACGTACAAAAGTATAAATTATTATTCGAATGAGAAGATATTTGATTACAAGCCTGAGATATTTCTAAATGTAAAAGATTACGATAAATGATGATTACCTGAAACTCTCAGCTGCCGATAGGTGTTGTTGATATACCTCGATGTGGACAGCTGAAAATGTGTGCCCCGACCGAGACTCGAATCCGGGATCTCCAGCTTACATGTCAGACGCTCTATCCATCTGAGCCACCGAGGACCCAGTTGAATAGCGCGACTGCACGGACTTATCCCTTGCACGCTTCCCGTGAGACTCACATTCCCACCTGTCCACAACTCTACATATGTAATGTACAATATAGACATTTGCCGATTCACTCATTACTCACGCTTTGGCGATTCCCGTAAGAGTTTGGGCAACCTTTGCGCATTCGCACCGACAAAGGTCAATGGCTGGGTAGCCTTTATATATATTTCAGAGAAAAGCTGCACGGTCATCAACAGTATTCCATTCTTTCGAGAACAGTTACTGTCTTCATGTATATAGTTAAAGGCTACCCAGCCATTGACCTTTGTCTGTGCGTATGCGCACAGGTTGCCCAAACTCTTACGGGAATCGGCAAATGTTTCCTGAAAGTTTGGCCGTACCTTTTTGTAACACCCTATACATATATATTAAAGCGACAAAGAAACTGGTATAGGCATCCATATTCAAATAGAGAGATATGTAAACAGGATGCTGAACCGAGTTCAGTATAGAAGCAGCAGGGCACAAACACGATCAGTAAGCGAACTCGTCACAACCACGCTCACACCGGGCAGAATACGGCGCTGTGGTCGGCAGTGGTGCAGTTGTTAGATCGGATGCTGCTGTTACACTGGCAGGTTATCAAGATTTAACTGATTTGGAACATGGTGTTATGGTCGGTGCACGAGCGATGGGACACAGCATTTCCGAGGAAGCGATGAAGTGGGGATTTTCCTGTACGACCATTTCGCTAGTGTATCGCGAATATCAGCAATCCGATAAAACATCAAATCTCCGACATCGCTGCAGCCGGAAAAAGGTCCTGCCAGAAAGGGACCAACGACGACTGAAGAGAATCCTTCAACGCGACAGAAGTGGAACCCTCCTGCAAATCGTTGCAGATTTAAATGCTGGGCCGTCAACAAATATCAACGAAATATCATCGATATGGGCTTTCGCAGCCGAAGAACCACTCGTGTACCCTTGATGACTGCACGACACAGAGCTTCACGCCACGCCTAGGCCCGTCAACACCGCCATTGGACTGTTAATGACTGGAAACATGTTGCCTGGTCGGACGAGTCTCGTTTCAAACTCCACGGAGCGGATGGACGTGTGCGGGAATGGAGACAACGTCATGAGTCCATGGACCATGCATGTCAGCATGGGACTGTTCAAGCTGCCGGAGGCTCAGTGATGGTGTGGGGTGTGAGAAACTGGAGTAATATGGGACCCCTGATAAGTCTAGATACAACTCCGACAAGTTACACATACGTAAGCATCTTGTCTGATCATCTGCAACCATTCATGTCCATGGCGCATTCCGACGGACTTCGGTAATTCCAGCAGGACATTGCGACACCCCACACGTCCAGAATTGCTACATACGGGCTCCAGGAACGCTCTTCTGAATTTAAACACTTCCGCTGGCCACCAGACTCCCCAGACATGAACATTATTGAGCACATTTGGGATGCCTTGCAACGTGCTGTTTAGAAGAGATCTCCAGCCCCTCGTACTCTTGCGGATTTATGGAGAGCCCTACAGGATTCATGGTGTCAGTTCCCTCCGTCACTACTTCAGTCCAGTGCACGTCGTGTGCTGCACTTCTGCTTGATTGCGGGGGGCGTACACGATATTAGACAGGAGTATCAGTTTCTTTGGCTCTCCAGTGTATACCTCCACTCCGAACCTCCACCCCAACCCCATCTACATGGGCAAGGCAGTTAAGGTGACCACTGGATAAAATGGGTAATCTAGATTCGAATCCTGATGCAGCACACATTTTCACTTGTCACTGTTGGATATATTTCAGTCCCCAACTGTGGCTGATATGTTCGTTTATTTTAAAAGCTGAGATATTACTTTTAATCCATGCAGCTAACAGTCACCCACCTGTATTCATGACACAAACTAGCATAATGGTCATACCTACATCATGTGTAACCCATTACTGGTTTTGTAAAAGTGCAATTTGTCTTAAATTACAATGTGCCCTCTCCCATCTACAGTGTTCATAGTCATCTCCTCTATTCCCTAGAAAATGAGTCAAGTCTAAGTCTTCATCAGGCCTAACACACTTAATCCTCAAATTCTTACGCAAATGCGGGTGTCCTACAACCACCCTTTCCAAAACAACACGAGAAGGAGAAAAAAAGTTCAGTTACTGCACTCATGAACTCACCCTATAGTGCAGGCGATGCTGTACATTGTAGCTGTCGGCGTAGTCCCAAATCCACTCATCCCTTTGTAACAATTGTTGCCAGTAGCCACTTCTGCAAACAGTTGTGACAGCGATCAACATGGCAGGTGTTACTATGTACCCCACTACAGGTTTGGAGCTTGGTGTGTGCTATCAGGGCGGTGGGTTCACACAACCATATGGATGTCCGCTAACACATCATAGAAGTAGAAGAGGCATCAGTTGTTTCACACCATCAGGTGAAGTTGTAGTGTTATTAAAGGTAGCAGCCATGGTCAGATGCTGGTCCTGGAGTCTGGAGAGAATGCTGAACTCAGCACCCTGTCTTCGATGGCGTGGCCAGCTCTCAGCACTAAGCAGGCCTCAGCAGGGCAGAGCATCATCAGAACTCTGGCGAAGCCGTAGCTTACTTTTAACGTAAATAGATGCCTGAGTGAAGCTAAAGGTTATTATCGCCACAAAAAAATTTATCTTGTCAGTAACCTTCAAGTTGTATGCTGCTTATATGATTCTTCTATATGAATCACTGAATTTACTTATCATTATTACAAAAATTTCAAAATTAAATTTATAATCTTAATAAAAAACCTAAAATAATTATAAAATCAAAAATAAAAGTAATGAACTAAAACGTAATCTTGTTGCCCTCTGCATGCAACCATTTTCTGAAATTAAATTAATAATCAAATTAACTAATTTAATAATATGGAACCGTAAGCTGTTGGGGTACCCATGTACCACCACAAAAAATAAAAACAGTGACTAGTACAGGGAGTATGAATGACGACAGTAGTGTATTTAAGTTTACAAAATAATGTCATGTTTTATTAAACCTTTAATAACTCCAACTATCCAGAGAGCCAGCTGATACATCTTACTCAAAAATGACAAACACAAATCAGTTAAAGAACGTTGTTTGATAGGCAAAGCCTACATTGGCGTGGAAGCTACACAAATTCTCCTCTGAATTAATCTCTTTTACAACGCAATCTGACTTTGCTTACGAAAATACATTGTGAAGTCCAACTCTTCTCCAATGAATCAACAACGATGGATGGATGGATGGATGGATGGATGGATATTAGTGTTTAACGTCCCGTCGACAACGAGGTCATTAGAGACGGAGCGCAAGCTCGGGTGAGGGAAGGATGGGGGAAGGAAATCGGCCGTGCCTTTTCAAAGGAACCATCCCGGCATTTGCCTGAAGAGATTTAGGGAAATCAGGGAAAACCTAAATCAGGATGGCCGGAGACGGGATTGAACCGTCGTCCTCCGGAATGCGAGTCGAATCAACAACGATCAACTACACCACAAACTATGATATACCGGAGAACAGGGAGCTGCGAATATCGTTTAACAGCTCTATGGTGGTGAAGCGGTATTTTACACCCTTTCACCTTGATTCAGGCGGCAGCAGAATACGGCGAGGAGCGCCGCGCTGCGGCATCTGTAATGTTCTAACGCGTGCACGAAAATTGGCAGACTACACAGTCAGGCGTTCTGATTATCAGAACGCTGGAAACTTCAGAGTCCTGAAATCCCGGCAGATTTCAGTCTGAGGTGCACCCGTTTGCTGGTCTGGCAATACTAATTTGACGTAGGTACGACGGTGCATGCCGGAATTGCCAAGCATCAGACCGCCGACTCAGGACGAATAAGTTCACGCTCGTGACAGCGATACATCCGAGATGATTTGCAGTTCCACTGTTGGTGCAGTTGGAAACTGCCATGGTTCTTAGCCCGCCACAAGAGGCAGACCACAAGTCTCACCCACTAGAGAAAGACCTGAGTTCTCTACCAGGGGAGGACCAGAAGAAGCCAAAGAATCACAACCACTTTCCTCAAAGCCACAGTACAAGAACCGAATTAGCAAAAACGAAACAACTCACATTGTACAAACCAATCTAACTATTGAAGTGGCTGGTTCCCAGGAGGCGCCGTATTAAAACTCTTCCAAGATTTTCAAATGATTTATTCGTTTCCACTACATCGCTTCGTTCACCTCAGTCCATGTTACAGGCCCCGTATTGCTGAGGAAGTACCCTAGTGTCCTGTACAATGCAACACTGTGTCGTGCCGGCCTTGTTCGGCAGCTGTAGGGTTCCGATTACGCCAGGATGGCTGCGCCAGCAGCCGACTGAGAGGCCACCATCCCCGTTGATTCCGCGCTGCTCAGCCGGGAGCCGTAGGCCGGCCCACTGCTGCTTCCCTCCTCGGCGGCAAAGAATGCGCGCGATCCGGCGTCCGAATCTGTGGCCCCTCGCCTCCGAAGTCTCCGGCATGTATCGGGAGCCGAAATGACTGCCCGCAGTAGCAAGCCGAAGAGTGGTCCACCCTGGCTGGCTGCGGACCCCGCGCCTGCCCCTGAGGGTCGAACCAGCGACCCTCCATGGACGGGAACACTGTCACCCCATCTGTTGCTGCGTGTAGCCCGGCGCAGTCACACGCCCCGCCGTCCAGGAGAGCTGCCACACTTGAATGAATCTCGTTAGAAAACAATACCTATGTATACTCGCCTGTGCGCCTTTGTTTCGCTAACGCATCGCTCCAAGTCACCTACGCCCCACATCCTGGTTGCGCCAGTGGGTCCCTTGCTCCTATAGCTTGCATCATGCAAACCGCTGCGTTTACCCTTTCGAACAGTTCGACGGTCGTTTGCCCTCCATTCCACTTCGCAACTGCTCGTCAGCGTAACTTACTGCAATCCGGTCCTCACTTGGCTGTAACTTGTGCTCAGAATATCGCACAAAACAAACTTTCCCTACCCTAAACAGTGGTGACGCTACACTATACTCTACTCATTGAATCGCCCCTCTTGACTGTTCTGTTGGCCTGGTACCCAATCCAGACACAGCACCTGGTTTCCCATGCTGGGGGAGCAATCCTCCACTTTGCATATCCGGAGGGGAGTCGGTTGGAGATCACAAATGTCTGCCGCGTGGGGTAGCCGTACTGTCTGGGGTGCCTTGTCATGGTCCACGTGGATCCACCCGTTGGAGGTTCAAGTCCTCCCTCAGGCGTGTGTGTGTGTGTGTGCGTGTGTGTGAGTTGTCCATAGCGTAAGTTAGTTTAAGTTAGATTAAGTAGTGTGTAAGCTTAGGGACCAATGACGTAAGCAGTTTGGTCCTGTAAGATCTTACCTACCTTACCAAATCTCTCTTGTCTGAAATATATTCAGTTGGAAATGATCTAATCCTTCTAGGATGACCAATTACAGTTTCTGAAAGAAGGCTGTTAAGCTTCACAGACAGCAAAATATATGTTTTTCCCACTCACTAAAAGAACATAGCGACTTCCTGGCGTTGGCTGGGGGGAGGACGGTTACACATCCACCTCCTCTAGAACTGCATGCCAGCCACTCTGACTGCATCGTTTCAGCTTCTAACATGAGAATTCATGGAGTTTTATTTCCCACTGTCTGCACAAAAGCTCAGTTTACAGCAGTCTCTCTTAAATGGTTTCCTCCATCCACTTCCAGCCATCTTTCCGCCTTCTGTGATGGACTGGCACCTGGCCAATACTAAGCAGAAGGAGGGGAGAGCTTCGGCCAGAAGCCCCTCTGCAGGTAAGAACCACTGAACGCTGTTCCCCAGAATCACTTGCAAGGCCAGGTTGCTGTGCTCAGCATTTATGGCTCCCAAATTCATCTCTAAACTGTTCTTGGACACCTCCACTTGTACTTGCCGCAGTACCTCATCTCTTACATCTCTTGCATTCCAAACTTCGCAGAAGCACTCAAACGAATCTTACATGACTAGTCACTGCCTGTGGGGTGTTTCTAGAACGAAACTTTCACTCTGCAGCGGAGTAGGTGGCGGCAGAGCACTTGTTTTGATCTGCCAGGAAGTTTCCATGGACATACCATCTGACGTGTATATATATATATATATACACGTTATTTATATATGTTATATGGATATAAATTAAATCCATTTTCTCAAAAAAATGTTTCACACTCGAAGTGTGATTGTAAAAGCTCTGCTGCGGACTCAATTACGGTTACTACAAACGCTACGTTAGATCCAAAACGTTAAGCAGCCACACATTTATTTTTTAAATGAACGTAAGTGAAAGTCAAAGGGTTCCAAATCCGATTAATATGGAGCATGATCCAAAAATTCATACTTCGAATCGTTACATTTTCCTTTCGTCAAAGCAGGTTCTTTGCAGATACATTGTCCTAATGAAAGATATTTTTCTTCAGCAATTCACATCTGTAATCCAGTTGTCGAAAGGAACAATACTAGATACGTTACTGACTTGCTTTTATGTATAAACCTGTTTATTATGTGACCTGGACACTGCTCGTTTGAAATTTTTCAACAGCAGCTGTGTTTATGCCTGTGTCCATATTTGCATTTGCGGTATTTGCTTGAAAATGATTAAATGGTCGAAATTACAGTCGCAGTAAATAAAAAACTTCCACAGCCACAAGCGTTAATTATCATATTTAAATTTCGCACGGAAGTTGTGGGCTTATCTCTCGTTAACAGAGGCCTATTAGAGAAAACATCTCTCGTGAGGAAAAGGCATTGACAGTCAGAAGATCTACGGTGTGTCGGCTTCTGTTTGCAATGTCGGAAGACCGCAGTGAGAAAGTACTTCTACAACTACCTGAGATATCAGTTTGAGAAAACGCGACGATAATGAGTGGTGTAGAACCCCGTTACAAAGTCCGTTTCTCCCCTATGCGACTTCAAAGGATCGACTGGAATAACAGCCCCACTCGCATTCTCGTGGATATCAGTGTTTGCACAGCTATGATTCAGGACGTTGTACACTGGCCGACAAAAAGAAAAAAAAATCGTACGCACCCGGAAGGGTAGGGAGAAACGAACTGAAGCTTCACGGATTGTCATGCTATGTTCAAAAAAATGGCTCTGAGCACTATGGGACTTAACTGCTGTGGTCATCAGTCCCCTAGAACTTAGAACTACTTAAACCTAACTAACCTAAGGACATCACACACATCCATGCCCGAGGCAGGATTCGAACCTGCGTCCGTAGCGGTCACGCGGCTCCAGAGTGTAGCGCCTAGAACCGCCTGGCCACTCCGGATGGCATGCTACGTGACGTTAGTGATTTCAATATCGAGTCACATAGGCAATCATGAACTGTATGCATGCACTGATTCGGTTGGTAAGGGTGCCATAAGGTTGTTGCATCCTTTCCTGAGACAAGTTGGGCCAATATTGCTGTAATTGGGCCTTGATAGCCTGGATACTGGCACGGTGACGGTGTTGATATCCAGCTAGTCCCTAGCATGTTCTACTGGAAACAGATCTGCCACAGGAGAACTCCAGCATCATGCACACAGTTCACGCAGACACATAGCGTGTACTGTCGTGCAGCGTCCCGTCGAGAAACGGCATCGCTGTATAACCACATGAGAGATAAAACACGAGGTCGTAGGATGCTCGTGACGTACCATTCTGAGGTCAGAGTTCCCAGCCTTGATCTGAAGTCATACCCCACGGCTCTCCTCTCCACGACACCAGGAGCAACCGAGCGAGATGGCGCAGTGGTTAGACACTGGACTCGCATTCGGGAGGACGACGGTTCAATCCCGCGTCCGGCCATCCTGATTTAGGTTTTCCGTGATTTCCCTAAATCACTTCAGGCAAATGCCGGAATGGTTCCTCTGAAAGGGCACGGCCGACTTCCTTCCCCATCCTTCCCTAATCCGATGAGACCGATGACCACGCTGTCTGGTCTCCTTCCCCAAACCAACCGACACCAGGAGCAGCGCCACTGTGCCTCTGCAAAACATTGCAACAAATGGAAAAAATCGCCACCTTTCTCGCTGACGATGGTAATTCAGCGCAGTGCAGAAATACAATTAATCTCTCAACACAGTGCGACGCCATTTATGGTCCGCGCTTCTCGGTCTACAAACTCAGCCGTTTGTGTTCTGGTGTTGATGGCAGCCTAGGCATGAGACCGTAACTCCGTAGTCCGACTGCTGTTAGCCTCCGACTTATGGTGCAGGATACGCAGAATGTTGCAGAGAGTTCACTACTACTTCTTGGATGGCAGATGAGGATGTGAAGGGGTTATGACGCACGGTCCAATCCAGTACAACACTGTGGCAGGATCACATCCGAATGCTCCATAAATGTAGATACTGCAAAAATCTACCAGCTGGTCAAATTAAGATCCAAAAAGTGCACCTTTCAGTCCATGACAGCTGTGCCAACCTCTTCATCTCATTGCAGCACTTGCAGCCTACGTCCTCAATCATTTGCTGGATCTATATCAGTCTCTCTCTTCTTCTACAGTGTTTTCCCACTACAACTCGCTCTCGTGCCATATAAGTCGTTCTCTCATGTCTTAACAGATGTTATCATCAAAATTGGTTCAAATGGCTCTGAGCACTATCGGAATTAACATCTGAGGTCATCAGTCCCCTAGAACTACTCAAACCTAACTATCCTAAGGACATCACAGGCATCCATGCAAGAGGCAGGATTCGAACCTGCGGCCATAGCAACAGCGCAGTGCCGGACTGAAGTGCCTACAACCGCTCGGCCACCGCGGCCGGCTCTTATCATCCTATCCCTTCTCCTGGTCAGTGTTTTCCACATGTTCATATTCTCTCCGATTCTGCGCAGAACCTCCTCATTCCCTACCTTATTGGTGCTCCTAATTTTCACCATTCTTCTGTAGCACCATATCTCAAATGCTTCGATATTCCCACAGCCCAAGTTTCACATCATTCAATGCTGTTCTCCAAACGTACATCCTCAGAAATTTCTTCCTCAAATTAAGGCCTATGTTTGGTACTAGTAAACTTCTCTTGGCCAGGATTGTCCTTTTTGCTAGTGCTACTTTGCTTTTGATGTCCTCCTTGCTCCGTCGGTCATTGGTTACTTAATTTCATCTGCTTCGTGACCATCAGTCCTGATGTTCAGTTTCTCGCTGTTCTCATTTCTGCTACTTCTAATTACTTTCGTCTTTCCCCGGTTAACTCTCAATCCATATTCCGTACTCATTACACTGTTCATTCCATTCAGCAAATCATGTAATTCTTCTTCACTTTCACTCAGGATAGCAATGCCATCAGCGAATCGTATCATCGATATCCTTTCACCTTGAATTTTAATTCCACTCCTGAACTTTTATTTTATTTTCACCATTGCTTCTTCGATGTACAGACTGAAAGTGGGGGCGAAAACTACCTCTCTGTCTTACACCATTTTTTAATACGAGCACTTCGTTCTTGCCCGTCCGCTCTTGTTTTTCCCTCTTGGCTCTTGTACAAATTGAATATTACCCAAAAAATGGTTCAAATGGCTCTGAGCACAATGGGACTTAACTGCTGAGGTCATCAGTCCCCTGGAACTTAGAACTACTTGATCCTAACTAAACTAAGGACATCACACACATCCATGCCAGAGGCAGGATTCGAACCTGCTACCGTAGCGGTCGCGCGGTTCCAGACTGTAGCGCCTAGAATCGCTCGGCCACTCCGGCCGGCAATATTACCCAATTCGTCCTATAGCTTACCCCTAATTTACTCAGAATTTTGAATATCTTGCACCAATTTACATAGTCAAACGCTTTTCGTAGGCCGACACATCCTATGAATGTATGTTGATGTTTCGTCAGTCGTGCTTCCATTATCTATCGCAACGCCAGATGTGCTTCCCTGGTGCCTTCCCTTTCCTAAAGCCGCAATTATACACCCTACCAATCCTTGAACAGTACTAAACACATACAAGTCTACTGAATTCTGTTGGCCATTATACCTCCCACAGCGAATTGCTATTCTTATTTACGTAGCCGCCGGCAAGTCGTACGTATACGAAGTTTCATTGACATCCGACCATACTTTCTGTGCGCTTTATTTTTTCATTATCTTTTTCAGGCAGTGTATTTTCCTTACAGTAAAATACAAAATAAAACCACGCTAAGTGATAACGACCGTTTCGACACATCTTCTTTAAGGCTAATGCTGTGGCATTCCCTGGAAGGCTGGAGTGTTCGTATTCCCAATAAAGGCATATGGGCAATCTGCAACGCCATCGGAAGTCAAGTGAGAGTAATAAGAGTGAAGTGAAAACCTTACGAATACCAAATGACAATGAAGACAGGAAACGAAATTTAAGCTTGTTATAACTGTTGTTTAGCTGGTACACTGAAGAAGCAACAGATTTATTAAGAAAGAAAAAAGTGCCGAAGAAAAAGATACCACGAGTAACTTTTCACGGTAGTAATAAAATAAGTATTGTTACACAGGATGGAGTGACCGTTTTAACTAAACATTCGGTAAAAAGTAATGAGCAGAGCAATGAATTGTAAAGACACTAATTGAACAAGTGAGCAAACACCTAAAATTACGAGAATGCAAAGGAAGGAAGGAATAAATTTTGATATCTCGGATGCATTGTCATATATGATCTGCAAAGTAAAAAAAAGAGTGAAGAAGAACGTCGCGCATGTGAACTTAATTCTCTTCTAGTGTAAAGGTGAGGAAAGAAAAATACTATTAAATGAAGCTATTGGCACTGACGTTATTAAAGATAAAGCTAGAACAAGGATGAAGCGGGATTAGAAGTCGTCTTTGTTGAAGGAATTATAACTTTTACCCAGGCTAATTTAGCTGAAATACAAAAATCTAAACTGCGTGTCCGTTCGGACATTGAAAACCTGGTCACCTCGCTTGCGGCTCTGACTACGACGCCACTGAACTAAACTTTTACGCAAGAAATTTCCTGTAGTCAAAGAACTGGTTAGTGTAGAGGGAGAAAATTCGACGACAGTCAGCGCTGTTTGAAATTTAAATATCGAAAGTTTGGAGGTGTAGTAACAGAAATCGAGAACAATTGGCAATAAATGGCTACAGAATGGCATTTGAGAGATAGTTATAAAGCGGTAATTATCACCTGCAAACAACAATGTTACGTAATTTTTTGCTGCATTAGCTGACTGTTCCACTGGGCCTTGGAAGATTGTTTTATATAGGGTGGCCCAGAAATGTTGCGACATACACTGAGGGTTTGTAGATGGTGTCTCGAGGAAATACTCGATGATAGGAACCTGTGTCTGGAAACAACAACGCTACGGAGCAGCGAAATGGCCCTGCTACTACGCTGCCCCTTCGGCAGCAAACGTGACCTGGTTCGCTATAGGCGGAACGTCTCGCAATGTTGTTACTTATTCAGTGACCTAGACTGATTTCCCCCACGGACAGTGAAGAAGACGGAGCTAGTTGCTGCCCAGCAATGCCTTTATACGCAGCAGCTAACACAACGTTCTCCAGTGACAATCAGTCTCAATCACAGAATAGCAAACAACATTGCAAGACGTTCCACCTACAGTCCATCAGTGAAGCAAGTCACGTTTGCTGCCGAAGGGATAGCCTAGTGGCAGGCGCTGATGCTTGTGACTTGGACGCTCTGCAGCCTTGTCGGATGATGTTTCTGGACTTGGGTTCTTATTCTGGATTTCTTCCTCAAGACACCCGCTACAACCACTCGAAATTTGTCACAACATATCTGAGACACCCCGCACCTTACGAATGAAATAACACATGGCACTAGTTTGATATTCTACAGCATATATATCCTATAAAATACATAAAATTATAATAATTACTTTTTTTATTTTTTCAGGTACATATCCTGGTACCAATTCAAATCTCTGAGCCACAGCACTGTAGCATTCGCTAGAGGACTAAAAACAAAATGGTAAACCGGTAACAGGTTTCCTGCATCTGAATGGGAACAGCGCTGCAACGGTCCATGCTGAGATGATGCAAGTTTACTGCAACAATGTGCCCTCATATGACAGTGGTTAGATGTTTCTCACGCCTGTAGTGTGCTCAAAGTCAAAAAA
Organism: Schistocerca piceifrons; assembly: GCF_021461385.2. Classification (NCBI taxonomy): domain Eukaryota; kingdom Metazoa; phylum Arthropoda; class Insecta; order Orthoptera; family Acrididae; genus Schistocerca; species Schistocerca piceifrons. The sequence continues at coordinate 1,019,290,893 of NC_060139.1, read as the reverse complement.
GTCTTAATGATCAAGTGGCAGTCCATCTACCTGCAAAGAGCCATCAATCACGATAGAAGTGAAGGGCCTGGTGCAAAAATAACGATTTATCACAGTCGAATCAGCCGTGGATCAGTTTTCAACGTCTTGCACGTCATTTTGAACCTGACAAAAGACGCCACCTGCTGGGCTCCGCGACTACTGACACCCATTAAGAGAGATCTCAAACCCGAGGCAGGAACGGAAATATAGCAGCTGTGTTAAGCCAATCGAGTTGACGTCTTTATCCGCCTAATCACCATGAACGAGTGCTGAACGTATGATCATGAATCCAAGACAAAGAACGAAAACGAGCAGTGGAAAAATATGGATTCACCATTGGCGATATATCGGAAAACCCATTCATCATCGGGCAAGATGATGAGTGTGTTTGTAACGCTTTGGTATAGTGCTAAAATATTATGGCTTCAGCGGGAAAATCGTCATAGGGACGTACCACGGCAACCCGCTGAAGATGGTAGGTTGTCAAGACGAAGCTTAACGGGAAGCTGCCCAAGCGAGTGTGTCCTCTGCACAACGCCCCGGCTCGTTCTACACAGGACAAATGCTACTTCTTTGGACTATCAAATTATGCCTCACACGCCATTTTCTCCTGACACGGCACCAGGTAACTTCTCCCATTTTCTGGTGTGAAGAAACCATTCCGTGGCATGCATTTCCAGAGTACTGCTTGCATGATTTTATATGTGGATCATTTCCTGGAAGGCCAAAATGGAGATTTGTAGAGATAAGAACAGAATCATCGTTCTAAAATAGGTGTCGCTTTAATACTTTTCGCAAACATAAGCGAACAGTCAGTAATTGAAATTAACAGTTACTAAACAGACTTTTTTAACGAATTGAAGATTGTGTGGAGAATACTGGCTCAGGGAGCTCTGACGTGGTTGAGAATGTGCTATTGCTCCCCGGGATAATTTATTTGGCATAAGAGACGGTAAGTAAGAAAAAGTCGTTTGAAGGAAAAATTATAAAATGTGGTGCATTTTATTGGAGACATAGTGAATAGCCTGTTTGCTAATATGAATCATCACAGCAGGGCGAACACAGTTCATCTCTGCGTGAAGCCAGGATAGGTGTCGGGAACCTGTGAAGTGTCTACGACGCTCGTAAAACATTATTAGAGTTCAATATTTCATTCTCATTGATTACAAGTCGTCGTTCTTCTGCACCAGTCTCGGCTGTTTGATCATTCAGCTGCATGTTGGATTCTAGCTGACGTCCGTCGAGTCAGCTCTGCGGTTGCGCGGCCAGAAGATGTCAGCGACATTGGCGTCGCGGGGGACTCTCCAGTTATTGAAAAAACAGTCACATGTGGCGTAAGGATAATGTTTGTATTTAATTACTCTCTACTTAATTGAAGGAATAGTAATGTTTTTGTTATCAGGAGACACCAGTTGTAGTGAAATACATGTGAAAACAGCCGAAGCACACTGATTCAGTGACGCAAGCTGCAACTCATTCATGAAGAAAAACTGTAGAATATGTCTATATACGCAGCTTATATAGCTGAAAGCAAGAGAATATAAGCACATTTCAATAATATATGTCTGTTGTTGTCTGTTATCATCATGGGCACTTTCCTTGTCACTTAAATTTTTTTTTATGAAGTCCAACGATTCGCCCTTTCTTCCAACTAATTTGACTTTCTAATACACGAATATTTCTGTGAATAAAATTACTTTTGCTTCAAAAGAGAATGTGTTGAAGATTCATTCCGTTTGTGGCTCAGAATTAGCAACAATTGTGGAATTGTTTTCCCCTCTGTTGGGAATTATTGCCTTTGACGAACTATTATTGTAACGAAACATCCTGGCAGATTAAAACTGTGTGCCGGACCGAGACTCGAACTCAGGACCTTTGCCTTTCGCGGGCAAGTGCTCTACCAACTGAGCTACCCAAGCACGACTCACATCCCGTCCTCACAGCTTTACTTCCGCCGGTACCTCGTCTCGTACCTTCCAAATTATTGTAATGTCACAGTTTAACATGAAAAATTTTATTATTGAAATGACTGTTAGGCACCGTTCAATGTATGTAGGTATCAAAGACTCTACAATCTTGCTGAAAGATATGAACAACACTATCATTTCCAATTTATATACAACGTTAATTATTCAGACTATTCTTGTTCTGACTATCGTTCTCGTTAAGATTATCTTGAAACTACTACAGTTCTGTAGATATATTGTATTGTTTCAGAAGAAATAGAGTAACTCATCTCAACTGGTTAATTATTCTTCTACAATTACATTCTCATGAATATCCAGAGAGTTCCAGATATCTACGTTGACGTGCATTTGGAGAGACGCTGGAAACGTGGCAAACGAACCTGAAATCAAACGGCAGTTCTTTACAGACTCATGAACGCGCACTTAAATAGCTATAACAACTCTTTACCAGGATCTCGTCACTCAACATATTACGCAAACCACGAGTTTATTTAAAAGTGCATCACTTGAATGCCAATAGTATAAACCAAAATATCGTCCAGATAATATTCCAACATAACATAAAATAACACAAAACACTAGAACAATCAAAGTAATATACCATTATCACGTCTGCGTGATTTTCCCATAAGTTACAGTTGTGGTCGTTTGTTGACAGTTAAGTAATTTGGCTATTAAATTCCATATTGGTTTCCTGCGTTTCCCATACACTGATTTGGCTGAAGCTGTAGGGAATAAAACTCTGCTTTGCTGGATGGATGTACGACGACTTCTGGTATTTACTAGCAATATTTTGTTATTAAAGGAAATCGACATTCTTCAGTAAATGCCGCTGCGTTACAAGAGAACTGTTAATAAACTGTCCTATAATGCAGCGTTTCATTTCTCCCACTGTCCTTCGGAAAGTAAATAATCACACATGTGGCGTAATTTTTTAGTTATTGTCGATTTTTATGGCACTACATATACTCCCTATTGTATAAACTATGCTACAAATCAATATAAACGTTAGTATTCGCAGTCATTCAACACCGCATTCAAAAGTGTCGCTTGCTGGCCGCTTGGAGTGCTGCTATCGCCTTGGGTAACAAAAACGAGACGGAATGTCGTGACTGTTATGGTGGACCGTGGCTTGAGTGTACTCCCTCCCATCCCGAATTTTACTATAACCCTTGATGAGCCATCCGCGATGTACCTGCTGTCCGCAGTCGTGTGGTCGGTTGATCTCCTCCCTAGGCTTGGTGGGTTTCAGCACCCGAAGGCGCTTGAGTCTTGAACAGGAAAGAGGCTTCCATGTTGCCCGGCATTGGCAGCACTCAGCTAAGTAATGATGTCTGAAGTCGGCATGAAGTGCATCTGGTGAATGCCATCATCTTGAGTACATCTTTGACCAGTTCTCAGACTATGCTGCAGCATCTAGGACACATCGGAATCATGAGATCGAGTGCTATTACACTACTGGCCATTAAAATTGCTACACCATGAAGGTGACGTGTTACAGACGCGAAATTTAAACGACAGGAAGAAGATGCTGCGATATGCAAATGATTAGCTTTTCAGAGCATTCACACAAGGTTGGCGCCGGTGGCGACACCTTCAACGTGCTGACATGAGGAAAGTTTCCAACCGATTTCTCATACACAAACAGCAGTTGACCGGCGCTGCCTGGTGAAACGTTATTGTGATGCCTCGTGTAAGGAGGAGAAATACGTACCATCACGTTTCCGACTTTGATAAAGGTCGGATTGTAGCCTATCGCGATTGCGGTTTATCGTATCGCGACATTGCTGATCGCGTTGGTCGAGATCCAATGACTGTTAGCAGAATATGGAATCGGTGGGTTCAGGAGGGTAATACGGAACGCCGTGCTGAATCCCATCGGCCTCGTATCAATAGCAGTCGAGATGACAGGCATCTTATCCGTTTGGCTGTAGCGGATCGTGCAGCCACGTCTCGATCCCTGAGTTGACAGATGGGGACGTTTAGAAGACAACAACCATGTGCACGAACAGTTCGACGACGTTTGCAGCAGCATGGACTATCAGCTCGGAGACCATGGCTGCGGTTACCCTTGACACTGTATCACAGACAGGAGCACCTGCGATGGTGTACTCAACGTGAACCTGGGTGCACGAATGACAAAACGTCATTTTTTCGGATGAATCCAGGTTCTGTCTACAGCATCGTGATGGTCGCATCCGTGTTTGGCGACATTGCGGTGAACTCACATTGGAAGCGTTTATTCGTCATCGCCGTACTGGCGTATCACCCGGCGTGATGGTATGGGGTGCCATTGGTTACACGTCTCCGTCATCTCTTGTTCGCATTGGCTTCACTTTTAACAGTGGACGTTACATTTCAGCTGTGTTACGACCCGTGGTTCTACCCTTCATTCGATTCCTGCGAAACCTCACATTTCAGCAGTATAATGCACGACCGCATGTTGCAGGTCCTGTACGGGCCTTTCTGGATACAGAAAATGATCGATTGCTGCCCTGGCCAGCACATTCTCCATATCTGTCACCAACTGAAAACGTCTGATCAATGTTGGCCGAGTAACTGGTTCGTCACAATACGCCAGTCACTACTCTTGATGAACTGTGATATCGTGTTGAAGCTGCATGTGCAGCTGTGACTGTACACACCATCGAAGCTCTGTTTGATTCAATGCCCAGGCGTATCAAGGCCGTTATTACGGCCAGAGGTGGTTGTTCTGTGTACTGATTTCTCAGGATCTATGCACCCAAATTGTGTGAAAATGTAATCACATGTCAGTTCTAGTATAATATATTTGTCCAATGAATACCCGTTTATCATCTGCATTTCTTTCTGGTGTAGCAATTCTAATGGCCAGTAGTGTACTATAATTGCCATCCCAATGATCAACTCATGATGAGAGCTGGAGTATTTAAAGCGTGCTAGCTTGTGACTATTGTACAAGGCTCGGTTCGAAATGACCAAATGTGTTTTACTAATTCTCCTATATTCACTAAACAAGCTTTAACTGCTGTGTTGGCCCCTCACTATGTAGTCTTATGAAACAGATTGAGTCTCTTGCGACATGTCTCACGAGCTAACGAATACGTTTGTTTCACCTGTTTTGCTTTTGTGTCGTCGTCTATTTTCTGCTGAATGCGTATCCTTACTTGGCAAATAGTGTCGACCTGACACACGTGCGACATTCTGATTCACTTCCTGCTTCTGTGTCTATCTCCGGGCTGCCTCGAATTTTTCTGTGGCAACGAGAGTGAATTTTAGTAAATGTTTCTTATTTCTACCCCTTACTATTCTGCGCCATAATAGCCGATTACCGTCAAACTTTTCGATTAATAGAGGTCACTAATTAATTTTAAAACAATAACACTCATTGAATGCTACTGGTACTTTAGCGAACCGTTTGGCGACGTACAGTGGTCAGTTGCTGTCCAGTGTGTGTGTACCACAACAGCGATGTTAACGAAGCAGATCTGGCACTGGACGCAGAATGCGCTTTGGCAGCTGTCAATATCCGAACCGCAGAGGCCTAACAACACCCGGTCGGTCGGTCGTATTGATCAACGAAATTTGCTGCTTTGCTGTTTCGTTGTCGTTTGTACTTAAAATGACAGCACACAGTCGGTTATTCACGTCTATTTATAATCGAATCCCTCTGTATGAAATATCGGAATACTTTTGTATATGTGAAAAAAAAACCCAGAGAAAACATATATTTCAATGGCAACAGCGGTGTGAAAAACGTACATTCATCAAGGTAATTTTTCAGGCTTCATCCATTCCGCTTTTTTCTTTTATATTTGTAACAAAGGCGATTGGTATAGTCACCTTTCCAGTTCTGCTATTAAACGCGATTAATTTCCACGAACGAACGCACGACACAGCTCAAAGAATAACATTTTCAGATTGCTGTGTTACGTATTCTTTGCCATCTTTATGAACGTGTGATAGAAGACACATAAATTTACTGGGCACCCTGTCACCGCCTTAACTGTAATGGATTGTTATTCTATGAATTTACAACGGTTCAGCTAGAATATTTGAATTTATGATTAATTAATCGCGCGAACATTGCAAAAATGAAATTGCAGTCGACTACGTGTCAGGTTGGTAAAATTTTATTCTTGTCTTATGAACTGTTTCATAAATCTTTTTGTCACTCGACATACAGGAGTTTTCCGGTGTCTTATCACCCTTCACGTCTTTCGCTATTGTATAGGAAGGGACGGCCAGTAACGTTGTTTCTCTTTCACAGTCGATTCTAAAGCGGAAAGAACTTATTGGTTATTATCGATCGTAAATTACAAAATCATTACGTTCACTAAACAAGCGCCCCTTTGGCCTCTTTCTGTATAACCATAATTCTATAATCTATTCAACTTCTTGATTAATTTAACCTTGAATGGATTATGATACTTAACAATTTTGATTTGCTTCATGATGTTTTTCTGTCTTTCTGGCCTCGTAACTATTGTCATTTAGCATTTTACTTGTCCACGGTCGCTGGAAACTTTAAAGTGGATAGCCCCATGTGATAAAATTTCTTTACTGTTTGATAAAATATGGTCAACTTCGCTTTCAGATCTATTCAATAGGTACGAAATACTTTTCTGTTTGTTTCTTGTGTGAGAATGTGTTCCAGACAAACATTCTGTTCCTCTTGGTAAATCAGACTAATGGATGACTCCGGCTGCTTCTCGTACCATATCCAAAGTTTGATTGTAACGTTCTGTATTTTTATTTTTCTGCTGCATTAAAATCCCTCATAACGATGTTCCAGTTGGATTCGTAGTCATTTGTTAATTGGTACAGAGGACGTGATTTCCTTGGTACGTCTTTCGTCAGTTTTTTTAAAAAAGTGTTCTTATCCTACCATATATTGCTATTTAAATTCCTTGTTTACAGCAAATACTACCCCTAAATTCCCTGATTTCTCTGTTCTTCTCTATTCCGTCTTCGTTTTTCTTTCGGTACTTTTGATGTGTTACCTAAGTCCTCTTCCAGCGACACTAATCAATCTTTGTACTTATTTGGAAATGGTGTCTGTTCTAGAACGAAATTAACATTATATATTAATACCTTCAGCTGCTGACGGGTGTTGATATGTATCAACGAGGACAGGCAAAAATGTGTGTCAAGACCGGGATCTCCTGCTTACATGGCAGACGCCCTATCCGCTTTTGTCTGGGCGGACGTCACAAGACATCCGTTCAAGTTGATCGTTGATTCTTTAACTCAGTTTTTTTTATTCCAGATAGCACGTAGCCCTCTGACCGAACACGCTGGGTTACCGTGCCGGCATCTATCTAAGCCACCGAGGGCACAGAGGATAGTCCGACTGCAGGGACTATCTCACGCACGTCTCCCGCGATACCCACATTCTCACCTTATATGTCCACACACTACATTCGTAGTGTCCCTACCCTATACACTCATTAGCCGTGGAAGATATTCTTATCAAATACCAGAACTCTTGTTCTGGTAATATATGTGCATCCGCACAGAAGAGGAAGGTCATGGCCGGTATTGCCAGAACTATATACTTATTTGGATATGGTGTCTATTTTTTCGGACATGTCGTCCACGAATAATGTGTGTGTTGGGTAGGGATACAAGGAATGGGGTGTGTGGACATATAAGGTGAGAATGTGGGTCTCGCGGAAGGCGTGCGCGAGATAATCCCTGAAGTTGCACTATTCTCTACGCCCTCGGTGGCTCAGACGGACACAGCGTCTGCCATGTAAGCAGGAGATCCCGGGTTCGAGTCCCGGTCGGGGCACACATTTTCACCTGTCCCCGTTGATACGTATCAACGCCTGTCACCAGCTGAAGGTATTAATATATAATTCTAATTTCATTCTATCTTTGGTTCCTAATTTCTGTAATTTATCGACCATAAATAATGGTTTTTTTCTGAAGAACGTGCTATTGCTCATTTCGCCAAACTAAGAACGCAACATTACTAATTTGACCTCATGTTTTGAAGAGAAATAAATACACAAGGGAGAAATCGATCTTGCGCGAAAATTTGGGCCGTAATTCTGGTAGTACTCATTTATACCGTCTTGAATGACATCTTTTAAAGTTCGTACGCGCCGATTGCTTGTCATTCGCTCCGCTCTACTACAGCTGATTACTGTCCTAGTGCGAACTACTGTAAAGTGAATGGAGTAGGAGATTTACGATCACAACGCCGGTGAACCAATAAGTGGTAGTGCTTTTTCATCGTGTCAGAGTGCACTGTTTTCTGCCTGTACATGGCGCTCTAGATCTATTTGCTTTCACCAATGCAACGTAAAAACATTTAACATAAAACTGCATATAGCACCGTTTTTAGACGTAATCTATAGCGACTTACACATTGCGCTGCTCAAAATCTTCATATCTATAATAATTAATTAATTATGGGCGATAAATGTTAATAATAATTTGCAAACAATGAAAACTATTGCAAGTTAAGTGTATAGCATAACTTAACTATTTTAAAATACATGTGATGCCACCCAAAATATTATATAGTGCCGTTCTTTACGTCATGAATTTTCTATTGCATTTTATAAACAATTTTCCCTCAATTGTGTTTATTGATCTTTACGGGCTTAATTATTTATGAATCTTAACATATGACTACGGCACTCGATCCGCTATGACGAAACGTTTTTAATGAGTGCTCGCTCATCACTGTAAGTTGTTTTTTTTTAATATTTTTATTAATCTTTCAGTATTCCTGATATTAACCGATTTTGAGGTTACTATAACTTCTGCGTCTCGTGACTTGAAATAAAGATCGATCATTCAGAAGGTGCGTATTGCTTACCACAATCCACTGCCGCGTCGCTCTTCACCGTAAGTTACATAGTTTTCGCGTAATGCGCGAAAAACCAAACAATGCCCCAAGCTGCGGGCCACCGCCGACCATTGCAAATCTCGGGCGGGCGCGCCACGCGCCATGCTAGAAATATTCATCTAGTAACGGGGGTTTGTACAGTCACAAGTACTTGTCACTCGAGTATTAGGCGTCTGCAGGGGGGCGGAGCTAATGACAGACAATTGGCCCGCGCCAAATGAGAATGGTAAAAGACGACCGGTTAAAACCGAAACCTGTTTTTTAGTCATGAATAACCGGTACTTTTTGGTGTATCTTTGGTCTCGATTGTAGCAGGTGTCTTTCTTTTTTAATTTTTTTACTACTAACAGTGTACAAAACTAAATATAAGTCAGCCATAGCAGCAGTGTTCAAACTAACTTTTTCAAATAAACTGTCTTTCAAAAAACGACTACCGTTTCCTCGTAAATTTCTCTTGGGCTAAAGAGCTATCGTCGCTGTTTTATTAACAATGCCGACAGAAATGGGCAACAAACACATGATATATAAAATGATACAACATTGCTGAGAAAATAACGCCCCCGTTGCCGTGTGTACGTGCAGTGTTCGGGACTTGCCCCACCTGGTCTGTACGTTGCTTTCTCGCCGACGCCGCCACGCATTACAGACTGCCACCAACCCTAGCCTGGAATTATTTTTACGAACTGACGTAAAGGTGAAGTACAATGTTTCATTTCATAATAATATTAAAAATTTGTTTGCAATTTCTATGAAATAATAAAACAGGCATTAACAAATTAAAGCCCGCATCTCGTGGTCGTGCGGTAGCGTTCTCGCTTCCCACGTCCGGGTTCCCGGGTTCGATTCCCGGCGGGGTCAGGGATTTTCTCTGCCTCGTGATGGCTGGGTGATGTGTGATGTCCTTAGGTTAGTTAGGTTTAAGTAGTTCTAAGTCCTAGGGGACTGATGACCATAGATGTTAAGTCCCATAGTGCTCAGAGCCATTTGAACCATTTTTTTTAACAAATTAAAAACTTAAGAACACTGCCTTCGTACCTTCGTACTATACAATAAAAATAGAAAGTAGCTGATCTATTGCCTCTGTCTATAAACAATATACACACATCAAAAAGAGTTTTGCATCACCTCGGCTCCGAGAGTTCCGGAACCTGTACAGAAAATTGGAATATAGGTGAACATAAACCTCATTTCCGCCTTTTTTATTGCTCATGAAAACCACACATTGTATGTTGTACCCCCATGCAGCGAGACCTACAGATGTGGTGGTCCTGATTGCTGTACACACCAATACCTCCAATACCCAGTAGCACGTTCTCTTGCATTGATGCACGCCTGCATTCGTCGTGGCAAACTGTCCACAAGTTCATCAAGATACTGCTGATCCAGATTGTCCCACTCCTCAACGGCGATTCGGCGTAGATCCCTCAGAGCTTGGTGGGTCACGTCGTCCATAAACAGCCCTTTTCAGTCTATCCCAGGCATGTTCGATAGATAGGGTTCATGTCTGGAGAACATGCTGGCCACTCTAGTCGAAAGATGTCGTTATCCTGAAGGAAGTCATTCACAAGTTGTGCACGATGGGTGCGCGAATTGTCGTCTATGAAGACGAATGCCTCGCTAATATGCTGCCGATAAGGTTGCACTATAGGTCGGAGGATGGCATCGACGTATCGTACAGCCGTTACGGCGCCTTCCATGACCGCCAGCGGCGTACGTCGTCCCCCACGTAATGCCACCTAAAAACAGAAGGGAACCTCAACCTTGCTGCACTCGCTGGACAGTGTGTCGAAGGCGTTCAGCCTGACCGGCTTGCATCCAAACACGTCTCCGACGAATTTGTGGTTGAAGGCATATGCGACACTCATCGGTGAAGAGAACGTGATGCCAATCCTGAGCGGTCCATTCGGCATGCTGTTCGGCCCGTATGTACCGCGCTGCATGGTATCGTGGCTGCAACGATGAACCTCGCCATGGACGTTGGGAGTGAAGCTGCGCATAACACAGCTTACGGCGCACATTGAGTCGTGACACGACGTCTTGTGGCTGCACGAAAAGCATTATTCAACATGGTGGCGTTGCTATCAGTGTTGCTCTGAGCCATAATCCGTAGGTAGCGGTCATACACTGCAGCATTGGCGACCTGAGCGAGGCATGTCATCGTCAGTTCCTGTCTATCTCCTCCATATCCGAACAACATCGCTTTGGTTCACTCCGAGACGCCTGGACACTTCCCTTGTAGAGAGCCCTACCTGGCTCAAAGTAACAATGCGGACGCGATCGATCCGCGATATTGACCGTCTAGACATGACTGAACTACAGACATCACGAGCCCTGTACCTCCTTCGTGGTGGAATAACTGGATCTGATCGGCTGTCGGACTCCCTCCGTCTAGTAGGCGCTGCTCATGCATGGTTGTTTTAATCTTTGTGCGGGTTTAGTGACATCTCTGAACAGTCAAAGGGACTCTGTGATACAATATCCACCTTCAGGAGTTCTGGGTACCGGGGTGACACAAAACTTTTTTTGATGTGTGTACCTTCATCTGCTTGTAATCCTCGAAAACAGACAAATTAACACTAAAAATATCTTCAACCTCAGTTTTCATCCTTTAACTAATTATTCGTAATGCCCAAAAGTAGCATGATCCGTAACAGCCTGATGTTTGAGCAGCGTTTCAGAACATTAGAACTAGCATGAGAAGACTCGTGATTTTTTTGTACTATCCAACCACTTACCACTTTTCGAGAAAAGCAGTGAACGGTGGACAGACTAACATTTATTTTATTTGGTTATTTAATTTCATATTTTGATTCTGTATATCTTGAAATTGCGGGAGTAAAAAATTTTCAATTTTTGTTAAATATCTGCATTTATTACAGGAAATAAGGGGAATAAAAAATTTAAAATAGTTTATTTCAGAAATCGGTTTTTTGAGAGGTTGTAACAGTCAGGTTAGATTGGCGTTCAGAAAAACCGATATTACTGAAAACCGGTTATTTTGTAGATAGCACCCATCCCTGCGCCAAGATTAATAGCTGTATGGCAAGGTTTTCAAATACCGCTACCAGTCACACCATCTTGATCGCCATCTTGTGTTCTGCACTGCAGATTTGTTTTGTGCGTCGTGCTTTAAAGACACCGTTGTGCAGTTTGTAAACAATGGTGAAGAAGTCCAAAAAAAAAAAAATGGCTCTGAGCACTATGGGACTTAACAGCTGTGGTCATCAGTCCCCTAGAACTTAGAACTACTTAAACCTAACTAACCTAAGGACATCACCCACATCCATGCCCGAGGCAGGATTCGAATCTGCGACCGTAGCAGTCGCGCGGTTCCGGACTGCGCGCCTAGAACCACGAGACCACCGCGGCCGGCGAAGAAGTCCAAAAGATCCATGGAAATTACGATGAGTCAATACATCACAAGAAAATTGCCACGCCGCAGGAACGAAGATGATCACAGCAGTCATGTAAAGAAGCTTGATTACCAGTATAAACATGTGTTAAACGTTTTTGGAATGCCAGTATAGCGTAATGATGAAGTTTCACCTCGAAACATGTCGTCAAGCAAATAATTTAGTTGCCAACAAGTTTTGTGACTGGTAGCGGTATTTGAAATTAATAGTCAATATGGCTTCAGATCGATATCTCTACATTCAGAAGGTCGTAACTGCGTACTATCAGAATTATGGCCCAAATTTTCGTGCAAAATTAATAGCTGGGGTTAATGTCTTACAAGTGTGCTTTTTTTCTATGTAGAATATGACATCAAATTGGTGAGTTCCCTTGTTAGTGTTGTAAGGTGCTTGTCTAGAACACGCACGGCGTACCACACGACTTGCTGCTGTTATTTTCCTCAGGCCACCATTCCCAATACACCTACAGTCATGCAGGAAGAGAGAAGCTAAGACCTGCGGCAAGACCTGCTAGAACACTGTCTAAAGCGTTCCTCCATCGGGACGTGATTCTCATAGCGAAGAACACCTGCTGTGTGGTCTCCATGCTGGTTGGTGCACGGTTAGATTCTGGCTGATACATTTCACGCGTCGTGATCTGAGACCGTAGTGCTCTCCAGTGGCGGCTGGCTGCTGTATTTGGTGTGCAATTCACGTTTACGAAGATGGATTTGCGTAAAATTGCTACGTTACCCCTATTAAAACACACATTTCTTCCTTTAATACATACGGTAGCCATGTTGTCCTATCTGCAGTTTACATTAAGAAGTACGTCGTTATTTATATATATGAGAGCTCTCTCACGGGAGTAGGATTATTTTATTTTTGAACATGCAACGAAACATGGTTCAGTGAATTTTATGACTGTTTTTCCATCACTGCCTGATTAGATTTCAATTCGGTATTTATTTATTGATGTAAAAAACTGTCCAGATTGGGGGACGCATAATTTCTTCATAAATATTGCACATGAGTGCGTACACAAATACGCTTTTACATTCACATATGCACGCGGGTGCTAGCGCTCTCCATCACTCTCACTTCCCCCCCCCCCCCCCCCCTCTCTCTCTCTCTCTCTCTCTCTCTCTCTCTCTCTCTCTCTCTCTCTCTCTCTCTCTCTCTCTCTCTCTCTCTCACACACACACACACACACACACACACACACACACACACACACTTACAAGAAGAAAAGAAAATTTTTGGCTTTATCTACAGAACATTTTGCACTAACTTAAGTCTTATATTTCACATGTTCCAAATATTCTGATACTGATTAAAACATTAGCGTTTCGCTTAAAGGTGGGAGTCATGAAATATTTTCGTGTTCTGTGGAAGACTATTGTAAATTTTTATCACACTATTTCTAAAGGAAGTTTTAAAAGCTAATGTCCCTACTGACTCTGACATGGAACTTTTTCTGTTGCCTCCTGTTATGTTGATGAATATTGAAGATTTTCTTAATGTAAACTGCAGATAGGACAACATGGCTACCGTGTGTATTAAAGGAGAAAATGTGTGTTTTAATAGGGGTAACGTAGCAATTTTACGCAAATCCATCTTCGTAAACGTAAATTGCACACCAAATACAGCAGCCAGCCGCCACTGGAGAGCACTACGGTCTCAGATCACGACGCGTGAAATGTATCAGCCAGAATCTAACCGTGCACCAACCAGCATTGAGACCATACAGTAGGTGTTCTTCGCTATTTAGTACTAAATAAGAGAATCCAAGAATCTCTTAGAAAACGTGAAGGTGAATTTAAAAAATGCAGCTAGTAGGACGTACCTAATTACATGTCGTTAATCAACGTTTAATTATAACACACTGTGTCGATAACGACACGTTTTAGATAAATTTTCAATGTTCCCTTCCCATGAAATGGCATACTTTCACAACACACAAGTTTTAACACGGAAACAAACATATGTGAAGTCGTTAACCACCTGAAATTTTACTACAGCAAATCGTACCAAAAACAACGGGTTTTCGAGAGGTTCTCAATTTGCTGATGCTTTGAAATATCATTTATTCCATGGATGTAAGATATAATATAAAAACCCACCGGAAATAGGTTTTAGGTGCAAGCGACATAATCCAATGTGGCGTGTCCTAAGTTCTGCTTGTGACGTGAAGCAAGAATTTGACTTTTTGTACTCCGTCTTTCACATTAAATTCCACTTTGTGACGTCACAGAAGTCTACCAACTCCACGCCCACAAAAGCTCTCACACCCTATGTGAGACGGCTTTTGCCACGCAAACCTGCCACGGTCCAAACTGACCGTGCTAAAGCTCAGCAGAGCTAAATGTTTTCGCAACAGCGTCACTACAGGTGTGAGAACCTGTGATGAACACGAAGAGATAGCGTGTCATCGTCATTAAAAACTTTCGACCTGAATATTTGTTGTTTTTAATGCGTTGTCAATCTTCTGGCTAGTTTGATCCGACTCGTCACAAATTCCTCTCCTGCGTCAACCTCTTTATCTCAGAGTACCTCGTGCAGCGTAGGTCCTCAATTACTTGTTGGACGTATTCCAATCTCTGGCTTCCTCTGCAGTTTCCCTGGTGCCTTAACAGCTTTTCTATCATCCTTTGCCTTCTCCTTGTCAGTATTTTCCCTATAATCCTTTCCTCGCCATTTCTGCGGAGAAACTCCTCATTCCTCTTCATTTCACCTAATTTTCAACATTCTTCTGTAGCACCACATCTCAGATGTTTCGATTTTCTTCTTTGCCACTTCTCCCGCAGTCCATGCAATGCTATGCTCTAAACGTACATTCTCAGAAATTACTTCCTCAAATTAAGAATTATGTGTGATACTAGTACAGTTCTCTTGGCCAGGAATGCCCTTTCTATCAGTGGTATCATCTTTTTACGTCTTCCTTGCTGCGGCCGTCGATGGTTATCTTGCTGAGGTAACAGAATTCCTTAACGTCAGGGCGTTGACCCACAAACTGGGGCCTACTAGTCTTATCAAGTATTGGACTGAGTTGTCCGATACCATGCTGGTGAGATGACTTTCATATCTTCTGTTGTCGCTCCGCATGAAAGAGTTAAAATGACACGCGAAGGGGTCATTCGCTCTTCTGAGTCGCCTCATCCTGCCCATACGTTTTAGTGCTAAAACCGTCAGGAAAACCTAGACCGGTAGTAGACCTAGAGAACTTAGTAAGAAGGTACTCCACATGTTTAGGGTGGTCCTCAGGTGCCTAGGTGTTTACATTAAACCTCGGCGAGGCGTATTATCAGATTCCGTTAGGTGAGGGTTCGGAACATGTAACAGAATTATCAACCAACAAGAACCTGTTTACCTAATAGCATACACTTCGGTCTTGCAATGAGCGCGGCAACTATAAAAAAT
Source organism: Schistocerca piceifrons (assembly GCF_021461385.2). Lineage (NCBI taxonomy): Eukaryota > Metazoa > Arthropoda > Insecta > Orthoptera > Acrididae > Schistocerca > Schistocerca piceifrons. Next base: position 1,019,275,252 of record NC_060139.1, on the reverse strand, counting down.
GGCTCAAATGGCTCTGAGCACTATGGGACTTAACTACTGTGGTCATCAGTCCCCTAGAACTTAGAACTACTTAAACCTAACTAACCTAAGGACATCACACACATCCATGCCCGAGGCAGGATTCGAACCTGCGGCAACTATATCCCAACTCTTATATACAGGATGGTCCATTGATAGTAACCAGGCCAAATATCTCACGAAATATGCATCAAACGAAAAAACTAAAAAGAACGAAAGTCGTCTAGCTTGAAGGGGAAAACCAGATGGCGCTATGGTTGGCCCGCAAGATGGCGCTGCCATAGGTCAAACGGATATCAACTGCTTTTTTTAAAAACCCCCATATTTTATTACATATTCGTGTAGTACGTAAAGAAATATGAATGTTTTAGTTGGACCACTCTTTTCGCTTTGTGATAGATGGCGCTGTAATAGTCACAAATGTAGAAGTACGTAGCATCACGTAACATTTCTCCAGTGCGGACGGTATTTGCTTCGTGATACATTGACCGTGTTCAAATGGACTGTTTACCAATTGCGGAAAAGGTCGATATCGTATTGATGTAGGGCTATTGTGATCAAAATGCCCAACAGGCGTGTGCTATGTATGCTGATCGGTATCCTGGATGACATCATCCAACTGTCCGGACCGTTCGCAGGATAGTTACGTTATTTAAGGAAACAGGAAGTGTTCAGCTACATGTGAAACGTCAACCATGACCTGTAACAAATGATGATGCCCAAGTAGGTGTTTTAGATGCTGTTGCGGCTAATCCGCACATCAGTAGCGGGAATCGGGAATCTCAAAAACGGCGGTGTTGAGAATGCTACATCAACATCGATTGCACCCGTACCGTATTTCTATGCACCAGGAATTGCATGGCGACGACTCTGAACCTCGTGTACACTTATGCCATGCGCAAAAGAGAAATTACGGGACGATGACAGCTTTTAGCGACGAAGCATCGTTCACCAACAGCGGTAACGTAAACCGGTATAATTTGCACTATCGGGCAACGGAAAATCCACGATGGCTGCGACAAGTGGAACATCAGCGTCCTTGGCGGGATAATGTATGGTGCGGCATTATGGGAGCAAGTATAATTGGCCCCCATTTTATCGATGGCAATCTAAATGATGCAATGTATGCTGATTTCCTACGTAATGCTCTACCAATGTTACTACAAGATGTTTCACTGGATGACAGAATGGCGATGTACTTCCAACATGATGGATGTCCAGCACATAGCTCGCGTGCGGTTGAAGCGGTCTTGAATAGCATATTTCATGAGAGGTGGGTTGGTCGTCGAAGCACCATACCACGGCCCGCACGTTCACGGATGTGACGTCCCCGGATTTCTTTCTGTGGGGAAAGTTGAAGAATATTTGCTATCGTGATCCACCGACAACGCCTGACAACATGCGTCAGCGCATTGCCAATGCATGTGCGAACATTACAGAAGGCGAACTACTCGCAGTTGAGAGGAATGTCGTTACACGTATTGCCAAAAGCATTGAGGCTGACGGACATCATTTTGAGCATTTATTGCATTAGTGTGGTATTTACAGGTAATCGCGCTGTAACAGCATGCGTTCTCAGAAATGATAAGTTCACAAAGGTACATGTATCACATTGCAACAACCGAAATAAAATGTTGAAACGTACCTACGTTCTGTATTTTAATTTAAAAAACCTACCTATTACCAACTGTTCGTCTAAAATTGTGAGCCATATGCTTGTGACTATAACAGCGGCATCTATCACAAAGCGAAAAAAGTGGTCCAACTAAAACATTCATATTTATTTACGTACTACACATATATAAAATAAAAAATGGGGGTTCCAATTAAAAAAAAACGCAGTTGATATCCGTCTGACCTATGGCAGCGCCATCTAGCGGGCCAACCATAGTGTCATCTGGTTTCCCTCTTCAAGCTAGACAAGTTTCGTTTTTTGTAGTTTTTTCTTTTGACGTTTATTTCGTGAGATATTTGGCCCGGTCACGATCTATCTTGTTTCCTGATACTAAATTTATCATTATCTGAAATTTGTAGTAACTTTTACTAAGAATTGGGAGGAGTACGCGAGGAATGCATGGCTGACGGTTAAACCGGGTAAGATGAAGATCGGATTTGCAGAAATTTTGCTTTTGGGTCATATTGTGTGGCTGGGAGTAGTAAGGGTCGAACCGTAACGCAACAAGAAAATTAGGAGTGCCCTCCTTCAATGAATTCGAAAGAAGTAGCTAGATCTGTGGCACAGTAAGGTTTCTTAGAATGTTTATCCCGAAATTTGTGCTGCTGTCCAGGCCGCAAAATGAACAGCGCAGTAAAGAATGTAAAATTGAATGCACAGAGTCACAACAGGCAGAGTTTGAGGGACTGAAAGAGGCTATGGCCGGCGCAGACTTTGAAAATTAATTTATTATGCAAACTGATGTTCCCATGGCGGATGTGCCGACAGTGGTTCCCCCCGCGTGCTCGGAGAGCAGACAGCGAGTCTCGAATTCGTCGAGAGGATTGTCCCCTTTATGAAAAAAAAAAGGAGTATTCGGTCAATGAGGTTGAGGCCTTAACGGTTTTGTTCACATTGTAGACATGCAGGTTTTATCTAGTGCACAAACCATTAAAGTTTGAGACCGACAATTACGCTCTTATTTGGACGCTGGCGCGTCCATGCGCACAGTCAGAACTGCTAGGTGGGCTACCTAAATTTCGGTATGTCAGAGGTGCCGATATTGTCATCGCTAGTGGTTTAAGTTGCATATGTCAAAGAGATTTCGAAGAGGCTCGGGTACGTTTTGATGGTCAAGAAAATGGACTTGTAATATCGACGCATATATTTTGTTCAGAAAGATATTTACGACTTTATTGTGTGTGGGATCTGAATGAACATTCTCGTGATATTAATATAAAGGACTTCATCGTTACTAAAATAATAAATAATTATTCTCAGTAACAATAATTTAAAATTCGTTAAAGAAAACCTGTATCTCAGACAATACCCATGGACAAAGGTAACGAAAATTTCCATCTTTTTTTATCTACGATTCTTCTAGAATAATCCTCCTCCTTGAAACTTCCTGGCAGGTTAAAACTGTGTGCCGGACCGAGACTCGAACTCGGGACATTTGCTTTTCGCGTGCAAGTGCTCTACCGACTGAGCTACACAAACACGACTCACGCCCCGTCCTCACAGCTGTAATTCCGGCAGTACCTCGTCTCCTACCTTCCAAACTTCACAGAAACTCTCCTGCGGACCTTGCAGAACTAGCACCCTTGGAAAGGCAAAGGTCCCGAGATCGAGTCTCGGTCCGAGACACAGAGTTTTAATCTACGTGGAAGTTTCATATCAGCGCACACTCCGCTGTAGAGTGAAAATTTCATTCTACAATTCTTCTTCTGTTCCAACTGTTGTACTGATCGGACTTTATTGATGTCTCGTATCACAGAGGTCTGTAAGAAACTTTATTATGTTGTTAAGTAATATTTTAAAAATAGAGATTCTGTGTCATTGAAATCAGCCCTTACGTCTGAACTTTTATTTCAATATGATTCTCGTCCTACATAAATTTTAAGTTTTCTGATCAGCTACAATGGAGCGCAGCCATTAACGCTCTTGACATACAGCGCGGTTTATTGGTAAATGCTGAATAATAAGCGATTAAAATTGAGAAATACTTTTAAATGTTAGTAGATATGGTAAATGTACAGAAAGATTTGTTAGTAGTAAAACAGTGCCTGAAGAAGATGAGTTAAGTGATTGTCTTATGTTAGCCGCCATCTTAGTGAAATATTTCAGCGGCAGGTTTAAATTAAATTTTTAAACAGACGTAAATCTTGATGGTCATTATGGCGATAACAATTGTGTATTAGTGGCCCAGAACCCACTCAGAGGTAATAAATTCCACTTAGTGTGTGAATAATCTTTGAATATAGTGCAAACAGCATCTCACGTGATAAAAATTGCCACGCGGGATTAGCCGAGCGGTCTTAGGCGCTGCAGTCATGGACTGTGCGGTTAGTCCCGGCCGAGGTTCGAGTCCTCCCTCGGGCATGGGTGTGTGTGTTTGTCCTTAGGATAATTTAGGTTAAGTAGCGTGTAAGCTTAGGGACTAATGACCTCAGCAGTAAGTCCCATAAGATTTCACACACATTTGAACATTTTTTTTTTTTTTGATAAAAATTGTTCTCTGCTGATTTATGAAGCCTGGTTATTTCGTAACAATTTTTATGAAATATTTTGACAGGAAACTACACATTAGTGTTGCGCGCGTGTGGTATTGTGTGTCAAAACTGTTCATTTTACTTAAAGAAAAGTGTTGCCACCACGAATAACAGCAGCGGTAAACTACATAGACGATCTGCAACTCGTAATGAGACTATTATGCAACAGCACTGAAAATTGCCAAAAATTATTACTCTTGCATAGTTGAGATTACTTAATATGGATTTAGCTTGTTTGCTGGTTGTATGTGATCACTTTTTTGCATGAACTTAGCGCCATTTACACTGCTTGACAGACGACATTGCTACACGTTCAGAGGTGAGGTTTCTTTAACAAAGTAACGATCATTAGTCGGGAGAAGCAGTGATTAAATAAAAACTCATGTTAAGCTAGTAATAAGTAACTGGTTTTGTTGTAGTCCTGCCTAAAATTGCACAACACCGAGAGCACAATCTAACATGCACGCCACAGACTGCAGGAGTACGTCCGATATTAGGTTTCCCGGCGCTATTTAAGGGAATAGCCTGGCGGCACGCCATGAAGCCTTCAAAGTCATAAAGTAGAAAATAGAAAAAGTTGGGTGTGGCCAGGCCGTATACTGATAAAAATGGAACAGTCTGTCGTAATACTTGCGGCAGTAGTCGGCTTAAGACTGTGGTTCCCACGGAATTCGTTCCAATGTTATTTATTTGCGTATTAATATCAGTCACCAGTTGGAGAACGCTTGTGAGTTTATAAAACACGTGCATAAATCTGGGAAGAATTTATCTGGAAGGAAATCGATGGAACATGAAGACAGTGACTCGAACGTGTAAGACATCTTCCATAAGCAAAACTCATCAGGATACGGAACACAACATCGGCATCAAAGCCAGTGGGGAAACGGAGAAGTTGTATATTGACGCTGTGGGTTCATTTCAGAGAAAATTCCTTTCCAACAGTCGCACAAGCCGCTGTTTACTGGCTAAAAAGAGTATCGCCCACCTTTGGTCTCTGCCAAATTTTAGTGGCCAACAACAGTACCACCAGATCTTTCAAGGAGTTTAGTTTCAGTTTGGGAATCAGACATTCGACCACCACACTCTACTACACTAACCCATTGCTCGTTGAGGGATTAACGGTAACACTGGTATGGTTGATGGATGTGGGTTGATGCATGTGGTCAATACGGCAGAGCAAGAGAAGCAAAAGGATACGCCACCGGGATTGACATTTGAATTTCGAACCAGTGGATAATTTAAGTGCAAGAATAGCTGTTGCCCAGTAAAATTTCCCGTAAGGAAATCAGGTAAAATGGCGGAAAGCTCGACAAAAAAAAAAAAATTGCCTCCAACGAACAAAATTCACTATTACGAGGGTAATCCCAAAAGTAATGTCTCCTTTTATAAGTACATAGACCTGTTTATTTCTACAATGGTTTACATCAGTTTACAGCTTGAACATTTAGCTATTTTTCGACGTAACCACCATTTCTGTCGATGCATTATTGTAGACGCTTTGGCAGTTTTTGTATGACCATGTCATACCAACTCGTCGCTATGCTGTTCAGAAAGTTTTGGACCTCTTCTTTCACCTCGTCATCGGAGCTGAATCGCTTTCCCGCCAAATGTTCTTTCAACCTAGGGAACAGGCGATAGTCACTGGGTGCCAAGTCAGGACTACAGGGTGGCTGGGTGATTTTGTTCCACTGAAACTGTTGCAGGAGGGCAACTGTTTGCCGAGCGATGTGTGGGCGAGCGTTGTCATGGAGAATGTGTACGCCTTTGCTCAACATTCCTCTTATCCGGTTTTGAATTGCCCGTTTGATTTTTCTCAGAGTCTCACAGTACCTGTTGGCGTTAATTGTGTTCCCAGCGATTCAGCTCCGACGCCGAGGTGAAAGAAGAGGTTCATAACTTTCTGAACAGCATGGCGGCGAGCTGGTATGACATGGGCATACAAAAACTGCCATAGCGTCTACAAAAATGCATCGACAGAAATGGTGTTTATGTCGAGAAATAGCTAAATGTTCAAGCTGTAAACTGATGTAAACTACTGTAGAAATAAACAATCTATGTACTTATAAAAAAAATAGGAGACCTTACCTTTGGGATTACTCTAGTAATTACTGGGGAACGCGTCCTAATGCAGTTAGTGTTTGGGAGCAAGCCAGAGACGACGTTAATGGGAAAATCTACATTACTACTCGGTAATTAACGCTTAAGCCGCCATTTCTCTATTGTTCTACTCTCAAACAGCGCGTGAGGAGAATGAAGAGTTACATCTTGCCGTATGAGCTCTGATTTCTCTTATTTCATTATGATGATAGTTTGTTCCTTTGTAGATAAGCGACAGTAAAATATGTGTGCCATTCCGAGAAGGAAGCTGGTGACTGAAATTTCGCGGTAAGATACCGCCACAAAGAAAAGTATCATTGGTTTAATGAATTTCCGTGATACTCTCTTTCCTATTTTGCAGTAATACAAAACGAGCCGCTATTCTTTGGACCATCCCCATGAACCATGGCCCTTGCCGTTGGTGGGGAGGCTTGCGTGCCTCAGCGATACAGATAGCCGTACCGTAGGTGCAACCACCACGGAGGGGTATCTGTTGAGAGGCCAGACAAACGTGTGGTTCCCGAAGAGGGGCAGCAGCCTTTTCAGTAGTTGCAGGGGCAACAGTCTGGAGGATTGACTGATCTGGCCTTGTAACACTAACCACAACAGTCTTGCTGTGCTGATACTGCGAACGGTTGAAAGCAAGGGGAAACTAAAGCCGTAATTTTTCCTGAGGGCATGCAGCTCTACTGTATGGTTAATTATGATGGTGTCCTCTTGGGTAAAATATTCCGGAGGTAAAATAGTCCCCCATTCGGATCTCCGGGCGCGGACTACTCAGGAGGACGTCGTTATCAGGAGAAAGAAAACTGGCGTTCTACGGATCGCAGCGTGGAATGTCAGATCCCTTATTCGGGCAGGTAGATTAGAAAATTTAAAAAGGGAAATAGATAGGTTAAAGTTAGATATAGTGGGGATTAGTGAAGTTCGATGGCAGGAGGAACAGGACTTTTGGTCAGGCGGATACAGGTTTGTAAATACAAAGTCAAATAGGGGTAATGCAAGAGTAGGTTTAATAACAAACAAAAAAATAGGAATGCGGGTAAGCTACTACAAACAGCATAGTGAGCGCATTATTGTGGCCAACATAGACACGAAGCCCACGCCTACTACAGTAGTACAAGTTTATATGCCAACTAGCTCTGCAGATGACGAAGAAATTGAAGAAATGTGTGATGAAATAAATTATTCAGATAGTGAAGGGAGACGAAAATTTGATAGTCATGGGTGACTGGAATTCGGTAGTAGGAAAAGGGAGAGAAGGAAACGTGGTAGGTTAACATGGATTGGGGGTAAGAAATGAAAGAGGAAGCCGCCTGGTAGAATTTTGCACAGAGCACAACTTAATCATAGCTAACACTTGGTTCAAGAATCATAAAAGAAGGTTGTATACATGGAAGAAGCTGGGAGATACTGACAGGTTTCAGATAGATTATATAATGGTAAGACAGATTTAGGAAGCAGGGTTTAAACTGTAAGACATTTCTAGGGGCAGATGTGGACTCTGACCTCAATCTATTGGTTATGAATTGTACATTAAAACTGAAGAAGCTGCAAAAAGGTGGGAATTTAAGTAGATGGGACCTGAATAAACTGGCTAAACCAGAGGTTGTACAGAGTTTCAGGAAGAGCATAATGGAACAATTGACAGGAATAGGGGAAAGAAATACAGTAGAAGAAGAATGGGTAGCTTTGAGGGATGGAGTAGTGAAGGCAGCAGAGGATCAAGTAGGTAAAAAGACGAGGCCTAGTAGAAATCCTTGGGTAACAGAAGAAGTATTGAATTTAATTGATGAAAGGAGAAAAAATAAAAATGCAGTAAATGAAGCAGGCAAAAAGGAATACAAACGTCTCAAAAATGAGATCGACAGGAAGTGCAAAATGGCTAACCAGGGATGTAAGGATGTAAGGATGTAAGGATGTAGAGGCTTATCTCACTAGGGGTAAGATAGATACTGCCTACAGGAAAATTAAAGAGACCCTTGGAGAAAAGAGAACCACTTGTATGAACATCAAGCGCTTAGATGGAAACCCAGTTCTAAGCAAAGAAGGGAAAGCAGAAAGGTGGAAGGAGTATATAGAGGGTCTATACAAGGGCGATGTATTTGAGGACAATATTATGGAAATGGAAGAGGATGTACTTGAAGATGAAATGGGAGATACAATACTGCGCGAAGAGTTTGACAGAGCACTGAAAGACCTGCGTCAAAACAGGGCCCCAGGAGTAGATAACATTCCATTAGAACTACTGACAGCCTTGGGAGATCCAGTCCTGACAAAACTCTACCATCTGGTGAGCAAGATGTATGAGACAGGCGAAATACCCTCAGACTTCAAGAAGAACATAGTAATTCCAATCCCAAAGATAGCAGGTGTTGACAGATGTGAAAATTACTGAACTGTCAGTTTAATAAGTCACGGCTGCAAAATACTAAAGCGAATTCTGTACAGACGAATGGAAAAACTAGTAGAAGCCGACCTCGGGGAAGATCAGTTTGGATTCCGTAGAAGTACTGGAACACATGAGGCAATACTGACCCTACGACTTATCTTGGAAACCAGATTAAGGAAAGGCAAACCTACGTTTCTAGCATTTGTAGACTTAGAGAAAGCTTTTGACAATGTTGACTGGAATACTCTCTTTCAGATTCTGAAGGTGGCAGGGGTAAAATGCAGGGAAAGAAAGGCTATTTAGAATTTGTACAGAAACCAGTTGGCATTTATAAGAGTCGAGGGGCATGAAAGGGAAGCAGTGGTTGGGAAGGGAGTGAGACAGGGTTGTAGCCTATCCCCGATGTTATTCAATCTATATATTGAGCAAGCAGTGAAGGAAACAAAAGAAAAATTCGGGGTAGGTATCAAAATCCATGGAGAAGAAATAAAAACTTTGAGGTTCGCCGATGACATTGTAATTCTGTCAGAGACAGCAAAGGACTTGGAAGAGCAGTTGAACGGAATGGATAGAGTCTTGAAAGGAGGATATAAGATGAACATCAACAAAAGCAAAACGAAGATAATGGAATGTCGGGAGATGCTGAGGGTATTAGATTAGGAAATGAGACACTTAAAGTAGTAAAGGAGTTTTGCTATTTGGGGAGCAAAATAACTGATGATGGTCGAAGTAGAGAGGATATAAAATGTAGACTGGCAATGGGAAGGAAAGCGTTTCTGAAGAAGAGAAATTTGTTAACATCGAGTATAGATTTAAGTGTCAGGAAGTCATTTCTGAAAGTATTTATATGGAGTGTAGCCATGTATGGGAGTGAAACATGGACGATAAATAGTTTGGACAAGAAGAGAATAGAAGCTTTCGAAATGTGGTGCTACAGAAGAATGCTGAAGATTAGATGGGTAGATCATATAACTAATGAGGATGTACTGAATAGGATTGGGGAGAAGAGAAGTTTTTGGCACAACTTGACTAGAAGAAGGGATCTATTGGTAGGAAATGTTTTGAGGCATCAAGGGATCACTAATTTAGCATTGGAGGGCAGCGTGGAGGGTACAAATCGTAGAGGGAGACCAAGAGATGAATACACCTAGCAGATTCAGAAGGATGTAGGTTGCAGTAGGTACTGGGAGATGAAGAAGCTTGCACAGGATAAAGTAGCATGGAGAGCTGCATCAAACCAGTCTCAGGACTGAAGACAACAACAACAACAACAACATTCTTTGGAATTTTTCGATGTCCTCCGTCAATCCTATCTGGTAAGGATCCGATGCAGTACAGCAATACTCTAGCAGAGGACGGACATGCGTGGTGTAGGCACCCTCTTTAGTTGACGTTGCGTCTTCTAAGTGTTGTGACAATAAAATGCAGTCTTTGGTCTGCCCTCGTTTAACATGATCTATGATGGTTGCATTGTAACTTGTTCGTAATTGTAATTCCTAGGCATTTAATTGAATCGGCAGCTTTTATATTTGTGTGAGTTGTCGTGTAAACGAAATTTTACGGCTTACTTTTGCTACTCATGCAGACGCTTTCGAACTGTCCATTGAGACTTTTCGCCCCGAACAAATAACGTGTCTAAGTCGACCTGTGGAAAACCTCCTGTATCCTGATGTTCCTTAAACCTGGTAAACCGCCATCCGCCGTCTCCTCCTATCGTCCCATCAGCCTTAGCTCGGTCTTCAGCAAGGTCCTGGAATCCATCCTCACCCGACGCATCCACCAGCATCTCCGCTAGCACCTCCTCTTTCCCGTTACCCAGTGAGGCTTTCGGCCATCCTGCTCTTCCGATGACATTCTCCTCCACCTCACTCATCTCCTTTCCGAACAGCTTAATTCCCGTCGCTCCACAATCTTCCTCTCCCTGGACCTCGAACGTGCCTATGACCGCGTATGGCATTCCGGTCTCCTTTTCAAGCCCCAAACCTTTGCCCTTCCCATTAACTACGTCCATCTGATCGGCTCCTTTCTCTCCCACCATCCTTCCTATGTCACCATCCATAACACGGATTCCTACACCTTTCTTCCCTTCGCCGGTGTGCCCAAAGGCTCCGTCCTCTCCCCCCTTCTGTACCTTTTGTATAAAGCGGTAATGCCGCCGCCGTCACCTCCCATCCGCTTTCTCCAGTTTGCCGATGACACCGCCTTCCTTGCCCTTGCCTCCACCCTGCAGCGTTCCCAACACCTTCTCCAATCCCATCTTGACCGGTTCACCACTTGGTGCAACCAGTGGTTGCTCAAGGTCAATCCCTCCAAAACCCAGGTGATCATAGTAGGCAATACCACCCCTTCCTTCTAACTCCTCGATTTGTATCTAACCATCTATGGCCGTCCTATTGCCCTCACCCCCACCCTTAAGTACCTTGGCGTCATCCTCGACCGTCGCCTCTCCTGGAACCCCCTCTCCGGACAATCCAAGCCTAGGCACGCTCCAGCCTCCATTTCCTCAAGCTCCTTTCCGGCCTAACGTGGGGTATGGACCCCTCCACCATCCTCCACACCTATAAATCCCTCATCCGCCCTATCCTGTGTTACGCCCATCCTGCCTGGATCTCTGCCCCCCCCTACCTTTTACAAATCCCTTCAGATCCTTGAACGCCATGCTCTCCGTCTCACCTCTCGCATCCGTCTCCCCTTCCCCACGCGGATCCTATACGAGCTCATTCCGTTCCCCCATGTCCTCATTTTCCTTGAAAGGATAAGGATCCTCTACACCTCAAATAAACTTGATCCTCCACACCCGCTTGTCTCCCCCATCCTCTCCCACTCCCACCTGCTGCCGTGCCTGTATTCCCACGTCCCACCTGCTCTCCATCTCTCCACCCTCCTTACCCTCTTCCAAGGTGGCTTCCGCGAGCTCCCCCTCCCTGATGATGCCCTCCTCCCCTCCATCTACCCCTCCTACCAACTGTGATCCTCCCTCCCTCTTCCTGTGTTTGTTCCTTTGGGCACCCTCCCTCCCTTCTCTCCCCCTTCCCCCCTCCTCCATTTCTCCCCACTCCTCCCCTGGGCTTCCCCTCTCCTGTCCCCCTACTCCTCCTCCCATTTCCTCTGCCATTGGCATCTTTGTTCTCCCCTCTCGCCCCCCCCCCCCCCCCTCACCATTCTTCCCCTCTTGGCAGGTCCTCTGACTCGCACACGCTATGTGGACATTCGCGCGCCAGAGATCATCGCCATCAGTGTCTCATGTGTGCCGTCGTGTTTTGTGTTCAGTGTTCACCGTCACACTCCACCGTTCACCTGTGCCATCGACATCTTCAGTGCTTGTGCGTCGTGTCAACAGTTTGTAGTGTGGATTATCGTCGAGTGTGAACGGCTCCGTGTGTGTATTTATGTGTCTACTGTTTATTACCCGCCATTATGTAACATATGCCAAGGGGGAGGGTACCATGTGAAACAGATTGAATAATCAACGAAAGGACAACGTTTTACGAGTCGGGGCGTGGAATGTTAGAAGCTGGAACGTGGTAGGGAAACTAGAAAATCTGAAAAGGGAAATGCAAAGGCTCAATCTAAATATAGTAGGGGTCAGTGAAGTGAAGTGGAAGGAAGACAAGGATTTCTGGTCAGATGAGTATCGGGTAATATCAATAGCAGCAGAAAATGTTATAACAGGTGTAGGATTCGTTATGAATAGGAAGGTAGGGCAGAGGGTGTGTTACTGTGAACAGTTCAATGACCGGGTTGTTCTAATCAGAATCGACAGCAGACCAACACCGACAACGATAGTTGAGGTATACATGCCGACGTCGCAAGCTGAAGATGAACAGATAGAGAAAGTGTTTGAGGAAATTGAAAGGGTAATGCAGCATGTAAAGGGGGACGAAAATCTAATAGTCATGGGCGACTGGAATCCAGTTGTAGGGGAAGGAGTAGAAGAAAAGGCTACAGGAGAATATGGGCTCGGGACAAGGAATCAAAGAGGAGAAGGACTAATTGAGTTCTGTAACAAGTTTCAGCTAGTAATAGCGATACCCTGTTCAAGAATCACAAGAGGAGGAGGTATACTTGGAAAAGACCGGGAGATACGGGAAGATTTCAATTAGTTACATCATGGTCAGCAGAGATTCCGAAATCAGATACTGGATTGTAAAGCGTACCCAGGAGCAGATATAGACTCAGATCACAATATAGTAGTGATGAAGAGTAGGCTGAAGTTCAAGACATTAGTCAGGAAGAATCAATACGCAAAGAAGTGGGATACGGAAGTACTAAGGAATACGTTTGAAGTTCTCTAACGCTATAGATACAGCAATAAGGAATAACGCAGTAGGCAGTACAGTTGGAGAGGAATGGACGTCTCTAAAAAGGGCCATCACAGAAGTTGGGAATGAAAACATAGGTACAAAGAAGGTAGCTGCGAAGAAACCATGGGTAACAGAAGAAATACTTCAGTTGACTGATGAAAGAAGGAAGTACAAACATGTTCCGGGAAAATCAGGAATACAGAAATCAAGTCGCAGAGGAATGAAATAAATAGGATGTGTAGGGAAGCTAAGACGAAATGGCTGCAGGAAAAATGTGAAGACATCGAAAAAGATATGATTGTCGGAAGGACAGACTCAGCATACAGGAAAGTCAAAACAACCTTTGGTGACATTAAAAGCAACGGTGGTAACATTAAGCGTGCAACGGGAATTCCACTGTTAAATGCAGAGGAGAGAGCAGATAGGTGGAAAGAATACATTGAAAGCCTCTATGAGGGTGAAGATTTGTCTGATGTGATAGAAGAAGAAACAGGAGTCGATTTAGAAGAGATAGGGGATCCCGTATTAGAATCGGAATTTAAAAGAGCTTTGGAGGACTTACGGTCAAATAAGGCAGAAGGGTAGATAACATTCCATCAGAATTTCTAAAATCATTGGGGGAAGTAGCAACAAAACGACTATTCACGTTGGTGTGTAGAATATATGAGTCTGGCGACATACCATCTGCCTTTCGGAAAAGCATCATCCACACAATTCCGAAGACGGCAAGAGCTGACAAGTGCGAGAATTATCGCACAATCAGCTTAACAGCTCATGCATCGAAGCTGCTTACAAGAATAATATACAGAAGAAAGGAAAAGAAAATTGAGAATGCGCTAGGTGACGATCAGTTTGGCTTTAGGAAAAGTAAAGGGACGAGAGAGGCAATTCTGACGTTACGGCTAATAACGGAAGCAAGGCTAAAGAAAAATCAAGACACTTTCATAGGATTTGTCGACCTGGAAAAAGCGTTCGACAATATAAAATGGTGCAGGCTGTTCGAGATTCTGAAAAAAGTTGGGGTAAGCTATAGGGAGAGACGGGTCATATACAATATGTACAACAACCAAGAGGGAATAATAAGAGTGAACGATCAAGAACGAAGTGCTCGTATTAAGAAGGGTGTAAGACAAGGCTGTAGCCTTTCGCCCCTACTCTTCAATCTGTACATCAAGGAAGCTATGATGGAAATAAAAGAAAGGTTCGGGAGTGGAATAAAAATACAAGGTGAAAGGATATCAATGATGACATTGATTCGCTGATGACATTGCTATCCTGAGTGAAAGTGAAGAAGAATTAAATGATCTGCTGAACGGAATGAACAGTCTAATGAGTACACAGTATGGTTTGAGAATAAATCGGAGATAGACGAAGGTAATGAGAAGTAGTAGAAATGAGAACAGCGAGAAACTTAGCATCAGGATTGATGGTCACGATGTCACTGAAGTTAAGGAATTCTGCTACCTAGGCAGTAAAATAACCAATGACGGACGGAGCAAGGAGGACATCAAAAGCAGACTCGCTATGGCAAAAAAGGAATTTCTGGCCAAGGGAAGTCTACTAATATCAAATACCGGCCTTAATTTGAGGAAGAATTTCTGAGGATGTACGTCTGGAGTACAGCATTGTATGGTAGTGAAACATGGACTGAGGGAAAACCGGAACAGAAGAGAATCGAAGCATTTGAGATGTGGTGCTATAGACGAATGTTGAAAATTAGGTGGACTGATAAGGTAAAGAATGAGGAGGTTCTACGCAGAATCGGAGAGGAAAGGAATATGTGGAAAACACTGATAAGGAGAAGGGACAGGATGATAGGACATCTGCTAAGATATGAGGGAATGACTTCCATGGTACTAGAGAGAGCTGTAGAGGGCAAAACTGTAGAGGAAGACAGAGATTGGAGTACGTGAAGCAAATAATTGAGGACGTAGGTTGCAAGTGCTACTCTGAGATGAAAAGGTTAGCACAGGAAAGGAATTCGTGGCGGGCCGCATCAAACCAGTCAGTAGATTGATGACCAAAAAAAAAAGTGAATGCTTTCTGTTTTTTCTCATTGGCTATTCTATGGCTGAAGAGCAGCGTACAATGCTGCTGACATCCTGCCTGTTGTACGGGTTTTAAAATAAAAATGAAGAAAAAAAGGGCATTTGTTTGATCGGCTACTACTGCTGCACTGTGCGGCTTATCCCGGCGGAGTTTCGAGTCGTCCCTCCGGCACGGATGTCTATGTTTGTCCTTAGGATAATTTAGGTTAAGTAGTGTGTAAGCTTAGGGACTGATGACCGTAGCAGTTAAGTTCCATAAGATTTCATACACACACACACACACACACACACACACACACACACACACACACACACACACACACACACACACTACTGCTACAATAGGAGGTTATGAAGATTTAAGTGAGTTTGAACGTCGTGTTATAGTCCGAGCACGAGCGATTAGACACAGCATCTCCGAGGTAGCGATGAAGTGGGGATTTTCCAGTACAATGATTTGACGAGTGAACTGTGAATATCAGGCGTCCGGTAAAACATCAAATCTCTGACATCACTGCGGCCGGAAAAAGATGCTACAAGAACGGAACCAACCACGACTCAGGAGAATCGTTCAACGTGACACAAGTGCAACCATTCGTCAGATTGCTGCAAATTTCAGTGCTGGGTCATCAACAAGTGTCAGCGTGCGAACAATTCAATGAAGCATCATCGATATGGGCTTTCGGAGTCGGAGACCCACTCGTGTACCCGTGATAACTGCACGACACAAAGCTTTACGCCTTGCCTGGCACGTCAACACCGACATCGGACTGTTGATGATCAGAGACATGTCGCCTGGTCGGACGAGTCTATACCTTTAGATACGACTTTCAGATGGTTCAAATGGCTCTGAGCACTATGGGATTTAACATCTGAGGTCATCA
Organism: Schistocerca piceifrons; assembly: GCF_021461385.2. Lineage (NCBI taxonomy): Eukaryota > Metazoa > Arthropoda > Insecta > Orthoptera > Acrididae > Schistocerca > Schistocerca piceifrons. The sequence continues at coordinate 1,019,259,303 of NC_060139.1, read as the reverse complement.
GTCCCCTAGAACTTAGAACTACTTAAACCTAACTAACCTAAGGACATCACATACATCCACTCCCGAGGCAGGATTCGAACCTGCGACCGTAGCGGTCGCGCGGTTCCAGACTGAATCCGGCTGATTATACTTTCACAGGTAACACGTACGTAAGAATCCTGTGTGGTCACCTACGTCCATACGTCTCCATTGTGCATTCCGACGGACTTGGACACGTCCAGAATAGCTACAGAGTGGTTCCTGGAACACGCTTTTGATTTTAAACACTTCCGCTGGCCACTAAACGCCCAATAACTTGCTGTTCGGAAAAAGTCTCCTCGTACTCTTACGGATTTATGAACAGCCCTACAGGATTCATGAGTCAGTTCCCTCCAGCACTACTTCAGACGTTAGTCAAGTCCATGCCATATCGTGTTGGGGCTCATGTGTGTGCTCACTGGGGCCCTACACGATATTATGCAGGTGTAACAGTTTCTTTGGCTCTTCAGTGTACAAACATCATGACCTGACAGAATTTACTGATTATACGCATCAGTCAATCTAATTATAGATCTAAATACAGATTATCTAATTACAGATTCTATCGAACTGATTTGAGAGCCGCTACAAATCGGTCTCGTACGAAACGTATAATAAAGTTAGCAGTATCTCCTATTTATTCGCTGTAAGGTGATCATACAGTATTTTGGGTGCCTAACGAAGTAATTAAAAATTGGAAAGGCCATTATGTGTGGTCTGCGAAGACTACACATACCTCTACTCAGCCATCGAAATTCTGTGAGTAGGGGGTTCCCTCCATCCAGGCGCGTTAGTTAGTGCAGGCTGCGTATATTACAGTGAGATTATATGTTCAGGGGCGAATTTGATAGATTTATGACCCCTCCCCTCATCCTGTTGTTCTGCTAAATAATTCTTTGATCCCCTGGGTTTGATTTGTGACGCCCTGGGGCTAATCTCAGAAACACTCCACTTCTCCTCCATCCGCCTCCTCCTCCCCCATGCCTCTGAACTCCCCTTGCCGATACAAGCACACCTTTGATATCGAATTAATCGTATAATTCATTAAATCAGTAAATTAATTAGCCCTTCCCTCATTTGAAGTACCGCAGCCCTCTCCTCGCACATCCCCACCCCCTCCCCTCCCCCACCGGGAAACTAGCAACAAAAGGACTCAGGCTGTGCTGGAGAGGAGAGATCTCATAACCAGGAATTTTAATTATACAGCAAAGGATATACTGTTTATTTGTAAAATTCAGTTTGCATGGGTTGGAACCCTCTTGCTAATCATTCTTTTCTGTATTGGAAGATCGCTTTTCTTTTTTCTGATGGTGCAAGGAATACTGTCAACATGACTCACTGTATGTAATTACTTTGTTAAAAATCTTGCTCACCGATCACAATTATTTGCATGTCCAATGTCCAACCACTTCACCACAGCTCGTGCCCTGCAACTGCTGTTGGCTGCTGCACTGCAGGATGGCTTCTGCTGCGGCATGCAGACTGAAAGCCGAGATAATCCCCAAAGAAAGCATTAGGTGGTGGCAACCATTTGATATTGATACCTGAGAAATGCTCTCTCTCTCTCTCTCTCTCTCTCTCTCTCTCTCTCTCTCTCTCTCTCTCTCTCTCTCTCTCTCTCTCAGGTGGCTACTTTATTCCCAACGAATGCCTGTCATGTGCCACACTAACCATTCCTTTGTCCTGAACAAAGTAGTGGATACCTGTAAAATCCTCATTTGTCAGACTGATTGACCAATTAACTAATTAACGCATTACTTTCTATGTGTGGGCAGTTTTTCCTCACTTCCTATTGGTGGTTACGAGGAATGGTATGTGTGGTGGGATTCGACCTCGCTACTGCTTAGTTTTCCAAACCCATCTTGCTTTCTGTTGGTAGATAATGTCTCAGTTAGGTCATTTGGCGGGAGGTCCACCACATTGGGGGTAGCTCAGAATTTGAAATTTGAGCTCAGTTGCACGCTATCTCCTCAAAAAATAGGCAGAGGGATTGAATTGATACGTGTGCTATCCGTACTACTACTGGAAACAATAAATTGACCAATTGGGATTTGACATCTCGATTGGAAACAGTACTGTGTAAAATGATAGTTGCAATATCAAATCAAGGCATGAATTGAGTTTGTAACGATTGTATAATTCCTGACCACTATAGACCTGCTAAGTGTATTTTATAAAGCACTATAGAATTCCAAAGTTTGTTCTCTTAGCTACATCAGAACGAAAAAGAAGGAATGGTTCTACCACATGATAGGATAGTAACAACAAGTACCAGTACATGACAGGGTGTACTGCACTGTACTGAGAAGCAGTAAACTGCGGTCTTAGTAGCTCATCCCTCCCCAACCCCCAGATGTTCACATGTAGCAAGCCTATACCATCATACACCGCCATACAGGGCATCCAGTATGTATTGGGCTGTGTCCACAATTGAGTGTGTTGCATGTATTCTCTGTCGAAAATTGAGCGAGTCTGTATTGATACTGTCAAGTGTTGGTGCTGGATGTATTGATAACCTCCTAATTCTTACCACTCCAGTGATCCTCAGATGCCCTCCATGGACAGGGTGGTGCACTTTGGCATACACATGCATCCATGACTGTGGTTGCAGTCACAGTAGCAGTTTTCTCCAACCTCTGAACAACGGAGCTGGTGGTACACAAGGGGATGAGCACATTGCATGTGGACAACTGGAGGTGTGGGGTGTTGTTTGAGTGGGCTCTACGTATGAGTGTTTTCAGCAATCACAGGCACATAGCTATGACAGCCACTAGGATTTTCGTTTAGTGCTTCTCAATAAATTGCAGTGGACTCTGTCATGTAGTGGTATTTGTTAATGTTACTATCCTTCTTCATCTTGTTAAAGCTGAGAGAACAAACTTAGCAATTCTATGGTCATTTATAAAATATACTTAGCAGACCTGTGGTGGTTGGGAATTGCACAACTGTGACGGTACAAATTCACGCCAAAATTTGAAAATCCAACTATCATTTTATACAGCACCGCATCTAGTTGAGATGTCAAATCCCTAATTGATCAGTTTATTGTTTCCAACTGTGGTACAGAGAGTACACATATCAATCCAGCCCCTCCACAGACTGTTTAAGGACATAGCAGCCCACTGACCTGAAATTGGAAATTCTCAGCTACCTCCAACATGATGCACCTCCAGCCAAATGGCCTAACTGTGCCATTATCCACCAAATCAATCTGACAGAGTGACAGAATATTTCATCCACAGCTGAGGATTTAATGGGTATCCACTACTTTGTACAGGACAAAGGAGTAGTTAGTGTGGCACATGATAGACACTTGCTGGACTGAAGTAGCCACCTGAGACGAAGAGAGAGAGAGAGAGAGAGAGAGGTAGAGAGAGAGAAAGAGAGAGACAGACAGAGAGAGAGAGATAGAGAGAGAGAGAGAGAGAGAGAGAGAGAGAGAGGGAGAAAATGTCTTTCGACAGGAATTTCTGAGGTGTCAGCATCACAGGATTGCCACCACCTAATGCTTTATTTGGGGATTAGAGCGACTTCTGGTCTGCACGTCACACATCTCTGCTGTCAGAGCTGCTGCTGATAGCAGTTGCAGGGCCCAATAGGGCACAGAACTGTTCTTTGACCCCAGCAAGTGGTGCATCATGGTGAAGTGGTCAGAGTATGGGCATGCAAATCCCTACTGTTGGTGCAAAAGATTTTTAACTGTGTCATTATGTGTACTGAGCTATGTTGATGGTATTCCTTGCACAAATGGAAAAAAGAAAAGAGGTCTGTTTGATTATTACTTTTAGATGTACTTTACAAGGCCTGCATCATCCAGTGTAGAACAGAGTGATAAGCAAGAGAGATCCAAATCCTACATATTGAATTTTTAAACAGTATGTCCTTTGCTCCGTAACAATTTTCTGGCACGAGATTCCTTCTCTCCAGTACAGAATGAGTCCTCTTGCTGCCAATTTCCAGATCGGTGTGGGGAAGGGGGTGGTTGGGTGGTAGGAGAGGGTTGAGGGTTTTCTAAGGAGGGGAGGAATTAATTAATTCATCCATTTAAGTAATTAAACAATTAACTTGACAACAAGGATGTGCTTTTATCAGTGAGTGGAGTTCCCAACAGGGTAGGGGAGAAAGAGGAGGAGGGGCAAGGTGAGGGGTTGGGGGTTTCTCAGAAGGTCATATTACCCCTGGGGCGTCATAAGTAAATCGCAGGGGGTCATAAACCACTTAGCGGAACAGTAGGTTAAGGAGAGGGTGAAGGGGTCATAAATCAACCAAATTTGTCACTGAATTTTGTTGGCCCTGAATGTATGCAACCTACACTAACGAAATGCGCCAGAACGAAGGTTATCACGCTGCTTCGTTGGACAGTAGCAATCATCCATAGTGACATGTTTCCCTGTGTTTAGCTGCACTCATGTTTCACAAACACATGCAGGAGAAAAGGTTGTTGCTCGGCACTAGTGTCAAAGGCGGTGAAATGCAGTTGAGGACAAAAGAAGTGGAGACAGTCTTGTGCCGGCCGGAGTGGCCAAGCGGTTAAAGGCGCTACAGTCTGGAACCGCGCGACTGCTACAGTCGCAGGTTCGAATCCTGCCTCGGGCATGGATCTGTGTGATGTCCTTAGGTTAGTTAGGTTTAAGTAGTTCTAAGTTCTAGGGGACTGATGACCTTAGCAGTTAAGTCCCATAGTGCTCAGAGCCATTTGAGCCATTTGAAAGTGTTGTGAGATTTACTGCCAACAAATACTGTGTGAAACACTCATTGTCAACAAACTGATATTTTACGAAAAAAGCTCATTTAAATAAATTTCGGACAAAAAATTTCAATAATCGACTCATAAATCCATGGTGATCGATAGGTTCAATGGCTGTGCATTAGACCAGACATTGTTGTGTTGGCAGAAGAGCCAAAACCGTGTTACGAGAGGAGGCCGAAATGCACGCGTCTTAGCTCACGCAGGCTGGCGTGAGGAGGGAAGAACTATACTGACATGAGGTCTGGAACATGACAAGGAATTAGAATTCAGAAAGCGGACGTAATTAGTTTGATACTTAACTTTAATCCATTAATGATGAACTGTCGCTCTTGACGGTACATGATTCACAATATTATCTGTTCAGAATATGGCGCCTTGTTAGGTCGTAGCAAATGACGTATCAGAAGGCTATGCCAAGCTGTGGTCACTCCAAATGAGAGCGTATGTAGACAGTGAACCATCGATAGCAAAGTCGGTTGTACAACTGTGGCGAGTGCTAGGGAGTCTCTCTAGACTAGACCTGCCGTGTGGCGGCGTTCGGTCTGCAATCACTGATAGTGGCGACACGCGGGTCCGACGTATACTAACGGACCGCGGCCGATTTAAAGGCTACCACCTAGCAAGTGTGGTGTCTGGCGGTGACACCACGTAGATGATACAGAGAAACGTCATGATGTTGAAACTAACATGTCGATCAACCGACTGGTGGCAGAATCCATTTGCAGCCGACTTCTGGAATACTCTTCCCACTAATTTTAATATCGTTATTTTTCAAAGGAATTAAGATGGCCACCAAACATCAGTATAACAGCTGAACGACATATGCAAGAAGTACATCATTAATGTTTATACACGCTTAAAAAACCTGTACAGAAAATTGTAATAGAGATCAACATAAACATCATTTCCCATTTCCGCCCTTTTTATTGCTCATGAAAACCACACACTGCATGTTGTACCACCATACAACGAAACCTTCAGAGGTGGTGGTCCAGATTGCTGTACACACCACAACCTCTAATACCCAGTAGCACATCCTCTTTTACTCTTGCAGTGATGCATGCCTGTATTCGTTGTGGCATACTATCCACAAGTTCAGCAAGGCACTGTTGTTCCAGATTATCCCACTCCTCAATGGCGATTCGGCATAGATCCCTGAGAGTGGTTGGTGGGTCACGTTGTCCATATATAGCCCTTTTCAGTCTATTCGAGGCATGTTCGGACAGGTTCATGTCTGGAGAACAAGCTGGCGACTCTAGTCGAGAAATGTCGTTATCCTGAAGGAAGTATCTCACAAGATGTGTATGATGGAGGTGCGAATTGTCGTCTATGAATACGAATGCCTCGCGAATATGCTGCTAATATGGTTGCACTATTGGTCGGAAGATGGCATTCACGTATCGGGCAGCCGTTACGGAGCCTTCCATGACCACCAGCAGCCTACGTCGTCCCCACATCATGTCACCCCCCAAAACAGCAAGGAACCTCCACCTTGCTGCACTCGCTGGACAGTGTGTCTAAAGTATTCAGCCTGACCAGGTTGCCTCGAAACGTCTCTGATGATGGTCTGGTTGAAGGCATATGCGGCCGGAGTGGCCGCGCGGTTCTAGGCGCTACAGTCTGGAGCCGAGCGACCACTACGGTCGCAGGTTCGAATCTTGCCTCGGGCATGGATGTGTGTGGTGTCCTTAGGTTAGTTAGGTTTAATTAGTTCTAAGTTCTAGGCGACTGATGACCTCAGAATTTAAGTCGCATAGTGCTCAGAGCCATTTTGAAGGCTTATGCGACACTCATCGGTGAAGACAACGTGATGTCAATCCTGAGCGGTCCATTCGGCATTTTGTTGGGCCCATGTGTACCGCGCTGCATGGTATCGTGGTTGCAAAGCTAGACCTCGCCATGGACGTCGGGAATGACGTTGCGCATCATGCAGCCTCTTGCGCACAGTTTGAGTCGTGACACGACGTCCTGTGGCTGCGTAGAAAGGATTATTCAACATGGTGGCGTTGCTGTCAGGGTTCCTCTGAGCTATAATCATTAGGTAGCGGTCATCCACTGCAGTAGCAGCCCTTGGGCGGCCTGAGGCATGACACCAAGAGTTCCTGTCTCTCTGTATCTCCTCCATGACCGAACAAAATCGCTTTGGTTCACACCGAGACGCCTGGACACTTCCCTTATTGAGAGCCCTTCCTGGCACAAAGTATCAATGCGGACGCGATCGGACCGCGGTATTGACCGTCTAGGCATGGTTTGAACTACAGTCAACACGAGCTGTGTACCTCCTTCCTGTTGGAATGACTGGTACTGATCGGCTGTCGGACCCCCTCCATCTAATAGGCGCTGTTCCTGCATAGTTGTTTATATCTTTGGGCGGGTTTAGTGACATCTCTGAACTGCCAAAGGGACTGTGACTGTGTACCACATCCACAGTCAACCTGTGTCCTCAGGAGTTTTGGGAACTTGGGTGATGCAAAACTTTTTCTGATGTGTGTAGTAATAAAACAAAAATATTGATGCTGGTAGTAAGGTCAAAGCGTCTGTGCTACCAGTAACAGAACGTTGCACTATGTAGTACAAAAAGAGACTTTCATTTAAACTTCTATAAATTGGTGGGGTTTCCTGTGTTATCCTATGGAAGCGAAAGCTCAGTTACCATAAAAATAGAAGAAAATGAATTTCAAACGGCAGAAATGGGGTTCCTAAAGAGGACGAAGGGTTGGACAACAAGTGACATGATTAGATACGTAGATATTAGAACAGAATTAAATATTTTCAGCATGAATGAAAAAATTCAAATGTATTGTGAAAACTGGAGACATCACTTCATAAGAATGTCAGATCACAAAATTTCCTAGATGGTGCTGAACTATAAGCCGAATAGGAAAAGAAATACTGGAAGAACTCGGAAAAGACGGCAATAATTTCATTTGAGTTCGAAATTGGCAACAACATAATCGTTTACAGGAAGAACATGTTGATGAGGTAATGTTTCATTGTACAGGTAAACTTGTTTCTTAAACATGACAAAATGACTAGCACTTTTTACGCGACTTAGTCAGTGAATTTAGAGGATAAAGCTGGGGGTGATACCGTTAAAAAGTAAGTGCGAACGGTCTGCTTTCGGAAATTGACTAAATAGTATGAACTGAATGATAAGGATCATTATATATCAGTCTCATAAAAATGTGTTGGTCCTCTGGTGTAAACCCGATAAACGACAAGAAGATTTTTCATATCGAGCTCATTACTTGAGTTTTCTCTATAATCAACTTTTTCTTAAATATTATGCTTTTTTATATGTACAGTGTTTCGTTATCTGCACTTGATTAGTCAAAAAAAATCGGAAGTCATGGATAGAAGCAGATATCATTTCTTACGTGTTTTGTGTTAAAGCCCCGCTTCCGAGACGGGTAGGTGCGTAGATGCCGCGCGTCTGGTAGATTAGTGACGATGATTCGTATGCTGGCCAGTCTGGATGTGGTTTTTGGGCGGTTTCCCACATCCAGCGTGGTGACACCTGGGCCCACTTCAGTTACAAGATTCGCAAAGATTTAGTAAACTTAGACTCACTTTCACGTGAATAACACTGCACGCCGACAGCTGGGGTACATATATTCTGTCCCAGTTTGTGACGGGGTGGCGAAAGGAAGAGCATGCCAAATCCGTTCATGAACTTGCTGACTCTGTGCCGATGCTGGACAAAGGCACAAGAAAAAGGAGGTAAAAGCATAACAGAACATTTCACACTTACTGTTAAGGCATCGTCGAAAACTTGATGCTTCTTGTAAAACTGATACTTTGTTACCTTTTCACCCGGCCTAATATAAAACCAACAGCATCGTATTAACATGGCGATTTTTGATGAAAATTGGTTAATCGTACTACTGCATGTGCAATACTAATGCAACGAGTAGTTCATTTGCTAAAATCAGTGCTTGGTTTCAGCAGTAACTGAGAAAACGTGTAAGTTTTGACTCCACTTTGCATAATGCATAAAGACAGAAACTCGGTTTCTCGGCCTCCATCACGTAATTTAGGTGTTTGTTTCGAAACTTAACACGGCAGAGACAGGGGCGTGCGTTTTCTAAGCGTCATACGTTCTGAACGTTTTTACGACCAAGCTCCACTTTCAAAATAAAATCAGAGGTGAGGTGTCTACAGAGAGAGAGAGAGAGAGAGAGAGACGCCAGTTATTCGGTTAAATGTAGATTCACGCTGCGTGTGATGCCAGAAAGATTGCGAGGCGGCTAAAACACGTGGGAGCAGTTTAGCGAGACAGCTGTTTCCGTAGAATGGCAGAGGAGGAACGAGTTATAGCAGAACTGTGGACAAATACTCGGCGCGTGAAAACTTGCTCCGAGTCTAGCCGGAAAGTTTCAACAGGCTGGGAGGCGCCGAGCCCAGTTAGGACCCATGGCTGTCTCTCAACTCGTCAACCGCTCACACAAATTCCCCGAGAGATAAGCGGAATGCAAACTTCGTGCTCTGTGCAGACTCACACTTGAAAACGAAAGATTGCTCTACGAGAAACTTAAACCGTCTCTACTGTCAGGTAATTAGTGGACACAGTTTTACGTTTTATCAGTCGCGTGTGCTTATCTATCATTCTCACGGACGAAATACCGCTGTAGTGTAAAGACCACTGTGTCTGAATGTTTTGTGGCTCGCCACATACTAACAAGGGGAAGTCCCCCCCCCCCCCAGATTTAGTAGTAAAATGACCCATTGGATAGTCCGTCAAAAATTGAACACAGGTCAAGCATGAAAACAGGAAGAAGTTTACTGTACTGTTAAAAAGAAGCAATACAGAAACAAGCTGAAGATGTGCATTATCGAGCGCCTCGGAAAAATTACGGGCGTCGTAGTCGTGTGGTCACCATGCTGAAGTGCAAAGTGGGAAAACCTTGTTCACATCGACCAAGGCGGACTTTGTTCTGCTTTTTTTTTTTATCCGTCGCAAGTAAATGTGATATGTGATAAATAATTAAATAGTAGGACCAGGCGAGATGCTACATATGTATCTGTCATAGAAATGAAAAATAAACTAAACGGAACTGAATTATGTTACAAGAAAGAAATTCAAGAGTCAAAACTTTGAAAACGTAATATAAGAGTCACAACACGTGGTACTTACGTACAACATAAAGGAGGTACGTAGGCCTGCAGGTCCCTTCCTTACATCTCGCGTTGAAAACGAACCTTACACGATGACAGACATAAATTTGAACAGACACGTCAATGACCGGACGACAGTTCACAGTTTTGTGGAGAAAAAAAAAAAAAACAACTTTGAGCACGAGGGAGAATTGAACACCGATCCCCCTCTTGGCAGCCCAACACCATGACCACATAACGAAAGCTCGATGTTAAGTATCTTTAACTCGGTTCGTTCACTATTTTGCTTCTTTTTTCGCAGTTCACTACTCCTTCTTCCTATTTTAATGTTTGATATGTGTCCAGTTTTTGACAGGCTACCTATCCAATGGTCCATCTTCCCACTAACCTGACGGGGTGCGACGGGGAGTTTCCACATCTAGGTCGCCCAATAATTATCACCATCCGATTTTTAACGTATCTACATAGCTTTTACAAATGTTTTCTTTCTGTTATATGGCAGTGATCAGAATATAATATCTACATCTATAGGTTTTTTTACGAGATCATCACCGTGTTTTAATATTATACAGGGGGACTCTTTTAATCCGTAATAATTGATCGGGATGGAAATGAGATACAGCCAAATGTTGTAGATAAAAGTTGTAGGTGGCACAGAGGGTCACACGTTGTTAGTAATGGCAGTCACCTTGAACGTGATTTTCAAGGTGCTTTGGTGGCTAAAGAGATTTTTTTCTAAATAGGAACTTTAATATTTGATTGAAGACTTGAAAAGAGCTCTAAATTTTTTTCACATAAAATGATACGATATTCAAGTTCAAGGCTAACTCTGTAAAGATCAAATAAGCAATTATGTTTTTAGTTCTAATAGCGATTAACTTAGAACAGAGGACGGATATACCAAAATGCAATGTAAAATATAAATTGGAAGGGCCATCCCGAGGAATGAGAGGCGAGGGGACTCATTCAGTGTCTCCTAAATCAATCTTCTACGTTTTATCTATGTTTGTTCTGTCCTGTAAATGCCACAATAAAGTTTATACACTGGGATTTATTTATTTTTGCCTATAAACACTTTAATGAAAACATGAAGTGCAAATTTCTGTTTGTTCTTTCCGAGTATGATGTCACAAATAAGAGTATCCATGAAGCAAAACTCAATCTTCGAATGACGTTCGATAATTAACTTTAAAATCACGCTTATTGATAATGATATGTGACCTCTTGTACCCCTTCCAGTCTACATCCAACCATGCATTTTGCCTTATCCTTCCTTACTCCGAGTTAATCCCTACAAGAACTAAAAACTTATCTGCTATTTGACCGTGCCATGATCTCGAATAAAATCACTTTAACCTCCAAATCGCCTTGAAAGCCATCTTCAAGTTCACGGCCATAGTAGCAATGCGTGACCTTCTATGCCACCTACAACTTAACATCTTGTGTATCTCATCTCCATCACGATTTATTTTCCATTATGGATTAAAATGGTCCACCCTGTATACAAGGTGTCCAGAAAGTCTCTTGTCATTTAAAAAAAAAGGTAGATCACCGTGGTTTGCTGTAAAAAGTTTAGAACTCTCAATTTTTTCCGTTACGCCAGAACTTTAATTTGCGTCCCATTCGTCTCTTGCTGAATAAGGCGATGCCCACGCGCGGATCAGCATTGTAGCATCAACAATTCTCACTGCTTCACTGATTTGTGCACGAAGGACAGCAATATTAACTTGTACTGTGGACACGCAGTCCTTGACGTGACCCCACAAAAGGCTATCTAATGTAGTGAGTGTGCGTACCATGCCACGCGACTGGAGTTTCAAGGCCCATACGCCTCTCAGGATAATGTGCATCCATCACATCCCACACGTTCAATTTCACTGTGGGGTTGCACCATTATGCTGTAAGATGATAAATGGCTGCAGCTCTTTGATCTGTGGTAGCAGAAACTGTTCTAACATGCCCAGGTACAAATGTTCCATCATAGTTTCCTCTCTTCTCTGTGAAGAAAAATTGGCCTATCACCCTACAGGGCATTATGCCACCCCAAATGTTGAGTTTCCAGCCATCAGGGATGTGTTCACGTGTGATGTGTGGGTTTGCTGCGATTCACAGGTCTACAAATGTCGAGCGTTGCTTCAGAAAACTGTCACTTTTTAGGTAGTCGTTGCCAGCACATAGAGAGGCCAGACTGGAACCGGCGAGTGCATACTCGGCAGGGCAACTGTTCACCTACTGTGTTTGGGCTATTTGCACTATGTACACAAAATGGTGTAACTGCTTACGGAACACTTGATGGACAGCTGACCTTGTTTCCTCCACTTCACGCGATGCACGATGAACTCACATCTGAGAGCTGTCTTGATATGCGGCTTGCACTCTGTCAACAGGTGACAGACACAAAGAGGGAAATCCACTTCTTGGGAGCTTTTTGCTACTACCTGTCTATTCAAAACTTTTGAACCGCTTCAGTATTCTTGTTTTTGTTCAGTGGTTCCGCCCCATACTGGCGTCGAGAAATCCGAGTACCGTTCTCACAGATTTGGATTCTGCATACGATGCGACACATTTGAGCCTTCTCCTGATCTGCAGCCATTTTGATGCACTGCAAGTCAATTCTGCAACTAAGAGCAAAGGAAGAAAAACTGAGAGAGCTTTTTATTCATCGTTACATTATACCTTCACTGCTGAGCATCATTGTTTTGCTAAATGTTTCACTTTCTCAATACGTTTTTCCTGCATTTAAAATTTCTTACTTTCTTGTTAAGCTAGGCGTAACTAAACATGTAAAGGCTGATATTATCCGTGTATCAAATAGTTTCATCACTTAACAACTAGAAACAGTTGCTGTTGCTGTTGTGGTCTTCAGTCCTGAGACTGGTTTGATGCAGCTGTCCATGCTACTCTATCCTGTGCAAGCTTCTTCATCTCCCAGTACCTACTGCAACCTACATCCTTCTGAATCTGCTTGGTGTATTCATCTCTTGGTCTCCCTCTACGATTTTTACCCTCAACGCTGCCCTCCAATACTAAATCGGTGATCCCTTGATGCCTAAGAACATATCCTGTCAATAGATCCCTTCTTCTAGTCCAGTTGTGCCATAAACTACTCTTCTCCCCAGTCCTATTCAGTACCTCCTCATTAATTAAGTGATCTACCCATCTAATCTTCAGCATTCTTCTGTAGCACCATATATCGAAAGCTTCTATTCTCTTCTTGTCCAAACTATTTATCGTCCATGTTTCACTTCCATACATGGCTACACTCCATACAAATACTCTCAGAAATGACTTCCTGACACTTAAATCTATACTCGATGTTAACAAATTTCTCTTCTTCAGAAACGCTTTCCTTACAATTGCCAGTCTACATTTTATATCCTCTGTACTTCATCAGTTATTTTGCTCCCCAAATAGCAAAACTCCTTTACTACTTTAAGTGTCCCATTTCCTAATCGAATTCCCTCAGCATCACCCGACTTAATTCGACTACATTCCATTATCCTCGTTTTTTTTTTATTTTGTTGATGTTCATCTTATATCCTCCTTTCAAGACACTGTCCATTCCGTTCAACCGCACTTCCCAGTCCTTTGCTATCTCTGACAGAATTACAATGTCATCGGCGAACCTCAAAGTTTATATTTCTTCTCCATGGATTTTAATACCTACTCCGAATTTTTGTTTTGTTTTCTTCACTGCTTGCTCAATATACAGATTGAATAACATCGGGGAGAGGCTACAACCCTGTCTCACTCTCTTCCCAACCACTGCTTCCCTTTCATGCTCCTCGACTCTTATAACTGCCATTTGGTTTCTATACAAATTGTAAATAGCCTTTCGCGTCCTGTACTTTACCCCTGCCACCTTCAGAATCTGAAAGAGAGTATTCCAGTCAAGATTGTCAAAACCTTTCTCTAAGTCTATAAATGCTAGAAACGTAGGTTTGCCTTTCCTTAATCTAGCTTCTAACATAAGTCGTAGGGTCAGTATTGCCTCACGTGTTCCAACATTTCTACGGAATCCAAACTGATCTTCCCCGAGGTCGGCTTCTACTAGTTTTTCCATTCGTCTGTAAAGTATTCGCGTTACTATTTTTCAGCAGTGACTTATTAAACTGGTAGTTCTGTAATTTTCACATCTGTCAACACCTGCTTTCTTTGGGATTGGAATTATTATATTCTTCTTGAAGTCTGAGGTAATTTCGCCTGTCTCATACATCTTGCTCACCAGATGGTAGAGTTTTTTCAGGACTGGCTCTCCCAAGGCTGTCAGTAGTTCTAATGGAATGTTGTCTCGTCCTGGGGCCTTGTTTCGACTCGGGTCTTTCAGTGATCCGTCAAACTCTTCACGCAGTATCGTATCTCCCATTTCTTCTTCATCTACATCCTCTTCCATTTCCATAATATTGTCCTCAAGTACATCGCCATTTTATAGGCCCTCTGTATACTCCTTCCACCTTTCGGCTTTTCCTTCCTTGCTTAGAACTGGGTTTCCATCTGAGCTCTTGATATTCATACAAGTGGTTCTCTTTTCTCCAAAGGTCTCTTTAACTTTCCTGTAGGCAGTATCTGTCTTACTCCTAGTGAGATAAGCCTCTACAGCCTTACATTTGTCCTCTAGCCATCCCTGCTTAGCCATTTTGCACTTGGCCTGTCGATCTCATTTTTGAGACGTTTGTATTCCTTTTTGCCTGCTGCATTTACTGCATTTTTATATTTCCTCCTTTCGTCAATTAAATTCAATATTTCTTCTGTCACCCAAGGATTTCTATTAGCCCTCGTCTTTTTACCTACTTGATCCTCTGCTGCCTTCACTACTTCACCCCTCAAAGCTACCCATTTATCTTCTACTGTATTTCTTTCTCCCATTCCTGTCAATTGTTCCCTTATTCTGTCCCTGAAACTCTGTACAACCTCTGATTCTTTCAGTTTATCCAGGTCCCATCTCCTTAAATTCCCCCCTTTTCGCAGTTTCTTCAGTTTTAATCTACAGTTCATAACCAATAGATTGTGGTCAGATTTCACGTCTGCCCCTGGAAATGTCTTACAGTTTAAATCCTGGTTCCTAAATCTCGGTCTTACCATTATATAATCTATCTGAAACCTGTCGGTATCTCCAGGCAGAAATAGTAGGAGAAAAAAATAATGACTAAGATGTCTATACTGTTTCGTTATAATCAAAGTGCACCTACTCACAGACGTCCAGTGTAAATCCGGCGCTATGTATGCAAAAGAGACGTATAGACATGTTTCCAAATGTAATAGATTAGGATGGGACGTGAACAGAAAATATGTACCAAGTTTCGCTGCAATACGATAATTACAGCTCGCACTGGCCACGCCGTGAGTAGATGTACTTTAATTATAACCTTATAACTAGAGAGAGAGAGAGAGAGAGAGAGAGAGAGAGCGAGAGAGAGCGAGAGAGAGAGAGAGCGAGATCTTCACAATATAAAAACACTGTGACCTATGTTTGAAGAGATGCAGTTCAGTTTCGATGGATGCATCAAGTGAAAACGTTAAGTACGATTCATGGTGCGAGTGAAACGAAATGGAAGCACACAAAGCGTGTAATTTTATTGAAACGGCAACCCTTACGTTGCGTTTTATGCCATTGTAGTTCATCATGAGTGTTAATACGAACTACGAAGAACGAGAGCGCACTGTGAAAAAGATGAAATAAAAGCGCAAAAATTCGCGAGGAAAACTATTGCTGTAAGAGTACGAATCTTTATTTAGGCGGCCACTGTTCTGCCTACGGGTGAAGTCGCTGGTTACAAGACTCAGACAAATAATCAAAGACAAGAATTGCATATTAAAAAGGGCTTTCGCGTTCGCTGCATTAAGTATCCAAATCTTTCTGCACTAAACATGAAATTTTCGTGTGATCCTGTATTTCGCCTAGCTTCTTATGTTTTTGAAAGTAAATTTAACTGTCTTTTAGTACCGATAGCTGGCCATCAGAATTTGCCATAAACTCAATTTCTACTGTTTCTTTTTCGTGGAGTATCCATATGTGAGGGTCTACCAGCTTCTTTATTGAGTTTTGGTGTTGTGTCCTTCTGTAGTAGTGGTTTTGTTGTTGGAGTGTGTGTTTCTGATGGACTTTGAGAGTAGCTGGATTTGTGTGGTCTTTTATTTTTATTTCTTTCTGGGTTCTCTTATTCAATTTTGTAACTAGAAATATCTGCACCATTATTTTTATATACTTTAAGTATTATGTCTACCTTCTTTTTGTCCTGAAAAGTATGCATTCTTATGCGTTCTTGGGCCTATGTTTACTGGACTTACTTCTCTTGTTTCGATGAGTACTATAACCTCTCAAAGTATTCAACACTTTTTTGGACGCCCTGTTATACAGCACTCCGTCTCCAGGCCACAAATGGCCCATCGCGACCAACCGACCGCCGTGTCGTCCTCAGTTGGGGTTGCAGATAGGAGGGGCGTGTGGTCAGCACACCGGTCCCCCAGTCGTTATGATGGTTTTCTTTGACCGGAGCAGCTACTATTGAGTCGAGTAGCTCCTCAATTGGCATCACGAGGCTGAGTGCACCCCGAAAAATGGCAACAGCGCATCGCGGCCTGGATGGTCACCCATCGAAGTGCCGGCCACGCCCGACTCACTTAAACTTCAGTGATATTATGGGAACCGGTGTATCCATTGCGGCAAGGCCGTGCCCCCTGTTATACAGGGTGAGGCGAAATTTGCTCACTCAGACTTTGCAGCGCGACCCCTCACATGGTAGCGATAAAAAAAATGTTTGTCACAAATTTTCGTCCGACGACTACATCCATCAGGAAAAGGACGTTAAAGAGTGGCAATCTGGCAACACTATAACCACATGTAGGATAACGACCTCTGTCAGGATAGAACAGTTGTGCTGTACAGTTGGTGCAGTAGGTAGAGTTTTCGGTTAGCTTGCATGAGGTCGATGGTTCAGTCCTGTGTTAAGGCATATGTTTTATACTTCGTAAATGTAGTCCAGGTTGTACAGTAGCTGGCATCTTAATCGTCAACAGCGATTGCAGCGGTTTCTCTAGAAAACATTTGCACTTACATACTACAATCGTAGAAATGGAAGATCTGTCAGCTTTGAAAAAAGCCCTTTCCACATCGTCGGCATGAATTTCTTCACACCACTTCATTTACTAGATGCGAAACCTGGTTTCTTTGTACCTTCCATCAAGGGCCCCATATATTAGTACAAACTACTTACCACGGTCCCACAGATTATGTCTTTCAACATTGAGTCTGTTAACAGCATGCTGTTTAGTACGTATCTCAACACATTATTATTATTATTATTATTATTATTATTATTATTATTATTGTTAATGAGGATGCAGCTTTGCTGCGAAGGGTCCAGAGCTGTATGACCCGGCGGGTTGCGCAGTGTAGAGCATCTGTTGTTCTAACGACAACATATTCTGTTGTGAAGATCATGCAGTCATTAACATCGACATTATTATTGTCACTAGTTGCTTATGTGCGACATCTGAGCTCTCATGTTACATGTAATATTAATGACAAGTAGATGTGTTATTGTGCTGTGCTGTCATCTGTAGCATCTCGAAACTGATAATGTTTTTGTAGTTATTCTGTCCTATGACCACCGACCTGCGTAGCCGAGCGGTTCTACGCGCTACAGTCTGGAAACGCGCGACCGCTACGGTCGCAGGTTCGAATCCTGCCTCGATCATGGATGTGTGTGATGTCCCTAGGTTAGTTACGTTTAAGTAGTTCTTAATCCTGTGGGACTGATGACCTCAGAAGTTAAGTCCCATAGTGCTCAGAGCCATTTGAGCCAATATAAAACTCTACTGCACCACCTACACAGCACAGCTAACCTCTGCTAACAGAAGTAGTTACCGTAAATGAGGTTCCAGTGTTGCCAGATTGCCACTCTTTAACGTCCTTTTTCTGCCGGATGTACCCGCCAAACGAAATTTTGAGACAGACATTTTTATATCGCTGGCATGTGAGGAGTCGCGCTGCGAAGCCCGGGTGCGCGAATTTCGCTTCACCCTGTATAGGGAAATGTTTTAATAAATGGAACAGTTGTATTAAAGTTGTATTTATGGCTTATCGGATTATGGTATACTACTACAGAATCAGAATATGGAAATAACAATACACAAGGTTCAGGGTAGGTGGGGAGCAATAGGAGATGAACAGAGAGGTGGGAGGAAATGGACACAGAAAGCAGAAAGAATGAGGTGGACAGAGAGGTATTTGTACGGCAACACTCATCTAAAAAAGACAAAAAAATAACCTCATGTACTTTCCAATCGCCATAATACTATTCAGCGAGTGGTAATGTAATGTGAAAGGCTGCCGATATGTTCTGATAACCCAGCGAGCAGTATATCTTGATCCTAACATATTCAAATAAAAACGTCAACCTATCCAAGAACTAACTCTGCTTACAAGACTACGTAATCGCAAGGCACGCCTCGGAAATGAACCTGAAAATCACGTAATACGGAATTACGCCAGTGCAGCGGGAACGAACAACGCTCTCACCAGTAAACGTGGACGATTTAGTTTCGAAATACCTATCTCAATATACACAAAACACGAGTCTGTACTTTAGAGGTGGTCAGTGAACAGTACGATGTTCACAGCTTCAGGCAGAGAAGGGCAGAGTGGACTGCCTGTCCACCCCGCCCAATAGAATTCTAAAGTCGCCATCAAACGACATGATGTGCTGAGTAGACTCTATGCTCAAAATATTGCTTAAACAGATGCTTCTCACTACACAGTGAAGGATAATGCTGGTCTAAAAGACGGAAACACCGACTACAGAGGCATCTGTTTATATAAAAGGCAATGTCCTGACTGACTAAGTGATTCATCATCACCCAGCCCAAACCGCTTTGAGGATAGAAACTTGAAGTTTGGAGAGGATGTGAATCTTATAGCGTAGGCATCTTCTAAGAAGGGATTGTTCAAAATTCCACTCTTAAGGGGTGAAATAGGGAATAAAAGGCTTTTTGCAGGTATGTCGCTATTAAGGGTATTTTGAAGCTAGAACTACGAATGGTATTTGGTTTCTCATTTAGAATGTAATAGCTACGTACTTCAGTATTTTTGGAAGTTCAAAAAGATTTTTGAAAATAAATAGTTACTAAAGAAGTACTAAAGGATTTTTGAGGCTACACCTATGGCTTCTCGGTTAGAAATAAAATACCTCTTTCTACAACTACTTCCTGAAAAGCCAGTTTTATTTACAAAACAAGTATTTATATGCTTGATGCAGAGAATGGCCACACAAACAAACTTGTTCTACATCTATATTTACAAGGATGCTCTGCAAATCATATTTAAGTGCCTGACAGAGAGTTCATCGAACCATCTTCACAATTCTCTATTATTCCAATTCGTGTAGCGCGCGCAAAGAACGAACACCTGTATCTTTCCGTCCGAGCTCTGATTTCCCTTATTTTTTGTCGTGGTGATCGTTTCTCCCTATATAGGTCGGCGTCAATAAAATATTTTTGCATTCAGAGGAGAAGCTTGGTGATTGGAATTTCGTGATAAGATTCCGTCGCAACGATAAACGCCTTTCTTTTAATGATGTCCAGCCCAAATCCTGCATCAGTTCAGTGACACTGTCCCATATTTCGCGATAATACAAAACGTGCTACCCATCTTTGAACTTTTTTGATGTACTCCGTCAGTCCTTTATGGTAAGGATCCCACAATGTGCAGCAGTATTCTAAAAGAGGACGGACAAGCGTAGCGAAGGCAATCTTATTAGAAGATCTGTTACATTTTATAAGTATCCTGCCAATAAGACGCAGTCTTCGGGTAGCCTTCCCCACAACATTTTCTACGTCTTCCTTCCAATTTAAGTTGTTCATAGTAGTAATTCTAAGGGATTTTGTTGAATTTACGGCCATTAGATTTGACTGATTTATCATGTGACCGAAGTTTAACGAAGTTTTAGCACTCATGTGGATGACCTCGCACTTTTCGTTATTTAGGGTCAACTGCCAATTTTCGCACCATTCAGTTATCTTTTCCAAATTGTTTTGCAATTTGTTTTCATCTTCTGTTGACTTTATCAGTCGATAAAGTAAGTGTCATCTGCAAACAACCTAAGATGACTGCTCAGATTGTCTCCTAAATCGTTTTTATAGATAAGGAACAGCAAAAGGCCTATAACACTACCTTCCATTTTACTCGATGACTTTCTGTCAGTTAAGTAATACTACGAACTGTGACCTCTCTACCAGGAAATCACAAATCCTGTCACACAACCGAGACGATATTCCATAAGCACGCAATTTCTCTATGAGCCGCTTGTATGGTACAGTGTCAAAAGCCTTCCGGAAATCCAGAAATACCGAATCGATCTGAAATCCATTGTCAGTAGCACTCAACACTTTATGCGAATAAAGAGCTAGTTGTGTTTCATAAGAACGATGCTCTATAAATCCATGTTGACTGTGTGTCAATAGACCGTTTTCTTCGAGATAATGCATAATATTCGAACACAGTATATGTTCCAGAATCCTGCTGCATATTGACGTTAATGATATGAGCCTGTAAATTAGTGAGTGACTCCTAGTACCTTCCTTGAATATTAGTGTGACTGTAAGGTGTCAGGAAAATCCAACACCTTCCATGAAAACCCTGACATGATAGCAAATTCGGCAGTATGTCACATAGCTCCGAATAAATCCTGACATTAAATTAACCAAAGTAATACGATCAACGAGTGAGCAAATGGAATACCACAAACTAACACAAGAACGCCTAAATGCATGTCATACCTTCCCACCGCGAAACAGAGGCAGTTGCGAGGGGAGAAACGAGAACAGAAGCCAAGAGCAGAGTCGAGTAGGCTAGGAGGCCCTACGATAAGGGACGGATACCCACGTTGCCACCCGACCGCCAAGACCACCCCCAGCCCATGTTAAAAGGTAGAGCCCTCCCGAAGAACAGTATAGATCTTACGATAACACTAAAAGGGCCACACCAGCTGCAAGTTTTAGCGTGAGACTATACGCGTCTTTGTTACGTAGCAAACATTAAAAACATTGCCCCATCACGAAAAGTATAACGTTTTCATTGGATAGACAGAAATTTTGTAGGCGGAGCTTAAGGTTAACATTGAGTCCCCGATTGGTCAGTTGAAAACACAGCCAGATAGCTTTTCTTAAACCAACTTCGGTAAATTGTAGTAAGGAGAAGTTAGAAAGAGTTGCTTCCAAGATGGCGAGGTGTGTGGAGCTGCGCCGCCCGCCGTCCCCTGACGCTGACTAACCACCGATAAGGTAATGAACGCACGTGATGCTGCAGAAGGCTTCACTCAGAACTGCAGAAGTCTCATCTGTTACATCCCCTTTTTGCGTAATACTAGTGTCGATCGTCAATTAAAGCTCGTGGTATTCACATTTGCTACGAGAAGTTAAAATCTGAAACGCGATGATTTTTCTGTTATATAATTATTGAGAAGCCACATCAGGCACTGCAATTTACGACAAGTTAGATAAGTAATTAAAGATAATTGAGGGTCACTGTAGACCATTTTGATAGTTTTCTCTTTTATGAAACTTAACTTAAACCTAGATTATAGACATGATATGACATAGGTCATCCTTCAATCCATTATAGAACTTGGAAACCCATTCAGGGAATATTCGTTCACATTTTTGTTGAACGCAGTTGGTTTTTATCATCCAGTATTAAAATATTTTCTTTTATCAATAGTACAATTTATAAACAATGTTTTGTGAGTAGAATAAAATTTCCAATGGTAAACTTAACTGCTTTTTCGACGTTATTTTACCAGCTAACTAAAAATAGGAAAGCCTTGAACCCATTCCACTAAATTTAGTTAGTATTAAGATTCTTTTACAGGGAGTGCAGTGGAGCGGAGCTGACGCTGAAATCATTAAGTATTTAATTATATCATCGCTAGTCTCACTGAACTCTTCTGAACTCTACATGTTATGTGTGGTCTGGCGTCTCCTTACCAGCAACAGGTCCCCGGTTCAAACTAGTCAATTCCCTAAAAAACACGCTAGAGCGTCGTTGCGCGAAAGTGGTAGGGAGACACGACTTAGAACAAACAGACAAACAAACAGAATGTTAGAGATTGTTAAGTATGGAGCTAATGCATCAGCATACTCTGAAAGGAACGTAATTGGTACACAGTCTGGAGCAGAATCCTTGCTTTTATTAAGTGATTTAAGCTGCTTTACTACTCCGAGGATATTTACTCCTTTGTTACTTATGTTGGCAGTTGTTCTCTATTCGAATTCTGGAATATTTACTTCGTCTTCTTTTTTTAAGGCATTTCGGAAGGCTGTGTTTAGTAACTCTGCTTTGCCAGCACTGTCTCTTGCAGTGTTCTGGAAATTCAGTCCCTAAGGGAGTATGATAGGTGACGAAAATTTCTAATAAAATATTCCGTTACATTAAAAAAGCTTTAAAGCTAAATTTATGAAAATTGTTATTTCATTTCACGGTTATATATAAGGAAATATTTGTTATAGAATGGAGAGTGCTATGGAAACATCTCCCCAAGAACACAAAAAATATGATTAAGAAATACGTTGGACTCTAGCTACCCAGAATAGCTTTTGGTCAGAAGTAGATTCGGAAAAGACCATGTTTGCATGACCTTCATTATCGTGAAAAGCTTAGAGGCTGTTGCAGTTCTGGAAGAGCAAATTCATTTCAATAAAAATCAAAATCTCTGCGGGTCATATAGTCCAAGAGAGCGAAGCATCGACGCTAAGCTAGTTAAGTTATAAAGAGTACTTCCCAGTTCGTGTACTGATACATTACATGAAAGCATGTTTAACAGACGGCTTTCTAGCTGATATGAACATCAATTTTTAAAAAGGACTCTGTGGAAGTTCCTTTATTGTTCGCCCATAAGAGACGACAGCAAATATATTCATACATAACTATCAGCTCCTAATACAAGATACCGCAGTTCACTGGCCCAGGCAACTTTTTCCACGCTTTGCGTCGCCTCGCCAAATTATTATTATTATTATTATTATTATTATTATTATAGAGACCAATGGTGGCGTTACTAAGCCCAAATTTCTGTGTGCTGTGACAGGTAAAAATGATACTTGGCTTATGTTCACGTCCACATCTTCAGCTACATCTACAGAACTACGCTGCAGTTCACGCTTAAGTGTTCGGCAGAGGGTTCATAGAGTGACTTTCAGACTGTTGCTCGAGTAGCAGGTGGGAAAACGGATTACCTAAATCTTTCTGTTTGATCTATAATTTCTCTTGTTTTATTACGATGGTAATTTCTTCCTACACAGAAGTCAAGAACATATTTCGACTTTCGATGGAGAAAGCTTGTAACTGAAATTTCGTGAAAAACATTTCGCAGCTACTAAAAACGACTTTTTTTGAATGATTGCCACCCCCGATTGCTTATCACATCCGTGACACTCTTTCCACTATTTCGCATTAATACAAAACGAGCTCCGTATTTCTGAACATTTTCGATGTCCTCCGTCAACCGTATCTGGTAAGGACCTCATACTGCTCAGAAATGTCAAGAAGAGAACGAATAAACGTAGTTTGGCAGTGCCTTAGTAGATTTGTTGCCATTTCTAAGTGTTGTGACAATAAAACAGCCTCTGTTTCCTTTTCCCCAGAACATTTTCTTTGGAATGCTTCCAATTTATTTTGTTCGTAATTGTAAAGACTTCAGTTGAATCTCTAACACTTAAATTTGTGCTGTTTATTTTGCGACCAAAATTTAACAGAATTTGTTTTGCACTCTTGTGGAGGACTGTGCACTTTTAATTGCTTCGGATCAACTACCATGGAGATATCTGGTATAAATAATTTTTAATTCGTTCTGATCTTCTGGTGACATGAGTAGACAGTAATCTGCAAATAATATAAGAGTCCTGACTAGATTCTCTTACGTTAATGTAGATTAAGAACAGCAGAGGGACTGTAACACATCCTTGGGGAACCCAATACAAAACTTGGACTTGACTGGATAACATTACTACGAACATTGACTTTTTTGACAGTAAATCACAGAACCAGTTTCACAACGGAGATGATATTCTGTTCGGACGCTATTTCGTTAGAAGCCAGATGTGAGGAATGGTGTCAAAAGCCTTCTGGAAATATAGAAATATGCAATTATCTTGAGATCCCCTGTCGATAGCACAAATTACTTCGTGCGAATAAGGAGCGAGTTGCGTTTGACAGGAAGAATATTTCTGAATCCGTACTGCTTATGCTTCAATTCATCGTTTTCTTCAAGGCATTGCATAATGTTGGAATACAGAATATGTTCCAGAATCGTAGAGCAAATCGATGTCCGTTATTTCGATCTACAATTGAATTATTTACTTCTAATTCTTTTCTTGGATAATGGAGTGAACTGTGCAATTTTCCGGTGATTAGGTGTTGTTCTTTCTTCTAGCGAATGCATATTTCTGCCTGCTATAAAAAAAAGGAGCTATTTCCTCAGCAACTGCCAAAAGATACTAACTGGTGCAAAATCTGGAATGGAAAACTTGCCTTTAGTAAGTGATTTAAGTTACCTTGCTGCATAGAGTGAGCTATTTCAAAAATACCCATGTTGGTAGCTGGTCTGATTCGAATTCTAAAATATTTAGTACATTCTCCACGGTGAAGTCATTTGGAAAAAATATTGCTGCTCGAGAGACCTTTTATTAATAAAAATAAAATCCGTTGACGTCAGCGCCAAGTCCTCGCATACACACTGGACGCAATGAACATAAATTTTGCGCCACGAGTCGTGCAAGGAAAATAAAGCGTGTCGCGTCTACAGCGCAACAATTAGATGTGTATCAACAGTACAGCTGTACAACGACAGTCGTAACCTTTCTGGGGTAAAAATGTTGGTGGAGAGATATGAGATGAGAGGTCTAAGATCGACCATGTACTCCATATAATTTTCAAGTCCGTTTATCGGTGGATCAAAGCTGCTTTTATTTTAATGGCGCACCCTTCAGCTTACAGTCTAAACCACGCGTTCTTTCTGCACGACAATGTATATCTCGCCAAGTACTCACATGAATCATTAGAATATTGGCATTCCTTCATAACCTGCGAAATACTGAAGATAAAAACGCACCACAGCACCGACGTTCTAACGGTTAACTTCGTTCCGTAACAGTCGCTGTTCCACCCCGGCGAGCATAAAGTGCGGCGCATGCGCAGTACGTTATCACGACCGACCCCGGAGCAAGCAATAAACTGCGCTAACTTAATGACACGCCGCACACCGCGGACTGACGTATTGTATATCAAGAGGCAAGCGCTGAGGCAGCTTTCACAGGCAACGAGGCCACGCCCAGTTCATGGTGGAAATGAGCGTACGGCATTGTGGGCCGGGAGTCCCCTATTCAGGGAATGAGTTCATGGTGCCTTTACAGCAGACAAAAAATTTAAGCAGAGTTCGAGCTACTTTTGCTGATGTCTTTAAAATTAACTAGCGAACCACCAGATTCTTAGCAAGGCCGGTACTGTTAATTTCTGGTATCATTACTAGCGATAGTATGTCAGGCATTAAACTGTATCACAATTCAAAGATTAATTGCATGCCAGTTGAATTAAACAATACTTGCACTAATCACGAATCAACTAGGACAAACTGACGGCGTTTTTGTCTGCTCTCAATCCCACGAGATGGGGAGTTAATTGAGATACTAGATAAATTCGTAAAGAGTAGTACATTTAATAAAAACGTTGTTTT
The DNA here is from genome assembly GCF_021461385.2 of Schistocerca piceifrons. Taxonomy (NCBI): domain Eukaryota; kingdom Metazoa; phylum Arthropoda; class Insecta; order Orthoptera; family Acrididae; genus Schistocerca; species Schistocerca piceifrons. The sequence goes on along the minus strand of NC_060139.1, from coordinate 1,019,233,695 downwards.
TTTTCGGATCCAAGAGAAGCAAGAGGGCGAGAGGGTTGGAGAGAGAAAGTGAGTTCATAACTCGTAAAACGTAAAGTAAAAGTAGGAAAATAAACTAGAAGGAAATACATTCAACAGGCAGCGTCAAAAATGTTGATTATAGCACTTCCAATTTAAACTACAAGTTTATTGTCAACAGTGTTTTATTTGCACTTCACGTTTGAGAGGTTTAAACTTAGACTATCAGTCGCTTTTATGTTAATTAGTAAGACATTTATGTGATGTGTTTTCGACTTTGGGGTAACCTGTGGCACTGTCTAGTAGTAGAAGATTAAAAACAAAACAATTATATGTTGCTCAGCGCTCACATACGCCTTTTTCTATCGTTCTTATATAACCCACAACGTCACATGGGCTTTGTAAAAAGATGTCTACCAGCGAGCAAAGACAAAGAAACATATAATAATGTTTTCAACAATGGTATTAAATATTGTTTCAATGCGGAAAACTAAAAAAAAATTAAAAAACATTGTTTTGGTTATGTATGGCAGTTGAAGGTAAAGTTTGGATGGACAGAGAAAGATACAACCAGAAGAAAAACAATGGCTTGGAATGCTTTTGGTAAATTAAACGAAAGTTTCAAAACTAATCGACCTATGTAGCCAACGGCCTTGCCGCAGTGGTAACACCGGTTCCCGTCAGTTAAACGGACTAAAGCGCTGTCGGGCTTGGATCTGTGACCATCCGGTCTGCCGAGCGCTGTTGGCAGGCAGGCTGCACTCAGCCGTTGTAAGGCGAACTGAGGAGCTACTCGACTGAGAAGTAGCGGCTCCGGTTTCGTAAAGTGACATACGGCCGGGAGAGCGGTGTGCTGACCACATGCCCCTCCACATCCGCATCTAGTGACACCTGTGGTCTGAGGATGACACGGCGGCAGCTCGGTACCTTAAGTTTTAATCGACCTTCGTAAGTGAATAGAGAAGCTAACTTCAGCGTTAGTTTTAGCTTATGGCAGTCAGATCTGAATCTTTAACACGAATAGCACAGGAACATTGACTGTTGCTTGGAGGGACAGAAATCTGTCCGCTAACTGGATAGAAAGAAATGAAAATTGATGGAGGTGGACGGATCCTACAGTCTGACGAAATGATGGTGTATGCAACAAAGAAGTTTTGTACTGGACAGCAAAAGACGAAGAAAACTACTAATCCAAGATGAACGGATGAATTTATGTATGCAGTAGCAAACATAATGGGACACAAAGACCAAATTCAGAGAAACAAAGGCTTCTTTGAGCTCACCCTTGGGTAGTTCATTTCAAACTACAAAATCAGATTGATCGTGTTTATCTCTATTCATTATTCTACGCCTTTATGAAGTTATATTTGAACAACTTTGTTGAAATTTCGAGTATGTCATTATTTACCCTAATAAACATAAATCAAAGCACAGTAACCTCTTTACAATTATCGCTTTCGAGAATGATGCGCTCGTAAGACAACGAACCGAAATTTGTTTTAAAATATTTCTATTGCAATACTGGTACTGGTACCGGATAAATGGGAATGACCAGGCCCCTTTGCTTTTTTCTTTTATCACTTGTTTATTACATCAGAAATACACGTTTTGAGATAAAATTTAACTATATGAAATATTGCTCTCAGTAGAGGTTAACATGAGCAGTGACAAAACTTAGTTGTCCTAAGCGTTTCTGCTGGCAACAAATTTTAAGGAGGCAATGTAAGCTTTATATCAGTTTGGCTCAGACACGTAGCTAGTTATTGAATCACGACACAGACACTTCAACAATTTCGGCAACAAACAAATAGCGTGAATTTGTACTCACAGTAACCAACTAATCGACCTCCTTGCCACTGAATAAGTAGTAGGCCATTTGGAACGAATTAGCAACACCCCGCAACTAGAGGAGTTAATACCAACAGTCTTTAAATGTCTTGCTCCCCATTAAATAAACAAACTTACAGTAACTAAACGAATAACAAATCAAACACACTACGCTCCACTCAAACTCTTCAGTGGAAGCCAAGCCAAAATGAAGATTCCATTAACTGACTAGCATTGAAGTCACACTAAAGCTCATCTCTGTGTTCCCAGACACACATGGGCCAAACTTATACAAGACAAGCTTTTGAAGGGAGCACATCAGTAAAACCGGTAGTGGAGCTAACTCGTGCCACTGAAAATTAAGGTACTAGGCCGGGGCACAAGGTGGTATACAATGAGGTTGCCTTAGTGCTATACTGCGCACCAAAATATTAACTCAAATGGCCAATTGGTACACATAAACAAACATTAATTAACGAGGAGTGACGCCAAGTCGCTCAAAGGGATGACAACGCTTAATTGTGAAGACAAATGCCGGAAGCGGCAGTAACATCAAACACCTTCTCCGAGTTTTAACCAGGAGTCACTTCCCGCTATACAAGTAAACATTTAACAAAGCACAAGGAAGGAACCCCAAAGAGAAAATTCAAATAAAACAAGGACAGGGAACCCCAACTATTTAAATTTAAAAGAATTAGCTCTCCCCAAAGGCAGTGTAAACGCGAAAGCCACACTTAAGAGGCCACGAAAAATTGGTTACAAAGGGACTTATACATTTGTTCCTCTTCCTTAAGAAACACAAGGCTACTTAACTTCTGCTGGACGTCCGGTATGGCTCGTGTAGGATACACCAGGCAGCAACCCATGCTAGGCGGTCGCAAGGCACGGCGAGCAAAATCAGGAGAGCAGACAGGCAGGCAGCCAACACACACCATCCATGCCGAACGGACAGACCGCGTACAACCAACTCCACATATACGTGGTTGCTTCCACCTCGTACTTCGCGGCATCTCAGCAGGTAGCCCGAGCAAACGTCAACTGCCACTCGCCCCACGAATGCGGAAAACAACAAGACAAACAAAGATAAGAAACATCGAAGGATCGATAATGGACATCCAAGAGACTGGCGCGCCAGTAACGAGAGCCACGGCTCAAATACGAGTAACAGAGTCTGAGTAAGCAGTTAAATATGACGCAAGTTAACCTTTGTAACTCAATTAGAATTATATAGTGATACCTTCAGCTGCTGACGGGCGTCCATATATAGGGTGTGTCACCTAACTTTATCGCTGGATATATTTCGTAAACCACATCAAATACTGACGGACCGATTCCACAGACCGAACGTGAGGAGAGGCGCTAGTGTAATTGGTTAATACAAACCATACAAAAATGCACGGAAGTATGTTTTTTAACACAAACCTACGCTTTTTTAAATGGAACCCCGTTAGTTTTGTTAGCACATCTGAACATATAAACAAATACGTAATCAGTACCGTTTGTTGCACTGTAAAATGTTAATTACATCCGGAGATGTTGTAACCTAAAGTTGACGCTTGAGTACCACTCCTCCGCTGTTCGACCGTGTGTATCGGAGAGCACCGAATTACGTAGGGATCCAAAGGGAACGGTGATGGACCTTAGGTACAGAAGAGACTGGAACAGCACATTACGTCCACATGCTAACACCTTTTTATTGGTCTTTTTCACTGACGCACATGTACATTACCATGAGGGGTGAGGTATACGTACACACGTGGTTTCCGTTTTCAATTACGAAGTGGAATAGAGTGTGTCCCGACATGTCAGGCCAATAGATGTTCAATGTGGTGGCCATCATTTCCTGCACACAATTGCAATCTCTGGCGTAATGAGTGTCGTACACGCCGCAGTACATCTGGTGTAATGTCGCCGCAGACTGCCGCAATACGTTGTTTCATATCCTCTGGGGTTGTAGGCACATCGCGGTACACATTCTCCTTTAACGTACCCCACAGAAAGAAGTCCAGAGGTGTAAGATCAGGAGAACGGGCCGGCCAATTTATGCGTCCTCCACGTCCTAAGAAACGCCCGTCGAACATCCTGTCAAGGGTCAGCCTAGTGTTAATTGCGGAATGTGCAGGTGCACCATCATGATGATACCACATACGTCGACGCGTTTCCAGTGGCACATTTTCAGCAACGTTGGCAGATCATTCTGTAGAAACGCGATGTATGTTGCAGCTGTTTGGGCCCCTGCAATGAAGTGAGGACCAATGAGGTGGTCGCCAATGATTCCGCACCATACATTTACAGTCCGCGGTCGCTGTCGCTCTACCTGTCTGAGCCAGCGAGGATTGTCCACGGACCAGTAACGCATGTTCCGTATATTCACTGCCCCGTGGTTTGTGAAACCCGCTTCATCGGTAAACAGGTAGAACTGCAACGCATTCTCTGTTAATGCCCATTGACAGAATTGCACTCGATGATTAAAGTCATCACCATGTACACTCCTGGAAATTGAAATAAGAACACCGTGAATTCATTGTCCCAGGAAGGGGAAACTTTATTGACACATTCCTGGGGTCAGATACATCACATGATCACACTGACAGAACCACAGGCACATAGACACAGGCAACAGAGCATGCACAATGTCGGCACTAGTACAGTGTATATCCACCTTTCGCAGCAATGCAGGCTGCTATTCTCCCATGGAGACGATCGTAGAGATGCTGGATGTAGTCCTGTGGAACGGCTTGCCATGCCATTTCCACCTGGCGCCTCAGTTGGACCAGCGTTCTTGCTGGACGTGCAAACCGCGTGAGACGACGCTTCATCCAGTCCCAAACATGCTCAATGGGGGACAGATCCGGAGATCTTGCTGGCCAGGGTAGTTGACTTGCACCTTCTAGAGCACGTTGGGTGGCACGGGATACATGCGGACGTGCATTGTCCTGTTGGAACAGCAAGTTCCCTTGCCGGTCTAGGAATGGTAGAACGATGGGTTCGATGACGGTTTGGATGTACCGTGCACTATTCAGTGTCCCCTCGACGATCACCAGTGGTGTACGGCCAGTGTAGGAGATCGCTCCCCACACCATGATACCGCGTGTTGGCCCTGTGTGCCTCGGCCTATGCAGTCCTGATTGTGGCGCTCACCTGCACGGCGCCAAACACGCATACGACCATCATTGGCACCAAGGCAGAAGCGACTCTCATCGCTGAAGACGACACGTCTCCATTCGTCCCTCCATTCACGCCTGTCGCGACACCACTGGAGGCGGGCTGCACGATGTTGGGGCGTGAGCGGAAGACGGCCTAACGGTGTGCGGGACCGTAGCCCAGCTTCATGGAGACGGTTGCGAATGGTCCTCGCCGATACCCCAGGAGTAACAGTGTCCCTAATTTGCTGGGAAGTGGCGGTGCGGTCCCCTACGGCACTGCGTAGGATCCTACGGTCTTGGCGTGCATCCGTGCGTCGCTGCGGTCCGGTCCCAGGTCGACGGGCACGTGCACCTTCCGCCGACCACTGGCGACAACATCGATGTACTGTGGAGACCTCACGCCCCACGTGTTGAGCAATTCGGCGGTACGTCCACCCGGCCTCCCGCATGCCCACTATACGCCCTCGCTCAAAGTCCGTCAACTTCACATACGGTTCACGTCCACGCTGTCGCGGCATGCTACCAGTGTTAAAGACTGCGATGGAGCTCCGTATGCCACGGCAAACTGGCTGACACTGACGGCGGCGGTGCACAAATGCTGCGCAGCTAGCGCCATTCGACGGCCAACACCGCGGTTCCTGGTGTGTCCGCTGTGCCGTGCGTGTGATCATTGCTTGTACAGCCCTCTCGCAGTGTCCGGAGCAAGTATGGTGGGTCTGACACACCGGTGTCAATGTGTTCTTTTTTCCATTTCCAGGAGTGTAATTGCTGATGCAGCGGCACATGAAACGGGTGAAAGCGGTGACCATGCAGTATGCACATGACACTACTTTGACTCAGTCCACCGGCTATCGCAATGTCCCGTCTACTCATGTGTGGGTTCATGTCAACAGCAGCTAACACACCAACTGCACCCGCTTCTCCTGTGACGGGCCTGTTACGGACCCGTTTGCGTGCTACGACCATACCTGTTGCATACAGTTGGCGGTAGATGTTTTGCAATGTGCGGCACGTTGGATGCTCTCTGTCCGGGTACCGTTCTGCATACACCCTGCAGCTGCATTTCGACACTCGCCATAGATGAGTATCATCTCCGCCTTTTCAGAGTTCGAATACACCATGGTCACAGTTCCTACAACACTACACTATCACAGACGTCTGATAACACGGTGTACTACAGTTGGTCTGCGCGCGGAGACGAATGCAGAATAACAATAGCAGCAAGCGCTACATGCGGACACTGCGATAGCTAGACCAAACCACAACAGTGCACTACAGCCACACTCGTAAACATGGTCGTCATCGTAAACATGTCCCTGCAGATGCTGCTCGCCGACCGTGGCCCGTGTTTGTTACAACACGCAACTGAACGTCGGAGGTTTCAAGCGTCAACTTTAGGCTACAATATCTCCGGATGTAATTAACATTTTACAATGCAACAAACGGCACTGATTACGTATTTGTTTATATGTTCAGATGTGCTAGCAAAACTAACGTGGTTCCATTTAAAATAACGTAGGTTTGTGTTAAAAATCATACTTCCGTGCATTTTTGTATGGTTTGTATTAAACAATTACACTAGCACCTCTCCTCACGTTCGGTCTGTGGAATCGGTTCATCAGTATTTGATGTGGTTTACGAAATACAGGGTGATTAAAAAAGAATACCACAACTTTAAAAATGTGTATTTAATGAAAGAAACATAATATAACCTTCTGTTATACATCATTACAAAGAGTATTTAAAAAGGTTTTTTTTCACTCAAAAACAAGTTCAGAGATGTTCAATATGGCCCCCTACAGACACACGAGCAATATCAACCCGATATTTCAACTCGTTCCACACTCTCTGTAGCATATCAGGCGTAACAGTTTGGATAGCTGCTGTTATTTCTCGTTTCAAATCATCAATGGTGGCTAGGAGAGGTGGCCGAAACACCATATCCTTAACATACCCCCATAAGAAAAAATCGCAGGGGGTAAGATCAGGGCTTCTTGGAGGCCAGTGATGAAGTGCTCTGTCACGGGCTGCCTGGCGGCCGATCCATCGCCTCGGGTAGTTGACGTTCAGGTAGTTACGGACAGATAAGTGCCAATGTGGTGGCGCTCCATCCTGCTGAAATATGAATTGTTGTGCTTCTTGTTCGAGCTGAGGGAACAGCCATTTCTCTAACATCTCCAGATACTGTATTCCAGTTACAGTAGCACCTTCGAAGAAAAAGGGACCAAAAACTTTATTGGCTGAAATGGCGAACAAATGTACAACTAAATGAAACTTTATAGCTCCCTTAATTCGCCGATTGATAGTGCTTAGCTCTGCCTTTTGTCGTTGCAGAGTTTTAAATTCCTAAAGTTGTGGTATTCTTTTTGAATCACCCTGTATATCCAGCGGTAACGTTAGGTGACTCACCCTGTATATGAACGGGGACAAGTGAAAATATGTGCCCCACCCAAGACTCGAACCCGGGACCTCCTGCTTACATGGCAGACGCTCTATCCATCTTTCTTTTTTTTTTTTACTTAGGGCCTCCCATCTCCCCTTCCAGCCCTGCCATTCGCTCTCCTTCATGCGCCTTCTTCGGCGAGCTTCAATGCCCCACTTTTTTTTTGTAAGGGGTTATGAAACTGAATTGCATCGTGAAGACAATGTTAGAAAATTGTAATCCGAATTGATTACGGTGATAATAACTCTCTCTGAAATACTATTGACTGCATTAACAGAACGCAAAATATTCTTCCATTAGAATTTAAACAAAAATGAGAGAGAAGCAAAAGTAAAAATTAAGAGAGGGCATTAAACTTCTTCAGTGATGTACGTCTTATGCATGAGAATAGTTTTTCCCTATTATTCTTGTGCTGTGGCATGACTCCTGTTACTTTTTGGGAAAACAGGCTTTTTCGGGGTTCTGTTGAGGTCTTCACGGCTACCGTATCGGTCCCGGGGCACACGAAGTCCCCGCCGTACTTCACCCTCAACAGCAATCCCCTACTTTGGCAGTCTATCTTGCTCGGTCGATTTCATATAATTTAGGTATTAAGCGATGCCTTGTTTCTGAAACAAAATTTGCATTATATTCCCGAACTTCTTTTTGTGGTCTTTGCTCCGGTATATTTTGAAGTATTCATCTTTCATATATTCTCCATATTTTTGTAGATTGTCATTACCTTTGTTGTTAACAACATAATTGACAAAATTTCCGAATAGCCACATGATGACATTGTTTTTTTGTGGTGGAAAGGAAATTTGTTCTGGGAAGAGTATATCGTGTAGTGTGACTTCTCTTCCATTGGTCCGTTTGAGAAAAGCGACTTGCAATACAATGTCATTCCAAATATTTTTGTATCCATTACAGATGAAGCGATGCTTTAAGGAGTCCAAATTGTGACATTTTTGGAACACATTACTTGCATGTAGTCCTATTGAATACAGTTTTTCATTGGTACTAATAATGTTGTTGACAACTCTGTACCATGACGCTTGCACTTCCGTAGTCAGTGTTTTGTTATTTATATTAGTCCATATTTTTTCCCAGTTTTTGTTGGGATACTTCAGCTCCATTTTATTTTGGTTTTCGCGTGATTGTAACTTCTCTACTATATATTTACTTGTCCTCTTATTTATGTCTGTTAAAATGCATGTCAAGTAGCTTAATTCTACATAAAAATCCTTAATATGCTTTAGGTTGTAATTTATGTTCTGAACATCTACTGGCGGCTGCTTGCTTTCAGTTTTAAGAAGGTCAAATAGAGCGGCAGTTATGCTGTTCGGCTGCGTCTCTATAAGTTTTAGCGCTCTTATAATGAAGAGGGCAGTGTTTTTCCTCCGAAGGTCTGTCAGCCCTAGGCCTCCGTTTTCGGGTCTCGATGTAGTCGTTCCTACTGCTACTCTAAAAAAATGGCCTTTCCATACGTATCGACAGATTGTGCTCATTATAGATTTCACTATGTCTGGAGGTGTTGGTAATCTGAGCGACATACGCAGCTTTCGAAAGAACTGCACAGTTTATTAGTTTAATTCTTTGCTTGATATTTAAGTCTCTCGTTTCATGCAGTATTACGCTGCCTCTGATTTTTCCTAACACCTGTTTCGAATTAGCAGCCGTTGTTCTTAATGGGCAACTGTAAAACGTTATGCCCAAAGTAGTGTGACGGTCCACCCTGTTTGCCCACGGTAGCTGCACATTGTCAAGACCCTGTAAATTTAAAAAGGAACTTTTCGTTTCATTTATCCTCGCACAAGTTACCCTGCTATAAAGCAATAACTTGTCCGTTAGCTGGGCGCAGTCATCATCGCTCCTTACTAGAACTCCTACATTTTCAGCGTATGCATTTGTAACCGTCTTCAGCCCAGCTATTGTTATGCCTTCTAAGGTTGTGTTCAAAAGCCGTACAAGGGGTTCCAGAGAAACAACATAAAACAGCATGGACAGGGGACTTCACTGAGGAACTACACTAGATATCAACACTTCATTAGTATATTGTCCATTGATCGAGATTTTGGTTCGTATGCCTCTGACGATGTTCATTAAAACCGCTAAGTTGCCATCATTGCAACCTATGTGTTTCAAGGTTCTGAACAGATATCCGTAGTTGACTCTGTCAAACGCTTTAGCAAAATCAATGAAGGCAATGCGACCATTCGCTGACGATGATGAGAAAATAGAAATAATGTCTCGATATTCACATACAGTCTTAAAAATGGTACGTCGACGGAGACACGTCTGGTGGCGTCCAATGACTTTTTCCAAAATCGGTCCCATTCGTTCTTTAATTACACGTGCAACTATCTTGTAATCTGAGTGCATTAGACTGATCGGCCTCATTTTAGTAATATCTTTCGTGTCCGTACTCCTTCCCTTTGGAAGTAGTACAGTTACACTTTCCTTGAAAGCAGCAGGAATTTCCTCTCCTCTCAAGACGTCATTAACTACTTCCATGAATTGCGAAACTATGAGATGCCAAAAGGTCCTTTAAAACTCCACAGGCAGGCCGTCTGGGCCTGGAGACTTCCGTGAAGGTGAAGATTTGAGTATATCAAAAACCTCGTGATTCGTAATTACTAACGTTAAACCTCTGTTCTCCTCCTCTGTAACAACTGCCTCTATTCCGGAGTTCTGTAAAAACTCTTGTACTGAGCTGTCGTCAGTAGCATTTCCAGAATATAATTGCTGAAAAAATCTATGTGCTTCATTTAAGATATCCCTTTGTTCTGTCAGGACTCTGTTATCTTCCGTTCTGAGGCTGGCAATAAAATTTCTTCTTCTGTTTTTTGTGTGTTGTATCAAGTGGTAGATGAAGGTATTTTCTGCTTCCACCGTCGTTCTAGTGTGTGATTTGATTTGTGATCCCTCCAAATGTACCCTCTTGATACTTATCATATATTGATAAAGACGCCTTGAGACATTGGTTGGTCGTAAAGGTCTCTTAAGCAAGAGTAGTAAAACTCCATTGTGTGTCTTGACCACATTACCCTTTATTTGGCGTAAGATATTAGCGCTGCTCTTATCTTTTTCTTAGCGGCCATAGTCCACCTTTCAATAGTTGTTCTATATTTAGTACGCATCCTTAAAACAGACTGCCAAGTTTCTCGCATCTTTAAAGCTAGAGCGTTTTCAGAGAGGGTATTGATATTTAATTTCCATAGTGGGCGACCCCAATATGTCTTTTGCCTGGTGAATATGATGCTGCACCTCATTCCGAGGTGGTCAGAGAAGGCAGCTGGTATCACCTCGATACTACTGACTTTAGTGTCTAAAGTGGGGGTGACATATAATCTGTCGATTCTGCTCTGTGTGGCGCCAGTCATATATGTGAAGCGAACCAGCGTCGGATATTTTATTTGCCACGCGTCAAACCACTTCATGTTGCTGACCATCGCCTGCAGTTCTTGGGGGAAGTTAAAATTTGGTCGCTGATCCTTTTTATCTGCAGGGTTTTCTTGGAGTAGAAATAAAATGTCACCTTTAAAAAAAGGCTGCCCTCTCTCGTCTCGCATTGTTGCCTGAAGGTGCGCATAGGTTTATAAAAGCGATGTTAAAATTTTTGCAGCTAATTTCCCTCCCCGATTCTAAAAGGCACACGTTTGTCATCTCGATCCCTTCTTTAGCAAGGACGGCTGTTCCACATGCGTTTTCTGGAGCCACATTCAACACCTCTTTGAAACCCGAAACATATTATTTTTTGACATTGACTTCCTGCAGGAAGGCGATATCTGTATCTGACTGATACTGAAAGTCCTTCAGTGCAGCTACCTTTGCTTGACTCTGAATTTTGTTTATGTTTCAGGTGGTCACGTTATATGTATGTTCCACTGTGAGACGCTACAAGACAGTAAATAGAGGACACGGTATTGGAGCGGCGTATAATAACTTCTGTTTATATATATATATATATATATATATATATATATATATATATATATATATATATATATATATATATATATAGTGTTATTTTACTTTTATTCCATTGACGGTTTTCCTTCTTTTTTCTTTTTTTTTCTTTCTTCTTAGAGTTCGGTGTGACAATTTTTAATAAAAGAAAATTCTTCCTCAAAAGCTCCTTCCGCCCCCATTGCATCGGTCTGATCCTCCTTTTCGTCCGCCCAGTTAAATCGTGGCTCGGTGATGTCGTGTCCATGTCCTTGTCAAAGTCGGGTTTCATTGTCCATATCTAATGTCGTATTGTCATGCAAGGGTTCATATGTTCCGTGTGGCGTGTCAGCCCGTTCTTGTCCCTTGCTCCGATCCAAAGACTCGCCGGCCGCTTCCTTTTGTGTATCTTCGTCCTTCTTTTCGGTCACCTGTATCTTCCTCAGCCGCTCTCTTAAAGGAGGGGCCAAGTTCTCTGCAGCTTGATGTGCTCTTCGTCTCTTTTTATTTTTTGATGATTTCGGTGAAATCGTCGGTGAAATCTTTGGTGAACTTCCTGGCGACTCCATGGAAGGTCGAGGAGAAGTCACCTGACACGCCTTCGTGGCGGAAGGTATTAGAGCTCCGTTAATTTCGGAGTCGGCCGTTGCTGCTGTTCCTACGACACGTGAGACGGGTGGTGTCATTGGTTCGTCTTCTTGCGCCCCCCCCCCCCCATTTTCCTTCGACGTTTCCTGAACCTGTCTGTGGTGTCCTGTCATCTGTGTGGTTTTCAGTTTTTTGTTATATCACTTCCTCTTTATGTCCATCCACTGTAGTTCCCTCTGGGATGTTGGCCCTTTCGTATGTAACTACCGCTTCGTACTCTTCCATGTCTACATCAGGTATTATCGATGAAGCTTGTCGCACGCTGGAAGAGTTGTCAGACTCAGAGGGCAAGCGCGGTGCGTCCTCAGTGACGTCATTACTGGTCAGATTCTGATTGTCATCGTCAGTCAACTCCGCGGTGCTGCCCGTTTCCGTGCGCGCGTCGGAAGGTCCCGCCTGCTCGGCCATATTCTGTTGATAGGGGGCCCTGCTAGCTGCCGCGGTAGCGTACGTTACTTGCATGCTAACAACTTGTCCTGGGACAGCCGCCTCGTTAGTCGGTAACTGAGGAACACGCCTTCTATTGCACTCACTTCTGACGTGCCCTGTGGCGTTACATAACGCATAAGTCCGTGGCTGCCCATCATAAATTGTGAGAGCTCGATGGCCACAGATATTCAAGTAAGAAGGGATATGTCGTAAGAGCTCAATCTTAATCTGTCTATTTCCATTCAAAACCGGAAACATATATTGCTCCGACCATTTTTCTGCAATATTAGATATAACCCCTTTTACAGGTCCAATCAAAAGTAAATCCAACCGTATCTCTTCTTTCACAGTTATATTCGTTCATTTTGTCATTTTAAAACACTGAAAGATACAAAGTAAACAAAGCGCTCTACTGGCCTTCGCAACAGCCACACAGCCGCTGTTTACGCCAGTCCTCCTAGCGATGCCGCCACACGTCCGTCCGGCGCGGCGGCCGAACAGCGAATGTCCATCTGACCCAAAGAAGGTACAGAAGGTAATGCGACTTCTCGCCTCCCGCGAGACCCACATTCTCACCTCACATGTCCGAAAGGACAGACACCATATCCATGTAAGTATATAGTTCTGGTAATACCGGCCATGACCTTCCTCTTCTGTGCGGATGCACACATATTACCCGAACTCTTATGGGACTTGATAAGAATGTCTTCCACGAGTAATAAGTGTGTTGGGTAGGAACACTACGAATTTAGTGTGTGGACATATAAGGTGAGAACGTGGATCTCGCGGGAGGCGTGTGCGAGGTAGTCCTTGCAGTCGCACTATCCACCGTGCCCTCGGTGCCTAAGATGGTTCAAATGGCTCTGAGCACTATGGGACTTAACTTCTGAGGTCATCAGTCCCCTAGAACTTAGAACTACTTAAACCTAACTAACCTAAGGACATAACACACAATCAGCAGTGCTCTTTCAAAGGAACCATCCTGGCATTTGCCTGACGCGATTTAGGAAAATCACGGGAAACGTAAATGAGGGTGGACGGACGCGGATTTGAACCGTCGTCCTCCCGAATCCAAGTTCAGTGTGCTAATTGCGCCACATCGCTCGATATATTCATTCATATCGGGGGTTTAGAAATCTTGCAGATGTTGTATCCACACAGTAGAGACAGTTTGTATCAGTATGCGGGCATAAGAAAGTGTAAGGAGATCCCATCAACAGTTTTACAAACAATTGATCCCATACAGAGCAATGAGGTGATTGGTGGACAATAATTATCGGCGTGAAGAATGTGTGAGAACCCTTTGGAGAATATATTAAAGGAGTAATGGTATGAAACAGGCAGTCGATCTATTCGACCAATCCCATATCATATATCTGCGAAACTGCGCAATATGTTCCAAGACCTAGAAGAATAAGCCTATAACATCTGAGGCACTATATATGTGAGAAATTACGTTTGTTGATCAATGTTGTGGTGTGGGAAGCATACTGTCTAGTGTGTGTAGGGAAAATGGAGGACAATCTCGAGAGGTGAGACAGGGAAACTGTTTTGTCTGTGGTGCTGAGGGACACTTTAGGCTTGACTACCTGCAGAAAAAACGCGATGCCCTTGTATTCTGGTGACGGTAGGCATAGCTGTTCCGCTTCTCGTGACATTCAGTGGTCGATTCCGCTATATGTAGTGGTATCTACACACTTCTGATCAGAGAGTGTATGTGTGAGTTAAAGATAGTAGGAAAACAAGAAATCTGTAGGTAAAAGTTAGTTCCAAAGTCGACGCTATTTTTGGAGGCAAGAGTATGTTATCTTAACAGCAAACTCTGACCCCATTTTTGTGTCTGATGTTTATAATAAACCGCTGTATGCCCTAAGATACCGCACGCGAATGCTACGGTCGCAGGTTCGAATCCTGCCTCGGGCATGGATGTGTGTGATGTCCTTAGGTTAGTTAGGTTTAAGTAGTTCAAATGGTTCAAATGGCTCTGAGCACTATGGGACTTAACTTATGAGGTCATCAGTCCCCTAGAACTTAGAACTACTTAAACCTAACTAACCTAAGGACATCACACACATCCATGCCCGAAGCAGGATTCGAACCTGCGTCCGTAGCGGCCGCGCGGTTCCAGACTGTAGCGCCTAGAACCGCTCAGCCACTCCGGCCGGCTTTTAAGTAGTTCTAAGTTCTAAGGAACTGATGACCTCAGACATTAAGTCCCATAGTGCTCAGAACCATTAGAACCATTTGAACCCTAAGATACTGGTAGTTGAGGGACAGTTTTAAGTGATACATGGTTTTTTTCACATCAAGTCGTGTGTGGACGGCCGGAATGAATCACTAGGCCACTTTACACGCCACAGTGATTTCCATTTCGTTGCGAATGTTAGGCTAGGTAAAGATCAAGCTAAGGATTCGTGACTTCAAATTGCTAACTAAGTCAAGAGTCGCTCAGGGACAGCCGACTGAATTAACTTTAGATGTTTACAAGTGACAGGTTTAATCCTTAATAGGGCAAAGGGAAACTTTACTTTTGGATTCTGTTAAAATTGGAGCTCATTAATTTGTTGAATGAGATGGGCACAGCAAGACTGTACTGATGCCGTGTGTCCCAATTTAAACCATCATATAATTTGGACTGTAGCCTTGGTATTGGGCTAGCGTCTTTGATACACAATCAAAACATCTTCGGTCCCGGATTCGAAGGCCGCCGCTGCTTAAATTTTGATTAATAAGCAGCAATGGCTGCCTAAGAAGCTCGGCATAAGAAGTCAGCCCCATTCTGCCAAAGGCCTTGTCAAAGAGGGCGGAGGAGCGTACAGAGGTTCAGGGCGCTCCCTTGTCCTAGGGGTGGGAAACTGCCCCTAAAGGCGGAAGTATCAAAAAAGATCAACGGCATGAGGATGCATAAGGCAATGGAAACCACTGCATTAAGGAAACGTAACGTGTATCCACAGGACATGTGGCCGGTAACTGAAGTGTCATGATGATCGGCATAGTCCCCCACTCGGATCTCTGGGACTGCCAAGGGGGTGGCTACCATGAGAAAAAGACTGAATAATCAAATAAATAATAACGTGCTGCGAGTCGGGGCGTGGAACGTCAGAAGCTTGAACGTGGTAGAGAAACTAGAAAACCTGGCAAGGGAAATGCAGTGGCTCAATCTAGAGATAGTAGGGTTCAGCGAAGTGGAAAGACGACAAGGATTTCTGGTCAGATGAGTATAGGGTAATATCGACAGCAGCAGAAAATGGTATAACGGGATTAGGTTCCTTATGAATAGGACCGTAGGGCAGACAGTGTGTTACTGTGAAGAATTCATTGACAGGGTTATTCTTATCAGAATCGATAGCAAAACAACACCGACAACGATAGTTCAGGTATACAAGCCGACTTCGCAAGCTGAAGAGATAGAAAAAATGTATGAGGATATTGAAAGGGTAATACAGTATGTAAAGGGGGTTCAGTTGTAGGGGAAGGAGTAGAAGAAAAGGTTACCGGGTAATATGAGCTTGGGACAAGGAATGAGAGAGGAGAGAGATTAATTGTATTATGTAATATACGTCAGCTAGTAATAGAGAGTACTCTGTTCAGGAATCACAAGAGGAGGAGGCATACTTGGAAAAGTCAGGGTGATACGAGAAGATTTCAGTTAGATTACAGCGTGGTCCGACAGAGATTCCGAAATCAGATACTGGAGTGTAAGGCGTACCCAGGAGCAGATATAGACTCGGATCACAATATAGTAGTGATGAAGAGTAGGCTGAAGTTCAAGACATTAGTCAGGAAGAATCAATACGCAAAGAAGTGGGATACGGAAGTACTAAGGAATGACGAGATACGTTTGAAGTTCTCTAACGCTATAGATACAGCAATAAGGAATAGCGCAGTAGGCAGTACAGTTGAAGAAGAATGGACATCTCTTAAAAGGGCCATCACAGAAGTTGGGAAGGAAAACATAGGTACAAAGAAGGTAACTGCTAAGAAACCATGGGTAACAGAAGGAATACTTCAATTGATCGCGGAAAGGAGGAAGTACAAAAATGTTCCTGGAGACTAAGGGATACAGAAATACAAGTCACTGAGGAATGAAATAATTAGGGAGTGCAGGGAATCAAAGCATGAAAAATGTGAAGAAATCGAAAAAGAAATGATTGTCGGTAGGACTGACTCACCATACAGGGAAGTCAAAAGAACCTTCAGCGACATTAAAAGCAAGGGTGATAACATTAAGAGTGCAACGGGAATTCCACTTTAAATGCAGAGGAGAGAACGGATAGGTGGAAAGAATACATTGAAAGCCTCTATGAGGGGGAAGATTCGTGTAAGGTGATAGAAGAAGAAACAGGAGTCGATTTAGAAGAGATAGGGAACCCACTATTAGAATCAGAACTTAAAAGAGCTTTAGAGGACTTAAGATCAAATAAGGCAGAAGGGATAGATAACATTCCATCAGAATTTCTAAAACCAGTGAGGGAAGTTGCAACAAAACGACTATTCACGTTGGTGAGTACACTGTATGAGACTGGTGACATGCCATCTGACTTTCGGAAAAGCAACATCCAGACAATTCCGAAGACGGCAAGAGCTGACAAGTACGAGAACTATTGCACAACCAGCTTAATAGGTTATGCATCCAAGTTGCTGACAAGCATAATATATAGAAGAATGGAAAAGAAAATTGAGGATGCAGTAGATGATAATCAGTTTGGCTTTAGGAAAGGTAAAGACACGAGAGATGCAATTCAGACGTTGCGTTTGGAAACAAGACTAAAGAAAAATCAAGACACTTTCATTGGATTTGTCGACCTGAAAAAGCGTTAACAATGTAAAATGGTGCAAGATGTTTGAAATTCTGAGAAAAATAGGGGTAAGCTATAGGGAGAGACGAGTCCCATACAATATGTACAAAAGCTAAGAGGGAATAGTTAAAGTGGACGTACGACCAAATGATCCTATAAAAAAGGTTGTATGAGAAGGATGTAGTCTTTCGGCCCTACTGTCCAATCTGTACATCGAGGAAGCAATGACGGAAATAAAAGAAAGTTCAGGAGTGGAATTAAAATTCAAGGTGAAACGGTATAAGTGATACGATTCGTTGATTATATTGCTATCCTGAGTGAAATTCAAGAAGAACTGTATGATCTGCTGAACGGAATGTACAGTCTAATGAGTACAGAGCATGGACTGAGAGTAAATGTAAGGAAGACGAAGGTAATGACAAGTAGTAGAAATGAGAACAGCAAGAAACTTAACATCAGGATCGAAGGTCACGAAGTAGATGAAATTAAGAAGTTCTGCGACGTGGGCAGTAAAATAACCAGTGACGGATGGAGCAAGGAGGACATTAAAAGCAGACCAGCGATGGCAAAAATGGCATTCCTGGCCAAGACAAGTCTACTAACGTCAAATATCGGCCTTAATTTGAGGAAGACATTTCTTAGAATATACGTTTGGAGCACAGCATTTTGAGGTAGTGAAACACTGACTGTGGGAAAACCGGAACAGAAGTGAATCGAATCATTTGAGATGTGGTGCTACAGACGAATGTTGAAAATTAGGTGGACTGATAAGAAAAGGAATGAGGAGGTTCTGCGCAAAATCGGAGAGGAAAGGAATATGTGGAAAACACTGATAAGGAGAAGGGACAGGATGGTAGGACATCTGCTAAGACATGAGGGAATGACTTCCATGGTGCTAGAGGGAGCTGTAGAGGGCAAAAACTGTAGAGGAAGACAGAGACTGGAATACATCCAGCAAATAATAGAATACGTACGTTGCACGTGCTACTTTGAGATGATGAGGTTAGCACAGGAGAGGAATTCCTGGCGGGCCACATCAAACGAGTCAGAAAACTGATGACACCCCAACCCCCCCCAAAAAAAAAAATTACCTGATAAGTAACTTTAATATTCTGTGCCTCAATTGCATACCTTGTGTTATAAATTGTATTTTAATGGAAGTTGTATTTCCAGTGATTATGGTAATTTCATGAGTGGTGGAGGTCGCTATCAGTATGAAGGCGGAGGGGGGGAAGGTGTCTGGTCTCTGCCATGAAATTGCGATTCACGGCAGAGTTTCGCCAATGTTGGTGATGCATTTCTGCTGTGGAAGAGCGCGCAAAACCCCAAAATGCAGCACCTCAGTGAGCCTGGTGTGGGACAAGGAAGTTAGGACAACTTGGAAATAGTGTCGGGCACCCTGGACAGCAGTGGTAATGTGACAAGATACAGGGTGACAATTACTGGACTATATGAAATAAAATCATCATAACTTCTGGACGCTTTGCGTTAAGACGTTCAAACTGTGTGGTTTGGCACGTGGCATGATGGGAATTACTGTAGTATGCGCATGCATGGGTTTGGTTTAGCGACAAAGCCCCCTTTCATTTGGATGTGTTCATCAATAAGCAAAATTGGCGCATTTGGGGGACTGAGAATTGGCATTTCGCGATTGAGATATCTCTTCACCCTCAGAAGTCTCTTCACTCTCAATGGGTCCAATCACAGAATGATCAGTGGGCTATTTCTTGATAGCACGGTGACTACCGAAGGGAACATGAAGGTTTTGGAAGATGATTTCGCCCCCATTATCCAAAGTTACCCTCATTTCGACAAGATGTGGTTCGTGAAAGGCGGAGTTCG
Source organism: Schistocerca piceifrons (assembly GCF_021461385.2). Lineage (NCBI taxonomy): Eukaryota > Metazoa > Arthropoda > Insecta > Orthoptera > Acrididae > Schistocerca > Schistocerca piceifrons. The sequence goes on along the minus strand of NC_060139.1, from coordinate 1,019,214,637 downwards.
ACCCCATCAAAGCAGGAGAGTGTTTGATGTCCTGGAGGAGCACTTTGGGGACCGCATTCTGGCTCTGGGGTACCCAATCGCCTCTGGCATGGACCTCGATTGGCCGACATATTCTCCGGATCTCAACACATGCTACTACTTTTTGTGGGGATATATTAAAGACAAGGTGTGCAGCAATATGTACAGCAGTAAACCCAAAATCATTATGGAGCCAATAACAGCCTTTGAGGAGGTCATCTGCAGCATCGATGTTCCGACACGTCAGCGGGTCACGCAGAATTTCGCTATCCGTCCGCGCCACACCACTGCCAATGTTGGCAGGCGTATCGAACATGTCATATGTTGTGGATTGGCCAGAGCGCCAACCCACAATGAGAGGTGAAGCCGAAAGGCACGCGTTTAAGCTCACGCAGGCTGGCGTGAGGTCTGGAACAGTTAAAGGAGTCTAGTAAATAAAGTACGGAGCTTCTGGAATACTTAACTTTAATCCATAATTGGTGAACATCGGTCTGACGGTACATGCATCACAAGATAAATATCAAATGATAATGGCGCTTTGCTAGGTCATAGCAAATGACGTAGCTGAAGGCTATGCTAACTATCGTCTCGGCAAATGAGAGCGTAATTTGTCAGTGAACCATCGCTAGCAAAGTCGGCTGTACAACTGGGGCGAGTGCTAGGAAGTCTCTCTAGACCTGCCGTGTGGCGGCGCGCGGTCTGCAATCACTGATAGTGGTGACACGCGGGTCCGACGTATACTACCGGACCGCGGCCGATTTAAAGGCTACCACCTAGCAAGTGTGGTGTCTGGCGGTGACACCACATCATAACCTAAGGACGACTATCTGAAGTGACATTTACATGTTGAATAAAGTGTGTGCACGCCGTAGTTTGTAACTAATTCATGGTTTTTTCTTCATACACTTCAGTAATTGTCAGCCTGTATGCCTGTGGCTTCTGGCCATCGATGGCGCTCCAGTCAGGAGCTGCATCTGGGAATATGGCTGCAGTTGTCTGTTAGCAGCCGTGATAGTGGCGGACGGCAGCGGAGACATGAGAACATGCAGAGGGATAGCGAGGAAGCACAACACCTGAGCGGCTGAGATGGAAGTTAGCTAAGGACGACGGAGTGGCGTGTTCGAATAGTCAGCAATGGAGCCAGTCTGGTGGGGTCTGTACCTGAGCTAGCAAGTCAAGGCATCAATTCGTGTTCTGGGCGACCAGACGGTGTCTGGCATCTTAGCTCTAGGCGTGGTCATGCTGACGAGATGCGGATTGATATTAGAGGTGACGTGTGCACTTAGATGGCGGTTCACAAGAAGTGTGTTATGCCGTTTGTTCTCGGCAGAAATCTTCTGTTGTCCAGAGGCTTCTGCCTGGGTGTGTTTCGGACTAGTCTGCCAGTGATTAGGTTGCCATTACGGCGCGGCTACTACAAGGTCCAATGTTGTAATCTGAAATAAGTTTTCGTAGGAGACTTCACTACTGTACTACTACTTACTTTGTGTTTTGCCCTACGGCAGTTCTTGTCATGGGTGAAGCCTCGTCAGAGAGATTCACCGCATGTTCGTCTAGGGAAGTGTTTCCAGTGGTGGTTTCCCGTTGCCTTCCACTGATGATTATGAAATGATAATGAGGACAACACAACACCCAGTCCCTGAGCGGAGAAAATCTCAAACCCAGCCGGGAATCGAACCCAGGCCCCTAGGGGTGACAGACCGCCTCGCTGACCACTCAGCTATCGGGGCGGGCTTAGTACGAGAATGTAGTGTTTGAGTTAAATGCAAAGAGTGTGTCTTATTTGATTGTCAGTTACATTTTACCTTTGTGACTTGTAGATTGATGTCCTGAACTGAATTAAGATCTTATTTCTTTTGTCCTGTGGCCATCATTCTTCAGCCTGATTCAAGTTGCCTTAATTATTTATTACTATTTCTCTTTTTCATTAGTTTTGTTTGTAATACCTTTGGGGCACAGTGTGTCAGCTGTTGTTGTTTAATTTATGATATTTCCTGAACTAGAACCCTGTTATTTTGTTTTTCTTGTCAGTCTTTCCACTCTGCATAGTTATTAGTGATATGATTGTATATTGTTTTGTTATTTCCTTGGTTTTTCTAAAGCTAAAATTGTTTGAAAGGGCTGAAATGTTACGGTTTGGCACGTTACGCTACGTGTTACGTCAATATGTGTTTGTGGATTAAGCTCTGCTCGTTTTCCTTGTTCTACTTTCATTCATACGCTCTGATTTACTGAATTCCGGTGTTAATAACTGTATTTAAAGCATGCTAAATAATTACGCCCACACAACCCTTGCCAATTTTCACTCCCTCTGTTTCTGCGCCACAACTGTCTCTTATTTCAATCTGTCCCAGCCTGTCAAGATTCGCAGAGGCTCAATACTATATTTATTTACATTCGACTTCCCATGATCTGTAAAAGTATGTTCATCGGTGGAGAGAGTTACTTGAAGTAATAACGTGTTGTCCTGATGTTGCATCAGAACCGAGTGACTTATTTTCGTGAGTCTTCTGTTATTCCACAGTTTTATCTGCTGCTGAAGTGACGCATGGTACGGATGGAAGCTGTTAGTGGTCAAACTGCAGAAAATGCTAGGCTGAGCTATTCCAGAGGCAGTCACAATGCCTCGGAACCTAGCAAGTGCATTATGAGCAACAGCTGCCAGAACGTCTATTTCGTTCGCTCTGCCTGTTGCAGGATTGCACCTTACCCCTTGTGTAGTATCCTAGTGCCCTTCTGGCACGAATTTTTTGCACATTCCCTCAATTGTTATTCCTGTTGTCACCATCTGGAGGGATACATTTCTGGGTACAACTCATCTATTCTATACTCGCTTCTTCTACATTCTGTCTAAAGGAATAACATCTCTAGTTATTCTTGGTTTGCGACAGACATTTATTTTTTGAAACTAACCTGCACTCGACACACGTGAACGACACTGATACCTATATTTCCTCTGTGCCCCTTTTATATTGGTGCTAGCTCAGTACCCAGCATTGCCCAGGTATCTATTAAGTCTATTCTATCTCTTACCTCCCCCTATCTGTTCATAACCTCTCCCACCCCTTCTCTGTCCAAATGTTTCTCCCCCTCTTTCTATCAACCTCCTCCAACCCCACTCTCTGTTCATCTCTTCCAGCCCCCCTCTGTCTGCATCTGCTCCTCCCCTATCTCTCTCTGCAAATCTGCTCCTATCCCCTCGATCCATCTAGTCCTTCCTCTCAGTCTCCCCTCCTAGGCCATCTCCTCCTGTCACCTCTCTCTGTCCATTTCCCCTGCCCCCCTCTCAGCCCGCCCCTTCTTCCTCTCTCTCTTCCACTTCTTAAAGCCCCTCCTCACCCTCTCTACATCTTCTCTGTCCATATCCACCTTTCCCCTCTCTCCATCAACCTGCTCTCTGTCCTTCTCCCCTTCTCTGTCCACCTCCTCCACCCCTTTTTCCATCCATCTACTTCTACCTCTCTCTCTGTCCATATCCTCCTTCCCTCTGTGTTCATCCCATCTCTGTCCTTCTCCTTTCAGAGTCCACCTCCTCCTCCTCTGTACATCTTCTCTTCCCTTTCCCTGGGATTACCACCTGACCAACTCGGTGTCCATCTCCTCCTCATTCTTCTCAGACGATTCCATTCTTCCCTCTCTATGTGCATCTCCTACTCTTCCATTTCACTGTCCTCTTCCCTTCCTCTCTCTCTCTCTCTCTCTGAGCATCTCCTCCTTCCCACCCTCTGTCACTCCATTTCTTTTGCCTGAGGTCCTCTTTTCACAATCACCTCCCCTCCAATCAGTGGTTGCTGATTCTTCCCCTCAGAATATTCCTCTCCAGAAGGTAAGTAATATGTGCACCAAGATGGGTAAAAATCGATGTAGGGGTTTAAGAGAAGCTTTCCTGTAGCTTTGCCTGGATGTGTACATGTCACATATATTTCCATACCTTTAACCTATTTCACCCATATTTGTACGCATGTTTCATCTGTATCTCTAGCGAATTACACCATGTAGTTTCGTTTCCATATAACGCAATGTATATGGTATTGTATCTCCCGAAAAATGTGTCGTACAATGATACAATTTTACAAGTACATTCAATGCTATAGATGAATATTGTCCATAAAATGTATCGTGAATATAGTCTGTAGTAAAAATGGAATAAATCAAAACATCACGCATGATCAGGCAGTTTTTCACGCATCTAAGTGAATGTGACATCTTATCTACTGAACTACGTGTCGTACAATGATATAATTAAGCTGGTATATTCAGTGGTATATGTGAATACTTTCTGCAAAATTTGACGTGAATACAGTGACTAGTAAAGAAGTAATGAAATAAAACATTATGCTTGATTCCGCAGTTTTACAGCAGGAACAGCGAAAATGTAGTAAATGATAAACTTTTCTTCTTTCATTATTTTGTGGGGATTTTCAGCGAAAAATAGTTTCGTAAAGGGTTGAAATTGTGGGTAGAGTTCGTTGCGAGTGACTTAGTGCTCTCATTCTCAAATGCTGGATGAATAAACTCTGCGAATTCGCGAGTCGTGTGGTACACTGCCCCTTTTATACGTATGTGGTTCTTACCGCCACAGCGATTCTCTCCAAACAGTAAGTAATATGTATACCAAATTCGGTTGAAATTAGTACAGCGGCTTAGGAGGAGATGTGGAACAATCATACATACAGGCGTACATATTACATCCATTTTTATAATTTCTATGGACAGCAGCAGTGTTACACTCTCTTGGATCCTTATCCGATGTGATCTGTTTCGTTATTTGTGCATGAAATTATGAACTTGCACACACGACAGAAATCGCTTTCATGTTCAAAATAGTTAATTCCTAAGCTCTAAAACTATAATTATTCCAATTTATCGGATTTTGAAGAGTGAAACGCCATACCTGTTTCTCTTTTAGAAATGCGATGTTGACAACACAAACTACTACATTTCCAGTTGGAAATCCGAAGTCCATACCGCTATCTCTGTAACTAATATAACTATGAAATAAGACTATATACCATTTAGTGACAACTTCCTCACAATTCATCTTGGAAAAAGAGAACTCCGATATCTCAAACAGTTCCGGAGATATTCCAGGTGAAAGGCTTAGCTGAATCACCCGTATAACAGTTGTGGGCGACATTTTTTAATATAGTTTTTGTTTGCTGATAATTTCAAAAACCATAGACGATAGATTATACACGATATTTATCTGTGGATCACAATGAAACAGGTCAAAGGAATGAGAATGAGTTGTGTCGTATAATTAAATATATATAGCTTGCATAATACTACATGATATAATTTCGGCGAATTTTCCAACGGCATATTGAAGGCTACGTAACGGCCGCCGCCACATAGCTATGGTTCGCCTCTTGTATAAGCTTGTGGACGTAAGAAACGTGATAGAGTCTCGTGGATATGTAGCGAATCGACGAAGTGCGACGTAGTATCGTCTCTCTTGTGCGACCGGATTTCTGCTTCTGTGTCAGAAAGTTCACAGTTCGTACTGATCGACGAAAAGTCACTGAGTCAAACAGAATCTAGCGTTCCCCAAGGAAGCGTTGTAGGCCACCTGCCCTTTTTAATCTTCTTAAACTATTTAGGAGACAATCTGAGCAGCCGTCTTAGATTGTTTGCTGTTGATACTGTGATTTGCCGCCTAGTAAACTCATCACATGATCAAAATCAATTGCAGAATGATTTAGATAAGATATGTGTATGGTGCGAAAAGAGGAAATTGACTGTAAACAATGATACCGGCTGTCAGTTCAACTTAATATTTAAGGATTACAGTTCGAATAACTTAAACTGGAATAAAGCGCGGAAAGTTAACCAAAGTTGCGATTTACTGGCAGAACATTTAGAAGATGCTACAGGTTTACTAAAGAAACTTGCTAGTCTGATATGAAATTTCCTGGCAAAGTAAAACTGCTGGAACGAGACTCGAACTCGGGACCTTTGCCTTTCGGAGGCAAACGCTCCAACGATTTAGCTATCCAAGCGCACACACGACCCGTCCTCACAACTGTACTTCTGCAAATACATCTACTACTACCGCCCAAATTTCGCAGAAGCTCTTGTGCGAAACTTGCATTAAAAGCACTACTGAAAGAAGACATGTCTTAGTTACAGCCTGCGGATGTTTCCAGAATGAGATTTTCAATCTTCTGCGGAGTATGTGCTGGCATGAAACTTCCTGGCAGATTAAAACTGTATGCCGGATCGAGGGATCCTTGCCTCTGGCGGGCAAGTGCTCTATTGCCTTAATGAAATACCTCTGTTTTTTGTTTTTTTTTTTTTTTTTCTTAGGCAGATTGGGGTCCAATGCCAAGGCCTGGCCACAACTCCCCCCCCCCCCCGCCACCCCCTCCCTGCCAAGCACACATACCACCAAGGTGCACCGTCACATTGTTTTTTCTTTTATTAAATAAAAACCAACCACTCAGTGGAGCCATACGCCAAAAATTAAGACATCATGTGAACTAAACAGAGCCATTGAAAGGGAGGTCAGCGTTGGCCGTAATATTGATGGTTTATTGATAGCAAAATCGATTTTCAATCACATAGTGATATCTTCAGTGCAGGAAGTTAAAAGTTTCACATAGCGATCAGTGAATAAAAAACAAAAACCACAAATACAGCCGACTATAAACCAAATGCTGGAAAGAACGTACCTGTGACGTATAAATTAAACTCATAGGCACTGGTATCAATTAATCAGTAACCAAAACTGAGAAACGATCACAATAACTGAAGCCACTGTTTACAATCACCTATACAGCAGACCTCGGTTTGACAGGGTCTTGGAACGTCCTCTATGTGGCGTGTGTGACGTGAAGACTTAACAATACCTTATTTGGCAAGAGATTACCACGACATACCAAAATACTCTTGCAAATCGTTAACTGAATATTTCAGTTTTAAAATAGTACATTAAAAAACGCATAGCAAAAAGGAAAGGGGCAAATGCACATCTTGCCAACATATGCTGGCGTGTTATTTTCAAACAACTTAAAAACATGTAAGAATAAAAATCAACAGGTAAAATTATATGGTGTCTGATTATAGGACTAGTAAAGAAGAAAAATATACAAATAAAATGTCATCAAATATAACAGAATTTGTTATAAAACAGTAACCACCATCTGGCGTAGGGAGTCAGAGATATAAAGTTCTTAATTTACGTAAAATATTACATTAAAACCAAGAAGTCAAATGCATAAATAGTGGTAACTGTACAATTTATGTCACAATATACCAGGTCAAATTGCCATGAAGCATTACGTGTTGTAATTTTTTTAATAGGGTGCAGAATAACAATTTTTATCGTATTTAATGACGTGATGATACACACATCTCATTCGTCCCGTTGGGACACGTGAATACTTTGTATAAATTAAAAAATCATCATAATTATGAAAGCAGAATGTTTTAAAAGCACATTGTGGATGCAGAGATCGTTTAGCGCACTCGTGAGTGAAAACTACTGTTACCAATTGTAAAGAATTAATTATATGTTGGCTAGAGACAAGTGTACGAAATACGCTAGCTTAGAAGATACCCCCACTATCACACCTATTATTTATAGAAAAATTTCTCATATGATACAAACAGAACTTGAGTATAAGGAAACAGTGTTCTCTTTAAAGTATAAAAGCTTTGTCCCAAAAAAAAAAAAACAAAAAAAAAAATACATCGCATTCTAGTTATACCCTTTTGCACAAGCACTGGGTCAGAACCCATCATACATTTACAGTTGATATAACAGAAATGAAAACTGTCAAGCATACGTTTTTTGATACTCATATGAAGGAGATAATTTTATTACATGTCTCACAGCAGCGGGTGGGACTCCAAGGAGTCACCAATCACTAAACAGAGCCATCTTCCTCTCTTGTGTCACCCTGCAAAGCGGACGGCCAGTAAGTGTCGGTCGTCATTTCGATGGTCCTCACAAGTCGTCAACAGTCGGGGTGTCCGGGACCGCTGCACATAGTCAGAGACTGTTTCTATTACCGTATGCACGTCGTGGAAACATCACGTCTGCAATTCAACATCTCCCCTCACTCCAGCTGCGCGGTGGATCCATGAACGACGACCCCAAATAGTTAACAAAAAGGTTGCGGTATTGCGATCTGTTCGTTAAGACCATGAACTCGTCCGTCATGTATCGAGGACTTCGTTTTCGCTGTCGCAGTGTATTTAGTGTATCACCATTCCCTTTACCCAATTGACCTCATTCATTCTGGTTATTGGGAAACAGACGGCGTCAGGATGAAAGAGGTCCAGGGGAACAATCGAAAAAAAGGGTTCGTCCATATCTACCGTCGCGCAACGGAGGCACATGGGATCTTCCGTTAGGTGAAACGCATGGAGCCTTCGTCCGGTCGGAAATTTCTCGTTAGTGACGACATACCACGTCGACCGCACAAAAGTGGGCAGAAAGGGCTCGTGGACGTCTCGCCAAACCCGCGTCCAGTCGACCGTGGAGTGTCGTCGTACGATGTCATTAGTCCGATTCCAGCGTTGGAGGACACTATAAATCTTTGCTGTCTGATTCCGTGTTTCCGGCATAGCTCCCAACATGTAGCTGTGATCCACAAAAAACGTCCGAATATGAGACATTGGGTGTGATATATGTCCAACGGATACCCACGGGCAAAATGTGTGTGAGACCGCCTCTGCTAACTGGGAGCCAGTAAGAGTGTCTGTTGGTGAAAGCCAGAGTCGCCGTATGAGCGAATGTACAGTGTCAGCGCTCTGTGCTTGATGTGAGTGGAAAGGCAAAGTGAGAGTAACAAAACGGATGTTAAAACTGCTCCAGCCTTCACCAGTATCCTGGAAGCCATAGTGTCCGTCATCGGTAATACGTGGACGTAATGGTTAAGCTGAGAAGCCAAGAACGCATTGACGTACCGAGCTCATTGCATAAGGTCCAACGATCTAAATTTGTAGAAGCGCCTGTGTTCGGAGTCGTTATTAGATCTCACGATACGTAAAGACCGCCGTACGTGGTATTTGACGATGGAAGGGAATCTCTAAATACTTGAGCATTGAGCCCTTTGTCAAGCGTACATCCAGTTCCGCAAGCATGGTTCGTCTCACCTCCATGTGTCGTGATTTCCGTAAGTTCATTGAACCCTCTGGCAGGCACTTAATTGTGAATAGTAGAGTTCACGTAGATGCAGATGCACTCCTTCACACTGCCTGCCACCACCCCATACTGTTGGAGTCAGGAAAGCGCCATACGTATTTCGTCACCAGTCCCTACTAATGACATTACGCTACATCGAAAAGTCACGGAGCCAAGGTTAAGTCCTTCCAAGCGTCGCTGTAGTTCGTACAGCGCTGGTTCGTAGGCAATGGAAAGGACAGCCCTGTCTGAGAGATCTATTGACACGGAAGGGGACGGACCAATAGCTATTTAGCATAATCCTTATGACCGCCCCACGGATCAAACGAAGCAGCACAGACGTCGTCACGTGCGGGATACCGATGCTCCATTACCGCACGCAGGAATCCATGATCGACGCGATCGAAAGCATGGTCAAAATCCTGCGCAACAAGAGCGCCTGGAGGCGGCATGTTTGCATCAGCGCCACTACGTATCTATAGATGCTCAAAATCGTAAACACAATAGTGTTGCCTCAGAGACTGGTTTCGTCAATGTGAATTACCCTAGATTTGAGCCTCTCGCGGAGGATGTGTGTCAACAGTTTATAGTCGGTTTTCAGCATTGTCAGTGGGCGAAAATCGAACGGACGACGTCCTCCGCCGGGTTTGGGCACCGGAATCAAGACGTTCTCGGTGAATTCAGGTGGTAGTTGTAACATGGGGTTCGGGAGTTATCAGTACATCCTCAGTCATGTTGGCTCCATAAAAGCAAAAAACCGTCCGTAAAATTAAAGAGTCCGCCAGGGCCTGGCGTCTTTTTGGGAGCATCGCGCAACATAGCGTCTTGTAGCTCTTCCAAAGTGACATCCGACAAGAGCCTACCGTCATCTTGTGGATTCCGAGAGACGGATAGGTCGGATAGGACTTCCCTGGCTCCAACATCCATTTTCTAATCTCGCTCGTAGAGAAGTGTACGTGACGGACGATATCCATTTGTGTTTCAGCTCCCCGTCCATTCTCCGTCTCGACCTCTCATGAACTGCCTCTTGCTTCTTCTGTCTTGAATGATATGGTGGAGGGAAGGTCGTTCTTTACCGATATCGTGTTCTCCCCCTCACCTGCACAACCGCGAGTCGTACCGCGGTGATACGTAGCAAGTCCTCGTTGACGTGATGTTCTTCCGATTGTCGTTCTGGCGACGGTGGCTGCACATCCAGTTCATGGTGTGCACTGTAGAAGAAATCAGTGGTCGCGGAATACCAGCAAGCTATGTCATGTCCGTAGGTGGGTAATGTTCGGCACACGGTGGATTTGACATTCTGTAAACACCACTGAATTGTGGAACCGTAGGTGGTTAAACATCATTGGCTGCTCCACGTGGACTCCACTCCGCGTCTGCAATTTAACTCATCAAGAAGGGCCACCCTCCACCCTGAGGCGCCACGGACCCTTTCTGCATTGGACGCGTTAACGGGGAAGGGTGAGAGTACACACATACGCTAGGTGGTCCATAAACGCTGCGGCCACATCTCAGCGTCGACAACCACCAATCGCAGACAGCGTGTGACGTAAACTCGATCCAAACGACTCGTGGAGTGGATAGTAACGTAGGTGTATGCTTTTTTGATCGCCGTGTTGTATGACTCATGTGTCCAACGAAGCCAAGTTCTGTACAAGAGCCTGAAGTGCCGGACAGGTGGTATAATGCGGCGTCTGGTTGGATGATCTCCGTCTACTACCAAGTGGTTGACAATGCCCTGGTAGAGCAGCGCAATGTCTCTGGCATAAAAGGTGCGGCGTTTTCTCCTTATGTCGGTTCCGGAAGGAGCATACAGGTTCACCAGACGAACTGTACCAGCATGAGTGCGACCTCACGAGCTGACGGTAAATATAATGCATCAGTTGCCATAATCCCTTCCCTGAGAAGAAAAGTTATACCTCCTCCGCCCATATCTCAAGGTAGGGTGTAGATGTCATATCCGTAGGAATCGAGACAGAGTGCTTGTCGGACTTCTTGAAGGAAAACAACATCCTGATCCGCATCTCTTAGTGTATCCTGCAGCAAACGGGTTTTGAGATCAGAAGTAATGTCGTTGACGTTACTCGTGGCGAAGGGGTATGCCTGCTCCATCTACTCACAGGGGCTGTCCTTGGTGTTGTCACCTGTTGTGTCAGCGACCGGAACGGTCGCGGGGTGGCCGAGAAAGCGCGGCGGGACTAAACGGAGAGAGGCACGCGAACAAACAAACGAACGGAAAGTACGGAGACGAAACAACGACGTACGCTGGAGAGAGACCTTACGACGACAACACACAAGCAGCAACGGAGTGACAGAGACAACCAAACGAACACAAGACGTCCACTAGTAATGGAAACAGAGAACGATAAACACGCTGTCTGTTGTCGAGGCGATCGCTCGAGACACGCAACGATTAGACTCGCTGGCTGAGCTTTTTTTTTTTCCTTTATTGATTTTCAATTCCACCCGAAGGGGGCGGGCTGGCAGCAGCTTAGTACGCTGCTATACAGCCTACAGACTTTTATTTGAAAAAACGGAAGAAGAAAAGAAACAAGAAAAACAGGCGATAAAACGGTGACGTCAAGTGTAAAATGGCGGAAAAATGCGGAAAGTTGAAACAGAAAGCAATAGGTGTTGGCAACGTTAGTAAAAGACACAGGAAGCAGACAAGTAACATAGTACACACACAATTAAAAAATCACGGCGACAGTCTGGTTTCTGTTTGCAAGAGATAAAAGGCACACCCAGCGACAGTATGATGGCCGTTCGCAACACTTCCCAAGAAACACAACACGGAACACTCACATTAAAACACGCACTATAGAACACTCACTGTAGTAGAACACTGCACGAAAGTGGCGGCACAAGGATGACACTCCCGAGCCAAAGGCAGATGGGGGAGGGGGTACCTGGAGGAGGGGGAAGAACAAGGAGGGAGAAAGGAAAAAAAAACGAAAAATTGTGGGGAACCAAGGAGGGAGAGGACTAATAAAGGAGAGAAGGGCAGACGCGAGAGGGAATGAGAGGAGGCAGAGGAGGGAAATGTAAAAGGACTCGGGGGAGAGAAGGGGGCTAAGAGAGGGGAGGTGGGAAAGAAAGAGGATGGAAGGGGGGGAGAGGGAGCCCGGGAAAAGGACAGAGGAAAGGAGGGGGAGTGAGGTTCAGAGTTGATAGGAGGGATAAATGGAGGGAGAGAGGGCATCATCTGGGAGGGGGAGTTGATGGAAGCCACCTTGGGAAAGGAGATGTAGGGTGTAGAGATGGAGGGTAGGGGGGACACAACAGTGAAGACGTGGCAGGGGGCGGGGATGGGAGAGGAGAGGAGCAACCTGGAGGTGAGAGAGTGCAAGGTGGCGGGAGGTGTAGAGGATGTGGATATGTTCGAGGAACAGGAGCAGATGGGGGAAAGGAATGAGGATCCGCGTGGGGGACAGGAGGCGTATACGGAAGGCGAGGTGGAGTGCATGACGCTCAAGGATCTGGAGGGACTTATAGAATTTGGGGGGGGGGGCAGGTATCCAGGCACGACTGGCATAACAGAGGATGGGACGGATTAAGGATTTGTAGGTGTGGAGGATGGTAGAGGGGTGCAACCCCCATGTCCGGCCAGAGAGGAGTTTGAGGAGTCGGAGGCGGTTGTGGGCTTTGGATTGGATGAAGCGGAGATGAGGGATCCAGGTGAGGTGACGGTCAGTGGTGAGGCCAAGGTAGGTGAGGGCGGGGGTGAGGTGGACAGGACGGGTGCAGACAGTAAGGGAGAAATACAGGAGCCAGAAGGAGCAAGTGGTACGACCTACGATGATTGCCTGGGTCTTGGAAGGGTTGATTTTCCGGAGCCACTGGTTACACCATGCAGCAAAAAGGTCAAAGTGGTTCTGGAGAAGGCGTTGGGACCGTTGGAGGGTAGGAGCAAGGGCGAGGAATGCGATGTCATCAGCATATTGCAAGAGGTGTACTGGAGGGAGGGGGGGGGGGGGTTGGGGCATATCTGCCGTGTACAGTAGGTAGAGGAGAGGGGAGAGGACAGAGCCCTTGGGCACACCTGCAGAGAGGTAGAAGGTGTGGGAATTGGCATTATGGATGGTAACATAGAAGGGGCGGTGGGAGAGGAAGGAGGCCATCAGACGGATGTAGTTGATAGGAAGGGCGTAGGTTTGGAGTTTAAACAGGAGACCGGGATGCCAGACATGGTCGTAGGCCTTTTTGAGGTCAAGGGATACAAAAATGGTGGAGTGATGGGAGTTAAGCTGGAGGGAGAGGAGATGAGTGAGGCGGAGGAGTTGGTCATCAGCAGAGAAGGAAGGTCAAAAGCCAAGGTAGGTGTTGTGGAGGAGGTGGTTTTGGCGGAGGTGGTGATGGATGCGCCAGGAAAGGATGGATTTCAAGAGCTTGCTGAACACCGATGTGAGACAAATAGGACGATAGGAAGAGGCATCAGATGGAGGCTTGCTGGGTTTGGAGAACATCAGCATATGGGAGGTTTTCCACAGGTCGGGATAGAAGCCAGTGGCAAGGATGACATTGTAGAGTGTGGCAAGGATTGAAAGGAAGGAGTGAGGGCAGTGTTTGAGGTGGCGGTAGGTAATGCAGTCATGGCCGGGAGCAGTGTTGCGTTTAGTGCGGAGTGTGAGGCTGATGTCCTATGTAGTGATGGGAGTGTTAAGTTCAGATAGTGGTGTGTGGCCCAAGAACTGGAAGCTAGAAGCAAGGGGAGGAACAGGTATTCGTACAGTCCATGATGTCAAGGAAGAGGGAATAATCAAAGTGGGGATCATCTGGGATGGAAAAAACATTGGAGAGGTGAGAGGCAAAGTGGGTGGCCTTGCTGAGGTTGTCAGGAAAGGGACGGTTATTAAGGAGGAGAGGGTACTGCGGGTGGGGTGGTTCCCAGTAAGGCGGTTGAAAGCAGACCAATACTTGGACGAGTTTATGGGGAGCGTGGTGTTGAGTTGTGTACATGTCTGGCGCCAGGCATGGCGTTTCTTTGCAGTAAGCAGATTGCGGATGTCGTCGTAATTGCCGGTGGCAGGTATGTGTATCCCGGTCACGAGTGCGGAGAAAAGAGCGGTAGAGGCGGCGGGACTTTCGAAGGAAAAGGACGGCCTGTGGAGGCAGGGTGGGGTGGTAAGGGTGGATGGCTTTGGTGGGGATATGGGTGGCGACGGCGTCAGACAAGGTCTGGTGCAGGAAAGCAGCAGTGCGAGAGATGTCATCAGGAGATTGGAGGGTAAGGTCGTGGCCATCAACCTGGGTGTGAATGGAGTCCCGGTAGGCATCCCAGTTGGCACGGGAGTAATCATGGACAAGTTTAGGATGGGCGTCAGGGCGAGGAGAGTTGCGGGGATGGAGACCATTAGAGATAGTGAGGAGAACAGGAGCATGGTCACTGCCAATGAGGTCAAGGACATCTGCGGTGATGCGCCCAAGGAGATTGGGAGAGGCAAGGACCACATCAGGGGTGGTGTTGGATTCGGGTCGGGTGTGCTGAGGCAGGGGAACCAGGTCGCCCTGGAGGGTGGTGAGAAACTGATGCCACTGCTGGAGGTTGGCAGGATCACGGCTGTGGATATTGAGGTCAGCGGCAATCACGTAGGTGGAGAAGGTGCGGTCAATGTGAGCCAGAAAATCGTACGGGATGGGGGTGCAAGGGCAGACATAAATGGTGGCACAGGTGATGGTAAGGGTGGGAAAGAAGAGACTGAGGGTGAGATGCTCAGCAGGATTGTTAAGGAGAGGTTGGGGCCGGACAGGGAGGTGCTTGAGGTGGCCTATAGCAACTCCGCCATGCGCCAGAGGGTACGGGTTATCGGTGTAGTGAAGGGTGTAAGGAGCTGTGGAGATGGAGATACAGGGTTGAAGGAAGGTTTCTGTGGTGTCACCGCCAGACACCACACTTGCTAAGTGGTAGATTTTAAATCGGCCGCAGTCCGGTAGTATATGTCGGACCCGCGTGTCGCCACTGTCAGTGATAGCAAACCGAGCGCCACCACACGGCAGGTCTAGAGAGACTTACTAGCACTCGCCCCAGTTGTACAGCCGACGTTCATAGCAAGGGATCACTGACAATTACGCTCTCAATTGCCGAGACGATAATTAGCCTAGCCTTCAGCTACATTTGCTACGACTTAGCAAGGCGCCGTATTCAATTGCTAATTAATATTATGAAGCATGTATCATCAAGAGCGATGTTCTACAATTATGGATTAAAGTTAAGTATTCCAGAAGCTACGTACTTTTCTTTATAGCATTCATTACGTATCCTGTTTCAGACCTCACGCCAGCCTGCGTGAGTTTAAGTGCGTGCCTTTCGGCTTCCTCTTATTGTGTCTAGGCTGTCTTGCCTAGACACAACAGTTTCATTTAGGATGAAAGCATCCATGCCGTGCTGACGAAGGGTGTGGAGGAAGAGGAGTTTGTGGGTGGGCAGGGAGTGAATGTTGTGGTACTGGATATGGTAGGGTTGTTGTACCACAGGAGGGGAGAGTTAGACGAGGGAGGTGAGGGGGGTGAAGGCGAAGTGGGCCTGGTTGTGGGAGTATGTGGCATAGGTGGTAAGATGGAAGATGGAACGGGCAGTGAGGGCGATTTGGGAAAGGGTGTGGGAGCGCTGGAAGGGGTGGATGTTTGGGAGCACAATGGTGATGAAACAGATGATGTCCTCGGCAGTAGGTGGAGGGTGGAGTGAGTTGTTGGGGTGGATGGGGTCATCAACAGGACGGACGGGGACAGTGAGCTCAGGGGTGCCTGGGGGAGGTTTCGCTTTACACTTCAAGGAGTAGGTAGGATGTGGTTCATTGCAAGTGTTGCAGGAGGGGGGAGAGGTGAGGTTGTGGCAATTCTTGAGGAAGTGTGAAGCTTTGCAGTGGGGACACGTAGGGGGGTTCTTGCAGGCAGAGGTGACGTGGTCGTTGTATGTGAGACAGCGTTGGCAGCGTTAGGATTGGACTGCGGAACGGGAAGGGTCCACCTTATGACGGCGATTGTAGATGAGGGCTCCCCCGGTGAGGAGGCGGTCAATGGAGGAGGAGGATTCGGTGAATATCCACATGAGAAAAGTCGGCCTGGCATCATTGAAGATGCGACGGGCCGAGCGGATTTCTATGTCGGGCCGGGAGTTGAGTTCCACCAACACCTCAGCCTCCGCGGTCAGGGGGCTAAGCATCGTGATCACAGTGGTGAAGGTTGGCGGACGTTGGGGAGGTTGAGGCTGACGGGGAGAGGACGGGGTGTGGTAGGGGGTGAGGGTTGCACTTTGGCTAAATTGGATATGGGGGATGCGGGAGAGGAGATCGGTGTGGAAGGAAGCATTGGGGGATTTAATGAGGACCGAGTCCTTGCGAGGAATCAGAAGGGATATGGGGGCATTGGGGTAGTATTTCCGGATGGCGAGGGTGAGGGAGCGGGCATCAAGGAATTGAGGGTCAGGATTGGAGAGGACAAACGGGTGGGTGGCAGGCATGGCAGGGGCGGGGGCGGTGTCGCGTCCATGGGGGTGGGTGGGTCACAGGGATTGGGGTTTTTTTTTTGGTGGATTGCTGGCTGAGTGAGAGGGAGGTGCTTAAATACTCTATCGGTGGCGCCGCTATTGGCCGCTGGAACCACGTGTTCCATTGTGGTGCTCTCACACTAAATGCGGGCCAGGAAGCTCGCGCCGCCACAGCTTACGGCGCGATGGTGCAGGAAAAAAAAAAAAAAAAACACTCAAATTGCGCGGCGCGCGGTACCTGACTTGTTACTACAGACGGGCAGTATTCGCGGTGTGAAGCGTGTTCAGGAATAAGAGATAGGGAGCAGGGGGTGTAGGTCATACCGGCGTAGGTGTATGTTGCCATCAACGTGGAGGGTGGCAACGGCATCGGTGTATCAGCAGGGACCTGAAACGCATCACCATCTCCTGCACCCAGTCTCCCAGGGAAGTCGATAACACTAAATGTCGAGAGACAGACACAGTTCTGGATGCATCCCCAGGGATGGGGCTTGGGTGATCTCCCACATCCCCCACAATGCGCGGTCTCGGCGATAGCCAGGGAAGACATCGAACCATTTGGTACGTTATGAGCGGCCGTGTCGGAGCGGTATAACGGCTGAGGCAACTCATCATCCACCGTCGCTTCCTCGTACTGGAGCCGAGCGGTTCTAGGCGCTACCGTCTGAAACTGCGAGACCGCTACGGACGCAGGTTCGAAACCTGCTTCGGGCATGGATGTGTGTGATGTCTTTAGGTTAGTTAGGTTTAAGTAGTTCTAAGTTCTATGGGACTGATGACCTAAGAAGTTAAGTCCCATAGTGCTCAGAGCCATTTGGACCATTTGGAACACTGCCCTGGTCGTTATGCACCGTTTCTTATGTCGTTTCGGCGATTTCTGTTTACGCTGTCCCGCCTCTGAGTCCAGCGCAGGGCAGGGAGTGAAGGAGTGAAGGTGGCGTCCTGTTCTTCAACTTCCACCGCAACGTCGTCTTGTCATCACAGCGGTGCATGAATGCCGCCTGGGTCGGCGCTTGATGATGGTGGAGGGTCCTGCAGGAACTGTTGCAGGGGCCTCCAAGGCTTGTACCAACATCGAGGGGTCATCATAGACAGCTCGCCGTCACAACAACGTAATTGGCGTAGAGGTCACTGTCGATGGTCGAATCCGATCGTCAGAGGGCGTCTGCACGAGACGGCGTTTCTGCCATTGCGTACTCACATCCAGAGTAGGTTCCCGGTTGACCGTTCTGAATAATTAACACCCAGTAACCAGCGACCGTGAGATATGAAGATATATGGTGGCGAGCCCGATGTGGACCTGTCGCACCCCTTTACGGACAGGGTAAGTTTCGAAGGTCTTCCATTTATCGGCCGGATAATTGGGGACTGTACCAAAGGGTCGAAGAGCAATGGTAACTAAATACGCTGGGAGCTCAAACACGCGCACATTTTGCATCGCCAGTCCGTCATGTTGAGGTCTTACCACACTCACGTTTCCGTCAGGGTGGGAGACTCGGTAACCTTCTGTCAGGCGGCTGAGAAGTTTGCCCAGGCTTCATCGTCAGTGAACTTGACATGTACAATGCTGGAACGATGGTCAAGTGGATACCAAACAGCTCTTTTAGATCAATGTGTATCACGTCTCCTAAAAATCTCTCTACTTAGTGGGCCTTGGATCTAGAGTACGTTGCGTCAGACTATAGCGTGATCGTGGCTTTCCGACACGAAGAGCCAATGGATGACAACAGACCTGGAAACGAGACACGGAACGGCCGGGAGATCTCCACAGCTACCGAGAGAGACAGAAGTAAAAGGACCATCCGTGGCATTCTGTGCCCTGTTCCACGGGAATACTAAACGAGGTACCCTAGCGCGACTAACTAGCTGTCCTCACTGCTTAGATATGAGGTACTGGCGGATGTAAATCTGTGAGGACGGGTCGTCAGCCGTGCTTGGGTAGCTCGTCTTCTATTTTCACGGAATAGGGGACAGAGTGTTACGGATAAGATACACGAGTCGTAATGGCTACCATTAACACAATACCGTTTTCCTTTGAGCCAGGATCTTTCCCCAAAATTTTTAAGTCCAGCTTTCTCCTCTGAATACGAAAAGATTTTGTAATAAAATAAGAGAAATCAGAGCTCTCACGGAAAGATTTAAGTGTTCGTCTTTTCCGAACACTGTTCAATAGTGGAATGGTAGAGATATAGCTTGAAGATGGCGCGATGAACCCTCTGCCATGCACTTGATACTGAAATGCAGATTACTCATGTTGCTGTAGATGGAGATGAAATCAGTCTGATCTAAAAGTTTTTAAAATTATTGTGTGACAGGTCTAGAGACTTGTAAAATGGCTTCATGTGCTCACGGGCTTGAAAATGTTCCCTGTGTTAGATTTTGCGAATAATAAGTCTGAAAGACAGAGTGGTGTACAAGATTAGTGAATTCTTGTATCATTTGGTGCAGTGTTATTATTTTCCACAGTGACTTTTTTAACGGACTAGCGACGATTTTCATGCAACACCGTGACTGAACAGAGCTTCAAATCTTGTTCGCAAAGTATCCTCTAACACACTGAAGCGCCAAAGAAACTGGTATAGGCAGGTGTACTCAAATACAAAGATATCATAACAAGCAGGATACGGCGCTGCGGTCAGGAAAGCCTGTATAAGACAAGAGTCTGGCACAATTGTTAGATCGGTTACTACTGCTACAATAACAGGTTATCAAGATTTAAGTGAGTTGGAACGTCGTGTTATACTCGGTGCACGAGCGATGGGACACAGCATCTCCGATGTACCGATGAAGTGGGGATTTTCCCGCACGAAAATTTCACGAGTGTACTGTGGATATCAGGAATCCGCTAAAACATCAAATCTACGACATCACTGAGGCCGGAAAAAGATCCTGCAAGAACGGGACCACCTACGCTTCAAGAGAATCGTTCAACGTGACAGAAGTGCAACCCTTTTTTAAGTTGCTGCAGATTTCATTGCTGGGTCATCAACAGGTGCCAGCGTGCGAAAAATTCAATGAAACAACATCGATACGGGCTTTCGGAGTCGGAGGCCCACTCGTGTACCCTTGATAACTGCACGACACAAAGCTTTACGCTTCGCCTAGCCCGTCAACACCGATATTAGACTGGAAGCCTGTTGCCTGGTCAGACGTGTCTCGTTTCAAATTGAACCGAGTGGATGGACGTGAACGGGTATGGAGACAACTTCATGAATCCATGGACCCTGCATGTCAGCAGGCGACTGTTGAAGCAGGTGGAGGCTCTGTAATGGTGTGGGGCGTGTGTAGTTGGGGTGACATGGGACCCCTGACACGTCTAGATACGACTCTGACAGGTAACATGTATTAAGCATCCTATCTGATCACCTGCATCCATTCAAGTCCATTGCGTATTCCGACGGACTTGGGAAATTCCAGCAGGACAATGTGACACCCACGCGGCTATAATTGCTACAGAGTGGCTCCATGAACACTTTTCTGGATTTAAACACTTCCACTGGGCACCAAACTCCCCAGACATGGACATTATCGATCATATCTGGGATGTCTTGTAACGTGCTGTTCAGAAGAGATCTCCACCTCTTCGTAGTCTTACGGATTTATGGACAGCCCTGCAGGATAGATGGTGTCAGTTCCCTCCAGCACTACTTCAGACATTAGTCGAGTCCATATCACGTCACGTTTCGGCTCTTCTGTGTGCTGGGGACCCTATACGATATTAGGCTGCTGTACTAGTCTTTTTGGCTCTTCAGTGTAATTCGAAAACTGAACTGTGGATAAAAAGCAAAGCATACCCATCTGTCATTGCACTCACAGCATATGAGAACGTGTGAAATTAAAAAAAAAATGGTGAACTGTAGCCACTTTGTGGTGAGAACGTTTACCTGCCACTGGCTAGTCGCTTGGTGGGAAATATCAAAAGAATAATAGAGCTGTGCAACGGACATATGGCAACCTCCTAGACTGGTAGCCAACGAACACCGAAGCATTTAATAAACCCTTTCACCAACGAATTATACTGTTTGTACTGTCCCAGCATGCAGCTAACGCAGCTCTTAGCGTTGGCAGCCGGACGGTCTAGAGAAAACAGAGTTGAGAGACGGTGTGGACTTTCATTTCAGCTCATCCTCACACCAGGGCGTCTGCCTCATTCACTAAGTAATGAAGACAAAGGGCAACATTTCCGACCGTGCCAAGTCGCCGTAATATCAGCAGCTCATTCAGAAGGAAGTATCCGTAGTAACAAAGACGTGCCTTTGCCATGGAGCTCCGTCCAAGTTATTGTTCAGAGTGGGACGCAATTAGTCCTCTCCCGTTATCTTTCTCTGCGGGGCGAAGATTAACGGCTGAGCCGGAGTAACAAGGTGCTGGAAGCGAGCCAGGCGTGTTTCTGCAGAATAAAAGCAGGCTTCTGCGGTGTTAGATATAGCGGACGGAGGGCGTCGTGCAGACAGCTGGGGACTTGGTGTAGGTTAGGAGTCCACCTCCTTTCCACTGCGTCGCCTGCATGCCTAGCCAGCACCTGCTGACTTTTAACCACCTGAATATTTTATTCAGCAGCTGCTGCAGTATCGTACCACTGCTCTAGCAAAAAGAAATGACATGAACGGTGTCCATAAATTATCTCCAATACTTAAGACTAGATATTAACAAATGGTTTGCAGTATGTGGTAAGATAACTCAGAAAGATTTTCTTTCCTTCCTTCCAGGTGAACCGCATCATCTTCATCTTTGCCTAGGTGTGGTGTGTCGTCTTCCGGAGCCTTGGCTTTGCTCTGCCGCGATTGGTGCGTTTGCTCTTATATTTCGGAGGGCGCTGCATTCTGGGGAGAGACCTGCGGACGACGAGAGTATCGAGTGCTGCTGCCGGAGTGAGACGGGGAGTTTAGTTCCGGTTTTGTGGCAGCGCAATGTTGCGGGAAAGGTGGTATAACTTCCTGCGAACGCACGTGATTGCTACGAGCGTTTGTACTCGGGACGGAGCAGTGTTCAGCACGGGCTGTGTGATAAGGAAGCTCGGCGTGGCAACTGTTGATGCGACGTGTCCGCGTTGCTATGGCGGAACTGGGGCGATTGACATAACTCGAGTTGGTGCTGGTTGCAACCTGTCACCGAATGCTTGTCTGCCTTCTGGACTAACGGTGAGAATTTCTTCACTTGACGAGTCTCACTCAATTTCTATCTGTGTCATCGGGTGTGTTTTGCTCTAAGGTCGTATACCATGGTGTTCCGCAATTTTAGTAGGGTCAGGTGTGCCCAAAATCCCGATTCAATGATCTGCTATTATATTGTCAAGTGTAACTATCACTAGAGTGTTAACTCGCTGTGCCTTAATAACGGAACCTAAAATATTATCTGTGGTTGAAATTTTATTGTGACCCAAGTGAAATAACGATCTTGTATTTTACTGAGTGGTATTATTATTTAGTACTGGCCGTCACATTTACTAAGTCGAACATTTACGAAGGCGAGTGGGCGTCATTAATAGCTCCTCCCTAGATAGGCGTTATATTTTGAACCATGTGTTTCAATGTTTAGTAATTTTTATTTTATGTGTTATAGAGAGTTGCTGTCATGCCCTACGTGGACGATTCGCCACGTTGGTGAAGTTTCTAGTTGTTCTGCTGGTCTGTACCATATTGCTAAAGCAGGCAGTTCTAGCACAGCTGATTGTAAATTTTTCCTAATGGTGAGGAGCACGGGCTGGTTTTAAGTGCTAACTCCCAACTTCAACCATTCTCAAATATTTGTTACTACTGATATTCAGGCCCTTCAGGCTGAGTGGCGAGTTGGTTATTAATTTTATCTTCTTAGCTTGTTTCATTAAGAAAAAAACCTTTGGTATATGAATTTGTCTTTTGGTCTTTACTGCTCCTTTGGACGAAGTAAATTAACGGTTGGTTTTGCATTCTTGTAGCATTATGAAAACAGCATTTGTGGTTATATGTGATTGGCCCTTCTGGCCGAATGATTAAAGTCATTCCTTTCAGTAACTTATTGTATTGGTCAATAATTAATCAAAAGTGTTGGGTCCCTCACACCGTGATTATCTCCTTATGTTGTGAATGTTCAGCGGTCCTTCAGGCCTGGAGTTTAAAAAAAAGTTTTTTGTGTTTTGTGATATACCAGTGAACAAGTGTTTTTTTTTCATGTTTAATAAAATTACATTGTGTTTGAAACTGTAACCTCATTTGGGTCTACGCTTTCACTCCATGCAGCCTTTGAGCTCTGCTTACCTTACGTTTTGGTTAATTTTTCCCATACCATGACGTTTCAGTAGCTTTGACGCTAAATTGAACTTGAAAACCTGTTAAAATGGTGGACACCTCAGGAGAAATCTTTGTGTGTGACCTGCTTCATACAGACGACGGCCAGTACACAAGTACAATGAAACATTCGAACACGGTATGGAAGGCCCTCATAGTCTCGACCACCTATTCGGGCTTGGCACACGTCATTTTAGAAGACAGGAAGGAAGATGGGATTTAGCGTCCTGTCGACATCGATGTCAGAGATGGAGCACAAGCTCGGGCTGTGTCAAGGATGGGGAACGAAATCGCCTGTGCCCTTTCAATGGAACCATCCTGGCATCTGCCTGGAGCGATATAGGGATATCACGGAAAACCTAAAGCTGGATGGACGGACGCGAGTTTGAACCGTCGTCCTACCGAACGCGAGTCCAGTGTACTAACCACTGTGCCATCTCGCTCTGTTCGGAAAAAGGTAGTGTTTTCCTTAAAAACGGGCAGGGTCGCCCATCTGTTTCAGACGCTAACGTAAACAAGATACGGCAGGCGTTTGCAAGCAGTCCGACGAAATAGGTGGATACAGTGGCCAGAGAGTTGCAACTGAGGCGATCAGTAGTTCACAATGTCTTGCATAAGAGGTTATGGCATACTGCAGTGGATATGCAAGACTGGCACAAACAATGACTTCTTGAAAAAGATTTGTTACTCCAGTGAGGCAATGTTTCTTGTATCCGGAAAATCGTCGTTATGTTTACGTATGAGGTTCACGGCATTCTCATGTCGCATGTGAAATGAAAAAAGACTGTACCAAGGTGGTGGCCGAGCGGTTCTAGGCGCTTCAGTCTGGAACCGCGCGACTGCTATGGCTGCAGGTTCGAAACCTGCCTCGGTCATGGACGTGTGTGATGTCCTTAGGTTAGTACAGCGGCCAGAGAGTTGGAAATGAGGCGATCAACAGTTCACAACGTCTTGCATAAGAGGTTATGGCATACTGCAGTGGATATGCAAGACTGGCACAAACAATGATTTCTTGGAAAAGATATGTTGCTGCAGTTAGGCAACGTTTCTTGTATCCGGAAAATCGTCGTAATGTTTGCGTATGAGGTTCACGGCATTCTCATGTCGGATGTGAAATGAAAAAAGACTGTACCAAGGTGGTGGCCGAGTTCTAGAGAACTGATGACATCAGATGTAAAGTCCCATAGTGCTCAGAGCCATTTGAACCAGTCCCATGGTAAATGTTTGGTCAGCACAATTGGACTGATGCACAATTGCAGCATGGGTACGTTCTTTTTCATCGAGTCTGCCATTAACGGTGGTATTTACGTGTACGTGTTACAAGAGTTTGCTCTGTCACAATCGGAACACCTGCAACCTGATGTCATATTCCAGCAGGATGGCGCAGAGTCCCATTAGCCTCTAAATGACCGTTAATTTCTAGATGAAAAGTTTCTGAGTAGGTGTATTATGTGAAATGGTCCAATTAGATCGCCGCCGCGATTTTCTTACCTCACACCATTACACATCTTCCTATGGGGTTTTGAGATGTACGGGGTGTACTGAACCATATATGAAGAGAAAGTAGATATAGACTACACATTATCCATGCCACTAAGGGTGAAAACATAGGTGAATGAGGAAACAATGTTTTATGAGTTATCACTTGTTGAAAACCAATTGTTAACAGTAGTAAGGCAATGGTGGTCATGGCATACCTTCGATGTCAAATTGATATTAGTCAATTAAACTCCCCATTCCTGAATCCATTGCTCTGCTAAGTGGTTTATGACCCTCTGAGGGATGATTTATGACCCCTGGGGATAAGCAGTCATTCTGAGAAACCCCCAACCCCTAAACCTCGCCCTCATCCCACCCACCCATCTAGGAGAAGGGCACTTGTTCAGTTCTGAGCCTGCTGCCCCCTTAATGGAAATTCCCCAGACCCCCTTCCCTGCCCCACTTCCTGCCTCCCTCCCCCATCACAAAACTGGCTAATGCTCGATTTTGTTTTATTGGGAGAAATTTGGGATTGTGTACCTCATCCATATAGTAAACGGCGTATAGAACGCTAGTGCGACACATTCTTGAGCACTGTTCAAGTGGTTAGGAGATTCAAGTGTTTTGGAACCCCACCAGTTCGGATTAAAGGAAACATCGCAGCAGCTCAGAGGTGCACTGCTACATTTGTTACCGGTACGTTCGATCAGCACGCAAGTATTACGGAGATGCTGCGTGAACTCAGAGGGGGATCCATGGAGGGAGGGTTGCGCAAGGCAGTGTGGCACAGGTTTAGAAAACTGGCATTTGAGGCCGACTGCAGAACGTTTCTGTTGTGTCGTCCGTACACGACACTGCCAGGGCAAAAGCACCACAAGTGCAAAGATGGGAGCTGGTGACAGTGTCATAGAGACTGGCCACTTGCGCGAGTTCCACCAGCGCCACGAGCGGCGCTGAGGATGAAGATATCGACTTCGGCTCGGCCAATTGCCGGCCGACTACAATCCGCCAATGACCCGACAACAACGGACAGAAGCCTACTCGGTAGGCAGAAGAGCAGCTCTCGCCCACTTGGTTATAGATCAGCGTCCAGGGATGACTTAGGCAGAGAACGTCGTTTAGTGAACTCTTGGAAGTGAACGAACAGCTGTTGTAAATTGCATTTGCTACGTACTGTGAAGTCTACCTACGATCATTTGCACTGAGCCATTTGAGAGCCTTTTTGTGTTGTATTACAAGTCGTGTTGAAGTCTTCTTATTCGTCAAGACACAAAAATAAGTAAACCTTTTTAAACCATTTGTGTGACTTTGTTACTAATCGTTGGAGCGTTGTAGAATCTCCGATCTCCTACCCTGTTACTTGACCCTGAGGCATAGCTGTCTAATAGTGGCAGGGAGAATTTGTCTTAGCGGTATACTGCACCAGAAGCCGTTTCACGAACTCACAAACTCATCCTACCGCAATTACAGCGGCAACTCAGCCTCCACAGCAGTAGCGATAAGGCCTTTACAAAACTGGCGACGAGGGTTTACAAAAGATTCTACTGCCGCCAACGTACACTTTGCGCAAGGACTGCGAAGATAACAGGCGAGAAATGAGGGCTTTTAGATAGTGGTTTTTTCCCACGCTCTGTTTGCGAATGGAACAGGAGAGGAAATGATGTAGTGATCTAAGGTACCCCCCACCAAGCAGCGTACAGTAAGTTTGCAAAGAATATTTGTAGATGTGGGCACTGGGGATAACGCATCAGAACTGCAGCAGATGCTATCCAAATTACCGACTATGCGAAACAGAAACGATCGCATTGTGAACCCATTGACAACCCGTAGGCTAGATTAGATACGAAAATGAGGTGATTCTCGTGGGTGTGCAACAATTCAGGAAGTATAACACAAAAAACATAAAACATATGAATATAATACTCAGTACCCAGATCATCTCTCAGGAGATTGTCAAAAATGGTGAACACGTGATAGTAAACTGGTACTCCTAATATCTACAGAATTAATACACTGTTAGAACGAATCACAGTTATGCACTTTTAATAAATTTATCGTAAACAAAATATCTTATTTTGATTGTTGTGGCCCAGTGCTGTCAAAACTGAAATCTAACACACATCTTTACTTAAACTGGTCTAACAGTTCCTGTTTTAAGATATTCGTCTATAGAGTAGGAGGAGTTGCCTATCAAAAAGTCTTTCAGACTCTGTTTAAACTATACTTCATCTGACACCAAGTATTCAATGGTTGCTTGTAATTTATTGAAAGTATGTGTTCCTGAATATTGTACCTCTTTTTTCGACCAGGGAATGTGTTTTTAGGTCATTATGAGGATTGTTCTTATTCCTAGAACTGATACTATTTATTGAGCTATTGGTTGGAAATAGGGATACATTACTTGCAACAAATTTCATTAAGGAATAAATACACTGAGATGCAGTGATTAGAATTCAAAGTTCCTTGGACACGTTTCTACATGTTTTTCTTGAATTTTCACCACAAGTGCATCTTATTACATGCTTTTGCATGCTAAATACTTTTGCTCCATTTGACAAGTTGCCCTAGAATACGATCCTGTATGACATAATTGAATGAAATTAACCAAAATATGCAAGTCCTTATATTTGTATCTCCTATATCTGACATTTTTTGCACTGCAAATACGGACTCCCTTCTTAGGCGCTTCAGCAGTTCTAATACAGGCTCGACATGGACCCCCAAACAGGAGCAATAACGGTCACGAATAAGCACAGAAAATCCGAGAACTAGTGGGTATCTACAAAAGACTGACATCTGCCTTAAATAACTAGAAACACAATGACTCATAACAGCACATCAGCAGTAAAATTAATTCATGAAATTAATTACAATATCGATCTACCGTCATTGAAGGAATTCTACTACCACCATTAATAAAATCTGTTTCAGACCGTTAGACACACAATAAAAACTGGCCTCTCAATAACTGGTAAGAATTTAGGAAACTACTGATTTCAAAATTATACACATGTCTCTCCGACACACTATTAGTTCAGACAGAAACGTAACAGTAATGTTATTACAACTCAGAGAAAAAAATATCCAGAGAAATATTTTATCTACATATATCAATAGTGACTGGCCACCTTAACTCCTTGGTGTGATATAAATACAATAACCACGCGGTTCTTAAACAAGGGCCAGCAAACTGCTTTCAGTGGCGGCTAAACCTTGACAGTAGGGATCTACAACGGAATGTCTCAGCACTCCAGGTCCTTGTAGATGTTAATGATCACACCACATACACCTTAAAACATTACGTATTAAACCAATGAAATCAACACACTGAAGGCCAGACTCAGAAGGAGTAGAGACGTCCGCCCAAGAAAATACAGTCAACCGCAGAGAACCCAGTAGTGGATTCCGACCGCAATTTACGGGTCTAGCAAGGCCCTCACCCTCTTGCTTGTTCGACGAAGCCAGGAGCTGCAGATTCCGATGCCAGCAGACATGAAGCAAGCGGAAAAAACACCAACGGCTTCCCAATAACGTCTCTTTCCACGCCGGCGATATTTGATTGGCTCTGAGCTCTATGGGAGTCAACTGCTGTGGTTATCAGTCCCCTAGAACTTAGAACTACTTAAACCTAACTAACCTAAGGGCATCACACACATGCATGCCCGAGGCAGGATTCGAACCTGCGACCGTAGCGGTCACGCGGTTCCAGACTGAAGTGCCTTTAACCGCACGGCCACAACGGCCGGCTTCGTCGGATCAGTCGCCACAGTTTTTCAGCTACACCATTGGACTGTTATTTGCTTGTGTTATGCAAACTGCTCTCTGTAGGTAAATATTATACTGATTCTAACATTAAGAATTTGGTGCGATTAACGTAGCGTGATATTGCACATTGAACTATAGATAATGAGGTGTAGCAGTGTCATTCGAAAGCATGTTTACCGTTATTGATTATGTTGCTTTATCATTATCCGAGAGACAATCTAAACAAACACGCTGCTTTGTTTCGGACGTAAATGCAACATTGGATGGGTGTACAATTTGAAACTGTATACTGTGTTAGTTATCGAATGTTTGTATCGCACTTTTCGAATGGCAGGCATTCTTACTTGTGAATCTGACAGTAGTTTGCCTCGCTGCTTTAGGAGGTGTGTTTTCTATACGCATTTTATCAGTTCTGTCTTCTTGCAAACTTCTTTCTTTCACTTCTATGCCTGAGTGGTCAGTGCGGCTGACTGATATGCGGGGGACGCAGCTTCGATTCCCGGTGCCGCCAGCGATTCTTTCTTAGTAACAGGACCAGTACAGGGTGCAGATAGCCTTGCTATTCGACCGATTGGTAAGGGCTCCAAGTTCAAGATAACCGACAATGTTCAAGAGAGCAGTGTGCTGACCACATGAACCTCCATACTGCATCTGATGACCCCACTGGCAGAGAATGACATGGCGGTCGGTCGGGTCCGATTGGCCTGTCGGGACCCGAAAGTGGAACTTTACCTTACATTACTTTACAAATACATGAGAGTAATCCATTACTGTGGTTGCGATGTCACTCATCGAAACCGTCTCACAGAGAATCAAGGTTGGTAATGGTATAACAAGTTTCCGTTAGACGCCAATAGCGGTCACGTGGGATCTGGCTGACCCAATGGTACGCGCTCACTGAGCTACGCCTCCAGCTACTGTGGATTACAAGTGCTCTTTGCTGCTGCAATTTAGGGTGGTCGGCGGCAGCCACTCAACACACATTTGGAGTCTCATCACTACAATACCATCATTCGGACTTAGTTAACAGAACCTCATCATTCTTGGTGTTGTAGGGCTTGACTCTGTTTCTTGTTACGTTATCTGTAATGAGTGTTTGTAAGCTTAGAGAAATAAATGCATATGTAGCAACTCCAGTTCTCGTACAGTACATCCTTCATTGGGTCATACACATGGAATTCTGAAGGTGCGAGATCTCCGGGCTGTAGGGTGGATGAGGAAGAACAATCTAATGAAGTTTTATGAGCACCTCTCGGGTGCGTAGACTTGTGTGTGGCCTTGCATTGTCGTGGATATGGAGGGGTTCGTTTTCATTTTTGTGGCTACGAACAAGCTGAAGTCGTTTTTTCAACCTTCCGAGGGCAACACAATACACTTCAGAGTTGGTTGTTGTACCACGAGGGAGAACAGCAAACAGAATAACCCCTTCAGAGTCCCAGACGACCGCCGGAATAACTTTACTGGCAGAGTCTGCGACAATGAATTTTTCCTTCTAAAGAGAGGTGGTGTGGCGATACTCGATGGAATGCCGTTTTGTTTCCGATTTGAAGCGATGAACACATGTTTCTTGAAAGACATCATGTTTCCGCCGGTGACTGTTAAACTTTTTATTTCCACTATAGCAATTTCGGCCTCAGTTTAACAGTCACTGGCGGAAACATGATGTCTTTCAAGAAATTTCACATGACTGTGAATCCCAGTTATGAATAGTTAATTAAACACATGTTTCATCACTGACATGTTCGACAAAAAATTGTCACAATCAGCCTCGTAACACGCTGTCAGTTCCTCAGAGATGGTCCTTCGTTACTCTTCATGGTCTCATGTCAGGCAGTGGGGAACTCAGTGGGCATTTGAGTACCCCAACTGGTGGACGAGGGAGTAAGCACTACCAACAGAGAAGTCTAGTTGTGCAGCGAGGTGTTTGATTGTGATGCGTTGATCATCTCGAATGAGAGTGTCCGCACGTTCCAACACTGCAGGAGTCACAGCCCTATGCGACTGGCCGGCACGGGAGAGATAAGGCAGGTTTGCGCGACCTTGTTGTAATGATGACAGACGCCTCACCCAACGACTCACCGTGGTTTTGTTCACTGTGAGGTCTCCGCACACATTCTGCAAGTGCCTATCAATATCTGCGATGCCCTGGGTTCCCACCGAAAGAAAATGACAATACTCTGCTTGCCATTTTGAAGCATACGTATACTGCCGCCACTTGTCGGAACTTCATGAAACTATAGGAACTGAAGCAGGATATTCCAAGATATCTCATAACAAATTCCGCATTTTTCATGCGAAATTAGTCGAGAAAGAATGGGTTGCATTACTTATTGAACGCCCCTAATACGTACACGGAAGGTACCCGCGAAGAAACCATTGATAATAGAAGAAAATACCGAGCTCATCGACGAAAGGAGGAAATAAAAAAATGTGCAGGCAAATTCAGGAATACAGAAATATAAGCCACTCAGGAATGAAATAAACAAGACTGCAGGGAAGCTAAGGCGAAATGGCTGCTTGAAAAAAGTGAAGAAACCGAAAAAGAGATGATTCTCGGAAGTACTGAAACAGCATATAGATATTTCAGAAGAACCTCCGCTGAAACTGAAAAGCAGAGGAGAGAGCGGATGCGTGGAAAGATTACATTGAAGGACTCTCTGAAGGGGAGGAATCGTCTGATGACGTGATACAACAAGAAAGAAGACTTCACAGGAAGAGATAGGGAATACAGTATTAGAATTATAATTTAAAACAGCTTTGGACTACTTAAGAGCAAATAAGGCTGAAGGGATGTATAACATTCCATTGGAACTTCTGAAATATTTTAGGAGAAGTGGCAGTTAACAGAATAATATCATCCAAGCAATTCCGAAGATAGCAAGATCCTGTATGTGCGAGAATCATCGCTCAGTTTAACATCTCATGTATCCATGTTGATGACAGGAATAATGTACAGAAGAATGGAAGGTCAAGGACGGAAAAAGATGAACGATGATGATGCTTACGAGTCCAGAGTTCAAATAGCTGGTTACATCAAAACAAATCCGCTTGGTTGCAGTAGTAATTAATACGAGTATAACGAAATTTGGTAAGGTTGAATACTGTCGTAAGTAGCCTGTCGTGACCGTCGACTTAACTTGTTGATTTAATGCCTGATCCCGTCTGAACATTCCGGAACTCGGAATGCGCCTGATGTATGCAGATGTGGTTGTTGTTGTGGCCTGCAGTCGAGAGAATGGATTGATGCAGCTCTCCATATTTTTTCATCTCCAAGTAGAAAGGGCGTTCTAAAAGTTTTACACAGTCGTCTACACTTTTTTTATTTTTGCAAGAGGAGAATGAAATTTTTTGTGAACATACTTGGAACATTTAGCTGTACAATGAGCCTACTCAGTGTAGCCGCCATCACCTGTGACGCATCTGGCCCAACGTTCTTTTCATGATGTAAATGCACGTTGGTAAAATTCTGGGGATTGACTTTTACACCATCGCTTGACACAGGAAATAAGGTCTTTCTCACTATCAAATGTTTTACCGCGCAGGTGCGCCTTCAGACGACCAAAGAGGTAAAAATCAGACGGAGCCAAGTCCGGACGATAGAGAGGATGAGGTACAATTTTCCAACCCATTTTCCTGATTTTCTCCTGCGTAATAAGGGCTGTATGGGGTTTGGCATTGTCATGATGCAGGCTGATGAACTGACCCTGAAGCTGTGGTCTGTGGTTCTTGATGGCATAACAAACAGTAACGGTCCCAGTTAATTGTGGTACCAGGTTCCAAAAAGTCAATGAAAATGACACCACACTGATCCCAGAAGAAGTAGTCCATCACCTTTCGGCCTGCTGTTCGTGGAAGTCTTCGTTTCTTTTTCCTAGGGGAACCCGGATGACGCCACTCCATGGATTGGGTTTTGCTCTCAGGTTCGGACAAAAACAACCAAGATTCATCCTGGGTAAAGACGCCGTCAAAACACTGTTTCCACTGTTAAGTAAAGGTCTTCATGAGACCCTCGCACACATTCTTCCTCATCGTTTTCATTTCACTTGTCAGTAATCTAGGAACCCAACATGCACAGACTTTTCTGTACTCTAGTGACTGTACCAGTGATACCACACTACCCAATGACAAACGAGTCTTTTCAGCAAGCTGTCGCGTCGTCACACATCTTGTCATTTTGGATGATTTGATCAATGGTCTCCTTATTCACATCAATCACTGCCTTCGATGGTCTACCGCAACGTGGATTGTCCAGTAGAAAGAAATCACCTTCTTTAAACCTCTGGATACAGCTGCGATCCACTGTGTCCTCCCCATAAACAGGGGCCAACTTCCTGTGAATCGATGTGACAGAGTCATCGCCGGTCATGAAGAGGAACCCCATCACCAAACGTTGTCGCAATCTGACATCTACTTCACTGTCCATTATGACTCACCTGTAAATAAAAGAAAATACTTTTATATACCAACATATACCTAAATGTTCCAATAATGTTCAAAATATTTCATTCTTCTCCTGCAAAAAATAAAAAAATCAGAGACGACTGTGCAAAACTATTTGAATGTCATTTGTAACTACAGCAACCTACATCCTTCTGAATCTGCTTAATGTATTCTTGGTCTCCCTCTACGATTTTTACCCTCCAAGCTGCCCACCAATATTAAATAGTTGATCCCTTGATGCCTCAGAACATGTCCTACCAACCGATAGCTTCTTATAATCAAGTTGTGCCGTAAATTCCTCTTCTCCCCAAATCTATTCAGTACCCCATCATTAGCTACGTGAACTACCCATCGAATCTTCCGCATTCTTCTGTAGCACCACATTTCGAAACCTTCTCTTCTCTACTTGTCCAAACTATTTATCGTCCATATTTCACTTCCATACATGGCTAGGCTCCATACAAATACTTTCAGAAACGACTTCTTGACGCTTAAAGCTATTCTAGATGTTGACAAATTTCTCTTCTTCACAAACGCTTTCCTCGCCATTACCAGGCTATTTTATATCCTTTCTACTTCGACCATCATCAGTTATTTTGCTCCCTAAATAGCAAAACTCATCTATTACTTTAAGTGTCTCATTTCCTAATTTAATTCCCTCAGCATCACCTGATTTAATTCGACTACATTCCATTATCCTCGGTTTGCTTTTGTTGATGTTCATCTTATATTCTCCTTTCAAGACACTGTCAATTCCGTTCAACTGCTGGTAAAGGTTCTTTGCTGTCTCTGACAGAATTACAATGTCATCGTCAGACCTCAAAGTTTTTATGTCTTCTCCATGTATTTCAGTTCTTGCTCCAAATTTTTCTTTTGTTTCCTTTACTGCCTGCTCAAGATACAGATCGAATGACATCTGGGTAGGCTACAACCCTGTCTCACTCCCTTCCCAACCACTGCTGCCCTTTCATGTCCATTGACTCTTATAACTGCCATCTAGTTTCAGTACAAATTGTAAATAGCCTTTCGCTCCCTGTATTTTACCCCTTCGACCTTCAGAACTTGAAAGAGAGTATTCCAGTCAGCATTGTCAAAAGCTTTCTGTAAGTCTAAAAATGCTAGAATCGTAGGTTTGCCTTTACTTAGTCTATCTTCTAAGATAATTCGTAGGGTCAGTATTGCCTCACTTGTTCCAAGATTTCTACGGAATCCTAACTGATCTTCCTCGAGGTCGGATTTACTAGTTTTTCCATTCGTCTGTAAAGAATTCGTGATAGGATTTTGCAGCTGTGACCTATTAAACTAATAGTTGGTAATTTTCACACTTGTCGACACCTGATTTCTTTGGAATTGGAACTATTATATTCTTCATGAAGTTTGAGGGTATTTTGCCCATCCCATACATCTTGCTCGCCAGATGGTAGAGTTTTGTCACTGCTAGCTCTTCCAAGGCTATCAGTAGTTCTAATGGGATGTTGTCTATTCCTGGGGCCTTGTTTCGACTTACGTCTTTCAGTACTCTATCAAATTCTTCACGTAGTATCACATCTCCTATATCTTCATCGACGTCCTTTTCCGTTATACTGCCATCAAGTATATCACCCTTGTATAGACCCTCTACATACTCCTTCAACCTTTCTTCTTTCCCTTCTTTTCTTAGAATTGGTTTTCCATATGAGCTCTTGATGTTCATACAACTTTTTCTCTTTTCTGCATAGATCTCTTTAATTTTCCTGTAGGCAGTGTCTATCTTACCCCTATTGATATTTGCCCCTACATCCTTACATTTGTCCTGTGGCCATCCATGCTTAGCCAATTTTCACTTCCTGTCGACCTCATTTTTGAGACGTTTCTATTCCTTTTTGCCTGCTTCATGTACTGCATTTTTATATTTTCTCCTCTTATCAATTAAATTCAATATCTATTTTGTTATCCCAGGATTTCTACTAGCCCTTGTCCTTTTAGCTACTTGATCCTCTGTTGCCTTCACCATTTCATCTTCCAAAGCTACCCATTCTTCTTCTATTGTCTTTCTTTCCCCCATTCTTGTCAATCTTTCCCTAATGCTCTCTCTGCAGCTCACTACAACCAGTGGTTCTTTCAGTTTATCCAGGTCCTATCTACTTAAATTCCCACGTTTTCGCAATTCCTAAGTTTTAATCTACAGTTCACAACCAACAGATTGTGGTCAGAGTCCACATTCATCTACTACTTTTCCTTCTCTTCCTTTTCCTGCTATCGAATTCCAGTTCTCCATGACTATTAAATTTTTGTCTGCCTTCAGTATTTGAATAATTTCTTTTATTTCATTATACATTTTCCAATCTCTTCGTCACCTGCGGGGTTAGATGGAATAAAAACTTGTAATAAAGTGGTAGGCGTGGTCTTCGTGTCTATCTTGACTACAATAATGCGTTCACTATACTGTTTATAGTAGTTTAAGCGCGCTCCTATTTTTTATTCATTATTAAACCTACTGCTGCAATACCCCTATGTGATTTTGTATTAACCCTGAATTCAAATATGTGATGTAAAAGTTTCACTTGACACGCAACACAGAAAGGCATTCGTCAATTAACCATGGGTGGCAGTCTTCCACAGATTATTAGTGATGCAGGCGGGTACTAACTACAGAAGAGATACAACAATTCCAGATTAGTTCAGTTTATTGCCTCTCATCAGCACACGTATGAGGAATTAAACATAAAGTAGATTTATATATGAAAAGAAGCAAAAGCCGTTAAGAAACATCAGTTGCATGGGTCATGCAATATGAAGGAGGATGTCAATCGGATTTGCAAGAATTGGACGGTACGCACTGCATGAGGAATCTTGCAAAAATTTGTGGACACGATTCACAAAGAGAAAGTCCATGAATAAGAGAAAAAAACTGAAATGCCTGGGATAGCAGCACAAAGCGGATTAGGTGGTGGAAAAAGGCCAAAATGAGTTCCTCAAACAAACTTTATTTATCAACACACAATATTACAATAAGGATGCAAAAGACTCAAAACTTGAATCGACCTCCTCTGATTTACTTTAGACCGGCTGAAGGCCACATTCCAAATCCAAGACATAAGGCTTAACCAAAATTTAAATACAAGGCTCTTCTGGAGGTTTCACCCAAGAATATTTTCTAAATCTTTAATCGGCTGAAGACCTTACCAATTTAATTTTAATGGAACTAGGCTGGAGGTCAGATATTAAGCAATAAGAGGAGTTTCAATCAAAAGGCAGAAGGCCTTATCTTCAAACATTTCATGTAAATTGGGCTGAAGGCCCCATTCAAAAGCACAACAATTTTATGCCTTAAGGGCAAGAGAAGAAGATTAATTTAAGAGATATTAAAACTCGGCTGAAGTTCGCTCACCAACAAATACTTTAACGGTTTAAGGCCTGGAAAGAGTTTCAGT
The DNA here is from genome assembly GCF_021461385.2 of Schistocerca piceifrons. Lineage (NCBI taxonomy): Eukaryota > Metazoa > Arthropoda > Insecta > Orthoptera > Acrididae > Schistocerca > Schistocerca piceifrons. The sequence continues at coordinate 1,019,178,640 of NC_060139.1, read as the reverse complement.
CTAAAAGGCAGAAGGCCTTAACTTCAAACCTCTCCAGTAAAACTCGGCTGAAGGCACCATATAAAAATATAACAATCTCATGCCTTAAGGGCAAGACAAGAACATTAATTTAAGAGATATTGATACTCAGCTGAAAGCCACACATCAACCAAATAACTAAAATCCATACAGGGAAATTACTACATAACACACAAGGAACGGCGCTCAGAAGTTTCCAAGGGTTGACCTGGGATTGTAACACTAACGCCCGTTTAGGTGAGACAGGCAGCCTGTCCAACGACTCCTAAATCTGGAGGCAGCCCAACCGACAGATGACCGACCAATCAGCCAAATCAGTTTCGCTCCACGCAACCAGCAAACGACCACAAGATTTCAGTACATGACAAACAGAATATTGGCACCCGCAACGACCAACAACACCTCAGCTGTCGAACTACAAGCCGCGCTGGACAGCAACAACATGATGAGGAAAATGCACTGCCTAAAATTTCGTCAACGACCAGGGTAGGTAACCGGAACGTCAACGGCCACTAGGCAGAAGATACCGCTGGTGAACTTCCATAACAGGGAATTAATTAAGTAAATTTTCACAGGAAGATGGCTGGAATCTTAAAATGGCTCTGAGAACTACGGGACTTATCATCGGAGGTCATCAGTCCCCTAGAACTTAGAACTACTTAAACCTAACTAACCTAAGGACATCACACACACTCATGCATGAGGAAGGATTCGCGTGGTTCCGGACTGCGCCTAGAACCGCTCGGCCATCGCAACTGGCGGCTGGAATCTTAGCTGACATAAATACAAACATGTTGTTGCTCCTGGGAATATCCCAAAAGCGAAAACCAGGATCAAACGAAGAAATGTAAACAGTTGAGGCTCGATAGTAAGTTAAGTGAGGACTCAACTTTCATGTCCAAGATCGTTGGGCGACGAACTTCGTAGTACTCGCAAGCAGCACCTCACACTCGAACCGCGCATGCTCGCCGCTAGCTGCTCCAGTCTGACTGCGCGACAGGAGACTTGCTTGCTGCTCCATACCATCCGACCGACTGGACTGCTGGTCCGTCCGTGACTGCTGCTCCCTCGGGACTGCAATGCTGGTGAGTCGACCACTCACTGACCACCCGACACACGACGAACTGGAAATACTAACGGTCGCTCCAGAGATGGTACGAAAGTAGGCTTATCTATTCGCGCTGCTGCTGCCAGTCACTAGCAAGTTAGGCGGGAAGTTAGTGACCCCAGTAAATGGAATAAGAAAACGAGGCGGCACTACCGTAATAGAAGATAACAAACAATTAACGGGATGAACATTAGCCATGCATGGCCCAAAAATAATAAATCATTGGTGTGGAACTGACTAAACAGCTCACACAAGATCAGAAAGTTTGCTGGTAACCCATCAGCAAGGAGCCAGCCTGTTGCTCAGTTCCCTTGTCGAAGAAACTTAAAATACAACCGACATGGCGGTTGTACAACACAAGAGGAACGTGTCATGACGTGGGACTCGCCACCTGTGGAGCCAGACATTCACCTCCCACATGTCGATAGCCGCGACCGGCCTCATAATTTCCTTTCCAAAGACTTAGAAACGTAACGAATTGGGTGCTCTCACAAGACAACGGAAGCCTCTCCACTGGCAGTGCTCAAGCGGGCCCGTCTATCCGGTGTCGACCCGGGATGAAGCGATGGCTGTTCTCATGTTTTCCTCTCCCTTTACAAGTTTAACTACAAAGCGGCAACTTATTTGGGTTAGTAAAGATTTTAAAAAATACTCATCCATTGCTTCTACACGAAAATACGTGTAAATTATTTGCAGAAGATGGGGATCCAGTATTGGAACCAGAATTTAAAAAAGCTTTTGAATACTTAAAATTGAATAAGACAATAGGGATAGATAACATCCCATCAGAATTTCTAAAATCATTGGGGGAAGTGGCAACAAAAGGACTGTTCACGTTGATATGTAGAACGTATGAGACTGCCGGTATGCCACAATAATTTCGGAAAACATTATCCACACAGTTTCGAAGATTGCAAGAGCCGACAAGTGCGGGAAGCACCGCGCAAGCAGCTTAACAGGTCGTGCAACCAGCTTGCTGAACAGATTAATATACAGAAGAATGGGAAACAAAGGTAAGGATGTGTTAGAGGACGATTAGTTTGGCTTTAGGAAAGGTAAAGGCACCAGAGAGGCAATTCTGACTTTGCGGTTGATAATAGAAGTATGAGTAAAGAAAAGTCAAGACACGTTCATAGGATTTGTCGACATGGAAAAAGCGCTCGATACTTTAAAATGGTGAAAGATGTTCGTAATTTTGCAAGTAAGCTATAGAAAAAGAAGGGTAATATAGAATATGTACAAGAGCCAAGAGGGAACAGCAAGAGTGGAAGATCAAGTGCTGAGATTATAAACGGTGTAAGATAGGGATGTAGTCTCTTGCCGACACTGTTCGATCCTTATATCGAGGAAGCAATGACGGAAATAAAAGACAGGTTGAAGAGTGGAATTAAACTTCACGGTGAAAGGATCTCAAAGATAACGTTCGCTAATGAAATTGCTGTTCTCAGTGAAAGTGAAGAAGAGTGACAGGATCTGCTGAATCCAATGAACTGCCTAATGAGCATAGCATGTGGATTGAGAGTAAATAGTTATACCTCGAAGTAGATGAAGTTAAGGAATTCTGCTACGTAGGCAACAAACTAACCCATTACAGACAGAGCAAGGAGGATATAAACAGCAAAATAGCACTGGCAAAATGGGCATGCCTATCCAAGAGATTTATATTAGTATCAAATATAGGCTTTAATTTGAAGCATAAATTTCTGAGAATGTAGGTGTGAAGCACAGCTCTCTACATTAGTGAAACATGGACTGTGGGAAAACCGGAACAGAAGAGAAGCGAAGTGCTTGAAATGTGGTGCTAAAGACGAGTGTTGAAAATTAGATGGACTTACAATGCAATATGTGGAAAACAGTGACAAGAAGAAGGGACAGGATGATATGACATCTTTTAAGGCATCAAGAAATAACTTCTACGGTGCTAGAGGAAGTTGTAGAGGGTAAATATCTTAGAGGAAGACAGACTGAAATAAATCCGGTAACCGGTCAGAAGACCAATGACTAAAAAACAAAAAAGGAAAGTATGTGGAAGGTCTTATTTTAGGTACAGTTTGAGTTCGATAATCAATTTTTCCATCGGGATGGGACAAATTAGTACCAAAAGGACCATTTAATGTTAATGGTTCCTCTACAGTTGTAACATGTGTTTCCTGCATCCAAACCTGAGCTTTAACGCTACCTCCCCTAGTGTGTCAAAGGATCTGCCAAGTTGTTCTTTGCGGAAATCTGCTGCTTGCTGCAGATGCCTAGATTCATCTGTCCTAAGCCTTACGTGTTTCTTTCGTTTCATAAAACCATACTGAAACCAGCTTCCATTTTTGTCTCATTGAACAACTGCTTTATTTGCAGTTGATCTGTATATTTGCAAACAAGATTTAAGAAATCTTAACAAGTAGGTAATTTTGATAAGATAACACTATACTCTTTCCTGTTCAGCGCTGAATGTTCTCATAAAGGAGGTATTAACTCTTAAAATAGGTTTTATGACCACCTATTTTTCTTGTAAAGCGTGAGTACTCCTTGGAATTGAATATAGCGCACTCACTTCACTGATTGTTGTTTCAAGACCTTTGATATTTTATACGGCTCTCTTTGTGTTAGTTTCATCCCACTCATGTCCTGACTCCTCCATCAGTGACTGTTATAGAAAAACAATGAGAACATCTTGTTATGTAATCTGTTTCGTGCAGCTCAAATCGAAATTGCAGTGTCAGATACAACCCGAACATGCTGTGATGTAACTAATGTGCGGGAAAAAATGAGATGAAAATCGTAATGACGAATGGTACAAGGGCTGACGATGAAAAAAAATTTTTACTGACAGTCTGTAATTGCGTTGCATAAAGATGTACAGAGCACGTTAAGATGTTACATCACTGAAGAGGTCAAAGGATTCTTATTTAAACTGAAAATTTTTAGTCTTCTGTTATCTTCTGACATCTGTTTCGTGTCCTCTTGTATTTTACTGAAATATGTCTCAAGGAAGTCGAAACACTCTTTGAGAGTTATTTAAAAGGCAGTATGCAAATTCCGACCAGCGACGGAAGAGGAGGAAGCACAACTAAAATGTCCGATCCCCGTCCATTAGGATTACACACGGCATAAAATCATTACTGGGAGAACGGTAAAAACTACAACCTCCAGAGATAAGGAAAATTTCTAGAAGGTAATTTTTGTTGGACACCAGTTATAACATCAACTACGCAACGTATGAAAATACATCAAAGAATGTTAAATCAAACCCTGAAAACGCTTTTAAAATATACATATTTTATTTTCTTATAATAGTAATCTTCCCTGAGAGGAAAGCCGTTTCTTTCTCTCTGCATACAATGTTAATAATACTACAATACCGCTGTAGTAGTTTAACATTCCCGTTGTCATTTCTTGGGCTGGAGACTGTGACAACCTGCAATACAAGGAATAATATCAGTTGTATCTAAACGCACAATACAAATATAGATTACTCACCTGCAAACAAAGCACATCACTCCAAAGTTAATTTCGTATTCCGAAAATCTCACTACGAACTGATAACTTGTCACCACTTTGAAACATACAACTGTTTTGCTTCAAAATGGCGTGAATGGTCTTGCTCCTCCATAGTTCACACTGCGGTTGTACGACAGGTGCCACTGTCACCAGAGCTTAGAAACACATATTGTGCGATAGATACACAATACGCAATTCAATCTACTCGACTTTCCCCTGTATGATTTTACTCTGAGCTGTCTACCATTGGTTTCAAATTCCCCTCACTCCCTCTGTCTTGCCCCAAGTCAATCACTCTGTTTACATTCTGAAACGACACTCTTAGGTTGAGTGTTGATACCTTCTGACCAAAAACGTGTGCCGCTTGGTTTATCGTAAACGCTTGGGCTGTGCTGCGCAAATTACTTCCTTTTTCGTGCACGACAGCGTCTTGATTGTCATGCCACACTCCTTCCGAGTTTCTAAAGAGACATTTTGCACCCCGAAATGAGATTTCCCGTTATGAGCACGTTTGACATTCATTTCAGAACAAAATCCCTGTAGTTTTAAAGCATCTTTACTCGGAGATTAAAACTCAGATGTAAGCACAGCACAGCGCTACCGTTTCATTAAAACCTTTTCACCTTTAACCAAAGCACGCCTGTTCTGCTCCTTTTCTCCTCTAATCTAATCGCTTCGAGCGAAAGAGCCGGATTAGCGAGCGCTGCAGGCCGCAATTAAATCTAGACGTGTTGGTCTTTCTCCGATCGACTGAGGGCGTCGCCACTTCACCACGTGCCATGAACTGCTGTCAGCAAATACCGTTGTGCAATTACTCGTTTACCCACGTCGCACGCCTCTCATGTGGAGCGCCTGACATCAGAATCTTTCACACTGGAGCTAACCGGCAGTGCGGGTACGCAGTTCTAATCCTTTTTCTTACTGTCGAATTGACCTGTCATGATCTCGATAGTTCATTTTGTTCTCTTTGTAAGGACTTGCCATTGTTTTCAATATTCCGTCAGGTCGTCGCCATGTTGTTGCTTCTGTTCTTCTGCCCACGTTATTCCGGTCTTTCCAGTTCTGCTTTCGACTTGAAACCCTTCAAAACTTTGTATCCTCTTTCGAAACATGTTCTGTTGTAATATGAAGGCTACCGGTTGTGGGACATCACAAGTTCTTACTGAGCTTCTTTAATCCTCATTGTTGCGATTTTCTTGTTCCAGACGTAATCAAATGTTTGTTTCGTGCAGGTTTCCATGAAATATCAGCCACCTTTTCCTCATGATCTCCGAGATTCGCTCCACATTTTGTTGCTCCAAAGTTTCCTGTCGGTCTCGGTTCAAAATGGTTGAAATGGCTCTGAGCACTATGGGACTTAACTTCTGAGGTCATCAGTCCCCTAGAACTTAGAAGTACTTAAACCTAACTAACCTAAGGACATCACACACATCCATGCCCGAGGGAGGATTCGAACCTTCGACCGTAGCGGTCGCGCGGTTCCAGACTGTAGCGCCTAGAACCACTTGGCTACAATGGCCGGTAGTCGGTCTCGGTCTGGATTGCATCACTGATCTTCCGTAGAATTTTCTTGATGCACCACACAGTGATTCCCGTCTATCGACTTTTGTGATTTTTGCACTCTCACTGTCAACTAAATCTTTAAATTCTTCCTGTGTGGAATTGTAATGACATTTCATAGGAAATCTGCAGCACCTGTTGATCATGTGATGGCATAACATATATTAAGAATTCTCATCCCTCTCTTTTGTCATTGCCATTGATTTTTGAAGACGTGTGACAATATATCGTTGGACTGCCTCTTTCCTTCGCAATAAGCCAATCTATCTGTGAACATCCTTTATACCATAGACAAATAGAGAACCACAAACAGCGTTGATACCACGACTCTGCCTAACTGAAGGGAGCTGTGCTGACTGACAAAATGCCACATAGCAATACCAAATAAAATGCCTCGCTGTACGGGAAACTTCCAAGAAGGACCGAACGAAGCTGTGACAGGCTGCGCATCAGCCCACATGCAGCCCCCAAATCTGGCCCACGTGTGGGTTGCCAGGCTGGGGCCGGCCCTGCTTTAGTCACTCCACTTGTAACTTTAGTGCTTGCTACTGATTTCAGGTTCGAACTATGGTACCGCAAGTGACGTCAGACACCTTGAGTATCCATGGGGTTCCCTCACCACCATTCACCCTCCCCTTTGGCACTCCCAGTTCATTTCCTCGTTTCCTCTGCTTACCCTCTCTCCCTTAACCCGATAAGCAGCAGTACAATGAAGAGCAAAAGAAACTAGTACACTTGCGTAATATCGCATAAGGCCCCCGCAACACGACGTGGGATGGACTCGACTAATGTCTGAAGTAACGCTGGAGAGAACTGACCCCATTAATCATGCAGGGCTGTCCATAAATCCGTACGAGGGGTTGTAGAGCTCTTCTGAACAGCACTTTGCAAGCCATCACAGGTACGCTCCCTAATATTCATTTTTGGTGACTTTGGTAGCGTGCGGAAGTGCTTCAACTCGGAAGAGAGTTTCTGGAGCCACTCTGTAGTAATTCTGGACGTGTGGGGTGTCGTATTGTCCTGCTGGAATCGCCCAAGTCCGTCGGAATGCACAATGGACATGAGTGGATGCAGGTGATCACACAGGATGATCGCGTACGTGTCACCTGTCAGAGTCGTATCTTAACGTATTATCGGTTTCATTTCTTTCGAACTGCACACGCCCCACACCATTACAGAACCTCCACTCATTTGGATAGTCGCCTTCTGATATGCACAGTCCATGGATTCATTAAGTTGTCTCCATACCCGTACAGGTCCATCCGCTCCGTACAATTTGAAACGAGACTCTTCCGACTAGGAAACATATTTACAACCATCAACAGTCCAATGTCAGTGTTGACGGGCCCAGGCGAGGCGTAAAGCTTTGTGCAGTGCAGTCATCAAGGGTACACGAGTGGGCCTTCGGCTCCAAAAGCAAATCTGCGGCACCTATTGAGCATGTGACGAGCCGCGCGGGATTAGCCAAGCGGTCTAGGGCGCTGCAGTCATGGATTGTGCGGCTGGTCCGGGCGGAGGTTCGAGTCCTCCCTTGTTTCGTTGAATGATTCACACGCTGACACTTGGTTATAGCCGGAATTTAAATCTGTAGCAGTTTCCGGAAAGGCTACACGCCTGTCACGTTGAACGATTCTCTTCGGTCGTCGTTAGTCCCATTCTTGCAGGATCTTTTTCCAGCCGCAACGATGCCGGAGACTTGATGTTTTTCTGGCTTCCTGATATTCACCGTACACTCGTGAAATGGTCATACGGAAAAATCCCCACTTAATCGCTACCAAGGAGATGCTGTGTCCCATCGCTCGTGAACCGACTATAACACCATGTTCATACTCACTTAAATCTTGATAACCTACCATTGTAGCAGCAATAACAGATCGAACAACTCCGCAAGACACTTGTTGCCTTATATATGCGTTGCCGACCGCAGCGTCGTATTCTGCCTGTTTACATATCTCTCTGTTTGAATACGCATGTCTACATCAATTTCTTTGGCGCTTCAGTGTATTTACCTCGGTTTCCTAGTCTTTCTGCAATTTTTGTTACTACGTTCTATTACTGTTTAATGAATTGACTTAAACGGTTCTGATTATACTATAGATTTTGTTCATTTCTTTGAATTTTTCTTATACTTTGGATGAATATGATCTTCTGCGCATGTTCTGCGTGCAAAATCTCATTTATAAATATTTCTCCGGAAATCACGTAGTCTGCAGAAATCTTCCTCTACAGACGATCTTGTCAAAGTATTTCACTTCCTCTAATGGCTCTCCAGCAGTGTGTTTCTTACAACCATAACCCTAGTTTTGCTCCTCTCTCATCACCTTCCACTAGCCCTTACAAGTTTATAATCCTACGTCATTACCTTCCAACACTTTTCGTGTCTCAAATGCGTTTACTTATTGAACTTAATTTGATTAGGTCATTCAAATCATGTTTCGCAGGAGCAAGGCTTTAGAGTTTGCATCAAAGTTTAGTTACAACATTATAAAGAACAAGAAATATTACAGAAATGTTCGACAGGTAAGTCGAAATAAATCCTATACAGTAGACGAGAGTCCATCAGAATTATTGAGATGCTTCAGCAATCCATCCATGACAAAACTGTTCAACTTGTGTGCGAGATACACTGATAAGGCAAAATAACATGTCCGCTGCCCACCACAACGTTGGATGCCGTCTGGTGGCATTGGGAGCTCGTGACGCGGTAACAGCCGTATATAAGCGGAGCAGACACTCACGAAAGATCACGCTAGGCAATATATGGGCTGCAGATGGGAAAATCCATTGAGATGAGCGATTCTGACAAAGGGAAAATTATTATTATGCGAAGCCTGTGAACGAGTTTCTCGAAAACGGCGTGAGGATCTACGACTCTTCACTGAACATGGGGTTCGGAAGCTTGTCTGCTCTATACATCGAGTTAGATGATAATCATTGGCATCTTTGACGAAAGAGCACAATGCCGGTGCACGCAGAACTGTTTTGGTGCACAGCGTTCATCGTAAATTGTTGAACATGGAGCTTCACAGCAGACCACCCCTACGTGTTCACATACTGACCCAGTGACAGTACGACTGCGACGGGCACGAGACATCGGGGTTCGATCGTCGATCAGTGGAAATGTGTCGACTCTTCTAGTGAATTACATTTTTGTTACACTAGGTCGCTGGTCGTCTCCATAGAGGCCGTCACTGAAATGAACGGCGGCTCGAAACCTGTAGCGCGCCACGGACGCTGGTTAGTTGGAGCATTACTACGCTATGGTAGCCATTCCTTTGCATGGAACCTATGGTAGTAATCGAAGACACGATGACAGTTGCGAAACACCCGCATCCCTTCATGCTTGATATCTTCCCCAACGGCGATGTCATCTTTCAGCAGTTTAATTGTCTGTGTCTCGGAGCCATAACAGTGCCACAGTGGTTTGAGTAGCGTGAACTCAAATTGATGTCTCGGCGACCAAATTCCCCTGATGTTAAACCTTTGGAACCCATCGCTGTCGCTATCGAGTGGCATCAACTCGTACGCAGATCAGTGGTCCGTTATTGCGCGAATTACATGACCTGTGAGTAGACATCTAATGTCATATACATCCACAGAGTTACCAAAAAATTGTCGTATCCCTGATACACAGAATCAGTGATGTTTTTAATAACTCTTCCGACAACCTGACGATAATTTTTATTATTTCCAGAATCACCCTAAGCATTTCGACACTGCGTCATTTTCAAAGCCTACTAAATAAAACACAACATTGGTATCAGAAGATCCGAAAATACATTTCACCACCGATGAGAGACAGAGAATAAAGAATAAGATATGGCTCTCTAGTTTACCAGTGATAAGTCACTCACATAAAATTGTTCATTAGATACACAGTAGCCGCGCAGGATTAGCCGAGCGGTCTATGGCGCTACAGTCACGGACTGTGCAGCTGGTCCCAGCGGAGGTTCGAGTCCTCCCTCGGGAATGGGTGAGTGTGTTTGTCCATAGGATAATTTAGGTTAAGTAGTGTGTAAGCTTAGGGACTGATGACCTTAGCAGTTAAGTCCCATAAGATTTCACACACAAAAAGATACACAATATCTCCTCAACATCCTCAATCACGAGTCAAATGCAAACTAAAAAAGAAAGAAAAGGTCGTGTGACTAGGGTCTCCCGTCGGGGAGAATATATCCGACCCAGCCGGAAATCGAACCGCGGCCCTGAGGATTGACAGTCTGTCGCGCTGACCACTTTTTTTTCTTCACTTTGTTCGATATTGTTCGTTCCGTTTGGCCTTAGCGGACGTGACAAGACATCCGTTCAAGTTGATCGTTGATTCTTTGACTCAGTTTTTCTTTTTTTTTTTATTACAGAGCACGCATCCCTCTGACCGAACACGCTGAGCTACCGTGCCGGCTGACCACTCAGCTACCGAGGGCGGACAAGTGCAAACTGCTACCAAGGGACAAACTGGCAGACAAGTGAATTAAACCTCTAGGCGGCGCTGGATAAATTTGTTTGTTTACAACTGCATTTCCATCATTACATCGTATGAAGCGATGTCATCAGTGAACAGTTCATGGAAATCACTTTACAATATTTTACAAAAGTATTTATTTACGAAACAATGTGTAACAGATCTTTTGAATGGTTGAAAATAAACCCGTTGGAAGAGTACGCTGAGAGGCGCAAGGGTACACGAGGCTGTCTGTTAACAAACAATTTCTTTTTCTCTTTTAATACAACACACAGCGTATAAATTACTAGCATCAATAACAGTTTATAAATGCCATTTTATAATCATTCACAACGTCTAGAAATACTAGCTGAGGCATGCAGCATTCACGTATGAGGAACAGTTGGCGCCCGTGCACTGCTATTTACGCCATTGGGAGCAAATGCATCTATACAGGAAATGCAAACAATTTGAAATGCGCAACCTTGGAACCCCACACATCAAATCCATCAATAGTATATGACAACCATCCATATTGCCCTATCGATACTCCTTAAGTCCTAAACATCAGTTTAACTTAGGCACCATCCAAACTACAGTCATGTGAAAACCAATGCGGTATTACTGTTAATGGTATACTAGCAATTGTGCTACTTTACATAACTTGTTCTCATTTATTTTTGTTACATGTCATCTAATGAACAATTCTGTATGACTGACACAACACTGGTAAGCTAAACAGCCATATTCTACTCATTATGTTTTGTTTTAATCAGTGACGAAATGATACCTGGCCCGTATTGCATTTTACAGCCTTCGAAAATGACGGAATGTCGAAACCCGTAAGGGAAATAACAAAAAGTGTGGTCAGGATATCAGAAAAACTGTTACAGTGCATGCAAATGACCGCTTCGCCTCTTAGCATTTTCGTGGAAATTGCAGCTTATCTACAATTTCTACGAAAATTAGTCTGCAGCTATAAAGCTCCTAGAAAATGAAAGGGAAACAACAGCTGAGAAGGAAGTGATAGATGCTGGTAGCCTCTCCCCGATCTTATTACATTCAGCTGTAAGTAAAGGAAATCAAGGAGAAATTTTTAAAGGCAATTACAGTTCAGGGAGAAGAAACAAAAGTATTAGCGGTTTGGCGATGATACTGTAATTCTGTCAGAGACGGCAAAAGACTTGCTTGCGAGATCCATTGAGAGGATGTATATTATCCTGAAAAGAGCTTATAGGAAGAACACCAACAAAAGTAAAACAAGAGTGATGGAATGTAGTCGAATGTAATTAGACGACGCTGTCGAAATAAGACACTAAAGGAAGCAATTGCCTTTTAGTATTTGGGCAGCAAAATAACTGAAAATTGCAGAACTAGAGATGATACAGAAAACAGACTGGCTGTAGTAAGAGAAGCATTACTGGACTATTTGTTAATATCAAATATACATTTAAGCGTTAGGAAATCTTGTCCTTAAGTATTTGCCTCGAATGTACACTTACAAGAAAATGAAAATTGGCAATTGACAATTGAAGAGATTAGAAGTTCTTCAGATGGGATGCTACAGAGAATGCTGAAGATCAAACGAGTACATAGGATAACTAAAGCGGTGGTACTGAAGCAAATTATGGAGAAGAAGTGTAGTAATGAATTCACTGTCATACGTGCTTGTTTCTTGCAGTTGCATGCGATCTAGTTGTCTGAACGCCAGCTGTTATGAGTTATACATATATATCTGTACCTATAGAATTTTCTTTTAACTTTGTTGACTGTTGATAAGAAGTAATTACTAACTTTTTTGCACAGCTCTGGTAGATAGCGAAGAGTCTGATTCTCAGACAATATAGGTGTAATATATTAAGCACCCGCACTCTGATCTCATGGCTCTTTCACAATTGCGTCTGACATATTTCTAATCTCTTGGTGTATGAGCTCTTTCAGCCCTTCTAATAAGATAAGCATTTTACAGTAACGTTTGTTGTAAAATGCTGTTACCGGGCGCTGACTGTTCGTATTACGATACTGCTGTCGTTTCTTCCAGTATGATGTTATAACAGCATTAGTTATCCAAATCGGTTGCGTCTTCGTATCGTACAACTGCCTGCAATTTGTAATGGGAAACAGCTACAAAAGAAGGGTTTGAAGAACTGTATTATATTTGTCGTTCAAGTCGTCTGTACTGTACATTTCTTACTAAGTTAACAACTCGAGGCTTACATTAAATGTCTGCACTGCAAGTGGACTCGTATTTCTAAATATTTTGTTTATTGCTTTTGGTTCTGCCTCTGCCTTGATCCTTTCAGTATTACTATCTATGCATCATGATTTCAAAGGCCGTTGCCATTTTTTCTCACAATGTGTCCGTCAACTAGAGAACGGTCTCTGAAGATATTTCTTTGATCGTGCTGCTGGTTTCCTGATATCTGGTTGGAAAGTGTATTGCGTGCACCTCGTAGTAATATTCAAGTAAACTCATTAACATTCTCTTCTCTGGAAGATCAGTCAGAATGTTTATATTTAAATCTCCGCAAAAAATCAACCACATATCTTTTCGAAAAATGTAGCTTTTCTCTCTGATGTTTAATTATGTATTTACCTGAAGATATACGTTTTATTCCACGATAACGGCAGTGATCTAAAAATAAAGGACTAACTACAGCTGATTGACATACTAATACGCAAGAGGACTTCAAATGTTTGATAATTACAATGTTTTGATATGTCAAATCTCTTGAAAGAGACATCAAATTTGGCATAAATGGCCCCTACTCCCTCCTGCAACGAACTCCTTTCATAGAAATCTGGTAAGATGTACCCCTCTAGGCGCTTCAGTCTGGAGCCGCGCGACCGCTACGGTCGCAGGTTCGAATCCTGCCTCGAGCATGGATGTTTGTGATGTCCTTGGGTTAGTTAGGTTTAAGTAGTTCTAAGTACTAGGGGACTGATGACCTGAGGTGTTAAGTCCCATAGTGCTCAGAGCCATTTGAACCATTTGTACCCCTCCAAAGTAAGCATTGGTATTCTTCGCGTTTTGCATAACGCTCTGAGATACAAATAATGTATCTGTAGAGATCTACAAGCATTTGATCTATTTACCTTTAATGCCTCTCATATTTTGAAAAATAAGCTTACTCCACCTTCTGATCTTCATTCTCCATTTATTGGAATTTTTCTTCTAAAATTAAAGGAATCTTCCTTAAGCTGGGATACGTACTATCTGACTTCATCCTAAAAAAGGTAAAGCCTTTGTAAAAGTTATCACCGGAATTTGATCCTGAGTAAACCCAGCTGCACCTACATACTGTCACTTGTAAGTCTTACCAACTATCCCTCCTGAATTACATTTCAGGGCTAGTCTAGTTTAGCCTATTGGTTGTCTCAAATGGCATACCGGAATATTCGCCTTGTCATCCGTCACCAGCGCATTTCAACTCTTTTCACAGCGCTATCGATATAGGACTGAACGTAACTCCAGAACAACTGTACAAAACTAACATTGGTTGTCCGAGTTTGTTTCCTATCCTGTCCAAGTCACCGTCGATATCATAAACCCAGTCTTTGCGAAGGCTGTTCCCGGTCCCTCCTACTACCAGTACCCGACCTTCTTTCGTAAAATACTTAGAAAAAGCCCTTAAGTCTTCTTATTTTCCTTCTTGTTCTTCTTCATCATCATCATGATCTTCTTCTTCTTCTTCTGCGCTTGACTTATTAGGCACTTGTGCCTGTTCCGTCTTCCCTTTTCACTGCCGCATCGTTCTGGGTCGCCCTATGTCCCTTCTTACTCTTGTCTGGTACAGCATGGCCTTCCGTGGGATTCTCCCTGCACTCATTCTTTGTTGGTGATACTGCCATGACGTTTTATTTTCTTCAACCTACACATTAATATTACGAGGGTTGACTGAAAAGTAATGCCTCCACCTTCGTAACCCTTCAGCACTTGGCAGCATTGGTATGCGGCAGGTACTGGCTTGTTCAGTAGCCTCTTCTCTAGCGCTCCAGTTGACGGGAAGTCTTAGCATTGAACGGTTATGTTGTTACAGTGTAAAGTATGGAACCCCGAGCAGACGGTCGGTCAACGCGATTTAAGCAACGTGAAGTCATTGAATTTTTGACAGCAGGGGATTCATCAGAGAATGAAAGCATTTTATGGTGACTGTGTTGATGTGAGTACTGTGCGTCGGTGGGCGGGTAAGTTTAAAGATGTTGAGGCGGGACCATCTGATTTGCGTGACAGAGTTGGACGTCCTGTGACAGCAACCATAGAGTTTCACAAGCAAAATGTTGACAGATTGATTCAGGACGATCGTCGTATCACTCAGAGAGAAACTGCAATTACAATCGGCATTTCAGAAGAACGTATAGGTCACATTATTGCTTTGCTCGGCAAACCACACACTTCAGGTGCCACCACAGCAGAACTTCAGAGACTGAATATCACCACCGTACGGATCCTCCATATAGTCCAGATTTACCACCGTCTTACTTCCATCTGTTCCCGATAATGAAAGACGATCTCTGCAGACATCATTATGCTTCTGATGAAGACGTTGAGAGAAGTGTGAGACTGTGGTTGCGGGAACAGAGTGTCGACTTCTTCCGAGACGGCTTTATCGTTGGCAGAAATGTATCCAATTAGCTGGTGATTATGTGGAAAAGTGAATATTGGTAATTAAAGACCACATTCTATGGATTATTTCTGCGTTATATTTATTAAAATATTCCCATCCAAACCCAGTTAACGAAGGTGGAGGCATTACTTTTCACTCAACACTCCTACAAATATCTGTTTCATTCCTTCGGTCTTATCTCATAACACCTCTCACTTTTCTAAAGAATCTCCTTTCTGCTGCCTGTTGGTTAGTTTTATCGCGTTTTTTAGGTAGCCACGACTCACTTTCATACAACAACACAGGTATAGCCATGGTTTAATAAAATTTTAATTAATTGCTTCCTTCCATATTTTGTTCAGCAATGTTTTGTTTATCATTCCGCATACTGATTGAAACCTGTTAATCGTATTTCCTTATGTCCTTGTCCATATCACAGCTTACGTCATAGACTAAAAAATTAAAGTTGGTGACCTGCTCAGGTGGTATATTACGTATTATTATTTTTGGGCGGGAAGGTATTCCTCGCAATGGACCATGACTTTAGTTTTCTTTCTTGATATTCGAATTTTGTGTTCTCTTTTCCCTAATTTATATATTTCTTCCGGCATCTTATTGAGCACGCCACCTCGTTTAAAAACACTGAAGACTCGGTACTGCTTTCACATGTCTCATGAAACTGTGGTCCAACACTGCGCCCGTGACTGTTGCCTATCGGCAGAATTTTTTTTTTAATTTTCATTTCCAACTTAGGATTCCAAAAAACATTGGATGTCCTGTGCAAATTACCTGCTCCTACAAGTGCTACAAGCATGTCTCTACACTACTAACAGCGAGCTGAACCTGTTAGCAAAATTCAAAATGAAACTCCGTTACTAGATAGAAAAATACATCCGTGGTAAAGTTGTGCCAAAATGAAAGCATCGGAGCGCATTCTCTTCCTAACAACCTTGCTACCAACTGCCAGTTTCCAGCTTCCCCCAACCCCTCCCGCCGTTATCTCTCCAGTTCCTGACTAGCAGCCTCTAAATGTGCCTGAAGAGCACGTATTCTAGCTGCAAGCTCCACTGTTATTCTTTTTCTGCTTTGTGTCCTGTAGTTCCTGGAAATGGCCTCGCTGGATTCCCCACAAGCTACCCCGCAAAATTCACCTTTCTGAAACCACTTGCTACACAATTCACAGCTTACCGCACAACAGACTTCCCATCGGCAATTCAAGCACTTCTCAGTCATGGTCATGCTTTTCAGTGTCTTTAAAGAAATATAATGCAATAATGTGAAACTGCACACACACGCAAAAACACTACAAACTCTCAGCAAACCTTCTCCTACCAAAAACACGAAATATTTATATTTAAAATATCCTTCCTAAGTTACAGGACGAAAAATGTAAGAAACATGTAACTCCCCAGCTATTTACAAACAAGACACTAACTCATAAAAATACTCGGTCTAACAAAAATGTACGGCAGAAATTGCGGAACACGTTCCTCACACGTAAACGGGAAAGTTATGTTATGAGAACATTGGTCTGGCAACTCTTTATTTTACATCTCATTTTCTCCAACTCATTTATCATGAGAAACACGCACGAATAGAACGCACTAGTAAACCACATGCAAGTCTTTCGCACAGAACATATTCAATATGCCCTTCATGGGCATCGATACATCCATCAACCTGCCGTCGTAGTTAATCTCAGATGTATCCCTGATGTATCTCTGGACTATTGTGTATGGTTTCGCAGCCTTCCATAATACCGCCACGTAGACTTTGAACACATTGTACTGGATTTCCACACACGAGAAATTTCAAATGCCCCCACAAATAGAAGTCCAGGGGGATTAGGTCCGGAGAGCATGGAGGCTAGGCAATTTGGTTTATCTCTAACTATCCGCGAGGAAACGACACAGAGTTCTGCACTATCCCCACCAGGTCATCCCAGCTTTAAGCAAACGACCAATGAAAAATCGGAACTGGGAAGCCAGTCAGAAAGCGCTACGTTTCACCCCCTTCCAAATAAAAACAGCTGATTTTTGTTTTCAGTCTATAGCACTGCCCCTTCTTTGGAAATTTGCCTACTTACGTGGGAAAAATTTTCCTCTGAAAATTATATTTGCGATGGTTGTACATGTCTGTGAAAATTATGTTCAGTGGTTTTTTTTCAGATTGCTGTTTTAAGTAACGAAATCAGATAAACTTTGCGTGTAGGAAGTGAAGTGTGAAGCTTCTAGAATAGTTTCTACCACGAATGTTGAACGTCAGCGCAGTGGTAAAAACTAGCCCTACATGATTAATGATATCAAATGGGCGCCAAATAAAGTATATGCAATGCAGTTATTTACACTGAGTGTAAACAGATATATGGAAAATTTCTCCTAATAATGTTTGATACGATATACTCACGCAGCACTAATGTGCTTAGATGCATTTGTTGCATCAGACATTTATACATTTTGATTAACATGTTTCGTTAAAAAATTACTCTGTTATGAAATGTGGACTTTAGTTACATAAAATGGGTCTTCTGAAGTTCTTGAACTGGGTGCCTTACTTTCTCACGTTTACAGTCTTACGCAGTGCACATTCTTATTCGTTTAGAAGTCTCTTGCTGATTCCAAGAGGGTAATAAGAGAGAGTTGTTTAAGGAAAATGGTATTGTCTAAAATGACTAAACCAGATGAGTTAGAAGAAAGCCAGTGAACTCTTTTCAGAGTGTCTCACATGAAGTAGAGTGGCACCTGAGGGAGCAGCAGAAACAAAACTAAACAGACCCAAGCTTTTGGGTGAAGATCTCGAAAAAGATCTGGTTTATTGTTGTCTTGCTATGGAACCTCCTTTCTTCATACTTACTAGCCATGACTTACGAAGAATGACTGTGCAGCTGGCAGACAGTTGAACACCATTTCAAAGACGAAATTGCTCGGAATCCTGGGTCGGGGAGGGGAGTCTTAAGCGATACCAAACCAAACTGTCAGAAATAAATCCGCTAGGAAAATCCTATAGCAGGGCTGTTGGGTTCAGCAAAGAAAACACACAGGAATTCTATAACTTTCTGGAAGATATTATATTGTACCTACTTTGAAACTGGATTACGTTTTCTCCAATTTAACACCGTCTTATAATTTTCTTTAGTGTTATTTAGATTATCTGAACATGGGATCCGATTTTGGCAGCTCTTTTTGGAACTCGCTAAGTGTTAATTTTTTAAAGTATCTTTTCACAATAACTTTTCGTTTATTTTCTATTATTAAAATATAAATGGTACATAACGTTATAAACTGAATATTACATGTTTTTAAAAAACTATTTTAACTGTTTTATATTTTTTCAAATTAAAAACGAAACTGGAGTCCGCTTTTAGGCCCTTTCCAAATGTCATTGCTGCTCGTTCAATCTCAGCAACTTAAGCTGTAATTCGAAGTTGCTGCCCAACCGCACCCATGAAAATCGAGGCATAGTCGGAAAAAACCGTAAAATATCCGTTACAAGCACGAATACAATTGTCATTGCTGGTCTCAGAATCCGTCACACACGCAAAGATGTGACGTTACACACGGTAATACGATGCTTCGAAGTACACGTCCGAACGGAACGTTCGATATGAAGGAATAAAGTTATTGTTCATGTTAAGATCTCCTCAAAACTTCTTCCGTCGATGATGTGTCGTTAGCTGATATTTAATTATGAGAAACCCTACAAAGGGTGACATGTTTCTGATAAATCATCAATGCGCCAAAAACAACTTTAGTAAGAAAACGACTATAAACCTGCAAGCGGGTGAAACATAGCGCTTTCAGACTGGCCTTCCAGTTCTCACGTTTCGTCGGTCACGTTGTTGGAGTTGGCAAGACATGGTGGGGAGAGTGCAAAATCCTGTGTCGCTTCAGTTCTCGCCTACCTATCCATCTGCCACCGAATCTGTTATTTAGAAGCTGGCCGACGTTAACACTAACATGAAGAAATTAGAATTATATATTAATACCTTCAGCTGCTGACGGGCGTTGATACACATGAACGGGGACGTGAAAATGTGTGCCCCAACAGGGACTCGAACCCGGGATCTCCTGCTTACATGGCAGACACTCTGTCCATCTGACAAGGGAACCTCCCCATCGCACCCCCCTCAGATTTAGTTATAAGTTGACACAGTGGATAGGCCTTGAAAAACTGGGCACAGATCAATCGAGAAAACAGGAAGAAGTTGTGTGAAACTATGAAAAAAATAAGCAAAATATACGAACTGGGTAGTCCATGTGCAACATAAACAACATTAAGGTCATAGTGAGCTCAGGAGCGCCGTGGTCCCGTGGTTAGCGTGAGCAGCTCTGGAGGGAGAGGTCCTTGGTTCAAGTTTTCCATCCCTGACTAGCAGCCTCTAAATGTGCCTGAAGAGCACGTATTCTAGCTGCAAGCTCCACTGTTATTCTTTTTCTGCTTTGTGTCCTGTAGTTCCTGGAAATGGCCTCGCTGGATTCCCCACAAGCTACCCCGCAAAATTCACCTTTCTGAAACAACATTTGCTACACAATTCACAGCTTACCGCACAACAGACTTCCCATCGGCAATTCAAGCACTTCTCAGTCATGGTCATGCTTTTCAGTGTCTTTAAAGAAATATAATGCAATAATGTGAAACTGCACACACACGCAAACACACTACAAACTCTCAGCAAACCTTCTCCTACCAAAAACACGAAATATTTATATTTAAAATATCCTTCCTAAGTTACAGGACGAAAAATGTAAGAAACATGTAACTCCCCAGCTATTTACAAACAAGACACTAACTCATAAAAATACTCGGTCTAACAAAAATGTACGGCAGAAATTGCGGAACACGTTCCTCACACGTAAACGGGAAAGTTATGTTATGAGAACATTGGTCTGGCAACTCTTTATTTTACATCTCATTTTCTCCAACTCATTTATCATGAGAAACACGCACGAATAGAACGCACTAGTAAACCACATGCAAGTCTTTCGCACAGAACATATTCAATATGCCCTTCATGGGCATCGATACATCCATCAACCTGCCGTCGTAGTTAATCTCAGATGTATCCCTGATGTATCTCTGGACTATTGTGTATGGTTTCGCAGCCTTCCATAATACCGCCACGTAGACTTTGAACACATTGTACTGGATTTCCACACACGAGAAATTTCAAATGCCCCCACAAATAGAAGTCCAGGGGGATTAGGTCCGGAGAGCATGGAGGCTAGGCAATTTGGTTTATCTCTAACTATCCGCGAGGAAACGACACAGAGTTCTGCACTATCCCCACCAGGTCATCCCAGCTTTAAGCAAACGACCAATGAAAAATCGGAACTGGGAAGCCAGTCAGAAAGCGCTACGTTTCACCCCCTTCCAAATAAAAACAGCTGATTTTTGTTTTCAGTCTATAGCACTGCCCCTTCTTTGGAAATTTGCCTACTTACGTGGGAAAAATTTTCCTCTGAAAATTATATTTGCGATGGTTGTACATGTCTGTGAAAATTATGTTCAGTGGTTTTTTTTCAGATTGCTGTTTTAAGTAACGAAATCAGATAAACTTTGCGTGTAGGAAGTGAAGTGTGAAGCTTCTAGAATAGTTTCTACCACGAATGTTGAACGTCAGCGCAGTGGTAAAAACTAGCCCTACATGATTAATGATATCAAATGGGCGCCAAATAAAGTATATGCAATGCAGTTATTTACACTGAGTGTAAACAGATATATGGAAAATTTCTCCTAATAATGTTTGATACGATATACTCACGCAGCACTAATGTGCTTAGATGCATTTGTTGCATCAGACATTTATACATTTTGATTAACATGTTTCGTTAAAAAATTACTCTGTTATGAAATGTGGACTTTAGTTACATAAAATGGGTCTTCTGAAGTTCTTGAACTGGGTGCCTTACTTTCTCACGTTTACAGTCTTACGCAGTGCACATTCTTATTCGTTTAGAAGTCTCTTGCTGATTCCAAGAGGGTAATAAGAGAGAGTTGTTTAAGGAAAATGGTATTGTCTAAAATGACTAAACCAGATGAGTTAGAAGAAAGCCAGTGAACTCTTTTCAGAGTGTCTCACATGAAGTAGAGTGGCACCTGAGGGAGCAGCAGAAACAAAACTAAACAGACCCAAGCTTTTCGGTGAAGATCTCGAAAAAGATCTGGTTTATTGTTGTCTTGCTATGGAACCTCCTTTCTTCATACTTACTAGCCATGACTTACGAAGAATGACTGTGCAGCTGGCAGACAGTTGAACACCATTTCAAAGACGAAATTGCTCGGAATCCTGGGTCGGGGAGGGGAGTCTTAAGCGATACCAAACCAAACTGTCAGAAATAAATCCGCTAGGAAAATCCTATAGCAGGGCTGTTGGGTTCAGCAAAGAAAACACACAGGAATTCTATAACTTTCTGGAAGATATTATATTGTACCTACTTTGAAACTGGATTACGTTTTCTCCAATTTAACACCGTCTTATAATTTTCTTTAGTGTTATTTAGATTATCTGAACATGGGATCCGATTTTGGCAGCTCTTTTTGGAACTCGCTAAGTGTTAATTTTTTAAAGTATCTTTTCACAATAACTTTTCGTTTATTTTCTATTATTAAAATATAAATGGTACATAACGTTATAAACTGAATATTACATGTTTTTAAAAAACTATTTTAACTGTTTTATATTTTTTCAAATTAAAAACGAAACTGGAGTCCGCTTTTAGGCCCTTTCCAAATGTCATTGCTGCTCGTTCAATCTCAGCAACTTAAGCTGTAATTCGAAGTTGCTGCCCAACCGCACCCATGAAAATCGAGGCATAGTCGGAAAAAACCGTAAAATATCCGTTACAAGCACGAATACAATTGTCATTGCTGGTCTCAGAATCCGTCACACACGCAAAGATGTGACGTTACACACGGTAATACGATGCTTCGAAGTACACGTCCGAACGGAACGTTCGATATGAAGGAATAAAGTTATTGTTCATGTTAAGATCTCCTCAAAACTTCTTCCGTCGATGATGTGTCGTTAGCTGATATTTAATTATGAGAAACCCTACAAAGGGTGACATGTTTCTGATAAATCATCAATGCGCCAAAAACAACTTTAGTAAGAAAACGACTATAAACCTGCAAGCGGGTGAAACATAGCGCTTTCAGACTGGCCTTCCAGTTCTCACGTTTCGTCGGTCACGTTGTTGGAGTTGGCAAGACATGGTGGGGAGAGTGCAAAATCCTGTGTCGCTTCAGTTCTCGCCTACCTATCCATCTGCCACCGAATCTGTTATTTAGAAGCTGGCCGACGTTAACACTAACATGAAGAAATTAGAATTATATATTAATACCTTCAGCTGCTGACGGGCGTTGATACACATGAACGGGGACGTGAAAATGTGTGCCCCAACAGGGACTCGAACCCGGGATCTCCTGCTTACATGGCAGACACTCTGTCCATCTGACAAGGGAACCTCCCCATCGCACCCCCCTCAGATTTAGTTATAAGTTGACACAGTGGATAGGCCTTGAAAAACTGGGCACAGATCAATCGAGAAAACAGGAAGAAGTTGTGTGAAACTATGAAAAAAATAAGCAAAATATACGAACTGGGTAGTCCATGTGCAACATAAACAACATTATGGTCATAGTGAGCTCAGGAGCGCCGTGGTCCCGTGGTTAGCGTGAGCAGCTCTGGAGGGAGAGGTCCTTGGTTCAAGTTTTCCATCCCTGACTAGCAGCCTCTAAATGTGCCTGAAGAGCACGTATTCTAGCTGCAAGCTCCACTGTTATTCTTTTTCTGCTTTGTGTCCTGTAGTTCCTGGAAATGGCCTCGCTGGATTCCCCACAAGCTACCCCGCAAAATTCACCTTTCTGAAACCACTTGCTACACAATTCACAGCTTACCGCACAACAGACTTCCCATCGGCAATTCAAGCACTTCTCAGTCATGGTCATGCTTTTCAGTGTCTTTAAAGAAATATAATGCAATAATGTGAAACTGCACACACACGCAAAAACACTACAAACTCTCAGCAAACCTTCTGCTACCAAAAATACGAAATATTTATATTTAAAATATCCTTCTTAAGTTACAGGACGAAAAATGTAAGAAACATGTAACTCCCCAGCTATTTACAAACAAGACACTAACTCATAAAAATACTCGGTCTAACAAAAATGTACGGCAGAAATTGCGGAACACGTTCCTCACACGTAAACGGGAAAGTTATGTTACGAGAACATTGGTCTGGCAACTCTTTATTTTACATCTCATTTTCTCCAACTCATTTATCATGAGAAACACGCACGAATAGAACGCACTAGTAAACCACATGCAACTCTTTCGCACAGAACATATTCAATATGCCCTTCATGGGCATCGATACATCCATCAACCTGCCGTCGTAGTTAATCTCAGATGTATCCCTGATGTATCTCTGGACTATTGTGTATGGTTTCGCAGCCTTCCATAATATCGCCACGTAGACTTTGAACACATTGTACTGGATTTCCACACACGAGAAATTTCAAATGCCCCCACAAATAGAAGTCCAGGGGGATTAGGTCCGGAGAGCATGGAGGCTAGGCAATTTGGTTTATCTCTAACTATCCGCGAGGAAACGACACAGAGTTCTGCACTATCCCCACCAGGTCATCCCAGCTTTAAGCAAACGAGCAATGAAAAATCGGAACTGGGAAGCCAGTCAGAAAGCGCTACGTTTCACCCCCTTCCAAATAAAAACAGCTGATTTTTGTTTTCAGTCTATAGCACTTCCCTTCTTTGGAAATTTGCCTACTTACGTGGGAAAAATTTTCCTCTGAAAATTATATTTGCGATGGTTGTACATGTCTGTGAAAATTATGTTCAGTGGTTTTTTTTCAGATTGCTGTTTATGTAACGAAATCAGATAAACTTTGCGTGTAGGAAGTGAAGTGTGAAGCTTCTAGAATAGTTTCTACCACGAATGTTGAACGTCAGCGCAGTGGTAAAAACTAGCCCTACATGATTAATGATATCAAATGGGCGCCAAATAAAGTATATGCAATGCAGTTATTTACACTGAGTGTAAACAGATATATGGAAAATTTCTCCTAATAATGTTTGATACGATATACTCACGCAGCACTAATGTGCTTAGATGCATTTGTTGCATCAGACATTTATACATTTTGATTAACATGTTTCGTTAAAAAATTACTCTGTTATGAAATGTGGACTTTAGTTACATAAAATGGGTCTTCTGAAGTTCTTGAACTGGGTGCCTTACTTTCTCACGTTTACAGTCTTACGCAGTGCACATTCTTATTCGTTTAGAAGTCTCTTGCTGATTCCAAGAGGGTAATAAGAGAGAGTTGTTTAAGGAAAATGGTATTGTCTAAAATGACTAAACCAGATGAGTTAGAAGAAAGCCAGTGAACTCTTTTCAGAGTGTCTCACATGAAGTAGAGTGGCACCTGAGGGAGCAGCAGAAACAAAACCAAACAGACCTAAGCTTTTGGGTGAAGATCTCGAAAAAGATCTGGTTTATTGTTGTCTTGCTATGGAACCTCCTTTCTTCATACTTACTAGCTATGACTTACGAAGAATGACTGTGCAGCTGGCAGACAGTTGAACACCATTTCAAAGACGAAATTGCTCGGAATCCTGGGTCGGGGAGGGGAGTCTTAAGCGATACCAAACCAAACTGTCAGAAATAAATCCGCTAGGAAAATCCTATAGCAGGGCTGTTGGGTTCAGCAAAGAAAACACACAGGAATTCTATAACTTTCTGGAAGATATTATATTGTACCTACTTTGAAACTGGATTACGTTTTCTCCAATTTAACACCGTCTTATAATTTTCTTTAGTGTTATTTAGATTATCTGAACATGGGATCCGATTTTGGCAGCTCTTTTTGGAACTCGCTAAATGTTAATTTTTTAAAGTATCTTTTCATAATAACTTTTCGTTTATTTTCTATTATTAAAATATAAATGGTACATAACGTTATAAACTGAATATTACATGTTTTTAAAAAACTATTTTAACTGTTTTATATTTTTTCAAATTAAAAACGAAACTGGAGTCCGCTTTTAGGCCCTTTCCAAATGTCATTGCTGCTCGTTCAATCTCAGCAACTTAAGCTGTAATTCGAAGTTGCTGCCCAACCGCACCCATGAAAATCGAGGCATAGTCGGAAAAAACCGTAAAATATCCGTTACAAGCACGAATACAATTGTCATTGCTGGTCTCAGAATCCGTCACACACGCAAAGATGTGACGTTACACACGGTAATACGATGCTTCGAAGTACACGTCCGAACGGAACGTTCGATATGAAGGAATAAAGTTATTGTTCATGTTAAGATCTCCTCAAAACTTCTTCCGTCGATGATGTGTCGTTAGCTGATATTTAATTATGAGAAACCCTACAAAGGGTGACATGTTTCTGATAAATCATCAATGCGCCAAAAACAACTTTCGTAAGAAAACGACTATAAACCTGCAAGCGGGTGAAACATAGCGCTTTCAGACTGGCCTTCCAGTTCTGACGTTTCGTCGGTCACGTTGTTGGAGTTGGCAAGACGTGGTGGGGAGAGTGCAAAATCCTGTGTCGCTTCAGTTCTCGGCTACCTATCCATCTGCCACCGAATCTGTTATTTAGAAGCTGGCCGACGTTAACACTAACATGAAGAAATTGGAATTATATATTAATACCTTCAGCTGCTGACGGGCGTTGATACACATCAACGGGGACGTGAAAATGTGTGCCCCAACAGGGACTCGAACCCGGGATCTCCTGCTTACATGGCAGACACTCTGTCCATCTGACAAGGGAACCTCCCCATCGCACCCCCCTCAGATTTAGTTACAAGTTGACACAGTGGATAGGCCTTGAAAAACTGGGCACAGATCAATCGAGAAAACAGGAAGAAGTTGTGTGAAACTATGAAAAAAATAAGCAAAATATACGAACTGGATAGTCCATGTGCAACATAAACAACATTAAGGACATAGTGAGCTCAGGGGCGCCGTGGTCCCGTGGTTAGCGTGAGCAGCTCTGGAGGGAGAGGTCCTTGGTTCAAGTTTTCCATCCCGTGAAAATTTTACTTTCTTTATTCTCGCAAAGTTATGAGCCGTCCGTTCGTTCATTGACGTCTCTGTTCACTGTAATAAGTTTAGCGTCTGTGTTTTGCCACCGCACCGCAAAACCGTGCGATTAGTAGACGAAATGACGTGCCTCTCCAGTGGGCACCGAAAACATTTGCTCGCAAGGTCATACGTCCACCGATTCCTCCACAGGACAACACGTCTGATATATTCTATACGACACTGGTGACGGCATGTGCGTCACCTGACAGGAATATGTTGTCGACCCATCTAACTTGTACACTTCGCGAATGGGTAAAAAGATTCTTCTACCTTGCCGATTTAGGTTTTCTTGTGGATGTGATAATCACTCCCAAAAAAGTGATGAAAACATAAGAGTTTGTCACGTGAACTGCAACAAATGACTGCAACAGTTTCACAGTCGCACAGTTTTCCCTGTGCTCTGTCAAAACATATGTTTCTAACGTTTTCAAATTTTTCCGTGTGTAGACCGTCAAATCCTGCATGTGTCCAAGCAAATCTGAACATGTCCTGGAATTTTGGAGAGCGAAGTTGATTATGTTTGAGTGCCTTAACTTTGATAATAGTCTGAAAATAAAAAAAATTTTCACAGGAGGGATGCTTCAACCGAAGACCTCTCGTTTCGCAGTTGCTCACGCTAACCACGGGACCACGGCGCTTGAGAGCTTACAGCGCCCTTGATGCTGCCTAACTTGCGCATGGACTACTCAGTTTGTATATTTTGCTTTTTTTTTCATAGTTCCACACAACTTCTTCCTGTTTTCTTGCCGGCCGAAGTGGCCGTGCGGTTAAAGACGCTGCAGTCTGGAACCGCAGGACCGCTACGGTCGCAGGTTCGAATCCTGCCTCGGGCATGGATATTTGTGATGTCCTTAGGTTGGTTAGGTTTAACTAGTTCTAAGTTCTAGGGGACTGATGACTTAGCAGTTGAGTCCCATAGTGCTCAGAGCCAGCCTGTTTTCTTGATTGATCTGTGTTCAGTTTTTCAAGGCCTATCCACTGTGCCAACTTGTAATTAAATCCGAGGGGGGTGCGATGGGGAGGTTCCCTTGTGAGCCACCGAGGGCACAGAGGAAAGCGCGACTGCAGGGACTATCTCTCTGACGCTTCCCGCGAGACCCACATTCTCACCTTGTATGTCCACACACTACATTCGTAGTGTCCCACCCAATACACTCATTACTCGTCGAAGACATTCTTACCGAGTCCAGTAAGAGTTCGGGGAATATGTGTGCATCCGCACAGAAGAAGAAGGTCATGACCGGTGTTGCCAGAACTATATACTAATATGGATATGGTGTCTGTTCTTTCGGACATGTCCGAAAGAAAGTAGACCGTATCCATATAACTAAAATGAAGAGGTGCTCCATCGTGCATGAAGCACACGTTTTGTCACACAGCTAAAGGGACATTTGCTAACAGATCAGGTAGATCATTCTCTACGACATTGCGATAACTTTGTCCATTGATCCTATGCGGAGGAAAGTGAGGCCCTACCAAATACTTACCAACGAAGCCAGCCCAAAAGATAATCTTTGTGCATGACTTGCTTCTATCCATACATATCGTTTAAGAAAATTTACAATCTGATCTCGTTGACACTTGTTGGAGAAAATGAGTTGCAACATTGAAATAAAGCGTTTCCAGACATAAGTTCATAAAACATAATTTCTTTTCATCTACGTGTGAGGAATGTGTCCTGCAATTTATGCCGTAAGTTTTTGTTACACCCCGTATATACAAGCACGTTTTTCTCATTGTTAATCTACCACATAGCTACATTCAAGTGAATGGTGTTTACTGAATGGAACTGCTTAACACTTCTGTTGTGTTGGCAGAAGAGCCAACGCCGTGTTACGAGAGGAGGCCGAAATGCCCGCGTTTTAGCTCACGCAGGCTGGCGTGAGGAGGGAAGAACTATACTGACGTGAGGTCTGGAACATGACAAGGAATTAGAATTCAGAAAGCGGAGGTAAGTAGTTTGATACTTAAATTTAATCCATTAATGATGAACGTCGCTCTTGACGGTACATGATTCACAATATTATCTGTTCAGAATACATTCATATAGTAACTGAATATGGCGCCTTGCTAGGTCGTAGCAAATGACATAGCTGAAGGCTATGCTAAACTGTCGTCTCTGCAAATGAGAGCCAGTGAACCATCGCTAGCAAAGTCGGTTGTACAACTGGGGCGAGTGCCAGGGAGTCTCTCTAGACTAGACCTGCCGTGTGGCGGCGCTCGGTCTGCAATCACTGATAAGTGGCGACACGCGGGTCCGACGTATACTAACAGACCGCGGCTGATTTAAAGGCAACCACCTAGCAAGTGTGGTGTCTGGCGGTGACACCACAACTTTAAACAATACTAACTAATCCATCGGCGAGCTGCATGCACGCTCCGACATCTTATAAAAAAGTAGCCAATACTTTCGCTATTGGTGCGTAACAATCATCTAACCAAATATCTATCTCTTTTACATACATTTAATGCTATGAATGGTGCCGTTATGTAGACAGTATGGTCGGCAACATGTAACTCAAACTCTGTGTTCTCTTGCGCGACTGGTGAGCGCAACTGTACGCTCTGTGGACGTTATGGCGACACGAAAAAAGAGCGTAAATAGGCTTTAGTGCTGCCTGCTCGGACATAAAAGTGGCTGTTAACGCTGCGCTGCGGGGCGAATACAGCGCCGCGATTTACGTGACAGGGGCAGCAACTAGCGCCTTCTGCGTCGCCTCTGAAACACCGGTGCGTGGCCGCAAGGCTTGCCGCTCCAGTTATCAGCAGGGATCTTATACGTGTTCCGGAGCGACAGAGACAAATGCAGCAACTTTTTACAAAGATCGATGCGATATTCTGGCCTTGCGTAAAATCACTCGTAGAACAGTCTGGTGTTGCAAAAGATGACACCAAAATGGAAGCTGAAATTAAACTTCGCATTTAAAAAATTCATTCACATAGGAGCATCATACAGACATTCTGCCGGCCAGACTAGAACACAAGAAATCCATGACTTTGGAAAGCAGCTGAAATACTTGAAAAAATTAGTCATCAGGTCCAGAAAAACAACCAGTTCGGTTTCGGAAACGGCTCAATACTTGACTTGCATTTATCTCAAATATCTCTCCCAGCCTGAAGTCTCAAGTGATTAGAAGAAGCGCAGGTTGTTGGAATATTCGCTATTGTAGTGTTGGGCAGTTGGATGTGAACAGCGCGTAGCGTTGCGCAGTTGGAGGTGGACTACCAGCAGAGGTGGATGTGGGGAGGGAGACGGCAGAATTTTGAGAGCGGATGATCTGGACGTGTGTCCATCAGAAAGACTAAATTTGTAATACTATATATACACTGTCCCAATTTCTTTGGCTCTTTAGTGCAGAAGCTTTAAGAAGGCTGTTCAGGATTTTATGTTGGTAGCGCCACGTAGCGCTCTGTATGAAAATCACTGACTGTGCTGTGTGAAGTGTGTGGCTGGTTTGCATTGTTGGAATATACGCTATTGTAGTGTTGGGCAGTTGGATGTGAACAGCGCGTAGCGTTGCGCAGTTGGAGGTGGACCACCAGCAGTGGTGGATGTGGGGAGGGAGATGGTAGAATTTTGAGAGCGGATGATCTGGACGTGTGTCCATCAGAAAGACTAAATTTGTAATACTGTACATCATGAATTGATATATATATGATGGCTTTTGAACATTATTAAGGTAAATACATTGTTTGTTCTCTATCAAAATCTTTGATTTGCTAACTATGCCTGTCAGTAGTTAGTACCTTAAGTAGTTAGACTCTTTTATTTAGATGGCAGTATTGGCGCTCGCTGTATTGCAGTAGTTGGAGTAACGAAGATTTTTGTGAGGTAAGTGATTCATGAAAGGTATAGGTTATTGTTAGTCAGTGCCATTCTTTTGTAGGGATTGTTGAAAGTCAGATTGCGTTGCACTAAAAATATTGTGTGTCAGTTTAGTGTTGATCAGAATAAGCAAAGAGAGAAATGTCTGAATACGTTCAGTTTGGCTCAGCTGTTTGAAAATCAGATAACGTAAGAGGTTTATCAGCACAGTAATCCATTAATTTTTCAAAGGGGACGTTTCAAACAGTCCACATCCACACGGTATTTTATATGCTCCTGGCGTTATGAGCCAACATCGTCTTTCACAAGCCTCATTAGATATCGAATTTTAGCCGGAGCCCTAAAAAGCGTATCGATTTTAAACTTCTTTAGAAGCCTGCTAATCTTTCCTGTTATAGAGCCACGGAACGGCAAGAACGCTAGCTTCTTCGTGCCCTCCTCGGAGATCTTCTGCTCATGCTTATTCGGCAAGATGGTTTGCAAAACCTGGCGGTTGTTGCAGCCGTTTTCTTTGAAGACATTCCGAAAGTGGCTCAGTTCCTTCGAAAGGCTTTCAGCGTCTGAAACGTCTTCCGCCCGATGCACCAATGTCCTCAGAACAGAACTTTTCTGCGAAGGATGGTGATGGCAGCTAGCATGCAGATATCGGTCTGTGTGGGTGGGTTTCCGATAAACACTGTGGCTGAGACACCCATTTTCTTTCCGGAGGACGAGGACGTCTAAAAATGGCAAGGCACCATGTGTTTCTACTTCCATCGTGAATCTGATGTTATCATGGATGCTGTTGATGTGGTTGAAAAATTCTCCCAGCATTTCACGCCGAACGAATGTGTTGTCGACATAACGATAAGAGCAACTAGGCTTTGCAGGAGCCGTGTCAAAGGCCGATGTTATCAAAATACTCCATGAAGAGGTTGGCCATAACTGGAGCTAATGGGCCTCCCATCGCGACGCCACCTGTATGGTTTAAATAATGTCCTTCAAACAAAAAATACGATGATGTCAGGGTGTGCTTAAATAAAGCCATAACCGTGTCATAAAATAACTGGGAGAGCAAATCTGAAGAGCCTTTGATGGGAACCTACGTGAGCAATGACATCACATCAAAGCTGACCATCATATCACCTTATCCGAGACGCAAGCATTTAATTCGACAGATGAAGTCGGTCGTATTCTTGGTGTAGTGCTGACAACGAGCAACTTGCGGAGTAAAGAGGCTGGCCAGATGTGTAGCCAGTCTGTACGTTGGTGATCCAATGGTGCTTTGGGTGCAGAGGGGCGTGCTCGTTATGAATCTTGGGAAGGCCATACAAGGTAGGTGGACGAGGTGCTTGAGGGATCAGCTTTTTAACGACATTTGCTTCCAGTAAAGACCGCTTTAGAAACTCCGACGTGTTTCTCATTATTCTGGATATTGTGCCCCTTGAAAGGTTTTGATAGATCTCGTCCTCCAACATCAATCGTGTCTTTGTGTCATAGTCAGATCGTTCCATTATGATGGGTTCATTGCCCTTCTCCGCTGGTAAAATTACGATGGGAGAATAGTGGAGCAACTCGTAAAGACCATTACGCTCAGCTCTTGTCAAGTTCGAGATTGGTGGCTTGGATGTTGAAAGATTGCGACTCGTTTCCTGAGTGATTTTTTCTGCAGACTCACTGGTAAACTTAGCAACCGCTTGCTCCAAACCACTTACGATGTCAACTAAAAGGATGCGTCTTGGAGATGGTACGAAGTAAAGTCCTTCTTGACAGCCGACATGGCACCCGCGTCGACGTTTTAGTCATCATGTTTATAAAGGCGTGTTCTTATCTTTTACCTTCTGCCCCACGTTGTTCCTGTGAAAGCCGGCTGAATTTCCCTTTCCACCTTTCTGTGGTTTTCCTCAGCGATGATATATGTTTTGCTCCCGCGGCTGCATCAGTCCAGTCCCAATCCAAAGCTGAGAACATCCTCGCCAGCCGCAGGTGGACGGCCGTTTGTATCCAACTGCTTTCTGGTATGATGTATCCTCTCTCGCAGCAGGGCGAAGTTGGAACAACTAAATATTCTCCTGGCCGCAGCAGTGTTGATATGGTGGCTCACGGCGGCATCGTATCTTCGCCCACTATCTCCAGTTATAGCCAACCTCTTCATGAAGTACTTTGAGAACATCGTCCTGGACACGGCTCCTGCAAAGACTTGTTGCTTTTATCGGTACGATGACGACACATTCGTTGTCTGGTCTCATGGGCGTGAAAAGGTGGGAGAATTTTTCAAACCACATCAACAGAATTTTCCCACTCATCATATTGTTGGCAGAGATCTCTGTGTGGGCATCCGCCAGCATTCTCAGAACCCAACTGGTGCAAACGTGTTTCGACTTCAACTGTCTGAATATTTTGTTTACTTTCGCTTCTCCTACTCCGACTCGGGCGGACCGTTCCCCGTTACGCCTTTGTCAGCCTAAAGCACATTTTAAATATCCTGCACGTTCTCGTGAGTGTCTGCCGTGGTCAGTCTTCCACTGCGCAGTAGGTTCCGAGTACTGCCGTGACCACTGTGATCGCATAGCTTGCCTGTGCAGCGGCTTTCAGTACTGTGAGCGAAAGCGTCATCCTCATATATCTGAGTGTTTGCCACTTACTCGTAACACAGGAACTTTTTAACAACACGTTGCTTCAGTCGAAAATCAGTTTCAGCAGCCATCTTGACGGAATGCTACAACAATGCGGCTGGCAGAAACAGATTGAAATAAATTTCATTTCAATTGGGAAGAATGTTTCTATGAGTTCTGTCAATTGAAAAAAGTTTGTGCATTTTTCGTCGAATGACACTGGCAGTTTTCACTGCTTAAGTCTTTAGCACATAACAGTACTGTACTAAGTTACAGCGAAGTAAAAAAGGATTCAATCAATAAATATTAACTCTTTTACCTGATGTGCATCGGCGTGCAGAAGTCAATGACTAAAGTAACTTTCGCGTAGTGTGTCACTGCCAAGTAACAGTCTCGTTGAAACTTGAATGATACAGAGAAAGAACTGCAACCATATAGTACTGATGATAACTGAAAACAAACATGCAATGAGACGAACAGAAACGCCACTCTTATTCAAAGGAAATAATTACAATGAGGTCACTGCGAGCTATGATGGTCCCTTGGACATTACAGAAGGTGGGACATGGTTCTTAATGCGGTGTGCGATAATCGTGGACGGCACTGGATGCATTGCACTGTGCTCCCATGGCGGCCAAGGTTGTGGTTGGGTGTTCCATTCCTCCACCAGCGGTTCACAACTACTGGATGGTGGTTCGTGCATGTGGAAGTGCTGCTATACATCTCCCTAATGCACACTAAAAGGGCATGATGGGATCTAAGTCGTGGAGATGGGCAGGCCAGTCCATTCGCCAATTATACTCTTAATACTAGGTGAACTTGCGAACACACTATATATAACAGCGACGTGCAGTGATTAGGGTAAAACATTGTCAAATAAAGCAAAGTAGGCATTGGGCACAAAATCATTTTGCCAGTTAAGCAGTTTATGTGGCTCTCTATTTTTTGCTTTCTAAATTTCAAGCTCCTCTAACAAATTAAGAGCACGGCCCTTTTCCACCCTGTGAAGAATACGCATACAATTCTCAATGCTCCGTATGGAATGACCGGTATCAGACAAATGCTGTCCTAAAGCAGTTTTGTTTCGTGGCTGTGAGTGTTCTTTAAACCTTAATTTAAAAGAACGGCCTGTTTGACCTACACAATATTTGTCACAGTTACTGCAGTCAATCCTGTATACTCCAGAGCCATCAAATTTATCATAGTTCCCTTTCAATTTATGTTTTATTCGTAGTTTTACGGTGTTATGGACCTGAAAGCCACATCTGATATCAGACTTTTTAAAACATTTTTCAATTTTCAGGGACATTTTACCGTAAAATTTCATAGGAATAGTTTTTATTCTATCTTTGCCGGTTCTCACCCACACCCACACACAAAAGAGAACCGGCAAAGATAGAATAAAAACTATTCCTATTCTCACCCACACACAAAAGAGACTCTTCATTGGTCCAGCCCCTCTTGGCACCATCGAAAACGTGGTGCGCGTGTCAACAGCAAAGAGACCACTGCCATATAGTCGGCAGTGTTAAATGTTGTTGCAAATGCACTCGCTGTTTGACAGTCGCTGTTGGACATGTGTCTCTTCTTGCATGTTTCAGAACGTAGTGGTGATCTGCTGCTGCTTCCTCTTCCTCGGGCAGCAGCGTGTGTGGTTTGGGAAGCTCACCAATCAGGTGAAACAATGCTGTGAGCAATAACAAACACTTGGGCGACACTCATCACTCCTCATCCTTCTTCCAGTTTCGCAATGATCGTCTCCGCACTACGTTGTAACGCAGAACACCACCACAGCTAACTGCAACCGCTCAGTGAATTACACATACTGCCTTTTCGCTTGGAACTAAGCCAAACAGAGAATATGGGCGGAACTCCTCTGCCGAGTAACAGAACTGTTGCCATGAAAGGTACTAAAACTGTAACAATAAAAACAAGCTGATATGAAAAAATTCGCTACGCTGTTGTCATTTCAAGTTGTACTGACGGTACTATACTTAATGCAATGGTCATTTTCAAACGCAAAACAATGCCGAAAATATTCTGAAATACTATCATGTCGCCGGCAGAAGTTGCCGAGCGGTTCTAAGCGCTACAGTCTGGAGCCGCGCGACCGCTACGGTCGCAGGTTCGAATCCTGTCTCGGGCATGGATGTGTGTGATGTCCTTAGGTTAGTTAGGTTTAAGTAGTTCTAAGTTCTAGGGGACTGATGACCTCAGAAGTTAAGTCCCATAGTGCTCAGAGCCATTTGAACCAGTTTTTACTATCATCTCTTGTTGTTCACGTACATGGCAAGGGTTGAATGGACGAGGCTGGTATGAAACTATGGATTACCGCAAAAGGATGTGGGAGAGAAGAAAAGGTGCTTTATTAAAGAAGAGTTGTCTTCTTGTACAACATCATTTTAGTAGTCATGTGAAAAATTCAGTTCTGCGCTTGACCTTGAATTCGGACTTAGTTTCTGGCCGCTGCAACACAACACGGGTCCTAGTATTACTAGACCCGTGTTGCAGAAAAATTCATGTCCGGTTGCGTAACGGCGCTGATAACGGCTGATAAGGCCCGCCGCAGGGGGTCCAGCGGCACTTCCGCTCTCAGCGCCAGTCGCTCTGCGACCGCCGAGCCGTGCGGATGTATAGGGCTTTGCATTATTAAGAGCGTCTAGCGTTGTATTTTATAGATCTCGATCATATAATCGACAGTGTTGTTACTATAATCATTGATTGTGGTGGTTATTGGTTGCGCCAGATCGCTCGTGAAAAGGGAAATAAAAAGCTTGCTGTTATTCTGGGAAGACTTACTTCATAACTGCAACCTCTTCATGTCATGATAAATAAACGAATTAAAGTGTTTATGAGAGAGGAATGGAACAAATGGATGATGGATGAAACTCAACGTGAATTCACGCCGAACGCCTACAGTGAAACTAGTGTCTTAGTGCATAAAACGGTCGTGGCCTAGAGTGAGAGAAGACATTATTGTTAAATCTTTCTAGAAGTGTGGCATAAGGACCACTCTCAGTGGCAGTGATGACCCTCGTATGAAAAGAACAACGATGACGACGAAGAAGTAGAAGAAGGAGAAAGTTCAGATGCCGATTTTCACGGATTTTAAAGGTCAGCTCTGTTTTATAAGCAAAGATTTTTTTTTTAGTCTGGCTTTCCAATCTAATAAATAATGATAGAAATGTTATTTTTCAAAAAAGTTGCTAAATAATTAAGATATGTCTTATACTCCGTAGGGTCTTATAGACTGTAAATTATGGCAGGTCGGAAACATGTCCTCTGGAGTATACGACATTCCCTCAGAGCTATTTCACATTTCACCCAAGACACACGAGACAGGCGAAATACCCTCTGACTTCAAGAAGAGTGTAATAATTCCAAGGGGGCAGGTGCTGACATGAACCGTCAGTTTATTTAGTAAGTCATTGTTAGAAAATACTTGTGAGATACCCCTTACGTTCAAGCTCCATTCTATTTCCTTCTTTTCCAATTTTATAATTTTTTATCACATCTACAAATGTCGTTTAGCATTAGTGAGTAAAGAGGTAGCGCAGAATGCACACAGTCGGGAACAAGTTTTCACTTCCCATGCAGGCTAAAAGGTGCCAGTGGATCATATGGCGTTGTCAGTGGACAATTGTATGAGGCGCTGTGGCTAGACTTGTGAACATCGAGTTGCGCCAGCAGTGTGGTCCATAGGGAAAATACACTCCTGGAAATGGAAAAAAGAACACATTGACACCGGTGTGTCAGACCCACCATACTTGCTCCGGACACTGCGAGAGGGCTGTACAAGCAATGATCACACGCACGGCACAGCGGACACACCAGGAACCGCGGTGTTGGCCGTCGAATGGCGCTAGCTGCGCAGCATTTGTGCACCGCCGCCGTCAGTGTCAGCCAGTTTGCCGTGGCATACGGAGCTCCATCGCAGTCTTTAACACTGGTAGCATGCCGCGACAGCGTGGACGTGAACCGTATGTGCAGTTGACGGACTTTGAGCGAGGGCGTATAGTGGGCATGCGGGAGGCCGGGTGGACGTACTGCCGAATTGCTCAACACGTGGGGCGTGAGGTCTCCACAGTACATCGAAGTTGTCGCCAGTGGTCGGCGGAAGGTGCACGTGCCCGTCGACCTGGGACCGGACCGCAGCGACGCACGGATGCACGCCAAGACCGTAGGATCCTACGCAGTGCCGTAGGGGACCGCACCGCCACTTCCCAGCAAATTAGGGACACTGTTGCTCCTGGGGTATCGGCGAGGACCATTCGCAACCGTCTCCATGAAGCTGGGCTACGGTCCTGCACACCGTTAGGCCGTCTTCCGCTCACGCCCCAACATCGTGCAGCCCGCCTCCAGTGGTGTCGCGACAGGCGTGAATGGAGGGACGAATGGAGACGTGTCGTCTTCAGCGATGAGAGTCGCTTCTGCCTTGGTGCCAATGATGGTCGTATGCGTGTTTGGTGCCGTGCAGGTGAGCGCCACAATCAGGACTGCATACGACCGAGGCACACAGGGCCAACACCCGGCATCATGGTGTGGGGAGCGATCTCCTACACTGGCCGTACACCACTGGTGATCGTCGAGGGGACACTGAATAGTGCACAGTACATCCAAACCGTCATCGAACCCATCGTTCTACCATTCCTAGACCGGCAAGGGAACTTGCTGTTCCAACAGGACAATGCACGTCCGCATGTATCCCGTGCCACACAACGTGCTCTAGAAGGTGTAAGTCAACTACCCTGGCCAGCAAGATCTCCGGATCTGTCCCCCATTGAGCATGTTTGGGACTGGATGAAGCGTCGTCTCACGCGGTCTGCACGTTCAGCACGAACGCTGGTCCAACTGAGGCGCCAGGTGGAAATGGCATGGCAAGCCGATCCACAGGACTACATCCAACATCTCTACGATCGTCTCCATGGGAGAATAGCAGCCTGCATTGCTGCGAAAGGTGGATATACACTGTACTAGTGCCGACATTGTGCATGCTCTGTTGCCTGTGTCTATGTGCCTGTGGTTCTGTCAGTGTGATCATGTGATGTATCTGACCCCAGGAATGTGTCAATAAAGTTTCCCCTTCCTGGGACAATGAATTCACGGTGTT
Organism: Schistocerca piceifrons; assembly: GCF_021461385.2. Lineage (NCBI taxonomy): Eukaryota > Metazoa > Arthropoda > Insecta > Orthoptera > Acrididae > Schistocerca > Schistocerca piceifrons. Next base: position 1,019,140,758 of record NC_060139.1, on the reverse strand, counting down.
CTTATTTGAATTTCCAGGAGTGTAGAATTATTGTGGCTTGAAGCCTTCTTTTTTTAATTTTCAAGAGTGATGAAGGTAATTCCTTAAGGTTTTTTTATTCCTTCACATTCGTACATAGAAAACATGGACGTAAATTTAAAAATGAACTTAATAATCGTATTAATTTCTTGAAAAGTTACCAGAAAAGAAAAAAACAAAATTCAACTTACCTCTTTTTCAGATGGTTGGCAGAATATTATTTTTTCGTCCATTGTGTAAGCACAATCGCTCCTGATCCATTTCCATAAATTATTGGTTTTTGGCCTGGGCATTTTCGTAATTTGAAGGAGGTAGCAAAGAGTCAATGTGTACAGCACGGAAACACACAAAAGAATGATTCATATTGTAATAGGATGACCAGAGCGGGTGACGTGATCGGGGTTGTAGGGCGTGGCTGGGTAGAAGAAGGTGGCTGTTATTAGCAACCTTCCTCTTTATTGTTGGTTCTTCCAATACATTTTCAGGTAGCTCAGCCCCATCGCTCATGTCGTGGTGGAGACGTGCTGATGCATGCAGCCCGGGGAATGCGACACCGCGCTCGATCAGTGGCTGCGCAGGCAGTAGGAGGTTAGCAGCACGAGGCCCAACCCAGCGCGCCTCCTGCAGACCCAGCGGCTCGTGACGACGCCGGGAGTCGCCGGTGCAGCAGTGGGCAACGCCCTCCGCCGGCCAGTCCTCGGGGACAGCGTCACTGATGACGACGACATGGCAGTGACTCAACGCCCAATCAGTCGAACCGCTGCCCACCTCTGATGCCCCTAAATAGTGCAGACCGCTGCTAAATCCGTCAGTTACGTGGCACTGTGTTTATTAGTAGGTTCTCGATGAGTTGGTTAATGCAACCGCGCCACACACTGCTCGTGCCTGCATAATTCTGCTAATGCTGTGTTCTGACTGTTGATGGCTGCCCCGCACGTACTCACATACCGACGCTCGTTGCAAAACTGTGTCACCTGCACAACACACTGGCCAGCTTTTGTCCGCTGTCTGCCCTGAGGCTGGCGCACTGCGCACTGAAACACACTAAATCACAATTTCGCACCATATTTCCTAAAAATAACCCCTTGTCCTCTACAACATTCCGAAATGCCAACAATAACTAGTAGGGCATTGTTGGAGCACTGCAGAGATCAGGTGAGCGACCTGAATACACACGTATTAACTGCGGGCTATAGACACCGAAGCACGTTTCATCTTATATCATCCATCTTTCAACAATGAACCAATGCAAGTCTTTGGCGTCCTAAGCAGGGAAAATACCTAAGAGGAAAAAGAAGACTATGTCACTCCATAAGCTACCCACGTTTACCCGAAAGGCTTTTCTTCTGATGGCTTGTCACGTACTATCTCATTTTGGAAATTTATTGGCCTAATATTCTGGGAGGTTCTTGGGTTGTCAGAGAACAAAATAAACCTCAATATGACCTCTAAATGTAAAAATATGCATCTTTACGGCCATTTCCTCTAAATATGACAATAATATGCTCAAAAGCCAAAAATATGCAAATATATGCATTTTAAATTTGAATTTAAAGTAGCCTAGTACCTCCAGAATATCATAGTTCGTAAAGATACAGCAACAGGTACCTTAAAAAAAATAGTAATTAATAAATGCAAAATCCACGTCCAGCTTCTGCACCATCAAAATCTGCCTTCGGTCAAACTCAGATATATCACACACCTTCCCCATTGTACACAAGGTTCAAGAATGCTCACTGATACAACATGCATGGTGCGTGTGTCTCACTAGCCATCATTCCTCGGCAGGTGGACCTGGTGTCGCGTGGACGAATTTATATCTATGTTCTTGGGTCATAACGTTCTGGTGGATCAGTGTATATTTAAATACCGCTGAAGATTTAACTCCACCCAATTCCGACACACTTTCCATTGCCACCGCTCCGTCTGCCACATTACAAAGAGGCCAGAACTTCGGCTTATATAGGCGACCAAGTGATTGGATTTAGATTATGTGGCAGAATTCTTTGCTTCTATAAAGGCAAATAAATTTGGTTTTTAGATCCCATGCGGATCCTGTATGCCCTAATTCCATTCCCCCACCTCCTCCTTTTTCTTGAATGGATACGGATCCTCTACACCTCCCGTAAACTCGATCTTCCTCACCCGCTTGTCTCACCCATCGTCTCCCATCCCCGCCCACTGCCGCACCTGTATCCCCATGTCACACCTGCTCTCCATCTCTCCACCCTCCTTACCCTCTCCCAAGGTGGCTTCCGCCAGCTCCCCCTCCCTGATGATGCCCTCCTCCCCTCCATCTAGCCCTCCTACCAACTTTGATCCTCCCCTCCCACTTCCTGTGTTTTTTCCTTTGGGCACCCTCCCTCCCTTCTCTCTCCTTTTCCCTCCATCCCCCCTTCCTACACCCCTCTACCCCCGGGCTTCCCCTACCCCCCTCCTCCCTTCCTTCCTCCCCCTATCTCCCCTGCCTTGGCATCTCAGCTCTCCCCTCTCCCTCTCCCACCCCACTTCCTCCTCCCTTGGCAGGTCCCCGGACTCGTACACGCTCAGTGGACATTCGAGCACCAGAGATCATCGCCTCATGTGTCTGTGTGTGACGTCGTTCATGCTCAAGTGTTCCAGTGTTTATTCGTTTGTGCTCCAACATATGCATGTGCCAATTATCGTCTCTGTGTGTGTACACATGTCTGAACAATTTTATCTTGGACTCTACACCCGTGAACGGCTCCGTATATTTTGAAACGTGTATGCCTCCGTTTATATATCCACCCTGTTTATTCTATGATTGTCTTCATTTGTATCTTTTCTTTTCTCTGTGGCCGAAGAGCGGCGTACTATGCCGCTGATGGCCTACCTGTAACAGGTATAAAAATTACAATAAATGAAAAAAAAAAGGATTTAGATTAGATAAAGACAAAGAATTTCAGAAAAAAGAGTAATTACCTTAAAAAAGGTTAGGCATGAAGAAACATACTCATGAAAAGATACTTTATTATTTTATTGTTTTTCTTAGTTGCACGGAATTAAAAATTTTCCTCATCGTTCTGGAACAAGAAGAATTTCAATTTAAATGAGTACTACGAAATAACAGTTGGTACAAGAAAGGGACTACTACAACAAAATAAATTGTTACATTAATTAATTTCTTCCATCTTCCATTATGCAGATGACAATGGTAAGAAATTTTGTAATTTAACAAGAACTACACGTAAATGATGGCATTAAACCCATACAGAGAAAGTAATTAAAAGTGAGCGAGTATAAGGGCTATAGGCAGGGGTGGAGGGTACCGAGGTAGAAAAAAAATTAAATAAAACAGGGGGTATCGCTTCAACTAGTAATCCATATGTTCATGACCCCCTGTCGAACAAAGGAATTATTTACATCTGGAACACCAAATCGCACCAATGGCGGCCGAAGACTCCTGGCATAAGGATGGCGGAGTATTGGACAAAGATAGGGAACACCGTCTTGCGCCTGTACTGGAAAACTGGAAAATTGAGGGGCATTAGAAGAATTAGCACTGAACATCCTAAATCTGGACTGTCGGCCGGAAATTTGAAGCCACTACTCCAGTTCTGCGCCTTCAGGGCAATAACCTGAGCCCCAAATTTCGCGCTCCATCCGAAGTTCAGTCTTGGCTGCAGTTTGACATCTGCCGCGGCTTCCACTTCCGCGAACTTTTCCTGTCGAATGCTCCCCCACCCCACCTCCAAGCCTCCCTAAAGCTAACTCCCCCACACGCCGTGTCCTCACAGTCCAATACAGCTGCGGCGAATGAAAGATCAACAAGAGAACAGCTGGCCAGAAACTCGGCGGACTGAAGGATACCGACTGTGCACAGCCGGGTGGAAACTTCTCGCGCGGACGTAACGCGCTCAAAGTGCGGGCAGCAGCCCTTCGCGGAAGTTTCAGCTACTGTGTGCCACCCGATCGCCTTCGCCAACAGCGTATTTCATCGTAATTCCGCCGCTCCCTGCTCTGCTCGAGTTATAATTTCTACTTCATTTTAGCCGGCTTCAGCGAGGTACGTGATACCTTTGGTGAATAAGAATATAATTGCTAAGATCCCGTTTCAGTTTTTAGTTACATAAGACCCAGAGGAGGAAGTCAACACATTTATGATGGTTTACTGCGTATATCTCGTGCCAGGAAACGCTTCCAAATCTCTGAAAGTCCGCCAAAGACAGATGGACATTTAAGCAAGACAAATCAATCGTTAAAGTGTGTTAAATAAATTACAGTACATTAACTAACCTTTCCGTCGATGCAACATGACAGCTGTATTAAAAGGAAACACCTTCTTCGAGTTCTCGAAGACGTTTTGCAATTTTTAAAAATAAACAAAAAAATAACTTCTACAGACGCATTGATACCTACCACTTCGCAATACCCTGCAACTCACAGATATCCAGCCTTCAACTTTATAGTGCATCGCCTACTATGGTATCTACGGAACCCGATTTTCAAGTAGAGTTAAGAACAAGCCAAGAAATTTGGTATAGTAATGCTTAAACACCTACCCTAAATGATACCATACAGGGGTGTGCTGGAGAGTTATGCCTCTGAATTTTTTATGTGAACACTCTCAAAAGCTTTTTAAATAAAACAACCTCTATTAACATTCCAGATCTTTATTCTTCGTGTGTACGTATTTGCAGCCCTCTGCCATCAGAAGACTCCGAATTCACGCGTGCAACGATCGTGTCTAATATAACTATATATTAAATGCATTCACAATTGCAGATATGTACAACCATCAGCTGTACAATGGAATGACGACAATGAAAATTTGTGCCGGACCAGGACTTAAACCGGATTTTCTGCTTATCACGAGAGATCGCCTGACCATTTCGCTTTCCGTACGTGACTCACGGCCAGACCCAAATTTCCATATATCGTCAACTATGCGCTTACAACCTGTACTGGTATATCCATTATGTACATTTCTACATAGGTGAAACATTTTACTTGAAAGTATCTTGCCCGTTGTCGGAGGACAAATACGGTATTGCCGTGCTTTTGTTATTCTGAACTACGATGCGAGCAGGCACTGCGGCGACTACAGCCGTTACGAAATATATTAAACGTATTCGCAGCTGCGAATATGGGCAAATATCAGCTGTAGAATGGAATGAAGACGATGAAAATATGTGCCGGACTGAGCATTAACGAATGTCTAACGGAACTTCGCATCGTAATTGAGAATAACAGTAGATGTTGCCACATTAATTTTATTATTTAACATATCTAACCTGTGTGATTTATATGCTACAAGACCGGTCATGAAGGAAAGTTGTTTACAAGAGCAGCCCAGCAGTTATTCTTCAAGATTTTCATCTGTTTGCGAAAGTTAAAGAAGACCTTGATAGTGGGGAAGCAAAGGGGAGGTTGAGACTACTGTAGTGACGGTATCAACAAACTGGTCTTTCGTTGGGAGAAATGTCGCCAGGGCGACAATTTCCAGAGATGAATAAAGATGTAGAAAGTTGATAATGTGTGTTCTATATAAAATGTTTTACAAGTTTCACACAAAAAATTCTGAGGCGTTACTTTTCGGCATGCACTCATACTTAGTAGAAAGAAGAGGCAACACACAACAGCATCCTCCTCAGAATGCACTAAATCAACTGACACCAAACGGAGCTACTTGCTGTGTATAGGCAGCACGACACAGGTAGCCAGGAAACTGTTATCCAGGAAATATACACCCGACTTTTATACTAGAAATAATATCCACATTCTGCTTCATCTTCAGAACAGAGTGAAATTAATAGAATTTTCTGAAATTTGTGTGACAAATGTAGCTCAAGCAGGTGGTGTATAGCTGCTACACTGACTGAACGTGAGAGGAATTGGTGACTGAAAACGGAAAGTCCCACCTTTGCTGAGAATGCTCTGAATGACATTTTTATGATATTAAATGTGATGTTCTCCGTAGTGCAAATACATACAGAAAGCTATCATTACTTGAAATTCTGGATGTAAACAAACACCAATCACAAAATCTGACTTAATTCTTGGTAATCAAATACAGCTGCCTTATTCAAACTCGCTAAAGCAGCAGCAGGCAGTTAACATTTCCCCATCATAAGGTAACATGTTTAATGTAAATTGCACAACAAGAGGAAGAGTGGAAGACCAAGTACGAAGTGCTCGTATTAGAAAAAGGTGTAGGGCAAGAGAGTAGTCTTTCGCCTCTACAGTTCAACCTATACATCGATGAAGCAATGATGGAAATAAAAGAGTGGTTTATGAGTGGAATTAAAATTCAACGTGAAAGGATATCAACGATAAGATTCGCTGATGACACTGCTATCCTCATTGAAAGTGAAGAAGAATTACATGATCTACTGAATGGAATGAGCGGTTTAATGAGTACAGAATATGGATTGAGAATAAATCGAGGAAAGACCAAACTGATGAGAAGTAGCAGAAATGAGAACAGCGGGAAAGTTAACGTCAGGACTGGTGATCACGAAGTAGATGAAGTTAAGGAATTCTGCAACATAGGCAACAAAATAACCAATGACGGACGAAGCAAGAGGGACTTGAAAAACAGACAAGCCCTGGCAGAAAGGGCATTCCTGGCCCAAATATCTTAGCATCAAACATTGGCCTGAGTTTGAGGAAGAAATTTCTGAGAATTTACGTTTTTAGCACAGCATTGTATGGTAGTGAAACATGGACTGTGGAAAAAACGGAACAATGGAGAATCGAAGTTTCTGAGATGTGGTGCAACAGACGATTGTTGAAAAGCAGGTGGACTGATAAGGGAGGGAATGAAGAGGTTCTCCGCAGAATCGCAGAGGAAAGGAATATACGGAAAACGCTAACAACGCAGGATGATAGGGCATCTGTTAACACGTTGCGGAATGACTTTTATGGTACTAGAGGGAGCTGCAGAGTGTGACAGCTGTCGAGGAAGACAAGTCCTGGAATACACAGCCAGCAAATAACTGAGGATACAGGTTGCAGGTGGTACTCAGAGATGAAGAGATCGGCACAGGGGGGGAAATCGCGGCGGACCGCATCAAAGAAGATTGAAGGCTACAAAAAAATGCTTCTACTTCTCATTTCTCAGTGTATATTGTAATATGAGGTTTATCTGTTCAGAGCTTCTCTGTGCACCTTTTCAATATGTTTATGTTTTCGGTCACATAACTTTCAAGAACAGCCTCTGTAGAGGTATTTGCTCTTGTTGAAGCTTTATGAACAAAACGTTTCGTCTCATGCTGTATGAGGATAGCCCAGAAAGCCAATATGCGGTTCACAAAGAAATAAAATAAATATTATTGTAACATCAATACTACGTATTTCACTTTTTAATATGTTTATGTTCCTTTAAGTAGCAACGGAGGCGGCCGACGCTGGTCCCTGCAGTGACACTCAACCCCATAGACAACACACAGATTCCTGATTATGTCCGAGACAATGGAGTCCAGACAAAGGTTTTGGGAGGTTTCGCTTGATTGTCAGATAAATGCCTCGACTGGTAAACCTCTCCCACCTATTCTGTTCCCAGCTGGGTATCCCTCTGCTCTATTAGTAGCCCAGTCGGTAATTGACTGAAAAGAACCGCGACTTTATAGTGGGCTCGATGTGGAACACCCCGCTCTACTATACTTGGAGTGGAGATTTAAAAGTCAAAAACAAATAGAAAATATTTGTAAGTGTGAGGCGGATGGTTCTTCTGATTAAAATTAGTGACTTGTAGTCCTATTCCATTCACGTGCTGAACGAAATAAAAATGTCTGTGTGCTATATTGGGTGACTGGAGGAACATAATTTACGACACAAGTTGAATAAAAGAATGACTCTAATATTAACACACTGTCGGAGGCATTCAGGAATAGCAATGTGTGTGTGCACGTGTCTGTGTGTGTGTGTGTGTGTGTGTGTGTGAGACAGAGAGAGAGAGATAGAGAGAGAGAGAGGGAGGGGGAGGAGGGAGGGAGGGGAGCGAGGGCGAAATCCACGATATCGACATCCAACCTAGGATCACTTCTGATTCCTAGGCAGTATATAGACGGTTGCCACATGAAATCCTCCTGATTTCCAAACGTAATTAAAAAATCTGTGAGCGACAATCTCAGTCCTCGATTGCGTCCTCATTTAAAGCAACTCAGAATTTCTGTGTAGGGTTTTTTCCTAAGCTGTTACTTTTCTTTTGTTTCAAGCATTAAATAATTGCCAGTAATGACCACACCCCAACGGAGAGCCCAGTGCGTGATGTGGTATACGGAAATGAAATCACCCATTGCTGTCCAAAGAAATTTCCGATTTCAGTTTCAGAGGAGCTCATTAGAGGTTAAGAGATTAAGACTTGGTGTGACAGTTCCTAGGCACGTAGTGTGTAAAAATAAAGTTAGGTTCTGGGAAAAGGAGGAGGAGAAGGGGGAGATTAGTGTTTACCATATAGTCAACAACGAGATCATTAGAGACGGACCATGAGTACGAGTTACGGGAGAATGCCCTTTCAAAGGAACCATCCCGGCAGTTGCCTGAAGCGATCTAGGGAAATCACGGGAAACCTAAGTCGGGATGGCCGTAGTCCTCCCGAATGCGAGTCCAGTGTGCTAACCAAGGCTCTGTTAGGTTCCGGCAGGAAAATCTACATCTGATGAAACGGTAGAGGAGATCAGAGAAACTTTCCACAGAAGTCAATCAAAGTCAGTTCGCGGAGCACGAGAGATAATGATCCTCGCTCAACAGTACCGCAATGGAGTTTACATGTTCGTAACTTCCTGGACTGAACATTTCACTGAAAATTTCCGCAACGGTGAACAGAACGTAATGGACTGGTCTTCTTCTTCCTGCAAATGCATGGATGGTTCTTCTGTGAACGACAGGTCTCATTTTCCCCCAAGTCCTTCCCCAAGTCGGAGACTGAGAGTCGCCTCTGTACTTCTCGTCGTCATCTTATACCCTAATTTAATTCTTCCCTTCTTTCCTTTCCCTCTTTCTCCTTCTTTTCTTACTCCAGTTTGCGTTTTTCGATGAAGATAAGTCAGTCTGCAGCCACAAATTTTTAAACCTAACCGTATCTACACCTTAAATTACATGGATTGGAGACAAATATGAGATACGCATACTTGAACATAAATAACGACGCTAGCCATGCCTGCATGTTGCGCTGTTGTATTTAACCGAGAACGGCATCTGTTCAATGTCCTCAATACGTTGCAAGTGTCAGCTGTGGTGAGAATAGTGTGTGAGTGCATTGTGTCGGATGTAAGTGAATTCGAAAGTGGACAAATTGTTGGTGCTCGAATTGTTGATGCTTCCGTAACGAACGTAGCCGAAGTCTGTGTTCTTTCAAAAGGCGCACCATCGGAGATTTATACCGCGCACAGAAAAAACGGGAAAAAAAATCATCCACTAAGTCACAAAGCGGACGAAAATTTGTGTTGGGTGATTGCGACAGAGCATCATTGAATTCCTCCTAGCGAGAGAAGCCGAAGAAGACTTACGCTTCTCCAGCTGAGAAGTGGCGACTGGCGCCGCCAGTGGTTTGGGGGGCAATGCTCCACAAGGTAGGTGGTGCGGGAGCAGCAGGAGGGAAGTGCCCTACCCCACCCCCCACCATCAAAGGGGCAGCTGTAGTCTTCTGGCTCTGAGAGCCGAACTGAATTAGTGGAACAGATGGGTCAACTGTTCTCGTAGCAGCAGCATAAGAGGAGATCATAGCCACAGGATGAAGTCGCAGAAATTTCCTCTTAGCCTCAGTGTAGGTCAGTCGGTCCAGGGCCTTATATACCATGATTTTCCTTTCTTGCGGTAAAATCCTCCTGTCTGGCGAGCAAGGGAAATGATGCTCTCCTCAGTTGACGCAGGTGGCAGACGGGGCACATGGAGTTTTGGGATGTGATGGACGTCCACAATCTCGACATGTGACACTGGAAGTGCAGCAGGACGACATATGGCCGAACTTCCACCACATTGCTGGTAGCCCCGATGACCCAGGGTGACTGGCATCTACTCCTTGGCATACGTGGGGAGTTAACGGCGCTGGCATCCGCATAGCGATCCCTGGGTGGTCTGGGGGCTACAACCAACACGGTACATGGCGGCCCCACCACAATGGACTGGATACCATGCTGGATATCAGGTGCAACGAAGCAAACAGTCCATTGTCATCATCAATGCAGAAAACGATACTGCATAGTACATGGAGGAAAACGTATCCAGGAGGGTGACGTCGCCCAACAGCTGGAGAACGAGCGGAAGTGCAGATCCACATCTACGAAGGAAGCGAGAGGTCTCAGCGCATGAGGGACACGATGCACCATTTAAGGCACCCTTCCTCAATTGGCTCGCTCTTCGGGAAAACCAGACAGAGGACTATCACTTAAAGGCCTAAACGTGAGGGACTCCTCTTAGTCGCCTCTCACGACAGGCAGGAATATCTCGGGCCTATTCTAACCCCCAGATCCACTGGTGGAATTTAGTCTTTTTGATCTACACTACTGGCTATTAAAATTGCTACACCAAGAAGAAATGCAGATGATAAACGGGTATTCATTGGACAAATACATTATACTAGAACTGACATGTGATTGGATTTTCACGCAATTTGGGTGCATAGATCCTGAGAAATCAGTACCCAGAACAACCACCTGTTGCCATAATAACGGTCTTGATACGCCTGGGCATTGAGTCAAACAGAGCTTGGATGTCGTGTACAGGCACAGCTGCCCATGCAGCTTCAACACAATACCACAGTTAATCAAGAGTAGTGACTGGCGTATTGTGACAGGCCAGTTGCTTGGCCACCATTGGCCAGACGTTTTCAATTGGTGAGAGATCTGGAGAATGTGCTGGCCAGGGCAGCAATCGAACATTTTCTGTATCCAGAAAGGCCCGTACAGCACCTGCAACATGCGGTCGTGCATTATCCTGCTGAAATACAGGGTTTCGCAGGGATCGAATGAAGGCTAGAGCCACGGGTCGTAACACATCTGAAGTGTAGCGTCCACTGTTCAAAGTGCCGTCAATGCGAATAAGAGGTGACCGAGACACCCAATATCATCACGCTGGGTGATACGACAGCATGGCGGTGACGAATACACGCTTCCAATGTGCATTCACCACGATGTCGCCAAACACGGATGCGACCATCATGATGCTGTAAGCTGAACCTGGATTCATCCGAAAAAATGACGTTTTGTCATTCGTGCACCCAGATTCGTCGTTGAGTACACCATCACAGGCACTCCTGTCTGTGATGCAGAGTCAAGGGTAACCGCAGCCATGGTCTCCGAGCTGATAGTCCATGCTGCTGCAAACGTCGTCGAACTGTTCATGCAGATGGTTGTTGTCTTGCAAACGTCCCCATCTGTTGACTCAGGGATCGAGACGTGGGTGCACGATCCGTTACAGCCATGCGGATAAGATGCCTGTCATCTCGACTGCTAGTGATACGAGGCTGTTGGGATCCAGCACGGTGTTCCCTATTACCCTCCTGACCCCACCGATTCCATATTCCGCTTACTGTCACTGGATCTCGACCAACGCGAGCAGGAAAGTCGCGATACGATAAACCGCAATCGCGATAGGCTACAATCCGACTTTTATCAAAGTCGGAAACGTGATAGTAGGCATTTCTCCTCCTTACACGAGGCACCACAACAACGTTTCACTAGGTAACGCCAGTCAACTGCTGTTTGTGTATGAGAAATCGGTTGGAAACTTTTCTCATGTCAGCACGTTGTAGGTGTCGTCACCGGCGCCTACCTTGTGTGAATGCTCTGAAAAGCTAACCATTTGCATATGAAACGTCCCCTTACAAAAATTATAAATGACTGTGCTTAAACTGACACACAATAATTTTAGCGCAATGCAATCTCACTTTCAAAAATCCTTACAAAAGAGTGGCCCTGACTAACAATAACCTATACCTTTCATGAATCACTTAACTCACAAAAATACAGCGTGCGCCAATACTGCAAGCTGAATGAAAGATTCTAACTACTGAAGGCTCTAACTACTGATAGGCATAGTTAACAAATGAAAGATTTTGATAGAGAACAAACAATGTATTTACCCACATCCACCACTACTGGCGGCTCACCTCCAACTGCGCAACGCTACGTGCTGTTAACAGCCAACTGCCCAACACTACAATAGAGAATATTTCAACAATGCCAACCAGCCACAGACTGCACACAGCACAGTCAGCGATTTTCATACAGAGCGCTAGGTGGCGTTACCAACATAAAAACCTAAACAGCCTACTTACATAGCCCCCATGCTCCCCACAAAAAAATTTTACAAATTGTATTGGGCAGTGGCCAATACAGATTAAGAAACAAAATTCATAATTACAATAACAAAGAAATCAAACGCACACACTTATTGATACACTGTTAGCCAAAAGCAAAAATTGTTCTCATAAAGAAAGTCCTGATCATTTATCACAATAAAAATGCAGTGTTTTTCTCAAAGTCTGAGCAGTAAAAGAAAATGCACACGGAAGTAGTGGATTTCCATGCAGTCTTGAAGAAATAGTGTTGTCCTTCCAACGGAATGACAGTTCTAACTCTTGACATGCAGACAGGTAATGGGCCACATCAGAGCAAACCCACAGCAGCGTCAGTCGAAGTTTTGAAGAATATTTGTAGGTAGGTCATCACAGAGTAGACCCACTGTAGTCCTGGTAGAGATTATGGTATTGGTGGGCAACCAGAGGTGCAGACCCACTGCAGTCCTTGTAGAAATAATGGTATTGGTTAGTCATCAAAGGTGTAGACGCACTGTAGTCCTTGTAGAGATGGCCAGCAGCCATCTGTTGCGACTGTGCGGGTGCACAGTCACCATTAAAGAGTCTTGCAGACAATATAGCAAGTCCATGAACCTCCACTTGTGCACTCACAAAAATTTTTTTTAAATGTCCTCAGAACCAGCAATGCTGTTAACCAGTCCCTTGCTGAATTATTAACACATATGCCAACACTAACAGTCCGAACTTCTCACGTATTGTGCGTATACTATGACCAACAGAAACGTGTGCAGTGAAACGTATGTTTACAAGTTACTTAATTTGATGAACTGGTGTCCATTACAATTTCATAACATGAGAATACAATTACAAAGATACAGAAAACATCATTAAAACATAATAATACAGATAACATTTGTAGTAATACAAGCTTTACAAAAGAATAGAAATGAACATATACATCAGTGTTACAGTAATTATGACCTAAGTAAAGAAATAAAATAATGAGAATACTTTTCGAAAGATTAATTTCACACATGAGCATTGAAACAGAACAGAATTAATAATGTCTAAACATCTTTACAAAGAAAATAACATATTGTTCGAAAAATTCTACAACATATGTCTCATCAAATAAACATATAAAGACAGGAACAACACAAATATAGAAGGGTACACAAACACGTAGCGGAATAACACAAAAGGAAAGGACAGGGTTTGTTTTACTGCAGTTTTTTGCAAACAAAACTTTCTTTACTTCTTGGAGATCTCCCTTCATTCATCATTATTCCCAAAAACTCCTAAATAAATTTTTCTCATTGTACAATACTCATTTTTGCCCAAATATTTTTCATATAAATTCTCAATGCATCCTTTCTCTATTCTTCATAGTTTCTTATATAGTTTACCGCCTCTTAAGCTAACTTAAATCTACTGAGCTCAGATATACATACTAAGGGACGATGCAATGCAGCAGCACTTTACAAATTAACACAAACGGCAATGACAAAAAAATGCAAATTGGCAAAGCAAGCAGCAGTATATCTAAATTAGCAAAGCAAAGGCAACATTACAACTAATATGAACCAATGTGCAGCAACAAGAAAAATAAATCAGTAGTAAAACTGGCTTAACAGAGTAATACAAAGTGAAATTCAGTAGCACTATGCCTGGCAAACAGCAGCAGCAAATGCAACAACTTACACCTAAACATGACAAAGCTCAAGCAGAAAAAATATTACAGTAAAGATGGCCTTGTCTAATACCTGTGCCACATCTTAACACTAGAGTGATGCATCACGATACCTTACTCTAGCAGACAAGGTACCAAATCGTTAAAAAATTATTTATGCAATTCCTGTGAATTGCATGTCTATTTGTGTTCCCCTTTTTTTCTTTTCTTTTAAGAAAGTAGATCATAAAATTATTGTTTAATGGATCTGTAGACAGAAAATATTTACATCAGTACATTTACTAAATTTTATTTTAACCAATGCTGCAGTGCAGCTAGAATCTAGATAATAAACATAATGAGCAAGTATATACATAAAGCAAGGCGTGAAACGCCATTCACTAGCCATATTGCATTTCATAAGGCAGTAAAAAATCTCTCAACTAGCAAGACAGCGAACTGCCCAACACTACAATAGAGAATATTTCAACACTGCCAACCAGCCACAGACTGCACACAGCACAGTCAGTGATTTTCATACAGAGCGCTACGTGGCATTACTAACATATAAACCTAAACAGCCTACTTACACATATCACAGCATCTTCTTCCTGTCGGTTAAATTTCGCGTCTGTAGCACGTCATCTTCGTGGTGTAACAATTTTAATGGTCAGTAGTGTATTTTGGAGAGAATGCACTGTCCTCCTCCATCATCGTTATCTGAACTTGCCACTGTTTTTAAGGAAGAATGATATAAGATTCCTTTACAGGATTTGTATTTATTCATTTCGAGACGACTGGGAGCTGTTTAGAATGCCAATGGTTTTCCTTCTCTGTATTAGGCACGACAATGCGTTTTCTTTTTGGTGTTTCCATATTTTTTCCACAGCCTGTATTTATCCGCTTTACACTAGGGGGTAAAATCTAACATAGAGCTGCCATCAGAAACTATAAATTCCTTCACTATACCATTCACAATTTAAATAACTAAAATATCAGGAATTGTATAGGAATTTTTACACCATTTATTGCTTCTTTGATCACTGATCATTATTATTTAACATCAGAAATGCCAAGTTTCACATTAGTTTGGTGTCCATTTGAAACATTACATCCCACTGTAATGGCAGGTAATTAATTTCAGTGACCGAATGTACACAAGGGCATGCCATCTTCAATAGGAGCTTCACCAGTAAAACACTTTAATGTTCAAATTAACCTGACTGAGGCCAGCGTCACCTACATTTTACATATATCTCCTGAATAACTTTGTCCCAAAAGGACTGGCAGACTCTGCAGATAAGGGCTCCAAGTGACAGGGAGGGGAAGGGTTTCCAATGATAAGAGTTGAAGTACAGGAGAGAGGGGCTATACAGATAAGCAAGAAGTCTTTATGGGCCTTACTGGCACACCAGATATGTAATAAAATTTGAAAAAAGAAAAAAAACAGAGAAAGTGTGAAACATGTGTAGATAAAAATCCTGCGTCAAGATAGCAAGTTTTCTTTCGCAAACTTTCTTCATTAATTAGCGGTTTCGGCTCACTGATCAATCTAAACTGTTGTGCGGTATGTGACAATCATTACACAGTCACTGGCTTTGTGAAAATTACCGAGGCTATCCGACACAAATTTAAAATTCTGTTATTCCAGTTTTAAATGAAACATCAAAACAGTTTCGTCAGCAATAATTTTCGCAGTATTTATGGGGCACTTATGCCAAATTAACCTTTCGTATTACACTTTGGAACAATGTTGAAAAGCTAATTCGCTAATTCTTTTCAATATTTTTTTGCAAAATGTTCATTCATTCATTTACGTAGGCGGTCATCTTCTCCAGAATGCAGCCGCTCCCACTTTGCTTACCACAATTAAGTCCTGTGTTGTTCAAGGTTGTTCCAGCAGACGGCGTATTAGCAAGTCGCATGGATCTCACATTGTTGCGCACTCGCAGGACATGTCTGCATCAGCTGGAAGAACGACGCCTTTCTACATGTTGATCTTGCAATCCTGAGAGGTTTGAGTAAATTCCAAACAGGTAAAGGATAGTAGTTTCCAGGGACTTGCTCTTGAATGTTCAATGAACTGTGGATGAAACCCGACCAACAGGCATTACATGCATTGATCAAAAATGATAGTGCATTGAGAATGGCTAGTTTCTAGCTGAAATCTAGATCTGCCAATAAAATTTAAAAAGGACGACTGATAGCTGAAATCTATTATTTACAAAATAGTTAAATTCATTGGTCTACCTATACGAATGGAACGCTCTTCTGTTCTGCAACTTATTACTATTAAGATACTGATGATACCATTAACAATCAAATTTCATTCACTTTACTTGCAATGTGCAATGCAAGACGGTGTCTTACCACTTTTCATAACAATGCTTCTGCAGCACACAACTCGCGATGTGCAATGCGAGTATACAAACACATTCATAATGGTAAAGAAAGAAAATTGAGGAACTAAATTTCACGAATAATAAATGACAACAAAGACTCCAAGTACCATTATGCTTCATCAAGACATACCAAAATACATATTTTCTAAAATTCAAACACCTAGACAAGTTAGCAAAATATTTTTACTTACTTTTCTGAGTACAATTACTTTCCTTGACACTTGTTTCAAATATAAGACAAAACCATACGTTGTATTATAAAATTTCTCCAGCCTACTTCTGTCATACGAAACTAAACAATTACAAATATAAAAAGTGGATTAGCTTATATGTTAAGTTACGTAATTCCTCCATTAATACAATCCCACCTAATCAATAGTTTTCATCAAAACATATTATTACAAAATCCCTTTTTAAATAATGCTGCCTCCACTACACGGCAGGCCAGCTTCCAGCCTTTTCAAACGAAGAATATAGTTCCAAAAGGGTATGATTGTAATGGCAATGTTAGATCGGTGTTACAAGGATTGAGAACAATTATTAGATATACAAATTAACTCATATCTATAGTATAACTTCTTGAAAATCGTAATGGGAAATAAGACAGTTCCTTTTCAAAATGACCACAACGAGAAAGTTTGAGATATTAGAGATAATACGAGGCTTACTGACACTCATAATTTTCCACGCACCATATGCGACTGGGACAGAGAAGAGGGTGATCAGTTAGTAGTACTAGAAGTACATTTCACCAGGTCGCTTTGGAAGTATGATATAGATGTAGAAACAAGGGAAACCTGCATTTACAGCTGTTACAAATGTAAATAAGGCTTACGACAGTAGTGAATGGAATATGGCGTTCGAATGTCCGAAGGGAAGAAGCATAAAATACAGAGAACGAAGTCTGGGAGGTAGTAGATGAGATACTGGTAGAAGTAAAGCTGCGAGGGGTCGTGTATCGTGCTTGAGTAGCTCAGGGGATGTGGCACAGTTTTGATCCGTCAGACAGTTTCAAATTAGCTCACACTGCGCTACAGAATTAAAATTCATTCGCGAGTCTATCTACAGACTGCAGTTGTAAGTCTCGAAAGACATGAAAGGGAAGCAAACGTCTTTCAGGCAGTGAGGAAGAGTTCCAGCTAACCTCCGTATTATTCAGTGTATATAGTTGTGGGACAGAATACTCGGCTCGCGGTACATCGCACGTTGCGCCTATGTCCTCCAGGGCATATTTCCACACTCGCATTGGTAAGCATAACATACGAAATATCCTCGATAAACAGAGCACCTCCGTTCATTAATAACACTGGAGAGAGCGTTGTTCACGTATGTAATCTACCTTAGTTGGCAAAATTTATCTAAAAAAGAACGTCGGTGAGTAAGTTCATGGCTTTGTTGGACTATTGGTACGCAAGTTGCTGCAAGAGTAATACATTTATCAATAACTCTCCATTGAGGTTCTAGTATTGTTCTTTCAGTGACACACTGAATGTTGCATATTTGAATACTATGAGGAGTGTTACTTAACAGCTAGAGAACGAAATTGTGAAATTTTGTTCGTTTGGATTTTTCATGGCTGTGAACCGTGGACACAACTCGATAGATTCGTGACGCGTACGGGGCATTTCAATGAGGCTGTGCATTATGTGCATTACTTGGTAACACTTAAAGAAAACATATCGCTTACCCTCTTTCCGACTTCATCTTTTCTAGATTACAAGGATCTTGCATAGCTGTACGGACTGTTTCGAGTTTTCCCTTGACGAGTTCGTTCAACGTCCACGCATTAGTTGTACTCTGTGCAGATTTAGTCGAATCTTTGGTCTCGAAACTACTGCATGTTTCCCAAACGTAGAAACTGCTCCGAATAGCAGCGTGCTCCAGGGATAACCATGAGCAGTGTTTTTGAGCCATAATGACTGAGATGCGTCTATGTTTTCATTGTGAGCACAGTGCCGTCTCTTTGTAATGTTTACCACGTTGTAAGGTGACCATATCTTCGGAAACATTCGATGTCACCTTATATTTTCATTAAGCGACAGATAATGAACACTTTTGTACAGGTAAACGAATATTTAAATTCATCCTGAACACTACACCATTTTTATTAGCCGTTGATGATAAAAGCACCGATATGAGAAGGGTATTGTTTGGAAGAGTATTGTAGTCACCAGCAAATAAGGAAAAAGAACAGCGTGCGACGCAGGGACGCTAAGCCGCTGGAGGGGACGGCAAATTAGCGACACAGTAAGAACAGAGTGATCGAGGATGCACTGAGTGTTGGACCTAAAAGTAACGACGACGAATAATATGAGAGTGTTTTACTAACATTCCAAAGAAATTCAAACAATACATTGGCCATAATACACGTGTGACTGTTGACTAAGAAAATAAACAATGTGTTGAACACGATGAGAAATGTACTGCAGTCGATGGTAATATTGTATGGTAACAGCTGGCGTCGTAAAACAAAGTGGAGATAATACGTTAAAATTCAAAAGCAGTAACTGCAGTTCGCTTATTTCATTTAATGATATACTTAATACTCAACACCAGGAAAATATTGGCCCTCTCAATTAAAGTTCGCCATCAGCTTGAAGGCAACTCTGAGCAGTTATGTACATCTATAGCAGAACACTTCTACAAAATAGGGGCTTCATCAAAACACTGTTTCGATATAAACAATCAGATACTCCCACTAACATCTCACTGCAGTCACATTACATCAAAACATTGAACAGATTTAAAACATCTTTCGTAGGAATAAGTATTTGAAAATTATCACCTAGAATTTCAAAAACAGAAAAGTTCAGAAGTTGGCACGTTATAACGTAATACTACAAGGATCCCTTCGCAAACTTGTTTCACATAATGCAGTTTCCTGGAATACATTGAAATAGGTCAGACATTATCCAGCGGCTTACAAACGTTGAATTTGTCGCAGTTTGTGTTTCCGATGCTGAATTTGTTGCAGTGTCTTTCAGTGCTTGGAAATAGTTCAGAGACACGATGTATGTTCGTCTTAGGCGAACGCCAGGATCTTCCTTCAGCGGACTCGCTGTCGATTTGCTCTCCCACCCTTCATCAACTGAGGTGCACCTCGCATTCAGGTCACTTTGATGCTGACGAGACTTTAAAGTACTGTCTTTCCTAGTGTCTTATTCCACATTGTGTGTGTGTGTGGGTGAGAGAGAGAGAGAGAGAGAGATAGTGTGAGTGTGCGTAAGAGAGAGAGAGAGAGAGCCGAGAGCGGATGGGAGGTGTAACGGTCTTCAGACGCAGCCATGACAAGATGACGCAGCGCAGTGTACCGCTAAGTTCAAAATGCGCAGTTGACTGGCGAGCTACGAATTTAACAAATTTTAGGATTTTTTTAAATACTTGCAGAGTGTCTTAGCAGCTAGTCATTGTGGCTTTCGGTGTGTTGTTCCTGCATAAAATATTTTAGGGCAGTTTTCGGCATGTGGGATTGGACAGTTCCCTTCTGAGTTACAGCTCACACTCTCTCTTTGGTTTCGACGAAACATTAAACTGCTTTCTCTCTCTCTCTCTCTCTCTCTCTCTCTCTCTCTTTCTCTCCCCCTCCCCCCTCCCCCACCCCCCCCATCCTTGTGGGTGTGGGTGTGTGTGAGTAGAGAGAGAGAGAGAGAGAGAGAGAGAGAGGGGGGGGGAGAGGGAGGGGGGAGGGGGAGAAAGGGGGGAGGGTGAGAGGGAGGGAGGGAGAGAGAGAGAGTGGAGAGCGGGTATAGAGGGTCGGAAAGTCGGAGGGAGAGGGCAGGGGTGGCGCGGGGGGCGGTGCCGGGGGCGGGGGCGGGGGCGGGGGTGCGAGCCGGAGAGACGCTTTCTGCTTTCCTTGCAGTATCCGCGTTAGAGTGCAAACCGCGACAAATCGTAGCGATCAGGAATCTACAATTCCACAGTGAATCTCCTTGATGATGTAAGTCATACTTGTCATAACTTCCACGGCACAGGCAGCTCCGGCGCCTTCCAAGTGTTGTCGTGCAGAGGCTGCCGCGGCTCCAACACGGCGGAGGAACGCCCGCGTGCTATCGACCGCTTCCGCGTGTGCGGCGCGGCGCGCCTCCCAAGCCTGCCCACTTTGCGTGGCGTCCCGTGGGGCGTTTAAACCCGCGCCTTGGCACACGCAATTACTGTGCTTTCGCTGGCCCGTAGCTTTACGTCCCACTACTATGCCCAAAATAAAACACTCCCTCTAATTCGTAAAATCCCAGAACGTGCTCCGATCTCAAACATTAATGATCTCGAACAGAATGACCTCCTCCATGCCGACCAGCACGGATTTCAAAAACATTGCCAATGCCAACCCCCCTCATCCCGAGGAAAAAACCTCTGTCTGGTCTCAGCACTTCTTGGTAGTGAAGGTGCAACAAACTATTTTAATGGGAGGATCATTGACACAACTACAAGTGATTTCAAACGTGTCACAGCGATATTAATGGAGATTTCACAAGCTGCAACATAGTCGCGAAAAAAGACAGTGACCCGTATATGTAATAAGTTTGCTTTAATTTACTTCTATGGTCACAATCTTTTCTGTTTAAGAGATTACCGGTTTCTGTCTTTAATGGCAATCATCAGATCTAGCTCCCTGGTCTACTTTCATCAGGGAGCTAGATCTGATGATGGTCATTAAAGACCGAAACCGGTAATCTGTTAAACAGAAAAGATTGTGACAATAGACGTAAATTAATGGAAACTTAGTAATGGAGGTCTTGATGGTTGTTCATGTTGGACGTTAATGGAATGGTAGAAAACAATACTATTATTGACCTTAGACATTTCGCAGGTGATGTACACTGAAGAGCCAAAGAAACTTGTACACATGCCTTATATCGTGTAGGGCCCTCGCGAGCACGCAGAAGTGCCGCAACACGACGTGGCATGGACACGACTCAAAATAAAATGTTCAGATGTGTGTGAAATCCTGTGGGACTTAACTGCTGAGGTCATCAGTCCCTAAGCTTACACACTACTTAACCTAAATTATCCTAAGGACAAACACACACACCCATGCCCGAGGGAGGGCTCGAACCTCCGCCGGGACCAGCCGCACAGTCCATGACTGCAGCGCCTTAAGACCGCTCGGCTAATGCCGCGCGGCTGTACTCGACTAATGTAAGAAGTAGTGCTGGAGGGAATTGATACCATGAATCCTGCAGGGATGTCCATAAATCCGTAAGAGTACTACGGGGTGGAGATTCTTATAAAAAGCACGTTGCAAGGCATCCAAGGTATGCTCACTAATGTTAATGTCTAGGGAGTTTCGCGGCCAGCGGAAGTGTTTAAACTAGAAGAGTGTTCCTGAGCACACTGTAGGAATTCTGGACATGTGGGGTGTCGCACTGACCTGCTGGGATTGCCGGAGTCCGTCGGAATGCACAATGGATAAAAATGCATGCTGGTGATCAGACAGGATGCTTACGTACGTGTCACCTATCAGAATCTACATCTACATCTACAACCATACTCCGCAAGCCACCTGACCGTGTGTGGCGGAGGGTACCCTGAGTACCTCTATCGGTTCTCCCTTCTATTCCAGTCTCGTATTGTTCGTGGAAAGAAGGATTGTCGGTATGCTTTTGTGTGGGCTCTAATCTCTCTGATTTTATCCTCATGGTCTCTTCGCGAGATATACGTAGGAGGGAGCAATATACTGCTTGACTCTTTGGTGAAGGTATGTTCTCGAAACTTTAACAGAAGCCCGTACCGAGCTACTGAGCGTCTCTCCTGCAGAGTCTTCCACTGAAGTTTATCTATCATCTCCGTAACGCTTTCGCGATTACTAAATGATCCTGTAACGAAGCGCGCTGCTCTCCGTTTGATCTTCTCTATCTCTTCTATCAACCCTATCTGGTACGGATCCCACACTGCTGAGCAGTATTCAAGCAGTGGGCGAACAAGCGTATTGTAACCTACTTCCTTTGTTTTCGGATTGCATTTCCTTAGGATTCTTCCAATGAATCTCAGTCTGGCATCTGCTTTACCGACGATCAACTTTATATGATCATTCCATTTTAAATCACTCCTAATGCGTACTCCCAGATAACTTATGGAATTAACTGCTTCCAGTTGCTTACCTGCTATTTTGTAGCTAAATGATAAGGGATCTATCTTTCTATGTATTCGCAGCACATTACACTTGTCTACATTGAGATTCAATTGCCATTCCCTGCACCATGCGTCAATTCGCTGCAGATCCTCCTGCATTTCAGTACAATTTTCCATTGTTACAACCTCTCGATACACCACAGCATCATCTGCAAAAAGCCTCAGTGAACTTTCGATGTCATCCACAAGGTCATTTATGTATATTGTGAATAGCAACGGTCCTATGACACTCCCCTGCGGCCCACCTGAAATCACTCTTACTTCGGAAGACTTCTCTCCATTGAGAATGACATGCTGCGTTCTGTTATCTAGGAACTCTTCAATCCAATCACACAATTGGTCTGATAGTCCATATGCTCTTACTTTGTTCATTAAACAATCGTATCTAGACGTATCAGGGGTCCCATATCACTCCAACTGCACGCGCCCCACACCATTACAGAGCTTCCACCAGCTTGAACATTCCCCTGCTGACATGCAGGATCCATCGATTCATGAGGTTGTCTCCATACGCGCGCGCGTCCTTCCGCTCCATACAATATGAAACTCGTCCGACCAGGCAACTTACTTGCAGTCATCAACAGTTCAATGTCGATGTCGACAGGCCCAAGCGAGGCGTAAAGCTTTGTGTTGTGCAGTCATCAAGAGTACAAGAGTAGTCCTTCAGCTTCGAAAGCCTATATCGATGATATTTCGTAGAATGGTTGCAATCTTAGCAGTTTGCAGAAGGGCTGCGCTTCTGTCAACTTGAACAATTCCTTTTAGTGGTCGTTCGTCCAGCTCTTCCAGGATCTTTTTCCAGCCGCAGCGTCGTCGGAGATTTGATGTTTTACCGTATTCCTGATATTCACGGTACACTCGTGAAATGGTCATACAGGAAAATCCCCACTTCACTGCTACCTCGTAGATGCTGTGTCCCATCACTCGTGCGTCGACTGTAACACCACGTTCAAACTCATTAACACCTTGATAACCTGCCATTGCAGCAGCAGTAACCGATCTAACAACTGCGCCAGACACATGTCGTCTTACACAGGCGTTGCCGAGCGCAGCGCCGTATTCTGCCTGTTTACTTATCTCTGTATTTGAATGCGCATGCCTGTACCAGTTTCTTTCGCTCGTCAGTGTGTAATGAAGTCCTGTCTAATAAAAGCTGCACGAAATTTGTTAGATCCTGATAAGGTATCAGAGTTGTGGCAAGATTGGCGACTTGCTTTAGATGTTAAGATACGTAGCAAAGCAAAAAATGTAGTGTCATATGACCACAATACCAATGACTCACCACTGGCATCGATCAACTGATTCAAATATCTGGCGTAACAGTTTTCAGGTATATAGAAAGGAATGACCACATGGTCTCTGTCGTAAGTAATTTAAGTGGCATACTTCTGTTCAGTGAGAGAACACTAAGAAAACGCGACCCATGTACAGAATGTGATGGGTATAATTGCAGATATTTCTATTAGTGACTGAGGACAGGTTAATAAAAAGCATTGTATCATTATTTTCTCACTTACAGACTAATCATTATAGGGAATTCGTATTTTTTTTAGGTTGGTTAGTACCTCACCAACTATACAGTATGCGTCAAGAGCAAGCCACTAATGCCTGTTTGCCACTGGCCAGCAGATCAGGTGATAAAGTGTGGACACGTGGACGCAAGACTATTAGTTTTTACTGATAGCCTCTAACATTCTGCGTGGTGTCTGTTTGTTCTATATCGTGTCACCCTACCACTTTCGCGCAACGACGCTCTGAGCGTGTTTTTTAGGGAATTGATTAGTTTGAACCTGGGACCTGTTGCTGGTAAGGAGACGCCAGACCACACATGACATGTAGAGTTCAGAAGAGTTCAGTGAGACTAGCGATGATATAACCGAATTCTTAATGATTTCAGCGTCAGCTCCACTGCACTCCATGTTAAAGAATCTTGATACTAACTAAATTTAGTGGAAGGAGTTCAAGGCTTTCCTATTTTTAGTTAGCTGATAAAAATAACGTCGAAAAAGCAGTTAAGTACCATTGGAAATTTTATTCTACTCACAAAACATTGTTTATAAATTGCACTATTAACAAAAGGAAATGTTTTAATACAGGATGATAAAAACCAACTGCGTTCAACAAAAATGTGAACGAATATTCCCTGAGTGGGTTACCAAGTTCTACAATGCATCGAAGGATGACCTATGCCATGTCACATCTATAATCTAGGTTTAAATTAAGTTACACAAAAGAGAAAACTATCAAAATGGTCTACAATGACCCTCAATTATCTTTAATTACTTATCTAACTTGTCGTAAATTACAGTGGCTGATGTGGCTTCTCAATAACTATATAACAGAAAAATCATCGCGTTTCAGATTTTTACTTCAAGTGGCAAATGTGAACACCATGAGCTTTAATTGACGATCGACACTAGTATTACGGAAAAAGGGGGTGTAACAGATGAGACTTCTGCAGTTCTGAGTGAAGCTTTATGCGCTGTTATGAGGCATCGTGTGCGTTCATTACCTTGTCGGTGTTCATCAGGGGGCGGCGGACTGCACAGCTCTGCTCACCTCGCAGTCTCGGAAGCAAATCTCTGCTAACTTCTCCTTACTACAATTTACCGGAGCTGGTTTAAAAAAACTATCTGACTGTGTTTTCATCTGACCAATCAGGGCCTCAATGTTAACCTTAAGCTCCGCCGACAAAAATTCTGTCTATCCAATGAGAAATGTTATACTTTTCGTGGTGGGGCAATGTTTTTAAAGTTTGCAACGTAACAGAGACGCGAAAAAGTCTCATGCTAAAACTTGCAGCTGGTGTGGTCCTTTTAGTGGTATCGTAAGATCTATACTGTTCTTCTGGAGGGCTCTATCTTTTAACATGGGCTGGGGGGTAGTCCTGACGTAGCAGAGACGCGAAAAAGTGTCATGCTAAAACTTGCGGCTGGGGTGTTCCTAGCGGTTAGCTGGCGACGTGGGAGTCCGTCCCTTATTGTAGGGCCTTCCAGCTTAACACGGTTCTGCTCTCGGCTTCTGTTCTCGTTTCTCCCCTCGGAACTGCATCTGTCTCACGGTGGGAAGGTATGACATGCATTTAGGCATTTTTGTGTTAGTCTGTGATATTCCATTTGCTCACTCGTTACTCGTATTACTTTGGTTAATTTAATGTCTCGAATTATTCGGAGCTATGTGACATACTACTGGATTTACTTATCATGTCAGGGTTTTCATGGAAGGTGTTGGATTTGCCTGACACCTTACGTATCACCACCCTTCAAACTTAATTTTTGTACTGAAGTTAGGTAATGATTGAATCGTTGTCTAAGCCAGTCAAAAATTATTTCGTTATCTAAATTTTGTTGCCTACTGTTCAGCCACGTTATTGTGTTCTATGCTAGTTTGTATTACTAATTTATATTTTTATATTCTTCAACATTGTTATCAAAAATATGTTTATATTGATAAGGGAAGAATATTTTCATTCTATTATAATTATTATTTTTTAATTATTTTCTTTCTTTATTTAATTGTGAAGTTTGTTTTTTAAGAAGTTTGTTATCGAAAGTGAGGAGTCTTTCACATCGATTTTGTTAGAAATATTGTTTTTGTAAATGTAGTAATTAAGTAAAATCTATTCCTAACACATTTTCTAAATATCATGTGCAAGTAACATGTTTTTGTTTCTAGACACTCATTTCAACATTTTTACACCAAAAAATAAGAATTGTTTCCAAGAATTGCTTTGACAAAGAAAGATACATACACAAGTATTGAGATATTATCCTAACAAATGGTACAAATGTTAAAAAAAAAGGGAAAACATCCAACAAGATAATTTTTTATTCTTTGTTTTTATAAGGAGAAAATAAGTAAAATATAGTTATTCTTTTATTTTTATGAGGAGAAAATAAATGGCATATAGTTTTAGTGTTTATTATGCCTTACTTTTGTTATTTATATACTGTCCATTTGAGAACTAATGACTTATTTTTATCGACAGTCTATTTTTTACTTAGGTCAATGACTGTAATTTTGTAGTTTATTAGCTGTCTGGTGTGCTTAACTTATTTCATTTTTCACACGTTTCTTTTGCACAATTCCTACATCACATAATTTGATTTCACACATTCACACAATCCTATGAATGTTTAAGCGTGAGGTTGGCGAATGTTTTTGCACGAAGGTGATGGACTTGAGCGAGATGGATGTGGGCAAGTATTTGATGTACAGCTTCGTTGATTGTTCCTTGTTGGCTTTGCAAGTGTGTGTTGCTGTTGTGGAGGTCCCATAATGGAATGGAGCTGTGAGTGCAGAATCTCGTGGTTTACTGGGTTTGTATGCGTAAAGTCATCGTTATGTGTCGCTGAAAGTGGTTGTTTTTCGTTGTAATACTTCGCAGACGACTAGTTTACAATAGGATAGGGATTTGGGAAGGTATGTCGTCTATTCTTCACCCATCTTCTTTCTTGGTCTCAATCTTGCAAATCTTCAACTTCTGTTCTTTCTGCTTTTTCTCTGCTTCTTACTTGCTTCTTGGTTCTTCTCTGGGCAGGATATGGAAGTATTTATTGATAACTAGTCACTTTGAAGTTCTCCTCTTAGTAACAGTTTGATAAATTGTTTGGGCGTGTCATTTTTACTTTGTGGAAGTTTTCTTCAGTTTCGTGCATCAGCGTGCTGTTTAATAGCAGTAGTGTGACTATTCCACATATTTTTTGCCAGTGGTGGCTTGCCCAAGCCGTCTTCTCGTCGGGCCGTTTTTTGCTCGCTCCGCTGACTCGGGCATTCTGGGGTTTACGAGTGGTGAAAGTCTGGTCTTTGTTTGTCAGTCCCTGCGCCGGTCCCTTCTGGCGTTCGGTGTCCTGTCGTGCCGCTGCAGGGTTCCGCCACTGTGTGGTTCCGTGTTCTGTCCCAGTAGGGTTCCACTTAGCGGGCAGATTTACGGCCCACTTCAATTACAAGGGCCTTCTGTTGGTCTTGCTGTCCTTTCTTTTTTCTCAACACTTCTGCCTTGTAGGAATCATGTCCTGCTAATTATGTCCTTTTCCTTCTTGATACTTCTCTCGTTGCAACTAGTGGGTCATTGCATCTGGTCTTTGTTGGAGTTTTTACAATGGTTCTTACAAAAAGTTTTGCTTACAATCTAACATATGTCTAGTACCTACATTGTTTTACGTCTTCTTAAAAAGCTTTACTAATTTTGGTGCCCTTTCCATGTTACAATTATAAGATATTTTGAGTCTTACCTTCTACAAAAATCCTCAAATTCGTTTTTTATTTTTATGTAGTATCGTGGTGTATAGCATTTTAGTATTTCATGCTGTTAGACTATCTAAGCTTTATCCCTTCACCTTAATCTATGGTACTATTGGTGTTATTTTTGTTTTTGCTTTTATTGAAATTACTTTCTTTTTCTCACCTTCCTCTCTCTTCATTCTTCTTTCTCCTGACTATCTTATCTGCAACATAATCTTGAAATATTGTGCTGATTAAAAACCAGTAATAAAATTAATCTTCAAACTTGTACTGAAAGTGTTTAATACTGCCAGTCTTAGGTAAAAATACCTCTGCTTTATCTTGTAAAATACCCTCTAATACTCTTTTACTGTGTTCCGAAATACCTTGAACTTCTTGCAATTTTTCGTCGATTTCTTTATGGACTTCTAACGTGAGTTGAGGCAATTCCCCCTTTTGTGCATACCATTCTAATTCTTCATCCTCTTTATCTCACATCATTCTTAATTGATTGTTTATGACTGGTATTTCTTCTAATTTTAGCTTTTGCTCGAAGAGAAGTGTGACATTCCCGAATGTTACGCTACCTTTCCCCATATCTATTATCGCTTGTCTCTCATTCAAAAAATCAGCACGTATAATCAAATCTACAGTTAGTTTAGGTATAATCACGAAGTTGGCTTCGATCTTTTGACCTTGGCACGAAAGAGTGAACCTTGTTTGTCTCGTAACTTCCGCAGCATTGTTTCTAATAGGACCTATTACTTTAATGTTACGTGTTTTCAGAACTGGCAATTCCTCATTGGCATTACACTGCATGAATAAATTTTCTGAGATCGCAGTCAGTTCACTTCCGCTATCAATTACAATATTGACTGGGATATTCTTTACCATGGACTTCACAATTGGTTGAATTTGAAAGGGTTGGTTCTGTTCTTCTTCTCCTTGCATCAACGAATCCTCCACTGAATCATACATGAGTCTTTTTAGGAATTTCCCTTGTGAATTCGAACTTTCTGTAGGATAAGCTTCGACTCCTACTTCTCTCACTTTTATTTCCTCTTTCTATTTCTTCCTTCATTTACACTTTCTTCAACATCCTCTACTTTTTCCTCATCCTCGTCTATCTTCTCCTTCTTCGTCGCTACTTCCACATAATCGCATCTAAATGCTCTAATTATCACTTCATAACTTACTTCATTATATACGTTGGGTTGTGTGCCCACTCGTAACTTATTTTCAACTTCTGTCGATTGCGCATTATCCTCATTGAATTCGCTTTCCCTGGTTTCTATCTCAAATAGCTCTGCAATACTTATTACTTCGTCCTTTCCTCCTACATTTGTTGTGCATGCCTCTGGTAATTCATCTTTCTCGTCAGTATTCTCCCAATTAATTTCGTCCCAACACGATATTGTTATTTTCTTGTCTTCGTTTTCATCTGGTCCCTACGAATTTGTTTCTTCCTTCTTCTCTTCTCGTGATAAGGTATTTACTTCTCTGTTCAAGGTGCTGCAATTGTCGTGGGGCGGTGCGTCATTCTCTTTGGCATGGGCGCTTAGCTGTCAATTCGAACGTTTATCGGGGTTTGGTGGTCTTACCTCCACCTCTTCTATCTGTATTCTCTTTTCTTGTTCAGCTTGTTGATAGTGGTTTCTTTGTTGATAATTTGTCGGTCTATTGGTTCTCCAGTACCCGTTCCGGTTGTCATTATTCCCTCTGTAATAGTTGTTGCCATTCCTGGGTGAAATATAGCTTTTGCCATATTCTCTTCTAAATCCATAACCGGTTCTTTGTTGAAATCTATTGTCGTTTCTTGGTGCGTAATTATCACATGGTTCGTAATTATTGTTTCTTCGTACTGTGTCTTGTGGATTCCACTGCTTTTTGCTTTCGTTTTCACGTGCGCTTCGTCTTTTTCTTGCATCATCTTCCGAATATACGAGGCC
Organism: Schistocerca piceifrons; assembly: GCF_021461385.2. NCBI lineage: Eukaryota > Metazoa > Arthropoda > Insecta > Orthoptera > Acrididae > Schistocerca > Schistocerca piceifrons. The sequence continues at coordinate 1,019,111,145 of NC_060139.1, read as the reverse complement.
TGTTCAGAAAGTAAGCTCCGATTGATTGCTAAATTGAAACCACAGTGAACATCAGAAATGTTTTACTTGTAACAATTAGCTACACCTTTCAGCTACTTCTCTACGTAGTCGCCGTTCTGACTTAGACTTTTGTCATAGCGTTGTACCAACTTTTCAATAGCCTTATCATAGAAGGCAGCCGCCAGTGCTTTCCGCCAATTCTCCACGCTGGCCTACACCTCGTTGTCTGTGTCAAAATGTTGTCTTCAAAGACAGCGGTTCATGTGACCAGAGATGAAACTCAGGGGGAGACAATTGCGGACTGTATTGTGGGTAATCTCACATTTCCATTTGAAAACGATGCAGGAGCATCTTCATTGCCCCTGCAGAATGCGGCTGAGAATTGTCTTGAAGAAGAAACAGCACAACAGTTATGTAATGTTAGCTGCATAGCTTCAGGCGAAATTTCTCACCAGGCCCTCGTACTTGGCGGCAGACACTATTTTCTAGACATCTTTACGCACTCACTGCGAGCTCAGAAATGAGAAGAGCGACGTGATGCCAACTGGGGTTATACTAGAGACACTACCCAACACATCTGTGCAAAGCTTTATCGGATTTTCATAGTCGTTTCCATTTCGCGACCGATCGGAGCTTACTTTCTGAACGCCCCTCGTATGAACTCTAGTTCCCTTAAAATACCTTTAAATGCTTCGACGTCATTGCCTCCGCGACCTACTAATGATTGCTGGTATTTCAATGGTAGCTTCATCGCGCATAATTTAATCAACTCTCCGTCACTGTATGGTACATCTAAGCATTGATTTTTCTTTGCCATTAATTCGAAAAATTTCACGGGACTCTTCTCTCCTGAATTTTCAAAATATGGGTTCTGTAATAATTCGTACTTTACTCTGTTCTGTGCTTCGCTGGAGCAATATCGTGGGAGAAACTTCTCTCTGAAATCTTCGTACGATCGGCATGTCGCTGCAACATTCTGCGTGGTTTCTGCGACTGTTCCTGACATGTGTGCACATATAAAGTCTAATTTGTGTGCTAGCGTAGTGTTCTGGTAATCCTACTCGGAATTGATCAATAAAAGTTCGTGGATGTAATGAGTTTCCTTCTCGAAAGTGTTGAAATTTTCTGACTGTGAGGAAATGATCGTTGTCGTACTTCGTCATAGTTCCATATGAAATTCGCGATTCTTCGCCACTTTTGTTTCTGATCATTTCTCCCGTCGTTGTTTCCGGTTGTGGTAGATCCATTGGATATTGTCCACTGTAACTTTCGCCTACCCTTGCGTAGTATCGTTGGAATGGCACGCAATAATTTTCTTCCATCGGTTGTGAACGTGTAGCTGAATGCATTGCGCTGTACTCTTCGCGACCTGGCTTTCCATTGTCAGGTATTGGTTCGGTATCTTGCCTGGCTAACCTTGTTGCTTCATTGCACGATCCAAACTGTCTTGAAACATACATTTGTGGTTCCGCATGTGTTTGTGATGACGTTTGTTCATCAAAAATTTCGAAACGTGTTTGTTGCTGTGCAGGCTGTCTGATTTCACGTATGTTACTTTCCGCCTGTGATTGGAATTGCAAATGCGTAATATCTTCGTTAATTGCTTGTTTTTCCGGTGCTGTTACAGATACGGATGTGGTTGCAGACTCTGTGCTTGCTCGATCCTGTTCACTACGCTCCTCAATGATTTGCAACAACTCTGTTCGCAATTTCTGAAATTGTCGCTTCGTTTGTGCTTCTATTTTGACTATGCGGTTATCATATCTTTTCAGGGCTGCTTTTGTGATACGTTTGTGTAACACACTGTTTTCAACAACTTCACGCGCTGTACCTGCTGCTTGTCTAATAATTACGTTTATCTGTTTCTCTAGTTTCTTGACTTCTCCCTGGGTGTTGTTACGTAATGTTTTGTTCTCGTCCTGAGTCTCATTACGCAATGTTTGTACGTCCGCTTGTGCCTTGTCAATGTCTGTTCTCAATTGATTGTGACCTGTTATTAAGTTTCCTATCACTTTTCGAGATTCTTTTCCCTCGTCTTCAATATGACTTAGGTGTAACTGAATTTTTTTGTTTTGTTCTTTAATCGCACGCATTTGTCTCGTGTTTTCTGCATTCTGAATTTGAATTTGGTTCGCTGTGTCTTTATTTTGCCTTGTCATGGTTTCCGTAATTTGTTGTAAAAATTCTGCCAGATTGGTGGGTCCTATTGCGTTTTCTTCCGACGTCCTACGCTCTGTGTTTTCGCCCAAGTGTTGTTTCGCAACCTATTGCATTGAACTGTGCTGTTACACGTTTCTGCTCGCATTCCTTGTACTCTGTGGTGAGGGAGCTCTGATTACTTGTACCATGGGTTCTACGTATTCAAGACGCAAGTTAGAATCCTCATCGACTGTCTCTCTACTTTCCTGCTCCTCTGTCGTATGCTGACTTGCGTTTTCTATGCCTTGACGTACATTATCCTCGTTATGGTGCGTTATATGTCCTATTTCTCGCGATACTGCATCGTCTGTTGTACTGTCCTCTATTCTCTGTCCATTCCTCTATTCTCTGTCCATTCTCATGCTGGGTCTCTACCTCAATTCGGTCAAGGTCTCGATTTGCCATTGCTAATCTTTCCGAATCCCTTATTTTCTGTTTTAAAAGCAATTCACGCGCCGTACTTCGCGTCAACATGCGCTCATACGATCTCACGCGTTTCATAAGCTATTTGCACACACTACTTGACAATCAATTCACTTACTTGTTGGGTCAGAACCAACCTGTCAACGATGTATCCGCCACCTGTGCGCTTGCATTGGAGAGAAAACTTAGTTCTAACAATACTAAAATTCACAACTTAATTATGCTATTGTCTCTGCTACAATGTCTCACTATCTATCGCTGCAGCTACTGTTTTCAACTATTTATGCCTTTCAAAAAAAATTTTTTTATTACGAAAAATTTTTACAGGATATTTTTCTGACCTAGTTAGGCATTTGGTCGACTTCCAATCATGGTATTTTACCATCCTGGCAGGGTCGCCATTCTCTAACATTCTGCGTGGTGTCGGTTTGTTCTATATTGTGCCACCCTACCACTTTCGCGCAATGATGCTCTGAGCATGTTTTTTAAGGAATTGACTAGTTTGAACCTGGGACCTGTTGCTGGTAAGGAGACGCCAGACCACACATGACATGTAGAGTTCAGAAGAGTTCAGTGAGACTAGCGATGATATAACCAAATACTTAATGATTTCAGCGCCAGCTCCACTGCACTCCATGTAAAAGAATCTTAATACTAACTAAATTTAGTGGAGGGGGTTCAAGGCTTTCCAATTTTTAGTTAGATGGTAAAAATAACGTCGAAAAGGTAGTTAAGTTTACCATTGGAAATTTTATTCTACTCACAAAACATTGTTTATAAATTGCACTATTAACAAAAGGAAATGTTTTAATACAGGATGATAAAAACCAACTGCGTTCAACAAAAATGTGAACGAATATTCCCTGAGTGGGTTACCAAGTTCTACAATGCATCGAAGTATGACCTATGCCATGTCACATCTATAATCTAGGTTTAAATTAAGTTACACAAAAGAGAAAACTATCAAAATGGTCTACAATGACCCTCAATTATCTTTAATTACTTATCTAACTTGTCGTAAATTACAGTGGCTGATGTGGCTTCTCAATAACTATATAACAGAAAAATCATCGCGTTTCAGATTTTTACTTCAAGTGGCAAATGTGAACACCATGAGCTTTAATTGACGATCGACACTAGTATTACGGAAAAAGGGGGAGTAACAGATGAGACTTCTGCAGTTCTGAGTGAAGCTTTATGCGCTGTTATGCGGCATCGCGTGCGTTCATTACCTTGTCGGCGTTCGTTAGGGGCGGCGGGCAGCACAGCTCCGCTCACCTCGCCGTCTCGGAAGCAACTCTCTCCTAACTTCTCCTTACTACAATTTACCGAAGTTGGTTTAAAAAAACCATCTGGCTGTGTTTTAATCTGACCAAACAGGGTCTCAATGTTAACCGTAAGCTCCGCCTACAAACATTCTGTCCATCCAATGAGGAACGTTGTACTTATCGTGGTGGGGCAATTTTTTTAAAGTTTGCAACGTAACAGAGACGCGAAGGAGTCTCACGCTAAAACTTGCAGCTGTTGTGGTCCTTTTAGTGTTATCGTAAGATCTATACTGTTCTTCTGGAGGGCTCTATCTTTTAACATGGGCTGGGAGGTGGTCGTGACGTAACAGAGACGCGAAAAAGTCTCACGCTAAAACTTGCGGCTGGGGTGTTCCTAGCGGTTAGCTGGCGACGTGGGAGTCCGTCCCTTATCGTAGGGCCTTCCAGCTTAACACGGTTCTGCTCTCGGCTTCTGTTCTCGTTTCTCCCCTCGGAACTGGGTCTGTGTCACGGTGTGAAGGTATGACATACATTTAGGCATTCTTGTGTTAGTCTGTGGTATTCCATTTGCTCACTCGTTACTCGTATTACTTTGGTTAATTTAATGTCACGATTTATTCGGAGCTATGTGACATACTACGGGATTTACTTATCATGTCAGGGTTTTCATGGAAGGTGTTGGATTTGCCTGACACCTTACAAGCCATAGTCCACTTACTGGTGCAGTACGAACATGCAGAAAACATCAGGTCGTAAAGTTTGTGACGTGTCGGTGAGAAGACTGTTTGACTCAGAAAAAGAAACAGCAAACTGATATTAAGTACAACATATAAAGAAAACCAGCATTTATACCCATTACAACCTGCATAAATGACATTCCTTAGAAAACACTTATGTGATCCCTCCGGCACTTCTACGTAACTGTGTGGCACCCATACCAAACTGTACCGACAATTCGATCATACCTATGCAGAGAAGAGTAGCATAATGGTCGTAGTTTTGTCTGACTCACAGGAGAATGTCACGGGGATGCTGAACGTAACGTAACTAGATCGTTATCTCTTTTCTCTAAGAAAAAGAAGAAAAAAAGATGAAACACGGAGAAATTACCCGAAGGGGACGGAAATCGGTAGATATAATGTGCATGCACAGACAATCAACGGACTACAATTTGAAGAAAATTGCATGATTTCTTCATGACGAAGAGCTTCACAAATTGAACGAGTCAATAACACATTACTCCATCTCTGGCCCTCATTCGAGTTGTTATTCTGTTTGGAATTGATTGACAGGGTTGTTGAATGAGCTCCTAGCGGATATAGTGCCAAATTCTGTCCAATTGGCGCGTTAGTCGTCAAAATCCGGAGCTCATTCCTGGGTCCTGCCCGTAATGCTACAAGGGTTTTCAGTTGGGAAGAGATCCAGCGACCTTGCTGGCCAAGTTAGGGTTTGGAAAGCACGAATATATGCAGTAGAAACACTCGCCGTTTGCGGGCGCCCAATATCTTGCTGAACTGTAATTTCAGACGGTCGTACTGTATGGCGAGTGGCAGTGAGGTTGGTACGCCACCAGTGTCCGAAGCGTGTCCAGACCAATCTTCCCTGATCATCGGTACTCAGTTCGAAGCGGGGCTTCCAGGTCCAATGTGCCCGACACCACTGCAAACCGTCTTATTGGCGTAGAGGTTAATGATGGTCGGTGCAAGAGGCACCATGAGCTCAACCCTCTCTCTGCCTCCATGTGGTCACTGAAGCACCAGTAGCACGTCGGATCGATGATAATGAATCCGGCACTTCGTGTGCCTCTCTGACGATTGAACGGTCCTCTCTTTCAGTCACCTCTCAACGCCGACCTCATCCTTCTTGATGCTGTATTCCGCCATGCTTCACTCATTCCTGCCATCATCGTCGAATAGCGGCATAGCTCACCTTCAAATATCGAGCAATTCGCCGATTACTCCAACCGGCTTCTTTGAGCCCAACTGTGCGTCAGCTCTCTAATGCTGACATCTGCGTATATTGTTCACACGCCTGTGTGGGAGGCATAGTTGCTGCCCGACTGAGTAAACGGGAAAAAATTCGCAAAGACTTGTAAGGTTGTTATGTAACTTTGGTTTTTGTACGTCATCGATGTGCACGTCAGAGAGAAAGCAAGTCACATTACTGTTAAACAATCTTTGGTCTTGTCGTGGCACAGTCTTCGCCTCTGCCCTGTCTGACACATTCTTAGTAGAAGTGTGGTAGGTGATGGACGCATTCAGTAGTTGTGTGTTCACTTGTGAGTGTATCTATTAGATAAAGATGAGTATGAAGTATCCAACGAAAGGTGAAAGGAAATAAATTTAGAATAATGTAGGTGTTTTTGATGAGAAAAAGTTTGATGTAAGACTCCAGCACTACGTTCCTAATTTGTCATGATTATTTTCATCTAGTTATCTTGCTCAAAGCCGAGAGAAAGACCACCCGACTTCCCTGAGTCATGCATTAACATATTGACTGATTAAGTTGTTTGGTTTTTATAGAAACTCTCTGTGAACATCGTACCCTTTTTTTAATCATTGTTCACTTTGTTAAGCATAGTATTGTTCAGACCATTGCTATGTGTGAAGATCACGCGAAGTTCTACTCTGTCTTATTGAGAACATACTTAATTCTAAAATCGTTGTGTCTTGGTGTATCATTTCATAGGAATAGTTATTCTCCGCAACCCACTGTTTGTCATTACGTAGTTCCACATCCAAAAGTTTGAATATGTATTTAGAAACAGAAATCTGGCATAGCCGCTGCCTGCTTGCTGTTTGCTGATGTGTCTTCGTGAAATCTGAAACAATGTTGTCAAGACGCGAGGTAAGTGGAAATTTCGACTAGGGACAGCTAATTGTTTTACTTCAGCTGCGCATTTAATACAAAGACAAACTGTATTCTGGTCAGTTGCAGCTCAGTTCAAATTAGGTTCTCTTTAGTCTAAGGTTAGCATACAAGTGTAAGATGGGTAACAGTTTGTGAATACTTAGTGTAGGTAATACGTAGACCTTTATAGAGTGGGAGGTAAAGTTGGGCTAAATTCCATACAGAAACAAAATACAATGAGAAGGTTATAGTGGTGTAGTGCTATCGACATGTACACTGTTTACTATCCTTACCAGATGCGCGGTGCTACGTAACACTCATCCATCGGCCGCCAAAGTTCAGTTTTGCATTTTCCGTCGATTCCTGTATGAATATAAGTTTGTGATATTGTGATCACCCGACAGCGCTGTCATTCTTGCTGAATTATTTTCACTGTGCGACCATTATCTAAAAATTAATGAAGAAAGGAGCTATTTCTTTTATTAATTTCGGTTATATGAGATGTGATGTAATCTTTTTCGTCCCTAACGCCTGTGCACACCCTATATTCAAATTAGTTTAGATGATTTCGTATAACGCACTGATGATAACTGCACTGAGAGCTGATAACCTGCCATAAAAGAGATGATCGTACGGCCTGTGCTGACCTTTCTAAACTGCCGTCTACCGCTCTTGGTCTAGTGGCTAACGTTGCTGCCTCTGGATCACGGGATTCCGGGTTCCATTGCTAGCTGGGACGAGGATTTTCTTCGCTCGGGGGTTGGGTGTGTGTTTCCATCGACACCCAAGTCGCCGAATAGCCATCAAATAGAAAGATCTGCACGAGGCGGCAGAAAAACCGAAGATACGGTTTCCCAAATAATAACACCAGACGATTATTTAATTTCATTCAGAAAAGGGCAACAGAACGATACAAAACCGCGAATTAGAAATCATTGTACACGTTGTTTAAATCAGCTTTATTATCAAGGTGTATGTTTTTCGCTATACGTGGTGATAAAACTCAGAAGGTGAGCAAATGTATGTATTAAAGGTGATATCTTGTGTTTAGTCGTGTAAAATAGAGAATAAGTCGCAATTTAATTTGTGGACTCCTCGCTATAGTAAACAGGGGTATTTCATTAAGGGCCATTCGATTTCACAAGACATATCTTCTCCACGAACGTAAACAGACATCTGGTGCATAATTTAACTTACTCACTGAAATTGTAAGTTTATTATGACGTCAGTCGAAACTTGCCAGTCATTGAAGATGCCATTAGGGATCCTCCTGGTGCTGCTAACTTGTTCACTGTTGGCTCGTTCATTATCCAATGTACGTCGAGTCGCGATGGCTAACACGGCGTTTTGCGTTCTCCGTTTCAAAGCAGGTAATTCAGTTACAACTTTGCAGCCTGATTTTTCTGATTACGGCACTGCGCCTCGTACAGCTCAAAGCTTTGGACGATGGTATCGGCAGTTTGAAGACACTGGTTGTTTACGTGCACCTACATCTACACAAATACTCCGCAAGCCACCGTACTGCGCGTGGCGGAGGGTACGTTTTACCGCTACTAGTCAGTTTCCTTCCTATTCCAAAGCAAATGCAGCGAGAAACGACTTGTCTACCAGTATACATGTATACCTCCGTAATGAGGTTCAGAACCTTGTGTCGCACTCATGTACCGTATTTTATGGACTGTAAGAAGCACCTTAATTTTCAAGCTTTTTTTAAATAATGTTTTCACCACTTTTATTATTAGATCGCAAAGCCAGACTACAAAAAAATTCTTAGTTTATGAAACAGACTTGACCTTTAAAATTCGTAAAAATCGTCATCTGAACTTTCTTCTTCTTCGTCTCCTTCTCCGTCTTCCTCTTCATCATCGCTGTCCTCTTCATATATAAGATGGTCTTCACAGCCATCGAGAGCGTTACTTATCCTGCACTTCTTGAAATATTTGACAATAATGTCTTCTCTCATTCTAGACCATGAGTGTTTTATCCACTGACACATCTGTTTGATTGCAGGTTCTTTTAAACTCCTTTCGGCGTGAATTCTTGTTGGGTTTCATCCATCATTCATTTGTTCCATTCCTCTCATATACACCTTAAATAGTTAGCTTATGAAGACATCAACCGGTTGCAATTGTGAAATAAGTCATTCTGGGATAACAGCAAGCTCTGTATTTCGCTGTCTCAATTTCTCTTTCACAGAATTTTTCAAATGAGCTCTAAGGCATAAGCAAAGAACTCTTCTTCAATAAAGTACATTTCCTTCTGTCCGGCACACTGTTAATCCATAATTTCACAACTGCCTCGTCCAACCCAACCGTATCACGTACCGGTACGTGAAAAACGACTCCCTACCACCTCTACCCGCCCTGGCGGAATTTCACAAGGTTTTGGCACTGTTTTGCGTTTGAAAATTATCATTATATGAAGTTTAGTACCGTCAGCAGAACACGAAAGGAGAACAGTCTTGTGCATTTCTTCATATCCACTTGTTTTCATATTTACTCTTTTAGCACTTTTCACGGAAATCGTTCTTTTACTCTGCACATCAAATGTCAGAGGAGTTTCGTCCACATTCGCTATTTGGCTTAGTTCTACAGTGGTCTTCTGCTGATGTTGAATAATTAAGGGACAATATTTTCTCTTCAAACTCTTGTGGCATTTCCTGATATATTTTCGTTTTGGTTCACATGCTAAATCCATGACGCCTCATAATCCTGTAGGCCAACCAACTCCACCCTTAAAGTCTATTAAGTTCCAGTGTAGTGCTAGCTTACAAGTTTGTATTTGAATCATTTTTGTATTAATTCCAATGCCATTTTGACGGTGTCCTTCCTGAATCCGTTTCAAAACGTCATCTTCTAGTTTTCGCCATTTTGCATTCAGTCCTCTATTTTCATTTTCTGCTGGTGGAGGGCCGAAATGAAGCTCAGCTGCTCTGCTATTACTTTCAATTTATAGTCCGCATCATATGAATACCTTTTATCTTTTTGCACTACAAAACTAGCTACTAACAAAAATATTCACTGTTACCGATACCACAAATTACTTTCAATTAAAGTTGATTGGCACCTTAGATTGTACTGATGCATCAGAGGCTAGACAGTGTTCTGAGTTTGTGATGACGATGAGGGAGGAAGACAGTGTTAGCTAGTTTGTGAATTCCTGCTAACTCATGGTCGTCACATAAATGCACTGATTCTGCCAGATGAATCTAGTGTTGCCAGATAGAGGTAGGTTTCCCGCAGCATTAAGTAAATGGCCAGATTTAAGACTGGCGGGAATTTTAAACCAGAACTTGATATTTTTATATTAAGGTAGAGCGCAAGACGCACTTGAATTTTGGAGGCAATGTTTCGAAGAAAAAAGTGAGTCTTATTGTCTTCAAAATACGGTAAGTGGGACTGTAACGAGCAGATAGGGGCACTTACACGAACAGTCCTAACCATGTGATTTAAGACGAGCCACGCAGATGCGCGTGCTACGAGGTGCATTCAAGTTCTAAGGCCTCCGATTTTTTTTTCTCCGGAGCGGAAAGAGATAGAAACATGCACATTGTTTTAAAACGAGGCCGCGTGCAATCATTCGTTTTATGAATTTGCGTGGTGTGAAACCAATTGAAATTCATCGACAGTTGAAGGAGACATGTGGTGATGGAGTTATGGATGTGTCGAAAGTGCGTTCATGGGTGCGACAGTTTAATGAAGGCAGAACATCGTGTGACAACAAACCGAAACAACCTCGGACTCGCACAAGCCGGTCTGACGACATGATCGAGAAAGTGGAGAGAATTGTTTTGGGGGATCGCCGAATGACTGTTGAACAGATCGCCACCATAGTTGGCATTTCTGTGGGTTCTGTGCACACAATCCTGCATGACGACCTGAAAATGCGAAAAGTGTCATCCAGGTGGGTGCCACGAATGCTGACGGACGACCACATGGCTGCCCGTGTGGCATGTTGCCAAGCAATGTTGACGCGCAACGACAGCATGAATGGGACTTTATTTTCGTCGGTTGTGACAATGGATGAGACGTGGATGCCATTTTTCAATCCAGAAACAAAGCGCCAGTCAGCTCAATGGAAGCACACAGATTCACCGCCACCAAAAAAATTTCGGGTAACCGCCAGTGCTGAAAAAATGATGGTGTCCATGTTCTGGGACAGCGAGGGCGTAATCCTTACCCATTGCGTTCCAAAGAGCACTACGGTAACAGGTGCATCCTACGAAAACGTTTTGAAGAACAAATTCCTTCCTACACTGCAATAAAAACGTCCGGGAAGGGCTGCGCGTGTGCTGTTTCACCAAGACAACGCACCCGCACATCGAGCTAACGTTACGCGACAGTTTCTTCGTGATAACAACTTTGAAGTGATTTCTCATGCTCCCTACTCACCTGACCTGGCTCCTAGTGACTTTTGGCTTTCTCCAACAATGAAAGACAGTCTCCGTGGCCGCACATTCACCAGCCGTGCTTCTATTGCCTCAGCGATTTTCCAGTGGTCAAAACAGACTCCTAAAGAAGCCTTCGCCGCTGCCATGGAATCATGGTGTCAGCGTTGTGAAAAATGTGTACGTCTGCAGGGCGATTACGTCGAGAAGTAACCCCAGTTTATCGATTTCGGGTGAGTAGTTAATTAGAAAAAAAAATCGGAGGCCTTAGAACTTGAATGCACCTCGTAGAATGCGTGTGAACTCAGTGTCAATAACTACGTAGTTGTGTGATTAAGCCGCTGGTCACATACGCCACATAACTCTGCGCACCAGCGGATTTAGACGAACACGAGAGGTTTGCAGCGTTGCCACGCTCTCTCGCTGATTCTTCTGTCAATTGGTTGCAGTAAGCGTGTACCCTTTCGTAGATTCTTATCAGTAAGCCACAATACGCGACATCAGCATGGGGGATTCTCGTTGCTGGACCAAGGACGTTTTGAAGCAGTTTATAAAATATACATGGAGTATCAGTTCATGTAGAAACAGAGACCCAAACACTATATAAATAAGATTTTAAAGACTTAAACTTACGATAAATTCACTGCGTTTCACAAACCTGGTTTGCCTTGAAGCGAACGGTGACTTGGTTGCAAAAAAACATTTTATGAGGCTCATTTAGAAAGGAACTGAACGAAGTTTGTGACCATAATTGTAGTGACATGACTTTAGACTACATTTATGTACCAACTTTGTGTCACTACGAATTGCCTTTATTTGCTGTGCATCAGAAGCGGCCGAGGATTTCTTAAAACCTTGACTACGCAGACCGTTTTGTATGACAGTAGTATATGCAAAGTCAGGTTGTTACCAGCTCCGTCCCACGCTGCAGCATCTTGTCCTCCGTCCTCCCCTTCTGCATCTGCAGGGCCTCACACTTCACTTCCAGGTACTGACAATATTTCAATTAACACATTTTACGACCAATATCGTACCACAGAGTAGTAACAGCGGTGAGTCTTCTCACTCGTTTTATGCAATGACGTCACTAAAAAAACTACTTGGATGTATGTGCGAATTTTCTTCCGTGTACTTTTCAGCAATTCCTTAAATACAAAGATTAATACAATAACTAGTACTTTTAATCGTTTACCTTCAGGACCTGTGGTCTTAGTGCATCGTAAAGTACTTAGCATGTCTTGGGAATTATATTCGACGGCGATGATGTGGAAATGGCTGTGGCAAAGATAACCTTCGAGGAAGCGACACGTTGCTAAAAATCTGAGAACAGCTGTAAGACGTTCCTCTGCAGAAGCGCTCTTCCTCATACCTGTGTCATTGCAGCTGATTTTGTCCTTGTCGCTTCTGGGTGGTAATGTAAACATTTCAAAATCGATTCTGGAAATCCGTTTCTAGCTGCGGTTTTCCAGTTCCGCAAGCGATTTTCGCGCCAATATAGACAGATAACCGTTTTTGAAGCGTGCTTGTGTTGGCTTGTTTTCAAAATATTCAGTTAATATAGACTTATTTTGCACTGAAGTAGAAACAGAAATATTAGACTGAGCATGAAGCTGTCTATCTCTGGTATTTAAGTGAAGAGAAATTACGATTGTGATGAATGAGTTAGAAACTGGAACTGGTGTTTCCGAGACGCCATATTTAACTGGGCTAGCAAATCCGCTTCAGACCTTAATACGTAAACACGACTGCGAAAAAAGTTTTCCGAAATTCGCTTCTCGTCTTTCGGAATATGTGTCGCATGTAAACGTAGTGATAGATGGGAGTTCTGAACCACTAGTTACGGCAGTGACCGAAAAGGTATGAGCATCTTACGGACTTAAATTATACGTACTCAAAACAGTTTAATTTGGAAGCAAAACTGTGTCTTCTGTGAATATTACGTCTTCTATTGATTATTGTTGATTTGATATGTTTAGTTATTAGTGTGCTTGAAAGTGTGATTGCAAAGTAATATAGTAAATAATATAATAGTAATAGAGTAATTGGTTGTATGGAACCAGCACAAGAGGAAGCATCATACTCTCAGGGGACGTTTGTAAAGTGTAACTAGCAATTACTGGGAGAAGAAGAAACATTTTACGACAATTCAGTTATTTAAAGAGAGAGTTTTTCTGATATTTCTAGGTTTCATAACTGGGCAAATGTAAAAGACGCGGGATTGTGCGGTTTAATACTGATATCGGATTGGCCGTGTTGCATGACAGCCGGTCAGAGATCAGTACGTTCGCTGGTATTTAGCGAGCTAAAGAATTGCTTGGTAGTGTCTAGGAGAAGTTCGGAGCTCGGCTTCCGTCACGTTCGGCCGCTAGAGAGCGTAGAGGGGTGGGTTGGGGGGGAGGGGGAGGGGTGGTTCCGGAGCCAGAAGAATATTGGAGCGAGCATCCTATCAATCACAGATAATCCGTTTTGCAATCTCTCTGGTAACTGGTTCGTTTAGGTACCATAAGCTGGCTACTTCGATTGACTGTGATTCCCTGTGAGTGCCGAAACTGTCACTTCACATAAGTACGGGCTTGGCGGAGTTTTTTTGTAAGAAACAATTAACAATATTTTGAAGATTTTACTTACAAACTACCTATGATATAAAAGCTGTTATCCTGAAAGAAGAAAACAGTTGTTGCCCCCTCTAGACACAGATAGTGCGACAGTTTCCACTACTGCTTTCGAGGTCTAGATATATTATCCGTTCTTCTATGGGGCAGGGATGTGTGTTCGAGCTGCAGAACACGAGATTACTGCAAGGTGAGTGGACATTTACTGTAGGTGGACGAATAAAACAACGCCGTTGCAGTATGAGCCCTTTATATTCGTGGGCCTTAAGCGTAACGCACTTTGGTGGCAAAAGGATCGTTCTGCAGTCAGCTTGTTTTCTAAATTTTCTCCCAAGAATTCCCATTTAAGTTCCAGAAGCATACCTGCGTGCTGATCAGATCTAACGGTAACAAATCTAGCATCCCGCCCCTAAATTGCTATTATGTCTTCCTTTAATCCGACCTAGTTTAAAGGCACATTTGCTTGCAGAGCTTTTATTTGCAGAAAACGTTAATTGTAAGTAATGAAATAAAGGAATAATTTGAGCCATACATGTAGCCCACGGCTGTATAAATATTGTATGCAGAGGTTGGAAACATTTGAAGGTTTTTGATCGTCATATTACTGGGGGAATTAGAGGCATCTTTTGTTTTCTAGGTCTTGTCCAGATCAGAAACATAATATAACCTTCTCTTATACATCATTACAAAGAGTATTTAAAAAGGTTTTTTTTCACTCAAAAACAAGTTCAGAGATGTTCAATATGGCTCCCTCCAGACACACGAGCAATATCAACCCGATACTCCAACTCGTTCCACACTCTCTGTAGCATATCAGGCGTAACAGTTTGGATAGCTGCTGTTATTTCTCGTTTCAAATCATGAATGGTGGCTGGGAGAGGTGGCCGAAACACCATATCCTTAACATACCCCCATAAGAAAAAATCGCAGGGGGTAAGATCAGGGCTTCTTGGAGGCCAGTGATGACGTGCTCTGTCACGGGCTGCCTGGCGGCCGATCCATCGCCTCGGGTAGTTGACGTTCAGGTAGTTACGGACAGGTAAGTGCCAATGTGGTGGCGCTCCATCCTGCTGAAATATGAATTGTTGTGCTTCTTGTTCGAGCTGAGGGAACAGCCAATTCTCTAACATCTCCAGATACTGTAGTCCAGTTACAGTAGCACCTTCGAAGAAAAAGGGACCAAAAACTTAATTGGCTGAAATGGCGAACAAATGTACAACTAAATGAAACTTTATAGCTCCCTTAATTCGCCGACAGATAGTGCTTAGCTCTGCCTTTTGTCGTTGCAGAGTTTTAAATTCCTAAAGTTGTGGTATTCTTTTTGAATCACCCTGTACATTATTTTATTAATACATTCACGAGTTGCAACCAAACGGCACTCGTAATTGCATAATGTAAGGGTCGTACTTTAAATTGTGTTTTTAATTTAGAATATACTGTTATTACTAACCTATGTATGTTTTATTTTGTATCTTTACTCATTGTAAGATTGTTGGATGACTTGGCATGGCAAAAGGTTCCGCACTTCTAAGAAAAAAGTAGTCCAGCTCGATCCACTGTCGTCTTCAGGTGCTGTCTTATTACTAAGTCTGATTAGGGTGAAAACACAGAGAGAAGAAACACTGTTGAAAATACATGAACAGACCTTTAAAAAGAAAGCCATGCACAAGCGGGGAGTGTTTGTACAATATGCAATATTTACTACTATAATTCATTGTATTGTCTAATTCCAGTTACGAATGAGCAAAAATAAATAAATACATACATAAATAAATAAACTAGTTCGGATCCCAAACTGTCGAGGAGTTCTCATGAATGAGTCACACTAGTGTCCTACATGTGATCTACTTTAGAGATGAATCACGCTTTACTAAAATTCTGCCAATAAACCGAAATCAAGCATTCGCCTTTCCTGCTGCTATCCTTATGTGCTCGTGCAATTTCATATCACTTTGCAACGTTATGCCTAGCCAGTTAATCGATCTTACTGTGCCAATCAGCAGACTGCTAATGCTGTATCCGAACATTACGGGATTGTTTTTCCTACTCATCAGCATTAACTTACATTTTTCTACGTTTGGATCTAGCTGCCATTAATGACACCAATTAGAAATTTTGTCTAACTCATCTTGTATCCGTCATTAGTCACTCAACAACGAAGCCTTCTCGTATAACCACACCGTTATCAGCAAAAGCTCGCAATTTGCTGTTCTCCTTGTCCGTCAGATCATTTATGAATATACAGAATTATACCTGTCCTATCACAGTTGCCTGAAGCATCCTTGTCTCTGATGAACACTCGCCACCAAGGACAACCTACTGGGTCCTACTACTTACGAAGTCTTCGAGCCACTCACACATCCGGGAACTTATTCCGTGTGCTCGTAACTCCGTTAACAGTCTGCAATGGGGCACCGTGTCAGACGCTTTTCGGAAATCTAGGAATATGGAAGCTGCCTGTTGCCCCACATCCATAGATCGCAAGATATCATGTGAGAAAAAGAAAAGTTAAGTTTCGCACGAGGGATACTTTCTAAAACCGTGATGCTTTGTGGACAGAAGCTGTTCCGTCTCAAGGAGCTTTATTTTATTCGAAGTGAGAATATATTCAAAAATTCTGCAGCAAACCGATATCAAGGATATTGGTCTGTAACTTTCCGGCTCAGTTCTTTTACCCTTCTTGTGTACAGGAGCCATCTGCGTTTTTTACAGTTGCCTGGGACTTTGAGATAGGCAAGAGATTCACGATAAATGGAAGCTGAGTAAGGGGCCAGGGCCGCAGAGTACTCTCTGCAAAACCGAATCGTGATTTCCTCAGGAACTGACGACTTATTTGTTATCAACTCTTTCAGTTGGTTCTCTATGCCAGGAATTTCTATTACTATGTCATCCATAGGTGAGTCAGTGCAATGTTCAAACGACAGTCTGTCCTGTACCATTTTCCTTCGCGAGTAATCTCTTAAACGAAAATTTAAAATCTCAGCATTTCTTTCTGTGTCTTCCGTTGCCACGCCAAGTTGGCCAACAAGTAAGTGGACTGAAGCCATCGACTTTCTCAGTGATA
Organism: Schistocerca piceifrons; assembly: GCF_021461385.2. Classification (NCBI taxonomy): domain Eukaryota; kingdom Metazoa; phylum Arthropoda; class Insecta; order Orthoptera; family Acrididae; genus Schistocerca; species Schistocerca piceifrons. The sequence goes on along the minus strand of NC_060139.1, from coordinate 1,019,094,342 downwards.
ATGTCGTATGACCAGAATTTTCGCCGGTTCCCGGCTATATCAATTGTTAAGGGTAACGTGGTAGTGGTATATGCTTTGCGCGTCGATGTTTTTTGCACACGCACAAATCTCTGTTAACTTTTGCCGTTCATCATTTGTTCATTGCGCTTTGAACAGGAAGTGCAACACTCTTTTGCTTCCTCATCACTTTCCGAATTTTGTTACTAAATCACGATGGGTCTTTTCCCTCCTTAATCTACTTACTCGGCCCCGGCACCTACTGCTCCAGAGCGCGATTTGCAATATGTTTAATCATCACCCATAATTCCTCTGCTTCCTTCGTAAGGGGGGAATCCCCGTGTGCTCTTACACGATATGATCAACACAAGTCTGTTTGTCGTGCAGGATAGTAGACAATCCTCAGCGTGTGTTGGGCGTGTTTTGCACCGACACGTTTCAAACCAAACAACGGCTACAACTGAACACTGAAAATATGTGAAAGGTGAACGATAAGTTTGATAATAATCGTAAATGTATCTTGAGGTTGTAGTGTTCAGTTCTTCAACAGAAATCAGCTTCCTGGTCACGGAGGGATTTGAGAAAACCTGTGTGAACGTCCTCATCGTTGGAAATCTTTTTTTCTCCATAATGTGCTACCCTTGCCGAAAAAAATGTTGAATACTCTTGCCTGTGGCCGATGTCGGCGGCCCTCCTTCCCAATCAGTATCACAAACGTCAGAGCTGCCTTTGTCAATTTGTTGTCACCATTTCACTACGGCTGGACGCGACGTTGCATTCGTTCCATATACCGCCAGAATTTCTCGGTGAAGCCGTGTGAAATTTAGAAGTATTGTCCACACAAATCACACTTTTACCACACTTCTACTCTCGCATTGTGACACACCTGTTATCAGTACCGCAGCAGAATTTCATCTGCAGCGGGCCCAGAACATGAACTCTATCTTGATAATGCTTAACTCTTGTTGCTCACTGGTCTAACGATAAATCCCTTGAATGCGAGGTCGCAAGTTGCGTCTTTCCTAAGGCTCATTTGAAACTGATGTGTTATCGGTTGTAGCATGGAAAATATTAGCTGCTAATGACTCACCATGTGCATCGTGAGGGCGACAGAGAATGAGCGTCCGGGATGTGCAGAGGGCAACATTCAACGGGATGTATGTGTTACACTTCACAAAAACGACGTCGTCGGCATTCAAGAATTGTTCAAAACTCTTAAAGAATGCATATAGAATCATATTGGTGTAACGGGATGATAAGATCTAATGGAATGTGATGGCATGCAACCGAATGCATACCGATCTGTTCGGATCTTATCATGAAACTGGCGATTCTTTAAAGCGTCGCTGCAGATAGTGCGATAATATGTTTTACGAGGTGCATTCAAGTTCTAAGGCCTCCGATTTTTTTTCTCCGGACTGGAAAGAGATAGAAACATACACATTCTTTTAAAATGAGGCCGCGTTCATTGTCAATACGTCCCAGAGATGGCAGCACCTTACGGCAGATGGAATTTTACCGCCAGCGGCGAGAATGAGAACTGTTTTAAATACTTAAAATGGCGACGTTTTCCTTACTTGAACAGCGTGCAATCATTCGTTTTCTGAATTTGCGTGGTGTGAAACCAATTGAAATTCATCGACAGTTGAAGGAGGCATGTGGTGATGGAGTTATCGATGTGTCGAAAGTGCGTTCGTGGGAGTGAGAGTTTAATGAAGGCAGAACATCGTGTGACAACAAACCGAAACAACCTAGCGCTCGCACAAGCCGGTCTGACGACACGATCGAGAAAGTGGAGAGAATTGTTTTGGGGGATGGCCGAATGACTGTTGAACAGATCGCCTCGAGAGTTGGAATTTCTGTGGGTTCCGTGCACACAATCCTGCACGACGACCTGAAAATGCGAAAAGTGTCATCCAGGTGGGTGCCACGAATAAGTGTCATCCAGGTGGGTGCCACGAATTCTGACGGACGACCACATGGCTGCCCGTGTGGCATGTTGCCAAGCAATGTTGACGCGCAACGACAGCATGAATGGGACTTTCTTTTCGTCGGTTGTGACAATGGATGAGAAGTGGATGCCATTTCTCAATCCAGAAACAAAGCGCCAGTCAGCTCAATGGAAGCACACAGATTCACCGCCACCAAAAAAATTTCGGGTAACCGCCAGTGCTGAAAAAATGATGGTGTCCATGTTCTGGGACAGCGAGGGCGTAATCCTTACCCATTGCGTTCCAAAGAGCACTACGGTAACAGGTGCATCCTACGAAAACGTTTTGAAGAACAAATTCCTTCCTGCACTGCAACAAAAACGTCCGGGAAGGGCTGCGCGTGTGCTGTTTCACCACAACAACGCACCCGCACATCGAGCTAACGTTACGCAACAGTTTGTTCGTGATAACAACTTTGAAGTGATTCCTCATGCTCCCTACTCACCTGACCTGGCTCCTAGTCACTTTTGGCTTTCTCCAACAATGAAAGACGCTCTCCGTGGCCGCACATTCACTAGCCGTGCTGCTATTGCCTCAGCAATTTTCCAGTGGTCAAAAAAGACTCCTAAAGAAGCCTTCGCCGCTGCCATGGAATCATGGCGTCAGCGTTGTGAAAAATGTGTACGTCTTCAGGGCGATTACGTCGAGAAGTAAGGCCAGTTTCATCGATTTCGGGTGAGTAGTTAATTAGGAAAAAAAATCGGAGGCCTTAGAACTTGAATGCACCTCGTCTAGGCACGGAAAAAACATCTAGATCCTGAATTTGTCCAATGGCATGAAGAACGATGTCACATACTTTTTGTCCGGCCATCCTGATTTAGGCTTTCCGTGAGTTGGTTCCTTTGAAAGGGCACGGCCGACTTCCTTCCCCGTCCTTATATAATCCTATCGGACGGATGACCTCACTGTTTGGTCCCTTCCCTCAAATCAGCCAACCAACCAAGCACACACTTTTCAGGAGAGATAGTTTGCCGTGAAGGAGTTGATTTTTACACACAGACCGGGAATCAAACAATAGCATGTTACTTTGACCAGCTATTGATCAAAACCAGTGCCCATACCGCAGCTGTAGTTCTCTTACGCCCTTTTTCTCACTTTTGCTTGCTGTGACGTAAATATTCCCTACTGACCTTGCAAGATCACGCACACGAGAAAGAATCGTAGGGGGAAGACTGCGCACTTCGCAGTGCATCGTCAAACTGACGCATTGTTTCAGAATTCGTTATCTTTTAAGTCTTCCAATTCTGTAGCTAGCACTGTTTTAAGTTATGCATCCATTCACTGCTTCCCTTCTCGCAGGACAATAAATAACTTTCCAGGCAATTTACCATCCAGATTAACAGTCTGCACAATTGTACACGAATGCGTTAAGGCACTGACGTTAGTTGACCTTGGTACAAGTCTCCTGGTACTTCCAATTTCCATAGTTCAATTTCCTGTTCAAATCCCGATTTCTCGCATTTAAAAAAAAAAAAAAAAAAAAAAAAAAAAAAAAAAAAAAAGTTCCTTACGGAACGATGGGTAAGGTTGTTTATCCCATCTCCAAACTTTCGGGCCGACTGCGCACTTCGCTGCGCATCGTCAATCTGACGCATTGTTTCAGAATTCGTTATCTCAAGTCTTCCAATTCTGTAGCTAGCACTGTTTTAAGTTATACAACCATTCACTGCTTCCCTTTTTTTGTCTGTTTGCACTGACAACTTAACGCAAACGCCGCTGCTCTCGGTTGTTAACTAAAGGATGTCGACCACTATGTTGTCTGTGATGAGAGGTAATGCCTTAAATTTGGTATTCTCGGTACACTCTTGACACTGTGATCCTTGGAATATTGAAGTCCCTAACGATTACTGAAATGGAATGGCCTATACCGTACGTCTAGCTCCAATTACCTCTCCGTCGTGTGGCCATAATCACGTTGGAAACCTTTTCATATGAATCAGCTGGGTACGAATGACAGCTCCGCTAATCCACCGACCTTTTATACCTTGTGTACGCGATACTACCGCCATCTGTATATGGGCATATCGCTAGCCCATTACTTTTGTCGGGTCAGTGTATGTACACACAGCAGTTTTGAATGTCAGTACGCATTCCCAGTCTGCAATACCGGCACAACAGCTTACGTCGTTCCTCATCAAAATATATTTGGTTTGATGTCCTGTATTTCATGTATTAATTTGAAGAAACAATTTCGGCAAATATTTGCAATTTCTGTTATTTAGTGTGTAGCTGGAGCAGCCCAAACAAGTTCTGCTCATCGCGTCCTTCATGTGACGCTCAATGTCGATGGAAGGCATCGGTTTGTTTCCTGTTGCAAACAAAATAATTTTTAAAGCGGAATTTTCCGTTCGCGTTCGATAGAGCAGTCTCAGATTAATCTGGTGCCATATTCGTTTTATCGATATGTGTAATAGGGGACAGTAAAACACAAAGAATAAACAGCAATCCAGCAGCGACTCAATAGCACCACATGGTTGGCGGCAGCTCTCAGCATCTCAGCACAGGACAGGGCAGTGCTGTCACTGCTGAGGTACTGGCTATTCTTCACATTTTACTGCCACTAATATTATACGTGGGTCACTCCAAAAGAAATGCACACTATTTTTGTTAAAATCCATCTCCTATTCTTCATGTTTGAAAGTTTTACTGTGTGTAGATACATCCTTTAGGAACAATATTTTCATTTCTCCACATAATTTTCATCCCTCTCAACTGCCTTACGCCATCTTGAAACCAGCGCCTGTATATCCGCATGGCAAAATTCTGGAACGACCTGTTGGAGCCACTGTTTGGAACCGTGCACAAGGGAGTCATCATCTTCTAACCTTGTTCCACGAAGAAAGTATTTGAGTTTCCCAAAGACATAATAGTCACATGGAGCCAGGTCAGGACTGTAAGGCGGGTGTTTCAGTGTTGTCCATCCGAATTTTGTGATCGCTGCCACGGTCTTTTGACTGACAAGTGGCCGTGCATTGTCGTGCAACAGAAAATCATCCTGCTTTTGCCCATGTGGTCGAACACGGCTCAGACGAGCTTGAAGTTTCTTCAGTGTCGTCACATATGCATCAGAATTTATGGTGGTTCCACTTCGCATGATGTCCACAAGTAAGAGTCCCTCGGAATCGAAAAACACTGTACCCGTAACTTTGCCAGCAGAAGGCGTGATTTTGAATTTTTTTTCTTTGTTGAATTTTCATGATGCCACTCCATTGATTGCCTCTTCGTCTCTGGTGAAAAATGATGGAGCCATGTTTCATCACCTGTCACAATTCTTCCAAAAAATTCATCTCCACCATTCTCGTACCGTTCCAAAAATTCACTGCTTACCGTTTTTCTTGTTTCTTTGTGAGACACAGTCAACATCCTGGGAACCCACCTGGCACAAACCTTTTTTAACGCCAACATTTTCAGTATTCTGCAAACACTTCCTTCCACTACCCCAACGTAGCGTGACAATTCGTTCACTGTGATGCGTCTATCAGCAGTCACCAATTCGTTAACTCTCTGGACATTGTCTGGAGTGTAAGCAGTACGAGGCCTGCCGCTGCGAGGACAATCCTCAATATTGCCGTGCCCGCTTTCTTCACGTAACCTGTTTGCCCACCGACTAACTGTACTGTGATCGACAGCAGCATCTGCATACACCTTTTTCAACCTCTTGTGGATGTTTCCCACTGTCTCGTTTTCACAGCACAGGAATTCTATGACAGCATGTTGCTTCTGATGAACATCAAGTGTAACAGCCATCTTGAAGACATGCTGTGACGGCCTCACTCACGGCAACAAGTTGAACTATGTTTGAAAACCAGCGAGAAGGATGTATCTACACACTGTAAAACTTTCACACATGCTGAATGAAAACTGTATTGTTACATAAATAGTGTGTATTTCTTTTGGAGTGACCCTCGTATATAGATGAAACGAATATCGCGCCAGACTAATCTGGGACCACTCTCTCTTTAACAAATGTTAGACGGTCTAAACACAAAATTAGAAGAATGTGGAATCAAGATTAACAAGAAGAAACCGAAAAGTATTGTAATTGGACGAAAGAGGCGAAAATGCCATACAAAAACAGGGGGAGAGGAAACAGAGCAAGTGACTGAGGAAAAGACTTGCCAAATGTTCTATCTGGAGCGTTGCACTAAACGGTGTGGAGATCTGGACATTGAGGAAGGAAGATGGAAGAAGATTGGATGCACTAGAGATGTGGATATGGATAAAAATGGAAAAAGTGAAATGGGAAGACCGAGTAGGGAATGAAGAAGTATTAAGAAGAGTTGGAGAAGAAAGAAACATGCTGAAAGTCATCAGAAAGAGAAAACGGAACTGGATTGGACATTGTTTGAGGAGGGACTGTTTATTGAAGGAAGGAATAGAAGGGATGTTGGAGGAAAAAAGATATCAAATGCTGGACAGTATCAAAGGAGACAATTATTCAGAAATGAAAAGACTGGCTATGGACAGACAAAAGTGGAAGAGGCTTAACCCATGACAAGACCTGCCATCATGCAGAATACCATACTACTACTACTCTATTTAATAATCATTTTATTTGTAACGGGAAACAAAGCGACGCTTTCTGTCGACACTGGGCGTCACATGAGAGACGTGATGAACTGTATTTGTCTGGGCTGAAGCCAGCTACACAATGCAAAAACGAAATTGCAAATACCTGCTGAAACAGCAGAGAAAATGAGCCTGACGACTCATAATATATATATATATATATATATATATATATATATATATATATATATATATATATATATTAATTCCTGAGTTTGCAACACTAAAAAGGAACAGATGTTATTTTTATGTTACCTGGTTCTTGTGCTTCCTGGAAATAACCTTGAGCTTGTTTCTGCACAGTCTCACTAGGTGGCAAAGCTGTGCTTAGCAACACACTGTTTGCGTCCTTGGCACATTAGTTACGGTGACGCAGCGGATGCTGGAACAAAGAGTGGACATTAAGTGCCGTGTTAAGCTTGGCAAAGCTCCTAGTGAAACGTGGACAATGATGAAGCAAGCATACGCAGGCTAGCCACTTGCAAGAAGTCGCGTTTTCTAGTGGCACAAAAGGTTTTGTGAAGGCATAAATTCGTTGCAAGACGATCCCTGGGCTGGTCGCCCGTCTACAGCACATGCTGATGGATACTTGGAGTGTGTAAGGCCATTATTGCAAGAAGACTGTCATGTAACTATGCGTGCGATATCAGAAAAATCATTATGTGTGTCGTAAGAGTTTACGGGAAGAGTTAGAAAAACGGAAACTTAATACAAAACTCGTCCCTCACACACTAACACACGAACAGAAATACAAAAGACGAAGAATTTATGCTAAACTACTGGATGATCTTACACTTCCGTCAAAGGTTATTGCTGGGGATGAAAGTTGGCGCTACGAAGACGTCCCTCACACGAGGCGTCAAAATGCTGAAGTCCTGCACTACCAACCTCGAAAAAAGTCAAACGACAACCTTCGAGAGCAGAGAAAATGTTGATCGCATTCTTTGACAGTAAGGGGTTGGTTCACCATGATGTCACAGAGTGCACGAAATCTTTACATCAAAGTTTTGAAACATTTGCGACAAGCAGCTAGACGTCGCTGCCCGGATTTCTGGCATTCTCAGGACTGCACCATACTGCTTTATCTATTGCTAAGTATCTGGCCAGATATTCTGTTATTGCCATCCCACGTCCGCCATATTTCCGAGCTCTCGCCTTCCGATTTTTTCTTGTTTCCCCGAGTGAAAAGGTGACTGAAAGGAAAGCTTCATCAAGATGTCGTAGACATCCAATGGGCCGTGACAAGCAAGCTGACAATCAGCATAGCTGAAAATTTCCCTACTTACCTGCTTGCTTCCAAGACATCCAGAAATGTTGGAAATTGTTTACAGATAGGAGCTGGGATCATTACTTGGTAAGTGTAATTTTCTGTTCTTAAACAAAATCTGTCATGACACTTCTCTGACAGAGGGGTATACAGGGTGACTCACGAAGACATGCAAATATTTTAATATGTTATTCTACAAGTAAAACTAAAGAATAAATTTCATATAAACATAGATCCGCAAATGTTTAGTTACGGAGTTTCGGCTAATACAAGATTTTAGCTGAAATTTAGCAACTTCCGTAATATGAAGCCATCGCAAAACTGTAGGAGGTTAAAGTAAAGCACGATTTCCATCTATTTTGTTGTTACTGATCTGGTGAATCCAATAAAACATGTCCCAGACGTGTATGTGCAGTAGTTTTCCAGAACATCCAGGGAAGCAAAGAAGTAATTTCGTAAAATTTTTAATTTATTATCTACTTGGCCCAATTACTTTTTTTAAAATTCCAGGCAACTGCACAGAGTTTTCAACAGAAGTCAGAGAATTTAATTTTGGAAAAGTTATGGTAATAACGTTAACTGAAACTGTCAGATAATCTGCTTTTATTAATACCATAGATCGCATGAATTCATGTTAAACCGGAAAAAACAAGGTTCAGTGTTAAGGAAGCTGTACAGTGTACATACAGTTTCACAATACATTCACAATAAATGTTAAAAAATGTCTCCACCGAGTTCAATGCATTTAGCTGCACGTGTATGAACAGTTTTTGTTGCTGTTTCAGTTTCACGGGGTTGTTTTTAATTTCGTCCATTGCATTCATAATGCGATCAAGTAATGCCTCACGTGTACTGACTTTGCCCTATGAACTGTCTTTTATCCATCCCCATACACAAAAATACGTTGGTATTAAATCGGGCGATCTGGGTGGCCACAGATGGGTAGCACCACGACCAATTCATGTTCATTTAAATGTGTAGTACCGGCGTCACTGAAATGTTGAAAATACATTTGCAATCGCGTTGCAAGTGCAACATATTTCAACAAGCGGGTCATTTCTTCGTGATGGAATTGTTAAGTACGTCTCGCCAGTTAGACGTCGTGGGAAAATAATGTGTGTTGATTATACCACACCACACATTTATGCTAAATCGCTGCTGGAAATTGCTTTGCATTGTTGCTTCTGGGTTTGCTTCAGACCATACGTGCTCATCAAGTAAATTGCTTATAACATCTCGAGTACACTGTGCCTCATCAGTAAATAAAATATATTTGTGTAATTGCCGATTAGTACTGAACCAGTTACACAACTCCAACAGTCCCGCGTCCGGCCATCCTGATTTAGGTTTTCCGTGATTTCCCTAAATTGCTCCAGGCAAATGCCGGGATGGTTCCTTTGAAAGGGCACGGCCGACTTCCTTTCCCATCCTTCCCTAATCCGATGAGACCGATGACCTCGCTATTTGGTCTCTTCCTCCCAAACAACCAACCAACTCCAACTGAAAGGCTCGATCTCTCGGATGTAAATGATGCACTTTTTGTTTATGGTAAGGATACAGATTATTCTACTTCATTTTACGCCATACCTTAGATTGTGAAATGCCTAATCGTTGAGAGATACGTCGTGTACTGGTACCCGGGCTACATTGAACAGCATCCATAATATCATCATCATCTTCTTCTTCTTCACGTATCGAGCACTCATACTGATGATGAACGCTAGGAGAGAACCTGTCTCCCGCAACATTCGAAATACTCCACTAATGGTTCGTGCATTCGGAATCCTCCGAGTTGGATAACGTACGCGATATTCGTTAACTGCAGCTGTAGCATTACAATCACATTTGCCATAAATAAACACCATATCGGCGAATTCCTCTGTCGTAAATTTGAAAGGCATCCCTATTTCATAAATAATCCATAAACTACAACAGTTACTATGTGTTTTCTCTTTTTTTTTCCTTTATTGTGATTTTGATTATCTTACACAAGGCGGGCTGTCAGCAGCAGAGTACGCCGCTCTTCAGCCTTGAGTTTTACAATAAGTAATACATAAAGGTGGCACAGAGAATACAATCAAAACGGCGGGAAAAAAATGTAGACACTAAAAAACAAAAAAAATGGAGCCGTTCACGCTGGAGGAGAAACATCAGTAACACTAGTTGACACGGCGCACATAACATGGATGATGGCGACGGTACACGTGAACAGTGGTGGCGTGACGGCGAACAAAAACTAAACACAAACGAAGGCACACACACGAGACACTGATGGCGATGATCTCCGGTGCGCGAAAGTCCACGTAGCGTGTGCGAGTCCGGGGATCTGCCAAGAGAGGAGGAGGGGGGTGGGGGGTGGGAGAGGGAGAGGGGAGAGCAGATATGCCATGGGCAGAGGAGATAGGAGGAAAGGAGGAAGGGGGGGGAAGCCCGGGGGAAGAGGGATGGAGGAAGAGGGATAGGGGGAAAAGGAGAGTAGGGAGGGAGGGTGCCTAAAGGAAAGAAGTGGGGGGGGGGGGCAGGATCAAAGTTGATAGGAGGGGTAGATGGAAGGGAGGAGGACATCATCAGGGAGGGGGAGCTGGCGGAAGCCACTTTGGGAGAGGGTAAGGAGGGTGGAAAGATGGAGACCGGGTGGGACATGGGAATACAGGCGCAGCAGCGGGCGGGGGTGGGAGAGGATGAGCGAGTCAAGCGGGTGAGGAGGATCGAGTTTGCGGGAGGTGTACAGGATCCGTATCTTGTCAAGGAAAAAGAGGAGGTGGGGGAAGGGAATGAGATCGTACAGGATCCGCGTGGGGGAGGGGAGCCGGATGCGATATGCAAGGCGGAGAGCATGGCGTTCAAGGATTTGAAGGGATTTATAAAAGGTAGGGGGGGGGGGCGGAGATACATGCCAGATGGGCGTAACAAAGGATAGGGCGGATGAGGGATTTATAGGTGTGGAGGATGGTGGAGAGGTCCAGACCCCACATACGGCCGGAAAGGAGCTTGAGGAGACAGAGTCGGGAGCATGCCTTGGCTTGGATTGTCTGGAGATGGGGAGCCCAGGAGAGGCGACGGTCGAGGGTGACGCCAAGGTACTAAAGGATGGGAGTGAGGGCGATTGGACGGCCATAGATGGTGAGATAGAAATCAAGGAGGCGGAAGGAAGGGGTGGTTTTGCCTACAATGATCGCCTGGGTTTTGGAGGGATTGACCTTGAGCAACCACTGGTTGCACCAAGCAGTGAACCGGTCAAGATGGGATTGGAGAAGGTTTTGGGAGCGCTGCAGGGTGGGGGCAATGGCAAGGAAGGCGGTGTCATCGGCAAACTGGAGAAGGTGGACGGGGGGTGACGGCGGCGGCATGTCCGTCGTGTACAAAAGGTACAGAAGGGGGGAGAGGACGGAGCCTTGGGGCACACCGGCGGAGGGGAAAAAGGTGTCGGAATCCGTGATATGGATGGTGACGTAGGAAGGACGGTGGGAGAGAAAGGAACCGATCAGATTTTTTTTTTTTTTTTTTTGTTTCATTTATTGAATTTCAATTCCCCCTGAAGGGGGTGGGCTGGCAGCAGCTTAGTATGCCGCTCTTCAGCCGACAGATTTTGTGACAAAGATCAAGAGAACAAATAATAAAAAACAGGCGATAAAATCGGAGACTTAGAGAGTAACAAGGCGAGAAGAAATCGTGGAACTTAAACAACAACACAGGGATGATGACGCTAATAAAAATACATACGAAGCAGACAGGGAAAACAATAGACAATTAAAAAAAAACACGGCGACAGTCTGGATTCTGTTCGCAAAGGACATAAAATTCATACCTAGCGACAGCATGGTTTCTGTTCGCAACACGAGAAAGACAAACAACACTGAATAGTCACTGGAACACTGCACTAAAAAGTTGGCAAATGTGACACCACAGTCTAGAGCAGGTGGGGGGAAACTGGACAGAAGATGGGAAAAAAAAGGGGGGAAAGGAGAGTAAAAGCGAAGGGGGGAGCCGGGAAAGGAGCTGAAGGAGGATGAGGACCCATAAGAGGGGTGGGGGGCAGACGCGACAGGGAGTGGGGTAGGCAGAGGAGGGGAATACAAAAGGACTGGGGGGGGAGAAGGGAGGGAGGGAGAGGTGTAGTGGGGAGAAAACAGGACGGAAGGTGGGGGGGGGGGGGGGGGAAGAGGAAGCCCAGGGAAAGGACAGAGGAAAGGAGGGGGATTGAGGATCAGAGTTGATAGGAAGGATAAATGGAGGGAGAGAGGGCATCATCTGGGAGGGGGAGTTGAGAACCGATCAGACGGACGTAGTTAATGGGAAGGGCGAGTGGTTTCACTTAAATATGCTGTTTTTGTTATGTTCTTTCACTGTTCAATACACAAAACTAAATCGTTTCAAGATCAGAAAACGCCTGAAACAACTCACCAACGGTTGCCAACAATGACATTAACTTTTCTACATTCTTAATGGAAAGTAAACAAATTTATTTGTATAATAATTTTTGCTTCTCTGGGTGTTCTGGAAAACTTCTTGTTGTGTTCCGCGTAGACAGCGCGTACACAACTTTCCCGCTAGAGCGCGCCCCGCAAAGCACAACAGCGCAGGCGCAGCGCTTGTCCGTCTCTGCACTACGAGATGGCGCTGTCAGACGGACCAAATTCTGCTTCCGCCGATCCGCGTATTAATATGTAATGCAGCCAATGAGATTGCTGCTAACGTAGAACCTTTTCTCCTCGCGGATCATACTCGCGCAGTGATACATGAACGCGCAAGGTATTATAACGAGTGTACAGACCTCCGATTAGTCAGTCTGCATTTGTCTGCACCAGTCTGTAGTCAAGTTTCAGTCTGCGTCTAATAAGATTATCATATTCCTGTACATAGCCATGAAGATAAATGTATAGACACTTTGTCAAGTATCAGAGATATGTGAGAATAAGATTAACGTACCAATACCAAAGGAACTTCAGATTGTCAATTGTAAATAGCATCCAGAACCAAGTTAAGTAATTTTATGATTGTTATTATTTTAATAAATGTGTGGGAAATTAAATCAAGTTCTGTTTAAAGTTGGTCAACGTCAATCTGCTACTCTAAGCGTGCAAGTGGCATTTCTATCGTCTGACCTAACGGCAGAAGATAAACACGCCACGATGAGACCACGAGACATATTGCTCACACTCGTCTACTTCGTTAGAGCGACAAGTCAAATAATCTGTTGGTGTGTGTACCGAAGGTCTTACAGTACGCACACCACACTACTGCAGATACATGTCTGGGACATGTTTTATTAGATTCACCAGACCGATAATAACAAAACAAATCGAAATCGTGCTTTACTTTAACCTCGTACAGTTTTGCGATGGCTTCACATTAGAGAAGTTGCTAAATTGCAGACAAAATCTTGTATCAACCGTACCTCCGTAACTAAACATTTGCGGAAGTACTTTTTCTCATGAAATTTTTTCCTTAGTTTTACTTGTAGAATAACATATTAAAAATTTGCATTTCTTCGTGTGTGTGTGTGTGAGTGTGTGTGTGTGTGTGTGTGTGTGCATCTACACGAAAGATCTTAGGGAAAAGCATTTTTTTTTTTTGGTAAAGTACAAGTTTGTTAACCTTGAAAGGTGACTATTGGCTCCTTTCATGTACCAATAGACTGGCGAAATACTTAATCTGTAAAGTTTTGATAATCATTCATTGTTTGTGACATTGTTTTGGCGTTGTTTATATGTTTCCGACTAACTGATCATGTCTTACGAAATAAAAATCATTTCTCACGCTAAAGGTAGCTGCCCGTCTCCTCCAAGCCATTTTTCACCACATGTCCGCTAGAAATTGTTTCCGTTGCACGAAGATCGATGATTACTATCTGGACCGCGGTTTAGTTGCTAATGCTAATTTTTAAAGCGACACGATATGAGTATTGGCTGTAGATGCATACAGAAATTTAATATCCCATTTAACCTACCACACTAGAAGCTATTTTGAACTGGTAGATGCTCGACAGAGATACCAGTAGTTAGTTTTCGAATCATTACTTTAACGACATTCGTTCCATCGTATTTTACTAAGGATGCTAAAGACCTCTCGATGATGCACTCAAATAATCCTATCATTTCCGTCATCATCATCATCATCATCATCATCATCACCGTAAAAACACTGAGGTGATCCACCTTCCCGTGATAACCAAATGAAAATTTCAGACGTGTTCTAACTTCAAATGTAAATTATTTGTCTATGTGGCTCTATGTTGTTGTTAGTTCTTTGTTGAGTTATAAATTGTTTGTCTGCCAGTGTGTTTTCAAAAAAAGTGGCTCTGAACACTATGGGGCTTAAGATCTGAGGTCATCAGTCTCCTAGAACTCAGAACTACTTAAACCTAACTAACCTAAGGACATCACACACATCCATGTCCGAGGCAGGATTGGAACCTGCGAACGTAGCGGTCGCGCGATTCCAGACTGAAGCGCCTAGAACCGCTCGGCCACAACGGCCGGCGTGTTTTCATCTGTTTATTACTTCCATCACGCCTTTCTTCACTTCAGCAAAGGTCCAACACATTTGACGTACGAATTTTCGACCCGTCATGATTTTTGTTATTTTTGCTCTTGGAATGTGGAAACCATTGTTGATTTTTACGCAAAGGAAACAGATATGACAACAACGCTACAGGAGATCGTCTGAGCGGCAGTGTGTGGAAGGGAGTATTAGCCCGGCAACGAAGTGCTAAATGTTTACCAGTAAAATTGCACATGTGTCCTCTGATAGTCTTCTTTAAACAATAATATGAGTTCGCTAAGAAAAAAGCTATAGTTAGTGGCTCCTCTGTACTAACACATACGGATTGTTTTAACATTTTCTTTTTTTTCTTCGAGGGCTTTAAATGCACGTTTACCGGGTAAATCTTTACCGAAGGTAAAAATTCAGTGTTTTGCGGTTGGAAGATCATAACGTTTGTGAAACTGGACGCAGAACCACAGCAAATATTTAGATCAAAAGCGAAGCGAATAAAATATTCTCTTTCCTGCTGACATTGTAGATCGCTGTCCGCGTGTAAATACGTACGACTTTTGACATTCCAGATATTTGCGCTGAGCTGCAGCACATTAGCTAAAGTGGATATTCAACTGAATGTGCTCTTGGTATAGTTAGATACGAATGCTACAGTTCCATAAATTTTTCGCATGGCCTATGTGCTTTCTGCCAAAACAGTGCATATTTTAATATTTAAATTTATATTAATACACTTCGCATTTGTTAGCAGTACTTCCCCTACTCCTGCCTCTCCTCCCCCCTCTCATCCCCCCTCCAACGCACCACTTTCCACTTTTTTCTGACCACAATGAGTCTCTTTTATCTACCTCTCTACTACACTCAAATTCCAAAGTTATCTTTGTAATACATCACAATATTTGTCTTCCCACACAATGCTTCCCATTCACTATTCAGTCCTTCCTTCTTAAGAACCTTGAGGACCAGTATTGTTCAAATATTCATCAAATACTTCTAGTTTCATCTTTTTTCCCTCTGCCATATCTACTTACAATCAGTGTTCATTCATTATACCAAAAGATTTATTTTCTGATGTAAACAGTTTTCTCCTAAGTCAGTCATCCGGTGTACCTTTCCCGCTACGACCATCTTCAATATTTTTTCACACTATGATGTATCATGCAGCGTAACTTGCTGTGACAGTGCGAGAGAGAGAGAGAGAGAGAGAGAGAGAGAGAGAGAGAGACAAAGATATTGTTTATTACTCTGTGGCGGTCAGCGCTCACATAATTATTCTTGGGAGATAGAGCTTTTGTTCTTCTTAAGAGTAAAATTTTAGGGAGGAGAGCCATTCTTGTGATGTAAAAATCGACGCCATTGCGAGTTTTGATTCACATTGTAAAATATATGTGTATATGGAAGGAAATCAGTTAATAGAACAATAAAATATTGTTCATTTCAAGAAGGTACGTGTTATTATACACCCAGCGATATACTTCTATTGTGATTTACTAATAAACACCAGCTTGCGAACAGTTCCGACGGGAGCGTTCAGTTCTAGTGATATAGTTCGATGTTTTCTTCGGAAAAGAAGTCACTTCATGGATCATTCAAATCCACAGTAGTACCTGGACATTTCTCAGAACTGAAAGCAATCTGATTGCTATGCAAGAGAGCCCCGAAGAATATTTCTCCGTACTTTGGTTATCACTTTCAGCTCAACACGGTATCTGCAGCATCTGGAGCAGATTTCTACAACAGCGGAAGCGTGTAATCGCTATCAGTTTCACACATCGCCCTGTGTACGCTGTATGTATTTACCCACAACAGTGAACATACAGTTACTCACACACATAGAAAGACAATCCAAGGTGGTGTGGGGAAACAATTCAGTATAAAGGTCCTGTAGAGCTAAACAGCAATTAGCCTAGTAGTAGCAAACAAAAAAAATTTTCTTTTTTTTTTTTCAAAGGAGGAGTGGACATCTCTAAAAATGTAAGTCACAAATGTTGGCCAGTCAGACACGGATACAAGGAAGGTAACTCCATAGAATCCTTGGGTAACAGAAGAAATGCTTCAGTTAATCAACGAAAGAACGAAGTACAAAAATGCTGAGGGCAGCCAGTGCTTAGAAAAGTCAAAACTGACTCCGGTGATATTAGACTCAAGGGCGGTAACGTTAAGAGTGCAACGGGAATTCCACTACGAAAATCAATGAGCACATGTGCGGAAAGAGTACAATGAAGGGGGGGGGGGGGGGGGGAGGAGGCGACCTGTATGATGACTTTATAGAAGAAGGAGCTGGACTCGATAAGGAAGACGCAGGGGATACTGTTTTATAGAATCAGAATTTAAAAGAGCTCTGGAAGACTTGAGAGCAAATAGAGCAAAGGGGATAGATAACATTTCATTGTAATTTCTAAATTTATTGGGGTAAATGGTAACCAAACGGCTATTCATGTTGGTGTGTAGAATCTATGAGACTGGCAATGTAGCAACAGAATTTCGGAAAAATATCAACCGCAGAATTCCGAAGACATGAAGGGTAGTTAGGTACGAAAACCATCCCACAGTCAGCTTAACATCTGATGCATCCAAGCTACTGACAAAAAAATATAGAGAAGAATGGAAGATGAGACTGATCTTTACTTAGACGACGATCAGCTTGGCTGATGACATTGGTGTCCTCAGTGAAAGTAAAGAAGAATTAATCTGTTGAATAGAAATGAACAGTCTGATAACTTCAGAACATGGATTGAAAGTAAACAAGAAAAAGACGAAAGCAATGAAAAGCAGTAGGAATTAGAAGAGCGAGAAGCTTAACATCAAGTTTGGTGGGCACGAAATACACAAAGTCAGGGAATTCTGCTACCTTGGAAGCAAAATAACCCATACGGACGAAGCAAGGACGACAAGAAAAAAGCGAATTAGCACAGGCAAAAGAGAGCATTCCTGGCCAAGAGAAGTCTATTGGTATCAAAAACAGGCCCTAATTTGAGGAACAAATTTAGGTTAATGTACATTTGAAGGACTTTACCGTGTGGTAGCGAATCATGAACAGTGGAGAAACAGGAACAGAACAGAACAGAAGCGTTTAAGATTTGTTGCTACAGTGGAATGATAAAAATTAGGTGGACTGCTAAGATAAGGAATGAGGAAATTCTCCACATTATCGACGAAGAAAGGAACATAGGGCAGAAAGAAGGGACAGTATGATAGGACATATGTTAAAGCTTCAGGGAGTAACCTCTGTGGTGCTAAGGGGAGCTACACAGAGTAAAAACTGTACACGGAGACAGAGACTGGAATACCTCCAGCGAACAATTGAGGACGTAGGGTTCATGTGCTACTCTGGGATGAACAGATTAGTGGTACAGAGGAATTTGTAATGGACCTGGTGAAATCAGTCAGACGACCGATGACTCAAAAAAAGCTATTCTGAAAAGTCTCTTTCTTCTTTTTGTTGTCTCTTGTAAATACAAGCGAAACTGACTACAGAACCTCTGCCGTTCAAAAGCCATGTTACTGCAAATATATTACAATGGAAGATAGTGGGGTGCAGTAACTCTGAATTCTGTCTTTTCTTAAGATAGTCACTGGGATGCTAAAATAACATATACAGAGTCAGGCAGTCACGAAATTAGATACCTTCTACAGCTGCCAAATAGATGCGAGGTACTGAACCCCATACCTGATACCTGTTGCATTCTGCATCGATAAAACGAAGGAGTTGTGTATTCATGGAAGCAATTGTCCTAAGTCACTGGAGCAACGAACGGTTCATGTTACTGGAAAAATGTTTTTCCGATTTCAAGAAGGATCATGTGCATGATAGTTGGCCAGTATAGCTGATTTCCGGGTGTTACAGAATGACGGACCACGTTTAACGTTAGTGTATGAAGTGCATTCAAATTATAAGGCCTCCGACTTTTCTTCTAATTAACTACTCACCCGAAATCGATGAAACTGGCGTTACTTCTCGACGTAATCGCCCTGCAGATGTACACATTTTTCACAACGCTGACGCCATGATTCCATGGCAGCGGCGAAGGCTTTTTTAGGAGTCTGTTTTGACCACTGGAAAATCCCTGAGGCAATAGCTACACGGCTGGTGAATGTGCGGCCACGGAGAGTGTCTTTCATTGTTGTAAAAAGCCAAAAGTCACTAGGAGCCAGGTCAGGTGAGTAGGGAGCATGAGGAATCACTTTAAAGTTGTTATCACGAAGAAACTGTTGCGTAACGTTAGCTCGATGTGCAGGTGCGTTGTCTTGGTGAAACAGCACACGCGCAGCCCTTCCCGGACGTTTTTATTGCAGTGCAGGAAGGAATTTGTTCTTCAAAACGTTTTCGTAGGATGCACCTGTTACCGTAGTGCCCTTTGGAACGCAATGGGTAAGGATTACGCCCTCGCTGTCCCAGAACATGGACACCATCATTTTTTCAGCACTGGCAGTTACCCGAAATTTTTTTGGTGGTGGTGGTGAATCTGTGTGCTTCCATTGAGCAGACTGGCGCTTTGTTTCTGGATTGAAAAATGGCATCCACGTCTCATCCATTGTCACAACCGACAAAAAGAAAGTCCCATTCATGCTGTCGTTGTGCGTCAACATTGCTTGGCAACATGCCACACGGGCAGCCATGTGGTCGTCTGTCAGCATTTGTGGCACCCACCTGGATGACACTTTTCGCATTTTCAGGTCGTCATGCAGGATTGTGTGCACAGAACCCACAGAAATGCCAACTCTGGAGGCGATCTGTTCAACAGTCATTCTGCGATCCCCCAAAACAATTCTATCCACTTTCTCGATCATGTCATCAGACCGGCTTGTGCGAGCCCGAGATTGTTTCGGTTTGTTGTCACACGATGTTCTGCCTTCATTAAACTGTCGCACCCACGAACGCACTTTCGACACATCGATAACTCCATCACCACATGCCTCCTTCAACTGTTGAGGAATTTCAATTGGTTTCACACCACGCAAATTCAGAAAACGAATGATTGCACGCTGTTCAAGTAAGGAAAACGTCGCCATTTTAAGTATTTAAAACAGTTCTCATTCTCGCCGCTGGCGGTAAAATTCCATCTGCCGTACGGTGCTACCACCTCTGGGATGTATTGACAATGAACGCGGCCTCATTTTAAAACAATGCGCATGTTTCTATCTCTTTCCAGTCTGGAGAAAAAAAACCAGAGGCCTTAGAACTTGAATGCAACTTGTACTATGAGGACATTATTCCCTGTATGTATCAGCATGTGTTCCTGAACAATGATTTTGTGTAACAGCTCCCTCTGTTCGTTTATGAAACCACTAGCTGAGTATTTGGCGTTGCCCAGGTAGGATCTTATTCTGGCCTTTTATTAGCCCAGCTCTTCCTCCATCTTCCCCCTGTCTCTCTCCCTCACATCCTCTCTCTGTCCACCTCCTCCACATCTCCTCTCTGCACATCCCCTCCACCCCTCTCTCTGTCCAGCTCCTCCAACTCCTTCCCCACTCTGTGTCCATCTCCTCCTCGTGTGTGTCTGTCAGTCTGCTCCTTCCCCTCTGTCCATCATTCCCTCTCCTTCCATTTCCTTCTCTCCTCTCTACTTCCATCTCTTCCTCGGCCCCTCTATTTGTCCATTTCCTCCTCCACTACTTTCTGTCCATCCCCTCCTCACCCCTGTCTCTGTCTGAACCCCATCTTTCCTTTGTCTGTTCATCTCCTCCCCCCTTGTGACGTCCCTTCCCTCCTTCTTCATTCGCTGGGAGGAGACGCGACTCGTAATGGTGTTCGTCCCCGTCGGTGTGACGTGGAACACCACCTGTAACTCTCATGAGAACACAACTCCTCGAATGGTTTAGAAATATTCTGTAATCTCTCCTCAGGAATCTTCTCAGCTTGTGCGAACTGGTAAACTGCCATCGTTTATTTTTATTTTATGCCCGGTTAGTTCTGTGATGAAATAAAATCTTGATTCTTGATTTCATCATTATAGGTGTTCTTCACATCACACACAGCGAGGATGAAATTTTGCTGTATACTATTCCGTTGCTATGGCGTTGCTACGTCAAGTTATTAAAAACGGTCCGACGTAACTCCAGAGATAACTTATGTTGGAGTAAATGTTTTTTTTAATACGCCGTAATACTGGTTTTAACTAATCATTCTTCACTGTCCGTTATTCATGTACTCACTTAGTCACTTAAAATGCTTAAAGAGTCAAGCAACTTGTATCGTCCGTTTAATGAGTTAGGCGACACGTAAGATTTACATTTGGCTCAGATTTTATTGTCTTTCTGTAATTAATTGTTTGTCCCTACAACACACGCACACCGATATTTCATTCAAGATTAACTTCTGTTCAGTTCAGTAATCGTGACGCTGACAACTATTGACTAATCGGCGTACTTGACTTTCTTCGTGTCTTTGTTTTATTGTGTCCTACTCAAGACTACGAATTGTTTTTCTGTCGTTGATCCATTGCCATCAAGATCTGTATCTGTTCATGAGTGCCAAGCCTATATCACTCAATTAAAGTCTAAAACTCGTGTCATTACACCGTCGCGTTGAGAACAGTAAAGATTAACTTTCTTCAGTCGAATGACTGAGAACTACTTCAATCTCTATCTCACGAACTATCAAACTTCCAAAACTGAAACAATCTATTAGCGTCTGCATCTAGACAAAGTACTCTAGAGGGACTCAAAAGCAACTAACTAAACATTTCCATATCCGACTTGTATTGTAGTCGCATTGAATTTCCTTTTCGATGCGGCTACAACTCTCTTCCATGGTAAACGTTATCTTTGACTGAATTACTTTCTGGGATTTAACCTTTGTTCATATGATTTTGAATTTATTCTATAGATGTTTGAAAAAGAATCTATGATAATCCTTTCCTTTTATGTCCCCTATTCTCAGTATTTGAGTGAAATAGGTTTTAATCAAAATATTACTAGTGTAGATTTTATCGTCAATAGTTGCCCTCACTGACAAGATGACTGACTTCCCTTCTTTAAGTTTCCACAGAGTTTGTTAATTGGGGTTTTCTGTCCTTGGAGCGTTATACCCTCTGTCTGTGTACCTTACCCCATCTAACATTTTCAGCACTTTCCTTTCGCTGTCCATTTCCTCTTCCCTCTCTCTCTGTCTAACTCCTTCCGCTCCCCATTATCTGTGCCCATCTCCTCTCTCCCCATCACTGTTCATCTCCTCCTTTGTTCTCTATCTAAGTTAAGATGCTCACCCCAACAGGAGGCTAGTGGTTCTTACCCTAACAACATTTTATTCCAAATTGTGACTAATATGTATAGCAAATTTAGTTGAAATTTTAACCATGGCTTTACCCATATATGCATATGTCAGATATATTTAACATATACAGTATTTAACATATTTCGTACGTATTTGTACACACATTTGACCTGTATCTATAGCGAATTTTGCCCTGCAATTTCATATTCACGCACCCCAATGTTTCCGTTGTATCTCCTGAACTATGTGCTGCACAATGATATAGTTTTGCAGGTACATTCAATGGCATATGTTGCTGCATCTGCGAAATGTGTGGGCATACAGTAAGGAAGTAATAAATTAATACGTCATGGATGATGGGGCAGTTTTTCATTCATCTCTTTATTTGACGTCATGCCTCCTGTACTGTGTGTCGTACAATGATATATTTTTCTAGGTTCGTTCAGCGGCGAAACGTGTTGCGAATGTTAGAGGAAGTAATAAATTAAAACGTCATACATAACGCCAAAGTTTATCATGTATCTAAGTATTTGACTTCATAGTTTATGCCCAAATCTATGTGTCATACTATGATATATTTTTGTAGGTATAATCAGAGACATATGGATACTATCTGCGAAATTTGTTGCGAATACAATTAGTGGTGAAAAAGTAATAAATTAACACATCATGCTTTTGCGGCAGTTTTACTACATGAACAATGAAAATGTTGTAGCTTTTTTCCTTTCCTCATTTTGTGGGGGTCGTCAGCTTGAGATAGTTTAATAAAACTTTGAAATTATGTGTAAAATTGATGGTAAGTTTCTAAGTGCTCTCATTCTCAAATACTAGATACCTAAAGCATGAGTGTTCGCGCGTCGTGGGCTTCACTATATTTTCACCCGATCACTTTAATAGGCACTGATTCTTACCCCTACAGCGATGACTTCCAGACGGTAAGTATGGAGGATGATCGATGACAGTGAACCCACGGCGTCGGATTGTTGAAGATATCGCAGTACTCGTGTGTGGTATGGCATTTTAATGCTGAAGCACAGTGGCCTCTTTGTGTGGACGAATGTTTCGCAGGCTGTTTTCTCACGCACCGACACAGTTACGTTACACGCCGCCATGTTAAACGCTACAATTCCGGGCCCTCTAGCGGAAGAGGGCTGCAAAACGCAGACACGAAGAATAAAGACGAAGAATGTTATTAACTTCTGTTTTTTTTTAAACTTTAAGAATTTTCAGATAAGAAATTGGAGTCATTACTTTTCAGCACGCCCTCGTAATAAGCTGCATTCACAGTAATATTTGGTGGCATTGAACTGTATTTCTGTACTAAATAGAGCTCAGCAATGCGTTTCGAGAAACAGTTCTCTTTTTATCAGATTGTAATACCTATCTAACGAAGTTAAAACACTAAAAAACATCAACATTAATAATTGCGGCATTCACAAGATAAAATAAACTAAAATCACACTGGACTGTGGGCCTCGTGCTACATTAAAATCATTGACACATGCTGAGGCCGTCCCATCCCATTCCGCAATGATATTTCGTTGCAGCTCTTTATCACTCCCGTTCATTGGTATATTGACTGCCTTGTGCAGACTACGGGGTGCTCCATCTTTACAAGCCTGTGGATAGCATGAACCATAAGGAATCACGGCATTAGTCGACGTGCGTTTTCCGTAAACGATAAATGTGTACTTATTGCCCAGCTTTTTAATGTTCAGGTCGAGCAATTGTAAACTGTTTTCAGTTTATATCTGCATGGTAAACTCAATTTTGCTACGGATGTCGTACGTTTTTACTGTTTCATCAGTATCTCCATCGGACCGTCAACAAGCAACAAAGGATCGTCTAGAAACTATTATAATAAACAATTTTTCCCATAAGGGCTTCGTCACACCTTAAAACCTTATCTTATAGATCCTTGATAAAAATGTCAGACGTACATAGTCCCTTTCTAAACCACTATCTCGAAAAAAAACTTATGATCAAACGTGAGATGGCTAAAACTTTTAATCATCTGCGAAGATTCAATGAATTCAGTGGTCTCTGGTCCTGAAATTTTACTGTTAAGGAAATTTTCTCTGATAATCTCTATCGTTTCATTAACCAGAATATTGCAGTGTAGTTTCTTAACATCCAGTGAAACCAAACGGGAATCGTCACTGACTGGTTTCTCCAGAATTTCGTCGATCAGAACCATACCATGATGCACCGAATAGATATTCTCATAGACGTAACGCTTTTTAAGCTTATGGTCAACAGTCTCTTCATCTTATAGTCAGGGCTATTTCTCTGGTACACTACTGGACGAACTGAATGGTAATCCTTACCTATTTTCAACTGTGTCCTTAATCTAGGTATAGATGGACTCATAATAAGGCGTCTTCGTTTCCGGCGTAAGCGTTTTTGCTGAAAATGACACCACTTAAATCCCGAAAGACTTAATAGCAGACTTCCAAGCTAAACTAAAAAGTATCCTTAAATGCACGCATTTACCGCTAACGAACGCCGATGAAAGGAGATGCGTTACTATGAATACAACTGCACATCAAATAATATGACAGCTCAAGTTCACATTCAGTTAGCCTACTGGAGAACTGCAAAACAGTCCAGAGTATTACTAGAGCGTTCGACCAAATTCTTAAAAACCTTACATCTATGAGAACAACTATTCAATGCGTGATGGCATGGCTGTGATGGACAAAACTGAGGAGTAACGAGTCGCTGAAGCTTCCCGTTTGATTTAACTGGGTGTTAAGAATCTATACTCAAGTGTTCGGATTAATGAAACGATAGAGATTATTACAAAATATTTCCCTAAATGCAGTAAAACATCAAAACGAGAGACCATTCAATTCACTGAACTTTAGTAGCTGATTATAACTATTTCTCTTTTAATCATGTTTCGTGTTCAGTACAATGGTTTACCCATAGGGTTTAGTATTTCGGGGACTATGGCTGATATTTTTATCAAGGACTTAGAAGACAAGGTTTCAAAGTCTGACGAAGTTATTACGGCCAAAAATCGTTTATTATAAACGATACGTACACGGTATTTTGTTGTTTTTTGATGATGCCAGTGAAGGTATTGATGAAATAGTAAAAATGCTCAAGAACGGTAACAAAACTGAGTTTGCAGTGGAGAACGAAACTGACGACAGTTTATAATGCCTAGGTTTTAACATTAAAAAGCAAGGCAATAAGCACGTGTTTACCGTTTACAGAAAACCGACAACAACTGATGCTGTGATTCTTAACAGGTCATGTCATCCGCAACCTTATAAAGATGCAGCCTGCCGAACTCAAATGCACAGGGCTCTCAGTATTCCAATAAACTTGGACGATAGACAGATGTATAAACATCATTAAGAAGATACCGGTTAATAACGGTTGCGAAGTAGATGTTGTTAATAAATTGCTGCGCGAAGATAATCAGCACGAAAGAATAAACATAGCAGAGAGGAAATGAAATGGACACAATGCCGTAAGATGGAAGATGGAAGAAGCTCGTAAAAGATCACGAAAGTTTTTACGCAGTACAGTGACTAAGAAATCTAGTGAGATATAACCTGAAGCATTATGTCGGTAACATGATAAATAAGTTACAAAAGTCTGTAATTTGTGAACCTCAATGCACAGTCCGTGACACACAATATATTAGACAGATAAGTACTTTTTCTATCAGGTACAAGGAACATAAAGATGCTTCCACATCAATAAATTCTGCCGGCCGGAGTGGCCGTGCGGTTCTAGGCGCTGCAGTCTGGAGCCGAGCGACCGCTACGGTCGCAGGTTCGAATCCTGCCTCAGACATGGATGTATGTGATGTCCTTAGGTTAGTTAGGTTTAATTAGTTGTAAGTTCTAGGTGATTGATGACCTCAGAAGTTAACTCGCATAGTGCTCAGAGCCATTTGAACCAATTTTTTCAATAAATTCTGACAAATCAGCTGTTGCGAGTCATGTATACGAAACAGACCATCCCTTTAAGGGAATGAAAGAAGGCTTAGAAATCTTGCACACAGAAAAGAAAAGGACGAAGTTCGACTTGCAAGAAGAACTGAAGATCATCATTCATGAAAAGAAACAAGTCAGTATTCTGACCGCACCACGGAAAGATAAAAAATGAGATATCTTAGAGGGTTTGTAGACTTATTTGAGGGCAGATACATTATTATAAATTTGTAAAATCTTTTTACACAGAGTGGCTAGAGACTGGCGATCGCTGATTAGAAAATGAGGAAAAGTAGGTGACCAATAGAACATCACTAAGGTTGAGCCAGTATCTGCAGTTACACAGCAAAACCGTGGACATGTAGCTTCACAACCACCCTCAGACATCTGAAGAACCGTCAGCTGGGCTCTCTTGCACCGCGAAAGAGAGCGGTAGGACACAGCCTGGTGTAGCGTGTGATGCGGGAAGTGATGGCCACTGACATATGCCGACGATTTTAATGTTATAAGAGGACCCACACTCCAACATATTTTTATTCTATTTTACTTTCCGAATTCCCCAATTATTACAGTTGGTAGATTTTTTTAGTGTTTTAACTTTATAAGCTAAGGTTTGCCAGCCGATGAAACGCGTTGTTGAGCTGTGTGCAGGGCAGAAATGCGGCTGAATGCTACCAATTATTACTGCAACAACAGTCGTTACCTGACATACATGATGGATAATACTAAAAATTTGAATGTAGTTGTGAGCAAAGAGTTGTTTCAAATTTCTTGTAATTCGTAAAAAAGACAGTGACTGGCTTTTTCGTACAGGATGTCTCAAGATTAAGATTCCAGTTTGAGAATGTTGTAAAAGAACCATTGCTCATAATGACGTGAAATTTGAACAGCATATTATTGATGCAGGAAGGAACGCAATGGAACAAAAAAATAACTAAAGAAAATAACACCAACAGATGCCGCTGTAAGCGTTTTATCGTACATGGGGCCGGCTGCAAATAGAAGCCGAAGGTACAACACGACGGTTATGGTTCGAGTTGCACATTACACTAGTCGAGCGATGTCTTTATCCTGAAGGAACTCAATCACAAATTGTGCACAATGGGGACGCGAATTGTCTTCTATGAAAACGAATGCCTCGCCAATATGCTGCCGATATGGTTCCACTATAGGTCGGGGGATGTCATTCACGTATCGTATAGCCGTTACGGCCCCTTCCATGACCACCAGCGACGTACATCGGCCCCACGTAATGCCACCCCAAAACAGCAGGGAACCTCCACCTTGTTGCACTCGCTGGACAGTGTGTCTAAGGCATTCAGTCCGACTGGGTTGCCTCCAAACACGTCTCCGACGATTGTCTGGCTGAAGGCATATCCTTTTATAATATGTTGATTTTTATCCACCTGACAAATTGGCGTCAGGTCCAACATAAAACGAACATGTTTCACAACAAAAATATTTGTTAAAACCTGAAGATGACACCGAAGTCTGTCGAAACCCATTGTTTTAACTAAAGAAATATTTATGCGATGCAGGCTGTTGAATTTTTAAAAATGAAACATCAAAAACGAAGTTCCTTACATGAGCCCTGTCAACGAAGGAAAATGGCGTGAAAAATTCCTGCAGTAGCAATTTCTTCTAGATTGGTAGGGAGAAGAGTCATGAGCAGCATGATAAAAATCCTGACTAGCGTCGTGAGAGCCGAAGGGTGAGGGGCGTATAGAGTTCACTTCCTCATGTTTTTCTTGAATATGTCGAAAACCACGGCTTGTAGCAAAAATGTTTCCCTGTACAAAATTAAACTGCATTAAATTTCGTATTAAAAAAGTCCTGCTCACTTCTTTTCCCTAGGATTAATAGTTTCTGCGCTGCAAGGGATAGAAGAATTGCAGGTTACTAAGAACAGTGTTTTAGTACTGTAAAATTTGTGTGTTTTGTTAAATGTAGTAGGTTAAGAACAAATTGTGTACCAAAGTGCAGGAGAACCGTGTTAAGCGATAAACTGTGTTCTCGCGTTGTGACCGGGTGCAAGGGTGGGGGGGGGGGGGGGTTTGGGGCGGGGGATGGTGGACAGTAAATGCGTAAGGAAAGGCAGGTCGACACGTAGAGAGCAGTTAGAAGTGCACAGCATACTGTAAAATATATAGAGTGCTGAAGTAGTATTGCATCTTTTATTAAGAGTGGTCAAGATGGGGACCTGATCGAGAAGTTTACATCTCAAATACATCTGTACTACCTAGGGCAATAGGACGAAGTATGGTGTCACGTATCACATGTTTATATCAACGGGGTTAAGTGCCATTCTGGTCGACAATATATATTTTTACACAGATAGGTACAAAGTACCGACGCACATTGTATATCAATCGGGCCAAGTGCCATGACCATCGTTAGCAGTTCGCAGGAGTTTCTTTTGCTGGGGTGTGTGCAAATCCACGAATCTTTGTAGTTCCAAAGTTTCTGTTTTGTGCTGGTATTCATCTTAATCTGTTGTTCTGTGATATTTACTAGCAAATATTAACGCCGTTACGCGGGTGTATGTCGGAAGCTACAAGCTCTAAGATATCCTTTAAAATACCTAGAGTTTCTGATTCATTTATTTCTGAGCAGGGAAACCATACTTGTCACGGAAGAAGCTGCCACTTTGTGGAAAATCAAGGCCATCTGCAGAGGTTAGTTTTTCACGAAATATAAACGTAGCTGTATGTGTTTCTCTGAAACAATGATGCTGATATTGGCTCCTATAATAACGGCAGAAAATTAATAACAATAACAACAATACGTCCGGAGTATTAATGTCTGAGGCTACGTCCTTCTTTCATGTCACATGAAAATGGCACTGTCAGTTTATGGAACTAACTGCAGGCACAAAGAATGCACTGTGTGATGAATTCTTCCAGCACACCATAACCACCCATGGGGCGATGCATATGTGAAGAGGAGGCGGTATGGCACTAACGACAATGCAGGTGCCAGTTCTAGACAAGCAACAATAACCTACGATTTCCTTAGTCGTAAAGGCCATGTGCTTTCTGAATTTAAAAAAAGTGTTTCCTAATATTTTTCCAGGATGAAAAAATGGAATTGAAACTATTGCAAGAAAGAAGAGACAGGGAAATGTACACTTTATTGGCAGTACCTTTACTAGCGCTGATCGGCAGCTTGTCAGAGACGGCTCTCTGTCCATTCCAAGGGATATCAGCTATTACATTAGGTCAAAATCTGAAAGAGAATACCTTAGCTCTGTCTTAACAGTCGTCTGTAAGCAGATTTCAAGAGAAAACTACTAAGTTTACTTTTGTCGTTCACAGATTGCTATACTGTATTGAAGAAAGCTTTTCCGAATTTCGTTTAAG
This sequence comes from Schistocerca piceifrons, assembly GCF_021461385.2. Taxonomy (NCBI): domain Eukaryota; kingdom Metazoa; phylum Arthropoda; class Insecta; order Orthoptera; family Acrididae; genus Schistocerca; species Schistocerca piceifrons. Next base: position 1,019,065,495 of record NC_060139.1, on the reverse strand, counting down.
AAACCTAGAATGTACGCGTGTAAGCTATGCGATCGTTTCCAGCGCCAAATAAGACTTGAAACCAAATGATACTGGAGGCTAAAAGAATCTTGAAATTGCAGCTACGCAGAAGTGGTCGAGCAAGAGAAGTGATGAGAGAGAATATACACTCCTGGAAATGGAAAAAAGAACACATTGACACCGGTGTGTCAGACCCACCATACTTGCTCCGGACACTGCGAGAGGGCTGTACAAGCAATGATCACAAACACGGCACAGCGGACACACCAGGAACCGCGGTGTTGGCCGTCGAATGGCGCTAGCTGCGCAGCATTTGTGCACCGCCGCCGTCAGTGTCAGTCAGTTTGCCGTGGCATACGGAGCTCCATCGCAGTCTTTAACACTGGTAGCATGCCGCGACAGCGTGGACGTGAACCGTATGTGAAGTTGACGGACTTTGAGCGAGGGCGTATAGTGGGCATGCGAGAGGCCGGGTGGACGTACCGCCGAATTGCTCAACACGTGGGGCGTGAGGTCTCCACAGTACATCGATGTTGTCGCCAGTGGTCGGCGGAAGGTGCACGTGCCCGTCGACCTGGGACCGGACCGCAGCGACGCACGGATGCACGCCAAGACCGTAGGATCCTACGCAGTGCCGTAGGGGACCGCACCGCCACTTCCCAGCAAATTAGGGACACTGTTGCTCCTGGGGTATCGGCGAGGACCATTCGCAACCGTCTCCATGAAGCTGGGCTACGGTCCCGCACACCGTTAGGCCGTCTTCCGCTCACGCCCCAACATCGTGCAGCCCGCCTCCAGTGGTGTCGCGACAGGCGTGAATGGAGGGACGAATGGAGACGTGTCGTCTTCAGCGATGAGAGTCGCTTCTGCCTTGGTGCCAATAATGGTCGTATGCGTGTTTGGCGCCGTGCAGGTGAGCGCCACAATCAGGACTGCATACGACCGAGGCACACAGGGCCAACACCCGGCATCATGGTGTGGGGAGCCATCTCCTACACTGGCCGTACACCACTGGTGATCGTCGAGGGGACACTGAATAGTGCACGGTACATCCAAACCGTCATCGAACCCATCGTTCTACCATTCCTAGACTGGCATGGGAACTTGCTGTTCCAACAGGACAATGCACGTCCGCATGTATCCCGTGCCACCCAACGTGCTCTAGAAGGTGTAAGTCAACTACCCTGGCCAGCAAGATCTCCGGATCTGTCCCCCATTGAGCATGTTTGGGACTGGATGAAGCGTCGTCTCACGCGGTCTGCACGTCCAGCACGAACGCTGGTCCAACTGAGGCGCCAGGTGGAAATGGCATGGCAAGCCGTTCCACAGGACTACATCCAGCATCTCTACGATCGTCTCCATGGGAGAATAGCAGCCTGCATTGCTGCGAAAGGTGGATATACACTGTACTAGTGCCGACATTGTGCATGCTCTGTTGCCTGTGTCTATGTGCCTGTGGTTCTGTCAGTGTGATCATGTGATGTATCTGACCCCAGGAATGTGTCAATAAAGTTTCCCCTTCCTGGGACAATGAGTTCACGGTGTTCTTATTTCAATTTCCAGGAGTGTAGCTGCTTCCCAACAAGCAGGAAGTGGTATAGGGGCCTATGCTGTATATCTATTGACCTGAATAGTTACTTTACGCTGATGAGCCAAAACATTATGACTACCAGCTCAACAGCTTGTTCGTCCGTCTTTGAAACAAAATAAATCCTGCGTATTAAAGACCTGACTGTTTGCTAGTAGGTTTGTGGAGGTTTGTGTCATTAGATGTCTACGCACAGGTCAAGTAATGCACCTAAATAACGGGCCGCTGATTTGCGTACGCGGTGAAGGCGCCCGACAGCAACCCAAATGGGTTCCAAGGAGCCTGGGTTCCTGCAATTTACATCAGGCGAATTTGGTCGCCGAGACATCAACGTGAGTTCACTATAATGCTCCTCAAACCACTGTACAGCGCAGTGGTTAGCACGCCCGGCCATCCTGATTTAGGTTTTCCATGAGTTCCCTAAATCGCTTCAGGTAAATGCCAGAATCGTACCTATGAAAGGGCACACCCGACTTCCTCCCCATCCTTCCCTAATCCGATGGGAGCGATGACCTCGCTGTGAGGTCGCCTCCACCAAAATCCACCAAAAAACCAACCAAACCACTGTAGCACATCATAGCGTGTAGGCTTTCACGGCCAGCGTCTTCAGTAATTAAAACTTCCGGGCTACGAGGCCGTGGTCCAGTAGTAGAAATACTTCTCCCTGACGTTTCGTTGCCAGCTGCGGGCAACATCATCTGAGGTGAGTCTACGACTGGCTGCCAGACCGTGGAGGTCCTGCTTATATAGAACGTGTAGAGGGTCAAGAGACTATCAACAGTTATTCAGAGCTACGCGTTGGGGAACAGTATTCCTTATATTTTGTGTTCTAGATACTGAGTTAATCCCGATTTAATTTAGAGTTAACGTTTCCATACTGACTAGCTTACACTGCTTAAGGTTTCTCTCCCTGCCTATGTGACAGTTATTCCTGTTTATCGGGTCATAGTCCGGTTTGTAATGTAAGAATTTTATTTGTGCTGACCCTGTATCATTTATTTTTGTACTTAGGATTAATTTTACTGCTTAATGTAGCCTTGTTGACGCTCTTGTTTAAATTTTATTTATTCAATACTTAGTAGAACTGGCCTGACTCATTTGCACTCTACTTTAAAGAGTTTAAGCAATATTTCTGTTATTCAGGTAAAGTTTATATTTCACGTTCTTTTATAATTGCCGATTGGTTGGTTTGATCTGCTAGACTTACAGGTGTCAGTTGGTGTGTTGACTAGATGTTCGATGATGCTTTATGTCTTTCCTTGGGACTGTGTGTTAAGTCAACTCCTTTCTTGTCTTTTTTTAATAAGGTCTGAATTCATACTGTGCGTTATTAAAGATATTTGATGTGTTCAAATGTGTGTGAATTCCTAAGGGACCAAACTGCTTAGGCCATCGGTCCCTAGACTTACACACTGCTTAAACTAACTTATGCTAAGAACAACACACACACCCATGCCCGAGGAATGACTCGAACCTCCGGCATGATGGGCCGCGCAGTCCGTGACATGACGCCTCAAACCGCGCGACCACTCCGCGTCGCAAAGACATTTGAGGCTTAAGATATAAATAGTCTCAAAATGTCAAATATTAACTGAAAATTGCTTAAAATTCAAATATTAACTGTTTGTTAGTAATCTTCTTCCATTTGACTGAGCTTGTCGAATTTCACACGTTGAAAGAAATTCATAACAACAGTTTAGAGAATGTTTTTAACAAATTTGCGTTTTCAGGATGAAATGTTATTTTTTTATAGCTGGCACCTTACCAGTCACAGCTCATCGCATGCTAACGCATTTAAAACATTCCTGTCGCCTATATACATGCACAGTCTACTGTTGCTTTCTGTAAAGGCTAAGGACGGAGTAACATTACGTCTGTATTTACATCATTTGCAGACTAATAATTCCAACTATTACAAGTTATTTGTTTTTAGATTGGATTGTGCCCCTCCAAGTACATGCGGCAAAAGTGAGCCGTTAATGCTTATTTGCCCCTGGGCAGCAGATTAGGTGTGGACGCTAAACGATTAGTCTATACTGACTGGCGTAGTCCACTTGTTGTTAGTAGTACAGTTACGGCCACGCAGAAAACAGGTAGCAAAGCTTATGACGCGTTTGTAGGAAGACTGTTCGAGGCAGAGCAGAAATAACCAACACACTGACGTGTCAAAACATAAAAATATCTCACTTACACCCGTTACACCCTGTATTGTGTGTCCAGTTTAATTTATGATCCTATTAGTCCCAAGGACTGATGTTAGTTGTCAAACAACACGTTTTTCTTGTCAAATCTTATTTTTAATGTCTTGTACAATCTTCACCACCACGTATAGCCACAAGCGGACAACTAGAAAAACAACTTTCTTTACTACAATTCCTGGCATCTAAAGCTAGCTGCCCGTCACTATCCACAGCCATATATTGAGTTTATTTTTTCTTTATTTCTTAATCCCCCTTGTTACATTCTTAAGAGTGATTCCTTAGCATACAATTGGAGTCGTTACTAGCGTAGACAATGATCACCTGGTCTGCAATGAACAGGAGAGGGTACTGTTTGTCATCTTACACTGACATTCCGTTCGTGGTACCTTCTCCATGGCAATTGTTCCCGATAACAATATGGACAATTCTGTAGAAGCCCTTTGCATTTTGGTAATATCGAATGACCCACATTCACTGAGCTAGTGCATCCACAGTATAAAGCTCTCACTAGATTAACGTAGGATATTAGCACACCATTATTCCTCATGCTCAGGCACAATGCACTTAAACTACGTTAAGATAATGCGGAAGCGGCGAAACCTGGTTGTTTCGCATCTCGGTGTAGCCGATCTTATTCGAAATACGTGCCACCTTTACCAAAGGAAACGATTCCGCATAACTGATACACTGTCAGTGATATGAAGCACATAAGTAAAGTCACTAAGAAAAATTGTATAGAAGTCGAAACAGGCGTATGTAGCTCGACACCAATGTTATAGCTGATAATATCTTCTTTACCTATATGCACGTAAAGTGGGCCACCACAATATATCTTACCGCTGTAGAAAGAAAGAAGCAATAAAAATAAAGATATCTGATCTAACATGTCAGATGTATATCGTTAATAAATATAGTTGAGCGCCCAGGAATAATATTTCGAAAACTGGTTCACAAAAATAGCTGTAGCAAATACATGTGAAACCTGAACTCTGACCAAAAAGAAAAATAAATGAACGAGGTGTATCGATATTAGAGAGAAAAATGCTACACATAACTTCAGAAACAGTGAAGGACCCTGTCAATGTGAAATGGTGATTTCGAAAAATTTAAAAGTACTTGACCTACTTAAAGACAAGACAAGATCTACAAGGATTAAAAGTATTGGTCATGCAGTAAGTGTGGTGTCACCGCCAGACACCACACTTGCTAGGTGGTAGTTTTAAATCGGCCGCGGTCCATTAGTACATGTCGGACCCGCGTGTCGCCACTGTGTGATCGCAGACCGAGCGCCACCACAAGGCAGGTATCGAGATACGGACTAGCACTCGCCCCAGTTGTACGGACGACTTTGCTAGCGACTACATGGACGAAGCATTGCTCATTAGCCGAGCCAGTAGTTAGAACAGCCTTCAGCTAAGTCAATGGCTACGACCTAGCAAGGCGCCATTAGTAACATTGCATGTATCTAAAGAGTCTCACTTGTATCGCCACAATCTCCAGATGTACCAAAAGGATGGATTAAAGTTAAGTATTACAGAAGCTACGTACTTTTCTTTATAGCATTCATTACGTATCCTGTTTCAGATCTCACGCCATCCTGCTTTAACTTAGCGCGTGCCTTTCGGCTTCCTCTCATTGTGTCTAGGCTGTCTTGTCTAGACACAACAGTAAGTCCGTAAGAAAATTTGATCACGATTATGATGGAATAATTTCCAAAGAGCAGAAGGCTAACAGGATAGCCAAGAATGAGATTTCGCACAATGTGGAAAAGGACCAAACTTTTATTTTTAAATCATCAGTTGGAGAGCTTATCTTAAAGACTAATAAATTAAGCAAATATTTTTAAGTCGGTGTGAAGGTCCTTACATAGCACGTAATTGATTCATAATAATAATAGCAACAACTGTGTGTCATTATTTAATGAAACTGGTTCAGTCGTTTTGACCGCTTTCACGAGTTAAATTTATTTCTATCGTTGAGATGTCCATTTCTGGCGCTAATAGGAAACTGTGTCAGTACCCGTCTTCTTTGCAGATTTCGCAGAGTCTACTGGGGGACCAACGTGAGCATTAGGCAGCAGGCAGCTGGGGTCAGTCTGGGACCAGCCATTTGGAACGCGGCCTGACCATGACGTAACTCGATTACACGCATTACGTTAACTTGGCGCGCATCACAGGCAGCGGTTTGCGGCTGCGCGCCAACCGATCCAAGCCGAAACTCGCCGAAATGTCCAGCCGCGGGGACTGTGGCACTCCTGGGAGCCTCAGAGAAAACTTCACCGCTTGTAGCGGGACATCTGTCAAAGTGCTGCTACAAGCGTTGCTAATTACGAAAGTATTAACGGAAGGAAATCTCCGGAATGTGCTCTGCAGGGAATCCAACTGCTGATAATTGGTCGACCAACATTTGCTCAAGGTTTTAAGGGAGGCGGCTGGTATCTGACTACGATTTTAAGGGAGGTTTAGAGGATATTTAGTTGTAATAAATTTTAGTTGCACAACTGCTTCACATTTTCTTGGAGTAGGTGACAATAGAAACATAAATATAAGGAACAGGCAAACTTCGCTTACTTTAAGTCTAATACGTCATAGAGAATGGTGTTGTGGGGTAACTCCACAAACCGACAAAGTTTTCAGGGTGCGACTCAGTGTAGTATTGTAGTGGAGTACAGTATGGTAGGTGTGATTACGGAAAGAAGACTGTGGAGATCGATACATTTTGTGTTGAAATGGCTCAAATGGCTCTGAGCACTATGGGACTCAACTGCTGAGGTCATTAGTCCCCTAGAACTTAGAACTAGTTAAACCTAACTAACCTAAGGACATCACAAACATCCATGCCCGAGGCAGGATTCGAACCTGCGACCGTAGCGGTCCTGCGGTTCCAGACTGCAGCGCCTTTAACCGCACGGCCACTTCGGCCGGCGCTTTGTGTTGACTGTACTTGTTTTCGAGTGTTGCTAATTTATACGATCTGTCAGTACTGGCTCTCTCGAAGCGTTGCGAAATGTTGCTGTGTTGCGTTTGTCAACTGAGAAATAAACAACGTAACGAGTGCGTCTAAACATGAACGTCTCTATAATCCGCTTTCGCGAGTCCATGTCCTTCCGGAACTCATTTATACCAAAGATGCTAATCGGTAAGAGGCGAGAGGAGCATTTGTGGGTTGCCAATATTGGCCGAGAAACAAGTAGACATTCTCCCTCTCACGGTGCCTCTAGGCGCTTAGGTTATGTTATTCTTTCTCCGCTCTTCCCTCTCCCTTGAGCCAAGCCGTCTTCTTTCCGTAAGAAACACGAACAAAGAAAGGAGTGGCGCCGTCTGAAGCCCCTTGCCCCACGGTTCACGCCGCTCCCCCCGTCGGAGGTTCGAGTCCTCCCTCGGGCACGGATGTGTGCGTTGTCCTTAGCGTTAGTTTAAGTCAGATTAAGTAGTGTGTAAGCCTAGGGACCGATGACATCAGCAGTTTGGTCCCATAGCAACTTACCACGAATTTCCAGTTTCCGGAGAAGACTGTTGACAATCGTATCGATTATTATACGAAAACTTTTCGAGACCTGTCCGACAGAGAGTGTGAGTAATCGATACTAATTCACAGGATTAATATTTATAAAAGTGGTCGTTACTGAAATATCTCGGAGAAACAGATGGTCCATGAGGGATACGGGAGAATTAATAAAAAAGATGCTATAACAAGGGAGACTAGCCGACAGTCAGGCACAGGGAAAGAATGCAGAATATTTTAAGCTTTAAGACACAAAGGAATTACAGACATTGGCTGCGATCGGGCGTCGACTGAAATCAATGGGGAAAGTGGAAAGTTTGTACCGAACTGGGATTCGAAACCGGGTCTCCTGGTTACTAGGCAGATCCTCTGACATGTCCGACACAACAGACAGCATATATATATTTTAAGTGCTGGCACGTGTATCAGGCAAGAATACGATTAATAATCGATTCAGTTTATGTTTAGGTTGGCTTTCGTGTTCTAGCTTCATATTACCGCCTGCATGTCATTTTGATAGCTAAGCTTTCTGGCTGCATATTCGAGTGCATATTATGTATTGGGAGCATCAGCCACAAGAATGTAAGGATACTAGGCACAAACTTTATTTTTTAGGATTCAATGTCTCAGTCTGTAAAAGAGGTACCCATATGGTATCGCATGGCTCTCGGTCTACACTCCTGGAAATGGAAAAAAGAACACATTGACACCGGTGTGTCAGACCCACCATACTTGCTCCGGACACTGCGAGAGGGCTGTACAAGCAATGATCACACGCACGGCACAGCGGACACACCAGGAACCGCGGTGTTGGCCGTCGAATGGCGCTAGCTGCGCAGCATTTGTGCACCGCCGCCGTCAGTGTCAGCCAGTTTGCCGTGGCATACGGAGCTCCATCGCAGTCTTTAACACTGGTAGCATGCCGCGACAGCGTGGACGTGAACCGTATGTGCAGTTGACGGACTTTGAGCGAGAGCGTATAGTGGGCATGCGGGAGGCCGGGTGGACGTACCGCCGAATTGCTCAATACGTGGGGCGTGAGGTCTCCACAGTACATCGATGTTGTCGCCAGTGGTCGGCGGAAGGTGCACGTGCCCGTCGACCTGGGACCGGACCGCAGCGACGCACGGATGCACGCCAAGACCGTAGGATCCTACGCAGTGCCGTAGGGGACCGCACCGCCACTTCCCAGCAAATTAGGGACACTGTTGCTCCTGGGGTATCGGCGAGGACCATTCGCAACCGTCTCCATGAAGCTGGGCTACGGTCCCGCACACCGTTAGGCCGTCTTCTGCTCACGCCCCAACATCGTGCAGCCCGCCTCCAGTGGTGTCGCGACGGGCGTGAATGGAGGGACGAATGGAGAAGTGTCGTCTTCAGCGATGAGAGTCGCTTCTGCCTTGGTGCCAATGATGGTCGTATGCATATTTGGCGCCGTGCAGGTGAGCGCCACAATCAGGACTGCATACGACCGAGGCACACAGGGCCAACACCCGGCATCATGGTGTGGGGAGCGATCTCCTACACTGGCCGTACACCACTGGTGATCGTCGAGGGGACACTGAATAGTGCACGGTACATCGAAACTGTCATCGAACCCATCGTTCTACCATTCCTAGACCGGGAAGGGAACTTGCTGTTCCAACAGGACAATGCACGTCCGCATGTATCCCGTGCCACCCAACGTGCTCTAGAAGGTGTAAGTCAACTACCCTGGCCAGCAAAATCTCCGGATCTGTCCCCCATTGAGCATATTTGGGACTGGATGAAGCGTCGTCTCACGCGGTCTGCACGTCCAGCACGAACGCTGGTCCAACTGAGGCGCCAGGTGGAAATGGCATGGCAAGCCGTTCCACGGGACTACATCCAGCATCTCTACGATCGTCTCCAAGGGAGAATAGCAGCCTGCATTGCTGCGAAAGGTGGATATACACTGTACTAGTGCCGACATTGTGCATGCTCTGTTGCCTGTGTCTGTGTGCCTGTGGTTCTGTCAGTGTGATCATGTGATGTATCTGACCCCAGGAATGTGTCAATAAAGTTTCCCCTTCCTGGGACAATGAATTCACGGTGTTCTTATTTCAATTTCCAGGAGTGTATTTATCTGTTTGTCTATCCGACCTATAAGAACCCTTTTTCTCAGGAACAGATGGTCGTATCAAGTTCAAATTTGTCACATACTGAGATCTATGGTCCAGTAGCAGTGTAAGAATTTTAAGCTTCTAAGTCGCTTCAATCAAAAGTTATGACCACTTTTGTCACATATTTTGATACTCGAAAACTGATCCATCAAAATATGTTGGGTACTTCCTGTTGACCCAGTATCATGACATTTGCCAAGAACTAAGTAAAAGAAATAAATCTCAGAGTTGTTGATTTATAATTACATCACACGAAAAAAATATTTTTTTCATTTTTCATCTATCTGTCTGCTTGTCTGTCCGTTGTAAGCTTACCGTATACATAAAAAAAATATAAAATAATGATGTGTAACCTTCCCGAACAAAAAAAAATTGGATAACTAAATTTTGGCGTAAGCAGCGCTACACCATGACCCTGTGAAATCGATCTGAATCTGTCCGTGAGAAATGAACTGAAAATTCTTAACTTGTGATGGTGTCGCCGGATAACTCTGTCTGTATATCTGCTCGTAAATGGCGCAGCTTAGTGCAATGCTGTCCTATCTACCAATACTGGATAACAATTGTCTGAGATCTGACTTACTAGAAAAACTGACTTTACTTAGTTACACAGCTGCACAGCTGGTCGTCTGATTACTAAAGAACACAAGACTATGATCTGACAAAAAGTCTGAAATATTTTAATTTAGATAAATGACTGGTTTGGCACTGGCAATGACAAGGGGAAATTATACTTTAATAGTTGACTGGTAAAAACAATTATATTCGGAAAATTTTTTACGTTATTGATAAAGATCTACAATCCGTTACACGGGAAAATTGAATACATTACAGATTTGGGTCAACTGTGGTGCTGACAAATCACAAAAGAAAAGATTGAAACAAATTCATATTAACATCTCAAACAAGTGAATTAACTACGCGCATGCCAATAAAAATAATAAAATTTACCTTACAGTAGGTGGTTGACTTAATTACACTGTTGATTCTTCATTATATCAACAGTTATTCATTTTTCATCATCATCTCATTCCATGTTATCATTTAGCTCTGCGGCTGATCACAATCATTATTCAGTTCCATAAAATAAAATTTTACAATTGGTTCTGCATTATGACTTTAACAACTACTAACAATAAACTCCGCTGTAACAGAGACAGATTAAAACTACTCTGTGGCAGCGAGCGACTGAAACTGCCGCAGAGACTGCTCTGACCTGCTACTCTATTGCAGCTCTCTTTCCACAGGGGCAAAGATATTTTGTCTCAGGCAGCCCCTGTGAATTGTAGTTCTAGCAAGTAAGCAATACATCGAGCTTACATTTGCTCCAGCATGGTGGTGAACCCCTAACACCATCTATTACCACCTGTTTTTGTCCAGAACAGATCGGCGTCTCAAGTACAAATTTATGTCATGCTACGGTCTATGGCACCTCCTCGGTGTTAAAGAATTGAACTTGTAAGTCAGTGCTATCAAAAGATGTTGATACTCGTAAACTCACTGACCATAACTTACAGGGTATTTCCCTTTGAAGTAGAATCACGAGATTTGCCAAGAAGCTAGGATTCACAGTACAAGTAAAGTAAAAAAAAAAAAAAAAATCTGTAAATTGCTTAACTGCAATTATGTCACATTAAATATATCTTTTTGCCATTATAACATACATTACATTCATCATTCGTCCAAACTATAATAGACGAACATTACTGCAAGCAAACATTTAAGTTGTAGTCATGTTTTGGTAACTAAATAAAAATATTTTGATTTATATAGAACTTTACTCAATCTTCTGAATCTACCTGTATAAAATGTTCTATTTTATTTGTATGTCTACCGCTTTATCGATGGGGCAAGTAAAAGTCCTCTTCAAACATCATTTCTTTTGTAATGTAAAACAAAGTGACGCATGCTCTAAACAGTCTGCGTGGTGTCTGTTGTTCTATATCGTGTCTCACAACCACTTTCGCGCAACGACGCTCTGAGCGTGTTTTTTAGGGAATTGACTAGTTCGAACCTGGGACCGGTTGCTGGTAAGGAGATGTCAGACCACACATGACATGTAGAATTCAGAAGAGTTCAGTGAGACTAGCGATGATATAACCAAATACTTAATGATTTCAGTGTCAGCTCCACTGCACTCCCTGTAAAGGAATCTTAATACTAACTAAATTTAGTGGAAGGGGATCAAGGCTTTCCTATTTTTAGTTAGCTGGTAAAATAACGCCGAAAAAGCAGTTAAGTTTACCATTGCAAATTTTATTCTACTCACAAAACATTGTTTATAAATTGCACTATTGATAAAAGGAAATGTTTTAATACAGGATGGTAAAAACCAACTGCGTTCAACAAAAATGTGAACGAATATTCCCTGAATGGGTTTCCAAGTTCTACAATTGATCGAAGGATGACCTATGCCATATCACATCTATAATCTAGGTTTAAATTACGTTTCACAAAAGAGAAAACTATCAAAATTGTCTACAGTGACCCTCAATTATCTTTAATTACTTATCTAGCTTGTCATAAATTACAGTGTCTGATGTGGCTTCTCAATAACTATATAACAGAAAAATCATGGCGTTTCAGATTTTTACTTCAAGTGGCAAATGTGAACACCATGAGCTTTAATTGACGATCGACACTAGTATTACGCAAAAAGGGGGTGTAACAGATGAGACTTCTGCAGTTCTGAGTGAAGCCTTATGTGCTCAAAAATGCGGCATCGCGTGCGTTCATTACCTTGTCAGTGTTCGTCAGGGGGCGGCGGCCGGCACAGCTCCGTCCAGCTCGCCCTCTCGGAAGCAACTCTGTTTTAACTTCTCCTTACTACAGTTTACCGAAGTTGGTTTTAAAAAAAACTATCTGGCTGTGTTTTCATCTGACCAATCAGGGTCTCAATGTTAACCTTAAGCTCCGCCTACAAAAATTCTGTCTATCCAATGAGAAACGTTATACTTTTCATGGTGGGGCAATGTTTTTAAAGTTTGCAACGTAACAGAGACGAGAAAAAGTCTCACGCTAAAACTTGCAGCTGCTGTGGTCCTTTTAGCGTTATCGTAAGATCTATACTGTTCTTCTGGAGGGCTCTATCTTTTAACATGGGCTGGGGGGTGGTTCTAATGTAACAGAGACGCGAAAAAGTCTCACGCTAAAAACTTGTGGGTGGTGTAGCCCTTTTTGTGTTATCGTAAGATCTAATCTATACTGTTTTTCTGGAGGGCTCTAGCTTTTAACATGGGCTGGGGGGGGGGGGGGTGGTCCTGACGTAGCAGAGACGCGAAAAAGTCTCACGCTAAAAACTTGCGGGTGGTGTAGTCGTACCAGTTATCTGGCGACGTGGGTGTCCGCCCGTTATCGTAGGGCCTTCTCGCTTAAGACGGTTCTGCTCTCGGCTTCTGTTCTCGTTTCTCCCCTCGGAACTGCGTCTGTCTCACGGTGGGAAGGTATGACATGCATTTAGGCAGTCTTGTGTTAGTCTGTGGTATTCCAATTGCTCACTCGTTACTCGTATTACTTTGGTTGATTTAATGTCACGATTTATTCGGAGCTATGTGACATACTACTGGATTTGCTTATCATGTCAGGGTTTTCATGGAAGGTGTTGGATTTGCCTGACACCTTACAATGCCATCGAAAGTAGGCGTTGCATGAAAGATGTGATTGGCAGTATTTGTTTGGGTTGACTCCAGCTAAACACTGCAAAATCTAAATCACAAGTATCTGATAAAACATCAGAGAAAATGCGATGACACTACGCTAGTACTGTGTAACAGGCTTGGAAATTGGGTCAGCTGGGAAGCGCGCACGGATGGCCGAGGTGATAAAGACGACCGTCACGTTAAGCGGGAAATCTGGGTTCGACTCCCGGTCCGGCACAAATTATCACCTACTGAGGAACTACTGTAGAGATTTTGATACTGTCTTGGAATTTCCTGGACCGATATCTCACCAGTATCGATATAGAAACCAAGCAGAAAGGGTTGAGATTCTCTATTCGCAGTATGAATGAACCAAACATACACAGAACGCTTAGTGTGCGAGTCTTACTCGCACTTGACCAATTTTTTAGGAACAAAAACGCTTTTGAGTCGTGACTACAGGCCTCCTTACACAACTTACAAACTACTGTAACTCGTGAAAAAAATAATAATTTGTCCATTAGCTATAAAAATATTCACAGGATCTCTACCGGGGTTCTAGTTGTGGTTGCTTAGAGGCGAAAGCAACTGGCAGGCGGACTTAAGCAAGAGCGCCGTAGTGCAATTTACCGTGTTACCGTCCCGCTGCAATTGGAGGGGCGGTTGGGTAACGACTGCGCGCTTAGTGGTTTACTGTTGGCCCAAACGCACGCGAGCAATTTGACTATTATCTCAACAGACAAGTCGACTGTGCGTGATGAAACACGTCAGAAACAGGTCGAGTACCCGCGAATGTTTTATTTGCTACTTGGAATTGTTAGCGCTGATCTGTTGGTAGCACTGTGCTGAAAGCTTCGACTACTGCTGCAGAATGTTATTTACAGTTCACGTTGCAAAAAACGGCCAGTAAATCACATTTTGTTGTATATTTAATGGCCATTAAGCCCGAAACTGAAAATGTTACATGTTTTGTAGGTTATTTGAGAACGAACTTCATAGAAAGAGTGTTTTCTCCCGAAATTTGGGCTTCCAATACTACGGGCTCTGAAAGAACGACCAATGCTTATGAGGCATTTCACGGGGCTTTCGGTCTTAATTTTCAGAGTGCACACTCCATATGTATCATTTCGTTGACGCTGACCTACATTAAAATGAATGGTATAGATAGGCCTCACCGATCTAACAATAAGCATGAAAAACATGCGCAGTATATGCAGAATTTGATTTTAGATTACAGACACTGAACTATGACATGTTTGAATTTTTTCAAAAAAGCATTTTTTATTATTATCGTGAGGAATGAAAATACGAAGAGTGTTCAATAAATAATGCAAAACATTTTTTTTCTGCAAGCACATTGGTTTCATTCAGGTTTCTAACACACCATATTATTTCTCATTATTCTGGCTACAAAACCCTATTTTTCAGCATAACCTCCGTTCAAAGCCGCGGCCTCACGCCACCATACGGGGAGGGACTATATCCTTGCATGATGCCATTGTATTGGTCGACGTCGAAGCTAACGTCTTGCTACATCTACAAGCTTCCTACCAACAGAGACGACTAGTTGTGCAGCGAGAGTTTATTTGTGATCCATCAATCACCTCGAACGAGTGTCCACACGTTCCAACATTTCAGGAGTCACAGCCGTGTCGGGCCGGCCGGGAAGCGGAAGACCGGGCAGGATTGCGCGAAGTTGTTGTGATGATGACAGACGCCCCGCCCTACGACTCGCCGCGCTTTTGTTCGCTGCCAGGTCTCCGTAGACATTCTGCAAGCGCATATGAATGGGTGCGTTGCTCTGGTTTTCCGCCAAAAGAAACACATTGACAACCCTCTGCTTGGAACGCACTTCCGTTGAAGAGATCATTTTGAAGGCTACGTATAGCGCCACCACCTATCGGAACTTCATGGAACTGCAGGGGCTGAAGAGGAAATATTTCACGATGTCCCACAACAAATTCGATTAAACTTTTTAAACTTAACTGTGGCTGATCTAGTTTAGCAGTCATAGGGAGTCCTGTCGCAATGAGTACTTTGTCAAGCATTTTGAACCATACTTATTAGCGGTCCTGCATAGCAGTCGTAGAAGGTTTCTGAAAACGGAAAGAAAACTGCAGTAGTGCGAACTTGTGTTTTCCTCCACGCGCAGTTGGCTTGACTCAAAAATTGATCACATGAATTTGGCCAATTTCGAAGCGTGACTACGTTCGCAGCGGACCAGTGCAAGAGCATGTAGGACTTCGGGTCTGCGCGCGGTCGACATCATCCGGTCGCAGCAGAAGACGCGCTGCAGGTGGGTGGCAAGATGTTCGGGCGGGGGTATGCAATCGACAGGCGAGGTGTGTTTGCAGCAGCGACCGGAGCTGGGTGCCCAGCGAGGGCGCCAGGACGAAGCAAGTTCCCTCTCGACTCTCGCCAGGAACTATCCCTTTTCTCTCTCAAACACGTTCCTCTAGGCTGATCACTTATCCAGAGCTCTCTCCCTGGGCGTGGCCATATACCCGATAGGCTAGCTGATGCTCTTATGACCATTCAAATTCAGCATCAACATTCTCACGACGAAGAGCACATGGAAGTTGTCGTACGGATTTCCTTCAGCTGCCAAATTGCATGTTGTCAGTTAAGGATGGATGTCGTGTGTCCTGTCAGCTCGTCCGTTTGTCTCCGCCTCCTCCGCACCTGGAACTGCAGAGCAGAAAGACCACTTAACACGCCGTCAAGAATTCTTACCCTGCTGCCATGCAGCAGCAGCTTTGTGGAAAAAAATGGTTCAAATGGCTCTAAGCACTGTGGGACTCAACATATGAGGTCATCATCCCCCTAGACTTAGAACTACTTAAACCTATCTAACGTAAGGACATCACACACATCCATGCCCGAGGCAGGATTCGAACCTGCGACCGTTAGCGGTCGCGCGGTTCCAGACTGGAGCGCCTAGAACAGCTCGGCCACACTGGCTGGCTCAACTCTTTCAGTTGCTTCTCTATGCCAGGGATTCCTAGTACTATGTCCTCCATAGGCGACTCAGTCCAATGTTCAAACGACAGCCTTCTATACCGTATTCCTCCGCGAGTAAACGGAAGTTTAAAATTTCAGCATTCCTTTCTGTGTCTTCCGTTGCCACGCCAAGTTGGCCAACGAGTGAGTGGACGGAAGTCATCGACTTGCTCAGCGAGTTTACGTATCACCAGAATTTTCTCGGGTTCCCAGCTAGATCAGTTGTTAAGGTGTAACGTGGTAGTGGTTACATGCTTTGCGCATCGATATTTTCGCACACGCACAAATCTCTATTAACTTTTGCCTGTCGTCATTTGTGCATTGTCCTTTGAACAGGAAGTGCAACAGCCTTTTGCTTCCACAACATTTTCCGAATTTTGTTACTAAATCACTATGAAGATGCCGAAATAAGGTGAAACTCATAGTTGATAAATAAAAAAACTAAAATTGCAACCAAGACTGTTTTCAACTAATACTGTATACGAATGTCTTAAGGCAATGATGTTAGTTGACCTTGGAACAAGTCTCCTGGTAGTTCCCATTTACAGGACTCATATCCTGTTCAAATCCCGATTTGTCGCATATGAAAAAAAATTCCTTACGGAACGATGGGTAAGGTGGTTTATCTTATCTACAAATTTTCGGGCCGATCGCGCAGTTTGCTGTGCATCGTCAACTGACGCATTGTTTCAGAATTCGTTATGACTTCCAGTTCTGTAGCACCGTTTGAGGTTATGCAACCATCCACTGCTTCCCTTGAAATCACTTTAATTTATAACGCGCGTAATTTGATGTGCATAGCGTAGTAGGTCAGCATCAAGCACATCCTGTAATCTGTATGGAGCATCAGTGAAACGCGCAAACACTAGTTTTTGTAACCAGTTCGCCTTGTCCTCCCTTGAGTATCGGTAATTTGTCTTATGCTCTATAAGGTTATATTGCTGAATAATTCTTTTTTTTCCTATACTACGAATGATCTTTGATGTACGTAATTACGTTCAGTACCCGATCCTTGAACAACGATTATCCATTACTACGTTTCGCTGGAGACGGCATTTGTGGCTAATCTAAGGACATCACACACATCCATGCCCGCGGCAGGATTCGAACCTGCGACCGTAGTAGCCGCGTGGTTCCGGACTGAAGCACCTAGAACCTCTCGGCCACTGCGGCCGGCAGCTGTATGGATTCCCGGGAGTTACCTCACCCCTGCGCGGCTCGTCTGCGAAGGGTGTTGTGCGACCAGGTACTTTTCTCAGGCGGAACTTGTGTATTGGTGATGTGACAGCTTAAGGCGAACACATTACAACGTTTCACACCAGATCTCTATTCGCCTTTACGTTCTGCTTTAATGAATAACCAGCGAAGAACATTGACATAACTATGTAATCTTCCGTGGCAGGTGTCATAATGATTACAGCTATTCTGGGTGTCGTATCGCGTCATTGTATAAAATTATTTCA
Source organism: Schistocerca piceifrons (assembly GCF_021461385.2). Classification (NCBI taxonomy): domain Eukaryota; kingdom Metazoa; phylum Arthropoda; class Insecta; order Orthoptera; family Acrididae; genus Schistocerca; species Schistocerca piceifrons. The sequence continues at coordinate 1,019,047,960 of NC_060139.1, read as the reverse complement.
TTATATACTGAAAACTAACGTTTCGACCGTACTGTAAAGGCGTTTCTCGGGGCATTCCTAAGGGCTCGGGTTCGATTCCAGGCTGGGTCGGAGACTTTCTCCGCTCAGGGACTGGGTGTTTCGTCGTCCTAATCATCATCATTTCATCCCCATCCACGCACAAGTCGCCGAAGTGGCGTCAAATCGAAAGACTAGCGCCCGGCGACCGGTCTACCCGACGGGAGGCCCTAGCCACACGACATTTATTTTAGGGCAAGACTGGTTTTGGTCGAGCAAAGGTGCTTCTATTTATTGTACATAATGCACAATGCGCTACCCATGACGAAAGTGAGAGAGTAGGAAATAAGGTAATTATGGGGTAAGCTGCTTGTCTGCAACACCGGATCTACGATATTTCCGAACTGGGGCAAAAACTTGATAGTGGCGCCCGCCTTCCCCCCCCCCCCCCCCCAAGTCCCCAACGAGCGTTTGAGAAAGGACGTAAAAAATTTAAAACAAAACTCGATTTTTTAAAAATATGTTCGTTTTATAGCGCACATATTTCTGAAGAATATGATATATGAAACATATATGTTCGAGGAAATGTAAGACGTGTTATTCGATCTTAAGTGTGCCAAAGTGCCATGCCACGCCTCTTCACACAGTATACGTCTCTCGCACGTCACTGTATTTCACTCAGTGGAATTCAAATGTGTATATTTTGTAATGGAAGCCATCAAGCCTATATTCAGGACAGTGATTTGATACCCTACTCCTTGAAGAAGAAAAAAAAAAACTCACAGTTAATACTGGGTGGTATTATTTGTGAAAGGTATAATAAGAACTCTTCAAAAAACTTGCACCCTTTATTGTCTCTTAACTAATAACTTTCTCTTTTGTATGACATAAAATTGGATATGGGAAACATAAAACCAGTAAAGACAAGAGAGAAGCAAGACAGTACACGTTTCTTCAAACCGTAGGTCTGAATATTTTTTTCTCTCTGATCTTGCTACACCTGCTTTACACGGCATGCTTTCCTTTCTGCGAAAGAATCCATTACATCATCAAAGTTCGTCAAAGGTTTGCTACATGAAAAATCAAAATGTCATTGTCTAATACTGAAATAGCTGTTTATACGAATAGCATCCAATATTGGCGTGTTTCTCGACTTGATCACGTCTGTTTTGACACTGTCTGCTAGATAAAACGAAATACGCATTTCTAGTATTGCAGCAATTGTAGCACATGCCAAATAAGCAAGACTGTTTTGGCACGAACGGCCATTTTTATATACCTCATTCATATAAATAACACGCCAGAACATAACTCACTAAGTACCAACATCAAATGCCTATTAGGCCTACTACAAGCAAACAGTGGTATGTTAGGAAATAGTTTCACATTTCATTCACACGCTCCAGCTTCTCAAGCGTGAGATAGAAAAGTAGTAGTGCGGAATTTTTATATAAATTTGGAATCATCATACTCTTCCATACTTTAATTTGTGTAATGTCTACGTTTCTTCTCCTTCCTCGTTCTAACAAACGATCTTGTCATCACTAATTCTGTAACAATTCCTGCCACAGTCAAAACTTATCCTCCGGTTAACTTCTCTAACCCCACCGGAAACGCAGGTAGAGTTACCCGGCGTTTATTCTCCGGTTAGGCGTTATTACATGTTCGTACAACGCCCTTTCCGCGCTATTCCGAGAACGAAACTTAAAGCAGCTGCTAACTGGGGACTGTTCAACTGGTAATGCAGTGATCTGGCAAAAACTTTTCTGTCAAAATTCCATTTTCTTCGATACACCGAGAAAATATGTAATCTTTCTTAGCTGTTAATCCTGTTAGTCGATTATTTCCACTCTAGTAATCTGTATCTATATATGTCGCTAATCATTATGACAACGCTGATCATTCGCACATCCAATCAACCACATACACAAACAGCGATTGGCGATCACCCGTTCGTGTTTACTTGGGTCAGCCCGTATAGCCCGATCCGTTTTTGTCTACGGGAAAGTCTATTATTTGAAGTATTAAACAATTAATTTCTTAATTAATTGGAATTCGTTTGAGAGATGCGTTGGTTTAGGTATTTTTTCGCTGTCTTTAGCATTCGTACAGAAACGTAAATGTGGTATATGCTACCTAGTTTTGCATTAATAAAAAGAAAGGTCACACAAATGCAAGATTATAATTTTTTCTTATTTGAGTGAAATTAACATATTTTAACGACATTAAAATTCTTCGGAGATTAGTTACAGTTATTACCTTATTATCTTAATGCGCAATCAGTAATTACAACCGAAGCACCAGGAGAACATGGCATTCGAGTGGAAGATTTCAGTGAAAGTTCCATTAGCATACTGAGTGTTCAGTCACTAATGTGATTGACTTAGGCAGGGCAGTAAGATGTAATCACAGAGATAGCACTGGGTAAAGGTTTTTGCCTATACGTGATTTAGTGAAGTTAATACACTTCTAAGAACAGTAAATGAAAATTTGACACTTGCCAGCCAACATTCAGAGGTTACGAACAGCTATTTGCAATGAGTATTTGAGCATATGCACTGAGGTGAGAAAAGTCATGGGATATCTCCCAACGTCGTGTCGGACCTCCTTTTGCCCGAAGTAGTGTTGCAACTCGACGCGGGATGGACTCAGCAAGTCTTTGGGAGTCCCCTGCAGAAATATTGAGCCTTGCTGCTTCTTTATCGGTCCATAAGTGCGGAAGTGTTGCCGGTGCACGATTTTGATCAGATGATCTGGGTGGCCACGTCACTGGGTTGAATTATCCAGAATGTTCTTCAAAGCACTCGAGAAGAGCTGTGACCCGCTGAGTGACATGGCGCATTGTCATCCATAAAAATTCCATAGCTGTTTGGGAACATGAAGTCTATGAATGGCTGTAAATGGTCTCCAAGCTACAAAATAGCAGGTCAGCAACTGGAAGCAGTAAATTCCATAAATTATCTGTGAGTACGCATTAGGAGTGATTTAAAATGGAATGATCATATAAAGTTGATCGTCGGTAAAGCAGATGTCAGACTGAGATTCATTGGAAGAATCCTAGCAAAGGAAGTAGGTTATAGTACGCTTGTTCGCCCACTGCTTGAATACTGCTCAGCAGTGTGGGATCCGTACCAGATAGGGTTGATAGAAGAGATAGAGAAGATCCAACGGAGAGCACCGCGCTTCGTTACAGGATCATTTAGTAATCGCGAAAGCGTTACGGAGATGATAGATAAACTCCAGTGGAAGACTCTGCAGGAGAGACGCTCAGTAGCTCGGTACGGGCTTTTTTTAAAGTTTCGAGAACATACCTTCACCGAAGAGTCAAGCAGTATATTGTTCCCTCCTACGTATCTCTCGCGAAGAGACCATGAGGATAAAATCAGAGAGATTAGAGCCCACACAGAAGCATACCGACAATCCTTCTTTCCACGAACAATACGAGACTGGACTCGAAGGGAGAACCGATAGAGGTACTCAGGGTACCCTCCGCCACACACCGTCAGGTGTCTTGCGGAGTATGGATGTAGATGTAGCAAGTAGCCGAACGTAACCATTTCCAGTATATTACCCGTTCAGTTGGACCAGACGACCCAGGCCATTCCATGTAAACACATCGCTCACCATTATGGAGCCACCACAAGCCTGCATAGTGCTTTGTTGACAACTTGGGTCCACAGCTTCGAGGGGTTTGCACCACACTCGAACCCTACCATCAGCTCTTACCACCTGAAATCTGCACTCATCTCACCAGACCACGGGTTTCCAGTCGTCCAGTGTCCAATTGATACGGACACGAGTCCAGAAGAGGCACTGCAGACGACGTCGTGCTCTTAGCAATGGCTCTCGCATCGGTCGTCTGCTGCCATAGCCCATTAACGCCAAATTTCGCCGCACTGCCCTAACGGATACGTACATGGTATTTTCGTCCGCCCCGGTAGCTGAGTGGTCAGCGCCAGCCAGTCAGCGATGGGAGCGGTGCCCCAACAACAAAACTATGGTTCATGGCAAATACTTTTTTTTTTAATTTCGAAAATTGCTCTGCTCACAGACCCAATTGAGTGCATATGATGGAAATTGTTGGACATTAACGGAGCTATTGGACGCTTTCGGCAATATTCGTCGTGTTTACAATCCACAGATCTATAACAGTAGCTTTTACAAAACCAGATATTGATGACAGATACAAAGCCTGTAAAAGGTGCTGACAACCTAGTGGCGGATTCTTGCTCTACCAAGTAACATAGACTACGAACAACTGGCGGTGGCACAAGTTGCGACTACGAGTACTCATAAATAGCCGAAATACTGGTTTGAAACTCAAGACAACCGCTTTTAAAGGGTGTAAAACACTCCTGTGACGTGACATCTCAAAAAATTGATGTCGTCCATTTTTGCCTCCTGCTTTTCGAAGACATGCGTTGGATTTAATACATGGCCTCGCCTACTCTGGAGGGAACTGCACAGTTCTAATGATCATCGTGTGACGCCTCTAATTAGTGGTAAAAGTAATTACAGTGATACATGCTTCACGATGAATATTCATCACAGGCATTGTACTGAAACTTCAGATTTTTTGGGGACATATAAAGATTCCATAAACTACTATATAAAGGAAAGATGCCACGTTATCTCTCCCCTATCGCTTGTCTTTTAGATCTTGTTGCTTAACTCTTGTCGTCTCTTGCGCTCGTGGCACTGTACGCCATTCGGTGTTGAAAGAGCTGCTGCCTATACATGTAAGCTAATTACCGTTAAAAAATAATTATCGGTGTTGAGTTTTAAAGATTGGTTCCTGCTGTGAAACGTAAACTTTTCCCCTGCTTACCATTTACGTAAATCTGCCAATGCTTTGTACGGGTGGAAATTCGTGTGGTATTTTAATTTAACTACAAAAGTAGCTTAAAATCAGTTTTATTTCATTTCCCGCGCTCTAAATTCCGAAAAAACCTGCGTTTGAAAGTTGTTTACGAATCCCATTTTCAAATGACCCATCACGGTTATCTTTGCTGAAAATTTGACATTCTGTAAAACCATACTAGTAGAAGCTTGCATTAACTTTGGATTGAGTCTGACGAAGTAATATTTCAGAATTAAAAGAATTTTTGATTTATTTCGAATCAAAAAGAAAAATATTTAAAATCCATACCAGTAAATACATATATCCATATCAGTAAAATAAATCCATGATCTCCGAATACTAACTCCTACATCACGATATTTTCGCTTTACATAAAGAATGTATCTGAATTGCAAATTTCCTTTATTAAATGTAGGAAAAGAAGGTATTTATTCTTGCTTCCCCAATAGTCGTTGAGAGATATATTATCTCAGTTTCCCGTAATGAAATCACTCAAGTCATTAGAAAGCACAGGAAGGGTCTAGTTTAATCAATAGATATGCATGGCCGTATGTTAAATATGACCGTCACGCACGGGTGCAGACGTGTCTGGGTGCCAGAAAGCTGAGGTTGGCGGACAGGTGCACGAAGTAGTAGGAAATTTCTGTGAACACTCGCAGCACTTTGTTCAGGTGCACACTGATTTTCTGGGACATATTGTCTCTGCGAATGGTTCCCGGAACACATTTACCACCGTCGATCACTACGCATGCTGGACGGAAGCCGTGTCCATTGCCTACACCACGGCAAACCTTTTCCACTACTTGGATTTCCCGTTTCGCATATCCTACCAATGTTACAGGTCAGGGAAGACTACTTGAATTGGCTCTGTTCCGTAAACACACCGCCACACAATCAAGTACTATTCTGCCAGTAATGGGTTATGGCTGTGACATAGAATTGTTAAAGCATCTTTAATGTGACTTAATACTTCTTTGACACCAGGGCTGCCTTTGATACTACTTGGAGCACACGTGGTGGTAAAGTCACTGGCGCCTCTCCGGCAGAATTCTTTCATGGCGAACCCGTTCGTCTTCCAAAGAGTTTTTCACGCAGCAGCAAGCGGTTTTCTCAACGGATCCTCCTTCGTCTAGTCACACGGACACGAATATTTTTCTTCTTAAAGGCCTACACACTTGTTCTCACACAACGTTAGGAAAAAATGCCTATACTACCACCATACAATGACCCATATCCAGTCTTGGTGCAAGGCTAGCACCCATTGAAAAACGTGCAGTATGTTAAATTCACTACAGTGCCATTAGAGTGGGTAAAGCCCACCTATCCATTACCGAGGGCTAATACCGACACAAGTAACGTGTAAATTGAAGCCTACACCATCACCAAAAGAGCCTTCGGATTCATAGAACCCGTCATCTATTGGTACAAGGGTTGGTCAAGTGGTTCATTACAAATATAGAAACAACTCTACATACAGGGAGCTCTACTCTCTAACGTGTCCGGGCGGGGGAAGCGTGGGGGGCGGTTCGACGAAGTTAATCACAGAACTATAAAACTGAGACTAGTGATAAATATGGCTTAGTTAATTTCTGCTTCCAGTTCTCTTTGTCCTTCCACGTAGTCCATTTCTGTTTAATTGTGCTCTATTGCATGTTTCCTGCGACTTACTCTTGTTCTCTTGCAACAGTATATGAGCTGTCTTTACTGTCGTCAACGTTCCCACAAGTACATAATTATCCTGTTAATATACTATTTCATTTGCAGTATTCATTACTGCTAATTGTACGTAAAAACTGATATAAGTATGTAGTGACGAAATATTGGCGCGCATAGAATGAAACAGCTGCAGCCATCATTTTGATTTTATTTCACTAAATGGGTACTATTTTCGGTGGCTCAGTACAGCATCTTCAGGCCTTAGCTGACGCTAAGGTGGTGAACTCTGATAGTATACAGGATTCCATAAGTGGCCAACATCTATAAACTGGCTCCTGTAGAATACTGTAAGGGCGATGTGTCTGCAGCTATCAAGTGCCAACTGCCTGGAGAAACATTTAAAATAGAACGTCCAAAGCTATGAGTATTTGCTGACTCATATCTTCGGCCGTTCTATTCTGAATGTTTCTCCAGCCAGTTGGTAGTTGATAGTTGCAGACACAATATCGCTGTTACAGTATTCTACAGGAGCCAGTTTATAGATGTTAGCCAGTGATGGGATTACGTATACGATCGGAGTTCACCCGCTCAGCATCAGCTAATACCTGAAGATGGTGCTTGAGTCACCGAAACTCGTTGCCATATAATAAAATAACATCAGAACGGCGCCTGCAGGTATTTCATTTTGTCAGCCGAAGTCCCACGGATCGCAGGGATAGACGTAATAAAACATTATACTGCACTGGCAGTTTGAATAACTTGTTCTTGAATAGTACTGGAAACACTGAAGACTTAAGTCACAGTTTCTGAATAGGGGCAGCTGATTCACTGTTGGTAAGCATTATGCAGTAGTGGACACATCAAAGCGTGAAATTTCACAGCAAATTTCCGGTTCTGCACTGGCCTCACATTCGGTGGGAATGGGGTTCAAACCCCCGTCCGCTCACGCAGATTTAGGTTTTCCGTGGTTTTCTCCAAATCTGTTAAGGGGAATACCGGGTTGCTTCCTTTCAAAAGGATTTCCTTCTCCTTAGACTATTTCTTTCCTCTTACTTGTTCAATCGGAGTCAAGCTCTAATGACCTAAACATTGTTCGGAAATGAATCCCTAATATTTCTTCTGGTTCTTCACAGCGGGAAGGTCCTTTGATTCCGGCAACACACATATACGGTAAAAAGGGAGAGAATTTCTAATTTCTCCTAAGGAACTGCTATAGTGTGTCGATGTTTTTTGGAAATTTGTGGTGAGGACTACGGGACCAAACTGCTGAGATCATCGGTCTCTAAGCTTACGCACTACTTCATCTAACTTCAACTAACTTCCGCTAAGGACAACACACACACTCATGCCCGAGGGAGGACTCGAACCTCCGACGGGAGGAACGGCACGAACTGTGACAAGACGCCCTAGACAGACGGCTACACCGCATGGCATTGTGGAGATGTTGCTGAAAAGAAATTTATTTGATTTAGATTCCATATTCGTAGGCGTATTTTTACCACCGTACAGGAGCAAACACGTCAAGTATTGTGTCCCACTATCCCACCTCTTCTGCCTAGAATGTGTCGGTAATTTACTCTTATTCTCGAAGTTATCACATCTGCGCCCAACCAGATAAAATGGTCGTAATTTAGAAACAATCCGGTTTGTAATAACGCAGCGCAGTACTAAAATAACAAAGGAAAACACTGTCTCCTGTAATATGATTAATGAGTAAGTGTAAGTTTTCCACTAAAATTATCTGTACGACAGAAAACTGAATATACTGATTTCAAAAAACTTTCTCCTCATATAAAAGTACTTAGGCATCGTGTTCTACTGCTGAACAAAATTGACTGTTGGTTAGCACTGTGTTGCACATATGAATAGTGTCGTGAAATAAGACTTCAAAGCTCATGAAATAAAAAAAATTTAAATAAAGGAAATTAATCTAATTAAATGCCAAAAGAAATAATTGCGTGCTCAATGAAAACTATGTAACTCAAACTCAGTACCGAAGCGTATTATGACCGTTGCGTCATATGCGGCGCAATGTTTGACCTGCAATATCCACAGAAATAAAATACTGCTCTACTCGGAAGAAAATAACTGTATGAAATTACCAATTCTGTTCACTGAAAATTAATCTGCTGGTTAGGCCGACACCTGACAACCCTGACTACATATTTTGCTCAAGAATGCAAGGTGAGATCAGTCCTGAAATACGTGACTTACATCTTGTTCAGCATGCTGTTTTCGTGTCTGGAGGACTGACGTTCTCCAAAGCGTACACAAATCAGCATATCCAGCAGCTACCCAATCTACGGTAAACTTTTTTGTCAGGAACAATTTGTGACTTCGTGTGGCGCAAGGTACAATGTGCACACGAAAAAAGTTTAATGCATCGCTATGAATCACGTACGTGGGTTTTACTTCAAAGAAAATCGATTTTTAAAAAATCAGACTCCGATTATTGACAAAAGTACAGCACAACATACGAAGACTCTAACAATTACAAAACTCTCATGTTCCAAAATTTCTCCAAAATACTCTCCATCGGTATAAAGAACAAAAAAGTATTTTAAATGAATTTTCATCTCGATGATTAAGCATTCCAGATAGTTTCTCCTAGATTCACAAATAACCGGTCTCTTTTTCTAAAAACTCAACTGCCCGGTACTATGGCTCAAGTAAGACTGCCGCAGCGCTGCGCAACAAACTGACTAGCAAGCTAATCACAGATAAAACTGGACATAGTCACGATCTCATTCACTACTCATGCAGTGCGCTCATTCATCTTGGTCCCAGAACAGTAAAGTTGAATTATTTACAACAGCAGAAAATACACCACAACCTTACATAAGTTCCATGTGTTCGTTGTCAATGAATGCTGTAACTACAGGTGGTGCAAAAAAGAAAATATGGAAACACCAAAGAAAAATATATTGCCATGCCTATACGGTATACTGCATGGTTCTCAAGAGAATGTTATACCATTCTTCCTGCAAAATAGTGCCAAGTTCAGGTAACGATGATGGTGGTGGACAGGAATCACGCACTCTCCTCTCCAAAGCAGACCATAGCTGCTCCCTAATATTGAGATAGGGAACTGTAGTTGTATGCTAACAAAACCAGTCCTAAACGATGCGAGCCGTATTAACAGAGGGTCTGTTGTCTTGGAAACCAGGATAACCACTGGGTGGCAAACATTGTACCACGAGGTGGAGCAGATCGGCCAAAATGGTCACAGTCTGTGGTAGTAATTCGACCTTGCTTACAAGGGAACCTCCCCATCGCACCCCGTTCAGATTTAGTTATAAGTTGCCACAGTGGATAGGCCTTGATAAACTGAACACAGAATTGAGAAAACAGGAAGAAGTTGTGTGGAACTGTGAAAAAATAAGCAAAATATACAAACTTAGTAGCCCATGGGCGACATAGGCAATATGATGGAGACAGGTAGCACACGAGCGCCGTGGTCTCGTGGTAGCGGGAGGAGCTGCAGAAGGAGAGGTCCTTGGTTCAAGTCTCCCCATCAAGTGAAAATTTTACTTTCTTTATTTTTGCATAGTTATTATCTGTCCGTTCGTTCATTGACGTCTCTGTTCACTGTAATAAGTTTAGTGTCTGTGTTTTGCGACCGCATCGCAAAACCGTGCGATTAGTAGACGAAAGGACGTGCCTCTCCAATGGGAACCGAAACCATTTGATCGCAAGGTCATAGGTCAACCGATTCCTCCACAGGAAAACACATCTGATATATTCTATACGACACTGCTGACGGCATGTGCGTCACATGACAGGAATATGTTGTCGACCCACCTAACTTGTACACTTGGCGAATGTTTAAAAAGATTCTTCTACCTTGCCCGATTTAGGTTTTCTTGTGAATGTGATAATCACTCCCAAAAAAGTGATGAGAACATAAGAGATTGTCACATAAACGGAAAATAAAGAACTAAACTTTTCACTCGATGGAAGATTTGAACCAAGGACCTTTCGTTCCGCAGCTGCTCACGTTACCACGAGACCACGGCGCTCAGGCGTTTCCGGCGTCCTTGATGTTGCCTATCTTCCCATGAACTACTCAGTTTGTAGTTTTGGTTATTTTTTCACAGTTCCACACAACTTCTTCCTGTTTTCTCAATTGTTCTGTGTTCAGTTTTTCAAGGCCTATCCACTGTGTCAACTTATAACTAAATCTGAGGGGGGTGCGATGGGCAGGTTCCCTTGTTAGTAAATATGGAACCCATAGAATGAGAATCCACGGTACAGACCGGCCGCCGTGTCATCCACATCCCTTAGGCGTCAGCCATGCGGATATAGAGGGGCGTATACAGCACACCACTCCCCTGGCCCTTGTCGGATTTGTGACCGGCGTCGCTACTTCTCAATCAAGCAGCACCTCAGTTCGCTTCAAAAGGGTTGAGTGCACCCCGCTTGCCAATAGCACTCGGCAGACCCGGACGGTGACCCATCCAAGTGCTAGCCAAGCCCAACAGCGATAAACTTCGGTGATCTGACGGGAACCGGTGTTACCACTGCGGCAAGGACGTCGGCTTCTAACTCTGATTGGTAGTTTTAATTCCAGCTCACCCTGCAGTTGCCTGCTTATGGAGCTCCTTTCGTGCTGTTTTGGTGCTGACAGGGCTCGCGAGTGTGCCACTCTGTTCTGTAATGACTTTTCCAGCTGTCGTCCTTTCATTTTTCGTCACAATTCTCTTCTTATGAAAGTCTGTCACAATCACTCAACACACACTTTCGTTCTCATTGTGACTCAGTGGTCAACGTTTTTCCGCTTCCCTGTAAGCGATATAAATCTTCAAAGTCTTCCGCACAGTGTCTCTTGAAACACCAACACTTCGGCTACCTCACGTACGGAAGCACCTACCGTAGGAACACCAACAATTTGTCCGAACTCGAATTCAATTCGCTTGAACAAAATGCACTAACAGCTACACAAAACACTGTTCTGACAATGGCTGACAGTTGCAACGTATTGAGGACATTGTGCAGGTGCCGTTCGTGGTCGAATACAACAGCGCCTGGCTAGCATCTGCATTTATGTTCAAGCATGCATTTCTCGTGTTGTTGTTGTTATTGTTGTTGTGGTCTTCAGTCCAGAGACTGGTTTGATACACCTCTCCATGCTACTCTATCCTGTGCAAGCTTCTTTATCTCGAAGTACCTACTACAACTTACATCCTCCTGAATCTGCTTGGTGTATTCATCTCTTGGTCTCCCTCTACGATGTTTACCGTCCACGCTACCCTCCAGTACTAAATCGGCGATCCCTTGATGCTGTAGAACATGTCCTACCAACCGATCCCTTCTCCTCGTCAAGTTGTGCCACAAATTCCTCTCCTCCCCCATTCTATTCAGTACCTCTCCATTAGTTACGTGATCTACCCATCTAATCTTCGGTATTCTTCTGTAGCACCACATTTTGAAAGCCCCTATTTTCTTCTCTAAACTGTTTATCATCCATGTTTCACTTCCATGCATGGCTACACTCCATACAAACACTTTCATAAGAGACTTCCTGACACTTAAATCTGTTCTCGATGTTGACAAATTTCGCTTTCGTTGCCATAGAATGTCTACATTTTATATCCTCTCTACTTCGACCATCATTAGTTACTTAGCTCCCCATATAGCAAAACTCATCTACTACTTTAAGTGTCTCATTTTCTAGTCTATTTCCTCCAGCATCATTCCATTATCCTCGTTTTGCTTTTGCTGATGTTCATCTTATATTCTCCTACCAAGACACTGTCCATTCCGTTAAACTGCTCTTCCAGGTCCTTAGCTCTCTCTGACAGAATTACAATGCCATCGGCAAACCTCAAAGATTTTATTTCTTCTCCATGGATTTTAATATCTACTCCGAACTTTTCTTTCGTTTCCTCTACTGCCTGTTAAATATACAGATTGAATAGCATCGGGGAGAGGCTACAACCCTATCTCACTCCCTTCCCAACCACAGCTTCCCTTTCATGCCCCTCGACTCTTATAACTGCCATCTGTTTTCTGTACAAATTGTAAATAGCTTTTCGTTCCCTGTATTTTACCCCTGACACCTTCAGAATCTCAAAGAGAGTATTCCAGCAACGTTGTCAAAAGCTATCTCTACGTCTACAAAAGCCAGAAACGTAGGTTTGCCTTTTCTTAATCTATCTTCGCAGATAAGTCGTAGGGTCAGTATATTGATCTTCCCCAATATCGGCTTCTTTCAGTTTTTTCTATTCGTCTGTAAAGAATTCGTGTTGGTATTTTCCAGCAGTGACTTAATAAAGTGATAGTTCGGTAATTTTCACATCTGTCAACACCTGCTTTCTTTGGGTTTGGAATTATTATATTCTTCTTGAAACCTAAGGGTATTTCGTCTGTCTCACATATCTTTCTCACCAGATGGTAGAGTTTTGTCTGGGCTGGCTCTCCCAAGGTTACCACTAGTTCTAATGGAACGTTGTCTACTCCTGGGGCCTTGTTTCGACTCAGGTCTTTCAGTGCTCTGTCAAACTCGTCACACAGTATCATATCTCCCATTTCATCTTCATCTACCTCCTCTTCCATTTCCATAATATTGCCCCCCAGTACCGCAGGTTTGAATCCTGCCCCGGGCATGGATGTGTGTGGTGTCCTTAGGTTAGATAGGTTTAATTAGTTCTAAGTTCTAGGCGACTGAGGACCTCAGAAGTTAAGTCGCATAGTGCTCAGAGCCATTTTTCTTTTTTGCTTACAATTTGTTTTCCTTCTGAGCTCTTGTTCTCACAGTGCACCACACCTCGTTGCGTTGTACGTGTGTTGCCTTGCTGCAAAAGAGCACATTTAGTTACTCAAGAAACATGAAGTAGTTGTATAATCTGCACAGCCGGGCGAACAAAATATCTATCCTCTCGAGCACTTCTCTTAGTGTTTTCATATATTTGTCCAGCCGTCGTAACGTAGTCAGCTGGTTATAATGCAATTATTACAAATTGTTCCGATGCTTTCATAAAAACCTCCCAGGTCAATGACAAACGTTGTGTTACAAGTTTGCCTCTGTGGGAACTACACAGTTATTTTCTGGGCTTGGCTTCCTATTCAAATAATCATGTTCTCGTCGGTCTGTAAAAATGTTAGGAGTTTCTCAGAGAAGTCGGGAAACACGGATTGCAGCGGCATGAATACGGTGTTCAAAATACGTGAAAATGAAAAGAACTGTTGAATTTTAAAACTGATCAGCATTTCGGTAGAACTGTACAAGGTAGGAAGGCATGAACCCACGATGATTTTGCATGTAAAACCAAATTATGTAGCAGGTTTCTCAATCAGAAATCGTATTTGAATGTTGTCTCTTTGTGAGAAGGCAGTCTTACACCTCGTGTAAGGACAAAAATCTACCAGTACGCGCCAGAAATAGCCAGCGCCAAGAATGTGGCTTATCGGTACTATGGTTTGTCGTTCCATGGTACTACCGCTCGCTTTGGTTGGGATCTCGGTTTTTTAATCGGAAATCGCATTTGTACCAGCACGTGTCGAAAATCGACAGCGACAGGGTCGTGGTTTATCGACACTATGGGTTACAGATACGCGATTCTGCTGCTCGCGTTGGTTGGGATCTCGCGACTGCCTTGTGAACACGGCATCAGTTGGTAAAGGAGGGCCATATTAAACGCCACACAGGGTCTTTCCGGCCCCAACCGACTAGTGCTCGAGAGGATAGCTATTTTGTTCTCTCGGTGTGCAGATTCTACAGCTATTTTATGTTTCTTGAGTAACTAAATGGGACTATGAGCAGCCAGAACGGCGACCAGTGTTGTGTCAGTTCTGGACACAGAACTGGCACCATGTCGTTTATCCAAACGATGGCTTTATTTGTGTGTGGCTATCAGAAAAACAAATGTAGCCAGTTTCCATTCATTATCATCACACGGACTCTGCGTCTGGCATGATGGTATGTGGTGCCATTAGTTGCACAATACCATCTCCTCTGATTCGCATAGCTGGTAATTTGGAGGACAGCTGCTAAATTTATTTCGTAGTAAGGCCTGTGACAATGCCCAATCTTCGAGGTATCTGTGAAGTTATCTTTCAACAAGACAACGCATCGGCAGAGAGGCTGTTCGACTGTTGTCCTGACCAGCACGTTTACCAGATGTGTTACGCCTTGAAACATCTGGTCTCTAGTTGAAGACAGACCTGCACATCTCTCTCTCTCTCTCTCTCCCTCTCTCTCTCTCTCTCTCTCTCTCTCTCTCCCTCTAGCGACTACGAGTGATGAACCCTGGCATAGTGCAGAAGCAGCATGGAATGATTTATCCGTATCTGCTATCCAGTTCAGTTGGACTCGGTGCCTGCATGGCTTGGAGCCATTGTTACATCCAGAAGTGCGAAATTTCACAACCAGGTTACCCTGAATGGAAAGAATGGAAAAGCTGGTAGAAGCCGACCTCGGGAAGATCAATTTGGATTCCAGAGAAAAGTAGGAACGCGCGAGACAATACAACTTCTCTTAGATTTAGGAAAGACAAACCTACGTTTATAGCATCTGTAGACTTAAACAAAGCTTTTGACAATGTTGACCGGAATATTCTCTTTGAAATTATAAAGGCAGCAGGAAGCTAAACGGTATTTAGAACCCATATTGAAACCACATGGCAGTTGTCAGAGACGAAGAGCCTGAAAGGGAAGAGCCAATTGAGAAGGGACTGAGACAGTGTTGTAGAATATTGCCGGTGTTATTTACTCTGTACACTGGGCAGACTGTAAAGGAAACCAAACAAAAATCAGAAATAGGTATTTAAGTTCAAGGAGAAGAAATTAAAACTTTGAGGTTTGCCGATGACCTTGTCATTCTGTTAGAGACAGAAGAGGACTTGGACAAGCTTTTGAACAGAATGAAGGGTATGTTGGAAGGAGAGTATAAGATGAACATCAACAAAAGCGAAACAAGGATAATGGGGTGTAATCGAATTAAACCAGGTGATGCTAACGGAATTAGATTTGGGAACGAGACACTTAAAGTAGTAGATGATTTTTGCTATTTGGGCAACAAAATAACTGATGCTGGTCGAAATAGAGATGACATAAAATGCAGACTGCCAATAGCAAGAAATGCATTTCTGAAGAAGAAAATTTCGTTAACATCAAATATAGACATAGTGTTAGGAAGTCTTTTCTGAAAGCGTTTGCCTAGAGTGTAGCCAGGTATGGAAGTGAAAGAGAGACAATAAACAGTTTAGACAAAAAGATAGTAGAAGCTTCCGAAATGTGGTGCTGGAACGCAGTGTTAATTGGTAGGTAGATCACGTAACTAATGAGGAGGTACTGAACAGAAATGGGGAGACAAGAAATTGGAGGCGCAACTTCACCAAAAGAAAGGATGGTTGATAGGACACATTCTGATATATCAAAGAATGAGCAATTTAGTACTGGGGGGAAGTGGGAGAGGTAAAAACCTTAGTGGGAGAGCAAGAGATGAATACAGTAAGCAGACTCAGAAGGATGTAGGTGGCAGTAGTTATTCGGAGATGAAGAGGCCTGCACGGGATAGAGTAGCATGGAGAGCAACATCAAACCAATCTTTGGGCTGAACCTCAGCAGCAACAACAAGAACACACCGCGAAATCACCTACCAATTTAATAGTCCCCACCTAATGACCTACTGGTTGGCATTGTTACCTCTAGATCACGGGGACCTGGGTTCCATTCCCGGCCGAGTCGGAGATTTTCACTCGGGGACTTGGTGTTTCTATTGTCCACGTCATTTCATCTGAGCCTCATCGGTGGAAGTGGCGTGAAATAGGAAGACTTGCAGCAGGCGGCCGAACAACCTCGGACAGGTGTACCATCTCATTCACCTACAGATTTAATTACGTATTCCTTCTACTACACTATATAAGCACGATCAGTGAAATTTCATTGTTTACTGTTCTTTCCGGTGTTGCTGTTTAAATGGCCAGCACGTAGTCTAGGAAGAAAACGTTATGGTTAATTCATGATATTGCGATACGAAGCAAAAGTAATGAGCATATGAATTCTTTTGAAACTCAAATTGGTGAACAAATTGTAAAAGTGGCGGAGGTAGAGAAACAGAGAGAAAAATTAAAAGGAGGATAGGGGGGGGGGGTGGAGAGTGTGTCTGTGTGTGTGAGAGAGAGAGAAGAAAGAGAGAGAGAGAGAGAGAGAGAGAGAGAGAGAGAGAGGGGGAGGAAGAGAGAAGAAAATGGAGAGTAGGACCTTTGTTAAAGTTTGAAGACGACTGTTCGGTACGGGATTCAGCCAGATGTGTGATTACCACCCACCCCACTTCACCGGCTACTGAACCAGGGGCCATACGAGGACCGTTCGTGATCCATCAAAGAAAACAGTTCGGCTGCCACGTGCCAAGGCAGCTTGCGAAGGAGAACGGAGCAGCGCCTGTGGAGTCAGACTCACAGAAAAATAATGTCTGAAAGACGTCGCCTTAGGAACGAGATTTTTAAAAAATATTCGACTAGCGGGGAGATGGTTCATCTTCGTAATAATATACCAATATTTAACAAAAAAAGCACAGTTTCAATGAAATAAATTCTCTCTGCAAATATTGTCTCTCCCGTAATACATATTTACGATAAAAGAAAGAAAGAAAAGGAAAACTGAGTGTTTTTCTACAGTGGTCAATACACGTTAATGTTCTCCTTCCAAGTATGTGATACAAGTGAACATGTATATTTACTTAAGATTTCTGTATTATAACACATTGTCAACTGATAACTAAGATACTGTTATACAATCGTCGTGAATCTGTTACAGGCTGGAAGAGACAGTGATCAGTCTATTGTACGCAGAGTGAATGTTCAACAGGAAAGAGGCGCTATAGACGCGTAGGACCTCTGCTGTTAATATACCAGATGGTTAAAATGAGTATCGGGGTTTTAAGGCTTTATGGTATTTATTACATTCAATTTACAACTATAAATAACTTCCAGTTGATTGACGAGGTTTTTCATTTGTAACATAAGCGACTATCCAGGCTTGGCGTGTAGTAATTCCATGGAAACGTCTTGATCACCAAAAACTTTATTTGTGACGTGTTTCGAGTAATCATCATCAGACAATGGTGGAAAAATTTACTCAAAAGACAAATTAGAAAAGGTTATATGTAAATATTGCAACGCCAATGTAACGTCAGGAACGGAAATACATACTTAGTACAAGTACTAGAAAAGCTCACGCAGGTGATCAGTACAAGAAAAACGTAGAATCTCATGTGCGATTGCCGTTAGGCGCATTTGCGAAAGATGTCCTGAAAGAAACATGGTTATTTCCGTAACTATGTTTGTTATACGGAAAGCTTAGTGGAAATGTGACCCCTTCCTTCTTTGTTCCCTCTATGCTACCCTTCCTTCCAGTTCCTCGGTTCTCCACTTCTCGCCAACCTCTGTCTATCTTCCTACACACTTCCCTGTCCCTCTAGCTAATTGAACATCTGTCTCGTATGTCAATATGTCAACTACAATGCCATTGGTGCCTCTCCCCCCCCCCCCCTCCCCCCATCCCTCTTCTGTTCCTTTCCATCTCCAGTCCACCCTGACACGATTGGAAAAAATTACTATTTTGTGATAGATTTTGTTTTTTGACATGACCCATCTGTGGTCTCAATAGGTTGAAGCTTACTTGCATCGTTCGGAAAATAATAATTAAGAATTGTAATGTCTTCCCTTATTATGGTGGCCTTTTACACTGCGCGCCGCGCGGGATTATCCGAGCGGTCTTGGGCGCTAGAGTCTTGTACTGTGCGGCTGGTCCCGGCGGAGGTTCGAGTCCTCCCTCGGGCATGGGTGTGTGTGTTTGTCCTTAGGATTATTTAGGTTAAGTAGTGTGTAAGCTTAGGGACTGATGACCTTAGCAGTTAAGTCCCATAAGATTTCACACACATTTTAACTTTTTTTTTTACACTGAGCTCTATCTCTCGGTGGAATAACTCGAAATTGTGGCCAGAGTGCTGTGCGATATTTGTATATGCCCCATGACAGGTTTTGACTCATAGCTTACATGTTTTATGTTTTCATTGAAGATACTGAAACGCCTGAGCTAGCAGGACAGAGCGGATTAGGTTGTGGAAAGGGGCCAAAATGACTTCCTGTCAGTTTCACACAACATACAAAGTTTATTCATCAATACACAATATTACAACAAGGATGCAAAGCACTAAAAACTGTAATCGACCTCCTTTGATTAAATTTAGATGGGATGAAGACCACACTCAAAATCCAAGATACAAGGATTAAGCAAGAAATTGAAATACAAGGTTCTTGTGGAGGTTTCACCCAAGAATTTCAATCTAAACAAGCTAAAGGCCTTAGGAATTTAATTTTAAAGGAACTTGGCTGCAGGCCACATAGTAGGCAAAAAGAAGAGTTTCAGTCAAAAGGCAGAAGACCAAATCTTAAAACAAAATCATAACAACCTTAGGCCTTAAGGGCACGACAAGAACATTAATTTAAGAGACATTAAAACTCAGCTGAAGGCCGCACATCAACCAAATAACTAAAGTCCAAACAGGGAAATTACTACATAACACACAATGAACGGTGCTCAGAAGTCTCCAAGGGTCGGCCTAGGACTGCAACTCCAACATCCGTTTAGGTGAGACAGGCAGCCTGTCCAGCGACTTCTTAATCTGGAGGCAACCCAACCGACAGACAGCCGACCAACCAGTCAACCAAATCAGGTCCGCTCCACGCAACCAGCAAAACAACCACAAGATTTCAATACACTTCGCACAGAATATTGGCGCCCAAACCGACCAACAACACCTCAGCTGTCGAACTACACGCCGCGCTGGAGAGCAACAACACGACGAGGAAAATATACTGCCTAAAATTACGTCAACGACCAGGGCAGGTAACCGGAACGTCAACAGCCACAGGGCATAAGATACCGCTGGTGAAACAGCAGCAGCAGCGCGTATCGATAAGTGCGCTGTCGTACCATCTCTGGAGCGACCAATAGCGGCCAATAGTATTTCCGGGTCGTCGTGTGTCTGGCAGTCAGTTGGAGACGGACCAGCAGTGCAGTCGGGACGCAGCAGCAGTGAAGTCGGGGACGGAGCGCCGGTGCGGCGTGGACAGCCAGTGCTCGCTGACCGCTGCCAATATACACTCCTGGAAATTGAAATAAGAACACCGTGAATTCATTGTCCCAGGAAGGGGAAACTTTATTGACACATTCCTGGGGTCAGATACATCACATGATCACACTGACAGAACCACAGGCACATAGACACAGGCAACAGAGCATGCACAATGTCGGCACTTGTACAGTGTATATCCACCTTTCGCAGCAATGCAGGCTGCTATTCTCCCATGGAGACGATCGTAGAGATGCTGGATGTAGTCCTGTGGAACGGCGTGCCATGCCATTTCCACCTGGCGCCTCAGTTGGACCAGCGTTCGTGCTGGACGTGCAGACCGCGTGAGACGACGCTTCATCCAGTCCCAAATATGCTCAATGGGGGACAGATCCGGAGATCTTGCTGGCCAGGGTAGTTGACTTAGACCTTCTAGAGCACGTTGGGTGGCACGGGATACATGCGGATGTGCATTGTCCTGTTGGAATAGCAAGTTCCCTTGCCGGCCTAGGAAAGGTAGAACGATGGGTTCGATGACGGTTTGGATGTACCGTGCACTATTCAGTGTCCCCTCGACGATCACTAGTGGTGTACGGCCAGTGTAGGAGATTGCTCCCCACACCATGATGCCGGGTGTTGGCCCTGTGTGCCTCGGTCGTATGCAGTCCTGATTGTGGCGCTCACCTGCACGGTGCCAAACACGCATACGACCATCATTGGCACCAAGGCAGAAGCGACTCTCATCGCTGAAGACGACACGTCTCCATTCGTCCCTCCATTCACGCCTGTCGCGACACCACTGGAGGCGGGCTGCACGATGTTGGGGCGTGAGCGGAAGACGGCCTAACGGTGTGCGGGACCGTAGCCCAGCTTCATGGAGACGGTTGCGAATGGTCCTCGCCGATACCCCAGGAGCAACAGTGTCCCTAATTTGCTGGGAAGTGGCGGTGCGGTCCCCTACGGCACTGCGTAGGATCCTACGGTCTTGGCGTGCATCCGTGCGTCGCTGCGGTCCGGTCCCAGGTCGACGGGCACGTGCACCTTCCGCCGACCACTGGCGACAACATCGATGTACTGTGGAGACCTCACGCCCCACGTGTTGAGCAATTCGGCGGTACGTCCACCCGGCCTCCCGCATGCCCACTATACACCCTCGCTCAAAGTCCGTCAACTGCACATACGGTTCACGTCCACGCTGTCGCGGCATGCTACCAGTGTTAAAGACTGCGATGGAGCTCCGTATGCCACGGCAAACTGGCTGACACTGACGGCGGCGGTGCACAAATGCTGCGCAGCTAGCGCCATTCGACGGCCAACACCGCGGTTCCTGGTGTGTCCGCTGTGCCGTGCGTGTGATCATTGCTTGTACAGCCCTCTCGCAGTGTCCGGAGCAAGTATGGTGGGTCTGACACACCGGTGTCAATGTGTTCTTTTTTCCATTTCCAGGAGTGTACATGAACTGTCCGACCGAGGGAGATTGGAGCGGGACGACCGTTGCTTGGTCGTTCGGTTGGTCGTCTCATCGGCCGACTTATATTTGGTCCTTTCACCATTTCCGCGCCTGGGCAGTCGGTCGGTTGGCGTGGAGCAGTAAGGAAGTCCCCGTCGCGTGAAGTCGGGCCGGAGCAGCTGGTGGAGTGCATGTGCGGTTGGAGTGTGAGATGCTGCTTGCGAGTGCCATGAAGTTCGTAGCCCACCGATCTTGGTTCAAAAATGGTTCAAATGGCTCTGAGCACTATGGGACTTAACATCGATGGTCATCAGTCCCCTAGAACTTAGAACTACTTAAGCCTAACTAACCTAAGGACAGCACACAACACCCAGTCATCACGAGGCAGAGAAAATCCCTGACCCCGCCGGGAATCGAACCCGGGAACCTGGGCGTGGGAAGCGAGAACGCTACCGCACGACCACGAGCTGCGGACTCCATCGATCTTGGACATTAAAGTTGAGTCCTCACTTAACTTACTATTGAGCCTCAACTGTTTATATTTCTTCGTTTGATCCTGGTTGTCGCTTTCGGGACATTCACGCGAGCAACAACCTGTGTGCATTTAAGTCGGTTATGATTCCAGCCATCTTTCTGTGAAATTTAACTTAATTTATTCCCTGTTATGGAAACCAGATGTAAACAGTAATGAAATTCTGAACTCAGATTGAAATGTATACCGCAGAGACAGGCTGGACAGTGAAGGGGGAGGCGTGTTTATAGCGATAAGAAGTGCTATAGTATCGAAGGAAATGGTCGGAAATCCGAAATTTGAAATAATTTGGGTGAAGGTCACGGTTAAAGCAGGCTCAGACATGGTAATTGGATGTCTCTATAGGCCCCCTGGCTCAGCAGCTGTTGTGGCTGAGCACCTGAAGGATAATTTGGAAAATATTTCGAGTAGATTTCCCCACCATGTTATAGTTCTGCGTGGAGATTTTAATTTGCCGGATATAGACTGGGAGACTCAAACCTTCATAACGGGTGGCAGGGACAAAGAATCCAGTGAAATTTTTTTAAGTGCTTTATCTGAAAACTACCTTAAGCAGTTAAACAGAGAACCAACTCGTGGCGATAACATATTAGACCTTCTTGTGACAAACAAGCCCGAACTATTTGAAACAGTTAACGCAGAACAGGGAATCAGCGATCATAAAGCGGTAACTGCATCGATGATTTCAGCCGTAAATAGAAATATTAAAAAAGGTAGGAAGATTTTTCTGTATAGCAAAAGTGACAAAAAGCAGATTTCAGAGTACCTGACGACTCAACACAAAATTTTTGTCTCAAGTACAGATAGTGTTGAGGATCAGTGGACAAAGTTCAAAACCATCGTACAATATGCGTTAGATGAGTATGTGCCAAGCAAGATCGTAAGAGATGGAAAAGAGCCACCGTGGTACAACAACCGAGTTAGAAAACTGCTTCGGAAGCAAACATAAACACAGCCAAAGCCTTGCAGACAAACAAAAATTACGAGATGCGAAATGTAGTGTGAGGAGGGCTATGCGAGAGGCGTTCAATGAATTCGAGAGTAAAGTTCTATGTACTGACTTGGAAGAAAATTCTAAGAAATTTTGGTCTTATGTCAAAGCGGTAGGTGGATCAAAACAAAATGTCCAGACACTCTGTGACCAAAATGGTACTGAAACAGAGGATGACAGACAAAAGGCCGAAATACTAAATGTCTTTTTCCAAAGCTGTCTCACAGAGGAAGACTGCACTGTAGTTCCTTCTCTAGATTGTCGCACAGATGACAAAATGGTAGATATCGAAATAGACGACAGAGGGATAGAGAAACAATTAAAATCGCTCAAAAGAGAAAAGGCCGCTGGACCTGATGGGATACCAGTTCGATTATACACAGAGTACGCGAAGGAACTTGCCCCCCTTCTTGCGGCGGTGTACCGTAGGTCTCTAGAAGAGCGTAGCGTTCCAAAGGATTGGAAAAACGCACAGGTCATCCCCGTTTTCAAGAAGGGACGTCGAACAGATGTGCAGAACTATAGACCTATATCTCTAACGTCGATCAGTTGTAGAATTTTGGAACACGTATTATGTTCGAGTATAATGACTTTTCTGGAGACTAGAAATTTACTCTGTAGGAATCAGCATGGGTTTCGAAAAAGACGATCGTTTGAAACCCAGCTCGCGCTGTTCGTCCACGAGACTCAGAGGGCCATAGACACGGGTTCACAGGTAGATGCCATGTTTCTTGACTTCCCCAAGGCGTTCGATACAGTTCCCCACAGCCTTTTAATGAACAAAGTAAGTACATATGGACTATCAGACCAATTGTGTGATTGGATTGAAGAGTTCCTAGATAATAGAACGCAGCATGTCATTCTCAATGGAGAGAAGTCTTCCGAAGTAAGAGTGATTTCAGGTGTGCCGCAGGGGAGTGTCGTAGGACCGTTGCTATTCACAATTTACATAAATGACCTTGTGAATGCCATCGGAAGTTCACTGAGGCTTTTTGCGGATGATACTGTGGTGTATCGAGAGGTTGTAACAATGGAAAATTGTACTGAAATGCAGGAGGATCTGCAGCGAATAGACGCATGGTGCAGGGAATGGCAATTGAATCTCAATGTAGACAATTGTAATGTGCTGCGAATACGTAGAAAGAAAGATCCTTAATCATTTAGCTACAATATAGCAAGTCAGCAACTGGAAGCAGTTAATTCCATAAATTATCTGGGAGTAGGCATTAGGAGTGATTTAAAATGGAATGATCATATAAAGTTGATCGTCGGTAAAGCAGATGCCAGACTGAGATTCGTTGGAAGAATCCTAAGGAAATGCAATCCAAAAACAAAGGAAGTAGGTTACAGTACGCTTGTTCGCCCACTGCTTGAATACTGCTCTGCAGTGTGGGATCCGTAGCAGATAGGGTTGATAGAAGAGATAGAGAAGATCCAACGGAGAGCAGCGCGCTTCGTTACAGGATCATTTAGTAATCGCGAAAGCGTTACGGAGATGATAGATAAACTCCAGTGGAAGACTCTGCAGGAGAGACGCTCAGTAGCTCGGTACGAGCTTTTGTTGAAGCTTCGAGAACATACCTTTACCGTGGAGTCAAGTAGCATATTGCTCCCTCCTACGTATATCTCGCGAAGAGACCATGAGGATAAAATCAGAGAGATTAGAGCCAACACAGAGGCATACCGACAATCCTTCTTTCCACGAACAATACGAGACTGGAATAGAAGGGAGAACCGATAGAGGTACTCAAGGTACGCTCCGCCACACACCGTCAGGTGGCTTGCGGAGTATGGATGTAGATGTAGATGTAGAAGTCAATAATATTACTTATCTCAACCCTGTGTGTGCTGCCTCGCCCCAGCCAACGTACGATGGTCATAGATTGTCCACCGAACTGAGGCACCGCAGGCTGCCCACATGCGCGGCTATTGAAATCACTGTGCAGGAAACGCTCTTCTTATGCATGGGAGCGGGATTACATAGTTAAAACGGGTCGGGACCTAACTGATTGCCAAACGTTGTCGTACAAATAGCAAATTGAGCAAACGAAAATAGCGATGATGCGGGAATTAAGACATATTTAATAGCAACGCACGACAAACTTCGTGCACGGGTGGCAAATCAACCACAAGCTAATATAGAGGCCCTAGAATTAGGTAGAAACTACAACTAAACTAAAAAGATAGCCATGCTGAGGACGTTATTGTTAACGGATAAAACCGCACTAATAATCTCTGCAGCAAAAACAACCATAGTCGCTACAGCGTCGTAATACTAAGGGGCCGACCATTCCGTAATCAGAAGACGTTAACGATTTATAACATATCTTGGCTCCCTGATCTTATAATTATATAGAAGCCAAACTAAGATACATAAAGTACCTCCTAAAAGCGCGCAGCAATAATAAAATACAAGTAGTGTTCTTCTTGGCTAACCAAACCCTCAACAGAGTAGGAGGGGAAACGTACCACAATGAAGGGTGGGGGTGGGGGGCGTCCTTACCATCAGAGAACAATCAACATCGTGTGTGTGTGTGTATCAACCAACTTCCACGTGATGTAACTTAATGTTACTTTACATTAAGTTACATGATGGCAATCGCTGCTATGGTCACCCTATGGAGGTACTCCTGGGAGCGAAGTTGCTTGTTTCTGATTGACCACTGACAATTTATAGTAACTTTCACACCCTTGTATTGACGATGGAACACACAAATCGTGTCGATATTCAGTATTACAGTCTCTATAAGAAATCTCTAAAACTGACTTACATGGCTATGGTCGTCGTATAGACATTCTCCTGGGAGTCAAGTTACTTGTTTCCGATGCACCACTGATAGTTTATAGTAACTCTTGCACCCTCGTATAGACGATGAAACGCACAATTTGCGTCGCAATTCAATACTCGTGTCCAGCCGCATATTTCAAAACGACATATTTGGCTATAGATACTAAAC
This sequence comes from Schistocerca piceifrons, assembly GCF_021461385.2. Taxonomy (NCBI): domain Eukaryota; kingdom Metazoa; phylum Arthropoda; class Insecta; order Orthoptera; family Acrididae; genus Schistocerca; species Schistocerca piceifrons. Next base: position 1,019,022,438 of record NC_060139.1, on the reverse strand, counting down.
GAACTTTCTCCTAGGAGTCAAGAAACTTGTTTCTGATGCACCACTGGAAGTTTACTCTAACCCTCGCACCCTCGTATTGACGAATTAACGCCCAAATTATGTCGCGATTGAATATTACAACCTCCAGCCGACTTCTCTCCAAGCGACTAAAGCAGCTACGGTCACCGGAATGACGGTCTCCTGGGAGCCTAGTTACTAGTTTCCGATGCACTATTGTTATTTTTTTGTAACACTTGCACCCTCCTATTTACCGTGGAACACACAAATTGCGTCGCAATTCAATACTACATTTTCCAGACCACTTTTTTACAAATGACTAACGCGGCTTCCGTCATTGGATTCAAGTTGCTTGCTTCCATTGCACCACTGACAGTTTACTGTAACCCTCGCACCCCCGCATTGACGATGGTACACTGCAATAGCGTCGCGAATTTATAGTTCAATCTGCAGCTCACGTCACCCCAAGCGACTAACGCAGAAATGGTCACCGTATTTACGTTCTCCTGGTAGTGAACTTGCTTGTTTCCGATGCACCACTGGCAGTTTATTCTAACACTTGCGCCCTCGGATTCAGGGTGGAACATACATGTGGTGTCGGTATTCAATAGTACTGTATCTAGCCGAATTGTGTCCAACCGACTAACGACTCTATGGTCACCGTATGTGCGTTCTCCTGGGAGTCATGTAGCTTATTTTCCGATGCACCACCAACAGTTGGTTGTAGCCCTTGCACCCTCATATTGAGGATGGAACACACAAATTGTGTCGCGTTTCAATACTACAGTCTCAAGATGACTTCCATCCAAGCGATGCATGTGGCTACGGTCACGGTATGGACGTTCTCCAGTGAGTCGAGGATCTTGCTTCCGATGCACCACTGACACTTTTTTCTGACACTCGCACACGCTTATTGACGATGGCACACATAAATTGCGGCGCGATTCAATACTACTGTCTTCAGCCGAGGTCTCTCAAAACGCTTAATGCAGTTATGGTCACCGTATGGACGTTCCACTGGAGCTTAAATTGCTTATTTCCGACGCACCACTGACAGTTTATTGTAACTTTTGCACCCCTTAATTGACGATGGAACACACAAATAGCGTTGCAATTCAATTCTACATTCAACACACAATTCCTTTCAAAACGACAGACGTGGCTGCAGTCACCGCATGGACTTTACCCTGGAAGTCAGTTCCTGTTTTCAATGTACCACTGAATGTTTACTGTAACCCTCGACGCCTCGTATTGACAATGGAATATACAAATTGCGTCGATATTCGATAGTTCAGTCTTCAGCAGACTTCGCTCCAAGCAACTAAAGCGGCCATGGCCACCGTATGGACGTTCTCCTAGGAGTCAAGTGCTTGCTTCCGGTGCACCACTGACAGTTTAGTGTAACCCTCACACCCGCGTATTGACGATAGAACTTACAAAATGAGTTGCAATTCAATGCTGCAGTCTCCAGCCGACTCCTCTCCAAATCACAAATGCGGCTACTGTCACCGCATGGACGTTATCCTGGGAGGCAATATTCTTGCTTCCGATGCACCACTGACATTTTATTCTGACTCTCGAACTCCCTTATTGACGATGGAACACACAAATTGACGCACGATTCGATACTATAGTTTCCAGCCGACTTCCCTCCAAGCGACTAACGCAGCTACGGTTACAATATGGACGTTCTCCCTGGAGTCAAGTTACGAGTTTTCGATGAACCACTGACAGTTTATTGTAACCCTCGAATCCTTAGATTGTAGATGGAACAAACAAATTGCGTCGTCATTTAATATTCAATCTACAGCCGACCCAAGCGAATAATGCGGCTATGGTCACCGTTGGGATATTTCCTGGAAGTCACATTTCATGTCCCAATGCATCACTGACGGTTTGTTGTAATCTTCGCACCCACGTATTGACGAAGGAACTTACCAGTTGTGTTGCAATTCAATACTTCAGTCCCCAGCAGTGTTCTCTCCAAGCTACTAACGCCACTACGGTCACCGTACGGTCGTTATCCTGGGAGTCAAGTTGCTTGCCTCCGATGTGAGAGTGACAGTTTATTGTAACCCTCGTATTGACGATGAAACACACAATTTGCGTCGTGACTCAATACCTCATTCTCGAGCCGCATCTTTCAAAACGACAAACGCAGTTTTGGTCACTGTAGAGACGATCCCCTGATGGTTACGAAACTTCTTTCTGATGCACCACTGACAGATAACTATACTCCTCACAGGCTTGTATTGACGATGGAACACACAAATTTAGTCACGATTCATTACTTGACTCTCCAGCCTACTTCCCACCAGGCGACAAACGTGGCTACGGCCATAATATGGACAAATCACCTGGGAGTCAAGTTTCTTGTTACTAATGCACCACCAACAGTTAATTGTAACTCTCGCAGCCTCGTAATGATGATGGAATACACAAATTGTTTAACAATTCCATACTACACTTTCCTAACTACTTGTTTCCAAATGACTAACGTGGCTACAGACACCGGATATAAGTTCTCCTGGGAGTCAACTTACTAGTTTCCGATGCACCACTGACAGTTTATTGTAACCCTCGAATGCTTGTATTGAAGATGGAATACACAAACTACAACGTGATTCAATACTTAAGTCCCCAGCCGAATTCTCGCGAAGATACGAACGCAGCTAGGGTCACTGTATGGACGTTCTCCTGGAAGTCAAGTTGCTTGTTTCCGATGCACAACTGATAACTTACTGTAATCCTCGAACCCTTGTATAGATGATGGGACACACAAATTCGTCGCGACTAAGTACTTCTCTCTCCAGACGACTTCTCTCAAAGCGCTTAACGCGGTTACGGTCAACGTATGGACGTTCTCCTGGGTGTCAAGTTGCTTGTTTCCGATGCACCACTGACAGTTTATTGTAACTGTGGCACCCCTGTATTGACGATGGAGTGTTGGAATTCAAAACTACAGTCTCCACCCGACTTCTTTCAAAACTACAAACGTGGCTACAGTCACCACATGGAATTCATCCTGGAAGTGAAGTTCCTTGTTTCCGGTGCACCACTGAATGTTTAATGCAACCCTCGACGCCTCGTATTGACGATTTAACACACAAATTGCGTCGCAATTTAATATTTCAGTCTTCAGCTGTCTTCGCTCCAAGCGTCACCGAATGTACATTCTCCTAGGAGTCAAGTGTTTGCTTCCAGTGCACCACTGACAGTTTAATGTAACCCTGACACATTCGTATTGACGACAGAGCTCACAAAATGAGTTTCCATTCAATACTACAGTCTCCAGCCGACTTCTCTCCAAGGCACAAATGCAGCTACTGTCACCGTATGGACGTTCTCCTTGGAGTCAATAATCTTGCGTCCGATGCACCACTGACAGTTTATTCTGTCACTCACACACCCTTATTGACGATGCAACACACAAATTGGTTCGCGGTTTAATACTACAGTCTCCAGTCAACTTCTCTCCAAGCGGCCGACGCGGATACATTCACTGCCTGAACGTTCCCCTTGTAGTCAAGTTTCTTGTTTCCGATCAAAACTGACAGATCGTTGTAAACCTAGCATCCCTCTTATTGACAATGGAACAGGCAAATCGCGTCACGATTCAATACTGTAGTCTCCAGCCGAGTTATCTCAAACTGCATAACACGGGTGTGGTCATCGTATGGACGTTCTCCTTGGAGTCAAGTTGCTTGTTTCCGACTCACCACTAACAGTTTATTGTAACGGTCGCATTGACGACGGCACACACATATTGCGTCGCAGTTCAACACTACAGTCTCCATCCGAATACTCTCCGAGCGACTAGCGGGGCTACGGTCATCGTATGGACGTTCTCCTGGGAGTCGAGTTGCTTGTTTCTGATGCAACACTGACAGCTTATTGTGACTCTCGCAACACCGTAGTGGCGGTGGAACACACAAATATCGTAGCGATTCAATACTACAGTCTTCATTCGCCTTCTTTCAAAACGACAAACGTGACTACGCTCACTACATTGACTTTATCATGTGAGTCAAGTTCCTTGTTTCCAATGCACTTCTGACTGTTGATTGTAACCCTCAACGCCTCGTATTGTCGATGAAATACACAAATTGCTTCGCGACTCAATATTCCAGTCTCCAGCCAACTTCTCTCCAAGGGAAAAAACGTGGCTACAGTTACCATATGGCTGTTCTCCTGGGAGTCAAGTTGCTAGTTTCCGATGCACCACTGACAGTTTACTGTAACCCTCGCACAATCATATAACGCGGGTACGGTCACCATACGGTCGTTCTCCTGGAGGTCAAGTTACTTGTTTCCAAAGCTCCACTAGCAATTTATTGTTCCTTTTGCACCCCCATGTTGACGTCGGAACACACAAATAGTGTTGCGATTCAGTACTACATTCTCCACTAGACTTCCTTCAGAACTATAAAGGTGGTTAGAGTACCACATGGACTTCATCCTGGAAGCCAAGCTTCTTGTTTCCGATGCATCCCTGACAGTTTACTGAAGTCTTCAACGCCTCGTTTTGAGGATGGAGCACACAAATTGCGTCGCGATTCAAACCTCCAGTCTCCAGCCGACTTCTGTCCAAGCGACAAACACGGCTACAGTCACCATATGGATGTTCTCCTGTGAGTCATGCTGCTTGTTTCCGATGCACCACAGACAGTTTACTGTAACCCTCGTATTAACGATGGAAGACACAAATTGCGTCGAGATTCTGTACTGCAGTCTCCATCCGTATTCTCTCCAAGGCACAAACGCGGCTACTGTCGGCGTATTGACGTTCTCCTGAAATTCAAGTTGCTTGTTCTGATGCAACACTGACAGTTCATTGTAAACCTCGCACCCTCGTATTGACAATGGAACAGACAAATTGCGTCGCGATACAATACCCATGTCTCCGGGCGAATTCTCTCCAAGTGATAAACGAGGCTATAGTCACCATATGGATGTTCTCTTGGGAGTCAAGTTGCTTGTTTCGAATGCACCAGTGACAGTTTACTGTAACCCTCATACTCTCGTACTGACGATGGAACACACAAATTGCGTCGCGAATCAATACTACATTCTCTAGCAGACATCTCCTCAAGCGATAAACGTGGCTATGGTCACCATATGGACTTTCTCCTAGGTGTCAAGGTGCTTGTTTCCGATGCACCACTGACAGCTCTAGAAATACCTTCACATGATGACAAAGAAGACACAAGTACCACTAGAATTAACAGACGAGGAAAATGACTTACCACGGTAGTTCAAGCCACTTCTGTTATGTAAGCGAAAGTAGAGGTCTGACGCTATCTACAAAATTTCTATTTTTGAGTTGCACCTGTTCATTTAAAATGGATCCACGTTCGTGAAGAAAACCTTTAAAAGAGTCATACTCTTCTTGCAGGTGTAGCCTGGAGATGGAGATTCAAATTTTAGTGACGCCTTTCGGCTATGTTTGTAAATGACTTAATCTCCAACCTTTTTTTCCTGGAAAGTCTAAAGATTTTGACCAAAATCTATCTATAGCCATGTAAAACGGATCATTCATATCTGGATGAAACAATTCAATATTTTTGGACAGACTCTCTTTCAACCTGTTGATAGCCAGCTTATTGGCAGCGCTATTCTTGCTCAGTAAATTATTTAGGATTGAATCATTGAAAACTTGTTCCTCAATGTGTTTCCGGTAACATGAACACATGACTGAAACATGCGTTTATTTCTTTTCGTGTCTTAGGCATCGGATACCTCCTTATAGCTTCCACTTTCTTTGGATCTTACTTAATACCACTGGTTGTCATTATGTATCCCCAGAACCTAATTTCTGTTTTCAAAACATCGAACGTCTCCAACTTCAATGTCATCCCTCATTTGATCAGTGCCGTAAACACTTTTTCCGTCAGATCTTAATGTTCTTGTCAGATTTCCTAGCTATCATCAGATCGTCTATGTAAATGACAACTTGAGATCTTAGCTCATTTGCTAAAATTGTGTCTAACGCTTTTATGAACATTAATACTGAAATCTGTAGTGTTAAGGGCACTGCTGTATAATGATAGCACTTTCCTGTGAACAAGAATGCAATGAACTTCTCTGATTTGGGTGATAATTACTCTTGCCAGTATCCAGCAGTCAAATCAAGATTGGTCATAAACTGAATGACATGAAACCTTTGGAGCAATTGCTGATGGTGTTGAGACAGCAACCAGCCACAAATTTATTTTAACTTCCTTTAAGCAAAAGGTACCACTACCGGTTTTGAATCATTACAGTTCATTGTCATACGGCTTTCATGCTTTCGTTAGCAGATGTGGTGCGTTTATTTATTGATTAGTTGTCCTAAAATATAAATAATACATAATTTTAAGCACGCCACATAGATGGTTGCGTTACAGATTTGCACTGGGATGTGATTTAACGTGAAATGTCGGTCTAGAGTATTTGTTTTCATACTTTTCGTCCAACAAATGATGTTCGTTGTTTTAACCAAATTCTTATTGTATTGGAAAACTGTGAAAACAAATTCTCCAGACCGACATTTCACGTATGTCACATCTCCGTGCAAATCTGTAACGTAACCATCTGTGTGGCGTGCTTATAATTATGTATTATTTATATTTTAGGTCAATTAATCAATAAAATGCGCACCACATGTTCTAATGAAAGCATGAAAGCCGTCTGACGATGAACTGTAATGATTACCGAGCGGTTCTAGGCGCTTAGGTTTAAGCAGTTCTAAGTTCTAGGGGACTGATGACCTCAGATGTTAAGTCCCATAGTGTTCAGAAGCATTCGAACCATTTTGTAATGATTCGAAACCGGTAATTGTACCTTTTGAACAAAGGAACTTGAAACAAATTTGTGGCTGGATGCTGTCTCAACACCATCAACATTTGTTATCAAATAACAGCCATGGTCTCCAACCATGTCATCATATGACAATATTGCACTTTGGAACAATGCCTGTGGGTTTTTGGAATGGTGCTGTTTCCTCCCTTACTACCTTATTTAAGGTATGAGCGTCAAAAAACACATGTACTCCTTCTTTTCTGCTCAAAATAACTATCGAGTTGTTGTTTGGACTACTGCTCCATTCAGTTTTTCCCCATTCAAGCATCCTACCTATCTCCATCTGAACTGCAGCTCTTTCTGTCTGAGGGACTGTATATGGCAGTTCGAAAAACAGCTCCTTTTCTATAACAAGCAACTGATCATAACCCATCACTTGTCCACATCTGTCAGAACACATCTTTCTATTGTCTCTCAATATCTAACTCGTCCTTTTGTTCTATTGACAAATCGTGAGTTTGATCCATAATTTGTCTCAAGTTAGGTCCTTCCACCTTTGATTCCATAATATTTGATCCCATAACATATTTAATTCCATAATCTCCCGAATAATGTAATCCAAAACTGTATTTAAAATGGTTAAAACATATGAAAGGTGACAATAACAGACGATTTGGCAAAAAAAAAAATACATAGTGCATGGTAATGACGAGTTTTTCTTAAAAACAAGCGACGATAAATGAGGATTTGAAAAACACACATAGATGAAAATACTGATGGTTTTCAAAACACGTTCGACGATTTTATATTACAGTTAAAATACAGTCACTCTTGTAATGTGAATGATGTCATGGTGTAATGATGATGCTGAGTGACACACGACGAAATTATGACGAAGGGTGCGATGAGGAGTGCGATTATGGGGCTGGAAGTCAGCAAGGTGGATGAGGGGGGATGGAGGCAACTGGAGGATGGTGCGAGACGTAGCGTTGCGATTAGGTTTGGAAAGAGGGGTACGTCTCGGGACGGATTTCATCGTTGGGGAGTGGGAGCAGGAGAGGATGGTTAAGGCATGGAGGTGAATGGAAGGTGGAATATGGATGCAGTGGCGCAGCAGGTTACATGGGCTCGTGATTAGTGGGTGGAAATTTCGGTGCTGGGTGTAGGTTTTGAGATTAATATATCGGATAAGAGAGTGCTCTAGGAAGGGAAGAAGTTGTGGGAAGTGGATGGGTTGGAACAAGATCGACTTGGGAAAGGTAGGCAGATGCAGAAGGCGAGGAAGATCTCTTTAGGATTTTTAGGGACTTAAGGAATTTAGACGCGGTAGAGATCCAGACAGCTTTAGATTGGGTTAGGATGGGGCTGATGAGGGATTTATAGGTGAGGATAACGATAGAAGGATGTAGGTCCCAGATGCGGCCTGTTAGTAGATTTAGTAGTTTTACTCAGTTTCGGACTTGGTGTTGGATGGTAAGTAGATGTGCTTTCCATGTTAGTTTTCTGTCGATAATTAGTGCTAAATACATTACTGTGTTAGAGAGATGTGATGGTTGCAGATCGAGAGATGGATATCTGGACGACCGATACACTAAGAGGATGGCTTGGTTTTTCTGTGGGTTTACTTGAAGTTTCCACGTAATACCATATTCGACTAGGAGATTTAGGTGGCACTGGAAGGAGGCATGGCAGAGTTGAAGGGCATGATGAGTGGATAGGTAGGCAGTGTTGTTAACATGTTGCAGGAGGTACATTGGGGTGGCGCCTTGGGAATGTTTGCAGTGTACAGGAACTAAAGGAGGGGTGAGAGGACAGGGCCTGGAGACACACCTGTGGCAGAGTGAAAGATGCAGTAGCAGGCAGGGATGTTTGTGACATATGTAGGTCGGTATTGAAGAAAGGATGCTATTCGGTGAACATAGTTAAGTGGGAGTGCAAGGGCTTGTAGCCTGGAGAGCAGTCCAGAACGCCATACCCGATCGAAGGCTTTTTGGATATCAAGGGAGACAAATATGGCAGAGTTCCGTTTATTCAGTTGATGGGAGATTATGTGGGTAAGGTAAAGAAGTTGGGACGAAAGCCACAATTGGTGTTGGGAACGGGTAGGTCGGTTGCAAGGTGCTGATGATTCCTAGGGTAGGAATAGTTTCAAAGATTTTGCTGAAAACTGATGTGAGACTGATAGGTCGATATGATGAGATCTGCGAGGGTGGTTTATCAGGTATCATGAAGAGGAGGACTTTGTATGTTTTCCACTGCTCTGATTAATAACCCGTGTACTGGATGGTATTGCAGGCGATGGCGAGGGTTTCGTGATAAACTCTGGTATATTCCTTGAGGTGGCAGTAGGTAATTTTTTTATGACTGGGCGCAGTGCTTCGCGTTTTAGCGAATGTTTGTGTAATGCTGTTAGCTGTTATTGGCGTGTTTAGTCCTGTTCATGGAATGCTGTGTAAGTACTGGAAGCGTGGTGAGAGAGGTGGGATATGTTGATACACTTAAGGGTCCATCTTGTAATCAAGGATGGAATCATGTGGGATAGTTAATGTGTCCTCCAGGTAGAATGCGAAGTGGCGGGGCTTGTTAAAGTAGTCTGGAAGTGGTTTGTTGTTATGTAGGACAGGATATCTGGGAGTGGGGTTGTTTCTGGGAGTGCAAAAGACAAATTAGAAAAACTTATATACAAGCATTACAAGGCCAATGTAACATCAGAAACGGAAGTACTTATTGAGAACAAATTCTTACAATATGCTTAGGAAAGCTCATACAAATGAGCAATACAAGAAAGACGTAAAATCTCATGTGCAGTTGCCATTAGGCGTATTTGTAAACAATGTTGTGTTGAGGCGTTTGATGCTAGAGTGAAGACAGCAAACTCGAGGACTGTGTTATTTCAACTTGGTGCCAGATGGCGTTGAATTCAAAGAGCGAAACGTTTATAATATACAAAGCATCTTAAATTTCCCTCAGCACATTACATCTGTTTTTGCAATAAGCGTCATATCTGAGCCGAGCAAGGCTCGTGTTCATGCCTTTTATTGTTTGTCGTCTTCTATTACGGTACTGCTGCCTTGTTTTCTTATTCCGTTTACTGGCGTCACTAACATTCTGCCTTATTTGCCCGTGAGCAGCAGCAGCCAACTTTCTGTCCCTAGTACTATGTGGGCATTGTGACTGTTTATTAATGAGAGTAGTTCTGGGACTTTTCTATAGACGCTCCTGCAGGTTACTATTAGCACATTAATATTTTTATTCCCTGTTGCATTTTGCCTACTCCTACCTTGCCGCGTCTCAGGAGGCGTCTTGTCGGGACTAGGGAGGGAATTCTCTAACCTAACCCACATGTGCACTCCACACGTACTCCGCTACCCTTGTAGCCGCTCCCTGCGTGTAGTGCACGCCTGACCTCTTCAGGGGGACCCTACATTTCTCCACCCGATAGCGGAGGTCGAGAAATTTGCACCCCAGATCTCCGCAGAATCGTCTCAGCCTCTGGTTTAAGCCTTCCACTCGGCTACAAACCAGAGGACCGCGATCGGTTCTGGGAACGATACTACAAATATGTACATATGTCCATATGTACCGTATATTTGTAAAAATCTTTATGTGGCCTTGCCGCTGTAGGTGTTGATTTAAGCCTTTGACTATGCCTATTTAGGCAAGCTGTTTTATATCCCTTCTGAAGAAGGCATGGTTACCCACGCTGAAACCTAGGTAAACACCAGGTAGTTTGTGCAATCGAGGAGGATTTTTCATAAGTATCTCTCCATGCTACCAACGCAGCTACAGACACCGTATGGACGTCCTCCTGGGAGTCAGTTGGTCGTTTCCGATGCATCACTGGCAACATACTGTATCCCTCGCACCCTCGTTTCATGATGGAACACACAAATTCGTCGCTATTCAATACTTCATTCTGCAGCCGACTTCTCTCAAAGCGCCCGCTTCACCCGACTGACGTTCTCCTAAGGAGTCAAGTTGCTTCTTTCCATTGCACCACTGACAGTTTAGTGCAACCGCCGCACCCTCGTATTGACTATGGAACACTCCAATTGCGTCACGAGTCAATATTTCAGTCTCCAGCTGACTTTGCGCCAAGCTACTAACGCGTCTATGGTCACCATATGGACGTTCTCCTGGGAGTCAAGTTGCTTGTTTCCGGTGCAACACTGACAGTTCATTGTAAACCTCGCACCCTCATATTGACAATGTAAAAGACAAATTGCATCGCGATTCAATACTACAGGCCCCACCCGAATACTCTCCAAGCGGCAAGTACGGCTACGGTAATTATATGGACATTCTCTCGGAATTCAAGTTGCTTGTTTCTGATGCAACACTGACAGTTTATTGCGACTCTCGCGCCCCCGTATTGATGATGGAACACATAAATAGCATTGCGATCTCGAGCCGAATTCTCTCCAAACGACTAACGCGGCTCTGGTCACCGGATGGACAATCTCCTGAGAATCAAGTCTAGGGTTTCCGATGCACCACTGAATGCTTACTGTAACCCTCACACCCTCTTAGTGACGATGGAAAAAATGAATTGTGTCGCGATTCAGTACTACAGTCTCCAGTCGACTTCTCTCCAAACGACAGACGTGGCTACAGTCACCGTATGGACATTCCCGTAGGAGTCAAGTTGCTTGTTTTCGAAGCAACACTGACAGTCCGTTGTAAACCTTGCACACTCCTATCGAAAATGGAAAGCGCTTAACGCGGTTACGGTCACCGTATGGACGGTCTTCTGGGAGTCAAGTTGCTTGTTTGCGCTGCACCACTAAATGCTTACTGTATTCCTCGCACCCTCGTAGTGACGAAGGAACAAATAAGTTGCATCGCGATTAAATCCTGCAGTCTCCAACCGAATTCTCTCAAAGCAACAAACACGGCTACGGTCTACGTATAGACGTTGCCAGTACGAGGGTGCCACAGTTACAATAAACTGCCAGTGGTGCTTCGGAAGCAAGATTCTTGACTCACGGGAGAACGTCCATACGGTGACCGTAGCCCTGTTTGTTGTTTTGAAAGAATTCATCTGGAATCTGTAGAACTGAATCGCTACGCAATTTGTGTGTTCCATCGTCATTACAGGATAGCGAGGGCCACAATTAGCTGTCAGAGGTGCATCGGAAACAAGCAACTTGACTCCCCGGAGAACGACCATACTGCGACCATAGCCGCATTAGTCGCTTGGTGAGAACACGTCTGGTGACTGAAGTATAATAGCGGCAAAATTTGTGTGTTAGTCCGTCAATACGAGGATGCGAGGATTACAAAGAAATGACAATTGTGCGTCGAAAACTATTAACTTGACTCCCAGAACAACTCCCCCGGTGTCCGTAGCCGCGTTTGGCGCTTGGAGAGAAGTCGTCTAGAGACTATAGTATTGAACCGCGACGCAATTTGTGTGTTCCACCGTCAGTACGAGGGTGCGAGGGTTATAGTAAGCTGTCAGTGGTGCATCGATATACAAGCAATTTGACCGTAGCCACATATTGAGAGAACTCGGCCGGAGAGTGTAGTATTGAATCGCCACACAATTTGTGTATTCCCACGTCAATACAAGGGTGCAAGGGTTACAATAAACTGTCAGTGATGCATCGGCAATATGTAACTTCACTCCCTGGAGACCGCAAATCCGTTGGCCATAGCTGCGTTAGTCACTTGGAGAGAAGTCGGCCGGGGACTTTAGTATACAGTCGCGACGCAATTTGTCTGTTCCATCGTCAATACGAGGGTGCGAAGGTTACAATAAACCGTCAGTGGTGCATCCGACGCAAGATTCTTGATTCCCAGGAAAACGTCCATATGGTGACAGTAGCCACGTTTGTGGCGTGGAGAGAAGTCGGCTGGAGAGTGTTCTATTGAATGGTGATTCAATTTTTCTGTTCCATCGTCAATACGGAAGTGCAAAGGTTACATTGAACTATCAGTGGTGCATCGGAAACAACCAATTTGACTTACAGGAGAACGACAATATGGTGATGGTAGCCACGAATGTCGCTTGGAGTGAAGTCGACTGGTGACTGTAGTATTGAATCGCGACGCACTTTGTGTGTTCCATCGTCAGTACGAGGGTGTGAAGCTTACAATAATCTGTCAGTAGCGCATCGGAAGCAAGCAACTTGAATCCCAGAACGTCCATACGGGGACTTCACCTCTTTTGTGGCTTGGATAGATCTGGAGACGGTATTGTTGAATTGCGACGCAATTTGTGTGTTCCATGGCCAATACGACGGTGCGAGGGTTACACTAACTAAACTGTCGGTGGTGAATCGGATACAAGCTGCTTCACTCCTAGGAGAGCGTCCATACGTTGACTGTAGCTGTGTTTATCGCTTGGAGAGAACACAGATGGAGAGAGAAGTATTGAATAACGACGCAATATGTGTGTTCCACTGTCAATACGAGGGCAACAATAAACTGTCAGTGGTGTATAGAGGCAAGCGTCATACATGACTCGCCAGAGAACGTCCATATAGTGACTGTAGCCGCGTTTGTCGTTTTGCAAGAACTCGGTTGGAGATAGTAATGAATTGCGACGCAATTTGTGTTCCATCGTCAATACGGAGCAGCGAGGGTTACAATAAACTGTCAGTGGTCAATTGAAAACTAGTAATTCACTCGAAGAAAGGACGTCCTTCCGGTAACTATAGCCGTGTTAGACGCTCGAAGAGCGCGAGGTATAGAGTAAAGTGTCAGTGGTGCATCGGAATGAAGCAACATGCCTGCCAGGAGAACGTCCATACGGTGTGCGTTGCCACGTCTGTCGCTTGGACGGAAGTAGGCTGGAGACAGTTGTAATGATTGTCGACGTAATTTGTGAGTTCCATCGTCAATAGGAGGATTCGAGGATAAAAATGAACTGTCAGTAGTGCATCGGAAACAAGCAACTTGACTCCCAGAAGAACGTCCACACGGTGACCATAGCCGTGTTAGTCGCTTGGAGAGAAGTTGGCTCGAGAGTTAAGTATTGAATTCCGACGAATTTGTGTGTTCCATCGTCAATACGAGACTTCAAGTTTTACAGTAATCTGTCATCTATGCATTGGAAACAAGCAATTTGACTCCCAGGAGAACGACCTTATGATGACCATAGCCGCGTTAGTTTTTGGAGAGAAGTCGGCTGGAGACTGAAGTAGTGGATTGCGATGCAATTTGTGTGTTCCATCGTCAATACGAGGTTGTGAGTGTTACAGTAAACTGTCAGTGCAGCATCAGAACCAAGGTTCTAGACTCCCAGGAGAACGTCCATACGGTGACCGTAGATGAATTTGTTGTTTTGAAAGGAGTCGGCTGGAGACTTTAGTGTTGAATCGCGAATTAATTTGTCTGTTCCATCGTCAATACGGTGGTGCGATAGTTAGAAAAATCTATGAGTTGTGGATCGGAAACAAGCAATTTGACTCCCAAGAGAATGTCCATTCGGTGACCGTAGCTGCGTTAAGGGTTTTGAGAGAACTCGCCTGGAGATTTTAGTATTGAATCGCGACACATCCTTAGTGTACCGTCGTCAATTCGGGGGTGCGACGATTACATTATATCTGTCAGTGATGCTTCAAAAACCAGATACTTGACACCCAGTCTAGTGTCCTTATGGCTACCGTAGCCACGCTCATTGCTAGGAGAGAATTCGACTGGAGACGGTAGTATTAATTTGCGACGCAATTTGTGTGTTCCATCGTCAATACACGGGTGCGAGGGTTACACTAAACTGTCAATGGTGCATCAGAAAGAAGCAGCTTGAATCCTTGGAGATCTTCTATACAGTGACCGTAGACCCATTTATCGCTTGGAGGGAAGTTGGTAGGGGACTGAAGTATTGAATCGCGACGCGTTTTTGTGCTGCATCGTCAATACGAGGGTGCGTGGGACACAATAAACTGTCATTGGTGCATCCAAAACATATTACTTGGCTCACTGGGGACCGTCCAACCGTTGGTCGTTGCTGAGTCAGTCGCTTGGATGGAATTCGGTGGGAGACTGTAGTATTCATTCGCGACGCAATTTGTCTGTCCCATCGTCAACACGGGTCTTGTGATGGTTACAATAAACTGTCAGTGGTGCATTGGAAACAAGCAACTTGACTTCAACGAGAACGTCCGTATCGTAACCATAGCCCTGTTTTCGCTTCGAGAGAAGTCGACTGGAGACTGTAGTTTTCAATCGCGACGCAATTTTTGTGTTCCATCATCAATACGGGGGTGTGAGGGTTACAATGAAATGTCGGTGGTACATCGGAAACAAGCGACTTGACTCTCAGGAGAACGTCCATATTGTGACCGTAGCCACGAATTGTCGCTTGGAGAGAAGTCTGCTGGAGACGGTTTTATTAAATTGTGGCGAAATTTGTGTGTTCCATCGTTAATAGGAGGGTGAAAGAGGTACGATAATCTGTCAGTGGTACATCGGAAACCAAATTCTTGTATCCCAGGAGATCATCCCTACAGTGAGCGTAGCAGCATTTGTCGTTTGGAGAGAGGTCAGCTAAAGACGGTAGTATTGAAATGCGACGTAATTTGTGTGTTCCATCGTCGTAACGAACGTGCGGGAGTTACAGTGAACTGTCAGTGGTGCGTCGAGAACACGCAGATTGACTCTCAGAAGAACGTAAATAGGGTGACTGCAGTTCCCTTTGTCAGTTGGAGAGAAGTTGGTTGGAGACAGAAGTATTGAATCGCGTCGCAATTTGTGTATTTCATCGTCAATACGCAGCTGCGAGTGTTTGAGTAAACTGTATTTGGTGCATCAAAAACCAGATTCTTTACTTTCACGAGAACGTCCATACGGAGACCGTAGTAGCGTTTGTCGCTTGGAGAGAAGTCCGTTGCCGACTGCGGTATTGAATTGCGACGCAATTTGTGTGTTCCATTGTCAATACAAGGGCGCAAAGGTTACAATGAACTGTCAGTGGGGCATTGGAAACAAGGAGCTTGACTTCCAGAAGAACGTCCATATAATGACCATATCACCGTTTGTCCTTGGCTGGAGATTGTAGTACTGTATCGCGACCCATTATGTATGTTTTATCGTCAATACGAGGGTGCGAGGGGTACAATGAACCGTCAGTGGTGCATCGAAAAGAAGCAGCTTCACTCCTAGGAGAACGTCCATTTGGTGACAATAGCCCAGTTTGTCGCTTTGAGAGAAGTCGCCTTGAGATTGTAGTATTGAAGGGCGACGAAATTTTTGTGTTCCATCGTCAATACGAGGGTGTGAGGATTACACTAAGATCATGGTGGTACATCAAAAAGAAGCAGTTTGACTCCTAGGAGATCGTCCATATGGTGTCCATAGACGTGTTTATCGCTTAGACAGAATTCCTCTTTAGTCTGTAGTATTGCACCGCGTGGCAATGTGTGTGTTCGATTGTGAATAAGAGGTTGCTGGGGACACAATATATTCTAAGTGGTCCATTGGCAACAAAAATCTTGACTCCCAACAGTACGTCCATACAGTGAGTGTAACTGCATTAAATGCTTTGAAAGAACTCGGCTGGAGACTATAGTAATGAATCACGATGCAATTTATCTGTTCCATTGTCAACAGGAGGGTGTGAGGGTTTCAAAGAACTGTCAGTGGTGCATCGGAAACAAGCGACTTGACTCCCAGGAGACCGTCCATATTGTGACCGTAGCCACGAATTTTCGCTTGGAGAAAGGTCAGCTGGAGACTGTAGAATTAAATTGCGGCGCACTTTGTGTGTTCCGTCGGCAATACGAGGGTGCAAGGGTTACGATAAACTGTCAGTGGTACATCGCTTGCAAAATCCTTGTCTCCTAGGAGATCGTCCATACAGTGACCGTAGCAGCGTTTGTCGTTTGGAGAGAAGTCAGCTGGAGACTGTAGTATTCAAATGCACCGTAATTTGTGTGTTCCATCGTTAATACTAATGTGCGAGGGTTATAATGAACTGTCAGTGGAGTGTCGGGAACACGCATATTGAAACCCAGAATAACGTAAATATGGTGATCGTAGATCCGTTTGTCACTTGGAGAGAAGTCCACTAGGGACTGAAGTATTAAATCACAACGCAATCTGTGTCTTCCATCGTTAACACGATGGTGCGAGGGTTACAATAAACTGTCAGTGGTACATCGGAATCAAGGTTCTTGACTCCTAGGAGAACGTCCATACTGTGACCTTAGTTGCGTTTGTGGCTTGGAGATAAGTCAGCTGTAGACTGTAGTATTGAATGGCGATTCAATTTGTGCATTCCATCGTCAATACGACAGTGCGAGGTATAGAGTAAAGTGTCAGTGGTGCATCGGAAAAAAGCAACTTGCCTCCCAAGAGAAAGTCAATACATTGACCGTAACCGCATTTGCCGTGTTGAGTGAAGTCGGCTGTAGATTGTAGTATTGAATCGCAACGCAATTTGTGTGTTCATGCGTTAATTCGAGGGTGCGAGGGCTACAATAAAAACTCATTGGTGAATTGGAAGCAAGATTTTTGACTCCCAGAAGGACGTCCACACTGTGACCTTAGTTGTGTTTGTGGCTTGGAGAGAAGTCAGCTGTAGACTGTAGTATTGAATGGTGATTCAATTTGTGTGTTCCATCGTCAATACGAGTGAGCGAGGGTTAGAGTAAGCTGTCAGTGGTGCATCAGAAACGACAACTTGCATCCCAGGAGAACATCCATACATTGACCGTAACCGCATTTGTCACTTGGAGAGAAATTGGCTGGGGGCTGTAGTAGTGAATCGCGACGCATTGTGTGTAGTCGATCGCCAATACGAGGGTGCGGGGGACACAATAAACTGTCAGTGGTGAATCGAAAACATGTAACTTGACTCACTGGAGACTGTCCATCCGGTAGCCATTGCTGCGTTAGTCGCTTGGATTGAATTCGGCAGGAGACTGTAGTATTCAATCGCGACGGAATATGTCTATCCAATTGTCAATACGGGGGTGTGAGGGTTACTAGGAAATCTCAGTGGTGCAGCGGAAACAAGCAGCTTGACTCCCAGGCCTACGTCCATATGGTGACCGTAGCCCTGTTTGTCGCTCGGAGAGAAGTCGGCTGGAGAATGTAGTATTGAGTAGCGACGCTATTTTTGAGTTCCATCGTCAATCCGAGGGTGCGAGAGTAACAGCAAACTGTCAGTGGTGCATCGGAAACAAGCAGCTTGGCTCCTACGAGACCGTCTATACGGTGACTGTAGACGCATTTATCGCTTGGAGAGAAGACGGCTGCAGCTTGTAATATTGAATCGCGACACAATCTGTGTTTCGATTCGCCAACACAAGGATGCGGGGGAGACAATATCTTTTCAGTGGTCCATCGGATACAAGCAACTTGACTCGCAAGAGAACGTCCACACAGTGACCGTTGATCCGTTAAGTGCTTTGAGGGAACTCGGCTGGCGACTGTAGTATTCATTTGCTACACAAGCTCTCTGTTCCATTGTCAATAATAGGGTGGGTAGGTTACAATACACTGTCAGTGGTGCATTTGAAACAAGCGACTTGACTCCCAGGAGAACGTCCAAATGGTGACCATAGCCACGAATTGTCGCTTGGAGAGAAGTCAGCTTAAGACTGTACTATTGAAAGTCGATCCAATTTGTGTGTTCCATTGTCAATGCGGGGGCATGAGGGATACAGTATGTTGTCAGTGGTACATCGGAGACAAGCAACTTGCCTCCAAGGAGGACGTCCATACAAAGACCGTAGCCGCGTTCGTCACTTTGAGAGACGTCGGCTGGAGATTTGTAGTAGTGAATCGCGACACAATTTGTGTGTTCCATCGTCAATACGCGGGTGCGAGGGTTACAATAAACTGTCACTGGTGCATCGGGAGCAAGATTCTTGTCTCCCAGGAGGAGGTCCATACTGTGACCTTAATTGCGTTTGTGACTTAGAGAGAAGTCAGCTGTAGACTATAGTATTGAATGGCGATTCAATTTACGTGTACCATTGTCAATACGAGGGTACAATGCTTACAGTATTCTGACATTGGTTCATCGGAAACATGCAACTTGCGTCCAAGGGGAGCGTCCATACATAGACTGTAGCGGCGTTTATCGCTTTGATAGAAGTCGGCTGCAGATGGCAGTATTGAATCGCGACGCAATTTGTGTTATCCATTGTCAATACGAGGGTGCTAGGGTTCACTAGACTATCGGTGGTGCATCAGGAAGACGCAGCTTGACTCTTAGGAGATCGTCCATACGGTGACCGTAGACACGTTTGTCGTTTGCAGAGAAGACGGCTGGAGGTAGTGTTACTGAATCGCGACGCTATGTGTTTTTTCGATCGTCAATACGGGGGTGCAGGAACGCAATAAATTGTCATTGGTGTATCTAAACAAGCAACTTGACTCCCAAGAGAACGCGCATACAGCGTCCATTGTCGCGTTAAGTGCATTGAGGAAACTCGGCTGGAGACTATAGTATTCAATCGCGATGCAATTTCTGTGTTCCATCATCAATACGAGGGTGTGAGAGTTCAATGAACTGTCAGTGGTGCATCGGAAACATGCGACCTGACGCCCAGGAGAACGTTCATATGGTGACTTTAGCCGTGAATTGTCGCTTGGAGAGAAGTCGGCTGGAGACTGTAGTATTGAATCGCGGCGCAATTTGTGTGTTACATCGTCAATATGAGGGTGCGAGTGTTACAATAAACTGTCAGTGGTGCACTGGAAGCAATATTATTGTCTCCCAGGAGAACGTCCATACGGTGTCAAATGGTTCAAATGGCTCTGAGCACTATGGGACTCAACTGCTGAGGTCATTAGTCCCCTAGAACTTAGAACTAGTTAAACCTAACTAACCTAAGGACATCACAAACATCCATGCCCGAGGCAGGATTCGAACCTGCGACCGTAGCGGTCTTGCGGTTCCAGACTGCAGCGCCTTTAACCGCACGGCCACTTCGGCCGGCATACGGTGTCCATAGTGGCGTTTGTCGCTTGTAGAGAAGTCGGCTCTAGACTGAAGTATAGAATCATGACGCAATTTGTGTGTTCCATCGTCAATACAAACGTGCGAGGTTTACAATAATGTGTCAGTGGTACATCGGAATCAAGCAACTAGACTCCCTGGAGACCTTCCATCCGTTGGCCGAAGCTGCTTTAGTCACTTGGAGTGAAGTCGGCTTCGGACTGTAGTATGGAATCGCGACGCAATTTGTCTATTCCATGGTTAATACAAGGTTGCGAGGGTTCAAATACAAAGTCAGTGGTGCATCGAAAATATGTAACTTGACTCACTGGAAACCGTTAATCCGTTGGCCGTAGCTGTGTTAGTCGCCTAGATTGAATTCGACAAGAGACTGTAGTATTGAATCACGAAGCAATTTGTCTGTTCCATCGCCAAAACGGGGCGCGAAAGTTACAATTAACTGTCAGTGGTGCATCGGTAACAAACAATTTGACTCCCAGAATAACGGCCATAATCTAATTGTAGCCCCGTTTGACACTTGGAGAGAAGACGGCTAGAGACTGCAGTATTGAAATGCGAGGAAATTTGTGTGTTCCATCGTCAATACGAGGATGGGAGTGTATCACTAAACTCTCGGCGGTGCATCGGAAACAAGCAGCTTCATTCCTAGAAGAACGTCCATACGTTGACCGTAGACGCGTTTATCGCTTGGAGAGAAGTCGGCTGGAGGCTGTAATATTGAATCACGATGCAATGTGGGTGTTCCATCGTCAATAAGAGGGTGTGGGGGACCCAATAAACTGTAAGTGGTTCATCAGAGACAAGGAATTTGACTCCCAAGAAAACGTCCATACTGTGACTGTAGCCGCGTTAGGCGCTATGAGAGAACTAGGCTGGTGACTGTAGTATTCAATGCGACGCAATTTGTCTGTTCCATCGTCTACACGAGGGTGCCAAGGTTACAGTAAACTGTCACTGATCCATCGGAAAAAAGCAACTTGACCAACAGGAGAACGTCCATTTGGTGACCGTAGCCGTGTTAAGAGATTTGAGGGAACTCAGCTGGAGACTGTATTATTGAAAGGCGACGAAATGTGTGTGTGCGCTCATCAATACGGAGATGCGAGGGTTACAATTTACTGTCAGTGGTGCATGAGTACAAGGTTCTTGACTGCCAGTCGAACGACCATATGGTGACCATAGCCGCACTCGTCACTTGGAGAGAATTCATCTGGAGACTGTGCTATTGAATTGCGACGAAATGTGTGTTTTCTATCGTCAATACGGAGGTGTGAGGGTTCACAATAAACTGTTAGTGGTGCATCTTAAGCAAGATTCTTGATTCCCATTAGAGCATCCATACGTGGACCTTGACCGAATTTATGGCTTGGAGAGAAGACGGCTGGGGCTGTAGTATTGAATGGCGATTCAATTTGTGTGTTCAGTCGTCAATACGAGCGTGCAAGGGTTGCCGTTAAGTTCAATGGTGCATCGGAAACAAGCAACTTGACTCCCAGGAGAACGTGCATGTTTGTTGCTTGGAGGAAAGTAAAAAAAATGGCCCTAAACACTATGGGACTTAACTTCTGAGGTCATCAGTACCCTAGAACTTAGAACTACTTAAACCTAACTAACCTAAGGACATCACACACATCCATGCCCGAGGCAGGATACGAACCTGCGACCGTAGCGGTCGCGTGGTTCCAGACTGTAGCGCCTAGAGCCGCTCGCCCAACCCGGCCGGCAGAGGGAAGTCGGCTTCAGATTGTAGTATTGAATTTGTGTGTTATAGTGTCAATACGATGGTGCAAAGGTAACACTAAACTGTGGGTGGTGAATCGGAAACCAGCAGCGTGACTCCTAGGAGAACGTTCATACGGTGCCCAAAGACGCGTTATTAGCTTGTAGTGAATTCGTAATGTGGCTGAAATATTGATTCGCGACGCAATTTGTGTGTTCCATCGTCAATACGAGTGTGCAAGGGTTACAACAAACTGTCAGTAGACCATCAGAAGCAAGATTTTTGACTCCCAGATGAACGTCCATACGGTGACTCTAACAGCACCTGTGGCTTGGAGAGAAGACGGCTGGAGACTGTAGTATTGAATGGCGATTCAATTTGTGTGTTCCATCGTCACTACGAGGGTGCGCGGGTTAGAGTGAAGTGTCAGTGGTGCACCGCAAACAAGCAACTCACTTACAGGAGAACGTCCATACGGTGACAAACTCCGCGTTGGTCGCTTGGAGAGAAATCAGCTGGAGATTGTAGTATTTCATAATGATGCAATTTACGTGTTCCATCGTCATTAGGAGAGGGTGAGGTTTTCATTAAACTGTCCGTGGTGTATCAGAAACCAGCAGCATGACCGTATCCGCACTTATTGCTTCGAGAGAACTCGGCTGGCGTCTGTAGTATTGCATCGCGACATAATGTGTGTGTTTCATCTTTAATATGAGGGTTCGGGGAGCACAACAAACTGTCAGTGGTGCATCAGAAAGAAGCAACTTGACTCCCAAGAGAATTTCCATACGGTGACCGTAGCCACGCTCGTCACTTGGAGAGAATTCGGCTGGAGACTGTTGTTTAAAATCGAGACGCAATTTGTGTGTTCCATCGTCAATACGAGGTTGCGAGGGTTACAGTAAACTTTCAGTGGTGCATCGGAAACAAGCAACTTGAGTACCAGGAGAATGTCCGTAGGATGACCGTAGCTGCGTTTGTCGCTTTGAGGTAAGTCAGCTGGAGGTTGTAGTATTGTATCGCAACCCTATTTTGTGCTCCATCGTCGTTACGAAAGTGCGAGGGTTACACTAAACTGTCAGTGGTGCATCGGAAACAAGCAACTGAACTCCCAGGAGAACGACCATACGGTGAAAGTGGCTTCGCTCGTCGCTTGGAGAGAATTCAGCTGGAGACTGTAGTATTGAATTGTGACGCAATTTGTGTCTTCCATCGTCAATGCATAGCTACGAGGGTTACACTAAAAAGTCAGTGGTGCATCGGAAAGAAGCAACTTGACTCCCAGGAGAACGTACATACGGCAACCATAGCCATGTTAGTCGGTTGAAGACAATTCGTCTAGTTAGTGTAGCATCGAATATCGACGCAATTTTTGTGTTCCATCGTGAATATGAGAGTACAAGTGTTACAGTAAACTGTCAGTGGTGCATCGGAAACAAGCAACTTGACTCCTACGAGAACGTCCATTCGGTGACCATAGTCGCGTGAGTCGCTTGGCAAGAAATCGCCATGGGACTGTAGTGCTGAATTGCGACGCAGTTTGTGGGTTCCATCATCAATACGAGTTTGCGAGGGCTACAAGAACCCGTCAGTGTAGCATTGGGAACAAGCAACTTAATTTTCAGGTCTTACGTATGAAGACTGTAGCCGCTTTTGTCGCTTGGAGAGAAGTCGCTTCTGGACTGTAGTATTGAACCGCCACGGAATTTGTGTGATCCGCCGTCAATACGATTACAATAAACTGTCAACATTCGAAAGACGCAACTTGACTCCAAGAAAAATGTCCATACGGTTACTTTAGCCGCATTTGTGGCTTGGAGAGAAGTCTGCTAGATAGTGTAGCATTGAATGGCAATTCAATTTTTGTGTTTCGTCGTCTATACGAGGGTGCGCTGGTTACAGTGAACTGTCAGTGGTGCATCGGAAACAAGCAACGTGAATTCCAGGTGAACGTCCATACGATGACCGTAGCCTCGTTAGTCGCTTTGAGAGAAGTCGGCTGGAGATTGTGGTACTGAATCGCGACTCAATATGTGTGTTCCATCGTCAATACGTGGGTGCGGGGGACGCAATAAGCTGTCAGTGGTGCATCGGGAACAAGCTACTTGACTCCTAGGATATGATTTAATGTAACACTCGTGTGTCAACAAAGGAATACGAAAAACTAAAATGAAACAAATGTGTTCTTTGTTTGGAAAATTTAGCGTCTTAGATATAGGCAAATTGGACAGATGACAGCATGCAAAACACGGAATGCATCTGTATTACGAAGGAAAATACTTTGTGTGTAAACTGATAAATGAAATCATTGCGAACAAGAAGGGAGCGAACGGCAAAATTCCATGTATTGGTATGCGATTAGTCTCTGAAGCAGGAGAAGCAGCATCGTCCAAAGCACGAGAATCATCAGTGGCAGGACCAACAGCTGAAACATCAACACTTGCAGCAGAAACTGTCGCTCACCCTACATGCAACAGAAAGCAAATCCAACGTTATTTATGTTCAGCCAGTCATCCCCTTAAGAAGACAAGAACTTCACCACCATGTCATCTGAAGGAGCAGTCAACACTGGAAATTCCATCAAATGGTCGTATACTGAAGAAGAGGAAGCAGTAGACCCATCCCATCTCAATGATTTTTTTGCTGATGGGCAACAGCAAAACCACAGTAAGATAAGTACATGTGTAATGTTCTTGCATATTAATGTGCAGTCCCTAAAAATCAAATGTAATGAACTTCAGTATTGGCTGGAAATCTTAAACTGCACTGTTATTTCAATAAATGAACACTGGCTTAGCAATGAGGAACTAAAATTAAGTGTACCATTTGGATATGAATTGGCAACCAGCTACTGTAGAACAAGTATTAATCACGGTGCTGTATCTGTATATGTTAAAAATAGTGTGAACCTAATCTATGAATTTATAGATGTAAGCAGACTGTGCATAGAAGCAAAATTTGAAGCCGCAGCCAAACCAGGAAATTATAATAGCTTCAGTATACCGCCTCCCAAAACACAACGAAGACCTGTTTGTGGAGCTTCTGGAGAAACAGATACTCTTGCTACTCAAATACAAAAACTACAGAGTACTAATAATTGTTGATATCACTGTGGACATTAGGTTTCAGAATAGAAAGGTTGATCACCTGCTAAATACATTAAGATCCCTTAACTTCAGTTGTGTAAATGACAAACCCTCAAGACAGGAAGCATGTCTAGATAACATAATTTGTAATTTTCATCTAAACAAAACGGAATTCAACACAATCAAGCTAGGCATTTCAGATCCTGAGGGACTCATAACAGTAAAGCTACTGAAACTTTCACAGACTGTAGAAAAATTATAAGACCAATTAACGAATCAAAGCCAAACAAGTTGATAAGTAAACTCATTTTAATAAAATAGGATAAAATAATAACCACTGCCGGTGCAAATGAATCTACCAACAAATTTCTAGAACTGTTACTGAAAATTTTGATGTATGTTGTCCTAAACACTGCAAGAAAATATCAAGACAAAATCGTTACACCTAACCACAAAATCTAAAAAGCTGATACAGCCCATGTCTAGGTAGAATAAGAATCATAACTGAGAAGATGGTCAATGAATCAATAACTAAGCTCAGTAATTCTAGAACAGAGGATTACTATGGTCTCTCAAATTATGTTATTAAATACATCAGTAGTCAAATTGTAACACCACTGACTAAAATAATCAACAAAATTTTACATGAAGGTAGTTATCTACAATGTTTAAAAATATCTGTATTTCAACCATTACATATGAAAGGAGATATAGCATCACCAGACAACTGTTTACCAATATCACTTACATCCATACTATCAAATTAATAGAATACTGCATGCATAAACAGATGAGTCAATATTTTGAACATAATAATGTACTCACCTCTTCATCATATAGTTTCAGATCTAGCCCTTCTACAGTCAAAGCAGTTGAGAGTATGACAGCAAAAATATGCAATTGCTTTGAAAATAAAGATATTATCTGTGCAATATTGTTGGACCTCAGGAAAGCTTTTGATATGGTCTCCCACAATATTCTCATAAAACTCTCTACCACTACAGAGTGAGAGAGAGTGCTCTATACATAATGCAGTGATACTTGGACAGTAGAGAACAGACAGTTAAGGTAAATAATCAGATGTCAGAATGTCTCCCAGTTGTAAAGGGGGTACCTCAAGGATCTGTTCTTGGACCTTTCCTTTTCATTATTTATATAAATGATTTACCAGCAGTTGTATTATTAAGTGTTTTGTTACTGCTTACTGGTATAATGATTATCTTCAGTATGTAAAAATTATGAACAGTTAGTATTTTAAATTCTTTCAACAAATTTCTGCAGGACCCCCTGACACATTTCTTTCCATAATTCTAAGTGCCTTCTTCTGTAATATAAGTACACTTTTCATATTACCTTTACTGCTGGATCCCAGTGCCTCTATCCCATAGCTTAGATGCGATTCAAATAGTGCAAAATATATTTGCCTCAGAGTGGTGATGTTACAAAAATGTGTCAGTTTTCTTAGGACATATATGATAGTACATAGCTTTTTGCAAATTTCATTTACATGATCAGACCAGTTTAACTCTGCATCAAGTGTCATACCAAGAAATTTGGTCGAGTATTGTTTTTTAATGTATTCATCACCCATTAAAATTTGGTTTTCATGAGTTTTTTGCCTCCCAAGATCAAATTCAATATAGAATGATTAATTTGTGTTTAATTTTAGTTTGTTTTCATTAAAATACTGCAGAATTAAGCCTGCTGCAGTATTGGATTCCACTTCGAGCTGCAAATAGTTTGGATTGCGGCATATTAATGTGGTATCATCTGCATATAAGATAGCTGTAGCATGGTTTGTTATGTACTGAATATCATTAACATAAATAATAAAAAGAAGTTGTCCTAATATTGATCCCTGTGGAACACCAAAATTTACGTCAGTGGTGTTTGATTTGTATGCTCCCTCTGTAGTGCTAATAGACACAAACTGCTTCCTATTTGTCAAGTAGGACGTCATCATATTATGGGCTGTGCCTCAAATGCCATAGTTCCACAGTTTGTCCAGCAATATGGTCATATCAACACAGTCAAATGCTTTTTGTAAGTCTAGAAAGAGGCCACATACATGTTCTTTATTATCTATTGCTGGCAGGTTGAGAGGGACAAAAGGAGGGGCAGGGGGAAGTAGTTGGACGATGGGTGAAAGAAATAGAAGGGGGCAGGCACTTTTCCTGAAGAGTTTTAAGTTTTTTTCTAAGTATTTTAATGAAATTGTAGCACACCTACCATCATAGATGCAGCTGACTTGAAATACTTCAAGAGTATGAAGTGCAATTTACTCTTATTTCTGCTGTTCAGGGTGTCAACCAGCTAACAGATTCAACTACAATTAGTCATACTCGATCACTAGTTTTGGTCACATTTAATGATTATCTGCAGATCTAAAAATAATACAGAATAATATGGTAACATATAATTAAATAGATAACACAGAATGAAAATATTTGTTATTCAAATTCCTTAAAACTGTTAGTGAATAAATAGATCACATAGACTGACAACATGTAAAATAATTCTTAAAATTGTACTTGTTTAACTGGATCATGATAAATCAAATATGTTTCAAAAATAACACAATCTTAAGTTGTAAAATAAAAGGTACAGCACTATAATACTTTTGTGGCTACATTTTGTGGTATCCAGCATTTTACAAAAACTACTTTACACCATGTAGATGCATGTGTCATGTATAATTGATTAAGGGACAGGAGATGGTAAGGGGAGAGAGACGGCATGAATACTGTGTGGTAATAAAAAATGTAACCAAGACATTGTCTGAAAGATGTAATGAAATAATGGAAAGTTTAGGCTGGAATAACGACAGCATTACTACTACTGCAACTATTTTTATTATTGCTATTATTATTCTGTGTTTGCTTTCTCTTTCATAAGAGGGCCTTTTGCCTGAAAGGTTACATGTTTAGTAGTTTTTTCATTGTGCCTGTTGGCAACTCAACATTTTCCTCTATGTGGTGAGTAGCAATCTATCTTTCTCATAGTGTAGGTGTAATGTAATTAGTTTAAGACTAAGAACCATTTGGGGGCATTTGGGTAATGCACCTAAAGCGGGTGTTACACAACAATCCACCACGAACGGTATTGATCTAGCGCAACAGCCATCTAGTGGTAGAATGGGTGAAAGCATGAAAATTAGTAGACACATTATCTGCGCACCAGAATAGACAACAGTTCTTAACTGCCATCAATCCGCGCATGCGCGGTAGGCAGCAATAACTCATGCATGCGCAGAAGGGTTTACCACAGTGCTTTCTGCCTGTTGCTTGGTTATTGTTAAGTGGATGGTGGCAAGGTTTATTGGTTGGTTTAAATGGTCGTGGACAGGGCGGTTGGGGAAAGGGGGGGGGGGGGGCAGCTAGTGGCTAATTTCAGATTTTCATGTTGGGGGTTTTTCATGTTGGGGATCTTCTGCATTTTTTTCAGTAAGCAGGTTTCATAAATGCAGAAAAGAAACTTGTTTTGCAGTAGACTCTTTAATACTGTTTGTGAAAGGATTTTTTTCTGTTGATAGCTTTGTATTCTAGAAATGAAATGGAGCAAAGAGGTGTTAAGCATCTTAAATCAGGCATGCAGCAAGCAAAGATGTTTTGGTTTTACGTGACATCGAACCATTATAACACACTTTTAGAGTCAAGATGAACATTTACTTCGGCACTGAACAGAGTGAATACAGAAGTGGATGTTGAACATGGTGCGAGAGAACAAAGACAGAATACAAAGCCAAAGAGAATGAACAAAGAACTGTCACTCAGCATCAGAGATCTCACAGAGTGGACATCGAACATGGTGTAAGAGAACAAAGACAGAATGCAAAGCCAAAAAGAATGATCAAAGAAGTGTCACTTTGCATCAGGGATGCTATGGCAGTGCGGAACATGGGTGGGCAATGCTAGCACAAGTCTGCAGAAAAATCTTCGTATGACGGCGGAGGCAGCATCCAATGCACGAAGTATGTGACTCAGGTGCATCATCATGGTCTCAAGCAGCGGACAGCTACACATGTGGTGGTGAGTTGACGGGGAACGCGGAGGTGGCAGCGGTGGTGGGTGAGGCATCAGTGGAGGTAGGTCAGCAGGGAGCGGCGGGGAGTGCCTCTGGGAGGAACCACATAGGCTTTACTCAATGAACAGAAACTGTACTAGCTTGTAGCAATTTTGAAGCATTGAGACGTCAAACTTTGTGATGTATGGGTGGTCTGCCCATGCTGCAGATTCGGTGACCAGTGCTGTTGCTGATTGCCGAGACCCGTGAAGGGTGGCACACGTGGAGGGGCAAGAGGGGGGGTCATGAGCGGCAGTGGTTGAATGACCTTGGTATGCCAGGATAGAATGTGCAGAGTGTTGACAGCAGGAGAAGACTGAGGATGCAGTGCAGTAGCCACTAAATTCTTTGGATCACAAGAAGTGAGAACATGAGTGTCTGTACCAGGCCAGAGTAAAGTGGGCGGGGCATATGCAGCAGACAACGACAAAGGGCATGGAGTGGTGGCCACGCGATGTAAAGGGTCCTGCGAAGCCAGAACAGGAGTGGCCAGCGTCAGCACGGAACTGGCAGCAGGGAAACTGCAGCTCGACACAGGGGCAAAGCAGAGTGAAGACACAGTAGGAGAGGGAGGTGGTGTCGAAAGAAATGGCTCCGCAGTGAGGCTGCGTAAGGTACTCTGTGCATGAGCCAATTCAGCAGAGGCAGTAGCAATGCGAGAGCATAACTCCGCATTATGTGTGCGGAGCCCATCGATCTGTTTGTGGACGTCTGGTAAATCGGAGATTCAGCTGTGGAAAGCGTAGCCGAGGAGGCAGAGAGTGGAGACATGCTAAGTTCGTTCGAGGACAGAATGGTACAACCAGATGCATGATGGAGCATACCACCCTGCAGGTCGGGCGAAAGTTGATAATGGTGTAGAAAGACTAACTTGAGCACAGGTTCGTCCACGTCAGAGATGTGGAAGGTCCAAGGAAACGTCAAGTTCAGTGGCAGACGAAGCGACATCTTGATGGAGCCGAGTAACGTGGTAGGAGATTGTGTTGCAGCGATCAAATTGAGATTAGGAGGAGGACGCATGTCGCGTGCATGCTTGGCCGGGATAATGCTAACGTTGGCACAGGTGTGGCTTCGGATGGTAGGCACCATGAAGAATCGTAGCAGGACATGGTGCCTAAGCGTGCCTGCCTGTCTCATCCATGATATATATATATTTGAAAAAATAACACAAATACACCTTTAAATATTTGTCCTTTAAAGTGTTTCAGATTGGGGTGTATATATCCACAACAACTTTTGAAGTGGTGGGCTGTGCTATTCTGTGGCTGAAACTCACCTGGAGCAAAACAAGTTTTCATTTGGCAAAAGAAGGCAGTCAGATGCATCCATGGAGTCAGAAATAACGAGTCTTGTAGACCATATTTCAAAAATCTAAAAATACTAACAGTTGCAGCCCTCTGTATACTAAGTTGTCTGATACACACAAAAGAAAACCAACACAGTCACAAACTACGACAATCTATCCATCACCATGATGCATGTATAAAACAGCAAATTGACATCCCAGTTGCTAGACTAAAGAAAACTCAAGATAGTCACAGGTACATGGGAGTAAAACTATTTAACATGTTGCCAACAGAGGCACATAATGTGTCACTGAATGAGTTTAAAAGTGTCACAAAGAAATGGCTTAGAGAAAAGGCTTTTTGTACAATAGAAGAGTTTATAATGTGCACTAAAGGTGATCTTAAGTACCAGTACTAATATAGTTTCACTTAGATTAAACTTATACATGTAAATATAATGCAAATACCTTGTGCAGCATCAAGGACAAATTTTTGTATCTTATTAGACAATAATGATCTACAATATATTACACCATTTCTGTTAGTTATGTAAACTGTATATGTACACAAATGACGACATCAATTGCATTTTTAATGCCTAAAGATGGATAATAAAATAATTAAATAATAAATAAATAAATAAATAAAAGACAGACTCTTAAAAGATTCCCCAGTCACCAAGGAACGTAATGTTACATCCAGCCTGCAATGTAACAGGGCATTTACCGGTATTTTATTCATGATCTAGGTTGATGTAATGACAAAATGTATAAACATATGATTTAATTCTTACTTTCGAGAATGTGAGACAGCCTCCATCATGACTCTGTCACACTTACTAATTTCATCTTCTATCATAGACTGCAGCTTCTTGAAACAGGCCATGTCCATCCTCATAAAGCTCTAAAATTCATGCAGATCCTCAAGCCTCAGTACTTTCATAAGCAGTGAATATAATCCCCTGGCTTTTCCCCTTCTTTTCAGTCAGGATCGATCTCAACAATGTCTGCCCTTTTGTTTTCATCGTTGTACTGCCCTAATTCAAAGATTTACTGTCACTACCAGTGCAATAGTTCCAAAAACAAGAAGGTCCTCCATGTGCAAAATGCTGTATAAATACATATACCTGTGTAACCAAGTGCCATAATATAAAACCAACTGTTGAGTCTGTAGTTCAGAAAAGTAGTAACCTATACAACATAATAAGAATTACTTAATAAATAATGATAAATATTTTCTTATGAAATAGGAACCATGAGTCACATAAATAATTCAAATGGGTGATGTTACAATATGTCACATGGTCCCCCTTGTGTTTTGTGCAGTACAACAAATGACTTTACAAGACATCGGACAGTTCCGTTTGCGTTTCACACATTATTGCTGTCTACTGTGCATGCACACCAGGTATATCCCACATGGATTGTGCAATAGATCTACATGAACCAGCCTTTAGTTAAAGATATGCATACTTGAGGTGCTGGTGCATAGGTCTACAGTTTAGACACATCGTGTAATACAGGCTTAATATTGATAGGTGAGATGTTGTGTTAAAATCATAATTAAATTAAAACCTCAAGTGCATGTGGTTTTCATCAGAGGCGTTTGACTTGTGTTAGTCCACCTATGTATATTGGGCTCATACTGCCCATTGCCATGCTGCCTGAAAGTGGTGCAGGCTACTAAAGTTGACTTTAACTGAGTGGGTCTGTAGCAAAACTTAAGAGTGTGCTGGTGATTGGGCTGTCTGAGTATGTTGTTAAAAGTTTTGCATTGTAGTCTTCTTTTGAAAACAAATTTATTTGCCCAGATTGCTATGTTAGTACAATTACTGGATTACTAGTTTCAGTAACATGTATTGTCATCCTTAGATCGATAAAACTAGACAGTGGTAGTTACATCATACAATGCTTACACCACTCTGTTACCGAGTGCTATACAATGTGCACTAGGTCTTAACCAACTTGTCTTTATACCATGATGCAGCAAGATGTTTTATGTATAAGTCTTGTTCATGCCATGCCTACTTAAAGTTGTATATACTTGATAACAGAACACCGGTCATGTCATTCTAATGCCTTGATATTTTTATGCATATTGTGTAGTCCTTATGTGATGAGTGGTGTAAGCATTGTTTGATGTAGCTACCACTGCCTGGTTTTGTGGATCTGAGGATGGCAAAACATATTGCTGAAACTAGTAATCTAGTAATTGTGTTAACATAGCAGTCTTGGCAAATTATTTTGTTTTCAAAAGAAGATTACTGTGCAAAATTATAGATTACCTCCTGTGCTGAATGATTGTGTCATGTAACCATAAAATTGGTAAAGTACACAGAATTCTACTAGTCACAGGAACATTATAGTGTTGTTCCATTTATTTTACAACTTAAGACTGTTCTTTTTAGGAAATTTGACCTTCCACAACTCTTTATTAATCAATTACCATTTTAGGAATCTTAAGTCCTTCTGAAGCATTTTTCTTATAGTTTTAACATTGGAAATTAATTACATAGGAATGAATCTTACTTTACGCTTCTGGGAATTAGTTATGCATGCAACCTCTTATCCAAAAAATTTGGATGACAGCCATGCTGTATATGTTGTAACTCAGTAAAAGACTTTGTGTCACTCATATTTTCATTCAGTGAATGAATGAATGAATGATCATAGGGAGGTCTGAACTTCCCAATTTTCATGAGTAATTGTCTGACTCTGCATTAATATATTCCACAGATTGTGCCAACTAAGGTTTTCCATACTGTTAAGAGAATGGTACAATTTTCCAATCAGTATGACAATATTCTCAGCAATGTGCATAATGTCAAACGCCATTGTACTATTGAGGTTGCCATCCAAACATTCACTTGCAGCTCCAATTATTATTGCATGATCCATAGTAAAATATTTTCCCAAAGAGCTTAAATCACAAGATCTATCCTTGTCCTCACTTGTGGTGGGTCTGTCCCATCCTGGGTTCTGAATGGTGTCCCCTTCCTTTTTAAACTTCCTTAAACTAACGTTCTCTCCTCCCTGATGAAGGAACTGTTCATTCTGAAAGCTCAAGGTAATGTGACACTTTTACTATTATGTGTCTATCAGCCTACTGAAGGTAAGTAACTATATACATTTTCTATGAGGGTCACTCCAAAAGAAATGCACACTGTTTTTGTAAAAATACAGTTTTCATTCTGCTTGTGTGAAAGTTTTACATCCTTCCCACTTGTTTTCAAACTTAGTTCAACCTGTTCCTGCGAGTGGTGCCATCACAGCCTGTCTTCAAGATGGCTGCTACACTTGACATTTTTCAGAAGCAACGTGATGTCATAGAATTCCTGTGCTGTGAAAACGAGACAGTGGGAAACATCAACAAGAGATTGAAAAAGATGTATGGAGATGCTACTGTTGATCACAGTGCAGTTAGTCAGTGGGCAAGCAGGTTACATGATGGAAGCAGGCAGAGCAATATTGAGGATTGTCCCCACAGTGGCAGGTCTTGTACTACACACACTCCAGACAATGTGCAGAGAGTTAATGAATTGGTGACTGCTGACAGACGCATCACAGTGAATGAATTGTCACACTATGTTGTGATCGGGGAAGGAAGTGTTTGCAGAATACTGAAAGTTTGTGCCAGGTGGGTTCCCAGGATGTTGACAGTGCCTCACAAAGAACCAAGAAAAACTATATGCAGCAAACTATTGGAACAGTACGAGAATAGTGGAGATGAATTTCTTGGAAGAATTATGACAGGCAATGAAACATGGCTCCATCATTTTTCACCAGGGATGAAGAGGCAATCAATGGAGTGACATCACACAAATTCACACAAGAAAAAAAAATTCATAACCACATCTTCTGCTGGAAAAGTTATGGCTATGGTGTTTTTGATTTCAAAGGACTTTTGCTTGTGGACATCACGCTAAGTGGAACCACCATAAATTCTGGTGCATATGTGATGACACTGAAGAAACTTCAAGCTCGACTGAGTTGTGTTCAACTACATCAGCAAAAGCAGGATGTTTTGCTGTTGCACGACAATGCGTGGCCACATGTCAGTCAAAAAACCATGGAAGCGATCACAAAACTCAGATGGACAATACCCAAACACCCACCTTACAGTCTTGACCTGGCTCCATGTGACTATCATCTCTTTGGGAAACTGAAAGACTCTCTTCATGGAACAAGGTTTGAAGATGATGACTCCTTTATGCACGCTGCCAAACAGTGGCTCCAACACGTTGGTCCAGTATTTTACCTTGCGGGTATACAGGCATTGGTTCCCAGTGGCGTAAGGCAGTTGAGAGGGATGGAAATTATGTGGAGAAAGGAAATTATTGTTCGTAAAGTATTATAATCAGCATGAACAGAAAGATGGTTAGTAAAACATAATTTTTTTAGTGTAAAATGTAAATATAAAAAGCGACTGGCAGTAGCAGTTTCACATTTACCATGAGAAGTAAGTTAAAAGTGACCACTAATGACTATAATAATCCACTTTTGCCCTTCCTTAACAGGAAATCATCAATCATACTGTATGAGGTATTAGATTCTTTCAAGACAGGACCATAACGGAGAAACTGAAATTAAATAAATCCTCTCATGCTCTCATTCTCTACCTCAACATGGTAATAATTATATGCAGTTCAAAGTATTGAGGAAACCTATTCATTGTCTTAAGATCGTCTTCTGGCATGCAGTAGTCTGTTCTTATTATCAGCTCAGTATTCTGTAACAAAGCAGAAAGTTGTTTTGAATAGATAAGTGAATTTAAAAAACCAAACTGTAGGATTGATTATAGTAAGTGGCATTATACTAATGTATCTTCTGGTTTGTTGCACCTCTTTAAGCTCTGCTTCATGCTAAGATCTGTCAAAGTTAATGTGTGGGTAAATGAATAAGCAAAAAAATAATGTAGTTTACCATGTGTTTGAAAAATAATAAAAAGATACTTTTATAGAGGAAAGTGCAGTACTGTGAAGGAAAAATGCAAATGATTTTATGTGACATGAAAAGCAGTTTATGACCTGTAAATGACTGTAAGTATGAGTTATTATGTATACATTGGTTGACCAAATTTTCTGGATGATGTAAGTTACGTACATAGACAAGGGGGAAGTTCTTGTCCGATTGTAACAGTGAAAGACTGTGGTTTCAGAAAAAAAATCACATCTCTCTAGTTAATTCATTTCATCCAACAATTTTTCAAGTGGCCAGGTTTCATCTCTGAAGTGTGAATGATAAGTCTGTAAAATACCCATGTAGAAGAACATCTTCCATAACCTATTTGATTGACTCAAAAAGGTTTCCTGTCACCAATTTCTTTAGATGTGGGACGACATGGAGAATTAACTAGTGGGACAGATATTCAAACAATTTGTCATTTAGAGTGTTTATTTCACCTGTTGTACTTTGATAATATGATATATGTGCTGGATTGCTCAGAATGGCAATCAATTCAGGGAACTTAGGCAGCTGTGTCTGAGTAAGGTTTTATAGTACAGAGGGTTCCTGAGTTGTAGGCTTGTCATCTCTACTTGTCCTATAGTACTATGAATGCTGGGCACGCTTCTGCAGCCACCATAAGATGTGACTTATGTGGTGGAGAAAGGGATTCTTAGTTTAACGGTATAAAATACTTTCCTCAACAACTTGTTGAATAGGAATGGAATGTTCACTCTTGTTGAGTCACTTGAGAATATCAGAATCCAATCTACAGAGAGAATATCGGAATATTCAGAAAAATATATGGTACCTTGAAATCTATGGAAAAGCTGTAATAACAGCCTTCTCAGTGAGACTGTGACAGCATAACAGACTGCTAAACTAACAAGAACAGAAACACCTGATAATAGCTGTGTCATCTCAGAATTTTACAAAACCTTAACTTACCTAACAGTTCAGATTCAGATTCTTTATTGGTCATTCAGCATTATTACATGCAATAGACTTCTTCAGTTCACTTAACCTATTAATTTTACAAAATAAATTTTTAAATATTTAATTTGATATTGGGCACTTCTAAAAATTCTTCTAATGAATAGACTGGATTAGTTACAAAAATTATGTACATTTTCTTTAAATAATTTGTCAGGCTTGATTGATGCATTCTTATACAATTTGTTAAATATTGTAATTTCCATTTGCTAATGACTATTGTTAGTTTTAGCTAATCTATTTTGTGGCAACAGCAGAGAAGTACAGGTTCTTGTATAGTAGTCATGCCTTTTATTTGTTACACTTAAACCAGGTAGTCCAGCAAGAATGTAGTTAATGCTGTCAAGAATATATAAATTAATAACTGTTAAAATTCTATATTTAATGAACAATGGTTTACAATGTGTTCTGTTATACTGTAATATAATCAGTGTTGATGTGTAAAAGCTACTGGAAGAGTGAGTTGCTATTGGTGTCATTAGAGTGAAAAATATAATGGGAAAATAAATTGAATATTAGAGAAAATGCAGCATTTGTATTAATTTTCAACAGACCTGTATTACTGTAGAACCAGAAATCTGAACACATTAAAACTCAACTGTTTATCTCAGGCATCCTGAGATGCTCCTAATGTCACTTCATCCACCTGTTTAATTCCATTTTGGGCATGACAAGATTCTAGTACTTGCCTTTTGTCCTAAAGTATCCAAATTTGGACAAAGTGAAGAAGGTGCAGCTGAATTAATTTTACTTACCTTTTCGATGTTGTCAAAGTTCTAACAATGTCTCGAGGCTGCTGCTTGTTCTTACACAAGCTTGTAAAAGTAGATTATGGTAGTAGGTTTAAGTTGACATTTGCCTCTAAATAAATAGGCTTGGCCCTCATGTCATTTTCCACCAGATGGTTTAATTGTAGATTCTGTTACACATTCACAGCTGTTAACAACATTCATATATATTAGTGATGATATCAACTTATAGAGAGACCTTTAAACACACTTGCTCATTTGTGCATCCTTGACAACCAGATGCTTTGTCTCCATTGATACATTAAACATCTTGTAAACCTCCAGGTTTAGGTTGGAATTGTTATTATTGTTTTAGTTTATATACTTTTTGAGGTAGGTTAATGTCATTTTAAAATTAGGAAGACGTGAAATGTACAGTTTGAGAATAACATGGACAGTAACTGTTGGTAATTATTTATGGGAATATGATGTTTATATTGTGCTGACAATGGTATAATTAATGTGATTTGGGCATGTTTTCCACTCTGATGGTCAAACAGGTGTTTTGTAGTTTTGTGTTTTTCTATGAATAGGTTACATCTGTTTTATGTTCCCTATAAGGATTTATGAATAATAAAAGTAATTTTGGAGTGAACAGTTTTGAGATCATACCATATTTTTAAATTCAGACTTAAAACACAATTTTCACATTTCAAATTTGGCTGTTTTGGGTTTGGGATAGAACTAACAAAAACAAGGAAGCATTTCAGTGTCTCTGTCTCCTAAGTTTTCAGATGACGGAGGTGTGCAGAGTATAATAGCTGTAGACATACAAGTTTCCAAAGTAAATTTAATTATTAATTTAACAATGTTGCACAGTTTGTAATTTTTGTCTTTTGGTCTATTACTGAAATTAACATGGCTGTTTCTATGTGTTAGTACTGAGTTTTGTATAAATGTAATATGCTTTTTGTCTGTTTCGAATTTTTTTTTCTTGCTAATTGTGTAGTTGCAAATTTGATTCTACTGTAAAATCTGTATTCCATTTCTTGTCTCTAGAACTTACAGGGTGTTTACAGATGTTATCTGTCAAAATATTGTGTGAACAATTTGAACAGATTGATATAATGAATTAGAAAGTTTTACTGAATCTACTGATACCATATCCATAACGTTGTATGCTTCAAATCATTGTGATTCATTAGCAGAACAGTTAGAAGGTGCAACAGGTCTACTCAAGAGACTGCTTACACCACACTTGTCCGTCCTATTCTGGAGTATTGCTGTATGGTATGGGATCCACATCAGGTGAAACTGACGGATAACTTCAAAAAAGTTCTATGAAGGGCAGCTCATTTTGTATTATCATGAAATAGGGGGGAGAGTTCCACAGACATGATACATGAACTGCAGTCGCAATAATTAAAACAAAGGCATTTCTTGTCATGACGGGATCTTCCCATGAAATTTAAATCACCAGTTTTCTCCTCCGATTGTGAAAAAATTCTTTGGCACCCACCTACATAGGGAGAAATGATCATCACGTTTTTCCTGCATGCCATTTGAAGTGATACGGTAGAGAGACAGCTTAAAGGTGGTTCACTGAACCCTCTGGCTGGCACTTTATTGTGAATAGTAGAGTAATCACGTAGAAGTAGATGTAGATGTAGATAAAGAAGGTAGTAAAAGTGGACTGTTACCTTACATAACCTTCCTGTTTCCAGTTAATTTTGAACTGCATTTAGTCAAGGGTTGAGGTATCGGCTAAAGCAGTGCCAATTTAGCTAAGTTCTCAATTTGCTTATTGAGCTGTCTTCTTCTCTGTCCAGCTACCTTGTCTTAAGTTAAGATGAGTCATCTTACAATATTATTTAATTATTTATCTTTAATACATAAAAGTTTCAAAGAAGTGACTGACAAGATAATTTAGTATATTCTTAATATTATTATTCTGAAATATTATATGTTCATGGACCAAGAGTCCAGAATTATTGTTTAGCTCTTTCATGACTCTTTATAGATAATTACACTAGACTGTCTTTTTCATACTTGAGTCAGTATTTCACTCATCCTTTTAACTAGTATAACTGTGTTTCATATTTGTGGAAAGAAAAGCACACAATCATTCCACTTACTAGTAGTGATGACGTGTATGGTTGAAGATGAGGAAACCTTTTTCTAATCTTCCAAATTATTTTCTGTAAACTCTTTGGATTACTTGTGCATTTAAAATATGTGTCTCTCTATATCTACATCTATATCTCTCTATATCTACATCTATATCTACATATGGAATATAATTAAATTCAATGTTTCTGATGGTAAACTGAACACATGTCTATAAAATAGCTAAAGACTACAATGGTATATACCTACATAAAATAACTACAATTACAAAAGTATGCATTTATGTAAGAAGTTTAGAAGGTACTTATTACATCAGACATGTGGGTGACAATGAGGTAATGTTTCTTGACACTCGCAGAGGACAATTTTCTCTTTATGTGACTTGGTACTGAAACGAACTTTTTTTCAAATACTACAGTTGCACTCTTACACTTATTGGTGGAC
The DNA here is from genome assembly GCF_021461385.2 of Schistocerca piceifrons. NCBI lineage: Eukaryota > Metazoa > Arthropoda > Insecta > Orthoptera > Acrididae > Schistocerca > Schistocerca piceifrons. The sequence goes on along the minus strand of NC_060139.1, from coordinate 1,018,983,356 downwards.
TGCGGTGTACAGTCCCTGTTGTACTTGTACATTTATTTGTGGATTGTAGAACACGGTTCCTGTCATACTCATACACTTATTTGTGGACTGCTGCATACAGTTCCTGTAGGTTGAGTGGCTGTGTGAACCACAGTCTGTCATAGCTCGCATGGTCTTGTTTTCATATGGTAGAGACATATGTAATGACATATGATGATTCTTTAGTTGTGTATTGTATTGTGTTTATGGAACCGGGGACCTAGAAACAATGGAGAGACTTCGTCCCGCCATAGCCCTCAGTGATTCACAACCCCACAACAGGCCACAGCAGTCCACCAACCTCACCGCCGCCCCACATTGAACCCAGGGTTATTGTGCGGTTTGGTCCCCAGTGGACGCCCCCCCCTCCCCCCCCCCCCCCCTTCTGCTCTTCTTACTTGTATTTTCATTCTTCTGTGGCTGGGATAGGGTGTGATCTCATAATATGTGAGTTGACTACATTGGATGTTCAAGGTGACCTGGGAGGAATAGGGGAACCAGCCCACATTTGCTGAGGCAGATGGAAACTGCCTTAAAAACCATCCACAGGCTGGCCAGGACACCAGACCTCGACACGGATCTGCCCAATGAATTCGTGCTAGGGACTGGCAAGCCTTCCCACTCGAGAAGCAGCATGTTAGACCCTGCAGCTAGCTGGGCAGGCTATTTTAGTTGTAGTGCAGCTGTAGAATATGGTACGAGCTTTGGTGACAGTGTTTTGTGTTAGACAATCTGTTAGATGTCTGTTTGTACAGACATCAGCATGACATCCATGGTAGTATTGTATTACCAGGGTCATTGCTTTGGTGACATAACAAATCATGGATTGCTAGAGATTTTGGTCCTCATTCTTGATGATTTGCCCATATTTCCACTGTATGAAGACCAGCAGCAATTCTATGCTGATGTTTACTGTTTGATGGTCAGAGTTCATACTATTGGCTGAGCATTAAATTGAAGTGTTATGGAGTTTTTGCATGGTATTTTAACATATTTGACTTTTGAGATCTCAGGAGAGGACTGTGGGAGGTGAATCTTCAAGCACAAGTCTTCTTTCTTCTCCCGCATGGCCTTTTCTTCTTTTCATTTAGCAGCTTCTGCTCTTCTTACTTGTATTTTCATTCTTCTGTGGCTGGGATAGGGTGTGATCTCATAATATGTGAGTTGACTACATTGGATGTTCAAGGTGACCTTGGTAATTCTTTGCTCAACATCATACCATTGTGTAGCACTCTTGTTCCTGTATCATTTTTCATTGTTTGTCAAAGACTGTTACCCTCCGGTGTGGCTCCTTTTTTGAAGTGAGGTTCCACACTGCTCGTCTGCTCGTTCTTGACTTTGTTCATGTTCATCCTGGCCCTTTTTGCTCCATTGCTTGTATTTTATTCCTCATAAACTATCATGTCATTTGGTACTCAACAAGAGTCATTGATGTCTCATCTTTTACTTGTGCTGTCTCTCTGATGTTCCATTCTGTTGTCCCACGATCCACCTCTGGCTCAATGTTTCAACAGCATTGTCCTGTTGCTTGTGTCTGCATCTCATATTTACATTGTTGTATACAAAGTTTATGTTTAATCTATGTAATAATCTAATTTCAAGTTACATGTCGCTCTGAAAAACAAAGACTGCCATAACAGGTTATAAGTAAAACTTGTTAAAATTACTGCATACCATTTAATGGTACCAGTTTCCTCATCTTCCTAGTTCATAGTTTATGACTGAAAAGTGTTTATGATGCATGGGTTCAGGGTTATATTTTGCATGGTGTTAGTATTTGTTTTGCTACTTGTAGTTAATTATTAGGTGTGCATGATCTAGAAGTTCTTAGTAACTCTTTGATCATGTCTCCTCTCCATCCCCCCCTGATTTTCACCCATCAGCTCTCCATCTGCATGTTTTTTCATCTGAAACAGAGTGTTTGCTGTTGCCTCTTCCTGGTATTTAAGTACAATTAGTTCTTTTTTCCTTCCTTAAGTCTAATCATCAAATTGAGTCACATTCCTGTATTTTTACTTATTACACTGGTTTTATCTACACTCCTGGAAATTGAAATAAGAACACCGTGAATTCATTGTCCCAGGAAGGGGAAACTTTATTGACACATTCCTGGGGTCAGATACATCACATGATCACACTGACAGAACCACAGGCACATAGACACAGGCAACAGAGCATGCACAATGTCGGCACTAGTACAGTGTATATCCACCTTTCGCAGCAATGCAGGTTGCTATTCTCCCATGGAGACGATCGTAGAGATGCTGGATGTAGTCCTGTGGAATGGCTTGCCATGCCATTTACACCTGGCGCCTCAGTTGGACCAGCGTTCGTGCTGGACGTGCAGATCGCATGAGACGACGCTTCATCCAGTCCCAAACATGCTCAATAGGGGACAGATCCGGAGATCTTGCTGGCCAGGGTAGTTGACTTACACCTTCTAGAGCACGTTGGGTGGCACGGGATACATGCAGACGTGCATTGTCCTGTTGGAACAGCAAGTTCCCTTGCCGGTCTAGGAATGGTAGAACGATGGGTTCGATGACGGTTTGGATGTACCGTGCACTATTCAGTGTCCCCTCGACGATCACCAGTGGTGTACGGCCAGTGTAGGAGATCGCTCCCCACACCATGATTCCGGGTGTTGACCCTGTGTGCCTCGGTCGTATGCAGTCCTGATTGTGGCACTCACCTGCACGGCGCCAAACACACATACGACCATCATTGGCACCAAGGCAGAAGCGACTCTCATCGCTGAAGACGACACGTCTGCATTCGTCCCTCCATTCACGCCTGTCGCGACACCACTGGAGGCGGGCTGCACGATGTTGGGGCGTGAGCGGAAGACGGCCTAACGGTGTGCGGGACCGTAGCCCAGCTTCATGGAGACGGTTGCGAATGGTCCTCGCCGATACCCCAGGAGCAACAGTGTCCCTAATTTGCTGGGAAGTGGCGGTGCGGTCCCCTACGGCACTGCGTGGGATCCTACGGTCTTGGCGTGCATCCGTGCGTCGCTGCGGTCCGGTCCCAGGTCGACGGGCACGTGCACCTTCCGCCGACCACTGGCGACAACATCGATGTACTGTGGAGACCTCATGCCCCACGTGTTGAGCAATTCGGCGGTACGTCCACCCGGCCTCCCGCATGCCCACTATATGCCCTCGCTCAAAGTCCATCAACTGCACATACGGTTCACATCCACGCTGTCACGGCATGCTACCAGTGTTAAAGACTGCGATGGAGCTCCGTATGCCATGGCAAACTGGCTGACACTGACGGCGGCGGTGCACAAATGCTGCGCAGCTAGCGCCATTCGACGGCCAACACCGCGGTTCCTGGTGTGTCCGCTGTGCCGTGCGTGTGATCATTGCTTGTACAGCCCTCTCGCAGTATCCGGAGCAAGTATGGTGGGTCTGACACACCGGTGTCAATGTGTTCTTTTTTCCATTTCCAGGAGTGTATTATCTGTGGTGTTATGTATTGTCTCTGGTTTTCTTTCTCAACTGCTGTTCCTGAATGAGTCCTCCTTAGTCTCCATCTCCCATCACATATGATAGTATTAACACTACTTTATTTTGTCCTAAGCACAACATTTCATTTGCAGTCCATCCTGCTCAACATATTAATAATAATTAAGGTCCTCACATTCTGATAAGTCCTATTAAGTATTGGAATCTCATATGCTTTGCTATGAGCCCATAATTATTTTACACCTTCTGTCACACATACAAAATATACTTCACATATTGATGAATGTGGCCTTTGGGCCCACAAACCTTATTTTGTATTATTATGACAACTCTGACTACCCTTTCATTCCGTGAGCTCTTGATTTTGGTCTCTTGGGCTTCGTTGGGTTACACATCCAATAAACCATTGACAGTACTCTTAACTCCCAATAGGTTGTTCTTATTCAAATCAGTTCTCCATTCTATGTATATAAATATCTAGCCTTGAAGCAGCATTACATTTCTTCACGAACCCATTCATTAAAAAAATATAATCCTGTTAAGATTATCTGCCTCCATTTTTCCAGCTCATTCTTTCGCAACTGTTTTAAAGTGCTATGGGCGACCTATTTTTGTAATGGTTGACAATCACATTGTTGTCTCCTATCCACAGTATATTATGGAATGTTATACCTTAAACTCATGCCCTTGTACCAGAATTTATTCTGTATTAACTTTAATATTCATAGCTTACATAACAATTCTTAATATGCCTTGAGGTGGCTTATATGATGCACTATCAATGACTTTTGTGTTGACCAGTTCTACTGCATTTGCATGAGCAATGCAACAGAGTTTGACTGGTCCCCTTTATGCAAAAAAGTATTTGCGGCACTCTTGTTTCAGCATATTCACCGGGCATTGTGTTTTGATTAGTACCTTCTGGCCTATTTTTAGAACAATTACATGTTGTGTCCCCAAGTGTTCCATCTTAGGGCCCTTACTTTTTATTGTGTATATCAATGATCTTTCGTCAGTAACATCACCAGATTCCAAGTTCATTTTGTTTGTAGATGATACAAACATTACAGTAAATAGTAAATCAAGTAGAGCCTTAGAAAGGTTGGTTAATGAAATTTCATGGAAATTAATAAATGGCTCTTAGCCAATTCTCTGTCACTAAAAATTGAAAAAATATACTACATGCAGTTCATAACTCGTAAAAGGTTTCCTGCCAGTGTATGCCTAAGATATGAGGACAAGCAGATAGAAGAAGTTGACAGTGTTAAGTTCTTGGAACTACAGCTTGATAATAGATTTAACTGGGAGGAGCTTACCACAGAACTGATGAAGCACCTACTCAAATTTCTATTTGCTATATGAATGTTGTCAGACACAGGCGAAATAAAAATAATTAAAAAAAAAGCTAGCGTACTATGCGTACTTTCATTCCATAAAGTCATACAAAAGTATTTTCAGGGGTAACTCATCACACCAAGCTGAAGTTTTCCGAGCCCAAAAATGCGCAGTTTGAGTTATTTGTGGTGTGAATTCAAGAACATCCTGCAGAGGACTGTTTAAGAAATTAGGGATACTAACTACTCCTTCCCAGTATATTTATCCCTTAATGAAATTTGTTATTAAATATATATCTTTTTTTCTAATCAACAGTTGAGTTCATGGAAGCAACACTAGAAATAAGATTAATTGTCACAAAGATTTAAAGTCACTTACTTTGTTTCAGAAAGGTGTCCAGTATTCAGCAATACATTTTCAATAATGTGCCAGCAGCCATAAAAAGTTAAACCAATAATAAAATTCATTTTGAAAGAGTCTAAAGTCTTTATTGGTGGCCAACTTCTTCTACTCCATTGATGAATTTCTCAGCATAATCCACTGACTTTTGTATGTTATTAGTAATATCACATAATGAGAATATCGTGTTCAGTCTCGACTTCTGTACAAATTTTGTGTAGTAATGCCATCATTATAAATAAAGGTTGTAAAATGATTTTTTACACTCATGTTCAGAAAAAAAGAATACCTTAAATGACTAGAGATAGGACATTAACAATATTATGAGAAGGAAAGCTGCTACTCACCATATAGTGGAGATGGTAAGTCACAGATAGGCACAACAAAAAGAGTTTCACTCATAAAGCTTTCGGCCAATGGCATTTGTCAACAATAGACACACAAACGCGCATAAACACACTCACACAAATGCAACTCACACACACGACTGCAGTCTCAGGCAACTGGAACCTGTTACTGAAGGGCCAGAGTTTCAAGTGTCCTCACTGACAGAATCCCTGCTTTCATTGATCAACATGTTTAGCCTATTATCTGGATTATACCCTCCTATATAAAAGATACCAACCATTTCCTCCGCCAACTCTCGGCAGTTCCTATTCCTTTACCACATGGTGCCCTGCTCGTCACTATTGATGGCACCTCCCTGTACACTAATATCCGTAGTGCCTTACCACTTTTGTGCACAATCTTTCCCAATGCCCAATGGACTACAAACCAACAACCCCCTTCCTAGTCGCCATGATAAACTATGTATATTCTCATCCACAATTACTTCTCCTTTCAAGGCATTAGCTACAAACAAATCCCGGGTACAGCTATGGGCAGCCCCATGGCACAATAATATGCCAACATATTCATCGGCCATCTAGAGGAAGCCTTCTTAAACACCCAGAAAACTAAACCCCTCACATGGTTCAGATTCATTGATGACATCTCTGCAATCAGGATCGAGGGTAAGGATGCCCTATCCACATTCCTCCAAAACCTCAACACCTCCTCCCCCATTCCCTTCACCTGGTCCGACTCAACCCAAGAAGACCTTCCTAGATGTTGAACTACACCTCAAAGATGGCTACATCAGTACCTTTGGCCATATCAAACCTGCTAATCACCAGCAATACCGCTACTTCGACAGCTTCCACCCATTCCATAGTTTGCAGACTTTAAATATCCTCCCAATCTTGTACTAAGACAAACCTCCCATGCCTTATCTTTCCAGTCACCCACCACCTCCCACTGTCCAGTGATGGAGGAGCTTTCCCCTTGCAACTCAGTACCACCCAGGACTGGAGCAACTGAATTAAATTCTCGCCCAGTGTTTTGACTACCTCTCGTTGCACCCTGAAATGAGAAATGCCCTGCACACTATCCTCCCCACCCCTCCCACAGTCGTATTCTGCCATCCACGAAACCAACACAATAAACTCGTCCATCCCTATACAACCACTGCTCCCAACCAACCCCTTACCTCATGTCTCATATCCCTGTAACAGGCCTAGATGCAAGACCTATCCCATACATCCCCACATCCCCACCAATTCCAGCCCGGACACAAATGTCACCTATCCCATCAAAGTAAGGCTACCTGTGAACCAATCATGTGAACTACGAGCTGTCTGCCTGCTTAGCTGGGTGGTAACATGTGTGCCTCTAATGTATTGGGCCCGCGTTCAATTCCCGGCTGGGCTGGAGATTTTCTTCGCTTGTGCACTGGGTGTTGTGTTGTCCTCAGTATCATTGCATCCTCCTCATCGGCCGCAAGTCACCCAATGTGGCACCGACTGAAATAATACTTACACTTTGTGGCTGGACCCAAATGGAACCTCCTGGCCAACGGTGCCATACAATCATTTCATTTCATTTTTTGTCTGCAAACCAAGCTGCAACCACTGTTCTGCATTTTATGTGGGCATGAAAACTAGCAAACTGTCTGCCTGCATGAATGGCCTGCGTGTGGCCATGTAACAATTAACCACACTGTTGCTGAGCATGCCGCCCAACACGACAGTCTTCATCTTAATGACTGGTTCACAGCATGTGCTATATGGTTCCTTCCCATCAACACCAGCTTTTCTGAATTGAACACTTGGGAACTCTCACTGCACTATATCCCACATTCCCATAACCTTGGTCTCAACCTTCATTAGTCATTGTCCTCACCTACCTAGCCCCTTCCCTGTTCCCACTCCAGCACTAATACACAGCCCTTTAGTCCACCAATGCACCCAGTCTTTTCACTTCTCTCCCTTTCTGCTTCACTCACCCCCCCCCCCTTCCCTCATATCTTTCCCCACCCATGTCTAACCTCCAGACTGCACATAGCTTCCCTACCCTCTCTCCATCTCATCACTGCATGCTCCCCAGCAGACTTCACCATCCCCCAGCTCTATCCTGCTATCCCTCTCCTTCACCGCCCCTGCCTTCTGGTTACCCCCACCCAGCTGCCTCTCCCATCGTGCACTGCTGCTGCTTCTCATAGTCTGGCTTCAACTGCCAGAGACTGTGTTCATGGGTGTGTGTGAGTTGCCTTGCATGAGTGTATGTCTGTAGTCTATTTTTGACAAAGGCATTGTTAGCCAAAAGCTTATTTTGTGGTAGTATCTTGTTGTTTCCTATATGCGACTCAGTGTGGTAAGTAGCAACTATCCTTTTCATAATATTGTTTTTTCTTGCAAACTGTGATGTGTGGAGTTCTGTTGTGTGTCAGAAAACAAGAGCTGTAACCATTACAAAAAGATCTGCCAGTTTTGAAGTTTACCAGTTGTGATTCCCAGCTTGACATACATAAACTTTATACTAATTTACTATAAAAATCTGACCACCTTATTTTGTGGTAGTATCTTGTTGTTTCCTATGTGCGACTCAGTGTGGTAAGTAGCACTATCCTTTTCATAATATTGTTTTTTCTTGCAAACTGTGATGTGTGGAGTTCTGTTGTGTGTCAGAAAACAAGAGCTGTAACCATTACAAAAAGATCTGCCAGTTTTGAAGTTTACCAGTTGTGATTACCAGCTTGACATACATAAACTTTATACTAATTTACTATAAAAATCTGACCACCACGATCACAGCCTGTGCCATATGGATCCTTCCCACCAAAACCAGCTTTATCCTACGTTCCTGTAACCCTCCTGGCCTCAACCTTTGTTAGTCACTATCATCACCCATCCAGCCTCTTCCCTGCTCCCATTTGAGCACTTCACAGTCATCATTCCACCGTCACACCCAGTGTTTCTATTTATCTCCTCTTCCACTACTCCCCACCCCTTCCCCACATCTACCCTGCCCTCCATGTAGCCTCCAGCACTTCAGTTTCCACCATCCCCACTATAGTATCCCTCCCCTTCCCCACTCCAACCTACTCCTTACCCCTACCCAGTTGCCACTCACATCATGCACTGATGCTGCTGCTTGCAGTGTGTTTCAGTTGCCTGTGACTGCAGTCCTGTATGCAAGTTACATTTGTGTGAGTGTGTGTGTGTGTGTGTGTGTGTTTGTGTGTGTGTGTGTGCGTGCGTGTTGTCTATTGTTGACGAAGGCCTTAATGGCCAAAAGCTTTAATTGTGAGAGCCTTTTTGTTGTGCCTGTCTATGACTCAGCATCTCAACTACAAGATGAGTAGCAACTTTCCTTTTCATAATATTGTTACATTTTGTTCTGGATTTTCCATTGTTTGATCATCAAGATGTTTTCCAGAAACAATAAATGTTCAAATAATTCTAGTTTAACTCAATTGTGTTTTGTAGCTTATTTAACAATCAGGATACAAGTCCAAAACCTTTTGGAGAGAGACGTCAAGACTAACACGCTTTGTATACTGGGACACAGTGAGCTGACAATTTTCTAGGAGCCCCATGTGGGGTTAAGAAGTGTACACGTATGTGGAAAACAGTACTCCATTTGAACTTATTGATATACTGAAGCAATGCGCTGAACAGTTCATTGAATGTCATGCAGGAGCAGTTGAACATAGTGAAACTACATTTTTAGGTATATTTATGTGTAAGTTCCTGAACTCTGATTCCAGAACATTTCTGTCCAATCTAGAGGGAGTTCCTAGTTCACTTTTTGGAGTGTGATGACTTAATTTTATAATTGACTGAGCAAGAAAAGGGTGTTGGAATATCTCCTAAATCATATCATGTGATGAAGACTGTATTCTTTCCAACTGGTGGCAGAAGAACAGTGGTACACATATGGACAAAATTTTTGTTCATTCTTCATTACTAGAGGGCATTCTGTACGTAAAAGAGTAAATGGCCTTTCAGACCATGACACACAAATTTTATTTAACAGTAAGAGAACAAGCCTGGCATAATGTTTATAGTGCTTATAGCATAGGCAATTACTATAATCCATTCCTCAACACATTCACCATGCTCTTTGGAAGTTGCTATCAACATTAAAAATGAGGTACAGGCACTAACAGGCCACCTTTATGACTTGACTAATGCAATAAGCATACCAGTACATTGAGGTGGGAATTATATTGAAACATTAACGGATAGTAACTGTTGTAACCCAATAACATCTTAAATTATTGCTTGAACAGTATAACCACTTGGTAGTGGAGGTAGAATACAATTAGCAGTACATAATTGGCTGTCAGAGCATTGTGCCCTGACTGACATATTAACTAGTTTCAACAGAAGGGTGCAGCTGACAGGCTGTGCATACAAATACTGCCATTAGCAGATCGGGTGGTCCCTAGTGGCCGAATAAAGCACAAACTTCACACATGAACTATGAAGTGGTACACACATAAAACTGGTAGTTACAGCAGTAACAGTTGTGTTGCAGTAGCCCATTAGAAACAGTACCATAAAGTGCTTAAAAATGTCATTAGGAAACCAAAAACCATGTGGTATGCAAGCAGAATAGCTAGTTCCTGGAATAAAATTAAAGCTATGTGTACCAGTCATGAAAGAAGCGTTTGGACAGCAAAATGGGGTATAGTGCATGAAGTCAATACGTAGTAAAAGTGTTTTTGTTAATGACTATTCAGATATACATTATGCGATCAAAAGTATCCTGACACCCCCCAAAACCATAGGTTTTTCATACAGGTGCATTGTGCTGCCACCTACTGCTAGGTACTCCATATCAGCAACCTCAGTAGTCATTAGATGTCTTGAGAGAGCAGAATGGGGCACTCCCCAGAACTCATGGACTTCAAACGTGGTCAGGTGATTGCGTGTCACTTGTGTCATACATCTGTACGTGAGATTTCCACACTTCAAAACGTCCCTAGGTCCACTGTTTCCAATGTGATAGTGAAGTGGAAATGTGAAGGGACATGTCCAGCACAAAAGCATACGGGCCGACCTCGTCTGTCGACCAACACAGACCACCGACAGTTGAAGAGGGCCGTAATGTGTAATAGGCAGACATCTATCCAGACTATCACAGAGGATCCACTGCAAGTACTATGCCAGTTGCATGGGAGGTGAGAAAAATTGGATTTCATGGTAGAGCTGTTGCTCATAAGTCACACATCACACCGGTAAATGCCAAATGACACCTCACTTGGTATAAGGAGGGTAAACATTGGACAACTGAACAGTGGAAAAATGCTGTGTGGAGTGAGAAATCATGGTGCACAATGTGGCGATTCGATGGCAGGGTGTGGGTATGGTGAATGTCCGATGAACGTCATCTGCCACCGTATGTAGTGCCAACAGTAAAATTTGGAGGTGGTGGTGTTATGGTGTGGTCGTGTTTTCCATGGAGGGGGCTTGCAGCCCTTGTTGTTTTGCATGGCGCTAACACAGTACAGGCCTACATTGATGTTTTAAACACCTTCTTGCTTCCCACTGTTGAACAGCAATTTGGGGATGGCGATTGGATCTTTCAACATGAGCGAGCACCTGTTCGTAATGCCCAGCCTGTGGTGGAGTCATTACATGACAATAACATCCCTGTAATGAACTGATCTGCACAGAGTCCTGACTTGAATCCTATAGAACACCTTTGGAATATTTTGGAATGCCGACTTTGTGCCAGGCCTCAGTGACCAACATTGATACCTCTTCTCAGTGCAGCACTCCGTGAAGAATCAGCTGCCATTCCCCAAGAAACCTTCCAGCACCTGATTGAATGTATGCCTGCAATAGTGGAAGTTGCCATCAAGGCTAAGGATGGGCCAACACCATGTTGAATTCCAGCATTACCTATGGAGGGTGCCACGAACTTGTAAGTCATTTTGAGCTAGGTGTCAAGATACTTTTGATCACATAGTGTATGTACTGTATTTAACAATCACTTTCTGAATATAACTGGTAAATTAAATGAAAACTTAGTTTCTACAAGAAATCATATAACTGTCGTAGAAAATACTTTCCAAGACTGCCTCCTAAAATACACCTCTGTGATACTGACAAGGGGGGACGTTGAGTCAATAATTAAAATGCTGAAGACTAAATACTCTCATGGATATGATGAGGTATCTAGTGGGTTACTAAAGCAAAGTATTGCAAATATTAGCCCATGGTTTTCCAAAGTAGGTGTCTCAACACCCCAGGGTCTCAAATGATATTAACTTCAGAACGTAAAAAAAATGAAAACCTCATGCTGAAATATTTCCAGAATGAAATTTTCACTCTGCAACAGAGTGTGCGATCATATGAAACTTACTGGCAGATTAAATCTGTGTGCCGGACTGAGACTCAAACTCAGGACGTTTTCCTTTTGAGGGCAAGTGATCTACCAGCTGAGCTACTCAAGCACGACTCACACCCCATCCTCACACCTTTACTTCTGCCAGTAACTCATTTCCTACCTTCCAAACTTCACATCACAGGAGAGCTTCTGTGAAGTTTGGAAGGTAGGAGAGACAAGATATTGGCATGAGTTGTGCTTGGGTAGCTAACATGGTAGAGCACTTGCCCATGAAAGGTAAAGGTCCTGAGTTCAAGTCTTGGTCTGGCACACAGTTTAATCGGCCAGGAAGTTTCATGGTGAAATAGTTCAAAACATCTCTGTCTTCAGTCAGTGTAACCATAGACCACATGTTAAATGAGTGACAATATGTTGAATTCCACTATTTTCAGCTGAAACATCCAGTTATGGCACCAACATGTGTCTCTTCTGTTGCTGTGTGTTTGCACACTCTGTCAGTCTGTGTCTTAAGGAGCTCTTTTACTGGTAATAAATTGTGTCTCTGTTACTTTTGCAATGTGTCATTATTTTAATTTATTAAATTTGGTTTAATGTACAGAAGTTTTCAGGAATGGATGAATTTATTGTCAGAAATAGGCAATTGACAAATTATGAAATATTCGACACAGAGCACTTCAAACAATGTATCTGAAACATCAGTAGATGCACAACGATAATCAAATAGTGTGTCTGAAACCTCTGTTTGTTCTGGATCATCATTCAGTAGCATGAATACCACAGTGAAGTTGTCTGATGAAGACTACTTAAAAAGGGGGTTCATTCAGTATGGATGTGAAGGATTCCTTATGCCAGAGTGTGTGATATGTGGAGAAAAACCTTCTAATGGAAGTGTGGTGCCAAATAAATTGCTGTGCCACATTTCAACAAAACACACACATTTAAAAGGAAAAATTTTTACTGTTTCAAAGAAATTCTAACAAGAATCAGCAAAGTTCTTCGTTTACTAAGAAATTAAAGAGCTGTGATAAAGCTCCGGAAGCTAGTTATCTTGTAGCTGTGAGTATGGGAAAAGTACATTTCTTCATGTAGTTGCAGAGAAAGTCATCAGTCCAGCTTGTTATAGCAAAAATAATGTTTGGTCCGGAGTGATTTAAAGACATATTCAGGATATGTCTGAGAACATTGATCATTCTGTTAAAACTCGAATTGGTGAAACAAATGTAATGTGTAAAATTTGAGTGGATGAATCTACCAATGTATGAGGCCTAACTCAGTTCATTTCTTTTATTCATTCCATTGATGAGAAAAACAATATCTCTATTGCAAGGAAGTTTCCTTATCTACCAAAGACGAAGATGTTTTTCAAGTAATCAATGGATATGTGGAGACAATGAATTTGTCGTGGAAGAATTGTGTTGACATATGCACAGGGAGGGCCTTTCAAGTCAAGACTTTTCACTCTATCATTTACGAGACTATGAACACAGCATTGTAATACAAGAGTCCACCAGCTACCTGAAGGGAGAATACTTAGTCATTTGTATGAACTTACAGATGCAATGCTGTAGTTAATTGAGCAAAAAAACAAACCGAGTTTATAGGCACATTAGAAGATGAGCTCTGGACCACAAAGGTAGCTTTCCTTTCTGAGTTTTTTTTAAATACTTGATAAAACAAGTGCTAGTCTACACAGTAAGGGTACAAACCTCCTTACTGTCACAGACAAAATTGCAACCTTAAAAGATAAAGTAGAGGTATCACTGAGAAAGCAATTTTTTAATGTTTTCATTGGCATCTAAATGTGCTCTTGGTAATGAAATTCAGCCATTGATTTGTAACCATCTAGTACAATTGAAAATGAAGCTGGATGGATATTTCCCAACACTAGATATAAAGAGTTTCCAGCCTACTTGTGAACATCAACTTGTTGAAGAAGAGGAATTAGCAGACCAGAAGAACAATTGAGACTTTAAAAGAGCTTCTGGATTTCTATTCAGCAAGATTATCTTCACATAAGTAAAACAGCACTCATCATTTTGCTACAGTCCCCTACAACATGTTCATGTGAAAGTACATTTTCTGTTATACACTTTATTGTGGAAGTTTGAGAAAGTTAGATGGGAATTGTGTGAGAATGTCTTCCACACAGGACGTAACATAAGACAGGTTTTGTAATGCGTGTCACACCCTGATGAGTCATTGAATTCATAATAGTATTAAAAAGTCTTGTATCTATGAAAAGGTGTTTAATAAATAATTATACTGTACTTAGAAAAGACATATAAATTAATATTTCTTTAAAATATTGTTTGTTACAATAGAATCTGGTTTATTAGCTGATACTAATAAAAGGGTGGCTTGTGGATGTATGTACTAGAAGGTGTCACATTAGTGAATGTTTGGAAAGCTCTGGCATAGTCGCATTCATAATTTTTTACTTTTGGAATGGTAAGTTTCCTGAACAATTCAAGTATTCAGTAATGAAAGACGTAATGTAAACAGTTTGAGACCAATGCCATTGCTTTCTTTCTTCTTCTTCTTCTCACCCACCACCCCCATCCTCTTGTTGGTTCCAATCAGTCACAAAATGAAAATGACAGTGATAATCAAGAGAGTTTTCTTTGCAATATTTAGCTACACGTTCCATCTAGTTCCATACAAAGCCAGGGCTCCAAGTTAGGCATTTGTCATAGTATCGTACCAACTTTCCAATACCCTCATCACAGAAGGCTACCTGTACTCTCAGTGACTTCTCTGCACTGGTATGCAGCCTATTGTCTACGCCAAAAAGCTGCCCTCCTAGCCAGCATTTCATGTGAGCAAAGAGGTGAAAGTAGAAGGGAGCCAAGACCGGATTGTAAGTAGGGTGATCAAACAGTTCCCATTGAAAATGTGACAGTAGCATCTTTGTTGCAGCTGCAGTATGCAGTGAATGAAGAAGAACAATGTCTGGTGACAGCATTCCTCTTCACTTGTTCTGAATTGCCCTTCATACAAGTTGAACAGTCTGTTCTCCATCATGGTTGTGCAAGAGAAAAGTTAAGGTGTTTCCCATTCACTGGGATAGTTGGACTGCATCTTGAGAAACCATCTCACAGGTTTCATGGTACTGAAGGCTCTCACTCACAATGGCACAGAGAGCTAACATTGAAATTTCTGAAAACTGATTTCTCAATACAGAACCTGCAAACTGAAAATTTTCTCAAGTCACCTGATTCACTGATTGAATGTGATCGTGGTTGACATTTGCATCCTTCCCTGACCTCCTGCATCATGTATATCTGTACGTCTTGCTACAAAGTTCACGAAGTTCCTGCACCATTACCACAAAAAAGTGGTTCAAATGGCTCTGAGCACTATGGGACTTATCTTCTGAGGTCATCAGTCCCCTAGAACTTAGAACTACTTAAACCTAACTAACCTAATGACATCACACACATCCACGCCCAAGGCAGGATTCAAACCTGAGACCGTATTGGTCACGCAGTTCCAGACTGTAGCTCCTAGAATCACTCGACCACTCCGGCCGGCACCATTACCACACTTTGCTGTTACTCACAAAAATTTCACCATGCACATTACTCATTTGTCAGTAACTTTTGGCTGCTTTTTACTTCTCAGCTTGAAGAAGTTGAATGATAGCACACAGTTTGCAATTGGTGGTAAATAACTGGAAAATAAATTGATGCTAAACACAGTGTGGTGTTGTGCATCATAGATACCACACCAGGCATAATGCATCAAGAAGTTGGCAGTAAACCATGTGGTGGCCTTGCCAGTCTGCAGCTAGCTTGAAGCCACACCTCCTACTGTACACATGAGCAGTGCCTTCACTGAGATGGCTTAAGGGTGATGCAACATCTGTCTCGTGCAGTTTGGCAGTGGAGTTGCTTCAGTGCAAGAACTTACAATGTGACCCAGCCTGACAACTGAAAATTCTACAAGATAGAAGTAACCCAGAAAAACATCAGATCACATTTCAAGGTCAGTGCTTACCCACTGCACATCCTAGCACACCTCATGGATTGACTTTAAATTTCAAGCGTCTCCGTATTTCTTTCAAACACCATAATATTCTGTGATGCAGCTCTGGCACAACGAAAGTAATGAAATTTTTCATATGCTTCTAATTTCTTCCAAATTTTAAAAACACTTCCTACCATACTGTATAACTAACACCCGCAATATCAGTGCACAGTGACTGAAGCTGATTTATAAATAAAAGCATAGTATTTCTGGAAGACAAGGGTATTTTTTAATTGATCTGTAGTATGCAAAAGGGAGTTTTATCATAAAATAAGTACTTTTATAAGTACTGTAGAATGCCCATTATAATCAACTTGATACACTGATGATAGGTAAGTGATAAGACACACCCTATAAGATTTACTGACGTCTGAAAGCAATTTGCATCTGTGGCAAATAAACATGGTCTGAACACAGCTCTGAAAATGAACTCATGTAAAAGATTAGAGTTTTCCATGTTGTATATGTGCCTATAGATCACAGAGCTTTACTCCTTTCATTATTTATATTCCAGTAAGGACTGTCCATTGCCACACTTACTAGAGAAAACAAGTAATTGCAATCAGTTATTGCCATAGAAAGACAGAAAGTGATGTGTTGAACCATTTATGTTCATCGTATCCCCAAATAATGTCCCCCTCAATATCTCCTGTGATCCATAGTATGGAACAATGTATTATAAGGTAGTAATACCATAGCTCCAATATTTATGTCTTGTTAGTGGTGTTCCAAAATTAATAACGCTACAGAAAGCTCACAAATTAATTTTATTGTGTTTCGGTCTGATCATTCTCTCCAGTATACGCCATATGTTGGAAATATCATTAGAGAAGCTATTTGAAGTAACCATTACTCTGAAAATATAATATTCTTGAATGCCCTTTTGCATATTTATTTTTCATACAACAACTCTTAAACAGATTAATTCAGAAGATATCAGCAGTCGAAGAATGGAAACTCCAGCTTGGAATATCAACAATTTAAGGAAAAAATAGATTGCTACTCACTGTAAAAAGACATGTTGTGTTGCAGACAGGCATGACTAAAAGACACTTGCACATTATCTTTTGGCCAAAGCCTTTATCAGAAAAGGAAACACATACACTTCAGTCACAGAATCAAACACACCTCACATGCTCATGACTGCCATCTCTGACAGCTTTTCTGATGAAGGCTTTGGCCAAAAGCTAATGTGTAAGTGTCTTTTTGTTATGTCTGTCTGCAACTCAACATATCATCCTTACAGTGAGTAGCAATCTATCTTTTCCTTATACTGTTGTTAGTATTCACAGTGAACCTCTTATTAGGTGACATCCTCCCCACCCACCCCTACTCTCTGAATACTTTCATTCCAAATTATAATACACAAAGTACCTAATTCATTTTAGCAATCTTAGCAATAATGGAAATTCCTGGGTGGAAAAATTTATAATCTGACTATTAAAAACTGTTGTTTAGGCAATGGAGGTAGGGAGGTGGTAGGGAATGATGCATGAGGGAAGGAGGGGATAGTGCAAGTTGAGAATGGGACAGGAACTGTGGAAAGGTAGTGAAGGAATGAGCAGTGTCTTGAATGTAAGATGGGAGGCATTGGCCAACAAAGTCAGAGGCTTACACTGTGGGAGTGATGTACCCAGCCACAAGTGGATGACCAGTGGGGAGACATGTGAGGTTGAGTTTGTTGAGTAGATAAAATGTAGGAGTGCAGGGATTTTCTGGTGTGAGGAGGGAGAAGGACTGAGGTGTCAGGTTTTGGGATGGGCCTAAGGCTGCTGAGTGGTCCTGTTGAACTCCTGGGATGCAATCACAAATCCTCCCTCACCTCCCACACTGCCATTGTTCTCTCCCTCCCCACTTTTACACCCCCTCACTTTCTCCTCCCCATCTATCTCTTCATCGTCACCACCTCCTACTGTAGTCCAGTCACAGGCATCTCCTACCCAATAAAAGGAAAGACCACATGTGAAAGCAGTTATGTGTTATGACAGCTTTGCTGCAGGTACTGTAATGCATACTATGTGAGCATGACAAAGTTATCTGTGCAGTTGCTAGTTTAATTTTAAAATTTCTTCTGTGTTTGAGTGCTTTCTAGGCACAGTCTTCTACTTTAATATCAGTGTACTGTGAAGTACCACCACTTGTGTCAAACCTTGTATCGTATAAGCTTTTGCTTATTTATTTTAGTTAGAACAGCTCAGTGTCAGTAGACCATCAGTGAGACAGCTCCTTACATTCCTGAATATATCAGGAGAGTACACCATTAGCTTGTGAATTATGAGCTTCAGACAGGAACAACTTATTTTCAATCATCTTTGTGGTTACTGGCTATAGTATGTTTCTGCCATCTTTAATATGGATAGGAACTATGACTGCTGTGTTCAGATGCAAGCTGAGCTGGTGTCCCTTCACTCACAGCTCAAGACAGTATTAGTTCCAGTCACACAGTTTGAGGCTGTTGCCAATGAGCATCACTGTGAGAGGGGACAGATATTGGAATCTGAAGGAAGTCCCATGTGTCCCATCAGTTTGGCCACCCTGGGCATTGCCCACTCTGAGGTCAAGTGGAAGGTCATTCAAAGGTGTGGCAGGCAACAAGAAACTTTCCAGAAGGCCAAATGGAAGGCCTCCCTGGTTTGTCTGATGAACAGATTTCAGGTGCTATTTGTGGCTGACGGAGACCCTGAGGCAGGTGGAGTCAGTTGCCCTGTTCTAAAGGAAACCTCTTGGCCTGTGTGGTCTGGGCATTTGCAGAGGGTGGTATTACTGGTAGCTGGGAGCTCCAACTTCATGGGTGCATAATAGCTCTCTTTAGTGGATATCCTTGCCAAGGAGGGGAAGGAATAAGTGTGCACTCTGTGTTCATACCTAGAGAAGTCATTGCTGATGTGAAAAGGCTGCTTCTGGATGCTATGAAGAGCACAGGGTGCAGCCAATTGTAGACGATAGCTCATGTTAGGTGGATGGTGGCTCGTGTTGGTACTAGCAATGTGTGTCACTTTGGATCAGAAGATATTGTCCCTGGTTTCAGGCACCTAGTTGAAGTGGTAAAGACTGCCAGTTTTGCTTAGAAGATGAAGGCAGAGTTCGCCATCTGTAGCATAGTTGACAAAACTGACAGTGTTCCTTTTGTGCACAGCTGAGTGGAGGGTATGAATCACAGGCTCAGACAGTTCTGCATCTGTGTAGGCTTTAGATTCTTTGACTTGTGCTGTAGAGTGGTAGGTTTCCGGGTTCTGCTTAATAGCTCAGGAGCCAATACATAGAGGAAGTGGCTACATGGATAGTGGGGGCTGTGTGAAGGGGACTAGGTGGTCTTAAGATTAGTGACTCAGGAAAACTTCGGGAAGTGCATCAGTCTAAAATGGTCCAGGGCAAATGCAGGAAGGTAGACCTAGCAAATTAGTATTGTAGTAGTAAATTGTTGTAGCTGTGTTGTGAAAGAACCAGAGCTCCAAGCACTAATAGAAAGCACTGAAGCCCAAATCATTACAGGCATAGAAAAGTGGCATAGAAAAGTTGGAAATAAATTCAGCTGAAATTTTTGCAAAGGACTTAACCTTTTCCAGAAAGGATAGATTAAAAACAGTTGATGGTGATGTGTTTATTTCTGTCAGAAGTTGTTTACTTTGTGTGCCTTTGAAGTAGATAGTTCCTGTGAGTTTGTATAGGTAGAGGTTATACTTGACAACCAGAATATGTTAATAATTGGTTCCACTGGCCCCAGACTCGGAGGGTACAGTTGCAGAACAGCTCAAAGAAGACCTGAGTCTTATTTCATATCAGTACCCCACTCATAGTTCGTGTGACTTCAATCTACCCTCGATACATTGAGGAAAATACATGGTTATAAAGTTGATGCTGGGCATAAAATATCACTCAAAATGATACTGAATGCTTTCTCAGAGTATTATTTTGATCAGTTAGTTCAGGAGCCCATTTCCAGTGTAAATAGTTGTGAAAACATACTTGACCTCTTAGCAACAAATAATCCTGAATGTAGAGGAAGGATCATGACAGATACAGTGATTAGTGACCACAAGGCTGTTGTAGTGAGACTGAATACTTAAACTTCTAAACTTAGCAAAAATAAATGCAAAATACATCTATTTAAAAAGCAGGATAAAATTTCACTTGGCATCTTTGTAAGAGACATTCTCCATTTCTTTCAGTCTGACTTTGTATGCGTGGATCAGATGTGGTTTAAATTCAAAGCAATAGCATTGCCAGCAATTGAGGGATATGTACTAAACAAATTAATAGGAGATGGTACTGATCCCCCATGGTACATGAAACAGACCAGAATACTATTGCAGAAGCAACAAAAAGAGCATGCAAAATTTAAAAGAATGTCTGACCCCCAAGACTGGTGAAGATTTACAGAAGCTTGAAATCCAGCTCAAACTGCAATTTGAGGTGCTTTTAATAGTTTTCACAGCAAAGCTCTGTCTTGAAACCTCACAGTAAACCCACAGAGATTCTGGTCATATGTGAAGTACATCACTGGCAAGACACAATCAATACTTTCACTGTATGATAACAATGGTTATGTTAATGATGACAGTGCCACTACACCAGAGTTACTAAACACAACAATGGAAAGTTGCACAAGTCGCTCCAATACTCAAAAGGAAATAGGTGTAATCCACTGCATTACAGGCCCACATCACTAATGGTGATTTGATGTAGAATTTTGGAATATGTGCTGTGTCCATAAACTGGAACAATCACATAGCTAATGTTGTAGGGAAAGCAAACTGAAGACTGTGATTTAATGGCAGACTGCTTCAAGAATGGAGCAGGTCCAGCTGGTTTTGCATTATCACAAAATAGGGGAGAGAGTGCCACAGATATGATATGCAAATGAGGTGGCAATCAGTAAAATGAAGAAAACTAAAGTGCTTTCCATAGTGACAGGATCTTCTCACGAAAATTAAGTCACTAAGCTTTGTCCTCTGAGTGTGAAAATATTTTGTTGACAGTCAGCTATGTGGAGAGAACTGATCGTAATAATAAAATAAGAGAAATTAGAGTTCTCATGGTAAAACTTAAGTGTTTGTTTTTCCTATGTGCTGTTTGAGAGTGGAATGTTAGAGAAATATCTTGAAGATGGTTCGATTAACTCTACACCAGGCACTTAATTGTGAATTGTCAAGTAATCATGTAGAGGTAGATGCTTCATGGCATGAACTGTTTGGACACTCCCTTCCAGCACAAGTTTCTCTGAACTTCACAAGTGGGAACTGTCTCTTCAGCTTGCCTGCACTTCTGCAATCCCTCTGACGTAAACCTCCTCTAACCTGTTTCTCTCTGCCTTGCCTTATCTTTTCCCTCCTCTTTCTGTCTACACCAGTCCTTCCCCATGTACTGCTTTCTCCCACCATTCTTTCTCTCTTCCTCCTCCCCCCCCCCATGTGGGCATCTCTCTCTCTCTCTCTCTCTCTCTCTCTCTCTCTCCCTCCCTCTATCCTCTCTCTCTCTCTCTCTCTCTCTCTCTCTCTCTCTCTCTCTCTCTACCCTCCTCCTTCTCTCCACTACTTTCTCCCAGTTTGCACCCCTCCCTTCTTTCTGTCTCATACATGCTCTATCTTCTGTCACTTTGTGTAGCCACCGAGTCATCTATGGAAAGACTTGTCTCACACTACACTGCTACCCCCTTCTTGCCTTGTTTGTTGTTCCTAAACCCATTCTACCTGCATCTGCTCAGGCAACTGTTTTCAATAATCAATAATATGTCTTGCTATTAGTGCAGAAGTGTGCATCTGGATGTCTGTGTGGATGTGTGTACATTTACTATGAAAAGAGCAAGAGCTGGAAAGCTAGTGGGGTGTGAATACTGTTTTCTGTTACATGTTCTGTGCTAGGTAAGTGGTTGCCTTTCCCTTATTTTATGTATACATGCTATTTTACAATAAAAATTATTGTAGTATCAGCTTTATCATTTTTCTTCTTTTTATATTAAAAAAGAAAAGAAAGAGGACAGAACACTATTAGAATGCATGACTGTCTGCAGAAATTTATCTGAGAAATCACTTGTTTCTAAAATCGGCATTTACTTTACTGATTAATTGACTTTCAAAACATATCAGGACCAAGAAATTACATTTGACAGAAAGTAAACAAAATTTATGCTGAAACTTCTTGCAAGAATAAAACTGTGTTTTGTATTGAGACTTGAAAATGGGACATTCATTTTGAAAACTTTGAAACAGTTATCCACACAGTACATTTATGGTAGGTTACTTTGGTATCTATACAGTAAACATACCTCAATAGTATCTACATGCACATCTAAATCTATATTCTGCGAACCACTGTGAAGTGCTTGGGAGAGTGTACATCCCATTGTAACAATTATTAGGGTTTCTTCCTACTCCATTCACATAAGGAGCACAGGAAGATTGATTGTTTGAATGCCTCTGTGCTTGCTATAATTATTCTAACCTTATTTTCACAATCCCCGTGTGAGCAATATGTAAGGAGTTGTTGTATATTCCTAGAGTCATCATTTAAAGCCAGTTCCTGAAATTTTGATTGTAGACTTTCTCAGGAGAGTTTATGTATATCTTCAAGAGCCTGCCAGTTCAGTTTCTTCAGTATCTCTTTGAGACTCTCCCAACAAACCTGTTCATGCTGCCCTACTCTGTATACATTCAAAATCCCTTGTTATTTCTATTTGGTGGGATCTCACTCCCCTGAACAATATTCTAGAACCAGTTGCATGAGTAATTTGCAAGCAATCTTCTTTGTAGACTGACTGCACTTTCCCAATATTCCACCAATAGACTAAAATCTACCACATGCCTTACCCATGACTGAGCCTATGTGATCATTCCATTCAATATACAAAGTGTTTCAAAATGTTCAAATGTGTGTGAAATCTTATGGGACTTAATTGCTAAGGTCATCAGTCCCTAAGCTTATACACTACTTAACCTAAATTATCCTAAAGACAAACACACACACCCATGCCCAAGGGAGGACTTGAACCTCTGCCGGGACCAGCCCAAAGTGTTTCACCCACGTACTGGTATGAGTTGGCTGATTAAGCAGTGACTCAGTGATATTATAGTCATAGGATACTACATTTCTTCTTTTTTTGAAGTGCACAATTGTACATTTCTGAACATTTAAAGAAATTTGCCAATCTTTGCACCACTTTGAAATCTTATCAATAACTGACTGAATATTTATGCAGCTTCTTTCAGATAGTACTTCACTATAGGTAACTGCATCATCTGCAAATAGCCTGAGGTTATTATTAATATTATCTGCAAGATCTTTAATACACAACACAAACATCAAGGCTCCCAAACACTTCCCTAGGGCACACCTGAAGTTACTTCCACATCTGACAATGACTGTCCATCCAAGATAACATGTTGTGTCCTCCCAACTAAAAAGTTTAATCCAGTCATAAATTTCACTTGATACCCTGTATGACCATAGTTTTGACAATAAGTATAGGTGTTGTAGTGAGTCAAATGCTTTTCAGAAATCAAGAAATACTGCATGTACCTGACTGCCTTGATACAAAGCTTTCAGGATATCATGCGAGAAAAGTGCAAGTTGGGTTTCACATAACCAATGTTTTCAGAATCTGTGCTGGCTGTCATTCTGTTTGAGATACCTCACCATGTTTGAGCTCAGAATGTATTGTAAGTTTCTACAACAAATTGATGTCAAGGATATTGGACATTAGTTTTGTGGCTCACTTCTACTGCTCTTCTTGTAGATAGATGTGACATGTTGCTCTTCAGGAACTGCGCACAGTTTTTTGTTCAAGGGATCTATCATTGCTTATAGTTAGAAGAGGGGCTAACTAAGCTTCAAATTCAATATGGAATCTGATAGGGATTCTATTGGGCCGTGCAGCTTTGTTCAATTTTAACAATTTCAGCTGTTTGGCAGCATTGCTGACACTAATACTTTTTACTGGTGTGAGGATTAAATTGGGGCCATTCTATTGGGTTTTCCTTTCTAAAGAAAAATTTGACGATGTAATTAAGCATTTGAGCTTCTGCTTCATAAATCTCAATTTCAGTCCTTGTCTCATTTGCTAGGGACCGGACACTAACTTTGGTGCCACTAAAAGCCTTTACATAAGACCAGAATTTTTGTCAGTTTTGTGAAAATAATTTGACAGTATTCTGCTATGGTAATCATTGAAGATTCCATATGTTGCTCTCTTGACAGACAAATATGTTTCATTCAGCACCTGTCTGTCTGTAGGCCTAAGCTTTATTTTACATCTGTTATGCAGTAAGCTCTGTTTCTTTACAGTGATTGTCTACCATAGTATATGCAAAGTGCATCATTTTACATTATTATTATGAACATGGGTACCATTTCTTTATCCCATGATGCCAAATGAGATATGAAATATCACAAGATAATGTTCACAAAATACTTATTTTACCTACTCCAATGATATTAAGTTGACAACTGAAAATTCAAAAGCTAAAAATAAAAAAAGTAAGAATGATTGACAAAAACCTGTCACATTCAACAAAAATAACCAATCAAGAAAGCCCCTCAAAAATGAAGGAACTAGACATAAACTTTAAAAACCACTTATTTTTCTTTGATGACATCCATAATAGTTTGCTTGCTTAAAAAAGTTCACATCTGATCATATTAGCAGATATACTGCATTACTTTTATGTTTTCTGTTTTGTTGAGTGTAGTAACTGAAGTGGGACAAAATGTGTTTTGAAAGCCGCAGTTTCTGGGTTGTTTGGATATAGTGTAAAACAGAGCTAGTATAAGTCAATATGAATGAGTGAAATCTCACAAAACACCATCAAATTGGACAGTAGGTCCAACTTTTAACAGCTTCAGACTGAACCTAAGCTGTTCTTGTCTCTGCAGTTTCTCAGTTTTTCACATTCCTGTGTAGCCACACCAGCTGGAAAATTGAATTCATAGCTCTGTGGCTCCATGTGGTGCTGTTCGGAATACTATAGCGTTTGAGAAGAATTTCAATATTTTCCCCCCTCCTCTAGTGCAGAAAATGTATGTTTATATTTTCAACTGCTGTATTGGGTTCCATGGATGAAATGCAGGTGTACAAACCTACAGTATAGTATGGCAATGTTCATCAGAGTCCTTTACAATAGCTATACTCTGTAACATTTGATGCAGAATCAGCAAGTGTTCATGACTCTTCTTTGTCCACAAACAGTGAACTACTGGTGCATTTCTCTTGATCAGCAAAGGTAGAGCTTGTCCTTCTGAGTCATGGGTTCATGTCAGGTAAGTATCTTGCCAACAATCTGATGATGCTTCTGGAACTGTGATCAGTTTCTGAAAATATTGGCAACTCAGTAAGGGCTGTACAAAGAAGCAACAGAGAAAAATTTTGGGACATTATTTTGACACTTTTCTCTGAGAGTTTGCGTACCTCTTCCTGCAGTACACCGAAAATCACCACTGAATTTTTCAATCAGCATGTTTTCCTATGAATAGTATGTCAACCAAAGGACCCAAGCTAACATCATCATATTTGCAGTTGCATTTGGCAGTGCCAAACCTGCACTTTAGTAGAGTTGCAGACAATAACTGCTAGAAATTAATAAGAATTCTGCAGTGAATAAAAATCATGTACCTAGATTCCAAGAGAGGGTATTTCTTCCATATTGAGCGTCTTTCATTCCCACAATTTGAATATGTGTCAAATTTTTCTTCAGGACTGGTGTCCACTTGCACTGCATGTTATGTATGAGAGATTCATACAGAACATTACAATATTTCGTATGTGTGCACTACAATGCTTTTAGGCAGATGGCAAGTGAGATCATACCAAATTTTACTAATTTGCTACACTACTGCAAAAATAAATGCATGACTTATACTGTTGTGATATTGGCTTTACCTGATACACTAGGATCAAGTATGTTCCTCTCCCACATCACTGTTCCCAAATAACATGAAAAGCAAAAAAGTGCATTGCAAACATCACATCTGCAGATCCAACTCTTTGGACCTCTTTTCTACTAAATTTCCTTGTGTACTCACTTTTTCACCAGATATAGCCTTTTGATATACATGGGTAGTAAGCATGCCTAAACTGAATATATTAAAAAGTTTTGATGACATTGAACCACAGTCATGTGATACTTTTTCGAAGAGTAAACTGCCATTTGACTGTGTATCATTATGAGTATATTTATCTTTTGTACTATCCAGATTT
Organism: Schistocerca piceifrons; assembly: GCF_021461385.2. Taxonomy (NCBI): domain Eukaryota; kingdom Metazoa; phylum Arthropoda; class Insecta; order Orthoptera; family Acrididae; genus Schistocerca; species Schistocerca piceifrons. Next base: position 1,018,957,241 of record NC_060139.1, on the reverse strand, counting down.
CGGCTTTTTCACAATTATCAAGTACAATGCTAAAAGTTGTTAGACCATTATTAAGTTGTGTTTGTTAAGGCAGCCCAAAGCAAGACTTGATAATGGCATATAAGCTGAAAACTGAATAGTAAAAATGATAAATATAATAACACGCAGTCAAATGGTGGTTTACTCTTACAAAAAATGTATATATGAATTGCATGTATATAAATTTAACAGTTTAAATATATTTAAATTTTGTAATTAATGGATTGAAATTGCCAGGAATAAAATAAAATGGAAAAAAGGTGGTAGCAATGAGAACTGAACCCAAGCTAATGAACTGCCAGTAGCTACACTTGACCACTGCACCACAACACCAATATATTAAGTATTTTACAAAAACTCTTCATACTCTACTCATAAACCCTTAGAGACTTTTTACCTTGCCCTACTGTCCACTAGTACAAAATATTCTAAGAACTTGAAATGGGCTTCTACCTGCCTCTACTGTCTTAGTTTGAGCTAAATTTGTGAGCCCTATCCCTTGCACTCCTCTTGCTAGATTTAAATTTGGAGTAGGTGTACCTGACTCTTCAGCTGTCACTTTCCCTCTCAAACATCTCCTGAAAAAGCGACTCTTTAGCAGATCATCTGCAGAACTCACCATGTTACTTGCACAATACTTTACATGCACTTTCAAAGAAAAATTTTGACTTGTTGCTGTGAGCAATGCAGCACCCAAGTGCCAGCAGGAATGACGCCACGTCAGAGCATGCACAGTCAAAAGCAGACATCTGTGTCTCTTCTCTAGTTGATCATAGCATGGTGGACCATCATTTCAACACTCAACATTGGTTTCTAGTCATCGTTTAAAGAGTGCTACAAAACATGTTTTCGTCCATTTCATTTGCAAACCAGCATGCATTTGAAGAGAAATGGTGTAATTTTAGTACAATTTCTGGCTTGCATTAAAAGAGAAATGATATAATTTTAGTGTGATATTTAGTGTGCTGCACCACATTAGCACACGATCAATGGCCAACAATGCAAGTGAGGTATTGTTTGTTGTGAAGGTGAATAAGGCAATCTGTTGAGTCCAGGCCAATGAATGACCAATAAGACACTGTGCAACACTGAGCTGCATGTCTGTTTCATCATACATAAACCTGTTTCTTGGCGCTTGTCCAGATCTATCCAGCAAAATATAGTGCACAAACAAAACAATTGAACATTCCATTTCCAGTTTCTGGCATGTAGAGGTTAGCACCTCCAACACTTAACATGAGGGCATCCATATCTGGAGAGCAAGGGGGACCACCCCCCCCCCCCCCCCCCCCCCACACACACACACCCCTGCCACCCTTCAACCACCCATCCTAGCTCTCAGGCAAAGGAAAAATATAGTGTAGTCAGGGGTTTATCTGTTAAGAAACTGATTTAAAAGTTCATATTGCATGGGTTTTAAACTGGATCATAGCTGGAACTTTTTTTGGCTACTTAGAAAAGACCATTTGTATTCTAAAATATTAAAAATACTCCATACTTCCTGGTCTAGGCCTCCCTACAGACTATCATTTACTATCATTTGGGTGGTGTTGGCTGTACAGTGACACATTGCCTGCATGGATATTGAAGTATTGCCAACCTGGTACTCCTATTTCCAAGACTTATTCATTATTAACTGGATCCTCCTCCAACATATCTTATGTATTTCTGATGCTGAAATTTGTTCTCCATATAAAGTGGTAGCACAAACCAAATGATACCATTCTCTTGTGCGTTTTTTCTTTCAGTATAGAAGCTGTAGTAATTTTTTCCCTTTTACTGCTTCTTATCTGTGAATAGGGTTAACAAGAAAGGAAGCAGTGGTAGCTTCAACATGCAATTAAAGATAGGGTATAAAAACAGTCTTCTAAAATTTTCTCAGGGCAGTTTGTTTCAGATTTAAGAAAGTCTAGTATGTGGCAACCATTTGCTTTTTAATGTGTAGTGCTTAGTTACACATAAGAGAACACAGTAGTAACTAGCTTTTTTTAAGCCCTGGGTCTTCTTCTGGCAAAAAGCACACATATTCACACACACAACCACACAGAGACCCAAATGCACACCACTGCAGTTGTGGTGATACTGATTATGAGAGAGCAGTTTACTGGGCTGATGGATATGGGGAGTGGGTAGGGAAGGATGTACTAGGCAAGGAGGGGTTTGAGGGAAAGCACAAGTCAGGAGCACCAAAGACAGTTGATGCAGTGATTGCACAATAACTTGAGAGGGAAGGGAGACAGGGAAGGGAGAGGGATGGAAATGCGCAGGGGGCACCAGCGAGAGAGGGAATGAAGGCCCACGTGGGAGGAGGGAGGGGGAGGAAGCGTGATGGGAGAAGGCAGAACATGAAATGGACTTAGATGGAGTGCTGTGTGCAGGGACAGCTGAGAAGAGGGAAAGGGTAAGGAGAGACAGTGGGAAACAGGTTAGTGGAGGTTTAGGCCAGGGGGTTTGTGAGAATGGAGCTTGTGCTAGAGAAACACTTTTCACCTGTGTAGCTCAAAGAAACTTGTGCTGGAAGAGAGTATCCAAATGGCATGTATTGTGAAGCAGCTGTTCTGTTGTGAAGTGCCAGACATTCTACAACTGGAGCAGTGGTCATTGTTGTGAGTAGACAGTTGGTTACCTATCATGCTCACGTAGAATGTTGTACAGTAATTGCAGCAAAGCTGATAAATAATCTGACTGCTTTCACATGGGGTCCTGTATATTGTTCCATTTAGGAATTTCAATTATTGTTACAAATTGTAACATTTTTTACAAACAAATTAAGTTAATGGGATAACGTAGTTGACAGAAAATAGATTTCATTCAGACCATAAAATCTCCATTACTATGTGACTATCCTGGGGCACAGAACCCAGATTCAGGAGCAACAAAATTTGATTTTCGGTATTTCAAGCTTAATTGCTTGCAAAAAACTTTACATATAATTTCAAATCTCTGCAAAAATTTTCTCACTGCCAGCCCCCACAAAATAATGATAGCAAAAAGGTTTATCACTTACTATATTTTCACTGCTCATACAGTAAAACTGGAGCACCAGGCACGAAGTTTTGATTTATTTCTTCTTTACTACAAAGTATTTTAGCAACATATTTTGGATCCAGTGTCCACAGATAGTGCTGAATGTACCTGTAGATGACATACAGTTCAGGGGGTGTGACATCATAAACATTGAGGTGTGTGAAAAACTAGTTTTTTCTTAAAAAGAGTGCAAATTACACAGAATAGACATCCAGTGTTTGATAATGAGAGAGTTTACTACTACCAACAACAGTTTTTTTAAACATAGTTTCAAACCCTTTTGAACTTTCTCCACCTTAAATACTTTATACAAACTTCTAGCATGTTGTAGTAGCTTCGGTCCGCCACTTCTGTTAGCCAATAGAACGAAAAACCGGTCCAAGCCGCAATTTTTTTACTTTTTGTTCATTTAGTGACTATTTTTGGGCTGAGTCAAAAATGGCTTTTCCAAAGATGTCAAACAATGGAAAATCCAGGATGGAATGTAACAATACCAGAGAAGGAAAGTTGCTACTCACCATATAGCAAAGATGCTGAGTCACGAATAGGCACAACAAAAATATTCACACAATTATAGCTTTCGGCCATTAAGGCCTTTGTCAGCAGTAGACATACATACACACACACACAAACACACACTCACACAAACGCAACTTGCACACACGTCTGCAGTCTCAGAGAGCTGAAACCATACTGCGAGCAGCAGCACCAGTGCATGATGGGAGTGGCGACTGGGTGGGGGTAAGGAGGAAGCGGGGGTGGGGAGGGGGGGGGGGGGTGAATAGTGGACAGGAGAGAAATAAAAAGAAATTCAAAGACTGGGTGTGGCAGTGAAATGATGGCTGTGTAGTGCTGGAATGGGAACAGGGAGGGGGCTGGATGGGTGAGGACAGTGAGGTTGAGACCAGGAGGATTATGGGAACATAGGATGTATTGCAGGGAAGTTCCCACCTCTGCAATTCAGAAAAGCTGGTGTTGGTGGGAAGAATCCATATGGCACAGGTTGTGAAGCAGTCATTGAGATGAGGGATATCATGTCTGGCAGAGTGTTCAGCAACAGGGTGGTCCACTTGTTTCTTTGCCACTGTTTGTCGGTGGCCATTCAAGAGGACAGACAGCTTGTTGGTTGTCAATCCTACATAGAATGCAGCACAGTGGTTGCAGCTTAGCTTGTAAATCACATGACTGGTTTCACAGGTAATCCTGCCTTTGATGGGATAGGTGATGTTAGTGACCGGACTGGCATAGGTGGTGGTAGGAGGATGTATGGGACAGGTCTTGCATCTAGGTCTATTACAGGGGTATTAGCCATGACGTAAGAGATTGGGAGCAGGGGTTGTGTAAGGATGGATGAGTGTATTGTGTAGGTTCGGTGGACGGCGGAATACCATGGTAGGAGGGGTGGGAAGGATAGTGGGCAGGACATTACTCATTTCAGGGTACTATGAGTGGTAATTGAAACCCCGGTGGAGAATGTAATTCAGTTCCTCCAGTCCTGGATGGTACTGAGTTATGAGGGGAATGCTCCTCTGTGGCCAGACTGTGGGACTTTGGGAGGTGGTGGGAGACTGGAAAGATAAGGCACAAGGATGGGAGGATAATTACAGTCAGTGAAGGCTTCAGCAAGACCCTTGGTATATTTTGAGAGGGCCTGCTCGTCACTACAGATGTGATGACCGCGGGTGGCTAGGCTGTACAGAAGGGACTTCTTGGTATGGAATGGGTGGCAGCTGCCACTGAAGCCTTCACTGGAATTTGCAACTTGGACTGGTTTTCATTCTATTGGTTTACATGCTTCACATCAAATATTTAACACATTAACTCTTCTGTAAAGCACTCAGAAGTTTGAAGCTGATTATACTTGGAAGTTCAGTTCCTTAAAGAACCAGGTTTACCAGTATATTAGAGGTAAGGTAAGGTAACACTTGGTAGTATATTTTTACTACCATTGCAAAACATGCAACAGTCACAAGTACCACATTTTCCTGGTTGTGGCCACCAAGGCAAACTACGTAATCTTATTTGTACAAAATTATTTTCGGTTGTAGATTGTGCCTTGTTATAGAACAATATATTTGTCACTGCTGCAAGTGGGCTTCATCAAGATATGCAACACAACTGTAATTCTAATATACTGCCTTTGCTTCTGTCCCTGTGATTCAGTAAAAGAAGCATAAGTAACACTTGTCACCTGAGTGGCTGTTTCTACTTGAGGTAAAGACATCTGTGGAGGGAACTGCTTTTGTGATAGGATGTGTAGTTAGCAAGTATTACAAGAAACTGTTCCAAGTAACAAAAATATGGCTATATTCATAAACCTCTGAACAATAATGGAAATAAGCCTCTCATGACTCCACACATAAGAAGACAAAAGAATCATAAAGAAGATGCAACATAAGCAATAGACAGAACAACTGATGTGAGTGCTAAAAACTAAAAGAATACAGTGAGGGTGAGTTAGCACTGATCCTTGCATATATAGGCAAGAGTCACCAGTAGATGGCATGGTGGAGATGGTGGCATGTGCATGCTTCCTACAGGTGGCCTCTAATTGCTGACCTAGGCTGATACAGCTGGCAGTTTATTTAAGTATGCGGTAACACTACACTCAGTGCACTCACATGCACATGCACTTTCAGAAGGATACATTACGACTCTCCCTCATGTGAAGAGGGCAGCCAAGTGATGTAGGAGACGCTGGTGGTCCAATTAGAGACAAACCTATTCGATCCAAGGGGAGGCGGGCTGGTGGCAGCTGTTGTCTACAAGAGGGAGGGGGGGGGGGGACAGGACAATGTACCAGGCAGCCACCTGAGCATAGTGTTGGAACACTCAGAGATGTGGGTACAATCAAGGATGTTAGGCCTGCATGGCGCCCGACAACAGCACTGGAGAGGAGGTTGCCATTGCCATCTCTACATCATTATCAGCAAGCAGGTCCCAGTGCAGAGTAGGTGGGGCTGAACCCATTTGCAACAATGGCTGAGGAGATATTGGTGAGGGGGGCTTGCAGAGGCGACTCTACCAGAACAACGGGCCACAGAAATGTACCCGAGGTCAGAGACAGAGCAGCACCTGCCACCGGGAAGCTGGAACCCCAGGGCACTGCACGTGAGGAGGCACCAAATTGGACAGGGATGCCTCCTTAGCAGGTTATGATAGGCCTGAGGAGGAGGGTGGCAGGGAAGGCTGCAGCAACGGGAGCTGCACCCATGAACCAGTAGCTTTCGGCACAGAGCGGGACTGCAACTGATCAAAGCGGATTGCTCCTAGCTCATCAACAGTATGGACGTCACTGATGGGAGGCAACAGTGGCCAGTATCCACTTGGGCCAGCAACCAAACCCCCGTACCCACACCAGCAATCCTGGCGTGAAGCAGCTGGATGAACCTCACCACAGCAGTTGCAGCCCGGCAGCAGAAGGTGGAGGAGTGTGCATGATGCTGCCTCTGGAGCAACTCAGCCAGGCTTCACTCCCCCATAGGCTTGAAGAAATAGGTGCTCAGAAAATGGAGAAGGATTTTGTCTGGCAAAGAATCCACATCAAATATTTTCATTTGGGACTTGAACATATGCCCTAGTCATTCCACCTTGCCATTTGATTGAGGGTGGAATGGCAGAGCTGTAAGATGATGAATGCCGAGATGGGAACAAAACAACTGAAAGGTGTGAGAAATGAACTGGGGCCTATTATTGGAAACTGAGGTACAAAGCAACCTCTCAAAACACAGTGCACAAACTTTTCAAGTGATCAGCCATGGAGAAGCCTGTGACAACAATATCATAGAGATAATTAATGCAACCTGAGACAGGCATAGTTAGTTGCTCTAAAAATTGTTGGGAAATATCAGGGGCGATAGCTACATCAAAAAGAAGGTGCAAATCTTGATAGAGACCAAAAGGAGTATTCAAATCCAGAATTAGATGAGATCCTTTGTCCACAGGAACCTGCAGATGCACTTCAGCCAAATCTATTTTAGAAAATTACTAGCCATCAAATATTTTCACCAACAGATCATCCTTGCATGGAAGAGGATACATACCCACAATCAATGATGTGTATACAGTAGTATTGAAGTTGCCACAAAGGTGAAGTTTTCCCAATGACTTCTGAATGCAACCAGCACAGATGACAGTTCACTAGTCATAACAGGTTGCATCACCCCTATAGACTGAAGTCCCTCAAATTGTGCTTCCACTTTATCTTTCAAGGTGACAGGAATAGGATGCACATGACAAAAACGAGGCAGAGTCATGAATGGCAAAGAAATATGAGCAAAAAAATTCCTAGCACCCTCTATACCTTCTGAAATCAAGTCCAAAAACTCTTCACATTGTGTTTCCAATTACAAATATGGCACCTGACTAGACACAAAGTTAACTGCATTGATGACAGAAAATCCAATACCTGAAATCAGTCCATCCCAAGCAAGTTCACAACACTGGTATCAGCAACCACCAAAAATGTAATGGGAGAAATCACTGGCTTATAAGTATCAGCTGCCATAAATTGCCCAGCAGCACATATTCTTTTTATTATAACTGACCAGCCTCTACTTCACTGGTGTTAGTAGGTTCCAGAATGCAATAATGTCACTGCAGCAACTGTGTCAATATGCAGCTGGAACACTTAGCAAAAGATATTTAATTCAATGAACAACTTGGACGAAGTCACAAGCGTTGGAGTCACATGATTTACCTCTATGTCCATATCCTGAGTAATCTTTGGGGAATGACACATGGAGGCAATGTGGTCCTTCTTCTGGCAAGCACTACAAGTAGCCCAGTGCTTATGGCATGCTGAACATTTGTGCTGGACAAAACACAAAGGACAAGATGGAAACAGAGAACACTCACAGTGGTGCTATGGCCTTGGTCTGCTCAGTGGTGGGTTGCATGTTTACTGCTGCCACTGCCACTTCCTCACGCAAGCTATCTGGTGGGCACATCTTGTAACACTACTACCACATCACCCCATACTCCAATTTGAAACAAATACTAACAAAGAGATAGAGGGGCTGGCCAGTACTTACCTCAGCTCAGTACAGCCGATAGATACACATAAAACAGAACTGAAAATTTACGTTCCTAGCTTTTGGAACAAATGTTCCTTCATTGGGGAGGAGAGAGGGGAAAGAAAGGGGAGAAGGGAAAGGAGATTCAGTTACTTACAACCCAGGTTATGAAGCAACAGGGAAAGGAAAATAGGGAGGGTAGCAAGGATGGAGGCATGGTTGTCAGAGGGAAGCCAAAGATATTCTACTGTAAGTACTGTGCCAGCTTCAAACCAAAGAGGATGCATACAGAAGTAAAGAGGTATATAGTATAAAGATACACACAAATATGGAGGATGAAAAGATGCATGAATGGCTAAAGAGGAAAGGGAAAGAGGAGAAGACTGAAGAGTGAATGGGAGTGAGGTTGTTTAAAGTAGGTTCAGTCCAGGGGGATGGCGGGATGAAAGGATGTGTTAGAGTGCAAGTTCCCATCTCCGCAGTTCAGAGGGACTGGTGTTGGGTGGGAGAAGCCAAATGGCACATTCGGTGTAGCAGGTTCCTAGGTCCCTAGAATTATGCTGGAGGGCATGCTCTGCTACTGGGTATTGGGCATCTCCTAGGCGGACAGTTCGTCTGTGTCCATTCATGCGCTCAGCCAGTTTAGTTGTTGTCATGCCGATGTAAAAGGCTGTGCAGTGCAGGCATGTCAGTTGATAAATGACATGTGTAGTTTCACATGTAGCCCTGCCTTGAATTGTGTATGTTTTACCAGTAGCGGGGCTGGAGTAGGTGGTAGTAGGGGCATGCATGGGGCAGGTTTTGCAGCGGGGTCGGTTACAGGGTTAGGAACCGCTGGGTAGAGAAGGTAGTCTGGGAATATTGTAGGGTTTAACCAGGATGTTACGGAGGTTAGGGGGGCAACGAAAAGCAACTCTGGGTGGTGTGTGGAGAATTTTGTCAAGGGATGATCTCATTTCAGGGGTTGACTTGAGAAAGTCATATCCCTGGTGGAGTAATTTGTTGATGTTTTCGAGGCCAGGATAATATTGGGTGACAAGGGGGTTGCTTCTGTGTGGTCTGGAGGGTAGGAACATTGTTGTTGGACGGGGAGGAATGTATTGCTCGGGAAATGTGTTTGTGGACAAGGTCTGCAGGATAGTTGCAGGAGAGGAAAGCACTGGTCAGGTTATTGGTGTAATTGTTGAGGGATTCGTCACTGGAGCAGATACGTTTGCCACGAATACCTAGGCTGTAGGGAAGGATGGCAGCTATCAAAGTGAAGGTACTGTTGTTTGTTTGTGGGTTTGATATGGACAGAGGTGTGGATGTGAGCTTCAACAAGATGAAGATCAACATCCAGGAAGGTGGCTTGGGTTTTGGAGAAGGACCAGGTGAAATTCAGATTCGAAAAGGAGTTGAGGTTATGGAGGAAATTAAGGAGTGTTTCTTCACCATGAGTCCAGACCACAAAGATGTCATCTATAAACCTATACCAGGCCAGGGGAAGCAGCTGTTGGGTCTTCAGGAAAGCCTCCTCCATGCAGCCCATGAAGAGGTTGGCATAGGACGGAGCTATCCTGGTTCCCATGGCCGTTCTCCTGATTTGTTTGTAGGTCTGGCCTTCAAAAGTGAAGTAATTATGGGTGAGGATGAAGTTGGTAAGTGCGATATGGAACGAGGTTTTTGGAAGATCTTCGGGTGGGCATTGGGAGAGGTAGTGCTCAAGGGCAGAGAGACCATGGGTATGTGGGATGTTTGTGTAAAGGGATGTAGCATCTGTGGTGACAAGAAAGGTTTCAGGTGGGAGAGGAGTGGGAATGCATTTGAAGCGTTCTAGGAAATGGTTTGTGTCTTTGATGTAGGATGGGAGTCTGCGGGTGATAGGTTGTAGGCGCTGGTCTACCAGAGCTGAGATACGTTTGGTTGGGGCTTTGAAGCCTGCTACAATGGGACGGCCAGGATGGTTCTCTTTGTGGATTTTGGGTAATAGGTAGAAGGTAGGGGTATGTGGCTCAGGTGGAGTGAGTAAGTCTATGGAAGCCGTTGTGAGGCCTTGTGAGGGACCTTGGATTTTTAGGATTTTTTGCAGCTCAGTCTGGATGGAGGGAATGGGGTCCTGGGTAACAGCTTTGTAGGTTGAGGTGTCAGAGAGTTGACGCAGTCCTTGTGCCACATACTCCACACGGTCAAGTACGACAGTTGCGGAGCCTTTATCCGCTGGGAGGATGACAATAGAGCGGTCTATTTTCAGCTCCTTAATGGCACGGGATTCAGCTGGGGTGATGTTGGGTGTTGTCGGGATGTTCTTCAAGAAGGACTGGGAGGCAACACTGGATGTGAGGAATTCCTGAAATGTCTGCAAGGGATGGTTTTGGAGGAGGCGAGGAGGATCCCTTTGAGAAGGCAATCGGAACTGTTCTAGACAGGGTTCAACACTGGGTCTAGTATTTGGGGGCTGTGTTTGGGTAGTGAAGTGATATTTCCAGTTGAGGTTCCGGGTGAATGAAAGGAGATCTTTAACCAGGGCAGTGTGGTTGAATTTAGGTGTGGGGCTAAAGGTTAAGCCTTTTGATAGAACAGATGTCTCTGGAGGAGAGAGGGATCTGGATGAGAGGTTTAGGACTGAATTGGGACTGGTAACATGTGGCATTTGACTGTGGTTATAGTTGAGATTTGGTCTGTGTGGGGTATGTGCTGGGATGGGGAGATTGAGTAGGGTGGCTAGGCTAGGTTTGTTGGCTATGAGGGGGGTCTGTTGAAGGTTCTGTTGTGGTTGGTGTTTGTGAGGGATAGGGAGAGGGACCCCACTTCTTAGGTGTTGCACTAGCACTGTGGATAGTTTTTTCAGGTGGTGTGTGGCATGGAACTCAAGTTTGCAGCTGGCTTCTAGGATGATGTTCCTGAGTGTGTTCTCCAAGCAAGGGTTTGAGAGGTGGAGGACTTTGAAGAGAGATAGGAGCTGTTGGGAGTGGTGGTTACATGAAGTAGTGTAGAGATTCAGGACAAGTTGGGTAAGGGCTGAGGATTGAAGGTTCTGGAAGTCCAGGAGAGACTGGTGGAAGGAGGAATTGCACCCGGAGATGGGAACTTTTGAGGTAAGCCCTTTAGGGGTAATTCCAAAGGTTAAGCAGGACCAGTGGAAAAGTATGTGGGGTTGCAGTTTGGCTATGGTGAATGCATGTTTCCAGAATGAATGTAAATAATGTAGTATAGGATTAGGGTACATAGTGGGTAACTGGTGGGTAGGGAAATTAAATAACTAAAGTTGAAATAGTAATCATAAGAAGGAATAAAACACGGAGGGAAGGACGAGAAGGAAAGAAATTGTGTTGGTAATGTTCACTACCAAAGGAAGACCACTAAATAAGAAAAATACGGAAAAAGTTGACCAGACCAAGCAAGTATGTCCAGATCAGGGGAAAAGAACACACGTTGCTCAAAAACAGAGATAGCGAGTGGCGAAAAAAGATCGCGCGTGCCGCAAAAAAGATTGCGCGTGCCGCAAAAAGGATCGCGGGTGGCACAGAAATGTCCCAAGAAAATTTTCTTCTGGCAGAGAAAGATAGCCAATGGCACAAAAATATCGCCGGCGACAAGAAATCGACAGAAATGGATGATACTGGTAGGTGTGGAAGAGATGGTTGGCAGTGATTGTTGGCTGGGAAACAGCGAATAACGAACGTTAAAACTATGGAATGTTGAATAAATAAATCAATAAATAAAAAAGAGATGAGGACTATAAACGGAACAAGATAATAGGAGGAAGATGAAACTAGCACAGTTGGTGACGAAAATATTTATTTATGCATACAGAAAACACTGAAGAAGAGAAAGTGTTAAGATTACAGACGTAAGTGATAGCTAAAAAAAGGGACAAAACAATGAAGGATGTGGACCAACCTCTTCATGGGCCGCATGGAGGAGGCTTTCCTCAAGACCCAACAGCTGCTTCCCCTGGCCTGGTATAGGTTTATAGATGACATCTTTGTGATCTTGACTCATGGTGAAGAAACACTCCTTAATTTCCTCCATAACCTCAACTCCTTTTCGAATCTGAATTTCACCTGGTCCTTCTCCAAAACCCAAGCCACCTTCCTGGATGTTGACCTTCATCTTGTTGAAGCTCACATCCACACCTCTGTCCATATCAAACCCACAAACAACAGTACCTCCACTTTGATAGCTGCCATCCTTTCTACATCAAACACTCTCTTCCCTACAGCCTAGGTATTCGTGGCAAACGTATCTGCTCCAGTGACGAATCCCTCAACAATTACACCAATAACCTGACCAGTGCTTTCCTCTCCCGCAACTATCCTGCAGACCTTGTCCACAAACACATTTCCCGAGCAATACATTCCTCCCCGTCCAACAACAATGTTCCTACCCCCAGACCACACAGAAGCATCCCCCTTGTCACCCAATATTATCCTGGCCTCGAAAACATCAACAAATTACTCCGCCAGGGATATGACTTTCTCAAGTCAACCCCTGAAATGAGATCATCCCTTGACAAAATTCTCCACACACCACCCAGAGTTGCTTTTCGTTGCCCCCCTAACCTCCGTAACATCCTGGTTAAACCCTACAATATTCCCAGACTACCTTTTCTACCCAGCGGTTCCTACCCCTGTAACCGACCCCGCTGCAAAACCTGCCCCATGCATCCCCCCACAACCACCTACTCCAGCCCCGCTACTGGTAAAACATACACAATTCAAGGCAGGACTATGTGTGAAACTACACATGTCATTTATCAACTGACATGCCTGCACTGCACAGCCTTTACATCGGCATGACAACAACTAAACTGGCTGAGCGCATGAATGGACACAGACGAACTGTCCGCCTAGGAGATGCCCAATACCCAGTAGCGGAGCATGCCCTCCAGCATAATTCTAGGGACCTAGGAACCTGCTACACCGAATGTGCCATTTGGCTTCTCCCACCCAACACCAGTCCCTCTGAACTGCGGAGATGGGAACTTGCACTCCAACACATCCTTTCATCCCGCCATCCCCCTGGACTGAACCTACTTTAAACAACCTCACTCCCATTCACTCTTCAGTCTTCTCCTCTTTCCCTTTCCTCTTTAGCCATTCATGCATCTTTTCATCCTCCATATTTGTGTGTATATTTATACTATATACCTCTTTACTTCTGTATGCATCCTCTTTGGTTTGAAGCTGGCACAGTACTTACAGTAGAATATCTTTGGCTTCCCTCTGACAACCATGCCTCCATCCTTGCTACCCTCCCTATTTTCCTTTCCCTGTTGCTTCATAACCTGGGTTGTGAGTAACTGAATCTCCTTTCCCTTCTCCCCTTTCTTTCCCCTCTCTCCTCCCCAATGAAGGAACATTTGTTCCAAAAGCTAGGAACATAAATTTTCAGTTCTGTTTTATGTGTATCTATCGGCTGTACTGAGCTGAGGTAAGTACTGGCCAGCCCCTCTATCTCTTTGTTAGTATTTGTTTCACATCTTTATATGAGATTTTCCATACTTCAATTTGGTCACTCACTGTCCAAGAAACTTCAAAAGATTGTGCTATTTGCGAAACTTCTGCCAACGGGGGTTTCCCCAGAGTAAAATCTTCTGGTGCACTTCCTTGTCCAGAGCTAAACAGATAATTTCATCATATACCACAAAGTCCATATAACACACATTATGTGACCAGTAATGAAGTGATACAGCTACAACTGTGAAGTTTGGCTGCCCAGCCATTCTGTGACTGGTTTGTTTTCTTAAGGCACTGCTGTGACATACATACATTTGCAATGGTGTGTATGTAATCAAAAGTAAGAGCTGACAGTTCTTGTAAAGGGGAAGCTGACTCAGTAATTTATAAACGTTAGGCATAATCCATGACAGCAATAAGGCTTTGCACAAATTTGAGTCTGTCACACCAAAAGCCAAAAGATGCTGTCTGAGTCTTTTTTTGTAAGCTTCCCAATTCTCAGTGAATCATCATAAGCCAGAAAAGTGGGTGGATAGACCAGTGGGATGTTACCCTGTCTGTTAATGGAAGCTGACAAAGTGGCCACTGCTGACATAAGCTGTTCAGTCAGGGGTGGTAGGATGGCATCTATAATGACTAAACCTGATGAAAATGCCCTTAAAGACTGATCACATGGGAATGATTCCAAACTCATCATCAGTCATGTGGTAACCAAGTAATACAAGAAAATGATCCAAGTAACACACAAACACGGCTTTATTCACAATAGCAGAAATAAGCCTCTTGAGACTCCATATGTAACAAGAGAAAAGACTCATACAGAAGGTGCAACATAAGTGATACACAGAAGAACTGATGTGAGTGGTACAAACTAAAAGGACATAGTTAGAGTGAGTTAGCACTGCTCCATGGGTATATAGGTGCAAGTCATTAGTAGATGGCACAGCAGAGATGGTGCCGTGTGCACACTTCCTATAGGTGGCCTGTAGCAGTTGGCCCATGTTGACACAATAATGGTTTATTTAAGTACACATGTGCAGCAACACTACACTCAACATACTCACACTCACATGCAGTAGTAGCAGGATACAGCAGGATGCTACTACCACAGTGTCTGGTGGCAGTTAGACTAAGACAATATGTTGTGTATTTTCTGTGGCAGTGTCGCCAGATGACAAACTTTATTCATGCTCCTTTTATGGGATTATAGAGGTGAGAATGAAGATAGAATATTAAAGATAAATTTTCATTCCTGAGTAGTAATACATACCCTGACAAACTCCACTTTGAAGCATAGAAAGGTCTCTGCTTCATACATAGCACACATACTGCGCAAATATGAAATACCCTAATTATTAACCAAGCTGTATTTTTCAAAACCTTATTATTCAGTGTATATTTTAAGGGAATCTGATAAGAAGAGTGTAAATACTTCTTGTGGAAACATTTTGTTTAAAGAAATATTCAAAATTTACAATTCACAAAGGACAGGTTCACTTGAAAATTGGACTCTACTAGTAGTTTGCTGCATGAGTGACCTACAATGTCTGACAGCCCCCATAGCTTTTCTGAAAAGTTTATTTCAAATTGTTGGTTACCAGAATGTTCAGTCTTAGAATGTAATCCTTTTGAAAATTTGGTGTCATAGTATTGTGGCTATATTTTTTTATTTTATTTTCTGAGATATATTCTTTTACAGGGAAAACATTTTAGTTATTAAAACTTCTCAATTAGAAAATATGAGTTTCCAGAAATTTCTTGGTGGGCTTTGCTGTACTTCAGTGATGAAAGTACACATCCAAAATTCTGTCATGTAAAATAGAACAAGTCATTTCTGTCATTTGAAGAATACCTTGTTTATTTTTAAGCAAAATAATTTATTTATCTAAAGTACATGTGTATTAACTATTATTAATTTTAATTTTAATAATCAGCAGCCTCAGTTACACTTTTTACCTAGAATTTACCTAGGTTTCAGTCAGGATAACCCAACCTTCTTCAGAATAACAGTAACTACCATTTGTCCATAGTGGACATCGTCAAGCTAAAACTACAAATCCATAAATTATCGTCAGACTATAAAACTTATCTGGAACTGCCTCAGCCCCACTTCGCGACCACAATGCGGCAGCCACGAGTGCTGTACTGGAACTTTACTACACCTTGACTACGGAAGTATGGTTTATGGTTCAGCGGCACCCTCAGCATTGTGTTTATTCAACCCAGTGCACCACTGTGGCATTTGGCTAGTGACAGGAACTTTTAGGATGAGTCCGGCCACCAGTGTCCTGGTGGAGGCCGGAATCCCTCCGTTGCAGGTTAGGTGTGCACAGTTTTTCCCCAGTTACGTTGCACATGTTCGTAGTTCTCCTGTGCATCTGAATTACCATCTCCTTTTCCCACCCATGGCAGTTCATCTCCCACATTGGCAGCCCAGGTTAGGGCTTACAATTGCAGTTCATGTGTTATCCTGTCTCTCCTTTACCACCTACACTTGAGGTTCATTCACAAACACCTCCACAGTGTACACATAGGCCGCGGCCTTGCCTGGACCTTTCACATGGCCCTAAGGACTCAGTTAACCCTGCGACTCTCCACTGTCACCTCCTCTCAATTGTCAACATGTACCGGGTTCAAGAAGTGGTTTACACCAATAGCTCAATGGCTGATGGTCACATTGGCTTTGCCTATGTTCATGGAAGAGATATAGAACAGCACTCCTTGCTAGATGGCTGCAGTGTATTCATTTCAGAGCTGGCAGCCATGTTGTGCTCTTGAACACATCCACTCATGCCCAGGCGAATAATTTCTCCTGTGTACTGAGCAGCCTACAAGCTGTTGACTAGCGCTACCCTCATCATCCTTTGATAGTGACCATTCAGGAGCCCATCTATGCCTTGGAATGGTCCAGTTGTTCAGTGGTGTTTGTCTGCACCCCAGATCACGTTGTAATCCCAGGCAACAAACTTGCCGACAGGCTACCCAGAAACCGCTTATGGAGATCAGCTTCTCTGAAAGTGACCTGTGTTCAGTATTACACTGCAAGGTTTTGTGGGTTAGGGAGACAGAATTGCATAGCCTCAGTATGCACAACTAGCTGTGTGCCATTAAGGAAACTACAAATGTGCCAAAGACCACTGTGCACACCTCTTGCAGGGACTCTGTGGTTCTCTGCTGGCTCTGCTTTGGCCATACATGGCTGACGCATGGTTACCTCTTCCATCGTGAGGACCCAACTAGGTGTCACTGTGGCTCACAAGTGACGTTCATCCATCTCTTGCTGGACTGCCCACTTTTAGTCACTCTGCAGCATCCTTTTAACCTTCCCAGCACCCTACCTTTGGTATTTGGTGACAATGCCTCAACAGCAGCTTTAGTTTTACATCTTATTCATGAGGGTGAGTTTTATCATTTGCTCTAAGTTACAGCACATGACCTTTGTCCCTGTGTGTCCTCCACCATAGTACTTTCAGGGTGGGGGTTTTAATGTGTTGCTGAGTGGCTGGCTTTTCCTTTTTATCCTCATGGTCAGCCAGCCATGGTAACCTGCTTTCTTGTTTTAACCTCTTCTACCTGTTTCTTGCGTCTTTGTGGTTTTCTTGTCCCCTTTTGTCCATTTAAGTGTTTGTTGCCCTTCAGTCGTTGTTGTGGTGTTTCCTTTCATTTTGTTTTGTGTTGTCTCATTGTCTTATTCCCACCCTTGTGGCATTGTTTCCTCTGGAACAAGGACCAATCACTTCATATTTTGGTTCCTCTCCCTCTCATTTAAACCACCCAAACTTATGAGACACAGTCCATTCCATTCAACTGCTCTCCCAAGCCCTTTGCTGTCTCTGAAAGAAATGCAATGTCACTGGCAAACCTCAAATTTTTAGTTTGGCAAACCTCAATTTTTTTTAATTTCTTATCCTTGGACTTTAATTACTACTCCAAATATTTCTTTGGTTTACTGAAAGTGCACCATTTGTGACAGGAATAGGAGCAGAGTTTGAATGGGGGAAATTAAACAGTAATTATGCGTGTTGTATGTGCCCTCTTGTGAGATGTAAAAATACGAATACTGATGAGATATTAAAGAAAAAGCTTTACAAAACTATGAATTTCATAATAAAATCAGAATGATTTTATTCCTGTGAAAATAAAATACCTGAAAATTCCATGTAACATAACACAACACCATCAATCATTGAAGGTACATAACATAAAACTAAGAGGGTAAAACATCAGAATGAGCAATCATTGATACTTTTGAAACTGATTGTTTCTATTCTGTAAAATTTGATCTTCCTGAAAAATGTAAACATTATAAATAAATAGGGTGCAACCAATCAGTTTTAGTTAAATATTGTATATTATGTAGTATAGAGCTTCAAAATAGAACTCACCATCATTTCCCCTGATTAATGAAAGACAAAATATTATTCCCAGGCATAATGCTGTTATCTGGTAATAATGCAGAAGGAAAGCATTTTTTCAATAAATTAATCTCCTCTCCTTATCACCACTGCAGTGCTGAAACTCTGTTGCACACATACATTTAGGGACTGGGTAAAGCCTCTTCAAAACAGTTAAAATGAAGCAGTGTGAAAGCATACCTCATTACAGTAGTGCGCCCTCCTCAGAAAATTATCCCTTATGGTTACTAAAGTATGGTAAATGCAACTTTTATATTAAAAATATACAAAAGTTTAATGACCTTTTTTGTTACACATGTTGGATGATTGTTAATTGTAATAAATGTTCATGGAGTAAAAATATTGTTGGCCAGGTCTAGTGGTACATTTAAAGAAAAAATACTCATCTTGTTTTTTGAGGATCTCCTTAAATCTGTTGCTTGAATTTCTTCTGTCTAGGAGCCAGGTTCCCTTGAAGGTCTGAAAGCTCTCCAGGTTGATGTGTTTGTAGAATAATGTAGTCAACAAAACTGATTCATACGTAATTTTCATATTTAATAGCCCTAGATGCCTTGCTCCCATAAATTTACAATATTCACTCAGTGAAATACAGTCCATTTATATGCAACTCCGGAAAACTTTACATTTCTCCTTCCTTCATTCCCACCACACGCACAACATACCAGCAAACCTCACTCAGTTAACATCATTCCAAAGTACAGCAGTAAAGATATAGTCATACTAAGGTCAAAACATAGAGCATTAAATCAAAAATAATTATGAAAAAATGCCATTTGCTCAACAGCACAATAGAAAAATTTATGATAAATATGTCTGCTTGTGTCTGTGTGTGTGGATGGATGTGTGCGTGTGTGCGAGTGTGTACCTGCCCTTTTTTCCCCCAAAGGTAAGTCTTTCCGCTCCCGGGATTGGAATGACTTCTTACCCTCTCCCTTAAAACCCACTTCCTTTCGTCTTCCCCTCTCCTTCCCTCTTTCCTGATGAGGCAACAGTTTGTTGCGAAAGCTTGAATTTTGTGTGTATGTTTGTGTTTGTTTGTGTGTCTATCGACCTGCCAGCGCTTTTGTTCGGTAAGTCACCTCATCTTTGTTTTTATATATGATAAAATATATTCACATAAAAAATATGTTTTTGTAGTACAGTAATTAATGAAATTTGTTTTTTAATCACTGGGTTATCTGTGTCAGCATGACATACACTGCTATACAGTCAGAGTTTAAAAATTTTCAAATAAGATAAAAAAAGATAAGATCATAAATTTGATAATATATGTGGTCAAAACGGCTTATTGCATGTTACAATCCACAATGCTTTACAATTGCAAAATGTGTATTGGAATTGGATATACATCCTAATCTTCTCTGCCAGCTCTCTCCACATACTCTTTTCCCCTTTCTTTGTCCTAATCTATAAAGTAAACCATGTATAAGATACTAGTTTGGTGCATTCTTGAGTGTTGGTCGAGTGTTTGTGATCTCTACCAAGCTGGATTAAAGGTTGCAATTGAAGCAATTCAGAAACATGCAACTAGATTTGTTATTAGTAGATTCAATCAACATACAAGTGTTACATAGATGCTTTGTGAACTCAACTGGGAATCCCTATGGGGAAGACTACATTCTTTTTGTGAAATGATACTGAGAAGATTTAGAGAATAAGCTTTTGCAGC
This sequence comes from Schistocerca piceifrons, assembly GCF_021461385.2. Classification (NCBI taxonomy): domain Eukaryota; kingdom Metazoa; phylum Arthropoda; class Insecta; order Orthoptera; family Acrididae; genus Schistocerca; species Schistocerca piceifrons. The sequence goes on along the minus strand of NC_060139.1, from coordinate 1,018,937,656 downwards.
TGACTGCAGAATGGTTCTACTGCTGCCATCGTACATAAAAAAAAAAAAATATATAGATGTTGTTTTTGTCTCATTCCATTTTCAAGAGACCAGAAGTGGTACATAGCACCCGCCCCTGTACACCACACAGTGGTATTCAGAGAATGTATATAGATGTAGGGGATATTTCTCATTTCAGGGCATTATAAGAAGTAGTTGAAACACTGGGGGAGAATGTGATTCAGTTGCTTGTGTTACTGAGTCACAAGAAGATTCCACCTTTATTCTCAGACAGTGCATATGTAGGGGGCGGGGGGGAGGTGTGGCAGGAGGGTGTCATGTTATACGGCACAGGACATCTGTTTCTTGACAATGCTGGAAGAATAATTTCAATCTGTGAAGACCTCAGTGAGAACTTTGGCATATTTGGAGAGGAGATAGTTGTCACTACAGATGTGATGACCACAGATGGGTAGACTGTAAGAAAGAGACTTCTTGGTGTTGAATGTGTGGGAGCTGTCGAAGCAGAGGTATTGCTGGTCATTGGTAGATTTGATGTGGGTGGATACTGATGTAGCCATGCTTGAGGTGAGGTGGAGGTTAGCATTGAGGAAGTTTGCTGGTTGGGCTGAGAAGAATCAGGTAAACTAAATACGGCAGATGGTGTTGACTGCTCCCCACTCCCCCCCCCCCCCCCCCCCCCCACCTTCCTGCTTCCAGCGATGCTGCTGCTAGTAGCCCTATCCCCACCATGTCTTTGCCTGCCCTCACAGGCTGCATTAGCATCTTTCCTCACCCCTGCTCTGCTACCTCACACTGCCACATACCTCTTCCTTATCCCCACTACCCATCCCAGCTACACTGCTGTTCATGCCAGATTTACTCTCTGTCTGGCCTTAGTACCCAGACACAGTGGCCATGTGTGTGTTTTCATGAACATGTGTGTTTTACACCTTGAAAGAAGGAGTGTATCTGAAAACTTAATATTCAGCATTCTGTTTTGCTGTGACTGTCTTTGACTCTACAGCTCCTGTATGTCGTGAGAATTAATCTACCCTTTCCAAACTGTTAAAATCTTTTCATGTATATTTCAGTCTCAGTTCACACAGTTACCAGATTTGGCTTTATAGTAAGTCATCATCAGATAACTGCTTTGCAAAGAAATAAAATACATCATAGTAAAATACCAGGAAACTACATAAAAAAATCAATAAACTACATACAAAATCAATAAACTACATGCAAAATCAATAAACTACATACAAAATCAATAATCTACATACAAAATCAAAGAAAGTTCTACACACAATCAGGATAATTGTGTACAGAAATTCATTTGATTGTGTAATTTACTTTTCTAATGTTCCTTTACTATCGTCTTAACTTTTTTAATAATAGATCATGTGATGGTGATTTGCTAAGAAGACAAAATTGTTAATGATACCATCTGTGTGATCTCAGGCTAAGGTATCCAATAAAATATGTTTGCCTTTATGGAGAATTATTATTGGTCTGATGCATAAGAGAAAGATTAAACATCTTTTGGGTCACAAAAAGTCATTAACATGGAAGTATCAGTGCATAAGCAGTGTTAAGTGTAGAGAAAAGAGTAAGAAATGGAGAAAATACATTGAAATCCTGTATAGAAAATATAATTTGTCCAACAATGTAGAAAACACGAGAAAAACTGATAAGAAAGAAACAACTATTTTGGTGTATCGTTTATTGCTTAAAGAGCACAAGATAAGAATGTGAAATGAAATAACTTAAGAGATTATCTAGTTAAAAGCAGTATGCTAATCTTTTATACTACATATCATGTTTTAGGAGGAATGATTTGATTATGAGGTAGTTGTATGGGCAAATAAGAGTTAGGAAATTTGAATAAAAAATGTACCTAAATTTCAGCTCTTTGAAACTGAGTTGAACCGTCTCACTACATGTACTTCAGTCTAAAACAGATGACCAGTACTCTGATCTCTGAATCAAACTATTTTGCAACATATAGCTTATTGTTTCCAGTATGTGTACTATAATGTCACATATCTTCCATTATACATGCTAACATATTTATTTACAGATTTTTTAATGAAAACACTTCTGGTTCTTGTGAAGAACACTATAATCAGTTTGTAAAAAGTGAATATCCATCATTGTGCAAACAGGTTACTCCTCAGTTGTAATATTTTATTTTCATTCATCATTTCAGTAACCCTCACATAGTGTAATAATTATTTTCTGACAAGAAAATGCAACACCTCAGAAATGTATATCTTCTGAAATTTTTAACTGGAAACTGTGTTGAACAAAAATAATTCATTTAAGTGTAGATGGTGTCATACATATTTTGTGTTCACATGCTACTGTACTACCACAGTTGTCTTACAGGTATCAGCCAGGAAACCTCCTTAGCAAGGAAATGAACTATTCCACACAGTTCACAAATACACCAGTTCCTTAAATGAATTTTCACTCTGCAGCAGAGTTTGGAAGATAGGTGATGAAGTACTCATGGAAGTAAAGATGTGAGGGCAGGTCAGGAGTCAACCTTGGATAGCTCAGTCAGTAAAGCACCTGCCTGCAAAAGACAAAGGTTCCAGTTTTGAGTCCAGATCCAGCACACAATTTTAATCATTGAGAAAGTTGCACACAAGATCTTTTCCTTCACGTTTCTCAGGAAAATTACGAAGTGGAACCAAACGAAAGGAGAAAATGGATGAAATTATGTTGAAAACTGAAGGATGCACTTATACACAGTCTTCTCACAGAACAGAGACCATTTATGTTGTGTTCTACCCTTTGTTGTTAAGTAAGACTACAACTATAACTATTTATTTATTCCATGTGATCTGATGGTACACAGTGTGTTGCAAATGTCGAAAAATATCATTTAACATCGTTAACATATATCAACATAGGCCTATAGTATCCTAATGTATTATATTGCTCAATGTTTTCAATTTAACACAAACAGAAAGATTACTATTCTAAGTATTCATTTACAGAGTAAAAACAGTGACACAACAAATATGACTTCACGGCTTTGCTAAATTTTATGTTGTCTTCGATGGACTTAATATTATTGGGAAGATTGTTGAACAGTTGGAGGCCCATGTGGAAAATTTCCTTTTTACACAGTTAAGTGTTTGTACGTACAACATGCAGGTTTGCATTTTTCCTGGTGTTACGTTCATGTATTTCACAATTTTTTACGACTCTGGGGTCAGTTGGCACTATGTGTTTTCTGAAAATTTTTAGAGTCTCAAGAATGTAGAGGCAAGGCAGTGTAAGGATTTCCAACTTCCTGAAGATGGGTTTGCAGGAGTCTCTGGGTTTGCTGCCAGTAATAATCCTCATTGCTCTCTTCTGGATTCTGAATGTGCTCAGAGCAGTTGGAGAATTTCCCCAGAATATTACACCATATTTTAGGTAGGCTTGTATGTAAGCGTAGTATGCAGTGGTTAATGTTTTCAGGCTAGCACATGTTTTCAGTACACTCAATGCATAACAGCCAGTACAAATCCTGGCATTTACCTTTCCTGTATGTGTATTCCATTTCAGGTTATCTTGAGCACACAGACTTAGGAATTTGAAAACAGTGTTGGTATATATTGACTGGTTACTTATAGTGACAAATGACTGAGAGGAATTTGCATTTTGTGTTGTGTGGAAGTTCATGGAAGCTATCTTTTTGGTGTTGATAGTTAATCTGTTGATTTTTGCCCAGTTCCTAAGTTGATCAGTAGCCAAGTTCACAGCTTTTTGCACAGCCTCTGTATTCTCCCCTTTGAGGAGTACAGCTGTGACATCAGCAAATATTATTGTTTTGTGTGCATCAACATTCAGGCTCAAGCCATTAATATACAGGAGGAAAAGTAGGGGTCCCAATACTGAGCCCTGTGGAACACCTTGCTTTACAGTTTTATTACTTGATAGTATTTCGGTTGTTGAGTTGCTTTGTCTGTTAGTATATTTCATGCTGACTCTCTGCATACGATTGGTTAGGAATGTAGCAATCCAGTTGTTTGCAATTCCTCTGAAACCGTAGTGTTCTAATTTTTCCAGTAATATTTTGTGGTCAACAGTGTCAAAAGCCTTTGGCAGATCCAGAAATACGCCTGTTATGGGTTGTTTTCTATCTAACAGTTCTAAAGGCGTATTTATGCAATCATATACTGTAGTTTCAGTAGATTTGTTGCTTCTGAACCCATGTTGAGCTAAATTTAGTAAATCTTTTTTTTTTTTTTTTTTTTCAGTGAAGTCCATCATTTTTTTGGACATTATTTTTTCAAAAACTTTAGAAAAGCAGGATGAGATTGAGATAGGCCTGTAGTTATTCATATCTTTATTATCACCTTTTCTGAAGACAGGAATTACTTTAGAAAGTTTCAGAGCTTCAGGGAAGATACCTGCCTGGAAAGAACAGTCACAGAGGTGAGTTAATGGTTCAGCAATTGTGTGTTCACAATTTTTGATTACAGCTGCTGGGATACCATCAATTCCAGCTGAATATGAATTTTTTAACTCTCTGAGGGCTTTTGCAACATCATTTTCAGTGACTTTGGTAATGAAAATTGACTCTGCACATGTGTGATATTTTTGGTTTGCTGGGTGGTAATTTGTGTTAGGATTATTTTCGACCAGTTTTTCAGCTATGCTTGTAAAGAAATTGTTGAATGAGTTCACCACAACTTCGGGATTAGATATAGATTCATTGTTGAGTTTGATTTCTATGTTTGTGTGTGAAGCTTTCATTTCCCCTCTTTCCCTTTTTATGATATTCCACATTGCTTTTACTTTATTGCTGGATTTGTCAATGTAATCATCATTCTGCATCCTTTTTGCTTGTCTTATCACTCTTCTTAGGATACATGTGTAGTTTTTATAGTATTCTGTTAGTTGGGGGGAGTCACTACTTTGTTTACATAACATGTGGAGTATTCTTTTATGTTTGCAAGAGATTTTTATAGCTGGAGTAATCCAACTCTTGTTTCTATTATTATTATTATTATTTATTCTTACTGGTTTTTGAGAAAAGGCCTCTTCAAAGTGGTGAATCATTTTGTCAAGAAATATGTTGAATTTCATCTTGAAATCATTGGCTGTGTACATCTCTGTCCACTTTTCTTTACTAAGGAGGGCATTTAGCTTGTTCAAGTTCTCTTGGGTGAAAAACCTTCGTAAAGTTTTAGGTTAATATTTTCAGTGCAAGAAAATGGAAATTTTCATGAAATAAGATGTTGGGAGAGTGGCAGTGTCGTAAAACTCCACATAAAAAAAATCCTGCCATCAGAGCTCTATACAAGAAGAACTGCAATGTTGGCAAAGAGATTTTATATTAACTCCAAATGCTTCAGTAATTTCCTCTGTAGATAAAGGACTTCATATCAAGTATAAGCGAAATGTCCTTCATTGATCTTCTCCTGATCAAATAATCTGAAAGAAGTGTCTGTAGATGCAGCAGATTAAGAAAAATCCTTAAATCTCCACCAACAGTTAGTTGAAAAAAATTAAGACAGTTTGCTCTAATACTGTACTACATCTGCAGCAAGAAATCCAGAACTTTAGTTGAATATAGCTGTTTAAAGCACATCTGACTATACAGAGTGAGTCAAAAAAATGTTTACAAACTGACATGGTAAAATAAATAAATAAACGTCATGTGACGAGGGCCTCCTTTTGGGTAGACCATTCGCCGGGTGCAAGTCTTTCAATTTGATGCCACTTCGGCGACTTGCACTTTGAACTGACATGGTACTTTGGGCATACAATAGGATTGGCAGTCAGATAGGAACTGGGGAGTTACAAACACAATGAGAGGGCACTGTGCACACATGAGGACATTGTTATACAAACACAGGTGAAGTGCATGGAGATCATTCATTGCCATTCATACTGTGGAACCATTGGGAGCAACATGGCCTAGCTATATGCACTGCAAAATTGCTGAGTTGCATTTGATTTGTGGCATGGCCAACTGAAATGGATGAGTAGCCATGAGATTGTGTTGTCCAAAATATCTCAATACAAAGGTACTGTACCACACATTACTCTTTACCTGCATTGCCAATTGTGTGAAACCAGCTCATTCCATGTTCACAAGCCGGATGCTGGTTGCCAATGAACAACAAGGGCAGTTGCAGTGGAAGAAAGCATTCTCAAAAGGGTGCAGTGTTTGCTGGAAACAAGTACAAGAAGTGTATCCCTTGCCACAGATATCCTCCAACCTTCTGTCTGCTGCATACTTCATTATGTATGACTGCAAATGTTTCATTTCCAATGCATCCAGGTATTGCAACCTGGGGACATCTACAAGTTCATGGAATTTGTGATGGTTTCTGCAGGAATCCACTGCAGGCCAAAGCTTCACAGTGAGTGTCCTCTTAATTGTTGAGGGTGTGTTCTCACTCTAGTGTGTGGTGAATGATCACAACTTGCACACATGGGTAGATGTAAACCCACTTGCTATATGTACACATGCCTCACAACATTGGAAACTGTTTATTTTGGATATACATTCTCCTAGACCAACTTAATGGTTGCACATATCTTGTAATCCTGGAAAGGGTTCTGCTGGAAATTCTGAATTATGTTACCTTGGCTATTTGTCAGCTCATTCAGTTTCAGCATGTTGGAGCCCCTGTACATTTCAGCAGACAAGTGAGGGTACATCTACAGACAATCTTTCCAAGCTGCTGGATTGGTTGTGATGGGCCAGCAACATGGGCACCACAATCACCTGATCTGTTCCCAACTGATTTTTTCCTGTGGAGTTATCTGAAGGGCCATGTGTATGAAACACTTGTTATATTACCAGAGGGCTCAGTGGGGAGGAATGTTGCAGCAGCAGGATGTCTTTTAGATACACCAGTTATCTTTAGGAGGGTGCTCTGTCCAATGCAGTATCAATGTCAGATGTGTTTTGATGCTTCTGGACAAAACTTTGAACATCTCTTGTAGTGGGTGTCCATTTGTAGCATGTAATTAAATAACTACAATGCCATTTAATAGCACTGGATGGCCTTTGTGAACCCCTGGTCCTGTGTGTTTGTGGATCCTTAATGAGATTTTCACTCTGCAGCGGAGTGTGCGCTGATATGAAACTTCCTGCCACTTTAAAACTGTGCGCACACACAGTTTTAATCTGCCAGGAAGTTTTATGGATCCTTGTTGTATGCCTGATGTGCCATGTCAATTTGTAAATGTTTCTTTGACTCACCCTCTATAACAAGTTCTGTAATGCTTAAGGGTATGGCAAGGACTGGCTCTTCTTAGTAGACAAAAAATGTAACCTCCATCAATAATTATTTTTAATTCTTTTTTGTGAATTCTGTGAACATTGTGGGCATGTCTCAGAGTCTTGCAATGGCTATTGGCCAGATACATGCAGCCTGACTTGCTCTCATGATGTGCCATGTAATGCCTGCATTAGCCACTGATATGTGACAGGAAAAAATAACAACCACTCCTGCAGTAACATACACAAAACAAATTCAACAACAAACACAATGTACATGCAACTCACTCCATCCAAAAACCCAACCAAACAGAAAAATTATACATACCTACAGCTGGTTACAATAAACTGGTGTTTGGTGGCACTATATCTTCTACTTCCATCCAAAGAATATACACACTTAAAATTAATAAATGTCATTTTGACATAAGTCAGAAGGTGTATTGGTGGGTATGAATCTGGGTACATGTAAGCCTGTTTCCAGTAGAGGCTATACAACTTTCCATTTTGTTGTGCATTTACACTTTCCAATTTATCCTTTGAATTACTGCTACACCATTCATCAATTTCTGTGCAACCATTATTGCTTGTAACCTTTATCTACTCCAAACTTGTTTTATTATATCATTTCACAGTTAAAATTCAAATGATTTGGTGAGAAATTCTCATTATTCATATTTTAAAAGTTCATAGTTTCAACATACTGAACGAAAATGAAATCTGGAATATCTACCCATCATATCATTTTTACTGGTAAAATCAGTATTTACAACAGTCTCCTCACTAACAGTAGTTTCTAGAATCCTTTAATTTGTGTTGTATAATCTGTATTTGTCCATTCCTTCAGATAAAATTCTCAGTCCTATGACAAAATCATTCTGCTATGGACCAGGCAAGATGTACACAACAGAGACAATGAGAGACCACCACCACACAGGCACAACCACTTGCCTGGCACCTTTCAGCTTTGTGCAGCAGTTTCCAGATGGCACTTACTGCTGCCATGCCATTTTTTGCAGTGCGGCATATGTTGACCAAAAGTGGAGACAGCCAATAGGAAATGTTGTAAACTATGGAGACACTTTGGCATGACATACTTTACTCCCACCTTGTACTGGCAGACATATGAATTCTTCTGCCTATAGGCTTGAAACACAATATGTTGTGGACACTCAGTCATATACTGAAAATTGGGGTTCACCATTCAGTGTCTGCAGTTAGCTCAGCACAGTACTGTGAAGGTTACCTCCTGACTAATCTGTCACTATTTACAGACAACTATGACTAGTAACTGCATGTCTGTGAATATAACAATCAGTGATACAATATCACAGACTGCCACAAGACACCAAAGTTATTAGATATAATTGTATTAGGTCTAGGACATCAAGTGTCATGCATCAAATGCACCAAAATCAAGTACTATTTATAACAAGAATGAATGAAAACAGCTTGTGTAATCCCATTGAGGGCAAAGGCCTCCTACAAGTAGGGGTAGCTGCTTTTAAAGACTCGCTTGGTGAGCTAGTCTGCATAAGAGGGTACTGCACGTAATTACACTTGATCATTTAGTTGTAGTTGTAGTTCTTTCCACTCCTTTCTGTTTCTGGCTATGCTGGTCCACTTTCTTCCTGCTTGTTTTCTGAATAAGTCTGACCATTTGTGTCTTGGTTTTCCTGCGAGTCTCTCGCCAATGTAGGGGTCCCATGTGGTAGCTCATGCCACCCATCTGTAATCTTGCAGCCTCGACACATGGCCGCCCCATTTCCATTTGGTATTCATGTGCTATGTCCATTGTTGCTTACATCTTGTGTATCGAGGTGTTCAATATTCTGTCTTTCAGAAAGATTTCAAGGATCTTCCTCTGCATTTTCCTTTGGCATACCTGTAGAGTGTTTCTCTCTTTGGCTTTGAGGGCCCATGTCTGACACCATTTGTAACATACTTTTAATAAATGTTATTTATTATTGTGTTGCCACATCTTTGTCACAGTGCCACCCTATCAGACAAGTGATTAATAATCATAATGTGCAATGACCACTGTAAAGCAATTTTAAACATAGCAAGTTGGAGTCTAATCCATCTCCTATGTTTTCCATTCACATGAGTAACTAAATTTTTTTTACTTTTCATTCTGTAACTGAAACAGTGCACATGTAATACACTATATGTACAGGAATATGTATTATTGCTGTTTATGCAAAACCTCATTTAAGCTTGTAGCTCAGTTGTTCAAGTTCATGAGTACAATGATACAGTTAGTTTCCCTAGAACTCTGAATAATTATAAGTGACAGCTGATTAATGTTACAACAACATCACATGATGGAAAAACCATTGTTAGCAAATAAACAGCAGAGGAGGTATTGTTAGCACTCATGGAAAAGCAGACACTTCCAGCCTTTGGAGACTGTATTTAGAATTATCTAAAATTAATCAACTCACAAAATAATTGAGAGTAAATGTGTGGGCTTCCAAATTTCAATAACCCATTTAGCTTTAATGACCACAACATTCTGAACTTTTGTGTTTAAAGACTCTCAGGTGAGCCAATGAATATCTAACCTGAAGATGTTAATTATTTGCAAACTATGTGTGCTGCACAATATTACTTAGGCTGGTAACAATACTGCAAACCCTTTTGTGTTCACTGATACAATCACATTTCTGTCATATTTTCTGCCATGTGAGCTTTAACCAAGTCTTTGACACAGCTTGATAGTCAGGTGATTTTGCTTCCTTATGAGACTGTAATGAAGGAGATGCACTTCTGTTTACCTGAATGTACTGTGAATTGTGAAACTGGAATTGCCAATGAACCAGCTACAAAACTCGTTCCATGTCTGTTGACATCATTTGAATCTTTCTTACGTGACCTCAGTTTCTCAGTACGTTATCTCAGTTTGATGAGATATGAGGCTTCTTTGAAACTGAGTGCAGCAAAACAGCATGTAAATAGAACATTACATATTGTGCTCCCATGTGAGGATTTGTTCCATGAGGGCACAATTGATGAGAAGTGATGCTGTGTGGGGGCATCTCCCTTTTTGATGCAATGTAACTACTCATAAGCATATGAAGCAGTGGTGTAATGACATTGCATCAGAGTGACGAAGTATGTGGAATAAACTAACTGTGAAAGACAGGAAATAGAAATGCTGACTGCAAACAGACACTACCAGCTATGGGACTGACTACAGCAGCCAATCAGTGTGCAGAACCAACCAGCTTCACATCCTAGAGCATGACAGTCTAGCAATGAGAAGCAGACCTGATGTAAACATCACAGAGTGGAGCAGGATTACCTGCAGCTAAGCAGACAATGTGGAAAGGGGATAGCAGTCCACAGCAACATCTGGTATCAAGGAAAAAACAAGCTACAGTTTTCTAGTTATTCAATGGTGAACTATCCTGTCAGAATGAATGATTGAGGGGAAGAGGACAAAGTGTTTAGTAATGAGTGGCCTGTAGTAGATGTGAAGAAAGAGTCTTTTGAAAACAGTATGCCAGAAGATAAAGTGAGAAAATTAAGGATTGTCAGGGAACCTAGAGTACTAACAAACAGAACATGAGGATGACAGTGGATCATATTAGGGTTAATCTAGATTCCATTTGATAAAGTGAAGATGAGGTTAATGGTAGCCAAATCATGTATGAAATGTCCAGGGCCTCACCCACCGATCACAAGTGTGCATGAAGAAGTGAACAATGTAATACTGGTGGAAAAAGACAATGTTAGGCAAGAATCATATGATGGGAAATGGGGAGTGACAGCAAAGGAAGATTTTCAGTCTGAAATTTTGAAGTTAATGTGGTAATTAAATTAAGTAGGAGCAACTGGAAAAAACACATAGGTAGTTTAAAATCAAACATGTGCTACAGAAGACATTACCAGTTTATTTTCAGAAATAACCATAATGAATAACTACCTCAGAACTGTAAATTCAGATATACACAACATGAACAACAAATTGAATAATGGGGTTGAGAATATACAATTTGATGTAAATGTAACAGGAAATTCTGGTTAAAATTTAGAAAACATTTTCATTGATGAGTTGTCAAATGCAAATGTAATCAGTAACAATTAATCCAGAAAGTGAATGAAAGTTGTCAAATTTTTTCAGTATAAATTAAGTGATGTAGTGGAAATCTGTTTTGGTGATAGTACTGAGATGATGTCCAATACAAAATAAATAAATCTTGTTGTTAACAAAAGAATGGACGTAACTACAGAGGATGTTGATGTATGTACTGATGTTTTTCATGATGTGGGAATGGAATGGTACCAATAGTTAAAGTTAATGATCTGTTTATCCAAGAATATATAGATTTGGCAATCAACAGCAGTAATGTAAGATAAATGCAGATGCTTAAGATAAATATAAATTATGTCGCAGGGGAATGTGTTTCATTTAGAGAAGAAAATTCATCAAAATAATGGAACCTTTTATTAAGTGTCAACGAGTGACGCATACAGAGATGAGTGAAGTAATGAACAGTTTGCAAAGAGTAGTATTTTGTGAGGCTGTGTAAAGAGCTACTGACAATGTACAAAGGACAATTTTTAATACTTGTGTGCAAAGGACAATTTTAAGTGAGAATGTACAGATATCAATCTGTAGTAATAATGTCAAGGCAATAAAGTTCAATGTAAATATGATTTTTAAAGTATTTGTGTTTGCTGGGGGTCAAATATTCAAGGATTTTAATGTGTTCTATAGTGTAATGGCAAATGTCTCAGTGTATGAGAGTGAAATTACACCTCATGTTGCGAAGAGAGATAGAAGTTAGATTTGTAGTGAATCTAACAGTCAGTAGGGGGATCATTACACTTTGATGAACACACTATTTGGAGCATTGTGCTTCTCCAAGCTTGGTGTTTCTATGCTTCCTTTCTAGAATTACTCCATTCTCTGGCTATCCTGACTATCCTAACTTTAGTTTGTAAGAAGAAAAAGACAGTTATCTCCTACTATTCACCAATGGGTATAATAGATCAGTATGGTAAGGATTAAATTCTCCATGAATACTTTTAAATTAAAAGTTGTGTATGTTAATGTATATTGAAAGAAAGGTAAGAGACTGGAATTCTATTAAAGGTCGGATAAAGTTCATCAAGAATTGTCTTGTGTCCTGCTTTAGTGTAATTTTTGTGCTAATAACAATGAATTTATATCAGATAGGAACGAAACTTAGAATAAGAGGTAAGCCAGGGTTTGTGGAAATCCTGATTGTCAGAAAATACTGGGAATCTTTAAGTACCTTAGGGAAATGAATTGAAAATTTTGTAGCAGCAAGAGGGAAAGATCTTTAGAGTGTGTGTAACTCAATTCCAACTGTGTAATTATATGAGTAAAGAGGTAAATGATTGATGAAATAATTTAATATTATGAAGTATATGTGAAGCAGTGGACTTAGAAGCCTCGTCTTAGTAGTAGCTTCTTTTGGAAATACATATCTTCAGTTGACAAGAAGTGGAATAACAGGCACTGATGAGTAGAGTGTGAGGAGGTACAGGAGAATATTGTTGTAGTGACACATTTAAATAATGACGTAACTTGCTGAGAAACTAATTATAAGTTTGGCACTGTAATCAATAACCATTTGGTATTACCTGCAAGAAATAATGGTACTAATGAAAGTTTGTGCAACATTATGAAGTCTAACTAACTGAAATACTAATTTATGTAACAACTTTTGAATAAAAACTGCTACTAAGTTCATTTCAATGACACTTTCCTGTTTACATCACACATAGTGTGATTGTTTTTCTGACATAAATTATAAACTGCTAAGTTTCACTCACTAAATTTTACATTTCAAAATCTCAGTTTTACATTTTTCAAGTAAGTTAATTGGTTATACTTCAGAAGAGAACACTTGAGTAATTGAAACAGCTCTTTGAAGTTTTTGGCATATATAATAATAAATTTTCATTGTTGTACTATATTGCCAACTGAATATATCCAGAAGAAGTAACAAATGTGTATCAAATGAGAAAGCATCTTTGTAGCAGCTTTAAAGATATAAAGTGCTATTGTATTAATATAAAAAAAAAAATTGTTTGTCTTTTCATGTTTACTAACACTAAGTATTGACTTGTCAATGAATACAAGTGAATATATAGGAAGGACTCACAGAATAGATACGAAGAAGGCAGTGAGTGTGGTTTTTGTAAACACAGTGAGTAATAAATCTTGTTGGTAAAGTGACAAAAAATTATGAAATAACTCATAAGCTGAAGACATGAGGAAATATGAGATATATGAAGTGAAATATTGTAAATTCTTATGAAATGTACTTCTATGCTTTGAAGTTTTGTAAAATAATGTTGTAAAAATGATGGCCAGTAAAGTTTATTTGGTAAAATCAATTTATGATAGCTAATTTGAAAATTAGTCTCAAATATTATTATGAGGTTATTTCTTTTCTGTTTTGCATAAATAGAACATACTTTTATAGGTCATTGAATTGCACTGTCTGCTCTTTGTCAGTGATTGGCTGTTCAGGGGGTGTTGAGATGTATCAAGCTGGAGTCTAATCCATCTGCTATGTTTTCTGCTCCTAAGAATAACTTTTTTTCACTTTTTGTTCTGTATCCAATGCAGTGCACACATAATACACCATATATACAGGAATATATTTTGTTATTATTTATGCCAATCTCATTTTAATATTCATGTTCACAAGTATAATGATGGAATTGGTTTTATTGGAAGCTTAAGTAATTAAAATTGACACCCAATTAAAGTTACAACAATGTTGTTTGATGTAAAAAGCATTGTGAGCAAACAAACACCAGAGAAGCTACTGTTACCAATCATTCAAAAGTATACACTCCAAACATTCTGAGAGCATATTTAGAATTATCACAAATTAATTAACTCATAAAATGATTTACATTAAAAATTTGAGCCCTCCAAATTTCAGTTGCCTATTTTGCTTTAATGACTGAAAGATTCTGAACGTTGACAATATAATTATATTGTTGTATTTGTTCTGAATCATTTAACATGTTACTAATTAATTCAGTCAGTAATTAAGATTTGAAATAATTCGGAATCCTAAAATATCCATTTCAAGATGAAAGCCATACTCGTAAATAAGGGACTCCAAAAAGTGCATTATAATAATATACCTCTACTGTCTTAGAGCCCCTGCAAAATAGTAAAACCTAACCTAGCTGAATTTCAAAACATTACATAGTTTCAGAATTCACATCATTTTTTTACACCTGTCATCAAATAGCCACCCTCAACCTAATGTGCCTGAGCCAGACCAGCATCAAGGTAACATCTCTGTGTCAGTAAAAGTGAAAGTTTGCACCAGGAAGTAAATGCTAAACATATATGTGCATTAAAGTCTGCAACAGGGGTTCAAACTTGTAGCGTAATCATGACAGATTACATAAGAAAGTCAGTGACTGGCTAACATACTATTAACATCCATATGTTGGTTCATGTTTGAGCTCATGGTTGATCAGAAATTTGGTAGTGTTTATATGTTAGTAAAGTATTTGCCCAAAGTTTATGACATTGACATCTCTATGTCCAACCATACTGTTTGATTAACATCAGTGTGTTGTTCTTTATGGGATGCTTCACAGTGCTATTATTATGTTGGAAGGCTCTGAATGTTGTGAACTACCATAACCATCTCAGGCACAATTCCACAGGCACTCTTACAGAATTTGGAATCTGTTTTCAAAATTCTATAAACGGCCAATTTGAAATGCAATGAAGGTAAGTGCATCTTCTTTCACTGTGAAGTACAATACAAGGGAGATATACTGTCTGCAAACTGCATCAAGTTGATGCCACAGTGTACTTATGCCATTAAAAATCTGGCTCACAGGGCCATCAAGTAATTATGGTGGGACAAATAAATTATAATCAGAAGTTCCTCCTTCATGCAGCTTCCATCAGTGAACCCCTGCAGAAGTTGTTGTGTAAGGGCTCAAAATCAAACTGGAACAGTAAATTCCAACATGCATTTAAGAAGGTGATACAATGTTTGCTTGATGCCAGATGTCTTACGACATATAATCTGATCAAAATGCTCCATTTTTGCTGATGCTTCAGATTATAGCACAGAACAGACATCATGGTTTTGAAAGACAAACTGCATTGGCTTCAAGGGCTGTGACACAACACTGGCACAAAGAAAATACAGTCAGATCTAGCAGTATTTGCTGTCAAGAAATTTCATGATTACATTTATCCTACTTCCACACCACAAATCTTTACTGGCTATATTTGGACCAAACAGTACTGTTCCTACACAGATAGCTCAAAATCTGCAGTGATGGATGCTACTTCTGCTGCATAATGATTCTGAAATTATATTCAGGTCCACAGCACAACAGATGAATGCTGATTCCTTTCATGTTTGTCAAAGGGCAAGACAAAAAGTTTGACTCATCAGCTGAAGTCATTTTTCAGTAGATATCAGTAGTGACAACAGAAAAATTTCCCAGTAAACTCAAATTTAGTTTTCAAACTTGTACCTAAAGATCCTGTTTTGTCGCATGTTCAACAGTATTTTCAAATGGAATGGCCTAATGAAAATAAGTTAATTAAGCAGCCAGAGATTAAATCTTATTGCAGTATCAAGCATGCACTATATGAGGCATGTAATAGTGTAAATATATGGAATATGGATTGGGTTGGTGTGATATTGATGGTGAAACATAACACAGCCTCAACAATATTGCCCATGGCTAAAGGTATGAGACTCCAGGTCATATCTGCATGCTGATTTTGTATGACCATTGTATTAAAGCTACTGGCTCATCTTCATTGATGCTTTCTTCAGGTTTCCATGTTCAGAGTACAAAGGTGTCACTCTGGTACATTCATAATCAGGCAAGACGAGTGGTCATTCCTGTGATGTTTAAATATTGGGTACTTCAGATGCCAATTAGTGCCACTGGTACATGGTTCACACCAAACGCATTGCCAGAGGGCATTGGTACTGGAAGAATATTGACAAGGACACTGAAATGATGTTGGCTACATTCTGCTTATGTAAAAAATAACAGTCAGTTTCCTATCTGTTTGGTCATCCTCTGGTGGATGCCGAGGTGTTGGTGGTTGCTGTGACATGGAGCAAAAGAATGAGACCCGTTAATAGTGTGCGATGAACTTCATTTACTTAACTCAGTTTCCAGTGACAACTCCAAATCAATAAACAGCACAAATGCATGAGCTAGTCCAAGTCCATATTACCACAGTAGTGGCAAAGGCTGAGTGCCATCCACCACAATTATACGGTGAGCTAGACCAGGCAGGTGTGATAGCCTTAAAGTGCCTCTGGCCACACTGCTGGTCCTGCATACTGATGAGGACATGTCTCAGAGGTGGCCACAGATTGGCAGTGCAATCACATGCTTGCTGCCAACTTCAGAATGTGAACTGGCTTGGCAAGGTATTGATGGTGAATGATACCACAGCCTCAACAACATCATCCACAGCCATAGGTATGAGAACCCTGGACACATTTGCATACTGATTTTTCTTGATTTCATTCTCATCAATGCTTGCTCCAAATTTCCATTTGTGATACAAATGTCATCAATGCATTATAAACAACAGCCAACCGGCTGCAAAATGCAGGTTTGTTAAACCTTGAGAACGATTTTAATGGTTTCAAAACTATCTTCTTCAGAAGATGTAGGACGTAAAATCACATTACCTATAGTCAAAGTGGGAATCGTTGACTGTCTAGTAAATGTCATTCAGTTAATCACCACGTAAATACATTATACAAAAGTAGCAGCCACCTGCTGTATGGTTTTATCTCCTTTTTCTTAAGACAAAGCCCTACAGCAGACAGCTGCTACTTTTATATAATTTATTTCTGTGGTGATTGAATGGATGACATGATGTGTACCAGCCAGACAAAACTCCCACTCTGACTACAGATAATCAGTTTTACATCATACATCTTCTCAAGAAGATGATTTTAAAACTGTCAAAACAATGCTCAATGTTTAACAAACCTGTATTTTGCAACTGATTCCCTATTATTTCTAATCCATTGAAGCTCTTACATGCACAGTTGTTGATGTGCACCCATATTCAAAATCTTACAGATGTCATCAATCATAGATATCTTTATCAAAGGGTGTTCAGGCTTTGTTTAAGGTTTTATTTTTTGAAGGACTACCAAAATCTGTTGTCACTGACAATAGATTTTGGCAGTCTGATGTTCTTCTCAGGAATTTGAACTATTTTGTGAAACCAATAGCATTTTATACTTCAGGACTACACCATTTCATCATGAGGCTAACAGATTCACTGAAAGGATCATATGAACTTTCAAGTCACACATGATGAAGCTGGTTCAACAATAGAATAACATCAATGCCTTGCTGATCTTCTAGTCTCAGTATGGAGGCACTCTATGCCATGCACAGTCTCCAGTGCAGAAACTCCATGGGAGACCACACTGAACATTAACACCAATTTTAAAGCCACTCATGCTTCAACATGCCAAGCATCAGACACTGAGTAGATGACAATTTTTTAAACTGAAAGATCCAGGACTCATTTCAGCGTACAAGTACTAAGACATGGGTACCAGGCACAGTCATAGAGAAGCTCAATAATGCTGCCTTTAAGATTAAACGAGCACATAGTGTTGGAACACACCATAAACATCGAATCAGGCTGCACCACATTCACATGCATACAGGTATAACTTCTAGGTTCTTTTCCTTTACAGAAGTAGAAGACCTGTATGGACCGAGCTACCTGAGTGATCTTCCACTGCAGCCAGTATCCGCTCCCACCAACTCCTCCAGCAACAGGCCCCAACTGTATCCAGCCTGTGTCGAACTGATGGAAGTGGACATCATGCCTGCCACCTCAGACCAGCCTACGGATGTCTAAATGGCAAATACTTGACTGGCCACCCCATCAATGTGACTTTGTGTGGGTTCAAGTACTGTGCACCCACCTAATACACATGGCTGCAAGCGAGGAAGCAGAAAATTAATGAACTACTGAGACTAGGTACACAACAAATACCACAAGAGGGCACCACCACATAGGCACAACTGTTCACCTGGCACCTCTCAGCACCTTGCAGCAACCTCTACATGGTGCTTTCCACCTCTGTGCCATTTCCTCCAGTACACTGTATGTCAGTTGATAGTGGGGATAGCCAATAGGAAATGCTGTCAACCATGGACTACTTCACTTTTACCATGCGCTGGCAGTCTTATCAGTTCTTCCATCAACAGGCTCGAAATACGACATACCACAGATATTCAGACAGTTCTGCACCAGCAATTAGACAGCACCATTCAGTGCCTGCAGTTATCTCAGTAGAATACTATGAAGACTACCTTTTGACATAGCTGTTGCTGTTCATGGAGAAGTACAAGCAGTAACTGAGTGTCTGTAAACGTTATTACCAGTGATACTTACAATATCATAGACTGCCAAGAGACAATAAATTTGTTAGATATCATTGTATTATGTGTAGAATATCAAATGTCACCCATTGAACTTTACCAAATTTAGGTACCATTTGTGACACTCTCTTAATAAATGTTATCTGTTATTTCTTATTGTATTGCCACATATTTGTTATCATGTCATCCTATAAGATACTTGTTTAATAATCATAGCAAACAACAACCATTATTCAGGAAATGTAGCCTGGAAACAGTTTTCTGCTACTGTAAATGTTTCAGCTGAATTAAGAGTAGCATTCATTCACTACATTCAGAACACATTTCAGTTAAATAAAATTTGACATATAGTATCCATGTTGAGAGTCTTACTTGGTTATTTTTACTTTGTTTCTTGGTATTACTACTAGTAGAGGAACCACAAATTCATTAGTACCATCCATCACCCATCACATTTTACCTTTAATTACAGTTAAAATTATCTCTCAGTTCTATCATCATATAAGTTCACTGGTACTATCAGCTATTCATGGTGCTCACTTCTTGTCCCAGATCTTGTCTTCCAATGTGCTTTGTTTTAATATCTGCCTAACAATATTTTTCATGATATTATTTTGTAGGATGACAAAAAACTATTGCTATATGTGATCCATCTCTACTGTAAAACATAATGGAGTAACACTAAGCACTGCCATAGCAAATAATTAAATAAAAATGCCAATTTGACAGGTGCTTTTTGACCATGAGAATTTCTATATCATATGGTGATGGCATAGCCCTATCTGAAAGGCCTGTTGAGAACCATGATGTCCTGAGATTTGGCATTAAAGGGTAACTGGCGGTATGCCTCAGCCAGGTCGATCTTTGAAAAATACTCTCCCCCGGCAAGCTTGGCGAGAAGGTCTTCCTTTCGGGGAATGGGGTCAGTGTCGACGAGGGACTGAGCACTGACATTAGTTCTGAAGTCCCCACACAGCTGAAGGGACCCATTGGGTTTACGTATGACCACCAATGGTGTCGCCCAGGCACTGTAAGTCACAGGCTCCAGAACACCAGCAGCCTGGAGCCGATCAAGTTCTGCTTGACTACTGGCTGTAATGACACCAGAAGGGGCCAGGCCCAGAAAAAGTGAGACTGTGCATCCGGCCAAAGGGTGATGTGTGCCTGACAACCGGAAGCACATCCGAGATCCGTTGCAAACAACGAAGCGAAAGCGGGAGCACAGATCGTCCAGGTCCTGAAAAGGAACAGCTGTGGAAACGGCCTTAACTTCACCGGAAATTGAAAAGCCAAACAGTTGAAAGGCACCCAGGCCGAAAATATTCGAAGCTGGTGCATGGTTGACGACAAAGAGGGTAAGGAGCTGCGTAACATGCTTGTACATCGCCTTGACGACGTTTTGTCCATGAAGGGGAATGGAATCGTCTCCATAGGTGACCAAATGGCGAGAGGGAGGTGACAACTCAGGAGGGCCCAGCCGGGTATACGTCATCATATTAATCAGGGAGAGGGTGGCCACAGTGTAGACCTGAAAACTGACATCCTCAGTGAAAAGGCGGAGCGTGAGGGAAAGCTTCCGCACCGACATATCATCCTGTGGGACAACTGATTGCAGAGAATGGATGATATCTTGAGGCCCAGGAGGGGTAGGACTGGAGTGAGTTGAGCGACTACGACAAACCAATCAGATGTAGCCCTCCTTGTTACACAGGTTGCAGGTTTTCCAGCTGTGGGGACAATCAGCTCGAGAATGTGCAGTAAGGCACTGTGGGCAAGACGGAAGTGGGCCACGCAACTGGCAATGAGGGGTGACAGGAGGCACCGATGCCATAGAGACATTGGACAACGAGGAGTCTTGACGGCACTGGCCTCTGTCGGTCGGGCCACGTTGATGGTGCGATGGTGGGACCCGCCGTGATGCCTCAGTCGCCGCCACTGGCGGCCACGCCATAAGACGCTCATTAGCAGCTTGAACAATTTCAAATGAGTGGGTAATGCAGAGGGGTTATCGAGTTTCAACACCACAGTATGGACATCACGATCAGGAGCCAGCTGAACCACCACATCTCAGAGCAGAGAGTCTGCATATGAAGCCTTACACTGCTGATTGGTGGACGTAAAATCGCATTGACGGTTGAGGCCTTGCAAGTCCATGACACAGGAAAGATATGATTGACCAGGCTGTTTATGGTACTGGTGGAATTCCAGCCGAGGGGTGGCCACAGGGTAGCGTTGGGAATAATAGTTTGTCAGCAAAAGGAGATCTTCTGGAAAGAGAGAGCCAACTTGCGGAGAAGAAAGAACATGTCTGGGGAGGCCCAAGACTAAAACAACAACTGCTGCAAGGAGTCGTCTGTGACTTGAAAAGCCGTGAAATGTTGTTTCAGTCAATGTAAGTACATCTCCAAGTCTTCTTTAGCGCCATTAAATGGTGGGAACACATTGGAAACCCATGGACTCAGAAGCTGTTGTGGTAATCTGTCCTGGGCATCGACTTTGTCCATTAGCAAATGCAGCGACTGCTGTAAGATGTCTAACTGGAGCTGCTGCTGCTGCGTGAGCTGCTGCTGCTGCTCCAGCAGACAGACCAACTTCACCTCCATGCCAATAATGACCACCATTTACATCGTCGCCAAAATGTTGTAACTGCAACCGGACCAGCGGGACCCATGGAGTGGCCCGCGAACAACGACATAAACGGAAAAGGGTGGACATGACCAACAAAGGACCTAATGAACAACAACAAGACTGATATCACTGAATCACAAGAAATACATGTCCACTCATACACCGAACAAGTAAATATGCTGTCTAAGGCAAAGTGATACTTTCAGAGATGCACGCAAGATTACACTGGCTGGCTGAGCGAGAGGCAGGCCCTTAAATAAATGATCTGGAGTGGCGCTATTGGCTGCCAGAACCATGTGTTCCACTGTGGTGCCCTCACACTAAATGTGGCCCAGGAGGCGCGCCGCCACAGCTTATAGCTCAATGGTGCACAGACCTCTAGGGGTCTTCGATGTCCAAGCTTTCTGGCGTGGATTCAAATTGCGCGGCAACGGTACCAGAGATTGCAGTAGAGGAGTAGGATAAGCCTGTGACAGGATTGAAATAGGAAGTGGTGTGTGTGTGTGTGTTTGACAGGTCTGGGGTCTTCCATAGGGATCCCTGTAGCAATGGGTTTGGACTGGGAATGGCATAAAGATGGATTAGATATTGTGGAGGTTGGGTGGGCAACAGCACCACTTTAGGAAGGGTGGAAAGGATCTTGGATAGGATGTTCCAAATTTTGAGGTATTATGATAAGTAATCAAATGTCTGGTGAAGGATGTCGCTCAGTTGTGCTAATCTGGAGTGTACTGGGTGACAAAGGAGGTACTCCTTGGTAACTGGTTCTTGGTGTGGAGGATTGGGGGTGTGGAGGGCAAGAGCAGGGGAGATCTGTCTGAGGACTATGTCCGGGGGATAGTGCCTTTCTGTGAAGGTCTTGGTGAGATCCTCAGCATTCTGGGTAACAGAGTATTTGTCACTACAGCTATGCTGCCCTTGGGTCGTGAAGTTGTATGAGCAGGATTTTTTTGTGTGGTGTGGATAGAGCCATCAGTGAGGAAGACATCAGTGTACTGGAAGGTGGTGTGGTGGCTTGAGGAGGACCAGATGGAGCTGATGGGAGTAAAGGTGTTGAGATTGTGAAAGAATGAAGATACGGTGTCTTGGCCCTGAGACCAAATCATGAATATATCATCAGTGAACTTGAACTAGATTAGGGGTTTGGCGTTTTGAGAGGCTAAGAACCTTCACTAGATGGCCTATAAACAGGTTGAAATAGGAGGGTGCCTGAAGGTGCCCATGGCTGCACTATGGATTTGTTTTTATACCTTCCCTTCAAAGGATCATGAGTTAGGATAAAGTTAGTAGGGTGTATGAGGAATGAGGTAGTGGGTCTGGAGTCTGAAGGATGTTGGGAAAGATACTGTTCAGTAGCAGTAAGACCATGGGCATGAGGGATGTTGTTATTTGGGGAAGTGGCATCAAATGCTGCAAGTAGGGATCCAGGAGTTAAAGGGGTGGAGATGGCGGGGAGTTGGTGATTGGTGAAGTAAGTGGTTGGTATCATTTATGATGTTGGAAGCTAGATTATGGGCAATTGGTTGGAGGTGTTGGTCAATCATGGCTGAAAGTCTTTCTTTGGGGGGACACATAACCAGCTATAATGGGGATCCAGGATTGCAGGGTTTTTGGATTTTAAGGAGCATGTAAAAGGTGGGTGTACAGCATGTCATAGGGGTGACGAAGGAAATGGATTTAGGGGAGAGGTTGTGGGAAGGACCTAAGGTCATAAGCAGGCAGATTGGAGGTTACTTTGGACCTCTGGGTTGGGATCACTCAGGCAGAGTTTATAGTTGGAGGAGTTGGATAGTTGGCAGAGGCATTCTGCCACTTAGTTACTGCTATTCATGACAGTAGTGGTGGAACCTCTGTCTGCAGGTAAGATGATTAGGTCACGATTTGTTTTGAGGTTGCGTATGGCTATCATTCCTTCTGCTGAAAGTTTGGTGTTCTGCGGAAGTGGCCTAGGGAAAGAAGGCGAGGCAGGCTTGGAGGTAACGAATTCCTGGTAGGTGACCAGGAAATGGTTAGGTCGAACTGTGGATGATCATGGTTGGAGGCTTTGATTGCATTGCAGGGATCCAGAGAAGGAGAGTACATCTTTGACAATTCCAACATGGTTAAGGGGGGTCGTGGTTAGTGTTTAACGTCCCGTCGACAACGAGGTCATTAGAAACGGAGCGCAAGCTCGGGTGAGGGAAGGACTGGGAAGGAAATCGGCCGTGCCTTTTCAAAGGAACCATCCCGGCATTTGCCTGAAACGATTTAGGGAAATCACGGAAAACCTAAATCAGGATGGCCGGAGACGGGATTGAACCGTCGTCCTCCCGAATGCGAGTCCAGTGTGCTAACCACTGCGCCACCTCGCTCGGTCAACATGGTTAAATTTGGGTGTAGGGCGAAAGGTGATTTCTATTGATAGGACTGAAACTGCTGTAGGGCATAGGGTTTTGGTGGTAAGGTTAAGTACAGTGTTATGGGAATATTCCAGCTCTAGCTTTGGTGGAGTGCTGGTAGGAGGTTTTGGGGAATGTGGCAAGTTGAAAAGGTCAGCTAGCAGGATATGGGTGCTAGGAGGGGTTGATAAGCAGGAAATTTGTGGATAGGATAGGGGTTGGACGGCAGTGCCCCAAGGCACCGGAAGGATGTCAGCAGGTTGGATAACTTGTGGAGGTGGTATTTGGAATGCTCCTCCAGGTGCTGGACTGCAAGAGATTCAGTTTCAGAGACGTGATGTATGTAGCTGGGATTGCACAGTAACAGTATCTTACAGAGGGGGCAGAGGTGGTTCTATGATGCTTGTGCTATGGAGATGTGTTTTTGCAGTATTAAGTTTTTGAGGACCAGGGAATGTCAGAATCTGAAAGGGTAGAGGTTATTATGAAAGGAGGGGTGTGATCAAGGAAAGGAATTTTTATGGTTACACAACATTTAAGAAACTATCCCATGATTGGACTTTTGCCAGGGAAAGGGATACTTTTCTGAACTAGTGTTGAAAGATGGACTAGGGATCCATTGTGTTAAGGATGGTGTAGGAAAAACAAGAATGATGTGTAAACGGGCAAATGAAGATGTTATGTAGTCCATTAAACTAAAGGCATGCAGCCGTCCAGATAAAATTTCTTTCACTGATATTTCGGCTGCATATTGTCCGGCTGTCCTCATAGTGAGCTGCAAATGTTAGACGGTTTTGAGGGGGGCTGGATAACACAAAAGACATGTAAAAATACTCAAAAGCATGCACAGGTTCATAAAAATGTGCACAAATGCATAAAAATAGGCAAACTGCATGGAACTACATAAATTATGCACAAATGTGTTAAAACGTACAGAAACGTGGGAGAAAAGTAATGGATGAGGTATGGGAGTATGTGTGTATTGGGGTAAGGGAAAAGAGGGGGAAGAGGGATGGGTTAGGTGGAGGATCATGTGGCACAGGTAGGATTGGAAAATAAAATGCTAAAATACGTGAGGATGTGGTAGGAAGTGGTATCAATGGGATCAGAGGGAAGAATCTGGGGCATAAGGTGCTGCATCAACAATCCATATGGTCACAGAGGCATTGCTGTGAATCGACGAGATCATTGATACAGTGTGGCTAGGACATGTATGCAGTTTATAAGGCAGTGAGTAAACACAGGAATGTAGAGAAAGGATGGTCATTACAAACAGTAATGCTGTAGAGAATAGTAACAAAGAAAAAGATCACAGGGTTTTGGGATGGAAGAAAAGCTGTAGTCTAAATCAAACAATGGAAACTCCAGGTAGGAATATCAACAATGTAAGCGTAAGGCAGATTGCTACTCACTGTAACAAATTGAGTTGCAGGCAGGCACTTGCTTGCACATTAACTTTTGGCCCAAAGCCTGCTGGTACCTGTAATTCATTTCTACATCTACATCTTCATAATACTCAGCAAGACACTGTACAGTGTGTGGTGGAGGGTGCCATGTACCACTACTAGCCATTTCCTTTTCTGTTCCACTCCCAAACAGAGCAAGGGAAAAACAACTGGTTATATCCATCCATAGGAGCCTTAATTTCTCATGTCTTATTGTGACGAAGCAAGCTGGGATCTCTTTACTTCCTCTCTTGTTTTGCCATCTGCCTCCTTAAATTAATATTTTCATTTTTGCCTAATTACCTTTAACATACATGAGTATTATCTGCATTTCCATAAAACAGAAAGGTTGGCTCTCTGCCTTAAAGAGTATAGCACCAGATCTAATTTTGTGCTTAGTTTTGTGTATGTAATCAATTTCCTAATTTATTGTTACTATTCAGAGTTAATATCTTTTGTTATAGGATGAAATCAGTCATTGTTCCTTGACTTAGATTCTACTGTTGATGTATAGACAGATATAAATTCTGTACTAATTATATACATTTGGAAGAAGATTCTGTAAGTATTCATTTGGCTCCATTTGAAAACATATTAGCAAAGCCAGCCCTTAATTCCAAAATAATTACCAGATTTGGCAAAAACATTGTTTGCATAACTATATCTATTAATTTAATTATTTAAACAAATAATTCGGCTTAACTTTGGTGATAGAAGAAACTGTTAAAAAAGAAATAATTTTTCGAGGTATTCAGTTAATCGAATGAGTTATATTTTATTGTAATTTCTGTGAATTGAACATTGGAGAATGTATAGTTTCAGTACCTACTATTGCGAGGATATATAAAGGCCTGATTTTAGGTCCTGAGACAGTAGGCCCACAGACGATATTCAGATATGAAGCATGTATTAATTTAGAGTAACAGCAATGCATCAACTGAACAGTGGAATTAGTGTAACGCTAATAGGTGGTGTATTAAAACAATGACAGTGTCTGCTCAATTTATTTGAGAAGTAGTGTCACGCATACCTTATTATTCTGAAAGAACTGTGAACTATGTAGTTAGATTTTTACTGCTCATAGATATTCAACAGTAAAGTATTGTAGCAGTATACTGATGTTTGCTTACAAACAATTAATGAAGCTTAACAGAAGTTAACCAATAGTGAACTGGCCATATAACTGTGTAATATTGGGGGGGTTGTGAACAGTGAAAGTAAAGAACTGTGATATTCAACTGTGCAGTTATCAGCTACATCATTTGCAGTAGTCAGTGTTGAACTTCCAACCCCCCCCTCCCCAGCCAGTATAACAATGCCTTATGTTGACACTGACAACTATCAACGGAGAAATAAAGCAAGCAAATGTCACATTATCTTCGTGGTCCTCACATGCAGTATATGTTGACAGCAGTAGAATTGTTTGGCAGTTAGCTTCAAATGTTGTGAACCGTGAATTTACTACTTTCAAAATATTTTCTTAAAGAATTTACTTTAATTACTAGCGATTCATCAAGAACATTAACACATTTAATCACACTAAGGTGAGCATGGAAGTAGTTGCCAGGGAGAAACTGATGAAAATGAAATTACCTTTAACAAATGGGAATTTTATTCATAAAAGCCTTTTCTAAAACAGATTAAAAATTTATAAGTAGAAAAGCACCCTTGAAATATCAAGTTACAAATTTATTTAGAGGCAGAAAGAAACACAAACACATTAACTATGCACCCCTTAAGAGGGATGGAAATTGTACAAACACTCACACTAAGAAATTATTTGCCACCGAAAGAGAAATTTGTTGTTAAAAGGACTCTTACGGTCATAGGTGGCGACTTTATAAAAATGACTATTTAAATAAAACCCATGAAATTCAGACTTACATAAAATGTACAACATGCTCTACATTACACATACACCGCCTCACAAGATGATAGGCAAGATAAAAATGTATTTCAGGAAATCGGCCTTTATGCCTTATTTCTATAAATTTGTTAACATCGAATCCGCCAAACATGACAGAGGCAGCTATTAATGTACGGCAGACAGACAGACAGACACTAACTGACTAACAAATGTGGATGAGACACACGAGCAAGCTGGGGACGAGAGACTGACCAAGAAAACAAGTAGAATTTAACAAGTGAAATGAAACAACATATCTCGAATCACTTAACTTCTAATAAACTGCGATTTCTTGCAAAGACCTGGCGCAGAACCCCCAATGCTCTCCCAAACCGCTTCAACAGATGCAGGAAGGCGCACCGATCTCCCGTCTCACTGCGTTGCAGCTCACACCGGCCAGACTGACGTCGTGGGCTGACCACTGCCACTCCCATGTCGGTCGTGTAGCTTCTCCTCCCGCTGCATGGCATGGCCCACTGGAGTGACGTGGCGACCTCACACGCCCCGATGCCCAAGATGGACAAGTCATCCCGCGTCTCAGCACGCGACTGACCAACCGATTGATCCAACCGCCAACGATCACTGCCCGGACTAACTCGGGCAGACCGGTGGCCCAACACACCTGCACTCCAGACGACAGACAGACACTGCCCGCCCCACACTGACCCAGTTGACCAACTGACCACACTCACCCCGACTGCCAGACTGAACCGACTGCGGAACTCATAGCGCCCCTTAAATGCACGTGAACAGGCAAATTTTCTCCTTTACCACCAGAGGGAGACACCAAAGCTGCTACTGCCACAGCGGCGCCACCGCCAGAAAGGGAAGGCGACTGCTTTACACTATGCACTGCGGCGTGCTCTTCAAAATAGCAAATTTTACCATAGCTCATGTTAGTTCTTTAAATTTTCTCAATAGTGTTCCTCAATAAGAATGTCACCTTCCCTCCATGGATTCCCGTTTGTGTTCCCAAAGCATCTCTGTAAGTTATATTGTTTGAACATACTGGTAACAAATCTAGCAGACCTCCTCAGAGTAGTTGTTACAGGCTTCGCGCATAGATCTTCTCACTTTGTGTGGGATTGTACAATATGAATATTTGTAAGATTATGACTAAGCTGTTTGCCATCAACCAGTTGTATGCTTGTTCCACTATTCTCATAACTGTGGCTAGTATGGATGTGTTTGTGACATTTATCAGTATATTTGCATCAACAACAAACATCAGGTTTTGAAGAATGCTTCAGTGCCACTCATGAATCATTTACGTGGGCTGAAAATAGGAACACCCTAAAGCTGAAAATTTAAGGTACAGTATGCAATATTTCTACACTATGAATTTACCTCTAATGCAATGGAATTATTCTTTAATATGACTCTGTACTTTCTACTTTTATGTTATGAGTCCTGTAGCACAGATTGAATTTAGTTAGCAACATAACACCTTAGTTTCTCTGGCGGAAGTTTATGATGTTTCGGAAATATAACAGAAAATGCCAATAAAGTACTTTCTTGTTTATTGTTTAAGGACTGTGCTTGTGAGGTCATATCATCTTTTCTTTTAGAAAATTGTTTTTGGATGAGAAAATTAACTTTTGTTAAAAAGTTATTCTTCACAAACACGGTTCAGTATTCTATTGTGAACAACAATCTCAAAAACATTTATGAGAACATTGGAAAGAAAAAGTATGATTAAGGTAATTAGCTTCTCTACCTGTTATGAATGGGCATTACTACTGAATATTTCAGTCTCCCAGCAAATACATCTTCACTGACTGATCGATGAAACAGGTAGCTCAAAAAGTGGGAGATCTCTATAATTCCAACACAAGATGGAAGCAATTTAATTGAAATACCACCACTGTAAACAGGAGACACACTACATTTCAGTGACACAATGATTTTTGTGATCTCTTTGATAGTTTAGCAACCTGTTTTTCATTTCAAGAGACAAACAATAATTAATATGGGGAACTTCCTGTAGCTTAGTCAGAAGGAGTCTCCTGGGTTTGGATCCTCCACAACATTAATCTATCTATTTGACAAGTACTGGTGTCAAAGATGAAGTACTATATTTTGTCTAATTTGGTGAGTGATAGCATCATTCCACTGTGATAGAAGATCACACTGTAATCTAGTTCATATTACACCAACAATCGGTACAGTGTCTGCACTGTGGTTATGTGGGCACTCCACTAATTATGGACCAACAGATGGAGGAAGTTTAAAACATGTCTTAACTTCAGCAGCAGATTCTGATGTGGGAGGCATCATACTATTTGTGCATTGCCAATTAGTCCCAAGAAATGTGCAGATGAGTTTATTGCTGTATTGAGAATAGTTGCAGTGACCAGTGGCAGGAATCCAAAATGATCTGTACATAATACTTTCAAATTAAAGGACACTTTGGAACTTCCTGGCAGATTAAGACTGTGTGCCAGACTGAGAATCGAACTTGAGACCTTTGCCTTATCTCATTCTAAAGGACACATTATTTATAAAAAGAAGAGGAATGTAATATAACTTCTCATTATGAAGTGGATTTATTGGCATCCTGTGCTGTGCCTCTTACATGCAAGTATTTGTGTACAGTATTACTACTCACACTACTAGGTACAATTTTCCTATTACTCAGTACTGAGGCCCTCAAAGTCTTTACTAAACTGTGGTCAACCAGCGATGGTTGACTGGTTGAGTAAGCATTGAACTCTGTGTTCCTGGAGGTGTGGCACTGCCCGTTCTTTCCATTGGTGAGTGGGTCAGCACCTTCTTGACGCTATTTCATGGCAGTATTTATTGCATATAACTGAAATGCAGTAGAGAACTAGTGTTGAGTGCAAGATACTGAGCCACAATGAATTTATTAATTTTTCCAAAAACACAAATGAATTTATTTTTTAAAATAAAAAATCCAAGAATAACATTAACTGAAAAGATTAAATTTTGATATCACAACTGATAGAAAACACCTTAAAACGGCAGCAGTATAAAATCACTTCCTTTTAGTAAAGAATATTAAATGAAGTAGAAAAAACATTTACATTACAAACAGCAAAACTTATGATCAAATGATTATGTCACAAATATCAACCATCGGCTATTGCCAGTAATTATCACAGCACCATTGCCTTTGAACTAGCTGAAATGACTGACAAATGTGGTTAAAATTTATGATGGTAGAGGTGGTGGCAGAGGCAATGCCAGTAGCAATAATTCCTCGATGTCTACTAACATAGGAAAGTGGTTGCCGCTACCACAGTACAAGAAACCTTCGTTAAAAATTTCAATCATGGTACACAGGCATTTTTAACTTTATCATAGTTAACAAGAGATACAATCATCTATCCTGTAACACAGAGACAACTCATTAATTACTTAGTAAAAATTAAACATACTACAAATGCAGAAATTCTTCTTTAATTTTTTTTGTAGATGCAACAATTTAGTAAACAGCTCAGGCTCTTGGTACTAGCTAACAGGTAACTACAGACATGCCTCAGAAATAAGGTAGGCAGATTCAACAATTTTCACTGAGTATAAAGCACAATTTGCAAATCAGAAGAATTACATCTGCATTTTATACCCTTAGATTCTAAAATCAGTTTGGAATAGTGACAGCCACAAGCCCACACACATTGACAAAAGTGAACTCCAGTAGTACCAGGCAAAACCATTGTAAATACCACATTTTTATATGAAGTCAAAATAGCCACCACACAACACCAAGTGATGTGCACACTAATTGGATGCTCACCGTGATTTATCATAAAATCCAGTGCCCATGCTTGCTTAGAGGGTGCTGAGAGAAGGATGTAACAAAAATTACTCATAGTCGGAAACCCACAGGTATAATCCAGCAAACGCCACTGCATCCAGTGCTTGAAAAGGTCAGACCAGACTCCTACCTGGCACTATAATGGACACAAACTGCTTGCAACTTCAATAGCAGAAGACACGCTGAATACTGTGCGTCCTACCAAAGTAGCCTTTAACAAGCAATGTTCACAGCTGCAACCATCACTTGGCCCCACCAAACGCACAGTGAACAAAGGTACCCATCTTGCCAAAAGGCCATGGCAGACACTTGGCCACAAAGCACACCTCACTTGCACTCCTCGCCACCCGTGCCACACTCTCTCCTCTCCTCCAGGTCACGGCTGTCTTTAACTAACTTCTCCTCTGGCCTGCCGTCTACCGGCAATAGTAATGCTTGATGCTCTCTTGTTGCTAGAAGGATTCCAAATCCATGGGAATTATGCAAAATTAAACTTGGGCCCATGGAACAACAATGTTCTGCTAAAGACTGTTCCTTGAGGGATGGATACCCAATGATTGTGAAGCAATGTATATCCATAGACATTTTATAATGGTATCTGATATTCCAAGAGAATTAAGATACATCAGTAGAGGCAGTTGTACACTGTTATATGCATGTGAGATATTGAAGAAGTGAAGTGGCAAGGAAGCACCACCAAACCAACACAGCTATCACTTTTTACTAATGAAAAATCTGATTCTAAAGGCATTTTGGGTGTATGGCAGTAAATAATTGTGTTCCAGTCACCATTAGAGTCCTGTTTTAAGAATAGATTCCATTGTTTTTCTTATACATGAGATCAGTGCAATTGTCCAATAATACAAGGTGTGTCAAAACTCTGTCTCTTTAGTTCTGGCATGATGATTTGTGTGACTTGTGTTATAGAGAGTGGTTCTATTTGAGAATACATAGCAGGAATTGTAATGGCTCTCACGGTAACAGAGTGATCATGGCAAAAAATGTTGTCTACCCTGGTTAAAGTATTAGAGATGGGCTCAACTGCCAGCTGGAGCTCCCTCATAGTAATGAGATTGCATAGAAAGTGATCTTTTACTGAGAAACCAAGTGAATGGTTGGGAGGGGGGACAAATTACTCTGGTCATCAGTAGTCTGAAAAGACTTCTAGTCAACCTGTAACTAATAACATTATATATGCTAGCTATGAAATATATTCAAAATGGTTCAAATGGCTCTGAGCACTATGGGACTTAACTACTGTGGTCATCAGTCCCCTACAACTTAGAACTACTTAAACCTAACTAACCTAAGGACATCACACACATCCATGCCCGAGGCAGGATTCGAACCTGCGACCGTAGCAGTCGCGCGGTTCCGGACTGCGCGCCTAGAACCGCTAGACCACCGCGGCCGGCATGAAATATATTAAAGCATTCCCCCATGAAACTATGTAAATGTATCAGGAATAAAAAAATGGTATACCAATGAAAACATATTACTACTATAATACCATACAAATTTCTATTTTACTTTTCTTTGTGAAATATTTCATGTAATTAAAATCAACTTAGTGATGTTTCGTCAGAGACTTTTGTTAAAGAGGCCAAATTAAAAGGAACTCTGTATATCTTTTTGTTTAAAACAAATGAAATGCTGTACTTCATTTATTCTTGGGCACATTCTATCATCTTGCTGTTGTAACAAAAGCATCCACATTTCTGTATACCCTTATTTTGATGCAATAAAGTGTATTGTTATAACTGTGTACAGAAAATTTTTGTTTGATTGTTTGGTGAGTTATCTCTGAACAATGATTCAGTAATTGCTTCATTAGCCTGATGTGTCTAGCCTCGCAATATGAATGGACAGTGGCCTAACATATTATGGTAATGTGTAATTATCTAATATCATCAGCAATTATTATTTTCTTTTGTCTAAAATTTTTCTGTGAGGTTCATCATAATTGTGGGTTTCTCTCTCGTTCACAGTGTTATATTAAATTCAGTGCTTTGACAATTACATTTCATCATTCCCTTGATTTTCTTAGAAAGTTTCATTTAAAATATCTCAGCATTTTTCTTCTTTGCCAAAGAATTTGAGACATGAACAATGTGGTTGAGATAAATGACAAACTGTGTTAGATGTGTCTATATGATTTTCTTCACTGTTGCATGTAACTATGTGGTTGGAAACTACAGATGTAAATCCAAACTGTGATAACAAGTTATAAGAGGAAAAAGTTATGAAGGAATGACATTTTTTGCTATTGAAAAGCAAATAACATTACTGTATGAATTATGCAACACATTACAATCAGGTAAGGGCCTCACTGTTATGTGCTTGCATTTTGCATTGCTGTGACTCCCAGACAGTGCCTTATGTGGTCCATGTTTCACTCCTGCATTTGTTATTATTTCAAATTTTTTAACTGAGAAAATTTGACATTTGTTAAATTTGTTATTGGAAGAAAGGAAGAGAAGGCAATGTGGCAGATATTACACTGTGTGTGAACAGGGAGGAAGGAGGATTTCTGTCTTACATTTGAATTAGAAACTTACACCTTGTTACTGTGTATTAAGTTAGACATTGCTGTGTGTGATTGCTTGAAGTTATTTGTCTATGCTGAGTGGCTACAACCTGTAGAATTGCTTGTCACTCTATAGTATGACAAGGATTGGAAAAGTAGCTGAGGATGACATTGAAAATATCAAAACAAGTTCAAATGTCAATGGTGATGATGTAGTCAATCTGACAATTTCTGCTCTAGATTTAAATAATGTAGGAAATGAGATAAATATGCAACCTGTTTTAATGAAAAAAAAAATCCACAGATGAGTGCTGTTCCAGATCCTTTCATAACTTAATTTGATGAATTAGCAATATTGAGAGCAACAGTTTCCAACACTTACCACAGAGATAGTCAGAACAATTAACATCTAAGTTTGACCACATGTCTCATCAACAGAGAATGCAAATAAATCAAACTTTAAAACATGTATTTAAAGAACAATCTGAAGAATTGCAAAATGATTTTGATCACATTTCACAAGAATGATTAATAGAAAATTTTGATAAACTGTCACAGCAGCAGGCAATAGAGATCAACACAACTCTTGATTACATTTTCAAAGAACAAGCATCAAAAATTGATGAGAATTTGTTGTGATACATTCTGAAATTACTGAATTAAAAATACTTAAAGGAACACATGAGGCAGAAAAAGATTATTGGACAATATTGGTACACTAAAAACTGTTCATGACACACTACTGAGAAATATAACTCAACTTACATATCAGTTGAATGAATTAACCATTACACAAGAATAAAAGATAAGTGAAGGGCTTGCAGAATAGCTGATACATGATTTCAATCACTGGTTATGGGATAAGAATACCCTAATCAATGAAAAACTTGAGACTGAGTTACATGTTGGCACACAATCTATAGCTGCAGCATTATCACGTGTATCAGGTGCTGGAAATGTAAACATCCAACATGACCTGCCAGAAATTAAACATATATTGAAGAGTGAATTACCAGATCGGTTCAATAATGTAAATGCACAGGTCTCTGACCCTCACTGTGAAGTTGCTGCCATTAAGGATACCAGACATTATGCATATCTGGCATCTACACCTGAACATGATGAGTATGGAAACACAAACTTGTATCATTGAGTTCACTGAGATGAGTCGAAGCAGGCTAGTACATACACTAATTATTCAACCAAATTGTAGGGGCAGCTTTGACCTAAACAACTGTACTATTAGAGTAAAACCTCTTAAAAAACCAGCAGTTCCAGGTTTTCTTACTAGAGAGGAAATCTGCTTACCTAATTGTGTTCATAAACGCTCTTAGAGGAGTACTGGAATGAGAAGCAGGAAATTCATTTTGCCATATATCACATCCAGGATGATGCAATCTTATGGGCAACTGATGCAGCAAAAACTTGTACAATATATGATGAATTTGAGAAGATGTTCCTCGCAGAGTATGGTTGGTACGTTCAAGACAGGTTGTAGAAAGAAGTTTACAGTCAAATTCAATTCAAACCAGGGAAGCCTTCAGAAGTACTTTGAGAGATATGTAACAAAAACCTGCTATTGGGATGAATCAGTAGTGAATAATGATATTTGAAAATACTCAAAACTAAACTGCCAACACCAATATGGGAAAAACTCATTCGTATGCCAGACAATAAAAATATCTTATCTGTTTTGGATTCAGTTGATTTGATCCAGGAAGTCTGTAAAAGGGTGCAATGGCAATGGTGGAGTGCAGTATCCACTGGCCAATAGCCACAACAAATGAGTACATTACATAGGGTGGCAATGGTGCAGCACCATACCACATGAGCAAAAATCAACATATAGAGAAAATATGCACCGTCTATCAAAAGCAGACAGGTGACAACAACATCAAAATAATGAACATCATTTTACTCCAGGAAAAAATGGTCATCAGAGTAACAGAAATAATGGAAGATGGCAACCAAAGTATTTGAACCAGTAGCAGCCAGATTTCAGGCACTTGCCACCAAGTAACTATAATAATAACTGCTAGGGTATAGCTGTACAAAACATGGGGCTTACACCTAACTGGCCACCACCCCTGCAGGGTCAGACAGTAAGATGGTAGAGGTGTCCAAGGAGTGGCCCTCAGACAACACTGGCATGTAAATCAAATATAAATTTAGAAAGGGCAGCTAATCAAATTTTTACTGACATTAATAAGTGGTTCACAGCCATGTACGGAAGTGAAACATGGATGATAAATAGTTTGGACAAGAAGAGAATAGAAGCTTTCGAAATGTGGTGCTACAGAAGAATGCTGAAGATTAGATGGGTAGATCACGTAACAAGAGGAGTTTGTAGCACAACTTGACAAGAAGAAGGGACCGGTTGGTAGGGCATGTTCTGAGGCATCAAGGGACCACAAATTTAGCATTGGAGGGCAGCGTGGAGGGTAAAAATCGTAGAGAGAGACCAAGAGATGAACACACTAAGCAGATTCAGAAGGATGTAGGTTGCAGTAAGTACTGGGAGATGAAGAAGCTTGCACAGGATAGAGTAGTGTGGAGAGCTGCATCAAACCAGTCTCAGGACTGAAGACCACAACAACAACAACAGCCAATTCACTGTCATTGAACTTTGAAAAGACCCACTATATACAGTTCAGAACTTCCAAGAGATTTCCTTCTGGTGTGTGTACAAAATGTGATGACATGGAAATAGGAGAAGTTGAGAGTGTAAAATTCTTGGGCCTACAACTTGATAATAAATTCAGTTGGGAGCAACATACTAACGAACTGCTAAAGTACCTAAACAAGTCTGTGTTTGCAATGCGAATGATGTCAGACATAGGAGACATAAATATAAAAAAACTGGCGTATTTTGCTTATTTTCACTCCATTATGTCATATGGTATCATATTTTGGGGTAACTCCACAAACAGAGAAAAAATTTTTAGAGTACAGAAGCATATAATGAGAGTAATGAGTAGTGTAAATCCAAGAACATTATGTCGAAACCTATTCGAAGAATTGGGCATATTAACCACAGCTTCACAGTATATTTATTCCTTAATGAAGTTCGTTGTAAATAATACATCTCTTTTTCCAACTAACTGCTTAGTACACAGTACCAATACTAGGAATCAGAACAATATGCATAAAGATTTGAAATCACTTTCTCTTGCCCAGAAAGGAGTCCAGTATTCAGCAACGCATATTTTCAATAAGTTACCAGCAACCATTAAGAGTTTAGTTTCAGACAAGGCTCCTCCTTCTGTTCCATCCATGAGTTTCTCAAGTGCAGTAGACCATTTTAATGAAAATTTATTATACTTTAATTTTTGACAATACTTGCTTGTAACAGCCAAGTAACTACTTACTGTGTGAATGATGGATGTATGGAAAGCAGATGTAAGTCTTGAGTCTGTAAATAGTGGAAGTTTAATTTTAAATCTTGTACATAATCTGACTGTTCTTAACTGACGACCACTGAAATGAATAATTTACTTTAATATTTGACAATGCTTGGTTGTAATAGCCAAGAAACTAGCAAATGTCTGAATGATGGATTTAACGAAAGCAGATGTTAAGTATTAAACTTGTAAATATTAGAAGTTTTAATGTAATTCAGGTACATAATTTTACTGTTTATTGACAGAGGATCATTAAAATTAATGAAACTCAAGTTTTTCTAATTACATTTCTGTAATGTGTTTATCTGATCTGTTCCACACCCAAGAGGATTCTCTCATTTATGGGTCTATGGAATGAATAATTAATCTAATCTAATCTAATCTAAAACTAAAACCAGCCCCATCGTGCTCCCTGATGATGGTCGGATAGGGATGGAAAGGGAATAACAGTCATTTGGAACAATTTCACATACTGAAACACAATGAAGATGTTGACATTTGAGAAGAACATTGTGGCGATTTTGAGTCACCTACAGAATCTAAGGAAGACTTATTTCAGGCAGCGGTGAATGCTGTAGTGGGAAGTATACTCATGACAGTTGTGCTACACACAGGTGTAAGTGTACATGCCATTTGTTAAAATTTTTTTAAGGGAATTACTGATAAAATGCCAGTACTGACATTTCCTGTCCAGAATTTTATAGTGGCATTATTTGCGCCAAGGGATAATTAATTAAATGGCAAGGGCAGATAGGTATTGAATTCAAGGATGGAACAATAGGATGTATATTTGCCATGCTAAAAAGTTTGTCCGTGACCTGTTCATTCCTAACAAACAGGTCACAGACAAACATTTTAGCATGACAAATATACATCCTATTGTTCCACCCTTGAATTCAACAAGGCAGGGATCCAAAGATTAATTTTCTAAGCAGAACATGTCTTTTATATATGAGTTGCAGGGAATTAATTTTAAATATGTTAAGGAAAAAGGCACTCATGGCTGGTACTGCTGGAAGGTAGAGGTTACAGTATTAAACGCTGAAGTGCTATACACTAATGGTGACAATCCTGTGCATGCAGTGCACTATAGTATCAGAATGCAAAAGACAATTTAGCTATCTTATTCTGTATCAGATGAAAATGGGAGAATCAGAGTGTTTGCCCGACCAACAGAAAGCTGAACTAGCCAACTTGCTGTCCAGATACTAGGCGATTATAATTAAAGTGCAGCTGCTCATGGAGGTCTATTGTGGAATGCAATTATCATCTGTCAGTGAAATGTGGTAGATATTCTAATGCATTAATGAGGGGCCGATTTTCAATGAAAAAAATTAGTTCCAATATTGACCACCAGGTGCCACTCTGGTGCCACACTCACTGTACAGCATCTCAACGATGTCTCCAGTAAGTGGCAGTTAACGATAAAATCAATGTTATACCTTTCTCACTTGTTTGACCTTTTCTGCTCATGTCCCATTCCTAATCCATTACATATGGGAACATTTTTAAATGTCTTCATTGCATTCACAGTACCAGATTTGTACATTGCCTCCAAAATTGGAACTAATTTTTTTTCAGCATAAATCAGTTCCACATAAACACATTTGAATACCTACCAAATTTCACTGCCATATGATAATTACAGCTCACTCTGGAACTCTTTGGGTGGCTGCACTTTAATTATAACCACCTGGTATATAAACTTCTTCTTGAATAAGCCTGGTATCGTTAAGGGGTACCATCATCACAGACTGGTAGTTCCATATACTGGTAGTCCAGCATCAGACATATTGTTACATTTCCTGGTTACAAAGGGAGGTGGTAAAGAGCAAACTAGGAAAGATGTTAAAAAGTAGCTACACTAGAAAGATATTTTCTTACATTGATCTCTGTACATAATCGGTTTTAGTCAAGGTGTTAAAGTACATGAATACGTGTGTAATCTTGTTGTGTAGATGTGTACAAAGTAACCACTTAGTGCACTGATTTGGAAAGTAAAGACAGTACTTAAGCATGACATTTGTTTCATAGCTAGGTGTGAAACACAAGCAATATTTGGTATTAGTACATAAACACATTTCAGTGAGTTACGCTGGAATCTTGTGGTATATAAATCTGAAGAATACTTGCTCTAAACTGAAAGAACTTTTGTAAACAGACTGTAAATATTTAGAGGAATATGAGCAGTTGTGCTACTGAAATGGACTTATGTATATAGTCACATACTTTTGTACATAGGCGCTGAAATTTAAACAGTTTTGGAAACAGTAGAAGTAACTTTTTCATAAAGTAGTTAGACACTTACATGTGCAGCCATAAACTGTGAGGGCAACATGGAAAGCATGATATTTAAGTTACATAGCTTGAGGCTCATAATCCGTGCCCAACGCACATAGTATGCTAATCAATACTGAAATATAGATTGCAAAGTGACAGTTTCACTGTCAGGACAGCCAGTTATGGGTTCAATTCTCTGAAAAAGCATGAAATACAAAGCATTAGCCTTGCAAGTGAGATACAAATATGTGAATATTTATGGTTTATGATATAGGTTTATTATTTCAAACATAATGGTTAAGTTTTGCTCAGATCTTAGTAATTAAGTAATGCTTAGTGATTTTTCAAATGAATGTGATGGAAGCTCATGATACTAGTTGTAGTATCTAACCATGAGTTATTTATTGCAGTGACAAGTTGATCAAAAGGTTAGGCAAAAGTTTTCTTTTTGTATCCTTGGATATTAATTTTTGATTTGTGTAAGTGATGGATGATTTCTTTTCCCACTTTCATGTTTTGATTATTTATTTTGATCAGTTCATAGCTGTCCTCGATCACTATGGATATAAGTGTAGAACCATGGTGTCCTGTATGAGAAATTTTATAGTTTGGGAAACAATTCATACACACATCAGTCCACTGAAACCAAGTAATTAGGAACTTGGCCAAATAAGAAGAGAGCATAGTAATCCTGTATGTATAACTACACTTTTAACTCAGAGGGAAAAATTAAATATGTAAATAGTTTTAGCCTTGTGAGAAGTTTCATGATCCATGGAAACTAAATATCAGAATGATGTCTATTAATTTTCAAGGTTCATAGAAATGTGCAAAATAGTAGACTCGATAATTCTCTGTAAATCACAATTTAAATGAAGAGAGAAACTCAGGAGACTTACTTATGTGAAACTGAAAGGCTATGCAAAGCAAAGTGGATGAAACATTTGAAAGTGCACTGTAGTACTGGTATGTGAACTTATACTCACCTCTGCTGTGACAGATTAAGGAAGTAATTGTCTGGCGTTCCACAAGTGCTTTTAATCCTGAGTGCCATCAATAACAGATGTTGCACAAAAACATGAATAAACGTATGTGATGAACATGGTCCTGCTACAGTGAAATGACATCTGCTGTAATGGTAGCCATCAACAGTGTCTGATGTGACCACTATTGTTGTTGTGCATAATCTTGTTTGTATAACATACAAAAACTTTAAAGAATGTATAAAAATCTGTGCCTTACAAGGATACTTAACCAAAATTTGTGGTGGACATTTTTATAAAAGCAGTTAGCAGAGAGCTGAGCTATATGTGACATGGTAACAGAGACTGTTCAGTCGAAGCTATGTATAAAGCAGACCATCAACAGTGTTACCACTGTAAATTTTGTGAGAAACACAAGTTCCAACTGCTCATGGATCAGATAAATGATAATGATCCATAAACCCTATGAAACTTCTAATTAGACAAATGTGCAACCAAAATTCATTTTAGTGTCATGTAGTGAGTAACAAATTTAATTTTGTATCTCTGTCGCTGCCCTTAACTTGTTTTGTATAAATTGATGATAAGCTGTAAGAAGAGGTGTGACCGAGGACAGCTATGACAAGCCTGTCTGGAACACCAGGTATCTGTTCCTGTCAATCACATTGCTGGCATGGGGCCAACACCTCACTGGACATCAGAGGTCACTGACAGTATGGTGTGGACCGTTATTGTGCAAGCTCCGCCATGCACTGATGCTACAACAATTGTCTACTGTCACTGATCCCATGACCATGAGTCTATATTGTTTTTATGTCAAGTTATGCAAAAGTGAAATTTTAAAGAACAATCAATAATGTTGACTAATGTTACATAAATCTGAATATCAAATTTAGCTTCAAATGTTATGAAAAAAAAAAAACAAAAAAAACAAACTATCATACTTCACAAAATGTTGAAGCCACATATCTCAGTCTTACAATATAACCAATGCAAGTGTAAAAAAGTTAGAAAGAGAACCAAACAATGGAAAATCCAGGATAGAAGAATGCACAGGTGGGAACTCTCCGTGCAATATATCCTGCATTCCTGAAACCCTCCTA
Source organism: Schistocerca piceifrons (assembly GCF_021461385.2). Lineage (NCBI taxonomy): Eukaryota > Metazoa > Arthropoda > Insecta > Orthoptera > Acrididae > Schistocerca > Schistocerca piceifrons. The sequence continues at coordinate 1,018,896,590 of NC_060139.1, read as the reverse complement.
GCCTCTGGCCTCAATCTTGGTTAGTCATTGTCCTTACCCATCTAGCCTCTTCCCTGTTCCCATTCCAGCACTACACAGCCGTGTATCCCCCAATGCACCCACACTCTTTTTACCTCTCTTCTTTCCTGCTCCTCCCCCCCCCCCCCTCCCCCTCCACAATCCTTCCTGACCACTGTCTAACCTCCCAACAGCAGCTAGCTGCCCTACCCTCTCTCAACTTCGTCCCTGTACACTCCCACAAGCAGCATTTTACCATCCTCCACCCCCTCACTGCTATCCCTCCCCCTCCCTGCCACAATCTCCTCCCTGCCCCCATCACCCACATGCTTCTTCCACCATGCGCTGCTGCTTGCAGTCTGCCTTCAATAGCCACAGACTATGGTCATGTTGTCTGTTTGAGATGAAGGCTTAGTTGGCCAAAAGTTCACTTTCTGACAGTATTTCTGTTGTGCCTATCTGCGTCTCAGCATCTTCACTATATGGTGAGTAGCAACCACACATTGTTAGAGAGATCATACCAGAGGGATGTAATCAAATTAAATACTAGGGCTATGTGAAAAGTAAGTTCTGATTGGTTGCAAAATGGAAACCACTGTGAAAATCAAAACTATTGTATTTGTAATAGTTAGCTACAATTTACAGCTCCAACTTAGATGCATCAAAACATTGCACCAACTTTCCAAGATCTTTGTCATAGAAGGCAGCTGCCAGTGCTTTCTGACAATTCTCTATGCTCACAGCTCGTGATCTGTGGCAGAAATTTTGTCTTCATAGCCATCAGTTAATGGAGCATAGATGAAACTCAAGATGAGACAATTACGGTGTTGTGGGTGATTAAATACTTCCCACTGAAAGTGCTGCAGGAGCATTTTCATCGACCCTGCAGAGTGCAATAGAGAATTATCATGAAGAACAAAATTCATGACAGTTATATTATATGGGCTGTGTGACATCAGACGAAATCTCTCATCAGGCCCTCATACTTGGCAGGAGGCACTATTTTCTAGGCATCTTCACACGCTCACTGTGCACTTAGAATTGAAAAGAGCATTGTGCTGTGGTTAACAAGCATAGTAGAGATGCTACCTAACACATCTCTGCAAAAATTCATCAGATTTTGACACTGGTTTACATTTCATGACCACTTGGAACTTACTTTTCCAAATAGCTCTCATATAGTGTTATGTAAATGGAAATATTTACTTGAGCCTTATAAAGTTATCTGTAACTATATCAAATATCTCATCCATTGCTGAAGCAAAGAAAACTTTGTAACAATAATGGATAGCTTACCTCTACAGCACTCATTAACAAAACAGTGAAAATCTGTTTAGGTGAGAAGAGAAAACAAAAGCATTCCTGAGAGTATCTCATTGTTTGATGTTCTTAATTGAGTCCTTCATCAAAACTCAGATTCTCTTACCAAATATTTGACAAGAACCTAAATACTAGTTACTATCTACTTGATTCTATAAAGTGTGTTCCGTCCATCACATAACTTCATGCATTCAAGGGACCTATGTAAAACATCCTCTTCAGATGACTCTGCCTTAACGTAGCACTGTCTGTGTCAGCGAGGAGGTTTGCATGCTCTGGATCTGGAGGGCTATGCCGGTGGTAGCTTGGCTACCCGAAGGGTCATCCAAGCCGGACAGGCCAAAGTGGAGGAGCCAGACAAAGTGTGTCCCACAACGGCCTATGGCTCCCCCTTTCCTATTCCAAACCTGTCCTCACCATGTCCTTTTCCTGTCATTTCCTGTTCTATGTATAAGACCTCAATATCAGCGACAGCGGAGAAAGAGTCTTTCGGTACAGTGAAGCTGGTGCAAGAGGCACTTTTCTCTTTGGGTACAAAAACAGTACAAGTAGTGACTGTACCCTAGAGGGGCGGCTACAGACAGTGTCTGACTCATAGTGAGCAGCTGATTTTAGGCTGGGCATCCTACTGTAACAGGAAACTACCACATTACATTCCCAAGCAGTACATGGTATGTCTCTCCATGTGAAAGATTTTGGAGTTAAAACTTCCCCTCATTCAGATCTCCAGGAAGGGAACACATTGAGAGTAGACATATTTGAAAGGAAGAAAGGGACAGTGAAGGAAGGAAAGATAAGGATTGGAACATGGAATGTGAGGACACTGCTGCAAGCAGGAAAGCTAGAGATTGCAAAACGGAGATGAAAAGGAACAGATTAGATGCCATTGGTTTGTGTGAAATGAGGTGGAGGGAGAATGGTGAGACAGAAAGTGGATATTATAAGCTCTTTTACTCAGGTGAAATCAAGAGAGGTGAAAACGGAGTAGGAATATTGATAGGGCAAAAGCTGAAAAATAAGGTAATGAAGGTATAGTATATTGATGGAAGACTGGTGATGATAAGACTGAAGGGTAGTTCAAAAGATTTGGTGTTAATACAGGTATATATGCCAACCAGCCAGCATAGAGATGAGGAAGTGGAAGAATATTACGAGAAAATACAAGAACTCATCGAGAAAGAAAATAGTAATGCCTGCGCTTTCATTATGGGGGACTAGAATGCAATGGTGGGTGAAGGAAGAGATGAAGATACAGTGGGAAAATTTGGATTAGGAATAAGAAATGAGAGAGGCAAATGACTATTTAGCTTCTGTAAATAAATTCATTAGCAGTGGGTAACACATTATTTGAACACCACAAAAGGAGACGTTACACATGGATATCAAATTTGAATGGAGAAAGATGTCAGTTGGACTAAATCCTGATACAGAAAATGTTTGGAAATTGTTTGAAGAATACCAAAGCTCATCCAGGAGCGGATATAAATTCAGATCACAACCAAGTATTGGTAGAAATACAAGTGGAGTTGAAAAAAATCTGCAGAGGTAAAGCAAAAGAAAGACTAAACATAGAAAGACTCAAAGAGGTAGGAAAGGCATCAGATTTTGAAAACAGATTTATGGAAAATGGGAAAGAGGTAGTGTTGATGAAAGTGTTAATGACAAATGGATAAAAATGAGGGAAGGACTCATGGGATCTGCCAAAGAAGTAATAGGAATTAGAATATCCCAAAGTAACGGGAAAGAATGGATAACAGAAAACATGTTGAACAAGATCAAAGACTGGAGAAAGTGGAAAAATGTACAAACTGGAAAAGGCAAAAAGAGGTACAGGAAACTGAATAATGAATTAAGAAGAGAAACTGAAGAAGCAAGGGAAAAATAGATGAAACAGAAATGCGACGAAATAGAGAAAGTGGAGAAAGAGAGAAAGCATGAAATGATGCATAGACTGGCTAGTGAGATAGTTTTTGAATATAAAAGAAAGAGGAATAACATGAAAATAGAAAGAGTGGATGGTCCTCTAGGAGAAGAACCACAGGAGTTTTTGAACAGATGGCAAGAATATATTGAATGTCTGTACAAGGGGAATGAAATACAAAGCAAAATTAAGGTTTAAGAGGAGCAATATGCTTTGGAAGATGGAAAGGGCTTCACCATCTTGGAAGCAGGAGAAAAGGCGCTGAAGGAGATGAAGAATAGGAAGGCACGTGGAATTGATGATTTGCCAGCAAAATTGTTGAAGGGTCTGGGAAACAAGGGAAGGAAAGAAATAGTCTACCTCTGTAATGAGATATATGACAAAGGGGAATGGCCTGAGGACTTCCTTGCAACACTTATGATGCCAATAGAGAAAAACAGAAACACTAAAAATGTGAAGAGCATAGGACCATCAGTCTAATTTCTCATGCAGCTAAAGTGTTGCTGAGATTGTTGAATAGAAGGCTATATGGCAAGCTGGATAGAGGAATTGCAGAGGAACAATTTGGATTTAAAAGAGAAAAAAGAACAAGAGACGCTATTGTCCTGTTAAGAACCATATGGGAAAGATATATGGAAAAAGGTAGAGAAATCTTTGCTGTTTTTATGGATTTAGAAAAGGCTTTTGACAGAGTTCAGGAACAAGCTGATGGATATTTTGAAGAGGAAAGGAGTGGATTGGAAAGAGGGAAGACTGATACAGAATCTATATTTACACCAGAAAGTAAGGATAAGGATTGGAAATGAAATGTCAGAATGAATCAGCATTGGACAAGGTGTTAGACAATCTTATTGCCTTTCACCACTCTTATTTAATGCATAACTTGAAGAGATTATTGCAAAAGGCTTAGATGGGAAAAGAGGAATATGTACTGGTGGCAAGAGAGTAGAATGTATAAGATTTGCTGAGGATATGGTTTTAGTGACAGAAAATGAGCAGACAGTGAATAACATGCTGAAACATCTGAATGAAGCTTGTGTGGAATATGGGATGCAAATAAACACAGCAAAAACAAAGAGCATAGTCATCAGTACAAGATGCAGACTGTCCAATATTAAAATAGGACAATCTACCATTATCCAAGTAAGTGCATTTAAATATCTTGGAAGCACAATAACTAAAGACTTGAGATGTCACTGTGAGGTGAAAATTTTCATAGTGAAGGAGGGCTTCAACAGAAAGAGGAGACTCTTACGTGGCAAATTAGATAAAGGTCTACGGAAAAGGCTTGGCAACTTTTTTGTTTGGAGTGTGGCACTATACGGCGCAGAAACATGGACATTAAGATAAGAGAATGAAAAGAAGGTTAGAAGCATCTGAGATGTGGATGTGGAGGAGAATGGAGAGAATAAGCTGGATGCTAAGAGTGAGTAATGAAAGAGTTTGGGAAAGGGTTGGTGAGAGAAGATGTCTGCTGAAGGTTGTAAGAGAAAGGAAAAAGAACTGATAGGGACATTCATTGAGAAGGGAGTGCTTGCTAGCATATGATTTGGAAGGATTGGTTTGTGGGAGAAGACTGAGAGGAAGAAGGAGAAACAAGATGATAGATGACATAAAGGGAAGATGAAATTATGTAGACCTGAAGAGGATGGCAGAAGACTGGACAACCTGGAGAACTACCATGTGAAAACCTGTCTTTTGGCAGAACACTCATGATGATGATGATGATATAAAACATGCTAGCTATGAAATATATTAATGTGTCCCCCTGACAAACTACATAAACATGTAAGGAATAAAAAAAATCATTATCAATGAAAGCATATTATAACTGTAATACTGCATGATTTTCTGTTTTGTTTCTCTTCGTGAAATATTTCATATAATTAAAATTAACATTATGATTTTTGATGAGAACCTTTTGTTAAAGAGGGCAAATTGAAAGGAACCCTGTGTATCATTTTCTTTAAAACAAATGAAATATTGTACCTCAGTTACTCTTGCCACAGTAAGGCACCTTTATTGTCTTTGCAGTTACTAAAGGAAGCATCCATGTTTCTATGTACCACAATTTTGACTTACATAGAGTGTGTTGTTATAACTATGTATGCAGAATTCTGTCAGTAATATTAGATCACATCAACTCTCAAGTTAACAACCATAATTCTTCAAGAATTCTAAAATTTTTTCCTGAGACGGTAAGAAAAGTGTTGGTGATCAATTGTTTATACGTATAATGACTAAACACAGTATCTGTTATTTTATTATTCATGTTTTATGGCTAAGCAGGACCTCTATCAGATTGACTTGCATCATTTCTTTCAGTTCTTTGCATATATTTTTTTGCATGATAATTTTGTTTGGTTGATTGGCCAATCACCTATGAACAATGGCATCAGCAGCTGCTTAACTAGCCTGACTTGTCTAGCCTAACAATATCAACATATTACACTAATGTGTAATTATCATCAATTATTATTTTCTTTTGTCTAAAATTTTTGGATCAGGTTCACTGTCACTGTCGATTTCTATCTCTTGTCACAAAATAATATCATATTCAGTGCCTCTGTAATAACATTTCATTAATGGTGTGGTTTTGTAAGAAAACTTTCATCTAAGAAATCTCAACTTTTTTCTTTATCATTAAATAATTTGGGAGTGGCACACTTCAGACTGTATGTATGATGTTAAGAACATACATTTAGTTTATAAAACTTTTGGCTTTCTGCCATATACCTGTCATTTTAGCACCTCTCCCCTGCCTATCTCCCATCCAGTGAGGCACAGAATTACTTCCAAGCATCACTTTTGCAGTATTTCTAAAATGTTTGAAACTGGCAGAGACAAAGATTTAGTTTAGGTTCATTTTTCCTCAATAACAAATTCAGAAGAATCATTGAAATAGAGCAGGACAGCACTCCCAATGACAAGAAAGCTAACAAGTTAATAAAAATTTTTAAATGATTTAATGGGTTAAGTAATATTGCTTTATTGCAGTTACTGTATGTGAGGAAGAAATGACCTCTTTTCTGCTCCCTTTGCACTGATATGTGCTGTCCTGTTATGTCTGTGTTGTCATTACTATCATCCTGTTTCATCTGGCCGTGGCATTTAAAATGTGGAATGTCACAAGGATCCATTATGGGGCCTTTATTGTTTTTTATCTTTGTGTGAACACTTAGAGAAAATTTACTCTTCTTGCTGATTACACTACTATAATGCTTGAGAGCAACACTGTCAGTGTAATGCTGTATTTGTAGATATTATACACTGGTTTAAGTCTAATGGATTAACACTAAATAATGAAGAAACTCAGTATATTCAGTTTTATGTATCTCAACAAGAAAATGAAGTAATCCACTTGAACTGTGATAACTAAAATATATTAGATGTATGTTGTGAATCTTCTAAGGTCCAGGGCATTTTAATTGATGGCAAGTTTAATAGGCCTGGACACATTCTAGACATTCAAAACAGGCTTATTGTGGTAACTTATGCTCTGTGGGTAATTACCCCCATTGATCAGACAAATGCTATCACTCTGTCATGGTATAATTTTTTAGGCTAATCAACTTTTAGCCAAAAAATACCTTTATTGCACAAAAAAGAGCAGTTAAGAGTCATGATTGGTGTTCATTTTAGATATTCTTGCAGAAACGTGCTCCATAAGCTCAAAATATGAACCACAACATTTCAATGCTTATTTTTTCCATGACTTTTGTCTCAATAACCTTTCTCTTTTCACATCTAATAGTGCATGTCATGATCACAATGTGAGGTCTAAAAATGATGCACACTGGGATCTAAAAAACCTAAGTCTTTTGCAAAAAGGTGTTCACTATACTGTCACAAAAGTTTTCAGTTTTTCAGTTCTCTTCTTTCAGATATTAGTGTCCTTATTAAGCCCCCCCTCCACACACACACACATTTCAACCTAAATTAAGAAAATGTCTTACGGACAAATCATTCGGATCTCTTCATGAGTATATACACATTAATCAATGACTGTTTTGAAAATTTGTATTGTGATTTGTATTTATGTTTTGAGACATTCTATGCTAACCTATGCAAACCTTTGCTCCTGAGAGTGAGTCAGTGGGAAATAATAGTCAAAAGAACGTAAAAAAACCACTCAGACTTACAAGTGGAAATAACTGCCAAAACAAATCAAACAGACATACTAGTAGGCCTACTAGTGTAAACAACAGTGGATAATGTGTAATAATATCTAACACAGAGTCTAAAGTAGGGAAGAAGTTACCTGTAGGAAATGTGCCGAAACATAGTATAGCTTCTGGATAAATACATGTTTCCATAACATCGAGTGCGAGAAAAGTAAAAAATGATCTTTGTGTGTTAGCTGATAGCCACGGATGTGGAATTTTGCACTTTTGACAGAAGAATGTAATTTAAAGATATAAGGCAATTACAAACCAGGAGCACCTTTTCGTGAGATAGCAGAACAAACAAATTCTGCTCAGATATCAAATTTAAATAAAGATGATTTTGTCATAATTTTAGGTGGCTCAAATGATGTTTATCGGAATGAAACGTACAAGTTAATAAAAAAACTGAAGAACTGTTAAAACAAATTAATACACACTACTATTTGCGTTGTCAACATACCACCTCATTATGACTTGCCTATCTGGTCATGAGTAAGCCATGAAACTTGTGATGCTAACAAACAGATCTCTGAAATATGTTCTGACTTTCAGACTGTAGAAGTTATTGACATACACGGCTTAGGTCGAAGGTTTTTCACAACTTATGGACTCCACTTGAATACATTAGGAATAGAACTTTTAGCAGAAAAGCTATTTACCAGTACCTGTCTCTTGAGGACACATAAACCAAGCTTAAAAATCGCCAGAAAAACACGAATTACCGATTGGTTTAAACCAAAAACTACAATCTTGTTAGCAGAAGTAGGTCACTCTCACCAACTTGAAGATATATTATGTACTGATGCAGCAGGAGAAACCATCCCACCTTCAACAGCCAGCCCAGCAGCAGAAACCAATCCACCACCAACAGCCAGTATGACAGCAACAACCACCTGACTCCCAGCATGGGAAACAATTCCACCATCAACAGCCAGCCCAGTAGCAGATATCAATCCACCACCAACAGCCAGTATGACAGTAACAAACACTCAACTCCCAAATAGAAAAACCAAAAAACAACCATTGCATTTAAAGGGTTTTTTTAGTGCCAGTGAGCTTAAGGCAAATACAAAGGTAAGAAACGTTTTTGTTCATGATTGTACTGGTTCCCAAACATTTCCAACAAAACTGTTAATAAGGAAAAAGAGAATAGGAAGTGTAAAAATTCTATAAAGAAATGAAAGAAATGAAAGAATGAATAAAATTTATGAACTACAAATTTTACTCTCAGAATGTAAAAGGATTAAAATGGTTTTTTTAAACGAGCATTGGCTTACAAAAGATAGTATTATAATTTTAAATAAGTTAAAAAATTTCAGTGTAGCGTCAAGTTTTTGTAGAACAAATAGTACTAATGGGGGCTCATGCAGACTTGTAAATAACTCTGTAGAGTATAAAGTAAAAGATGATTTCAATTTTCTAAATGAAGAGGGAGTATTTGAAAGCTACTCAATTGAATTAGAAACACAAAATATTATTATTGTTTCTATATATAGAATCCCAGGTGTAGAGATAACAAAACTATTTTTACCAAAATTAAAAAATCATTAACAGAAAGTCATCAATGAGAAAAAGTAAAATGTATTAATAGCAGCTGATTTCAATATAAATTTATTAAATCAAACAAATGACTCAATAAAGTTTATGGACTTAATCCAAAAATTGGGTTTTAAGGTAAACTTCATGGAAATCACAAGAGTAAACGAAAATACAGGAAGTTGTATCGATAACATTTTAACAAATTATAAATTTGATGATGCAAAGAAGTTATGTGTGGAATTAGGACTCTCAGACCACTCTGCTCTGCTCATTGAAATAGCAAATGCAAATGAACCAAGCACTAAAAATACTTATAGCAAAAGACGTTTTACTGCTGAAAATTTAAAACTGTTCTACTGTAAATTAGAAGAGGTGGAGTGGCAAGCTGAAAATGATACTTCAATCTCTGTACAATTTAACAGGTTTTTAGAAAGTTTCTTACATGTTTTTAATGAAATATTTCCACTTAAAGTATTCCACTCAAAGGTTTCAAATAAGATCAATCACCGCTGGAATAGAAATATCCAGTTGGAAGAAAAGACAACTTCACAAGGAGTTGAAATACAACAAAGACCCATTTTTCATAAATTATGTCAAACAGTATAAAGGCTTATTTAAAAGGGTAGTGCAAGCTGCAAAGGAATGGTAAATAATAAATACATCTTGGCTCATGAAAACAAAACAAAGGCAGTCTGGTCTGTTGTAAAATCAGAGCTGGGGATGAGAACTAACAGCAAAGTAATCTCCAAAACTAAGGTGGGAAATAAAACTATAGCAAATCTTGCTCTGATTTCAGAATCTTTTAACAATTTTTTTTTATAAATGTATCAAAATCAGTTGCAGACGTAAATGGTTATACCGAAAAAGTACAATTAGGTCAGAAGGCGGAAGAATGCTTTAACAAATTAAAAAAAAAAATGTCAGCCAAAGATGTAGAATACACTATATTACAGCACAAAAACAAACATTCCGCAGGGTGGGATGGCATACATACTAAAGTAGTTAAATCAGCTGCCTGGATAATACCTCACCCCCTTTGCTCAATAATCACTCGAAGAAGGCCACTTTCCAGATGCCCTGAAGCATGCAGAGGTAAAACCTTTGTTCAAAAAAGGCTCAGGAGAAGATATGGGGAACTACTGCCCAATCTCTATTCTCCCAATTTTCTCAAAAATATTTGAAAAAGTGGTAGTAATGCAAATCAAAAAATTTACAGAAAAATCAAACATCAATATGGCTTTCAGAAAGGGCAAAAACACAATAGACGTCATTAATAAATTTGTGGAAAAAATTTGATCTGCCTTAGACAAGTCTAGCAAATTTGCAGGATCGTTCTGAGACCTCACAAAAGCATGTGATTGTGTAAACATAAATTGATCCTGTATAAAATGGAAAAGTACGGTATTGGAGCTCGTGCTTTAGAGTGGTTCAGGTCATACATCACAAAGACAAACCAGAGTGTAGTTATATCATCAAGCAATCGAAATTTCTTCTCAGAATGGATGATTATTCCACAAGGCTCAATTCTGGGTCCAACTTTATTCTTATTTTACATACATTACTTGCCACAAAACATAAATTCATACTCAGTTTTATTCGCTGATGATACATCTGCCCTCATCGAAAGCAATCACTCGGAACAAATTCCCTCAAATGTCACAAATCTACTAGACAGTTTAGAAAACTGGCCCAACTAAATGGGTTTATACTGAATATTGAGAAAACACAATTACTGCAGTTTAAAACTAAAAACTCTAAGATAAAAGAAATTCATATTACCTGCAGAAACCAGGAACTGAAAGAATGAGATTGTGTTAAATTTTTAGGAATACATTTGGACAAAACTTTATCCTGGTATTCACATACAGAATACTTAGCAAATTAGTTAAACGGCCTGACCTTTGCTATGAAGATTTTCTCATGTTAAACTAGCATGGAGATAAAAAGAGTAGTTTATCACAGCTATTTTGAAGCTGTTATAAGGCAGGGCATTATCTTTTGGGGTAATACAAGCAAAATCATTAGAATATTAAAATTACAGAAATCGATTGTTAGAAATATGTGTAAAGCAAGACCAAACGAATCTTGTCACCCACTTTTAAGAAATCTAAAAATATTAGGCGCCCCCTGTTTGTGCATCTATGAACTGATTATTTTTGTATACAGTAACCCTTCGTTGTTCACAGACAACAATTTTAAGCATCAATACAGCACTAGGAATAAGACAAATTTCACAAGTTAAAGTTATATGCACAAACCCCAGAATATATGGGCATGAAAATCTACAACATGCTAAAAAAAGAAACAAATAAACAGCATGGAGCTTGGGCAACTGAAACAAAAGCTGCACAAATTATTAGTGGAGAAATGTTATTACTCCATAGAAGAATTTATGAATGATGTTGTGGAAGTCTGAGCAAGGAAACATCACCTGTAAATTAAGTGTGTGTTATTTTTTGTGTCAAATAAATGATTGTAAAAATATGTTCACAACGTAAATGCTGTTGTTATATATATTACTTTGTAATACATGTAAAATGGAGTGTTGATATATTGTTATGCAAATTTAGTTGAAATGTAAATGTAATGTTGATGAGTCCCCAGTACATCAGATCTGTGATTTGACTTTTTATGTTAGGGGATAATAAAAATTTTGATTATGATTCTGATTCTCTATGTGCTAGCCATAATTTGCCTTCCTTTTTTTTCTGTACCTTAAGTCATTTTCAGTAATTTGTCATGTTTACATGAACTATGTTTTTGTAATATTAGTTCAACTTTAAAGCATACTCGACAACTTGCTACATTTTCCTTATTTTATATTTGTTTATTGTATTTCTACAAGAACAAAAACCTGACTCATTACACATCCTTGTAATTCATTGCAATTTGGCTTCACAGAATATGTAATAATAAATGAATTAGAATGAGTCATTTGCACATCTTACCTATTTTCAGAGCTGAGGTTGATAATGCAGGCCTCTGTGGTGGTGGATGAAATTTTCACCTCCACTATTTTGCTAGCAAGAGGAGGAGAGATGGTGGCATTTAATTTCTGATCACCAAACTTTGTGTCAGTTTGCTGGATTAAATTCCAAACCTCTCTGCAGTCTCTTGTGAACTAAGGTCATCTGGCACAGGTGGCTGTGTCAATGATGATTGGTCTGTCAGACGAGAATGTTAAGCTCAGTGGCCCCCTTGGTGCTATTGAAGAAGCATGGCAGCACCAGGCTGCTCACCCTCCCTCGTCTCATCATCAATTAACACAATTATGACATAACACTACACACCAAGCCATTGCTAGATATGTTACTTGAAGCATAGCTCTCACACATTGTGAGGAAAGAGGTCTATTGTGTGTGGAAAAAGAAACATTTTGAACCAGGCATTTGAAACTGTCCCTCTGTATCTTCCAGCCACAATGCCAAATGACTACCTTTCTTTTCTTTCTATAATGCATTACCTGAACTTAGTTACTCATCATCACTGGCTGCAGTGCGTCAATGACCTAGCTTATGATTTACTCTTAGCTTTCCTCCTTATGTTACACTGCATTAGTGCGCTACATATTGTCATATTTTTTTCTTTGCAGAAACACCCTAAAATGACATAAATACTTGCCTTTTTTAGTTGAAATTATGCTAAACAGCAATACTTGCTGAAAAGTGTTTGTGGTCAGCACTCCATTATTTAAATTCAAGCTCTGTCCCACATCAATACCTGGTGGCATGTAAAGCACAGTTTGGAATCTACAGCTTATTTTATTTTTTCAACTGTACATTATTATTTCACTATACCCATCAGTGACTCCATTTTAAATTCCAGTATCACTGAATGAGGTCACACACTTCATGGAGGTTGTGCATTTGGGAGGAAAAAAATGGTTCAAATGGCTCTGAGCACTATGGGACTTAACATCTGAGGTCACCAGTCCCCTAGAACTTAGAACTACTTAAACCTAACTAACCTAAAGACATCACACACAACCATGCCCAAGACAGGATTCGAACCTGCGACTATAGCGGTCGCACGGTTTCAGACTGAAGCGTCTAGAACCGCTCGGCCACATGGGCCGGCGTTTGGGAGGACAGTGATTCAAATTTGCATCTGGCCATTGTGGTTTAGGTTTTCTGTGATTTCCCTAAATTACATGTGTAAAATGCCGTGATAATTCTTGTGGAGAGACATGGCCAATTTACTTCCCTATTCTTCCTTAATCCAAGTTTGTGCTCTGCCTCTAATGACTTCATTTGCAAGATCACCAATCCCTCTTCCAACATGTATTTCCTTTTGTATATTGTGTAGAAGTTACTCACTAGTTAATTAAAAAGAGAATTTGTGATGATAACTAGGAGTAAAACTGCACTCTTAAACTAATACATTTGAGCTAGGTATACTATTTAATAAAACATTATGATGTTTTATTACATCACCAACTCAAACTCATTTTCTGGAGTATAAACAACTATAGAAACTATTAAAAACAGTTAAATTTGGAACCCCTATACCTCTTCCTTCAAAGTTTCGTTTCTGTGTCTGGTGTACACTGCAACAGAATAAAACTAACGTGCACTAATTGGCTTTGTAATCTCATCTGCATTCATCAACCTCAAATGCAATGAGACACTGCTCTTGAATATCTTTTGCTGTCAATTGATCAACTGTCTAAGGGACTGGAAATGGACAGACTGCATTTGAGGACCTCCTCCATATTTATAAGCCAGGAAACTTATTTCTGACAAATTTAAAAATCCTAAAAGTAGGTAAAAATTGTGTAAAATGTCTTCACCAAAATGTGTCTGTGACCTTCCCTGCCTCACAGAAAAGCCCTTGGGATTTGAATTACACTAGAAAATATGCATCATACTCAACAGACTGCAAACAAAGTAGAGCAGATGTGTGGATTCACAGCTCTGAAGAAATGCTGTTTCACCAAAATGTCAGAGTGGTGACAACATACAAACCTCAACCACACTACAGTAGAAGACACTTCATGAACTTATACTGGTCAGCAAGCCACTCTCTTCACTGTGGACCAAACTGTAATAAAAAATTGAAAATAAATTTACTGGTGTGACTCTTACAATTATGTCCATTTTTATATAAACTTGTACATACTCTTAGGCTAATGTTTGTATTTTATTTTGCTTAGAAATCGAAGCTCCTTTGCTGAATTTTGAAGCTAACACTTTACTCTGAGTGAGACTTTTACAATAACTGAAACATAATCAATTGACTTTTGCTGCTCACTGCAGCAAAACCTTCATTTGAAAATTCATTAAAATTTTGATGTAGGTGAAGCAGTAATACTGGATTTTTAATGCTGATGATTGCATACTGTAATTTTATTCATAATCTGCAAGAAACTCACATTTATTGAATTTAATGTGAATAGACATCTCTGGTATTTATCATAAAACATATTACAATACTAACAACATCCAAACCGATATTCAATATCAGAATAGCTATTAAAGTGTGTAACAAATTCTCAAATTATGCCCAATGTATGCCTCCAGATTAATCATTGGAGTTCCTTCATATTTCCAATATGAGTATATTATTCTAATACTGTATTTATGTAAACTATCATATTCAGAAATATTAGTACTGTAGATTAAGTATACTGATAATATCAACTGCATATATTTGTATAAAATGAATAATAAAGAAACTCAATTTGAATATCGTTACGATGGTTCAGTCTTAAGGTATGAGCTAGATTCATACGATGAATATTATCTTTTGTAGGTCAAATAACCTAAGCTACCAACATATGATGTCAAAAAACAAGAAAAATCTAAAGACCTTACTTCTCATTTTACCTGAGAGATGGTAATGATTTTGTAATTTGGATGCTAAACAGCATTGGCACTACTACCACTGCTAAAATAATGTGTGACCTCTGTGGGAAAAAATTATATATCCATAAAGTAAAAATCTTTACAAATACTGTTTATTTATCATTATCACTTTCTTTTGCTTACACACAGTCACAGAAACGTACTGTTGCTGCTGTAGTCCTTGTACAAAATTTATCTAAAAAATCAAGTAGTCAAATTTGCAAAGATTAAAATTATAAACTAGAAAAATATGACCTACTGACCACTAATAATCACACTGGAAGTACACAATAAAGGCTTCTACGCAACAAGTGTTGGGCAAGGCAAAATATCAAAACTCATAAATATGTCTCAGAGCCAGATAGATTAGCAGGCATGTGTGGCGGAATATTAGCAAGCTGTCCCCCTCCCAGAACATGAAATATATTCCCCAAAAAGTAGTATACAGGTACTTAAATCAGTATTGCGAGAATGATAGTTGCTAGTCACCACATAGCAGAGATGATGAGTTGGAGATACGCACAACAAAAGACTGTCAGAACGTGAGTTTGCAGCATTTTACAAACGTCAATGAGACACGCCTTACTGCAGATACTTTTTCTGTAATGAAGTACATTTATGTAAGCTTCATGTTCATATTGAAAAATACTTTTCTCAAAGCGTGATAGGTTTCAGTGGGTTCAAGATCCCTCCCGTCATAATTATCTTCCTGAGTTCAGTGCTATATAAGAAGAAGAGTTGATGAAACTTTCGTCGGATTCTTCACAAGACGCGAAGTTTTCGTCAATGACATTGCCAAAATTTCGGTATTCAGAAAGAAAATATTTTCCAAGCTTGAGATAGAAAGGGCATTATTTTGTTTTGAAACTTTCTACCTTTTTTGAGAGTGGCTGTCATTAAAACCAAATACAGATAAATGCTTTATGAGAAGGAACTGAGGGTAGCTGTAGCTTATTTGGTGCCGAATTTGACAAGAAGCAAGCTTAAGTGTCGCAATGAGGCGAGAAGGATTTTATTCGTAACTTTTCTGATTAATAATTTCATTAAGGTATCTCCGGAGGAGCACCGGAAACAATGTAGTTGGTCAGGAGGAGCTATGAAATCAAAAAGGTTGAAAACCATCCATTTAAGGAATCGGAGGTATACGGCAGTTGCAATCAGCAACATTAACAATCGCCTTCTATGTAAACACAACGATAAACAAAAGGTCACGCTAAGAATTACTGCTGATTTGCCTTCTGTTTTCGAACTACGCAATTTTTGACCAAATGTATCGAAAATAGTTGCTGTTCGAGATCTCTCAGCGTTCCCTTTCCTGTCGGCACCATGCATACAGTAGGCCTACACGTGCGAAGCCACAAAGGCGGTCCAGACAAGTCCCCATGTTAAAGAAAGAGAGCCAAATAGAATTAAGTTCGCAATTTCAATCACGGATTCTAGATGCTTGCAATAGTCACAGTTCGTTACAGACAGACCTAACTGTTAATCAAGTTAAAAAAAATTAAACTAATCATTTTAAGATCAATTTACTCCGAGAAACGAGACATACCGAAGGTTTGGCTGCGTGGAGGAGCATCGATTAGTGGGGGCGTAATAAATTTCACATTCACCATTTAATTAATTTAGGAATTTCGGAAGATGATGAAAATCAATAAAATTCAGGACGTTGGTTCTAATTTAAGATACAGCCGAGCCGTGGCGGAAGGACACTTGTGTCATTCGCTTTCGGAGAATTGGCACTAAGCAGCGATACACAGAATGTCGATTCAATCAAAATTCAGATTTCTTGTTTCCGAACATTAGAAAGACAATTAAAATATTCTTAAATCCTGAATGAAACCTCTAAAGAATTTCAGACAGCTCATCATACAACGAGCATTTATCAGGCGTTTTCAGAAGACACATCAACAAACTTTAGCGGCTTGTTGCCTAGCGAACATGGAGAAAGTGAGACAGAGCAGAGAAGCTGAGATGTTGAGGTAAGAAAGCATCTGTGAAAAACATTGAAAACCCTTGAATATGATAACAGTAAATCTCGAGTGAGTCCAGTTGTCGTCTGTATACCTTGGGCAGCAAGCGATATGCAAGCCAATTTAATAAATTTTTCAACAGACAGTTGTGCAACTATTATATTTGTCTGCATATTAATGTTTTTATGGAATATGTTGTTGTTTCACAAGATTTCTGTGGGTTTAGCAAGAAGTTTACACAACGGAAGGTCGTTTTTAACAAGCGCACAAACGATTCTCACTTCTGTAAAATTAGATTGATTTCGTACGCCTTCCCATGTTAACGCTTCTACTGCCAACGAAATATCATATCCGACAATAGTTACCCCGCAGTAGTAAGCTGTTGTATTTATCCTAAATATTTGGCGCGACTTGGCAGCATTGTTCATTCAAATATGTCGATTCGTCAGCTTAGGAGATCGAGATATAAATACTGCACTCATAATATTTATCTGAAGCTTGCCATTTTTCGCACGATATTCTGAGAATCACAGATGAAGAGTAACATTCGGATTCCTCATGTCTAGATTTCCGAAAAGCCTTTGCCACGGTGTCACACTGAGACTGTTAGAAAAACGTCCAGGCTTACGGAATAGGTTCTCAGCTATGAGAATGACCTGAAAAAGTTTTAAGTAATAGAAGCCAATGCGTTGTCCTGGGCGGCGAGTGTATGTCAGATACAAGGTTACCGTCAGGAGTACCCCAGGGAAGTTTGATAGGACCGCTCTTGCGATCTATGCATGTAAACGACCTGAAGGATAGGATAAGCTGCAATCGGCGACTATTTGCTGATGATAATGTCGTTTACGGAAAGGTGTCGGTGCTCGGTGGGTGTAGTAGGATACAGGATGACTTGGGCGGAATTTCTAATTGATGTGATGAATTGCAGCACCCTCTAAATGTGGAAAACGTAAATTGATACATTCGAATAGGAAAAGCAGTCTTATAATGTTCTAGTTTTATGGGTGGTGTGCTGCTTGACACAGTCTTTTCCATTAAATATCTGCAGGTAAAATTACAAAGCAACATGAAATGGAATTTACGTTCGGTTGCAGGGAACATTAGCGGTCGGTTTCGGTTTATTGGGAGAATTTTAGGGGAGTACAGTTCATCTATAAAGAATACCTCGTGCAAAGCTGTTGTGAGACTCATTCTAGAATACTTCTAGAGTGTGTCGGATCTGCACCAGGTTGAATGTGGTTCGATCAACACGTATCACAAAAGTACTACGTGAACTCAAATGGGAAGACGTTCTTTTTGCATAATACTATCGAGAGAGCTTAGACAACCGGCATGTGTAGCAGACGATTGTACTGCCGCCAACATACAACTTGCGTAGGTATCGCAAAGGTACCCTCCGCCATGCACCGTGTAGTGTTTTCGAAATATGCATTTAGATGTACACAGATACGCAGAGTGACTGGGCTGCAGCTGCCAAGACTTCTTAAAACATGGGCAACACACGTGAAAGATTCCGGTGTAGACGTTTACCTGCAAACTTCTGGTCTCAAAACACCACTTATTTTCGAATTTCCAGCTAGGCGGAATAACTGCAGGTAAGCAACTTCTGTTAGTCTATGCTACGGGAAACCAGCCAGAGTTGCAAATTTCACTTATTTTTAATTTGCTTGACGATTAGTTTCGGGCCGGGACCCATTTTCAGATTATACCACAGGCCAGCAAACCAAATTTACCATCATGTACAGTAGAGATATTACCAAATTTTTTAAGCGCATGCCAAAAATGTATAACGTATTGTTTCAAGATTTACGAACCAGATACTCAAAGTTAAAAAGTTAAAAATATACGTCGTATGAAGTGCAAATTAACAGTTACAGCGCATACTGGCAGTCTAGTCCTCCCCCTGCCGTAAGGAAATCTCGGGAAGAGGGAGCCATATCAGAATCTAGGAAACCTTTAGTATTTATTACGATGTTCTCCAATCATCAAAAATATAACAGTAACAGTAAAAGTCAACTATAAAAATAATACTTTTAAAATCTATACCAGAAACAGTGAAATACGAGTAGGCCTACTTAAAATCACTGAACAGCAAAGGCACATACGGCGCGTGTGACAAAGTTATGTGCCATATGGGCACGCGAAAGACAACTTTGTGGTTTAGTGTCTGGTTTTATCTGCTACTTGTCAGGAAAAAAAACCTGTTTCATCTTCATATAATTTTGTAAGATTTGTTATGCTAAACTTTTTACACTTGTACAGGGTTGCAAGTGATGAAGCTTTTTTAATGTTCCATTATTTGTTTTCTTTTAATATTAATGCTACGGTTCACATTAACGACTTTTTACGTGCCAGCATGGCGTACAACTTTGTCATATGCGCCGTATGTGGCGCTACTGTCCTATACAGGTGAGTGATTTTAAGTATTTGCCTGTTTCTGGTAAAGATTTTAAAAAGTATTAATTTTATTGTTGACTTTTATTGTTATTGTATTAACTGTTGTATTTTTGATCACTGGACAACAAAGTAACAAATACGAAAGGTTTTCAAGTCCTGGAGCGGCACCTCCTTCTCGCGGTTACAGCGTGATTACCTGTAAATACCACATTAATGCAATAAATGCTCAAAATGATGTCCGTCAACCTCAACACATTTGGCAATACGTGTAACGACATTCCTCTCAACAGCGAGGAGTTCGCCTTCCGTAATGTTCACAGATGCATTGACAATGCGCTGACGCATGTTGCCAGGCGCTGTCGGTGGACCACGATAGCAAATATCCTTCAACTTTCCCCACAGAAAGAAATCCGGGAACGTCAGATCCGCTATCGTATGGTGCTTCGACGACCAATCCACTGTCATGAAATATGCTATTCAATATCGCTGCAACCGCACGTTTTGTTTGTGATTGTTTTCTCCAACTGATAATTAAGTATTGCAAGAAGAGTGAATGTTATACCAAAAATGCTCTTAATTTTCTTGCATACTGGTTGGAATGGAATATTACACTCTACATTACTCAGGATAAATTTTACAAAATGTAAACGGGTTTTATGAAAACCTGTACTTAAGTAGAAAAGTAAGGATCTGCTTCAATATGGTTTCAGACAGCATTTTGTTTTCAATGAGACTGTGTTACCTCAACAAATACAGATGGCAGACATGCCGATGTACCAGATCAGTCACCAGTCTCTGAAAAACAATATTTCTTTAAAGACACTTTCATCCTTTATTGTGTACTTCTTTCCAGCTTCTACAATAACAAATTCATAACTGCTATTACCTACTGGTAATACTGAAATAGTTCTTAAAATTAAAGTGACATGTGCCGCTATCAGCAGGCTTTGTGATCTGATCGTTTATGCTGTCCATCAGTTCCAAAAAATTAGAAATATTTGTTGTTCAGAATCACTGACTATTGCTTTCCAGTCATTCTACGTTTTTGGCAACTTTAACACCACAGAGAAAATGAGCAGTTATCGTCATATTATTTCTTGATGCTATTGCAGTTTTCTTTTTGTTTGCTGATACAACAGAAGCTGCATTGTTGTATTCTTGGCATACTCGCAAAGTAAGGCGTGAGGTTATGAGGGAGTGAGGGTGGGGGCAAAGTGGTAAGCAGCACAGTTGACATAACACCGCAAGACGCACAAAATTAATCTGTACAGAAAACTAAAAAGTTACTCCATAGTTGACGCTTCACGTGTTGTAGCTAGTTCCCTCCAATCGGATCACTCAGTGTCACGGACGAGCCGCGCGCCGTTGCCCAACCGGCACAACAGTCAATTCACTTCCAAATCCTTGTCCTTTCTTTCTTTATGTGTTTGGACCCCGCATCGTGGATCTGGATCTTGTACTTCGTATTACTTCGCACCTGATAACCGTTGTTTCTAGGGATCTTGCGTACTCGGTTTGCTAGACAAACAATCAAACAGCTCGTATTAATGAGTTTTATTACAACAAGACAAGTACAAATACTTAACTTCGATTAATGCGTCGCAAGCAAAGGGCGACATACAAAATAATCTTCTTCAGAATAGACAAAATAATCTCCTACGTAGCACAGAGTCTGTGCTACGTAGAGATTGCTAATGATAGAGGCTACGATGCGTCGGCTAACGAAGTGGCTAACGTTGAAACTGCTATTGAAGTGGGCCACCACCAGTCGGGTGCGGCGCTTTTGTCGTCCTGGAGGGAGGTCGGTCAGCGTGCGATTGGCTGACCTCTTCTCACAGTCGCCTCTTCTCTGTCGTTCCCGACTGTCGTGCCAGGGCTGACTTTACACCGAAACAATAACCACACACACACACACACACACACACACACCACAATGCTAACGAATTACCCACGTTTCGTACTCAACACTAGCCAAACAAAGGTACAAGTATCACTTTGGAACAACCCAAATAAAATGTTCAAACGTACCTACGTTTTTTTTTCTTTTTCTTTATTGTTATTTTAACACCTGAACAATCAGGTAGGCTGGCAGCGGCATGCTGCGCCGCTCTTCAGCCATAGTGTTGACAATAACAGTACAGTAATGGAGAATTAAAATGAACATAGTGACGGGCAAAAAAATAGTGGTCACACATACACAAAAAACACGGAGCCGTTCACACTCGACGATAACGACACTGAAAACACGTTGACACGGCGCACATAACACTGATGAATCCGACGGCAACCTACGTTCTGTATTTTAATTTAAAAACCTACCTGTTACCAACTGTTCGTCCAGTGTTGCCAACTCTAAAAAACCAGAGTCGCTAGATTCAATATCAAAAGTCGCTAGAAAGTCGCTAAAACAGATTTTACTAGGGGTGTACTGAAAATTTCGTGCTGTGAATGGTGCAATAAGCCAGTTTGGGGGGGGGGGGGGAATAAAATATTAATAAAAATTGTCTCATACATAATTGCTATATTGTCTTAATTAAATGACACATCGCTTGCAACAACATACATATAAAATTCGCTAATGTTTAATTAAACATGTTATCATAATTGACACAACACGTAAATCGTTGTTCCAATCACAGTAGTCAAATATACTAGAAATATACAATTATATTTGTAACAAAAGGAAGCAAGAACTCAAATTAGGTTATAAAATATACACATACCGGTATGTGAGCTATTCATCGTCATCACTCAGAAGATCGAATAACTCTACAGTTTCATGCTCTGACAGAACTGTAGTTGATGTAGAGGGTTGAACGTCGCTCAGAAGATGATGTTGCAGTTCGACTGGTTTTGTCGCAAAAGAGTATCTTTTGTTCATTCCAATAAGCTCCAATACGTCTGACGGTATGTCAAAAGATGCACAATCTTTATTTTGTTTCTTCAGCTGGTCTCTCAATATGATCAAAGCATTAATTGTCTTTAACGATAATCTGTTACATTGTTTAGTTTTTATAATGTTCATAGAACTGAATATACTATCCACTTCTGCATTTGAATGCGGTAGGCATAGAACAGTCATTGCTAGCTGTGAAATCAAAGAAAAAGGATTCTCCCCTGCGGCATTTTTATACTGCAAAACCTCACTCCAAAATCGAACAGTGTTAGTAGTGTTATTCCACCTAATGAAGTTGATATTATGCCATTCTTGCAGCATGCCGTCTATGAAATCGCCACTAAAACCCAATTCTTTGGCTACATCCACTACAGCATTATTTTTATTCATTTTTAGTGTTTCTTCAACATTAAGCATTGACATTTTTTTCAGTATCATAACGTTACTTGGCAGTCTTTGTTGAATTTCTTTTATGAGTTTCTTTTCTTCAAATAAACTTTATTTTCTTCGGACAATTTCTGTTCAAACATAAAGCTAAGGTTCGGATTTGCGTACATACATTCGCTTGGAACTGGTGTTGTCAACGAATCTACAGCTGGAAAAACTATGTTTTGTCCGAGTGACTGCATGAGAAATACAAGTGTATCTAGTAATTCACTGGGGTCATTGTCTTCTCCTTCAGAAGCTTTTATTGCTATTTGTACGTCTTTCAAAGCATGGTCAAGGTAGAAAATGTAAAGATGTTTTTAGTCGTCACAATACATCTTGTACAAAAGATCGGCAGTGTAACAATTGTCTTGAACCATGGCAAGTGAAAAATGTAGCTTTAGTTCTTCCCACTGCTCCAGAATACTTCGTATTGTTGGTTCAATTGAAAGCCAACGTATTGCACAGACCGTCAAAATTTTTAGTGGCTATTTTCCACAATTTATTGTCTCATAAACCTTTTTATATTCCTCTTGTCTTTTGGGTGAAATGGAGAACCAATTGTAGGTTTCCCGTACAAGAAACTCTATGTTTCTAGGTATAGTATTCACTGAGGTGTGCGAAACTGCAAGCTGAAGAGAGTGACAAATGCAGTGGATCAATACCAAATGCTTCAAACCATATTTTCTCTGGAGTTGTTCAAAAAGCCCATTGTTTATTTCAACCATTGCAGAAGCATTATCTGTGCCAATTCCTACCATATTAGCGACTGGAAGTTTGAGATCTTTCAAAGAATTCACAAGAACAGCAACCAGATTTCTTGCCTCTTCAGTTTCTGCTACAGCGAGTTTGAGAAATTCTGATCTAATTGTTTGGTTGTTTACATTATAGTACTGTATAACGATACCTAGCATTTTAGATATTGATACATCTGTTGATTCATCTGTTAGTACACTGTATTTTTGGTTACCTATATCTTCAACCAATGATTGTGTAAAATATGGAGCCAAAACTTCAGTTATAATGTTAGTGCACTATGTCCGATTTAATTGCATGTTTTTAGCGCCCTCATCACCGGAAAACACCTTCATGCTCAGTATCCCTAAATGATCTACAGCTAAAATAGAACAATTTTCAGCAATAAATAAAGAAAGGGCGCCTTCTGCTCTGCTTGCTATTGTAACTGTAGTTTTCGGAACAATTTTCACAGGTAAGGTGGTTTGTGTATTTTTTTAATCCCTTTTTGTTTGTGCTTAATAGTTTTCGAATGCTTTCTAATATCACACAATTTAGCATAAACCTCTGTTGCACGTACTTGACATCTTGCCTCGGATAAGTCTCCAACGACTGGTTTCAGCCACCCATTGAATTCAGGTTCTGCTTCCCACGCATTCCAATATTTTTGAGCGTATTGCTTCTTCTTCTGCAGTAAGTCCATTATGTAAGCCACCACAACATAAGTTTCACCAATTTATAATCACTGAAAATACATTATAACTCAGGCAAACTAGAGCTCATGAAACAATCTACTCACTCAGTAACTCGATATCAGTCCTATTGTTCATTGTTTAAAACGTAATAATGTCTGAGATACCCCCACCGAATCGTTCTTGCGTTACCACTGTGCATGTGGTAATAATTTGACTGCGATTTAACATTTCGAAAAATTAGAGGTTGCTGGACAGAAATGTATTTTAGTATACTTAATATTACGTATGTTTTTTGTCAATTCGAAAAATAAAGGGAGTTCAAAAGTTGAAGAATTATAGATCTATACGCTATCATCGATAACAGGCTAGTGGGTAATGAATAATGAATTGTTCTACAGTCAAGGTTTTCTTACTCTGTAGGCAATTCCCACATTCAGGTTTACTAAATGCTGAACAATGCTACAGGATCTGCTAAGTACTTAATTTAACTCAGTAAATCTAGAGCAAAGTCAGTGTAGTACCCATTTTATAGTTAAAATCTTAGTTTTGTTAATGAAAATGCTGACCCAAAATAGTTTTGATTTGCACTTCAAAAAGTCGTCAGTACTCCAAAAGTCGCCAGATAAGTCGCTAAATAATTTTTGTCGCTAAAAAGTTTTTTTTGTCGCTAAGACGAAGGCAAAAGTCGCCATTTCTAGCGACAAAGTCGCTACATTGGCGACCCTGTGTTCGTCTAAAACTGCGAGACATATGTTTGTGACTATTACAGCGCCATCTATCACAAAGCGAAACAAGTGGTCCAACTAAAACATTCATATTTCTTTACGTACTACACGAATATGTAATAAAAAATGGGAGTTCCTATTTAAAAAAAAACGCAGCTGATATCCGTTTGACCTATGGCAGCGCCACCTAGCGGGCCAACCATAGCGCCATCTTGTTTCTCCCTTTAAGCTAGACAAATTTCGTTCTTTGTAGTTTTTTCGTTTGACGCTTATTTCGTGAGATATTTGACCCGGTCACGATCAATGGAGGACCCTGTATAATACTTTATAATGTTAGGCGCCAAACAACCAATGATAGTTCCAATTGTCGAGATTGCTCAATGTAACTATCACGTTCTTTGTATTGTGCTGAAATGTTGCACAATGCATTTACTTAGGGAGTGGTGTAGAAAGTGTCAAGAATTTATGGATAAATAAAAGTGTCAATATTCCAATTAATTGGAACATAAACAGGACCTGATATCACAGACAACGAGACAGCCATAGAAGTATAAGTAAAATTTATCTCCTCAACTCGTGGTCTTGCTGTAGCGCACGCGCACAGGGTCCCGGGTTCGATTCCTCGTGGGTCCAGGTAGTTTTCCTGCCTCGAGATGACTGGGTGTTGTTGCGTTGTCTTCATCATCAATGCGGTCGCAGGAAGACAATGACAAACCACCTCTGCTAGGACCTTTCCTAGTCGGCGGTGCGGGTCTCCCGCATCGTCCCCTACGCTTCTCGGAGTACGGGACCTTGTCGTCATGATCATCACAGGGTGTATAAAAAAATAGTCCAATTTAAAAAAAAAATCATAACTGTTATTTGAGACACGTGCGCGAACAACATACTGTTGGAAAGAGAAAACTCACGAGTTTACATGGCTCCCGCTTAGGTAGCAGCATTGTGCACCCACTTCAGTTCTAGTAAAAATTATATTGGGACAATAGAAAGCGTTTTGTGTTCTACGTTTTGCGCAGTACGGACCAGTAATAACTGTTCAGCCTCACTTTCGTACTAGGTATAGAGTGGATTCTCCTACAGCACAGAGCATTAGACGATGGCTTAAAAAATGGTGTAAATGACTCTGAACACTATGGGACTTAACATCTGAGGTCATCAGTCCCCTAGAACTTAGAACTACTTAAACCTAACTAACCTAAGGACATCACACACATACATGACCGAGGCAGGATTCGAACCTGCGACTGCAGCGGTCGCGCGGGTCCACAGTGAAGCGCCTAGAACCGCTACGCCACCGCGCCCGGCTAGACGATGGCATGAACAATTGAGAGAAACAGGTTCTCTGTGTAAAAGCAAATCGCCGTGCCGTTCTCGAGTGTCTGCACAGACGTCGAGCGCATCCACCATAGTTTCACAAGGAGTCCGCAGAAATCGGTTCACCGTGCAGCTCGACAGCTCAAAATGCCCCCGATGTCCGTCTGATGTGTGTTGTGGCGACGTTTACACATGAAACAATACAAAATTATACTACTGCAAGCTGTTCGTGAAGGTGACAAACAACAACGTGTGGAGTTCTGTAATTTCGTTCTTGGCAAGATAGAGGATGACAGTTTTCTTTCATGCCTAGTGCTTAGTGACGAGGCAACATTCCATTTAAATGAAAGGGTGAATCGTCATAACTTGTGAATATGGGGTATAGAA
This sequence comes from Schistocerca piceifrons, assembly GCF_021461385.2. Classification (NCBI taxonomy): domain Eukaryota; kingdom Metazoa; phylum Arthropoda; class Insecta; order Orthoptera; family Acrididae; genus Schistocerca; species Schistocerca piceifrons. Next base: position 1,018,870,259 of record NC_060139.1, on the reverse strand, counting down.
GAACCACACGATGTTGTATAACATGAAAGGGACTCTCCAGAATTTAATGTGTTTTGTGCAGTTTCAAAGGAAAAGGTGTGTAGTCAATTTTTCTTTGCTGAGAATACTGTTACAGGAAACACCTCGATATACTTGAGAACTTCCTTTTTCCACAGATGGAGACTAGTTCGAACGAGTTTATTTACCAACAGGATGGGGCACCGCCACACTGGCATCTGGAAGTGCGGGAATTTTTAAATGAAAGTATTACTGAACGATGGATTGGTCGTCCTGGACCAAACGATTCAGCCTTACATTACTGGCCTCCAAGGTCACCGGACCTGACTGTATGTGATGATTTCTTGTGGAGGTTTGTAAAAGACTCTGTTTATGTGCCCCCATTACCAACAGCTATGAATGAAATGAGGCATCGCATATCAGCAACTGTGGAAGCTGTAACTCAATACAAGCACGTTGCAACGTGGGAACAATTTGAATACCGCTTTGTCATATGCCGTGCATCTCAACACTTTTGAAATGGTATGAAAAAAATTTTTTTTGTTTCCCGTTCATAAAAAAAAAATCATTGCATACATTTGTTAGTTGCGGAAATGTAGACGTGCCAAATCGGATGATTCCTTTTTGATAAACCCTGTATAATATTTCTGCCCTTATGAAATAATGTAAACGTTGATAACACTGGAATACTTGGTTCACCAAAGGACATTTTGTTTCTGTACGTCTACTAACATTTTGATAGTAACGGTTACGTAGCATTATAACCTACAACTCCCTCTCAGAAAAGAAAGATGAACATCCAGATTGACAGTGGACGCCTGTTACTAAACATGCTTCCCCTGCCCCAGTCTTCTCCCTAGCGGCACTTGCCTCATTCACACCGTGCACCTTCATTTAACCGCATCCAAGCTAAAATGCGTGTACTATACTTGTTTGCTGGAATTCTTATTTCTGAACTCACAGAAATTCAAAGAGATCAGGCTGCCAATGTTTTGTGCCTAACCACTACCATTAGTCACAATAACTGTCAGTTTGGTTATTGTTGGAAAATGAATAATCAAGTAATTTCTGGTCTATTTAGGGTCTTTTCATGAGTTATTTAACCTTATGTAATGAATATGTCTTAATTTTAGTATCATAGACTCTTGGCATAAAGTACAAAGTATATGTGTAAAGGGTGGGCTGCAAGAGGAAAACGACGATCTCACATTCGTTTCACAAGCTTTAACCTCGACCACATGGTGTCACATGCTAGTATTTGTAAAACATAACTATTGATAATTTATGTAATGACCATCACAGCCTTACAAAGTAGCGACAATAGTAATGATACTTTAAAAATAATTTAGTTTCATTATCAAAACACGATTGAACAATTTCTCTTTCAGTCCTCGAAACATTACATTTTACCATTCGCAGGTAATAACCCCCCAAATTGGGAATCACTGATGTAGTCGAAGGTTGGCCACCGGTTACAGTTTACCCCAATAACCCAAAAACGTAGCTTTCAAACTATATTTCGTTTAATTTTAGTTTTGCCAGTCACATTAAGGAATAGAAGTTCTTAATAGAAGCGAATATATTCGTTACCATGGTCAGATGTTAAGTTTGGTAAGTAAAGAAAGTGTTATCGATGGCGTCACATTTCAGTAAGTGTTTTTTAACATTCATTTAAGGAGTATTAAGACAGCATGATTTTGCTGGCTGTTTGAGTTGCTACCCAATAGACTCTTCTCATTCGTTCTAACTTTTACTCTACAGGGTCTCCCACATAAAAGGAATACGCCTCATGTATCGGTTGATAATGTCTATTAGAATTGCTTGTGAAGAGGTGACACTGTGTCGAAAGTTGGCTACACTGTAATTTGTTGGAAAGTTGAATGGAGATGTGTGTCCGTGTGTCAGATGCTGTGAGAAGCTCGTATTGTTGATTGGTTGCGGAAATGAGGCAGTTTGCATTAGAACAGCGAATTGATATTGTGAAGTGTTACGTTAAGACAGGCTCCATCAAGGAACGTTAAGAAATGTTTCAAGCGAAGTATCCTGATAGGAAACCCCCCAAGACCAGCACTATTCCAGACATGCACAACAAAAAAGAGGGCTGCAGGATCCGTTCAGAATGTGCAAAAATTAGGCGACCTACAGTAAGGACCCTGAAACTATATATAGAATTCGCTTGGAGATTACGAGACGCCCCGAAAGTCGATAAGGAGGTTATCGCAGCATGTTGACATATTTTGTACTTCGTATCATTGTGTACTAACAGATATAAAATTGAAAGCCTACCGTGCGAGTTTGGTGCAAGAGTTGAAATTTGAGGATCAGGAAAAAAAAAAAAAGAGTTCATTATTATAACTGGCTTTTAACATCAGTTGTTACCGGTTACTTACGCCCCTTGCTTTACTTCATGTCAGAGGACGGCTGGTTTAATTTGTCAACTTATGTGAACTCCCAGAATTGCAGGTGCTGGTGACAGGGCAATCCAGCATGAAGAAGCGTTCCACTCAGAACACATACACCAGTGAGCCAAATCATTATCTCCACCTATTTTATAACCTGTTTGTCCATTATTGGAACTAAATATATTACCAATTTTGCCTGTCAGGGATCCGGCAGTTTGTTGGTAGGTTTTTGGAGGTATGTGGCGTTACATCTCTACGCACAGGTCATGTAATACGTGTAAATGACGGGCCGCTGAATTGGGTACGCGGTGATGGCGCCAGATAGTGACCGAGATAGGTTCCATAGGGTTTTACATCCGGTGATTATGGTTGCCGAGACATCGACGTTAGTTCACTATAATGCTCCTCAAAGGACAGTATTATGGTTCTGCCTTCGAGACACGGCCAACTATGCTGCTCGAAGATGACATCGCCGTCGGGGCATCAAGCACGAAGGGATGCGGGTGGTTCGCAAACGTCAGCGTGTCTTCGATTACTACTAAAGGTCCCACCCAAGCGCAGCTATATGCCTCCCATAGCATAATACTGCTTCCACCAGCCTGAGTCCGTGGCGTGCTGCACGTTTGGAGCCGCCTTCAAATCGATGACGGCGGTTGTGGAGACGACTACCGACCATGTGTGGCAAAAATCTGACTCTCCCGAAGGGCAGCCACGTTCCCGTTGACCGACGGTTGAATCCGGATGGTCCCGTGCCAACTTCAATCGTAACTGCCGATGTTGTGAACACTTAGGGGTGGTCTGCTGCGGAGCTCCATGTCCAACAGTACACGATGAACGGTGTGCTCCGAAACACTTCTGTGTCCACTAGCGTTTTGCTCTTTCGGCAGAGATGCCGTTGATTCACATCCATCCTGCTTCATACAGCAGCCAAGCCTCCGAAACCCAGGCTCTGTGAAGAGTGGTGGGCATCCAACCATTAAGCGCCTAGTGATAGTTTCACTTTCTAGCTCCTTTCGTAGACGATTTACCCGTCTGCGGCCCATATCTTGACTAGTAGGGTGATCCCCCATCCGTGTCTGCTCCGCTTACATATTTTCGTTTCCGCGTCACGTGCCCACGAATGTCACCAGGCGGCGTCTAACCTCTCGGTGGACAGTGGTCATAATGTTTTGGCTGTTAATTGTTGGTGTTTGGCGTGAGTTGTCCGTCGTGACATTGTTGGCCTCATATATTTCAATTACACTTTAAACTTAGTGTCCGATGTCTTGAGATCTTTGACTCTTTGTATGCATAACTAACAGACGTAGAGATGCCGTATTCCAACAAGTTGGAATAACCGTTCACACATGCAACCGAATTGTGGCGCACATCACCAATGCGTTCCTTGAAGACAGACATGTCGGTAGAGACCTCTGACCCGCAAGATCAGTGGACTTAACATCATGTGATTTTTTACTGTGGGACACGCTAAAAAGCAAAGTGTATGCTGTCAATCCTTGCAAAATAGACGATCTTGAACTGAAAGTTAACAACAAGCTTTGGAGCATGTTGGTAACGTCATCACATCAAGTCAAGGATTCCTGGATGCCTATGGCCACCACTTCCAGTGTCTCTTATAAACAAGTAAGTACATGTTTTCAACGTTACTATTATCTATTATTTTATTACTTTTTTATTGTTACTTGACTCTCGGACGTGAGGCGTGCCGGTTTTAAGTGGGACGTCCTGTATTTCGTACGTCTAATTTTTCGTGACAACCTAACATTACTGATATAAGAATAAAAACACTTATTTATGAATAGCCCGTTGGATACCGAGGATTTAATAGTAAGAATGATGTAATTTTAGAATACTGAATGAAAAAGATGGCATTTATACCCGCATTAATTACATAAATTACGTACTTTACACACACTTATGAAATATTCTGACCATTTTAGACATGAAAGTAATCTATCTGAAGATCATAGAATGGATACCTTTCATCTGTCTGTGATACAATATTTTCACGCACTTACTGTCAGTTTTAATTCTGTGCTTAGTACATTCTCAAACTCAGTATGTCAGTTATTTAAACGACGACGTTTTACAGTCTGGCCTCCTCTTGAACTGATTTCTGTGTGTGCCGGTTCGTTGTATATCATTTCGTTTTTTCAGTAAAGAAATGACATACAAATACTGTGCGAAATTACAGTTTTTGAAAAAACGTTGAATTTATAAAACCGTCATCCTCTCAAAATAGTAACTACTTGGAGATAAATTGCCCCGTGTCTGTTTTTGTTTTATCCAAACGTGCTTCAGCACTTCCTGTCTTCAGCGAGTTTTTGTTTATTATTTTGTATGAAATTTTTCATAACATGATAGCGTCTTGTATAAATTTCGGTTTAAAATTACTTCTACAAAAGAGGAATGATTACGCATCAAATTTGAAATTGGTATATGTATGTATTTAAGACAATAATTTTTTCTGTTAGTTTTGTGTACATATACCATAGATATACGTACAAAGTATTCCAGAGCCTGTCACTTGAAAATAAAAGTTTTTCTATTTTTCCGGTTTTCATTTTCAGATTGAAGTTTTCTCGGTATATCGTATTGTGTTATTTAATATGTTACGATTTTTAATGCCGCAGTCTTATTTCCCGTTGTTTTAGATGTGGTGAAATATTTATTTTCGTCGCTCTTACTGTTTATAACCATCGTTGACCCACCTTTCATAACTGACTTTATGAAAAGAAAATAATGGGAATAAACAATATTCATTGCATCACCTCTTAACTTCTTAACAACACTGTTGCGTGTAAAGTACACAATATTCGTACTTTTACCGATACTCTTTAATCTCCGATTCTGGACGAATACATACAATGTGTACCTTCTCCCAAATAAATGTTGACATTTGCATTCGAAGTGCGATAATGCCATAGCATAGACAGAATGATGGAAATGAAGCTTCTATGGCAACAAAGAGTTACATTACAAACCTTAATTTGCAATTCTAATTTTTCATCTCTCTTATTTCACTGCCCTTTTTTAAGGGATGGAAGGGACCGGCTCTTTCATAAAGATTGAAAGCGTGCTCTAATTTTTAATGTGACTTTTTTCCACAGTGATGAATAAGTTGAACGTTTTTCTCAGTGCTTCCAGATCAATGCGTACAGCGTTCGAGATATGTTAGAAATTTCATGAACTTATAATTTCACTTCGATTTTGATTTTTGTAACGGCATCGTCTGATATTCGTGTCAGAGCTCTTTCTCCACTAGTCATCCAGGATTAAACTGATGTTTCTGCATCGGATTTAGAGAGAAAGAACAAACGACGACACAATCACGATGAAAAACTTTATCTTAAAAGTTAATCGCGGCGAATGAATTGACAGTATTTAGTTTAAGTTCAATTCCGTCTTGCAAGGTGTGGTGTCGTATTGAACATGTAAACAAGCCGACAAGTTTAATTCTTTTCCTTACACTATAACTCCGTAGAATTCAGTTGCGTAGGGAGATATACTTGTGAAGTTCGTTCCTCTGATGGAACTTGGGAAGGGTTGTAATTTAGCTGCCGCTTTGATTACTAAGCGTTTGACTTTTTTTTATGGTAGGAATAAACGTAGTCTGTGTTTCGTTGTCAGCGTGTAAACAATTCGACTTGCTGAGCCTTTTCACGTTCTGATCCGTAATGGCCTGTGATGATATCTCCTGGATCGGAAGATGAAACGTTAGGCAAAGAAACATGACTTTCATCACAGCCTGATACTGTAACATATCATAAAACGCTGGTATGGTCGTTCAACACATAAAAATGATAGTATCGGATATTCAGAGCCGAATAAGGCATGTTTATGGATGAATGAAAAATATTTTTTGGTTAGTGAACTTTGTGATCAGCTAAAACTACAGCACCGCCTACTAGCCCTGTCGGGCTATTCATTTCGGACCGGCCGCCATCTCATCCTCTGTTAATCAGAGGATGAAAATACCGCTACATTTGTAAGGTTGTTTTATTTTGAACGTGACTGGTTTCGCGCTCTTATATACGACCATCTTCAGGTGTCGTAACTTGGGGCTGGACTCCGAGCGCCGCAGTGGGCGAGTACAAGACAAGGTGTCCATTGCCTGTAATTTTTTTTTATTTTGCTAGTAGTGGACATAATATTGTTTCAGTAGATACAAATTAGCTGTATAATCACTCACAGAAAATTTGATAGTTCTATTTTCAGTAAAAGCAGAGAAAAGGTACATTAAAGATGGAAAAACGAAACTTTTGGGGAAATTGGCTTCGAAGATAAAACAGCTCTGGTGCGTGGCTACAGTCTTCATCTTCATCTACCTATGCATCTTGAAGATATTTCACAGTATCTCTTTTCGTCTTCCGTGCATTCTTTGCTAAAATTTTGAGAGAGATGTCTGCTTCTTGTATCGTAGCCTGATATAAGGCCAGCACGGCACTCACCATCTGGGAGACATCAGGAATTAGCTCAAGAACCCGGCATTTTTTGATGTTACCTTGTTTAAACGATGTCACAGCATTATATACACCAAAATGAAACCTGTTAATGCCCACAACCATTGTTTTGAGAGACGATGCCATATTACGCTGTTTACAATTTCATTTGTGTTCTGTGTTCTCCCTTGAAGACATTTCTTCAGGAGGTTCACCAGACATATCCCTGAAGACTGGTTTAATTTCCTCCATTACAGCTGCTGGTAAACTGTGCTGATGAGTGTAATTCTCTACTGTTGTTTTTCGTCTTTTATATTTACACCAATAGTTCTGGTCATCAGGACACAATCCATAACTAGGGTACTCATCTGTAGAAGAAATGTGGAAAAAGCAGTGCTCATACGGCTTTCCTCGTACCGTGCATGTCATTTGTATCTTGTATGATTGGCAGATCATAACAGTTCTGAATACAGTCTTTTGCAGCATCAGTCAGGATCCCTTTACCATCTAATTTTTTTTCCTTCATTTTTCCTTTCGCTGTCGTCTTCAGACGTCTAACTTTAGTCCCCATACTTTTGTGAATGTGCCCCACGCACTGGAGCTTCTGTATCTCAACATTGTTTGCATATGGTTTGCTCTTCATAATGTGTTTAAAGGCTTTTGAATCACCATCTCCCAAATAATGGAAATAATGTACATTATATCACTGAGAAGGCGATAGAATATTTTCTTTACTCCAAGCAACTTCCATACCACCACTGTTGCCTGTACATTTATCGCTATGTTCGTTATTCACTTTAATAGCACAGCGACAGTATTTTGACACAACAGCCACGTCAGTCGGGTGTCAACACTTGCAGCTGTAACAACGCCATTGTTTATAAGTATGATCCAATTTTAGCATGTATCATCGAAAGGGAATTTTCATTTTCTCTAACTGCTTCTTCTACAGCTTCAGGCAGTTCTGTGGGCTACAACCTCAGCTGCAGAGCCCAGTGCATAGTTTTACATGTCAAATTTTGAGGTGGTGGAGGAAGATTCTTAACACCACACAGCATAGCTCCTGCTGCTCTTCCGTTGCCTATAGCTCGTAGCCTATACACTAATCTAATATTCACATTATAAACTAACAATGTCATTGATTTTCACTGAATCAGAACTGGAAAACTAGCACTGTCATTACATTCAGTGCCCATTTGTACAAACCTAGCAGCCAGACCGATATAGCTTTCAGCATGTGGAGAAACGTTCCCTTATAATACTTTTTGCAATTCAGATTCTGTTAAAGAACTTCAGACAATTTACTGATGTCAATAATCTCAAAAGCTTCCTTGCCCTTTTCAAGTATTTTATACATATTTTCAGCGTCCTTGAGCTTCCTACTGGATGCTCTTGTAGCAGAGGGTGGAGCACGACATTCGCTGGGGTTCTGTGGATCAGCTGCGTAGGCACATCTTGGTTCTTCCACCGCTGAAGACATTGAAACCATGTTTCCTATCGAGTGTAACCTGCTTTCCAGTTCCTTCTGCCAATTCACGCGTTGTTTGAACACTTTTCCACTAGCCCTTCCATCTTCACACAAAAACATCAATAATACGCCGGAATTTTCTTCGTGTATTCACCACACGTAAATAAACACTGAAGTCATAGATATGAGCAGAAAACCGTGAAGCGTCTTTTCAAGCTGACAAACAGTGAAGCTGTGAATATGTCACACAACACAAATTAATCACTGGAAACTAGTAATCTTGAAATCACGATGAAAGACTGACAGATCCCCAGTCGGCCATGACAGGGAGAAAAACTGAGCGCACTGGTAAATTAATATGGTTAGGATTGGAGTACAAAAACGTGCATTTAAAGAGGAAATCCGGCGGAATATCCTAAAACACTAAAAAAATCGCAATTTTCAACGAAAATAAGATCCATGCTCCCTAACTGTCATCACAAGAGGGAGTACTATCTAAAGGTATTAACACAATGCATATACCAAGTACGCGTCGAATAGTTTACTTTGGCAGATACTAATTGCTTGGGAACGTGTGACAAAATTTAAGCCAGAAACAAATTGCAAAAGCTTATATATAAATATCACAAGAGCAATGTAACATCAGGAATGAAAGTACATATTGAATTCAAGTACTTCCAATATGCTTAGGAAAGCTCACACAAATGAGCAATACAAGAAAAATGCTCACTTTCAAGTGGAATTTACGTTAGGGGTATTTGCAAAAGATGTTATTCTGAGACGTCACATACCAGAATGAAGGCAGCAAACTCGAGGACCGTATTATTTCAACTTGGTGCTAGATGACGTCGATCTCAGGGATTGAAACATACCAGGACATCTACTATTCTGCAGCAAAGTATGCTTGTCATGTTTGGTATAATACACCACATGCCAAACAGGTAGACGTACACCATGTGATCTAAAGTATCCAGACATCCCCAAAAACATATATTTTTCATATTAGGTGCATTGTGCTGCCACCTACTGCCGGGTACTCCATATGAGCAACCTCAGCAGTCTAATACTTCGTGACACAGAAGAATGCGGAGCTCCACGGAACTCATGGACTTCGAATGTGGTCAGGTGATTGGGTGTCACTTGAGTCATACGTCTGTACTCTAGATTTCCACACTCCTAAACATCCATAGGTCCACTGTTACCGATGTAACAGTGATGTGGAAACGTGAAGGGACACGTACAGCACAAAAGCGTACAGGCTGACCTCGCCTGTTGACTAACAGAAGCCGTCCGGAGTGGCCGAGCAGTTCTAGGCGCTACAGTCTGGAATCGCGCGACCGCTACGGTCGCAGGTTCGAATCCTGTCTCGGGCATGCATGTGTGCGATGTCCTTAGGTTAGTTAGGTTTAAGCAGTTCTAAGTTCTAGGGGACTGATGGCCTCAGAAGTTAAGTCCCATAGCGCTCAGAACCATTTGAACTAACAGAAACCGCCCACATTTGAAGGGGGTCGTAATGTATAATAGGCAGATATCTATCCAGACCATCACACAGGAATTCCAAACTGCATCAGAAAGCACAGCAAGTACTATGACAGTTAGGTGGAAGATGAGAAAACTTGGATTTCATGGTCGGACGGCTGCTCATAAGCCACACATCGCACCGGTAAATGCCAAACGAAGCCTTACACGGTGTAAGGAGCGTAAACATTGGACGATTGAACTGTGGAAACACTTTGTGTGAAGTGACAAATCATGGTACACAATGTGGCGATACAATGGCAGGGTGTGGGTATGGCGAATACCCGGTGAACGTTATCTGCCATTGTTTGTAGTGCCAGCAGTAAAATTCGGAGGCGGTGGTGTTATGGTGTGGTCGTGTTTTTCATGGAGGGGGCTTGCACCCATTGTTGTTTTGCGTGGCACTATCACAGCACGGGCCTACATTGATGTTTTAAGCATCTTCTTGCTTCCCACTGCTGCAGTTTGGGGATGGCGATTGCATATATCAACACGGTCGATCACCTGTTCAAAATGCACGGCTTTTGGCAGAGTGGTTACACAACAATAACAGCCCTGTAATGGATTGGCTTACATAGAGGTCTAACCCGAATCCTGTAGAATACCTTTGGGATGTTTTGGAAGGCCGACTTCGTGACAGGCCTCACCGACCGACATCAATACCTCTCCTCCGCGCCACACTCCGTGAAGAATGGGCTGCCATTCCCCAAGAAACCTTCCAGCACCCAATTGAACGTATGCCTGCGAGAGTGGAAGCTGTCATCAAGGCTAAGGGTGGGCCGATACCATAGTGAATTCCAGTATTACCGATGGAGGGCGCCACGAACTTGTAAGTCATTTTCAGCCAGGTGTCCGGATATTTCTGATCACGTAGTGTAGCTCTCAAAGACACCTGCTGAATTATAACGGGCTGTTTTAAATCTACTACTGTCGTATGGATTTACCACCTTGCAGGAATTGCACCACCTCCGATTTGAAGAGAAATTGCGTGCCAATAAGGAATGAATAAAAGTTGAACAGGAACAAACCCATGCCCTGTATAGGCATAAACCGCAGTCGCAGCGATTGAAGTCAAGGAAGAGTATCCTTTGTACAGCAAAGGTACTTACTACCACTGATGAAAATGTTAGGGTGCAGCTTTGGAAGAATAAGACTTCCCTTCCCTCTGATTGGAAAAGAGTATGTGAAACCGTACCTACAGGACGTGACGAAGAATGGATTACCTGGTAATCTTTGAATAGGCTGAGATCAGGAGTGGATAGAGCAAGGTTTAATCTGGCAAAATGGAGCTATAGTACAGAAAACAATATTAAGTGTGATTGTGGAGAAGTTCAGACTGCCCAGCATATGTTTCAGTGTCGACTGGGTACAGCCTCCTGTATTGGAGAAGACCTCAATCAAGCGACAGAAAATGGACTGGAAGAGGCCAAATTTTGGTCATAGTGTATATGAGATATAAACTGTACACCTACGTGTGTTTCTGACACGAGAATAAAATTTGTTTTTTTTTACAATAAGCGTCAAATCGCAAATGAAAAAATGAAACATAGATATCGTTCTGAATAGAGCCTGTCATGGAACATATACAAAAACCTCACTTATTCCACTGGGAGGGAGAACAGTGAGAAGGCTCTAAAGGTAGATACAATTTTTAATTACTATTTTTCAAAAAAGCGAACTTCACCCTATTGAGACTAGTTATGGGTCATGTCAAAAAACAAAACCATATTACCAAATAATAATTGTTTCAACTGTGTCAGAGTGGACTGCGGACAGACAAAGATAGGGGGGAGGGGAGGGGCTGTGGTGCGTGGCGGGAAGATGAGACACATGTTGAATTAGTCTGGGTGGGGAGGGGGAGGGACAGGGATGAGAGTAGGAGAAAAGGCAATTCCCCCACGATTGTTACCCCAATGCTACATTTTCACTAAATCTTATATAATGATATTTAAAATTACATTATAACAGAAAGGATCATTGTTTTTTTTTCAGTATATTGTTCTATTATTCTCCCTCCAGTTCTCGGTTCTCCACCCCCCTCCCCACCTCCCCCGCCATTCTTTACGTATACTCCTACTCTCGTCTCCCTGTCCCCCCCTAACTAATTCAACATGTGTCTCATCTGCCCTCTACCCCGTCCTTAGAGCCACCCTCCCTCCATTCTATAGACCCCCTACCTCTATCTACGTCTAGTCCACCCTGACATGGCTGGAATATTTATTATTTCCTGATAGGGTTTTGTTATTTGACATGACCCGTCTCTGCTATCAATAGGTTGAAGTTCGCTTGCTATGTTTGAAAAATATTAATTAAAAGTTGTAATGACTACCTTTATAATGAGGGCCTTTTTATTGCTCTCTCGGTCAGTGGAATATTTGGACATGGTGCCTAGCATACAGTACGTTCTTTGTATATGTCCCATGACAGTTTTTACTCATCACGGTTTCTATCTCTTATTTTTTCATTGACGAAATTTCGCTCATTGTAAGAAAACCAGATGTAATGTAGTAAAGGATACTTACGATATTTTATTTATTATAAACGCTATGTCCTAGTACATTTCGATCCTTGAGATTAACACCATCGGGCGCCAAGTTAAAATAATCGTTCCTCGAGTTTGTGGCCATCAGTGTGGCATACGATGTCTCAGAATAACGTCTTTTGCAAATACGCCTAACGGTAATTGCATATGAGAATGTACATTTGTTTTGTGCTTCTCACGTGTTCGAGCTTCTCTAAGCACATTGTAAGTACTTGTACTCAATTTGTACTTTCGTTGCTGATATTACATTGGTCATGTAATATTTATGCGTAAGCTTCTCTAATTTGTCTTTCATGTAAATTTTGCCACAGTATTCTCATGATGATTTTTCGACACACGTTATAAATAATGTATTTAATGATCAAGACGTTTTCAACTCATTGCTACGTGCTAAGTCTGAATGGACGCATACCTTACAAACCGATGATTTCATCAGTCAAATGGGAGGAATAGTTCATTTTATTTGCAACCATCGTCGCTTTCGTAACTTTTCTTCATATTAACAGAATAGATAACATGTACTGATGGAAAGGTGTTGCCTCTGTATGCTCAAACAGGCTTAAAACTACTTTTAAAATAATCTATGAAGAGTCTCAACTCCTCCTATTCAGTTCCAAATTCATTTGTCTAACTGCCAGTGTCTAAGTAGTAGTCTGAGAAAATGTCTGCTCTCTTCTGCTATCTACCGTGTGTAACTACATGTTCTTTTTCAGTTTTCTTTCGATAGATCCAAACTGTTAACCAAATAATTTTTCTCTGTTCATGTAAAACTTGGGTTCTAAATAGTTCGAAGTTCAATGAAACTCGCTATAAGCTTATTCAGCCGTATCAGACTGGATACCACTACAAATAACCGAGATAACGTTATCAAAACTGTTGACGGTTTAGAAGCCTGAAGATGTGGGCAAGATCCACTGCCTGAATGGTCGCCAGAAGGTTAGGGCAGCTTAGAATCCCTCCAGGTACTTCGAATAGCAAATCTGAAGGCTTGTTGTTCAGTTTATGACTTTCTCTGTCACATACACAGTGTACCTCTCTGAACCACCATCTGTGTTTGAAAAAAATACGGGAACCAGATTTATTTCCTTAAAACGTCTATAATTTTCCTCTTGTGTTTATTAATCATGAAGTCACCACTACTGTTATAAAACCATTCAGGACAGTTTTACAGTTTAGCTGCTGTACTAAGCACAAGCACTAGAAGGCAAAGAAGTGATGTTACATTTTTACAAAATGAAGAATTGTTAATAAAGAAGAAGTGCCAAAGAACATGTCATAGTAACTACAATACATAATAACCAGTAAAACCAATACAATCGAAGTTTAAACTGCAAATTATTAATTGAAAAGTGTTGCCTCTGCAATATATATATATATATATATATATATATATATATATATATATATATATATATATATATATATATTAGAATTCGAAATCTTTTAAATATGGAACATTAACTGTAAAAGAAGTGCTGATTGACATGGCTTTTTTGATATTATATTGTGTTAAGCTTTATCAAAGGTATTCAGATTTAGATACTGTGAGCCATGAGCTTTTCTGGCATGTCTTTCTTTCTTTTAGTATGTATGTCTTTGCCTTGCTTGGTTCACATATGTAACTGTCTGTTGTATGCTGTGCACTAACGAGTGCAGTAAAATGTGCAAGTTCTTTTCGACATGAAGAGATCTGATAAAGTGTTTTGTAATATGTATATCAGTGTTCTCAGAAACAGTCCACAACATGCGAATCACTTAAGTCAGAGGAAGAAACTGATGATTAAAACTTTGCTTCACAAGATGATGAAGTGAAAAAGTTTAGGTCATTAACGACAGTACAAACCTAATAAAACATATGATGATTATGAGACTTATTTTCAGCTGGAACTTCAGATCAATTGCTAGAACCAACAACCATCCAGGAGAGCCTTTCGAGCTTAGGTGCAGAAGAAAGCAGATATGCTGTGTATGAAGAGATACAAACGTTTGAAAACGATGACATTTGGAACGTGGCAGTGTAGTGACATGTAAGTGCATGTTCAACAAAAAAATCAACACTGCAGGTATAATTTAGCATTGTGGTTAGTTAGTAGCAAGAAGATGCACTTAGAAACCTGTAGCTGATTACGATGAAATATTTTCTCCTGTGGCAAGATGCTAAAGGATATCTATGGATTTATCTGTTGAACTATAATGAAAAATCACACATCTTAATGTGAAGATGGCTTTTTCAACTGTTGTTGTCAAAGAGCAAATTTTCCTAAAGCAACCCGAAGGGTTCAATCTTTATAATGATGAAGGAGTTTTGGAGTTAAAAAAGGTTATGTATGTGTTAAAAATCATCCAGAGTGTGGAATCAAAGGGCAAATGTGTTTTAAACTGTTTAGGTTCAAAATATCTAGTTGAGAACATTGCTCGTTTATAAGATTTAAGGACTTAGTTACCATGATTGCTTTATTTGGTGACGATTTATAGATTTTTCTCTATTCTTGAAACATAAGCTAAGTTTGGAATTCAATGTAAAGGATTTAGGAATAGCTGAAAATTGATTAAAGATGAAAATAAAATTTTTCAGAATGAAAAAGAAAATAAGGTTCATGACATTCCTTATCAAGCCCTAATAGGGAATTTAGTGTATTTACTATATACCACATACTCCTCTTAGTTTGAGCTGTTTAAGCCAGAGTAAAAATTCATACTCTTCGAAAAATTAGATATTTGCTAAGAAAATTTTGAAATATTTGAGGGAAACTAAGACTTATTGTCTGAAGTTTACAATAGCAGATTCAGAACTGCGTGCCTTTGGAGATGCAGACTGGACGAACTGTGCCTGCAGTTTCATGGAAAAGTGCTAAGAATGAACCAGAGTTTGAGTGTGGCTGTTTCTAAGGCTTTTTAAGGGGATTCTTATGTAAAAAAAACTTGTTGCACGAACTGACAAGCCATAACATGTGTGTAACATTATTTAATGGTAATCAGAGTGCATTAAATTTGTCTGTTGATCCTTCAAATCATGAAAGATCGAAATATATTGATGTTTGACATCATTATATATGAAAAGCTCTAACGAAAAAGTTGTAAAAGCACTTTACTTACAGATGAATGATAAGGCAGCAGGTATAATGACAATAGAATTGAGAGAAGGAAAACGTTCCGAATCTATAGACTGTATGGGTTTAGGTATTTATTAAGTGGACTATTTGAATATTTCGAAGTGGGGTGTTATGCTTGGCCAAAGTAATTAAACGAATAACCTCTCATCTCGTTGTATGTACTGTTAGCCATGATATTTGGATGCCTTTCACCCTTTTAATGTGCATTTCTTTGCATTGTTTGTGCCATGTAAGTAACAGTTGTATATCAAGAAGTGCTGAGTACGTGAAGTATTGTAAGAAAGTGTCAAGTAATATATCTCTCAGTGTTCTCATTACTGCTAAACAGCTGCAGAATCCACAACATGTGATAGAACTCTCAACATGTTAAAATTGAGCTTACTAAAAACTACATGGGTAAACCACTAGCAAGGGAAGGCACTACACATGTTTCCTTTTTTCATTTCACTTATTATTGTATTAAATAAAGTATTCAAGATTTAAATGGTTCGCTTCAGTCCTCAGTCGGTAGAAATAGACAACAGCATTATTGCTTCAGCACTTGCTTACTGATCTTTGGGATCCTTCAGCAGAGTTCGTGCAAAATACTGTGGACGATAGATAAACAGTCGGCAGGGCACACATGAGGAGAGTGGGGGGTGGGTGGGGGGTGGGAGGGGGGAAGTGGTAATGGGTAGGAGGTGAAGAGTAAATGGCGAGTGCTAGAGGGGAAGTGCCATTCTAAACTGAAGCTCAATTTTTTTGCAAATATTAAATGGACCCCATCGACACGCACACTAGCATGGTGACCATCCGAAAAGATCTGTCGCCTCTGCTTTGGTTAGTATCTTAAAACAATTTCACTGTAAATGCAGTGATTTATATTCGCTTGGCTTTTTAACCATTTGCAACTTCCAGAAAAGTCTCATTAGTGGCGAATTTCGAGTAAAACCTACGCATTTCTCTTGTGGCCATGTTAAAATTAGCTTCTTTTGCCAAAATACAGCGAAGTTCACAAACTGTCACCTCACTAACATGGTGTGCAGACACAATTGCGAGAAAATTCTGACACAGTGGTTTATTAAGTTCATTAAGTGAGGAACTGAGGAAAAGTAAGGTCAGTAACTTATGAAAAAGCACATTCTCGGCTCAAAATGAAAGTGTAGTGTCTTCAGTTATGCTGTTTCCATACTAATAGAATTTATCATTTCAATAAATTAAATTCTTTCATTAAAATAAGTAGTTAGTTGAATAACACGGTAGATAATGAACATTACGTAATACACATGCGGCAAAATACTCTCCGTTTGCGTTCTGTCGTTTCAGAAAAACTTCGGTAAGACTCAGCACAACCAGGAACACCTCCGAAGATGTCCAATGTAGCCTTGGACGAAACGTCAGGGATAGGAGAGTTGCATAGACCACGGCCATACAACCCGGAATAATTCTCGGCAGCCGAAACACCCGGTCGTGAAAGCCTTCATTGTATGGTTCTGTCGTTTGCCAAAATCTCTTTTAGATATCTCAAAACGTTTATGGAATATGAGGAGTGTACTGGATATTTCACTCTAGTTTTATACATGGCGTGGCACGATCGCAAATGAGTGTGCCGAATCAGGTCAATTTTCTGGAGATTAGTGGCAGATTGAGTCCTCCACCAAAATCAAAAGAAAAATTCGATATGTTAGCTAAATATCGCACGCAGCAATATATTATGTAATATGTACCAAACGCAAAGTCTTAGCGACCCCTGTTTTTCATTACAAACTTTTTCGAATTTCGCGCAGTCTCTTACTTCCATGCAAACATTAATATAACTAGGACCATGGTGACATCAACATGAACCTGACATGTAAAGCTATAAAAAACCCAAAAATGAAATTTTTTACCGTATAGTTTCCATAAAATCGTTTGAGAAAGATAGCAGGGCGTACGCCTCGACCGGACGAAAGGCGGTAAACACTGTCGGCCTTTCCTTCTAAACAAACGAATGGACTCGTCCAGCTCTTTGAACGAAAATTGGTCACTGTGCATCTGACACCGTATCTTGGGTGGACTCTACCGTAGCGAAGAACCAGCAAAAACTCACATAGTTGAACATGAACAAGCTGTGCAGTCGACAACTGTGTGGACCACGCGTAGTGTTGCCACAACCATATTAGAGATAGCATGTGCTTCTTTACGATGGTACATAGACGAAATAACACTGACAATAGAACACGTTTTTAATTACGGGGCGACGTAAGGGATACTTCTTGTGGTCGGAATACAGGTATACAAAAGGCAGCACAATTAACGTTTCTCTCCCTATTAATTCTTAATGCGTCTGTTTTCGGCCGGTTGTTGTGTCCCTTTGTGACTGTGTCCTTAGAGGAAGCCTATCTCGACACCCCTCGGTGGGGCCCTGTATCCAGCATGATGAGCGGCGTGAAGATGCGAAGAGGCGAACAGAAGAGAAAAGGAAATCTTGAATGGAAATACGAATATGTTTTTGAAGGTAAAAGGTTTGGTGAATTCATTCCTAATCGTGAAAATGCAAATCTGAACCGTGGTGTTAGTACCAGTAACATTAAGAGTCAACGTGAAATTTTAACACCATTTAATGAAAGTGTTGACGGCTGTGAAATGCGTGGCGACAGTGGTAGCAGATTTTAAAAGTTACACTCTTGTCTGTGTTGATGACCAGGAGGCGCTAGAGATGAAGGTTTGTGATACGAGTACGGAGTTTCCAACATCTGGGAACGAGGAAACAGAGGAGACAAATGGTGAGAAGAACAGTCACGAAGAATGTCTGTATGACAAAGAACAAATAACGCATGTGAGTGCAAGTTGTTGATGTGGAAATAAAATTGCTTGTGGAAGATGTGGACAGTCAATGACGTTCAAATGGCTTTAAGCTCTATAGGAATTAACATCTGAGGTCATCAGTCCCCTAGACTTAGAACTACTTAAACCTAACTAACCTAAGGACATCACACACATCCATGCCGGAGGCAGGATTCGAACCTGCGACCATAGCAGCAGCGCGGTTTCGGACTGAAGTGCCTAGAACCGCTCGGCCACAGCGGCCGGCTTCAATGACGTGTCGACTGGTATTATGAATGACGTTACCCTAAAGTTCACTGCTGTCCATGGTGCTCGGGGAAAGTAGACTGTGATTCTGCTGATTCAAAACGAGAATATTCTCACTGCATTCGCCACTTACCAACGGCTCTGTTCTACCTCCCAGATTTCGTTTTCCTTTGCACAACATATACATATCTGTAAGCAGAAAGATAACTTCAAGAGCGA
Source organism: Schistocerca piceifrons (assembly GCF_021461385.2). Taxonomy (NCBI): domain Eukaryota; kingdom Metazoa; phylum Arthropoda; class Insecta; order Orthoptera; family Acrididae; genus Schistocerca; species Schistocerca piceifrons. Next base: position 1,018,851,507 of record NC_060139.1, on the reverse strand, counting down.
AATACAAATACGTGACATGTTTTATATAAAACATTCTCGGTATTCTTGCCGCATCAGTTCTGGATAAAATCTCGAGCTTTCGACGATTACCTCCATCGTCATCGTCAGGAGCAACTTCACTGCTTATGATTGGTCGGCGATTACGTACTGCTGTCGCCGACGGTGTCACTGTGTGCGCCGGTGGCGCCACCGCTTCCGTTGGAACGTAAACCTTAGAAGGAACGTATCTGCTGCTTCTCTGCATCAAGCGCTCGTTTCCATGCACAGCTCATATGGTATCGCGGTTAAAGTTATTTTGGCTCATTCTTATTTCAACAGCCTCCTTAATAACAGAATCCCAGTACGTGGAGGCATAGGACAGAATTTAATTTCATCGAACAATATTTTATATTTGTTCGTGAGGCTGTGCTCCGCAATTGCCGATTTCTCCAGTTCTCTATTTTAAATATGGCGTTGGTGTTCTGCACAGCGGTCGGAAACGGTACGAATCGTCTGACCTACATAATTGCTTCCACACTCACAGGGTATATTATAAACTCCAGGCACTCTGAGGCCGAGATTGTCCTTAACAGCGCCCATCATCTCCTTAATATTTTTAGGAGGCCGAAAAATCGGTCTTATACCTCGTCTACGCAGGACTCTTCCTATTTTGCTGGAAATCGCGCCACAAAAAGGAAGAACCGCAGTCGGTGTTCCATCCTGTGAGAGTGTGCAGCATTTTCACGTTTCCTTCTTTTGGAGAACGCTGCCTTTATATCGCGCGCACCATAGCCATTCTTTCGGAACACGTTCTTCAGATAGTTAATCTCGGACCTTAAGTGGTCCTCGTCAGAAACAGTTTTGGCTCTATATACCAACGTGTTCAAAACGGCTCTCTTCTGAGCAGGATGATGGAAACTCTGTGCATTCAGGTATAAATCGATGTGCGTCGGCTTACGGTATACAGAGTGGCCAAGACGCCCGTCCGCCTGTCGTTGTACTAAAACGTCTAGAGGCTACCACAGCAGCAGTGAAGACAGTAAGCTCCTGACGATGACGATGAAGGTAATCGTCGAAAGCTCAAGGTTTTATCCAGAACTTATGCGGCAAGAATACCGAGAATGTTTTATGTATAAGTGCCGTCGCGAAAAACTTCGTTTGCACGTGACATGTTCCTCTTAAGAGATTTCATTTTTCCTTATGTGTTTTGTAATACATAACCTTAATTTTGCTGGACAACAAAAACGTATGGAAACGAAAAACTTCGAAAGTCAAAAAATGGTTCAAATGGTTTTGAACACTACGGGACTTAACTTCTGAGGTCATCATTCCCCTGGAACTTAGAACTACTTGAACCTAACCAACCTAAGGACATCACACACACCCATGCCCGAGGCAGGATTTGAACCTGCGACCGTAGCGGTCGCGCGGTTCCAGATTGTAGCGCCTAGAAAATCGAAAACGGACTTATTGTTGGGGGTGGGATTGGAAGGGAGAGAGGGGAAGGGACTAAGAAGTCTGGTCTAGGACATCGCAATTTGTAAATCTGGCCAGTGGTGTACTAATGTGCAAAGTGGTGTGTCACAGTCTGCCGGAATGCACTGAACGATTGTTTCTGTACCCCGACAGTGACTTATAATTTTTGAGCGAGAGCAGATATAAGTCAGTATCCTCTAATAAGTTTATCACGTAGCTAAAGAAAGATAACATCTCTATTTTTAAAACGACGAATGAGCAATGCTCCTAGTTTATTAAGTTTCCTGTTTCTTATTCCATTGCTACCTCAATCAAAAATCTACTTTCACGTCTGATAGACGTGGGGACTGGAATCAGTAATTTACTAATAATACTGAATAATCGCCACCGACTTTTTCGCTAGAATGTTGCAGTGTTGTGTTTGGGGAGTCCCAGAAATCACACATTTCCTAGAACATCACTACCTTAAATTGTTTTCTCGTTACTGGAAATTGTCTTAGAACGTCTCGAATTTTCGAAATCAGGACTGTAGACTGAGACATCGAAAGTCATGGGCTAGCAATACGTATATATACAGATGGCGTAAGTATCGCGTACACAAGGTATGAAAGGCCAATGGATTGGCTGAGCTGTCATTTGTATTCAGGTGACTTATGTGAAACGGTTTCCGACTTGATTATGGCTGTATACGGGAATTAACAGACTCTGAACGTGGAATGGTAGTTTGAGCTAGACGCATGGGACTTTCCATTTCGAAAATCGTTAGGGAATTCAATACTTGAAGATCCGCAGTGTGAAGAGTACCAAATTTCAGGCATTACCTCTCACCGTGGCTGGCGGTAATTTGGAAATTTGTGGTAAGGTTTTACGGGACTAAGCTGCTGAGGTCATCGGTCTCTAAGCTTACACGCTACTTAATCTAACTTAAACTAATTTAAGCCAAGGACAGCACTCACACCAATGCCAGAGGGAAGACTCGAGCCTCCAACGGGGGGAGCCGCGCGAACCGTGACTAGCTGCCCTAGACTGCTCGGCTACCCCACGCGGCGCTGGTGGTTTTCACTTAACGACTGAGGGCAACGGCGTTTGTGGGGAGATGTCAGCGCTAACAGACAAGCAACACAACGTAAAATAACCGCAGAAATCAATGTGGGACGTACGACGCACGTGTCCAGTAGGACAGTTTGGCGAAATTTGGTGTTAATGAGCTAAGACAGATGTTCACTATCGCGCTTCTGGTAGCAACATGCCATTGCCTGCAGCGCCTCTCCTGGACTCTTGACCATATCGTTTGGACCCTAGACGACTGGAAAACCATGGCCTGGTCAGATGAGTCCCGATTTCAGTTGGCAAGAGCTGATGGTAGGATTCGAGTGTGCCGCAGACCCCACAAAGCTATGAGTGGTATAACGTATCGATACTACCCCACAGTCGTTACAGCAACGGAACTTCAACTTTCTTTCTGACGCCGATAGCGGATGCCTGAGATCAGGTCATGTCATAGTGATGGTGTCATAGTAACATAACTTTAAATGTAGCTCTGACGCTGGTAGTGAACGCGTGGGGTCTGGCGGACCCAATCATGAGTGCCCACTGAGCCACATCTCAGCAGTTCTGTCCCTCGAGCCCTCCCTGCCGCCGCTATATAGGATGGCTGGAGGTATCGGCTCAGCCCCACTCGTGCTCACAGCCACATCGCTACATGAGGCAACCCAGTCGCGGCTTCGTCGCCATCGTTGTTGCTGTTGTGATAGATGGACTCTGTTTCTTACTGTACTATTTGTAACATCTTCGTTTACTTGGCGAAATACAAGTTAAGTAAAATTTCTGTTTGCTGTGCTACTTGTTCGCTAATCATTCCTGCTCCTGTCCACAAGCCGTAAACGAGGCATTGTGCAAGCTGGTGGTGGCTCCATAAATGTGTGGGTTGTGTTTACATGGAATGGACTGGATCCTCTGGTCTAACTGAGGCGATCATTGATGGGAAATGGTTATGTTCGGCTATTTGGAGACCATTAGCAGCAAATGATGACGGAAAATTTATGGATAACAAAACATCATGTCAGCAGGCCACAATTTCGAGCAATTGATTTGACCAACCTGATATTCTAACAGGAATCCCATTGAACATTTATGGGATATACTCGAGAGGTCAGTTCATCCACAAGATATTGCACCAGCAATACTTCCGCTGTTGTGGAAGCCTATAGAGACCTTTTGGATCAATATTTCTGACATGTTGAGTTCGTGCCATGTCAAGCTGCTGCACCACTCTGGGCAAAAGGATGTCCGCCAAGATAGTGGTGAATATTACAACTGGAGGGTCTAACATGTAACTACTCCATCACATAATATAGAAAATTACCATAATAAATAAATTTGTTAACCAGGTAATTTTTGTAGCCATTACGCAATAAATACATTTTATAGTCTGGAGCAGTGACAGATAAAATAACTGTTTATCTGATTACTGTGAATGATCATCTAGACTCAGGTATGTAAAACAGAAATGATAAGGTGTAGTGTGGTGACAAATTGAACTTCTACAGCTACATAAATACTCCTCAAGCTAGCACACAGTGTACGGCGCAGGGTACATTTCACCAATACTAGCAATTTTCCTTCCTGTTTCACTCCCAAACAGAGCGAGGGGGAAACGCTGTCTATATCCCTCTGTTTGTGCCCCAATTCTTCGTACTCCTAACGCGTAAGGCACTTTGGATGGTAGTAGGATCGTTCTGCAAATCAAATGCCGATTCCCTAAATTTCCTCAATAACTTTTCTTGAAAAGAACGTTGCTTTCTCTCCAGAGATTCCCATTTGAGTACCCGAAGCATCTCCGTATTACTTGAGCACTGATCAACCTTACCAGCAACAAATCTAATAGCCCACTCGATTCCCACTGGGGTCAAGGATTTTTCCTGCCTATAGATGAGTGGGTGTTGTCATGTTGTCTTCATCATCATCATTTATCACCATTACGGTGGGAGGAAGGCAATGGCAAATCACCTCCGCTAGGACCTTGCTTAGTACGGCGGTGAGAGTCTCCCGCATCGTCCCCTACGCTCCTCGGAGTATGGGACATCATGGTTTTTAGCAATAATCTTGGGGAGTTCTTGACCGATTTACTTCAAATTTTTACGCAATACTTTAGTAAAGTTTGAAGAGAATATATAATGATGTATATAAAATCTGTGCTAATAAATGAGGTCACGTTGTAGTTAAAGTTGCTACCGAAAATCTCGAAAAGTTCCGGACCGATTTACTCAAAATTTTACAGAATGCTACGATATATATATATATATATATATATATATATATATATATATATATATAATGATGTATGACGAGGGAATAGCGATACTCCCGCAAAATTTTCGACCGACTTACTTCAGATTCTTACACGATACTCTAATTATAATTCGGACGAACACAAGCTATATGTTTTTTCCATGTTTAATATATAAATGTAAACGCAGTATGTAAAGGGGAAACGTTGTCATCAACAGGTTTTTAGCCAATTTACTTCCAACTTTTACACAATACTCCAATGAGCCTTCAGACGGACGTGGCTATATATTTTTTAATATATATATATATATATATATATATATATATATATATATATATATATAATGTAAACGTTGTTGCCAAAATTTTTGAAAAGGTCTTCACCGATTTGCTTCAGGCTTTTACACTATACTTTAACAGAAATTTTGGCAGATATGGGCCATATATTTCTTAAAGAACGATGTACAGGTTTTCTGTTAAAACCGACAGTGAAAAAGAACGTGTTGTACTGTGGTCTGTTGTGAAAATGTGTTTTTTTTTCTTTCTCGCAGTCATACTAATTGTTTCTTCCACATCTATTCCTTCTCATATACATTATTTTTAAATAAGTTTATGCGCAAATTTGTGTAGTTTCATACAGTCGCTTTTCACAGAAACAGAAAATATTTGCTTGTGGCCGATAGGATTATGATTAGAATAGTACTACAGAATATGAATTTGAAATAACAATTAGGAGGTTCATTGTCAGGTAGACAGAGAGAGAGAAATGGGAGTGGGGGAATAAATGGACATACACAAGGGATGTATAAAGAAAGGTAGGAGGAGGAGATGGAGAGAGACAGGGGCAGGAGGAGATGGACAGGGAGATGACAGACAGAGATGACAGATGGACACACAGATGGTAGAGAAAATGTTCAAATGTGTGTGAAATATTATGGGACTTAACTGCTAAGGTCATCAGTCCCTAAGCTCACACACAACTGAACCTAAATTATCCTAAGGACAAACACACACACACACCCATGCCCGAGGGAGGACTCGAACCTCCGCCGAGACCAGCCACACAGTCCATGACTGCAGCGCCTTAGACCGCTCGGCTAATTCCGTGCGGCGATGGTGGAGAAGGAGGAGATGAATCAAGGTGGGTGAAGAGGGGATGGACAGAGGGCGGGGTGGTGGGTAACGAGAGTACGACGCACATCCAATTTAGCAATTGCGAAGCGTTGCTTCAGAGGGGAGGTAGTAGATCAAGTTTTACGCTGGAACCATGTCTGAAAACGTCATCTAACGACGCTTTAGAGCGTTAAAGATATAGGCGGCGGAGCCTGTATATGTATGTATACACAGGATGATTCCGTCATGAAGTTACAAACTTTCAAGGATGATGGGGACGGATAAATGTTTAAGTTCGAGGCAAGGGTCCCTGGTTCGGAAACGAACGAATGGAAAGTTACAAGCAAAAATTATTCTGATACATCTCACAATGGAATACATGTACAGATACTGCTGTTCATGAGAATGTAGGGTATGCAACTTTCCGAGGGGATAGTGTGGACCAAAACAAGAGAAAATCGTAGTAAACATGAGTTCAAAAATATATACCTGAGGAGCTGTGAGCACCTGTTCATCTTGGCTGGTGTGAAACTCATGTCCTCTACTGAACAAGTGCTGGTAGGTCTTAAGGCATGCATTCCAGAGCCCATGTTCATTACACATTTTTTTTCTGGTTTTGGTCCACACTACGACCTCTGAAACTTTCCTGTCCTACAGTCTTAACAACAACAGTACAGGTACATTTACTCCACTGTTAGAGGTATCTGAACAGTTTTCGTTTATAAATTTCGACTCGTTCATTTCTGGTACAGGGACCGTTACCTCAAATTGATACAACTGTCCTTCTCCATCGTCCCTGACAGTTGGTAATATCGTCACGGAATCGCATTCTATATACATAAATTTATAGGTGCCAGCGCCTATAACTTTATCGCTGACTGACACCATTGGATGACGTTTCCTGACATTGGTTCCTGTGATCTACTAAATAAAGTCTTCTCTAAAACATCTAGAAGTGTGTAACATGAATTGTGAAATACCCTGTATATGGAGAATAATAGTGCTCCTGTCACACTTCCTTGGGGCACAACTCACTATACCTCGTCTCTGATGAACATTCGCTGTCGAGGACAATGCGCTGGCTTCTGTTACTTAAGAAGTCATCGAGCCACTCACTTTTCTGGGAACCTATTTAGTACGCTCATACCCACGTTAACAGTCTGCTGTGGGGCACCATGTCCTACGCTTTTCGGAAAGAAGCTGGCAACAGGGAATCTGCCTGGTGCCCTTCATCCACAGTTTGCGGTATGCCGTTTGAGGAAAGGGCAAGCTGAGTTTCGCGCGAACGATGCTTTCTAAATCCACGCTGGCCTGTGGCCAGAAGCTTTTCTGCCTGTAACGGAACTGAAATGATGGTGGGCTGACAGTAATTTGGAGCCCGCGCGTCGGAAACGGGCGCGCTGGTGTGAGACTGCCAGGGAGTGCACCCTGATGCCATCTATTGGCGAAACTGGGAATTAGCGCTGTCTCAGACAATGCGCTAAGCTCTCGGAGTCAAATGTATTCTTTTTCTTGGTAATTATAAGTTATTAGTGTATGATTTAATGTTATAAGGCGCTAGTAGTAAATTATTATGACTGGTATGAACTCCAGGGTAATAAATATAAATATTCTTAAATACTAAATGATTTCGGTGAAAAGATGGTAGGGGAACGCCCCCACTCTTGGTGATACGAGCGTAGCTAGAGGTAGCTGGAGACACAGGGACTGAACAATGCATTGGCCTGGGGAGTGTTGACGTGAGCGGACGTGCGTAACTGTGCTCACGCAAAAGTGATTGTGCAACAGCGAAGAGGCGAATATCGTCGCCGTTTGTGGAGTAGAACGCGACGAATGTTTGTCGAAGCCGTCTCTATGCCACTGGGGCTGATTGTAAGAGTTCCTGCGCCCAGATTTTATGGCGGACGCGCAGTAGCTTATACGAGTGCTACAGCTCGTAGTTCCAGCCGCCATTAAGGGCACGAGGCGTGAAGAGGAAGAGCTGCGTTAGCCACATGCATCTCACCACCAGCACCGACACGTCTACCCAAGGCAAGACTGCTTGAAATTGTTAAGTCGAACTTTGTATACATGTAAAAGGAGAATACCAGTTTTCTTTTGTGCAAGTGCAGAGGACAGAATATAGTAATGAGTAAAATTACGACGCATGTTGTTCATTGTAAAGTGTAGTAACCTGAAACATAGTGTAGTGAAATCAGACTGAGGCCACCATCGCCTCTTTCATTTACAATTCTTTTGGTTGTAGAATACTTTAGCGTTTAAGAATGTAGAAAAGAGCAATGGTCACACCAGAATGAGTCGCCTATTTATAGTTACTTAAATTTTTCTGAGTAACCTTTCAAGTAAAGTCACTTAACTAATTCTATAGCAATTGTCCAAAGAGTAATATCCCAAAATCATTAAATAAGTTGAAGGGTAGAAGTTTGTTAACCTAAGTTGCTTAAATTGTTTTGGTGGTAATTACCAAGCCAACTCACAGAAATTGAGAGAGTATTTGCTTTGTAGAATCACCTAGAATGATCAGAAATAGTAATATTCAGAATTAAGTTTAAAATTCAACTCAAGCCGTTTCACTTTGAAACGAGCCAAAAAATTGATTTATTCTTTTGCTCCTTCAGAGCTGGCGACCGTAGTTATAAGTATTTTCAGGAGGATTCGACGGTAAGTCTGCTGCTCTCGTCGTGCTGATAGGATTATCCACTGCTGCTAGCAGTGGTGATTGGATACATAAGCTCACTACCAAGTTAAGTGGGTCAGGTAGGCAGGGTTACCGTGTGAACTGTAGGGCACTGTAGGCCGTGGATCGAACCCGTTCAATCATCACAGCTCTTTGAGAAACAGTCCGGTTAGGAGTGTACTAATCCAATAGGTAAATACTGGCGAGTAACGGTCAAAAATGTATACGCAAGTGAATTTAGCAAGGTCCATGTAGCACCTAGTTAATGTGGTGTAATGGCGAGGGTAGGAGTGGAGTAAAAGTGAGCTGAGCTTGTGGCAGCTGTGCTGTCTTCAAAGATTAATAACGCCAGAATTCACTACTAACTCTTACCATTAGGGCTGAGCTATTTACGGTTAAAATACGTAGCAGTAAGCGCAAAGGCGTGACAGCTACAAGTCCGTATTGGCTTTATACATACGGAAGTAGGAAGCGGGTCATTCTGTCAGTGGAGGGGTTAAAACAACGGAGTCACTTGAGAACATACCCCATTTACTGATGGAAAGATTCGGCGGTTCGGTCGCATGCCCAAGGTAATTTATTACATTCGGACTGAGAATATATTCAAGAATTCTCCAGCAAATAGATGTTAAGTATACTGATCTGTAATTTTATGGGTCCGTTCGTTTACCTTTCTCTTAAACAGGAGTTACCTGTACTTTTTTCCAGCTAAGTAAGAAGCTAATACTGTACTCATTTTTAACACCGAATTGGGATTCCAGTCGGACCTGGCGACTTTCTGTTTATGTATCGAAGAAAAGGTAACCAAGTCACACTATAATCCAAAACGTTTTGAATAACAATGTGCTTGTCTGTAACGAAGTCAGCACCAGTCTGAGAAAAAAAAAGCAAAGCAGTGCTGTGCCATCTGGTTGCAGCTGCGATAACATTTATTCCTTATTCATTTATTCTAATGAAATGAGTATCCCTAGCTGCATACAGGCGTTGATATACGTTAATGGAGACAGTTGAAAATGTGTGCCCCGACCGGGACTCGAACCCGGGATCTCCTTCTTACATCGCAGGCGCTCTATCCACTTTTTTAAATAAAAATCTCATTCTGTTCGCTTTCGTTCGTTGCATCTGCTTGGGGCGGACGTCATAAGACACCCGTTTTAAGTTCCTCGTTGATCGATTAACTCAGTTTTTTTATCACAGAGGGCAGCTAACCCTCTGACTGAACACGCTGAGCTACCGTGCCGGCTGATTATTGTCCCGCACTATATTCATAGTGCCCCTGCCCGTCATACTCATTACTCGCGGCTCTACTGCCGATTCCCGTAAGAGTTCGGGCATTGTTTGTGCATCCACACAGAAGAAGATGGTCAAATGGCCGGTGAGCCTTATATATATATATATATATATATATATATATATATATATATATATATATATATATATATATATATAAGAACGGATACCATCTTCATATATATAATTCCTTATTCACAAAGTACACATTTTCAATATTTGTTTTTCTGCATTTATATTCAGTTTCTATTTAGTTTCATTTTTTCATTTTTTTATAACTGAACTTTGTGATGACGTCATAACTGAAGCTTTTATGTTCTCACCTCTCAGAAGTTTTGATTTTACGTTGTGATCGGTAATTAACGCTAGTTTGCCAACTACTGCTTCAAGGGCAGACGGTGCCAGAAATCATGAAAGAAAATCACAGGTTTTTTATTTGCTTACTTGAAAATAAATGTAATTGAGATTATTATCCCACATTTTTTCTTTGAAATTCGAACTACAAATGGTGTAAAATAACTGGTTTCATTAACTGTCGACAGACACTACACCTCAATATAACGTACGTTCGTTGAAATGAATGGTGCAAATTTTTGAAAAGCGAGAAAAGTGGGGTAGCTTCCAGCCATGAAAATAACCTCCGTAATGAGGTTGCAATGGCCATTAAACCAACTTTTAGAGCACTGGCCCTAGCAGAATTGCTAGAAAAAGTGTCTGCATGGCAAAATGCAGAACCCAAATGAAAGTTTCAATGCTGTTATTTGGAAGAGATGTCCAACGATTGTGTTCGTTGCCAGTTTGGTAGTGAAGATCTCTGCTTTGGAAGCTGTGGCTGTGTTCAGTGATGGGAATGTGGCAAGACTCCACCTCCACAGCAAGTTGGGCTTCACAGGTGGAGTCTTCACAGAGCAGATACTGCACATCATCGGTCAGCATCGAATCGCGAAGGCGGAGACGTCAGGACAGAACATAGAAAAAATTGCTAGGACAAGGATCAGAGGAGCAAAGAGAGCTGCAGAGGATGATGAGGAAGAACTGGAATATGGATATGGTCAGTTTTGGCTAAGCTGTCATTTTTAAAACGTTTCATTAAAAATTCAAAACGATTTTTCTGCAACTTAAGGTTTTAAGGTTTTACCCTTTCATGAACATATACATCAGAAACTATTAGAAGGAATTAATTAAAAACTGGGACATCTTTTCTTTCAGATCGAAGCAATTTTTAAACTGAACAAAATTTTAATGTCGACATTATAAACATTGTTATGGTTGATAATATATGGAAAATTTGTCGTAAAAATGTTCAAATCCAAAATAAAACACAAAATAAAAGAAACAATTTCCCTAAAATTACTGCACTTAACTGTACACTTATTGGTGCAAATTAGTTTACCACAGAAAACATTTGCCAAAATTGCCTGGAAGTAATGGAAAAAATGTATCTTAAAATAATAATAATAATGTAACAAAAAATTCAAAATTCTATCAGAACATTAAAATATTAACAATTCCCTAAAACTTATTTAAAGCATATTGGATCCCAATATGTAAGTATGCAAAATTTCAGTGAGGTTGAACAAAAAGTGATATAGATATGAAGATACCAGTGAGAAACTGCTACCGTTTCCCCTCAAGGTAGGCTGTTGCAGCTAGCGTGCGCGCTAGTGGACACATGTTAGCAAATGTGCAGGCAGCTGTACAGGTAGTCTTGCAGCCAGCGTGTAGTGTATGTGATCAAACTATACCTCCCATGTATCCGCAAATAGGGGTGGCTATGTAGTTAGCGCGTGTGCAGGTCACGTACAATGGGTCTGCCTAGTGGCTTGCTTAACCAGGTGCGCTGGCCTGCATGTGTTCTGATTGGCACCCATGGCTGTAGTGTACCTGATCATACTATACCTCCCGCGTATCTGCAAACAGGGATGGCCATGTAGTTAGCACATGTGCAGATCGTGTACAATGGATCTGCCTTATGAGTTGCTTACACCAGCTGTGCTTGCCTGTGAGTATGCTGATGGGCACCGATGCCCCTATGGGGCAGTGTTGGAAAAGCACTCCTGAAGGTCTAAGTTCTCAGAATCTACTGTATCTACGTTTTTTTAATTTCTTTTAATTCATTCAAGATATGTCAGGATAAGGTATACCATACAGGACTGAAGTCACGCACAGAAAGCACAAAAAATTAAAAAAGTGTCACTTTGTATTAACGCTTATGATCGTAAAAGACCTAGATATAATTAATTTGTACAGTCTCAATCGACTGAATTTTTCAGTTCTTAGCTGATACGAAGTAAGTCGACATCCACTCTCAAACCTCCCCCCTCCATTCAAATTCCCTATGACAACCAGTCAAATGCGTGGTATTTCAATTGGAAAAACTGCCAACACCTGTAAATGAATGGCTAATGGTTTGGATGTATAGACATATAGATGCTCTCTGGAGTTGTGGCGGCTGTTTACTTTACTCGTTTGGCTACCAGATACCGCCTTCTCTCCAACTTATCAGCTTATAGCTCCCATCAGTGCTTCTAGATGTCAAGCCACACATCAGTTAAATATGGGACAGATAACACTACCTTGATTCCACAGTCATCATCACTAATTATAAATTACGTACAGAAACCAGCTCATCTATTAGTGAAAACGATATCAGAATTTCTACAGTAATTCCTGTAACTGTCCTTCACATGGAGACAGAAAGATGCAGTGAAGGTCTTTAATTTAGTATTTATTTATTTAATCGTATGGCGATTTTATAGACTATACAGTTGATATAAGGCAAATGATTTTATACAATACACCTATGGTATAAGACAAGATTAAACCTTAAAGTCCATGTTTTTCAACCAGTTAATTAAGCTGGGTGTAAGAGTGAACAAGTCATCGGGAATTCCAGGGTATGAATGAAGTGGACAGCGTTGGACTAAATGTTCAATTTAGTAATATGCACAGATTACAAGTAACTTCATGTAGGCACAAAGCATTTAGCAAATAACATTATTTCAATCTTTCATTTTAAGCTTGATTATTTGGGAAAATATTGTATTTGCATAAATGTGTGCAAAATTTACTCTGTTGGTACATTCCTTTATCTTGCATTTGGTTAACGAACATGTTTACTTATAGTTACAGTACCATAATTGTAAAACTGAAATTCTGATATTTCATGGACCTGAATCTCAATATTTTGCTCCTTTCTTTAATTACTTGTTTATAGTGACTTTAGTAACCCGTATTAAATACCTTGCTCTCATCAGTTCATGCTTGACTTCCGTAAGGCATTGGATACAGTTTCACACCGCTGTCTACGGCGTGAGAGCTGCTAGCTACCGTCCGGAGAGGAGCTCAGAGATGGCGCACCGTGCTGAACGAGACGCTGAAGCGAAGGGTGTGGCGGTCGCCGATCGGGAGAGATTGCTCTATCGACGGCCCCATCGGGCCCCCCCAACCGAGATGGACCGGCTGTGTGATCCGGAAGTTGAGGTGGCTGATTTCGTGGGGCTAGAGGAAGAGCGCAGAGTCGCGGATCGCCGCCCGGCGGAGCTTGCTCCGTCGGCGGCCAAATCCGACCCTGTGCTTACGAAGCACCGGCCAATGAAGATCCAGGAGGAGGAGAGAAGGGAGACGAAACGGCGTTATGCGGCCAATGCCTCGGTGGAGGCCACGAGTAGCAGGGGGGTAACGCATTACCGGAGGCCATACCCGTTCCCAGAAAGGGAACAAGAAGAAGCAGACGCGCACCATTACCATCGCAGGGGGCATGCCCTCTTACGCAATAACGCGCGCACTCGACGTGGGCGGACCAAAGAACGCCACTGTCAAGATCAAGACACCCGAAAGGGTAACATCGCCCACTGAAGATCCAGTCTACGGGCCTGAAGTCGGGTCACGAAAGCAGATAAAAGACGTCTTCGCGGACCCGTTCAACGGACGGCCCAGTTCATGCTGGGGAACGACGGAGAAGAAGCTGAAGACACGGAGGACATGTAGTTGGAGGAAAGTCGCACTACGAAGCGCCCGGTGGAAACGAGTTCGGAAAGCTACCTGAAACGTGCGACTACCGCCTTTCCCACCACCCCACCGACGCAGCAAACACGCAGAAAGGTGTCGTCGAAAGGGTGCAAAGCCCCTAAGACGACCACTGACGCGGATGAGTCTCAAATACCCAAACGCAAGAAGATTGGAAAAGCTGTAGAGATGGCCATTGCTGCAGGCATGGTAGTCAAAAACCGGTTTGTTGAGCTCTAAGGGAAGGAGGAGGAGACAGCAGACCAGCAGCAGAGAAGGAAGGGGCCCCCACCACCACTCACCATGGTGAAATGGCCGGGCTCCTTTAAAGAAGCAGAACAGGCGATCCTCGCGATCGTCAAGAACAACTTTACTACGAAGACAGCAAGTCACGATATGTACAGAATCGTGACGTGAACCGCGGAAGAATACAAAAGCGTTACTGACCGCATTGACAGGCGTGGTCTAAACTGGTACACGTACTCGTCGGAACCTACAAAGACGCTCAAAGTAGTCTTCCGACGCCTGCCCTTCAGTGTAGACCCCCAGTACCTCAAGGAGCTTCTTGAGGTCAAGGGGTACACCATGAGGACCGTATCCCGGATGAAGTCGCCGAAAGACAACGCAGACATATCGCTCTTCCAGGTCATACTGGGCGACACACCAGAGCATAGGAGGGTCTTCCAAGAAACGAGAGTGGGAAGTGTCAGCGGGGTCACAGTTGAAAAAATGAGGAGGCGGAGAGGCCCGCTTCAATGCTTCAACTGTCAGGGAATCGACCACCTGGCAAAATATTGCAGAATGTGCCCACGCTGCGTGAAGTGGGCTGGGGAGCACTTGATCCGGGAGTGTCCGTTCTCGATCGAGAAGACACCCACGCTCTGCAACTGCAATAAAGAACACGTCGCCAGCTTCCGCGGCTGCAAATCCTTCAAAAAAGAAGCTGCAAAAGGGCGGCAGGCACCAGCGAGGAGAGTTCAGCCGGGAAGAAACTTCGCTACTGCAGCAGCAGCGGCGACCGCGGCAGTGGCCGCAAGACGGGCACAGCAACACGCCGAGCAGGCACGGCAGGCGGAGCGGCCTAACCGCCGTTCTCCGACCGCCACGAGAGGAGCACGAGCCGTCGAGCAGGGCCGGCCGGACTCGTGTGCGCGAAAAAGGGAGGCCGCCACCTACGCTCGCCCCACCACCTGTGACCACTGTAACCACCGAGGCTGCAGAACTTCGAGAGATGCTGCGGGAGTTCAAACAGCTGCTACTCCAACTACCGCAGATGATTGTGTCTATACTGATTGCGGCCAAACAGGCCAACACCACAAGAGAAGCCAACAACATCCATGATGCCCAATCACATCACAGGTCTCACCGTCTGCGTAAGGAACGCAAACAGCATCAGGCAGCAGGAGGGCGAATTTAGGCAGTTTTTACGCGACGAGGCTGTGGATCTGTGCCTCGTGTGTGAGACATGGCTAAAGCGCAGAGTAAACGCGAGGGCAACTAACTATAGGTGCTACCGCGACGATAGCCCAACAGCAGGCGGCGGAGCTGCGGTCTACGTAAGAAGAACGCTACGACATCACCAAATCCTGCTATCAGAGCTGACGCAACTACAAGCAACAGGAGTCACAGTCAGCGCATTAGTGGGTCGAGTGACCTTCATCGCCGCATACCGGACGCCTAGATGAGTCCTACGACAACAGGACTTCGAGACGCTGTTATCAATGCGTGGCAACATCTTTATCGGCGGCGACTTCAACGTCAAGCACTCGGTGTGAAACTCCAGGGTCACCACAACCAGCGGCAGGAGGCTTCTTAGGGCAGCCACAGGTAATAACACGATAGTACTGGGGCCTTACGACCCTGCACAGTATCCCAAGAGAGGCCGTCCGGATGTCCTAGACATCGCGATCTTCAAAGGGGTGACCCACCACGCAGTCGCAACGACACATGTGGCCCTGTCCTCAGATCACCTGCCAGTGATCTTCGATCTGCGCACGGACGGGGCCGCACCAGCTGAAGGACGCAAGACCTACTACAACATCGGCTGGGAACACTACCGGGTGCACCTGACAGAGACGTTCGCCGCGGTACTGGATCCTGGTGTTGATGGCGTGGACGCCACACTCGCAGCGTTCTCCCATCTCGCGATCAGAGCGGCTGATGCAGCAATGCAGCACAGACGTCAGAAGCCGCGGGATTTCTCCCGCCAGCTACCGCCGGACATCCTGCAGATGATCCGGGAGAAGAACCAGCTGGTCCATACAGTATGCAGTCGCGGAACACAGGAACAGGGACTGGGCTGGGAGGATAGCGACTTTGAACATCGCAGACGGCACTGCTTGGCAAGCAACCAAGCAGTTCCCTCGCAGGAGGCAACGAGTCCCGTTGCTACACGTCGGACAGCATGCAGTGGCCGAGCCTGACGCCAAAATTGGAATGCTGGCCAATACCTCCGCGGCCAACTTCACGCTAGTTGAAGAAGATGTAGATAACGACCACATCCGAATGGTGGAAGATAGGCTCCGTGTATACCTCGCAACAAAAGACCCTGAGGACTTCATCGAACCCACAACGGAAGAAGAGGTTCAACGGCAGCTACGGCACCTTGACCCGCGCAAAGCGGCTGGGTGAGATAACGTCGGTGGCGTAATCCTGAAGGAGGTCCCCCCAGAAGCTGTGAACCTGCTCACGAAGATATTCAACGCAATCCTTAGAACCTGCAACTGCCCCCGCCCCCTCCCCTCGCCTGGAAACGTGCGGAGGTGCCCGGCGGGGTGGTCGAGCGGTTCTAGGCGCGCTACCGTCTGGAACCGCGTGACCGCTACGGTACAACACACCAGCTGCTGCGACTAGTGGAGCAGGCGATTGGGGCACTGTAGAGGATGGAGTACCTTGGGGTGGTACACCTAGACGTCTCCCGCGCCTTCGACACTGTGTGGCACGACAGAGTAATCTGCAAGTTAGTAGTACAGGGAGTTCCGGTGTCATACGCCCGCCTGATCCACTCCTACCTGATGGGACGTACCTTCCACGTGAAGATAGAAGACGGGACCTCAACAGCACGGGAAATAGCCGCCGGAGTCCCACAGGGCTCAGTATTGGGGCCCCACTTGTATACCCTATTTACGGCAGACCTGCTGCGAACGCAACGGGTGTAGACGGGGCTGTATGCCGATGATACAGCCATGTACGCCAAGAGCGTCAACCCACCTCTGATGCGAGGAAGTTTACAAATAGCCTACAACGAGCTGTGAGCTTGGGCTACCAAGTGGCGGCTCAAGTTCAACGCGGCGAAGAGGCAGATAGTGATCTTCACGAAGAAACGTATTCCTGAAGCTCTGCCACCAATACGCATCATGGGAGGCCCCATCCCATGGTCGAACACCGGCAGCTACCTGGGCGTCACACTGGATCGGCGCCTTACGTGGAAGACGCACATCGCTGAAATGAAATACGGGGTAAGGCGCGTGGCAGAATGCGCCTCCTGTGCTCCTTCCTCAGTCCCACGACTACACTGTCTCCACACTGCGGAAAGACACTGTATGTGGCACTTATCAGGCCCGTGCTGGAATACGCCGCCGTGGTGCGGGGGAATGCCGCCGAGACGCACATCAGCAGTCTCCAGAAGATCCAGAACAGTTGCCGCAGACTGGCACTACATCTCTCGCGTGACTTCAGCACGGCCGAACTACATCGGCTAAAGGGCGTGCCGATACTGAAGGACCGCTTCAAGCAATCGGCGAGACACTTATATGCCGACAGGAGAAGATCCACAAATTCTCTCATCAGGAAGCTGGGAAACCTGATTCACTGGCGAGAGACAACAAGATGGCCGGACTTGCTAAGAGAGTAGCAACGCTGCTCAGGCAGCAAGAGGAAGAAACAAACCAAGACACGGTGAACAGAAAATGAAACCAGAGGAACAAGAAGGAAAAGCAGCTAGACCTGCTAACCCTCCAACCCAACGAAGCTGCAGCTTCGAGATGACACAAAGCAAGCAAGCACTGCTGCCTATTGAACGAATTACGAGAGTATGGAGTATCAGACCAACAGTGTGGTCGGATTGGTGAATTACAAGCAAACAGAACACAGCATGTAATTCTCCATGGAGAGAAGACTTCACACATAAAAGTAACTTCGGTAGCACCCTAAAGTAGTATTTTAGGACCGTTATTTTTTTACAATATATATAAATGCTATAGTAGACGACATCGGAAGTTCAATCAGGTTTTCACGGATGATGCTATTCTACATAGAGAAGTCGCAACGCCAGAAAATTTTAGTGAAATGCAGCAACAGCTGCAGAGGATCGATACTTGTTTCAAGGAGTGGAGTTGACCTTCAACATAAACAAACGTAACGTATTGCATATATTCAGGCAGAAACATCCCTTATTGTGTGTCGGAAATTTGTGGTAAGTTCCCATGGGACAAAACTACTGAGGTCATCGGTACCTAAGCTTATAGACTACTTAATCTAACTTAAACTAACTTACGGCAAGAACAACAGGCACACCCATGCACGAGGTAGGACTCGAACCTCCGACGGGGGGAGCCGCGAACCGTGGCAAGGCGCCTCAGACCGCACGGCTACCAAGCTCGGTTTTATTGTGTGATTAGACGGTTGGAGAACAATGAATGGAAGCAGTTACTTACATAGAATTTCCAAGTGTATGCGCACTGAGAAATTTAAAGTGGAACGAACACAGAAAACTAATCACAGGAAAGGAAGCTGCCAGACTGTGATTCATTGGAAGAATCCTCAGGAAATGTAATCCGTCAATAATGAATGTAACCTGCAAAACACTCGTTCGGCCAATACTCGAATATTGCTCGTTACTACGCGATTCATATCAGAGGACTGATAGAGGATCCAAAGAAGAGTATCGCGTTTCGTTACACGTTCCTTTGGTAAGCACGAAAGCGTCAGAAAGATGATCAACGAACTCCACTGGCAGACGCTGTAAGAGAGGCGCTCTGCATCGCGGTGTCGTTTACCGTTAAGCTCCGAGAGCGTACGTGCCTAAAACGTCAACAAACGTATTACCTCATCCTACGCGTAACTCGCGAAAAGACCATGAAGATGAAATTAGAGAGATGCGGTCCCATACGGAGACTTACCGGCTGTTGGAGTATAGACGTGTTAGTACACTGCCGTCCAAAATTAAATTAACAAACAGAAATTTTGCAAGGTTGTGTTTATTTTGCCACAAAACAGCATAAATTGGTGATAGTAAAGTAGAAACAATAAAAAGGATACAGACAGTAAGGGAGTGCAATATGTGTAACGGAAGACAAAAACGTTCTTAAAAATGGTTCAAATGGCTCTGAACGCTATGGGACTTAACTTCTGAGGTCATCAGTCCCCTAGAACTTGGAACTACTTAAACCTAACTAACCTAAGGACATCACACACATCCATGCCCGAGGCAGGATTCGAACCTGCGACCGTAGCGGTGAAAACGTTCTTAGTTTTACCCAACTTCACAGATTGATTAATGTGCTCAGTACGACATGTGACCACCTCTGGTAACAGTACAGGCCTGACATCCACAGATCATGCTGTGAATAATGTCATCAAGTTCATATTGAGGCAATACAGCCCATTCTTCCTGCAGAGATGCTCTCGAGCCTTGGATGCTGACGACATGAAATCTGTCTCTTTACCGCATCCCAGAGATGCTCTATGGGATTCAAATCTTTAGAGCAAGCAGGCCATACCGTACGCGCAGTACCTTCAGTTTCCGAGAAAACATCAACCACCAATGTTCTATGAGGTCTAGCATTATCGTCCATCGATACGAAGTCTGGGCGCACAGCAGTCTGATAGAAGCTTACAGGAGGTCCCAAGATCTCGACGCGATGCCTGACACCAGTTAAACCTTGCCATTTCACCCGTACAATGTCGTGAACTGGTGTTCGAGTGATCAACTCCCTTAACGATCCTCATCGATGTCGATGTCCGCCCCCGGTAGCTGAATGACTCGGCTACGGCAGTTGTAGGACCTTTTTGTAATGAAACAAAAATAAATCCATAATTACAAAAAAATTAAAAATGTTAAGAAAGTTAAATAAATAAATAAATAAAACAACATAGACCAACCCAGTACATTCTCTTCCTGATCCTTCGATCCTCGGACACGTTACTTGGGCGTGGCGGCGGGATGGCCAGGCTTCGGGTGTCAACCCCTGCCCTACCCGTCGTATTGCTCCTGCAGCGGTTCCTTATTTTAAAAAAAATGGTCAGCGTGACGGATTGTTAATTCTCTGGGCCTGGGTTCGATTCCCGGCTGGGTCGGGGAATTTTGTCCACCCAGGGACTGGGTGTTGTGCTGTCCTCATCATCATCCTATCATCCTCGTCGACTGCAGGTCGCGGAAGTGGCTTCAAATTGAAAGACCGGCACCCGGTGAACGGTCTGCCCGACGGGGGATCCTAGCCATACGATTAAAAAACAAAAATTCGGTATCGATTTCTTTCCACAATGTCTGTATTCCGAAATCGCGTTTCACGTTCACTCCAAATGTGAATGCGTGAAGAAGAACCCTCCAGACCAAATCGGGACTCATCTGCGAAAAGAACATTGGCCCACATTTCGACCGTCCAAATGGCAAGTTGACGACTCCACTCTAGACGCTCCCTTCTCTGAAGACGCATCAGAGATACACATACAGAAAGTCTCTGACAATAAAGGTCACTCTGCCGAAGCCTTCTGTACACCGTTTATCTCGATGCAACACACCCAGTGGATGTTGTGAGGTCAGATACCAGTTGCCGTGCAGTACTAAGGCGGTACCGTCGTGCCCTTACGGCCAAATAACGGCCCTCTCTTAATTATACCACACTTGGTCGGCCCTGCCATGATCTTCGGGATACGGTTCGGTCTCTATCTATTGTCATTAAGAAACAACAGAACGATTCACTTTAACCCTTCAGATCACTTCAGTTTGCGAATGTACTGTTTCAATTCTTCTTGTGGCTCTCCACCACAGAGAGTCTGGTAGGCGTCCTCTGTGTGCCACACTGCACCCTCTGTGACTCAATACCCAGTGATTGTGGATGTGGGACTACCTGGCAAACACTACGCCATTTAATAGGTGCCCTAATGTCATCGTTGACGGGGTTGTCCATTGATCAGAATGCCATCTTCTGTACAGAAGACTGTTCTTCGGACATCTGTTGATACTTGGTACGATTATACCGTGAATTAGACACAACATGGGGAAATAGGGGGTTTTTGCTTTAATTTTGGACACCATTGTAGAATAATAAAGTATTATTCATTAAATAAAATCCCTGAAACGCTGCGTCACAGTCGTTTGGTTGGAACACACCCCTAATATGCTTTTTTTGTTTTTGTTTCGTTATCACAAAACTTCCCCTACGGGGGGCTCATAGCACAGATGTAACCTAGGGATCTATGGATCCTATATACGAGCCTGACACGAGTCGTAAGTTGTCCAAGTGCGTCATGTACAGGTCCAGTGTTCCGTGTAGCCACCAGGAAGTCGAGAGAGCGAAGACGGTAAATTCCGTGGGAAGCAGAGGAGCCGGCGAGAGCCCTTTATAAATATTTCACGGCAGGCAGTCTCCTGCTGAAAGGACGGTTTCCTGCTTTATTTTTAATGCTTCCGCTGCTAGTGGCCCCAGACAAACGCCTACAGTGTAATCTAGTCTGTGGTAAAGAGTGAAAAACTCTTCACAGGTCTTTGTTCTTTCCACGTGGAAATCCTGCACTTTTTTAATCATGTCACTGAGGAACACTAATTTACAAAATTAATAAGTATGTATACAGTCTAAAATGTTTTAAAATTTGATACTACGCAATTCATCCGACTATGTACTGTCTCCAAAATCACACATTCAGTGCAACTATTTTTATGTGAGAGAAAAAGTAAATATTTTAAGAATACTGGAATATTACTGCATTGTGTATTAGTACTACCACGATCCCTGATTCGTTTATTAAGTTTTCCAAACCGCACCATTACCAGAGCTCTATCAAATCAAGAATGAATGTCATCTTTACAAATTACAAAACTGGATATACGTTGTGTATGTGTGTGTGCATGTTGCACAAGTCCTCCTAAGCCACTGGACCGATATCAAACAGACTTGGTACATTATGACACTTACTGCCTGGAAAGAATCAAAGTGGGGATATGAACCACCCACCTATCAAAGAGGGTGGGGTTGGGAACGCAGTGTAGCCCACGTCGCAAACACGCTACATAAAAAAGTGGCACAGATACCGTATGGGTATTCTCTCGTCGTCACCGAGAACCACATGGCTCCGTAACCAGACCACGTCGGTTTGCAAATCGTTTCAGGGGCGCTACCCGACTTCTTACTGACCTCAATCTTCTTCTTCCGTCAGTATTGCACAACCAGTGAACTAATCCTTCTGTCTCTCAAGTTGTTGCTGATGTGAATTGCAGCAGCAATTTTTTTCCCAGCGAGTCCTGTTTCCAATTTGCATTTTTATAAGTTCTTACATTCCATTAGAATCTACCTTCCTCATATCGGTACACTGTTATCAATTCCAACACTAGTTGCCTCGTCCACTGCAAACAATAATCAGCGCAACCACAAATTTGGACTAACGGCAGAGCATCAAAAATAAATCGACGCCGATATGGAATAGCTGACTGGAAACAGTTTCCTCTGATCTTCACCGACATTGCTGCTGATAACCATTTTCGTGGGTTAAACGTGTCTGCATCATATTGCAAACATCAGCCATCCAGTAGTTGTCAGAAACATTGTTGGAAACATTATATGAAACATGTTGCGAACTCCATTGTAAAGGCGCCTATTCTCTGGAGTTCTTAGGAAACTCTCTAGATCTGTTAGGCTGCCATTACGTGGATACTGCTAACCGCCAGCTACCTCCCAGGAAAGTAACCCGGTGCTGTTGTCATCTAACGAAGAAGGCCTCTCCGACGGTCCCCAGCGTCTTAGCTACCACCAATAACCACAGTTTGAAAGACATTGCAATAAAGTTAACCTGGTCAAAAACTACACCTTTGCATAGAGAATGATGATTCGATAAGTAATTTCTGTCTCACTCTCACGTCGCGAATACATAGAAAATCGGTAGGAAAGTTTTTTTCTTTTTTGTTTTAAATTTTCATTTACACTCTGTTACAATGACAATGCCAGTCATATTTTAAAAATCTATTTGAGATTTTCGCTGATGTATCAACTCAATGAAAGTGATCTATAACACTAGGCGGAGACTACGCTGACTACTAGTTGCAAAATTATGATGGGTAGTATTGCTTTATGAGACCAAATGAAATTCCATTTGGGTTAACAGGTAGTAGGACGATCGTGTCCGCACAATCTTCTAGAGACATTTTTCTCGAATAAATCATATTATGTTGATCGAATAATATGTATGTGAGGCAATGCCATGCCTGCACAGAATCTGGGGAATGCCAACAGCAGTTGGGACGTAGCAAGTTGATGAAAATTACTAGATTTTACAAAATCGTATCTAGTTGAATTCTTACCGTAACAAGTCATCATCATCATCGTTATCATCATCTACTTCATGGATTTCGTTCGAGGAACCTGAATCGGCTTCAGCTCCCTAGATTCATTGTACCCTGGGACGATCTATGACCGTTAGCACTTTTATATTGCAAAGCGTTTTTTATGATATCTGCCTTGTTGCATTCTGTTTAAATGTTCCATCCATTTTTTAAAAGTGGATTAAAAACAATCTAGACCGCAATAAAATATTTTCTGGCAATGATAATGGGTTTCGGTGAAAGTGCGAACACCTTCAGACCATATTACGCCATGATGGCAGGCAGCGGCGATGAACGGAACGGGTATCGTGGATCCAATACGATAAACAGCTCCAAGCAGGGACATGGACACCGCTGGCAGCCGGCCGCTGTGGCCGAGCGGTTCTTGGCGCTTCAGTCTGGAACCACGCTACCGCTATGGTCGCAGGTTCGAATCCTGCCTCGGGCTTGGATGTGTGTGATGTCCTTTGGTTAGTTAGGTTTAAGTAGTTCTAAGTTCTAGGGGACTGATGACCTCAGATGTTAAGTCCCATAGTGCTCAGAGCCATTTGAATCATTTGAACCACCGCTGACGGCAGTGCATGCTCTGCAAAGTGCTCCAATGCTGGACACAGGGTAGGGGCACGGCGTTCCAGTCCTCCTCCAGCGCTGTCGACAAGGACTGGATGGTCGTTGGTGCATGTGGACATATGACAATACATTTCCCCAATGTATCCCAAACGTGCTCGATGGGATTTGAGTGGGGGGAGTGGGCAGGCCAGTGCATCCGCCGAATATTCTCTGGTTCCAAGAGATCCTCCACCAGCACTATTGAATGCAGTGCACGGGGTAGCCGTGCGATCGTAGGCGTCTTGTCAGGGTTCGCGCGGTTCCCCCCTTCCGAGGTTCGAGTCCTCTCTCAGGCATGTGTGTGTGTGTGTGTGTGTGTGTGTGTGTGTGTGTGTGTGTGTGTGTTGCCCTTAGCGTAAGTTAGTTTAAGATAGATTAAATAGCGAGTAAGCCTAGGGACCGAAGACCTCTGCAGTTTGGTCCCATAATATCTTACCCCAAATAAAAAAAAAAATTTGGTTGAGCATCGTCATCTACAAAACTGAAGTTACGGTGTCACAATAATGGTGACCGGTGAGTGTATTGTGTTCAAAGATCTGAAGGTCAGTACCCCCATGCATCATTATGACTCACCGCATCATAAACTCTGGATCAGAAAAACGGCGATGTTCATCAATGCCGGACATATCCAGATATGGCGAGAGATGCGTACACGTGATGCACGTAGGAATATTGTCGAACACGATCGTTTTGGTGGTCCACGTGCTATGGTGTGAAGAAGCACAATGTTGCATGGGTGTACTGACCTCCATATCTTTGAACATGATGCGCTTACCGGTCAACGTTATTGTGGAACTGTACTCATCCCCCACAGGCGTCTTTTCAGGCGTACATTCGGCCCTGATTTCATTATTATGTACGATAGTGCTCGATCGCATCGAAAAGGGCATTTGGAGAAGCTCCGTGAATGAGAGGATATTCGACGAATGGACTGGCCTGCCCATTCCACCGACTTAAATCCCTTCGAGAAATTGCGGTATGCGTTGGGGGGATGTATTACAGCATGTCCACATGCACCAACGACCATACAGCAGTTGTCAAGAGTGGTAATCGAGGAATAGAATTCCCTACTCTAAGAACTCCTTACCAACCTTGTGCCCACCATGGAAAGCCATCCTTGGTGCTCGCACACCCTCTTAGGAATCATTTCCCACTTTTTGTAATGCCCAGTGGGCCATCATGAATAGTGGTCACTTCAGTGTGGCGCAAATAAAATCGGCCCGAACCGGACTGCGAACGCTTGTGAGTAGCATTACTAGCTTGTCAGCTTCTTTGCCACCTTCCAACAACAGTAGCGTGTGAGTAGTTCATACAGAAAGTAGTCTTTATAAACGGTGTACTTCACTGTCATGCCTTACCCCATTGAAAAACGTGTTTTCATTGTTGAAGAATACGTGTGGTCTGAATCCATTAAAGTTGTTCGCGAAACTTTTCATGAAAAGTTTCCTGAAAGTAATATTCGTGCAAAATCAGCGATTCAGGGTCTAGTGAGAAAGTGGCGTTCGACAGGCAGTGTTGTTTATTCAAAGAGAAATAAGGCAACGACTATGCATACACTTGAAGTTGTGGCAAAAGTGATGGCACACATTGAAAGAAGTCCCTACAAGACAACACAACAATTATCATACCAATGTGGAATATCTCGCAGGTCATGTCAACGCATCCTTCTGGCTTAAAATGGAACCTTACCGTGTGAGTGTTGTTCAGTAAATAAAAGAAGCGGACAAGGGTAAGCGTTCACATTACTGTAATTTGTTGCTGGAAAATGTCACTGGGGGACATATTGATCCGTTCCTCCTTTTTCCAACGGGTGAAGCTTGGTTTCATCTGTAAGGTTACGTTAATTCACAAAACACAAGACGCTGGGCTACAGAGAATCCCCATGGCATACTGCAAAAGCCGTTACACGATTTAAAAATTGGTGTATGGTGTACTGTATCTGGTAACAGAATTATTGGGCCATTGTTCTTCAACGAAACTGTCAACACACATGTTTACTTGCAACTCTACAATGAATTTTCGGCTCTGTTATCTCCGAACGAAAAATGTTGTGCATATTTGGAGCGGGATGGGGCAACTCCTCGTACGTCAGTTTTGTACTTAGCTGGTAAACATACTGATTTTACAGAAGAGAGGACCATTAGTAAGGGCTTGTGGCCACCCCACTCTCCCGATTTGTCACCATGTGGCTTTTACCTCTGGGGATTTCTGAAGGCTAAAGTCTACCGCAACAATCCCAGAACACTTGACACATTAAAAAAAAAAAAGAAATTTCGAACATTCCTCAAAGAATACTGAAAAGTGTTTTCCTTCACATGCTTCGACATGCACAACTTGGCTTGGATGTTGGCGGAGAATATTTTGAACACAGACTTTAAATTCCATTCTAAAATGTGCTTATTAAACAAATAAAAGTAAATCTGTTACTGAAACTGTTAATTACACAGTTAATAATGAAACTGTACAATAAAAATGTAAGGAAGCGATGATGTACGTTGATTTTCTTCATTCACGTTCCTTTCAGCGCAGAGCACGGTTTTATGTGCGTCACTTCTATACTCTACTGCGAAGATGTAAATTTTTACCTAAAACACATAATAAACGTGCTGTCATTGTGAAACCGAGATAAGGACTGTATCCATAGTATCAATTAAATTATACCAAAGAGGACAGCTTGACATAATCTAATTTTCTGGAATGTTATTTAATTTCATTATCACAGATTTCTGACGTAAATAAAAGTAATTTGGAAAATTATTATTTCATCGTGTTTTGGTTATGTGAGTGTTTTGGAGAGACTGAGAGACTGAATGGAGGACATAGTAGAGTGAGAAAGTGTCCTTTTACTAAAACTATGTAAATGTATTCGCGAGAAATTTGTTATGCTATGGGGGAATTCGTGACGCATATCCGGGTGAGCTTGATTTTGTAAACGACAGCCAGAGTTGGGCTTTGTGTCTCAGTTCTATGAGTGGAGACAGTCGGGAGTCTTCGCCGGGCACTGTGGCCAAGCGGTTCTAGGTTCTTCAGTCTGGAACTGCGCAACCGGTACGGTCGCAGGTTCGAATCCTGCCTGGGGAATGGATGTGTGTGATGTCCTTAGGTTAGTTAAGTTTAAGTAGTTCTAAGTTCTAGGGGACTGATAACCTCACATGTTAAGTCCCATAGTGCTCAGAGCCATTTGAACCATTTTGAGCCCTCTTCTGGTAAACACCTATGTTAAGCCACGTTGATTTTGTAAACGGAAGCCAGAACGGACGTGGAGTATTAAATTTAGTAGAAATTTATTTTGTGGAATGGAATCGTATTTTATTTTCACTGAATTTTATTTAATTTCGGAATTAGGAAATTTCTAGTCTAAATTTCTTTTGGTACTCTGATTGGATGACATTAGAAATATCACGAGTATTGAAGTGCTCGAGATGATCTGATTGGCTGCTTAACATACTAGACAACATGAATTCAGTATTTCCCGCGCGCTTGAGTTGGGCTTTGTGCCCGAATGCCGCGCGATGTGGCCGCGCGGTCTGAGGCGTCTTGACCGGTCCGTGCGGCTACCCACGTCGGAGGTTCGAGTCCTCCCTCAGACATTGGTGTGTGTGTCGTCCTTAGAGTAAGTTAGTTTAAGTTAGATTAAAATAGTGTGTAAGCTTAGGGGCCATGACCTCAGCAGTTTGCTCCCATAAGACCTTACCACGAATTTCCAAAAAATCTATGAGTCAATATAATGGCTCGGGAGTCATCTTCAGGTAAACATCTATGTTATACCACGCTGATCAAATTTGTACGAAAATGAAATTCGCGCGTTTGATCGGTTCTCGTGTCGCTGGCGAAGAGCGGCTGCAGTTTTGAGTATTTTGTGAAAGCTTGAACCTTGTAAGTGGTTTACTTAAGGAGGTACTTGCGTGTAAACATTTCATGTCGTCCGTAAACTCGGCTTGGCGTATTCAGTGCAAGTAACGAGACATTATGGTGAGTACTTCTTTACAACAAGCCTCTCGAACGACTGAATTTGTTGACTCGCAAGTGGTCGTGGGTCAGCGACTGTTTAGGACATTAAAAAAATCGGGTCAGACTAAGTATCTTCTGGCTGCTTTCGAGTGTGAACTTGTAACACTAACAATTAGTAACATTGGATAATTGATGTCGGGATGTTAAATACCGACTTGATAGCCATTTTCTGTTTATTAAGACAATAAACCAACTTAGAGGAAATTTTAGACATTTTTCCAACCGAGTCATGCAAGAATCCCGAACGCTCGATAGTTTAACTAACTTTCAACTATTGCCCATGGAATGGAGTTATGTGGCCTTTGCGTAGTAGGTATTTAGTCGAATTTTCGTCAACACTGCTTTTGTCGGCTAAACCAGTATCTGCCATCGCAGAGTGAAGCGGGCGGCAGACAACCTGAAACCTATCCAGTTAGGTGAAAAGATTTTTTAATGGATTGTAAGAGCTCGACCTACCCCGATGCGCCCTACTGCAGCTGTTTTTTCTGTGTATGCTTCATGTTTCATCGGAGTACCCGTATATTATCTGGCAGTGACACATCACGCGAAAATTACTTTTGTCCGTAAGTTTTGCACGCCACTGTATTTACGAGCTGTGGGGAACCACCTTCTTAAAATGTACTTACTACAGTGTAAACTGTTTAGGCTCCAGTAAACATTACTAATTACTATTTTTTACTGAAATTATTATTATTATGTTAGAATGTGATGAAGTATAAAAGGTGATCCATGCCGTTTCTGTCTTTCTTCTGCATATTTAAAGTGGCCACGGTGCTCTGAGACGTTATACCTTCAGTTAGACCTACGATACGTACAGAGTGGCAATTGTAGAACATTGAACTATATGGAAAAAAAACGTGGGTTACTTACAAAATTAGGCGTGCACACAATTTAATCAACATGCAAACGTTACTACTGACATTCGGATTTAGGTTATGTTAGGTTTGATGCGCCTGCCATCATTGGCGATGATGTGCAATAGCAGCAGAAGCAGCACTCCGTCTTCAGGCCACAAGTGGCCCTACGGACCATCCGACCGCCGTGTCACCCTTAATTGAGGATGTGGATAGGAGGGGCGTGTGGTCAGCACACTGCTCTCCTGGTCGTTATGATGGTTTTCTGTGACCGGAGCCGCTACTATTCGGTTGAGTAACTTCTCAAT
Organism: Schistocerca piceifrons; assembly: GCF_021461385.2. Lineage (NCBI taxonomy): Eukaryota > Metazoa > Arthropoda > Insecta > Orthoptera > Acrididae > Schistocerca > Schistocerca piceifrons. The sequence goes on along the minus strand of NC_060139.1, from coordinate 1,018,822,356 downwards.
TGGCATCACGAGGTCGAGTGCACCCCGAAAATGGCAACAGTGCATGGCGGCCTGGATGGTCACCCATCCAATTGCCGGCCACGCCCGACAGCGCTTAACTTCGGTGATATCACGGGAACCGGTGTATCCACTGCAGCAAGGCCGTTGCCATGTGGAATAGACGAATAGCGAATTTCTGCATTACCCGCTGTCAGAAAATCGATGCTGTCAATGACCTCTTGAATGGCTGTTTCCAGCTCAGCAATGAATTTTTGGTTATTGCTGTACGCCTTCTCTTTAATACAGCCCCACAAAAAGGAGTCGCATGTGTTAAGACCCAGAGAACATGGCGGCCAATCGAGGCCCATACCAGTGGCATCTGGGTAGCCCACAGTCAGAATGTGGTCCCCAAAATGCTCCTCCTGGACATCAAACACTCCACTGCTTCGACAGGGTCGAGGTCCGTCTTGTATGAAACACATTTTGTCGATATCGGGGTTAGTTTGGATAATGAGGATGAAATCATCTTCCAGAACCTTCAGGTACCGTTCGGTTGTCACCGTGCCATCAAGGAATATCGAGAGTGCTTGTTCCATGTCTAGACATTGCACACCACACAGTCAGTCATTGAGGGTGAAAAGACTTCTCGATAGCGAAAAGCCGGTTCTCAGTCCCAAAAATGTGCCAGTTTTCCTTATTGACGAACCCATCCAAGTGAATGTGGGATTCGTTGCTAAACCAAACCATACATTCACATACTAATTCCCATCAAGCTCCGCAAGTAATCGTGCAGTTTGAACATCCTAACACAAACCGTTCAAAAGTTACAACGATATACACTCATGTTCCTAAGTTAAGGATAATTACAGAATGTGGTGCCACACAACGTGGTACTACACAAAACAGGCGCTAATAGCATAGACACATAGGGAACACACACGACACAGATACGTAAGTCCACGCTATTGGTGACAAGTTGAGAAAACCGTCCCGAAACACATGTGCTACAAATCGTCACTGTTTCCTGCGCATGTACCCCGACATCAGTTTGGGATATGATCACCATACACACGTACACAGGCCGCTCAACGGGTTGGCATAATCTGGATCAGGTGGTGGAGCAGCTGCTGGGGTATAGCCTCCCATTCTTGCACCAGTACCTATCGGAGCTCCTGAAGTGTCGCAGGGGTTTGAAGACATGGAGCGATACGTCGACCAAGAGCATCCCAGACGTGCTCGATGGGGTTTAGGTCTAGAGAACAGGCAGGCAACTCCATTCGCCTGATATCTTCTGGTCCAAGGTGCTCCTCCACGATGGCAGCTCGGTGGGGCCGTGCGTTATCATCCATCAGGAGGAAGGTGGGATGCCAGCCAGAGTGGCCGAGCGGTTCTAGGCGCTTCAGTCGGAACCGCCGACCGCTACAGTAGAAGGTTCGAATCCTGCCAAGGGTATGGATGTGTGTGATATCCTTAGGACAGTTAGGTTTAAGTAGTTCTAAGTTCTAGGGGACTGATGACCTCAGCAGTTAAGTCCCGTACTGCTCAGAGCCATTTGAACCATTTGAAGGTGGGACCCACTGCACGCCTGAAAAGGTGGACATAATGGTGCAAAATGACGTCCCGATACACCTGACCTGTTACAGTTCCTCTGTCAAAGACATGCAGGGGTGTATGTGCACCAATCATAATCCCACCCCATTCCATCAAACCACGACCTCCATACAGGTCCCTTTCAAGGACATTAAAGGGTTGGTATCCGGTTCCTGGTTCACGCCAGATGAAAACCCGGTGATAATCACTGTTCAGAGTATACTTGGGCTCGTTCGTGTTCATAACCTGGGACCACTGTTCCAACGACCATGTACTGTGTTTTTGACACCAAATTTTACGGCCTCTGCTGTGATCAGGGGTCAGTGGAATGCACCTTGCAGGTCTTCGGGCGAATGAAACATCTCTGTTTAATCGTCTGTAGACTGTGTGTCTGGAGACAACTGTTAAAGTGGCTGCAGTAAGGTCATAAGGAAGGCTACCTGCAGTACTCTGTGGCCGTCTGCGGGCACTGATGGTGAGATATCGGTCTTCTTGTGGTGTTGTACACTGTGGGCGTCCCGTACTGTAGCACCTGGACACATTTCCTGTCTGCTGGAGTCGTTGCCATAATCTTGAGATCACAGTTTGTGGGACACGTAGGGCCTGTGGTACGACCTGCTGTGTTTGACCAGCCTCCAGTCGCCCGAGTATTCTACCCCTCATAACGTCATCAATATGTGTTCTTTGAGCCATTTTCAACACACAGTTACCATTAGCACGTCTGAAAACGTCTGCACACTTACTCGCTGCACCGTACTCTGACATGCACCAACACACCCTGCATATGTGGACTGCTGCCAGCGCCAACGTGTGACGACCGCAGGTCAAATGCACCGCATAGTCATACCCCGAGGTGATTTAAACCCGCAAACCGCCCACCAGAGCGTTGTTTCACCATGTATCAGCATTATCCTTAATTTACGAGCATGAATGTAGTTCAATAATTGCCACCCTATAACAAACGAACTATGATGCACCGATGACAGAAAGCAGAAACTGACGAAATTGTGCGTAAATGATTAAAATGCTACCCACATTGCGCTTTTATTATGGCTGTTAGCAATGATTCGTTGTTAGAGAATTTTTGTCGCTCAGCTCTCCGCTCTGCTCCTCTAACTTGATTTTATCAAACAAGTTCGCCTCCCATGACGCTCGCCCTTACGGCCCACTAGGGCAGACCCTTAGCGGGTCGGCCCTCGAGTTGGCCGGTCTGCCCGCGCCTTTGATCACTGGCTCGCAGCAGCTCGGCGGGGCTTTCGTCTACGGATAAGGGGTGTTAGTTGTCTGCTCGGCTGGCGCTGCGGCATTCCCAGAGCGAAGCTGGCCAGGTCTCCGCTGGGTGCACGTTTACCACCAGACTGCGCTTCACATTCCAGTGATTCAGCTTCGTTCCACAAGGATTCTTTCACAAGCACGAGCGCCAGCATTGTTTGTACGTGTACAGTGTGCCTAGATGCAAATGATCTTTAGTGTAGGTGCAGTGGCATCAACGAACTATTCACTGTTAAGAGCATAATTAAATCACTATCGAATAATATCTTAATTTACTTGTTGCCGTGACTGTAAAGTTTCTGTAATTCACTTCACTGCGCAGCACATCAAAATAAATTGAGTATTCCTTTTTTTTCTTGTCGAATAATGTCAGGTGGTATTGTCTAGCCGGCCGCTGTGCCCGAGCGGTTCTACGCGCTTCAATCCGAAACAGTGCTGCTGCTACGATCGCAGGTTCGAATCCAGCCTCGGGCATAGATGTCCTAAGTTTAGTTAGGTTTAAGTAGTTCTAAGTCTAGGGGACTGATGACCTCAGATGTTAAGTGGGGTGGGGCGTCAAACGGGCCTACTTGGAGAGGCACCACTGAACATTTTAATTTCCACTGTCTATACTTTTACAACTAAATTCATAAAACTTTGTCAGCATGACCAGGAAGGATTCAAAATTCACACTCTTAGCAGTGGAAGTTCGAAAACATACGATATACATTCCTGGAAATTGAAATAAGAACACCGTGAATTCATTGTCCCAGGAAGGGGAAACTTTATTGACACATTCCTGGGGTCAGATACATCACATGATCACACTGACAGAACCACAGGCACTTAGACACAGGCAACAGAGCATGCACAATGTCGGCACTAGTACAGTGTATATCCACCTTTCGCAGCAATGCAGGCTGCTATTCTCCCATGGAGACGATCGTAGAGATGCTGGATGTAGTCCTGTGGAACGGCTTGCCATGCCATTTCCACCTGGCGCTTCAGTTGGACCAGCGTTCGTGCTGGACGTGCAGACCGCGTGAGACGACGCTTCATCCAGTCCCAAACATGCTCAATGGGGGACAGATACGGAGATCTTGCTGGCCAGGGTAGTTGACTTACACCTTCTAGAGCACGTTGGGTGGCACGGGATACATGCGGACGTGCATTGTCCTGTTGGAACAGCAAGTTCCCTTGCCGGTCTAGGAATGGTAGAACGATGGGTTCGATGACGGTTTGGATGTACCGTGCACTATTCAATGTCCCCTCGACGATCACCAGTGGTGTACGGCCAGTGTAGGAGATCGCTCCCCACACCATGATGCCGGGTGTTGGCCCTGTGTGTCTCGGTCGTATGCAGTCCTGATTATGGCGCTCACCTGCACTGCGCCAAACACGCATACGACCATCATTGGCACCAAGGCAGAAGCGATTCTCATCGCTGAAGACGACACGTCTCCATTCGTCCCTCCATTCACGCCTGTCGCGACACCACTGGAGGCGGGCTGCACGATGTTGGGCCGTGAGCGGAAGACGGCCTAACGGTGTGCGGGACCGTAGCCCAGCTTCATGGAGACGGTTGCGAATGGTCCTCGCCGATACCCCAGGAGCAACAGTGTCCCTAATTTGCTGGGAAGTGGCGGTGCGGTCCCCGACGGCACTGCGTAGGATCCTACGGTCTTGGCGTGCATCCGTGCGTCGCTGCGGTCCGGTCCCAGGTCGACGGGCACGTGCACCTTCCGCCGGCCACTGGCGACAACATCGATGTACTGTGGAGACCTCACGCCCCACGTGTTGAGCAATTCGGCGGTACGTCCACCCGGCCTCCCGCATGCCCACTATACGCCCTCGCTCAAAGTCCGTCAGCTGCACATACGGTTCACGTCCACGCTGTCGCGGCATGCTACCAGTGTTAAAGACTGCGATGGAGCTCCGTATGCCACGGCAAACTGGCCGACACTGACGGCGGCGGTGCACAAATGCTGCGCAGCTAGCGCCATTCGACGGCCAACACCGCGGTTCCTGTTGTGTCCGCTGTGCCGTGCGTGTGATCATTGCTTGTACAGCCCTCTCGCAGTGTCCGGAGCAAGTATGGTGGGTCTGACACACCGGTGTCAATGTGTTCTTTTTTCCATTTCCAGGAGTGTAATTTTTTTTACATGTGAAATTCTTCATTTTTTTCAGCTTACTAGTGGCAGCGTTTGTTTCTGTAGGCACACTTTTCTTCATAAGTAAGAGAGATTCTTCAATGAATTTTGCACAGAATACAAACCATACTTAAAGGTGTATGAAACTCTAGAATTTTCCAAATCTATTAAAAACTGTGGCAAAAATTGAGGTAATTAACTATAAAATTTGTGTTTTTTCTAAACATGAAGTTTAAAATATAATAGTTCATTTGTTTTTTCATAAATTAAATAAATTCTAGAGTTTCATACACCTGAGAGTGTGGTATGTATGCTGTGCTAAATTCATGGAACACTCTCTCTAACTTATGAAGAAAAGTGTACCTATAGCAACAAATGCAGCCATTAGTAAGTGAAAAAACAATGAAATTTCGCACGTAAAAAAAATTTATTTTGTTATGTTTTCGAACTTCCATTGCAATGGGTGTGAATCCTGAATCCTTCCTGGTTGCGCTGTCAAAGTTTGATGAATTTATTTGTAAAAGTATAGACACTGGAAATTAAAATGTCCTGCGATGCCTCTCCTCCTCCAAGTCGGCCTGTTTGACGTCCTGTCCCCCGGAAGTCCCAAAGTGCTTAGAGCCATTTGAACCATTATTTTTTGGTATTGTCTGATTGCCTAAGTCAGTTTGAATTGATCTTCTTAGAAAGACATCTATTAGGTGTGCATGGTTAACTATTCCTATGAATCTGTATGCAAGACATAAAGTACTCCTACTAATTATTGTTTATCAGTCTTCTGGTTTTTTTTGGTCTATGTTAAACTCACCATTCAAAGCAGCACTTGTACACAAAATCCGTAGTCATTTATTGGATATATTCCACATTCTAATCTCTGATTTCCCCCACAATTTTTTCCTTTGCTATCTCCTTCCAGTACCATGAAAGTTATTTCTTGATGTCTTAACACGTGGCCCGTCATCCCGCCCCTTCTTCTTTTCAATGTTTTGCGTATCTTCCTTTCTTCGCCGGTTCTGCGTAGAACCTTCTCATTTCGTATCGGCCCACTTAATTTCTTTCAAGCACCACATCTCAAACAATTCTATTTTGTCTTTTCAGGCATTCCCACAGTCCTTGATTTACTTCTATACAATCCCGTGCGCCAAACATACTTCCTCAGATGTCAAGATGGTTCTTGTCTCACGAATCTCATTTCCGCTACTCCTCATTACTTTCGCCTTACTTCGGTTTAGTCTTAATAAACATTTGTGATCAGCCGGCTGTTCTTTCCACTCAAGATCTTGTGTAATTATTCCTCGCTTTAACTTGGGAAAACAATGAAATCAGAAAATCTTATAACTGCTATCCTTTCGCCCTCAGATTTAATCTGTACCCTCAATGTTCCTTTTATCTCCATCATTGGGTTCGCAGCTCGTGGTCGTGCGGTAGCGTTTTCGCTTCCCGCGCCCGGTTTCCCGGGTTCGATTCCAGGCGGGGTCAGGGATTTTCTCTGCGTCGTGATGACTGGGTGTTGTGTGCTGTCCTTAGGTTATTTAGGTTTAAATAGTTCTAAGTTCTAGGGGACTGATGACCATAGATGTTAAGTCCCATTGTGCTCAGATCCATTTGAACCAATCCATCATTGCTTCATCGACTTAGCTATCGAACAGTAGGCGAGAAAGACTGTACCCATATTTTTACACCCTTTTTAAGTGCAGTCATTTTGCTGTTCCATTCTTATTGTTCTTTCTTGGTTCTTATATATACATACTGTATTTTAAGCTCGTTTCCCTGTGGCTTACACAAATGTTTCTGTAAATGTCGAACATCTTGCACGATATTACTTTGTCGAAGACTTTTTCTAGTTCGACAGATCTGATGAACCTGATTTTTCCTAAGTCGTGCTTTCATTATTATGCGAAATGTTAGGACTGCCTCTCTGGTGTCTTTACCTTCCCGACAGCGAAATTCATCGTCATCTCCGGTAGCTAAACTTATCGTTATCTAACAGATCCTAAACTTCTCTCTGTATATTAATCTTGTTAGCAACTAGGATGCATGATTTTTAAGCGACTGTGCGATAGTTCTAGCACCTACCCACCCTTCCTCTCTTCGGGATTAAGTGGATTATATTTTTCTGAAAGCCAGATGGAATGTCTCCAGTCTAATAAATTCTACATAACATCTTGAATAGTCATTTGGTTGCAACGTCCGCCATTGATTTTAGCAATTACGAACGAATGTTATCTATACATTATGCCTTATCGCAAGTCTTTCTAAGTTCTATTGGTCTCTGACTCTAATACCGGACTTTCTGCGTCTGCCATACTTACTCCTACTTCTTCCTCTAGCACACCATAGAAAGCTCCTCATCGTCGTAGAAGTCTTCAATTTACTCCTTCCATCCATCTGATCCGTTCTCTGTATTTATCAGTGGATTTCTTGTAGCATTGGTGTTGACGCCTTCGCTTTTACGTCAACCAACGGCAATTTGTTTTTCGATATTCCCGTATTTTCCCTGCAACCATTTCGATTTTCTTCCCCTTCATTCCCTATTTATTCCCTTCCAAATTGATTTGTATTTTTGTTTTCTTCTTTCTTTTCGTAAACACATTTATAAAGCCTTCTGCCATGGATCAGTAGGTGTATTTCTTCTGTTACCTATGGTTCCTTTGTAGTTACCTGCCGTGTGCCTTATTTGTCTCTCCAGCTTCTGCGATTGCCAATTTTATAGGTAAACTATTCATCTTCAGCTTAAACGCCCATTGTATCATCTACAGCTCCAGAGGACTTCAAACCCACCTCATAACTCCTCATTACTACAGAATCCCACTGCTTTTCGCACTGATTCATCCGTATCATCCTCTTAAACTTGAATCTTCTCTTCTCCTTCATTACTAATTTGGGATATAGGGTGATATTTAAAAAAGACATATTCCTGTTTATTTCCGTAGCGAAAAAAGTTACTACAAAAGTTGCCATATTAGGTAATTTCCGCCTGATAGCTAAACGATATGAGCTTGACGTATTTTTAATTTTCCTTCCGAACAAAAAGTTATTCGGGGTTATCAATAGAGACGGGATACTGTAACTGTTTCTGTTACGGCGCAAAGTCAAGCGCCGGCACGCCAGTCGGAAACAAGAGAGCAGAGAGGGCTGTGAAGATGTCAGCCAATTGGACGCTTACCAAGCCCTCTCCAGGACGAGAATGCGACAGCTGCGGCGTCTATGCAAAGAGATCATAAGTGCCGCGCCCGACTGGCATCAAGATTAGGCACATGTAGAGCAGCGAATTAGAAACTGTATACACTGAAGAAATTTATTGTCTGTCGCCCTTTGCTTGCAACACATCTACGTAACGGTCAAAGTTTATTTTATTGTAAGAATTGTTTGAATGTTGTCTAGCGATCAGAGAAAGCAGGTTTCCGAGACACCCCGTAGTTGACAACTGGGCAGGATTTAACAGTTTCTCCAATCTTTTTTCAATTGACACGTTCCATATCATTAAGTTTAACGTCGTATGATCTAAGAAACATGGGACATACTAGCTAGCCTTGGGACTATTAATGAATATGTTTGATATGTGTCCGTTAGTTATTTTCCCACTGCAACCAATACAAGTAATATTTATTTGTTAAAACGGAAGTCAAACATTTCGCCCAGTTGTTCAGAACTTCTGGAAACTTTATAACGCAGCAACGATGCAGCACCAGGAATACTAATAAAAGAAGGGGCTGCTTCATGTGACCGAGTGAGCACAGCAAGTCAGAAGACATTCCACACGTTCATGGATGCACATGCGGTTAGCTCTGGGATAAAAGGGCGGCCAAGGAAATGTCTTAACTCGTAAAAAATGTAACGTAGAAAATGGTAAACTTTACAGAAAGTACAGAAGCTACTCGATAATTAGTAATGAAATAAAAAGTATTTTTTAATTATTGTATTACAGGAAAACTCAAATGTATCTTGTGTTTGATACATTTATTGAGATAAAATAAATAAGGGCAAATGGTGTAGCTGATAATAAATAAAACTTTAAATGAAGTGTCGGATTGCTCATATAACTACATTTCAGTTAATTAAAATAGTATCCCAATCTTATGCAACTGAATTGTAAAATTAAAGATATAAATAAGTGTTTTTGATCATTGTATTATGAAGGAATAATTACGCCAGCATATATAGTAGCAATGGAAACTGATACGTTCCGCGCCGGTGGAGATTCAACGACAACACATCCAAGGTACCAACGTATAAAAAGAAGTTTTTATAAGATCCGTTCATCGTAAAGCTTTGGCTGTCACTTGATTGACACATGTCCGTAACTGGGCATACGACCCCAATAAAGAAAGAAGTTGAAACCTGAGTTAACTTTGGAGTTGAAAAGTTACAAGACAAAGGAATGCCGACGGCCAATACTAAGGGCCACAGCAGTCTCCAGTGTAGAGGCCACTTCCTGTCGATGCCTAAGGTAGTCACTGGTGATTTCACATTGCAGCAGCAACCGACGGTATCTTGGCGTCAGAGATTCTGATGATTTCCTTAGCGAGAGCTGTGACTGATGGAATACTACGGTCGTCGGTGCGTGGCCCCAATGACTAGAAGGAATGAATTGGCCTTGTACAGCTCAACGTTGGCGCCAGGATACCGCCGGATCTGTTTGTGGCCATGTGATCCCATGGAATTAAACAAGTCAGAGGAGCCAGCGACCTCCCCCCCCCCCCCCCCCCCCCCCCACCTCTCTGACTGCCGATCGCATTCCGGTCAGCAGCTCACAGAACCAGTGAACCAGGAAAGCTGTTGTCGATGCCCATGGGAGTGGGCGCCTAGGTTAGAGGAGGGTTGATGCCGCTGGAATTTGGAGGGCAAGTGACATTGTGAGGCGGTGGCTGGACGGTGTTGTCGATGGTTCTGGAAGGGGAGGTGTCCAAATCTGGAACAAAGGACTGTGAACGACTATTGGTTGCAGCACCCAGTGTGCTATGAGAGCACACCCGGTTGACAAGTCTGCAGCCTGTGGAGGCATCTTGAAGTTGTTCTTCTGACTTACCATGACCCAACAGATGTGGATCGCAGCTGGCATCCAGTGTTGGTGGTCCTTGGCACAGACCAGTGATGTGACTGCCAAGAAGGGCTGTGTGGTCAGGATAGATAAAGGATGGAAAGTTTGGATCGTGTGGCTTTTGATGAGTTTTTCGGCCAGGGTAATTCCATCTTGTATGGTGGAGTGAACTGCACCTGTGGGCTAGGGATTGCGTCCTTGATTACAAATCAAAAGGTCCTTGGTCCCAGGTTCTAAACCTGCCACCACTTAAACTTTCAATAGAAATCATCAGCAATGATGATCAAAGACATAAGGTCACCCTCACTCTGCCAATGACCTTATCAAGGAGGGAGAATGAGAGGACAGAGGTTCAGGGTACTCTCTTTGCCTTGGGGAGGGAAACTGCTTATATAAGGCAGAATAATCAGCAATGATCAACTGCATGAGGATACAGAAGGCAACGCGTGAAAGATACGTAGTATGTATCCACAGTGCCTGGCCTGAAACCTAAAAAGTGTCACATTTTTCCATTGGCAAAAGATTCCAGACTAGTCCCCTATTCGGATCTCCAGGAAAGGGACGTGCCCATGAGAAAAAAACACTGAATAACCAACGAAAGGGTAATGTTCTATGAGCTTGAGCATGGAATATCAGAAGTATGAACGTGGTAGGGAAAACAGAAAATGTGAAAAGTGAAATACTAAGGCTCAATCTAGATATTCTGGAGCTGAGTGAAGTGAAATGGAAAGAAGACAAAGATTTTTGGTCAGACCACTATGTAGTAATATCAACAGCAGCATAAAATGTTATGACAAGAGTAGGATTCGCTACGAATAGGAAGTTAGAGCAGAGAAACAGTTACTATGAACAGTTCAGTCATGGGGTTGTTCTAATCAGAATCGACAGCAAACCAGCACCGACAACAAATTTCATGTAAACACGCCGACATCGCAAGCCGATGATGAAGAGGTAGAGAAGGTATATGAGGATATTGAACTGGTAATTTACAGTACATAAAGGCAGATGAAAATCCAGTAGTCATGAGGTATTGGAATGCGGTTGTAGGGGGAGGAGTAGAAGAAAGGATAACAGGAGAATCTGTGATTGGTACTAGTAATGAGAGAGCAGAAAGAGTAATTGACTTCTGCAATAAATTTCAGCTAGTAACAGCGAATATTCTGTTCTAGAACCAGCAGACGACGAGGTGTACTTGGAAAAGGCCTGACATCAAGTCAGGCAGAGATTCCTAAATCAGATACTGGATTGTAAGGCATACCCAGGAGCTGATATAGACTAAGATCACAGTGTAGTGCTGATGAAAAGCAGGCTGAAGCTTAAGAAACTAGCCAGGAAGAACTAATCCGCAAAGAAATGGAATACCGAAGTACTACGCAATGAAGAGATACAGTTGAAGTAGTCTGAGGAGACATATACAGTGATATGGAATAGCCCAGAAGGCTGTTAGGTAGAAGAGGAATGGACGTCTCTAAAAAGGGCAATGCCAGAAGTTGGTAAGAAAAATACGGGTACAAAGAAGGTAATTGCAGATAAACCATGGGTAACAAAAGAAATAATGCAGTTCGACGATGAAAGAAGGAAGCACAGAAATGTTTAGGGAGATTCAGGAGTACAGAAATGCAAGTAACTTAGGAATGAAGTAATGAGGGAGTGCAGGGAAGCTAAGGCGAAATGGTTACATGAAAAATGTGAAGAAATCGAAAAAGAAATTACTGTCGGAAGGACTGACTCGCCATACAGAAAAGTCAAAACAACCTTCGGGAGAATTAAAAGCGATGGTACAAAGGGAATTCCACTGTTTAATGAAGAGGAGAGAGCTGATTGGTGGAAAGAGTACATTGAAGGCCTCTATGAAGGGGAAGACTTGTCTGACGACGTAATAGAAGAGGATCCAGTGTTAAAATCATAATTTAAAAGAATTTTGCAAGACTTTCAATCGATTAAGGCAGAATGGATAGACAACATTCCGTCAGAAGTGCTAAAAGTGGCAACAAAACGACTGTTCACGTTAGTGTGTAGAATGTGTGACACTGGCGATATACCATCAGCCTTTCGGAAAAATATCATCCACATAGTTTTGAAGACTGCAAGAGACGACGAGTGCGATAATTATCGCACAATCAACTTAACAGATCATGCAACCATATTGCTAACAAAGATAATATACGGAAGAATGGAAAAGAAAATTGAGGATGCGTTAGATGACAATCAATTTGGCTGTAGGAAAGGTAAAGGCACCAGAGAGGCATGTTGCAGTTGATAATAGAAACATGAATAAAGAAAAATCAATGATATTCGTAGGTTGGAAAAAGTGTTCGACAAAGTTCAATGGTGCAAGGTGTTCTGAAAAGAAGTAGGGGTAAGATAGAGGGAGAAACGGGTAATATACAATATCTACAAGAGGCAAGAGGAAACAATTAGATTGGAAGACCACGAACTAAGTGCTGGAATTGAAAAGGGTGCAAGACTGGGATGTCACTACTGTTCAGTCTGTACACCGAAGAAGCAATGACGGAAGTAAAAGACACGTTAAAGACAGGAATTAAAGTTCAAGGTAAAAGCATATAATACCAGATTCACGGACATGCTATCCTGAGTGAAAGTGAAGAAGAATTACAGACTCTACTGAGTGGAATGTACAGTCTAACGACCACAGAATGTGGATTCAGAGTAAGAAAGTAATGGGCAGAAATGAGGATAGCGACAAAACATCAGGACTGGTGATCATGAAGTAGACGGAGTTAAGGGATTCTGCTACTTAGGCAGAAAAATGACAGATGCCGGACGGAGCAAGGAAGACATAAAAAGCTGACTTGGACTTGCGGAAAAGGCATTCCTGATCAAGAGATATCTACTGGTATCAAGCATAGACCTTAATTTGAGGAAGAAGTTTCTGAAAATGTTTTCCTGGGCCACAACATTGTATGGTAGTGAAACATAGACAGCGGAAAAACCAGAAAGGAAGAGACTCTAAGTATCTGAAATGTGGTTCTACAGAAGAATGTAGAAAATTAGGTGAACTGATAAAGTAAGAAAGGAGGAGGTTCTCTGGAGAATTGGCGAGAAAGAAATATGTGGAAAACACTAACAAAAAGGACAGGAGGACAGGACATCTCTTAAGATATCATGTAATGACTTCCACTGAAATAGAGGCAGCTGCAGAGGGTAAACGCTGTAGCGGAAGACAGAGACTGGAATATATCCAGCAAATAGTTGCGGACATATGTTGCAATTACTGCTTTGAGATGAAGAGATTGACACGGGAGAAGAATTCGTGGCGTGCTGCGTCAAACCAGTCCGAAGACTGACGACTAAAAACATAAAAGAATGGCGAAGTGGTAGGATGCTAGGAAAAGTGTCACTACTATGGCCACAGCATGTTGCAGGTACACATTCTGTAGTTACAATTTGGATGTGCTGACTAACATCTCAGTCAGGCCATTGGATGCTGGGATGTAGTGCGTCGTATGTCAGTAGGCGATGCCATTGACTGTACAGAAAGTGGAAAATTCAGAAACATTTGGACTTGAAGTTGTATTGATGACTGTGGTCTGCGATTCCCTTTATGAATAGAAGAGACTGTGTTTGAATTGCTTGAGTGGAGAACGTCGACATGTGTAACACATACGGGATCTGCCGCCTGTGTAGATAAAAAAAAGGAATTCAAAATCTAAATGGAAGCGTGACGAAGGTAATTATGTATCTGGCCAGGGAAAATATCACCAAGCTGGCGTTGCTTGTGTACTCTGACAGGTGTTACATGTTGCAACCATGCTGGCAGCGTCGGTGTCAATCCCAGGCTATCTTCATCTCTATTTACATACATATTCCGCAAGTCACTGTACTATTAGTCATTTCCTTTCCTGTTCCACTTGCAAATAAAGGGAAGAAAAACGACCATCCACACGTCTCCTTACGAGCCCTGATTTCCCGTGCCTTATCTCTGTGGTCATTAAGAGAAATGTATGGTGGCGACAGTAGAATATTTCTGCAGTCAGGTTCAGATACCACTTCTCTTAATTTTCTCAACAGTCTACCTCGAAATGAACGTCACCTTCGCTATAGGGATTCCCATTTGATTACCCGTAGCATCTAAGTAATGTCCGTCCCGATGGCTGAGTGGTCAGCGTGACGGATTGCCGTCCTACGGGCCCGGGTTCGATTCCCAGCTCGGTCGGGAATTTTCTCCTCTCAGGGACTGGGTGATGTGCTGTCTTCATCATCATTTGATCCCCATCCGGCCCGCATGTCGCCCAGTGTGGCGTCGAATGTAATAAGACCTGCACCAAGGCGGCCTGACCTGCCCCGCAAGGGGCCTCCCGACCAATGACGCCAAACGCTCATTTCCATGTCAGTAATACTTGCATGTTGTTCGAACCTACTGGTAAAAAATCTACCAGTCTGCCATTGAATTGTTTAATGTGACCTGGTACGGATTCGAAATACTCAAATGGCACTCTAGAATAGGTTGCACTAGTGTCCTATATGCGGTCTTCTTTACGGATGAACCACAGTCTCCTAAAACTCTCCCAAACTGAAGTCTACCTTTCGTCTTCCATACCAGAATCCATTTCAGATCTCTTTGCAACTTTACGCCCAGATATTTAAACGACGTGGCTCTAACAAGCAGACTTCATTAATTCTATATCCGAACACATTTTGGCCAGGCAGCCACTTGATCAGAACACCCACGCAGGTATGACGGTATGATTCGTCTGAGGGCATGTGAGACTACTACGCAAATGCATCAAATGTCATCCTGCAGTTATAGGACGGCCATAACAGTGGATAATTTGTTGCGACGATACCAGAAGACTTGTGCTTCCAGATGACTCAGTTGTCCACGATCTGCTGATCAATCATGGTCCACTGGCTGGACTACTTCTTGGATGACCGGTTCCTGAGAGGATCAGAAGCTGATCACTGCTGATCTATGGGGAAGCTGGCCACTGCTTCTTTTGCTACAGTATCTTGTGGAAAAAGCCTCTGGTGCCAAGTCGAATTGTGGGTCTTGTCCCTGCGGTAGTCGGGAAAGGAAGTCGGTGTCTGAATGTTGAGCTGTGGAATGATACTTGATGTCGTAACAGTATCTGGGCGAAAACAACACCTACTGGTGTTGGCTAGAATATTCAAGCTAGCTTAGAACAATGGCAAGAGATGTTTATTGTCAGTTCGCAGTGTGAACAGTCTGCCATACTCATATCTGTGGATCTTCTTCATGCCAAAAACAGTAGCCAGGGATTCCTTCTTTATCTGACTGTATTTTCTTTGCATCTGTGTTATTGTTTTTGAGATGAACGCAGTAGGGTATTCCATCCCGTCCATTTCATGAGACAGGATAATGGCCAAGTCATAGTCTGATACGTCTGTTGCCACAATCCATGAATTAGATGGGTCGTAGACCGCAAGGCATATTGGATGAAGGCATTTTGGATGGATTTAATTATGTAAGTAATAGCAATTCCAGTTCACTGTAACGCATTCACCTATTTCATCAATCACCTGTAAATGAGCAAGGAAGTGAGTATTATATTCAAAAGTTTATGCTGTTTATGTTATAATTTCTAACTTGTTCCACACCCACGAGAATCATCTCTGTGGAACGATAACTAAATCTAATCTAAACAAAATACCAAATACAAAATAGCTCTAGCTCTGCGAATCTTTAACACTCCCGCTTTTCTATGAGGCCTTGTCACACACAGGTGTCCAGTTCCATTTGACATTTTTCTGCAGTAACTGATGAAGGGGTTTCGCTATGGCTGTTGCATGAGAGACGAATTTCCTACAGTAATTGTGTATTCCAACACGTCAACACGTACTAAAGTTCTGAATGGTCAGAAGTTTCCGGACATCTTGGATGCAATGTAGCGTGTGCTATATCCCTGAATCTATTAAGGCATGTGCCAAATATTCGAGCTGCAATACAAAGACTAGTTGCACTTGAGATTGGCCTGCAGCAGCGCAGAAAATAAGGTATCTCGGATGGGCGCTAAGCTTGAGCATTTTATCTGTAACAATAACGTTGAGTTGGTAGTTTTCTGTTCCTGCCACATTTCATGTCAGATTTTCTAAGCAACGTTGAAAAGTAGTTGGGGCACTGTCAACTCCAAAGGGAAACCTGTTGCAGCGGAAAAGACCAAAAAGGGTGTTGATCACTAAAATGCTTTTTGACACCTCGTCAATGGGGAGCGGAATACGCGCATCCCTTAAATCAAACTTTGGAAAGATCTTGTCCCCGACAAGGCGCACCTTCTTGTCTTAGACTTCTGGAATGGGGTAGGCACTGATAGAAGATTGATCATAGACATTAAGTCCCCTCAAATCCTCAGCAACGCATTTCGTTTCTCCACGATGTCGATGATGGTGGCTCATTGATTGGTAGGGACTGTACTTCAAATGCACTCATCTTGCAGGTGGCGGAATTTCTTCTGAAGTGTACCCTCGAATGTGAAAGGAACATTACGTGACTTTAAGAAGTAGGGCATACCCAATGGGAGTAGGGTGACATGAATATGAAACCCTGTGACGCCGGAAGATCGCTGTGAAAAACAGATTTGTATTTGTTGGATAAGTCCTGTACGTAAGAGCTGGCCATAGATGGCTGGATATTGTTGACAGAGTCACGTCCTTCCAAATCAAAGGCGGTGAGAAGGCCTAAACCGAGAATGTAATGATGAGAATGTAATGACGCGAAGGTGGCTGCCTGGCATTAAACTGGTCTTTGACTTTAATGGTGCCGTTGCTGCATCTGCAGAACTGTTTGAAAAAAAAAATTGTTTGATAAACTGTAAATTAATTTAGTCTTTGTTTTTTGTTCACGTGCTTCTGCAAAGAAGTGCACTGTAAGTGTCTATTTTTTGTGTAAACTAGTGGTTAGAAAATTAACCATAGTGTTTAGTTTTTGTGACCGTAGCGGTCGCACGGTTCCAGACTGAAGCGCCTAGAACCGCTCGGCCACACCGGCCGGCTTTTGCTTAAGTCTTGTGAATATTGTTGTGTAGGGCGGCTTCCTATGGTAAACTTTCCGTGTAGGTCTGTTTAACAGCTTGCGGTCTCAGAGTTCAGTGAGAAATCTGCACACCAACTTTTAGTGTTACTTTATTCTCCTTTTTCAAACTCTGTAGAGCCATTTGAGACCTCATATCTATTTTATACACATTACGATATGGTTAGCGAGGGTGCTTGTTGTGAACGGACACAAGGAGAGTTGGCTGCTGTCCGTAAACAGCTGGAAGCTGCACTGACTACCGTCGACAAGCTTCTAGCTAAAGCTCGAAGTTGCAGTGACGTCGGGACGCCAGTGACGAGACCTGCGACACCTTTGACGTCACTGGAATCCCCTGGTGGCCCGGACGACACTGCGGCTTCCGATACGCAATATCAATATCTGACTGGTCCGTCCTCACTCCAGAGTGGATGGCAGACAGTGCTGGGTTCGCGTTTCATTGCGCGAAAGGCGAAAGAGGGAGCAGGACGTGCTGCTGGCTCCCTACGTCTTAGCAACAGGTACGAGGTGCTTCCCAGTGTTGAGCCAGTACGGGATGGGACCCCTGTTGGGCCAGGGATCGATTTTCCTGCCCAGTCCTGACAAGTACAGAGGGTGGGTATGCTAGCCATTGGGAGCTCCAGTGTTAGGCGGGATATGGAGCCCCTCAGGGAGGGGCAAGGCGAGAAAGAATTCCGGTGTGCATTCTGTATGTTTGCCGGGAGGTCTCATTCGTGATGTGGAGGAAGCCCTGCCGGCGGCTATCGAGCGCACTAAGTGCAACCGGCTCCATGTAGTGGCACATGTCGGCACCAATGACGCCTGCCGATTGGGTTCAGAGGTCATATTTGGCTCCTTTCGGTGGCTAGCTGATTTGGTGAAGGCAACTAGCAACGCACGCGGGATGCAGGCTAAGCTGTCTATTTGTAGCATCGTACCCAGGGTTGATCACGGTCCTCTGGTTTGGAGCAGAGTGGAAGGTCTAAACCAGAGGCTCAGACGGCTCTGCGACGGTATCGGATGCGAATTTCTCGACCTCCACTGTCGGGTTCTGAATTGTATAGTCCCCCTTAATAGGTCAGGCGTGCACCGAACGCAGGAAGCGGCTACTAGGGTAGCGGAGTAAAAAAAATGGTTCAAATGGCTCTGAGCACTATGGGACTTAACATCTATGGTCATCAGTCTCCTAGAACTTAGAACTACTTAAACCTAACTAACCTAAGGACATCACACAACACCCAGTCATCACAAGGCAGAGAAAATCCCTGACCCCGCCGGGAATCGAACCCGGGAACCCGGGCGCGGGAAGTGAGAACGCTACCGCACGACCACGAGATGCGGACAGGTAGCGGAGTACTTGTGGCTTGCACATGGGGCTTTTTTAGGTTAGACGACCCCCTCCTTGGGAGCAAACACAAAGACCTCAGAGAATCTTGGTCCTCGCAGATCAGAGATAGAAAAGATTAATATGATTTTAGTAAACTGCAGGAGCATCGAAGGAAAGATCCCAGAATTAGTATCGCTTGTTGAAGTTTATAATGCACAGACAGTATTGGAAACAGAAAGCTGGTTGACGCCAGACGTCAATGACAACGAAATCCTAAGTTCAGACTGGAATGTTTATCGTAAGGAAAGGTTAGTCGCCAAAGGTGGCGGCGTGTTTATTGCAGTAAAAAATTCGATAAAAACTAGCGAGATTATCACGGATTCCGAATGTGAATTAATCTGGGTGAAGCTGAGTATCAAAGAACGGTCAAAAATGGTGATCGGATGCTTTTATAGACCACATGGGTCAGGATCTGTAGTTGTAGAGCGCTTCAGACATAGCTTGCAGAATATCATTAGTAATTTTCCTGATCATGCCTTTGTAATAGGGGGTGACTTCAACTTGCCAGGTGTAGAGTGGGAGTGTTATGCCGTCAAAACTGGTGCCAGAGACAGGGAATCGTGTGGCATTGTTCTGGATGTCTTGGCCGAAAATCCCCTTGAGCAGATAGTTAGAGAACTAACTCGTGAGGTTAACGTCTTAGACCTCCTGGCAACAAACAGATCTGAACTTATAGAAACAGTTAACGTAGAGGAAGGTACCAGTGATCATAAGGTTTTGACAGCATCTATGACGACGGGTCCTACAAGGAATGTTAAGAAAGGTAGGAATATATATTTGTGCAGCAAGGGTGACAGGATGCAAATTTCAGAAGATCTCAGCAGTCAGCATCAAATAAGCGGTGATGAGGACGAAGATGTGGAGAACAAGTGGAAAAAACTCAAATGCATCGTTCAATATGTCACAGACAAGTATGTTCCGAGTAAGATTTTAAGGGATGGTAAGGATCCACCATGATTTTACAGCCTTGTTAGAAAAGCTCTACGTAAACAAAGAGCACCTCATCTCAGATTCAAGAGAAATAAAAACCTAGCTGACAAACGAAAGCTGAACGAAGTGAACAAGAGCGTAAAGAGAGCAATGAGAGCAGCAATCAATGATTTCGAAAGTAAGACGTTGTCAACCGATCTGAGTAAAAACCCTAAGAGATTTTGGCCGCATGTAAAATCAGTGAGTCAAAATCATTTATTCATTCTCTCAGCGACCCCACCGGCACCGAAACGGAAGATAACTGAGAGAAGGCCGAAATATTGAATTCGGTCTTCCGAATTTGTTTCACCGCGGAAGATCGTAATACTGTCACTCCTTTCAATCGTCGTGCGAACGTCGAAATGGCAGATATTGAGATAACCGATTTCGGAAATTAAAAGCAGCTACAATCGCTTAGTAGTGGAACGGCTTCAGGACCAGATGATACACCTATAAGATTCTATCAAGATTATCCGAAAGAACTTGCTTCGATTCTAGCAGTAATTTATCGTAGATCACTTGAGCAACAAAAGGTACGCGCAGGTCATTCCCATTTTTAAGAAAGGCCGTAAGACAGATTCACACAATTATAGACATATATCGTTGACGTCAATCTGTTGTAGAATTATGAAACATGTTCTATGCTAAAGAATAACGACTTTTTGGAAAATGAACAGCTCCTCTATAAAAACGAACATGGATTCCGCATACAGAGATCCTACGAAACTCAGCTCGCTCTGTTCCTCCATAAGAGCCACAGCGCAGTGGATAACGGCTTTCAAGTTGATGCCGTGTTCCTTGATTTCAGTAAGGCATTTGACACCGTCCCGCATTGCCGTTTAATCAAAGAAATACGAGCTTACGGAGTAACGGAGCAGACCTGCGATTGGATTCTAGACTTTCTTGCAGATAGAACGTCGCTCTTAACGGAACTAAATCGACAGATGTAAAGATAATATCCGAAGTACCACAGAAAAGTGTGATAGGACCGTTGCTGTTCACAATATATTTAAATGATCTAGTAGAAAGCGTCGGATGCTCTTTAAGGCTGTTAGCAGATGATACAGTTGTTTATACGAAATTAGCAACGCCAAAAGGTAGTAAGAATTTGCAGAACGACCTGCAGAGAATTGATAAATAGTGCAGACTATGGCAGTTGACGCTGAACGAAATCCACTACTTTACAGCTACACTATTGATGAAAAACCGCTGGAGACAGCGTCTGCCGTAAAATATCTAGGCGTAACTATCCAAAGCGTCCTTAAGTGGAATGACAAAACAGGTAGTGGGAAAAGCAGACACAATACTCAGATTCATCGGAAGACTCTTAAGGAAACGTAACTCATCCACGAAAGATGTGGCTTACAAGGCGCTTGTTCGCCTGATTCTTGAGTATGGTTCATCTACCTGGGATCCCTATCAGGTAGGACTGATAGAGGAGATAGAGAAGATCCAACGAAGAGCGGTGCGTTTCGTCACGGGATCGTGTAGCTGGCAAGAGAGCGTTACAGAGATGTTAAACAAACTCCACTGGCAGGCGTTACAAGAGAGACGTTGTGCATCACGGAGAGATTTACTACAGATTTCGGGACAGCACTTTTCAGGAGGAGTCAGACAACATATTACTTCCCCCCACATACATCTCGCGTATTGATTACGAGGAGAAAATTCGAGGAATTAGAACCAATACAGAGGCTCACGGACAATCATTCTTCCGACGCACTATTCGCGAGTGGAACAGGGTTGGAGGGATCAGATAGTGGCACCGAAAGTACCCTCCGCCACACACCATTAGGCAGCTTGCGGAGTATGATGTAGATGTCAAATGCCTGAAGTGCAGGAGAGCATAGGCGACTGCAAATCTCCCAGTCAGTGATGGTCGTAAAGAACTGTATCAATCTGAAAAACCAGAGGTTTGGTGTTGACGCCCACTGTAAATGTTAAGAGTTTGCCCATAAAAGGACTTGCAATACGGCGGCCGAGCTTCCCCGCATGGGACCTCCCGGCCAACAATGCCATACGATCATTTCACGGGGAGCATGGCCTGGACATGCACGACATTTGGGGTGTAGGCTTCGGGCATTCTTGTAAGCCAGAATATGGAGGGTCCAGAAGCGCGCAATCCAGGTCATCTTCAGGAATGACTGATTTGTGTCCCGTTTTGCCACAAGTCGAGCACTTTGCTCGCAATGAAAGCACTGTTGATGCTGATGAATTCTGGAACAATTACGGAAGACGGCTGCTGATGTGGGCATCACGTAGCTGCAGGAGATTTTGTCCATGCATGGGCGAATCGGATCAAAGAGAGACTCAGGTGGGCAGCCAACTCTGGGGGCCAGCAAACGTCTGAGAGGGATCTTGCAATGCTGCCGAGGATCTATGTTCAACGGCCCTAATGATAGGAGCCAAGTATCCAACTTTTGTCGGATCCTTGAGCTTGAGGAGTCCATTGGTGAGCGGACGAGGTTCATGTAGAGGCTTAGGGATGCTTCCCATCATTTTTTGCATTGAACGTTTGTACAGTGGAACTTGCAGTCTTTGAACAGACCCTGCAACTTGGCTACCCACTCCCTGTGAGCTGGTTCGCTGACCTTATGGCAGCTGAAAAACGTGTGACGAGAAGCCGCAGCGTTTACTTAAGACTTGAAATATTCTAGACGGCATGACTTCAAACGTTGATGCAGGAGGTCAAGCCGCCGCTAAGTAGTACATTTCCGGGCCTGCATATGCCAAAATAAACGCGTGCTGATACTATGAGCCACAAAATGTTGCTACATCCTGGCCACATATTTTGCCCTTGTCCCGACCTTTTATTCGTGCAGCTCGAATTGCGGAGACGCTATCTGGAATCATTGCACCATGGAATCGACGTGTGACAAGTGGATGGTGTGCTCATGAGGCGTCATGCCCATGGTAGCCATCCTGTCGACCATTATTTGCATTGTCTATTGCGTATTTTGCAGCAGCAGTAGTACCTGCGTGGTAACGTCCGGCGGCTTGGCCACGCTGCAATGAAAAAGTCAATAGCAGTGCGCACCCACAGTAAAGTCACATGGAAGAAAACATTGTATATCCGGGATGTAGGATACATGTGGAAAACAGTGGTCATAAACAAACACCACATCACCAAAATATATAGTAGCAATGGAAAATGCTGTGTCCTGCACTAATGGTGGCGCTATGGGAACACAGGTCAGGTAAACGATGCAGAATAAGTTTATTAGTAGTATGGTATTCTGCCTTACGGCAGGTCTTGTCATGGGTTAAGCCTCTTCCACTTTTGTCTGTCCATAGCCAGTCTTTTCATTTCTCAGTGTTTGCCTCCTTTGATATTGTCCAGCATTTGATATCTTCTTTTTCCTCTTCCCCTTTTTCCCTCCACCATTCCTTCTATCCCTTCCTTCAATAAATAGTCCTTCCTCAAACAATGTCCACTCCAGTTCCGTTTTCTCTTTTTTTGATATCTTTCAGCGTGTTTCTTTCTTCTCCAAATCTTCTTGATACTTCTTCATTCCTTACTCGGTCTTCCCATCTCACTTTTTCTATTCTTCTCCATATCCACATCTCTAGTGCCTCTAGTCTTCTTTCATCTTCCTTCCTCAATGGCCAGGTCTCCGCACCATATAGTGCAACGCTCCAGATGTAACATTTTCCTCAGATCTTTGTTTAGTGCTCCACAAAGTAATTTCTGTTTCCTCTTGAATCCTTCTTTTACCACTGCAATTCTTTTCATAATTTCTGTTGAGCAATAACTATCATTGATTATTACACTTCCCAAGTAATTGAAGTTATTCATATCTTCTGGTAAACCTTGCGGGATGTAAGGTCGTGGTCCATGAAACTCTTCAGCTCCTAACGTTTCGTCCAGTGCTTCGCTGGACATCTTCAGAGGGGTGTTTCTCCTCCGGTGAGTCTTATCACTTGATCGACGCAAGTCGGCAACTGGGCAGGCGGCCGCAATAAATGATGTACCCTGAGTTCATTTTATAGCTGACAAGTTACAAAGCAAATAGCGACGGCCGTACCGAACTCCACTGCAGTCTCCTGTGTAGAGGCCACATCCTGGCGACGTCAGCAGTAATCACTGGCAGCTCCACATTACGACAGCAACTGATGATAGCAGGGCGTCAGGGTCTGTGACGGTTTTCATAACGAGGGCTGTGACTGACGTCGACGCCCGGCCCAAGGGACGAGAAGGAATGAACTAATCTGGCCATCTTAGCACAGATTGCGGCAACATGAGTCCGTACAAGCAAGAAGGTACGCGGGGCCATCGACATCCGGAGGCGCTCACACAGCTGCCTGTCAGTCCGGAGGGCGTCCGAGATCTTCTGGCTGACGTCTGCAAGTGCGGCCCCTGTGGCATTGTTTGGTACGCCACTCACGAGATGCTGGCGTGAGAGGGGCTGCCCTTAGAGAGGGCGAGCAGCACATACACGGCAGAAACTGGTTGAATGTGGGATGCCACACCGCAATTTCACCACGCAGCTCTTACGTACAGTAATCAGAGAACATGATGCTTCCTGGAAGATTTAAACTGTGTGCCGGACCGAGACTCGAGCTCGGGACCTTTGCCTTTCGCGGGCAAGTGCTCTACGATCTGAGCTACCCAAGCACGACTCTCGCCACATCCTCACAGCTTTGCTTCTGTCAGTACCTCGTCTCCTACTTTCCAAACTTCGCAGAAGCTCTCCTGCGAACCTTGCAGAACTAGCACTCCTGAAAGAAAGGATATGCGGAGACATGGCTTAGCCACAGCCTGGGGGATGTTTCCAGAATGAAATTTTCACTCTGCAGCGCTGTGAGGACGGGGTGAGTCGTGCTTGGGTCGCTCAGATGGTAGAGCACTTGCCCGCGAAAGGAAAAGGTCCCGAGTTCGAGTCTAGGTCCAGCACACAGTTTTAATCTGCCAGGAAGTCTCATATCAGTGCACACTCCGCTGCAGAGCGAAAATCTCATTCTGGAATCAGAGAACATGTCGATACTAGTGCATTAAGTCTTCACGAATTTCATTCCGTGTACTCATTTGTACAGTAACTAGACGGGTAACTGAACAATATACGCAGATGTATGCACTTGAAAAAGGATGTGTTATTGGACTCAAAAAAATTGGTTGGAATAATTGGCGAATCGCTCGACATTTGGAAAGAAGTGATGCCACTATTCGACGATGTTGCCAGGAATGGATTAACCATGGCCGAATACAGCGTCAGGAAGTAAGCCGTCGACCCGGAGATATGACAGGTTGTGAGTACCGAGCAGTGTCACTCAGAGCAACGGATTCATCATTATCACCTATCCGACGTGCAACCTGTGCTTCAGTGATAACAGGGACCATTAATAGGAGGATATAGTGACGGGGCAGAGCTAACATCGCCTCATGTGCCCACTGCTATTGACCTTTATACACCAACAAGCTCATCTGCACTGTTGTCCGGCACATTACGCATAGGATCTCATTCATTGGGTAGAATTGTCTTCGGTGAAGAGTCCTGCTTCGGACTGAGTCCCAGTGACCAGTGAGGACATGTCTGGAGACACCTGGACGGCGGTGGGTACCAGCCTGATTGTCGCGCGCCGTATGGCCCAACAACCAGTAGTAAGGGTCTCGGGTGCCGTTTCATTTCGTTGAAAGGACCTCATTATTTGTCATCCGTGGCAACCTTACGGCATAGCGGTACGTCCACGACATTCCATAACCCGCTTTGTTGCTGTCTCCGGCAAAACATCCGAGGTTTATATTTCAGCAGGATAATGTCCACCCTCATACGGCGAGGATTCCTACGGCTTGTCTTTGTGCTTCTCAAACCCTACCTCGGCCAGCGAGGTCGCCGGATCTCTTCCCGACTGAGAACGTAAGGAGCAGTGTGGGTAGGGATTTTGGAAGTCTAACGCGCTAATTGGACTGGATACCTTTCAAGAGGACATCCAACAACTACATCAGTCAAGTCGAATAACTGCTTGCATAAGAGCCAGAGGTGGACCAACACGTTATTGGCTCTGAGCACTATGGGACTCAAGTTCTGAGGTCATTAGTCCCCTAGAACTTAGAACTAGTTAAACCTAACTAACCTAAGGACATCACAAACATCCATGCCCGAGGCAGGATTCGAACCTGCGACCGTAGCGGTCTTGCGGTTCCAGACTGCAGCGCCTTTAACCGCACGGCCAACACGTTATTGACTTGCTCTATTTGTAAGGCTCTTTCTTTTGAATAACTCATCAAACTTTTCTGAAATTCTGGTCATTTGTTTGCCTGTACATCAACATCAATCGCTTTACGTCCTATTCGGATTATTCCTTCGTCGTGATTGCTTTCTTTTAATTTGGAGTGCACCTTCCCCAACTGTAAAACGCTCCGCAAAGATAACTGTTTGATTAGTTGTTTATTTCCACTCAGTGGATGTGAATTTCGTAAAATGTTATGTACACTGAAGCGTTTCATTAAAACGTCAAAGAAGCGCGGTGCTCCACACATCTAAGACCGTTTACAAAGAGCAAACGTGTGCGGCTATAAAACGACCCCTGGCGTACATTTGACGAGCAGTGTTTGTAAATAAATAAATTATGGTACTGCTAAGGAACTTCGTT
This sequence comes from Schistocerca piceifrons, assembly GCF_021461385.2. Taxonomy (NCBI): domain Eukaryota; kingdom Metazoa; phylum Arthropoda; class Insecta; order Orthoptera; family Acrididae; genus Schistocerca; species Schistocerca piceifrons. The sequence goes on along the minus strand of NC_060139.1, from coordinate 1,018,796,410 downwards.
TGATCGTGTTGGGAGAGTTTGTGAAGGTACTGAAAGTAGGATTCATTACGTACGTAGTTAAGTTAGTCGGGATAACGTTTAGGGCAATTTGTTACCACCTTGTATAGAAACCAAACTGTGATTGTAAGAATCAAAAAACATGAAAGTGGTAGTTGACGAGAGACTGAGACAGGCTTGTAGCCTATCCCCGGTGTTATTCTGCTTGTATATTGAACAAGAAGTAAAGGAAACCAAGAAAAAATTTGAAAACTTGAATTCGGGAACAAGAAATTAAACCATTGAGATTTGTCACGACGTTGAGATTGTGTCAGAGACAGCAAAGAAAGGGCATCTGGACGGAATTAACGCCGGCGGGTGTGGCCGTGCGGTTCTAGGCGCTTCAGTCTGGAACCGCGAGGTCGCTACGGTCGCAGGTTCGAATCCTGCCTCGGGCAATGATGTCTGTGATGTCCTCAGGTTAGTTAGGTTTAAGTAGTTCTAAGTTCTAGGGGACTGATGTCCACAGATGTTAAGTCCCATAGTGCTCAGAGACATTTGAGCCATTTGACGGAATTAACAGTGTCTTAAAAAGGAGTTATTCGATTAAAACCAACAAAAGTGAAACAATCATAATGGGATTATCGTCGAATTAAATGTAGCAACAGCGAGGTAATTAGGTTAGCAAAAGATATACGAATGCATACTTTCGCGGCAATATGTATTGAAAAAATTCTCTCGAGCTTCCAGGCGCATCAAGTGGTTTAAAATACAATAGCTTTTGGCTAAGTACTCCTCGTATACAATCAAGTGGTAATTGTCTTTGGATTCCTGGTACTGTCCTTGTATAGCCGCGCTACATTCTGTGACGCCGCTGGTGCTCACTCCAGCGCCATACAAGGTAATGTTTTCATTGCACTACTGCCGCGCCCGCTTCAACTTTCCAATGGCAGGGTCCCGAACCGTGCTTAGCTGCAGGCTCCCGTTTTTATTCAGGGTACTGTCACAAATTCTTGTCTCGATCTCTTCTCTTATTACGCTATTCCAGAAGCTATTAGTCAGAGAAGCAATAGACGTCTCTGCGAATGCAGTACGATGTCTGTTTTCTAGACCATGTTCGGATACAGCTTATTTCTCAGTGTACCGAAGGCGAAAGCATCCCTCGTGCTCTACACAGCGGTGTTCAATAGCACCCTCAGTCAGCCAGACATAAATCTCTCCACACTGACACAGTATTTTGCATACTCCTGGCATTCTGAGACCTGCATCTTCTTCCACAAGCGTCATGAACAGTCGTATTTTTGTTGGAGCGCTGAAGGCGGAATCGATTTTTTGCCTCTTTTGGACTCGGCTAGTCTCTCCGTTAATGAGCCGCAGAACGGCAAAAACACTAGCTTCTTGGAGTACTCCTCGGGGTCTTTCTCCGTCCTTGTTTTCGACAAGATGGCTTGCGAAATCTGGCGGTTCTTGTAGCAGTTTTCCTTGAGTACTTTTTGTAAGTGGCTCGGTTCCTTCGGCAGGTTTTCGTAGTCTGAGGCGGCTTTTGCTCGATTCATCAAGGTCCTCAGAACAGAACGTTTTCGCGACGGGTGGTGATAGGTGTTGGCCTGCAGATATCAGTACGTGTGGGTGGGCTTCTGGCTGACACACCCACTTACTATTCGTCGTACGAGGGCATCAAGGAACGGCAAGTCACAATCTGTGTCCACATACATCGAGAACTTGATGTTGTCATGGATATCGTGGCCCAACAATTCTCCCGGCTTTTCACGTCCATAAGAAAAGATAACGAACGTGTCATCGACGTAACGACAAAAGCAACTAAGCCTTGAAGGAACCATCTCCGGGGAAATGTCCTCAAAGTGCTCCACAAACAGGTTGGCTATACCTGGTGCTAACGGGCTCCCCGCTGAAAGACCGTCCGTCTCATTAAAATGTTCTCCATCATACAGAAAACACTATGACGTCAGACTGATTAAATAAATCCACGGCAAGTGGAGCAGATCTCTGCAATCATTTATTAGAACGCGTGAGAATAATGACAACATATCACTACCGATTATAATATCCCCTTCTTCAAGACGTGGGCATTTAATTCGACTTTTGAAGTCGGCCGTATTTTTGATGTGGTGTACACAGTGGGCGACGTGCTGAGTAAGAGAGTGGCACATTTCACGAGTCTGTATGGCGGCGATCCAATGGTGATGACGATGGGACACAGAGGTGTGTTCTTCTTCTGAATCTTCGGAGGCCCGTGCAAGGTAAGTGGTCGAGGTGCACGAGGGAGGATATTATTAATGACATTCTCTACCAGTGAAGGCCTCTCAAGAAGCTCCGGCATTTCATTGTTATTCTGGATGTTGGGTCCCTTGATAATTTTTGTGATGTCTCCTGCTGCAGCATCAAACAAATCATTGCGTCAGAGTCGGCTCGTTCCATAAGGACGAATGCATTGCCCTTGCAGCTGGTGTTACTCTGGCTACATCAATCCATTCCCAACCCAAATCTGAGAGCTGTGGGTAGATGGTCAGTAGCTCGCGACCGTTTGTATCCTTTCTGGTGTGATGTATCCTTTCTCGCAGCAGGGCGAAGCTGGCACGACGAAATTCTCTCTTGGTTGCAGCAGTGTTAAAATGATGGCTCATAAAAACAAAATGTGGAATCATCTTCTCTTCACGGCAGCTTAGCTAGATGGCTAGAGAGGCCTACTGCGAGAAAGAATACGTCACACCAGAAAGAAGATAGAAAAGGCAGCAACTAGTGGGCGTCCATTAGCTTTGGGTTGAGAATGGGATGGTTTAAATGGCTCTGAGCACTATGGGACTTAACTTTTGAGGTCATCAGTCCCCTAGAACTTAGAACTACTTAAATCTAACTAACCTAAGGACATCACACACATCCATGCCCGAGGCAGGATTCGAACCTGCGACCGTAGCGGTCGCGCGGTTCCAGACTGTAGCGCCTAGAACCGCTCGGCCACCCTGGCCGGCAGAATGGGATGATGCAGCCACCGAAGCACAACAAATATCATCACAGAGGACAACCACGGAAAAGCAGAAAGGGAAATTCAGCCGGCATTCACAGCAACAGGATGACGCATAACGGAAATCAGTTTAACATGCCGTTGTTAACATGATAACGAGAAACATCGACGTGGGTGCCGCGTTAACTCGTAAGAAGGGACCTTTTTGCACCATCACCGGGGAGTATCCAGTTTGCTGTTATAATAAATGGTGTGGAAAAAGCGTTTAGCAAGACGCTCAGTGAAAATGCAGAAGAAATTCGTCGAGAAACGATCCGCAGTGTTTCAAAAGCCAAATCACCATTCCCGAACATGACAAGGGCTGAGCGTAATGGTGGCAACGAACTGCGCAACAACCCTCTCCTCGTTGCCTTGCCACCTGACAAGGGGCATGCAGCCGTCATTATAGAACGAGACGACTATGATGCGAAGATTCGGTTGATGCTGGAGGAGGAGACACAAAAAAATTATAAAGGGACCCTACATGCAGAATAGTGTCAACACGTTCTTTGTCTGGTCTTATGGACATGAAGAGCTGGGAGAATGCTTGGACTTTTAGTTACATACTAGTCACAGGTACATTCAGTTCTTAACTATGGCGTTCTTTTTTGGGGCACATATGCACAAATTATGAACACAATTTTCAAATTCGAGAAAAGAGCCATAAGAATAATAACCAAAAATAGTAGTCGAGCTCATTGTAAAGATTTGTTCAAAACACTGGGGATTTTAACTGCTCCGTGCACATCAAAAATAACGTTGGCAATTACTGCACAAAGAGCTCTGTCCATGATCATGGAACAAGAGCTAGACTCAACTTATATTTACCAAGAAGAAAATAAACATAAAGCACAAAACAGATTTTCTGACAAGGAATCAAACTGTACAATAAATTACCAAAAGAGATTAAAGAAATTGCAAAATACACTTATTTAAGAAGGCAGCTAAAAAGTGTCCATTAAACAACACATTTTATACATTGAAGGATTACTTAGATAAAAGAGAGTATGAGTTTGGTAAAAAAACGTTATACAAATAAATAAATAATAGTAATGATTATAAAACGTCCAACATTCCATATAACACCTTCACACTGTGTTTTTTCCTTCTTTTTTTCCTTTTCTAGAAAAACTTACCCCCAAGCTATGCATAGTACAATACTAATACCTCTCCTTCTTTCTGAGCTCAACATCTCACTCATTATACGGAGATGATGACTCAGTTTTTCATGATAGCAAATGGGAAGTTGCGGTACAGAAAATGGAACAGAGATCACCAGTGTGTGTGAGTGTGTTTGTGTACGTAGTGTTATGAAGCAATGTGTGTATAGTGTGTGCAGTGAACGATAGTGAGATACGGGTGAACGGTGTGACATTACATTATTTAATAAGTTACTGGTAAAAGATGTGTTGTATACCAGAAGTAAATCTAATGGTTGTCTCTAACTAGTAGTCTGCAAATGTATGTGTATAACAATTAGCTTATTTTAAATTGGTCTACACTTGTAAATACTTTCACACTTTCTATACACTTGTAAAAAGAGATCTACGAATCAATGAATCTACTGCTACTGCTGCAACATCCATGATAGCATCAAGTTCACGAAGGATGTAGAGCCAGGTGGGACTTACCGTTCCTTGGTGTCCTCGTCCGTCCTAAAGTAATTGGGTGTCTCAGCTGTAGTATTTAAAGGAAGCCCACCCACATTGACCAATATATGGACTCTAGCACCTACCATCATCCGTCGCAGAAACGTTCTGTTGTGAGGACCTTGATGAATAGAGCGGAAGCTTTCTGAGACACTGAAAACCGGCCGAAGAAACTCAGCCACTTACGGAAACTATTCAAGGAAAACGGTTACAACAATTGCCAGATTTCGCAAGTCATCTTTCTGAAAACACGGAAGCAGAAATATCCCGAAGTGTATTTCAAGAAATTAACAGTAACAGGAAAAATTGTGGTATCACCGCCAGACACCACACTTGCTAGGTGGTAGCCTTTAAATCGGCCGCGGTCCGTTAGTATACGTCGGACCCGCGTGTCGCCACTATCAGTGATTGCAGACCGAGCGCCGCCACAAGACAGGTCTAGTCTATAGAGACTCCCTTGCACTCGCCCCAGTTGTACAGCCGACTTTGTTAGCGATGGTTCACTGTCTAGATACGTTCTCATTTGCAGAGACGACAGTTTAGCATAGCCTTCAGCTACGTCATTTGCTACGACTTAGCAAGGCGCCATATTCAGTTGCTATGAATGTATTCTGAACAGATAATATTGTGAATCATGTACCGTCAAGAGCGACGTTCATCATTAATGGATTAAAGTTAAGTATCAAACTAATTATGTCCGCTTTCTGAATTCTAATTCCTTATCATGTTCCAGATCTCACGACAGTATAGTTCTTCCCTCCTCACGCTAGCCTGTGTGAGCTAAAACGCGTGCATTTCGGCCTCCCCTAGTAACACGGTGTTGGCTCTTCTGCCGACACAACAAAAATTACACAGAAAGAGGCAAAAATTCGATTCGGCTTTCAGGGCTCCAACAAAAATTCGACAACTCATGAGACTCGTGAAAGACGATGTAGGCTTTAGAACGGCGGGAGTATATAAAATAACGCGTGGGTGTGGACAGTTTTATGTCGGACTGACTGAGCGATCTATTGAATAGCGCAGTGCGGAACACGAGAGATGCTTTCGCCTTCGGTATCCCGAGAAATAAGCTGTAGCAGAGCATGCGGTAGAAAACGGACATCGTACTGCTTTCTAAGAGACATATATTATTACACAGGCTAACAGTTTCTGGGATAGCATAGTAACAGAAGTGATCAAGTCAAAAATATGTGATAACTCCCTGAGTAATGATGGCGACCTGCGGGTAAGCACTGCTTGGTAAGTTAAAGCGGGAGCGGCAGTCGCGCAACGAAAACATTATCTTTACGGCGGTGGAGTGAGCACAAGTGACGTCACAGAAGGCAGTGCGGCTATATAAGGACGGTAGCAGCAACCCAAAGATGGTCACCACTAGACACTGTCCGGGGACTACTCGGTCAAAAGCTCGTCGATTTCAAACCAATTTACTGCTGGAAGTTCGATAAAATTTTCTTATTAAGCGGTTGACTTTACTGTTGAAACATGTATGTAACGCAGCAGCGATGGCGAGGCATTGTAGCATCTGTGACCAGAGAGTTTGCGCTTGATCGCGCGAGTGTTGCGAGCGGTTCTCAGTCTATCAGTCAGTCGTTGCGAGTCTGTAGCTCTGTCTAGTTGAGAGCAGTACTCTGTCAGTAGTCGTCGCGTGTAGTACGCTAATAGTCGTCATGCAGAGCGGTCGGTCAGTAGTAGCAGCCCAGTGCGGTTGTGTGATGTAGGCGGTCGGCAACACTGGTCAAGATGGTGAACAAGGTATACTGTTAATTAATATAATCATTAGATAATGAAAATTTTATTTATTGTGATTATTGAACAACAAGTCCCCCAATAATAATTTTTATTTCAAAAACACTTTTTTTCAAAAATTTAATTTTTTTATTGAACTAAAGATTTCGTTGCACTTCCCATTTCATTCCACTTCTTTTAAAGAAAATTTTCAGTAAAATCACAGAAAAAAAGAATATTATTATTTGCAATGCAGTTCCTCCAAGCGGTGCGCAACAACAAGAGCAGAAATGTGACATCCATTTATTCTGAGGTAAAATTTTAATTCTGATTGTTTTGCACAGGGCCAAAGACCGATATTTCGGTTTAATTGAATTTTCTTGTCACTGAATGGACTTTAATTTTTTTTATGAAAAACTTATATTTGAGTCAGATTGCGTATTTCACAGTTTTATTGTCATTAGATTTATTTTGTGGGGAGGTTACACTCGGCTCCCATTTGTATTAAATATTGTCATCCATTTCCTTTAAAAATATTGTGGGGAGGTTACACTTGGCGACACCCAGTCCAGGATCGTATTTCGTTGAGAGTCTTTTGAACAACCGTCAGATATCTGCTCTTATTTGCTTAGATATAATTAGGATTTGGCGCAACGCTTTTACTAATCTTGTGACTTTCCTTCTACAGGTCAACGGCAATTTGTTGCTTTGTTGTATTTGTGTGTTGCTTTTGCATTGTGTTTATTTGTTCTGTGAAAAATTTTGACTATTGTAAAAATGCCGCGAAAGACTGTGAATAGTGTATCGCGAGGTATTACGAACGAAATTACCGGCTCAAACGACTTTACCGATAGGACATGTGACACGCAGTGTAATGATGACAATCCTGCGTTCACTAACAATCAGTGCATTCCAACCACTAATGATGACTTTTACCCTGATAATGAACAAACGAACTCAATTGTCTCGTCTGTTAATTTGACGACAATTGATGACGCAGAGCGGTCTATAGTAATGAGCGCTACCCAGCATAACACAACCGGTTTGGAAGATTCAAGTAACATACAGACAAATTTTTCGAATGAAAATGATCAGTGTAGTGAAAGTACGACGGATTTATTTAATTCCGAAATAGGGACTGACAGTGTATGTTTGACTGACAAACCTTTTGGTGAATCTCAGAATAACCAAATGGTTACGGAAAGCGAGACAATTCCAGATCCACCACTAAACAGCACAGAGAATATAAACGCTAGTTTTGACTTGGTACGAATAATGACAAGATTGATACAACAACAAACCGAAAATCTCATACAACTTCTTGATGAACATTTCAAACAACAGAATGAAAGTTTCGACAACCATTATAAACAACCTTGCGAAACGATTGATGAAAGTCTCAAACTGACGAACGAAAAACAAGACAACCTTAACGAACAGAACAAACAAGTCAGTGAACGGATTACAGCTGTTAGCGTGCCCCGTCACGATAAGAAAGAACAATTACGTGAGGATACTGAGGCTTGTGCTAAAAACAGTAATAAAGAAGTTGGCACTGTTGCACAAGAATTAAGTAGCACACGTGTAGACACAACAGAATCACATAAAGACGGGATTATTGCAGTCACCGAACAATGTTCAGCAAACGAAACACAGATACACGAAATTAATGCAATCACTGAACAATGCCCTAAAAACGAAGTACAGATTCGCGACGAAATTAATTTAGAGTCAGTGGAAGTTTCACACACTCCGAATACGGAAGATGACGAGAAATTTGCACTACAGATCAACCAAATTGACGAAAGTATTAAAGTAACAGAATTAACAATTATTTCAGTCACCAATACGTCACAGAACCCGCCACGTTGCGAACATTTGTCTGACTTACGCAGCGTCTATAATGTGAGCAATTTACAGAGACTACGAGACGTAAAATCCGAAAAGCCACGCGACTTAAAATCTGAAAAGCTACGCAACTTGAAATACGAAATGACACAGACGAACAGATTCACACACAAACCTGAACGTGTTATCAAACTGAGTGACGAGAACGTAGATTTCGAGCAATTTGCATTTGTAAGAAAATCTAAAGAACTTAATAAGGACAGCGTACAGGTACACGCTTTGCACTGTATACGACAATTTATCTTTGTACATTCACCGCTATTACCTGTAATGCAGAAACTAGCTTTGAACCAGATGCGACAATTTATTTTTGTATTTACAACAGCATTGCCTATAATGAAGAAACTAGAATTAGCATGCAAACAGCAATTTATTTCTGAATTTGTACCGCCATTGTCTATAACACAAAAGCTAAAAATTATTTGCAGTGCGTAATAGACCTCAGGGGATTCATTACGCTTTAATGAATATGTGCCGTAGCGAGCATAGGGCCCCGAGCTGTAGTAGTGCTGTTTCATCTTTAGTTTTCTGCACTGCTGCCTTTTCTTCTACTATCCTTTATATCTATCAAAACTGCTCTTTAACTATTGCTCTACCTAGTATTAAGAAACATGTAATGAAAACCGGATATGACAAATCTTTTACCGAATGTGACAATTTTCATTAGGCACTCCAGAATCACGAGAACTTAAATAACAGATAAAATCGTAATCATCAGTATGTGTAAAATTAACAGCAAACGCATTTTTTGGTAACAATAGACCTTTTCACCACAACAGCATGAAAGTAAGCCGCTTAGCATACCTAACCAACAATGCAGTCTACAAGGTCAACCAAACCTTAATGTTTCGCCGCGTGCACGTATAGTCCCAGCTCCAACAAATAGTAACGCATGGCAGCAAAGAAATAACTACGTACAGACAACACACCATTTCAATTCCTATCGCAATGCGCCGTATAGAAATTACTATCATGACAGACGTAAAAATAACGAGCACAATTTTCAGCGTACATCTAATAACAGTCGATCTTATTAGCAGCAACAACATCAGCAACAACAAATAATCATGAATAAAACAGACAATAGGTGTCATCGATAGCGTAATACGTCAGTAAGAAATAACAGAGCAGTTCAAATAGTCGAAATGCCACAGCATCCTCCCGTAAATAATAACACGTACGATAGATTTTAACCAGATACAGCACAGATTGCATATTACAGTAACGCAAACATTACTTTTGACAAGCAGAATTTTGCTCACGAGAATGTTATTTGAAACATGCTCTGTTGAATGCACCACTTTTATCGCACCCAGATCTTACTAGAAATTTTTCCGTTGCCACCGACAGTTCCAACACCGCTTTAGGCGTACATATTTTCCAGGAAATTGAAGAAGATGGCTCTACAGTAATTAAAAACATCGCATTTGCAAGTCGCATTCTGTCACCTGCTGAGCGAAATTATTCCGTTACAGAACTGGAAACATTATGTGTTGTATGGGCTTTCACGAGATTTAGGCACTTTCTTTATGGCAGACATACCACTGTTTACACAGATCACAGAGCGATACAATTTTTACTTTCAGCTAAATTTACTCACGACAGATTAAGCAGATGGAAACTGTATTTACAGGAATTTAATTTTACAATAGTTCACATTCCCGGCACGCAAAATGTTATTGCAGACGCACTATCGCGTTCTCTCGGCAACAATCAGCAAGACGTAGCAACCAACTTCTGCAAAACAAATTTCAGTGTCATGTACATTCAACAAGTTGCATTTGAAAACTTTATTTCATCGTCATTACAGGACATAGCACAAGAACAAAACAAAGACAATGTATGGAAAGAAATTAAACACCTTTGGCTAGATAAGAATAATGTTACGATTAGGAACCACTACACTGTGCGCAATGACATTCTGTTTCGCCGCTCTCATCCTGACAGCAACATTTGGTTATTATGCATTCCTGACGAACTGGTTAACAAATTAATTTGGTACACTCATTTAAGTTACGCACATTACGGAGCACGAAAATGTTTTCTTATACTGAGACAGAACTGTTATTTTTCTAACATGGAGAAACGTATACGACGAGTTTTAGCGTCTTGTAAAATTTGCCAGAAAGCTAAATCAGACACCACTTCACATATTCCACCATTATATCCCATTATACCTGTTAAATTAAGACATATGGCCGCTGTAGATATTTTTGGTCCGATTCCCAGAACTAACAGAGGTTTTTGCTGCATATTTGTCGCTGTTGAGCTCACTTCAAAATTTGTTACTTTCACTCCATTACGCAAAGCTACTGCTAAAACTGTTTCGAAAGCATTTGTAAAACATTTTCTATCTCATGTAGGGCATGTAATGAAAGTAATTTCTGACAATGGATCTCAATTTCGTAGTAGCGTATGGACACGCATGTTACGAGCCAGAAACATTTCTCCGATCTATATATCCAAGTACCACGCTTCTTCGAACCCCTGTGAACGATTAATGAAAGAAATTGGTAAGCTGTGCCGAATATACTGCCACAAAAGACATATTGATTGGGATACATACATACTCTCATTCCAAGATGTAATTAATTCCATACCAAATGAATCCACTATGCTATCTCCGTCGGTTATACTGAAAAATGCTGAACCACCTAACAAAATTAAAGAATTAATAACATTTCCTACATCTCGTCGATTACGACACCACGAAATAATTGACATTGCGCTGAACAACATCAAACGTGCCGCAGAGCGCCGGAGAAGACAGCAAAAACAGGTTTGTACACACCGCGTCTTTCACGTTGGACAGAAGATACTAGTACGTACACACTATTTATCCAGCAAATTAAAAGGTAAGTGCAGTAAATTTGAACTTCTATACGCAGGTCCATATCGGATTCGCAGCATCCCTCACCCCAATGTTGTACACGTCGAAACTTTGAGAACCAGAAAATCGAAAGGCAATCACCATATCTCAAACATTAAACCGTTTATTGAGTGAAACCACTGTATGATTCAACACACTATGATGCCATTTACTAATGCAATTATTTCACCTGACTAATTACTGATGATTATCGTATTTTTTTTCTTGGCAAGTGCCCGGCAAGGTAAGGTTAGCAGGTCGCTCTTCTTGTCGTTACACATCAGACCGTGCATATTTTTTCACACTTACGTATTTTATGACTACTTATGCAATGTTAGCTAATGACATGTTAATTTCATTACATTTTTTTTCATTAAAGTCTTTAATTCTCGCCTCTATTAACTACACTACATACGAGCTGAACACAACGAACGTCACATTTGTCTTTTTATGTACGATTGTATTCCAGTTTTGTTAGTATGCACTGTGAAATAGTTAGGATATAACACACACCAGTTGACTTTGACATTTTTTGCTTTATGACATCTCAAGATCGTGACTGTTTTACATTTTTTGCTGCTGCATTGTATTATTCTGTGTACATTTTTGCATCTGAACACTGTCAATGTCTTTGACACATTACGTTTTCTGTCATGTTATGCTGTATGCTTAATTGCGTCACCATTAACCAGTCATTATTTAGTGGGTATATGATTTAAATGCAAGACATTAATCTTTGTTCATCAATTTCAGAAAGAATAATGCGTGTAAGAGATAAATTCAACAGAAATGGGAATTTCACCTACGGAATAAACGAAAGGAGATGCAATAACTTTATGAGGAAGAGTAAATGGATCAGGATTGGCAGGCATTAACAAGAATATACAATACTCATCACAGAATAGCAGTCTTAACTAATTTTTTCTTTCAGAATACAAGGTGATTGATGGAGGCTGTCAGACTGAACTACACATCTTAGTTTTAGTGATGAAATATGCTAGAGATAAGGAATAGTTATATAATGAGTAATGAAGTGATTTTTTGCAGATGATAATGAATGCTGATGAATAATGATGAAGGATATGGTATTATGTATAATGAAGTTTTTCTTTACAGGTGATGATAATAGTGAAGTTACGATGATATGGATAATGAAGTTTTCTTTACAGATGAGGATAATGTTGAAGTTATGTATTTATGCTACGTAGTTATTTAAGTATCTGTTGCAGTTTGCTTTGACAGCAGGTGTTATATTGCATAGTAGGATGACAGAAAGTTTTGGAAAGGACAGCTATGGAACACATTTTATACACATTTCACTACCTGTTAATTCGAAGTTCACTACTTTTCAGCATAGTGTGCGTTTCTTCTTTCAGGTCAATAATCCATTTTGTATATTTTTCCAGGAGAAGCTTTTCATGATACTTACTAAACCTGTTAGTTATTATACCTGTTCTAGTACTTGCATTTTTATTTTTTACCCATTTGTGTTTATCATTTATGAATGTGATCACATATACTGCCTTGTTGCATAACCTTGCTACAGCTGACTCATGACGAATGACGTTACCTATCCTCATTTGCAGCAATAGGTCAAAAGCAAATAGTGTTATGTCTGAGCAATTAATTATCGATCCCAACGCAATGCATTGCTAACAAAAAAAATGTATTACCAGTCCCAAATAGTGATACCAGTTTGAGAAAATTCTGAATAATACTGATTAGCTCTGAATAGTATGTCACTTGAGTAATGACTTCTTAATGAGACAAAAAAAAGTATATATTTAAAATAATGCTTTGTCACTAGTTAATAACTGCCACTGTTTATTGTAATGAGACTACTTATAATGCCTATGATTATTAATGCTATGACTAATTAACTGATTTTAATAATGATTTTGTAATGATCTGAATACTACTGAAGGAGAAACACTGTTTATTGTAATGAGACTACTTATAATGCCTGTGATTATTAATGCTTTGATTGTAATTAACTGATTTTTAATAATGACTTCGTAATGATCTGAGTAATACTGAATGATGAACTATGTTTTATTCCATTCAATACTTGCTGGCCACTGAGTGCCAATAATTAATGTCGCTCGATGAATTGTTATTAATTATGCCATTAATTAGCTCTTGTTTTCCATGTTGAGTTTTCATGTTTTGGTTAATGGCCAATGAGTGCCAATAATTTGTATCACTCAATGTATCATGTTAATGCTAGGCCAATAATTGACTCTCCTTTTCAACTAAGACTTCTGATGAACATTATTCTGTCATACTAAATATACTTTGTAACTGGCCAAGGACCGCCACTGTTTATTGTAATACGATTACCCATGATGCCAGCTAGTGATTCTTAATAGATTGGAATGATACATAATTAATTAACTATGGTACTGTTTAATAATGCTTTGTAATTAGGAAAAGGCTAATAATTAATACTATTAGAATGACAAATGATTAATTAACTGTAATTAGGAGAAGACTAATAATTCTTACTATTGGAATGACAAATGATTAATTAACGACAAATGATTAATTAAATGTAATTAGACAAATGATTAATTAACGACAAATGATTAATTAACTGTAATTAGACAAACGATTAATTAACTGTAATTAGGAAAAGGCTAATGATTATTATTGGAATGACAAATGATTAATTAACTGTAATTAGGAGAAGGTTAATGATTCTTAATTACACTCTGTAACTGAAAAGAATGCGATTATTTAATAATGCTTTGTAACCAGGAAAAGAAGGCTACTGATTCCATGTAAAACAATTAATGAACATTTTTCTGTAATACTACATACTTGGTACAGAAATGTTTAATAACTGGGCTATGAATGCCACAAACTAATTAAGTCTCTAATTGTCAATATTATGTGACTTGATGTCCTTCACCTCATAAGCTGACTACCCTGAATTATTGCAATGTCCATTTGTCCTGTTTATCCTAGTGATCATGGAGCACTATATTTGGTTTTGCACTAATTCTACGTTGGTGCGCCTTGTAAGAGCGTGGTGTTGACACGACATGCTGTCCACCACCGTGAGCGATGAAGACGTTATTATGGTCGCACTGTTTGGTGTACCTAATGTACTGCCAAAATGAAAACATGGAACATTACTACGACAGTTCAGTGTCTTGGCTACACTGATAAATTCTGATGGGAAAAGAACTTCAAATTGTGTCACTTGGTGTTGTACTTCTGTGGAAAGATATGGACTTTCAGAACAGCTGTGTGCAATCTAAAGTGCTACAACCATGATGCAATCCTTCCCTTTCCTATCCTAATTCTTGTCACATAAGGAAAATAATTTTTTTTTGGTTAACAGCATTTATGTTCGTAGGTTATACATTTTTTTTTTTTCCTCGATTCACTGAACTCCAGTGTGAGTACACTTATGTCACTGGTCGACATGATGTTTTGCCATTATGTTTATTTATTGCAAAAATGCTAAAGACATTTTTTTTTCGATTTGTTCTCAAGTACAGTATGTGCACTCTTGTCTTTTATACTGTGTATACATTTTTTATTTTTAATGATATGTTCTGAACTACAGTGCATGTGCACTTATGTTAGGTGTTAATATGTTTTCTACTGAACTTCAGTGCCTGTGCACTTTTCTCATTTTTCAATATGATTTGTACTATTCTGTATATTCAATACTTAATTGCGTATGCACTTATGTCATTTGTTACTAATTGTATATACATTTCATCATTTACTGATATGTTCTCAACTGCAGTGCATGTGCACACATGTCACTTGTCAACATAATATTTTTTGCCAGTCTGTTTATTTGTTCTGAATATGCTAAAGAATTTTCAGTGCCTGTGCACTTTGTTATCTGTCAAATAATTTGTATATACTTTTCTGATTTGCTACTATGTTTTGTACTCACATTTTGTCTTTGTCTGATATATTTTGTACTTAGTGCGTGTGCACAACATTTACTTTATGTACTACATCTAAATATTCTGTAAATTGTAGAGGTTTATTAATTAGGAAAAAAATTTTGCCGCAATTGGCAAGTCCAAATGACTCACCATCGCTGCCAAATTTTTGCCCCCACAGTGGAGGGTTATGAAACATGTATGTAACGCAGCAGCGATGGCGAGGCATTGTAGCATCTGTGACCAGAGAGTTTGCGCTTGACCGCGCGAGTGTTGCGAGCGGTTCTCAGTCTATCAGTCAGTCGTTGCGAGTCTGTAGCTCTGTCTAGTTGAGAGCAGTACTCTGTCAGTAGTCGTCGCGTGCAGTACGCTAATAGTCGTCATGCAGAGCGGTCGGTCAGTAGTAGCAGCCCAGTGCGGTTGTGTGATGTAGGCGGTCGGCAACACTGGTCAAGATGGTGAACAAGGTATACTGTTAATTAATATAATCATTAGATAATGAAAATTTTATTTATTGTGATTATTGAACAACAAGTCCCCCAATAATAATTTTTATTTCAAAAACACTTTTTTTCAAAAATTTAATTTTTTTATTGAACTAAAGATTTCGTTGCACTTCCCATTTCATTCCACTTCTTTTAAAGAAAATTTTCAGTAAAATCACAGAAAAAAAGAATATTATTATTTGCAATGCAGTTCCTCCAAGCGGTGCGCAACAACAAGAGCAGAAATGTGACATCCATTTATTCTGAGGTAAAATTTTAATTCTGATTGTTTTGCACAGGGCCAAAGACCGATATTTCGGTTTAATTGAATTTTCTTGTCACTGAATGGACTTTAATTTTTTTTATGAAAAACTTATATTTGAGTCAGATTGCGTATTTCACAGTTTTATTGTCATTAGATTTATTTTGTGGGGAGGTTACACTCGGCTCCCATTTGTATTAAATATTGTCATCCATTTCCTTTAAAAATATTGTGGGGAGGTTACACTGTTTGGGCACCAAAGTAGTTGAGGATGGCTGAAGAAGAGAGGATATAAAACAGAAGCGCGAAATAGCAAGCGTTCCTCAAAAAGAGAAATTTGTTAACATAGAATATGGGGTATTTGTGTGGAGTGTATCTCTGTACGGGGAACGTGGCTAATAAACAGTCCAGACAAGAAGAGAATAGAGGCTTTTGAAACGTGGCACCACAGAATAATGCTGAAAATTAGATGGATAGATCGAATAACAAATAAGGAGGTACTGAATCAGTCTGGGAAAAAACAAAATTTGTGCACACTTCGACTAAAAGAAGGCATCGGCTGATTGGATGATAGGTCACTTCTTGATGGATCAAGAAACCGTCAGTCTGGTAACGCAAGGAAGTCTGTGTGTGTGTGTGTGTGTGTGTGTGTGTGTGTGTGTGTGTGTGTATGTGTGTGTGTGTGTGAGTGTATATATATATATGTGTGTGTGTGTGTGTGTGTGTGTATTGGGGGGTGGGGGGAGGGTTAGTTGGACAGGAGTAATTTTAGAGTGGGACCAAAGCTTGACTACACTAAAGTCTCAAATCGATGTCGGTTTCAGTAGTTATGCAGAGAAGAAGAGGCTAACAAAGAATAGACCAACATGGAGAGCAGCATTAAACCAGACTTACCACCAAAGAAAACAACATCAGCAGTCAGCTTCTTGTGGTTCTCTGGCAATCAATCGAGGACCATGGGACAGCGCCCGGGCATGAAGTAACTGAATAATGATAATCAAAACCAAAACTGTATTGTAATCCAAAGTCATGTATTCAAAACATGTTGCAACTTTCGATTCCAAAAAAAGTTGTCTTCAGGCCCTAAGCTGAATCTGCTCTCAACGTACGGACCGCAGTGACAAAGACCAATGGAGTTTTCAAAAGAAAACGGTACAAATTATTAACAATGTACGTCAGCACGTGCAGCGGGGCCAAAATAAGCTCCATACGGTATATTCATGGTCGTAGGCCCTGTTCGCACTGGAATACGTTAGTCGATAAGTGTGTGAGATACTCTGCAACCCGACATGTGTAAATAAATGGGGTCATTCAGCCTGGGATACTTCAGTACCGGCGTCCCAGAGCCGTCGCGATTTTGATATCGCGCGATACAGTCCCTCAGTTCCATTCGTACCATTGGTGCCAAGTGAGGTGGCGTAATGGTTAGCACACTAGACTCGCATTCGGGAGGGCGGTGGTTCAAACCCGCATCCGGCCATCCTGATTTAGATTTTCCGCGATTTCCCTAAATCGCACCTTTCAAACGGCACGGGCAATTTCCTTCTTCATTCTTGACACAATCCGAAATTGAGCTCCGTCTCTAATGACATCGATGTCGATGGGACGTTAATCTTCCTTCCTTCCTTCTTCCGTACCACTGGGTTGTGCAATGTGAACAAATGTTTAATTTGAAATTAGTGGCGAAAGTGGAGTAACATCCGGAACTATACAACTGCAAAAACCGTTCAAATGGCTCGGAGCATTATGGGACTTAACTTCTGAGGTAATCAGTCCCCTAGAACTTAAAACTGTTTAAACCTAACTACCCGCGGTCGAGGGGTAGCGTCTTTGATTCATAATCGAAACGTCTTCGGTCCCGGGTTCGATCCCCGCCACTGCCTAAATTTTGATAAATAATCAGCATTGGCGGCCGAAGACTTCCGGCATAAGAAGTCAGCCTCATTCTGCCAACGGCCTTGTCAAAGAGGGCGGAGGAGCGGATAGAGGTTCAGGGTACTCTCTTGTCCTAAGGGTGGGAAATTGCCCCTAAAGGCGGAAGAATCAGCAATGATCAACGACATGAGGATGCAGAAGGCAATGGAAACCACTGCATTAAAGACACGTAACGTGTATCCACAGGACATGTGGCCTGTAATTCAAGAAGTGTCATGATGACTTCCCCATTGGCAAAAGATTCCGGAATAGTCCCCCATTCGGATCTCCGGGAGGGGACTGCCAAGGGGGAGGTTACCATGAGAAAAAGATTGAATAATCAACGAAAGGATAACGTTCTACGAGTCGGGGTGTGGAATGTCAGAAGCTTGAACTGAAACTAGAAAATCTGAAAAGGGAAATGCAAAGGCTCAATCTAGACATAGTAGGGGTCAGTGAAGTGAAGTGGAAGGAAGACAAGGATTTCTGGTCAGATGAGTATCTGGTAATATCAACAGTAGCAAAAAATGGTATAACAGGTGTAGGATTCGTTATGAATAGGAAGGTAGGGCAGAGGGTGTGTTACTGTGAACAGTTCAGTGACCGGGTTGTTCTAATCAGAATCGACAGCAGACCAACACCGACAACGATAGTTCAGGTATACATGCCGACGTCGCAAGCTGAAGATGAGCAGATAGGGAAAGTGTATGAGGATATTGAAAGGGTAATGCAGTATGTAAAGGGGGACGAAAATCTAATAGTCATGGGCGACTGGAATGCAGTTGTAGGGGAAGGAGTAGAAGAAAAGTTTGCAGGAGAGTATGGGCTTGGGAGAGGGAATGAAAGAGGAGAAAGACTAACTGAGTTCTGTAACAAGTTTCAGCTAGTAATAGCGAATACCCTGTTCAAGAATCACAAGCGGAGGAGGTATACTTGGAAAAGGCCGGGAGATACGGGAAGATTTCAATTAGATTACATCATGGTCAGACAGAGATTCCGAAATCAGATACTGGAGTGTAAGGCGTACCCAGGAGCAGATATAGACTCAGATCACAATATAGTAGTGATGAAGAGTAGGCTGAAGTTCAAGACATTAGTCAGGAAGAATCAATACGCAAAGAAGTGGGATACGGAAGTACTAAGGAATGACGAGATACGTTTGAAGTTCTCTAACGCTATAGATACAGCAATAAGGAATAGCGCAGTAGGCAGTACAACTGAAGAGGAATGGACATCTCTAAAAAGGGCCATCACAGAAGTTGGGAAGGAAAACATAAGTAGAAAGAAGGTAGCTGCGAAGAAACCATGGGTGACAGAAGAAATACTTCAGTTGATTGATGAAAGGAGGAAGTACAAACATGTTCCGGGAAAATCAGGAATACAGAAATACAAGTCGCTGAGGAATGAAATAAATAGGAAGTGCAGGGAAGCTAAGACGAAATGGCTGCAGGAAAAATGTGACGACATCGAAAAAGATATGATTGTCGGAAGGACAGACTCAGCATACAGGAAAGTCAAAACAACCTTTGATGACATTAAAAGCAACAGTGGTAAAAAAAGAGTGCAACGGGAATTCCACCGAACGCAGAGGAGAGAGCAGATAGGTGGAAAGAATACATTGAAAGCCTCTATGAGGGTGAAGATTTGTCTGATGTGATAGAAGAAGAAACAAGAGTCGATTTAGAAGGGATAGGGGATTCAGTATTAGAATCGGAATTTAAAAGAACTTTGGAGGACTTACGGTCAAATAAGGCAGAAGGGATAGATAACATTCCATCAGAATTTCTAAAATCATTGGGGGAAGTGGCAACAAAACGACTATTCACGTTGGTGTGTAGAATATATGAGTCTGGCGATATACCATCTGACTTTCGGAAAAGCATCATCCACACAATTCCGAAGACGACAAGAGCTGACAAGTGCGAGAATTATCGCACAATCAGCTTAAAAGCTCATGCGTCGAAGCTGCTTACAAGAATAATATCCAGAAGAATGGAAAAGAAAATTGAGAATGCGCTAGGTGACGATCGGTTTGGCTTTAGGAAAAGTAAAGGGACGAGAGAGGCAATTCTGACGTTACGGCTAATAATGGAAGCAAGGCTAAAGAAAAATCAAGACACTTTCATAGGATTCGTCGACCTGGAAAAAGCGTTCGACAATATAAAATGGTGTAAGCTGTTCGAGATTCTGGAAAAAGTAGGGGTAAGCTATAGGGAGAGACGGGTCATATACAATATGTACAACAACCAAGAGGGAATAATAAGAGTGGACGATCAAGAACGAAGTGCTTGTATTAAGAAGGGTGTAAGACAAGGCTGTAGCCTTTCGCCCCTACTCTTCAATCTGTACATCGAGGAAGCAATGATGGAAATAAAAGAAAGGTTCAGGAGTGGAATTAAAATACAAGGTGAAAGGATATCTATGGTACGATTCGCTGATGACATTGCTATCCTGAGTAAAAGTGAAGAAGAATTAAATGATCTGCTGAACGGAATGAACAGTCTAATGAGTACACAGTATGGTTTGAGAGTAAATCGGAGAAAGACGAAGGTAATGAGAAGTAGTAGAAATGAGAACAGCGAGAAAGTTAACATCAGGATTGACGGTCACGAAGTCAATGAAGTCAAGGAATTCTGCTACCTAGGCAGTAAAAGAACCAATGACGGACGGAGCAAGGACGACATCAAAAGCAGACTCGCTATGGCAAAAAAGTCATTTCTGGCCAAGAGAAGTCTACCAATATCAAATACCGGCCTTAATTTGTGGAAGAAATATCTGAGGATGTACGTCTGGAGTACAGCATTGTATGGTAGTGAACCATGGACTGTGGGAAAACCGGAACAGAAGAGAATCGAAGCATTTGAGATGTGGTGCTATAGACGAATGTTGAAAATTAGGTGGAGTGATAAGGTAAGGAATGAGGAGGTTCTATGCAGAATCGGAGAGGAAAGGAATATGTGGAAAACACTGATAAGGAGAAGGGACAGGATGATAGGACATCTGCTAAGACATGAGGGAATGAGTTCCATGGTACTAGAGGGAGCTGTAGAGGGCAAAAACTGTAGAGGAAGACAGAGATTGGAATACGTCAAGCAAATAATTGAGGACGTAGGTTGCAAGTGCTACTCTGAGATGAAGAGGTTAGCACAGGAAAGGAATTCGTGGCGGGCCGCATCAAACCAGTCAGTAGACAAAAAAAAAAAAAAACAACAAAAAAAAACCTTAGGACATCACACACATACATACCCGAGGCAGGATTCAAACCTGCGACCGTAGGAGTCGCGCGGTTCCAGACTGTAGAGCCTAGAACCGCTCGGCCACTCCATAAAATTGCAAATGAAAAGAGTATTCAAGGTAGGAGGTGATAGAGAGCATGGCACGAAGTAGGCAAGGAGGTTAATCCATAGCATGGCACGGTGGAGCCAAGGAAGTTAATATACCAAGTGTGTTCATTAACAATAATTAAAATTTTAACATAAATATGTCCGACTCACAATACCTTAAGATCCATTTTGCCAATCAGGAGGTCCCATACTCCAAAGAGCGTAGGGGACAATGCGGGAGACCCTCACCGCCGACTGAACGTGGTCCTAGCGGAGGTGGTTTGCCATTGCCTTCCTCCGACCGTGATGGGGATGACTGATGATGATGATGACACAACAACACCCAATCATTTCGAGGCAGGGAAAATCCCTGACCCCTCCGGGAATCGAACCCGGGACCTCGTGCGGGACAAGCGAGAACTCTACCGCAAGAGCACGAGCTACGGACATTTGACTAAGAAATCAAAGAGTTATTAACACCCACTACACAATACCTTGAATAAATAGATAACTGAACGTTTTTAACTAAGTAATCATACGTAAATAAAAACGTACGGGAATTCATTTACAAGCTTTACATAAATAAACATTATAAATAATTTTTTTAAACAAACACAGTTATATAGATCCTGATTATTGTTGATGCAGTTCTTCCACTGCCGTAGGAGGGAAGCACGAGGTGTCAGAAAGTAGCTGGCTACATAATTTCTTACTTCATGAACGGTTGAATGAGTATGGAGTGCAATGCCTGTCCGTGGTTTTATTCAGATGGTTGGCGTTACGGAGTTATTGCAGTACTTTCATGTTTTCTAACGAATTTATGCGAAATACCCTCTGATTTAATTGCGTCAGCAACTCTTTCTGTAGTTCGAGAACAAATAGGAAAGCTCAGGACTTGGTACTTCTGTATCATCATTTCAAATCCATATTCCATAGATTTTTGTGCTCTTCTTATTCTATAATTATAAATTCTCTTCCCATTATCAGGTGGTCTTTGTGGGTACGGTCTAATCAAGTAGCGTGATAATGGAAACACTTCATCTCATACAAAGTAATTAGGAAAATCAGTTTGATCATCTGGTAATCTCGAAGGCAATGACAAGTTTAATATTCCATTTTTAGCCCCGTGTTTGGTTGCTCAAGCACGAAATATCCCTCCATCACTGTTCCTACCTGTGTAAATAGTTTCAATGGTAAGGAATAA
Source organism: Schistocerca piceifrons (assembly GCF_021461385.2). Lineage (NCBI taxonomy): Eukaryota > Metazoa > Arthropoda > Insecta > Orthoptera > Acrididae > Schistocerca > Schistocerca piceifrons. The sequence goes on along the minus strand of NC_060139.1, from coordinate 1,018,774,165 downwards.
ACCATCAGCATCACTGCTTGCCAATAATACTATGGAGTAGTACTGTTTATAAGTGGAGTTAGCTGAGCCCGTCCCAAGTAATTTTTCAACGTAGGTATGTTTCACGTCCAATGCGCCCGAGGAATTAGGTAAATAGCCAAAGCGAAAAAAAAAGACGTTGAGATATCTTTGTTCACTTCCCTTCGTTTGGTATAGGCAGGTGAGGTTGGATTCAGCTCTTCCCAAGTGATTGTGGTAGTTTCACGGACAATGTATGTAGTTGTACTGTGCCCTCTAGCAAAATACACTGACAGCGACGCAAAACTACATCCCGTTGCCACGAACCGGCAAGAGATAACACAGTTGTACTACACTAACATCCGTACCATAATTACGTGTGTGTATGTTTGTATTTGATAACACATCTGAAATGTACATGGTTAATTATTATGTTTCCAGAATGAGATTTTCACTCCGCAGTGGAGTGTGAGCTGATATGAAACTTCCTGGCAGATTAAAACTGTGTGGCGGACCGAGACTCGAACTCGGGACCTTTGCCTTTCGCGGGCAAGTGCTCTACCAACTGAGCTACTCAAGCACGACTCACGCCCCCTCCTCACAGCTTTACTTCTGCCAGTACCTCGTCTTCTACCTTCCAAACTTAACACAAGCTCTCCTGCGAGCCTTGCTATATCCTTTCTTTCAGGAGTGCTAGTTCTGCAAGGTTCGCAGGAGAGCTTCTGTTAAGTTTGGATGGTAGGAGACGAGATACTGGCAGAAGTAAAGCTGTGAGTACCGGCCGTGAGTCGTGCTTGGGTAGCTCAGTTGGTAGAGCACTTGCCCGCGAAAGGCAAAGGTGCCGAGTTCGAGTCTCGGTCCGGCACACAGTTTTAATCTGCCAGGAAGTTTCAATTATTATGTTACTTATCCATAACACATTTTTCGTGCAGCGAACGTGCGCAAGGAGGAGTGGTGAAATCTACGATCCGTATTTGTACGCCATCTGAAGCCCCTGACCAGTGGTTCCCGTAAAAGTAAGAAACCGTGTTATTTGTCAGGCGTGATGAAGTTCACTCTTCCGTTTATCAGAATGAAGCTACACATGACGGAAATTTGTCGGAGGAAGCAGAAATTACACATACTGTGTCGCAGCACTTGTGTGAATTATCTCACAAAGAATATCTGGCAGAGGAGAAAGAATATATCTCCACGCCCATATCGTTCCCGCTGCCGCCGCCACCACGACCACCTCTACCACCATCACTACCACCACCACCACCAACAACAACAACAACAACAACTTCGCTACCGCAGCAAGACGTGCTCCATGTCCATGAATCAGACAGCCCGCGACGACTTAAAGAAAACAGTAGTCTCTCACAGATGTGGATAAATCATTCAAAGAATATCTTGATACCAAAGAAAGGACGCTTGCTACTACGGCCAGCGATTCCAAACCCAAAAGAAATATTCTTCTCGGTTTTCATCCAGAAATGAAACAAAGGACAGACAATCGTAGAGTCCTGCAAGCAGTTGACGACGTAATATATTGCGACCAACCCGAAGCACACAGCCGACAGGCTCTTACGGAGGCATCCACGTATTCTACGCAGAGACAAGTGGAAGCCAAATGTCAGTGGAGGAGGATAAGGAACAGGACTCTTCAGTATATTACGAAGTTGTGTGTGACATTTTACATTCCACCGATACCACCGCGGAATTTGTTCTTGCAGAAGCACTAGCTAAATAATCCCTATGTTTCGTTCAGTCTGTACATAATTTTTACACTGATCATTAAATTAATATTTTGTTTTCTTTAATGAAAATATACATCTGCATTGTTCGTTCTTGTGCAAAACTTAAATTCAAAATATCGCTAGTATGTCGCCCATCAGGGCTCATGCCCCCATGTTAGTGTCAGTGTAATGAATGTAAAGAGTAACCGTCCGCGTTAGTTCTAGGTAAGTTTCCTTTTCCATCCGGTAGAACATGAGGAATTTGGTAGAGGAGGAAGAAAATATCTCCATGCCCAAACCGCCGCCACCTGCTGTTCTTTTGCAGCAACTTGTTCAAATGTGTGTGAAATCCTATGGGACTTAACTGCTAAGGTTATCAGTCCCTAAGCTTACAAACTACTGAACCTAAATTATCCTAAGGGCAAACACACACACTCATGCCCGAGGGAAGACTCGAACCTCCGACGGGACCAGCCAGCAACTTATAACCTACAACTTATACTATTCTCAATTTAAAGTTGAACCCAGAATTTCTTCACTTTTATCCTACTCTACCGGCGGTAATAATAACACTGTATTATACACTGGAGCGCCAATGAAAATGGTATAGGCATGCGTGTTCAAATACAGATGTATGTAAACAGGCAGGAAACGGTGCTGCGGTCGGCAACGCCTATATAAGACAATTAGTGTCTCTCGCAGTTGTTAGATTGGCAACTGCAGCTACAATGGCTGGTTACCAAGATTTAATTGAGTTTGAACGTGGTGTTGGCGTACGGGGGATGGGACACAGCATTTCTGAGGTAGCGATGAAGTGGGGATTTTCCAATATGACCATTTCACGAGAGTACAGTGAATATCAGGAATCTGGTAAAACATCAAAATCCGACATCGCTGCTGCCGGAAAAACATCCTGCAAGAACGGGACCAACGACGAACGTGACAGAAGTGCAACCCTTCCGCAAATTTCTGCAGGTTTCAATGCTGGACCATCAAGTGTCAGCTTGCGAACCATTCAACGAAACATAATGGTTATGGTCTTTCGGAACCGAAGACCCATTCGTGTACCCTTGATGACTTCACGACACAGAGGTTTACACCTCGCCTGGGCCCGTCAACACCGAAATTGGACTGTTGATGGCTGGAAACATATTGACTGGTCGGACGAATCTCGTTTCAAATTGTATCGAGCCGATGGACGTTACGGGTATGGAGACAAACTCATTAATCCATGAACCCTTCATGTCAGCAGCGGACTGTTCAAGTTGGTGGAGGCTCTGTAATGGTGTGGGGCAAGTGCAGCTGGATAATGTGGCACAGCTAGTATGTCTAATATGATTCTGACAGGTGACTCGTACGTAAGCATCCTGCCTGATCACCTGCAACCATTCAAGCCCATTGTGCCTTCCGACGGACTTGTGCAATTCCAGCAGGACAATGCGACACCCCACACGTCCAGAATTGCTACAGAGTGGCTTCAGGAACAATCTTCTGAGTTTAAACACTTCCACTGGCCACCAAACTCCCCAGACATGAGCATTACTGAGCATATGTGGGATGCCTTACAACGTGCTGTTCAGAAGAGATTTCCACCCCCTCCCACTCTTAGGGATTTATGGACAGCCCTGCGGGATTCATGGTCTCAGTTCTCTGCAGCACTATTTCAGACATTAGTCGAGTCAATGCCACGACGTGTTACAGCACTTCTGCGTACTGGAGGGGCCCTACACTATATTAGGCGGGTGTACCATCTTCTTTGGCTCTTCAGTATAATATCGTCATCTCTACTAGTATCACTGGACATTGTACTACTGGGGGCAGAGCACACAAAAAAGCACGCTACATACGTCGTTCGCAGGCATCTAGTGAAGCTAATTTAATCTTTTATTCACTTCGCAAGTGATTTGGCAGTAGGGGACACTCATTTCGAGCCTGTGTGAATGTGATCGGTTACTCGAGTCATCCCGTCCCCCAGTCACCTGGCTGCCAGGTATCTGGAGGCATGACTAGAGTATCCCCGTGTGAATAGGGCCGTGAGAAGCTCAGCAAAGGTTGCTAACCACTACTGGGCTTGTTACTGCTGCGAAGAAACGGAGTCCAAATGATTTTGTGATTTTGGCCCGGTTGCAAACGGCATTGTTGGTCTCACATGCCGGTGTACATGCTTAGTAAGTTGTGCTGTTTACATTTGAAGATTGCGTTGGTCTTTGTCACTGCAGCTCGCACGTTCATGGCAAGTTACTCTCGGGGCCTGAAGACGAAGCTTTCTGGCGTCGAAACTGGTAGCATGTTTGGAATAAACGACTTTGGATTACAATAGTGGTGTTTGTTTTAATTATCATTATTCGTGTATTTCTTGTGATACTTGTCGACGGAAGTACGGTGTAATATCGACCATATTCGCTGAAGCCCTCGACTATACTAGGGGAGATGCGCACAGACTGCCCTGCAGTGGTGGCCTCTATTGGCTGTCACTTGTTGATACCACGTACTGTATTAACAAGGGAAACAAATTTTCTCAGTCTAAGAAGCCTTGCCACGGTTCGGGCGGCTCTCCCCGTCGGAGGTTCGAGCCGGCCTCACTGGTCTAGCGGTTCTAGTCGCGCAGTCCGGAACCGCGCGGCTGCTACGGTCGCAGGTTCGAATCCTGCCTCGGGTATGGATGTGTGTGATGTCTTTAGGTTAGTTAGGTTTAAGTAGTTCTAAGTTCTAGGGGACTGATGACTACAGATGTTAAGTCCCATAGTGCTCAGAGCCATTTGAACCATTTGGAGGTTCGAGTCCTCCCTCGGGCATGGGTGTGTGCGTGTTGTCCTCAGCGTAAGTTAGTTTAAGTTAGATTAAGTGGTGTGTAAGCCTAGGGACCGATGACCTCAGCAGTTTGGTCCCATAGGAACTTACCAAAAATATTACACTGGACTCGCATTCGGGAGGACGACGGTTCAATCCCGTCTCCAGCCATCCTGATTTAGGTTTTCCGTGGTTTCCCTAAATCGTTTCAGGCAAATGCCGGGATGGTTCCTTTGAAAGGGCACGGCCGATTTCCTTCCCCATCCTTCCCTAAGCTTGTGCTCCGTCCCTAATGACCTCGTTGTCGACGGGACGTTAAAAAACACAAACCTAACCAAAAATATTAAAAAATTCTGAATGAGCTTCCGATTATTGTGGAATTTTGAAAAATAAACCCGTCTATATCACATACCGTATTTCTTTATTGACAATGACATTTCGGCTAGTTCCATCATCAAACCAAAATACAGAACTAGTAAAACTACTTTGCGTCACTTGTAAGCAAAATGTCTATTTTATTGCGTCTGGCACTGGACGTACTTATACAAGTTCAAAGTTTTTATGATGGCAGTAGCCAAAACGTCGTTGTAAATACCTGTATGAAGCAATTAAGTTGGCTTTATTTACAAAAATTTAGCATTGTAGATGTATAGTTATTTATGATGGGTGGAGCAAATAGCACGGCGGATTGATGTTAGATCGCGAAGGAAATACCTTACTATATCCCACTGAGTAAGGAAAGGCAGAGCTGACAGTGTAAGAGAGGTAGCAAATGTGAGAAAATATGTTAGAGCAGCATGGTTACATATCGTTGGAGACCAGAATTCTTGGAGAAGTCTGGAGAGGAAGCCTGTATTCAACAGTGACGTCAACTGATTCATTCTGCTGCTGCTGGTAACTTATTTTACAATTTTCCTCTAAATAAGAAGAGAAAATTTCGAATGAAATTAAGTAAAGGAAGTGTGCAGGCATGGAGAGCAGAGAATAAGGAGACTTAGAGCAAATTATTTTCAATTCAAGTTCCTGACGATATGCACAGTCAGAAATTTCGAATAATCCAAAATATACTGAAGAAAATTGTTCCTGTAAATGTAAGTGATGTCTGTTTGCGTGTAGACCGCACCATACTCACAGTGTTTCCGTTGTCACGTAGCCGCTAAGTATGGTAACGGTGTTTTTACTCATAACGCCCACGGGTGTTTACGGGAAGTATGTGGGGAAGATCGATGAGGCGTCCAGCTGTTTTTCCCGTCCCTGTATTTAATGACTCCACTGAAGAGCGGAGGGGATCCTTTACCCACGTAAACAGTCTATATTTAACGATTCCTCACAGTAGAGCCACGTATCGGCGTTCGAGAAAGAAGTGAAACTGTGTCCCTTCCCATAAACTGAAGCTGTGGTATAATTTACTGGATTCTGAGGCTGCAACTGCAGAATTGATTCCGGACAACTTGTAAGTGTAGGAAGCTCGTAACATACCAACAGTACAGCAGATTATTTTTGTCTTGTATGTTCTGCGTAACTTACAGTCAAACGATAATTAATTGCTACGGTCTTCCACGCATGTTGTACACGTCTCCTCACTCCCTTACAGAAACCAACAGACACCAGTTAGTGTAAAAATACCCCTTGAAAGAAAATGCAGAAATCATCAAAAACCATCTCCTCACATGCAAAGGATAGCACAAAGAGAAGTGATTGAGCTAGTGTAAATTTTGTAAGCATATTTTACGAAATATACCAGAACAGGAAAGCAAAGACCCAAATTGATCTTTCTTGTTCAAAGAATTCGATTTTTAATATATTTTTCACTTTCAAGTACTTGGACATTTACGTAGAAATCTACCGCAGTCAGTTGATGGTGACTGCTAAATCTACCTTCCTGACTGTCGTTCTGAAACTTACTCAGTTATATGTAATATGGATTAAGATGTTCAAATTCATATTAAATCGACGGGAAACATCCATCAATTGTGTCGTTTAACTGCTGAAGATTCCGAGAGCCTCAAGATAGGCGTGTACTACCTCCAGTTTTCAAATCATAATGACATTTTATATTAAAAAAATACCTAAATGTAAGGAGGTATCCACCTTAATAGCCTGTCTATGTTAATTATTAAAACCATCACCTTCATATAAACAATGTGCCACCAGTTACAAACGATTTTATAAGTGTTGTTGTATGTTTGTTCCTAGAAGCTAGGACCTCTATAGAGTGTACGTATTTTTAATTAAAATCATTAAGTCCTACATCAATATTTTTCTTCTGAATATTGGAAGGATATAAGGCCATAAACGAGAGAAACTGAATGTCTTTTACTAATGAAGCGGTTTAGGATGGCAACTTTAGAATTTTCATTATAATAGCTAAACATAATAAGAAGTAAAACACCAATTAATCCGAAGTATAATAAATTCTGCTGTCCATACTCGAGAGAACTGTTTGACCCATGGGCAAAAATATACTATGCTTGCGTCACGAACAGGATGGTTTCCAGCACTGTTGTCAGTATTTTTAGTCGACCGTGTGATCTACTATGCTTACGCTACCAACAGGATGGCTTCCAATACCGAGGCCAGTATTTTGAGTCCGCTGTAAAACTGCCTCCAGTGACGTCACTGCATTGGTAATACGTAAAAGAGCAGCCGTGACAATGCCAAGAGGAGATTTTCCGATTTGCAACATGAGATGGGGCCATAAAGCTTTAAACGCTCTAATTCCGTGAAAGCCATGTGGGTTTCGTCACACCCGACGTAAAACTAGGAAAGTAAATTGAAAAGTAAAAGTAGTAAACTCGAATAAAATAAACATTCTGTTAAAAACAGAAAATTAACGAGCTAGACAACTCTACACACAGATCTATATTTATTTGAAGAACACACCAACTTTCGTTCGCTACAGTATAGACTAAGATGGTCTTTTAAAATAAGAATTTTGGAAAACATCCCCTAGAATTAGAAACGTTTCGGCCCGGCTTCTGTCGTATATTTGCCACATATAAGGTCTTAGAAATGCAAAAACATGTAACTTCCATTGCATTAAAAATTATCGGGTTTCCGTCGACGCAAGTGATTAAAACTACATGACCTTTCAGCCAAGCATTCCTTGGCCAGTGTCTGCATTCTTACATTACGTAACTGTCATATGAAGACCTTTTAAGGATCGCCTTCTGACTAGCAGGCCGGACGGAGTAGCCATGTGGTTCTAGGCGCTACAGTCTGGAACCGAGCGACCGCTACGGTCGCAGGTTCGAATCCTGGCCTCGGGCATGGATGTGTGTGATGTCCTTAGGTTAGTGAGATTTAATTAGTTCTAAGTTCTAGGCGACTGGTGACCTCAGAAGTTAAGTCGCATAGTGCTCAGAGCCATTTGAACCATTTTTTTGACTAGTGGTGCTTAATGAACTTTCAGTTTAATCGCATAAGAATACTGAGGTAACGAATAGCCTCCAACAACAAATTTAAAAACGGAATCAGGTAGTTGCCTAGTATTTATTTAGCTTCATGACTTACGGTTGCTTCTAAACAATCACATTTTACCTCATACACATTAAAATCAATGTGCCACGTTTCTTTTTTATCAAATTGTTTCACGATCCCTACCTCTTATTCAATAAGGTTTCCAGAGAAGTAAATGTCAGGTAATTTGCAAAGTAGTCGTCGTACAGTAAAGAACCTATTTTTGAAACATTCATTAATATCCGCTTTTTTCCGCGTCTCAGGCCTACAATACCGGCACACTAAATTATGTACCTCATGCATGTTTATTTACACCAAACTTACTTTGTAGTAGATTCATTTAGAACTAGCACTAGCAACCATAATATGTACTGGAAACACACAGTTAAATGAACAGTTGTTTGTTCTAAGAAACATTTGATGGTAAACACATCTACGGCATTCACAACTTGACATTATTGCTGAAGTAATAATTTACACCCACTGAGGTGCAACACATACATTTACTACACAGAAAATATGGATACACTACAATCACTTCGTGGTCTACAATTCCATATTCGTATATTGCAGAACATCGAGAATTGTAGAAGACAAAGATATGTGATGAATACCGGTACCATAGATACACATACTGACTCTTGCAGTGAACCTTTTATGTGATAATCAGTATAAGAACGAATGTTCACAAATTTCCATCAAGAAAGAATAACGTGAACGCATTCAGAAGAGATTGCTAAATATAGCTCTTCGAAAATTGAGGACATAGTAACACGATGTTATCACTATAACACGCACTGTCAAACAGACAAAATTATTTGAGGAATGTATTACTACACTGATGTTAGTTGTAACTCGAACAATTTTCCCTTTATATTTAACTGAATTAGGGTAACCACAGAAAACCGAAATCAAAATAACCGAGGCTTCATTCTGATTCAAATTTTCCGTGGTTTTCCTAAATTACTTCAGGTAACTGCTAGGATGCTTCCTACTGTAAGATCCTGATCGAGTACCTGTCCCATCTAATGTATCTATAACTACCAAGAAACGAAAAAATGCGAAGAAACCTGCAGGACAGTTTCAGATGAAGATCTCGTTTGGGGAAGTAAGCTGCTTTCAGTTAGATTTATAGTTTGCTAAAATAACCAGATCGCTATTATAATTTATATCACGGGATAACTTAACGTGGCTCCCTTTTTGATACCTGACTGCAATATAGTCAGAAGGCCCAACTCTTTAAACAGATGCCTACAAGATGATCGTGGGTGAGCACCACGTATTATTCTTACAGCATGTTTTTGGGCAATGAAAACCTTCTTTATTAAAGAAGAGGTAGCCCAGAACGTTATTCCATATGACATTACTGAGGGAAACTAAGCAAAATATGTCAACTTACTGATTTCTCTCTCCCCAAAATTTGCTATAATTCTAAGTGCTCATGTGGCTGAACTAAGTTGTTTCAGGAGTTTCAAAATGTGTTTATTCCAATTTAAGTTATCATCAATATGGACACCTAAGAATTCTGTAGTTTATTCCAATTTAAGTTATCATCAATATGGACACCTAAGAATTCTGTAGTTTCCACCCTATGTATTATTTCATCATCATGTGTTACACTTATCAGCGATGCAGTACCCCTAGAGGTGCAGAACTGAATATGGTGTGTCTTTGTGCAATTCAGGGTGAGACCATTCGCAGAAAACCATTCAATGGTACTTTTGAGAACTTTGTTCACCTTTCCTTCTATTTCTGTATGTATACTGGGAGTGCTTACAATACTGGCGTCATCTGCAAAAAGCACTAATTCTGTTTGTTGTACAACAGACGGTGGATCATGTACATATATGAGAAACAGTACTGGACATAAGATACAGCCTTGGTAAACTCCATACGTGATTTCTCCTCAGTCAGAATTGTGTCCCGGGATTCTGTTGGTTGAATTACTACTAAGTGCAACTTTCGGTTAGGTATGACATGATCAGTTGGTTGCATATACCATCAGTCCCATAAAACTTCAATCTATCTGGGAGTGTACTATGATTCACACAATCAAATGTCTAGGATAGGTCACAGAAAATACCTGCCGGTGCTATATTGCTATTTAATGCTCGTAATATCTGGTTCATGTAAACACCTTCATGTTACTAGGCTATATAGAAGAAGCATTAGATCATAGAAAAGGGTATAAGGTCTCAGAAATTCTCAGAAAAATAGCTGTAAGTTACAGGGAAAGACGTGTACGCAACTCTTCACCTGGAAGTCACCGGTTCATGCGTTGGTACATTACAGTTACGAGAGCAAAGTGCGAGAGGACTCGCTGTCGTGCCATTATTTCTAATCAAATGATACACCATAACAAGAGTTATCTGGCACAAAGCTCCTTTATAGCGTTTAACGATAATATAGAATGTGGTCTGATCACTGCGAATTTTACCAGGTTCAGACATACATCTGCTCGCTGCGATGTCTCTAAGCTACCTGTCTGCCCTTAATAAATGCCCCAGTGGCCCACGCAGGCGAACCTAACGAAGTTACTGGAGATCCCGACTGGCAGCAATTTTACTGGACAGTTTGTCCTGTCCAATTGTAAAAAGCAGCAGTAGTGCCAGTAGGAGCGGCAAAAGTGAGTAGCATAACTTAATCCCATGTTCTCATTTTACCCACGAAGCATAATTTTAACACAAGAACAAAATGGAAATGTAAATTCCAGATCGGGGAAAACAATAAAAATAAATATTTCTATACACGACATCAAGGTGTGCAAAATGAGAACGGCACTAGCGTTTGTTGGTGATGTGTCGTGTCCAATTTGAAAACTGGTTTGTTGAAGCTCTCCATACAATTTCATCCCGTGCAAGCCTTTTCGTCCGTGAATAACTGTTGCAACCAATATACATTTGAACCTGCTTATTGTACTGATGTCTTATTGTGTACATGTCTATGTCTCCCTCTACAATTTTCACCATCCGCACTTGTTTCCATTATGAAATTTATAATTGGATGTTTCTTATCAACGAATCCCTTCATTCAGTGAAGTTGTTCAACAAATTTCTTCCTCCAATTCGATTCAGCACCTGAAGCGTCAGAATGATTTCTTTCTTAGCTTGTGTAACTTATCTTTAATAGACAGTGATGTCTTATGCAGATAACATTACTTTTATGTCGAGGAAAGAACTCGCATAATGTTTCCACTTGAACCGTAATAACCCTGACTTAATTTTTATCTCCACGAGTAAAAGGGAGGATCCCTGTCGTCTTTTGTTACGTGTTTCATTCTTTTCTTGCTAGATGTTCTAATGGTCTCCTTCTTGCTTGTATGTGCACGGACGTATTGACCATAAAAGTCATATTGAATAATAAGTAACGATAAATGAATTTCGTTGTGCTTCTTTATTTAAATGTCAACATTACGTTGTAATAGCTCATCTCACCGGTCAAGCGGTGACTTTCTGTGATCAAAATTAGCCGGCTTGGTCGTGATCTGTTCAGCCACCACTGTGGCCATCTCACTGAAGTAATTGATATTTATATTTGTTACATAGAACCTTGACGAAATCTGATTTGTCACAGCAAACAGAAGTTGACACACTTGTAATTGTAAATTTTACGTCCATAGAACTTTTAACCAAGCCAGATAATTCCAAAGGTAATACTTCGTGTTCTCATTTCTTAGCTATAGCGTGAGAGAAAGATATTTTATCGTAAAACTTTTGGTATGAGAAACCGTCTGCCTCCTTAGTTGAATGATCGGCGCTTAGTGGGTCCGGATCCGATTCCCGGTCGGGTCGGAGTTTTCCTCCGTTCGGTGACTAGATGTCGGATTGTCCTCATCTTCTTTTCATCATCATCGATGCGGCAGTCACGCAGTGTGGCGTCAACTGAAAAGACTTGTAACTCTGCTGCCGAACTTCCCCTCGTGAGAACTCCCGGCCACAATGCCATACGATCAATTCATCTCATTACCAGAAACTTCAGTTTAGTTTTGTCAGTCACCGATGAGACAGACGTTCTGTGTGATCTGAAACCACTATTCAGCAATAAATCAGTCCGACTTTGGACATTATTGAATCTGAAAGATTTATCGTGTTTCCTTCTTGGCTCTGACCGCATTTAATGGACGACACATAACTCCTTATTAGATATCCACTCCACCCATAAAATCTTCAGCTTTCTTCTGTAACACCGCATTTCAAAATGGGACTTAACATCTGTGGTCATCAGTCCCCTAGAACTTAGAACTACTTAAACCTAACTAACCTAAGGACATCACACACATCCATGCCCGAGGCAGGATTCGAGCCTGCGACCGTAGCAGTCGCGCGGTTCCGAAATGCGCGCCTAGACCGCATTTCAAAAGCTCTCGTTCTTCTGAACTGGCGTATCTGAGATGTCATGTTGCGCAATAATGCAGGTTAGATGGGCAGAACAAGAAACTAAAGTAGAGCTACGGATATTGTGTTGAATTGGGGAGAAAAGGTGCTTCATGGCACAATCTGAGTAAAAGAAGATGTAGGAGATGACGTAACAGAAAAATACCTAACACTTGAATAAAGAAGAAAAAGAAAAAGAAGAAGAAGAAGAAGAAAACGACGGAGCCGTAGGACATACCCTGCTACACAGAAAAAGTTGATTTGCTGATAATACAGGGCTCAGAAATTAATATGCTCTACATACAGTAATGAATATCTATCAATATAAAACTAAATTAAAACATTGCAAGACTGTGGGTCGACCAGAGGTGACGTACGGTAGTGAAACGATTTTCAAAATCACCCAGAAAAACAGAACCGATAAAATCCGGAAATTAGAGAGAAGAATAGCTACATCATGCATAAATATGAAATATGAGAAAGAAGGACAATGGAAGATAGTGTCAAATGAAGTGGTGTACAGAGAACTGGAGCCTGTCGCAGTTACTCAGCGGAAAAAAAGGATCTCATTTTTTGGTCACGTTATGAGCACACCAGAAACCAGATTGCCGAAAAAAATGATAGGGAAACATTTGAACACGAAGCAACAAATAGGATAGGTAAAGGAAATCAGAGAGGACATGAACGATCTAGAATTAATATTGGATGATTTGCAAAACGAAATAGAAAATTTAAAGGAACTTCAAAACATAAAAATAAGATTTAAATCGAAAATAGACAAACGACAATCAATAAATAGGGTATTTACAAATGAGAAACGACAAAAAAAAAAAAGAAAAAAAAAAGCAGGACGAATGGAAAGATACTGGGGTATTCGGAAGGAAAACCTATTGAAGAAGATGACCAGAAAACGATTGAAGTGTCCAATGAGGTCGCAAAAGGAAAGAAGAAGAAGAGGGAGGTGTATGGGGTACAAATGGTAGCCGAAGGTCAAAGTATGAATGTAGTAAACCAGTTCAAGTGAATGTATGTTGGAATAGTGAAGCAGATATCAAAAACATGCATACACTCCTGGAAATTGAAATAAGAACACCGTGAATTCATTGTCCCAGGAAGGGGAAACTTTATTGACACATTCCTGGGGTCAGATACATTACATGATCACACTGACAGAACCACAGGCACATAGACACAGGGAACAGAGCATGCACAATGTCGGCACTAGTACAGTGTATATCCACCTTTAGCAGCAATGCAGGCTGCTATTCTCTCATGGAGACGATCGTAGAGATGCTGGATGTAGTCCTGTGGAACGGCTTGCCATGCCATTTCCACCTGCCGCCTCAGTTGGACAAGCGTTCGTGCTGGACGTGCAGACCGCGTGAGACGACGCTTCATCCAGTCCCAAACATGCTCAATGGGGGACAGATCCGGAGATCTTGCTGGCCAGGGTAGTTGACTTACACCTTCTAGAGCACGTTGGGTGGCACGGGATACATGCGGACGTGCATTGTCCTGTTGGAACAGCAAGTTCCCTTGCCGGTCTACGAATGGTAGAACGATGGGTTCGATGACGGTTTGGATGTACCGTGCACTATTCAGTGTCCCCTCGACGATCACCAGTGGTGTACGGCCAGTGTAGGAGATCGCTCCCCACACCATGATGCCGGGTGTTGGCCCTGTGTGCCTCGGTCGTATGCAGTCCTGTGTGTGGCGCTCACCTGCACGGCGCCAAACACGCATACGACCATCATTGGCCCCAAGGCAGAAGCGACTCTCATCGCTGAAGACGACACGTCTCCATTCGTCCCTCCATTCACGCCTGTCGCGACACCACTGGAGGCGGGCTGCACGATGTTGGGGCGTGAGCGGAAGACGGCCTAACGGTGTGCGGGACCGTAGCCCAGCTTCATGGAGACGGTTGCGAATGGTCCTCGCCGATACCCCAGGAGCAACAGTGTCCCTAATTTGCTGGGAAGTGGCGGTGCGGTCCCCTACGGCACTGCGTAGGATCCTACGGTCTTGGCGTGCGTCCGTGCGTCGCTGCGGTCCGGTCCCAGATCGACGGGCACGTGCACCTTCCGCCGACCACTGGCGACAACATCGATGTACTGTGGAGACCTCACGCCCCACGTGTTGAGCAGTTCGGCGGTACGTCCACCCGGCCTCCCGCATGCCCACTATACGCCCTCGCTCAAAGTCCGTCAACTGCACATACGGTTCACGTCCACGCTGTCGCGGCATGCTACCAGTGTTAAAGACTGCGATGGAGCTCCGTATGCCACGGCAAACTGGCTGACACTGACGGCGGCGGTGCACAAATGCTGCGCAGCTAGCGCCATTCGACGGCCAACACCGCGGTTCCTGGTGTGTCCGCTGTGCCGTGCGTGTGATCATTGCTTGTACAGCCCTCTCGCAGTGTCCGGAGCAAGTATGGTGGGTCTGACACACCGGTGTCAATGTGTTCTTTTTTCCATTTCCAGGAGTGTATGTAGGACCAGTGCGGGTTACTGCATCAAACCAGTCCTCGGACTAAGATAGGGACAAACAACGAGGCCGCCGTTCTGGAACTGTAGGTTTAAAACCCAGTTAGGAATACGCTCACAGCTTTCCTCACTTTAATTTCCCTGACTGTAAGCGCTGTGACCCTAATCGGAAAGCCAGTCGTCTCTCTGCAGTATGCATAGTCCTCGTAGGCCAGATCTAGCTTCCCTTCAGTACAGAGGTTGGCTGTCCCCTCTGTGAGGCTACGACTGCCTGAGTCTACCTCTCCGCTGTTTGCATATTTTACCCCTCTTCTGTTGCGGTGCAGTTTCTGCTCCGTGCTCCGCTTTTAACGTTAATTTGCCATGATAAGCGTACTCGGAAATTAAATAGGATTCCAGGCTGACTTCCAGTGCGTTCGCAGTACTGTCGTTCTGTAAGAGCACAGAGGCGAGGACGCACAAACGCACACACGTACTTTGCACACTGAGTCCTTCCTTCCGGTTCCTAACCTAATATCCGCCTCGCTGTTAACTGAAATGTGCAATTATTTTAAGCCTGCGAAGCAAAACTGAAGCGTGCACGTGAAATGAAATTAAAAACTCAGCGTCCAACACAAATTTGACGAGGTCTGTTGGAGTACTGCCCGTGTATGGCTCACGTTTGCTGCGAGAAGTCTCCACGAGAGATAAGGCACTGTATTCCTGCAAATGTTTCACGTCTAGAATTTCGCGTAGCGGAGAATCACCAAGCATTTTTACACAGACACCCAGCTTGTATGGGAGTCATGTTGAATGTTTACAGATAGAACTGGACGTCGATATTACTCTTTCTAAACGCAAATAAATACATTCGCTTGCCTACAGTTTTGCTTAGATTTGCGAAGATACAAAAATTTCCTCTGTAGGCCTAGAAATGTATTACAGTTCTTTTCTCTGAAAGTGATAACACTTGACATTCAAGTAATTTATTGTGATTATTTTTTGTGTACTATTTGCTTCCTTATCACCTTTCAAAGACTTGCAGGAAACGTATGTAGAAATCACGCTTACCTGATTAACATAACTGAACAACAACGTGATGTGCATACCGTCAATTTATCCTCAGTGCCAAAATCGCTGTTATGTTTTGCCTGAGGGTACCAACACTCAAGAGAACCTTATTCGATCGTCATCGAATATAGACACATTTTTTCAGAACAGGGCATTTAAATCTACTCGTAATGAATACATACAATACCTTATCAAAAGTATCTACATACCCTTATGTATTGCGGAAATGACGCCCAGATTTCACGAGTTGGGTTGTTGCTAGGTTGTTTGGAGGAGGGGACCAAACAGCGAGGTCATCGGTCTCATCGGATTAGGAAAGGACGAGGAAGGAAGTCGACCGTGCCCTTTCAAAGGAACCAACCCGGCAATTCCCTGGAGAGCTTTAGGGAAATCACGGAAAACCTAAATCAGGATGGCCGGACGCGGTATTGAACCGTCGTCCTCCAGAATTCGAGCCCAGTGTGCTAACCAATGCGCCACCTCGCTCGGTATTTCACGAGTGCCTGACCTGTCAGGATAACATGAGGCGAAGAATACTGTACTGTCAATAGAGAAGCAGTACTAGCAGAGTGAGTCGGTAAGGAGAGCTCAGTTGACTTCGATCTTAGGCATTGGATGTCATCGGAATAACAAATCCATCAGGGATATTTCAATCTGTCTCACATTTCTGAGGGTGTTTGTAAGTAAATCGTTTGAAATCAGTGGAAGGAATCAGACGTGAATCCCAAAATACTGATAGTAGGATGTTCGTATTCGTTTTTGGAAAAGTTGGCTACTGATTCTGCTGTTGCGAGCATACACAAATCTTCGAGTCTGCGATATTATTATCACGAGTAGCAGCGAGCGAACAGTCGTTGGTAGTAGACGTACACAGAGGGGCGTGGAGAGAAGCCGCACATCTCGAAAAGTCGCAGCCTGCCATGACCGTGCTAGTAGCGCCAGAGGAGATTTTTGTATAATTAAATATTTTTGGTAAATTGCAATTTTGGTGCACTTAGTTGTTACTTGCTTGCGCACTGGAGGGCATTTGTCAGATTTGTGTACTGTATGCATACATTGAAAGTAATATTCACATCTTTCTTGTGACTAAATACGTGATTATTGACTACAGACATTGTGGAATAATTAAAGTTTTTGCTAACCAAACTGCCCAAGGGAAAGAAAGGTCTGCGTAAAGTTTGACAGTGTATGAATCTTCAAGTTTTAGACTACAGTAAATTAAAAGCTTTTATTGATTCACTTCATTTTTTACACTGTATAGGCTTGTCGACTGAAACCGTCCTGATCATTTAATGTTTATAAAAATATAACAAAGTAATTGTTGCATCAGTAGCTGTGAGCATGCATTGCACTCTGCATGGATCGCAGTATTTCTTTCGAATTATTTTACCACGTTGCTGGAAGCAATATACACTACTAGCCATTAAAATTTCTACACCACGAAGATGACGTGCTACAGACGCGAAATTTAACCGACAGGAAGAAGATGCTGTGATATGCAAATGATTAGCTTTTCAGAGCATTCATACAAGGTTGGCGCCGGTGGCGACACCTACAACGTACTGACGTGAGGAAAGTTTCCAACCGATTTCTCATACACAAACAGCAGTTGACCGGCTTTCCCTGGTGAAACGTTGTTATGATGCCTCGTGTAAGGAGGAGAAATGCGTACCATCACGTTTGCGACTTTGATAAAGTTCGGATTGTAGCCTATCTCGATTGCGATTTATCGTATCGTGGCATTGCTGCTCGCATTCGCCAAGATCCAATGACTGTTAGCACAATATGGAATCGATGGGTTCAGGAGGGTAATATGGAACGCCATGCTAGATCCCAAAGGCCCCGTATCACTAGCAGTCGAGATGACAGGCATGGCTGTAAGGGATCGTGCAGGCACGTCTCAGTCCCTGAGTTAACAGATGGGGACGTTTGCAAGGCAACAACCATCTACACGAACAGTTCGACGACGTTTGCAGCAGCATGGACAATCAGCTCGGAGACCGTGGCTGCGGTCACCCTTGACGCTGCATCACAGACATCGCGGTAAACGCACATTGCAAGCGTGTATTCGTCATCGCCATACTGGCGTATCACCCGGCGTGATGGTATGAGCTGCCACTGGCTACACGTCTCGGTCACCTCTTGTTCGCATTGACGGTACTTTGAACAGTGGACGTTACATTTCAGATGTGTTACGACCCGTGACTCTACCCTTCATTCCATCCCTGCGAAACCCTACATTTCAGCAGGATAATGCACGACCGCGTGTTGCAGGTCCTGTACGGGCCCTTCTCTATACAGAAAATGTTAGACTGCTGCCCTGGCCAGCACATTCTCCAGATCTCTCATCAATTGAAAACGTCTGGTCAATGGTGGCCGAGCAACTGGCTCGTCACAATTCGTCAGTCACTACTCTTGATGAACTGTGGTATCGTGTTGAAGCTCCATGTGCAGCTGTAACTGTGCACGCCATCCAAGCTCTGTTTGACTCAATGCCCAGGCGTATCAAGGCCGTTATTACTGCCAGAGGTGGTTGTTCTGGGTACTGATTTCTCAGTATCTATGCACCCAAATTGCGTGAAATGTAATCGCATATCAGTTCTAGTATAATATATTTGTCCAATTAATACCCGTTTATCATCTGCATTTCTTCTTGGAGTAACAGTTTTAATGGCCAGTAGTGTATATAACCAGTTGCAGCGGCAAGACGACGTAGGCGTCTATTGCGTGTAGCAGGATTGCAGTATAGTTGTCGGGAGACGTTAGAGAATATTTTTAAAATTGCAGTCACATACTAGAGAATTTGGTTTTTCGTGATTTATAGGAAGAGTAGTTAATTTCTGTTTTTTTTCTCTGCCATAATACTAACATGTCGAAATAAGGGTTTTCATAATTCAAGTTCTAGGGCTACATATCAGATTTGATAATAACGATAATAAAGTGTCACTAGAAAAAGTATAGGTAACAATAATTTTATCAGAGACCTTCACACATTTCCTTATGTCTTTCACCAGCATAGCTACCAGCAGTCCAGCTAGCACAACGCCTGTGCACAAGGAGTTAAAAAGAAGAGAGTTTAATGGTGGACCAGCTCCTCCTAAGCCACACATTTCTGTAGTGAATGCTACGTGGCACTTGAGGGGGGTAACTGGGAAATGAGTGATTTGGAGTGACGAAACGCGCTATAAGTACGGAAATCCGATGGAAGGGTTTGGGTTTGGCGAATTCCTAAGGAACGTTATCTGCCGTCATCTGTGACGTCAGCAGTGAAGTACAGAGGAGGTCGTCGTACGGGAGGGAGGTGGTTTTTGTGGTTAGGATGTGGTCCCTTATTGCGTTTATGAAAACACTAGATATGGGAGGATATGAACAGATTTTGCACCATAATGTTTACAGTAAAGGAAAAGTTCGGAGACGATCGGTTATTTGTATCAGCATGAAATTGCAACTTGTCATAAAGTAGCGACTGTAAGGCAATTGACTGTGGATAATAACATTTCCAGAAAGTATTTGCCTGCCCAGAGGCCCGATCTAAACCCAATAGAACACCTTTGGGATGATTAGAATGTCAATTTCTCTTCAGACCTCCGCATCCTTTCTCTGGTTTCAGCTCTTGAGGAAGAAGGGGCTGGTATTCCTTCATAGATACAAACAATAGTGTCGGAGGAACATCCGCAACAGACCATTATACCAGAGGTTGAAAATACCGCTACAATTGTAAGATGCTGAATAAAAGAACGTTACAACTGTAGTGGTGTTTAAACATCTGGCTCTTCATAAATAGTCACAGACCTCAGTGAAAGTGTCCCCACCAAAATTCAAGCTGTCATAAAGTCGAAGTGTGGACACAGCCTTCATTGATATTTCCACTAATAGATTTACGGATACTTTCGTTGAGATCTTCCAAGTAATGTTGCAACAAGCTGGTAAAAATTTATCGAACTGAAGTCGGGGTCCTCTGTTAGTCAACCTCTATTTCGAAGTATTTCATAGACTTGTACTCAAATGTAGGTGACAGAACAGTTCGCTAAGAATGTTAGTATGAATTTAGGGTGGTGTTTAGCAGAAGCCTCTCACTTTGGCACTTACATTTCTGTACGATGGCAGCGAGGTCGCATTTGCATTTCTAAGCATATCTTATTGTTCAGTCTCAAAGACACCACTGAGTTGCTCGTATCAAGCACACAATATTCTGAGTCCACCCTGGCTTTGATTAGCGTCGTTATATCGTAATCGCAATTTTACACATAAAAGCGCGGTATGTTCGCGCCACTCGCGGTATCCCAGATACGTACATATACTAAAGGTCTTACAGATTTAAAAAAATGTAGAAAGAGCACAAGTGCGAGTAGGACCCGAGCTCCGTCACTTCCGCACATAGAGGGTGTTTCCGTAAGAGCGTCCAAAAAGGACAGAGAGAATGCTCAACTGGACAATTTGAGGTATGCAACCCGGGCTCGGAGAAGCTAACCTAAGCTGATCTACAACTTTGTGTGGCATTACAGTTTTCCAATTTATTTACAGCTAACATATGTAAGAGTTTACACGTACACTGTTGTTTATTTATAGGTAACTTCTTTATTTCATGCAAGGAAACAAGGATGATTAACTTGATTACTAGAGAGTCATGATGCAGGTTTTGTTCACTTTACTTGTCAATAAGGTGGCTCTGTCGCATCGTATTTACATTGTCCCATGACAGAACGTGCTATGAGTTAACGACAGACCCATTCATTACTCGGTGCTATCAGAATATAATACAATACGATGGAGCAGTACCGGTACAGTTTCGCAGAACTCAGTGACATGCACTTCGTGTTTGCGGAACTACGTTGCATTACTCTCGCTGCTGAAAGGCTGTACAGGAAACGATTTCCTAACAGGCATCATCCGTCAGGACGATTGTTTATTTCTCTCGAACGACGAATGTGGGAGACTGGCAACGTAAGGATCACTCGCACACCCGATTTTGAGGAGGAAGCGTGTGAGGTCACCTGACCTGAATCCCCTTGATTATTTCCTATGAGATATCTTGAGTCACTTCGGTATAAGACCCCAGTGAATACGGAGATGGAAATAGTTGCCAGAATTGTAGCTGCCTGCGATGTCATTCGAAACGTACCGGGTATATTTGTCAGGGAGTATTAAAATCTTGTACGTCGATGTCTTGTTTGCACTGACCTTGATGGCCATCAATTTCAGCACATTGTGTAAGATACAGTACAAATGGTACGTTCATTGTGTCAGTGATGGTATTTGAAGTTAACTGTAACTAATGTAAATAAAACAGTACACGGTAATGTGATTTTATTCCTATTATCTCCTTAAACTGGCTTCTCCGAACCCCAGGTTCCCTATCTCAAACTGTTCAGGGGAGCATCCTCATGTCCTGTTAAATTTTTGCATGCTCTTACCGAAACACCTTGTGGTTAATTGAGTATACAGACAGTTCATGCATCCGAGGAACCTAGAATCTCTAAGACTTTTGCCTGTTATCGACATCGATACTGGAAAGATATTGGTTCCGGGAAATTCAAGACTTTCGAGAATGTTTTAATTTAAAATTTAAATGTTTTGTCCAATTTCGCATTCTCTGTTGTAATTTTTCCTTAATTTTGTTAGTTTTGGAGTTATATTAACAATCTATGCAAAATGGCAGTTGCAGATGTATTGACTTCGTCTGCGCTCATCCATGTTGCAGTTACTGGTAAAATCTGACAGAAGTTAACTAGAGAAGAAAACGGTACTGGCGCCATAACTATATTGTTGTTATGAAAATGAATTGTTCAATGGAACGCTTCTGTGGATATTTTATAGGATACCGAGGCCTCTCCACAAACTATGGAAATGTAATCCTGCATCAGTTGCCAATAGTGCTTCTCTTCGATAAGTTACAGATGCCGTTCGTGTCACAGGCATAGACTGTCTGGGAATGTTTGTATGCAGAACGACCAGTTCTTGAAGGACCTGTGATGCTAGTTGTGGCGTTGTGAGACAGTCGGGCGGACTTACGCCTATAAACGCTAGGTGGTAAAGGCACATTTTCGACTGCGGCAGGTCACATCACTACATCGTAACTTAGTCAGTTAACACGAAATATAACAGTAAATTTTATACAAAAACCTTCCTCTTGAATCACTCTACTTATTACTTAAAACCAGATCTAAATGCCTACGGCAGTTCCTGAAACTTTCACCAGGCAACGCCGGTCAACTGCTGTTTGTGTATGAGAAATCGGTTGTAAACTTTGCTCATGTCAGCACGTTGTAGGTGTCGCCACCGGCGCCAACCTTGTGTGAATGCTCTGTAAAGGTAATCATTTGCATATCACAGCATCTTCTTCCTGTCGGTTAAATTTCGCGTCTGTAGCACTTCATCTTCGTAGTGTAGCAATTTTAATGGCCAGTAGTGTGTCATTGGAGATACCTGCAAAGTTATAATTATCATTGTACAACATATATTTCAGGAGATAAGACATCATAAAAAATGAGCTGCGTGAAAAGAAAATTATGGCGCGAAATTCGCTAGAGATTCAGATGAGATATGTGTACAAGTAAGTGTGAAATATGTTACATATATGTGAAATACATGCGGCACGTTCGTACACGGGACAAGTCATGGGTAAATAGTTACAGCCAAATTTTCAGAAAAATACTGTAGGATAAGAACCAACATATTATTGGGGTTGGGGCAATAACCGGGATGGAGAAGTGGGGAGGAAGAAATGGACAAATAGAGAAGGTGAAGGGGAAGTTGAACACAAATAAGGTGAGGTAGAGATGAACAGAGAGAGGAGAGGGAGAAATTGACAGAAAGGGAATGGAACAGGATGGACAGAGGTAGGGGAGAAGAGGAGACAGACAAAGGAGAGACAGGTGGACAGAGTACAGGAGGGGGAAGATGACAAGATAGACAGAGAGAGGGAGTAGAAGAAGGGCTGAAAGAGACGGAAGAGACAATGGACAGATAATGTCAATAGTAGGAGACAGAAAGAGGGTAGAGAAGGGGATGGTCAGAGAAAGGAAACAGGAGGAGATGAATAGAGAGAGGGGAGGGAGGAGATGGTCAGAGAAAAGTGAAGGAGGTTATAGCTCTATTGGGGGTGAAGAGGAGATAGAGGGAACTACAACTTGGAGGCCGGCCGGAGTGGCAGAGCAGTTCTAGGCGCTTCAGTCTGGAACCGCGTGGCCGCTACGGTCGCAGGTTCGAATCCTGCCTCAGGCATGGATGTGTGTGGTGTCCATAGGTTAGTTAGGTTAAAGTAGTTGTAACTTCTAGGGGACTGGTGACCTCAGATGTTAAGTACCATAGTGCTCAGAGCCATTTTGAACTCTTAGACTATAGTGTGGGTACACTTATTTTTCACTGTCATCCTCACCCCTTTGAGTGGTAGGTGCGTCTATGCCCCCCATAGTAGTTCTTTCCAGACATTAAGTAACATGTGTAGCAAGTTTGGTTGAAATCGGTCTTATAATTTAGGAGGAGATACGGAACATACGTACACATATCCCCTTTTATTGTATGTATGATTTTCTGTTTGGATACTCTAGGAGCAACTATCGAAATTATATCTGTAGAATTATAGTTCATACTGACAAATGTTAATGTGAGCATTTCCAAACTCACTAGCTGCAGGCTACAAGTTACACAAATTATACTTTCATGCATATGCTTCAGCTGTTGACTTGCACCAGCCCTACCACGCCATGGTCTTTCACAAAGGAACCTCCACTGTTGTCCCATCCTGAAACGTTACAATACAACGCATGTACCTCGACTGACCAGTTCAGACTTTGTCGACATCAGTACTGCAATTTGCTATTGCTACCTCTTCATAATGGAGATCCTAGAATATTCCTATTTTTGTATAGAAAGACAAATGCCATCTAGTTTACTTTTCTAATTTGATGGATAACTGGTTTTGACCTTACTTTAACTAACACTCAGATGTGTTAATTATTAAAAGGAAATTAAACGGCTGTGATATAACAAAGATAGTAGTAAGGTGACAAAATACTGTACGCACGATAATATGCAAAATAAAAAATGCAAAATTACCGCGTAGTAAATCTCGTCAGTTGACATCCTTTTGTTTACTGGAGTTGAACTACAAAGAAAGTGACGCACATATTGCCACATGGCAGACAATATACGTCAGCACTCTCATACGATAAATTAGTTAACATCTTAAAATAAAAGCTTCAGCATGCTCAACCCTGAATGCCTAATGTCTCCCTGACTCCACGCCTACGTGATGTGTTTTACAGACCACCACTCTTTCGGGGATCACCGGGAGTAATTTATTAACAATTCGAACTTTATTTGTTTCGGTCTTGGAGTTGCGTTCCATAATCGGTTCGCTTTCTCGTCGCCTACTTGACAAAGTGAAGCCAGAAGCAGTTCTCTCTAGTGTTTGGCCCATCAGAGATCAGCCATGATGGCTCTTCTGAGTGCTTCGTGGCTAGCGTGTAGCGTGTCTTTCCTAATGCCACCCCCCCCCCCCCCCCCCCCCGTACACTGTTATTGAGAATATACGGAACTTTTACCTTCTCCTCCCTATGGTTGATTGAATAATACCATGGAAACCAACATCCTCCAGTACCCTGACAACTTCTTTTCAGTCAGCACACCATGCAGTGATACACTGTGCTATCAGTGAAGTGGGATATCCCATCTTTCAGTCTGTGAGGATGGCTGCATTTTCATACCTGTACACCGCGGCTTACATTTTACGGTTGGTTGGGAGTGAAGGAGGCCTGGGCACAAGCCAGCCGTGGTTGGCCTTTGTCCATAATCACTGTGTTTGATTGCAAGCCTGCCTGTATGGCCAGGTACAGTCTGTTGTGGCCAACCAGTGACAGCACGTGATCCGAGCGCCACCAGAAGATGTCGTGCAGCCAACATGCTGGCGGCCGTCGAGTCCAGGCACTCGCCAGCAAGATGTCATCTTCTCTCGCCAGTCCTGGCATCGATACTGGAGCACCTTCATTTGACCATCGTCGCTACTGCGCCACTGTTCAGTCATGAGCGTCATAGTTTCATCGCTATCATCGTCACTTTGTCTGATGTCGCACCGCCAACTCATCTCGATTCAGCCAATGTAAGTGTCACCTGGCAATATACTGCAGCCTATGATCTGCCAGTGGAGAACATCGAGATTATGGCGAACAAGAAGAGAACTATTTTTCCTTTACAAATGTTTCCTTCCAGAATGGTGTAGCTCTTTGCTTTGCTTTGCTCTGCGACATTTTCAAAAATGGTTCAAATGGCTCTGAGCACTATGGGACTCAACTGCTGAGGTCATTAGTCCCCTAGAACGTAGAACTAATTAAACCTAACTAACCTAAGGACATCACAAACATCCATGCCCGAGGCAGGATTCGAACCTGCGACCGTAGCGGTCTTGCGGTTCCAGACTGCAGCGCCTTTAACCGCACGGCCACTTCGGCCGGCTCTGCGACATTTTGTTAGCTGTAAGTTTATCCTTTCTTTAGTGAAAATGTCTATCATACGTTCACAGTTAGAGTGTAGAGCAGAGGCTCGTAATGAGAACTAAAAACTTTGTGGGATCAGGCGAACTCCCTTGTACTCTAAAATTATGAGTTGCTGGGACGATTTAAGGCATACGGGCATTTCGTCAGCACTAAAAAGTGGTTTAAATATTCGGGCTCCTACTGAAGGGCCTAGGGAATGTGAGGCTAGCGCATCTACTGCACTACATTTTAGTATAGTACGCAGTTTTCCTGTGGTCACTTACATTTCCTCCGTTTTGGGAAAACCTACCTTTGTTTGCAGAGTGTTTGAGGTGTTTGTCGTGTTTGTTCATGGGGATTTGGGTTTCAGTGGACTGTGGAACATTTAAAACAGCCAGAACATGCCTGAATGCTTGTAGAATTGGCCGACACTTTAAGAAAAGCGACTAGGTTTGACTTGCTGGTCACCGAATTAGCAGAGAGGTTCTCAGATAAATGAGCTGTGAGTTACTTCGGGAACAAGTAATGGACTCTTATGCTGGGAGAAGATTTTGAAACATTTGCTGACTGTTTTTGCAGAATCTCGTGCCACACTTACGCACTAGGACGGATAGACAAAGAAACAAGGTCATGTTTTCAACATTTCGTGGCCCTGTCAGCAACAGTATAGATATTAATTTTATTTTTAAAAACCAACAGTCTCAGTTGCAAAGTTTACCTAGTTTACCTAG
This sequence comes from Schistocerca piceifrons, assembly GCF_021461385.2. NCBI lineage: Eukaryota > Metazoa > Arthropoda > Insecta > Orthoptera > Acrididae > Schistocerca > Schistocerca piceifrons. Next base: position 1,018,748,088 of record NC_060139.1, on the reverse strand, counting down.
GTTTCAGTCGGGATAACCCAACCTTCTTCAGAATAAAAGTAACTACCGTTTGTCCATAGTGGACATCGTCAAGCTAAAACTACAAATCCATAAATTATCGTCAGACTGTAAAAACTTATCTGAAACTGCCTCGGCCCCACTTCGCTACCGCGATGCGGCAGCCACGAGTGCTGTACTGGACTTAGGCAAAACTATATAATATCGTCAAATTCCCTTGGCTGTCAGGACCTACTGATGTGTTTCCTAGGTATAGTAGCATCGGATGGAAGGGGCGAATTAATTTTAATACCTGCCAAATAAAGCCACAAGACTGTGCAGATCGGTAAGAAACTTGGCTGTTACTCTCAAATTGTAGACACAAACAGGCCAGAGTGGAAGGAGAGTTGATCCTCGTTGGAGGGCCAACACAACAGGTCCAACCTAAGTGCGAGGAAGTGTTCCTAAATGGCTCTGAGCACTATGGGACTTAACATCTATGGTCATCAGTCCCCTAGAACTTAGAACTACTTAAACCTAACTAACCTAAGGACAGCACACAACACCCAGCCATCACGAGGCAGAGAAAATCCCTGACCCCGCCGGGAATCGAACCCGGGAACCCGGGCGTGGGAAGCGAGAACGCTACCGCACGACCACGAAATGCGGGCGGAAGTGTTCCTACCCCACCGGCCAGAATGCCGCAGATGAAGTCATCGCTATCCTCCATATAAGATTGGTTGCAGGATATTCTTTTTCTCTAATCAGACACTCTACTGTGTTTCCGCTGAGCCAATAAAAATACAGAGATCTTTTTCATGACGCAAATCGTACTCAGGATCTTATCGGTTTTAGTGTGGAACTCGACGTCATATTTAATTAACATGCACTGGCTTCCATTTCATGGCAATCAGTTCTATGTTAATCCGCATTTGTGAAAAACTGTCGCTGGAAATGCATGAATACAGCAACATACATCACTTTGGAACGCAATAAATTGGAAGTGCAGGGAAGCCAAGGCGAAATGGGTGCATGAGAAATGTGAAGAAATCGAAAGAGAAATGATTAGGGGAAGGACAACCTTACACAAAAACCACACAGGAAAGTCAAAATAACCTTCGCTGAAATTAAAAGCAAGGGCATTAACTTTAAGAATGCGATATTAATTCCACTGTTAAATGTAGAGGAGGGAGCAGATAGGTGGAAAGAGTACATTAATGGCCTCTGGGAAGGGGGAAATTATCTCATGACGTAATAGAGAAAGAAACTGGAGTCGATATGGAAGAGGTACGGGATCTAGTATTAAACTCATAATTTAAAAAGCTTTGGAAAACTTGAGATCAAATAAGGCAGAAGGAATGGATAAATTACATCGGAATTTCTCAGATAGTTGGAAGTGACAAGTAAACGATATTGAAGCAGGTGTGTTAAAATCTGTGAGAAGTGCGGAATACCATCAAACTCTCGGAAAAACATCATCCACCGAATACCGAAGACGTTAAGAGCAGATCGATGCGGAAACTGTCGTACAATCAGCTTAACATCTAACGTTTCCAAGTCATTGACAAGAACAATATTCAGAAGGCTGGAAATAACTAAGGCCACTAAAGAGGCTGTTCTGGCGTTGCGGTTGATAATGGAAGCAAAATTGAAGAAGAAACAAGACACGTTCGTAGAATTTATCAACCTGTCCGACAACGTAAGATAGTGCAATATGTTCGAAATAGATAGAAGTAGAGGTAAGGATGAGGGAAAAATGGTTAATATGCCATATGTACAAGAACTAAGACGTAACAATAGGACTTGAAGACCAATGGAGAAGTGTTCGGGTTAAAAAGACTTTGTAAGCCAGGGATGTAGGCTTTCACCCTGTTGTCAGTCTATACAATGAAGTAGCAATGACGGAAATAAAAGAAAATTTCTAGAGTGGGATTAAAATTCAGGGTGAATGATATTATACTCTTATTCGCTGATGACATGACTATCCTCAGTGAAGATAAAGAAGTATTGCAGGATCTGATGAATGGAATGAACAGTCTAATGAGTGCAGAATATGCACTGAGAGCAAAGCGAATAAAAATTAAACTGTAGGGAAAGATGAAAACAATGGCCAAATCAGTTGCGATACTACAAGGTTTATTGGAAATCCCTTGACCTAGGTTTCGACATCTTTAAAAACGTCCTCTTCAGAACATTCATTGATATACTACTGCTGTGTAAGTCTTTCACTCTCGCACATACTTACTTAATACTGTGCAAAATGCTTATAACTACATATTTAACGTGCCTTGCAACATCATGTAATCATTGATCCTTCTGAAGAAGACGTTTTTTTAAGACGTCGAAACCTAGGTAAAGGAATTTTCAATAAACCTAGTACAAGTGCAACTGATTTGGCTGTTTTTCACCTCTTCCTACACCAAGAGTACATTATAGATGATGCCTCCAGCCATGTTCAAGATTTCAAAGACAAAGCTACTGGGAAGTAGCAGAAATGGGAATAACTAGAAACTTTGCAACCATATGAATAATTACGAAGAAGACGAAGTTAAACAATTCAGCTACATTGGAAGCAAACTAACAAATGACGGACGGAGAATGGGGGAAATAAAAAGCAGACTAGCTCTGACAAAAAGGGCATTCCTGGTGAAGAGGAGTGTACTGGTATCAAATATAGGCCTTAATTTGAAGAACAAATTTCTGGGAATGTACCTTTGGAGCACATCATTGTATGGCAGTGAAACATAGATAGTGGGGAAACCAGACCACTAATGAATCGAAGCATTTGAAATGTGGTGCTACAGAAGACTGTTCGAAATTAGATGGACTGATAGGGTAAGTAATAAGGAGAATTTCTGCCCTTCCTGACCTTTGTCTTCGTGTCTCTCATACGTATATCTCCTGTATGTCACTTTCGGAAGTTAGGAGTCTCTAACTATTGGACAGTCTATTTGAGCCGTGCGTGGCTCATGTTCATGCCATATCTCATTTAACATACTGTTTTTACTGTACTACCATCTCGTTATGTTAATATCTATTAGTGGTGTCACTGAGTCGCCACCTTGCCTGCCCGTGAGCGCCAGCAGCGACGCTTATCGATATAAGCCCTGGCATATTATCCTTGCTGAGTGCTATTACTTCTCTGTTGTCGTGTGTTCGGGGTTAGTTCGGATCTGCCAGTGAGTGGGGTGGCGGTAGCATTGTAGTTCGGACCTGGCAGTGTTTGACTTAGGACGCGGCACAAGTTCAGTCGGGGCGCGGCTGTAGTGAGGTCCGGACAACCATGACTCGCCCGATGGTTGCCGATACATATCACTTGAGTGTGGATCACCTTAGTTGGTCGTCGGTCGGTCGTCTTGTCGGACGACGTGTATGTTGGCCTGCGATCGCTTATGGGTTGCCTGCGTGTGCCGACTCGTGATTCGTCCTTGTTATTGCACAGTGGCTGCCGTTAGTATTGTCTAGTCCTTCGTACAACTGTTCGTGAAACGATTTGTGGTTTGTGTGATTTTGACTGACAAGTTATTTAAAATGTTGTCTGAGCAGTCTGTGGGTTGGTGTGGATCAGCCTGGAAATCTCCGCGCGGTGCAGTGGACCGCGCACACTGGCGGTCTCTACACAGTGTCAGAGCGTGTGGGAGCTGTTCCGATTGCTACGGGGTTCGTGACTCACCGATCCAGGACATCAAAGTTGAGTGGTGATTTAATTACCGAAGCCAGACTGTTCACATTGTGCCGCTGGTTTTCATGGTTGGCTGTTGGGGGTATTCCCGTGAGCAACAGCGAGTGTTCGAGTTGGCGGAAGTTCGGCCAACATCCGGTGCAGTTTAACTGTATTTTGGTTATTTAAAGTCCAAGTGCACCAGCGGAGTATTCTGCCTTGTGGCCGTTGGCGTTCGGGTTACCTGCCCTAGCCGCTGACGTAACATTCAGGAAGTGTTCTTTTCTCACCGTGTTGTCGCTGTCCAACACGTGTGTGTAGTTTCGCCAGCTTATGCATACTTGGTTCTGGGCGGCTACGCCTTTTACGTTTTGGCTTGGGAGTTCCTTGTGCACCGGTCGGTGGAAAGCAAGTCGTCTTGTCGGTGGGTCCGTTGACTGTCTCTTGGTTGGGTTGCCGGCGGATCTGATATAGTTGGGCCGACTACCTGTCTCCCCTAAGAGAACGTTTATATTTCAAGTGCAGACCGACCCCCGGAAACTTCTGAGAGCCACTGGCTGTACTGAATTATCTTATTAGTGTTTGATTGTGTATTTTATTGGCTTATAGCCGATAGTTTGAATTTGTATGCTTTTAGTTGGGTTTTAAATAATGGACCCTGAGTTGCTTTAAAATTGAAAGTTCCTAACTTGTCAAGTCTTGGATTGTCTGGGCCTTCAGTGTCATTGAAAATATTTTTTGGATAAAGCTTTGGGTCTTCTGCCTTTTGAAAATTTATTGTAGTTGTGGTTGTCAATAATGGGCTCTCAGGCGCTTTAAAATTTAAATTACTTACTTGTTAGATTGTTTGGGCCTTCAGCCTGTGTAAAATATTGTTTAAAGATAAAGCTTTGGGCCTTCTGTCTACTAAAAATTATTTTAGTTGTTTTAAGTAATCGGCCTTCAGCCGTTTTTAAATTAAAGTTCTTGTCTTTCAAGTATCAGACTGTGTGGGGCCTTTAGCCTGATTGGAGATAAGGCCTTCGGCCTTGTGATTTTTTTAAATTAATTTTACCTGCTGTCTTAAATCATGGGCCTTTAAATTAAACTTGTTTGCTTTTCAAGTGTTAGATTTGTTGGGCCATCAGCCAAATTATAGAACTTACTTACGTGAGGCTTTCTGTCTTCTAAATATTCTGGTTTGAGTCTAAATTTTAAGTTGATAGCTTTCAGCCGTTTTTTAAATTTAAGTCGTAAGACAGTGTGGCCTATTCAGCCGTTAACTAAGTTCAAAAACTTTTGCTGTATTGTTTGGACAACTAAATAAAGTTATGTGTTTGAGTGTAACTGAAAGACCCCTTTTGGCCTCTTTCCACAATTCCAACTACCTGTCCTGTCCTGCGGATTTAAGCAGGGCGTCTCACTATTATTTCCTGTTCAATTGTTTTTTCTTCCAACAGAGGAGCGGCTATCTGTCGAGTAAACAAGAATTATGCATTTATGTCGTCTCTTGCTGTATCAGCGCTACCTCTTATCGAAAATTGTTTCTAAAAATTAAATATATAATTATTCCTTAATTTATTGCTTGCTGGTTACTGGTTTGTGGCATTGCCACTGATTTTTTTTTAAAATGACGCAGTCTGGCGGAAATAAGTGCCTTAGGGTAGTCATCCAATGCTGTCACGGTGAGTGGGCATAAGATCTCTCCTCTTGATGATCGACATTTTTCGCAGACGCTACAAACGTGTTATTTATGAGGCTGCCGGCTATGGTGTCCGAGCGGTTCTAGGCGCTTCATTCCGGAACCGCGCTGCTGCTACGGTCGCAGTTTCGTATCCTGCCTCGGGCATGGATGTGTGTGATGTCCTTATGTTAGTTAGGTTTAAGTAGTTCTAAGTCTAGGGGACTGATGACCTCAGCTATTAAGTCTCATAGTACTTAGAGCTATTTGAATTTGTGAGGCGGTAACGGAAGCTCATACATTTGACATTAAGGGTTATTCAGCTGAACGAACACGCTGCATCCTTCACCAAATGATTGAATGTTAAAATGTTCTGCAGGTGCCGAGACTGGTGACTGTGAAGCAACGACAAATGTGAAGGAGTATTTCGGCTCATAACCTGGCAATGTTAACTCACACTCTGTAGAACTTTATGAAATTTGATACTGGGGGTCTTACTCTTGGACTTAAAAAGTTATCGAACGGGACAATCGTTAAATTAAATAATACACTCCTGGAAATGGAAAAAAGAACACATTGACACCGGTGTGTCAGACCCACCATACTTGCTCCGGACACTGCGAGAGGGCTGTACAAGCAATGATCACACGCACGGCACAGCGGACACACCAGGAACCGCGGTGTTGGCCGTCGAATGGCGCTAGCTGCGCAGCATTTGTGCACCGCCGCCGTCAGTGTCAGCCAGTTTGCCGTGGCATACGGAGCTCCATCGCAGTCTTTAACACTGGTAGCATGCCGCGACAGCGTGGACGTGAACCGTATGTCCAGTTGACGGACTTTGAGCGAGGGCGTATAGTGGGCATGCGGGAGGCCGGGTGGACGTACCGCCGAATTGCTCAACACGTGGGGCGTGAGGTCTCCACAGTACATCGATGTTGTCGCCAGTGGTCGGCGGAAGGTGCACGTGCCCGCCGACCTGGGACCGGACCGCAGCGACGCACGGATGCACGCCAAGACCGTAGGATCCTACGCAGTGCCGTAGGGGACCGCACCGCCACTTCCCATCAAATTAGGGACACTGTTGCTCCTGGGGTATCGGCGAGGACCATTCGCAACCGTCTCCATGAAGCTGGGCTACGGTCCCGCACACCGTTAGGCCGTCTTCCGCTCACGCCCCAACATCGTGCAGCCCGCCTCCAGTGGTGTCGCGACAGGCGTGAATGGAGGGACGAATGGAGACGTGTCGTCTTCAGCGATGAGAGTCGCTTCTGCCTTGGTGCCAATGATGGTCGTATGCGTGTTTGGTGCCGTGCAGGTGAGCGCCACAATCAGGACTGCATACGACCGAGGCACACAGGGCCAACACCCGGCATCATGGTGTGAGGAGCGATCTCCTACACTGGCCGTACACCACTGGTGATCGTCGAGGGGACACTGAATAGTGCACGGTACATCCAAACCGTCATCGAACCCATCGTTCTACCATTCCTAGACTAGCAAGGGAACTTGCTGTTCCAACAGGACAATGCACGTCCGCATGTATCCCGTGCCATCCAACGTGCTCTAGAAGGTGTAAGTCAACTACCCTGGCCAGCAAGATCTCCGGATCTGTCCCCCATTGAGCATGTTTGGGACTGGATGAAGCGTCGTCTCACGCGGTCTGCACGTCCACCACGAACGCTGGTCCAACTGAGGCGCCAGGTGGAAATGGCATGGCAAGCCGTTCCACAGGACTACATCCAGCATCTCTAAGATCGTCTCCATGGGAGAATAGCAGCCTGCATTGCTGCGAAAGGTGGATATACACTGTACTTGTGCCACCATTGTGCATGCTCTGTTGCCTGTGTCTATGTGCCTGTGATTCTGTCAGTGTGATCATGTGATGTATCTGACCCCAGGAATGTGTCAATAAAGTTTCCCCTTCCTGGGACAATGAATTCACGGTGTTCTTATTTCAATTTCCAGGAGTGTATTTAGTGCGGGACTGCATGCAGTTTTACTACGCACTTAACATCACTGTCGAAGACATGACGGTGGCGTCAGGTTGTTCCCTAGCTCATATTTAACGCAGGAGATGCAGGTTGCTGCCTAGATACACCCCTTACAAGTTCTGTTCCACTCACCTCGAATCTTGTGAAGATGTTGGTCACAGCGCACGGCCAGAGATCGTTTTATGTGTTTACTCTCTTTTGATGATGAAAGGATTACTGTAAAGCTTTAGACTGTTATTTGACAGGTCTGATTGGCAGTGGTCACGAGCAATTATTATTGGATACCACTACATTTTTATTTAGTACAAATGTTACACAATCTCGTTTGCATATGGAAACAACGATGGTATCTCAGCGTATCGAAAAAATTCCACGCGAAATTCATATGTATAATACTAGTATGCTCTATTAACACTATTTACACACTTAATGAAAATTATGCTTGATTCTAAAGTTCGGCATCGAGCAAGACGTATACCCACGAAATTATGATCTGACACAACCATCTTTACACTCCACTCGACCTTTCCCGACAATGGTCTTCAAGTTGCACCGGGGTTCTTTATTTTCTACCAAGAGTCAATCAAAAGGCAGGATTACCTTCACCTGCATATACAACAACCAATTGGTGTCTTGAAACATGTTGCTGTGTACCCTTTCATGTGATCGCCCACGCACCAAGCGCGTGTTAACGATGCCGAATGCTGTTTACACGTCATCTGATTCCATGTACACTACTTCACATTATACACTATGTGATCAAAAGTATCCGGACACCTGGCTGAAAATGACTTACAGGGTTCGCGGCGCGCTCCATCGGTAATGCTGGAATTCACTATGGTGTTGGCCCACCCTTAGCCTTGATGACAGCTTCCATTTTCGCACGCATACATTCAATCAGGCTCTGGAAGGTTTCTTGGGGAATGGCAGCCCATTCTTCACGGAGTGCTGCACTGAGGGGAGATATTTTTGTAGGCCGGTGAGGCCTGGCACGAAGTCGGCGTTCCAGAACATCCCAAAGGTATTCGATAGGACTCGGGTCAGGACTCTGTGCAGGCCAGTGCATTACATGTATGTTATTGTCGTGTAACCACTCCGCCACAGACGGTGCATTGTAAAGAGCACGATCGTGTTGAAAGTTGCAGTCGCCATCCCCGAATTGCTCTGCAACAATGGGAAGCAATAAGGGGCTTAAAACATCAATGTAGGCCTGTGATGTGATAGCGCTACGCAAATCACCAAGGGGTGCAAGCCCCCTCCGTGAGAAACACGACCACACCATAACACCACTACCTCCGGATTTTACTGTTGGCACTACACTTTCTGGCAGATGACGTTCACCGGGCATTCGCCATACCCACACCCTGCCATCAGATCGCCACAATGTGTACCGTGATTCGTCACTCCACACAAGCTTTTTCCACTGCTCAATCATCCAATCTTTACGCTCCTTACACCAAGCGAGGTGTCGTTTGGAATTTAGCGGTGTGATGTGCGGCTTTTGAGCAGCCGCTCGACCATGAAATCCAAGTTTTCTCTTCTCCTGCCTAACTGTCATAGTACTTGCAGTGGATCCTGATGCAGTTTGTAATTCCTGTTTGATGGTCTGAATAGATGTCTGCGTATTACACATTTCAACTGTCCGCTGTCTCTATCAGTCAACAGACGAGGTCGGCCTGTACGCTTTTGTACTGTACGTGTCCCTTCACGTTTCGACTTCAGTATCACATCGGAAATAATGGATCTAGTGATGTTTAGGAGTGTGGAAATCTCGCGTACAGACGTATGACACAAGTGATACCCAATCACCTGACCACGTTCGACGTCCAGGATTTCCGCGGAGCGCCACATTGCCACAGAGCATACTAGTAACAGTTGAAAGGCGGCCGTTTCGTCGCCCACGCATGTCGTACATTGGGCACTCGTGCGCAATCACGTACTGCTTCACAGAAAATCATTCACTAGGCATTCCTTTCTGCAGGATCGGTATATCTGTGCCAAAAAAAAAAAAAAAAAACGGGGGAGAGCAGGGTTCTCCTGCTGCAATGCTGGCGCTTTGATCGACACCGGCCAAAGTGAAGAGCGCGCATAGTTCGGTTGGTTACCCCAAAGAGTTTGAAACACAAAGGTGCACTTGACTCCCCTCTCAACGTGGGCGGCATGCCGAAACAGAGGTATTCAGACATTTTCTCCTGTGTATCTGATGCGGGCTATTAGAGCAGCAACATTCAACACAATAGTGACGTTACAGCAAGCACCAAGTGTTCCAGTTGCACTCACACGACTGGAAACAGCAGTAGCGTTGAAATAGGGTACAATCGTGTTCTTTTCGAGTGGCCTTTTGCCTGTAGACTTGCCGAGTACAACGCTGCTTATTTGTTCTCGTTTTCAACTACTTCAGAACAAATGATGATCGGTAACTTTCTCTGAGTTAACCATCCAATAATTCAAGTGACCTACTAGCTGTTTCTCTCTGTTGCAAGTTTATTTATACCCCGTTTGAAAAATTATTTTTACGTCATTTTGTGCCATGTAGTTCGTATGGGATTTTAAATGTTCTGATGTAATGTTTGTCCTTAATCATAACGGCTGACTATATATAACAAATGTTCACGTATTACAATGGATTTTTCGTACTTTAGGACATCGTGAATTCTCTTCCTTATACCTTTACTTTCTTCATAAATCCTGTTCCCTGTTCCCCTGTCCCTGTTTGAATACGCAATATTTGTTTCTTACGAAACGTGCTCGTGTCAAATCTTGTAGTTTGCCCAAGGGCTACGTTACGCGTGCTTGCATTTGTTTACCGCAAGAGGTTGCAACAATCCAGGTAACGATGATGCAGTTTCTTCGAGTTATACGGCGGCGGCAACTATTGCTCTCTCCACAACCGCTGTCTGTCTTTAGATTATTAGGTTTTGTGGGAAACAGTTGACAAAAATATTCGTCCTATACAAACAGAGTTACTAAGAGACGGTTTACTCCAGTACGAGGCAGTATCGATTGGGATTTGCTGTTAATGATCTAGTTAAATATTCAGTTGCGTTTCTTCCGAGTAATTGGCCCACCTCCCCACCCCTCTCCCCTCCATTTCTTTGCATTTTTAGTATGCTTTGCTATTGTCGAACTTAGTTGGTGAAGTCAGACTGCATGATTAATGGGCATATTCATTGTCTTCGGATAGATTTCAGGGCAGAAATCGGGTGCATAATTTTGTATGAACATTCAGTATAGTTCATGAAGTAGTGACAGATTGTACATTGATTATAAATATTTAAATCCTTGTTTTGAAAACCTTACCAAAAATATCAGATCATTTCAGCTCGTTTTTTTTTCTTTCTGTTGCGCATTCAGTCTTAATAGACACTAATAAATTCTATTAAGATTTCTTTTATCGATCTGGAAAATCGACATATGATTTCCTGAATTCTAAAAAAAATTTCCAGTGAATGAATAAATATTTTCAAATAGTGAAAGTTGAGTCAAAGTACAGTTGCTTTACTCATCAAAGACAACACACTTGATTTCAATATATTGTGGGATTGTTGGTGTCTAGTATCCAATATTACCGACAAACAACTTGAGTTTATTACTTTCATTCAATTTATTTTCGACTATGGCAACAATGAGCCAAAGCAAGAAAGCAAATGAAGTTGCACCGTTACAATGAGAAACAAAACCGAATGTAAAGAAAAGGCAGCTACAAAAAGGCAGCACCTAACGTCTCATTGTCTCATTATTAATTTTTTTAACAAAAAAAGTCACAGAAAAACTTGTGGGATATTGGTTGGAACAATAATTAAGCGTTACTCATCATTTTCCAGTATACAAATGGAAGTATCACAGCTTCCTCCCCCCTTCTCACCAAGAATAAAGAGGCGAGAGAAAAGAGCATTCATATACAAGGTGGTCCATTGACAGTGACCGGGCCAAATATTTCACGAAATAAGCACCAAACGAAAAAACTACAAAGAACGAAACTCGTCCAGCTTATAGGGGGAAACCAGATGGTGCTATGGTTGGCCCGCTAGATGGCGCTGCCGTAGCTCAAACGGATATCAACTGCGTTTTTCAAAATAGGAACCCCCATTTTTTATTACAAATTCAACATCGATTGCACCCGTATCATGTTTATATGCACCAGGAATTGCATGGCGACGACTTTGAACGCCGTGTACAGTTCTGCCACTGGGCACAAAGGAAATTACGGGACGATGAGAGATTTTCTGCACGTGTTCTATTTAGCGACGAAGCGTCATTCACCAACATCGGTAACGTAAACCGGCATAATATTCACTACTTGGTAACGAAAAATCCACGATGGCTGCGACAAGTGGAACATCAGTGACCTTGGCGGATTAATCTATGGTGCGGCATTATGGTAGGAAGGGTAATTGGCCCCCATTTTATCGATGGCAATCTAAATGGTGCAATGTACGCTGATTTCCTACGTAATGTTCTACCGATGTTACTACAAGATGTTTCACTGCATAACAGAATGGCGATGTTCTTCCAACATGATGGATGTCCAGCACATAGCTCACGTGCGGTTGAAGCGGTATTGAATAGCATATTTCCTGACAGGTGGATTGGTCGTCGATGCACCATACCATGGCCCGCACGTTCAGCGGATCTGACGTCCCCGGATTTCTTTCTGTGGGGAAAGTTGAAGGATATTTGCTATCGTGATCCACCGACAACGCCTGACAACATGCGTCAGCACATTGCCAATGCATGTGCGAACATTACGGAAGGCAACCTACTCGCTGTTGAGAGGAATGTCGTTACACACATTGTCAAATGCATTGAGGTTGACGGACATCATTTTGAGCATTTATTGCATTAATGTGGTATTTACAGGTAATCACGCTGTAACAGCATGCGTTCTCAGAAATGATAAGCTCACAAAGGTACATGTATCACATTGGAACAACCGAAATAAAATGTTCAAACGCACCTACGTTCTGTATTTTAATTTAAGAAACCTACCTGTTACCAACTGTTCGTCTAAAATTGTGTGCCATATGTTTGTGACTATTACAGCGACATCTATCACAAAGCGAAAAAAGTGGTCCGACTAAAACATTCATATTTCTTTAAGGGTTACACGAGTATGTAATAAAAAAGGGGGTTCCTATTTTAAAAAACGCAGTTGATATACGTTTGACCTATGGCAGCGCCATCCAGCGGGCCCACCATAGCGCCATCTGGTTTCCCCCTTCAAGCTAAACAAGTTTAGTTCGTTGTAGTATTTTCGTTTGACGCTTATTTCGTGAGATTTTTGGCCTGGTCACCATCAATGGGCCACCCTGTATAAACAGATAAAGAAGGTTGAGGAGAACTATAACCAGAACAATAGTAAACAGTTTTACAGGACAATGATTAGGTATAGAAAAGAGTACAGAGTTAAGTCTGTGATATTGAAGGAGGAGAATGGAAAGTGATCTCTACGAATGAAGGAAATTTAGAGAACTGGAGAAAATACTTCAAAGAACTGCTGAACAACGCAGTAGATACCTACAACAACGAAAACAAGGCAGAAAACAATCAGAACGTACAACCATTAGTCGAAGGACCAAATCTGATGGAGGTGAAGGAGGCAGTAAAAAGACTAAAAACTGGGAATGGCCCTGGCATCGACATAATATCAGGAGAGCTCATCAAAGAAGGGGGAGAGAAGACACATGACTGGTTAGCCATAGTGATAAAAGAAATGTGGAGAAAAGAAGTAATGCCGGAGGAATGGAAAATTGCTGCTGTATGTCCCATACACAAGAAAGGAGACAAAATGCTGACACAGAACTATAAAGGGATTTCTGTCCTATGCACAAGTAATATAAAGAATTATACTGAACAGACCCAACCCATACATTGTGGAAATATTAGACACAGCACAAGCAGGGTTCAAGAAAGGTAAATCAACAATTGAGCGAATATTCACACTAAGACAAATGTTAGATAAGAACTGGGGGCACAGTCATGATACCTATTGCCTGTTTATAAATTTCAACAAAGCATATGACAGCATAGTAAGAGAGGAAATGTAGAGGACAATGGCAGAGTATGGGATACCTGACAAGCTGATAAAGCTAACTAAAATGGGTGTATTGGAATCAAAGTGTAGAGTAAAAGTACAGGGGGAGTTCTCAGAAGCATTTGAAGTAAAATCAAGAGTGAGACGGGGAGATATTATATCACCAACCCTGTTCAATTTGGCAGTCAACAACACCCTGAGAAGGGTAACATGTGAAAGTGCAGGAGTCACCATTGGAAAAAAGATATATGTTTTGGCTCTCGCGGATGATATTGTGCTGACAGGAAAGAACATGTAAGACCGGGAGAAAATGGGGACTGTGCTAACGGAAGAAGCTAAGAAAGTAGGTCTAAGTATAAATGAAAGTAAAACAAAGTTCATGATAGTAGGAAGAAGAGCTCATTTAGGACCAAACCATCTAAAAATCGGAAATCTAATAATAGAGAAGGGAGACACATTCACGTACCTCGGTGTCAACATCAACCAACTAAAACCTTATAGGAAAAGAGATAGTAACAAGAATTCAAGCTGGGAGAAGATGTCTAGGAGCTATGCGCAACATCAGAAGATCGAAGTTACTATGTAGGCAGGCAAGAATAAGATTGTATCAGACCATCTGTAGCCAATATTGTGATATACGAGACATGGACCCTGACAAAGAACACAGAGAAAAAACTCGTCATTTTTGAAAATAAAGTACTGAGAAAAATATATGGACCAGTGAAAGAAAATGAACAGTGGAGAATAAAGAAAAACAGAGAACTCAGACAATTATACACACTGCCTGACGTCGTAGCGAGTGTGAAAATAGACTAAGATGGTACGGACACGTGAGGAGAGACGGGGAGAACACGATGATAAAGGCTATAATGGATGGAGAAGCTGAAGGAAAGAGACCACTTGGATCGCCGAGAATGAGAAGGAAGGATAATACCATGGAAGACATGCAGATACTGGGTCTGGGAGACGGAGACACAGATGATAAGATAGTGTGAAAAGCTGGACGGAGTAAGGCCAAGGACCGGCTGCGGTTTCTGTGGCCAGTATAAGTAAGTAAGTAAGTAAGGCCCTCTGAAGAAGTGGATGAGGAAGTCAGCCTGCGGTGTGTGTGACTAACGTATATTTGTCAGTATGAAAACGGAAGAATTTTTGTATCCACCAGTCTCAAGAGGATGGGCGTCGATACTTTGGCGCAAGGGTTACCGAATCCTAATTTACTTTAACCTTTCTGTATACACAGGTTACAAAGAAACACAGCAGAAGAAAGTGATATGGTCCTACTCAAGTCTGGGTTTATTGACTGGGATAGGAGTGGGAGGCTGGGCCAAGTTCCGTTGGATTGAGCAGATCAGGCTCCGACAGAGGTAGCGAATGGCGCGCCTCAGAATAGGCAACTCTCTCAACCCAAATACGCGCCCAAGGTACAGGGTACAAGATCACGGTTTGGTGCGGAACATCGGAAACCAGTGTCGGTCTTGCAATTATCATAAATGCCGATGTTTCTTGTCTTCTCAGACCTTAAGTCGGAAGAATGTATATAAAAGGATATACCAAAATTATGGTCACTACGCAATCAAACCAACAACCGGGGCACAATTCTCAATAATGACAGGTCAATTCTCAGACCTGTTGCGACCAAACATATATATAGAGGGTGGTCCATTGATCGTGACCGGACCACGAATCTCACGAAATAAGCGTCAAACGAAAAAAACTACAAAGAACGAAACTTGTCTATCTTGAAGGGGAAACCTGATGGCGCTAGATCAAACGGATATCAACTGCGTTTTTTAAAATAGGAACCCCCATTTTTATTAGATATTCGTTGACTGACGTTTCGTTGCCAATGGCGGGCAACATGATCTGAGGACCATCTGAAGGCGTTCCGTCAAAACCAAAAGGCAGCTCCGAACGAGGACAGATGACACAGTCCGACCAGCAATCACGAGCACCGCCAAGTCCACGCTCTGGATATCTCGAGCGTCGGGTGCTATGACTGGACATGTACGAGGATCGTTTAATAAGTAATGTCCCGTATTTTTTTCCTCAGTACGTATTAATTGCTAAGAGTCAGAATTTGTTGACAATATACATCAACATGTGTTGTCCATATCCTATTTTTCTACGTAGTCTCCATCACGTTCTACGGCCGTACACCAGCGTTGTGAAAGAGCGTGTATTCCATGCTGGTAAAAGCTCTTGTCCTGTAGGCGTTTTCACGTTCTCATTGCATGACTGACACTCTCGTCATCTTCAAAGTTTGTTCCCCGTGGAGATGGAATTCCGAGGGTGCCAGGTCTGGGGTGTAGGGTGGATGAGGGAGTGATGTCCAACCCAGTTTGCCGATGTGTTCCCGGGTTCTCAGACTGGTGTGCGGGCGTACGTTATCGTGTTGGAGCAAGATTTCTGCTGGATTCTTGTCCGATCGAACACGTCGGAAACGGTTCTTGAGTTTATTCGGGACCTTCACGTATGCCTCTGAATTGATGGTTGACCCTCTTCGCATCAAATCCAAGAAAATGACGGCGTCACAATCCCAGAGAACTGTCACAATGCCTTTTCCGGCAGAGGGGATTGTCTTGAATTTCTTCTTTTTTTGTGAATGAGGATGATGCCACTCCATGAACTGCCTTTTTGTTTCCAGCGCAAAGTCGGGCACCCACCTTTCGTCCCCCTTAACGATTCTCGATAGAAAGGCCTTTCCGTCGGTCTCAAAACGCTCCAACAATTCAGATGAAATGACCATTCTTTGAATCTTGTGGTCCGTTGTGAACATTCGTGGAACCCATCGTGAGCACCTACTTGAATATCCGAGAGTCTCGATCATCGCAAACACACTTCCAATGCTGATCGACTATAGAGCCAACTGTCGAGGTGTGATGCGCCGGTCGGCACGAATAATGGCACCCGCACTGTTCAGCATGTCTGGAACAGTGGCTGTGACAGGACGTCCCCGACGTGGCTGATAATGGAGCTCTGTTTTTGTATTTCCTGAGGCTGTAACTTTCTTTACCCATCGATCAGCTGTACTTCAAACAAGTGCCGCATCGCCAAACACTTCACACAAAGGTTTCTTTTTCTGCACCCAAGAATTCAATAACAGCATACTGCTTGTAACGTGAGTCGCATGTAGACGCCATTTTGACGCTGTACTACGGCTCTGCCATCTTCTAGAACGGTTCTAAACTTCATCAGCGCACAGAACAAACATCAAATGTGAAGCACCAACAAGAACGTTTATCTATGAATATTAATGGATTTTTTTTAAAAAAAACTGTGGGGCATTACTTACAGAACGACCCTCGTAAGTTAGCTGCTCTGCGTTTGGTACCTCTCAGGCGGGCGTCCCCCGGAGCCAGAGAGCAATTTCCTCGAATTGTACCACACCAAGTAGCGCCTGCAGCGCAGCCAAGCACTCTGCTGTATGGAAAGAAAACAAGGCTTCCAGGAGCACAAAGAGCGAGCTGTCAACCGATTTAGCCGGAGCCCAGGCGAGGCAACCCGGCGCCAACTTGAGGGACGGACTGTTACTGTGAAGCCCGTCACCGCTTTCACGTATTGTCCTTGCGTCCTTCAGGGAAGGTCCACGAGTCGCCACACTCACACGACCCCTGACTACCCTGCCGCTTGCAGCGAGCAAAACGCAGTACTGAGAAAAGAAACCAATCCCCTCACCGATGACATTCCACAGACATGCAGGTACTGTGAACCCAATCACCGATTCATGCCTCGCATCCCATTACAGGAATAAAATGAAAACACGTAAATTGTGACCTATTTGCATGTTGAATTGCGAACAGAAAAAAAGTACAAATGAACAGGAAAGGCCCTAGCAAGCCTTCCAACGGCAGTGGACGGCTGAGAGAAGGGCCTAAGGGCCTGTCACGTTTTAGACGAAACAAAAGTGAGCCGTGTCGGCTCGTTTTCAGAGTTGCTATATTGTTGATTACTGGCGCGATCCGTTTTCCTGTCATGTCACCAGGTGGCGCTTCGGTGGAGTTGGCTCTTTGGTCAGAGGAAGTTGAAGGCAGGTTGTCGACAGACAGTGGGGTTGTGAGAGAGAGGAACGGGTGACGAGCGGTGAGCGTATGATTACGGGACCTGATAGGCGGTCGTTCGTCCAAGTGGGCGGCTACTCGTACGGGTCCGTCTTGGTGTGAAGCGTTGGGCTCTACGCTGTTGCGTCCGATTGACGATCCAGGTTTGCTAGTGACCGTCGGCTGATGTGGGCGTCCTTATCACGTTGACTTTTCTGGTAAGTGTGTTCCGGCGTAACTTCAAGCGGCGGCACGTCGGCCTGGAATGTAACAGCCGAGAAGGCTGTGGGATGACGTCAGCCAGTCGAACTCTGACTAGGGCCGCACCACAAGAGCGACCTCTATACGACGAGAATATAAGCACCGCTCCAGCTAGAAGATGCTCACTAGAATACGAGGTGATAAATAAACTCTATAGCAGTGACTTATGAACTTGTGCGATTTGCTTGCATGAACGTTGTATATCTCTCGAAGGACATTGGTTATTTGCATGTCGCCATTTGCTTACATCCCATCTTTGTAGGAATACAAGTTAAGTACTGCCAATTTAACCTATAGTAGTAAACTCCATTAATAAGATATGCTCGAATTGTTGTTTAGCTATCCGAGAAAGCAGCTTCTTAGGCACCCTGTATTACACGTGTGGGCAAGATCCCACAAAGAAGATGTCGAATAAAATAAGTTTGGAAACTAGAAGGCTGAAAGGTGTTTAATTTGACATCCTCTATCGAACAGCCGAATCCCGCAAGAATATCTAAAAAGATCGACATTCAGAGACTTCCCTTCTAAGCTTATCCGCCCTACATAAATTTTGAGTAAGGTGCTTC
Source organism: Schistocerca piceifrons (assembly GCF_021461385.2). Classification (NCBI taxonomy): domain Eukaryota; kingdom Metazoa; phylum Arthropoda; class Insecta; order Orthoptera; family Acrididae; genus Schistocerca; species Schistocerca piceifrons. The sequence goes on along the minus strand of NC_060139.1, from coordinate 1,018,729,902 downwards.
TGCTAGTAGCTTTTGGCATCTGTGCTCCGGTGCTGGACTTTCCCCCAGTGGGCTGGTTTCCCCGCTGTTCTCCCTCGCCGTACTGAAGCTACGAAATCCACCTTCACCCTCTCTGCGTGAACTCCCCTTCTGCATGGTATGGTTCAAATGGTTCAAATGGCTCTGAGCACTATGGGACTCAACTGCTGTGGTCATAAGTCCCCTAGAACTTAGAACTACTTAAACCTAACTAACCTAAGGACAGCACACAACACCCAGCCATCACGAGGCAGAGAAAATCCCTGACCCCGCCGGGAATCGAACCCGGGAACCCGGGCGTGGGAAGCGAGAACGCTACCGCACGACCACGAGATGCGGGCTCTGCATGGTATATTTGAATGTATTGACACTAAGTTTTCCTTTTATTGCGGTTTGTTCAGCATTTAGATCTTGTCATTATTGTTTGGGTGTGAAATTAAATTGGTTGTAATGTGTTGTAGATCATATATTAGTGACCACCGAGGTCAAATGTCGAACATAACCCTGAAGGTGGCAAGTTCTTGCTTGTAACATCGGGCTTGGTCGCGATGAGCAAACGCCAGCAGCCTGATGAATGTTGGCTCGTTTCCTATACTCACGCTGAAAGGTCTTGGTGAGATCCAGAGCTTCTCTTAAAAGAAGGGATTTATTGCTTTATTGTGGTATATTTTATTACTACTGTGATCTCGTGCTGTCCGTCCGCGGTAGCTGTGCGCTCAGCGCGACGGAATGTCATACCTACTGGTCCGGGCCGGCCGCAGTGGCCGAGTGGTTCTAGGCGCATGGATGTGTGTGATGTCCTTAGGTTAGTCAGGTTTAAGTAGTTTTAAGTCTAGCGGACTGGTGACCTCAGATGTTAAGTCCCATAGTGCTTAGAGCCATTTGAACCTACTGGCCCGGGTTCGATTCCCGGCTGGGTCGCAGATTTTCTCCGCTCAGGGACTCGGTGTTGTGTGATCCTTATCATCAACATTTCATCCCCAGCGGCAGGCAAATCGCGGAAGTGGCCTCAACTCGAAAGACTTGCACCAAGCGAATGGTCCACTCGACGGGAGGCCGTAAGCACGTGGCACTTCCATTATCTCGTGCTTAGTTATTTAGCGCTTAAGCATTTCTTCTTACTTTTAACCTTGCTTAAGCGAATTTGTTTTGGTGGGGGGGGGCATGATTAACACTTGGCTGTTTAATCAAATTAATTCCGTGTTTGGTAATTACTGTCAAATGATTAACCGGTTAAAGTTTGTTTTAATTATGCGGACATTGTAACAGATTTAGTTCGGTGTCTGGGGCGAGGTTTGCATTTGCTATTCTTGTGTCCGGGCTTGGGAATTTAATTATTTGATGGTCAGCCTTTGTAACATCCACGAGATAAATTTTAGCTGCAGTGCGACGAGAGGAAATTATGCCTGTAACAATTATAAACATTATCTATTCGACAGATGAAAAAATAGTGAAAACGATGATAAATATTAATTATTTATATAATATTCTATGATGTAATTGGACATATCGATGTGTATCATACAAAGACAACGATGATTGTAAATTCCTTTTATGATCTGCGTTTGTCTTCCTTTGTTTTTACCTTTTGGTGGTTGGCTTTTGTAGGTTGCGGACGCATATCAAACCAAGGTCTGTTTAGAAATTGTAATTGTTTGTTAATTATTACTTGAGAACAGAGTTCATCATTATTATAAATATGAGTGAATAATTATTTGTAACTTTAATTCCTCTCTCAGTAAGCATTATCTGTGTTAATTATTTCTTTCCGCTGCAAGGAGCGTAGCCATTGATGATACCGATTTGTATCGCGTTTTTGTCTGTGTTTTCCTTAGAAACAAATCCAATGTTTGCTTGATGAAGTCTAAATAGTGCACAATACGAAAATAGATTTTATAGAGTTTAATAAGCATTTTAAATATTTACTTATTTGCTCTAACAATAGAAAGCCTCTATCAATTGTCTGCCGCCATCTTAACAATTATCTCAGCGGCAAATTCAAATTTAAATTATGCAACTCTGCAGAATAAATGACGAACTTAATACAAATGTGTGGAAAGAAATGTGCACTGGTGGTCCCGAACTCATTTTAGCGAAAATGATTCGAATCAGATTGGTTCTTTAAAAACAGTGCTCATAGCACGAGCCTTATAAGAAATTTTTCTAGCTGATGTATGGAGCCGAAATTAATTACGCACGAGTTGCGAAGAATATTGTTTCAGGTAACATATGTCAGTGTTGTGCGCGGCTGATACTCTATGGTTTTAATGATCATTTTGCTGAAGATAACTGTTTCCATTATAATCCATAGTTGTATAGAATCTGTTATAAGAACTGTGATTTAGCGACACTTACACAACTTACAGACAACACTTTAACACAACGTTAACCTGGAGTTCTTTAGCAACTTGACCAAATTTTTAGCCGGGAGAAAAATTATTTAGTAATTACTCAATGTAATAAAATAAGATTATGAATCAAACTATGGTGCCAAGGCTCTGTAAAACCTTTAAGAACTAGATTTCCCATAATCAACTGCTAAATAATATTACAAAATATATGATGAAAAAACACACAAAATAGCCAAACCTCACTGTAGGAAGGAAGGAAGGAGGAAGGTGTTTTTACGAGATTGTTTTTGCAGTGTAACACTTAAACCTCATATTCTCGTCATAATACGAAACGTTTACATTTTACAACATATGACCAAAGGTGGTAGTGGAACAAGACAGAAATGAAACTTTGCCAGAGATAAAGGTGGAACAAGACAGTGACGTGTGTCTACTGTGGACTGTCTGTTGTACTTCTTGGTGATGGGGGTTGGCAATTGTGTTGTATCGCATTGTTATTCTAGCCAATGCGTTATTTCTGTCACACGACGTAAGAGCTCACCTGATTTATTTACTAATATCACCCTGATTTTGATCGAATTTCGAAAGTGAATTTTGTGCCTAACCAAACAGTTAAACATCTTAAGTTTTTCGAGCATGTAAGCTACAACGCAAATACGGTGTACGAGGGTCGTTCAGTAAGTAAAGCCCCACATTTTTTAAAAAAAAAGCCATCAATATACATAGACAAACGTCTTTGTTACTGCTTCACATCTGATGTCTGTTCTGCGCGCCGGTGTCGTTGCGAACCGTTCTGGCAGTTGGCAGAGTGGTAGTACAGCGGCAAAATGGCGTCTACATACGAGTCACGTTACAAGCAGCGTGCTGTTATTGAATTATTGTGTGCAGAAAAGGAAACCGTAGTGAACATCCATAAAGGTTTGTGTGCAGTGTTTGGCGATGTTGCACTTGATTGGAGCACAGTTGGGCGGTGGGTAAAGAAAGTTACGTCCTCAGGAAATGCAGAAACAGAGCTCCACGCTCGAGACGTCCTGTCACAGCCACTGAGCGGGACATGCTGAATCATGCAGATGCCATTATTCGTGCCGACCGGTGCATCAAAACTTGACAATTGGCTCTATAGCAGGTATTAAATTTGCTTGCACATTTTTTCTTCGTTGCATTTATGCCTTGAGAATGGCAGGGTGTGCTCCTGTCGAAATATCGGCGGTGTCCGACGTTACCCGGCAGCAAACCCGTAAGTTATTTGAACATTCGATTCGCCGGGAAAAGTTAAGGCTATATAGCAGTCTGTCAGCACTGGAGGTGCATCTGCAGTGTTCGAGACTCTCGGATATTCAGAGAGGTGCTCACGATGGGTTCCACGAATGCTCACAGCGGACCACACGATTCAAAGAAATGTCATTTCATCTGAATTATTGGAGCTTAAAGATTCTCTACGGGGAACACACTTTGAAGATGACGAGAGTGTCAGTCATACAGTGAAAACATTGCTACGTCTAGAGGACAGGAGGTTTTACCAGCAGCGAAAACATGCTCTTCCACAAAGTGGGCGTACAGCAATGGAATGTGATGGAGACTGTGTAGGAAAATAAGTCATGGACAAGACATGTTGATGTATATTGTCACCAAATTCTGACTCTTAACAATACATATGTTCCGAGAAAAAAAATGGGGCATTACTGATTGAACGACCATCGTGGGTCCTTTTTGCGTAAGAAGTTTTAAACCTCTTGAATGATACTCAAGTTTCCTAGCATTCGCAGCCATTACTGATCAAAGTTGGTATCAAACAGCGTTTTTCGAAACTCAGTTCGAATAGACACTTCTTCTTTCAATCCAGATGAGGACGTTTCTTGAGAGGTACTTGAAGCATTTCCCGTCTTTGTGCAAAGCTTTCACAAATTGTTTAACTAGGTGCAATTTATTTTTTAGAGGTGGTAATGGAATTTTCTTTCGGAATGTTCTTGCGCAAAAAAGGGTCAAAGATCTTGACGTGGTCCAACGACGGCCACCAAACTTCACGTTATTACTACTTGAAATAGTGTATGAAATGCACATGATTATAGTCGCTAAACATGCATTTATTTTACGAATACTGAGTGTCTTCCGGTGCTGAAGAAGTTGTCTCGTTGACATCTACACCCATGCTGTTGGCTGGCCCTCCTCCTAGCGCGCACCCCGTGTTGGAGACGACGAACTGCAGCAGTATGATGGAGTAAGTGGCGACGGTTGACATGAACCCCGTCAGCAGAGAGGCGTCCACGCTGAACAGCGAGCACGCGCTGAACACCACTGGGTTGTGACGCACCTGCCGAGACAGCTGCCGCAGCTGCTGCGAGAACGCCTCGGTGCCGCCCACTGCGACGGGGGAAGAAGAACCACAGTAAACGAAAGCTCATCCCACGAGTGCTGCACAGTAAAGTGAAGTTTAAGAAACATACAATAGTATCAAATATTGCAGAAAATTGGAAAAGTTACGAGAGTAGCGAAAACAGTTACAAAACCAATGTAAGTCTCCCATAACAAGTAAAATTATGTAATGTGATGTGATGTTTGAGACCTGAGTCCAAAGGTCTGTGTATTCAAGCGTATCTGGCAAATGCCACAAGTGCAGTAATATCCATATAGTCGTTAATGAAAAGCCGGACGAGTGTGATTAGCACTGGCTGTCCAAGAGTTCTGTAGAAACTTCATTGTGCATACAAACAGTTCGACCATCCTGGGAATCGATAATCTCGACAATTTTTACCTGCTACCGATGTCGCACTAGCGAGATATCGGTCCCACCAATTCCAAAACTTTAGAGAAAGTTTTAATTTTAAGATTAAATTTTTTGTTTAACCTCTCATCTACTATGGTATTTTTTCATTTATTTCATTAATTCCGGAGATATCGTAACATCCTATGCTAACTACCAATTTCAGATGCGCTGACTTCGTTTGCTGTCTCCCTGTTGCGACTTTGTTTAGTCATCACTTCTGACTGGTTTAATGAGGCTCGCCACAAGTTCTTCTCCCGTGCAACCTTTCCATTTCAGTGTAGCACTGGCAACCTACGTCCTCATTTATTTGCTGGATGTATTCCAGTCTCTGTCTTCCTCCCCAATTTTTACCCTCTACCGGTCCCTCTAGTACAATGGAAGTTATTCCGTGATGTCTTGGCAGATGTCCTATCATCCTGTCCCTTTGTCTTGCCATTGCTTTCAATATATTCCTTTTCTCGCCCAATCTACAGGAAACCTCCTCGTTACTTACTTTATCATCCACCTAATTTTCAACATTCTTCTGTAGCATCATATCTCAAATGCTCCTATTCTCGTGTGTTCCGGTTTTCCCACACTATCATACAATGCTGTGCTCCAAACGTACATTCTCAGGATTTTTTTTTCCTTCAGTTAAGGCCTATGTTTGATGATTGATATTAGCAGACTTTTCTTGGCCAGGAACGCCCTTTTCCTTGTGCCAATGTACATTTATGTCCTCCTTTCTCCGTCCGTCATGGGTAACGTTGCTGCCTCGGTAGCAGTACAGCTTAACTTCATCTACTTCGTGACCACAAATTATGATGCTAAATTTCTCATTCTCTTCGTATCTACTACTACTCATTACTTCGTATTTCTTCGATTTCCTCACACTTAATACTCTGTGCTTATTAGATTGTTCATTTCAATCAACAAAGCCTGCACACCGACGAGCGAAAACATTATGACCACCTGTTTAATTGCATGTTGGCCCACTATGCAAACACAATATAGCAGTGAATCTGCTAGGTATGGATTCTACAAGTCCTTGATAGGATTCTAGAAGTATATGGCACCAGTAGTCTAAGCAGAGGTCAAACAATTCCCGCGAATTACGGGATGGTCTTTTACGGACAAGCAGCTGCCGCCCGATGTACGCTGAAGAGCCAAAGAAACAATTACACCTACCTAATATCGTATAAGGCCCCCCGCGAGCACGCAGATGTGCCACAACACGACGTGACATGGATTCGACTAATGTCTGTAGTAGTGCTGGAGCGAACAGACACTATGAATCCTACAGGACTGTCCATAAACCCATAAGGGTATGAAGGGATGGAGATCTCTTCTGAACAGCAAGTTGCAAGGCATCCCAGATATGCTCAGTAATGTTCATGTCTGGGAAGTTTAGTGGCCAGCGGATGTATTTATGCTCAGAACAGTTTTCCTGGAGCCACTCTGTAGCAATTCTGGAAGTGTGGGATGTCGCATTGTCCTGCTGGAATTGCCCAAGTACGTAGGAATGCACAATGGACATGAATGGATGCAGGTAATCAGACAGGGTTCTTACGTTCATGTCACCTGTCAGGCTCATATCTAGACGTATCTGGGGTCCCACATCACTCCAACTGCACACACCCCACACCATTACAGAGCCTCTACCAACTTGAACAGTCTCCTGTTCACATTCGGGGATCATGAGCTCATGAGGTTGTCTGCATCCACTCGATAGAATTAGAAACGAGACGTCCTACAGTAGAATGTCGGTGTTGACGGGCCCAGGCGAGACGTACAGCTTTGTGTCATGCAGTCATCAAGAGTACACGAGTGGGCCCTTGTCTACGAAAGCCCATATCGATGATGTTTTGTTTAATGGTTCCCACGCTGACGCTTGTTGATGGCTCAGAATTGAAATCTGCAGCAATTAGCGGAAGGGTTACCCTTCTGTCACGTTGAACGATTCTTTTCAGTCATCGTTAGTCCCTTTCTTGCAGGATCTTTTCCCGGCAACAGCTATGTCGGAGTTTGATGTTTTATCGGAATCCTGACATTCACGGTACACTCGTGAAATGGTATGGGAAAATACCCTCTCCATCGCTACGTCGGAGACGCTGCGTCCCATCGCTCGTGCCCCGGCTATAACACCACGTTGAAACTGCCTTAAATCTTGATAACCTGCCATCGTAGCAGCAGTAACCGATATAGTAACCGCACCAGACACTTGTTGTGTTATATAGGTGCCGCTGATCGTAGCGCCGTATTCTGCCTGTATTTGAAGACGCATTTCTATACCAGTGTCTTTGGTGCTTTAGTGAGTGTTCCAATGAGTGCAGAGCAGGCACAGTTGCACACCAAGACATCAATAAGAGAATTCAATATAATGCCCCTCAAACCACTGTAGCACGTTTCTGCCTTTGCACCACGGACAGTTTTCCTGCTGGAAGATGTCGTCGCCGAATTTGGTGATTTCAAGCAAGAAGCGATGCAGGTGGTTCGTAATAATGTTCACGTAGCTCACTGCTGTCATGAGGCATTCGATTACCAACCCAGATCCATTGGAAGCCTAGCTCAACGCACCCCATGGCATAACTCCGCCCCCAACGGCCTACATCTGTGGCTCGGTCCTTACTTCGTAGATGACGGCGTGTAAGGATCCAACCATCCACCTGGTGTAACAAGAAATGTGATTCATCCGACAGGCGACAAGGTGAAAACTCAGTGATGCTGTGGCCACTGCAAACTGACGATGTCGTTGGTCAACACAGGTACACATAGGGGTCGTGTGACGTGGAGCTCGATGTTCAACAATGGCCCTTGAACGGTGTGCCCTGAAACACTTGTGCCTGAAACAGCATTGTCTTCCTATCCAGCCTCTACATTTTTTTATGAGACGTGGTCGTCCAGTACCGTACACCCTACTTGTTACTTCATCATCCTTCAACCACTTCCCATAGGAGCTCACGACAGTAGTACGCCAACAGGCGACCAGCTTCGACGTTTCGGAGATTCTCGTTTCCAGCCACAGCACTACAACAATTTGTCCTTTGCCAGAACCGCTTATATCAGTGGATTTCCGAATTTTCGGGCCGTATCTTCGCTCCAATGACTGCCCAATTGCCTCTCTTCTACTTACATTCTTTCCTTACTGTTTCTCTGCGCGTCATAATGTTTTCGCTCATCACTGTAATTCTTCTTCACTTTCACTGAGGACAGCAATGCCGTTAGCGAATCTTAACACTGATATTGCCGGCCGCTGTGGCCGAGCGGTTCTAGGCGCTTCAGTCTGGAACCGCGTGACCACTACGGTCGCAGGTTCGAATCCTGCCTCGGGCATGGATGTGTGTGATGTCCTTAGGTTAGATAGGTTTAAGTAGTTCTAAGTCTAGGGAACTGATGACCTCACATGTTGAGTCCCATAGTGCTTAGAGCCATTTGAACCATTTTAACACTGTTATCATTGCATCTTGAGTTTTAATCTCACTATTTCACCTTTCTTTTATTTTCGTCATCGCTTCTACTATGTACAGACTGAACAGTACGAGAGAAAGGCTATATCCCTGTCTTACACCATTTTGTAATCCGTTCATAGGTTGCGATTATTGGTAAGGTATGGAAGTCTCTATAGAAGAAAACACAACGCTATCCCTAGACCACGAGTCACGAATGAGACCGTATTTGTCATTGAACTGAAAAGTTCCTGCAAACAGAACATCGAAGAACATCCTTAATGGAGAGAAATTATAGATTTGAAAGTAACTTCTGGAGTATCCTCAGTGCCTGTTACAGGACCACTACTTTTCATATTGACACAATCAATAACGTTGTAGCCGGCCAGAGTGGCCGTGCGGTTCTAGGCGCTACAGTCTGGAGCCGAGCGACCGCTCCGGTCGCTGGTTCGAATCCTGCCTCGGGCATGGATGTGTGTGATGTCCTTAGGTTAGTTAGGTTTAAGAAGTTCTAAGTTTTAGTGGACTGATGGCCTCAGATGTTAAGTCCCATAGTGCTCAGAGCCATTTGATAACGTTGTGCCGGCCGATGTGGCCGAGCGGTTCTAGGCGCTTCAGTCTGGGACCGCGCGACCGCTTCGGTCGCAGGTTCGAATCCTGCCTCGGGCATGGATGTGTGTGGTGTCCTCAGGTCAGTTAGGTTTAAGTAGTTCTAAGTTCTAGTGGACTGATGACCTCAGATGTTAAGTCCCATAGTGCTCAGAGCCATTTGAACCATTTGATAACGTTGTAAGTTCCATGAGGCATTTTTTGAATGATGATTTTGTATACATGGAAGACACAAGTACGAAGATTGTAGCGAAATAAAAGAGGACGTGAAGGAGGACGATGCTTTGTTCAGGGATTGAAAATTGACATTCATCGTAAGCAAATGTAACGTATGCGCTTACACTGGCAGAAAGAGCCATTATTGTATGCAGAACAATCACTATAAGTAGTCAGATCCATTAAATATCTGCGAATATGTTTACAGAATGTGGACTGAGAGCGAATCGAAGAAAGACGAAAGTAATTGCAAGTGACATAAATGAGAACGGGGAGGAACTTAACATCGAAATTGGGAATAACCATGTAAACAAAGTTAAGGAATTCTACTACCTATGCAGCAAAATAATCCATGACGGATGGAGCAAAGAGGACACAAAAGCATACTAGCACTGCGAATAGGGCACTTCTGGCCAGAGAAGACCATTAGTATCAAACATAGGCCTAAGTTTGAGAAAGAAGTATCTGAGAAGGTACGTTTGGAGCACAGTATTGTGTGGCAGTGGAACACGGACTGTAGGAAAAACCAGAACAGAAGGTAATCGAAGTATTTGAGATGTGGTGTTACAGAAGAATATTGAAAATTCTATTGATGAAATGAGGATTTTCTCTACGGAATCGGCGAGGAAATGATACACGGGAAACATCGACAAGAAAAAGGGACAGGGTGATAGGACATCTGCTGAGACATCAGGGAATGGCCTCCATGGTCCTGAGGTCCTAGACGGAGATGTAGAGTTGAAAAAGCAGTGGAAGACAGAGGTTGGAATACATCCAGCTAATCATTGAGAAAGTAGGTTCCAAGTCCTAGTGTGAGATGAAACTGTTGACACAGGAGAGGAATTCGTGGCGAACGACATCAGATCTGTCGCATGATTGATGACTAAAACAAAAAAAAGAAGTGTACGGACCAATACTTGAATAATGCTCGACAGTCTGGGGTCCGTATAAGTTATGATGCATAGAGGAAACAGAGAAGAATAAGGGAAGAGCAGCTAGTTGCGTTACAGGGTCATTTAGTAGCAACAGCAATTGAGAGATTCATACCTCATAAATTGGTAAGAGATTGAACTGATACCCCGTAGTACACAAAACAGGTCCGAACGCTGTTGTAGAGGCAACGGAAAAAGCATGCGATGTTCAGAAGAACGCGAAATCCCGAAGATTGGCTAAAATTTACAGACGCTCGAAATTTGGCACGGACTTCAATGCGAGATGCCTTTAATAGGTTCCACAACGAAACATTGTCTCGAAATTTGGTAGAAAATCCCAAGAAATTCTGGTCCAATGTAAAGTACACAAGCGCCAAGACGCAGTCAGTACCTTCGCTGCGCAGTGCCGATGCTACTGTTACCGACGACTGTGCCGCTAAAGCGGAGTTATTGAACGCAGTTTTCCGAAATTCCTTCACCAGGGAAGATGAATGGAATATTCCAGAATTTGAAACACGAACATCTGCTAGCATGAGTTTCTTAGAAGTAGATACCTTAGGGGTTGCGAAGCAGCCCAAATCTCTTGATACGGGCAAGTCTTCAGGCCCAGATTGTATACCGATTAGGTTCCTTTCAGATTACGCTGATACAATAGCTCCATACTTAGCAATAATATACAACCGCTCGCTCACCGATAGATCTGTACCTACAGATTGGAAAATTGCGCAGGTCGCACCAGTGTTTAAGAAGGGTAGTAGGAGTAATCCATCGAATTACAGACCTATATCATTGACGTCGGTTTTGCAGTAGGGTTTTGGAACGTATACTGTATTCAAACATTATGAATCACCTCGATGGGAACGATCTATTGATACGTAACCAGCATGGTTTCAGAAAACATTGTTCTTGTGCAACGCAGCTAGCTCTTTATTCGCACGAAGCAATGGCCGCTATCGACAGGGGATCTCAAGTTGATTCCGTATTTCTAGATTTCCGGAAAGCTTTTGACACCGTTCCTCACAAGCGACTTCTAATCAAGCTGCGGGCCTATGGGGTATCGTCTCAGTTGTGCGACTGGATTCGTGATTTCCTGTCGGGAAGGTCGCAGTTCGTAGTAATAGACGGCAAATCATCGAGTAAAACTGAAGTGATATCAGGTGTTCCCCAGGGAAGCGTCCTGGTTCCTCTGCTGTTCCTGATCTATATAAATGACCTGGGTGACTATCTGGGCAGTTCTCTTAGGTTGTTCGCAGATGATGCGTAATTTACCGTCTAGTAAGGTCATCCGAAGACCAGTATCAGTTGCAAAGCGATTTAGAAAAGATTGTTGTATGGTGTGGCAGATGGCAGTTGACGCTAAATAACGAAAAGTGTGAGGTGATCCACATGAGTTCCAAAAGAAATCCGTTGGAATTCGATTACTCGATAAATAGTACAATTCTCAAGGCTGTCAATTCAACTAAATACCTGGATGTTAAAATTACGAACAACTTCAGTTGGAAAGACCTCATAGATAATATTGTGGGGAAGGCGAGCCAAAGGTTAAGTTTCATTGGCAGGACACTTAGAAGATGCAACAAGTCCACTAAAGAGACAGCTTAGCCTACACTCGTTCGTCCTCTGTTAGAATATTGCTGCGCGGTGTGGGATCCTTACAAGGTGGGATTGACGGAGGACATCGAAAGGGTGCAAAAAAGGGCAGCTCGTTTTGTATTATCACGTAATAGGGGAGAGAGTGTGGCAGATATGATACGCGAATTGGGATGGAAGTCATTAAAGCAAAGACGTTTTTCGTCGCGGCGAGATCTATTTACGAAATTTCAGTCACCAACTTTCTCTTCCGAATGCGAAAATATTTTGTTGAGCCCAACCTACATAGGTAGGAAGGATCATCAAAATAAAATAAGAGAAATCAGAGCTCGAACAGAAAGATTTAGGTGTTCGTTTTTCCCGCGCGCTGTTTGGGAGTGGAATCGTAGAGAGATAGTATGATTGTGGTTCGATGAAGCCTCTGACAAGCACTTAAATGCGAATTGCAGAGTAATCATGTAGATGTTGATGTAGTAAGCGTGAAATCGTCATGGACACATTCATCAACTTCCAGTCGTAGACGCCGTAAGAGAAATGTTAAGCATCATAGTGTGGTTTACTGTTAAAATTTCGTGAGGTGAAATTCAGGATATTCGAGCTCTTCAGGTGCTTACCAGCGATCGGTCTTCCAATGAACCACTGGAGACTGGAACGCGAATGGCGGAAGTGACACTCGTACATAAAGTACCCTCCGCCACATAGTGTAACGACGCTTACCGATTATTACACTCCTGGAAATTGAAATAAGAACACCGTGAATTCATTGTCCCAGGAAGGGGAAACTTTATTGACACATTCCTGGGGTCAGATACATCACATGATCACACTGACAGAACCACAGGCACATAGACACAGGCAACAGAGCATGCACAATGTCGGCACTAGTACAGTGTATATCCACCTTTCGCAGCAATGCAGGCTGTTATTCTCCCATGGAGACGATCGTAGAGATGCTGGATGTAGTCCTGTGGAACGGCTTGCCATGCCATTTCCACCTGGCGCCTCAGTTGGACCAGCGTTCGTGCTGGACGTGCAGACCGCGTGAGACGACGCTTCATCCAGTCCCAAACATGCTCAATGGGGGACAGGTCCGGAGATCTTGCTGGCGAGGGTAGTTGACTTACACCTTCTAGAGCACGTTGGGCGGCACGGGATACATGTGGACGTGCATTGTCCTGTTGGAACAGCAAGTTCCCTTGCCGGTCTAGGAATGGTAGAACGATGGGTTCGATGACGGTTTGGATGTACCGTGCACTATTCAGTGTCCCCTCGACGATCACCAGTGGTGTACGACCAGTGTAGGAGATCGCTCCCCACACCATGATGCCGGGTGTTGGCCCTGTGTGCCTCGGTCGTATGCAGTCCTGATTGTGGCGCTCACCTGCACGGCGCCAAACACGCATACGACCATCATTGGCACCAAGGCAGAAGCGACTCTCATCGCTGAAGACGACACGTCTCCATTCGTCCCTCCATTCACGCCTGTCGCGACACCACTGGAGGCGGGCTGCACGATGTTGGGGCTTGAGCGGAAGACGGCCTAACGGTGTGCGGGACCGTAGCCCAGCTTCATGGAGACGGTTGCGAATGGTCCTCGCCGATACCCCAGGAGCAACAGTGTCCCTAATTTGCTGGGAAGTGGCGGTGCGGTCCCCTACGGCACTGCGTCGGATCCTACGGTCTTGGCGTGCATCCGTGCGTTGCTGCGGTCCGGTCCCAGGTCGACGGGCACGTGCACCTTCCGCCGACCACTGGCGACAACATCGATGTACTGTGGAGACCTTTACGCCCCACGTGTTGAGCAATTCGGCGGTACGTCCACCCGGCCTCCCGCATGCCCACTATACGCCCTCGCTCAAAGTCCGTCAGCTGCACATACGGTTCACGTCCACGCTGTCGCGGCATGCTACCAGTGTTAAAGACTGCGATGGAGCTCCGTATGCTACGGTAAACTGGCTGACACTGACGGCGGCGGTGCCCAAATGCTGCGCAGCTAGCGCCATTCGACGGCCAACACCGCGGTTCCTGGTGTGTCCGCTGTGCCGTGCGTGTGATCATTGCTTGTACAGCCCTCTCGCAGTGTCCGGAGCAAGTATGGTGGGTCTGACACACCGGTGTCAATGTGTTCTTTTTTCCATTTCCAGGAGTGTATGTATGTAAATGTCGATGGGCTTTGAGTGAACAGATGTATAAACACAGCCTTATTTAAATGATCGATTGCCCTCATTTTATTTTCATCAGCTGACAATGAAACAAGCCAACGGCCTTGCCGCAGTGCTAACAACGGTTCACGTCCGATCACCGACGTTAAGCGCTCTCGGGTTGGGCTAGCACTTGGATGGGTGACCATCCGGTCTGCCAAGCGCTGTTGGCAAGTGGGCTGCACTCAGCCCTTGTGAGTCAAACTGAGCAGCAACTTGATTGCGAAATAGCGGCTAAGGACTCGTAAACTGCCGGGAGATCGGTGTGCTCACTACAAGCCCCTCTACATCCGCATCCAGTGACGCCTGTTGGTTGAGGGTGACACGGCGGCCGATCGGTACCATTGGGCCTTTAAGGCCTGTTCGGACGGAGATTAGTTTTAGATAACAAAACAAAATAGTAAAATTATAGCTTTAGTGTAATGTATCGTACGATATGATCATGCAATGCGATGGAAAAGGACGCTTTAACTGTAGGATAGATACTTTTTATAATCATAAATAAATATTAGTCATACATATGAAATGATCTTTTCCACCATAATGCAGTTCTATAACTGTGGATGCCCACAACACAAAATTTTCTGCAGCAGTGTAATGAAGTATGTATAATGTAAAACCTGAAGACAACAATAATGGAGAAAAACAAGTGAGTCAGTCACCCATCACATAAAGCGGAGAAACGTTTTCAATTGTTTAGCAAAGTTGGATATGGCGATTTGTCGTCACTTACTCATCTTTATTAGATAAAATTAATTCTGTATTTCAAGTGAATATGCATTAATTTGTGAGTTAAAATAGGAATTTTGACAGAAATACCCACTTCTAACGTAGTGTGTGCCAGTCCAGAATTAAAGTCTTGTCGCATAGGGTCTCGTATCGTGTGTTCGCCCACCGAGACATTATTTCTAGGTAGAATGCGCACAGAGTAACTTGACCCATAACTGTGCAGACGCGTTGGTGAAGGAGGGGAGACTGGTAGAGGGGAGCCCTACGTTGCATGCCACAGAGCAGTAGGGGAGGGGCATATCGACCGCTGAAGCCTACGCATAAATGTAACTTGTAAGCTACAGTTAGCAAGTCCGTAAACGGTTATGTTAACATATTATGCAAGTACAGCAAATAATTCGACGAATGTAGACGTTCAAAGTCAATATATTCTCACGACTACAATGAAAAAGGAATAGCTGCACAAACGAAAGACGAGCCAAAACAAAACAAGTCCGACCACTCTCATGCATAGCTCAAGTTGCCTTTCCTTTTTCGAAAAACTTCATTAAATTTTCTAATTCGCGGTAATTGATCTCGGTAAATGTCATGTTGGCCGCCGTGCGATGATTGAAAGAATATCGCAGACTTGAACAACTGTCGATAATGCAACTCAGTATGTCGGCCTTTTTCGCTACGGCGCCGGGGTCTATGCCAATTGCTTTGAGACACTTCGTGATATCAAATACGAACAAAATCTTTTAGAATTTGTCTTTTAGATCGGAAGGCAAAATTTTTCTGTCTGACGGTAACTACTTGTGGTCGCATATCAGAGGAAGATTACTGTACTTAATGCCATCCGATGCTAAAAAAGTTTCAGCCATGTGCACACTGCGATGGACTACTGGTAATCAGCTTTGCGAAGAAAAGACCTGTTGGCAGTGGAACGTTTACCTAGTTTATAGTGACTGATAACCATGTATCAGTTACGACATGATTATCTCAGATATCATAATAAAGTTAAGGACTTCACGTCAGTAAAAACGCAACTGGTTACGGCGTGATTACTAAGTGACAAATGGATTGGTTATATAACATGTTATGTGTGAGTTAACAGTGCACTAAGATGCAAAATTAAATGCCGCTGGTTCAACCCGGTTATAGAGCAGCCTGAAAGGAAGTATAAAGCCTGTTCTTCCCATGCTACCGTACCTTTCTGGTAATCTTAGGCTCCATTTTCGTTTGAACGAACAAGGTAGACAGATGAATGTATACCAAGAAAAACAGATCGTAGTTGTGTGACTTCCAGTTGTGGAAGAATATACGAACACCTGTCTCTTATAGAAAACATATCAAGCGAAATACATCCTCAAATGCATACATGTCGACAGGCATTGAACAGATTCAGAGATAAGCTGTTAGGTTTACAGCCCATAAAACGCGTTACAGCATTGCTTGGGGGAACTAAAATGGGAACCCTTCGAAAATGAGACGACGTACTTCTCACGAAACCCTACTGCTACCATCGTATATCCTGTGTATGGATACTGAAAATAACAGACATTATGCCACATATAGAAGAATAGAATTTTTCCCGCGCTCAACATGCAGAAGTGTTATAATCAGAAGTAATACAATGAATATATCACGGTTTATTGACACAACGCTAATACATGTAATTCTGTTACCAAGCGCCAAGTTGTAGATGAAGACTTTATGGAAAATTACATAAATTGATGGTCGTTATACTATCGTCCAGGAAGTGCAAGTGAATTGCAGAATTCGAGCGGAAATCACAGGTCTGTTGACATACTGTAAGTAGCCTGTTTATGTGATTGTATGTTGGCAGCGCTTTAGTCTGCTGCAATATCGCTGACAGCGCTGTGCGCCTTCTGTAAGAGACTCTGTGGCTGGTCGGACACACAGTTGGAAGTTAATAGTGAGCAGCGAAGGAAGTTAAAAGTGAGTTGCCAGCAGTGATGGAAGTTGGAAGTTTATAGTTAGCGGTCATGGAGGTTAGAGGTCTGAAGTGTTAGCGCGAGCGGACCGTCAGGACGAGTCAGTCAAGGAGATATAATTTTGTTGACGGTTATGTAATTTATTGACTGGATCTCACGGACGATTATATAATTTTTGAACTGGTTGTCACACAATTAAGGTAAAATCTGCTAAATACATTGTTTCCTTTGTAACAAAATCTTTCCTTTGCTAACCACATGACATGGAGCACACAGTAGTTAGAATCTTTCATTTAGCTGGCTGTATTGGTGCTTGCTGTATCGCTGTAGTTCGCGTAGTGAAGATTTTCTGTGAGGTATGTGACTTATGAGACTTATGAAATGTATGGGTTACTGCTAGGATTTCTTCTAATTCAGGGCCATTCTTTTGTGTTAAGTAATAGTCAGATTACGTTATCCTTGTATATTGTGGGTAATAAATGGATAAGTTTGAGTTGCATTTGTCAGGAACAATTGTGTAGGTCAGAAATGAAATGATAAAGACAAGCAAGGAGACACTACTTCAGATTCACTCAGCAGTTACAGAATTAAATAAAGAAGTTTCACCTTCTCAATTATTTTCAATTTAAGTCAAAATAAATAAATAAGTTTCAGTACTAAGCCTACTGAACGTCCAAGTCCCAGTTCCGGTATAGCGTTCGAATTCAAAGTTCAGAGCGCAGCCAAACAACCATCGAACAGCTGGTCCACCGCAGCATAGCACTCCCGTGTTGCGGAGTAGAAACACAGCACGATTAGAACTGGCTCGTGGACGTCAGTAACAGCGTTAAATAAGGCTCCGTAGTTAATGGAGCCGGCGTCAGGTTTCGCTGTATCTTGTGGGCGGCCAATCTCTGAGTGTTACTGGTGGCCAATCGCTGTGGTTTGAAAAGCGCGCGCGGAGTCCGACGCTACACAATGGACCGCACACGAAGAAACGCGGTCAACGGTGCGTTTCTCGGCCGCGCTTATTGGAGCGTGCCACTGCTCGGTCCGGAGATTTAATAGTGCTGGCTACCGCAAAAAGGAATAGGAAATAAAACCGATAATAATGGTGCGACGTAGAGGCGCCAGCCTTGTCTGAGCCTCCTCCTTCCATTTCTAATTCAACAGTTCACTAAATCAGTCAGAAGGGTGGCAATACAAAAAGATTACACTACTTGCCATTAAAATTGCTACACCAAGAAGAAATGCAGATGATAAACGGGTATTCATTGGACAAATATATTATACTAGAATTGACATGTATTTACGTTTTCATGCAACCTGGGTGCATAGATCCTGAGAAATCAGTATCCAGAACAACCACCTCTGGCCGTAATAACGACCTTGATAAGCCTGGCCATTGAGTCAAAGAGAGCTTGGATGGCGTGTACAGGTACAGCTGCGCGTGCAGCTTCAACACGATACCTCAGTTCATCAAGAGTAGAGCTTGGCGTATTGTGACGAGCCAGTTGCTCGGCCACCATTGACCAGACGTTTTCAATTGGTGAGAGATCTGGAGAATGTGCTGGCCAGGGCGGCAGTCGAACATTTTCTGTATCCAGAAAGGCCCGTACAGGACCTCCAACATGCGGTCGTGCATTATCCTGCTAGAATGTAGTGTTTCGCAGGGATAGAAGGAAGGGTAGAGCCACGGGTCGTAACACATCTGAAATGTAACGTCCACTGTTCGAAGTGCCGTCAGTGCGAACAAGAGGTGATCGAGACGTGTAACCAATGGCACCCCATACCATCACGCCGGGTGATACGCCAGTATGGCGAAGACGAATACACTCTTCCAATGTGTGTTCACCGCGATGTCGCCAAACACGGATGCGACCATCATGATGCTGTAAAAAGAACCTGGATTCATCAGAAAAAATGACGTTTTGCCATTCGTGCATCCGGGTTCGTCGTTGAGTACACCATCGCACGCGCTCCTATCTGTGATGCAGCGTCAAGGGTGACTGCAGCCATGGTCTCCGAGCTGATAGTCCATGCTGCTGCAAACGTCGTCGAACTGTACGTGCAGATGGTTGTTGTCTTGCAAACGTCCCCGTCTGTTGACTCAGGGATCGAGACGTGGCTGCACTATCCGTTACAGCCATGCGGATAAGATACCTGTCATCTCGACTACTAATGATACGAGGCCATTAGGATCCAGCACGGCGTACCGTATTACCCTCCTGAACCCACCGACTCCATATTCTGGTAACAGACATTGTATCTCGACCAACGTGAGCAGCAATGTCGCGATACGATAAACCGCAATCGCGATAGGCTACAATCCGACCTTTATCAAAGTCAGAAACGTGGTGTTACGCATTTCTCCCCCTTACATGAGGCATCACAACAACGTTTCGCCGGGCAATGCCGGTCAACTGCTGTTTGTGTATGAGAAATCGGTTGGAAACTTTCCTCATGTCAGTACGTAGTAGGTGTCGCCCCCGGCGCCTACCTTGTGTGAATGCTCTGAAAAGCTAATCGTTAGCATATCACGGCATCTTCTTCCTGTCGGTGAAATTTCGCGTCTGTAGCACGTCATCTTCGTGGTGTAGCAATTTTAATGGCCAGTAGTGTAAGATCTAGATTACAAGACTTTGTTTCCATTTTGATTACAGAGTGATTTACAAATGGATGCTCATTGGTTACGGATTGACGTGTAATGGGTTCTTCAGTTGATTTTATTTACCATAAAATTCCTGCTTGAGTTACAGTGAGCGCCAGGTTTGTTTTCGCAAAATGTACTGTGTTCCACGCTGAAGGAGAAAGAAATTAATGGCCTTCTTCATTGGGGTGGGGGGTGGGGTGGGGTTTATGGCTCCTACGTTTACATGAGTTTGGAGATGGCAAGGTGTGTCACACTGCCTATGTTCTGCAAACTCGCCGGAGCAAGCCTAGTGTTTGGAAACAAGAAGTCAACAAAGCACAGCGACCATCTGGCTATGAAAACTGAGTCTTCTGCTACTCTCTGCTGGCCGAGGGGACGCCAGAAAACTCTACTCGATAAAATGTCATGAGCGTTGGGAATGCGGCGACAGAGCATTTCAGGTCAGACATCCACTTCAGAGTCTCGCGAGAGCATAGAGCGCGCAACGTAACACGTTTGGCTTTTGACGTGCATTGCTGTGGGAGAGACACTCGATGCCTGTATGGGAATTGGCGGGCGCATCTGCTTGAGGTGGGAGCGTGTTAGATTGGGTCCTCTGTGCTTACTACGGCTGTGGGAATTAATTATTATTGCCGGTCCCTTTGATTGGCAGCTGCACTTTCTGTCTGCCTCGCGATTGTTCGTGGGAGTGGAGGGAGCACACTGCTACGAACTCAGGTGGTGAGTCATTGAGAGCGAAACTTGGTCATTCTGATTCGAGAATCCGCGGCAAGATTAATTCGGTTTTGGTTGTCAGTTGAAGGCTTCTATCCTGCACTGGGCAGTGGAGTGGACTTCTACATGAGCACTGATGACTCACGGAGGCACACAGTGGTAGCAGTCTGTCTGCATACGCTACCCGCGAATGAAGTGAGAGCACGACTTGCAAATGCATCATGCCGTCTCCAGCAATAATCTTGGAGCCAGCCGAGGTAAGAACAGCGAGTAGTGCGAAGTTTAGGACCAGTAACGACGGATGGACGGGTAGATTTGAGGTTATGCAACATTAGTTAGATTAACGGTAAGATGAGCTTGCGTGGAAAACACAGCGTAGGCACGCAGCTAATGATATTTTGGGTTTTTCTCTTCTTTTATTGTCTGAGTGGAGTAATCACTCATCTCACTAGTTAAAGTCGTGGGAGCTCGTGCCGTTCCCCCATGAGAAAGGTAAACGCACCTGTTTCCTTAGCGATAATCACCTCGGTCTGTGCTCTACACATTCCAGAGAAGAGTTTGTTTAAGTGTTCATTATTATTGACACTGTGTAATTTCGTATGTTAGAATGTTCCATTCACTTTTTACTTCAAGTAAATACGCCGCCCTTGGCAACACTGATTTGCTCATTTTCTTGTGTTTTCTGATTAAATCCATATTGTTGGATCGTTGACTTCCATTTCGCAGAGTAATCTTGTTCCATATTGCACTATGACTATGTGAACCGACCATCATAACTTAGTTGTTGCGGCCACTTCTATAATTACTAATTGTTTCCCAAGTAGGGAGTTAGTAAGTTGCCGTTTAGTGACGTGGCAGTTCTGTAATCTCTACGTTCATGGTGGCTTCCAGCAGCACTGGGTCAACGTGTCACGGAACAGTACGAACTATGTTCGTCAGACCAGGAGATCTCGCACGATGTAGCCCCCCCCCCCTCCCACCGATCCTCCATCTGCACTGTATCTTGAGGGTGTTTCAAAGCCTTTCGACAAGCGTCTAGGGGTGATAGAACACATCCTGGAGGTACAACTTAGCCAAAATATTCACTGATGCTTAGCGGCGATGATAGGCCTCGTTTTATAATTCGTTACGCCCCTGAGAGGCGGAAGGTCGTAGCCAGTCTCCGGCGTATGTATGCCACGTGTATTGCTCCTAATCCTTTAGTCTTCTCAACTCGAAAGGAGTAACTGATCGAAATTAAAGTTCCTGATCCACTACTAAAACACATTTCTCCACTTCGAGACAGCCATTCTTGTCGTTTTCTTTTGAAAATCAATTTACCAGTTTTCCGGGGTGGGTAGAATGCAGATTAGCACCACTGGTTAGTACACACAGCTAGTCGGTGAAGTCACGTTATTCCAGGGCCGGGGAATTCATTGTAGACAACTCACCTATTCTTACTACTTCTCCCAGTAGTTTTACTCCTACTCCGCTGTTTCTATGCGCTAGCCTGCGATGTGCTAAATTTGTTTCATAGCCTCTTCTACAAGGGAAGTAATTTTCCCAACGATTTAAAGCAAAGCTCTTGCGAATACTAGCAGAATGTCCTCTCAGTGACAGCCGCAGATTAATTTCTAACCGAAGCACGGCCTCATTTTAAGCACTGAAAGACAGAGCAATTCTATCACAACAATCTCTTCTTCTCCGAACAGCTACACGTCTTTCCACTATGGATACCAGAAAAATACACGAAAAAATCGCGTCTGTAAAACAAGCGACGATGCATCACAAAAAGTCCTTGTCAAAGCAAAATCAAAAGATAATTGAAAATCTGTCGCAGGTAACGTATTCCCTACTCCTCTGCTGCAGAACATTTAAAGGAATAAACATGTGCTAAACTGAATAAAAGTAAGGCAAAGGAAGTGTCACATTGGTTTACCGAACGTTCAGTCCAGTCTGAAACTATAAATGTAGTGCATGGTGGCCATGGCACTGGGATACCCTCCCAGTCCATTGTCAGTGAGGTCCTGGCGCACATGACGGTTAAAATGTGGTGGTGTGCCATCGTGTTGAAACCATATTTTCGCTCGTACTTCAATGAAACATCGTCTAGTAGCTTAAGTAGGTCATTTGCCCAAAAGTTGTGATACCTCACAAAGATGAAGTCAGTCGTCAGCTGCACAAGAAAACATTTATTTGGTTCACGTTACTGGTTTCGACAGTTTAAATTGTCATCTCCATAAGTGAAATAGATTTATATCATTGGTAAGCGAAAGTCAAAATAGGAATCAGACGGTAGTGTCTTTTGATACAGAGTCAAAAAAAGAACAGAGTGACATCTTTGAAAATATGTGATGCCTGCGATGAGTGGCTGACAGTTAACTGTAGAATTTCACATCGTATGTGGTGTCCACTAAACTGATCAGTTTGGTGGATGACTTTGTTGTCGTTTTTGTTTTTCATCTCTGAAGCAAAGGTCAATCCCGTTCGGTTCTTATTTTGACGTTGGCTTCCCAATGATTTGAGCCTATTTCAGTTATGAAGATGACTGCTTAAACTGTCGAAACCGGTAAAGTAACCCAAATTTAGGGTTTCTTGTGCAGCTGACGACTGACTTTTTATTTGTGAAATATTCTTTAGCTGCTGAACTACGGCTATGAACAAAATCATTACATGTAATACATCTGTCTGTCTAGTCGAGCTGGGTGCATAAAGGATCCTCTAATATGTCCCCCGACAATGCCAGACCACATGTTTACTGAAGCCATTCTTACACAGTCGCTGGTGTAGCCTCTGGAACAGTGTATGAAGTAGGTTTAATCTGTGGGGGAAGCGTTCATGATATAGATGTGCTCCTAAGTGTCTAGCTTCTTATAACAGCGTATGCATTTTTTCTGCCAAGAAATAAGAGCATTGGACTGGTGTAATATGTGCAACAGTCATCAATTCCAAATTATTTCGACTTACATATAAGTAGAAACTCAGTTGTATGGTTGTGTAGATAGTAGCGAAATGCTCACAGCACATGTAGTCAACAGCAATTTGTTGTTGTTATGTTACCTCTCGGTGCAGGTGCGAGACTGTGGCACAGACCGGAGCAGATGACTGGATTACTGACAACACACACTGCTTAGGTACTCCACTCAGTAGCTGTGATGTGCCACCTCTCAGGAGCACAACCATCTGAGGCAACGAGAACAATGAGGGCTCAAAGCATGGAAACAAGTTTCGAGGAAAACAGATGTTCGCGAAAATCAAATTCGTAGAGAAACCACCGGTCTCATTGGCCTGACTTGTTTTTTTTTTTTTTTTTTACGAATACTCATGTGATGTATTTCCTACTAAAAAAATGTAACCACCTTATGTTATGAAATATTAATTAATGTTTAGGATTATATTTATTTTTAATAATAATTCAAAATATTTCCATACATAAAGGTAGGTGAAAATATTGCGTTTTGACCATTTTAAAGTTTGTATTAAGTGACAAACTAGAATCAGAAAATGAGTAACAGATACTAAATTTACCAGACTCACACGTATAACCTTTTCCAAGACTTCATGATCACCGCTATCGTCATCTTCATAACAGTGCAGATAAAACTGACAATATAGCTTCGATTATCAAGTACACTCATGTTCAGAAAAAACGATTAGAGAAAAAACAATGGCTCTGAGCACTATGGGACTTAACATCTGTGGTCATAAGTCCCCTAGAACTTACAACTACCTAAACCTAACTAACCTAAGGACATCACACACATCCATGCCCGAGGCAACGACTAGAGATAGGAAATACATATTTACAGGACATGTAAATTAGTATGTTCTGGAGAAATGAGTAGTATTTCAGTCACCTTCGTGTAGTGTGTGTCCTGTTGCCTATTAGGCACAGGGTCCACTATGGGCCCTGATAACTTGTTCCATGCATGATCCCACTGACGCGTATAAGGCACGAATGGTGTCGTATGGTATAGCCATCCATGCTGCATTCACCCGGTTCCAAAGTTAATCTGTAGTGGTTGGTGTTGGGTCACAGCCCAGCACCCGTAATTTCACCGTATCTGACACGTTTTCGATTGGCGACAAGTCTAGTGATCTGTTGGGCCAGGGCCAAAGGCGAACATCCTGTTCAAAGGTGGTCATGTTATTTGGTTTTTGTACGTCATTGATGTGCACATCAGAGAGAAAACAGGTTACTCTGTTGTTAAACAATCTTTGGCCTTGTCGTGGCACAATCTTTGCCTCTACACTGTCTGATTCTTTCTTAATTGAAGTGTGGTAGTCGGTAGATGATGGACGTATCTAGTAGTGCGAGGTTGAGTTGTGATTGTACCTGTTAGATGAAGTATATGGTAAAGGATAGCAAGGATGAGTATGATGTGTAGGCCTACACTGAAAGCTGAAAGGAATATGTTTTGAATAATGTTAATATTTTTGAAGAGAAGTAGTCTGAGGCAAGAATGTAGCATTGCGCAGCTAGGAATAATTATTGTCAGCTAGTTAACTCGCTCATAGCGGAGAGAAAGATCACCCCAATTCCCTGAATCATGCATTAATATATTAATTGATTAAGTTGTTTGATTTTTATAGAAGTACCATGTAGGCACTGTAATCTCTTTAAATCATTTTTCACTTTGTTAATCATTGTATTGTTCAGAGAAGTGGTATGTGTGAAGCTCACGCTAAGTTTAACTCTGTCTTTTTGAATATATACTTCGTGGAATATCATTTCATAGGATTCTCTTCCCACCCCACTATTTATCATTTCGCGTTATCACAAGCAAAAAAAAAAAAAAAAAAAATGGTTCAAATGGCTCTGAGCACTATGGGACTTATTAATATCTGAGGTCATCAGTCCCCTAGAACTTAGACCTACTTAAACCTAACTAACCTAAGGACATCACACACATCCATGCCCGAGGCAGGATTCGAACCTACGACCGTAGCAGTTGCGCGGTTCCGGAATGAAGCGCCTAGAACTGCTCGACCACTCCAGCCGGCTCACAAGCATAAGTTTGAATATGTTTTTAGAAACAGAAATCTTGCTTAACCGCTGTCTGCTTGCTCTTTGCTGTTGTGCTTCCGAGAAATCTGCAGCAATGTTGTCAAGATGCGAAATAACTGGAAATTCTGATTAGGGCCTGATAATTGTTCCACTTCGATTGCGCATTTAATACAATTACAAGCTGCAATCTGATCAGTTAGAGATAAGTTCAAATGAGGCTCTGTTTAGTAGAGCATAGGAATGTATGTGTGATAACAGTTTGTGAATACATAGTTTTGGTAATACGTAGACCTTTATAGAGTCAGAGGTAAAGCTCGGCTAAATTTGATACAGAAACAAATATAGTGGGGAAGTTACTCTGCAAGACATGCTCATGCAACAATATGTACTCATGCACTTTCTTGCTGTAAAATGGGGTCTGGGTGTTGTGCCGAACAGGTATGGCTACTGGTTGCAGGATGTCATTCACATAGGTCACACTGTTCGCAGTAACCTGGACACGCATCGACTGTGATTTGTGGTCGTACCCAATATCACCCCATACCCTAAGGCCTTGAGTTGGCGCTGTATGTCTCGTGCAAATGCAGTCACTGTGATGCTGCTCCTCCTGTCTGTAGCGGACCAAAATGCGGCCATCATTTTCAAACAAACAGAACCTGGATTCATCGGAAAACACACTCTTATGCCATTCTGTCCTCAATGACTGCGTTCTATACACCATTGCCGTCTAGCATGTTCCTGCACATTCGTCGAAAGTAGGTGGAGAAGTGGACGACGCGCACTTAACCCATGCCATACTAAACGGCGACGGACTATCATCCCTGATAGTGTACGCGGTGTTACACTGTTCAACTGTAGCACCAAAGCTGAGCAGCACACAGATCTGTCCTGCAATGCCATTCGGATGAGGTGTTGGTCTTCTCGGAAGGGGGGGCGGGGAGGTTGGTCTGCATGGTGTGACCAGACCCATCTTGTCTGCTCTATAGCCTTGTGTTAACCGTTTTGCACTCACCCGTTGCACTGCCGAAACACTCCGTCCTACACAAGCGGCAGTTTCCCGGATGGATGCATCACATTCTCTCACGCCAACAATGCGCCGTCTTTCAAAGTCACTGATTTGACACCACAATTCGAGCATACGTCTGCTAGGCAACCTGCACGTCTGCTCAAGCCGTTCTGATCTATTACCATTGGTTTATAGTGACAACGAGGGCCACAGGTACATTTTACTGGTAGGTGTTGTTGCGCCATGATATCGATGTTGACCTTGAACCCGCAGGCCGGTGTGGTTCAAATGTAAATCATTTCTGCAAAACATACTGCTGTAGATGTTCTGGGAATGTGAACGTCCTATCTCTAGTCGTTCAATATGTTCTCTTTTTTCAGGACATAAGTGTACTACTACTATGTACATGATGTAGACACTAATTACGTTGTCAACAGTGGGTAACAACTAATCACTGCAGAGCAACAATATTATTAGGCTTTGTGCTACGAGCCCATATGGAAATGAATATCAGATAAATAGCTGAGACAGATTTTCATGAATGTTTATATATACAATGTGGCGCCAGTAGTACATACAAACCTGGTTCACTATAAGATCAGTATATATCAGGAGCATGTGTACGTGGTTCAATCTCAAAATCGACGACGGTGAATTTTTGGCCCTTATGGTTCTCAGCGCCTCAATTATAAAACGGCGCCTACTGTAACCAGGAAGCTTAATCGAACGTTTGGTCCTTATTTTCCATGACGTCATCTATTACCACTAGACGTTTCTGTATACAGGATGTCCTTATTCAGGATCGTCAGGCGCATTTTATCTGGTGTTTCAGCAGATACGAGAGACATTCAATAAGTAATGCAATACATTTTTTTTCGGTCAATTTTGGTTGAAAAAAATTGTGGAATTTGTTGTGGGACATCGTGGAATATTCCTGCTTCAGACCGTAAGTTTCATGAAGTACCAATAGGTCATGTCACTATATGTAACCTTGGGAATGGTGCCTGTAACGAAGATGCGTCCAAGCAGAGCTGTCATTGAGTTTATTTTAGTGGAGAAAGAAAGGTCGTAGATATTCATAGGAAGGAGAGCCACACAGCAATCAGTCACAATCCCATTACTCTTTATTACGCTTGCAAACCTAGATTTCAGCTATAACTAGCCATCCTCAGTGCATTTTCACTACAATTAAATAGGCCCATGTCAGTTCATGTCACCATATGTTCTTACAGGTGTGTAGGTAGAAGGACAATGAAGCGGTTAGTAAACAACTACCTGAGTGTCCTTCTGCCTGTACACCTGCAAGAACATATGGTGTCATGAACTGCCACGGGCCTGTTGAATTGTAGCAAAAATGCACTGAGGGTGGCTATTTATAGCCGAAATCTAGATCTGCAAGCATACTGAAAACTAATGGGATTGCAACTGACTGCTGTGTGCCTCTCCTTCCATACAATCTACAGTTGCTATGCGCAACAGTTCTTGATGGAATCAATATTGGGTATTCATAGGGGCTTGCACAATGTCTACTGAGACCTGGCTTCAAACAAAAGTAGTGTGAGTCACTGGGCAAGGCGTCCATCTTCATCACAACAAGGCCCGCAAACCTGCCCGATCTCCCACTTGTAGGTCGGCTCCACACAGCTGCGACTCCGGCAATGTTGGAATCTGCAGACACTCTGATTCGAAGTGACTGATGGATCGTCATCGAACACCTCGTTGCTGTTTTGCACGTCTGTGTTGGTGGTGCTGACACTTTCGTCCACCAGTTGCACCTGTTGGGATACTCAAAGGTGTGTGCTTGGTGGGTTCGTCGCCACATAACAGAAGAACATAAAGAAGAACGAAGGCCCACCTGTGAAGAATTACTTGCATGTACATGCTTGAAGGGGGGGGTTATTGATGCAGCAAATTAGTACAATGAAGCGGATTCTAGAGCAGTTTTTATTGTCAGATTGAAATGCTAATTAATTAAATTTAACAATTAAACCACCCCTCCCCCTTTCCTCCCCTTAACCTATTGTTATGCTAAACAGATTATACCTCCTGTGAGTTATGACCCCTCTGGGGATAACCTATCCTCCTGAGAAATCCCTCACCCCACCCCCTCCCTGTCCTCCTCCCCCACCACTCTGGGGAAAGGAACATTTTTTGTCACCCTCCCTGGTTCAATTCTGAACCACTTTCCCTCCTGTGAAGTCCCTCAGCCACCTCGTCCATTCCCCCTCCCTTCCCAATCTGGAAATTGGCGGGAAAAAGACAGTCTGTGCTGATCTGCTAAAATGGAACGTCCTCACGATACGAAATTCAAATCACTGCTTATTCATAAAAGAATAGATTGTTCAATTCAATTAGAATATTTTTTTAGATAAGTTTTTGGGCGACAGGGTACCTTTCCTTCCTGCCCCTACTTTCCATGATGTAATAAACATAAGCTGAGGAATCTAATGAAGTGCAACATATTAGTCGCCGTTTTGGGTCACCCACATGCACGTCAGCCACTCGTGCCACTCTTGGGCACAAGATGGAGCACCAACTGTATGTATCTGCACTCAATAGAGGTTGGACCACTATTGAGGCTCTAGTTTCATGTGACATCAGCAGCAACGTTCCAACTGTCTACCACCCCTAAATCGCTGTCACTCTTGAGCTTCTGAATGGGAAGGATCAAATGGTTCAAATGGCTCTGAGCACTATGGGACTTAACTACTGTGGTCATCAGTCCCCTAGAACTTAGAACTACTTAAACCTAACTAACCTAAGGACATCACACACATCCATGCCCGAGGCAGGATTCGAACCTGCGACCGTAGCAGTCGCGCGGTTCCGGACTGCGCGCCTAGAACCGCTAGACCACCGCGGCCGGCAGGGAAGAATCACACAATGGAGTGATCATATGATGAATAAAAGCCAAGAAAAGAGAGATGTTGTGGCAGAGTATGCATCTTTCTGGATAATTTAGGTCAGTTCAGAACTGTGTTACTGCAGAGTTCAAATGGTTCAAATGGCTCTGAGCGCTATGAGACTTAACATCTGAGGTCATCAGTCCCCTAGAATTTAGGACTACTTAAACCTAACTAACCTAAGGACATCACACATATCCATGCCTGAGGCAGGATTCGACCCTGCGACCGTAGCGGTCGTGCGGTTCCAGACTGAAGCGCCTAGAACCGCTCGGCCACTGCGACCGGCTACTGCAGAGTCTCAGCATGTAGTGCTCTCCTGGGTAGGTATTGTCATAACGTATTCAATTGAGGAGATGTTGCTGATGGAGTGAGAGGTGTTTAGCATACAGCTAAGGACAGCGTCTACAGCCTCGTACACAAGAAATGGACGGAGGTGCTAATGGATGAGTGTGGGGTGAATACTTTTCAGCAAATAATGGCAATGCAGCATGATGGGCTGAAGATACATTTCACAACTCATAGAGTCTACTGCCTATGATGGAGCTGCTGGTCATGTTTTTTTGAAACAGCCAGTCTATCCACAATACATGAGACCATCCTATTCCACTACCCCACACTGAATGAGTCAGAGGTGCTCGCCTTGGTTTATAGGGCTTGACTGAGAATGCTTGAAATGGGAACATAGCATGCTTAAAATAGGAATTAAGCATTTTTCACCCCCTTCCCCACCTGAGTATCGGCAGGAGCCAATGGGAGCACTGAATCTGGTCACGTAAGCACGACATATGCGAAATGTCAGTAAGTCAGTGGAAGGCCCACGAAGTGTCAGCAGCAACGAAGATCCTGATTGCCTCTGTCTTGCAGAAGAAGCATAAAAGTAAGTACATGTGATTCAAATCCATGTCTTTGTTCAGCTTCACATCATTGTCAGTGGATTCTTATTGTTTCTTCTTCTTCCCTGTTCAACGACCTCTGGCATGTCATGACTGGAAGCAGTCTCCAGCATTGCTTAAAAGAAAAAAAAAAAACAGGTATGCGATAGGGAATTTCAAAGAACAACTGCTCTAATGAATCTCATTTTTCTACATCCCACAAAACTGTAAATTATTCACCCAAACATCAGGAGATATGTGGTGAAATACTGTAACTGACTGGTGTACATAGCAAAGTGGGATACAGTTGCAGTGCGAAATACAGAACCATTATGCTTGATATAGCATTGGCCATGGTATTAACATCCAGCAATCAACCCACACAGTATATATATTACAACGAACCCAGTAAAGTAAATAGCCTGACTATGACTGTTCATGGCATCAGCCGCTGCTGGTAATACTGCGGATTCGAATGAGGTTGTTTCAGTAATCTCCGAGTTTAGAGAGTGAGGTATAATCGAATAAATGTGGAGAAACTGCTTCGAGAACTGCAAAAACCAGCTTGAAAACATACCCTCATAGGCATGTTATGATTAAAGGTTTGTATGACTTATGAGAAGCTGATCTTGTAGAGGAACGGTAATAGTCACATGCGAATAATGGATTCAAATATATTTTAATAATTGTTGATCCATACTCCAAATTAGCCTGGGCGTTACCTATTAAAATAAAAACAGGTAGAGATGACACGGAGGTGTTTGAGTGTTTGTTGCTGACAGGTATGGACTGATGTCAGGACTGACTCCAAACTGATCCTGTTGGAGAATTTTACAGTAAGTATTTCAAGACATTGATGGAGCATTCAGTACTCGCCCACCTAAAGGCGAGTATCATGAAATGTCTCAACAGAACAATAAAAGGTTAAACGCATATATGTTTTAATCTGCATGGTTCATATTCATACAAATGGACAAATATCCTCCAGAATTAATTGCATAGTATAATCCAACCAAACATGGCACAAAAAACAAGACAATTCAGTGTTTGTGTTATTGGACTCATGGATATGGTATAATAATATACTAAAACGCTGGTCCACATAAACGGAAATTTAATGTGGGTGATTTGGTAGAAGACCTTAATGGCAGCAACGACGGAGAAGAAAGACTTCAGAATGGCCTAGCTGGCAAATGAGTTAACCCTCCTTTCTGAGGATTAAATGACAAGGAACCACTGCCTTGTGGTGGAGGAGAAACTCCAAAGGCTAAGGGAGACAACCCCAACAGAAAATCCTTTCTTGCGTTAAGCCTAGCAAGCCAGTAGGAAAGTCTTCATATATTGCTTTCAAAACACAGACGAGCCTCGGAAGGAACCACTCAGGATTTGACTCCACTGCGTCTTCAAGCACTGGTGGGAATGATGGGGGACCAGATGACATTTAGCAGTACAAGAAAATGAAACCAAATGGACTAAAAAGTCACCTAAATATTGGCAGCCTTAATATATCAACCCTCCATTAAAAAATGGAAGAAATGACAGATGTACTAACAGAGATAAAGTTAGATATTTTGGGATTAGGCGAAACGAAGTGGAAGGGAAAAGGTGAGAAGAATTTGAGAGGAGGAGGAAAACTTTACTGTAGTGGGAATAACAGGTGTGGAAGAAATGGTGTAGCAGTGATGGTGAATAAGAGCAAAGACAGAAAGGGATTTGAGCATGTGTTGGGATGGTTTGGATATGGAGGCAGAAATGAAGAAGGGGAAAGACTACTGGATTTGTGCCAGAAGAATGGAATGAAAATAGCAAACAGATGGGTGATTAAGAGAGAAAGTCATGTTATCACCAGATACAGTTGGGATGGAAGAACCAAGAGTGTAATTGATGATATTCTAGTAGATAGGGAATGGGGAGAGAAACTAACAAATTTGAAGGTAATTCCAAGTATGAGTGCAGATGGAGACTGTAGATTGCTGGTGGGACAATAGAAAATGAATCAGTGAATGAAAAAATATAAAACAGAAGAAAGTGATGAGGATACGGGATTGGAAACTGAAGGAAAGTGAAAGTGCTGAGAAGTATAGAGAATTAATCATACAAAAATTTCGAAAAGAAGCTTCCTGACATGTAGTAAAAGAATGGAGTTTATTCAAAGACACTTTAGTCGAAGCAGCACAAAAAGTAAGTGAAGAACATCTGGAAAGGAAAAAGTAAGACAGACAAGTTGGTGGGATGGTACCATAATCCAAGCAGTTAGAAGAAAAAATGGAGCATGGAGAAAGTGGTGGAAAACTAAAAATGATGAGGACAATAAAAGATATATAGAGGAAAAGAAGAAATGCAAAGAAATAGTGGAAACAGCAAAGAAAAAGGCATGGGAAGAGTTTACAAAAAAACTTGAAGAAGATGTGAAGAGCAGTAAGAAAATGTTCTATAAAATGATGAAAAATAAAAGGAAGGCTTCTGAAGTACCAGTAAAGATGCAAACAGAGGATGGTACTGTGATTGAAGACACAGGGAATATAAAAGTTCTCTGGAAAGAACATTTTATGAAACTGTTAAACGCTGAGGAGCAGGTACACGAGGAAACCAAAAATAATGGAGAAATTGAGAGAAGTTGGGAAGCAGAATTAGAACAAATTACATGGGAAGAAAGGGAAATAGCTGCGAAGAAGATGGATGGGGGGAAAGCCCAAGGACCTGATGAAGTATCAATGGACATGATGAGAGCAGCAGGTCCCGTGGGAATGCAGTGGCTGCATAGAGTACTATCAAGTGTGTGGAGAAATAGCACAATACCTGACGATTGGAGAAGAGGAGACATTGTTCCCATCTTCAAAAAAGGCAATAAAAGGTTTTGTGAAAACTACAGAGGAATAACCCTTATCATTCTTACAGCCAACGTTTTTGAAAGAATTTTACAAAATCGAATAAGTGAAAAGACAGAAAAGGAACTGAGTGAAGAACAGCGTGGGTTTAGGATAAGAAGAAGCACGATCGACCCGATTTTTCTATCCGTCAAGTGAAGGAAAAAAGTTGGGAGTGTAACAAAAGGGTGATATGGCTTTTATGGACATAGAAAAATCGTAAGGCTCAGTTAACAGGGAAAGACTCTCAGAAGAAATGAAGAAAATAGACATAGAAGATGGATATATTAATGTAATAAAGACACTGTACAAAGGACAAAAATGTAGAATTAGAACACCATTGGGGAACTCTGAATACTTCGAAATAAGACTAGGACTTAAACAAGGAAGTATTCTATATCCTGCACTTTTTAATGTTGTGATGGAGGGAATGAATAGGGCAGTTAAAGATATAGTAAAAGATAAAGATGTTTTTTGCAGGATATGCTAATATGGGGCGATAAAGAGGTAGGTGTGCAGTTACAACTTGATGTGTGGAAGGCGCCTCAGGGAAGATCAGTTTGAATTCCGTAGAAATGTTGGAACATGTGAGGCAATACTGACCCTAAACCTATCTTAGAAGAAAGATTAAGGAAAGGCAAACCTACGTTTCTAGCATTTGTAGACTTAGAGAAAGCTTTTGACAATGTTGACTGGAATACTCTCTTTCAATTTCTAAAGGTGGCAGGGGTAAAATACAGGGAGCAAAAAGGTATTTACAATTTTTTACAGAAATCAAATGGCAGTTATAAGAGTCGAGGGGCATGAAAGGGAAGCAGTGGTTGGGAAGGGAGTGTGACAGGGTTGTAGCCTCTCCCCGATGTTATTCAATCTGTATATTGAGCAAGCAGTAAAGGAAACAAAAGAAAAGTTCGGAGTAGGTATTAAAATCCATGGAGAAGAAATAAGAAATTTGAGGTTCGCCGATGACATTGTAATTCTGTCAGAGACAGCAAAGGACTTGGAAGAGCAGTTGAACGGAATGGACAGTGTCTTGAAGGAGGGTATAAGATGAACATCAACAAAAGCAAAACGAGGATAATGGAATGTAGTCGAATTAAGTCGGGTGATGCTGAGGGAATTTGATTAGGAAATGAAACACTTAAAGTAGTAAAGGAGTTTTATTTGGGGATCAAAATAAGTGATGATGGTCGAAGTAGAGAGGATATAAAATGTAGACTGGCAATGGCTAGGAAAGCGTTTCTGAAGAAGAAAAATTTGTTAACATCGAGTATAGATTTAAATGTCAGGAAGTCGTTTCTGAAAGTATTTGTCTGGAGTGTAGCCACATATGGAAGTGAAACGTGGACGATAAATAGTTTAGACAAGAAGAGAATAGAAGCTTTCGAAATGTAGTGCTACAGAAGAATGCTGAAGATTAGATGAGTAGATCACATAACTAATGAAGAGGTATTGAACAGAATTGGGGAGAAGAGAAATTTGTGGCACAACTTGACTAGAAGAAGGGATCGGTTGGTAGGACATGTTCTGAGACATCGAGGGATCACCAATTTAGTACTGGAGGGCAGTGTGGAAGGTAAAAATCGAACAGGCAGACCAAGAGATGAATACACTAAGCAGATTCTGAAGGATGTAGGTTGCAGTAGGTTATGGGAGATAAAGAAGCTTGCACAGGATAGAGTAGCATGGAGAGCTGCATCAAACAAGTCTCATGACTGAAGACCACAACAACAACAACAACAGTGTGGAAGGAAATAATGAAAAGGTATGGATTAAAAATAAAGAAAGATAAGAGTGAAGTAATGGTAGTTAGAAGAGACAAAGGGATCAATGGAAATATTGCTTTGAATGGAGAAACCCTCTAAGTGATAGACAGTTTCACTTATTTAGGGAGTGAAATATCTAGTAATGGAAGAATAACCAACGAAATTAATGGGAGGTTACAGAAGGGAGGCAATTCCTACCAAACAATAAAATACCTGATTTGGAATAAGGAAGTTTCAGAAAAAGCAAAACCCCTTATGTGTAAAAGTTACTACTTCCCTATTGTCACCTGTGGAGGAGAAACATGGACAATGACAGAAAGGTACTGGAGCAGACTGCATGCAGGGAAAATGAAGTTCCTCAAGGCAGTTAAGGGAAAAACAAGAATGGACAGAGTAATGAACGTAGATATCAGAAAGGACCTTAAAAAAGAAAGTATGAGAGAAGGAATTGAAAAAAGAGATTAAGATGGTACAGGCATGTTAGGAGGATATGTGGGCAGAGACTCCTCAAAATTATGGAAGAACTAAAGATGGATAGAAAAAGACCTAGAGTGCTCCGAAGAACATGGTGGAAAACGGGAGTGAGAATATCTGTGGAAAGGAGAGATGTGACCTGGCAACAAGTGGAGGAAGAAAAGTGGTAGGAGGACCGAACCAAATGGAGAGGACTCGTCAGCACCCAGACTTGGCAGTTGCTGGAGCGGAATCCAGATATAGATAGATTTGGGAGGCATCTCAAAACACAAGACAGTTTTTGAGAAGTCAAACCTCCCAAAATGGTCCAGTGAGATATTCACAGTTTCCAAAGTGCAGAGAACAAATTCCCGAACTTAAAATCTAAAAGAAAAATAGTGGCACTGAAATTTCGGGATGATTTTGCACGGAGAAAATATAGAACAGCTCAGAACAACACGTCTTTCATAAAGAGTGTGTCATAAGATGTTGAGATCTGGAGGGAATAGAGCATTAGTTAAGTGGCTTGGTTTTCCTGCAACACAAAGCATCCTGATTTATGCTGACGATTTGCTATATAATGGGCTGCTCAGACCACAGCGTAATATGCACAATGGGAGACACATTAATGGCGGTGGTGTTATTCTCGTCAAGTTTCCAGCTGAACTGCACAGTCAGGGGTATAATTACAAAGCTTCAAATACGTTTGGCTCGTGGTGATAATGGGATTAATCTGGTTGATGCGACAGGTTTGTAAACACAACATTGCTTACACAAAACGTAAATATCTCCAAGGATGTCATGCTGCAGATCGAATCTTAGCTGATAAAGCCAAGGAAGTACGTGTAAGAAAGGACAGTGATATAGGGCAGCGCATTGCAGCATTTGTAGTTCATAAAAGCATGCATGGTAAAATTAACTTGGGTTTGGATGTGAATTTCAGGGAAATTATGAACGTCACATGTGGAACACTGAAGAAGAAGAAGAGTAAATCTATAAAGGAGAAGAAGAAGAAGAAGCCAAGGCTGGAGTGTTTAAAAAACTACCTTGAGAGTTTGGTGTGCAGCTAAAAGTGGCCTAAAGTATAAAGGAGCGATAAAGCCCGCTGCTTCTGCCGATAATTAAGGTATCAGGCGGAATTATCCCCTTCCTCAGTCCTGCCCTTGCAGGTCTCTCAGCGATGGGTTCATTGGTTGCTAGTGCTGTGGCTATTGCCAGAACAGCCAAGAACGCACAGAAGTACAAGGATCATCTAGAGGAAGACATAACTGCATGATGGGAGGAGAAACCATTGTAAAAGAGCTGTACCTAAAACCATGCAAAAAGACTAGGTCTCTTCACAAACAGAAAAAAAGTCCATTAGCTATCTTACTAAGTAGACCGCTTGCAAATACAGGTCTGTTCAAGTTTGTTAGGAAAAAAATGCAGCATTCCCAGATTCTATGTTGTGTTTATGTGGGATACAATACTGAAGACTACGCGGATATATAGAGAATATGGGATTATTAATTCAGATGTTGCTAGGGGAAGAGGAACCCACTGTGTGGCGTAAGATAGAGGAATACAAATAACGGCAACTATTTCGAGTCGTTTGGGTATTTGCAACCACCAGAAAAGTTACATCGATACTTAATCGGCAAAAGACGTTTTTCCTACAATTTTCATCGCTACAGAAGACTTTATACTTACCTCTGTAGGAATCTGTGTATCATGTTCCTCCAACTTCTACGACGAAGGTTATATAAAGAGGTGGATTAAATATTACTCATCAGATGAGGTTTATGTACAGTGTCATATATACTGACTTCAAAAGAATGATCGTTAGCATTATACGTGAATTACTTCCCACCGACTGATTTAAGCAATGGAGTGTATTGCGCTGATTGGATTCGAGACGTACAATAGCATTACTGATATCACAGAGGCTAACAATAAACTTCACCTGGAAGTTAACGGTAGAAAAGAAATTGTGGAACTAGAACTTGGTGCATACGATATTGGCTGTTTAAACAAAGTGCAACACGCAAACAACAATGCACAAAAATCTGAAATAAAAACATCGAATGCAGTGATAGACTTTAACCAGAAAGCCTCAATAGGACGACTATTGGGTTTCACAAAAGGACAGGTTTTGAAGGACGCTAATAAATTTTACAGATCGGAGCAGTCAGTGCATATACTTCCTGTCAGTACAATATGTGTCGAGTGTAATATTGCAACAAATTCCTATCTCTACAACAGATTGAGTCATACAGTTTACGGATTCTTCCCATAGGTTGCAACAATGTACAAGACAATTGGGACACCTACCATTGCTATTTACCTCCCAGTAACAGTTCAGGCAATGGGCTATCTGGAGCTTTGTACTGTGGACCAGGATAACCAACTCATTGACTTTCGTAGCGAGGAAATCATTGTAGAGCTACATCTAAAGCAGAACCACCAGTGGATATGGACCTGCAGAAACTTGTAAGGGCCGGAAGAGGCGGTGTCGACCTTCAACCAGTCAGGGTTCACAGCAGCCCCAGCTTCCCAGTGTCTGCGTGTTGTCAACAAAGACAGGAAAGGCGCAAGATACGAAACGAATTTGCGCAACGCACCGTGTGGCACTTCACAACATAAAAGCAAGCTGATGACACGTCCGAACTAGGAGTTTATTATATCAGCAGGTCTGAAACCTCGCAATGACGTCGTTCGATATAACTAGTCCGGTGGAATATGATGAGAGTCTTATACGCCAAGAATACTTCTCTCATAAACGTTACGCATCAACCACATTTAACCAGAATTACGAAATTAGGGTGTCATCCAACGCGACGACGCTTAAATAAAAGAAAAGAAGCTAAATGACTTTTAAAACAGAGCTTTACATGCTCATTCGATAGTTAGTGTAATGCAATATTTTATTTACAATTTTCTTCAACTTGGCCAGTAAAACACGAAGAATAACCAGTACAGCCGTGACAGCACTGACTGTTAACGCCATGCGGCACGCTGCTTAATCGCTGTTCTTTGTCTTTTACTGTGTCATTTAATACGTATTGGTAAAGCAAAAAAGCGCTAGACTAATTTGGGACAGTTCTATTGAATGGGCATGTAAAATTCTTCTTGCAAAATCAATTTGTTTGTATTGTTTGTAAAAGGAATCCAACAAACTCTTTCTGTCGACAGTGGGTGTCGTACGAAAGATATGATAAGCAGTATTTGTTTGGGCTGACCG
Organism: Schistocerca piceifrons; assembly: GCF_021461385.2. Classification (NCBI taxonomy): domain Eukaryota; kingdom Metazoa; phylum Arthropoda; class Insecta; order Orthoptera; family Acrididae; genus Schistocerca; species Schistocerca piceifrons. Next base: position 1,018,691,707 of record NC_060139.1, on the reverse strand, counting down.
CAATTACATACAGCAAAACCGAAATTGAAAACATCTGTCAAAACACCAGAAGAAATCCACCTGATGACTCATAAGATGAATACCCTAGAAGATAACAATAACAATGATTGTGTTTGTGTGTTAGAGTAGGTACTGATTTTCATGATTCTGAGAATCATCATAGTAATTTCCTGGTTTCTGATTGCTTGTACTAAAAATAGCTTGCCGTTGTGGCCGAGAGGTTCTACACGCCCCAGTCAGGAACCGAGCGACTGCTACGGTCGCAGGTTCGAATCCTGCCTCGGGCATGGGTGTGTGTGATGTCCTTAGGTTAGTTAGATTTAAGTAGTTCTAAAATCTAGGAGACTGATGACCTCAGTTGTTAAGTCCCATAGTGCTCAGAGCCATTTGATCTATTTTTTCTCCAAAAAATAAAATTAATAGTTATGTCTGGTAGCCTGAATCAAGTGAGATGATTCAGCTGCAAATCAGAAAAGAGACAGAACAATGCAAAGAGTGAGAGAAAGAGAGAGAGAGTGAGAGAAAAAGAGAGCGAGAGGAGACAATGGAGATATGGAAAGTGTGTTAATGAGGCCGTGTTTCAAAGTGCATACTGACATGCCAAAAAGTGTGTAATGGTCTTAGATAGAGTTGAAGAGGGCTAGTAAAACCGACATAGACTCAAGTGATTGGAAATAGACAAAGAGAATCTCTGGAGTCGGAATGCGATTGAAAGAGAGAAATACAGAATTCTGTATAACTGAAGGAGCCAAGTATCAGAAGACTAAAAATATACTAATATCCATAAATATATATCATTTAATAACTGTTATCAACGAACTGACATTGATGCCTCGATAAACGGAATTGTTGTGCTAATGAGAAATATTTGTTCTTTATCACATTGCCTGAACGAGAACTTTTAACTTGTGACATAAAATAGCGCAGTAGGCGTGCAAGCATTACCTGAATAATTGAGCAAGTCATAATCACCGCTTTTTCGGCCGATAATAACGAGAGCCCACTTGCTAATACTTTTTTAATTACGCGTTGTAGGCGTGATCCATCATCACAGAGAAAATGTTAATACAGACAGTCTGTCGCGTCAAGTGATATCTGTCGTAATACTGATGCTCGGCAATGAAAGCTGGTGTTAACACTGACACAATAATCTGTATCAAATCTTTTTCTCCGCTGTTTTCATGACGTGCCATCCCCGAAAAGCGTAAATAAGAAAGTTCTAATGAAGTGAAAAGCTTACGGCTATCACCTCATGGTGCTAATTTTCTACATTTTACGACTGCGACCTCTTCAGTCTAGATTTCTCTCTGGCAGATTTGCGACATTGTGTTTGGAACAAATTCTTGTTACTGCAGTGCATATCGATTCGAACTTCCAGAACTGTCGCTCCGTGGCTAGAATTCGCGACTGTTGGCTTTACACGTTGTGTAACGTAGTGTAGTGTAGCCGAGTGGTCAACGAGACAGGCCCTCATCCGGAGGACGCCAGCTCGAGTCTCTGTCCTATAGAAATTCTTTTGGGAAAAACGAAATCCCTCAAACATCACTTTGATATCAGTCTGTCTATTTGTCCGGCTGTTCAAACCAATTTTTCTCAGGAATGGGTAGACGTATCAAGATGAAACATGTACCAGATATTAAGGTCTACTCTCCCTTGACGATGTAAAAGAGTGAAACTTTTAAGTCAATGCAATAAAAAGGTACGACCATTTATGTCAGATAATTTGATATTCGCAAACTCTCTAATCAAAACCTACATTTTACTTCTCGTTCACATACCACCATGAAATTGGGCAAGAAGCAAGGAATAATGCCAAAACCGTCGGAAAAAATCCGAAAATTACTAATTTTTAACTATACCATACGAAAAAAATATGTAATTTGTTATCAGACAGTTTTTCTGTCCTTCCACCTATTTGACCCCTATTTTCTCAGGAACGGGTAGACAAACATATCTGGAATTTGTGTCAACTACTAATGTCTGTGGCCCCTTGGCGACTGATCAAACTTTATCTTCTAAGTCAATACATTCAAAAAATACGACTATTTGTGTCAAATTGTTTGATACTGGCAAGACCAGTCGTCCAAACCTACGGGGTGCATCCCGTTGACCTAGAATCTAGAAATTTGGCAAGAAGCAATGCTTTACAATAAATCCGATAACAGTTAATTTGTGATTATTTCACACGAATTCTTTACAGACGAATGGAAAAAGTGTTAGAGGCCGACCTCGGAGAAGATCAGTTTGGACTCCATAGAAATGTTGGAACACGTGAGGCAATACTGACCCTACGACTTATCTTAGAAAATAGATTAAGGAAAGGCAAACTTAATTTTCTATCATTTGACAGTGTTGACTGGAATACTCTCATTCAAATTCTGAAGGTGTCAGGGATAAAATACAGGGAGCGAAGGGCTATTTACAATTTGTACAGAAACCAGATGGCAGTTATAAGAGTCGAGGGACATGAAAGAGAAGCAGTGGTTGGGAAGGGAGTAAGACAGAGTTGTAGCCTCTCCCCGATGTTGTTCAATCTGTATATTGAGCAAGCAGTAAAGGAAACAAAAGAAAAATTCGGAGTAGGTATTAAAACTCATGGAGAAGAAATAAAAACTTTGAGGTTCGCCGATGACATTGTAATTCTGTCACAGACAGCAAAGGACTTGGAAGAGCAGTTGAATGGAATGGACAGTGTCTTGAAAGGAGGATATAAGATGAACATCAACAAAAGCAAAACAAGGATAATGGAATGTAGTCTAATTAAGTCGGGTGATGCTGAGGGAATTAGATTAGGAAATGAGACACTTAAAGTAGTAAAGGAGTTTTGCTATTTGGGGAGCAAAATAACTGATGACTGTCGAAGTAGAGAGGATATAAAATGTAGACTGGCAATGGCAAGGAAAGCATTTCTGAAGAAGAGAAATTTGTTAACATCGAGTATAGATTTAAGTGTAAGGAAGTCATTTCTGAAAGTATTTGTATGGAGTGTAGCCATGTATGGAAGTGAAACATGGACGATAAATAGTTTGGATAAGAAGAGAATAGAAGCTTTCGAAATGTGGTGCTACAGAAGAATGCTGAAGGTTAGATGGGTAGATTACATAACTAATGAGGAGGTATTGAATAGAATTGGGGAGAAGAGAAATTTGTGGCACAACTTGACTAGGAGAAGGGATCGGTTGGTAGGACATATCCTGAGGCATCAAGGGATCATAAATTTAGTACTGGAGGGCAGTGCGGAGAGTAAAAATCATAGAGGGAGACCAAGAGATGAATACACTAAACAGATTCAGAAGGATGTAGGTAGCAGTAGGTACTGGGAGATGAAGAAGCTTGCACAGGATAGAGTAGCATGGAGAGCTGCATCAAACCAATCTCAGGATTGAAGACCACAACAACAACATCACACGAAACAACTTCATTATCACTCCGCTGCAGAGTGAAAATCTGATTGCGTAAACTTTTTTATCCTTTGTTATCAGACTATCTCTCTTTCTGTCTGTCAAGATCCCTTTTTCTGAGGAGCTGGAGGACGTATAACGTTTAAATCTGAGATTTAGAGTCCTCTGGTGGTATGACAATATTAAGCTTGTAAGTGAATGCAATGAACAGATACAGCCATTTATGTGACACATTTTGATATAAAGTAAATCCTTAAATTCTTTAGGGACCTCCCCTTGACGTAGAAACATGAAATACTGGTACTGTACAAGGTAGGAAAAGGAATTCAGAAGATTGTGAATTTGAAATTATGTGTCACAAAAAAATTGTTTTTGTCATTAGTTATCCGAGTTCAGACTTGAAATTAAAAGATTCTCGAATGTTTTGGAGTGTCTGGGACAGATATCCCGCCAGTATAAATGTCGATAACAGGCAAAAATCGTCAAGATTCTCGATTCCCAGGGTGGACGAAGCGTCTGTATAAATAATTAAGTGTATGTAAGAAAATGAAACACCTGAAGCCGTCTTTGCGATATCATTTATTGTGTGGCTACAAGTTTTGGTGCTTCAGTGCACCATCTTCAGGCTTTAGCTAATGCCAAGAGGGTTAACATCATCCCTATACACGTTGTATCAGCGACTAACGTCCGTAACTCGTTTTTGCAGCCTACCTGTGACCACAATGTTGTCTCTCCAATCATCAACTATCAAATGCATTGAAACACCGAAACTAGTAGCCATACTGTAAATGAAATCATGAGAACGGCTGAAAATGTTTCTTATGCTTACATAAATGTACGGTCCAAGTCCCCCAGACCTCCAATGACAAGCATGGACATACAGAAAAAAAGTAAATTTGTACAGAGCCTTCAGTGTGCCAGTCCTACTCGCATCTGGCCCTTTCTTTTCCTTGGTGGAAGGACTGCAGTCAGTTTCATGATGCCGATTCAGCAGCTTCCTGACTGAGAGGTGGCGGCTCCACTGTCGGAATCCCGACCAAAGCTGGGAGTGCGGTGAGCTCATACTGACCGCATCCGATTATGAGCAACTGAGGATGACACGGTAGGCGGTCGAATATCGGTTGGTCTTAGGTCTTGATCGCTGGGTTTCCTTTCCCTTTCCTTTACTGGTGGAGGAATGAGGCGCGCCAAGAGTGTATTGGTAATGGATGCACACTGCCATTACTGTGAATATCAATGAAAAGAAAGACAGAAAAATTAAAGGTGCCGTCGACGGTGGGGTCGTTAGAAACGGAGCATAAGTCCAGATAGGGGGAGGAAATCGACCTGGACGTTACCGAGAAATGATATAGCAAAATCGACGAAATTTTAAAACTGAATAACTGAACAATTAAGAGAAGAGTTGGCAGTTTTATAGCTCTATGGCAATCCCTACAATCTTTTATGGAGTTGGGTGTTGATCCGTCATCAGCCCAAATGTACGTGCTCGTCCACTGCGCCACTTCTCCCTGTCACTGTACAAAATAATTTGCACACCCACCTGCTGTGTTGGCCAGTACGAGGTCCTCTGCTATGCTGGCAGTTCTTCTTGCTTGTGAAGTAGTGGACTGACAGCAGTACGTCAGAACTAGCACACTTGTCACAGTCATCAGGAGGTAACAGAGGTCAGGAAGAATTATCATGTCATTGTCTTCATCCTCGTCCAAAAGGCACAGTAGGATGTTGAAAACCACCTGCACGATGGTCACCAGCGCTTGGAAGGCCATCACTGTAATAGGTACTGCGTACACGGCATTCAAGGCATCGGCCAGTTTGGTGAGTTTCATGTGTACGACCTTTATCGTTAACAACTGGTCGCAGGAGACTGGCCAAGTGCTTTGCTTTGGGCAATCATCCAACCCTGATGGATGGAGATATGGAAGATGACATTGTCCACTTTTTATTGTTGGCACATTCATTTCTCTGAATGTTTTCAGTGGAGAGCTGAACCAGCGTAGCACAGTTTCGTTGAGCAAGAGGAACCTGTATTTGATAATCAGTGCGAACACGAGAAACTGCTCGAACGTCACGACGATTACGAAGTCAACGACCTCGACTAGTGCATCGTAAGGGGAAATGACGATGACGTCCCAAATTACATTCCCTGTGTAGCCCGCTAGTAGCAGTCCCAGAGAAGTAAACAGGTAGAACTTGGTGGCAAGGTGCGCCTTCCACTTGTCGACGGCCAGGAGGTCGTCCACCTGCCGGATCTCCGCAGAAAACACGGACAACCAATCCCCACGGGCGAGTAGCAGCGACAGGACTGACACGCAGGCGGCACAGCTGACCACGGAGCGACCGACGAACTCGGGCACGTAGTAGCTGTGGCAGGTGGCGCCGTAGGCCTCTACGATGTACGCCGCCGTGGCGTAGCCCATGTACGCCAGGCATCCGACGACAGCGAGGCTGTAGGCGCGCGACGCGGCATCCAGCAGTGCAGACCGCCTGGGCCGGCACGGGGGAACCCCCACCAGCGCCGACAGCGCCACTAGCGGTCGCAGGGCGTACTCGATATCAGGGGGCTCCGTCTGCGCTGGAGGCGGTCGTCCGCCGTCGGAGCGGGTGGCCACCGAAGGAGTCCGCACAATGCGCTGGTGAACCTTTGTCCTCCCTCCACAGCCGACTCTGTAGTCCATGACAGTGCCCCTTCCCAATTTCGCTGTTCTCCGGCGTCGACGCTGACAAAGCGGCGCCCTGCGAACTGAGAGTGGTGGCAATGTAATTACAAGTAACTAAATCTCTAAATTGGCACATAGTAATGCTGTGATAACCTAGGAAGACTGAAGAAAAGTCAAGACACGTTCAAAGGATTGGGAAAAGCGGTCCTCAGAGTTAGAAGCTGCAAGATTTTCGAAATCTGAGAAATTTAGGGTAAGCTATAGTGAAATATGGGTAATATACAATATGTACGAGAACCAAAAGGGAACAATAAGATTGGAAAATAAAGAACGAAGAGCTCGCATTAAAAAGGGGTAATACAGGGATGTAGTTTTTCGCCCTACTTTTCAATCTATACTTCGAAGAAGCAATGGCGGAAATAAAAGGAAGGTTCAAGATTGGAAGGGAAATTCGGGATAAAAGGATATCAATGATCAGATTCGCTGATGTCATTGCTGACCTCAGTGTAGATGAAGGTGAATTACAGGATCTCTTCAATGGAGTGAACAGTCTAATGAGTACAGAGTAAGATGTGAGAGTAAATCAAAGAAAAACAGAAGTAATGAGAAGTAGCAGAAATGAGAATACCGAGAGACGTAAAACCAGAATTGGGGATCACGAACTAGATGCAATTAAGAAATGTTGCTGCCTAGACAGTAAAATAAATAATGGAGAGAGCAAGCAGACTTGCTCTGACAACACCGGCATTCCTCGCCAAGAGAAGACTACAAGTATCAAACACCGGTCTTCATTAGAGGCAGAAATTGCTGAGAATGTGCTTTGGGAGCACATCACTGTGTGTGTGACGTTCGTCAGTCATACGACCACACCGCCGCCTGAGAGATCGATCCGCCGGATGCGATTCTCTCGATAAATGGAACAGAAGAACGGCTGTGCCAGCCAAAGAGTACACAGCCAGTCGCAGTACTTATGCTCGTCGCGAGGCGCCGCTAGGCCGCTTCATGTGTAGTAAGAGTGTAGTACAGTTGTGACAGTCTACAGTTCGTAATCGCGCTCAGTGGTCAACCAGCGTCGATGTTGGTCAGTCATCAAGACTTTGTAGCCCAGTTCCGTCTTCAAATTCACCGGGCTCGACATTCAAGATTATGAGAGATTAATTCGTCACTGCAAGATTTGTGACTTGTAAATTATGTCATTCTACAGACGTTTATATCTAGTCGCGTCTTCTATAACTATCAACCAACAGGTCATGGACTACAACAAAGTTAGGTAATAAATACTTCCTTATTTTGTACCCCTGCTAATTAATTATGTTTTCCTGTTCTAGCTACCAAGCGGTCTTTGCATAGTAGAACCCACATTTCCACCTCCTTGGCTACCTCACATTTGCTACCTCATGTTGATGGACTCGGTTATGGTGGGAGATCGAGAGTATAGCACTGAAACTTGGACTATGGGAAAACCTGGACAGCAGAGAATCGAAGCATTTGAGATGTGTTGCTATGGACAAAAGTTGAAAATTAAATATACTGATAAGGTGATGATCGAGGAGGTTCTTTGCAGGAATATAGTGGAAACCTGACAAGAAAAAGGGACAGGACGATAGGACATCTATTCAGACAGAAGGAAATAACTTCCATGACGCTAGAGGGGGCTGTAGGGGATAAAAACAGTAGAGTAAGACAGAGATTGGAATACATTCAGCAAATAATTCAGGATGTATGTTTCAGCTGTTACTCTGAGGTGAGACGGTTGTCACAGGAGAGGAATTCACGGTTGGCCACATCAAACTAGTCAGGAGACTGATGACTCAAAGAAAAAACAATGCTATGAAGGACATGAAAGGGAAGCAGTGGTTGGGAAGGGAGTAAGACAGGGTTGTAGCCTCTCCCCGATGTTATTCAATCTGTATATTGAGCAAGCAGTAATGGAAACAAAAGAAAAATTCGGAGTAGGTATTATAATCCATGGGGAAGAAATAAAAACTTTGAGGTTCGCCGATGAAATTGTAATACTGTCAGAGACAGCAAAGGACTTGGAAGAGCAGTTGAACGGAATGGATGATGTCTTGAAGGGAGGATATAAGATGAACATCAACAAAAGCAAAACGAGGATAATGGAATGTAGTCGAATTAAGTCGGGTGATGTTGAGGGTATTAGATTAGGAAATGAGACACTTAAAGTAGTAAAGGAGTTTTGCTATTTGGGGAGCAAAATAACTGATGACTGTCGAAGTAGAGAGGATATAAAATGTAGACTGGCAATGGCAAGGAAAGCGTTTCTGAAGAAGAGAAATTTGTTAACATCGAGTATAGATTTAAGTGTAAGGAAGTCATTTCTGAAAGTATTTGTATGGAGTGTAGCCATGTATGGAAGTGAAACATGGACAGTAAATAGTTTAGACAAGAAGAGAATAGAAGCTTTCGAAATGTGGTGCTACAGAAGAATGCTGAAGATTAGATGGGTAGATCACATAACTAATGAGGAAGTATTGAATAGGATTGGGGAGAAGAGAAATTTGTGGCACAACTTGACCAGAAGACGTGATCGGTTGGTAGGACATGTTCTGAGGCATCAAGGGATCACCAATTTAGTATTGGAGGGCAGCGTGGAGGGTAAAAATCGTAGGGGGAGACCAAGAGATGAATACACTAAGCAGATTCAGATGGATGTAGGTTGCAGTAGGTACTGGGAGATGAAGAGGCTTGCACAGGATAGAGAAGCATGGAGACCGGCATCAAACCAGTCTCAGGACTGAAGACCACAACAACAACAATGAAGGACATGGAAGAAAAGCCAAGATTGCATTGAAATTAATTACACGTTGTCCGCATGATAATTTCGCTATATTTTGATGGTTACACCAGGCTGCATAATATTAGATGATTACAAAAACTGATTACAAATTCCTAACCAACCTCTATATGCTGATTCCCAAATTGTTATTAGTTTTTCTATATCACATATAGTTTTTTTCATAATGGAATAAACTTCATTTTATTCTAAGTAACAAGAATGTCTGGGTACAAGAAAAAGCCTTGCTTTTTATGTTCAAATGGTTCAAATGGTTCTGAGCACTATGGGACTTAACTGCTGAGGTCATGAGTCACCTAGAACGTAGAACTACTTAAATCTAACTAACCTAAGGACATCGCACACATCCATGTCTGAGGCAGGATTCGAACCTGGGACCGTAGCGGTCACGCGGTTCCAGACTGTAGCGCCTAGAACCATTCGGTCACACCGGCCGGCGCTTTTTATGTCTCTGTGGGAGGTGGACATGGCAAAACCATTGCATTGTAAAGGTTTGGCTAACAAGAGAGCTGAGTTTGTTAGTTACATATTTCAGGGATCCAGATCATGTCAATGACCCTTTTGGTAAAATGATTTGTAACAAGTCAGTTTACAGGATATATATACAAGATTAGTGATAACATTACTGAATACATTATCTTTAGCACTAAACATGCAACTATAATTAAAGACAACTATTCTTACACTTTTTGTGTTTTTCAGGTAAACAATTTTTAAACAGATGTGTATTGCATTGAACAGAAGCTGTCTGAAGCTTTATGTTGTTTGCCAAATGATCAAAGTTTTTTGTTGCTGTATGTTGAACCCCTTTCTGAGCCAAATACAACCTTAATAATGGGTAATAAAAGTTATTTTTCTCTCTAATGTAGTAGGTATGGGCATCACTGTTGTGCCTGCAGCGCCACGGAGCGGCCGACTGAGAACTACGACGACTCGCCACAGATCTTCAGCATGACTTCACGTGGCTCTGGCGGCAGTACAGCGCCACACCCACTTCAAATGTCAAAACATTGCGACTCGTGGTAACGTCAGTTGGTGAGTGAGGACAACTGGTTAGCATAACATTAAATTGCAGTATACTGTCTTCATGATAAATAAACAATTTTAAACTGTGTTTTACCTTAAGAAAAGTGCCCAATTACAGTAATTTCCGAAAAGTTTGCGAAACATACTCTGAAATATAGCATACTTATTTATGCATACTGCGCTGTCTAAATGGTGATTATACAGATATGCTCATTTTTTTGGGAGATTTTACATTTATAGGTTTAATGAATGGTGTGATTTACCTTATTTAAAACATTTTACATAAGCTGTGTATGTGAAAATTGATATTTGAAATTATTAGGTTTTGAGAGTCGTTATGTTCAGTACTCATACGTATTGTATCAATTTGGGATTAACTGAAAATACTACAGTTACTGTTTGATTAGTTTAGCAGTAATTAGGAGTGTTTTGGGTTACTAGAGGTTATTTTATATTACTTGCCTGTGCATTAAAATTAAACCAAACATGTCTACTGAACATAAGCAGGTTTATGAGGCAGTAGTTCAAAAGGAAAGGGATAAGACAGTAAGACTGAGATGATTCAGGAATCAGTGATTATGGACTGTCATTAGAAAGCCCATTAGCACATTCAACTAGTTACCCCAAGACACCGGGGCAAACGACGAGAGATAAGCCAGTTTCAGAGGGTGAGGATATACGGTCGATGTTAGCAGACTTGTTAAAGGAAACCAAGGCAACAAAAGTGAGGGAAGAAATATTCCGCAAATCATTAGAGAAAGATTTACAAGAAACTAGAGAAAGGGAAGAAATATTCCGCAAATCATTAGAGAAAGGTTTACAAGAAACTAGAGAATCATTAAAAGAAGATTTACAAGAAACTAGAGAAAGGGAAGAAATATTCCGCAAATCATTAAAGAAAGGTTTACAAGAAACTAGAGAATCATTATAGGAAGATTTACAATAAACTAGAGAAAGGGAAGAAATATTCTGCTAATCATTAATGGAAGATGTACAAGAAACCAAAGAAAGCTTAGAAAAGTCATTTAAGAAAACTATAGCACAAGAGATCAAAACATTGCAAATGAAGATAGAATATAATCTGAAGAAGGAAATGGAGGAGTTACAAGAACGACTGAAGATGGACATCAACGAGAGAGAGAGTAAGCTACAGAAGAGCATAGACCAAGTCCAGGGAGATGTGGAGAAGATGGAAGGAAAGTTAACAAAAAAGATAGAAGACGATATTGAAGAAACTAAAGCCAAATTGGGAGAAAGGATCACCGAAGTGGAAACAAATTGCAATCATCGAATCGCCAAGGTGACGCAGATGCAGAAACAATGCAATGATGTGGTTAAGGGGATAGGAGATAGGCAAAACCAACTGGCTGTCAATCTGAGAAATGCTATAGCTGTGCAACGAGAAGAGGATAACAAGAGAGTTGCAATGGAGGTCAGGCAATTACAACAGGGAATGCAACAATTGGAGAGCAAGACAGAAGAAATTGATAAACGAATTAGCAATGCCACTTTAACCGTTGGGGAAGGTAGAGTCGTTACCTTGGTGAGCAGTGATAATCAGTACGTCCAAAATAATACGGGGCAGAAGCTTAAACCGAAAAGAGGGTTGCACCCAATGATATTTATGAAATGGTTAAAAGGAGTTTTCCCAGCACATTTCAAGGACGCAGACAAGATTCAGTTTGCAATAGATAGAATGGAAGGTGAGGCCTTCACTTGGGGAGTCAGGAAGAAGGAAGGGACTACTAGTTATGATCAGTTTGAAGGGGAATTCTTGAAGAAATACTGGTCCAAAAGTCATCAGTGTGCAGCACTTGAGGACCTACTACACCGCAAGTCACTTAATACATGGAGAGGAACGTTGAGAGAGTTTGCCAAACATTTGTGGGAATTGAACGAGACCTTGGAACAACCCCTGAGTGATGACATAATGATATCAGCGATAAAAAGAAGATTGAGCCGGAGAATGCAAGAAATTGTATCCGGAAGCCTGATTAAAGATAAAGATACCTTAATGGAAGTATTGGAGCAATTAGAAACTATTCGTGCACAGGAAAACAATCAGATGTGTGATCAGAATCAAGATGGAAATAATTACCATCAAATTCGTTTAATGGCCCACCAAATTACAGAGGTAGAGTTGGGGGTAATGGACGTAGGAACCCTGGCAATGGTCGACAGTTTCACCACAATCATAGGAGAGATGATGATGATAATGACAAGAATTATGAGAGAAGAGATGATAGACAAAGGGATCAAGATGTACAAATTGAAGAAAGTTAGGTGTAGGGAGCTAGCAACTCTTTTGCTGGTATACCAAGTGGCGAGTGGTACACTCCCAGCTGGGTGAGACTTTATTTCTTACTTCAAGTTTCACTCTACCATTTTTCTCTATGCTTAGGTTAAGAAAGTTAGTATAGTAGTTAGGATTGGTAGTGGTCATCCAAGTAATTCAGTCAGGAACCTTGTAGCAGATTTATAGTTGACTTAAAATAAGGATAAGTAGTTACTGTTGATGTAGTGTGTGAGGTGTCAAAGAATCAATAAGTTGAAACCTCAGTTTAGTGTCAGTATATTGCAAAATTATTAGTGCCAGAAGTAATAAAATGAGAACCAGATAAGAAAGCTAATGTTTACAAAATGTCGTGGGAAGCTAATTGGTCAAACAAGAATTTGTGTAATCTTATAGAGTTGTTTTATGAGGCATGAAAAGGTCAAGGAATTGTAAGAAAATTGAAGTAATGTATCAGCTTATAATTAAGATGAACATATAAAGAAACAAATACATGAGGAGATAGTTGCTCGAATAAATGATGTGAAATATGATGAACGGAGAGGCTAAGGAGCCTGGAGTAGTAAAGTTATGTAGTTATTGTAGCGAATATGGAGGACTGATGTAAGTTGAAGATATATGTTTATCGGCAGTTGAAGTTGCTGTTAAGCTGAGGGAGTTATGTGTAATGAAACGTATGGAGTATGAGATGTTTGAAGTATTGAACTATGTCATTTAGCACATGAGCAACACGTGTTTGCAAGCTATTTGTAGGTATACATGTTTATCTGAAGTATGCTGATAAAACAAAGTGTAACTAATGAATAATTAGTAATTCATGTATCCAATTAGCTATCAGAGTCAGTTATGGTTATACGTAGGTCAAGCTTTAGAAGCAGAATTCTGGCACTGAGTAATGAATAACAAATATCCGTATGGTGGATTTAAATTAATGTGAATATAACAGGAAATATTGTACCTCTCATCGAAGCTTTCTTGATAACAAGTCACATATGACAGTATAAATGTTTGGCAAAATGAAATGATCAGTAATTTAAAATTTTTTATTGGGTGACCACATTAGTTATAGTGTTACAGATAATTATGTAAGACATATTTAGTGAAATAATGGAGCATTCAATGTTATGGAATCTGTAGAGCTATGAGGGATTGTAAAATAATTGCACAAGTCAAGGAGTAAATGTTGTATTTAGTTTTGAGATTCAATATTGCTTGTGTTAAAAACTCAAATGAATAAGTTGTGAATTTGTTCCTTAACTTTAATGCGGGTTGGCCAAGTGAGCTATAAGTTAGAGTGATAGTAGTATGGACGGCAGGAACCCCGCTGAAGGACGGCATACCAAAGGGGTAGCTGGCATTCAACTAGTTTGTTTACTTGTCTTTGCTGTAGCAAGTTATAACAAATATGTAGTTAATGACTCGTACAAACCTTTGAAAGTGAAGATTTTTGGCAATTGAATGTAAGAAAAGTTTATAAAAATATTTACCATGCTATGTTAATTAAGATAGATTGATGTTGTGTGTTACATTCAATATGGACTATAGAGGATTATTGCTGCTAGATAAAAAAATTGTGATTTGGACAATGCCATGTTGTGAGATGTAATAACCTTTTGTAGAATATTGTTGTGGAGGCAGCCCACTACTGGAGTTGAGGGATTATATGGTGAATTGTAATTTCATTAATTATTTACACTATGTGTTTTGTTCAGATGTAATGATATCTAATTTCCTTGCCGATTCTTTTACGCCAGAGGCTCCAAAGAAGTTTTCGAAGGCGGGGATGTAAGGGGTCTGTAGGCCCTTACTATAAATTTGCACTCGGCACAGGTCGATAGGGCGAACAATCGATAGTGGCGTGTTGCGAGAGTGAGTGTGGGGTTGAGCGAGTGCCATGTTGCAGATAGAGGTGTGAGGAGGCCAGTTGTTGTAATACAAGGCTTTAACGACAAAGGAAGTTGCCATCGCCGTGGTTAAACCCCTTTGTACTAGAAATAATAACGGGAAAGTGAAGAAGTATAATTATGGAAGTGGTCAGTGACATTTCTAGTGCCGATATTTTGGTTTCGCCTTTACCGCGCCGGCATCACCTTGGATTACAGTGTTGGATTGCAGCGTTGGATGCAGTGATGGATTAGCGTGTGCTGATAATGAAAAATGAATAAGCCTGGGCTGAGATTAGCCGTAATTAGATATGTATGACGAAGGCAGTGGCTGTCTCCTCCTTTTTGTGTTTTTTGAGACGAAAATAGATTCGTAATTAGTGAAACTGTGTTGGTGTTTTTCTTGTTACCAGACATTTCATTATTACAGTATTGAGAAGGACGAACTGGAAAGTAACAACTTCCATAGCAGTCAATTCCGATTGCCAGCCCCATTAGGTACATGGTCACATTAACAATAATTATTGGGCTGCTATTCGATCAGATCAGGTTGGGATAAATAAACGGAGGTGTTACAACTCGGATGTGTTTTTTTTTAATTTAGGGAAGTTCACTTTGAGAGAATCATTTAATAATTATTTTGTTAATATTTGCAGTCATTCTCCTCAGTTGCTAATTATAACTTCAAAATGTTTTATCACAAAGAGAAGAAAACTATTGTCTTTTGAAAATGAAATCAATTCTTGGGTCCCAGACATATGCCACTATTTATAATAAGCATCTTCAGTGGTCTATAATATAAGTATAAAATTATTTACTTATACATTTTTGTGTGATAGTTGTAGTGATCCTTTGCTGTTTAGGTTTATCTTTTTGTATTTTTTACTTTTGTGTCCTTTCATATAGTCATTTGTTGTTCTATAACAGGTGCATTTAAGAAAGCGAATTGCTGCATAATCAGCACATCAAAATGAATGTAAGTATATTACACAAATATATAATTCCAAATAGAAATAGTTAGATCCAAACAAACTGCCAAAGAATCACTAGAGATTTAAATCAAAGTATGTAAATTAAATAATTTTATATGTAGTAAAGACCATGGGAAGTGCCTAACATGAACTGTAAAAGCATGTCTGGTACTCAAGAATAATTTTCAGTAGCAAAAGGTGGGTGTTTCTTCATCATTATTATAAACATAAGTGAAGTTATTTAATAATTCTTTGAGAAACATCATTAACAATTCCTTCTGTTGCTTATTCTCTTTGGGATTTGTTGTAATACTAATATCATTTGTTAAATGTACCAATTCTGCTTGTCGAATGTTATGTGGATGATCACCCATATATATAACGAATAGAAGTGGACCAACAATTGAACCCTATTGGACACCCTTTGTAAAAACCCCTTGGTCTCTAAAATTTTCTACGCTTCCACCATCGTCTGAATTCTTCAGCACAACTATTTTCATTTTGTTTTTTAATTATGATTCAAAACACCATTTGTAAAACTATTAGTTACATGAAACTTGAGTTTTTACAAGATTGTAACAAGACCTGTACAATGAAATACCTTGGAAAGTTCACAAAAATTGTTTGAGGCTTCTGATGTATGTTAATGAATGTATGAGGGGCATTCAATAATTAAAGAGACAAAGTGATGTTTAAAAATACTTGTTTGTAAAAGCAGACTTTTGTTCCTTGGAACAAAATCTCCCCCAGTAATACATTTGTCCCAATGATGAACTACCTTTTTTTATACTTCATGCAAATAAGTATTTGTCTTGTTGTATGAAAAGGTAAAACCAAGATTCACCACACTTTAAAATCTTGTTTGTTAAAGGTAAACTTACCCTTCATAGCGTTCTTTCAAATTTGTGTGCACTCTGAGTCTTTTTCCCTGTGTTGCTGCATTAACTCTTTGGAGACCCACCTTGCACTTCTTTTTCTTTACTTGAGCTAGTTAATGGCAATGTTATCAACTGTTGCAGTATTTACTGCAATTGGTTTTGTTATTTTTTCTAATGTAATACTTTCTTCTTCATGAATAAAGTCGCCAACGCAAATATAAAGTGAAGGAGCCGATATTTCAAATTGCCATCCCAAACTTTGCTGGTCAGTCGCAGTTATGATTATTTTTGAACTGTTCTACCAACTTATAAAAATTTCTGCTGGTCATACAACATTCACCATAGTGTAAAATCATACAACAAAAGATTTTATCCAGGTTTTTGCGCCTTAAGGAAACAAAAAATGGCTTTTATTTTTTAGAAATTTTATAATCCTGTTAATAACTGTGAAGGATGTTGATGCTACTTGTAGTCAGTAACAACTAGTAGGACGACATTTTTTTATATATTGTCTCGTTTCTTTAAATTAACTATTAGATTCTGTTTTTGCTGCTACATTTAGAAAGTGATCGTAAAAAGTACTCGGAACTTGTCAGGTATCAGTCACAGCATTGTCATTTACTCATTTACTTGAACTCTTATGGAACCCTGTACCTGACTGGCTTTCCTGACATTTATTTGACAATTTCCCTTATGATTTTGCTCTTATTATTTGCATTGTTAACTTTTGTTGTGATGTATATAATTCTTGACATTGTAATGACTTTCCTTAAAATATTACAGTATTTTTTGTAACACTGAGGAACATCGGATATTGACTTTTGTGTGTGAACCACTTGTAGACAAAAACAAAAAAGAAAAACATTACTTCTGCCAATACATGTCAACAACGCTTGATTAAGCAGTTTATAAGGACTTTCCCTCTATGTGCACCTGCCTTAAGAAGCTATGAATTTTGCCTTCATCAGTCAAGAAAAACTGAAAGCTAGAATTTTTGTTGATCCTCAGATCGATGAAAGATTATGAACTTCAGTGAATGTTAGAGTAGTGGATGAATGATATACCATCATGTCTGTTACTGAAAATCTTCTAGGGAATAAAACACAATCAACTTCTAAGAACATTGCCAAGACCTTGTTGGAGAATTTCAGTTAAGTTGATTTGCTTACTGTGTATGGTATGCCGCTTCTTATACTCATGTATTGAAAATTTTCCTAAAAATCTGGGAAATTATAATGAATAGCAAAGAGGACGCTTCTTCCAAGATATTAAGGACATGAGATGTCAGAAAATCTATGACTTTGACTTTAATTGGAAGTCTACAGTAATTTGTAATAAATAGGGCCTTATACTGATGATTTGTTTCAATCAGTAATAAGATAAACTACTATTGCAGAGCCAAGGGGTAAGAAATAACTAGTCTTTCACTAAAGAGACAGCCTCTTAGGATTACTGCTGTCCTTCAGTGAAGGACCAGTTAATTCCTACCTCTGGGCTCTATAATATGCACCAAAACAGCTGTAAAACATTTAGAATTTTGGAAGTTAAACCAGGCATTCACTTACTTAACATCATGATCAGTTGCACTTGTAATTAATGTTAGGTTTTTTACGTGTGGCTGTGCTAATACACTCCTTAAGTGTAAATGGCTCTTCGCTTTGCTGGAGATAACCTAGACACTCAACCCATCATTGCTTCTGGGCATTCAGAATATAAATATCAGAATATAAATGTCGCCACAACCACCAGAATGTTCCCCTAGTTATGGTCTGAATGCAAGTATGTGCGTTTCAAGGAAGAGACAATATATTGATGCCATTCCAGGGAATATGATTTCCGATGCTTAATCTCAAAGTGGCTGGTGATTGCTGAAACGTTTAGCACTCCATGAATTCGATGTTTGTTCTTTTTAACTGTGTTGAAAGATCAGTGTATTTCAATGTATTATGGTCTAATTATTGTGTAATGCATGAGGCAGTCGCTACAAGAACATGAAAATTTCATACATATATTCACAAACACCCCAAACAAAAGAACACATACAAATTAACAAAAATCATCACAGAGAGAAACTATTTATGTTTGGTATTCTATTCATGGACAAACCTAAAGCACACAAACAGGAAGGTAACATCCTACATACTAATCAGTATTTTAATGAACCACACTGAAAACAGTGTTTTTACTGAAATAATAGAAGTAAAAATTATAAAAATATTGGTCTGGCATTATTGGGCAAGAGATACCATCTACGGTTGTTCGGGCGCCTGGTGCATGATTTTCTATTTGACGCCAATCCAGCGACTCACGCGGTGATGAAGCTGAGATGAAATGATGAAGTCAACACATAAACTCAGTCCCCGAGTGAATAACATCCCCTACCGAAAATAGAGCCTGGTGCCTTGGAATCTAGAAGTAACATATAAGTTGCGGAAAACAGACTAAAGTTTGGGCCTTTACTGGCATGTAGATGATACAGCTCTCACAGGCAAATCATGGGAAGAAATAAACAATTGGAGCACACAGAGATGTAACAAATGACACAAAATTTAATTCAGAACGGAAACGGAAGCAGAAGAGACAATGCATTATCTTTAATTCAAGAGCTTCAATATCTTCATAAACGAAAATCCTATGGGCGTGTT
The DNA here is from genome assembly GCF_021461385.2 of Schistocerca piceifrons. Classification (NCBI taxonomy): domain Eukaryota; kingdom Metazoa; phylum Arthropoda; class Insecta; order Orthoptera; family Acrididae; genus Schistocerca; species Schistocerca piceifrons. Next base: position 1,018,673,138 of record NC_060139.1, on the reverse strand, counting down.
TATACTCAACTAATGTAACCTATAGTTTGCTCCTAAATTGTCGGTCAGGAGTCACATCATATCCAGGCTGTGAAGAATACCTTGCAACAAAGTTAACTTTCACGAAGCGCTAAAAGTTTATCCATATCTAGATCAATATACCTATGCTGTAGACATTACTTAATGTCGTACCACATGCATGATTTCTTTCCTATCATCATGTGTATCAGGCTCGGGAAGAGCACTATGATTATTCTAAGCTTACTTTGCCGGTGTTACGCGTGCGATACGTAGAGAAATCAAGTGCATCAGTATACAAGAGATGGTGACCCACAGCACTTATGTATTTGAAAAATGTCATACTACTGCCTTGAGCTGCTGGTAAAATACTTTTTTTACGCAACAAGTTTCAGCCGTCTGTCCATCATCAGGTTCAAAAAAGCATTCACAGCATAACTTTAGGCGAAATATAAAGCCGTTATCGCCAGGTAACAAAACCCTGAATTATACACTGTTATCACTATCGTAATAAAAATCTATAGGATATATCACAATCACAATTCGTGTAACACACTTCTATAGGTTGTAGAGGGGATCAAGGTGTACATAGGAACCCATGTCATAAAACGCCACGCAGAGAATCAAAGTGGTACACGCTGTAGTCTGTCAATGTATGAATATCCAGGGTAATTCATTGATGATGTTACAAACTTTTAAAGATAATAAAGACGAGCAAATGTATCAATTTGAGGTTAGGCCATTGGTTCGGAAATAACCGTGTCGAAAGTTACAAGCGAAAATCATTCCGATATCTCAGAAGATGAAATACATGTACCATTACTGTTGATGATAATTATTAGTGCTGTTATTACTTTCGTATCCAGGTCAGTACAATAAAATTATTTACAAAATCAAAGATATCTACAATAAATACACAGAATTTTATACAACTCAAATTTGTTTTGAGGCCCACAAACTGGCAATCTTGATTGCTGGTACGTCTGCTGCGACTAGGTTATCAAGTGTGCAGGATTCTGGCAACTTGGAGTGGACCAAGAGGTGTGCATCATCTTGAGATCCTCCTCATCATCATTTCAACTTTTGTTTGCACCGCACTCCAGTCCGCAGTGTGTTCAGAGTTTTCCACGTCTGATGGGGTAGTGGGAAATTGCTGTAATTGCTGATAATAATGCAGGGTGTGTTATTTTCAGAGGTGGTAGTATGGGCCAATGCAAGAAGAAAAATACAGTAAACATGGCCTCTAAAATATATACAACAGGAAGTAAGAACACATGTTCATCTTCGTTAGTGTGAAACACATCTCCTATCCTGAACAAGTACTCGTAGCTCTTAAGGTATGCATTTTAGAGCCCATATTTACAGACATTTTTTCTTGTTGTGGTCCACACTACCATATCTGAAAATTACCTAGCCTATAAACTTATCAAAAACAGTGTCAGTACATGTATTCGGCAGTCAGAGGCATCAGAACAGTTTTCGCTTATAACTTTCGACTCATTCGGTACAGGACCCTTACCTCAAATTGATACATTTATCCATCACCCTTGAAAGCTTGTAACATCATCATGAAGTCACCTTGTATATGCATACATATATAGGCGCCCGGTGCCTGAGACTTTGACGCTCAATAGCGTCGTTGTATGACGTTTCTGGACACGCATTCCTATGTACGACTTGATCTACAATGATCCTTCTACAACCTACAAAAGTGTGCAAAATGAATTGTCAAATACCCTCTATAAAAACTGTGTTAGGTGGTGTACTCATTCTTGTTAAAACTGTAATCCGTGTTAACACTGTGAACAAATTCATACCACACAAACACGCCTAACATAATGCTATGAATACCTTCATGAACCTGACAGAAGACTGAAACTGGTTGTACATATAAAGTATTTTAGCAGCAGCTCAAGGCGGTAATATTACACTTTTCAAATGAAGTACAACACCTGACAAGAAATTGAGGCAGCCAGAAGACATGATCGGACGTCAATGAAACTTCCTACTTCAACATGCTCTTGGAGGCTGTGTTAATGTTTAAAGTTGCAATTACCTGTCAGAGAGGTAACGGACACCAGAGTTTATTACTGTTACTAGCGTTCAGTGTAGTTACCACCAGACCTGGTAAGCTATAGAAGGCTAACAGAGTCAAAAGTTTAGTGTGTGGAGGACACGGAGATCCTGTGTCCTCTCGAGAGACAGTATTACCAGCACCTGACAGAGTTTTAAAGAGGTCTCATCGTGGGTTTCTGTTTGGCCGGCTGGTCAAATATTCGCATTCAGATGTGACAGTCGCCAGATGGCCGACTAAATAGAAACGTGAGGGCAGACATACCTCGCTGTGAAGTTTCCGGTCGACCATCTCTGATATCCACAAGAAACTATCGTCTTATTGGGTACCAGGTAACCCGTGACCCTTTCACATTGGCGCCTACTATCCGTGAACAAGTACGCCCTGCTACAGTATGTTCTGATTCACCCGCAGCAATTGTTGGAGATGAGCAGAAGCCGCAATGGGGACTCACCCTCCAAAGTGTAGGTTAACACAACACAAACGGCAAGCACGAACAGCTGAGAAAGACGTCAGCGAGTATGATGGCGACCTGGGAGAGATCTCTTTCTATTAACGTTTTGTGGAGGCACAGCGGTTGTAGCAGCTCAGACATAAACGCCATCCCAGTGCTAACATCCACGATATAAAGAACCAATTACAACAGCTGGGGGCTTGCTTGCCTCAGGAGAGAACACAACTGATTTTTGACACCCTTCCCAACAGAATCAGTCCATACATCAAGGCTGTATTCGGTACAACGTCAAACAGATAAGTGGACTCCTACTTCCCAGATCTTTGTACGGAAAGTAACGCTTCCAATTTTTTTATGTGAAAACTCTTAAAGCTTCTTAAAAAAACTTAAATAAACATTCAATATTTTCATTCTTCATGTCTACATGTTTATTTGTCAACATACTGTGTCTGATGATGAACACTTTTCTTCCAACGAGAGACCAGTTCGTTGATACAATCACTGCAGAAGGTTTGACGTTGTTGACGGAACCACAACTTCACCTTTGCTTGCACCGTTTCATCTCTGTGAACGTGGGGTCCTCGAAGTTGTTCTTTACGTTTTCGAAATAGATAGATGTTGGATGGAACAAAACAGGTTAGTGCAGAGGATGATCATTGATATACCAAGCTGTCGGGTTGCTGCAGATGTCGCAGCACCCGTGTGTGGTCTGACACTGTCGTGCCAGAGGAGAGGGTGCTCCACGTATAGACCGGCTCTTCGAATTCGTGCATTCGGTTTTCTGTAAGTCTCGCATTACACCGGCATAGCTACGTTACACAATGTCACGTAACACCCATGCCCTCTGGCGGCATAGGGTTGCAACTTGCGTCAGCAGAGCGGGAAACTCGATGGAGTAAGATGCATGTCATGTGATATTGAGAACGAAAAAAAAATCCGGAGGCATTACGTTTCAGCACGCACTCGTAAATTTGAATAGACTCTGTAATCTCTAAAATAACGTCACATATCCTCTCAACCCGTGAGGTTGTATTTCGTTTCTCTTCCCCTTCTCTGTGTTTCACTTTATTTTGGCAGGACGTATATTTTTCCACATTCTTCTGTTAATACTGGATCTTGAAATTTAGTAGGTAGGCTGTTGTGGGATTTTTTTCCATGCGTCTTCAATTACGGGTTTTCAGCATTACCGTGGCGCTCTCCAGTGAGCCAAACCAGCGACCTGCCGTGATGTATTCACACATGGCACTATCTGCACTCTCAGAGCACATCCAACAACACAAACAGCTAGCAAAAAGTATCAGGAACGTTCCATTAGAAAAAAGTAAAAAACAAAATGGAATAAAATAGCGTTAAGGCAAATAGTACAATTCAAAAGATCGTCCAGTGGTATACGAATTAATATGTAATAACTGCAGTTTAAATAGATTAGATTCACTTTCATTTCAAGTGATCCGTAGTGAGGAGGTCCCCCAGGATGTAGAACATGTCAGAAAAACAACAATACATGACAAATAATTACAACTAAAACAGATAAGCTAATGTACCATTCCACAGGTCCTAAGTGAAATTATGATCATTTTTTAATGAACGCTATATGAAAGAATCATTTGACAATTACTGATGCACTGAATTTAAAATAACAAAGTTTTTTATTTATTTATAAGGTAATAAACGTGTAATACAACTACTACAATACTTATTTACAATGAACACATTACTGCACTGAAATGGTGCAGAAGTTATATTGTACTTATATATACATATATACACACAAATCAGTTGGTTTTACTCAGAAATTCATCAATGGAGTAGAAGGAGTTGGCCACCAGTAAATCCTTTAGGCTTCTCTTAAACTCAGCTTCATTGATTGTTAAGCTTTTTATGGCTGCTGGCAAGTTATTGAAAATGTGTGTTCCTGAATAATGCACACCTTTTTGTACAAGACTAAGTGACTTTAAATCCTTGTGCAGATTATTATTATTTCTAGTATTGATTCCATGAATTGAGCTGTTGATTTGAAAAAGTTATATATTTTTAATGACAAATTTCATTAAAGATTAATTATATTGGGAAGCAGTAGTAAGTATCCCTAGTTTCCTAAACAGGCTTCTGCAGGATGTTCTTGAGTTCACACCACATATAACTCTTACAGCACGTCTTTTTTCCCGGAAAACTTTAGCTTGGCTTGATGGATTACCCTGAAAAATAATCCCATATGACATTATGGAATTGTTATGGTTGAAATGAACGAATAAAAATGTATTTTAATGTTGCGTACTAAATACACTCAAATAAAAAAAAAAGGAAAATACACCACGAAGGAATTATCCGAATGGGACGGCAATCAGTAAATGCGATGTACAAACGGTTAGAGTTTCAGAAAAACTGGATTTATTCAAGAGGAAGAGCTTCACACACTGAGCAGGTCAATAACGCGTTTATCAACCTCTGACCATTGTGAAGGCAGTTATTCGGCTTGGGATTGACAGACAGCGTTCTTCGATGTCTTTCTGTGTGATACAGTACCAGATTCTGTCCAACTTGCGCATCAGATCGTCAAAATCCTGACCTGCACGGAGGGCCCTGCTCATGATGCTCCAAACGTTTTCAATTGGGGGAGATGCGGCAAGCTTGCTGGCAAAGTCAGGGTTTGGATAGCACGAAGACTAGCAGCAGAAACTCTGCCGTGTGCGGGCGGGTATTATCTTGTTGAAATGTAAGTCCAGGATGGTTTCCCATGGGAGGCAACAAAACGGGGCGTAGAACATCGTCAACTGTGCTGTAAGGGTGCCGCAGATGACAACCCAATCGGTCCTGCTGTGAAAAGAAATGGCCCGCCCCATCATACCCGGTTGTTAGGCTGTATGACAGGTGACACCAGGATGGTATCCCACCACTGTCTGGTGTGTCGCCACGCATGTTCCCGCTGGTCATCGGGCCCTTGAATCTCATTGACAGGAGTAGAATTGCCTTCAGTGATGAGTCCCTCTTGGCAGAGAGATCCGATGACCAGCATGGAGACACCCCAGACGGAAATGGGATGACAACTTGACTGTCGACCACCATACAGCCTGACACCCAAGAGTGATGGTATAGGGCGCCTCTTCTTTTCATAGCAATATCCCTCAGGTTGTCATTCGCGGTTCTCTTGCAAGCGCAGGGGTATTTCGACGATATCTGCGCCCCGTTTGGTTACCCTTCATAGCAACCATCCTGGACTTAATGTTTCAGTAACATAAGGCCTCCGCGCAACCCCCTCCCCCCCTCTCCCCCTCCAACGGACGTTAAGAGTTCCTACTACTGCTTATCTTCTTAATTGCCAAACTGTAACTTGGCCATCAACAGCGTCGGATTTCTCCGCAGTTGAGAATGATTGGAGTATTATGGCAGGACCCTCCAACGACCTCGGGTTTTTGTCAACCTACGGCTCCAATTTGACAGAATTACAGAATTTCAACGCTAAGCCGAATAACTACTTGCATAAGGGCCAGAGGTGAAGCTCTCTCTCTCTCTCTTAAATAAATGATCTAATTATTACGCAAATGTAATCTTTTTTTTTTTGTCTTTGGATGTTTGTCACATCTACTGATTTTTTGTCCCACTGGAATAATTTCTTCGTGGCGTGTCTTTTTTGGTTTTGTTTTGTTCCTTGAGTGTATAAGAGTTTAAGAGTTCACCATACGTAGAACACTAGATAAAGAAAAGTCACCAAGACAACGGAATAAAAACAGACGTGGTAATACTTAGCAAAACTAACAGGAGGAATAACATGCCTACTTATTCTGAGGGTGATAAATTAATGAGTGTACTTAACTGGCACATTTACTGAAAGCTGTTCTACAAAAGCGTTTGGGACCAGAAGTCTTTGCAAAAGAGGCAGCTGAGCTATATACAGAGGTATATCTCGCAGACCAAGCGTAAGTACTGAAAATTTCTAAAACGAATCTTCTAGAGTGAAAGATTCATTCTTGAAACAATTCTATAGGATGTGAATAGCCCATTACTACAACATCCTTCATCAAAAAGCGTTACTCCCCCAATGTATGTAGAAGAACTTCAGTTTGGAGAGTAAGAGAGAAGTATCAGCGGCAATAAAGCTGTGTGGACGAACCGTTAGCCTTACTTACATAGCTCGGTCGGTAAGAGCACTGCCCACGAAAGGAACACGTCCCTGTTTCTCATCCCTGTCCAGAATACATCTTCAGTCTTCCAGGAAGTTCCAGTATGCACTGTGCTAATAGTCGAAGTGATATAACGGCGAGGAAATATGTTGTGATGTCTTGCCCGTCTGACGTCCAGTCCAAGGTCTGGTCACATCATCGTGATTAAATCTGCATGACGCACTCGTACAGATATTTCTGTTGTGACTGAGGATGGCGTACTGAACAACTCTACATCAGTATTTACTTCATTGCCGACCAACAATTGTAGCTAACAGGAGTAGTATGTTTTTAGGCTTGTCAGAACCACCAAGTACAGGGTGATAATTATTGATCTATATGGAATAAAATCGGGTAACTTCTGAACGGTTGACTTAACTGAATAATGTCTTCGTTCGAGCTATTTTAAACACAATAGTGAAATCTATGAAAGGCTGACGGCCTTGCTGTGGGCTCACCGACATCGCCAGTTGCCACTGACATTTTTGAGGAATATTTTGAGCAAAAGGCATTAAGTAGTGCCTCTTTGAAGCATTCTCGTTGACTTCGCTATGTGGACGATACATTTATTATATGGTCACACAGCGAAGAACAACTTTATGCGTTCCACAGTTCCCAAAATCAAATTTACCTAGGAGGTTAAGGTGGGGTCGATCTCCTGTTCCTAGATGTGTTGGTATACAGAAGATCTGACAAGACTCTAGGTCACAGAGTGTATAGAAAACCGACCAACACAAACGGATGTTTAGATGCCACTTCGCACCACCACCCAGCCCAGAAGCAAGCAGTGTTCAACATTTTGTCTTCACGTGCCTTTCGTATCAGCGATGACGACAACCTGGAGCCGGAATTGGATTTTTTAAAGGGGACAATGAAAGCAAATGGCTATGATAGTTGTTCAATCGACAGGCTTTTAGGCGGAATATTAATCACGCTAATAATAATGACGAGGAATCGCCTTCTCACTCCATTAGGCTACCGTTAGTTTCTGGAGCTGCTGACCCCATAAGTAGAATTCGAAAGAAAAATGATATCCAGACGTCTTTCTTTAGTCAAAAAAGAATAAAAGATTATTTCTGACGAAAAACGGATTCACATGATTGCCTTCACAATGCAGGCGTCTGTCAAGTGATATGTGGCTGCGGCAAAGTGTTTATAGGCGAAACGGGAAAAACTGTTAAATAATACATCATGCGACACGAACAGCACACGCGGCTAAAACAAAGTATAAAATCGGCAGTAGCGGAACTTCATGAGAACGGTGGCTCTGACATCGATTTTAATAACATACGTGTGCTAGTGTTCGTGTGCTGCCTAAGGAAACCAACATTTATAGAAGAAAGGTCCGAGAAGTGGTTGAAATATCCCAGAACGCATGTAATTTCAGTAGAGAGGACGGCTACATGCTTCTGCATCGTGGCTCCCCGCCATCAAGGCAGTGAATATGCGGCCGCGGTGTGCGAGCAATACAAACAACGCGCTACAAGAGACATCGGCGGACAATAATATTTTGGGCAAATATTCTCCCTTTCTAACTCTGCCCGTTTCATATCAAGCCAATGATCGTGGTCAACCAATAGCAGCAGGAGAAATTTCAACCAATGACCTTTCCCCAGCGTAAGTGTGGAGTAGTGCCTTCCTAACTAACGACGATAGGCCACCAATACTATCCACAAGAGTCTAGCCAATAACGCCCCTTCTTCTGCATCAGGGCAGGAATGTTAGCCAATGACGGTGGCCCACCGATGGTAGCCACAAGAATTTTAAGCAATATTCCCACTTCTACAGCACAAACGCGGGAAATTTCGCTTTATGAGAGAACGCGACACTGGTCTGTGTTCTAGCAATAGTGGACACCGAAACATCCTGAAGAAGTTCCCAGCAGAGGTCTCCGAACGTCGATTATTTTAGATGGGAATATGACCCGGCCTAACAATTCAGAAGATTTTTACTTTAGTCGAGTCCATGCCACGTCGTGTTGCGGTCTCTTCAGCGTAGCTGCGCATGATAGCTGGTTCGTGGCCGCGCTATTAGCCTTCATTGTTGCTTGTTCGCCTTGTGTGAGTTTTGGCCCAGAGAAACACGGTTTATGTCTGAAAGCGTACGCCGTAGTTTCGCGTGAGAGTGTGATTGCCCCGGTCTTGTAATAATCTCGCTGCCCCTCCTGTCTCGTTTCCGAGACCTTTGTAAATCGGAGAGCCGAGGTGAGTTGCAAATTTCTGACTGTTTAGGTTTATTAGTCCATGTTCGGCATTTCTTCTGGAATTATTTTTCTATCTTATCATCTTGTTTTGTGATATCCACAGTGCGTGTGTACTATAACACGTTTACTCAACCTTAGCCACCTCGCAGAGCGTTCTAACTGCGCCTTTACTCTCATCCAGCACCCCGGACAATGCGGTATTTGTCTTTATGGGACACTTGGACTCTAGTGATTCTACACGCAAAGCCAAAAGCCGGCCTACACCATCTTTGCCATCTGTTGTCGATGTATAATGCTCGCAGTAAAAGGTCGTAACAACGTGATAAAATTGTCTCTGATAGTGCTGTTAAAAGAATTACTGTTTGTTCGCGTATGAAGAGTCTTGGGAGAGACGGCTGGATATGTTTAGCAACTATTCATACATGAGATTGCAGGTTCGAGTGCTGTTGTTCACGTCTCTTCCCGTACACGTCGCATTCCATCTGAAACAATTCTGCTATTTCAATACTTCCAAAAATACTAATAAAGGTCATGACGCTCACTTCTGTTATCATGAAATAATAACGGTTTATTGTGTCTCTAGTACAATTCTCCACATAACATCAAAAGAAGCGAACAGAAAACTCTAGTTACCCATAGTTACGAGTAAACTACAGAGAGGGTAATATTCCGAGTCAACGATATAATTATCATAGAGTCTGTCAGATAACGTCTCTTTCACTTAGCTTTCTCACAGTCGATTCAGTACATTACATATTCATTACACTACAGCACGCTTGGTAATGTAATTGTAAACTGTAACTTTTTCATGTTAGTGCTGTTTTCCTCATTCTAAATGCTTAAGCGGTCACTGGAGGTCGCCGCTTGCTAACTTACTTAATTGTAATCTATATTTCGATCGGTGTCTAGGGGAAGGGCCGAGGGGGGGGGGGAGGTTCATTCGGTACTCTTGTGTCGGTCCTTGGGAATTTACTTATTTGATACCCAGTGTTGCATGGGGGGGGAGGTTCATTCAGTATTCTTGTGTCGGGCCTTGGGAATTTACTTATTTGATATGCAGTGTTGCATGGAGGGGGGGGGGGGGGGGAAGGTTCGTACGGTATTCTTGTGACAGGTCTTGGGAATTTACTTATTTGATACCCAGTGTTGCATGGGGGGGGGGCGGGGGGTGAGGTTCATTCAGTATTCTTGTGTCGGGCCTTGAGAATTTACTTATTTGATACCCAGTGTTGCATGGGGGGGGGGGAGGGGGAAAGGTTCATTCAGTTTTCTTGTGTCGGGCCTTGGGAATTTACTTATTTGATACCCAGTGTTGCATGGGGGGGGGGGGAGGTTCATTCGGTTTTCTTGTGTCGGGCCTTAGGAATTTACTTATTTGATACCCAGTGTTGCATGGGGGGGGGGGGGGAGGGGGAGCTTGATTCAGTATTCTTGTGTCGGGCCTTGGGAATTTACTTATTTGATACCGAGTGTTGCATGGGGGGGGGGGGAGGTTCATTCGGTATTCTTGTGTCGGGCCTTGGGAATTTACTTATTTGATACCCAGTGTTGCATGGGGGGGAGGTTCATTCGGTATTCTTGTGTCGGGCCTTGGGAATTTACTTATTTGATACCGAGTGTTGCATGGGGGGGGCGGGGGGTGAGGTTCATTCGGTATTCTTGTGTCGGGCCTTGGGAATTTACTTATTTGATACCCAGTGTTGCATGGGGGGGGAGGTTCATTCGGTATTCTTGTGTCGGGCCTTGGGAATTTACTTATTTGATACCCAGTGTTGCGTGGGGGGGGAGGTTCATTCGGTATTGTTGTGTCGGGCCTTGGGAATTTACTTATTTGAAACCCAGTGTTGCATGGGGGGGGGGGGAGCTTCATTCAGTATTCTTATGTCGGGCCTTCGGAATTTACTTATTTGATACCCAGTGTTGCATGGGGGGGGGAGGTTCTTTCGGTATTGTTGTGTCGGGCCTTGGGAATTTACTTATTTGATACCCAGTGTTGCATGAATTATGTACAGTGTCCGTTTGTTCGCCATCGGCTTCCCAAGTTGGTCGTAGTGCTGGGGCCTCTAGGCCCAGTATGTTATCCACTGCCTGCCGATTCACCGGGCGTGGCTAGTCCACGTCGGCTGTGTGTCTGTGTGTGTGTGCAGTGTGGTGTTTCGCCTCCTGCGTTGCGGTAGCCACTGAGGCGGAGCCGCCTTCTCGCTTATCGCGCCGTCTTTCTATAAGTTGTGTTCTTAATCTTATGGCGATCAGACTTAAGTTTAAATCAAACTGTCCGCTACCATAAGCCGTTTTGTCGTGTATAGCTGCTTGGGAAATTGCCCCTAAAGGCGGAAGTATCAACAATGATCAACGACATGAGGATGCAGAAGGCAATGGAAACCATTGCATTAAAGACACGTAACGCGTATCCACAGGACATGTGGCCTGTATTTGAAGAAGTGTCATGATGATCTCTCCTTTGGCAAAAGATTCAGGAATAGTCCCCCATTCGGATCTCCGGGAGGGGACTGCCAAGGGGGAGGTTACCATGAGAACAAGATTGAATAATCAACGAGAGGATAACGTTCTACGAGTCGGGGCGTGGAATGTCAGAAGCTTGAGCGTGGTAGGGAAACTAGAAAATCTGAAAAGGGATATGCAAAGGCTCAATCTAGATATAGTAGGGGTCAGTGAAGTGAAGTGGAAGGAAGACAAGGTTTTCTGGTCAGATGAGTATCGGGCAATATCAACAGCAGCAGAAAATGGTGTAACAGGTGTAGGATTCGTTATGAATAGGAAGGTAGGGTAGAGAGTGTGTTACTGTGAACAGTTCAGTGACCGGGTTGTTCTAATCAGAATCGACAGCAGACCAACACCGACAACGATAGTTCAGGTATACATGCCGACGTCGCAAGCTGAAGATGAACAGATAGAGAAAGTGTATGGGGATATTGAAAGGGTAATGCAGTATGGAAAGGGGAACAAAAATCTATTAGTCAAGGGCGACTGGAATGCAGTTGTAGGGGAAGGAATAGAAGAAAAGGTTACAGGAGAATATGGGCTTGGCACAAGGAATGAAAGAGGAGAAAGACTAATTGGTTTCAGCTAGTAATAGCGAATACCCTGTTCAAGAATCACAAGAGGAGTAGGTATACTTGGAAAAGGCCAGGAGGTACGGGAAGATTTCAATTAGATTACATCATGGTGAGACAGAGATTCCGAAATCAGATACTGGATTGTAAGACGTACCCAGGAGCAGATATAGATTCAGATCACAATATAGTAGTGATGAAGAGTAGGCTGAAGTTCAAGACATTAGTCAGGAAGAATCAATACGCAAAGAAGTGGGATACGGAAGTACTAAGGAATGACGAGATACGTTTGAAGTTCTCTAACGCTATAGATACAGCAATAAGGAATAGCACAGTAGGCAGTACAGTTGAAGAGGAATGGACATCTCTAACAAGGGCCATCACAGAAGTTGGGAAGGAAAACATAGGTACAAACAAGGTAGCTGCGAAGAAACCATGGGTAACAGAAGAAATACTTCAGTTGATTGATGAAAGGAGGAAGTACAAACACGTTCCGGGAAAATCAGGAATACAGAAATACAAGTCACTGAGGAATGAATTAAATAGGAAGTGCAGGGAAGCCAAGACGAAATGGCTGCAGGGAAAATGTGAAGACATCGAAAAAGATATGATTGTCGGAAGGACAGACTCAGCATACAGGAAAGTCAAAACAACCTATGGTGAAATTAAAAGCAACGGTGGTAACATTAAGAGTGCAACGGGAATTCCACTGTTAAATGCAGAGGAGAGAGCAGATAGGTGGAAAGAATACATTGAAAGCCTCTATGAGGGTGAAGATTTGTCTGATGTGATAGAAGAAGAAACAGGAGTCGATTTAGAAGAGATAGGGGATCCAGTATTAGAATCGGAATTTAAAAGAGCTTTGGAGGACTTACGGTCAAATAAGGCAGAAGGGATAGATAACATTCCATCAGAATTTCTAAAATCATTGGGGGAAGTGGCAACAAAACGACTATTCACGTTGGTGTGTGGAATACATGAGTTTGGCGATATACCATCTGACTTTCGGAAAAGCATTAACCACACAATTCCGAAGACGGCAAGAGCTGACAAGTGCGAGAAATATCGCACAATCAGCTTAACAGCTCATGCATCGAAGCTGCTTACAAGAATAATATCCAGAAGAATGGAATAGAAAATTGAGAATGCGCTAGGTGACGATCAGTTTGGCTTTAGGAAAAGTATAGGGACGAGAGAGGCAATTCTGACGTTACGGCTACTAATGGAAGCAAGGCTAAAGAAAAATCAAGACACTTTCATAGGATTTATCGACCTGGAAAAAGCGTTCGACAATATAAAATGGTGCAAGTTTTTCGAGATTCTGAAAAAAGTAGGGGTAAGCTATAGGGAAAGACGGGTCATATTCAATACGTGCAACAACCAAGAGGGAATAATAAGAGTGGACGATCAAGAACGAAGTGCTCGTATTAAGAAGGGTGTAAGACAATGCTGTAGCCTTTCGCCCCTACCTTTCAATCTGTACATCGAGGAAGCAATGATGGAAATAAAAGAAAGGTTCAGGAATGGAATTAAAATACAAGGTGAAAGGATATCAATGATACGATTCGCTGATGATATTGCTATCCTGAGTGAAAGTGAAGAAGAATTAAATGATCTGCTAAACGGAATGAACAATCTAATGAGCACACGTATTGTTTGAGAGTAAATCGGAGAAATAAGAAGGTAATGAGAAGTAGTAGAAATGAGAACAGCGACAAAATTAACAGCAGGATTGATGGTGACGAAGTCAATGAAGTTAAGGAATTCTGCTACCTAGGCAGTAAAATAACCAGTGACGGACGGAGCAAGGAGGACATCAAAAGCAGACTCGCTATGGCAAAAAAGTCATTTCTGGCCAAGAGAAGTCTACCAATATCAAATACCGGCCTTAATTTGAGGAAGAAATTTCTGAGGATGTACGTCTGGAGTACAGCCTCGTATGGTAGTGAAACATGGACTTTGGGAAAACCGGAACAGACGAGAATCGAAGCATATGCGATGTGGTGCTATAGACGAATGTTGAAAATTAGGTGGACTGATAAGGTAAGGAATGAGGAGGTTCTACGCAGAAACAGAGAGGAAAGGAATATGTGGAAAACACTGATAAGGAGAAGGGACAGGATGATATGATATCTGCTACGACATGAGGGAATGACTTCCATGGTACTAGAGGGAGCTGTAGAGGGCAAAAACTGTAGAGGAAGACAGAGATTGAAATACGTCAAGCAAATAATTGAGGACGTAGGTTGCAAGTGCTACTCTGAGATGAAGAAGAGGTTAGCACAGGAAAGGAATTCGTGGCGGGCCACATCAAACCAGTAAGTAGACTGATGACCAAAAAAAAAAAAGCTGCTTGATTTCCAGATCTTTCAATTCTTATTTGCGCATTATTGTAAATTTTAAACTCGTTGTTACCTTCAGTTCTAAAATTTTAGTGCCCAAAGGGTGCTCGTATCTTTGTTGTAATGCTATTCGTGTAAATTTTAAAATATTGTCAAAGTGTTGTAAAATTTTGAATGTTGTTACTTTCCTGATTGAATTGTTGGTAAACTGCCAGCTCCAAAAGAGCACTCAGGTTATTTTATTGGTAATGCTGAGATTTTACAAATTTTTCTGAAGAGGGGCTACCTTCCTTGTTTCAAGTTTACTGTCTAATGTCATTTTCAAATTGTATGGTAACGCTCTTTCTGTAATTTTAGTGATGTCCACATTTGCCTGGCTGAAATCTTACGGGCGCTTAAAGGGCATTCGAGCTGTATATTTATGAACGTTATTTTAAAGAGGTATTACTTGTTCTGAAAACGAAACTAACATTATTGTAAGTTTGGTCCTTTTGGTTCGTCGTCTTGAAGAATAACTGACAGTTAATACTGAGTTACATGTTACTGAGGTTTTTAAGTGTAACTTACTAAATAAAGGATTACCAAATATTGAGAAGCAACTAACGGCGTTCTGTAAAGTCAATCTGTACCTTCTTCTGACTCGTTAAGTTGTTGTATCCAGGGGCACCCTCTGAGCGGCCAGTTATTCTATGGCAGTATTGTACCCCTTTTTTTTTGAAAGTTTAATAAGGTTTTAAACTTGGCCACGTCTTTTTGATTAATAGGGGAAGTTACTTGTGTTGTAAATTGCTCAAACTTTTCGTTTAGTAGATCATTTAGTGGACTGTCCCGCGTTCCCTTTCTTTTTATGTCAGGTACTGTAACAGTACCGACTTCGGACACCTCGTGCGCGGTTTGGCCACAGCTGACTGTATTTCGTAGGCGTGGTGCCTAGGTGCAAACATATTGTTTTTATTGTTCCTTGCCGCACGGGATTAGCCGAGAGGTCTGGGGCGCTACAGTCATGGACTGTATGGCTAGTCCCAGAGGAGCTTCGAGTCCTCCCTCGGGTATGGGTACGTGTGTTTGTCCTTCGGATAATCTAGGTTAAGTAGTGTGTAAGCTTAGGGACTGATGACCTTAGCAGTTAAGTCCCATAAGATTTCACACATTATTGTTCCTTATTTTGTCAGGTCATCGTCCTATTGGATTCTAATTACCGTGTTTGGCGTTACCAGCTAAATTTTGTCAGAGTAAAGCATATAGTTTAAAAAAATTCTTTATTTTCAAAACCATTATAATTATACAATGTAAACCACCACATTATATAATTAGTGGGTCCTTAGACACTACAAATTATTATAACTGCGTCTAGTTTACATGTTAACAAGTGAACTACAGACAGTACAGATTTACAGATTTACGATGGGCAGCTATATTACTATTGAAAATCTACTTTATAAGCTACTACTGTCTAATCACTACTGCCTGCAGCGTCACAGGTGTGTCAGCTAGTATATAAATCTACTTACAGCCTTGCTCATCGAGCTAACCCCAAAGAGCGTGCCCCTGACACTAGACAGACCGAGGATGTGTGTGTGAAATCTTATGGGACTTAACTGCTAAGGTCATCAGCTCCTAAGCTTACACACTACTTAACCTAAATTATCCGAAGGACAAACACACGTACCCATACCCCAGGGAGGACTCGAACTTCCGCCGGGACCAACAGGGATCGAGGATGTCTAATCGCTGCACGTACGTATTTAAATTTCCTAATTCTAAGTTCTACAAACTAAGGTTCCAGTCTGTCATTTTTGGTGCATGCCACGATTCGGTGTTATTGTACGCCGTTCCCCCCTGGTCCTGCACGTGGCGGATCCCAACTATGAAGTAAGTCGGCCTGTCCATGCACAGGCGGTATACGATTAGGGCACTGGACACATTTGGTGTTTATTATTATTCACGGATGTCCTTCAGTTATCTGTCAATACTTCGCGTCTTACATTTGTCAAACTGTTCAGAGTTCGAAATGTGTCTTCACGTCTCAGTAAGTGGTAGGTGACATTGTTAGGTAGTTGGTCTCACAATGTAGTTGCTACATCACTGAAAAGGGGACACTCGTAAACCACGTGGTCAGGAGCACCCTCTGATGCGCCACAGTCACACTCGGGAGCAGCCCTTTTCCCAAACCTATATATGTATGTCGGGTAGGGCCCATGACCAGTGAGAAAATGAAACAGTCCCCATGTTGGCTCGAAGTATTTCATCCCTAGTCGTTCCTTCACGTCCGGCAAAGATTCGATTGTTCTTCGGCCTTTTTCTTCTGCTTCCCATGTTTCCTGCCACAACTATATACCTCTTCTCCTTATCGCTCCCTTGTTCTCACCCCTTACGCCCAGTATATCCCCTATTTTCACGAAGTCCCCTTTTCTGGCCCAGTACCACGCTGCCTGTTCCCTGACTTTGATGTCCAGAGGACAGAGCCCCATTATGACTAACAAGGACCCCCCTGTAGATGTACCGTAGGCTCCCACAGACCTTAAAATCATGTTCCTCTGCACTCTATTCACTGCCATTGCGGGCATTACCCTCGTGAGCCTGCGCTTCCAGACTCCCGAGCCGTAACCCACTATTGACGTTAAGATGCGGTTTTGGTATACTTTTATGACATGAGAGCGAAGGTAAAATATTTTGTGACATATGGACATGAGATTGTTAAGTACTTGCAGGGCTCTCTGGGTTACGGTTTCAATGTGCTTTCTGAAGTTCCACCTTTTGTCAACGATGATACGTAGGTAACGCGTCTCGCGTCGCCGGGGAACTGGTGAGCCCTCAGTTCTCACGGTGGGATTTCTTAACAACTGTCCTTTCAGTAAAAGATATGCCTACTTGCTTGGGGAAATTGTCATTTTCATATTTCAGGACCATAAATGTAATTCCCCTAAGGCCCTTTCTATTTTTGGCTCTATATCTTCTCGGCTTCAGCCGCCAACCAGCAGGAGGAGGTCATCCGCGTAGGCTATCACCTCTAGCACTTCTTCACCTTTTTGTAGGTTGTCCAACAGTGGTTCCATGTGGATGTTCTGGAACATGGGCCCGAGAACAGAACCCTGGGGGCATTCCGTGGTTATTGTTTTCTCACTCTCTCACGAGGTGGCTAAGACTTTGTGCTTAAGGGTTTATCAGTGGCGGACGATCTGGCCGCGAGTTGTTAACTGTGACCGAACACGCGCTGGTTAGAGTTCCTTGAACCTGATTTTTTTATTTATTTAATGGTGATAAGAAAAAGACTGCAGCCCAAAATATTAAATTTGCTTCTCCACTCATTAATTCTAAGGTTAACTACGGATCCGGAATCTGTTTTTTCACTGGAGACATATAGAATCAGCGCCTGGTCCTCACATTTAATGTTTGTTACTTTTTGTACAATTCTAAAATTCAGGCCTTTGCGCCTTAGTTTCATGGTTGTTTAAATGTTTAATCAGCCCTGTAGGGCAAGTTTGTAACATTCTTGTCAAAAATTATGGAAAATTGTATTTGACGTATTGCACCCGTTGCTGTTCTCCTAAGCTGTGCCCTTTGTTAAAACATGTAGTGTCTGTGGATTAAATTATAACATTTAGTCGTAATCTGAGATTAGACTTTTCCACTTTTATGGACTTGGCTACAAAGAGTTATAATTGGATAAAATGCCCTGTTTCGTTTTACAACTATTGCTCGTATCAAAACTGTTCTTCCCTTTCTTTTTACTTACTGTTCAATGTAGTTGTTGCTGATCTCAAACTGTTTCTTTTTTATTTTTTATTTTACACGTCCTTAGTACCAAACTGAGGAGCAAATCACCAAGGTAATGGAACACGTCAGTACATGAAATTACAACATAAAAGTAATCACAGATAAAACAAAATGTTTATGAACCCAAAAAGTCAAGCCATAAGTTTAAGTAAATGCAATCAGCAATATAACATAGGAATCAGCTTAATTTTTCAAGGAACTCCTCGACAGAATAGAAGAAGTGACCCATGAGGAAACTCTTCAGTTTCGATTTGAAAACGCGTCGATCACTGGTAACATTTTCGAATTATTGTGTAGCTTACTGAAAATGGACCCAGCAGTATAATGTACAACTTTCTACACAATAGTGAAGGAAGTGTGATCTAAATGCAGATTGGATGTCTGCCTAGTGTTAACTGACTGAAAGCTTCTAATTCTTGGGAATAAGCTGATACTCTTAACAAGAAACGACAGTAAAGAATACGTATATTGGGAGTCCAACATCGGAGTACCCAGACTAGTGAACGGGGTTCGACAAGAGGTTCGTGAACTTACCCCACTTATTACCCGAACTGCCTGTTTCTGATCCAAAAATATCCTTTCAGAATGGGAAGACTTACTCCAAAATACAATACCATTAGACATAAGCGAATGAAAATAAGTCAAGTAGACTAATGCTCGTGTCGAACGATTACTCACTTCAGATACTGTTCGAATAGTGAAAATGATAACATCAAGTCGTTGGACAAGATCCTGGATGTGGGCTTTCCACGACAGTTTGCTATCTGTCTGAACACCTAGAAATTTGAACTTTTCAGTTTCACTACTAATATGCCCGTTCGGTGAAATTGAAACATCGGGTTTAGATGAATCGTGTGTTAGGAACTGTAAAAACTGAGTCTTACTGTGATTTAGTGTTAATTTATTTTGTACAAATCATGAACTGCACTATTTGAAAGAGAGCCAACGTTATCCTTTTCTCTCTTTTTATAACGCAGCTTTACTACTGAGTATTTTAATTGATCAGGAAACTGAGCCTTCTTAAAGGAAAAGTTACAAATATGCCTAAGTACAGAGCTAAAATGTGCAGCATAGTACTTTAATATTCTGCTAGGTACTCCATCATATACATGAGAGTCCTTAGTCTTCAGTGATTTTATTACCGACTCAGTCTTCCACTTGTCAGTATCACAGAGGAGTATTCCAGACATCAATCTCGGAAAGGCATTTTCCAAGAGAGTTATATGATAGAAACTATGTTTTTGTTTAAGTCATCAGCAGTGCTCAGATAATGATTGTTAAATACTATACGTATATCTGACTTAACAGTAAGAGAAATATTTTTACTACCTTGTGCTGCTGACCAGACACTCCCTTCACAACTGACCATATCGTTTTAATTTTATGCTGTGACTTAGGTAGTCTATTTGCATACCACATACTCTTTGCCTTCCTAGAAACAATTTTAAACACCTTAAAATACTGTTTGTAATGGGCCACTGTAGCTTAATTGTGACTACTTATAACATTTTGATATAATTCCCAATTTGTTCTTCATGATGTCCTTATCCCACTGGTAAGCCACCCAGGCTGCCTTTTACTGCTAGTATCCTGCTTAGATTGTTATAATGGAAAGCTGCTCGCAAAGAGCACGAGAAATGTGTTAATGAAACATTATATTTGTCAAAATTCTAGATTATATTTGTCATCTATGTTATCGGCACTATAAACATCCTGCCGCTCTTGTTCCTTATTGAGGTTTAAAAAACTCTCTATTGCCATTGGATTAGCTTTTCTACATAGTTTGTTATTATATATAGTATTCGTTTGAGTAAAAAGCCATTTAATGTTCAAATTTGCACATCATGGTCTGAAAGACCATTCACTCCTTTGCGTACAGAATGTCCATCTAGTAATGAAGACTGAATAAAAAGACTGTCTATGAGTGTGCTACTGTTCCCACGCATACAGTCTGCATTAGATCATATGGGTTTGGGAGATCTTCCAACATACTTTTTCTTGCACATCGAAAAATATTATTGAAGTCACCACATACAACTGATTTTT
Source organism: Schistocerca piceifrons (assembly GCF_021461385.2). Taxonomy (NCBI): domain Eukaryota; kingdom Metazoa; phylum Arthropoda; class Insecta; order Orthoptera; family Acrididae; genus Schistocerca; species Schistocerca piceifrons. The sequence continues at coordinate 1,018,653,011 of NC_060139.1, read as the reverse complement.
GGTATTTCCTATAAAGTTAGTCAAGAACCCTTTCTAGTTTGAGCAGAAATGCTCTGATATCAGAGTTAGAGGACTTATAAAGAACAACAGTTAGAAGTGTAGTTTCACCACATTGAACTGCCCCTGCACAGCATTCAAATACCTGTTCAGCACAGTGCCGTGACACATCTACGGACTCAAATGGAATACTGCATTTTACGTAGTGTACATAGTGCTTTTTTAAATAGTAATCACGATCCGACGACTCCATGCGCATCTAGAAACCAACGACGAATATATTTTTTGCCTGGAGATGGGAACATCTCTTGATGATAATCATGAACGCTAATGGAGTAAAAGACTATCAGTTTTTTGTAGACATTGTCTAACGCGTCTACGCTAATGCCTAGTTTACGTGCAGTGTGCCCCCAAGGAAATTTCTCTGAAATGGCAATCAATAAATTGTGCTCACTCCACTGCCGCAGCGCTCACTCCGTGATGAACTCATGGAACTAAACCAATCAATAACAAAGGAAGATGTAAGATTATGGTTGAACGACATCGTGGGAGTCAGACCACTAGCTCGTCTTGGGTAAAGGACGGCAAACGAAGTGGCCCGTGTCTGTTCCAAAGGAACCATCCCGATATTTGCTTTAGCTGATTTACGAAGACTACGGAAAATATAAATCTATATCTCGGGACCGTGACTTGAGACGCCTTCCGAATGCGATTTCTCTGCGATGAATAAGCCACCTCGTTCGGTCCAAAATGAATTAACGGCAGGCGCATTATGTGCACGCCACTCTGTAATCTTCTAATGGAACTTCGTGTCGATTTAAACTTCAACAACCTGAAGATCAATGCAACTCTAGTGGGCCCAGTCTTTGTCCTTGATGTCACATCTTCTAGGATGTTAGGTCAATTCATATTCAATTTCTTCTACACAATCGACTTTTTGACTATTCTGCTGGGATCTTCTTCAGGTTCTTCTGGTGACTGACGCATAGCTGAACACTGCCAAGCGCCAGTGCCACGATCACTTATAAGAAGTAGTTTTATCGTGATTAAGCTTAAGAAATGGGGTTATCAGATAAAATTATTACGGTTATTATTTGTGCGCCATGGTCACTAGATAAGAGAAGATACATGCTTTGCTGAAGAAGTGGGGAAATGGATAAAATTCTTCCGGCTACTATTACTGGACCATTCATTGGATAGAAAGCGAAAGAGGCAGGGCAAAAACGGGGGGACATTTATCAAAATACACTGCGCAACAGAATTAAAGGATCACTTTTTTGAAACTCCATTGAGCCGTAGTAAAAATTGCTGTTTTGAAGAGCGCGCCGCAGGGCGTAGTGTAAAGCAGTCGCTTTCCGTTTCTGGCGGTGGCGCCGCTGAGGTAATTGCAGCTTTGGTGTCTCCCTCTGATGGGAAAGGGGAAAAGTTGCCTGTTCACGTGCATTTAAAGGGCGCTATGAGCTCCGCAGTCGGTCAGTATGGTCAGCCGGCTCAGTGTCGGGCAGTCAGTGTCTGTCTGTCTGTCTGTCGGTCTGCCGTACGTTGAGGTAGTCAGTCAGTCAGTCGGAGGCAGTTGGTCAGCCTGGGCAGTCTGTTATTCTGGGCGAGTCTGGTCAGTTGGTCAGCGAAGTTAGTCTGGGTCTGTCTCTCGTCTGCATTGGTGAGGCGGTTAGTGTCTGTCTGCCGTCCGGAGTGCTAGTATGTGTTGGGCCGCCAGTCTGCTCTACTTGGCTCAGGCAATGGTCACTGGCGGTTGGATCGATCGGTTGGTCGGTCGCGCATTGGGACACAAGATGACTTGTCCGTCTGGAGCGTCGGCGCATGTGAGGTCGCCACGTGAGTCCAGTGGCCGCGCCGTATAGCGAGGCGTAGTGACTTCACGGCCGACACGAGAGCAACAGGAGCCAACCCACGACATCGGGCTGGCCGGGGCGAGCTGCGACGCCGTGAGACGGGAGATCGGCGCGCCTTCCTGCATCCGTTGAAGTGGCTGGCGGCGGACGGTTCGGGAGAGCGTTTTGAGGGTGCTGCGCCGGATCTTTGCCAGAGATCGCAGTTATTAGAAGTTAAGTGATTAGTGATATGTTGTTTCAGTTACTTGTTAAATTCTGCTTGTGTTCTTGGTGAGTCTCTCGTCCCCAGCTTGCTCGTCTGTCTATTGTCCGCATTTGTTAGGCAGTTAGCGTCTGTCTGTCTGTCTGTCTGTCGTTCTGCCGTACCTTAATAGCTGCCTCTGTCATGTTTGTCGGATTCGGTGTTAACGAATTTATGAAACTAAGGTAAAGGCAGAATTCCTGAAGTATGTTTTTTTCTTGCCTATCATCTTGCGTGGCGGTTTATGTGTAATGTCGAGCATGTTGTACACGTTATGTAAGTCTGAATTTCATGGGTTTTATTTAAATAATTTTGATAAAGTTACCACCTTTTCACCGTAAGAGCCCTTTTAAAAACAAATTGCACTTTTCGTGGCAAATAATTTCTTAGTGTGAGTGTTTGTACCATTTCCATCCCTCTTACAGGGTGCATAGTTAATGTGTTTGTGAGAGTTGTTGAAATTTTTCGTTTAAAGTAATCTGGTGTGTTGCAGATTTGCACCAGCGTGGTTTTTCAGAGGTCGTTGAGAGCGGTCGTGACTACGGCCATGTTGAAAGCGAGCGAAAGCTTCTCAGCCCGAAGGCTCCTAGTGTAAAAAAGAAAAAAAAAAGAAAAAATAGAAAAAATTCTAACTTGATATTTAGAGGGTGCTTTCTCATTGTAATTGAAATTTGTTTTTGAAAAGGCTTTTAGGAATAAAATTCACATTTGTTAAAGGAAATTTTATTTTCCATCAGTTACTTCCTGGCAACTTCTTCGACGCTCACCTAATGTGATTAAATGTGTTAGTGTTCTTGATGAATCGCTAGTAAATAAAGTAAATTGTTTAAGAAAAGATTTTGAAAGTCTAAATCTACGGTTCATCCATAACTGCCTTCCATTGCGACGCATTAGTTTCAGGTACCGACAGAATTCCTTCGTAATGGTGCAAAAGCGCGGTGCCCTGCGACGTAATCTTCGGGCTGGGGAACACTTCATATAGGAAGGCGTCACCAAATACTAAAAAATCGCTTAAGCTTAGAAGCTCATGTGATGTGTGAGGTCGGTTAATGGGGTCACTTTGTCACCAAATATCACCACAATTCTGCTAAAGCCACCGTTACAATAGAAAAGTCATCAAAGCCCCCCTTACCCACATATCACCCCTTCTTTTGACGTCTCTGCGATGGAGATCAGAACAGCAACAACCAGCGTTGAAATCACGTGGATTTGTTATGGATGGCCGAGGAAAACATTTCAGACATACCGACGCTCAGAACGGACACGAAAAAGATCTCAGGGGAAGACATAAAGAGCGTCAATAATCTCACTCATTTCCCTGGGCCGTTGATTCTCACACATTTTGTTGTCGAAAAAGATAGTTCCCAGAGCGACGAGCAACAGGAAGATGCTCTCGACATTCTTCGACTCTGCGTACAGTCTGACGTTTTGGCCCTTCTCTAAGGACACTGGGGCTGCATCCTCACTGAACATGTTCGCACCACTTTGAAATCCAGCGCTAGTGCAATTTTAGCTCTAAAGTGCCAACCTGAACCACTAGAGACCATTCAAAACCATTCGAAGGAATGTGAAAGTAAATCGAAGTAGTAAGGGGTAGTAGGTTAGTTAGTAGTTAGTAGAATTTAGAAGTAGATACCGAAATAGGAACCTGCAGCAATTAGTAATTTTGGCCTGCCTAGTGTCTGGGTCACGCTCATCGGGATTGGCTCGATGAGTAAGGCATTGCAGTAGGTTTATATCCACACTGACACACCTGTAACGCTGCAGGCAGTTAAGATTACTTACAAGCAGGTAGCAGTGTGTATAGCTCAACATAAATCTTAAGTTTGCCCATTAACCTCTATTGTCTATACTGTCTGTAGTTTACAAGCTAAATGTAATTAACTGCAAATAACAACACTGTATCACTTAGGATCCACTAATCATTAAGGTGGTGGGTTATATTTGTATAATCATAATGAATTGTAAATAAAGATTTTTTTTAAAAAAAATATTTTTTTAACGCTCTTTCAATCCCTCTGCATTCCTCCCTCCTCTTGTTAAAGACCTTCTTTCCTTCTCCTACTCCCTACAGTGAAAACACGTTTTCACCACCAACCCTACCAGTCAGACTCAACCAAAGACCAATGGTGAACCCTGCCTGACTCCTGTATCCAACCATGATCCACACCCACTGCTCCCAAATCATCCCTCTGGTAAATTTCCAGAATTTCTTAATCTCAAACCTTGCCTCACCCATCATTCCGCAAATCCCTCTGCAGAAAGATCCCCAATCCACCAACTAAAAACTGATCCTGACCTTGTAATCCTACCTGCTGACAAACCTTCCATCACCGTTGTTCTGAACCTGAAGGATTACCTGACAGAAAGACTCCACCAGCTGTCAGAATCATGCACCTGCAAACGTTGCCACAGTGATCCCATTCCAGAAATCCAGCAGTATCTCCAGACCCTCCTCAAATACTTAGGCCCATCCCAGAACCTCACCCTGGAGTCCATCTCTCTCCTCATCTCTACCATTCCCTGCACTCCTATATTCTACATGCTTCCTGAAGTCCACAAATCCAACCATGTAGGATGCATCATTGTGACCATTGCTATGCCCACACAGGGAATTTCTGGTCTAGTTGACCTTCATCCTATTTCCTGCAATCTGCCCTCCTTCATAAAATATACCAACCATTTTCTCCAACGACTCTCCACAGTTCCTGTCCACCTTACCACTATTGAACACTACCATTTCTGACACCCAACGAATTCCAAACCAATTACATCCTTCCTAGCGACCATTTCTCCTTTGAAGACATGACCTACAAACAAACAAGGGTATGGCTATGGGCACCCACATGACACCATCCTATGCCAACCTTTTCATGGGCTACATTCAGGAATCCTTCCCAAACACCCAGCATCCCAAACACCTTACCTGGTTCAGATTTATTTTTGATATCTTTGGGATCTGGATTTAGTGTGAGGACACCCTGTCCACATTCCTCCAGAACCTTGGCACCTCCCCCACTTACCACACCTGGCCCTACTCAACCCATCAAGCCACCTTCCTCAATGTTAACCTCCATCTCAAACGTGGCTATACCAGTACCTCCGTCCCTATCAAACATTAACAAGGACGTTAATAATAAGGCGATATGCCCTTCGGCAACACGCCGGTTATGCCACCCCCTGCCTTTCGTGTCGATTCTGAGCGACGGTGTGTGTGAAATGTTTTCGTCGGTCACTCACAACAAAACCGGATGATATAAACGCTGGGTGTCGCAGTTCAGATCTGCTTCGTAGAGACGTTAAAAGAAGAGGCGGAATGTGGATAGGTGGGAATGTGACTACCTTCTCATAGTGTGACATGTCCACGATGGCTTTCGGCAGACTTGTTGTGAAATCTGTTGCCAATGTGCACCAGTAGCTCCCTTACAATTCAGATCAGCTTCTGAGCTGTAGCGTTTTTTACGCACATGTCGTCAATTTGTTTTTTTGAAGCGTCACCGAGCTCGTGGGTGACGTCACAGGACGTCATGCTTCTGTGCCAATAGAGAGGAAGACTGCAGGCATCTATGAGCTAAATTTCAAACTTACATGTTGCAGTGGGAGACAACTACGGGTTTTCGGAAACCTGATCTTTTACTTTTGTGGCGTAGAGTATTATTGTCATGGCGCAGTGGTGGCCTCCTGGTCGTAGAAACGGGTATAGGTACCCTAAAGCTAGTTAATACGCTGTTGAGCGGTAGGGCTGGGCCAGGAGGCAAGAAAGCAGCGTCCACAGTTCGAAGCATGCATAATCTTTGAACTCAAGCTCTTATGGCATCAGCAAAATAGCTTTTAAAACATGTAAAAAATTAAACAACTTGTCGAATATTAGAGTGGAAATTAGATGAGCCGTTGACATCAGTAAAATAACTTTTAAACAGTTAAGAAACTGACCAATTTGTCAAACATTAACAGGTATGTGAAGTCAGCCAAGTTGCAATTAATAATCAAAACCTTAACATTGCAATTGACTTTTAAATATAATATCTTAAATGATTACAGCAGATTTGTTAACAGCAGTAGTAACATAAGCAATGTGTCACGTCCGTTGGTGACACAAGTTCAGAACCAGGAAAAGTTACATAGAAACATTTCGGCCCCTCTACAGGCAGGATAACCTGACGGGCAGGGTGGGCGGTGTTAACTCGCCACCCATGGGTGTGTTGCTGGAACTAAAACAGACTAAAATTTAACCTTAGAAAACTAGTAAATGTACACTGCTTTACAAAGAGAGGAACAAATTTCATTATATAACCGTTTAAGAGCCAAACATAAATAAATAAACAAACAACTATATGGTCAGCGAATATGGTGATAAGCGTCAAAGCACTTAACAAATGGGTAGCACTATGATTACAGGACTGAGAAAACCAATAAGGGACACGTGCCCCCAAAATTTATTGGAAAACAGTTACTTGTACTAATTATGCAGCAGAGCAGTCATCCCACACTACACACATCAAAAATAGTTTTGCATCACCTCAGTTCCGAGAGTTCCGGAACCGGTACACAAAACTGGAATAGAGATCAACAAACTTCATTTCCGCCCTTTTCATAGCTCATGAACCACACATTGCATGTTGTACCACCATACAGCGAGACCTTCAGAGTAGGTTGTCAAGATTGCCGTACACATCGGTATCTCTTATACCCAGTAGCACGTCCTCTGTCATTGATACATGCCTGTATTCGTCGTGGCATACTATCCACAAGTTCATCAAGGCACTATTTGTCCAGATTCACCCACTCCTCAACGGCGATTCGGCGTAGATCCCTCAGAGTGGTTTGTGGGTCACGTCGTCCATAAACAGCCCTTTTCAATCCATCCCAGGCATGATCGATAGGGTTCATCTCTGGAGAGCATGCTGGACACGAGTCGAGCGATGTCGTTATCCTGAAGGACGTCATTCACAAGATGTGCACGATGGAGGCGCGAATTGTCGTCAATGAAGACGAATGCCTCGCCAATATGCTGTCGATATGTTTGCACTGTCGGTCGGAGGATGGCATTCACGTATTGTAGAGCCGTTACAGCCCCTTCCATGACCACCAGCGGCGTACGTCGGCCCAACATAATGCCACGACAAAACAGCAGGGAACCTCCACCTTGCTGCATTCGCTGGACAGTGTGTCTAAGGCGTTCAGCCTGACCGGGATGCCTCCAAACACGTCTCCGACGATTGTCTGGTTGAAGGCATATGCGACACTCATCCGTGAAGAGAACGCATTACCAATCCTGAGTGGTCCATTCGGCATGTTGTTGGGTCCATCTGTACCGCGATGCATGGTGTCGTGGTGGCGAAGATGGACCTCGCCATGGACGTTGGGAGTGAATTTGTGCGTCATGCAGCCTACTGCACAGAGTTCGAGTCGTAACACGACGTCCTGTCGCTGCACGTAAAGTATTATTCTACATGGCGGCATTACTGTCAGGTTTCTTCCGAGCCGTAATCCGTAGCTAGAGGTCATCCACTGCAGTAGTAGCCCTTGGACGGAATGAGCGAGGCAGCGAGGCATGCCATCGACAGTTCCTGTCTCTCTGTATCTCCTCCATGTCCGAACAACATCGCTTTGGTTGACTCCGAGACGCGACGCCCGGACACTTCCTTTGTTGAGTGCCCTTCCTGGCACAAAGGAACAATGCGGACGCGATCCAAGATCCGGTATTGACCGCCTAGCCATGGTTGAACCACTGACAACAGGAGCCGTGTACCTCCTTCCTGGTGGAATGACTGAAACTGATTGGCTGTCGGACCCCCTCCGTCTAATAGGCAATGCTCAAGCATGGTTGTTTACATCTTTGGGCGCGTTTAGTGACATCTCTGAACAGTCAAAGTTACTGTGTCTGTGATACGAGGGTTATTCCAAAAGTAAGGTCCGGTTATATAAAAAAAAAAAAATCAAAACTAAAATGTTTTTTCAAAACAATTGTTTTATTTACATTCCTTACATCTTTATCTATTTTTCTACATAACTTCCATACTTATTTAAACATTTGTCACATCGTTCAACAAGCTTTTGAATGCCCATGTTATAGAAATCGGCCGCCTGTGACGATAACCAGTCCTTAACTGCTTCTTTCACTTCATCATCTGTGTCGAAGCGCTTGCCGCCGAGAAACTCCTTTAAGTAACGGAACAGGTGGAAATCACTTGGCGCCAGGTCCGGACTGTAAGGAGGATGGTCCATCTGTTCCCATCCAAATTTCTTGATCAGAGCTTGCGTTTCATTTGCAGTGTGGGGTCTGGCATTGTCATGCAACAACAAGATTCCAGACGACAAAAGACCACGTCGCTTATTCTGGATTGCACGTCGAAGTTTAGTCAGGGTAGCGCAGTAGGCGGCTTTATTAATCGTTGTTCCTCTCTCCATAAAGTCGACTAACAATACTCCACGTCTATCCCAAAACACAGTCGCCATAACCTTACGTGTTGAGATTGTCTGCTTTGCCTTGACTGGCGATGACGTGTGACGCCATTGCATTGACTGACGTTTAGACTCTGGAGTGATGTGAGAAACCCATGTCTCATCCCCTGTGACAACATTGTCTAAAAGACTGTCACCTTCCTTATGATATCGCTCCAAAAAATCAAGAGCAAAAGCCATTCTTTTCATTCGTTGGGGCTCAGTAAGCAGCCTGGGAACCCAACGGGCACACAATTTGTGAAACTTCAAATGTTCAAACACAATTCTGTACAAAGTTGTTCTACTCACATTCGGAAAATGCATGTCTACGTCTGTAATAGTGAATCGGCGATCTTCACGAATTTTTTTGTCAACCGCATTGACCAAATCGTCTGAAATCACTGATGGTCGGCCACACCGTGGTTCATCGTGCACATTATCCCGTCCTTCATTAAAAGCTCGCACCCACTTGCGCACTTTACTGTCGCTCATTATGTTAGGACCGTACACTTCAGTAATCTGCCGATGGATTTCCGCCGCTGAATTGTTTCTTGCAGACAAAAACCGTATCACTGCCCTTACTTCACAATCGGCGGGCTGATCAATTGTCTTAAACATTGTAAAGTGACACTGTGAACTACACTCAGCAACAGTAACAAAGCGAATGGCGGCGTTTGACGCGCAAGGCTTGCCGGGAGTCGGCGCGCATGCGTGTTTTGTCATTGGCGCCAAATTTCAATAGTTACGGCGAATCGGACCTCACTTTTGGAATAACCCTCGTACAATATCCACAGTCAACGTCTATCTTCAGGAGTCCTGGGAATTGGGTTGATGCATAACTAACTTCTAGTGCGTATTGCAAAAGACACTAGCCACAAGGTACTACTCGGGCAGCTCTTACTAAAGTAAATTCAGTATTTCAAACAGCTAAGCAATCGAATCTTAGATGTCAAATTTTTTTACTAGGCTGCCCGTATCAAATACAGTGGAACGGTGCATTTCTTATTTTAGCAGAATTGACCATAGAAAATTTCAGGGCAGGTCAATTAACAACCCTACCAAAATGTTTTAGGCCGGCCGATGTGGCCGAGCGGTTCTACGCGCTTCAGTCTGGAACCGCGCGACCGCTGCGGTCGCAGGTTCGAATCCTGCCTCGGGCATGGATGTGTGTGATGTCCTTAGGTTAGTTAGGTTTAAGTAGTTCTAAGTTCTAGAGGACTGAAGACATGAGATGCTAAGTCCCATAGTGCTCAGAGCAATTTGAGTTGAAAATATGTTAAAAATAATTAATTAAAGCGATTACAATGAATAGGCACTCTGATTAAATTAGACCCACTGCACTAAAATGTTTTACAAACGCCTAACGAAAAAGATTACTGTGAAAGGCACTGTGATTTAATTAGGCTTCACTGTATTTAAAAGGAAGAACTACACACAGTTGCCCTAACATTGTTCACAGTAAGCCACTAGAAATATGACCAATTTAAGCAGGCAGTTCTGATTAATGTAACACAGACCAAGCAACTTCCACACGTTTCACAAACAGCTGTGACTAACGTCTGTAATGAAACAGAGTTTCTTCCGTTAAGCTAAACTTCAGTTCTTTCGGGGCGAACACCCATAAACAGCAAACAAAAAATGGTTCAAATGGCTCTGAGCACTATGGGACTCCACATCTTAGGTCATAAGTCCCCTAGAACTTAGAACTACTTAAACCTAACGAACCTAAGGACATCACACACACCCATGCCCGAGGCAGGATTCGAACCTGCGACCGTAGCAGTCCTGCGGGTCCAAACAGCAAACACGTCAGACCTTCCTCTGAAGGAGAAACTAGCTGGAGCGCTACGACTTTAACAAAACAAGGCGCAGAAGTCACAGATGGAGTTCACCAAAATATGCAAAGAATCGGTAGGGAAGTGGCACTCAATTTCCACACGCTCGACATAGGCCAATTTCCAGAGTTCCATTGCCACCACAGCCAACCAAAAACACTGTCTTCGGGGGATGAGGTCTGTACTCTCCAAAAGCCGTTTACTATCTTCTCCAAACAGCGGTGGTAAGCCCGCCTCACGCTCTGTAAGTGCACCTTCCAATTCTGCTAACCAATTGCAGCTGTCAACCTTCGTGCCGGTCAAAATCCTCGCGTGGAGAACCACCAAAGATGATGCGACGCGACGGCTGTCTTGCGATAGATTGATCGATGAGAGACGGTACGGCTCGGATTCCTCTCGCACCGCAGCTCCGTACTTACTCCTTTTATGACGGGAAGCCGAGAACCAAGAAGCCCATAACTGTCTTCTCTGTTGACGTTACATTCTTTCTTGGAAATCTCAACTGCTTCTCTGACTTTCCCTCTACAGATATTGGCTACCTTGGCTAGCACACACGTACACTGTTACTGTCAATGGATTGGTCACAGTTGTGATGTTCTGCCACCGCAGATTTGACAACTTTGTTTACCACGTTTAGCGTTCACGTTCTTTAATACGTTCTTCTAGAGTACTTCCAATTTCACCTATGTACCTCTACACTCTGCTACAGCCACAAATAACTTCAAGGGCTCCGGAGGTAATCAGGCCTGGGGTCAGTGGCTCAGGAGTCGAATGGAAACCTAACAAAGTGAGAGGGCGGTTCCTCGTCACCTTATAAGCATATTTAATTACATTTCTTTCGACAGCCTCTATATATAGATCACGGCCATTGGGCTTCATTGTTTCCTTAAGACATCCAAGTTGCTGTTGTCACAGATGCAGAAGACACGCAAAAACTGAGCAGTATTCACTTCTGGATTCGGTCTGGATGCCGATTTGTCTTGGTAATTTTGCTATACATGATACGTCCTTGAGTGTTGTCGATCCTCTATACACGAGCACATCTAGAAACGGGCGACCATCCTTTAATACTACCTCCAAATGGAGTTCATTTTGTACTGAATCTCATTTAAGAGACTATTAAATCTATGAACCTCTTCTTTACAGTGTAGTCAAATAACGAATCTATCATCCACATAGCAGAGCCAACAGGGAGGCTTTAATGGTGTACTGCTTAACGCCTGTTACTCAAAAGTTCCATAAAAATTTCAGGTGCTTCTGGTGACACAGGAGAACCCATAGCAGTCAGATTGTTTAGAACATTATCGGATCAGGTCACACACACCTGGGGCACATTTCTTCCCATGATCACCATGGTACCTGCGACAGGGATATTGGTGAATAGACAGTCCACGTAAAAGGTTACAAGAATGCCACTCGTGAATACGTTTACTGTGCATAATTTCGAATATTTAAAAATAGTTTTTCCAGCTATATGCCTAATTTTTCCAGGGAAATGACTTGCTAAAAATTAAGTTGGGGAGGTAATGCTATTCGATACACTACTCAGTGGGTGCTCCTCTTTGTATATATTCAGTAGAACATATAATCTGGATGAGACCGTTACTCACGTCATTAGAAAATTGTGAGGATATACAAAAGGGCTAGCTTCAATGGAAACGACACGAAAGCCTGCAGACTTAACACAGTATATGTTCTCGTTCCAATCTTCCAATAACACATAAGCGCTCAGACAAATGTTCCTCTTAAGAGATTAAAAACACACTCAATGTCACGAGCAGATCGTCTTCAGATCGTAGATGGGGAGAAGAAAGAAAAGAGTCGTGAACAGATAAAAAATTACGTAAATGTAACACGCTAAATAATACCGACAGTGGTACTATAAACAACTTTTACAGTGCCATTAAAACATCACGAACGTATTATTTTGCTGCAACGTGCAGTTTTTCAGTAGCAGTAAAGTAAAGAATACGGAGGATGCACTGGACAAAAAATTGCATTTCAGTTACGTGACATGAGAACCAGTCAGTAGCCTGATACATTGATATAGTGTAAAGGAGACTGTTCCACATAAAATAAAAATTGGCATAGTCTGAGTAGGTCTCCCGTGCTGAGGGTTCCATGCTAAAATATATGTAGCCACCGTCAGTCTCGTACGACGTAACACCTCTTTTATTACGTGAACGGTTACACATGTCGATAGGCGATTGTTGGCAAATATCTGATCGTCGCGAGCACGTATGGTTTTGTTTGGTTAATCTTTTAGTGCTGGTATCAACTGAGATAGTAAATTAAGTACATTTTTTTAAATAGAACCGCACACTTTTGTAAATGCATTCGATAACTCTTGAGAAGACAAATGGTTCAAATGGGTCTGAGCACTATGGGACTTAACAGCTGTGGTCATCAGTCCCCTAGAACTACTTAAACCTAGCTAACCTAAGGACATCACACACATCCATGCCCCAGGCAGGATTCGAACCGGCGACCGTAGCAGTCGCGTCGTTCCGGACTGAAGCGCCTAGAACCGCGAGACCACTGCGGCCGGCTCTTGAGAAGACAGTTACAGTGATACGGAGTTTGTTAATGTTGATATTGAAGATTGTCGTCATAAAATCGGGAAGTGTTCTAGAATGTGAGAGCACAGTGGCCGGAAAGGGCATTTGCGGTGTAAATACTACCAAGCAGGCGTTCGCATCAGGCTGCATAGTCGTATATCTTAAAGTAGAACTGTGCTACGAGAATAAGCGTTATTTCCCTTATACCAACTTACGACCTAGATGCAGGTTCACCTACGAATGTTGTATATGGAAATACGACATAGCGTGGAATCTAGTGTATGACAAATGGCTTAGGAAAACTTTTTGACATTTGTGTATCCTCCCAGAATTACGTGAGCTGAAATAGAGACATGAACTGTTCGTTCTTCAAAAATAAAGAGGTCTTATACGCTGCAAAAAGCAATTTCTGTATCAAATAACTGTTAGAACGAAGGTTGACCTATCTTTTCCTGTGCCGGCCGAAGTGGCCGAGCGGTTCTAGGCACTACAGTCTGGAACCGCACGACCGCTACTGTCGCAGGTTCGAATCCTGCCTCGGGCATGGATGTGTGTGATGTTCTTAGGTTATTTAGGTTTAAGTAAGTCTAAGTTCTAGGGGACTGATGACCTCAGAAGTTAAGTCCCATAGTGCTCAGGGCCATTTGAACCATTTGTCTTTTCCTGTACGTCGCTGTGTGCTTCTTAGAGGTAAAACACATGTTATCAGACAACTGTCTATACCTACACAGTTCCAAATTATATCATATGGGATACATTCGTTTAACTAAACATTTTATTAAAGGTACTTTGGTGACCGCCTGTACATCGCGACATAAACACTCTATTTAGCGAAATGTCGTTTCTTGCTGAGTGCAAGCACGTAATGACAGCGTTACCAGTTACGTATAATACACGCTTTCGACTTACCTGAGATGCAACTTCATACATACATAAATGAAGTAAACAATTTAGTTACATTGATTTGCTAACTACCCAAATCACATAACATAATTTTGACTTCCAAAAAAATAACTTGGTCCTTTATTTGTGCAAGTGTGCAAACTGTTGACCATAGACTGAAAGACACATTTTTATCGCCGTTTCGATGTGAATGAAAAGATGTAATTGCAGTGGATGATATGGTAGAGGCCAATGGCTTTGCCACAGTGGTAACCCCGATTCCCATCAGTTCACCGACGTTATCGCTATTGGGTTGGGCTAGCACTTGGATGGGTGACCGTCCGGTCTGTCAAGCACTGTTGACAAGCGGGGTGCACTCAGCCCTTCAGAGGCAAACTGAGGAGCTACTTGACTGAGAAGTAGCGGCTCCGGACACGAAAACTGGCAAAGGTTGGGAGAGCGGTGTGCTGACCACATGCCCTTCCGTATCCGCATCCAGTGACGCCCCTGCGCTGAGAGGATGACACGGCGGCCGGTCGGTACCGTTGGGCCTTCCAAGACCTGTTTCGGACGTTGTTTAGTTTATATATGGTACAACATGCACTGGTGATTCGACGACACACATCGGCTGGCTTTTAGTGCACCCAAAGGAAGATGTCAAGGGAGGAGTCAAATTGCGTGATCGCGCAGGTCATTTGACAACAGAATTTCATCCTATAAAACGTCCAGGAAAGTTGGCATTCAGTATTTCTTTAGCAATATGGAACGAGTGAGCTGGACAACCCTCGTGTTGCAGCCACACATACTGTCGAATATCCGGTGGTACTCTTTTAGAATAACCAGCGGGATGTTCGTTAGAAAGTGTGCGTACGAATGTTCATTTAGAATTCGAGATGAAATACGGTCCCACAGTGTAATTTCCTATAATCCCGCATGATACATTTACGCGCCACAGCCGTTGATGTTGCACCTGACGAGGCCAATGCAGATTTTTGGGTTCCCTTTAGGGAACATTAGTGTGATTGGTAAACGTTGCTTCGTAGATCAAGAGTACGCGCTGTACAAATATAGAGTCGTCTCTCAGCTGCTGAATAACAAAACAACCAAATTCTGTACGAAGTTCAAAATCACAGTCGTCGAGTGCCTGATATAGTGACAGATGGGATAAAAATTCTGTCGATGCAGGTGCATGGGGGCTTAATTAAAAAGAAAGGGCTAATATTAATGAATCATGCAATAATTTTAGTAGCTGTGTGACCGGTTTACAAAGTCTCGTAACCGGTTGGCCCTGACTAATACTAGTACGCAATCAGAATGCATAAAAAATAAAGAATGACAAGGAATTTACATTAACACAATTGATTAATCAAGTCCCTTGCAACTATAATAGCTACGAAACAACATAACACAATTGTAATTGTAACTGTTCTGTGTGTGGTAGTGTGACTCAACTTACATGTATCTAGCTCGGTTCTTTCTCAATACGACAAAATATCTTAAACACCATTTACAATGGACTAATTGAAAAACCAGAAATACTATAATTGTACATAGAAACCAGAATTACAAATCTAATAAATGAACACGAGCCAGATGTTTTGTTGACTGTACCTATGAGCAAGAGGGATTGTCATTAAAGAAAACTGTAATGCCTTTTTACCTCATTATATATTGACGAAAATATTCCATTACACCAGCATCATAAATCAAAAGCCCATCTCCTTTCTCAAATATATTCTGGCAATTACAACTTCTTCCATCTATACATTACACCAACCGAACAGCGTCTACTCCCTCATCCAACAGAACAACTACCCTCGACATCCTCTGGAGACTACTGCCCAGTGGAGGCGGCGGAATAATAATCTTTGGCGCAATCCCTGGCGCTGTGACTCAGTGTAACCACCTTTCATACGCCCGTCCTCCACGGGATGGAATTTTGTGGTATTTTTGCCGGTATTGGTGGTGAAAATACCACCGAATTCGTCCAAAAACATAGACAAAAATAAAAGAGGGTATTAATAAATAAATATAACATCAATAAATAAATTTTGGCTTTGCACTGACCCTTCAATAACCTAATATATAAAAATACAGTAAGGAATACAAATCCTTGCATACATGTGATTTTACATAATAGTTTACGCAAGTATCACTTCTCAGAGTAGTTAAACAGTTCAATCTCTGGCACCAGCAATGACGAATAGGTACAGATAAGAGTCTCATAACATTTCATAAACAGTAAATACACAATAAATCAGTTTACACAAATATTCACATAAAATCTTATCAATAGTTCAATAAACAAGTAGAACTCTTCAGAGTACTTGACAGTTCCAACAGTAGCACCCAGCAATGGTCAACAGGTGCAAATAGCAGTCCCATAACATTTCATCAGCAGTATTTGAACAGCTCCAACAGTGGCACCCAGCAATGGGGAGCAGGTGCAGACAGCAACAAGTGACATCTCATCAGTGGTTGAGCAGTTCCAACAGTGGCACCCAGCAATGTTGAACAGGTGCAGACAGCAAAAGTTACATCATCTCAGTAGCAGCAGTTCCAACAGTGGCACCCAGAAATGTTGAACAAGTGCAGGTAACAGTCCATAAATATTAACTAGCAACAACTAAACAGTCCATCACATTTCGACAGCAGAAATTAAACAGCCCATCACATTTCGTCAGCAGAAATTAAACAGTCCATCACATTTCGTCAGCAGAAATTAAACAGTCCATCACATTTCATCAGCAGAAATTGAACAGTTCATCACATTCCGTCAGCAGAAATTTAACATTTCCGAGTGGCACCCACCAATGATAATAGGTGTAAGCACAAACAACAGTTTGAATGCACACACAATTGCTTTTACAAAATTATTATCTATGCTCTTACACTAAACATACAAATTATAATAAACACACAATTGATATCAGATAATTATCATATCAACTATTACAAATATACAAATATCAGTATTATACAAATATATAAATTACAATATAATATTTATGGGTGTCAGTGCAAACCAGAACAAATAAGTAAAGTAATATTTTGGAGGTAGTTCGGTACCAATTATTTGGGATTAGGAAAGGAAAACACACAAAACACACTCACTCATTTTTCATCCACATACTAAGTACTATTGTGTAATTGAATAGTGCTAACTGTGCAAATGCAATTCTGTCAAAATTTGATGTTTAACATGTGTATCAATTAGTAGTGGCAGCAGTGAATAATAGTCAATAGTAGTTAGTCAACGTCATAGTCATCATGTCAAGACCAATGTTTGCCAAGCCATATCAAAATATATAACTGCTGAACAGCTGTCAGTTTGCCAACATACGCAAATACTTCTTTCCAAAAAAAGAAGTATATACTGCTTATTGATTTAACAATGTGTGTGTGTAGAGATTCTTTCTTCCACTGGAGTGTTCTAGTCTGCCCACTTCATACTTCTTGTTCTACATAAACCAATAAAAAGCAAAACATGCTCCTCACTTACCTTACCTCTTATCCACCAAAACTCCAATGATCATCAGCATCACACAATCTCAATACTTGAACAATACCTCTTCAGTTGGTCGATACATATAAACCTTATCACCAAAATCACTTCACTTCCACAACAACTCTTTCCTCTAGTCAGTCTCCTCGAACAAGTACAGATAAAATCCTAGTGCAAACTTCAATTCATCATCCCAAACAATCCGAAGACACAACGTCCACACACAACCTCTGTGTAATCGACCTGAACCAAATCTTCTACTCATTATGAATTATAAAATACATTTTGGTTACGTTGTCCATCATAAAATAAAAGAAATGCATACATGATCTCTAACAGCCTTCAGTATGAATAACTTTCAGTAAGTAGGTGCGAGTATACAGTGTTAACGATCACATAAGAATTTGAATGAATAAATCGTAATACTTCACAGTGTGTACACCACTTCAAGAATCAAGGCAAAACACAAGCAAACATGTGGAATATTTCTTTGTGTCAAGTGTCACTTGTTATTTCAATTGCTCACGAAGAATGCAGTGTAATAAACATCAGTGGTCTAAAGCTAGTGTTGGTATTTCATGTCGTCAGCTTCCTTTCTATAATAATGGATTTATACAGCTTCCATAAAACCTCCAGTTCATGTGACTTCAATGAAGTTTCTTGTACCCATGTAGTTTGTAGAATTATAGCAGTTCATTTTCTTAACTTAAAATGCAAAGCACTGAGCGTAAGCAAAACATGCAATAGCGAGTAAATATTCCAATAGAGACCATAATGTCAACAAGTGGAAGCAGCAAAATCCCTACAACTAGGCTCTGCCAAGCGAACAATCTATAATTTATACCATAATGTAGCCTAAACTCTATGTTCACACACACTATATAAGCATTTCTATATACTAAATTAAAGAATAGTTATGACAACAAAACACAAATGCATCAATATGCAAGCCATAAGCAAAGCAGTAAGTATATATATTACATAATAAATAAGTCATTAGCATGATATCAGCGTAAGCAGATAAATGTTCATATATAATCTTAATAAGTAAATATGGTGCATTCAGATAAATCACGAAGTATGACTTACATACATCAGCACAACTAATCAAGTGACAAATATAATTTAAATAAATAGGCACAGCAGCCACATAATGAAAAATACGACATCAGTGAAAAAGCATAGCAGCCAAGCGATGCATAATATACACAAGTAACAACCCTGCTCTTTAATAAAACATTATCAAAATCAGCAAATGTACACAAGCATGTCGCTTCACAAGTAAATTCACAGAGCATAAAATTTAACACACGGTATAAATCACGTAATCGCGAGCAGCAAATTACATATAAAGTACATAACTAAGCAGAAATATGTTACCTGAAAAAAACCCTCTATTAATTGTTACCTTTTTAGTTTATTACTTTCTTCCTCGAAATTACATTCTTTCTGAAATTTTCTCGATAGCAAGTCTTCTTAATATCGGACATGCAGAGAATTTACCTGTAGTTCTTAAAGATTTTATACAACTGCATCCTGGAAAAACTGAACGTTAATAACGTAAGTTAACAAGTCACTATAGCTTTATACTGAATTTAACCGGAGAAATTAGACTGTGTATTTGTCTACGGCTGTCAGTGCATTTGCACTGTGCGCTCGATCAGTTGTAGGCAAGCGTGACGTAGGAAATAATTGTTTGCGGTCAACTGCTCCCGTGTGCGGCGCACGGACTGACTGTCGCTTTGTGTATGTGCTGCCGCTAGAACACGGCGCGGTATCCCTATGTTCTCTGCATTTTTACGTGTATTGTTAATTTTCTCAAAAGTATGTCATTCCACAAAAATTTTAACGTTCGATATATGATGTATTCCCTTAGAGCGCCGTCATTTAAGAGTTTCTACTTCAACAGTGTTATCATGAATAATTTTGCGAACTCTATATGGTCCGTTATAAAGCAGAAAAAAATTGCGACACAAGCTTTTTCCTTTGTGAGACAAATGATTTTTGACAAACTGACAAAGTTTTTAAATGGCCAGGACGTTTAGCTGATTTCTCTCTTCTAGCAGCCGCAGATGCAATATTTTATAGAGCCAGGTTGACAACTTCAGAATGCTGCAGTTTCCGTGTAGGTGGAAAAGGAACGATTTCAGAAACACGATTTGTTGGTGCTTTATTTTTTAATATCAATATAGGCGGTAAAGAAGTTGAATCATTAGGGAGTTCATTCAGAATGTTTTGAAAAATATGAAGATACTGATCCCACGTTCTGTGATTGTGATGACAATAAAGACGACACATTTTATTGATTTCCTTCATCCATCTCTCTGAAGCGTTAGATTGAGGGCGAAAAAGTGAAATGAACATTGTTTTAATCTTACGACGACGTGGAGTACGAAGCCAAATTTTAGAGCGAAACTGTGTTCCATTACCTGATATAACTTTATCAACTTTATAACTTTATCAACATCAACATGACCCACTTTGATGAAAGCATTAGATTCTGAAAGAGTTGTTGCTTTGCGTAAATGTGTAAAACACACATATTTTGATGTCAATTCCACTATTACCATAATGTACGCAAAACCATTAGTAGAACGAACCACTGGACCGAACAAATCGCCTACAGTCATCTCCTTTAATCTCGCTGGAATGATAGGAAACAACGGTGCTCTGTGAGAAATAGTTGGCAGCTTAGCCTTTTGACACAATTTGCATTTAGCAAGAACAAATCGAATACGTTTTTCCATATTACTGAAGTAGCAATTTTCTCGTAATTTATGAAAGCATTTTCTGGGACCAAAGTGTGCATAGCTGAAATGTGTATACCAAATCAATTTATTAACCCACTCATCAGGAATGAAAACTAACCAAACAGAGTTGTCAACCGATTTTCGTTTAAAAAGAATATCATTACAAACTAAATAATACCGTCTAATCGCTACGCTTTCCTTTCTCCTCCACTTCTCCTTAATGTCCTTCCAGATTGGATCCTTGTTTTGCTCCTAAGCGATGTCTTGGAGCGAAGACGAAATGAAATTTTCAAACGCAACACCTTGAATATTCATCAAACAATAATTGTTTTCTTTGCAATCTTCCTCAGCACTTTGTTTCAAATCCATAAGCGCACGTGATAAGGCATCAGCAATAATATTAGAATAACCCTGGATGTAAACAATACTAAAATCAAATTCCTGTAGATACAGTGCCCATCGTGATAATCTTCCATGTGTTAATTTTGTCGACATAAGAAATTCCAGAGCTCGATGTTCGATGTAAACCTTAGTATGTCTGCCATACAAAATATTGCGAAATTTTGTAAAAGCCCAAACAACAGCCAAAGCTACAAGTTCCGTAATCGAATAATTCTTTTCTGATTTAGAGAGAACACACTTCCAAATGCAATAGTTCCTGTACTACAACGCCGTTTTCTTCTATCTCTTGAAACAATTGTGCACCTAGGCCTTTGTATGATGTGTCCGTCGCCAAAAATCCGGGGTGAAAGAAGTGGAGCAGCAACTAAAGCATCATAAAGTTGTTCAAATTCTAATTGAGCTTCCTCATCCCAACATCAATTAGAATGCTTTCCAGAAATTTCACATAAACGAGGTGTGGCCAAATTGTCCAATTTAACAAAGAGTCTAAGAAAATTACAGACACCGAGGAAACTATGAACATCACGTTTAGTAGTAGGAACTGCATAATTACGAATAGCGTCTAGTTTCTCTGGATCAGGAAGAATACCTTCTGTAGAAATGATATGACCAAGAATTTTCACCTGAGAACGACCAAATTCAGATTTTTCCAAGTTCACTGTAATGCCAACTCTTGCAAAAATACGTAATAATGAATCCGAAATTCTGTTATGCTCACTCCAAGAACGTTTAGCAATAAGAATATCGTCAACATATGAAGTAATATTGTTACAAAGATAAACAGGTAAAATTTCCTTTAAACCACGAATGAATGCTGCTGAAGATACAGTAAGTAGTTTCCGAAAGTGATAAAAGTTACCAAAGGCTAAAAAAGCAGTATATTTTCTACAATCAGGGTGGAGTTCCATTTGCCAAAAACTTTCGTGGAGATCAGTTGTGGATAAAACTTTAATTCCATGGAAATGTTGAAGAAGTACATCTAAATTTTGTGGACCGTCAGTTTCAGGAACGATGATATTATTTATCTGTCTGGAATCCAGAACCAAACGAACTGACCCATCCTTTTTAAGAACGACATGTAATGGACTGGTATAAGGACTGACTGCTGGCTCAATAACGCCTTGATCTAACATGTACTGAAGTTCTTCTTAACCTTGTCTCTATAAGCCAAAGGAATAACGTACGTTTTTCCCCGAAATGGTGTGTGTTCTTTTACTTTAAATAAATATTGTAAGCCTTGTATAATTCCCGTGTGATGACTAAATACTGTAGCATGTGAAGTCACAATTTGGTGTAATTCTTCTCTTGCAACGTCATCTGTCACTTCAGCTTTGTTAACCTTTTCATTAATTAATTCTTCACTATTAATCATATCATCCATCGCGTCTCTGTATCTATTGTCGGTGTCATGAATGAACACATTGTCGTCATAATACTCAGCGAAAACAGCAGAAGTAAGAAACTTTAAACAATTTGTTTCTGATTCAGATTTCGTTACACACTCGAAAAATTTCAAACATATCGCATTCCAGCAACAGTTAACTTCACACTTCCTTCCTTAAACTTTAAAATTGCTTTATATGGGTTAAGAATCTCCATACCTAATATAATTTGTGTACTGAGTAATGGAACAATAATAATATTAGCAGAAAATTCATATAATTGACAAATGATATTTAAGTTGGTCTGTTGTCTGACTTCCACACTTTTTCCAGAAATAGCTCCTCGAATTGTGGTTTTAGAAACAGGTAACACAGGACAAGCAATAGTTCTTACGCATATACGAAAAACTGATTCACTAATAACATTCAATGGACTCCCAGAATCCAAACCCGCAGTGAACTTATTCTTACTCACACATACTTCAATAACAGGATGTAAAAATGCGTCTACATTATTTTCCTTTTCGTCTAGCAAAATATCTCTCATATCTTCCTAGCGTACGTAGTGTAACGTCGTAGTGTCATTACTTTCTGAACCGTCTATATTGCTGCCAGAAGCCGAAGCTATTAGTCATTGTCGATTGTTTGCGTCACGTCTTTGATAATTCGCGTCACTTCGTGGATCAATTTCTACGATTTGCACTTGTCTCTCTGAATTTCTGTCACGTGGAGGATGCCAATTAGGTCCCTCCTGTCTGTCAGATGTAAATTCTTCGTTGTGTCTGTTATTAAAATTTCTATTTTCCTGGCTATCTGCATGACTACTTCTTGTGTAATTTCGACTGTCACTTCTGAAATTATTGTTAGGTCTACTACCCTGGTTATTTCTGTAGTAAGAATTTATATTATTGTATGAATAATTTCTGTTTTGATGATACCGATTACTGTTTCTGTATGATTGATCATTCCGGTAAGAATTTCTGTTATTGTAATTGTCTGGGTAATTTCTGTTAGAACGTCTGTTATTGTCATAAGGCTGGTATCTATTGTCCTGTCTGTTACGTCTGTCATTTTCAAAATTACCGCTATAACGTCCGTTCCGATCATTATCCCTTTTCTTTGAAAATCTGTTGTGATTACTGTTACTGAAAAAATTACAAGAAGTGCCGTCGTCGTTGTCATACTCAAGTTCTTGTAGCAAAGTCTTAAAAGTTTCAATGTCGTCTTTACATCTTCCGGCTAAAGCATTGTGTCTTATCGATTGTGGCAGCTTAGTTAAACAAATGCGAATTAATTCAGTCGGGCTATAACGGTTGGAAAGGAATTGATTCTTTCGAATCATGTCTTCAAAGTATCCTGCCGGCGTGCGGAACTCAGACTGTTTAAAATTACGCTGCATAATAAGACTATGTTTGACTCCGTCTTGCTTGTTTTCGGACCAGTATGCCGATAGAAATGCATGATAAAAATCATTTAAATTATTACAATCTCTAATAAGTGCGCTCATGCGCGTCGCCGGTTCGTTTTATAAATATCCACACATAAATTCCAGTTTGTGACTTAGTGGCCAATTTGGCGGAAGTGCGTACATGGATGTATGTCATTATTAGAATTGCGAAAGGTCTTAAATTTCCGAGCAGTTAAAAAGTGCTTATAGTCAAAGTTCTCGCCTCGTGGCGACAAAGACCTATCGCGTCTGTCCCAGTCCGAATGTCGACTGGCGCTCTCTTGTTGCATCTCGTAAATGAAATAAATTATTTTCTTCAAAACCCCCGCTATCGGTGATTCTAAATTTCTTCTACTGTCTTTCGATACGATTTCGCTTTCTTGCTTTCATAATGCCTCAAATTCCCTTTTAACGCGTTCATTAAATTTTCCCTGATTTTCAACATGTTTATTTATATTCTGGTACTTTTCCGTTTCTGCAAATGGCAATGGAGCTGTATCGTTTGAATCTCTGTCCCCCTTTAAACTAAGACTTGTCAATTTATTTGAAATCTCCTCAACTTTTTCCGATAAGTTACATATTTGTTCTTTCTGTTTATTTACGTCTTCCGTAAGTGTCACGACTCGAGTTTCAGTATTTACACATTTAGTCGTTAGCTGTTCATATTGTTGTGTTAGGTTATTTATTCTGTCATTTGTAAAGGATTCCTCGATTCTTTCAAAAATTTCTTTCTTATCGTGTGCACGTTGTAAATTTAACTCTGAAATTTTTTGTATTATCACGCGATCTCTTTCTTCCTGTTCCCTATCCTGTTCCTTTGGTCTAATTTCTATTGAAGTTAATCTATTATTGTGATCATTCAAAATCGGTTGTACTTCTTCTCTAATTTCTTTCTTTAATTCATATTTCATGTTTTTAAAACATATTCCTATTCGTGAGTCTAACTGTGTTTCCATTGTTCCAATATCAGTTTTATTTGTTCCTGTTTGTGATCCCAAATTTAATATTGTACCCATCAACTGCTCCATATTAACTGGTTCGAAATTCTTTTCGCCCCTAACATTTCCCGTAAGACTAACTTCCTTCGTCATAGCCTTAAAGCTATCTGTGTTCTATACTATTCCAGAATCTTCTATCGTTCATCTCGTATTCTGAAAATTTTTCGATTGTTAATAATTTTGAACTGGTTCCGGACTATTTTCCCGGCTTATTAAATGGTTTTCTAATTCATTCTTCACCATACTGTTCTCCTGTGTTGGCGAGTTCGCCATGTTGACAATTTCGTTATTCTGACATCATTATTGCCTTTTACATCGATCGCGTGATCATTTACAAAACATACAAAACTCGTTACTATACGAAAATTACACACAATATACCACTTTATCATCAACAATACCATTCACACGAAATGCTTCCCGACAAACACGATTAACGAACAATTAAAACCTTCACAACTGCACAAACTTGTCAAACCGGTATACGACACATCAAAAATTAAATTCTACAAAAATACCATCATAAGAATGAACAAGACAACTACAAATGTTCAATTACAAAATCTACACGTGCAATATAGACTACAGTTACTAAACTACAAATTACTACAACAATACTACTGTCTATTATTTTTACTGTCAAAAGAATTCCAAGGGATGATCCGAAGGAGCGGTCGCCACGAGCATGGGGGCTTAATTAAAAAGAAAGGACTAATATTAATGAATCATGCAATAAATTTAGTAGCTGTGTGACCAGTTACGAAGTCTCGTAACCGGTTGGCCCTTACTAGTGTTAGCACGCAATCTGACTGCATAAAATAAAAATAAACAATGACAAGGAATTTCCATTAACACAATTGATTAATCAATCCCCTGCAACTATAAAAGCTACGAAACAACAAAACACAATTGTAACTGTTCTGTGTGTGGTAGTGTGACTCTACGTACATGTCTCTAGCTCGGTTCTTTCTCAATACGACAAAATATCTTAAACACCATTTACAATGAACTAATTGAAAAACCAGAAATACTATAATTGTACATAGAAACCAGAATTACAAATCTAATAAATGAACACGAGCCAGATGTTTTGTTGACTGTACCTATGAGCAAGAGGGATTGTCATTAAAGAAAACTGTAATGCCTTTTTACCTCATTATATATTGACGAAAATATTCCATTACACCAGCATCATAAATCAAAAGCCCATCTCCTTTCTCAAATATATTCTGGCAATTACAACTTCTTCCATCTATACATTACACCAACCGAACAGCGTCTACTCTATCGGCCAACAGAACAACAACTACCCTCGACATCCTCTGGACTACTACTGCCCAGTGGAGGCGGCGGAATAATAATCTTTGACGCAATCTCTGGCGCTGTGACTCAGTGTCGCCACCTCTCACAGGATGCGAATGACACTCGTCTGGCTGATTCCACATGTTTAAAAATGTGTGTTGTACCCCAGTGCAGATTCGTTAACATCATAGCCAGAACAGCTTGTTAATATTCTCTGTTAGTTGCAGTCTCCTTTCTTGTCATCTTAAGCAGCTTGTTCGCACTGGTGTCTTCATAATTCGTGCAATTTCCTGACGCGTCGGATATTGGCGATCCGGATAGATAGCTCTATCGCTGTACCATTCAAACGGCATTTGATTCACATTCAACGTATAAAAGTAATATATTCAGGAGAAGAGAACAAATGTTTCAAGTGTACTGACGTTTTTATCAGTTTTCTAGAAATTATGTTGGAACGCCTGAGGCCCTTATAGGTTATGGCGATTCAATTTACGTAGCGTTTTCATCTCTCGGCATCAATTTCGACTGGTACATTGATCATGAGCACAGTGATTAAGCGAGAGCTCATAATTCACTATGCCGCCAACGCAAGTGTGAGAGAAAGCTGATACCTGGACCATGATTAGGACAGATACAGATCCATTTCAGTTCGAACAGAAATTAGTGGTATTGTAGATTGTACTCTGAATGACCAATAAAATGGGTCAGTTGGATGAGAATTATTACCTACCGGTTTGTCTCATCTTACGAGTATAGTTAGCAAAATGATAACACACGCCACTGGAGAACAACCTTGCAGGAGCACAAGGAAATGTTACCGTTTGTGTCTGATAGTTGTAGAAGGAAACTATTCTCATTTTGTTCATCTAGTGTCAGATCACTGTCTTTTCCCAAACGTTTCGTAAGGTTCAAAAATGACTCTGAGACCACACACATCCATGCCCGAGGCAGGATTCGAACCTGCGACCGTAGCGGTCGTGCGGTTCCAGACTGTAGCGCCTAGAACCGCTCGGCCTCCCCGGCCGGCTTTTGTAAGGTTTTGAAGTAAGTTCTTCTGAAGTCTTTTATTTCTCAGATATTAGTTACTGGCCTCCTCGAAAGCAGAAACGTTTGTCTAGTCAGCCACATGCAGAAGGCGCACGATCTATTCGACCGAGGACAGATTGCGATGGCCCGGAGGCTCTGCCAGATCATTTCGGAAACTGCACAACTTGTCGCGTACTCGAGGAGATCTGTGGTGAGTGTCTTCAACACCTGGCGAAACCAATGTGAAATCATCCCTCATTACAGATGTCGGACGTCGCAGGCTGGGAAGACTGGTAAAACAGGACAAGCGGCGAACTGTGGCGGAACTAACATCAGACTTTAATGCTGGGCAGAGCGCAAGTGTATCTGAACACTCAGTGCACAGAATACTCCTAACGATGGGTCTCGAGAGACGACGACCCATGTATGTACCGATGTTAACTCCACGACATCGGCAACTATCACTGAATTTGGCACGTGTCCATCGGCACAGGACGTTGGCGCAGTGTCAGAGCGTTTCATGGTCTGGCGAATCCCGATACCTTCTTCTTAGTGCTGATGGGTGGGCGCGAATCCGTCTTCTTACGTGAATAGAGATCCTTGACAGCCGTACAGGACGGAGACAAGCTGGCGGCGGCTCCATTATACTCTGGGGAACAAATGATTCAAATGGCTCTGAGCCCTATGGGGCTTAACTTCTGAGGTCATCAGTCCCCTATAACATAGAACTACTTAAACCTAACTAACCTAAGGACATTGCACACATCCATGCCCGAGGCAGGATTCGAACCTGCGACTGTAGCGGTAGCGCGGTTCCAGACTGTAGCGCCTAGAACCGCTAGGCCACTTCGGCCGGCTCTGGGGGACATTCTCATAGGCAGCCAAGGAGTACCTTACTCTGGTGGCAGACCACGTACACGCTTTCGTGACGATCGGGTTTCCAAATGACAGTGGCATTTTTCAGCAAGATAATGCTCCATGTCGCAGAGCCAGGAGTGTGATGGAGTGGTTCGAGGAACTCAGTGGCAAATTCCAATTGATTTGCTGGTCACCCAACGCGCCAGATCTGAACCTGATCGAACACATCTGGCATTTGATTGGACATGACGTTAGAGCTTGTCGCGCCCCTTCCCGGAAATTACGGGAACTAGGTGGCAAGTGTGTGCAGATGTGGTGACAACCCCATCCAGGGACCTGCTAAGGCCTCATTTCTTCCATATAAAGACGCTGTTACCCATAACAAAGATCGAGGTAGAGGGTATTAGCTAGGTCATAATGTTCTGGTTGATCACTGTACATTGTTTCCGATAACGTGTTGACATATATTGTAGGTCGCTGCCTGACAGTAGGAATGAAGCAAACAGAAGGGAAGAAGAAAAAACTGAAGATCCAGACTGAGGGTCTATGTAACGTTATTTTAGTAATTACAAAATCGAGTACAAGTAACTTTCTATCTGTGTGAGGATGCACCATCTTCGGTTTGGATGCAGGAACTGATTATATTGGGAAGGGCGTCATAAAGCTGTTGTAGCCTCTGCTGATACTGGCAAATAAACGTTCAAATGTGTGTGAAATCTCATGAGACTTAACTGCTAAGGTCATCAGTCCCTAAGCTTATACACTACTTAACCTAAATTATCCTAAGGACAAACACACACACACACCCACACTCACACACACACACACACACACACACACACACACACACATGCCCGAGGGAGGACTCGAACCTCCGCCGGGACCAGCCGCGAAGTCCATAACTGCAGTGCCTAAGACCGCTCGGCTAATCCCGCGCGGCTGGATGCTGGAAATAAGACGAAGTCGACGTCTATTAAGCGCTCACATTTGCTATCGAGGACAGATCAGGGGTTGTTTTCGGCCACAGGAATCCCCCAAAGCAATGCATATGGTTCATAGAGACATGTGCTTCGTGTGGATGGGCGATTTCTCGATGAAAAATGGCGGCATTTTGTTGTCACAAGAGAGGTCACACAAGAGGACGCAAAATTGCCGTGGCGTAGAGTTGTGCCGTCAGAGTGACCTGAAGTGACACCCGGTGGCTCCCTACACCATACCTCCAGGAGCAACGCCGCTGTGTATCTCAGAAACACTGGAAGAAAGGCTGTGTATCTCAAAAACAATGGAAGAATGGCTTCTATCCCTAGGTCGCTGCCATACTTCCCGAACATGGTCATCTGCAATAGTGCAAAATAATACTGTTGATAAAAATATAGCGAATCCGATATATCGATATCTAAAAGATAATATCAGCCGTCCACATATCGAAAATGTTTCGATACATGGATGCATCTAAGGAAAATAATATCGACGCACTGCACATTGTAAATATACTGCACGTTTTAGAGCTATATGTTTAAGTACTGATTTATTGTTAGATATTCCACTTAGAGCTTGAATTCAAAGAAAATCGATGCACGTTTCTGCCTGGCGATAAAAGACATCAACAATGGTAACTGCATGTAAATTTCACAATAAAAGCTGTCCGATGGGTCCGTCTTTCGGTTTCGTCACATATCAGACTTGTGAGGAACACTTGTAAGTAGGCTGTTTAGGTTTTCTTATTGATAACGCCACGTAGCGCTCTGTATGAAAATCACTGGCTGTGCTGTGTGCAGTCTGTGGCTAGTTTGCATTGTAGTCTGCCATTGCTAGTGTTGGGCAGCTGGATGTTAACAGCGCGTAGCGTTGCGCAGTTGGAGGTGAGCCGCCAGCAGTGGTGGATGTGGGGAGAGAAATGGGGGACTTTTGAAATATGTAAGACTGGATGTCATGAACTGTTATGTATATTATGATTTTTCAACACTGTTAAGGTAAATACATTGTTTGTTCTCTATTAAAATCTTTCGTTTGCTAACTATGCCTATCAGTAGTTAGTGCCTTCCGTAGTTTGAATCTTTTATTTAGCTGGCACTAGTGGCGCTCGCTGTATTGCAGTAGCTTGAGTAACGAAGATTTTTGTGAGATAAGTGATTTGTGAAAGGTATAGTTTAATGTTAGTCAGGGCCATTCTTGTGTAGGGATTATTGAAAGTCAGACTGCATTGCGCTAAAAATATTGTGTGTCAGTATAAGCACAGTCATGTATAGTTGTTCTAAGGGGACGTTTCATATGTCGACCCTTAGCCGAGGATACCACACTGGAATCTTCTGATTTTTTCTTGTAGTTTGTGTAATTAGTGTAGCTTTTGTTTATTGCTAGTGCGTAATTATAGAGAGAATTTCCTTTGTAGTTGTAGTTTTTCATTGTTGTACACAGTTGTGGCATGCATGTAGATTTGCACCAAGTATTTCGCAGCTGCGCTTGCAATTAACTAGATATTATTTTCAATGCTATGCTAATGTGTTTTGTTATTTTGCTCTTCAAATTGTGCTTTTCTGTGTTGTCGTGTGAACTATTGTGACAATAATGGGGTGTGAAAAACGTAATACTAGGCTTCAAAGTAAACTGAGAAATGACAGTGAAGACGAAAGCAGTGTGTTAGCGCCGCAGAGTAATGAATTAACTAATGTTCAAAGTAGTAACTTGGTAATTGTGCATAGGAAACTGGAGCGGGCTGCAAATGATGGTGTAGGCAGTGAAACAATTAGTGAACAGGGAAGCATTATCGATCGATCGGTCGGCAATAGCTCGCGTCAGGAATCCGAAATGACAGAACACAATATTGTAAATACTGTAGACTCAGGTTTTGGGTCCTCACCGTTTTCTCAAATGAGTCAAGACACATTTTCTGCTTGTTAAAAAGTGAATGTTGCCGGTGAAAATGCACTGCCAAAAAGCATAGAGAAACACATTCCAGACACTAATACATTATTATTGCAATTAATGCAACAAATGTAACAAAATCAGAGACAAACACAGCAAAAGCTTCAAAAGTTGGACACAATGGAACAACACCAGAGACAAACACAGCAACAGTTAGACACAATGGAACAAAATCTTCGGAAGTTAGACACCACACTTGAACAAACACGTGAAGATTTAACTACTGAGTAACATAACATTGAATCGAAATGTCAAAAAGTCTGTAATGACGTAAAAACACAAATTTGTGAGCATTTCCATCCTATTTTTTCGCGTCATGAAAATGCATTACAGAATCACGATGCAGCCATAAAAGAACTGCAATCACGACACCTTGCATGCTAAAATTGACTCAGTTGCATCTACCGATTCGGTTACACAACTTGCAAAAACTCAGGAAAACTTAAAGGACACAGTAGATACGATTTCAACACAAATGGACACTCTGAAGCTTGGTTCAGAAAAACACACAGAGGAAATAATTTCACTAACGGATAAAGTAGCCGAACTTTCAGATCAGTTCACTAACTTATCTACAAAGGTAGATGATGATCTGAATGACACAAGACCTGTAGCCTTCACGGACACTGAAGAGTATGAACAAATTAGAAAATTCAAACAAAATCAAAATCAAATCAATACACAGTACAAAAGAGAAATCCGGGAAGTACAAGATCAGTTTGCACAAGTAGTACAAGAATTACGTATTTCAGAGGACACTCGCGCTCCAGTACGGGAAGAGGAACATAAAAATACAGAGCAACCACAAAATCATAACGCAGGACACTTCGGAAATTATGAAGGAAATTGGCAAGGCGCATTGAATTTTGAGATGGAACCGCTGAAACGAAGTAACCATGAGCGATGTGCGACTCGCCGACACGATGATTTTGACTATAAGCTGTTCATTACTACACGTAAATTCAAAATATTTAAGAATTCTGGCAACGACATTCATCCACGAGCATGGCTTCATCAATTCTCTCATTGTTTTCCTCCCAACTGGTCATTAGAGCACAGATTAGAATTTATGTGTGGCTACTTAGAGAATGAACCAGCTGTAAGAATGCGATCGGTCATTCACGATTGCCACAGTGAAGGAGAATTTTATCATGCCTTCTTCTCAGCATATTGGTCTCAAGCTACACAAGACCGAGTAAAACATAGCATCATAATGATGAAACATTTCGAACAATCTGAATTTTCCAGTCTTGTGAAATATTTTGAAGACATGTTGCACAAGAATCAGTACCTGTCAAACCCATACAGCCCCTCAGAACTCATCCGCATTTGCTTAATCAAATTACCTGAACATTTGCGACATATGATTTTGGCAGGACGTTGCAAAGAAGACGTTGAAGCTTTTCAGGGACTCTTACAAGAACTGGAAATTGACACTGACAATCGCGAAACGCGAAAACAGGAGTACAACAATTACAGGTCACATCCGTCGCAATTCCGCGATGAAAGAAATAATAACTGGACACGACAAAGCCATTCTCACAACACAAATCGTGACCAAAACAGACACCACCCGTATGATAACCGTTGGCAGAGTAATAATAGTTACAGAGAAAGATCGCATTTCCTTAGTAATGAATATGACAGAGATTACCATGGAAACAGACAATATGGGAACAAAAACAATTATTATGAAGGGAGGCAGAATAACGTCAGACGCGACAGTTCAACGTGCAGTTACGATTCCGGGAGAAATTCTCCACCACATGACCGACAAACAAGAATCTATGTAAACTACCAACAAAACGACATACCTGAATTCCATCAGAACTGGCGGGATTCAAACAGAGCAAGGCACTCTCGACAAGGTGAATTTGTAGAAGTTAGGTCTCCTAATCCCAATAACGACGCACGCCAACAAAGAGACAGACAATGACTCGCACCGCAGGCAGCTACGTGCGCCGGCTGGCTCAGGGAAAAATTACATAGACGCTAACCTTGAGAAAAATTTTAGCATCTTTACCGATCTACCATATACCACATGATAATTCCACTGAAGCTGAAACTCTGCGTACCAGGAAGAGTAAAAGTTTACACCACATTTCACATGTAAAACCTTTTATTGAAAGATAATCTGCTTTTTAACTTTGTCTTTGCCATAAAACTTTTCACTTCAAATTTCTAGTATGCATTGTCAGACTTAGAAACTGTTACCATGCAACAATGTTTGAAGTTAAATATCCAGTCAACTACCAAGAAAACTTATTTAAACAAAAATTACGAATGCATTGTTATTGTGAACAGACGACACAGTATTATTGTGTGTGTACATTCTTGCTTGTTAGTTGCACGATTACGTAACGACTACAAGGCTCACATACTTAGAACATTTACCAGTACTGCTAATGAGATTTTAATGCAACATTTTGGTTTACTTGAAAATACATTCTGGATTTAAAGTACTTTCTGTGAGATACTAGATGACACAGTGGTTAGTTTATGTGACAGCTACACGGTTTTATCACGACGCTACTAATGAGTGATAATTTACAATGATGCTTTTGCGGTGTACCTGTTTTATATCTGCACAGTTTTCTGAATTATTCTGGAAAGTAAAACATGTTTTAGTAGTAACTTCTGTGGTATAGCTACAATGAGACAGCCTTTTCCGTGGCACAACAATACGTTACACCACAGTACTTTCTTCATCACGGCAATAAGCGTAATAACTACGATACCTATACGCAAAGCATTTCACTTTTGTTTATCAGCGGTAAGTACATTGACTTTTGCGGAACTTAGCTTTCGGAGGACGATAACTACGACACTTCCACAGAGATTATCTTACAACAAGACGCACATTTAGTGCTACAGGACACGTATTTGAGTGATTAATTTTGTACTTAACTCATTTATTTTTAAAGATATTTGAATAACAATGATACAAAGGTTTTCCGTGGTACATTTCATTCCATTGCTGTAATCTGTAACACCTGAGGGTATAATTACATTAATCCTCAGGGGGGTACACGAGTACTTTGTGTACCATGTGTTTCGCAAGCACAAGGAGCCCTAGCAACTATGGTATCTGCTTATACAACTTTACACATCGGTACCATATTCCTCTAACACAGAATTACATAGCTATCTGATTATTTAACAGAGAAACAAATATTTTTTCTACTACGTCAGTGACAGATATTTACGCAATTACACAGTTGGATAACTTCACACTTATGAAAATGTATTTTGTCTGTACTTTGTGAACTGTTCATATTTTTTCGGAACCATTGTGATACTATGAGAGCTTTTAATGATGAATTTGGTATGGGATCATGATTTTTAAAGTAAGTTTGAGGTAGATGACACTATTTAAATGAGCGGAGAAATTTTTTTTAGGTTTTGAAATTATTGGAGGAAGCCACGACGATTTTGAGATTTGGCTGAGGGTTTATGATGTTATGGTGACGATGTGTATTACGCTGTTGCGCTATGTTTATGGTCAATAAGCTGATGCTATATGAGGAATTTGATTATGCTATGTATTTATTATGATGAAATATTGAAGAAGTGTCGATGAATATTGATATGTGTAACAAGGTAAGGAATAATGAGTAGTGGTTAGGGACTCTGATTTGTGGAAAAGGATGTTGGAAACCAAGAATCGTACTTTAAGAATTATGAAATGTGTGTACGTGCATGAATGTATTACATTGCTGTCGAAAATATTTTGGACACTGTTACATTTATAGGATTTTATTTTCTACACATTTTTAACGCAAATTCTCAACCTGTGAAAATATTTTTATATGAGACTGTCACTGTAGCGCAAACTGCTGTCGTAAATATTTCGGTAAGGAAGCTAAGTGACCCAGGTGGCGCCCAGGTGTGCCAGTCGCCTGGATAAAAAGCCATTAGTGTGTGCCTTTCAGAGGCACAGGTGGAAAAAAAAGGAGGCCATTATCCTCGCTATTGACATTCCTTTGTAGAAAGCATCGCAAATACGACACGCTCATTACTTGGAAAGATACTTACATCTGCACACCTGATTATGACAAGCGTTTTTCTACGAGAGTTGAGAGAATTTCTACTAACTTATGAAATGTCACATGACTATTGAATTATATTTTTATGCTTTGCTTTTCATAGTTGCTTATTTCATTTGATATCTAGTTTCCAGCTGTGTTGCAGCATTGGTTTTATAAAATAAACTTAAATGCATTTGCTAATGTGAATACTTTCTGTCAACAGATCTATTAAATAATTATTTTATGATCCACATTCTTCGAAAAAGGAGCTCTTGGAATGGAAAGAACAATAAGAAGGGTCTAATAACAGTAACTGCATATATAATTTTCTTTTCAAGTACTTGGTAATTTTTTGTAGAATTAGTTTTTGTGGTGCACCATTTTGATTGCGTAGACATTAACATGTGACTATACATTTCCCTTATCTGCATTGTTGTCTTTAGTGTGCTATTTTTTCTGTTTGAGCTTTGTCATGTTTAGGTATAAGTTATTTCATTTGCTGCTGCTGTTTGCCAGGCATAATGTTACTGAATTTGACATTGTATTATTCTATTAAGCCAGTTTTACTACGGATTTATTTTTCTTGTTTGCTGCACATTGCCTTATATTAGTTATAATATTGCAATTGCTTTGCTAATTTATATACACTGCAGCTTGCTATGACAATTTGAATTTTTTGTCATTGCTGTTTGTGTTAATTGTTTTGTGCTGCTGCATTGCCTCGTCCCTTTGTTTAGCATCTGAGCTCAGTAGATTTAAGTTAGCTGAAGATGGGGTAGGCCATATAAGAGAACAAGTTGCGATGAATGGAAAGAAATGCATTGAGAAGCTATAAGAAAATAGTTTGGCCAAAAAAGTATTTTGAAAGAGGATATGAACCAAAAAAGTAGGGTTTAGGGACAAGAGGTTTAGGTAGAATTTTCTTGGAAATAAATGATGAGGCAAGATAATGGAAAATAAATAATGAGGTAAGAAATATGTGAACATATAAATACAGAAAGCATGCTTGGTTAGAATTTTTTTGGTGGAAACAAATGTTGAAATAAGAGGAACAGTACATGGATTGAAGTTTTGGGGTGGACTGCAGTACCAAATGTCACACTGAAAACAAACCCTGTCCTGTATTTTTGTGTTATTACACTATGTGAATCTGTCTTTTTCCTGTCTTTATGTGTCTAGCCAATAAGAGTTATGTTGTAGAATTTTTCTGATAATATGTTATTTTCTTTGTAAAGATGTTTAGACATTATTTATTCTGTTCTGTTTTAATGCTCATGTGTGACGTTGATGTTTCGAAAGTTATTCTGATCTTTTATGTATGTACTCATGTCATAATTCCTGTAACACTGATGTATATGTTATTTCGATTCTTTTGTAAAGCCTGTACTATAAATGTTATCTGTATTATTTTGTACCTTTGTAGTTGTATTCTTATGTTATAAAATTGTAATTTACACCAGTTCATCATATTATTAACTTGTAAGTTCCATTTCACTGCACACGTTTCTGTTGGTCATAGTATATGGACAATATGTGAGAAGTAGGGACTGTTAGTGTTTGCACATGTGTTAATAATTCAGCAAAGGACTGGATAACAGCATTGCTGGTTCTAAGGACAATTAGATAAAAACTTTGTGAGTGCACAAGTGGTGGTTTATGGACTTGCTATATTCTCCGCAAGACTCTTCGATGGTGATTGTGCACCTGCACAGTCACAATGGATGGCTGCTAGCCATCTGTACAAGGGCTACAGTGGGGCTGCATCTTTGATGGCCCACCAATACCATTATTTCTACAAGGACTACAGTGGGTCTGCATCTTTGATGGCCCACCAATACCATTATTTCTACAAGGACTACATTGGGTCTGCACCTCTGGTGGCCCACCAATACTGTAATCTCTACCAAGACTACAGTGGGTCTGCTCTGTGACGACCTACCTACCAATATTCTTCAAAACTTCGACTGACTCTGTGGTGGGTTTGCTTTGTTGTGGACCATTACCTGTCTGCATGTCAAGAGTCAGCACTGTCTTTCTGTTGGAAGGACAACACTACTTCTTCAAGACTGCATGGAAATCCCCTACTTCCGTGTGCATTTTCTTTTACTGCTCAGACTTAAAAAAAAAACAAAAACAAAAAGAAAAACAAAAAAACCACTGCAATTTTACTGTGATGAATGATCAGGACTGTCTTTATGGACTGTGAGAAAATTTTAGCTTTTGACCAACATTGTATCAATAAGTGCGTGCATTTGATTTCTTTGTTATTGTAATTATGAAAATTTTTTTCAAATCTGTATTGGCCACTGCCCAAAACAATTTGTAAAATTTTTTGTGGGGAGCATGGGGGCTATGTAAGTAGGCTGTTTAGGTTTTCTTATTGATAACGCCACGTAGCGCTCTGTATGAAAATCAGTGGCTGTGCTGTGTGCAGTCTGTGGCTAGTTTTCGTTGTTGCCTGCCATTGTAGTGTTGGGCAGCTGGATGTTAACAGTGCGTAGCGTTGCGCAGTTGGAGGTGAGCCGCCAGCAGTGGTGGATGTGGGGAGAGAAATGGCGGAGTTTTGAAATTTGTAAGACTGGATGTCATGAACTGTTATGTATATTATGATTTTTCAACACTGTTAAGGTAAATACAGTGTTTGTTCTCTATTAAAATCTTTCATTTGCTAACTATGCCTATCAGTAGTTAGTGCCTTCCGTAGTTTGAATCTTTTATTTAGCTGGCAGTAGTGCCACTCGCTGTATTGCAGTAGCTTGAGTAACGAAGATTTTTGTGAGGTAAGTGATTTGTGAAAGGTATAGTTTAATGTTAGTCAGGGCCATTCTTTTGTAGGGATTATTGAAAGTCAGATTGCCTTGCGCTAAAAATATTGTGTGTCAGTATAAGCACAGTCATGTATAATTGTTCTAAGGGGACGTTTCACACTTCCTCTTTCTTTCATTCCTACAGACATCTACAAACTAACAGTTGAAATGTTTAATACTGTGTGGTGAAGTTAAACGTTGCAGTTTATGCGGTTAGCGCCAATTGTGGCAGCTGTTCCCCTCAAACGCCTGCGTCCGCCACAAAGACTAATATTATCATTTAGATTTTTGTTCATTATTTTCAGCAACTGTTTTTTAAGAATGCCGATGTGAGGAAACAACACAATAGTTGCGTTAAAAATTGATTTTAACGCAACTGGTGTGCTATTTCTTCGCCTAGGAAATCTTATTCCATTCACCCCCCCCTCCCCCCCCCACCTGCCCGGAACAATCGCTGCTCGATATTGCCATATCGATATATCGGTGGGAAACAAATTGCCAACACATATATCATTTGGAAAAATACTGATATATTTATTATTTCATACACAGCCCTAGTGCAGAAGCGCGCTTCATTGGTGAACACAATGCGGTGCATTTCAGTGACTGTAGATGCTGCCTGCAGATGGCACCACACTAAACGCATTCGTTGCATTGCTGTGTTAACGGAATGGGACGACAGTTTCCTATTCTGGATTCTAGTGGCCTCGGACCAAAGGTGTGGAATGGCACAAAATATCTACTGAAAGTCCTTGGATGATGACTGGTGCCGATTGGAAGGGCTGAGGATCTGCGTTAGGTGCAGAATACGGCGATTGTCCCATGTGGCAGAATCTTGGCTATAAGTACACCTGTCCTCACGTTCAAATGCAGTCCAGCATCGGACACTGTCATATCCGAATGACCCACAAATCGGCATAAAGCAGGTTTCGAGCGGCTGCACAAATGGACTTCCACTATAAGACCCCTTTCAAACTCTGCCAGGTCCTGATAACGCTGTGTCACACGAGTACGCGGCATCCTCGTGTCTGCTTAAGTATCTGACTGCAAATAATATACTGTTCAAGTGTCAGTTTTGGTCCCTTAAGGGTTCCAATACAGATAAGGGTATTTACACATATAATGAGAACGCCCTTCATTAATTATATAACAGATTAGAGGCTTCTGGAATTTTCTGTGACCTGTCAAAAGCGTCTGAATGTGTGAATCATAGCAATTAAATTAGAAAATTATGATCTCACCAGCAGCTCTCCGAAACATTTCGAGTCTTGTATAACTAACCAGAAACAAAGGGTGTTATTGTGAAATATCAGTGGAGTAAGCGATCAGTCTTCATCTGACTGGGAATTAATTACACGTGGTGTTCCTCAAAGTTCCATCTTGGGTCCATTGCTTCTTTCTGTGCATATTAATGACCTCTCGTCTCTTACATTACCAGATGCTAAGATGTTTTGTTTGCAAATGATAGAAACGTTGCAATAAATAGCAAGTCAAGTACACATTTAGTAATGGCTGCTAATCAAAATTTTATGGACATTAATAAATGGTTTAAAACTAATTACTGTTATTAAACTTTGAAAAGACCCACTACATGCAGTTCAGAACCTGTAAGAAATTTCCTTCCAGCATGTGTATAACATATGAAGACTTGCAGATCGAAAAAGTTGACAGTGCTAAATTTCTGGGATTACAACTCGATAATAAATTCAGTTGAGTAGGGCATATCACAGAATTGCTGAAGCGCCTAAACAAGTCTGTATTTGCA
Organism: Schistocerca piceifrons; assembly: GCF_021461385.2. Lineage (NCBI taxonomy): Eukaryota > Metazoa > Arthropoda > Insecta > Orthoptera > Acrididae > Schistocerca > Schistocerca piceifrons. Next base: position 1,018,614,006 of record NC_060139.1, on the reverse strand, counting down.
GTGCGAATGATGTCAGATGTAGGAGTAAATATAAAAAACTTGCATACTTTTGTTACTTTCATTCACTTATGTATATGGTATCATATTCTGGGGTAGCTCGTCAAACCGAGCAAAAGTTTTTAAAGTGCAATAAGACTCATTTGTGGTGTAAATTCAAGAACATCATTTAGAAACCTGTCAAGGAACTGGTTATTTTAACCACTGCTTCTTAGTATATTTATTCCTTAATGAAATTTGTTGCAACTAATATGTCTCTGCATCCAACCAATAGATCAATACATAGTATCAATACTAGGAATAAGAACAATCTACATAAAGACCTAAAATCACTTACCTTGGTCAAAAAAGGGGTCCAGTATTCAGGGACACACATTTTCAATAATTGCCAGCAAATATTAAAAACTTTCTTTCGGATAAAGCTCAGTTTAAACAGAGTTTGAAAGACATTTTTACAGGCAACTCCTTCTACTCTTGAGAAGAATATCTTGACAGGGACTGTTAGATCAGCTTAATTAAAAATGTCTGTTAGATTTCAATTTTGGCAGCACTTGATCACAGCAAACAAGATTGTATATTTTGTGTGTGATAAATTTATTAAAAGTGCGTAATTATGTTTCATTCTGACTGTGTATTAATTTTATGTATATTAGCAGTTCCAATTTGTTGTAATGTGCCAATGGCCTTGACGTAGTGGTAACACCAGTTCTCATCATATCACCGAAGTTAAGCGCTGTCGTGCTGGGCTAGCACTTGAATGGGTGACCATGCGGTCTGCTGAGCTCTGTTGGCAAGTGGAGTGCACTCAGCCCTTGTGAGGCAAACTGAGGAGCTACTTGATTGAGAAGGAGCGGCTCGGTCTCGAAAACTGACATACGGCCGGGAGAGCTGTGTGCCGAACACGTGCCCCTCCATATCCGCATCCAATGACGTCTGTGGTCTGAGGATGACACGGCAGCCGGTCGGTGCCGTTGAGCCTTCCAAGGCCTATTCGGGAGGATTTTAGTTTTTTTTTAGTTTATTGTAATGTATTCACAGATTTTGATAATCTGCTGACAAATGATAAGGGCAGTGAATATGATATTCAAATGCCTAATATTTTTTATGTTGTACTTTCTGACTTGTTCCACATCTAGGAGAATCATCTCAGTTTTGGGTCTACGAAACGAAAACTGATCCTAATGAATCTAATATAATCTAACACTCTTGTCAACCAGTCTGGGGAACAATTTTTATTCTTGTAGCCATTGCATAAAGCTTTCACACTGTATCACCTATTTTACAAATGCATATAGTGGATGAGTGATACAGTTTTACTTGTAAAACTTCCTCCTTCCATTTTTATTATCCGCGCCTCGGAAGATTATAGGACACGGCGTGGTTGGCCCATGGATGATGATTTTACCATATTGTTTTAGTTTGGTTGTTTTTAATACTGATATGGGCCTACTCGGTTCAGTATCTCATCACTGGTTATCCTATCTGACTATCTTATCTTCACCATTTTTTGCCACACCATATTTGAAAAGCTTTTGTAATCCTCTTGCTTGTACTGCTTATAGTCCATGTTTCTCTCCCTGTAAGGTAATAATCCAGGCAAATACTTTCAGAAGAGGCTTCCTGACATTTAAATTTATGTTTCATGTTAACATATGTCTCCCTTTCAGAAAAGCCTTCCTTGCTATCGCTGGTCCGCAATTTATATCCTCTTTACATATGCTATCATAATTTATTAAGCTGCCCAAAAAGCAAAACTCAGGTACTAAAATTAGTGTCTTATTTTGTAATTCCCTCAGCATCACCTGGTTTATTTCTTTAACACTGTATCACACTTACTTTAATTTTGTTCACATTCATCTTATAAGCTCTTTTCAAGACAGAATCCATTCTATTCAACTGATCTTGCAAATCATTTGCCATCTTTGTCAGAATTACAATGTCACTACGAGAAATAAACTGATGAAGCTGATGAGCCAAAAAATGACACCTGCTTAATAGCTTCTTTTTCCGTCTTTGGAACGAAATACATCACTGATTCTCCGTATCAGGGATCCGACTGTTTGTTGACAGGATTGTGGGGGTATGTGGCATTAGATATTTACGCACAGATCACGCAGTTCGCGTAAATAACGGGCCGCTGATACGCGCACTTGGCGATGGGGCCCGATAGTGACCCAAATGTGTCCCATAGGATTTACATCCGGCGGAGACATCAAAGTGTGTTCACTATAACGCTCTTCAAACCACTGTAGCCCGGTTGTGGCTCCGAGACACGGACAGTTATTGAAAGACGACACCGCCGTCGGGGAAGGCATCAAGCATGAAGGCATGCAGGCGGTCCGCAGCTATCAGCGTGTTTTCGGTTGCTACCACAGTCCGAACCAAGAGCAGGAGAATGCCTGCCATAGCATAATACTGCTCCCAGCAGCCTGCGTCCGTAGCGCACGGCACGTTTCGAATCGCCGTTCACCATGATGACGGCGTTTGCGGAGACGACTGTTGTCTTAGCGTAGCAAAAATGAGCTTCACTCGAAGAGCCCACACGTTTCCATTGATCAACGGGAAATCCCGATGGTGCCGTGCCTGATGATGCCGTTGGGTCAACATGTAAACACCTCGGAGTGGTCTGCAGTGGAACTCCATTTTCAACAGCGTATTATGAAGGGTGTGTTCCGAAACGTGTTTACACTAGCATTGTGCTCTTTCGGCACAGTTGCCACAGATCACCATCTACTTTACAGAACAGACAAGCCTTTGAACTCCATGTTCTGTGAAGAGCTGTGGACGTCGAACCATTTAGCGCCTAGTGATAGTTCCACTGTCCTACCTGTTTCCGTAGATGCTCACGATAGTAGCACGTGAACATTCGACCAGCTTCGCAGTTTTCAAGATACTCGTTCACAGGTTCTGAGTGATAGTAATCTGCCTTTTGTCAAATTCGCTTTTCTCAATGCATTTCCCTACTTGTAGCCTATATGTTGGCTAGGGTGACCCCCGTCCGTGTCTGTTCCGGTTACATGCTTTTGTTACCGCGTCAGTTGGCCGTAACGCCACAACGCGGCATCTAACGCTGCGGTGGGCAGTGATGATAACGTTTTGGCTCATCAGTGTACAGTTAGAGGGAGTACTTAATGGAAAAAAGAGGACATTCCCTGAGATAGACATTATGGTATCTAGGCTCAGGGAACTTGGCACTGGATGTGGTATTAACAGTGAAAGATTGCAGTACTAGACAAAAATATGGGAATATGTGAAGTAGATGCCCGGGTGCGTTGAGCGTAATATGTAAGGCAGCAGTACATGTAAAGGAGTTATGACTTGGGAAATAAAAAAAAAGCAGAAGCAACGAAATAATTGGCGTTGTGGAGCTACTTCAACTACTACGAAATATGGCTGTCTGCTTTAGTACTACGTACGTTCGGGAAGTTGTTTGGCATAGAGCTATAATCTAGCAATAGCATAGCTAGATGAGACACAAGAGGCAAACGACACTTCACGACCTGATCCCAAACGTCTGTACGTCAGAGACTTGCATTCTTACTTAAAATGGCCGTCCCGTGCATAACCTCCTAAATTCTTACAAAGCGTGTCTAATTAAATAGGCCTACCTATACGCAACGAACTTGGCTAATCTTGTAATTTCTTTGCGGCGCACTAGTTTTGTCGTCTATGAGTGATCACTAGTAATCGTAAATGAAACGTGCACATTCACCGCAGAAATAAAATCTATCTACCATATTCAGTCGCACTAACCTGAGTCGGTTGCTCCGCACGGTAGTCGAATTACCAGCCTCAGGGTAACTTCTAGTATCCTTCAGTGGACTGTAAAACTGCTCCCATGTGTGTCACCGGCAAGCGACGCTTTCGCATGCCGTGACATCGCTCTAAAGATCCAAATACGCAAGCAATAAGAGACATGCGCAAGCCACTTTGCATGACACCCACCAATTACGAATCCCGATTACGATCGTTTGATACACCCTCAACTGCCGTTGTGTCGGCTGCGCGTAGCTTTAAATTGTTAATGAGGCGGTTCGAGGAAGCCTAATTAGTTATCTACGCCAGCGAAATTTCTCTGGCTTCTCTTTTGCTGTATCTCTTTGTGGAACTACACCATCAGTTTTAGATGTGTATCGTAACGATCAAAAGCAGCAGCGACGGTGGACATGTTGCACGAATGCGGAACTGCTGAGATGTAATTGTATGAAAAATAAGAGATGAAGCTAGAGGTAAAATACAACATGTACGTTCGGGACATTACCCTCTATAGATTTAACTATCTACGTACCAGTGTATATATCTAGTAGGGAGATTATTTCAGCGTTACTTTCATACCGTATGCAATATCAGAGCTCGTAAGTGACACAGGCCTCACACATGGTCTTCCCATGACTTAGAAAGGACTCAAAAATAGTAATCTAAGCAACAGCATTATCTTAATTGTAGTGACTTATTATTACTACGTAATTATTAACGTCTTACGTAACCTTGTTGACAGTACAAGGTACATTATTGAAGAGCAACTAAAGAAAGGCGCGGTCGTCATTAGCTTTTGATGGTTGTCCCTTCTTTCTGCTGCCCATTCAGCAAGAGCCACCTGACCACTTTTGTTAGTAACTAGAAAATAGACAAAATAGGTTATCTGTGATTTTCTGACTTGTTGATATTCCAGTTCCAGGACTGCAAGATTATTAACTGTTTTTTCATGAACTTAAAAAACACTTAAATGTGCGTTTGAGTAGTAAAGTCTTCATTTTACTTAACAAGATAGTTCCTTGTCGTAATAACAATTTTTCAATTGATTCCATATCTTTCAGGTTCAGATATGGCATTTTAATTCTATTCCTAGAAACACCTCACAACTGTTGGAATTGCAAGGTTATGAAAGTTCCTCAGTTTCACTCAGTGACTCGAAAACTATCTGCAGGTGCTTTTAGTACAAATATGTTGACAATAATGTAGATGATTATGCTAAAATTCCACTTGTCATGCGGTATATCACAAAGGCGGCACACAACTAACATATGAAATTCTTAAAATTTGAGATGCCATTAACTGAAAGTAAAGTTATAGTCCCATAGGATTATACGCTTGCCGAAATTTTTTTATGCCAGAAAAAGTTATTTCCGTTGATAGGTGTCATTTCAGTGTTAATCGATTGTACAATAATGTCATATCTTTGCTCTCGAACTCTGACATGTGGGCGAGCAGCGATGTTGTAAGGTGTGTCCCAGGGTTAGGTTATCATCGTTGGCGTGCGAGTAAGCGCTGTAGCAGACAGTGGTTAGCTGTGTTTAAGTGAGGAAGCAATCGTAATGTTATGTTTCAAATGTAAATTCGCAATTTATCGATGTGTTTAATTAAGACGATTATGTAATGGTAAATGATCTGAGAAGGAGGAAGTGCAATGGAATCTTCTATTTACGTGAAGAGGAATTATAGGGCAATTTTTTTGAAGTCACTCTTTTATTATTGCAGCGCCATTTTTAATCTACCTTCCTCTTACAATTTTTAATTGATCACGGTTTTTTCAAAAGTAGAAATGGAATCACATGTGTTCCGAAAATACTTCGATTTGCAACTAACAGAGAAATCATGGCACCTCTCTAGAGTCTCTGTGAAGATAAAATAATTTGCAACTGTAGTATAGCGACGGGTAAGACAGAGCAGTACTGCAACGCGTTATACAGGTTTTTTTGTTGAATCAGGGCCAACTTATGTTCATTCAGAGACAGTTAAATTTTTTGTGTGTTGTGTATCAGATTTAGTTCTGGGATCTGGGATCAGTTTTGCAAATCTAATTATCGTAGTTCATTATTCAGGCAGTTTATACTGTTCAAAATTCTTGCAGATTATTCACTTTAGCAGTATTAAAGGGCTGCCTTCTCATTAAGACAGGTCAGTTTTCTATTACGATTCGTTATTACTTTTGCACAGCTTTATTACTCAAGACCGAGTACGTCAGTGATATTTATATTTTTTAAAGAGAACTTTCACCGTGATACAAAAACTTTATTACTATAGTCAACCTCTTTGGGATACCAACTGTCAGGAACGAAGACAGTTTCACTGAAACGACTATTGGACACTGTCCGCCTCTCTACAACGATACTGATGACATTACTGGGCACGAACAGCATAAAGCTGTCGGCACATGGACCGCGCATTCGAACGGCAACGTCGAGCGTGCAGAGTTTCTGTCGTCACAGCATAGAAACAACACGTTGAGGAGCCTTTCCGAACGTGCAGAGCAATATCTGGCGTGTCAGATATTCCGAGCTACTGTTTCAACGTCACCAAGTGAGTTGGAAGAACGCCACCTACGTCAAATGCCGCCATCTCTCGTCAGTACAGAGTCGCGAGACGCCATATTGTCTTTCAGCTGAAGCGCATATGCATATACATTGATCAGCCAGAACATTATGACCTAATGGCCGGTATTTCGACATTTGGCAAGGATAACAACGGCGACACGTCTTGGAATGGAAGCAATGAGGCCTTTGTAGGTTGCTGGAGGGAGTTGGCACCGCATATGCAATCACAAGTCACTTGATTGACGTTAATTCTGAGGAGGAGGGCGATGAGCTCTAACGGCACATTCAATCACAGCCCAGATGTGATCGATCGGGCTCAGATCTGACGAGTTGGGGGTCATCAACCTAAACTCGACGCTACGTTCCTTGTGTCAAGGCGTATTGTCGTGTTGAAAAATTCCACTGCGAGCAGGAAACGTGAACGTTATGAAGGAGTATACGTCGTCTGCAACCAGTGTGTGATACTACTCGGCTCTCACAATGTCTTGCACGACCTCCACTGGACCCATGGGTACCCAAGTGAATGTTCCCCGGAGCTTCTCCGTGCTGCAGTACAGATGTCAAGGAGCTGTTCCCTTGGAAGACGACGGTTTTGGGCGCTCCCATTGGCATGATGAAGATGGTATCGGGATTCATCAGATCATGCACCACTCTGCCACTGTGCCAACGTCCAGTGCCGAAGCACCGATGGTCATGTGCCCATTTCAGTCGTACTTGCCGATGTCGTGGAGGGCTAACGTTAGAAGTGTTCGGTGCACTATGAGTTCAGACACACTTGTAATCTGTCCCTCATTAAAGTCTGATTTTAGTTCCACCATCTGATGTTAGTTCCACCACAGTTCGCCACCTGTCCTGTTTTACCAGTCTGCCCCGCCTACGAGGTCCAACATCTGCAACGAAGGATGGCTGCCCAAAACCACGACATCTGGATGTGGTTTAACCTTGGTTTCGCCAGGTGTTGAAAACACTCACTACTGTACTCATCGAACACCTGACTGTCTTGCAGTTTCCGAAACACTCGTCCCGAGCCTTTGGGCCCACACCATCTGCCCTCGGTCGAACCCAGATATGAAACTTCCTGGCAGAATAAAAATTTGTGCCGGACCGAGACTCGAACTCGGGACCTTCGCCTTTCGCGGGCCAGTGCTCTACCAACTGAGCTACCCAAGGGCGACTCACGCCCCGTCCTCACAGCTTTAGCCGGCCAGGGTGGCCGAGGGGTTCTAGGCGCTGCAGTCTGGAACCGCGGTACCGCTACTGTCGCAGGTTCGAATCCTGCCTCGGGCATGGATGTGTGTTATGTCCTTAGGAGGAGGAGGAGATTATTGTTTAACGTCCCGTCGACAACGAGGTCATTAGAGACGGAGCGCAACCTCGGGTGAGGGAAGGATGGGGAAGGAAATCGGCCGTGCCCTTTCAAAGGAACCATCCCGGCATTTGCCTGAAGCGATTTAGGGAAATAACGGAAAACCTAAATCAGGATGGCCGGAGACGGGATTGAACCGTCGTCCTCCCGAATGCGAGTCCAGTGTGCTAACCACTGCGCCACCTCGCTCGGTTATGTCCTCTGGTTAGGTGGGTTTAAGTAGTTCTAAGTACCAGGGGACTGATGACCTTAGAAGTTAAGTCCCATAGTGCTCAGAGCCTCACAGCTTTACTTCTGCCAGTATCTCGTCTCCTACCTTCCAAACTTTACAGAAGCTCTCATGCGAACCTCATAGCAGCGCACACCCCGCTGCACAGTAAAAATTTTATTCTGGAAACATCCCCCAGGCTATGGCTAAGCCATGTCTCCGCAATATCCTTTCTTTCAGGAGGGCTAGTTCTGCTGCGTTCGCAGGAGAGCTTCTGTAAAGTTTGGAAGGTAGGAGACGAGATACTGGCGGAAGTAAAGATGTGAAGATGGGGCGTGAGTTGTGCTTGGGTAGCTCAGTTGGTAGAGCACTTGCCCGCCAAAGGCAAAGGTCCCGAGTTCGAGTCTCGGTCCGGCACACAGTTTTAATCTGCCAGGAAGTTTCATATCAGCGCACACTCCGCTGCAGAGTGAAAATCTCATTCTGCAAACCCAGACGGATGGCGCACCTTGCTGATTCTACACACGGATAGCGCGCTCACTGGTACTACATGCGCCTTACGTGTGTCTTGCAACCATTCCTTGCCAGGTGACGCTGCTATCGTCGGAACGGATTTATGTCGATAGGGCGTCGGTGGTCAGAATGTTCTGGCTGATCATTTGTACCATTTCTAAGCAACAGGAAAGAGAGGATCTCTCACAAACACATCTCTAATTGTTACGCTTAGCTGTAATAAAATAACTGGATAGGTCATATTAACTGTTAAGTAATTATTGTAACTAGTACATGAAGAAAGTTTGGCGTTTCAAGGAAACAGCACATTGAGGATCCATCAAAAACGCATTGATCTTGGTACAGATTATTATTATGAAGTGTCAGTAAATAATATACATACGAGTGAAGCTTTTAGGAGCTGGTAAGACGCAAAATACGGTCGTATATCGTTTGTGGTTGGTGTAGCGTAATGAGACGCAGAATTGTAAAGTAACATTGTTGACTTCCTTGTTCACGTCTCGCTGGGTCCAAATACTTTTATAATAACTTTCGCATTTTCTAATAGGTTTAGTAGAAGCATATTCTATAATACTCGAAATTAAGTGAATACAAGTGCGCTCTCTCTGAGGAGCGAGTTTGTTCGAGTGGCTTTACCTACAAGAGAAGTTCCACAACTTACGGTAAGACGTTTGGCACTTTCTTGTTTCAACTCTTATATGACAATTGTAAAGATTCTGATGCTGAATAAGAACAGTGATCAGGTTAGAATTACCTTAGGGTTTTGCTAAAAGGAGAGAATCATGAAATAGTTTTTACTTTAAGTGTCGAACAATTGGAAATTTGTATCGCATTATTTGCAATGGAACTTTTATAAGCCGATTTCATTATTGACTGGACGTTGTTCTTTCATTTTTGCCTAATAACATGTCCATGGATATCGAAGTTTCTTTCACGTATACCACAGTCACAACAACATGACTAGCATATCGACAAGGGAGGAAGTGTACGTTTAAATAGAGCTAACGTTAGTGAGGTGACTGCCACTTCATGTCATAGCCGGATATGAGTAGCAAAAAAGTCCTAGCAGTGTTAGCACCGTGTCTTGCTATGGCTACCTCGGCCGACTCACCAAAGAGATAAACAACAACAACTGTAGGCGCAACAGGCGGTAAAGACTCACCAGCTAGCCAGACAGGCCTGGAGATTTCGATACGTCCGACAGAGGGCGAACCATCGCGACCTGGAAACGAGTCTCGCTTTCGGCCACCACCCTTCTCGCACACGCTCGCACAAACGCAAACACTACGCGCGGGCTTATTTAAACGAATACGCAGGCCGCTCCAGAGGACATTCGAGGGTTGGAACCCTGAGCCGTGGTGGGTTCTGTGAGGGCGCGCACGCGGTCCAACTGGCGCCACTTCTGCGCGTGTTCCATCGATTCTGGCCCCCATCATATGATCTTTGCTAGGTTATGTGGGACTGCGTGGTAGGGAGTTATGTGGGACTGCGTGGTAGGGAGTGGTGTGAGACATTGGGCTGGAGGGTGTGTCCGAGTAATCGACATCCTGGCGGCCGCTGCGAGTCGAAACAATTGACCGTTGGGCCATGGGGGCTCGTGTTTTGCTAACGGCAATTTTACCGGGCAAGGAGCGGCTCTCGTGAGCTATCTAATCACTCATCTTTTGCCACTATTAACAATACCACTTCTCGTACCTTCCATCCCACTGCATGAGTGCCCCAAGGCTTAATCTTATCTCCTTTATCTCATCTACACTGCTGATGTGTCAAAACCAGTCCACTTACTTCAGTATACCGATAACACCACTCCCCGCCTCCCCCCTTCCCCATACACCTCGCACTCCCTAAATCCCAACGATCCCTCCAAATGCAACTCAATCAGTTTACCTCCTGGTGTAACCAATGACTCCTGAAGATAAGCCCATCCAGAGCCCAGGCAATAACTGTAGGACAAACCACCCATGACTTGTACCTTACTATTTACAACCGTCCTATCCAGTAAACTAGCCCTTGTCTGTCAACTAATATGGACACCTCACCTACTAACCATCCAACAGAAAGCCCACAAAAGACTAAAAGTACTAACAGGCCGAACTTGGGAGTTACATGCCTTCACTATTCTCCATACCTACAAACCCTCCTTTGCCATGTAAATGTTACGTGGACCGCAATCCCACAAATGTTCTGTAAGTCCCTCCAAGTCCTCAAACATCACATGCTCCATCTCACTTCCTGCATCAGTTTATCGTCCCCCATGTAGATCCTCTACCATCTCATCAACTTCCCAACTCTCCTCCTACATTTACATCTACATCTACATAGGCATCCTGAAGCCACTGTACAGTTTATGTCGGAGGGTGCCCTTCACCGCTACTAGTCGTTACCCACATTGAATACCTCCGCATTTCCTATACTATCAGAAAACTGCATTCCAGTAACCTCATTGTCTCTCCTGTGTTCACCAAACATAATATCCTGCAGCACTTTCAAAAACACATCCCTCGGTCCCTACACCTGCACACACTCAGTATCCAATCCTAACAAAGCTTCAGCCAACACGATCTTCCAGACAATGTGATCTATCCTAATATTTATCACTTAAACCAACTTTCTCTTTTCCACCCATCCCACTCCATTATGAAGGCTTTGATCTGTTTTTCCCTCTCCATCCCTCTCCCTTTCCTCTTGCAATCACTATGCTACTGACACAACACACTACCAACTGTATTTCCCCTTATCGAAGTCAACTCCTACCATCTCCATAGTTTTCCTACCTAACAGACCCCTATTTTTAAAATGTATAGTTTTTTAAAACCATCCATCTTCGATTTTTAATTGAAAACAGAAAAACAGCCCTATATTTTGTTTCGAATTACCATTACAAATTTTTTAATTCGCTTGGCTGAAAAGTGGAATATTGTGTCACTGACAACCCTCCCCCCGCCCATATGGGACGAGAGGGATGAAATAACGATGATGGGAAAAAATCGCTGCAGCTAGCTCATCTCGTTTCCCTCAGTTACTGTGTCAGCTGCATCAACGATCGAGATTACGACCTCGCTCTTAATTCTGGGCAAGCATTTTGGTATATACGGTCTGCACTTTGCCAGACTAAGTGGACACTGTTTATCCGAACGGACTTCGACTTCTGTATTGCCCTTGTACACTATGTCATCAAAAGCATCCAGGCGCCGCCAAAAACATACGTTTTTCATCTTAGCTGCATTTATTCATTTATTCATTTTATCGACACGATCTACGCTGAATTAGCGTTGAATCGTCCATATAAATCTGAATATAAATTGTAAATACTTACGTGGTTGCACTGAAAAGTCGGCTGTGGAAGGCACACAAAATCATCACGTATCGGAAAAGTTGTTTCCTAAGCTCGTTTCGGAATCTGTTACATTTTGTATGTTCAGTTTCACTATTAGTCATGTTAGTGTTGACTGTAAAACAATGTATGTTTTTTACTAAGCATGCTGCAAGTCCTATTTGGAATTTGAACAAGACGAACAGTGTGATGTTACGATGTTCTAGCTTTGCATGGTTTTTCTAGTAAACTCAGGGATTGATCCAGACAAAAGGAACGTTTACAGCCCTATGAGGGTTCCAGAAAATGTGCGAAGTAGTGTAGGTTGGTCAATTTGAGATACACTTTTGTCTCGGTTTGAGTGACTAAGGGAAAGGCAGCATGTATATTTACATCTATATCTGTATTCCGCAAGGGGTCTGACGGTGTGCTGCGGAGCGTACTTCTGGTACCACTACTTGTTCCCCCTCCCCCCCTCCCCCCTCCCCCCCCCTCTACCCACCTTCCATATTCGATTTCAGAAAGGCGCTTTGGAATAATGATTACCGGTAAACCTTCGTACTAGCTGTAATTTCTGTAATTTTATCGTTGTGTTTATTCACGAGAAGTATGTAAGAGGAAGTAATAATATTGATAGTGTTGGGACAGCAGCCAGCCACAAATTTACTTTCAGTTCCTTTATTCCTTTTTTTCCTCATGATGTTAAACGTAAATAAATAATGTACTGTTTCACCTATAGAGTCCAAAAAAATGGAACAACTTTGTAATTAATGTAACAGTATCCGCTCAAAAACTCACAAAGTCAACGTCTCTCTGTATTAGTGTAAAAGACGTTTCAGTTGCATAAGTGAATATATGATCTTTTTCCAAACTTGAGACATCTTTAAAATGTTACGATATATCATAGCATCTTTGACACCCACATGTTTGTATGTATTAGAACATGTGGTGGGTAGTATAAATCTTTTCCGTGACAAATGTAAAGTGTTCAGTGAGAAAAATTTACGCGTGCAACGATAAGAATGGAGTGGGAATGTATTCACATCTGTTGGACGAATGTTATGAAAACGAACGCTCCAAACCGACATTTCACGTAAGTCACATCCAATGAAAATCTGTAACACAACAATATGTGTGGCGTGCTTATAATTATGTATTATTTATAATTTAGGACAATTAATCTGTAAAAAAATCACCACATATTGTAAGGAAAGTATGTAAACCATCTGAAGATCAATCATAACGATTCGAAGCCAGTAACGGTACCCTTTGAATAAAGGAACTGAAAGCAAATTTGTGGCTGGTTGCTGTCCCAACACCAGCAACATTTGTCTTCAAATAACAGCCACGGTCTCGAGCCATGTCATCATACGACAAAATTGCATGAATTAATAATATGTTTCGGGCATGGATGTGTGTGATGTCCTTAGGTTAGTTAGGTTTAAGTATTTCTAAGTTCTAGGGGACTGATGACCTCAGAAGTTAAGTCCCATAGTGCTCAGAGCCATTTGAACCATTTAATAATACGTTTTCCGACTCTTTCGGGAAGTACTCTCCCGGAATATCAACAGTAAACCTCTCCGTGATGCACAAAACTTCTGTTGTAGAGCCAGCAACAAGTATTTTTGATCCTCTGTATCACGCTCTCGTGCATTTTCCAACGTGCGACAGCTGCCTGCGTATGCGACACGCCACCTCGATGTGAGACGGACCGCCTGGCCGTGCATGCCCAGTTTGAGTTTGGGGTGCGACACGCGGTCAGTGCGGCTGCTGTTTCAAAGAAGCGTTGCCTATCGAGCGCGCAGGCTCCGAACGATATATTTCGAACGATGAACTATATCGATCGCAAGGCTGTCGTGATGGGAGATACGGAAAATATTTAGTGCGTTGCCAGCGGAACATCGGGTAACGTTTAGCGCTGTGAATACGAAAGAGTGAAGCCGTTGTCTTCTCGAGTCCCGATTCTGTTCGCTGGCGAAACGTAATTCCTGGACTGTGTAGTGTGCTTTCATGCTTGCATTTCTGCTGGGTTATAAGGATTCCTGCCGAATGATGATATCATCCTGGAGACAGCTGCGTCAAACGTCGTAAGAAAGGCGCCAATACTGATACCCCAATTCAGTTGTCGTGTGCGCGATTTTAGGAGAGGACACCGAAAAGGAAAAACACATGGTTTGAAGACCGTCGAAAAGAGCATGTTAGGGGAGAGACTGTATCCCACAAGCGACCGCTTCCGAAACTTAGTTACTGACTAACATTGTTTGCGACTTCTATGGGCCCTGTACAGAAGTCTGCTATGTAGTAGTCACGAAACGTAGTGTTCCTATCGGTGGACAGAACAAGGTATTAGAAATAAACAAATCACATATGTTCAGATAGGGAATCCCGGTAGCGCTTTATACTTCGAGTATATTCGAGGGGCAACAAAAGTACTTTATCTTGTCAGGCACCAAAGTTGTAATAGACGGCCTTAAGTCCTACAACACCTCGAAGAAAGAAGGACTCCAGCCTGAATTTTAAAATCATTGCCTGGAATTTGTCTCTTCGGGTGATGCCTCAGACCACACTCAGAATACAGAGCGTATGCGAAAATCTGTCAAATCGTCGATTAAAAGCGGGGCCGACCGGGAGACAGGGACGAACTGTACCTCTTCCAGTACCTGTACATTCACAATTTACAGTTGCGTGGGAAAATTCAACTGCATGAGACTAGCTTACTGGTCGTCAGGTGACATATATAGGCTATACCCGGGTTGTGGGAAACAAGGATTGATTCCGGCAGCGTGAACAACTCGGAGAGTAGTACGTGAAGAAAACGTAGGTGACGAATAAAGTAAGTGAAATTACTCGTTTCCTGTACAATTAACGTCAATTTAGTACACGTTAGTCTTTTGTCGTCGCTCTAGTCACAATAAACAGTATTCATATTTGCCACCCCAAATATCGCTCGGTCAATCATTAGAGAGGCAATGCCTCTTGGACATGTTTCACAGAATTATCGGAGTTGGAAAACTGCAATTTGGTAGTGAATTCCTTTGTTTTTCTTCCAAAAAATTTTGTCTACAAGAAACTGACAAGTAGATGGAAGAAAGTTTGGGGACAAATGCGGATAGTAGTTCTTCCACAATTCCAGTGACATATTCCGTAGAGATTCGCAATGGAAAATAGTAGAGATGGATAAGATTCTCCTGTTCCCAAGAATCTGAAAAAAATTAGTGAAACTACACTACTTTTATTTTTAATATACGGATATTTCATGCCATTTTATGTGAAATATTCAAGAATGTATGGAGAAACATTAGGGATTCATTTCGGAGAGACAAAAGAAAAAAAAGATTAAATGCCTCAGCGAAACCAATGAAATGGGTTCTCTGTGATCAATTAGCTTTCCTGGAGACAGTTCAACACGGAAGGCAATACGTAAATTGGTTGCTTTTAAAGTTAGTTATTTCATTTACCAATAGTTATCGCTTCTTTGCCTTGGGGAATAATAAATTTAGCCTATTACAGATAATATAACGAACTACCTTTAAACGAATCCGTGACGAAACACATCACTGTTTTTTTGATCTTATCTATCTCTTCTATTAATGCAGCCTTGTAACGGTTCCAGACTGATGGCCGATACTCAAGAATCGGTCGAACAAGTGTCATATCAGCCACTTCTTTCGTATATGAATAACACCTCCTTAAGATTCTTCCGATGAGCCTCATCCTGGCATCTGATTTTTCTACAATTTGTTGTATGTGGTCGATCCGCTTCAGATCGCTTTGGATGGTTACTTCTAGGTATTTTCAGGTAAGTGAGTGCTCAGTGATTTGTTACTAAAAGTGTAAATGTTGAGGACTGGCTTACTTCCTCAATTACTGGCAAGACGTTGAATTTATTTCCGTCCATGTTCTACTGCCAGTAGCTTTACGAATCATCAATCCTCTGCAGGCACTACTGCTATACTACCTGCTTAAAAACAACGGCATCGCCTATCAACAGCCCCACGGAGCCTCCAATATTATCCACCAAATCATATATATATGTTGGAACTTAAATATTGGCAACACTGCTGTGGAGACACTATGAAATGGAATCTGCTATTGTCGCTGACAGCACACGTTATTGACATAACTAATTTACCTCCAAGCAAATGGACTTGCCCGTCCCACGTCACTGGCGTGGGCACAATCGAGGGAGACAGTCACTTGTGAGCGAGCGGTCTAACGTAATGGTGTCACTATGTTTTCGAAACAGGAACAACGGATTTGGATCAAGACTGAATGTGCCAGAGGTCGTACAGCACGACAGTGTCATCAAGGTCTTCAAGAGGCGTGCGGGGAGTCGGCGTTGCAGTACTGAACAGTGGCACATTGGGTAAAAGCCTTCAAGGAAGGTCGGCAAACTGTGGCAAACATGCATCGGGTTGGTCGTCATAGTGTCTCTGAAGAAGAAGTGCATGTTGCTGCCGGGTTAGTGGACAGTGATCGACGCCATACGATTCGTGAGCCCGCCCACGAAACCGGATTAACGCATACGACTGTGCTTCGCGTCCTGCAGGAACGCCTGGGTACACGAAAAACTGCATCACCATGGGTTCCGCATGACTTGACGGAGAAGCAGAAATGGATGCGTTACGACGCTGCTCAGACGCACTTGGAGCGCTATGAATGCAAAGGTGAGGCTTTCATACGCCATATCATAACACTGCATGAGGCATGGGCCACATCGTACTAGCCAAACCTGAGAGGCCATTCCTACGAATGGCGTCATTGTGGGTCCGACGCGAAAGTTGAATGTGCGTCAGAGCCCCAGTATGGTGAAATTTATTATGATTCTTGTGTACGACTGTGATGGTGTTATCCTAACGCATTGCGTTCCTCCACGGCAGACCGTCAGTGCACAGTCTTACTGTTCGTTTTAGGAGCATCACCTGCAACCAGCTTTTAGAAAGAAACGGCGAAAGTTTCTGCTCAACCCACCCATCATTTTGCACGACAATATGCGGGTGCATACAGCGCAAGCTGTGGCTGCTCTGTGCAGTCGATCGGACTGCTAAGTACTGTACCATCCACCATACTCCCAAGACTTTAGTCCTTGCGACTTTTATTTGATTCCGAAGATGAAGGAGCCACTTCGTGGCATTCGCTTCAGAACTGTTCCAGAGCTTCGACAGGCAGTAGACGGCTGCATTCGCACCATCAACAGAATAGGCTCTGCTAACGGTATACTACGCCTTCCAAATTGCTGGCAACGGGTTCTACACAACGCTGGCGACTACTTTGAAGGACAATAAGAGGTGCAAAAATGTAAATCTTTTGCATCGATTGTGAACAAGTAGTTGCCACTATTTAAGTTCCAACCCTCTTATGTGCTGACAGCATCAATGGTGCTAGCCCACTCCACCAGGTGCTCTGGAAATTATTTTGACATCGGTCGATTTTATTATGTTAACACCGATGTGTTGAGTTCCGTCTGGAAGAAATTCCTGAATGCAAATGGTTCAAATGGCTCTGAGCACTATGAGACCTAACATTTGAGGTCATTAGTCCCCTAGAACTTATAACTACTTAAACCTAACTAACCTAAGGACAGCACACACATCCATGCTCAGGGCAGGATTCGAACCTGCGACCGTAGCAGTCACGCGGTTGGGGACTGAAGCGCCTAGAACCGCTCGGCCACCGTGGCCGGCTCCTGAATGCATTCACAACTTTGGTCTCATACTTGGTAAGCTCGCACAGGGGTTGGACCAAAATACGGAAACACCTAAAAACAGAAAACATTACCATGCCGAATTCGGTGTAGCAAACCCACTGGCATTCAAAACTGCTTCTAATCGTCGAGGAATGGATAAATACAGGTCCTGTATGGTTTTAAAGAGAATCTTATACCATCCTTTTCGCAAAATAATGGCAAGTTCAGATAACGATTTTGGAGGTGGATACCGATCACGCACCGTTCTCTTGGAAGTATACTACCAAGACTCAATAACAATTATATTTTGTGACAGTTATGGCCAGCGGAGATGCGGCGTTTCATCATCGTGCTCAGAAACTGGTCCTGGACAGTATGAGTTACTGAAGAGGAGCCTTGGGACACAGCATTGCCATAGAGGAACAGTCAACAAACATTGTAGCCTCAGATGGACCTGAGAGCCAAAATGGTCCCTTAATGATTGATATTAGTGCGACCTTGCAGAGTAACTATGGGATCCAAGGAATACCACGATACGTTTGCTCAGATCATCACCGAACCCCTCACCATATTTCACTTTTGGTCGTAAACTCAGCCAGAAGTTGAAAACTGTGAGAAACAATACTCAGCCGAGCAAATGACTTTCTGCCATTGCTCCATAGCTCAAATTTTTCCGTTTCAGCGTTACATTTTCTTGCTACGGGCATTTGCATCATTAACGAGTGGTCTTGGAATTTCAGCTCACCACGAAATTCCCTGCTTATGCAGCTCCATTGGTGTCGTGTTAGTGGTGGCAGGGTTACCGGGTGCGACACTGAGCTCTTCAGTGACTTTTGCAGCAGTCGTCCGCTTTTTCTTAGCAATCCTTTTCTACGGTCGTCTGTCCCGATCACTCACCGCACACGTCCGTCCGCCTTGTGACTTAGCGGATGACGTTTATCTGCTTCCCCTGAATGTGGCATAAATCTTCGATACAGTGCATCTTGACACACCAAACACTTTGCTCCCTTGCTTACGGAATCACCCACCATACGAGCACTAACAATTTGCACACTTTAGAATTCACTTGGCTCCGATAATTGAGTCAGAACTAGACAGATCCCTGTTCTCAACACGAACTAAATGTACAGGTGCCGTCCATGGTCAAATGCAATAACACAACCTGCGGGGTACGGTAACATCTGCATTTACGTTCAAGCTTGCATTTCTCGTGGTGTTCCCTTATTTTTGTTTACTAAATAACAGAGCGGGACTGTAACAAGTGCTTTCCTGAAACCAAGGATCACAGTATCAACCAGGGCGCCAATGTATACTGCGCCTTATGAAGAAACAGAGCGAAAGTTTTGCCGGTGCAGGATTTTGTGCACGAACTGACCTCTATTGTATTCCATAAATGTTCTATTGGATTACCAATGGGATTCATGTGGTGCGATCTGGGTGGGCAAATCATTTGCTCGAGTTGTCCAGAGCTTTCTTCAAACGAGTCGCTCATAGAGCAATCCACTGGCTCTCAGACTTAACTAATGAAGGATAACAATTACTGCCAATATTACTCAGATACGTATAGAAGCATAGCTGATTTACAGAAAGTTGGCCAGCATTAGCGTAAGGCTGAGATGCTACATTCAGAAAATATCACACGTAAGGTAAGGCAACATTATAAATTACAAAATGATGTTTCATTTTACAGGCTGTGGCTAAGCATGTCTCCACAATATCATTTCTTTCAGGAGTGCTAGTTCTGCAAGGTTCGCAGGAGAGCTTCTGTAAAGTTTGGAAGGTAGGAGACGAGATACTGGCAGAAGTAAAGCTGTGAGTAGCGGCTGTGAGTCGTGCTTCAGTAGCTCAGATGGTAGAGCACTAGCCTGCGAGAGGCAAAGGTCCCAAGTTCGAGTCTCGGTCGTGCACACAGTTTTAATCTGCCAGGAAGTTTCATGCTTACATTTGCCAGTACTCGCAAGACGTCCGTCTACACACAACCAAGACAAGAGAAGAAGTGAAGACGACTAAAAAATTAACAAAAGAGCGTATCTTGTCGTCTCTTTAGATCATTTTGTTATAGATCTTTGCACTCGAAGCTTACACAGAGAAATTAGTATTTTGCGGGTACATTATAAAAAAAAATCTGTATCATTCAAGTTTTAAATGTCTCTTCTTTATAAATACTCTTTTTTAAGTGTTTTATTATTACCTCACTAGGGACGCTATATTGCTCTCCGAAATGTTTATGTCATAAAAAATGTTCGTGTTCTTTGACATAAATATTTCCTATTTCATGTCCACAGTGTACACACGCAGATTTTTCTTTCACAGTCTACATATGTCACATCGTATGTTTAAACCGTTGTAATTACTGAGGTTTGTTGCACACAAAGTGTAATACAGATGAAATTAATTACATAACAATATAATATACAATTGGTTACCTATACAGTCATGCACAAAAGGACATAGAGTACAATTAGTTTCATTTTGGCTGCTTCTTTTTAGGGTTGCAACTTTTGCAGTGTTCAACGTTATACAATCACTAGTCTGTAATACTTGAAGTCCCAGGGGTGTCAAGTGTTCGCTCCCCATTTGGCGCGGCCGGAGGGAAACCCTGTGGAAAACGTCGGCGGAGCGACAGACTAACTGCTTTGGCTACTTTCACTTAATCGTTTCTGGGATGTCATTGGAGAACAGGATGTGCATACATTACAAATAATTTTTTGTTGCACTATGCAAAAAATGAGGTAATTATAACAATATATCGCCGTTATTGAATACGGTGTCGTTGATTGTCTACGCCGCCACGTTTAGCTCGCGACGGCGCCGGGTGGTGTGTTCGGTGCTCGGCGTATGCGGCGGCTGCGGAGAGGTCAACGCCCGCTCGACGCCAGCGTGTGTCTCGCCGTCGTGGAACGTCAGAATCAGCTGATCGGCTGCACGGTTGGCGATGCGCTTCTGTCTCGGCCGGGCGTGGCGGAGTGGGATGATATCCGCCCCCCGCGCTTGTTGGCAGGAGTCAGCTCTGCTACGCATCTCCGACGTAGTACATGAAACATACACACGATCAGCGTAATATTTGTTTCTCGCTGCAGATGGTTACGCTAGTGGGAAAGAAGCATTTATTAGTGCGGCAGTTGTTGTTAAGTTTTCGCCAGTTTCCGAGTGTCAAGCCAGCACTGTCTTGCAGAATATATGACATGGATCTTCTCCCGTGAATGCAGTTTTGATGCGATACTGTTTCCATTATACGTCAGTTTTTGTCTTGACAAAATTATTTATGTTTTCGCCATACTCGCAGGCACTGGTGAGTGTCCCAATACGAGCTTAGCACAAACATTCGCCGTTTCTGCGGTCGCTGTTTTGCAACAGTCCACGCATCGCATTCCAGTCTCGCATTGTTGTACTCACTGAAATTACAGTCTGTCCCAAAAATATTGACTGTGGGTTCACTTCACGTTAACAATTCACATTTATAAGTAAATTCACAGTTTTTCGTGCTTAATATTGGCGTTTGGCGTCCTTACCGCTGTTGAACGTTCAATACTAGCACTTCACTGTCCGTATCACAGTTTCTCCTTCACAGTTTTTCACGCTGCTTAAAGTAACTGTTTCGATTACTTCACAAACACTAATGTATTTCATTCAGTCTGAACTGGATTGTGGCTCGTGCTGGATTTTACCAGTCTCTCGCACTAATTATCTCTTTTCATTTTCCATTTAGAGTCGTACTTGCCTTCAGATTTTTTGACTATACAATTGTATTCCCGTCTCATCTGAGGTAAGTCGCCATGTCATGTCTGCCCACTCATTGCGTACTTGCCCTCCAGAGCCAGACTCGACTTTACAAAACCTTGCCTCTCGCATTATTGCACACATTTTATAATCTAGGCCTAGCGTGTAAGCTCCTAGATTAGTGTTAGATTTGTCACTTTTGTTTACACAATAAATTCGTGGAAATCTCTGCCGTAGCAGATGGCAATATATTTTAACAGTGCTTAGCGGTAGTCGCGTTTACTGATTTCCTTTGTACCTTGTACACAACACATGAGGTACCTTGGGTGATGTACACCCTGCACTCATGTTGTCTAGTAAATTATGATTCAGAATATTTCAGGATCGGTATGGACATAGATACATGGAACAACATATACACTATAATATTGAATTTTCATTAGTTTCATTACTACTACAGTTCAAAAATATTCATGACACACTAATGAAAAATTCTTTCATCATTACATGCTGTTGAATTTTTGTTATAAAATATTTTTAAAGCATTTAAAAAAAATGAAATTTGTAAAATATTCTTAAACCTACGTTAATTTTCTTTCTTTTAAAATGCGATTGCTTAAAAATACTGTTATTCCTTAACATCTACAAAATTGAATCCCACTAATCTTGTGTGCCTCATTGTCTTTACCTGTTACACTAAAATCTGAACATTTACAAACAGAAAAAAATACGAACTTAACCTATTATTCACATATGTAAATGTTGCTCTACTGAGCGAACTTCTTTAAGTCTTTGTATGGATAGAGTCCTTTAATCTCTTCCGATTCTACGTCACCCAACAAATAGCTACATCCCTGTGGTATGTCTATGACTTTTTAGGGCCCGGCATACACCGGTTGCCACTTCTTATTCTTTTTCGCTAAGGGAGATGACTTGGGATGAGTCCTTATTAGCACCAAGTCACCTGGTTGATACACTGTTATCCTCTTTATCTTCTTGTCATGCTTCTCCTTTCGGCGCTTCGCGCACCTCGTTAAATTATTTAAAGTCTCAGTTATAATTTGTTCGTGAGGTACAAAAAAATGGTTCAAATAGCTCTGAGCACTATGGGACTTAACATCTGTGGTCATCAGTCCCCTAGAACTTTGAACTACTTAAACCTAACTAACCTAAGGACAACACACACATCCATGCGCCAGGCAGGATTCGAACCTGCGACCGTAGCGGTCACGCGGTTCCAGACTGTAGCGCCTAGAACCGCACGGCCACACCGGCCGGCCGTGAGGTACAACTTGTCGCGGTGCAGTCGGTAATAGTGACAGCCAGCTGTCGGTTTCATTCTTTCCAAACATGACTTCTAGTGGAGTACAACCGATGGCTGAATGTGGCAATCTATTGTGGTGAGCCTCAAAAGTCGAAACGTATTCTGCTCACTTGGTGTGGCGATTCGGAATGTAAGTTCTCATGAACCTGTTCAACTCTTTAACGGTACGCTCTACAAGACTGCTGTCCGGGTGAAATCGAGCTACAAAAATGTGTTTAATACCTTGCTCTTGTAGAAACATTTTCGATTTGAGACCAGTAAAATAGGTGGCATTATCAGATAATATGATCTGTGGTTTGCCAACATTAACAAAATAATCTGTTCGTAATTTCTGAATGAGGGGTGTAGCCGTTGAAGCTTTTACAGGATACAATTTTATAAATTTGGAAAAGGCATCATATACAGCAAATATATATTTCACACCACCTCTGCCAGTGGGTATTGGCCCTAGAACGTCAACAGAAGCCAGTCGTAATGGTTTGTTAGGAACAACAGGGTGCAATTCACTTACAGTGGGCAGATTTGTAGGTTTCGTCCTTTGACAAACTACACATGTCCGTACAACATTCTGAATTATTCTTTTCATATTCTTAAAATGACATTGTCTTGCGAGAAGTGCTCTACATTTTCAATGCCCACGTGACCCCACGAAAGGTTCACGTGCCAGATTAAATCACTGATACATACTTCCGGTACACAGATACACCACAAGTCCTTGTTAACATCCTTCCGGTAATATAATACCCTATTTTGCACAGAATAATGGCTACCTATCTGATTTCAACCCGAAGCTAGGAGTTCTTGTTTGAGTTTTCCCAAGGCGGGATCTTCGTCCTGTAAACTAGGCAGTTGCTTGCACGCCTGCAGGAACGTTTTTCGACAAGTAGGGTCTTTCATAACTAAAATTTTGTACTCTGTTGCCTGTTCTAGTACTGTTGTTAGCTCAGGCAGACCTTGCGGCAACCGTGACAAAACATTAGGTACTATGTTGTCACAACCTTTTATATTCCTGCAGAGCAAGCACCCACCTAGGCAACCTGTCGTGCATTAACTTGCATGTCAGCAAAAAACTTAAGGCCTGATGATCACAGAAAATTTTTACATTTTTTCCGTACACATAGTATGTGAACTTTTTCATGGCCCATACTACTGCTAGTGTTTCGAGTTCGGTGACCGTATATGATCGTTCACAACTTGATAAGACTCGGCTTGCGAAATCGATTATTCTTACGTTCTTGTCTCCACCTTCCTCACCGATTTGGAATAAACAAGCGCCTAGTCCGACAGTGGAAGCGTCTGTAGCAAGGCAAAATTCCTTTGACATGTCAGGATGCGACAGTAGATTAGCATTTAGAAGGGCTTGTCGTATTTGCTCAAATGACTGCTGGCACAGTTCATTCCATATCCAGGGTGTATTCCTTCTCAACAAGTTTAACAGGGTATTATCATTTAAAAGCTGGTCAGGTATGAATCGTCTGAAAAAGACACTAGGCCCAGAAATGCTTTTAACTGTTTCTTGGTTCTAGGAGGAGGGAAGTTCTCAATTGGTGCCACTTTCTTCGGATCGGGCACAATACCTGTAGGTGATATTACATGACCAAGAAATTTTATTCTCTCCCTGCCAAATTTGGATTTTGCGAGGTTTGCTGTTACGCCTACCTCAGAAAATCTTTTTAGTACGCATCTCAGCGTGTCCATGTGGCTTTCCCAATCGGGAGTAGCTATTAATAAGTCATCGACATACGACGTTACTCGGTCCAACAAATCCGGTCCTAATACTTTATCGAGCGCTGCAATGAAGACACCTGCACTAACATTTAATCCAAATGGTAAAACTTTAAATTGGTAACTTCTGCCGGCAAACACAAAGGCAGTTTACTTTCTTGATGATTCAGTTAGTGGGATTTGCCAATACAACGAACGCATATCGACAGAGGTCAGATATTTAACTCCATAAAACTTCTGTATCAGTTCATTCAGGTTTTCTGGTAGCGTTCTGACAGGTACAATTATTTTGTTAATGTTGCGCGCATCAAGCACGAGACGTATACTGCCGTCCGCTTTCGCTACTGCCACGAGGGGACTGCTGTACGGAGATAGAGGTGGTTCAATTATCCCCCAATCAAGCATTTTTCTTATTTACTTCGTAACTGCCTCCTTCTTTGACCACGGGATGGTGTAGTTTGCGTGACAGAAGGTATCGTGAGGTACCACTTCGATGTTATAGGTATAGCCCTCGATAACACCGGGTTTTTCCGAAAACACATTTTCATAATCTGTAAGTAGCTGAGTCAATTCGTTTTGTTGTGCTTCAGTCAAATGTTCCGACTCCCTGACTTTCATGGCTATCAGTTTCCTTTTTCCCTCTCTGTCATCAGTAATAAACTCTTTATAACGTGCTTGTCTTGTACTTAGCTCAGAATATAAATTCATTACCTGTATTCCTTCGAATCTAGACTGAAAGCTCCAGCAATATTTACCGTGCACTTCCCGTGACCTCAACAATGGCAAAATTACACGTCTACCCTGATTTTACAAGGCTTACTTCCCCGCACAAGAGGTCGATTTTTGCGTCCCTCTGGCGTAAAAATTCCATCCCCAGGATGCAAGCAACACCTTATCCCTTAACTACTAGGAACAGCTTTTCATTGCTTCATTTCCTACCGTAAACTCGACTTGCACCTGGTGCTTTATGATATGAGATTGTGCACCTATTGCACCTGTTACACGACAATTCTTCACTGGCAATACTGGTATTCTATTATTTTGACTCAAGTACTTGTAAAAATTTGCACTCATGACATTGGTTGACGCACCGGTATCGACTATTATCTGTATTGATGCTCCGTACACATCTGCTTGCAATATAGCCTGCACAACACTTTTGTCAGTTCGGCTACATTTCTGAGGTATGTCTGCAAGTTCCTTTTCTATTTTTACTCCCTCATTGTATCACAGCATACAAAGTTTATGGCTGTCATCCGTGAATGTGCCCTCACTACACCATCCTGCAGCCAACAACGGAGAGCGTATTGTGGCTGTCTTTAGTTTAACGGATGAGCATTAGTGGGTTGACAGTTGTCTGTCGCTTCCACTAACCTCACATTGTGGTTCTGGTTGTTGTTGTTGATACTGTTGGGTTGGCCGCCCTGCCTCCCCGATGGCGTATTTTGATACTGTGTATGGCCCTGGTTTTGCGGTGGTCGGTTGTAGCTTCCTGGCATGTTCTGTGATGGATCTGAGTTGGCGTTCCATTATGGTGATGTGTTTCGTTGCCACTGTGGTGTCGGTTCATTACTACCACGCCACTGGTTTCGGTTGTTCCGCCATTGCGGATTGCCGTTACCATTATATCCATTAGTCATACGTCCACCATGATGTCTCTTCCGATTATGGCGATTATAGCCGTTGCCGTTATAACCATTGCCATTGTTTGTGCTTCGATTCTGTTGCCGGTGCTCTTGCCTATTCCCATTACCATTTGGTACTAAGTTACTACCGTTACTGTTGCTGCCATTGTAATCGTCTTTTTGTTGATTACAGCCTGCATGGTACCACTTGTTTTCGGTTTTCATATCTTCGATCAATAAGTCAACAGAATCCACTATTTCCATGAATTGTTCTATATCGTATTCCGGCACGTTGATGAAATATCTTTTAATTTCACTGGGCAATTTCATTTTCATTAATCTGATTATGTCACGATCGGACATTGGCTCGTCCCAGTACCTGGTTTTGTTTATATACTTTTCAAAATATTTGTGTAACGTTCCTACCTTAGGATTGTACATGTCTGGACTGTACAACTCCTTTCGTAGTCTTTCTTGGATGCTATCGGACCAGAATTTTTGCAAGAAAGCACCTTCAAACTGTTGCATCGTTAGACATTTTTCGGACACGTCGGTAGCCCACGGTGCCGCGTTCACCTAGAATAAAGGAGACCACGAACTGTATTCTTTGTCTTTCGGTCCATGCCCTGGGAAACACATTCCTGAAGCTCTTAATAAATACCACAGGGTGGACATTTCGTTTTTCGCTATTGTAGGCTTGGAATGTCCTGTGTTTTATTACATTGTCCTCTTTTTTGCACATCTGATAGCTACATTCTGTGACATTCATTACTTAGTGATGTGCGCTGCACGGTATCGCATGTTGTTCGTACTCATAATTCACATTAGGTTGCGGTTGCGCACTCGCACCCTGCATACAGTCTGCGTTATTATAGTAATCAGTACGCGGAGTCGGATTCATTATCTGTCCGCCACTGTTTACATTGCTTTCCAACACAGACAGTCTCCGCGCGACCTCCTGTTGCCAATTTGGCAACTCCACTGTCACACAGGATTTGATCTGTGTTAATTCGGCATGTAGTGCGGCAGCGCTAGCGTCAATATTTACACTCGCGGTCGCAGTCGCTTGTTCTACAGCTGTTCTTACGTCGCTTTCAATATTTGCAGATATCTCGCGATCCTTTACTTCTAGCCATTCATTAAATTCTTTGTCGACTTTTTGAGCTTGCACTTCCAAATATGCGTCAATACTTTTCCGTGCATCAATCTCCACATTATCCACGCGGTTGGTTAAAGTCTGGACATTGTCTTCAAGCCTAGCCTGCGATATCTGTAATTTTTGCATCTCGCCGGCTAAGCTTTGCACAAGATCGGGTATTTCTTTGCAAGCGTCCCGCATCTCGGCGAGTTCGCGTTGGATACTGTCTAGCTTCGCTTCACTGCGCTGCTCTTGCTCAATGAGCTTTTGCGTTAATTTTTTCTCCTGCTCATGTAGCATCTGAGCCAGTTTTTCGTCTCTTTGTTTTTCCCTCTGTTCTGACATTCTTTCTTTTTCCCTTTCTTTCTGTTCTCTTTGTTGCTCTTGCTCATAGAGCATCTGAGCCAGTTTCTGATCTCTCTCCCTATCTCTTTGTTCTAACCCGCGCAGAAATTCTGCAAATGGGTCTGCTATCGGTGAGCATACTGGTGCCCCGCTTAATCTAGCACTCGATTGGCCCCCCTGCCCAAGCAGTGCAGTTCTTGCTACTCTATTCCCATTCTGCTGTGGAGCGTCATTTACCGTCCACAGATCCTCACCCCCCGATCCGGAAATTGTTATCCGAGGCAGTGGCTTGGGTTTCGTTTGCGTATTGCAAATAACCCTCACTTTCCATATTAACAAAATTTTGTTCGTCTGGTACGGATGCTTTAGCTTGTCCTATCTTACCCATAGTTAATTCACTTTAAGCCACTGATACACACACGAATAACTATCCCCTCCAAAAATAAACACATAAATACACAAAACTCCGAAGGTATCTCATGTGCACATGGGTTCGATATTCCGTACAGAGCTACACAGGATGCTTGCACAATAGGCCTTACCTTACTTATTTTTCTTTCTCGCATTCCTTTTTCTTTTCTACACTTTTTCTTCTCCAGATCTCCTCAGGGTGTGGTTTTGTTGTTGTACATGTAAAAGAATTCATATAGGCATTAATATTGTACAACAATTAGACACATACAGAATTGCATTCATTACAATAGAGTCAGATTTAGTAAATTTCGTATTTTCTTTAATCGGGCCCCAAAGTTGCGGCGCCAATCTCGCGCCCGTCGGCCGTCGTAATTTAATATATTATTATTGTTCGCATTATTTTTTGATTGTTGCCGACTTACGTGGTGGGCCTTGATAAAAATGATATGCCATTCAATTTTGATTTACGATTAGATACTTTTGTGAAGTTCTCCTTTTTTATAATATTAATCTTAAATTATTTGTTATGTTAATGAATGAATCTGAATATTAAAACATGAGCATATAAGCTGAAAAATGTAATAAACTTTTCATATTAATTTCCTCAGCTAGTCAGCTCACTTCAAAGCAAAAGATCTTTAGTTATTAATTACAATTGCGCCCCACACACGCGCGAGAGTATATTTTCTTACCATCGTTAACCATTGCCTCGTAGTCGGAGTCCTGGCTCTGGCTGTCGGCTATGGTACTGAAAATCAGAATCTTAAAGCTATGTACAGGGCTATTACAAATGATTGAAGCGATTTCATAAATTCACTGTAGCTCCATTCATTGACATATGGTCACGACACACTATAGATACGTAGAAAAACTCAAAAGTTTTGTTCGGCTGAAGCCGCACTTCAGGTTTCTGCCACCAGAGCGCTCGAGAGCGCAGTGCGGCAAAATGGTGACAGGAGCCGAGAAAGCGTATGTCGTGCTTGAAGTGCACTCACATCAGTCACTCATAACAGTGCAACGACACTTCAGAACGAAGTTCAACAAAGATCCACCAACTGCTAACTCCATTCGGCGATGGTATGCGCAGTTTAAAGCTTCTGGATGCCTCTGTAAGGGGAAATCAACGGGTCGGCCTGCAGTGAGCGAAGAAACGGTTGAACGCGTGCTGGCAAGTTTCACGCATAGTGATGTGAAAGATTCAGTGTTTAAACCTCCTCTATCAAGAAACGTGCCAGAACTGCGAGCTCGCATCAACATTGCTTTCGAACTCATTGACAGGGACATGCTGCGCCGAGTGTGGGAGGAACTTGATTATCGGCTTGATGTCTGCCGAATCACTAAAGGGGCACATATCGAACATTTGTGAATGCCTAAAAAAACTTTTTGAGTTTTTGTATGTGTGTGCAAAGCATTGTGAAAATATCTCAAATAATAAAGTTATTGTAGAGCTGTGAAATCGCTTCAATCATTTGTAATAACCCTGTATTTCTGCAACTTCGTGCGGCTGTGGAGAAAAATTAATATTGTATTAATAGCGGGCGAGTTTTTCGCTTCCGCTAATTTTTCATAAGTTAATGTCACCACGTAATGGCATCGTTGGCTGCATCGGCCGCTGCGATTGTTGAACTGTAAATTACTTGAATGCAGGTTAATTCAAGGAAGGCGGACATGAAATCGGGATCACCTATTACAAATTAAAAGCGCACAATAATATTAAATCAATATATTGTCTGCTTAACTCATACAAATATGCTTACATTTGCCAGTACTCGCACGATGTCCGTCTACACACAACCAAGACAAGAGAAGAAGTGAAGACGACTAAAAAATTAACAAAAGAGCGTATCTAGTCGTCTCTTTAGATCATTTTGTTATAGTTCTTTGCACTCGAAACTTACACAGAAAAATTGTTATTTTACAGGTACATTATAAAAAAAATTTGTATCATTCAAGTTTTAAATGTCTCTTCTTTATAAATACTGTTTTTTTTAAGTGTTTTCATATACCAGAATGAGATTTTCACTCTGCAGCGGAGTGTGCGCTGATATGAAACTTCCTGGCAGATTAAAACTGTGTGCCCGACCGAGACTCGAACTCGGAACCTTTGCTTTTCGCGGGCAAGCGCTCTACCATCTGAGCTACCGAAGCACGACTCACGCCCGGTACTCACAGCTTTACTTCTGCCAGTATCTCGTCTCCTACCTTCCAAACTTTACAGAAGCTCTCCTGCGGACCTTGCATATTATTCATGTTACCTCACTGGGGACACTATAATTTCCAAACATTTTCGCCTAGTGACTGATGCCTCATTATCTGGCCAGGGAGCCAGGTGACTGAATGAGATGGCAAGAAGATTATTAATGTTATTAGTTTTGCAAGCCACAAATTGTCAGAGTGCGAACTTGCGTGTTCTGCTACTGAGCAGTCGTATGGGTCTTTAAACAATGCAGTTATTCTTTTTATGCAAAAAACTTAAACGTTTACTGTGGTCTTCAGGTGTTGAGCATTTTGAAGCCGTGAAAATTACTTTGTGCACATTTAGTGCACTGGTCTTTGTTTGTTTTTCAAGAATAATACAATTTTGAGGTCATTCAGATTTCAGGAAAAGATAACGTCATGGCAGGTGCTCTATCATGACTACCACAGGGTTTACTTGAATACACAGGGCTCATAGAGCAATCCACTGACTCTCAGACTTAACTAATGAAGGATAACAATTACTGCCAATATTACTCAGATGCGTATAGAAGCATAGCTGATTTACAGAAAGTTGGCCAGCATTAGCGTAAGGCTGAGATGCTACATTAACAAAATATTACAGGTAAGGTAAGGCAACATTATAAGTTACAAAATGATATTTCATTTTACAGGCACAATACACGAACTGACCCGTAGTCACTGTTTGTGAGGTTGCGTCAATTTGCTACATGCATAATGTGTGGCGTTATCACGGCACATCTTAGTGTATCAAACAGCTCATTTTATATTGCTGTTTTCAAAAACATGGTTCAAATGGCTCTAAGCACTATGGGACTTAACATCTGAGATCATCAGTCCCCTAGACTTAGAAACTACTTAAACCTAACTAACCTCAAGACATTACACACATCCATGCCCGAGGTCGGATTGAAACCTGCGACAGTAGCATCAGGGTGGTTCAGGACTGAAGCGCCTAGAACCGCTCGGCCACTGCTGTTTTCCCAACATGAGAATACACACACATAAACAGTGGCTACTGAAAACATGCATTTTCTGTCAAAAAGCGAAGTCCACAAACAGAAGCTGTAATACATCTTTACGTACTATAATCGTACTATAATACCAACATGTCCACTGCAAATCATAGCAATTGGCATTGCAGGCCCTTTGTACTCAGCCAGGGGTCAACTATGTGGTAGCACTACATGTTATTTTCAACAAGTATAGTCAACTGTATGTTACCAAGTCCAGTGCAACACGTCCAATTATTAAAAGAATAGTCAACAATTATTTACCAATAGCTGGTAAGCCTGTCGTCTTGCTGTCAGACAGTGCTTCAAACGCTGTTGGAAAACATTTTTACACGAATGTGGCATTAAACGGATTGTAATATCACACTTCCACCCTGAAGGAAATGCTGTTGTTTGTACTTTTCGAAATTTTAACATGTTTATTAGGACCTATCCACACAGCAATCCTACCAAATCGATAGAATATTTAGAGCTTTTGAACAGGTAGTGTACAGTTTGATACTGTACAACACACTGTTAACTCCAGCAGAACCCATAAATCGAAAGAAGGAGAATAAATGGCTAAATCCTTTTCCATGGCTCTGTAGACAATTTCTGAGAAGAGAAGGTAAGAAAAGTTTTACTTTCATTCACCGATTGGGCATTATTATATGTGTTGTTTTTATGTTTAAATGTAATTATTATTATTTGTAAACTGTGATTGGTTTAACCAGTGCTTAAACAGTGTTGTCATTAGATACCTTAGTGCCATATGTGGGAAGAATATGTGTGTGGACTGAAGGAATACAACTGGAGATTGATTTGAAGAGTAATGTTAAATTTAAAAATATTTAGGTAAAAATAATTCCAAGTTGATGAATAGGGGTTATGTAGGGAATGAATCAATTGCTAGGCCTTAAGCTGCCTAGGCTATATATATATAAATATATAAATATATATATATATATATATATATATATATATAAATATATATATATATATATATATATATATATATATATATATATATATATATATATATATATATATTAAAGAAGCAGACTGCTGCCAGAGACTGTGGAATCGGTCTCACAGTGCCAGTTTCACCACAAGCTGACTTGCATGGAGTTTTACAAATACTTAAAAGGGAAAAAAGGTTTGCGGGGGAGGGTGAAATCTTCCGAAAAACATGGGTACCAACTACTTATGTCAGAACAAATTCCATGTAAGTGTGTTCTACAGCAACATCCAACCAGTTCCATAACACAGCCTCTGGTAAACTACACCGTACACTGATCATCATCATCATCATTTAAGACTGATTATGCCTTTCAGCGTTCAGTCTAGAGCATAGTCCCCCTTATAAAATTCCTCCATGATCCCCTGTTAAGTGCTAACATTGGTGCCGCTTCTGATGTTAAGCCTATTAATTCAAAATCATTCTTAACCGAATCCAGGTACCTTCTCCTTGGTCTACCGCGACTCCGCCTATCCTCTCCTGCTGAACCCACGAGTCTCTTGGGAAACCTTGCTTCTCCCATGCATGTAACATGACCCCACCATCTAGGCCTGTTCGTCCTGACTGATACATTTATTGAGTTCATTCCCAGTTTTTCTTTGATTTCCTCATTGTGGACACCCTCCTACCTGCATTCATCCTAGCTACTTTCATATCCGTAACCTCAACCTTATTGATAAGGTAACCTGAATCCACCCAGCTTTCGCTCCCATACAACAAAGTTGGTCGAAAGATTGAACGGTGCACAGATAACTTAGTCTTGGTACTGACTTCCCTCTTTCAGAAAAGAGTAGATCGTAGCTGAGTGCTCACTGCATTAGCTTTGCTATACCTCGCTTCCGTTCTTTCCCTATATTCCCATTCTGTGAGAATATACTTGAAACTGTCCACCTGTTCTAACTTTGTTCCTGCTATTTGGCACTCAATCCGTTTATATCTCTTTCCCACTGACATTATTTTCGTTTTGGAGATGCTAATCTTCATACCTTAGTCCTTACATTTCTGATATAGCTCTGAAATATTACTCGGAAAACTTCCAATCGAATCTGCCATCACAACTAAGTCATCCGCATATGCGAGATTGCTTGTTTTGTGTCCACATATCTTAATCTCACCCAGCCAGTCTATTGTTTTCAACATATGATCCATAAATAATATGAACAGCAGTGGAGACAGGATGCAGCATTGTCTTACCCCTGAAACTACTTTGAACCATGAACTCAATTTACCGTCAACTCTAACTGCTGCCTGACTATATATGTAAAGAGCTTTAATTGCTTGCAAAAGTTTGCCTCCTATTCCATAATCTCGTAGAACAGTCAATAACTTCCTCCTAGGAACCCGATCATATGCCTTCTCTAGATCTATAAAGCATAGATACAATTCCCTGTTCCACTCGTAACACTCCTCCATTATTTGCCGTAAGCTAAAGATCTGGTCCTGACAACCTCTAAGAGGCCTAAACCCACACTGATTTTCATCCAGTTTGTCCTCAACTAACACTCGCACTTTCCTTTCAACAATACCTGAAAAGATCTTACCCACAACGCTGATTAAAGAGATACCTCTGTAGTTGTTACAATCTTTTCTGTTTCCATGTTTAAAGATTGGTGTGATTACTGCTTCCGACCAGTCTGATGGAACCTCTCCCGACTCCCACGCCATTTCAGTTATCCTGTGTAGCCATTTAAGACCTGACATTCCACTGTATTTGATGAGTTCCGACTTAATTTCATCCACCCCAGCTGCTTTATTGCACTACAATCTATTGACCATTTTCTCCACTTCCTCAAATGTGACCCTATTTCCATCATCATTCCTATCCCATTGTACATCAAAATCTGAAACATTAATGGTCGTATTTTCACCTACATTGATCAACTCTTCAAAATATTCCCTCCATCTGCGCAAGGCATCAACAGGATTCACCAGCAGTTTTCCTGACCCGTCCAAAATACTTGTCATTTCCTTCTTACCATCCTTTCGAGAACTGCTAATTACACTCCAGAATGGTTTTCCAGCAGCTTGACCCAAAGTCTCCAACCTGTTTCCAAAGTCTTCCCAAGATTTCTTCTTGGATACTGCAGTTATCTGTTTGGCTTTGTTTCTTTCCTCAACATAATTCTCTCTGTCTACCTGAGCTCTAATATGTAGCCATTTTTGATAGGCCTTCTTTTTCCTTTTACAGGCTGCCTTGACTGTGTCATTCCTCCAAGCTGTTTGTTTCATCCTACCTTTACACATTACTGTTCCAAGACATTCTTTAGCCACTTCTAGTACTGTGTCCCTGTACCTTGTCCATTCCTTTTCCAACGACTGTAACTGACTACATTCAACTAACTGGTACGTTTCTGAGATCCCTGTTATGTACTTGTGCCTGATTTCCTTATCCTGAAGTTCCTCCACTCTTATCCTCTTACATATGGACCTGACCTTCTGCGCTTTCGGCCTCACAATATCAATTTAACTGCAGATTAAATAGTGATCAGTATCATCAAAGTATCCCCCGATTTCCCGTGTGTCCCTCACAACCTTCCTGATTTCCTGCCTTCCCAAGTATATCGGTGAATGTTCTTATGTTGAAAAAAGGAGTTTGTAATTACTAAGCCCATACTGGCACAGGACTCCAAGAGAACTGCTCGTGAAAGAAAAATAAAACATTTCTTTTTTTAAGTGCTTTTTATATAATACCGCCATCACAATATGTGGTCTACAGGAACATTTGCCCTGATAAACATCTGTGTAGATAAGAAGTCATAAGAAACATGAATGCCAAGAACTCAAAAATTACCAAAGCCGAATACATTGAGTTAGGTGTACAAAGTGAATTGCGGACTACTATGACTCGTTTTGTGAAAAAAACTGTGCTTGTCAAGCTGTCACTCTGTAAAGTCCAAATTCCGTTCTTCGAATGTAAAGCTACTTCTGTTGTTTGTAAAGTGAATGTAAATAAGGGCCAATGTTTATCTAAACAGTCTTGAGGTAAATTAAAATCCCAGCCACTAACCCTAAGTCTTGACATCTCATGTCTACTAACTGAATGCTAAACAGTATCTAATGATTATCTGTTTAAACATATGTCATGATAAGAATATTGCATCATCTGGATTATTTATCTAATACTTGTCACAAAACGTCCCAAATACTCGGTAAAGTAATTTTACACCTAATTGAATGTGTCTGCGATATTGCCACTATGTACCAATATTGTCAAGAGAACCCCGTGAGTAGTGTAGTTGAATGGCTCTTCCAACATTTTTATTGAAGTTGTCTCATACATTCAAGGAGGCTTTGTAATAAATTAATGTTCATTGTAAAGTTAGCGACCTGATCATTTTAAGATATTATCTAACTCATATCACTGAACTGAATGCATCTGTTGTTATGCTTCGATTTTCCTCTGTTTTGAAACAAAGTAATGTGTATAATACATTCGACCTACGTCTTGCAGAATATAAGCACACCATTTTCTTGCTCACAGTAACTTCGTCATTAATTATAGAAGTAATCAACATGAGCTATGTAAAACCTTTCCAGCTTTTAAAAACGTTTGGAAGCGACTGCTTTCGTGATGTGTTATTGTGCGCCATCCGCACGCAATTGCGTGTACAGTTGCATTTTTCATAAGTCGAAACTTGCAACCTAAATTACTTGCCACGAAGTACAGTTGTACTTTTTCCTTGTGTAATAGACATTACTCTGTTGCATTATACATCATATTATCATGGTCTGCCGTCACCAAGCTTTCCTGCTCTCCAGTAACGAATCTGCACCTAAGTAAAAACGAAAAAAAAGACACCTGCAGGTAACAGATCCATTATGGCCCAATAGGATGTTTAAAAGTTAACGAACGTTGATAATCTGATTATCAGATTTTTTATTGTACTCCCACTGATCACTGCGATGTGTCCCACTTCCAAACAGTTGGCTTTTGGAGGAATTAAGTACAAGTATTTTATTTCATCCATTCTTTTTTAATTGGGATACATCACGATACATAAAAAATAAAATATTTCCTACAAATCTGTTGTTTTTTTCGCATTGCTGTTCCATGATTCAAATGTTTTGTAGGTTTCTGGAGAGCAATGCATATGAACTATTGCCACCTATCAAGAAACTATACTCTTGCGTCTCCCACCGCTACCATCGCGCGCCTCCAGCGTCCGGCAGCAGCAACGGCACTCAGTGTTCGAAGTGTAAAAAAGAGTAAAGAAAAAGACGTTGCTCCTGTGCCTTACTGAGTAAGCTGCCTGATTCGTATACAGCCCTACTTTTAAACTGGGGTGACTACTGTAGTTCTCATGATTTTAAAGAACAGCGATGTCCTTATTTCCTGCTTGAGCGACGTCAAATAAGTAAAAGGCATTAACTGTTCATTTACGTATGTTGTATGTAATGGGTACACTAAAAATATCTTTTCATTTTTGTAGGCTTCAAGTCGAACAAGCCAGTTCCTGGCAAGGGGATCGAGTGGAGCGGTCGGCAGTGTAGTTCACTGAACGAAAGGCCCTAATGGTTTGTGCCTGGAGACCAGCTGGGAATCATTATCAGGAAGTATATCTATTAATAACAAAACGTCGATAAGATTATGAATTATGTATTAATCTTATATCAGTATTGAAAAAATCTTTCGTATGTAATGATCTAACTGACATATATCAGCAAGTGTTTAATAAAAATATGTCTTCGATAATTTGTGACGAGCACATCTTTTGAGTAGACCAGTACCTCTACGACAGCAAGGAAACAAATATTTTTCAGTTTACAAGAAGGTAATTAATATGGCACGAGTCTATTAGTGAGTGATTTTAAAAGGAATTTCTTTATCTAGGAATTTGTTTGAACAGGCGCTCAACACTGAAAAGCCATTACTGAGGAAATAGTAAATTTGAAAACTGTTACCAACTTACAATAATATTATTGAGCGTATTGATCTGTAGAAAGTGATTCTCAACTTATTACATTGAAAGTAGTGCTTTAGTCGCATTACTGACAATGAAAACAGTGATAATTAATGTCATTAGAAGTCTGCAATATAATTCAGTAAACGATTCATATTAGAATTTGAAACAAGTTGTATGCAAACCAGTTGATCTTATAACGTTATGCGTACCTTAGCAAATCGTAACATCTGTGAATGGCTACTTATAGTTGATTTAATGTTCTGAGGTGATACGAAACCTATTAGCCAGGAATAACTAAGGAGAAAATCAAATATTAGATTCTACAGTGAAACGTAGAGGATGTTATAGCAGTGAAACTATTTGAAATGATAAATATAGCAGTTCATTTAAACAGAATCTGTGTATTATCGACAGCTGATGCAAGATGCAATGCATCACTGTTTTTAAGGTTAAACTCACAATTTTACACTTAAACGACGATTTGCATTAAATATTTGGCGCAGTCCATTCTCTTCTTTTCCAATTAACGACCCTGCTTGATGGTTGAAAAATTGTTTAGCCTATTCACAGTTAATAAGGACATAGTATGTGGTGAATGTGTGATATTTAACACAGTCAAATAATTATTTCAAGAGAGCCTTCCTCCTTGTTATCAGCAAGAAGCTGAAACCAAATGAGAAGATTTCGCACAATCTTATATATACAGGGTGTTACAAAAAGGCACGGCCAAACTTTCAGGAAACATTCCTGACACACAAATAAAGAAAAGATGTTATGTGGACATGTGTCCGGAAACGCTTAATTTCCATGTTAGAGCTCATTTTAGTTTCTTCCACCTACGCTCAATGGAGCACGTTATCATGATTTCATACGGGATACTCTACCTGTGCTGCTAGAACATGTGCCTTTACAAGTACGACACAACATGTGGTTCATGCACGATGGAGCTCCTGCACATTTTAGTTGAAGTGTTCGTACGCTTCTCAACAACAGATTCGGTGAACGATGGATTGGTAGAGGCGGACCAATTCCATGGCCTCCACGCTCTCCTGACCTCAACCCTCTTGACTTTCATTTGTGGGGGCATTTGAAAGCTCTTGTCTACGCAACCCCGGTACCAAATGTAGAGACTCTTCATGCTCGTATTGTGGACGGCTATGATATAATACGCCATTCTCCAGGGCTGCATCAGGGACTCCATGCGACGGAGGGTGGATGCATGTATGCTCCCTAACGGAGGACATTTTGAACATTTCCTGTAACAAAGGGTTTGAAGTCACGCTGGTACGTTCAGCTGCTGTGTGTTTCCATTCCATGATTAATGTGATTTAAAGAGAAGTAATAAAATGAGCTCTAACATGGAAAGTAAGCGTTACGGGACACATGTCCACATAACATATTTTCTTTCTTTGTGTGTGAGGAATGTTTCCTGAAAGTTTGGCCGTACCTTTTTGCAACACCCTATATATATATATATATATATATATATATATATATATATATATATATATATATATATATGTATCAGTCATCCTTATAAAGAATCAGCATTAAAGAATTAAAGAGATATATAATGGGTTGCTGAAGCATCATTGGAGGTATAGGTACCCACTTGATTGAAGATTACATCTACGAGTACCACACATGGCGTGGCTGATAATATAGATTGGAAGGATTCTGCAAACCAAAAGCGTACTGGCTGACTGCACTACCCATAATATTTTAAGGGAAAAAATACATTGAGAAAAACACCAGTCCTCTTCTTTGTTACATCACAGTGCAGTTTAATAGGAGGTGAAACGTCAATCATGTGCATTAACATCATAGCGTTTATAACAGGAACTACACTTAGAAATAAGTACATCGGACTTAAACACTTGAGGCAGCCATTTAAATCTATGTGAAATAGCAAATAATAAAACTATATGTTGTGTAGGAAACATGTAATGGTCAACAGAGTTCAGTAAGTTTTCTAAATTTCAGCCACTGGAATATGTAATAAACATTGACACGATCCTCCTCTTCTTTCTGATCGAAACCATAGATCTGGAGTTGTATCTCCATGACGTAATTGAGGATAATCAGTTCCAGAATATCTCCACTGTCTGTACTAAACAGGTTCCTTGAATACACTAATAACACGCAGTTATCATTGTCCTCTAAGAGCGAGGTAATGGATACGTTCTGAGTACCAGCAAATGAATCAGTTATCATAACTTTGCAATGTTTACAACGAGGGCTGTCGCCCTGCATTTATCAGGTACAGCGTCA
Organism: Schistocerca piceifrons; assembly: GCF_021461385.2. Taxonomy (NCBI): domain Eukaryota; kingdom Metazoa; phylum Arthropoda; class Insecta; order Orthoptera; family Acrididae; genus Schistocerca; species Schistocerca piceifrons. The sequence continues at coordinate 1,018,574,916 of NC_060139.1, read as the reverse complement.
AGATATAGCCTTCTACATTTTTTCTCGAGAGACAGTGATGAATTGACTGAAGAGCTCAGAGTATTTATTCGTTTGTACTAAAATCAAAGATGACAAAACCTATTGTTTTAGTGTTTTAAAGTTGCATTCACTGATGCTAAAAAATTACGCATTAACATCTATCAATAATCTGTTTACCCATTCACGTGAGAACTCTCAAAGAATAAACTTGGTTAAGCATGTAGCAACACTCCTCTCTTCAAGAAAACTGTCATGTACGTATTAGTTGCGGCGATGATGATGAACAAGAATGTAGTCGAAAAAAATATACACTTATCTAATACGAGGGGAAGTCAAATGAAAACCGAACTTCCGTCACAATAGGAATAGGAAATGGTTCTCTTCAAAAGTAACTACCTCACGCGTTAAGAGATTTATCCCTCTGGGGGGCAAGATAATGAATTCCTATTTCGCAGAACGTGGTTGTCCGTTGATGGATTGGCTACTACATCAATTCTTGCACTTCCTCGTCTTTCATACAGGTAATGCAGTTTATGTCAACAACCATGAAAAAGTGTCATGGTTGTATAACATCTTCAAGAATGTTTAAATTCGAAATCTGTAATAGTACAACTGCCCATCAATTTAAAGACTCAAGCAAATGAATGGTGACAGCAACAGTAGTTACGTGTGTGCTTCAGATAATGTACAAATACTTTTAAATTGAGTTATCAATAAATGTACTGTCTTTTAAAAACCTCTTTAAGGGGTAAGTATTCATCACACGTTGCCTTGGGAGCTGTGAGGCATTTGCGTTGGTTCACGTCTGTCAGCTAGCACAACGACAGCTCTGATACAAAAACTGACGCATCTGCGACACGAATGCGTCTCCCGTGTGCATCAGATATTAGAGTAGCACGTGATACAAACCAGAGGCTTCCTGTCAAATGCTGATCCCATCCCACGTAAAAATGCAGACCTCAGTTAGTTCTGAGAAAAGAACACATGCATTTTGTTGTTCAAATGGGACCAGCCCCACAATGCCAGCGACTCAAGAAAAACTTGCAAGAAACACCGGGTGATAAACTAGGTAATAACTATACAAGAGATCGAGATATTTTCTACTGTCGTCACCCAAATACTGATCACTGGGAAGTCCTTATTCTAATGGACCTAGAAGATAAACTGAGATGGTATATATGGGGGCATTTCGGAGTTATACCATGCGTTCACGCTCAAAATTAGTGTACGTCTTCAGTCAAAAGTTTTTTGTTTTGTTTTATTATATAATGTGACGCATTTCGTACCGTGTGGATCCATCTTCAGGTGCAAATCGTCTTATAATTAATTTACATTTGCTCTTGAGTGAGTTGAAACGCATTTTCACGGTTTTTTCCATTGTTTCTCAAGTATTTCCGCACTCGATTCACAAAGTTATGAAAAGTAACATCTATCTTGCAGCCGAAGATGGACCCACAGGTTACGAAATACATCGTGTAATTTAATAAAGAACGAAAAAATTTTGACTGAAGGTGTTCATTATTCAAACTTCCTGTGTACTGAATACAGTCACATCACAGTGCCAATATACGAATAAAATTAAGTTAATATAGTTGGTTTCACAGTATAAGGAAACATACGCAATCAATATTGTGGACATGTATTGTTTATTAATGAAGTGAAGCAATTAATAGACGCTGTAAGGAACAGTCGTATCCCACAGGGCCAAAAAAACTTCTGTATAAAGTCGCTATAGCATTTTCCAGGATTAGAGGAGCAGTAAAGTATTTATTGGCCTGGTTTGTCATTTTTACAAAGTACCTTAAGATACAATAGTTTGCAAAAATTAAGGGCAAAGTATCTTTCACTTGGTGTGTCACTGCCAGTAATATGGTTCCATCAAACTGAAATACTCATCTACATACGTATTTACATAGTGATTGTTTTATTTTCCTTTGCAGCTGGATAAACGTTTAAAATAAATAGTGTATAAGAATTTCGCTTACTCCTGTATGATATAAACACTCATGTCATAGCAGAAGTTAACCTGATTCATTTCAGGAAGCCCATAGTATAATGTAGAGTATTCAAACGCTCTTGATTATGTGTTTCATATATGCTTGAATTACCGCCACACAAACAACTACGCGATACAAGTGATCCAGTTTCCAGACAACATTTCCCACTGTAATCAATATCTGGTCCAGCCTCAAGCGATGCCGCTTTCTTTTAGGTTTTACGGCCGTTTTCATACGCTAAAAGTAGAATCCAGGGCGAGGAACGTCGTCGGACCAAATTCTAAGCAGCTAATCTCCGCTTGAAAGGCATCCTGAGAACACTGTACTCACTAAACTTTTTTAACGCCACGTAATTATTTTTTCCTAATCACGTCATAGAATTCTTCGTTGTCTGAGCATCTAGCAAACGAATAATTATCGTCTAAAAACAGAAACTTCTCTTCAAAAATTAAAAATGACTGGGATTGCAAACTTCTAATTTGTTTGATTTTCAAACAGCTGAGCAAATCTCAACGTATACTCAAACAGTTTTCTCTTTACTTATTCTGATCATCGCTAAACTGACACACAGTATTTTTAGCGCAACGCAATCTGACTTTCAATAATCCCTACAAAAGAATGCCCCTAACTAACAATAACCTATACCTTTAATGAATCACTTATCTCACAAAAATCTTCGTTACTCGAACTACTGCAATACAGGGAGCGCCAGTACTGTCAGCTAAATGCACTAACTACAGATAGACACAGTTAGCAAATAAAAGATTTTGCTAGAGAACAAACAAGGTATTTACCTTAATAATGTTCAATAGTCTATATATATATATATATATATATATATATATATATATATATATATATATATATATATATATATATAATTTTGTGACATCCAATTAAACAGATTTCCTTTTTCTGGTGGATACACATCCAGATCGTCCTTTCAAAACTCTTGCATGTCTCTCCCCACACCCACAACTGCTGGCGGCTCACCTCCAACTGCCCAACACAACACAAGCGAATATTCCAACAATGAGTCCAACCAGCCACAGACTGCACACATCACAGTCAGCGATTTTCTTACACAGCACTACGTGGCATTACCAACATAAAAACCTAAACAGCCTACTTACAACCCTTGTACCACAACCATTATTCTGAAAATACATAATTGTGATTTTAAAAACCTTTCACTTTCACTCACACAAAACAATATGGCAATGTGTCAATTAATCATCGAAACACTGCATATAGTCGTAAGCGTTCCTCCAACTCTAATGCATACAGTTAATCTCCGCCGACGCTAGGTTCAGCGTAACATCATCCATTTCATATTTGGTTTATATTTAATATGGATTTTAAATATGATGACGCATTTGCGCCTAATGTTTATAATATTGAGCCGTGCTGCCTCTATAGCTGTCCATAATTACGAAAGTGTTGCCGGTGAAGGACGTTGTGCACGAATTGACCTTTCAGTTAAGTCCCATTAATGTTCGATGGGATCCATGTCAGACGATCTGAGTGGTCACATCATTCGCTCGAACTGTTCAGAATGTTCTTCAAGCCAGTTGCGAATACCTGTGGCCCTTGACATGACATGCTATTTGGAACATGAAGTCCATGAATGACTGCACATAGTCTCAGGTAGCCTAACTATTTCCAGTCAATGATCGGTTCAGTTGCACCAGAGGACCCAGCCCATCCCATGTAAACAGAGCCCATTCCATTATGGAGCCACCACCGGCTTCCACCGTGCCTTGTAGACAACTTGTGCCAACGGCTGCGTAGAGCCTGCGCCACGTTCGAACCCTGCCATCAGCTTTTACCAAGTGAACTTAGGAATCAGCTGACCAGCCCACAGTTTTCCAGTCGTGTTCAACCGATATGGTCACGAGCCTAGGACAGACGCTGCACATGATGTTCTTTTAGCAAAGGCAGCCGCGTCATTCTTCTGCTGCCACGCCAGGTTTCGCTGCACAGTCCTAGCGGAAACATTCGTCGTATGTCCCATGTTGATTTCAGTGGTTATTCCACGTAGTGTTCTTTGTCTGTTAGCACTGCTCTTGGACGTTAAGTGACGGCCGTCACCCACTATTTTGTCTACTGTGAGTGGTACTAACTGGTATTTTCGGCACCCTCTTGTCACTGTGGATCTCGGAATATTGAATACCTTAACCATTTCCGAGCCGGGGTGTTCCAAGCGCCTAGCTCCAACTACCATTCCGCGTTCAAAGTCTGTTGACTCCCGTCGTAAGGCCATAATAATGCCGGAAACATTTTCGCATAAACCACCTGAGTGCAAGTGATAGCTCCACCAATGCACCGCCCTTTTACACCTTGTGAACACGATACTGCCACCATCTGTAAATGTCCATATCGTCATCCCACTAGTTTTCACACCTCAGTGTAATTAAAATCAAATACAAACATTAAATTTTGTAAGAATTTCCAGTTTCCGTTTCCAAAGATCAGCGGCATTGCTTCCGGACCGCAGACGAGATCACGCACAAACAGCTTTATAAATACCTAAGATTACGCTTGTTTGTGCTTTCAGAACAACTGAAGACTCGGAAGGTGATACAATCTTTAGCACAAGATACTCTAACGCAAGAAGAGCTCAGATATCTGCCGACTGTTTGTTGTTTATTGGGCAGTGGGGCGCTAGAGTGCACCTGCGCTGTCAGAGATGTTTGGTTTACAAACATTGATTTAGCTTGCGCCAGTAAACAGCTCAACAATACGAACCAGATTCCGATAGCAGATGGTTTACAGTAGCATAACACTGTTGCGCGTCCCGACGGAGTCTTTTGCATATTTTTCTGAGAAATCAAAGATAGTTTTTTTGTTAAATTGCAACTATGAATTCCTTAAGCATGAATATTTAACTGAGTCGTTGAGTGGCTTCACCTAAGATGATTTCAAACTGAGTCTTCTTAAATTTATCTGAGACACTGAAAACAACAACAACAAAAAAAAGGTTCAAATGGCTCTGAGCACTATGGGACTTAACATCTATGGCCATCAGTTCCCTAGAACTTAGAACTACTTAAACCTAACTAACCTAACGACAGCACACAGCACCCAGTCATCACGAGGCAAAGAAAATCCCCGACCCCGCCGGGAATGAAAACAACATATGAGGAACTATGACAAGCGGTGCTGTTTCAGTGCAAAGAAATAATCCAGAAGGAATTTTACCTGTGCGGCTGTGGATACACTGACTTGAAAATTCCAACCAGATTAACCCTTAATTTACTAGCGGGACTTGCGAGTCTAAGCAGATTCTTTGTGGAACAGAAAGGTCCCATTGCATACAGTTAGTGCTTTCTACAGTGGATGTCAGAACAGCCTGCACACCATTTCGAAGTCTGCACATTAACCTCAAATCTGAACAACTGTACTGAGAACAGCGACTTTGTGTGTGAAACAACACTGTAATGTTACATAAATAAAAGGAAGGTACATATATGAAGCGAGGTGAGTGACAATTTCTATGCAATTACCTTTATACGTAGTAATATTAATCCTGATGAAATATGAATACGGTACCCTTGTAATATAAAACTATAACGTAAAATATGACTGGGACTTGCAAATTCAGGTTACATTACTTATGGTTGCTTTGATGTTTACCTCTTTTCTTGCTTTCAGGACCTTTTGTAAATAAGATCATATCCTCGCTGATGGCAATAGAGCGTTTCATTTTATAAAAAACAGCGGAAATAATCCCTGACTTGTAAAACATTAGTGAACTTAGTAAAGTTTTGTGTTGTTTCAGGCTATGGCTACTTATTATTGAAGAGGCTTTACAGACGAAGAAGTTCGTACTCAGCCAGAAAATTTTCCAGATTCACCATCTGATACAGTGAAGACAGCGAAAGTGAAATGATGCGTAGTACTCCGCAGAATAACAAAGCAAAAAAATTTCATTCATGTGCTAGTACTTAACAAAATATTACATAACCTGAACTAAGAGCTAATGAGTAAAGGGAAGACAATGAAGAAACTATTCAAACTATATCTACTCAGGTATGTGCTAGTTCTTCATAGCATATGGATAGACAGTTATGCAGTTCACCTGCTTTCAGATTATCATGGAAATGTAGTACGCAATCTATTCAGAACCCAGAAACATGGAACAGAGACTGAAGTGGAGCACTGAAAGTTGTACATGATTCTAATGAACACCTTGATGGCCTACACAAAGTTCACCTACATCTACATCTACATAGATACGGTGCCTTGCGGAGCGTATCCTGAACCACTACTAGTCATTCTCTTTCCTGTTCCGCCTGCAAATAGAGCGAGGAAAACACGACTGCTCGTACATTTCAGAGCGAGCCCAAATCTGTCGCATCTTATCTTCGTGGTTCTTACGCGCAATGTATGTTGACGTCAGTAAAATCGTTCGGCAGTAAGCTTCAGATGCCGTTTCTCTAAATTTTCTTAATAGTGTTCCGCGAAAACAAGGTAGTCTTCCCTCCATAGAGTCCCATTTGAGATCCCTAAATATGTCCGTAGCACTTACGTGTTGCTCGAACCTATCGGTAAGAAATCTAGTAGTCCGCCTCTGTATCGTTTCAATGTCTTCCTGCCATCCGATTTGGTACGCATCCCAAACATTTCAGCAGTACTCAAGATTAGGTGGAAACATCGTCCTTTACACCTAAACTACTTTTTCCTAAAATTCTTCCAATAAACGGAAGTAAGCATTCGCCTTTCCTATCACAGTTCTCACGTGTTCGTTCCATTTCATATCGCTTTGCAACGTTACGCCCAGATATTTAAACGACTTGACTGGGTCAACCAGGACACTATTATTACTGTAACCGAACATTACAGGTTTGTTCATCCTACTCATCCACATAAACTTCCATTTTTCTAGATTTAGAGCTACCTGACATTCATCACATGTACTAGAAATTTTGTCTGAGTCGTCTCGTATCTTCCTAAAGTCACTCAACTTCGACATCTTACCGTACATCACAGGCATCATCAGCAAACAACCGCAGACTGCTGCCCGCCCGGTCTCCCAAGTCATTTACGTATATAGAGAACAACAGTGGTCCTATCACACTTCCCTGGGGCACTCCTGACGATACATTTGTGTCTGATGAACACTCGCCGTGGAGGACAACATGCTGGGTCCAAAGAAGTCTTGGAGCAACTCACGTATTTGTGAACGTATTCAATATGCTCGTACCTTCGCGAACAGCCTGCAATGGGGCACCGAGTCACATGCTATCCGTAACTCTAGAAATATAGAAACTGCCTGTTGCTCTTCATCCACAGTTCGCAGTATATCATGTGAGATAAGGACAAGCTGAGTTTCGCACTAGCAATTCCTTCTAAAACCATGCTAATTCGTGGAAATAATCATCGCAGTATCAAGCAAGTTTATCATATTCGAACTTAGAATGTTTCCAAAGACTCTGCAGCAAACCGAAGATAGGGATATTGGTTCAAAAATGGTTCAAATGGCTCTGAGCACTATGGGACTTAACATTTGAGGTCATCAGTCCCCTCGAACTCAGAACTACTTAACCCTAACTAATCTAAGGACATCACACACATCCATGCCCGGGGCAGGATTTGCTCCTGCGACCGTACCGGCCGTGCGGTTCCAGACTGAAGCGTCTAGAACCGCTCTGCCACACCGGCCGGCAAGGATATTGGTCTGAAGTTTTGCAGGTCCGTTCTGTTACCCTTCCTTTGTACTGGAGTCACCTGCCTTTTTTTCCAGTCGCTTGGGACTTCATGCTGCGCGGGAGAGTCACGCTAAATGCAAGCTAGGTAAGGGGTCAGTGCCCTAGAGTGTTCTTTGTAAAACCGAATTGGGATTCCAACTGGATTTGGTGATTTATTTGCTTTCAAATCTTCCAGTTGTTTTCCTACGCGAGGAATGCTTATTACTATGTTGTCCTTCCGGAAGTCTATCCGATGGTCAAGTGACGCTATGTTTGTACGATTCTCCTGTGTGAACGATTTCGTGGACTTGAAATTTAAAACTTTGGCTTTCGTTTAGCTCTATTCAACTGCCACACCAGACTGGTGAACAAGGGGCTGAGTGGAAGCCTTAGACCCGCTTAGCGATTTTACTTACAACCAGAATTTTCTCATGTTCTCTGACAGATTTTTTGCTAATGTGTGGCGGTGGTAGTTGTTGCACGCTTCACACACAGGTCTTTTCACAGACGCACGAATCTCTACTAATCTTTGCTTGTCGTCATTTGTGAGTTCTCTTTTGAACTGAGATTGGAAGAGGCTCTTCTTCCTCATCATCTTCCGACTTTAGTTATTAAACCATGGTGTGTCTTTTCTATCCTTTATCCACTTGCTAGGAACATAGCTCTCCACACCACGATCTGCTTAATCTCTGCCCTTAATACCTCTACGTCCATCTCACTGAAAGTAAGTGATGTCCATTCACTGTTTAAATGAGATCCCAACAACTGTTTATCTGTTCTGTCTAGCAGAAACACTGTTCTAGCCTTCTTGACAGATTTATTAACTTTAGTAACAGTAGTTGCTATAATGAAATCATGATCACTAATCCCCATTTATTTACTGATATTGACCGTTAGGTCCAGCCTATTTGTAACTACAAGATCTGAGACATTTTCAATGCGTGTGGGCTGCTGAGCTAGCTGCTCAAACAGTTTTCAGAAAACGGGTTGAGAAGTATTTCGCATGGGTGTATGTACCCCTCGCAATGTGTCCATAGATATCGCAGTCCACACTCTACATGTTAAAGTCGCGTCCAGCTAGTACTGAATGTTCTGGATATGACTTGGTAACATCTTTTCATGAAATAGATAATCGAAAAAGTTTTGATACAGACTTGTTATGTAGCAGTGGAAATGAATCTTGTGAATTCCTATATTTCAATTGTGACATAAAAGATGCACCTTCGTTGATTGACTTCAAACGCGGGACTACCCTTGGTCTACTCACACTTGGAAAGCTAATGTCCAAGAAACGGGAATGGCCCAAAAAGGATCAAAATGCTCCTCTTTCAACTCGAAGCAGAAGAAAGACAGGATTTTCTGTACAAAACTACGTACGTTTCTAGAATACAGGAGCAAACATTTGTCACTTCAAGAGGCAGATGTGAAATTTGATCATCTATAAAGTTAGAGTCAAGACCCACTCAAAATATTCAGAGCATAGTATTATTTGCGTGTTAATGAAAAAACAACTACTTTAAAACTATCACTAGAAGCAATAACGCTGACTACGATTATTTTTGAACTTCTCAGTCCATTAATGTACCTCAGCTGTGTATTCCTGTCGGGACTGACAAGTCCTCCGAACACGCTATGCATTTTAATGAATCTGTATCACTTTTGAAATAAGATAAATTGCTGTTAATTCATTAAGGGTTCATCAACTATTTACGTAAAAACTTTAAACCATAATTTTTTTATTTTTTTTCACGCTTACAGTAAATAAAGGGCTAAAATCTTACGCCGGACCGGATTTCGAGCCGGGGATCTTTGCTTGCCGTGGGAATAACGTTTTTTTTCATTTTGTTCGTCATTGTTTGTTGAATTTGGTGTGGATGAACGTCACATGACACCTGTAAAAGTTCATCCGTGCTTCCTTCACTCAGTCTTTTATTATTACAGAGGGCCGCCAGTCCTGTGACCGAACACGGTGAGCTGCCGTGCTGGCTGAGCTATACAGGCACTTCTGTGCAAAATGCAAAGGATCGAGTCGCGGTCCGGAACACAGTTTGGCAGGAAACTTCAAAGAAACTGTGGTGCAAAGGGCGAGTGTAATAGTTTTTCTGAACCCAGAAAAACACTTTGCTGAGGTAATCAATGTTGCAGTCGTTTGCAACAGCTATTGTTCGGGCCACAATGGAAGAGGACGAATATTTTTGGGCCCACACATAACATACATAACATTAACAATAACCGCAGAGGAAAAAGAGAATCACCAATGAGACAATAGCCATATGTGACGAGAGCTTCAAATTGAAAATATTCAGTGTATCATAACCTTACACAAATGAAATTTTATGGAACTTTTTTCCCGATCGTTTGAAGAATGCTTCACTTCTTGGATCGCACTGAAATTTGCTTTGGGGGGCATGCGACCCGTGGGTTTCAGGTTGTACACTCCGATTTTACATGTTTCTTATCTTTACAGCAATGTTTTCAGACACTGTTTTGGTTCTCCCACTGAATATGAACATTACAAACTTACACATTGAAATATTGCTTTCTGATATGTACAAACCTTCACTCGCAAACTAGCGGCCCTGCCATGTACCGTTACACTTGTCTGCGCTATTACGCACGAACGATCACTTGGCATTTGACGAGAGGTTATTGCGGAGAGTGGGTGAGTTATGCTGTACTGTATATACACGGGTTTTCAGCTTCCACCAACTCCTTATAATTGGATTCCTTTTCTGACCTGGAGTAGAAGGTAACCCTGCAGTGCACCAGCAACTGCATCGTCACTCATTTTCGAGAAAAATCACAATGAAAATAGCGCAACAAAACACAAACAGTGACAGTACGGCTCAGCAACAAAGAAAACGACAATCCAGTTAAAAAAAAGGCTGATGGTGCCCTGCACAGGTGGCAATGAATATCTTCAAGTCATGGCCATTCGACTGTTGCCAATTGCTACCGATCAGAAATATGTAGTCCGCTAGCCAAGTTATAGTTCCCGCATGCATGTGGTAGCTTTATTTATTTTACCTGAACCAGGACGCCGAAATACACCAACTCTGTGCAGTCAGCCTCAAGCCAGTAGATGTCATTAGGGAGTACCAAGAATATTAACACTGTAGCGCAAGGACATAGGTTGAAGTGGGATTCCCACCAACCCTGAGAGCAACATTGCAGACGTTTATTTTCGCAAGAAGCCTGGGTGCACGGAAGCCAATATTTGTGCAGAATTACTTAGAAAATACCCGGCCCTCCCTAAACTCGGTCACTCTTGAGCGTCATGCCTTAAAGAGTTGTACCGGATTATTAAAGGTAACAGATATTTCTGTTCTATGGAGGAATATTTGTTCTCTCTTCCCTTTCTCTTCATAAATATAATCTAGGAACGGAATTTCAAGCTCGTTATTCTCTACAAACTTCATTGTAATATCGCGTTTATCGCGAAATAAGTAATTTTCTTTTTAAATCTACACTATGTGATGAAAAGTATCTGGGCACCCCAAAAAATATACGTTTTTCATATTAGGTGTATTGTGATGCCACCTACTGACAGATACTCTATATCAGCGACCTCAGTAGTCACTAGACATCGTGAGAGAGCAGCTCACGGACTTCGAACACGGTCAGGTGATTGGGTGCCACTTGTGTCATATGTCTGTACGCGAAATTTCCATACACCTAAACATCGCTAGGTCCACTGTTTCCGATGTGATAGTGAAGTGAAAACGTGAAGGAACACGTACAGCACAAAACCCTACAGGCCGACCTCGTCTGTTGACTGACAGAGACCGCCGACCGTTGAAGAGGCTCATAATGTGTAATAAGCGGACATCTATCCAGACCATCACACAGGAATTCCAAACTGCATCAGGATCCATTGCAAGTGCTATGATAGTTCGGCGGCAGGTGAGAAAACATGGCTTTTATGGTCGCGCAGCTGCCCATAAGCCACAAATCACGCTGGTAAATTCCAAACGACGCTTCGCTTGGTGTAAGGAGCGTAAACATTGGACGATTGAACAGTGGCAATACGTATGTGGAGTGACGGATCACGATACACAATATGGCGATCCGATGGTAGGGTTTAGGTATGGTGAATGACCAGTGAAAGTCATCAGCCACTTTGCGTAGAGTACTCCCTGTTGTTTTGCAACAACAGCACAGGACTACATTGATGTTTTAAGCACCTACCTGCTTCCCACTGTTGAAGAGCAATTCGGGGATGGCGATTGCATCTATCAACACGATCGAGCACCTGTTCATTATGCACGGCCTGTGGCGGAGTGGTTACACGACAATAACATCCCTGTAATGGACTGGCCTGCACAGAGTCCTGACCTGAGTCTTACAGAACACCTTAGGGATGTTTTGGAACGCCGACTTCGTGCCAAGTCTCAGTGACCGACAACGATACCTCCCCTCAGGGCAGTAGTCCGTAAAAAATAGGCTGCCATTCCCCAAGAAACCTTCCAGCACCTGATTCAACGTATGCCTGCGAGGGTGGAAGCTGTCATCAACTCCATACTGAATTCCAGCATTATCGATGGAGGGCGCCACGAACTTGTAAGTCATTTTCAGCCAGGTGTCCGGATACTTTTGATCATACAGTGTAACTTATCCCCATAATTCTCGGAAATAAGATCATTATTTTCTTAGCCGGAAACATGTGCTTCGTAAAGACATCACAAAATCGATTCAAAATACTTTCTGTCGCGATTATTTTTAATGCGAAAAATTAATTCCTTGTAAACATGTAATATCTAGTACCTTAAAGGTTTCAGCTAAGCTAGTCATGATGAAACAAGGCGGAACATTAACTTTGACTAAACGTAAAAACTGATGACAAAAGCATGTGGAGTCTCACACAGAATGGTGTAACGTGTTAGGATTATTCTAACTTCAGAAACTGTAGATGTGAGTGCTGTCGTCGATTCGCCACGGAAGGGATATAAAAGGGAAAGTACATTTACTCAAACGGACGATTTAAACAAAGAAGTTGTTTGGAGAATACTGTAGTAGAATATCCTACTGCTAGAAACGTTGGTGTCCAACTATAATACAAAATGCAGTATGAGTGCTCAGAAATGTCCATTATTTGCCATCTAAAAGACATCAGTTATAAGTTTAGGAAATGTAACAGTGGACAAATTACGTATAGGAAGAAGGTATATTGCCTCCCAGACAGGTACAGTTTCGTAAGTTGTGCATTTATAGCATACGGGAGCCATAATGCCTGTGGTTTTTGCTGGACTAAACTTGAGTTTCGCAAAACCATACAAGAAAAAATATTCGGGAAAACCTCAAGCAGTGACGAGGCGTGAGGTATTCCTAACCGTAGCCGCTTTAAAAAAACATTAAAAGTAAGTGTTGTTGTAATTGTTATTGCTGTTCTCATAGTTGTTATTATTATGTTATTGTTTACTTTTATCCAAGTAATAGTACAGCTGTAATTGCGTTTCTTTCGGTTCTTTCCAAGTTTTTGTACGAATGACTTCAGCAATGGAATCGATTAGATTATTCTTTATGGCACTTGAGATACTTTGAAAGATAGACGAAGTCTGCAACTAATTTGACAAATATTCATCTTTCTGCACCATTAAGTACAACAATTCAACATAACTTCTCTGATTATTGCTGTCCTCTGTTTTGTCTTGTCCTCTGAAAGGAAGTTATTGTGCAGCTATTAAACATGTGACATCAACAGCTCGGAATGTATGTATTTTTCTTCACTTATTCGTTATGCTTTTGAACATTCAATATCAAGGAATCTTCAAAAAAAATCTATCTTGTTCTGCCAAATTTAATAAGTGACCATACAGATGTAATATGATGTTTGGAATTTTCATGCCGTTTCCTTAAGATGTCGAAACGGTTCACGTCAGTCAAACCATTGTTTTGTCCACAACCCATCGTGAGAAAAGGAAAGGTATGGCCCTCAGTAGAATTTTTGTGTCTCTTAACAGCCACATACCATTTGTAAGAAGATTACCAAAGTTATTGAAAACGTCTGCCATAATTTTTAGTTTCTGTATTTAAATGTGGAGCATTAGGTGTAGGGCGTCCCAGTTTGATCACTACATTTTTCCCTCAGAATGGATGTTTCCACTGACTTTTTTGAGGAGCCCTCTACTTCGCATATATTGTTTCATCAATCCAACTTCACACTTACTCACAAAATTATTTTTATCATTAAGAAATAAATCTCTTCACTAGAACTATAATGTATGACCAATAATATGCACTAAAAAAGAAACACTAATATATGTACCCTGATTTATACTGAAGCGCCAAACGAACTGGTATAGGCATGCGTATTCAAATACAGAGATACGTAAACAGAGAGAATACGGCGCTGCGGTCGGCAAAGCCTATGTAAGACAACAAGAGTCTGGCGCAAGTTGTTAGGTTTCTGCTGCTACAATGGCGGGTTCTCAAGATTTAAATGACTTTGAACGTGGTGTTATAGTCGGCACACGAGGGATGGGAATGGCTCTGAGCACTATGGGACTCAACTGCTGTGGTCATAAGTCCCCTAGAACTTAGAACTACTTAAACCTAACTAACCTAAGGACGTCACACACATCCATGCCCGTGGCAGGATTCGAACCTGCGACCGTAGCGGTCGTGCGGTTCCAGACTGTAGCGCCTTTAACCGCTCGGCCACTCCGGCCGGCGAGGGATGGGACACAGCATCTCCGAGGTAGAGATGAAGTGGGGATTTTCCCGTACGACCGTTTCACGAGTGTACAGTGAATGTCAGGAATCCGGTAAAACATCAAATCTCCGACATCGCTGCAGTCGGAAAAAGAGAGTGCAAGAACGAGACCAATGACGGCTGAAGAGAATCGTTCAACGTGACGGAAGTGTAACACTTCCGCAAACTGCTACAGATTTCAGTGCTGGGCCATCATCAAGTGACAGAATGTGAACCATTCAACGAAACGTCATCGCTATGGTCTTTCGGAGCCGAAGGCCCACTCACGTACCCTTGATGGCTGCACGACACAAAGCTTTACGCATCGCCTGGGCCCGTCGTTACTGACAATGGACTGTTGATGACTGGAAACATCTTAACTGGTAGGACCAGCCTCATTTCAAATTGTATCGAGCTGATGGATGTGTACCGATATGGAGACAACCTCATGAATCCATGGACCCTGCATCTCAGCAGGGGACTGTTCTAGCTGGTGGAGACTCTGTAACTATGTGGGTCTTGTACAGTGGGAGTGAAATTGGACCCCTCATACGTCTAGATTCGTTCGTAAGCATCCTGTCTGATCATCTGCATCCATTCATGTCTATTGTGCATTTAGTCCCGGCGGAGGTTCAAGTCCTCCCTCGGGCATGGGTGTGTGTGTTTGTCCTTAGGATAATTTAGGTTAAGTGGTGTGTAAGCTTAGGGACTGATGACCTTAGCAGTTAAGTCCCATAAGATTTCATACACATTTTTTCCATTGTGCATTCCGACGTATTTGCGCAATTCGAGCAGGATAATGCGACACTCAACACGTCTAGAATTGCTACAGAGTGTCTCCAGGAACACTCTTCTGAGTGTAAACACTTCCGCTGGCCATTAACCCTCTTCCTCCCACCCCCCCCCCCCATTCCCAGACATGAACATTACTGACAAGGGAACCTCCCCATCGCATCCCCGTCAGATTTAGTTATAAGTTGGCGCAGTGGATAGGCCTTGAAAAACTGAACACAGATCAATCGAGAAGACAGAAAGAAGTTGTGTGGAACTATTAAAAAAATAAGCAAAATATGCAAACTGAGTAGTCCATGCGCAAGATAGGCAACATCAAGGGTAGTGTGAGGTCAGGAGCACCCTGCTCCCGTGGTCAGCGTGAGCAGCTGCGGAACAAAAGGTCTTTGGTTGAAGTCTTCCCTCGCAAAGTTATGACCTGTCCGTTCGTTCATTGACGTCTCTGTTCACTGTAATGAGTTTAGTGTCTGTGTTTTGCGACCGCACCGCAAAACCGTGCTATTAGTACACGAAAGGATGTGCCTCTCCAATGGGAACAGAAAACATTTGATCACAAGGTCATAGGTCAACCGATTCCTCCACAGGAAGACACGTCTGATATATTCTATACGTTCGATCCCTTAAGGAACTTTCCCATTCCTTACAGTTCGGAAAATATTCATTGACCTTGTTACTGAAGTCGCGAGCTATGTTTGCTGATTTCATAGTGCCCACGGAATACATCTCACGTATTTAATGCACTCTCGTCCAAAGTAGCGAACAGTCAACTGCCAGCCAGGGAGCCTCGTTAGCAGGAATACTCTCTCTTCCGACCGCTGTAGTCGACTGACGTGTGTTTCGATGTTTGTTTAGGTGTAGCGTCCCCTTACTACGGCGCAGTTACCTCGCATCGGACGGACGGACGGACAGAAAATAATTGTCTGAAAATTAAACTTTTCACTCGGAGGAAAACTTGAACCAGGGACCTCTCGTTCCGCAGCTGCTCACGCTAATCACGGGACCACGGCGCTCCTGACCTCAAACTATCCTTGAAGTTGCCTATCTTGCGCATGGACTACTCAGTTTGTATATTTTGCTTATTTTTTTCACAGTTCCACAAAACTTCTTCCTGTTTTCTCGATTGATCTGTGTTCAGATTTTCAAGGCCTATACATTGTGCCAACTTACAACTAAATCTGAGGGGGGTGCGATGGGGAGGTTTCCTTGTGAGCATATCTGGAATGCCTTGCAACGTGCTGTTCAGAAGACAACTCCACTCCCTCCTACTATTACGGATTTATGGACAGCCCTGCAGGATTCCTGGTGTCAGTTTCCTCCAGAAATACTTCAGACATTAGTCGAGTCCATGCCATATCGTGTTGCGGCACTTCTGCGTGCTCGCGATGGCCCTTTACGATATTAATTAAATGTACCAGTTTCTTTGGCTCTCCAGTGTGTTTTCGAACACATTCGGCACTGTAAAGACTGAAAGAATAACACACATGTCTTTTAAAAGCACTAGAGAACCTAGACGCTACACGATTATCGACCAATTTTAACAGTTGCACAGCCTTCCTTCTCTGTCTTTAGCGGTAGTGGGTGGGGGATGTACCTTTCAATAGGATGCGAGCACCGTTAATCGCTGTTGCTGGGAAGTTACAGGTGTGTAGCGAGCAGCTGAGAAGCACCTGTGACCTTCCGAACTGGCGCCTGTCGAATTGACAGCCGTCAATGTTCTATATGCCCCCGAGTAAACAGTGCGTTTTATGAGTGTGGAGTATGCCCGCCACTGAAATTGATGTTTAGAAGTAAAAGGAAGTGTATTGTGTGTAGCTGTAATAGGCAATTGCAGCAGATGCTAGCACGCTCCCCCCTGACCCCTAAGGGAATGCTGACCTGAAAGTACCTAAGATAGTGTATATTGGTGTTTTGGACGATGGGTGCAGCGATGGCGAATCTGTTACAGCTGCCATGTACAAGGTGTACGTAAAATCCGGAAACACTTTCAATTATTTATTTCACAAGAACCAAACATTGTACAGATATCATACATATGTCGTTTCGAAGAGAAACCTTAAAGTTTTTTTCATGTATACCGCCACAGCGTTGTTTACTAATTTGCTGATAGCGCTAGCCGCAAACATGGCGAGTTCGCGTGTGAAGCGAGCTTTCTGTGTGTCGGAGTTCGACAGAAATAATTGTGCTACAGCTGGTCAACGGATGTTTAGAACCAAGTACGGGAAGAAGACACAAACGAGGAAGGTCATTTACCACTGGTACAACAAATTCGTTATGACGAGTTGCTTGATCCCGGCCAAGAGAAGCAGATGTCGCAGTGTGAGTGAAGTGAGTACGGAGCGTGTATGAGAGACGTTACACGGGAGTCGAAAGAAATCGGTGCGTCTTGCACCCCGTGAACTCGAAATAGTTCCAATAACAGTGTGGAAAGTCCTGCGACAGAAGCTGTCTATGAAACCACTCAAATTGGAGTTAGTGCAGAAGCTCAGTGTTGACGACAAAGATAAGCACCTGAACTCGCCATGTTTGCCACAAGCGCTGACTATTGGCAAATTACCAAACTATGCTGTCGCAGTATACGTGAAAAAACTTTAAGGGTTTCTCTTCAAAATGGCGTATATATGATATCTCTACAATGTTTGGTTCTTGCACAATAAACAATTGAAGGTGTTCCCGGACTTTATGTAAACCCTGTAGACAGTGCCTGGTAAGTAGGGACGAATATTAAAATGCTACAGAACATACAAATTTATTGGAAACGTAATTTTATTACAAACACATCAAGTAACTTTTCCGATTTACGTACGAAAAATTATATTCTCCATATGGCCGCGCAGCAACGAGCAGTGCGGTCATTGAAGTTCTCGATAACGCGTTCACAGACAGCTGCGGGATACCGTTAATAACCCTTATAATTTGATACCTCAGTTGGTTTATAGTTTGTGGTTTGTTCACGTACACTTTTGATTTCACAAATCCGCACAAAAAAAGTCACAAGGCATGATCTGGCAGGCCATTCCTGGTTTCCACGCAGAGAGATAATTTTTTGAGGAATTTTCATTCACCAGAGCAATCGTTTCACGGGATGTGTCATATGTCGCACCATCTCGTTGAAAACAAAAATCGTCATTTACGTCAACAATAGGGAAAAAATAAATCAGAAAGCAGTTTTCGGTAACGGTCGTCAGCCGGACGCCGTGCCCGAGGGGTTCTAGGCGCTACAGTCCGGAACCGCGAGACTGCTACGGTCGCAGGTTCGAATCCTACCTCGAACATGGATGTGTGTGATGTTCTTAGGTTGGTTAGGTTTAAGTAGTTCTAAGTTCTAGGGGACTGATGATCTACGACGTTAAGTCCCATAGTGCTCAGAGCCATTTGAACCATTTGGTAACGGTCGTCGTTCACAGTGACAGCAGCATCATTTTCAAAAGAATGCGGGCCCACCACTCCTCCTGCACAGAATCCACACCACACAGTCGTACGTTGTCAATGCACCTCACCTTCCACAGTCACTCGCGGATTTTCGTTACCCCAAATCCTGCAGTTCTGTTTATTGACGTACTGAATGAGGTGAAAGTGCGCCTCATATGAGAAAGTTATTCTTTTTGTGAAGTTCTCGTTCTCCGCTTGTCGAGCCCAGATCCACTGAGGCAATCGAAGTCTGTTTCCATGATCTGCAGGTTTCGACTCTTGTGTGGGTTGAATCATGAACACCTGAATTTTCAGATCTTTTGCAAGGATTTCACGCTGTGACCTTGCTGATAAATTCAGTTGTTGAGATGGTCGGCGAACGGATTTTCTTGGACTAATGGTCACATTCTCACGCACGACAGCAATGTTTTTTTGTGTTTGAACAGAACGCGGTCGTCCTATTTACTTAATGTTTGAAACAAAACCAGTGCTCTCAAACTTCGCATCAACTTCTGAACTGACGATTCGTTTCGAGCAGCAATACCTGGGACTTTCACTCTTTTTTTAATAACTTTTTATCATTTGGATACGTTTCTCAACTGTCAACTGCTCCACGAGGAAATTAAACATCAAAAAATAATGCTCACCATACAAAAGCTTTCAAGCTACTAATGGTGAGGATCACAGATAACAAACATGAAGCCGGCCGAAGTGGCCGTGCGGTTAAAGGCGCTGCAGTCTGGAACCGCAAGACCGCTACGGTCGCAGGTTTGAATCCTGCCTCGGGCATGGATGTTTGTGATGTCCTTAGGTTAGTTAGGTTTAACTAGTTCTAAGTTCTAGGGGACTAATGACCTCAACAGTTGAGTCCCATAGTGCTCAGAGCCATTTGAACCATTTTGAACAAACATGAAAAAACCACGGCAGCCAACCGACATATTACAAAATGGCGCAAAATTCAAATTTGTCCTTACTTCACGGACATCCTTTATAATAATGTCTTCTGTGGTTAGGGAATATTATCGGTCCGATTAAGGTGAGCTGTCGCAGCCAGAATGGTGGAGGTGGTTAGCAAGTCCTCGCACGTTGCCACATGCCGAGTCATTCGTAAATAAATCCCCTTCGTAAATGACACGATACAGTAATTATGTCTCAGATGTTCCCAAGTTTAACTTAATAGTTTTCTCAACAGTTTTCTCGCTAGAAGTTTCTACTAGGCCATACACAATGCACATTCATCAGTGATGACGATGTTCGTCACACAGGCGAAACAATTTCACACCTCTTATGGGATTTCGTTTATTTTTTTTATCTTTGAATTGTTTTACATATGCACGGTAAAATACGCTATGTGATCAAAAGTATCCGGACAGCCCGAAGAACAAGAGGTACTTTTGTGGCGGTGTTCGTAGCGACAAACACTTGGCTGTAGAAATGGCTTACGAAGTCACCGCCACACTTTTAATAGCGGGCCGACCGGTCCGCTGGAACAGTAAACAGAAAGATGAAACCCGAAACACTCTGATTAAATAAAAGTCGGTACTTATCTTTATTGATGAAGATACAGAAACACAATAGTGAACTCGGTGTCTACAGAAATCTGTCTAGTTCGAGTCGGAGCGGCTAGGTCAGCGTCGGCTGACGACAAACAACAACTCTGCTGCGATGAACACACAACTGACTCGCAAGTACACAATTCGGTGGCGAGTATACAACTGAGCGGCGAATACAGAACTGTCCTAGCGCTCGCGACTCCAGCGCTTAAGAAGCCAGAAGCCAGCGGTGGCGCGCGCAGACTTGCGGCGATTTGCTGTCTCGCTGGCGCTGCTAATGCGGACGGCGTCCGGACTTTGATGCTGCCAACCTTTTGGCAGCGGGCTCGGGTGGCATTACTGGCTAGGACATAACAGGTACATTGTGCTGCCACCTATCGCCAGGTGCTCCATGTCAGAGACATTAGACATCGTGAGAGAGCAGAGTGGGGCCCTCGGCGGAACTCACGAACTTCGAACGTGGTCAGGTGAGTGGGTGCCACTAGTGCCATATGTCTGTATGCGAGATTTCCACACTCCTAAGGGACACGTACAGCACAATAACGTACAGGCCGATCTCGTCTGTTGACTGACAGAGACCGCCGACAGTTGAAGAGGGTCGTAATGACTAATAGGCAAACATCGTTCCAGACCAGCACACAGAAATTCCAAACTGAATCAGGATGCACTGCAAGTACAATGACAGTTAGGCAGGAGATGAGCGGCTGCTCATAAGCCACACATCACACCTGTAAATGTCAAACGACGCCTCGCTTGTTCTAAGGAACGTAAACATTGGACGATTTAACCGTGTGAAAACGTTGTGTGGAGCGACGAATCACGGTACACAATGTGGCGATCCGATGGCGGGATGTGGGTATGGCGAATTGCCGGTGAACGTCATCTGTCAGCGTGTGTAGTGCCAACAGTAAAATTCGGAGGCGACGTTGTTATGGCGTGGACGTGTTTTTCATGGAGGGACTTGCACTCCTTCTTGTTTTGCGTGGCACTGTCACAGCACGGGCCTACATTGATGTTTTAAGCAATTCAGGGATGGCGACTACATCTTCCAACACAATCGAGCACCTGTTCATAATGCACGGCCTGTGGCGGAGTGGTTACACGACAGTAACATCCCTGTAATGGACTGGCCTGCACAGAGTCATGACCTGAATCCTTTAGAACACCCTAGGGATGTTTTTGAACGCTGACTTCGTGCCAGGCCTCACCGACCGGCATCGATATCTCTCCTCAGTGCAGTACTCCGTGAAGAATGGCGTGCCATTCCCAAAATATTGTGTGTGTTGTTCTTGGTATAAGTTAGTTTAAGTAGTGTGTAAGTCTAGGGACCGATGACCTAAGCGGTTTAGTGTATTAGGAATTCACTCAGATTTGAACACCTTTTTAGCACAACTTTTTCGTGTTCGATAACACCAGATGTAATAATTCTTGGAAAGTGGGACCATTGTTTCATCATAAATTTTATTTGTTACGTATTACGTACAAAATCGTCATGTGGCGGATGTAGCAAATGAAGTAAACAAAAAATGACGTAATACCTGAGTACCAACTGCCCTTCCACAGAAAATTAGCAATGTTGGATCAAATCTATTTGTAATCCACTGAGATTTAAAATATACTTCAAAATGCGTTTCGACCTTCTCAATTTGAAAAATAATTTATTAGCTGTTTACCGCAAGTTGACAAAGAGAGAGTAAATGAGAAGTGATATATACATGTGTATGGCAAAGCTCTTCGCTCAAAACTATTTCTCTTCTTCATACCTCCTCTGTGTTACCATATATGGCGTGTCACTGATCTCATTTGTACTAGAATAGCAGTGCACGCGAGGTGCCTATTTGCTTACACCGCCCTGAATGGAAAGCGTAAGTTCTAACTAATATTCACGAACCTGCAGTCTTCTATAGTTGTTGTCCCCCGCTTAGAAAACAGCGCGTAAGTCGTGAATCAGTAACCTTGAGGCTGTAAGAAACTCTCAGCGAAGAACTGTTCTTTTAGAAATCATTAAATTTCCAATCAGTTTGTTTATACTGGATGCCACACGCTTTTTATTAGCAGAACACGAGAAACTGCACAATAACATTCCTTTTTAGAATCGCAAATGATTTCTGTTCTTCAGCAAATTAATGAACTGCGTATTTCCGTAATTAGTATCACACTCTTCTCAACTATATGTCTAAGAGTCTCAACTGACGAAATGTCCATCCTCCGAAGCTGCAGAAAGAGCTCTGATCTTATAGCCGAACCACTTCACCCGAAATCCAAGTTAGGCGCCATCCGATCACCGCAGTGTTTCGTCTGCCTTTTCGTTTCGCCGTTGTTTATTATTCTGCTGATTATTAATATTTGCGAAATAATTGAATGATAGCACGTTATTGAAAGATGCTTTAATTTAAAATTAAAGTAAATACGCTGTTTAATTTATCTAATATCGCTAATAGAAGATTACCATTCTAGCGCCCAACTCCTGAACGCAGAAGCCAATCGTAGAGATGGTCAACAATTTAGGCGGTCTTTCTCACCATACCCGTTCCGAACAAACCATCTGCCATTGGTACCTCACACCACATTACGTAATCTGGCCACCGCTGCCTTCTCAACTGCTCTTTAAAGGAAGCTTCTTGTAGCCGAATATGATGACTGCAAAGCCAGAAATATTACATGTTGACAGACAATGTGACAGATCCTGTAGCGTGGAAGTTACGTTTTAAAAACGAGTATTTATTCATTATTTACTCCTTCTCTTACTCCGGAAATCCATTCTTTTATTTTTTATTTTTTTTATTTTCATAAAGAATCCACTATCCTCTCGTCAGACGATACAAGGAATACCACTTTTGAAGAGACCACTCACCTCTCAGTAAACAGACCTCTTACTGTGGAAGTAGCTGCATTCCAGAAAAAAAGCGGAACCTGTAGTCCAATCAAACAGGAGAAAGAGAAATAGTCAACATTAATGGCAACTGACTGATAGCTGCGCACAGACTTGTTCACACTACGTTAGACTGCTCTGGTTGGCTGCTCGTATTTTTAAAAATCTTGCGAATTGTTACTAAGTTCTGAGATATTTGTAACTGCAGTATCAAACATCATAGAGAGAGAGTGTATGACAGAGAGGAGGATACAGAAAGACTGGGATAAAGCAGGCAGGTGGGAAGGAAGCCTGCGACGGTTGAGGCGGGGAGAGGTAGTGAAGAGGGGGGTGGAAACAGCCCCTCCCGTCGACCCCTCCTGCGCTCCGCAAGTGTGTGAACTGTGTCATTTGCCGTCCGAAAAATATTGCACCATGCTAGCAGATTTGAATGTAGGCATTGTGTGTCATTGTTCACCAGTTATGGTCTGTGACTTTCATTTTTTTATTCACAGCTCCAATGACAAAGGGGAAAATTCGAGTGAAACCTGAATGCAGACATCACGTCCACATAAAAAAAAAAAAAAAGAAAACCGACCAGACAATCCTACCACTGGCAATGTTTCCAGTGAACAAAACGAAACGTGTATTGTAACAGAAATATGGGAACACAAATTTCGGTAGTTGCGTGCGCAATATGACCGATGTTATTTCAGAAGTATAGTGCACAAACGACTTGGTGCGTTTCAGTCACCGCTACAATTTTCATGTAGTAGCATTCACGAAAGTGTTTTTAGAGCAGCGCAAAATATCCTTTATAGAGTGCGTGACTGTATTTGCAGCCACATTCCTTCCGCGCACACTCGTCTCAGCTGCGGACGCCGCCGTGGAAAGCGGAAATTTCCGTCGCTGCTGGAGGTGTGGTGGGAGGAGGGAGGGATGAGACGGCAGACCATTTTCTGAATCGTCACTTGAATCCCGCACTTGTATGCGAGGCTCTCACACCAGACACTAACTGCATGCTATTGATCTGGATGGGGCAGAGCAATACTCAGTAGTTTTAAATGTAAAAGCTTTTGAAATTAATAACCCATTTCCAATCACCGTAGCGGTTATATCATTTACGATTTTCGGTGCGACTCGGTAACACCTACATTACAAGAAAGTACTGGCTGATTTTATGATCAAATGCTATGGTTTTTCCACAATGACAATTCCTCAAGTATTTGGTTTTGCAAGTGTTAGATACAGGACGTAGTTCAGGAAGTCAGTTAACAGACGATAGGTGCTTTATTTCTCGGAATCAAATATTTTGTAAGAGTGAAGCCAACATAACTAAAGTGTAAGATCTACTAAAATATCAAATTTTCTGATACGTAACAGTTTGTGACCGCAGAAAACGTAGTTAACTGTGAAACTCATAATATGAATTACATTAAATAGTGTAGTTTTTTGTTTTGTAATATTGGCTGTTAGGTTACCATGATGCGCTTATAACGAATTTGCTTTCGTCTCCTCTTCCCTTCAGAAACCCAGATGTCTTAACAATGTGAACAACACGTTGCCACAGATTACGTAGGTAATTCCATTGCTTCAACTTTTCCTCCCCTTAGTCTCAGCTTCATTATGTTACATTTAGGTGGCTTTAGAGAAGACTATGTGTTGTCTTCACTTACATCACTTTCCCGACTGCCGGTTATCGTTTCGCTAAGAGCATTTAGTTACGTAGGAATTGAAAGATTCGTATTGAAACAGGAAAAGCTGGAGGGTAACACCCAACCAGGTGAAAAAACTAGTGGCTTGATAGAAGGTTTGGGGAACATCAGTGCATCCCTACCTGAAGAACCACCGATGTTATCTAGAAACGCATAAGTGTCCATGAGAAACATTTCATTCGATATCTTTCAGTATCAGCGATATCCTACTTGCACTTAGGTGGAAGCAGCTAAGAGTTGTGTTGTGTGTGTGTATGTGTATGTGTGAACAGCTGATGTGGTCGAGCGATTCTAGGCGCTTCAGTCGGGAACCGCGCTGCTGTTACGGTCGCAGGTTCGAATCCTGCCTCGGGCATGGATGTGTGTGATGTCCTTAGGTTGGTTAAGTTTAAGTAGCTCTAAGTGTAGGGGAGTGATGACCTCAGAAGCTAAGTCCCATAGTGCTTGGAGCCATTTGAAACATTGTGCACAGCCGCGGCCTGCCGGAAAACCCCCGATAGTAGGTGAACGGCGCGCCGCTTCTTATGAGGTACTGCTCGTGGGCTTATACTGTGTTGTAGGGTTGTACAGACTTTGTAAAACCTAGTCAAGGGTGCACGTCAACATGCGGTGTATGCGCCGTAAAGAGACAGGAGGGGCCGAAGGGTCGACCTCCATTGCGTCGGGGTATCCGACGCGCGATGACGTCATGTGGTCCGGAGCGGGCAAGAGTTCCATGGCGCATGGCGGAGGACGGCTGGTCACGGGAAGCGATTGGCGGCGCGTGACCCGGGGAGGCGCATGGCGGCTGCAGCGAAGCGTCGAATGCGGGCGGCGCCGGCGGGAGAACAGGCGGCGGCGGCGGCGGCGGCTGCTGTGGCGGCGCGTCGCCATGGGGCAAAATGGAAGGCATCGACGGTAACACCTGGGGATGAGGCGAGCCAGTAGATGGGTCCCCAGGGCGCTGTCCGGACGGCACCGTCGCTGAAAGCAGACGGGGAGCGGCAGAATCCGTGCGACGACAGAGGCGCAGCTGATTGAGATGCCGACGCACCTCACCAGAGCCCCCCAAAACCAAATACATCGCGCGGCCGAGGCAGCGAAGAATGCGGCCTGCGAGCCAACGCCGTGAACCTCGATAGTTGCGAAAGAATACAACGTCGCCTGGAGCAAAAGCAGAAGACTGCCGCTGCACAGGAACCTGATGCGGCGGGTGCAGCAAAGACATCAAGGTGCGATGAGGACGACCGTGGAGCAACTCAGCCGGCGAGCGACCATCTCGGGGCTGAGAGCGATACGATGACAAAAAGAGCAACAACGCGTCCTCCCGAGAATGCGACTCTTTCAACTTCAACATCTGCGACTTGAAAGTCCGGACCAATCGTTCAGCGGCACCGTTTGACTGAGGCGAAAACGGCGCGGAAGTCAGATGTTGAATGCCATTGGCCTTGCAGAAAGACTGAAATTCTGCAGACATGAATTGTGGGCCATTGTCGGAAACAATAGTCTGCGGAAGACCTTCAATGCAAAAGATAGCAGACAACGCTTGGATGGTGGCAGATGACGTCGTGGAAGACATCCGGACAACAAAAGGAAAATTACTGAAGGCATCTACCAGAACCAACCATCGAGCATTCCAGAATGGACCAGCAAAATCGATGCGCAAGCGTTGCCAAGGGGAAGTGGCTTTTGGCCATGCAAAGACTTTCCGCGGCGGTGCGGATTGTTGTTCGGCACACGCCATGCAAGAAGAACACATATTCGTAATCGCAGCATCGATTCCGAACCAAGTACAGTGCTGACGAGCAAGTTGTTTCGTTCGCACTATACCCCAACGTCCTTGGTGGAGAAGCCGTTAGACAGAGGACTGCAACGAACGTGGGACCACGACTCTGGACTGATCATTATCAGAACGCAACAACAAAACACCACGTCGAACAAAAAGTCTCTCCTTGTGAGCAAAAAATCGACGAACCAACGGATCCTCAATCCGCGACTTCGACAAGGGCCATTGAGTAGCAACAAAACGCAAAACGGTAGCAAGGACCGGGTCAGCAGCTGTGGCTGTAGCTACACGACGAAAATCAATCGGAAACGATTCGACCACGTCATCGGTTTCCGAATCAATGAACATGCAAGCAAGTTTGGAAGAATCGAATGCTCTATCCTCAGCAACAGGCAAACGGGACAACGCATCGGCGTTTCCGTGCTTAGCAGTGGACTGATACAAGATATCGTAGCGGTACTGCGAGAGGAAAATAGACCAGCGAATGAATTTCTGCGCTGTACGTGGAGGTACAGGCTTATTCGGATGAAAAAGCGACGTCAAAGGTTTGTGGTCTGTGATGATGGTAAAGTGACGACCATACAAGAAATCATGGAACTTAGTAACACCAAACACGAGAGCCAAAGCTTCTTTCTCTATCTGTGAATAATTTCTTTGCGCAGACGAGAGCAATTTGGACGCAAAGGCAATAGGGCGATCATGCGACCCATCTTTGTGCGCAAGCACAGCACCGATCCCGAAATCCGATGCATCCACCATCAACAAAAGGGGTTTCTGGGGATCGAATGGCGTAAGGCAAGTATTAGAAAGCAACGCCGATTTCAACTGGCGAAAGGCGCGATCGCATTCCGTCGTCCAGACGAACGGAACACCCTTACGGCGTAAGCTATGAAGCGGAGCTGAAATGGAAGAGGCATTGCGCAGAAAGCGATGATAATAGTTAATTTTACAAAACACACTCTGTAGGTGCTTCAAATTCTGCGGCAAAGGCAAGTCTTGTAAGGCACGGAGGTGCTCGGGACTGGGATGTATGCCTTGGGCATTGATTACATGCCCCAGGTATGGTAAGTCACGAGCAAAAAACACACATTTGTCCTTCCGCAAGCGAAGACCATTTTGTCGCAATACCTGAAATAATGTTCGTAGGTGTGCTAAATGCTCGTCGGCTGTCCTTCCGGAGATCACAATATCGTCCAGATAGTTCGCAGCAGTAGGGACCGACGCACAAAAAGTTTGTAAATATTGCTGAAACAATGCAGGGGCGGATGCACACCCGAATGGCACTCTTTTGAATCGGTACAAACCAAGATGCATGTTAACCACCAAGACGCGCTGGGATTCAGCGTCCACTGGGATTTGCAAGTACGCATCTGCTAGGTCCAACTTCGAAAAGCATTTACCCGGGCACAGTTTATCAAAAAGATCTTCCGGGCGGGGTAAGGGAAAAGTAGCAATCACGAGTTCTGGATTCACTGTTGCCTTGAAGTCCACACAAAGTCTCAGTTTTCCGGAAGGTTTTGGCAAAATTACTAAGGGTGAGGCCCAGAGAGAAGCTTGCACACGTTCAATTACACCCTGTGATTCTAAATCGTTTAATGTTCTTGCGACCTCATCACGCAATGCGTGGGGAACATTGCGCGCTCGGAAAAATTTCGGTTGCGCATTTACTTTCAGTTCCAAATGTGCTTCATAGTTCTTAGCGCAACCAAGGCCCGGTGCAAAAATGTCTGCAAACTCTTTACATAGACGAAAAACACTGGCTGAAGGCACAGTCTGGTTCACTGATAGGACCTGATTGACTATAGACAAGTTAAACAACTGAAATAAATCTAAACCAAACAAGTTCACTGCAGAAGAAGATAAAGTACGTAAAATGACACAAGCTTTGTTTGTCCCTTGTATGTTGCAAGAATGCTGCACTGTCCTAACACAGGGATATTCTGACCGAAAGAACTATTTAACTTAACATTTGCGGCACGCAACAGAGGTGTGCCCAGTTGTTTGTACGTGTCTTTATTGATCAATGAAACTGCAGCTCCGGTATCGAGCTGGAATGGTACCACGTTGCCATTAATGTCCAAGTCTACAAAAAGTTTATTGTCCTGCCGACGACAAGAGCGACTGTCTCGTGCAATGTGAACAGACGCTGGTACAGAAGCACTTGCGACTTGACGCGATTTCCGGCGATGTCTACGCACACTATTTGTGGGACGAACACAGTCACTGTTACAGAGTGTGGCACTGGGCGGAGTGGAATTAACTACATGAATTTCTGTGGGCGAAGATTCATTGGCCTGGGGATTCTTGGTTCGATTCCGGGGCGAAGCAAAGGGCCTGGAATGATTAAGTGTGTCTGATCTGAGCTTCTTCTGGCAAACACTTTGAACATGTCCTTTCTTATTACAGAAAAAGCAAATAGCTTGGCGTGACGGGCAATTTTCACGCGAATGTCTAGTAGCACACCGCGGGCATGATTTCACTGCATTTGTATGCTGGCGCAGCACACCTGGTTTAGAGCGTGGCGGCAGCTGCGTGGACGTGCGCGAGGGCTGTTTACCGGTCCGAGCAGCGCGTCCGGCGGGCTGGTTAATGTTACACACGGCTGGCGAAGTTGCAAATGATTCCTGAGCAAAGTCAAGCGTGTCTTGTCTATCCAATATGTCTATCACTTGTTGAAGGGAGGGATTGACGAGTTTCAAAATCTGTTCCCGTATGCGAACATCAGAAACGTTCTGTGCTATTGCATCACGTACCATAGTATCTGAATAAGGGAGTCTACATTCACACTCAAAAGCACAATCCCTTGTAGGCCTTGCAGAGTTGCAACCCACTCCCTATTAGATTGACCGGCCGTACGTTTTGTACGAAAGAAAATATACCTTTATGCAACTACATTAACTGTTTCTTTGAAATAGGCGTCCAATGCCGACAAAATTTCTTCATAGGACACAGTTGCTACGTCGCGTCGGGGATATAATTTCACTATCACACGGTACGTTTGCACCCCTACATACGACAATAAGAGAGGCTGCCGCTCGTTACCTTGAATTCTGTAGGCGGCGAGATGAAATCCAAACTGGCGTGACCACTCCGTCCATGTTTCCTTAGCTTGTTCATATTGACGGAACGTGGGTGCAACAGCATGTTGTGGCTGCGGTAGCGGTGAAGCGGCGGCGGCCGCATCGTTTTGCAGTGCACGTTGACCCTGGACGAGCTGTCCAAGGGCATCCAATAACGCCTGCGTCTGCTGATTCTGCAAGCGATAAAATTCGGACAGCACATCTGGCGAAGCCATGACACAAGTAAATGTAAGCAATTAGAAAGAACAAGACCCTTTGTTGACTCGTCGCCAAAAATGTTGCGTCTAGACAAGACAGCCTAGACACAATGAGAGGAAGCCGAAAGGCACGCGCTAAGTTAAAGCAGGATGGCGTGAGGTCTGAAACAGGATACGTAATGAATGCTATAAAGAAAAGTACGTAGCTTCTGGAATACTTAACTTTAATCCATCCTTTTGGTACATCTGGAAATTGTGGCGATACAAGTGAGACTCTTTAGATACATGCAATGTTACTAATGGCGCCTTGCTAGGTCGTAGCCATTGACTTAGCTGAAGGCTATTCTAACTATTGGCTCGGCTAATGAGCAATGCTTCGTCCATGTAGTCGCTAGCAAAGTCGTCCGTTCAACTGGGGCGAGTGCTAGTCCGTATGTCGAGACCTGCCTTGAGGTGGCGCTCGGTCTGCGATCACACAGTGGCAACACGCGGGTCCGACATGTACTAATGGACCGCGGCCGATTTAAAACTACCACCTAGCAAGTGTGGTGTCTGGCGGTGACACCACACTCTCTTTAATAAACAAATGTACTTCCGATAATACCAGATGTAGAAGTACAAAACCAGAGTTTCCCGTCAGTGTAGGGCCCGTGAGACCGCGTCTGCAGCGTCATCTGCTTCCTGTAACGGCTGACGACGAATGTCAACACACAATAAACCAAGTTCCACACATCAGTATCTGTTTAAGTCCCGCAGACGTGTCGATTTTTGCACCTACAAACTACGATTTGCGGACAGCGTTGGCTTCCTGCTCTCATTTCAAGAAAACTGCTCCAGAATCACGTCGAATGTTTGTCGAAGCTTTCAGTGAACATCTTCTTAGGAAAATACAGTGTTTCGAGTATTTAAAAAAATTCAAAACTGGTAATTTTGATGTGAGAAACGACGAATCCGGGAAACCAACAAAAAAGTTCGAAGACAATTAATTGCTGATCTTATTGAATGAAGATGATACTCAAACTTAATAGGAACTCACGGGACACTTGAATGTGAGGCAAAAAGCCATTTGTCTTCGGTTGAATGCTATGAGAAAGGTACGGAAAGTGGGAAAATGGATTCCGCATGAACTGAGTGAAAGACCACTTCTGAAAGGCTGCTCGCCAGATACAAAAGAAAGTCGTTTCTCCAACGAATAGTATCAGGTGATGAGACATGCATATATTCAGAGAGGCCTAAGCGTCGTAAATCATGGGTGAGTACAAGCAAACCATAGAAGACCACACAGCTTTGTAAAGAAGACAACGCGCTTTGTTTAGTGGGACCAGAAGAGTGTCATCTATTATGAGCTGCTAATACCTAGTGGAATCGTTAACACTGATCATTACCAACAGTAAATGATCGATTAAATCGAGCATTACGTGAAAAACGACCGCAATATGAAAAAAGGCAACACAAAGTCATATTGCTCCACGATAACCACAAACAGCAAAACGGGCCACGGAAACGATCGAGGCATTCAGTACTAGGATATGCGGCGTATTCTCCAGATTTGGCTTCCTCCGGTATCATCTATTTACATCATTGGGACACGCTCTCGCTGAACAACACTTCAACAATTCCTATGAAAATGTACGAAAAGGGGTCGCTGGCTGGTTCGTTCATAGCCTGCCGGAGAGTTGGGAGAAATGTATAACTAGCAACGGAGATTATTTTGAATAAAGTATTGTTTATGAGTTTCAAAGAACAGACGTGTAATTATTGCAACAAAATTCCTGTTTCGTACTCTTACGCCTGGTACATTCTCAAAAGAAATTGTTTTACAAGGGCCGCCGCCCTCCTTTTCGTGGAGGAAAGACAACTGAGTAAAAAACAAAATGACCAGCGTTAGGAATCGGCAGCCATGAGACCAATAGAGGTTCGCAGTGTGTATATTTGTGTGTGTGTGTGTGTGTGTGTGTGTGTGTGTGTGTGTGTGTGCGTGTGTATGTGTGCATCTCTGGTGTATAATGTCCAGAGCTACCGACGCCTCCGACCGCGTTCATGTACAATTTGTACAACCAGTAAACACATGACTGTTTAAAGACTCAAACTCATGTACATAACAGCTTTAAAGATCTAATTATTTTGCAAATTAGTTACTGTGTTAAATATTTGACTTTAAGCATGTAAGTGAGAAAAAGGTTTGAAATTACGCTATAAGTTTGCTGGAAGACAATAAGTGCTTAAAATCCAGAAATACGAGCAAATTTATGGCGCTAAAATTCTGTTCGTTTTATGACGCTTACGAATGCGTAAAGGAGTAGAGTTATAGCTTTATTCTTGAATTGTTTCATATTATACGATGTTATTCTGTAAAGTCCTGTGTCAATTACGTATTGTAGACATTTGTCTTTGTTTGGGTTTGTGCACCTTCAGTTTGAGGTATTCGGTGGGCTACGGGCGGCGCTGGGACGCATCAGCCCATGTCGTGACGTCAGAGCGAGTGCAGAATGTCTTCATCGCCAAACGCAGTTCCAAGGAAGATTCCTTGAACCGTGATGAACAATGCTGTCGAAGAGAACGTCGATCTTGGATGTACGTTTCTAAGCAGTGTGTTGTCTGAACTCTCTAGATCAGCGCAGCCCAAGCTCTTAGCTGACCAGGACCGCATTGGAAGAAAATGCGTATATTTATGACGTGTTTAATATACTTAACACTGCTGACAATAACTGCTGAGAAGAAAAGAAAACAGAAAAAACAGGATCGATCAATGAGGGAATAGCATCGTGTGACGGGAATTTCAAAGTATTCATCATAACTTTATATGAAATGAATTTTATGGAATTTCTTTCTGTCACGGTCATGCGAGGCAGCAGTGAGACTTGCTTTCGGCAGCATGCGGCTCACGGGCCGCGGATTGGACACGCCTGGATTACAGGATTTCCGATGACACACGTTTCACTTCCGTACAACGTTTTCTTTGCAGACGCAAGAATTTCTTCCTCATTTTCATATCAGTGTCTGATAGTGGCAGAGCTCTTGTTCTGAAGAAAGCTCTCGTTGCGTCCGCTAGTCTACTTTTGGTGTGTACGTAACTAAAACTGGTATGAAAAGTAAAATATGATGATGTATTCGAAAAAGGCGTCACTGCGAAAGTGAAACTTAATGAATGAATAAGAAGATGACATTGAATTTACGAGTAGAACAATAACTTCTACGAGGGGATGGTTTATCTCACCTTCTCACAGATTTGGCATGTCCCACCAAATAATTACTGCCCTGCGCTAACATCGTAATCTCTGATTAGCACTCACACACAATGCCCTGTATTACTTGTAGGATATATTCCTATCTTCGACTACGCCTTCAGCCTTCACCCTCTAGGGCTCCATCTAGTACTAGGGAAGTTGTTCCCCGATGTCTTAACACAAATCCTAATATACTGTACCTTCGTTTTGTCATTTTCCATATGTTCGTCTCCATGCCGACTCCGCGGAGAACCTTATCATTTCTTAACTTATTAGTCCACCAAATATTCAACGTCGTTCTCTACCACCACATCTGAAATACTTCGGCTATCTTTTTTCCTGTTTTCACACAATCCACGATTCACTTCCACACAGTGCTGTATTCCAAACATACATTTTCAGAAATCTCTACCTCAAAATAAGGCCTATGTTTGATACTACACTGCATGACAAGATAAAAGGATCACTTCCTCGAAATCCCATACCTGCCTCCGATTGCGACGCATAAGTTTCAAATGGCTAAACGATGCCTACAGCCTTCCTTTGTAATGGTGCAAAAGCGTGGCACGCTGCTAAATCACCCCCGTGTTCGGCAACTTTTCAAACAGCAAGGTGTCGAAACCGGCTACAGCTCAGAAATTCATGTGACTTGCAAGGTTAATGATCTCAGAGTTCTGAAAATGCCTGCTTGGTTCAGTGACCATTTATAAATTAAAATTGAAACAGTCATCGGCCTTACGTGACCTTTGGAAAGATTGTCTGATTAATTTGCATGCACAAACAGATGGCTATAACAGAGGAGATCACCGGTTGACAGAAGACTTACGGGAACATCTGGAAGAAATCACGAATCAAAATTCCTGAACATCATGTCAACATTCTGCTAGTAAAGTAATACTGCAGCCCAACAGAAAATGAACAAGCGTAAACTACAATGTCCGGACTACTCCCGAAAACCTGGAATTCAAAAAGGTAATAGTCATTGAAGATATTATTAGGAGGAATACCGCAAACTGGTCTGAACTCGCTGAGAAAGTGAGCAGTTAGCAAAAGAAAAGAAACACGGAGAATCACAGGACCGTACACTGCTCACAACGGAATCAATAACTAACCTGGCTAACTTTTAATTCCAGGAACTAAAGACATGCAAACTCTCCGACAAAACTCTCAGAGAATTCCAAATCGACCATACTGATGTCTCCAGGAGGATCAGCAAAGAAGTCCTCAGTCTAAAAACCAGGAGAGCATTCTTCGTGTCACCACCACTTACTCTAAATAAAAATAAAATCGCTTTCCAACTGAGAACAGAGAACTGTAACCTACAGTTTCTGGACTTCTCCCGAATACCTAGAACTGAACAAGAAAAGAATCATTAAAGAAATTCTTAGGGTGGATACCACAAACTGACCTGAACTCGTGGAGAAAGTGAAGCAAACAATGAAGTTAGGTCAAGTGCCTAGAAGGAGAAAAGATATTTGGTGGAACATTATATGCGATCAAGCTATCGAATATAGCATTAAAGTATGGGTAATTTGAATAGTGATAAGGCAACAGAAAGAGAAAGTAATCTTAGAAATAAGGAAAAAGTCTCTAAAATTATTCGACGATGAAAACGGAACTTTGATAATAAGAGGCTGAACGAAATAGAAGACTTTACCAAGAAGAATATCGGCAATTTTTACAAGACCTTCAGAGAAAATTTGGGTAACTTCCAACCTCCTATGACCTGATGGATCCCTGGAACGTAATGCAAGAAATAATTGTAAGATTCTAGCCTACTATTTCACCACGCTCCTTAGCTTCGAATAGCCATCTGAAGAATTCCCATTTTCAAAACATCAAGACCTAATTCGCTTCCACCCTCATACTAAAAAACATTGAAAATAATCAAATCATTGAAAAACAATGGAGCATCTGACGAAGGTAGAATTATTGCAGAGTTATGGGAATTGGGCCAAAAAAACGTAACACCAAAAATTCACAGAATAATATCAGACGTATGGAAAACGGAGAAAATCCCAAAAGAATCGAAGAGCGCCTCGATACACCCAATCCACAAGAACAGAGGGGAAACACATCCGTACAATTACTAAGGAATCTCAGTTCTCCGTCGGTTTTTTCTCTAAAACTTTTCTGAAAGGGACCCACAGACTTGAACAGATTAGAAACCTCGAAACTACACTACACGCCAGACAATTCCGGAACATTATAGACACATTAACAGATTTCAAAAACCGACAAAGGCTGTTTAATGACCACAAGAGCTAGAGTCGACAGAACGACCAAATCACAATTTAGGAAACTTTATGAGGAAGCAACTCGAAAGTGAAATTCATGGGACACATCTCAAACTTATTCGAAAATCATACAGGTGTGCCACAAAGAGACGGTTGGTCTCAACTCCCATTCAGCATCGTACAGGAAAAAATAAACAGAGAATGGGAAAATCACGTCGAAAGTATCCAAATGGAAAAGAGAGGGGAGAAAGAAAGGTTTGGCCTTTGCAGATGACCTGGCTGTATTAACAAACAATGAAGCTGAAACAAAACTAGCGCTAGATAAACTGGATGATATCTCCTGTAAAAAACGACACAAAACTCAGTACGAGTACATCAAATAAAAAGGAAAACTCCGCCTGAAAACATAGTATGGAAAAATCTCACAGGTCACTCAGTTCAAGTACTTAGGAGAAACCATCCAACTCGGAGGACCAGACACACTCTCCAAGACAGCAAGACTATTCAAACTATGAAAGGCATACAAACTGACATGGAATCACTGCAGTAGAAACAGCAATATACCGTTACGCAAAACTACGACACTACGATATGGTTGTTTCATCAGAAGCCTTATACGTGACAGGAACCACAGGAACATGAGGGATGACAAAAACTCAAGACATAGACAAACAAAAACAAAAAATTCTTAGACAAATCTACACTGTTCTTCCTAGAGCCGGAATTTGGGACAGACGACCGAAAATTGAATTCTACGACGACAGGGACAACATAACGAAAAATGTACAAGAAGAGTTCTATGGTCACGTATGCAGGAAGGATGAAAACAAACTAAGAAAATTTTCAACTTAGTTGATACAAGAAAACTAAAGAAGAAGAACAGATGAGGACCTGCAGCAGTTGAAAATTTCAGAAGAAGAAATTGTGTAGAGAAGACAACAGAAAACAAGAAACTCGAACAAACCCAACGAATAAACAACAAGGAAAAAATGGACAGAACAAAGGAAGAAGAAAATACTGAGAATTAGTGAAGAGGTTTTGGGGAAAAAAGAAAAGAAAGAAATCAGGCGTAGCCTCCATTGCCTCTAGTGCATTCTCATCAACAGGGATAATCTAGAATCATAATAATAAAAGAAATTTCAACCAACTGCAAACACACAAAGGAAAAGAAAG
Organism: Schistocerca piceifrons; assembly: GCF_021461385.2. Taxonomy (NCBI): domain Eukaryota; kingdom Metazoa; phylum Arthropoda; class Insecta; order Orthoptera; family Acrididae; genus Schistocerca; species Schistocerca piceifrons. Next base: position 1,018,538,540 of record NC_060139.1, on the reverse strand, counting down.
TTCCTCACAGATGGTATGCACTTTAGGAGGACAGCAAATAAACGAATGTATATTCAAAGAGCAACAGAAAAATAACAGCAGCAGCGATCATTGGAAACAACTTTCTTACCACATCACTTCCTCAAAATTTACCGTACAGTATATTAACAAAACCTTCTCTCATATAATCAGACCACACTGACATATCGGATAGTTCAAGGAATGTGTGCAAAGTTTGCATTGTGTAGACTTTAGCACTGTGTAATAATGACTTTAAATGTACCAAGTAATAGCAATGGTAAATAATTAGTAATTATGGCTCCCAGCTTTAACTGACTCTGCAATAACATCGAAATTCCCGAAAAGAAGGTGTTCTTCGCAAGAAAAATCCAAGGAATACTACTGCACTGTAGCCCCCGCATTTAGTTAACTGCTGAGTACCAGAAATCCTACACACAGTAACACACGAATAAAATTTACTTCTTCACTCCAGAAATTCAATAATTGTACCGTGATAACTGACCTTAAATATTCCCACGCTTTTAATGATTCTCAATTTTCACAAAAGTAGGCAGTATAATTTGTATCTTTCCATTCAATTTTACCAACACTTGAATCACAAACTTATAAAGCACTGAATAAAGAATAGCGTTTTCTCCATTTTTGTTAGAAAATGTAACGCGGAATAAACAAATAATATAGTATCTGATTAGTTTATTTGAGTTAACATGTACGGTTGTTGCAAATACGTAACCACGAGTCTGCAAGTAAAAACACACCGAAGTGACAAAAGTCATGGGATACCTCCTAATGTCGTGTTGGACGTCCATTTACTCGGTGTAGTACAGCAACTTCACGTGGCATGGACTCAGCCAGAAATATTGAGCCATGCTGCCTCTACAGCCATCCATAATTGCGAAAGTCGTGCCGATGCAGGAATTTGTGCAGGGACTGATCTCTCGATAATGTCCCATAAATGTTCGGTGGGATTCATGTCGACGAAATGGGTGTCCAAACTATTTGCTCGATTTGTCCAGAATGTTCTTCAAATCAATTTCGAACAATTGTGGTCTGGTGACATGGCACATTGCCATGCACAAATTTTCCGCTGTTGTGCGGGAACATGACGTTCATGAATGGGTGTAAATGGCCTCCAATAGCAGAATATCTAGAGGACCCAGTCAATTCCACGTAATCACAGCCTACACCATCATGGATCCACCACCAGCTTGAACAGCAGGTTGTGAACAACTTGGGTGTATCGCTTCGTGGGGTCTGCCATCACACTCGACGCTACCAAAAGCTCTTACCAGCTGAAATCTGGATTCATCTGATCACGCCACGGTTTTCCAGTCGTCTAGGGTCAAAATGATGTGGTCACGAGCCCAGAAGAGTTGCTGCAGGCGATGTCGTGCTCTTAGCAAGAGCACTCGCTTCGGTTGTCGGTGCCACAGACCATTAATGCCAAATTTCGCCGCACTGTCCTAACAATACGCCCGTCTACCGTTATTTCAAGCAGCGTTACTTGTCTGTTAGCACTGACAACCCTACGCAAACGCCACTGCTCTCGGTAGTTAATTGAAGGCAATCAGTCTCTGCATTTTCCGTGGTGAGAGGTAACGCCTAAAATATGGTATTCTCGTCAAATTTTTGACAGTGCAGATCTCGGAATCTTCCATTCCCGAATTAGAGTGTCCTGTGCTTCTAACTGCAACTACCATTCCGCATTGAAAACTCGCCAATTCCGGTGGTGCAGTCGCAACCAGTGTCGGAAACCTTTTCACATGAATCTTCTGAGTAGAAGTAACAGCTCCGCCAGTGCAGTGCCCTTTTATACCTTGTGTTAGAGCCCCCAATACTCAGAGGTAGTAATATTTCGGAACGACTGAGAGCTATGATTTGGGAGAGGGGGATGACTCACGTCGAAGAGTGCAAAGAAACACAGGCAAGCGTGTAATTGAATTTATTACATCGAAAGTATACAGCAGGCCTTTTCCTGGAGTAGGTAATGGCTCTGCACAGCGTGCGTGTGTGGGTCAGCGCCAATGCGAATGCCGGAATCTTCTACGTCGGCGCCCGGTCGCCCAGCCTTGCGGATGTAGTGCTCTTATTCAAGCCACGGCTATGTCGCCGCCGAATGTGTTGCTGCACATGATAGCCTGGGACACGGCCGAATGCTCCGTCATGAGCGACTCATGGACCCCATGTTGAGCGCCGAAGAGAAAAAGCCGATCACAGTCGTTGTAGTGAGCCTTACTTAGCAGCTCCGACCATCCGCCCAGGGTAGCTCTTTCAGTGACCGCAGACAGTTGTTGCAGCCGGAAGGCCGCGACTTCGCTCCCCGGTCCCACCGCTGCGGACGGCAGCTTGCACTCCTCCGAACGATGTCACACAGCTCCTAGCGCCAGTGCAGCTCCAACGTGCGGCGCGCCCCGCCACAGCTACGACGCGTCCGTGCAGCGGAGGTTGGAGGTAGCTTCAGCAGGCCGGTTGGCCGCCAATATCCAGAACCAGAAAGTCGTCGTGATTGGCCTGCAGCTTAAACAATCGTCATTCTCTCCGGTTCTAGACGCGGTTAGACTGGCGACACGACTGCCTAATTTGAGCCTCCAGGCCCGCTTATTTATGTCGTCTCCCTACGCCTCTGACGTAGTTAACCTGGAGGGGACAAATGAAGCGCTCTTTAATAGTTATATCATCAGTTCATCAGATTTCCTCAGCCTGCTCCTACACACAGGTCACTAGACGCTACTGTAATTGTAACATATCGATTCTTCACAGCACGTCAGCGTCTTGTGCTACGCTGGTTACTTCACACTTGTATACAGTGCCTGCCTGGCTGTGCATTCCTGCCTGCGGGCGGTTTGGGTAACATGTCTCGTAGAATCATTTACTAAGTTATAACATTGCCCTTACCTTCCAGCCATAGCCGCGCTAAATTTATAAGAATTCGCCATGCTATGCCATTTCATTCAGTAACACATACTAGTGATGATTGTAATAGCAATACTCTTTGCAAAATACCTGGCAGATATTAGTAATAGAAATTAGTTTCTTAACCCCTCGACCGTGCTCGACGAACTGCTTCGCCCAGCCGTGCTCTCTTGGCGGGTCTGCTCGTCGAATTGAGTTCGGCTACCTGTCGGCGCTGTGGTGCGTGCTCGACGAACGGCGACTCAGGAGTAAAGTCGATCGCCTACGAAATTCATTTTGACGTCTGTATCAGCCGATAGAGTCACTCTACACAGTGTAAAGTTCTTTCAAAGGAGGTCGATGTTGGTCTTTTCAGTGAAACAATGTATTTTATGAGACAGTAGAATTTTCCAAGTGCAAACATGTCGAAGCGCGCATCTTCTTCGTCTTTGCGTGATGAAGGAATTGAACTATTATTAAACAAAAGCGATAATGAGTGGTCTAGTGGCAGTTTTTTCGAGCGGTGGAGGAGACAGTGATGAAAATTTCAGTGACAGTGATACATAAACGTTAAATGTGGAAGAGGACGTCGCAGAGGAAGTGCTGACTGCTGATATTGACTGCTGACTCAAAGCTCTTGGTCAGTTAAATGTAGTGCTGATAGGAGAAAGTTTCCTTTCACAGGCACTCCAGGAGTAAAAATCAGTTTCGACGATCCTCCAGATCCATTAAATACTTTTATCTTCTTTTTTAATGACAGCTTGTTAACAATTATATCAAGTGAAACAAAAAAAAATGTAGAAAACTTTAAAAGTTCATATGCAAACAAACTGAAACAGCGATATAGTGTGCACAAGTTGCTACCTACAAATAATAGAGAACTCTATTCGTTGTTTACATTGCTATTTCTCCGAGAAATTGCGCAAAAACCTGAATTCGAAATGTATTATTCGTCAAAAGAATTTTCCGAAAAATTAAGTCTGAAAGCAGATTTAGTCTTCTCTTGAAGTTCCTTCATTTCAATGACAATACTTGGTACTCGTAAGACTGTGGAATTCCTTCAAACTCAAACCCTGACCACCTAAAAAAAAAAGAATTAAGTCATTTTGTCTATGGGAAGCAAAAAGTGGCTATTTGTGTCGCATTGTCATTTACACAGGAAAAGATACAGTGTTGAGCCACAATATACTGAATGTTCTTCAGCGTCGAAAGTTGTTTTGTCCTTACTCTAAAGATATTTTGACAAGCGATGTACGGATTTTACTGACCGATTCTATTCAAGTCCCCAGCTGTTAGATTTTCTTGTATCTAAAAACACTGACTGTATTGGAACAGATATGATGAACACAAAAGAAATGCCAGGAGCTTTGAGGGAAGGAAAGATTGAGAAGAGTCAAGTTAAGATCTTTTATAAAGGAAAGTTGATGGCGATGGGATGACGAAATATAAAAGATGTTTACTCCCTCCAATATCTATAGCAACGAACTGAAACGAGCTGGGGAGAACAGTAAACACAAAGGTTGAAGTTATACTGAAATACAATGACAGAATTGGCGGCGTTGATTTGTCTGACCAGTACATGACAAATCATTCTGTCACAAGAAGCCTCCTGCGATAATATTATATGAAGCACTTTCGCTATTTCATTCGCTCAATTCCTACTTTATATAAAGAAACTTGGTGTAAAATGGGACGACTCTATTTTCAAATTCGTCAAATCGAAAGTTCACTGGAAAAATACTGTGCACATGTTGGTTCGTCCTTTCAGCATAGTAAGGTTGGACGCCCCTGCCAAGTTGCAGCCCCAACACGTTTGGTAGGCCGGAGTTTTCCCAGACACATTTCAGCTACTGAAAACAAGAAGGCGCCGATACCAAAATGCCGAGTGTGTTGCAGCAAACTGGATGACAACGGGAAAAAATAAGAAGAGAAACGCGTATATATTGTGAAGAGCGCGATGTTGGATTGTGTGCAATACCTTGCTTTGAGCTATAACATACCAAGAGTAATTTCTAATAAATATTCTTCAAGAATCCGTATTTCCTTTAGTTCTACCACTAAAACCGTTCCTCAGAACATAAAAATGAATAATAAATAATTTTTATTTCAGCAGCAGCGTTACTAATGTGAAAACCTTCGAATTGTTAGCTATTCAGTTATTAGATAATCACTTGACCTCACAACAATCGCTCAAAAGTGTGCCAAATATGCGCTGCTACAATAAGCGATAGAGGCGCGGAAAGAATTACACGCGCGGGAACAGTGACAATAGCCCGCCAATGGGCACTTTTAGCCACAACAATCAGTACTGTCGAGGGGTTAACGCTGCAGGAGGTAACACATAAATCATAAAAATACTTCGCTGAACTAGCGAGCACTACCACAGGGAAATCTCAAATGACAAAAATTGAACTAGCTATTTTTAAGCCAATCAAAAGAACCATCGTCCTATATGGAGGCAGAGTCTGTCAAATGCTAGTGTACATTGTGTGTTCTATCACTAGTAATAAAACTAAGCTATGATTAATGGAACTATGGTCTGTTACACGAACGTTCATGTTCCAATAATTAATTTGTAAGCGCTGTCTGACAATAAAGTAAGCAGAATCAGTAATTACAGTGGCATAAAGTTACAGAAAATCTGTGCAACATGAAACAGGTGCGCATAGCTTGCGTAACCGAACAGCAAATAGTGCGTAATAATTTTCTAAAAATTATAGTGCAAATGCGGTGCTGTGAGATGATTTTCCTTGAATGTAATAACCGAAAATACTTCATCAAAGTAATTGAATACTGGTGTGCTCCAAGGACGAAATATGCATAAACCATTCCAAAAACTTAAGTCCCCAGTACCATGTTGAACACAAATTATTAGATGGAAACACAAAAAGACTTGCACTAATCTGCCACAACGAATCTCCGTCCCGACATTATCGGCGAAAATTGTACAAGCAGAGTGGGATATTTATTATTAAATCGTGCGACAAACTGTATATTACTGACTTACTTCATTATCCGTATCATTTAAGATCTCTATTGGCAACAAGTGCGTCCAAGATGACATCACGTAACATGTGCTTCAATATTATGTACGAAAATTAAATAAATGATTGAGAAGAGCATAAATGATTATCGACAAAGCTACATTGATATTCCGTGCTAGCTGCTACCCACAGTTGCGTTCATGTATGAGTAGTTTTGTTAAGAGGATTGAGGGTGAGGAAGTAAGCTGTTGTATGTGCAGAAACGTCAGCTGCCCTCGTGTGTCTGCTAGTTTGGGCAGGGCAGCTCGTCATATTTCATCCCCCCTCCCGTTTCTCCCCAACTCTATTGATCGTGTTATTGAAGTAGCTATCCACTACAGAATGTGTACATTGACTAGTAAACTTAATATTTTTTACATCGGTTCTTTCACAGAGGAAAAAGATTCCATTCGCTGCTTCACGTTCTTAGAGAATGACATTTTCTTTTTACTTTCTGAAATAGCCTATTTCTTCCATATATTTCATGATATCCCTTCCCAAAACTTCATTTACCTCGGTTCAACAGTATAGTTGCGTAAATGCAACACAGAGAGTTACTTTCGCATTCAATAATTTGGCATGGAAATATGGATGAAACGTATTGAGGATTGTATAAACATTATATACATTGCACTGAATCGTATTACGAAGGCCCTATCAACCAATAAAATCGTTTTACAAATATAATAAAGTTCAAAGTTCGGAGAGGAATTACAATTTTCGAAGAGTAAATATGTTTCCCTAATTCGCTCAGTGTTCAACACACGTCACAGAGTTAAAAAACTAAGAGAGCCATCTATTAGTTCTTTATTAGACTACGAAACTAACAGCGCCATATATTTGTTCTTTGGTGTAATGTGCCATGAGAGTTGTGTCACTGAGGTAAACATGAGAACTACTGAGCTGAGCAGACCATTTTAGATAAAATTTTTAATTTGAAATATTTTTCCCCCATTGCTCGATTTGATGAAATACGGCCTATACGTTACACCAAGCTACACTGATGTTACCTGTAAAAACATAAGGAAAATTCGTGCTGTAGATTTGGAGATTATCTTGTTGAAGCTGACAGACACAACAGCTTTAGATAAAACTGTGAGTTTTCATATCTTTACTTTCGTAATCTGATATAGCCTATACGTTGCTCCAAGCTACGTGCAAGTCACCTGTGGAAACACTGTGAAGTTTCGTCTAGAAGTTTTGGAGATCAGCATGTTCAAGCACACAGTCAAGCAGACACGGCCGTTTGACAAACTTTTTATTGGTACACATAGAAATATATAGATGTATCTAAAAGTAATCAAAGAGTAGGTATACGCCACCTCGATTTTACTACATACGTGAATACGAATAGAATTTCTAGAAATCACAGAAACACAAGTTTTCTCTTCACCTCTTCCACTAACTTAGTAACCTGAAATGCAAGAAAGAATGACGAAACTGAGTGGATAAAGCATTAGACTGAACAACTATGATACAGCTCTGTATTCAGTTTCCAACTTGGGAAAAGTGATCGATGTCCGAACGTCTGTGATACCACATGACTAAATACTGGACCGTGTTACCATTTCTTATCAATGCAACTTGCGACATGGTAGCAATATACATGTGTCAATACCATATATCTTACACATTGCGGGTTAATAACCACTGCAAATAACTGTAACGGTCACACCAAATCTTCAGTTTCAGTCGCCACGTCCGATTGCCTTACATTTTCCGATCGCCATGTCCAGAACGCGAGTGGGGATTTAAAATGAATTGAACACGTTGCCAAAGTCAACTGTCTAACGCCTGATTGGGTGTAGCCTAGCGAAACTCGCCAGAGGTGAAACACTCAATTAGAGCAGAGCTACACAATGACATAGCTCAAAGAGTTTGCATGACTTATTGGCACCTATTACAGGACACTTTTTTGCAAATGTATGCGAAGCGTAATTCGTGATCTATGGAAAAGAAAGTGCTGTTTAACACGCAAGTTTCACATTCATTAGACGCTCCAAATTTTTTATTTTTTGGGCACCAAAGAGGTAGCTTTCGTCCAACCGTGTCCCATTAACACTCTTCAACAAGGTTGTCAGGTGACTTAGACTTTCTTCAAATGTCCTCGAAATGACAACGTAATCTAGGTAACAAATGCACGTCGTCCATTTAAGATGTCGAAGTATGCTGTCTATCGTGTTGAGGAGCACCTTATCCAGGGTACTGTCACCAAATGTTTCCTTCAATTCGGCCCGGAAATTTTCTCAGATAACGAGTTTCTCTTCGTCGTTCTCGAACCTCTGCTGTGATGAGACGTCAAAGAAAAAAGTACAAATGTGCCACATACACCATGCCAATACACCTGTTATATGTGGCGACTCGGTTAAATCCTTTCAGCCACTTCTCGGATCCGAACCACCGTTTCGGGAAAACACTGATGGATGTCTGAAGCGGCTGTCTTAAATCTGTTTTGGAATCCATCGGTTCCTGATTATGAAAACGTCGGGAACTATGTATTTCTTGTAGTCCAGTTCTTGTCCGCGTAGGCGATGGCTTTACATTGCCTGATTGGAACCATGATGATGCAGATATTTGGCAGTACTCGGGGCCACCACCATCCAATGTCACATCGTAACCACACAACCGAAATCAGAAAGAGGGGCCGTCTATGAAATACTACGCTTAGCACGGAAATCGCGATTTTTGAGAAAGAGCCGAGTTGAGCTTAGGGAGAGCAATGAGAGAGGCGTTCAGTCACTTCGAAAGTAAAATTTTGTCAACCTATCTGCGTAAAAGTGCTAAGTGGTTTCGGTCTTATATACAATCAGAATGCGGTTCCATATCCTCTCTTCATGCACTCAGTGACCCCACTGGCACCGAAAAGGAAGACAACAGAGAGAAGAACGAAATACTGAATTATGTCTTCCAAAATTGTTTCCCTCTGGAGATCGTAACACGGTCCCTGCTTTCAATCGTAGTACGAACGCCGGTGGCAGATATTGAGATAATCGATCGCGGAAGAGAAAAGCTACTACTGTCGCTCAGTACTGGAAAGGCATCAGGACCGGATGACATTCGTATAAAATTCTGAAAAAAAGACTGAGAGGGATAACTCGCTCCTCTTCTAGCAGCCGCTTATCGTTGATACTGTTGGTGCAACTAAAAGTACCTATCGACTTGGAAAAGAAGTGCAGAACACTCCCGTTCTCACGAATCATCGCAGGTGCACATACTTATAGACCTATTTCGTTGACGTCAGTCTCTTGTAGAATTATGGAATATGTTATATGCTCAACAATTATTCCTTTTTTTGGAGAACTAAAATCTCCTGTATGACTATCAACATGGATTCCTCAAACAGATATCTTACGAACTCGGCGCACTCTGATCCTCCATGAGATCCATAGCGCTGTAGACAATGGCGGTCAGGTACATGCTGTGTTCTTTGACTTCAGGAAGACATTTGACACCGTCCCGCACTGCCGTTTAGTGGTGAAAAAAATTCGAGATGACAGACTTTCGGTCTAGATTCAAGTCTTCCTTGCAGATAGAGCCGCACACGAGGCTCTTAACGGAACAAATCTGACACGTGTCAATCTAATTTTCAGAGTAGGCCAAGGAAGTGTGACAGGGCCGTTGCTACTTTCATTGTATTTAAATTATCTATCAGAAAACATCGGAAGCAGTTTAAGATTGTTCACATTTGATGTGGTATTTTATAAGACAGTAATAACATCAGAAGACAGTATCGATTTTGAGAATGACCTGCAGAGGATTCATGAAAGGCAGTTGACCCTCGATATCAATAAATGTAGCGTATCACCAGCTGCGACATAGTCGCATATATGAGCAGTGATCCTGTACTGTCAAATGTTTTTTATTCCAGTCTTTGACCACAGTATCAATTCTTTATCACTTTAGGGCATGGTGTAGAAAAGATCTGAGGATGGTCATTACTGACTGAAACCGGTCATCGTCAAAAGAATCGATATTGTGATCGAAGACTGGAATAAAAAACATTTGAATTAACATATTTCGCACGCACTGAAAAAGAAATACACTACCTTATTGATGACAAATTGCTGGAAACAATATCTACCACAAAATATCTAGGAGTAACTATCCAGAGCGACCTTGAGTGGAGTGACCACATGAAGCAAATAGAAATATGACAGACAGATTTATAAGGAAAAATCTTAAGGAAATGTAATTCATCCACGAATGAAGTGCCATAGAAGTCTCTTGTTCGACTAATTATTTACTATTTTACTATTGTTATCTATCTGGAATCCGTACCAGGCAGGACCGATAGAAGGAACAGAGAAGATCCAACGAAGGACAGTGCGCTTCGTCACTGGATCGTTTGGTCGGCCCAAGAACGTTACAGAGATGCTGAATGCTAAAAGAGAAGCGGTTTGCATCACAGAGCGGAAGAGTCCGACAACATATTACTTCCTCCCACACACCTGTTGCGAAATGACGAGGACGACATCTGTAGATAATACAAAAGCTTGAAAGTCTTTTCGGGTTTGCTGCCGGATCCTAAAATCAACTTGACTCGATATTTCGGCGATCCAACTTATTACGCCGGGAAAGCCTACGTAGTTACAATACAAAAGCTTACCGGTACTAATTCTTCCCAAGTGTCATTCGCGAGTGGAACAGGGAAAGAGGGGGTGGGGTGGGGGGAACTGTTAGTGGTACAGAAATACCCTCCATCGTCAGGTGGTTTGTGGAGTGTGATGCAGATATAGTGTGCAGCTGTTTACATAAATTCGAATATTCCACAGTGTACAAAATTTGCAAACGTAAGATATTTGGAGAACCTTCCGGAAATGATAAATTTTGAATAACTGTTTGTGGTCGGGCTTGAACGGGTAAATCGCAGCCTGATAGCCAACGAGGCTAAGCAGCGCCTCTCTTCGTGCACTACAGCTTGCGGCAATATGTCTGTGTGGTTCCAGTATTTTTGCGTATCAGATAGCCTGGCTTGTGAAGGAGTGCTGGAGTAAGGCTGCGGACGAGAGAGGAGAAATATGAGCCCCGCCCTGGCGGGATGAAGATTAATGGAGCTCGCCGCTGTAGCTTTCACGTGTGAAGATGTGTGTGGGTGCATAGTGCCGGCCCCTGCTGTTATACAGGGGACGCCGGGCGATGGGTCAGACAGGTGCTGCACAAGCCAACGCAGCTGGTCATCTGGTCATATGTTAATTGCGGTTTGAAGCTGTGGCGGTCACACTACAGTGCATCTCTTTCGTCTTCGGTGTAACACAGTGATGGACATCAGTGTTTCATTTTGGCAATGAGTCACAGAATACGCCGAATACTTAACAGTGCAAAGCCACAAGTGATCTTGCAAAGTGTGCGAGGTCTACTCAAAAAATTTCGGAAAGCCAATGGTGTGCTGGAGCGAAATGCGGTTAGTATCCTTGCACACGCCTGTGTTTAATGTGTAACTGCGGGAAGTTTCATTGTTCGATATTGTTCATTGCGTCGCTCAGTTTGCAAATTTCGAAATTGCAGAGTTAGAGGAGCAACGTGTCTGCATTAAATTTTCGTGAAACTCAAGAAAACCTTTACAGAGACACACCAAACGATACTGGAAGCCTATGGTGATGAGTGCTTAAGCAGTACTCGGTGTTAAGAGTGGTTCACACGTTTTAAGAAAGGCCATTTAGAAGTTAAATGTGACCCTCTTTCGGGACGCTTACCGACGACGCTCATGTGGAGATCGTCTACGAAATTGTACTTGCCAATCGAAGACTGACTGTCCGAGAGGTTGCAGAAGAATGTAACATTACAGTTGGATAATGTCATAAAATCCTGACATGGCATCGTGGAAGGCATCGCGTTGCCGTAAAGTTGCTGAGTCAAGACCAGAAAGACCTTCGCCTCGCAATCCGTGGAGACCTTTGCGATCACGCAAATGAGCAATAGATGTTCCTTAAGACAGTCATAACTGGTGCTCAGAGGTGGATCTACGGTAACGATGCTGAGAACAAGGTTTCTTCATCACAATAGGTCGCAAAAGATTCTCAAAATAGTTGTCATTGAAGGACTAGTTCATCATGAATTCGTGCCACAGAGACAAGCTGTTAAACGAAGGCACTATCGTGACGAGTTGCGACACCTGTGAGAAAATATGAGAACGAAACGGCCTGAAATGGACCGAGACGATTACGCATCCCAATAAAGCACACGCACTTTCATCCGTGTTGGTGCGTGACTATTGCACAAAAAACGAAATCGCTGTGCTGCCTCATCCTCTGTACTCTCCAGACCTGGCAACTGAGGACTGTTCTTTATTTCAAAAGTCGAGAACCTCGTTGAAAGGGCGAAGACTTGCATCGATAGACGACATAGAAGAAAATTCGCAGACGGCACGTGGCGCGATCCAGCCAGAAGCGTATCAAGAGTGCATCCGGGAGCGAAAACGACTTTGGGAGCGGTGTATCAGATGTGCAAGAGACCATGCACAATAAACAAATGGTAGGCGTAGATAAATCTTGTGTTCAAAGTTCCGGATTTTTTTGTCCGTACCTCGATGCATAGTCGTATGAGTGTTTCCGCGCGAAAGTAGTTGGAAAAGTTCCATAGGTGGCGGCTAGTTGTCGGAGCTTGGACAAAAGTTCCACTGCGACCATATTGAGAAACTGTCGATGCGTTTACCAGTACGTCGCCGAACAGAACAGTCGACACATTTCCGTGCTTATCTTTAAACAGTTCGTGCGGGAAGAGACATATTCGCGTATAGAAATAAGTATGAAAAATCCGCCTCGATTGCACAAACTACCTGGTGTCTATCTAGGTTTCAGCGTGGGTGACCACGCCTTCTTCAGAACAAATGTAAAACAGCTTGCCTAAATAGGCATAGTCAAAGGTTAAATTCAACACCCACAGCGATTTTAGCCTTTGACTATGCCTATTTAGGCAAGCTATTTTACATTTGTTCTGAAGAAGGCGTGGTAAGGCGTGGTCACCCACGCTGAATCCTAGGTAGACACCAGGTAGTTTGTGCAATCGAGGCGGATTTTTCGTAATTATTTCGATACTTACGATTCGCGTATACCTGCGTCTGCTCATTGACTACGCCATGTAGTCATTGTGAAGTGAAACAGAAGGATTGCAGGTAAGTAGGAAGATCTAGTCTGCAATTTTCGAGTGTAATATTAAGAGTACGTCACTTGACAGAATCACGTCGATTAAATATTTAGGCGTAACGTTGCAAAACCATAGGAAATGGAACGAGCACGCAAGGTTGGCAAGGTGAATTCTCAACTTCGATTTATCAGGAAAACTGTAGGAAAGTGTAGCTCATCTCTAAAGGGACATCGTATGAAATATCAGTGCGACCCATTATGTACTGCTCCAGTGCTTCGGATAACCAACAAGACGGGTTAGAGGGAGAGACCGAAGCAATTCAGGGACATGTTGTTTGATTTGTTACCGGTAGGTTTGATCAGCAAGTGTGTATTACGGAGATGAATGAAGAAAAATGAGCAACGCTAGAGGGAAGACGGAATTATATTCGCGAAAAACTGTTGAGAAAATGCGGCTGACTGCAGTATGACTGCCCGCATCTCGTGGTCGTGCGGTAGCGTTCTCGCTTCCCACGCCCGGGTTCCCGGGTTCGATTCCCGGCGGGGTCAGGGATTTTCTCTGCCTCGTGATGGCTGGGTGTTGTGTGCTGTCCTTAGGTTAGTTAGGTTTAATTAGTTCTAAGTTCTAGGCGACTGATGACCTCAGCAGTTGAGTCGCATAGTGCTCAGAGCCATTTGAACCATTTTGCAGTATGACTCTATTGCGCCAATGCAAATTTCGTGCAAAAAAGACGAAGAGAAGAGAAATTAGACCTCATGCGAAGGCATGTAGATAGTCCTTTTTCCCTCATTCCATTAGTGGGTAGGACAGAAAAGGGAATAATTAATTGTGGTACAAGGCAACCTCCGCCACGCAACGTATTATGGCTTGCGGATGTAGATCGATTGTAGAAGTATGCCGGCCGAAGTATGCGGTTAAAGGCGCTGCAGTCTGGAACCGCAAGACCGCTACGGTCGCAGGTTCGAATCCTGCCTCGGGCATGGATGTTTGTGATGTCCTTAAGTTAGTTAGGTTTAACTAGTTCTAAGTTCTAGGGGACTAATGACCTCAGCAGTTGAGTCCCATAGTGCTCAGAGCCATTTGAACCATTTTGTAGAAGTATTATGTTTTGCGACGTATGCTGATCAGGAATATACTACCGTGATAGGAGACTTTGATGACGGACAAAACGTCGATACTGGAATCCAACCGCTACAAACGTGTGATATGGCTGTGAGAGAGGAGGAGATTAGTATTTAACATCCCGTCAACAGTGAGGTCATTAGAGACGGAGCACAAGCTCGGGTTAGGGACGGATGAAGAAGGAAAAGCGGCCGTGCCGTTTCGAAGAAACCGTTCTGGCATTTGCCTTAAGTAATTTAGGGAAATCACGGAAAACGTAAATCAGGATGAACGGACGCACATCTGAACCATCGTCCTCCCGAATGCGAGTCCAGCGTGCTAATCAATGCACTATCTCGCTCGGTGGCTGTGAGAGAAATTCTGACACAGTTCTCGTATTAGCGTGTGAATGGTGCAGCCAAGTAACGTTTCAGAATACAAATCAAGTTATCATTCTCTCCGCGTTGAACTGTTCCCTTGTCGAACATGACAGCATTTCTAGCATTGGCAGTGCCACAGAGGAAACAGTAGATCATTATAAAACCTCAGTTAGGTGGCTTAGATTTTGGTTGTTAAACATTTTCGATGCCTGCTTGTGAATAGTAGACTGAGAACATTATTAATCTTGCTTTTGTTTCGCCATTTTCATTGTTACCTTGCGCTTAGCGGCCGACTGGTAGCGCACGAGATGAACAAACAATATGCTGCCTTCAGAGGAACGATCATAATTAGGTTCGACATAGCCTTGGATACAAAAATGAGAGTATGTACGGCGCAGTGCTTAAGGGAAGGCTCCACCCAAAAATGTCATTTTTCTTCTGTTTTGCTGATAGCAACCAAATTTTAAAATCGTGTATATTATGTAAAGATGTAGGAATAACAAAGTTTTGAATTCCATAACTTCGTTGGTTTTTTTCCAACGTTTGGTACTCTCACCACAATTTGCACATGTCAGGTTTTGTATGTACATTCACAAGACACAATTCAACCGTTCCGTGCATTCATTTTCGGGAAATATTAACAATTTTTCATAAAAAAAGACTATTACGACAAGATACAGCCTCATTAAAATTCACTGGCCCTATAACGTTTTCCCTTCCGGCTTGAATAAGGCTGATTCTTGTAATTTCAAGATCAGAGTAGCCTTTTTCTTGAATTTTCTGAATACGATGTTAGTCACAGACTTCTTGAAGAGGTATAGTGGTAGGGATACTTGATTGCCTCTTTCCTTGGAGCTTGTCGATAGTAGTGAACAGGACTCCACTGTATTTCCC
This sequence comes from Schistocerca piceifrons, assembly GCF_021461385.2. NCBI lineage: Eukaryota > Metazoa > Arthropoda > Insecta > Orthoptera > Acrididae > Schistocerca > Schistocerca piceifrons. The sequence goes on along the minus strand of NC_060139.1, from coordinate 1,018,523,167 downwards.
TAAATTTATATTCACACAGTCAACAGGTATTCCGTAAATTTATATTGACACAGTGAGCAGGCAAGGTAATTGATATTCAACGTCTAGCAGGCAATTGTTTCGCTTCAGTTTTTGTAGAATTCTTATAACTTGTTTTCCCTAGTTTGAGTATATTCCAAGTTCAGAATAAAGATGATTATGTCTGAGGATTACGGAAATGAAAATTTATCTTTTGCATCTTTCGGTGTGCTGCAGCTCATTAGGCAGACCATACTTCAAACATTAGCCAAATTGGTTTGGGATCTAAGAGTAAACACTCCAAAGATGTGATAGGGCATTACATTTTTTGGAAAAAAATTTGAAATTTTAGGACTGAGTCTCCCCTTAAAATGGAGAGTAGCTGTTTCTAAAGGGAGGAAAAGTAGCACGGTGGTCGGGTTACGAACTTCAATGCGGTCAGAAAAATCAACATCAACGTATCAGAGCAGGATGCCTAGTCTACATGTTTATTGTATGCAATGGTGTCTTGGTATGCTTGCTGTTTTATTAATGTGCTGCAAAACTCAATGAAAACCTTCAGTTTACAACAACATTACAACAGATTTCACGCAAAACATTATGGACACCCGGAAGGTGAACAGAGAGAAACTGATGCGAAAAAAAAAACAAAAAAAAAATGGCTTTAAGTGACACGACTGAAGGAAGTATCCATCATATGGGAGCAAAGAAACAAACGTATCGATAATTTTCCCAACATTTTCACTATGAAATTTCATTTCTGTTTTCAGGAGGAACACTCAAAGAATGTTCAAACAACTTACGGGAAAATTCAGCTAGGTAACATTTACAGCGACCGCCGATATTTCGGCGAGAGTACACCCCCGCCATTTTCAAGGCTCGAGCTGCAACGGACAGGCGATATATAAGGAAATTTAAAACCTCCGTTCTTGAACTGATTCAGGAAAGGTAAGACACAAGCAATGAACACTAGTGCCACCAAAGACGACCACTCTCAGAGATATCGACAGACTACGAACTACCAGATGAGATAACATTGGCTCTGTCCCTGTGTTTTTTGACAAGGGAGAGAGCAAGATTCCAAGCAGACTTTAGACAAAAACTTCCATCCCTGTTAACAAGGTCGCTCGGTAATTTAATCTCAGCACCTTCCTTAATAACGCTGTCCCAATAGCTGGACGTGCATGTCAATATCTCGGTATTGTTATATAACATAGGATGTCCGATGTGCTGCAGTAGCAGATCTACTTGTCTTCTGTAATCGTGTGTGCCGTTTATGCTCAGTACATCGGTCCTCCACGATCCTGATAGTCTGACTAATATATGACATGCCGCAGCTAGAAGGAATGCAATGTAGACCAGCCATCCGCAAACCAATATCATCCTTAACAAAACCTAAAACCACTCTGATTTTAGATGTACGTCGGAAAACACATTTCACGTCGTATTTGCATAAAATACGAGCAATATTATTGGAAGTGCTCCATGCGTAAGACGAAAAAGGAATATACTTAGGTGTCGTCTCTGTATTATCATGTCACCCGATGCACAGTTGTCCGAAAGCGCAAGGCATGTTCAATCTGTGTTTCACTATAACCGTTCCGACGAAATGTAGCTTCAAGATGGGCCAGCTCAGCTGGTAAAGTCTCAGTGTCAGGAACGACATGTGCCATGTGTACCAAAGTAGGAAGTACCCCTTCGCCCTGAGCCGGATGGTGTTAACTATCAGCCTGTAGATGCAAGTAAGTGTTGTAACCTCCCCACAAAAATATATATACCTAAATATTATTTGGTTAATGATTTTAATTTTAGTGTAACCTCAGGGCAAAACTGGTTCCCATTTAATGTACCCACAAATTTCTTTTCTCATTTAATATAAGCTCGAAACAGAAAAATTCCTAAACCTCGTAATAAAAAATACATTCGGTAACCTGGAAAAATTTGGACGACAGCAGTGCTGCGTCATGGTCCTGTAAGATCATTCTGAATAAAAAGCAAAAATTATCACCTCTGTGGAATGCTGGCCTATACATTTGTTATTTATGAAAGGAAGCAAATGATTTTTCTTTTGCAACAATCGGAATGATCATGCTTTGAAAAAAATATTAAATTCTTTAAATTGAAATGAATGTTTGTTATTATTAGGACATTTTTAAAAGTTATACATGGGAGTTTACATAATATTACTAGATATGCGCGAGGCTGCATTTTTTTTTTTTACCTTATACAATAATACTCAGGCTCCGGCATCGCTGCACCGCGACCGGCCCAGCCAACATGATACACCAGACCAGACCAGGGCAGAGACACACACTGGCAACAACATACTGCTACTTTTACACAGTTCGTACAGTCAACACTGCTCTCTGGTCATCGATTCTCTTATACCTTGCATATCGCAGGCAGCGCATGAGCAATACATCGAAATTACATCTGCTCTGACCTCTTACATAAAATTCCATCTGTATTACATCTGCTCGGACCTCTTACAGTGTGAGAACATTTCCGGTAAACTGCGTGTCCCAATGATCCATCAACATTCCTCCTAAACAAACGACAAGAAAGGGAAGGCAACCATCCTCTTCCACCTCCATCGTAAAACGGAAGTTCGGGTAGATCGAGTTCAGGTGTTCTAAAAAGGCATTCAGTTTCTCCCTACCATGAGGTCAAACAACAAAAGTATCATCAACATATCTGAAGAAACAGGCGGGTCTCAAAGGCGCCGACTCCAATGCACGATCCTGAAAATCTTCCATATACAAATTTGCAATCATACGAAACAACGGGCTACCCATCGCAACTCCATCTGTCTGCTCGTAATACTAGCCATAACAATACCCTGGCCTTCACAAGACGATACCGAGATATTGGCATGCTCGTGCGGATCTTGGGACAGTGTTATTAAGAAAGCTGTTGAGATTAAATTAGCGAGCAACCTTGTAAATAGGGATGGAGATGTTTGTTTAAAGTCTGCTTGAAATTCTGCTCTCTCCCTTGTCAAACACCCCAGGTACAGAGTCAATGTTACCTCACCTGATTGTTCGTAGTCCGATACCTCTGACTGTGGTTATCTTCGGTGGCACTAGTGTTCAGTGTCTGCGTGTTATCTTTCCAGAATTACTCCAAGAAGCGAGGCTTTAAATTTGCTTGTACATCGCCTGTCCGTTGCAGTTTGTGTCTTGAAAATGGCGGGGTGTACCTCCTCCCCCTCTGAAATATCGGCGATCGCTGTAGATATTACCTGGCTGAACTCCCGTAATTTGTTTCAAAATTGTATACGCCTGGAAAAACTCAGGTCTCACTCAACAAATGAATCTACAGTTAGATCAACCCATCATATTGCTTTTCAGCTTGCAAAGAGTTGCGCAGTTGGACAAATTTTGGGGTTATGTTGACCGTTTGGAATCTCGGCTACAGCTGGAACTTGTAGACCTACAGTGTGACGTTTGTGTGATTGGTTAAATAGCAAAATTTGTATCGTAAGCTTCTGTTCCCTCCATGTATATTTTCGTAACTTTTCAAGCATGCAGGTACGGTTACGTCGATGTTAGGACTAAAATGTACATGCTGCTTTTTTACGCTATGAAGACAATGGAATCCACCCACAGAAGATTGCTGGAAGGCTTCGTCTTAATAGCTTTTCCTTGAATCAAAGTTACTGGAAAAGTGGTTCCAAAATCGATATTTAGTAAAAAGCAAAATAATTAATATTTATTGACTTACTGCGTTATTATGTTTAACATTTAAATAATATGGTAACGAAATATAAATTTGTCAATTTAAATTTCTTCCTGAAACGGTAGTCATCGTGAGGCTGCAATAGACGTAACAAGTACCATGTTTCTTACTTACCTGCCCACCGTTCTTTGCTACATCAGTATATTAAAGGAGATGCTGAATTTTATTACCAGTTCTGACTATGTTGAATTTCATTGCCAATCGTCATTAATGCAACAGTCTGAAAAATAAGTTTGTCACGAAACGTGGTAATCAGCCACCCTGAAGCGATACGCGGCTGCTCACTGCTGTGGCGTGAGAGCGAGCCAGTTCGCACGAGCAGCTGTGCTGGACTGCTTGGCTTCTTAGCGTGCCTGTACCTGTGAAAAGCCGGTTAGCCCGGCCAGAGCCCTAGGCTACGTGAAAATGTCAGTCTGTCCAAATTTCACTCCGCGCAAGTGTTGCAACCCCGCCCTGTGGCACTGGGAGAGGCGCACGTGCCGCAGGCTGACCTATATAAGAACTACCAAGGCATCGTTTCACCAACTCAGAAGAAGGCTATGGGCTTGGTACCCACCGAAACGTCGCGCCATTCCAGTATACTATTTTCAGAAGTTTTTATATCTAAGGAAATTCAGAGGCAACGAACAGTAAATCATTGGGGATACTGCAAAATGGGACGAACGAATGATGGGCTAAGTGAAAGTAAGAAACAGTTGCTCAACTTACCTTTCTCTCTATTTTAAGTTTTAAGCACAGTCATAATATTCGAATTTTCTGTGAGTGGTTTTGTGTGTGTGTGTGTGTGTGTGTGTGTGTGTGGTGTATGTGCGAGAGAGAGAGAGAGAGAGAGAAAGAGAGAGAGAGAGAGAAGAGGGAGGGAGGGAGAGAGGAGGGAGGAGGGGAGAGATAGTTGTGTGTGATGTGTGTGTGTGTGTGTGTGTGTGTGTGTGTGTGTGTGTGTGTGTGTGTGTGTTCGTTGTAGGGTAATGTTTTAAATTAACTTTAGTCGAAATTGAAAAGGTTTTTCATTTTTGTTATTATCTTCGTACTGGCGCTAAATAAAACGATGTCAGCTTCCTGGTATTTTATCATCATCGTGCCATAGCGAACGCCTAATGTTACCGTAATTGTATGGAGCTCAGAATTTACAACAGCACACAGATGGAAACTAATGAACTATGTTTCGTAATATTCGCGAGTTATTACCACTGTGTTGGTTATGCCGGCTGCCAACATAATAAAACTGTCGAGAAAAATACAGAGTATATTATAATTCTCGTATGATCGTGAAGTATATTATGAGCACTCTACTTTACTGCGAAATGTTTCACCTCGCAAGACTAACCACCGTTTGACAAATTTAAAATTAATTTTTGACGTTGTTCATTATGTTTACGCATCCTCCAAGGTTCCTTAATAGCAGAGTCATCTTAGTTATTAGCTACCTCATACAGATAAACTTTTCCAAATATTGATGTGTCGAGCTAATTGTTTTACGCTTCTTCCTCCCATGTCGTTCAAGTTCTGGCATGACAGATATCTTGAGCGTGTTTCAGTTGTTTTGTCAATACTGAAAGTGAAACTTTATGTAAGAAGGTAGTAAATATCGAAGTTTATTGCGTGAATTTTATTTGTACAATTAATTTGAAAATATGTACTGATTGTTGCACTGGTATCCGTGAAACGTGTTGTGGCAGAAATTTAGTATTGTCTTCGTACTGTGAAGATTGTTAAGAAGTACTAGTTGTGAAACAGAGTAATTTTGAGTGGAGAAATATGAGCAGTTTGAATATTCATTCGGTAATTCCTAGACTATTGAGGGTTGAAGCTGTAATGTTCACAAAGACGTCGTTCAGTTTGTGAAATGAAAGAAAACGATTTAATACTGCAACCATGAATGACGAACAACAACTACACAGATCCTGGACTCAGATGTTTGTAAAATTGTTGCATGCACCTAAATGTAGGCAAGACAGCTTCCATCGCCTGCACTGAGTGTGGAAGGTGGAAATTGGTTGTCTGTCTTAAGGCGCAAGGTATGTTATTCTGGGTCAGTCTTATTTTGCCAACCCTTTGTAATATGTTTCTTTACTTATTAACAGAGTTTCGATGTTGATTACGTTAGTGCTGCTTTCAGCTTGATGCTAGGATTTAACATCATTGCTAAGTTTCCATAGTACATTATCTTAGTATTCGATTTGATATAGAGGTTGTAACAAAACGTTACTGACAAACTATAAGAAGTTCTAGAGAGTACCTTAAGGAAAAATTGAGGATGGAATCCCATGTCCAGAAAGAATGTACAGCTATGCTACATTTTCGAATATTAATTTGTTACGTCACGATTGCTCAAAATTTTTATATTTTCGTTATCTAATTCGGCACCAAGCTGCCATCCTCACATGTGATTGATTTACTAAAAACCGTCGTGGTTTAATAAAACAGTGGATGAAGCGCATCTGAAGACGGCAACCCAGTGTCGAAATCGGTATCGTCAATATTACCTATTTTAAGCGATCTTGACGTAATAAATTATTGTACAAAAATTTATAAAGGACATATGCTTCCATTTGGTAACACGGTAATTTATACAAGAAAAAGCGCTACAGAGCGTCCAAGTCATAGGGCTTATGCCCGCTGATAGGCCATCCTTTCGTCAGCGAATGTCAATCTGTCTAGGCCTATTGACGGGTCTTAAACAGAACTTCTTGCAATAGACCTGACAGAATTCAGCCTGCAACTGTCACAGACACGCTCTTGAGACTGCTAACCACTTTGGCGTCAGCGTATAATCTGATGTCTGCTGCCGAGGTTATGGCTACCTGAAATCATGTAAGAGAGAATAAAGTGGCGGTCTGTTCGCTGAGTTAGTATCCTCAATCTGTTTTCCCAAAGCTTCTCTATAATCCTTTAAAGCTTGTCGTTACTGTTTTGGTACGGTTGTATAAAGTACACAATTCTTATAGCATCGTCAAGAAGTATATCTTCATTCAGTCTTGGATATTGGCTATTTTCTGTTTAGCTACGTTTTCTAAGAACACACATTTCGTAGGGAACTGACTTGTGTGTTCAACAGCACTGCTGTCGTATTCAGTATGAGCGTGCAGCTGCCTGTACTGAGGAAGTTACTACTGATAAGACTGGGCGTGGCAGGAAGTCGCGCGCTGATAATCCAACATGGCGCACCGGAAGCTGAGTTTTCCAGTGGATCGCGTTCTGTTAAAACTAGAGCGCGATCAGCCGTGGCACTGCGGCTGCCGAGCAAAGCTCGTTCAAGGTCACCCGTCAATATGGCGGCGCACACAGCTCTATATGGCTGTGTGCGCCGCCATATTGGCGGGTGACCTTGAACGAGCTTCGCTCGGCAGCCGCAGCGCCGCGGCGGATCGCGCTCTAGTTTTAACAGAGTGTGATCCGCTGGAAAACTCAGCTTCCGGTGCGCCATGTTGGATTATCAGCGCACGACTTCCTGCCGCGCCCAGTCTTATCAGTAGTAACTTCCTCAGTACAGGCAGCTGCACGCTCATTTGACTCGATATCCACCGCACAGAGCACACAGCCATGCCGTACAGGAGGAGAAGATATACAAGAAGATCAAGATTGCCTGTGTACAAGACTGTGCATACGTTTAGTCTTACTCCTAATAATGTAGCACAAGAAGAGCTACTAAATGGACCTATTACTTTTGTAGGAGCTAAGATTCATTTTTCTTGTACAACTACAGAGGTTGGAACTGGTAATAGTTGGTTAACTATTGCTATTGTAAGGGGCAGTGTTAAGCCTCAATTAGGCTTGGAGTCCTATTATGACAGAGACATTATTTGTTATCGTACCTGTTCAATTGGTGTTCAGGGCGATCGGAATTATGGTACAGCTGTTGTATTCAGTACGACAGCAGTGCACTGAAACTACATACTGTCTCATCCGCGTCGGTGGTAGGTCACTCATTTGGTATCCACTGTGTATCATTAGTTCTTTTGTTTCCCACACTCTATTAGTCTATAGACAAGACAAGAAAAAGAAAAATGTTTAATGATGTCATGCGATCCGAAGTCGATCCCACGTCCATGGAGATATTTTTCTCCCATGTTTGTTATAAAGCATGGTGATTCTAACTGTGGATTCAGGCGGTTGTGCATGGCCTGAAGTGAGCAACAGCTGTTTACAGCTGTCGGGTGGTGAAGCATAGAGGCACAGTCTGATAGCGTCCAAGGAAGTGGTTCACGGCTGTATCCGTCTCGTTCGCCGTGTCCAAGGCTGATGTAAAATTGTGCAAATGCATGTGACTGTACGACGCATTTTGCAGGAGTACCGCTGCGTTCAGCCCTACTGGTTTATGAAGTTACTAATAAATGGTTACCATCACGGTCTACGAGGAGTGTACTGTAACCCTCCTCCGAGGACAACGTTGATGAACTGCCCGCGTTAGTATTAATATCTTGTCCTCCAGATGGAAATGCATTACACACGCTTTTGAATGGTCTTGCATGGACAGAGTGATCCTCAATACTGGGGCAACAATTTTTCGGGGGTTGTTCAGATATTTCTTGAGTATTTCGATGTAAAGGTATGGTGGTTTCTGGTTGTTGTTGTTATTGTGGTCTTCAGTCCTGAGACTGGTTTGATGCAGCTCTCCGTGCTACTCTATCCTGTGCAAGCTTCTTCATATCCAAGTACCTACTGCAACCTACATCCTTCTGAATCTGCTTAGTGTATTCATCTCTTGGTCTCCCTCTACGATTTTTACCCTCCATGCTGCCCTCCAGTGCTAAATTTGTGATCCCTTGATGCCTCAAAACATGTCCTACCAACCGATCCCTTCTTCTAGTCAAGTTGTGCCACAAACTTCTCTTCTCCCCAATCCTATTCAATACCTCCTCATTAGTTACGTGATCTACCCACCCTATCTTCAGCATTCTTCTGTAGCACCACATTTCGAAAGCTTCTATTCTCTTCTTGTCCAAACTAGTTATCGTCCATGTTTCACTTCCATACATGGCTACACTCCATACAAATACTTTGAGAAACGACTTCCTGATACTTAAATCTATACTCGATGTTAACAAATTTCTCTTCTTCAGAAACGATTTCCTTGCCATTGCCAGTCTACATTTTATATCCTCTCTACTTCGATCATCATCAGTTATTTTACTCCGTAAATAGCAAAACTCCTTTACTACTTTAAGTGTCTGATTTCCTAATCTAATTACCTCAGCATCACCCGATTTAATTTGACTACATTCCATTATCCTCGTTTTGCTTTTGTTGATGTTCATCTTATATCCTCCTTTCAAGACACTGTCCATTCCGTTTCTGGTTTCTGGTGGCTCGTTACAAATAATGTAATTATGGCTTATTCGGTTCGATCCCTCAGTTATCTTTGTTTTTTTTGTGATGATACCTCCACCACAGTGAAGATTTCTGTAATGGGTGTTCAGAAAAACACAAAGTAATACAAAGACAAGACGCAAAAATATTGAGATGTTTTTGCCATTCTTCTATTACATTCAGTGGACCCGTACACGAGGTGCATATCGTTCAGCTCTTCATTCCTAAATCTATCCTCACTGCTGTGTATCACTGCTAACTTGCACCTGACACCTCTGGAACGCGAGATCGAGTGGAACAGTAAAACAAGCATTACTGTTGCCACCTGAGAGTACTGCGGCTGATCGGAAAAACTAGGTTTACTAACGAGACACCAGCGCATGCTGTAGACATTTGGACTACTGTGCACATATTTTCAGAGCAAAGCAGCTACAGTGACAGTAGCAGAAATCAGTATACAGGCATGGATGTTTGCAGGAAAATCAACATTGTCAGTTGGAATAGTTGTGCATAGTGTATATACAGTTGTATGAAATCCAGTGTACCGACAAATGCAATCAAATGGTATCACATTTTATGTCAGTAAGAAGATATATACAAGACATCATCGATTCAGGTGCTAGAGGGTGGAATTCGGCATAAAACCAGTCGGCTCTGTGCGGTGTTAACTGCAGACAGGAGACACTATTAGTGACAGTGCGTTTTCTGCACATAAAACACGTCAGTGACAGTACTACATGGGAAACAGTTATCGTGTGATCGGCACGTACGAGGAAATGGGACTCTCTGATCGTCAAATTGCCAAGGAGTTGTACTGTTAAGTGCAATGATTGAAAATTTCGTTCGATTGGGCGCACGATATGGGCAGAACGGAAAGTAAGGGCAAAGTATAAAATTGTCTGAGGTCCACAAACCGTTATACTTCTAAACTTGTTGCCGATTTAAAGTTTCGAGTAACAGTAGGTGCGTACGACACCCAGACATACATGGGCTAGACTGCAGTTTCCTGAAAAACATGTCATGGATGCAGCATGGGATAAAGTGACCTTCAGTGATGAGAAGAAGTTTAATTTAGATGGGCAGAATGGATTTCAGTATTATTGCCAAGACATGAGAACAGAGCAGCAAGTAAGAATAAGCAAAAATGTGGTGGTGGAAGTGTAACGATTTGGGCAGCCTTCTGCGCTTAGGGGAAATCACTCATTGCTTGGCTGAACACCAGAATTAACTCTAACACATATACTGCGATGCTAGAGACATAACTTACTGAAATGTATGAGGACGTTTGGGATGGAAATCTAATGTTTCAACAAGAAAATGCGAGCATCTGTGCACGTTTCTGCTACAACCGGAAAGTGGCCTGAAAGTAAGGAAATTCATGTCTTGCAACGGCCTGCACAAAGCCAGGGTTTGAACCACGTGGTATATATTTGGGCAATATTTGCAAGGCGTGTTTATCGCAATGAAAGGCAATACGAGGCAGTACGTGAGATGAAAAGAGCAATACGAGAAGAGTGGGCGACAATTTCACTGCAATAACTACAATACTTAACACATTCAATGCCGAAGAGAATTTTTGAGGCAATTAGGAAGAACAGAGGTTGGACAAAATATTAACAGTGCAGTAACACAACAGACAGTGAGTGCCTTTATACCAATTTCCACCCAGGAGAAGCAAACGCCTTAGGATAGTGAGTGTCGTTGCACCAATTTCCATCCAGGCAAAGCCAATACCTTATTTTAGTACTACTGTTATGAAAGAAACTATATAATTCCGTCATGATTGTTTGTCTTACATGAATGTACTACTTTCATAGTAAATTCGGTACACGTATGCTTCAGACATTCTACTGTTACTTTCGTGGTGGTGTGTCGTCTGAACACGACACAGCCAGGGCGAAAGGCACCAGAGGCGCAAAGATGCGAGCTGGCACCAGTGCTATAGAGACTCGCCACTTGCGCGTGTTCTACCAGCGCCACGGGCGGTGCTGAAGAAGAAGATATCGACTTGGCCTCGGCCAATTGCCGGCCGAGTACAATCCGCCATTGACTGGACGACAACGGACAGAAGCCTACTCGGAAAACACAAGAGCAGCTCTCACCCATTTGTTTATAGATCATCGTCCAGGGCTGACATACACAGGGATCGTTGTTTAGTGAACTCTTAGAAGTGAACAGGGAGTTGTAAACTTCATTTGCTATGTGCTGTAAAATTTGTTACTAATTTGTTGGAGTGTTGTAGAACCTTAGTTCTCCTATCTTGTTGCCCGACCCTGGGGCGTAGCTATGTAATGGTGGCAGCGAGAAATTATCTTACCGGTGTACTGCACCAGAAGCCGTTTCACGAACTCATTAACTTGACTTGCCTTTACAACAGGGCTCCACAGCAGTAGCGACGAGGCCTTTACAAAACTGGCGACGAGGGTTTACAAAACGTGGAACCCTGCCTTTATAATGGTTTCCACTACTGCACGTAGGAGGAAAACAAACGGAATGCAGTACCCTGTCACGAGCATGACTTCCGTAGAAAACAGGAAATATTCTTAATCATTCGACAAATTTTGCCGGAGAAACCGGATTCACTCCATATTTAATGACATGGTGGACCGTTCACAGCCAAACGCGTTGTTGTGGTGCATAGAACTGTGTTCTTTTTCGTGAGAGCTTACAGATATTACGAGTAGTATCGGAATAAAGTGAGGGAATGAGGACTGGAAAGCGTCACTGCGAGCCAGCGACGGGCACTGGGAACAGTACATTGACGATGCGTAAATTTTTCGCCTCCTGATCCACATTTCTCTGCCCGCATGGCGGATTCGTTGGATTTGATCCCACATGGGCGTCCGCAGGAAAGACGGCCAAGAATCTAAGATGTTAATTGTTCTGCAATGGTTTCTCCACACAGAAGTGGAGACTACTAGACGATGAATGAGCTACTATTGTTGCCAGACTTCCTGCATATCCTTCAAACTCACAGGAATTTTATAATGTAAAATTAATAAGAAATGAAAAAGCGCTATTGATGACGAGAACAGCGCCTGCTCATTGGCAGCTTCTAATCAAGGAGTTGCTGGCTTAGATGAATTCAGACCAAGTACGATTTGTTCACTGGGGATGTGGATGAATTCAGACCAAGTTCGATTTGTTCACTGGGGATGTAGCATTCATATACAGTAAGGTGCATATTTACTTCCAATTAGTTTTGAATTCATTGTCTATGAGACGTAGAGATAAGTCTCTTCGATTGTGTATTGCGTGACTTTCTGGTTGAAATACTTGGTTCAGTATCATTGAGAAGCCAAGTGTGTTGTGGGAATGAGAGTTGATCATAATTTTCGTTAATATTTAGATTATAAATCCGCCGTGCATCTTCACGTGTGCTACTCAAAGAATACGCAGTTTCTGATCGATTAGTGTGGAAAAAATTTGGTATCGATAGCTACGATGCCACAAATGTAGGTACACCCTGCTAGGTTGGCACTACGACACCGACACCGACGACAGCGCCCTCTAGCCGGCGCTGTGCAGCTCTAAGAGCGCCGCTTCGGATTCAGCCCAATTGATTCCTAATAGACGACCAAGCAACATTGTTTCTATTTCATAGTGGGCAAGCTACTACAGATTTTGCCGTCGTAACTTAATGTACAGCTTCGCACCTACGTGCTCATCTCAACCAAAGTACAACTGATGTATTCAAGTTATTGTGTGGTGATGCAGTAAAACCACTATTAATTGCAGTACCGAAGCATTTCACCTTTTCCTGTTCCTAATCACTTCTTACATTCGGCCTGCCCTTCAGTTTACAGGAGCAGACACACGCGCCGCCTTTCAGGCGGGATACAAAAAAAAATCTGCTTGAGATTGTTAGAATCTCAAGGATCAAGATTGTACATTTTGTTTCTAACACTCTAAGAAAAAACACATTCACACACACGCACACACACACACAGACACACACACACACACACACACGAAACTGTGTACCATGGAGGAATTAACCTAGTGAGGCAGAAATCAGTAGATGTAATGTATATGTTCGGAGAAACAAATGATTACAAATTCAGAAACATTGGATGATTTATTCGAGAGAAAGCGCACGAAGACAAGCAGTAGTAACTGTCGCCGTGTGCGGTAGAGCATTATCTTGCTGAAATGTACGTCCAGGATGGCTTACCATGAAGGGCGACAAAACGAGGCGTAGAATTTCGTTGACGTATACCGCTCGGCTGTAAGGGTGGCGTGGATGACAGCCATAGGGTCCAGTTGTGAAACTAAATGGTACCTCAGACCATTGCTCATGGCCATCGTGCTGTATGGCGACCATCAGTCAGGCTGGTCTGTCACCGCTGCCTGGGGCGTCCTCAGATACGTATTCCCTGGTCATCGGGGCTAAGCTGGACGATGAGTCCCACTTCGAATTTCTTTAAATGGTAGTTTTACTTTGGTATGAATACGGAACTATACTGATATGTAACGTATCCTTTAAGATCAGTACCGCCAAGGAAAGAGGCACATTTCTTTTAGTGTTATACAAAAATAATACTGTCAGTTTTTTAATTTCTTAAAGTGGTATTTTACTTTTGTGCCGCGTGGGATTAGCGCACTGCAGTCATGGACTGTGCGGCTGGTCCCGGCGGAGGTTCGAGCCCTCCCTCGGGCATGGGTGTGTGTGTTTGTCCTTAGGATAATTTAGGTTAAGTAGTGTGTAAGCTTAGGGACTGATGACCTTAGCAGTTAAGTCCCATAAGGTTTCACACACATTTGAACATTTTTACTTTTGTTCACAGGTCGAACTACACTCGTCCGTGATCAGTGATGGAACTTTTCCGCATGTGGAACCTTGATCACCATAGCAATATACCTGACAGAATGTGACAGAAGCAAACCGAGCAGCTAGCTTGTTGTTCTAAGTGGTTACAAAACTGACAAATCGTATTTGCTGCTTTTCTTAGATCGTTTGTGTATTACGAAACAGGCAGTTTGATACACTGTATTACAGATCATTCCAAAAAATCATTTTCAGTATGCTTTGTTAGTGTTGCAAAATGTGGGGTCGGAGTACAAACATGCTATAGACTTACGTCGTATTTATTACGGTAACTGCCAGCACCACTGGGCGTGTATATGATGCTGGTTGCTTGTCTTGACGTAGATACAGCAGCATTTGGGTGCGGAATCGGAGGTAGAGATTACAAGTTTGTTGACTCGGGTAATATACTGACTACATGTTCCATTTTTTACGGTGGTAAAGTACTGTGTTCTGAGTGAGAGATCTATTATTTTTGTGTTGGCTTAGAAACTCTCTGACTGGCCTACCTTTAAGAAAGTGTTGTGGTTTTTGAAAGGATTGAAAAATAGGATTGGACGATAAAATACTGTACTTTGATTTGGAGATCTACGCTCTGTCTTCGCCTCCACTTGCCACAGTCTGAGGACCAGCCGGTATGCATATTTGACCAAGACGACTTCTGGCCCTCCCACTGACAGGCTGATGGGAAATGGAGGTGGTGTCTTTGTTATAACAGAAAACAGAACTAAACCTGTCAAGATCAAATTTGAAGCTGTGTGAGAGATTGAAAGATTCTCTCGTGGTGCCAAACCTCCACGAATGTTTCTCAGTTTTGGCATGAGTCTGTAGAAAGTGATACGGTCAAACTTTCCCACTCAAGACTGCAAAAATAACATTAACCCTCTCCTGTATTGCGTTAATGAATCGCCGCATAGGACTTCCTCCTAACTGTTCTCTGTAGATCTCTCGTTGATATAGTCCCTTCTTGTAGCATTTCGTATTTATTTGGAGTTGTTGGGTAGCTACGATTTGGGAGTGCATGTAGCTAATCTATTTCAGATAGATCCCAGGTTGTCATTACGGGGCACTTACTAACGCAATCCATAAAACAGGTTACAGCTAAGTAGCTGAAACAATTCATCACAAAAATTAGTAAAAATTGAGAGCATGGGTAAGATGACTATTATAGACAAAATATTCGGTTTGCAACCTCCATCGACTGACTAGAGTGGCGCGCAGCAGAAATCTTGTGCATGCTTAATTCAAGTTCATAACTACTCGTATGTGATGGATAGTCTAACAATTTTCAATCGTTTTCACGCTAAAAGGGTTTACTGCATAGCGGTATTGTAGCGTCAAAGCTTTAATGATATCTAGGCTCCTATCATTTACTTTGCCAAAGGTGGTTTCCAATAATCAGTATTTATTAAAGAGGAGTTTTACATTGCACGTGTGGGTCCCCGACGGTTAGCTCGCAAAGCAAGATTCTTTCTCATGGCTCGCTTTTACCTCCTCATTCAAATGACTCAGTACGGCACCATATGGTAAATTCGTTAGCGATGTCTGCGTCGGAAACAGCTCCTCAGTTTATGCTGTTTTATTCTGCAGTGCTGCTCAATAAAGCGAATTACTTCTGCTAGCTGCAGTGGCCCAATAAAATATAAAATTTAAAAACTAAAAGGCTCTCTCAAGTAAAGGGAACCTCACAAGATAGTGTGGGTAAGACTCGATATTAAGAGAGGTTTCACCAATTAATCGCAATCAGGCTCTATTCCAGATGTTACCGTAAACTATAAAGAATACCTGCTATGCGCTCTATGTACTGTGTTCTCTTAAGAATAAACCTGGTGTATACACTACTCCATGTATTCTTCCGCGTTTGCCTGAATCTTATTGGACTTCGTTTCACGTAGAGCGGAAGCCAAGCTGTGTACTGTACAGTCAAGTACGATCATAAGGATACGTTTTATGCTGTGTTACACGAACATAGACTGAGCGTTAATACGGGACACCAGCTTTAACGACGCGTTTAACTTGGACGGCAGTGGCCAGCCAGCTGGTCCAACTAACCTGCAATGATGTGAGCAGTTACAGTACAGAGTAAAAATAGAAAAGCAGAGGAACAACATAGCTTCTGTTTTAATTTAATTTTTAAAGAGAATGAAATAATATTCGACAAAACGCCAGCACTACCGCAAGCTTCTTCCATGACCAGACGGAAAGTATAAAATGCTCTCGTTCTCACCGAACGTAGTATTCTAATTACAAACAAGAGTGATGAAAATGCCTAACTTAAACGCAGGGTAATTTTTCTGAGCTATGCGTGATGCAAAAGCTTATTGCAGGGATTTTAGAGTACGGTTGAAGGTATGAACTAGTGTCAGTCTTCTGGTAATCTCTTAGCTCTTTCCTTATCCTAATCCGAGAAATATATTTCAGTTCTGGAACCGTCGTATGCTACACGAAGCCATCCAGGCGCCGCATTTTCTTCTCTTCTTTTATGACGTGCCGTTCTATATGCCGCCAGCGTTCGGCAGTGACGTGTGAGAAACCTGATTGCGGCGTTGGTTCCAGTACGTCTGGCAGCTTAACAGTCGTTTTAAGCTGCCAAATCCATTAACTCGACTCCAGATCATTTGGATTCACATTGTAATGGTACAGTCGAAAATCTAAAAATGCAGCGTTTGTATGGTGTGCTCGATGCGGTGAAAATCATTGTTTTTCACGGTTTTACGACACTTATCACTCTGGTTCTTGAGACTACATATGTGGTACAAATCAAATACAGAGTATATGGTTTTTCATTTTTGTCGTAAAAAATTAAATTGTTATATTTTCTTAATTTAAGCAACGTTTATTAACAATACTTCATAAAATATCGATAATTCCGAGTTTACATGTGAAATGAAAACAAGAATTTTGCGTG
This sequence comes from Schistocerca piceifrons, assembly GCF_021461385.2. Classification (NCBI taxonomy): domain Eukaryota; kingdom Metazoa; phylum Arthropoda; class Insecta; order Orthoptera; family Acrididae; genus Schistocerca; species Schistocerca piceifrons. The sequence goes on along the minus strand of NC_060139.1, from coordinate 1,018,506,407 downwards.
CATGGTGCTATGAGAAATAAGAATACGTGCATTATTTATAAAAAAGGTGATGAATTTTACAATTATGAGATGTAGATATTTCAAATTGAACGAAAAATAAGGTTGGCCAAGGCTAGACTCTGAACCAGCGGTACATGAAATGCCCCAGATTATGAGTCTACTACGCACCTTTTCATTTCTCTTAAGTAACTAAATTCTTCTTCTTTCAGTTTCACTAAAAAATTTCGTTTCTTCTCGAAACCAAAACCTCCTTCTTCTTAAGGTTATGTTATTATTTAATTCGTGCCATTTTAGAAGAATTAAAATTATGTTCTGACTGCATTTGAAATAAGGGAACCAAGCTATACTTCTACACAAAATCGAGATTTCCTTTAAAAAATAATTGTTTGGTGTTTCCATACTTAAACATCCTTATTTTTGTGAAAAATATATGAATGGGCCAAATTTTTCCTTTTCCAGTTGTTTCGAACAATTTTGTCCCTTCCTTGGTGCAAGTATAGTTTCGGCTACAGATTCGCCTCCATCGTTGATGAGGTAGTTTATATAAGAATATATAAGCCACGTGGTTGTTTTCGTCTTTGAATCCGGGAATGTTTTGAAATCCATGAACATTATCTTCTTGGTGTTAATTTCAGCCGTTGTTGTCGTTAACAGCATTGTACATTCAAATTTAATCAACTTCCACAAGTCTAGGATCCGTGAACAGCCGTACTGTTCGGTGCAGCGTTGAGTCCACAATGTTCACAGTAAGGGTTTCCCGTGAGTCTCAGGTGGTGTCACCATGATGCACAGAATATCTCAGCGGCAGAGGGCAGCGGTGAACTTATGGCCACATCCGAAAAGTTAGACCCCACTAGCTTCCAGTTAAGACCCTTTGTTTTATTTGGGTGACTGGTGTGTGGACTGTTTCTTTCTGAAGTTCTCTCACAATCCTGTTTCGTTGTTAAGTTCTTTTCATTCGGGAGTTTTTCTTCAATTCCCGTTACGATTTTAAGAGTGCGAGACATACGCTTGGGTGTCCGTCTTTGAGTTCTATTTCTTGTGATAATTCCCCACGCCGCCTTTAACAAAACCGTCTGACTTGCTGGTTACTTCAAGGTTTTTTAAAAGATTTTTAACTATGAGGGTGGTGCATTTTTTTTTCTCACAATCTATTAAGCCTAATCCACCTTCGTTTGACGGTTTTGTTAATTGGCCTCTGGCTACATGGAATAGCATCTCCTTCCAGATGAAACATCCTGTTTACTTTTCGTTCTTGTTCTTCTTCAGTTTAACGCTGTGTTCTTCCATTTCGTCGCATTCTGTGAAGGGATGTGGTGTGAGTTTTTGTTCAACCATAGGAGCCGGGTATTGTTTTTTTTATTATTGCTTACGCTGCTTCTTAATAAGAATCGGTTATTTATAATATCTTCCCAAAGTCTTCAGGCTGCGTGAGTGCAATTGTTATATTATTGGCATAAGCGTTAACGGTGAATCTTTGTGCACCTACATTTATTTCAGATATTTGGTTGGTGACTGAGCAGACCACTGGATCCAAGGAAATTTTCATAATGTCATGGATAACGGGCATCTCTGCCGGACTGAGCACTGAACTAAGAATTCTCCCGTGAAGTGGCCGCTTATTTGTATTTTGGAGATCACTGGATTTCGGTCCGGTAGTAGCAGATCTATTATGGCTCGTGGGAAGTTACAGCGCTGCAACACATTAGGTAGATCTTGGTGACTGACTTTGTCAAAGGTGTTGTCTAGGTCAATGTTCAACAGTTCTACTGTTCCGGTTTGATACATCAATGAGAAGAAGGCCGTGTGTCTCAGAGAACAAAGACCATTAATGATCCACCTGTTGGGAAAACTACACGTTTGGTCAGGCCCGGTTATCTCTGCAACACTCCCTTTTAGTGTTGCTGTTATTATGCGCGCCATTAGTTTTGAGTCGGTACATAACGAACTTATTGACCTATAGTCAGTGATTGGTTTCGAAGTTTTGGGTTCAATTTCTGAATATATTTGACCCACTCTTTGTTTCTCCTTCATAACCTCCGTGAATGCAGCTTTGATAACTGACCAGAGAACTCCTATTTCGTGATAATTGCTTTTATAGTGTCTGCGATTTCTTCTTCGGATATGGGCTGTATCAACGTTGTGACATTTCCTTTGCTGAGGGAAGTCGTGCAGCTTTGGTCTTCTCCGTTATCCACTTTTTCTTGGAGCTCACAGACAACCACAAAACAGAATTTGATGCTTTTTTCCTTCGTCACTGATCCTATATACTAGGTTTCTGAACAGGTTACGAAATCCACGTTTCGCCAGTTTGTGCCCCACTCGAGAGCTCTACTAAAGAACCGCTTCCAATGAACCCATCTTCGATAATCACAGCAGAATTCCGTTTTTGCCCACCCAACGTTGAGTGGATTGCAGTTTAACTTCCAGTATCCGTTTCTCATTACGGTGAGCCGGGTTAAGCCTTTCATTCGAACGACAACTGCAAGGTGGTCGAAGAAGCTGACGGTGATAGCTTCAAAGTTCTGTACACCTATTCCTGTTGTGGTATAAAACGTGTCCAGTCTCGCGGTTTGACAGTGGAGATATATACGTACAGTGCGATCGCCAGATGGCTAGTCATTTATGATGTCTCCAATCCTGGTACTTAAGGCGCCGCAGTTAGGGGTGCATCCTGTTGTGTCTGCCGGTCTTACAACACAATTAAAATCTCTTCGGATTATTAAGTCACCCTTTGCATGTCTCATAAAGTACGGGATAGTTTCACTAGAAAATTTTCTCTACTAGTTCTGTTATATGTTCCTGATGGGGCATAAAAGTTTAAAATTGTTATTTTATTTAGTTAGGCTTTGATAACACACCCATCGGTTGCTTTTCTAAGTTTTCTAATTTATATCCTGGTTAGAATGCAGCAATCCCTACCTCTACAGCCGACATGTTTGTACACATTCTACTGCTGTTGTAGATTCATCACTTCGCAAGCTACTTCCTGGAGGAAATAAATGTCATTGGTTTTTAAGGAATTCCCCACAATCCTAATCTTCTTTCGCTTGTCATGCCGCAGATATTTAGCGTGAAGAGGGTAAGCACCCTCCCATTGTCCATTGCGAGCTATTTGTCAGTGTCCACGTCCATTAATATTCCTTTGCTTAGTTGTCTTGTATCGATGCGTTTCCAGAAGTTTCACTTTCCATTTCTCCTTCCTCGTCTTCTCAGTACTCTCTTCCTGCATCCTCCCTATCTTTACGACGAGCCGCATTTAGATCTGGTTTGCCTCTCACTCCTAGAGCTTTCTCAACAACTATTTTCATTTGGCATTTACATGCTCCAGACACAGCTGCTTCGGTGGCGCTCGAGTTGTTCCCGTGTTGTTTACTGGAGTGTTATTTCCTGCTCTGGCTGACCCAAGGGGCTCGCCACGTTGGTTGTCTGGACTGAATAATATCTGTGTTCGCTTGATTTTCCGCCCGTCTCGGGTCCACCCTGTATTGCTGGAATGTTATAGGGGTTCTGTTGCCTTGGTGTGTGCGCCGATTTTTGTTCAGGGTCTTCTTCGTAGCTCGTATTGCCCATTCCCAATGGCCGTTTCTTGTTGTTCTGATTACGATGAGAACAAGACCAACTTCCATTTTCCATATCCGTATTGTTTTCTTGCTCTTGAACTGAAGTTTCATGGGCTCTGTAGCTGTTTTCCTCAATAACGGCTGCATACTCGTCTTTATTGGTTTCAACCTTTTGATCGATGCCTGCATTCTTGTGCACTTTATTTGTTGCTGATCTCTTGTTCAACGGTGGGAATTCCTCTACAACTAAACTAGGAAATTGGCCAGTGGATTCCATGTGAATATTTTCGGTGTTCCGCGTTGCACTTCTTGAAGGAATCAGGTCTTGTGCCTGTAATCTTACCTGCTGTTGCCGATTATTTCGTCGAATAAACACGCACCGCGGGCAGTTTTCTTGAAAATAGTCCTGGTTCACTGCACACGTGACATGGCGCAGTTTGCGCAACGTATGTCTTCCTTACAACCGCCTACAAGAATGTGGGGCGGAATATCGGAAGTAAGAAACATTAGTACAGATCTAATCCCGTTGCAGCTCTGGGTTTTATATCTTTTCATATTCGATCCTTTTTCTCTTATACGTATTTAGAAATTTCCTGTGTTCAGCTCTTGTTGTCAGGCTCTGGGGGAAGATTTAACATCCTGACGGTATTCAGTTCACTGTTAGCGTTACTTATACCAACGGCACTTACTGAATCATCACGAGGACGGAATTCAAATTTGCCCTGGGTTTTCAGTAATGTTCTACCTAACATGCCAACACCCTTGCCGCAGTGTTAACACCGCTTCCCGTCAGATCAACGAAGTTAAGCGCTGTCGGGCTGGGCCAGCGCTTGGATGGATGACCATCCGGTCTGGCAAGCGCTGTTGGCAAGCGGGGTGCACTCAGCCCTTGTGAGGCAAACTGAGGAGCTAGATCGAAAAGTAGCGGCTTCGGTCTCGGAAACTGGCATACGGCCGGGAGAGCGGTGTGCTGACCACGCGCCTCTCCATATCCGCATGCAGTGACACGGCGGCAGTCGGTACCTTTGGGCCTTCGTGGCCTGTGCGGGAGGAGTTTCATTTCTACCTAACATAACAGAACTATGCAATTCCGCAAAAAACACAGTATTTCTCATTATCTATTTTCATGTAGTCAGTCATGAACTTACATGGGCATGGGTTGCACACGTCTTGTATTCTTGTCAGAGGCGAAGCTCAAAAGTATTTTTTCTGATCGAATTCAAACACATTATTTACGGATACGAAGCGGAACCCCCCGGTTCATGAACAGCACACAAAGACGATGAAGACGACGAAAGAAGTATCACTACTTACAAGTTCTGTGTCTGCACAAGGAACGCAATATACACGTACCGTAATACTTGTTTACGTAACCAGTCAGCCACAGCACGGAGCGCTGTGCCGTACGTCCACGACGGCTGAGCACTAGGCCGCGACTACACCCAGTGTGTATTTGTATGACGGCTGTATGAAATATTGTCCCTCGATATTTTCTGTATATTTATGAAACCAGTCAAGAACAACCTATTTCTCGGAACTTTTTAACCGTGTCCCACACGCGTGTTTGACTAAGCATGAAGCTGCCTCAGTCTTTCTCATACTGCATGTTAACAGCAGGACAATCAGAGTTCAACAGTACAGAGACTGTGACTGTACATGATTTCTGAAATAAAAACTACATAGCTTAAGCGCGATTATGAAAAAAATGATGGCTGTTAGGACATTGGAATATCTTAAAGTGCCATTTAACGAAACTTAGTAATAAGATGCCTAATACATACGTAGGCTCTACTCCCAAGAGCGTGAAAACACTAGTGTACGTGTTCTACGGTTCTGACTAATCATCGCGTTTCTGTTTGTTTACATCAGGTTTATTCTTATGATAATTTTGTTTCAGTACCTTCCGCCACACAACGTAAGGCGGCTTGCAGAGTATGATGTTGACGCAGATGTTCCGTAATCGTACCACAGTTGTTGGAAGGTTTAATCATTCAACTCATTCAACAGTCGTTTGGGATGATTACAGTTTTGAGTTTTGTAGCTGGAGCTACGGCAAGTTGAAAAACGAGAGCGTAAGAGGGAGAGAGAGGTAGATATACACTATGTGATGTGTCGGCAGCTGGGCCAACACCTTGTAGATAGAGATGGCTGAAAATGCACGCTAGACTAACGCAGACGGGCGTGAAGTACTGGAACAGGCTACGTAATTAATGCTATGAAGAAAAGTACGTAGCTGGATTAATACTTATCTTTAATCAATCATTGTGGTACATCGCTCTTGACGATACACAGGAGACTTTAATTACAATCACTGTAAGGCTAATGGCGCCTTGCTAGTTAGTAGCCATTAACTTAGCTGAAGGCTATTCTGTCTCTCGGCTAATGAGAGAGAAAGGCTTCGTACATCTAGTCGCTAGCTAGGTCGTCCGTACAACTGGGCGAGTGCTCTCTCGTATCTCGAGACCTGCCTTGTGGTGGCGCTAGGTCTGCGATCACACAGTGGCGACACGCGGGTCCGACATGTACTAAATGGACCGCGGCCGATTTAAGCTACCACCTAGCAAGTGTGGTGTCTGGCGTTGACACCACACTATGTGATCAAAAGTATCCGGACACCCCCAAAAACATATGTTTTTCATATGAGGTACATTGTGCTGCTACCTACTTCCAGGTACTCCATATCAGCGACTTCAGTAGTGAGAGTGGAGAATGGGGCGCTTCGCGAAAGTCCTGGACATTGAACGTGGTCAGATGGATTAGGTGTCACTTGTGTCATACGTCTCTACGCGAGATTTCCATTCTCCTAAACATCCCTAGCTCCACTGTCTCCGATGCGATAGTGAAATGGAAGCGTGAGGCGACACGTACAGCACAAAAACATACAGGCCGACCTCGTCTCTTGACTGACAGAGACCGCCGACAGTTGAAGAGGGTCGTAATGTGTAATAGGCAGACATCTATCCAGACCATCACACAGGAGTTCCAAACTCCATCAGGATACACTGCAAGTGCTAGGACAGTTAAGAGGGAGGTGATAAAACTTGGAATTCATGGTTGAACGTCTGCTCATAAGCTACACATCAAGCCTGTAAGTGCCAAACGACGCCTCGCTTGGTGTTAGGAGCGTAAACATTGAACGATCGAAAAGTGGAAAAACGTTTTCTGGAGTAACGAATCACGATACACAATATGGCGATCCGATGGCAGGGTGTGGGTATGACGAATGCCGGTTAACGTCATCTGCCAGTTTGTGTAGTGGCAATAGTAAAATTCAGAGACGGTGTTGATATAGTATGGTCGTGTTTTTCATCGGTGGGGCTTGCACCCCTTGTTGTTTTGCGTGCCACTATCATAGCACAGGCCTACATTGGTGTTTTAAGCACCTCCTTGCTTCCCATTGTTGAAGATCAATTCGAGGACGGCGATCGCATCTTTCAACAGAATCGAACATCTGCTCATAATGTATAGCCTGTGGCGGAGTGGTTACACGACAGTAACATGCCTGTAATGGACTGGCCTGCACAGAGTCCTGACCTGAATCCTATATAACACCTTTGGGATGTTTTGGAACGCCGACTTCGTGCGGAACCTCACCGACCGACATTGATACCTCTCCTTAGTGCAGCACTCCGTGAGGAATGGACTGCCATTCCCCAAGAAACTTTGAACGTATGCCTGCGAGAGTGGAAGCTGTCATCAAGGCTTTTCAGGATTACCGATGGAGGGCACCAGGCGTCCGAGTAGTTTTGATCACATTGTGTATATATGTGCTTAAGATAAACTGTTTCCCTCAAATATGTTTCTCTCTTTTGTACTTCCTCTGTGTTACCACAGATGGTGTGTCACTGGTCTCATTTGTACTAAGACCGAAGTTCACGTGAGGGGCCTATTTGATTCCACTGCCCTGAGTGGAATGCATAAGTTCTAATAAATGTTCACCAACCTGGTGTCTTCTATATTTATTGTCCCCCGCGCAGAAAACAGCACGTAGGTAGCGAATCCGCTATCTTGAGGCTGTAAGAAACCCTTGGCGAAGAACTGATATTATACGAATAATTAAATCTTCAATAAGTTTGTTTATGCTGCATGCCACTCTTTTCTTTTATTAGAAAAAACGCGAGAAACTGTAGAATTACATCCCACTTCAGAGTCACAAATAATTTGCATTCTTCAAGAAAATAATGAACTGCGTATATGAGTAATTACTGTTACACTGTTCTCGACTATACGTGAAAATAATGAGGAGTTTGCTGTCTTTACAATGGATGCGGCAGACAACATGTCTGTCCTCCAAACCAGCTCTCACACTTACAAACTAGATATCGCAAATAAAGTGATACTGCGGCAGACTACGTCCGTCTTCCGAGACTTTCGAACCAGCTCTGGTCTTACAGCTGAACCACTTCCCCAGCCGTCCAGTTTAGGCGCAATCGTAGATTTCCGAAGTGCTTCGCCTGTCTTCTTGTTAAGCAGTTGTTTATTATGCTGCTGGTTGTTAATACTTGTGATATAATGGAATGGTGGAAATGAGCGTATGACAGCAGTGGCCGGGAGTTCCCATTCGGGATAATCGGCCGCCAAGTGCAAGTCTTATTGAGTGCAACGCCACAGTGGGAGGCTCGCGCGTCGACAATGGGGATGAAATGACGATGAGGACACTCGTTTAAACCTTGCACTCTTATTGCTACCTCTCAGCGCGTTAAGTTAAAAAACCTGTCACTTATCAGTATAAATTGTTGAACTTTTCCTTGGTCCACAGTCATTAGCAAACACCACTTCTTGTCAAATTTTGCTACTCGTTGCTTGTTGGCTGTGATAGCCTGCTGTAGCTCTGAGCTTACTCTGAATTTTAGGCAATTGTTATATTTATTAAAGGTTGTGTCAAAAGTTCCGCTGGTTGGCACCAGTTGCAAGTGCAGTTTCAAATTACATGTACTTTCAACTTATCTTGAATTTTGGGCAATTATACATATACTGTGGTGTGCGTACTGTAAGACCTTCGGTACACACACCATCAGATTATTTGACTGGTCGCTCTAACGAAGTAGGCGAGTGTCAGCAATATGTCTCGTGGTCTTATCGTGGCGTTTTCATCTTCTGCCGTTAGGTCAGATAATAGAAATGCCACTTACACGCTTAGACTAGCAGATTGACGGTGACCAACTTTAAACAGAACTTGATTAATTTTCACACACATTTATTAAAATAATAAATATCATAGAAATTACGTAACTTGATTCTGGATGCTGTTTACAATTGACAATCTGAAGTTCCTTTGGTCTTGGTACATTAATCTTATTCTCGCATATCTGTGATACTTGACAAAGTGTCTATTCAATTATCTTCATGGCTGTGTATAGGAATATGATAATCTTATTATGCGCAGACTGAGACGTGACTATACACTGGTACAGGCAAATGCAGACTAATGCAGACGGACTAATCAGAGGTTTGTACACTCGTTATAATACCTCGAGCGTTCAGGTATTACTGCGCGAGTATGGTCCGCGAGGAGAAAAGGTTCTACGTTAGCAAAAATCTCATTGGCTGCGTTACATATTAATATGCGTATCGGTTGAAGCAGAATTTGGTCCATCTCTAAGACAGCGCCATCTCGTAGTGCGGAGACGGACGAGCGCTGCGCCTGCGCTGTTGTGCTTAGCGGGGCGCAATTTGGTGTGAAAGTTGTGTACGCGCTGACTACGCGGAACTATGTACAAAACATATACGAGTATTAAAGGCTGTTGTATACGTTTCTGCTGGTTGGTGCCAGTTGGAAGCACATTTCAATTGCATGTACTTCCACATATCTCGAATTTTTGGACAATTGTATATTTACTAAATGTTATTTTAATGTTTAGTTGGAGTGTAAGGGGTGGGATTTATATTTAAATTATATTACTTCCCAGTTTGTTTTGGGGGACTGTATGTTACTGCTCAAGGGATTTTTTTATTAGGGTTATAAATTGCTAAGCGACCTTCCAACAGCTGCAATCAGTGGCGTGACTTGGTATCCTTCATGTAAATGCATGAATTTTATTCAATTCTGTAACTGTTACCTAAGATTGCAAATTGTTAGTATATTTAATGGCTGTCATTGTAATTCATTTGGTTGATAAGTGTTTGATGAACCTGCTTGCAGCCACACCCAGCTGGTGTGAGCCATTCTTGTCTCTAGGAACTGTGTACTTTCGATTTCATGCTCTGCTCAATGGTACAATCGTTAATACTGGTGTTTAATTAACTGAGCCTGTTCAAGTTTTGCTTGTGAGAATTCTGACTCTTTTAATAATCCTTTAAATTGTAATGATAATATTGTTGTTATGTAATAAAGTATTACATTAAACAACAAATGTCAAAATATGTGGGTCCACCTTTCATGCATTTTGCTTAAAGTTAACCCAACCCTTAGTGTATCACTGAGTATTGATTCTGAAGTGTGAACAACGATGGTACAAGAACGAACCATCCTCTTATACAGGGTGGTCCATTGATAGTGACCGGGCCAAATATCTCATGCAAAAATTACAAAGAACAAAGCTTGTCTAGCTTGAAAGGGGAAACCAGATGGCACTATCGTTGGCCCGCTAGATGGCGCTGCCATAGGTCAAACGGAAATCAACTGCGTTTTTTTTAAATAGGAACCCCCATTTTTATTACATATTCGTGTAGTACGTAAAGAAATATGAATCTTTTAGTTGGACCACTTTCTTCGCTTTGTGATAGATGGCGCTGTAATAGTCACAAACATATGGCTCACCATTTTAGACGAACAGTTGGTAACTGGTAAGTTTTTTAAACTAAAATACAGAACGTAGGTACGTTTGAACATTTTATTTCGGTTGTTCCAACGTGATAAATGTATCTTTGTGAACTTATCATTTCTGAGAACGCATGCTTTTACAGCGTAATTACCTATAAATAGCACATTAATGCAATAAATGCTCATAATGATGTCCGTCAACCTCAATGCATTTGGCAATACGTGTAACGACATTCCTCTGAACAGCGAGTAGTTCGCCCGCCTTCCGTAATGGTCGCACACGCATAGACAATGCGCTGACGCAAGTTGTCAGGCGTTGTCGGTGGATCACGATAGCAAATATCCAACTTTCCCCACAGAAAGAAATCCGGGACGTCAGATCCGGTGAACGTGCGGGTCATAGTATGGTGCTTCGAAGACCAATCCACCTGTCATGAAATATGTTTTTCAATACCGCTTCAACCGCACGCGAGCTATGTGCCGGACATCCATCTTGTTGGAAGTACATCGCCATTCTGTCATGCAGTCAAACATCTTGTAGTAACATCGGTAGAACATTACGTGGGAAATCTGCATACATTGCACCATTTACATTGCCATCGATAAAATGGGGGCCAATTATCCTTCCTCCCATAATGCCCCACCATACATCAACCTGCCAAGGTCGCTGATGATCCACTTGTCGCAGCCATCGTGGACTTTCCGTTGTCCAATAGTGCGTATTATGCCGGTTTACGTCACCGCTGTTGGTGAATGACGCTTCGTCGCTAAATAGAACGAGTGCAAAAAATCTGTCATCCCGTAATTTCTCCTGTGCCCGGTGGCAAAACTGTACACGTCGTTCAAAGTCGTCGCCATGCAATTCTTAGTGCATAGAAATATGGTACGGGTGCAATCGATGTTGATGTAGCATTCTCAATACCGAAGTTTTTGAGATTCCCGATTCTCCCGCAATTTGTATGCTACTGAGGTGCGGATTAGCCGCGACAGCAGCTAAAACACCTACTTGGGCATCATAATTTGTTGCAGGTCGTGGTTGATGTTTCACGTGTGGCTAAACACTTCCTGTTTCCTTAAATAATTTAACTATCCGGCGAACGGTTCGGACATTTGGATGATGTCGTCCAGGATACCGAGCACCATACATAGCACACGCTCGCCATACATCAACACGATATCGACCTTTTCCGTAATTTGTAAACGGTCTATTATAACACGGGTAATGTATCACGAAGCAAATATCGTCGGAATGTTACGTAATACCACGTACTTATACGTTTGTGACTATTACAGAGCCATCTATCACAAAGCCAAAAAAATTGGTCCAAATAAAACATTCATATTTATTTAGGTACTACACGAATATGTAATAAAAAATGGGGGTTCCTACTTAAACGCAGTTTTCCGTTTGACCTATGGCAGCGCCATCTAGCGGGCCAAACATAGCGCCATCTGGTTTCCCCCTTCAAGCTAGACAAGCTTCGTTCTTTTAAGTTTTTCGTTTGGTGCTTATTTCGTGAGATATTTTGCCTGGTCACCATCAATGGACTACCCTGTATAAGGCAATCGGGTAGGACTGTCATTGACAATTCGAACCAGGTCAAATCCGAATGTGTGTTTCTTTTACGGTAATTGCGTCAACTGTAGGCATACGCAACGGCGAAAATGCCTTAGTTAGCAATACGAAGTCACGAGCCATATGAAAGTCATATCGAAATAACGAAATAAAAGTGTGCACTCGCTTATTCGATGTTACCGTGGTGAACATTCATAAATCTCAGTGCTGCATCCAATCAAGGAGCAATCTAGGAAGCTTGCAAACAAATCAGCATTCACGCCATACAGTGTTCCGGAGATTTCGACATTTCAAAGAATCCTGTACCGGGGGATGCTGTGTTATTTTCATATGAAAAACATAGCTTTCATTTATGGCGCCAACCATAAAAAGGAAACGTATGTACTCGTAATTTCAGGTACATTTCCCTTGTGTTATTGGAACATAGTAATTCCAATTTACTTCAACATCTACACTGTGTAAATCACTGAACTGTATGGGAGAGGGTACTAACTATTACGTTATTAGGGCTTCGTCCTGTTCCACTCACGCATTGTGACGTCTTTGGCGGTTAAGATGTCGTTAAGCTTCGGCACAGGTTGATCGCTGCTACAAGAGAGAGAGGAGGGGTGCAGTTATAACACAGGAGAGGGCGGCGAAACACGAAAAACTCTACGTAATCCCGATAAACTTCGCTGACAGTGACATAGCTGTTTGCTTAGTAGGTTCTCTCATCTGTCTTTTGCCTTTCCATCCAAGAATTCAGCATTCAACAGTTAATCAGAAGATGTAATATATGTCAGTTTCCTACCTCCCTTTAAAGCTCAGAAAATGATCAACAGTTCACTTCGTAACACTCTGGAATTGCACTGCATTGCAATTAGAAGACAGTAGCTTGAACATTTGTAACAGTTTTTTTGAAGGAGATAATCCAATCCACATGAAATAACATCGGAACATTCCAAAGAAAGATTCCCGTACACATCAAATTTAATGATAATACAATTAATAGTCTCTCTGTGAGCAAACCAGGCACATCCCGTTGCAGTGATGGCTTTCGATCCGCATCCATCAGTGCTCAGATAGCTGCAGCCCTATTCGTACCGACGATGCCCCGTGCTTGGCCCCACACTCTCGTAACAAGTAACATTCATTAATGAGCTTAGACAGTATGATGAAAACAAAAATCTAAAGTAAAAACACAAAACCAAGGACAGTAACAAAGCACCAGAACACATCTCATCACTCTTCACATAATCCACTCTACACATTAACGTGGATAAAAACAGTAAAGTAACCTTTGTGGGTCACTACAGCATGGAGCGCGGTGAACATGACCGTTTAGACACTTCTGCGGGCGCTGTCTTTAATCTTGTTCTTCCGATCCCTACAGAAAACAGTTTAATGCTAGATCGATAAAAAACTGTTACTTGAAACTTTGGAAGTAAGCTTTCTCGATATAGTTTGCGTCTATATTCATACCAATGTCGCACATCTCCATTCGAGTTTGAGTTCACTGAATGATAATGGGAATTATTTAAATTTCTGAAGTACATAAAAGTAATTCACTTTGTTGTTTACATGCTGAGAGCTTTTCTAAATATCGTTTGTCTGAGAAACGGAAAATAATTTATCATCGCAAGAGAATTTCAGTTTTAACTCTCCTCAGTATCACAACCCGAATTTCAGCTGGCAGATGGGATAACGAATATTAGCAAGTTTGTTATCAAAGTGAGAACATGAAATCATCAGTAACTTGTCGAATGTTCCTTTTTACAGCCTACAAACATGAACATGCTTCGTATTGATCTGTCGTGCGTTTTCATCCAGAATATTAAAAGCAAAAAATTTAAATTGCTGTCGCAAAGGAGGCTGTACCCAACATCTTGTACACCAACGCTGCTGTTTTCTTTGTGAAAATAATACAGTGCAGCGAAAATGCTAGCACCCGTATCATGCAGTCTTCAAGGGAACTCGACTGAAATATTTTCCGCGTGGCCGCTGTCTCGGGTAGAAAAGGCCTCCCGTTTTCCAACCGGCGCCCAGAAACGGCGTTCCGGCGAAAATTCTGCTCGCGGAGCAACGCCCCCCCCCCCCCCCCCCCCGCACACGGCCTTGGCTGCGCTGCGAAAGGCCCGCCGCTCATCAAAAACAGCTCCCGAAATTAGACTCCCACGTGTGACATAAAAACAGCGTGTGAAGAGAAACTGAGTCATTTCAGGCCTGCGCGAGAAATTCTGAAATCGGTCTTCTTTGTTGTATATGTCTCCAAGCCTTTTGCTACCTCTCTGTAACGAGCGTAATCTAAAAGGAAACTTTTAATTTTACAACTCTGCACAGATATTACACTGGAAGAGCTATGAGGGACTTTTTCAACGGTAAATTCTGTCAGAAATGAAAGCGTTGAATACCTGCAATTTTGTGGTTATCGCAGTTTTACACTGTACGCATTACGAGTATCTTAACTGACGTAAAACAGTCGTTGTGGAACAACCACTTCCCACTACAGTTTTATTCCACAACTGATATTAAACACGGTTAGTTTCAAGTGAATTTGTTCGCGCCAGTCTCGTTTATGCGTTTCACGCGAAGTCATAATACCAACCTGTTCGAATGGAATTAAAAATTGGGTTCGAAAACAGTTCTCGACCTGATACCACCTACGACACGGTTTATTTTACAAATAAAAATAATTTTATACGAGTAGAGGTGGTTTTGTGCCTAGGGTAATTATTAACGGCATTGTGCCATTTGGCGCGGCTACTGCCGCACTAATCCTTGAGGAGTACCACCTTATAGGACTCTTATCCTCTTCAGTCCCGAGCGCACTATTCTTTTCTCCTCATCACTCTACTGACTGGTTTGATTCGGCAGGCCACGAATTCCTCTCCAGTGGCAACGCCTTCACCTCAGAGTAGCACTTGCAACCTACGTCCTCAATTATTTGCTTGATGTATTCCAATCTCTGCCTTCCTCTACAGTTTTTTCCCTCTACTGCTCCCTCTAGTATAATGGAAGTCATTCTCTCATGTTTTAACAGATGTCCTATCATCCTGTCCCTTATTCTTATCAGTGTTTTCCGATATTCCTTTCCTCTCCGATTCTGCTCAGAACATCCTCATTCCTTACCCTATCAGTCCACCTAATGTTCAACATTCGTCTGTAGCACATCATCTCAAATGTTTCGGTTGTCTTCTGTTCCGGTTTTCCCACAGTCCATGTTTCACTAACATACAAAGCTGTACTCCAGACGTTCATTTCCAGCAATTTCTTCCTCAAATTAAAGCCGATATTTGATATTAGTAGACTTCTCTTGATCAGGAAAGCCCTTTTTGCCATTGCTTGTCTGCTTTTATTTCCTCCTTGCTCCGTCAGTGATTGCTTATTTTACTGCCAAGGTAGCAGAATTTCTTAACTTCATTTACTTCGTTACCATCAGTCCTGATGTCTTCTCGCTGTTCTCATTTGTACTACTTTTCATTACCTTCGTCTTTCTTCCATTTATTCTGTCCACACTCTGTACTCATTAGAATGTCGATTCCGTCCACCAGATCATGTAATTCTTCTTCACTCGGGATATCAATTTCATCAGCGAATCGTATCATTCATATCCTTTCACCTTGAATTTTAATTTCATTCCCGAAAATTTCTTTTATTTCCACCATTGCTTCCCCGACATACTGATCGAAAAGTAGGGGCGAAAGGCAACATCATTGTCTTACACCCTTTTTAATACGAGGACTTCGTTCTTGGTCGTCCACTCTTATTATTCCCTCATGGCTGTTGTACATATTGTATATGACCCGTCTCTCCCTATGGCTTACCCCCTACTTTTTTTCAGAATTTCGAATATCTTGCACCATTTTACATTGTCGAACGCTTTTTCCAGGTCGACAAATCCTGTGAACGTGACTTAAATTTTCTTTAATCTTGCTTCCATTACTAACCATGCTGTCAGAATTGCCTCTCTCGTCCCTTTACCTTTCCTAAAGCCAAATTGATCGTCATCTAGCGCATCCTCAATTTTCTTTTCCGTTCTTCTGTATATTATACTAGAAGGAACTTGGATGCATGAGCTGTTAAGCTGATCGTGCGATAATTCTCGCACTTGTCAGCACTCGCTGTCTTCGGAATTGTGTGGATGATGCTTTTCCGAAAGTCAGATGGTATGTCGCCACAGTTATACATTCTACACACCAACGTGAATAGTCGTTTTGTTGCCAATTCACCCAATGATTTTAGAAATTCTGATGGAATCCCTTCTGCCTTATTTGGTCTTCAGTCCTTCAAAGCTCTTTTAATTCTGATCGAATACTGGATCCCACACCTCTTCTAAATCGAATCCTGTCTATCACTAAAGACAAATGTTGCCCCTCATAGAGGCATTAAATCTATTCTGTGCACCAATGCGCTCTCTTCTTTGCATTTAACAGTCGATATCCCGTTGCACTCTTAATGTCATCACCCTTGGTTTTAATGTCACCCGAAGGTTGTTTTAACTTCCTGTATGCTGAATTTGTCCTTCCGACAATCATTTCTTTCCGATGTCTTCACATTTTCCTGCAGCCATTTCGTCTTAGCTTCCCTGCACTTCCTATTTATTTCGTTCCTCAGCGACTAGTATTTCTGTATTCCTGATGACATTAAAAGTGTAAATAAGCTACGTTTTTGGTAATTGCTTTATGTTAGTGCTAGTTAGCAATGGATGTCCCTCAACATTTTTTTTAACCCGTAGTGAATTTTTTGTAGATTGTATCTTACATGATGCCTTGGGACTTAAGCAGGGAAATTATACACACAACTGCGCTGTTTCGACTTGCTTTATTACGAAAAATAGTTATAAAGATTGCACATATTGTCCATATTTGCTGTACAATTTATAATAGGGCAAACTACAAACTTGGTACCAAAAATTTCAACAATTGTAAGCAAAAAATTGTAAATATTTAAACAAACATATACTAAGTAAACTGTCTGGAGGAAAACTGTAATTATTTTCATAATACACTTAATTTTACTCTTTTTCATGTTTTAAGAACTCGTTTCTTCGTCGAATTTGTGCAAGAGACGCTGTTTCTGATGCACTGCATCGAAGTGATATCTTCAGATTCATCAATCTCCACGTCAGATTCACCTGTATTAATTCTGTTGACCAGCTGAATGATCTCTTCATCAGTCAAGCCTGGGAATCAACTTTGTAACTGACATAAACAAAGTCAGCATTGAGTCCAAAAATTTTAAAGCTTATAAATCAGTTATAACGTTAATTCGTAGTTTGCAGCTAACTGAGGGACGACTGTGCAGTTTTTGTGCGATATTAAGGCATGTGAAAACAAATGTAATCAGAAAAAGTTCCGTCTTCATTTTTGTTTCGCTGAGACATGTCGTGCAGTCGAAGAACACGTTTCCCATCAGCGCTGCTACATCATGATGCTCGGCAGAACTACGAACAAGTGAGCTGACGCAAACGTGTTGTGTATTGACATATTAACACAGGCGATATAAAGTTGAGCTGCGTACAGCAAGAAAATCAGAATTAAAGCTGGCTAGGCTATAGTGACAAACGCTTAAAGTGACAATAACAGCAACCAAACCTACATATTTCATGTTTGTTGAGTCGCAAACTAACAGTGCGACTGCAAGAAAAAATGAACAGACTTGAATGCACTTACTATCGCAGGTATTCAGTAAAGTCTAATGCATTTACGGCAATATTTGATACCAAATTCTGGAAAGAATCCGAATCACACTACTCCCTACGTACGTTTTCTTCAGACATTTTCCACAATGACTCGCCCGGCGTGCTATGTGTCATACTGGTAGCATATGGCATTTGTACAGGGTGCGGGGCTTAATCCCGGACAAACGAAACTTTTCTTTTTAAAAAAGTAAATTTACTAAAACAAAATACAAATGAAAATGAAAATTCTTTTATGTAGATGTACTGGTATCTTTCAAGACTAACATTAGTCAATGTAACACCCTCCAGTAACAATGACCGCCACCGGTAGACGCATGGTCTCAGACGCCATGCCACGGTTTGCGCAGCTCCCCCCGTCGGAGGTTCGAGTGCTCCCTCGGGTATGGGTGGGTGTGTTGTCCTTAGAATTACTTCGTTTAAGTTAGATTAATAGCGTGTAAGCCTAGGGACCGCTGACCTCACCAGTTTGGTCCCATAGGAACTTAATACAAATTTCCAATTTTCAGTTTTACCACTTCCAACCATGTCCTGTAGCGATCGCACGCACTCTTTAAAATGACGCTGTCCATATTCGCTAATGCTGATTCGACAGCAGTGCGTAGAGATGTGACATTATGGAGCCTCGTATTATTGGTAGCTATTTCGACTACACCCCAAGGATAGGAGTCGAGGGTGTTCAAGTCAGTTCTATTCGGGGGACAGAACATCTTTGACCAGAACATGTCAAAGTTACCCGAGAGCCAGTTTTGTACTAAATGGCTCCTATGAGGTCCTCCTCTCCCATCCGACGCATTGTTCGCTCGCCTACATTCTATATCGACACCGATTTCCTCAGCGATTGCCCCGTGTCATCCGAAATCAGTGCCTGAGCCTTTTCGATGACTGCCACATGTCCTTGAATGTGGTTTCCTCGCCGGCTTAGCGGAACCTTCCCCAAACGTTTCCGAAACGTTAAGCTTGGCATCAGTATCGTAAACAGTTGATCTAGGATGTTCGAAGAATCGAACTATTTCTGTGGGTGAACGTCCAGTGCGAAGACTTCCGATAATGCTCTCTCTTCGACTGTAGTCCGCACTTGTCCGTAACATCTGGACCGCTTTGAAGTTCTGACTATTTACTAGATGTCTATGCCTTTCAAGAATGACAATGGCGACCTACGGCGGAGCTACAACATGACGGGAAATTCAAACTTAAATCTGCCCTGATTTAAGCACCGCACCTTGTGTGTGTGATGGCTGTCAGTGTTGTGTTCGCATTGGAGTGATCACGCCCAAAAATTCTGTTAAATTGTCACTGCTATTGAAAAAAAAATGGTTCAAATGGCTCTGAGCACTATGGAACTTAACATCTGAGGTCTTCAGCCCCTAGAACTTAGAACTACTTAAACCTAACTACCCTAAGGACAACACACACATCCATGCCCGAGGCAGGATTCGAACCTGCGACCGTAGCGGCTGCGTGGTTCCAGACTGAAGCGCCTAGAACCGCTCGGCCACTAAGGCCGGCTGCTATTGACAACCTCAAACATGTGATAACATGTGAATTAGTTCCACAAGTTGTGATGATGCTCTAACTCAATCATGAGCGGTATTTGGAATCTAATCCTATGAAAAAAATGAGTACTGACAAGGTATTTATTGCAAAAACAAGACAAATACGTAAGTTGAATAAGCATTGACCTACAAAGGTATTTGCGATTCAGTAATCTAGATTTAGGATCGGCAAAACATCTACACTATGTGATAAAAAGTACACGGACACCTGGCTGAAAATGACTTAAAAGTTCGTGGCGCCCTCCATCGGTAATTCTGGAATTCAATGTGGTGTAGGCCCGCCCTTTGCCTCGATGACAGCTTCCACTCCAGCAGGCATACGTTCAATCAGGTACTGGAAGGTTTCTTGGGGAGTGGCAGCCCATTCAGTCTGGAACCACGCGACCGCTGCGGTCACAGGTTCGAATCCTGCCTCGGGTATGGATGTGTGTGATGTCCTTAGGTTAGTTAGGTTTAAGTAGTTCTAAGTTCTAGGGCACTTATGACGACAGATGTTGAGTCCCATAGTGCTCAGAGCCATTTGAACCATTTTTTTTTATTATTGTAAACTGGAAACCGTTTCACGAAATACAGACTAGTACTTTAAAGTATCCACGGTCTGCCTTTTCCGTTGATAAATATGAAATTGCTGTATCATGTAGCTACAGAAGAACCCATCATTTTAAAAGCACTGCTGTATGTAGTACCTCACAGTAATGAATAGGCCCACCATCATCCAGATTTATCACAGGAAACACAGGTCGCATACTTTGCAAATATGATGGCCGCTACAGTCTGGTAAGTGAAACGTATGCACAACACATTAATCTCTGGCGCACGAGGACAGCGAAATGTACACCAAAACAATGACGTTGCAGCGAATTCTCCAAGCGGCGTACTGATGACAGAGGAAGAACGCAACCGCACGATGCATTCGGTATTCGCTAATTTCGAACGTAATTGTGGAAAGTGAATATTAGCGGTTGCTAAACGTTTTTGGGTTCCGCTGGTGTAATTGCGCTGTCATTGTAAGCTAATTATGGCCCCCGCGCCGACAGCGGCCGTTAATCTCGGGCTGTGGCGTTAATTGCAAACATCTCGACGGTTCCCGGCGGAGCAGTCGCCCGCGGGAGCCGTCCGTCACAAGCACAATACCTGGACATCGCCGGGCTGGCGACAGCTGCCGGTCACAAATACTGAGGGCGTGCCCTCTGACGTCAGCGGAGGCCTTCCCCAGCAGAAGATAAAGGCTGGGCTGAACTTTTAACTGTGACCAATAATTATTTTCCGTAACATTTCTGCGATAAAAAACCTTTTATTTTATTAGAGCAGCCTTTCATACTGGTTTCAAATCCGAAAACCATTTTGCTCTATCAAGTCAGCTGGGAATATATCGACAAAATTTTATATTCCATTGAACACTGGATGTCATTTTTTTTTTCATCGTTTCTGCTTTCTCTCACGCGCTATCGTAAATTATCCTAACACACTGGCCGAAACTCCAATGAAGTCGTCCTTTCCATATGGTTTTCTGATATGTCGACATATCCCGTCAACTGATGTTTCATTGACCTCCTGGGTAGGTGTGTCCACTTGTTACGAAGATTATTAGACCTCTTCTAGAACCGTAGGACAGGCGGCCGTTGGTGTTTTTTACCAGTTCATGTTGTTACAGTTACTGCTTGAGACTGATACAACAGCAGAAATTGTGTTATGAAACAAATAATTTCATAACAAATAATTTCATAATGTTGTGTCTTATAGTAGCGGCGAGTGTTGCACCTAGAGGGTAGTGTAGCTACGAATACGTGATTGTTTTTCATTGATACTTCAGTCTGGTGTCTGATTTTACTACCACAATAGTCTCCTAGATAAACTGAGGTTTTATGGAATTAATGGTGTAGCCAAGCAATGGATAAAGCCATATCTAACCAGAAGAATGCAGAAAGTTGTAGTTAGTAATTCAACAAACGCAATCAGGAAAGATTCCTCTGACTGGAAATATGTCATATGTAGAGTTCCCCAAGGCTCAATCTTATGCACACCGTTGTTTACCATACTTGTAAACGTCCTTCCATCTAAAACACAACAAACAGAATCACTTCTTTTTCCAGATGACAGAAGTATTGTAATTAATCCAAGCATACATAAAGCAACAGTAGAAACGACAAACAATGTTCTCAATAGTGTCACTGACTGGTTTTCTGCGAAAGTATTTATTCGGAATTTTAAAAAGACTACGCCAATGATAAGTGTAACATACGACGTATAAGTAATAAATAGGATGGAACTGCTAAATTTTTAGGCTTCCATTGATGGGAATTTAAATTGGAGAACGAAGGCTTTGGAACTTGTAAGACAATTTAGTTCAGCCACATTTGCACATAGAATCCTTGCAAATCTTTGGAAGGGACAAATGAGTAAGTTGTCAGGTTCTGCGTATTTTCATCCATAATGTCTTATGGAATAATGTCCTGGGCTTTAAGAAAGAAAGTCTTCATCTCTTTTATTTATTGTGGGACGTTCCGCATACATTATGTGATAGTACGTACACAGAGAACTGGAAAATATTTTATTTTAGTATATACCCTTATTTCAGCTTTATTGCCTTCATCAGTATACATCATGACATTGTAGATCGACATATGTCAACTTTGAGTATTCCATTATTGCTGTCTGTAGTTGTTGGCTGTAACATCATTATTGTGCAACGTTTTAAAGATGTACGATAATTTGCTGTTGCACGTATATCATAACACTTTCTTGCCATGTGACAGTTATAGAAATTCACGTTTGACAGCTAGTTGTCTATTCAAAGATATTTGTATATAATTTAATATACATTATTTTTATTATGCTTACTATAACATTTATAAATATCTTTCAGTAAACAACTAGCTGTCAACAGGAATTTCTAGAACAGTCAAACAGTAAAAAAAAAAAAAAAACAAACGCAGTTCGTGGTCGTCCGGTAGTGTTCTCGCTTCCCGCGCCCTGGTTCCCAGGTTCGATTCCCGGCGGGGTCAGGGATTTTCTCTGCCTCGTGACGACTGGGTGTTGTGTGCTGTCCTTAGGTTAGTTAGGTTTAAATAGTTCTAAGTTCTAGGGGACTGATGACCATAGACGTTAAGTCCCATAGTGCTCAGAGCCAGTAAAAAAACGTATTATAGTATATGTGCAACTGAAAATTATGATAAACTTCAAATCATTGCTGAAAATGATATTACAACCAACACTTACAGACGGCAATAATGGTTTACTCAAAGTTGACATATGTCCATCTACAATGTTCAAATGGTTCAAATGACTCTGAGCACTATGCGACTTAACTTCAGAGGTCATCAGTCGCCTACAACATAGAACTAATTAAACCTACTTAACCTAAGGACATCACACATATCCATGCCCGAGGCAGGATTCGAACCTGCGACCGGAGCGGTCGCTCGGCTCCAGACTGTAGCCACTCCGGCCGGCCATCTACAACGTCATTATGTGTACTTACGAAGGCAATAAAGCCGAAATAAGCTTATACACAAAAATAAAATATCAAGCAGCATACTGTTTTGCAATTTTGTACATCAAGTCTTTACTGTTCAGAAACATGCTGCAAGAACGATATGTGGTGCTTACCCACAGTCATCTTGTATACATCTGTTTAAAGAGTTGGGCATTCTACTGCTCCAAGGTATATTTCTTCCTCATGAAGTTTGTTGTAAATTGTTTTGCAGTTCAAAAGGAATAATGAAATACATAAGTACACTACCGCAAGAAAAAATGCAGTTCATTAATCCACATTGAAGTTGCGTTTAGCACAAATGTGGAAGGGCAGTGCTGCAACTAAAATTTCTCATCGCTTACCCAGTGATATATGTGACAGGCAACAAAGTAAAATTTGAAAACAAACCGAAAAACTTTCTCCATCACAAGAACTTCCATTCCATGAAAGAAATTTTATTATTATCATATGTGAAAGAGGGTGGGTATCAATTATAACTTATTTGTATATTTGATGATGGTAACTGTAATACTAATAGTAGTAAAAACATGAAAAACCCTTATAAATATTCAGCAAGTAGCCATATGTACAAATTAATATAAAATTAATATAAAATTAACTTTATATTAAGTTAACTTAAATATTAATTAGTTAAATAATTTAATTATAGAAAATATATTAAATTATATTATTATAATTAATATAATTATTTATATTAATATAACTTTTTATACTCAATAATATTAATTATATTTATTATATCCAATTATAATAATATTTAATATTAATTTACATATTATTATATAATTTATAATATAATAACCTATTTTAAGCTAAAAACATAAGTAGCTATAATCTTAGATAAATAAATGTATTAAAATAATCATTTAATAATAATAAAATAACATTATAGGTATTTAAATTTAATTAAATGTAATATATTAATATAAATTATTTATTATATATTATATATATTCAAATTATCTGAACCGAGATAAATTAATTAGAAATAACCAAAATAATACATAAACAAATTTTTAAAAAAATTTTTAATTTATATATTAAATATAAATGAAGTGCCTGATTAAAGGGTTACCTTGATAGGGTAAATCAAGTAAATAAAAATTTCCTTCATTAAAAATTACATAAGACAGAATTAAACTACCTCCTTTAGTATCAAAAACTAACGTGCATCATACACCTTAATGTAAAAAGGTAAGCTAAACAAGCTAATGGGTTCATACCCCATTTATAGAGGTATCAATCCTCTCCTTTTTAATGACCAACAACTCTACAAAACTTCTCTTCCTATCAACATTAATGATAGGAACGATCCTGTACATTTCATCAAACTCCTGATTTGGAGCTTGAATAGGACTTGAGATCAACTTACTTTCATTTATTCCGCTCCTAACAAGAAATAAAAATATAATAATAAATGAGTCATCAATTAAATATTTTATTGTCCAAGCAATAGCATCGACAATACTATTATTTTCAATATTGCTGATTCAAATAAAGTATCCAATAGGATGAGAAACAGAATTTATTCCATCAAAAATAATTAGATCTAGATTAATATTAAAGATTGGGGCTGCACCCTTTCATTTCTGATTTCCAGAAGTAATAGGAGCTTCAAAATGAAATAACTGTTTAACACTAATAACATGACAAAAAATTGCCCCAATAATGGTATTATCTTATAGTATTCAACTAAGAACTTTCATTTGAACAATTATCATTCTAAGAATTATTATTGGGGCAATAGGTGGTTTAAATCAAACATCTCTACGACAACTTCTAGCATATTCCTCAATTAGACATTTAGGTTGAAAAATTAGATCCCTAACAGTTAGAGAAAACATCTGAGAACTATACTTTATTATTTACTCACTATTAAGATTAATTATGGTCTTATTATTTAAGCAAATAAATTTATTTTTTATAAACCAAATTTATTCAGCCAGAAATATAAAAACTGAAATTAAATTCATAATATTTTTATCTCTTCTATCCCTAGGTGGTTTACCAACATTCCTTGGATTTCTACCAAAATGAATTGTAATACAATCATTAATAGAAAATAACATAACAACCATTATAACCATTATGGTTGTATTAACTACAATTACACTTTATTATTATATATGTATTAGATTCTCAGCCCTAACTATGTCATACACAGAACATTCATGATCTATAAAAATAAAGTCTCAAAAATCAAGAATTATTCTTCCTATAACAGTAATAATTTCAACAATAGGATTAATCTCAACATCAACCTTAATCTCATTATACTAAGGACTTAAGTTAACTAAACTAATAACCTTCAAAGTTATAATCAAAAGAAAATCTTTTAGGCCTTAGTAAAATTTTACACCTCTAGAATTGCAGTCTAGAATCATAATTGAGTATTAGGCCTAAAACATGGTAAGAGAGAAACATCTCATAAGTAGGTTTACAGTCTACCACCTTAAATTCAGCCATCTTACCGCAAAAAGATTATCCTCAACAAACCATAAGGATATTGGTACTTTATACTTCTTATTTGGAGCATGAGCAGGAATAGTAGGAACATCAATAAGAATGCTTATTCGTGCTGAACTTGGTCAACCAGGATTCTAATTCGAGATGACCAAATTTATAATGTTATTATTACAGCCCATGCATTTGTAATAATTTTTTTATAGTAATACCTATTATAATTGGTGGATTTGGTAATTGACTCGTACCATTAATAATTGGTGCACCAGATATAGCGTTTCCACAAATAAATAATATAAGTTTTTGATTACTACTGCCTTCACTAACCCTTCTTCTTACATCTTCTATAGTAGATAATGGTGCTGGTACAGGATGAACAGTTTACCCTCCTCTTGCAGGAGCTATCGCACATGGAGGGGCATCTGTAGACCTAGCTATTTCTTCACTTCACTTAGCAGGTGTATCATCTATTCTTGGTGCAGTAAACTTCATTACAACAGCAATTAATATACGATCAGAAAGTATAACTCTAGATCAAACACCTTTATTTGTATGAGCTGTAGCTATTACAGCCCTTCTCCTCCTTCTATCGCTTCCAGTATTAGCAGGGGCTATTACTATACTATTAACAGATCGAAATTTAAATACATCATTCTTTGACCCTGCAGGAGGAGGTGACCCAATTCTATATCAACACCTATTTTGATTCTTTGGACACCCAGAAGTTTACATTTTAATTCTGCCAGGATTTGGAATTATCTCTCACATTGTATGTCAAGAAAGAGGAAAAATTGAATCATTTGGAACATTAGGTATAATTTATGCTATATTATCAATTGGACTAATAGGATTTACTGTATGAGCACATCACATATTCACAGTAGGAATAGATGTTGACACACTAGCATACTTTACATCAGCAACAATAATTATTGCTGTACCTCCAGGAATTAAGGTATTCAGATGATTAGCTACACTATGTGGAACTAAATTCAAATTCAATCCACCACTATTATGAGCTTTAGGATTTATTTTTCTATTCACAATTGGTGGGCTAACAGGATTAGTATTAGCAAATTCATCACTTGACATCGTATTACATGATACATATTATTTAGTAGCTCACTTCCATTATGTATTATCCATAGGAGCAGTATTTGCAATCATAGGAGGTGTTATTCAATGATACCCACTATTTACAGGATTAACTATAAATAATACATGATTAAAAATCCAATTTACAATTATATTTATTGGAGTAAACTTAACATTCTTCCCTCAACACTTCCTAGGACTAGCAGGAATACCACAACGATATTCAGACTATCCAGATGCATATACATAATGAAATGTAGTGTCAAGAATTGGGTCTACAATTTCTATTGTAGGAATCATTATATTCATTGTAATTATATGAGAAAGAATGGTTACAAACCGAACAATCATATTTAGAGCTAATATAAGAAGATCAACAGAATGACTACAAAATAACCCACCTGCAGAACACAGTTATTCAGAACTACCATTAATTTCTAGATTCTAATATGGCAGATTAGTGCAGTAGATTTAAGCTCTACAAATAAAGGTTTGTCCTTTTATTAGAAAAATTCATTAATGGCAATATGATCAAATTTATCCCTTCAAGATGGAGCTTGACCATTAATGGAGCAACTATCATTCTTCCATGATCATACTATGGTCGTATTATTATCAATTACAGTAATTGTAGGTTATGCCCTAAGTTATATATTATTTATTGCCTATACAAACCGAAACATACTTCACGGACATTTAATTGAAACAATCTGAACAGCACTACCAGCAATTACACTAATTTTTATTGCGCTCCCATCATTATGACTACTATATTTACTTGATGATTCAGTAGATGCAATAATCACAATTACAACAATTGGATGACAACGATACTGAAGATATGAATATTCAGACTTTATAGATGTAGAATTTGACACTTATATAACACCAGAACAAGACCTAGAAAACGATGGATTTCGACTTCTAGATGTAGATAACCGAACAATTCTACCAATAAATACGGAAGCACGAGTATTAACAAGAGCATCAGATGTTCTACACTCATGAGCAGTACCTGCATTAGGGGTTAAAATTGACGCAACGCCAGGTCGACTAAACCAAGGAACATTTACAATAAACCGACCTGGACTGTTCTTTGGACAATGCTCAGAAATCTGTGGAGCAAACCACAGATTTATACCAATTGTAATTGAAAGAACTTCAGTAAACTTATTTATCAAGTGATTATCTAAGATAATCTAAGGAGTTAGTTAAAATGTATAACATTAGAGTGTCAATCTAAAATAACTAAATAATTAGTACACCTTGAAATACATCAGATGACTGAAAGTAAGTAATGGTCTCTTAAACCAAAAAATAGTAAATTAATGACTACTTTTGATGGGGAAATTTAATCCAAATCCCTCAAATATCCCCTCTCATATGATTCTCCCTATTCATTATATTTTCGACTACATTAATTTTATTTAATCAAATAAACTTTTTCTCATTTAAACCAAAGAGCAGAAAAAAGAACAATTGTTATAAAAAACTTGAATTGAAAATGATAAACTTATTTTCAACATTTGATCCATCAACTAATATCTTCAATTTATCATTAAATTGAACTAGAACATTCTTAGGATTATTATTAATCCCATCAATGTTTTGACTTACACCATCACGAATTAATATTATTTGAAATAAACTAAACTTAACCTTACACAATGAATTTAAAACATTACTAGGACCAAAATCATTTAATGGAACAACATTCATCTTCATTTCAATTTTTATTATAATACTATTTAATAATTTCATAGGATTATTCCCTTACATCTTTACTAGAACAAGACATTTAGCATTAACATTTGCAATCGCTCTACCTATATGATTAAGATTTATGTTATTTGGATGAATTAACCATACCAATCACATATTTACACACCTTGCCCTCAAGGAACACCACCTGCATTAATATCATTTATAGTATTAATTGAAACGATTAGAAATATAATTTGACCAGGTACGCTAGCAGTACGACTAGCAGCAAATATAATTGCAGGACACTTACTATTAACATTACTACGAAATACAGGACCATCTGTAGCAATAAACCTAATTTCACTATTAATTATTGGACAAATACTTCTGTTAATTCTAGAATCAGCAGTAGCAATAATTCAAGCTTATGTTTTCTCAATTTTAAGAACTTTATATTCTAGAGAAGTATACTAAACCTATGTTAACAACTCACTCAAACCACCCATTCCACTTAGTAGATTACAGACCTTGATCATTAACAGGAGCAATTGGAGCTATAGTTCTAGTATCAGGATTAGCAAAATGATTTCACCTATTCAACATTAACTTATTTATAATCGGATTTGGAATTACCCTACTAACTATAATCCAATGATGACGAGATGTAGTACGAGAAGGAACATACCAAGGACTACATACGGGATTTGTATCAATTGGATTACGACGAGGAATAATTTTATTTATTGCATCAGAAGTACTATTCTTTGTTTCATTTTTCTGAGCATTTTTTAGAAGAAGACTAGCGCCTACTATTGAACTAGGGATACTATGACCCCCAATAGGAATCCAACCTTTTAATCCTATACAAATTCCATTACTTAATACAGCTATTCTTTTGGCATCAGGAGTAACAGTAATATGAGCACATCATAGTTTAATAGAATCTAATCATACTCAAGCATTACAAGGAATATTCTTCACAGTATTACTAGGACTATACTTCACTATACTTCAAGCATACGAATATTGAGAAGCACCCTTCACCATTGCAGACGCAGTTTATGGATCAACATTCTTTGTTGCAACAGGATTTCATGGTCTACATGTAATTATCAGAACAATTTTCTTATCAACATGTCTACTTCGACATTCAATAAACCAATTCTCACCAAGACACCACTTTGGATTTGAAGCAGCAGCATGATACTGACACTTTGTAGATGTAGTATGATTATTCTTATACATCTCTATTTATTGATGAGGTAGATAATTGGTTTTCTAGTATAAATAGTACATTTGACTTCCAATCAAAAAGCTTGATATAAATCAAGAAAAACAATCCTAATTTTATCTACAAGATTTTTTATTAGATTTATTATTCCAATAATTGTTATAATCCTTGCAACAACATTATCAAAAAAATTAATTAATGACCGAGAAAAAAGATCACCATTTGAGTGTGGATTTGACCCAAAAAGATCAGCACGAATACCATTCTCACTTCGATTCTTCTTAATTGCAATAATTTTCTTAATTTTTGATGTAGAAATTGCACTAATCCTTCCAATTGTAATTATTTTTAAAACTTCGGACATTATAATCTGAACAGTATCAACAATATTTTTTATTATAGTATTACTAGGTGGACTATACCATGAATGAAATCAAGGACCTTACAATGAGCAGAATAAAGGGTTGTAGTTAACTATAACATTTGGGTTGCATTCAAAAAGTATTGATATAATCAATCAACCTTAAATAGAATAAGAAGCGAAATATTGCAGTCAGTTTCGACCTGGAAGGTTGGTAAATAAAATACCCTTATTCTTATTAATTGAAGCCAAAAAGAGGCGTATTACTGTTAATAATATAATTGAACTATAAAGTTCGAATTAAGGAAATGTAAAGCCAATATGAAAGCTGCTAATTTTTTATATTAGCGGTTAACCTCCGTTAAAATTTCTATAATTTATATGGTTTAAATAAAACATTACATTTTCACTGTAAAAATAATATATGTATATTTATAAATACCGGAAAGTAAAAATACTTCCTTAACATCTTCATTGTCACGCTCTAATAATAAGCTATTTAAGTAAACGAAAAATAATACCACCAAAATAAATATTCAAAAAATAAAAGTTAAAACATAAATCTTAAAATTAGAATCATATCAACCTTGTATATAACCAGTTAAATAAATAAATAGTCTATACAAACCTTGACCACCAAATAATTCACCTCAACCATAATCAAATGATTTAGATGAATAATATCCCAATTTTAAAGGAATATGTCTAACAAACTTAGTTGAAAGAAAAGGTATAAACCACATAGAACCAGCAAATCTGACAAAAGAAAGTATACCTAAAGAAAATAAATTTTGAGAAAAATCAAAATTAGAAATAAGATAACCCAAATAAGCACCCAAAACAACTACAGTAATAGTTAAAAACTTTAAATAATACGACAAGGCAATCACATGAGGAACAGGAAAAATTAACCAGGACAAAAGACTACCACCAAAAACAGCAACAAACAATAAACCAATTATAGCAAACGAAATGTAATAACCCTTATCATTAAAAGAAAATCTAGAATAAAAATTATTATCACCAGATATTGAATAATAAAAAAGACGAAAAGAATAAGAAGCAGTTAAACCAGTAGAAAAGAAATAAAGAAAAAAATCAAACAATTAATTCATCTTAAACAAACCATTTCAAGAATTAAATCCTTTGAATAAAAACCTGCTAAAATGGTATACCACACAAAGACAAACTAGAAACATTAAAACAAACTGAAGTTAAAGGTATAAAATTAACAATTGAACCCATAAAACGAATATCCTGAGAATCCTTTAAATTATGAATTATTGAACCTGCAGACATAAACAATAAAGCCTCAAATAAAGCATGAGCTAATAAATGAAAAAATGCAAGTTTTGGGAAACCCATAGCCAAAATTCTTATTATTAAACCAAGTTGTCTTAAAGTAGAAAGAGCAATAATTTTCTTCAAATCAAATTCAAAATTAGCTCCCAAACCAACCATAAATATAGTTATACAACCTATTAAAAGTAAGAATCAACCACAATTATAAGTATCTAATATTGGTCTGAAACGAAGTAATAAATAAACCCCAGCAGTAACAAGAGTAGAAGAATGAACCAAAGCAGAAACAGGAGTAGGAGCAGCCATAGAGCAGGAAGTCAAGAAGAATAGGGAATTTGAGCTCTTTTAGTTATAGCTGCTAAAACAATTAATACAGTAATAAGCTTTATTTCAAAAGAATTAGAAATAAAATCATGATAATAAATATAATTTCAACCATCAAAATTCAATATTCAAGCAATAGAAATTAAAATAGCAACATCAGCAATATGATTAGAAAGTGCAGTTAACATACCTGCACTATAAGATTTCACATTTTGGTAGTAAATAACTGAACAATAAGGAACTAAACCCAAACCATCCCATCCTAATAAAATTCTAATCAAATTAGGACTTATAATTAAAAAACCTATAGAAAGAATAAATATTAAAACAATAACAATAAAACGATTTATATTTTTTTCTCCTGATATATAATCCTCTCTATAATAAATAGCCAAAGAAGAAATATATATAACAAAAGACATAAAAATAAGAGACATTCAATCCAAAATTAAAGTCATAACAACCATAGAACCATTTAAATTAAAAAGTTCTCATTCAAAAAAACTCTATACTCAATTATTAAATAATAAATACCCAAAATAAAAATTATAGATCTAGAAAAAAATAAAGAAAAAACTCAAAGAACAAATAGAAAACAAATTCACGGCCTAAGATGAAAAATTCATATCATTGATTCCACAAAACAACATTTTTAATTAAAATACTTAAGCAAACAAAACAAAAAAATACTCTCCCTTTAAACAAAGAATATTTAAAGGCAATCAATGTAAAGGTAAAAGATGATATTCACGAAAATAACCTAGAGAACAAGTATAAACACCAGAATAATAATTACCATGCTGAGAATAAGAATACATATATAAAGTATAAACAGCTCTAAAAAAAGACAAAAAAATTAAAGCAAAAATCTAAAAGGAGCTTAAAACATAATTCTATTTAATAATCTAAGTTCACCCACCAAATTAAAAGAAGGAGGAGCAGCTATATTAGATGATCTCAAAAGGAATCATCATAAAGCCATTCTTGGTATCAAATTAATTATACCCTTGTTAATTAATAATCTTCGTCTACCTAAACGCTCATAAATAATATTAGATAAACAAAATAAACCAGAAGAACACAAACCATGACCAACCATTAAAGAAAGAGAACCTATACAACCTCATCAATTCATAGTCATTAATCCTCCAATAACCATTCATATATGAGCAACAGAAGAATATACATTTAAAGACTTTAAATCAACCTGATGAAAACAATTGAATCTAACAATAACCCCACCAGATAAACCTAACGACAATCAAAAATAATTAAACTTTAAACCCAAATAAGAAATAACCTTCATAACACGAAAAATACCATAACCACCTAACTTTAATAAAACACCAGCAAGAATCATTCTACCTGAAATAGGGGCCTCAACATGAGCCTTAGGAAGCCATAAATGAACCAAAAATATTGGCATCTTAACTAAAAAAGCAAGAATTATAAACTCATAATATATAAAATAATAAGAACCAAAATCAACCAATAAAGGAAAATATAAAGTATTAGAAAAATCATAAACCCTAAAGAACACTAATAATAAAGGCAATCTAGCAACCAGAGTTTTAAAAATTAAATAAACACCAGCCTGTAAACGTTCAGCTGAATTTTATTAAAATAAGACACCCAATATCAATAATGCTTTTCATTATCCTACAAACGTTTCTAGTTGGACTAATAACAGGAACAATAATGGAAAGATATTGATTATCGTATATTTTATTTTTAACGTTTCTTGGTGGTATATTAGTTCTATTTATTTATATTACGTGAATTGCATGAAATGAAATATTTCAACCTAAATCAATTACGATAATTATTACCTTAACAATATGAGTATTTATTATATCAACATTAATTATTTTAGATATAACAATATTTATAGACTTTTTCAAAAATACTGAAACTATAAATATTGATAATTCAATCAATTATCAAGAAATAACAATATCTTTAGAAAAACTATATAATAGACCAACATTCATTATCACAATAATAATAATAATTTATTTATTTTTAGCACTATTAGCAGTTGTTAAAATTACTAATATTAACCAGGGGCCCATTCGTAAAATAAGATAATTTACTAATGAATAAACCCTTACGATTAAGACATCCTTTAATTAAAATCATTAATAACTCTTTAGTTGGTTTACCTGCACCAACAAATATTTCATTTTGATGAAATTTTGGGTCCCTACTAGGGTTATGTTTGGTAATTCAGATTGTAACTAGACTATTTTTAGCTATACATTATACATCAAGTATTGAAATAGCATTTAGTAGTGTAGTTCACATCTGCTGAGACGTAAATAATGGTTGAATTATTCGAACCTTACATGCAAATGGAGCTTCTATATTTTTCATTTGTATTTATTTACATGTGGGACGAGGAATTTACTACGGATCTTACATATACATACACACCTGAATAATTGGTAGAGTAATCCTATTCTTAGTTATAGCAACTGCATTTACAGGATACGTTTTACCTTGAGGTCAAATATCATTCTGAGGTGCGACAGTAATTACTAATTTATTATCAGCAATTCCGTATTTAGGAACAGATTTAGTTCAATGAGTATGAGGAGGGTTTGCTGTTGATAATGCAACATTAAATCGATTCTTTACATTCCATTTTGTACTACCGTTTATTATTGCTGCAATGGCAGCAATTCATTTATTCTTCCTTCACCAAACAGGGTCTAATAACCCATTAGGCCTAAATGGAGATATTGAAAAAATCCCATTTCACCCATACTTTACTTTCAAGGACTCTATTACATTTGTATTAATAACATCATTATTAATTATATTGTGCTTGATTAATCCTTACCTCCTAGGGGATCCAGATAATTTTGTACCTGCTAACCAATTAGTAACCCCAGTCCATATTCAACCAGAATGATATTTCTTATTTGCATATGCAATTCTACGATCAATCCCTAATAAGCTAGGAGGTGTTATTGCATTATTCTTATCAATTAGAATCTTAATAATTTTACCATTTTATAATAAAACACCATTCCGAGGTATTCAATTCTATCCTATTAATCAGTTTTATTCTGAATTATAGTAGTTGTTATATGCTTATTAACATGAACTGGTAAACGACCTGTTGAAGAACCTTACATTATAACAGGACAAATCTTAACAATTATCTACTTTACATACTACTTAATTAATGTACATGTTGCAAATGCATGAGATAAACTAATTAAGGAATAATAAGTTAATTAGCTTAGGAAAAGCATATGTTTTGAAAACATAAAACTAGAAGTTTAACTCTTCTATTAACTTTTCTTAAAAAATTTCACTAAATAAATGAAATAAATAAAATCTTTAAACCAACAAAGAAAATTAAAAAATTTAAAGATAAAGGCAAAAAACTTTTTCAAGCTAAGTACATTAACTTATCATAACGAAAACGTGGTAATGTCCCCCGAACTCAAATAAAACCAAAGTACATAACAGCAAGCTTAAGAAAAAATATAAAAGAATAAAAATCACCACCTAAAAAAATTAAAGCTAATAATATTCTTATAAAAACAATTCTAGTATACTCAGCTAAAAAAATTAAAGTAAACCCTCCTGCACCATATTCAATATTAAAACCTGAAACTAACTCAGATTCACCTTCGGCAAAGTCAAAAGGAATACGGTTAGGTTCAGCTAAACAAGAAGCAAAACAAGCTAAAGCTAAAGGAAAAGAAATAATAATAAATCAACAATAAAGCTGATAATTTATAAAATCAAACATGTTAAAACTACCAATTAAAATAATTAAAGATAATAAAATTAAAGCCAAACTAACTTTGTATGAAATTGCTTGAGTAACAGAACGAAGAGAACCTAGTAAAGAATAATTTGAATTAGAAGACCAACCAGCAATTATAACAGTATAAACACCTAATCTAGTACAACATAAAAAAAACAAAAATCCATAAGAAAAAGAACATATATAAGTTAAGTAAGGGAAAATCACTCAAACAGCCAAGGAAATTATTAAATTAAAAACGGGAGAAAAATAATAAAGTAAATAATTAGATATAATAGGAATTGGCTGCTCCTTACAAATTAACTTAATAGCATCACTAAAGGGTTGAGGAATTCCTACAAAACCTACTTTATTTGGACCCTTTCGAATTTGGATGTAACCTAAAACCTTACACTCTAATAAAGTTAAAAAAGCAACACTAATTAAAACACAAATAACTAATAAAAGAACATTCAAAATAAACATAAATAAATCATAAAGTATCAATACTATTTGTAGAAAAAATCTACATAAATGAATTCTAAATTCAACACATTAATCTGTCTAGATTAGTCCTACTTTACTTTTGATTTTGGGTTGAGGCATGTGATATTTGCAAATAAACTGAGTTTCATTATCAGTTTTACCTGTTTTGATAATGGAAGTATGTTTCACTTTCCAGTTGCTACAGTTTCAAAATGATTCATTGGCTCTAAGCGCTATGGGACTTAACATCTGAGGTCACCAGTGCCCTAGACTTAGAACTACTTAAACCTAACTAACCTAAGGACATCACACACATCCATGTCCGAGGCAGGATTCGAACCTGCGACCATAGCAGCAGCGTGGTTCCGCGCTGAAGGGCCTAGAACCGCTCGTCCAAAGCTGTAGGCAGCTACAGTTTCAGAATGTATTTAACCGTAACTTGTTTTTGATAGTTCTTCTACTCTATTTGATTTCACTTAATGATTACTGGTTTGTATTAGAGTAAATATCTAACATACAGACGACCAAGTACAGTATTGACTAGATTTTCTCCATTGCAATGTTGTAAATTTCAATAGAATAATTATTCTTAGTTTCATGATCATGCTGTACAAGGAAACATGTTCTCACGTTCAGTAAAACCTTAATCTTCCGGAATAATTTTTGTGATCTTAGAAAAAGACTGCAGAACATGAAAAGTGAATGCCATATTTTAAAAATGGTACAAGCGAAGATATTAAACTTGTGTCACTGGGGTGGGTATCGGCAAAAGACTGAAAAGTGCTACAAGCTGCATCACACTCCCGTATTGCAGTACTGCGTACGCTTGTAAACCAAGAATATACTACAGTTTTAAACCAATATTATTACACAAAGGAATCTGATACGCATCGGTACCGATTGCATATTTTATTCATGTCAAAGAGACGTACGAAAGCGTGTCGCTATTTCCTAAAAGTATACGCCGCCGTTAGTACAGTTGGTATTTGTGTGGTGATTTGAAAATAATCACCGTTATTAGACTAGACTAGACACTGCCCACCAAGTACCTGTACTGCTGTTTACCTGTTCGGGATGCGGCAGGAGGTAGGAAGAGCAACTACATAAAGGATTACGGTGAATTAAAGGTATAATGCAGCCAGGAGGTTGAAATATCCTTAGTGTGCCACTTGTGGAGCGTGTAACAGTTGTAACGCTAGGCGCAAATTGAGACGCGTATAGCGCAAGTGGCGCGGCGCAGTGGAACACGCGTTTTTGTAACTTCACAGGTTCAAATGGCACCGCGTAAATCGTGACACGACGGAACGGGCTATTCGCACCTGGACAGGTAGCGCGGCGTTGTGATTGAGGCCGGCCGAGCGCCATGCGAGCTCTGAGCGAGGGGTGAGGCGGGGAGCAACAAGGCAGTCCTGCCATACGCTCCTACCATACGCTCACTTCGGCATGGTGCATATAGACTGTGGATGTATTGTCCATCCGAAAAATACTGCCTTACAGTATACTGAATTTTACTGTCACTGAGTAGTACTTCGTTTTTAGTCGTTCAAGCACTCCATCTTTTCGTCAGGACTTAATAGTTTTCAGTTACATACGTTTGTATAGTTTTATCTTTTGTTTATTCTTTGTCAAGAACAACGCACAGCTCAATAACTAGTGAGCCATTAGCCACTGGTATAAAATCTTCTACCTCTACAGTGTGTTAAGATAGTAAGAAGGAACAGATGATTCATCGTGGGGGTGGTGAATAAGGAGGTAAGCAGTATTATAAAATCATGTGGTCTAGAAGCAATGCAGGAAAGTAAAGCATGGTAATCTACGGGGTGTTCAAAAACTCTCTCCGCAGTGCCTTATGATTGTTACTCGCTCATGCCGTGTGATTGTTCGCCCGCCTGGGTTTCCTTCAAGTGGACTCTCCCGACATTCCACTGTTTCGTTTACCTGAGCCAGCGTCATTAGTATCGTTGGTGTGTGTCGTTACGTGTTGATGTGAACGTTTAAGTTTAGTTACTTTGTTTGTTTGTCTCGTTTTTGCCACTGTTAAAATGCTAACCATTAAAGAACGTGTGTGTTTAGTCGAACAAGTGTTCAAAGCTGGCAGTAAATACATAGCTTCAGTTCGTCAAACATTTAATTCAGTTTTCCCGGAGACAACACTCCCACATCGCGATACTGTGCGAAATTTGAGTAACAAATTTCGAAGTACGGGTTCAGATGCACCGAGAAGTGGTCGTCCAAGCGTTTTGTCTGAGGATAAACTACTCGATATTTTCGATAAAATGTCCATGAGTCCGAACAAGTCAGTAAGAAAACTCGCCCAGGAAATCGATATTAGTGTCTGAACGGACCACACAGCTGTAACGAAAAAATTATAACTTTTCCCGTACAAAGTGAAAGTTGTGCAAGAAATGAAAAATACTGATCATGGAGAGACTGCATCATTGTCAATGGTTCAAAAATTTCGTTCAACAAAATGAAAGGGATATTCTTAATGGAACGTTTTTCACTGATGAGGCGTGGTTTCATTTA
Organism: Schistocerca piceifrons; assembly: GCF_021461385.2. Taxonomy (NCBI): domain Eukaryota; kingdom Metazoa; phylum Arthropoda; class Insecta; order Orthoptera; family Acrididae; genus Schistocerca; species Schistocerca piceifrons. The sequence goes on along the minus strand of NC_060139.1, from coordinate 1,018,468,521 downwards.
CCCGCGTAAATGAACTCGCATAATTCTCGTATGTGGAGTACTGCAAATCCATTGTGTATTCATGAGGAACCACTTCATTCTGTGAAAATACGAGTTTGGATTGCAATTTCCAGACGTCGGATTGTGAGTCCCATAATTTTCAACGAAACAATAAACACACAACGATACTGCAGTGATATTCTGTACCCATTCATAGGAGAGCTTGTGTTAAGTGAAATACTGAACGGCTATTTTCAACAAGATGTTGCAACTGCGCATACAGCTCGCGTTTCACTGTCACTGCTTGCAGAGGCTTTTCGTGATCACATAATTTCACAGGGACTTTGGCCTCCACGGTCGCCTGACCTAACATCACCTGACTTTTTCTTCTGGGGTGCAGCGAAAGCAATTGTCTCTAAAAACCGTCCAAAATCCATCGATGAATTGAAAGGAGCAATATCCACTTTCACTTCTTCTGTTACAGAAGAAATGTTACAGCTTGTGTTTGGAAGCATGATCAGAAGAATTAAACTGCGTATTCAACAACAAGGGGGACACCTTCAACATTTAATGTGTAAATTTGTAAGTAAAAATGAATATTCAACAAATTAATAACTTGTATTTCACTGAGTTCCATTTCGGTATATTCACTGCGGCATACGGCACGTGCGGCTAACGATCATACGGCACTGCGGAGAGACTGTTTGAACACCCCGTACTTGCTGCCTGTTATGCTGATCTGTTGCAAAATGTCGAAAAGGTGTAACTTCCACAGGTATGACACCTCTGTGCTCCTGGTAAAAAGCGCCCAAGATATGAAATACACAAGTTTCACTGTCATCACTTGGATATGGATGTAATAATAGGCATTATACTACGTACATGTAGACATCACATTTCCTCTGAAGGTAGAAACAGTCTAATTGCCCTCACAAATAACAATTAATTGGCACGCCATGACAAGAAAAGGCATTTCAGTGGTTGCACACACACTATCAGCATTAATAAACTAGTTATACAACTGGCTACACAAATGAAAAAGTGGTCGGTATTATTCCGAAAGTATGATTATGCTGAAAGTGTGTGGTGACTTGATATATTTAATTTCTTGAAATGTATTTATGACAAAGGCAGATCTACTTCCTGGCAATGTTTTTCGAAAGACGTGAACTCCCGCTTACAAGGCACACCTTCCGCATTCCTGACGCTCGCATTATTCTCAGCTGCTGACAATACACTGACCATTTGTGTTGTGCGACGGATCAATTCCTTATTTTTCTTAATACAACTATTTTATTCGCGAGTCACACATTGCTGGTAAGGCAAGCCGTACTTCAATAACCAACATCTTGCACGTGCCTGTCAATCCGCCGGAAGGGAACGATCCTCATTATTGTAATGCTGCTCAGATGAAGAAAAAGCATAAAATCCTTTGGTAAGTTTCCATTCCAGTCGTTCATTGTTAAAAATACGATGGGTTATGGGAATTCAACCAAAATTCCAACATAATTGGCAATTTATTTTTCTGTGAATTGTTAACTTTTTTCCGGCAGCCGTGGCGGTGCGGCTCTAGGCGCTTCAGTCCGGAACCGCATGACTACTACGGTCGCAGGTTCAAATCCTGTCTCGGGCATGGATGTGTGTGATGTCCTTAGGTTGATTAGGATTAAGTTGTTCTGAGTTCTAGGGGATTGATGACCACAGGTGATAGGTACCGTAGTGCTCAGAGCCATTTGAACAATTTTTTTTTTTTGTTAACTTTTCCTCATTCGAAGAAGCATCACCATCTATGAGTAACGGCGACATTTCTCCTGTTGAGAGGTTCATTTGTACATCCTTTGCCAAAACACAGTATAATTTGTACTCACTCATCTTACAGCAGCTATTGCTACAGGATTCTGAATCGGAGTGTCTCTTTAAACAAGTAATTGGCGAACAGGGACGTCAAAAGCTTACGAGAAACCTCACTGTGTCGCTTTGCAGTACCACAAGAACAGAAATTCCGTGTTTATTTTCATACTAGAGAACTCTTGTTTCACTAGCTGTTGATATTTCTTAAAATTAATCAATGGAGTGAAAAAAATAGAATAGGAATTATAACTTCCGATATATCGCCATGGATAAGAAAGTGCCATGTGCTTACGAACTGGCAAAGTACTCTCCTTCTTGTGTGCTATCACTCGTCACAATCTCGTTCTGATGTCTCCAGCGATTTAAGAGACATGAGGGATGTTGTGAATATTTGATTCTCGGAGGTGTGAGATATGCATTGATAGCGTTACATAGGATCCATTTTCTCGAGATCGCAGACAGAGACCTCCTCCCAAGCTTGGAGAAAAATTCAATATTTTAGCTACATTTAATACGGAGCAACGTATGAGGTAATACGCACCAACCGAAAAATTATAGAGACCTCTATTTTTCATTGTAAACTTTTCGAATTTTCTGAAAAGTCTTACTAAAATGCGTACATCACATAAATATGACCATTACGAGATGGACGGCACTTCACCATGAGGCTGACATATAACGTTCCAAGCAAGGCTAAAATCAAATATTTATACTGAATACTTTCTGTACAATCGTTTGAGAAGGACAACCGAATGCGCTCACTTCGATTCTTTCAGCGCAGAGCGTCGCCAACTGGTGCGTGCGAAGCATACATACGCGTCTCAACATGCGCTCGACAAACGCGGCAAATGAAGAAAGAGCGCGTCGCGCAGTAGTGGTGTCACGTCACATGTGCTATACGCATCGCAAATTGCCGTTAGCCGTACGCTATCGCTTCATAATAAAAGTGAAGCGTGTTGAAGAATTCCTTGATGGCACTAGGTAAAGAGTCGCAAGTACCCGCGACTGCTCGTCGTCGCCGATTTCGTTCAAGTTTGAGGCAGAGAGCTTGCAGGATACTTGGGCCGATGTGCGGTGACAATGATGGGCGAGTTCATTATTTTGCCCGGAGGGAGAGGCCGGCAAGTGTTCGCCACCTTTCGATGTGTCGGCAATGACAGAATCAAGGCGCACGCCTTGCAATATTTCTCAAACGATTGTACAGAAACTATTCGGTTGTTGTTGTGTTGGTCTTCAGTCGTGAGACTGGTTTGATGCACCTCTCCATGCTACTCTATCCGGTGCAAGCTGCTTCATCTCCCAGTACCTACTGCAGCCTACAGCCTTCTGAATCTGCTTAGTGTATTCATCTCTTGGTCTCCCTCTACGATTTTTACCCTCCACGCTGCCCTCCAATGCTAAATTTGTGATCCCTTGATGCCTCAAAACATGTCCTACCAACCGATCCCTTCTTCTAGTCAAGTTGTGCCACAAACTTCTCTTCTCTACAGTTCTAGTCAATACTTCCTCATTAGTTATGTGATCTACCCATCTAATCTTCAGCATTCTTCTGTAGCACCACGTTTCGAAAGCTGCTATTCTCTTCTTGTTCAAACTATTTATCGTCCACATTTCACTTCCATAAATGGTTACACTCCATGCAAATACTTTCAGAAACGACTTCCTGACACTTAAATCTATATTCCATGTTAACAAATTTCTCTTCTTCAGAAACGCTTTCTTTGCCATTGCCAGTCTACATTTCATATCCTCTCTACTTCGACCATCATCAGTTATTTTGCTCCCCAAATAGCAAAACTCTTTTACTAATTTATGTGTCTCATTGCCTAATATAATACCCTCAGCATCACCCTACTTATTTCGACAACATTCCACTATCCTCGTTTATCTTTTGTTGATATTCATGTTATATCCTCCTTTCAAGACACTGTCCATTCCGTTCAGCTGCTCTTCCAAGTCCTTTGCTGTCTCTGACAGAATTGCAATGTCATCAGCGAACCTCAAAGTTTTTGTTTCTTCTCCCTGAATTTTAATACCTACTCCGAATTTTTGTTTAGTTTACTTTACTGCTTGCTCAATATACAGATTGAATAACATCGGGGAGAGGCTACAACCCTGTCCCACTCCCTTCCCAACCACTGCTTCCCTTTTATGTCTCTCGACCCTTATAACTGCCATTTGGTTTCTATACAAATTGTAAGTAGCCATTCGATCCCTGTATTTTACCCCTGCCACCTTTAGAATTTGAAAGAGAGTATTACAGTCAACATTGTCAAAAGCTTTCTCTAAGTCTACAAATGCTAGAAACGTAGGTTTGCCTTTCCTTAAGAAAAGTCGTAGGGTCAGTATTGCCTGACGTGTTCCAATGTTTCTACGGTAAGAAAAAAATAGTTTTTGTTTTACTTGTAGTTGTATATGTCAGGTTCATAACAATGCGTCCATCATTTCGTAAATGGTCACAGTTACTGTGATATTTACGTGGAAGCAAGACACTGGGCGAAATTTCGAAATAAATTGCTATTTAAAACAGATGTTTCTATGAATTTGTGTTTAGTGGATATAATATGTTACTGCATCTTAAATATACTGAATTTTTCTTTAGACTTGTGTAGAAGAGACTATCTGTCACCAATCTCGAGGAAACTGTTTTGATGTAACACATTCATTCGCGATCACGCGGGACCAGAGATACAGGGAAAGTGAAATATCCACAAGATATTTCATAAATACTTTCAGATATCTAAATGAGATTTTGACAAATGATAGCACAAAAGAGGAGAGTATTTTGCCATATCGTTATTATGCAAAACATCATTATCTACCGCGTTATTCCATTAACTACAGACTTTTTCGGAGAAAAAATGTAATTTGGAACGGTCATCGATAGCTTGTGAAACGAAAAATGCTATAGATTTTGGAACAAAACAAGTGAAGACATTCCACATTTATTTTTGTACCGAGGAAGTGCTTTTTCACAAGCCCCTGTCCTTACTTTTCCTCTCTCCCTCTCTTAATACACCACTGTTTCAGAATTCTATCGCAATTGTGTCTGCGTAACATGTTAGTGACGTGAGGCTATGTAAACTCCGCTGCCTTTTGGTAAAAGAAGTAGATTTTAACATGGCAACCAGAGATATTTCTAAGTTTTACTCAAAATTTCCCACGCATGACGCTTCTTTCAGTGTCACAGTGGTTAACAAGCCAGGCGAAAATAAATCGCTGCATTTTCGGCGGAACTCTTTTCAGACACTAACCGAAGCACTGGTGACAGATCTCTTTGAATGGTCACCATGCAAGTTAGAGCTTGGAGGAGCCCCACTTAACATTTACAAGTGAGCGTAGGCTTCAGTTTAGAATGGCATTTCCTCTCCAGCGCTCAGCGATTCCCCTACAGTGCCTCCCCATAACCCCCACCACAACTGTTCTCCCCACACGTGCCCTGCCATCTGCGCATCGGCCGTCCACGGTGTTTTGTATGGACTCTATACGCAGGGCTTGGCCAGAAAAAGCTACGGAGCTCGACGTGGCTTAGAGTTTAGAGCGAATAGCACTTTCGGTGCGAAACAGGCGATGTATTAGCTGTTGACATTAACGCTGTTTGCAAATCGCAGTTCGCACGGCGAAAGAGTACAGAATGGTAATCCGACGGTCGTGGAGTTGGGTCTCTATGCGGAAATATTTCGTTGTTCTCGGTTTTTACCTTACTTGCACTGCAAACAAACCGGAACATTAGCGAAGTAACCCACTCGCTTACAGCGCAATGTGCTGTAACGCTTTCTTGAAAATTATTGCCTCCAGCCTACATACATCAACAAGGGATCATGGGAAGTTGATATATAATCTAGTATGGAGGGGAAACCGATAACTTTCGTATTTCTCTTTATGATTTGTGTAACATTGTGTTTTGGCTCTTACGCTATGAAGACAGCCAACGACTTTAGTACTGCCATTAGGCTTTCTAGTGTCAAACGTCGTTGCTGAAGAAAATAAAGTGTCAGATTTTTGTGGTTTTGTATGTATCTTTGTAGTAATTTATGTTCAATGAAGAATTATATCGTCCTATTACAAGTTGAAACCAGCAATACAATGAGTGATACTATTAACAGGTTTCATAAAAATATATCATGTTAAATGACTCTTAACTTTCTTTCTTACGGAAAGGAATTTCACAGATAAGCTAAAGTTTGCATTGAACCTTATAGATGCAATGGGGTAAAACCAGAACAACCACAACAACCTGATATTACCCCATGACATCGTTACATATAACTTATACGTGCGACGTAAGATGTATACGGTTTTAACGGTATGCTACTATAGTTGTATATAAACGTTTTAGTAGAGACAGATCAATAACTACATATTGAATTTACATCAATTTTTATACTGTTTTTGTGACTAATACTACGATTAATGGCCCCATATTGAATCGGTACATTTTTATTTGAGATGAGACCATTAAGCGCTTTATACAGTGAGCTGTTTAAGACATGGCGTAACACTTACCCGAGAAGAGTGGCAACCAAGTGCTAAATAGCTCCGTTGTTCGGACTTGCGTATACTAGATCAGGAACATTGCTAAATGACCTATCTGGGTCTAAAAAGACTGATAGTTTCCCGCTTAATGTAAATGCATTTGGCGAACAGAAATTTGCACCGTCAGATATGACAGAAATATATACATAAAAAAAAAGTTTTGCATCACGTCGGTTCCGAGAGTTCCGGAACCTGCACAAAAATTGGGATACAGATCAACATAAACATAATTTCCGCACTTTTAATTGCTCATGAACACCACACACTGCATGTTGTACCACCATAGATCGAGACCTTCAGAGGTGGCGGTGCAGATTGCTGTACACACCAGTACCTCTAATACCCAAGTGGAAGTCCTCTTGCATTGATGCATGCCTGTATTAGTCGTGGCGTACTATCCACAAGTTCATCAAGGCACTGTTGGTACAGATTGTCCCACTCCTCAATGGCGATTCGGCGTAGATCCCTCAGAGTGGGTAAAGTCGTCCATAAACAGCAATTTTCAATCCGTCCCATGCATGTTCGATAGGGTTCATGTCTGGAGAACATGCTAGCCACTCTAGTCGAGCAATATCGTTATCATGATGGAAGTCATTCATTAGATGTGCACGATGGGGGCGCAAATTGTCGTCAGTGAAGACGAATGCCTCGCCAATATGCTATCGATATGGTTGCACTATCGCGATACATCATCCGCAGTTATACGGCAAGATTGTTTTTAAGACGAAGGACTGCCATCGTGCTCTATTACAGTGATTCCCTCCAAAAGCATTCCGATAGTGCGACCCCAGTGTAATGTGTATCGTTATCGTCAGTTAAGGAATTACAGCAAAAGCTTCAAAATTGCTATTTTCTCGTCGAGAGAGAAGAAGATATTACATCCCGAGAAGACTGCATTCCACTGCACATCATCAGACATCCTCACCAATAATTAGCGAAATGATGAGTTAGGCTTTGTATGCTGCCAAACTGTGCTATGAGAGAGGACTGTCTATCAATGTAAACCAAGTTTGTTTTTCTATAGAAACCTTAAAACAATCATATACAGTAACTATAAAAATGTGGCGTTGATAACGTGTGGAAGATGCCGAGAAAATTACTGCTTCCCCTGTTTTTGCTGTGAATATCAATCGAGCACGTATAAATCATCAATTGTAAAGAAACAAAAATAGATACTTTCATATATGACGTTACGGTGTATGTCTTATATCCCCTTCCTGGAAATGTATTCCAATCCCAAAATTTCCTATGCCTTTCATGAAAATATTAATAATTACAATAAATTCACTTTTTCAGTATATGTGCAGTACAAGTAACGTAAAAATTGAAAAGAGACAAATTTTTCTCCATAGGAACTCACCACCACAATCCCCGCGTTACCGTTCTGTACTCTTTCCTCTGCGCCAACCGCTGTACGGAAATTACACTAACATAAGTGGCTGAAGCCTCAAAAATGGCTCTGAGCACTATGGGACTTAACATCTATGGTCATCAGTGCCCTAGAACTTAGAACTACTTAAACCTAACTAACCTAAAGACAGCACACAACACCCAGCCATCACGAGGCAGAGAAAATCCCTGACTCCGCTGGGAATCGAACCCGGGAACCCGGGCGTGGGAAGCGAGAACGCTACCGCACGACCACGAGATACGGGCGGTTGAAGCCTCGTTCGACCCTCGCCAAAAATGGTATTTTCTAAAATCGCCTGGCTATCTGAGTAAAATTCCTGAGAGGTTTTGGTCGTATGTAAAATCAGTAAGTGTATTAAAATCATCTATTCATTCACTCATTGATCACACTGGCACCAAAATGAAAGACAACAAAGGAGGCCCAAATACTGAATTCGGTCTTTCGAAACTTTCACAGCGGAAGATCATAACACGGTCCCTCCTTTCAATCGTCATACGAACGACAAAATGGCAGATATTGAGATAACTTATAGCGGAACAGAAAAACAATTACAATCGTTTACTAATGGAAAGGCGTCAGGACCAGAAGAGATTCCCGTAACATTCTACAAAGATTATGCGAAAGAACTTTCTCCCCTCGTAGCAGTACTTTGTCGTATGTCGTCTGGACGACGGTACGACCTAGAGAATGGAAGAAATCGAACGTCATTAACGTTTCTAAGAAGTACTGTAGGACAGATGCACACAATTATAGACTTACATAATTTGCGTCAATCTCAGCTCTGGAACATGTTCTTATTCTCAAGAATTATGACGCTTTTTGAGAATGAAAATCCTCTCCATAAAAATGAACATGGATTCCGCAAAGAGAGATCCTGCGAAACACAGCTCCCAGTATTCCTTCATGAGATCCACAGCGCCACAGACAATGACGCTCAGGTTGATACCGTGTTCGTTGCCTTGAGGAAGGCATTTGACATCGTCCCAGACGGTTGTCTAGTAAAATAGATACCAGGTAATCGAGACTCGGAGCAGATTTACGACTGGTTTGGAGACTTTCTTGCAGACAGAACTCAACACATCGCTCTTAACGCAAAAAATTTCACGAGTACTGGAAGAAAGTGAGGTACGACCGTTATTGTTTAGAGTACATGTAAATGATCTAGTAGAAAGTGCCGCATGCTCTCTAATGCTGTTCGCCGATGGTGCGGTTCTCTATAACAAAGTAGCTACGCCAGAATATAGCAACGATTTGCAGAATTACCTCCAGAGAAATGAAATATAGTGCAGGTTCTGGCAGTTGAACCTGAATGTAAATAAATGTAATATATTGTGCATACATAGGAGAAGAAATCCACTACTGTCTAGCTACACTATTGATGACAAACCGCTGTAAACAGTATCTATCGTAAAATATCTAAGAGTAACTTTCCAGAGCGACCTTAAGTGGAATGACCACATAAAACAAATAGTGGGAAAAGCAGATGCCACACTCAGATTCATAGGGAGAACCTTAAGGAACTGTTACTCACTCATGAAGAAATTGGCTTATATGGCGCTTGTTCGACCTATTCTTGAACACTGATTGTCTATCTGGGATCCCTATCGGATAGGACCGATAGAAGAGCTAGAGAAAATCCAACGAAGAACGTCGCGTTTCGTTACGCGATGGGATGGCTTAGTCGGCAAGAGAGCGTTACGGACATGCTCACCAAACACCATTGGAAGGCATTACAAGAGAGGGGCTGTGCATCACGGAGTATTTCGAGAGAGTGGTTTCCGGGAAGACTCGAACAATATATTACTTCCCCCATATTCGTAAGGCGTAATGACCAATAGGAGAAAATTCAATAAATTGGAGCCAATACAGAGGCTTAACGGCAATCGTTCTCGATTGGAACAGGGTTGGAGGGCTCAGTTAGTGGTACAAAAAGTACCCTCCGCCACATACCTTTCGGTGGCTTTCGGGTTACGATGAAGATGTAGATATGGAATTGGAACTAAGCAGTGATTTCTTCCGCTCATTTCGTGCGATTTTTTATCACATGCTTCCACAGTGTACGACGGTTGCTGTCCGGCTGGTCTTGGTTTAGTTGTGGTTGTTCCTCCGCGTTTACACTTCACAGTATCACTAACAGTCGACCTGGGCAGCTTTAGAAGGGTTGAAATGTCCCAGATGGACTTGTTACTCTGGTGACGAATTGTCGACGTTCAAAGTCATTGACCTCTCCTGACCAACCCATTCTACTGTTACTGCTTCTCTACTGACGTCACAATAATCACAGAATTCTTTTACACCGGCTCATGCTCTTCTCGTGTCATCTAGAGGTCAATTTCGCAATACACAGGGGTATGTAGATAACTGTCATTAGATAGTCTACAGTCAAATCAACTGTTTTCGTTAGCCTGCACGGTTTCAGCACTGTCGCCATTGAAGGTAAAGTTTTGGTACATTACTTCCATCAAGGAATTAACTATCCAGTCAGGGTTCAGTGATGCAGCTGTAGTTAAATCCGTGTTTATTATAACGATGGTCATGGTACCAGTGTCATGGCAATGAAGTACTAGATAAATGATGACGTAAGTAGGTTGAAGCACTCAGTTACTTCAACAGAGATCATCGAAACAATTTCTGTCCGCTCCGTTATGGTGATGACTGTGGTGAGACAACAATGCAATGGAAAAAGGTTATTCAAATGTTGGAAGCAGTGGTCTTTCACGTTCTTTCTCTCTTTTTACAGTTTGGTATGCTTACTTTTTAAAAGCCGTTTGATTAAATAAACTATTTAGATGCACCTGCCCATTAAACCTGTTACATACCCATTAAACAACAGCTCATACCTACAGAAACAGATCCTACCACTGTCACGACGAAAACAGACGCCGTTGTTGATAGGGAGCAATACTGTTCCAAAGTCATCACCACTTTGTATCAATTACAAGAAGCAACATTCATTACATCACTAGTATATTACGATTCGGCTAAGGAGGCATCTGTGCACCGCTATTGGGGCAATGTAGCTTAAATTGAATGAAATCATTTTTTTTCGTGAATATTACCTGCTGTTAACTGTGGAGTAATGGTCGTACAGAGTTAGGAATTACGTGTTAAATTGTGTGGGAACAGAGTGAGGCAGACACGATATTTTCCCTCCGAGTGGGAATAATCCATTACGGGTCACGATATATCGCTGGAGGTGCCAAGTTTGGTGGCCATAAAAAGGGAATATATACCGGCACTCTCAAGATAAAGTTGCCGCATATTACGAGCTAGCAGAGCTCGCGGCCGTGTTCTGCTTCATCTATGCTTTTCTCACTCTTCCCCGCGTAGCTACGACGCAACTCCTCGCTCATCCATTATGTAACGCGACTGTGATAAGCACAAAACAGTTTATATTTCTTTTAGTTATAGCTTATTTATGGTGTAAAGTAGCAGTTATTAGCTATCAAGAAATTTACCGAACGGGATGACTACGCTTACATTTTCTCTTACTTTCAGAAACTCGTTTACTACAGTTATTATTTGGCCCATAGTGTTGTGTACTTTAAGAATTCTGAGAATGAATAACAAGTAAATCGTTTTTGTTCTACTCATTTTCGTTTATTTCTAACTACTTGTCGACTTATGGGGCCATACTCAGGAAACAACTGCCTAGCGACAGCGAGAGACACCATTTCTTAGGTAACCAAACATTATAAACAAGATACAATCCACTTGCGCAGAATTTTGTGCACCAAACCTTTTTTTTCAATATTGTATACAAGCAATGTACGAAATTAAACACAATAAGTAATCAGACTACACAGCATTACAGTATTATATGGTATTTGACGATAACGCTAAAGTTTGTGAGGTCGTGACATTCTTTAAAACTTCTCTAAATGAGCACTAGACACTTATATTGTGCAGTAAAAATGTCTTACATTGTAAATTACACATTACTCAACGGAATATGCTAAACACAATAAATAATTAAAGTAATTGTTTTCTTAGACCTCAACATAAATACCACAAAAAATACACACAGTAACAGACACGATAATACCTTCATGTTCACAACACCTAATAACACACAAACATGGTACTTTTCATTCCAGTGTCAAAACATAACATTCAAACAGAATAGGACACCATTAAATGTACTGCATCTAACAATGGCTCCCTGACATAAGTGACAGCAGCCTACACAAGAAATAAAAGAGGAAAATGTTGTTTCCCTATTTCTATGCTCCCTTTGCATAATCAGTCATTTCTAAAACCAACAAGTGTACTATCCCATATTTAGGAAAGCTATCCGTCAGCCGGCCGTGGTGGCCATGCGGTTCTAGGCGCTGGAGTCCAGAACCGCCGGACTGCTACGGTCGCAGGTTCGAACCCTGCCTCGGCCATGGATGTGTGTGATGTCCTTAGGATCGTTAGGTTTAAGTAGTTCTAAGTTCCAGGGGACTGACGACCTAAGATGTTAAGTCCCATAGTGCTCAGAGCCATTTGAACTATCCGTCAAATTAGTCAAAACTCTCAACTCATGCAATTATAAAACGTCATTTTATGTAAGAGGCTATTCAGCTCATATCTTGTTCAACAATAAGATCAAAACAGGCGTGTTAAATAACACTGGTGTTTAAAAAATCGCTTGCAAGGGCTGCAGCAAACTGGATATTAGTGAAACAGGTAGGGCTATAGCAGCTAGGCTGATTGAACACGAAATCAGCTGGAGATTACGAAAGTCACACTCCACCTTTGCTGAACATTTGTCGCAGGAAGGACACTGATACCAAGCCCACACAGAAGTGCTACAACCAGTCAACATAGCAAGTCAATTAATCATGTTAGAAGCGCTTGAGGTAAACAAACATTTAGCTCAAAATCCCCAGCCCGTTCTAAATGTTCAACTACAGCTGAGCACATCCCCACTTTTAAGCTTCACCTGATGCAGTCAACCAGCCACATACCAACGGCCTGTCACAGTGACACATACTGCTACACAGAATTTAAACACATCATAGGTTCGTATTCGCTCGTTGCTTACTGTATAAAGTACAACATAATAACAGTATGACCTGTAATATTGTTCATTTTAATCATGTACTGTGTTAAATATCGTCCACTGCGTAAAATGTAATTTCAATTTAAAACATGACTGTTGCATAATATAAGTAATTAGTGCTCGCTTAGACAACTGTCAACCAACACCACGAACTCACAAATTATAGCACCATGACCATATGACCTGTAATAATGTAATACTTTGTATTTTAATTGTTTATTGTGGTTAATATTGTCCATTGCGTAAAGTGTAATCTACAATATTAAAAAACGTATTTTGAAAACAACATTCTGTGCAAATGGATTGTGTATTTGATGGAAATGGAAATATCGTGTCGCTAGGGCCTCGCGTCGGGTAGACCGTTCGTCTGGTGCACGTCTTTCGAGTTGACGCCACTTCAGCTACTTGCATGTCGATGGGGATGAAATGACGATTACAAAGACAACATAACACCCAGTCCCTGAACGGAGAAAATCTCAGACCCAGCCGGGTATCGAACGAGGGCCGTCACGTACGACTTTCCTTCGCGCTGACCACTCAGCTACCAGGGGCGGACTATGTTTGATTATAATGTTTTCTAGTCAGTTATTTCCTGAAAATGGCCCAACAAGCCGATTACTAGATAGAAATATACAGAAATCGGCATAACAAAAACTGCTTACTTGTTATTTAATGTTAAATATGAAACTCTTGTAGAAAGAAATGACGGAAGGATCCGTAAATAATTTTAAGAGTTATCTACGTATACGGATATTTACTCGACCACACACCACTGTGTGAACAACGGTCACCCTTTCCAACGCACTTTCTGATTTTTCCCAAGAAAAAGAAGTAAGTTAAATAGGCGTTTTAGGAACGTACTGCTGACTAGCGTACATAAATGACGTGCCCTGGCTGGTATCACATCTAACAGATAACAGATTGATTTGCATCTGTGTGGCATTTGACTAATATTTAATATTACCTCTGTAAAGATGTGAGGAGGGGGCGTGAGTCGTGCTTGAGTAGCTCAGTTGCTAGAGCACTTGCCCGCGAAAGGCAAAGGTCCCGAGTTCGAGTCTCGGTCCGGCACACAGTTTTAATTTGCTAGAAAGTTTCATATCAGCGCACACTCCGCTGCAGAGTGAAAATCTCATTCTGGAAACATCCCCCGGGCTGTGGCTAAGCCATGTCTCCGCAATATCCTTTCTTTCAGGAGTGGTATTTCTGCAAGGGTCGCAGAAGAGCTTCTGTAAAGTTCGGAAAGTAGGAGGCGAGGTACTGCCAGAAGTAAAGCTGTGAGGATGGGGCATGAGTCGTGCTTGGGTAGCTCAGTTGGTAGAGCACTTGCCTGCGAAAGGCAAAGGTCCCGAGTTCGAGTCTCGGTCCGGCACACAGTTTTAATCTTCCAGAAAGATTCATAACCTCTTATTACAAAACCATCTAGGTACGCCAACAAGATCCACTAAAGATAAGGAACTCCTACTGCAGTATGTCAAATAGTTATTGGAATACACACTCTTATCCATAGAAATCGACATCAAAATGCAAGTCACCGCTTTATACATTACACAACCACTCTTCACTACTGAAGAAATAGTTAAACATCAAGGCTCATTAGATGCGACTAAGATCTGAATTAGCCCACCTTTGCTTAAAACTAACAAATACTGGATAATATATCTGAATGTGTGAAACTCTCCACTATTTCTTCTCTACCTCCCACGTGTGAAACGTATTATCAGCCATGTAGAAAAAGAGGACATTTTTATCAGTTACTTTTGATATACACACGCCAAAAATAGTTTTTCATTACCTCGTTACCGAGAGTTCTGGAACCTGTACAGCAAATTGGAATAGAGATAAACACAAACATCATTTCCACCCTTTTTACACTACTGGCCATTAAAACTGGTACACCAAGAAGAAATGCAGATGATAAACGGGTACTCATTGGACAAATATACTAGAACTAACACGTGATTGCATTTTCACACAATTTCGGTGCATAGATCCTGAGAAATCAATACCCAGAACAACCACCTCTGACCGTAATAACGGCCTTGACACGCCTGGGCATTGAGTCAAACAGAGCTTGGATGGCGTGTACGAGTACAGCTGCCCATGAAGCTTCAACACGATACCACAGATCATCAAGACGTATTGTGACGGGCGAGTTGTTCGGCCACCATTGACCAGACGTTTACAGTTGGTGAGAGATCTGGACAATGTGCTGGCCAGGGCAGCAGTCGAACATTTTCTGTATCCAGAAAGGCCCGTACAGGACCTGCAACATGTGGTCGTGCATTATCCTGCTGAAATGTAGGGTTTCGCAGGGATCGAATGAAGGGTAGAGCCACGGGTCGTAACACATCTGAAATATGACGTCCACTGTTCAAAATGCCGTCAGTGCGAAGAAGAGGTGACCGAGACGTCTAACCAATGGCACCCCATACCATCACGCAGGGTGGTACGCCAGTATGGCGATGACGAATACACGCATCCCATGTGAGGTCACCGCGATGTCGCCAAACACGGATGCGACCATCATGATGCTGTAAACAGAACCTGGATTCATCCGAAAAAATGACGTTTTGCCATTCGTGCACCCAGGTTCGTCGTTGCGTACACCATCGCAGGCGCTCCTGTCTATGATGCAGCGTCAAGGGTAACCGCAACCATGGTCTCCGAGCTGATATTCCATGCTGCAGCAAACGTCGTTGAACTGTTCGTGCAGATGGTTGTTGTCTTGCAAACGTCCCCATCTGTTGACTCAGGGATCGCGACATGGCTGCACGATTCGTTACGGCCATGCGGATAACATGCCTGTCATCTCGACTGCTAGTGATACGAGGCCGTTGGGATCCAGCACAGCGTTCCGCATTGCCCTCATGAACCCAGCGATTCCATATTCTGCTAACAGTCATTGGATCTCGAGCAACGCGAGCAGCAATGTTGCGATACGATAAACCGCAATCGCGAGAGGCTACAATCCGACCTTTATCAAAGTCGGAAATGTGATGGTATGCATTTCTCCTCCTTGCACGAGTCATCACAACAACGTTTCACCAGGAAACGCCGGTCAACTGCTGTTTGCGTATGAGAAATCGGTTGGAAACTTTCCTCATGTCCGCACGTAGATGTCGCCAACGGCGCCAACCTTGTGTGAATGCTCTGTAAAACTAATCATTTGCATATCACAGCATCTTATTCCTGTCGGTTAAATTTTGCATCTGTAGCAGGTCATCTTCGTTGTGTAGCAATATTAATGGCCAGTAGTGTAGTACTCAGAAAACTACACATTGCACGTTGTACCACCATACAGTGAGACCTTCAGAGGTGGTGTTCCAGATTGCTGTACACACCGGTACCTCTAATACCCAGTAGCACGCCCTCTTGTATTGATGCATGCCTGTATTGGTCGTGGCATACTATACACAAGTTCATCAAGGCGCTGTTGGTCGAGATGGTCTCACCCCACAACGGCGATTTGGCGTAGATCCCTCAGAGTGGCTGGTGAGTCGCATCGTCCATAAACAGCCCTTCTCAGTCTATCCGAGGCATGTTCATACGAATTGCAAGGTGTTTTGCTGCAAGATGCTTCACAGCCGTGCTAGTCACAATTGGCTGAAGAGGAACCACTTCCTTGTGGACGTTAGAGGGGTCGTGTAACCTAAGGGAAATAGCAAAATGGATCTGAGCACTGTGGGACTTAACATCTCAGGTCATCAGTCCAAGAAAACAGCACAATAAGAATTAGACCCTTGATAAGGAACTTTTCTTCTGGAGATTGTTAGTCCCTCTCTGAACATTTTTTGTGGGGTTGGCACCAATCCGTCGACTCGCAAAATCAGGCAGTCATCGCTGGCTACAGTTGTCACCTTCAGGATCAACATGAAGGGGTACTTCGTATCTTGGTTCACAGGACCCATGTCATCTCAGACCCTGAGAGTTTGTCAGCTGAGTTAGTGCGTCTCGAAGTCACCTTTCGTCAGAATGGTTATAGCGAAACATAGGTCAGACGGGCATTGCTCTATCGGCCAATTTGGCATCGGGTGAGTGATTATAACAACGAGGTGGGACCAATGTCTACGGCCTTTTTGCCTTACGCAGGGAGCATTTTGAACGAGATTGGTCGTACTTTGCGGATATGTGATGTGAAATGTGTTTTTCGACCACCATCTAAGATCAAGTTCCTTTCACGTTCCGTAAAGAATGATCTCGGTTTCCATAACGGGGGGTGTAACACTACCAGGACAGTGGAGGACCGGCGTACTGAGCATAAGCGGCACACATGCATACAGTAGCCGAGCAAATCCACCTTTACAAATTTGTCTTAGCACCCGTCATCCTATGGAATATAACGAGACAGAGATTCTGACATGCACTTCCAGCTGTTAGGATAGTGGTACTAAGGAAGATGTTTGAAATTAAATTAAAAAAATAACGTTGTGAAAAGACATGGCAGTTTTTGCTAAATTCTGCATGTAATCGTGGTTTCTCCCTTGTCAAAAAACTGAGGGACAGAGTTTATGATACCTCCTCAGCTGATTATAAAATTTCCTATTCATAACTTCTGACGTCGGTCGTCTTTGATTTGTGATGGCTCTAGTGTTTACAGTGTGTGTGAGAGTTATCTTTTCCGAGTTCCTCTGAAAAACAAGGTTTTACATTCCCTTGCAAAGGGTTTACTTATTGTATTTTTGCCCTGGCATTGGCAGGGTGTGCTCCTGCCGAAATATCGGCGGTTGTCGACGACGTCATCCGACTGCATTCCCGTAAATTCATTTAAGACGAGATTCCTAACTGAAAACATGAAACAGTCAATCAGATCTTCTCTCCTAGACAAGCACCCCAAGGCAACTGCAGTTACACCAGATTTTACCGCCAACAGAACACCCACGCCATCCCCGATACGAATGCCCGAGCCTTTGCTTGACTTCACGCTACCTACCTAGACTCCCAGACCTTCCATTCGATCAGTGGTCATAGATCATCGTAAACCTGCCTTTCCATATTCACGTATTCCACTGGAACACTGCTAGAGTCACATGGTCTTTGACCGAAATGAATGTCAGTGTGTAAGTGAGGACTGAAAGCCATGTACATGAAATGGGAGCTGTTTTTGTTTATGATGTCAATACGACACCAAAGATAACACGAAAGCATCAAAATAGACACGAACGACGATACAAATTATGAAAATTACACTATCTATTTACTGCAGTTAAGCCGATCCCCCACGGTACGTGCCTTTCACCTTCACGATCTCTAACGTCCCGTTAGCATTCCACGTGTGCTTTCAATCTTAATTGTAACCGTGTCCATCTGAGGCGCCTTGCTACGGTTCGCGCGGTTCCACCTCTCGAAGATTCGAGTCCTCCCTCGGGCGTGGGTGTGTATGTTGTCCTTAGCGTAAGTTAGTTTAAGTTAGATTAATTAGCGTTTAAGCATAGGGACCGATGGCCACAGCAGTTTGATCCCGTAGGAACTTACAACAAATTTCCAAAAATTTCTTAATTGTAATTTAGTTGTGTCATGGTCTTTTGAAATTTACTGTTTCTATCCTCTAAATCTTCTGATTCGCAGCTCCTTATATTCAAGATATTTTCTTCCTCATGTATATAAAAAAAGAAAGAAGATTAGGCTCTAATGTCCGGTCGACGTAGGTGTCATTACACAGGGAGTACAAGCTCATAGGCTGCGGAACCATACAGGAGTTAGTCTCGAGTGATTTAGGGAAATCCCGGAAAACCTAAATCAGGACAGTCTATCGCGAATTTGAATCGTCGTCCTCCCGAATGCGAGTCGCGCTTGCTAACCACTGTGCCACCCCCATACATTTTGAATGTCGGCATACTTCAGAAAATCTTCTCAAAAATGAATGAAGTTAATTGATTATCTTATTTTGATGCATTAAGGGTGACACAGGTGTACAATAGTAAAATTTTGAAATTAACATAGAACGTGTATCATCACAGGTTTTACATAGTATGTTCCGGAATATTCAACTTGTTTAGCATTTCGCCGCCGTACATAATCTACTGCACAGTACGTCACAAAAATAACGGAAAATTTAAAACTATAAAGGTGTTGTAACTATTTCTTCTTTCACAAAACCTAAAGGAGGACTATCGAACAAATGGTTTCTTAACCGCTGTACTACTTTTCTCACGATGGAATTTTTAAGAAAAAACTGCTATTTTGTTGC
The DNA here is from genome assembly GCF_021461385.2 of Schistocerca piceifrons. Classification (NCBI taxonomy): domain Eukaryota; kingdom Metazoa; phylum Arthropoda; class Insecta; order Orthoptera; family Acrididae; genus Schistocerca; species Schistocerca piceifrons. The sequence goes on along the minus strand of NC_060139.1, from coordinate 1,018,449,507 downwards.
CAGAATTCTTACGTTTTTCGCAGAGAAGCTGCATTTCACATAAGGCTGGAGTTCTTTAGTGTTGTAGTGTCATCCACTACGCAACTGTCGTTGTGGTCCTTAGCGTGAAGAGTTTGACACATTTCTCCACTCTAGTCTATACTGTACAAGTCTCTCCGTCTCAGCATTACTAACGCACCTTTGGTCGCCTAGAATTTTTACTCTCCCTTCACACTTTCCGCCGTTACCACATATATTTCTTGGAGCCTCTAGATGCGACCTATCAACAAGTAACGTCACTTCGGCAAGAAGTGCCGTAAAGACTGCTCCTCATTCCGATTCAAAACCCATTCTGCATCTGTATCTACATAGATACTCCGCAAGTCACCGTATGGTGCCTGGTGGAGGGCACATTGTACCATCACTATTCACTTTCTATCCTGTTCCACTCGCAAATAGAGCGAGGGAAAAACGACTGCCTATACCGCTTCGTATGAACCCGACTTTATCTTACCTTTTCTCCTTACGTACGTTGGCGGCAGTAGAGTCCTTCCGCAGTCAGCTTCAAATGACGGTTCTCTCAGTTTTCTCGGTAGTCTTCCACGAAAAGAACATTGCCTTCCCTCCAGCGAATCCCACTTGAGTTCACGAAGCATTTCCGTAGTACTCGCGAGAGGCAGGACATCTGGCAGGATGTCTCTGAATTGCCACGTCTTCTTCGCTTAATCTGACCTGATGGGGATCCCAAACACTTGACCAGTACTCAAAAATGGGTCGCATTGGTGTTCTGTACGCGTTCTCCTTTACAGCTCAACCAAACCTTCAGAAATTCTCCCAGTAAGTCCAAGTCGACCATTCGCCTTCCCTACTGTCGTCCTTAAAAATAAAAGCACTCCGTCTTCCGGCCACAGGTGGCCCATCGGGACCATCCGACCGCCGTGTCATCCTCGGTTGAGGATGCGGATAGGAGGAGCGTCTTGTCAGCACACCGCTCTCCCGGACGTTATGATGGTTTTCTTGGACCGAAGCCGCTACTATTCGGTCGAGTAGCTCCTCAAATGGCATCACGAGGGTGAGTGCACCCAGAAAAATAGCAACAGCGCGTGGCGGCCTGGATGGTCACCCATCCAGGTGCCAGCCATGCCCGACAGCGCTTAACTTCAGTGATCTCACGGGAACCGGTGTATCCACTTCTGCAAGGCCGTTGCGTCTTTAAAAATAGCTTCCATTAAAAATAGCTTTGGAACCTTATGACATGATAGTTAATCGACCTATCGATATGAAGGGGCATTAATGCTGTATTCGAACATTGTGGGATGGTTCCTCCTGCTCATCTGCATTAACGTGCGTTTTTCTAGGTTTAGAGCAAGATGCCCTTCATCACACCACTTATAAATTTAGCCTAAAGCATCTTTTATCCTCCTACAGTCACTCAACGACGACACTGCCTGGTTCACCACAGCATCATCACCAAACAGCCGCATATTGCTGCTCACACCGTCCCTCAGATCATTATGTATATACAGAGAGTAAGAGCGGCCTGTCACACTTCCCTGGGGCACTCCGGACGATATCCTTCTTTCTGATGAACAATCGCCGTCGACGACAACTTATTGGGTTCTAATGCTTAAGACATGAGGCCACTTACATATTTAGCCGCGCGGGCTAGCCGTGCGGTCTTAGGCGTCTCACCACAGTTCGCGCGGCTCTCCCCGTCGGAGGTTCGAGTCCTCCCTAGGTCATGGATCCGTGTGTTCTCCTTAGTATAAGTTAGTTTAAAGTAGATTAAGTTCCATGTAAGCCTAGGGACCAATGACCTCATCAGTTCGGTCCCGTAGAACTTACTACAAATTTCCAGTTTTACTTACATATTTAGGAACCAATTCCACATGCTCGTACCTTAATTAACGGTCTGCAGCCGAGCACCGTGTGAAACACTTTCCAGGAATCTAGAAATACGCAGTTCATAAGTCACCTATCTAATCCTCAGAATTCTACTGTAGCATTACAAGTCAAAAGTCTCTATTCCCTTACTGTTTCTCATGTACGGTTCCCTTTCGCATTACTCCAGACCCATATTTTCAGAAAATATTTCCTAATACTTAGGTCTGAATTCAACATTAACATAGCTATTTTCTTCAGAAAAGTCTTTTCCTATTGCGAGACCCAGTTTCACATTTTCTTTGTTTCTACCGTCATCAAATATTTTGTTGCCCAAATCGGAAAACTAGTCTATTGCTTATTTCATAATCTAAATCTGACTTCGTTCGATTACACTCCATTACCCTTGTTTCACTGTTAGTAACGTTAATATTATAACCACGTAAACCAGTCATGGTAAGACAATACAGCAAGGTCACATAGTTCCATAGATAGTATAAAGCATCTACATCTACATCAACATCTGCATGATTACTCTGCAATTCACATTTAAGTGCTTGGCAGAGGGTTCATTGAACCACAATCATATTATCTCTCTACCATTCCACTCCCGCACAGCGCGCGGGAAAAACGAACACCTAAACCTTTCTGTCCGAGCTCTGGTTTCTCTTATTTTATTTTGATGAACATTCCTACCTATGTAGGTTGGGCTCAACAAAATATTTTCGCATTCGGAAGAGAAAGTTGGTGACTGAAATTTCGTAAATAGATCTCGCCGCGACGAAAAACGTCTTTGCTTTATTGACTTCCATCCCAACTCGCGTATCATATCTGCCACACTCTCTCCCCTATTACGTGACAATACAAAACGAGCTGCCCTTTTTTGTACCCTGTCGCTGTCCCCCGTCAATCCCACCTGGTAAGGATCCCACACAACGCAGCAATATTCTAACAGAGGACGAACGAGTGTAATGTAAGCTGTCTCTTTAGTGGACTTATTGCATCTTCTAAGTGTCCTGCCAATGAAACACAACCTTTGGCTCGCCTTCCCCACAATATTATCTATGTGGTCTTTCCAACTGAAGTTGTTCGTAATTTTAACACCCAGGTACTTAGTTGAATTGACAGCCTTGAGAATTGTACTATTTATTGAGTAATCGAATTCCAACGGATTAGTTTTGGAACTCATGTGGATGACCTCACACTTTTCGTTATTTAGCCTGCCACACCATACAGCAATCTTTTCTAAATCGCTTTGCAACTGATACTGGTCTTCGGATGACCTTACTAGACGGTAAATTACAGCATCATCTGCAAACAACCTAAGACAACTGCTCAGATTTTCTCCCAGATCATTTGTATAGATCAGGAACAGCAGAGGTCCCAGGAAGCTTCCTTGGGGAACACCTGATATCACTTCAGTTTTACTCGATGATTTGCCGCCAATCACTACGAACTGCGACTTCCAGACAGAAAATCATGAATCCAGTAGCAAAACTGAGACGATACCCCATAGGCCCGCAGCTTGATTAGAAGTCGCTTGTGAGGAACGGTGTCAAAAGCTTTCCGGAGATCTAGAAATACGGAATCAACTTGAGATCCCCTGTCGATAGACAAAACTACTAATATAACTACGACTCTGGGGTTTTGGCAAGGTCTGAGTGTGTAATACCAAGGGAGAGCCCTTGAACGCCATAATATGATGTGGCATAGAACACATCAGTATTTCATCTCAAAATATGTATATATTTCATGGCAAAATTGATACGTGTATTTCATTCAACCGATCTTCAGAGTTCTTTTACATCTATAATTAAACTGTTCGACATTTTCCTTTATTTCTCAAGGTCGGCCTGTACAAATTCGGTCATTCCGGCCAAAGTAGGTGTGCGCCGACCCATCCCTTTGAAGGAACAGGCGTCCCAGCGGGTCGGCCGCCTCCCTAGAACTAAAATTCCTGTGGCCGTCATGTTGTGTACGCCAGCCGCGACTTTTTCAACCTCGGTGCGCACTTGGTATTTAATTATTAGATTTGAATATCGCTTACATGAATTCATACAAAATTGACTCTACCTTAAGGAGTTTGGGTTCGAATGAAGCGTTTTCATGCGCAGAATACGATTATGAGGATGGAATATGTAAGAAATGAAGGTCAGGAGACCACGCCACCTTACAAAATCGTACCAGTCTGCTGTACATAATTCTTGTCAGTATTTTGAAACCATAAAATTTTACTCACTTCTGTCAGCATATGCCTTCGCTGATTGGACTATCACATTGTTTTGAAGGCAGAGAATATTTTCAAATTTTCATGCCTCACGAAACTATCACACCAGATGAAACAGTTTTGTCTTGGTTCGTTCCTCTAACGATCTTAATAATTATGTTGGAATGTAGTCTAATCCCCTTGACTTAAGAACTTATATTCAGCAATGCTCTGCTAAATTCTCGCATTACGGTATCATCCATCTCATTTCTATGCCTCTTCTATTTCAGTACCACGGCATTCACATTCTTCTCCTTTAGACAGTGTGCCACTCCAGCATTCGTGGGAAACCAAAGACAAACGGATAATGCTGAAAGGAACAGAAAACTTACATAGTACTGCGCTATAGCTCATGTTCGTTAGTTAGAAAAACATATGTCTAATAATTTCATACTTAAAATGATCGCATTTTGATTCCATTAAAATAGTCTTGTATAATATATTGGCAGCAATACGGAATTCAGTGCGATAATTTTTTACTTCTGATGTAAGAGTTTGGTGTACATGGTCATCTTCGGCGCCCTTTCCGTTTAACCTGTATATTCATGACATGGAAATGGAAATGTCGTGTGGCTAGGGCCTCCCGTCGGGTAGACCGTTCGCCTGGTGCAGGTCTTTCGAGTTGACGCCACTTCGGCGACCTGCGTGTCGATGGGGATGAAATGATGATGATTAGGACAACACAACACCCAGTCCCTGAGCGGAGAAAATTTCCGACCCAGCCGGGAATCGAACCCGGGCCCTTAGGATTGACAGTCTGTCACACTGACCACTCAGCTACCGGGGCGGACATTCATGACATGATAAACACCCACTCCATGAAAATCCAGTTTGCAGACGACGTTGCATTAGTCGTCCACAGTAAAGATTTTAAGTGCTCTGAGAATGGGGTCACAAGTGATCTGACGAAACTGATTACCTCCATATATGGAGGCTTCAGTCGAACCCAAATAAAACAGAGTTTGCAGCATTCCATCCAATAAATATAGGAAGGCAAAGAAAAGTACCTACATCTCACTTTCGACGGAATCAAAGAACAAAAAACTACAATCCAGTATATTTAGGAAACATTATGGGTTGGTTCTTGACATTCAAACAACAGTGCACTTTGCTCAAGAATTATTCTAATTCGCAAGATTCCGGAAAGCAGCTGGAGTGTGCGTGCTGATACTCTACGCTCTGCTTCACTCGTTCTGTATAGTCACCTGGTGAATATTGCGCTGCTGTTGGGCGCAAACAATGCCCACACAACAAAGACTGATGTGACACCTAATGAAGCCATGAGATTCATCACTGATACTGTTAGGTCTACTCCCATTCGTTGGTTAAGTGTCCTAGTATCGCGGTATAAGTATATATTTTTATTTTTATAATTACATATTTTATGATTTTCGTTTGGGATGGCTTTAAATATTGTGGGCCAGCATGAGACTTTTAATTAACTTATACCGCGATAACATTCGTACGGACATCGGCTGTCCCGAAGTACGTACGACATAATATTTTTTATACACAGCGCGCGACTCACCTCCTTCTAATAAACAATTTGCGTGAGCGCTGCTATTTAGAAAAGAAAATATGCCTATTCTTACGCAAACTGTAATTATTAATAAGGGTCTCAGGTGCTACTACTTGCTTATGTACCAAATTACATAAAGATTAACTGAGATATTGCGGAATGTAATGATTTTCAATATTTCTTGTTCATTATTTGCAAGGCAAAACTGGAGAGAATCTCGTCTGCCGTTAGGCGGCCAAAATAAATCATACTGAACTCATTCAGTGCAGTGACTTTTGGTAACTGAAATTAATTTAAACTTCGAAATTAATGAAAGATCAAAACAGAGAAGTCTCTCGCATTTACATTTAATAACATGAATCGTCAGCGTAATGGCTCATCAAATCCTGCTAGGGGAGATGAGATCCCTGCACTACAAAGTCCTGTAAAATCTTTGTTAATTATAATTAATGGTTTCGATGATGAGAGGTGACAACTAAGTCAGTCATACACAGTTTCTAATAACAATTTGTATTATATGTTTGAAAAATACAGATAAAACTTATGTTAATTATCAGACAGCACTACAATGGCGGCCTACCGCTAGACGAAACCAAACAGGAGAGCAGGTTCAGTCAAAGCATTGTCTCTGATCTTCATGGCCTATGTTACACAGAGATTATACCAAAAAAACTGTGTTTTGTTAATTACATCGATATTTGTGTTTTGATAATAATAACTTACGTTCTTTGCTATTTGTTACACATCGCACACATGTATACAGTCTTGAAATAATTTATAATTCACACGTCTCATAGCAAAAACTTCCTTTCTCTTTCTTCAAATGTCCATTTCTGTGACGTACCGTCACACTAGCTAATATTGCTCAGCAAGCTCTAAAGAGGAAAGCAGTTATGGTGAATTTGGTTTAAGAAAATCGCTTCTCATAAGATGAGGGCTGGGCAAGATGCTCTAAAAGATTGACCAATAAATCGCCTGAAATCACGCAAACCACCACGGGTTGTTTCAGTAAGTAACGATATTGATGACAACGCTGGAACCAACATCAACCCAATAACGCTCACCTGGCTCGTGATAAAACAAAGATAGAAGACGCATTCCAACTACCGCTCCAAAACATGTCGAAGTTGAGCTCCATTAGTAACAGTCAAGGGAGATGTGGTTTCACGTTGAAGAAGTGGTTTCCATTCACCTGTTGGCTGCGATGGTGGAGAGCATACGGCAATAGAGGAGAGCACCATCATGTGATGGCCATCAGGATTATACACCAACTGACACAGAGTGCCCGGGAATCTATTATACAGAGCGGTCCATTGATAGAGATCGGGGCAAATACCTCACGAAAGAAGCATCAAACGAAAAAACTACAAAGAACGAAACTCGTCAAGCTTGAAGGGGAAACCAGATGGCGCTATGGTTGGCCCGCAAGATGGCGCTGCCATTGGTCAAACGGATATCAACTGCGTTTTCTTTTTAATAGGAACCTCCATTTTTATTACATATTCGTGTAGTACGTAAAGAAATATAAATGTTTTAGTTGGACCACTTTTTTCGGTTTGTGATAGATGGAGCTGTAATAGTCACAAACGTATAAGTACGTGGTATGGACCGTTTACCAATTGCGGAAAAGGTCGATATCGTGTTGATGTATGGCTATTGTGATCAAATTTCCCAACGGGCGTGTGCTATGTATGCTCCTCGATATCCTGGACGACATCATCAAAGTGTCCGGGCCGTTGGCCGGATAGTTATGATATTTAAGAAAACAGGAAGTGTTCAGCCACATGTGAAACGTCAACCACGACATGCAACAAATGACGACGCCCAAGTAGGTGTTTTAGCTGCTGTGTCGGCTAATCCGCACATCAGTAGCAGACAAATTGCGCGAGAATCGGGAATCTCAGAAACTTCGGTGTTGAGATTGCTACATCAACGTCGATTGCACTCATAATATATTTCTATGCACCAGGAATTTCATGGCGACGACTTTGAACGTCGTGTACAGTTCTGCCACTGGGCACAGGAGAAATTACGGGACGATGACAGATTCTTTGCACGCGTTCTATTTATCGACGAAGCGTCATTCACCAACAGCGGTAACGTAAACCGGCATAATCACGCTGTAACAGCTTGCTTTCTCAGAAATGATAAGTTCACAAAGGTACATGTATCACATTGGAAGAACAGAAATAAAATGTTCAAACGTACCTATGTTCTGTCTTTTAATTTAAAAAACCTACCTGTTAACAACTGTTCGTCTAAAATTGTGAGCCAAACGTTTCTGACTATTACAGCGCCATCTATCACAAAGCGAGGAAAGTGGTCCATCATCATCATCATCATCATCATCATTTAAGACTGATTGTGCCTTTCAGCGTTCAGTCTGGAGCATAGCCCCCCTTATAAAATTTCTCCACGATCCCCTATTCAGTGCTAACATTGGTGCCTCTTATGATGTTAAAACTATTACTTCAAAATCATTCTTAACCGAATCCAGGTACCTTCTCCTTGGTCTGCCCCGACTCCTCCTACCCTCTACTGCTGAACCCATGAGTCTATTGGGTAACCTTGCTTGTCCCATGGGCGTAACATGACCCCACCATCTAAGCCTGTTCGCCCTGACTGCTACGTCTATAGAGTTCATTCCCAGTTTTTCTTTGATTTCCTCATTGTGGACCCCCTCCTGCCATTTTTCCCATCTACTAGTACCTGCAATCATCCTAGCTACTTTCATATCCGTAACCTCAACCTTGTTGATAAGGTAACCTGAATCCACCCAGCTTTCGCTCCCATATAACAAAGTTGGTCGAAAAACTGAACAGTGCACAGATAACTTAGTCTTGGTACTGACTTCCTTCCTGCAGTAGAGAGTAGATCGTAGCTGAGCGCTCACTGCATTAGCTTTGCTACATCTCGCTTCCAGTTCTTTCACTATGTTGCCATCCTGTGAGAATATGCATCCTAAGTACTTGAAACCGTCCACCTGTTCTAACTTTGTTCCTCCTATTTGGCACTCAATCCGTTTATATTTCTTTCCCACTTACATTACTTTCGTTTTGGAGATGCTAATCTTCATACCATAGTCCTTACATTTCTGATCTAGCTCTGAAATATTACTTTGCAAACGTTCAATCACAACCAAGTCATCCGTATATGCAAGACTGCTTATTTTGTGTACACATATCTTAATCTCACCCAGCCAATCTATTGTTTTCAACATATGATCCATAAATAATATGAACAACAGTGGAGACAGGTTGCAGCCTTGTCTTACCCCTGAAACTGCTCTGAACCATGAACTCAATTTACCGTCACCTCTAACTGCTGCCTGACTATCCATGTAAAGACCTTTAATTGTTTGCAAAAGTTTGCCTCCTATTCCATAATCTCGTAGACCAGACAATAACTTCCTCCTAGGAACCCGGTCATATGCCTTTTCTAGATCTATAAAGCATAGATACAATTCCCTGTTCCACTCATAACACTTCTCCATTATTTGCCGTAAGCTAAAGATCTGGTCCTGACAGCCTCTAAGAGGCCTAAACCCACACTGATTTTCATCCAATTGGTCCTCAACTAATACTCGCACTTTTCTTTCAACAATACCTCAGAAGATTTTACCCACAACGCTGATTAAAGAGATACCTCTGTAGTTGTTACAATCTTTTCTGTTTCCATTTTTAAAGATTGGTGTGATTACTGCTTTTGTCCAGTCTGATGGAACCTGTCCCGACTCCCAGGCCAATTCAATTATCCTGTGTAGCCATTTAAGACCTGACATTCCACTGTATTTGATGAGTTCCGAATTAATTTCATGTACCCTAGCTGCTTTATTGCACTGCAATCTATTGACCATTTTCTCCACTTTCTCAAATGTGATCCTATTTCTATCATCATTCCTATCCCATTCTACCTCGAAATCTGAAACATTACTGATCGTATTTTCACCTACATTGAGCAATTCTTCAAAATATACCCTCCATCTGCCCAAGGCATCCACAGGATTCACCAGCAGTTTTCCTGACCTGTCCAAAATACTTGTCATTTCCTTCTCACCTCCCTTTCAAAGACTGCTAGTTACACTGCAGAATGGTTTTCCAGCAGCTTGACCCATAGTCTCCAACCTGTTTCCAAAGTCTTTCCAAGATTTCTTCTTGAATGCTGCAATTATGTGTTTGGCTTTGTTTCTTTCTTCAACATAACTTTCTCTGTCTACCTGAGTTCTAGTATGTAGCCATTTTTGATACGCCTTCTTTTTCCTTTTACAGGCTACCTTGACTGTGTCATTTCACCAAGCTGTTTGCTTCATACTACTTTTACACACTACTGTTCCAAGACATTCTTTAGCCACTTCTAGTACTGTGTCCCTGTACCTTGTCCATTCCTTTTCCAATGACTGTAATTGACTACATTCAACTAACTGGTACCTTTCTGAGATCGCTGTTATGTACTTGTGCCTGATTTCCTTATCCTGAAGTTTCTCCACTCTTATCCTCCAACATATGGATCTGAACTCCTGCATTTTCGGCCTCACAATCCCAATTTCACTGCAGATTAAGTTATGATCAGTGTCATCAAAGAATGCCCTGAATACATGAGTCCCCCTCACAGCCTTCCTGAATTCCTGATTTGTTATTATATAGTCAATGACAGATCTGGTTCCCCTGCCTTCCCAAGTATACCCGTGAATATTCTTATATTTAAAAAAAGAGTTTGTGATTACTAAGCTCATACTGGCACAGAAATCCAAGAGTTGTTTCCCGTTCCTGTTGGCCTCCATATCCTCTCCAAATTTACCCATAACCTTTTCATACCTTTCTGTTCGATTTCCAATCCTGGCGTTAAAATCACCCATGAGCAGAACACTGTCCTTGTCCTTTACTCTAACAACTACATCACTGAGTGCCTCATAAAAACTATCCATCTTATCTTGATCTGTCCCTTCACAATGCGAATATACTGACCCAATCCTAACTTTCTTGCTAGACACTGTCAAATCCATCCACATCAGTCGTTCGTTTACATATCTTATTGCAACTACGCTGTCTCCCATAAGTCCAACCCCTCGTCCAAGTCGTGGGAGATGGGCAACGGCACAAAGTAGGGGACTGCCTATAGGGGCGATGTACAGCGGGGACTTCGTGTGCCCCAGGACCGCTACGGTAGCTGGGAAGGCCCTATGGGAACCCTGAAACGTAACGGCTAACGGGGCTCTGGTGAAGCTGCGATAGGCCTAGCACGCCAGTAGTGGATAAATCAACTGCTTTTAAAAAGGGAACATGCCTCGGATCACGGAACGGATTTAAAGGAAACCGACCAAGCAATGGAAAAGGATTACGAGATGGTTTACGACTGGGCACCTTAAACGTAAGGACTCTAACTGGGAAGTTAGAAGAAATTGTATAAATGATGGAAAGGAGGAAATTGGACATCTTGGGACTTGCTGAGACTAGGAGGAGAGGAGTTGGTGAAAAACCACTAAGTAAAGGATGTAAACTGTACTGGATAGGGAATGAGAGGGGAAGAAATGGAGTGGCAATAGTGGTCAGAGAGGGTCTGCAGGAGGAGGTGGAAGGTATCAATGATCGAATGATAAAAGCCAGAGTACGGGTGAAAGGAAAAAGCATTGAAATCATCCAAGCATATGCCCCACAGGTGGGGTGTACAAAAAAGGAGAAGGAGGAATTTGAAGATGACATGCAAAAGCAGCTAAATGGAGGAAATCAGATTATAATAGGGGACCTCAATGCACATGTTGGCACAGACAGGAAAGGATTCGAGGAGATAATGGGACCAGAGGGCTGGGGGAACCGAAATAGAGAAGGAAAATTGTTGCTGGAATTCTGCAAGAGGAATGGGCTGGCGATCGCAAATTCCTGGTACAAGAAGAGAAGTAGCCACAAAATAACTTGGTACAGTGGAGACTGGTCCCAAACTTCAGTAGTAGACTATGTACTAGTGGATAGGCAGATGATGAGCAGCCTCATAGATGTTAAGGTCATTCCATCTGAGGCCTTAGACAGTGACCATCGGCTATTGGTAGCCACCCTGAGAGAGAAAAAAGATAGGAGGGCAACAGATATACAAGAGAAAAGGTTGAAGATATGGATGCTGAAAGAGGACGAACGGAGGACCCAGTACCAGACACTGATCAGGAAGAAGCTGCCAAAGGAAGATCAGAGAACAGTGGAAGAAGAATGGGGAGATTTTAAGAGGGCTCTAGTTGAGGCAGCTGAGACTATGTGCGGAAGAACTAGCACAAAGAGGAGAAGTAAGGAAACCCCATGGTGGAACAACATATGTAAAGAGGCAGTACTTCGAAAGAACAAAGCCTTCAGAGAATGGTTCCAGACCTGAACAGAGGAAGCTAGGGTAAAATATAAGGAAAGCAAGAAAGCGGCACAGACCATAGTAAGGGCGGAGAAGAAGAAGTGGATGGAAAAATGGACAAGAATGTTAGAAGAGGACAGTGAAGGGAACAAAAAAGTACTTTACACCATGGTAAGAAATAAGAGGAACGACAGAAGCGAGTGCCTGAGGATTATGGATAATAATGGAAGAGTTGTGGAGGAAATGCATGAGCTCAAAAAGATTTGGAAGGAGTATTTTGAAGATCTGTTGAATGCCGCCAAGCGGGTAACTAACAGCGATGGAGAGCCTAAGGCAGCAGACGATTATAATAGTGGGGAAATTGATGATCTAACTTGGAATGAAGTGGAAGAAGCCATAAAGAGGATGAAAGGGGGCAAGGCACCAGGTTGGGACGAAGTAACAGTGGATATGATACGAGCAGCAGGAGAAGTAGGAACCCAGTGGCTATACAGAGTGCTGAGGGTGGTGTGGAAGGAGAACAGAATTCCTGAGGATTCGAAGAAAGGAATTATAGTCCCGATCTTCAAGAAAGGGGATAAAAGGAGATGTGAGAACTACAGAGGAATCACCCTGCTATGCCACTGTGGAACAATCTATGAAAAGATCCTGGAGAAGAGAATAAGAAGCAGTATTGAAAGTAGACTGCAAGAGGAGCAGTATGGTTTCAGACCGGGAAGATCAACAACGGACCTCATATTTGCGGTAAGGCAACTGCAGGAAAGGCACTATGAGTACAGGAAGGACTTAATCATGGCCTTTTTAGATATTGAGAAGGCGTATGACAGTATCTGTAGGGACAAGCTCTGGGATGTGCTGAACGCAAAAGGGATAGATGAAGAGATAACACGAAAAGTCAGAAAAATGTATGAGGGAAGTGAGAGTTGTGTGAAAGTGGGGAGGGAACATACTGCATGGTTCAAGCTGGAAAATGGGCTGCGACAGGGAAGTGCACTTTCGCCTTTATTGTTTATTATTGTTATGGATGAAATCCTACAGCAAGTATCGGATGAAATTGGAGATCATAAAATGAAAGCAGTTATGGGGAAATTGCGAGAAGGAGGCGCAAGAGCAGTTACATGTATGGGAGGCAACGGCAGCACAATATGGAATGCATTTCTCTGCAAAGAAAAGTGAAATAATTGTCACAACAAGGAAGAAGAATAGGCCAAATGTGGATATAACTTGTGGAGGGGAAAAACTACAAGTGGTAGAGAACTTCAAGTACCTGGGAAGCATGATTGAAAGTAAGGGGGGAAACGCAATGGAAATAAATGAAAGGTGCAGAAAAGCAGGGCAGTTCTACAAATGCATTAGGGGGCTTATTTGGAGCAAGGAGGTGCCACAGAAATCCAAGGGAATTATATACCGAACCTACTTTGTCCCCGTATTGGCATACGGAAGTGAGACATGGGTAATGCACAAAAGCGACAAAAGTAGAATACAGGCTAGTGAAATGAAGTTCCAGAGGAGCAGGTTGAGTGTAACAAGACGAGACAGATTGCAAAATGTGTATGTGAGGGAAAGACTAAAGGAGGAACCAGTACAGGACAGGATAGAAAAATCGAGACTGCAGTGGTATGGACACATAAGAGAATGGATGAGGGAAGAATTCCAAAGAGGATGTTTGATCTGCAACTGGAGGGGAAGAGGCCCAGAGGAAGACCAAGAGATAGGTGGGTGAAGGGAGTAAAGGAATGTGTGACGAGAAGAGGAGAGAACTGGACGAAGGTGGAAGAGGGGGATTGGTGGAAAGACAGAACACGATGGAGAGGCTTGTGTTCCCGACAGACCCAGCTAGTGGCTGGAAACTGTCCTAGATGATGATGATGATTGCAACTACGCTGGGTTTCATTTCTTTCCTGATGTAAAGCCCTATACCCCATTGTACTATTCCTGCTTTGACTCGTGACATGTAGACCTTGTATTCTCCCATTTCCTCTTCTTTCTCACCCCTTACCCGAATGTCACTAGCAGCTAAAACGTCCAGCCCCATCTTACTTGCAGCCTCTGTCAGCTCTACCTTCTTCCCAGAGTAGCCCCCATTGATATTAATAGCTCCCCATCTCATTACCATTTGTTTGCCAAGTCGTATCTGGGGCATTTTGCTCTGATTGTTGCCGGCATCATATTTAAAGTACCAGGGAAGCAGGTTGCTAGCCATACTTGCCCCGAGTCCCATTGGGTTTTACACCTAACGGTTGAGGGACTAACCGGTGGATTTGGTAGTCTTTGCCGTATGAGCACAAAGGTGACCACGACTCAGAATATGTCCGATATGCCCAGCCTTATTCCAAAGTAACTGGTTTCCCGACTGTCGGGATGTGTGTTCCATCAAAAACATTTATATTTCTTAACGTACTACACGAATATGTAATAAAAATTGGATTTACTATTTAAAAAAACGCAGTTGATATCCGTTTGACCTATGGCAGCGCCATCTAGCGGGCCAACCATAGCGCCATTTGGTTTCCTCCTTCAAGCTAGACGAGTTTCGTTCTTTGTAGCTTTTTCGTTTGACGCTTATTTCGTGAGGTATTTCGCCCGGTCAGGATCAATGGACCACCCTCTATATTGGGCACATTAAGATGATGGCTCGTGATTTGGCTAATTCATGCCAGTTCGATAATGTACGTAATAAGATACGAGTATTCTTCACAGCCTTTAATCTAAACATTACCGAGACCTTGTTATCTGCTAATTATTGTCACAATCCGTTCTATTACATACATTTCTCGATAATACTGTATAGTGAACAGCTCTTCGTTAGCGTACGGTACATGGGGGTACCTGATGAAGCTTTGGACAGTGAGCCTGTCTAACTGGCGAATTAAAAGAATAGTTGTTCAATTGTTTTTAAGCCACAGAACTTTCAAAACCTATATATTACTAAATTTATCTATCAGTATCTATATGTCAGCTGCAACTAACGTAGAGTGTACTTACATGAAGGAGACCTCAGAAGGATATTTGTCCCACATAAAATATTCTCGAGTACCCGTAACCCAATTTGTGATATCTGAAATTTTCTAGAATACTGTGTCGGTGATCGAATCTGGAACGAACCGTCGAACTGGAAGCAGCCCAGCCCAGCCTAGTTTCTAATATTTGGTGAGGGCTGTTTCCGCGCAGGATTTATTGCGCTCTCTTCTCCTATCCCACGATCCTCTCCACCCTCCGCCTCTTCCCATCTCACCCTTCCCATCCCCCTGACCCACTCAGCCCCGCCACCGTTCCTCGGTTTCCGATACTTCCGCCCCCGGAGGCTTCTCAAAGCGCTGTCTTGCGCTGCACGGTCCATCGAGCTATAAAGCGACATATTGCAGTCGCTGCGTCCTGACAACGGCAGAACCCAGTATTTTCCAGTGTCCTTTTAGTGCACACCTCTGCCGCTATGTGGTGTGCATGCCTGCAAAGCGTATCTTACGATTTGTCGCTTCTGGGAGCACCAGGACTTTTAAAGAGGCATCCGGATATTTAACGATGTTAATGAGCACAGACTCGCTACGAGAAGTACATCTCTCTGCCCAGTCGAGCATTTTCTTTAAGAAATCTTTTTAAGTAAGCTCCACAGAAAGAGCTCCGTGTCAATGGGACTCGAGATCGTGGGTCGTCATGATACGTTTCCTTGGTGGTGCACTGTCTTCTGACCACATAGTCCTACAGGTGACACAGTTGAAGTGAGTGCTACAAGCAGTCGTTCCAACCACGTAAGGGGTGCAGGAAGAATACTGAAATACGTCTGTGGCTGCCCGTATTAATCTTGCCTTCACGACCCCTTTTCTTCTCCACGAATTACTCCACTGCGCTCTCGTCATGTCAGAGTAACATTTTCATACAACGTCCTCAATCGTTTGTTGGATGTGTTCCAATCCCTATCTTCCCCCCCCCCCCCCCCCCCCACGCCTACCGTGAATCTTGGGCCTGGCCATTGGTGGAGTCGCTTACGTGCCTCATCGAAACAGATAGCCATAAAGCAGGTGCAGCCACATCGGAGGGCTATCTGTCGAAAGGCGAGACAAACGTGTGGCTCCTCAAGAGGAGCAGCATTCTTTTCAATAGTTTCAGGGGCGACTGTCTGGATAATTCACTGATATGACCCTGTAACATCAACTAAAATACCCTCGCTGCGCTGTTACTGCTAACAGCGAAAGCAAGGGGAAACTGCAGCTCTATAAGGTTGATTGGCGATGGCATCCTTTTGGATAAAAAATTACGGAAGTAAAATAGTACCAATTTCGGATATACGGGTGGGGACTGTCACGAAGATGTCGTCATCAGGAGTACCACAACTGGAGTTTACGGACGTGAGTGAGGAATGTTGGATCCTTTAATTCTGCAGGTAGATTAGAAAATTTAAAGAGGGAAATGGATAGGTTGAATTTTGATATAGTGAGAATTAGGAAGTATGGTGGCACGAGGAACAGGATTTACCGTCAGGTAACTACAGGGTTATAAATACAAAATCAAATAGATGTAACGCAAGAGTAGGTTTAAAAATGAACAAGAAAGTAACGACGTGAGCAAGCGATTATAAATAGCATAGTTAACACATTATTTGGAAAATCCGGAAATTTGTTGTAAGATCTTATGGTACCAAACTGCCTAGGTCATCGATCCCTAATCTAACTTAAACAACTTCCCTAATGACAACACACACACCCATAACCAAGGGAGGACTCGTTCTTCCGACGAGGGGAGCCACGCGAACGTTGACAAGACGCCCAACACTACTCGACTATCCCACGTGTCTAACAAATTATCGTAGCCAAGATAGCCACGAAGCCCACATCCACCATAGGAGCACAAGTTTATATACGAACTAGCACCACAGATTGCGAAGACATTGAACAAGTGTGTAATGAGATAAAAGAAATTATTCAGATAGTTAAGGGAGACGAGAAATGAATTGTGATTGGGGACTGGAACTCATCGTAGGAATGGTTGCAGGAAAAAGACAGGAATTCGAAGCAGATTTCAATAGGTGAAAGGTAGATACCGCCTACAGGAAAATGAAAGAGGCCTTTGGAGAAAAGATAAGCAGCTGTATGAATATCAACAGCTGAGATGGAAGACCAGTCCTAAGCAGAGAAGGGGAAACTGAAAGTTGGAAGATGTAGAGGGTCATTATAAGAAAGATGAACTTCAATGTAATATTACGAAAATGGGATAGGACATAGAGGAAGATGTGACGGCAAACATAATGCTGTCAGATGAATTTAAAGACCGAAGTCCAAACAGGGGGCAGAGTAGACCACATACTGCCAGAACTACCGATATCCTTGGGAGAGCTGGCCATGAGAAAACTCTTCCATCAGATGTGCAAGCTGTATAAGACGAGTTAAATACCCTTAGAATTCAAGAAGACTATACACTGGTCAGCCAGAACATTATGGCTACATTATGGCTACATTATGGCTACCGACCTACTACCGATATAAACCCAGCCAGGCGATAGCAGCGTCGCCTGGCGAGGAGTGACTGCTAGTCAAGACACACGCACGGTTCATGTAGCATCAGTGAGAACTCTATCCGTGTGTAGGTTGGGCAAGGTGTGCGATATCTCTTAGACTGACCGAGGGCAATTTGTGATGGTCCAGGGGCTCGGCACCAACATTTCCGGAACTTAGCGACTTGTCGAGTGTTCGAGGGGTGCTATGGTGAGTGTTTTCAACACGTGGCAAAATAAAGGTGCAACCACGTCCACACTTCGTAGGAATGGGCTGCCACACCTCTTTCCAGCTCTCGGACTTCGTAGGCTGGGCAGGCAGGTAAAATAGGACAGGTGGCGAACTGTGGTGGAACTAACATCAGACTTTTAAGCTGGGCAGAATACAAGTGTGTCTGATCAAACAGTGCACCGAACACTCCTAACGATGGGCCTCCAATATGTTAATACGACGACATCGACAGTTACAACTGAAATGGACACATCACCATCGGCACTGGTCGTTGGTGCAGTAGCAGAGCGTTGCTTGGCCTGCTGAATGCCGACTCCTACTTCATTTTGCCGATGGTAGGGCGCGAATCCGTCGTCTTCCAGCAGAACAACTTCTTGACATCCGTACTGCGGGACAGAGACAACTTGGTGGCGGTTCCGTTGTGCTATGGGATATCCGTGGGTCCAGTGGAGCTCGTGCAAGGCACCACGATGGGCAAGGAGTGTCGTACACTGGTTGGAAATCACGTAGGCTCCTCCATGGCGATCATGGTGGCAATGGAATTTTTCAACAATATAATGTGCCATGTCACAAGGTCAGGTGTGTGATGGAGTGGTTCCAGGAACACAGTGGCGAGTTCCAGTTGGTGTACTGGCACTCCAACTGGTCATATCTGAACCCGATTGAACACATCTTGGATGTGATTGAACGTGGTGAAAAAGCTCATTGCCCTCTCCCCGGAAATTAAGGTATTAGGTAACTTGTGTGTGCAAGTGTGGTGTCAGCTCCCTCCAGTGACCTACTAAAGTCTCATTGCTTCCGCCTCACAATGCTTCACCGCTGTTCTCCGTGCCAGAGTTGGACATACCGGCTATTAGGTATGGTGGTCATAATGTTCTGACTGATCACTGTAATAAATCCAGTTCCAAAGAAAAAAGATGCTGACAGTCGTGAATATCACCGGACTATCAGTCTAATAAGTAACGGATGCATGATACTAATGCGAATTCTTTACAGAAGAACAATGGAGAAACTGCTAGAAGCCAAGCTCGGGGAAATTCAGTGCGGATTCCGGAGAAATGTGAGAAAACTAGAGGTAATCCTGCCCCTACGACTTGTCTTAGGTGACAGGTTAAAGAAAGCCCAACCCACTTTTCATAGTATTTGTAGACTCAGAGACAGTTTTGACAATGTTGATTGGAGTACTCATTTGGAAATTCTGAAGGTATCAGGGGTAGAAAACAGCGAGCGAAAGGTATTTGCAACTTGTTCAGAAACCATATTCTAGTTACGAGAATCAAGGGGCACGAAAGGGAAGGAGTGGTGATATCCAGTGAGAGAGGTCACAGTTCTTAGTAATTGACGGAAAGTCATCGAGTTAAACAAAAGTGATGTCTGGCGTTATCTATGTAACCGACTCAGAAGACAATCCTAGCAGCCGACTGAGGTTGACTGCAGATGATGCAGTATAGTAAAGTTATCAGAAGATCACAACAAGTTGCAAAACGATTCAGAAAATATGTCTGCATGGTGCGTAAATTGGTAGTTGACACTAAATAACGTAAAGTGCGATGTCATCACGATGAGTGTTAAAAGGAGTCGATTAAACGATAAATCAACCAACTCTAAAGGCCGTAAATTCAACTAAATACCTAGGAATTAAAATTACGAACACTTAAATTTGAAAGAACGCATTTGAAATGTTGTGGGGAAGGCGACCCAAAGACTGCAATTTGCTAGCAGAACACTTAGAAGATGCTACAGATCTACTAAAGAAACTACCTACACTACACCTGTCCGTCCTCTTTTGGAGTACTGCTTACCAGATAGTATTAACGGAGTACGTCGAGAAAGTTCAAAGAAGAACAACGCGTACATTGACCAAGCAGTAAAGAAAACCAAAGAAAAATTTGGAGTAGGAATTAAAGTTCAGGGAGAAGAAATAAAATATTTCAGGTTTGCCTATGACATTGCTGTTCTGTCAGAGACAGCAAAGGACTTGGAAGAACAGTTGAAAGGAATGGACAACCTTGAAACGAGGATATAAGATTAACATCAACAAAAGCAGAACAAGTATAATGGAATGTAGTCGAATTTGTTAGATGCCTACTCGTTTATTCGTATCTACCACGGCCAAGTTTTTCTCACGTAGCACAGCTTGGAATGGGAGTCTTACTCCCAAAGAACATGCATCTAAAGACTGAAGATGCCTCCCGGTATGTGCCCTATTAACATCACTACACTTGCCATTAAAAATCTTCACAACAGTTAGTCCTAATAGATATGCACAGGATTCAAAAGAAGAGACTGTCTTCGTAGAACTAAAAGTTTTATTGTTTCTAGTAGAAGATACGATACGCGTTCTAAACGTTTCTACGCATGCATACTGACGTTCACTCTCATTTCGGATTGTTTTTATTTTTCTGAGGTAACCGTGGCTTCTACCGATCTTTGCTAACGACTCGCTTCTAATAGTGATTTCTCAGTACCGTCCACGAGCGCAGAAATATATAATAGTTTTTTTGAACTTCTCACGGTAGGCGGGCGTGCATCGTCGAACCACGTCTGACATGCCGACTTCTGACTACTCCTGACTACCTCTTGCCTTCAGCGCCACCCGTAACATCTGGCGCCAAACCGAGTTTCCCGATTACTGGGGTGGAGGGTGGGGGAGGGGGGGATGTTGGGCTTCCCCAGGTGGCAATGCCGTCACGCTAAGCCCCTACGTGTAAGGTACAGATATCGATACTTAAAGAGTAACTATACCTGTAACGTTACAAATTAAATCAGATTATGCTAAGGGAGTTAGATTAGCAAACGACACATTTAATGTAGAAGATGGGTTTTGTAATTTGGACAACAAGGTGGCTGATGATGGCCGAAATAGAGAGAATGTAATACGTAGACTGTCAATGACAAGAAAAGCGCTTCTGATCAAGAGAAATTTGCTACCATTGAAAATAGATTAAAGTGTTAGGAAGTCATATCTTAATGTATTTGTATGGAGTGTAGCCATGTATGAAAGTGAAACATGAACGACAAATTGTTTACACAAGACTGGAATGGAAGCTTTTGAAATGTGGCGCTGAAGATTAGTTGGGTAAATCACGTAATTAATGAGGAGGTACTGAACAGAACTGGGAGAAAAACGAATTTGTGGCACAGCCTGACTAAAAGAAGGGATGAGTTGGTAGGACACATTCTGAGACAAGGGATTCCCAATGCAGTACAGGAGAGAAGCGTGGGGGGAGAGGGGGGAGGGGGGTAAAAATCGTAGAGGCAGACCAAGATATGAATACATTTAGCCCATTCAGAATGATTTAGGTTGCAGTAGCTACTCGGAGATGAAGAGGCTTGCACAGGATAGAGTAGCACGGAGAGCTGGATCAAATTATTCTTCCGATTGAAGAGAGCACGTCACAGCTCCCTCACGGTCGCTATGGAAGGGATAGTTGGGATGACGAAGAATTTATCTAGATGCTCCTCTTAATTCTGGTTCTCTAAATGTTTTAAGTGGGCTATTCCGTTGGATGATTTTAGTCTATGTTCAACAGTCTACCAATTTATGGTTTTCATCATCTTCGTGGCGTTCTCTCCTGAGTCACACAAACCGGTGATCAATCGGCCCTCCTTCTTTGTAAACGTTCAGTATCCTCTGATCAATATGGTACGAATTTCACTCACTAAAATAGTATTCGGCTGGACGCCCAAGTGACTTGTTATCAGCATTCTTTGTATACTGACTGCATTTCCCCATTATCTCAGTAAACCAAAGCCTGCCACCTGTTACAAACGACTGACACTGTGCGACGTTTCATTTTGTATCCCTACGAACTGATAGTCAGGTGTTTTTTGAGACGACTGATTCGAAATGGGACTCACTGATGCTGTGGTCATCTTTTTTTTCGTTTTGTGACCGCACAATTTTACATGAATGAACAATTAAAACAAGATGCCAGCCTCCGAACTACTTTGACATCTTATCAAGGTCTGACTGGATATTATTGGAGGCGTTTTACAGATGTTGTTCATAGGTAACTGCATCATCTGCAAAAAGGCTGGGGCTACCATTAATGTTGTCTCTTACGTCATTAATATACTACATGAGCAACAACAGCGCCAACACACTTACCTGTGGCAAGCCTAAACTCTGTTCTGATGATGACTCTCCATCCAAGATAACGTACTGCTTCCTCCGTGCCAATAAATCCTCAGTCCAATCACAAATTTCGTTTGATAACCCGTCTAATCGTACTTTTGTTAATAATCGTTGGTTCTTACACAAAACGTTATCTTACAGGCTAGTTCATTCCGAATCCATACAACTCATACGAGAAGCATTAACTGAAATACTTTATGGAATCTATATTAATGTATATACAAGGGAGAAGTTATTAGCAAAAATGTCGATTAGTTATTTATCGATTTATTTAAGATTTTTAGACAATACTGTAATAAACATTTGGACGGGCACAGGCTCTACATAAAAAAAACAGCCGTGTACAGGTTTCTATTAAAACCTAATGGGAAAATTGAAATCATTTGTTGTGCTGCGCCATGAAACCGTACGGTTTCTTTACTTTCTTGCACTCCGTTTTCAACTATTAAAGTAGGGCATTTAAACCATAAGACAAATTGTGCCTCCATGTATATTCTTTCTCCGTACAACGAATTTCAAATGAAAACTGTATACAGAACAGTTTTGTTTTGGTTTCTTCCTCGCTGTTACTTTTAACAACTAACCTGTATAACCTACGTCTGATACATCAATGAGTCTCACGCTTTCAAATTTATACTGTGCGAAATGATGTTACTGAAGCTACTGTTTTCACAGACCCAACATCAGAAGACGTCATATACCAACGATCGTAACTAAATCATCCATTGGATTCAAGCAACTTCAGTTCCCAATGAAGATTTCGTTTGCTACAATAGAAAAAAGGCACAAAACTGGTAGTTAAAAAACCTGTTCATACTCATACAACCTAAAAAAAATTATATTCCGAAATTTTCTAATATTATAAACAAAAGAAATTTTTAAAAACCCTGAAAAATAAAAACGAGAACTAAGGAGTCTTTTTCATTCATATTACGTATGATTTATTGTATTTTCTGGTTCCAAACCCTACAAAGCGGACAAATCGCACGGGGAACCGTAATTTGCATCCTTACTCAATTCCCAGGAAAACCCCAGATTAGGATGTGTAACCAATTCCCATGCGTATTTAGAAACTGCAGCAATTTGCTGGGTTTACTTCGGTATAAAAAAATAGTGGTAAAATACTGTCCAAAGGGTCTCTGGTTTGAACCTCAGGATTTTAATCTGACGTTCACCGTTGATAATAACTGTTAATGTGAAAAATGCTGACAAAGCAAACTTCCCATCGCATCTCCCTCAAAGCTCCCCTCAGAGTTAGTCGTAAGATGGCCCATTCGATAGCTCTTCAAAAACTGAACATAGATCAAGCATGAAAACGGGAAGACAGTATACCAAGCTGTTGAAAAAAGAAGCAAAGAAGGTCGTATGGTCAAGGTGTTGGACTGCGAAAGCGGAGAACAGGGTTAGAATCTCCCTCATGCTCCATACTTCTTTCCTAAAATTATGAACTGTCTTTCCGGTTATTGACGTGTCTCTTCGCTGTATTGACATTTCTGTCTGGGATCGTGGTCTAACGTCCGTTTGCAACAGCGACGTGTTAGGAAGGGCCTCCAGGCGTACGTACCTCATATTTGTACACACAAGTACCGCATGTTATGCCTCTTGCGTTCCGTTTTAGAAGTTGACTCTTCAAATTCTTCGTTGTTACATCGTTAACACCCGGATATTTGTTCTTTTCATTTCTGCGAGAGGTCTATGAAGCGTCTCGCCCGCTCTCACTATTCATCACATTTACTTGCGACGGTAATATATTCGTACCGCATGCTCATTATTCTATAACCAATGTATAAGATAATAATTGCCAAGACAGCAGAAGGAGAACAGATATGTCAATAACCGGACGGACAGTTTATAAATTAATAAAAGCAATTGGGCACGAAGGAATTTTGGAAAGGGGCCTCCCGCTTTGTAGTCCAACACCGTGATCACGAAATCACGGTCCCTTTGTTTCCAGAACTCGTTCGATTTTGCACATCGTGAGCTTGGACCATTCACTGTTACTATTTTGCTTCTTTTTCACAGTTCAGTATATCTTCTTCTTGTTTTCATGCTTGATCTGTGTTCAGTTTTTGACGAGCTATACACTGCACCGTTTTATCATTAAAACTTAGGGGAGGAGGTGGTTGCGATGGGGAATTTACCATGTGATATGCACTGTCATTCGGAGTCCACGTTAACATTATTTCTCCGCTGTATCTGGATGGGTAACTCAGTTCAAAGATCGGAAGAAGGTAATGTCATACCACCTCCAAGAGGATCGCGCCTCTTAAAGTACTGCGAGCAGACGAACAGGGTGATTACAGAAACATCTCTACCCGTATTTTACCCCAAAACTATGTGTCCACTGATGGAAACATTAAGTTATTTTTCGATTTGTTTTAGCTTTGTAAGCTTATATCCCCAATGCGTCACTTTGTAATATACCAACGTAATCTGACCAAGACCATAATTAGCCTAAATTTGGAGAAAAATTGACGTATACTGTCAAAGCACCTGAAGATGAGACTCCATGGCTCGAAATGCATCGTGCGTTGAAACGAAATCACACTCGTGACTAAAGACCGTTGTTCTTTATTTTACGAAAGTAATAGGTCACGGAATAAACATCGAAAACAATGGGTAAAATTATGCAACAGTGGGATTAATAACACCTTTTCCTTTTTGTGAAAAATGGTGAAATTACATAATGTGTTACTTAATTTTTGAGTGTTTATTGTAAATGTAATAATAAAATGCTTGCCTTAAAATATATAAGCCGTTCCTGGTCTTCAGTACTTCGAAACACATCTATTCCACTGCAGGCTCTTAGCTTTCCATATTTTGGGAGGACGTACCAGAAAAATATGTCCGGTAAACACGGCCTCTAAAATGCAGACCCTAAGAACTACGAGCACTTAAGTAAGTGCTTTGAAACTGCGAAACACGTCTCTCCTACTGAAAACTGTTCACTTTCCGTATTTTGGGAGGAAATAGTGTAGAAGAGAACAAGAAGAAAACATTGGCTCTAAAATCCATATCTCAAGAGCTATGAACATTTGTTGAGTAGAAGAGCTGTGTTTCGCAGTACCGAAGATGCACACGTGCTCATGGCTCTCGTACTGAACCAATCTCGGTGCGCAGAGTCCTTAAGTCAGGTGAGCCCTGTTGATGTGAATAATTTCCGTAATCAGCTTATGTATACCAAAATGTCTTTCTTTTTTGGTTTGTTACATGTATTCGAGGAAGTTCCCGACAAGGTGTTTCAGCGGTGCTCCCCCCCGAATTCATCTGATAGAGCCGATGGTTGTTATAGGAGAGAACATCGCTCCATCACTGTTAAAATTCTAGGAATTTATTGTTAAGGAATTGACTCATAAAAATTGTTGTAAAATGTAAGGTCTTCTAGTTCAACTTCAGAATTGTACAGATGTTACCACTCAGTTCATCGTTAAAATTCGGATCTCATCGATGTCTTTAGTTGACTAACGTAGTTAATTATTTTTCTGAACATTAAATCTCTGAAGTGTCAGTAATAACTTGAGATTAAAAGCCAATATTGAGATGTATCGTGGAACAGAGGCCTCCTGAAATTGCTGAAGACATTTCTCATAATCAAACTGTGTTTTCTGAAGGGTATCGTATCAATCAGTTCACGAAGTTGAAGCAGATTGAATTTTTTCATGATTTTGATCCGGGTACAGTTTTGAGGGAAAATGCTTTAATAATAGTAATTTCATTGATTTCAGAAAGGCAAAAAGTTGTATCAGAATTTTTCAAAGGGGTTTCTGATGAATAACTGGAGAGCTTAATTATCAAATAATGCTTGAGCTAAATTCTTGCCTACTTTGTGACGAATTATCGATCTCTTATAAGCTACATACAAGAACTTTTTCGTTCGTTTCGCATAATTTTAATTATTTGCAACAAATCAGAAGGGACTTTCATAACTAATTATAGGCATAAACCTATGTTTAATTAAGTTACAGTACTAAATATTTACGGTAAACTGTGTTTCAACATTGGGAGTTAATCGTTACGCTGCAGCGAAGTTAAACTATATCGCTGATAGCCAGAATTCTGATAACTCGAAGCTTTAGCCAGAATTTTGCTAACTTGGCGCTGCATTATTTCACGTAACATAATACAGCTAGAGACTGACGGTGCGCAATATAAGCCACAACTTAAATCTCCCCTTCTCTCTATGTCAGAAAAACGATGCTGCGAAGTTTATTCAACTCAACTGCCAGTTACATTTATCCCCAAACAACGATAAAAGCTTCTAGTGAGGCTTTGTCCCGTTCGGATACACAAGGTCAAGACTGTATGCAGATGAGTATATTACGAGAGAAGACAGCTTCTTAACGTTGCAATTCAGCATATAACACGGCGGGATACCTCACTCCTAAGGAAAGCATTTTACAGGCCATGTTTTCAGGACGTTTCTTCTTTCGATGGTTACTATCACTTCTCAAAACACTCAACACTTTTTTAACGCACCGTATACATGGTAGAACCTACCTCTTCATCCTAGGTCACTAACGCGTGCTTGTGTGGTGGTGGTCGAGTCAGAGGTAAGCCAGTTTGAATCCTGGTGGTGGTTGAAATTTTCACTCACGATAGTACCCAGTGCCTGCAGTTTGCTCTTTCGCAGCAACAGTGCTGCTGCTGCGCCTGATAGGAGGCCATCCCGAACTGAAGAGTGACAATAGAGTCGCCGGTCTGCAAGCGCCTAGGGCGTCGTCACGGGTTCTGGCTGTTTAGGTACATTTTTAACATTCTCAATTGAAATGGGCGCATGCCACCTAGGGTTTTGCCGAACTTCAGGGTCTTACAGGGACCCTTTTGCCGTTTCATTTACGCATGTGTCAATGTCCCACCTGCCTGTGATCACGCCACAGGAAGATACAAATTAGGAGCCCTGAAAAGGCGTAATCACTCTTAGCTGCTCCGGATCACGTTCAAATTTCGTCGAATAGTGTTGAACGATTATTGGTGGTTCTAACCTGTACATGAAAGCAAAACTTTCGGTCCCGCTGCGCTCCAAACATGAACGACTACGTTCGATGGGTAATGCAGCCACATAATTGCTTGGAGAAGAGCTGAAGCGCTCAAGGTTGTCTTCAGCGTTAGACGTTGTGAAGTACGTCTTCCTGTTGCTCCTAGCATTGCAAACTTCCGTTTTCAACCGCGAAATGCAAGGAATCAACGCCCAAGGGGAAGAGGTGGTTACACTGACGCTCTTGCCACCCCATGTGCCCTTTTCGTGTCGACTCAGAGCGGTGGTATGTCCGAATGTCTTACTCGACACAGGTGTCACAAGAAATGGTGAAATGTGGGTAAGAGAAGGTGTGAGGGCCTTCCGATCGTGTGACACTTCCTAAAAGCCAAGTCGGTTTCTATCCTACGGTTGATTATCCACATTAGTACGAAAGGACCATGAGGATAAAATATTTTTTATGTTATTGATCAGTGTTAATTATTTATTTTCTGACAGAATAATGTGTAGAATCTTCCTCAGTCGCATTGGGCAGAATTTTGGTGACACTATGTACCACTGTCGCATCATTAACACACCTTACATGTCATTTAAACTTCTGTGCTGCGGCCTTTTTTTTTGGCAAGTGTTGTCACCTCGCTCTTCAAAGCGCCGCTGCGCCAGAAGGTGACACTGCAGCAAGCCAATCTTTTGCACAACTGCAGAGAATCGTTGTAGGCACCTTTGAGCCAAATTTCAAACTTAGCAATCAATGGGGAACAATTACAGGTTTCGAATAAGTGGAATAAGTGACCAATTAATTTTGTTGCGCAATTTATATTATTCATGGTAGGTCTGCGTAATCGAAAAACCCACTTAACACTCCACATTTCCTGATCGAAAGCTCGGCTCTTTCCTCTTAGTCTTCTGAGGTACATGTTTTCTGGATCTACGTGCTATTACGCTAATCTACTGGGTACGCGCTCCTAATCACACAGCTGCCTGAGCCACTAGCGCAGGCTCCTGGTCGGTGGCGATGAGATCCCCTTAGCGCTCTGCAGCCCGCAACACCGCTGTGTGACGCGGACAGTAGACCGGGATTGGGTGGGAGCTGAGCGCCTCTGCAGTGGCGTCCGGGGCCGGCAGATTACCTCCGCCACCGCCGCCTCCATGTGACGCACTCGGGGCGGCTCTGCGGAACACTTCGCCGGCTCTGCGGCCACTTTGCGCTAATCGCTGCTGCCGCTAACTGGGGTCCTAACCCCGGTACCGGTCTGTGCCATTACCCGCGACACCGCAAGCCTAATGCCGCAGTCGGTCCATTGTGCTTCATATTACTCCATGTGCGATGCACCATTCCAGCTACTCACATGACTTCAGCGCGTTTAAATTGGCACAGTAAGACTTTGTGCGTGGTCCACATCACGATCCCTAGACAAAGCTAACCTAAGTTACACCTACAGGGGGACAATTATTGACATGAGAGAAAAAAAATAAAAACGTAAATTAGTCACAAACTTCGGAGTGCACATACTTTATTCAACATGTAAACTTAGCTACATATACAGCTACGTGATTACTCTACTACTCACAATAAAGTGCCTGGCAGAGGGTTCAATGTACGGCCTTCAACGAGTCTCTCTACTTTTCCATAGCGAACGCCACATGGGTAAAATGAGCAATTACATTTTTGTGTGTGAACCCTGATTTCTCTTGTATTATAGTGATGATCATTTCTCCCTATGTAGGTGGGTGCCAACAGAATGTTTTCGCAATCGGAGGAGAAAATTGGTGATTGAAATTTCGTGATTGCCACTCCAAATAACGTATCATGTCTGTGGCACTACCTCCCATATTTTGCGATAATACAAAACGAGATGCCATTCTTTGAACTTTTTCGATGACATCCGTCAGTCCCACCTGATGCGGATCCCACACAGCACAGAAATATTCCAGAATAGGGTGGACAAGCGTGGTGAAAGCAGTGTCTTTAGTAGACCTTCTAATAGTTCTGCCTATGAATCGCAATTTTAGGTTTGCCCTAACCACAACATTACTTATACTACAGATATTCGGGTTTAGGTTATGACGTGTTTTATATGCCCGCCATCATTTTCAATCGTGTGTATGACCCGCTGAAGTGTCGGATCATCGATGCTGTCGATGACCTGCTGAATGGCTGTTTTGAGCTCAGCAATCGTTTTGGAGTTATTGCTCTACACCTTGTCTTTAACATAACCCGAGAAAAAGGAGTGGCATGTGTCCAGATACAGAGAATATGGCGGCCAATCGAGGCCCAGGCCATTGGCCTCTGGGTATCACAGAGACAGAATGCGTTCAAATGGTTCAAATGGCTCTGAGCACTATGGGACTTAACATCTGGGGTCATCAGTCCCCTAGAACTTAGAACTACTTACACCTAACTAACCTAAGGACATCACACACATTCATGCCCGAGGCAGGATTGGAATCTGCGACCGTAGCAGTCGCGCGGTTCCGGACTGAAGCGCCTAGAACCACTCGGCCACCGCGGCCGGCCAGAATACCTTCCCCAGACTGCTCCTCCAGAACATCACACACTCTCCGCTACTCATGGGGTCGAGCTCCGTCTTGTATGCACAACACGTTGTCGAAATCAGGATCACTTTGGATAATGGGGATGAAATCATCTTCGAAAACATTCATGGACCGTTCAGTAGTCACCGTGCCACCAAGGAATATCGCGCCTATTAGTCCGTGACGACAACGCACATCACGCAGTCACCCATTGCGAGTGATGAGTCTTCTCGATCGCAAAATGCGGTCTCTCAGTCCCCCACAGGCACCAATTTCGGTTATTGACGAACCCATCCAGATGAAAGTGGGCTTCGTCGCTAAACCAAATGCGCATGCGCATGCTAATTCCCGCTAAGTTTGAATGTCTTAAGGCAAACTATTCAGAAGTTTCGACGATTTTATTTTATGCAGTTCAGTAATTGTCACCCTGTATATCTTTATCAATATTCTGCAAGTCAACTTATGGTGTTAGACAGAGGGTATCTAATATACTACTATCATTGTCTTCCTTTCTTCTCCCAGACGAGAATCTACTTCAATACTCCTGAAGCCAACTTAAGGTGTGTGGCAGAAGAATATTTAGTATACGACTGTCGATCTCTTCCTTTCCTTCCCCAGTCTAGAATATTGTGCGACAAGAACGATGGATTGTTGACGAGCCTCCGTCTGTGATTCAGTCTCTCTGATGTAACTTCCATGGTCCAATTGCTGGACATACGTTGGAGGAAGAAATATATTGGTTCATTTTTCTTTTTGACGTATGTTTTTGGTTATGACTATAAACCACACCATGATGCTCAACATCTCTCTTTTGGCGTCTGCCACTGGAGTTAGATGAGCATCTTTGTAAAACTTTTGTTGTTACTAAATCACTGTTTAACGAAACGCGCAGCTCTTCTTTGGAACTACCTTATTTCCCCCGTCAAACTTAGTAGAAAGTGGGTATTTTGAGGGAAAAATAATGACCACTCTATTTGGGAACCCAGCGGCAGCAATCAGAGCTCGGGTGGTGGCGGCAGAGCAGCAACAACAAAAATATATCGATAAAATTGTAAAATTTGAATAAAAATAAAAATTCTAGGTCATGATATTCACTAACATTGTTTTTAAGTATCTTCATCCCCTTGTATTTCCCTCTTCAGTAAACTGAATATCCTAACTAGTAATTAAATTTTAAGTTTTATTTGGCAATTTAAATTTAAATTCGCTATTAAAGTCGATAAGATTTTTTTCTCCCTGTCTAGTATTAACACATTCTCATCTGATAATGTCACACAAAACATTTAATTCTAACTCACTAATTTTTAAACGAATTAAAACTGCTTACATTTTTTAGTTTTTTAGTACAAGCTCCAGTTCTATTGACAAAATTTTTATTACTAAAATACAAATTTTAGTTGCAAAACGTAGTTTTTTCTGCACAATTCCTGTCTTGTGTGGAGCAACCCTTGGGGACACTACCGGGATTTTTGTAAGAAAATTGTCCAGTATTTGATCAGGATTCAAACCACGAAATGTCCCTAGGAAAAATTTCATCATAGGAATTATACTCACTGTACACACTGAGATAACCGCACAGGGCTTTGTAAGTTACTTTAATTTTATATGTCAAGCAGCGCAAGTGGGGCATATTGGAAGTTGTGGTCCTGATATCTAGAGGCTGTGAGCTGCACAATCAGTCAGCCTAGAGGCCCAGCCGCTGTCTGTCAGCATCCAAATAGATAGATTTCCGTTTTTATTTCTCAGCCAAATATTAAATGATTTTAAGAATTCAAGAAGCAACTTTAATCTAGGTAAAAACGGCAATCCAGAGATATCACCTTCTATTTGACATAACAATTCTGTCTTCTGCCTTTCTTTGCGAAGGAAATGTAATTTTTTATTCATGTTATATAATTAAAAATTTTCACACAAAATTCTTTGCTGAGCATCATTTGTTAAATTATTTTTACCATACATAATTATACAAGCAATGGTTTCATTCAGAATTTTGTAACTGAGTGTGGCATAAAGCTTCATTGTCTTCTCGGTGTGGCTAATACATTCATTCTTCTTGGTATATTTGACACAAATGAGATGATTTGTTATGAAATTGTATCGTTTTACATTAATGTTATCATTTAATTGTTTAATTCGCTTAAAATCTCTGAAAGGATATTATGCCTTCATATATTTGTTTGGTGGGTGTACATTCCACATTTCTGAAGGAAAAACTTCATTTCTTCAATTATTTGTTTAGATATTCTACAGTTTGGTATGATCAAATAGGGAAGAGTCAATTCTCTGATTATCTATTAGTCTGAAACATAACAAAAATTAAACAAAGCATTTTGAATTCAGCACGATTATTGTAATTCATATCCAATAAAAAATTTCTCATTCCATTCAATCCAGCAATCTTTATGGTTTATGGTTCAGGGAAGGATATGGGATTCTTCAAATTTCTTAGACTTCCTTGCTCCAGCTTGAGTGAATAATGTGGTTCATTTCTAACCACAAAAACATGTATTTCCACTGATTTGACAACAATTTTACCTACCTTTTTGAAGTGTGGTCATGTCTTCAAAGCAGCTTGATTGCGAGCAGTACATCGAAGAATAGAATCATTTACACTAGAACTCCAATTGAAAATTACAGTGATATCACCTTCCCAGATGACTTCTTCATAACCTTTAAAGAACCCACCAAGCAAGTCTGTGGAAAAAGTATTTCATTTTCCTTAAATTTTATCTTTCCATAATTGAGGATATGACCTTCAATCGGTAACTCATTGACTAGGGATAAAATTAACTGCATAAGGACAGTTAAAGAAATACGCAAATGTTCCATTCTAAACAAAATATTGTTTACTTTCTTTATGCTGATGACCCCAAACAGCCTTGCCACATAATTTCGATTCTTTTTTTATCAGATTTTCCATGATGCCTTTGTGTAATCTATACCATAAATTCCAATTATATTGAAACTCATGTATAGGTGAGCATGATGAGGATGAACACAGCCATCTGCAACAGTTACATAAATCTCTGTGTCCTTGTCCAGATATACGTTATTTTTAGTCTTCTCATTCACAGAAAATGAGTAAAACTAATAGTGCTGAATCTAATTTATTTATAAAGTATGAAGATTTATTGATTAATTTACACAATTACATTTACAGTAGCACAATTAAAGTCAATCAGATTAACTATTCCATCAATTACATTTATTTTCAAGTCCTGAATTTTATTGTCAACTGGAATATGTAATGGATAACGTAGTTTATAAGTCACAGATCCACAAAATTGTGCATTATGCTTGAATGCAGCAATAATATTAGTTTCATAATGAGAGTGATCAGTATGCTTAACAAACATTCCATCACCAAAATTAAAATTTAGATTGGGTGATTCAAATTGAGTAATTTTAGGGACGTCGTTAACAACAGCCTTTTCATAAGCAAGAAAAGCTTGCCCACTAAATCCAGGTACACTTCAGATACTATCACTTACAACCATATAGTTTAATATCGCTTCCAAAAACAACTATCTTTAACATTTCATTGCCTTAATGTGAATATTTGGATCTTTTGAATGAATACCTTTTACTATGATTTAGCAAGTACATTGAATAACAAGAATTTCTATTGTTTGACTACCATAAAACAATTTAATAATTTTGTCATAACATTTGGAGACTAAAATTTTGTAAAAAAGATACTGGTGCAACATTACCTTAGCTATCTAGTACAGATACCATTAATTTTTCCTTAAAAACAGATGACTTACTTATCAGTTAAGTGATTTAGTATCAGTAAGGTTTCATTTAATAAAAATGTAAACTGATTGGTGGCCAAAAATAAGATTTGCAGTGAATAAATCAGAAATCAAACGTGGTAAGCTTTTACCAAATTCTATTTGATGTCCAGTAGAGGTCCAAGCATATGTTGCAAAACAATGTTAATCATCGATAGTGATATTTTAGTTATAGGATGGTTATATTGGAAGAAACTCAAACTTTTATATGTTTACTCTAAAACTCTCTATCAATCAAAGTATCAACAATTCATATAAATAATCAATAAAAGTTGAATATCAAAATAATGAGAAATCTTCTAAATTTATTGAAAATAATAATGAAATCATACCTCTGGATCAACATCAAGGTAACTCACTTGTATTATTCAATGGAGAGAAGGAAACGTAGTAGGTGAATATGAATTGGGGCTAAGAAATGAAAGAGGAAGCCGAGTGACAGAATTTTGCACAGAGCACAACTTAATCATAGCTTAGACTTGGTTCAAGAATCATGATAGAAGGTTGTATACATGGAAGAACCCTGGAGATACAAAAAGATATCAGATAGATTATATAATGGTAAGACAGAGATTTAGGAACCAGGTTTTAAATTGTAAGACATTTCCAGGGGCAGATGTGGACTCTGATCACAATCTATTGGTTACGAACTGTAGATTAAATCTGGAGAAACTGCAAAAAGGTGGGAATATAAGGAGATGGGACCTGGATAAACTGAAAGAACCAGAGGTTGTACAGAGTTTCAGGGAGAGCACAAGGGAACAATTGACAGGAATGGGTGAAAGAAATACAGTAGAAGTAGAACGGGTAGCTTTGAGAGATGAAGTAGTAAAGGCAGCAGAGGACCTAGTAGGTAAAAGAACGAGGGCTAGTAGAAATCCTTGGGTAACAGAAGAAATATTGAATTTAATTGATGAAAGGAGAAAATATAAAAATGCAGTAAATGAAGCGGGCAAAAAGGAATACAAAAGTCTCAAAAACGAGATCGACAGGAAGTGCAAAATCGCTAAGCAGGGATGGCTAGAGGACAAATGTAAGGATGTAGAGAGTTATCTCAGTAGGGGTAAGACAGAGGAAAATTAAAGAGACCTTTGGAGAAAAGAAAACCACTTGCACGAGTATCAAGAGCTCAGACGGAAACCCAGTTCTAAGGAAAGAAGGGAAAGCAGAAAGGTGGAGGGAGTTTATTGAGGGCCTAGAAATGGAAGGAGATGTAGATGAAGAGGAAATGGGAGATACGATACTGTGTGAAGAGTTTGACAGAGCGCTGAAAGACCCGAGTGGAAACAAGGCTCTGGGAGTAGACAACATTCCATTAGAACCACTGACGGCCTTGGGAGAGCCAGTCCTGACAAAACTCTACCATCTGGTGAGCAAGATGTATGAGACAGGCGAAATACCCTCAGATTTCAAGAAGAATATAATAATTCCGATCAGAAAGAAAGCAGGTGTTGACAGATGTGAAAATTACCGAACAATCAGTTTAATAAGTCACGGATGAAAAATACTAACGCGTATTCTTTATAGGCGAATGGAAAAACTGGTAGAAGCTGACCTCGAGGGAGATCGGTTTGGATCCTGCAGAAACGTTGGAACACGTGAGGCAATACTGACCCTACGACTTATGTTAGAAGCTAGATTAAGGAAAGGCAAACCCACGTTTCCAGCATTTGTAGACTTAGATAAAGCTTTAGAGAATGTTGACTGAAACACTCTCTTTCAAATTCTGAAGGTGGCAGGGGTAAAATACAGGGAGCGAAAGGCTATTTACAATTTGTACAGAAACCAGATGGCAGTTATAAGAGTCGAGGGGCACGAAAGGGAAGCAGTGGTTGGGAAGGGAGTGATACTGGGTTGTAGCTTATCCCATATGTTATTCAATCTGTATATTGAGCAAGCAGTGAAGGAAACAAAAGAAAAATTCGGAGTAGGTATTAAAATCCATGGAAACTCTGAGGTTCGCCGATGACGCTGTAATTCTGTCAGAGACAGCAAAGGACTTGGAAGAGCAGTTGAACGGAACGGACAGTGTCATGAAACGAGGATAATGGAATGTAGTCGAATTAAGTCAGGTGATGCTGAGGGAATTAGATTAGGGAATCAGACACTTAAAAGTAGTAAAGGAGTTTTGCTATTTGGGGAGCAAAATAACTGATGATGGTCGAAGTAGAGAGGATATAAAATGTAGACTGGCAATGGCAAGAAAAGCGTTTCTGAAGAAGAGAAATTTGTTAACATCAAGTATTGATTTAAGTGTCAGGAAGTCGTTTCTGAAAGTATTTGTATGGAGTGCAGCTATGTATGGAAGTGAATCATGGTCGAAAACTAGTTTGGACAAGAAGAGAATAGAAGCTTTCGAAATGTGGTGCTACAGAAGAATGCTTAAGATTAGATGGGTAGATCATATAACTGATGAGGAGGTACTGAATAAGATTGGGGAGAAGAGAAGTTTGTGGCACAACTTAACTAGAAGAAGGAAGCGTTTGGTAGGACATATTCTGAGGCATCAAGGGATCAGCCATTTAGTGTTGGAGGGCAGCGTGAAGGGTTAAAATCGGATAGGGAGTCAAAGAGATGAATACACTAAACAGATTCAGAAGGATGTAGGTTTCAGTAGATACTGAGAGATGAAGAAGCTTGCGCAGAATAGAGTAGCATGGAGAGCTGCATCAAACCAGTCCCAGGACTGAAGACCACAACAACAACAACAATTATTCAATGTGTTCACTCTCAAAAATCAGTATGTTTATAGAGAATATTTTACTAGAGGCAGACATATAGGAATAGAATGTGTTTATTTAACTCAGATACATTTATAAGTACCAGAAAAATCAGTGAGAGGCAACCCAAGTTTTTAAAAATATGTATAGGCTACACAATATAAATTATTTTGAATATATTATCATGAATTTGTTGGTGATGATTTAAAGTTGGATGAGTTTGAAGAAAAATGCAGCAAGTGTTGGAATGATTAGTTTGGGTTTTTTACAATAGATATGACTAGAAACCTCAGTGAAAGTAAATACAAATGACAAGTATCATCACATATGGAAAAATTATTTGTTAATATTTTTCTATCATTAATGTTTGCAAAATACAACTGCCCAAAAGGACTTAGTATGCAGAGCACATACAACATAGAAGTTTTTAAAAAACTAGATGAAATAGAAATCTAAAGGAAGAATTGAAAGAAGACTTTGAAAAACAAAGAAATTACCGAGAAGAGAATATTAAAAACAAAGAAATAACCAAGAAGAGAATATGAAAAACATAAAAAATGAAGACAGCATGTTATGTTGCAATCAGGCAGGTAAAACAAGAAATGGGAGCATTTGGTGACAATGTTAGGAAAGGAAGAAAATAGTGAAATTAAAAACTTAATGGTTCCTAATAACACAAAGCAGAAGCTAAAGATAAAACCATAAAAAATAAATATAAGTGAAAGATTGTTGGAATATAGTGTTCTTGGATTGAGACATGTTGGTTGGTTCTTTGCCAGTTCGATACAGTGGAGATAAGTTGACTATTGGAGAAAAAACGTATGATCCCTCAGATGGACTGATCATCTTTTAAATAACAAACAATATACTACAGATGAGATTGGTACAAAATCTGCCAGTACTGATTTATCAGATAATGCAGGCATTTAGTGCCATACGAGAGCACCACATTCAAATAAGAATCCTAATTAAATAAAATAATATAACGGTATTAAGTACAATAATTTGATAAAAGAAGTTGTGGTTTATTTTGCGACATTAATGGACAAGAATTACTAGAAAATAAAAATTTTCATAATGAAAATATTGACATAACACAGATGTCAGCAATTAAATTTAGTGACTTCATTATCGACAATTAAAAAGGAATTTCTCCCTTCATAAGGTTTTTGGATACTCTGCCATATATATTTAGAAATCTCAAGAATGTGGAAAAGAATTAGTAACTCGGCTTTAAATAATTTGCCAATAGCAGTGATGCATCTACCAGGACTTAGATTTTGTCAAGCATTCACTATGGTAGATGGAAGCTTAGCTAGAGGAGATTAACGAATTCAACACTAGATGAAACTTGCAAAGAACATCATATTGCATACAGAGATTATAAATGTTTAGATTCTAGACTTCAAGCTGACATAGAGCTTCAGTTAGCTGCAGAAGGCAAAATATATGACAAAGATGCATCACTTAGTGACAGATTAGTTAGAGGAATACTGTAAAGAAAACGAAAATTGGGAATGGGATGGGATGTTGATGCAAATGGATTGTGATTGTGAAATGTTCACTCTCATAAATTTTTATGTATATAAATAAATAATTCCGGTATTCATTACAAATGTTACCTAGTGGTAAGACTAAACACAAAGCTATTAAAATTAAATTTATAATCAACAGTTACATAGTAGTGATAATTTGTCAACTGATTCTCATAAAAGAAAGAGACATAAAAGAATCGGCAGATATTTGCTCATAACATTAAGTGTAATTGTGAAAAAAATTATTGAATGTCTATCAAAAAGGAAAGAAGGCTCTGGACTAACTCAACTAAAAGGAGGATCTCTCCCTTTATTAACAACAGCAATACCATATTTAGTTACTATTGGTTCATTAGCTGGCAGAGCAGCTACTGTTGAATATGCAGTTATAAATAAAAGGAAAGGTGGCAAAGAATTGGAAGAACATAAATGTTGTAGTGAAGCAATGGAGAAGAAAGGAAGTGAAGTGAAAAAGTTAAAAGAAATTACACAATTTACTTAAAAATATAATAAGACTTTATCAAGTTTTCATCTAGAAAAATTAGCTAAACAACTAAATATCAAACGTTTTCTTGATATTTCTGTGATTGAGGAATTACCTAAAACCCAAATAGTTTTAATCCAGAATAGATAATTTAGATATTTCTGGTAATGTTGCCACATATCGCATATGCTATTATCAGAATAATATCAAAAAATTTGTATATTATTCATTTGGAGGAAACAATCCTGAGGAATTGTTAAAACATCTTGCTTTAAGTGAGCTGTTCTATAATAGAGAGTAAATACAAAATTTTAATTAAGTAATACGCAATCATTTGTTTCAAACTGTTTTCAGATAATAGCAAGTTCAGTGGTAAATGGATATTTTTGGAAATAAGATAAGTAAGCAAAGCACTGGATATATGAAATCTGGATGATTAAAAATAATTAAAAATGAAATCGAAGATTTGCAATCAGAAATTGATACTGAAATAGAAAATTTACTTAAAAAATCTATAAAGAATTACTTAACTTTCTTAAAGTTGTTCCAGTATATATTGATTCAAGGTGGAAGATTAGTAGATATAAGTGATCCTGTAAATGATCATGATGCAGTTACTAAACGATACTTAGAAAACGAATTAAATAATTGTATTATCAAATTTGAATAAGCAAGTATTCAGACACACTACAACCGATGTGAACGAAAAAAATTAATCTTCTTTATAAAGATAAACTGACCACTATAACACAGTTAGAAAACTGACACTTTAAAAAAAGAAGTAGAAAAAGGCTCTGCAGATTCTTCCTCAGAGGCAGGTCTCCATCCATATATAATCAATTAAGCTATCTTTAACATAACACATGTGCCAGACATGTACTGAAATTTAATTTTGTTGTGATAATGAAGTATTGAAGTACGCATTTAGGTATAATGCAAAAATTAAGAGAATTTTAATTTTTGGGGGCAATGTAAATAGTGAATTATCACCTACTGATTTTAATACAGAGATGAAAAGATAGAATGTTGATGAACTACACATTTTGTATCCCACTAAACTAAGTAATTCATCACTCAAAATGAGAATGAAAGATAAAATTTCAATATCTCCAAATCACTCTTTTAAAACTATATACGTATCAGGGGACCTACTCATGTTTCGTATACTGTTTTTAGAATCAAATGGTGATCGAAGAAATTGTTCATCTGTATAAATGGATAACCATATGAAATGCAAAATACTCACATTGTGACAACTGAAAACTGAAGACAGAGAATTGAAATCTTTGCATCATACATAAGACTAGAAAGAGTAAACATTTTAAAAACTTAGTAGATGGAGAAGTGAAAGAATCGTTCAGCCCCTTCAAATATGCAGCCCACTTGCACTGCCAATGGTTGTCAAGAAATTATTAATGAATTACATAAACCAATGAGAAAAACTTTACAAGAAGTGTTATGACATTTGGTATAGATGATTTATGGCGAGCTGATGTTCCAGACATCGACTTTGGCTACATAAGAGTTTCGCATATGCCTGCAACCACACAATCGTCGGAGAAGTGTTTGGAGGCGACCCAGTAAGGCTGAACCCCTTAGTCACACTGTCCAGAGAGTGCAGCATGATAAAGGTTTCTTGATGTTTTCGGGTGGTATTATGTGGGGCCGACGTACGCCGCTGATGGACACGGAAAGCGCCATAACGGCTGTACGATATGTGAACGCCATCCCCAGATCGATAGTGTAACCATATCGGCAGCATATTGGCGATGCAATCGTCTTCATGGACGACAATTGGCGCCCCCATCGTGAAATCTTGTGAATGACTTCCTTCAGGATAACGACATCGCTCAACTAGAGTGGCCAGAATGTTCTCCAGCGATAAACCCGATCGAACATGACTGGGATACAGAAGGAGATTTTCACTCTGCAGCGGAGTCTGCGCTGATATGAAACTTCCTCGCAGATTTAATCTGCCAGGAAGTTTCATGAATGGGATAGATTGAAAAGGACATTTTATGGACCACGTGACCCACCAACCACTCTGAGGGATCTATACAGAATCGCCATTGAGGAGTGGGACGACCTGGACCAACAGTGCCTTGATGAGCGGCGTCCCACACGCCCAGAATTGCTACAGAGTGGCTCCAGGAACACTCTTATGAGTTCCGCTGGCCATCAGACTTCCCAGACGTGTTGATCATATCTGGCATGCCCTGCAACTTGCTGTTCAGAAGAGATTTCCACACTCTCGTACTGTTACGGATTTATGGACAGCCTTGCAGGATTCATGGTGTCAGTTCCTTCCAGCCCTACTTCAGACATTAGTCGAGTCTACACCACGTAGTGTTGCAGGACTTCTGAGCGCTAGCGGAGGCTCTACATGATATTAGGCAGGTGTAACAGTTTCTTTGGCTCTTCAGCGTAAACTGGGGTGCCCCTTTAAAATAACGTAAGTTTAAGTTGAATACAATATTTGCTTACGTTTTAGAATATCTCATGTTATATAGTTTATGAGCCCCTGCCTTATATTCATATACGTGAAAGTCGTTTCTCAATATCTACTTTTGTTCCAGAGACGTTTGCTCTAAAACGTGTAAGTGGACGACACTGCATATACCTTGTAGTGGCTCCAGGCTTCCGTCTGTATGTGCAGACTAGTCTGTTGTAGGGATTTTGATCCGAATTTCATTAACAGGTTTACTTCAGTCAAACACAGATGCTAACACGATTCACTGAGTGGTGAAGCGAAAGATATTTTTCGGGACCCTTTGAAAGTGCACAGAAGACTGGAAACGAATCTCCACTAGCTTGAAAGAGATTTACGCCTTTTGAAGATGGAAAACATACGGGAAAGATCTTCCTGAATAGGATTCAGAAATTTTTTGTGGATGAGTACAACAGATTTCGAAATACTTCTACAGATGGTTCAATGACGCGTTTCGATCTACAACGACTGTTCCCCAGACTGAAAATTTCTACTTGCCTTGGGTTATCAGATGCCATTCCCACGCTTAATCACTGCAAATTCGTCGAACAAACGACAGCGAGTTACTCAGCTCTGTAGTAATGTAATAAATATGACAAGCAACATAGAGATAACCACCTCATCATCACTCTGTGATGAGAGCCTTGCAACTTGAAATAATCTAGTGTTTCTAAGGGGGAACGTATGCGAAGTAGCAATACTTTGAAAAGAACAATATAAATCCAAACTGGAACTAAATTTGGCTCAGCTGTTAAGGAATCTTATATAAATGCATACATTCGTTGTGTTACTTATTGAAGTTACATATATTAAATTATAAATAATTGAAATTTTTTCAACAAGATGAGTGCAAATGTTCCTTTTTTAAAAAAAAATCAAAACGAAATTATTTATATTTGACATATCATTATTACCAATATCTACGGAACAGAATATCGAAAACTTCTTTTGCTACATTTTGCAACTCTCCAAATTTCTGCGAAAAAAGTATAATAAAGCCCAGGGCTTTTCTCTTACATAAATTCCTTACTATAGGAGTAAATGAAAATTCCTTCCACAGAATGTTTCACTACAGTATTGACTAATTGCATGCCAAATTTAAGTAGTATAATGTAAGCACTCTGTGAAGAAAATGTACATATGCGTGCCAAAATGTAAGTTACGGGGAATCTGAATTAAAGGTTAGACGGTGTTTTTATTAGGCCTTACCTTAGCTAGATGAGCTGGTGAAAGCCATACCCATTCTCCACTTCATCCTCAAGCACTCTTTTCTTCTCTTCTCCTCCTAGGTTCACCTGATTTTCCAACTGAGTGACATCGATTCGGCTTTTGCC
This sequence comes from Schistocerca piceifrons, assembly GCF_021461385.2. NCBI lineage: Eukaryota > Metazoa > Arthropoda > Insecta > Orthoptera > Acrididae > Schistocerca > Schistocerca piceifrons. The sequence goes on along the minus strand of NC_060139.1, from coordinate 1,018,407,809 downwards.
GATCTTGTTCAATATCGCGAGAGTGAAACCTCCTGGGCGAAATACTAGCCACTGTAGATTTCGTAGTCTGCCAAGATTACCACAGTTAAAAAACAAACAAGCATCATACGCTGCAGCTTCATCAGCAGTTGTGGAAACAAATGTTGTCTTGGGACACGGTTCTCCTATCAGAGCTGTAAGTTTCGTTTAGATTTTGACTTTTCCTACGCACACATTTTTATAGAACTTCTAGATCTGCTAAACACCTAAACATTTCCTACATCGTTACTGCATAAAACTGGATGGAAACATAGTAGGAATAAATAGCATGAGGAAATACCCAAAATACCAAAGGTGAATGGTCACTTCATGCTTTTGTTAGTTATTATTTTTATCACACTTACAAGTTGAATTGAAACGCAATGTTCACGAATTAAAATTTCAATACCATGTAGTAAATGAAGGTCGAATAATTTTTTTTCAGAATTATGCTCGCTTTGACGTTCCCGCCCATTAAACAATAGTTTAGTTGCTCTGCAATTGTTTGAGAACAGTTGCATAGCAAAATAACATGCGATTCCTTGATAGATATTGTTTTAATAAATATGCTTCGAATAAAACGATTTCAGAAAAAGTGTTTTAGCTACTTTGCTTCGTTTATATATATATTACGTCCTTTCAGATGCAAAGCAGATGAATCAACGTTCAGGTTTCTGCTTACCTTGAATCAAACCTAGATCCGACACGATTTTTCGCGTGATACGACGAAGAAGTCCATAATAGTAATGCTGTAACACGAGATAAACATGCGGATCATGAGAGTTTTTCCTTATATTTTCTTTTATTTCTGTACCTCAGCCAGTCTGCGATACATATTGAATCATTCAACGCACGTATTCGCATGCTTCGCCTACAATATTTACATTGGTTGTAAACGCGTTACTTACATTTTGATGTGCTGCCATCATTACCGGTTCATAACAGTCATAACAATCTTCCCTCCAGACAACTTTCGTGGAGTGTTCTGCTTATGTATCTTAACTTATTTGAAAGTGATATTCACGAATGTAACGTTGTTCTGTGACTGATTATCGTAGTCCCAAGGCAAGATACGCTACACCAGACTAGTCGTTACTGAACACAGCTGATAGTAGCTGATTAGGGAGTATGGTGAAATCAGCATACCTAGGGCTTTCATTTAACAACCGCTCCCAGGATAAAATCGTTAAAATGTAGAAAAAAAGGCGCGCACACGTTACAGCTCATGCTCACGGGCGCAGGGCCATAACAACCTGCCCTCTCTCAGAGTCACTTATGTCAGCGGATTTCCACGGTTGTGGCCCGTATCGTCAGAACTATTCCCTGTTTGTCTCCGCTCTGCTTGTATACTGCTTACCCGGAACACCAGCCGGCGGCATTCAATTTCACGGTGGACCCTCGTCGTAACGTTTTGTTTCATCAGTGTAAGTCAGCGTCAAATGCGCAGTTCGGCCAGTGCCTCGCCATTGTGTTTCCAGAAGCTCTGCTTCTATCTATTTTGTCTGGAATGCGCCATCAGCTATGAATTTTGGCGGACGCCAACACTGGTTGCGTGTGTACGTAGCATATGGGTTTGATGCGACCCGCCATGCCTTTATGTCCTGTGGCAGCCTCGTCCATGTCATCAGCTTAAGTCAACCACCTCTTCATTTCAAAATCCTCAGTTGTTTGTTCCATATATTCCAGTCTCTGTATCCCCAACCTCCAGCAACACTGAAGTTACTCTCTGATGTAGCGCATTTTCTGTCGTCACGTGCCTTCTTCTAGTCAGTGCAACGTTACGCACTTGAGGGAACGAAACTAATCCTTTTTTGTAATCAGCCATCTGATTGGTTTCGTGTGGTACACCTCATTTTCTCTCCTGTTTTTTATTATGTAGTCCTTTATTCCGACTTGTTCTTACACATGTTCCTCTCCTATTCTGCAGAGAACCTCCTCATTTCCCTCCTCATTTCTTCTTCTAATCTGTTCAGCCAATTGTCAGCGTCATTATGCAGCGCCAGTCGCTTCGATATATTCCAATGCAAGTTCTGTGCTCTGGATTTACAACCCCAGAAATTTCTTCCTCGAGTTAAGGCCTTTTTTAAGCGAAGGATGTTCTATATACTTCTTTTGTCTTCCCTGCTTTCTCCTCCATCCGCTATTTCGCTTTTAGGATACCAGTATTATTCACTTCCTGTAATATAATGCCTAGATAGGGGATTACACTGCGTGTGGATAGACATTCAGTTACTAAAAATATTAATTGTCCACCCAACCAAATATTTAGGGATTATAATTACGAAAAACTTAAAATGGACCCATAAGATAAAAACTGTTTTGGGCGAGGCGTACCATAGACTGTGTTTTATTGGAAAAAAAAACGAAAAACTGCCTAGTTCTCCCTTTCCTGTCGACCGATAATTCACTATCTATTTTGGCAATCTTTTTCTTTGTTTCTGTCAAAATCATCCATTTAATACTATTCTTTTCTATCTTGTCACTAAATGAAAAGATTTTTATATTTGATCTTATTGTTTCATTCCTTATTTTACCCATTTATTTCAGAAAACTAGGTAGACCTCGTAAGAGATAGATAGGTGGATGATAGCGACGGAACTGGTGATTACAACATCTAATCGTTGGAAGGAGATGATGATGATGATGGATAATGATGATGATGGTGACTTAAAATGCAACAAACCCCTGAACAGAAAATCTGCACTACGCTTGTGCGTCCTTTTCTGGAGTATTGTTGTTCGGTACGGGATATTTACCAGATAGGATTAAGAGAGAACATCCTTAAAGTTCAAAGAGGTGCCGCTCGTTTTGTATTACCACCAAATACAGGAGAAAATGTCACGGATATCACAAAGGATTTAGGGCGGCAAACATTAAAATAAAAGGGTTTGTCGTTGCGTCGAGGTATTTTCAAGAAATTTCAATCAGTAATTTTCTCCTGCGAATGTTAAACAATTTTGTTTACTCATATTTACATAGAGAAAAATGACTACTGTAATAAAACCGGAGAAATCACATCTCACGCGTAAAGTTCTAGGTATTCATTTTTTCCGCAGTTCTATTGCAGACTGGAAAGGTTCAGAACGAAAGAGGCTCTATGAACTCTATGCGAAACACTCAAGTATGAATTGTAGAGTAATCATTTACATATATGGTATGGAGCATACAAAAGTGGCCCAGACGAATGGTCGTGAACGTATGTATGTAACCACACTTCATGACGCGCACATCGCGTGTACACCCGCCACGTGATCCACACCGCTTCAGGGCGTAATGCGGGCTGTGTCAGAGTGAGTGTAACAGTGCAAAGAGGACGATGGTACTCACAGTGGAGCGGCAGGTGTTCGTTGTGGAAAGTTACGTAGCAACAAGGTCGTGGAAACGCTGTAGTCAGTTGTTTGCTGAGAAATTTAATGGTTTCAATGCGCCAGAATTGCAACGCTTAGGCCGAAAATGGCGTCAGACGAATTCAAAAAACATTCCCAAACGTGAGCACACACCACAAAATGTGGCTGCAGTTCACCAGTACATGCTTCAGAGTCCTACAAAATAAATCCGACGTCTGTCGCTAGAAACCGACACACCACGTCGATGCGGACGAATACTCCACCTGGACCTGCCCATGCTTCCCTACCGAGTGTTTGTTGTTCATGCATTAAAACCAGCAGATGCTCCTCAGCACCTCCAGTTTTATCAGTGGCTGTTGACTGAGGTAACAATGAATGGCTTGCACATGTATCTATTCCTTATGTCTGACGAAGCCTGATTTCACGTGAGTGGTTGTATCAACTCACAGAATCACATGTTCTGGGCAGCGGAGAATCCGCATAAATTCCACGAAACACCACTGCATGGTTAGAAGGTCGGGATTTGGTATGCAGTGTCTGCACGCCACACTGTTGGTCCCATCTTCTTTCATTAGATGCTGATTTCGGTGCGTTACGTTGCCAACATTTCGAAAGCATTTGTGGTAGCATTAACGGAGGAAGAGAAAATGTTCAGTTACTTCCAACAGGATGGATCACCTGCCCATACAGGCGGCCGAAACGTGGAGCACATTTACCCAGTCTTTATGCCTGACAGAGTTGTTAGCAGAGCTCAGTCTTGTCGCGTTCCTAGATGGTCACCCATGTCACATGAGCTGTCAGTGTGCGATTATTTTTTGTGTGTAGTCCTCATTGTCTTCAAGAACAGCAGCAATTCCAGCAGTCCAGCTTCGATCCAAATTCACCATCTTGCTGACCAGTGCATAAAAGTGCCAACATATGAATGGTGGTCACTTTCAACATCTGATATAGTCAGCTGACAAGAATAATATACAGAAGAGTGGAAACGAAAATTGAGGATGTGTTAGATGGCCATCAGTTTAGCTTTGGAAAAGGTAAAGGGACGAGAGAGGCAATTCCGACGTGGCGGTTCGTAACAGAAGCAAGACTAAAGAAAATTCAAGACACATTCATAGGATTTGTAAACCTGGAAAAAACGTTCCACAATGTAAAATGGTACAAGATGTTCGAAATATAGGGGTGAGCTATAGGGAGAGACGGGTCATATAGAATTTGTACAAAAGCCCAGATGGAATAATAAGAGTGGACGACCAAGAACGAAGTTCTCGATTAGAAAGGGTGTAAGACAGGGATGTAGTCTTTCGCACCTACTGTTCAATCTGTCCATTGAAGAAGCAATGATGGAAATAAAACAAAGATTGAGGAGTGGAATTAAAATTCAAGGTAAACGGACGTCAATGATACGGTTCGCTGATGACATTGCTATCCTGAGTGAAAGTTAAGAATTAAATGTTCTGCTGAATCAAATCAACCGTCGGATGAGTACATAATATGGATTAAATCGAAGAAAGGTGAAAGTAATGAGGAGTAGCAGAAATGAGAACTGCTAGAAACTTAACATTATGACTGATGGTCACGAAGTAGATGAAGTTAAGGAATTTTGCTACCTAGGCACTAAAATAACCAATGACATACGGAGCAAGGAGAACTTCAAGAGCAGACTAGAAACGGCAAAAAGAGCATTCCTGGCGAAGATATGTCTACTATTATCAAACGTAGGCCTTAATTTGAGGATGAAATTTCTGAGAATGTATGTCTGGAGTACAGCATTGTATGATAGTGAAACATGGACTGTTGGAAAACCAGAACGGAAAACAGCCGAAGCATTTGAGGTGTGGTGCTACAGATGTATGTTGCAAATTAGATGATAGTTAAGGAATGAGGAGGTTCTGAGAAGAATGGGAGAGGAAAGGAATATGAGGAAAACATTCATAAGGAGAACGGACAGGATGATAGGACATTTGTTAAGACATGAGGGAATGATTTCCATGGTACTAGAGGAAGCAGTAGGGAAAAACTGTAGAGTAAGACAGAAATTGGAATACGTGCAGAAAATAATTGAGGACTATGTTGCAAGTGCTACTGTGGGGTGAAGAGGTCGCTACAGAAGAAGAATTCGTGGCGAGTCACATCAAACCAGTCAGAAGACTGACGACCCAAAAAAAAAAAAAAAAAAAAGTTCTGTATTTCCTTTTCTCTGCTGTGTTTCATTGCAGCCTGGAACTCTGGTTTCCGGGCTTCTTTTATTTCCACCACAGTGTAGATGTGGATGAAGTAGTTGTAGGTTTCTACCCGTTGTGAGGCGATACTAACTGTGCGGCAACCACTGGAAACACTGCAGCGCTGATGACGGGATCACCGATGCGGTAGTCTCGCCTAACGCCACCAACGACCACCGCCGTATGTGTTCAGTAATTGGGAGTGAGTCCTCAACCAGAACCCGAATTGTTGAGGGTTTTTTTTCTTTGCTACACTATACAGTATTTATCCTTGTCACCATAATTCTAGAAGAACTTCTTCATGAAAGTCTAGACAACGGGGCGGTATAATTGACTAACAAGTCGCAGTCGCAACTGAAAAATTCCATTATGAAAACACATGCAAAACGTCGCAACTTCTACTTTAAAAAAAAAATGACAGCAAGAAAATGGACCACAGCAACTGGAGTAACTACAAGTGGAATTAAATCTCATCCTTGTAACCAACTGTGCCTCTGTTATCGCTATGGACTGAAAATATGTTACATGCAACTTTTCATTCCCTGCTACCACCTAAAAATATTTATTACTCCTCTCGAAAGTCCCCATATTTATTAAAACCTCGTATACGCTCACAAACTGATTATTAATACACTGTCCAGTCACATTAATAAAATCACTTGTCAAAATCCTTAATAAACAATCTTTGTAGCTGGGACCGCTACGAGACGTGCAGGAAGAGAGTCAGTGATGCACTAGAAGGTATTGATTGGGATACGGAGCCATGCCGACTCCAGAGACATGGCCAGCTGCGCTACGTTTCTCGATTGAGGGCCCATGGCGGGAACAGCCCGATAGAGATGGTCCACAGATTCTCGATAGGGTCTGAATGCAGGGAATTTGGTGACCGGGGTAGTACGGTAAACTCGTCCGCGTGCTCTTCGTACCACGCACGTACAGCGCGATCAGCGTGACACGTTTCATTGTCCTGGTGGTAGATGCCTGGGTGTAGAGGAAAAAAAAGCTACAGGTAAATGTGGACTTGGTCCGCAAAGATAGATGCATTTTCGTGTTGATACACTTTGGGTTCCAGAATTACGAGATCTCCCAAGGAATGCCACGAAAACATTCCCCAGATCATAACCCTACTACGGAAGGTGCGCTTCCGCAACTTGTTGAAGAGTACTTGCTTTCAGAAGTTTCACACAGCACACGCCAACGGCTTTTATATAATGGAGCACAAAATGTGACTTGGCTACCTGTCGCCACAGTCGACTTCCATTTCAGGAACTGGCGTGCGGATTCCAACCTTCGTACCCGATAAACAGCAGTCAGCGTGGGTTCCTTAACTAGGCGCCTGCTCCAAAGGTGTAAACGCATCAACGTACGCTAATTGATCGTTGAGGAGACACTGCTCGTGGCCCCTTGGTTCATCTAGGATGTTAGCTGCTCAACAGTTGTACGTCTAGAATGAGATTTTCAATCTGCAGCGGAGTGTGCGCTGATATGAAACTTCCTGGAAGATTAAAACTGTGTGCCCGACCGAGATTCGAACTCGGGACCTTTGCCTTTCGCGGGCAAGTGTTCTACCATCTGAGCTACCGAAGCACAAACCACGGCCGGTCCTCACAGCTTTACTTCTGCCAGTATATCGTCTCCTTCCTTCCAAACTTTACAGAAGCTCTCCTGCAGAAGCTTTCATATGAGTGCACACTCCGCTGCAGAGTGAAAATCTCATTCAGGAAACACCCCCCAGGCTGTGGCTAAGCCATGTCTCCGCAGTATCCTTTCTTTCAGGAGTGCTTGTTCTGCAGGGTTCGCAGGAGAGCTTCTGTAAAGCTGCCCGCGAAATGCAAAGGTCCCGAGTTCGAGTCTCGGTAGGGCACACAGTTTTAATCAGCCAGGAAGTTTCAGTTGTACGTCTGTTCGCTGTAAGAGTCCTGACAGCCACAGTTCATCCCTCTCATCTGTGCGCCTTGGAGTATCGCAGCTACATTGGCGTCGGTTTTGGATGTCGCCAATCTGCCATGGCAGTTTGCTGTAACGACAAGGGGCACGCGAACAGTTTACAAACTTAGCCGTTTCTGAAATTCTTCCACTCTTGGCCCCAAAGGCGATGATCCAATGAGCCAGCCGTTTTCAACGTCCGATGAATCGCCCCGTTTCCTCTTTACTACAACGACTGCACTTGCAGTGTTGGTGCTACCACCTGCCATACGTGAGTGCTCATTGCGTGTTGACTTCGAACATAGCGGTGGTCGCATTAATGTGAATGCACTGTATATCTCCACGAGCTTTAATCCAAATAATACACACATGTGTATGCTACAAGAACAAATCCACTGAAGAGCCAACGGAACTGTTACACCTGCCTAAAATCGTGTAGAGCCCCTGCGAACACGCAGAAGTATCGCAACACGACGTGGCATGGACTCAACTGTCGGAAGTAGTGCTGGAGGGAATGGACTACATTAATACTGCAGGGCTGTCCATAAATCTGTAAGAGTACGAGGGGGTGGAGATCTCTTCTGAACAGCATGTTGCGAGGCATCCCACATACGCCCAATAATACTCACGTCTGGGGAGTTTGGCGGCCAGCGGAACTCAGAATAGTGTTCCTAGAGTTACTCTGTAGCAGTTCTGAACATGTGGGGTGTCGCATTGTCCTGCTTGAATTGCCCAAGCCAGTTGGAATACACAATGGACATGAATGGATGCAGGTGACCACACAGGATGCTACCGTACAAGTCGCCTATCAGAGTCGTATTAGGGGTTCCATATCACTCCAACTGCACTCGCGCCCCACCTGACACTCCACAAGTTTGAACAGTCCCCTTACTGACATGCAGCGTCCGTGGATTCATAAGGTTCTCTCCACACTCATACACGTCCATCCGCTCGATACAATTTGAAACGAAACTCGACCAATGAGGCAACATGTTTCCAGTCATCAACAGTCCAATGTCGGTGTTGACAGGCCCAGACGAGATGTAAAGCTTTGTGTCGTGCAGTCCTCAAGGGTACACGACTGGGCCTTCGCCTCCGAAATCCCATATCGACGATGTTTCGTTGAATGGTTCGCTCGCTGACACTTGTTGATGGCCAGCTTTGAAATCTTCTGCACTTTGCGGAAGGGTTGCGCGTCTGTCACGTTGAACGATTCTCTTCAGTCGTCGTTGGTCTCATTCTTGCAGGATCTTTTTCCGTCTGCAGCGATGTCGGAGATCTGATGTTTCACCGCTTTCCTGATATACGCGTTACACTACCTCGGAGACGTTGTGTCCCATCGCTCGTGCGCCGACTATAACACCACATTCAAATTCACTTAAATCTTGATAACATGCCATTGTCGCAGCAGTAACCGATCTAACAACTGAGCCAGACATTTATTGCCTCATATAGGCGTTGCCGACCATAGCGCCGTATTCTGCTTGTTTATATTTGGAAACTGTTCAGGTCATCGATCCCTAGGCTTACACACTACTTAATCTGACTTAAACTTACGCTAAGGACAACACACACATTCATGCCCTAGGGAGGACTCAAACCTTATACGGGGGAAGCCGCGTGAACCGTGACAAGACGCCCCCCTAGACCGCGCGGCTACCTCGTGCGGCCTCGTTTACGTATCCCTGTATTTGAATACCCATGCCTATACCAGTTTCTTTGGCGTTTCAGTGCATCTAAAAGGTTCTGCGCAGAAATGGTTGCTGAACCTTTACGTTTTTCTACAGGATTTAGGTGGATTGGTTTCGGGCTGGGGGTTCTCCAGATGTGAGGCTCAATTTCACAATTAATTTACTAATCGTCTGACAATATAGTAGCTATACAATTTCAGTAATACAAGTTCTCCTTCTATAGCCCGTGATGATAAAGCAATCAGTACAATGAAACTTGGTCCAAACTAGACGTGGACTTGAAAACACATTACACGGAAGCACACAAAAGTCTACTATTACTGCCGACACCAGACAGCTGCCACAACAAGCTACTCGCAACGCCCTAACAAACTTTCTAAGCATATATCTTAATAAGTTCGTATACAGTGTCACGTACAACTAAACATTTACACAGAACCAATAAAAAGATGAATCCTTACTGCTACTATATCTGAATTAGGCTCATGCCGCAGCTCACACAAGCACACTCTCTGCTTAGTTCAATTTCACTCTCACAGCGTGTAATTTGTCCAATTAACTTGCTCCCGCTCACACTGCACATACTCGCACACATCGCATACCGCCAATAAACAACCACAGACCTCTGTGTTACTCTTATACAACACGGTGCACTGTATTAACCACAAAACCTCAGCGTACAACCGTCAGCTACTCAAACACTCAGGTGTTGCTCCTCTTGATACGTAGAAGCCAATGTCTCCACCTCCACTGAAAAAGAATCCAACTGCTCCAACAGGCTGTTTTTTCACGCAGCTGCCACACCCCACAATGACTGTAGTAAGGTGTGACTGAACGAAACGCAGAGCATCAGGCACTTGTTGTCTTGGCTCTGTCCAGAACACTCTCGTTCGTACCTTCCCAATAACTCACTTCACTCCACCTTTCTCGGGAAAGCCCACCATTACAGGCACCTCGGCTGCTGCAGCTATCCGGACACTGGCGACGTGTAGCAGTCTTGTCCACCGTTTCACCACGGAGACGACGCTGGTTCTACTTTCTACAGTTGACTGCATACACAGCCGTTCCCGCTTCCTACGGTTGTGGATTGGCAGGAGAGCCAACCCACTAATGTTAGAGGAAGCCGAAAGGCACGCGTTTAAGCTCACGTAGGCTGGCGTGAGGTCTGGAACAGGACAAGGAAATTAGAACTTAGAAAAACGGACGCAGATGGCGGAATACTTAACTTTAATCCATTAATGTTGAACGTAGCTCTTGTCTGTACATTATTTACAATATCAATAGCAACTGATAATGGCGCCTTGCTAGGTCGTAGCAAATGACGTAGCTGAAGGCTATGCTAACTATCGTCTCGGCAAATGAGAGCGTATTTTGTCAGTGAACCATCGCTAGCAAAGTCGGTTGTACAACTGGGCGAGTGCTAGGAAGTGTCTCTAGACCTGCCGTGTGGCGGCGCTCGGTCTGCAATCACTGACAGTGGCGACACGCGGGTCCGACGTATACTAACGGACCGCGGCCGATCTAAAGGCTACCACCTAGCAAGTGTGGTGTCTGGCGGTGACATCACATTCCTCCCCTGCAAATCGGCGTACAGTTGTGTTATAAGGCTTCCGCCCGCCGTGGGGAGGACCCATGTTGACGTATGCGACGAGGTGGGCAGCCTAACAACAGGCGAGGCTGCGCCACCCGCACGCTGCCATTCAGACCGCGGGGAGCTAGGAAACGCCTGAAAACCTGCTCCAGGGTGCACGCCAACATGCGGTGTATGCGCCCGCAGAGAGACAGGAGGGGCGGAAGGGTCGACCTCCATCGGGCTGGGGCACCCGACGGGCGAAGACGACATATGGTCCGGAGCTGGGAAGAGTTCCATGTTGGAGGACATCTGGTCACGGGAAGCGATCGGCAGCGCGTGACCCAGGGAGGCGCCCAGTGGTTGCAGCGACGCGTCCAGTGCGGGCGTCGCCGGCGGGAGAACAGGCGTCGGCGGCGGCGGCGCATCGCCATGGGGCAAAATGGAAAGCAGCGTCGGTAACACCTGGGGCTGAGGCGAGCCAGTAGATGGGTTCCCAGGGCGCTGACCGGACGGCACCGTCGCTGAAAGCAGACGGCAAGCGACAGATCCCATGCGACGACAGAGGCGCAGCTGGTTGAGATGCCGGCGCACCACACCAGAGGCCCCCAAAACCAGATACATAGCGCGGCCGAAGCAGCGAAGAATACGCCCTTCGGGCCAACGCCGTGAACCTCGATAGTTACGATAGTAGACAATGTCGCCTGGAGCAAAAGCAGGTGTCTGCCGCTGCACAGGAACCTGATGCGGCGGATGTAGCTAAGACATCAAGGTTCGATGAGGACGACCGTGGAGCAACTCAGCCGGCGAGCGACCATCACAAGGCTGTGAGCGATACGAGGACAAAAAGAGCAACAACGCGTACTCGCGAGAATGCGACTCTTAACTTCAACATCTGTGACTTGAAAGTCCGGACCAATAGTTCAGCGGCACCGTTTGACTGTGGCGAAAACGGCATGGACGTCAGATGTTGAATACCACTGGCCTTGCAGAATGACTGAAATTCTGCGGTCATGAATTGTGGGCCATGCCTGAAACAATACTCTGTGAAAGACCTTCAATGCAAAAAATAGCAGATAACGCTTGGATGGTGGCAGATGACGTTCTGGAAGACATCCGGACAACAAAAGAGAAATTACTGAATGAATCGACCAGAACCAACCATCGAGCATTCCAGAATGGACCTGCAAAATCGATGTGTAAGCGTTGCCAAGGGGAAGTGGCTTTTGGCCATGCAAAGAATTTCCGCGGTGGTGCGGATTGTTGATCGGCACACGCCATGCAAGAAGAGCACATATTCGTAATCGCAGCATCGATTCCGAACCAAGTACAGTGCTGACTAGCATGTTGTTTCGTTCTCACTATACCCGAATGTCCTTGGTGGAGAAGCCGTAAGACAGAGGACTGTAACGAACGTGGGACCACGACCCTGGAATGATCATTATCAGAACGCAACAGCAAAACACTACGTCAATCAAAAAGTCTCTCCTTGTGAGCAAAAAATCGACGAACCAACGGATCCCCGATCCGTGACTTTGACAAGGGCCATTGAGTAGCAACAAAACGCAGAACGGTAGCAAGGACAGGGTCAGCAGCTGTGGCTGTAGCTATACGACGAAAATCAATCGGGGACGATTCGAACACGTCATCGGTTTCCGCATCAATGAACATGCAAGCAAGTTCGGAAGAATCGAATGCTCTATCCTCAGCCACAGGCAAACGGGACAACGCATCGGCGTTTCCGTGCTTAGCAGTGGACCGATACAAGATATCGTAGCGGTACTGCGAGAGGAAAATAGACCAGCGAATGAATTTCTGTGCTGTACGTGGAGGTATGGGTTTGATCGGATGAAAAAGCGATGTCATAGGTTAGTGGTCTGTGATGATGGTAAAGTGGCTACCATACAAGAAATAATGAAACTTTGTAACACCAAAGACGAGAGCCAATGCTTCTTTCTCGATCTGTGAATAATGTCTTTGCGCAGACGAGAGCAATTTGGACGCAAAGGCAATAGGGCGATCATGCGATCCATCTTTGTGCGCAAGCACAGCACCGATCCGGAAATCCGATGCATCCACCATCAACGAAAGGGGTTTCTGGGGATCGAATGGCGTAAGGCAAGTATTGGAAAGCAACGCCGATTTCAACTGGCGAAAGGTGCGTTCGCATTCCGTCGTCCAGACGAACGGAACACCTTTACGACGTAAGTGATGAAGCGGAGCTGAAATGGAAGAGGCATGGGGAACATAGCGATGATAATAATTAATTTTTCCCAGCACACTCTGTAGCTGCTTCAAATTCTGCGGCGAAGGCAAGTCTTGTATGGCACGGAGGTGCTCGGGACTGGGATGTATGCCTTGGGTATTGATGACATGCCCCAGGTAGGGCAAGTCGCGAGCAAAAAACACACATTTGTTCTTCCGCAAGCGAAGACCATTTTGTCGCAAGACCTGAAATAATGTTCTGAGATTGGCTAAATGTTCTTCTTCCGTCTTTCCGGAGATCACAATATCGTCCAGATAGTTTGCTGCAGTAGGGACTGACGCACAAACAGTTTGTAGATATTGCTGAAACAATGCAGGGGCGGATGCACACCCGAATGGCAGTCGTTTGAATCGATACAAACCAAGATGCGTGTTAACCACCAAAACGCGCTGGGAGTCTTCGTCCACCGGTATTTGCAAGTACGCATCTGCTAGGTCCAACTTCGAAAAATATTTACCCGGGCACAGTTTGTCCAAAAGATCTTCCGGGTGAGGTAAAGGAAAAGTTGCAACCACTAGTTGTGGATTCACTGTTGCCTTGAAGTCCACACAAAGTCTCAATTTTCCAGAAGGTTTTGGCAAAATTACTAAGGGTGATGCCCAGAGAGAAGCCTGCACACGTTCAATCACACCTTGTGATTCCTAATCGTGTAATGTTTTTGCGACCGCATCACGGAATGCGTGGGGAACATTGCGCGCTCTGAAAAATTTTGGTTGCACGTTTACTTGCAGTTCCAAATGTGCTTTATAGTTCTTAGCGCAACCAAGCCCCGGTGCAAAAGTGTCTGCAAATTCTTCACATGGACGAGAAACACTGTCTGAAGGCACAGTCTGGTTCACTGAAAGGACCTGATTGACTTTAGACAAGTTAAACAACTGAAATCAATCGAAACCAAACAAGTTCACTGCAGAAGAAGAACGAAGGACGTACAATGCCACAAGTTTTGTTTGTCCCTTGTATGTTGCAAGAAGGTTGCACTATCCTAACACAGGGATATGCTGACCGGAATAGCTACTGAGCTTAATATTTGCGGCACGCAACGGAGGTTTGCCCAGCTGTTGGTGCGTGTCTTGGTTGACCAGTGAAACTGCAGCTCTGGTATCGAGCTGGAATGGTATCACTTTGCCGTTAATGTCCAAGTCGACAAAACGTTTATTGTCCTGTTGTCGACAAGAGCGACTGTCTCGTGCAACGTGAACTGACACTGGTACGGAATCACTTGCGACTCGACTGGATTTCCGGCGACGTTGACGCACACTTTTTGTGGGATGAACACAGTCACTGTTAGAGACAGTGGCACTGGGCAGAGTGGAATGAACTACATGAATTTCCATGGGCGAAGTTTCACGAGCCGGAGTATCCTTGGTTCGATTCCGATTCTGGCGCGAACCACAGGGCCTGGAATGTTTGTGAGCGTCCGATCTGAGCCTTTTCTAGAAAACACTCTGAACATGTCCTTTTTTATTACAGAAAAAGCAAATAGCCTGGCGTGATGGGCAATTCTCACGCGAATGTCTAGTAGCACACTGCGGACATGATTTTAGCACTGCATTTGCTTGCCTGCGAGGCACACGTGGCTGAGAGCCTGGCGGCCGTTGCACGGCCAGGCGCGAGGGCTGTTTACTGCTCCATGCAGCTCGCCCAGCGGGCCGGGTAACGTGACACACGGCTGGTGAAGTTTGAAATGATTCCTGAGCAAAGTCAAGTGTGTCCCGCCGATCCAATATGTCCATCACTTGTTGAAGGGAGGGATTGACTAGTTTAAAAATCTGTTCCCTTATACAAACATCAGAAACGTTCTGCGGAATTGCATCACATATCATAGTATCTGAATAAGGGAGTCCACATTGACACTCAAATGCACAATCCCTAGTAAGGCATTGCAAGGTTGCAACCCACTCCCGATTAGTCTGACCTGCCATACGTTTTGCACGAAAGAAGGTATACCGTTTGGCAACGACATTGACTGATTCTTTGAAATATGCATCTAATGCAGACAAAATTTCGTCGTAGGACAGAATTGCTACGTCGCGTCGGGGAAATAATTTGACTATCACACGGTACGTGGTCACCCCTACGGAGGAAAGGAGAAAAGGCTGCCGCTCATTACCTTGAATTCTGTAGGCGGCGAGATCAAATTGGCGGGACCACTCCGTCCAGCTTTCCAGTGCAGCATCAAAAGGTCGAAAAGTTGGTGCAACAGCGTGTTGTGGCTGCGTGAGCGGTGGAGCGGCGGCTGCCGCATCGTTTTGCAGTGCCCGTTGAGCCTGGACGAGCTGTACAAGGCCATCCAGTAAGGTCTGCGTCTACTGATTCTGTAAGCGATAAAATTCGGACAGTACATCGAGAGATTGTGGCGAAGCCATTATACAAGTAAATCAGGGCAGTATAGTCAAGAACGCAGAAAACCTCGTCGCCAAAATGTTGTGGATTGGCAGGAGAGCCAACCCACTAATGTTAGAGGAAGCCAACTGGGCTTCATACTCATGTGTTTAAGCTCACGCAGGCTGGCGTGAGGTCTGGAACAGGACAAGAAATTAGAACTTAGAAAAACGGACGCAGATGGTGGAATACTTAACTTTAATCCATTAATGTTGAACGTAACTCTTGTCTGTACATTATTTACAATATCAATAGCAACTGATAATGGCGCCTTGCTAGGTCGTAGCAAATGACGTAGCTGAAGGCTATGCTAACTATCGTCTCGGCAAATGAGAGCGTATTTTGTCAGTGAACCATCGCTAGCAAAGTCGGTTGTACAACTGGGCGAGTGCCAGGAAGTGTCTCTAGACCTGCCGTGTGGCGGCGCTCGGTCTGCAATCACTGACAGTGGCGACACGCGGGTCCGACGTATACTAACGGACCGCGGCCGATTTAAAGGCTACCACCTAGCAAGTGTGGTGTCTGGCGGTGACACCACAGCTACTATTTACGCTATCCATTGTAAGAACGATACTGATGTAAATATACATATTTTCGACGCTTGTTTAGCGGTTGTAATACATGCTTTCAGGTAGAACCAATACTCACATTGTCAGCAGACCAGAAACACATAGCAAATAACACAACATCTGACTATACAAAGAATATACAAGAGTATTAAACTGCAAATATCGTCAGTATTAAACATCTGAAATACAGGCCATGAAATCCTGGTTTTTCAGACAGTACACAACAAACTAAACTGTCATGGCAGAGTTTATGTCACAATTACAAGGAATGAATTAGATAATTTTTGTTGTACTACCGTCAATGAAACTTTACGACGTTCTAAGGCATTAACAGACAGCAATGCAGAATGCTAAATGCTTACATCATGTATTTCTCATTTCATATCTAAGTGTACAGTCACTTTCTCGGATCAGTTCTGTGGACGACGTTGTGGCTAGCTATGATCGGTACATGTCGGCTTGGTTTGTACATACTCTCTTAGTATCTCCTCTGAACGTCAAATGCCGAAACAGTTAAGTTTTCACCTTCTTTATAATAAATTGGAGAAACGTTGTGTAGGACCATTATAAAATATCACCAAAGCTAGGAAGGTGTGGTAGCGCATTGGAAATAGTAACTGGCTCGTATAAACGAGATTGTGGATTCGGCTCACTCTAAGTTAACTTTCTTCGTATGCATGGAAATAACATCCTGTGTTCTACGCTTGAGAGTAAATGGAATGCGCAGAGGAAAGTCAACCCTTGTATGTGACAATGCACTAGTCACCAATGCTCAGTTTGTTATGGGAAGTTGGAACGCCCAATCCAGACAATGTTAAATTTAGTGACTTGATTCCCTTGGAAACACTGTAGCCATTGACATTAAACTGTGTGTTGTAAGTCTACTGAACTACAATAATTGAATTTCAGTCACTGCTTTCGGAAATACATATTTTTTAATTTCACAGTTAAAATTTTGTATACCTTTTTAGCGTCATCATAAATAATTTAAATTATACATAAAATTATGTTCGTCTTTTTGTACAGTAGACTCACTATGTATGTTATTACTCACTGAAAATCTGAATACTCTACTCGAAGTGGTTCCTGAGATTTAGGAAAAAATACAACTAAAGTTTCAGAAGACTGTAACTCACTTAATAAATGTTTAATTTTTTATTTTTATTCACTCAGAAGCACCATGCACCATACTGTGAATCATCCTCTTGTTCGTTTTCCAAGTTTTTTCTTATTTTCTTCTTTCTGGACTCCTTAGTGGCCAACTGGGCTTCATACTCTCCTTTATCAATGCGAACCTTGAAACTTCCTGGCAGATTAAAACTGTGTGCCCGACCGAGACTCAAACTCGGGACCTTTGCCTTTCGCGGGCAAGTGCTCTACCATTTGAGCTACCGAAGCGCGAATCACGCCCGGTCCTCACAGCTTTACTTCTGCCAGTATCTCGTCTCCTACCATCCAAACTTTACAGAAGCTCTCCGGCGAACCTTGCTGGACTAGCACTCC
This sequence comes from Schistocerca piceifrons, assembly GCF_021461385.2. Classification (NCBI taxonomy): domain Eukaryota; kingdom Metazoa; phylum Arthropoda; class Insecta; order Orthoptera; family Acrididae; genus Schistocerca; species Schistocerca piceifrons. The sequence continues at coordinate 1,018,390,318 of NC_060139.1, read as the reverse complement.
TGAAAGAAAGCATATTGCGGAGACATGGCTTAGCCACAGCCTGGGGGATGTTTCCAGAATGAGACGAGATACTGCAGAAGTAAAGCTGTGAGGACCGGGCATGAGTCGTGCTTCGGTAGCTCAGATGGTAGAGCACTTGTCCGCGAAAGGCAAAGGTCGCGAGTTCGAGTCTCGGTCAGGCACACAGTTTTAATCTGCCAGGAAGTTTCATATCAACGCACACTCCGCTGCAGAGTGAAAATCTCATTCCGGAAACATCCCCCAGGCTGTGGTAAGCCATGTCTCCGCAATATCCTTTCTTTCAGGAGTGCTAGTCCTGCAAAGTTTGGAAGGTAGGAGACGAGATACTGGCAGAAGTAAAGCTGTGAGGACCGGGCGTGAGTCGTGCTTCGGTAGCTCAAACGGTAGAGCACTTGCCCGCGAAAGGCAAAGGTCCCGAATTCGAGTCTCGGTCGGGCACACAGTTTTAATCTGCCAGGAAGTTTCATATCAGCGCACACTCCGCTGCAGAGTGAAAATCTCATTCTGAATGCGAACCTTGTCCACCAAATTATCCCAAATGGCTCTGAGCACTATGGGACTTAACTTCTGAGCCCAGAGTCCCCGAGAACTTAGAACTACTTAAACCTAAATGACATAAGGACATCACACTCATCCATGCCCGAGGAAGGATTCGAACCTGCGACCGTAGCAGCCGCGCGGTTCCGGACTGAAGCGCCTAGAACCGCCTCGGCCACAACGGCCGGCCCTTGGCTATTCGTTCAAATTCTCTGATGAAGTTTGCTCCAGGATTAATTCCCATATGCTGTAGCACTTTCACCCTATCAGCGTAATAAGAGCATCACTGATCCCCCACTTCAGTGTCTTCTTTCTAACAAAAACATTTTTTGGTAAGCGAGTCCATATAAGATTATTGAACGACTCATTGGGATTTTGGGTCTGACCATGCAGACACTTCTTCAGTAATTCAGGATTTACCAGGTCCCTGTAAATGCGTTTTATGATAGCTATGATTGCTGCTGGGATGGAATGGTTAAGGCGGTATGAACTGTTTGAGTACTGGGCATTGCGGTAATAGCACCATGAAGCAGGTCCAGGAGGCAAAAGGAGGCATACTGGTTTTTCATCAGTTGACAGTCTGTGGAAGAAGGTAGCGTATACTGCCTGCTTCATTTTCAACAGATCCTCAGTGTTATTTCTAATGACCATCCCATAATACTGCTGTAGTTCATCAATCATTTTATCTGTCAGCCTGCCTCTTACGGTTTTACCATCAGAAAGTTTCTTGTCTCTCAAACTTTCTATCAACTTCTTCAACCTGGTGCACATCGTCTTCTGGACATGACCAATACAAACATATAGTTTAACCTTTATAACACAGCTATCCACAGGCTTATATATAACAAATTACCGATGTTATTAAGACTTGAAGTAACTCACGTAAAAATTTTAACATTTTCAACCAGTGTAGATTATATTTAAGACTACATATATAATTTTATTCGGAAAATTGCCAATTTTATAATGCGATAAAAATCCGAAAGCGTGAAGAAATATTTTTTTCTCTTCTAACTCCCCTTATGTGGTGATCTTCCTGTGTGGGAGCTTTCACCGCAGATATGTCCAAAATGTTGGCTTTTAAACTAAAATCAATCCGATCACGGCATAATAGCCGAGAATACTTTATTAACTGTTAGTTTCATAAATTATTCTGAGTAAACATCCAGATGGCAGGAGGGTGCAAAAAGAAAAAAACCCTCTCCCCCTGTGACCACTGAAGATAATGGCCGGAAGTCCCCCGCCCCCTATTTCTAGCCGCTTGTCAACCAACACTGCGGCAGTCACTGTGGTTCTACTCAGTCGTTCGTATTTCCAATGCTTACGGTGAATATGGCTGAAACTGAGTCATGTTGTTTTTGAAACTTCGAAGAGGAACACCGTTACAAAGCGATGGGAACTTGTGAGTCCTCAATGCTTTTGAGAAGTTATCGGGAAAATGTCCGCCGCTACCCATAAAGGAACTTGCAGCAATGACATCCGAGTTCACGGGTGTTTTTGTGCATCAAGTGTAATATTTGCTCGTAAGGATATACGCAATCCAGGTGAGCTGTCAGCTTCAAGAGAGATAAGAGAACGTCAATCGTGTGTTCTGGATAAAGTTCCGATTTCGCTAAAAAAAAAAAAAAAAAAAAAAAAAAAAAGGGAAAGGTGTGCAATCAGAGGTGCACGTATTTCTCTTCTGGAACGAAGCGCCTAAAATAAATGAATAAGGTACTTCGAGCGTCAAATAATGACAATGAGTTGCCTACTTTTAAAAGAATGAATGACATTTTATAAACTCAAAAAAAATACTGGTTTGCAGTTCATAAGTAGGAAACGAAGTAGTGTAATTGTAGATGGAGAGGGTACTGCATTGTGCAGGAGGCGTTGTATACAGCAGATTCAACAGTTCAAACGCAAGAAACGAAATATTATCTTGAGGAGACCTGGGTTTACACAGGACATGTGAAACACAGAAAGTGGACAGAGAAACCAGTGTCTCATAAGAAAAAAACTTTTGTTGTATGTCTATCACAGGGGTTGAAAAATCCGACGGGAAAAGGAAAAAGGCTAATTATAGCCCATGTAGGAAGCAACTGTGATTTTGTGGAAGGTGCTGAATTGAATTTTGAATAAAAAAAGACGGCAGATTATCATGAAGGGGTGAAAGTTGAAGAGTTCCTAAAATGGTTTAAAGATATTTTTCCCATATGAGAGCCCAACAGTGTTACAATTGTGGACAATGCATCATATCATAGAGGTATAGTTAAGCGTAGACCACAAAAAACTTTGGAAGAAGGTAGACATTTTAAACTGCCCGAGGGAGGAAAAGAGCAGCCTATCCTACTGCGATTAAGCTTGAACTACTGAAACAATTTGAAACTTGCATTATAGATCAGTACATAATTGATGAAACAGTGCTGTGTGCAAGTCACATCGTAGTTGGGACACGGCGTTCCACTGCAATTAGGACCCCGAATAACTTACTTGGTGCCAAGTTAAAGGACGTGTCACAAGAAGTAATGTATTTAAGTTTCCAGACGTGCTTAAATTAATGCACGAAGCTCTGTCGCACGTCACTGCCCAACGCTGATGCGATGCAGAAAACACATAATAAAAGAAGAAGGTAAAATGTGGCACTTGTAGTGTCTCATAGATAGTGTTCTTGATCGGATACTCGTCAGTGTTGATGATGATATTTCCAGTGATGAAATGTCTTCTTCAGATTTACTTTCAGGGATGGAAGGAGTTCAGATGAGTAATACCTTAAGTAGCTTCGGTATTTTATACAGTGTATTATACTACAAAATATCTGCCATCCTCCCTTAAAGTTACACATTGCTCTCACAGAAAAATTATAGTGTGTTTATGAAAGTATTTATACTTTTCCTCTAAGCTAAAATATTTTTCTGCCTCGTCTCTTAAAAAGGGTATTACTGGAGTTTACTCTATGGTAAGGTGGTACAATTGCGATATAGGTACGATTCCGACCAACAAAAGCTTTCGAATCATTTTTCAGTTGTGTGATGTTGGTAGCACTTGCATTTGGGTGGCGTTGTAATGCGGAAGATTTCTCGTTTATTTTTTTTCTCCTTTATTGAGTTTCGATTCCCCCCAGAGGGGGGGGGGGGGGGGGCAGACTGGCAGCAGCTTACGACGCCGCTCTTCAGCCTACAGAATAGTGAAAAACATAATAAGAAGATAACAAGCAATAAAAACAGGCGATAAAACGGTGACTTTTTAAAACTGTAAAATGGCGGAAAAGTTGTGGAAGTTAAAATATAAAAACAAAGGGTTGGTGATGCACAGTAAGTAGACAGGTACAATAGTAGACAGACAATTGAAAAACAGGGTGACAGTCTGGTTTCCGTTCGTAAGAGATGAAAAATAAGTGACAGTATGGTTTCTGTTCGCAACACTTAAAAAAGGGATGCACAACACTGAACACTCACTGAAACTCTGCACTATAGAGTAGACACGAAGCTGACACACCACAGCCTATGACAGAAGGGAGGGGTGTGCAGAAGGACCTGGACAGATAGAAAGAGGAGGAGGAAGGGAAAAAAAACAAAGGGGTGGAGGGGGAGGAGCCAAAGATTTCTATTTTCTCCTTTATTGCATTTCGATTCCCCCGTCCCCCCACCCCCCCTCCAAGGGGCGTAATAGGCCGCTCTACAGCCTACAGAAAAACTGAAAAACATAATGAGAATACAAACAAAACAATGAAAAAGATTATAAAACGGGGACACTGTAAAAAACCGTAAAATGGCGGAAAGTTATGGAATATAAAATATAAAAACACGACGTTGACGATGCAGATGAAGACACACAGTAAGTAGACAGTCTGGTTTCTGTTAGCACGATATAAAAAAACACAACTAGCGACATAATGGTGGCTGCAACAGGGGACGCACAACACTGAACATTCACTTTAAACAGCAGTATAGAGACGACACAGTGGAAGATGGGGGCAGGGGGAGGACCTGGACCAATGAGGGGGAGAAAAAGAAGGGGGGCGAGGAACAGAGGGGGGGCAGCCGTTGGAGGGAGTGGACATAGAAAAAACAGGGGTGGCAGGGTGGATGCAGAAGAACTGGGGTAGGCAGTGGAGTTCCAAAGCAAAAGGACCCAGGGGAGAGAAAGAGAGAGGGGTAGGCAGGGAAAAAACAGGATGGAAGGGAGGGAGAGGGAGCCCGGGAAAAGGACTGAGGGAGGGAGGGTGAGGTGAGGATCAGAGTTGATAGGAGGGATAAATGGAGGGAGAGAGGGCATCATCCAGGAGGGGGACTTGATAGAAGCCACCTTGGGAAAGGAGAAAGGTTTCTCTGGCTCATCCTGTCTTTTCCCCGAGTACACCAATTTGTGCTATAGAGATATAATTTTTTTCTTGTTGAGAGGTAAGGGAAGTTACTTGGTTTCATGCACTCTTATAAATCGACTAGGTTGCATATGCTTGTAAATTCTGTATTAGTGAGGTTAGATACTTTTTTGCTTTGCCTTGTGTTCAGAGGCATCTTTACAGAAAGACTATATGTCTGTAGACATATTATACAAAGTTACTACAGATAACTTGTATACATTTAAACATGTTTTCTCTCATGAGTTCTTAAAGCAATACCTTATTTATTTCTTTTAGATGCCCTGAAAACGACCAGAGAAAAAAATGGAGTCCAGCTGTAAGATCTGAAGTTATAAAGAGTGTTACGAATTACGCGATATTCTTGACAGCACTTTGCACGGTACAGTACAAATTATAAAGATGGTGCTCGCTGACGTCCAACTGCAGAAAACAGAATTAGTCATCCAACGGTACTCAGTTCTGAGTTGGAAGATACTTTAGTTAGTTGGGAGTTGGGAGTGGGGAGGGTAGCAAACAGCGAGGCCATCTGTGCCATCGGATTAGGGAAGGAAGCCAGCCATGCCCTATTAAAGGAACCATGCCAGCATTTTCCTGAAGCGATTTGGTGAAATCACGGGAAACCTAAATCAGGAAGGCCCTATGCGGGTTGGCACCGTCGTCGTCTCAAATTCGAGTCCAGTGTGCTAACCACTGTGCCACCTCGCTTGGAAATGCTTTGGCCCAGAGAGCTTTATTTCTATAACAGTGATGATTGGGTATGTCACCACTCCAGTTAAGAAAAGCTTGATTTTGGCTGGCTGAGAAAAATAATTTGAAACATCTTTGGAAGTTAGAAAGCAAGGATGCTGAAATCGACTGGTTTAGAGCATTTATTAAGACATGCACTTACCTTATCCTGCAAAAGCCCGAGGATCTTTGACGAGCCAGAGGTGAAGGCTTAAACAAAGCGAAAGTAAGCAATTTCTTCCAGAATTTGGAAGAAAATTTAAAGGAATATGCTTTGTCTGATGACCCAGAGTGTATTTATAATATATATGATTCCAGCTTTCTTTTAGAAACAGATCCCCAAAAACAGTTAGATGTAGAGGTAAGAGAGAAGATGTTTGAATAACAAACGTGGAAAGATGGGAAAATGTGACTGTTACTGCATGCATGAATGCATCTGACATGTATTTATCACCAATGTCAATTTTCAAAGAAGTGGGAAAATGCCCTGAATTTCAAAATGGCTTACCTCCCGGTTCCATTACGGATATGAGTGAATCGGAGTACATTAGTTAAGAACTTACAGTTCTTATTATTGACAACCATGGCAACCATACAAGCTTGAATGCTGTAGAGTATTATTGGGGAAATGTGATGGACGTTTTGGGATTGCTTCCCTACAGTATAAATGTATTATAGCATTAGACAGAACCTTCTTCAAGTCTCCAAAAGCTCAATATCACAGCTGAGTGGATTCATTGTAACCCCAATGGAAGCATTACAATACAAAGATCCTGTACTATTTTCTGTGATACCTGGAGCAGAACTGCGTCTGTTGGGTGTGCAGTCAAGGGGATCCAGTCAACAGGAATAATGACTCCTATTTCCAAAGAGAAATTTGCAACCTTCAGCGTTATTCGAGGCTCCTGCTCCTTCAACCCCCAACAACCTAGCTTTCACCAGTATTATGGGCGAAAAGCACGTATCTTTAAAACATGTAACTGAAGAGCATAGCAAATCTGTAACACCAGCATCCAGTACCATTTCTCAGCACGATGCTGCAAATAACATTTTGCCAACTCCAAAGAGAATAGTATTGTCCCGGAAAAGAAAACACAGACATCAGTTCGACTCAGTTCAGATGAAAACCTGGAAAACCTCCGCAGCAAGAGAAATCTTTCTCAACGGGGAGCAAACATAGAAATAAACAAATGGAACAAAAACAATAAAGAGACATGTAGGTATGTGAGAAATGGTAAGAGAAGTATTAAAAGCTTCAAATCACCAGCAAACAATGAGAATAATTGTGGATTTTGTTTCTTGAACTCTTATGAAGCGGAATCTTTGACAAGGGGTGACTGGATTTGCTGCGGAAAATACAATGTTTGGTACCAGGAAGTTTGCGTTGGGTCCCTGGGAAAAGGTGCTTTATTTGTGTAAGATTTCAGTGATCATAACCGACCAAGAAGTGATCACAGTTTTACCTAGTGTGGCACATTTTAGAACAGTTTTACTCAATACTGTAACCTTTTCTTGTGTTTAAACCAACACCTTTAATAGAGTAATATTTGTGTTACATATTCGTTAATCATCAAAGAACAAGGGCTACAATTTAAATTATTTCTTTTCTGAATATGTTTCCAGTTACAATAGCATTTGTCCGAAATGATCGAAGTTGTACTACCTTACACTATATTGATTTACACCTTCTAAAATTTAAATGGCACCTCAAGGTTTATTATTTTTCTGTTGCTTGTCGATTTTATTAAATGTTCGGCATAATCTGTTTCGGAACGCTTTATTTCAATATTTTTGACGAAAACATTTATCTGTGACAAGTGTTAAAATGAAGCAGTCGGAAACGGATTGAATGAAACATTAGTAACATTCAGTTGTGGAATATCGAACAGAAACAAGATTCCACAAGATGTTCTGCCACTATTCACATCAGTGCAGGCTTCATGGACCAGATTCCATGTTTATATACGCCGATAAAGCACTCTGTGTATCTTCGCTGAATGGTGCGGGCGAGCTAGACTACCGCATAAAACTTAAGAGTGTTATTGCACTCGACCATACGCAGCTTAAGATCCACGGGAAACCAATGAGGTAACAGCGAAAATGGAAGAATACGCAGCATAATGTTTACATCAGAATTGTTCTTACGATGAACAGACGGTAGCTTGGCTACGGCAGCCCTCGCGGCAGTCACGTGGCCATTCAAAATTACTGTCTGGGGAAGGGAAAAAGAGTAGCGCCACTCGACTTGTCGCAGTCTGAATAGGTCCTCGTAGCGTCGGACAACATTACTATCATACACACCTAATTATCAAGAGGACGTACTCATTCTGAAGCTTTCTGATTTATTAAAACTAGGTATTGAACTGCAACGTGAACCTAGGACCTTTGCCTTTCACAGGCCAGTGCTCTTCCATTCTTCTAGGAGACCTAGTTACGCAATATATGAAGGAGAACTTCTTTTAAGTTTGGAAAGTAGGAGATGAGGTACTGGCGCAATGAAGACGTGATGACTGGCCGTGAGTGTTCTTGGATAGCTCAATCGCTTGAGCAAAAGGTAACATATCCAGGTTCGAGTCCAAGTCTGGTTTCAATCTGACAGGAAGTTTTAAAACGGCCTACGGAACACTAAAGATCCCTTGACTGACTTCTCATGTTTATCACCATTAGCAGTTACATATCGCGAATTCGAATATCATGTATATTTTTGTAAATAGCAAGGTCCCAACGGTAGACATGATGCAAAGTCAACACGAAGCAAATGCTACCGCCAAGTTCATTTCTGGATTCGTGAATCTAATTTAAACACTCCCATACATATATGAAGAAGGAAAAGGATATGTTGTGGCATTACAAGGATTTGGAAGGACCAGGAAGCTAGCTGTTCGTAGTGTATATACTTACATGGCATGTAGTGCAGTGTGTGCTGAAAAGGAGACTACGATATGCAAGACCATATACACTGAAGAGACAAAGAAACTGATACACCTGCCTAATATCGTGTAGTGCCGACGCGCGTACGCAGAAGTCCCACAACACGACATGGCACGGACGCAACTAATATCTTAATTGATGCTGGAGGGAAGTAACACCATGAATCCTACAGGACTGTCCATAAATCCGTAATAATACGAGGAAGAGTAGATCTCTTTCGAACAGGACATTGCAAGGTATCCCAGATATGGTGGCCATCGGAAGTGTCTAAACTCGGAAGAGTGCTCCTGGAGCCACTCTGTAGCAGTTTTGGTCGCGTGAGGTGTCGCATTGTCCTGCTGGAATTGCCCAAGTTCGTCGTAATGCATAATGGACGTGAATGGATGTAGGTGGTCGCACAGGATGCTTACGTACGTGTCACCTGTCGGAGTCGTATCTAGACGTATCAGGGGTCACATATCACTCCAGCTGTACACGCCTCCACCAGTTTGATCAGTCCCCTGCTGACATGCAGGGTCCATGGATTCATGAGGTTGTCTCCACACCCTTACACGTCCATCCACTAGATACAATTCGAAAAACGAGACTCGTCCGGCCAGGCAATATGTTTCCAGTCATCAAAAGTGCAATGTCGGTGTTGACGGCCCCAGGCGAGGTATAAGACTTTGTGTCGTGCAATCATCAAAAGTACACGAGTGGCCCTTCTGCTCCGAAAGTCCATATCGATGACGTTTCGTTGAATGGTACGCACGCTGGCACTTCTTGAGGTTCCAACATTGAAATCTGCAGCAATTTGCGGAAGGTCTGCACTTCTGTCACATTGGACGGTTCTCTTCAGTCGTCGTTGGTCGCGTTCTTGCAGGATCTTTTTCCAGCTGCCGCGATGTCGGAGGTTTGATGTTTTACCGGATTCCTGATATCCACTCATGATATGATCGTACGGGAAAATCCCCACTTCATCGTAGTCTCGGAGATGATGTGTCACATAGCTCGCGCGCAGACTATAACACCACGTTCTACCTCACATAAATCTTGATAAACTGCCGTTGTAGTAGCAGTAACCGATCTAACAATGCCCCAGACACTTGTCTTGTATCGGCGTTGCCGCCCGCAGCGCCGTATGATGCCTGTTTATATATATATATATATATATATATATATATATATATATATATATATATATATGTATATATTTGATATGCATGCTTGTATCATTTTCTTTGGCACTTCAGTGTATGTAAACGCTGTAATTTTGTGTGTGTGTGTGTGTGTGAACAAGTTTCAGGAAGCACGTAGCACAAACAGGTTTTACATGTGATACACACACCAATGCCATGCATCTGAAAATGGCCAAAGGCCGAAACTGGTCAATAATGTGAACTGCATACTTCGTGCAATAACGGCACTTTGCATGATGAAACTGACAGCGTACGGTGGGTTGTAAAATTGTTTCATCGTTTTAATATTTAGTTCATGCAGGTCCACTTCAGTAGTCGAAAATATTAATCTCCTCTTAGAAATTTATATTTTTTTTACAATCCAGAATTAACCTCGGTTATTAAACGCTATAATTTCCGAAAATCACTAAGAAACTAAGGAGGTGCAGATTTTATGTAAACCGTAGTTAAATTTTTAATTGCGAATGAAACGGTAATGCGAAAAAAACTTATCGCCTTAATTTTGCTCTGTTCATTTAAGCGATCGCAGAGAGATCAAATGACTTAATTCGACATTAATGTCAGCGGTTGAAGGAAAATTAAAACGTGGTGAGAGTGCCAGGCATTTAGCTCAGCATAAAAAATGAGAACTTTTATGTATGACATTTTTACGCATGCCACCAAAAGCTGCTAATGGTGTAACCAACTTGCAGGAATTATGTCATCATCAGACGAACTTTAAACTCTGACAGATAAGTAGTGGTAAACAACTCAGTTGCTACAAGTCGAGTGACAGACGCTCTTTAAAAACGACTAGGAAATGAAAAAGCAGTCGCATAAAAATTGTCACAGAGGAAAACTAGGCTCTAAAGGAAAGTTTAAGGAACATGTAAAGTATTAACAGAAAATTAGCATTCACTGTTGTATCACGGGATACTAATAAGATCAATAGTTCTCATGTTATTTGGAAGCAGTGCCTACCATTTTGTAGCGAGGGCAATATGTCCTTTTTGTGTGTGTGTGTAACGGAAATGTATGTCCTAACTGTGCACAAATTGTTATTCTGCTAAAGTTACTTTGCTGTGACATTGTGTTGGGTGACCATGTGTAGATACGTTGGCTGTTTTATGCGATAACATTGCTGCGGCGGCTAGAGGGATTGCTTTTATGTGTTATATGTTGTATCAGTTTAGATTACGTTTGCTTGATGATGTTTCCTTGTTTATTATGTGTCTCTTTTCTGTTATTGCCTTTTCAATTTCGATGTTTTCTTAGGATTAGAAGATGTTTCTTGATGGTCATTATTATTAATTTCATATCTGTTTCTACTGTGTTTCTACTGTGTGGGTGGAAGGGGGGGAGGAGGGGCAAGAAGTGTTTTTCTTGCTGGAGATGTTCTGAAAATGTTGAATGACTGGTACCACAAATTTATCTTCTTTATGTCTTGTTGTAAATATTCTTCCGGTCTGTCCTAAGTACAGCTCATCAAGCTGTTACAGCAGAGTTGATAAATGCCAGATTCTCCATACGTCGGTGTCGTCCTAATGCTACGAGAGAACTTCCGAACTCAAACCGCAACCACTGAAAAGAAACACATAATAACTGACCAATCAGATATCAGCTGCCAAGGCATTTTAATTAATAAAACCTACAGAGGATACATAACAATCACACCAGCCACCACAAAAACAATATTACATCAAACAGTCAACATGTTTACTCGTTACCGTAGCTTTAACAGAATAATAATTTACGCACGCAGAAGTTAGTACATACAATGCCCTACTCAATCGGTTTCTTACTCACTCACTCCCCCCCACCTCCCCCCCCCCCAACCACCCATACAAACACTGACGGCCCAGAAAATAGAACATAAGACGATCACGTCTCGCAACATCAAAGCAAACTACACATCATGTAGAAGTAAATCTGCCCACCGTCAGTGCAGTGCAATGTTGTAAGAGGCCGAACAGCTGTGTGTGGAACCACATTAGGAATGAAGTAGGAGGCAAAACATCGTGAATAACAATTGTAATTCAAACCTATTTCATAGCTGTAATGTAAGCCATGAGAACTGGCTACGATCTTGACAAACAAATTTATAAGAAAAACAAAATTGTTACATTGACCACTTTGAAATCAATCGAAAACCATGTAGTATACATAAGACTTGTTACGTAAACAAAAGATGTTTGCAGTTCATATTACTAGGAGACCTAGTTGGACGAATTCTTGTGCAATTTGTGACAGATTGTTCCGTCAACACAAAGGAGCCACTCAAGCTTTTACAAAATTCAGACAGCGAGCTCTAAATGTAGGGTATTTTGGCGCATGAAAAGGCCTCTGCCTGAATTTACGTGATCTGACTACAGAGTGCTCCTCTGCACATACATACCACCGACTGCCCTTAAAAAGTAAGACAAGAGTTTAGAATAGTTCGTAAACACGGGCAGATACTGTTTGCTCATGCGTCGTCTTTTAAGCCCATGAAAAGAACACATGTCACATACAAAACCACGTTCTCCTTCTGCTAAATTACCAATTGAGACGCTCAAAGGAAATGGCAAATACTGAATAATAGTGCAAATACTCCAAAAAATGTATTTTAATTTTACTTTTCAGTTTCCCCTTAAAGATAAGCACAGGAATCTGGCATTTAATTAATTTGTTTAAAAGATACAGACTGCTCGGTGTATAGCTTAAGCTTTTTAAGACTATAGTAAAATTGAAACTTCCTAGCACATTAAAACTGTGTGCCGGACCGAGACTCCAACTTGGGACCTTTGGTAATTTTTTTGTCTACTTGTAGGAAACAAGTGTCTCTCTAACAATTTCATTTCCATCTAAAGACTGTGACTGATTCCGTTTGAGATAGAGACGATGGGTATAAGCAGAGACAAAATATCTTACCATTAGTAGGATATCAAGCTCTCAATTCACTAAAGGCTTTCTATAGCTTTCGTAAGGAGTTTGCAAACACCTTTCACAAGACCAGTTGGTAGCAGAACTCTAAGAGGGAAGTGCTAGAAACTGAAAAGAACGTATAATACTAGCACCACTGCCAATGTTAACATTTGAAATTTCCAGTAAAAATGAAAACATTATTTATATAGCGCACATGTGTTTTCGTCGCATTGACTCATTGTTTATCATATAATTTCATACTGATCCGTATTGTACGTACAGATTTGAAGTTGCGAAAACGTGCATGACCAGCAGCATCTGAGAGGCGCCATTTTCTTTATAGTGCCTAAAGCACTGAAGGGTACAGTTTGATGAACGTTTCAATTGAACAGCAGATTTTTACGTATTGTTGCTTATTGACCATTGTAAATATCATACATATATTTCACACGATTTTATCTGAGTTACTAGATGTAGGCTCTTCATGGTTACTTTAATGAAGAAGCCAAATATCAATATTTTCGAGTTTTGCTTTAGTTGTTAGCTATTTCTGTTGTTGTGCTATGGCATCACTTAGCCTAACGAAACAGTCCCGTAACTGATTTAGCAAAAAAATGGCATAGTATGGAGATTCATGAAACCTCAGTGGCAGGGGACAATTAAATGTTCAATGACGACAAGAATTCTGCATGCTTGTTTCATCAATCATTAGGATATATTCATTCTTTCTTAAATTGACTGCATGGGATATCGGTACGATGAATGTCATTAATATTATAAAACATACTGACTGGAAGTAGGATGTCCTGTGTAATTTGCATGTCTCTCTTTGCTAATCCAGTGATGGATTGTAATGGATTATCAATGATTCAGTGGTGCGTGGGAATCTGATAGACAGTGGACTTGAGACAGCAACAGGAAACGCTTCCACCAAGTAGGTTGGTGACTGTGGCCTGGATGGGGAAAGATTCTTGGAAGTGAGGTTGTAACACCATATCTCTAATACTTTACTGATTTATTTTGCCTTTTGCTTTGGTTTAATGTTACATCGTTGAGCTTCTGTAAATGTGTGTGATTGAATCGATAACATACAACTTTATACTCCTTTCTTTGTTAAAACTTTGATGTCATGATTTGATTCTATGCAATGTAGTGTATCTGTCATTTAAATTCTTTGTCCCATTTGGAGGGAACAAAACTTACTGTATATAATTGTAATTTCTGTGTGAATAATTTTTGGTAGAAATGTCAATATGTGCAAATGTTCTATTTTATTTAATGTATTTGGTTACTGTCATGTAAACTGCTGATCCTCACTTAGGGTTCTTAGTTAGTTTGTATGTAAAAGGTGTAGTGGTTCCCCTCAGGAACGGAACTGTGTAGCGCGCGCAAATTGTGGTTGGCTTAGGTAGAAAAGGTGGAACCAAGTGTCAGTCAAGGACGAGCTACCAAACTCAGAGTCAGGGACGAGCTACCAAACTGACAGTCGGGGACGAGCTACCGAACTGTGCACTGTCATGTAAATGTTGCATATTGTGCTGGTTCCGAGAGAGGCTTTTCCTGCCGCTTTTCAATGCCTCGGATGGATGGATAAATAGCTGCAACTATTCTGGAATTTGTATCTATCATCGCCACCAAGAAATGACAGAGTCCAGCAATTCTACCTGCAATTCCAACTACCAACATGCAATCGCCACCACATTGCGCAATCACTGTAATGGAGCACAATAGTAATGTACAGCGAAGGATTAGCTTAATGGATGTGTTAGTGTGCTCAAATATAAGCTAATTTATAACTGAATTTATGCACCTACCTTGATTTTTCTCCTTATCATAACGCCTTTCAGGTTCCTCTCCGCTTGAACTAAAGTGATTTCCGAGTGTCCTTACTGAAAGAACATTAAAGCCCAGTGTTTTTCTAATTGATGCCTCTTGAACATAGTAAAAGGAAAGTTTAAGTTAATGTGGCAAGAGAGTGAGTTAAAGTTAATGATGCTTGCTGAAAATAATTTTCCTAGTATATATGCTTATTAATGTGTTGTTGCGAACTTCAAATTAAAAGTTCTTAAGACTGAGGCTTATAAAGTTTTACTCAGTATATGATCGCATTACTGCCTGTTGTAAATCGCAGAAGGTGAGTCAGTATCTTATATATATGTTAATTTTGTGTCTCACTGCAGTAAAAGTGGAAAACTGCAGTTGTGAAACGTTATATACTCATGTTTTCTAAGTGTTTGTCTCTCTTGTGTATTAGAAGTGCATATTAATAGTATAACAGGATCCACAGTTTGTCTATTGTGTTAATGCTCGGTAACAGGTAACGGAAAGACCACTAATTATGAAAACCATAATTCTTTATTCAAATGATAGTGAGAAGCAACCTGTTAGTGGATTCCAATTAACTTTCATTTTGAATAGTAAAGTATTTAACTGAGAGAGACTTAACCTATGTCCAATTTATGATCCTGCACTGAATGTTAATAGTAATGTTATAAAGACCGTTCAGTTTGAACAAGCCCTGAAAGTAATAGTGTGTTTCGGTTTCTGTTATATTTTTGCAAATGGTTTGTGCTGCTCCAGTTGAGAGCTTCGATCTTAAAACATATGTATGTGTCAGAGTTCATTGCACTCCTGTGTGGACAAGTCTAGGTTGTGTTTGCCCGTTATAGTTACTTATACCTACTTGCTTAAACGAGAACGTTAATCTTTCTCTTGCCTAATTTGGCTGGCGACCGTTTTCCTTATTCTTTAAACAGTATAGCTAGGCAAAAATATTGTTTGTTACTGTTCAAATATCTACGTAATTCTTTCACTTCCGATAAGCCACCTCCGTTAGGTACAATACGGTCAACATAACAAAATTCCTCTCAGAGGGTAACACTGCTCTGTTGCTGTATACCATAACTGCTTTAACAAGATAGTTTTGTTTGACTACCTGCCTTCAACTTTAAGGTTATGGTACAGCAGTAGTCGACAGGGGTGTTATAAGGTCGACCCAGATCCGATAAGGGGCGGCAAGCATTGTCACTCCACACAACTAATTGTGGCTAAAGCCACCCATTCACAGACCGACCGGTCGGCCAACACCCCCTTCCCCCCTAACGAATGGATATACCATCACTCACACTCCTTTGTGGTGCGGTTTTGTAGCGATCAGGTCCAGGGTCCACTATCTACTAGACCCGACTTCTACCTGCCAAAATACACACCGTACTTTTCCCGTCTATTTTTGCGTGGTAAAAACTTCAGTGTGAAAGAAAGAAGGAAGAAAGATTAGGTTTAACGTCTCGTCGACATTGAGGTCGTTAGAGGCGGAGCACAATCTCTGATTGTGTCAAGGATGGAGAACGAAATCGCTCTTGTTCTTCTTCACACGAACTGTCTTGACACTTGTCTGGAGCGATCTGTGGAAATAGAAGAATCTACATCTGGATGGCGAGACCCAATTTTGAACCGTCATCCTCCGTAATGTGAGCCCACCGCCCACTGATCCATCTCATTCACTACTTCCACACGACTGGCCGCAGGTGTATTCCGCAAACACAGTCGCAGTGTGCCACACACAGACGGGTTGACGACCTGTGGAGTGTGGGGGTTGGCTGACTTATCGGCCTGTGAAACGGAGGCGTAACGCCCAGTCAGAGATGTAGGCGATGTGTGCGGGAGTCAAGGCCGCGTTTCCATTTTTTTTCTGACTTCTTTGGAAATTATCACCTGCCGTTTGCAGAATGTACAGTCCTTAGAAAAACAAAATGTAGCTTCTTAGCCACCATATTTGAATTTCTGGAAACTAGTTATGAGACTATGAACATTGGCAGGAGAAGGTGGAGTTGGCGTAAAGATGTGTGAAGTCAGTTCGCAGTGTTGAAATCCATCCTTTTGGTAGTAGAATTTCATGTTACCACTGGGTGCTGGAAGAGACGCGCTATTTTTGGCGAGATTGTCTGTTGGAGAGAATCCTTGTGACTGGGCAGCAGTAGTTCGTAATTTTGCGATAAGAGACTGGCACCTTTTGGTGACAACGAACACGAGGAGCGTTAGTGACAGCCGCAAGAGAAGCACCCGGTCGTAGGAAGCGAGAGTTTCTGGTTCGACATTCCTGTAGGATTCAATGGTGTCCTTTTTGACATGGCATAGCATCAAGATGGACGTAGCCAGATCTTGGTGTCCAGGAAAGGTGCTGAGGTTTCTGTCTTCACGTAAGGGCCAGGAAATCGGCAGTGCACGGTTCAGTGCCGTCCGGTCATACTTACTATGAGCATAATTCACAACACCAGCAGAGTAGTTCAATATGATTTCCTCACTTGTGGAATTTAGGACGATAGCCTCTCTCATCCAATTTTGCACCGACAATGAATGTGTGGACTTCTGGGGCCGGCCGGGGTGGCCGTGCGGTTCTAGGCGCTACAGTCTGTAACCGCGAGACCGCTACGATCGCAGGTTCGAATCCTGTCTCGGGCATGGATGTGTGTGATGTCCTTAGCTTAGTTAGATTTAAGTAGTTCTAAGTTCTAGGAGACTGATGACCTCAGAAGTTAAGTCCTATAGTGCTCAGAGCCATTTGAACCATTTTTTTTTGTGGACTTCTGGGATTAAAGTCAGCAACTTCCACTCACTGTTCCGATCGAGAATCACAAGGTCAAATAGTTGTCGGTTATCGTGAACATCGAGAGAAATAATTTAACTGATAGGAGAGTGACACTGCCTTCCGTTCGATCTTCAAGCGAATTAGGATAGATGTAATTGTCACACGTATTATGATTATTCATTTAATATGTTGATCCCGTACATGTTTCTATTTTTTTAATAATTGAAAGTATTGAATTTAATAGTTGTTTCTGTTCGAACTAATCACTTACTTTACGTTGTGGGCTTGTAATCTGCGTCCAGGAAGATATCCCCAGTCATGTCAAAATTTTAGTCAACATATTACTGTAGCCAGATATCGTTAGTCAGAGTGAGACATTTGTTTTTCAATATCTTATCCATTTAACTTCTCACACAAACATTTAGACGTTAGTTGTTAAAGAGGTGACCTCCCCCCACTTAGTTTTGGAGGATTGAGGGAAATTCTTCATCGCGCGGCTTTGCAGTGTTCTAACTCAAGAAGCCAAATTCATTTAGTGAAGTCATCACCCAATTCACGAAAAGGACTTAGTTGCTACACAATCAATCGCTGTCAGAACAGAACGGCTAGGGCACTGAGGCGGTGGTATCACGAGTGCCCAAAGAACGTGCCTAACGTCTCTGTTCTGCTGTGACTTCTTGTTTTGAGTCATCAGTCTCCTGACTGGTTTGATGCGGCCCGCCACGAATTCCTCTCCTGTGCCAACCTCTTCATCTCAGAGTAGCACTTGCAACCTACATCCTCAATCGTCTGTTGGATGTATTCCAATCTCTGTCTTTCCCTTCCGCTTTTTCCCTCTACAGCTCCCTCTAGTACCATGGAAGTCAGTCCCTGATGTCTTAACAGATGGAATATCATCCTGTCCCGTCTCCTGGTCAGTGTTTTCCATATATTGCTTTCCCCTCAGATTCTGCGCAGAACCTCGTCATTCCTTAACTTATTCAACATTCGTCTGTAGCACTACATCTCAAATCATACTATTCTCATCTGTTCCGGTTTTCCCACAGTCCATGTTTCACTACCATACAACGCTGTGCTCCAAAGGTATATTCTCAGAAACCTCTTCCTCGAATTAAGCCCTATGTTTGATACTAGTAGACTTCTCTTGCCCCAGAATGCCCTTTCGCCTATACTAGTCCGATTGTGATGTCCTCCCTGCTTCGTCCGTCATTAGTTATTTTGTTTTCTAGATAGCAGGATTCATTAACTTCATGTATTTCGTGACGATCAACCCAGATGTTAAGTTTCTCGCAGATCTCATTTCTGCTACATCTCATTACTTTCGCCTTTCTTCGATTTACTCTCAACCCATACCCTGTACGCATAAGACTGTCCATTCCATTCAGCAGATCATGTAATTCCTCTTCACTTTCACCCAGGATAGTAATGTCATCAGCGAATCATACCATTGATACCCATTCACCTTCATTTTTAATTCCACTCTTGAATTTTCTTTTATTTCCCCTGTGACCTAGGGGACGGAAAATGGTGTTGCTTCACAAATGGCTGCAGACCGAGCTCGTATGAAAACTGCCTATTTTAAACAAGTAGATTCAGCCACCAAGAGGATCGTGCTTCGACGAGAAGGCCATGCTGGTCATCATCCTGCTGGCCATCAAGTTGTCGACGCTAGAAGCTGTCTTTAACAGCTGGAACTCAAAGAGCAGTGCCTAACTCTGAATGCTGCTGACTTATTGGCCTCCAGCCGAGGGGGGCACCAGCCGACTGACTTGCATACACTGCTGACTGCATCTGGAGCCCCGTCGTCGATTCCTGGGCCACCAAGCTGCCGATTCGTCATCGGATAGTGCGGAAAAACTCATTGCCCTGGGTGGGTAGACTCTGCTGTTGCTCGCTGTCCGTGCTGAGGCTGCTGTCCATGCTGGGGTCCATGGTACCACTGTGCATGCCTTGGCGCATCCTGCACTGACGTGTGTGGCTACGCCACACAGCGAGGGCATCGCCGCAAATGCTGCCAGTGCTGTATACCGCCAGGCCCAGACTCCTGACTTGGTAGTCCTTTGCAGCCACCCTGCTGATGAAGGACTCAACCACAACTACCAGCAAGTACCATGGGCTGTCCATGGCTTCAAGGCTACTCGCTGAGATCAGCACCCCGAGCACTGACGAACACTGACACTGGCCTCTGGCCGCCAGCCACAACCTTATTATTGTTATAAAGATGTGAATGAACTTGTGCCAATCTTATGCTCTTGATTTATCGGATGTCGTTCACTTGGTTTTTACCCACAGCTTTGTTCTTACCCACAGCTTTGTTGCAACCACAACCAGACTGAATAGCTGAACATCACCCTGTCCACTACAACTACGAATCCGTCACCCACCGTAGAAGTCATTCATCCTTGATCTCTACATTTGGAATCAGAAGCGCTTGCTGTACCGTCCACAACCGATGGAAGAAACGGTAGGCACTTTTTCCTACATTTGGTAACAGAGTAGCAACTGACGGCTCCAGGCGGGTCGACTAAGACGTCGGCAGCCGTAACGTGCAGCGTCAAGCGTATAGATTCGTGAATGCAGAAAAGTTTTTCTTGCTGTTTTTCGCAATGGATGGTCAGTTAGTCTCTTACCGAATTTTCAATTCTGGTTTGCGTGTCCATTGTGTGTCTTAGGTTCAGGTGGTGATTTTAGTGTTCGTACAGTGAATTTTGAAAGGAGCATATGTTACTTTGCTCCTTCTTAGAACGAGGGAAATATCTTGTAAAAAAAAAGGGATATGCGTCATTGCCTTGAAATATATAAAATCATGAGCAGCCACTCAATCGAAGAAACTGAGTTAAGGGAAGAAGTTGTAAGGAAGAATTAAGCTTAAGTATCCTCCTCCTCATCCTATATCGTTTTTGTATTGTATTTTTGTGTTTTCGATCGAGGGGTCCACAGTTCAAGGTTTCAGGAACACGAGCTCTAATCACTCAGGAAGGGACTGAATTTTGACGTCCATAAGCAGCTAGATGCTTTGATGTAAGGTTGTACGGAAACTGCATAAGAAGTTGAGTATTGTAAGGGCCTCGGTCAGTTTTATCGCTCACTCATTAGATTCATCTGTTTTGACATGGTTAGTAACTTCTTGGGTATGGCAGTGGAGGTTGTGTTAACTTTTCTGGATGGCCTGTTGTCAGGTGCAAGGTTGAGTTTCTGGAAAGGTGAGCAGTTGTTATGAATGACTAAGTGGAAGCAAAGCCGTATGTTACGTATCACGAAGACTTAAGAAATGGTCCGACGTTCGATCAATTTGCTAGCAGTTAAATGAGGTTTCAGGAAGACAGAACGAGTCAGTAGAAAGGTTTTCGGCTACAACAGGGAAGATTAAGACAAATACCTATGAGCTGAAAGGAATGACAAAGCAAACTAATTTATTCTGCTGGAAGCAGAAAATCAGATGCTGGGTGCCTTCTTAGCATATCTGCCTTTTGATATGTCAAGAAGCGTACAGACACAATTCCCGAAGGTCCTGGCTGGCGCCGACAGGGCGCCCTCAGAACTTGAAGGAATATGTAGAGTAAAAAAAAAGTAGGGCACACAAGTAATATCTTCTTTAATGACATCAGTTGTTATCGATGTGAAATTTCGCGTCACATTGGAAGGAATTATCGCCAAATATAATGTAAAAAGTGTGGTGCTGTCAGGTACTGAGGATAGAACTGTAGCAGTAAGGGGCATAATGGGAATGGACAGAGTATGAATAATCCGCCGCAAAACACCAACGGTAGCTCCAATTCAGCCAGAGGGCGTTCGCACTCAGTTTCAATGCTTCAAAGTCCTATGCAGTGTTGCTTAATTAGCGTAACAGACTATAGAGGGCATAGATTAATGTGAAATCGCCTATGTTCGACGTCAATGTGCAATAACCACTCACAGAAGGCAGGTGGCCTACTAGCAGAGGAGAATATGTAAAGCTTGGCAAGAGGGATCGGAAAACAGTGCAGTAGTTGTAATGTGGAAACTGAGCGATTTATCTGACGCAAGGGCATGATTATTAGCTTTCTGGCCACGGGTAGAAGCGTTTCGGAAAGAACTACATCTACATCTACATCTACATCCATACTCCGCAAGCCACCTGACGGTGTGTGGCGGAGGGTACCCTGAGTACCTCTATCGGTTCTCCCTTCTATTCCAGTCTCGTATTGCTCGTGGAAAGAAGGATTGTCGGTAGGCTTCTGCGTGGGCCCTAATCTCTCTCATTTTATCCTCATGGTCTCTTCGCGAGATATACGTAGGAGGGAGCAATATACTGCTTGACTCTTCGGTGAAGGTATGTTCTCGAAACTTTAACAAAAGCCCGTACCAAGCTACTGAGCGTCTCTCCTGCAGAGTCTTCCACTGGAGTTTATCTGTCATCTCCGTAACGCTTTCCTGTAACGAAGCGCGCTGCTCTCGCTTGGACTTCTCTATCTCTTCTATCAACCCTATCTGGTATGGATCCCTCTTCGTAAACTGTTGGCATGCTGCCGTGGTTAAGTACACCGTGCATTGCAAAATGGCACTATCCAGAACTGGCACAGAGGCAACCGTGGTACACTGGAAAGTGTATTTTATGATAGACATGGGCTCATGTATCGGTGGTCCTGTAACGAAGCGCGCTGCTCTCCGTTGGATCTTCTCTATCTCTTCTATCGACCCTATCTGGTATGGATCCCACTTCGTAAACTGTTGGCATGCTGCCGTGGTTAAGTACACCGTGCATTGCAAAATGGCACTATCCAAAAGTGGCACAGAGGCAACCGTGGTACACTGGGAAGTGTATTTTATAATACACATTGGCTCATGTATCGGTGGTGAGTCTAGATCTCTTGCGAAAGAAGCAGTTAAACGGTCTGTAATGTAGATTGATAAATATCAACGGGGACAGTTCAAATCGTGTGCAGACGCTCAATCCGACTGAGCTATCGAGGACACAGGGGACAGGGCGTTTGCAGGGACGTAGCTCTGGCGTGCTCTCCGTGAGACCCACATTTCCCACTTATTGTCCACACACTACATTTGCAGTGCCCCTGCCCACTCTACTCATTACTCAGGGCAGTCGATCTACTGATTGCCGTAAGAGTTTTAGCAATGTGAGTGTATCCGCACTGAAGAAGACCATTGGCCGGCAAGCCTTATCTATATGAAGATGGTATCTCTTCTTCTGACATGTTCAAAAGAACAGATAATTCCGAAAGAACTGATACCATCTTCACATATGTATTGAAGTATGGTCGTTATGCCCAGTGATGTATTCAGGATGGAGCACAGCAGTTCTAGGATATATTGGAATATATGTAGGTGAAGGTTACAGCACAATCCTATGGTTAGATTTCCTATGTAAACATCATGCAAAAATTGTTTTTCACAACAATTCGTGGTTTTTACAGTGGCGTTATTCCGACTGGAGGAAGCTGTTGCCAATGATGACTATCAGAAGGCTCACCTGTCATGATAGACAAACCACTTACATAGCATTCAAAGTCATTTAGACTGACGTCACATGGTAAGGTGCCACAAGGTACAGGGAAATTAGTGTGATTGAACGTGAAAATGAAACTACCCGTCAGTGTATTATGTGTGGCTGAATCACTGCAAGAAGTTAATGAACTAGACAGAGGACAATTTTATACATGCAGAAAAGTTGAACATATATGGATAGTAGACTGTAGCGACTGTGCCATTCAGTGTGGATGATTTCGGCGCTAATGATATAAAGTTGTCAGAATGGTTTTTAGTTGTCAGTTTAGATGCTCTAGACACTGACGACCCAGGCAGGTCAAGTTCAGACCATAGCCATAAGTAAACCACTGATACAACTGCATTATGTGTGAAACTGGAACATTTGGAAAGAACAGAGGATAGCAATGGAGTAGCTAGTTTTAGAATTTGAATACCTTTTTAAGCCTTAGGGATCACTGATAGCAACCAGAATGCCGCAGCATAGGATCCTCACTGGAGATAAAACATTTGTACCGTTCATTTACATTAACAGCTTCTGTCACTGCGTCTGTCGTAACTCTCTCTACACTGATCTGCAAGCAGGATGCAGTAAAGAACTATAGCTGTGAAATTTAGAAAGAATTTATAATGATATAGTGTTTTCCCCGCTGGTAAGCCCTTTCCAACAGCACACATCCTGTACACAAACGTAGTATTGTTTCCATTTATTCATTGTCTTCTTTCTTACAAGTGCTTTAGATATTTTCTTGACGATTTCCGAGGCCGATCGCAACATAACTCAGAAAAAATATACGTTCAGATACAATAACTATGTGCAAGACAACAAACAGTCCAGACAACAATTGATAGCTTAGACCAACAAAAAATTGTCATTATACATATGAACTCAAGGAATCAGTCGCAGAATCACAAGTGGGAGTGGAAAATTGCCTTTAAAAACCGACGTTTAGTAGTTTTAATAACGATTTGGTCTAAAATACTTTTATATTTGCACAAAGAAAATTTAAACGATCATAATCACCAATAAAAGAAATTCATATCTTCATCATTTTGAAGGTACCTTCAGTCCTTAAAGGTAGCGCACTATTATGGGTTATCTGGTCACAGAAGTCGTGGGATAACAGGTCAAAGAGTAGACGAGCATTGTTGGTGGGAACCACGAAAGGAAATGATGGATCAGTATGTGAAATACTGTGTGCCATGTGTGCAACTTGCAGATTGAATTCATCAACAAGTGCTACTACAGAGGTTGCCAGAGGCTGCTAAGAAAATTTGTAGATAACTGATATGGATAATTCATTTCCTTTTCGCCACATACCAGCGGGAAACCGCTTCGTGCTGACTATTACAGATCATTTTTCTCTCTATATTCCGATGATCGCTATTCCAGACACGCCAGTATATGTTATGATAAAGAATTTGTTAAAGTTTGGTGTTCCAGAGACGATAATCACGTATCGGGGCATTAAATTTATGCCGGAGCTGATGAAACGCTTCTGTGATTCATTACACATACACAAAATGAGAATGAGCCCATTAAATACACAGGTTAATGGAAGGACAGGACACATGCATCAAATGATTGGGAATTCGTTGAGATATAGCATCAAAAACCATCATAATACCTGGGAGACTTTCTTACCATACGTAATAGGTATGTATAATTGAAAAATGCATGATAGAACGGAT
Organism: Schistocerca piceifrons; assembly: GCF_021461385.2. Classification (NCBI taxonomy): domain Eukaryota; kingdom Metazoa; phylum Arthropoda; class Insecta; order Orthoptera; family Acrididae; genus Schistocerca; species Schistocerca piceifrons. The sequence continues at coordinate 1,018,365,939 of NC_060139.1, read as the reverse complement.
CTGTCGCCATATTGTTGTAATATAGCTACATACAATATGCCTATGTTCGTGAGTGAAAATGGACTCGATAAGCAACCTGAGGTATCAGTAAACGGAATGTAACCTGCATAATTCTGTGTGCGTTTTGTAGGAGTGTCAGCTTCACTGACATTTAAGCCCTCAACAGAATGTTACATGAAAAACTTAAGACTGACATTTGGATAATCTATCTGATCGCGTATTTGAGTATGGAAACCTATAGGAACAAATGAACCTGTAACAATGAATAACGAAGCTATCTGACTGCGATTTTGAATAAGAATTTACAAGTGATACAGAATAGACTTATACAATTTACTAGATTAGAGTACATGACATATTGTGGTGTGTCGGTGGCTCTGTTTTGGTCCTAAGTTTTGCACCCACCTCTTTAGATGACTGCCTTTTTCCATGCGTTTTACAGCAATACGCAGAAGCATGCAGCAGCAGCGGCTAAAGTTTATTGTTACTAAAAATGAATTTAACAAAAAGAAGTTTTCTTGAGTTCTGTTAACTACTAAATAACTTGTGAGAAGGGATTTCATGAATTAAATCTATTTAAAAACTTCAGATATCGGCAATGACAATTACATAAGGGCCAATAATGGTTGAGTGCCAGATTAACAAATTATCTCAATTTCAAAGCTATATTGACATTTAATAACCACAACATATTATTTAGATATGGAGAATAATCATTATTATTTGGAGTATGACAAGCAAAACTTGCGATTATTGTAAACTCGGACTAACAATCACGAGCCTAACCCTGTAATTGCGCTTTACGCTATACTTGCAAATTTTACCTTTAATTCCATATTCAAGCTTAGTTAAGCCATCTAAATCCCTCCTGGACATATAAATGAAATCAGGCCTTGATTATGGTAAGATCTGCTCACTAGAGTTGTGGCGATTCGTGAATGAGTCGTTCATTTGAACGACTCTAAATAAAGAATCGTAAGAATCGAATCGTGATACGGACGAATCGTCGTTCAAAAGAATCGTAACAACGATTGTGTGTTTCCGAGTCGTGACGATTCCAAGTTCCAACGATTCATCGATTCTTAGTACGCTATGCTTCGAATGCAACTTCTGAATCATGACGAGTCGTGCCGAATGATTACGACCGCCAGGTGGCAGTCAAGTGGTTAGTGGAGGATGCGTGTGAACAAAGGAAGCTCGGAACGAACAAACGAAGTTCGTGGGCCGTAATATTACTCGTGAAAACCAAGCTGACATTTGGCGGTGGCTGACGGGAACGAGTGTAAAGGCATTTCCCATTTACTATCCCTATATAGTATATAGTGCACATACGCGGATTCGTATCATCCTACCTCTTTTTTCTGTGCTCTTTCCAATTCCACAGCACCTTATATTTCACAATAAAGCAACTGTCAGCCCTCACACACTGCAAATTTAGCTTAACTTTTGTTTCGTCGAAATACAAAGCATAGGTATTTTGCTTTTAATTTGTCTGAGAACTTGCTTCTGCCACTACTATTTATGTGAGAAGACGACATACTTCTAAAGTGTAGGATACATTCGTATACAGCGACATTACTTCACTGCTAATTTGATAATTCTGTTAGTTCCACCAGTGCCGCCACTAAATAACTGTCGCACTAGACCAATATTACAGAGCCTATATAGAGAGAATGAAGGCTCTCTAACCAATACCTTTCTTGGCGGATCGCCGTGTAATACCGTCTTTAAACAAAAGCTTTCTAATTAATAATTTCAAGTTCGAGTTTTCGAATGTTATCGTATTCAGATTTATATTAAATTTTAGTGAAGTAATGTCGCTGTATACGATTGAATCCTATTGTTTACAAGTATGTCGTCTTCTCACGTAAATAGTAGTGACAGCGACAAGTTCTCAGACAAATTAAAAGCAAAATATTTAGAAGAAATGAAAGTTAAGCTAAATTTGCTGTGTGGGAGGGCTGTTAGCTGCGTTATGAGTTACAAGGGTGATGTGGACTTGGAAAGACATCTTAGGTCAGAAAAACTTCGGATGATATGAGCCAAACCACGTCTGCCTCACTGCTAGATTTTGTTACTATAAAACAGACGTCTGTAGTTAGATACGTTAAAGTCACACAACCAAACTGGCATACCACGTAATTTAGCACCACCTTCCGCACAAATCGTTTCCTCTTTCCTAGCATACCGAAATAAAACAATAGATGCAATCAAATCAAACGTGACCTTTCAACAATTAAGGTATTACACGTATAAATCGAGAATCACACTTGTAACGTCATATGCACCTCATAAATAAGCTATTTCTGGCAGTTCGATTCTAATCCCATTGTCAATTTTAGAAATGTGCTGCCATCTGTGAGTACGATGTAGAACTTTTTGCATTCCGTAAGAATCGTGCCATCGCAGACTAGAATGAATCGTGAACGAATCGTAGGAATCGATTCGCAATGTGAGATTGAATCGTAGGAATCGAATGGGGAAAAAGAATCGTGTTGCCCAACTCTACTGCTCACTGACGTGAGGTCAGTGTGTCACGTCTTCTGTCTCCGAGTTCTCGACCAACACTACTACTTCCACTCTCGCAGACAGACCTCGTCTCACAACAATACTTAGAATCGCACTGCAAACAATAGCGTTAAGTTGGCTATATTGTTTTCAATGTAATGGAGAGTTCTGAAACACTCCTTGCATGTTGCAAATGCTGTGAACATTACTAAACTCCAATTGTCGCAATTCGTTCACCTTCCTGTGTCCCTATGATCGATCCCCGTGTGCAGCCATCCAGATATTGTCTTTGGGCCCAGTTGTAAGGAAAAAAACCCATCACAGGGCACCGTAACTGCTTGCTGATTAATACACACTGGCTTTTCTCATTCCTTTAACTGCCTCGTGCTGTGGCGCGAGACGCATTTGGCACTAAATGTGACGTCCAGCTGTCTGCGCACAACAGGGAGACCTCTGGCAGCATACTCCCGCACTTTCATACATTTACATCAAGTTCTTAATATGTTAAGGCATTTTATACAGGGCGAAAATTATTTAAACCGTCAATCTCTGGGAGGTTGTAGTGGAAATCAAAACAAATTTTTTTCTGTAATGTCATTTTTTCCTATGAGGGTTATTCAAACCGGTGGAGGCCGTATTACGCTCTTCAGTTGTTATAGGTCGTATTACGATCTTCAGTTGTTAGGGGGGCGTATTACGCTCGTCATTTGTAGGCAACTGCTGTCCACCAGTGTAGTAGTGCATTGTCTCTGTTTACTAATGGAGCGGTACACCTGGAGTGAGTACACTGATGTGGTTGGTGCGTACTACGTAGCGCACCAGCTGCACAGCAGGTTTATCAACAACAATATCCTAATCGCCGTATCCCGCATCATACGATCTTTGCTACTGTGTACCAACGTCTGCGTGAGACCGGGTCATTTAGCAGATTACCTAGACAGGGACGCCGTCTCACGGTAAGAACGCTGCAATTTGAGGAAGCTGTCTTGCAGCATGTGGAGCGGGATGCTTGAATCAGCACTCGCGCAGTTGCACGTAACATGGGGACGAATCAGACGAATGTAAGAACAGTCCTTGGAGAGCAATTGTTACGTCCATTTCACTTACAGCGGAACCAGTTGATTATCCATCCAGGGCACAGTTTTCGTAGTGGTACATGGAACAGTGTGAAATGCATCCTACATTTCCATCCTCTGTGTTCTTTACCGATGAAGCAACGCTCGGGCGTGATGGAGTCTTCAACACGTACAATTCACATGTTTGGAGTGAGGATAACCCACATGCTACAGTTACTAGCGCTCATCAAGTGCTATTCTTCGTTAATGTGTGAGTCGGTGTTGTTGGGGACTGTTTAATTGGGCCGTATCTGCTACCTAGGCCATTAAATGCCAGGCACTATTACAATTTTTTCGCCAGAGCATTGCCAGAATCGCTGGAAGACGTCCCGCTCCCTAAAAGACATTGTGTGTGGTTCCACCGTGACGGGGTGCCTGCACATTTCAGTCTTCGTGTGTGTCTATTCCTGGACCGACGGTTCCCAGAAATGTGAATTGGCAGAGGTGGTCCTGTACCATGGCCTGCTCGATCCCCAGATATGTCCCCTCTGGAATTTTTTGTGTGGTGAGAGATGCGCAACCTTGTTATGCAACTCCTGTTGCATCAGAAGAGGATCTGGTTGCCAGGATAGTAGCAGCAGCAGGAACAATCCAGGTACTTCCGGGGTTTTTGCCCGTGTCGGACAGAACATGATCCGACGGTGTAACCTTTGATTACCTGTCAATGGAGGCGTTTTTGAAAATCTACTGCAACTGAAATTGGGTTGTGTTAATGTCTTGTCTCTTGGTCATTAAAAAATGGAAAAGTGTTTGTTGGTTTAATTAATTTGCCGCCAGAGAAATCTTCCTCTACCGGTTTAAATACACCTCATAGGAAAAAATGACATTAGGGAAAAATATTTGTTTTGATGTCCCCTACAACCTCCCAGAATTTGTCGGTTTAAATACTTTTCACCCTGTATATCTCGACACGAAGTCTTACAGAGCAGTGTATGTTGGCATTGTACCAACCTACTTCGTGCGGGAGTGGCAAAATGCTAATCATTGTACAGCCAAATCGAAGTATACTTAATGCTAGTACCTCACGCTGTTGGAATTTTAATATTCAGCGGTGTAACACCGCCCGTGGACACCGATCAGCGTTATTTTTTTTAAGGTTGTCGTTAGTGTGAATGCCAATTTTCGATGTGATGTGGCGTGTACGGCCGCGCATTGCTTGGGTCTGCCGCTAGGTTTCTCCCCCTGGTCTGAAGTTGTAGTGGCTGCACACTCCCAGGTGAGCTCCGCAGCGGATATTATGAATGCACCGGACAGTAAATATTCATGAAGTTGGCGACTTACCAGGCAAGAAGTTGCGAAACTTAAGCTCACATTATTACCCAGTTTTGGGGACGGAGAGCGCACGGCTGCTCCTGCAGATGTCCTGGCGCGCTGGATATCCCTGGAGACAAAGTGCTGCGCCGCCGAGTTTTACAGTCACGCTATATGGCAAATCCGGCCTGAGAGGATCTCTTCTTTTATCTCGTATTTTTGTAACTTGTTGCAGCATAGTTACGACAGGGACGTTATATCTTTTTGCTACATTAATTGTACATCTCTAGAGACGGTAAGAAATACATTTAATTTCAGTACCTAGTTCCTGCACCTCCTCTTGGATTGTGCCTCAGAACACTGGAGCGTCCTTTCAGTGCCTGGAGTATTTAGAAAGCTAGTTTCTACGTAATTAAATATTCATAACATGATACAGAACGGTAAGAATCCTGTGTCTTAGGTACACTGATGACGAAAACATTGTCACCGCCTACTTAATAGCGGTTCGGTCTGCTTTTGAAAAATAGAGGTTATTAGTGTCATGGATTCGTCATGTACTTGGTAGGCTTCCAGTTTCCATAGGTGTTCTCCGTTTCAAACGTAACGACGTTTCTCAAATCAGAATTCCTCTTTCTGGCAATGAGATATTAGAAACATTAATATGCCATAAATGATATTTTATCGTTACTCAGACAGAATCAATATAAGACGATTTATCAATATCTCGTTACGTGAATACTTAAGAAAATTTTTGCATCGCTGATCACATCTGCAACGATAATAGATTCATTTCGATATGGTGATGACGAAGCACAGATTCCCATAATAGCAGACATCGATGTTCCGCTGCTCCTGCTACAACATGTAGGCAGAACACTTAGGTGAAGCCCTTGACATTCCCCGCATGTTTTAGGTGGTCCTGAGGTGATCCTAGAGATCTTCAGTTGGCCTCAAAATAGGGGGACATGGCGGAGGAGCGGTGCCTTTATAACACTCCACATCCTATACGAACACAGTATTAGTCTCAGTGACTCAAGAATTGACAAGCTATTTTATATTCTGGACAACCATAGCTGTTGAAAGGCATGATGTTACGAAGAACTCCGCTTACTGGTAGTACAGTTGTTTATTAAAATGCGACCGGTTTCGGGGTGTAAAGCAGCATCATCACAACGTTAAAAGATCATAGGAATACCCCTCGCTCCTACTCATAATTTACTATTCGCAGAAAATCGACATAGTTGTTGTTGTTGTGGTCTTCAGTCCTGAGACTGGTTTGACGCAGCTCTCCATGCTACTCTATCAAATGCAAGCTTCTTCATCCTCCAGTACTTACTGCAACCTACATCCTTATGAATATGCTTAGTGTATTCGTCTCTTGGTCTACCTCCACGATTTTTACCCTCCACGCTGCCCTCCAACGCTAAATTTGTGATCCCCTGATGCCTCAGAACATGTCCTACCAACCGGTCCCTTCTTCTTGTCAAGTTGTGCCACAAACTCCTCCTCTCACCAATTCTGTTCAATACCTCCTCATTAGTTATGTGATCTACCCATATAATCTTCAGCATTCTTCTGTGGCACCACATTTCGAAAGCTTCTATTCCCTTCTTGTCCAAACTATTTATCGTCCATGTTTCACTTCCATACATGGTTCAAATGGCTCTGAGCACTATGGGACTTAACATCTGTGGTCATCAGTCCCCTAGAACTTAGAACTACTTAAACCTAACTAACCTAAGGACATCACACACATCCATGCCCGAGGCAGGATTCGGACCTGCGACCGTAGCAGTCACGCGGTTCCGGACTGCGCGCCTAGAACCGCTAGACCACCGCGGCCGGTACTTCCATACATGGCTAGACTCAATACAAGTACTTTCAGAAACGACTTCCTGACACTTAAATATATACTCGATGTTAACATATTTCTCTTCTTCAGAAACGCTTTCCTTGCCATTGCCAGTCTACATTTTATATCCTCTCTACTTCGACCATCATCAGTTATTTTGCTCCCCAAATAGCGAAATTCCCTTACTACTTTAAGTGTCTCATTTCCTAATCTAATTCCCTCAGCATCACCCGACTTAATTCGACTACATTCCGTTATCCTAGTTTTGATTTTATTGATGTTCATCTTATATCCTCCTTTCAAGACACTGTCCATTCCGTTCAACTGCTCTTCCAAGTCCTTTGCTGTCTCTGACAGAATTACAATGTCATCGGCGAACCTCTCCATGGATTTTAATACCTCCTCCGAATTTTTCTTTGTTTCATTTACTGCTTCCTCAATATACAGATTGAATAACATAGGGGAGAGTCTACAACCCTGTCTCACTCCCTTCTCAATCACTGCTTCCCTTTCATGCCCCTCGACTCTTATAACTGCCATCTGGTTTCTGTAAAAATTGTAAATAGCCTTTCGCTCCCTGTATTTTACCCCTCCCACCTTTAGAACTTGAAAGAGAGTATTCCAGTCAACATTGTCAAAAGCTTTCTCTAAGTCCACAAATGCTAGAAACGTAGGTTTGCCTTTCCTTAATTTTTCTTCTAAGATAAGTCGTGAGGTCAGTATCGACATAGTACTGATGATAAATAGTAACTTATGACTAAAATAGTCTCATACAGACAAGATGCGCCCAAGCTAGCTAAACGCTATCTCATGTGTAAAAACCAAGGCAAACAGTAGTTCTTCACTGACTGGCCACAAGCCTGTTACACAACAATCAAGTACTGAAACAGAGGCTTTCGTCACTCGCCCGCAAGGACCTTACAATAATAGAAACACTGAGTGGATTACTTCCTAATCCGGTGAAACCTCCGCCACCGCACGATGCCAGAAGAATGACGATAAACTACTCGACTTGAGGCTGGACGGGAGATTTGCAGAAGCGCGTGTGAGCAGACAGCACACAGGCCTCGTGCAGTGACGGGAAAGAGGCCGAAGCAGGAGGGAAACGAGACACTGCCCCAGACCAGCAGAACAACGCGTCAACCGCGGCCGATACAAGGCCGTCAACATATCCCAAACAACAAACAGCAAACACGTTTGGTAGAAATTAACAGACAGAGCAATACTTAAACGGCCAATTAAAGATTATTTCAAAGAAACTAACCAAAAAAAGGCTCAAATTGCTCTGAGCACTATGGGACTTAACTGCTGTGGTCATCAGTCCCCTACAACTTAGAACTACTTAAACCTAACTAACCTAAGTACATCACACACATCCATGTCCCAGGCAGGATTCGAGCCTGCGACCGGAGCGGTCACGCTGCTCCAGACTGTAGCGCCTAGAACCGCACGGCCACTCCGGCCGGCCGAGAAACTAACCATTAAAACTTCAGTATAGAAGCGTCGCACTCATAAACATTGCAAGTTAATCATCGTAACAATGACAAGAATCGGTGTACAAAGATAAAAAAAAATACCTGGTGTAGAAGTATGAAACGGAATTTCCGAATAGGCGTCACCGTAGGGCCCGTGATACCGCTCCATCTGCTTCCTGCAACGGCTGACGACGAATGTCAACACACAGTAACTTAAGTTCCATACGTCTAAATATGTATCAAACCCGTAAACATTGCAAGTAGGCTGTTTAGGTTTCTACGAGGGTCACTCCAAAAGAAATGCACACTATTTTTGCAAAAATACAGTTTTCATTCTGCATGTGTGAAAGCTTTACAGTGTGTAGATACATCCTTCCAGCTTGTTTTCAAACTTAGTTCAACCTGTTCCCGTGAGGGTCGCCGTCACAGCATGTCTACAAGATGGCTCCTACACTTGGCGTTCGTCAGAAGCAACGTGCTGTCATAGAATTCCTGTGCTGAGAAAACGAGACAGTGGGAAACATCCACAAGAGGTTGAAAAAGTTGTATGGAGACGCTGCTGTCGATCGCAGTACAGTTAGTCGGTGGGCAAGCAGGTTACGTGATCAAAGTGTGCACGGCAATATTGAGGATTGTCCTCGCAACGGCTGGCCTCGTACGGCACACACTCCAGACAATGTTCAGAGAGTTAACGAATTGGTGACTGCTGACAGATGCATTACAGTGAACGAATTGTTATGCTACGTTTTCATAGGGGAAGGAAGTGTTTGCAGAATACTGAAAGTGTTGGCGTTAAAAAAGGTTTGTGCCTGGTGGGTTCCCAGGATGTTGACAGTGGCTCACAAAGAAACAAGAAACTCGGATGGGTAGCACTGAAACACCCACCTTCCAGTCCTGACCTGGCTCCATGTGACTATCATCTCTTTGGGAAACTGAAAGACTCTCTTCGTGGAACAAAATTTGAAGATGATGATGACTCCCTTGTGCACGCTGCCAATCAGTGGCTCCAACAGGTCGGTCCAGAATTTTACCGTGCGGGTATACAGGCGCTGGTTCCAAGATGGCGTAAGGCAGTTGAGAGGGATTGAAATTATGTGCAGAAAGGAAAATATTGTTCGTAAAGTATGTATCTACACACTGTAAAACTTTAAACCATGTAGAATAAAAGATGGATTTAAAACAAAGTAGTGTGAATTTCTTTTGGAGTGACCGTCATATGTTGGCAAAGCCATGTAGTGCTGTGTAAGAAAGTCGCTGACTGCACTGTGTGCTGGTTGGACTTATTGTTGGAATATTCGCTTGTGTAGTGTTGGGCAGTTGTATGTGAACAGCGCGTAGCATTGGACAATTTGAGGTGAGCCGCCAGCATTGGTGGATGTGGGGAGAGAGATGCCAGAGTTTTGAGCGGATGATCTGGACGTGTGTTTGTCAGAAAAAGGAAATTTGTTTAATAGGACGTCACAATATATATATATATATATATATATATATATATATATATATATATAATTACTTTTGATTGCTATTAAGGTAAATACATTGTTATCTATCAAAATCTTTCATTTAGATGACAGTATTGGCGCTCGCTGTTTTGCAGTAGTTCGTGTAACGAAGATTTTTGTGAGGTAAGTGATTCATGAAAGGTATAAGTTATTGTTAGTCAGGGCCATTCTTTTGTAAGGATTATTGAAAGTCAGATTGCGTTGCGTTAAAAATATTGTGTGTCAGTTTAGTGTTGATCAGAATAAGTAAAGAGAGATTGAGTACGTTCAGTTTTGCTCAGCTGTTTGAAAATCAAATAACGTAAGAGGTTTTCCAGCACAGTCTTGCTTAATTTTTCTAAGGGGACGTTTCAACATGTCGAGTTTTGCGCCTGCAAACTACGATTTGTGAACAGCACTGGTTTTCTGTTATTATTTGAAGAAAACAGCTGCAGAATCGTTTCGAATGCTTGTCAAAGCTTTCGGCGAACATGCTCTTGGGAAAACACAGTTTATAGAGTGGTTCAAAAATTTCAAAAGCGGTTATTTTGACGTAAGAAACGACGACCGATGGAAACCACCGAAAAATTCGAAGACAACGAATTGCAGGCCTTATTGGATGGAGATGATACTGAAACTCAACAGGAACTCGCGGAACAATTGATTGAGAGGCAGAAAGGCGTTTCTCTTCGGTCGAAAGATATGGGAACGGTGCAGAAAGTTGAGAAATTGGTTCCTCATGGACAGCAAGCAGATCGAAAGACCACATGTGAAATTCTGCTCGCCAGATACAAAAGAAATTCTTTTCTCCATCGAATAGTGACGGGTGACAAAAAATGGATACACTTTGAGAATCCTAAGCGCCGTAAATCATGGGTGAATCCAGACAGACGGCCGCTGTGGACGAGTGGTTCTAGGAGCTGTAGTCCGAAACCGCGCTGCTGCTACGGTAGTAGGTTCGAATGCTGCCTCGGGCAAGGATGTGTGTGATGTCCTTAGGTTAGTTAGGTTTAAGTAGTTCTAAGTCAAGGGAACTGATGACTTCAGATGTCAGAGGCATTTGAACCATTTCTGAATGTAGACAAACCATCGACAACCACTGCAAGACCAAATCGCTTTGGAAAGAAGTGTTTGGCGGGATCAGAACGGTGTCATCTATTATGAGATGGCTAAATCCTGGTGAAACTGTTAACACCGATCGCTGTCAACATCAAATTATCGATTTAAATCGAACATCATGTAAAAAAGACCGGAATATGGAAAAAGGCAACACAAACTCATATTGCTCCACGATAACGCCCTATCACACACAGCAAAACGGGTCAGGGAAGCGATGGAGGCGTTCAGTTGGGAAATACTAGGGCATGCGGCTTATTCTCCAGATCTGGCTCCGTCCGATTATCACCTGTTAGCATCACTGGGACACGATGTCGATGAACGAAGCTTCGATTCGTATGAAACTGTGCGAAAATGACTCCATGACTAGTTCGCTTCGAAATAACTTTTTTTTTTTGAGAAATATATAAATGCCAATGGAGATTATTTCGAATAAAATATTGTTTAACAGTTTCCACCAACAGACGTGTAATTTATGAATGCATTGTTTCGCGGCGATATGAATTAATAATTGACGTCCTCGTTCGACGGAAAATCAATGGGTACCTCAGCCACAGTGTCTACAGGAAACCGACACACACAGATCGGTACCTGCACGCTCTCAGCCACCACCATCCGGCACAAAAACGTGGCGTTCTGAATAACCTCGTCCATCTTGCTAAAGTCGTCTCAGACGCAGTAAGTCTGCCACTAGAACTGAGCCACCTCCGTAAAGTCTTCCGGGCAAACGGGTACAGCCACGGACAGGTGTCACAGGCTGTATCTGGTGTGACCAAGAAACACACCAACAGAGAAGAGAACACCACCAAAGAAGAAAGCAAGAAACTTGTGTTTTTACCTTTCTGTGGTACATTGTCGGGACAGATTAGCTGGCTCCTGAAAAGATATAACATTTCATCGGTGTTCAGGCCCCCAGCAAAAATTCGTCAGTTCATGAGGCTTGTGAAGGACGATCTAGGGCTTAGAACGCCTGGAGTGTACAACATACTATGTCAGTGTGGCTGTTACTACGTCGGCCAAACAGTACGCACTGTGGAGCAACGCCGGCAGAACATGAGAGGTGCTTACGCCTTCGCTATCTAGAAAAATCATCTGTGGCAGAACACGTCTTAGAAAATGGACACCGAATTCTATTCGACGAAACATCTGTCGTTATGAAGACGAAGGTATTTTGGGATAGCTTCATAAAAGAAGCTATTGAAATAAAAACCTCTGGAAACATCACCAACAAGGACGGCGGTTTGCAGCTTAGTACAGGGTGGGACCCGGCTACTGTGATGTTGAAACGGGCGCGACGGACGCGGGATGAAAACATTACCGTATATGGCGAGGAAGAGAGCACCAGTGACGTCACAGCCAGCAATGCAGCTATATAACGAAGCGGCCACGGCGACACAGTAGTCAGTCTTACCACTAGAGAATGACCCGGGAGAGCTCGGTCGAAAGCTCGTGGGATTTTAACCACCTGACGCTGCTGGAAGCCCGAGAAAATTTTATTAAGACGTGTAATTATTGTAACCAAATTCAGTTTCACCTGGTAATTAAATAATAGTTCAAACAAGAGTAAATAATCTAAGGTGTATCGCTACTGGGGCTTGTTACCGTAACTGGGCTACGCGCCAAATGGCACATAGTCGGTTGTTAAAAATGTAAGCCTATAACCGCAAGGACCCCGCAACACGGAGTAAGAGACTGCGCAAATAGAAACACATTACTCACACGTGCGTATCTTTAAGCTGAGCGCGCACAATTTTAATTGCAGGCCAAATCCTGTAACTCGCCCTAGGAAGGGCCATAAGGTCTACAGCAAACTGAAATTACATTCAGCAGTATCAAACTGTCAATGTTAACAAAGTATGGTTTGAAGTATCAGATTAAAGTTGTAAAATACCAGCTTGCGGCCTACATAAACCTCTAGATTGTCACACAGCTCCAAAAGAGGTCACCGTAACTCATAAAGGAACCAGCCGGCTGGGGTGGCCGAACGGTTCTAGGCGCTGCAGTCTGGAACCGCGCGACCGCTCCGGTCGCCAGGCTCGAATCCTGCTTCGGGCATGGATGTGTGTGATGTCCTTAGGTTAGTTAGGTTTAAGTAGTTCTACGTTCTAGGGGACTGATGACCTCAGAAATTAAGTCCCACAGTGCTCAGAGCCATTTCAACCATAAAGGAACTGGATTCCTGGCAAGCTCACAACGGAGCAAAATTTACAATCTTTAAGTAAAGCACTTACTGAACAGTCTCCATACACAATTTCAAACAAATGCCAAGGAGTCCATTAGTCTCAAGACTTCAGGTAGGTCCTCCTTCTCGTAGCTGCTAACAAGTTGACCAGTACGTCTCGGCGTGTTTACCACACCACAGTTGACTGGTACCATTGGTAACCAAGTTTCACAGAACGGGAGCAGCTCGTTGCCAGCTCAACTCGCTGTTAGCAACGGTGAACGCTACAGGGAAACGGGGGCATCCAAGCCCCAGTGGTCAATGGTTTCGTCACGTTGCAATAGTCAGGACGCCGAGTGCTCAGACACACGCGTACAGCTCCGTGTCGCACACACCACCCACCACCACGCAGCTCCAGAGTGAACATATAACCAAGCAAAGATAATACGATGGAGGACCAGAGTCGACGGAACGCGAGACAAGTGGCGCCCTCGTAGAAGCCGCCACGGCTCACAGATAACAGGTCTACATGGTCTAGGTCTACGTCCATCTTCTGCAGACTACTCTGAAGGGTATAACAAAGCCTATGTACCACTGCAGCACAATTTTCGGTTTCTATCCGTACCAATCGCGTATGGGGAGCGTCCATCCTACCAGTAAATCTTAAATCAATGGAAAATTTTTTTTAAATAAATGTTTGTTGGCATCGTGTTAACCGCTTTTCGAAAGTGAAGCAAGACTCCGTCTGCTTTATTGCCTTGTTCCATGGGTTTCAGGACGCCATGTGGGAAAAGCGAAAGTTGGACTTCATATGATCATTGTTTTCGAAATTTGTGCTGCGTAGCGTCGAGGAGGTCAAATAAGTTTATATTTACGCTCAGAACATATTCCAGGACTCTACAACAGACGGTCGTCAGCCAAACAGTTTTATGGAAAACCTTTTCTAATCCTCTTGATGATAGGTGTGACCTACTTTTCTTTCCAGCCACTGGGGACAGATTTTTGTTCGAGGAATGTTTGTTATCTATTAAGATGAAGATAAGGTGGCGGCAAATTCTGTTTAGGGTATGACAGATTCCAGAAATTTCAGCTATTGAGACTAATATCGCTCATCCTTACAGTGGAGCTAAATTTAGATCGGTACAGGACTTCTGTATCTGCCTTTGCAAAGGAACTTTAGAAAATGCAGTTCAGCATCTTTGTTCTTGTTTTGCTACCCTCAGTTTCAGTACTTCTGTCATTCGTGAGAGCTTTGACACTGCCTTTGGTAACAAAGACAGTCTTCACATATGACTAGGATTTAATTAGATTTTGTGAGCGTTTTTCGATAAGATTCTACTAAAGCACTCATTAAAAGCTTCAGGCATTGCCTTCTTGGCAGCCAAACGGGTTTCGTTCAGCACGTCTTCCCGACGATTTGTTTTATATTTATTACGCGGTAGTCACTGTTCCGTAATACGTTTGCTTTTACAATGACCATATACCATGAAATTTTCTACTAAGTACATACCTATCTATTGACTGGTCAACCATTGAGCTAATATTCCTCTAAGCGCTCGAGGCCAGAGGTGAAACTTCTAAATTCCTCTTTGATATTTCGTACTAATTCTGCTTTATCTACCTTACTCTTTATAATTGTTTTAGCTACCCTCTACATTTGAATTATCACTACTTCTACAACTGCCTACAAAAATAGTCACATTTCAGTTTCAATGTGGATACCCTCGAAGAGGACAAGTCTGGTAACGACCGTTAGATCTATTATATCTGCCGCGCGGGATTAGCCGAGCTGTCTAAGGCACTGCAGTCATGGACAATGCGGCTGGTTCCGGCGGAGGTTCGAGTCCTCCCTCGGGCATGGGTGTGTGTGTTTGTCCTTAGGATAATTTAGGTTAAGTAGTGTGTAAGCTTAGGGACTGATGACCTTAGCAGTTAAGTCCCATAAGATTTCACACACATTTGAACATTTTTTATTATATCTGTGTTATAAGTGGGCTTTTCAACTACTTGTTGTAAGTAGTTTTCAGAGAGAATTTTATATTATTTCACAGTGTGTATTGTCACGCGCTGTGTAATATTTCTGGCTTGTCAGCCGTCATATTCAGGTACAAGAAGCTCTTTTTAGAGCAGCTGAGAAGTCAGCAGTGACAAAACAACACAATGTGGTGAGAGCTAGCGATGGCAAACGGTTTGTTCGGTAGGGGTATCTTGACAAAGCCCGCCTACTTTGTGGTCCTCCTCCGCTACTGCCTCTGCATTCGGAAGTTGGGCGCCAAAATGATAATTTTCTGTTATTAGTTTTAGGCAAACTAAACAGCGTATTTACTTGAATTTTAAATTAAAACATCTCTCAATAGCGTGCTACCAATGCATTGTCCGCTCCAATAGCTGAATGGTCAGCGCGTTGGAATGCCACGCACGGGGGCCTGGGTTCGATTCCCGGCAGGACGGGAGATTTTCTCTGGGTGTTGTGAGGTATAATGAGGAGGAACCTAGGGCTTGGCAAACACCCCGAAAGTTCCTGAGCTCAATAAATTCACCAAATAGATCAACGTACTCGTTCCCGGTTAAATGGCGACACTGCACCGTGGCGAGCATCAAACGATCTACTTCACTTAACTTGAGCGACTGGTAGGGCGGGCAGACAGACTGAGACGACGGAAGTGCCGCCGCGGCAAAAGCGGCAAACATGTCTCTGCTCCGGGCCCAGGGAATAGGAACGCGTCGTTTGCCGCCAAAGCCACTCTGCCAACATACATCAAAGGGAACAATAATCTGCGTAAATAAGGCTTCACATAAGAATGAATAAGGAATAGAAAATGTGAACTAATGGCACAAGCAGTTACCGGTAGAGATTGAACACTACTTAAAATTACTATTATTCAGAAGCGAAAATATGAGCTACTGCTGATGCATTAACTGAAGGATACACATGTATCAAGATTGCTTTGCCTCGCACACAGATCATGTTACAATTGATTCCCTTCACAGGACTTACATCAAGGAATACTCTTACGCTTGTACAACATATGACCTGGAACACAAAATTGCAATTAGTAGCCGGCCGGTGTGGCCGAGCGGTTCTAGGCGCTACAGTCTGGAGTCTCCCGACCGCTACGGTCGGAGGTTCGAATCCTGCCTCGAGCGTGGATGTGTGTCATGTCCTTAGGTTAGTTAGGTTTAAGTAGTTCTAACTCTAGGTGACTGATGACTTCAGAAGTTAAGTCCCATAGTGCTCAGAGCCATTTGATCCATTATTTGCAATTAGTAACACATATGATCTTGCACTCACCACTCGTAGGTGCGTTAATAAACAATTCCAATTCATGTAACACACATACGAGGGCTGCCCAGAAAGTAATGCAGCACATTTTTTCTTCAACAATTGTTTATTGAACTTAATGAGAATTACACCCACCTAAGAATTATGTTTTATCTATACACCCTTTTTTTCCACGTAGCCTCCATTCCACTGTGTGGCGTTCCTCCAGCGCGAAACAAGGGCGTGTCTGCCCTGTCGGCACCAATCCTTGTCCTATTGGCGGAGTCAGTGTTTCACTGCGTGATCTTCCTTTGCTGATTGACAGATGCAGCGCAAACTGCCGAGTCGTAATGCGTCTGTGTCTGCCCTCGCGAGTGGCAACATCAGCTTGCTGCACCATGTCAGGTGTGACATCCGTGGATGGTATCCCCGACTGCTGCAAATCGTGTTCCGCCGAACCCCCTTCTGATGACCTCACCCTCCGTGGCCAGCGACTAACTGTACTTCTGTAGACAGTGGTTGATCCATAGACTTGCTTGTAATGTACATCACCTACAGACGCCATTTGTCGGAAGTGAGGGAAACCTGGCGCGCTCACCCAGGAGACTTCAAATAATACATACGTAACGTTTCACATTCGTAGCATTGTTTTCGGCTGAGGAAAAAATGCGATGCATTACTTTCTGGGAAACCCTCGTACTATATGAATTACTCATAAATAAGAAAACAACGCTTAACTCCACTCGGGTATGAAGGAGCAGTGACAAAGGATTCCCGCCAGGATGTTATTGCCTCCAATCCTTACAGGCGATTGTCGATGTGACGTAAAATTTAAGCTTGCAGAGCAAGCGAGGAACTTGTCGATCAAGTTGCACGTGACGTCCTTAGGTCTTCGCGCAGACCACCGCTACCAATCTTCAAGCGACCGGCAACACTTGGTCTGACCGATATAACCGCTCGGCTGGAGTCCCCCAAAATCCACAACTTGCCAGCCACGTGCCCGCTGACTCTCCAGGCGCCGCCAAACCATCAACACACACCTCAGCCAAAGACATTGGCTCGCGATACACGATCGAATAGATATCGGCAACCTTTGTAGTTGGTGGCGCCAGTGGAATGCCATGCCGCCAAGGTTACACCCACCACGGCTCACTCAGCGCAGAAATACGTAACACACACGCAAAATAACTGGGGTCCAGAAGACGACCCTTGGCGATTTCGCTTTCTCGTGCCCATGCACAGATATTACACTACGTCTCTCTGAGTGGCGGCTGTGTAGTGGAAGTACGGAGCCGGCAAACGGTGCAATAGTTTCGCCGTGACCACTCACGGGCAAACTCACAGCCGGGTCAATGCGGCAGTACCAACACGGTGAATCTACTGGACCAACGGACGGCGAAAGTACCTTTCGTGGAGAAACGCCATTACTGGCAGTGCCGTCTCTTTCTCTGCGAGCTGCCATGGCAGCTGCAGAAAGAGCCACACACGTGGTACTGTCGCTACCGTCTTTTCCGTAACTGCCTGTCCTTCGTTCTGCTACAAGCTTGGTTCTACGCGGCCGCTGCAGATACGGATGGCGAAGAATTATCCAAGTCCGAATCCATTAGATACGGTTTTAACAGGCAAGACTAAAAAGGTGTACGACTTCGTTTAATTAACAAGTCTATTTAAATCTTTTCCAGGCTTAAGTATGTTCGATAAATCGTTAAATGGACTATTATTCTACATTATTCTCGCCAAGTTATTACAGTTATTGCTTGGAAGAATACAGTTCGACGATGTACAGTTTACTTCTATGGAACTTTCAGGAAACTATTCGACATTAGATTTATTATCAACATTCGTTCAGGCTGGTCGGCACTCTGCTAGATTGGGCAGATTTTTTTATCAATATTGGTTTAGGTTGGCCTTGGTTTGGCCACGGTTAGGCTGGGTTGGGCTAGACCAGGTTGGCGTGGATTTGGTTGCGTTAGGGTGATTTAATTTGTGTTAGTTTGAGGAAGGTAGGTTAGGTTGGATTAGGCTTGTTTCGGGCTGGGTTAGGATGGGTTACTTTGAACTGGGTTGGGTGTTAATTGTTGTGTTAATATGTGAACTTTCAAATCCTGAGTTTTTATAGAAGTGGTGCTAGGAAGCCCGTAATATTATTTCATTTCTCACAACTGCACATTAATAGTAGTTCTTAGTATTCTAGGTCTAAACAATATCATAGTTCTAATACTAGGAACTTACACTGAATGAACGTATGGTACTCATGGAAGGAGTGAATCCATATGGATCCCCTTTTGCGCACACATTGGACTTCTGGAATGATAAAGGAAGTCTTGATGAACGTATTGGATAGTCTGCAGACCTATTCTTTACTAATGTCTCACATTACATTGAGTGGAGGAAGCCATCCTCATGTAATTTTTTTGAAATTTGTTGGCAAACGCCATGTTCCGAAGAATGAAGTGTTATGTTTCCCTTGCTGATGATAAATGGGTGAAACGTGTCCAAAGCGATCTGTCGCCCCAGAATCTGGACAGGCAGGCAAAAGTACATGAATATTTCCCAACAGAACTAGCTATCAACATCTCGGAGTGACGTTCGACATCAAGTAGCGGTATGGAACTAATCTCGAACTAGAAGACCGGTGCCCACATGTCCGCTGCTTATAACAGCGCCTTGGTTCTTTTCATTGGATGGCGGGATGGAGGTTATTTATTAATGACAGTGTGCAAAGCGCCTCTCGCGGTGCCCCTTGATATCTTCGAGGCACTGGCTCTGGCAGTATCGATAACCTACGATACTACAGTTTCTACAAACATAACATTAAAACATGATGACAGCATGGTTTATCTTATAAATCACGAACATCTTCACAGACATCTACAGATCTGTAAACGATCAAAGTGCAGAAATTTGCGTTACAACCTCTTTACGAAGTAATAGTCAAGGTAGAAATGTTTGCATAAAGCAGAAAGGTGAATCCTACTACTTTGGCAAAAATGGCAGCACGAAACAATGAACATAAAAATAACGTACATGAAAAATTAAATGAACGTCAGAACGTGTTTTGAAGTTGACAAAAAAAAGTTTTATGCTTTTAATGTAACATACCATGCTCATATTACAGGCGAGTTGAACCGAAACTCGATGTGCCTGTAACCATCATCATGTCGTGATATGCATATCTGTACAAAGCAACATGAGTAAGGGACTGAGTGCTACCAGCAACAACAAAACTGAGCCTTGCTGTGTACCTGCAGGGATACACGAGAAGAAACTAATAACTTAGCAAACATTTTTTGCTAGCAAATAATCAGAATTCCATTCAGCCACGCTATGGTGGCTGGTTCGAATCCTGCCTCGGGCATGGATGTGTGTGATGTCCTTAGGTTAGTTAGGTTTAATTAGTTCTAAGTTCTAGGCGACTGATGACCTGAGAAGTTAAGTCGCATAGTGCTCAGAACCATTTGAACCATTTTTTAACCTTTCAGTCATTTTAAAATTTTGAACATTTTGAGGTAGGACAAATGAAATATTTGCTGAGACATTGCTTTGTTTTCGTGTATTCCTAGAGGTGTGCCACAAGCCCAATTTTCTTGTTGCTGTTATTTATTTTCTTTATCATGTTACGTTGTATACAAACGCATGTCATGCCACGATGTTTATGACTAGTACATCCAGTCTAAGTTGAACCTTCATTTAATATGAGCATGGTCTGTTAAACTATAAACACTGAAACGCCCGCTAAACACGTTGGGCAGAACAGGTGATTAGGATTGTGGAAAGCGCCAAATAAGGTTGGTGTCAGTTTCACTTTAAATTGTAATTTATAGCACATTTACAACCAAAGCGGCATGTAGCCGAACTTTAACAACGAGTTTCAAACTCCAAGTCTTTGACGGCTGAAGGCCTCCAAACAAGCAATCTTAATAATTAACAAGGTAAATTTCAAGTGACTGGAAACACGCACTTACAATTACAAATAAAATAATTGAAACATATATGTACATATCACAGCTAGCCTGAAAGCTTTAAGATAAAAGTGGATAGACAAACCAAAACAAGATGCAATACAAACGGCTGAAGACTCATAAGATTTTCAAAATTTTAAAAATTAACATAACGTTTCAACGGCAGAAGGCCGCAGTGTTTAAGCTTGAAAGGTAATTTTAAGAATAAGGTTGCGAGCCACAAGGTAATTGAAAGGTAATTATAACAAGGTTCCAAGGCTGAGGGACCACAATTTTCCAAAATTTTTAAAAAGTACGACCATAAGCCTTAAGTTTTAAGCAGCTGAAATCGGACTAAAAGGAAAGACAATCACCTTTCAGCAAATATCCACTTGCCGGAACTGAAACTTACATAAAACACAGTAAAACCAAGAATTTTCTTTTATATCATTAGCTATGATAGATTATGAACAGACCATTAAACACAGTTGAGAAAGACAGTAAAGACAGCAGCACTCAGAAGCCTCCAGGGGGTCGGTCTGCTTTCGTTCACTTAGGGGAGACAGATGGAGAGCCCAACTACGCTTGACACGTCGGAAACCAACCAAGGGACAGCCACGGACCGACTGTGAAACGACTTGCTTGCCACCAAACGGTATATGTATTAAGCTGTCAAAACTACTTACCGTGTTGGACAGCGACAACAGATGAGGAAAGGACAATGTCTGAAATTACGTTAGTGGCGAGGGCAACTAACCGGAACACTAACCACCACAAGGCAGAAAATTTCCGCCGGTGCACTTGAATTGTAGTCAACCTATATAGTTAATTCCACCGCATAGCGGCTAAATTTCAGCAATACAAACATTCTGTGTTCCTCACAGGAAAATCTCCCCACCAGCGAACCACCGAAACGAACCACACTACATGAACGGACGTGGCTTGGGTACTTGAAACCACTACTCAACTTTGACGTCCTGGGTCGGTGAACCACGAAGCTCGTAGCGATCTGACAGCTCCACACACACTCCGACACTGCGCAGGGACCGCCAGTGGACCCAGCCGACTGAACCGCGTGGATATAATTTCCCTGGTCCGCAGCAACCGACCGACTCCGCAGAATGCCGACAAGACCTAAAATAGTCGTCAGTGGAAATAACGCTAACCACACACACAACCTGACACACCTCCACGAAGGCCTGAACGATACCCAACAGTAACTAAGCACGCACGAAGACAAATCGGGAGTCGATGCGCACACGCACACGCACACGCAGTGAGCCAACTCATGAGCAATCGGCGAGCCAAAATGCGCCGCCGGTAGGACGACCGACCGACGACCCACCAAGACCTTGGGCCGCTCAAGCGATGCGTTGCGGCAATGGTTGGACGAGTCATGTCGACATAGATCTAACTGCTCCAACCTGACTACACTTGTACCACATTGCAACTCCCCGACTGGAAGACCCGCCCTGTACTCCAGACGTGTTCCAACTGGCTGGCAACCCGAACTCTCGGCCCGATTTTTTTTTCTTTATTGGTTTTCAATTCCCGGCAGCAGCTTACTACGCTGCTCTACAGCCTACAGACTTTTTTTAAATAAAGGAAGAAGAAAGAAACAAGGAAAAACAGGTGATAAAATGGTGATTTAAAGTGTGAAATGGCGTAAAATTGCGGAAAATTAAAACAGAAAGCATAAGGGGTTGGCAATGTAGATAAAATACACAGGAATCAGACAAGTAACATAGTAGACACACAATTAAAAAAACATGGCGACAGTCTGGTTTCCGTTCACAAGAGATAAAAGGCACTCCCAGCGACAGTATGATGGCCGTTCGCAACAAGTCCCAAAAACCACAACACGGAACACTCACTGTAAAACATGCACTGTAGAACACTCACTGTAGAACACAGCACGAAAGTGGCAGCACAAAGACGACACTCCCGAGCCAAAGGCAGATGGGACGGGGGGAAACAAGAAGGGAGGAGAGGAAAAAACGAAAAGGGGGGGAGAACCAAGGAGGGAGAGGACTAATAAAGGGGGAGAAGGGCAGACGCGAGAGTGAAGGAGAGGAGGCAGAGGAGGGAAATGGAAATGGACGCGGGGGAGAGAAGGGGGCAAAGAGAGGGAAGGTGGGGAAGAAAGAGGATGGAAGGGGGGAGATGGAGCCCAGGGGAAGGACAGAGGAAAGGAGGGGGAGTGAGGATCAGAGTTGATAGGAGGGGTAAATGGAGGGAGAGAGGGCATCATCCGGGAGGGGGAGTTGATGGAAGCCATCTTGGGAAAGGAGATGTAGGGTGTAGAGATGGAGGGTAGGGGGGACACAACGGGGAAGACGTGGCATGGGGCGGGGATCGGAGAGGAGAGGAGCCACCAGGGGGTGAGGGGGTTCAAGACGGCGGGAGGTGCAGAGGATGCGGATATGTTCGAGGAATAGGAGCAGATGGGGGAAAGGAATGAGATCATAGAGGATCCGCGTGGGGGACGGGAGGTGTATACGGAAGGCGAGGCAGAGTGCATGACGCTCAAGGATCTGGAGGGACTTATAGAATTTGGGGGAGGCAGATATCCAGGCAGGACTGGCATAACAGAGGATGGGACGGATTAAGGATTTGTAGGTGTGGAGGATGGTAGAGGGGTGCAACCCCCATGTCCGGCCAGAGAGGAGTTTGAGGAGTCGGAGGCAGTTGTTTGCTTTGGATTGAATGGAGCGGAGATGAGGGATCCAGGTGAGGTGACGGTCAATGGTGAAGCCAAGGTGGGTGAGGGTGGGGGTGAGGCGGACAGGACAGGTGCAGACAGTAAGGGAGAAATCCAGGAGCCGGAAGGAGAGAGTGGTACGACCTACAATGATTGCCTGGGTCTTGGAACGGTTGAGTTTCAGGAGCCACTGGTTACACCATGCAGCAAAAAGGTCAAGGTGATTATGGAGAAGGCGTTGGGACCGTTGGAGGGTAGGAGCGAGGGCGAGGAATGCGGTGTCATCAGCATATTGCAAGAGGTGTACTGGAGGGAGGGGGGTTGGGGCCTATCTGCCGTGTACAGGAGGTAGAGGAGAGGGGAGAGGACAGAGCCCTGGGGCACACCTGCAGAGGGGTAGAAGGTGTAGGAAGTGGCATTATGGATGGTAACATAGGAGGGGCGTTGGGAGAGGAAGGGGCCACCAGACGGATGTAGTTTATAGGAAGGGCGTAGGTTTGTAGTTTAAACAGGAGACCGGGATGCCAGACACGGTCGTAGGCCTTTTCGAGGTCAAGGGAGACAAAAATGGCGGAGCGACGGGAGTTAAGCTGGAGGGAGAGGAGATGAGTGAGGAGTTGGTCATCAGCAGAGAAGGAAGGTCGAAAGCTCTCGGCCCGAGCTCGCTTACGACAGGCAAAGGCCGTGAAGAAATAGCAGTCAAGCAAAGATACTACGAGAGGGGATACATCGATACGCGCTGCTAGCGCCACTCACGGTGAGGCAAAGCAGCCACTCAGTGACAATAGTAATTTAAACTAACTTGGTGAGGTGGAAGTACGTTAAAAAACACGAGCCACGCATGGGTCAAGCACAGTTTTTTTTATTGGTGTAACACTGTATAGTCAACTGTAATGAATGTTCATATAACTTTTAGCTGCGATATATTTTTATCGATTTTGTTATGTACTGTCATTTTTACCAGAGTAGTAGTTTTCATTTTCTGGGTGGACACACAAGCTAGAAGCCGGTAAAAACGGGAAATGTCAGGGAATTGTGAAGTTCTCGGAAAAATCATTAAAAAATCAAGGTATTTCACATATTTCTGGAATTTTAGTTTGTAGCTTTCAGAAGCGCGTGATTTTCTGTCGTACAGATCTCACATAAGAGATGCTTAAGTATTTGAACTCTGCTATTCGTGAGAAATCGCATAACAAGTTTCACTAGCAAGGAACCCCTTGAGTGCGAGGTCGCAAGTTCAGTCTTTAGCAAGACTCATTTGAAAGTATAGTGTTAACAATTAAGACAGAAAAAATATTAGGTGCTAATGACTTATCATATGCATCAGAAGGCCAACGGAGAACGAGTGTCCGGAAAGTGCAGAGATAAATCTTCTATGGGATTTATGTATTCACAATATAGACATGGTCGACATTCAAGAACAAAACAAATCATTGAATAGAACCATGAACACCGAATGAAAAATGGCTCACCACAGTCATGACAAAAGTTGGCACGATGCAGATCGAAGGTGTATTCCTTGAGAGTGGTAAACCGTGCAATGCGATCAGCTAGGTACCCACTCTTAGAGAAATTTAGAATCTAAGGAGGTGATGGGAACTGACAGAATGTAATGGCATGTAACCGAATGCAACTGTCGCGGATCTTATCGTGAAACTCGTTATTCTTTAAGGTGTAGCTTTAGACAGTTCGATAATATGTTTTATGGTTCAAATGGCTCTGAGCACTATGGGACTCAACTACTGAGGTCATTAGTCCCCTAGAACTTAGAACTAGTTAAACCTAACTAACCTAAGGACATCACACACATTCATGCCCGAGGCAGGATTCGAACCTGCGACCGTAGCGGTCTCGCGGTTCCAGACTGCAGCGCCAGAACCGCGCGGCCACTTCGGCCGGCAATATGTTTTATAAGCATGGAAAAAATAAACATCCAGCAGCTGAATTTGTCCAGTTGCTCCAGGTGGTATGAACTGCAGTGTTACACATTTTTAGGAGGTATAGTTTGCGCTAAAAGAGTATGATTTTTATACGTAGACCAGGTATCCAGCGAAAGCAAGTTATTTTGACCGGCTATTGGCCAAAGCAGTGTTCATACCATATTTATAGTTCTCATACGCCCATTTTCCCACTCTTGCTTCCTGCGACGTTTATTTTCCCTTCTACACTTGCAGGATCACGCACACGAGGAAGAATCGTAAGGAGAAAAGCACCAACTTCTCGCTGAACAGAACTTTCCAGCCAGTTTACCATCGAGATTAATAATCGACATAATTGTGTACGAATATGTTAAGGCATTTATGTTAGTTGATCTTAATACAACTCTCTTGGTTCCTCTAATTTCCAGGATTCCTTTTCCCTGCTTTTCCTCTTGAAATCCCGACTGGTCTGAACTGGAAATAAATTCTTTCTTATGCACTACACGGTCCTATTGCTGCGAAAATATTCTAAATCTGTTTATAAGTAGTTTTTTTTTTACTATGCTGTGAATGATCTTCCACCTACGTAGTTATATTTAGTAATCGGTTCTTGGACAAGGATTTTACTTCACTACGTTTCACTGGAGAAAAGAATTTGTGGCTTCCTATCTGACCAGATGGACGGAATACATGGCTCGACAACTGTTTCAATAATACCGTCATTGTTAAGCACGTATCATCATCGTTGTACTCCTCATGTACATTGTTCTCACAACCGAGCACGTATGACCCCACACACTCCTCTGGCTCAACTTGCACAAACGCTAATATTGGACCTTAGTCTCTCTGCGAAATTCCTTGGTTTCCTTTCTGACGAAATGTCAACTTCTTCCTCTGTTGTTCTAGACCTGAAACATATTTACTTTGACATTTTGGGTTGTCGGGTATTCTGCCGGATATCAGCGTCGTACTTGCACGATATTTCGGTCACGTAGCTCGTAACCTTCATCAGGTGCGACCTGAGACTGCTCCTCGAGTGGACCTGGTCCAGTATTTATGCCTATGGCCTTCCCCCTCCACCAACGGCTGCAGGCGCTTCCTCTGTGGTCCGCGCCCATTCCCTGCGGCCTGCTGGAGCGTTGCTGCTCCGTTTTCCGTCCCTCTGCGGTCCGCGCCCACTAAACCCGCTGCTGGGGGTTTCATCTACGGTCTGGGGTACCAAGCGTTCCCCCTGCGGTCCGCGCCCACTCACCACGACCTGTTGGAGCGTTGCCGCTCCGTTTTTCGTCTGCTGCGGCTCTGGATTGTTCCCTCAGTGGTCCGCGCCCACCAGTCCCCCTTCAGGGTGTTCCATCTTCGGTCTGGTGCGCCTGGCAGTCCGTCAGGGGCTCGCTTTCCATCTCCATATCTCTGGTTCTTCTGTTTGTGTAGTGTTGCAGCTGGCCCCGTTGCTCCTTTAACAATTCCAGAGCCGGATCCCAGGCTCTGCTTAGCTGGTACCCTGTGTCGTGGTTCATAAGATCGTCAGCCATTTCAATTTCTATCGATTCTCTTATAACACTGTCCCAAAATCTGGGTGTTTGTGCTAGAATCTTGGTATCCTCATACTTCATGGCATGATCTAGTTCTAGACAGTGTTCAGCAATGGCTGACTTAGTCACCTGTCTTAATCTAGTGTGCCTCTGATGTTCTTTGCACCTGATCTCCACAGTTCTTGTCGTCTGGCCAATGTAGGACATGCCACATTGACAAGGTGTATTGTAAATCCCTGGTTATCGTAACCCCAGGTCGTCTTTGACACTCCCCAGCATTCCCCCGATCTTGTTGGATGGACAGAAGACACACTTGATCTTGTGTTTACGGAGGATCCTACTGATTCTGGCAGAAATAGAGCCAGCATAGGGCAGAGATGCCATTCGCAGGGAATGGGCGCGAACCACAGAGGAAGCGCCTGCAGCCGTTGGTGGAGGGGGAAGGCCATAGGCATAAATACTGGACCAAGTCCACTCGAGGAGCAGTCTCAGGTCGCACCTGATGAAGGTTACAAGCTACGTGACCGAAATATCGTGCAAGTACGACGCTGATATCCGGCAGAACACCTGACAACCCAAGATGTCATTAGATCGCCGGGAAAGCCTGAAGAGTTACATCATATTTACTTTGTTTACCGTTGCCATTGCTCTGCTTTGCACCCAATACCACCATCACTGTAGCACTGTTGTGAGTTACTCGTCGACTAAGCAGTTCAGCTACGCTCCGTAGCCTCATGCTGTGATCACAGTTTAGTATGTCCAGTCCCGCCCCAGTTGCTATTGGCAGCGAATATTGTAGTTGCATGGCAGACAATATTTGGGGCGTCGAATGCCCTAAACATTATTGGCCTTTTGCGACCTCGCACTCAAGGGATTCGTTGTAAGACAGCTTTCTCCAAGGGGCGGACTAAAATATCCTGTACACATAAGCCTTGAAACAATGTGACGTCACGTAAAGCAGGGTATCTGTCCGACAGCGAAGCTGGCACCTGTTAGTTTTTTTTAATCCGGTGACGTCACAAGATGCGCAATTTCCCATCTTGGGAAAGCCTATCTTAATGAGCCTTGTTTTATTATTTCAAGCCAGCGTATGTTCAAAGGTAAGTTCTGAATTCCAGTTATGTATTTTACACAGGTAATACATGCCAGTAACATTTATTTATGCCTGTTGAACCAAGAGCATATGTTTTACAGAAGACGGCTGGTAGTAGGAGTACTTTCAACCCATTATGGTTGCTCAGTGGAGAATATTCAATCTGGTTAGATGAAATGAAAAAAAATAGGTATTCGGCCTACTGCATGCTATGCAAAAGAACTCTTAGCTTAAATAATAAGGGTAGACATGCGTTAACAGATCATATGAAAGGGAAAAAAATTAACTGGCAATTGCGCTTTCAAAGACATGTTTACCTCTTTTTTGTTTTGTTAAAAAAAATAAGCAGATTGTGGCGAGACGTCTTTACATCTGGATAGTGCTGACGAAGTAACGAGTATAGGGCAAGCATCTATTTCGTCAAACGTCACTTCTGATGATTCAAGCAAGAGAAATTATCTTAAAAGGTTTTAAGTGTCAGAGCAAGGAACAAAAGCTGAAAATGTATTGCGTCCGAATGCTGTGATTCAGCATATGTCGTTTCATAACATAGCAGATACTGTTTCTCTTTTCACAGTGGTTTTTACAGATAATGAAATTGCACCAAAACTGCAACTGCAGTTTGCCGAAGCTGAATATACAATGGTCCATGATGTTGCTCCATAGTTTAGGGATACACTTTCAGAAACTGTGAAAACTGTGACTATATTGCTGCATGATACGACGAAAGTTGAAAACACAGAATCGCTCAGAAACAACAAATGGACTTGCTACTCAGATTCTGGAATATTCAGAAAAATATTCTAGGAGACTTATAACTTCCGTTTTTTTTTTACGGACACACAACGACCCAAGATGTTTAAATGGAATAAAAAATGGTTTGGATCAAGGAAACATGAAGAAAGTTGTACAAATAGCAATAGACGGCCTGGACGTCAACTTGAAGACATTGCGAGAGTTAACAAGTGAGGTAAAGCAAGCTTAGAGCAGAACGCGTTTAAATAATGGTGCCTGTGGATTACATACACTATATAATGAATTTAATGTAGGCTTTGAAAACACCGGTTGGAATACAGTAGAGTTAATACAAGCGTTGCAATACTCATTCAAAGATGATAATATTAAGAACTGATTATATTAACTCTACAGGATCCAGCACGTTCTTGCTTCAGTTTTGCTGACTGAGATGGCTGAAAAATGTAACTGTAGCTGTAGCTGAGCGAGCTGTTTCCGTCTTGCCGAATTCATCAGTATTTATTACAGATGATCAGAATCACATAGTGTCAGAGACAAGTCACAGTTTCAAAGGACTTGCAGAGCACATCTAAGATAACTTACGTGGGGAAAAAAATGTCACTTTTTATATCTGTGGCTTCATACTTTGAACCATTTTTAAGAGAGTTCTAAAGTAATGAACCATTAGCTCCGTTTCTTTACGATGTGTTGACAAATATTGTGAAAAGTTTTATTGAACGTGTGATAAACGGAAGTGCTACGAACAGCCTATCTTCTTTACCCTCAAGTAACATTGAAAGGAGGCTGTCCTATTTGCCATGAGGATTCTCAGGAAGGTTTCACCATAAATGTGAACGAGGTTGCGAATTTCATAAATGTACTCAACCTCTGCAGTATCGACATAATCTTTGCAAAACTGTAATTTGAGACCAGAGATGTTGGTCAGAGACATTACTTCATTTGAAAAGAGTATTGTAAGCAAAGTATTGTGAGCATACAGTCACGATACTCCCTGGTACGAAAGTTGCTGGAGCGACAATAGCGATCCAAACGGTGAGAAAGCAGGACGTCACACACGTCATGAGGATAATGTTTGATTTTAGTTATTTTCTACTTAATTAACGAAATAGCTATTAAATTTTTGCGTTCCGTGGGTTAGCAAATTGCCAAGAGACATGAATTGACGTGAAAAACATTCAGCAACAGCCGAATCACACTGATTCAGTTACATAAGCTACAATTTATTCATGAAGAAATAATCTCGAATTTATGTACATTTGAAACTTATTCCACTGAAAGCAAGAGAATATAACAACATATTTCATACAGGAGAAACATATATTTCTGTTGTTGTTTGTTGTTATTAACATAGTCACCTTCCTTGACACTTAAAAATTATTTATGGAGTCTATTGATTTGCCAGTTCTTATACTTCACTCTGCTTTCTAATACAAGAATATTTTTGAAAACGTAAACACTTTAGATTCAAAATGGTATATGTTGTTGAATCTAGTCATTTGTGGCTCAGATTTAGCAACAATTAAATTGGTTTCTTCTGTGTGGAAAAACAATTATGTTACTTTTTACGATATATTATCAAGTCTGGTTGGTTATCTATTAAGGCAAAGTTATGGTGGCTTGTTTAGAATGTTAAATAATGTAGGTATTACATTTCACATATGTTTATTACTGTACACATTCACTGATTTGGCTGAAGGTGTAGCGATCAAAACTTTGTTTTGTTGGGTAGATATACGACGTCTTTCTGCAAAAGGTCATGTCTTGTGCTCTTTAAAAGCAACGACATTATTCAGTAAATTTCTATATGTTGTAAAAGAATCGTAAATAAACAGTCTTGTGCTGTACAATTTTGTCACTCGGAGCGTATTTATAAAACTAAATAAAGTAAAATAGTGTGTCATTTTTAGTTATAGTAGATATTTATGGCACTACATACACTCCATACTGCAGAAATTATGTTACAAATAAGTATAAAGGTTAGTATTCGCACTGATCCGATACCGTATTCAGGAGTGTAGCATGATGGCCGCTTGGGGCGACAGAAACGAGACGTGTTATGTTAGACTGTGATTGTAACAGCGTGTGTCTGGCAGTGTACTTGGTCTGTAAGGGATGGAAGCTGACCTGCCGTGTAGTGCAGGCAGCCCCATTTAAAAAGTAATTTTGCAGTACATAGTATGTTTTGAGGAAAGATAATGAGCTTATTTTTAGAACATAAGGAAAGATAGTGAGCTTATTTTTAGAACATTTCGTATAGTTAAAGTTTGCTGTGGAAATTTTATAATGCAACATCTGGTTTTATCATATAGTTGAAACGTATGTGTAGGAAGGTAATTGTACACAGGAAAGTTGTTAAGAAATATTTTGGTAACCTGTCTATGAGTGAGAGCTTTATGAAAAGATGTATTGTTATCATCTCCTAATGAAGCGTGATTAAACTATGAGTCTTTGTTCTCATTTATCAGTCAGTAACGTTAGTTCCTCACGTTTATATTTTCTTTCGAAACTGTGTTTGCACACTCACACTGTACGTCGCGAGTTGTGCACTGAGAAGCTTTTAATAAAAATTGGTAACATAGTCTCTTGCATTGCACATCGCAAGTATGGTGAATGAAATTTGTTCTTTGACAATCATATCATTATTCCTAATATCAACCAGCTGCAGCGCCGACGAGGATTCCGTGCACACAGGTAGGCCAACAAATTTAATTATCATCAAAGTTAATCTCTATTGTAAGGCATAGTGATTGTCAGAGTGAAAGTGTGAAAATAATATCGTATCAGTTTCGAGGCATAACAGCAGTAGAAAGTTTCAGTAAAGTGCCAGTTTGTGAATTTTCGGGCAGTTTAGTTGGTCAGAAGCGTTAATTTTTACGTTCATTTGCTGTGTAATTAGAATAACATTTTTTTACAATGAGGTTTCATTGAAAACGGTTTGCTTTCTCGCAGACTAATTGCTTGATTTACCAGGTAGTCTGGATTTCGCATCGTGTAGCTTTTGATCCACTCATTTCCGTTCAAAATTAAATCTTCACCTAGTTCATCAAAATAAGTGTCACACAATTCTCAGATAGCAATCTGACTTTTACAAATACGAGTTTACATGTAACATTAAACTTTCATCTAACAAACAAAGATAATTTTAATCTTTCAAAAAGTATTGATCTTGATTTTGCAACAAAAAATAAATTAAAAAAGATTGAAGGCATCACTGATTTGCATTTGATGCAGTTCCGAAATGACTGTTCAACCTGTATGAAGATACCGTTACAAAAGTTAATGGAGAAGTCTCCATTGAAACTTCATTCGACCAAAATAACTTATATTCAGATCCAAATTTGGGGTCACTCAAATTAGCAGAAGCAACCACTCGTTTACACTTACACCTTCAGCTTCTGGTTGACAAAGAATGGCTTTCTGGAACGCAGGCTGATAAAGCTAAGCATCAGATTAAGAAGTTATTTCAATAAAAAGGATAAAAGAAGAAACGCCCATGTACAAATAAAGGAGAGTAGACTGAATCACCGATGGATCAAGCCTTTAAGCTCATTCTGAGAATAGGAATTTCCTAATTTAAGAGCTTTGGTAAGATGTGTATCGTGGGAATGCATCATTCTAACGGCACTTACTGTGAATTCAGATTGCGGCAGAGTTCTGATGCGATTGTTTCTTCTGGAGGGATAGCAAATGTTGACATAAAAAAACGATTGGTATATATATTGAATATATTGAAAAACGCTAACTATTGCTGCTTAGAGTAACTGGAAAAGGAAAAAAAAAGAGAACGAAACGAAAAAATAGAGTGTCAAAGGAGAGCCCCTAAGGAATTCAATTTCTTACAATGAAATAGTTAAAATTATTAGCATATATCGAAAGGGATGTGGCGCCCCTTGATGAAACGATACAAGATCTTAAAAGGTAGTGTCATGTAAGACGTTGTCCGTTCTAATTTTGTACGTTTCAGACTTCTGCGGAACCTTTTGCCATCTTAAATTAATGCTCAAGTTTTTCTTTAAATCAGCGTATGGAGAACATTATGAAAAGATAGACATAATAGAGTTACACGTGTGTTGATGAGACTAGTATATCGTTCCACTGGGTATTCATTTATGATACAGCAAAATACAAGAAACTACACTTACACATCATCAGATGGTAAATTCAGTTTATTAAATAGATGTTCACAAGAAGTCTTCCACAGAGTGTGTGAATTTTTGATTTACATTAAACTGTAACTATTTTGCCAGCAATTGTTACTCAAATATTAGGTCATTAGTTAAAGTGTATATGTATATCATTAACTGACTATTCGCACACACCGAATAAATGTGTTACTTTCCATTTTTATCACAAGTTTTGATGGTGAGTTAATTTAATCTTAATTTTAAAGATCTGTTTCAAATCTGTACGCTTCATATCTGGAACATTTCTTGTCTTATATATTGCATTTTACGTGGTGTATTGCAGCTCACTTTGCTATTTAATGGTTCGTTGAAACATCAGTTTGCCCAAGTATATTAGATATTTAAAATTGTGCATTAAAATAAAATACATTTTTTTAAAAAGACAATAAAACGACAATATTTAAAAAACGCTCAACGTTCAGATTCCAGCAATAAAAAGACTATTTGGGAAAACGTAAGTCTGGAAAAGTACTGGAAAAATCGGATGCATTTAATCAGACAGTAGGGTGTGCACATTGCCTTTATAATTTGTGCTTTCTTCAAAAATTTCTGTCTTCAATATTACTTTGTAAAGAGATTCTAAGTTGATTTTCTGTACTATGCTTGGTTACAGATTTGAAGACGGTACTTACTTGTAACCGAATCCAGCTAATCATCATGTTGTAATGCTCTTATGTAAGTACGGTCTAAGCATTAAATATTTCTGTAGAATTTTTTTCTTAAATTCGAACAAGTAATACTTTTTGTCTTTCCTTTACCATATCAATCCCTCGAACGGAAGTACAAGGTCAGCTGAAGATTTCTTTGAATTTAATCATTAAAGGAGTTCCTTTTACAAATCTCAGCCAGTGTGTATTAATCCAGTACATTATCTGTTCGCTTTCCCATTAGTTATCGGGCTTTACAAAGTTCTGGTGCTTAGAATTTAATTCTAACAATAACACAACTCTGGATTTAGGTTTATTGGTCTTCGCTGACTTTGTAATTGTGATGCAAGTGTCTGGATTGTAAGTGTATTGTTCCCTTTATAACAGCTTCATCGATTATAGAGATTATAACATTAGGCGAGAATGAGTAGACTTTAAGACTTTTATTATTGTTGTTTATCGGTAAACGGAAATCACATTCTGTGTGGTGTTTGTGTGAGCTTAACGCAACATACTAAACGTTTTCGCTGTTTCATTTTTGTTACGGTTGTAAGGTGTTGCGTACCGAAAAGTAATGCAAATTGTACAGCAGGAAACAAGGTCAATAAGTTCAATTTCCCTAAAGATGATCTAAAGAGAAAAAATTGTTCCATTCAGTTTCAAGGCAGGATTTCGCAGTTACTAATAATTCAGTGGCAATTTTTGTTTTGAATATAATTTACTAACATATGATCTAGATTACGGTACTTAATGTTTGCCAGACCACCTGGCTTGAATCCATTATGATTAATATAATGCACTGATCATTTTTGATTCTTGTCTCATGCATTTCAGACGTAACGACTTTCTGTTGGGGGTATCTCCCGAAGATGGAAAAACTGTAACTATTCTAATTTCAGAACCATGGTATTATTCAAATACTGTGACAGATATTTTTCCAATCTGTCCAATATACCCATCTTGAGGAGTAGGATCATCCAGAGAGGGACCAGAAGAAAACAGGACCACATTGCTGAGAGCAACATTGCAGGAAAGCATGAAGATTAATTTAGCCAGTCATAATGAAGTTTTAAAAATAATTTCTTATAACAGCCTTCAGGACCTAAAAGATTAAGTTAATGTAATATCTTTACCTAAGAATAGGATGAAATGAGTGAAAGAAGAGTGTATCATTTTTATGTGTGTCGATTTATCTGTGCAGTCCCATTACTTATTGTATATTGTGATTTGCTAATCGATTTAAAGTGGAGTTCCATTCAAAACGAGTTTCATTAAGAAAAGTTCCAGTCACTGAATTTGTTCTTGATGTACTGGTAACGGAAAACAAACAACCGACTGTGATGTGCATGCAGTATTACATATTCTATGAAAATATTCTTTTAGAAATGTGTGAATGTTCTACTAAATAACCACTGTACGTTTAAAAATGCCCCGGATATTCCTAACAGTTCATACTCATGAAAATAATGCATTTTTCAAAGACATGAGCAGTTATTTTCTTTACAAATGTGCTCGTCATATAGGCTATGCTATGCACGAATTTAGTTGTACTTATGCGCTCTTCTCTCTTTTTGGTCTCATCTCTCAACGAAGAACTGGGTGTTTTTTCTCTGTTCATTACTTTATTCAAGTATCGACTCACAAGTCGCTAGTTTCACGAGCCACACAATTTTTTGATTTTGGCAAGTTTATATTACGATCGCCGCTTGGCAACAATGTCATGATACAGTTGTTTGGTCTTGTCTCTAGGTGGTCCTGGCTTGGTTCAATATTTTACTGAAAAGTAACATGTCTTTGCCATCGAGTGATAGATTCTATAGAAAATAGTCAAAAATGGACGTGGTTCATCTGACTTCTGAACCCTGTATTTAAATCCTGCCATACGCAATTGATAAACGAAATGTTTGAAACTTCTGAATATTTCCTTAGAAGCAGCCTATTTTTCCATATTTTCTTTTATCATACTTGAGTTAACCCTGAAGTTAGTTTACTTGGAATGGTTCCTTTAATGTGGAATACCCTTGACTTCCACCGAACAGAGAAATTTCGCACCCAGTAATTCATAGTTTAATGTGCACATGGGAAGTGCACCAAGTGATGTCGAAGTCTTATGCGTATGAACAACCAGATGTCTTTGAATAGTGAGCTGGAGCTCTGTCGCCATACAGTAAAAAACTGACGGATCTCGATATCAGAGAGATTATATTAAGCGTTTATTCTCTGCTGCACTAGATAGGTCGCCTGGCACACAGTCCAAGCAACGGCCCTGTCTATCGGGGTGGCAGTTCCCGCTCAATCCAAAGACATAACTTTCATATTCGTATATTATAGTCACGAAATTTAATTGCCTTCATTTGAAAAACTCAGTCTGAGTGTACGTAATGGACACTTGCTTGTTGGGCTGAGGTCTTTCAAAACACTATCACAGTAGCACTGGTGCACTCATTTCTCCCAAATAGATTTCTTGTTACATTGCCACAACGCTACTGATCATATCTCCTTTTAGCTTTCGGTGTGTGTGTTTTTCTTTTTTTTCATTCAAGTTATGCACCTAAGTATCTTACAGTTCTGCTTCCCCTCAAAGACCATCATCAGATCTTATGGTTGGTGTATCACTCGCCGGTAAACTCATTATACACGTGATAGACATACCATCTGACGATGGATTTCGAAGAGAACCGGAAATGATTACAGTAAATTGAAGAACTACTGTGATCTAGATGGCGAATAAACGGAACTATAATGATCGTGAATACTAATATACAATGTGACAGCACAAGAAAAATTTATTTCCTTTCTCCATACCATCTGATTTTCTTGTAGTGAATCATACTCTATTTTTGTGGCTACCTTATGGTCTGGTAGAATTTTGAGCAGAGCATAACTTAATCATAGCTAACACTTGGTTTAAGAATCATGAAAGAAGGTTGTATACATGGAAGAACCCAGGAGATACTAAAAGACATCAGATAAATTTATAATGGTAAGACAGAGATTTAGGAACCAGGTTGTAATTTTTCCTCCTATCTACGTAATTCTGTAGCTCTCAATTCGTTCGAGCAATCAATCATTCATGATAGGAAACACAGTCATAGCTCAGTCACTAAAAATGATTCAGAAATTTTACGTGTTAGAATGAAATCAGGCGATGATTCTTCTTCTCTGCAGGCTCGTCTGCTAATCTGTACAAATAAAATGCCTCGTAATTTTGGGAGCGTTGTATAATCAGTCGCGAAACCTCAGATCAAGCGGATATTTGGCTTTGATGAAGTTTAACCTTCCGAAGAAGTAATGGAGCTCTTGGATTATTAAATGCAGGTTCGTATCCAGTCTTTCGGAAGTTCCCTTCTGATTAACAACTACGCAATATATCGATGAATATCATTAATTCTCAAATGTCAAATACACACCTTTTGTATGAATGAGCCATATATACATATATTTCACTTTTAATCATACAATTTCGTATCAGTTATCTTCTGTCATAAATCTCAATAATGAGATTACAGTTCTTCAAACAAAGCTCGGGCTAATCGGCACGAAGACAATCTCGGAAGCTTTTTTCCTTCCTTTTTTTTCTAACAACCACCAGAGAGAGTACTACAAAGAATAGTTATGCGCTCATGGCATAGCTATTGTATGAACTACTTTCGCATGGATTCTGCGAGTGTGAAGATAGAAAATTAGTAAACGTCATTCAAGGGTAGAGTTGTATCAGAATAATTCATCGAATATAAAGAGATATTACAATTGCCCCTCGCAGCGAGCAAAGTTAATGATAATACACTTTGCGAGCTAACAGAAAAAATTTGTTGGGTTGTTTATTCAAAAGAGGAATATTTTGAATTAGTAGAATTTTACTATAGAGAGTTTGGGTAACATGTTAAGACAATAAGTTACGAGAATACCTAAGCTGTAGCTTTTACATGTACCGGGGTATACGCGCATCCCGAGTACATAGCCAGGGAAGATGTAGATTGGTGTAATTACGAAAAAGGTCTACCCATTTGGGAACTGGCCTTCACAGGGAAACCCTGGAAAACCCGGAATAATAGACCCCAGCTCAGGTATTAAAGAATATAGGAAAGCCTAAATCCAGTAATTTTGAAATATATAGAAGCTCAATAGATTAGATCGAAGGAAAAGTGCCTCATAGCCAAAAAAAATTTTACATTGCTCAAAAAAAATTTCAAAATTCTTCTTTCGACGATGTAGCCGGCGATCTCGTTGTGAAGTTGATGGAACAGGAACACTGGGCACGGACAGCGGGTAGGCGACGTACAGCGTTTGGTGGAGGCGGCACGGAGGACAGGCGATGGCTTATGGTACAGGATAGAAGCTGGTAATGTGCCGTAGAAACAACAAGATGATCTCAGGAACAGATAGTCAGGGACGTGAACATGAAACAGGTTTAAAGTGGAATAAGAAAAGGTTCTGACTGAATAAATCCCTGGAAGAGAGTGGATTAAGGCAACGAAGTCCATATTTCATTGTTGAACTCAAAATCGGAGTGGATTCTTATATTCTTCCATCTGTACTAGGCTGGAACATCCATCAGTCCTGACAATCGCGACTTTTTTTTGTAGTCCTCAATACCAAAGTTGTTTTGCATTACAACTGCTGATTGTCCAAAACATTGCCAAATAGACTGAGGGCATTTAAATTTTGTTGTAGCTCATATCGAATGTATTCCTCTCAAAAAAGTTTTAATCTAATCTTCGTTTTGTTATAGTGCAGGTGGAAGTAGAGCATTGAATCTGTCCGAGGTTTGCTTTCAATTACGAAATTATGGATAAAATTTAAGTTTACACCTGATGAAAAATTTTAAACATAGGCATATGACACTGACTCCACAAAAGGAATAATTTGAAAAATTTTCATTTTTCTTATATTTAATTGATTTATAAATCCACTTGCAAATAAATATCATTAATGATGACGTATGTTCATTTAACAAATCATCCACTCGCAGAATCTTCTTCATCCTCTCATGAACATTTATGGAAATATATTTCAACAATTATGTCCATAATATGAAACGCACAAACTACTATTCTTAAAACGTTAATTAAAATTCTTAAATTAATTCTCCTGGTAGAGAAGGCATAATGAAAAATCTAAAACCTATAATAATTTTCTTCTCGCGCAACCAGAGAGTTTCTTCAATTGTTTGTAGCAGTGACATTAGCGACTGTTGCTTCATTTCACAGTTCATTTGTCTTCTCGCGCGAACAGCACACATCATACACACATCGTATTTACCTACATATCCCGCAATGTTCAAGTTTCACACTCAATTCTCACATAAGTGCCGTGTCTTGAGGAAATGTAGATGCATTTTCATTGTATATCACTATGGCTTCTGCTCTTAGTCCACACTTAGAAACACTAATAATTAACAAATTCTTCTACCTATCTTAAAATTTTGTGCTAAACTGTCACAGGAGTAATCTCACTGTCTCATAACCTATCACAGGAGTAATCTCACTGTCTCTTAAGCTATCACAGGAGTAATCTCACTGTCTCTTAGCCTATCACAGAAGTAATATCACTGTCTCTTACCATCTAGACAACATAAACTTCTTGATATTTATATACACATTCGACTCATAGTCAAATTCCACTCTAAATTCTTCTCCATGTTCGGTATCACAGATCTACGATCCTTCAAAACATTTCTTAATATCTTTATGCTGGAATAATCCCTTTATTCTTTTCGATTCGGGATATGCCAACAAGTATGATCCAGGATTTAGTATGTTTACAATAACATATGGTCCGGTATACATAAGATTCCA
This sequence comes from Schistocerca piceifrons, assembly GCF_021461385.2. NCBI lineage: Eukaryota > Metazoa > Arthropoda > Insecta > Orthoptera > Acrididae > Schistocerca > Schistocerca piceifrons. The sequence continues at coordinate 1,018,327,147 of NC_060139.1, read as the reverse complement.
TTTCTTTATGTTCTTCATCAGTTTCGAGGAATGGATGTGTCGCCTCAATAAAACCTTTTCTCTAAGATGAAACGTCTGAATCTGGTGAATCCGTTTATCATATGTCAATTTCCGTTGTATTGCCTTTTTAGTTAAATTGACAAGTGCGAGTCGAATCTTTTCCTCCCATTTTAAATTCTGGTCTTCATACTTTGGCAGATGGTTTATCCAGAAGTTCTTTTCAATCTGACTAAACATAAGCTCTGTTGGACTAAAGTTAGTTGAGGTATGTGTCAGATTATTAAATATTTGTTCAAATTCCGACAAATAATCAGCCCATGATGTTTGTTTACTGTGACAGTATGTACGCATAAATCGGTTTAATTCTCGGAAAACTCGTTCTATTGGACTACCTTGTGGATGGTAACATGATGTCAAAATTTGTCGAATACCAAGTTGTGTTAATGTTTGCTTCCATTTAAATCCAGTAAAAATTCTGGCATTATCTGTAATTATGGATTTCGGTAAACCCACATGCGGAAAATAGTCACGCACCAATTTCACTACAACAACTCTGGCAGTAGCACACTTTAATGGATATAGTTTTACATATTTTGTAAACTCGTCAAAGAATACAACAATGAATTTGACTCCTCCTCTTGATCGTGGGAGAGGGCCGCAGATATCACACGAAATTAGCGCCCTTGGCTCTCGTGGAATAATTGAATGTAGAACATGCTTACTACCTCTATTATCCGGTTTTGCCTTTTGACAGAGTAAACAGTTTTGTACTGTTTGGTGCTCTTTTCTTCGAATATTCGGAAAATGACAGTATGCTCCTATTTTATTTGCACATTTAATTACACCAAAATGTCCCCATGATAAGTGGGTAAATCAAATTAATTTTTCCTCGTATTCCTTCGGGATACATACACACCACCGTGGATTGTTGTCCTTCCCACATCTGAAGAATAATACTCCATTTACTAATTTATAATGATCTAAACTAGCCCTTGAATTTTGTTGTTCCTTTAGCTGAATTATCTTCTTCCATCGAGGGTCTTTTCGTTGTAAATTTCCCATATCTCTACAAAGATGTACATAACAAGTCTTGTAGATATTGTCCTGCAACAGTAATACTGGAAAATCCGAAATATTTACTGATTCTATTTCCGGCGTTAGACCTTCTGGGGATCTTGACAGTGCATCCGCAATAATATTTTCTTTGCCAGACACATTAATAATTTTAAATTGGTTCTGTTGTAGTGTCATTGTCCAACGTGACAGTCTAGGATGTAATAATTTACATGTTTGAAAAAAGGTTAGTGATTGATGGTCACAATACACAATCGTTTTCGAACCATGTAAATAATAATTAAACTTCTTGAATGCCCAGATAACCGCAAGTGCTTCAAGTTCTGCGGTCGTATAGGCTCTTTCACAGGGCGATAACACTCGACTAGCAAATGCTATCGGACAGAATGTTAGCACCCCTTTTATTTTCCTTATTTGGAAGAGAGAAGCACCTAATCCAACATCCGATTAATCCGTGGTCAGACAGAACTCACAATTCATATCAGGGTGATATAATAAGGATGCGTTAACGAGTTGGTCTTTAATGTCTCGAAAAGCTAGTTCACATTCTTCAGTCCATTGCCATGGAACATCCTTCCGTAGAAGCCGGTTTAATGCCTCAGAATTCATGCCTTGAGTCTTTATGAAACGACGGCAGAACGATGCCATACCTATAAATCCCTTCAGCTGTCTTTTATTCCGTGGTGATGGAAAATTTCGAATTGCTCTTATCTTCTTACCGGTAGGCAGGATACCTTTCGCATCTATCATATGTCCTAAGAACTTAATTTGTGGTAAAGCAAAATGAGACTTTCGTAAGTTTACTGTAATTACGGTTTTCTTGAAAACAGCAAAAATCCTTTCCAAAATATGCAAATGCTCTTCCCATGTTTTCGTGGCTATTAATAAGTCGTTAACAAACACAGTTATACGACTACGCAATTCTGTTCCAAGAACATAATCCAACGCTGAAATAAATATTCCGGCACTAATATTAAGTCCGAACGGGACAACTCTAAATTGGTAACTTCTCCCAGCATAGATAAATTCGGTATATTTCCTAGATTCTTTATCCATTTGGACCTGCCAGTACGAATTTCTCAAATCAACACTAGTTAAGTACGAAACATCCTGGAAATTTTGAATTAATTCATCTATATTTTCCGGATGAGTTCTTACAGGTACTATTATTTTATTAATCTCTCTCGCATCCAGAACTAATCTAACGTTACTTCCAGGTTTTGGGACGACTAAGAGCGGAGAACAATATGGACTAGTTGATGGCTCAATCAAGTTCCAGTCTAACATTCTATTTATCTCCCTTTGAACGGATTGTTTTAAACGACAGGGGATCGGATAGTGCGTGTAACAGTAAGTCTGATGTGGCTTCACTTGTAGGTGACAAATATCCCCGTTAATAATTCCTGGTTCCTCATCAAAAACCTCTTCATATGCCTCCAACAAATAATGAAGCTGCTGCCTTTGTTCTCTGGTAAGCTGATTTGATTCACTAGCTTTTATCACTGTTGTTTGGTTAAAGTCCTCCTGTTGTATCAAATCCTTTGAAAGCTCCTTCCAACGACCGTTTGTAGTGTCAATTAATTGAATTATGGCACCGCGACAATATTTCTCATGCACCGTTTCCTTTCTATTTAAAGCCAGTGCTATCTCTTCTCCATTTAATCAAAATTTAGCTATTCCTTCCAAAAAATCAATCTGACAATCGTACTCCTGCATACTCCCAATACCAAGAATACAGCCCACTAATAACTTCTCCACTACAAGGAACGTGCATTTTATCGCTACATTTCCCATTTTCAACTCTAATTGTGTTTGTATTTTGACATTGGGAGAGCGTGCTCCAACAGCTCCGATGATTTTGCAGTTCTTTAACGGCAAAATTGGTACCATCTTCTTCCTAATAATTCTCCTAAAAAGAGCGCCTGAGATGACATTGGTGGAAGCGGCGGTGTCTAATATCACATTCGTTGGAACTTCCTCTATTTCAACAAATACTTCCTATACCGGAACACTCGATCTGTCATTATGACACGTTATTAAATCCTTTGTTAACTCTTCAGTCAACAGCTCACCATCATTATATCTTAACAATTGTAATTTTACTGTTTCGCCCCTAATAAATCCCCTGACCGCTCCTCCGGGGAACGATGCGGTCATGTTTAGTTTGACTGATTGTTGGTCCAATTGGTATTTGTCTCTTCAGCTACTTCAGTGATTATCGGTTGTTGTGCTGAATTCGGTCTATATTGTCTTGCTTGATTCGTGTAATTATTGTTGTTGCTCTGCTGGTAGAACTGTCCTGTGTTGCCATACATTGGATTATATCGATTAAAATTCCTATTGTTCCTAAAATAGCCCCTCGCTGCACCATTACTAAAGTTTCCATTATGGTAATAATTATTGTTTGCCTTTTGTCCATTGCTAAGTCTCCTCGGAGAGTGTAGTTGGTTATGATTATTGTTACTGCTGCCATTACTGCCATTCCCACTCGAGTTGCAGCTCGGATTCGCTTCTATTGCTCTTCTTTGATATGACATTTCTCTTGCCTTTTTATTGTCCTCCTCAATTATATCAATACGATCAAGCGTAGTCATAAATGAGTCTATATCCTTATCATTTATATATAACAGCTGATCCCTTATACTGGTGGGTAGTCTGGACTTGAGTATTCTAAGTATATCCGGCAAAGGAATCGGTACATCCCAATACAAAGATTTATTAATGTATTTCTCAAAATATCTCTTTAGAGATCCTCTAGAAAATGAGAAAGGCTCAGGATATAATACTTCCTGCCTGAGTCTTTCTTGTATTCCAGCAGACCAATATTTTACTAGAAAAGCCTGCTCAAATTCTTTGTAACATTTACAAGAATATGTTTGTTCAGATGCCCACAATGCTCCTGATCCTTGTATATATCCAAATACAAAACTAATCTTTTGCCATTCTGTCCAAGATCGTTGAAATAGACCTCTGAAACTTCGAATAAAGAATACAGGATGAACATTCCCTTTGTCAGGGTTAAAGATTTGAAATTGTCTCTGTTTAATCATCTTTTCCTCAACGGTACTACGATTCCAAAAATCATCCTGTTCGTACTCTTCCCTGTGGCTATCCGTTATATCGAATCTAACTTGTGACGTTCCAGTTCAGTCTACATCGGATCTTGACGTGGAAGGAATTTCACGCGCAGATTGAGAATGTTGTTTCCTACTTCTCGCTGTTTCTAAATCCTCCTGCGGGAGATTTAGTGATCTTTCGATATTTTCTTTCAAACGCGAGAATTCTTCGCCAAGTTGTTCTCGAACTTCCTTTAACACTTTGTTGAAAAAATTCTCCTCGGAACTCTCTGAAATTGACTGTAAAGCTACTTTCACAGTTTCTTCTATGGTTTCCGAAGGAAAATTTTGCCGCTCTAATGTCATTTCTGAAAACTTTCCCGCAATTACATTCATTCTATGTTCCCCTGTCTCCTGTTTTTCCTTCACTTCGTCAAATTGCTTCTTTAGATTATTTTGGGATTCTATAATTTCTGGTATCATAGCTACAGAACACTGTATGTCCTCTTGAGCTTGTATTACTTGAGGAAACAGTTCTACTTGTTTTTGTATCGTGTCAATTTTGACGGATACATATTCGGTTAGTTCCGCTTTAATTTACTATTGTTTTCTTGGCATTGTTGGCGGGCTACTCAATTTGAGCAAAAGATTCTGTTCGGCCCTTTCTGCCTGTTCTTTTATTTCCTGTGTCTGGGTATTTAATCTCTGATCCAATTCGGTAAAGGTTGCTCTTAACTGATTTTGTAATTCTGTTTCATTTTCGGCTAATTGATTTTGGAGTTCATTTTGTATAACGGATAAGTCTCGTTTTACCTCCAGTTGGCCTTCGGCTAATAGAGACAACTGTTGCATAATAACAACTAATGTGTCAACAACAGTCTGATCAGCTGTTGTATGAATGTTTTCTGAACCAGCGGGATTATTTATATTGCTACCGCTAGCCACAACAGTCTCAGAATTGCTATCCGTGGCCTCTGCTCCTGCGCAAACAGCTGAAGGCTGTTGCACGTCTCGTTGCTGATTCAATGACATTTTAAATGCCGCTCTGGTCAATACCATTAAATAACTGTCAATATCAGGTTCTAGTCACTAAATACAGTTTCAAATTTACTGTCGTAGACCCACTTAACTTTAAAATTACTTCACAGATGGTGTAAAGTTCAATGTCCAGATACGAAAATCACACAATATACAGTTCTACAATCTAACTACTATCTGGATAAAAGTTCTTTCTAAATTGATTTCAAACTATTTTAACTACTGGATAAAAAAATTATATTTCTCTGGCCTTGTTCTGTAGTCTCGGTGTTGTCCAATAGTTGAAATCGTTTCTTGGTATCAACAATCTTTTACTATATGGGCACCGAATCTCTCTTCAGATTAGTTATCTCTCGTTGTCGTTGGTTTTCATGAAACAAAAAAATACATATTTTATATAACAATACAACAGAGTCCTGTCACACTGGCGCCACTGTAATTTTTCCTTCTATCTACGTAATTCTGTAGCTCTCAATTCGTTCGAGCAATCAATCATTCATGATAGGAAACACAGTCATAGCTCAGTCACTAAAAATGATTCAGAAATTTTACTTGTTAGAATGAAATCAGGCGATGATTCTTCTTCTCTGCAGGCTCGTGCTTTGCGGCAGTCTGCTAATCTGTACAAATAAAATGCCTCGTAATTTTGGGAGCGTTGTGTAATCAGTCGCGAAACCTCAGATCAAGCGGATATTTGGCTTTGATGAAGTTTAACCTTCCAAAGAAGTAATGGAGCTCTTGGATTATTAAATGCAGGTCCGTATCCAGTCTTTCGGAAGTTCCCTTCTGATTAACAACTACGCAATATATCGATGAATATCATTAATTTTTAAATGTCAAATACACACTTTTGTATGAATGAGCCATATATATATATATATATCACTTTTAATCGTACAATTTCGTATCAGTTATCTTCTGTCATAAATCTCAATAATCAGATTACAGTTCTTCAAACAAAGCTCGGGCTAATCGGCACGAAGACAATCTCGGAAGCTTTTTTCCTTCCTTTTTTTTCTAACAACCACCAGAGAGAGTACTACAAAGAATAGTTATGCGCTCATGGCATAGCTATTGTATGAAATACTTTCGCATGGATTCTGCGAGTATGAAGATAGAAAATTATTAAACGTCATTCAAGGGTAGAATTGTATCAGAATAATTCATCAAATATAAAGAGATATTACAAGGTTTTAAATTGTAAGACATTTTTAGGGGCAGATGTGGACTCTGACCACAATCTATTCGTTATGAACTGTAGACTAAAACTGAAGAAACTGCAAAAATGTGGGAATTGAAGGAGATGGGACCAGGATAAACTGAAAGAACCAGAGATTGTACAGAGTGTCAGGGAGAGCATAAGGGAACAATTGACAGGAATGGGGGAAACAAATATAGTAGAAGAAGAATGGGTAGCTTTGAGGGATGAAATAGTGACGGCAGCAGAGGATCAAATAGGTAAAAAGACGAGGGCTAGTAGAAACCCTTGGGTACCAGAAGAAATATAGAATTCAATTGATGAAAGGAGAAAATACAAAAATTCAGTAAATGAAACAGGCAAAAAGGAATACAAACGTCTCAAAAATGAGATCGACAGGAAGCGCAAAATGGCTAAGCAGGGATGGCTAGAGGACAAATGTAAGGATGTAGAGGCCTATCTCACTTGGGGTAAGATAGATACTGCCTACAGGAAAATTAAAGAGACCTTTGGAGAAAGGAGAACCACTTGCATGAATATCAAGAGCTTTGATAGAAACCCAGTTCTAAGCAAAGAAGGGAAAGCAGAAAGGTGGAAGTAGTATATAGAGGGTCTATACAAGGGCGATGTACTTGAGGACAATATTATGGGAATGGAAGAGGATGTGAATGAAGATGAAATGGGAGATATGATACTGCATGAAGGGTTTGACAGAGCACAGAAAGACATGAGTCGAACAAGGCCCCCAGAGTAGACAACATTCCATTAGAACTACTGACAGCCTTGGGAGAGCCAGTCCTGACAAAACTCTGCCACCTGGTGAGCAAGATGTATGAGACAGGCGAAATACCCTCAGACTGCAAGAAGAATATAATAATTCTAATCCCAAAGAAAGCAGGTGCTGACAGATGTGAAAATTACCGAACTATCAGTTTAATAAGTCACAGCTGCAAAATACTATCGCGAATTCTTTACAGACGAATGGAAAATGTGATAGAAGCCGACCTCGGGGAAGATGAGTTTGGATTGCGTAGAAATGTTGGAATACATGAGGCAATACTGACCTTACGACTTATCTTATAAGAAAGATTAAGGAAAGGCAAACCTATGTTTCTAGCATTTGTAGACATAGAGAAAGCTTTTGACAATGTTGACCGGAATACTCTCTTTCAAATTCTGAGTGTGGCAGGGGTAAAATACAGAGAGCGAAAGGCTATTAACAATTTGTACAGAAACCAGATGGCAGTTATAAGAGTCGAGGGGTATGAAATGGAAGCACTGGTTGGGAAGGGAGTGAGACAGGGTTGTAGCCTATCCCCGATCTTATTCAATCTGTATATTGAGAAAGCAATAAAGGAAGCAAAAGAAAAGTTCGGAGTAGTTATTAAAATCCATGGAGAAGAAATAAAAACTTTGATGTTTGCTGATGACATTGTAATTCTGTCAGAGACAGCAAAGGACTAGGAGGAGCAGTTGAACCGAATGGACAGTGTCTTGAAAGGAGGGTATAAGATGAACATCAACAAAAGTAAAACGAGGATAATGGAATGTAGTCGAATTAAGTCGATTGATGCTGAGGGAATTAGATTAGGAAATGAGACACTTAAATTGGTAAAGGAGTTTTGATATTTGGCGAGCAAAATAACTGATGATGGTCGAAGTAGAGAGGATATAAAATGTAGACTGGCAATGGCAAGGAAAGCATTTCTGAAGAAGAAAAATTTGTTAACATCCAGTATAGATTTACGAGTAAATGTCAGGAAGTCGTTTCTGAAAGTATTTGTATGGAGTGTAGCCATGTATGGAAGTGAAACTTGGACGATAAATAGTTTAGACAAGAAGAGTAGAAGCTTTCGAAATGTGGTGCTACAGAATAATGCTGAAGATTTGATGGGTAATTTCACATAACTAATGGGGAGGTATTGAATAGAATTGGGAGAAGAGGAGCTTGTGGCACAACTTGATTAGGAGAAAGGATCGGTTGGTAGGACATGTTCTGAGACATCGAGGGATCACCAGTTTAGTATTGGAGGGCAGCGTGGAGGGTAAAAATCGCAGAGGGAGACCAAGAGATGAATACACTAAGCAGATTCAGAAGGATGTAAGCTGCAGTTGGTACTGGGAGATGAAGAAGCTTGCACAGGATGGAGTAGCATGGAGAGCTGCACCAAACCAGACTCAGGACTGAAGACCACAACAACAACAACAACCATATGGATAATGTATTGGATAGTATCAAATTCATCTTCTGATCTATTTTCCCCTTAATTTATAGTGATGTACATGTCTTCGCTGTCATATGTTATGATACGTCTGGGATAGCTTTGCAGTTCAATATTTGAATCTGAACTCTTAATGTATCAGTGCCATAGTCCTAGGGTACATCATACCTACTTCATTGTGGGGTTCTAAGTCATTAATTTATTAAGTGATCGCGGAATTTTCCTCCACTTATACTACATTTACTTGGACCTCTTTTTTATTAAGTTACACTATTTTTAAGCCATAATTGAGTTTAGGACAAGGTGTCATACGCATCACAATGGCACGCTGTTCACATGATACGCTTCGATCGTTTTCGTTTACTACTCTATTGTTTTTGATGGTAATTTCAAACATATAACCTGATTTTATTTGTAACAGAGGCGTCGATGCCCACGTTGGCTCGAGTATTCTCAAGTAAACAGTCGGCTTCAAGTGGACAACAAGTAGGCTGTTGTAATTTTTTGCCTTTAGCCCTTGGTACCGCCAGTGTCCACAGGAACTCGCAGTTGAGCCGGCCAAGAAGGGCCTGCCGAGGTTCCAGCCAGCTTAGTGTAGCGGCTTAGCAAGTTGTGGGAACTTTCATCTGTTGACAGGTAACCGGGACAGCACAATCAACTCAGAACGTGAATTATTCCGCCACTGCAAAAACCACCCGCTTGGAACAACAACGGAATGGCCTAGGGATGATTTCTTCACAGTTTCTCGGAGAAGAAGAACTGCAAAAGGGATTTCATTAATAGTTCCGACTAATCCAATCGTATTGTCTTATGGAAGAGATTGGGGCATAGGTGACTGCTTAAGAAGAGGGAAAAGTTTTTCGTGGAAGACGAAAGGTGGAGGTTGTCAAATGTGACTGCGGTTGGGGAGAGACGGAATGCAATAACGAAGTCATTAACAAGTGCAGGTGTGGCGTGAGAGCAGCCATCCCTCTGAAGAAAGATAAATTATTGTACCATTTCCTCTCGACTGGTCGAGCAGGACTGGGTGGAAAATACTCGGGCATTGTATAGTAGAGAGGTACATAGCAACATAGAACTGAGTAGCAGTGTTTAACTTCACACATTACAGAGAGACACACAATTAAAAATTGATATCCAGGGCTGGGATGGCGCTCTTACGCATGGAGAAAATTTGATTTTACTTAGTGAACACGGATCATTGGTGTTAAAGAAAGCAAGTGCCTTCTTTGTAGTTAGTGAACTCGTTTGGTTTTCTTCAGGTTTATATAATACACTGTGGCTGAGCTTGTTTGTTGGTAATCTCAATGTATTACTCCGATCCAACATACAAGTCACATAATTTCAAGATTGGTCAATGGGGTTAAGAAAGTTTGGTAGGTTTAGAGCGGCTATCTTTCAGGGAAAGGTGAAGTGAGACTAGCGAGTCGTTTGTAAAATGTACGATGTAATGAAAAAGCCAAACAGCCTATGGATTATTTACCTGTGGGCATAACGAGTGTTGTCTCAAGGGAAGGTGATATTCTTTAGGAAGCAAAACGTCTGGTAGTAAAGAAAGGATGCATTTCGTTCTACTCTGCACATTTCATACAAAGTGTAATCCGATACGAAAGACTATCTTCTACACAAATAACGATAGAGACCTGAAGTGCAATTTAATACGCATTGAAACTAAAGATTTATATTGGCTCCAGATTTAACTTATCGGTTCACATTGTTATCGACAGCAGTCACCTGGGACAAGTATGTCACTCACTTGTACATTTCCGAAACAAGACGGCGATAACGCAGATAAAAGATGTGCATCGCATTCTCCGTTTAAAAAAGTGCTATTGAGTTACAACACTGCTTGTGATATTTTTAAAGAACGACCTGTTTCAATGATGGGTCAGCCACTCCGCATTGCACCATTGGCCTCCGACGTTACCTTCTGATTTGATTACAATCTGGTTTTTTATTCTGAATCCAGTTTCTAAGCTTTTGTTGAGTTATCAGACTTCCGATTGGTCTGCTGAGACCTGTCACGAATTCCTCTCCTCTAGCAAACTTTTCGTCTCAGAGTACCAGTTGCAACCTACATCCTCAGTTATTTGCTGGATGTATTCCAGTCTCTGTCTTCCTCTACAGTTTTTAGCCTCTACAGTTCCCTCCCGTAGTTATTCCGTAAAGTCTTAACAAATGTATTATCATCCTGCCCCGCCATCTTGTCAGTATTTTCCATATAACGCATTCCTCGCCAACTGTGCCGAGAACCTCCTCATTCATCACCTTATCAGTACACCAAATATTCATCATTCCTCTGTAGCACTGCACCTCAGATGCTTCTATTCTCCTCTGTTCCGGTTTCCCCACAATCCATGTCTCACTGCGATGCAATGCTGTGTTCCAAAAAAACATTCTCAGAAATTTCTTCCTCAAATTAAGACATATATTTGATGGTAGTAGACTTCTTTTGGCCACGAATGCTGTTTATGAGAATGCTAGTCTGCTTTTTAAGTCCTCCTTACTCCATCCGTCATGGCTAATTTTGCTGCCTAGGTAGCAGAATTTCTTAACTTGATCTACTTCCCGATCGCCAGTTCTGATGTTAAATTTCTGTTCTAAAAATTTCTGCTACTTCTCATTACTTGCGTCTTTCTTCGATATACTCTTAGTTCATACGCAGTAGTCCTTTCCATTCAATGCATCCTGTGATTCTTATTCACATTCAAGTTAGCAATTTTATCGGCAAATTTTATCGCCGATGTCCTTTCAAAATGGATTTTAATCCCACTTCTGAACCTCATTGCTTCTACGATGCATTCACTAAACAGTAGGAGTGAAAGACTACACCCCCGCCACATGTACTTTTTAAACCGTGCACTACGTTCTTTGTCTTCCAATCTTATTGTTACCCCTTAGTTCTTCTGCATATTGTATATTACTCGTCTTTCCCTACAACTTACCCGTTCTGCAAGGTACGCGGAAAAGCTTGTGTAAAGTTTGGAAGGAGGAGACGAGCTCCTGGCAGAAGTAAAGCTGTGAGAATGGAGCGTCAGTCGTGCTTGGGTAGCTTAGATGGCGCCGGCACGGTAGCTCAGCGGTCAGAGGGTTAGCTGCTTTTGTAATTAAAAAAAAAACTGGGTTAACTGATCAACGTCCGCATCGAGCAGATGCAACGAATGAAAGCGAAGCTCGTGAAAACCTCTGAATTTGTCTTGTTTTTTCTTCAGTCATGCTTCCACCATCAACAGAAATGTCAGTACGGCTTCTTTCGTGCCTTTACCTTTCCTAAAGCCAAGCTGATCGTCACCTAACCGATCTTCAATTTTATTTTTCATTTGTCTGTATATATATTCTTGCGAGCAACTTGAACGCATGAGCTCTTAAGCTGATTATGCCATAATTCTCTCACTTTTCGGCTCTTACAGTCTTGGGAATTGTGTGGATGATGTTTCTCTTGAAAGTCCGATGGCATATCATCAGTCTCATACAGTCTACACACCAATGTGAATAAATGTATTGTTGCCACTTCCCGCAATGATTTTTAGAAATTCTGACGTAATGTTATTATCCCTTTGCTTTATCTTATTTTAAGTCTTCGTACGGTCTTCTAAATAGAGATTCTAATACTGGATCCACTATATCTTCCCTGTCGACTCCTTATTCTTGTTCTGTCACGTCATCAGGTAAGCCATCGCCCTCTAGAGTTCCTCAAGGTAATCTTTTCACCCGTCCGCTCTCCTCTCGGCTTTTAACGGTAGAATTCCCATTTCACTCTTAATGTTACCGCCCTTGTTTTTAGTTTCACCTAAGGTTGTTTTGATTTCTCTATGTTCTGAGTCAGGTCTTGCGAGAATCATTTCTTTTTCGATTTCATTCTTGCTGACTAGTCTCTTGAACTTCAGTCTACCCTTTGTCATTACTAGATTGTCATCTGTGTCTATATCTGATCCTTGTTACGCCTTACAACCAATATCGGATTTCGGAATCTCTGCCCAGCCATGATGTAATCTAACTGAAATCTGCCTGTCTCTCCCTACCTTTTCCAAGTATATCTCCTCTTGTTATTCTTGAACACAGTTTTCGCCTTTACGCTCTGAAAGTTTTTGCAGAACTTAATTAGTTTTTCTCCTCTCTCATTCCTACTACCAAGACCATATTCTCCCTTAACCTTTTGTTCTACTCCTTCCCCTACAACCGCATTGCAGTCCCCTACGAATATAAAATTTTCATCTCCTTTGAGGTACAGAATTATCCTTTCAGTATCCCCATATACTTTTTCTCTCTCTTCATCCTCTTCTTGCATCGTCTGGATGCATGCCTAAACTATCGTTATCGGTGTTGGATTTCTGTCGATATTCACATTTTTACGAAAGGACTAGTGGGTAAAGAACGTTATAAACATTAATTAATTACTATTTTTACTGATTAGTGTGATCAATTTATAAATCATTACTGTAGATTTTTTTTCCAAAACTATTGAAAATTTGCGAAACATGAATGGAAATTTTGGTCCCAAACGTAATTGTAAAAATATTCCGTAGGTTGTATGTGCCTATATGTAAGAAATATACACTTCTAAAGTCACACGGTTCTGTCGAAAATAAAAACCGATAGTTCTATGCGTAAGTTTCTATCTACACTCACGCAGAAGAAATTTATGAAATCAATCGAACCTTTCGAAATGCACTGTATTTTCTTCTTTTCTTTGAAAATTAAACGTAAACAAAATTTTATTCATTTCTTTTAATCTGTGGCGCTGCAATTTTGGCAAACAGTGATGTATGATTTTAATGAGTGGTCACCTGGAAGGAGTACAGTATATATCCTGATGAATTTCCCATTGTATGTGTGCTGTAGTGGAGAACACGTGGCCCTAACTGCGTGGCTGCTGGCCAGCTGGCAAACACCACGAGTCGAGCTCTGGTCCCTCGCAGCAGGCGTTAGCTGGGCTCCCGTTGACATCACAGTTGGAAGCGCTCCATAGGCCTCAAGAGCGAGCAGCAGGTAACGAGGGGTGGTTGCTGTTTGTCCACTATACGTTGCAAACGCTCGTCTCTAAGGAGCGATGTACAGTCCTGAATTAAGTGTACCTGACGAGAACTACATTTGGAGTATATGATACAGAAACATGAACACTGAGGAAGGGAGAAGAGGAAAACTGTAACCTTTAAAGATGTGGTATTGAGAGACAATCTCGAAGACAAAAGAAGTATCAAAGAAGGGTTGAGAGGAAAATACGAGAATAGATACGTACTAAAAACACTCACAGGTATGTGGAACAGCCGTGGTTAGGCACCTCTTCCGCTTCTCATCCCAATTCACTAGTATGATTGAGGAAATAGTAAAGGGAAGAAAACAGAGAGGATAACCGAGATAAGAACTAACAGATGGGATTAAACCGGGAAGAGAAAGGAGAGTCTCAAGGAACTAGCATAAAGAAGGAAGGGAGCATGACAGAACGCTCCAACGGTCGATTTGAGGAGAAAAAGGAGGTGGACATCTATATGTATTGGCTTTTTGCTGTATCTTTATTTCGTTCGCTACCATTTCCAGCACAATTGCAGGTACACGTGAGCACCATCAACCTTCAGGAAGAACCAGATTTATTGCATAAATTAATTAGTAATATAAGACCTCTGGCTGATGATATCCGTACATATGAGAAAATGCCATGAAAATTAATATAACAGACTTTGGTGGGCTCTTGAGCAATGTAAAACACATTAAGTTCACAGATTTTTAGAAACGATTTTATTTGTCAGTGAATAAAACATTGCCAGTTTTTAAGAAATTGCTTTGGACTAGATGAAATAAAAAGCAAGAAAATTTCAGTTGCATACTCCTAGTCTATTCGGAGTTTCAACGACAGATAGGCGGCTACTACCATATGTGGATTATTCCTGTTATGCTAAACTGCAATACACCTGGTTCTCAGAATACGAGGTGCCACATCTTCAGAAAATGCTGGATTCCTCGTTTTCATTCTCATTTGTGCTATTTCGGGCTTAACTTGTAGAGAGTATTTTTTTTTCTTTATTGGATTTCAATTGGCGGGCTAGCAGCAGCGTAATATGCTGCTCTAGAGCCTATAGAAAATTTAGGAAAACATAATGAGAATAGAAACAAACAAGGAAAACAAACAAGGAAAACAGGCGATAAAACGGTGTGTTGTAAAAATCTGTAAAGTGGCGGTAAATTGTGGAATGTAAAATATAAAAACACTGCGGTGAAGATGCGGATGAAGACACAAAAGAAGTGGACAGGCACAATTAAAAAAAAATACAGCGACAGTCTCGTTTCCGTTCGCACGAGATTAAAACACCACTAGTGTTAGTATAGCGGCTGTTCGCAACACTGACAGGGGACGCACAACACTGAACACTCACTTATAACAGCACTCTACAGGTGACACGGTGGCAGATGGGTGGGGGCGGACGTATGAGCCCGAAAAGGGGGGCGGAGAGGGAAAGAAAAAAAGGGGGAGCCAATGAAGGGGGGGACATAGAACGAGGGATGCTGGGCAGATGCAGTGAAGGGGAGAGCAGAAAGGACTCAGGGGAGAGAAGGGAGGCAGAGAGATGGTAGGCAGGGAAAAAATAGGATGGAAGGAGGCAAAGAGGGAGCCCAGGGACAGGATAGACGAAAGGAGGGGGAGGTGGGGATCAGAGTTGATAGGAGGGATAAATGAAGGGAGAGAGGGCATCATCTGGGAGGGGAAGTTGACAGAAGCCACCTTGGAAAAGGAGATGGAGTTTGTAGTAGAGATAGAGGGTAGGGGGTCACAACAGTGAAGGCACGGCAGAGGGGAGGGTTGGAGAGGAGAGGAGCAATCAGGGTATGAGAGGGATCAAGGTGGCGGGAGGTGTAGAGTATGTGGATATGATCGAGGAACAGGAGCAGATGTGGGAAAGGTATCAGGTCGTGGAGGATCCCTGTGGGGGACGAGAAGTGTATATGGAAGGTGAGGCGGAGGATCTGGAGGGACTTGCAGAATGTGGGGGGGAGGCGAATATCCAGGTGGAACTGGCATAACAGAGGATGGGACAGATTAAGGATTTGTAGGTGTGGCAGATGGTAGAGGGGTTCAACCCCCATATCCGGCCAGAGAGGAGTTTGAGGAGTCGGAGCCGGTTGAGGGCTTTGGATTGGATAGAGTGGAGATGAGTGATGCAGGTGAGGCTAAAATTTGTAGGGTTGGGGAGAGGCAGACAGGATGGGTGCCGATGGTAAGGCAGAAATCAAGGAGCCAGAAGGAGCAAGTGGTACGACCTTCAATGACTGTCTGGGTCTTGGAAGGATTGATTTTCAGGAGCCACTGGTTACACCATACAGCAAAAACGTCAAGGTGATTCTGGAGAGGGCGTTGGGACTGTTGGAGGGTAGGAGAGAGGACAAGAAATGTGGTGTCATCGGCATACTGCAGGAGGTGCACTGGAGGGGGGGATGGGAAATATCTGCCGTGTAAAGGGGAGGGGAGAGGACAGAGCCCTGGGGCACTCTTGCAGAGGGGTAGAAGGTGTGGGAATCGGCGTTATGGATGGTAACATAGGAGGGGCAGCAGGAGAGCAAGGAGGCAATCAGATATATGTAGTTGACAGGAAGGACGTAGGTCTGGAGTTTAAACAGGAGACCATGATGCCACACATGGCCGTAGGCCGTTTCGAGCTCGAGGGAGACAAAAATACCGGATGCGCTAGGTAAGGATGGATTTCAAGAGCTTGCTGAACTCCGAGGTGAGACTTATAGGGCGATAGGAACAGATAGAGACTTGTTGGGTTTGGAGAACATCAGGATACAGGAGTTTTCCACTGGTCAGGGTAAAAATCGGTGGCAAGGATTATGTTGTCAACGGTGGCAAGGACTGCAAGGAAGGATGGAGGGCAGTGTTTGAGGCGGCCGTAAAAATGCGGTCATGGCCAAGAGAAGTATTGTGTTTAGTGCAGAGTGTGAGGCTGATGCCCTGTGTAGTGATGGGAGTGTTAAGTTCAGATGGTGGTGTATGGCCCAAGTACTGGAGGCTAGGAGCAAGGGGGGGAACAGAGGTATTCGTACAGTCGAGAACGCCAGGGAAGAGGGAATAATCAAATTGGTGATCATCTGGAATGAAAAAAACCTCAGATATGTGAGAGGCGAAGTGGTTGTCCCTACTGAGGTTGTCAGGAAAAGGATAATCATCAAGGAGGAGAGGGTACTGGGGGTGGGGCGGTTCCCAGTAAGTTGGTGGAAAGCAGACTAATACTTGGAAGAGTTTATTGGGTTAAAGGTGCTTCAGTCTGAAACCGTGTGACCGCTACGGTCGCAGGTTCGTATCCTGCCTAGGGCATGGATGTGTGTGATGTCCTTAGGTTAGTTAGGTTTAAGTAGTTCTAAGTTATAGGGGACTGATGACCACAGACGTTAAGTCCCATAGTGCTCAGAGCCATTTGAACCATTTTTGAGGCTGGGAGACGCAAGGATCACATCGGGAGTGGTGTTGGATTTGGGTCATGTGTGCTGGGGCAGGGGAACCAGGTCTCCCTGGAGGATGGTGATAAACTGATGCCACCACTGGAGGTCGGGAGGAGCATGGCTGTGGACATTGAGGTTGGCAGCAATCACGTATGTGGAGAAGGTGTGGTCAATGTGGGCCAGGAAATCGTATGGGATGGGGGTTTGACAGTGGACATAAATGGTGGCACAGGTGACGGTAAGGCTGGGGGCGAAGAGGGTGAGGGTCAGATGCTCAGTAGGATTGTTGAGGAGAGGTTGGGGCCGAACAGGGAGTTGTTTGAGGTGGCCTATAACAACCCCGCCATGCACCAGAGGGTATAGGTTATCGGTGCAGTGAAGGGTGTAAGGAGCTGTGGAGATGGATATTTGGGGCTGAAGGAAGGTTTCACTTAGGATGAAGGCATCCACGTTATGCTGATGGAAGGTGTGGAGGAAGAGGAGTTTGTGGGTGGGCAGGGAGCAGATATTATGTTACAGGATACTGTAGTGTTGTTGCACCTTGGTAGGGGAGAGTTAGATTAGGGTGGTGAGGGGGGTGAAGTGGGCCTGGTTCTGGGAATAAGTGGCATAGGTGGTAAGATGGAATGAGCAGCGAGTGCGAATTGGGAAATAATGTGGGAGTGCTGGAAGGGGTAGATGTTTTGGAGCACAATGATGATGAAACATCCTCTGCAGTAGGGGGAGGGCGGAGTAAGTTTTTGGAGTGGATGGGGTCATCAACAGGATAGGAGGGACGGTGAGTTCAGGGGCTTTACACTTCGAGGAGTAGATAGAATGGGGTTCATTTCAGGTGTTGCTGGAGGTGGGAGAGGTGAGGTTAGGGCAGTTCTTTAAGAAGTGTGAAGCTTTGCCGTGAGGACAGGTAGGGGGGTCTTTCAGGTAGAGGTAACATGGTCATTGTACTTGAGGCAGCGTTGGCAATGGTAGGATTATACTGGGGCACAAGAGGGGTCCACTTTGTGATGGCGATTGTAAATGAGGGATCCTTCTGTAAGGAGGCAGTCAATGGAGGAGGAATATTTGGTGAATATCCACATGAGATAAGTCGGCCTGGCATAATTAAAGATGTGATGGGCCGAGTGAATTTCGATGTTGGGCTGGGAGTTGAGTTGCGCCAACACCTCAGTCTCTGTGACCACGGGGCTAAGCTTTGTGATCACTGCGGTAAAGGTTAGTGGACATTGGGGGTTGAGGTTGAAGGGGGGAGGACAGGGTGTGGTAGGCAGGGAGGGTGGCTCTTTAGCCAAATTGAATGTGTGGGATGCGGGAGATGAGATCGTTGTGGAAGGAAGCAGTGGGGGGATTTAATGAGGACTGAGTGCTTGCAAGGAATAAGAAGGGAGATGGGGTCATGGGGGAAAGCCCGGGTTAGGGTGCAGGCAGGAAGGATTTGAGGTTCAGGATTGTAGAGGACAAAAGTGTGGGTGGCAGGTGTAGCAGGGGTGGGGGTTGGGGTCACGTCCATGGAGGTAGGTGGGTCACAGGGATCAGGAGTTTTCCTTATGGAGATTGTGGGTAGAGGGTCAATATTAGGGTGTTCGGAAGGTTTCGTGGACAGGACAGGGTGGAGATGGGGCTGGGGGATGGGTTGCAAGGGGAGATACCGGCGGTCAGTTCCCAAATGAGAGGGAGATGACGCAGAGAGAGGGGTCGTGGGTGGCGCAGACACTTTGAAGTGGCGAGCCGAAATCCGTGCTGGCTTCTAGCCTGTCGGAGGTGGGGCAGGGGCAGTGGGAAGTCTGCAGATGGTGGTGGGGCGACAGCGATAAGGGAGGGAGAGTTGGGGGTAGTTACAGCCGAAATGGGTGGACAGGGAGGGAAGGAAGGACGGAAATGGGGACGGCCTATGAGTTCCATGTGATGGTGGTTGGAGCAGCTGAGGAGAGGTGAAAATGATAGAGGTAGTGGGATGGGACATGGTGACGGAGTGCAAGAGGGGGCGAAGACGGCGACGGAGGTGACGGTGACGGTGGCAGCGACGGCGACGGCGGCGGCGGCAGGAAACAAGACACGGCGGCAGCCGCGAAGGATAGCGGCGGTGGTGAAGGAGCCGCCAGTGTAAGGGGGCGGCAGCTCCTCCGGTAGGCGATGAAAGCGCTGAATCCCTCCGGGCAGCGGCTGGAAGACGTCGGCAAGAAGGTGGCGGCCCAGAATACTCGGGCGGCGGCGGCGGCGGCGAACGGGCATGCCGACGGACGGACAGCTACTACAGAAGCAGCAGCAGCAGCAGCGAGCACAGAGCGGCGGCTCTGGCGGACGGAGGATTAGGGCCCGCAGACAGACAGACGGTCAGACAGACAGACAGACAGAAACATCAACAGCAGCAGCAGCAGCAGCAGCAACAAAGCTTCGAAAACAGAAATTCCACCCTGAGCGTAGCCGAGGCTCTGCAGTCTGGCGCCTTCGAAGGAGGAGATCCAACCCTCTAGATGTGCTGGTTGAGAGTTAAAGACCAACATTTTTAAATAGGAAGTATCTTATTCAGCTTCTTTTTTCCCATAAATTTTTACCATGTGCTTTCCCGTTTTTTAGTGCTGTCTCTGCCATTATTGTCAATTTTACCTCCTACAAATTCTTCTCTTATTTTTTGTTTCCTTTTGAGTAATTTTTGGATGGGGAATAGACAGTTATAGACGCCTTTCTTGCGTATTCCTTCCTTCAGCTCTTGTAACACTAGCTTTAGATACTAACGTTTTAGAGAACCGTCACTCGGTGGCACCACAATTCAGACAAAGAGCTCTGACCTCTATTATTTTATTACATACTAACTGTGCTTCACTATGAACGTACTTTCGCATCTAAGGTTTTTAAGTTCCAAAACATTCACCAAACGGTAGAAATATACAGGGTGGTCTATTGATCGTGACCGAGACAAATATCTCACGAATAAGCTTTAAACGAAAAAACTACAAGGAACGAAACTTGTCTAGCTTGAAGGGGAAAACCAGATAGCGCTATGGTTGGCCCGGTAGATGGCGCTGCCATAGGTCAAACGGATATCAACTGCGTTTTTTTAAATAAGAACCCCCAGTTTTTATTACATCTTCGTGTAGTACGTAAAGAAATATGAGTGTTTTAGTGGGAAGACTTTTTCGCTTTGTGATAGATGGCGCTGCAATAGTCACAAACATATGGCTCACAATTTTAGACGAGCAGTTGATAACAGGTAGGTTTTTTAAATTAAAATACAGGACGTAGGTACGTTTGAAAATTTTATTTCGGTTGTTCCAATGCGATACATGTACCTTTGTGAACTTGTCATTTCTGAGAACGCATGCTGTTACAGCGTGATTACCTACAAATACCACATTAATGCAATAAATGCTCAAAATGATGTCCATCAATCTCAGTGCATTTGGAAATACATGTAACAACATTCCTCTCAACAGCGAGTAGTTCGCTCTCCGTAATGTTCGCAAATGCATTGAAAATGCGCTGCCGCGTGTTGTCAGGCGTTGTCGGTGGATCACGATAGCAAATATCCTTCACTTTCCCCACAGAATGGAATCCGGGGACGTCAGATCCGGTGAACGTGCGGGCCATGGTATGGTGCTTCGACGACCAATCCACCTGTCATGAAATATGCCATTCAATACCGCTTCAACATCACGCGAGCTATGTGCAGGACATCCATCATAGTCGAAGTTCATTGCCATTCTGTCATGCAGTGAGACATCTTGTAGTAACATCGGTAGAACATTACGTAGGAAATCAGCATACATTGCACCATTTAGATTGCCATCGATAAAATGGGGGCCAATTATCCTTCCTCCCATAATGCCCCACCATACATCAACCTGCCAAGGTCGCTGATGATCCATTTGCCGCAGCCATCGTGGATTTTCCGTTGCCCAATAGTGCATATTATGCTGGTCTACGATACCGTTGTTGGAGAATGACGCTTCGTCGCTAAATAGAACGAGTGCAAAAAATCTGTCATCGTCCCGTAATTTCTCTTGTGCCCAGTGGCAGAACTGGGCACAAGTCGTCGCCATGCAATTGCTGATGCACAGAAATATGGTACGGGCGCAATCGATGTTGATGTAGCATTATCAACGCCGACGTTTTTGAGTTTCCCGATTCTCGCGGAATTTGTCTGCTACTGATGTGCGGATTAGCTGCGACAGCAGCTAAAACACCTACTTGGGCATCATCATTTGTTGCAGGTCGTGGTTGACGTTTCACATGTGGCTGAACACTTCCTGATTCCTTAAATAACGTAACTGTCCGGCGAACGGTCCGTACACTTGGATGATGTCGTCCAGGATCCCGAGCAGCATAAATAGCACACGCCCATTAAGCATTCTGATCACAATAGCCATACATCAACACAATATTGACCTTTTCCGCAACTGGTAAACGGTCCATTTGAACACGGGTAAAGTATCACGAAGCAAATACCGTCTGCAGTGACGGAATGTTACCTGATACCACGTACTTACACTTTTGTGTCTATTACAGCGCCATCTATCACAAAGCGAAAAAAGTGGTCCAACTAAAATATTCGTATTTCTTTACGTACTACACGAATATGTAATAATAAATGGGGGTCCCTATTTAAAGAAAACGCAGTTGATATCCGTTTGGCCTATGGCAGCGCCATCTAGCCGGCCGACCATAGCGCCATTTGGTTTCCACCTTCAAGCTAGACGAGTTTCGTTGTTTGTAGTTTTCTCGTTTGAAGGTTATTTCGTGAGATATTTTGCTCGGTCACTATCAATGGACCACCCTGTATATTTTACCTCGTGAATTTCTCGTTGAAATAAACCGATGGTAATTTGACTTCTCCAGCGGCTCTTGTATATCTCTATGTGCAGAATACCCAGTTACATGAAATTATCCCCTGTGTTCTCTTAGCCGCCTGCGTACTTCTTCCCACCCTTACACTATGCAAAATGTGATTCTGCTTAGACTTGAGCTGGAAGAGACCTTCGTATATTGTATACGCCTTCTAGCTGTTAGTGCCAATACTATAACAATTTTAACACTTAGCTTTGTGGGAAATAAATATGGATGGGCTGCTAACTAGCTCATACTGCACACAGCGTGATGAGTCGAAGCTTGCGACCCTCTCGATCAAATGCGTTGCGGGTGACGCAGTTTCTTAAAGTATCTGCTGGAGTGTGATGAACCTGCAGTTTGCTAAGGTTGATCCCATACTTTGCGGCTGATAAACAGTCCAGACACTGGTGTGAGTGGAGCTCTGCGAAGACGCTACTTTATTTAGGTGTCTCGCTAAATCCTTTCGGCCTTCGCACGACAGTATATCCGGAATAGATCGGAGGCTCTTCTTCCACATTCGAGTTTGTCAGATGCCGATATTCTGGCCCAGGTGAAAGACTGAGAAACAATTCTAGAAAGTCAACCCAGGCTGTGGTTTTAATCTGGAGCACCTAGTTACTTCTGCACTTGCACCCCACTAGGTCAAGTCTGGCTGGATACACGAAACAAGGGTCGTAGTCAACCAAATGAATCTGCTTCTTTTCATTTTGGAAAATTGCCGAACTCCATGAGTCAAAGATAGCTCAAAGGAAATGGAAGAGAAATCAAACGAGATGAACCGGAATGTAGATGTGTTATCAGAAGTCGAGTAAAGAACGTGGACCACATGGAATCAAAACGCGGGCATTTGTTCAGCTGTAAGAAACATAACACTGCTGATATTGGCATGCAGCGCTTATTGTAAACAAGACAACTGAAAAGAGTATAAGAGGTATAAAAGGAGTCTCACACAATCACAACACCTTAAAACTCAGCAATCGGTATTCCATTCAAATCCATGCAGTGACCAGCTCATATTATGATGACTAGATAGATTTTTCCGAAGTGTTATAAACTTTGATAAGTAACAGAAGATGCTACGACAAGCTGACAATATGGGCCTTTAACGCAAATGTGAGACAAAAAATATATTGTGATTTTTCTGAGGGGAGATTTTGTATACAATACCAGAAATGACATACGTTAGTAAACTTTTCCTGGACGATATGCTTGTCCTTAACAAAACCATCCAAACGGGCGAGCAAATTAAATTGACCTGGCTACAAGCAAATGGAATTAACACGTAATGTTGACTACATTTCGTTAAGTAATAAAGAAAGTGTTTAACGTTCCTGAAACATTTTCGAATTATGCGTGATCATATATTTGAAGTAGTGTAGTAACAAATAGAAATCCAGAAAGAGACGAGCAGACAGGAAATCAGAACCGTGGATTATACATAATGTAAGATAATGCAGGTATACAAAATTACATTAATCAAGAAGTACAGCAGCTCAGAAAAATCAGATTATACATTCGTAAACTAAGGGATACTTTACTTACAAAAACTAATTCTAGAAACAGAAAAATCTGTTGCAGTTCTGGAGCAAGCAATAGGAAATAAAATTTAAAATTGAGTGGGGTCACTATTAAGGAGTATGCGACTTCCGTGTAAATGATAAGTATAGGACAATACGTCGAATGAAATTGAACTATTCGTAAATGTTTTCGAGAGGATGTCAGCAGGCACAGTGAACCTACGATAAGGGAAGCTGTTGCAAAGAGTAAAAATATGATGGAACCAAAACACAAACTGTTGTTGGGTCAACAAATTTAACCTTATAACATGGTAAATGTCACAGTAGTTATCAACAGAGAAAATATTATAACTTAAAATCGGAGTTTTAAATTAATGTTTGTGCAGTCCAATTGATCAGTCAAAAACAAAGGTCATAAAAAAAACAACATCGAGACTACGGAAGTAATGACAGATAAGGCGTGTAAAGATATCTGATGTATAAAGGAAAGAATATGGCAATAATGACAGTGTTTCAGTAGAAATGGTTAAATCTTGAGGGGAAGTATTGCAGAGGGAACTTGGAAAGCTATTTGCGGAATGGCTGCAGATGAAAAGTTTTCTACAAATCTGAAGCAATGCTGCAACCACTCTACTTTATAAGAAAAGAGACCGATACATATATGTACATATATTCAGTGTTGTCTCTGTAATTTTCAAGACATGTACTAAAGTTATCACCAGCCGTATTGAAAAAAAAAATCTTTTGATTTTAACCCATTAATCAAACAAAAAGCCTTAGGAGAGTGAATACGGCAGAATAAATCATTTGTGAATCGCATAGTACATTAGAAAACAGAGAAATATGTATTAAATTTGCTTGGGATACACAAAAGGATCAAACGAATAGTCTTTCAGTCTTCTGCCAATCTCAGCACCGCACGCACTGTAACAAGACTTTGCGGAAATCCGCCAGATACTAATGTGATTTGCAGACTTGCGTGTGTCCATCAACTGCAAAGTTTAAATGGATGCAGACAGAAAAAGGTTCACTGGCAAGAACTGACGCATAAAGCGACCTACTGATACGACGTTGGGTGGGAGGGGAAAGCAAGTTTCAGCAGACAGAGGCTTTCTGTTCCTCTAATAGCCTTTCTTCATTCACTGTAGCCAGTATCCGACCTACGTGAGCTCACTTCCCAGTATGACCGGAATGGAGAAAATTTTGCTACAATGTTGCATGGGAAACCGAATCTACAGCACGGTACTGACGTATTTCTTATCCCGTCCGTCACTGACGACTAACCATTGCTAAGTAGGAGTTAGATTAACCGTACGCAAAAGCTTGTAGTGTAACGAATTTTATTTGCTTTGCTTACCGGTGTGGTGGCAGGAAAGAGTTCAACCCGTCTGCCTGTGCATATTGCGAATCACTTAAGCAGTATCAGCGGACACAGCAGACGCAGTATCAGTGGCAGCAGTAGCCGATCGAGACAGACACAGCAACAAGGAAGTAACCGTTTTTCTGACATTTATGAGTTTCTAACCAGGAGCGAATTGTATTGTATGATCTGTGGGCTTCGGGAAGTAAACCGCTATTGTGACATATTGCAAGTTCCTAATCAGGGGCAAATTATTTAGTTTAACCTGGGTGCTTCAGTAGTTAGGTTTTTGAATATCTGCGTATTACTAGACACAGTTCGTGCGTATTCGTCAGGGTCTACAGTAGAGTTGCGCAGCACTTGCCGATAATCCTTTTATATGCATAGTTTAGTTTTCCACGGTCTTTAGTATGGATAGGGGCTGCGAATTTTGTGTGCGGATGTGAGCCGAGTTGGTGACACTTCGCTCGCATCTTCAGGCTGTGACGACTTCGGTTACACAGCTTGAGGCTGCAGTGGATGGGCACCACTGTTGTGGGCCGGCCGTGGGGATCCAACGGACGTCCAGCACGTCCGAGTCCTCCGATCGGTCCTCACCGGTGGCCAACCAAGTTACTTCTCGCACTGAGGCTGACCCCTCTCCTGGGATCGAGAGGGAGGTCACCCTGGGGCGAAGCAGGCGGCGAAAGACTTCCCAGGCGGCCGCACGCAAGGCCTCCCCGGTTTGTCTGACAAACAAGTTCTAGATGCTGTCTGTGGCTGACACTGTCGCTGAGCCAGATGCTGTCGCCTGTCCTTTTTCAGAGGAAACCACTCAGCCTGCAAGATCCGGGTAGTCGCTGAGGGTGGGATTATTGGTAGTTGGGAGCTCCAACGTTAGGCCCGTTATGGGGCCCCTTAGGGACTTGGCTGACAAGAATGGTAAGAAAACCAATGTGCACTCTGTGTGCATACCGGAAGGAGTCACTCCAGACGTGGGAAGGGTCCTCCCGGATGTCATGAAGAGCACAGGGTGCAGCCAAGTGCAGGTTCACGTCGGTATCAATGATCAGAAGAGATTCTCTCTGGTTTCGAGCGGCTAACAGAAGTGGTAAAGGCAGCCAGTCTTACTTGCAAGATGAAAGCAGAGACATACATTTGCAGCATAGTCGACAGGACCGATTGCGGACCTCTGGTATAGAGCCAAGTGGAATGTCTGAATCAGAGGCTCAGACGGTTCTGCGACCGTGTGTGCTGCAGATTCCTCGACTTTCGCCAAAGGGTGGTTGGATTTCGGGTTCCGCTGATTACGTCAGGTGTCCACTATAGGCAGGAGGCGGTTACACGGATAGCAGGAGATGTGTGGCGTGGACTGGGCGGTTTTTTAGGTTACATGGTCTCGGGAAAGGACCAGAATGGCTTCAGTCACAAAGGGTGCAGGTTGAACACAGGAAGAACGTAGGTACAGGAACCATCGATATAACAGTTGTAAATTGTCGTAGCTGTGTTGGGAAAGTACCAGAGCTCCAAGGGCTGAACACAGGAAGAACGTAGGTACAGGAACCATCGTTATAACAGTTGTAAATTGTCGTTGCTAAGTTGGGAAAGTACGAAAGCTCCAAGCGCTAATAGAAAGCACTGATGCTCAAATAGTTATAGGCACTGGAAACTGGCTAAAGCTGGAAATAAGCTCAGTCGAAATTTTTGCGAAGAACCTAACGGTGTTCCGAAAGGATAGGTTAAACACGGCTGGCGGTTGCGTGTTTGTAGATGTCAGAATTGGTTTAATTTGCCCCGAAATTGAAGTAGATACTTTTTGTGAGTTAGTATGGGCAGAGATCATTGTTGGCAACCGGAATAATGTAATAATTGGATCCTTTTACTGACCTCCCAATTCAGATGATGCTGAAAGGTTCAAAGAAAACTTGAGTTTGATTTCAAACACATACCCCACCCATACGATAATAGTTGGTGGTGACTTTAATTAACCCTCGATATGTAGGCGAAAATACATGTTTAATTCCGGAGGTACGCGCAAAATATCATCCGAAACTGTACTAAACGCATTCTCTGAAAATTATTTCGAGCAGTTAGTTTATGAACCCGGTATACAGTAAACGGTTGCGAAAACACGCTTGACTCCTTAGCAATAAACAATACTAAGTTAATAACGAGCATCCCAACCGATTCAGGGATCAGTGAACACATGGTTGTCGTAGCGAGAGTGAATAATGTAATCCCCAAATCCTCGAAAAATAAGCGAAAAATATACCTATTCAAGAAAGCAAATAGAAATTCACTTGACGCCTTCCTGAGAGACAATCTCCACTCATTCCAAATTAATAAGTGTAGACGAGATGTGGCTAAAATTCAACGAAATAGTGTCGGCATCAATTGAGATATTTATACCAAATAAATTAACAAACGACGGAGCTGATCCTCCTTGGTACACAAAACGGATTAGAACACTGTTGCAGAAACAACGAAACAAACATACCAAATTTAAACAGACGCAAAATCCCCAAGATTGGCGATCTTTTACAGAAGTTCGAAATTTAGCGCGGACTTCAATGCGAGATGCCTATAACAGTTTCCGCAACGAAACTTTGTCTCTAAAACTGGCAGAAAATTCAAAGAGATGCTGGTCGTATGTGAAGTACGTTAGCGGCGAGACACAATCAAGGCCTTCTCTACGCGACAGCGATGGAGATACTATCGAAGACAGTGCTGCCAAAGCAGAGTTACGAAACACAGCCATCCGAAATGCCTTCAGAAAAGAAAACGAAGTAAATATTCCAAAATTGGAATCGAGAACAGCTGCCAACATGAGTTACGTAGAAGTAAATATTCTCGCAGTAGTGAAGCAACTTAAATCACTTAATAAAAGCAAGTCTTCTGGTCCAGACTGTATACCAATTAGGTTCCTTTCGGAATATGCTGATGCCTTACCTCCATACTTAACAATCATATACAACCGTTCGCTCCACGAAAGATCCGTGCCCAAAGACTGGAAAGTTGCACAGGTCACACCAATATTCAAGAAAGGTAGTAGGAGTAATCCACAAAATTACAGACCCACATCGTTAACGTCGATATGCAGCAGGATTTTGGAACATATATTATGTTCGAACATTATGAATTACCTCGAAGGAAATGGTCTATTGACACACAGTGAACATGGGCTTAGAAAACATCGTTCCGGTGAGACACAACTAGCTCTTTATTCACATGAAGTGCTGAGTGCTATTGACAAGGGATTTCAGATGGATTCCGTGTTTCTGGATTTCCGGAAGGCTTTTTACTCTGTACCACACAAGCGGCTCGTAGTGAAATTGCGTGCTTATGGAATATCGTCTCAGTTTTGTGACTGGATTTGTGATTTCCTGTCAGAGAGGTCACAGTTCGTGGTAATTGACGGAAAGTCATCGACTAGAACAAAAGTGACCTCTGGCGTTCCCGAAGGTAGTGTTATATGCCTTTTGCTGTTTCTGATCTCTTTAAACGATTTGGGAGACAATCTGAGAAGCCGTCTTCGATTGTTTGCTGATGATGCTGTCGTTTATCGACTAATAAAGTCATCAGAAGATCCAAACATACTGCAAAACGATTTAGGAGAAATATCGGAATGGTGCGGAAAGTGTCAGTTGTCCCTAAATAACGAAAAGTGTGAGATCGGCCACATGCGTGCTGAAAGGAACTCAAACTTCGGTTACACGATAAATCAGTCTAATCTAAAAGCCGTAAATTCAACTAAATACCTAGGTATTACAATTACGAACAACTTAAACTGGAAGGAACACATAGAAAATGTTGTGGGGGAGACTTACCAAAGACTGCGTTTTATTGGCAGGACACTTAGAAAATGTAACAGACCTACTAAGGAGACTGCCCACACCACGCTTGTCCGTCCTCTTTCGGAATACTGCTGCGCAGCGTCGGATCCTTACCAGATAGGACTGACGGACTACATCGAAAAAGTTCAAAGAAAGGCAGCACGTTTTGTGTTATCGCGAAATATTGGAGATAGTGTCACAGAAGTGATACAGGATTTGGGCTGGAAATCATTAAAAGATAGGCGTTTTTCGTTGCGACTGAATCTTCTCACGAAATTCCAATCACCAACTTTCTTCTCCGAATGCGAAAATATTTTGTTTACACCGACCTACATAGGGAGGAACGATCAACACGATAAAATAAGGGAAATCAGAGCTCGTACGGAAATATGTAGGTGTTCATTCATTCCGCGCGCTATACGAGATTCGAATAATAGAGAATTGTGAAGGTGTTCCGTCGGACCCTCTACCAGGCAATTAAATGTGATTTGCCGAGTATCTATGTAAATGTAGATGTAGATGGAAACACGGAGAAGCTAAATTCCGAATACGAGTCCCTCATCGCGAACAACTTAATATTCTTGAACTATACGATATGACCAGAAACAATCTGAAAAGCTTGTAAGGGTGTTGCAGGACGTTTTTGCTGTTAAACAACTGCGACGAAACAAATCGGTATTTTTTGCCGTTCCTGACTTATTAGCAATGAAGTTAATCAATCAGATAGTTGCACGCGCAGATTCAAGCGGCCAGCTAGATACATTTAGTGTAGGTGATAGGGTTTGAGACTACTCATTCTTTGGCTTGTGTTCGATCCTTCCTACCGTCCTAACTCCAATTTTTGTACCGCTGTCTTGCTTAATTTTAGGAAACCTAGCAAAGACCACGTTTCGCGACACCGTCTCTGGCGGATCGCTTGAATTTGCTCTCGGAAGAGTCTGATTGCCTGTCTTCAATGCTAACTACCTCAGAAACGGTGCAACGTATCGAATGTTTTCTTAACAATTTTTTTCAGCACCGCCTAGTCTGGAAAACCCTTACAAGCTTTTCAGAATATTTCTTACTACCCTGTATAATACGTTTCGAAGACGTTTGAAAACTGAACATAAGATCCTGGTGTACAATACGCCATTTCCTCTTCTCCCCTGGTTAGAATTAGATAAACGAAATTGTATCTCCATGGTGATTCGAAATGATTACTTACATGTCAACTTGAACTGTTATCTTCGATGTAACGTCCTTAATTTGATGATTTTTATTGATTAAATCCGCAGTTCGTTTCATCAGACTCGGATGTCCGTTCGAGATGTGTATATTTAAATGCAATTAATTGTCTAGACGTAAGTCAGGTGCTCTGAATATTAAGGAAACGGCTATGCGTTGTCAGAAATTGTAATTAATACTTTACTGTAATCCGCACTCTCAAAACGGTGAATATGAATAATTTTGTAATACTAAAAGAGTTACTCAGTAATTACTGAAGACATATTAAAATCGTGTTTATCCGTGGAGTCGGAATGTGTACTTCCTAAAGAGCTACTGAACAACACAAATTTAAAAAATGTGACACATGACTGCATTGTGGCGAAGAAAAGTATGAATTAACGATTGCTAGAAATTGCACAGAAATTCCTCATATGTTTCAAAACCTCATAATAAATGTAATAAAAACCGTATGAGGAAGTTTTACCAGTATGAGTTGCCATTGTATTAAATACATGCTCTCAATGTTGGTACAAAACATACAGCTGGAAGTGAAGAAGAGTGAAGAAATTCCTCGTAACAGTTACGCTATATACTAAACATTCCAGTAACTATAATCTAAATTCTCACTTCATAATGCAAACGTTGAGTAGTACATGAACATATCCTATCATTAAACAACTTAAAATGCGATTCATTAAAGTACTCAGTGTTGATTGTAACAAAATCTTGATGTGGCTTCTTGTTATCATCTTAGGACACAAACACTAAACCAACATAAATAACCTACTTTAATTTAACATTTTTTTCATTGGTCTGTGTGATTAAACACGTTTAGTCCAACAAAATTTAATTGGGCCCTTCAGAGCTTAGCTTCTTGTTGTTGACTGGTGAACTCCTGGCTGAATTTATGGAGTTATCGTCATGGTGATATGTATCTGTAAACATCTCTGTCTGTACAAGATGTGGAGGATAGAATCCGTGTCCAGAAACATCATCCAACAACGCTACCGTGTGTCAAAGTTACAGGCGCCAGCGCCCGACAAGAGGCAACCCCTTCCGCAGCAATCATAACGCTGTCTGCTGATAGGCCGATGGCGCGAAGTCTCACACTGTTATTCAGTGATCGCTACTGACTGACATGATCGCCAGTGGAGAGGATGGAGGTAGCTGCAACGTAGAGGGACCTTGTCTCCTATGATGCTCTGTTGTTTGGTGGATGAAAGTTTCTGCAGTTTATTTTTTCCTGTATACCTTAAAACGTTGGAGATTCAGAGGCGTATCACCTACGGTCTCCCAACGTACAAAGTCACGTTTCCTACTGAAGCTGTGGTCTAGTAGCAGGCGTCGGCGCCTATAACTTCTAAAATTTGTAGGGTCTTTGAATGATGTTTCTGGACATGGGTTCCTTTCCTCGATTTGTTCTTCAAGACACGCTCTACAACCTCTCGAAGATTTTCGCATATTTCTGGCGCATCTTGGATGTTCTTTATTGAAACCATCGATTTATTGCCTGACGAATCGAAGTACGTGACGAAAGTACAATGGTGCTTCCTCGAATAAAATATTACTGCATGCCCAGCAAAAAAGAATACTGGAATCCATCGATTAAGAAATCATTGGAGAGAAGCAACATGACTGTGCAAGAGAGGCGAATCGACAGTGTTCTTTTCAACACAACCATCCTGGCATTTGCCTTAAGCGGAGCCACGCAATACCAAAACTTGTTCTCTAAGTTTCGGCAACAGTTTCACAATTTAACTTGAATCTAATGTATTTTACCTTTCAGTACATGAGTTGGTATACAAATTGCCATGCCCATGCTCAAGAAGGCATGCTTTATTTAATATTGTTAAGTGTATCACATATATAATCCTAAACGTGTTACAGTAGGGTCTAAAAGTAACACAAGTACTTTTGTTGTTGTCTGCACATTTGTGTGTCCACAACATCACTCCACTAGTCGTATAAGTACAATGACGGAAAAACATTGCAGCATCAAAAAGGAGTTGTGGGACATAAACGGAAGGGAAGTTTATAGACGTGTTTCTATATGTGATATATGATGTTTATTCAAATTTCGTGCCGGTCGTGCAATCGGCGATGCAAATCAGGTTTTCTTTAAATACATAGTGTATCGGTCGTGAGCGTTAGTTATCCTTGAGATTGGACATGGTAAGTTTATGTTAGTCAATAATGCCATTTTATCAACACGTCATTGATTTTGAACGAGACATGGATGTGTGTGATGTCCTTAGGTTGGTTAGGTTTAAGTAGTTCTAAGTTCTAGGGGACTGATGACCTTAGATGTTAAGTCCCATAGTGCTCAGAGCCATTTGAACCATTTGGCAGGAATGTAGCCACTGTACATGACTGCTAATAGTGTTGGTCACAACTGGCAGTCGCAAGAAGACCGGGCTTCAGATGGCCACGTAGCACTACCAAGAACAAAGACCATCGTGTTATGCATATGGCTCCGGCTCATTTCACTGCATCAACAGCAGCAATATGGGCACCAATTGGCATCACAGTGATACAACGAACTATTACAAATCGGTTACTTCAAGGACAACCAGACGCCCAGTAGCGTGTATTCCACTGACCCCTAATCACCGCCATTTGTGACTTCGGGTTAGAGGTCGGTTGCATTTTATGGTGAAAGCTGGGTCTGTCTCGGTGCCATTGATGGACGTGTGTTGGTTAGAGGGAGGCCTGTTCAGGGACTGAAACTAGCCTGTTTGCGTGCTAAACACATTGGACTTACCCCTGGAGTTATGGGCTGGGGGGCGATCTTGTGTGACAGAAGGAGCACTCTCGCGGTTATCCCAGGCAACCTCCCTGTTACTTGTACGTCATTCTGGGGAGCTGACCAGTTGCAATGGCATTCATGAACAGCATCCCATGTGGTGATTTCCAACAGGATAATGCTCGGCCACATGCCGCTGTTGCATCCAAACGTGCTGTACGGAGTGTCGACATGTTGCCTTGGTCTGCTCGATCATAAGATCTGGCTCCAATCGTTTACGTTTGGAACATCATTGGACGGCAACTCCAGCGTAATCCACAACCAGGATTAACCGCATCCGTATTACCCGACCGAGTGTAACGGCATGCCCACAAACTGACATTCGGAACCTATACAACACACTGAATTCATTTTAGCATTCTTGCGTTTCCCGTTCTGACCGTTACCCCGGTTATTAATGTACCAGCATTTCACATTTTCATGGGTTTATCTCGCGCTTACATTAAACTGTCATCTTGCAATGTTATTTGCTTAAATGTGTCACCTAGATAAAAGTGTTCCCGAAATTTCATTACTCAACGTTAAACAATTTTTTAGTGTTGCCATCTTTTCCGCCAGTGTATATTTTAGTCAGACATTTTGCATTAATCATACTTTTGTTGCATTTATTATTCATACAGTTTTAATCTTGCTGCTATTATAAATCCAAATTGTCTCACTGACGAGGAAATTTGTCTGCTCCGTCGGGGTCTTCGTGAATAAGAACGGGAAAAAGAAGTGGGAAGAGATGTTGACATAACAGAAAACATTAAAATAAACAAGAAAAAATTCATGGAGAAGTGACTGGTTTAAAAGGTGTTGATTATCTAGTGGAAACGCCGACTAATACTGCTGACTAAACGTCCGATAGGATCTAAGTTTAGGGTGACTAATAAAACTGTGCACCATTATTATTTGTCCTAACGCCATGGGCGCGTTTGTGGTGAAAGAATTGCTTTTAAAATAATTTATACCGAGAACGGTTTTGAAAACACTCTTGAGTAGACAGATTTAGAAACTGCATAAATGCTGATAGGCCTATCACTATAGGCCTATCGCTGGTGGTACCACACCTTGCAAAAAGAGCTGTAATGAACACATTGCCTTGAACTACTCACTTATGCCCAAGGGAAAAGAAATAACGTAGATGATGAGGTTTGGTTTGTTAGGCGCTCAATTTCGCTGTCAACAGCGCACGTATACATTCCCAGAGTGTACACAGTCCTATCTAGCCATTTTTATGAATGATGATGAAGTGGTGAGGACAGCACAAACATCCAGTTTCCGGGCAGAGAAAATCCCCAATCCGGCAGGGAATGGAACCCGTGACCCCGTGATCCAGAGATAGTAACGTTAGCCACTAGACCACGAGTTGCGGACAAATAATGTAGAGAAGTATAGTAAGAGGTAGCCAGTATTGTAAAGAGGTAGCCAACTACATCACAACAAAGATGCACCTGCTGTGGGAAACAAAAAAACAAGAGTGTCATTAATTTTAGCCAATGCATGTAAAATATCAGTGTATACAGGAGAAGTAAACCTGTCAGAAGTGCTAAAATACAGACCATGGCGAAGATGTAAAGTAGCTTTCATGAACCGGCTCATGACAGAGTGTTTGTAGTATTTCTATTTAACGTTTCTTTTTAGAGCTTGTATTTAGTGTTTGCGATTTTGTAGGCTTTAGTCGTAGGGTTGCGTATGTTATCGGAAGACCGTAACAGGAGATTTTACGACGAAAGGACGGATTGTGCTACAAATGAAACTTTTAAGCGCTGTGGACACAGGTCGTTCGCTTCGTTTTCAGAGCACGTCCTCTAAAAATGCTACGTGCCTCACACAATACATGTCAACTCTGCGTGGTGTTCCTCGGCGGTCTGGGACAGAATTGTTTCCCCGACATTTATTTTTCCATCTATTTTAATATCCTTTTTTTATTCAGAAAAAAGAACGGTCTCTGGACAGAAAGAACGTTCTCCGAACAGCCGCCGTGCGATTAGATCAATTGTTCCTGTGCAACGCTCTCGCTTCATCTCTTTGCCTGTTAATGGAAGTGTTTTAAAAAGTAGAGCTAATAAATAACCGTGCAGAACGAAATTTCATTGATCTGTTCTTAATAATTATTTATCGTATTTCGTTGACGTTTGATGCAGGTGTCATCCAGCCAAGACCATCTTATACAGGATGTTAAAGATGTGTCGAATATTTGAGTGGCAGGAGTAATCGTCAAACCTAGGAAAGCGTCCAATAAACATGGATCCCAAAACTAATACTGTATGGGATCTGTACACTTTTCGATAGTGGATGAAGACGTCTAGTTGCATATGTTCACCTCCGTGACAGACATGGTAAATACCGAGCAAACAAGCATACAAGCTCACGGGTACAGCCGTTGCCTCGATGATCCGTCAATGTGGTCATTACTGCATGTATCTTTACGTATCTAGAGCCTCTAGTATATTCACCGTTCTGAACACTGGGTATTCTTCAGGCAGTTCTGTCGTTTGCTTTGCGTTGTAGATACTGTAGTTTCAGTCTTGTTAGTGTGTGTTATTTTGAAGCAAATTACTCGCAACTCTAGATAGGTAGCCTAGTGTTATATCTACTTAAAAATCGACTTAATTGTTATGTTTACTGTTATTGTGATATTTGTACTGTACTGTACACAAGAGGTTCAGTACATATTCTTTTCACTTCTAGATGTTATAAAAATGGTTCAAATGGCTCTGAGCACTGTGGGGCTTAACATCTGAGGACATCAGTCCCCTAGAACTTAGAACTACTTACACGTAACTAAGGACATCACAAACATCCATGACCGAGGCAGGATTCGCATCTGCGACCGTAGCAGTCGCTCGGTTCCAGACTGAAGCGCCTAGAACCGTTCGGCTACTACGGCCGGCTCTAGATATTATATACGGAAGCATAATTACTCCACAAGCGATGTAGCCGATATGATTTTCTGCTGCAGGTTAGCAAATAGAAATAGCCGCGAGCATGTGCCCTCCAGGCGGAAACATTTGGCCATCGCAGAGTATCGACCGGTAAGCTGTCCGTCAGACTTTTTCTGCGAGTTAAGGACTCAGGTTCTGTCGCATGCCACAAAGTAAACAGTGGCAAGTTTCTGTCACTCCAGATGGAGAAGCACGTGCTACATTTACTGGACGAATGAGCTGGAATTAGTGTGTTGCGACTGGCAACAGCAGAAGGCGTGAGTCATCCTTTTGTCTACATCATGGCCTCCCAATGTGTGCTCCGCGGACCCCTTAGGGGTCCGCCGGATCTTTCTAGGGGGTCCGCGGCCACCCTTCATCAAATCGTGTAAAATAATGAGTAAAAGTATTGAATAAAAATGTGAAAATCAAATTCATCACAATTTTTTTTCGTGTGAAAAATATGTTTACTTTTACTTCAGGTCGTATTCCCAAGCAGACTTTGCGGTTCCTAAGCGAGAACGCACATACAGTTTAGTGCCGGAGAATGCGGCTTCTCTGATCGACTGTTTCGCAACAATACGGGGGTCGTTTGTGCGCCGGCTCACGGCGGTAGATGCGCTGAAACCTTTTACGCATGCGCGGAGCGAGCTTTGTCGACCAATCACAACGCTCGCTGGCACGTATGCGGCTCCAGGCATCATTATATGTTAAACTTGCTTTGTCAGTGCACTACCTATTTCATAAGTCGATTTTTGACCTTCAAGTTGTTTTCATTCACCTCTGAACCAAAGACTATTGATACGTCGGGGGGGGGGGGGGGGGGGGGAGTGGGGGGGGGGCATTAGGAACATGGAACTTGCATTAAGAAGCTTTCAGTTCCCATGGGTTTCGCGCTGAAATTTAAAGTTACTGTGCTCTTGACTGACTAGGGGTCCGCCATGGATTTTCGACTGAAGAAGGGGTCCACCAGCTGAAAAGGAACGCTTAGAAGAAACAGCATTCTTCTCACTGACATGCTCACACAACCTTCGTCTGCGGACGCGTCCACAATCATAGTGATACATGAAATTTTGACACTGGTGATCTCTTCCCGTATAACGTAATGAGCAGCTCTCTGTCTTGCAAGACAGGGAGGTGAAGCAGACCTCGACTGAATATCTCCTACGGATTACTGACGGTACCAAGTGCACCAGCCACCTTGAGTGTGGTTTTAGGCGGTTTTCCACGCTCGCAGAGGCAAATGCTGGGCTGGTCGCCAATCTCCTCCTCGGAAAATACGATACAGAAACAATATACTACCACACACAGTAAAACGTTTACTCAACTCACAGACATTTGCTGCACACAACTTCTCTCTCTTAGGCAACTGACGACGACGACAATAGCAGATGTTGAATAAAGCACAGCCCGTACAGCAACGGATAAACGCAAAGAAGAAAAAGGTGAGTCTATACTTTGATGTTGTATTGCGTAATTTACTAGTTTGTCTTGAGAGTTCGTTGCTATTAAAATTCTGTAACTAATTGCGTGAAACATTTAGTTCCTACTTTGGAATTTTCGGAGGAATATCAGAACTGCGATTCCTGGGAAGTTACGCTAAAGAGATCTACGAATCAATGAGGAAAGCAAGTTGTGATTATTATGTCAAAACATTATATATTTTTATTATTATTACTAAAATACTAAAATAAAAGCATTACACTAGTATGACGATTTTGTATCATCCATATAACTCCCAACACTAAATTGGCAATTGCTTGATTTCTCAGAATGGATTCTATGAAACGATCCTTTCCTCTAGTCAGGTTGTGCCACAAACTTCTTTTCTCTCTAGTTCTGTTCAGCATCTCCTCATCAGGTAAGTGTTCTACTCATCTAATCTTCAGCATTTTTCCGTAGCAGCACATTTCAAAAACTTATATTCTCTACTTGTCTAAACTGTTTGTCTTCGATGTTTTACTTCCATACGTGGTTAGACATCATAGAAATACTTTCAGAAGACTCCCTAGCACTTAAATCAATATTCGATGTGTGGTGTCACCGCCAGACACCACACTTGGTAGGTGGTAGCCTTTAAATCGGCCGTGGTCCGTTAGTATACGTCGGACCCGCGTGTCGCCACTATCAGTGACTGCAGACCGAGAGCCGCCACACGGCAGGTCTAGAGAGATTTCCTAGCACTCGCCCCAGTTGTACAACCGACTTTGCTAGCGATGGTTCACTGGCAAATTACGTTCTCATTTGCCGAGACGATGGTTAGCATAGCCTTCAGCTACGTCATTTGCTACGACCTAGCAAGGCGCCATTATCAGTTGCTATTGATATTGTAAAGAATGTACAGACAAGAGCTACGTTCAACATTAATGGATTGAAGTTAAGTATTCCACCAGCTACATCCTTTTTTTTGCTAGTATAATTTCCTTGACCTGTTCCAGACCTCACGCCAGCCTGCGTGAGCTTAAACGCGTGCCTTTCGGCTTCTTCTATTCATACGGGTTGGCTCTCATGCCAATCCACAACACGATGTTAACAAATTTCTCTTCCTCAGAAACATTTTCTTTACCATTGGCAGTTTACATTTTATATTCTCCCTATTTCGTCAATGGTCGTTGATTGCCCAAATGCCAAAACTCGTCTAAAATTTAAGTGTTTCTTTTCCTAATGTAATTCCTTCAGCACCAACCAATTTCATTAAAGCACATTCGATTATCACTGCTTTGCCTTTTTTTTGTCTTTTTTTATGTTCATCTTATACCACCGTATACGACGCTGTCCATTCCGCTCTAATGTTTTGATCTTATGTCACCTGAAGATGTGGCTTTAAAGCCACGAAACCGATAGTGGTACAGTAATAAAGGACTAAAATACAGCTGAAGCTATTATTAACACCCAAGATGAATGAATACTCGTGGCTGTGATTGTCCCAACTACAAGGTTGTGTGCACTCTCGATTCTATTCAGCTGCTCCTTTAAGGACTTTTTTATCCCCGACAGAACTACAGTGTCATCGGTGAACCTCAAAAGCTTGCACTGAGGTGACAAAGGTCATGGGATGCCTCCTAATATCGTGCGGATCTTCTTTTGGCCAGCGAAGTGCACCTACTCGACGTGACATGAACTCAACAAATCGTTGAATGTCCCCTGCAGAAATAGTGAGCCATGGTGCCTCCATAGCCAACCACAATGGCAAACGTTTTAGCGGTACGATTTGGTGCACGGACTGACCTCTCGATTAAGTCCCATAAATGTTCTATGGGATTCATGCCGGGCTATATGGGTGACCAAATAATTCGCTCGAACTATCCACAACAAGTGTGACATGCCGCGTTGTTATCCATAAAAATTCTGTCGTCGTTTAGGAAGATGAAGTCCTTGAATGGCTGCATATGGTCTCCAAGTAGCCGAACGTAGCCATTTCCAATCAATGATCGTTTCAGTTGCACCCACACCATTATGGAGCCATCATCAGCTTGCACATTGCCTTGTTGACAACTCGGGTCCATGGCTTCGTGGGGCCTGCGTGTGCTGTGCGCCCGCGTTTCATTTCGCGTAATTCCCGCCGATTTGGAATTCCACTGGCCGCAAGACAGCATGGAGCGCGACTGTCACCGGTAGAGGGCAGGTCGGAAGAGAAGGTAGTCACGGACTGCGGTGACCAGTGTGGGCGACGAAGTGTGCAAGTGAGGTGTGGCGTGTTGGTGAGGCCAAGCGTCTGCCATGGCCCGTTGGCAAGAGTGGCGCCTTTTCCGACTGCGGGTTCGGCGAGACCGAGTGTCGGTCGCAGACGTGAATATGGCTCGCACAGAATTTGGCGTGTCCTCTGCTATTCACGTTCCAAGCAGTTTATGTCCATTGTCTTACCGGGTTGGAGTCCGGTCTGACGCGGTGGCTTCTACTTTATGGTACCTGTGGGTTTCCGACTACGAGTAATCTTCGTTGGATCCATCTCCCGGCGCTCTCTAAGCAAGCCTTTGTCAATGGACGCTGGATTTTACGAGAAATCACAGTCAGCATCCGATTAGTGTGCACCTCACTTGGCGTTGTGTGGTGACTATTTTGACTCCGTATCCTGGTTACCCGTTGTTATGTATATAAATGCGTCATGTATGAAGGCTTTGCCTGATAGACTACTACT
The DNA here is from genome assembly GCF_021461385.2 of Schistocerca piceifrons. Classification (NCBI taxonomy): domain Eukaryota; kingdom Metazoa; phylum Arthropoda; class Insecta; order Orthoptera; family Acrididae; genus Schistocerca; species Schistocerca piceifrons. Next base: position 1,018,287,557 of record NC_060139.1, on the reverse strand, counting down.
TGAGTCCAGTTCTACGAGGGTCAGTCAAAAAGTAATGCCTCCTATGTTTTTTTCTACGTTTAATTGTCAGGAAATTTAAATGCAATTACATAGGTTGAAAACCACAACATTGAGGATCATTTTGTCATTTTTCAATGTAATCTCCGCCCATCTCTACAGTTTTGGTCCATCTTTGAACAAGGGCGCGTATCCCAGCACGGTAAAAATCACAGCTCTGCTTCCTAAGCCATTGACGCACGGATGTTTTGACGGCCTCCTCATCTTCAAAATGAATCCCACGATGAGCTTCTTTTAGTGGCCCGAACAGATGGAAGTCTGATGGTGCCAGGTCAGGGCTGTATGGGGGATGAGGCAAAACTTCCCGTCCAATTTTGACAATCTCGTCAGAGGTGTGACGACTGGTGTGTGGTCTTGCATTGTCATGCAAAAGAAGAACATCTGCCATTGATTTTGTTGGGCGAACTCGCTGAAGACGTGCTTTAAGTTTGTTGAGGGTTGTGACCTATTGAACAGAATTTATTGTGCATCCCTGCTCCAAAAAATCAACCAGAATCACACCCTCTGTATCCCAGAAAACTGTTGCCATAACTTTCCCTGCTGATCGCACAGTTTTGAATTTTTTCTTCCTCGGCGAGCTTGTGTGACGCCACTCCATTGACTGCCTCTTTGATTCGGGTTCAAAAAAATGCACCCATGTTTCGTCCCCGGTCACAATTTTTTTCAGAAACTCATCTCCCTCCAAACGGAAGCGCTGCAAGTGTTGGGAGGCTATTGTTTTCCTTGCCTCTTTATTCTGATCGGTTAACATTCTTGGAACCCACCGTGCACAAACTTTTGAGTACCCCACTCTGCCTTTACTAAGAGAAATAATGCGACACACTTCATCTGCGCCGGCCGAAGTGGCCGTGCGGTTAAAGGCGCTGCAGTCTGGAACCGCAAGACCGCTACGGTCGCAGGTTCGAATCCTGCCTCGGGCATGGATGTTTGTGATGTCCTTAGGTTAGTTAGGTTTAACTAGTTCTAAGTTCTAGGGGACTAATGACCTCAGCAGTTGAGTCCGATAGTGCTCAGAGCCATTTGAACCATTTTTGAACTTCATCTGCAGTCACCCGACGGTCACCACGAATGATGTCATCAACTTGCTGAATGTTGTGTGGAGTCACTGCACTCACCGGCCTGCCGCTCCGCTTTTCGTCAGTCAATGGTATTTGCCCTTCAGCTTCCTTACAACGACGAACCCATCGTCTAACAGTGCTGACATCCACTGTCACAACACCATACACCTTCTTCAGTCTTTCATGAATGCGTATGGGCGCTTCACCTTCTGCATTCAAGAATTCAATCACACAACGCTGTCTCAAACGAACATCGATGTCGGCCATCTTACAAACTTCTGCTGTGCTGCCACCTGTTGACACAGAAAGTTACTACTGCAGTGGATTGCAGAAAAAGGTTTGAGGAATGGCGCCAAATTTAAATTTTTCACTTAACTTAATTTCTTTAAGTAGAAAAAAAATGGGAGGCATTACTTTTTGACCGACCCTCGTATTATTGTGTGTGGGCTTGTGGCTGTCAGTATCCCAAAATAATTTTACAATCTAAGAGTTTAGAATGCAGATGTAATTCTTTTGACTTACGAATTGTCAGTGAAAATTGTTGAATCTAGCTACCTTATTTCTGAGGCATGTCTATAGTTACCCATTGGCTGGTATCACGAGCCCGAGCTGTTTACTAAATTGAGCGCAACTACAAAGAAAACTGAAGAAGAATTTCTGCATTTGTAGTATGTTGAATTTTACAAAATAATTAACGAGATGTCTCTGTGTTACAGTATAGGTGATTGTATCTCTTGTTAAATGTGATCTTGTTAAAGATGGCTACGTACCAAGACTGAAAATACTAATGAAGATTTGTAGTACCGTGGTAGCGGCAGCCGATGTCCTGTGTTAGTAGAGAAGGAGGAATTATTAATACTGGCGTTGCTGTGCCACCGCCTCTATCATCATAAATTTGAACCACCATTGTCAGTCATGTTGGCTACATCGAAGGCAATGGCGATTTGATAATTACTGGCAATAGCCGATGGTTGATATTTGTGACATTATCACTTTATTATATGTTTTGCTGTTTGTAATGTAGATGTATTTCCTTACTTCATTTAATATTATTTACTAAAAGAACTGATTTGACACTGTTGCCGTTTTGAGGCGTCGGCCATCAGTTGGTTATTGAAATTTAGTCTTTTTAATCAGTGTTGTTCTTGGATGTTTGCTTTTAAAAATAAATACATTACTGGTTTTCGAAACTTAAATAAATTCATTATGGCTTAGTATCTTTCCACTCAACGCCAGCTCCCTGCCGCATTTCACTGCGCCACAACCATCAGCTGTTACCAACTGAAGTCTGGACTCATCTGACCAGGCCACGGTTCCTCAGTCGCCTATGGTCCAATCGACATCGTCACGAGCCCCAGGAGAGGCGCTGCAGGCATCGTGGTGTTAGCAAAGACACTCGCAGCGTTCGTCTGCTGCCATAGCCTCCTCACGCCAAATTTCGCCGCTCCGTCCTAACAGATACATTGGTCGTACGTCCCACATTGGTTTCTGTGGTTCTTTCACGCACTGTCGCTCGTATGTTAGAACTGACAACGCAACACATATGCCGCTGCTCTCGCTCGTTAAGTAATGGCCGTCAGCCACTGCGTTGTCCGTGGTAAGAGGTAATGCCTGAAATTTGTGATTCTCGGCATACTCTCGACATTGTGAGTCTCGGAATGTTGAATTCCCAAACGTTTTCTGAAATGGAATGCCCTGTGAACCCAGCTCCAACTACAGTTACGCCTTCAGTCTGTTAATTCCTGTTGTGCGACCAAAATTACATCGGAAATCTTTCCACCCGAATCACCTGAGCCCAAACGGCAGCTCCGTCAATGTGCTGTCCTTCTGTACTTTTTGTATGCGAAACTGCAGCCATCTTTATATATACGTATAGCATACCACGACTTGTCACCTCAGAGTATTTCATCTCCATGGACCTTAATTCATGCTCCAATTTCTTTCTTTGCTTTCCTTTAGTGGTTGAACTATATTGGAAACAGGCTAAATTTTGTCACACTTCCTTCTCAAACACTGCTCCCCCTTTCATGTACTTCGAATAGTATAAACGCCGTCTGATTTCTGTGCGACTTCTAAGCAGCCTTTTGCTCCCTGTGTCTTACCCCTGCTACCTTCAGAATTCCAAAGAAGGTATTCCAGTCAACTTTATCAAAAGCTTTCTCTAAGTCTTTTTTTTTTTTTTTGGTCATCAGTCTACTGACTGGTTTGATGCGGCCCGCCACGAATTCCTTTCCTGTGCTAACCTCTTCATCTCAGAGAAGCACTTGCAACCTACGTCCTCAATTATTTGCTTGACGTATTCCAATCTCTGTCTTCCTCTACAGTTTTTGCCCTCTACAGCTCCGTCTAGTACCATGGAAGTCATTCTCTCATGTCTTAGCAGATGTCCTATCATCCTGTTCCTTCTCCTTATCAGTGTTTTCCACATATTCCTTCCCTCTCCGATTCTGCGTAGAACCTCCTCATTCCTTACCTTATCAGTCCACCTAATTTTCAACATTCGTCTATAGCACCACCTCTCAAATGCTTCGATTCTCTTCTGTTCCGGTTTTCCCACAGTCCATGTTTCACTACCATACAATGCTGTACTCCAGACGTAGATCCTCAGAAATTTCTTCGTCAAATTAAGGCCGATATTTGATATTAGTAGACTTCTCTTGGCCAGAAATGCCTTTCTTGCCATAGCGAGTCTGCTTTCGATGTCCTCTTTGCTCCGTCCGTCATTGGTTATTTTACTGCCTAGGTAGCAGAACTCCTTAACTTCATTGACTTCGTGACCATCAATCCGGATGTTAGGTTTCTCGCTGTTCTCATTTCTACTACTTCTCATTACCTTCGTCTTTCTCCGATTTACTCTCAAACCATACTGTGTACTCATTAGACTGTTCATTCCGTTCAGCAGATCATTTAATTCTTCTTCACTTTCACTCAGGATAGCAATGTCATCAGCGAGTCGTATCATTGATATCCTTTCACCTTGTATTTTAATTCCACTCCTGAACCTTTCTTTTATTTCCATCATTGCTTCCTCGATGTACAGATTGAAGAGTAGGGGCGAAAGGCTACAGCCTTGCCTTACACCCTTCTTAATAAGAGCACTTCCTTCTAGATCGTCCACTCTTATTATTCCCTCTTGGTTGTTGTACATATTGTATATGACCTGTCTCTTCCTGTAGCTTACTCCTACTTTTTTCAGAATCTCGAACAGCTTGCACCATTTTGTATTCTCGAACGCTTTTTCCCGGTCGACAAATCCTATGAAAGTGTCTTCATTTTTCTTTAGCCTTGCTTCCATTATTAGCCGTAACGTCAGAATTGCCTCTCTCGTCCCTTTACTTTTCCTAAAGCCAAACTGATCGTCACCTAGAGCATTCTCAATTTTCTTTTCCACTCTTCTGTATATTATTATTGTAAGCAGCTTCGATGCATGAGCTGTTAAGCTGATTGTGCGATAATTCTCGCACTTGTCAGCTCTTGCCATCTTCGGAATTGTGTGGATGATGCTTTTCCGAAAGTCAGATGGTATGTCGCCAGACTCATATATTCTACACAGCAACGTGAATAGTCGTTTTGTTGCCACTTCCCCCAATGATTTTAGTAATTCTGATGGAATGTTATCTATCCCTTCTGCCTTATTTGACCGTAAGTCCTCCAGATCTCTTTTAAATTCCGATTCTAATACTGGATCCCGTATCTCTTCTAAATCGACTCCTGTTTCTTCTTCTATCACATCAGACAAATCTTCACACTCATAGAGGCTTTCCACCTATCTTCTCTCTCCTCTGCATTTAACAGTGGAATTCCCGTTGAACTCTTAATGTTACCACCGTTGCTTTTAATGTCACCAAAGGTTGTTTTGACTTTCCTGTATGCTGAGTCTGTCCTTCCGACAATCATATCTTTTTCGATGTCTTCACGTTTTTCCTGCAGCCATTTCGTGTTAGCTTCCCTGCACTTCCTATTTATTTCATTCCTCAGCGACTTGTTTTTCTGTATTCCTGATTTTCCCGGAACATGTTTGTACTTCCTCCTTTCATCAATCAACTGAAGTATTTCTTCTGTTACCCATGGTTTCTTCGCAGCTACCTTCCCAACTTCCGTGATCGCCATTTTTAGAGATGTCCATTCCTCTTCAACTGTACTGCCTACTGCGCTATTCCTTATTGCTGTATCTATAGCGTTAGAGAACTTCAAACGTATCTCATCATTCCTTAGTACTTCCGTATCCCACTTCTCTGCGTATTGATTCTTCCTGACTAATATCTTGAACTTCAGCCTACTCTTCATTACTACTATATTGTGATCTGAGTCTATTTCTGCTCCTGGGTACGCCTTACAGTCCAGTATCTGATTTCGGAATCTCTGTCTGACCATGATGTAATCTAATTGAAATCTTCCCGTATCTCCCGGCCTTTTCCAAGTATACCTCCTCCTCTTGCATTTCTTGAACAGGGTATTCGCTATTACTAGCTGAAACTTGTTACAGAACTCAATTAGTCTTTATCCTCTTTCATTCCTTGTCCCAAGCCCATATTCTCCTGTAACCTTTTCTTCTACTCCTTCCCCTACAACTGCATTCCAGTCGCCCATGACTATTAGATTTTCGTCCTCCATTACATACTGCATTACACTTTCAATATCCTCATACACTTTCTCTATCTGTTCATCTTCAGTTTGCGACGTCGGCATGTATACCTGAACTATCGTTGTCGGTGTTGGTCTGCTGTCGATTCTGATTAGAAAAACCCGGTCACTGAACTGTTCACAGTAACACACCCTCTGCCCTACCTTCCTGTTCATAACGAATCCTACACCTGTTATACCATTTTCTGCTGCTGTTGACATTACCCGATACTCATCTGACCAGAAATCCTTGTCTTCTTTCCACTTCACTTCACTGACCCTTACTATATCTAGATCGAGCCTTTGCATTTCCCTTTTCAGATTTTCTAGTTTCCTACCACGTTCAAGCTTCTGACATTCTCTCTCTTACACCCTACTTAATCCAACACTTCCAACTTGGCCTTCCACTTTTATTATTCCGTCTCGGTTCCTGTACGTATTGCATATTGCCTGTCTTGCGTGTAGCTCACTGATATTTTTCTCAGAGTTTCCAACATCTTGCACCAGTTTAGGTAACCCACAGACTCTTTGAATGTATCTGGATTTTCCGTAAGTCTCGCTTCCATTATCAATCGTGACGTCAGAATTTCCTCTTTGTTACCTTTACGTTTCTGAAACCCAAATTGATCATTTTCTACCAGATCCTCCACTTTATTTTCCTTTCTTCGGTATACTAGTCTTGTTGGCAACACAGGTGCATGATAAGGTCAACTTTTTGTGCTGTTATTATCGCATTTAGCTGCCCTGGCGATCTTCGTGATTGTGTGGATAATATTTATCGAAAGTCTGATGGTGCATCTCCAAACTCCTAGATTCTACACACCAGCTTGAGTAGTCACTTACTCATCACTTCCTTTAATGCTTTCACTTGTCTTGCAGTGAATGTGAATGTGGTTTATGCACGACGACACACCACATTTACTGCGCCTCATACGCTAGTACAAAACACGAACGTTGAATGAACCAAAGAGTTGTAGAGGAATTCCTTTAGCTTTGACTCCCCGTCCACACGGCGTTAATCGCACACGATTGAGCCTTTGCGGACGTTTAAAAATATTGATGTTTTCCACACCCACCGACAAAGTGTTCGAGGGCAGCCAGATGTGTAGGCAGGAGTCTGTGATTCGATGATGGACTGCTGAAGGATGTGTAAGAATGAGGTGAGACCACACTGAGCATATACTGTACCGTCAGGAGACACACGGCAATCATAGGAAAGAGTAGCCTATACCTTCTAACCGTCACCACACTCTTATAACCTAAGGACGATACGTTAATTTTAAAGTAAGTTTAAATTTGGGCATCTGGTCACAATTTCATTGGACGTTGGGATAGACACACTGCAGAGAGAGGTAGCAACGGCAGAATTTAAATAAACAATTTTGATAGAATACATATGTTACTTTTCTTCGTCGTCTTCGAAAGTTGTGGCTTGTAATCCATATCCATCCTAGATTCTGGAATGCACCCTCATATACTGGTTTAGGTTATGCTCGGCTACATTTACTTAAATGGTATGAACACTGGTTGAGTTTCTGTTGTCGAACTGATGTATTTTTAGTTATATCACTTCACAATACATTTATGTTCAACCTCCGTGCTAGTTCAGCACATACATAACTATTACTCTATACTCGTCTGAACAAGAACAAAGATTTACCTGTAACCAAATGTAGCAAAGAAAATACTACCATATATCGATCTATTCATGTAAAATCAACTTTGGCGCACACATTACAAAGAAAAGCAGAAATAATTGTTTACCAATGCTTATCTTTTTAAGAAGCCCAAAATAATGATAGTAATTGCATAAAGTGTTTACATATTTTCGTATAGGTATTTGTAGCGGATATCTGAGTTTTTAGTCTTTAACTTGAGATCAGTCATTTTATATTATGTAAGACCAGATAGTGCACTTTATCTGACCGCAATAAGTTTTATTACAACACGAACAAGTGTTTGTATCTTAACATACTAGGTGTGTGAGAAAGGTAAGGAGGCCGACAATACTGAGAGCGATCTGGCAACAATGTATCGTTCTATTTGTGTAGACCGGTCTGTTCCTCCCTTTCAGATGCGCAGTCCGAGATTCAGTTCAATACAGTCATCACGTGATTTCTGACAGCGCCGTCAGTTAAGTTGTGTGTGTCTGTACGGTTTTTTTTGTGCGTTATGAAACTAGAATAGCGCACTGTAGAGCAATATTACCGAGTGTGACCTTTGAAAATTAGGAACAGGCCTGTAGGAATATTCCTTATTAAGAGCACAAGTTATTCGCTGAAACAAATCAATTGTGGAAGGTGGAGAGCATGTTGAAGATGAGTCTCGCTCAGGGAGACTACCGGACGAAAACGTCGAACGCGTCCGTACTCTTGTGACATCAGACCGTCGCGTTTAACAGCAAGGATGATCGCTGACCTGTTGAACACCGTCACAATACATTAAACTTTAACTAAAATATTGCACATGCGTATAGTACCGCGACACCTCACAACTGAGCAGATGGACAATCGAAGAAACGTGTGTGTTGATCTCCTTGAGAGGATTGCCAGTGACCGCAAATTGTTCAGTCGTGTGATGATAGGTATTGAATAGTGGATTTTTTTTTAATACGGTCCTGAGACGAAACGGCAAAGTAAGGAGTAGCAGACTGGGCCATCTGCTTGACTGAAAAAAGGTCGAATGAACAAAATCTGAGATCCAAACAAGGTTGATTTGCTTTTTTGACAGTAGTTAAAAAGGCGTAAAGCATTTGTTAGTCGCGGACAAATTGTCAACCAAGTATTTGATGAAGATACCCTTGAAAGGCTCAGGAAATGCGTGAGTCGAGTGAGACCGGACAATGCTGGCAAGAGGATGCCCCAGCTCACACGGGAACTTCCATTACGGAATTTTTTACTAAAAAAGGCATTCTTGTTATGCCACAGCCCCTTATTCACTTGACCTGAGTACTTGTGACTTTTTTCTTTTCCCGAAATCGAAAGTGCCTTAAAAGACGCGATTTCGGGTCTCTGGAGAATATTCAAAAGAATGATGTGATCGATATGCTAAACACTCTATGAAGCTGAAGCCCTCCAGCGCTGCTACCTAGCCGGATGCAACAACTGCGCCGATGGATAGCCACCGAAGGAAACTACGAGGGTTGTTCAAAAAATTCCGGAACTTTGTCCACAAAATTTTTCTACCCTTACAGTTTACTTATTGTGCATCGTCTCCTTCGAAATATTGTCCTCTACAATTGATATACCGCTCCCAACGCCGTTTCCACTTCTGGAAGCAGTCTTGGTACGTCTCTTGCTGAATCGCACGAATTGCCATCTGCAAATTTTCTTTTATCTCGTCTATTGTTCCAAATGTTCGACCTTTCAACGGGGTTTTCAACTATGGGTATGTAAGAAAGTCCGCAGGGAATAGGTCTAGAAAGTACGGAGGATGAGGCAACACAGTGAATCCGTTTTTTGTGCGATAGTCACGCACCAACAGGGATGAATCTGCGGTTGCGTTGTCCTGGTGCAAGAGGCATGAATTATCTGGCCACGTTTCAGGCCCTTTCCTGCTCACATCCTCTCTCAGGTGTCGCGAAAACGTTCCAATAGGGCCATCGATTAGAAGTTTGTCCTTGTAGAAATAACTGATGACGAACTAATCCTTCAAATTCAAAGAAAAGTGTCAGCATGGCCCTGGCAAGTGAACTGACGAGCTTTTTTAGCTCTTAGAGACCTTATCTCATAAGACTGAACCTGGGTCTCAGTATCATAACTGCACACCCACGTCTCATCACCAGCTGTGAATCAGTTAAGGAACAATTTGTTCTCATTTCCGCGTCCCGAAAACACTACACAGATGCCGAAGTGAGGGTCATTCTGGTTTTGATTCACAAGCCGTGGGACGGACTTGGCGGCAACACGATGCATCCAATACGCTGTCTCAGGTTTTCATGACATGATCCAAGCGAAATGTTACACTCCTTTGCATTGTCTCGGACAGTCGGTCTTCGATCGGCACGCACAATTTCGTTGACGTTTTTGACATTAGCGTCGTCGGTAAACGTCGAAGGGTGGCCTGCGCGAGGATCATCTTCAACTTCCGTCCGTTCATTTTGAAACCGTGTGAACCATTCGTAATACCGAGTACGGCTTAACCACTCATCATCGAGGGTTTCCTGCGTCATTTGGCATGTGTCTGTAAAGGTTCTCTTGAGATTCATCTAAAATATCATAGAGACGCTTTGCTCCTCTAACTCCGCCATCTCAAAATTCGTAAAGTGTGCGACACAACGTTCTGCTCATTGCAGCACTGAACAATAACTGACGTGCAACAATGAAACATACGACAGTTATACATTAAACACAGGCGTGTGCAGAGATGCCAACCGCACTACTCCCCAGAAATTATGAATGTTCCGGAATTTTTTGAGCAGACCTCGTACTTTAAGACTGACAATATTTTTGTTTGAAACAACCTTTGAAAATAAAACATCAGTCTCATTACTTTTCTTACGCAATACGTATTTTTGTATGTCATTACTCTCCCATGTTAAAAAGTGGTAGACTTGTTTTTAAACACTACGTACATTCGCCACAGTATCAGTGTTGTTGAACGTAATAAACACACGTGTGGCCGATGACGTCAGTTTTGATTGACGTAGTAATGACACAGACACCACAGCCCCCGGCCTGCCCTTTGTGAATGCGACACCTATCGGTGGGTCACGCCGCCACAGCGCATTGGCGGGCGCTGCGGAACTGTCCCCGCCCTCTCCGCTCCCCACCCCCCACCCCCCACCCCCACCCAAAGCAAGGCTGTTGTGTAAACTGGCGGAAGAGTTAAATGAGCCGTACCGAGCCATTAGCAGTCCCGCCCGCGACAAAACTTGGCCCTGGCCTGCGGTTTCAGAGTGGCGGCGGAACTCGTCGAGTTGGCTCGCCGCTGCCTGCAGCGCTGTGGCCGCCCCAGCCCAGGCAATCCTGTCCAGCGGTCGCTTCTGGCTTCCTCACCTCTCTGACGATCGTTTGCTGTCCGTCGACGTTATACTGTGTGCCTCTTCCACCGTCTCTTCTTCTTGGAAAAGCACGATGTGGTATGCGAAAACTTCCGAAAGTAGAATTTTACATGTTAATACTTACGAGCATTGTTAAAAAAAAAAAATCAGAGTGAGAAGTGACTTCAACAAGAACGATTGTCAGTTATTTGTTAGTTAGTGAGCATATTTCCATTACTTTTCTTTCTTTTCGGCTTTGATTTTGTTAACCATACTCCCAATGGCTTGGTACTGTAAGTACTACTGTTCAAAAATGTGTGTGAAATCTTATGGGACTTAACTGCTAAGGTCATCAGTCCCTAAGCTTACACACTACTTAACCTAAATGATCCTGAGGACAAACACACAGACCCATGCCTTAGGGAGGACTCGAACCTCCGCCAGGATCAGCTGCACAGTCCAAGACTGCAGTGCCCTAGACCGCTCGGCTAACCCCTCGCGGCTAAGTACTACTATATTTTAGTTGTAAAGCTTCGATGTTGTACTCCTTACTCTTCGCTGGCTTCTGCCGAGAACGAGAGCGAGAGCCGAGAGCCCCGTTTCTCTGAAGCCCACCCACAAATTATTTCTACGGTTACCTTTTACTTATGGTGCACCATCTCCTCCGAAACGCTCTCCTTTACAATTTGCATACCGCTCGCAAAGACGTTCCCACTTCCAGAAGCAGTCTTGGTATGCCTTTTTCTACACTCCTGGAAATGGAAAAAAGAACACATTGACACCGGTGTGTCAGACCCACCATATTTGCTCCGGACACTACGAGAGGGCTGTACAAGCAATGATCACACGCACGGCACAGCGGACACACCAGGAACCGCGGTGTTGGCCGTCGAATGGCGCTAGCTGCGCAGCATTTGTGCAACGCCGCCGTCAGTGTCAGCCAGTTTGCCGTGGCATACGGAGCTCCATCGCAGTCTTTAACACTGGTAGCATGCCGCGACAGCGTGGACGTGAACCGTATGTGCAGTTGACGGACTTTGAGCGAGGGCGTATAGTGCGCATGCGGGAGGCCGGGTGGACGTACCGCCGAATTGCTCAACACGTGGGGCGTGAGGTCTCCACAGTACATCGATGTTGTCGCCAGTGGTCGGCGGAAGGTGCACGTGCCCGTCGACCTGGGACCGGACCGCAGCGACGCACGGATGCACGCCAAGACCGTAGGATCCTACGCAGTGCCGTAGGGGACCGCACCGCCACTTCCCAGCAAATTAGGGACACTGTTGCTCCTGGGGTATCGGCGAGGACCATTCGCAACCGTCTCCATGAAGCTGGGCTACGGTCCCGCACACCGTTAGGCCGTCTTCCGCTCACGCCCCAAAATCGTGCAGCCCGCCTCCAGTGGTATCGCGACAGGCGTGAATGGAGGGGCGAATGGAGACGTGTCGTCTTCAGCGATGAGAGTCGCTTCTGCCTTGGTGCCAATGATGGTCGTATGCGTGTTTGGCGCCGTGCAGGTGAGCGCCACAATCAGGACTGCATACGACCGAGGCACACAGGGCCAACCCCCGGCATCTTGGTGTGGGGAGCGATCTCCTACACTGGCCGTATACCACTGGTGATCGTCAAGGGGACACTGAATAGTGCACAGTACATCCAAACCGTCATCGAACCCATCGTTCTACCATTCCTAGACCGGCAAGGGAACTTGCTGTTCCAACAGGACAATGCACGTCCGCATGTATCCCGTGCCACCCAACGTGCTCTAGAAGGTGTAAGTCAACTACCCTGGCCAGCAAGATCTCCGGATCTGTCCCCCATTGAGCATGTTTGGGACTGGATGAAGCGTCGTCTCACGCGGTCTGCACGTCCAGCACGAACGCTGGTCCAACTGAGGCGCCAGGTGGAAATGGCATGGCAAGCCATTCCACAGGACTACATCCAGCATCTCTACGATCGTCTCCATGGGAGAATAGCAGCCTGCATTGCTGCGAAAGGTGGATATACACTGTACTAGTGCCGACATTGTGCATGCTCTGTTGCCTGTGTCTATGTGCCTGTGGTTCTGTCAGTGTGATCATGTGATGTATCTGACCCCAGGAATGTGTCAATAAAGTTTCCCCTTCCTGGGACAATGAATTCACGGTGTTCTTATTTCAATTCCCAGGAGTGTACATCGCACGAAGCGCTGTCTGACAATTTTCTTTTATTTCGTCTGTCGTTGCAAATCTTCAACCTTTCAACGAGGTTTTCAGCTGCGGAAATGAAAAAAAAAGTGCGCAGTGACCAAGTCTGAAGAGTACGGAGAATCAGGCAGCACAGTGATTTCATTTTCTGTACAATAGTCACGCACCAACACGGATGAATGTGCGGGGGCGTTATCGTGATGCAAGAGGCATGAATTGTCTCGCACATTTTCTCGCCGGTTTCTCAACACGCCCCGATACTATTTGAATATTTATATTAATAAATTTTGCTCAGAGCAGCACTTAGAAGCTTGTGCAACAGAAGTAGTATTTCATAATATGTTATTTATAGTAGTAGGTATATACTGATCACCTTCAGGGAATTTTAACCTCTTCATGAAATATCTGGAGGCTCTGCTGTCCCATCTCATAGTAAAAAACAAGTAAATAGTGGTTTCTGGGGATTTTAATGTGGATTTATTGAAAAGTTCTGTGAGCGGACGATTATTGCAGTCAGTAACACTGTCATTCACTTTATTTCCTACTGTGAACTTTGCTAGTACGATATGTAAATGCTATTGATAGTATCTTTGTAGACACATCAAGGTAAAAAGTCATATCACGAAACCAATACTAAATGGGCTACCTGATCACGACATGCAGCATCTTATGTTAAGTGTTTAAACTTTTCAGGATACAAAATCTATTAAATCTGAGTACAGATGGGTAGCAAATAAGTAAAAAATTCAGAAAATCTGAAAATTGGTCAAAGACATAAACTGGATACATAATTACAATACCTCTGACTCAAATGGAAAATACAAGGCATTCATTAATAAAGTTTCCTCGACTTTTGAAAATTGTTTTTCTCTAAAGATAACTCAAATCACACAGAATTCAAAAAATAAACTGTTGATTATATGAGGACTAAAGATATCATGTAGGACAAAAAGGAGACTGTATGTACTACCTAGGCGCAGCTCTGATGTTAGAATTGTAATGTTTTACATAGAATACTGCAAAATATTGAAGCAAGTAATCCAGAAATCGAAGCAGCTTCATTATGAGAAAACGATAATTACATCCTGTAACAAAATAAAAACTTTATCGGATATTGTGAAGACAGAGACAGGTGAGGCAGAAAGGAACAGACAGCTCTAAAAATAAATGGTATTTTGGCAACAAGTCTATGTAGTGTTGCCAACCCCTTAAACAAGTACTTCATTTCTGTTACTGACAGCTTTGGGTTATCGAGTTCAGTGAACAGTGCAATGGAGTATCTGAGACCAGTCTTTAAAAATAACTTAAGTAAAACGTAAATAGCACTCACGTCTCCTAAAGACGTAGCATCCATCATAAAATCCCGTGGGTGTGATAAATCCAGTGTTTATGATAACATATCAACAAAGTTAATCAAATAGTGCTTATGCCAGTGGAATTCTATCTTAAGTTATTTGTGTAATCAATCTTTTAGCAGCGGAACACTTCCAGACTGGCTAGAATATGCTGAAGTTAAACCTCTTTACAAGAAGGGAAATAAAGAGATACCATCAAATTATCGACCAATATCACTTTTGCCGGCTTACTCAAAAATATTTAAAAAGGTTGTGTTTAAATGTGTCCGTAAGCATCTGACTGCAAATAATATATTATCTAAGTCACAGTTAGGATTTCTTAAGGGTTCTAATACAAAGAAAGTAACTTACACTTACAGTGAGAATGTACTTAATTCATTAGATAATAAATTAGAGGCTACAGGTATTTTCTATGACCTGTCAAAAGCCTTTGACTGTGTGAACCACAGCAGAATACTATGGTGTCACCGGCAATGGTGTGAAATGATTTGAGTCTTATCTATCTAACAGGAAACAAAGGTGTCATTACGAAATACCTGTGCAATAAGAAGTCAGTCTTCATCTGACTAGGAATTAATTACATGTGGTGTTCCTCAAGGTTCCATCTTGGGTCCATTGCTTTTTTTGGGTACATGAATGACCTCTCACCTTTTACATTGCCAGACGCTAAGTTTGTTTTGTTTTCAGTGATACAAACATCGCAATAAGTAGCAAGTCAAGTATAGATTTAGAAATAGCTGCTAATCAAATTTTCACTAACATAAATAAGTGGTTTAAAGCTAAATCACTGTCATTAAACTTTGAGAAGACCCACTATGTCCAGTTCAGAACCTGTAAGAGATATCCTTCCAACATGAATATAACATATGAAGACACACAGATCGAAGAGATTGACAGTGTTAAATTTCTGGGATTACAACTCGATAATAAATTAAGTTGGGGAGGGCATACAACAGAATTGCTTAAGTACCTAAAGAAGTCTGTATTTTCCGTGAGAATTATGTCAGATGTAGGAGAAATAAATATAAAAAACTTGCATACTTTAGTTACTTTCATTCTATTATGTCATATGGGATCATATTCTGGGCAGCTCATCAAACCGAGCAAAAGTTCTTAAGGTGCAGAAGCGTGTGGTAAAACTCATTTGTAGAAACCTGTTCAAGGAACTTGGTATTCTAACCACTGCTTCTCAGTATATTTATTCTTTAATGAAATTTGTTGCAAGTAATACATCTCTATTTCCAACCAATAGCTCAATACATGATATCAATACTAGGAATAAGAACGATCTACACAAAGACCAAAAATCACTTACCTTGGTCCAAAAAGGAGTCCAATATTCAGGAACACACATTTTCAATAAATTGCCAGCAACCATTACAAACTTGCTTTCAGATAAAGCACAGTATCAACAGAGTTTGAAAGACATTTTGATAGGCAGCCCCATCTACTCCATAGATCAATATCTTAACTGAGACTGCTAAACAAGCTTAAGGAAAAATGTCTGCTAGATTTCAGTTTTCACAACACTTGGTCACAATAGTCAAGATTAGGTCTTTTGTGTATGATAAATGTATTAATAGTGCATAACAATCTTTCATTATTACTGTGTTAATTCTGTAAATGTTAGCTGTTCCAAATTACTGCATTTCATTAACTGATTTCGGCTATCTCTTGACAAATGATCAGAGTAGTAAGTATTATATTCATTGTTTTATGTTTTTATGTTATACTTTCTGACATGTTCCACACCTATGAGTATCATCTCTTTTATTGGGTCTATGAAGCGAAAACTGAATCTAATCTAATCTAATCTAATTATCAGTTTGTCCCTTTAGCACACAATTAACTAATACTTCAATGTCAAAGAAACTATCAGCATGACTTTGACATTTGATCTAACCTGCTGAGCTTTTTTTGGTCTTGGAGAACATTTCCTAGCCCATTGTGAAGACTGAACCTTGGTCTCTCATAACGGTAGACCCACATCTCATCACCAGTTATGATTCCCTTGAGGAACATCTTGTTCTTATTTATGCGATCGATAAGCTCTTCACAGATTGAGATACGAAGGTCTTTCTGGTCTTGACTCATGAGTAGGGCCTAGATTTTATTTACCTAAAAAGCAGTGAAATATGCAAGCATTTATGACCTAAAATTACATAAATATGATCTCAAAAATAAGATATGGCTTAATGGAAGTTTATTTAAAGCATTCTGGTTTGTTTATTTAATTTTTTTATTCGCTATAAAGTAATACAAAATTCACTTCTCAAAATATTGTAAGTATAGTTCTTTCTTTATGTAGGGTTTTTGGCTAATTTGCACCTATTATTTGTATGTCTCAATGTTTTCTTTTCTAAACACGAAGTACAGTGAAAAGATCATCTATCGAAACAGTAAAACAATGTTTTTGTTTCTACATAGTATTTAAAGCGTTTCACATTATTTAATACAATATGTCAATCTTCAGTATCTGCAAAGTTGCACTGGATCACAAGGTGCATTTTCAGGTTTTCCATTGTCAAAGATTTACGGTTTGTAGCTGGAAAAGCTCCTCTCCACTTCACAAGACGTCACTGGAGCGTATCTGAAAGCAGCCAGGTCACTGGAGTGCACTTTTGTTTCAGTATCTTCAAATGTCGCGGCACTGGATCACAAGGTGCATTTTCAGGTTTTCCATTGTCAAAGATTTACGGTTTGTACCTGGAAAAGCTCCTCTCCACTTCACAAGACGTCACTGGTGCGTATCTGAAAGCAGCCAGGTCACTGGAGTGCACTTTTGTTTCAGTATCTTCAAATGTCGCGGCATTCCCTGAAAGACAGTGCAGAATATCCAGGATTCCTTCGGAGAACACATTGCAATTTGGTTTTCACTTTGTCAGCCACGTGACCACGAGCTCGACTCAACTCACTATGTACATGTTGCACAATACTCTGGGCCTAATATAGCTGAGTGCCAACAGCTTCCACTCATTTGATGGCTTTACATATTACCGAAAAATTGGCGTTGATGTATGCCAAGTTTCGGGACAATGTATCTGTAAAAACTTCTTTCACAATTTTAATAGCACTTGATTCATCGCTATCAAGCTCACAGATGATTGTCTTTATTTGGGTGTTGTTGGTGCAGTAATACTCAGCACCATTAAGCCAAGAACCCCATTGTGTAAGAACAGGTTTAGGTGGGAGGGGCGCTGAAGGCACTTCTCCCTTGAATTTATGCACCCGTAACGGAGCCTTCGCATAGATTTTCTTGCCACAGGAAATTAATTTGTCCACGTCAGGGTAATTGTATTGCACTTCTTCGGCAGCTCTGTGCAACGAATGTGCAAAGCAAGTGGCGTACGCCATACTGGGGTAGAGAATCTGAAGCCCTTTGGCTGCTTTAGCCATATATGAAGCACCATCTGTTACAAGCAGCAACACATTGTCTCTTTTCACACCATCCAGCCACTGTAGCTTCAGAGAGTTGTCAAACAAAATAGCAATCGTTGAATTGTTTACCCTATCGAGATCTTCACACGTTAGTAGGAACATACCTTCAGGGCCATCAACTTTTAGAACACCAACAAAGACATTTGCAATACATCGCCCACTAATGTCCGTAGTTTCATCTTTTGCTCAGCAATAGTGATTCGTATTTTGTTGAGCACATCATTGTAGCATATGGATAAATAGTTCTTTCTCAGTGTAGACTCATCTGGAACTAGATGTGTTGTGTACTTCTCCAAGAACCGTCTGAAGCTTTTCCAATGGGATGTTGCAGGACACTCTCATCTCACTCAAATCCTTGCAGAATGATTGCACGGTTGACGATTCACCTGTCTGTTCAAATAACAGCGTTTGCCTGCTGTTATTTTCAGCACTTCGTTTCACACAGGTGCTGTGTTTAGCGGTATTACAGTGTCGTTGCACATTAAAGCCCTTTTCTGGGTTAACTTTAACTTCACACAGTTTACATAATAAAATTTTCCCATCAGTACTAATGACCTTCTCTCCAAATTCTCGAACATATCCTCGAAAACTCACGTAGTCGGAGCACTTTGCTTTAGGCATGTTGAACAAGGCGAAGGCTGTTTTTAAACTGATTACTGGGAACACCTGTGCGGCGGCTGAAGCCGCCTTTGTTGGCTCTGAGAGCGTATTGTCGACTCTATGCAACAATGTCTCATGTTCGCGAAACGACTGTTGTGGTACACCGATTTTCTGCTACAGTCCCGAGAAATAAAGCTGTGTACTAATTTATCTGTTTATCTTTCTTAATAGCACGTTAAATATTGCCTCGTGAGCAACATATTCATTTTCTTATTCGTGTGTCCCGTAGGATACGAGAAAAACGGTATATGCATTTTTGGCAAAAGTTCATGGAAATATGACCTATTATATTAAAAGCGTAGAAGCAATATGACCTATTACAAAAATTTGTTGAAATATGACTTTATATGCACAATCAAAATACATTTTTCGATACTAAACTGCCTATATTTGCGTATGAGTTGTTCTAAAATTCACCCTATAGTTAAGAAAAAAATATGACTTGTCATTAAAATCCGGGCCCTACTCATGAGCCTTGGGACGAACTAGGCGGCGACACGATGCGCTCGAAGACACTATATTAGGATTTGAAGACATGATCCTACTGAAATATTATATTCTTCTGCAATCTCTAGGACAATCAGTCTTCAATTAGCATGCACAATTTCGTTGACGTTCCTAACATGAACGTCGCCGGTAGAAGTCGAAGAACGTCCTGAACGACGGTCCGCTGTAACTTATGGCCGACTATATTTAAGCAGTGTGATCCTTCCGTAATACCGATTACGGCTTAAGCACTCATCACTGTAGGCTTCCTGCGTCATTTGGTATGTATCTGTAAAGGTTTCCTTGAGTTTCACGCAAAATTTAATGGCGACACATTGCTCCTCTAACTCTACTATCTCGGAATTCGCAAACTGTGCAACACAACGTTCTAGACGATACATCACTGAAAACTAACAAACAGACATGCAACAATGAAACTTCAAGCAGTTACACATTAAACACAGACGTGTGCAGGGATGCCAACTGCATCTCGCTCCAACGCACCATTGGCACGAAACTATGAATGTTCCAGAATTTTTTGAACAGACGTCGTATGAAGAAATTGTCAGAAAGATAATGAAGAATTAAAAGTACTATGTAGCATCGTAGAGGCGTAGTGTTTCAGTTATTCAGTTATTTCATGGAAAGGCACACAGGACTCCTTAATGAGTGATTACGTGTTTAATTGATGTGGCAACAAACTTATCAGTGGTTACATCGGTACGAATGTGAAACGAGCTCAACTGCTAAACCTTAACTCACGAAGTGTAGTCCCTCAGACCACATGAAAGTATTCGAACTCGCTCTCCAAGGTCAGTTGTGGCGGAATGTTTCTAAACTCCCCCTACACCCCTTAAAATGGCAACTCTACAATGTTCTGCCTTCGGTTGCGTTATCGCCTTCTTTGTTTATTGTTGACACACTGACAGGTGTTAGGGTCTCCTAGACGGCGTCTCATGAAGTACTCACATGTTTTCTTCGGTACGATACAGTACAAAATGTGTTCGCAGAAACTTGAAAATTTTAATTTTCTCGAATTGGATGAAATTGTTAGTTGGTGGATGAAGGAAAGTGTCAGTGATATAAATCAAGAAATACACGAAAAGAGTATGATTTTACAGCCGCCAGTGATCAAAATTCCTCTATCAAACAAGAGTATCATTAAGAGAAGAACTTCAGGATAACTGTGATTGGGATCTGTCTGTTACCCCAATAAAACACTCAAAGTGTTAGTTAAAATCAAATGTGTTCTGAAAGGTGATAAGAAAAAGAAAATGCAGATCACTCCACTGAATATAAATTTTGCAGATTATATTTTGGTATCTATCGAGTAGAATTCCTGTGTTCCAGTTTAAACCCTGGAATTTAGTTTTACGTGGCAATTCAGTAGCTACAGAGATACTATAATTTTCGAGAATGTAAAATTCGGTTCCCTAATGGTCCATTCATATGTACTATTTAGAAAACCCCATAAAAGTTTGTAATTTCATGCGATAAATAGTAAAATGCTGCGTAATATGTAATAAAAATTAAAAATTTCAAATGGTTTGTGCCTTAAATCTCTATATAAACACAGGGGTCCCAGAGAACCTCACTTCATAGTATATTTTACAGAAAAATCAGTTCGTGAATTAAAGGTTAACGCAAAATTGAGTGATTTTAGGTAGTTTCTTGCATACTAAAGGGACAAGAAAATGAACCGATTTGACTTGTACTGTTACTATTTCAAAGGAATATTTTTGATTTTTTAATTGAATAACTTTAATATTTAAAAAGTGTAAGAGACATCGTGTTTGGATAGGCACGTTTTCAGATTTATTTCGTAATAAAGTGTCTTCTCGATGTGAAGCTCCCAGACTAAAGTGCAGTTGTCCGACAAACACAAAAATTAATCTAAAAACAGAACTGAAAAGACATTTATCGTATAAAGTATAAAATATTACATAGGTTTCTACTAAATGATTCATTAGGTGATGGTATAAGCCAATTAGAATCAGACATTGCGTATAACGTACGTCGAATTTTTATAAGTTCTGTCTTGCAGCCGGTGATAGAATCAGGTTTTCATTTCGCTTTTGATACTTCAATTTATGTGGGCTTATTTATCAACTACCAAGGTGTTACCCATGGCTGCGCTTGCATGTCAGTAATTTTGCTATGACGAGTGATGGTGAGTAAATACGCTATTGTACGACGTGCAGTAACGTCAGTTACGCTTACATGTCTGCCAGTTCGGGTAAGTGTAGCAGCTCGTGATGTGCCCCCCCCCCGCCCCCCTTCCTTTCCCAGCAATAATCTCGTGTCTGCCCGACCGCATTACGAAGCGACACGCACAGCGTCGTAGGCGGGTGGCGCAAGCGGAGCAGCAAGGATACGAGCCAGCATCTTTTCATCGGGCTATTGAAGTAGCTGTACATTATACAAGATACACGTTGTGCAACATATTTAATAATTCTGTAACTTGGTTTACGTTCGCTGAGGTAAAAACAGACGTTCCATTCCGTACCTTATCCTCTTAGAGGATTCTTTTTTTTATTTTTTAAAGCAGCCTGTTTCTTTCCTCGTGGTTCATGCTGTCTCCATACAAAATTTCCTCGCAATCTGTTAAGCGGTTTAGTCTTGAAACCGTAACAGGCAGAATTACCTTCGCTTTCAATAATACTGACATGGAAGTATCGATTAACACATTTGGTGGCCCCGCCCCACCAAGCGTGGTAGCTAGGGGAACAGCAGGTAGCCGACGCCTAGCGTGTCCTCACTATCAGCGAGCCTCTTCAATGTTTTGTTCGCTGTGAGGTTCGGATTTGCCTCAGTCCGTGCCCGGACATACCGGCAGTGAACATCGGACAAAATGGAGCGCAGGTTTCATATTTTACCTTCATTTTCGGTCTAGCCCGCAGAATGTGTAGGTTCTGGTAAATCACAAGAGGAAATTACGTCCTCACATTCAATTGAAAGAAATGTTAATTGCCAGAGTTGAAATGGTTCAAATGGCTCTGAGCACTATGGGACTCAACTGCTGAGGTCATTAGTCCCCTAGAACTTAGAACTAGTTAAACCTAACTAACCTAAGGACATCACAAACATCGATGCCCGAGGCAGGATTCGAACCTGCGACCGTAGCGGTCTTGCGGTTCCAGACTGCAGCGCCTTTAACCGCACGGCGCCAGAGTTGAAGAAGACAACAAAGGATGCTGAGAACAATACGTACATTCCTTGTAAGCCAATCTGAGAATATTTCACTGAGAAAAAAGTGTATTGTACTTGTAGTGGAAATTCTATAATATCATTATGACATCGAATTTATATATGCAAAGCCTGCAGTCAACAAAGATAATAAAAGACAGAACAAAATACGAAAGGTGCGCATTTTAATTTATACTTAATACAAATTTATCTTCAACAGGAAGTAATTTCCGCTTACGCCCACGCCTGTTTTGAGGCATTTCTATGAAACAAAATTTGTGTGTAATTACGATGACATAGAAGACGATAAATTGAAAACAAATGCACCTGCATAAGGCTCACCACAGAATGGTATAAAGATAAACAAGCAGCTAAATCGCAACCGACGTTAACTGCAGAGTGCCCGGACATGGAATGAGGGAAATCCGAACCGGACAGCAAACAAAACATAAGCTAGACGGCAAGGACAGTCATAAAACGCTGTGCGTGGCGTCCTCCTCCTACAGTTCCTCGAGCTACTACGCCCATTGCGTTGAACCGTATTTCATAGAACATATCAACCAACAAAAGTCTTTTCCAAATATGATGTACTGTAGTTCAAAACTCAAAGAGGAAATGGCTTCCTCAAAGGATAAATATGTTTCGGTGATTCGCATTTTAATCAGTGCATGTGTCACTGAGTTAAAACGAAAGACTAGCCCGTCTCCTTGTTCTTTGGTTTACTACGAAACTAACAGTGGCATCTACTGGTTCTTTAGTGTTCAATGCAGTAATCGTTTCACTGACAAACCGGAAACAACTAAGATGAAGAGGCGATTTTAGATGAAACTTTATACATTTCTGTGCGATCTAATTTTGGTGAAATAGAACCTATATGTTATCCTAAGCTATGGAAACCTCACGAAAATTCCTTTAGTAGGTTTGGAGGTTAGCTTCTTCAAATAGACAGACAGACATGAAAGTTTTTCAGTTTTATTATTAGTATAGAAGATATAAATTGTCACCGCACTGCTACTGCGGTCGCAAGTTCGAATCCTGCCTCGTGCATGGTTGTTTGTTATGCCCTTAGGTTACTTAGGTTTAAGTAGTTCTGAGTCTAGGGGATTTATGACCTCAGATGTTAAGTCCCATAGCACTTAGAGCCATTTGAACTATTTCTTTTGACAACAATGCAACGTTGTCTGTCAGTGTTTTTTTGACAATATTTTTCGCACCTTGCCACTTCCTATAGTGTGTAAATGTTTTTCGTAACTATAATGACAATATTGCCACTCCAAACATGGGAAGAATGGACCTCTCCCCAGGTCGTTGCCATACTCGCCAAATGGTCATCTGAACCGCTGTTCGTCTTTTGACAGAAAGTGACAACATTCATCAGCAGTCCATGACTCTTCGTTACAGCATCCCTTGAATTTCAGTCGCCGGTGTTGTGGTGTTAAGGCCAGCCGATGAATGCAGTGGAAAACCCATAGCCAAGCTGTTGCTACTGTCCAGTCAGTGATATGGGATGACACAGCACAAGGTGTGATTGGAAAGTTTTAATAATGGGCTTGTAATTGTACAATGGTGGTACTTACATGCTACTGTGATGAATCTGCTCCTAAATAGTCCCCTTCTGACCGAACACACCGACTCCAACGGTGTTTCCACTTTTGGAAACATTGCTGGAAATGTTTTTCCTTTGGTGTGTTAAGAACGCTCTCCGTATTTACCTGGATGTCTTCAATCGAGTGAATTCGCTTTCCTTTCAGTGAACATATCAGTTTAGGAAACATAAGTCCACAGGGGCCAAATCAGGGGAATATGGCGGTTATGGAAGCGCAGGAATTTTGAATTTGGTGAAAAATTCAACGATGGAGAAGGCACGATGAGCCAGAGCATTGTCGTGGTGTAGCACCAAACTCCTGTCTTTCCACAATGCATGCCTTTTCTTGCGCACCTTTTCACGCAATCGCTCAAGGGCACCTTTGTAATATTCAGGTTAATTGTCTGTCTTCGAGGGGTAAATTCATGATTCACAAGTACCTGTAGAATTGAAAAAAAAAATCACAACGTTGTCTTCACATTCGACCAATTTTGCCATGCTTTTTTCGCTCATGGTGAATGTGGAGTCTTCCACTGGGAAGACCGCACTTTGGTTTCAGGATCATATACCTATGCCCACGATTCGTCACCTGTAATTACCCTATTTAACAAATCTGGGTCATTTTTAGTCCGATTGATCAGTTCTTGGCACACTTGAAGTCGGTATTTTCTCTTGTCACTTGACAGCACTTTTGGAATGAATTTTGCGGACACTCGACTCATCAGATCCTCAGTTAAAATTGACTGAACTGCATGGAAACTTGAATTATTCCTAATTGTCAGTCTACGATCAGAGAACGCTAAGTTGCGAACTTTCACAACGTTTTCACTCGTTTTTGAGGTGGAAGGACGGACGGACCGTGGTTCATCTTTAAATGATTTGTGGCCCTTTTCAAATCTGTTGACCCAGACAAAAACATTTGACTGGCTCATACAATTATCTCCAAAAGTTGTTTTTAATAGTGCGTAAGTCTCAGAAGCTGATTTCCTGGTTTTAAAACAAAATTTCCCACAAACTCGTTACTCCGTTTTTGTATCCATTTTCACGCAGAGAGAATCCGGCAACAAGCCCTAACAGGCCCGCACTCAGCCAGCTGCCACAACCATCTGAATGAAGTAAATGCAGTTTCCTGTCAGAGAGCGTTCAAGGATAACGCAATGACTCACTCCGGAGCCTCTGTATACCCGCCTGCCAAAGCATTAAGCAGCAGCGGATCCATTATTATGGGGGGTAGAACGTGAAACGGGCCGACTTGGAGCAAGAGAGGCACCACAGGACATTTTAATTTCCACTGTCTATAGTTTTACAAATATATTCATAAAACTTTGGAAGCATGATCAAGAAGGATTCAGGATTCATACTCATAGTAGTGGAAGCTCTAAAACGTAACAAAATATATTTTTTTTACACGTGAAATTTCATCATTTTTTCACTTACTACTGGCTGCATTTGTTGCTTTTCTTCCTAAGTAAGAGAGATTCTTCGATGGATTTTGCACAGCATACAACCTATATTTACATGTGTATGAACCTCTAGAGTTTATTTAATTTATGGAAAAATGAATAAACTGTTACATTTTAAACTTCTTGTTTTAAAAAAAACTCAAATTTTATAGTTAATTATCTCAGTTTTTACCACAGTTTTTAATAGATTTGGAAAATTCTAGAGTTTCATACACCTGTAAGTACTGCTTGTATGCTGTGCAAAATTCAATGAAGAATCTCCCTTACTTATGAAGAAAAGTGTACCTACAGAAACAAATGCAGCCAGTAGTAAGTGAAAAAATGATGAAATTTCACATGTAAAAAATAGGTATTTTGTTACGTTTTTAAACTTCCACTGCTATGAGTGTGAGTCCTCAATCCTTCCTGGACATGCTGACAAAGTTTTATGAATTTATTTGTAAAATTATAGCCAGTAGAGATTAAAATGTCCTGTGGTGCCTCTCCTGCTCCAAGTCGGCCCGTTTGACGTCCTACCCCCTTAAAACCTTCCAGTCACACCTCGCATGATTCATGGATGGCATTACTTGTTTTCGGATGACAGCAGGTGCAGTCGTGTACTGATTACGACGTGCGTGGTGCACAATACGGCGGTCCTGCGTTGTGGTATTCAAACGTGGTCGACCGCAACCAAGGAGACGTGTACGCCTGCTCTCATGTTTCCATGCAGTCCAACATCAGATCACTGCCACATCAGCATGCCCTACAACCTCAGATACACGATTCGACTGGCCAGCCAAATGGAGACCAACTATGACACCCCTTTTAAACTCCGTCAGGTCTATTAACGCTGTATCACAGTAGGACGCGACATCTCCGCGTCATTCACAGTAATCACTCAGCAACTGATGCATCCACTCCCCTCATATATCCTACCAGACTTGGCAAGAGCACTGGATTCGATCAATACTAATGCACTCTGGTGGCCGTTGTACCTGCCTCTGAACATTTACTTACCCACCGTTGTCGTTTGTACGTCTACAAAATGACATTCACATGCGACCATGCCTCCTGGCTGCTACATTATTTTTGTCAGCGTATACCGATATGTTGCGCAGCGATTGGCACACTGGACTTATACACTCCTGGAAATGGAAAAAAGAACACATTGACACCGGTGTGTCAGACCCACCATACTTGCTCCGGACACTGCGAGAGGGCTGTACAAGCAATGATCACACGCACGGCACAGCGGACACACCAGGAATCGCGGTGTTGGCCGTCGAATGGCGCTAGCTGCGCAGCATTTGTGCACCGCCGCCGTCAGTGTCAGCCAGTTTGCCGTGGCATACGGAGCTCCATCGCAGTCTTTAACACTGGTAGCATGCCGCGACAGCGTGGACGTGAACCGTATGTGCAGTTGACGGACTTTGAGCGAGGGCGTATAGTGGGCATGCGGGAGACCGGGTGGACGTACCGCCGAATTGCTCAACACGTGGGGCGTGAGGTCTCCACAGTACATCGATGTTGTCGCCAGTGGTCGGCGGAAGGTGCACGTGCCCGTCGACCTGGGACCGGACCGCAGCGACGCACGGATGCACGCCAAGTCCGTAGGATCCTACGCAGTGCCGTAGGGGACCGCACCGCCACTTCCCAGCAAATTAGGGACACTGTTGCTCCTGGGGTATCGGCGAGGACCATTCGCAACCGTCTCCATGAAGCTGGGCTACGGTCCCGCACACCGTTAGGCCGTCTTCCGCTCACGCCCCAACATCGTGCAGCCCGCCTCCAGTGGTGTCGCGACAGGCGTGAATGGAGGGACGAATGGAGACGTGTCGTCTTCAGCGATGAGAGTCGCTTCTGCCTTGGTGCCAATGATGGTCGTATGCGTGTTTGGCGCCGTGCAGGTGAGCGCCACAATCAGGACTGCATACGACCGAGGCACACAGGGCCAACACCCGGCATCATGGTGTGGGGAGCGATCTCCTACACTGGCCGTACACCACTGGTGATCGTCGAGGGGACACTGAATTGTGCACGGTACATCCAAACCGTCATCGAACCCATCGTTCTACCATTCCTAGACCGGCAAGGGAACTTGCTGTTCCAACAGGACAATGCACGTCCGCATGTATCCCGTGCCACCCAACGTGCTCTAGAAGGTGTAAGTCAACTACCCTGGCCAGCAAGATCTCCGGATCTGTCCCCCATTGAGCATGTTTGGGACTGGATGAAGCGTCGTCTCACGCGGTCTGCACGTCCAGCACGAACGCTGGTCCAACTGAGGCGCCAGGTGGAAATGGCATGGCAAGCCGTTCCACAGGACTACATCCAGCATCTCTACGATCGTCTCCATGGGAGAATAGCAGCCTGCATTGCTGCGAAAGGTGGATATACACTGTACTAGTGCCGACATTGTGCATGCTTTGTTGCCTGCGTCTATGTGCCTGTGGTTCTGTCAGTGTGATCATGTGATGTATCTGACCCCAGGAATGTGTCAATAAAGTTTCCGCTTCCTGGGACAATGAATTCACGGTGTTCTTATTTCAATTTCCAGGAGTGTATTTGGATGGACGACAGTTCAAACCCGCGTTCGGCCATCCTGATTTAGGTTTTCCTTCATTTCCCTAAACCGCTTCAAGCAAATGCCGGGATGGTTCCTGTGACAGGGCAAGGCCGATTTCCTTCCCAATCCTTCCCTAATCAGAGCTTGTGCTCCGTCTCTAATGACCTCGTTGTCGACGGAACGTTAAACAGCAATCTCCTCTGAGCCGTGGCGGGACTGGCGCCATTAGTATCTCTGACACGAGTACGATTGATTCCTAGTGCAGAGGTTTGTCTTAGGGCTTGGCCCGGCTCCAGACATAAGGGAGTGCCGACCGCGAGTAGTGAGAGCGGACACAACGCTTTGAGGACGTTACGCCGCGGTGCGCGAGTCGGCGATTGGCTGGCGGACAGAAGTGAAGACGGCGTGCCTGAGGCGGGGCGGCTGTTGTCACGTGGTTGTATTGGAGTCGGAGGGTGTTGGCCGGCGCTGTGCATTCTCCTGCAACCTCGTGAGGTGTGGATGTGCCCACTTCCTTGGAGGGACACGCTGTTATGGTCTTGCGAAGTGATGGTCTGGCATCTTCGCAAAATCGTCGGAGCATCAAGACACCCAGTTAAGTACGCTAATTACTAAGAGACCTTAGTTAACTGTGATTATGATCGCTCTTGGTACAGTAGACGTTGCACGACGTGAGATATGATGTTCGTTGTATATCATATGAGGCCCCCTACTAAGTGTGTGCTCCGCTTCTGCATGAAGTTGATGTATTGGCAGATGCGTGTCCTAACGTTCTAGTGAGTGCCGGTTCTCGTGATCCAGATCATTTATCACTCTTAGTGTTTGTTTATCAAATACTGTTTCGCTTAAAGGAAGCACTTCCTAATGAGAATTGTTGTTGTTTAGCCTTGATATTATAATTTACTGATCAATCTTAAACGGGATAGGTTTTTCGACCTTCTGTTGTATGGTGTGGTCTGTGTTTCAGTAAGCTGAGGTAGCGGGCAACCGAAGCGCAGGGGTTCCTTTCAGATTACAAGTTTGTCTTACGGGCGATGGACTTCGCCTGAGCTCTTGGGTTCCGCTTCGGTAGCGCTTGCTTGGTTCACATTTTGGTGATATACTTGACGTGGGGTTCCAAATGGTTCGAATTTAAGTATTACTCCTCTCAGTCGGTTCCACCATTCGTGAGTAAACTTTGGCCTAACAAGCTTGGACCTTGCTTCTGATGTTATACATTGATCATTGTAAAGGGTTCTTACTTCCTTTGCCCTTAAAATCCATTTTAGTGAAGTTTAATAAACACGTTTTAAGCTTTCGTATTAAAGTTGAGGTTGGGTGTCAAATGTTGTTTTACATGGTACATTAATTGAAAAGATCTTAAATAACGTGTATTAACTATAGTTATTTGTTAAAGTTACCGTTAATTCAGCCTCAGTGGCTTCTGTCAGTCCTGGTGGGAAATCGCGGGCTACATGTAATGTTAATTAAAAGGGTCTTAAATAATGTGTCTTAACCAGAGTTGTTTGTTAAAGTTATTTATTAACTTGCTCATGATCTATGTAATGAATGTCTCTTAAATAATCTTGCCCTAGTGGCGCTTGTCAAATGTTAAGTGAGATTGTTTTGGTTGATTAATAAACCCATTGGAATTGAAATATCCACTTCATTGGGTCAGCTCTTCCATCCCCTTTTCATTTAAAAGTTGAACAAAACAGCCGTTAATTAAAAACGTACCATCCTCCTCATTCTCAGTTAGCGTGTAAGAAAACCGACGTATAGAAGTACAATAGTTTCGCTGTGTCGACCCAGGCAGTACACAGCCATCTCCAGAAGATCAGTTTGGACCATAGCTATCTATTAATGACAGTACAACATACCCTTAAAAATTATTTTATCACATGAGTTCTATCCAAATATCGACGTATAGATTCACAACAATTATGAGTGAGCACTAAGACCCATCACGAATATTTGGGCTGTAAACAAGCAACAGCAAGTTTTTTTTTACTTTTCTGAGGAATAGGCCAACGCTGAGACGATGGAACAGCCGTGGTCCGTGCGTGGCGTTGAGATTACCGACTCCCTGCCGCTCTCTCTCTCTCTCTCTCTCTCTTGTTTGGGAGTCCCTGCTGCAGTTTCCTGCCGCCACTGTTGACGTTTAATTATCGGCTGCAGCTCAGCCACACGGGATCCCAGCTCACCGCCCCGCTTTCTCCTGACATATAAATAAAACTGAAATTGCGTCGGGACTTTACTGTCCCTATGTAGGCGTCCCACTTCTGATGAGAACCCACCCTGTGTTGTTCCACCCTTAAATGATAAAAGTAAAAATACACACACACACACACACACACACACACACACACACACACACGTACACATAAACATTGTGAATATATAATGAAAATGCTATTCCATAGGAAAGAGAAATATTTATTAACGCAAATGAAATGTGTCTGTCAGTATAATTTTCCTTCCATACCTCATCTTCATATCTACATTCTGGGAGTTATCTTTCCTCTAAGACTGCTAGTTTGTTTACAATATACACGGTAGTCTTAGCCTCGGCAGCTAAAAAAGAATTTTCTCCTGAAGTCACAGAGGAATTCTTCAGATTTCTAAACTGAAAAAGTAAAACTGCCAGTGGAACACATCTGAGATCCTTCACTTGTTGATGGTATTGTGCTGCGTGCTACTGGATTAATTTCAATACACAATGGGGGACTTCAGAGAGAAGGTTTAATAGGAGACATGAAAATTAATTACAAGAGACTAACAATACATATACAACGCCTCTAAAATCAAGTTGCACAAATTAATTCATATTATTAATCACAAAAGTAGTAACTAAGTTCGTGTATTCAGCGTAACTATAGGAATGAAGAAAAACTAAATAAATACAAATAAATAAAATGAAAATAAATAAAAAAAAGTGTAAAAACGGCCTGGAACGCTTTTAGCTAACAGCATGGAGAAACGTCTGACGTGACTGAAATACAGTGGTCAAAACAAACGTTGCGTATTCCTTTGTTACAAATAGTGAATACAATAGAACACAAAACTAATATTTTTCTGTCAAGTGCACTCATAATAACGAGCATAAACACAATTAAACTTGATTAACACCAACAGAAAAAAAATTACAAGAGACTAACAATACACATACAACGTCTCTAAAATCAAGTTGCACAAATTAATTCATATTATTAATCACAAAAGTAGTAACTAAGTTCGTGTATTCAGCGTAACTATAGGAATGAAAAAAAACTAAATAAATACAAATAAATAAAATAAAAATAAATAAAAACAAGTGTAAAAATGGCCTGGAACGCTTTTAGCTAACAGCATGGAGAAACGTCTGACGTGACTGAAATACAGTGGTCAAAACAAACGTTGCGTATTCCTTTGTTACAAATAGTGAATACAATAGAATACAAAACTAATATTTTTCTGTCAAGTGCACTCATAATAAAGAGCATAAACACAATTAAACTTGATTAACACCAACAGGAAATAAAAAGTTACAAGAGCTAACAATACATATACAACGTCTCTAAAATCAAGTTGCACAAATTAATTCATATTATTAATCACAAAAGTAGTAACTAAGTTCGTGTATTCAGCGTAACTATAGGAATGAAAAAAAACTAAATAAATACAAATAAATAAAATGAAAATAAATAAAAACAAGTGTAAAAATGGCCTGGAACGCTTTTAGCTAACAGCATGGAGAAACGTCTGACGTGACTGAAATACAGTGGTCAAAACAAACGTTGCGTATTCCTTTGTTACAAATAGTGAATACAATAGAATACAAAACTAATATTTTTCTGTCAAGTGCGTAAAAGAGCAGAAGATAAAAGAGATTCATATCTCACTGTCACTTAGCATAAGGCTTTGTTTCTGAGCCAAATGGCTCTGCTCGTAATTAAAGGCACTTTTGAACGCGGGTGGGCATGCTCTTTGCCAAGGATATTGTTCCATTCCTCCTTTATGAAGCTCTGTATGGTCTCTGGTGAGACAAAACGATTTTATACCGCTCATCTCAGCATGGCCCAAGCGTTCACAATGCAATTGAACACCAGCGAATATGGAGGCCATTCCATACAACTGATTCCATGCTTCACTAGGGGGGGGGGGGGGAGGTGGAGGGTTGTTGAAAGTCTGTGACGGTGGGAGCATGCATTGTCGTCTGTCAGCGTGACTCCTGCTCCAATATTTTTACCAAAGGGAGCCACAATGCACTTCAGGGATGTTGTCCCGATGGTTCATATCAATCATCCTTCCATGTACTGGCAAAAGGGGCGTCCTGAGACCACGCAGCCGTACACGTTTCCATACCGGGTTCCACCCCGAAACATGACTGAACTGCCTTGATAAGGCTGGCGGTCAACGATGCCGTTAGCGCGTAAACTTTCTTCTCCTTGCCTTCACACATCGGTATTGTGAGGATAGAGACTTAAGTTTCGTGCCCATGCGACGTGAGCCCCCCTCTCTGAACCCAATTTAGAGCAGGCACTTCGGGTGATATTCTGGCATGTAATGATTTGTGTTGACACCTACAGTCCTGTACCTGTTTGCAACAGCCGCCATAGACGTGTAGGACTGTTTTAGAGGGTCTCCGCTTGCTGTTATATGCAGATATCGGTTCTGTATACCTGTTGTTTCTCTCCCGCGGCCACATATGTAACAATACTCAACTGCTCCTGTCACTAGGAACTTGAAGCAAATTCATGAGACGTCACTTAAACTCACAGCGACATTCGCTGTGAAGTCTTCTTTACTCATTCCCTGCTCCGGTTGAGTGACTATACGTTATTGTTGTCCGATCCATCCTGAGGCAACACAACTCTTGTAACGACACACAGCACACGTACTGTATTGGTTACAGGTGACACGGCCGCCATAGACTGCACATACTACCCTCTGACTGTAGAAACACGGACTATTTCCACTGCAATACATTAAAAAAAAACAATGTGTTGACATCAATACGTATTTCTACATCACAATTAAGTTTCAGCAATAACCAACGTTTATTTCGGCCACTGTAGAAATCTAGCACCGGTTGGTATTCTAGAAGTTTCTGAGCAAGCAATGAAGGTACGCACACTGGGTGTTGCTAGGAGAAACAGAAGAAAAATATCTGAAACATGTAACCGACTTAAGTGGAAGATTTAAGCTATGACTGAAAGGAAAATGAAATAAAGGTGGTTAATGGAGATGGTAGCTCGAGCGAGAAACCTCTTTGCTATATTCCACGCGAGAAAAAGATTTAATGGGAATTGTGTGTGTAATATAAGAAAAAGTGTGGTAAGAAAAATGGCTGCTAACAGGTGAATATCACACATCATGGAGTGCACAGGTTGCTCCTGCTACTGAGCTAATTTGGAAAATCGTATGTTGCAAGTTTGACAAACACCCTGTGATAATGTCGAGTGAGGTGGCGCGTTGGTTATCACACTGGACTCGCATTCAGTAGGATGACGGTTGAGACCCGCGTCCAGCCATCCAGATTTAGATTATCCGTGATTTCCCCAGACTTATTCCCCATCCCTGACATAACCTGAGCTGGTGCTCCTTCTCTAATGACTTCGATGTCGACGGACGTTGAACTTTCTTCCTTCCTTCACATTTTGAATACACGAAAGATAGGGATAAAATTTGAATTACTGTCTAGAAATACATGTATAACACATTTTTTCTTTGTCTGCAGATACAAGGCCGCAATGCATATACCACATCATGGCGCTAGATTACTCGGAAAACGGCGCACCTCCCCCTCCCCCCCTCAACAGTTTATCAATGTGCTTCCCTGAAGGAGTGATACGGCTCTGTGAAGCGGCCCCCCGCTTGTTGACAAGTCAACGTCGCCAGGTCTATATGACCATAAAGCTGTTGTGTAGTTCACGGATCAAGGTTGGACGATACTGTACACTGTTCTGAAAACAGGAGCCAAATCTGAACATCCAGATCGCGAGCAAGAAGCAAATACCTACAAGAATAACACCAACCGGAAAATGAGCAGCGTACCGATGGGTGGATGGCTTGTGAGCCTGAACAGTCGTTAGTAACAGTTTATGCAACGTCTTTCACTCTCAATTTTTGAGCTATTGCACTTCATAAAAGCAGGGCTATATTTGCGTAGCTCTTAATTTGTTTAACTGGTCGTGGGACTAGAATGGAACACAGATTCGACCAACAATGCTCGCAGCGTTTTAGGTAAGCTAATAGGTAGTTATAACATACAAAGTGCTGAGCTGGAGTGAGGAATTTCCACTAATCAGAATCCCCTTGAAAAGTCTGGTCCCTTCAATTCCACAAACCAACCAAAAGACCCGAAACGAAATAAAAAAAAAAAAAACTTAACAGTCAACACAGAATTATTGTTATTAAGAGGACACAAACTATTTTTGTAGAAGAAGTTGTTGATTAGAACATGGTCAGGGGAACAGTTGATACCTTATCGAGAAAAAATGCGTATGTCAGCCTTCTGACAAAAAATGCTATGGGCACAAGATACTTCTGAACTTCCCATATTGAATTAGCTTTTCGACTATGCTACTAGCTGTGGATTTCGCAGATCCATCATCTTCTGTACCTGTGTACCTGTTTCCGATTTTGGGACCCAACTGCTGAGGTCATCGGTCTCTAGTCTTACACACCACTTACCTAACCAAGCGCGGCTACCCATCACAGGAAAACTTCTCCCAGATAACATCGGTCGAACTGGGACATTAGATCTATTTTACTTTTTCTGGAACAACATCTGTCAATTCTGTTTATATATTTCATGTTGTGTACGTGTGTGTTTCTGGACCGAGTAATGTCTTGTCACCCCGCTGTAATTGTGTTGTGACACAGCCTAATGTAACTGACATTGATGTAGGAAAGTTTCCAGAAAGTATGGTGTGAAATGCTTGAATGTATTAAGGAATGCAACAACACTTTCATTTTCTTTCAGCACACACGTATTACCGGAACATGTGAAGAGTGTTCAACAGTTTATCATAGCTACCTCGAGAAACTTTAGATGTTTCAGATTTAAGCACTCCACCAGTATGTGTAACGGTGATGCTACGTGAGACAAGTATGGATCATGGTCTACGCAAGTTACGACAGTCACGTTACATGAATTAGGGAATTTGCTGAAAGTCACAATGAAAGTTTTTTCGTCGTCACAATTCCAGCTGCTGGATGCGGCACGCTCCCAATGTCTCTGCAGTGCCAACCTCTTCTCACAGCAGGACTTTACACACAGTGTCTTCTGATGTATCCCTATCTTATTCTACGATATGTGTCTTTTATGTCTCGGCCTGGTGCCATAAAAGTTATTACGTGATGCCTTAACATATATACTATCATCTTGTTGTAAGGAAGCAAGTTATTCCTAGTCTTGACACCCTGCATTGAACAAAGCGATCTTGTCATGTAGCCGGGACTACGAGATCAGTTTTTCTTTTCCCGTACATACGCGGAGCTGTCGCTGGCGTCTGGGGCAGCGTGAGATACCTTGGCGGGAGTGCGATCCGGTTTTCATACTCCCTGTGAATGTAAAAGAGTAGTATTAACATTAATCGATCTTTATCGTATTTCATCTATATACTTGTATTGATATTACAACTACACTGTAAAAATCTTATTTTCATATCTTTAGTACTTTCCGAGGTATAAAAATTTACTTGAACTTCACTGGGGTTACGAAAATCAGCTCGGGACTAATGTATCGCTCTAGAGTATCAGTTGAAATTATAACTAAGATGATCAGTTCACACCAATTTTTTTCTAGACTTTTTTTTGTTCTCATTTCAATAGCTGCTGACGTAATAGTAGCCATTTTCAAAATAATTATTTAACTATGTTTTGTTGTTGAAGTGTTGCAGAGAGTGTGCAAGAGTGTATGGAGGACATACATAAGGTGTAGATGTTTTGTTTAATTAAAAACTGTGTAGAATGTATGCGTGGATAAGTTCTTGTGAAATCAAGACTCATGTGACGAATGTTCTAAAGTGCATGCTTTTGTATAATGCCACGTGTTAAATAATGAGCTCTTCTTTTCTGGGGTAATCCACATTTTGTTTTACTTAAATTAAATTTTGGTTACGCAAAGTTAGAATTTTTTTTTATTAATTGGTTTCTGTGATTCTATAGGATGACTTGGGAATAACCGCTCGAATATGATAGATCTAGCTTATGTTATTGGCTGCCTGAATCATCAGCCAGTAGGGATTAAGCATTTACCGCGCTTTGTGTAGTGCTTTGCGGTACAGTTTCGATGTCTAGGGAGTCGCTGGAGAATCTTCATACGGTATAAATGCAATTTATGCTATGATACGAGATATTTCCGGCTGCATTCCTACGAATTGTTAATGGCCTAATGCGTTGAACTGGAGCACACGCTAATGTTCGCACGTTTTTCATTGAGCCACTATTAACAGCGCTACGTTCGGCTGCATGCTGGATGCAGTGTTATCCTGTGGTACAGAGGCGAACATTGGAACAAAATATGCAGACCGTTAGACGTCGTTGCATTGTATTTAGAAAGCAGATGCCCCCGAAGAATTCGGTAAAGTGTTCAGACGTAGAGCAGAACGTTTACATACAGTCATATAATTGTTGTAATTTTCTGATGCCGTAGAGGACATAAACAGAAGCATTACTTAACAGTAATACAGTGACTGCAAATCCTTCCTTTTCTATATATTACCCATATTATAGATGCTTTTGTTTGAGCTGTTATTCTTACCATCGAAACAATGAACTACGGAAATTACTTTCTTTGTTAGAAGCCATACAATATCTTCTGTAAATTTGTTGACCTAAATTCGGAATGAAAATATAAAACATTGTTTTTCTACGAAAGAGTAGAAGGACAGCATTCCTAATTACATAACTGAGTCTAGACGTTAAATTTCCTGCCTCCTGTACGTAATTTTTTTCCGAGCACGTTTTCTACTCTCACACATTTCCGATGTCCACACATATTTTCAATCAGAATCAGAAAGATTGCGGTTGTTGCAAATTTAAGTGACATTTGTAAATATATTTGCAATTTTCATTCTATTTAATAATAATAATTTCACAGAAGGAAAGCAGCTTGTAGCACACTTGTGTGATGTGCCACTGTTAGTTAAGATCGTGCTTTGAATTTCTCATTCATTTTGCAACGAAGTCCTTCCAGCACTTATACAACACTGTTTCTTTCATCCAATACTAGTTACAAACAACGCTTTACTGGACTTAGTTTTATTGAGGAAGATGTTTAATTTCATATGTTCTTTTATTTCAGAAAACCAGATATAGTTATTCTGGTACATCTGGAATAAAGTTCTATTCCAATTAAAATCATTTGGACTGTAAAAGAAAAGTACTCATAAGCTATGTCTCAAAGCTGCTCCTTTGAGAGCACTAGCACAGTAATCGGTAAATCGTGAATGAGTGTGCCAAGGTTAAATACTCCTATCGCAGCACAAAAAAGGCGAATGCGCCCTATTTAAAAGACCTGACTTAAAAGTGGGGTACCGGCTGCGTCATTCTACCTTCCTCAGCACCTTTAAATATTTTCTCAAAAATTTTGCCATGGGAACATATTCGTTCTATTTTTAATATGAAACTCACTTCTCACCCCCATAAGCTCCCCTAATTGTATCTCTCTCACACCCACTGACTCCGTCCACTCCCACTTGCCATTTCTCGCTCACTCATGCAGGTTCACTCATTGTCCTTGTCCCTCTGCGTCTTAGTGTCTATGTCTCCCGCCACACAGCCACAGTCTCCTTCGTTCTGTCCTGCGGGCCACTCACTGTCTCCTCTCACTGTACTGTGTCCCTCTTGCTCTCTCTTATTGCTACTATCTCACTCACTCCTGCCCACTGCCGCTGTCTCTTCTCGGGGATTGATGACCCCAGATGTTACGTCCCATAGCGCTTACAGCAATTTGAACCACTTGTCTCAGCTCACTACCTCTCTTTCTCCGTCGTTGTTGTAGTCATAGGCTCAGTCTCTCATTATCACTGGCTCTCACCCACTTCTCCTTTCTATTTCTGTTCATTGCTCTCCCACACCTACTGTCTCCTTCACTCATTTCTTAGCACTGTTCTGCCACTGCCAGCTATGTTCCACTACCACTGTGTCCCTCTCTTTCTCTCAAGCTGAGATTGTATCCTTCGCTCTTTCTATACCACAATTACTGTGTATTATTTTCCAGTTTTTATTACTTTTCTGTCACTGCACAATTCCTACTGTCTCCTTATTTCTCAGAATAAAAAAGCGCGAACATTCTAGCATGCCAAAATTTTTGGGAAATTTAGAATGAGACATTTGACACCCCAATTTTCAGTCAGTCTTTTTAACAGGAGCTTATTCGTCTTCTTGTACTCTGCTAGGAGCGTTTTTCCACTGGTTCCCATCTTTTCCCTGCTCCAGTGATAAGAAAAGAGCTTCATGGATCAGTAAAATTTATGAATCTGAAATATCGCATAATCATTGTTACGTGCAGAAAAATTTTACTACAACATGGCGTTCACAGAACCATTATGGAGATAATGGACACAGCTTCTATCTCCAAGATACATCACTTTATAAACTATGTTTTCACCTCATACGGGATTTCACGTTTGTACTTAACGTGTAAAAGAGTTGCATCTATGAACCTCTGTATCTTGGAAATGGATAAAGACAAAAAGAACACGTTTCGGTTTACTTGAGATTGGGATCTTAGGAATACATGGTAAGAATTGCAGCCATTTGCTGTGCATAGCCATCTTGAAATCCGCGGCTCGGTTTTCGTACCCAAAAACCATATTAAATGTCTACTGAATATACCGTTAAAATTTGAGCAGTTTGCTGCCTTTAGTTTCCGCTGCTGAAGGGGAAGAAATGGAGAAAAATGATTTTTTCGGTTCTTCTCAGGAACTGCCATGAAGTAAATGGTGCCTCCATAAATCCTCAAGGCGCATCGTAGGCCAGAATCAAACTATTTGATCCATTTGCCCAAGCCGGAGGAAGTGTGTAATTTTCAAAATTTGACTCAGAATAGTACGGTGGTTAAAGTAAGACGATCCTTCTGTTGGGTATACAAATTGTCCTAAGATAAGGGCCATCCAAAACACTTGACTCTACCTTTCTATCACGAACAGAACCCGAAGAATGAGGCCCGAAGAAT
Organism: Schistocerca piceifrons; assembly: GCF_021461385.2. NCBI lineage: Eukaryota > Metazoa > Arthropoda > Insecta > Orthoptera > Acrididae > Schistocerca > Schistocerca piceifrons. The sequence goes on along the minus strand of NC_060139.1, from coordinate 1,018,248,791 downwards.
CCCGTTTTTGTACACTCAGTTTTGGAACATACTGGTAACGCATGGTGTCGCATGCGTTCCGACATCTATAAAGAATACCAGCGCCATGACGATTTCGCGGAGTCGAAAGCTGAACGAAGAGTGATAAATATTAATTTGAAAAGTAATGATAAAGAGAATTATCAGGAGCCCAGTACCACCAAAGTTAGGGACCTGGATGAAAGGAAAACTAATACGACAGATGAACTGAAAAGTTCGAAATGATGCTAGGAAGCACTCTGCTTAGAGGCCGTTAAATTGTTTTTTCCTAAAACACAAACGGTTTCCTCTCTTAAAGCCTCATCATTAGGTGCAACCTACACGGCAAAAACAAAAGAAAAGTGCAGTGTCACCATATTTTGTGTATATTAAAAGTAATACAGGAATGTCTAAAATATACTCACAACGTTAAGAGATCATGGGCATACCTATCGCTCCTAGTCAAACTTTACCATTCAGAGAGTATTTACATCGAGCTGCCCTGCAGTCGCATTGTTAAAACAATGCCATCTGATACCTTCCTCACAGTAATTTGCATAGTGCCGCGACTAATCAAGTTAACAGTGACAATCTTGTGTCACCAATCCAGCCCTTTTTTGAAAACATTTAGCATCCGCTCGCTATAAAATATTTTTTTCTTATTTTTAGATGCAGGCAAATTTTACAGACTGGAAGCACGTCTTCTTTACCTTTCGATACTATTGACGATATTCTATGAATGGTAAAATCAGAATAGGAGTGATGGGTATGTCCATGATTGTTGTGGATATATTTTAGAGATTCCTGTATTAATTTTGGTACCCACAAAATGTGGTGATACTACACTTCGCTTTTTACCTTGTGGGTTGGACTTGATGATGCGGCTTTAAGCCGCGAACCAGGTTGTGTTTTAACAAATAACAATTTTACCAGCTATAAGCGGAGTTCATCTTAACATCATGCCTTTCAACGGGTGCGATGGCCCGGAATGTAAAGCAGTTTGTGACAGGTACGACTTTAAATGCTACTCGATAATGAATTATTGTAAATGTATGTACGCTGAATTTAATTATATTTTTCAAACTGTTACATTTATTTTCGAAACGAAAGACTAACTATTACAGAAATCAGTATAATACCTAGGCTTTCAACGCAGACGAAATGTCTGGTGCCAGCAACCCTGCGGTACGGAATATTCTGCCCCCGCTCGTTCCCTGGCGTGTCCACACATGTCAGTAAACACACATTGGTGCACTAGCGTGTAAAACGCAATGAGTCGTGCAACGGGTAGCATATTACAGCCCACTTGTTAGTGCCGTTGTGTGAGCCTCTCGTTCAGCAAATGTTGCATCACAGCATCGAAGTCTCGTTGCCATTCCGAATTACGTTCAGTTGCCGAGTTCCCCAAATCTTTGAGACATTGTTGAGGCATAGTTGATCTGAGACAATTTCCAACAGAAGCCAGAGTCCTGAACGTCTTTTATGATTCAACTACAGGCACTTCAAGAGAGTAAAAGATGCCATAGCTAGTCATACGTTTGGAAATATGCTTGAAATGCTCATGCATCTTCTCCGAGAGGTGTAATGCTTCCAAACTAATATAGTCAAAGTTTGAAGTACGAGTTGTTTTATAAATATTTAATTCCTTCTTCTAATTCTGTTGTGACATCATTATTCATTGCAACTGGATTTTCAGTCAGTGACTTGATCGTCAGTCACTTCGAGTATTTCCATAAAAACAGAAATCTTTCATTTATAATCTTCATTGTTTCATGAGAGGTTTTCAGGTTACACTAGATTGTCAACAATGACATAAAATATTTATCTTGAATAAATCTTCGGAATTTACATCCGTCTACTTCATTTTTCATTTTATTATGAAATGATTTCCTCTTCTTAGTGCTTATCTCGGGAAATTCAATTTGATATTAATTGCAGTGGCAACAGTGTTAGATTCAAGGAGAATCGTGTCTCAATTTTCACGAAATTATTTTAACTCATTTAATAAATCTTCTGCGAACATCAGTGATAGTATTTCTAGCTTCTAGTAACTTGCTTCTGTAGTCAGTTGATGCCACGGTTAAACACTTGAAAAGCTTCACATAATCTAGAACACTCCATACCACAGAACGTGTTTCAGCTGACAAATTTAACTTCAATTGCAAACTTATCCAAGTGAGCTACAGCTGGTCTCAGAGACTACACACGAGCACTCCAACAAATATCAAACTGTTTCAGAATTTCCTATCGTTGTGGACTGCAAGTCAACAATTTGTAAAGAAGCTGAATCACTCCGAAAAAATATGTACAATACATAACGCTATGTATGAGAAACAGAGTGAATTTTACAAGAGCATTCGACTGAAAAAATGTGTTCTCCTTTATAAGACCCTCCCATATTACTGCCGTTATCACAACTTTGTCTACAGAATTCACTGATAGGAACTGAGTGTTTCACAAGTATTGATCGAATTAAATGTGTAATAGCAACTTATGTTTTCTGATAACAATATAAGAGTTCTAAAAGAAAAATTCATTTACCTCATATTCATCAATTTCCTTATCGAAATAAATATAACGCAGGGTTGTTCAACATTTCAAACAGGAGTTCCATCAACAATAATTAAATAATACTTCTCATTTTCTATCTGTTCAAAGATGGCACTCCTGAGATAATGGGCACCACTAAAAATTAATTAATTCCGAATATCACTTGGCTGATAATGCAACTGTAAACACTTTAAAGCTTCTTGTCTGTCGATGATGTTGCCAAGTTGTTTTGCAAGAACTGGATCACTTTTTCGGTTCTTCCAGCAAAATATACACTGATAGATACTCTACTACTGAATGAAAAATATTTTCTGTATATTTCATACAAAATAACCTTGTAATATAAACAGAACTGTTTCATCTTCAAATGAAGCCGGCGTTCCTACCAAATTACAACCATGTTTCTCATCTGTTGATATATACATTGGTTGAGAAAATGTTTTAGTAGGATTTCCAACAATATTTAAAGAAATTGCATTATTACAAGGTGGTTTTCATTCACGATGTCTCAACAAAATATTGAGCATTCAAAATTCAGCACGAAATAGAATTGTGTACAAGTGGCCTGTAAGAATCATAAAAGTGAAGAAATAAAGCGGAAAGCTAGAGCTAGATTGGCTATGTTGGTACTGTGGTAATGGTCTTTTATTTGCTGTATGATACAAAATTTATTAAGCGTAAGCAGTGTAACATTTGCCGACTGAGTACCGTGGGAGATCCGAATACTAGAGAGACTTGGACCCCCCATGAGGCGTGGACCCCGGGGATTTTGCTCACCCTGCCCCCTGCCCTCCCACCCTTCCCCTTCTCTCCACCCCCTCGCCGGGTCTGGTGATATGATGAAGGAAATCTTGCGTCTTGTAGGTTATTGTTTCGAAATTATAAAACGAATACAGTATTAACAGCTTGGAGAAAGTGTGGATATTTTAAGTGGCTTTGTTTGGCAGTCTTTGAATGTGAACTTCGTTGTTGTACTTAAACTCCGCGAGGCGTGTTCCGTAAACATATCGGAACACATGGACGAGCACTTCTTTCTAAGAAGATCACCGAACGACTTGATATAGTAATTCGGAAACAGCTGTGGGTCAGTAACTGTGTTGAACATTAAAATCTTTCCGGTTGGATTGATGAACTGGCTGCTTTCGTTTGTACAACTGTCATTAATTATCATTAATATTAGTTGGACAGTAAAACAATGATTCTATATTAATTTACATGCTTTGGAGGCAATAAATCTTAATTAGTTGATCTTTAAGACTTTTCAAGCAAGTTCTTTCGAATCCCAAACGCCCTAAACTATAAAATCTTAAAAATGCTTCTTCCAAATTTAAGTTATGCGCCATTTTCTAGGTAGGTATTTCGGCTGTGTTTCTCCTACGCTGATTTCCATCGGCTGAGTGAGTATCTACCAACGCAAAGTGAAACAGACGGACAAGAGAAAGCTTATCGAGGCAGATGGAGTGAATGACAGAGTGGCGAAGTTATAACCCTTCTCGCTGCTCTGCTGCTTCTTCCTCTCAGTATTTTCTAAATATTCCTTTTTTCCTCGATACTGCGGAAAACCTCATTTATTGTTAATCAGCTTAATTTGAACGTAGCCCCACATCTCAGTCGGTTCAATTTTTTCTCTTACGTTTTCCCACTGTCCGTGAGTCAATTCCATAAGATACTGTACTGCAAACGTACATTCTCAGAAATTTGGTACTTGTTGACTTCTTTTAGCTTCTTCGCCATTGCTACTTTGCTTGTTGTATCCTGCTTCAGTCATACCTTACTTTAGCGTGAAGATGTTCTATGTAGTTCCCAGTTTTGATGTTAAGTTTATCGCTGATCTCATTTTTGCTACTCTTCCTTCTTTCGTCTTTCTTTGCTGTACCCTCTATCCATATTGTGTGTTAATTCTATCATTATATCCGGCACTTCCAATGAGCATACAAATGTCAGCAGTGAGTCATATCAATGATAAAATTTTACTCTGAATTTTATTCCACTCGTGAACTTTTCTTTGGTCTCCGTCATTGCTTCTTGACAAAAGTATGTGTGTGGGAGAAAACCATTTGATCACTTGAATGCTTGAAAAATATGTCATTTTCGTGATTTGTTTTAAAGAAAGTAAAATGTAATGTTAAATCTGAAGATACAGTTTTATTAATTACACTTTTGGATTTTTGTGTGCATATCGGAAGCTCCCTGTAACAGTTGCACCAAGTGGAACGACCTCTTGCTGCCGGAACATCTGTCATCGGTGGAAGTTCCTTAAGACCTGCTATTGATCTATAACAAAATAATGTTGTGCATGTAATTTTCAATGTATTTCCACGAGCAAACATACTTGAAAAATATTAAGTTCTAATAAAAAGATGACGTGAAATAAGAGGTAGTAATTCTGTCTAAAGTCGCATTAAGAAGTAAACTTAATTTATTGTTGGCGACTAGTTTCGAAATTGCTTCCATTTTCAAACAATTGTTCTTCGCAAGTAATTAAAATACACTCGTATGCCCATGCTTGGAAATAGCCGCAGCAGACAATACAGGATGGCAATACAGATAGTTCAATACACAATAAACAAACTGTTGGGACCAGACGAAACTACTCTCGTCTGGCCATAGCTACGAGTTCTTTGATTGCTCTGTGAGAGGGCTCATGAAACTAGAACACAACAAATATTAGTTCACTTTATTACATAAATGAATAAATGTCTTGAGGTAGAATGCTCAACATTTACAACAATAAAAGTTCATCTGAGCCTTTAACAGCTCGGTGGTCCTACAATGTGATGTTGCGTGCTTCACTGAGGTCTCGAACGGGCTGGGCTGTTCCTAGTTCGACACTATATTGACCTCAACGGGAGGGCGCTGCTGTGCTGAGAGAGAGGAGCGTCCTCTGGAGTGTCTTTCATTGGTTATTGCGGACTGCAACGAGCTCTCGGTGATGTCTGTGGTATCGATTCGCGTTACCGACTTCTGTGTGGCACCGCGATCTCTGGACGGTACCGCACGAACTGTGCTGAACAGTACAGAGAGTTCTCTAGTGATGTGCCAAGGCAAGTACAATACGAAGCAGAGACGTATGGAGAATCATCGCTGATGAGATGTTTGTGCTAGCTTTGTGGAAGCGTGCAGAGGCAAAAGCGAGTTAGGAAACGATCGATCACCACCGGTCGGCGAAGCTTGCCCTGCCGGCCACCCATCGGCCATTCGAACGTCTACGACCAGGCTCTGGGTACGGACACTGCAGTTGATTACGAGATGGAGAAGTCTAGCTTAGCAGTATGGCTCTAGGATTCGGGAGGTGGATAAACCATTAGCTTTCCATTAACTGGAACTGGAATGAGAAACAAAAGAAGATCTCCGAGGATGACATCAGTACTCGATGTCTACGGCTTTGTGCAGGCCAGAAGAACAGCTCGACAAGTACAGCTATGAACCTCTGTCTCCAGTACAAACCTCTAAGGCCTTTACACTGCTCCCAAATCTGTAAGAACGCCCTTTCAAAGAGCCAAAATCTAATCCAACACTTCCACTGCTAGTACTTCAGTGTCGAGTGAACCACAGGCAACGTCAGCAGCGTCTCCCAATCTGGAAAACCGCCTTGTTCAAGTGAAGATGGCCGACAGAAACCTTTGAGTAACATTGCGTACTGCTGCGAATTTCCAATGAGTAACACGGGAAGCATCAGATAGAAAGCTACCTTATTGTGCTCAAGCGTCCATACCTCAGAATATGATGAAGCTGATACTGCGTGATCTACCTGACAATGCTGGCGACTATCATAAATAACACACGAGGGAAGAACTCCGCAAGAGCCATCGCAAAGCTCAAATCGCTGCAGGTAAAAGAAGATAAGCCACTATTCCCGGTTATTGCAACTGCAATCCAGAAAACAGCAAGCCTCACCAGTCTCTTGGTGCGAGCAGGAAATCTAAGACGTAACGAAGCCCAGAACAATGCCGCCTGTGCCAGGAGATCAGTCACACTGTTCCACGCCAGACAAGTCTGTTAGGCGAACTGGCAACCACAATGGTTGTGATCACCTTCTCCCGCTCGATTTGAGACCTACATGCGCAATCTGCTGCGAGGAAGGAGATGTGGCTAACTGCTGCGGCTGCACTGTTCGGAAACGAGCTGTAAGTTGCCAATGCGGACAAATAACTGAGCTTAAACAACAGAAGTCGGCCAGCGTATGCTCTGACGTATCCTACGCCGTAAATGTCGCGTAAACGACGCCAGCCAAAGAAGAAGCATCTACCCAGCAGCGCCCAAGCACGTCTCAGGACGAAAATACCACCGAAACAACGCAGAAGACTACACCACAGACAGTGCCATTTCTTCGCTACAGCCACGCGAAGTAATCCACCAATTTATTTTTCTCACCCCACCGATGCAGCCGAGCGCTGCGTCTCGGCGTAATAAGGGCCGAAATACGGGTAGAGGGCAGAAGCACCTCTCAAATGAAGTTCGTCCACTCACGAGCTTAGACACTGAAGCAGCCAAGCAGCAGTGTCATAACATCTGCTACAAAAAGCGATTTCAGCAGCATAATTGCACAAATCACTGCGCTTTACTTGTCGTGTGATTAGGGTTTCCTGTCGGATACACCGAAGAATGAGGCCCTGAAAATCCCGATTTTGTACACAATGTTTTGGAACATATTGATGACGCATGTTGCCGTGGGGCATTTAACGCCACTGCGGCAACTTGCGCGTCATTGTGGATGAAATGATAATGATTAGGTCAACAAAGCACCCAGTCCAGCGGAGAAATTCTCCGATCGAGCCGGAAATCGATCTCGGACCCTTAGGATTGACACTCTGTCTCGCTGACCACTCAGCTACCGGATGCGGACATCACTACGGTAGTGGACAGCTTAACAATACTGATAAAGGTCCTTCCGTAGAAAATGAGTGCTGCCGTGATGTCATTTACACAAGATCTTGACCACATCGGATACATTATGGAGAGCATTAATGGAATGACAAAACCCTCCCCGACCCTGTGGTCGAGCGGTTCTAGGCGCTTCAGTCCGGAACCGCGCTGCTGCTACGGTCGCAGGTTCGAATCCTGCCTCGGGCATGGATGTGTGTGATGCCGATTGGTTAGTTAGGTTTAAGTAGTTCTAAGTCTAGGGGACTGATGACCTCAGATGTTAAGTCCCATAGTGCTTAGAGCCATTTGAACCATTTGAACAAAAGCCTCGTGACATTCACGTTCAGCTGATGAACTTCGTCTATTTCTCCGAGTCGAAGTTATTGACGTTTGTCTAGTATCTGAAACCCATCTAAAGCACGGAGTACATGTCCGTGAACCCACCTATTCTTATATCTGCACGGATAGACCAACGGCAGCATCTCTATTACTAAACCATCATGCCAGAAACTTATAACAGTGGCGCGTTACCTATCTAAAGGTTTCCAGGGGCAACGTAATTATGATTTTCAGTATTCCAAGCAATTATTGTCGTTATTGATCGAATTTAAAAACTTAAAACGCTGCCGTAACCTACTCAGTAAGTTGCATGATTTTATGTTAAAAGTTTGACGTAAAAAGACAGGTATTACAATAAGAAACAGCGTGTTATTCTTGATGCAGCGTAACTGACGACATGCAAACACCCGGACTACATTCACCCAGTATTTGAGACTGAGAGAATTTAACGATTTTTCAATAAACTTGTCACATCATTTCAAACCTTCAAGATACTGTTCATGATACCCCACACAGAATGATGAATGGGGAAAAAAATTATCGGTTACTACATTTTCGCTGTTTATGCAGTCAGAATTCAGCAATGGTCATGACGCTGTAATTTATTACTTGTCCACTACTGACTATACAGGGTGTTACAAAAAGGTACGGCCAAACTTTCAGGAAACATTCCTCACACACAAAGAAAGAAAGTATGTTATGTGGACATATGCCCGGAAACGCTTAATTTCCATGTTAGAGCTCATTTTAGTTTCGTCAGTATGTACTGTACTTCCTCGATTCACCGCCAGTTGGCACAATTGAAGGAAGGTAATGTTGACATCGGTGCTTGTGTTGACATGCGACTCATTGCTCTACAGTACTAGCATCAAGCACATCAGTACGTAGCATCAACAGGTTAGTGTTCATCACGAACGTGGTTTTGTAGTCAGTGCAATGTTTACAAATGCGGAGTTGTCAGATGCCCATTTGATGTATGGATTAGCACGGGGCAATAGCCGTGGCGCGGTACGTTTGTATCAAGACAGATTTCCAGAACGAATGTGTCCCGACATGAAGACGTTCGAAGCACTTGATCGGCGTCTGAGGGAGTATGGAACATTCTTCTGCGAAGGAACGTGGCACCCGGACCACATGAAAAATTCCGGAGCTAGGCAGAAAAACACAGCGTAGCATCCATACAAGATGGGCATAGCAACTACAACTTGCTTAGTACGCTGTTACTATTCCAAAAATAACCAGAGAACTGTAAGATTATACGTAACCCCGTGAAGATTCGTCTGAAGATGGGCAATCAGTTTAGCTACGGTGTGGAACACAAGTGAATAAATCCACTGATGCAAGTCACTTCAACAAACAGCACGTTTTTGTCGTCCTGTCTCGGCGGACGAGAATTTAGGACACGGCGGAGCTGTTCAGCCGTTCACCTGTTACTATGGTGAGCATCTATGGAAAGTGGTTGGAGTACGATTAAGAATAAAGGTGCTGGACATTCATGCCTCGTGACCGAAAGTTGAAGTCGGTGGCTTGCCCGTTTTCCAAAACAGGGTAGGTGGTGACATGCGACAGATCTGGCGATAGAGTTAGTAAAAAGCTAGGGAAAGTAGAAGTGCTTTGGAGCACATCGTTCAACGGACATAGTTGAAGACTGGACGATACAGCAAACGACCCCTACGTGTTCCCGTATTGATTCAGTGACACTGTCAATTATAGCTGCTGTGGTCCTGACATCATCGAGACTGGACCGTAGGTCAATGGAAACCTGTCGATGGGTTGGATGATTCACGTTTCTTGCTACACCAGCTCGATGGTCGCTTTGGGAAACGCCGTCATCCAGACGAACGGCTACTCGAAACATGTAATGACGAAGGCTCGTGAGTGCAGTATTACGCTGTGGTGGAGATTCACTGAGGCTTCCATGGGACCTGCAACAGCAGTCGTACTCGCATGAACGCTGTGTTGAAAATGATTGGCTCTATTACAAGGCAGGTTCCCGCCTTACGCACGTCGGTTAATTCGTTAAGCACTGAGTCGATTGTTGTTGTTGTGACCTTCTGTCCAGAGACTGGTTTGATGCAGCTCTCCGTGCTACTCTATCCTGTGCAAGCTTCTTCATCTCCCAGTACCTACTGCAAAAAAATGGTTCAAATGGCTCTGAGCACTATGGGACTCAACTGATGTGGTCATTAGTCCCCTAGAACTTAGAACTACTTAAACCTAACTAACCTAAGGACATCACACACACCCATGCCCGAGGCAGGATTCGAACCTGCGACCGTAGCAGCAGCGCGGCTCCGGACTGGAGCGCCTAGAACCGCACGGCCACCGCGGCCGGCACCTACTGCAAGCTACATCCTTCTGAATCTGCTTACTGTATTCATCTCTTGGTCTCCCTCTGCGATTTTTTCCCTCCACGCTGCCCTACAATACTAAATTGGTGATCCTTTGATGCCTCAGAACATGTCCTACCAACCGATCCCTTCTTTCAGTGAAATTGTGCCAAAAATTTCTCTTCTCCCCATACTATTCAATACTTCCTCATTAATTATGTGATATGCCCATCTAATCTTCAGTATTCTTCTGTAGCACCTCATTTCGAAAGCTTCTATTCTCTTCTTGTCCAAACTATTTATCTTCCATGTTTCAGTTCCATACATGGCTACATTCCATACAAATACTTTCAGAAACGACTTCCTGACACTTAAATCTATACTCGATGTTAACAAATTTCTCTTCTTCAGAAATGCTTTCCTTGCCATTGCCAGTCTACATTATACATCCTCACTACTTCAACCACCATCAGTTATTTTGTTCCCTAAATAGCAAAACTCAGCTACTGCTTTAAATGTCTCATTTCCAAATCTAATTCCTTCAGAATCACCCGACTTATTTCGACTACATTCCATTATCCTCATTTTGCTTTCCTTGATCTTCATCTTATATCCTCAAGTTGCTGTCCATTCCGTTCAACTGCTCCTCCATGTTCTTTGCTGTATCTGACAGAATTACATTGTCATCGGCGAACTTCAAAGTTTTTTTTTATTCTCCATGGATTTTAATTCCTACTGCCTTACGCACGTCGGTTAACACGTTGAGCACTGAGTCGATTATACTGTTCCTTCTGGTGAGGCCTTAGCTCCGCGTGCCGAAAACCACCTGACGTGTGTATTCGAGTGAAACAGAAAACGTGAGGGTATCGAGAACCAAAATTTATTGTTCACTATAATAATAGTAAAACCGATTTTTACCTCTTTCTGGTCAGATGATTGCATGTAGCAGTCCACTAAGAAAGAGAGTAAAATGATATCGAAAGCTAGTTTTCCATCTCGTTTTGAGTACCGCTGTTGTGAATGTGTTCCAAGAAGCGACGGGACGGAAAGTGTCAATCACGATATTTCGGAAACCGTTGGCAGGGGCGCTCACACGCCATCCACATGAAGCAATTCTAGTCATTAACGATACATGAAGAAGTAAACATAAGTTGGATAAATTGGCAGATGCATGCGTAGATAAACATCTGAACGCTTGGAGACAAACACAAAAAACTTTCGAGTGCAACGCAGCTAGAAAATGGACGAAACAGGTGATTACCTTTTGCAATACTTGCAAATCTAGAAGCCGTCTTTTAACTTAATGTTTTAATAAACTTCAATAAAATTACAACATTTGTTTTTTAACATTGTTACTGCCGTTCTCATTGACTGATGTCGCACAAACGAAAAGTACGTTGCCAGTTCGTACGGACTGACGTTGTTCAGAGGAAAAGTACACTGATAGGCCCAGGGGACTGACACCGCCAAAATGGAATCCACTGCCAGTCGCACGGGACTGACGGCGCGCTTAACGTGTAAACACATGAGACTGGTGAATAGTGGAGGGCGGTCCACAATAGCAGTGCTGGAGTGGGCAAACCAATTGCAAGTGTATGCGATACAGAATACCGTATTTTACGAACTAGAAGACTCTACTGACTATAAAATGCGCCCTACTTTTTAAGCAGTTTTTGAAAAAATAATATTTCTACCGTTTTTATTACTGTATTGGAAAGTCGGACTAAACAGAAATTCTTAGTTTATAAAACCGAACTGACCTTTTAAAGCCCTGAAAATAGTCTCCTGAATTATCTTATTATTATTATTATTAATCGTCATCGTTGTCCCCTTCATATACAGGGTGTTACAAAAAGGTACGGCCAAACTTTCAGTAAACATTCCTCACACGCAAAGAAAGAAAATAAGTTATGTGGACATGTGTCCGGAAGCGCTTACATTCCATGTTAGAGCTCATTTTATTACTTCTCTTCAAATCACATTAATCATGGAATGGAAACACACAGCAACAGAACGTACCAGCGTGACTTCAAACACTTTGTTACAGGAAATGTTCAAAATGTCCTCCGTTAGCGAGGATACATGCATCCACCCTCCATCGCATGGAATCCCTGATGCGTTGATGCAGCCCTGGAGAATGGCGTATTGTATCACAGCCGTCCACAATACGAGCACGAACAGTCTCTACAGAAAATCTGTGTTGATGACGTGATTGCACAATTGCGGGCGGATTCTCGTCAGCCTACACATATTGATTGTGAAAATTTACAATTTGATCACGTTGGAATGAAGCCTCATCCGTAAAGAGAAGATTAGCACTGAAATGAGGATTGACACATTGTTGGATGAACCATTCGCATAAGTGTACCCGTGGAGGCCTATCAGCTGCTGATAGTGCCTGCACCCGCTGTACATGGTACGGAAACAACTGGTTCTCCCGTAGCACTCTCCATACAGTGACGTGGTCAACGTTACCTTGTACAGCAGCCACTTCTCTGACGCTGACATTAGGGTCAACTGCACGAAGAATCGCCTCGTCCATTGCAGGTGTCCTCGTCGTTCTAGGTCTACCCCAGTCGTGAGTCATAGGCTGGATTGTTCCGTGCTCCCTAAGACGCCGATCAAGTGCTTCGAACGTCTTCCTGTTGGGACACCTTCGTTCTGGAAATTTGCCTCTTTACAAACGTACAGCTCCACGTCTATTGCCCCGTGCTAATCCATACATCAAATGGGCATCTGCCAACTCCGCATTTGTAAACATTGCACTGGCTGCAAAACCACGTTCGTGATGAACACTAACCTGTTGATGCTACGTACTGATGTGCTTGAAGCAAGTACTGAAGAGCAATAAGTCGCATGTCAACACAAGCACCGAAGTCAACATTACCTTCCTTCAATTGGGCCAACTGGCGGTGAATCGAGGAAGTACAGTAGATACCGACGAAACTAAAATGAGCTCTAACAGGGAAATTAAGCGTATCCGGACACACGTCCACATAACATCTTTTCTTTATTTGTGTTTGAGGAATGTTTCCTGAAAGTTTGGCCGTACCTTTTTGTAACATCCAGTATAAGATGGTCTTCATTGCCATCGAGAGCATTACGTATGCAGCTCTTCTTGAAAGGGGTAACAATAATACCTTCTCTCACTATAGGCAACAACTGTTTTCAGAATGAGATTTATACTCTGCGACGGAGTGTGCGCTGATATGAAACATCCTGGCAGATTAAAACTGTGTGCCAGACCGAGACTCGAACTTGGAACCTGGTGGAATTGAAGCTGTGAGGCTGGGTCGTGAGTCGTGCCTGGGTAGCACATTTGGCAGAGCTATTGCCCGCGAAAGGCACAGGTCCCGAGTTCGATTCTCGCTCCGGCACACAGTTTTAATCTGCCAGGAAGTTTTCAACGATTGTTTTATCCAGGGGCATAATTGTTTGATTACAGGTCGTTTTAAGGCTCCTTTCGGCGTAAATTCATGATGGGTTTCATCCATCATCCGTTTTTTCATTCCTCTCTCATATACATTTTAAATGGTTTATTTATCATCATATCAAGAGGTTTCAATTGTGAAGTAAGTCTTCCCGGAACAACACCAAGCTCTGTATTTCCCTGTCTCAGTTTCTCATTCACAGAATTTTTCAAATATTTTCCAACCTGATCTAGTACAAGAAGAGTTCTTCAGTAATATACCCTTCCTTATCTCCCACACTCTGTTAATCTCTAATTTCAGACAGCCTCTTTCATCCATTTCTTGTGTACGTGAACAACAACACCTGGCGGTATTTCAGGAGGTTTTGGTATTGTGTTTCTCATGAAAACGATCATTGAATTTAGTCTAGTACCGGCGGCACAACATGGAAAGACAACAGTGCAGTGCATTTTTTCATGTCCACTTGTTTTTATAGTTACAGTTTTAGCACCTATCATGGCAACTGTTCTGTTACTCAGCACACCAAATGTCAGAGAAATTTCGTCCATATTCTCTATTTAGCTTAATTCGTACTAGTTTTCTTTCAATGTTGAATAATAAAGCGATGAAAAGATAGTATTTTCTCTTCATACGCTTGTGGCAAGTTTTGAGATACTTTGCTTTTGATTCCCAAGCCAATTTCATGACGATTGATAAATCTGTAGTACCAACCAAGCACAACTCTGTTAAGTTCCACTGTTGAGCTACCTTACGAGCCTGTACGGTATTTGAATTATTTTTGTGTTAATTCCAGTGCCATTTTGAAAGTGTCCTTGAATCCATTTCAGTACGTCATCGTCTAGTTTTTGTCATTTTGCATTCAGTCCTCCATTTACACATTTAGTCTTCTCTTTCTTCCAGTTCTTCTTTATTAGTCCGGCAATCGCGAATGGTTTTTTTTTCTGTAGCTGGAGGGCCGAAATGCCTCTTAGCTCCTCTGTTTCCATGTTCTTTTGCATATGCTATTTTTTTTAGTTCATAGCTCGCATCAGATGAATAAATTTTACTTTTTTCCATCACGAAACTAGAGACTAATAAAAATATTGTACTGAGGGTGGGCAGTGTTCTGAATTTGTGATGGCGGGGCGAGAGGGAGACAGTGATAACAAGCTTCTGAATGCCCGCAACTCGTGTTCATTGTATCGGTGCACAGCTGCTGTAAGTTCAATCCAATGTTGTCTGATAGACATAGGTTTCCCGAGGCATCGAATATATGGCCATCTTTGAGCCTGACGGGAACTTTAAATCAAACTCTGGACATTTTTTGTATTGATTTCGAGTATAAGACGCACCTGAATTTTGGAGGCAATTTTTCGAAGATAAAAAGTGCATCTTATAGCATGCAAAATCGGGTAGCTGACTTTTTCCATACAGCCGCTCTTGCAAGCGACGGAAGATGCCCTTATGCCAATAGTGAATTTTCGTTGATGTGAAATTACGCGTCAGTGCAGAACCAGGGTCAGCTATGATTGTTGTAAACATTACCGTTTAACGTATCAAAAGGAATTTAAGAAACGGTTTTGAAATATGTGCACGTGTTCATGTTTACGTGAACAACTCTCGTGAAAGCAAACAGCAGAAAGGCTTGATGCAACGGCGGAGACTGGCATGTGAGTCAACAGCGGTATTTGCACAGCAAATCTCGAATCCGACCGCATTCTATTTCACTTTTAACACGTTACTCAGATACTTTTGCGAAATTATCAAAGTCATCGTAACAGGTGTGATACACTGTGGTCATCGTTGTAAGAGCTTTCGGGTGGCAGTAAAAAAAATGTATCCAATATCTGATAAAAATATGCAGACACCCATTTATTGACATTAATAAGTGTTTTTTCCACCCTTAGCCTTTATGATGGCTTCACGTCTGTTGCGGACACTTTCAGTAAGGTTTCTGAGTGCATGAGAACGGATGGCAGCCCATTCTTTCTCAAGAACCGAGACCAGAGAAGAAAGTGATGTCGGACGCAGAGGTTTGGGGCTAAGTCGACTTTCCAACTCGTCCCAAGGATTTTCCACGTTATTCAGGCTGAAACTCTGGGCAGGACGTCCATTTCACGATGTTATTGTCCACAAACCACTGCCTCACAACAAATACGAGGGCAGTTCAATAAGTAATGCAACACATTTTTTTCTCGGCCAATTTTGCTTGAAAAAACCGGAAATTTCTTGTGGAATATTTTCAAACATTCCCGCTTCGTCTCGTATAGTTTCATTGACTTCCGACAGGTGGCAGCGCTGTACGGAGCTGTTAAAATGGCGTCTGTAACGGATGTGCGTTGCAAGCAACGGGCAGTGATCGAGTTTCTTTTGGCGGAAAACCAGGGCATCTCAGATATTCATAGGCGCTTGCAGAATGTCTACGGTGATCTGGCAGTGGACAAAAGCACGATGAGTCGTTGGGCAAAGCGTGTGTCATCATCGCCGCAAGGTCAAGCAAGACTGTCTGATCTCCCGCGTGCGGGCCGGCCGTGCACAGCTGTGACTCCTGCAATGGCGGAGCGTGCGAACACACTCGTTCGAGATGATCGACGGATCACCATCAAACAACTCAGTGCTCAACTTGACATCTCTGTTGGTAGTGCTGTGACAATTGTTCACCAGTTGGGATATTCAAAGGTTTGTACCCGCTGGGTCCCTCGTTGTCTAACCGAACACCATAAAGAGCAAAGGAGAACCATCTGTGCGGAATTGCTTGCTCGTCATGTGGCTGAGGGTGACAATTTCTTGTCAAAGATTGTTACAGGCGATGAAACATGGGTTTATCACTTCGAACCTGAAACAAACGGCAATCAATGGAGTGGCGCCACACCCACTCCCCTACCAAGGAAAAGTTTAAAGCCATACCCTCAGCCGGTAAAGTCATGGTTACAGTCTTCTGGGACGCTGAAGGGGTTATTCTGTTCGATGTCCTTCCCCATGGTCAAACGATCAACTCTGAAGTGTATTGTGCTACTCTTCAGAAATTGAAGAAACGACTTCAGGTGATCGTAGGCACAGAAATCTGAAAGAACTTCTCCTTCTTCATGACAACGCAAGACCTCACACAAGTCTTCGCACCCGAGAGGAGCTCACAAAACTTCAGTGGACTGTTCTTCCTCACGCACCCTACAGCCCCGATCTCGCACCGTCGGATTTCCACATGTTTGGCCCAATGAAGGACGCAATCCGTGGGAGGCACTACGCGGATGATGAAGAAGTTATTGATGCAGTACGACGTTGGCTCCGACATCGACCAGTGGAATGGTACCGTGCAGGCATACAGGCCCTCATTTCAAGGTGGCGTAAGGCCGTAGCATTGAATGGAGATTACGTTGAAAAATAGTGTTGTATAGCTAAAAGATTGGGGAATAACCTGGTGTATTTCAATGCTGAATAAAACAACCCCTGTTTTAGAAAAAAAATGTGTTGCATTACTTATTGAACTGCCCTCGTACTTCTTTACTGCAGGGTTCATTGTTATACTGATACAGTCCTCGTCTGTGACCTCTTCCTCTACTGTACTCAGTACACAGAGCTTCACAATTAATTCATATCCCTCTGCATTTAGAGTTTTCTTAAGTGCAGTAATGTGACCACACCCCAAAAACGAAAAACATCCCCATATGTCAACACCACCTGCCCAGTACTTCACTGCTGAAAATTCACCGCGCGGCAGGTAACATCCTCCGCGCATTCGCCAAACACCGAACCTTCCATCGGAATGCCAGAGGCTATAGTGTGATTCATCTTCCTAAATCACTCGTTTCCAGTCATATACTGGCCAGGTGTATCACTTTTTACACCACCTTAAATCGTAGCTTAGCTGTGACTGCACAAATGTGTGAATTATGAGGAGCTGCTCGACATCTGTATACTATTCATTTCAACTCCTTGTACACAGTTACTCTGTTAGCTGGACTGCTGATACAACTCTGGAACTCACGAGTGATTCTTTCCATGGCTTTCATGCTATTTTTTCCAGCCACCGCCTGCAATGCTCGACGGTTCCTGTCCAGCAATGCATGAAGTCTGCCTGGTCTTACTGTAGCTATGTTTATTCGTTTGGAATTTCACTTCACAGTCACATCACCAGCAGTCGGCGAATGCTGCTCTGAGAGGGGTGAATTGTTCCTAATGGGTTTATTGCTCTGATGGCATCCAATGACGAGTCCGCATTCGAAGTCACTGAACTCTCCTGAAGACGACTCCTATAGTTGCGGCTGCTGCTTCTCTGCTTATAATATAATACTCCATGCCTCCTCTGATACTGATGTGTCCGCCTCTCGTGGCGTCTAGTGGTCATTTCTCCAGTATGTAGTGATGTCTGAATACCTTAGATCAGACAGTTTAGTTCTGCGATATCTCTGTGACATTATATTTCAACAAAATAACGTAAGACCGCATGTATCCCGTGCTGTCAGGCGGTACCTTCGGGTGTTGTCCTGGCCGTCTTCAATTACTCCACCCATTAAAAACATTATCAAGCCACAACTCCTCAGCAACGATGATTGACGAAATCTGGCATAAAGTCATGTCATTCAAGATCATTTAGTTTCAATCGTAGCAGTTCCAAGGCATTTTCCATAACGTGTAATAAATAACAAGGGGATCGTGGAGTGGGGTACTTCATGCCTACCCGAAAAAAAATTGAAAAAGTAAATTTGTTAATTGTTCTTGATTTACATTAACATCATAGCTTTTAAAGACATACAGATGTGTAAGTAGTGACCAGCCTCTGGAAATATCTTTTAGCACACTGTCAGCAATATCAAATCACTTTCAATAATGTGCACTAACGATTTCGGGACCACCACAAAAACATTTAAAAATGCAAATTTAGTTCACTGTCGTTCACTTTTACTCGCGACATACCTTGTAAAGAGATACTGATGCTTAAGTAAGGCCCTGAACCTAGAAATATTGGGGAAAATGACATCCACTACTGAGACTTAAATTTTTGGGTTAAGTTTAGCTGAAAAATTTGTGTCGCATAAGGAATCTGATTGAAGAATTCACTAAAAACAGCAAATATTTTTTTTCTAAATTTTATATATAAAGCAAATGAGTAGATTGGTATAGCGAGCGTTAATGCGTAATCAGGTTTCGCGCTCTGTATATTCCCAAATCATCTATAAAGTTAATCATGTATTCTTCATGCCATACGATTACGCGCTATGTTTACTGTCCTTTATAGTGTTGCAATTTTAATCAGCAGGAGTGTATATAGTGTTTTGTTGTTAATGCAAAAGCGCCAAGCATCAGAGCGAGGAAGAGTGCCTGTAAATGAGAAACAGTGATACTGTAGACGGCGAAATTCATTACACTATGTTGTTGGAGCATCTTTCAGACGCTGGTGAATTTTATGAAAACGCCGCATCGACAGCAGTTTGATCAGAAACGTTGTTTTATTTTCGAGTCGGTGAAATTGGTGAGATAAAGGAGTTTGTGCATGAAGACCATCCCACTGCTTGTTGCCATGACGTTGTGAATGTGTGTTCCTATAAAACAAGTCTTTGCTTCCGTATTCTCCAAAAGGTGCAGGGACGGAAGAATTAACACATTCGCGAAACTGGTAAAAATGAATATGAACAAATGATCTGAATGTTTCAGATTGCTATTTGTACATACCGCAGAAAGAGTGAATTTTATACGAAGCTTTGTGTTAGCTCTGATGCTTTTACATCCAATTGCAGACGTGTTAGAACACAAAACTATTTGTACAAAGGGAAGCACTGTGTGCCATGCACTTCAAAATGATTTGCAGAGTTTATAGGTGCGCGCAGATAGAGAGAAGCAGACGCCTGGATGCGCTGCTCGAACGCTCCACCTGCACTGAATTGCGTCCTCACTCCCAACTACAGAACTCGGTAAGGCAGGTAGGTGCTCTTCCATGAGTCTGAAAGGAAGCCGGCAGGCGCCCCCTTTGATCACCAACTTCAGGCTGAGAGCACTAAGTTGGTGCTCAGGGCGGCATCACCCCTCGATCCTTCGATTACGAGAGCTACAAATACCGCCTGATAGTGAAGTTCGTGAAGGGGGCTGTTACCGTGAATGACGCTTGTGCAGGAGTCTCTGTCAGCGTCGTTTCACGACCTGCTACTCTGTCAACGTGTTGCATAAGGTGATTTATGCTCACTGAACGTAACTGTCTATCAGTTTATCGCAAGTCCTACCGTGAGGAAAAATATTATAGATGTCAGTCTGTCTTTCGTGAGAGTTTTGCCAATGTAACAACATCTCAGCATATAATGAAATAAATTCTCCACAATTTTGTTTATTTCCTTATTTATGAATCTATTTCGCTTGGCTGGTATTGATATCCTTAATGAAGCAACATTACAGTTTTTACAGTACATAGCTATATACTTATATGATGATGATAAGATAATAATAATATTGGTAGTAACAATAAAAGTGATAACTTACATAGCTTACGTATGTGGAATCAAAGAAATACCGGTCTTATTCAAGTTTTGTTAAGCAGTTTCTTTGTTGTTCGCAAATTGTGAATCAAAACGCGACGAACATCAAGCTGTGTCAGGTATATTTGTATTTAGTGTAGTCTGAAGTCGATCCTCCACTTCTCCCTGCGTTCTACTAGCATTTTCTTTCCTGAATGTCAGCTAAAACCCCATGCTCAATAACAAGAGTTCTATATTTAGATTCTGTCAGCACATAAAATTTTGCTTTCTCACTACTTTCTTTATTGACCGGATCACTACCCCCTTCTCATCAACTTTTTCTTCTTATACTACTTCTTTCTGTATAAACTTTTGCCTTGATGTGTTGTTACATTCTTCAGTACCTTAAAATTAACTTGATCCAATTTTCCATTTCCCATTACCTAGATATCAATTATCTCCATCTCAGTATAACTGTTGCAAATTACATGATCTACTATCAGCCTTACAAACCGTAAATCACTTAAAAATGGAAGGTGATATAGCTGTGTTATTTTCACAGAAATGAAGTCTAAAGAAGTGGCCACAATTACAACCCAAATACACTGTGTTTAATAATCACTACAATGTTTATTAATTTCAGAAAGCTACATTTTTAATTGCATCGATTCCCCGTAACATTAACAAAATGAAGCTAGAGTGAATTAGAATGTCAGTGGTCATTTTTACTGATTCTAGTACAAGTACTCCACAACTGATCGCACTTTAAAAATTGTAAATTTGTATTTAGAAGAAACAACACAAGTGGCTTTCAAAAGCGGTGCTCAAAATGCCAACCGCCAACTTCAATATAAATTTCCAGTCTGCAATGTTACAGCACACGTTCTAGCATTTAACCACAAATTTTGGCCGTTAATTATTTACAGATTTCTTTTCTACACTATACGGAATTCAAGAGTTTGTGGTTACAAGAAATGAAGTTTATAATGCAAGCACTATATCTAAAGATATTTTATTGTCTCATGAACCATATTTCAGGTTGTAAGCGCAGTCTATCGCACAAAAAGTCTCTGGTATGTACAGAAGCAAGGTGTTAAGAGCGAAAACAGCGCACTGATATCATAAGAGAAACGAAAGATATTGAAAATCGAATGACAACATGTTTATTGTTATCACTCAAGGTTTTTTCCAGAATGCGTTTCGTAGGTTTAGACAACCATCAACAGGTGAATTTATGTGCACTAATATGGCGTGTATCTGTTGTGTTACGACTTCGGGGGAGTCTGTGGCCCCGTTTAGCAGCGAAAATGATTACACTACTGCAGAACATGGCTCTGTGGACGTCCTTCACTAAAGGATGAACGTAGATGTTAAATGCGAAACTAAATAACTAAAATACTGTTGAATATCTCCGGTGGTCACGGACCCCTTTGTCTGTCATGATATATAACACATGAAGCATCATTCTTTGTAAAATATGGCTGAACAATGATGGCATCCAGAAACTAAGCGCGAACGACATATGGAAAAACAGAAACTTTATTTCAAACTACATGGACCACACAGGATGACAGAAACGATATTTCGAGGCAAGTCTTAAAGCATTGTGGAGATCTTTGATGAGTAGGTAAATAAATATGTTGGTGTAAGTATCTCCATTGGTACACAAATTCTATTCTTTCATCTTCTTGGTTAATGATAACAGCCATTGTAACCTGGGCAGGTACATATTTCTTTCACGTTAAAAAAGAAAAAAGTGTTGAAAATGCATTGTCAAAGCTAAAAATATACGCTTATATACTTTTTCACTTCGGTGGGCCTACAAATTCACAGATTAATGACGTGATACTCGATGCTGCACACCTGTAGTATATGGAGCGCCAGTTAATTTGATTTATATCGCGATTTCCCAGCTGCGTACGAATGTATTGGTCGTTTAGTATTTGTTCATGGGTAATTTATTTATAAAGAGAAAAAAGAAAAAAAAGAAATCGCAAAGCAATAACGATGTCCCTTAACCCTTCGAACCCCAACACTTTAAAAAATTATTTAAAAATTTTGCACAACATTAATCTTCATTATCCTAGTTACTTTCACCGTCAGTAATCTCCTCAACGCGATCCATACAAAGAAGACCGCATGTCACAACGCTCTACAATAACGTAGCACAATTTCCGTGCCGACTGTTTAGCACCACATTAGTAGAAGTTCTTTAGTGTGCTACTAGATGTCCTAGATGTCTTTGTCTTGCAATAACATCGGTAGTTTCAAGCGAAGAGCACTGATACTTAAAGAAAAGGGGGCATGGGCTAGGATTTTGGGGATCTGAGGCAGAATGATTGACACTCTAAGATTTAACCAAGAGATCTAGAATCAAGCTATAATTAAATGAACAGCTTACACACGCTTTATCGGCCGTGTGTGTCCTGTGAGGATGCAGCGTAGCCATTCTGTTCAAATGTGTGTGAAATCTTATGGGACTTAACTGCTAAGGTCATCAGTCCCTAAGCTTACACACTACTTAACCTTAATTATCCTAAGGACAAGCACGCGCACCCATGCCCGAGGGTGGATTCGAACCTCCGCCGGGGCCAGCCTCACAGTCCATGTCTGCAGCGCCTGAGACCGCTCGGCTAATCCCGCGTGGCAGCCATTCTATTCGGGGCCCATTAGTCAATTATATTGTTATACCTTGTGAAGCCCATACTGCTGTGAATTATGGTCCGGTGCAGCTATGTCAGTTGATATCCATATAGGGTAATTCCTGTCAAAGTGAAGTATTCAGAGTGATGCGCTATTTCCCTTGCGGTCTATGTAAACAAAGTAATACACAAAACTATGTATCATTTGTGGTATGTGGTGCTCCACAGACGAAATTATAGTGTGTATATCCACTAACAGCAGCTAGGAAAATTACCTTTCATACGAATGCGTGGTGTTCGATTCTTCAAAAGGACAGACACCACGCATCTATATAACTGATAAGCCTAACTGGGCAATGGATGTACTTTCTTCAGTGCGAATGCTCATAAGACTTCCGACCGCCTGTGGGAATCTAGTGAACGGGAGTATAATGGACATGGACAGTGAATACGTGGCGCTCATTAGGAGTGTGTGTGTGTCGGGGTGAGGTGCACCGACATAGGCTGTGCAGGTACGATAACGCTGTATCCCGGATGCCTCAGTGGTTACCGTACCTACTTAGTAAGCAGTAGGTCCCGGGTTCGAATCCCTGTCCAGTACACATTTTCGCTCGTAGCTGTTGATTCCGCTGAATGTCCTGTTGCAGCTGACAGCAGTAATCCCCCTTCTATTTACGTATAATTACTTTTTAGTCTACATGTAGTCTCGGACCGAAAGACGTCTATGTGAAAAGTACCATCAAACCCAACTTAAACAGAAAGCTCTCGCTTCGTGTCTTTAGTGGATAAAACAGCAGTTAATACACATTTGGCAAAACGTTTGTAATATCTTCTTGTAGAAATAGTAAACGCTCAATCAGTCGCAATTTGAAAGGTTTGTTAAAACCCCTTTACCATGCGTTCAACGTTTATAAAAAGTCTTCTTCAGATGGAAATTCTGGCAACTGGTTTAGGTGTTGTGGCAGAGGTACGTTAAAACATAGCCCAAATGCGTCAGTCAGATATAAAATTGCACCTCTATTGTAAATGTGCTGTGCCCTAGATGCACATTGGTGAAGAAATACCACATGAAAACAACTATGTTGTGCAACATGTTTCAATTTATTATGGATGTTATATTTTATATTTGACTGACCTCTTCGGCTGTATTGCGACGAATATGCCTCTGCTCTAACATGTAATCCAATTGTCAGTACTTTCTTCCCAAGAAGACGTTTTTATAAACGATGAAACCATGGTAAAGGGGTTTCAATAAACCTTCCAGTTCGCAACTGACAGGCTGTTTACTATTTTTCAACATGATTTCATGCTACGGTTGTTGCTCCAGCCATATACAAAATTTGAAAACCCTTGCAATGTTTTTTTCAAAACGCCGTATCCTCTAGCCTGTTGCTATGGGATAATTTTGGTGTATCACTCCACGTGGGCCTGATAGGACATAATAACGAGGTGTCAATCTGTACCATAATTGTGGCACATGTTTTATGCCACGCATTATGACGTCTTCAAAGATGAAAACAACTGCTTAGAAAGTTAGTATAGGTTTCCCAAACGTAGATGTGATTCAAATCAGCTCGCTCTGTTCGCCCATGACATCCAGACCGCCCTAGACAACGGCACTTTGATGCACGGCGTGTTCTTTGACTTACAGACTACGTTCGATACTGTGCCACATTGTTGTTAATTGAACAAAATACGAGCTTTCATAATATCAGACCATATTGGAGACTGGATTTAGGACTTTCGAGCAGACACAACTCACCAAATTTTTCTTAACGGGGAGAAATCGTCAGACGTAAAGACCGGTTTCGGGAGTACCCCAAGGACTGTCAGGGACCCGTTACGTTTACAGTATGTATTATCGATCCAGATAATAACGTTCCAGGTTTCACAATGCCGTTCGCAGGCGATGCTGTGGTGTATAGTAGGGACGCGTCGCCAGAAACTAGCGAAATGTAGGAAAACCTGTGGATGGTAGATGATTGGTGCAGCTAGTGCAGATGACCATGAACGTACTTAAAAGAAACGTATTGCTCAAAAATAAGAGATCCATTACTGCTCAATTATGGTGTTAGTGAAAAGTCAACGGACACAATAATAACGATAAAATACTTAGAAGTAACCGTCTGTAGATACCTGAAGTGGAGTTGTAGTAAAAGCAGATACCAGGCGAGATCCATTAGAAGGCTCTTATGGAAATGTAATTCACCGATAAATCAAAACACTTGGAAGATCGATTCTCCACTACCAGCTGGTGTTAACTGTAGAAATAATGAATATCAAAAGAAGAGCTACATGTTTCATCACGGGCTCATTTAGTTGATGTGAGAGCTTTGCGGAGATGATAAACAAGCTTCAGGTTGTTACTTTACCTAGAATCATGGAGAGTGAGCCAACATTTCAAGAGAAGTCTGGGCACAAATCTATTTCTTTCTACGTGTGTCTGTCAAAGTGAGTATTACGAGAAAAATGGAAAAAATTAAAGCTGGTACTGAGGTTTACTCTTGGTCCGTAAGTCCCATGTATCACTCACGAATTTGACAATGAAGGGGCAAAATGTTAGTGGAAACGGAAGTACTCTATTACCAGATATTGTAAGTTGGTTTATAGTGTACAGATATAGAAGCAGATGTAAAAATTTGAACGGAAAGTTAATCAAGAGGACATTATGACATACAAGTTAACATTAAATGTAATATAGAGCACCATGTTGTTATGTTGCCTGCATATTGCTTGGCGATAGAACATGGTTCCTGTGCAGAAACAAATTGTCATTCGCACTGAAGGGAGAATCCACCCCTTCGTTCCAAAAGTGCAGCCACCTTAGTTTTTTGTTGGATGCTGAGCTGTGTACTTCATTAGTTAGAGCCGACATCTCAGTTGTCTATGCTCTGATTTTCGTATTCCTTACGTAACTGCCTTGTCCAGCTATTGACCATACTGACGTAAGCTCTTTGTATGATTAACCTACTTTGATGCCAACAGCGAGTGTAGATTTAAAACAAGGAGAGGCAGGAGTCGATATCCCATTAGTTTTATTATACTTGCAGATCTATGATTCGGCTATAAACAGCCATTTTCAATGGATTATCGTCACAACGCAACAGACTTACATCAGTTCATGTGACCATATGTTCCTACAAGTGTACAGGCAGACGGATACGTAATACAGCTTTTCGGCATCCACATAGTCACCTACTTTACAGTAGAACATCAGCAAAAGAAGTTTATAAGTATAGTTTCAGGTGCTTCTGCATCTTTGGTTGTCGCTGAGTAGAGCAATCGATCCCATTCTGTGAATGAAGAGAGCAACAGCTGGTAGTATAAGTGATATGAATGATCGAGGACCCCGCAGCAGTGAAGGCGTGCGATATAAATGTCAGCTTCAGTATTCTGTTTTGCCCATTTCTGCTCTGAAAGGCAGGCCATGAAGACACGAGATGTGCGAAGTACCATTTCCTCAACCACACTACGGAATTTGTAACAAGGAGGAAAAACAGAACTATCATATGCCACTGATTGAGTATCTTCTAAGATTGTAATGGCTGGTGCTTATACAATTCCTTCCCGTTCTGCCTGTTCGTCTTTGCAGTTCGAAGACTACCATCCATCAGCCAAAATTCTGTCATCTGAACTACGAAAGCACATAACAGTTCTTTTGGTGCCAATTTAGCTGTAAACCATGCCGTCCCACACTTTTCTCTCAGTCTGTCCTTGACTATCTTTATATGGGGTAATGTCCCGGAAACGTACTTCAGCAACTCCTCTAAGGTCAACTGGCAGTCATCATTCCTCTTTGTGTAGCTGAATATTTCCTCCATTGACACATTAATTCCTTCATCTTCGGGGTGCCCACGCAAAATAGACAGTTAGTTTTAAAATCAGACTGCACTTCAGATGAAAGCAAAAGTTCTGCTAAAGGTGAATGGTATTATTCTTAAGCAACTTCTTGTTGACTGACTTAGTGCTGGCGCACTCTTATCTGCAAGATGCACGAACAACACGGCGTTTTTTATTTTGAAACTACCAGGTTTTCCACCTTTCTTCAAACAGCTGGCTTTTCCTAATTCACCTATTCGCTTCTCACCAACACTGCATTGGCCACTGTCATCACTCTCACAGATTAAAGACTTCTCAGCCATTCCAGAAAGAGATTTTCATTCTGCAGCGGAGTGTACGCTGATATGAAACTTCCTGGCAGATTAAAACTGTGCCAGACCGAGACTCGAACTCGAGTCCTTTGCCTTTCGTGGACAAGTGCTCTACCAACTGAGCTACCCAAGCACGACTCACGCCCCGTCCTCACAGCTTTACTTCCGCAAATACCTCGTCCCCTACTTCCCAAACTTCACAGAAGCCCACCTGCCCGCGAAAGGCAAAGGTCCCGAGTTCGAGTCTCGGTCCGGCACACAGTTTTAATCTGTCAGGAAGTTTCTCAGCCATTGTTTATTGGAAACTATTTTATATAAAAACCCTCTCAATTACGGCAAATACGTGCTCACGAAATAAACTGAGAATCTCTCCACTATTTAAACGTAAGCTCACATAAGAGAAATGGACAGGAGGTGCTGTGGAAGGTACAGTCCATTACTCTGTGTGTAAACTGAAGAGCGAGTGGTTCTCATGGTGAAGGAACTGACCTTCCCCACAAGAAAGCCACAGCAGCCGCTCAGGATGACTAAAAATCAATTTCCCTGCTAGTAGTGCAAGGCAGTGTACGGATATTCAGGTAGCTAGTAGTGCAAGGCAATGCACGGATATTCAGGTAGAATATCTTGATATGTGCAGTTCTATTAGTGACTAATCTGTACTAGTTAATGCATTTTGTGGAAAATGAACACTGTGCAGTGTGTCTGGGCACTGTGTCACCAGCGTTTTACAAAACGTGCTGCGTAAGGATAGGTGCTATTTTGTAACACGGCGTGCAGTTGTTTCCTGCGACGTAGAGATGTCGAGAGAGTGGGCGTTAACATGCTCACTCTTCGTTTCTCAGACGCACGAATGAGACAAGTAAGTGACGTCATTTCAGTGAGCTGCCTTCCCTCACACGTCTACTCTCCATCTCCACTCCCTCCCACGGCTACTAGTCACATATCCAGAGAATACAATTTATCCCTTGATACGGCCGTACTGCATTTAGATATCGCACAGTCACTTAATATTTAGTGTTTGCCCACCACACTTAACAAAAAATATTTATTTTACACCTTTGAAACCGTATTTTAAATAATTTGCGGGTTTTCCATTCCGTGCAACGCAGAAACTATTACTTATTAATAAAAAAAATGAATAGGACCTTTCTTGTAGGAAATTTGGTACTGAGAAGTATTCTCGGTGTAAGACGCGGTTTTCGAGTTATTCAAGAAAAACGTAAAAACGCGACGTTAAACGCACCCCCCCCCCCTCCCGCCGCAACACCCACACTCACAACCGACAGAAGGGGATTTTTAGTGTATTTTAGATGAAATTCTCTCCTACCACTGTGCAAAAATTTCTCGATAGGAATTTTTTCTCATAACAATCCTTTTTTGGTCTTCGTTGACTGGGTTATTACTGTGGGCTCTGCTTCTGAAACGAGGTGAAATGATTCAGAGAGCTCCTCGTGTTTCAGAATGTGCCTTTCAGGTTTATGTGCGTCGATTATATATTTTTGAGTCATATCACTGCCATTTTGCAAAAATTATAAGACTACGATCCATTGGCAGAACACTTAGAAGGTGCAACAGGTCTACTAAAGAGACTGCTTAAACCACGCTTGTCCGCCCTATTCTGGAGTACTGCTGTGCGGTGTGGGATCCGCATCAGGTGAAACTGACGGATGACATCGAAAAAGAAGAAAGAAGGGTAGCTCGTTTTGTATTATCACGAAATAGGGCAGATAGTGTGACAGACATGACACGTGAATTAGAGTGGCAATCATTAAAACAAAGGCGTTTTTCGTTACGACGGGTTCTTCATACGAAATTTCAATCACCAGCTTTCTCCTCCGATTGCGAAAACATTCTGTTGGCATCTACTTATAGGGAGAGAAATGATCATCACGACAAAATAAGAGAAATTAGGGCTCACATAGAAAAATGTAAGTGCTCGTTTTTCCCGCGTACTGTTAGAGAGTGGAACGGTAGAGAGACAGCTTAAAGGTGGTTCATTGAACCCTCTGCCAGGTACTTTATTGTGAATAGCGGAGTAATCACGTAGACGTAGATATGATTTACATGGCAGCACGTTGCGAGTTTATGGACTTTGAATGGTGCTCATAGTTGGTCTGAGCCGCCGTATCATAGTGCACTGGTGTGCAGAACTTAAGGACAAGATAACATTCGCATGATGTGTCACTGTCGAGAAACATATATCGATGAAATTTGGACGGTAGAACGAAAGGGAACGGAAACAAATATGAAGTGAGACGAAGAGGAAAGATTCTTTCATTCAAGGACAGAAAATACACGGAAGTCGCCGCGATTCATGCTGATCCCCTGGACGTTAAAAAGGTGGAGCATGGCTCTTAATTGGATGCGCGATCACCACAGACAGCAATATATGCTGTACAAGGTGCTGGCATGCTCTCCACAACGTGGTAAGGAGTTCTTATTTTGGGCGTAGCGTTCCTGCACCAGCGCTCTTGACACTGGCTGAATGGTTCGTTGGTGCATGTGGACGTCCTGCAGTATGGCTCCACAATACGTCAAACATGAGCTGGATAGGATTTTAGGGAACGGGAAAGGCAGTAAATTTTCTGAATACCCTATCATTCGACGAGTTCCTCCATCTTCGGTGTTCGATGCGCGGGCGAATTTTCATCCATAATACACAATAGCTCCGCGACCACTAAAACGACCGTCCTCCACAATGCTGAACGTACTCTGATATAGTGACAGATGGGAACACGTAATCCGCCTGTCTAAAGCGATCATCTTGATGGCCCAGGTGTTTCTGGAGTATCATAATTTTTTATTATATTATTATTTCGTCATTAGTCTTCTGACTGGTTTGACGCGGCCCTTCACGAATTTCTCTCCTATATCACCCTTTTCATGTTATATCTGTCTTCCTCTACACTTTTACCCTGTAGTACCTTGGAAGTTATTCCGTGATGTCTTAACAATCCTTTTTCCACGGATTCTTCTCCTCTCCGATTCTGAGCGTAATCTCCTCGTTGCATGCCTTATCCGTCCATCTAATTTTCAACATTCTTCTGTAGTACCACATCCCAAATCCTTCTACTCTCTTCTATTCCAGTTTTCTC
Organism: Schistocerca piceifrons; assembly: GCF_021461385.2. Classification (NCBI taxonomy): domain Eukaryota; kingdom Metazoa; phylum Arthropoda; class Insecta; order Orthoptera; family Acrididae; genus Schistocerca; species Schistocerca piceifrons. The sequence goes on along the minus strand of NC_060139.1, from coordinate 1,018,218,968 downwards.
ACATGGATGTACTGACCTCCACATCTTTGAACATGACATGCTGACTGGTCAACATTATTGTAACACTGTATTTCTTCCTCATGTGCGAATTTTCAGGAGGTGCATCCGGCCTTGATTTCAGTTATGTGGATGACAATGCGCGACAGCATCGAAATGCGAATGTGCAGATGCTCTTGGAACGAGAGGATATTTGGCGAACAGACTAGCGTAACAATTCTCAGACTTAAATGCCATCGATTACGAGTTAGATCCGTTGGGCAGATCTACTGAAAGACGTCCACATGCACCAATGACCATCCAGCTATTGTCAAACTTGCTTGTGGAGGGATGGAAGGCCCTACCACAACATTACTTTTCGTCCAATATTGGAGCACGTTGCAGAGCCTGCATTGCCGACCATGGAATTCACAAACCCTATTAGGAACCATGTCTGCCTCCTTGAATTGTCCACGGGACTATTAGAAATAGCTGTCTTCCAATAAGTGTATCACATCTGTTTGTCACATACCGTGTTTCTGTCATTTAACTTCCGTAGTATATTGTAGAGTTCTTTCTTTGTATGGTCCAAGTCTGGTCGAGCTACGTTACTTGATGCGACAAATCACGGGAATGTTACTTTCACGCTTAAGTTTTGCGCGGAAGTTTATAATCGTTTCAGAAGCGAACTTTGTCTTGTTAAAGGCTAGGCATAGGCTTCAGCACCAACAATCGACTCTTGTCCCTTTGCCATATCGTGTAATTTGCCCATTCAGTCTATTTTAATTTGAAGACAAATTGTTTACGACTCCATTCCTCTAAATTACTAGCAAGTGTTGAACTAATGACGTTACACCGTTGGAGCTGTGTTTTCGAACTGTGGCAGGTAGTTTTAAAAAATTATAAACACCGACTGTTGGTGAGTGTGCGTTACAGCGAGAGCCGCTACGAGATCGCCAGGCGCCTGGAAGAAGGTAATCATGTATCCATGCATCACAGACGCGAGGGACTGCACTCGGCAAGGTAATAAATCACTCGAGGAGGCTAGTGTGGGGGGTGGGGGGTGGGAGGGGGGCAGCCAGGTCATATTTCAGCAGGCCGTCACTGTCAGTAACTGGCAGCAACAGGCTACTGGCCTCCTGATGGCTGTTCGATCCTGCTGTGATCCGGAGAAGACGACCGGCGTAGCAGGGACCTGAGATTCCTTTGTGTGGAACCCTGATTCAGGCTGAAGGTATTCTATAAAAGGCGCCCACATTAATATCAATAATCTTGTCTCGCAAACTCTTTTAAACCATTAAGCACAAAATTCATTCAAAATACAGGGTGTATCAAAAACAATCATCCGATTTGGTACGACTACATTTCCGAAACTAATAAACATATATTATGAATTTTATTTTTGATGAGTGCCAAAATTAATATCAATAATTTTGACTCACCAAAGCACAAAATTCATTCAAAGTACAGGGTGCTTCAAAAAGAATAATCGATTTTACACTTCTCTATTTCCGAAACTAATAAAGATATGAATTTTATTTTTGATGAAGGGGAAACTCAAAAAGTTTTTTTCATATTCATAACTGTTCAATATGCCCTCCTTGAGACGCACGGAATATGTCAATCCGGTATTCAGATTGTTCCCTCACTGCAGTGAGCATGTCTTGAGTTACAGCTTCCACAGCTGCTGTTATCCGATGTCTCAGTTCATTCATTAATTGTTATTGGTAAAGGAGGCACGTCAACAGAGTCTTTTATAAACCCCACAAGCAATAATCACATACAGTTAGGTCCGGTGATCTTGGAAGCCAGTAATATACGGCTCTATCATTTGGTCCAGTGCGAACGATCCATCGCTCAGTAATCCTTTGATTTAAAAATTCACGCACTTCCAGATGCCAGTGTGGCGGTGACCCATCCTGTTGGTAAATGGAGTCGTTCGAATCAGTCTCGAACTGTGGGAATGGAAAGTTCTCAAGCCTGTCGAGATATGTGATTCCCGTAAGAGTGTTCTCAGCAAAGGAAAATGGACCATACACCCTTTCCTGTGAAACTGCACAAAGCACATTAAATTTTGGAGAGTCCCTCACGTGTGGTTTTTCCATACCCCATATTCTCACATTATGACTTTTCACCTTTCCATTTAAATGGAATGTTGCCTCGTCACTAAACACTAAGTGCGGAAGAAAACTGTTTTCCTCCATCCAGCGAAGAACGAAACTCAACACGTTGTTGTCACCTTCACGAAGAGGTATCAGCAGCTGAAAGCCATTTTATTCCGAGTAATACGATCTTGGTCTTCCAACACATTGTTCCCTCTTTATTCTTGTGCGTATTATACATTACCTGTCTTTCCCTATAGCTTGCCCTATTTTTCACAGAATTTCGAACATCCTGCACCATTTTATATTGCCGAAGGCTTTATGTAGGTCGACAAATTCTACGAACATGTATAAGTTTTTCTTCAGTCTGTTTACCATTATCAATCGCAGTATGTCTCCAGAGTAGTTTTCGATGGAATGCTTCAATTAAATCTTCTCAACTTAAAAGCAGCGTCACTTCGAGAAAAGCACTCTAATTGACGATAGCTGTCTCTATCATCGTCATTAGGGGTTTGAATCACTGACTGCCGGAGCTGGAATGATGATCTGCTTATACAGTGGCAGCGTCTGTAGCCTACCAGAGACGTTCGAAGTAGCTCATGCGCAGAAGGGGTCGCAACCACGTCTGAAAGCCACTACTAAGGCATTCCTACAAGCTTCAAGCTTCAGTCTTTGCTTTCGCCCGATGTCCTAAGCCAGCAGCCTGACTAAAGATCACCCTCGGTCCCTGTCAAAATTGTAGCTGTTTATTTTAATTGCGGATGCTTCTTTTATAGCAGAATCTCAGTACGATGGCGTTTCAGCCGAAACTTCTTGTCGCATTTCCAAAACTCTCATATTTTCAAATTGTGTTTCATGCCCGTATCGTAGTCATTGTTTACTCACTGCCGTCTTCTCAAGTTTCGTTTGTTTAATATGTCATGTCTGATCTACACCGCGCTTAGTAACAGTGAGAATAGTTTGTCATATGTAAATGCTACCACAGTCACAATTGAGCCTATACACTGCAGAAACTCGAAGAACCATGTTTTTAATGGGACGTAATTTTTCACGTATCGTGGAGGCGGGTTTCAGGGTACTACACAGGGCAAAGGCTATTTCCGCGATGGCCAGGTAGAGTACGAATTTCAGCATTAGAAGCACGTGTTCAGGGAAAATGGTTACAGAATGGGAGAAACTGTAAAACATTTCAGGTGTCACCGACGAAAGACGCTTTGAAGCAGCTGAAGAGGCTAATATTCCACCACCCCAACGTTATGGAGACTATTCACAGAGTGAGTATATGGAGACTGTCTTGTAGTATAGCACACAAACGTCATATGGACGTTGCAGGAAGAAAGCATCCGCCTGGCGGTTAAATCGGCGTTTCGTATCTTAACGTTGAACTCTGTATATGCCGCTGCACAATTACAGAAACTACATCTGCTTCCGGAATTTGAAAAGTATAATTATTGCACGCCTTTTTTTTTTTTTGAGTAATCAGTCTTCTGACTGGTTTGGTGTCGTCCGCAACGAATTCCTCTCCTGTGCTAACCTCTTCATCCAAAGGTAGTACTTGCAACATACATCCTTAATTATTTGCTGGGGGTATTCCAATCTCTTTCTTCCTCTACCGTTTTTGGCCACTACAGTTCCCTCTAGTACCATATAAGTCATTCCCTGACGTCTTAAAAGATGTCCTATCATCCTATATCGTCTCTTGGTCACTGTTTTCCACATATTCCTTTCCTGTCCAATTTTGCTCAGAACCTCCTCATTCTTTACCTTATCAGTTCAGCCAGTTTTCAACATTCGTCTGTAGGAACACTGTAACGTTTCTGTCGAATAATGGGTGCCTACTGTTTCGTAGTCCTGTGCAACAGGTTCTCAGCCTGTTGTTAGAGAGGGAGAGAGTAGACAGCTTCAGATGACGTGGAAATGACAGCGTGGCGTCTTGCTGACATGGTTTGGCATCAGCTGTTTAAGAGAACGGCGTTGGAGGAGCTAGGCCGCAATGTAAGAGGGTCGTTCAATGAATGTGGCAAAAAAAACTTTTCTCGTCCAATTTCGGTTGAAAAAGATGCGGTATTTGGTCTGTGGCATCATGGAACATTCCCGCTTCAGCCCTACAGTTTCAGAAGTTCGACTACGTGGCGGCACAATACATAACTTTCAAAATAGTGCCAATAACAGTGGTGGATTCTACACAGAGAGCTGTCATTGAGTTTCTTCTGGCGGTAAATCAAAGCGTCACAGATATTCGTAGAAGCTTGAAAAATATCTACTTACACCAAGCAGTGAACAAAAGCACGGTGAGTCGTTGTATGAGGCGTCTGTTATCATCGTAACAAGATCTCACAAACCTGTCTGCTCTTCCGCGTGATTCCGGCCGCACACAGCTGTGACTCCAGCAAAGTGTTCGTCGCTACGAAAACACAAAGGACCTTCTCCTTTTCCATGACAACGGCGAGGCATCACAGACTTCTGTACACCTTGTATGAGCTCACAAAACTTCACTGGACTGTTTTTCCTCGTCCACTGTACACCACGGATCTCGCACCTTCCGACTTCCATCTGCTTGGCCTAATGAAGGATGGACTCCGCGGCAAGCACTGCGTGGGTGGTAGGGAGGTTACTGATGCAGCAAGACGTAGGGTGCGACGTCGACCAGTAGATCAGTAACGTGCGGCCATACAGGCTCTTCCAGTAATGTGGCGTACGTCTGTCGCTTTGCATGGAGATTATGTTAAATAAAATAAAGTATTTTGTAGACAGGAGGGTGAGGAATAATACCGCGTATTGAAATCCTGAAAAACCCAACCTGCATTAAGAAAAAAAAAGTGACATTACATAGGGAACGCCCCTGGTGTATAGTAAGATAAAACTTCTGTGAAGTTGACTGGTCGAGATTCAAGGCAGCAGAACCCTATTCTGCTTGGCAGAGAACTGGAAACGCAGTTACGGGAAGGGGCCACCAGGAGCAATCATGTGTCGGTCGTTGCTCCCACACGTTAAATTAATTATGTAAGTTCCCATTAAATATAGAATCATCATTGGCCTCCTTAATCAATATATAGAAAATGGTTTCCACTGATTACAATATAGTATATTTCTCATACCGCATACTCGCAGTCCGTCAGTGTGAGATCGGGCATGTGCATCAAGAAATGCATTCTGATTAAACTGCCTACAGCTGTAGACTGAATATAATTGTGTAATGGAGTTTAAAGGGCAGTGTATGCGACGATACCACTGGATAAATGTAGTTAAATGACACCCCTTTTTAAACCGCGGACACTCTTTTCTGACGAGTAAAGTATTTACAAAACAAATATTTTTTACTGACTAATATCTTCATAACTAACCGAATTCAACGTCAACATTTGCTCTAGCACAAACAGAGACTGATACCTCTCTTACAAACGTGACTGTTCCGTGTTAAATAGTGACAGTGTACATGGTCGTATGATTTTGAGAAGACGTGTATGCAAAGTACTGTAGTGTGGGATTAAAAAACTGACATCAAGAGCAGAAGAGAGGAAAATACTGGACGGCGTTCCACTTCGCAGAACGACCAGCGGCGGGCAGCGGCCGGCGGCGGTGCACAGGGGCAGAAGCGGCAACCAGTGGAACACCACACGAACACTAGCGAGCGCATAGCGAGTGGCACGCACCAATGGCTGGTCTTCTCAGCGGGCTACGACGAAAACTAAAGTCATCCTTTGCAACGCACCGCAGCCCGCAGCCCGCAGCCCACAGCCCAGCAGACGAAAGGCACTACTCCACAAGAGAAAACAGTAAGGTCATGAGCTTTCGCATAAAAAGCGTAGCCGAGTAGCGCAGCAAAACGACAGCAGCGCAGATACGAACATCATGCAGTGAAATAGTGGAGAAACGATCGCAGACCGCAGGTAGAAATGAAATTTAATTGTAAATTTTCAAGAAAAGATTAGATTTTAAGTTGAACTTGGGAGTAAAATCAGTGGGAAAGAAAAAGTTGTGGTCCTGCAGATAAGGAAGTCCCGAGAAATACAGAATTTTGTTTGAGCTACTGGAAGAATAGTAAGAAATAAATACATTAGAAAATCATGACGATAGTCCTATAATAGAAAGTGTTTCCCAAATTTCAAATCCAATTACGATAGAAATAACTGACGATACTTCATCAAAACAAAATACTTCAAAAGCACGAACAGTATGCGAAGTACCAGGTGTCACACGTCAGGTACGTGTTGCTCTAATACACTCAGATGAGTGATATAAACTAGTTTAACCCATTCAGAGTCACCGCACAGCATCACCAGATACTCCCCTCTATGACGATGAACACGATTTATCAAATGAAAGCACAGTGCATTTAAACGTAGCTACTGCTGATGATCTGATAGCGTACCTCAGGTAACTTCTGAAAAAACCCTTAAAGTAACCAATAATTCAGTTGAAGAGATTGAAAGTGACATAAATCAAAAAATAGATGAAACCAATACTAAAATTAACTAAATAAAAGACTACATCTGACTGGAAACCTTGACGTTATTTAAGGATTTGAAGAGACGCAAAAGGCAGTATTACAAACAATATTAAAACAAGAAGTAAAAAAAGCAAACAATGGAAGCTCTGCGACCTAGAATAAAAATGTTTAGAAAATCACTTTGCACAATTAGTAAGTTGATCTCGAAGACAATAAGGATAGCTGTGAAGCAGTTCAAAGGAAATTCAGAAACACCAGAAAGTAGACATTAAGGAGGTTAATGTTGATCTATGTTCAAAAGTAAATATATTTAAGAGCTGTTGTCACAATAGTGCAGTCACTGAGAACTTGAGAAAGTTCGTATACAAATCGAAGAAAGGCTGGAAGCAGAATTAGTGGCGCTATCACACTACACTAATCAGACGGAATCTGAAATCAAGCAGAGACGCGAGTCGTGGTATGAGCAGGAAAGATCAAAAGATAAAATTAAGAATTATGTCATGTGCGATGATCTGAACTTACAGGTGTATAGGATTCACAATGTCTCTACAAGGATTTGTATCCACCCAGTAGAATACAAACAACAATTTCAAGGGATCTTTGCAGAACAGGGTATGACAAGAAAAACGTAGCGTGGAATTGGAAACCAGTGACAAATTTATAAAAGCTTTTAGGAATAAATACTGGTCGAGAAGCGCTCAGAATTGCTTGAGAAGTGACCTCTATGAAGGTCGCTTTTTTAATAGAAGTGGGTGTAAAAGTTATAAAAAGTCTTTCCAAGTATATTTAGAGAAGAAAAAACATGACAATACGGTTGATGGCCGGTCGGTGTGGCCGAGCGGTTCTAGGCGCTACAGTCTGGAACCGCACGACCGCTACGGTCGCAGGTTCGAATCCTGCCTCGGGCATGAATGTGTGTTATGTCCTTAGATTTGTTAGGTTTAAGTAGTTCTAAGTTCTAGGAGTCTAATGACCTCAGAAGTTAAGTCCCACAGTGCTCAGAGCCATTTGAACCGTTTTTTACGGTTGATGAGTGTGATCAAAACATAGTCGTATTAGTGGGATGGGTTGAATATAATATTCACCTCATGAAAACACAAGTAGCAAACACTAATTCAGGTAATGATGAATAGAGATACAACGTTAACAGTGTGAAAGCCATACGATCAGCAGTCGACCGTAAGAAACCTCGGAGTACTAAGAGACATTTTGTATGTAGTTAGCGGTTAGAGGGACTCGAGCTGCAATAGCGCTGTTTCTTTATTTAGATTTACACACTACTGTTACTCTTCTACTCCCTGTAAGTCTACCAGCTATACTATTTAACTATTGAATGGAGGGTGAATAGTGATAACCGTATAGATACAGAAAGAAACACAGTAAAGACACCGTACAGCCCTATATCTTCTTCAGGTAGGTAAAACAAAATGCTAAAACATAAATGTGTGGAAAACACAAATAAGGATACATTTGAAACAGGAACAACACATGATGAGTGTAAAGGGTAATGAAAATATCACATAGTTGGATGGGTAATGAAAACATCCTATGTAGTTGCATGACAAAACACGAAACATTTTAGACAAATAACGCCAAATAAATTATTATTAAGCGGGACATACACAACAAGCTGCTTCAACACGCAAATAACACATGATGGGCATAATAATATAGCATGACCCAGCAGGTAAGGAAACGATCTTACGAAAAGAAAAAACTCGTTAAGTGCATAATTAACGAAGATAATATTTGATGGGAAGCCAGCTAAAGCAGACAAGCTCAAATGAAAATGTAGAGAAAAGTTAAATAAGAAAGTACATAAAGGATAAATTAGTGAGTGATCAAAATGTATGTAACCAATATTGGGCCACGTTACTTTTAAAAAAATTCTTGGGTGTGTAACCACGTAAGGTTCCTCCCCTCTGTAACAAATTCGTAGAGGAACCTTTTCCCACAAAAACTGAGTGATGTGCAGGCTGAGCGGTACATATCGGAACTTATCGGTAAACATACAAGGCAGGTACACAAAGATGATGGACGAAGAAATCATGTATCAGCGTCACAACAATGAGTAGATAAAGATATGAAAAGTAAAGGCAAGTACATAAGGAAAACATAGAACTTTATATGAGGTGTATTATATTTGCAAAAATATACGTAACAGGTACTGAAAGCTAAACAGCAAATACTGATGTATTCGAAAACGTTAATGTAAAAGGTTGCACACTGCATACCAGCAGGCAATGTTGGCAGTGCAGAAGGCCAACTCTACCAGATGGAGACAGAACACCTGCATTCCACACAAATACACATGTAAAAGGGTAACAAATCGTCTGTGTAGTGTGCGGCAATTACAAGTATAAAGAGAATAACATTGCAAGCAACGAAATGCAGGCAAGGAAACATCTTTTTAGCCTCGGTAAATCGTTTGTATCATTTGTGGGTTTAGTTTACCATTGTTTATCATTAATCTCTATAAAATTTCATGTTTCGTGTTGACGTAATCTGTGGACGACGGATGCCCGCCCAGCAGCAACCCCACTACAACTGGGGATAACATTTCAAAAGAAGATTCCTCAATAGATCGCCAACGACAGCATCTGGTCAACCGTGTGGTGATGTGACAAAGGATGGCAAAATTAGGAAAATCTGAATGAAATATTACAGTAAAGATCATAAAAATTTCAGTACTTATGCATGGTAAAATGCCCCACAGTTAAATGAATTAGTAGAGTCATTAATGCCTGCAGTTGATGCAGGGAGTAAATCTTTACAATACCAATAATCGAATTAAGCATAACAAAAGCAACTATTAGCAATACCTTAGGATATGATCACTGCATGTATGACTGAAAGAAAGACCCAGAAAAAAGAATTGCTACATTCTCCATAGACTGTCAAAATTTTGATCTTCTTTGAGAATTTCCTGTTTCGAAAGCAATTAAGTGAACAAATGTGTAACGTTTATGTCAAATGATCGGTATCTACTATTTTATAATTCTGTGCAATCTGTTGCCAGCTTATTACGTGTGAGAGAAACAAAGATAACATCGGATGACTTAGAGTTTACGGCGTGAGGCCTTTGGCTTGGTGTCGGCCACGTAAGAGATCACCATTGGCGGAGCTAGACCGCAATATATGTAGTCGGATAAAATTTCCGCTGCCTTGATTGGCCGGAACACAGAGCAGCAGATCCCTACGCTGGAGACGCAATCACGGGGGGGAGGAGGCTAACAAAAGTAAACATGTGTCGGTCATAGCACTGTATGTGACGACACCACTGGATAAACGAAATTATATGGCATCCCTTTTTAATTAGTGTACCCTCTTTGCTCTCTAATCCAGTATCAGAGAATGCCCGTTAAATTCACCGTCGCAGCTATACCTCCACATCCACATCCAGCGAATCGTCCACCAGCCCTTCCACTGCAGCGAAAGAGACCTCATCTGAAAGAAGCAGATTTGTGGATTTCAGGTCAACAACCGCGAGATGTGACGGGCCTGCATGTTTTCAACCACAACCTCGCCGTGAACTTTTGCTCAAGAACAAAAGAGACTGATTCCGGTCTTGCAAACGCAAGGGGAGTGTTGTAACACATACCAAACTTGCCGTCCGCAATAATTTTTTCCAGTATTGTCTACAGGTTACGCAATGGACGCTTGTCAACTGACGTAATGGAATAAAACTGAACAGTAAATTCGAAAGAAGAAACTAAAAAAGATAAACGCCAAATCAGAAAAGGTAGTGTAGTCCTTAATCCTAAGAATATTTCAATTCAGTAAAGTGTTTTGTCAGTTCCAAAAATAAGATACCGAACTTTCCCAATATACAAGGTTCAATGAATTTGACCAATGTAAACAACAGAACTCTGTGCTGGCGGTAGTGCCTGTGCCAGAGCATTCCAAACTTTTCCTCATGGCGACAATCTTCTAATATATACAGGTTCACTAAACGCTATTTTATTAATTTTGATAAAAGAGATTTTGTTGTAACAAATGATATTTTTAAGGAACTTTAATATTTATGTTTCATGTCGAAGTAATATGATTATTCATTAAACACTTTTACAGGGATACAAATGTTTTCAATATCATGAATTCAATAAGTCTTGTGGACTTGTCGAGCTTTACAAACCTGTCTTCAGTTAACTCGGTTGTTGAACAGATTTACACGCATTTCCCCATGTATCTCAAACTTCCACATTTCACTCTTTTTATGTTATTCAGAATAGAAAATGCACTTTCATACGAAAATGTTGTGGAAAACTGCAGCAAAACGAGGAGTGCTCTTTTACGTACGTAAGTGCTATCTTGCTGAACAGAAAACGAGAAGTCGTATACATCAGATTTTTGAAACTTAAGTTTTAAAGTGTGCTTGTTCTTCAGGTCTGCCACTTACCCTTCTTCAAGAAGCCGTGTTTCACAAGTACTGGAAAGCGCGAAAGGATCTCTCATCTAGCCATACTGGTTTACATATCTGGTGTTGGGCTCGTATCTATCCGAACTCTCATTCAATTGCACTAAATGGTTATGAATCACTTAAATTCAGTTGAAACATTTCAAAATTGCTTTGTCTTGTTTCTGTCAACCATACTTTATCTCTTAAGGTTGCAATTTTGTCTGTCGCTGTAATGAGATATGCATCCTTACCTTGTAGACTAGGATTTATCTAGCCGAGTATCTGAAATAAACCAGAAAGGAAAGCTAGGTTGGTACTCCAGAGGTCGTCTTTTAATACATCTAGAAACTCGGTTGTTTTTCTTCCTCAAGTAAGTACTCCATTTCGTCCTTAAATTTATACAAACGAATAAGTATTCTCCCTCTTGATAGCCCATGGACTCTTGAATGGAGGAGGAACATACAACGCTGTATTCCTGGATCGTTACATATTTGAGCCAAAAGTTTTGAGTAGAGAGGCCTTCTCTTAATGAAATTTACCATTTTAACAGTTTTGTCGAAAACTCGTTCCAAATTCGTTCCAACTGTTTTTGCTATGAGCTCTTATTTATGTTGAAATCAGCGCATAATAATTCAGCATTCGTTTCGTTGTTTCCCCAGTCTGATGAATCCTATTATGGAACCCGTCACTGAAGGAGCGTCATACAGAATATGCTTGTGCCGGCACCGTTCTTCCACGACATACACGTTGTCTTTTCTTTTGGTAGTTGGGGGAACTTCCCGGTCACAGCGAAACTGTTCTACTACGTTTCCTTCATCAGTGAAACAAAAGAAACGAGCTGAGGTAGGTCATCGGTAGATTGCTCCAATTAATTGTAAACATTACATTAGTTTAAAAAACTAGGGTTTCAATAGAATGTTCAATTTTTTTAGCATCATGAATAAATATTTCAACTCTGTTATCATCCGAGGGAAATTTTTTCACATCATGTTCATACTAATGGCCAAACATTGCTTTCGCTATAGCACAGCAAGCTGGAGTGATGGCTGCAACTACATGAGGTAACATATTTTTTGCAATAATTTCAGCTACAAAATAACTATTTTCTTGAGCTTTATGAACTGTAAACTGAATGACTTTGATGGAATTGATATAAGTGATGATACAAGTCACGAACGAATCAAAGTAACAGACTGAAGGAAAACTGTACAGCCTCCCAAGATCGCCGCTCGTGGAGCTTAACAGATGAAACAATATGAGCGCTAAAGTGCAGGAACAAGAGAGAGACTTCCAATGCCGCAACTGGAAGTTACATGCACGAACTCGCAATACCGATCACTCGTATAATATGTGATCTATGGCTGCAATGAACAAAGATGAAGAAGGTTTGTGTTATTTTATCATAAGTTTTTCATAAGGTTTGCATTCTGAAGTTACTAGCCTCAAGCCTCTTTGACACTTCTGCATGACACCCCGCGGTGTTAGGACAGCCGGTTTGGAAAGCTCTAGGTTATGCAGTAGCTTTTGAGTAAGCAGTCAGGAGCATTTCGCATGGTCTCAAGAATACGGTTTGCACAGTTATAAACGAAATAACGGTGAGATTGCTGAGGAACGTACACCTAGTATTAACGAAGTTTTAATGCACACTGTAAGCTATGAAAGGTTCCATGGGCAGTTCTGTGTACAGAGTTCACAACACTAGGCGCTGTCACCTCCATGGCCTCCGGGTTCAGGCTTCCTAGGCATCAGGACAAAAAGCGCTGGACCGTGCTGCGTGCATTCTGTGCTGCTTCGTATCAGCTGCCAAGCGCCAATCGCCCACCAAAGCCCTAGCTCCAAATTGCGCTGTTTCTCGAAAGGCTCCCTCACCGTTGCCCCGCTACTTGACGCCCATGGACTCTCTAGGGCTCCTTCGATGATCCACGTGTCCGCTTGCCGCAGGAAGGAAACGCCTCTAACCTTGGTCGCCATCTTCTAGCGGGGCGGAATTTGAACTGTGAAGAGCATCGTGGTATAGGCAAGTAGAATATAATAATTCCAATTTCAAATAAGCAGCTACTACAGGTGTAAATATTATGGCACTACCAGTTTGTATGTTGTATGTCTACCGCAGTCCACGTCACCCCTCGGCCGCTCCACACCGAACCCAGGGTTATTGTGCGGTTCGGCCCCCGGTGGACCCCCCAGGGAACGTCTCACACCAGACGAGTGTAACCCCTATGTTTGCGAGGTATAGTAATGGTGGTGTACGCGTACGTGGAGAACTTTTTTTGCTCAGCAATTGCCGACATAGATCAGCTGAGGCGGAATAAGGGGAACCAGCCCGCTTCGCCGAGGCAGATGGAAAACCATCTAAGAACCATCCACAGACTGGCTGGTTCACCAGACCTCGACACAAGTCCGCCGGGCGGATTCGTGCCGGGGACCAGGCGCTCCTTCCCACTTCGGAAAGCCGTGCGTTAGACCGCTTGGCAAACTGCGCGGGCCACTATCAGTTTACTAAGCAATTTTTGCAAAATATACACCAATTATTTACAGAAAACCGAAAGACAGGCAGAACACGATCTCAAGGAGGATCACTTTGGGTACCGTATGAATTTAGTAAAACGTGAGGCAATACTGAACTTTGTACTCATCTTCTAAAATAAGGCAGACATGCTTACACCATTTGTAAATTTAGAAGAAGCTTTTGACAATGTTGAGTGGAATACACACTTTGAATTGTTGGAGGCAGCACGGATAAACAAGTGAAAGGTTAGTTACAACTCTTAAGGAAAAATTTGGAAAGAGAGAAAGGAAGAAGAGCGAAGAGTACTAAGGAAAATGAGATTAATTTCCATTACACAATAAATAACACAAATCTAAAGCCTGTCAGTTCACGTAAATACTTAGGGATCGCAGTTTCAAATAAACTGTTTGTCTCGCATAGGTCTACTAAAGAGACTGCTTACACTACACTCGTCTCTCCATTTCTGGAGCACTACTGAGCTTTATCGGATCCTTACCAGATAGGATTGACGGAGAACATCCAAAAAGTTCAAACGACAGATCGTTTTGTATTATCGCAAAATAGGGGAGAGACTTCCAAGGGTGTCATACTCGAGTTGGAGGGGCAATCAGTAAGAAATGTTCTTCGTTGCGACGAGTTCTCCACCGAATGCCAAAATGTCTTGTTGGCGCCTTCCTACATAAATCAGAGCTCGCACGAAAAGATTGAGGCGTTCGTTTCTCCCGCGAGCTGTTCGACAGTGGAACGGTAGAGAAATAGCTTGGAGGTGGTTCGATGAACCCTCTGCCATGCAGTTAAATGTGATGTTTATAACCAGACCAAAGCGACGAATGAAAATTTCTACCAATGCCGGAATCCAAACTAGAATCTCCCGCTCACCATGCAGATGCGCTAACCCTTACGCCACACTGGCACAGTGCCTTCGCAGATCTGCATGGACTACCCTAGCACGTCTCCCTCCCCAATCTAAATTCCCATTTAAGCCTCAACCTTGGTATTCCCCCTCAAATCGAGCAGCATTGCAGACGCTCTCCAACTGTGCTGTTAAAGCACCTTAGTATCAAACGAATTTATTCCGGCTCTACTACATAGAAACTACTGCAGGTAGCGTAGTACCTCACACTGGACAGAAGGCATGACATGAATCAGTAGTGGATATTCGTTTGAACGTGCGAATTTCAGTCGTACTTCTCCAGAACGACTGTCCAACATCTAAATTACTACATAAAATATATGCAGTTCTCTGCATGTAGAAATGATGTATTATTAAATCTACTTCTACATCCACACTCTCCAAAACTACTGTGAAATGCATGGTAGTGTGTTCTTTCCACTGGACCACACATTTGACTTTCTTTTCGTTCCATTCGCGACTGTAGTGGGAGAAGAATGACTGCTTAAATCCTTCTGTAAGCTACATAATTAGTCTGACCCTCACAACTTCTACCTGTTCTAGTGTATTCCTAGTAGGTTCCTCACTTGAGACTACTTGTGGAACTACGTTAGTAGCCTTTCGGAAAAGGCTTCACATGACTGACAGTTAAGGTTTCTCAGCAGTTCCGTGATGCTCTTACCCGAGTCAAACATGTCACCATTCGTACTCTCCTTCTTTGTATATGTTCATTTTCACCTGTTAGTCCTATTTGGTAAAGGTCCTAGACACTTGAGAAATATTGTAGGATTGATCGATATTTGTGCTGCCTTTCTACGGCTAGCCTAAATATCGCTTGTTAGTCTGTCATTCTTCCTTTACGTTCCCAATGAGGTTACATCTGAAAAATTCACTTTGCTTCTTACGTTGATGTAACGTTAGATATCACAATAAATGAAGAGATGTGCTCCCTGCAAACGAATAATTGCAACTCAAGAGTTTGTCAGGTCCCATCAAGAACTTGAAGTAATTTTAAAATATTCCGTTACTTGCGCATCCCACGTCCCACTACGAGGGCGTGCTGGAAAGTAACGGCTCCGAAATATTTATGCCAAACCTCTTAAAACTTATTAAATAAAGCAAACGTATTAATATTCTACACTTCTATTCTGCGTGTCTACATATTCGTTTCGCAACATAGTCATCCTAGCGACGAACACGTTTCTCCAAACAAGAGATCAATTTGGAAGTACCGTCACTTTAGACTGTTTGACTTTGTTGATGGAGCCATAACCTCACCTATGCTTGCACAGGTTCATGACTATCAAAGGGGACCCCTCGAAGGTGTTATTTACGTTTTTGGAATGATAACAGTAGGATGGGGCTAGGTCTGGACTGTATGGTAGATAGTTGATGACAATGAACGCAAGGCGTCGGATTGTTGCAAATGTCGGAGTGTTCGTATGTGGTCTGGCATTCTCATGCTGAACGTGAGGGCGTTCCATGTGTGGATGAACTCTTGGAAGTCGAAATTCGACTACAGCGCACAGTTTCTCACGCACCGAAATAGTTACACACCTCCATGTTACTCGCTGCAATTTGGAGCCCTCTAGCGGCAGAGTACTGCAGATATGCAGACATGAAGAATAAAGATGTTAATGACGTTTGTTTTATTTAAAAAGACTTAAGTGTTTTCACAAAAACAATTCTGGGTCATTACTTTTCAGCATAATGTAATAGCGAATCATTTCGATAATTTAAGCTTTCTTTCTGTAGCGTACAGGTGCTCTTCCTACTTTTACACTTTTGGAACGGCCTCATTAGATGAACGTAAGCGCCTTCATGTGATTGATAAGTCGTGTGTTCTCGTCCGTTCAATTGCGATGTTGATTTCACGTTCTAAACAATTTTCGACGAGTCGCTCATCAAAATACAGCATTGGGAAGTGGAGTCAACAAAATGTCTGAATAAGTGAACACGTACTGTTAGCTTTAACAACCGCTACAAAAATTTTTTGTGTATCTTTAATAGTGCAGCAGTAATAACTTCATCTTGCTGAATTTTTTCGACAGGAAACGCGAAGTCTAAACGCTTTTAGTGTAAAGAACATGTTAGAGGTAAAACCGCGAACTAAAAAGAAAATTTATGGCTATGATCGTTTCTTTTCTCAGTAACTAAACTTTGATTTCACACAAAATGACGGAAATATAGTTCATGGGAATGTTTTGCACTTTGCGATTAGTATAGTATGAAAAATAATCCTTAACTAGTGTATTTATCTTTAAAACAATGTTACGTATTTCAACAGAGCCTACCAACGGCCGGTATTACACGCTTTTTGCATAAGACATAACAGAAAACTTCGGCTCCAACATCTGCGAAATAAGCTAATTACTCTTTCCCCCATTAGGCGAGGGCTAATCTCTGTTGTTTTAAACTCTATTAATCCCTTAATCCTCTTTCATTTCGTAAGACCCCTAACATTTCTGCTCTTCTCAGAGTTTCATAATCTGTCAGTTCAAATAACTTCTCCCAACAAAGACGAAATTAAAGCAATGGGAGTGTCGCGTCTCGTCCTTAATACCCTTTCTCGTCGAGGAAATCCAAACCTTGTCTGATATCGATGGATGAAAATAATTCATCCATCGTTTCTGCTGAGACCTAGACCATAGTCAGAAATGAGTCCTGACTGACAGCGGCTGTTTTGAAGAGTATTCAACGAATTTAATGAGATTATGAAAGTATGATGGGGATAAAAATGGTGTAACAGTAATAGCAACTTACGAATATTGTCACTGAAAACTCCAATGATCTGTCCATAGTAAATTTCTGGGCTAATGTTCTATAAAATGCATTGTACTCACTGAGAAATTATCGGTCAACCACTTTAAGTACATTCTTCGTACCAGATGAAAACTTAACTATCTGTAAATATTTGTGGGTGTGAGTTCGACATACGTCTGATAAAGATTGACAACTTTTATTACCAGACCAAGAATCTAGAAGGAGAAAGGTTATATTTGTTTCCATGATATGTAAGGACCTTTTAACGTCTTCCTTTCCCATTTCTCCAGACTTCGATGTTGAAAGGTCCCTGTTACGTGGGGCTGACTCAACAATAGTGTGTAATTAATTTTTCGTGTGAAATTAAGTAGCCATATTTATTGCAGTTCAAGTCTCACATATATTCGGCGTTCACTAGTAGAGGGAGAGAGAGAGAGAGACATAGACAGAGAGAGAGAGAGAGAGAGAGAGAGAGAAAGAGAGAGAGACAGAGAAGGAGAGAGAATCTGCTCATCGGAAAGAGTCATTCGTGGCTAGCACGTGATCGGATTTCGTGTAGCTCAAAGGCATCACGTTAGCAGTGTTCATCAAGACAAATGACGGTCGAGTTGAGCCACTGCCATCGTTACACAAAGAGGCCTTGGACTAGAATTGGCGTGAACATAATAAGGTGTTTCAATGACTGTGAAGACGAGCGTGTTTTTCTGTGAAAGCCGCCCGAAGTGGCCGAGCGGTTAAAGGCGCTGCAGTCTGGAACCGCACGACCGCTACGGTCGCAGGTTCGAATCCTGCCTCGGGCATGGATGTGTGTGATGTCCATAGGTTAGTTAGGTTTAAGTAGTTCTAAGGTCTAGGGGCCTTATGACCACAGCAGTTGAGTCCCATAGTGCTCAGAGCCATTTGAACCATTTTTTCTGTGAAATTTTGTGATCTTTTGTAATGATAGAGTGCCTAGATGCTGTAGTGCCCCTGGCTGCGAATCTGATTATTGTTATTATCTAATTATTACAATTGTCTTCTTTTCCTTCTCATGTAGGAAAGTGGAATGTGTGCACAAAAACATTTCCAAGGGAATATGTGGTAGTTACAGATGGCACTGGAGTTTGCATCCTACATTTTCCAGAAAATCAAATTATTCCGGAAATTAGTGCAACTCGACCTGGTGGTAGATAATTATTAATAGCTCATAAAATATTTTATGGGTACAATAAACAAAAATATTGGTACTGAAGGATGCCCTATTCTTTTTTAGACTCTATAGTAACAGTCCCTCGCAAAATGTGGGATTTGGAAAGTAATGCTGATCCGTGATTGTTGCCAATTTTCCCCACATGTTTTTGCTGGGCTGGTGTTTCTCAGTGCACACGTCCAGAAGTCGGAAGAGAAATTTAAGTGTTTATTTGCGTCATTTTATAGGTACCAATATTGATTTGAAATGTAGCTTACATCTACATCTACATTTATACTCCGCAAGCCACCCAACGGTGTGTGGTGGAGGGCACTTGACGTGCCACTGTCGTTACCTCCCTTTTCTGTTCCAGTCGCGTATGGTTCGCGGGAAGAACGACTGTCTGAAAGCCTCCGTGCGCGCTCGAATCTCTCTAATTTTACATTCGTGATCTCCTCGGGAGATATACGTAGGGGGAAGCAATATATTCGATACCTCATCCAGAAACGCACCCTCTCGAAACCTGGCGAGCAAGCTACACCGCGATGCAGAGCGCCTCTCTTGCAGAGTCTGCCACTTGAGTTTGCTAAACATCTCCGTAACGCTATCACGGTTACCAAATAATCCTGTGACGAAACGCGCAGCTCTTCTTTGGATCTTCTCTATCTTCTCTGTCAACCCGATCTGGTACGGATCCCACACTGATGAGCAGTACTGAAGTATAGGTCGAACGAGTGTTTTGTAAACCACCTCCTTTGTTGATGGACTACATTTTCTAAGGACTCTCCCAATGAATCTCAACCTGGTATCCGCCTTACCAACAATTAATTTTATATGATCGTTCCACTTCAGATCGTTCCGCACGCATACTCCCAGATATTTTACAGAAGTAACTGCTACCAGTGTTTATTCCGCTATCATATAACCCTATAATAAAAGGATCCTTCTTTCTATGTATTCGCAATACATTACATCTGTCTATGTTAAGGGTCAGTTGCCCTTTCCTGCACCAAGCGCCTATCCGCTGCAGATCTTCCTGCATTTCGCTACAATTTTCTAATGCTGTAACTTCTCTGCATACTACAGCATCATCCGCGAAAAGCCGCATGGAACTTCCGACACTATCTACTAGGTCATTTATATATATTGTGAAAAGCAATGGTCCCATAACACTCTCCCCTGTGGCACGCCAGAGGTTACTTTAACGTCTGTAGACGTCTCTCCATTGATAACAACATGCTGTGTTCTGTTTGCTAAAAACTCTTCAATCCAGCCACACAGCTGGTCTGATATTCGGTAGGCTCTTACTTCGTTTATCAGGCTACAGTGCGGAACTGTATCGAACGCCTTCCGGAAGTCAAGGAAAATAGCATCTACCTGGGAGCCTGTATCTAATATTTTCTGGGTCTCATGAACAAATAAAGCGAGTTGGGTCTCACACGATCGCTGTTTCCGGAATCCATGTTGATTCCGACAGAGTAGATTCTGGGTTTCCAAAAACGACATGATGCGCGGGCAAAAAACATGTTCTAAAATTCTGTAACAGATCGACGTCAGAGATATAGGTCTATAGTTTTGCGCATCTGCTCGACGACCCTTCTTGAAGACTGGGACTACCTGTGCTCTTTTCCAATCATTTGGAACCTTCCGTTCCTCTAGAGACTTGCGGTACACGGCTGTTAGAAGGGGGCAAGTTTTTTCGCGTACTTTGACTAGAATCAAATTGGTATCCCGTCAGGTCCAGTGGACTTTTTCCTCTGTTGAGTGATTCCAGTTGTTTTTCTATTCCTTGGACACTTATTTCGATGTCAGCCAGTTTTTCGTTTGTGCAAGGATTTAGAGAAGGAACTGCAGTGCGGCCTACCTCTGTGAAACAGCTTTGGAAAAAGGTATTTAGTATTTCAGCTTTACGCGTCTCATCCTCAGTTTCAATGCCATCATCATCATCCCGGAGTGTCTGGATATGCTGTTTCGAGCCACTTACTGATTTAACGTAAGACCAGAACTTCCTAGGATTTTCTGTCAAGTCGGTACATAGAATTTTACTTTCGAATTCACTGAACGCTTCACGCATAGCCCTCCTTACGCTAACTTTGACATCCTCTAGCTTCTGTTTGTCTGACAGGTTTTGACTGCGTTTACACTTGGAGTGAAGCTCTCTTTGCTTTCGCAGTAGTTTCCTAACTTTGTTGTTGAACCACGGTGGGTTTTTCCCGTCCCTCACAGTTTTACTCGGCACGTACCTGTCTAAAACGCGTTTTACGATTGCCTTGAACTTTTTCCATAAACACTCAACATTGTCAGTGTCAGAATAGAAATTTTCGTTTTGATCTGTTAGGTAGTCTGAAATCTGCCTTCTATTACTCTTGCTAAACAGCTAAACCGTCCTCCCTTTTTTTATATTCCTATTAACTTCCATATTCAGGGATGCTGCAACGACCTTATGATCACTGATTCCCTGTTCTGTACTTACAGAATCGAAAAGTTCGGGTCTGTTTTGTTATCAGTAGGTCCAAGATGTTATCTCCACGAGTCGGTTCTCTGTTTAATTGCTCGAGATAATTTTCGGATAGTGCACTCAGTATAATGTCACTCGATGCTCTGTACCTACCACCCATTCTAAACATCTGAGTGTCCCAGTCTATATCTGGTAAATTGAAATCTCCACCTAAGACTATAACATACTGAGAAAATTTATGTGAAATGTATTCCAAATTTTCTCTCAGTTGTTCTGCCACTGATGCTGCTGAGTCGGGAGGTCGGTAAAAGGAGACAACTATTAACCTAGATCGGTTGTTGAGTGTAACCTCCACCGATAATAATTCACAGGAACTATCCACTTCTACTTCCCTACAGGATAAACAACTACTAACAGCGACAAACACGTCACCATCGGTTGCATGCAATCTATCCTTTCTAAAGACCGTCCGTGCCTTTGAAAAAATTTCAGCAGAATTTATCTCTTGCTTCAGCCAGCTTTCTGTACCTATAACGATTTCAGCTTCGGTGCTTTCTATCAGCGCTTGAAGTTCCGGTACTTTACCAATGCAGCTTCGACAGTTTACAATTACAATACCGATTGCTGCTTGGCCCCCGCATGTCCTGACTTTGAGCCGCACCCTTTAAGGCTGCTGCCCTTTCTGTACTTGCCCGAGGCCATCTAACCTAAAAAACCGCCCAGTCCGCGCCACACAACCCCTGCTACCCGTGTAGCCACTTTCTGCGTGTAGTGGACTCCTGACCTATCCAGCGGACCCCGAAACCCCACCACCCTATGGCGCAAGTCGAGGAATCCGCAGCCCACACGGTCGCAGAACCGTCTCAGCCTCTGATTCAGACCCTCCACTCGGCTCTGTACCAAAGGTCCGCAGTCTGTCCTGTCGACGATGCTGCATATGGTGAGCTCTGATTTCATCCCGCTAGCGAGACTGGCAGTCTTCACCAAATCAGATAGCCGCCGGAAGCCAGAGAGGATTTCCTCCGATCCATAGCGACACACATAATTGGTGCCGACATGAGCGACCACCTACAGACGGGTGCACCCTGTACCCTTCATGGCATCCGGAAGGACCCTTTCCACATCTGGAATGACTCCCCCGGTATGCACACGGAGTTCACATTGGTTTTCTTCCCATTTCTTGCTGCCATATCCCTACTGATGGGATCATGTGGTTTGCATTTACGCTGTATTAGTTTAGGCCAGCTGCGAATCTATAAATGTCATGTGGCGCTAGAAATAAAAAAACCGCGTTTTTGATTTATTCGTCTCTTACCTGACACCCTATAATTTTTAACCACTATTTTGTAAGTTGTATACCATATTTCTTCACGTGAATTTTGCCATGTCTTTTTTATCTACACCACTGGCCATTAAAATTGTTACACCTCTAAGGTGACGTGCTACAGACATAAAATTTAACCGACAGGAAGAAGATGCTGTGATATGCAAATCATTAGCTTTTCAGAGCATTCATCTGGCGCCGGTGGCGACACCTACAACGTGCTGACATGAGGAAGGTTTACAACCGATTTCTCATACACAAACAGCAGTGGACCGGCGTTGCCTGGTGAAAAGTTGTTGTGATGCCTCGTGTAAGGAGGAGAAATGCGTACCATCACGTTTCCGACTTTGATAAAGGTCGGATTGTAGCCTATCGCGATTGCGGTTTATCATATCGCCACATTGTTGCTAGCGTTGGTCTAGATCCAATGACTGTTAGCAGAATATGGAATCATTGGGATCAGGAGGGTAATACGGAACGCCGTGCTGGATCCCAACGGCCTCGTATCACTAGCACTCGAGATGACAGGTATCTTAGACCACATGGCAGTAACGGATCGTGCAGCCACGTCTCGATCCCTGAGTCAACAGATGGGGACGTTTGCAAGACAACAACCATCTGCACGAACAGTTCGACGACGTTTCAGCAGCATGGACTACCAGCTCGGAGACCATGGCTGCGGTTATCCTTGACGCTGCATCAAAGACAGGAACGCCTGCGATGGTGTACTCAACGACGAACCTGGGTGCACGAATGGCAAAACGTCATTTTTTCGAATGAATCCGGTTTCTGTTTACAGCGTCATGATCGTCGCATCCGTGTTTGGCGACATCGCGGCGAACGCCCATTGGAAGCGTGTATTCGTCATCGCCATACTGCCGTGTCACCTGGCGTTGTGGTATGGTGTGCCATTGGTTACCCGTCTCGGTCACCTCTTGTTCGCATTGACGACACTTTGAACAGTGGACGTTACTTTTCATATGTGTTACGACCCGTGGCTCTACCCTTCATTCGATCCCTGCGAAACCCTACATTTCAGCAGAATAACGCACGACCGCATGTTGCAGGTCCTGTACGGGCCTTTCTGGATACAGAATATGATCGACTACTTCCCTGGCGAGGACATTCCTCAGATCTCTCACCAAATGGAAACGTCTGATCAATGGTGGCCGAGCAACTGGCTCGTCACAATACGCCAGCCACTACTCTTGATGAACTGTGGTATCGTGTTGAAGCTACATAGACAGCTGTACCTGTACTCGCCATTCAAGATATGTTTGACTCAATGCCAAAGCGTATCAAGGCCGTTATTACGGCCAGAGGTGGTTGTTCTGGGTACTGATTTCTCAGGATCTATGCACCCAAACTGCGTGAAAATATAATCACATGTCAGTTCTAGTATAATATATTTGTCCATTGAATAGCCGTTTATCATCTGCATTTCTTCTTGGTGTAGTGATTTTAATGACCAGTAGTGTATGTGTGAATATGTGTATATGCATTCAATATTAAATCATATAATTCCAAGAAAACTACTTACGAAGCAGTATGATGTAATATACTCCGATGAGCGAAAACGTTATAATCACCTGCTTAATAGCCTGTTTGCCCGTATTTTGAAAGAAATACGTCACTGACTCTGCTTATCAGGATCCGACAATTTGTTGGAGGGTTTGTGGAGGTATGTGGCATTAGATGTCAATTCATGGGTCATGCAATTCGTGTAGACAACGAGCCGCTCATTTGCGTACGTGCTCATGGTGCCAGATAGTCATCCAGATGGGTTCCACAGACTTTACATTAGACGTATTTGCTCGCCGAGACTTCAGCGTGAGTTCATTATAAGGCTCATCAAACCCCGTAGCACGTGGAGAATTTTTCTGCTGAAAGATAACGTCGCCGTCGGGGAAGACATCAAGCACGAAGAGATGCAGGCGGTACGCAGCTGTTCCGCTTGTCTTCAGTTACCACCACAGGTTCCATGGTAGCACAGGAGAGTGTCTCGCACTGCATAATGCTATTCCCACCACACTGGGTCCGTGGAGCGCTGTACGTTTCCAGCTGCCGTTCATCCCGATTATTGCGGTTGTTGAGACGACTATCGATCTATTGTAGCAAAAATGTGATTCACCGGTTCTAGGCGCTTCAGTCTGGAACCACGCGGCTGCTACGGTCGCAGGTTCTGCCTCGGGTATGGATTTGTATGTTCTTAGGTTGGTTAGGTCTAAGTAGTTCTAAATCTAAGGGACTGATGACCTCAGATGTTAAGTTCAATAGTGCTTAGAGCCATATGAACCACTTTTTGTGATTCACCCGAAGACCTGCACGTTTCCATTGACGGACGGTCGAATCCCGATGGGATCGTGCCCACTGTAATCGTAATTAAGTCAACATGTGAACATGTAGGAGTGGTTAGCTGCGGATCACCATGTTGAACAGTGTGCTCCAAAACACAGCATTGTGCTCTTTCGGCAGAGATGCCAAAGATCGCCATCTTTCCTACTTTACAGAGCAGACGAGCCTCATAATCCCGCGTTCTGTGAAGAGTCGTGGACGTCTAAACATTTAGCGCCTAATGGCAGTTTCACTGTCCTTCTGCCTCTTTCCATAGATGCTCACGACAGTAGCGGGATACATTCGACCAGCTTCGCCGTTTTTGAGACACTCGTTCACAGGCTCTGGCCGTTTCTTTGCTAGGGTAACCCCCGCCTGTGTCTGCTCCATTTACATACTTTTGTTACCACGTCACGTGCCCGTAATGGCACCAGACGGGGACGGCATCCAACACCGCGGTGCACAATGGTCATAATGTTTATGCTTATCCGTGTCACATGTATCGTCTGTATGGCGAACACAGCGTGGTTTTAAACATTGAAAATGTAAAATCATACGATTCGCGATTAACTTTACGTTTTATATGAGAAAATACAATCAGACGAGTAGAATCTAATTTACGTTTGTGTACGAATACGCCGCCTCTCTGCCGAGTCAAAGCGTGACGTCATCAAAGCCGTGTTTATGCCTTGAGTTCAAGAATGCATTGGCTGAGCACAAACAGAAGCCTCTTGCCAAGTCGTATATCTTAGGTACCAGTAAAGGGCTTGGTGGAAACAAGTGACATTCGTGGGGACGCTCGTATTGTAGCTACAAGCTGCGATCGACCTCACCTTCACTGCCGCAGTTAAGAGCACCTTGGGTGGTATGCCTCCGAGAGAGAGAGACAGAGAGAGAGATTTAACATCATATTCACTTCTGCCATTAAATACATCACGTCAGTTTCATTACTGCCAGCAGTTCCATAAATTAATTCTAGAAACTGATAATTAAAATCTTTTGAGTAAGGTTCGTGCTAAGCCGACGTGGCCCTCAGCCAGCAGTCTGTTTTAATATTACCTTGCTCGGTTATTTCATAAAGGTTTTGCCTTGCAGTGTTTCAGGTGCTTCCATGCGTGCAATGTTTCGTAAATTAACATGTAAAGCCGTTGGTAGGAGTGCCTAGCCATATTCCTTTGACTGAGTGCACATGCTGTTATTGTGGTCTCTTCTCTTCCGCGTATTTCGTAACTGTTTGGTACTTTGTTAAATTGAAATGTGTAATGTAATCGTAACTTCTTGGAGGAGAAGAAATCGTTGGTAAAGTAGAGAATTAGCGTACCACGTTGTGGCTCGAGAGCCCGTAGTCATTTCCCTGTTCAAGTACTGATTAATGAGATCACAATACTCGCGGCTATTAAGAGATAAGATCTCTCGTATTTTATAGGAAGTTATGATAATTTCAGTCAGCTTTGCGGAATTGATTGCACCAGAGTCCCAGGAGTAACATTATACCGTGTAATTTCTATTGCTAATTAGATTTTTTAATACACATTCTAACTGAAAAAAAGACTTTGTGAGTTTCGATTAGAGAGTTCCCTTTTTTCTGCGGCAAACAAAGGACGAGATGTCATGAACATCCTTGTCTTCAGTTTAAAGTATTTCGAGCATAAATTATGCTGCACGTGCATCGCGTATTTACGTTTTCGTCCTCCTGCGTTTTCTTAGCCAGCAGCACTGAATATTTGCGTGGCAGTTGTTCATCACGGGCTACCAGTGGCCACAGTTCAAGTTCTTACTTCATTAAAACAAGTTCTCCTTGAATAACAATTCCCAAATTGTTAGTACAAGTTAACCTGCATTACAAGATGCGAAACTTTTGGTACTGAGACACTGAGGATCCAGTTTGCCCATTGCACAATTAATGATTCTTCACGAAGTATAGCACATTATCGCTTTCTTTCACCTTTATGTTCCGATATGAAGGTCACCGTGATCGAAATCACAAGAAGTGCCTGTTTTCCGCTGCAATAAATTTAAGGTGCGCAGAACAACATTCAGGCTATAGAGTGGTGTGCAGTCTTGTATGAATAATTGTGAATTAACTCCGTTGCATGTAGATATTCAGCCAACCAGGTTGGCCAAGCGGTTCTAGGCGCTACAGTCTGGAACCGCGCTGCCGCTACGGTCGCAGGTTCGAATCCTGTGACGGGCATGGATGTGTGTGATGTCCTTAGGTTAATTAGGTTTAAGTAGTTCTAAGTTCTAGGGGACTGATGACCTCATGGGGTTAAGTCCCTTAGTGCTCAGAGCCATTTGAACCATTGTAGATATTCATTACAGTCAGATTAATATTCATTGTGAATTAGCTTTAGCTGCGTTTCTGCATTCATTAGCAGTCCATTGCTGTTGTATATTCAACAATTGCAACATGTGCTTGTACAGGATGGGCGTATAGGCAGGCGATGGGCGTTATGGAATGACTAGAATTATTTTTAGAGTAAGGCCATTTATTGTTGTCTGCCAAAACTAAGTCCACAGTGCCGCAGCACCGGGAGAAGCTGGAGATATTCACTGCTACAGAGCGCGCATCCGACTCGCTGGTGAGCAAGAATACCAGAGCGAGGGCCCGGCGACGGGCGGCCGGGTATTTACGACGCACCACGCGGCTTCCTCCGCCCTGATTGGTCAGGACCGAGCAAACCGTGCGGACGGCCTGGAACTTTCCAGAGCGTTGCCTGCTAAGCGACGCCCGGGGCGGCGTTACCTTGTAAGCACATGAGAGAGGCGCGTGAACAAGGTGCCCATCATCGGGGCTGACTTCCTGTTGCTAAACCGTGGGACGAAAGAATATACAGGCGGCTAACACTTCCGGCCGTGGCTTGGCCGCAATGGAAAAATGAAGTTACCGTTTGGAAGCACATATAATAAAGTAAAATCTCTTACTGTCTGGCTCATCCTTTACACCTCAACACACAAATGATTTCATGGATGTCACTTCGGTTCTAGGCGCTACAGTCTGGAACCGCGCTGCCGCTACGGTCGCAGGTTCGAATCCTGCCTCGGGCATGGATGTGTGTGATGTCCTTAGGTTAGTTAGGTTTAAGTAGTTCTAAGTTCTAGGGGACTGATGACCACAGCAGTTAAGTCCCATAGTGCTCAGAGCCATTTTTGAATCTCACTTAGTGTGTCTGTCAGATTTCATGGATTTACTAGAGATTCATCCGAAGATTACAGGTAATCAGAGCAGTCACTCAGATTTTTGGCCTGTCTTATCTACATCTACATCCGCAAGCCACCGTACGGTGGGTCGCGGAGGGTATCCTGCACAACTACTTGCCATTTCATTTCTGTTCCACTCGGAAACAGAGAATGGGAGAAAGACAATCTATATGCGTCCGCATGAGCCCTAATTTTGGCATCTTATCTTCGTGGTCCTTACCCGCAATGCGTGTTGGCGGGAGTAGAATCATTTGGCAGTCAGCTTCAAACGCTGGTTCTCTAAATTTTCTCAATAGTGTTTCTCGAAAAGTACGTCGCCTTTGCTCCAAGGATTCCCATTTGAGTTCCTGAAGCATCTCCGCAACACCAGTTTTTCGAAGTTAACAAATCTAGCAGTCCGCCTCTATATTGCTTCAATGTCTTCCTTCAGTTCCACTAGGTGCGGATGCCAAAGACTTGAGCAGTGCTCAAGAACAGGTCGCACCAGAGCTCTATATGCAGTCTCCTTTACAGGTGAACCACTCTTTCCTGAAATTCTCCAAATAAACCGAAGTCGGCCTCTCGCCTTTTCTGTCACAGTTCTCACATACTTCTTCCACCTCATACCGCTTTGCAGCGTTTAACATTTTAATGTTCGTATAATAAGTTGCCGCCTCTTTAATCTAAGAATAGATGATCAATGCAGCTAACCGCTATCTCTGTGTAATGTCTTGTCTGTATAGACGTATATCTGTTGTCTTTAAGATCCCTTCACCTTCACACACAAGTCTATACAGTAAAGTAAGGCCCTCCCAGTTCTTGGCTAATCCGTGATAAGACAGGCGAAAATTTAGACTAATGGAGGATTATTAGTACTATCTCCATTTTCATTCTCTCTCTCTCTTCCTATCCTTTGTCTATGTATAGTTCTTAATATAAGATTTCATTACGTGATATAGTGATAAAAGGAATCAGCCAAATAGAATCTTTAATGGAGTCCTTCGTCTTGGTAATCAGCAGCTGGCTTGCTGTAAGAGATCTTTACATATATTATTACTGTTAAACACTGCAGTCAGTCGGGAGAATCAACAGTTTGGACAATTTGTTCCATTTACGAAAGATTGCGAATTTCATATGTGTTCGATGACTTTTTGGACGATTTGACACAGACTCAGTGATTGCAGGCTCTCTCCGACACAGCTGAAACTTCCCCACTAATTACAGGGCCAACGTGATCAACAAATGATTCAGAAAAAACTCATTCCTTCATTCACTCCAGTACAAAAAAGTCACAAACCTCATTTATGGAGGAAATCGTGTATTAAATCCATCTCAATTTCATGTCCAGATCTGCGGTGATTCCACGCCTTAATTATTTTCCTGTTACAATCTCTTTCTCTACAAAACAAACCACTAGTGGCACAAATGTTAATTGGCTCGCATTAGCGAGAAGAAAAGCAGAATATGTATCTCTCAGAAACACGTCAATCCCTTAACAGATACTCCAGAAGCTGTCTTCGTTAACACTATAACAACCATGGAGAATGCATATATGCATCTCTGTTATTTCAAAGAATAAATGTACTAGAAAATACTCTGGCGTCGACGAGCTATCGCCGCATATACAGGGTGATTCAAAAAGAATACCACAACTTTAAAAATGTGTATTTAATGAAAGAAACATAATATAACCTTCTGTTATACATCATTACTAAGAGTATTTAAAAAGGTTTTTTTTTCACTCAAAAACAAGTTCAGAGATGTTCAATATGGCCTCCTCCAGACACTCGAGCAATATCAACCCGATACTCCAACTCGTTCCACACTCTCTGTAGCATATCAGGCGTAACAGTTTGGATAGCTGCTGTTATTTCTCGTTTCAAATCATCAATGGTGGCTGGGAGAGGTGGCCGAAACACCATATCCTTAACATACCCCCATAAGAAAAAATCGCAGGGGGTAAGATCAGGGCTTCTTGGAGGCCAGTGATGAAGTGCTCTGTCACGGGCTGCCTGGCGGCCGATCCATCGCCTCGGGTAGTTGACGTTCAGGTTTCATAACTAACCTTTTTCGTAGGACTCTCCATACAGTTGATTGTGGAATTTGCAGCTCTCTGCTAGCTCTGCGAGTCGATTTTCCTGGGCTGCGAACAAATGCTTGCTGGATGCGTGCTACATTTTCATCACTCGTTCTCAGCCGTCCAGAACTTTTCCCTTTGCACAAACACCCATTCTTTGTAAACTGTTTATACCAACGTTTAATACACCACCTATCAGGAGGTTTAATACCATACTTCGTTCGAAATGCACGCTGAACAACTGTCGTCGATTCACTTCTGCCGTACTCAATAACACAAAAAGCTTTCTGTAGAGCGGTCGCCATCTTAACATCAACTGACGCTGACGCCTAGTCAACAGCGCCTCAAGCGAACAAATGTACAACTAAATGAAACTTTATAGCTCCCTTAATTCGCCGACAGATAGTGCTTAGCTCTGCATTTTGTCGTTGGAGAGTTTTAAATTCCTAAAGTTGTGGTATTCTTTTTGAATGACCCTGTATTACGAGAAAATCAGATCAGATAACTTTTCCAAAGTGAATGAATGTGGATGGTTTGACTGAAAATGATTAATTGGTGCTTGGTAGAGGGTATTTGCTGTGGGGACATTACAAGCGTTACGCCCACATATTTAAGTGCGTTAACAGTGTCGAGCGGGACACTAGTAATACTTTCTCCGAACACGGCTGGTTTGATCTTCCCACTCATCCGCACATTTAAGGCTAGCTGCCATTCAACACACCGACTGGAAATTTGTCTAAGTCGTACTGTATTTTCCTACAGCCACTCAACTTCGACACCTTACCATACACCACGGCATTGTCAGCAAACAACCGCATATTACAGCCCACACTGTCCGTCAGATGGTTTGTGTGTTCAGAGAACAAATGCGGTCCTATCACACTTCCATGGGACACTCCTGACGAAACCCTTGTCTTTGATAATCACTCGCTGTCGAGCACAATATACTTTGTTCTATCGCTTAAAATGTCTTCGAGCCATTGACATATCTGTGAACTTCTCCATATGTTCGTACTTTCATTAACCTTCGTTATCAGCCTGCAGTGGGGTACCGTGTCAAATGCTTTCCGGAAATCTCAAAATTTGGAATCTGCCTGTTGCCCTTTACCCATAGTTCTCAGTACATCATGCGAGAAAGCGCAAACTGAGTTTCGCAGGAGTTATGCTTTCTAAAACCATGCTGATTTGTGGACATATGCTTCTAGTCTCAAGAAAGTTTTTTATGATCGAACTCAGAATGTGTTCAAAGATTATGCAGCAAACTGAAGTTAGGGAAGTTTGTCTATAATTCTGCGAGTCCGTTCTGTTACCATTCTTATATACTGGAGTCACTTGCACTTTTTTTCCAATTGTAGATCGTCTTTACGAGTGACGGACTATCAGATGACTAAAAACTGACCACATGATGCAATGATGCGCCATAGAAAACAAGATGTTTCAAAAACGGTAGACGTGTTTTAACGTCTGTAATATTTATTACATTTAGTTTAAAGTAATACGTAATAGAGCCAGTGAAATAGCAACTCAAACAGTTTTTTATGTATGTCTGCGTGCAAAGGGAAGAATATGGAACGACTGAGAGTGACTGAAGAACTAAGAGCGAGTGAGAGTGTTACACGTAGCACCAAGAAAAAAGTTCGGAAGGCTAGTCATGACTTAGCAATACCAGTAACGCGCGTGTGGAAACTTTTAAGCAGACCCTTACGACTACGTCATTATCGTTAGAAGCTTTGGAATGTGCAGACTACGGTTTAGGTGCCAGCATTTGTAAAGGAAATGTTGCTGCTTGACTATGAGAATTTTCTGGATGGTGTCGTCTATAGTGATGAGCGAACGTTTCACCTTAGTGGAAATGATAATATAGCTAACGTGCGCATCTGAGGGTCAGGAAATACCCACGAGATGGTACAGCTGAAAGTTTACGGGCCTTTCTTTTTCACTGAAGCAACGACAACTGGAGTTTCCTGACTTGATGCTCTAGAACTGTTGCTGTTTCTTCAACTGGAAGAAGCTTAACCACAGATTTTCATTTGGCAGCAAGATGTGCTCACTGGCATAACTCAGTACACAATTGTTTAAACGACGTTTTAAAACGTTCGCTGGACTGACCGCAAGGGGATGGATAACACAGCCTTTTTGCATGATCACGTTCGACCACCATTTGCAGCCGTCATGCTACTCTTTGGGAGTTCATAAGGGATCATATGCATGTGTCTCTGCCACCTGCCGATCTACCCGACTGAAGGAACAGTATTGCTGCACGAATTACCCGAGACACACTGTAAGGGTTTAGGAAGAACACGCCTATCGATTGGATGTGTGACGCGTCGTGCTCACATGGAACACTTGTACGAAAAACTGTTTACACTGCTTCATTTGCTGTATTGTTTACAACTATAAGTTGCGTATAATAAATGACACAAAGCCTTAAGACCGTATATTCATTTTGATACACCCTGTACTTCCAGCCCTCTCGTATGGTTCGGAACTGTGGTCCGTGGCCGTCAACATTCATCTGAACGACTGAAAACTTTATAAAGAGAAGGTATTTTGGTTTATAAGAAATGCTGCCCACTACAGTCTCAATACTTAGACTATACAACACTCGAGTAAGTCATTAGCCACCAAAACACTCAGATAAAGTCTGTAAAATTTTATGTGGAAACAAACTTTTCGACCCATAAGCTCATAAATTTATTAGGCCAAGGTACCCCAAATTCACTTCATAAAAGACTGAAGATGAACCTCACACGACACTTCAGTTATATACTGAGCCGTGAAACTGAATTTTGCGGAAAGTTTGTCTACCTTCTCACGCAGCCAGCCGTGGCAGTGGTGGTATGGTGCTCGTAGTTTGGCCAGAGGACACGATCGATAGCGTTTGAGCAGCAGCAGCGCCGCTCCTTGGCGAGTCAGTTTCACTAGGTGGTAACACCACCATCCGGATAGCAGTGCCACTGCCACTGTAGAAGCAGCGGACAAACCTGCAAGACTTCAGTGGGACCAAGGACCAGCCCAATGGTCAAGGTTGTCCTTATCGGTGGGTTGGGCCTGGATGAGTCACTCAGACACATGGAGGGATGCGGCAACAACTTCACCCACTGCTGGAAGCCGCGGTTGTTAGCGGTGTATGAGTCGTGGGGAGTCAGGCCTGGCATGGGGCATTGTCCAGACTTGTTTTGGGTGCAGCGTGGTGGGCACAAGTTGTCACCGTGCGCCACAGTAGTTAATTGCTATGCAGTATTAATGTTTCTTTCGCAAACGGTGACCCTCGCCCAGTATTTTGTCTCCTACTTTCAACTTCAGCTGACGAACTGTACCCTGCTGTCTTCTTTGCCTGCTCACTGCCTTTTTCTGAATTTGTTTTATTGCCATATTGACTAATCCTGTGTGTCTCTGTCTACCACTTGGTGGAAAATCTACTAAATCTCTCAATCTGGGTGTGGTTGATTCTTCAAGACTGCAGCCAGGTACATATCCGTAGCTTCATGTGGCATTTCAGTGATGACATTTTGAAACTCTTCCAAGAATACATTCCAGCTTCAATGATGTCTGTTAGAATAAATTTAACGTAATTTACCCAGTTCTTTAATTATTCTTGCAGCTGGGTTTGAGGCCAGACGTAATTTTGAGATAAATACTGGTCTAATCCTATTTCTTCTTAATACAGATTGCTGTGATTTCTATCAAAAGTGTGGTCCATTACCTGCAATTACCTTTTCAACATGACTCACGTCTCTGAGGAACAGTTCCACAAAAGCTGCTGCCTTTGATCATGTTATTGCTTGTTTCAAAGGATCAAACATTACATATCAGCTGAATTGTGGTGTATCAAGGAGCTGGGCAGCACCTGCAGTCATTGGTCTATGTAAGACATTATGTTTTACCATCATACATGAGAGAGTTCAGTATTCTGTCACGCTGAAGGTGTGTTCAACTACTGCACATAGTTATATACTGTTTTAATTTTTTGTTGCTGTTGTTGTCTGTAGACTGCGTAGCACTGGTAGCCCAGTTGTATGTAGCAGTAGTAAGCTGCTGATGGAGGTCTTTTTGCAGTACACATAGATCCTGTTCTGCTTTTATTAACTTTTTGTACTGTGTTTATATGATTGCTTGACTGTAATGTACTATGGATAATTGTGATTTCCGTTCTGTTGTCCTTGGCTGGGGCCTACTTGTGTGTCACAGAGTGAAACATGTTTCAGTTTTATGTATGTATAAATTACTTTGGAAGTTTTTTATTTATTTTATTGTTAAGTTATACCCAATTTTAGATAAGCATTAACTCTGGACAGAACATTGTTCATTTATTATTAACTATCTACACGCTATTGATCTTGTGAAGATACATTGTCAGTAAATGCATTTATACAGTAAGTCCAACAAAACAATCAGCCCAAACGCAACTCCTCCTAAAACCGGCGGTAAAACTCATCTACGGACTATAAAAAGAGCAACGCCATACACAGACCAGCATTTCTCTTTTGTTATCATCTGTATCGCAAACAAAAGTAAGATGGGCACAATGCACACTGCTGTAAAAGAACTTTATAGCTTCACTTTCTCTTATGAACAATTTAACTTTGCACCTCCAGATGACAGTCAGTTGGAACTCCGAAATGTCACGTTAATTTGAGGATTTTGCTTGCAAAACCAGACTAACAAGCCAAGAATCTAAAAACCTATTTATAACTGAACATTCTTACGATAGTACAAAATTGTTTGTTGTGTTCAGTATTATTTCTGGGTGCCCACCTCTGTTAGTCTTGTGCCAATTGAAATAACACTCCTCAGTACAGTGAAGGGGTCTTAGATTTACTACTGGAGGAAGCCGAGTTGGGATTACAACACACAGAAACGATTAGATCACTTTATTATAATTTGAAACAGAGAAATACTTATCTTTGTAACAATCCATGGCTACAGGTATGTCATTTGTATGTATCACTGTCACTTTACACTAACGTATATCTTGATACGGTGCATATAATAGTATCTTCCCTCAGAGTTGTAATGGACTATCCATACTGCCGCATGCTTCTATTACAACTCTCGCACTCCTGGTTTTAGCCAGAAGATGTTGTCTTCTTCGGCAGTGATTTCAGAGACAGACTGAGCTGCACTCCGCTCTGACGTAACTAATCATGATGACGTGGTGGCGTTCGAAATCCTTCAGGGCATGTTTACACCAGCTTCGCTCATTCGTCGCTGTGTATGGCAGCTACTATGCGTACTTGTGGTTCTGTCGGGAGGTACCAACTTTGCCACAGGACCTCGTCCATTGGGCGCCACCACATTTACCTTACCTGCCTTCGAAATTAAGTATGTATATCCACAGTCTAAATATCTGGAAGCAATTGTCGATTCCAAGACTTACAAGAATTTCAAGTAAGGGGTAAATGTTGGTGAAAACGTCTGAGGGGTGGGCTGCAACAACACGTGGAGTTAGGATATAAGAATACCATCTGATTTCCGTGTTGTGTGTGATTAATGATAATACATTGAATAAGTGTCAAGTTCCAATGAGACCAAACTGCTGAGGTCATCGGTCCCTACGCTTACACAATACTTAATCTGACTGAAAATAACTTGCGCTAAGGCACTGAATATGTGTGGCAGCGCTTGACGTTATATGAAAACTGTAAGAAAACAAAAACAAAACTTTACAAACTAAAGAAGAAGGAAGCATTTAATATTTAAAGAAGTGTGAAGGAAGATCGTGACATCCTCCGCACAGTTAGTACTGTGATTATGATAGTGTAACGTTTATCTGCCACATTAAGGGGTGCAGGGTGGCTCACGAGGAATGGTCAATATTCTGAGCTATGACAGGCAGAATCATTTGAAGCAACAGTCAAGTAAACATAGGCTGTAAAACGCATACCGTACCTTAAGAGCTATCAGCACTTCTTCATCTTAGATACTGTGAAACTCACCTCCTCTACTGCAAGCTCTTTGCTTTCTATATTTTGAGAAGTGGTAGTACGGGGGCATAACAAGAAAAAAAGTCCAGTAAACACGAGCTGTAAAGTGCATACCTTAGGAACTGTGAGTACTGTTGCATCTTTAGTAGTGCGAAACACATGTCTCCTACTGAACAAGTGCCCGTAGTGAGACATTGTAAAGGCCATATGTAATAAAGAATTTTGTTTTATTTTGGCCCATAGTGTCTCCTCCAAAAGCATGGAAAGCAAGGAGCTTGCAGTAGAAGGGATTTGTTTTACAGTATCCAAGATGAAGAAAAGCTTATAGCACGTAAAGTATGCTTTTAGAGCCCATGTTTACTAGACTTTTCTGTTTCGAATGCTCATTTCTGTTTTATCCCTGAATATTGGCCATTCCTCCTGGGACACCGTTTAAACATGTAAATTCCACACGAAAAAAGAAGAAAGATAACATACAACACAGAACATAGATAAGTTAACGATTGCACACACTTCGTGTATTTAGATCGTTTATATATGTAGATATAATCGATACCGAAGAACTGTTGTAATTTATTCAACGAGGGATAGTCACAAAGTTGTAAATATCATCTCGAAAGTATCACGCTGTGACCAAGAAATCTGGTGAGCCCGAATTTTACACTTGTATTTTTCTCCTTTTGTGCTTATTTACTGGTACTGAAGATTTATCCATCACATGCCGCCTGCATACACAGTTTCACTTCTTCAAGGCACCCGATGGTTTTATTCAGCCGAAGAAATAGGACCATATCTGCGAGTACTACGTCAAGATGGAAATTGATTTTAGTTTCCAGTAGCTTCTATTTCAAAATGTATTTCACTTGTAAATGTTTCCTGATAATCCTTCTCCTTAATCTGATTTCACTTATTGATTATTGGTCTGTAGCGCAGTAATAATGAAGCAGATAGACTACGAAATACGATACTAGCAAGATTTTCTCGATTGAAACGCTTTTCAATTTAAATACAATATTTGTTGCTAGGGACATGACAAAGTTGAACGTTGGAAAATATTTTCGTATTTGGATAAACCTCATTTTTCCAGAGTAATTTTTTTTAAATTCAGAATAAGTCTGCAGTATTTAAAACGTGAATGCCATCATTCACAAATTGAATAAGAAGATATATGAAACTCTTATTATAGGGCTGACTAGAGGAAAAAGTTTGAAAAGTATCCCAAGGTACTAGATTCTCCGCTGCCGCTACGACTTTATATTTCAGTGTGAATTTTCTTAGGGCGACGGATAATGTTTCGGTGAATGTAATCATTTTACTGCAGGAAGTTTCGGTTGAAACTATAGTACGTACGTGAGTAAATGCCCGTCTGTGCTTTACAAGCTAATGAAACACTCGAAGAACTCTTGATATCATGGGAAATTCGAAAACGTTTTTTTACACATGACAAGACTAGAATGGAGAAGACCGAAATAGCTGATATGTGTACGCCGATATCAACAGATTACAAATTAGAGTAATCTTTATGTCTGGAAAAGTAGAGCAAAAATAAAAACATTTATACTGTCATTTGAAATCTAAAAACTACCGATTTATTTTGAGCATACTTTTTTGTACGTTACACAACTATAGTTTTCCTGGACTTGTGCAATCATTTTCGGCACGTTAATTATACAGTAATTTCTCCTACTGTTCTAAACGTAACGATGGGAAGAGAGGTAATCCATTTGCAGTAACGCAATAGCAAAGCAATTTCATTTAGGATGCAGTAATCAAAACATAAAATCTAATATTCCTCTCTTGCATCTCTGTGTGTGTGTTTGTGTGTGTTTGTGTGTGTGTGTGTGTGTGTGTGTGTATGTTGAACGAGAAAACGAATGACAGAGTTGGCTGGATCTAGGATTACAGATACTGCAGCCAATAAGGAAAGCATTCGTAACTATTAGAAGTGTCCATACAACGTGTACAGAAACATGTGCAAAAAATTCTTGACATCAGAACATTTTAAAAAGTTCGTATCAATTTGGATCCCAAAATTCTTCGTGGAAGGTATGAAAGGCTTTAGTATTCGTGGCACAAGAATGATAAACATACCAAATAGATTTACATTTATAAAAATTGCTCGAAGTGACCACTTCTTGTTTCCATGAATCCTCCAAGGCTGCGTAAAATACTTTGACTTATGTTATGGAAAACTCATGGTATGTTCCGTGTTTGGTCAAATCAATTCTGGATACGCCACAGCATTGGGTACGCGAGTCAAATACATCAATTGGATCCATTGGATTCTATGTGTCGACTAGATCACTTTTAACCAAGCCATCTCTTTGGAAATTGGCTATCGAGATTCTGGCCAACGATCCGTGTAAAGTGAAGTGGAATATAATCGTAAGAAAGCTACGTTCGTTGGATGACGACCTGTGGGCAATTCGTCGAGTAAATGAAGCAATTCACGTCTGAGAAAAAGTAGATAAGTCTGTCTAGTAAAACGTTGCGGAAAGAAGAAGGTGTCAGTGGAGTGAACTTAAAGGATTGTACCCCATACTCTGAGGCTGAACCTCCACTGATGTCTTTTTGTCGCACTTAATGAGCATTTTCATCAGCCCAGACGTGATTGTTGTGACAGCTGAGGATCCTGTCACGTGAAACGATAGCTTCAACAGGGAATAAGCTACGTGCTAGAAACCTCAGAAACACCACACTGCTCTATCAGAAGATTATTCTCGGCAGAAAGTATGTGTAATTTAATCCTTGAACCCGCTGAAAGTGATACGGATGTAGAAGATTTTCATGAAGAATTTTCCAGATCGTCATGTGACTAAAACCTTTCCCTCTCACCACTGTCCTTCTACTGGTTGATGTAGTTTTATGCACAGTGCGATGAACCCGTTTTTCAAGCTCAGGTCCTCGTACGTGGCGTGTTCTCCCACAATCTGCAACTGTTTTCCCAAATGAGACCGTGTCTCGCAAGCGCTTTTAGAGTCGGACGGTATCTTGCTGAGTTGCTGAGATGTAAGTCCAGGAGTCATGCCGTCATGATTGGCGAGAAAACGTCGCTTAGAATATCGGCGACGTACGACTGTGCTGCAAGCGTAACACGGATGACAATTAAATGGAATGTAATTGAACCTCAGATCACCACTCCTGATTGTCGGGCCGTGTGGAAGGCGACAGGTTGGTGTCCCACCGCCATCCGGTGTGTCTCCAAACACTTCTTTCCTAAATTTTATCCGTAGTGGATGCTGTTGAACTCCGTGACTGTTCCTTTATAGGGCGTAGAAAAATTTCCGCTACCAGTCACAATAAAAGATTATTTATTTGTCACACGACCGGTTTAGGGCTTGCCCCCATCCTCAGGCGTTCATAAATTCATGTACACGTTTATATTGGTGGAGATCACTGTATAAATACAAAACAATTATTTGCTGGTGACTAAACAAATACAAATGGGACAACTTTAAGTGGCAATGCAGCATCTGTCGAAAATATGTCTGTATTTACATAAAGATGAGGCATCATTATTGTAGTTACGTTGTGGTGAAAGTTTTTCTGATCAGCTGCACACACATTATCGTATTTTGTAAAAGTCATATTGTAAACACAAGCTGTAACTGTCATTGTATAATTGGTAATAGCTTTCAAAAATTCATGTGTGTAACATCATTTTACTTCTTAGATCTAAGTTCTCTGACAACAGTGTGGTTCAATAGTTCTAACTCTCATTTTGTAATTTGTAATAGCTTTTAGTAATTTCATATATGCAACATCATTGTACTTCCAGGATCTAAGTTCTTCGACAAAAATGTGGATCAAGAAATTTCATAATGTGTATCAAAAAACTTCGCAGTGTATAATAGCTTTTTAAGTTTCTACATGTGTAACACCTATGCACTTCCTGTGGCTAAGTTCTTTGACCATAACCGACATGTTTCTGAATGAGCAACATCTTTACACCTGCTACGTCGAAAGCTCTTTAACCATAGCCCACATGTTTGTATGTAAACACAATTTATTTCACGAGTCCACATCTTAATAGCGAAATATGCAGCTAAACTTTATAAAACTGAAATATGGACGTGAAAATGATAAGTGTGCAACTAAGTAGAAAAACTGTCACCACAAACTATAATAACGATGTGTCATCTTTATGTAAGTATAGGTATATTTTTGACAGATGCTGCTTTCCCACATACAATTGTCCCACTTGTAGCTGTTTATTCACCAGCAAATAATTTTTCGTATTTATACAGTGATCTCCAGTAATATAACATGAGAATGAATGTATAAACACCTGATGATGGGCGCAAGCCCGAAACCGGTCGTGTGACAAATAACCTTTTATTGTTACTTGCAGCGGAAATTTTTCTACTTGTTTCCTGGTCAACGAGGTCTCATTTCGAAGCGGTACTCATCACTGAAGACAGTTCTGCTGGAGTCAACGATATCCCAGGCTGAATGTTCCCGACACAACTGCAAACGAGCCTGTTGTACAGAGGTCAATGGTAGTCTGTGCAAGGGGCGTCGTGAGTTCAGCTCCCTCTATTTATTGTTCTTGTGGTCACTGAAGCACCAGTTGTACATCGGATGCATGATAATGATGAATCTGAGGCTCAAAGACCTTGTCTGAGGATTTCTCGGTCCTCTCGTTGTGTCATCTGTCTCGATGCGGTGTTCGTTTGTGGTTCGCCCATTCCTGCCAACATCGTCGAATAGTTGCCTCGTTCCTATTCGAAGGGTTGACCGATTACTCCAGCCGGCTTCTTTGAGCCCAACTGCACGTCCTCTCCCAAATGCTGGGATCTGCGTACGTTGTTCACACGCCTGTCTGAGAGGCATAGCTGCTCTCCAACACGGAATGAATTTTGCAAAGACCTTATGCCCTGGTATAAAATTGTTACTATGCTTGCCAGATGCTCGGTGAAATTGCGCTGCAGAATGACACAGTCATCCGTCGATACCCGTATGAATAACAATTTGTAACCAATTTACATATCTTGTTCGTGGTGTGTGTGCGTGTGCGTGTATGTATGTGTGTGTGTGTGTGTGTGTGTGTGTGTGTGTGTGCGTGCATATTAGAGTGTATTTTGATGTGTTGAATCGAATCGTGAACTATTTGCTTAGCATATGAACCATTTACGTTCATTGCAATCTCAGTTTCCACAAGTGGAAGACGTGCCTATCCAAATAATCGAAAG
This sequence comes from Schistocerca piceifrons, assembly GCF_021461385.2. Taxonomy (NCBI): domain Eukaryota; kingdom Metazoa; phylum Arthropoda; class Insecta; order Orthoptera; family Acrididae; genus Schistocerca; species Schistocerca piceifrons. Next base: position 1,018,178,217 of record NC_060139.1, on the reverse strand, counting down.
TGCTTTCAGATAGGATTTGCTCAACTTTACCTTTGGGAAATCAGGCTACTGAAACTTTGCCAGAGATCGTCTCGAGCTAAATACGGACGTGTTCGGCAGATCGCGCTCTTGGTGGGAGGCTATCGCCTGCAGTCGCCGTCTTCTGCTGCTGGTTCCCGATAGGGAGGCTTGTTTGCAAACCCAATGAGATGGGCCGGGGGCTGGGAGCTGGGGTCTGCCGCAGGCAGCGGCGGAGAATGGATCGCCCACCATCTGTCTCGAAGAGGCGGGCGTTGTCCGCAGGACAGCGACGACTTGCTCTTGTCTGACATCGTGTTTCCCGTAAACCACGCGCAAATTCGGAACTCGCCTCGGTGTGTGCAAATCGAGAGGAAATTTTTTAAGGCCATTCGCTATTTATTAATAAGACCAGCTGACAGACTCGGCATTGCATAAAACCAGCTGACAACCCCGGCATTGCCTCAATATTGATTTTGACAATTTTCTATTAGAAACTAATATAAAAAATGACTCGTCATCACTCAAAACTTCCGGGCTGTTAGAGCGTGGTCGATGTATGAGACTTTCTCCTAACGCTTCCTTTCCGACTGCGGGAGACAACTTCAGAGGTAAAGTGGCTAACTGCAACCTGAAGTCGAGGCAGCGCCAATTGTATAGGCAGTGTATTGGCACCACAGTCTGTCACGTGATGTCGGCTATGAGATTATCGCTGGTATTGCCAACATTCGTGACTGAAAGTAATCGATCGTCATTCTTATGCTGCAATGTCCACATCTTTTCTGTTAAATCTCCTCTCTCTATACATACGTGCATGATACTGCGATGTTCTCGATACGACACTCGTGTCAGTGATTTCTATTTCATGATAACCCTCTTGGTAAGGATGTTCCGCTATGACCAGTTTATCCATATGTCCTAAGAGGCAATTCCTCTTACGTTCAACTAGATGGGTGCTTACTCTGTAATAATTTTGACAGAAAAGAGGGACGTGTTAAATTAGATAAAATTTGGATGTCAACATTGCAACGTAGAAACGACGATCGATTACTTTCAATCGAGAATGTTGGCATCGCCAGCGATAATCTCGTAGCCGACGTCACGTGATAGACTTGTGCCCTCTACACTGCCCACATATTCGGCACTCCCTCGGGTTCGGTTGCAGTTCGCCATTTTACCTCTGACGATGTCTCCTGCAGTCGGAGACGAAACGTTAGGAGAAACTTTTATATATCGACCTCCGGACGTTTCAAGTGATTTCAGTACCAGCCATGAAAGTTTACATTGTATGAAAAAATGATTCGTGTTTGCAGTGTGATCGCAGTAGACTCGGTGTGAAATGATCCCGGATAATTTCTGCACGCTACTTCGCGTATCAATTTTGCAAACGTATCTGTGAGAACGCCTTTTCATAGCTCTATAGAAGGATACTGTTTTCGCCTACAGCCGTCTGAGCTTCACAGTTGAAAGAAACTGTGAAAATCGCTCCCAGGCTTCAGATATTTCCTTGACTCGACTGTAGGCCTGTCATACTAGGAAAGAATAAATGTACTAAAACTTCATGCACTATGGGGTATTTTTCACACATCTCAGTGTTTATGACGTCATATCTCTGAAACTATGTGTCTTACGACGATATATTTGTGTAAGTACATTCAGCGGCCTATGTTGGTACTGTCTGCGTAATATGTTGCGAGTACCGGGTACTTAGTATGAAAGAAATAGTAAATGCGGCAGTTTTACACTCATCTCATTGTTTATGAAGTCATATGTCCTGAACGGTGACAACTACGTGGTTTTTATGCCAACATCGATTTTTTCTTGATAATAAGGGATATGTGTACTAGTTGTTCAGCAGGAGATGTTGAACGTAAAGTTACTAAAATGTAGACTTTCGCGGCCGGATGGAGTAGGAGGTAGACGGCAAGTTACATTTCCTCGATGTGCTTGTTTTTAGAAACGAAAATGGTAGTTTGGGCCACTCAGTATACCACAAACCCACGCACGTGGACCGTTATTTGCACCGGGATTCGAACCACCACCCACAACAGAAGCGGGGCGTTATCAAGACGTTAGCGAACAGAGCTAGAAATATTTGTGAACCTGAGTTCTCGACGCTGAGATGGAACGTCTCCACAATGCACTAATGAAGAACGGATATTCGTCCGCCGAAATAAAACGTGCGTTGAGGCAGCCACGCAGAAATCATACTGACGTACAGACTACTGCAAAATCTAAGGTTTTCCTACCGTTTGTTAAATATGTAACGGAAAGAATAGGGAGGATCTTGATGAAGCGAAATATTACCATAATTTACAACCCCACCAGGAAGATACAGGAATACCTTAAGCCTGCCAAGGACGCTCGCAAACCACTGGAAAAAGCTGGAGTGTATAGGATCCCATGCAGCTGTGGTGATGTTTATGTGGGTACCACTAAAAGAACTGTTTCTAAACGTTTGGAAGAGCATAAGGGAAATTGTAGAAGAGGAGAAACGGAACGATCAGCTGTTACGGAGCATGCCTTCCAGCCAGGGAACCACAATATTCGTTTCGAGGGGACGCAAGTACTAGCAGCCACAAGCGGATATTACGAAAGGTTCTACAGCGAGGCAATCGAAATCGCTAAACACCCAAATAATTTCAACCGAAAGGAGGAGGGTGTGAAATTAAACGGTATATGGATGCCGGTGTTAAAGAAGATGTGTACCACCCGCCCACTACTGGGTGATGGCAACGGCGATCGACGGCGACGGACAGCGGCCAATTGCACTGACGTTGTCAAAACACGTGACGTCACGCCGCGGCGTGGGAGCGCGCGGACACGGAATTTAGCGGCAGTCAGTAGCGAGCCAGTGGGTGTGTTGGACCTTCCATTGAGCTACGGACCCCCTTGAAGATGTCTCCCGCAGTCGGAGACGAAACGTTGGGAATCGACACAGAATTCATCAACCGACCACGGCATAACAGCCCGGATAATTATAATGGACATGAACGTAAAGTACATCCACTTTTGAAAATTGTGTCCATTGCACCATCGACATAAACGCACTTCCTAATTCTCTTAGAGACATGGATGTACGTATGTGTTTAGGTTAGGGTTAAGGTACAACTGTCTTTCATCAATGTCCTTCGTTACTTCTTGAGTGAAAAAAAGACATGTTATATCACCCCTACTCACATTTAGGGATTACTGTTATCGTTAACAAGCTTCATTGACTGTGAAAGTTATTAGAGGCTGATTTCTCCGTGCTTTGCCATGCAATTCTGTGTAGGCATCTAATACTCCATCATATGTAAGATTTTCATATCTCCTCTGGTTGTTTTTTAAAGAAACGTGCTAAGGTCAGCCGAGAAATGATCAACCTTCAGGCCGTCCTCTGTAGTTCATGGATTTATTCTTCTTCCAGAGAATGAAGTGTGTGTCCGGTTTAACAAAATCTCCTATCCTTAATTTTGATGTCTGGCTCTGCGATTAAGACACATATCGCTGTTTTTGTTTCTGTTATCGTCTCTGTTGTTCTTATCTGGGATTCCTCTAAATATTTCCCTCAGAAATTTCCTGTGGAAGATTCTTAGTTTCGCATTTTTTGAATTTTTAATGTTCAAGACTCACAAACATTTGTTAGAATTAGTATGGTATATACAGGGGGCGTCAAAAAAAAATGTATACGCACTTTGAAGCGTCATAGAAACTTTATTTACCGTTCTACAATGTTAAATTTCTGGAAATGGAAAGCTTTAAGTCCTATTGGAAAAATAAATGTACTTTGCAAATGTGATTAATGTTCAAACTGGTGGCCTTCAGCATCAATACATTCCTGAGTACGAGTCACCACTGATTCCGTACATCGTACCAAAGTGTCCAATGAGATTTCTGCACACACCGCCTGAATCTCATTCCAAAGTGTGTGCAGGTTACGTGGTTCACATTTGTACACCTCATCTTTTACTGTGTCCCATAAGAAGAAATCCAGCGGCGTGAGGCCTGGAGAGCGTGCAGGAAACTCGATTGGTCCCGTGCGTCGTATCCACTGGCCTGGCGCTTTGTGATCCAGGTATGCTCGTACGTCCCTATGATAGTGCGGCGGGGCACCATCTTGTTGGAAATAAAACTCATCATTACCGTATAATGCACGACTGGCAGGGAATATGGAGTCAGCAAGCATTGTTAGGTACGTTTCTCCAGTAACAGTGCCTTCAAAGCGGAAAGGCCCGATGAGTCCCCTTGCAGACAAACCACACCACACCACACATTTACACCAGGCAAATTCACAGCCATTTCAACTGTAATGTGAGGATTATCTTCAGCCCAGTACACACAATTGTGCCTATTGACAGTTCCTTTGAGTTTGAATTGAGCTTCATCCGACCTTATGCTACCCATAAATCCCGGTTCACGTCTCACCATCTCCTGAACCCATTCACAAAATTCTAACCTTCGATCTGGATCGTCGTCACTTAGCTGTTCCACCAGCTTTGGAATGTACTCACGAAACCTGCCTTTCTTCAGAATGCGTAGCACACTACTAGCACCTACATTACTCTCACGTGCCGCTTGCCTTGAAGATTTTTGAGGCGAACGCTGAATCAGTTCTCAAACCGCTGTTGTGGAATCATCACTTGTAGCTGTACGAGGTCGCCCTGATCGACCTTTACGCACATCACACACTGTTCCATGAATTTCGAATTTGTCTCGTAGACGTGTAATTGTTAACCTTGAAGGTGTTTCTGTACCATACTCACTTCTCCACTGTCTTCGAACCGCAGCTACATTCTCAAACTTCCAATACCACTTAATTATCTGCTTCCGCGCTTCAAAGCTCAAACGCACGTCCGCCATGTTGCATTTACTTCCTTGCCACTGCTGCCACCTGTTGAAGAAACACAACATTACTTTCTCACAGATATTTAACCGTGTAGAACGGGAAATAAATTGTCTATTACAGTTCAAAGTGTGTATACATTCAAACTCTTTGGGAAAATCTTACTTTTTATAATTTTCAACACCGCATAAATAACATTTATTTCTGTTTTGTGTTTTACTTTCTCCACTCTACTTCCTTCTCTAAAACAGTTGTGAACTGATGTACTTAAAAGACTTCTGTTGTCTGTTGTATTCATTTCATTGATCGTTTCCTCCTGGAATTGCTGCATGAGTTATCACAGTATTGTTCAGTGGTGATTTACTTATATTTCTGGTAGCGTGCTTTATTGCAAGCTTGAAATGTGAAAGTGATTGAAAAAGTAACAAAGAATGTTTGAGAGAGGCTGTTGTACCTTAAATCGAAAACTAGGATTCCCGACGCACAGTTTTTACTAACTGCCCTAGTTGTTCTCAAATTCCAAATTCTTTCATTGACATCTGTAGTTAGATTCTCTTAATACAATCGAAACCTCTCTTCAAGTCTACGAAAAACATGTGCATATCATGAACATATTCAAATTTCTTTTCAAATAGGGCTCATAAAGTGGATTTGTTATTCATCGTTCATGTAATTCTTTTTAAACCAGTTTATTATCACCAGACGCACCGAAATGTCACTGTAATCTTATAGATATTTTGTAAGCAAAATTGAAACGAAATCTGATTATGTTGTTTCCCAATTAGAACTAAATACCTTATTTTGCGAACTTCAGCTCGTGTTCAGTCACTACCACACGTTTTATATCTTTTTAGAATAAGAAAGTAAATTAGTGGATGTTACACACGTAACACTAACATACACTCCTGGAAATGGAAAACAGAACACATTGACACCGGTGTGTCAGACCCACCATACTTGCTCCGGACACTGCGAGAGGGCTGTACAAGCAATGATCACACGCACGGCACAGCGGACACACCAGGAACCGCGGTGTTGGCCGTCGAATGGCGCTAGCTGCGCAGCATTTGTGCACCGCCGCCGTCAGTGTCAGCCAGTTTGCCGTGGCATACGGAGCTCCAGCGCAGTCTTTAACACTGGTAGCATGCCGCGACAGCGTGGACGTGAACCGTATGTGCAGTTGACGGACTTTGAGCGAGGGCGTATAGTGGGCATGCGGGAGGCCGGGTGGACGTACCGCCGAATTGCTCAACACGTGGGACGTGAGGTCTCCACAGTACATCGATGTTGTCGCCAGTGGTCGGCGGAAGGTGCACGTGGCTGTCGACCTGGGACCGGACCGCAGCGACGCACGGATGCACGCCAAGACCGTAGGATCCTACGCAGTGCCGTAGGGGACCGCACCGCCACTTCCCAGCAAATTAGGGACACTGTTGCTCCTGGGGTATCGGCGAGGACCATTCACAACCGTCTCCATGAAGCTGGGCTACGGTCCCGCACACCGTTAGGCCGTCTTCCGCTCACACCCCAACATCGTGCAGCCCGCCTCCAGTGGTGTCGCGACAGGCGTGAATGGAGGGACGAATGGAGACGTGTCGTCTTCAGCGATGAGAGTCGCTTCTGCCTTGGTGCCAATGATGGTCGTATGCGTGTTTGGCGCCGTGCAGGTGAGCGCCACAATCAGGACTGCATACGACCGAGGCACACAGGGCCAACACCCGGCATCATGGTGTCGGGAGCGATCTCCTACACTGACCGTACACCACTGGTGATCGTCGAGGGGATACTGAATAGTGCACGGTACATCCAAACCGTCATCGAACCCATCGTTCTACCATTCCTAGACCGGCAAGGGAACTTGCTGTTCCAACAGGACAATGCACGTCCGCATGTATCCCGTGCCACCCAACGTGCTCTAGAAGGTGTAAGTCAACTACCCTGGCCAGCAAGATCTCCGGATCTGTCCCCCATTGAGCATGTTTGGGACTGGATGAAGCGTCGTCTCACGCGGTCTGCACGTCCAGCACGAACGCTGGTCCAACTGAGGCGCCAGGTGGAAATGGCATGGCAAGCCGTTCCACAGGACTACATCCAGCATCTCTACGATCGTCTCCATGGGAGAATAGCAGCCTGCATTGCTGCGAAAGGTGGATATACACTGTACTAGTGCCGACATTGTGCATGTTCTGTTGCCTGTGTCTATGTGCCTGTGGTTCTGTCAGTGTGATCATGTGATGTATCTCACCCCAGGAATGTGTCAATAAAGTTTCCCCTTCCTGGGACAATGAATTCACGGTGTTCTTATTTCAATTTCCAGGAGTGTATCTCACTCTCTCAGGTGCGTGCCGATTTTTCTTTTACATTTCGACCAGTAACACCATCGTCGTCACCGTAAATTAAATGATGCGTTGTTGTAGTATCTGCTCTGTGCTTCGCGTGACCTGCTCTATATGGTTATAGATTTTATAAAAATTAGACCACCCATGGTCTAGGGGTGGCGTCTTTGAATAAGAATCAAAATATCCTTGGTCCCGCGTTCTAACTTCACCACCGCTTAAACTTTGAATAAAAATCATTATCAATGGCAGCCAAAGTCTTCCGGCATAAGAAGTTACCCTCATTCAGCCAACGACAATGTCAAAGAGGACGAAGGAGCGCATAGACTTTCAGGATACTCTCTTGCCGTTGCCCCTATAAGGTGGAAGGATCATCAATGATCAACGGCACGAGGATGCAGAAGGCAATAGAAACAACCGCATTATAAGACATACAATGTTTATCCACAGGATATGCGGCCTGTAACTGAGAAAGTGCCTTGACAATTTTTCCATTGACAAGACAGTCCTGTCCTCTATTCGGACCTCCAGGAGGGAAATGGTAAGAGGGAGATGATCATAAAAAAGCACTGAGCAACCAACAAAAGGGTAATGTTCTACGAATCGGGGCGTGGAGTGCCGGAAACTTGAACGTGGTAGGCAAGCTAGAAAATCTGAAAAGCGAAATGCTAAGATTCAGTCTCTACATGGTGGGGGTCAGTGAACTAAAATGGAAAGAAGACAAGGATTTCTGGTCAGATGAGTATAGGGCAATATCAACAGCATCAGAAATTGGTGTAACAGGAGTAGGATCCGTTGTGAATAGGAAGGTAGGACAGAAAGTGAGTTGGTGTGAACAATTCAGTGATAGGGTTGTTCTCAAAGAATCGACAACAAACCAACACCGACAACGATAGTTCAGGTATACATGCCGTCGTCGCAAGAGACAGAGAAAATAATGAAAATACTGAACGGGTAATCCAATACGTAAAGGTAGACGAAAATCTAATTAGGATAGTGGAGTGGAACGTATTTGTAGGGGAAAAGGTGGAAGAAAGCTTGGTAATAGAAATGAGAGACGAGAAAGTTAATTGCGTTTTGCGATACATTTCAGCTAGTAATAGCAAATATTCTTTTCAAAGAACACAAGAGGAGGAGGTATACTTGAAACAGGCCATAACACCATATGGTCTGACAGAGATTCCAAAATCATAAACTGGAATATAAGGCGTACACAGAAGCAGATATAGACTAGTTAGAAAGATTCAGTAAAGAAGTGGAATATCGAAGTACTAAGGAATAAAGAAATACGTTTCAAGTTTTCTAAAGCTGTACGTACTGTGATAAGAAATCCCATAGTAAGCAGTTTTGGATGGGAATGGACGTATCTAAAAAGTGGCAATCATAGAAGCTGGAAAGAAAAATATAGGTACAAGAAGATAATTGCGAAGAAACAATGGGTAACATAAGAAAGACATCAGTTGATCGATGAAAGAAGGAAGTACAGAAATGTTCGGAACGAAATAAATAGGAAATAGACTAAGGGGAAATGGCAGGATGAATAACAGAATTATTGTTGGAAGGAGTGAGTCAGCATATAGAGAAGTCAAAACAGCCTTTGATGAAATTAAAATCAAGGGAAAAAACATTAAGAGTGCCATGGGAATTCCACTGTGAAATGCAGAGAAGGGGCAGCGGATAGGTGAAAAGAGTACAATGAGCGTCACTATGAGGGAAAGAGTTATCTGATGATGCCATAGAAGAAGAAACGCTTGTCGATATAGAAAACGTAGATGATCCACTATTAGAATTAGAATAAAAGAGCTTCGAAAGACTTAAGATCAATCAAGGCGAACGTAAGATAACATTTCATCAGAATTTCTAAAATTACAGGCGGAATGGCAACGAAAGGACTGTTGACGTGGTGTAGAATGTACGATGGTCATTCAATAAGTAATGGCCCACATTTTTTCACATAACATATTTATTGTTAAGAGTCAGAATTTGGTGACAATATGCATCAAAGTGTCTTGTCCGTGTCCTATTTTTCTACATAGCCTCCATCACGTTCCATGGCCGTACGTCAACGTTGTGGGAGAGCATGTATTTCCTGCTTGTAAAAGCTCTGTTCCTGTAGGCGTAGCCATGGTTTTGCTGCCTGAGTCTCACGTCATCTCCAAAGCGTGTTCCCTGTAGACAATCTTTAAGCGGCCCAAACTGATGTAAATCCGTGGGTGTCATGTCTGGGCTGTAGGGTGGATAAGGCAATGATGACCAACCCAATTTGGCGATGTAGCTGATCATGGAGCTCTGTTTTTGCATTTTCTGAGGCTGTAACTTTCTTTACCCAATGACCAACTGTACTCCTGTCTACTGCAGCATCGCCATACACTGCACACAATGGTTTATGGATGTTCACCACGGTTTCTTTTTCTGCACACAAGAATTCTATAACAGCACGCTGCTAGTAACGTGAGTCGTATGTAGACGCCAATTTTACGCTGTGCTACGGCTATGTCATCTGCCAGAACGGGTCGAAGCTTCACCGGCTCACAGAACAAACATCAAATGTGAAGCACCAACAGGGAAGTTTGTCTATGTATATCAATGGCTTTATTTAAAAAAAAAGTGGGTCATTACTTATTGAACGACCCTCGTATGAGTCTGGCGATATAGTATCTGACTTTTGGAAAAACGTCATCCACACAATTGCGAGGACTGCAAGAGCTGACAGAAGAACAAAAAGAAAACTGAGGATGTGTTAGATAACCATCAGTTTGGCATCAGGAAAAGCAAAGCACCATAGAGACTTTGTGGTTGATACTTTTTTAATCAAGACTTCACAAAAATAGACATACGTTCATAGGGTTTGTCGACCTGGAAAAACCGTTCACCAGTGTCAAATGGTGAAGCTGTTCAATATTCTGAGAGAAATAGAGGTAAACTATAGGAAAGGCGGGTAATGTACAATGTGTACTAGAACCAAGAGGGAACAATAAGAATGGGAGACGTGGAGACGAAAACGAAGTGCTCGTATTCAAAATGGTGTAAGATCCGGACGTAGTCTAGCGCTCTTACTGTTCAATCTGTACATCGAAGAAGCAACGACGGAAATAAAATAATGGTTCAAAAGTGGGACTGAAATTCAAGGTGACAGGATATTAATAAGATTTGCTAATGACACTGCTATTCTCAGCGAAAGCGAAGAAGAATTTCGACATCTGCTGGACGAAATAAAGTCTAATGGGTACATTATGTACGCTGAGAGTGAATCGAAAGCACACGAAAGTAATGAGAAGTAGCATAAATGAGAACAGAGAGAAACTTGTCATGACAATCAGTGACATCTAAGTAGATGAAATTAAGGAATTCTACTACCTATGCAGCAAAGTAACTCGCTCGGAGAAAGGAATACATAAAAACCAGACTAGCACTGCCAAAGGCTTTCCTAGCCAAGCGAAGTCCACTAGTATCAAACATATGCCTTAATTTGTGGAATAACTTTCTGAGAATGTACGTTTGGAAGATAGGTCTGGCAGAGAATCATCGGCTGTGAAAAACCAGAATACAAGAGAATCGAAGCATTTGAGATGAGGGGCTACAGAAAAATGTTGAAAATTTAGTGGTGTGATAAGGTAAGGAATGATAAGGTTCTTAGCAGAACCTACAAGGAAAAGAATATATGGAAAACACTAATAAGAAGGGGCAGGATGATAGGGCATCTGTTAATACATTAGTGACTAACTTCGATAGTAACTGTAGAAGGCAAAAACTGTAAAGGAATACAGGGATTGGAATACATTCAGCAAATAACTGAGGAAGTAGGGTGCAAATGGTACTATAAGATGAAAAGATTGGCATAGGAGAGGACTTTGTTGAGGGCCACATTAAACCAGTTAGAAGACTGACAAAAAAAAATCGTGGGACACGAAATCCAGTACCTGGTGCGTGTTGCCTATGTAACGGCTTTCGGAGCCCACAAGGTATTTCATTTCAATATTTCGCGTAATTATTGCCCAAGCTGAAAAATATAAAACGCCGCCGTTATATACTCATTATGATGTATCCCCTTATGTAAAAGGAATAACACAATAAAATAAATATTACAGTTGGATACTTTGTGTCTTTCTTGAGGCAGCGTAAATGTCGGTCCTCAAATTGCTGGACTTTATTCAGCCAGCATCTGGAATGAAAGCACTTAGCGGCTTTGCTACGGTCGCAGGTTCGAATCCTGCCTCGGGCATGGGTGTGTGTGATGTCCTTAGGTTAGTTCGGTTTAAGTAGTTCTAAGTTCTAGGGGACTTATGACCTAAGATGTTGAGTCCCATAGTGCCCAGAGCCATTTGAACCATTTTGAACTTAGCGGCTTCCAACAAAGTTTACATGTAGCGTTAATTCTTTATGAAAGCTTATCTCGCTGACACCTCTCCCTCGCCCCCCCCCCCCCTCCACACACACACACAAAGTAATGGAAGGAAAAGAAATTTTGTCGTTTGCTACAGCTTAGTTGTTCCTGCAGTAACACGTCAGGATCAGACATGATGTTTTAATTAAATTATTTCTTTGCTACTCACTCTATTCACAACATACTTTGCAGACTGTATACACATATACCACTGAATGTACATGCAAAATTATATCTTTGTGTGACACATTGATTAGGAGATATATCGTCATAGACATTCACATGCTTGAATTACAGCTTCTCTTTTAGACAACGAGCAGTGAAACTCCAACCTAAGGTATCTGTATTTCGCTTACGACGTCTTTACTACAATCTCTAATCGTAAGACAAATGATTCAAATGGCTCTGAGCATTGTGGGACTTAACATCTGAGGTCAGCAGTCCTCTATAACGTAAAACTACTTAAAGTTAACTAACCTAAGGGCATCACACACATCCATGCCCGAGGCAGGATTCGAACCTGCGACCGTAGCGGTTGTGCGGTCCCAGACTGAAGCGCCTAGAACCGCTCGGTCACAGGGGCCGGCAAATCATAACACACTTTGCCGACATTATCTACATATATCACTGAATATACCTGCAATATTAGGTCCCAGATCAGGAGATACGACATCATAAACATACAGGCAAATCAGAAACTAAATTTTCCTTAAAATGGAGCGGTAATTGCCCTGTCTACATTTATCCAATGTTACGTAATGAGAAAAGTTTACATCTTCTAACAAATATTAAGTAAAATCTAAAACATATTCCAAAGTTTCTCTTGTTTATGTGATTAATGTCAAACATTTAACTCAATTTGTAAAGTAATCAGTAGACCGTGGATTTTCAGGTTAAAATCTATTCTTTTTCTGAGTTCCCAGTTGCAAATTTATACTTATGTGTTTCGCGATTGTTTCAGCTCGAAACCGTCTGTTTTATAGCACCTGAAACCACTTATTTCGACGTTAATCTCTGTATTAGCCTATTTTAGCCTTAAAATCCTAAAAGGTACCTATGCCCTTAATGCAACAAAATTCTTGTATTTTCATTGTAGAAAAGGAAGGCATTTGTCAATTTTTATTTTTTGTAACCACCCACCACTTCTTCTAGTTTCAGTGCGCGAACAGTTCAACAGAAGAAAACGCCGATGACTGCTAGGTCAAAGTACGGTCGTATAAGAGTGGCGGCCATACTTTCTGTACTATGTAACATACTGAAAATTTCTTTACTGGAGGAAGTTAGAAGAAAATTAATGAAGGGCTAAGTTAAGTGGGAGAAAAATACGGGCAAAAATCCGAAAGATTTTCCAGAAGAACGCCAGCCTGAAGGACGTGCGCGCAGCAGCATGCATACTCAGTGGAAAATCGAGCTCCCCAAACAGCAGCATTCCTGTTAAATATGTGCCACAAGTAAAGTACGCCCATGTCACACCTGCTGATGTAAAACGTTCTTTTTCGGAATATAAATTAATGCTGACCAATAAGTGGCGTAGTTTTTGTCTGGAAAACCTAGAAAAGGTTTCAGTTATTACTGTGAAGCCAACTGTGATCTGATTGTTTGAAACCACTAACTTATCCAGCATTTATTAAATGAAAGATTACACATATTTCAACGCATGGATATGTGTTTTATACAGTACTTTTATTTTCGAAAAACTACAAGGCCTTGGGGTCAATTTGAACATTAAAGTAATGTAATTTTTGCTGTGTTCTGCAGCTGTGCATATTTTCATTTTCCTTGATTTTAATCAATAATAATATGCTTATGTCGACACTGTGTGCTCCACATTATATATACTTTTTAGGTCCTACTTTAGGTTTTATATAGCCTACATGAGATCGTGAAAAATCCCATTTTATTTGCCTAAAATGCATTTTTTACGACCTAAAAATCCGCGGTGTAGTAACCAGACGTTTGAAGCTGTTTTATGTATGGGAGTTTGATTCTTTAAAGAATACAGGGTTAATAGACCGTTTGATCCACGGATTGTACAGGTACCATTTAGTGTACCCTAAGTAAATAGCGATATTAGCAGTGGTTTTCCTGTCGCTGCGATATTGCTGATGTTGTAGAAGGCTCTGGAAGTTACAGTTGCACTCTAACCGTTCGGGAATCCCAGGTAGACTGCATGCGCTTTCGAGAATGAGTCAGTCAGTGGATAGTGAACAACGATGACTGTCGGAAGTGGGAACAAATTTAATATTGAAGTATAATCGATCAGAAAGTAGTCGCGGGTATCTGAATCGTTTCTGTGGCTGAAAATACATAGGAAGTAACTTTGTGAAACAAAAGTTTGTAGAATGGTGGATTTTGATTAGTCTGAAGATAGTGGAGTGTCGCGCGAATAGCAGTGGTGAAAATCGAGATAGTTGACTACAACATTTGCGTTTTTTTCTAAACATGTATTTTAAAATGTAACAGGTCATTCATTTTTCATAACTTAAATAAATTCTAGAGTTTCATACAGCTGTAAGCATGGTTTGTATGCTGTGCAAAATTCATCGAAGAATCTCTCTCAATTATGAAGAAAAGTGTACCTATAGCAACAAATGAACATATGCAGCCAATAGTAAGTGAAAACATGATGAAATTTCACGTGTAGAGAAGATTTATTTTGTTATGTTTTTGAACTTCCACTGCTATGGGTGTGAATCCTGAAGCCTTCCTGGTCATGCTGACAAAGTTTTATGAATTAATTTGTAAAAGTATAGACAGTGGAGATTAAAATGTCCTGTTGTGCCTGTCCTGCTACAAGTCGGCCCTTTTGACGTCCTACCCCCTCCTAAGGCTGCTCGTAGAATATAAGTTGTCTATAATAATGTAGCAACGCCAAAAGGTAGTAAAAATTTGCCGAATGACCTCCAGAGAACTGATGAATGGTGCAGGATCTGGCAGTTGACCCTGAACGTAAATTAATGTAACATATTGTACATACATAGGAAAAGAAATCCAGTACTGCACAGTTACGGTACTGAAGACAAACCACAGTAAAATACGTAGGAGTACCTATCCGGAGGACCTTAAGAGGAATGACCACATAAAACAAAACGGTTCGAAAAGCAGATGTCATTTCAGATTTATAGGAAGAATCTTAAGGGAATGCAACTCATCCACTAACGAAGTTGCTTGTAAGGCGCTTGTTCGGCCGAGTCTTGAGTACAGTTAATCCATCTGGGATCCCTACCAGGTAGGACTGATAGAAGAGAGAGAGAGAGAGAGAGAGAGAGAGAGAGAGAGATAGATATGTAGAAGATCCGTTTTGGGATAGTTTAAAACTTTATTCGCGAATGGAACAGGGCACAATTAGTGGTCCAAAAAGTAGGGCTCCTCCACACACTATTAGGTGGCTATCGGAGTATTATGTAGACTGAATCTGGGGGAAGGGGGGGGGGGGGTGGGGCGTGTAAAGGCCATTTTTTATGTTATTCTTGAGTCACTTGGAAACCAAGTCTTCTAAAGAAAATGATTCCAATTACAAAATTAAACTTCTGTAAATGTGCTACAAGAAAGGTCGTATCCATATTTTCTGTATGACTCATAGTTTCCGCGTTGCAAGGGTGGAAAAGAGCACATTGCTAAAAATAATCTTTTAATGGCATAAAATTTTTGTTCTTTGTCAAATAAGTGTGTTAAGAACAGAAATTAAATATGTGTACCGCATTTAAGTGCAGTAGTATTGTGTTATGGGATAAATTGCCGTGTGAAGGGCTGGTGGTGGTGGTGGGGGGGGGGGAGGGAGGAGGATAGACACAACTGAAGGAAGGTCGCCGGATTGTGATCCTTTGCAAGTCTGCAGACTAAAGACTGAACAGGCGGGTCCTGATTCCCTCCATAGAACTATGTCCGAAGAAGCCACAACAGGTTGTTTCACTGGCTGTTGCACAACTTGCGTTGTGAGTCACTGGCAACACACTGTGCAGACATGCTCGGACAGTATTTATTTTCGTCAAAGTGTATTAAAATTCAGGGAATAGAAATCTGAGTTACTAATAATACTGGCGCAGGAAACGCATATAGGCAGATTCTACTTAATTCTGTGTACACTATTGTACACTGCCTGAGGGAAGACTAATTCTTAATTATCTGATACAGCAGTTATGACAATCTTCAGGAAAGGCGACTTATTCCACCATGGGCAATGCTCGCTTTTCAATTTACAGACAGACTATCCCTCCATCACATTTCCTATCCATTCCTCTCATGTGAGTAAATAAATTAATGGAACTCTGCTTATCTAGTAAAGTTACTTTCATTTAGGTATGTGGGTACTTATATGCAGTTGTTAAGTGAGCTTTTATTTAAAATTGCTTCCTACACAAAAGTGTTTAATTCGTGCGTGTGATTTAGTAAGTGGCCGACGTACTGTTGGGGAGAAACGGAGTGGATTGGTAAATGTGGCACCTTGCTGCTGTTTGAGTTGACACCGTATTGTAGGGCTTTGTAACCATGCTGTACTCACTTTGTTGCAAATTAATAAATGTCCTGAAAGTTACTGCACCTCTCTCACCATTATGTTAGTGGTAGACTGTATAAACATCTGGCACTTGTAAAGTGGACACCACTGAGTGGAACCACTTACCACTACCGCAGTACCACGTTGCAAGGTGGGTGTGAATGTGTTTGATGATAGGGGCTGATTCCATTCAAATCAAGAGCAGTAATCTTCTGTAATGCACTGCTTGACTTATGCTGAAATATTTGAAGTGCCATACCACCTAGGACCAACTTATGCCTGCGGGCGTCTTCCGATGCAGAGGGAGCTGACCCTGAAGTGACGAATTTGTTACCCATCATGGTGTGAAAAGAATTCCAGTCAGTGACAGACGAAACAATGAACTAGCCATTGTCGAATATATGTTGTTGTTGTTGTGGTCTTCAGTCCTGAGACTGGTTTGATGCAGCTCTCCATGCTACTCTATCCTGTGCAAGCTTCTTCATCTCACAGTACTTACTGCAACCTACATCCTTCTGAATCTGCTTAGTGTATTCATCTCTTGGTCTCCCTCTACGATTTTTACCCTCCACGCTGCCCTCCAATGCTAAATTGGTGATCCCTTGATGCCTCAAAACATGTCCTGCCAACCGATCCCTTCTACTAGTCAAGTTGTGCCACAAACTTCTCTTCTCCCCAATCCTATTCAATCCCTCCTCATTAGTTACGTGATCTACCCACCTTATCTTCAGCATTGTTCTGTAGCACCACATTTCGAAAGCTTCTATTCTTTTCTTGTCCAAACTAGTTATCGTCCATGTCTAACTTCCATACATGGCTACACTCCATACAAATACTTTCAGAAACGACATCCTGACACTTAAATCTATACTCGATGTTAACAAATTTCTCTTCTTCAGAAACGCTTTCCTTGCCATTGCCAGTCTACATTTTATATCCTCTCTACTTCGACCATCATCAGTTATTTTACTCCCTAAATAGCAAAACTCCTTTACTACTTTAAGTGTCTCATTTTCTAAACTAATTCCCTCAGGATAACCCGATTTGATTTGACTACATTCCATTATCCTCGTTTTGCTTTTGTTGATGTTCATCTTATATCGTCCTTTCAAAGCACTGTCCATTCCGTTCAACTGCTGTTCCAAGTCCATTGCTGTCTCTGACAGAATTACAATGTCATCGGCGAACCTCAAAGTTTTTACTTCTTCTCCATGAATTTTAATCCCTACTCCGAATTTTTCTTTTGTTTCCTTTACTGCTTGCTCAATATACAGATTGAATAACATCGGGGACAGGCTACAACCCTGTCTCACTCCTTTCCCAACCACTGCTTCCCTTTCATGCCCCTCCACTCTTATAACTGCCATCTGGTTTCTGTACAAATTGTAAATAGCCTTTCGCTCCCTGTATTTTACCCCTGCCACCTTCAGAATTTGAAAGAGAGTATTCCAGTTAACATTGTCAAAAGCTTTCTCTAAGTCTACAAATGCTAGAAACGTAGGTTTGCCTTTTCTTAATCTTTCTTCTAAGATAAGTCGTAAGGTTAGTATTGCCTCACGTGTTCCAACATTTCTACGGAATCCAAACTGATCTTCCCCGAGGTCCGCTTCTAACAGTTTCTCCATTCGTCTGTAAAGAATTCGCATTAGTATTTTGCAGCTGAGACTCAATAAACTGATTGTTCGGTAATTTTCACATCTGTCAAAACCTACTTTATTTGGGATTGGAATTATTATATTCTTCTTGAAGTCTGAGGCTATTTCGCCTGTCTCACACATCTTGCTCACCAGATGGTAGAGTTTTGTCATGACTGGCTCTCCCAAGGCCATCAGTAGTTCTAATGGAATGTTGTCTACTCCCGGGGCCTTGTTTCGACTCAGGTCTTTCAGTGCTCTGTCAAACTCTTCACACAGTATCTTATCTCCCATTTCGTCTTCATCTACATCCTCTTCCATTTCCATAAAATTGTCCTCAAGTACATCGCCCTTGTATAAACCCTCTATATACTCCTTCCACCTTTCTGCCTTCCCTTCTTTGCTTAGAACTGGGTTGCCATCTGAGCTCTTGACATTCATACAAATGATTCTCTTCTCTCCAAAGGTCTCTTTAATTTTCCTATAGGCAGTATCTATCTTACCCCTAGTGAGACAAGCCTCTACATCCTTACATTTATCCTCTAGCCATCCCTGCTTAGCCATTTTGCACTTCCTGTCGATCTCATTTTTGAGACGTTTGTATTCCTTTTTGCCTGCTTCATTTACTGCATTTTTATATTTTCTCCTTTCATCAATTAAATTCAATATTTCTTCTGTTACCCAAGGATTTCTATTAGCCCTCGTCTTTTTACCTACTTGATCGTCTGCTGCCTTCACTACTTCATCCCTCAGAGCTACCCATTCTTCTTCTACTGTATTTCCTTCCCCCATTCCTGTCAATTGTTCCCTTATGCTCTCTCTGAAACTCTCTACAACCTCTGGTTCTTTCAGTTTATCCAGGTCCCATCTCCTTAAATTCCCACCTTTTTGCAATTTCTTCAGTTTCCATCTGCAGTTCATAACCAATAGATTGGGGTCAGAATCCACATCTGCCCCTGGAAATGTCTTACAATTTAAAACCTGGTTCCTAAATCTCTGTCTTACCATTATATACTCTATCTGATACCTTTTAGTATCTCCAGGATTCTTCCAGGTATACAACCTTCTTTCATGATTCTTGAACCAAGTGTTAGCTATGATTAATTTATGCTCTGTGCAAAATTCTGCAAGGCGGCTTCCTCTTTCATTTCTTCTCCCCAATCCATATTCACCTACTATGTTTCCTTCTCTCCCTTTTCCTACTGACGAATTCCAGTCACCCATGACTATTAAATTTTCGTCTCCCTTCACTACCTGAATAATTTCTTTTATCTCGTCATACATTTCATCTATTTCTTCATCATCTGCAGAGCTAGTTGGCATATAAACTTGTACTACTGTAGTAGGCATGGGCTTTGTGTCTATCTTGGCCACAATAATGCGTTCACTATGCTGTTTGTAGTAGCTAACCCGCACTCCTATTTTTTTATTCATTATTAAACCTACTCCTGCATTACCCCTATTTGATTTTGTATTTATAACCCTGTAATCATCTGACCAAAAGTCTTGCTCCTCCTGCCACCGAACTTCACTAATTCCCACTATATCTAACTTTAACCTATCCATTTCCCTTTTTAAATTTTCTAACCTACCTGCCCGATTAAGGAATCTGACATTCCACGCTCCGATCCGTAGAACGCCAGTTTTCTTTCTCCTGATAACGACGTCCTCTTGAGTAGTCCCCGCCCGGAGATCCAAATGGGGGACTATTTTACCTCCGGAATATTTTACCCAAGAGGACGCCATCATCATTTAACCATACAGTAAAGCTGCATGTCCTCGGGAAAAATTACGGCTGTAGTTTCCCCTTGCTTTCAGCCGTTCGCAGTACCAGAACAGCAAGGCCGTTTTGGTTATGTTACAAGGCCAGATCAGTCAATCATCCAGACTGTTGCCCCTGCAACTAGTGAAAAGGCTGCTGCCCCTCTTCAGGAACCACAAGTTTGTCGAATATATATTGCCAGCATATTAACTTTTTGCAGGCTCTTCAGTGTGGTAGACATTTGACAACTGCAGCAGTTTGCTTTTTTTATTTACTAGCTCACTTAACAACGGAAAATTAGTGCACAATAAACTGACAATAGCTCCTCTATAAAAGCAAGAGCACAGTGAAGTTATTTTGTCTACTAACATAAGAGAAATCGACAGTGTATGCTGCGGTGGTTAGGGGGTGGCGGGGGGTGGGGGGTGTACGAATATGGAATCACCGAAAACAGAACACTGTACCATGCGTCTCGAAATGGATAAATACAGGTTGGGTGTGGTTTCCAGGGGAATGTTATACCATTCAGCTTGCAAAATAGTGGCGAATTCAGATAACGATAATTACGTGGATAGCGAACACGAACTCCTCTGTCGAAAGTAGACCACAAAGCCTCATTAATTTTGACAAACGGTGACTGTTTGGCGGGAGGAGATGCGACAACTCAACCTCGCCCTCGCAAAGTGTGTCAACAAGGGTCCTGATGCGTTTAAACACGACACACTACTGGAGAACAGACATTGTACCATGGGATAGACCCGATCAGATTATCTCGACGTTGCAGAGGCCTGTTGAATACCACTTGACGGCTGCCAAAATCATGACTGGAACCTTCCCAAGTTTCACCCTTGAGACCTAAACCCGATCAGAACTTGGAAAAAGTTCGAAACAAGACGCATTTGACCACACGATTTTCTTCCATTGAATCACAGTCCTGGTTTTACAGTTTCCGCACCAAATTTTCGTGTTATGGGCATTTAATAACAGATGAGTGGTTTTAGAATTCCAGCTGGCCCTGCCATTCCCGGCTTATGGAGCTCCTTCCGCGTTGTGTTGGTGCTGACAAGTTTTTTGAGTATGACATTTATTTCCGCATTTTTCGTTACAATTTTCTACAGTGGCAGTCCGTGACGGGCACTCATCACACACTTCCATCCATATTGTGACTTATCAGAGGATGTTTAACCGTTCTCTCTGTATGTGGTATAAATTTTAGATACGGTATCTTTTGAAAACCAAACACTTCGACTACCTTAATTACGAAAGCACCCATTATACGAGCACAACCAATTTGCCAACGTCCGAATTCACTTAGCTCCAGAATAATGAACTCACAACTACGCAGTACATTGCTCTGTCCGCGACTAAGGCTTGCTACGTATTGAGTACACTGAACAGGTGCTGTTCATGATCAAAACAACAGCGGATATGCAAGCTTGGCTAGCGTGTGCAGTTATGTTCAAGTATGCACTTCTTGTGGTATTTTGTCCACTTCACTGTATAGCCTGCTTGTAAACTGAAAAGTAAGCGTTGCTTATTGTGAGGAAGATGGTCTTTCCCAGAAAAACGGCACAATTGGGATACAAGAGAACTAAGAATCAATCTCCCCTCTAACAATGTAGAAACGTGCTCAGAAGTTCACGGAGAATTTGTTGATATACTTCAGTATTGTCAGTAGTGTAACACTTCTAACACTAAATGTTACTGGATTTTCTCTTTCGATGCTAATCAACTGTCAGGATGAGCATTACTGCAAAGGGCATGTAATTCTAAAGCATTATGTCAGGGTGAAAAACACTAAATAAATTACTTTTTCTTTCTTAACAACATGGGGGCAGGGTGGTTTCTTCTTTGGCTCGGGTATGAGGTAGAATGAAACAGCACTTTTACATAAGATAACTTGTATTGAAAATGTTGTACAACCGTTTCCTTACTCGATTGTTCTGGCTGGGATAGCGGCAGCTGTGTCGTTTGCGAAACCTTCTGCTGCAGCAGCAGTGGCGTCTGATTACGCCTGGCGGTGTGCATCTCGTGTCGCCGTCTCGCCAAGTTGACTGGAGACGCGCATCGTGTTGTGGCCCGTTTAATTATTGAGAACGAAGTCGTGTATCGGATGGTGACACCTTGGATGTGGCGTCCCAGTGTTTCTCTGCTCTAAGTGGCCGCGTGTGTCAGTGTTGTGGGTCGGCCAGCGGAGCGGCGCGGCGGGGGAAGGCCAGTGTCTCGAACTCAAACAACGGACTCCCGCTTGCCAGTCTTCGGCTGTCAGATCTTCATCCCAGCTCACAGGTGACTGCAGATGTGAGGCCGTCTCCTTCCCGTTCTCACGAGTCACCCGGGTACGTAACAATCAGTCTTCAAATACCTTCTAACTTCTGTCTTCTGGCGGCGAGGCTGCTGCTTGCTATTCCATTACAGCGGCTGACTTGGCGCTTCTGTGTACGATGTAGTCTCTTCCTGCATGACGGTCTTCAGCACCGAAACTGAACTGAAAAGTACTACTCTTTTGTCGGGCCCACTGCGTCTCGCGTATTTATTCACTTCAGTTCACTGGAGGAGAACGACTTCACGGTCGTTGCCTCTTCTGTCACGTTGAAAAGCTTCTCGAAGAATCTTCTTAACGTCGGTCATTGGCTCTTGGAATGTAGGCGAGGGCCTTTGCTCACATGTGACAACTGAGAAACACGTGAGCCGTTCGGGCGATGCCCTGACGGATGAATCGACAGCGTCCGCTTATGTGGGGAGGGCGATGGCTTCTCCTAAACTTGCTGACTTGCCTCTGCTTTTCTGCCCGCTGTTTGCCATTGTGTAGCTCTTCTAAACTAAACTAAGTTTTTCATTTATTTTCTAATTTATCTACCTATCTTAAGTACCGCTCAACAGTAGTTCATATGTGCATTGCATGTAAATGAACACTGTGGAAAATGAAGACCCCTATGGCATATCTGCGCACTGCGTTGTCAGTTATTCATAACGAAATGTGCGGAAGGGATGGTACAACTTTGTGGTACACGCTGTAGTTGCTTCTTGTGGCGTAGTGGGATAGAGAGGAGGAGGACCCCCTGCTCGCTCTTTAGTTTGCAGACCAAAATAGCAGGAAAGGGCATGACAGTAACCCAGCGGCCTGCTTTCCCTCTCGCGTCCTGCCTCCACCCTCCCTTGAGCCCATCACACCACCAGAATACAAGTTATCCTTTAACACGGTTCTACTGAATATAGATATTGTACATACCTCTATTATTTGTTCTTAACCCACTTCATTTAGCAATAAACATTAATTTCATGCAATTAAAACACTATTTTACATAATACGAGATTTTATTAGCCCTACGCAAACAAAGAATATGAAATTTTGTGAAGTTTAAGATTGTGCTGGGAAACACTTTTGCTAGAACCTGCAGTTTTCGAGTTATTCAGTAAAACCTTGAAAGCGTGATCTTTAAATGCTCTACCCTCACGTTCACACCCCATGTCACGGTTTCTGATATACTGTTCACTACACTCTCTCCCACCACTGCGCAACGTTTAGCGACTACAAGAAATTTTTCCCCTAATTTTCCTTCGTAGATTGCGTATCTCATTCCCTGTTGCCATAAACTTGAATTAACACTAATTTATCCAAAGAAGTAGGTAAGCGAGAAGGGAGGGGATGGGTTCAGATTTGCAGTGGCCTTTCTCTGGATCTACTTAGAACAATATCTCAATTTTGGTGACGTACATTATCGTAAGAGTTCTTATTAGAATGTGCAATGGTACAGTTTGTATCTCAATTACCTTTGCTATTAGATGTATAAACTTACAAGAATCGGTGTGTATATAAGGACGTGGCACAAATTTTCTGCGTACCTTTCATCCCGTAACGACTGTTACCGAGTAAGCTCGCCAGAAAGTACAGGAACTTGCTTTATGTACCTCTTCAAATTCAGACCATGCCAATGGACTACTACTCTACCGTTGGTGGGGACGTCTGTCTGTCTCAATGGCCACTGAGCTACACCAGCTGGAGCAGAGCTCCTGGCAGGGTAACCCCTGCAGATTGCCCAACTGGTGAGAATCCAAACATAGTGTAGTCTCTCAAGGATCTGCCATCTTGGGGAGTACGTGGGTGGCAGCCACATGGACTCTTAGCTAAATCTGACGTTACTTTCAGTTACATGTTTGTGTTTTCTTTTTTTATCGGCTTCCCTTCCTCGACTGGTTTTGTTTTTAGATTTCCACGGCATTAGGTTTCGGGGCCAGTGGTTGCCATTGATTTTACTTTCTTGTCCCCAAAGGTGGAGGCAGTGAAGACAATGGATCTCGATTCAGTGGTGGCGGAAGGGGTCCTTAAGGGGGAGACCAATTAACCTCAGAGACTAAAGTCCAATGGTTTAGGTGGGTTAAACCCTATATGGATTTCTGATTAAAACACAATGTGTGACGGGGCACTGAGTCCACAGTGACAATCCCTATAAAACAAGGAAACATTAATGAAAAATCAAAGAGATCGACCTGTTCACCATCACTCGGTGAATTTCAGCCTGAAAAAAATTCGGAACCAATTCGGAATTAAGGCGAATCGACCCAGCAAACGAAAAAGTTATATAAATGTTGGTACATGGAACGTTCCGGGCATCTGCTCTAAGAAAACAGACATATTCAAAGAACTTACAATAGCACAAATGTAACGAAACAGAAGGATAATGGTGCAGAGGAAATAGGTGATTATTTCAGTTTTGCAGTGGAATGATGTACACGTGTTGGGCAAAGAAGGGGATATCAGTTGCGACACATAAAACGTGGAAACGTTGAATTATGAAACATGACTGAACGAATATCCGATTCATGTGGATATGAAGTTAAAAGAATACGACGTACCGATCACTGCAGCATGCACACTTAAAAATAATGTTACTACCTTTCAGAAGAACAATTTCTTTAACAATTCTAAAAACCTTATAGATGACATTAGCAACAGGAAAGCCCTGTTCCTTTTAGTATCTCTTAATGGACGAGTGGATAATTAGAGTACTATGTAAAATGGACGAGTGGATAAGTAGCGTACTATGTAAAACCAAAAGTATTTCAAACGCTATTTTTAAGAGAATATGACTAACATTTCTACATAATCTGTGAGAGCATTCTGTGCAAATTAATGAGCTAGAATTGTTTCCATAATTTTATTAGTCTATTGCCGTACGAAAACTCTCGAACCTTTGTCTTTTTTCGATCGTATTTCATCCTGTATTAATCTTGATGTAATTTGAACTGCTAAACACTATACGGCAACACATAATACAGGCTTAAGAGACGTAGAGCCGCTTGCGAAATACTGTTTATATATATTATGAAGATTATCCAGAAGAATGAATTATAAACGTAAATCGTTATTGATTGTTAGCTAGCAGAACCCATGTCGCTACCAATACTGGTGATATTTTGATCAAAGTGATGCAGTTTTCCACTGCAGGTGACAGCTGTTAATGTCAATTCTTCGTTATTTTTAATCAGTCCTGAGACTGAAAATGTACGCAGGACACAACAGTAGTTCGAAGTAAACACTCGAATGGAATGAGTGCATTTACAGCCTCAGGATTGAGTCAAAACGCCGCAGAAGCGACATTAACAGCTGTCCACTGCAGTGGACAGCTGCACCAGGGCTATTTCAACAATATTGCTGCGTCCTTTCCGTGTGTGATGTTAATTATGCGGCTGAAAGCGAGAGCGAGAGCGAGAGAGAAAGAGAGAGAGAGAGAGGGAGTAATCTGTATAGCGGTAATCGGCGGTTTACTATTCCTTACTCCCAGTCTGCATTGATGTAGCTATGCCGATTATTTAGACTGCATTTTAATCAAGGCCACAATTTTCTTATTTTCAATTGCCTAGTCATCAATTTAGAGATACCAAATATTTTATTATGAAATAGTTGTTAGTTCGACAAATTAACTTTTCCTTGGTTCACATTATCTCCAAATGGGGCCAGAGGCAGATCTATATTTTTTTAATACGAGACGCAAAGCTAGCAAGGTTGTAGACAATTTGTGGAGAATATTGTGAATGATAATGAAGAGAGGCTAATAGAAATGTGTGAACACTACAGTCTTAAGATAAGGACTTTTTTTCCACGACAAAGGTATCCATAAATGTACAGAGCTACAACCTTCAAGGGGTAGAAAGTAATCGTACTATGATGCTTCTGTGTGCAGTTTGGCTGCCTTTTTAAAAAGTTGGTAGTTGCCAAAACAAATGTAATAAGAATGAAAAAAATAGACCAACGACAATATAACATAACTCCCTATTTATACAAGCTTGGATAGAGTGGGATACTATGTCAGACAGGTGATTCGACATGAGAGTCTCGGAGTAGCAAAGGCGAAGGAGAAAGGGACCTATAGCAGAACCCTTATAAGCAGAAACACTGATAATAAAAGTAGGTATTAAGGCTATGGGAAAGCAGCAATTAGATAAAAATGTTATGTGGGAGCATAAATGTGAAACAACTAACAGCTAAATAGAGACTTCAAAGTCTAAAGAGGCATAGAAAATGGGAAAATAGATTTTTCTAAGAACAAATAACAAAAGCAGTATAAACATACAGCTCGTAAAATTAGATACATGGAAGATACACTATGAACAATTGTTTAAAGAAGATCTATCTTAGCCACTGGTATGGAGCTTTTGAAGGATAGGACTAATGTATTATTGGGACATCTCCCGAAGCTGTTTAACCTCTGACTTAGAGGAAAGCAAATCCTATTCAAAATTAAGGAAGGGTAAATCACAAACATGTTTAAAACGCGAAACAAAAATGACTGCGGAAATTATCGAGATGTCAGAGTATTATATCGAGATTCTGGGTTAACATCCTTAAAACTAGAATTGAACACGAATCTGAGGAAGCAGAAGGAACCATTGGCTTCCGGCTAGGGCGTTCATGTAACTATAATATTTTCACCATTAGACAGGTGAGTTACAAGAGAATGGCACGTACAGTCGTGCTCAAAAGTATCCGAACGACCTGAATTGCATTTCGCCTGATTCGCATGCAACCGGCAAAACACAGCTGTCTAGCAGGTCCTCTAATCGCTCCTCGGTACAGTCGTTTGACTATTGAAAATGGTTCCAACAAGTCAAGACTTGAAAACACTGCTCTGTATCGCAGTAACTAACGATGTAAAGTAATACCACGATGCTACAAATATCAGGGAACACCTTATCACAGATAAGACTGTCCTAAAGGCTTGTAAGCTGACATTTATTACAATAAATGACACACCTGAAATGTTACCACTCTCATTATTACGTCAGATAGGTAATGCAAGTAGTAAGTTCGTCGTATTCATGATTTCCTCTGCAAAGTAACATATCGTACATATTATTTAACACAAAATGACATTAAAAATTTAAGTTATTCACAAGCAGTTAGTTGAGAATATGTATGAACTTCAAATGACACAACGAACCGTCTTGTTCTGCATATGGATTCAAACCCATGTCATGCAGACTAAGCAAAGATTTCGTGACTGACGCTAACTGACAGTCGTTCCTGATTAGGCATACAGAGAGTGATATATCTCGATTTTAGACACTATGAGTTAGCAAATATCAACTTTAAATTAGATAACGCAAACATTTTTAACGGACGCAAATTCCTACCCAGCATCTATTGTCCCTGTTAACGAACTACGAGAGATGTTACATATTGCTTCTTCACAAGTAACTTACTTGAAATGCCGTGACGTAAAGCTTTGTGTTGGACAGGGATTCGAACCCAGAACCTAATCGGATTGATATCGAAGCACAACCAACTGTGACATATCGGATATTCTAGGCAGTAGCTAGATGTTTAAACTGAAATGACGAGATGAAACATTGTTTTTTTCCGTCCCAGGATTCCAACCCGGCACCTATCGCTGTTATATTCTAGAGAAAACAAACGTTAAACTTGAGTTTTTTGCACCAGCAGCGACATGTGAGCATGTTTGAACTAGAAATAATATGACGAAGAGTTCAATGCTCACTGGGAATAGAGCCCCAAAAAGATCTTTGTTGACTACACACGAAGAGACGTCAGCTACCGAATTTTTCTCCACCAGCATCTCGGAATAACATCTTGAACTTACAGTGATCTCGCAAATAGTTCCTTGTCTCACTGGGAGTCAAAAACGTCAGATATCGTTAGTGTTGATAACGAATGAAATTACATTAAAAATCAGAAGTATTATTCACCAGCAGATAGGTGTTCTCATGCTAGAGCTTGATAATACATAATGAAACCTTCAGTGCTGGGCCAGGATTCGAACCCATTCACGTGTAGTATGTGGAGATGTTGAGGAATCTGCAGTTTTGGACAAACAACAAATTGTAGCCGAGCTGTATTATCACGAAGGGATCAAATTCCACGTTAAGGGCGCTCTGAGTTGCATTCTCAATTCAGAACCAATTTTATCGACATACAAAAACTCAGATAAAAGATGGAATAAGTGTCCTGTGCGCCTACATAGCGTTTGTTTCGTCACTAGAAATAAATAACTAGTATAAGAAAGGTTACTGGTGATAGAGTTTATACATGTCGCCACTCCAGACTTTATTGTGGTTTAACCTAACGTCTACTTGGTAGAGAAAGAATGTCATCTATAATGTGAATTTCAGACCAGACTCTCATTACATCTTCCTCACTTTGTGTAGGCAGAAGAGAGTGGAATCTTTCTCTCCCTATCTAAAACCATTGACAGAAGTGGGAATCGAACCCCGACCACAGGTATAAGAACCTATCATCAGTTCAACAGACCACCAAATCCGTTTTTCTATGACTCATTATTCTATCGTAGCACCTTTGCGCCACACTGGATGGGAATTCTGACACACAGGCTCCCTGTAGTAAATTGTAGCGCGTTCAGTAAATTCATTTACTTGGTTGGCCGAATCACCATGAACTAGCTGCCTCGGCTACCCAGTGCACACATTCGACTCTATTTTGTAATCACCAAAATAAAATCACGCAACTGCCACCTACATAGAACTGCCAACAGTGTAGGATGCAGAAATTTAAATAGAAAGTGTTCCGTTCCACTTGAGCTATTCTACTGCGCTCTCTGTTTGTAGCAAACGTCATGCGGCGCAAAAGAAAAGCTGTAGCTGTTTCTCTCAGAAGTCTACACCCGGCCATTTGCATTATCTCACAGTGCTGTGCTATGCAGAAGTTCTGGAGGAATTGTTGTTGAGCTTTGGAGCTGTTGTAGATATGTGTCAGCTAATAGTGTAATGGTGAGTGTCGTGCACCATAGATAAGGTGTCATGAGTTCGAATACATTAACTGTTAAATTTTTTTGAAATGTAATTCTGCAGTCCGCTGAAGTTACCAATCTAATGGAACTTTGAACATAATTCCCTTCACTTTTCAACCCAAAATAGTTGCATGTGGAAAAGGGGCTCACTTGTGTGACATTTTGTTCTTTTCACGTTTAATAGACAGCCAGGCAGCAGATGCACCTCAAAGCATTTGTGTAATGTATGGGGGAAGTGCACCGTGCCCAAATACGTCAGGAAAGTATTTCCTACATTAGCTGTCGTGTGGTAGTGACATTTTATTATTTTTCAAACCTTGTTTGACAGCTTTAACTCGGAACAAGTTTTCTACATGCATGTAATCAATAAACAGCATGTGCATTGTCAGACTGTTATAGATAACATCTTAGAATTCGCATATATCGTTGCTGATTAATTTCTCTCTCATGTTTACTATTGTTTCAACAACACTAAAGGAAACCTTACGAAAATTGTGCACTGTATTATAAGAAATGAAATAAAACTAGTCGCAATAACTTTAAGACGAAAGTCAGTTTTAATATAACTGAGTATCTGTACACAAGGGTGCCTCTATCGTAGTAAAATACTACTCACTTTGATTTTGATTGGGTCTGTGTTTCACTGGTATGCTGTGTCATACTCAAGAGGTATGCAAATGTGGCATTTCATAAATATAGTTATGTATTTCTTGAAACCCATAGTTTGCTTGTCAGCAGCGGAAAGAGGCGTTACGTGTTGTGCAGCATTGTAAGATTTTCATCATTGCACTATGAGACGAAAGTATTTTCTTGCGATTTCCTTATTGATGTTTGTTCTGACTGCTTGTAGCTGTTTCACAGAACGGATAAAACCGTTGCCGTCAGTGAGACGGGAATTGCGAACCATAACGGACGCTTCGTCACAGGTTTGCACGTTACCACAGAGCTGTCGAAGAGGTATGTTTCCTAGCTTCCTCGTACGAGGCCAATAGTGGCTAGAACTCATAAACCGCTATTTAAAGGACGGGGTTAGTTGCGATTTCCACCTGCAACGACTTTCTGGGCTGAAAACCGTAAGTTTACAATCTTTTGTTAGACCTCAGGCGATAATAACTCAGATTATTCAATGGAAAAGACAGGTAAAATCAAGTGAACCTTGAGGCTTAATTCCGTGTACACCAGGAAGAAACTCGTCGATCACAGAGTTGCCAAACATTCGTTGCCTTGTTGCCAAATCTCAGTTACAGTACCAGCAGGAAAAAGACGAACCGATGCGATCCTACAGCGGGCTGGGAAGTGACCATAGCTGGTGTCTCCAAATCGCAGCTGCTACGGCCTGGAATACGTAATTCGCCTGATTCGCATTTCTGTAACTAGGTTTAGGGACTGCAGCGTAGTTACTAATAATACTCAGAATTGACTGTAAACTAAGCATCATAAATCAGTAACTCTCATAGTTGCTTTTATATTTCTTTCGTAAGTGTACTCAAAACTAAGAAACTCTTTCACATTCGTTTTCGTGCCACGCCGATAGTAGAGCACAACAAACAAATAAAAATAAAAAAGAATGTGAGTGTGTGTGTGTGTGTGTGTGTGTGTGTGACAGAGAGAGAGAGAGAGAGAGAGAGAGAGGGGGGGGGGAGTGTGTGTGTGTGAGAGAGAGAGAGAGAGAGAGAGAGAGAGAAATAAAAAGAATGTGACAGAGAGAGAGTGTAAAAAATGGTTGTAAAGAAATTGAATCATGGTATGTAAAGAAAACTTTCATTTAAAATGACACGTTCTACATCGTTACGAAACGTCGTACTCATGATCATGGAACAAGAATTAATCTAATACAAACTTTTGTGCATAAGCGACAATCGAACTGCACACCTACCGTGCATCCACGAATATAGATTAAGTGTTAGTTGCTTACTCACCAACAGTAAGATGTGTGCGTGTTTGACCAGAAATAACGACACCTAATGCGATTGTTGGCAACACATAAACAGACATTTTAAATGCACGTTAATTTTCACTAGCAGGTGGGTGTGCACTTGACAGGGCTTGAAACGGAATTATGAATATGTTTATACTGGATTCTTTGGAGGAGACCTATAGGAGATTGCAGTCATGAGAAAAGGAACGAAATGATTGAACTATACTGTTCCGAGAGATTCAGTTCCTCTAAAGAGGAGATATGAATTCGACTCACAGTCCAGCACCAAATTTTTCAACGTCTCTAGTTCAATTAAGTACAAGTAAAATAAGAGACCATTTCCTAAAATGGCTATCGGTTCATCAAATAAAATAAAATTTTCTAATGTAAGTAAGGTTACTGGCGATTGTATTTCTGTTTGCCATGACTTCCGCTACGTCATTTCCCAACGTAAACCGACTCTGCCCAGTTAGTAATGAAGGAACGTGATGTTTAATGCGGATTCTGTATTATAACGTCTTTTTCTTGAGGTTACCAGAGGTAACATAAATCTGTTTGTGTGTCTTAAAAGTAAATGCGCGAACCCATGCATTGCACCTGTGATAATTCGTTCCACCAGACCATAGTGGCCACATTTCCCAGCCCCAAGAGTGTGCTGAAACGGATGATGTGCTTAGCTTACAAAATTAGTCACGGCGGAAAAAATGCAAGTCTATTAAATGGTTAAGTAGAAGCAAGCTTCTGATGCGGAGATTATGCTATTCTCATGTCAGCAAGATGTAAAAACTCTTCTGGGCTTCATAGGCTCTATGTAAAGCCATTTAGAATTTTCACAAATTCAACAAATTTCTTAGTTCGAGAAAATCCACTGTGAAGTGTGAAGTTACCGGATAATTCGATTATTACCGTCATTATTACTATAATTTTATTCATACCGCTGCTTGAACACATGTGCTTGAAGATCATTTAATGCCTTTTGTTCACTATAGAAGTAGGTTCCTATGGACAGGTTCTTTCCCTGTCTACAGAATCCTTTTCATGTTAATATCAAACATCAGCTATTACTCGTAGATTACATTAAAACAAAAGTAATTGATGAAGACGTTACTTGATAACAAAAACGCGCGGCCCTTCTTCATTTACTTGCGCCTAGAAATGGCTATCGAGTACTGCCAAACCGAAAGGCAAGACATCTTACTCTCTTCCGATATACGTCGCTGTCAGTTTTTCCGTATGATTTGGTCGACATGACCTGTTTCATGTTGTGTATGACGGACAATGTTTTACAAAATCAGTTGTTTTCCTTTCAAATAAACAGAAAGATTTTCGTTCTAAGCTATCCAAGAACAAAATTTTTGCAATATTAGTTCACATTTAATGTGGAATGACGACGAATGGAAAAAACTAGTAGAAGCCGACCTCGGGGAAGATCAGTTTGGATTCCGTAGAAATACTGGAACACGTGAGGCAATACTGACCTTACGACTTATCTTAGAAGAAAGATTAAGGAAAGGCAAACCTACGTTTCTAGCATTTGTAGACTTAGAGAAAGCTTTTGACAATGTTAACTGGAATACTCTCTTTCAAATTCTGAAGGTGGCAGGGGTAAAATACAGGGAGCGAAAGGCTATTTACAATTTTTACAGAAACCAGATGGCAGTTATAAGAGTCGAGGGGCATGAAAGGGAAGCAGTGGTTGGGAAAGGAGTGAGACAGGGTTGTAGCCTGTCCCCGATGTTATTCAATCTGTATATTGAGCAAGCAGTAAAGGAAACAAAAGAAAAATTCGGAATAGGTATTAAAATCCATGGAGAAGAAATAAAAACGTTGAGGTTCGCCGATGACATTGTAATTCTGTCAGAGACAGCAAAGGACTTGGAAGAGCAGTTGAACGGAATGGATGGTGTCTTGAAGGGAGGATATAAGATGAACATCAACAATAGCAAAACGAGGATAATGGAATGTAGTCGAATTAAGTCGGGTGATGTTGAGGGAATTAGATTAGGAAATGAGACACTTAAAGTAGTAAAGGAGTTTTGCTATTTGGGGAGCAAAATAACTGATGATGGTCGAAGTGGAGAGGATATAAAATGTAGACTGGCAATGGCAAGGAAAGCGTTTCTGAGGAAGAGAAATTTGTTAACATTGAGTATAGATTTAAGTGTCAGGAAGTCGTTTCTGAAAGTATTTGTATGGAGTGTAACCATGTATGGAAGTGAAACATGGACGGTAAATAGTTTGGATAAGAAGAGAATAGAAGCTTTTGAAATGTGGTGCTACAGGAGAATGCTGAAGATAAGGTGGGTAGATCACGTAACTAATGAGGAGGTATTGAATAGGATTGGGGAGAAGAGAAGTTTGTGGCACAACTTGACCAGAAGGAGGTATCGGTTGGTAGGACATGTTCTGAGGCATCAAGGGATCACCAATTTAGTATTGGAGGGCAGCGTGGAGGGTAAAAATCGTAGGGGGAGACCAAGAAATGAATACACTAAGCAGATTCAGAAGGATGTCGGTTGCAGTAGGTACTCGGGAATGAAGAAGCTTGCACAGGATAGAGTAGCATGGAGAGCTGCATCAAACCAGTCTCAGGACTGAAGACCACAACAACAACAATATACGCTTCTATAATGTAGGAAAGTGTTTCACAGTTTCAAAACTCGTATCCGACTACTTGAACTTACACTTAGTTGATGACCATAAATTCTAGCTCACAGTGATTCCAGTTTAAGTAACCTAATGTAGCGAAGACTGTTTGCCAGTGCTCTTTCTCACCTGAAAATTCTCATTTCACTCATTGGGCACCATAAGTACACTGTAACAGTAATTTCTGTGTGTATGCAATGCATACGGATTGTAGAATTTAGTGGTACTCTCTCTTCCACTTGTGTATCCAATATGCCTGACCTAAACGGGCTCTATATCATTACAGGCCCTCGGCAGTGCAACCTCATACTGACAACAGTAATATGCTTATACTGACGACCTGACTGTTCGTTTTGCCTGATTTTGTAATAATTTAAATAAAACAACATGACATTCCAGTGGGAGACATTTCGTCCCCCTTTTCCTTCTGTGAAATTTATCAGTAAGCTGTTGGCCTTCCAACCAGCGCAATGCGGCAGAGTACGGCCGGTAAACGATTCACAAACCACGATTTAGTGCCGTTAAGACGATTTCTCCAAACATTGTCGTAGCTGAAGGAATTTAGTTTCTTCTTAAATCGTCTTAAGCAGCAACGTTCACAGATATCTGAAATAGGAAAAAGCTACGAAGGTTGTGAAACCAAATTCCCACAGTTTGTGTCAGGTTGATCTTTTCGTCTGACCACACTGCGTAAGTATTTTGTCTAAGAAGTATCACAAGTAGTGTTCCTGTAGCTGTGGGAATCATTGGTTGAAAACTAAACTGGTGTCACTCTGAGCTACAGTTTATGGTCAGCGACTAAGTGTAAGGTCAATGAGTCGGTTGCGAGTTTTGCAACTTTGAAATACTAACGCCTCTTTCCACTGCTGACAAGCAAACTATGGGTTTCAGGAAATACATAACTATATTTATGAAATGCCACATTTACTTACCTTTTTAGTATGACACAGCATACCAATTAAACACAGACCCAATCAAAATCTAAGTGAGTAGTATTTCACTAATTCGTGTCGATATAGGCACCCTTGCGTACAGATACTCAGTTTTATTAAAACTGACTTTTGTCGTAAGGTTATTGCGACTAGTTTTATTTCATTTCTTATAATACAGTGCACAATTTTCGTAAGGTTTCCTTTAGTGTTGTTAAAACAATAGTAAACATGTGAGAGAAATTAATCAGCAACGATATATGCGAAATCTAAGATGTTATCTATAACAGTCTGACAATGCACATGCAGTTTATTGATTAGATGCATGTAGAAAACTTGTTCTGAGTTAAAGCTGTCAAGCAAGGTTTGAAGAAGAATAAAATGCCACTACCACAAGACAGCTAATGTAGGAAATACTTTCCTGACGTATTGGGGCATGGTGCACTCTCCCCATACAATATACAAAAGCTTTGAGATGCATCTGCTGCCTGGCTGTCTATTAAACGTGAAAAGAACAAAATGCCACAGAAGTTAGCCCTTTCTCCACATGCCACTATTTTGGGTTGAAAAGTGAAGGGAATTATGTTCAAAGTACCATTAGATTGGGAACTTCAGCAGACAGCAGAATTGCGTTTTAAAAACTTTTAACAGCAAATGTATTCGAACTCGTGATAGCTTATCTATTGTGCACGACACTCACCATTACACTATTAGCTGACACATATCTACAACAGCTCCAAAGCTCAACAACAATTCCTCCACAACTTCTGCATACCACAGCACTGTGGTAGACTTCTGAGAGAAACAGCTTCAGCTTTTCTTTTGCGCCGCACGACGTTTGCTACAAACAGAGAGCGCAATAGAATAGCTCAAGTGGAAGGGAACACTTTCTATTTAAATTTCTGCATCCTACACTGTTGGCAGTTCTGTGTAGGTGGCAGTTACGTGATTTTATTTCGGTGATTACAAAATAGAGTCGTATATATGCACTGGGTACCTGAGGCAGCTAGTTCATAGTGATTCGACCAACAAAGTAATGCTGCAATTTACTACAGGGAGCCTGTGTGTCAGGATTCTTATCCAGTGTGGCGCAACGGCGCTACTATAGAAAATGACTCACAGAAGAGCTGATTTGTTGGTCTGTTGGATTGATGATAGGTTCATATACCTATGGTCTGGGTTCGATTCCCACTTCTGTCAATGGTGTTAGATAGGGAGAGAAAGATTTCACTCTCTTCCGCCTACACCAAGTGAAGAAGATATAATGGCAGTGTGGTCTGAAATTCACATTAATGATGATATTCCTTCTCTGCCAAGTAGTCGTTTGGTTGAACCACAATAAAGTCTGGAGTGGCGACATGTATAAACTCTATCACCAGTAACCTTTCTTATACTAGTTATTTATTTCTAGTGACGTAACAAACGCTATGTAGGGTCACAGGACACTTATTCCATCTTTAATCTGAGCTTCTGTATATCAATAAAATTGGTTCTGAACTGAGAATTCAACTTATACGGCCCTTAACGTGGAATTTTATTCCTTCGTGACAATACAGCTCGGCTACAATTTGTTGTTTGTCCAAAACTGCAGATTCCTCAACATCTCCACATAATACACGGGAATGGGTTCGAATCCTGGACCGGCACTAAGATTTCATTATGTATTATCAAGCTCTAGCATGAGAACACCTATCTGCTGGTGAATAATTAAATTTTTAATTTTTAATGTAATTTCATTCGTTGTCAACACTAACGATATCTGACGTTTTTTTCTCCCAGTGAGACATGGAACTACACTCCTGGAAATTGAAATAAGAACACCGTGAATTCATTGTCCCAGGAAGGGGAAACTTTATTGACACATTCCTGGGGTCAGGTACATCACATGATCACACTGACAGAACCACAGGCACATAGACACAGGCAACAGAGCATGCACAATGTCGGCACTAGTACAGTGTATATCCACCTTTCGCAGCAATGCAGGCTGCTATTCTCCCATGGAGACGACCGTAGAGATGCTGGATGTAGTCCTGTGGAACGGCTTGCCATGCCATTTCCACCTGGCGCCTCAGCTGGACCAGCGTTCGTGCTGGACGTGCAGACCGCGTGAGACGACGCTTCATCCAGTCCCAAACATGCTCAATGGGGGACAGATCCGGAGATCTTGCTGGCCAGGGTAGTTGACTTACACCTTCTAGACCACGTTGGGTGGCACGGGATACATGCAGACGTGCATTGTCCTGTTGGAACAGCAAGTTCCCTTGCCGGTCTAGGAATGGTAGAACGATGTGTTCGATGACGGTTTGGATGTACCGTGCACTATTCAGTGTCCCCTCGACGATCACCAGTGGTGTACGGCCAGTGTAGGAGATCGCTCCCCACACCATGATGCCGGGTGTTGGCCCTGTGTGCCTCGGTCGTATGCAGTCCTGATTGTGGCGCTCACCTGCACGGCGCCAAACACGCATACGACCATCAATGGCACCAAGGCAGAAGCGACTCTCATCGCTGAAGACGACACGTCTCCATTCGTCCCTCCATTCACGCCTGTCGCGACACCACTGGAGGCGGGCTGCACGATGTTGGGGCGTGAGCGGAAGACGGCCTAACGGTGTGCGGGACCGTAGCCCAGCTTCATGGAGACGTTTGCGAATGGTCCTCGCCGATACCCCAGGAGCAACAGTGTCCCTAATTTGCTGGGAAGTGGCGGTGCGGTCCCCTACGGCACTGCGTAGGATCTTACGGTCTTGGCGTACATCCGTGCGTCGCTGCGGTCCGGTCCCAGGTCGACGGGCACGTGCACCTTCCGCCGACCACTGGCGACAACATCAATCTACTGTGGAGACCTCACGCCCCACGTGTTGAGCAATTCGGCGGTACGTCCACCCGGCCTCCCGCATGCCCACTGTACGCCCTCGCTCAAAGTCCGTCAACTGCACATACGGATCACGTCCACGCTGTCGCGGCATGCTACCAGTGTTAAAGACTGCGATGGAGCTCCGTATGCCACGGCAAACTGGCTGACACTGACGGCGGCGGTGCACAAATGCTGCGCAGCTAGCGCCATTCGACGGCCAACACCGCGGTTCCTGGTGTGTCCGCTGTGCCGTGCGTGTGATCATTGCTCGTACAGCCCTCTCGCATTGTCTGGAGCAAGTATGGTGGGTCTGACACACCGGTGTCAATGTGTTCTTTTTTCCATTTCCAGGAGTGTATTTGCGAGATCACTGTAAGTTCAAGATGTTATTCCGAGATGCTGGTGGAGAAAAATTCGGTAGCTGACGTCTCTTTGTGTGTAGTCAACAAGGATCTGTGTGGGGCTCTATTCCCACGGAACTCTTCGTCATATTATTTCTAGTTTAAACATGCTCACATGTCGCTGCTGGTGCAAAAAATCCATATTTAACGTTCGTTTCATCTAGAATATAACAGCGATAGGTGCCGGGTTGGAGTCCTGGGAAGGAAAAAATTAATGTTTTGTCTCGTTATGTCTCTTAAAATATCTAGCTACTGCCTAGAATATCCGATATGTCACAGTTGGTTGTGCTTCGATATCAATCCTGTCCAACACAAAGCTTTACCTCACGGCATTTCAAGTAAGTTACTTGTGAAGAAGCAATATTTAAATCTCTCGTAGTCCGTTAACAGCGACAATAGATGCTGGGTAGGAATTCGCGCCCGTTAAAAATGTTTGCGTTATGTAATTTAAAGTTGATATTTGTTAACTGATAGTGTCTAAAATCGAAGTATATCACTCTCTGTATGCCTAATCAGGAACGACTGTTAGTTTGCGTCAGTCACCATATCTTTGCTTAGTTTGCATAGCTGGTTTTGAATCCATATGCGGAACTAGATGGTTGGTCGTGTCATTTGAAGTTCATACATATTCTCAACTAGCTGCTCGTGGATAACTTAAATTTTTAATGGCATTTTGTGTTAAATAATAAGTACGGTGTGTTACTTTGAAGAGGAAATCATGAATACGACGAAGTTACTACGTGCATTACCAATCTGACGTAATAATGAGAGTGGTAACATTTCAGGTGTGTCATTTATTGTAATAAATGTCAGCTTACAAGCCTTAAGGACAGTCTTATCTGTGATAAGCATCGTGATATTACTTTACATCGTGAGTTACTGCGATACAGAGCAGTGTTTTCTAGTGGTGACTTGTTACAAACATTTTCAATAGTCAAACGACTGTACCGTGGAGCAATTAGACGACCTGCTAGACAGCTGCGTTATGCCGGTACATGCAAATCAGGCGAAATGCAATTCAGGTCGTTCGGATACTTTTGAGCATGACTGTACCCCAGAGACACACGTGGTACCACTGTCTAGGATGTGGAAAGCAACAACTAACCAGAACACTCATAAATGTATAAGCCGTTAAAAAGCTGTATTGGGGTAATATTTGTTGTTTTACAGTTGGAAACTATCACAAAAATTTAAATTTAGCAGAAGACAGGGACAAGGATATTACTTAGTGCGTACCCTCTATAAATGTTTTTGAATGAAGCATTGAAAAAGTGGAAAAAGAAGTGCAAAAACAGTAGAATCGGAATAGGTGATGACATCCTGTTTTCCCTAAATTTCGTCGATGATCAGGTCATTTTCGCTGAGGAATAAGAGGATAGTAAAGTATAGTCAATCATACAATTATTTAAGGACAATCATTAGGGGCCATAGGAAATAAAGTGCACAGTAGGAAAGGGAATGGAAGCAATTAAGCGTCTGCAATCCATTATTTGAAATAAAAATACATCTAAAATTTGAAAACTATGATATACAGAACTGTACTTGAGAGCATTGATCTGTCTGGTGCTATACTGTCGGACATCTCCAATGAATGCGAGATGAAATAAAGGCGATGGAAATGGAATGTCGGAGACTAAGTTGTGAAGTAACTAGATGAGACAAAGTAAGAAATCAAGTGCTACGAAAACAGATGGGAGTTACCAAAGATATTGTAGACGCAACTGAAAACAAACACCTAACAAGTAATGGACATCTTAAAAAAGAGGGCCAGAGGAAAGATGGCCTTAAAAATAGTTTGGTGCTGGAGACTTCCATGACACAGAAAAACAGGAAGGCCTCGGATACATTTTAACGGTGGAGTCATGAGTGCAAAGCCTGATAAAGCCATGCAAGAATAGGACTGGCAAGACAGATGGAGATGTAAACTTGGATATGAGAGACGCTACAATGCGTAGAAAACTCGCACAAAAAAAAAAGAGAAGACAAACTCAGCCTCCACGGCACTATCTCCTGAGATGAGTCCCCGAGGTGTGCGGCAGAGCGTACCACGTGGAACAGCCTCGTTACGTTCTGGACCGCAGACAGGAAATGACAGACTCATCTGTTATCCACTAGACTCCATTTGTTTACCTTGTTACAGTATGTTACGTCGTGCTGGTAATATTGCTTTCCCTTTGGGCTATTAAATGGAAGCGCATCTCTTTCTGCGTCTTTCTCTG
Source organism: Schistocerca piceifrons (assembly GCF_021461385.2). Taxonomy (NCBI): domain Eukaryota; kingdom Metazoa; phylum Arthropoda; class Insecta; order Orthoptera; family Acrididae; genus Schistocerca; species Schistocerca piceifrons. Next base: position 1,018,138,545 of record NC_060139.1, on the reverse strand, counting down.
TCTGAATTAAATGCTTGCTTCATATTTCTCGTTTTCGTTTTGTCTGTGATACAGTAAATCATTTTCAGAGTTCCGGTAGCAAATAATAGCAATTAAGTGATGCTAACACAGTGTACAGGCCACCAAATGTCTTCAGAGAGCCAGTAATTTGTGGTAGAAACAGCGAACAAGAACAGAGGCATCAGCATCAGCTGGAGCAGCTGCTATATTTGTTTTAAGAATAAGTTTCAGTACTAAACTTGCTTCCACGTGCAGTGCCTATGACAGTTAAATTAATAAAGACTTTTGCTTTTACCTACTTTTTTATGACCTTTCTAGCACTAATTTTTCGATTTATTCTATGGCAAGAGCGGACAAGTGCGAGAATTATCGCACAATCAGCTTAACAGCTCATAAATCCAAGTTGCTGGCAAAATGTTCATAATAATGGAAGAGAAAACTGGTGGTTGGTTAGATGTCGATCAGTTTTGGATTTAGAAAACGTAAAGAACCAGAATGGCAGCTCTGACGTGATTGATAATGCAAGCAAGATTCAAGAAAAATCAAGATACATTCACAGGATCTTTCGACCTGAAAAAAGCGTTCGACAATGTAAAATGGTGCAAGATGTTCCAAATTCTGAGAAAAGAGGGGACAGACTAGAAGGAAAGAGGGGTAATATACAATATGTATAAGAAACAACAGGGAGCAATTGAACTACGGGACCAAGAACGAAGTGAGTGGATTAAAAAGAGTATAAGACAGGAATGTGCTATTTTTCCCATACTGTTCAATCTATACATCGAAGAATCAATGATGGAAATAAAACAAATGTTCAGGAGTGGGAATAAACTTCAAGGCGAAACATTTGCTGATGACATTGCTATGCTGAGTGAAAGCGAAGAACAAATCCAGGATGGGTTGAAAGGAATGAACAGTCTATTGACTACAGATTATGGATTGAGAATAAATCCAAGAATTACAAAACTAATGAGAGGTAGTAAAAATCAGAATAGCGAGAAACTTAATATCAGAATCGGTGCTCGATTAGTAGATGAAGTTAAGCAGCAATTTTATCCACAACGGTCAGAGCAAGGAAGGCATAAAAAGCACACTAGCACTGGCAAAAAGGGCATTGTTGCCCAAGAGAAGTTTATTGGTATCACCCATAGGCCTTGATTGGAGGACGAAATTTCTGAGAATGTGCGTTTGGAGAACAGCATTGTATGGCAGTGAAGCATGGACTGTGTGAAAACAGGAACAGAAGAGAATAGAGGCGTTTGCTTTACGGTGCTGCAGAAGAATGTTAAAAATTTGGTGGATTGATGAGGTTGGGAAAGACAAGGTTCTCCTCATAATCGGCAGGAAAGGAATGTATGGAAAATACTGACAAGAAAAAGAGAAAGGATGGTAGGACATCAAGGAATAACTTCCACGATACTGGAGGGAGCCCAAAGGCTGCAGAGAGTAAAAACTGTAGAGGGAGACAGGGATCAGAAAACATCCAGAACTAATTGAGAATGTTGGTTACAAATGCTACTCTGAGATGAAAAGATGGCGAGTCGCATCAAACCAGTCGGAAGGCTCATAGGAGAAATGGCATTTTGCATTCTTTAGTCAAATTGCAGAAACTTTTCCAGATATCATTAGGCCTTTATAGCATAATTTTCCTTTCTCTTCATACGTCTGCATAAAACATCCTCATGCAATGTAATTCTATGAACTACTGTAAAGTAAAATAAGAGTAGAGGGTCAGCTTACGTTCGTTAATTGGCTCCTGTGTGGTTTATTGTTGTTGACCTTTCGTGTACCAATATCGTACTTTCTGGCAACCCAATTAGCGCCATTCTGTAGTCATATACCGTGTTAACACTTCTGCTTTTAATATTGCGCGAGAAATTCTTTTGTCAGAAACTTCAAATCAAATTGAAATTCTTTGTAGAGAGTTATTAAATAACTCACACACAGCACACAGCCACAGTATGCTTCGTTGTTGCGAGGTTCCCACAACAGCGCTCCTACATGACTGCGACACGCGAGTTCATAAACTCTGCCGACCGCACATATGAAGCTAGGCGCTAGACCAAATATGAGGGGAATTTTAACTGTTTCGTAGAACAGAATACTTTTCAGTTGCGAAACACACCGCGTTAATTTGTTATATTCTGTCTGTAGAGAGTATATAATACAACCGCTTGAGGTGGTGTGGAGGATCGCAGAGGCGACGTATATACACACACACACACACACACACACACACACACACACACACAGACACACACACACAATGAATTACGAGGGGGAGCCCTCTAAATTTCTTTAGGAATTGAGAATGTCAGAGCTTAAACTCAAGTGCTTCAGTGACAATATCGTCTATAATTTGTAAGCCATTCATCGAGTAAGCCTGATTATTGTCTCTCTCTTAATAGATAATTTTGTAGGTTGAGTGCTTCATTTCCTTCACGGTTTTGTCAAGCGTAGATTCAGTTGCACTTAACCATTTTTCAGAGGAAATCGTAGCGCTTACCACCGAACGTGATTTTTTTGTGCTGAGCCTTAAAAACCATCACTACATATAATTACACACAGTTTTGAGACATCACTGTTAATAGTTTTCGCTTCGTAATTTAGAAAGACATTGGCTGGAAATATAGCACCCATAATGAAAATGGAGCATTTTACAGCAAATAACAGTAAGGCAGTTATAAAAATTACAAGTATTGTTTCGATGGTTTTATTAATTATTTTATACATTAAAAATATTACTAAATTAGTGTTATACGATATTTACTTCATTTGTATATAACCTGCAAAAAAAAAAAAAACTTGTGTTACGCCGTATTTCTTTTATTTACCTGCCATCACTATCATATTCATCACTTTCTACTCTGAACTCCAATTACTGCAATTCACATAGTGGAGCTTGAATCAAGCTGCTTTACATTCTTCCAAAATATCTGTCTTGTAATCAGTGATTGTGTTCATTTCAAAATTAGAAATTTTTTTCCGAATATCTTTTAAGAAATGTTGAGAACATGCTATAAACAGAAGGTTGTTCTCTGATATTCGCTGTAGCAAAACCTAGAATCTCTAAGAAAAAGTCAACGCAGTAAAATTTCCTGTGAAGGGAGACGATGATAATGTTTCTCTAAGCTGCAATCTGTATTAAGCGCTTGTTAACAGTTTGAAGAGGCAGTGAAACTTCGTGAAACATTTGGAGACTTTCAGGGGGTTCTTCCGCAGAGAGACTCTAGAACAATTTTCGCCATATACCTTGCGGCTAACACACTGGGTCATATTACGCACAATCGCGAGATATTCCTGCCACCATACATGATGAGCGTAGGCCTATGTGCCCACGGGAACGTCAGTTAACGAAATTTAGTTGCATCTCTATCAATGCCCAAGCCGCCATAAGTGATTTGTTTTTGATCATTTTTTGCTTATGGTTGTGGATTATTCAGAATATATTTGTGCGGTCTTGCCACTCGTCTCCTATTGCGTGCCTAAAGGATGCTACTTTTTCGGATAGCTATTCAACAATTCAAGCAAAGCAACTCACATTAATGGTTTCTATTACGAGGGTAATCTGAAAAGTAAGGTCTCCAATTTTTTTATGAGTACATAGACCTGTTTATTTCTACAATGGTTTAAATCCGTTTACAGCTTGAACATTTAGCTATTTTTGACATAATCACTATTTCTGTGCCAGCCGTGTTGGACGAGTGGTTGTAGGCGCTACAATCTGGAACCGCGCGACCGCTACGGTCGCAGGTTAGAATCCTGCCTAGGGCGTGGATGTGTGTGATTTCCTTAGGTTAGTTAGGTTTAAGTAGTTCTAAATTCTAGGGGACTGATGATCTCAGTTGTTAAGTCCCATAATGCTCTGAGCCATTTGAACCATTTTTTTTGTCTTGGAGAATCTGTACGCCCTTGCTCAACATTCCACTTCTCCGGTTCTGAATTGCCCGTTTGAGTTTTTTCAGACTTTCACAGTACCTGTCAGCGTTAATTGTGGTCCCAGTGGGCATAAAGTCAACCAACAAAACCCCTTTACGATCCCAAGAAACGGTTGTCCTGACTTTATTGGCAGTCTGTGTTTGTTCGAATATCCGCGGCTTTGGCGAAGAAGGATGCCGCCACTGGCGTGATTGTTGCTTACTCTCAGGTGTAAAGTGTTATGCCCAGGTTTCATCACCCGTGACAGTTGAGTCCAGAAAGTTGTCCTGATCGGCTGCAATGCGGTGAAGAATTGCACGGGAAGCATCAACTCGTTGCCGCATGTGGTCCTCAGTCAGCATTCATGGCACCGATCTTGCGCACACCTTCCGGTAGTTCAATGTTTCTATTAAAATTCAGTGAGTGGTGCTTCGGGAAACCTCAGGAACCAACATGCAGAGATCCACCGATCTTCATGCAAGTTTTGCTCAACCTTCAACACTGTCTCCTTAGAAATTGACGGTTTGCCACTCCTTTTTTCGTCGTGAATTTTGGTCCAATCAGCTGTAAACTCTCTACATCACTTACGAACATGTTTGACATCCATGCGTGACTCACCATACACTTTCGTCAATTGACGTCGGATTTCTATCGACGCAGTGCCCCTTGCGTTCAAAATCCGTATAAGTGCGCGCAATTCACACTTGGCGGTAACATCCAACGGGAGCTCTATTGTCAACGGCTGCCAAGCCAAGACTGAGCGCCTCAGCACGGCGTGCGCATGTTTACACACAGCGCGTGAAGCACTCATCATAACAGTGTGACCAACTGCCACACAAATAGAGTTCTGTACTTATAAACAAATAGGAGATATTACTTTTGGGATTACCCTCGTACAATAAAGAAGATTGACAATAATTAACTTAGGATTTACAAGGAGTAGTCGCAAGCGTTGGGCGACATGCAAATAATAATCAATGTCCTTCGTTATAACCAATGTCCATATAAGCAATTAATATAAGGTACAAGTCTCAGTATAGCAGGATGACAAAACTTCATGGCAGATTAAAACTGTCTGCCGGAACGAGACTCGAACACGGGACCTTTGCCTTTCGCGGGCTAGAGCTCTACCAACTGAGCTACCCAAGCACGACTCACGATGCGCGCTCACAGCCTCTTCGCAGAAAAGCTTCTGTGAAGTTTGGAAGGTAGGAGACGAGATACTGGCAGAACTGATGCTGTGAGGGCAGGTCGTGAGTCGTGATTGGGTAACTCAGTTTGTAGAGCGCTTGTCCGCGAAAGGCAAAGGTCCCGAGTTCGATATTCGGTCCGGCACACAGTTTTAATCTGCCAGGAAGTTTCATATCAGCACACACTCCGCTGCAGAGTGAAAATATCGTTCCAGTTAGGATGACGGCTCTCCTACTGTCCGGGTTTGCTAGTGCAGGTCTACTACCGTCCAGCCGAGGCTAGCAGAAGCGGCGCTTGTATTCTCTTCTTCTAGAGACCGCTCCCGTCGATGTAACGTTCTAGTCAGCGTGCTATTCGCTGACGTCGTCTCACAGCCCTCTCTGCTCTTGCGTTATTCATCTTCGTGCCGGCGCTTGTACGAGGTGCATTCAAGTTCTAAGGCCTCCGATTTTTTTTCTAATTAACTTCTCACCCGAAATCGATGAAACTGGCGTTACTTCTCGACGTAATCGCCCTGCAGACGTACACATTTTTCAGAACGCTGACGCCATGATTCCATGGCAGCGGCGAAGGCTTCTTTAGGAGTCTGTTTTGACCACTGGAAAATCGCTGAGGCAATAGCAGCACGGCTGGTGAATATGCGGCCACGGAGAGTGTCTTTCATTGTTGGAAAAAGCCAAACGTCACTAGGAGCCAGGTCAGGTGAGTAGGGAGCATGAGGAATCACTTCAAAGTTGTTATCACGAAGAAACAGTTGCGTAACGTTAGCTCGATGTGCGGGTGCGTTGTCTTGGTGAAACAGCACATGCGCAGCCCTTCCCGGACGTTTTTGTTGCAGTGCAGGAAGGAATTTATTCTTCAAAACATTTTCGTAGGATGCACCTGTTACCGTAGTGCCCTTTGGAACGCAATGAGTAAGGATTACGCCCTCGCTGTCCCAGAACATGGACACCATCATTTTTTCAGCACTGGCGGTTACCCGAAATTTTTTTGGTGGCGGTGAATCTGTCTGCTTCCATTGAGTTCAGTGGCGCTTGGTTTCTGGATTGAAAAATGGCATCCACGTCTCATCCATTGTCACAACCGACGAAAAGAAAGTCCCATTCATGCTGTCATTGCGCGTCAACATTGCATGGCAACATGCCATACGAGCAGCCGTGTGGTCGTCCGTCAGCATTCGTGGCACCCACCTGGATGACACTTTTCGCATTTTCAGGTCGTCATGCAGGATTGTGTGCACAGAACCCACAGAAATGCCAACTCTGGAGGCTATCTGTTCAACAGTCATTCGGCGATCCCCCAAAACAATTCTCTCCACTTTCTCGATCATGTCGTCAGACCGGCTTGTGCGAGCCCGAGGTTGTTTCGGTTTGTTGTCACACGATGTTCTGCCTTCATTAAACTGTCGCACCTACAAAAGCACTTTCGACACATCCATAACTCCATCACCACATGTCTCCTTCAACTGTCGATGAATTTAAATTGGTTTCACACCACGCAAATTCAGAAAACGAATGATTGCACGCTGTTCAAGTAAGGAAAACGTCGCCATTTTAAGTATTTTAAACAGTTCTCATCCTCGCCGCTGGCGGTAAAATTCCATCTGCCGTATGGTGCTGCCATCTCTGGGACGTATTGACAATGAACGCGGCCTCATTTTAAAACAATGATGTTTCTATCTCTTTCCAGTCCGGAGAAAAAAAATCGGAGGGCTTAGAACTTGAATGCACCTCGTAGATACGCCTGGAACAATATTGCCATTGGAAAATTTGCAATCAATGTCAATATCCTGCAAGTGTTTTCTTTGAACAAGAACAACGTACATGGTCAAAAAAAAAACCATATGGCACACGTATACAGTTAACAATTTCTTACATATATCCAGATTGCAGAATTAAATGTGAACATGCTGTAGAGTATATATATCTATTTATGATATGAATTTTGTTTTCTGTTACTTTCTGGCAAGAGATTTGATGGTGCGAAAGTGTTAAATATTACACACAATTTTGAAAAAGTGTGGACTGAGTAGTACCAAGCCATAAAGGATGTTATTAGATGTATTATCATTACGTAATACGCTCAAAGATACGTGTCCATTTTAGTTGACCTATTGTGCTCACTGATAAAGAAAGAATGTGTTATTTCATTTCGTCGTATCATGTTAGATACATGGAGATGATTTCACATACGTTACCGACGAGTCAAATAATATCTAGTTTATATTGTCGGTTTTGAAATACAGATGGCGATGAAGAGTATTATCTGCTGTCAAAGCCGAAATAGCAGGTTACTTGTCACAATTGTCCTTCTCTCAACTGAAACAGAGAAAAATTAGAAACCGGAATATTTGACATGTTCGATTATTGCTTCACAATTCCATCTTCTTTAGTCAGCAATTTTCTGACCTATTTGGCTAGCCACAAATTCTTCTTCTGTGTTCTGTGTCAACCTCTTCATCTCAGAGCAGCACTTTCAACCTTCGTCTTCAGTTATTTGCTGTATGTATAGCAGTATCTGCTCTCCTCTACAGTTTCTCTCCTCTAAAGCTCTCTCTAATTCCATGGACGTCACTCGCTGATGTCTTAACAGATGTCCTACTATCCTGCCCCTTCTTCTTGTGAATGTTTTCTAAATATACCTTTCCTCGACGTCACTTCAGAGAATCTCCTCAGCCTTTACCTTACCAGTCCGCCTAATTTTCCACATTCTTCTGCAGCACTACGTCTCAAATGCTTCGATTATCTTCTTTTCTGGTTTTCCCATAGTCCAAGTCTCACCACCATGCAATGCTCTGCTCCAAACGTACGTTTCAGAAATTTCTTCCTCAAAATGAGGCTTATGTTTGATAGTAGCAAGCTTCTCTTGGCCTGGAATGCCTTTTTTCCAACTCTAGTCTGCTTTTGATGCTCTCCTTGCTCCGACCGTCATGGTTTGTTTTGCTACCTAGGTGGCAGAATTTCTTGACTTCATCTACTTCGTGATCATCCATCCTAATGTTAAGTTTCTCGTTGTTCTCATTTCTACTACTACTCAGTGCATTCGTCTTTCTTTAATTTACTCTCATTCCATATTATGTACTCATTCCACTGAGCTGATATTGTAATTCTTCTTCACTTTCAGTGACGATAGCAACGTCATCATCGAATCTTATCATTGTTATTCTTTAACATTGAATTTTAATTCCACTCTTGAAACTGTATTTTATTTTCGTCACCGCTTCTTCGCTATATAAATTGAACAGTACGGTCGAGAAACTACACTCCTTTTTAATCTGAGCACTCCCTTCATCGTCTTCCATTCTTATTGTTTTCCCTTGGTTCTTATGCATGTTCTGTATTACCGCTCTTTCTCTATAGCCTGCCCCAATTTTGCTCAGAACACCTTGGACCATTTTACTTAGCTGAAAACTTTTTCCTATGGTGTCTTGATTTTTCTTCAGTCTTGCTTCCGCTATCAACCACGACGTCAGAACTGAGTCTCTGTTGCCTTTACCTTCCTTAAAGCAAAACTGAGCGTCATGTAACACATCCTGAGTTTTTGTTTCCATTTATCCGTGTATTGTTCTTTTCAGTAATTTGATCGCATGAGCTGTTAAACGGATTGTGCGATAATTCTTGCCCTTGTCGGGTCTTCCAGTCTTCAGAATTGTGTGGGTTATATTATTCCGTAAATCATATGGAACATCGCGACTCATACATTCTACACCCTAACGTGAGTAATACTTTTATTTCCACTTATCCTAATGATTTCAGAAATTTTGATGGAATGTTATCCATCCTTTCTGAATTATTCGAACATAAACCTTCCAATCTTGTTTTGAATTCTGTTTCTAATACTGGCTATCGACTACATGTCTTTCGTCCGATAGAAAAGTTCAGTTTATCCTTTCCATCCATCTTCTCGCTCCACTGTGGAATTCCCACTACAGTCTTAATTTTGCCGTCCTTAACTTCACAGAAGGTTGTTTTTACTTTTCCATATACTGAGTCAGTACATTCAACAAACACTTATTCTTCGAATTCTTCGCATTTTTCCTGCAGCCATTTGGCATTTCCTTCGCTGCGCTTCCTATTTATTTCGTTCCTAAGTGGCTTGTGTTTCTGTATTCCTAAATCCCCCTCAATATTTTTGTATTTCGCAGTTTCATCGATCAACTGAAGTGTTGCTTGTGTTATTAATGGTTTCTTTGGAATTATCTTCCGTGCACCTACGTTTTTCTCTCCAACTTCTGTGATTGCGCTTGCTGGGGATATCCATTCCTCTTCAACTAAACTACCTACTGATTTATTCATTATTGCAGTATCTATACATCAGAGAACTTCAAGTGTATCTCTTCACTCCTTAGTAATTCCGTATCCCACTTCTCTACTCACTGATTCATTCTCACAAGTCTCTTTACCTTTAGCTTACTCTTAATCACTACTAAATTGTGACTGGAGTCTTCATATGCTGCTGCGTGTTCCTTAAAGTCCAGTACCTGATAACGAAAGCTCTGCCTGACCATGATGGACTCTAATTGAAATCTTCGCGCAACTCCCGGCCTTTTCCGAGTATACCTCTTCCTCTTCTGCTCTTGCGATTCTTGAAGAGTGTATTCGCTGTTACTTACTGAAATTTATTGTCTTTCCATGTCTACAAAAAAATGGGTATATATATATATATATATATATATATATATATATATATATATATAACCGGTATCAATGTAGGGCTGGGGTCCATGAATGTACATATTTGGAAACATTCTAAAACGAAAGCATGTGTGGTTTTTAACACAAACTTATGTTTTTTTAAATGGACCTCCTCTATTTTTTCTTCAGCAATCCATAGCATGACAAGCAATATTCCCATTACATCCCGAGATATTAAGACGCGAAGTTGACGCTTGAAACACCCGACATGCGCTGCTAGCGCACGTCCTGAGGCTCAGGCGTGAACCCCATGCTGCCCGTAATCGCGATGTGATTGACAAGTAAGTGTCCCTCTTGATAAGTATGGAGGTGTGATTACACATGTCAATCACATCGCGATTACGGGCAGCATGGGGTTCACGCCTGAGCCTCAGGACGTGCGCTAGCAGCGCATGTCGGGTGTTTCAAGCGTCAACTTCGCGTCTTAATATCTCGGGATGTAATGGGAATATTGCGATGCAATCAACGGCATTGTGAATGTGCTTTGTCATGCTATGGATTGCTGAAGAAAAAATAGAGGAGGTTCATTTAAAAAAAAAACATAAGTTTGTGTTAAAAAACACATATGCTTTCGTTTTAGAATGTTCCCAAATATGTACATTCATGGGCCCCAGCCCTACATTGATACCGGTGAAAGTCGTTTTCCAATAGCTGTTATTGTTCCAGAGATCTTTTGGGTGGACAAGATAGCTGGGACACCCTATATATATGTGTGTGTGTTACTCATCCCCTCCTAAGCGATTGAAACGATTTAAACCAGACCTGGTACGCATATCCTTACTATCAAGCAACAATCGTTGCAGGGGTAAGAACCACTTAACTTTCATAGTTCAGGAGATATGACGTCATAAATTGTGAGATGCTTGATTACATGATTAATTTTATTAATTCCTTGCTGCTAACTCTATTAGCAGCACATTTAGCAAACAGCATCTGTACATATCGCTGAAAATACATATGGAAATAAAACATTCAACGACAACATAGTTCAAGGGACATGGCACCGAAAACATAAAAAATATGTTCAAATGTGTGTGAAACCTTATGGGACTTAACTGCTAAGATCATCAGTCCCTAAGCTAGCACACAACTTAACATAAATTATCCTAAGGACAGACACAAACACCCATGCCCGAGGGAGGACTCGAACCTCCGCCGGGACCAGCCGCACAGCCAATGACTGCAGCGTCTTAAACCGCTCGGCTAATCCCGCCCAGCCTGAAAACATGGATATGAAAAAAAAACTGCCGCCTCATGCATGAAGTTTTAACGCACTGGCGGAGAAAAGAATCGTAACACGAATAAGGAGCTGCTCGACACAAACGAAAGTTGGTAGACGTGTTTCTACATCTGAAATATTATGTTAATTGAAATTTCGTTTCAGTCGCATAATGATGTCGCTAGTAGCGCCACTATGAGGGTGCAAGTCCGGTTTACTTTAAATAAACGCTGGGAGAGTTGGTTACATTTGAGACTGGACGCGGTGCGGTGATGTTGGTCAACAATGCAGTTACGGCGACAAAGACTTCATTATCAATATCGTACTGCGTTTGACTGACGTCGTGTAATAGAGTCAGAAGAAGCTGGATTTTGCTTCTGCGACATAGCAGAAAGACTTGGCAGGAATGTAGCCACTGTACAAGATGCTCGCAGCAGTGGTCAGCGGAATGTACGGTCGCAAGAAGACCGGGCTCCGGACCGCCACGCATCTCTGTCGAGAGAGAAGACCATCGTGTTCGGCTATAACTCTGGCGCATCTTACTGCATCTGCAGCAACAATTTGCGAAGCAGTTGGCACAATAGTATCCCAACGAACTCTTAGCAGTCGCTTACTTTAAGGACAGCTCCATGCCAGACGCCTTGTAGCGTACACTCCACTGGCTCCAAACCACCGCCATTTGCAACTTCAGTGGTGTCGAGCGAGAGCTCACTGGATGACAAGTTCATCGTGTTTTCTGAAGAAAGATGGTTCTGATTCGGTACCAGTAATGCCCGTGTGTCAGTGGAAGGAGGCCAGTTGACGGCGTGCAACCAACCTGTCTGCGTGCAAGACACACTGGACCTATTCGCGGAATTATGGTACGGAATGCGATTTCCTATGCCAGCAGGAACACTTTCGTTGTTATCCCACGCACTGACTGCGAATTTGTTCGTCAGTTAGGTGATTGGAACCGTTACGCTGCTGTTCATGAACACCGTTCCAAGGGTGTTTCCCAACAGGATAACGCTCACACACATTTCGCTGTTGTAATCCAATATGCTCTACAGAATGTCGACATGTTGCCTTGGCCTGATAGGTCACCAGGTCGTTCTCCAATGGAACACATGTGGCACATCATCCAGCTTATGCGATAACTCCAGCGTCATCCACGACGAGAATTAACGGTCCTTGTCCTGGCCGACCAAGTGCAACTGGAACGGAGCTCCATACCACGAACTGATATCCTATACCTGTACAACACAATTGGTGCATGTCTGCACGCTTGCATTAGCATTCTTCCGTTTACACTGGTTATTAATGTACCAGAACTTCACATTTACAATGACTTATTTCGCGCTTACATTGAACTGTGATCTTGCAATGTGAATCACTTAAATATGTTACCTGGACAAATATATTCCCGAATTTTCGTTGGTCTACATTAATTACTTTTTCAGCGGCGCGACTTTTCTTCCGTGTGCGCATACTTATTATTTACTGCTAAGACACCTGGCAGTGCTTTTGACAGCGTTCAACTAAAATGCGCAAACTGCTGTAGGTGAAAATAGTAGCCGTCTATGGAGCCACGAAGAGCCATTATCATCGAGATGTTTACAAAATCACGAAGCAGCTGTACTTATACATCTTATGCATCTGTCGTTGTACGACTTTTACATAATTTCGACGATGTTTTCACGAAAACATGGAAATTATATTTTTACGATATTACACAACAAACAAAATTCATTTTTTGTTTCCGTTTCTAATAGAAAATTGGTAAAATGAATACGCTGGCAATGCTGGGTTTGTAAGCTAGTAATAATACGACTAAAATTTATTGGATGGATCGGTTTAACCACCTGTGCCAACATTTACACGTTGGTTGAAAAATCCAAGGTGGACTATCACAATGCGGAGACATTGCGATTGCCCGTACGAGAATATAAATATTTCAAAAATATACAGCACATATTTTCAGAAAAAACAATAAAAATATTTCAATGGAGAATATTCTTGTAGACATCCAACAAGACTCCCTTGGTGAACACAGTCACGCCCTATAAACCAATGGATACCGCCTTCGATGTCAGGACTACAGAAGTTCACCACAAGTATCATGATGTATACCCCTGCGTCTTCGTAGATGACGAAAATCAGTACTCCAAAGTTCTGTGACGGAAAGCATGGCGTTCGACAAAATGACAATGAATTCTTGAAATAAAAGGTAGGTTATTCTGTAACTGTTTGTTCTTTTACAATACCTGCGAAATTCACCAGTGGACTGTTATAATAAAAATTCGTAGGCTTCAACAGGCGTGTTATCTGAAAAACATCTGGGGCTCTAGTGATCATTCTCGCGCGCGTTATCACTTAATCGGCACTCGATAACTTTCGTTTTCAATTGATACATATCATTTTTAGTAAATCTTTCACTAAATCAAGCATTACTAGTTTCCTTTACCCAGGACATTTTTTTTAAAAAGAAGATTACAAAGCAAATACATTTTGGTTCGTAAAAGTCTACAACACAACTGCACATATTCGGTTGCTTGTGAATATTCATGTCACCCAGAGGAGCTACACAAATGCTGACAGCTGCAGTTGCAGAAATGTAAATTGCATTCATGTCGCCGCTGTCAACTGTCGATCTCTGAAAACTGCCGTCCCCAACACGGCGCGTTTCCTGCTTTCCGCAAATTAAAATGTCTGTTTTCCTGTTCGCTGTCGTTAAATAATTGAATGCAATTGCTACTTGGCCAGTTTATTTTACAAATTTGGTTAATTAAACATCTGAAATATCACAGTTTCGGCCAACAGTTCAAACATCATCGGTCAGCAATATTTTGCCGATGCAAGTAAAAAAACAAAGAAAGATTTTGTATTTTATTGAGGTGGATCATAAATATAAAAGCTATTGTAGAGAATGCGTTCTCTGCGGTTAGTTAAATAGCATCGAATTATAGGATACTGAAACTTTTTAAATTGACCGTGCTTGGGAAGTATTTAGCACCGCGGGACTGAAATAACCTGTTGCTGTTGTTCAACCTGAATCATCTCAGAACATTAAAGATGATGAACAAGTATGTAGGAACTTATTAAAACCGGTAATAAATCACCTTTTCATGCCACCCCACAGTTCCAATCGCATGATAGTTGGATCCATAATCAGGGACGATAGCCCTTCATAATCTGACAGAGAGGTGGACCTCACTTTCCAAAAAGGTTTCTCGGAAGACAGTAGACATGAAGAGAGTCCCACGTTTTTTCGAGATTATTTACAATAATTCAGCTGTTCCAAGACGCCTCTAGTCTATGGTGGAAGTGGCTTACATTTATAAGGGGCAGTTAAATGAAAACATGAGAGCAAGAAAAAAAATCTTTTGCTTCATACACGTTGCCAGGGTTGTTTCCAATACGCTGAATTATTTCGCTGGAAAGCCGTTACAAATCCTGAACAAAGCCCCGATATCTCCCCATGCGATTTTCATATTTATAGCGCTTAAGAAAAACAACCGTGGCCGTCGATTAACTTTGCACGAAGAGGTACATACCTGGTTACAATCATGGTTCTATAGCGTAGCAACCCTGTCCGCAGGTATTAACAATCACGATAATAGTTATGACATAAATCTAAGTTCTTATAACGTTTCTTTCTGAAGTTACAGACGGATAAAATTGCGTAGTTAATGACGGGAACAACGGTTGTTCATAGGCAGCGCCTTCGTTGACTATAGCAATAAAATGTAGTTAAACAGGATAGCCATCTAGAATTCTTGAAGACGTAGATAATGGTTCAGCTCTTTGTCCTGTAAGTTAAACGATGTGTATTCTCTGAAGAAACCAAGGTGTTCATTTGGTTTACGATCAATTGGTAATGCATTCATGAAACAGTTATGTCAATAATCAAGTTCATTTCAGTTTCGTAAAAATGCTACAGGATAGACTTTTAAGTTAAAGATTTTTTTGAGAACCATTTTTTTGTATTTCGTGATCAGAATCAAAACATATTTAAATATAAACACTTCTACACATCGTCGAATTTTTACAAGTGTATATTACATTGTTACATTGGAGGCAAATCTATGACTTGATTTCCCACGTCCATTTTCTACGAATCCTTCTCAATTGGTTCAATTAGCTCTGAGCACTATGGGACTCTACTGCTGAGGTCATTAGTCCCCTAGAACTTAGAACTAGTTAAACCTAACTAACCTAAGGACATCACAAACATCCATGCCCGAGGCAGGATTCGAACCTGCGACCGTAGCGGTCTTGCGGTTCCAGACTGCAGCGCCTTTAACCGCACGGCCACTTCGGCCGGCGAATCCTTCTCAGAAACATTCTTCCTCCGGTTCTTTCCAGAGAGAAAGAAAGTTAAAAAAGACGTTACAACTGACAGCACAAAGAGTTTCATGGATGTCACTTAACTCAGTCTGTGACAACCTTTAGGATCGAAATATTATATAAAGTATAAACACGTTTTGTGAAGAATGGTTGTTTTCATAATCGTAAATACAATTTCTATATCGGGTATTTTACTAATTGGTTTATTAACAAACTAAATTTATTTGCCGATAACTGCCAAAAGCAACAAATCTGATTTCATAGGATAATGAACGTGTTCAGAGAGAAAATGAAAAATATAAAGGAAAGGCTATTCAATATGTAATAGAAAATATATAATATGGTAAATGAAACTTTGATAGTTAATCGCCAAATATCACAATCGTCTCTAAAAACCTCTTATTAGAACATGAGGTATGTATCTTTCAAAGAAACAATGTCAGAAAAAGAATGGTATCGAAAGGTTGGTTTGATAGAGGTATATCGTCGTCTACTACTGATATCACAAAGATATAATATATTCGTTTCAGTATGCAACTACAAATGTTTTTCCTTGAAGGCATTGACCATGTTGTCTCGTAGTGGGATGTGTGTATTAACAGTTATGATGATTACGTTGGAATTAATTGACAGTTTACTTAATGTTTTCCCATCTGTTCCGTTTTGAATTAACTGCTCATAATGCATTTCTTCTGCATACTTAAAAGAATAGAGGGTGAATAAAAGCGAAACGGACAGAATCCGACGGGTTATGTAGGGAACTTGAGAAACAAATAGAGCATAGGAACTCATGTTCTGAAAGATCATTCAACGTGGTTCAAAAACATGGCTCTGGGCGCTATGGGAATTAACTTCTGAGGTCATCAGTCCCCTAGAACTTAGAACTACTTAAACCCAACGAACCTAAGGACATCACACACATCCATGCCCGAGGCAGGATTCGAGCCTGCGACCGTAGCGGTCGCGCCGTTTCAGACTGTAGCGCCTAGAGCCGCTCGGCCACCCCAGCCGGCCATTCAACATGCATTAGAGCGTCCATGTTATAGGGAGTAACGACTAGAGTAGGGCCAGTTTTTTGACAGCAAACTTGAGATAGTACGTTGACTGTCAGCAATTGGAACTCTTCGCAATGGGCCTGGAATACCATTCAGTACATTAAATAGCGTTGATCAAGTCCGCGACTATCACAATGAGATTGCAGACATCTGCTGGGTGACGTAGCGGCATAGTTTGCCGCCTAAAATTTCGCCGCCGAGTCATTAGATGGCGTTTCTGGACATGGGTGTCTGCCTTCAAATTGTTCCTCACTGTTTCTTGTACAACCTTTCCACGCTTGCCGGCTTCATTTCGTTACACGGCGTGAAGTCTGGTTTGTAGACTCTAAACGCAGAACCTCAATTAAAAAGTGAAAATTCTGATATATTTGCTCTTTCAGGTCCATTATTTTGCCCATTTAAAGGTAGCTCCAAAGACATACTAACAAGAATATATACAACTAGCCTATCGCTCTTAAAGTAAAACCAAGGTACTCACATACAGGGTGAGTCACCTAACGTTACCGCTGGATATATTTCGTAAACCACATCCAATACTGTCGAAACGATTTCACAGACCGAGCGTGAGGAGAGGGACTAGTGTAATTGGTAAATACAAACCATACAAAAATGCACGGAAGTATGTTTTTTAACACAAACCTACGTTTTTAAATGGAACCCCGTTAGTTTTGTTAGCACATCTGGACGTATAAACAAATATGTAATCAGTGCCGTTTGTTGCATTGTAAAATGTTAATTACATCCGGAGGTATTGTAACCTAAAGTTGACGCTTGAGTACCACTGTTCGATCGTGTGTATCGGAGAGCACCGAATTACGTAGGGATCCAAAGGGAACGGTGATGGACCTTAGGTACAGAAGAGACTGGAACGCCGCCTCCTGTATGTTTCGGATAGCCCAAAGCAATCACACGATCATCGAGATATTCATTCAGGAAATTAAAGACGTCGGCCGTGCGATGTGGCCGGGCACCATCTTGCATAAACCACGAGGTGTTCGCAGTGTCGTCTAAGGCAGTTTGTACCGCCACAAATTCACGAAGAATGTCCAGATAGCGTGATGCAGTAATCGTTTCGGATCTGAAAAATGGGCCAATGATTCCTTTGGAAGAAATGGCGGGCCAGACCAGTACTTTTTGAGGATGCAGGGACGATGGGACTGCAACATGGGGCTTTTCGGTTCCCCATATGCGCCAGTTCTGTTTATTGACGAAGCCGTCCAGGTAAAAATAAGCTTCGTCAGTAAACCAAATGCTGCCCACATGCGTATCGCCGTCATCAATACTGTGCACTATATCGTTAGCGAATGTCTCTCGTGCAGCAATGGTAGCGGCGCTGAGGGGTTGCCGCGTTTGAATTTTGTATAGATAGAGGGTTAAACTCTGGCGCATGAGACGATACGTGGACGTTGGCGTCATTTGGACCGCAGCTGCAACACGGCGAACGGAAACCCGAGGCCGCTGTTGGATCACCTACTGCACTAGCTGCACGTTGCCCTCTGTGGTTGCCGTACGCGGTCGCCCTACCTTTCCAGCACGTTCATCCGTCACGTTCCCAGTCCGTTGAAATTTTTCAAACAGATCCTTTATTGTATCGCTTTTCGGTCCTTTGGTTACATTAAACCTTTGTTGAAAACTTCGTCTTGTTGCAACAACACTGTGTTCTAGGCGGTGGAATTCCAACACCAGAAAAATCCTCTGTTCTAAGGAATAAACCATGTTGTCTACAGCACACTTGCACGTTGTGAACAGCACACGCTTACAGCAGAAAGACGACGTACAGAATGGCGCACCCACAGACTGCGTTGTCTTCTATATCTTTCACATCACTTGGAGCGCCATCTGTTGTTGAAAATTGTAACTACTGTAATTTCGAAAGTTTGTCCGCCTGAAAATTTACTGTTGTCCCAAGCATATTGCAACAAACGGTGTATTTCTATCGCTGCTCGTTTAGTTTTTATTGCCGTTTCAAATATACCGGTCATTTTTGAAACACCCTGTATATTCTAAGAAAAAGGAGAAAAAGAAAGCTATGCATCTAGAAGAAATTACCCGAAGGCGACGGAAACCGGTAGATGTGATTGTTATGTACAGACAAACAAATGATTCAGAAAAAATTGGATAATTTATTCAAGAGAAGGAGATTCGTACACTGAGCAAGTCAATGACGCGCTGGACGATCTGTGGTGCTTCTGCAAGCATTTATTCGGTTTGATATTTTGATTGATAGCGTTGTTGGGTATCTTATTGTGAGTTATCGGGACAAATTCTTTCCAACTGGTGCGTCAGGTCGTAAAAATCCGGAACTGGTTCGCGGGCCCTGCCTATAATACTCCGAACGTTCTCAATTGAGGAGAGTTCGGACGACTATGCTGGCCAAGACACGGTTTTGCAAGCACGAAGAATAACAGTAGAAACTCTCGCCGTGTGATGACGGGGCATTATCTTGCTGGAATGTGGGTTCACGATGGCTTGCCATGAATGGCAACAAAACTGGGTTGCAACTGTAAGAACCAGATTATTCTTGATTTTTAAGTGTGTCCCACATTTGTTTAATAATTGTATCACGTAATTAGATCTATGATCGTTAAAAATATTTCAAAAATGTAAAAGACACCTGTTATACTAAGTTTCATACTTTAATGGACTTTTTCTTTTTTTTTACGATGTGAACGTATAAGCAAATCTCAATGGTGACATTTCTCAGATGTACAATGAATGTGATCTTAGTGACCTGGAGATGTCTTGAGCAAACCTGATGGGGACTGTGTTTCAGATCAAGGTGAGTCATAATCTGAAGACACCCTAGAAGTGAATGTAAAAGAAAATGACGTTACCAGCAAAAATTCTAATGGGGATTCCTATGAAGGAGGTGTGTTGATTGCAAAGTCGGGGCGAAAATGTACAAGTTCAGTGTCTCCGGTGACTCGTGTCTTCAATACTGGCAAATTTTTTCCCACCGTGTACAAACTCGAGTGATTGATCGATGAGACGATACGTAACAAAAAACGTCTAATGAGCTTATGTCCGGAAATGGATGTTTTCCATGCAAGAGACCATGTATTCAGTGGTCTAAGGCGCTGCAGTCATGGACTGTGCGGCTGGTCCCGGCGGAGGTTCGAGTTCTCCCTCGGGCATGGGTGTGTGTGTGTGCGTGTGTGTGTGTGTGTGTGTGTGTGTGTGTGTGTGTGTGTGTCCTTAGGATAATGTAAGTTAAGTAGTGTGTAAGCTTAGGGATTGATGTGCTTAACAGTTAAGTCCCGTAGGTTTTTCACACATTTGAACATTTTTCGTATTCAGTCATACATTGTTACAGAGACTGCGGTTGAACACGCGCTGTACCATGCAGCCACATTTACAATATCTGTTAAAAATGTTTTTCATGTGCCTCAACGCATGCATGTACGCGTCGTTGCATGTTCTGCCTCACACGATCACATCGGCCAGGCTGCATCTGGACAGTGTCAAAGGCAGTATGAATACGCTGCCCAAGTGTCTACATCTGGAATCTCTCCATATTTTTCTGAGATGACCCCATAACCAGAAATCGCATAGGTTGATATCTGGTGATCGAGCAGGCCATGCCACTGACAGCTTTGTCCGATCTATCGTCCAATGAAGACAGGACTGAAATGGTCCGGACGTCAACGGCGACATGGATTGGAGCACCATCACGTAGCAGCCACATAACCCTTCTTCCAGTAAAACAGGCAATGCCACCAGCAAGAAACGTCGAGAGTTCCGGCCTGTTGGACGACGTGGAAGGAAGATTGGTACCAATTAGCAATTACTATGGCAGGAAAGGGCGCTAGGGCGTGACATATGAGGAACAGTACAAGCCTTGAGGAGGAAATGATGCTGACTGTAGCTGTGGCTGCTGGTACCGTAATTGCTACAACAATGTATGATTGAATAAATGGCCTCCAGCATACAAATCATTCATTTCCGGACCTTTTTTGTTCCGTATCCTCTCATCGATCAAATCCTAGAGTTTGTACACTGTGGAAAAAATAACCCTATATAAGAGTGTCAAACGATATCTCGGGCCAACGGGCGCAAGTGATCTTGCACCCCTAACGTCCATGGCTTTCAAATTGTTCTTTGATGAACAAATTGTAACTCCTATATGCACCTGAACCAATGCTGAAGCGTTACCTGTTATTCACCATCTCAGTGCAAATGCTACTCTAAACAGAATGACAATTGGACAAATGGAGATTATATCAAACTGAAGGCCTGTTTTGGTGTACTAATGACTGTTGAAGCTCTTCGCTGCCTAAAGAAATAAGTTTCTGAAATGTGGAGAACAGATGAAAACATTTGTCGTGCAGTTTTTACTGCTGAAACCAATTTGTGCATACTCTACACTTTATCACGTTTTACGATAAAGTACCCTGTCAACTATAGTTATTTAATTCAAACATCCTTTTGAGCGTCCATTGAACCGAATTTGAGAAATTAAGAAAATAAAACGTGCTTATTTATTTCATTATTTCATCCTTTCTCTTATCCAACCATCAACTGACTCAGGTGATATTTGATGGTTTGAGAGACATCGTTGTCACAGGTAGTCTGCGAAAAGCAGCTACACATGTCGGCCACCGACGAATCGTGTGTACGGATGGTGTTAACCCCTCAGCGTCAGTTGAAGTCTGAAGACGGTGCATTGAAGCGCCGAAAATGGTAGCCATATAATAAATAACATAGTAAGGACGGCTGTAGGTGTTCCATTATATTACGTAATGGAACGGACGAAGTCGCTCAGGACTACAGTCACAACTACGAACACCCATAAACTTTATTTAAGTTCGGCACTACAGTACTGCAGTGGAAATTCCGTTTGACAGAACACGGGGGCTGAGGATCCATTTATCTGAATGTTTCCACACGTTCTTTATGACAGGTGCATAACACCTGCTCCATCAGTACTATTCGCACTGCATCCTTCTAGTGTACATTTCAAGCTCCAGTCGACGGGTGCTTGATGCTGGATGTCTGGCCACACAGTTCAACACAGTCTCCTCAAAGGCTGGTGTTCGGAACACTGACCGGCTCTGGCATGAACGACCTCATATCTCGTAAGCTGCCGTAGCAACGCATGCACTGAGACTGGCAGTCATCGCTTTGAGCAATTACTGCGACCTATTGTGTTGTTATCCTATGTACTCTGTGTAAATCCATAAGATAATAAATGTGCAATTCCAACCATGGATTACTTATCTCAATATAACGGGTTCTGGATACACTGTCGTCTCTTTGAAGGATGACTGAAAAAGTTTTAAATGCCCTGTACAAATCAAGAGCGATAGAGCAATGGCACTCACTTACAACATCTTGTCGAGTGATCATAATGTGTTTCAGAATTTCCTACTTTCATTGATAACAACTTCTTACATGCTGAAGCTGCTCCTAATAGTTGCCATCGTCTCGCAGCATTCAGCTACTGTGATCCTGTCCCTATCGATACCAAACAAGTATTGCTATCTTTTTGTGATACATTGCCATGGAATGACCTGGAGGAGACATATTGCCTCTTCAGAAATGTCAATATTACAGGCGCTTCAGCTGATGTCCCGCAACATGCTACAACACACGTCTGTTGAAATTCTTGGTACGAGGTGCAATCTAAGCATTGTACCAAGAATATCGTCGCCTCCTCTCTGTAGCTTCTGAAATCTTTTCGCTCTAAAGAACTTTCCTAAAACACGGAGGGAAAACGAAGGAGTTGTTCTCCTTACATCAGGCCCTATTCGCAACGCATTAACTCTTTCGCCCATTTGCATAATATTACCGGTCATTGATTCACTTCTCAATTCATCTGTGACTTTTAGTTTCGCGTCCGCGCTATACAGCATTTCGTGCTTGGGCTGGACGATGTTTGTAATACCCGAGTTATGACATTATTAGTGGGCAGTAATTAATTGTGTAGAGCGTATCCTTTCATATACAGAGATTCTCCCTTACTTGAGTTCCGGTGGCATTCGATATAGACACATCAAGAAAAGTTTTGAATCACCCCGGTTCCCAGAACTCCTGAAGATAGGTGTTGACTGTTAATATTGTATCACAGACACAGTCCCTTTGACTGTTCAGAGATGTTACTAAACCCGCCCAAAGATGTATACAACCATGTATGGGCAGCGTCTATTAGACAGAGAGTGTCCGACAGCCGATCAGTTCCAGTCATTCCACCAGGAAGAAGGTACACGGATCGTGTTGCCCGTAGTTTAACCATGCCTAGACAATCAATATCGCTGTTCGATCGCGTCCACATTGCTACTTTGTACTAGGACGGGCTCTCAACAAGGGAAGTGTCCAGCCGTCTCGGAGTGAACCAAAGCGATGTTATTCTGACATGGAGGAGATACAGAGAGATAGGAACTGTCGATGAAGTGCCTAGCTCATTCCGCCCAAGGGCTACTACTGCAGTGGATGACCCCTACCTACGGATTATGGCTCGGAAAAACTCTGACAGTAACGCCACCAGGTTGAGTAACGATTTTCGTGCAGCCACAGGACACCGTATTACGACTCCAAATGTGCGCAATAGGGTGCATGATGCGCAACTTCACTCGCGACGTCCATGGCGAGGTCGATCTTTGCAATCACGACGCCTGCAAGGCGCTCTATAGATGGGCCCAACAACATGCCGAATGGACCGCTCAGGACTGGCATCACGTTCTCTTCCCCTACGAGTGTCGCATATGCCTTCAACCAGACAATCAT
This sequence comes from Schistocerca piceifrons, assembly GCF_021461385.2. Lineage (NCBI taxonomy): Eukaryota > Metazoa > Arthropoda > Insecta > Orthoptera > Acrididae > Schistocerca > Schistocerca piceifrons. The sequence goes on along the minus strand of NC_060139.1, from coordinate 1,018,115,419 downwards.
CGGAGACGTGTTTGGAAGCAACCCCGATAGGCTGAACGCCTTAGACACACTGTTCAGAGAATGCAGCAAGATGGAGGAGGGTCCCCGCTGTTTTTTGGTGGCATTATGTGGGGCCGATGTACGCCACTGGTGGTCATGGAAGGCGCCCTTACCGTTGTACGATATGTGAATGCCATCCGACCGATAGGGGAAGCATATTGGCAGCATATTAGCGAGGCATTCGTCTTCGTGGACGACAATTCGCACCCCCATCGTGCACATCTTGTGAATGACTTCCTTCAGGATAATGTCATCGCTTGACTAGAGTGGCCAGCATGTTCTCCAAACATTAAACCTATCGAACATGTCTGGGATAGATTGAAAAGGGCTGCTTATGGTCGAGGTGATCCACCAAACACTCTTGAAGGATCTACGGTGAATCGCCGTCGAGGAGTAGGACAATCTGGACCAACAGTGCCTTTATGAACTTGTGGATAGTATGCCACGATGAATACAGGCATGCATCAGCGCAAGACGACGTGCTACTGGGTATTAGAGGTACCGGTGTGTACAGAAATCTGGACCAACACCTCTGAAGCTCTCCCTGTATGGTGGTACAACATACAATGTGTGGTTTTCACGAGCAATAAAAAGGGCGAAATCGATAGTTATGTTGATTTCTATTCAAATTTTCTATACAGGTTCAGGAACTCTCGGAATCGAGGTGATTGGAAACTTTTTTTGATGTGTTTATTTCAGCGTAAGTCAAGCAATGCACTACACAAGATTACTGTTCTAGATTTGAACGTAATGAGTGTCGTATCATCAGATAGAATCATACCCAACATGTGTGTAGTTACGCGCTGTCTTTTAGTGTGCAAGATGCGAGCCTTCCGATCATGGGACCAGATTATTGATGTGATTCAGGACTTCCTTATAGGCAGAACTCAATACGTCTTTCTTCACGAAACAGACTCAAGGGACGTGAAAGTAAATTATGGAGTACGTTCAATGTGTGTTGCAGGGCCGTTGCTCTTTCTTATCGGAACACCTGGAGCGCGTTCAGTGAGTGTTGTAGGGCTATTATTGTTCGCATTTTATACTGATGATGGCAGCTCTGTGAGGGTATTCTCGGACGATTCTCTTGGCCACAGGAAGCTTGCAACGTCAGAAGACTGCAGCTAAATGAAGGAAGACGTGCAGAGCATCGACATTTTGTGTGGAACTTCTAGTTGTTCTTGAGCGTAAATAAGTGTAACGTAATGCGGATAAATAGGCGAATGCATCCAGTAATGTTGTACTGCCCTGTTCAGCTGAAACAGTGACTGCCGTAAAATAGCTGGGATTTAGAGCAACCGTAGTGGAATGACCGCATAAAATTTGGAACAGCGGTAGCTGACCATGGAAGAAGTTACCTTTGATGCAGGGATCCTATAGCAGTAAGGCATTGAGTCTTTTATTCAACTTTTTAATTTGCCGATCAATCAATCAATCAAGCGAGAATCAACATCAGCACTGATGAAGGTAAGGAATTCTTTTTCCTTGGCCGGCCACCACTCTGAGAACGTAAGTCTGGAGTACATCATTGTGTGTTAGTGAGACATGGACTCTGAAAAACCGCAACAGAATAGAATGGAAGCATTTTAGATGCAGTGTTACAGACGAATGTTGAAAATTGGTAGACTGATAAGATGAGGAATGAGGTTCTGCGTAGAATCGGAGAGGAAAGGAATACGTGGAAAATATGTCAAACAGAAGGGACAGGATGATAGGATATCTGTTAAGACATCAGGGACTGACTTTCATTGTACTAAAGGGAGCTGTAGAGGGCAAAATCTGTAGAGGAAGACAGAGATTGGAATACATTTAGCAGATAATTGAGAACGTTGGTTGGTACTCTGAGATGAAGAGGTTGGGACAGGCGAGAAATTCTTGGTGGGCAGCATCAAACCAGACAGAAGACCCATGACTCAAAATAAATAAATAAAAATAAAAACACCGTTTAGTTAGCTCTAAATTAAAATAGAAACACCGCTCAATTAGATCATGTGCGTTTTGCTTTATTTCAAGGTATCTTCAGCGGCCACTGTAACCATTTGGTTTTTCTTGAAATCTGTTCGCCAAGATCGTAAACAATGCTACTGTTAAATAACATTGAAGTAAACATTTTTCTGCTTCCTGCTTCATAATTAATTCTCTGCTCCTTACATACTTACTCGATTTATAGAACAACCAAATCACATTAACAGCAAATAACCATAGTAAGGCTTACACTAGAATAATACAAGCTTTTCAAACAAATGTAAACAAGGAGGTTTAGAATCTGAGACAAACGAAAAATTACCTCACCAAAATTATACTAATGTCTTACAATCTAGGCACACGCTACTCCGTCAATATACAACAGTCAGTAACGTCACTGAAAACTTCTGCACGAGCATGGAAACATGACACAAAATTCTTAGTTCTATTCCTAGGAATGTACCATTTACAAAACAAGATGTTATTTAGTTAAATGCTTGCATAAACATTCTACATTCTTGCTGTGTTAAAAATGATCCCAATATTACGCTTTGGGATCCTGCGTTGCGTCAAACTTCGGTAGTGGCGAGGTGCCATCGAGTAATTCCTTATCGGCAAGAGCAGAATCTATATATCCCATGAATTAAACACTTTTAATGCTTGTTATCTGATCCGCGAATTAAATGTGGGTAAGAAAACTGCTTTTTACCGCGTTTTTATAAGGTCGCTTTCTTGTTTGTCTGTTCGATACCAATTTTGCAGTTGATTTTACCTGATGAGCTACAGACTTGAAATTTTAAACATAGCTCGGAAATGGATGACAATGCAATATTAATTCGCTTTCTTATCGATCTGTTTGGTAGAGTTGGGGTGGGGTGTGTTCCCGGCGATATGCAAGCGGTCGAGCGCGGGAAACTACAAACAGAAAGAGAAAAAGAGGTGGTTACCGCTTTCTTGTGTCTGTCTGTCTTCTCAGTAAATTTTCCAACTGACTGTAAACTAACTATCCGATGAGCTAGAGACATGTAATTTTAAAAATGACTCTGAAATAGATGATTGTGAAAAATTAACTCACTCTCTTGTCCGGTGTGTGGCGGAGGGTAATTTGTCAACCAGAGTCATTTCCCGAAGAGCTAGACTCTTGGAACATTCATCGTGGCTCGAAACTGGATGACAATGCAATATTAACTCGCGTTCTTGTCTAATTTATGGCGGAGGGAACTTTGTATACCTCAGACATTCGCCCATTTCCTGTTACAGTGGTGAATAGTTAGCGGGAAGGCCGATTACTGGGAACGCACCGTGTGAGCTGAAATGTAATTTTTACTTTAACGGGTGTTTTAGCGAGACATATATAGAAGGAAGCAATATATTATTGTACCAGGTGAAGAGAAACTGATATAAACCTGAAATTTACCACATGTCTCAGTTGTAATATCATCAAAATGTTTCAACTCGATTGATAAATTTCAAACATACAAGTCCACGAAGTATAAAATAATTATTTAAATAAAATCCAGTTTTTATAATACTACGCTTTTTAATATGATTAAAAAGCATAAAATAAATTCGTCTAGCACCATACAGATTCCTAATCCCATACACATTCTCCTGAAATTATTTTATTACGAATTCTTAATAACTAAAGAAAATATTTGTAACTTTTGGGGCGCATATAATACGTAACTGATGCTTGAATAGGTCACCTCCTCACTATTGTAATTCATACTAAATGAAACAGGAACAGTTCTCCTCCTTATATTTCATGCGTAATAAGTGTCTCCTTTCAGATTTTACAAGTAGTTTCGCAGCTACTAAAAATTCACATTGAAGAATTTTCAGGACTGCCTGTATGGGGATAGGAATCTACATGGGAATACGTGAAACTGTCTTATACTTTTTAAGTCGATTTAAGAACAAAAATGTCATTTTTATTAGAATATTTATTAGATACATTGATTTGTCCCATAAATGTTATGATCATACCCCTGCGCCGCGAGGCCAAATGACGCTTGATGACGTTACGGGTAGTCACGCGGTAAGGAGCAGAGACGATTGGGGAAACATTCTACTTACGATACGCCCCGCGAAAGGTGAAATCCACTCGCGTAAGCGACTTGGCCAAAAGGTGGATTATTACGGGCGAGCGCTTGAGTACGGGCATGTAGGAAACGGTGAGGCTCTCGAGTTATTCGTGTGCTACTGTCCTGGTCATCTGTAGAGAGTGACTGGAGGATGGAGAAACCACGAGTTGGCCATAAGTTATAGGACGTCCACGCCTCATCACACAACATGGACGTCGGACGCTTGTCCGCGCTGAAGACGGCGATTGTAGCAGATTGGACGAGAGAGTGCAATGCAGGAACAGGAACAAGTGTTTCGGGGCACACTGTTCTGGACACATTGCAGAACATGGGGCTCCGCTGCACACGACCACTATGTATCTTCCATGTTAATTCGCCAATGACGTTTGCAGTTGGCACGGGATCATCGACGTTGGACTGTGGATCGATGGAAACGTACCGCCTGGCCAGATGCATACTGTTTCTTGTTACATCTAGTCGGTGGGCGTGTCCGGACACGGCGTTGAATTGGCGAAAAGCTGCACCGTGCCACAGACATAGGCCGATGAGGGAATTATCGATATGCATGCACAGCATGCGTACTTAATATGTTCCAAAACGCCACGCATATAAACGCGATTTTCCAGTGCTCATACCTCGGGTTCTATTGGTGATAAAAAGGTAAGGTCAAGTATTTTGGATAGCCCTTTGACTATGTACCATTTGCATACCAAACATAAGAATCGTCTTAATGTCACTACGCTACTGTACAGAGTCAAATTAAGAATATTACACATTTATTCCTACTTAAGCAATCGACGAAAATTGCTTTGTTCTTTTTGCATTTGATGTGGTCTAGGGCGGCCTGATAGGACTTGGGTAGGCATTATTAGTTCACAGGCGGTTCCTCGGAAAACCCGAACAAACGTTTTTTTTTTTTTTCGCTGTGTTTTCACCGTCACCTGCGAACCAAAACCCAGACGAAAATCCAAGACAGAAATTCACAGCAAATGGCCGAAATTTTTACCATGTATTCCAAAGAACCTGACCTAGAATATACTTGAAAATATTATTGATATTTTAATCTGTTTCCAAGATACAGAGTTTCAGAATTATCCTACTTCTACAGATAAAATCCGGTATGAGGCGAACGTAATTAATAAATATTCGCAGCAAATTGCTCAGACTTTAACGGTGTGTTCTCTGGCATTTATCTAGAACATACGTCAGATATATTTATCCGTTATCGAGAAACACCCACAAAACTCTGCCGCGGCTTCCGAAAAGTTTGTGCGCAGTAAATGGCTGTCATTTTTGTGGTGTATTCCTAAGATCTCAAAAATTTTCTCCATGTCATTATCCGTTTCCGAGATAGAAAGGTTCATAGTCACCCTATCTGTAGACGTAAAATACGCACGTAAAATACGGTGTAAAAGTGTCTCCGTTATCCTGTGCGAGTGCATGTTGTAGGGCTAAAACACATGCGAATTTTTCTTGCACGTAAAATCCGGTCTCAGGTGTGAAATTAGTTTTGCGTTATTTGAATTTCACGTAAATAAACTATATAAATTTTACTGACCAATGAATTTCCTTTCACATGATTTAATGGCTTGCTGCAGTAGGAGAAAAAAAGGGCAGTGGAAACATGTTCCTATCGGAGCACAAAAAATGCAAATATGTTCGTGGTTATTTAAAAGACTGACTGCAAAGTGGGAAACCAGCTGACTCAATCTACATTCCGCAGCACCTCTAAAATTTCCCCAAAATTTATGGAGTATATGCTGGAAGTCAGTAGATAATGGTTGTTTTATACAATTAGCGAAGGAGAGAGACAGCGTGGCAGTGGAACATAGCTCACAGCGCTAGGAAAGAGAGAGTGGGAGACTGCCAGGGGGGTTAGGAGGTGAGGAGGAATGAACAGAGCGTGGAAGTGGGTGAAAACCAATGATAATGAGAGATGGGGGATATGAGAATGACAACGAGGAAGGAAGAGAGAGATAGAGAGATAGTGACGGTGAGAACAGACACCTGCAGTAGAAAGGAAGGAATGAGAAATTACCATTAAGAGACAGCAAGAGGGAGACGGTGACAGTGAGACGAGACTGTAGTAGTTGGACAGAACGAAGGAGACTGTGGCTGTCACACAGCGGATAATGATAGAGAGACATAAAGAGATAAAGATAGTGAGTTGGACTGACTGAGTGAGAAAAGATAGCTGGGAGTAGATGGATATGAGTAACTTAGAACGATTGACTATTGGGTGTGAGTGAGCTTCTGAGAGAGTTGCGTATTAAAAAATGCTTAAATATGCTGAGGAGGGTAGAATGGGACAGTTGGTACCGCATTTACCAGTCAGAATCTTTTAAATAAAAAGGAAAATATTTAGATTTTCTGTGCTCCGATAGGAGCATTTTTCCATTGGTTGTATTATGTGCGACATTCATCTGTGGCTCTAAACGAAAGAGCCGTGGCAGTTCTAAACTACATGAAAGTGTTTACGCACTGCTTGCACTCCTATACACGCTTGACGTGTTCCGCAACGACGATGGCATCTTCCAGTAGGATAACTGTCCATTACATAACGCCAGAAGAGTGCTCCAGAGGTTTGAGAAGCATGTTAGTGAACGCACGTCGATGGCTTTGCAGCCAGTTCCACTTTCCTAAACCGAGTGGCATTGATCTATGTCTCTGTCGGGTGTCAGTTCCAATTGCTCAAACAAGTGGCTGCTAATTTACGCCCGAGTAGCCGAGCAGATCTAGGCGCTACAGTCTGGAACCGCGTGACAGCTACGATCGCGGGTTCGAATCCTGCATCGGGAATGGGTATATGTGATGTCCTTAGGTTATTTAGGTTTACGTAGTTCTAACTTTTAGGGGACTGATGACCTCAGAAGTTTAGTCCCATAGTGCTCAGAGCCATTTGAACCATTTGCTAATTTACGGGATTTGCGTGAGCTCTGCGTAGGAAACTAGTACCACGCGTCTCCGGAAAACAATAAACGACTATTCAAATCCATGGCACGAAGAATCAACACTACATTGCAGTCACTGTGGACGAACACGGTACTAAGCCGATTATCATACTGTTTTGGCTCTTCAGCGAATATTTTTCTTTCGCCAGGCAGTGTAGAACTATTGATCAAGAGAGTATTCCAGAGGATTGTTCATCTGCGTAAGATCACGTTACTAAGCCATCTGTACTTAAAATCAGCGTAGCATAGTAACTGAATAATTTTGATGGTTAGTGGCTTCCTTGTAGCTCCTTTTACGTTGTTAGCTTTGCGAACGTTTAGCACCTGCAGTGATGCCTGCTTGTGTTATGCGGCCCAACGGCGGCAGATATGATTCATGTGTTCGTCCTCTGCTTCCGCCGACTCCTAACGTAGGAGTCGGATGTCGACAACGCCAGATAATACGCAGCTAGGCTCAGTTGGATGCGAGGTGACGTGCAGCTGTCACAAGGCGACGTGTCGCTCCGCTTATTGCGTTAACGCCTGCGCGCCGGCGCCTCCAGCTACCCCGCATAGCTTCTCTGGAGGCGCTCTGCTGTTCCTCCCGTTCCGAAGGTGCCGGTCACCAAGATATTCCACTTCCTCAGTACTTTTAGTTTCTACCATCGTGATATTAATAACTCACGTTATTTTATCAAAAATAGTCACTGTTGACTTCACTTCGTGCAATCAGTTACCGTTTGTTTTTAATTTCAGTTGTTTACCTCGATGCAACAGTCAAGTATGTAACCTAATTTCCACGTCGACGCCTCTGTCTCATTATTGTACACGCCTTAGACTCGATATATAATTTCGTCCGCTATACGTTTGTCAGATCCCCAGTTACCTGCTCGACACTTTCCTTGGTTACGTGTAAAGTAAATGCAAGTACCTACTTCACATGCTCGTGTACCACGCAGCCGTTCTGCATTATTAAGTGGTTGTTCCAACTACAATTCCTCTTTAGAACGACCTGTTTTATGCCCTCTGCTTGCTTACTTTTTCTGATACGATCTTCCATTTCAAAGGACACTGTTTCGACCTTAATATCACGGATATGTTGTATGTTATCCCACGGTTTCCGTGGATTACTTCTAGCAAAATCTTGACCATTTCATAGTATCACTGCGTATTCCTTTCACTTTACTACTCAAACCATCTTTCACATCTAACGACGCCGAATTTTTCAATTTTTTAACATATTTACAATCTGAGAAGCACCTCGAATAGGCGGCAAACTCTACAGGTACCTTCCACTTTATTGATCAAACTACAGTTCACCTCAAACGAAAACAAATTTTAATTTTTTTAAGTTTATTTAGAATCTGAGTAGCACTACACATAGACGGTAAAATCTATTGGTCCCTTTCACTTTACTACTCAAACCACCGTGCTCCTCTAACGACGTCGAATTTTTAATTTTTTTTAGCTTACTAAGAATCTGAGGACCACCTCACATAGACGGCAAAATTTACGGGGTATCAGCACAGATATTTTAATGTATGGCACCTTAATATGTACACATATCAGTGTGTTGGTTGTCCTTCGTCTGCATCGAGCCGTCTTCCCACAAACACGTGACAAACTTAACGGCCTAATGATTTCTGCACGGTTGTAACTGCACCTGTAAGTGGACTATGCCTGTTAATGTAGACAAGCTAACTGTCTTGTGTCCACGCGTCCCTACTTCAACACGTGACCTGCTGCTTTGGGAAAATAAACATTATAGCCTGCTTACGGCACGTGTATGTGGCTGCACTGCCCAGCCTAAAGTCATACGACTTGTAATAGCTATAACTAACAGTCAGCAAATGACGTAAATACTGGCTTAGGGTTGTTAACTGTACCATCCACAGTTACCAATAGAAATATCTGCACTTACGCTCATTACGATCAATATACACTTAAAAAATGTATTTAATCTGAACAGATTAACCAAAAGTCACGATAGATTAGTCCCGTCGTAAGATGGGTTGCGTATGTTGTCCAGTAGTTGTGGCTACATGCAGCAAATGGCAGGAGTGTAGACACGATATCTCAACAGTCTGTTGCCGCGTGAAACCAGTAACCCCTCCACCTCCGATTCTTCAGGTTATATTCTGCTCCTGTAAACCAGAAAACTAGCTTTATCACGCATCTTAGTGTTTATGACGTCACTTCTCCAGAACTAGGTATAATGCTGCTACAATTTTGCTTTTACATTCAGTGGTATATGTGGCTACTGTCTGCAAAATGGATAGCGAATAAAATTAGTAATAAAGAAGTATTAAAACGTCACGCCTGATAGAAAAGTTTTGTTGCATGGTCAGTGATAATGTAGTAAGCGATAAACTTTTTTCTTTTCTTTGTTTTTGTCGGGATGACAGAGAGGAATCTTTTCGTGGAGGTCTGAAATTATTTGTAAAGTTTGTGGGAAATCACTAACTGCTCTCATTCTCAAATTGTGTATGAATACAGTGTGCATAATCTGAGCACCGTGAGCTGTGATCCCACAAGACATATACATAGTTTTAACTTCAATACTAATCTCATTGACATAAACTTTTAACCTAAGACTATAACTGCTAATGGGTGGATTAAGACAGGATTTTAAATTTTTAGATTCGGCAAGTAATTACATTAAACACTGAAAATCAAATTTTCGTTGGACGTGAAAAGAATTAGATAGGCAACCTCCAACTAGCCCAGTCTGACCGCTTCAGAGTTTAGTTATATAGATGGCAGTACAAGCTGAGTAAACCACCTTCAGACATGGGATGATAATCGGTACAAGATGCATACATCATAGCATAACAGAGATTACACATGGATTCGGATTCATGAGGTCAAAAATGTCTAAGGTGTATCACCAGTAAAACAGAAAATGATTTCTATGTGTGTAAACCCACCCACAGATCGTTACAAGTGTTTCTTGAGCGGACGTGAAGTCGTCTCTTTAGAGCAGTACAGGGGTATTGATGGTGTGATGTGAGTCGGACTTCTTGGGCGACAGGAACCAATTTCTACTTGGATAGTCCTGAGACAAGTAAAGAGTGGAAATGGAAAACGTTCTGAGGGCCATATCTGACACCTGTCAAGAGAAAGAAAAATAAAGTGATGTCTCTGTTCATACGTAACTGATTCGCATCCAAAACACTGAGAAGGCAATTTGTTATCACAAATTTATGTTGCTCAATGTATTCTCTTAAAAATACTTACAAATTAACTACTTTATTAACAGTGTTCTAAATGTCGTATCAGGAAACTTCTTTCTAGCTTCCAATAAGAAAATTTTTAACCCTGCATTTCACAAAGAAGAAAACAACAACCGGCCACTGTTAATAAAACTGTTTATTTACACAAATAGCGCAGTTTTCGGTTTCCAACTGACATGTTCGTCTCCAGATACCCGCCCACGTTTATATTACACTAGCCTCTTACCCATAGCTTCGCCCATGTACTCATATGGCACATACATTGCACAGGTCTCTTCCTTCCCTCGCTCCTCTCTGTCCATCTCCTACTTCCCTCTCCCTATGTATTTCCTCCTCCTCCTCTCTCTTTCTGTCAATCTCCTACGACCACTGCTATCTGCCCAACTCTTCTTCCCATTTTCTCTGTCCATTTTATGCATCCCGTCTCACTATCCATCTCCTCCTCCTCCCTTTATCTGCTTAGCTGCACTGATTCCCAAATACACCCCCCGGAATGTATTCCAATAATGCCCACTCATCATTCCAGTCATGCAGGGTAGCCCAAAAGTCTAAGTAATGTACATAAACACACACACACACACACACACACACACACACACACACACACACACACACACACACACACAGACAGACAGACAGACAGACGGACGGAAAGAGAAAGAGAGAGAGATAGAGGCAGAAAGGAAGTGAGGTTTTCTATACTGCTCGTCAACGACAAAGTAAAAATACAAGTTCAGTAGAACAAAATTAAAAGCATCGGCTTCAAGTTAAATTAAGGTAGTCGGAGGCAAAAATTCTCTTAAAAGACAGCCTATGTTAACCGGCTGTTGTTGTTGTTTACTAGTACAGTACCTGTTAGAACACTCAAAGAGGATGTGGTTGATATTATCTTCTTTGCCATAGGCACATGATGAGGATGCAACCAAAGGGAAGTCGTCTTGGCGTTTTCTTTGGCATCTGTGACTGAGATGGAATATTGTAAGGTCGGTTGAATCGGATCGTGAGGTGAATCGGGTCATTTCTAGAAACTTCTTCCTGAGCGTTACATACAAATCGGTAAGGGAAGCGTTACCATATGACGATTTCCGTTGGAAGTGCATGTTTACGTTGAAACGTAGAAGACATTCACAGGTGTGTTCTTTGCTGTGTGAATGTTTGCGGACGATAGTGCTGTTTGACCTAAGTTCTAAAAATATTTTTCTCTGTAATACAGTTAAGTACTGGCATAAATACCAGCAGTTGTGGAACGCTATGTGTTGCTTTGAATAGATTGCAGTGCTTTTCATTATTTGCGGATAGTGTCTGCTTAATACTGTTTTTAAAAATATCGTGCTTCTTTTAGTTTTCATTCGTTGTGTGCCTTCCGTGATTTGAAGTTAACATACAGTGGATTATGTGTACTGCTTATGTTCTTGTGTTTTTATGTCCGTCTGCCACCAAGAATTTAGCTGCACGAGACGGCGAAAAATAAATTTTCATTAATTATTACTCTGTTACAGTTCAGTAGTGTACTAGAACTTTTTAGTTTATTGTAAGTGTAGCCTGATAGAAGACAAATCTTGATGTTGTTGTAAAGCAACTAGTATGGTAAACTGAGTAATACAAGCCTTAAATAATAGAATTTCGTCAGTTGGAGGTTTTGTGGTTTTTCCAAGGCATTTCTTTTTATGTAGATCATGTTCCAATCCTGGGAAACTCAGGATTTAAAGAATCGATGGCTCTATGCACAACCGGTTTGAATCATACTTAAGAAACAGAACGCAAAAGTTGCGGTGAATAATTCAGACAACGTTGAAAGGGTAAAATAGTTTACTTACTTTGGATAAACTACGAAGGGGACCCAATAGAGTTCAGTTTTGAGCCCACTCCTGTTCCTTATATATGTGAATGATTTTCTAATTTAACACTCAGCAAGCGGAATCACTACTTTTTGCTGATGATACTACTGTTATAATAAATTCCATTAGAGAAAAGCTACAGAAGAGACTGAAAGTGCTGTTATTGAAAGTATTATTAAATGTATATCTGAAAATTAATTTTCCTTAAATTTTAACAAAACACACTATATTTAGACCTGCATAGCAAATATTCATCTGAGCAGTTGATGAACCACACGAATAGGAGACAATAAATAGGATCTAAAGCTCCAAATTTTTGCGTGTACATACTGACGAAATCTTGAGTTGGAAGAAGCATATTACTGAACTTCTTATACAATTAAGTGCGGCTGCTTTTGGCTTTTGCTCTTCGTACGATTGCGAGTCTTAGAAACAAACCAATCAACCTCCTCACATGTTCCGCACATTTCCACTCAATGTCTAATGGAACAATTTTTGTGAGATAACTCACTACTTACGACAGTATTGATTGTAGAAAAGTTAGCAGTAATAATAATATGTTGTGTTCACCTGCACTAGCCATGTATGTACCTCTTCCAAGGGTTAGTGTTTTTCACTGCACCTCCAAAACATAGGAAGTCGCTGATGAAATTCGCATGACTAATCGATTACGATTTGAGAGTAATGACAGTGTACGTAACTACAACGCCAGAGGGAAAAAAATGACACTTATTATCCCAATGTCAGTGGCTCCGATAGGATTTTAATATGCAGCAACAAAAATTTTTAATCCTTTGTCCAATAGCATAAAATGTCTGAGAATTGCAGATCAAGTTTCAAATCCAACCTAAAATCTTTTCTCATGGAGAACTCTATTTCATGAACAAATTTGTGTTTAACAACTGTTAACCTGAAGCAAAATAAACCTTATTTCGAAGACCTGCATGAGTAGGACCAAAAACTAATGTGTTCTTGAGCATTAACACCAACGATGTAAACATATCCTGTAAACTGAATCGTTCCGTATCATCTTGGTAAAGGGATCGTTCAAATGATTCGTGGAACATGTCACTCACTAATTAAAATCAGTGGAGGAAGTGGCAACTTCACTTTGCTGTGTAGAATGTATGAAGCTGGCGATATACTATTAGGCATTCGGAAAAACATCATATACAAAATTCAGAAGATCGCAAGAGCCGACAAATGCGAGAATTAAAACCTAATCATCCAGATTGCTGACAAGAATAACATACAGATGAATGGAAAAGAAAACTATTAGATGACAACCAGTTTGGCTTTAGGAAAGGTAAAGGCACTAGAGAGGCTCTTCTGACGCTGTGGTTGATAATGGAAGCAAGATTGAAGAAAAATCAAGACAAATTCATAAGATTCGTGCGGCGCGGGATTAGCCGAGCGGTCTGAGGCGCTGCAGTCATGGCCTGTGCGGCCGGGCCCGGCGGAGGTTCGAGTCCTCCCTCGGGCATAGGTGGTGTTTGTCCTTAGGATGATTTAGGTTATGTAGTGTGTAAGCTTAGGGAGTGATGACTTTAGCAGTTAAGTCCCATAAGATTTCACACACATTTTGTTCATAAGATTTGTCGACCTGAAAAAAGGGTTCGACAATGTAAAATGGTGAAGATGTTCGAAATTTTGAGAAAAATAGTGGTAAGGTATAGGAATAGAAGGGTAATATACAATATGTACTAGACGAAGAGTGAATAATAAGACTGGATGACCAAGAACGATGTGCACGGATAAAAAAGGGTGTAAGACAGGAATGTACCCTTTCGCCCGTACTTTTCAATCCATACATGGAAGAAGCAGTGGCAGAAATAAAAGTTAAGCAGTGGAATTAAAATTCAAGGAGTTAGGATATTAATGTTAAGATTCCCTGATGATAATACTACCCTCAACGAAAGCGAAGTGTATTTCTACAAGTTCCTTCAGAAATGCTCAGCCGTTATAGCTCTGAAGGCCGTCTATATCATTTTTTACCTATCTTAGATGCTTTACCTCATCCAGATAAATTCAAATTTGTAATCGGCGATTACCTCATTAGATACTATCGATTTCTTAACTGCAGTAAATACGAGGGTTGGAACTTAAATAGTGGCAACTATTTATTCACAACTGATACGAAAGAGTTACATGTTTGCACCTGTTACTGTCCTTCAAAGTAGTCACCAGCGTTGTGTAGAACCCGTTGTTAGCGATGTGTAAGGCTATCTTCGATTTCGGAAGGTAATTCATCTCTGACCCCTACCTAAAATATCCTCAGGAAAAAAAAACCACACTCACATATGTGCACGTCACTAGTACTCCACTAGCCCCCAGTAGCTGCTTCCTGCGTGTACTGCGAACCTGACCTATGAAGGTGAATCCAGCTGCTAGTGGCGTACGAGAAATACGCATGCGATGCCACTGATGAATCGTCTCAGCTACTGGTTTAGGCCTCCCTATCTGATCAAAACCAGTGGAAAGCGATCAACTCTGGTTACGATGCTACAGAAAGCAGTCAAGTTTGAGAAAGACCTGACCCTTTGCCGTTGCGTACTTGCAACGGATATATTTCCCTCCAGTATTCAGCCATTCATGCAGAGGTGCACAGAATATGTGCATCTGGTGGAACTGTTAAATATAAAAGCAGACGCAAAACCAGAAATATTTATACGATTAAATTATACGGGAAAGCTTGTGGAAGATACTCTTCAGTTTTGAAGTTTAATATCTCGTCTGAGCTGAATAGCAGACCAAACAGCATTGCAAATTTCATTATTGAGCTACTCAACGAATAACAGAAAGGAAGCAGCTCATACCAGACAACAAAGTGACGTAATGGAAAGAGTGAATACCTTGAAATGGCGGGGGGCTGATCATGTTCGAAGAAAAGAAGGGTGGTGGTCAAAACAAGTACTGGACTCGAACCCAGTTTCCCAAAAACGACCAAGGGGGAGACCACCGGACAGATGAATGGATACTTAAGAAAGACAGCCGGACTGAAGTGAAAATGGGAAGTCGAAGATCGGCAGAGGTGAAAGAGCCTGCAGCGGTCCCATTTTTGCACTCCGACGCTAAGAGGTCACGTCACCAAGTGATCGAATTGGCTGATAGGGATGGTGAGTGAAAAGAGATGTATGAACATTTATGAAATCCCTGGGCTAGGAGGACAGAGAGGATGAGGTTATATTTGCGGAAAGGGGCAGAAATAAGTTACTGTCAGTTGCACTCAGCATATAAACTTTCTATCTTAAAACAGACAGTCACACAAGCAAGAATCAAAAGTATCAAAGTTTTAACGAAAGACCTCCTTTGATTAAATTTTGATCGGCTGAAAGCCACATCGAAAATTCAAGGCACAAGGCTAAGCAAGGAACTGAGGTACAAGAATTAATCTGGAGGTTTCAATTCCTTAGAAAATTTTTTTTATCTTCAATATAAATAGGCTGAAAGGCTTAGCTTAAATTATTTGCATACAACTCGGCTAAAGGTCTCACATTAATCAAGAAAATACGAAACCCAAACAATCTCACGGCTTAAAGCAGAGACAAAGATATTTCAAATTTTTAATTTAAGCGGGAAAACTGGGCTGAAGGCCTCATACAAACTAGAAAATATTTCTTACGGCTTATGGCCTAGACCAAATTTTTCAACTTTTGATTTGAAAAGGCTGAAAACTCGGGTGAATGCAACATACCAACTTGAAACAAATTTATGGCTGAAGGCCGAAGCACAAGGAATTTTCAGTTTTAATTTTGAAAGGCTGAAACTCTACTGAAGGCCACATACCAAACAAGAAACAATTTCTTTACAGCTTAAGACCTAAGATGAAAAGCCTTGGAATTTTAATAAGCTAAAACTCGCCTGAAGGCCACACAGAGTACTTAAGCTAAAAAGGAAATAGCTATGTAAAACATAGGGAGCGGCGCTCAGAAGGTTCCAAGGATCGGCCCGGGTAGGTAACACCCAACGCACGTTTAGGTGAGACAGGCAGCCAGACCGACAACCTCTTAATCAGAAAGTAACCCAACCGGAAGCCAGCCGACGAACCAACCAACAAGATCAGTTCTGCTCCACCTGACCAGCAAAACGACTACAAGATGTCAATAGCACAACGTTCTCGATACTGGTGCCCAATCCAGCCAACTCAGAATAAACGCCCAAAACTACCAACAATACCTCAGCTGTCCAACTACACGCCGTGCTGGATTGCATCAACAGGACAAGGAAAATGCACTGCTGAAAATTACGTCAACGACCAGGGCAGATAACCGGAATATCAACGGCCACAGGGCAGACGATACCGCTGGTAAACTTCATTAATGAAGGAATGAATTAAATTAAATTAAACACCACACACCGACTTCAATGCACACACATTGGTGCTTGCAGGAATCTCCCAGAAAGCGACAACCGGGATCAAACAGAGAGATGTGATAGCAGTTAAGGCTTGATAGTAGTTTAAGTGAGCACTCAACTTTAGTGTCCAGGATAGCTGGGCGACGAACTTCGTAACCCTAGCAACAAGCGCCTCACAACTCAAACCGCATGTGCACGCCGCCAGTGGCTCCAGCCTGACTACGCGCCACGGAGACTTCCTCCCTGCTATGCCGCAACCGACCAACTGCAACACACAGCACACCCGGAAAATATATCCGCCACACCGAAGATAGTACAGCAGTACAGCAGTACTAGTACCGATACACACTTCTGCTGCCGCTCACGAAGAGAAGACAGCAACGTTGTGGCAGTAACCTAAGAAGAAATAGGACACCATTGGACTGCAACCAATGCAACAAAAAAAAAAAAAAAAACGTATGACGCGAGCCAGCAACGGCTCTATTTACTTTCCACTAGAAGCTCTGCTCATACCGTAGGTTGTTGTTGTTGTTGTGGTCTTCAGTCCTGAGACTGGTTTGATGCAGCTCTCCATGCTGCTCTATCCTGTGCAAACTTCTTCATCTCCCAGTACCTACTGCTACCTACATCCTTCTGAATCTGCTTCGTTTTTTCATCTCTTCGTCTCCCTCTACGATTTTTACCCTCCAAGCTGCCCTCCAATACTAAATTGGTGATCCCTTGATGCCTCAGAACATGTCCTACCATCCGATCCCTTCTTCTAGTCAAGTTGTGCCACAAACTTCTCTTCTCCCCAATCCTATTCAATACCTCCTCATTAGTTACGTGATCTACCCACCTTATCTTCAGCATTCTTCTGTAGCACCACATTTCGAAAGCTTCTATTCTCTTCTTGTCCAAACTAGTTATCGTCCATGTCTAACTTCCATACATGGCTACACTCCATACAAATACTTTCAGAAACGACTTCCTGACACTTAAATCTATACTAGATGTTAACAAACTTCTCTTCTTCAGAAACGATTTCCTTGCCATTGCCAGTCTACATTTTATATCCTCTCTACTTCGACCATCATCAGTTATTTTACTCCCTAAATAACAAAACTCCTTTACTACTTTAAGTGTCTCATTTCCTAATCTAATTCCCTCAGCATCACCCGATTTAATTTGACTACATTCAATTATCCTCGTTTTGCTTTTGTTGATGTTCATCTTATATCCTCCTTTCAAGACACTGTCCATTACCGTAGGTAATGCAAGAAATAAATACGCAAGCTCTAAAGGTAAACAAACACTGGACAATGAGTTAAAAACACAGACATATTTCAGCGTTCGTCAGATGCTCGTGAAAAAATTTACTGAGGTGAAAATAAACGATGTGTACTAACACAAAATTACTGCCACTGCCACTACAGAACGTTCCTCCTACTTGGGTAGCTGGGGCTAGATGGATTTCAGTAATGTTTAAGTAGTAAAGTTAATAAGAAACTTTTTAATTTCATCTCTTTGATGTATACGTGGACTCGCGTTCTTCCATGAAGTCAAGAGACGCTTTACAGCGCTGTTGGCCTATGCGTTGTATTCAGAGCTCAGGTTGTTGTGGAGTAATGGCTCTAATGTATCAAGTTCACTGTGATGAATGTGACGAGATCAAACGCGACGAAAAGCGGCAGAGGCTGGAGAGACGGAAAGTCGATGAGGTTGCAGCCACGGCTGCTGGCCTGCTGTCTGAGGCAATGAGGCTTTTGTGCGGATTTTACAACCCCATTGTAGTGAAACACGTCTCCAGCTCATTCTACAAAAAGATATCTTTGTAGTGAAGCCGGCCGGGGTGACCGAGCGGTTCTAGGCGCTACAATTTGGAACCGCGCGACCGCTACGGTCGCAGGTTCGAATCCTGCCTCGGGCATGGATGTGTGTGATGTCCTTAGGTTAGTTAGGTTTAAGTAGTTCTGAGTTCTAGGGGACTGATGACCTTAGAAGTTAAGTCCCATAGAGCCATTTGAACCTTTTTTTTTTTTGGTACTCAATAAATTTTTGCTTTAAATCACCTGAAATCGTCGCACGAAGCTAACTGTGGTGTCACCGCCAGACACCACACTTGCTAGGTGGTAGCTTTAAATCGGCCGCGGTCAATTAGTACATGTCGGACCCGCGTGTCGCCACTGTCAGTGATCGAAGACCAAGCGCCACCATACAGCAGGTCTCGAGAGGATTACTAGCACTCGCCCCAGTTGTACGGACGACTTTGCTAGCGACTACACTGACGAAGCCTCGCTCCTTTGCAGAGCAGATAGTTAGAATAGCCTTCAGCTAAGTCCATGGTTACGACCTAGCAAGGCGCCATTAGCCTTACATAGCAATTGATAGTTATCGTATGAAGCATGTCTCATCAAGAACGATGTATACAACAAGGATGGATTAAAGTTAAGTATTCCAGAATCTACGTACTTTTCTTTATAGCATTCATTACGTATCCTGTTTCAGACCTCACGCCATCCTTCGTGTGCTTATAGCGTGCATTGCGGTCCCCTCAAATCACACTGTGTCGGCACTTCGGTCGACACATCATATGGCGACGAGGCTTAACAGAGGATTTAGCGTTTGTGTTAATTTGCTTGTGTCATGGCTTCGCCACAATCTCCAGATGTACTGTCCGAATGTTATCGCTTGCAGAATCAGCAGACGCAGGCGTTATTGGATGCCCTTGGACAGCTCGTCCAGGGTCAACGTGCACTGCAAAACGATGCGGCCGCCGCCGCTTCACCGCTACCGCAGCCACAACACGCAGTTGCACCCCCATTCCGTAATTTTCAAGCGGACGTGGAAAGCTGGACGGAGTGGTCACGCCAATTTGGATTCCATCTCGCCGACTACAGAATTCAAGGTAACGAGCGGCAGCCTTTTTTATTGGCCTGTGTAGGTGTGTCCACCTACTGTGTGATAGTGAAATTGTTTCCCCGACGCGACGTAGCGACTCTGTCCTACGAAGAAATTTTGTCGGCATTAGATGCCTATTTCAAAGAAACAGTAAATGTCGTTGCAAAAAGGTATACGTTCTTTCGTACAAAACGTACAGCCGGTCAGACTAATAGGGAGTGGGTTGCAACATTGCAAGGCCTTACTAGGGATTGTGCTTTTGAGTGTGAATGTGAACTCCCTTATTCAGATACAATGGTATGTGATGCAATAGCACAGAACGTTTCTGATGTTCGTATACGGGAACAGATTTTAAAACTAGTTAATCCCTCCCATCAACAAGTGATAGACATATTAGATAGGCAAGACACACATGACTTTGCACAGGAATCATTTGAAACTTCGCCAGCCGTGTGTCACATTAACCGGCCCGCCGGGCGCGCTGCACGGAACGATAAACAGCCCTCGCGCTCGTCCGCGCAGATTCCGCCTAGCTCTCACCGTGTGCCGCGTAAGTGAGCAAATGCAGTGAAATCATGCCCGCGGTGTGCGGCTAGACATTCGCGTGAACATTGCCCGTCACGCCGAGCTATTTGCTTTTACTGTCATAAGAAAGGACATGTTCAAAGTGTTTGCCAGAAAAAGCTCAGATCAGACAATCACAACCATTCCAGGCCCTTTGCTTCACGCCGGAATCGAACCAAGAATAATCAGGCTCGTGAACCTTCGCCCATGGACGTTCATGTAGTTACTTCCACTCCATCCTGTGTCACTTTCTCTCACAGTGACTGTGTTCGTCCCACAAAACGTGTGAGTCGACGTCGATGGACATCTCGTCCGGTCGCAAGTGCTTCTGTACCTGTATCACTTCAAATTGCACGAAAAAGTCGCTCTTATCGTCAGCAGGACAATAAACTTTTTGTAGACTTGGACTTGGAAGGCAAAGTGCTAACATTCCAGCTCGATACCAGAGCTGCAGTTTCGTTAATCAATCACGACACGTACAAACAACTGGGCAAACCTCCGTTGCGTGCCGCAAATGTTCCGCTCACTAGTTATTCAGGACAGCATATCCCTGTGTTAGGACAGTGCACTCTTCTTGCAACATACAAGGGACAAACAAAACTTGTGTCATTTTACGTTCTTCGTTCTTCTACTGCAGTGAACTTGTTTGATTTAGATTTATTTCAGTTGTTTAACTTGTCAATAGTCAAACGGTGCCGCTGAACGATTGGTCCGGACTTTCACGTCACAGATGTTGAAGTTGAAAGAGTCGCATTCTCGGGAGGACGCTTTGTTGCTCTTTTTGTCTTTGTATCGCTCTCAGCCCCGAAACGGTCGCTCGCCGGCTGAGTTGCTCCACGGTCATCCTCATCGAACCTTGATGTCTTTGCTGCATCCGCCGCATCAGGTTCCTGTGCAGCGGCAGATTCCTGCTTTTGTTCCAGGCGACGTTGTATTCTATCGCAACTATCGCGGTTCACGGCGTTGGCTCGCAGGGCGCATTCTTCGCTGCCTCGGCCGCGTGATGTATTTGGTTTTGGGGGCCTCTGGTGGGGTGCGTCGGCATCTCAATCAGCTGCGCCTCTGTCGTCGCACGGGTTCTGCCGCTCCCCGTCTGCTTTCAGCGACGGTACCGTCCGGTCAGCGCCCTGGGGACCCATCTACTGGCTCGCCTCATCCCCAGGTGTTACCGACGCTGCCTTCCATTTTTCCCCATGGCGACGCGCCGCCGCCGCCTGTTCTCCCGCTGGCGCCGCCCGCAGTGGACGCGTCGCTGCAACCGCCTGGCGCCTCCCTGGGTCACGCGCCGCCGCTCGCTTCCCGTGACCAGATGTCCTCCGCCATGTAACTCTTGCCCGCTCCGGACCACATGGCGTCTTCGCGCGTCGGGTACCCCGACGCAATGGAGGTCGACCCTTCGGCCCCTCCTGTCTCTCTACGGGCGCATACACCGCATGTTGACATGCACCCTGGACTAGGTTTTCAGGCGTTTCCTAGCTCCCCTCGGACCGAATGGCCGGGTGCGGGTGGCACAGCCTTGCCTGTTGTTTGGCTCCCCACCTCATTGCATACGTCAACATGGGGTCCTCCCCACGGCGGGCGGAAGCCTTATAACACGACCGTTCGCCGATTTGCGGGGGAGGAATGTGGTGTCACCGCCAGACACGACACTTGCTAGGTGGTAGCTTTAAATCGGCCGCGGTCCATTAGTACATGTCGGATCCGCGTGTCGCCACTGTCAGTGATCGCAGACCGAGCGCCACCACACAGCAGTTCTCGAGAGGATTACTAGCACTCGCCCCAGTTGTACGAACGACTTTGCTAGAGACTACACTGACGAAGCCTCGCTCCTTTGCAGAGCAGATAGTTAGAATAGCCTTCAGCTAAGTCCATGGCTACGACCTAGCAAGGCGCCATTAACCTTACATAGCAATTGATAGTTATTGTATGAAGCATGTCTTATCAAGAACGATGTATACAACACAGGATGGATTAAAGTTAAGTATTCCAGAAGCTACGTACTTTTCTCTATAGCATTCGTTACGTATCCCGTTTCAGACCTCACGCCATCCTTCGTGTGCATTGCGGTCCCCTCAAATCACACCTTGTCGGCACTTCTGTCGACACATCACTAACAATGACAGATATTGAAGTAAGTTGGTTCAAATGGCTCTGAGCACTATGGGACATAACATCTGAGGTCATCAGTCCCCTAGAACTTAGAAATACTTAAAACTAACTAACCTAAGGACATGACACACATCCATGACTGAGGCAGGATTCGAACCTGCGACCGAAGCGGTCGCGCTTTTCCAGACTGAAGCGCCTAGAACCTCTCGGTCACTCCAGCCGGTTTGCTTCAAATACTCGATGTTATAATACTGAATTTGACTGAATACTGTAACTTAAACCATGTCCGATAGCTGAAAAATTGTTGCGACCTGAAGGTAGTTCTTGCGACAACTAGGGCTTCGTATTTTATAGGTCGCGGTTTAAATATCCCTAGTATAATCGAACATTACAAGTTCTTGCTGGTATTGTCGAATCATCAGAACACACCAACGGAAAACGAGCTTGAGCTTGTGCCATCCCATCTAGTGCATGTAATGTAACAAGGACATGTCAAAATATTGTCTTCCATTCCAAGACTTGCCGTCCTCTAGGAAGTGTACACTAAAATCTTCAAACGGCAAACCGAAAGCACTGGTTATTGCATCTCCATAAAGTAAAAAAAAAAAAGAAAATAATTGGACGAGTAAAAGTGTCATCTCAGACAGCCTGTTGAAAGAAACTTCAGGATGAATCACCGGATCCAGGTACATCAGAATCCTCTGAAGAAGCAGATGAAGTTAATGACACATCCAGAGAACTCTGCAAGTTCAAAACGACGATCCAATATCACCGTAAAAACTTGATGACTGAGTGAGTGACACGACAACGGCAGGAAATTGTACCACCAGAAATGTGTGGTTTCAGTGGGAAGGAAGAGTTCTTTTGCTGGAAAATGGGTTGTTATTTTGATGTGAGGCATATACGTATTTGTACTGACCCTATTCACCAGACTTAGTATCCGATCGGCATACTTGAAGAAACTGAATAGGATCATATAGTGCATTCCTCGGATTTTGTGGAACTAAGTACAACATTTATGTTGTGTTCTGTATTAGAATTTGTGGACAAAAGGACATTGTTCCCAAGTTTTGAGATATCCTGTCCCATGGTACACTCTAAGAGAAATAGAGAGAGAAAAAAAGGAAGGAACGACGCACCACGAAACATTCAGAATGAGACGGAAATCGGTAGATGTGATTTACATGTAAAACAAACAAATGATTAAAATTTCAGAAAAAACGCCTGATTTATTCAAGAGAGAGAGCTCTATAAATTGAAAAAGTTAATAGTTTGTTGGTACACCTCTGGCCCCTAAGCATGTCCCTCATTGAACTTGGCACAGATTGATAAATTGCTGGATGTCCTCCTAAGGGATATTGTGCCACTTTCTGTCCAAGTGTCGTCCACTTAGATCGTCAAAATCCTGATCTGCTAGGAGAGCCCTGCCTATAATGTTTCAAACGTTGCAACTGGAGAGAAATCCGCCCAGCTCGCTGGCCAAGGTAGGGTTTAAAAAGCCATATGGGGGCGCGCATTCTCTTGCTTTAATGGTAGCCTTGGATGGCACACCATGAAGGGCAACGAAACGGCTCGTAGAATGCAGCCGACGTACCGTTGTGGTGTAAGGGTGCCACGAGGGAAAGCCAAATGGGCCTTGTTACGGAAAGAAATGGCATCACATCCTGGTTACCGTGCCGTAGGGTGGGCGACAGTCACGCTCGTATCCCGCCGCTGTGTTTGGCGTCTCCAGACACGTCTTCGGTGATGAGTCCCGCTTCGAACTGAACCCCGATCACCTGGGAAGACGTGTCTGGAGATGAGATGCCTTAGACAGCAATGACCTTCAGGGCAAGACATCCTTCGCTTACAAATCCAAATCTACAAGTTAATCCCCCCCCCCACACCCGCGTAGGGCGATAATTACTACTGCGTGTCTTTGTGCTTGCCAAATCCTACCTTAGTCGAGAAGCACGCTGATTCTCTCCCCAATTGCTAACGTTTGGAGCATTGTGGGCAGGGTCCTTCAAGTAGCTCGGGATTTTGACGATCTAACGCATGAATTGGACAGAACGTGGCTCGATATCCTTCAGGAGGACATCCAACAACTCAATCAATAATTGCCAAGCCGAACAGCTGCTTCCATATGGGCCAGAGGTGGACCAATGCGTTATTTACTTTCTCAATTTGTGAACTTCTTTCTCTTCAATAAGCCATACAATTTTTCTGAAATAGTATTCATTTGTTTGTCTGTACATGTACAGTACATCTAATTTCCGTCAAATTCGGGTAAGTCTTGCGTTTTTTTAAGTGCATTTGGGAGACTTTTGAAATTATCTGTCTCACATTTATATGTTTTCATCTGGTGCTGCTGCACCTTCTTTTAAACCGGCTAAATAGGTACACTCGCTAGGTTGTCAGCTGTTTCGTTTGTATGAAAACTGTAGTCGCCTTTCATCCGTCACAAGGACTCGTCCGTGTTTCCTAGCTGAGACAATTAATAACAAGTTTATGATGTCGTATTCTACTGGTAACTGATTTCACAACTATAGAGATATCTCAGCAGTTTAAGCTGATCTGAAATCAGAGAGAACGGTATGACCTTGCAGGTGCTTCTTGGCGCATAAAATACACAATGTGTAGCCATAATCTTGTCGATCATTATAGTTACACAGTTAGGCAGCAGGTAATCCTCGCTGTTACTGCTACTACAGCGTTAAGCGCCACCACATTCATCTTCATTACATGAAGTGCTGATGGGTATGAACTTTGCATTTCTGTGGTTGTTGCGATACTCATTCAAACCCCGGTCGTTAGAATATCCTCTGCCGAGGATTGTGTGCAATACAATTTCTGGTTCCAGTATTCTGCTGCAGTAATCAGAATCATAGTGGAGTGGTATTTGGGCATATATATTTTTGATAAACTGATTAGTTTCCATACGTTTCACAGCCAAGGGGCCAGGGCATTCGTTGCGCCAGAATCCGGACGAGGCGGTGTTTGGGGACGTAGGTGCACTGGCGTTTCATTCCCCACAATTCAGAGCGTGTAAGTTGGTGTAGATTTCATTACCTCTAAAAACCTTCCAAAAATTTATACTGGCCAGTGTCTAGTAAGCTTACTTGTGTCCGCAGATGCTCCGGAACAAAGACTTGGATACTCAGTTAAGACAAGGTACAACCTTAGTCTCTTCTCTCAAATTGTTCGCCGGCTCCGACCCATGACAGCCAGAAATACATTCTTGGTACATATGCAGTGTGTAACACCTGTTCTATGCTCCTTCTGCGATAGATGTTTTAATGGGTAGTTGCAAGGCCCGGACTTCAACCTCTTCTCCAAGTAGACCGTATACAGCATAACGGTAGAACTTCTACGTGATGCACCGAAACACTTTGAAGAAGCCTATTTATATGTTCGTATGTTGACAGTGCATTAGACTGCACTAATATCACTGACAGCTCTAAGCGCCCTCTGCAAGAGACTCTGTGGCTGGTCGGACTCACAGTAGGAAGTTAATAGTTACTCAGCTGTGATGGAGGTTAGAGGTCGGAAGTGTTAGCTCGAGCGGACGGCCTGCACGTGTGTCCGTCATGGAGATATAATATTGGTTGGACATGGATTGTAAAATTTGGGTAATGGAATTATTGACGATTATATAATTTTTTGAACAGGATGTCACATGATTAAGGTAAAAACTGCTAAATACATTGTTTGCTCTGCAGAAAAATATTTCCTTTGCTGAACACATGCCTATTAGTAGTTAGAGCCTACAGTAGTTAGAATCCTTTGATTTAGCTGGCTGTATAGCTGTTGTATTTACAGTAGTTCGTGTCATGAAGTTTTTCTGTTAAGTTGAAAGGGAGCAGTACCACCCGACATTGAAAATAGGTACAACATTCTTCGTTATTCTTGTCATTACAACATATTTTTTGTAATAATAACTCAATTTCAATTAATACAGCGAAGCCGGATACCAGTGTAGCAGAGAATGACAATTTATTTATTTAATTGATAACATGTGCACTCCCACAAAATAAATCCCTACATCCAGTTTGGTGAGATCTGCGAAATGAATGAATGTATGATCGTCTGCTAACCACAGATAGTGAATGTGCAATATATGATCATCTTTGAAACAGTCCTTTGGTCACCTTTGGTGGAACCAAAGAGATGAAATTTACCTGAGCTCTGAGCGCCGGAAATGCGGCTGACCAATGGGTAGCATGGTCGTCCCCCACCTCGACAGAGGTGCGGGATGACCTGAAGAACGGCCATGTTTTTAGCACTCTGGCGCTGGATCTTGTGTTGGTAAGACCTGTCTTAGGTGTGCTCCGTAAAGACAAAAGAGTGGATAGAATGGTATGCATGTGGAATACTTAAGAGTAGTTGGGGATAATAATTTCTCTATTTGAGGAACTTTTGTGGGGAGAATTAAATGTCAGGCAGGTAATATTAAGGGGATCGTAGTAATCTTCGGAAGTGACCAACGGTGACAATGAAACCACGTGTAGCAATAAGTTGAAATACTTCCGAGTGCTAAAGTTAAGCTGAATTACTGGCGTGTGTACTATGAGTTGGAAATATTTAAGAAATGGCGTGTGCAGGACTTGAAATTAGAGATGAGTACTTCCACGTGGTGAGTACTGTGTGAGTCTCAATCTGTGTGTGAGACTAAGGATAAAGAGAAGAACTCGTCCATGGTATCAGTTGAGGACTCGCGTGTGTGACGAATATATTCTTAATATTACTTTGCGTGTTATGTTTCCGTGTGACGCTTGATTCAAACTATAATACTCTGAGAGAGAAGCAAGGTGAGTCAACTGTCTATCCAACAACGCCACTTGGCTTGCATTGCACAGGAAGACGTGCATATATCCTCCAGAGTTCACAGTAGGAATGAAAAGCTACAAAGTGGGGCAGTGTCGTGTGAAACTGTGATGAATACTAATTGAAGTGGGAAAGCTGAAAGTGATGTAATTATAACGTTGTGACTATTCCTCGTGTTGTATTCCATGTTGCCAGTGTGGTGTATTTCATGTAATTTAAGTATGTGTGGTTTGCATGGGAGAGTAGCAAGATAGGTTCAGAGGTAGTGGGTTATGCATGTTCCTTTTGTACCGCTCGGTCTGAGGGAAATTTTGTGATGATGGGTGTGAGAGTCGAAGTGTGAGATATAGAAAAAGATCCACCAACCTATTCAGAAAGTGCACTGTAGTGTTAGATAATTACGAGAGCATAAGATAGAGAATCACCAATGTAAAGCCATGCCCTCTGGGCGGAGTTTCTCATGTGTAATTGTTGTAGAAAATGTAATGGTGTGTTTAGGTTCTGGAATTTATCGGAATAAAAAAGATAGTGAAAAGAAAAAGATTGGTGGGCTTTTCCTTCGAATTGTATGTTGTCACGCTATCCAGAATTTATAATGTGTGCGCCATTCATATTCAGTGCGATGGCCACGTGTTGATCAAAGCCGTTAAATAACAAAGAAAATGTGGTATTGCCAGTGCGTAGTGAACAGT
Source organism: Schistocerca piceifrons (assembly GCF_021461385.2). Taxonomy (NCBI): domain Eukaryota; kingdom Metazoa; phylum Arthropoda; class Insecta; order Orthoptera; family Acrididae; genus Schistocerca; species Schistocerca piceifrons. The sequence continues at coordinate 1,018,087,926 of NC_060139.1, read as the reverse complement.
CAGAGTTGTGTAAATTACTAATAGTCAGCTGTGCGTTTCCGTATCCGTTGCGTAACCTTCAAACAGGAGAATAATTTGTAACTTGGTTGTGAGTGCTAGAGCTCATGTTACTTGATAAATAAGAATGAATCCACTCGCTTGGCAGACCACTCATCTTGCAGGCCTGACTGCTTGATGCCACAGTATGAGCAAGGCATGTGGGTGCCTCTCGAGGTAAGTTAGTTATGAAATGTATGGGTTATTGTTAGGATTTCTTCTAATTCAGGGACATTCTCTTATGTTAATTAAGAGTCAGATTGCGTTGCGTTTGTATATCGAGGGTCATAAATGAGTATAATAAGTTTGACTTGTATTTATCAGAAAAATTCTGTAGGTCACTGTTGAAATGTTAAAGACAAGCTAAGTGACAGTACGTCAGTTTCACTCAGCAGTTTAAGAAGGTTCATTTACGTTCAATCTCACTCAGCAGTTTCAGAAATAAATGAAGAAGTTTCACCTTACCTCATATGGTGCAGAGTTCATTTGGGTGATTGTTTGATGGTACATTAGGCCCTCGACGCCACACACTGCGTACGTTTCCTCTGCTGGACATTCTCGTAGTCTGGACACTCTGTATAATTAGTCGGATGCCCTTGTGTGCAGTGAACGCAAACAGGCCGGTCTGTTTGTCATATTAGTTAATGAGCTGTAGACGGCAACGTGTACCCAGGGTTTCTGGCGACGGCATGACCTACTAGGACGACTGTATCGTGCGTAATTGCAACACAACAGAAAAATGGTCTCACAGAACAGTACACACCCTAAATGCAAACAACGCCATTCTGCGTCTTAATTGGACGCTGTATTTCCGTTAGCGGTAAGTTTTCTTCCCGTTTTATAACAAACCACATGTCTTTCACCCTCGATCTTCACACTACATGAGAGTCTTGATATCTTTTTTACGTTAATTCTGTCATTAAATATTTTGGCCGGCCGAAGTGGCCATGCGGTTAAAGGCGCTGCAGTCTGGAACCGCAAGACCGCTACGGTCGCAGGTTCGAATCCTGCCTCGGGCATGGATGTTTGTGATGTCCTTAGGTTAGTTAGGTTTAACTAGTTCTAAGTTCTAGGGGACTAATGACCTCAGCAGTAGAGTCCCATAGTGCTCAGAGCCATTTGAACCATTTTTTGAAATATTCTGACATTCAATAATTGAAACCTCTTAGTAGTCAGGGAAAGGCAGGGTGGGAAGGCAGGATTCGGTTGGTTGCCTTAACAATTACACACAATATATTTTAAACCGGTAATTCCAGACTCAACAATAAATAAAAAATACCACATGTTATTAATGAAGGAATAAACAACAGTGTAAATAATACCGTTTTCAGCGAGTTAAAACTTAGTAAATCGCCATTAAATACAGATACAACAGATAATGTACAGGGTGATTCAAAAAGAATACCACAACTTTAGGAATTTAAAACTCCGCAACGACAAAAGGCAGAGCTAAGCACTATCTGTCGGCGAATTAAGGGAGCTATAAAGTTTCATTTAGTTGTACATTTGTTCGCTTGAGGCGCTGTTGACTACGCGTCAGCGTCAGTTGATGCTAAGATGGCGACCGCTCAACAGAAAGCTTTTTGTGTTATTGAGTACGGCAGAAGTGAATCGACGACAGTTGTTCAGCGTGCATTTCGAACGAAGTATGGTGTTAAACCTCCTGATAGGTGGTGTATTAAACGTTGGTATAAACAGTTTACAGAGAATGGGTGTTTGTGCAAAGGGAAAAGTTCTGGACGGCCGAGAACGAGTGATGAAAATGTAGCACGCATCCAGCAAGCATTTGTTCGCAGCCCAGGAAAATCCACTCGCAGAGCTAGCAGAGAGCTGCAAATTCCACAATCAACTGTATGGAGAGTCCTACGAAAAAGGTTAGTTATGAAACCTGAACGTCAACTACCCGAGGCGATGGATCGGCCGCCAGGCAGCCCGTGACAGAGCACTTCATCACTGGCCTCCAAGAAGCCCTGATCTTACCCCTGCGATTTTTTCTTATGGGGGTATGTTAAGGATATGGTGTTTCGGCCACCTCTCCGAGCCACCATTGATGATTTGAAACGAGAAATAACAGCAGCTATCCAAACTGTTACACCTGATATGCTACAGAGAGTGTGGAACGAGTTGGAGTATCGGGTTGATATTGCTCGAGTGTCTGGAGGGGGCCATACTGAACATCTCTGAACTTGTTTTTGAGTGAAAAAAACCTTTTTAAATACTCTTTTTAATGATGTATAACAGAAGGTTATATTATGTTTCTTTCATTAAATACACATTTTTAAAGTTGTGGTATTCTTTTTGAATCACCCTGTATTAAAAGCAAGCGACTGTGATCTGGACAGAATGCCTTACACGCCAGAAATAGCAATATTATAAAAGATTTTGATACCTGCTGTGGGGTGGCGGGTGGAATTAATTGGTATAAAATGTTTTTCTTTTATGCTGTTGTTTGCCGTTCTCAACACTGGCTCTCTAACTACAATATTGGCAACCAGAAAGTGATTAGCAAAACGTGAAGCCTGTAATTAGAATTCCTAGTGCCCACTTCATCTGAGAAATACATTTATAGCCACAGCTTATAGCTCTGAGGAATTAGGAGATTGTCTGGGATTCATAATCAAAAACCATTTTCTCTAAAATGTTCACTATATTCTGAAAGTCACAGACAAAAAAGTATCCATACAATCCAACTACCAGAGCAGTTCAGAGTCTAATGTGCTGATGCAACTATAACTGTTCAAATTAAATGTTTAAGTGAATGCTCGCCATAATTTGATGATAATGTTCATCAAACGTCACACTATATAATGGTAGAATGTCTGTCCCGCGGCGGCACGTGAAAATACGACATACGCAAACTGATGATAGATCATTAAAGTCTTCCCAGAATCAACACTTAACTGGAAAACGATTTCGTGGTTACGCGTATCCCGAGTAACTTATTACGGCATCTGAGGCTGTTTATAGCAATGATACCGACGCGACGTGACACAGCGTCTGGAGAGAACTGGGGCCTTCCACTCTCGCGCAGCGTTCTTATATATAAAGCCGTGGTGCGGACGGCTAAGTGAACGCCTGATCAAATCTGCTCTCCCGTCTAGCCGCTGGGCTAGTAATGCACCACTTTCAGTTATTGAATAAACCATTGCTTCCCTTGCTGATAGCCAATGAAGCTCTCAATTTAAATGTGCAATCAGCACACAGGTAAGTAATCATAATAAATGTCTGACGTGGCTAAGTCAAATGTTTTGGCCGAGAGAATTAATTTAATTACACTACATGCAGTAGACGAGCTCTGAACTTGCCCTTTGGAGATACGCTATCGCTATAGATTTATAGTTATTCAGTTGAAACTTCTCACATCTTTATGATCATAGCGGATCTCCCTTCTACTTAAATTTAAACATCCTAGCTCTATTTATTCGCCTACTTAATCTATCTTGCTTCCTTAATTTCTAAGACAAAAACCAGAAAATCATGAATTTCAACTAAAATTTTAATTTGTGAGATCCAGAATACTGTTTCTACTAAATTATTATGAAAAAGGAATCTAAATATACATTTTTAAGTTTATAGCTCTTTTCTGTTGCGCCAATGATTTTTACAGAAAAACATCCAAATTTCGAAAATGGTTAAAGTTATTGAACTGATATTCAACACATATTGATTTAGTATTACTCCTGACATGCTAGAAACGTTTCAGGTTATTTACTTGATTTTTAAAGTATTGCGCAACATTTATGACGTTAGAGCTAGTTACAGCAGGCTGGCTGGCACACAATGGAAAAGCTGATGTGAAGTTTATAGGGCAGGGGTAGGCTGCTTCCCTACATCACCCTCTACTTAATTTTTTCAATGTAAATGGAGAAAAAAAATTAATTACAAAAAGGGAAGCAAGAGTACAGCTTAACTCCCTATGAAAATTAAGATTTAATTGTAAACATATAGAAATACTAAAAGAAAACTTACTACCTACTTCAATTATTTAAATTGCTGGCATGTTCACTGCCTCTTAAGCAACATTATCACTCAAAATTTAAGCAGAATCAATGAAACACTTTGACATTCATATTGCCTTAGACAGACAATCACATATAATACGTAAAATTATGAAAATCTTAAATCCATTAAATACATTTTTACATACACAAATTCAAAGAAAATAACACAGTTTTTCATGATACATAAACAGATAATTATATCTTAGCAGTCTTATCTAAACCTGAAAGAGAATTTCACAAATCATGACAATTTCATTTTTATACACGTGGTTGTAGCCGCTTTGGCCGGCGTTCTACACTTCCATTCACAAGGGTAGAGGAGGGGAAGTTGCTATGGTGTGCGTCCTTCACGTTCACTCTAAATTACATGGGGAAAGGGGGGGGGGGGGTCACTGTGAGTTGTGTCCAAGTCACTCCACGCTTTCACGCAGCTACCAGGCTGCCATTATCTGGTCTGTCCTGTAGAACAAACAAAAAGAGTGCCTCAGACTCTGTTCACTTAATATCTAAGGGTGGGTCACAATGAAATGGGGATATATACATTTTATCTTTCAATATGTCACTGGGACAAAGTTAACAGAACTTTTTCAATTTTACTCTCGCGGTTACTTAACTGTCATAAAATCGGTAAACAAATGGCTCAAAACGCCGTTAGTCACTTACTAGAGAAAATTTATGCTCAAAGCATACAATCATAAATCCTATATAATCTCAATTTATTATTTCTGGGCCGGAACACTGAACCAATGATCGGTACATTCCTGACAAATCTGTACTTTATTTACTTACCTGACTCATCTCCAATTACCTTATTCTTAGAGATAGTATGAGTATATTTGATTAGTAGTTCTCTTCTCAGCTTCTTTGTACATGTGAGTAACTTGTGGTAACAGTACAGTTCTGAGTGTTCAAAACACACTACGTTTAGTTGATTACTAAATCCACTTATTGGTCCTCTGCTGCTGTGTCAGTTCCACATCTGCAGTTATGTACTCACTTCATCGAAGTGTATTTATGCGGAACTATAAATAACGTTTCACGTCTGCCATTATGTTACTCAATTATGTTGCTAGTGTATGTACTTATTTAACACTCACTCTATTAACATTTAACGCATAGGATAGCACATTTATTTCATATCTACAGGGTAACTTAATTACGTCATACTTCTCTATTGTTTATGTCACTGTTCGGTTTGTCACATTAGGTATTTTCTTCACTAATCGGTGGATAGAATGGTTACAGAACTCATGGCTTGATAGCCATGACGGAAAATTTTTGTATTGGAAAGAAGGAGTCGAAACTTTGGTGGATAGGAAAGATGAAGAATGAGTGAGACCTGAAAAGGAAAGAAGATCTCACACAGCTGGGACTGCACAGCTGCCACGATGTGTTGAGGTTACAGAACAACCTCCTCCCTACAGAAATCATTAGCTTAATGCTGGCTTGATAGTCATACCGGAAGATTTTTGTATTTGAGAGTAAGAGCCGAAATTTTGGTGGATAGGAAAGGTGAAGAATGAGTGAGACCTGAAAAGGAAAGAAGATCTCACACAGCTGGGACTGCACAGCTGCCACACTGTGTAGAGGTTACAGAACAACCTCCACCCAACAGAATTCATTCACTACCTATGAACTTCTTTAGGTCGATCACGTTCCTGAGACCTAATAGCTTTTTACTCTTAGGGTACTCTAGCCTACATGCATTGGCATGTGGTTTTACTATGATCCTGAAAGGTCCTTGGTATTTACTAAGATTAACACCTTCGTCCCTATATCTCCAATTTTTCAGAACTCGTATAGGCAGCTCCCAAGTTTCATCATTAGTTACTACATGTTTATCAATAAAAGGTACCGTAATTACTCCGGTTATCGGCAAGACCATTTTTAACTGGCTTCTTTCGAAGTCAACAACACTCTGATGTTTTGACAAGAAATCTATGCCAATTAAAACCTCAATACTGAGATTGTTTATTATTGAGCATGGATGATCAATTAAATTACCATTAATATCAAAGGGTAGCAAAGCTTCTTGCTTTACCGTTTTTGACACCTTGCCAGTAGCACCAATTATTCTTAGTCCTGATACCCTCATTACTGTAAGCTTGTCTTTACCAGGTAATGCATCAAAGAAGGACTGAGATATCGCACTCACCTCACTTCCACTGTCTAAGAGACAACGTACATTGATACCCAACATATTCACTATTATTATAGGGTGGCTTATTCTAGGTTGTACAGGTGGTTCCTCAAACTCATCCAATAGTTCCTTTTGGATTTGTCTCCAACTAAAGTGATCGACATCTGTCTTCATTACATTTAGGTCAAAGTGTGTAGGGGTTTCCTGAATTACATTTTCAGCTGCCTTTTCCAGTCGGTCTATTAATTTCAAATCGAAACACCGCACGACTTCATTACATTTAGTTTGCTGAACATGACCCAAATTACTGTAGTCTGAGCGATTCTGCGCCTCCAGACCAGGCATAACACTAGTTACAGCTAAACCACTTTCACTATTATCGTCGTGTTCCTTCTCAAGTGACAACAGCTACTGGGTTCATCGACCCCCAACAGGCTATCCTCTACATTCTCACTTACCTCCTGTCCTAAATCTATTCGTACACTATCAACATCCTGCACAGGCACTTTAGATAAGAGCACATCATCCTCATCGTAATTATAAGCATGAATTTCTTCTGCTTCTTCTCCTGACAATTCAGTATTTTGTAGCTCTTCCCTACCGTTACACTGCTGCGCCTTCTCTTTCTCTTCCCACTTAGAAAGCGTCTCTAACACGGTATCTATCAAATACTGTGAGTGATTAACATTTCTGCTGTATCATTAGATGCTACCGACTCCTCATCCACATGTTCAGTCTGAGTATTCTGATCCGTCTTACCAATTACTGCAATTACTGGCTTAGGAAATGTAACCGCCTGGTGAGCGCCAGTATCCTCATAGACAGGAACTAGTTTTCCTGCCTCGGCCTACTACTGTTTCCTTTACTTCCATTATATTTAACTGGCACAGCATTGCTTTCCGCACTGTTGTTTACCTGCATAATTTTGTTCGGAACAAAATTACTATCATTTGGATGCCATTGTTGGTTCTGATAATTACTTCTCCAATTCCTACCTCTCTTAGGATGGCGAACACCTACTGTTCTGATGTTTACATTGCCATTCTGCTGGTTCTTAAAATTACTACTAGTGTTATTACCATTCCTGTTATTACGTGCTTGCTCCTCATTGGCAGCAACATGCTCTACACGTTCCAAATATTCAATGAAACTATCAAGATTGTCTCTAGGGGCAGATATAAATCTAGTTTGCCGATACCATGGCAGTATGGCTTCAAGACCTAGTATTATCATTTCAGGTTTTAGCTTTTCGGCCAAATGTGACAAACGTGAGATCCATGACCTAGCAAACTCTTCAATAGTTTCCTTGCCTGCATTAAAGCGTTTTCCACTCCAAAATTCTCTCAACACTTCATTTTGCTTATTGCTAGACCAATACTCATTACTGAAAGCTGTTTTAAATTCCGCTAATGTTTTACACTTCAACAAACATCAGCTGACCAACGCATGGCGTCACCTGCTAAATGGCTTCTAATAAATGAGATTTTCTCTCGTTCAGACCAAGTTGGTGGAATCACATCTTCAAAATCGTTCCAGAAATCTAGCGGGTGGATATTTTTATCTGGATCGAACCGCAAGAATTGCCGTCACCCGATAAAGCGGCGATTGCAGCTACAACTTGTTGCATACTACCATTACCAGAAGTTACTGAAGCTACTTCACTCTCAATGTTATCAATGTTAGTACTAATATTTTCTACTCTCATTTCAACATTATCTACTCCTTGCACAATATGAGTAGTATCAGTTTTGATTGCATCTACTTCTGCTTGACATATGTTTACTTTTATACCAACGTCATTAAACCTATCTGAGCACAGTTCAGATTTCGTCTCGATCTTTTCTGTTAACTTGTGCTCCAGCTTCGCATCTTCCATTTGGAAGTCTTTGCGAACCTCAGCAACTTCGGATTTTACTGTTTTATACATTTCAGAAAATTGTTGAGCAACCTTTTTCTTAATATACTCATGATTGTAATCAGTTTTATAATTTAAACTCTCCAGATCCTCTTTCAACTTATTGCAGCCAGTCTAGAAGGAAGTTTCTAATTCAGATTTATTGGATTCTAATTTATTGTCCATTGCCTCAAACCGTTTATTAACTCATGTGATCGCTGTAAGCTGTAAGCTTGGTGACACTAGTGCCTACAAATTTAAATTGTATATTTTAGCACTGAGGATGGTCACTAAGTGACCGAAAAACGATTTTGCGGATAATAAAACAAAAAAATACGACCAACGCTGTTTCTCCTTCCAAGTATTTTGTTTCATTTTAAAACTTACAGCACGTATATTACAAATTTCAGTAAAAGTTTATCAATATTTAATAAGAGTTAAAATTATATAGGTTACTAGAGAGTTGTAAGGGAATTGATTAAAGTTTGCTCACTTAAGATTCCGTATATAAGAACTTCTGTAGTTGTATGACGATAAAATCGTTTTCTGTAAATAACAAACGTTGCAGTTCGCCATTTCGCGATTAGGGGAGTGGTCAAGGGGTGCAAATATTTAATCTTAACGTATTAAAAAAAATCCTCTAAAACAGTTTGAAATATTGTGACAGCAAATGTTTGTAAAATGACAGCTTAAATAAAATAACGCGAAAGCGTTGTGAAGTTTTAAGTAAAATAAAAGATTCCTTTGTTAACTGACAGTTGTCCCCAGCACCAATCAGCGCGCTCTTCCAATGTATTCGGAAAAAAACTATAACACATTATTTTGTAAAACATTGTAAGTAAATCCTATACTGACTAATGAAATTATTATATTCGTTATAACGATGAAAGTTGTGACTGTACACAAATACAAATTGCAGCGTGTACCACGTACCCAGCGCCGACTGACGGTCTAATCCACTTGGCTCCCAAAACATTCACTTGGTTGTAGTTTGCACTTCTCTCGTGCTGCAGAACGTTCACGTGATACAATGTATTTAATGTTTTTACGTAACTGACGTAACAATGGTAAGCTAGGAAGCCACATTCTAGTCGTTGCAACATATCTCATAAATTGTGAAATGTATCATATTTTCATATTGTCTGACACCAGTTACGTGTTGTATTTTTTTAGCCTTTGAAAGTGTCAGAAAGTTGAAAAGCATATGGTTAATGAAAAATAAAAGTGTAGTCAAGACATAAGTAAAGTCATTAAAAGCACACCCAGATGTCCGTGTCGTCTCGTAGCATTTTCATGCAAATCTAAGATAATCATGACTGTAATGCTATTCACAGCAGCTCTTCAGAATTGTTTCATAACATTATAAACACTTGTACATTGTTTTTTAAATGTATTCTCTATTTCGTATTCCTGTCTAATATGAAACCAAATTATGTTTTGACATGTGGGGCAAAAGCCATTTCTTAGTCCCTAAAGTAAGCTTTTGTCTGATTTGTATTTCTTGCATTTTGTAGACATTGGCTCTCGCGGAAATTTATATTATTTCTGAACCAGTTTATATTTCAGTGGGTTCTGAATAGTTCTTATATATTTTGGTTACTAACGTTTGTCCTCATCAGGACGACTGCACTTCATTAAAAGGCGTACTTATTAAGCGACGTAGATGACGTTGAGACCAGTAATTTAATACAAGATACCGGGGGTCGCAAATGCTTGAAAATAGCCCAAAAATGGATGAGAAATGGCTAACATGTGATGTCGCCAGACAAGATGACATACCTCGCCGCACGTACAGCGGTTGCGCCTGAGCGTCAAGGGATTGCTGAGCGATGCAATATTTGCATTGGAGCAAAGGGTGCGAGTTTCGCCTTTTGCAAATGTGATCTGTTCGAAACGTACAAGTAACCAAGTAAAAGCTGTTCTTAGATAGCGTCTCTTTCCTTTTGTCTCTTATTCTTTTGTTTGCAGACAATATTTAGTATCGAAAGTGTGTGTCATTTACTGATAACGGGAGAACTCTGAAGTTTATACTCAACTACTTGTGAGCAATTAGGTAGGTTTTTTTCGTACTGTGTTTTGCGACAAATGAGCGGAGACTGCGAGACCAGAAGACAGTAAATAATAAATTTTACGTCAGTCTAAAAACATAATTGTCTAACACATTGAAAAAAATACTGCCTTCCAGAGGCAAGACACGTACGCTGATCCCCACGCTGTAAAGTAGAGCTCGTAGGACCAGAGCCACACTGACGTAAATACTTGATTTAATTTGGGATCCTCACGTCGGACAGACAGATAGGGTCAACCGCTGCACGTTCGGCGAGGTGCGTCATCTGGAGACGTCACACCACCAACATGTGTCATCCAATTCTAAGTTACTTCCCGACATCTGCGACCCCATGTTCCCTATATTAAATTACTTGTTCCAGCGTCATCTACGTCACTATGGGATTTTTGAAACGTTAATAAGAATCACCCCGTATAGAATAAAGTCCTGCCCATACATTTACGTACTGTAAGAATTACCCCAAATTAGGGTCTTGATAGAAGAGGGTGAAAAGGAAAGAGATGCACGTACAGCAATACCATGGTGCTGGCCACTTACTATGTTTAATAATCATGTACTCTGCATTTTATGTCGACTTCTGTCCAATACGATACCATATTGTTCCCAAGTAAACTGATTAATAGGATTTTTATTTTCCAGTGGTACGAATTTGTTCCAATAATATTTTACTGTCTAATGTGCACAATACCTATTCAGACAGTTCATTCGAAAACTCAGACGCTTTATGCATTGATGTGAAAAACTTCAGGACAAAAGTAACTTCCACGTGAAACTTCACGGACGACGAAACTTGGACCAAACAGAGAAGAAACTGCTACAGAATAAAACACGAACTAATTGCAAGAGAAACGCAATGGAACGAAAGGAAATGTCACTGTGATCTCCTAACCGAACACTTCCACGAATATAATCATGAAACTAAGAACTATGTGACCAGTATCGTGGTGAAAACGCAAAGGTTCTGGGACAGTGTGATGAAGGATGGAAAACTTAATAAACAGGGATGGAGGTTGCAATTTAAATATCACTTAGGGTCAGGAACTCAATTTATTAAAATGTCGTCGCCCGTCAAATCCATCAGAGTTGGAAAATGCTGAGAGAACTAGCGTTCCATGGAGTTACCAGTGGGTGCTCTGTAAAAACGAAAGAGTATTAGAAGACGGCAGTGCTTGTCTAAAATCGAACTCGGCTATAAATAGCAACGTGAGACAAACGATAGTTCACGCTCTGGTTGGACTCCAGGTATTGCGTGCACGTAACACCAAAACTTGAAGCACCTGAAGAAGATATCTGGGTCGGCCGTCGAAATATAGTGCGCGAAATGGTAACAACTCGGCTGAACACCCGGACGCTCGCTACTATGAAAAGACAGTTTTATTTAAAAAAAAAACAATAATTACAGGGTGACAATCAGTGAACTATATGAAATAAGGTAGTCATAACTTCTAAACGGTTTGCGTCAGGACGCTCAAACAGCACAGTTGGTCGCGAGGCATGATGGAAATTGGTACGCGAATGCGCACGCGTCTTAGCGACGAAGCCCACTTTCATTTGGATGGATTCGTCAATAAGCAAAATTGGAGCTTTTGGGTGAGTGAGAATCCGCGTTTCGCTGTCGAAAAGTCTCTTCACCCTCAACGAGTGACTGTGTGGTGAGCGATGTCCACTCATGGAATAATCGGTGCGATATTCAGTGATAGCAAGGTGACTACCGAAAGGTACTTGAAGGTTTTGGAAGATGATTTCATCCCTATTACGCAAAGCGACCCTGATTTTGACAAGATGTGATTCATGCAAGACGGTGCTCGACCCCATTGAAGCAAGGGAGTGATGTCCTGGAGGAGCACTTTGGAGATTGCATTCAGCTCTAGGTACCCAGACGCTACTAGAATGGGCCTCGATTGGCCACCATGTTCTCCGGATCTGAACACATGCGACGTCTTTTTGTGGGGCTATATTAAATGCAAGCATTACAGCAAAAATCCCAAAGCCATTCAGGGGGTCACCGACAGCATCGATGTTCCAACACTTCAGCGGGTCATTCAGAATTTCGATACTCGTCTGCCCCACATCATCGCCAATGATGATGGCAGGCATGTCGAACTTGCCATACCCTAAATCTGAATGTCTGTAGTGACGTTTACATGTTGAATGGAGTGTGTGGACGTCGTAGTTAGTAACTAATTAACTTTTTTCATTTAGTTCTATAACTGTCACCCTCTACGTGCACATCAAACTGACCGCGATTTCTGATTGTCTCTTGGACATAACAAAAGGGGGACATGGTTCTTAATATAAACTTATTCCTGAAGTTCAGCTTAACAGTAATAGGTATAGACGTAGTACCTAAAATAAAATCTGAAAATTTTTGCTAGACAGGAACTCGAAACCGAATTTCCCACTAATAGCGATCAGTCGCCTTACCATTTAGGCTATACGAACACGCGCCCCAGACCGACCCAAACTTGCTTATGTCGCACATCTATCTATTTTTCTCATAGATGTCTTGATTCTGAAATATGCACGGGAACCACGAGATGTATAAGTATGGGTAAATGAATTAATAATCTACGAGAAGTAGTACGAGTAGATAGGTCTGTTACGTGTTTCCACCTGTCGGCCACGTTTTTTTTTATTACTCACGCACAGCAGTGTTGGAACCGACACAGTTTCATACAATTTAAGGTAGTTCGGGAAGCATGCTCGGATAAACTAAGTGGTAAGATGATCGCTAGCTATAAGCAGGAAATCCAGGTTCGAGTCCCAGACCGGCACACATTTTACATATGTCTCTTTAGGTGTCTATACCTACTACGGTTAACTTGAATTTCAGAAATATAAGAGTGTCGTCCACAAAGTAAGTTCTGTTTTGTTATATAAAACAAACGTGTACAGGTACAGAAAAAAATATTTATTGTACAAAAATCTACAACTGTTAAACTACTGTTGTGTACATAGGTCCGCGTAGTCAGCGCGTACACAACTTTCCCACTAGAGCGCGCCCCGCTAAGCACAGCAGCGCACGCGCAGCGCTCGTCCGTCTCCGCACTACGAGAGAGCGCTGTCATCGAGACGGACCAAATTCTGCTTCCGCCGATCCGCGTATTAATATGTAAAGCAGCCAATGAGATTGCTGCTAACGTAGAACCTTTTCTCCTCGCGGATAACACTCGCGCAGTGATACACGAACGCGCGAGGTATTATAACGGGTGTACAGACCTCCGATTAGTCAGTCTGCATTAGTCCGTAGTCAAGTTTCAGTCTCTGCCTAATAAGATTGCTATATTCCTGTACATATCCATGAAGATAAATGTTTACACACTTTGTCAAGTATCAGAGATATGTGAGAACAAGATTAACGTATCAAGACCAAAGGAACTTCAGATTGTCAATTGTAAACAGCATCCAGAAGTAAGTTACGTAATTCTATGATTTTTATTATTTTAATAAAAGTGTGAAAATTAATGAAGTTCTGTTTAACGTTGGTCACCGTCAATCTGCTACTCTCAGCGTGCAAGTGGCATTTCTATCGTCTGACCTAACGGCAGAAGATAAACACGCCACGATAAGGCCACGAGACATATTGCTGACACTCGCCTACTTCGTTAGAGCGACAAGTCAAATAATCTGACGGTGTGTGTACCGAAGGTCTTACAGTACGCACACCACAACTACTTTTCTACATAGCTTCTGAAATTTTTTAGGCACTTGTCATAGATTGACACAAGTTTTTATATGCCTTCTTCTAAGAAGGTTGCCGCCTGTGTATTCAACCATGTGGTAACATGTTCCTTCAGCTCGTAGCTATCGTTGAAGTGTTGACCACCAAGGACAGATTTTAGGTGTAAGATGAGATGAAAGTCGCGACGAGTGACGTCCGGGTTGTACGGAAGATATTTGTGTGAACCATTTCATCAGCAACCACAGACGGCCGTCCACTTCGTTCTTCGTCGTGATCACGTCCTTCATTGAACAGTCTGACCCATCTTCTAACCATTGAATCACTGTAATGTAGTAAAATAAAAATTATTTGTGACTCTTTTTCTTTGCTATTAGTGTAATGTAATAGAATGAATATGAGCCGCGAATTGTATAAAAAAGAAACACGCATTCCCAACACTACAGATATTATTCCAGGCTCGTGAGAAGTCATGTGCTTATTGCACCAGAGAATATTTGCCAAGTCTGTTCGATGTACACTACTGTAATACGTAACTTATCGTGGTTTCGTCACGATTCCCCAATATAAGATAACAAGAGTAGCATCTACAAATAAAATCCTATAATGGAACTGGAATCCTGTGATCAGACCTTTTCTAACTGGGATGTTATCTCGTTATATAAAGGAAATCTGTAAGTAAAATTGTTAAATTATTAGTAGGTGCCTCCGGTCTCGTGGGATCTGAAATAAGGTTAATTGTCCTAAGAGACGGCACGTATCGTAGATGAGCTAAAAGAAAAATGTTAAAGATTTTTCTATGATGGCGCCTAACAGGTAAAATTCTTTGTTAAAGCCCATATCTACTCAAGACAATCCAGGTATCAGACTACCAATTGATTGACCACATACACAAATTATTTTGGCAAAATAACCATTACATTTTTGGGGTTTCAAGTACAACTTACATAATCAGCACAGGAACGTCCCCTTAGGTCCGAGTCCAAGCACATAAGATAAGTGAAAGACAATGGAAAGATAGTTCATGCATATAAATGCAAGAGTCCATGGAATGGCATGTCCATTGTAGTTCTATCTCTTCTTCTTTGGCGTACTTGTCGATTATTTACAAAACTTATTGTAATATTTAGTTTACATTTTCAAAATCCAAGTCCACCCAGGAGAAACAGTACATCACTCATAGCATTTTGTCCGTAAACTTCGCAGATTTGCCGAAGAATTTCCTTTGGTTTAACTTTCTTAGCATTTAGAAAACGAATCACAGATCTGATTTCACACGCGACGGCATTTTCAGTTACGGCTGAAATTATAAAGAAACACTACAAAGCACACGTCGGCAGCAGCGATCTGAAAATATCGTACATGTCTTCTCCTTGAGTCAGAGTAACTGCCGCGCATGCTCGGAACTGCGATCGTAGCGCGGCTGCGGATATAAATAGAAACGGAACTTACCTTGTGGACGACCCTCGTATTTCAATACTTGAAACTGTAGATAATCATCAAACATAAAATTCATATTAATGTATTCGATCACGACGGACAGCAAAGTATTCACTTTATTGCGCTCCCGTGCTGGCCACACGTTTGGTAGTAAATTCTTGTGGTAGGGCGTTACCCACCTCGTCTCTGCGGTTAGTAACTGTTGGATGGTCGTTGGTGCATGTGGACATGTTGCAGTACGTCCCAACAACGCGGCCCACACGTGTCACTTGGAAATTAAGATGGGAGACGACCAGGTCAGTACATTCGGCGGATACCCTCTCATTCCAACAGCTCCTCCACCTGTGGTTGCGCAATATCATCCATAAAAATAAAGTCAGAGTCAAATCCACCCTTCAAAAGACGCACATAGGGAAGGAGTACAATGTCACAATAGTATTGACCATTGAGTCATACTGATTTCGGAGTTAGTGTGTCCACGTAACATTATGCCTCACCACACCATAACACCTGGACCACCAAAACGATAATCTTAAATAATAGCCCTGATTGCACTACGTGTTCGCACCTGTCGGCCACGTTTTTTCATTACTCACGCACAGCAGTGTTGGAACCGACATAATTATATACTATTTAAGGTAAGTTTCTGAACCTGCTTCATTTGAGAGAGATCTTCTAATGATACCGTCTTTTTGGCCTAGATCTCCTGTGTAAGTTGGCGTAGTTCCTAAACATTTAAATCTATTTTCTTCCTCCTTGACATTGTTTTCTGTTACAGTTTTTGTCTGTAGTGTTTTTTTTTCCCCTGAAAGGTAAGAATTTTTATTCATATTGACATGTAACGTATTTTAGATACTTTGTGTAGTTCAGTCAGTCCTTTATAGTCCATCTTCACTGTTCGAGATAAAAACTTAAATCATCTGTAAACAGCATCGCGATTATATAATTTTCTTGGTTGAAATCGTGTGTCTAATTCCGTAATCATATTCCAGTGCCGTACAACTTCATCAGTGTATATATTAAGGTGAGGTGGCGAAGAGCTGCATCCTTATTGAACTTCTAACATAATATCCTCTTTTCTCACTATTCCCAGTTATTTGGATTCTTACCTTAATGTGACCCTTGTGAATTATCCGTACAAGATATACTGAAAGGTTTATTTTTTTTCAGATTCTCCCGTAATAATCGTCTGTGTACTTTATATTATCTATGAAAACGATAAGTGTTTCTTTTATAATTCTTTGTGTTTCTCTATAGCTTATCGTTATACAAATATATTGGCTGAAACTATTTTATTCCTTTGATTAATGCACCCCATTCCGGGCTTCATTTTTCATGTTATTGTTCAAACACACATTTTATTCACCGAATCTGGTTACGCCGGCTGGTGTGGCCAAGCGGTTCTAGGCGCTTCAGTCTGGAACCGCGTGCCCGCCACGGTCGCTGGTTCGAATCCTGCCTCGGGCACGGATGTGTCTGATGTCCTTAGGTTAGTTAGGTTTAAGTAGCTCTAAGTTCAAGGGGACTCATGACCTCAGATGTTAAGTCCCATAGTGCTCAGAGCCATTTGAACCTTTTTTTTTTTTAATCTGGTTACAATAACCTCCTCCATCCCCCTCCAACCCCCAATGATTTTTGGGATATGACGTGCCCCTTCTTGAATAAAATTTTAATAAATGATGTCTTTCATCCTTTCCTTGTGTATACAGCAAAAGTCTGGAAATCCTAACGAAGAGTATCCCTCTTAGTTCCTGGTGTATATGAGGGCATACTCTAATTCTAGGTATTCAGTGTTTTCTTTCTTATGTCGTATGGTTAGCGTGCAATGTTGCACATAGAGAACAAGGCCATCGTATGGGAATATAACGTTTTTAACTAGACGTTACTAACGTATTTATTTTTGGTTTCCGATCAGATGGCGCACTTCGTGTTATCTAGATAGTGAGATGCTGACTACTCTTACACATCGTTAGAGAGATGAGGCAGGCAACACCTATCATTTCCAGAATAAATTACAGTGGAAAACGTTGTCATTTTCTGACGCACGCAAATGTTTATAAAATTCATAGCTGCCAAATTATGACACCGATCATTTATTTTAAATAGAGATATGTACTTTTTATGTGGTGTTGGAAAGAGCTTTCGAAGAGGACTTTAAAGATATAACACGTGTGAAATTTGGTCATATTAAGGATCACTATCCGGCAGTCATTGTAAGTTGTCTAAGAATTTGGACCTGCTGAATCATATGTAACTTAAGTACAGGTTGTACGTTTACCTGAGAGACTGAATTCCACTAGTGAGTATCTTTCTACTGTAGTCATAAGAAAATATGCTGCTGAACCTTTTCAGTTTCATAACATGGACGAGAGTCGAAAAATAGAATTTGAGTTTTGTTTACGGCGAAGTTCTCTAAATTGTTGAAGCACCGGTACGGCTGTAGGCTGAAAGGCATCCTGTTCGTGCCAAGCCCTCACGATGTGTCTTTGCAAATATAAAAAAAAAGGAAAACAGAAACCTGTGGGTGCAGTTAAGGCCTGTGGTGTAGATTTTGTATGAAAACGTCGGGATAAAATCAAAGTCAGTGGTGAGTAATAATATATATGGTGTGTTGGTTGAAGAGCCAACACCGTGTTGCTAGAGGAGGCCGAAATGCACGCGTTTAATTACACGCAGACTGGTGTGAGGTCTGGAACATTACAAGGAAATGAGAACTTAGAGAAACGGACGTAACTGGTAGAATACTTAACTTTAATCCACAATTGGTGAACATAGTTCTTGACAGTACATGCTTCAAGATAAATATCAAATGCTATGGCACCTTCCTAGGTCGTAGCAAATGACGTAGCTGAAGGCTATGCTAACTATCGTCTCGGCAAATGAGAGCGTATTTGTCAGGGTTGCATCGCTAGCAAAGTCGGCTGTACAACTGGGGCGAGTGCTAGTAAGTCTCCCTAGACCTGCCGTGTGGTGGCGCTCGGTCTGAAATCACTGACAGTGGCGACACGCGGGTCCGACGTATACTAACGGACCGCGGCCGATTTAAAGGCTACCACCTAGCAAGTGTGGTGTCTGGCGGTGACACCACAATATAGTTTAAGGCAACGGACTTAGCGCAGGGGCTACAACGGTCTCCGTCAGATTACCGAAGTTAAGCGTTCTCGAGCGTGGCCGGCACTTAGATGGGTGCCCATGCGCTGTTGCCATTTTGCGGTCCACGGAACTCAATGACGCCATCCAATGGATCCACCAGTATGGACGTCTTTCTGGTAGCATTCTTAATATCC
The DNA here is from genome assembly GCF_021461385.2 of Schistocerca piceifrons. Taxonomy (NCBI): domain Eukaryota; kingdom Metazoa; phylum Arthropoda; class Insecta; order Orthoptera; family Acrididae; genus Schistocerca; species Schistocerca piceifrons. Next base: position 1,018,069,381 of record NC_060139.1, on the reverse strand, counting down.
GTAAATCGACTATGATGCACATTGGGCGCGGCCTCCCGGCTATGGTGCCAACCCCACTCCCAGTCAGTGCCACCCTTCGTTACTTGGGTATCGAATTTACGAGCTCCACACACCGCACAGTGGCCCTGGCTTACCGGCGGCTTTTGCAGTCGATTCGGCACCATGTCCGCGGTCAAGTGCACCGTAACTTAAACCAACTCCAACGTGTGTCCTATGTCAACATCTATGTCGCTCCTAAACTGGTACACGTCGCCCAGATTCTCCCAATGCCGTTACTCCTTGGCCGCCGCATCCAATCAGCCTTTGGATATTTCGTGTCAGCAGGGGCACTTTTCAAAGTCCGCTACAACACTCTAACACTCCCTCCTGCAAAAGGTGGCCTCGGACTCATCAACGTGCGGGCACGCTCTTCTGCACTCTTTGTCCACACTCTGTTGCGGCACTGGCAGGGACCGGTCCCGTCCTTAACACGCAGTCTCTTAGATATCCTCCGACCAGCTTCTCTCGATCCACCGATCAATGTGGCACCTATTTCTCCATTATTGTACTACGTCGCCAATTGTTTCATAGAACTCAGCTACGTTCGGCCCGATCTTCCAGTCACCCGTCCTCCCCGTACAAAAGATTATTATCGTTTGTTTATGCTGTCCAACCCTTGCGACCCCATGGTTCTACACCATCCTGACATTGACTGGCGCACGGTTTGGGGGTGTGTGCATGCACCCTTTTTACCGTCGTCTGTGTCTGCACTCTGGTATGTTTTAGTCTATGGAAAATTCCCAACTAATAGTCGACTTTATCGCATAGGACTGGCCACCTCCCCACTCTGCCCTGACTGTCAGCTCGAAGACACCGACGAGCACCGTCTTACGTGCCCCCTGAAACAAAACGTATGGCTCCTCATCCAACGCATCGTGGGCTTTTACCTCCGTGCCCCGCCAACGACTGTAACCCCGGATTTCCTGTTGTTGCCCCAGACATTTCACTACCCTCTTGCTAAGCACCATACCCTAATCTGGTTTCGAGGACAAGCTTTAGAATATCTCTTTCGGAGTGGTCCGCATACAGTCCTTGACTTCTGGTACAAAGTTGTGACCGCGCATAGCACCCTCACCCGCAAACCATCTTACCGACAAACTTTTGCCGGATATCTCCGCAGCGTCTTCCTTGACCCCCCTCAAAGTTGGGGTGTACCATGCCTACCTGTCACATGATGCAATACCCTTATCCACGTTCTCATGCATCGACCAAAAACAAACAATTTTTTTTTTTTAAAGAAAGAAGACAGAATATGTTATATTTTGTTGTATTTAATGTTTTTCTTTTTCAATATTTTTTTTTGGTTAACTAACAGTCATTTGTATATTTTTAAATGGTACCTTGAACTCTTGCATAGTGAATATATATGTACTTTTAGTTTGTTCAATACAAATTTTTAAACGAAAACAAAAACAAAAAAAAAAAGAACAAAAAAAAGGTAAACAGGATATGTTCTATTTTGTTGTATTTAATGTTATTCTAATAATTTGTTTACCTAACACTCATTTGTATATGTTTAACTGGTAAAAAAAAAAAAAGCGCAGGGGCTACAACGGTCTCCGTCAGATTACCGAAGTTAAGCGTTCTCGAGCGTGGCCGGCACTTAGATGGGTGCCCATGCGCTGTTGCCATTTTGCGGTGTGCAATCAGCCTCGTGATGCCAATGGAGGAGCTACTCGACCGAAAAGTAGCGGCTCCGGTCAAAGAAACCCATCATAACGACCGGGAGAGCGGTGTGCTAACCACGCGCCCCTCCTATTCGCATCTTCAGCTGAGGATGACACGGTGGTCGGATGGTCCCGGTTGGCTACATGTGCCCTGATGACGGAATGCTTTTATTAATGCGTAATGTAATTATAAATCTCTTTAGTATAATTGTTTCATGTTATTTTTAGTTCTTTTTCGGCGCTGCCATTGCTTTCGCATTCACTTGTCACTGAACTTCGTAGATTTTCGGACTTCTTTCGTCGAGAGCCTTCCTCTGCGTTGTATTGTCTGTATTTAAGAACTTATTTACGAGTGGTACGAGACGACGTGTTTCATATTTTGTAATTCTTAGTTTGATACCGATTTTCCCATATGTTTCGGCGAATGTTTTTATTATCTCACTTTGGGTCCCGGTAGTCATCCGAAATGTGCTCAAAATGACACCCGAATCAATGTCCTAGCTGAGCGTGTTTCCACGTTACAGCAATTTATAACTTTACGCAAGGCTAATTCCTGGCCATCACGCGCAAACGACTACTCTGGTATGATGATGTGGCAGGAAAAACAAACACGTACAGACATGATCTATTCACTGCTTACGCATTGTTAATCTCGTATTTATTAGCGACAAATTATTGTCACAGAAGAAAGCTCGACGGAAGAACTAATAGACTTTTTCACTTGAAAAAGAAAGAAAGAAAATATCACGCATCCTGAAGTGTGAAAAATAAAGTACGCCAACGAAACAGAACTACAACTTATGAAAGAAATGCAAATAACATTTTAGGAGCGCTAACACACTATCCACATGTCACTACGAGCCAGCTTGAATGTGGGAACGGGCTCTGCATTTCACTCCATCGACTGTTACAGTGACTTGCAGTTTCCCTGCAAGATAGTTTTGGCGCATGAACTGTCGTTTACAATCAACGGGCTACTTAATATTTGCAATAGGTACTAATGGTCGGTTGAAAGTCCACGCTGGCCAAGGAACGCATAAACAACTATCTTACGATAAACAATGATCTTGGTCTCTTAATGAGTGGTGCACGCGATTTTCACGATTCGCTTCACTGTCCTCTCTGTTAACGAGACTATAAATAGTTAAAAGTATCTAGGTTTCCTAACAGTTATGCTGCCATTACTGGCAGACGTTTCACAGGCCATAAGAAGATCCACTTGATAACAACGTTGCGAATGTCCCACCCATTCCGCACAGATAACTATAGTTCGTGGTAATAAAACATCTGTAAATCGTTAAATCGGTAGTTCTAGAAACGCAAAATGGTCTGCACGCTCGACAAATGCCTGTGGTCATTTACCTTCGGGGAAGAATAAAACGAGATAGCTGCAAGAAAACGCCGACGACTCCCGAGTAAATGAAATAACTCAGACCTTTGCTGCGACAAGTCTAGATGAAATTCACCGTTCTGCATTAACTGTCCGGAATAAGTGTACAACGCGTACAACTGCTCAATGTGAATATTTCGACCTGTTTATGTAATACCCTCTCGGACCACACCTAAGTTACGTGTTTGCTTAGAAATGGCGCAGATGGGCATAAGAATGTAGGATAGTGGGAGACTGGTTTGCGGTATTACCATCTTATCAGTATATGATTGAGTTCCACATACGCGAAGTCGTTGAAGCCCACTCGAAGGCTTCTTCCAATGTCACACAGTTATGTTAAAAAGAGTCTTTCATAATTCAACAGCCATAAACGTAAAAAGTATGTGTACATCAAAGAATACATAACTTAGTCAAAACTTCAACTGCGCTGATTCTGCTAGCACATTTCGAGTTCGTGTGTTCATTTCGGAAAGCGGAAACCACAATACATAGAAAACGAAAACAACATATCTTTAGTGCATACCGTAGAAGCCATCACAAGAGCCTGAAATGTTGGGTTTGGTATTTTGATACCTTAAGTGATTTAAGCTAAGATACATCAGTATACACAGAAGGATTATAGTGAAAACCAATAAAGATGGCGACTGTAATGCTGAAATTAATTAACATATTAGTACTACCATCGTATTTGTTTCACAGGAACCTCTCAAATCGTAAATCAGGCAGTGACAGGCGCTATATTCTCCTAGTAACTCATCAAGATTAAATATGTAAGACCTCTAAAATTATCAAGTGTAAGCTGAAATGATTTTTTGTCCTCAGTGTTCTGATTGCTTTGATGTGGACCTCCAAGAATATTCAGACACTCTGAAGGGATATTATCTATAGCCATTCGTTTTATTTCAATATCAGATATTGGCAAGTCTTGCAACACTGACTCCAATAATGGGCCGATCGACTTCCATTTCTTTGTCAGTCAATTCATCAACCAAGCCCTCCACCTCGTAGAGGCCTTCAGTGTAATCTTTCCCTCTATCCACTCTCTCGTCTTCGTTTAGCAGTGGAATTACCAATGCACTCTAAAATGTCGACCCCTTTGCTTTATACCGCAAGCTGTTCTACGTTTCCTTATGATGATTCAGTTCTTCCAACGACAGTTTCTTTCTCGATTTCTTCACCTTTCTGCAGAACTTCATATTTATTTCTGAGCCGTGCTGCGGCTCGCATTGGTGCTGTTTGTAGGTTTCCGCCCTCTGTTGGGGGCCAGACGCTATCGTTTAGTAGGCATGGTTGCGGTTGTTTGTCTTCTCGTGTTAACTGGCGCCACTCGGTTTCGCAAGCGTTTCCTGCCCGCTAGTGGCAGCAGCGGCGTAGTAATTGTTGCCCTATCTTTGGGGCGACGTCATTGTTTTTCCAGGTCGTGTCAGTGGGCAGTTCGGTTGGGAACTCAGGAGGAGCCAGGTCCGCGCAGTGCCAGAACAAACCGGGACGGCTGGCGGCACACATGGACTGCCGGATGGAAGGGCTGTGGTCACGAGGGTGCACGACCTCGCCGTAAACCGGATCCAGCGAGCTTTAAGATGAGTGCATTTCAGTCCAAGTAGTGATACCTCCACCACTGGGATATCTCGCGGTTCTCCAGTGACTTGGATTCGTGTTGCTACTCGTAGTGTCGCCGAGGCGAAGAGCAGCCAGTGCTTGGGGAAGGCGGGTCTGATTAGCTTTCCTCGACTTCTTATTACTATTTACTGCGTTCAGCTTGTTACAATTTAAGTTCTACCAGTGGTAATTTTTTCTTGTCTGGTAGCTGCTAACGCCCCAGTTACCTGCCCTGCGGCCGGTTGGTGATTCTTCTACCCTGATGGTAGTGATTCCTTTCTCGTTCCGGGCGCTCGAAACACAGTATTCTGGGGACATAGTGCAGACTGCCGGTTCCGGCTTGGCGTATTGTTCCATCGTTGCATTTGGTCTATCGGACATCAAGTGGCTTCACCAAGATCATCAGTAGTCATTCGTTAGACTGCCACTAGTCTGGGTTACCATCTTGTGAAGTGAATTCCACTCTTGGCTGCCTCTCTCAACGCTCGCGAAAGTGTTTGTTGTCGGACCTTTTCAGAGGTCGATTGCTGGAGCAACGTCTGTGGCCCCTTCTTTCTTTTAAGACACATGTGTTCTAAAAGGAGGTCTGATGGCTAGTAGTTCAATGTAACGCTCCTTCAGTCCACGGCTTCTGCGGGTATAATCTGCCTCAGTACCCTTTAAGGAACTTATGTACTGATCCTTGCGTTTTATTGTTGTATTACTTATTACAATACCCTGTAATGCCTACATTAAAGGTTATATATGTCTAGTTAATAGTTCTGGTCACCTTCTGGAATAAATCTAGCAGTTTCGTGTCCAGTGGATGTTAAGAGCTGTGTCACAAAGTTTACCACATCTTATTTCACCCGTTTGGTGATCAGTTGCTTGTTTTTCTAATTGACCTTTGCTATTGTATTTGCTGTTTTACAGCAGGTTTCAATTTCTTTTTATATTATTACGGTTCCTGGTATGAAAGGCCTTCAGCCGTGATTGTGGTCATTTGTCTTAAAATTCTAATTTGGTGTTTGTATTTTAGCAGTAAGCCTTAAAACCTTATTTACTGCCATTCCTGGCGTCTGATGCCTTCTGCTGTATTTATGGCGACTTACATTTAACATTTCAATACCTGTAATCTATATGTTGCAGCGAGTCTTAAAGAAATCTTATTGCCATTCCTGGAGTGTAACGCCTGCTGCCCAAATCACAGTGGCTTGCGTTTAATACATTATCTACTGTATCTGTATTTAATGATGATTTGCTGAACTGTGACTCACTGAAAACACTATTATTTACACTGTTGTTTATTCGTTCATTGATAACGTGTGGTTTATTTATTTATTGTTAAGTCTCGAATTACTGGTTTAAAATAAATTGTGTGTAACTGTAAAATGAAACCAATAGTAACTGACTACGCCCCCGTCCACAATCGTAACCGAACCCTGCCTTCCCTTCACTACCAGGTTTCAATGTCGTTGCTGAATCGTTTGCATTCCGTATTCCTAAACTTCCATGAATGTTTTTGTACTTTCGATTTTCGTCCATGAACTGAAGTATTTCTTTTGTTACTCAGTATTTCTTTACAGTTACCATTTCTTAACCTATGTTTGTCTAAAAAAACTTTCGTGACTGCTCTTTTGAGAAATGTTCATTTCTCTTAAGCTAAACGGCTTATTGTGGCATTCACTATTGCAATATCCACAGTGTCAGAGAACTCTAAATACGTCTCATCATTCTACAGTGTTTCCCTACCGACTTCAATGCACATTGATTCTTTCGGACGGTGCTCGTAAACTTCAGCCTGTTCTTCATGATTATTAAATTAAACTCCGAGTCTATATCTGCTCCTGAGTACGCCATGCAATGCACTGTCTGATGTTGGAATCTGTCTCCAACCATGGTGCAATCGAGCTGATATCTTTCCGTACGTCTACGCCCTTTGGAAGTATATCTGCTCCCTATGTGATTCCTGAACAGTGTATTCTCTATTACCACTTGAGCTTTGTTGCGAAACTCAGTTAGTCTTTCTCCCCTCTCATTCCTACTACAAAGTTCATATTACCCGGTACCTCTGTCTTCTTTGCTTTGCTCACTACCACGTTACATTCATCTAGGATTATTAGATTATCATCTCGATTATTAGATCATCATCTTCCTTTACATACTGAGTTACAATTTTAATATCCTCATCTACTTTCTCCAACTCTTCATTTTCTACTTCTGACGTCGGCATGTATACTTGCTTTATTGTTATATCTGTTGGATAATTCATTAATGCGTTAGGCTCCATTGCCTTCTTTCACGGGAAAGACAAGAGTTGGCCGTGAAACTGTCTGCTATTCCGGCCCATCGTAAAGCCGTTATTAGAACGAGAGAGACTCCTTGCACCGGGAATCTTCGACAGCAATTACAGATGATTTTTATTCAAAATTGAAGCAGTGCCTTGGTTCGAACCCAGGACAGAACCTTTTGATTACTAGTTATAAGCGTTACCCCAAGACACTTTATGATTTTTCTTTCTTTTTCATTTTAATTTTTTTTTCAACCAGTGGTCCTTCACTCTGAAACAAAAGTTTTAAAATAAGTCAGTTTTTCATGGATCCATTGTTTGTAATATATTACGATATGACTGTAAATCGTATCTACGACTTCAATTTTTCAATTACGTCGTTTTTAATTGGAAGGTACTTTGAAAACAGTTTTATCTCAGTCGACACAATTTTTCCAACGTCTCTTCAACGTTTTTCCTGTATTATTGTGTGTAGTTTAATCGTGTTTCCATACAGCACTCACGGAATCTTGATGAGTTAGCAAGCCTTCACAAATTCTGAAATTCACAGGTACAGTAATTTTGCAAGAGGATATAATTTAGTGAATATTACTGTACATATCAATTTATTCAAATTGTTACGACAGATGAAAATTTAACTATGGTGACTGGAATTCGTAGTAGGAAAAGTGCTACAAGGAAGAGTAGTGGGAGAACGTGGAGTGGGGGAGAGGAATGAGATGGGACGTCGCCTGGTAGAATTCTGAACTGAACTCAATATAATTATCGTCAAGATGCGGTTTAAAAATCATGAAGAACGGTTATATACATGGAAAACATGTAGAGGGATGGGAAGGTTGAAATATGTTTCGAAATCGGCTTACAAAATATTTGCAGGGGCAGATTTGGACTCTTGCCATAATGTACTGGCTAGTAACTGCACAGTGAAACTGAGTAAATACGAAAAAGATGGAAATTGACCCTGTATGAGGGCATTACGTATTTATCGATGTGTTGCCCGCTCCTTCTCCTTGAGTCCACAAATCACAATTTGCAGGCCGGCAGCTGTATTTATACTGTAAAATAATGCTTTGTCCACTAGATGGTGCCTCTCGTCAGTCAAGGCAATGTATTCTCGGCCAATTACAATATACAGCGTTTTTCATTGTGTGCAATGGTTGGGAGACAAAGCTCCAATTATCTTGAAGGTTGCCCATGACTGTCTCTGAAAGGGGTGTGCTATTCACCTCGAGAACTGATACAATAGTACAGATTTGATTAATGAGTAAGAACGCAGAAGCTTTCTGCACAGTTTGGTGAAACAGAGAGGAGTTGACAGAGTTAATGAAAAACGGGTAGCTGAATAAAGGCCAATACGTAGCGACATACAGAAACAAGCAAGCGCTGGCGAAATGTAAGAACAAAAGAGACGTCTTGATGGTCAGCACGCGCTATAGTGACACATTTCAAGATGCAGATTAAAAGAATGGCAACGGGTGACATTCAGATTTTCCTCGTAATAACAACAAGAATATTGGATGGATAAGAGCTCTCACTGCAACGAAGCGCCACCTACCAACTCACTAACTGTTCTTTAACCTTGCACTTTAATGAGTGTTCATCATTTGAGCTATCCGAGGATTTATCAGATATAACACTGGCTGGGGAACGAGTTCCACTCCTTACTTTCCGGAGCAACAAGGCAAAAGAGATTTAATGCTCACTTATGGATACTGCATGTCCTAGAAACTCCCATCGGATGGGCACTACAAAAAAGGAGGGTGCTCGTAATTGTTCGTTTTACCAAATTAAGAAGACACGAAATGTCCAGGATGAGAACGAAAAAAATCTTATTATATTGTTACAGTATTTTTAAGCATGCCGCGCGGGATTAGCAGAGCGGTCTCAGGCGCTGCGTCATGGACTGTGCGGCTGGTCCCGGCGGAGGTTCGAGTCCTCCCTCGGGCATGGGTGTGTGTGTTTGTCCTTAGCATAATTTAGGTTAAGTAGTGTGTAAGCTTAGGGACTGATGACCCCGTGCGGTTCTAGGCGCTTCCGTCTGGAACCGCGTGACCGCTACGGTCGCAGGTTCGAATCCTGCCTCGGGCATGGATGTGTGTGATGTCCTTAGGTTAGTTAGGTTTAAGTAGTTCTAAGTTCTAGGGGACTGCTGACCACAGATGTTAAGTTCCACAGTGCTCAGAGCCATTTGAACCAATTTGACTGATGACCTCAGCAGTTAAGTCCCATAAGATTTAACACACATTTGAACATTTTTTTAAACATGTACTGTACTTGACTGCTTAAATGCCAAAGCAGTGCATAAAAAAAAGGGTTGCAAAAAATAAAGCAGGACAATAATTAGTCTCGGGGAACACTTGACTGCATCTTCCCCACAACAAAGGTCATTAGTTACACGCCCACCTCGAACACGAAAATTGACATGATGTATAGTCAAGAATGATCCAGAATTTTTGCCATGAAACACAAAGAAAAGATCAACAAGGAATTGTTGAGTGTACGCGAGACGTCTAAAAATGATATTGATAGGCAAAGTGGTAAAGAATGAATGGTTGGAGGAGAAACGCAAGGCTGTAAAATCATACATAACTAGGAGAAAGACAGATGCAGTGTAAAAGAAAAGCAAATAAAGCTTTGGGGGAAGGAGAAGCTTCTGTATAAATATCAATAGTTCTGTCGGCAAGCCCGTGCTAAGCAGAGAATGGAAGACTGAAAAATGGGAAGAATGTATAATTTATAATAGCAGACAATATTGCAGAAAAATAACAGGATGTAAATAAAGAAGGGAAGGGAGAAGTATTTGTCAGAGCTCTAAAAGACATAAATCGTAACAAGTCTCTAGGAGTAGGCGGAATTCCTTCAGAATTACTGAGATTCTTGGGAAAGCGTGGTATGGTAAAACTATTCTCCCTTGCACGAAAGCGAAATACTCTCAGACTTCAAGCATAATGTAATAATTAGTATACCAATGACGGCAGGTGCTGGCTGGTGTGAATGTTACAAACCATCAGTTTAACAAATCACGGTTGTAGAATACCGGGAGAAATTACTTATAACAGAATGAAAAAAAAAATTGTAACTGCCAACCTCGGGGAAGATCATTTGGGGCTCAGAAGAAATTTAGGAACGTGGTAACCCATACTAAGCTTAAGACTCATGATTCAGAAAGGTACACTTTTATTTACATGATTTTTATATTTAGAGACAACTTTTGACTGATTGAAAACACTCATCGAAATTATGAAGGTAGCAGATACGGTTCAGGGCACGAAAAGTTTTCTACAACTTGTGCAAAACTAGACTGCAGTTACAGATATCGAAAAGCCTAAACGGGTAGCAGTAGTTGAGAAGAGAGTGAAACAGGGTTGTAGCATATCCCCGAAGACGTTATTCAGTCTCTACTTCGAGCAGACGGTAATGGAGACCAAGGAGAACTTGGGAAAGGGAATTAAAATCCAGTGTGAAGAAGCAAATTCGTTGACAAAATTACAATGGTATCGGAAAACCCCAGAGACGGAAACAGAGTTCCACCCGGAAATTATAGAGCCCTGGAAACAGATTCGATGAATATCAAAAAAAGTAAAACGAAGGCAACGGAATGTATCAAATCAGGGTAGGATGACAGAATTAGGTTACTAAAAGAGACACTAAAAGTAGTAGATGGGTTTTGCTATTCGGCAGAAAAATAGGTGATAGAGGAAGTAGACATAAAATGTAGTCTGGCATGTGTAAGAAAAGCATTTCTGAAAATTACAAATTTGTAAACGTCGAATATAAGTGTAAGAGTTGGTAAGTCTTTTCTCACAGTGTTTTTCTTAAGTGTAACCTTGCATGGAAGTGAAATCTGTACAATCAGCAGTTCAGGCAAGAAGAGGAAGGAAACTTTTGAAATATTTTGCTTCTAAAGCATGTTGAGAGTTAGGTGTGTAAATCGAATAACCAATGAATCGAATTGGAGAAAAAGAAATAAGCGGCACAACTTAGTTATAGGAATGTATTCAGTGGTAGAACACATCCATTTGGTGATGGAAGGAAAAGCAGGGAGGGGAGAGAAGGGTTTAAAGTTAAGAGACACCGAAAGTTGTATAAGGTAGCCATTTTCAAACGGGTGTAGATGGTAATAGTTAGGCAGAGGTGGAAAAGTGTAGGATAGAATAGCGTAGACAGCTGCATAAAACGACTCATTACAATGAAGATCACAACAACAACTGTTTGGAGAGTTGGGAAAATTAAATGATAATTTAACTTAATTACATCCTTTTAGTTATTTTCATATTGTGCAGTATAGTCATGCTATAGTGATACGCACATATGTAAATGGCGCTAGTATTGCGTACACAAAATATAAATGTCCGGAACATTGGCGGAGCTATTATTTGTAATCGGGTGATACACGTGAAAATGTTTCCGACGTGATTATTGCCGCCCGACGGGAATTAAGACATTGAATGTGGGATGGTAGTTGGAGCTAGACGCATGGAACATTCCACTTTGTAAATCGTTAATGAATTCAATATTCTGATATCCACAGTGTCAAGAGTATGGGAGAGTACCAAATTTCAGGCATTACCTCTCACCATGGGTAACGTAATGGCGGAAGGCTTTCACTTAACGACCGAGCGCAGCGGCGTTTGCTTACAGTTGCCAGTGCTAACAGATAAACACCACTGCGTGAAGAAAGGGCAGAGATCAATGTGAGACGTACGACGAACGTATCCGTTAGGACACTGGTGCAAAATATCGTATTAGTGGCTGGTAAGAGCACAGCCTCGCCTACAGCGTTTCCCTGGTCTGACAAACCATATCGGTTGGGCCCTAGAAGACTGGAAAATCTTAACCCGGGCAGATGAGTGTCAATTTCAGTTGGTAAGAGGTGATGATAGCGTTGGAGTGTGTCGCAGACCCCACGAAGCTTTGGACCCAAGTTGCCAACAAGGCACTATACAACGGTTGGTGGCTCCGGAATGGACTTTGTATACATGGCATGGATAGGCTCTTCTGGCCAACTGAACCGATAATTGACCGGAAATGGTGAAGTTCGGCTATTTGCTGCCCATCTGCAGCCATTCATAGGCTCATGTTCACAAACGACGATTGACTTTTTATGGATGACAATGCACCGTTTCATCCGACCACAATTGTTCGAAGTTCATCTGAAGAACGTTTTGAACAGTTCGAGACAATGATTTGGCCACCCGGATCATCTGGCATGAATTCCATCGAACTTTTGTGGGACATAATCGTGAGGTCATTTCGTGCACAAAACTGTGCACTGGCTACACTTTCGCAATTACGGATGGCTGTGGAGGTCGCATGGTTCAGTATTTCTACAGAGGTCTGTCAACTACTTGTTGAGTCCTTGCCAAGTCGAGCTGCTGCTCTACTCTGGGAAAAAGGAGATCCGACACCTGATTAGGACTTATCGCATGACTTTCGTCGCCTCAGTGTAGAGTCATGAAATTTAATTTGGAAATTTGCAGTAGGGTCTTATGGGACCAAACGTCTGAGGTCATCGGTCCCTAAGCTTACCCACTATTTAATGTAACTTAAACTAACTTACGCTATGGACGAGACACACAACCATGCCCGAAGGAGGACTCGAACCTCCGCCGGGGAGAGCCGCGCGGAACGTGACGAGACGCCCTAGACCACGTGACTACCCCGCTCTGCTTGAAATTTAAGTTACACTTAGATCTGACGTAGAAGGTCGAACGCGTAATAGCAAACTATATGAAAATCATAGAAAAGCCTCAGAAGACCCACAGTTCTTGGTGCCTCATATAGATGATTCGAAAATGCTTCAATCAATTAAATTATTGATAATGGCTCAATGCGAAAGACAAGAAGGTTATCATAGTTGTTATTAGTAATGACTAATAGTCTATCTTACAGTTAAATCATAGACACTATTGTTACAGAAAGCATTATTTTATTCACATATTAACTGCGTGATAGTAAAAAGGTCCGTGTGGCTACTCTGCGGTTTAGTGAAGGTGACTGTAAGTATAGTTCGATGTAGCATCATGTTTGGTTGTTGATGATGACAGAGTGTACATCAGTGCTGGCATGTAATCTACTCAAGTCGTAAAGAATACAGCAGTCAGTCACAAATGATGTATATTGCTGATCTAGATATCTATCACTGTGTGGCAGTCTTCACTACAGTAAATGTAAGTTAAAACATTAAAAACAGTTATATATGACAGAATCGATGAGGACTATGTGCCTATACATATGTTTTTAATGTTTTAACTTCTTTACTGCACTGAAGATCTAGATAAGGAATAAACATCATTTGTGACTAATTGCTGTACCATTTACTACTTGAAATGAAGACTGTCGCTGGGCACAACTGTTCCCGTATGGAAATAAATCTGGTAATGCGTTGTCCGCTTCTCTCGAACATTCCCAAGGGTTCACCGAATTCAATGCTTACGTGATGCGGATGGCTCACCATTGTCGCGTTCCCTCTCTCTAAGGTGGACCGTGCTGAGAGATTTCCAGTTTAATACTGTTGTGAATAGACTTGTGGTCGTTGCCTTTGCCATGATCTGTTGTCACCGTACCAACGAAATACCGCATTTTTGACCAATCTTTTTTTTCTGCGTTCAGATTTCAATGTTTACATTTAGGTCGAGCAGCATCAGCGCCATAAGCTCTATTAGGAACAAATTTTTTGTGGTCAATTTTGCAAGACACCTATTCTCCACAGAACGAAATCACATGGTTAGCATTAAAATAAAACGAAAGATAACCCTGGCGAGCATTAAGGGACGATCGAATCTCTACCGAATAACGTCAGCGCAACTAGTTGAAAATTCAAACACAGCGAATCAAGTTTAGTAAGTCAGCGAACCTACCAAGTCTGAGGACAAATGAAGGCTGTTCGAAGGGTCAAAGAACTGTAACATGAACGAAAAAATTGTTTATTTATTTGAAATAACATACTTAAGAGTTCAATCCGTTGCTCCAACTACTGTCGCTTTGTTTTCATGAAGTTTATTTTTCGTCAAGAACTTTTCCCCCTTCTTGCAGCGGTGTACTGTGGGTCTCTAGAAGAGTGTAGCGTTCCATAAGATTGGAAAAGGGCTCAGGTCATGCCCTTTTTCAAGAAGGGACGTCGAACAGTTGTAGAATTTAGGAACACGTATTATGTTCGACTATGACTTTTCTGGAGACTAGAAATCTACTCTTTAGGAATCAGCATGGGTTTCGAAGAAGACGATCCTGTGAAACCCAGCTCGTGCTATTCCTCCACGAGACTCAGAGGGCCACGGATTCCCAGGTAGATGCCGTGTTTCTTGACTTCCGCAAGGCGTTTGATACAGTTCCCCACAGTCGTTTAATGAACAAAGTATGAGCATATGGACTATCAGACCAATTGTGTGACTGGATTGCAGAGTTCCTAGATAACAGAACGCAGGATGTCATTCTCAATGGAGAGAAGTTTTCCGAGGTAAGAGTGATTTCAGGTGTGCCACAGGGGAGTGTCGTTGGACCGTTGCTATTCACAATATATATATAAATGACATTGTGGATAACATCGGAAGTTCACTGAAAATCTTTGTGGATGATGCTGTAGTATATCGACAGCTTGTAACAATGGAAAATTGTACTGAAACGCAGGAGGATCTGCAGCGAATTGACGCGTGGTGCAGGAAATGGCAATTGAATCTCAATGTAGACAAGTGCAATGTGCTGCGAATACATAGAAAGAAAGATCCTTTATCATTTAGCTACAATATAGCAGGTCAGCAACTGGAAGCAGTTAATTCCATAAATTATCTGGGAGTAGGCATTAGAAGTGATTTAAAAGAAATGACCATAAAAAGTAATCGTCAGTAAAGCAGATGCCAGACAGATTCATTGGAAGAATCCTAAGGAAATGCAGCCCGAAAACAAAGGAAGTAGGTTACAGTACACGTGTTCGCCCACTGCTTGAGTACTGCTCACAGGTGTGGGATCCGTACCAGATAGGGTTGATAGTAGAGATAGAGAAGATCCAACGGGGAGCAGCGCGCTTCTTTACAGGATCATTTAGTTATCGCGAAAGCATTACGTAGATGATAGATAAACTCCAGTGGAAGACTCTGCAAGAGAGACGCTCAGTAGCTCGGTACTGGCTTTTGTTGAAGTTTCGAGAACATACCTTCACCGAAGAGTCAAGCAGTATATTGCTCCTTCCTACGTATCTCTCGCGAAGAGACCATGAGGATAAATTCAGAGAGATTACAGCCCACACAGAGGCATACCCACAATCTTTCTTTCCACGAACAATACGAGACTGTAGTAGAAGGGAGAAACGATAGAGGTACTCAAAGTACCCTCCGCCATACACCGTCAGGTGGATAGCGGAGTATGGATGCAGATGTAGATGTAGAAGGAACGAGGAAAGCTGTCACAATGTAGCTCCACCTGTAGGAGCAAAATTTTTAGCATTTTTTCCCTAAATATCACTTTGATTATAAACGGTTTGGCTCTGTGCAATAAATAACTGTATGGTACACCGACACATCAATATCTTGCAACAGGTATACCCTTTGGTTTAGAGCTGTCAGTTCAGTAACAAAAAAGCCATAAAATTAGCGACAAGGTAACCTTATCTTACGATACTTGGGTGTGTGGAACTACAGATGCTGCTGTGCAGAAGAACGTGGGGTAAGTATTTTTCTTGGAACGGGTGAATAACTACTGATGAAACTGCTGGTGTTGATAAAACCTTGCGCCACCAACATTTGTGGAAGCCTGAACAAAAATAAGTACCTCCATCACGAAAACTGGAATCCACTACAAGAAAATAAGTTGAATACCTAAGTTTAGTCTTGTTTGTAAAGGAATACGTCTACCGTGCATACACACATATGGCGTTCAGCTGTAGTCGGTGACAAGAGTCAGCACTAGGGAGGGAGTCTAGTGTGCGCATGCGCAGAGCCTTCACAGCACTCCGGGCGACAACCGAGCGGAGCCCTTGCGCCTGTCGCGGCAATTATGCCGTAATTGGATTCCACGTGGTTCCTGCTGCCACAGGGACGTAAATTTTGTTACATCACTGGCAATTACTGCGGCAGGAAGCGTGCTCGGAGCAGACGGATTAATTTATGCACGTCGTAGAGGCTGCATTGACAGCCACAGAGCGCTCCTAACCGCCCTGGGGCCGTAGCTCAAGTCGGAAACGTGGCCAAAGGTAAGCTTCGACGACTGACGTCGAGACCAAATACCGACGATTCTGACACACTATGTGTTACATCTTTTTTTTCCATCAATCCTTTATCAGTAATTGGTGTCTTCCTCCAGATCTGTCTTACTTTCGTTCTGTCGGTTTTATACATATAATTTGCTCTCGAAATCACACTCCACCAAGCCTCCACCCCCATTTCCATAGATGTGTCATTAACCGTATCAGGATTTCTGAGATTATCGATGAACAGCCTGCTCCTTCTTTCTACAAGGTTGCTAAGAGAGAGGAACCTCTGCTTTTTACTTCTAGTATCTTTTCCAATTTCTTTCAATTTTTAACATTCCTGTGTAGTATGGCATTTCAAATCCATCAGATTCTCATTTTTTCTCTGTATTTTACATGCACACATTGGCCTGCAGCTAACGTAGTTTAAGAAGCTTTGTCGACAGCTCTAGAAAATATATTCATAAACAGAAATTGTAGGCCGGCCGGTGTGGCCGTGCGGTTAAAGGCGCTTCAGTCTGGAACCGCGTGACCGCTACGGTCGCAGGTTCGAATCCTGCCTCGGGCAGGGATGTGTGTGATGTCCTTAGGTTAGTTAGGTTTAAGTAGTTCTAAGTTCTAGGCGACTGATGACCTCAGAAGTTAAGTCGCATAGTGCTCAGAGCCATTTGAACCATTTGAACCAGAAATTGTAATTCTGTCAGAGACAGCAAAGGACCTGGAAGAGCAGCTGAATGTAATGGACAGTGTCTTGAGAGAAGGATATAAGATGAACATCAACAAAAGCAAAACGATGATAATGGAATGCAGTCGAATTAAATCGGGTGATGCTGCGAGAATTAGATTAGGAAATGAGACGCAAGCTGTAAATGAGTTTTGCTGTTTGGGGAACAAAATAACTGATGTTGGTCGAAGTAGAGAGGATATAAAATGTAGACTGGCAATGGCGAGGAAAGCGTTTCTGAAGAAGAGAAATTTCGAGTATAGATTTAAGTGTCAGGAAGTCGTTTCTGAAATTATTTGTGTGGAGTGTAGCCATGTATGGAAGTGAAATGTGGACGATAAGAAGAGAATAGAAGCTTTCGCAATGTGGTGCTACAGAAGAATGCTGAAGATTAGATGGGTAGATCACATAACTAATGAGGAGGTATTGAATAGAATTGGAGAGATGAGAAGTTTGTGGAACAAGTAGGGATCGGTTGGTAGGGCATATTCTGAGGCATCAAGGGATCACCAATTTAGAACTGGAGGGCAGCGTGGAGGGTAAGAACCGTAGAGGGAGACCTAGAGATGAATACACTAAACAGATTCAGAAGAATGTAGGTTGCAGCAAGTACCGGGAGATGAAGAAGCTTGCACAGGATAGAGTAACATGGAGAACTGCATCAAACCAGTCCCTGGACTGAAGACCACAACAACAACAAGAAACAAAAATATTGTCATAATATTTTCAGTGCGCTGCTTGTGTCTTCCTTACTTTCGCCTTCTACTGTCATCTTGCTTCATAGATCTCAGAACCCTGTCAGTGGTTCTGAACCGACAAATTGGTTCAAATGGCTCTGAGCACTATGGGACTTAACTTCTGTGGTCATCAGCCCCCTAGAACTTAGAACTACTTAAACCTAACTAATCTAAGGACATCACATACATCCATGCCCGAGGCAGGATTCGAACCTGCGACCGTAGCAGTCGCGCGGTTCCGGACTGAGCGCCTAGAACCGCGAGACCACCGCGGCCGGCCTGAACCGACAATTTCGGTCTTTATGTTCAGTACGTCGACAGTCCTCCGCCGTAAGTGGAGCTAGGTGCGCCTATCAGTTCATTTTATGACGAGTTACTGTCTCTTAAAAGATTTTCTCAAGAATATGTTAACCTAAATATCGACGTGTGTTACCATTGCACTTTAAATCCGCACGTGGAATTATATTCAATTTTTCTCATATGGATATTGGAGCAAAAGTGCGAACCATGTCAATTTTCGAGCTGTCTGTTGCTTCTTATAGCCATGTTAAAAAAAAAGAGAGAAACGGACCGGATCTTGGAGCATCTTCCATCACCAAGTGTTGACAGATTTGCGTACACCTAAGAAGTGAGATCCACTGGTTCCACAATACAAACACGGAAAATTATCTCTACACCAAGAAGAAGCTGCGTGCTGCGTGACGTCACCGAAAGTTGATAGTCGTGTTTCTACGTCTGTACGATGATGATGCCCATTCAGATATCGCGCCAGTCGCATGAGTGACACCAGTAGCGCCGCTCTGGGGATACAAATCAGATTTGCTTTAAATACACGCTGCAACGTTTGGGATTAATCGTGGTGAACTGATGTTAGTTAAGAATGGCACCTTGGCGACAAAGACGTCATTATCACTGAGTTTGAACGAGATCGTGTAATAGGGCTACGAGAAGTTGGATGTTCCATCAAAGATACTGCAGAAAAACTTGGCAGGACTCTATCCACCGTATATGACTGCTGGCAACTGTGATCACGGGAATGTACGGTCGCAAGAAGACCGAGCTGCGGACAGCCACGTGGCACTACCGAGGGGGAAGACCATCGTGTCTGGTGTATGGCTCTGGCGCATCGCACTGAGTCTGCAGCACCAGTTGGAGCAGCAGTTTGCACCACACTGACACAACGAACTGTTACAAATCGGTTACTTCGAGTACAGCTCCCAGCCAGATGCATTGTAGCGTGCATTACGCGGACCTCAAACCACCGCCATTTGAGACTTAAATTGCGCCAAACGAGAGATCACTGGGGGTCTGTTGTGTTTTCTGATGAAAGCCGGTTCTGCCTCGGTGTCAGTGATGGCCGTGTGTTGGTTAGAAGGTCACTATTGAGATTGTGCAACCAACCAGCTGCATGCTAGACACACTGGACCGAATCCTGGAGTTATGGTCTGGGGTGCGATTTCGTATATAGCAAGAGCACTTTCGTGGTTGTCCCACCAAGCCTGACTGCAAATATGTACGTCAATCCGGTGATTCGGCCAGTTGTGCTGCCATTCGTGTACAGCATTCCATAGGGGTTTTTGAACAGGATAACACTTGTCCACATACCGCTATTGTAACGCAACGTGCTCTATATGGTGTCGACATGTTGCGTTGGCCAGCTCGATCACCAGACTTGTGTCCAATCTCGCACATGTGTGACATCATTGCACGACAACTGCAGCGTCATCCACAAACAGCTTTAACCGTCCCATTATTGACCGACTAAGTGCAACAGGCATTGAGCGTCATCCTACAATCTGACCTTCGGTACCTGTACAACAGAACGCATTCACGGATGCATGCTTGCATTAGCAGTCTGGCAGTTACACCGGTTATTAATCTACTGGCATTTCACATTTACACTGGCTTATCTAATGTGTACCTTGAATTGTGATCCTGCAATGTTAATCAGTTAAATATGTTGCGTAGACAAATGTATTCGCAATATTTAAGTAGTCTACCTTAACTATTTTTTGGTGTTGTGATTTTTTTTCATTTAGTGTATAATGGGCCATTGCCATCGACCGTTTAACATGGTGGACTTTCATATGAAGTTTCTCTTTTACAGTGATCCAGGACCCAATAAATGTAATCAAAAAATAACGGTCCATTAATTTTTTACAACTTAAAATTTTTCTGTAGTCATGTCCACTTATCCCATTATCAAGTCCTCTATGATGTATACGCATTCCAAGAGTTGTTGCGAAATCCATCGCTCCTCCCCTGGTCAGGCTTCCTTCCAGCGATACTCCATATCTTCCAGGCCAAAATGTTAGCATCAGGAAATGCTTCAAGGCCACCATAATCTGCTTGATTGCCCCATACAACAGCAAGTGTCAGCCAGGTACTACCTCCAAACACTGCTTGTACATCACAAGTAAAGTTCTGATGGAGTCCACGAAAATCATTAGGACCTCCAATAAATTGCTGTTTATTAAACTGACAAGCCAAGTCAATACCAATCGCCTTCAAACTGCGATAAACAGGCACACTGCGCCGCCAGCTACGACAGTAACCACGTCGCAGAGGCATTGCTGTGGCACGTTATGTACGTTTCGCATCTTAATGCGGGTGACCTTGAACGGGACTTAGTCTCTGGTGAATCTGCTGCAACACACCATCTCTAGTTGTACTTAGATCGCGTTGCAGAATAATTTACTTCAGGTTGCGCAATAGGCGCTGATAAGGGACTTTCTGTCGCGCAATAGGCGCTCATAAGGTACCCTTCTAAGGCTTGATTCGGAACCACATTCCTCTTCACTGTCCCAGATCCCTTCTCCAAACATCCATGCACACAAACACCCTCCTACACACTACCTCAAATGCTCTGTTAACATGATATCCACTTTCCTGGCAGTCTACATCCACTCATTACTTCACCAACTTTTTTAATCAATCACCACATCGACATTTTATATTTCAACTTATGCAACCGACTACCTGTCTTCTCTATTTCAAACATTTATTTTTTGTTGTTACTCTATCCTAAAACGTATGTAACTGACCACCTGTCCTCTATTGCGTAAGTCCGCAGCTCGTGGTCGTGCAGTAGCGTTCTCACTTCCCACGCCCGGGTTCCCGGGTTCGATTCCCGGCGGGGTCAGGGATTTTCTCTGCCTCGTGATGACTGGGTGATGTGTGCTGTCCTTAGTTATGTTTAAGTAGTTCTAGGGGACTCACCATAGATGTTAAGTTCCATAGTACTCAGAGCCATTTGAACCATTTTTCTATTGCGTAAAATATTTCTTTTCTTCTACCAGCATATTCAATTTTATGATCTATCTTAAAATTATTACTATCATTTGCCTGAAGAGTCGCGAATTATTTGCGCCCATGTGCGTTTTAATATGTCTAAAACACACGTCAAAACTTTAGGGAACGGAACCTGACATCCTTAAACTGTGGATGGAAAATTATAACGTTTCGTTTAAGCGTTCATTTATCATTATATTAGATTTGATAATTGACAACATGATATTTCGTAGGAACAAGCCATACTCGTACAAAAGCATTCGTAATAGCAAAAGAATCTGAATGTCATGAATGTAAAGAATTGGGGTAAGTTGAGGATTAGGCACGACATCTCTTTTTGAAACGTGTTCGCCAAGTCAGGCTTTCTTGAAGAGACGTTGTGTAGTTACCGAATCATGAATGGTTACAGAAAAAAAGAAAATATGATCCAAGTATGGACATTAGTTTTAAGCCTTGTAAATTATGCAGCGGTGCACAGCGCAAGCCGCTGAGTTCATCGGCATTGATTGCGAATTGGAGGTAAAAAGCGACGCAGTCACTTGCAATATATAAAAAACAACCTAATCGCCGTAAATAGAGTCCGTAAAAGCCAACCAAGACAGATTTCAGCAGAGTTCGAGAGTTCCAGCGAACAGAAGAGATGCAGCGACTACCCCCACCGATGAACGAACCTACAGCGGATCCTATGTAAGTGAGCAGTCAGGCTCACTTAACTTTTTGCACTGAGGAGTACTTGCAAAGCTTGCCTGTACACATATCTGGGCTAGTGTTATCTGTTTCCATCGTACATTTGTCTAAACGTGCCTATCTCTGTACGTCACTTACGTAGTGAAGAGTACTTGAACCTAAGGGTTGAATAAGAACAATAGAACCTGCCACCTTCACAGTTCGTGGTCTGTAGTATACATTATTGTGTATACCTGAATCATAACAAGGATATTGGCCAGGGTGGCCCTTGTTCTGGTAATTGGTTGTCAGCTTCATCTATGTTACACATTTACTGAAGTTTTAAACTAGTTTCTGAGTTCTTCCGCATATTCATTGCGAACGCGTGAAGAAACAAATATAAAGCAGACCAGTAAGCCAATCCAGAGTCTCATTTTCCCTATCACCATCACTATCCTTAGCATAACATTCGAGTCGTTCTGTAGTTTCTCCAGCTAAAGAGAGTTGAAAAATGTCAGCTTGACTCCGTCACTGTTTCACTTCCTCACGCAGCCGCTCGCCTACCAAGTAAAAGATCTCAGAGTGAGATTATGAAGTATATTGCTACCCAACTGGGTATTTGCGTCAGGGGAGGAAAAGAAGGTGCCAGTAGTTTTCGAAGGTTATGGAGAAACAACAATATTTATCTGTGACGAGACTGCGTATTTCATTGGAGCTCTACATGGCAATACAATACACTTAAACCGTGCTCCGGGAGGAAAATTACGAAAGAAAAACTTATCTCCCACTACGCCCCATATGACTGGTGATCTGAAAAATTTTGTCGTTAGCCCTAGTCATGGGAGTTTTATGTGGGTTTCTGATAAAATTGAACGTGAAGTGTTACTGAAGCCGAATGCCTGGATAAATCGGCCAATAACAACTGGGTCGTTGTTGCCGATAGATTGAGAAATGAAAAGGAAAAACATTAAAGTGATTTTATTTTTAGACATTGCATTGTTAAGCCACAACGTCACTATAACGAATGTGAAACTGCTCTTCTTGCCGCCGAACACTAGTTTAAACTGCCAGCCGATAGGTCTGATAATTATTAATAATTTTAATATTTTGTATTGGTGATAAATAAATAGAAAATTCATTGAAGCCAAAGTGAAATGGCTGCAGGAAAAATGTGAAAAACTGTCGTTGGACGACTGATATAGTGTACATAAACCTTTCGTGAACTAATGGCAAGGGCGGCCACATTAGAAGGCTAATGGTAAGTCCAGTGTTAAGAATAGGGGAGAGAGCGGATATGTGGAAAGAGTACAGTGAAAGCCAGAGAGGTATGTTTTGTCCGACGATGTGACTGAGGGGAGTCAATATGAAAGACATTGGGTGTACGTTATTAGAATCAGAATTTAACAAAGATTTGGAAGATGTGCGCCCACATACAGTAAGGCAGAAGGGATAGGTAACAGGTCACAGAAATTAGGGGGGAAAGTTGCAACCAAACTACTACTCAAATTGGTATGGTAGAAGCTGTTAGTCCGGAGACATATCATCTGATTTTAGGTAAAATGTCATCCACACATTCCCGACGATAGCAAGGGCATAGGAGTGCGAGAAATAATCAACACAACAGCTTATCCATCCAGCTGCTGGCAAGAATAATACCCAGAAGGATGGAAGAATATAATCTCTTAGATGCAGTTATTTTTAGTTTTCTGCACGGCTTAAGCAGAGTGAAGACACGTTCAAAGGCTTTACCGCAGCAGAAAAAGCGTATGAGAAAATAAAATGATTGAAGTTGTTGGAAATTCTCAGGAAAATGTGTGTAAAGTATAGGGAACGGCTGGAAATACGTAATGTGTGCAAAAAACGGGAAAAATAGGAATGGAAGACAAAGAATGGAGTGCTAGGAATGAAAAACGTGCAAGACAGGAACGTAGTCTTTCATCCCTACTGTTAAATCGATACATAGAAGAGGCAGTGACGTAAATAGACGAAAATTTCAAGCGTGGGATTAAAATTCAGGATGAAAATATATCGATGATAAAATGCGCTGACAACATTCGTAACCTCAATCAAAGTGAAGCATTACAGGAAGGTTGAATGAAATAAACAGTCTAATTTATTCAGAATACGTATTGAGAGTAAACCCAAGAGAGAGATTTATCTAATAACGAATAGCAGAAATGAGGATATAACATCAATATTAGGAATCACGAGCAGACGAAGGAATTTTGCTACCTTTGAAGCAAAACAACACATAACGGAGAAAGCAAGGAGGATATTAAGATACAGATTTTTTGAGTTTGATGCGGCCCACCACGAATTCCTCTCCCGTGCCGACCTCTTCATCCCAGAGAAGCACTTGCAACCCACGTCCTCAAATTTTTGCTAGATGTATTCCAGTCTCCGTCTTCCTGTACAATCTTTCCCTCTACAGCTCCCTCTAGTACCATGGAAGTCATCCCCTGATGTCGTAACAGATGTTCTACATGATGTCGTTTCTTTTTGTCAGTATTTCCCATATATCCCTGTTCCTCGCCGATTCTACGGGAGGACCTCCTTATTTCTTACCTTATCAGTCCACCTCATTTTTATATTTTGTCTGTAGCACCATGTCTCAGATGCTTCGATTCTTTTCTTGTCTGGTTGTCCCACAGTCCATGTTTCACTACCAAACAATGCTGCACTCCAAAAGTATATTTTCTGAAATTTCTTCCTCAAATTAAGGCCTACGCATTATATCAGTTAACTTCCCTTCGCCAGGAATGCCCTTTTTGCCAGTGCTAGTCTACTTTTCATGTCCTCCTTGCTTCGTCCGCCATGGGTTATTTTGCTGCCTAGGTAGAACAGTTCCTGAAGTGCATCTACTTCGAAACCATCGATCATGATGTTACGTTTCTCGCTGTTCTCATTTCTGGTACTACTCGTTACTTTCGTTTTTCTTCGATTTACTCTCAAACCATATTCTGTACTCTTTGGCCTATTTATTCCACTCAGCAGATCCTGCAACTCTTCTTGACTTTCACTCACGGTAGCAATGTAATCTGAGAATCTTGTCATTGCTCTCCTTTCACCTTGAAGAGTAATCTCACTCTTTAATCTTCCTTTTATTTCCTCCATTGCTTATTCGATACATATCTTGAACAGGATCAGGAAAAGATATCTCTGTCCTACATTCTTTTTTAATACTGGCTCTTCGTTCTTGGTCTTCCACTTCTATTGTTCCATCTTGGCTCCTGGCTTTTTCCAGGTCAACAAATCGTGTGAACGTTTGCGGATTTTTCTTTGGTCTACCTTCCGTTGTCAACCGCAACGTCAGGTTTCTCTGTTGCCTTTATTCTGCTAAAGACAGATTGTTCGTCATTTAACAAATCCTCAGTTTCCTTTTGCATTCTTCCGTATATCATGCTTCTCAGTAACTAGGATGCATGCTACTTATTTCATTCCTCTGTGATTTGCATTTCTGTATTCCTAAATTCCCCTGAACATTTTTTTACTTCCTTCTTTCACCGATCGACTGAAGTATTTCTTCTGTTACCCACGGTTACCTTCTTTGTACCTATGTTTTTCTGTCCAACTTCGGCAACGGCCCTTCTTAGAGATGTCCGTTCCTCTTAAGGTGAATTCCCTACTGAGCTATTCCCTATCACATTATCTATAACCTCAGACAACTTCAAGGGTATCTCTTAATTCATTAGTAGTTCTGTATCTCACTTGTGTACTGATTCTTTGAGCCTAATCTCTCAAACTTGAGCCCACTCTTCAGCACTATTATATTGTGATCTGAGTTTTTATGTGCTCCTGGTTACGGCTTACAATCCAGTATCTGATTTCGGAATGTCTGCATGACTGTTATGTAATCTAACTGAAGTCTTCCCTTATCACCTGGCATTCTCCAAGTATACTTCCTCCTCTTGTGAATTTTTAAGAGAGTATCTGCTATTACAAGCGGAACTTTATGGGGCAGAACTCAATTTCTCTTTTTCTCCTCCCATTCCTGGTACCAAGCCTATATTCTCCCGTAAACCTTTTTTTCTACTCCTTCAGCTAAAAGCGCATTTCCATTTCCCCCAGAACTATTAGATTTTCATCTGCCTTTAAGTAATGAATTACCCTTTCAGTGTCCTCATATTTTTTAGCTATCTCTTCATCTTCGGCTTGCGACGTCTGCATGTACGTATACCTGAACTATCTCTGTCGGTGTTCTTCTGCTGTCGATTCTGACGAGAACAAACCTATCATTGAATTGTTCATAGTAACTCACGCTCCGCCCTACCTTCTTATTCATAAGGAATTCAACTCTCGTTATATCATTTTCTCCTGATGTTAACGTTATCCTACAGTCGTCTGACCAGAAATTCTTGTCGTCTTTCTTCATTGACACCCATTATACCTAGACAGCCATAGCGTTTCCCTTTTCAGACTTTATAGTTTGAGTACCACGTTCCAACTTCTGACATTCCACATTTCGACCCGTAGAACGTTATCTCTCCGTTGGTTATTCAATATTTTTTCATGGTAACCTTCCACGTGGCAGTTTCCTCTCGGAGATCCTAATGGGGGACTAGTCCGGAATCTTCTACCAATGGAGATCAGCACAAGCAAAAAAGAATGATAAGAGTGTTCCTGGACAAGAGAAGTCTACTCGTATGAAACAACTGCCTAAATCTGAGGAAAATTTTTTTGAGAATGTATGTTTGGAACATTTTATGGTAGCGAATCATGAACTGCGGGAAACTTGTAAAAGTAGAGAGCTGAAGTGTTTGCTGTCGGGTGCTATAAAAGGATGTGGAAATTTAAGAAGCCTGACAGTGAATGAGGAGGATGTCTACAGAATTCGAGAATAAAATAACAACTGGAAAACACTGACAAATTTCCGTTATATTAGTGTCAGATGATAAAAACTGTAGAGGAAGAGAGAGATTGGAATACATTCAACAAATAATATATGTATATATATATATATAAAATTTTATCATGTATAGACAATCGTGATTCTAAAAATGAAGTGGTATGATTTGTTAATGAGTTTGATAATTGATAATTCTGTGGATATCTCCTGCCATGAGATAAGAGCCTTTCATTACAGTCAGAAACCACTTCGAAACCACAGGAAAGAAACTGATTTAACTGTATTAAAGATCTACCTACAGCTATCAAAACTAGCATCCGGGATCATGGAAGAAAAGAAGGTGAGTGGGTCTTAGGAGTAAGTCACTATTGACGGCGCAGAGTACACTGAAGATGTGTCAACAGATGTCAGTGACTTTTATCTACTTCCGGAAGACTGCAGTGATGAAGACCGCGGTAGCCACCGTGAGGATGACGATGGTAGCACTCAACACAATTATGGTTCAGTTACAAGTAAAGATACCTCTAAAGGCGTGAGATTCCTAGTTTAGTGTGTGAACATGAAAGCCATATTCAAAAGACGTTTGTAAAGGACCTTCAGGTTTACTAATGGATAAATGAATATTATGGACAATCGGGATCTGTCCCCAGATATTCAGAACCTACTGAAAATACTGGTACACCTTGAATGCGGTAACGTAGCAAAAACTCCACTACTGATGGATACTCCATGAAATCTTGCATATTGGTGCATATACTTTAGTTCTCCAATTTTTGTCCCTGAATCTCGAAATTAAAATTCTGTAGAGTACTTCGATGTAACGAATCGCTTTCGTCGCAAACAACTACAATTGTTTCCGAGTAACGGACTTGTAAATGTCAGACATCTTTTTCCGCTGGGTAGTGCATTACCGAAAATATGCTGTAGAAATATCTTTACACTGGTACTTTGCCTGTGTACACTATATGATCAAAAGTATCCGAACACCTGGCTGAAAATGACTTACAAGTTCGTGGTACCCTCCATCAGTAATGCACGAATTCAATATGGTGTTGACCCTCCCTTAGCCTTTATGACAGCTTCCACTCTCGCAGGCATACGGTCAATTAGTTGTTGGAAGGTTTCTTGGCAAATGGCTGCCCATTCATCACAAAGTGCTGCATTGAGAAGAGATATCGATGTCGGTCGGTGAGGCCTGGCACGAAGGCGTTCCAAAACATCCCAAAGGTTTTCTATAGGATTCAGATCAGGACTCTGTGCAGGCCAGTCTATTACAGGGATGTTATTGTCGTGTAACCACTCTGCCACAGACCGTACATTACGAACAGGTGCTCGATCGTGTTAACGATACAATCGCCATCCACGAATCGCTCTTCAACCGTGGGAAGCAAGGAGGTGCTTAAACATCAATGCAGACCTGTGCTGTGATAGTGTCACGAAAAACAATAAGTAGTGTTAGCCCCCGCCATGAAAAACAGAACCACACCACAACACCATCGCCTCCGAATTTTACTGTTGGCACTACACACGTTGGCAGATGACATGCACCTGGAATTCACCATACCCATACCGTGCCATCGGATCGCCACATTGTGTACCGTGATTCGTCACTCTACACAACGTTTTTCCACTGTTCAATAGGCCAA
The DNA here is from genome assembly GCF_021461385.2 of Schistocerca piceifrons. Classification (NCBI taxonomy): domain Eukaryota; kingdom Metazoa; phylum Arthropoda; class Insecta; order Orthoptera; family Acrididae; genus Schistocerca; species Schistocerca piceifrons. The sequence continues at coordinate 1,018,041,326 of NC_060139.1, read as the reverse complement.
TGTTTACCCTCCTTACACCAAGCGAGGCGTCGTTTGGCATGTACCGGTGTGATGTCTGACTTATGAGCAGCCGCTCGACCTTGAAATCCAAGTTTTCTCACCTCCCGTCTAACTGTCTAGTACCTTTAGGGGATGCTGATGCAGTTTGTAATTCATCTCTCGGCGGTCTGTCACTCAACAGACGTGGTCGGTCTGTACGCTTTTGTGCTTTACGTGTCCCTTCACGTTTACACTTCAGTATCACAGCGGAAACAGTGGACCTGGGTATGTTTAGGAGTGTGGAAATCTCGCGTACAGACGTATGACACCAGTGACACCCTATCACCTGACCACGTTCGAGGTCCGTGAGTTCCGCGAAGCGCCCCATTCTGCTCTTCTCACGATGACTAGTGAGGTCGCTGATATGGGGTGTCTGGCAGTAGGTGGCAGCAGAGTGCACCTATTATGCGGAACGTATTTTTTGGGGGTGTCCGGATACTTTTCATCACATGTTGTATGTGAGATTTGGCAATATTTGGGACCATGTTGGAATACGAACGAGAAGTGTTGATACTTTCATTATGAGTATCATAGTCATAAAAGTATCGAAAGAAACAAATAGCTACCTAGAGGTATAGATATTTAATTTTGATAAAAATATTAGGGTAAATCTACTCAACATAAGTCTGTCTCCGTATATCTGTTTTTAAAATCTAACTATAATGGAGAGACATAGTTGATTTCCACAAGTTTTGAATAGCATAATTAAGGGGCTATCAAACTGATTGTTCGAAGGCCAGTCAGGCAAAACCGCGGACCGGCAAGATGGCAGTCATCCCATTGAGGCAACAGGTTGAAGATACCAGTTTGGAAAAACACTGTGTCCCACTGCAGTGTGACGAATTTTGTAACTTCCTGATGCACTCCTCATCCAACTGGAATCGTTGAACCTTCAAGGCTGCCGTGCACAACAGGTTCGTTGTGCGAGAGTAGTATCGACATGTCTTACCGACCTGCTTAGCAGGACAGCCTACATCTCAGGGCCCAGAAACAGTTTTCCACTCTCCAGTGTGTAGGCTCCCCTTAGGCTATTTACCGACTTTCCTCACAGGGGCTACATGTTTGCTCGGGCATGCCTAGGGGAAAGTTGCATATAGGAGGAAATGGAGAGAGAAAGAGAGAGAGAGGGGGGGGGGGCGGAGAGAGAGAGAGTAGGAGAGGATACATAGGGAGAGAGGGGACAGGAGGGGATGTGTAGGGGGAGAGAGGGGTTGAGAAGATGGATAAAAAAAGGGAGGCAATTGGCTGTGACATGGGGGTAGGAGATGGGCAGATAGTGAGATGAGGAGGTAATGGGGAGAGAGGTGTGAAGAAGAGATGAATCAAGAGATATGCACATTATATGTGACATACACGTACCCACGAGCAGCTGCAGGAAGAAGGCTACTATACGACTAAACGGCTAACCAGGGCCAGAGAGTCACTTGCTGGTTGCCTTTCTGATGACTCTTAGAGTCAACAAGAATTTGTTTTCGATGTACACTACAGTTATTGGCCGACTTCAAAAACATCAAATGCTATCATGATCTACTCATTAAGATCTAAAACCTTGTATAAAAGGTTTAACAAAATAAGAGAAAAATTAGAGTTAGAAACAGTGTAGATGCCTTGAGGCAACATAATTCATGGCGCACAAGTTACCCAAACTAAATTCATCCAGTAGTTGTGTAATATTCCTGGCTTTACGCCATCATACTCATCTACAAGTAGCTCTTCTTAGAGCAGTTGAGATGGCAGCAGTGGGTAGATTAGATAATGTGGTGTAAGGTTCCGATGAAGGATGGTTTGTTAGGTACAGGGTCGTGAGAAGACCTCCTAAATTGCGGTTATGTTATTAATACTGGAATAACTAAACAGTTAATTTAATTACATTTCTTCTTGAAGCATCTCTCATAGCAGGTTATCATTTAATTAGTTCAAAAGTGTTAATTACCAATAGATTAATAAACAATTGCGAAGCCAAAAGGCAGACGAAGCACTTCGGAAATCTTCAGATCGCACCTAACTTGGATGGTGGGCGAAGTGGTTCGGCTGTAAAATTAGATATAAGAGGAAAGAGATGTTGTCTGCCTTGGTCGGTATTGGTTAATAACTTAATTAGAAACGTCTGATTATTTGGACATGTAATTGGGAACAGTTTGATATCAATTACGCAAATACGCAGTTCATTATACTGTCTACTTTCTATGAAAGTATGAAGAATGGAAATTACTTGTGATTCATAAAGTGGACTACATTTGTGCAGTTTCTCGTATTCTGATAATATAAAGCTATTGGCACCCCTTTCAGACATAACAATTCAAAATGAAATTATTTATAGAGTACAAATTCTTCGCTAACAATTAATTGAGGCCTCAAAATAATTGACTCACGACCTACGAGTTGTTTTCTTCGCAGGGGACAACAATTATAGACGACGGCAGGTTGGTGATCAATATTCTGAACTTACGCAATACTATCGGGGCGGCGGAGGCAGCTAGGCATCTTACGTGTACTGCAATCTTAGTACAAATGAGATCACTTACACGTCATTAGTGGTAACATAGAGGAAGCATGAAGAAGGGAAATTTTCGGGGTAAGGTATTTATCATACACACGTAACTCCCTCTCACTATCTCTTTCCCTTGCCATAGTTGAGAGTGATACTACCTAAGGACTCGTAACAAAGTTGCCACTCACTTTCAAACATTACCTAACCTTAGCTCTCTATCACGGTGAGGACCCCATAAAATGTTTAAAGGAATAAGCTTACTACTTCTTCGCTGTTAATGTAATGAAACTGCAGCACCATGCACAACGTTTAATTTATTACTTCTTTGCTGCTAACGATATTCACACACATTTTGCAGACAGTATTCACGTAGTCTGCGGAATGTACTTATAGAATTACGTCGCAGTAAGTAACCTAGGTAGGCAGATAAGACGTGTTACACGTGTAACTTCGATTTTGTGAAGAATCGTGGATGTGAGTTTACTGGTTAGACTCTATACTCTACAATCACATTACCCTACCTCACAGGGACATGACAGCCACATTTTGCGAAGGAAAGATTGTCCTGGAAACTGTGACAAGCTGGCAGAAGAGACAGCCTGTCGTCGGCTGCTGCTAACAATGCGACACGAATTTTTTGTCAGTGGGACACAACTGAAACCAGTTAGCACACAGAAATACCTGGATGTAACAACTTGTGGGAATACGTAATAGAACGACCACAAATCATTAATTCTCCATAAAGCAGATACACTACTGTCCATTTAAATTGCTGTACCAAGAAAAAAATGCAGATGACAAACGGGTATTCATTGGACAAATATATTCTACTAGAACTGACATATGATTACATTTTCACGCAATTTGGGTGCATAGATCCTGAGAAACCAGTACCAAGAACAATCACCTCTGGCCGTAATAACGGCCTTGATACGCCTGGGCATTGAATCAGAGCTTGGATGGCGAGTACAGGTACAGCTGCCCATGCAGCTTCAGCACGGTACCACAATTCATCAAGAATAGTGACTGGCGTATTGTAACGAGCCAGTTGCACGGCCACCATTGATCAGACGTTTTCAATTGGTGAGAAATCTGGAGAATGTGCTGACCAGGGCAGCAGTCGAACATTTACTGTATCCAGAAAGGCCCGTACAGGACCTGCAACTTGCGGCAGTGCATTATCCTGGTGAAATGTAGGGTTTCGCGGGGATCGAATGAAGGGTAGAGCCACGGGTCGTAACACATCTGAAATCTAACGTCCAGTGCTCAAAGTGCCGTCAGTGAGGTGACCGAGATGTGTAACCAGTGGCACCCCATATCATCACGCCGGGTGATACGCCAGTATGGCGATGACGAATACACGCTTCCAATGTGCGTTCACCGTGATGTCGCTAAACACGGATGCAACCGCCATGATGCTGTAAACAGAACCTGGATTCATCCGAAAAAATGACGTTTTTCCATTTGTGCACCCAGGTTCGTCCTTGAGTACACCATCGCAGGCGCTCCTGTCTGTGACGCAGCGTCAAGGGTAACCGCAGCCATGGTCTCCAGGCTGATGGTCCATGCTGCTGAAAACGTCGTCGAACTGTTGGAGCGGGTGGTTGTTGTCTTGCAAACGTCCCCATCTGTTGACTCAGGGATCGAGACGTGGCTGCACGATGCGTTACAGCCATGTGGGTAAGACGCCTGCCATCTCGACTGCTAGTGATACGAGGTCGTTGGGGTCCAGCACGGCGTTCCGTATTACCCTCCTGAACCCACTGATTCCATATTCTCCTAACAGTCATTGGATCTCGACCAACGCGAGCAGCAATGTCGCGATACGATAAACCGCAATAGCGAGAGGCTACAATCCGACCTTTATCAAAGTCGGAAACGTGATGGTAGACATTTCTCCTCCTTACACGAGACATCACAACAACGTTTCACCTGGCAACGCCGGTCAACTGCTGTTTGTGTATGAGAAATCGGCTGGAAACTTTCCTCATGTCAGCATGTTGTAGGTGTCGCCACCGGTGCCAACCTTGCGTAAATGCTCTGAAAAGCTTATCATTTGCATATCACAGTATCTTCTTCCTGTCGTTTAAATTTCGCGTCTGTAGCACGTTATCTTCGTGGTGTAGCAATTTTAATGGCCAGTAGTGTGTCAGAATTCATTTGACCGGTGAGATACTGAGAAAATGCCATCTACAGAAGAGAATGCTGACAAATCACTCATGTGACCTATCTTAGAATGATGCTAAGCGCGTCAGGCCATAACAAATAGGACTAAGAATTGTAAAGACGAACTAGTCCCAAGTGGACGTATTGCTGACGAAACGTTGCCAACGTTTTCTAGGTGTCAAAAATGATTGCGGAGGAGGAGGAGCTCAGTGTTTAACGTCCCGTCGACAACGAGGTCATTAGAGACGGAGCGCAAGCTCGGGTTAGGGAAGGACGGGGAAGGAAATCGGCCGTGCCCTTTCAAAGGAACCATTCCGGCATTTGCCTGAAGCGATTTAGGGAAATCACGGAAAACCTAAATCAGGATGGCCGGAGACGGGATTGAACCGTCGTCCTCCCGAATGCGAGTCCAGTGTGCTAACCACTGCGCCACCTCGCTCGGTAAATGATTTCGCAAATTTACTTTGTCACCCGTACGCTCACCAATACGTGAATTGTTAGCTAACAGGTATTCACGCATTCAGAACTTGGAAGTGTTCGAGCACAGTCGTATAGTTAAAATGTTAGGCAAGTAATGAATGTGTAGTAACACATTATTAAGGTCATTCGATAGGATTCCTCCCGTAAATTACTGATACAGATACGATGGTGAGTCAATAACTAAGTTTTAATCTTCAGTATACGGCACATTGTTTAAAATTTCGCTTCTATACATGTGTAATAGGTGGCAGCACATGCTTCGTGAAAGGTAGCCAGTACACATTATTTTGCAGCCAGTGATTAACGATCGGCAGTGAGACCATGATGGCAGGTGTGGTATGAGTAAGAGCTGTAAAACTACCGTAGCCTACTGTAGTCTAACCACAAATAAGTAAAAAAAAGAATGGAAATGATCGTATGGAGTCAGTGGCCGGGAGTTCCCAGGCGGGAAGTTCGGCCGCCTTATTGAGTGTGACGCCACCTTGGGCGACTTGCGCGTCGACAATGGGGATGAAATGATGATGAGGGCCGCACAACACCCAGTCGCTGAGGGGAGAAAATTTCCAACCCCAGTCGGGTATCGGACCCGGGCCCCCGTTCGTACCACAAGTAAGTGTAGGCTAGGTTTCGTTTTGGTTTTGGTCAATTAAGATCGTACCTGAATTACTTGTAAGTTAAAGGTGTTGCTTACCTGTCAGGCGCTACAACTATCGCTTTCCTTATCTATGCCATCAGTCTTTCTAGATTCCCGCAAAAACTGGAAGCAGTGAATCGGCTGGAGACTGAGCGAGGATATATGAATGGCCGGGCAACCCACGGAACTTTTATCCTCCTGTTATAAACAGTATTGACAGAAAAACTGAGCTGCCAATATTTAAATGAGGCTTTTTTTTTAAAATTGCTGATTTGTTACCCCAAATGGAGGGATGAAGTACTAAAAATAAAGGAAACAATAAGATTTATTATGTAGTGCTAAAAGCCGGTCGGTGCGGCTGAGCGGTTCTAGGCGCTTCAGTCTGGAACCGCATGACCACTACGGTCGCGGATTTGGATCCTGCCTCGGGCATGGATATGTGTGATGTCCTTGGGTTAGTTAGGTTTAAGTAGTTCTACGTTCTAGAGGACTGATGACCTCAGATGTTAAGTCCCATAGTGCTCAGTCATTTGAACCATGTAGTGCTAGGAAACTCTATTTATTCAACAAAAAAGTAAAATAAAAGAAAACGCAAAACAAAAATATATCAAACATAGCTTCAATACTTCATAGACCTTGTATAAAACATATTTCTGTTACTAACAAATAGCTTTTCAATTTATCATTAATAATAGGAAAACTTCGTTGTGTACCAAGACTACAGAATCATAGTTTTGATAGAGTGCAACTACTACTATGAGTATGAATCTGACTAGAACAATACGATTTGTATGGGACAAGGGACTGTCTGCAGAGTGCGTCAATAACGAATTTCGTTCCGTATATGGTTAGAAGTGTGTCTCACGAACTGTTTTTTCGATTGGATGAAGGAGTACAGAAAGGGATGACAAAAAAGTGTCAGACAGATGTCGTCCTCGCTGTCCTGTTTATCCAGTGGTGGCACGTTGCTTCCCGGTCTTTGGGCATTTCGTTAACCCCAGAACACATCGGTATTGTTGGCTGTGGCAATTAAAGCAACCAAATAAAATTATTACGTGCTCGGCCGCGCAGGAGTCGGCCGATCGATGACCGGCAGAGCTTGCCCCTCCGCCGGCCTCATCGGCTGCTCCATATACGACGACCCTGGCAACCGAGGGCGGACAACGACTCATGACTAACAAGGCAACGCACGCGGTACACGACGGAGCAGCACGTGCATAGGACAATGGAGCGCCAGGGCCTCCCTTTAGGGTGGTCAGATCTCGCCCACCAAGACACAGGTGACGGTGCGGAACCCGGCAAGCGAAATCAAGCAGGATAGTTACGCTAGATCAACACACCCCTACCTCCCAGACAATTCAACAGTTGCTGACAGCACCTGACCACCTTACCACCTCCCAGGACAGAAGACTCCGGGATGAAAGTTCTAACGGTCTCGCCGCCACAAGTGAAATAATGCCACATACCATTGATTTGCGGAGGGACCAAGAGTCAACTAGTTGCCCATCAACGATCGGGAAGATAAAACAAAATAACTCATGAAGCGGAGAACATCGCAAAACAACACCCTGTGCCCACCTCAGATAAATTCACATGACGACGATCAGATAGAGGTGTCAACAGAACACTTTGCAGGCACAGTGCTTAGAGCCATTTGAACCATTTTTTTTTTCAAACTCAGAAACCCTCACACTGCACAACATCGCACTCCCTTGGTCAAATCAGGTTAAATACCTGGGAGTGACATTGGACAGGAAACTACTCTTCGAGGACCATGTTCAGGGAATACGCAACAGTACCATGCAACTGTTTCACCAATTATACCAACTGCTGTAGAGTCAACATCTGAATTTGAGGGCCAAACTACACATCGGTTGAGCAATGATCCTGTAGTCAACCTTACGTGGATGTTCCTCTGTATCATCTATAATAGCAATCTCAAACCACTGCAAATGCTACAAAACCGATGCCTTTGGTTAATTCTTGGACCACCTAGGTGGACAAGGATGAGAGATCTCTTTCAGGAACTGCAGCACATGGAGACCATCAGGGAAGTATCACCCACGCAAAAACAGTTCGCTACCATTGTAGCACTAAGGCCCACTACAAGACATCTTGATTACGTGGTATCAGTCGCTCGTGAGAGGTGGCATCGCATCAGAGTTTCTCACGTCGTTGTAGAGGTTCCCTAATGTCATAAAAAGTAATGTATGTTTATAAACAAAACCAGGAGGAAAAGTAACGTAACATTGTGTGACAGAAATGTAAAGTCCCCTGGAACAACACATAACATTGAAGGAAATGTAATAAAGTAACGAACACATTATCATTCTCAAGTAGAAATAGAGGGAAAACTACACCTTCTCCTTCTACATCTAGGAAATCCAGCCACGAGGTGGTAGTTCATCTGTGACAGGAAAACAATGCGAACACTGCCGCCAGAACTCTGTGCTGGAGGCTTTTAACGCTTTGTCGAGCGATGAGACATGTCCTCAAGTTGACAAGGAGAGTATGTTGAAAAATAAAATAAATTTCAGACTGGTACCCGCGTGTCTGATTTCTCCATCCCGGTTTGTGACTTGTTTGTTGACTCACTCTCGAGAAAGTATCTATTGGAAAGTGTCCAGAAGAAAGTAATCGATGCGAAGAAGTTGCGATGGTTTCTATGTGTCGCTAACAGTATGGGATCCGTCCTTCTCTTGCAGCCCATCCTTCACTCAGGAAACACAGTGGTATGAACTATAGTAACATCCAGGTGCGAGGGTGATGGTGCTCAATCCTGTTGAAAAATAAAGTTTTCGGCATGTTCGTTTAATTTTGCGGAAAAGCCAGGTCTTCACTGTACCCTGGCACATGATTTCTGTAACGAAGAGCGCGAGCCACTAGCACCAGCGAGACATCGTCAGGAACCACATGAAATGGAAACTCACGAGCAGTAGTGTAGCTGGGTGATTTGGTACCTGGTGTCGAGTTTTAACTTGTCACCCTCGCAACCCCAACACCCGCCAGCCCAACGAAATTATCAAATAATTTTTTTAAGGAAAGCGATGTATTTATACAAGTGAGGAATATGCTAAGTATAATGTTAAGTATTTTGCTAAGATAAAATATATTAAAATTTTTTCTTAAAAATAACTGTTAATATCTTCTAAAAGACCTTTTGATGGCCACATCAGCTGTTAGTGGTTCCTTTATTACAGGATCATACACAACGGGTTTCGCGATTATTTAATCCCATCCTCACATAACTAATGTAATATTCCAGAATGAGATTTTCACTCTGCAGCGGAGTGTGCGCTGATATGAAACTTCCTGGCAGATTAAAATTGTGTGTCGGACCGAGATTCGAACTCGGGAACTTTGCCTTTCGCGGGTAAGTGCTCTACCAACTTTTTTCCTTTCTTTTTTTCCGAGTAGTAAACAGAAAATTTTATGGTCCACGAAAGACTATCACTTCATTGTTGAAGGAAAGTTGCTCTGCTGCTCTGAGGGAGAAGGAAAATGTTAAAACGGAAATGGGATAGAAAAATTGCCTTCTGCATTGGTGAGCGTCTGGATAGTATCTTAAAATTCCGACAAGAACTAAAGTCCCAGGAAGCAAATAGGATTCATACATACAGATCACTGGCAACTTCTGCTATCCGAAATATAATATTTGAAGCATTTAATCGTTAATTATGATTTTCAGCATATTTCCAAATATACTCCTGTAGTCACAATGTTGGCTCATTTTAAAGTGTTCAATTTCTATGTAAGAATAATAGTCTACGAAAGTGGCATGCCTATTCTGCATAGTAAACGATGCTGTGTGGCCCATGATCCACGTTGCAGCGTTGTTTTTTGCTCGTGGATATCACAGTTTCTGTGGCTGAATGATCTCTAAAAGGTCTACACCACTGGGCGACATACGGTCTATCACCGACAACCGTTGACGAAGAAATGTAATTTCTTCTGCATGTCCGCACGTGAACCTATGAATAAGCGTATCGACTTTTCCGCATGCGTCACAGTTGGGCGTTGGATGAAGGCCTATTTTATGTAGCTTTCCATTCGTAGCTACTTTATCGTTGACTGTTAGATACCAGTCGGCTATGACGCGTGATGGTAACATATCGCTGTGCACATTCCGCCATGCTATACTCCAATGGGTATGTGGATGTTTTTCATTGAGACGATTCCTGTGGTTTGTTGTCATGAGAAGGTCATAGAGTTTCCTGTTCGTCAGGCTTCCATTATCGACGATGTTGTGTCGAATGTAGCTCATTTCCATGTAGTACAGTCGCACATGTTGGTAAGAAAGTGGAATGGCGGCTTTATTAAGGGGTGGGTCATGGCTATGAGGCTTCAACCGCTCAATGAGGTTTGTGGTGATACTGGTCCTCCGGGTACGAAACTCCTTTCTGATGCGATTTAGGAGCAGGGTGACAAATTTTTTGTGTACCTTAATGAGGTTAAGGCCGCCTTTGGACGAAGGTAAGGTTAAGGTATCGAACTGAACTTTGAAAATGAGCCCCCTAAAAAGAAACCAACATAACGCTTCTTGTATACTCTTGGCTAGATGGTCGGAGATTGGAACAATTTGCGCCAAATAATTCATCTTGCTCGTAATGGCGATCTCGATGGTCTTAACTTTCTGCAGTATGTTCATGTCACGGTCGGAGTAAAGTATCAAAGCAGCACGTAATTTAGTAACCATGTGTGACGAGTTCTTAGTCAGTAATTTGTCTGGTTTGGCCTCAAAGGTAACACCGAGGGTTATGTGATAATCCTTGACCTTGAACCAGGTAACATGGGATATGTCTCAGATACCGCCTCCGATCTGCCAAACTGTGGTTTTAGTTCTATTTAGTATTGCTCCTGAAATAAACTTGAATGTTTGTAAAAGAGTTTCCGCTGACAGAAGTTGTTGCGATGATGACACAGTTACGCATATATCGTAAGCATACGCAATGCATGGGATAGTGACAGACTCGACGCTAACCCCGATCCCTCTATGCGCTAAGTTGTTCAGTAGCGGCTCTACTCCAATGGCGTACAAAATCATTGACAGAGGACATCCTTGGCGGATGGATTGCCCAATGGAAACTTCTTTTGTAAAATGGCCATTAATGAGAATCCGTGAAGAGGCGTTTGTAGTATGTTTGCGAATTAAGTCGATGAGATGAGGTCCAAATCCTAATTTCTTCAGGCTTTTAAAGAGGAAGTCATGATGTACACGGCCATAAGCCTTCTTAAAATCTAGAAAGATCAGAGCGCCCTGTCCTTTGGTTTCAGCATATGAACAGATGATGTCCCTCAAATCGCAGGCAGCTGAGGTTGCACTTCGGCCTTGCACTGCACTGTACTGGTGACTGCCCAAAACCTTGTACATAACGGTTTACATGCGTAGCTTAATCGATCTGGTGATGATTTTGAAATCGGCATTCAGGAGTGCTATGGGTCGCATGTTTTCCACCTTCTTGCTGTTCCCTTTTTCCGGTAAGGGCAAGATGATATCTTCCGTAAATGCCTTGGGTATTACTTCCAGGTGCCAGAGTTCATTCGCTATCTCGAGGAGTGTCGGACCGAGGAGGTTCCAGTATCGCTGGTAAAACTCAGCGCTGAGACCGTCGGGTCCTGGTGATTTCCCTTTCTTTGCACTGTGGACCGCCAGTCGGATTTCGTCCTCTGTGAAAACAGATTCCAGATTTGCATTATCCTGTTGTGACAAGCGACAGCTCAAGGTCCTAAGAAAATCGTCGCACGAGTGTTCATCAACGGATTGCTTCTTGTAAAGTTGACTATAATAGTCGTAGACGTGCGAGATGATGACATGTTGCTTCGTTATGGCACTCTCAGCGTCATGAACGACGGCTTCAATCAACATGGCTTTACACCGCTTCGCCGTTCTCAGGATGTGGTACATAGAGGCCCGTTCTTCGGCGGCAACGTCCTTGGGGTGGGCTCGCACGATGATGCCTTGCATTCGTTGGCGTTGTATCGCCGTAATTTTCGCTTTATATCGTTTGATCTTTACATCGATATCGCGAGAAGGATTGGTAGTGTGACTGTACAGTTCTCTCAAACAGCGATAATAAAATTCAATAGTCTGTTATTGGCAAAAGCTTTTTTGTCGGGCGTAGCTCAAGAGGGTGAGGCGTAATCTAGGCTTATCACACTGAATCCACCACTGCAGAAAGCTAGCGTAACAACGTCGGTGTCGCTGGAGCTGTTGCCACGTTATGTACACCTTCTCTTCAAGTTGGGCATCCTGCAGAAGGCTGACATTCAATTTCCAGTAGCCTTTCCCGCGGTAAATTTGCTGGCATTGTAGGTTAAGGTAACACTGATACGCACAATGGTCGGAGATGTTGACGGGAGCTATGTCACAGTTCACAGTGTGTCGCTGGAGGGAATCGGACACATAGATCCTATCCAGCCGACTGGCAGAATGACCGGTTACGAAGGTGGACGCTACTCGTTCACCGTGAAGTTGTTCCCATGTATCGTGAAGACGCATGCCATGAATTAAATGTTCAAGTTCGATACATCTATTCGTGTTAGGAGTTTGGTCTCCGTCGTTATGGCTGGGTGTTGTGTGCTGTCCTTAGGTTAGTTAGGTTTAAGTAGTTCTAAGTTCTAGGGGACTGATGACCATAGATGTAAAGTCCCATAGTGCTCAGAGCCATTTGAACCATTTTCTCTGTCGTTAAGCACACAATTGAAGTCACCACCAAGGAAGAGATGTGAACGATAAGTGCTAAGAAGAATGGGAACCTCGTTTTTATAAAAGTTTGAACGATCTCTCTTGTGAGTGCTCCCCGAGGGGACGTACACGGTAATAATCTGCACACTATTCACTCGAAGAGAAATGCCACGACCACTAGGCAGCCGCTGCACATCCGTAAAGGGTATACGGACGCGCAGAAGTATGGCAGTGCCTACATCATCCTGGAGATTGATGTTATCAATAAGAACGTAACCGGGCACTTCTAAGACTGTGACTACCTCCTGTAGGAGGGCAATGTCAAAGCTGGTACCATGCAGGAAATCAGTTAGCGAACGGAGTTACACCGCACTTTGAATCCTATTGACGTTAAGTGTGGTAATGTTGTAGGTTTGGCTGTCGCACATGATGGCTGAGAGGACAATGAGCTCTGAGAGCAGCTACTGCTGCAACTCCTCGTTCTGCTGACACCACGGCACACTGCTGTTGGGGTGCTGCGCGGAGCGCGCGCCGCCCTGCCCGCCACCGCCGACTGAGTCTGTCATCGTGGACGCATCCGCCCGGCCACCACGTGGGGCTGCGACTGACGTCATAGAGTTCCTGCGGGAGCGCTGCTGCAGCTGCTCGCTGCTCTGCTCTGCTCACTCTTCCTCTTAGCCGTTACGCTGCTCTGTTCCCCCTCAGCGATCAATAGTGCCTTCAGGTGATTGGTTTGTTCACGAATGCGTTCGGAGCAAGAAGATTGAGGTTCAGTTCCGCTGCCACTTTCTGACACGTGTACGGGTCTCAAATCATCCGACTTTTCCTCTTTGCTACTATTCCCTTTGCTTTGCCTTCGGCGGCATTTCTTCGTTTCTGCTGCAGTCTCTACCGATAGAGGTGGTTCAGGCAAACTGATCTGCACCCGCTCCTGTATCTCACACGGCTTAGTTTCAGAGGTGGCTGGCACATCGTTGGTATCCAGCAGTAACTGTCGCGGCGAGGACGACGGGGCCGAATCGACGTCCGTCCTACCGCGAATGTCTTTGGCACTGCATTCCACCTGAACTGGCATCTCCGCCTCGCTAACATGTTCCGGCTGCCTGGGTGGTGTTACAATCCCCGCGACTACCTCACTCAATAGCGGAACAAACATTTCACTACCATCTGCAGGACGTTCCCGTAAAAATTGAAAAGGACGTCGACGTGTTCAGTTCATCCGCAGATGTTCTGTTGAATGGCAGATCGAACTGGTAGGGGGTTGTCCAATGTAAGTTACCTGTGCACGAGAGCCGCCAGTGACAACATACGAAGGTATATGCTTTCTTAAGTCTACACGTACACTTCGCACCCCACTGTTAGCGATATGCACTCGACCATTTTTCGTTTGTAACTGACAAAACAGCGCCGTACAGTGACAGAGACCATGCAATCAGATCATTAGGGCACTCCGGTGGCACATTACATACCCTGACGGTTCTCACTCCGTATCCCGACGGCACCATTTGGACATCAATAATACTGCCATCATTATGACGAAATGGTCTCACGCCAGCATACTCCTCAACGAATTTCTGATAAATGTCACTCGAAATAAATTTCCAAATAACGAGTACTGCGCAAAGTCCAACTGAACTAGCACTCCTGAAAGAAATGATATTGCGGAAACACGGCTTAGCCACAGCCTGGGGGATGTTTCCAGAATAAGATTTTCACTCTGCAGTGGATATGAAACTTCCTGGCAGATTAAAACTGTGTGCCGGACCGAGACTCGAACTCGGGACCAGATTAAAACTGATTGGGTAGCTCAGTTGGTAGGGCACCTGCCCGCGAAAGGCAAAGGTCCCGAGTTCGAGTCTCGGTCCGGCACACAGTTTTAATCTGCCAGGAAGTTTGATATCAGCGCACACTCCGCTGCAGAGTGAAAATCTCATTCTGGAAACACCCCCCAGGTTGTGGCTAAGCCATGTTTCCGCAATATCCTTTCTTTCAGGAGCGCTAGTTCTGCTAGGTTCGCACGAGAGCTTCTGTAAAGTTTTGAAGGTAGGGGGCGAGGTACTGGCAGAAGTAAAGCTGTGAGGACGGGGCGTGAGTTGTGCATGGGTAGCTCAGTTGGTAGAGCACTTGCCCGCGAAAGGCAAAGGTTCCGAGTTCGAGTCTCGGTCCTGCACACAGTTTTAATCTGCCAGTAATTTTCAATGTAACATTGTTTCTTTAAAAATACTAGGTCTCCGATATTAGAAATCGCTCGATTTGACAGAATTACCGAAATTAGCTCAACACGAAAAGAAATATCAGATATTCCAATCGATAGCAACCACGGCCTTGTACGTGAGTAATGTGAGCCAGTGATTAACAACAAAAGTCCACAAAAGCCACTTGCTGGAGACGTGACTATTGGTGATGTAGGGAGGTCAGGTCACCTAATTGCCCAGTTGACATATATTTTATCATGTATCTAATCTGTGAATTTCCAAACCTGTAAAACCATGTATTTTGAAAGAGATTTTGTAAGTGAAAACAAACATGTAATGTTTTCCTTCTATATTTTTCTATAGCAGATGTTGTAAGCGCATCATCAAAATCGACACCTATGTTTTCTATTGACAAAATCTCCATACTAGTCATCATTGACCCACAGCCGCCCCAAGGTGATTGTTAATTATTTTGAAATTTGAGAAACGCCTAACACTTGATGCTATCGACACACAGAAAGTTTAAAAAATCCTTAAGCCGAAATGATGTTGTTAACAGATTCGAAAAATTCATATTGAACAAAAAACTGGAAGGGTCTTAAGGATTAACAAGGAAGGGCTTTGGTGGCATGCAGAAATTTTACTTACGGACTTTCTGTGAGGAAACTATTGTGACCAGGTGAAAATTCTTTCGTCCGACCACAACTGTAGGTTCTTTACTCTAGGAGAAGGCTCATCAAACTAGAAAACATGAAATATTAGTTCACTTTATTACAGTAGTGGATGAAAAATCTACGTCTTTTTCACAGGAGTACTGGATAATTAATAACTGTCATGGGCTAGCAAAGCGTCACTTGATGTACTAATTAAAAAGCTGTTCTTTCGAGGTACCATGTTCAACCTTGACAAAACTGTACGTCTATCTGTAACTTTAACGACTCTTTGGTTCTGTACTATGACGACGGCTGTGCAAGCTAAGCTCTCAAACTGGGGTGAGCAAGGCATGCTCAGTGTGATGGCCCTGTTGACACTGACAGGGAAGCACGATTTTCTAAAGTGCCTCCCATACCTCGTTGCTGACTGCATCAACACTTCACTAATGTCTGGTATCGATTGGCGTTGCCATTTTTACTGTGGCAAAGCAATATCTGTACCATACTCCAGGTACTATATTCATAAATCTCATAAAAATTGTCGCCTAAATATTCACAGCCAGGTGTTGCTACGTTTCTGAGGTTTAAAACGGGTTGCTGGGTTCTAATGCAGCAAAATGATCTCATATACCTCCACGACTTTGCAGTGTGTATCGATTTCCTGTAATAAGCTGCATATCCGCTCTAGCACTGATCGTCTCAGTTCCATGTGCAAAGTCAGCTTCTTGCCTGCATCCTTCTCTCCCGGCGTTATTTTCTTCTTTCTGATAGTTCCAATTTTTTTCCACAGGATTCACCATCTCGTGATATATGTCCTCCACAAATCGAAGTGCTCTCTCAACAAGATAATTTCTGTTTCTTTCAAACAGAGATTTAAGCTTCGTAGCAATTAACGTTATTGAAGCTGACTCCAAGAACCTGTAAATACTTTTGAGTGTGGTTGGCTTCTAAGCACTTAGTAAACATAAAGGTGCTTCACACAACGCAGGCAATAGCACGTCTTATTTCTGTAGTTTCCGAACAACCAGATAGCTCCAGTGGGAGAATAATTTTTGTTTATTCGCCATTTTAATGGCAAGATGCGCGTACACATGAGAAATGGTCATGACTCATCCATAAGGTCTCTAGCTGCCCCTCCGCTCAGTAAGTGTCTCAAATAAAACGACGAAAAAAAAAAAGATTACTATCCGTGCCACACAACAGAGCAAATTTTGTCACTGCTGCGGAGCTGGTATACGGTGCACATCGCATCTCCTGTATCCTACTACCTTACAAGAGCTTAAGTTGAAATTCGTATTAAATTTTTATCTCGATTTACATAGACGGTATGTCTTTTGAAATCGGAAGAGTCTTTCTGAAACACTTAGGATTTGTGTGAACTCGAGGGTGGAGAAAGGCGAGCTTACTTTTAAAAGTGCTTTACGCTTCGTTGTTGTTTATAGTACCAGAAGATGCGTTTAATTGGATTCTTTCAGTTAGAAGTAACAAAGTGTGGGATGAGAAATTTTTCATCGCCCCTCAAAACTCTCGCAGCAGCAGACAGCCACTGTCGGCTGTTTGCTGCGACGAGGCGACCCGCCTTTTCATGCATGCAAATTAATGAGGCGTCGCAAGCCTTGAGCGGCTTGTGTATAAACGAACGCCTGTCTGCCAGGCATCCGACTCCCGCCAACTTTTTCGTCCCGAGGCCGCGTCTCCAATACTTCCACTTCACCACTCCGCCGGCGACTCTCGACGCAAGCGGCAGAACTCGTGCCGTGCCTGAGGATTCGCAGTTTAATTATGATTTAAAAAGTGGTGCTTCATTTTGAATAGATTGGAAGAATGCCAGATAAATTCAGTTTTAAATGCTGTGCAGATGAAACGCAATAAGTTGGACTCATGAATAAGCTGATACAGAAGTGTAAAAATAGCGCCTCTCCCACTGAGATTCTGTTCCATACTGGAATTTAAAAGTTTCCAGGACTTCTTCAGCACATTCAAACACAAGAATCTCCCACAAAAAGTTGATTTCGTCTTTTTTTTCATTTTAGTACAATCCTAATTTTTCATCTTGTTGAATTTTATCTCTGAAATTGCTAAGTAATATTCTGATGCTACAGCATATCATAATCGCAAATAACATCGTATCTTTTACTATCGCATCTACGTTCCAGATACTCATTTGAAAGAGCCACACGAGATGAAAGGCTGGCAGGCAGTACTGTGAATGTAGTAAGTCGGTTGAAAGCCATCATCCATGTTATAAGATCTGTACAAGGGCAAATAGTAATCCATGAGAAGGAGGAACTAGAAATTTTGAAGGGAATTTAAAGTGCGAAGAAAAAAAGTAAAAATTCAGAGGTTTGCCGTCAGAGACGGTAAAGGTCTTCCTAGCACTGTATGGATTGCATCTTGAACAGATGTTCTAAGATAAACATCAACAAAACTATAACAAAGGGGATAGAATGTCATCGAATAAATTCAGGCAATGCTGAGACAACTGCGTTGCGAAATGGGGGACAAAATTTAATAAATGAATTTTGTTATTAAGCTAGCAACATAAGTGAATATGGAAGAAGTAGAGGCCAGTGAATGGAGATTGGCAACATAAAGAAAAACATTGCTGAAACACAAATCTCTTAACACCGAATATATATAATTGAAAATATTTACTAGAGTGTCGCCTTACACGTAAATGAAACGTGGATGTAAAATAAGACACTCAAGAGAAGACCTAAAGCATTTTAAATATGCTACAGACGAAAGTTCTGCAATAAGAGGGTAAATCGAATGAGTAACGAACAGGTACCTGACTATTAGGATGTAAAATGCTATTATGCTCTAATTTCTCTGAAAGAATGGACAGATTGATAACATACCGGCTAAAGCGTCAACGAATATTTAATTTGGTAATGGAGGTAGGTGTGAGATGTCAGCATTTTTCATTTATTCCTTTCCTCATCGATCACACCAAGAACCTCCAGATTTCTGGTATCAGTCCACATGAATCCCAGCATCCTTATATAGCATCACGTATCTAATGTTTTGATTTTCATAATTTCCACTACCGTTGATTTATTTATTATCCCCGTAAGGAAAGAGGATGCACGAACAATCCTGCTGTTTGTGCAACAGGTCTACATAAGTCTGACCTCGTTATTTTTAGGACTGCATGTCATATTCTGCAATATTCATCTTATTATAGTAAAAATATCTCTAGCGCACTGTAGCTGCTGTGGAACACCTTGTCTTCAGTCTTAGTCACTGCTAAGGAACTGAATACTTATCACTAGTACTGTTTGGTTACATTTCTTGCTCTATAGCGGATGAGCTACCGAGTTTATGTATAAATGAATTACTAAGCACAGTGGCGCTGGTGGCTATTGAAGTGAAATTGCTCTTTAGATATTACACTGTCTATTAACGATGAAACATACCTCAGTGTGCCCCCATCTAAGCACCCTGGCTGCTGAGTGGACGAGAGTTATCGTTTAACACAAAACGTTCAATTCACAAATGCTAGACGCTCTGTTATAAGGCTCTACACAACTAATTCTTACTGTCTGAACTGACAGCTGGTCACCTCTTCAACTGGTTGCTTGAATTTGATATCTTGAGAGATGCATGTTAAGCTTCACTTTCAATTTACGCACAGTTTGGTTTTCTTTAGACCACGAAGCAGTCTTTGCAGACATTTTGCAAAGATATCCTGTAATCGATGATCAATAGTTAGAGCAAGCTTTTAGAGTTACCTCACTGTGAGGTGCCGCTGAAATAATGTGTTTCACCTCTGGCAAACTCTACTCGCTTTCTGCCAAAGAGAGCAGCGTGCAGTCAAGTATACTATATAAATACAGTTGGTGTTGGAGTGTTGATTGCCGTTGGAAATAGTTTACCATGTAGTGAAATTGAAGTAGATGATTCCTGTAAGTATAGACAGCGGTTACACTTGACAACAGGAATAATTTATTGGTTGGTTCCTTTTACCGATCCCCCTTTGTGATGTTACAGCTGCTGAAGAGTACAAAGAAAACTTGAGTATCAAATAGGAACTTATACAGATATAGTTGGTGGTGACGTTAACCTACCCTCGCTTTCTTGGCGAAGTACACGTTTAATTTCGGTGGCAGACATAAAACGTCATCCGAAATCGTACTGAATGCTTTTCCCGAAAATTATTTTGAACATTTAGTTCAGGAGCCGTATAGAAGTGTAAATGGTTGCGAAACAATGCTTGATCTACAAACAGCAAATAATCCTGAGGAAAAAGTGAACATCATGACGGATACAGTCATTTGTGGCCACAAGGGCTTTTTAGCAAGACTGAATGCCTTAACATAAACAATACACCAGAAATAAACGCAAAATACATCTATTTAAAAATAATGGGTAAATCAAAGTGGGACACAAGCGTCAAGGGTTCCACACAAACTTAATTATGAGTACTGTACGTTCACCCATTTTAACCTGTTATCTATATAGATACTAGCAAGATCTCACAATATGTGACAAAAAAGGCAGTATCTCTTGAATGGGTCGACTTAGAAGCTTAAATGTATCTCACCGCAAAGGAATCGTAGCTCTTAGTACTTGACATAAATTTCAAGTTCCTGAGAAAAAGGGGTGTTTACCCAAGGGCAAGTAGACAGTCAGATAACAAATGACAATATAATTCTTTTTCTACTGAAATAATTACAAACTAATAATTTTCGGATTTTTTCATTTAGTTCTTCCGTGATTAATTGCTCCTCGCAACCATCACAATTATAGGCCGAAGGGAATAACCCTACAGGTTTAGATGAAAGAGTTTGCCAGTAACAAAATATGTGACATAAATGACTGGGTTTTTAAATTTGATTGATCTTTTTGCAGCACTTGCACCCTATGTCCTCAAATATTTGCTGGACGTAACCCAACCCCCATTTTCCTCTACAGCTTTTACCCTCTACAGCTCAATATAGTAACATGGAAGTTATTCTGGGCTGTTTTAACGGAGGACCTACCATCCTGTCCCTTCTTCTTTCCAGTGTTTTCAATATACTCTTTTCCTCACCGATTCTCCGGAAAACGTCCTCATTCCGTTTCTTAATAGTCACACAGTTTTCCACACATTCTTTGTAGCACTACATCTCAATTGCTTAGATTGTTTTCCTTTCCGGTTATACTTCGGACCATGTTTCAGTAACATACAATGCTGGGCTCCAAACGCACATTCTCAGAAATCTCTTTCCCTAACTAAGTCCTATGTTTGTTACTAGTATAACTCCCTTGATCAAGAATGCTCTTTGTCACAGCGCTAATCTGATTTTTATGTCACCCTTGCTCCGTCCATCACGGGTTATTTTGCTGCATTATTTGACTCAGTATTCTTGAACTTCATCTACTTTGTGATCATCAACACTGATGTTAAGTTTTTCACTGTTCTCATTTCTACTACTTCTAATTATTTTCGTCTTTCTTCGATTTACTCGCAGTCCATTTTCTGTACTCATTAGACTGTTTATTCTCTTCGGAAGATCCTATAATTCTTCTTCACTTCCACTCAAGACAGTAATGTCACCAGCGAATCTTCTCATTCATACAGTATCACCCTTCGTTTTAATTTTATGCTAGCACCTAGCATTTGAATTACACTTTTGAAACTATCTTGGTCGTCTACTCCTATTATTCTCTCTTAGCTTTTGTGCATATTGTGTATTACCCGTCTCTGTCTATAGCTTACCAACAGTTGTCTCAGAGTTTCGAACCTCTGGCACCGTTTTACATTGTCGAAGGCTTTTTGCAGTTCGACAAATCCTATGAACGTGTCTTGATTTTTCTTCACTTTAGCTTTCATTATCAATCGTAACGCCAGAATTGCCTCTCTGATGCCTTAACCTTTCCTAAAGCCAAACTGATCGTCATCCAACACATCCTCAATTTTCTTTTGTATTATCGAGTATATCATTAATGTCAGCAACTTGGATACGTGAGCTGTTAAGCTCATTGCGCGATAGTTCTCGCACTTAGCGGTTCATGCAGTGTCCAGAATAGTGTCGATGATCCTCTTCCGAAAGTCAAATGGTATCTCGCCAGACTCACGCATTCTACACATCAACGTGGAGAGTCGTTTTGTTGACACTTCCACCAATAATTCTAGAAATTCTGATGGAATATTATCAATTCCTTCTGCTTTATTTGATCTTAAGTCCTCCAAAACTGTCTTAAATTGATTGTAATATGGGATCCCCCATCTCTTCTGAACCCATACCTGATTCTTCTTCTATCACATCAGACAAATCTTCCCCATCAGAAAGGCCTTCGATATACTCTTTCCACCTATCTTCTCTCTCCTCTGCATTTAACACTGGAATTCCAGTTGCACTCGTGATGTTACCACCATTGCTTTTAATTTTACAGAGGGCTGTTTTCACTTTCCTATACAGGGTGTTACAAAAAGGTACGGCCAAACTTTCAGGAAACATTCCTCACACACAAAGAAAGAAAATATGTTATGTGAACATGTGTCCGGAAACGCTTACTTTCCATGTTAGAGCTCATTTTATTACTTCTCTTCTAATCACATTAATCATGCGATGGAAACACACAGCAACAGAACGTACCAGCGTGACTTCAAACACTTTGTTACAGGAAATGTTCAAAATGTCCTCCGTTAGCGAGGGTACATGCATCCACCCTCCGTCGCATGGAATCCCTGATGCGCTGATGCAGTCCTGGAGAATGGCGTATTGTATCACAGCCGTCCACAATACGAGCACGAAGAGTCTCTACATTTGGTACCGGGGTTGCGTAGACAAGAGCTTTCAAATGCCTCCATAAATGAAAGTCAAGAGGGCTGAGGTCAGGAGTGCGTGGAGGCCATAGAATTGGTCCGCCTCTACCAATCCATCGGTCACCGAATCTGTTTAATAGAAGCGTACGAATACTTCGACTGAAAGGTGCAGGAGCTCCATCGTGCATGAACCACATGTTGTGTCGTACTTGTAAAGGCACATGTTCTAGCAGCACAGGTAGAGTATCCCGTATGAAATCATGATAACTAGCTCCATTAAACGTAGGTGGAATAACATGGGGCCCAATCAAGACATCACCAACAATGTCTGCCCAAACGTTCACAGAAAATCTGTGTTGATGACGTGATTGCACAATTGCGTGCGGATTCTCGTCAGCCCACATATGTTGATTGTGAAAATTTACAATTTGATCACGTTGGAGTGAAGCCTCATCCGTAAAGAGAACATTTGCACTGAAATGAGGATTGACACACTGGTTCTCCCGTAGCACTCTCCATACAGTGACGTGGTCAACGTTACCTTGTTCAGCAGCAACTTCTCTGTCGCTGACATTAGGGTTATCGTCAACTGCACGAAGAATTGCGTCCATTGCAGGTGTCCTCGTCGTTCTAGGTCTTCCCCAGTCGCGAGTCATAGGCTGCAATGTTCCGTGCTCCCTAAGACAGCGATCAATTGCTTCGAACGTCTTTCTGTCGGGGCACCCCCATTATGGAAATCTGTCTCGATACAAACGTACCGCGACACGGCTACTGCCCCGTGCTAATCCATACATCAAATGGGCATCTGCCAACTCCGCATTTGTAAACATTGCACTGACTGCAAAACCACGTTCGTGATGAACACTAACCTGTTGATGTTACGTACTGATGTGCTTTATGCTAGTACTGTAGAGCAATGAGTCGCATGTCAACACAAACACCGACGTCAACATTACTGATGTGCTTTATGCTAGTAGTGTAGAGCAATGAGTCGCATGTCAACACAAACACCGAAGTCAAAATTACCTTCCTTCCATTGGGCCAACTGGCGGTGAATTGAGGAAGTACAGTACATACTGACGTAACTAAAATGAGCTCTAACATGGAAATTAAGCGTTTCCGGACACATGTCCACATGACATTTTTCCTTTGTTTGTGTGTGAGGAATGTTTCCTGAAAGTTTGGCCGTACCTTTTTGTAACAGCCTGTATGTTGAGTCAGTCCTTCTGACAATCATATCTTTGTCGATGTCTTCACATTTTTCATTCAGCCATTTTGTCTTAGGTTCCCTGCCCTTGCTATTTATTTCTTTCTTCAGCAACTTGTATTTCTGTATTCCTGAGTTTCCCTGGACATTTTTGCACTTCCTTCTTCCCTCTATCAACTGAAGTATTTCTGCTGTTCGCAGTTACCTTGTTTGCACCAACGTTTTTCTTTTCAACTTCTGTGGTCATCCTTTTTAGAGACGTCCACTCCTCTTCATTTGAACTGCCAACTGAACTACTCCTTATCGCTGTATCTACAGCGTCAGAAAACTTCTAGCGCATCTTTTCGTTCCTTAGTAGTTTCGTATCCCATGTCTTTGGGCACTGACGCTTCCTGACTAGTTTCTTAATCTTCAGCATACTCTTCATCATAACTAAATTGTGATCTGAATCTACGTGCTCCTGGGTACGCCTTAGAATTCAATATCAAATTTCGGTATCTCTGCCTGATCATGATGCAATATAACTGAAATCTTATCTCCCAGCTTTTTCCAAGTATACCTCGTCCTCTTTTGATCCTTGAACGGAGTATTAGATGTTACTAAATGATATTTAGTGCAGGATTCAATTAGTCTTCCTGCTCGCTCAGTTGTAGTACCAATTCCATATTCTCTAGAAACTCTCAATTCTACTTCTTACCGTAAACCGCATTCCAATACCCTATGACCATTAGAATTTCATCTCACTTTACATACTGAATGACTCTTCATATGCTTTCTCTCTCTCTTGATCTTCGGCTTGCACTGTATACCTGGACTATTGTTCTCGGTGCTGCTTTGCTGTCGACTCTGATAAGAGTAACCATATCACTGAACTGTTCATAGTAGCACATTTTCTGCCCATCCTTCCTATTCATAATGAATCCTGCTTCCGTTATACCATTTTATGCTTCTGTTGATATTACCCTATACTCAACTGAGCAGAAGACTTTGTCTTCTTTCCATTTCACTTCACAGAGCCCCACTGTATCTAGATTGAGCTTTAGCATTTCCTTTATCGTATTTTATAGTTTACCTTCCATACTCAGACTTCTGACATTCAACGCCCCGAACTTATATGTACTATACTGCCAACAGACTATATACCTTAGAATCTTACATAAATTTGAGCTTTATACGTACAGACAGCCAGTCAGGTAACAAATGATAATTTTTTTTCGTGCGAAATAATTACAAATTGATAGTTTTCGGAATTTTTCCTTTAGTTCTACCGTGAAACCTTACATGTTGCCAAATATGCAAATATGATTCTAGACCAAAGGGAAGTACCCTATAGGTCCTGATGAATGAAACTGCTTGTATCAAAATATGTGACAGAAATGTTTGTATGTTTTGAATTACCGGGACTCAGAAGCTTACGTTTGTTACACTGCCAAGAGACCGTATAGTATGTGACACAAGTCTGAACACGATACGTCAAGCCATTGTTGGAAAAAGGGATGTTAACAGACGGTTGGACAGACAGACAATCGGATAAAAAATGACAAGAAATTTTTTTCGGGTGACATAATTACAAATTAGCGGCTTTCTAATTTTTTACTTTAATTATACTGTGAAACCTTGCTTCTTGTAAATTTCATGATTCCAAGTCAATGGGGATTACCCTACAAGATTTGATGAGTGAGATAGTGATTATCAAAATATGTAACATAAAAGGCCATAAATCTTGACTGCAATTACTTTGAAGCTTCAGTTTTTTGTACAGCCGAGGAACTGTAGTCACTACTCTGTGGCACGAATTTCAACTTATTGCGTCTATTGTTCTTGAGAAACAGCGTTTTTAAGAATCGGACGACAGACAGACATAAAAGTGATGCTGTAAGGGTTCCGTTATCTATCGATGTAGGAACGGAACACTAAAAGCAGATAAAAATTCACTTAAAGCCTTTCTAAGAGACAGTGGCCAATTCTTCCACACTATGTAAGCGTAGACCATATGTGGCTTAAATTCACAGAAATACTGTAGAACTTAATTGATAGATACAGGCCTATACCAAATGAATGACGGTAGTTGTCCCCCGTGGTGCACAAAACAGATTAGAACCCTGTTACAGAAACAATGAAAGAAGAATGCCAAATTTAAAAGGCTGCAAAGTCTCCAAGATTGGCCATGTTTTACTGAAACTCAAAATTAGCGCTGACTTGAATGAAGAAAATTCTGTCTCGAATTCTGGCAGAAAGTGCAGAGAGATTCTGGTAGTATGTGCGTTACACGAGCGGCAAGATACAATCAATACCTTTGCTGCTCGACTGTCACAAAAGCAGAGTTATTAAACACGGTGTTCTTAAACAGCCACACAGCCACACGATTTGTCGGCTGACCTTACAGATGACTGGAAAACTGAAACAATTTTTTCAAGAATTTTTGGGAGTTGGATCGAACTACTTCTGCTGATTCATATTTGTTTTATGAACTTCACGTACTATAGCTATAATTTAAAAAAAAAAAAATGCAAAAATGCGATTGCCGTGTGGTCCCGATGTCGGGCGTGAAGCATTACAGGGGTTGAGAAACAGTTCGTTTTTCCTAAGTAGGGACCGGTTTAAAAGATTGCGTAGTAGTTACTGAATTCATTGCATTATGCACTCAGTTTTCTCATTCTCACCTGCATTTTTGAGTGTTCGATGCCATACTGGAAGACGCGGTTATAAAACTTGCATTTCTGGGATTGCTAGAAATTCGAATCATATTCACGTGTATTGTCATTCCTACGTGGTATATACTCTTATTCGATTAATCTGAAGTTAATATAGAGTATCAGTTCCATATTATTCTCTTTCATTTCTGCTCCATCAGATCATTTATTTAATTTTCGAACGTAATTTTGATGCACACTTTTTGTGATACCATACTGAGTACACTTGATGGCAACATCCCTATTGTCCCCACAACGTACAGACGAACAAGTAGCTCAATCGTACATCGTTCTCCCAAGTTGTTAATGACAGATATCCCGTTGTAATGGATGACTAATTTTCAGGTTGTGAAAGATAAGTGTAGGTGCCCTATCTTGAATGCAGACTGCTATGACAGATTTGGCTTAAGAGTGTTTATGTGACAAATATATAATTTCCAAGGGACAGGGGAGTCATGTCTTCAGCTTATGCAGTATTATACGCAGATTTTGTCTTTGAATCAGAGTACATCATTATTGAACTGCTTCGGTGAGACATTTTCAGTGATAGGCAATTTTCAGATTAAGCCACAGTGATGACATACGTAAGGAATCATCCCACTGCATTGTGTTGGCTGCAAGTCAACCACATCCACACTTTGTAACTGAAATAAGATTTTCGGGATGATTTTCTCAATGTGTGATGTTCAATCATGTACGTCAGTGCCACATTGTGCAGTTTACTGTACGTAGCTTCTGTTGAAATGCAATTTCTCTCACTATTTAACGGCTGATTGCGTTATGAAATTGATTACTGGGCCATATACAAGGCGCAGTTTCAATAAACGAGGACTTATTCCATCAGCTCATGTTAGTTTCATCAGTTCTTAATGCAATAGGCAACCTACAACCTCACTTTCACAATGTAGTGCAGCTGTTAAGTCAAATTTCACATTTCTGCCCAAAAAATGATTTGGAGGGATAAAAAAATCCTTAGTTTTAATCACATTCTCAGGTTTCCGCACAATACAGAGGTTCTTTCGTCCGGTAAGTATTACTAGTCTATGACTCCAGAACGCCAAACATTGACATTTCGACATCAAAACCGTTTATATTTTACTAAAGAATTATTTGGCTTGAATGACCTTGTAATATGTGCTTGTGACTACCTTTTTCTGGATAAATCAAGAATGTGAATCTAGTTTTGTCAACTTTGTCCGAGTACTTCTTAAAGCTTTCTCCCATCACCCTGTTACCACAATGTACTCTACGAGTGCCTCACACTTCGAATATTATGTTAGTAATGCTGGGGAAAACACAATAGTTGAGCTCAGATGGTGAACTACGTGACACTTCGCAACCTGAATTAAGAATACTCCAAAACACTTGTGAGCTTATTAGTATTCGAGTCCTCATGTCAGAAATGCATATAATTCTGCAGCATTTGTCAATATGTACAAAGTAAAATATGAGTTCTCCCAGTCGGTCTTTAGATTGTTGACAATCGATTTCTTACAATTGTGGAGTCATAGATCGATATACACCTCGATCGATAGCATGCTATTTAGTTCGAAGGGCAGAAGAATTTAAGGAATGCCTGTCTGACATAAGCCATTTATATCAGGGATGCACACACCGCCGCTCTTTATCTGATGGGGCCCGTCCCCTCAAGTTCGGTTTTTGTGAAGTTTTTGCTGACTTTTCGTTCATTTCCGGAAACAAGACCGGGGGGGGGGGGGGAGGGTTGTTGAACTGAGTTCTATTGAGATTTCTCTATTGAGATGACATTGCTGTAACTGTATTTATTGAATAAAGTAAATATTTGTGAAACAAATGGTGCGAAGTAATCATATAATTCTTTTTCTTTCCTCTTTGCACCCCTAACGCAATCACTGAGGGGTATTGGCGGTACTAGAAACTCTGCACACCCTTGATTTATATAATAACATTTACCCTTCCACATAATTATTGAGAGTCCCGCCATCGTTCTTTCACTTTTTATAATTTTCATGTTTGTATACTTCTTCTTTTATCCCATTCATTTTAGTCCTACAGTTGTTAACAACAAAAAAAGAGAATTACATGTTGAAATTGGTTAGAATATTGTTTGGTACAATATTTTTCGCACTCTAATGGTTGAATCTGCGGTTATGGACGGACAGTTAGGTTTTTATTGATGCAATAATTTACCCACAGCCGCATCTATTGTAGAAGTTTATTTTATTTTATGAACTTCTATGTGCTACCAGTTTCGGCATTACATTGATGCCATCATCAGGTCCCACTCGTCATAGTCGTAAAATCGCTATACATGGAAGGAGCCATATAACTGGATCTGTGAATCAATCGTCCTGCAACAGCTCTTGGTGGCCAGGCGACACAGGCTCTGTGTTGATACACGGATCCAGTTATATGGCACCTTCCGTGTATAGCGATTTTACGACTATGACGAGTGGGACCTGATCATGGCATCAATGTAATTCCGAAACTGGTAGCACATAGAAGTTCATAAAATAAAATAAATTTCTACAATACATACGCCGGCCGCGGTGGTCTAGCGGTTCTGGCGCTGCAGTCCGGAACCGCGGGACTGCTACGGTCGCAGGTTCGAATCCTGCCTCGGGCATGGGTGTGTGTGATGTCCTTACGTTAGTTAGGTTTAAGTAGTTCTAAGTTCTAGGGGAATTATGACCTAAGATGTTGAGTCCCATAGTGCTCAGAGCCATTTGAACCGTTTTTGAACAATACATACGGCTGTGGGTAAATTATTGCATCAAGAAGTTTATGCCAGCCGTCGTCTCACGATCCATAGTGGATCAACGAAAATAGTTAGGTGTCTCATTCTTGCTGCTACATATGCCGCCTTAATTTGTAATTTTTCAGTTAACTTATTAATGCTGTATCCGGATGTTCTTTTATTGCTACTTTCGTTAAGTAGAAAGACTGTGAGTGTTGGCAGTGCCTCGAATTTGGTTACACCGATTTTTAACTAGATTTTGTCATGTATGGATTTCCAATTCTAGAATTATGTGTTCTTTTGCTTGTTCATACTTTTACCGTGACGATCTTTTGTTGTAACCGTTGTTAAGGAGTAAGACAAGAGGTTGCATGTGGGCTGGTCTTAAAATATTGCACCATGCTGTACAAAACTAAAATTACTACGAAAATAGTATATTTAGTTATTATTGTACTTCGTTTTATCCAGATGTCCTTTCATTGCTGTTGGTGTTGGCGAGGAAGATAGGAAACTAGCACAGGCGTACATCTTAGCACAGTATTTTATATAGAACAAAGTTGTAACACAATTATGACATTTGAACTAAATAGTTGTAGCTTCGTCATAAGTTGCACTGAGAAGCATTTTTTTTTTAAATTTTGTGATGGTGACTAGTTTCGGATACCTATGTTCATTTTCAAACCATTCTTACCGTAAGCGTGACAAATACAGGCGATAGCCCGGCAATAATGGTCAAAGTGGCACTATGGTCGACTCAACGACAGTAAAGGCACCCTACAGGACGGAAATTAGAGGCTCTCTAATGTCCATAGTGCCGTTTGATCATTACTGCCTTGGCAGTTTTGTATAGAGGCTATCTCCTGTATTTGTCGTATTTACGATACGGAAGATTTGAAAATGGGCATAGGTGTTCGAAACTAGTCACCATCAGCAAATAAAAAAATATGCTTCTCAAAGCATCTTATGACGGAGCTACAGCTATTTGGTTGAATAATAAAACAAGTTGCGTACCTGTTTTGCACTTACATCATGCTGCAAGTTCGTTATCTCATTCCATTACAGCTGTAATAACTTGTGAAACGGATGCTGTAAGTTATTAATATGTTAATAGAAATGTAGATGCCAGATATCAATGAAACTTGGGCACATAATAAAGACACGGCACTGCTCCTTTCGGTTTCTGCCATTGACAACCAGCGCTACGTTACTTCCACAAGTTAAGAATGATCGATATAGTATAACTCAGTGATAGGAAGAGCGTATCTCGGTGCTAAGATTTATCTGTGACCAGTTGCCCACGAAGTGTTGGTGTACATAATCGGATGCACCCTTACAGTTCTAAATGGTATGCTACATTAAGAAACACTTTTCTCGTATTTTTGGTTGTTAAGTCCAGTAGTGTGGCAAAATGTTTTATTGTATGATGCTACCATTTATTCCATGCCAGTCTTTTCCATTCAGCTTTAGCGGTGTTGAGCATTTCTGCCTACTACGCCAAGTACCAACGTTTTTTAAAATTTTCAACTTCAATACTTCACTCAAATAAGTGAACTTGATGAGTTATACTATTTAAGTCTCGTCATTGTCTTACGACTAACGAATAAATGATACTTTCGTTATTTGTATTTTAACTATGTTGCGCTCTAAATGTGTTAGAGACAGTCACATGAAAATGACTACTTAACCACATTTATGCAGCAGTGATAAACCCAAATTAAAACGTTATTGTAATCTAGCCACTGATGTCCAGTGTTGTAGACTGTTAGCATTTACAAATCGTGGACAACGTAATCGGCAGAGCATGGCGAGTATTTCGCTTGGGCTGCTCCGAAATGCGAAACCAACCGCAGCGCCGGTTCGCAGCCACAAAGCCTATCTCACGACTGAACGTATTAACCGCTACTGCCAAGTCCTTTCCCTATGCCGGCGCTGGAATTTGTGGAGTAGGTATTCTGCGAGGAACGGGCGTTTGGCAGCCGTTCCGCTGCTGTCGGAAACCTTGTTTGTGCGGTCGCAAACACAGTTCGCTTCGCCCGCGCTCGAACCCTACTTGAAGTGAATTTCGCTCTCTATGCTCAGAGGCGCACATTGGCAACGTCCTCGCTTAGAATCTGTCGGAATTCCGCTTGCTTGCTGGTTCCGTTGGCGCTCCACGCACGGCCTGTGCGATTCTGTGGTGCAGCACACTCGCTATTGGAGTATGGATATGTTCTGTTATCCTCCAGAGCGGCTATAAGCACCACCGTAGATATGCTGTAATGCATACACTTGTACTTAGGCATTTTATAGTTAGCTGCAGGGTGACCATTATTAAACTACATCAAATAAAATGCCGTAATTTCTCAACGGTTTGCGTTAGGACTTTCAGACTGCACGATTGGTCCCGGGACATGATGACAATTAGTATGCGCAGTATGATTTCGTTTAGGGACGAACAGCTGTTGGTATGAGTGACATGAAAGTAGATACCTTGGGTGTTGCGAAACCACTCAAATAACAAGAAAGGCAAGTCTTTTCGGCCCAAATGGTATACCAATCACGTTCCTCTCAGAGTACGCAGACACAACAGCGCCTTTCTTAGCAATCTTATACAACCGCGCACTTGACAAAAGGTCTCTTCCTAAAGACTGGAAAGTAGCACAGGTCACAACAATATTCAAGAAGGGAAATAGGAGGAACCCATTGAATTACAGACCCATATCACTGACCTCAATTTGCACTAGGATTTTGGGGCATATACTGTACTCGAACATTATGAATCACCTTGAAGAAAATGACTTTTTGATACATAACCAACACGGATTCAGAAAATAACGTTCTTGTGCAACAAAACTAGCTCTTTATTCACATGAGGTAATGAATGCTGTCGATAAGGCATCTCAGATCGATTCCATATTCGTAGATTTCCAGAAGGCTTTTGATACCGTTCCTCACAAACGACTATTAATCATATTCCGTGCATATGGAGTATCGTCTCAGTTGTGTGACTGGATTCGTGATTTCCTCTCATAGAGGTCACACTTCGTAGTGATAGACGGTAAATCATCGAGTAGAACAAAGTGATATCTGGTGTTCGGCAAGGTAGTATCATAGGCCCTCTGTTGTTCCTGATTTATATAAATAATCTAGGTGATAATCTGAGCAGCCCCTTAGATTGTTTTCAGATGACACTGTAATTTACGGTCTAGTAAAATCATCAGACGATCAATTCCAATTACAAAATGATCTGGAGAGAATTTCTGTATGGTGCGAAAAGTGGTAACTAGCACTAAACAAAGAAAAGTGCGAGTCCATCCACATGGGTACCAAAAGAAATCCGACAAATTTTGGGTATACGATAAATCGCACAAATATAAGGGCTGTCAATTCGACTAAATACCTAGGAATTACAATTACGAGCAACTTAAATTGGAAAGACCACATAGATAATATTGTGGGGAAGGCGAAACCAAGACTGCGCTTTGTTGGCAGAACACTTAGAAGATGCGACAAACGCACTAAAGAGACGGCCTACATTAGACTTGTCGGTCCTCTGATGGAATATCCCTTACCAGGTAGGATGGACGGAAGACATCGAAAAAGTGCAAAGAAGGGCAGCTGGTTTCGTGTTATCGCGCAATAGGGGTGAGAGTGTCACTGATATGCGAGTTGTGATGACAGTCACTGAAACAAAGGCGATTTTCTTTGCGGCGAGATCTATTTACGAAATTTCAATCACCAGCTTTCTCTTCGAATACGTAAATATTTTGTTGACACCCACCTACGTAGGGAGAAATCAGAGCTCGAGCGGAAAGATTTAGGTGTTCCTTTTTCACACGCGCCATTCGAGAGTGGAATGGTAGAGAAGTAGTATGAAAATTGTTTGATGAATGCTCTACCAGGGACTTGAGCGTGAATTGCAGATGTAGAAAGCCCCTCGCATTTAGATTGGTTCATCAATAAGCAAAATTGGCGCATTTGAGGGACTGACAACCCTTATTTCGCGATCGAGAAGTCTCTTCACCCTCAACGGGGTGACTGTGTGGTGTGCAGTGTCCAGGCACAGAATAATCGATGCGATAATCCTTGATGGCACGGTGACTACCGTTCGTTACCTGAAGGTTCTGGAAGATGACATTATCAAAGCAGCCCAGATTTCGACAAGATTTGGTTCATGCAAGGCGGAGCTCGACTCCATAGAAGCAGGAGAGTGATGTCCTGGAGGATCACTTTGGCTGTGTGATACCCAGAGGCTGCCGGCATGGGCCTCGATTTATCGCAATATTCTCCAAATCTGAAAACATACAACTCCTTTTTGTCGGGCTATATTAAAGAGAAGGTGTACAGCAATAACCCCAAAGCCACTGCTGAACTGAAAACAGCGATTCATGAGATCGTCGACAGCATGCATGACCCAACACTTCGGCGGGTCATGAGGAATTTAGGTATTCGTCTGCGCCACATCATCGCCAATGATGGCAGGCACTTTGATCATGTCATAACCGAAATTCGAATATCTTGAGTAACGTTTACACATTGACTAAAGTGTGTTTTGCACGTCGTAATGTATAACTTATTTACGTTGCTTTTCATGTGGTTCAATAATTGTCACCCTGTGTTAAGGGTATGTATGCTTTACTATCCTCAATTACGCACTTGTCATTTTCTTAAAAGTCAGTGATAAGGAGGGAAGCCGCATTATAATATACTCTGATGAGGCGAAACTTTATAATATCCTGGTCGGTCCATCTTTTTTACATTGCCTTCAAGAGTAGATCGTTGGTCCGTCGCGAATTGTTGACTTATTCATATTCTCTTGCGCCTACCAACGTTCCTGCTTCCTTTATGGCTATAGTGTAACAGTTGTTAGGGCGTAGGTTCATCGTGCATTCTTTCTATATGTCATTAACAGTTTTTTCTTACATCTTGATCTTTTCATTTACGTTATAAGTTCCTACAGTTGGCTAGATGGTCTCATATTTTAATCTGTCCCTTCTTGTTGCTTCTCAGATCATTCTACAAAATATCGTCTTGGCTGCTTGGAATATTTTGTGTGTTCTAGATTTCACATTCCATTTTTTGCTCCTATATAGTCCGCAGAGAACTGAGATAACTTTCAACCTTTGGCGTACTTTTTCACTCAGCAGTCTTTTGATGGTGTCAGACAATGTATTGAGTCTTTCAACTTTTTTTCAGTAATGACTCCTCCGACATACTTCACAGCCTTTGAATATGAAGATGTCAATTTGTGCAATATTTTTGTTTTATAATACAAATTCTCACATTATAGATTGTGAGCCTTTGAATGCCAAGAGCTGGATTTTATTTGTGGAAGTATCACAGGAAAATTTCTGTGAAGTTTGGAAGGTAGAAGATGAGGAACTGAAGAAACTAGAGCAGTGAGCAGGAGACGTGAATTTGGCTTGGGTAGTTCAGTTGGTAAAGTACTTGCCTGCGAAAGGCAATGACGCTGATTTCGAGTCGCAGTTTTAATCTGCAGGATGTTTCAAGTGTATTATTATTTTAAATGGCTGTATACGGCAAGGTGGCCAAGATTTTGGATCTCAGGCTATACCTGGGCCCGAGTGCCAAAGAACTCAGCATCGATTCACGTTTCCCCCAATCGCCACTCTGCGCCGTTTGAGCGCGAGGAGCGGGAACACGGAAAACAGCGAACACGCCGCATCTAAATGGCAGTGCAGTCGTACTACATATGACTTAGTTTTATGTTTCACATTTCACGAACAAAACAACATTTTAGTATCAATTATTTTTGGTGTGCTAAAGATAAATTTCATCTGGCGCAAAATGTCACCTTACGGACAGATTCAAACAATTTCACAGAGACTCACTCTCAAGTGGCCTCCTAATCGTGACTTATTTAGGTTCATAACGTAAAGAAAGTCTTTCACACAAATATGTAATTAAATATATTGTAGCACTTTTGCAATCTCATTATGGAGCCTTGGAAAATCTATTTGACAGAAACAATGTAGACGTCCTGGACAGTTTTAACATAAAAAGATTTGTCATTAAAACTGGAATTACCTTGCAGGTCAGTCAGTTACATCTGCACATGCCCAGGGTCACTTTCAACAGAAAGGGGTCGGAAGCAGCTCTAAAACAAATATAAGACTGACAGCGTCCTCAAAACATTGGTAAAACTATCGTAATTCTTCCAAGGTCAAAACGAATTCTACATACCTTGCGCTTTCTTTGACACCAGTGATATTAGGAAATTGGATGTCTTTGTCACAATTTTTTTTTTTTTTTGAAGTCGTCCCAATCAGATCAGAAAGAAGTTATTTCTCACCCTGCCTTGTCTTACTGTGGGCAGTGAAGCCCACATAAAATTCGATGTCCGCAATCCGTTCAGGATGTTCTAATTTTCGTTCCTGCAGTGGTTTTTTCCTTTGTAAATACAACAATAGCGTGAATTAAACCTAAAAGTCATCCAGCCATACCCCTTGACTAAACCAACGCACTGTGAAGTAATATATGAAGTCTACACTCTCTTCGTTCATTTCCACTGAAAATTGTTAGAGATGAAAATGGGATAATGGGTGCGACTTCAGAAATTATGCTGTTCGTGCCGCCAGTTTCTCCAAGTACTCCATGACTACTAGCACAAATCGTTTCTTGATGAACGGAATAATGAAGCTATCTGTCGATCGCTGTAATTTTTTGCTCTTTCATTGTTATCTAAAAGCTTAAATTCGTTCTGCGTGGTACTATAATGTCGTTTCACAGCAAATAAGCAACATACGTCGCTTATGCGAATTGAGAATTGTCATCCCAGTCTTTTGTCATTCCCGGTCACTTTGAAGGATTGTGACGATGGATCGCTAGACTGATTATTTTTGCACAAATTGTAGCCACTGGGCCTGTGGACGCCTTTCATACCATGAACAAGTAGCGAAGGGTAAACAGCGCTAACACCACGATTTTGCCAAACTCAGAGAGTTGAGCCGTACCGCAAAGCGGAATGAAATATCGCGCTCTTTCGGGTACCTCCGAGAAGGACCGACCAAAGCCGAGTGACAGGGCACTGCTTGGACCGCCTGTGGCCAGCACACTTCGCACGTGTGAAGTTTGGCACCTCATGGCCGGCCCTGGTACAAGACAACGTCTCGGATCAACATTTATCCACGGTGTATCTACTGTGTGGTAGTAGTTTCCGTGGGTTGCATGTCCGCCTCTATCAGCTATAATCCCCAGTTGGTCTAAGCCTTTCTTACGCCCTGTTTCCGCCCTGGAACGTTTGCGCTTTCAGTATTTCCTAAAATATTTTCTTGAAATAAAAATGTCAGACGAGTTTTAATGCACCCTATATTTATCATAAGTCCATAAAGAATCAATCATACAGAGACCATAGCGATTTCCGTTGCATGTCTTAACGTTTCGTTGTCATCTTCTCTGCAATTTTCCACGGTTTCGTATAGCACCGCATATAAAGTGACTGACACCTAAAAGAAAAGAGACATAGAGAAAAAGAGGCAAATTGATTATTGCCCCTATCGACATCTATATGGCTACACTGCAAATTACACTTAACTGCCTGGCAGTGGGTTCACTGGACCACTTTCACACCAATTCTCTATTATTCCACTCTTGAACCGCGCGCGAGAAGAACGAACACCTAAATCTTCACGTGCGAGCTCTGATTTCCCTTATTTTGCTATGATGAACGTTTCTCCCTTTGTAGGTAAGCGACAACAAAAGATTTTCGTATCCGGAGGAGAAAGTCGGTGATCGAAATTTCGTGAGAAGATCACGCCGCAACGAAAAACTCCTTTGTTTTAATGACGACTACCCTAAATCCTGTATCATGTTAGTGACACTCTCTCTCCTCTTTTTAGATAATACTAAACATGCTGATGTTTTTTGAACTTTTTCGGTGCATTCCGTTAATCCTATCTGGGAAGGATCCCATACCGCGAAGCATTACTCCAAAAGAGGATGGACAAGCGTAGTGCTCAAATGTTCAGATGTGTGTGAATTTCTAAGAGACCAAACTGCTGAGGTCATCGGTCCCTAGATTTACACACTATTTAAACGAACTTATGCTAAGAACAACACACACACTCATGCCCGAGGGAGGACTCGAACCTCCGGCGGGAGAGGACGCGCCAAGCGTAGGCAGTATCTATAGTAAGTGTTTTGCCAATAAAACACAGTCTTTGGTTCGTCTTCCCCACAGCATTTTCTGTTTTCTTTCCACATTAAGTTATCCGTAATTGTAATGACAGGTAGTTAGTCGAATTAACGGCCTTTAGATTTGACTGATTTATCGTGTAACCGAAGTTTAACGCATTCTTTTTAGCGCTCATGTGGATGACCTCACACTTTTCGTTATTTAGGGTCAATTTCCAATTTTCACACCTTACATATACCTTATATAAATTGGTTTACAATTGGTGTTGATCTTCTGGTGACTTTACTGGAAGATAAACGACAGCATCATCTGCAAAAAACCTAAGACGGCTGCTCAGAGTGTCTCCTAAATCGTTTATATAGCAAGGGGACAGCATAGGGGCTACAAAACTACCTTGAGGAACATCAGAAACCACTTTTTCTTTTTTTTTTCCTCTATGACTTTCTGTCAATTTCCCCGAACTGTGACCTGACAAGAAATCACGAATCTAGACGCGTAACTGAGACGATATTCCATACGCAAGCGATCTGATTGCAAGTCACTTGTGAGGTACAGTGTCAAAAGACTACTGCAAATCAAGAAATACATAATCAATTTATAATCCCTTGTCGATAGCACTCTAAAATTTGTAAAGAGTAAAGAGCTCTAGCTGTGTTGAACAATAACGATGTTTTCCAAATCCGTGTTGACTATGTGTCAATAGGCCGTTCTCTTCAAGGTAATTCTTAATGTTCAAACACAGTATATGTTCCAAATCCTGCTGCATTTCGACATGAACGCTATGGTCCCGTATTTAGTGGATTACTCCTACTGCCTTTCTTGAATATTGGTGTAGCCTGTGCAACTATCCAGTCTTAGCGTACGGAACTTTCGTCGAGCTAGCGGCTATTTATGATTGTTAAATATGGAGATATTGCATCAGCATACTCGAAACTAATTCGCATACAGTCTGGAGCGGAAGAGTTGATTGCATTAAGTGATTTAAGTAGCTTCACTAATCGGAGGGTATCTACTTCTACGTTACTTATGTTGGCAGCTGTTCTTGATTCGAGTTCTGGAGTATTTACTTAGTGTTCTTTGGTGAAGGAATTACAGAAAGCTGTGTTTGGTAAATCCGCTGTAGCAACGCTGTCATCGACGGCATATTTCCGTTGCTAACGCGCGGGGAAGAAATTAATTATTTCTTGCCTCCAGCATACTTTACATGCGACCAGTATCTCTTTGAATTTTCGAGACAAAGTTCCGTTGTGGAGCTCGCCTTGAAGTCCGCTTTAAATGTCGAGCTTCTGTAAAATATCGCCAGACTTTGGAATTTAGCGTTCGTTTCAAATTAGCATGTATTTTTCGTGGTTTCTGTAACAGTGTTCTGACCTATTTTGTATACCATGGGGTATCGGCTCCGTCGTTAGTTAATTTATGGGATATAAATCTCTCAGTTGCTGTCGATACCGTTTCATTGAATACAAGCCTCACCTCCTCTACGGATACATTTTTATTTTACGAGGACTGGAGATTGCCTCTCATGGAGGCGTCAAGCGAATTTTTGTCAGCTTTCTTGAATAAATGTATTGTTCTTTATTTTTGGTGGTTTCTGGAGCTACGGTATTCAGTCTCGGTGTGACAAACCTGTGTTCACTAATGTCTGTATATGTTGTGATGCTCGTTATAAGCTCAGGATTATTTGTTGCTAAGAGATCAACAGTTTACTGCTTGAGTGGCCTCGTAAACAAGAAATAATTTTCAGAGAATGCTTTTAGCACAGTTGCCAATAATTTTTACTCGTATCTTCTGAGTTAAAGGCGTATTTTTACCAAAATATTGAGTGTACATTGAACTCATCAGCAAATATAATTGCAAGAGTCGGGTATATGTGTCAAACTGGACTCAAGTTTTCTTTGAACACTTCAGCAATTGTATCATCTGAGTTGGCAGATTGGTAAGAAGAGCACATTGTTATATTATTCCAGTTACCAAAAACTATCTCTACCCCTACTAACTCACAGGAGCTATATACTTCAGTTTTCCTACAAGATAAATTACTTCTAATAGCATAAAACACATCACTGCCAACTGTTATTTAACCTATCCCTGCTGAACACCGTTAGATTTTTCGCAAAAATTTCTGCTGGACATCTCCAGCTTTAGCCAGCCTACAGTGCCTATAACGGTTAGAGCATCAGTGCTCTTTATTGGCGCCTGGAGATCTGCTACTTTCCCAACACGGCTACGACAGTTTGCAACTGTTATATTGATGGCTCCTAGATCTGCGTTCTTCCGGTGTTCGACTTGCACCCTTTGAGACTGAAGCCCTCTTTGTGTTACAAAGAGATTTTCTAACGAATAAAAAAACTCCCAGTCCACGCCACACAGTCCCCGCTATCCATGCAGTAGCCTCTGCGTGTAATGGACTCCTGACCTATTTAGCGGAACCCGAAGTCCCACCACCCTATGGCGCATGCCAATGAATCTGCAGCCTACCCGGTCGCAGAACCGTCTCAGCCTCTGATTCAGACCCTCCACTCGGCCCTGTACTAGAGGTTTACGATCGGTTTTCTCGCGTATGCCTCAAATGATGAGCTCTGCGTCCATCTAGCAAGTAACACTGACGGCCTTTACCACTTCTCTTAGCCGCTCGAAACCAAAGAGAATCTCTCCCGATTCAAAGCGACACACGTCATTGGTACCGACGTGAGCAACCGCCTGCAGTTTTCTGCATCCTGTACTCTTCATGGCATCCGGAAGGATCCGTTCACGTCAATGACTCCACCCGGCATGCACACAGAGTGCATACTGGATTTCTTCTCCTCCTTAGAAACACCATAACGCGCTTAACTTTGGAGCTCCCATTTACCAATAACACAACTCTCTGTGACTCCCCGGATCTGGCAGGCCGAGAGGTTTCCACTAGCATCTGGAACCTATCAGATTAACCACGGAGGTCTTCAGTTCAGTCCCCTGTGGAGTCTTTTACCAAGGCGACCTTCAACTCGACCCAGGTGAGGGTCAATCTCAGTGCGAGCAGTAACTGGGCTGGCCAATGGTTCGGACCCATTGGCGGACTCAGGGGTCGTGGTCGACGTCCATTCGACCCCTACGGCCAGTCCACAATAGCGACGTCCATCCGCTGCCGCCTCAGGCTGTGTAACCGAAGCCAACACACCCTGGAGATGAGAGCAAAGTGTCACCAACTCAGTTCGCAGCTGCACACAGCAGTCACGTTCCCTATCCATACTAGTGATCGTGAAAAACTACAATACACAGACAAATGAACAACTACCGACATGCGCTGTAGACACTGACGTAAAAACAAGACCAGTGTCTAGTAAATTAGACTAAGACGCAGAACTTCAAAAACTAAACTACCAGAGGACACAATCGAGACAAAATAATTCGTTCCTGGTTAACAACTTGTAAAATGTCACAAAATTGGTTACTTTCCAACACAGACGAAAACGTGGGAACTGTATCTCGTAAAGATTAAATTAACAAGCAGGTATGCAAAAACTAAACTACCTAAGCACTCAGATGAAACTATATATTGCTCCTGGTTAGGAACTCGTAAAATGTCACAAAATCTATTACTTCCCTGTCGCTGCTGTTTCTCGGCTGGCAGCTGCTGCCTGACTAACTACTGCCAACGAGCGACGACTACCTCTTAAAACAAACGTTGAAGATGTAGTGCCACTGGGAATGGAAACAGTCAACACTCATCTCAACGGTCTCCTGTTTAAGCAGTTATCTGAATGAGGGCAGGGCCCACTTTTATTCGCTGACGCCTATTAATACCGAGCTTCTTAAAATGATGTACCTCTTTTAAGGGGGAACACACAACATCACACGTCGCCCACCCCCCCCGCCCCCTATCATTGATGAAATCAACACGTACGAAACACACCCCCATTTCTGGCCTTTCCATTCGCTGTTCCTCTCCAGTCAGTCATTGTCTAATATTTTAACAAGCATTAAAATGAAGCAACAAATCAACTCAGTACTTTAAACACCATTAAAACGAAGCAGTCAATCACAACGTAAGCCCAGTGCAGCCATCTTGCCTGTGCTGAAAACTATCCCCACTATCGTTTCTTTTTTAGCGTCCTATTTAAATGTGATTATTCAAAAAATTACATAAAGGGCATAACTTTCATTATTTCCACACCTAAATTACACACACACACACACACACACACACACACACACACACACACACACACAGACGCATATGGGTCATGGTTGTAGCCCAGAACATGACTGTGAAGTCTCCAGTTTTAATGCCTAAATAGTTACAGAACACATATGGTTAAAAATAACATGCTAAGTTGACAATTAGTTTTAGAGCTAAATGGGGTAATATTACATAAATAAATTGGCCAAACATATAACTGCACAAAACATTGTTGTTTAGAATATTACGCTAAGCAGGCAAGCACACAAACAAATAGGCACTATGAATTACTAATAGCTACTGGAATGATGTAATTAATTCCATTTTCTAGGGCTGTGCGTGGTATAAGGCGCAACGGACTCAGAGATTAAAAATTTACACACCTAAACTTTTCTCCGATGTTTATCTGGTGTTACAATGGTATCTCCACTTCTTAGATAGTAGCAGTGTTGGCATTCCGATCTAACGCTTTGTTGTTGATGAGTCATAGAAATAACAGTCGTCAGATGAGGTAAAAAAGGCAAAAAGATGACCAACAACCATTATAGGAAGAAAGGTGTTTTAAAAAGATTTTTATTGATCTGTAACACCACATGATTGTCAGACAGAGATCTCGAAATCACGTATCGAATTGTAAGGTGTATCTATGTACAGAAATAGACTCGCATCATATTGTAGTAATGAGGAAGAGTAGACATATATTGAAGAGAATCGTCCAATATAATCAGTGCAGGAGGAAGTACGATACTGAAGTGCTGAGGAATGCTGACATTCGTTTGAAGTCTGCTAAGGTTGTGGATACTGCGATAAGAAACACCAGAGCAGGGACTTAATTTGTAGAGGACATGTCTAAAAGGGGCACTCACAGAGGCTGGAGCGGCAAACACAGAAGGAAGATAACTGGTAAGAAATCTTGGGTAGCAGATGAAATAGCTGAGTTCATCGACGGAAGAAGGAAGTACAAAAATCCTCGAGGAAAGACAGGAATAAAGCGATAAAAATCTTTCAGGAATGAAATAAAGAAGTGCAGGGCATCGAAGGCGAAATGGATGTGGAAAATTGTGAAGAATTGGAAAAAGATACGGTTGTAGAAAGGAATGACACGGCATATAGAACATTGTAAACTACTTTCGCTTAAATTAAAAGCAAGGATGGTACAATTAAGAGCGTAATCAAAGTTCCACTGATAAACGCAGAAGAGAGGGTGGGTAGATCGAAAGAGCACATTGAAGGACTTTATGAGGGTGAGGACCTGTCAGATGATGTTATAGAAGATGAAATTGTACCCGATGTAGATGACTTACGGTAACCAGTATTTGAGTCAGAATTTAAATGACATCTTGTATCCTTGAGATCAAATAAGATAGAAGGGATACCAAACATTCGACCGGAATTTCTAAAATTATTGTGGGAAGCGGCGACCAAACTATTATTCTAATTGTTGTGTATAATCTATGAGCATGGCGACGTACCATAAACCTTTCTGAAAAATATAATACACAGGATTATGGAGATATCAAGGGCAAATAAGTGCGAAAACTGACCACGATCAGCCAAATAGCTCATTCAATCAAGCTTCTGACAAGAATAATATGCGGAAGAATCTAAAGTAAAACTGAAGATCATGAAAATCAGTTTTGATATTTGAAAGGTAAGGCGTCAGGGAGTCAGTCCTCGCGTGGCGACTGAAAATACAAGCAAAGCCCAAGAAAAATCAATGGTGCAACATGTTCTAAATTCCGAGGAAAGTAGGAGTAAGGTGTAGGAAAATGCAGGCGGTATACAATATGTAGAAGAAGCAAGAGGGAACAATAGCAATGGAAGATGAAGAAAGAACAAAGTGCTCGGATTAAAAAGGGTATAAGGCGGGGAGGGTTTATACATTGAAGAATCAGTGACGGAAAAAAGAAAAATTAAAGGGGGGAATAATGAATTGAACAGTGTACTGAGAACATAATAGGAATTACGAGTGAATCGAAGAAAGTCGAAAGTAATGAGAAATAGCAGAAATGAGAACAGTGGTACATTAAACATCAGGACTGGTGAACACGAAGTAGACAAAGATAAGGACATCTGTTACTTTGGAAGCACAATAACTAATGGTGGACGAAGCAAAAGGGACATAAAAGGCAGACCAGTACAGGAAACTGTTGGCCAAAAGAAGTCCACTGATATCAAATACAGGCTTTAATTTGAGGAAGAAATTTCTGGGAACGTACGTTCGGAGCACAACATTGTATGGTAGTCAGTCGTGGACTGTAGGAGAAACCAGAGCAGAAGAAAATAAAATCGTTTGAGGTGTGTTGCTACAGATGAACGTTGAAAATGAAATGAACTGATAAGATAAAGAGTAAGGAGGTTCCCTGTAGATTCTGTGAAGAAAGGAACTTATGAGAAACACTGATGAGAAAAAGGATAGGGTGATAGGATATATTTTATGACATGAAATAATCTCTATGCTACTAGACGGAACTGTAGAGGGTAAAAGCTATAGGGGACAACAGAGACTGAAATACATTCAGAAATAACAAAGGATGCATGGAGCAAATGCTACTCTTAGATGAAGAA
The DNA here is from genome assembly GCF_021461385.2 of Schistocerca piceifrons. Lineage (NCBI taxonomy): Eukaryota > Metazoa > Arthropoda > Insecta > Orthoptera > Acrididae > Schistocerca > Schistocerca piceifrons. Next base: position 1,017,997,749 of record NC_060139.1, on the reverse strand, counting down.
GTTATTGCGGTAGAGGAATTTGAGGCAGACCGCATTAAACCAATATGGAGTATAATGTCCAACAAAAAATTATAAAAAGAGGAAAATTAAACTGCATATTTTCGCAACACGCACTTACAACCACATAAAATGAAAAGTTAACATATTATACAACATGACTTCTGACAGTGATGAAAGGTCTGTATTTATAAAATACAGTCTTTGCAGCCTAGTACTATTACTGATCATCATAATTAACAATTTCGACTATAAAATGCACACACGACGCATACACGCACTCAAGCACACACACACACACACACACACACACACACACACACACACACACACACACAGGTATAAATATAGATATGTGATGAAAATGAAAATTCAAAAGTTATAATTTAAACAAAGTTGTACTATTTCTCAACACTATTATTTCTAACACTAAACGCACATGGCACTATGACTGCAGTATCACTGTCCTACAAGGTTAAAAAGATAAATGTAAATGTCGTGTGACAGGGCCTCACGTCGGGTAGACAGTTCCTTGGGTTCAAGTCTTTCGATTTGACGCCACTTCGGCGACTTGCGCGTCGATGGGGATGAAATGATGATGATTAGGACAACACAACAGCCAGTCCCTGGGTGGAGAAAATCTCCGACCCTAGCCGGGAACCAAACCCAGGCCCTTAGGACTGACATTCTGCCGCGCTGATCACTCAGCTACCGGGGCGGACATTAAAAACATGACGCATGGATAGTATTTGACACTAGTGATAATTCTAATATGTTAAGAAGCACTTATTTAAAACCCAGTTTCATAGTTGTACCACACCCAGCGAGCATAACGGACTTTCATATCAAAAATTTGCACATTAAGATTGCCTGTATTACCGATTAAAATGCATACAGCACCGTTATTGGCACTACTGAAGTAGATTATATGTTAGGAGACAACTATACTTCGACATTTATACCAAGCATTAACACCTCGCATTAAATTCATAAAAATTCTTAGAAGTCAGTTCTATAGCACATCAAAATACATATTAGCACTACTGTTGATCGAACTTACAGCTTACAGTGCACTTACAGACAAAATGTGCCAAAGTAAACAACGTTATTCCCACATTTAAGTTCGTAAAAAAACTCGTCTCTAAAATCGATATTGATGTCTGACTGACATTACACGTAACCACTACTGAGCTTTAGTATTTTGTACAGCTCCAGCAATTGTAGTATCATATATTGAAATAATAAGCAACCAGTTGTGTATAAGATATTCAATTTCTTGGCCAGTTTCGGTCTCTTAGTGCCCTTCTTCAGAGTATCAGTAACAAACTGTATATCCGACATTGCCATCTATGCTGTACGCACATTATTATTGACACCCGAAAGTAATGCGATAGGCATAACCTTCTGAAGAAGGGCACTAAGTGCCAGAAATCGGCCAAGAAGTTAAATTTTTTATGTACCACTGTTTGTTTATTATTTCATTATACAGTACTGGGGTATTAATTTCATCTTGAAGTTCAAAACATTGTCATCTTCTGCTATCATACCGTGGAAACTACAAGATACTCTCACAAAATGGCATTCTGAAGAGTAATAATACACATCTAAATAAGTGGGTTATTATATTTTCAAAGTAAGACAATCGTTACAGCAAATACCCGTTGAAATATTAGCTTTACGTTGCAGTACAAAATGTTTGCTATCCACTGTTGATAATGCCAAATATTATAGTAAACCTCATGTAAGAGTATTAACTTTATACTGCAGTAAAAACATTAGTCATCTTCTTGTGATAATGGTAACATTTTCAGTCACCCGTGGGAAGACTGCATTTCATTTCGATGACATAGAACACGGCACAGCAGTAATATACATTCGTGTAGTTATGAAATTAGGGATGTTATATTTCGAATTACCCGTTTTGAAAAACACCAAAAATTATACTGACTCCATGCTAGAGCATTAATTTTCAATAGCAGTAATAAAGTTTATTTTTTTGCTAATAATGCTAATGAGAAAAATCTGCGATGGGTGACATAAAGAGACAGCCACTCAGAAATGAAATTGTATTCTAAGACCAGAAGCTGACATGAAACTGCCTGGCATATTAAAACTGTGTGCCCGACCGAGACTCGAACTCGGGACCTTTGCCTTTCGCGGGCAAGTGCTCTACCGTCTGAGCTACCGAAACACGGCTCACGCCCAGTACTCACAGCTTTACTTCTGCCAGTATCTCGTCTCCTACCTTCCAAACATTACAGAAGCTCTCCTGCGAACCTTGCTGAACTAGCACTCCTGAAAGAAAGGATACTGCGGAGACATGGCTTAGCCACAGCCTGGGGGATGTTTCCAGAACGAGATTTTCACTCTGCAGCGGAGTGTACGCTGATATGAAACTTCCTGGCAGATTAAAACTGGGTGTCCGACCGAGACTCGAACTCGGGACCTTTGCCTTTCGCGGGCAAGTGCTCTACCATCCAAACTACCGAAGCACGACTCACGCCCGGTACTCACAGCTTTACTTCTGTCAGTATCTCGTCTCCTACATTCCAAACTTTACAGAAGCTCTCCTGCGAACCTTGCTGAACTAGCACTCCTGAAAGAAAGGATACTGCGGAGACATGGCTTAGCCACAGCCTGGGGGATGTTTCCAGAATGATGGTAGAGCACTTGCCCGCGAAAGGCAAAGGTCCCGAGTTCGAGTCTCGGTCGGGCACACAGTTTTAATCTGCCAGGAATTTTCATATCAGCGCACACTCCGTTACAGAGTGAAAATCTCATTCTGGAAACATCCCCCAGGCTGTGGCTAAGCCATGTCTCCGCAGTATCCTTTCTTTCAGGAGTGCTAGTTCAGCAAGTTTTGCAGGAGAGCTTCTGTAAAGTTTGGAAGGTAGGAGACGAGATACTGACAGAAGTAAAGCTGTGAGTACCGGGCGTGAGTCGTGCTTCGGTAGCTCACATGGTAGAGCACTTGCCCGCGAAGGCAAAGGTCCCGAGTTCGAGTCTCGGTCGGGCACACAGTTTTAATCTGGCAGGAAGTTTCATATCAGCGCACACTCCGCTGCAGAGTGAAAATCTCATTCCAGAAGCTGACAGTGGTTGTCAGCTCCTGGATATTGAAACAATAGTTTGACAGCCGCAGCAGGAAGTCTAATAATGATGTTGACTAAGGAGGTTGACATTGTTTCTGGCAAGTTATGACTTGTTTCAAAACGTAAAACGGTTAGTCATGAAGTTGAGGCTTATTAATAGTATTAATATTTCAGGAGTAGCCTACAGCATGTATGTGCTGTCGGTGTCAGCTACTGATGGGGAGGGGGGTGCCAAGTACTGTAGAGGAATAGGAGGTGAGCCTCAGTTACTAGGAAATGTCACGTAATTGAGGTGTCAGTTACTTGGGCTTTCAGCTTCTGGTGATATAATACAATTTTGTAATCGAGTAGTTGAGAAATACTTCAGTTGATCAATGAAATCAGGAAGTAAAGAAATGTTCCCAGAAACTGAGGAATACAGAAATAAAAGTCGCTGAGGAAAGAAATAAATACGAGCTGCAGGGAATCTAAGACGAAATGGCTGCACGAAAAGTGTGAAGAGATCTAAAAAGAAATCATTGTTGGAAGGACACTCAGCGTACAGGAAAGCCAGAACAACATTCGGTGACATCGAAAGCAAGGATGGTAACATTAAGAGTGCAATGGGAATTCCACTGTTAAATGCAGAGGAGAGAGCGGATAGGTAGGAAGAATGCCTGTATGAGAAGGAAGATTATTCTGATGTTACAGACGAACAAACAGGAGTCGATTTAGAAGGGACAGGGGATCCAGTATTAGAACCAGAATTTAAAAGAGCTTTGGTGGACATAAGACTAAATACGGCGAAGGGCTAGATAACAATCCATCAGAATTCCTAAAATCATTTGAGGAAGTGGGAACAAAACGACTATTCACGTTGATGTATAGAATGTATGAGTTTGGCCACATACCATGAGGCTTTTGGGAAATATCATCCACAAATTCCGAAGACTGCAATAGCTGACAAGTGCGAAAATTATCGCACAATCTGCTTAACAGCTCATGCAATCAAGTTGCTGACAAGAATAATACACAGAAGAATGGAAAAGAAAGTAGTATGTGATAGATGACGATCAGTTTGGCTTTAGAAAAGGTAAAGGCCACTGAGAGGCAATTCTGACGTGATTCATAATGGAAGCAAGACTAAAGAAAAAGAGTGGCATAGTCATAGGATTTGTCGACCTGGAAAAAGCGTTCGACAACGTAAAATGGTGCATGATATTCAAAATTCATACAAAAATTGCTCGGGTTAAAAAGGATGTAAGACAGGGATGTAGGCTTTCTCCCCTACTGTTCAATCAGTATACAGAAGAAGCAGTGATGGAAATAAATGAAAGGTTCAGCAGTGGATTTAAAATGCAAGGTGAAAGGATATTAATAATAGGATTCACTGTCCTGAGAGAAAGTGTAGAAGAATTACATGAAATGCTGAATGGAATGAACACTCTAATGAGTACAGAATAGGGAGTGTGAGTAAAGCGAAGAAAGATGAAAGTAATGAGAAGTAGCAGAAACGAGAACTGCGAGAAATTTATCAGGATAGATGGTCACGAGTAGATGAAGTTAAGGAATTCTACTTCCTAGGTAGCAAAGTAACTAACGACAGATGGAGCAAGGAGGATATCAAAAGCACATCAGAACTGGAAAAAAGGACATTTCTGGCCAAGACAAGTCTAACATGAGCTTAATGTGAGCAAAACATTTCTGGGAATGTATGTCTCGAGCACAGCATTGTACAGTATTGTAACATTGGTTGTGGGAAAACCAGTACATAAGAGAATCTAAGCATTTGGGATTTGGTGCTGTAGACAAATGTTGAAAATTAGGTGGACTGATAAGGTATGTAATGTGGAGGTTCTGTGCAGAACCGTAGAGGAAAGACATATGTGGAAAACACTTACAAAGATGAGGAGCAGAATGCTAGGACAGATACTAAGACATCAGGGAATGACTTACATGGTACTAGAGGGAGCTACAGAGGTTAAAAATTGTAGAGGAAGGAATTGGAATTCACCCTGCAAATAATTGAGGATGTAGGTTGCAAGTGCTAGTGTGGCATGAAGAGGTGGGCACAAGAGAGGAATTCATGGTGGGTCGCATCAAACCAGTCAGAAGACTGATGACCCAAAAGAGAGATAAAAGTTGAGATTACCATTAACTGACACCCCCAGTAGCTGATTCCCCTGTCTCCCACAGTAGCTGACGCACACAGCACATTCACTCTCTCAATTTCTGGTTATAAAATTTCAGTTTTACATGTTCGAATGTGCTCCAGTTGGCCAGAATATGTATAAGCTTACGTATTAGATAGACGTCCTGACATTTGCACATGCACACTGATACAAACGATAAGGGTGTGTTATTTCACCAAGTCGACATAAAATCACATGTGAGCTATTGACAGTTACCATGTCAACAGAGCATCATTGTCCACACAATGCTATCTGAGGGGTAACGGTAGACATCTTATTGTACATGGAACGCAATGTCAATCATCATGTTAGCTAACCATCACTGCCCTAGCCTTTAATGTCTGCAAGAGATGGTGGTCATCATACTGTACATATGTGGCAACGATATTCAACATGTCAAATAACCACCATTGCACCACACCACAGTATGTAAAATGGTTACACTTGAAAATAGTTAAACTGTATGATGATTGCACTGGAAAACAATTGCACTGGGAAATGCGGTAGCATGCAATAACTTGTTACAGTTTTGCAATAACATGTAGGGCAACTTGGTATAGTTTCTCTCTAACATGATACCACATATTACAATTTTGCAGTAACATGGCGAATAACTCCATTAGCTGGTACACTCCAGTAGTTTACTGACACTGTACTTGACACAATCAACAGACTGTCAGTTGCTAGTGTTACAATACAGGTTATTTTAAAACTGTGGCAACTAGAGCTAATTACTCATAGTTATACATACCTGCTTCACCATTGATATTTTTTTCTTCAATACATTTGTCAGAACTTTTCAAATGAAACTACATGACATGTCCAATGGTCTGCTGTGACTGTACCTGTTCAGATCACTTAATTGTAAGCAACCTGGACAAATACAACTACAGCGGACCATTGAACATTTCATGTAGTTTCATTTCATAGTTTTAACACCTGTATTTTCGAAAACTGTTCACTATAAGAAGTGTCAAGCAACCACGTGTTACATAAACGTTTTAAGACCCAGTAGTTCACACCTGTTATAGAGTTACGGCACATACTGTCAAGTTGTTGCACACACTTTGTTAGCTTCCGGTGTTAGAAAGCTATCTACTTTTCTGCATCAACTGTCACTGCCTTTCCTGCTCAGCATTGTCATCAGAAGATGACAAACTGTTGTACTGCAACGTACAGTTAAAACCTAGCAAGAAGTCTCTACAGTGAGTTGGAAAATGGGTAGTTGGAAAGGACAGAAAACTTTACTTACCTATTCATATTGTATTACTACTGTTCAGTATACTATTTCATTGAAGTTCTATGCAGTTTCCGCAGTGTGACAGTAGAAGACGATCGCAAACTGCAGGGTGAAGTAAATACTCTAGCATACTGATAATGTTTTACTGACTTTGGTACAGGTGTTGTGGAGCAGTTCTTTGATGAATCTTGACGTGGCAGTAACACTGCTAACTTTGGTAATACTTGCTGACAGGTTTAGGCTGTAAGCTAGATAAGCAGCAACTTTCCAGAACAAGAGTTTATGTGTTTTCATGAATTCAATGCGTGGTTGCAACATGTGGTATAAAGATCGCACTGTGCTTATTCAACAATCTGTAATTTACTTCAGCAGTTTCAGTAAGTCAGCTGCTAATATTTTAATAAATAAAACAGACGATTTAGATGTGGAAATATTTAATTTGAATCTCCATTGTGCTTGTAGAGTGTGGCAAATCTATCGAACTTGGTCATAGACAAGTACTACGTAACCCGTCAGGTTAATCAGTGTGTCAGTGCGCAATCCATGTGCATTATTTATAACTCTTGCACAATTAGCGAGTTCTGACAGCAGTGCCTCAGGCATTATGTGCTCGTGATCTTATGTAGTTTGAGAAATACGAAATTTGATGATTAAGTTTGAGTTTCATTTGTGATCAGAGATCTGTATTACGCTTGCACATCACTGTAAGCAAGAAGTGCATTTGTGTCTTTGTGCTCATTCTTGTTACTTTTTGTGGTAGATTATTTATTTTGCCGGCAGAGGTTGTATTTTCTAGATATAGACCTTTCAGCTACACCTGGTTCCATCAGTAACTTTGAGCGTTTTTAATGTGTGTCCATTTCCACCATTCTCTGTGGTCATCTCATGTAATACATAAACTTTTCGTATTGAGTAGCTGGCACATCTGCTATAATTGGTAAATACTGCAGCATATCTCAGTGGATATGTTTTGAGAGTTCTGCATCAGCGGCTCCTGATCACATCTATCCATCAAAAATCAATGCATCCACCCTATAAGACCAGCACCACTTAACTAAAGGAACAAGGGCACAAAAAAACTAAAACCTAAATCAAAAACAAATATGCACAATGAACCACGACCAATAACAAATGTACATTAGCAGCTACTAATGATCGCATGAAGAAGTGTACGATAATGAAATGAATATAACTACCACAAACAAGTAATTATATTACATGTTGACAAAGAACAATTAGGACCTGCCAAAACAGTGGGTTAGAAAAAAATTAAATTTTGAGTTGAAAATACGAAAATTTTGAAAATTTGAAAAAAACCATATGGTATACCCTTAGACCCTCAAAAATGGCCGAAAATGATCAATTTATTTTTGGTGAAGACGAAAATTGAAAGACCAAAAATAAGTTTTCTTATATAATAAATACAATGTCAAATAATATAAGTGAAGAAAATAGTAATGGTATGAATGAGGGAATGAATGAGATTGTGAATACAACAGCATTTGAAAGCATGTCTGTAAATAGACTACAACAATTATCTAAAGCCAACAACATCCACAGTTACAGTTCTCAAGACAAGGAAAAATTAATTTCAAGACTAATTGACTACTATAACAGACCACATGACTCTATAAATCTATATAATATGACCCTTATACAAGTCAAATCATTCTGCAAATCCAACAACATCCAAGGCTTCTCCAAATTTAACAGAAACAATCTTATTCAACATATGATTACATCTGATATTAAACCATATCTACTTACTCAACTACCATTTTATCACGAGGGAGACGAAAATATATTAACCAACCCTTCAACAAGAGACAGATTAAAAGTGGACAGGGTAAACACATCTTTTGCAAGCAGATTTCGCAAACATAATTCACTGAAGGTTAATGTTCAAATTTTATGTGACTGTATTAAAGGACAAGAAATACAAGAGTTTAACTTCGAAACAGAGAATGAAATCATAATGCTTTCCACACATTTAAATTGCTACATGAGTCGTGCAAAAGACAAAATATTGAGAGAGATGAGAGAATTTTTAGGTAGAGGCTCTCGTTGGTCACTTCACAGAATTAAACAATTCGAACTTTGACTTCAGAAGTACATTCCTCTTAGAGGTAATGGTTATTTTGATTTACCATGTGCAATAAAAAGCTAGAAAGCAATACTCAACATCAAAAATGAGCATGACAAGTGCTTCTTATATTGTTTAAAAGCTTACTTGCATCCAGTTCCATCCAATGAAAAGCCTGATGAAGTATATAAATACATTAATATTTAAGACGAATTATTAGATGAAGCATTCATAGAACATTAAATTCCCTGTAGAACTCAAAGACATCCCAAAAACTGAACAACGCACAGGTTTACACATAAACGAGTTCAGCTATGATGGTAAATTCAACATTTATCCTCTATATCCTAACAAAGGAGGGTTACCAGCTGAAAAAGAAGTTGTTCTCCTATTAGCAACCAATGACAAGAAAGAAAGGCACTATTGTCTGTTTTGAAACATGTCACGACTTATATCAACACAATTAAGCAAACACAATGGTAAAAAATACATATGTAGAGGTTGTTTATTACATTTCAACACAGAACAACAATTCAAAGATCACCAACAAGACTGCAGCATAAATGAACGAGTTCAGATAATAATGCAAGAACAAGGAAAATCAGTATCATTTGAAAAAATACAACACACACAATAAATTCCATATGTTATTTATGCTGACTTCGAATGTTTAAACTGTAAACTCGATACTTGTCAACCTGATCCAAATAATAAGTACACAAACAAATGTCAGAAGCATGAATCATGTGGCTACTCATACTGAATTGTCATATATGGAGCTGTTCAAACATTCAGATGCTATAGAGGTGCTAATGCAAATAAACGAATTATTGAATGTCTAATGAAAGAAGCTCAAACGATTTCGAATGTATGTGATAATGATGTCCCAATTCATTATAAAGAAGTGGACATGGAAAGGTTTAACGAAGCTAAAACATGTTTGTATTGTAAAGGACATTTCACCAATAATAATTATAAAGTCGCTCATCACGATCACATTACAGGTTTCTTTATTGCTCCTGCTTGTAACAATTGTAACCTCAAAATGAAACTTCCAACGTTTGTACCTGTCTTTTTGCGTAGCCTTTCTGGATACGATTCTCACTTATTTGTTAAGGAATTAGGTTGCACAAAAGATGACATTGAACTAATCCCAAACAATGAAGAAAAGTACATATCATTCTCAAAACAGGTTGGTAAAATCATATTGAGATTCGTTGATTCATTTCGGTTCATGCCATCATTGTTAGCTCCTTTAACTGACAACTTAACAACTGATCAGATAAAACACATGAAAGAATACTTTGAAGATAAAGAACTAGAACTAGTAGCTCGAAAAGGTGTTTACCCATACGATTACATGGACTCACCAAACAAGTTCAAAGATACAGAACTACCACCAAAGGAAAACTTTTTCAAAACCATCTTGAACAAACTAACATTTCAGGTGAAGATTACAATCATGCAACGAACGTTTGGAATCATTTCAAGCTAGACAACATGGGTGAATATCACGATTTGTATCAAAAAACTGATGTGTTATTACTCGCAGATGTCGTTGAAAACTTTAGAATCACATGTATGAAAGCTTATGATCTCGATCCTGCATGGTACTGTAGAAGTCCTGGTTTCGCTTGGGATGGGATGCTGAAGATGACAGACATTCATCTTGACTTACTAACAGATTATGATTGAAAAAGGTACAAGAGGTGGGATTTCACAACGCCGCAAAAGATACTCGAAAGCAAACAGCAAGTACATGAATGATTATAATGATCAAGAACCAAACACTTATCTTGATGCTAACAATCTGTATGGTTGGGTTATGAGTCAGTACTTATCTTTTTGAGACTTTAAATGGTTAAGTAAAAAGTAAATAAAAGAACACAATATTAAAAACATACCTAAAGAAAGCAAAATGGGTTCCATTCTTGAAGTTGATTTAGAACATCCTCAAGCCTTACATGACAGTCACAAAGATTTTCCATTAGCTTCTGAAAACAAGTGTCCATCAGACTCACAACATGAAAAACCATTAACAACGCTCAATAACAAAGGAAAGTATGTTATTCATTACAGAAACCTACAACAATGCTTAAAACTTGGTTTGAAACTGACGAAGATCCACAGAGCAGTTCAGTTTAAACAATCTGATTGGCTAAAGAAGTATATTGATCTTAATACACAAATGAGAAACAAAGCTAATAACGATTTTGAAAAGGACGTTTACAAACTCTTAAACGATAGTATATTTGGAAAAATCCATGGGAAACATTCGTAATAGAGTTGACATAAGACTAGTGTCAGATCCAAAGATGGGTGATAAACTCGTATCAAAACCAAACTTTAAAGATAGAACCGTATATACCGAACAACTAGCAAGTATACACATGAAAAAAAACCAAAATCACATTCAACAAACTAATTTACGTTCGTACGAGCATTCTTGAATTATCTAAAGAGCTAATGTACGACTTTCATTACAACATCATAAAACCCAAGTACAAGGCTAACGTTTCTATTTGCTATATGGACACTGATTCACTAACATATGAGATCAAGATTAATGACTTCTACAAAGATATGAAAGAAATAATTAACCACTTTGAGACAAGTGATTATTCAAATGACAATCCATATAACATCCCACAAATCAAATTCTAGGAAAAATGAAAGACGAACTTGCAGGTAAAGTAATGACTGACTTTGTAGGTTTCAGATCAGAAATGTATGCTTTAAAATATGACAACAAGGAAACCAAGAAAGCAAAAGGTATCAAGAAATGTGTTAAGAACGAGTTGAAATTCGAAAAAGAGTGCTTGAACAATAAAACAGGTATTTACAAAAGTATGAAACTCATTCGAAGTCATAAACACGAACTCAACACAATAGAAGTAAACAAATTAGGACTTAGTAACAAGGATGACCAACGATATATACTACCTGATGGAATAAATACACTACCCTAGGGCCATTACAGAATCAAATAGACTCAAAAACAAAAACTGGAATTATTTACATTAACTAGTGTTTCTGTAAAATAAATGGGTTGGTGTTGTATGATCGATTCATGTATTGATAAAATTTTTGTATTGTTGATGTATATGTTATCACTAGCATTCATTATAACTATGTTTCATATCATCAACGAAATCCATCATAAAGAAATATCACTAGTAAATGAAACTAGCATATTGTTAACAAAATTAAATGACTTGAAATCACAAGCTGGTTCTTAAGAGTGTGTGTGTGTGTGTGTGTGTGTGTGTGTGTGTGTATTTTAGTATTAATGCTTTTATAGGCAGTGCTTATAAAAAGCCATGTGGTACCCCCTTGGATCCTCAAAAATGGCCGAAAATGATTAATTTATTTTTGGTGAAGATAAAAATTGAAAGACTAAAAATAAGTTATCTTATACAATAAACAATATATGATGGAAAATAAAATTAAACAGTACTGTAAAGATAATGGTATTTGTGGTTACTGTAAGGTAAAGAAAGTAGACCTAATAAGCTTAATTAACTCATATGAAACAAGATCAATGATAACCTAGCAAAATGAAGAGTTTGTAACAGAAAACAAAACGATAAACCAACTGAAACAATATTGTAGGGAGAAAGGTATTAGTGGCTATTCAAAGCTAAGGAAAGTTAATCTTATAACCTTGACTAACTGTTATCAACAAAAGAACAATCATGATGAAACAACAACCAACCAAGACGAAACAACAACAGGGATCAACCAAGAAGAAACAACCAATAAAGACGAAACAATGGAGGACAACCAAGAAGAAACGAGTTCAATTAAAGTCAACCTCATCAAAGAACTGATCTGTCAACTGAACTCTGAACATGTTGTAAACTACTTTCAAAACTCTATGCTTAGAGATACAGTAATCGATGTCAGCAACAACCTATCAAGAAGAAAATGGACACGGGTATCAAAATTAAACAACCCCTCTGAAGATTTTATTTATTTGTTTAGGAAACAATTATGTTGGAATCACATTACATCTAGTTATGCACTATTGCTTTCATTTATCAAACGTTTCAAGAAATACATCGACTGGATCTCCTTATGACGCATACAAACTTTAACCAATCATGAAGATATTGTTGACAAGTATTCTGATAAACTACATTGGGACATAATGTGTCGAAGAAGAGAAATTTTTGTAGACAATATCGTCATCTCAACCATGATTTCGTTTTAAAACATAAAGAACGTGTAAGACAATATATTAGCTGGTCAACATACATGTGGGAACATGCAGGAAAGATGTCTGAAAACTTCCTAAAAGAATTTAAAGAAAATATTGATTGGAAAGCCTACAGTGATGCATACAATTGGAAAAAGCATTCAACAAGAAGTGCTATTGAATTCTGTCGAAAGTTCAGGGGCTACTTATATTGGAACACTCTCTCTTCTAAAAAGGATTTACTAACAGAAGCTTTTGTAAATGAATTTGAACATCTTATTAACTGGACAAAAGCATCACCCTTTTTGAATGAATCATTAGTAAGAAAATATCAAGATAGCGTCCATTGGCGAGATGTACTTTTACATGACAAGAGTGAAAGTTTTATTTTTGAATTTGAAAACAGTGACTTCAACTTAGATGATCTTCTATGGAGCTGCAAGGATAGAAAGTTCTCTGAGAAATTCCTAATGAAGATTGGAAACGAAATCGTTATGTTTCTATTCTTAAGATGTAACAAATATGTCAGCCCATCCCTCAAGAACAAACTGTTTTTACTATCAACTGCTTTAAATATGGCAAAGAACACAGAAGAATGTCTGTATGTAAAGAAACAAAACGTCAAGCCTGTAAAACTACATGTAACCATGTGTTTTGTACTGAGTTAAGAAACTGGTTAAGAAGCAATAACACGTGTCCTTTGTGTAGAACTATTGCAAGATGATCCAACAATAACAATGACACAACTACTGATGATGAATTTGATTTTGATAATCCTACTATTTCTGATGATGAATATGATACTCATGAAGAAGAACCTGTTTCACCTTGACCATCAAAAAATAAAATTTTTATATAATAGATAGGATCATGGAATCCATTATCATTAAACTCAATGAAATAGGTAAACCAAATATCCCATTCAAGAGCCTAAATGAACTTCCACTAAACGAAACACTATTAATCAAAAAGACTGAACTACTCAAAACTTAAGTTGGTACTAAGGTTGTTGTTTATATAGACGACTACAAGGTAATTTTACCTGATCGTTACACTGAAACATTTGATAAAATAACCAGAAAAGTAATTAACGATGGTAAAGAACAATTGTATCTTGTCTATGGAGGTAAAATCAATTTGAGTGACAGTCGAAGTTTTCACAAGATTGAGTTTACAGGCAAACAATCAGAACCAGAAATCAGTAGTAGTGAAGATGAGTAACTGTTTTTAGTTTTAAGTTTGTTCTTTTATGGCATTTTTAACCATAAAAGCTGTTAACAATCTTTATTATCTATTTGCCTCTTTGGTATCTGATTTTCACATTTAAGCTTTTCTATTGTTGTATCCGTTTTAACTTTGGTTATAATTGTGTTCTTCTGTTTAAGTTGTGCTTTAAGTTTTCTCTTTCATTGATTAACCTCTTAATGTCAAACCCATACCTTCTGTTCAACTCTTCATAGTACTGGATTGTTATTTTGTATTGTCTTTCGTTTAGGACGACTAGCTCTTTGAACTTTTGGTATTCTATCTTTACATCCAGCAAACCGAAGTTGCTTGATATTGAGCATTCTGCGTTACTAAGTTGATCAGGGTGTATCATTGAAAAACACTTGAGAGATAAGAAAACACGATCAATATTTGAAAAAGTTGCTTCATGATCCTTGGTGCATTCTTCTAGATTCTTCATTCTTCCATACTTATACACAATACATTCATCGTCAAAGTCTTCATCAATTTTAAGTGAGTTTCGTAGATCAAATACAGTACCTAACGAAAACAGATACACACAAGAGATATGATTAGATGATGCTTTCAAAACTTGTAATGTTCTTTGGTATGGCTTCCTTCGATTTTTCATTGTTTTGTTAGAGGTTTGATGTTAACTTCTAATTTGTGGTAATACTTCATTTGTTACCCATCTTTTAAATTCTTTAGCTTTTTGTTGTTTAGATGAAAACATCAAAGAGTATAAACCCGATTCCTTAATAAATACAATATTTTTTTCATTTCGTTTTAAACCTGTCGTTTTAACAAGTTTGAATGGTTCTTGTGTTTTCTTATCTTCTATGTCTACATGTTTCCTAATTGCTTGATCTTTGTCGGTGTATTCAAGTTTATTAGCCACATCTTTACCTTTCAACCATATCTTAACATCGTTATCCTCAACAACAGTAAAGAAATACACGTTTTTCGATTTGTAAGAGAAGAAATTACTTTGTAAGTCAATGAAACTATGCATTTTTTATGTAATGGACTAAAAAATTGTTTGTGCTTTTATGGTATTAACCATCAAAGCTGTTTAAACAACACCATTTGCTTTATTAATCCAAGAGATATGAGAACCATCGAAACCTAACCACTTAACAAAAACTTTGTCGCCTTTGTTTCTCAACACCTTCTCAACGGAATACACATCTGGATATTTTGTCTTAAGCAGTTCAGGTTCATAAAATAAGCCTTCTACACATTCTCCACTTAAATCCATTATCCTGTAAGTTGGTGGGTTTGATGGTATGGTTTTGTAAATCTCAAAACTTATGTTGACCAGTTAGGAGTGTAACATTTTTGAACAAATCTTTAGACTTACTTATATAATAAACACCTTGTCACCGACTTTAAACCTCAAGTTAACTGTTTGGTACTCATGCATATACACTCGTCCAACAGCATTTGTTCATTTTTCTTATTTACGTCCTTAGGTTTCATACCAATTGTTGAATGAACTGTGTTATTTTATTCACTTACTAGTTTTGGTAATAAATCAACCCATTTGTATGTACCTTGCATAGAGAACAGTTTGAACATTTTTTCTTTTTATGTTCTGTTAAAACTCTCAACTACTGCAGCCTTAACGCCACTGTGTGTTGAATACTGAATAATGTTGTTTAACTTCATCAGTTGTTTGAAATCCTTGTTATAGAATTCTCTTATTTCATCATATGTAAGTGTTTTGGTACTCGTTCTTTAATAACAGTTTCAAAAGCATTCACTATGTTTGAACAAGATTTATCCTTTACAGGTACAGCCCAAGCAAACTTACTGAATACATCAATTATGGTTAATAAGTATTTAAAGTCATTGTTGATTTTCAAAATTCGCTTAAATTTACCACTGCCGATTTCAGCTAAATCTGCTTGCCACAGATCTTCGATTCCTTTTGTAATAATGTTTCTACGTTTAAAGTTGCGTCTTGTTGGTTTATGCAATTCTTTAACAATTTCTTCTTTAGTGTTAATTCCTTTACTAAACTGACATTTTGTTGAACCACAGTCATTACAAGTGCTTTTCTGAATAAGTCTGCCATTGGTTGTTAACTCCTTTCTTAGAGAACCTTTCACAAAATTAATTTGTTTCTTACACTTTACACAATACATTTTATTAAATAAAAAATCTATATAATAGATGAGTAGGCTAACATTACTCTTAAATGACATGTTAAGAAAGGATAACTACATTCTTGAAAAACGATTGAGCTACCCTATTAGACATATTGATGCTTCAGTTTCATTTGTCAGTTTCTATTCGACTTACTTAACCCCAAATGTTACTAAAGAAAACAACATTTACATTGTGATGACGACAAACACATTGAAATTGAAACTGGACAAATCAAGAAATAAGAAGATCTGGAGAAACACATTCAGTCAAAGGGACCATTTAACTCAACAAACATTAAGATAAAAACCAACATGATTAAGAATAGAGTGACAGTAACATCTGATTTTAAATTACGATCTGTTCAACCTAACTCAATTGGAAAGATTTTAGGTTTTGCAGGCGTTATAAAGCTGAAAACAAAAACCATCAGAAAATGAGTACCAAAGATATTAACTTTCAACACAATTAATGTTCACTGTTATTTGGCAGATGGTATGGTATGTAAGTACGATGGGTATAGACATTCAACATCTAACATAATTTCAACTTTCAACATTTCAAACGTTCCATTGGGTTGCTTAATATCGTTTGAGCCAAAGCATCTTTTATACTCTCCTCTCAACCATAGAATGGAAAGAATGGGTGTTTGGTTCACTGATGAAAATAACCAACCTATTGATTTTGATGGAGCAAATGTCACTGTTGTTTTGAATGTTCGGTTTTAATATAAAAGGATAGAGAAGAGGGAGAACGAAACAGTGATTGTAAATATTGTGTCTTTTCTTTTATACACTTGATATGTGAGTTTCTGCATGAGCTTGTAATAAGATGTGACTGATGAAAATTCTTCTATGGATGGTTTGCCATGAAAATTCATGTATAATAAATGACTAGAAGAAAGAAAGTTGATTGGAATATTAATGTTCAGTTGCCTGAAAAACATAAAACAAAACAAAACGTAATGGTGAACTGTTACCAGAATCTATTCATTGTTTAATTGTTGGTCCCTCGAATTGTGGTAAATCCACTTTAATGATTGACAATTTTATTCTTTCTCCTGGGTGGTTGGATTGGAAGAACAAATATTTATACACATTCTCAAGAAGTTTAAATCAACCAAATTACTCTTACTTACAAGATTATTACAATTCAATCGAAAAAGAAATAGGAGAACCAATTGCAACGTTTTCGAGAGAGAACATTCTTCCTCTTGATGACTGTAAAAATAAATCTGTAGTAGTTTTCGATGATTATATGTTAGTGAATCAAAATAATGTTCACGATTTCCTTACACATGGAAGGCATAAGAATATTCTTTGTGTATTCCGTCAAGACAACACGAATTTAAAACACATTTATGATGACTTTGTTTGTGGCGATTTTACTTTTGATGAATTGAGAAGTATGTGTAGCAAGTGTTGGGATGAAGCTTATGGTTTTATAACAACTGATATGATGAGAAATGAAAGGATGGGAAATATTGTAACAAAACAAAAGACTTTCGTTTCACATAGATGGGTTTATATTGCGTTTGTGTTACGTTTGTGTTATGTTTACGTTACTTTTACGTTTCTTCACATTATGTTTCCATTGTGTTTATGTTTTTTATTATTTTGTATACAATGAATGGCGAGTGAAATAAAGAATCTAAATGATGTGAATAAAGCATGAGAAGCCCTTAGAATGAGAGAATATTTAATGGACATATTTAGAGGTTTTGCAAACAAAAGAGTTGCTGAATATGGCAAATACAATAAACAAGAACAACCGTTGATTGACTCAATTGTCAACCTTGGCGAACGACTCGAAAGCAAACTAGGCAAAGCTCTTGAAAATAAAAGTAAAGATCTTAATCCATTTCGATTTAATACAAGTGAAGATTTGGGAGTCAACAGAACATTAAATGAATCGGAAATAGGTGGTGTGCTTCGTAATTATTATGAAGAAACTAAGAAAAGAGAAATGAAATACACAGTAAGTCAAATGGCTTATGATTATCAACAAGATGACGAATCACAAGGACTAGCAACTCCAAAACGAAAACCAGCTTTTATTGGACCACGTTTATTGAGATATCTGAACAACTGCAATTATAAAACATGTGCTTTAAAATCAATACGTGCTGAAAAATGTATTGGTGACGAACCTGTAAAATTTAATACATTAACCATTGGTGGAGGACACTATGATCAGCTAAGCATACAAGGAAAAGACTATGAAGCCACTGATCGATTAATGAATCTTCTTAATCAAAAGGATATTACTCTGGTGATCTTGACGATAAATTTGATGAAGCTGATTTACAAAATTACGCAGATATCTTACTTGAATCAAACGCAATTTTTTACAATGGGAAACCAAGATCGAGTAGAGGAGCAAAATACAAATCAATAATTAAACGCACCCTAGGAAAGCTCTGTAGAAACGTTAGCAGCAAAATAAGAAGAATCAAGTTTCGAAACTAGTACACCAAACAAAAAAAAAAAAAACACTGACATCAAAAAGTGGTGAAGGTTTTGTAAAAGAATATAATGAGTTACCAATCGAATACTTTTGGATGAACGATGTCAGAGAGTTAATTGATCATCTGGCTGTTATCGATGTTGAAGAGAAAGCAGGGAACAATAATTTTCGGAATGAGAAAGTTTCTATAATGAAAATGTTAGCATCGAAGTTTAATGATTTTGTGATTAATAATCTTAAAGGTACATTGTACATAATAAAATTCATATACATGTTACCACCATCATTCAGGGAAAATAAGAAATATGGTAAAGGAATAGTTAATTGGGCTTTAAATAATCATAAAATGCCTGACCTTCACAATCCTGGTTATAACTATTGTGGACTGTTTACAAAGCTCGAAGAACGAATAGAATGAGGAGATAAAGAAATTAATAAATTCGATGAAGCTTGTAAAGAACATGATACACATTATCATGAGAACAAAGAATTAAGTAAAAGACATGAAGCAGATAGAGTTCTACAAGATAAAGCATTGGCTAACGTTTTTAGCAAAGATTCTGACTGGAAGGAAAAATTAGCATCGCCTGGTGTTGCTGGTGTTATGTACACAAAAAGGAAAATGGATTGGGGATTGTAAATAGTTAGTTGTTAAATTTAGTTAACGCTTTTATGAATAATGGTTCATAAAAGTTAGTTTTCTTTAAATAAATGTCTGTTAAATATGCTACATTTAAGTTTAGTGAGCAGGAGTTAAGTGGGTTGAATATTGATCACATTTTAATCAAGAAACAAATAAGAGATAACTAGAAGTGTTTACCAAAGGGTCAGGGTATGACTTTAACTTTAACTGTTGTACAAATGAAAAAATTAGTGAAAGAAAAGAAACATGTTGGCGGTTTTATTTTTAAGGTTCCTGTGATTCTTGCTGCTATTCGTGCTGTAGGAAGTCTTGCTGGAGGAGCTGCTGCAATTGCCAAAACAGTTTCAGATGTTCACGAAAACAAAGACGAACTCGAAAAAATGAAAAGACACAACTTGGCTATGGAGAAAAAAAAGGGACAGGGGTTAAGAAGTCAAAATACTTGAAAGAAAATAACTAAATCCGTTGCCAAATTTTGATATTGTAGAAACTGCTAAGAAAATGAAGACAAAGAATTTTAGAGGTGTGTTCAAGTCTGATGAACTTCTTAATAGTGCGCTAACAAAGGAGTGTACTGTTGTTAATTTGGACGAATCGCCAAATGAAGGAACACACTAGGTATGTTATTGGAAAGAAGGAAACGTTTCATATATATTTGATTCTTGTTGCCGAAGATCTTCAAAAGAGATAGTTACATATTTGAAGAATACAAGAATATATTAGAATGACAAAAGGATTCAAGGTTTTAATACTTTTATTTGCGGTCATTTGTGTTTATTCATTTTCAAGGAGCTTTCTGATGATAAGAGTTTTGAAGAAGTGTTAAATATGTTGATTTGAATAGGATCTTTTATGGTAATACACCATAAAAATTTACTAAATAAATGAACATAAGTGTTTTTGGAAATATGTCTCAAGAAGGATGTTGTAAGAAAATGGATTTATCAAATGTAGATTCTTTAGTTCATAGGTTGAAGAAAAATGTAGGAAAACTATCAAGTGATTTAACTAAAAAGAGCGATATAATTTCGAAAATGAGTAGGACATTGATCACGTATTTTCAACCCACAAAAATTAATGAAAAAGCATGCAGATTAACTAACTTAAGTGATGGTACTGATCCATATGATGCTGTTACTAAAAGCCAAATGGAAACTGTAATGAATGCACACAAAAAAGACATAGAAAGTTTGATAGCATATTACCTAGAGTTGGATCAGCAGGAAATTATAACTTTGGTAAATTGTAAAGGAAAGTACGAGCACGTGGATTAAGTGATGATGTGGTTACTAAGATGCAACTATATGGAGAAATAAATAAATTGAAAGAGATGATAGAGAAGAAACCACCATCGACAAAGCTTCCTGAACCAATGGCTTTAAAAGATCCAATTCCTTTAGAATACTTTGAAAAGAGCATAAAAAATATTCTTGCACTTACTGGTACTTTAAAAGACGATGGAAAATTTGAAATCTTTGGGTTACCGTTTCTTGAAATAATGTATAACGGTGGGATTACAAGCATATCGGTAAATATTCCTAGAAACGAGTTGTACATTTATGTAGAAAGACCTCCTGAGACATTGAAAAGACATATTTATCATTTATTGGCTTCTAAACTTTATGTCCAGGAAAAATATCAGTTGTATATTGCTGTGAAGGAAGCTAGGGACTATAAAGTGGGATTCAAGTTAATTGCTCATGCTACTGTTATTGTTAATTCTGAAGAGTGAATGATGAAAAAAAAAGACATATAATAAATGGAGAAATCAGAAACTTATGAATACCAGTCATTCCCACCAAATGACCGAACAAAAGGAAATATTGACTCTTACAACCAGAATATTGATTTCGACAAAAATATTGGAGATGGTTTTTGTTATCCACATCACAGTTATTGCTATAAGTGCTTCGAAGTTGTTCACAAAGACGAGGGAACAGATTTTGCTACTTATCTATCAAACATTAAAACTGTTGAAAACATTTTTCCTCACATTTCAGATATAACGATTAGGAAGCATGGTACAATTATTGAAAGAATTTATCACCCTGGAATTGTTTCAACTGCTATGGTTCGATCCTATTATTCAACAGAGGAGAAAAAAGAGCTAAAATGAGTTATTCCACTAATGAGGAAGTTCAAGGAAAGGAAAATGAAATTCTCTTTCTACTTAAATTATTATTTGGTTTTTTTCAGGATTACCAAGAAATAATGTGGAAAGGAGATTTACAGATTTCCTTTAGACGAAATGCAGATTATGATAATTGTTTATACAGGTGGGGAGATAACACAACAACGCCTAAAGAAGGAAAAATTGTAATTAAAAGCATTTCAATTAGAATGCCTATTGTTCATCAACCGAAATATGCTGATGAAATAAGAGGAACTTTATTAAATAAACATAAAACATCGATTACATTTGGAATAAATCAATGTATTGAATTTACAGGATAAGGTGGTAAAAAATTTGAACTGGATTTAACTACAAAATTCAACTCCAAAGAATTCGACATGCCTGATTTTGTTTTTGTTGTATTTCAAACCAATCGAAAGGATAATCAAAACTCTGATTCTAGTCTATTCGATCACTGTAACCTGGAAAGCTTGTACTTGAAAAACAGTAAGAACGAGGTTTTTCCTCTTGAATTTTGGAATCTAGATATTAGTAAGAACATGTATTTAACTGCATATGAAGCCTATACAGCTTTTCAGAAAGGTGTGCATCAAAGGATGAAGATGATGTTGGATCCTGAAACATTTGTTCACAAAAGTCCTATTTTTGTGATCATTGCAAGTAAAAGAAAAAGAGTAACAGTTAGCTTCAGAAACAATATCGAACTTTGCAGAACACTGTCGAGTAATATACCTGCTAATACTTTCTGTCACATTAACCTACTCGGCGACAAAACAATGATTTATGACTTGGAGAATGAAAAGGTTACTGAAAAGTTTTAGATGTAAGTGGTAATTATGTAATTTGATGTTTTTATGGGCAATTCCTTAAAAGCCGGTTCGTGATCTAATTAAAGGCATTACATTTATTTAACTTCATTTCATTATCGTGCACTTGTTCATGCGATCTTTAGTAACTGCTAATGTACATTTGTTATTGTTTGTGGTTCGTTGTCTATGTTTGTTTTTGATTTAGGTTTTATTTTTTTGAGCCCTTGTTCCTTCAGTTAAGTGGTGCTGGTCTCATAGGGTCGATGTATTGATTTTTGATGGATGGATGTGATCAGGAGCCACTGATACAGAACTCTCAAAACGTATCTACTTACCTCGAATGTTGTATTTGTGCATAAACTAGGGTAGACGAGTATTGGGGTAATGGGATGGCCTGCATGTTGATGTCCTCATTGTTAATCATGGTGATATTTGAGGATGTTTGACGGGGCGGCGCGTATGAGGGACCAGGTGGACAGCCAGTATAAAATCGAAGAGGCAGTGAGAAAATAATTCATCTATTCACTGTTTGCATTGCAGTAGTTAATAAACTGTCTTGCTGCAGTCACCACCCAAGGACGCAGGCATTGCACGTTGATTCATACGCAATTTTGTATCGTTCGAGAGCAGAACATGGTTGAGGTCGAAGTACGCTTTAGTTCCCTTGTCTTGATGATGTATGAGACGGGTTGCTGTGGACGCCAGACCTGGCGTGGCCGCTTCTGGCTGAACTGTGGCATTTGAAAACTTTATATCCTTCAATATAAGAGTCTGGCGACTTACTGATGCAGTTGAATTAATGTATGATTTGGACGTAACACCTGAAGATGAGATGTCTTAATTTAAATGCCCTGACTTTGTGGTAGCCCTGCTGCATCTACTGCAACAAGTGATGCATCAGCGTCCTAAGGTAGAATCTGGGCACTGTACACAAAGGATGGACCAACACAGCGAAGCACTTGTTCTTAATATACCAGGCTATCTTCATCCTACATAACGAGGAAAACTATAGGACAAGTTAAAGATCTTATAAAGGGAATTCAGATTCGCCTTTACGAAAATTTTTATACTAAAACTGAACAAGATGAGTCAAAAGTTAGTTCCCTTTAACGTAATTTTTAATTCATTACTTTCAAGATCTTCTGACTGCTTTGAGACTGTCTGCCAGGAATTCCTCTCCTGTGATAACACCCTCATCTCAGAATAACAGCCGCGCGGGATTAGCCGAGTGGTCTGACGGGCTGCAGTCATGGAGTATGCGGCTGGTCCAGCCGGAGGTTCGAGTCCTCCCTCGGGCATGGGTGTGTTGTTTGTCCTTAGGATACTTTAGGTTAAGTAGTTTGGCTGGCTCTGAGCACTATGGGACTTAACATCAATGGTCATCAGTCCCCTAGAACTTAGAACTACTTAAACCTAACTAACCTAAGGACAGCACACAACACCCAGCCATCACGAGGCAGAGAAAATCCCTGACCCCGCCGGGAATCGAACCCGGGAACCCGGGCGTGGGAAGCGAGAACGCTACCGCACGACCACGAGATGCGGGCTGGTGAAGTAGTGTGTAAGCTTAGGGACTGATGACCTCAGCAGTTAAGTCAATTAGATTTCACACACATTTGAACATTTTTTCAGAATAACACTTGCAACCTATGTCCTCAATTATTTGCTGGGTGTCTCTGCCTTCCTCTACAGATTTTGCCCTCTAAACCTCCCTCAAGTACCATGGAAGTCATTCCCTCATGTCTTAAGAGATGTCCTATCATCCTATCCTCTTTATCAGTGTTTTCCACATATTCTTTTTCGCTCCGTTTCTGCGCAGAACCTTCTCATTCGTTTTCTTATCAGTGCACCTAATTTTCAACAATCGTCTGTATCAACACGTCTCAAATGCTTCGATTCTCTTCTCTTCCCTCTTTCCCACAGCCCATATTTCACTGCCATACAATGCTGTGCTCCAGAGGTATATTCTCAGAAATTTCTTCCTCAAATTAAATCCGATATTTTATATTAGTAAACTTCTCTTGGCCAGGAATGCTCTTTCTGCTATTGTTAGTCTGCTTTTGATGTCCTCCCTGCTCCGCCCGTCACTCGTTATTTTAATGTCTAGGTAGAAGAATTTCTTAACTTCATCTATTTCGTGGCCATCAGTCCCAATGTTAAAATTCTAGCTATTCTCATTTTTATTACTTCTCATTACCTTCGTCTTTCTTTGATTTATTTTCAACCCATACTCTGTACTCATTAGAATGTTAATTCCGTTCAGCATATCATGTAATTCTTCTTCACTTTCACTCAGGATAACAATGTCATCAGCGGATCGTATCACTGATATCCCATCACCTTGAATGTTAATTCCACTCCTGAACCTTTCTTTTATTTCCATCATTGCTTCCTCGACGAACAGATTGAACAGTAGGGGCGAAAGGTTACATCCTTCTCTTAGACCCTTTTTAATGCGAGCAATTCGTTCTTGGTCGTCCACTCTTATTATTCCGTCTTGGCTGTTGTATCAGTTGTATATGACCCGTCTTTCCTCATAACTTACCTTGCTTTTCCCAGAATTTCGAAGATTATGCTCCATTTTACAATGTCAAACACTTTTTCCAGGTCGACAAATCCTGTGAACCTGTCTTGCTTTTTCTTTAGTCATGCTTCCATTACAAACCACAATGTCAGAATTCCCTCCCTCGTGCCTTTACTTTTCCTAAAGCCAAACTGATCCTCATGTAGCGCATCCTCAATTTTATTTTCCATTCTTCTGTATATTATTCTTGTAAGCAACATCGATGCAAGAGCTGTTAAGCTGATTCTGCGGTAATTCTTGTACTTGTCAGCTCTTGCCGTCTTTAGAACTGTGTGGATGATGCTTTTCCGAAAGTCAGATGGTATGTCGCCAGACACATACCCTCTACACACCAACTTAAATAGGTGATTCGTTGCCACTTTCCCAATGATTTTACAAATTCTGATGGAATGTTATCTATTCCTTCTGCCTTATTTGATCTTAAGTTCTCCAAAGCTCTTTTAAATTCTGATTCTAAAAATGGATCCTGTATCTCATCTAAATCGACTCCTGTTTTTTATTCTGTAACATCAGACAAATGTTCCCTCTCATAGAGGCTTTCCATGTATTCTTTCCACCTATCCGCTCTCTCCTATGCATTTAAGGTTGGAATTCCCGTCGCACTCTTAATGTTAAGACCCTTGCTTTTTTAATGTCACAGAAGGTTGTTTTAACTTTCCTGTATACTGAGTCTCTCCTTCCGACAACCATTTCTTTTTCGATTTCTTCACATTTTTCCTGCAGCAATTTCCTCTTAGCTTCCCTGCAGTTCCTATTTATTTCATTCCTCAGCGACTTGTATTTCTCTATTCCTGAATTTCCCGAACCTTTTTGTACTTCTTCCTTTCATCGATCAGTTGAAGTATTTCTTCTGCTACACATGGTTTCTTTGCAGTTACCTTATTTTTACCTACGTGTTTCTTCACAACTTATGTGCTGGCCCATTTTTGAGATGTCCATTCCTCTTCAACTGTACTGCCTACTGAGTTATTCCGTATTGCTGTATCTATAATCTTAGAGAACTTCAGCCGTAACTCGTCATTCCTTAGTACTTATGTATCTCACTTCTTCGCGTATTGATTCTCCCTGACTAATGTCTTGAACTTCAGCAAACTCTTCTTCGCTAATATATTGTGATATTAGACTATGTCTGATCCTGGGTAGGCCTTAAAATCCAGTATCTGATTTCGGAATCTCTGTCTGACCATGATGTGATCTAACTAAAATCTTCCCGTATCACCCGCCTTTTCCAAGTGTACCGCCACCTCTTGTGATTCTTGAACAGAGTATTGGCTATTACTAACCGAAACTTGTTACAGAACTCAATCTTTCTCCTCTTTCATTCATTGTCCCAAGCCATTTGCTTTTCTTGTACTCCTTGCCCTACAACTGCATTTCAGTCCCCCATGACTATTAGATTTTCATCTTCCTTTACATACTGTATTACCCTTTCAATATCCTCATACACTTTTTCTATCTCTCCATCTTTAGCATGCGACGTCGTCAAGTATATCTGAGCTATCGTTGTCGATGTTGGTTTGCTGTCGATTCTGATAAGAAGAACCCTACCACTGAACTGTTCACAGTAACACACTCTCTGCCCTACCTTCCTATTCGTAACGAAACCTACTCCTGTTGTATCATTTTCTGCTGCTGTTGATATTACCCTATACTCATCTGACCAGAAATCCTTGTCTTCTTTCCACTTGACTTCCCTGACCTGTACTATATCTAGATTTAGCCTTTGCATTTCCCTTTCCAGATTTTCTAGTTTCCCTAACAAGATCAAGCTTTTGACATTCCACACCCCAACTCGTAGAACGGTATCCTTCCTTTGATTATTCAATCTCTTGCTCATGTCAGCCCCCTCCCGGAGATCCGAATGGGGGACTATTCCGGAAGCTTTTGCCGAGATCCTCATGACATTCCTTCAATTATGGAATAGTGAAATGCTCAAATAACGTAGCTGAACACCTAAGTACCAGTACCTCACTTGGTAGCAGTTTGATTACCCATACCATTATTATATGCTCCAATCTTATCTGCATCACTAAGAAATTTAGATCTGAATTTATATCTCTTTCTGTGTACACTAACAGTGCAGTATCTGATTTCGAAATATTTGACACTCCACAATATTCCAGCTGATACATTTCTGCGTCTCTTAGCCTCTTCAAAGAATATCTCCTCCTTTTGTTATTCTGAACATTAAACTCTCTATGTACATATAACTTATTTTATGGCCCCATATTCACCTGTAACTCTACATCCTGTTCATTCTACGAATGCAGCGTTCCAATCCCAGAAGATTTTCAAATTTTTATTTTCTTGCACATACAAAATTTCCTGTTCGATCACCCTCAGAAAAATATCTCCACTTGTTCTTATGGGATGGCATCTTCTTTGTGTCCTTATCTAGGTTCTATCAAAATGGGACCGTCCTCAAATTTTCAGACAGAACCTTGAAACGAAAGAGTATCAATATTGTTATCATGTTTCCTTGTCGAATTTTCGCCCATCCTTTCCTATCATTCACAGTTGGTATGGTTAGTGATAGAAATTAAAGTAGTAAAAGAGATCATCTTTACCAACACTTCTCTAATTAGTCGTATTAAGTATATTATAGTTTTCATAAATATGTATAATTAAAGCACCCTGACCAAATGGTATTAGCTGATCTCTAAGCTTGGCAGCGAACATCTCTTCATACTACCACTGTGAAATTAGCAGTTGTGTAAGGTGTCAACATGAATGAATGTCACTTTCGCACCTTACATGAGCTTTTATATGTCGTAACAAGTAGAATGACATGTCACATTACATACTTCGGGGATAATGAGCAGATTTGCCTATCTAAATGTACAGTATGTAATGCAAAGGCATGACACTCAATTTGACTGTATTAACACACTCTATGTCAATGATCAAAAGGTGGAAAAAGCTGCTGGGAGAAACGTTTTAGGTGGGGCAGGCTCGGGTTGCACCATCATGGT
Organism: Schistocerca piceifrons; assembly: GCF_021461385.2. NCBI lineage: Eukaryota > Metazoa > Arthropoda > Insecta > Orthoptera > Acrididae > Schistocerca > Schistocerca piceifrons. The sequence goes on along the minus strand of NC_060139.1, from coordinate 1,017,969,985 downwards.
CCGTGTACAATGCAAACAAATTGGTGACCCACAGCGAGAGCGACAACGAATGATCCGGGCGATACATGGATGGGAGCAAGTAGCGGCACAGCATTGCTATCTTTGGAGAAATTCTTTACAAAGATGCACTGGGGAATTTCCAGCTGGATATAAACAGACCAGCGATGCAGCTGATCATGCGAAATGTCCGTGGTACACTCGTGATGCACACGTGTAACTTTTAGGTGCCAGGAGCGGACACAAAATCTCCGACTGTCTGAAATGAACTCGGCAGGAGTAGAAAGAGGCGGTATTTAGACGCATTTTTACGGTAGGCCCTTTGAGATTGGCAGAGGTAGTTTAAACAAGAAGAAAGGAATGCTCCCATTGGTCTGAAAAAGCCATGACGTGAAGCACAAAAGGATACGGGTGGGGGACAGTTTTCTACAAAAGACACAAAAACGAAAACTTCGAGGTCTCTCCCCTGAACCAGCATCAAGTGTAGAACAGCGAGCATCACGCTCTGTACGACGCAAAAGAGGAATTTTGTGTGAACACTGCGTTCACTTTGGTTGACATTCAGCTAGAAATTAGCTGAAGAGTCGTTGAGCTTCGATAGCGGAAAAACGAAACAGCCATGTAGTTAATTGTTCTTGTGAGAACTGAGAGCGCATTGAAGTATACATGCTGCACCATCCATATACGTGTATATCGCCATATTTTCCATACTCGGGGTGAGTGCATATTTTGTCGCCTAACAAGAAACGTAGCACAGTTTCAGCTGATAAAATCAGTAACTATTTTGATTAGCTTTTTATAGGATTTTCAGAGGATGAGATCACCCATGCAGATGTCAGCACGTCACAACTAAAGGTAAAGGCCACTGGCAGTGATTTAAACTTGTCGGTTCACCAACTTGCGTCGACTATGAACTCAAGCAGCCTTGAGTAATCTTTTGCTCATCTTGTCAAAAAAATCTAACCATCCTCTGTATACCAGATTTTCATCCTTAATAGTACCGAACTAAAAACCGGAATCGGATGATTTGTCGTAATATTGGACAACTTCACTGTGTAGATGTAAGAAAAATCTTGTAGAGAACCTTGAATTTAAATTTTATATTGTTGTGTTTAGTGTTATTTCTGCTAAACAGGAGTGCTAGTTCTGCAAGGTTCTCAGGAGAGCTTCTGTGAAGTTTGGAAGGCAGGAGACGAGGTACTGGCGGAATTAAAGCTGTGAGGACGGGGCGTCAGTCGTGCTTGGGTAGCTCAGTCGACATAGTCCGGCTTTCGCCGCCGTGCAGTGCGGACGTGTTGTTGTTTCCGCCTGCGGAGCGCGCGTGCTCGCTGTTGTTTACATTTCAGCGGCCGTCACTTACGTGTCGCTTACGTGCACTAGAACCATGGCCAACCATTTTAGAAAAACAACATTACGATTCACCTTCTGCAACGACTACGCACAACCAAAGGCCTTTGAAGTGGAACGCTTCCTACGCGACGTTGCTAAGATCCCAGCTTCCGACATCTTGGGCATCCATTTGCCCATATTAAGCTGTACGGTGTACGTCAAAGTCGTCAATGACGCGGTATGTGAAAGAATACTTCGTGACACTAACCATGGCTTACGCTTTTGCCACGCCGACGGCAATGTCAGAGCGGTCCCCGTCGACGATGCCGGCCTAGGAATGCGCACCATACGAGTTTTCGAACTCCCGTTCGAGCTCCCGGCGGAAGACGTTATCGCGGCTTTCCGCCCATGTGGCGCTGTACATGGCCACACTGCCGAACGCTGGGCGGAATTCCAAACGTACCCCGTTCTTAACGGTGTACGGCAGATCACCATCGACCTCCATCGCCACGTGCCATCTTACCTGCAAATTAGCGGGTGCCGCGCGGTTGTCATATACGACGGCCAACCCAAGACCTGTTCCGGGTGCGGCAAAGAAGGCCACCTCAGATCTGGGTGTCTTCAGCGGCGAATCACTCAATTGCCAGCCGCTACCGTGGGATCTCCGGCTCCGACGACGGTTTTACCGATCACCTACGCATCGGCGCTCTGTTCTCCTCCCACCGGCCGCCGCCCGTCGGACCATGTACCGGTCACTCTTCCAGTTGCTACGGATACCGCCGGGGCCAACAAGTCGCGCTCAAAGCCTGACGCTACTCCGGCGCCACTACCAACAGCGACGACTTCCGACCCCAGCCCGCCCGACCATATGGACGCCCCTTCATTTGACGTTCCCGCGACGGCCTTCCTCTCAAAGCGACGCGACTCCCTTCCGTCTTCCGACACGGAGGGACGAACCCGCAAACAACGTTCACCTAAGAGGCGCAAGAGGAGGCACCGTACGGTCTCGGAACGAGACGGATCACCTCCCCCTGATGCTCCAGAGGCCGTCCGACCCGACGAGGTCTCGGAGAACCTGCACGACGACACGAATGACGACAACATGACGCCGACTGTGGCTGTGTCGATGCCTGCTCTACTGGCTCGCTCAGGTGCTCCTGAACCGATGGACTCCACCGCTGCGACTGCCGCCGAGACGTCCTCCGCCCCTACGGCCGACGTGGAACGTACGACCATCACAACGACAGCGCCTTCAATGGTGTGTAGTGAGGACGTCGATGAGGACCCGGACCACACACTGGGGACAGAGTTACTTCAGACGGAAGCATCGTTACGCCGCTGATAATGCCGTCAGGTGGCGTACGGCACGACTCGCCGTTGCCTCGCCCCTCTTCATCCTTCGCCGTTGGAGTTCCCTGCCACGGCGGGGTACGGCTCCAAACCTACCGAATAGCGACGATCAACACTAACACCAGTAGCTCACCAGTGAAACTTCAACTGCTGCGAGAGATGATATGGGCGTCGGATGTCGATATCGCATTACTACAGGAAGTACACTTGGCCACACTTCCAGACGTCGCGGGATATAACACTTATCCTTCTCCTGGTGACCACCTGGGACGCGGCGTAGCCATCTACGCCAGAGAAGGCATTCCAGTGACCGATATCACATACCTTCCATCTGCCAGAGGCATGGCCCCACTACAACACCTGTCAAGAACTGCGTCTTGTCGTCCGAGATCTGTTGCTCCGCGACACTTGGGAAGTTCGGCACGGCGACGCGCCTGGACATACTTACCAGACGAGTCACTCTGCGAGCCGCCTTGATAGAATTTACGTCTCTCGGGAACTCACACCTGCAGTCCAAGGTGCAGAACTTTGGCCCTTGGCCTTTTCGGACCACTGTGCCTACATCTGCAACATTCTCTTCCCCAAGCAAGTGGTCTGGCGTAGTCGTGCACAGTGGAAGCTGAACACCACCCATCTTCATGATCCTGAATGTCTTCAACGTGTTACCGAGACATGGGCCACCTGTGAACGTCACTTACCTACATGCTACACGACCTTGACCTGGTGGCTGGAATGTGCCAAACCTGCCATTCGAGGTACTTTGATTCAGTATGGAAAGGAGGTAGCTGCGTGGCGCCGGCACACTACCGACTACTTCTATGCCGTTCTCCGCGACCTGGACGCCCAACCGCCCACCCCCGACACCCAGAGGGAACGCAGCAGGATTAAGGCGCCAATTGTAACATTGACACGCCGTAGAATGCAGGGGGCTATGGTGCGAACCCGATGTCAAGATTTGGCGGAACAAGAACATCCCACCATGCATCATATCGCCTCCGATAGAAAACATCGACGACAACAACTCTTCACCGAGATCAACACCTCTCACGGCCAGCACGTCACTTGCCAGGCTGAAATCGTCAGTGCCTTTGTCGACCACTACCGCACAATGTACCAGGAGGAGACTACCGACAACCACGCTGAGGAGTCTGTGTTACCACACGTAACTCGCACCCTGACCAACGACGAAGCGGACGAGATGATGGAGCAAATTACGCGTGACGAAGTCCACGATGCAATCAAAAAAGGCGCTCTGAATAAGTCACATGGTGTTGACGGATTGCCGATAGAATTTTATCGCGCTTTCCTCACACTAATGGCGTCACGGTGGACAACGATGTTCCACGAACTGCTGACGATGGGGAACGCCGTAGCGCCGTCCTTCGTCACGGGAATTATTATACCCATCCACAAACCGACACCAGGTGTGACGACAGCACATTACCGTTCTCTGACCATGCTTAACGCAGACTATAAAATTTTTACACGCCTACTGGTAACGCGATGCCGCAAGGTCCTGCCTAGCATTCTATCCCCGGAACAGACAACTCCGGGCGGCTCAGTTAATATACAAACGGCCACAGGAGAATGTCGCGATTTAATTGCACTGGCAGCGGCGTGCAGACTCCGCGCCGCAGTGGTTGCCATTGATTTTGACAGCGCATTCGACAAAGTGCGGCATCTTTTTCTGTTCTCAGTGATGAACCGCATGGGTTTTCCACCAGCCTTTATCGACGTTATCCGGCGCCTGTACGGCACCGCCGAATCGCTGATTCAGGTTAATGGCCGTGTGGCGGGACCAGTGGCGATGCAGCGTTCCGTACGGCAAGGCTGTCCACTTTCGACCCTACTCCATGCCGTAAGTCTAGAGCCACTCATCGGGAGTCTGACGAGCCACCTTTCAGGTCTCACTTTGCGACAGCACAGTTTTCTATGTCGTGCGTATGCGGACGACCTCCTCCTCTTGATCCGCTCACGGAGTGAAACACACACGGTACTTGATTTGATATCAACGTACGGCACTGCAGCGGGCAGTAACATGAATGTGGCTAAATCCGCGGAGATGCCCATTGGACGCGGCCTCTCACAGGACGACTTAGCACCTACGATACCTTGGTATTATTTTCACCTCCACCGTGCGCCGCTCCGCTGCCATCAATTTTCGGCGTGCACTCCAAACTATCCGCACGACGGTGCGACAAAATCTTCTCCGACGACTCGATTCTTTGCAACGTGTCCAATACCTCAGTCAACATGTGGCGTCCAGAATGGTCCACATCGCACCGGTCCTCCCGCTGCCATCAACAATTGGACGCAGCCTTCAGGCTGCCTTCGGATACTTCCTTACGGCCGGTACGCTCTTTAAGGTCCGCTACGACACGCTCACCTTTCCCACGCGAGCGGGAGGCCTCGGCCTTGTCAATGTGCGACTCCGAGCGGCGTCCTTGTACATGTCCACCATGCACAAGCAGTGGCACGGGGGCACCTCCCTTACGCGCAGCTTGCTGGAAATTCTTGTGCCCGCAACCATAACACCACCAGTACCAGTGGGACACATCAAGCACCATCTGGCGCAAATTTCTGATTTCATTGTCGACTTCAGTTATGCTCACACACACTTACCGACCACGCGTTCTCCTCAACCTAAAGATTTTTACACCCCACTGCTTCGTTCCATATCCAGCAACAATATCGAAGTGAGACATCCGTACAAGAGGTGGCCCACGGTTTGGCGTCATACCCACCAGCCTTTTCTTCCCTCCAACGTCCGAGCAACATGGTACCAAGTCGCAAATGAAAAATTCGCCACAAATCATCGCCTTCACGCCATCGGACTAATGGACTCTCCACTTTGTTCCATTTGCCACCTCGTGGATGACGACGTCCATCAACTGACTTGTGCTGCCACCAGTGACGTCTGGAAACTAGCCAGACAGTTCGTTGCCTGTTACCTCCGCGTTCCGCCGGACTCGATTGACCCATGGACTTTTATCCATCCTGAGAATACTTATTTCCCCGTCACCAAAAATCATGCGATTGTATGGGTCAAGGGATGGCCGATCACCTACATGTATAATGATGGCGACAAGTCACGCCTTGATTTCTGGCAGTACTTACAAACCGCCCACAATCAAGTCGAACACCGACCGCGCTACCGTGCCTTCTTCGCCAATTACCTACATGCGATCTTTACGTCACCTCGGCTCAGTTGGGTGGTACCACACGCCGACAACACTCCCCCCCTGCTGACATCTGAGACCCCCCGCGCTACTTTCTATATTGTAACCCACAGTGGAGTAGGCGCATGGACACGCGCCTCCTTTCTTTTATGCACTATACCAGAACACACTGGTTTTTCCCTCACTCCACTGTATATTGCTTCACACCTCTTAGCTTACATCAGTATTATTATTCTTTTTCTCCTACACCTTGTTCATAAAAACAAAAAATGGCTCGCCTTGTACGGGTATAATGTCTTGTGTTATTTTCGCCGGAAGGATGGCATTTCTGTTGTATTTAAGTTTGTACCAATAAAGATCTTTTGTTAATTTACGCTGTTCCTGGTAAAAAAGAAAAAAAGTCGGTAGAGCGCTTACCCGCGAAAGGCAAAGGTTCCAAGTTCGAGTCTCGGTCCGGCACACAGTTTTAATCTGCCAGGAAGTTTCACATCAGCGCACACTCCGCTCTAGAGTGAAAATTTCATTCAAGGACGTAATCTGTCATATTTTCAACTGTCTTGAAATTCTCATGTCACAAGGCGAAAGATTGCCTTGATGTTTTTCATTTGCTATCCTACACTTTGTAAGATCTCATTTGCCACTTGGGTATTCCTTTAAAAAAACAAAATCTCCTTTTGCAGACTGATTTCATAATTAACGTGTGCCATTTAGAGACTTGTTGTTCGACAAATGTAGGACTCGAGGCTACAATTTACTAATAAAGTGCTCTGAACTCTAGGTTGTAGACTGTTCCATATTAGCACCAAATACAATGAGTAAATATCTGAGGAGTCCCCTCAGAATATACGCTGTGTAACAAATTGTTTGACTCACCAGGTGAAGAATTTTATTAACAGTATTGAATGAACTTAAAGAAGCGGACCAACCTTAAAAAGAAAAAAAAAAACATCGTCTGAGCGTTTCTGTGGTTTGGAAAAATCATACAATCTAAATGTCGCAATGGTTCCGTTGAAAGACACGACAGATTAATAAAGTCCCGTTTCTAAGGTGTCTTCGGAAACTCCCACCACAATTTTCTAGCACTTGCAGAGTTGAGTGAGCAAGTACATAATATTTTGAAAACGAACTCATGTCTGGAAACGTACGATTTCCGTTCTACGACAGTTTCAAGCCATATGTTACATCCACTTCTGCTTGAGGTACTGAATTAAGCGTGAGTGAAAGGGACTTCTTGTCCGTGGCGCAAAAAAGGCCTATCAACCTAAAGCGCGTCTGCGAACTTGACATAAAACACGTTAGTTCATGAGCCCACGCGAAGCGTAAATGGTTTCGAAAGCATACTTGACCTCTTAGCAACAAATAATCCTGAATAAATAGGGAGCATCATGACGGTTACAGGGATTAGCAACCACAATGCAGTTGCTCCTGGGCTGAATACCGTATCACCGACAACCATAAAAAAGGAAAGCAATGTACATCTGTATAAAAAAGCTGATAAAAATACTCTTAACGCATTTTTAAGAGACAGTCTCCACTCCTTCCCTTCTGATCATGCAAGCGTAGAAAAGATGTGGAAATGAATTCAAAGAGATAATATCGTCAGCTGTTGAGAGATATATACGACAAATTAATAAGTGATGGTACTGATCCCCCATGCTGCACAAAAATGGTCAGTTCGCTGTAGCAGAACCAACGAAAAATGCATGAAAAATTTAAAAGAACGCAAAATCTCCAAGATTGGCCAAGTTTTACAGAAGGTCGAAAGATAGCGCGTACTTCTATGCGAGATGCTTATAATAATTTCCACAACGAAACTCAATCTCGGAATCTGACTGAAAAACCCATAGAGATTCTCGTCATACATAAAGCACACTAGTGGCAAGACGCAATCAATACCTTCACTGCGCGATAAAAACGGTGAAGTCACTAATGACAGCGCCACTAAAGCAGACTTATTAAACACAGCTTTCCGAGACACCTTCACCAAAGAAGACGAAGTAAATATTACTGAATTCCAATCAAGAGCAACTGCCAAGATGAGAAACATAGAACTAGATATCCTCGGTGTAGGAAAGCCACTTAAATCACTTAATAAAAGCAAGCCCTCCGGTCCTGATTGTATACCACTCAGGTTCCTTTCAGAGTATGCTGATACAAGAGCTCCATATTTAGCAATTATACACAACCGCTCGCTCACAGAAAGATCCCCACCTAAAGACTGGAAAATTGCTGAAGTCACACTAATACCCAAAAAGGGAAATAGGAGTAATCCGCTGAATTACAGGCCCATATCACAAACGTCGATTTGCAGTAGAGTTTTTGAGCATACATTGTGTTCGAACATTATGAATTACCTCGAAGAAAACGATTTATTGACACATAGTCAGCATGCATTCAGAAAATATTGTACATTTGAAACACAACTAGCTCTTTATACTCACCAAGTTATGAGTACTATCGAAAAAGGATGTCAAATTTATTCGATATGTTTAGATTTCCAGAAGGCTTTCGACATCGTTCCTCACAAGCGTTTTCAAACCAAACTGCGTGCCTATGGAATATCGCTTCAGTTGTGCGACTGGATTTGTGGTTTCCTGTTAAAAAGGTCACAGTTCCTAGTAATAGCCGGAAAGTTATTTAGTAAAACAGAAGTAATATCCGGCGTTCCCCAAGGAAGTTTCATAGACCCTCTATTGTTCCTGAACTATATTAACGATATAGAAGAGAATCTGAGTAGCCCTGATAGATTGTTTGCAGATGATGATATCATTTACCGTCTTGTAAAGTCATCAGACGACCAAAAAGAATTGCAAGGGAATTTAGATACGATATTTCTATGATGCGAAAAGTGGTAATTGACCCTGAATGAAGAAAGGTGTGAAGTTATTCACTTGAGTACTACAAGAAATCCGCTAAATTTCGATTACGCTCTAAGTCACACAAACCTGGAGGCTGTAAATTCAATTAAATACTTAGGGATTACAATTACAAATAACCTAAATTCGAATTATCACATAGAGATGGTTGTGGGTAGAGCAAACCAAAGTCTGCGATTCATTGGCAGAACACTTAATTCGTGGGAGTCTTTGACGACATCACGGCGCAAGCCAACGCCATGTCAAAATGGCATCACAAACACGTGACGCCGAGAGACAAACAACGACGTGACGCTCACAAAGACGCATACGAAGCTGAGGACAAACAAGGAAACCCTAGCAGCCCTATGATAGAGGCGAGAAAAGGCGGAATCCTTCGCGCGAAGCGGGAATATCCACTTGACAACACTGACTGCTTACGGGGGGCACAATCGCACAGATGCCTTAGTTTCCCAAAGAAATTGGTATAGGCATGCGTATTCAAATACAGAGATATGTTAACAGGCAGAATGCGGTGCTGCGGTTGGGAACTCCTACATAAGATAACAAGTGTCTGGCGCAATTTTTAGATAGGTCACTGCTGCCACAATGGTAGATTATTGAGATTTAAGTGAGTCTGGACGTGGTGCTATAGTCGGCGCATGAGCGACGGGGCACAGCACCTCCGAGGTAGCGATGATGTGGGAATTTTCCAGTATTACCATTTCACGAGTGTACCGTGAATATCAGGAATCTGGTAGAACATCAAATCTCCAACATCGCTGCGGCCGGAAAAAGATCCTGCAAGAACGGGACCCGCGACGACAGAAGAGAATCGTTCAGCGTGAAGGAAGTGCAATCCTTCCGCAAACTCTTACAGATCAACAACTTTCAGCGTGGGAACCATTCAACGAAACATCATCGATACGGGCTTCTTGATGCGAATGCCCATGTATGTACCCTTGATGACTGCACGACTCGAAGCTTTACGCGTCGTGTTGGCCCTCAACATTGACGTTCGACGGCTGATGACTGGAAACATGTTGCCTGGTCGGTTGAGTCTCGTTTGAGATTGTATCGGGCGGATGGACGCCTATGGGTATGGAGAGAATCTCATGAATCCATAGAACCTTCATGCCGGCAAGGGGACTGTTCAAGCTGGTGATGTGGGGCATGTGCAGTTGAGTGATATGGGACCCTTGATACTTCTAGATACGACTTTGACAGGTGACACGTAGGTAAGCACCCATTTCTACATTTATACTTCACAAGCCACCCAACGGTGTGTGGCAGAGGGCACTTAAGGTGCCACTGTCATTACCTCCCTTTCCTGTTCCAGTCGCCTATGGTTCGCAGGAAGAACGACTGCCAGAAAGCCTCCGTGCACGCTCTAATCTCTCTAATTTTACATTCGTGATGTCCTCGGGAGGTATAAGTAGGGGGAAGCAATATATTCGATACCTCATCCAGAAACGCACCCTCTCGAAACCTGGACAGCAAGCTACACCGCGATGCAGAGCGCCTCTTTTGCAGAGTCTGTCACTTGAGTTTGCTAAACATCTCCGTAACGCTATCACAATTACCAAATAACCCTGTGACGAAATGTGCCGCTCTTCTTTGGATCTTCTCTATTTCCTCTGTCAACCCGACCTGATGCAGATCCCACACTGATGAGCAATACTGAACTATAGGTCGAACGAGTGTTTTGTAAGCCACCTCCTTTGTTGATGGACTACATTTTCTAAGGACTCTCCCAATGAATCTCAACCTGGCACACGCCTTACCCACAATTAATTTTATATGATCATTCCACTTCAAATCGTTCCGTACGCAAACTCCCAGATATTTTACAGAAGTAACTGCTACCAGTGTTTGTTCCGCTATCATATAATCATACAACAAAGAATCTTTCTTTCTATGTATTCGCAATACATTACACTTGTCTATATTAAGGGAAAGTTGCCACTTCTTGCACCAAGTGCCTATCCGCTGCAGATCTTCCTGCATTTCGCTGCAATTATCTAATGCTGCAACTTCTCTGTATACTACATTTATGTCCTTTGTTCATTTCGACGGACTTGTGCAATTCGAGCAGGACAATGTGGCACCCCAAACGTTCAGAATTGCTAAAGACTGGCTCCAGGAACACACTTATAAATTTAAACACTTCCGTTGGCCATAACTCCCCAGACATGAACATAACTGAGCACATCTGCTATGCCTTTCAACGTGCTGTTCAGAAGAGATCTCCACCCTCTTGTACTCTTATGAATTTACGGACTGCTCTGAAGGATTCATGGTATCAGGTTCCTCCAGACATTATTCGAGTCCTTGTCACGTCGTGTTGCGACACTTCTGCGTGCCCGCGGGTGACCTAAACGATATTACGCAGGGGTACCACTTTCTTTGGCTCTTTATGTATAATAGACGCGTAAAAGTTCTCTTGCGATATACTCGGAATTGCCTGATTAGTGCACCTTACTACTTGCTCATTACGTTGTTTTAACGGTGTATTAGAGGTGTACAAAGTTTGAAGTAAACCCATGATCCCAACGTCGTAGCCTCAGACAGACGGGGACGCGTTATGTATCTGAACTGAGCCCATCGTACAACGGAAACGTACATTTCCGGACATGGGTTCCTGTTCAAAATATTATGCCTACTCCGTCACCCACGAGGTTTAAAGTCTGCTCATTAATTATATCTTTGTGTGATAGAAGCGTTGTGGGTCCTTAATGTCGGACGGCTGGGCCTTATCGATTCCGTAGATGATTAGGATACGACGATACCAGAGGACAGTAGCTGAGCTATGCGCAGGGGCTTCGCTAATAATAGCCTGCGGGACAAAGCCGAGCCACGCAGAGCAGGGGTCGACCTCCATTGTTCTCCTCGGTTACAGCCTGCCTCCGGCGGCATGGGGTCCGCGTGCTACCCAGCAGCTGATAGCGCAGCCCAGCTCAGGTAACTGCGTGGCCGCGGTCGTAGGGCCATCCCAGGTGGGGGTTGCTTTGATCCCATTCCTCCGACACGGCCATTGTTTTACCGGAGCAGCCGGTCCTGGTGTTGACACTCCGACAACTGCGCTGCTTACTGTAGTCAGCCATACTGTGTCCAGGACCGAGCATTCGAAGGCATCCCCACAAATTCAGTCTCCAACTTTTTCTCCTGCTTTCTCCGAGTGTAGGCTGATACAGTCCATTACATTAGTACAAAGCAGAAGATGAAGAGACTGAAAATGTATTTTTTTCAAACAAAATAAATTCATTATAAAATAAAATAACATTTGTCGGAGAAATGTCACAGCCTTTGAGAACAAAAACAAGTGTACGACAAGATGACGGCTTATCCCCAATTAGTTTCAGTAGTGTTTAGAGAAAACAGTGAGAATTTGTAAAGAAAAACTTACTGAACTCGACAACTCGCCTATAATGTTAGTAACAAGAAGAAAAAAGAAAATGTAGCATCTGCTTTATCACAAATAAATTTCCTGAAAGAAATAGCCAGCAGAACTGGATTAAGAATGTCTGCAGAAAAAAAACAAAATTTGTGACAAACGTTAAGTATGGACCAAAAGTCCGAAAACAGATATTGGCCAAATAGAGAGGGTAAAAAATTCAAAAATCTAGCGGAGATAATCCAAGAAAATGCTTTGGATAAATCTTCAATAGAGGAAAGGTTGCATAAAATGAGGAGAGTGCATGATATCACCAGAGACCGCTACAATAAAAAGTAAGTCGCCAAAAAACGCAAAAATGAAGCATTACAGCACAGTAGCGAAGCCGGAAGGGCTATACGCAACTGAATGCCTGACATTAAACCATAATTTAGATTAATTAGAAATACTAGAAAGACGATTTATAAGGAAAATATTAAGACCAGGAAATACAGCAAAGGTTGGAAATTACAAAGTAATGCTGAAATATACCAAAATACAGAAAATATTTCAAAAATAATGATAAAAGCTGGTATTGTTTTTGGACATTTATTTCAAATGCAAGACAGCCGATTGACAAGATTTTCAAATGTTTGTGGGGTAAGAAATCCACAACAAGCTGGGTCAATGAAGTAAAAAAAAAAAAAAAATTGGTTCAAATGGCTTTGAGCACTATGGGACTTAACTGCTGAGGTCATCAGTCCCCTATAACTTAGAACTAATTAAACCTAACTAACCTAAGGACATGACACACATCCATGCCCGAGGCAGGATTCGAACCTGAGACCGTAGCCGTCGCGCGGTTCCTGGCTGTAGCGCCTAGAACCGCTCGGCCACCATAGGCCAGCAACGAAGTAAAAGAAGATTTAGAAAGAAACAATATAAAAACAGGAGATATAAACAAAAGCGATGCCCATCGGGAAGAAGTGTTGAAAATGAAAGGAATCCCAGGCAGGGTAGGTAAAAAAAAAAAAAAAATGATTCAAAGTGATATGAATTCAGAAACAGGAAACAAAAATGAACAGATGAAAGCATCATGGAAGAAAAGAAACGAACAAAGAATGAAGAACTGCAAGTGATACATGGTCCTCAGGTGGTCTACTCGCAGTAACAAAAAACAAACAAAAATAGATGTGTATATTAAGAGCGACAAAAATTAAACTGAGTTGGTGACTGGAGTTCTACGAGGTGCATTCAAGTTCGAAGGCCTCCGATTTTTTTTCTGATCAACTACTCACCCGAAATCGATGAAACTGGCGTTACTTCTCTACGTAATCGCCCTGCAGACGTACACATTTTTCAAAACGCTGACGCCATGATTCCATGGCAGCGGCGAAGGCTTCTTTAGGAGTCTGTTTTGACCACTGGGAAATTGCTGAGGCAATAGCATTGCTTGGCAACATGCCACACGGGCAGCCATGTGGTCGTCCGTCAGCATTCGTGGCACCCACCTGGATGACACTTTTCGCATTTTCAGGTCGTCATGCAGGATTGTGTGCACAGAACCCACAGAAATGCCAACTCTGGAGGCGATCTGTTCAACAGTCATTCGGCGATTCCCCAAAACAATTCTCTCCACTTTCTCGATCATCTCATCAGACCGGCTTGTGCGAGCCCGAGGTTGTTTAAGTTTGTTGTCACACGATGTTCTGCCTTCATTAAACTGTCGCACCCACGAACGCACTTTCGACACATCCATAACTCGATCACCACATGTCTTCTTCAACTGTCTATGAATTTCGATTGGTTTCACACCACGCAAATTCAGAAAACGAATGATTGAACGCTGTTCAAGTAAGGAAAACGTCGCTATTTTAAGTATTTAAAACAGTTCTCATTCTCGCCGCTGGCGGTAAAATTCCATCTGCCGTACGGTGCTGCCATCTCTCGAATGTATTGACAATGAACGTGGCCTCATTTTAAAACAATGCACATGTTTCTGGAGAAAAAAACATCAGAGGCCCTAGAACTTGAATGCACCTCGTAAGAGGAAGTGAAAGAATAGGAGTAGCAGAACGAGGAAAGGGAAGACACCTGGTAGAATTTTATTGCTAACACCACAGAAGAAGGTTGCACAACACCTGCACACACCGGTAGGGTAAAAATGGATATTATAATGGTAAACAGAGGGGCTGAAAAAACAGTTTTTAAACTACAAAACTTTTCCAGGAGCCGACTTCGACTTTGAGTATACTGTTTAAGTTATGAAATGCAGCTTAGAGCTGATGAAATTGTACAAAGGAAGGCAATTAAGAAAGTAGTACGTGGCTAATGTAAAACAATCAGGGGTTTTCGAGTTTTCAAAGGGCTCATTAGAAAACACCTCACTGAACTACTTAAAGAAATACAATGGAAGATGGATGGGTCCCTTTAAGAGATCAAAATGCTGAAAATGTAGTAGAACAAAGCGGTATAACGCTAGGTCAGATAGTAATTATTGAAAATTTGGATGAAGAATATATAAGAATGCAGCTCACGAACCAAGCATAAGGAAATATATCTGTCTAAAATAATCAGAGTCATAGTAAGCGTAAACTGGCAAAGCAGGCCAAGAAGAAACGCAAAAGTGTAAAAGCATGCACTGCTGTGATGTAGGTAGATGCTGCTTCTAGGGAAATTAAAGAAACTTTCGGAGGTAACAGAAACAACTGTATGAGATGGTATCCTAGCACTAATCGCAGAAGCCGAAAACTGAAAGGAATATAGAAGGTAATCCACCTGCATGAGTTGCACTTATCAATGTTTTATGCAACCCAAAATGTCCTTCAAAAACCACGTAGTAGAGTTTCGTATTTTCTCTCTCGCTAAGTACAAACTATTAGGTGTACAGAAAATATGAAACAGGATCTTTTTTGCAGAAAATTTAATGTAGTTAATTTTTATACTGGGATACGTTTTCGCTGCCCTGCCACAACGGTAACACCGGTTCCCGTAAGATCACCGACGTTAAGCGCCATTGGGCTTGGCGTTCACTTGGATGGGTCGTTATGCCTTGTGCTGTTGGCAAGCGGGCTCCACTCAGATCTTGTGAGGCCAAATGAGGAGCTACTTGATGGAGAAGTAGCAGCTGTGCTCACGAATACTGGCAACGGCCGGGAGAGTAGTGTGCTGACCACAAGCAGCGCCATATCCGCATCCAGTGACTCTTGTTGACAAATGATGACACGGCGGTCGGTGGTATTGTTGATACTTACAAGGCTTGTTCTGACGGTGGAAGAGATACGTTTTCGCTAGAGGTCTTGGATTTCAAGAACTTAAAAAAAACATACCTTCACTCCCAAACTCAGCTCCCACCCGTCAGAATTTCTAGTATGTTGTTCACGGCACTCTTTCCTACCACTGGACAAATATTTACGACTGCACGAATCACTTCCGACGTTAGACCGTTTCTCGTATTCATTGACTGACCTTATAACAGCAAAGGCTTGGTCGAGCACTCGCATTTTGAAAACTGACGTTTGTGTAAATTTTACCTAGTAATTTTATCAGTTTTATCAGCATAAAATAAACAATTACTTCCTTATGTGCGTCAGGCATTGCGAATACAAAGCTACTGTGCTTATAAGGATGACGTTGTCCTCACGTAAACGTTTAAATTATAACCAAATTGCCGGCTATGCTATTGGCGCAATGCCGGAATCAATAGAGACAAAAGTAGGTCGAATGTCAGGAACACTTCGTACAGTCAGAAATTTTTGGACGGTGCTACGAGGTAGTGCCACGAACAACATACTAAAAATTCTCACTGGTGAGGCATTTGTGAGAGGGTGGAAGTGAATTTTAAGGCAATTTGTGTACGTTTTTTTAAATAAATAATTCGAGAACCATGATCTCCAGCGGAAACTTATCTCAGTACAAAATTTTATTTTATGAAGTTTCATATGAAGGCGCCCTGTTCATTTTTTCTGTGGGACCAGTACAATGTGCGTAGCAAGCGAGAGAATATTTAACGCGTTCTTTTTGAAAGCCAGACGTCGTATTACGGATTGCTTAAAACGACATCGGTAGAAGCAGTTGAATCAGCTTGTATAGATGGATTATTTGAAGTGACTGCAAAGGACGCAGGTTATTACCATTTCCAAGAAGAGTCATTTGGAAGACCTACATAATGAAATGCGTGTTCGCCGAGTCTCTCTATCGTACATTCCGTTTTCGTAGAATATGCCGTTTATGGAGAAAGGCAAATCTCTGAATATGAATTCAGCAAAAAGCGGTCTTATTGAACTTTGCTTGCTTTGTTAGTGCGGGAGATAAGGAGCAAAGTACGAAGTGGCACATAGGCCGCAATTCCGAGAGGAATTCCGTACAGCTGCGCACTGGCAATTAGTGTACAAAGTACGAGGTTATGGAATATCGATTCAGCTTTGTGACTCGATTCGGGGCTTTCCAGCAGATGGAAACCAACATCTTACTCGTAAGACGAAGGAATCGTAGGATATAAACGCAGTATCAGAGTAGAAAGTTAGAGGGGCGTTGAGGAAGTTTTATAGAAGCGTTACTGTTCAAATAACGATTAATAGTCCGAGATATTTTTCGCGGATGATACCGTTCTTGTGAGAAACGTCGAACACGGGACTAAAATGTAGTAAAACCGAAAGCGGGTTGATGCTTGATGTAGGGACAAACAGGGGACCCTAAACGTAAATAAATATTACATTCTAAGCCCACGTAAGCGGAGAGAACCATCGCTGTTCGCTTATGCTAAAGACAATATTTCACTGCAGTGCAACAATAGTGAAATACACGGTCTGACAAAAAGAGTGAGGACCCAAGCGACATGAGCTGATGCAAATGTAACTTACTACATGTACACTCACCATGGGCGGGTAAGTAAATGATTAGTGTTGCAATTCTCCGCCAAGGTGCAGCAGCGTTATGATCACGCGTATCTTACACCCCAACCTCAAGATATCAGACTCTCAGGTCGGCACCAGACGTTGTATGTCGATATCAACCAAAACTCAGATTTAGTTCCTATTATGTGCTGCCGTCCAGGAGAAATTGCGTAAACGCTAATTAAAAGTAACGCCAAACCAACGGAGGACATCAAAGGCATAACTGTGAGTAACCAACAAACGTTGCTCCCGTGGGGAAGCTGGTAGAGCGGTATACCGTCGGACGTCCTGGATTAAAAGCCCAAAAACAGAAAACTTTTTTACTGTATTATGCATGAAATTGTTACATGGAGCAACGTGTTTATGACATGTGAAAGGTTTATTTGGAGTTTACAGTAACGATCTCTTGACAGTCTGCTTTCGCTTCGTTTCTGTAGAAAACTTAAAGAGTACATTTGCAGTTTCACAGAGTATAAAATAAGAACAGAATAATAAAGACACAAGTGTATCACATTTCAGGAAGTGATAGCAATAATAGTAATTAATAGTAAACAAAATAATAAGATGAATGATTACATAATGTTCAACTAACGGAGCGAAAGCAGATTGCCAAAGAAACCTAGCTAAACTTGCTACAAGCACATGTCCGTTTACATGTCAGGAAAATATTCTCCCATACAACAGTTCCACGCGTTAGCAGTAATTAAAAAAAAAATAAATAAAATAAAATAAAAATAAATTTAAAAAATTCCATCAGTCGTATATGAACGCGGGATCTATGATACGACGATCGATCGCTCTACTTCCTGACTCACGTGACATCTACAACAATAATTACTCACTGTTACTCTATTCCAGTGCTCTGTACCTCAGGTGATACCTTTACGTATGTTCTACTCCGCGACACCACACTGCACGAAATAAATCGATGTTTCGTCTCATACTCTGCCCACATGCAACGTCTGGTAGCGATCTGAATGTCTCACTTTTGGAGGTTTGGGTGTTGGGGCCATGAACAGCGTTAAATTTTGTCACCACTATAAATGGCACGAACATGACGCGTCCTCGTGTGAGACAGCGTTATCAGCACCTGAAAGGGTTTGAAACAAGGCTTATTTTGGGTCTCCATTTGCTAAACTGGTCGAGTGACTCATTATCCAGATTTGCAGGGCATTCAGATGTGACAGTGGTCTGTCGACAGCATGTGATCGTGAGCGGAGCCACATTCGTCATCAATATTCTGACCAACCACATATGACTACCAGAAGGGAGGATCCCTGTATTTTTCACCAAGGATATGGTAACTCGTTCAAATTGTGTCCTTCCGCACCATTGGTCGGAGACCAGCAGCAGGTGCTCTGGGGAATCAGGGTCCCAGCTGCCACGCAACAACACAAACTGTAGCGTTTGGAGTGATGCTGTTGCCGGGAAGCATGAACTGCTGACGAATGGCATAGCACTGCGTTCAGCGACGAATCGCCGAAGACCATCTTCGGCGAGTATGGCAATGAGTGTGGCAGCGACATGAGGAGAGGTCTCATTCTGCTAATGTGTTGGAGGGGCGCAGTGGTATTACTACTGCCGTCATAGTGTGCGAAACATCGGTTATGGCTTTAGAACACGGTGTACTGTGATGGCACAATGGCATAAGATGAACGTCCTCACGTGTTAACCCACGTGAGACAGTTTAGTGGTGCCATTTTTCAACAGGACAATACTCATCGAAATTCGGATATGCTGCGGAAGCAAAGGCTGTTGCACTCTCGGTTCAAAAGTGGATGAGCAAATAATGAGGCAAACATCAGTAGAGGCTCGTGCATCTGTGAAAACATCTATGCGCAAAGCATAAAAAGTTATCACTGTCACATCTCGGCTAAAGATTCGGCGGAGAACGCGAGAAAATTCTGGTCCTGTTGAAATGGAACTTGTTGTCCCGTTTCATATTTTTCTCATTAAATTCCCATCTAGGAGAATTATAGCGAGAGTATGTTTACTCGGCAGAAGTAAGTCTGTGAGTAACAAGCAGAAGACAATGGACCAAACGTTGTTTATTTATTTATGCATTGGTTTTCATTTAGTGTGTGCCACGTTTCCCAGCATCCTTTCCCTTATGCGACCTTGGACTGTATGAATGAAGTATCAGAAAGCTTTGGTCAGATGCCGTAACATTGCACGAGTGGAGTGCTTCTGTGGTAGAATAGTACCAACCGCCTAAATGAGAACAAGTTCGGAGAAGATAGTGTGCAAGTCAGGAGAGAGAGGTGGCGAAGGCATGAGTATTGGCTCTGTCAGATTGGCGCATCTTCCCTTCCACCACCTTTTGAGCGAAAAACAGTTAGGCGAAGTGTCGGCGGGTCAACCTGTTCCTGGGCTGCGGTGCTGGACAGACGTGGAGACGCAGCTCTCGATTTTGGTAATGTTAACAAATGTACCTCCCCCCCCCCTCCCATGAAGCATGGACCTTGTCGTTGGTGGGGACCTGGATAAACTGAAAGAACCAGGGTTTGTACAGAGTTGCAGGGAGAGCGTAAGGGAACAATTGACAGGAATGGGGGAACTAAATACAGCAGAAGAAGAATGGGTAGCTTTGAGGGATGAAATAGTGAAGCAGCAGAGGATGAAACGGGTAAAAAGACGAGGGCTAGTAGAAATCCTTGGGTAACAGAAGAGATATTGAATTTAATTGATGAAAGGAGAAAATATAAAAATGCAGTAAATGAAGCAGGCAAAAAGGAGTACAAACGTCTCAAAAATGAGATCGACAGGAAGTGCAAAATGGCTAAGCAGGGATGGCTAGAGGACAAATGTAAGGATGTAGAGGCTTATCTCACTAGGGGTAAGATAGATACTGCCTACAAGAAAATTAAAGAGAACTTTGGAGAAAAGAGAGCCATTTGTATGAATATCAAGAGCATTGATGGAAACCCAGTTCGAAGCAAAGAAGGGAAAGCAGAAAGGTGGAAGGAGTATATAGAGGGTCTATACAAGGGCGATGTACTTGAGGACAATATTATGGAAATGGAAGAGGATGTAGATGAAGATGAAATAGGAGATATGATATTGCGTGAAGAGTTTGACAGAGCACTGGAAGACCTGAATCGAAACAAGGCCCCCGGAGTAGACAACATTCAATTAGAACCACTGGCAGCCTTGGGAGAGCCAGTCCTGACAAAACTCTACCATCTGATGAGCAAGATGTATGAGACAGGCAAAAACCCACAAACTTCAAGAAGAATATAATAATTCCTATCCCAAAGAAAGCAGGTGTTGACAGATGTGAAAATTACCGGACTATCTTTTTAATAAGTCACAGCTGCAAAATACTAACGCGAATTCTTTACAGACGAATGGAAAAACTGGTAGAAGCCGACCTCGGGGAACATCAGTCTTATTTCCGTAGAAATGTTGGAACACGTGAGGCAGTACTGACCCTACGACTTAGAAGAAAGATTACGGAAAGGCAAATATACGTTTCTAGCATTTGTAGACTTAGAGAAAGATTTTGTCAATGTTGATTGGAATATTCTCTTTCAAATTCTGAAGGTGGCAGGGGTAAAATACAGGGAGCGAAAGGCTATTTACAACTTGTACAGAAAGCAGATGGCAGTTATAAGAGTCGAGGGGTATGAAAGGGAGTCAGTGGTTGGGAAGGGAGTGATACAAGGTTGTAGCCTCTCCCCGATGTTATTGAATCTGTATATTGAGCAAGCAATAAAGGAAACAAAAGAAAAGTTCGGAGTAGGTATTAAAATCCATGGAGAAGAAATAAAAACTTTTTGGTTCGCCGATAACATTGTAATTCTGACAGAGACAGCAAAGGATTTGGAAGAGCAGTTGAACGGAATGGACAGTGTCTTGAAAGGAGGGTATAAGATGAACATCACCAAAAGCAAAAGGAGGATAATGGAATGTAGTCGAATTATGTCAGGTGATGCTGAGGGAATTAGATTGGGAAATGAGACACCTAAAGTAGTAAAGGAGTTTTGCTATTTGGGGAGCAAAATAACTGATGATGGTCGAAGTAGAGAGGATATAAAATGTAGACTGTCAATGGCAAGGAAAGCATTTCTGAAGAAGAGAAATTTGTTAACAGCGAGTATAGATTTAAATGTCAGGAAGTCGTTTCTGAAAGTATTTGTATGGTGTGTAGCCATGTATGGAAGTGAAACGTGGACGATAAATAGCTTAGACAAGAAGTGAATAGAAGCTTATGAAATGTGGTGCTACAGAAGAATGCTGAAGATAAGGTGGGTAAATCACGTAACTAATGAGGAGGTATTGAATAGAATTGGGCAGAAGAGAAATTTGTAGTACATCTTGACTAGAAGAAGGGATCCGTTGGTAGGACATGTTCTGAGACATCGAGGGATCACCAATTTAGTACTGGAGGGCCACGTGGAGGGTAAAATTTGTAAAGAGGAAGACCAAGAAATGGATACACTAAGCAGATACGGAAGTATGTTGGTTGCAGTAGATACTGGGAGATGAAGAAGCTTGCACAGGATAGAGTAGCATGGAGTGCTGCATCAAACCAGTCTCAGGACTGAAGACCACCACAACAACAACAATAACAACAACAAATGTATCAGAGGGTCTCAAATCTGCTCGTTAATATTGTCAAGATTTTGAAATCAGGTGTAACATTACCTCCAAACCCCCATAAGGGAGTTTATTTTCATAATTTATTCCAATTTCGGTATGAACTTTGCGTTTGTGCGTTGCTCAGGCCATGCACCATGGGCCTTAAGCTCACGATCGTAATACTACTCTGCGGTTAACGGAATTCCACTCATTTAATGTATTTCAATTTGGTCTTTCTTTTACAGTAATATTGTAGGTGGTTTTTATTTATTTTTCGTATGTTTCCTTTGTATACTTGCTTTTCCGCTACGTGGTCGGCTGGAGCAACCACCACGTCGTTAAACCGCAGTTTCTGTCTAAAAATGTATAGTCGTCAAGTGAATAACCATACGGTAGTGGGTGAGTGTTAGATAGAGAAGGAATAATCTTGTGTGCCCGTATTTTTTCGCATTTCTGTTGGCTACCACTACTTGGTCACATGTGTGGAATAGTACTGATGTGATAGTTATTTAATATTTATTGTGGCCCCTAAACTATTTGATTCGCCTACAATGAAGTGAGTTACTTAAAGTACATGGTGTAAACTCTTGTGTCTAGGAAAGTGCAGATTTTAATGCCCATTGATGGAATAAAGGCTTGCAAAACTTTCCCGCCGTATGATAGTAAAAGTCCTTCTCCCCCGCCCAGTAACGTGGTGTTTCTGAAAGCAAGATTAAACGAAAATTGACATTCACAGTTAAGTGCAACACTTGCTACCCCTTTCTTCAATTGAAATATTTAATCAAATACTCTTCCGCCCTGACCAAGTTTGTTTGTAGTGCCATTACTGAACTTATTCTGCGTGACCTATAGTAATTGATTGTAATAAGTATGGGTTTAGGTATAATTGTGTACCTGCAAAAAATTACATTTAAGCCACGTCTGCGCTTCTCTCTCCCTTTCCATAATTAAGTGGCGAGAGTGAATCAAGTAGAGATACCAGTTGTGATGAAGTATATTCCAACGGACAAACGGCTAGTTATTGAAATGCTATCGCTATTGAATAAATACCAGTTAACATTTGCGCTCGACTGATTGCTTCCTCCCTTCATCATAAAGAATAGGTGAAAGTCAGTGCCACAGTAGAAAGCTGGGTCATGAAAGTAAATAATGGCTCTATGCCCCCTATTAATCCCTGCATAGGTGTCTTCTGTAGTTATTCCAAAAAATACAGCGTTATCCGTTACGTTGAAATTTTTACTTGTTGGTTAAACCCTGCCGCTGGAAATTGTTTACACCCCAGCAGTAACTTGCAGAGGCCTGTAATTTCGTGGACCACACGAATTTGATAAACCGTTACTACAGTGAGTAGCTTCCAGGGGCTGTAGGACATGATAAGCCTCGGTAATCTTCCTACAAGGTCGAGTTGTATCCTTAACTATACCACCACCAGTAAGAACGTTACGTTGCAATGTGTAAAATCGCTAAGCTTTCATCCAGTCACTCATTGCCCAGTCTGGTTTGGCAGTAAAACATAGTGTAAGGAAGGCCGAAGTATTAAATTCCACGTTTAAGAAATAATTCATGCAGGAGAATCGTACAAACGTACCGCCATTTGACCATCGCACAGAGTCCCGTACAGGTGACATAGTAATAAGAATCCCCGGCGTGAAGAAACAACTGAAAGAGCTGTAAACAAATAAGTCATCAGGTCGGATTTTTCACAGAGTCCTCTACATCATTGGCCCCGTAATTAGATTGCATTTATCACGAATCCCTCTGCCAGTGCAAAGCGCCAAGCGACTGAAAAAAAAGGGCAGGTGCCTCCCGTATATACGAAGGCAAAAAGAACGGACCCGCAAAATTACGGACCAATATCCTTAACGTCGGTTTGCTGTATAATTCTAGATCATATTCTGAATTCGAATATAATAAATTTTCTAGCGACCGGAATGCTCATGTCCACGAATCAGCACGGCTTTAGAAAGCATCGCAAGTACGAAACCCAGCTTGCTCTTTTCTCACATGATGTACTGCGAACTATGAATGAAAGGGAACAGGAGGACTCCATATTTCTAGACTTCCGAAAAGCATTCGACTCGGTACCCCATTGCAGACTGTTAACGAAGGTACGTGCATATGAAATAAGGTCCCAGATATCGGATTGTCTCGAAGACTTCTTAAGTAAAAGATCGCAGCATGTTTTCCTCGACGGCGAGTGTTCATCGGAGACAGGGGTAACATCAGGAGTGCCCCAGAGAAGTTGTAAGTAGGCTGTTTAGGTTTTTTTATTGGTAACGCCACCTCTGTATGAAAATCACTGACTGTGCTGTGTGCAGTCTGTGGCTGCTTTGCATTGTTGTAATACTCGCCATTGTTGTGTTAGGCAGCTGGCTGTGAACAGCGCGTAGCGTTGCGCAGTTGGAGGTGAGCTGCCAGCAGTGGTGGATGTGGGGAGAGAGATGGCGGAGTTTTGTAATTTGTCATGAACTGCTATATTTATATATGATGATATCAAGGTAAATACATTGTTTGTTCTCTATTAATATCTTTCATTTGCTAACTATCCCTATCAGTAGTTAGTGCCTTCCATAGTTTGAATCTTTTATTTAGCTGGCAGTAGTGGCGCTCGCTGTATTGCAGTAGCTTGAGCAGCGAAGATTTTTGTGAGGTAAGTGATTTGTGAAAGGTATAGTTTAATGTTAGTCAGGGCCATTCTTTTGTAGGGAATTTTGAAAGTCAGATTGCGTTGCGCTAACAAAATGTTGTGTGTCAGTTTAAGCACAGTCATGTATAATTGTTGAAAGGGGACGTTTCATATGGCGACCCTGCCAGGATACCTCACTGGAATCTTCTGATTTTTCTTGTAGTTTGTGTAATTAGCGTAGATTTTGTTTATTGCTAGCGCGTAACTGTAGAGAGAATCTCCTTTGTAGTTGCAGTCTTTCATTGTTGTACAGTAAAACAGTTGTGGCATGCATGTAGATTTGCAGCAAGTATTTCGCAGCTGCAATTAACTAGATATTATTTTCAGTGCTATGTTAATGTGTTCTCTTATTTTTGATCTTCAAATTGTGTTTTTCTGTGTTGTCGTGTGAAATACTGTGACAATAATGGCGTGTGAAGAACGTAATACTAGGCTCCAAAGTAAACTGAGATATGACAGTGAAAATGAAAGCAGTGTGTTAGCGCCACCGAGTAATGAATTAACTGATGTTCAAAGTAGTAATTTGGTAATTGTGCACAGAAAAATGGAGCGGGCGGCAAACAATGGCGTGGACAGTGAAACAATTAGTGAAGAGGGAAGCATTATCGATCGATCGGTCGGCAATAGCTCGCCTCAGGAAGCCGAAATGACACGACACGATCTCGCAAATACTGTAGATTCAGGTTTTGGATCCTCACCGTTTTCTCAAATAAGTCAAGACACATTTTCTGCTTGTCAAAATGTGAATGTTTCCGGTGCAAATTCACTGCAGAAAAGCACTGAGGAACATGTTTCAGACACCAATGCATTGTTATTACAATTAATACAACAAATGGGACAAACTCAGCAAAAGCTTCAAAAGTTAGACACAATGGAACAAAATCTTAAAAAGTTAGACTCATTGGAACAAACTCTTGAACAAACAC
Source organism: Schistocerca piceifrons (assembly GCF_021461385.2). Classification (NCBI taxonomy): domain Eukaryota; kingdom Metazoa; phylum Arthropoda; class Insecta; order Orthoptera; family Acrididae; genus Schistocerca; species Schistocerca piceifrons. The sequence continues at coordinate 1,017,944,814 of NC_060139.1, read as the reverse complement.
GTGAAGATTTAACTACTGAGTTACATAACATTGAATCGAAATGTCAAAAAGTCTGTAATGACGTAAAAACACATATTTTTGAGCATTTTCAACCTATTTTTTCGCAGCATGAAAATGCATTACAGAATCACGAAGCAGCCATAAAAAAACTGCAAACTATTGTTCATGAAAATCATGAGACCTTGCAAGCAAAATTTGACTCAGTTGCATCTATCGATTCGGTTACGCAACTTGCAAAAACTCAGGAAAACTTAAAGGACACAGTAGATACTCTGAAACTTGGTTCAGAAAAACACACTGAGGAAATAAGTACACTATCGGAGAAAGTAGCCGAACTTTCGGATCAGTTCACTAATTTATCTACAAAGGTAGATGATGATCTGAATGACACAACACCTGTAGCCTTCACGGACACTGAAGAGTATGAACAAATTAGAAAATTCAAACAAAATCAAAATCAAATCAATACACAGTACAAAAGAGAAATCCGGGAAGTGCAAGATCAGTTGGCACAAGTAGTACAAGAATTACGTGTTTCAGAGGACACTCGCGCCCCAATACGGGAAGAGGGAAATAGAAATACGGAACAGACACAAAATAACAACACAGGGCACTTCGGAAATTGTGAAAGAAGTTGGCAAGGTACGCCGAATTTTGAGATGGAACCGCCGAAACGACGTAACAATGACCGACATGCGACTTGCCGACATGATGATTTTGACTATAAGCTGTTCATTACTACACGTAAATTCAAAACATTTAAGAATTCTGGCAACGACATTCATCCACAAGCATGGCTCCATCAATTCTCTCATTGTTTTCCTCCCAACTGGTCGTTAGAACACAGATTAGAATTCATGTGTGGCTATTTAGAGAATGAACCAGCTGTAAGAATGCGATCGGTCACTCACGATTGCCACAGTGAAGGAGAATTTTACCATGCCTTCCTCTCAGCATATTGGTCTCAAGCCACACAAGACTGAGTAAAACATGGCATCATAATGATGAAACATTTCGAACAATCTGAATTCTCCAGTCTTGTGAAATATTTTGAAGACATGTTGCACAAGAATCAGTACCTGTCAAACCCATACAGCCCCTCAGAACTCATCCGCATTTGCTTAATCAAATTACCTGAACATTTACGACATATTATTTTAGCAGGACGTTGCAAAGAAGACATTGAGGCTTTTCAGGGACTGTTACAAGAACTGGAAATTGACACTGACAATCGGGGAACGCGGGAACAGGAGCACAACAATTACAGGTCACATCTGTCACAATTCCGCGATGACAGAAATAATACACGACAAGGCCATTCTTATAACGTAAATCGTGACCAAAACAGACACCACCCGTATGACAACCATTGGCAGAGTAGTAATAATTACAGGGAAAGATCACCTCTCCGCGGTAATGACTATTACAGAGACAATCAGAGAAACAGACAATATGGGAACCAAAATAATTATTATCAAGGGAGACAGAATAACTTCAGACGCAACAGTTCAGTGCGCAGTTACGACTCAGGGAGAAATTCTCCACCACATGACCGACAAACAAGAAACTATGTAAACTACCGACAAAACGACAGACGTGAATTTCATCAGAACTGGCGGGATTCTAACAGAGCTGGGCCCTCCCGGCAAGGCGAATTTGTAGAAGTTAGGTCTCCTAATCCCAATAACGACGCGCGCCAACAAAGAGACAGACAATGACTCGCACAGCAGGCAGCCGCGTGCGCCAGGTGGCTCAGAGAAAAATAACATAGACGCTAACCTTGAGAAAAATTCCAGTATTCTTTACCAACGTATACCGCATGACAATTGCATTCAAGTTCAAACTCTGAGTACTATGAAGAGTAAAGGATTGCACTACACTTCACATGTAAAACCGCTTATTGAGAGATAATCTGCTTGTCTTTGCCATAAAACTCTTAACTTCACATTTCTAGTATGCATTGTCAGACTTAGAAACTGTTACCATGCAACAATGTTTGAAGTTAAATATCCAATCAAGAACCTAGCGAACTTTTTAAACAGAAATCACGAATGCATTGTTATTGTGAAGAGACGACCCAGTGTTATTGTTTGTGTGCATTCTTGCTTGTTAGTTGCACGATTATGGAACGACTATAAGGCTTACATACTTAGAACATTTACCAGTACTGCTAATGAGATTTTAATGCAACATTTTGGTTTACTTGAAAATACATTCTGGATTTAAAGTACTTTCAGTGATATACCAGATGGCACAGTGGTTAGTTTATGTGACAGCTACACGATTTTATCACGACGCTACTAATGAGTGACAATTTACAATGTTGCTTTTGTAGTGTTTCTGTTTTATTTCTGCACAGTTTTTCTCTTTTATTCTGCAAAGTAAAACATGTTTTAGTAGTAACTTTTGTGGTATAGCTACAATGAGATTGCCTTTTCCGTAGCACAACAATACGTTACAGCACAGTACTTTCTTCATCATGGCAATAAGCGTAATAACTAAGATATCTATACATAAAGCATTTCACTTTTGTTTATCTTGAGGTAAGTACATTGACTTCTGCAGAACTTAGCTTTCGGAGGACGATAAGTACGACACTTCTACAGAATTATCTTACAGCAAGACGCACATTTAGCGCTACAGGACACGCATTTGAGTGATTAATTTTGTACTTAAAACATTTATTTTTAAAGATATTTGAAGTACAATGGTACAAAGGTTTTCAGTGATACATTTCATTTCATTGCTGTAATCTGTAACACCTGAGGGTATAATTACATTAATCCTCAGGGGGGTACATGCCTACTTTGTGTATCATGTGTTTGGCAAGCATAAGGATCCCCAGCTAATATGGTATTTGCTTATACAACTTTACACATTGGTACCATATTTCTCTAACACAGAATTACACAGCTATCTGATCATTTAACAGAGAAAGAAACTTTTTTTACTACATCAGTGACAGATGTTTACGTAATTACACAGTTGGATACCTTCACACTTATGAAATTGTATTTTGTCTGTACTTTGTGAAATGCTCATACTTTTCCGGAACCATTGTGATACTATGAGAGCTTTGAATGATGTATTTGGTATGGATTCATGATTTTTAAAGTACGTTTGAGGCAGATGACACTTTTGACATGAGCAGAGAATTTTTTTAATTATTGGAGGAAGCTACGACGATTTTGAGATTTGACTGAGGTGTTATGATGTTATTTTTACGACGATGATGTGTATTATGCTGCTGAGGTGTGTTTATGATTAATAGGCTGAGGCTATATGAGTTATTTGATTATGCTTCATATTTATAATGACGAAATATTGACGAGTGTCGATGGATACGTATATGTGTAATAAGGTAAGGAGTAATGAATAGTGGGTAAGGACTCTTGACTTGTGAAACAGGATGTTGGAAACCAAGAATCGTACTTTAAGAGTTATGAAATGTGTGTAAATGCGTGAATGTATCACAATGCCGGCGAAAATATTTTTGGACACTTATATTTATAGGATTTTGTTTCTACAGATTTGCAACGCTAATTCTTGACCTGTGAAATATTTTTATGTGAGACTGTCACTGTAGCGGAAACTGCTGTCGTAAATATTTCCGTAAGAAAGTTAAGTGACCACCTGCACGTAATGTGTCGCGGGCACCCACCTGGGCGACAGCCGCCCGAAAAAAAAAAAAAAAAAAAAAAAAAAAGCCATTAGCCTTTCAGCGGCACAGGTAGAAAAAAAAAAGGGGAGGCCATTGTCTGTGCTACTGACATTTCCTTGTTGAAAGCATACTGTGGAGCTCGTAATTTATGATATTTACTGAAATGCCTAATAAAATGACAAGAAATATTTTTACATCTGCACACCTGATCATGACAAGCGTCTTTCTATGAGAGTGGAGAGAATTTCTACTAACTTACGAAATGTCACATGACTACTGAATGACATTTTTATGCTTTGCTTTTCATAGTTGCTTATTTCATTTGATATCTGGTTTCCAGCTGTGTTGCAGCATTGCTTTTATAAAATTAAATGCATTTGCTAACGTGAACACTTTCTGTCAACAGATCTATTAAATAATTATTTTATGATCCACATTCTTTAAAAAAGGAGCACTTGGAAAGGAAAGAACAATAAGAAGGAACTAGTAACAGTAACACATAATTTTCTTTTCAAGTACATGGTAATATTTCTTTTTACAATCAGTTGTTGTGGTGCACCACTTTAATTACATAGATATTAAGATGTGAATATACATTTCCCTTATCTGCATTGTTGTTTTTACTGTAATATTTTTTCTGCTTGAGCTTTGTCATGTATAGATATAAGTTTTATATTTTGTATATTTTTTATATTTGCTGCTGCTGTTTGCCAGGCATAGTGCTACTGAATTTTAAATTGTGTTACTCTGTTAAGCTAATTTTACTACTGACTTATTTTTCTTGCTACTGTACATTGGCTCATGTTAGTTGTAATGTTACATTGCTTGGTAAATTATATTTACTGTAGCTTGCTTTGCAATTTTCCATTTTTTTTTTGCATTGCTGTTTGTGTTAATTTGTTATGTGCTGCTGCATTGCCTCGTCCCGTAGTTTAGTATCTGAGCTCAGTAGATTTAAGTTAGCTTAAGAGGAGACTATATAAGAAACTAACTATTATAAATTTATAAGAAATGCGTTGAGAAGCTATCAGAAAATGGTCTGGCAAAATAAAAAGGATACTGTACAGTGGAGAAAAACTATTATTGACAGAGGATGTGAACAGAATACAGAAAGCAGAGAGAAAAACTATTTTTGACAGAGGATGTGAACGAAATACAGAAGGCAGGCTTAGATAGGACATTTGGGAATAATGATGAATGAAGGGAGATCTCCAAGAAGCAAAGAAAGTTTTGTTTGCAAAATACTACAATGAAACAAACCCTGTCCTTTCCTTTTGTGTTATCCCACTATGTGTTTGGGTACCCTTGTGTATATATGTTCTTCCTGTCTTTATATGTTTACCTCATCAGACTTTTGTTGTAGAATTTTTCTCATACTCAGCTACATGAACTATGATGAGGAATACTGTTATCCTGAAATATAATTTGCATTAATAATATGTTATTTACTTTGTAAAGATGTTAGACATTATTAATTCTGTTTTGTTTTAATGCTCATGTGTAAAGTTGATGTTTCAAAAGTTATTCTGATCTTTTATGTATGTACTCATGTCATAATTCCTGTAACACTGATGTATATGTTATTTCTATTCTTTTGTAAAGCCCCTATTACTACAAACGTTATCTGTATTATTATGTTTTTCATGACGTGTTTTGTACCTTTGTTATTGTATTCATATGTTATAAAATTGTAATTGTCACCAGTTCATGATATTATTAACTTGTTAGTTACATTTCACTGCACACGTTTCTGTTGGTCATAGTATATGGACAATATGTGAGAAGTAGGGACTGACAGTGTTTGCACGTGTGTTAATGATTCAGCAAGGGACTGGATAACAGCATTGCTGGTTCTAAGGACAATTTCAAAATCTTTGTGAGTGCACAAGTGGTGGTTTATGGACTTGCTATATTATCCGCAAGACTCTTCAATGGTGATTGTGCACCTGCACAGTCACAACAGATGGCTGCTGGCTATCTCTACAAGGACTACAGTGGGTCTGCATCTTTGATGACCCACCAGTACCATTATCTCTACAAGGACTACAGTGGGTCTACATCTTTGATGATCCATCAATACCATTATTTCTACAAGGACTGCAGTGGGTCTGCACCTCTGGTGGCCCACCAATACCGTAATCTCTACCAGGACTACAGTGGGTCTGCTCTGTGATGACCTACCTACGAATACTCTTCAAAATTTCGACTGACTCTGCTGTGGGTTTGCTCTGTTGTGGCCCATTACCTGTATGCATGTCAAGAGTCAGCACTGTCGTTCCGTTGGAAGGACAACACTACTTCTTCAAGATTGCATGGAAATCCACTACTTCTGTGTGCATTTTCCTTTACTGCTCAGACTTTGAGAAAAACACTGCAATTTTACTGTGACGAATGATGAGGACTGTCTTTATGGACTGTGAGAAAATTTTAGCTTTTGACCAACATTGTATCAATAAGTGTGTAAATTTGATTTCTTTGTTATTGTAATCATGAAAATTTTTTTTCAAATCTGTATTGGCCACTGCCCAATACAATTTGTAAAATTTTTTGTGGGGAGCATGGGGGCTATGTAAGTAGGCTGTTTAGGTTTTTTTATTGGTAACGCCACCTCTGTATGAAAATCACTGGCTGTGCTGTGTGCAGTCTGTGGCTGCTTTGCATTGTTGTAATACTCGCCATTGTTGTGTTAGGCAGCTGGCTGTGAACAGCGCGTAGCGTTGCGCAGTTGGAGGTGAGCCGCCAGCAGTGGTGGATGTGGGGAGAGAGATGGCGGAGTTTTGTAATTTGTCATGAACTGCTATATTTATATATGATGATATCAAGGTAAATACATTGTTTGTTCTCTATTAATATCTTTCATTTGCTAACTATCCCTATCAGTAGTTAGTGCCTTCCATAGTTTGAATCTTTTATTTAGCTGGCAGTAGTGGCGCTCGCTGTATTGCAGTAGCTTGAGCAGCGAAGATTTTTGTGAGGTAAGTGATTTGTGAAAGGTATAGTTTAATGTTAGTCAGGGCCATTCTTTTGTAGGGAATTTTGAAAGTCAGATTGCGTTGCGCTAACAAAATGTTGTGTGTCAGTTTAAGCACAGTCATGTATAATTGTTGAAAGGGGACGTTTCAAAGTGTGATAGGACTGTTGCTATTTTCCATATATATATAAATGGTCTTTGCAGACAGGGTGGGCAGCAATACGTGGTTGTTTACTGATAATGCTGTGATGTACAGGAAGGTAGTGAAGATAAGTAACTGCAGATTGATAGAACATGATCTTGCCAAAATTTCTAGTTGTTTTGATGATTGGCACCTGGTTCTTAATGTAGAAAAACGTAAGGTATTGCGGTTGAGTAGGAAAAAGAAACCTGTAATTTTCAGATATAGCATTAGTAGTGTCCTGCGTGACACTTTCATGTTTAGAATGAGATTTTCACTCTGCAGCGGAGTGTGCGCTGATATGAAACTTCCTGGCGGATTAAAACTGTGCGCTGGACCGAGACTCGAAGTCAGGACCCTTGCCTTTCGCGGGAAAGCGCTCTACCAACTGAGCTACCCAAGCACGACTCACGCCCTCTCGTCACAGCTTTACTTCAGGCAGTACCTTGTCTCCTACTTACTAAACTTCACAGAAGCTCTCCTGCAAACCTTGCAGAACCAGCACTCCTGGAAGAAAGGATATTACGGAAACATGGCTTAACCACGGCCTGGGGGATGTTTCCAGAATGAGATTTTCATTCTGCAGCGGAGTGTGTGCTGATATGAAACTTCCTGGCATATCAAAACTGTGTGCCGGACCGAGACTCGAACTCGGGACGAGTTACTGGCGGAAGTAAAGCTGTGAGGACGGGGCGTGAGTCGTGCTTGGGTAGCTCAGTTGATATAGCGCTTGCCCGCGAAAGGCAAAGGTCCTGAGTTCGAGTCTCGGTACGGCACACAGTTTTAATCTGCCTGGAAGTTTCACATTGATGTTGTTTCAATATCTGGGCGTAACGTTGCGAAGCGATATGTAATGGTACGAGGATGTGAGGATTGTGGTAGTGAGGGCGAATGGTCGATTTCGGTTTATTGGGAGAGTTTTGGAAAAGTGTAGTTCATCTGTAAAGGAGACCGCTTGTAGGATGCTAGAGCGACCTATTTTTGAGAAGTACTCTTTTGTTTGCGATCCGCATTAGGTCGGATTGAAGGAAGACATCGAAGCAATTGGGAGCCTAGCTGCAACGTTTGTTACCCGTAGGTTCGATCAGCATGCAAGTGATACGGATATGCTTCGGCAGCTCAAGTGAGAAACCCTGGAAGGAAGAAGACATTCATGTCGATGAACACTACTAAGAAAATTTGAAGAACCGGCATTTCAAGCTGACTGCAGAACGATCCTTCTGCCGCCAAGATACATTTCACGTAAGGGGCACGAAGATAAGATACGAGATATTAGGGCTCATAGTCAGGCATATAGACAATCTTTTTCTCCCTCGCTCTATCTGCGAACGGAACAGGAATGGGAAAAATTGGAAATTTATGGTAAGGACTATGGAACCAAACTGTTGAGGTCATCGGTCCCTATGTTTCGCACTACTTAATCTAAAACTAACTTACGCTAAGGACAACACACACCCCCATGCCCGAGGTAGGACTCGAACCTCCGATGGGGGGAGCCGCGCGAACCGTGACAAGACGCCCAAGACCGGACGGCTACGGAACGGAAAAGACTAGTTGTGTTACATTGCACACTCCGCGGCGCACTGTATGGTGACTTTTGAAGCATGTACGTAGATGTAGATGTAGATCAGCTAATGGAGCGTGTTCCTGCATAGTATCTTTAGTTCTGTCGACGATCGAACATGTGTGGGACCGGCTTGGACGTCAACTCAGTATCCAGAATATCAGGGGCCAGCTTTATGACACCATTTCCAAACGAGTCTGAGCACGCATCCACACCAGAGGTGGTGCAACGTCCCAGTTTCACTGTAGATCTGACTCGGGTTTGTAACCACTGGAATAATATCACGTACCATCTGAAAACAACGATGTTTCACTTGGTTTCCTCCTCCCATTACGAGTGCTTCATCTTTTCTAATAGGCAGTGTATATGCAAGTAATCGTCGGAACAACCTAAAGCGAAACAGCCACGTAAAACTCGTTGTTGGAAGGGCAGATTGCTTGAGGAAGATCAAAGAAGTAGGGTGCGTTTCATCACGGATTCTTTCATAAAGAAGTAGAGAGTCACGGAGATGGTCATCGGGACTCAAGTGGCGGACGCAGCAAGTAAATCGTTGAGCATCGCGCAAAGTTTTGTTGTTAAAATCCCGGGTACTTTTCTTGATGGGCTAGACAACATTCTACTGCCTCCCACGTTTATGTCGTAAAATGACCATAATGGGGAAATTAGAATGCTTAGAGGACTTTTCCTAGGTCCCATTCGTGATTGGGACAGAGAGGTGGATCAACCTTATTAGTACCAGAAGTAGCCATACACACACACAGACATCTAAATTGTGGGGTGCAGTTGTAGACATTTTCCTTGACAGCCACACGGCCCTCTATAAAAGTTTCTGTCATCGATGCCTTCTGCAGATACACTTTTGAAAACATTACACTCCCGCGACCAGTCCTAAAAATTACAAGAGCGCTGACGATAGTACTGCAGCGATAGACTAGGTGCCACTCTTTACTTGGTACACTGCACCAAGTACACGCACGTCGTGACAAAGAGTGATGTACCGAAGCTGCTGAATGTCTGATCCGTCGGCACAGGGAAAGAAGGAGAATTACAACTGGTGTTGTCGGAATTGCCGGCGTCCTTACAGAGAAACACTATCTCTGTTGGGTCATATTTTCTTTGGTCGGTAGGCTTCTGATGGCTTTGATGCGGCACGCCACAAATTCCTCTTCTGTGCCAACATTTTCGTCTCAGAGTAGCACTTTGCTGGACGTATTCCAATTTTTTGTCTTCCTCAACAGTCAATACTCAGAAATGTGTGGAGCAAACAACAGATTTATACCAACAATTGTGACTGAAAGAACTGCAGTAAATCTATTTTCCCTCTACAGCTCCCTCTCCCCTCTGGTACTATCGAGGTTATTCCTTGATGGCTTGACAGTTGTCTTACCATTATCTTCCTTCAACTTGGCAATATTTGCCATATATTTCTTTTCTCGCCGAGTCTCCGGAGAACCTCCACATTACTTATGTCACCAGTACACCTAATTTTCAGCATTCTTCTGTAGCACCACGTATCAAATGATTTGATTCTTCTCTTTTCCTGTTTTCACACAGTCCATGCTGCACCACCACACACCGCTGTGCTCCAAACGTACAGTCCCATAAATTTATTCCTGAAATGAAGGGTTATTTTTTATACCAGTAGACTTCTGTCAGGTGGGAATGCCCTCTTCACCGGTGACAATAATGATTTTTATGTTCTCGTTGCTCCATATGCCACGTGTTGTTTTACTAGGTAGTTAAATTCTTTACCGCGTGGGATTAGCCAAGCGGTCTAAGGCGCTGCAGTCATGGACTGTGCGGCTGTTCCCGGCGGAGGTTCGAGTCCTCCCTCGGGCATGGTTGTGTATGTTTGTCCTTAGGATAATTTAGGTTAAGTAGTGTGCAAGTTTAGGGACTGATGAACTTAGCAGTTAAGTCCCATAAGATTTCACACACATTTGAACAAAGCTAAATTCTTTAACCTAATCTGTTGCATGTTCACCAATCCTGATGTTATGTTTATCGCCGTTTTCATGTTTGCAGTTTCTCATTACTTTCATCATTCTTTGATATACTCTCAATTCATATTCAGTACTCAACAGGCTATTAATTCCGTTCAACACATCCTGTAATTCTTCTTCCATCACTGAGGATAGCAATATCATTAGCAAACCTTATCAATATCCTTTCACCTTGAATTTTAATTCCACTCTTGAACCCTTCTTTTATTTCTATCATTGTTTCTTCGATGTGTAGATTCAACATCAGAGGCAAAAGGCCACTTCCCTATCTTACGCAATTTGCAATCCGACACATCGATCTTGGTTTTTCACTCATATTTTTCCGTCTTGGCTAACGTGCGTATTGTGTTTTTCCTCTAGCTTACCTCTGTTTTTCTCAAACTTTCGAATAGCTTGCACCATTTGACACTGCCAAAAGCTTTTCCTAGGTCGAAAAATCATATGAGCAAGTCCTTATTGTTCTTCAATCCTGTTTCCATTATCAACTGCAACATCAGAATTGCCCTTGTGGTGCCTTTACCTTTCCTAAGGCCAAACTGATCGCCATCTAACACATCCTCAGTTTTCTTTTCCATCTATCGTTACAGTGGAAGGAAATGACCTCAGTCGCATTGAAAGGGTCGTTCTGGAATTTGTTTCCACTGATTTAGAAAAAAAGAGCGGAATATCTTATTTTGGAGCGCTGTATGAGAATATGAACATAGCATTTCCCGAGTTTGTAACATTTGGAGTATTCATTACGTCACGTCGATTGGATCAGATCATTGTATTTTGTAGACGAACTTGAATACTTAAGGCTGCTGTCAAGTGGAGTTACCGACTATCTTTACAGATTTTCTAAAGTCAGATCCCTATCAACAAATATTGAATTATTATTTTCTAAACACAATTACACAAGACGGTCTGAACATAGAATGGGTGACATCATATAGTGTATAAATAAATCAGCAGGTGAAGCCGCGATAAAGATATCTGAATGGCAAAGGAAACAATACCTTAGAATGTGGAATGAAAAAAATTCAAGAAGTAATTAACGAGAAACAAAGAGCAGGCTAGTGATTTCTGCAATCTCCCAATGCCCAAACAATCGAAAACTAACTGATGAGAAATAAACACTACCAGTAGAAAGTGAGGTTGGTCAAGATAGGTGGGATCAGTTTATTGCAGATATACACTCCTGGAAATGGAAAAAAGAACACATTGACACCGGTGTGTCAGACCCACCATACTTGCTCCGGACACTGCGAGAGGGCTGTACAAGCAATGATCACACGCACGGCACAGCGGACACACCAGGAACCGCGGTGTTGGCCGTCGAATGGCGCTAGCTGGGCAGCATTTCTGCACCGCCGCCGTCAGTGTCAGCCAGTTTGCCGTGGCAGACGGAGCTCCATCGCAGTCTTTAACACTGGTAGCATGCCGCGACAGCGTGGACGTGAACCGTATGTGCAGTTGACGGACTTTGAGCGAGGGCGTATAGTGGGCATGCGGGAGGCCGGGTGGACGTACCGCCGAATTGCTCAACACGTGGGGCGTGAGGTCTCCACAGTACATCGATGTTGTCGCCAGTGGTCGGCGGAAGGTGCACGTGCCCGTCGACCTGGGACCGGACCGCAGCGACGCACGGATGCACGCCAAGACCGTAGGATCCTACACAGTGCCGTAGGGGACCGCACCGCCACTTCCCAGCAAATTAGGGACACTGTTGCTCCTGGGGTATCGGCGAGGACCATTCGCAACCGTCTCCATGAAGCTGGGCTACGGTCCCGCACACCGTTAGGCCGTCTTCCGCTCACGCCCCAACATCGTGCAGCCCGCCTCCAGTGGTGTCGCGACAGGCGTGAATGGAGGGACGAATGGAGACGTGTCGTCTTCAGCGATGAGAGTCGCTTCTGCCTTGGTGCCAATGATGGTCGTATGCGTGTTTGGCGCCGTGCAGGTGAGCGCCACAATCAGGACTGCATACGACCGAGGCACACAGGGCCAACACCCGGCATCATGGTGTGGGGAGCGATCTCCTACACTGGCCGTACACCACTGGTGATCGTCGAGGGGACACTGAATAGTGCACGGTACATCCAAACAGTCATCGAACCCATCGTTCTACCATTCCTAGACTGGCAAGGGAACTTGCTGTTCCAACAGGACAATGCACGTCCGCATGTATCCCGTGCCACCCAACGTGCTCTAGAAGGTGTAAGTCAACTACCCTGGCCAGCAAGATCTCCGGATCTGTCCCCCATTGAGCATGTTTGGGACTGGATGAAGCGTCGTCTCACGCGGTCTGCACATCCAGCACGAACGCTGGTCCAACTGAGGCGCCAGGTGGAAATGGCATGGCAAGCCGTTCCACAGGACTACATCCAGCATCTCTACGATCGTCTCCATGGGAGAATAGCAGCCTGCATTGCTGTGAAAGGTGGATATACACTGTACTAGTGCCGACATTGTGCATGCTCTGTTGCCTGTGTCTATGTGCCTGTGGTTCTGTCAGTGTGATCATGTGATGTATCTGACCCCAGGAATGTGTCAATAAAGTTTCCCCTTCCTGGGACAATGAATTCACGGTGTTCTTATTTCAATTTCCAGGAGTGTAGTACATGAATGTGTGAAAGAGAAGACTTGTCTTTCCATATATTAAGACACTTAAAATGATGTGAGAAAGATGTAGCACAAGTAAATATAGGAAGTTAAGAACAGTCGATAAAAGATTGCAACACTCTGTCTCATAACGCAAGGGCAAGTAATTATTACGAAAATAAAAATTGGTTATGTTAACTCAGAATCAATTACCGTACTAGAAGTGAAAAATGTAATTGAAAAACAGAACTGCAGGAAATGCCCCGAACATGATTCTATATAGGAATTATTAAATTTTGCGCTGTATTGCTTATATTTAAAACGCTGCCTCTCATCAGCACCTATTGGATAAACTATTAAGCCTTGGGCACAGCAAAATAGTTGGCACTAATTAAAAAAGGGATCGCAACTAAACTTCAAATTATAGAGTTATATGTTAATTACTGCCTGCTAAATATATACTGAGGTGGGTTAAATAAAAGTTAAAGATTATTATAGCGATCTTATATCCAGATCAAGAAAGCGGCTTCCTAACAGGCAGGTCGTGTAGGTTAATATATTTACTGTGCAACAAATAATACAGAAAGTAGAGAATTAAATTCACCAGCCTATCTGCCTTTCATAGAGCTTGAGAAAGCATTTGGCAAAGCGGACAGAGAGAGCCTGTCGAAATTTATGGCAAAACGCGGGTACACAAATCCCTTAATAAACGGCATCTGGATTCTGTATAACGAAAATTATTATATTTGGCTACGGCTATTAGAGAGGCGAAAAGATTTTAATAAACCAAGGCGTGAGACAAATATGCACTTTATCTGCTACTATTTTTTACATTTATGTAAACGCTGCCCTCCTAAAATGGAAAGGAAGAGCGCCAGAACAAATCCTTATAACAAATAACTAATATATTAACTTACTATGCAATACTGGCGCCACTGTATTAACGGCTAATTCTGAATATGAGCTTCAAAAAACTATCCATTTCTTAAAATAATTTTAGAAGAAAACAGTTTTAAAGTACTAGTAAGTAAAACTAAGAAAATGCCCTCCAAAGGAAATAAGCAATTCTAAACAAAACTATAATTGAAAACCAGATTTTGGAGCAATTTCATCACTTCAGTACTTACTTTCAACGAGAATAAGGATGTAGACGTACCGTGGTACAGTGCTAGTGTCTTTCGCTGGTAATCAGAACGTCCTCGGTGCCGGGTTAGTACCTAGCCACTGGTTTAATTTTGCATGAAAATTATTAGAAGTTGCGTCCGCAGAATTCAGGCATAGCAAGTCATCCACGATCTGCACCCTTTTCAAAGAGGTTGGAAGGGAAGACTGATGTGGAGGGCACTCCTTACCTTTGGGATGGCAAACTGCCCCTAAAAGGCGCCAGAATCAGCAGTGATGACAGCATGAGGATGCAGAAGCTAATGGAAACCACTGAATTAATGCCACATAACGTTTATCCACAGGAAATGACACTTGCTATTGAAAAAGTGTCATGATGGTCTCTCGATAGACGAAGGATTTCGGATTAGCCCTCCAATCGGATCCCGGCGAAAGGACTACTGAGAAAGAGCTGGTCATGAGAAGAAGAGTGAATAACCGATGCTGGGATAACATTCTACGAGGCATATCTTAGAACGTCAGGAGTACGAACGTGGTAGGGAAGATAGAGAATCTGAAAAGGGAAATGCTAATACTCAGTTTGTATATAGCAGAGGTCAGTGATGTAAAACGGAAAGAAGGTTTTCTGATCAGACAAATGTTGGTTAATATCGACACCAGCATAAAATGCTTTTAACGAGAGTAGGATTCGTTATGAATAAGAAGGTAGGGCAGAGAGTATGTTACTGTGAACAGTTCAGTGATAGGGCTGTTTTTATCAGAATCGACAGCAAACCTACACCAACCGTAATAGTTCAGGTATACACATCGACGTCGCAAGCAGAAGACGAAGAGATAGAGAAAGTATACGAGGATACTGAACGGGATATTTAGTCTGTAAAGAGAGATGAAAATCTAATAATCAGGACGGATGAAGACGTAATTGTAGGGGAAGGAATAGAGAAAAGGGTTACGGGAGAATGTGGACTTGGCAGTTGGCATGAGAGAGGAGGAAGACCGGTTGAGTCCTGGTGTAAATTTAGCAGATGGTAATAGCAAACACTATGTTCGAGAATCACCAAGAGGAGGTGGTATACTTGAACATGATCCAGAGACACAGGAAGATCACAGCTGGACATAGGTTCCGGAAGCAGGAACTGGATTTCAATGCGTACCAAGGTGCAGGTATGGACTCAGATGAAGAAGACTGGACTGAAGTTTAGGAGAATGGCCTGGGAGAATCAGTGTGGAAGAAAATGTGCTGCTGAAGTCTTTTGAAGTTCGCTAAGTATGTGGATACTGCGGGAAGAAATACCAGAGCAGGCAGTTACGATAAAGAGAAGTGGACATGTCTAGAAAGGGTAATCTCAGATGTTGGACACAAACATACACAAAAACACAAACACACACGCGCGCAGAAACGGAAAGGAACCTGCAAAGAAACATTGGGTGACGGAAGAAATATTTCAGTTGATAGACGAAAGACGGATGTCCAAAAGTCAGGGAAAGACAAATATGCAACAATGTAAATCCCCTATAAATGAAATAAATAGGATGAGTAGGGCAGCCAAGGCAAAATGGCTGCACGAAATATGCGAAGAAATCGGAAAACGAATCATCGTCATTTGGATTGATTCAGAATATAGGAAATCTAAATAACCTTCATGAAAGTTGAAAGTGAGGGTAATAACATTAAGAGCCCAATGGGGGTTCCACTCTTAAGTGAAGGGGAGATAACGTATGGGTCGAAAGAGTAGACTGAAGCCCTCTGTGTGGCGAGGACTAGGCTGATGATGTTACAAAACAAAAGTTCGAGTCGATTTGGAAGACATAGGGGATCCAGCAGTAGAGTCGAAATTTAAAAGAGCTCTGGAAGACGTGAAATCAAATAACCAGAAGGGACCGATATCATTCTGAATCCGGCCTGGTATTCACCAATTAGTGTATCTGCTTGGGATTCTATCCTGTTTAAAAGAGCTTTGGAAAGGATTTTGTAAGCGACTGGGAGCAGGGAAATTCCTCTGTAATTGTTCATGTCTGTCTTGTCGCCCTTTTTGTGTAGCGGGTGAATTAGAGCGCATTTCTAGTCCTCTGGTATCTGCTCCGTTATCCACATGTCTGACATTATATGGTGTAATTTCTGCATAAGTATAGGATCGTTTAGTTTCCAGAACTCAGCAATGATCCCATCTTCTCCTGGTGCTTTGTTATTTTTCAACTGCTTGACTATCTCCATAAATTCTTCAAGATCTGCGGCATGTGAGTATGGGTGTGTGAATACTAGAGAAGAGAAAACAAGTTTTTCTTGGGGTGGTTCGCAGTTGAGGAGGGAACTGAAATATTGGGCTAAGATTTTGCAGTTATTTTTCGTGTTGGTTTCCAAAGAGCCATCGGGTTTCTTGAAGCTCAAGCTAGGCGCTTGGTACCCCTGTAAGTTTTCTCTGAAAGCCTTATAAAAATGTCTTGTATTATTTTTGATGAAATTCTGCTGAATTTCAGAGAGTCTATTGTTGTCATATCCCAGTTTTTCTTTTCTAATTATTTTTGAGGTCTGTTTTTGAGTTTTAAGAAAGTTCTCCCAGTTTTCTTCAGTTTTGTGACTGCTAAATTTTTTACATGCAGTTATTCGGTTGTCGACTCCCTCATCACAGGTTGCATTCCACCAGCGATGTTTCCTGTTGCGAGGGGGTTGTCCTAATTTGAGGGCTTCCTGAATTTTCCTTGTTAGTTTCTTCCAGTCTGTTGATTTTTCCTGATTAATTTGCATGATGATTTTTTCTTTGTTGAGTTGCTGATATTCCGGATCTGGTTTGGTATTTTGGGTGGCCTTTTTAGCATTCTAATGGGCTGCAATTTCGTTTTTATTTGGAGAAGTTGGTGATCTGATTCAAAGACACCTTTGCGGGTTCTGATGTTTTGAATTTCTTTTATGTTTTCTTTGGAAATTGCGACATGGTCTATTTGGTATTCACCCTGTCTAAGACTGGGTGACCTCCATGTGGTTAATTTATGTGCAGGTTTTTGAAACTGCGTACTCATTATTTTAAGTCCAAAGTTTCTGCAGAAGTCGATTAGTTTTCACCATTCTTGTTGGTACGTTTTTGTTTGGTGTGGGGTCCAGTGGTATCTCAGAAATTTTTTTCCTTCCCTAATTGTGCGTTAAAATCGCCTACTAAGATTTTCACATGGCGCCTAGGTACTTTATTTGTTATTTCTTCTAGTGTTTCCCAGAAATTGTCCACTGTTTCAGGGTAGATTTTATTGTGGTGATTTGTGGGGGCGTGCACATTGATCAGAGTGTATGCTTTATTAGGTGATTTTACTGATAACAGGGAGACTCTTTCATTGGGAGATTGAAGTCAATAACTGAGTCGAGTACAGAAATGTGTACGGCGAATCCTGTTCCGAAAAGTGGTAGTTTGTTTCTTACGTTTATGGCAAGTTTGCCCTTGTAGATCCTCTAATTCTCTGTGGTAAAGTGTCCTTCATCTGTGAATCTTGTCTCTTGCAATGCAGTGATTTTCAGGTTAAATTTTACCATTGCGTTGGTAAGTTGCTTTAATTTGCCTGTTTTAGTGAGGGTGTTCACATTAATTGTACCAATAAAATTTTTACGTTTCGTTTTGACATTGTGAGGAGTTTTTGGGAAGCTCCGATTCTTCTCCGCATGGTGTCCCTGATCCCCCAGAATCCGATGCCTGGGGTAGTGACTGTGGTCGTCTTTTCCATCAAACGTTCAAGTTGTAGTTTTTGTGGTGATCTCTGTTGAGACCACAGGTATACGACTCGATTTCTGAGTTCGAGAAGATTTTGTGCAGCCTCCTCAACCAGAGGAACGGACGGTGACCACTGGCCGCCAGATGCTGAACAGACACCTCTGGGTTTATTGGTTTTTGGTCCGCCCTGGGTATTTCATTTCCCCAGTACCACCTATATCTAGGAAGCTTTCCCCTATCCGCCACCCGGGGAGGCGACCGATGGG
This sequence comes from Schistocerca piceifrons, assembly GCF_021461385.2. NCBI lineage: Eukaryota > Metazoa > Arthropoda > Insecta > Orthoptera > Acrididae > Schistocerca > Schistocerca piceifrons. The sequence goes on along the minus strand of NC_060139.1, from coordinate 1,017,926,771 downwards.
GGTACCAACAACCCCACATGGGCTACACAGTATTATTATTATCATTATTATTATTATTAGTGGCAGTGGTGAGACGTAAGACATTGGCAGCTTGAAGTCGCCTTATTTCTTTCAGTTATGGAGTAAGGAGTCGCACAGTGAAGTAATTTCAGTGCGAGGTGCAGGGTATAGTTGAAACATGCACCACTACGGAGAGGAGAGGGGCAGAGGGATAATGTTACCATGTTTGATAACAAGTGTCCACGTTCGTAGTTAGCATTCTTGAAGTCTGTCAGAAGTAAGAATACCAATTGTATCACAGGCTCATTCATTCGTGATTCATTAAAGTCCCTACAGAAACTATATCTCATTTAACTGTCATTTCAAAATTAAGTGTTTAAAGAAAATTGTTTATCATTCTAAAGATGGAGCTATGCGCTAATGATCGTGATGGTAGGGCAAGGACGGACTAGTAAAGAGAGAGGGGAATGTTATACCTAATATCTGATTGCACTCAGGCGTAATGGGCTCAGATAATTTGGGAACCACTGATCTAGACCGATGATTGTTGTGTCTTCGCCTATTTCGCCGAAGATGAACACCCATACATTTAATTACGTTCTTTGCTTTCGGTGTCACCGTGATACACTAAGAACTCGTCCGTTGTAACTGGGTTGCTGAAGAAGTTGCTGGATTGGCCTGACGCAGCTGCAACATGGTAGCTGCTGTTTCAGTTCGAGGGGCTCTTTGAACGATTGTGAGCACTCGCGGAAGCCAGTGACTGAAGACCGCAGTCATGTTCACAATGTCCGGAAGGACGAAGAAACGTGATCCATGACTGATTTTCGATATTTACACTTTCGCCTCGACTACCAGAGGCTCCACTTCTGTTGCGATTACTAATTCTTTAGAGCGAGTTAGTCTACCGCTTCGTCCTTCTTCATTGTTTTGGCTTACCACAATGAAAATACTCTCGTCACGTAACTACTGTACCATAAGCTGGCATGATTGCCATACATATCAACCAACTCTGCGGGATTCTTGCAGCGTTGTTACACTTGAAACGCAGAAAACGGATTATGGCACCATAGTCCAACTTTGTCAACAGGCTGCCCCATTCTGTTTTGGGTTTCTCTAGCGGCGTGCTAGGTACTGTGGCGACGGAGCACGTACCTTCAAATAAATTGAAAAGTTAATTAGAACATTTTTCTTCAAGCAGTTGTCTCCAACGAAAATATGATTCACAAAATTCATAACACAAAGCAGTATTTGGTCCCTTTATTGTACCAGAGGTTTCAGTTACAAACCGTAACTACTATCTGTATCATCGTAACTGGAGCATGAGTCACAAAAATAAAATGTAAATGACCAGATCAATATCTTGTAGTAGTTGCAAAACTCGAACAAAAACACTCCATCTATTGTGATACATTGCACGTGCCCTTTGTAAGATGCTAGTTTATCCTGGATTTTGGTTAGCATAAAAATGGGAAAAAAGATAGACACCATGCCTATACAGTCAGTAGGTGACTAGCCTCATATGTGTGTTGATGTTTGGTTTGTGGGGCGCTCAACTTCCCTGTCATCACCGCCCGTACAAAGTTCCAATTTGTTCATAGTCCAATTTTTTACACAGTCCAGTCCATTCAGTAACACGAATGATGATGACGATAATGATGAAATGAGGAGAACAACACAAACACCCAGTCCCCGGGCAGAGAAAAGTCCCCAACCCCGCTGGGAATCGAACGCGGGACCCCGTGGTCAAGAGAAAGCAACGTTAGCCACTAGACCACGAGCTGCGGACTCCTGACACGTGTGCAGTAATTTCTTGCGGCTGTGTTGACAACTACTACCTTACCTTCACTTACACTTCTACACTCCTGGAAATGGAAAAAAGAACACATTGACACCGGTGTGTCAGACCCACCATACTTGCTCCGGACACTGCGAGAGGGCTGTACAAGCAATGATCACACGCACGGCACAGCGGACACACCAGGAACCGCGGTGTTGGCCATCGAATGGCGCTAGCTGCGCAGCATTTGTGCACCGCCGCCGTCAGTGTCAGCCAGTTTGCCGTGGCGTACGGAGCTCCATCGCAGTCTTTAACACTGGTAGCATGCCACGACTGCGTGGACGTGAACCGTATGTGCAGTTGACGGACTTTGAGCGAGGGCGTATAGTGGGCATGCGGGAGGCCGGGTGGACGTACCGCCGAATTGCTCAACACGTGGGGCGTGAGGTCTCCACAGTACATCGATGTTGTCGCCAGTGGTCGGCGGAAGGTGCACGTGCCCGTCGACCTGGGACCGGACCGCAGCGACGGACGGATGCACGCCAAGACTGTAGGATCCTACGCAGTGCCGTAGGGGACCGCACCGCCACTTCCCAGCAAATTAGGGACACTGTTGCTCCTGGGGTATCGGCGAGGACCATTCGCAACCGTCTCCATGAAGCTGGGCTACGGTCCCGCACACCGTTAGGCCGTCTTCCGCTCACGCCCCAACATCGTGCAGCCCGCCTCCAAAGGTGCCGCGACAGGCGTGAATGGAGGGACGAATGGAGACGTGTCGTCTTCAGCGATGAGAGTCGCTTCTGCCTTGGTGCCAATGATGGTCGTATGCGTGTTTGGCGCCGTGCAGGTGAGCGCCACAATCAGGACTGCATACGACCGAGGCACACAGGGCCAACACCCGGCATCATGGTGTGGGGAGCGATCTCCTACACTGGCCGTACACCACTGGTGATCGTCGAGGGGACACTGAATAGTCCACGGTACATTCAAACCGTCATCGAACCCATCGTTATACCATTCCTAGACCGGCAAAGGAACTTGCTGTTTCAACAGGACAATGCACGTCCGCATGTATCCCGTCCCACCCAACGTGCTCTAGAAGGCGTACGTCAACTACCCTGGCCAGCAAGATCTCCGGAACTGTCCCCCATTGAGCATGTTTGGGACTGGATGAAGCGTCGTCTCACGCGGTCTGCACGTCCAGCACGAACGCTGGTCCAACTGAGGTGCCAGGTGGAAATGGCATGGCAAGCCGTTCCACAGGACTACATCCAGCATCTCTACGATCGTCTCCATGGGAGAATAGCAGCCTGCGTTGCTGCGAAAGGTGGATATACACTGTACTAGTGCCGACATTGTGCATGCTCTGTTGCCTGTGTCTATGTGCCTGTGGTTCTGTCAGTGTGATCATGTGATGTATCTGACCCCAGGAATGTGTCAATAAAGTTTCCCCTTCCTGGGACAATGAATTCACGGTGTTCTTATTTCAATTTCCAGGAGTGTATTTCATCATGTAAGTCGTCAGTAATGGATTATCACCGACTTGTACCTGTTAATTACTGTTAAACAATGATGTATTTACGATCCTTACAGTATACGACCATATGTTACTTTCAGCTGACTGACGTATTGGGATTACATTTTCCTGAAAACTTGTGTCTCGTAAGTCTACACGAAAATGTAATTCCATCAGTTCATTGGGTCGCCTACGCCTCACATACGAGCAGGATTTACCCATCACGTACCAAGCCAGGGTGCTATTCCTGTGTAGGAGAGCCTCGGCAATACTGACTATTTAAGAAGGGAAAATGGGCTGAAGGTGTAACTGAAGTTAGTATTAGGGAGGGCATTGGACTAGCACTGTCCGTGCAGGTGTGGTACCCGCAGTGCTACGATAGTGTAGAGGTCTGCACATCTGCATGGGAAGCAAGACACTCTGGTTCAAGACAAGGCAAACTTCAGTTTGTTGCTTCAGCTTATACCCTTATCGAAGGCTGACGAAAGTTACAGCTTAGGATAATGTTCTCCATTTCTCCTTGTGAATTTTCTATAACCTTGTCATGTCCACTGCTATTTATTTTTTACTCTACTCGTATGTACGCTAAGATATGGACGTTATCAAAATCTTTAATTTCGTTCCACGCCAGCCGCTTTGGCCGAGCGGTTCTAGGAGCTTCAGTCAGAGCCGCGCTGCTGCTACGGTCGCAGGTACGAATCCTGTCTAGGGGCATGGATCTGTGTGATGTCCAGAGGTTAGTTAGGTTTAAGTAGTTCTAAGTCTAGGGGACTGATGACCTCAGAAGTTAAATTCCATAGTGCTCAGAGCCATTTGATTTTCAATTTCGTTCCACATCCTTCGTATTTACGAGCAAATGATATGTGATGTTCGACACAACAATATCTATTATTTCTGTTGATGACTTGCATCACGTTTTTTCAGTTTCACAATTATGTTGGCATGTAATACGTACCTGCTACCATGCTAAGTTGTTATTCTAATTGTGGGTTACACTTATCTATCCTGGATACAACCCGTTATGCTATTTATATTCGTACACTGTTGGTTTATTAAGAGAATTTATTTTGTATCGTGTTTTATACACATATCAAAATAATCTGCTCTGGAATTTCCTATTTTTACTATATTTTGTGTGCAGTACTGGGGCAGAAATAGCTTTTTAAGTATCGATCTCTTCATCCCACTGTCTTTTCTTTGTATTCCGTGTACTTGGCTCACGCTGCTATGCAGCTGACCTGTTTATACATCACCTATACGTGTGCAGTACTGCTTGTCTATTTGTAATTCTCTGTAATGCTATTTTTCAACTTGAACCCAATTGATGTATTTTTAATAGCTCAATAGATGTCTTCCTATGTTTCCATTTTCGTAATATGTGAGGTGTTTTTGTTAGAGTTTCGTAAGTGCTACGATGTACCGCACTTGTAATTTAAATCTTATTTTGCTGATTGTAGTTACTTTTGTAAGTTATGCACGAATTACGATGATACAGGTACCAAAAGATGGTTTGTAACCGAAAGCTGTAGCACGATAAATGAACCAAACACAGCTATTGGTTATGCATCGTATTAAAAATAGTAACGTAACTTCAGTTTTCGAGGTAGTAATCTAAACGTTATGACCACTCCTTGTGGAACAACCACTTTTTGTTTTGTAGAAAGAATCTAAAGAGCGGCGGATTTGCGTGGGTGCAGTTACTCAGACGAGAGTTATTCAGACAGGATTACAGTCATTCCAACTTTTGGCAAATAACAGAAGTTTCCAAGGACTGCTTTCGCACGGCATATGCACCTGACATTTTTCCTCCTCCCCGTCACATTTACACTCCGTAATAAGCTAATTTCTGAGTGTGCACAACTCTAAACATCCATCTGAGTTGACAGCGGCCCCCTCCCATCGCAGCCAGCTAGCACCAACTCCTGCTGCGCTCTGCTGGTCTCATAAAAGTTACCCGGCAACAACTCTGCTCGTCTCCGCTTCTCATAAGTTGCGCCACCACCGTCGCCGCCGCGGCACATGAGTGTTACACTCGAGGCTGAACACTAACTCCGTTTATTGCTTTCGCGCTTCGTTGGTGTTGAGCATTATTCCGGCAGCTCGGAGGGAAGAGGCAACGCGAGCCAATACAACGGCAGGTGTCTCATTATGCCCTCGTACTAAGCTCTCACAAGTTTCCGTCAATAACAAACAAAGTACATTTTCCTTCCGGTAATCAAGGACGCTCATATTTACGTTTAAGCCTTGCAAAATTAATTTTAGGACGAAGTATAATGACAAAGGTTGTATGTAGTGAGTTGAGTAATTGTTACCTGCTATATGCATCTAAGTGTCAACAGAAGAAGAAAAGAATAAATAATGGGAAGTATATGATGAACCACAATCATATATTTGTAGATTGATGAATAATTTAGATATGATGCTCAGAAGCACTGCAGACCTAAATATATATATAGAGGAAAAATATTCTTTATGTTATACATCACTGACGATTTCTGTTATGTATAAGCGGAACATTTTTTGTTAGTAACAAAACCAACATTCAGTAACATATACATTAATGTGAAATGAATCTCAACATATAAAAATAATTAATGTAGAGTTTGGCAGTATGTTTTTATAGGAAATATACAATGGTGTCCAAAATTAAAGCAACAAACCGAAATTTTGCAAGGTTACGTTTATCTTGCCACAAAACAGTGTAATCACGTGTTAGTAAGTAGAAACAATATAAAGAATGCAGAACGTAAACAACTGCAACAAGCGTAACAGTAGACAAAAGTGTTCTTCGTTTTTGCAACTTGACGGACACTCACACATTCCAACAACTGGTTAATGTGTTCAGTGAGGAGTGTGACCACCTCTGGCAGCAATACGGGCCTGAAAAATGACGAGGAATGCTGTGTATGATGTCATCACCCTCATGTTGAGGCATTAACGCCCATTCTTCCTGCAACGCTGCTTGCAAGTCTTGGAGTGGTTGGTGGATGCTGACGTAATGTAACTCGTGTCCCTAATGCGTCCCAGACGTGCTCAATGGGACTCAAATCGGGAGAGCCAGCAGGCCACGCCATGCGTACAACATTTTCCGTTTCCAGGAAAACATCAACCACCCGTGCTCTATGAGGTCGAGCATTATCGTCCAGTAATACGACGTCTGGGCCCACAGCACCTCGCAACAGCCGCGCGTGAGGTCCCAAGATCTAGCCACGATACCTGATAGCCGTTAAACCTTGCCGATATAACTGTATAATTTCATGAACAGGTATTCGAGTTCTCAACATAACCCTGCCCATACCATTAGGTTCAAAAATGGCTCTGAGCACTATGGGACTTAACTGCTGTGGTAATCAGTCCCCCTAGAATTTAGAACTACTTAAACCTATCTAACCTAAGGACATCACGAACACCCATTCCCGAGGCAGGATTCGAACCTGCGACCGCAGCGGCTGCGCGGTTCCAGACTGTAGCGCCTAGAACCGCTCGGCCACTCCGGCCGACCGTACCATTAGGAATCATCCTCGATATTGGTCTCTTTCTAGAATGGTGTGGTCCCGAAATCATGTTCCACGTTCTCTCCAGAGGACATCCGTCGAGGATCACTGTCCACACCAAAACGGAACTCTTCGACCGTCCAGATGGCATGTTGACGGCTCCATTCTAGACGTTCCCTTCTGTGAACACACGACACAGGTACACATACAACAGGTCTCTGACAATAAAAGCCACTCTGTCGAATTCTTCTGTATACCGTTTTCCTCGATGGAACACGTCCAATGGACGCTGCGAGGTGAGATGCCAGTTACCGTGCCGTACTAAAGCGGTAACGTCGTGCTCTTACAGCCAGAAAACGGTTCTCTCTTTCTGATGTTACACATGGTCGGCCCGGACGTGTTCTTCGGAATACCGTTCCGATCTCTCTAAACTGTCGCGACATCCGAAAAACAACAGAACGATTGACATGAAGGCTTTGGCAAACATCAGTTTGCAATTGTACGGCTTCCATTGTTCCCATAGCCCTCCACAGCAGAGAGCTGGTAGGCGTCTTCTCTGTGCCACACTGCACCGTCTAGAGTGCGTGCACAGCGATTGTGAATGTGGGACTAACCTGCAAACACTATCCCGTTTGATAGGTGCCCTGACACCACCGTTGGAGTGGTTGGCCGTTGACCAGAATGCCATCTTCCGAGCAGGACACGATCGTACGAATATCTGTTGACAGTTTGTATGGTTATATCGTGAATGAGACACAGGACGGCGAAATGGTTGTTCGTTCGTTTAATTTTGGACACCAGTGTATTTTAGCCATTAATATCACCAAATTCACAGATTAATCTGGTACATTACTACCGGTTATAACCGTTATAATACTGAATGTAAGCGTTCATGCATTGTGTTATAAAGGCGTCGGATGTCAGTGTGTGGGATGGAGTTGCACTTGATCGGTCAATATAGGGACGCTGAACTTTTCGTCTGATGATGTCCCATACTTGCTCGGCTGGACAGAGATTTGTGATCGAGCAGGACAAGGTAACATGTCGATGCTCTGTACAGCTTATTGTGTCACAACAGTGGTAAGTGGGTAAGCAATATCCTGTTGGAGAACACCCCCTGGAATGCGCTTCATGAATGGTGCACAACACTTCGAATCGCCAGACTGATGTACAAATTGGCAGCCAGGGTGTGTGGGATAATAGCATCTTCGTCCGTAACTTCAGGTGTGGATCCAGTGCCTGTACGCTGTAGACGGATTGGATACAGTCACTAACCTGGCCTCCTCTTAACTAGCACACGGTCATCACAGACGCCAAGGCAGAACCGGCTACTGCAGCAGACGCAGTACGATGCAGCAGTCCCACAAGCGTAGACGATGGTTCTTCTTTTCGGTAGTGCCATGCGGCTGTCCGCAACCCGGTTGAGCCGGTGGGTTTCTGGCGACAGGCGATACCGGTTCTTACTTCCATCTTTGATCGTTGTCCCTGTGCCTTGTTCTCTTTGCGTCTTTGAGGCAGGCTATTTATGGCGGCGCGCGTGCTCAAGTCGAGAAGAGTGGGTCCGCGAATGAGCCGAGTCTGTCTCTGACGTGACGTGCTTTCGATGTCGTCGTTGTGGGTAGTTGGCGACACCATGTCACGTGGCCCGGCCGTATGCCGTGAGGACCATTTGAATCTGAGCAAGGAAGAAGCATGGGCCGCTGCCGGAAAGTATTAAAGTTGTATTGACACGGCTGGCCAGTGGCGACAACAATTTGCTAATATCTCGAGAGCTATGTGGGTGGATGGCGTGTGAATTTCACATGAAGAAGAAAAAATTAATCGCCAAGCTTTCGTGATGGGTTCCACCTTCTATATATAGTGAATATTATTGTCTACTTAAGGACTGTAGACTGTTGCAGTTGCTCGTGCTAGTGGCCAGCGAAACATTCACTGCAGTGATGGGCAGGCGAGTTATGTTCCGGAACGTGCACGAAATTATGTTATTAAAGTGGCTAGAAACAGCGCCACGCATTTGTAAGTTTGGATTTGGTGCTTAGTGTCACGCTGAAGGTAGCTGGTTCACTTGAACGTCATTTCTTAATTTAGTTACAGATTTAGAATTTTCTGATTTTACGAATTACTGGTAGTTGTTGTTTCTTAATAATTTCTTGTGTGGCAAGTGGCCATGATAAATATAGGCCACACTGTGTTTTATGGTCGGAGAGAGGCCGTGTGTATTTTGGTCTGTAGCCATAGGGGCCGTGCTTATTGCATTAGCGACCTAATGAAGTGACATTAGTTTTCTATTGCAATTTCAAATGTCTATCTGAAGATTGTCACGTTAGGTACTGCACGTTTGATTGATGTAGCGTCAGTCATTCAGCAAAGACAAATTATCTTGTAAGGTGGATCTTAAGTCATTGGCTGTGGACTGACACATCTTTTCACGTAGCATCTAGGTATTTTTCTTTTTGAATCAAAGGAAACTAAGCTCCTTAATTCTGTTCATTGGTTAACTTGTAATATGCTTGTATTAAGGTATTGCTTTTCTATATATATATTTGTGTAACTTGTATATACTACAGTGTGTCTGCCGCTCACGTTTTTCTGTTTTCAGAAACGTGTATAGTGGCCGACGCGAGCAAACCTCGCCCCGCAAGCTTGCAGTGTGACGGAAATCTCAGGATTTGAACTCAGGGCCGTCCGGACCCTGTTCATGCGCGATTTCTCTATTCCATTCAACGAGAGGCTTGTTTTAGGCAGAAGATTTCCTACTGCCCAAATTTGAGTATAAGTTCACCCTTTGGATTGTGGGTTTGTGAAATCGTAATAGATTAACGTTTGCTCGCGTCCATCACATGTTCATCAAATTGAGGTTTTCCCTTAAGCTTGCATAAAGTCTAGAATCTTCCGAACATTGAGTGTAGTAGAATGCTAAGTGTAAACAGAACAATTAATAGTTCCCTTCATGTCAGATAGCATCAAATTAATTTTACCTTTTCAGTAAGTGTAAAACTGAGTGAGAAAGGCGATAGCCGACATCGTAAGCTTTTGGTTACCTATTTCATCTATTATTTTGGTTGTTGTTACCGGCACGTAAAGGGCCGTTGTCACAAGTATGACGGTTAATATTGTAAATACGAACTGTGGATAGGGCCTTGATATGCAAATGTTGTTAATTGATTATTTCTGCTGATGATTTCAGGTGTATACGTAATCAATAAAGAAGTGTTGCAACTACAAACTGGTTGTCTTACTGGTATACAAGGTTAGTGTGTGCAATTGCCACGCCAATGGTCACATTGCAAGCTCGCGGGGCGAGGTTTGCTCGCGTCGACCACTATACACGTTTCTGAAAACAGGAAAACATGAGCGGCAGACACGCTGTAGTGTGTACAATTTACACAAATATATATATATAGAAAAGCAATACCTTATATAAACATATTACAAGTTAACCAATGAAAAGAATTGAGGAGCTTAGTTTCCTTTGGTCGAAAAAGAAAAATATCTAGATGCTGCGTGAAAAGATGTGTCAGTCCACAGCCAATGACTTAAGGTCCTCCTTAGAAGTTAATTTGTCTTTGCTGAATGGCTGACACCACATAAATCAAACGTGCAGTACCTAACGTGGCAATCAACCTTCAGATAGGTATTTGAAATTGCAATAGAAAACTAATGTCCCTTCAATAGGTCGCTAATGCAATAAGCACGGCCCCTATGGACACAGACCAAAATACACACGGCCTCTATCCGACAATAAAACACGATGTGGCCTATATTTATCATGGCCACTTGCATTCCATACACACAAGAAATTATTAAGAAACAACTACCAGTAATTCGTAAAACCAGAAAATTCTAAATCTACAGCAAAATTAAGGAATGACGTTCAAGTGAACCAGCTACCGTCAGCGTGACACTAAGCGCCAAGCCCAAACTTACAAATGCGAGGCGCTGTTTCTAGCCACTTTGGTAACATAATTTCATGGCCGTTCCGGAACATAACTCGCCTGCCCACCACGGCAGTGAATGTTTTGCTGGCCACTAACACGAGAAACTGCAACAGTCTACAGTCCTTAAGTACACAATAATATTCACTATATATAGAAGGAGGAACCCATCACGAAAGCTTGGCGATTAATTTTTTCTTCTTCATGTGAAATTCACACGCCATCCACCCACATAGCTCTCGAGGTATTAGCAAATCCTGGTCGCCGTTGGCCAGCCGTGTCAATACAACTTTAATGTTTTCCGGCAGCGGCCCATGCTTCTTCGTTGCTCCAACTCAACTGGTCCTCACGGCATACGGCCGTGCCACGTGACATGGTGTCGCCAACTCCCCACAACGACAACATCGAAAGCACGTCACGTCACAGACTGACTCGGCTCATGCGCGGACCCACTCTCCTCGACTTGCTCACGCGCGCCACCATAAATAGCATGGAGGTAAGAATAGAGGGAGACGCCGTGACGTCACAGCTGTGAAGCTATGTGAAGCCGAGGGTAGCCATCTCAATCCGACCAAAACATTGCTGCTGTAAGCTTGTGTGCATAGGCTTGTCGCTCGCTTTTGGAAGGATTTTGCGCTATTATGGTGACTTGTGTGGTGTTCGGATGTACGAATCGTTCTGATTGTGATGCGAAATAGAGGGGAATAACATTTCATGTGTAAGTTGTCTCGTTAAGTGTGATTTTACAACTTCATTGTGAATGAACGTCTGCTACAGCGGTACTTGTACTATAGCGTGTTTTTCTCCTGTATGATTTTAGATTTCCTAAAAATGAAAGTCGGAAAGCTCTGTGGGAGAATGCCGTGAGGAGGGAGAATTGGCGTGCGTCTAAATGGAGCACTATATGTTCTCAGCATTTCCGAGAAGAGGACATAGACCGAACTTCCCTTTCAACAGTAAGGCTCCGAGAAAATGCTGTACCATCAGTTTTCCCTACACACCCAAAACATTTGCAAAAGGTATGTTAATTCAAAGAATTAAATTCTTAGTTTTCAAATTCACGTTTCAGTATAATACATATGTATCGTCGATAATCGAAGTGTTGAGTAACTCACTTTGTCTTCATCATGTACCAAATTAAAAGCTAACACTACATTAACTGGCGTAAAGTATAGGCCTAAACAGGACACTGTGTAGATTTGCCATTCTATGTACCGTATTTCAGTAAATATTGGTGGTTATGAACAGTGTTTCCCAGTAGTGTAACGTAACTGAAATGTCCCAGTACATATTACAAACAAGATGTATTTATGGGGCTTTGGAGGAAGGGTATAGCTAACTTAGTTTTCAGTTTCTATTGTTTAGTTTGTGATACACGTTTATTACTGAATTAACAAAATTGTATCGTTTACATTGAAGGCTAGCTATTCGTAATATTGCATTAAAAACTATTTTTAATCAGAAGAAACGCTGAATTTCGCCTTTACGAGATTTTATTTTAAACAAAAACTTTGAAACAACCAATCTGATGACGTTACATGCGTATATGGTGCAATTAGCGACTGTAATACACACAGCGCTATAGCACACTGGCAATGTTTTGGTCAGAGTGTCATGGCAGCGAGCCACGCCCCCATGGCTTCAAAACGTAGTACGGCTGGGATACGTAGCGCCATCTCCCCTTATTCTTACCTCCATGATAAATAGCCTGCCTCAAAGACACAAAGAGAACAGGGTACAGGGACAACGATCAAAGATGGAAGTAAGAATCGATATCGCCTGGCGCCAGAAACCTACCGGCTCACCGGTATTCTTGTGACTGTACATTCTCGTGACCACCTCTGCCAGCTATCATGTACAGTGTCTACATTCCTGCCAAGTCTTCCTAAAATATTGTGGAAGTAACATTCAACTTCTCGTAGTCCTATTACACGATCTCGTTCAAACTCGGATAGCTGCGGGCACTCTTAACTAACATCAACTCTTCACACCCAGTCTCAACGGTAACTAACGTCACGACCCGACAGGGTGTATTTAAAGTCAACCTTATTTGCTTTCTCGTAGTAGCGCTGCTACGGCCCTTCTTATGAGACTGACGTGAAATTTAAGAAGAGTCATCTTCCAGATATTTTCCCGTCAGTGTGTAAATGAAGTACCAGGTGAGGCAGAATAATTGCAGATATTAATAGTGACAATGAAAGAGACTTCGTTATCCATCTAGTGACAATTTTAAACAAGATAAGTTACAATACCAACTTCGCAGGAATACGGAAGACACCCACTACCACCATATAACAAATGACTGATGTGCACACTAATACGGCTTGTGATATGCACGGAAGTACAAAATTACCTTTTGCGTGATGTGTCACAGCCGAAAAACAGAGCTCAAAAAACTTAGGATATACATATGAAGAATTACTACAGTACAATACAGAACATACAGTGCAGTACATAGGATAACTAAAAGAAGTACATAATGAGACGAAGGGAAGTGATAGTGAAACGGAACTTGTACCGTTCCAATGTTTTATTAAATTGCTAGCACGCAGAAATTATTAGCAAAAGTTTCTTCTCTTGCAGGTAATACCTCAGCTGGTGTCCAAAAAGAGAGAATGGACTAAACAGTGTTATTTATTGAATTTTTTTCTGTTGTGTACCACGTTTCCCATTTTCCTTTCCTTTGTGCGGCCTGGACGGTATAAATGAGTGAGTGTGTGAACTAGCAGAAAGCTTTAGGCACAGATTGTAACACTGCATGAATGGTCGTTCTGGGGTAGGGTAGTACCAACCCTCCCAAGCGTGAACAAGTTTAGCAGAGACCTAGTTTGCAGGTCAGGGCAAATACGACAGGTAGGCGCGCGAATTGGCTCTGTCAGGTTGGCGCGCCACCCCCACCACGTATGTAAACGGAACGGCTAGGCGAATTCGGTTGGAAGAGCACTTGTTCCTGGGTCGTGGTGCTGGACAGACATGAAGACGGAGCTCTCGTTTTGATAATGTTTACATAGGTATTAGATTGTCTGAAATCTGCTCCGTAATGAAGTCCAGATGTTGAAATCTGGTGCGAAATTACCACCGAACCCCATAAGGGAATTGATTTTCTTAATTTACTCGAATTTCAGTAGACCTTGCGTTAGTGCCTTGTTAAGGCAACGCACCATGTGCCTTAAGCTCACGGTCACGTTATTGCTTTGTGCTTAACGGAAATTCACTCATTCAATGTATTTTAATCTGCTCTTCCATTTACAGTAATATTTTGTGGATTTTTATTTATTTTCCATGTATTTTCTTTCTGAACTTGCTTTGGCGCCACGTGGTCGGTTGGAGCAACCGCCGCATTGAGAAATTGTAGTTTCGGTCTGAAAATATATTGTACACGATGAATAATCATACGATAGTGAGCGAGTGTAAAATAGGGAAGGAATAATCGTGTGTGTCCATATTTTTCTGGGTTTCTGTTGGCTACTGAAACTTGGCCTTGTGGGTTGAAAAATATTGAAGTGATTTTTCTTGCGCACCCCCATAACGATTTGATTTGTTAGCGATGTTGTGCGTTAAGTAAAATACTCGTGCCATTAGGAAAAGTATCGGGTTTTAATGCCCACTGATTTGATAAAGATTTGCGAAATATGACCTAGTTTTGCTTGTAGTGTCTTTGGGGAACTTGTTCTGAGTAATCTACAGCAACTGAATGTAATAACGGAGGGTTTAGGTATAATTGTGCGGTTGTATAAAATTACATTGAAGCCAGGTCTGCGCTCCTCTGTCCCATTCCATAATTACGTGGCGAAACTGAACCATGTTAACTAGAGACCGGTTTTGATGATGTACATTGCAAGAGAAACACGACTAGTTGTTGAAATACCATCGGTACTGAATAAATATCAATTAATCTCTACCCTCGACTGATTATTTACTCCGTCCATCATAAAGAATAGGTGGCAGTCAGTACCACAGTCGAATTCTGGGTCATGAAAGCAAATAAAAACTATATACTGCCTATTAAGCCCTGTATAGGTGCCTTCTGTAGTGGTTAAAAAAAATGCGTTATCCGTTGCGTTCAAATTGTTACCGGTTCGTTAAAACCTTCAGTTAGAAATTATTAATACCCGGCAATAACTCGCAGGGGCCAGTAATTTCGTGGACCACACGAATTTAAGAAACCATTTACTACAGACGGTAACTTGCAGGAGCGGTAGGACATGTCAAAGCGACGGTAATCTACCTACTTAGGTGGAATTTTACCACCACCAGTGCCGGAAGGTTACGTTGCAACAGTTTCATTCAAGGATAATAATTACACTGAAGTCACCGCGAGGGCTTGTGATCATAACGGATGGCGGTGCATGCTCTGGAACGTGCGACTACTCAGAACACGTGGTTGGTAAGGAGTTCTTGTGAGGAGTTGTGACAGTAGGGCTTCCTATTCTCCCACCCGCACGGTTGACAGTTTCTGGATGTTCGCAGATGTACATGTGGACGTGTGGCACGCATGCTCGATGGCGTTTAAGTCGGGAGGACTGGCAGGCTACTCTAGTCACTGAATAATACGAGAGCTCCTCAACAGCTGTTGCGCAGTGTCATTTATAAAAATGAGGAGATAAGTGGGAAAGGGGTCCAGGGTCACAATCACAATGACCGTTGAGTGTACCACGTTCAGTATTTGGAGATCAGTATGCCCATGCAACATTATCCCGCCCCACACCATAACACCTGGACCACCAGAATTATCAAGAATCACATCCCACATTTTATAATGTCCATGGGATCAACATGAATCGCGGCAACTTCAGTGTACTTATTGCTCCTCATTAAAAGTCTTATTCCTGTTCGTCTCAATGCTCCCGCAAATTGCATTGTCCTGGGCTGATACGTTCGTTCAGATTCGATTGCACAGAACGTGTTAAGACAGCACGACTGCTCTAATTCTAATTTTCTGTTTCCTACTAATACACTGTATATACACTGAAGCGCATAAGACACTGGTACAGCACGCGTACTCAAATATAGAGGTGTGTTCACAGGCACAGTACGTCGCTGTGGTAGGCATCGTCTATACAGGGTGTTACAAAAATGCACGGCCAAACTTTCAGGAAACATTCCTCACACACAAAGAAAGAAAATATGTTGTGTGGACATGTGTCCGGAACGCTTACTTTCCATATTAGAGCTCATCTTCTTACTTCTCTTCAAATCACATCAATCGTGGAATGGAAACACACAGTAACAGAACGTACCAGCGTGACTTCACTCCATTACAGGAAATGTTCAAAACGTCCTCCGTTAGCGAGGATACATGCATCCACCCTCCGTCGCATGGAATCCCTGATGCGCTGATGCAGCCCTGGAGAATGGCGTATTGTATCACAGCCGTCCATAATACGAGCACGAAGAGTCTCTACATTTGGTACCCGGGTTGCGTAGACAAGAGCTTTCAAATGTCTCCATAAATGAAAGTCAAGAGGGCTGAGGGCAGGAGTGCGTGGAGGCCATGGAATTGGTCCGCCTCTGCCAATCCATCGGTCACCCAATCTGTTGTTGAGAAGTGTACGAACACTTCGACTGAAATGTGCAGGAGCTCCATCGTGTATGAACCTCATGTTGTGTCGCACTTGTAAAGGCACATGTTCTAGCAGCACAGGTAGAGTATCCCGTATGAAATCATGATACCGTGCTCTATTGAGCGTAGGTGGAAGAACATTGGCCCAATCAAGACATCACCAACAATGCCTGCCCAAACGTTCACAGAAAATCTGTGTTGATGACGTAAATGCACAATTGCGTTCCGATTCTCGTCAGCCCACACATGTTGAATGCGAAAATTTACAATTTGATCACGTTGGAATGAAGCCTCATCCGTAAAGAGAACATCGGCACTCAAGTGGGGATTGACACATTGTTGGATGAACCATTCGCAGGCCAATCAGCTGCTGATAGTGCCTGCACACGCTGTACATGGCACGGAAACAACTGGTTCTCCCGTAGCAGTCTCCATACAGTGACGTGGTAACCTTAACTTGTGCAGCAGCAACTTCTCTGACGCTGACATTAGGATTGTCGTCAACTGCACGAAGAATTGCCTCGTCCATTGCAGGTGTCCTCGTCGTTCTAGGTCTTTCCCAGTCGAGAGTCATAGGCTGGAATGTTCCGTGCTCCCTAAGACGCCGATCAATTGCTTCGAACGTCTTCCTGTTGGGACACCTTCGTTCTGGAAATCTGTCTCGATAGAAACGTACCGCGCTACGGTTATTGCCCCGTGCTAATCCACACATCAATTGGGCATCTGCCAACTCCGCATTTGTAAACATTGCACTCACTGCAAAACCACGTTCGTGATGAACACTAACCTGTTGATGCTACGTACTGATGTGCTTGATGCTAGTACTGTAGAGCAATGAGTCGCATGTCAACACAAGCACCGAAGTCAACATTACCTACTTTCAATTGGGCCAACTGGCGGTGAATCGAGGAAGTACAGTACATACTGACGAAACTAAAATGAACTCTAACATAGAAATTAAGCGTTTCCGGACACATGTACACATAACACCTTTTCTTTATTTGTGTTTGAGGAATGTTTCCTGAATGTTAGGCCGTACCTTTTTGTAACACCTTGTATAAGACAGCAAGTGTCTGGCGCAGTTGTTAAATCGGTTACTGCTGCTACAATGGCAGGTTATCAACATCTGAGTAAGTTTGAACGTGGTGTTACAATCGACGCACGAGCGATGGGACACAGCACCTCCCACGTAGCTGTGAAGTGGGGGTCTTCCCGTACGACCATTTCACGAGTGTACCGTCAATATGAGGAATCTGAATATCGGTAATCCGGTAAAACATCAAATATCCCACATCACTACGACCGGGAAAAGATCCTGCAAGAACGGGACCAACGTCGCCTGAAGAGAATCGTTAAGCGCAACAGAAGTGCTACCTTTCCGCATATTGACGCAGATTTCAAAGCTGGGCCCTCAAAAACCGTCAGTCTTCGAACCATTAAACGAAACATCATCGATATGAGCCTTCGGAGCCGAAGGTCCACTCCAGTACCCTAGCTGACTGTACGACACCAAGCTTTTCGCCACCCCTAGACCCTTCAACAGCGAGATTGGACTGTTGATGACTGGAAACATGTTTCCTGGTCGGACGAGTCTCGTTCAAATGGCTCTGAGCACTATGGGACGTAACATCTGAGGTCATCAGTCCCCTAGAACTTAGAACTACTTAAACCTAACTAACCTAAGGACATCACACACACCCATGCCCGAGGCAGGATTCGAACCTGCGACCGTAGCAGTCGCGCGGTTCCAGACTGAAGCGCCTAGAACCGCTCGGCCACCGCGGCCGGCGATGAGTCTCGTATCAGATGGACGTGTGTGGGTATGGACACAAACTCATGAATTCATGGACCCTGCATGTTAGCAGGAGACTGTTCAAGCTAGTAGAAGGTCTCTAATGTTGTGAAGCGTGTGCAGTTTGAGTGATATGGGAACCCTCATACTTCTAGATACGCCTGTGACAGGTTGCACGTACGTAAGCATCCTGTCTGATCACCTGCATCCATTAGTGTTTATTTTGTATTCCGACGGACTTGGGCAATTCCAGCAGGACAATGTGACACCCCACACGTCCACAATTGTTACAGGAACACTCTTCTGGGTTCAGGCACTTCCGCTGACCACCAAACTCCGCAGACATAATTATTATTGAGCATATCTGGTGTTCAGAAGATATCTCCATCACCTCGTACTCTTGCAGATTCTTGGTGTCAGTTCCCTCCAGCGCTACTTCAGACACTTGTCGAGTCCATGCCACGTCGTGTTGTAGCACTTCTGCGCGCTCGCGGGAGTCTTACACGATAATAGGCAGGTGTATCTGTTTCTTTGACTCTGTAGTCTATTTACTTGTGCGAGTATCTGTAAGTGAGTCGGTTTTACGAATCTAGTTATCATTTTTGTGAACATGGCGTATTGTAGTAGCATTCATTGAAGGTAAGTCACGCAGTTCATTGTGTGATGAGAGTTTTTGTAGGGACTATATCATTAAAGTGTCCCACCAAATCTGAATTGCAATTCTCATTGGTATTGCATATTTCAGTTACGTCGCATATAAGAGCGACTGTGCCATTGCACGTGAAGCAGAGTTGAAACTACTCTGTTACAGACTTTCGCATGAAAGTAAAAGTCAATATTTTAATTAATACATAATTAACTAATGTAGACAAATTAGATTAATAGTTTTCTCATGAAATTTCGGCATAGGAAGACTTACGTGCCAAACAGTTTTCCCACTGTCCACGTTCATTCCGATCAAATGCTGAGCTATGATACTTCTTGCTAATGAAAGCAGTCCGGTCTGGTGCAGTAAGTCTGTAGAGGGCCAGTAGATTTATAGATCATTCGAAGAGAGCAACGTGTATTATAAGTGAGGTAATTCTATTCTGCAGAATCACTAATATCAGATCGACAGTGAGGGCTTGGAGAGATTTCTTCTACGTGACGAGCATCGAGGACAGGAGTGACCGTTTTCTTTAATTAAAGGGTTAGTTAGACTGGAGCTGAAGAAACAACGGAGAGTGGCGGTGAAGCTCCTTGGGCCGGCAACCATAATGAGGTTCTGTGTCGCCTCAGTTTCTCCCGGGATTTCTATAACTTTTGCTGTGTTGTTATGCGGTGCGCTAATGAGAATACCGGGAAGAAAAGCACCATAAGGAAAAATTCTTATCTTGCCCTCCCTGCTACAAATTTTACCTGTTTAGTATTCATCCAACGAGATGTTATTGTGAATGGGAAATAACATTTAATACAAAAAAATCTTAGCTGCTGTCAGTCTGGCGCAGTATTTTTTCTCGGGATGACAAAAGACCTTACCAAAAAAAGTGAAGCTTCCATATGAAGACGACGAAATTCAATGGAACTTCACGGGTTGAGATGGTATGTGCAGAAATGTGCTCTACCAAAAATACGGTTCTGTAGTTTTGTATACTACATAGATGACGTAGTAAATATTTGGATTACTGGTAGTACTAGTAGCATTGGTACGGTAAGAAACGTAAATGAACCTGCGAGAGAGAAACTAGGACCCGCGACTTGTCATCTTTTTGTTTGTACTGCATGTTGTTACAACGAAACATTGCACAGTAGTAGTCCATTGTGCATTTTATACCCTTAGAAAACACAATTGCATTTTAAAAGTTATAATAATTAGTTGTTCATTTAACTTATGCGCTTTTATGCAACCAAAGAGATTACTGGTGATACAAGTACAATTTACATGCACAAACATAAAAAATTATAAAATCATTATTGTTATTTTGTACGCAATAAAATATTCTTCATTATGTTCAAAGGAAAGATTGTCCTGTTATTATTTAGAAGGGCGAAAGTTGTTCACAAATAATAAGATAATATTTCATATAAGCTCGACGACGTATTGAAGTGATGTCTGATATGTTTTTGTTTCTCCTTTTTCCTAATTTTATTTTACTTTTTTTTTAAGGAAGTCGAGTCTTATAATGCTACATGATATTGTGCTGTAATAAATTTTATTCTATTTTTTTTATTTTTACTGCAACTTCCCTCTGTTTTACATTGTAAATCAATAAACTATAAATAAAACTTTAATTAAACCTTGACAGTTATAAATTTTGCTGTAAGTACTATTTATTTTTAAGTAACAGGCAGGAGGATAACTACGTAGATCAAAAATGTTCTATTGCTTACACAGCCCTTTATAGATCCCCACTCGCTTTCTAGACGGTTCACCACTACTGGTTTATAGTGGAATCTATGATTACAGTGATCATATACGTGAACAAAGCGATCGAAATGAGGAACGCCCTGTAGGTATGCACCACACCTAACATATAGGTAACGTAGCTATCATCTTAACTGACTAAGGCTACGAGAAAAACTACTTTAGTCTACACTTGCTTATGATTACCTGCTGCAGTCAACAGTAGTCTGACAACTCATGGTATGTGATGCTCTCACAGCGATTACAAAATCGAGTGACATTTGGAAAGAAATTGGTAGTATGAGACAGGTAGTGGTATGGAATGTGGTAAGGTGCCAAAGATAATTGTAACTGGGATATCAGTACAGAGATTTTATTCACGTATTCCTCTACTAAATGACAGTAAAAATTCCTTTGCAAATGTATTTACATTTTTACTGAATGGTACGCACTACTGGCTTGCGGTTGCCTGGGAGAGGAAGGACCGTGCAAAATTAGGACAGAACATCATTCGTATCAAGAGTTTTATTAACACACCTCACGAAGAGTAACTTTACCAATTGGGTCACCAGGACCCTGACATATTAAGACAAGACCATCCAGTTAGGTAGTGCAATTTAAGAAAAATTACTGATAATCTATAAAATCTCTTCAAAGGTTCTTACGGCTTAAGCACAATTTCAAGAAAGCCCCAAATAAAACTTTATAGTAAGTATAAGATGATAGAAAAACAGTTTTCAAACCAGGCGGGCAGTAAACATCTCTAGAATGTGTTTGACTAAAATACAACAAATAACTCAGGTTTGCCTGAAACGGAGTTCATTAAAGGGAGAAAAACAATTTCGGCTGTTTGATATGAAATCACCACACATCGGGCAATGTGGTCCAGAACAAGGGTCCCGAAATTACTTAGGGCAGGCCCGATGAGCTGCTGACCACACTCCTCCTTTTGTAAGGAACCAGTGAGTACACGCCCCAAAGCACAAACATACAATGAACAGAGAGGTGACTTTCAAGTAAAACAAGGAAAAGCTTAAGTTATCGGATTACACGCTGGCTGCATAGGCAAAAGATCTGTCATACGCCATATGTCTATAACAGAACTCTCCTTCCCCCCTTCTCCCCCCCCCCCCCCCGATATTAACATATTACCTCTTTGCGTAAATTAATCGCATATAACTGAACTTTTTATAGCTTTTCGTAGCATGGAAAGTATTTCTTTTTGACTGCAAATATAGCAATTTTTAGCTGCTACGAGAGCTGTGTTTTCTCTTGAAATGATTGACACATACAGAATAATGCGGCCGACAGCTCTTAAGCAGCAATTTAATTTAACTTCCTCCGAAATGATTTTACTTCAGTATGTAATGAATATACTTCCGGAAAATTTGTTTGAATTTTCCTACTTTATTCCTACTTGGAATCAGGATGGATGCAAACTGCAAGATTTAACGTAGCACCATGGCTGCCATCTTGAAATATGGCTGTTGTTAAGGAAGAGAATTTTGTAGCTTGAAATAAGTGAAATTAATCTTAACAAAATTCTTAGCAAATGCCTTAGCAAAGCGACCTTTGCTTTTATTTTTAATACTCTGGTAACTTTGAAGCTGTTTTTACTGGTTTCGTTAACTTTCACTGAAATTACGACATTATATATATATATATATATATATATATATATATATATATATATATATATATATATATATATATATTGGAAACGTCAGTGATATAACTTGGAACTTTTAAAGTGAGAATTCCTATTCAGAAAATGAACACATGAGAATTGACTGTAATATTCATTTACAGTAATATCCATTTAGACTTAATAGAAACGTTCTTGCGTTAGTGAACATAGCGGTGGTAGTACTGTAGTTGTAAACTGCAGTTTGAGAAATGGTAGAGCTCTTCAAGTCTCCAATAATGTGAAATTAATATATTGCTAACACGCCACTTGCGGTACCCATTTTCTTAATGTATCAAACTTCCATCACAGATTAACCTTGGACAATCTTTCATTCCAAGAGCTGTGATTTTCAGAGACGACTCTAGCATGCAAATGCCGATGCCACACCAACTTTCACACCGATAATCACGGTTGTAGCACTTTTCACCACTTAACATCGCCCCACCTGTCCCCCTACGAACCCATACCAGGCTTCCTCAACTGCGGCTCTCCTGTGTCTTCCGCCTGCCTCTTTTCCGTTCTGCTGTTGCACGCTTTGTTCCAACGTCATCCACACAACTGCGGGTAGAAAATCCCTAGTGGGTTCTCTTGCTTTCTATTGATATTTGCAAACATTTTTACGTTTTTAGACTAAGTCGTGAGTATTACAGTCTTTATGTTCATAATAAATATTCATTATCTTACTCTTAGTTTAATAAACAACTATTCTTTTGTGCTTCATATAACTGTTAGGCACATACTTTTAGCACCTCGATACAACTGATACCCGCCTATCGCTTGTCAAAGTGTTTGTTTGATGAAAAATATTTTACAAATCTTTTTATGAAATTTAAAGTTGCACCATTACAAGTCGTGAAAAGATAATAACTTAACTGGCCAAGGCAATTACCCCCCCCCCCCCAACCCCCACCCTCACATACACTTGATTGTGTTCCGGTGTAGCAACAAGCGCCGGCACGAAGATCAAGAACGTAAAGCCGTCGGCACGCGGACCGTGCTGTTGAACGTTAACGTTGAGCGTGCCAAGTTCAACGTGCTGCTAAACGCTCAAGAGCGATGCGTCTTGTGCATACTGCACGTGCGCCCTAACGTGGTATACGCGATCGCAGCACACTCCAGCGGCAGCTCAGGGATGTTTCTGGATCGTAAATCACACTGTTTACCTAACGGGCCGCGTAAAATTCCCACGTTAGCTCTATTAAAACGCAGTTTTCCTCCATCGTCCACGAAAAGGAAAATACCATGTCCAATCCATAAGGACACAGGATTATAAAAGTTCCGTTACAAACAGTGCGATACAAAATTGGAATACTTCTCCGCATAACATAAACATTATCTCATCATTCCCACATTTTAGTAAAACGCCAAGGTTAGTCTTACTTGATCACTGTCCCTACCCAGTAGCAGAATCTTTGCAACATGTGAATTACGAAGCGGAAAAGAAAAAGGAGCAAAATTTCTTTATACAAGTAGTGCAAGCTGTCCTGTAGATGAAGCCAATCGAACAAAGTCATCCCTCAAAGAAAGGTGAACTTATATTTACATAACATCAAATATTATAATACATACTTATGTTCAACTAATAATAAAGTATCAGAACCTAATAAATACGCGAATGTTAGAAAAAGAAAGTTGGAAGTGTCAAAACGCGAACCACAGCCCCAACGAGCAAATCGCTCCAAGACAGTGACGCTACTCATTACGCTAAACCAACTACACTACACACACACACACACAGACACACACACACATTACTAATTGAAATTTAATTATACCAAATTGTAACCAAGAACAATGCGTTTTGGGGGTATCTTCAGTGTGTCACTGCCTTCAAATAGCCTACTCTCATAATACGCAAGTTACAATAATTCTTTTGCCACGAATATCATGTTTCTCATTATTTTATTGGAACGAATCACACAGTTAACAACGGGCTTTCCAGTGATTCTCAATTTGCTGGTGCTCAGAAACGGCATATATACATATAGGCTTGAAATGAATGCCAATATGGCGCCTCACAACTCTGTACTGAGGGGAGTCGGCGTGCGTGTGACGTAGCTGGTGTTGGGCCATCTCATTGGCCAACGCTCAGAACATCTGATATGCCAGACACTGCTCTGCACGTTCGGAAAGACTCCCGAGCGTGCTATTTTACGCTATGACGTCAGAAACTCGGCACACTCAACGCTCAACGTTCGGATGCACGGTCCGTGTGCCGACGGCTTAACCGCAGAGAAGGCTGTGAGACGGCGTCAGCCAATAGTCCGCTGACTAGGACCGCACCACGACAGGAGCGACACCTATACGAAGAGAATATAAGCGTCACTCCAGCTAGGCTCGCCGACCCCTTCCATCCTCTTTTTTCCCCACCTCCCCTCTCTCTGCCCCCTTCTCTCCCCCGAGTCCTTTTGCATTTCCCTCCTCTGCCTCTTCTCATTCCCTCTCGCGTCTGCCATGCCCCTCTCCCCCCTTATCAGTCCTCTCCCTCCTAGGTTCCCCCTCCCTTTTTCGTGTTTTCCTCTCCTCCCCCCTTGTTTTTCCCCCTCCTCAAGGTCGCCCCCCCCATCTGCCCTTGGCTCGGGAGTGTCATCTTTGTGCCGCCATTTTCGTGCAGTGTTTTACAATGAGTGTTTTACAGTGAGTGTTCCGTGTTGTGTCTTTTGGGAAGTGTTGCGAACGGCCGTCATACTGTCGCTGGGTGTGATTTTTTATCTCATGCGAACAGAAACCAGACTGTCGCCATGTTTTTTAATTGTCTACTATGTTACTTGTTTGATTCCTGCGTCTTTTATTAACATTGCCAACCCCATTTGCTTTCTGTTTTAACTTTTCCCATTTTTCCGCCATTTTTACACTTTAAGTCATCGTTTTATCACCTGTTTTTCTTGTTTCTTTCCTTCTTCCGTTTTTAAAAAAGTCTGTAGGCTGTAGAGCAGCGTACTAAGCTGCTGCCAGCCCGCCCCCTTCGGGGGTAATTGAAAATCAATATAGAAAAAAAAAATAGGATCGCCGGCACTAGAAGACACTCACTAGAAGACGAACTGTGTGATATAAACTCTATAACAGTGATTTATGACCTTTTGCGATTTGCTTGCATGGAAATAGTGTGTATTCTAGGACACTGATTATTTGCACCGAAGAAACAAACTAAAAGTAGTTCACCGAGGACCAAACCCGCTGTGGGATGACAAACAGTTGAGTAACTTGAAGCCGTCAGGAGATGTGTGAATGACGACGACCCACTGCTCGCCTCCAGACCTGGTCGGCCAAAGGAATAGTGTGTCGACTCCCGTTTCCGGTGCACGTCCCTCGAGTCCGGAAGTTGCTCAGACAGACAAACTTGGAAGTCACAGGAACGGTAGAATACACAGCCAGCCCGTTGCCTCGCAGACCTGCGCTGTCTGTCCTGCTTCACTGACTGCCTCTATCCAGAAAACGGGGTCAACGGCACTCGTGGCAAACGAATCCCGCTCCACTCACGCCAAAGATTGTGTTTCAGGAGAAGTGGCGAGAGCTATCGATCGCATAACGGTAAGCTCAGTTGATTAACAACTATTACTTGAAAATATTAGTGAGAGTATTAAACAATAAAATCTTTAACTATGTATGTATTCAATCACCTTTGTTTCAGAACAACATATAAAGTATACTTCTGGTTCGCTGGCGTTGGCATAACCAGATGAATGGCTCGTTGGAATGATAATAACAAGTGTACAGGGTCACAAAATAGTAATGGATTACTACAACAGACAAAAAACAACAGAATTAAAAACAGCAATTAGACACTGAAAGCACGGGAGATGCACTAACAAACTTGGCTAAAACTTTAAAGGATCTGAAACTACAGCAGATTATAAGCAAGATAGTTATAGTTAAGAGTTGTGAACTATTATATGGTTTGGCTAACAAAGCATGATCGTTTTAAAATAGGATTTGACAGCTGAGATAATAATAAAAAGGAGAGACAGTATTCAGCCGTTATTAAATGACTCAGAGGAATATCAGTACGTGTTATCACTCAGAATAAATGACAGTTGTGAGCACGAAAACAAAATGTCCACCATGGGAGACAGTAGCAGTTAAAGTTCAATGCCACCCTCTGGAGAAACCCAAGAGAAATACGTTTCACATACATTTCTCACCAAAATAATTTCCTCGTTGACCGTAATTGTATAATGATTTCATAGCCATCGGTATCGTGCGCCAATGTTAAGGTGCTTCTTAAGGCGGTTACCGATGTTAACATCCCACCTAGGACTGCAGGAAACACACCATAAACAAAGCTCCAGAGCAGAGGCCTGCTCGCACACGATAATGAGTTATATGACTCGCAAGGATAGGTGCGATCGACGTTTTGCAACTGACTGTACCATGTTTGGAAAGTTCATACGGTGATTAAAATGCTGTGACGAAGGAATAGAAAAAAAACCACACTTAAACCAATTAATTAAAAAAGGATGATATAAATCATTGTGATAGTGATTTAAAAATAAAAATAAGAATTAATGCACCTTATGTGATTAAAACTCACAACGTCCTACATGTGATGGTGTTATCCCATGCAGTGTACCACCCAACTATATAAATCAACTTATTTAACGGTATTGAGTGTCACGCAAAATTCCGTTCCTTTTTCGGCAGTTAATCGGAAACGAGGGCCCACCACGGTGAAAGACTACAAGGTAGACAGTTTCAAAAAGTCTATCGCTCCGCCAGGGAAGGATCTCTCCTGTCAGTGTCACAATTAACCCTCTTTTTTTTTTGGTCGTCAGTATACTGACTGGTTTGATGCGGCCAACCACGAATTCCTTTCCTGTGCTAACCTCTTCATCTCAGAGTAGCACTTACAACCTACGTCCTCAATTATTTGCTTGACGTATTCCAATCTCTGTCTTCCTCTGCAGTTTTTGCCCTCTACAGCTCCCTCTAGTACCATGGAAGTCATTCCCTCATGTCTTAGCAGATGTCCTATCATCCTGTCCCTTCTCCTTATCAGTGTTTTCCACATATTCCTTTCCTCTCCGATTCTGCGTCGAACCTCCTCATTCCTTACCTTATCAGTCCACCTAATTTTCAACATTCGTCTATAGCACCACATCTCAAATGCTTCGATTCTCTTCTGTTCCGGTTTTCCCACAGTCCATGTTTCACTACCGTACAATGCTGTACTCCAGACGTACGTCCTCAGAAATTTCTTTCTCAAATTAAGGCCGGTATTTGATTTTAGTAGACTTCTCTTGGCCAGAAATGCCTTTTTTGCCATAGTGAGTCGGCTTTTGATGTCCTCCTTGCTCCGTCCGTCATTGGTTATTTTGCTGCCTAGGTAGCAGAATTCCTTAACTTCATTGACTTTGTGAGCATCAATCCTGATGTTAAGTTTCTCGCTGTTCTCATTTCTACTACTTCTCATTACCTTCGTCTTCCTCCGATTTACTCTCAGACCATACTGTGTACTCATTAGACTATTCATTCCGTTCAGCAGATCGTTTAATTCTTCTTCACTTTCACTCAGGATAGCAATGTCATCCGCGAATCGTATCATTGATATCCTTTCACCTTGTATTTTAATTCCACTCCTGAACATTTCTTTTATTTCCATCATTGCTTCCTCGATGTACAGATTGAAGAGTAGGGGCGAAAGGCTACAGGCTTGTCTTACACCCTTCTTAATACGAGCACTTCGTTCTTGATCGTCCACTCTTATTATTCCCTCTTGGTTGTTGTACATATTGTATATGACACGTCTCTCCCTATAGCTTACCCCTACTTTTTTCAGAATCTCGAACAGCTTGCACATTTTATATTGTCGAACGCTTTTTCCAGGTCGAAAAATCCTATGGAAGTGTCTTTATTTGCTTTAGCGTTGCTTCCATTATTAGCCGTAATGTCAGAATTGCCTCTCTCGTCCCTTTACTTTTCCTAAAGCCAAACTGATCGTCACCTAGCGCATTCTCAATTTTCTTTTCCATTCTTCTGTATATTATTCTTGTAAGCAGCTTCGATGCATGAGCTGTTAAGCTGATTGTGCGATAATTCTCGCACTTGTCAGCTCTTGCCGTCTTCGGAATTGTGTGGATAATGCTTTTCCGAAAGTCAGATGGTATGTCGCCAGACTCGTATATTCTACACACCAACGTGAATAGTCGTTTTGTTGCCACTTCCCCCTATGATTTTAGAAATTCTGATGGAATGTTATCTATCCCTTCTGCCTTATTTGACCGTAAGTCCTCCAAAGCTCTTTTAAATTCCGATTCTAATACTGGATCCCCTATCTGTTCTAAATCGACTCCTGTTTCTTCTTCTATCACATCAGACAAATCTTCACCCTCATAGAGGCTTTCAATGTATTCTTTCCACCTATCTGCTCTCTCCTCTGCATTTAACAGTGGAATTCCCGTTGCATTCTTAACGTTACCACCGTTGCTTTTAATGTCACCAAAGGTTGTTTTGACTTTCCTGTATGCTGAGTCTGTCCTTCCGACAATCATATGTTTTTCGATGTCTTCACATTTTTCCTGCAGCCATTTCGTCTTAGCTTCCCTGCACTTCCTATTTATTTCATTCCTCAGCGACTTGTATTTCTGTATTCCTGATTTTCCCGGAACATATTTGTACTTCCTCCTTTCATCAATCAACTGAATTATTTCTTCTGTTACCCACGGTTTCTTCGCAGCTACCTTCTTTGTACCTATGTTTTCCTTCCCAACTGCTGTGATGGCCCTTTTTAGAGATGTCCATTCCTCTTCAACTGTACTGCCTACTGCGCTATTCGTTACAGCCGTATCTATAGCGTTAGAGAACTTCAAACGTAACTCGTCATTCTTTAGTACTTCCGTATCCCACTTCTTTGCGTATTGATTCTTCCTGACTAATGTCTTGAACTTCAGCCTACTCTTCATCACTACTATATTGTGATCTGAGTCTATATCTGCTCCTGGGTACGCCTTACAATCCAGTATCTGATTTCGGAATCTCTGTCTGACTATGGTGTAATCTAATTGAAATCTTCCCGTATCTCCCGGCCTTTTCCAAGTATACCTCCTCCTCTTGTGATTCTTGAACAGGGTACTCGCTATTACCAGCTGAAACTTGTTACAGAACTCAATTAGTCTTTCTCCTCTGTCATTCCTTGTCCCAAGCCCATATTCTCCTGTAACCTTTTCTTCTACTCCTTCCCCTACAACTGCATTCCAGTCGCCCATGACTATTAGATTTTCGTCCCCCTTTACATACTGCATTACCCTTTCAATATCCTCATACACTTTCTCTATCTGTTCATCTTCAGCTTGCGACGTCGGCATGTATACCTGAACTATCGTTGTCGGTGTTGGTCTGCTGCCGATTCTGATTAGAACTACCCGGTCATTGAACTGTTCACAGTAACGCACCCTCTGCCCTACCTTCCTATTCATAACGAATCCTACACCTGTTATACTTCTGCTGCTGTTGATATTACCCGATACGCATCTGAGCAGAAATTCTTGTCTTCCTTCCACTTCACTTCACTGACCCCTACTATATCTAGATTGAGCCGCTGCATTTCCCTTTTCAGATTTTCTAGTTTCCCTACCACGTTCAAGCTTCTGACATTCCACGCCCCGACTAGTAGAACGTTATCCTTTCGTTGATTATTCAATCTTTTTCTCATGGTAACCTCCCTCTTGGCAGTACCCTCCCGGAGATCCGAATGGGGGACTATTCCGGAATCTTTTGCCAATGGAGAGATCATTGTGACACTTCTTCAAATACAGGCCACATGTCCTGTGATTACACGTTACGTGTTTTTAATGCAGTGGTTTCCATTGCCTTCTGCATCCTCATATCGTTGATCATTGTTGATTCTTCCGCCTTTATGGGCAATTTCCCACCCCTAGGACAAGATAGTCCCCTGAACCTCTATCCGCTCCTCCGCCCTCTTTGACAAGGCCGTTGGCAGAATGAGGCTGACTTCTTATGCCGGAAGTCTTCGGCCGCCAATGCTGATTATTTATCAAAATTTAGGCAGTGGCGGGGATCGAACCCAGGACCGAATACGTTTTGATTATGAATCAAAGACGCTACCCCTACACCACGGGTAACCCTTTAGTGGAGACAATATCTGCCCTTTCTCCACACAGGACTCTCTTGGCGAGCACGCCCTCGCTTAAGTTAGCACATGAAGGTTGCCCCTTCTGGGCTCTCGAGTCAAGCAATGGTACAGTCATATAATATACACTCCTGGAAATGGAAAAAAGAACACATTGACACCGGTGTGTCAGACCCACCATACTTGCTCCGGACACTGCGAGAGGGCTGTACAAGCAATGATCACACGCACGGCACAGCGGACACACCAGGAACCGCGGTGTTGGCCGTCGAATGGCGCTAGCTGCGCAGCATTTGTGCACCGCCGCCGTCAGTGTCAGCCAGTTTGCCGTGCCATACGGAGCTCCATCGCAGTCTTTAACACTGGTAGCATGCCGCGACAGCGTGGACGTGAACCGTATGTGCAGTTGACGGACTTTGAGCGAGGGCGTATAGTGGGCATGCGGGAGGCCGGGTGGACGTACCGCCGAATTGCTCAACACGTGGGGCGTGAGGTCTCCACAGTACATCGATGTTGTCGCCAGTGGTCGGCGGAAGGTGCACGTGCCCGTCGACCTGGGACCGGACCGCAGCGACGCACGGATGCACGCCAAGACCGTAGGATCCTACGCAGTGCCGTAGGGGACCGCACCGCCACTTCCCAGCAAATTAGGGACACTGTTGCTCCTGGGGTATCGGCGAGAACCATTCGCAACCGTCTCCATGAAGCTGGGCTACGGTCCCGCATACCGTTAGGCCGTCTTCCGCTCACGCCCCAACATCGTGCAGCCCGCCTCCAGTGGTGTCGCGACAGGCGTGAATGGAGGGACGAATGGAGACGTGTCGTCTTCAGCGATGAGAGTCGCTTCTGCCTTGGTGCCAATGATGGTCGCATGCGTGTTTGGCGCCGTGCAGGTGAGCGCCACAATCAGGACTGCATACGACCGAGGCACACAGGGCCAACACCCGGCATCATGGTGTGGGGGGCGATCTCCTACACTGGCCGTACACCACTGGTGATCGTCGAGGGGACACTGAATAGTGCATGGTACATCCAAACCGTCATCGAACCCATCGTTCTACCATTCCTAGACCGGCAAGGGAACTTGCTGTTCCAACAGGACAACGCACGTCCGCATGTATCCCGTGCCACCAAACGTGCTCTAGAAGGTGTAAGTCAACTACCCTGGCCAGCAAGATCTCCGGATCTGTCTCCCATTGAGCATGTTTGGGACTGGATGAAGCGTCGTCTCACGCGGCCTGCACGTCCAGCACGAACGCTGGTCCAACTGAGGCGCCAGGTGGAAATGGCATGGCAAGCCGTTCCACAGGACTACATCCAGCATCTCTACGATCGTCTCCATGGGAGAATAGCAGCCTGCATTGCTGCGAAAAGTGGATATACACTGTACTAGTGCCGACATTGTGCATGCTCTATTGCCTGTGTCTATGTGCCTGTGGTTCTGTCAGTGTGATCATGTGATGTATCTGACCCCAGGAATGTGTCAATAAAGTTTCCCCTTCCTGGGACAATGAATTCACGGTGTTCTTATTTCAATTTCCAGGAGAGTATATTTAATCGATTCCTTCCACTCTCGTAAGTCAGTATTGGTCCATTGATCAATATACTGTTGCACCTCCTCTGGCCTCTCCAGAGATTCGGTTGGGAAAAGTGTCATAAAGCCGTTAGATCCTCTCTTGAGGCAAACTGGCTGTTACTAATCCTTAAGACGCTGTGTAGTGGCACGGGAACGAAGTTGAGTCCGAGATGCTCCCATATGTCCTTTATCGGATAGATCTGGTGATCTCACTGGCGACTGGAGAACCTCAACATTAAGCGGCATGGGTGGACGATATTTGTCCTGTTGAAAACTGGCGCCACGATGATGTCACAAGAGAGAAAGCACACGAAGACACAGGATGACCGCTAACGCGACGTACCATGTGTTGTCTCAGTGCCATCAATCACTACAGGCCATAACCGGAAGTCATACCACGAAGTCAGGAGTACCATCGCTGTGCCTCTAAAATCATGGGAAGAATGTCAATGTAACTTCGTAACGTGCCCACCATCGACGGGGTAAGTAAATGATAATAGGATTGCAGTTATCTGCGGCAGATAGAATGGCTACAAGATTGCATTAGTAATATTGGTTCCATTCCCTACTGGCCGCCTGGTAAAGCAACCGGCTACGAATTTCTTGAAATAAGATGGTTTCA
Source organism: Schistocerca piceifrons (assembly GCF_021461385.2). Classification (NCBI taxonomy): domain Eukaryota; kingdom Metazoa; phylum Arthropoda; class Insecta; order Orthoptera; family Acrididae; genus Schistocerca; species Schistocerca piceifrons. Next base: position 1,017,894,340 of record NC_060139.1, on the reverse strand, counting down.
GTTGCTAAATCGTTTTCCTTTACAGCAAATGAAGCATTTTACCGTTTTGAGACATCATCAGATTGGCCTAAAGGTGAAAAAAGGACAATAGTGACAGAAACGTAAATTAAAATGGAGAAATGGAGTTATATAAAAACACAAAAGAAGCTAAGCTTCAGACTGTGCAGCCGTCTCTACAATTAATCATAACTGAAGTCACGTAAAAACTAATGTGGAAAACCAAAATTCGCTCACTAACTATGGAGCCAATGCATTAGCATACTCCGAAAGGATGCTAATTGGCATACAGTCTGAACCAGAAGACTAGCTTTTATTAAGTGATTTAAGTTGCTTCACTACTCCAAGGATATTTACTTCTACGTTACTCATGTTGCCAGCTGTTCTCGATTCGAATTCTGGAATATTAGATAGTAGATAATGCGGTCACCAACGCTCCACGATGTGTACGCTGGAATTTTTCTTGGTTTGTCGTAGTTTTCATGTCCAGCAGACCCTTTAGTTATACTTGGCGTTGTATTCCCGGTTATAGGTTAGGTAATGCTTTAACACTATTGGCCATTAAAATTGCTACACCAAGAAGAAATGTAGATGATAAATGGGTATTCGTTGGAGAAATGTGATTACATTTTCACGCAATTTGGGTGCTTATATACTGAGAAATCAGTACCTAGAACAACCACCTCCGGCCGTAATAACGGCCTTGATGCGCCTGGGCATTGAGTCAAACAGAGCTTGGATGGCGTGTGCAGGTACAGCTGCCCATGCAGCTTCAACACGATACCACAGTTCATCAAGAGGAGGGACTGGCTTATTGTGACGAGCCAGTTGCTCGGCCACCATTGACAAGACGTTTTCAATTGGTGAGAGATCTGGAGAATGTGCTGGCCAGGGCAGCAGTCGAACATTTTCTGTATCCAGAAAAGTCCGTACAGGACCTGCAACATGCGGTCGTGCATTATTCTGCTGAAATGTAACGTTTCGCAGGGATCGAATGAAGGATAGAGCCAGGGGTAAACGTAACATCCACTGTTCAAAATGAAGTCAATGCGATCAAGAGGTAACCGAGACGTGTAACGAATGGCACCCCATACCATTACGCCGGGTGATACGCCAGTATGGCGATGACGAACACACGCTTCCAAGGTGCGTTCACCGCGATGTCGTCAAAATTCTGATGCGACCGTCATGATGCTGTAAACAGAACCTGGATTCATCCGAAAAAATGACGTTTTGCCATTCGTGCACCCAGGTTCGTCGTTGAGTAGACCATCGCAGGCGTTCCTGTCTGTGATTCAGCGTGAAGGGTAACCCCAGCCATGGTCTCCGAGCTGATAGTCCATGCTGCTGCAAACGTCGTCGAACTGTTCGTGCAGATGGTTGTTGTCTTGCCATCGTCCCCATCTGTTGACTCAGGGATCGAGGCGTGGCTGCACGATCCGTTACAGCCATGCGTGTAAGATGCCTGTCATCTCGACTGCAAGTAACACGAGGCCGTTGGGATCCAGCACGGCGTTCCGTATTACCCTCTTGAACCCACCGATTCCATTTTCTGGATCTCGACCAACGCGAACAGCAATGTCGCGATAATATAAACCGCAGTCGCGATAGGTTACAATCCGACCTTTATCAAAGTCAGAAACGTGATGGTACGCATTCCTCCTCCTTACCCGGGGCATCACAACAACGTTTCACCAGGCAACGCCGGTCAACTGCTGGTTGTGTATGAGAAATCGGTTGCAAACTTTCCTCATGTCAGCACGTTGTAGGTGTCGCCACCGGCGCCAACCTTGTGTGAATGCTCTGAAAAGCTAATCATTTGCATATCACAGCATCTTCTTCTTGTCGATTAAAAGTCATCTTTGTGGTGTGGCATTTTTAATGGCAAGTAGTGTATTTATGCCATGTAAAGTGTAAATGACGGGTAGGGGGGAACCGGTTGATAGAGCAATAAGATTAAGAGTTAGTTTTCAAAAAATCTTATAGGCTCATCAAGGGACGTGGCACGAGCGTTCTCTCAAGGAGTTTTCGTTATTAAAAACAGATACCAATGACCTCGTATCACTAGCAGTCGAGATGACAGGCATCTTACACGCATGGCTGTAACGGATCGTGCAGCCACGTCTCGATCCCTGAGTCAACAGATGGGGACGATGGCAAGACAACAACCATCTGCGCGAACAGTTCGACGACGTTTGCAGCAGCATGATTATCAGCTCAGGGACCATGACTGCTGATACCCATGACGCTCTATCAGAGACAGGAGCGCCTGCGATGGTGTACTCAACGACGAACCTGGGTGCACGAATGACAAAACGTCATTTTTTCGGATGAATCCAGGTTCTGTGCACAGCATCATGATGGTCGCATGCGTGTTTGGCGACATCGCGGTGAACGCGCATTGGAAGCGTGTATTCGTTATCACCATACTGGCGTATCACCTCACGTGATGGTATGGGGTGCCATTGGTTACACGTCTCGGTCACCTCTTGTTCGCATTGACGGCACTTTGAACAGTCGACGTTATGTTTCAGATGTGTTACGACCTGTGGCTCTACCCTTCATTCGATCCTTCCGAAACCTCACATTTCAGCAGGACAACGCACGACCGCATGTTTCAGGTCTTTTACGGGCCTTTCTGGATACAGAAGATGTTCGACTGCTGCCCTGGCCAGCACATTCTCCAGATCTCTCACCAATTGAAAACGTCTGGTCAATGGTGGCCGAGCAACTGGCTCGTCACAATAAGCCAGTCATTACTATTGATGAACTGTGGTATCGTGTTGAAGCTGCATGGGCAGCTGTACCTGTACACGCCATCCAGGCTCTGTTTGACTCAATGCCCAGGCGTATCAAGGCCGTTATTACGGCCAGATATGGTTGTTCTGGGTACTGAGTTCTCAGGATCTATGCACCCAAATTGCGTAAAAATGTAATCACGTGTCAGTTCTAGAATAGTATATTTGTCCAATGAATACCCGTTTATCATGTGTATTTTTTTCATGGTGTAGCAATTTTGATGGCCTGTAGTGTATTTTCCAACGTTCCCATTCAGGACCACTTGTCAAAAAGGATTATGTTCAAAATGAACTGGTGAGAATGCTCGACTTATAAATCATTGAGCCCTACGAAAGGAAATACAATTTTCTGATAATGAAAACTGCGTGCCGGAGCTGGACTCGAACACAGAACCTTGCCTTTCGCGAGCAATGCTCCTACTGACATATTTATACCTTTATTTCATCGTTTTGGTAAAGCGTAACGTGTAATACTCCTGTTCAGTGTAACAACATATGTGATTCCTCTTCGAAATTAGTAACCGTAGTGTTTTCCAGAACACAAACAAAGTACCCCTTCAAAAACAAACTGTACTCCCCCTCCAAAGAAATGGTTCAAATGGTTCAAATGGCTCTGAGCACTATGGGACTCAACTGCTGTGGTCATCAGTCCCCTAGAACTTAGAACTACTTAAACTTAACTAACCTAAGGACATCACACACATCCATGCCCGAGGCAGGATTCGAACCTGCGATCGTAGCAGTCGCACGGCTCCGGACTGCGCGCCTAGAACCGCGAGACCACCGCGGCCGGCTCCAAAGAAATGAAAACTCCTATTATAATCGGAACAGTATTTCTCAAAGTAAACATAAACCTCTTTTGAAATAATAGTTATTACTGTCATAAAACAAAATAGACTAATCGTCTAAAACAAACAAGTTCCTCTCTTACCTCAAACAGAGCTAGTCTTGTAAAAGAACCATGACACCTATTTTCATATAATGTTATAACACTGAGGCTCGTGTTTTCAAACAAACAAATTTCCACTTCGAGAACAAACGAACTCCTCTTTTAATCAGGCTTCTAATACGAACAAGTTTCCACTTGTAAAACGAAACGAGGCTCCTCTTCTAAAGGTAAAAAGATTTCTGTTCTAAAGAAGACAAAGCTTCTCTTCTGACCTAAACAGGGTTTATCTACTAAGAAATAAAGGCTAATTATCTGAGACAGACACTCTCCTCTTGGTGACGTAGGTAGCAGCTTCACTAGGAAAACGATATATTTCGCAGATGAAAGATTAGGAGGGATTGTCGACCGTGCCCGTCCAAAAAGGTATAGTCTTGGCATTTGTCTAGAGGGGCCGAGAAAACAACAGACCAGCCGGTCATGATCTGGAATTGAACCCAGATCATCTCGAATGCCAGGCCTGAACATTGCCGTTCACTGTCCAGTCTCGGTGAGTGTAAACCTCTACGAGATATCCATTTACGACTCCAAACGACCCTCTCAGCTTTACTCCCGCTCTACTGTTTCAAAGTGTGATGTAAGCCAGCTCTGCTGCAATAACGCAAACGTGTCCATTATTCTCCTGTTAGTAAGATTGGCCGTTGTACAGAGCTTCAGATGTCGAACCAACAAAACCAGGCCCAATGTGGCGTACGAGGGTGTTCGCTACCGTTCAGTCGCGCGGGGAGGGCGCATCACAATGTGTGTATGTGTGTGTGTGTGTGTGTGTGTGGGGCAGCGCGCCATCTGCCGTTACGGTGTGTCGGGTCGTAAACAAGGCGAGACTTGGGCGGTGTGCCTCTTGTTTGCGGTTATTCGCTTCGGACGAGCGGACCGTCACGTCCCAATTGCTCCGCCGTCAGCTGTCCATGCGGGAACAACGAATCTGTGGTGCGGGCTGCCACGCTGCAGGGGCACTGATGTTCCACGGACCAGTGCGCCGCTGTAACAAGCTGCCGGCTGGTCGGACAATGCCGCGCGAATTTCCAGCAGGGGCTGAATCAAGCAGAGGATGCACAAATTTCTCTGCCACTCGTGCAATTCTCTGTCGTTGGTTACAATAGACTATACACTTCAATTATAAATGGAGATGAAATATCCGTTAATAATCAGACGCTGCCCGCAATCGTTTCCATATTTTGTGGCCCAGCTTTGAGAGAGCCATACGATGTTTCTGCAGTTGTTACTTAGAACTTCCACTTCAGGTATTATAGGAAATTTACCGCATAGATTCATCTATATTTACATTTGCACTGGTGTCCAAAACTGAAGCAACAAACGGAATTTTTGCAAGGCTGCGTTCATTTTGCCATAAAAGAGTATGACCAGGTGATAGCAAAATTGAAACAATATAAAGAATACAAAATGTACAGAATTGCAACATGCATAACAGTACACGGATACGTTCGTTGTTCTTTTTCAGCGTAACGGATATGCACACGTATTGCATCAACTAATGTGCTCAGTGTAGGGTGTGGCCACCCTTGGCAGCAATACGGGCTTGACAACGATGGTGAATGATGTCATCGACTGATGTTGATGCTAACACCCACTCTTCCGGCAGAGCCGCTCGCAAGTCTTGGAAAGTGGTTGGTGGGTGCTGGCGTGATGCAACACGTCTCCCTAGGGCATCCCAGACGTGCTCTATGGGATTTATATCGGAAGAGCCAGCAGGCCACGCCCTGAGTGCCGTATCTTCCAAGGAAATCTTTAACCACCCACGCTCTACGAGATCGATTACTATCGTCCATCAGTACGAAGTCTGGGCACACAGCAACTCGCACGCGAGGCCCCAAGATCTTGTCACGATACCTGATACCAGTTAAACCTTGCCGATTCACCCGTACATTTTCATGAAGAGTTGTTCGAGTGGTCAATACAACCTCTGCCCTCAGAATTAGGGATCCCCTATGATATCAGTCTCTTTCCACAAATGTTTGGGCCCCACGTTCCCTTCAGATGTGAATCCATTGAGAATCACTATTCACGCCAATTTGGGACTCATCTGTGAAAATAACATTGGCCGACTCTTGGACCATCCAGTTAGCATTTTGACAACACCACTCTAGGTAATCCCTTCTATGAAGACGGATCAGAGGTACGCGCACATCAGGTCTCTGACAATAAAGACCACTCTGTCGAAGCCTTTTGTGCACCTTTTGCTTCGATGCAAGACGCACAGTGGTTGCTGTGAGGTCAGAGGCCAGTTGCTGTCCAGTTCTAAGGGGGACCATCATGCCCTTGCAACCAAATAATAGTCGTCTCCTGCCGATGTCACGCGTGGTCGGCCTTGCCCTTGTCTCTATAATCTGTCGTCACGTCCGAGGACAAAAGAACGATTCTCATTAAACCATCAGGTGATATCAGTTTGCGACTGTGCTGCTTCCATTCTTCCTATGGCGCTCCACCGCAGGAAGTCTCGTAAGGCGTCTTGCCTATGCTATGCTACACCATCCATGACTGTGCCGGCCGCGGTGGCCGAGCGGTTCTAGGCGCTTCAGTCCGGAGCCGTTCGACTGGTACGGTCGCAAGTTGGAATCCTGTCTCGGGCATGGATGTGTCTTATATCCTTAGGTTAGTTAGGTTTAAGTAGCTCTAAGTTGTAGTGGATTGGTGACCTCAGATGTTAAGTCCCACAGTGCTCAGAGCCATTTGAACGATCCATGACTGTGTACACAGCGAGTGTGGATGTCGGACTACCCCTCAAACACTACCCTGTTTGATAGGTGCCCTGACGTATCGTTAGCTTGGTTTTCCGTTGACCAGAATGCCATCTGTGCAGAACACGATCGTACTGACATCTGTTGACAGTTCCCATTACTATAACGTAAATTGGACATAGGATGAGGAAATAGCGCTTTGTTTCTCTAATTTTGGACACCAGTGTACATCATTCTCCCTCCGCTTTTCAACTCGCGAACAGCGCGTGGGAAGAATAATTGTGGAAAAGGGTCTGTATTAGCTCTAATTAGTCGAATTTTCTCGTCGTGACATTTTGTGAGAGGTATATGGGAGGAAGTGATATGTTGAAAGACTCTTCCCCAAAAGTATTCACTCCAAATTTCTGCAGTAAACCTCTCCGGGATGCATACAGTATGTGTGTCGTAACGTCCGCCACTGGAGTTTGTTGGCCATCTGTGTAAAGCCTGGTCTACACTCAACGTTTTCGTTGTCAGTCTTGCATGACAAGCAAGACTGACGACATGAATAATACAAATCGCTCAGCTACAGTATTCAAACTTTCGCTCAGTCTTTTGCTCAGCCTTCCACTCAGCCGTTCCGAAGTAGTCATTGTCCAAAATCTTCTTCTGCAATCTTGAAGACTACGAGGCTTGTTGCGATACACCTTAGCCTCGAGGGCTCCCCACACAAGGTAGTCGCACAATCATAGATCGGGTGACGTAGATGGCCAGCTAGCGCCGCGATCGAACTGACCTCAGCTAACGACTCTGTAAGGCTTGAAGATTGTGTAAATGTGTTGCAAGGTTCGGACGGCTGTATGGGCAGTTGCTCCACCTTGCTGGAAGTAACTGAGGGTCTTTTTCTCCTACGTTAATGCTGGCACAAATGCTTGGAAATTGTTGACAATGTGAAGCGCCGAAGTGGACGTCTGATGGGACCAATTACGCGGCTTTCAGACACAGCACACCAAACCCCACCCTTCTGACCATGCAATGGTGTTTCATGGAAGTTATGCGAATTCTCCATTGCCCTGAACCTGTGATTCTGTGAGTTTACCTAACCGTTCAGGTGAAACAAGGCTTCATCAGACATAAAGTACAGATCGATATCCATGTCATTGCTATCTCAGTGAACAGCCACTCACAAAACTGGAGTCGATGAGGAGCATCTGCTGGCTTTAAAGCATGAACATCAGATACTCAGTAGGGATGCATGTGCAGGTCCAGGTGGAGTATTCGCCCACATCATCAACGTGATATGCCGGTCTCTTGCGACATGCATAAGGTTGATTTGGTAGGACTCTGAAGAATTTTCTGGTGAACTGCAGCCCCATTTTCTGGTGTGCGGACACGTTTGGGGACGATTTTTGTCTTGTTCAAAGAGGATCCTGCTGAGGTCATTTTAGGACTAAGTGTTGCGAGGCACTCTTTGCTGGCACTTTGACACCATTAAACGCCTCATCACCCAGCTGACCACACCTTTTCCACAACTTTTTTGCCACGTAGTCTTCCACAATGAACAGCTGCTGCTCCAATGTGAGTACCATTACCCCTTTTCTCCGCTCCACTCACACTGGCACAGCCCACACTACACTCCGACCCGCAGTGGATCACGTGACTGACATATATGTAGTATGCATGTCACGGGGTGCGGTTAATGCATACATTAATCTACAGTCGTATCCACTTGTCAGGGGCACTTTTATTTGCCCCAAGCTGTACCACAAGGAAGATTTATAAATTTCTTCCTTTGCAATTTTCCCACTCTCACTCCCTCTGCAACTATTCGCAATGAGTTGAACTTTAACGTGACTAACTCTTTTGTTGCTTCAGATCCACTACCTTGTACTTATTAACTTGCGGCATATGCTTGTTCTTTTTTTTTTGTCTCGGCTGCTGTAATCCTTCGATTTTACTTGACAGAGGTAAGGAAAATTTTGGAATAGCTGCGTGAAGTCTGTGACTCTGTGAGAAATCCGTGAGTACAGTGTCATAGGTATACCATTTGCTTTGGCCACTAGACGCACTAAAATGGCAGTGGTGAAAGCTCTGGCGCCAACGAGGATAGCCTGGCAGTGGAGCTAAGTGTGAGCGATAATAATAACTCATCTACAAGCACTGGCTTGTCAGCAGTCTTCCATGTACAGTAAGCTCCATCTCATCAGCCTTTTACGACTTCATTCAGTTCATGCAGGTCTATCAAACTTCAGTCCGCACGTAACTTTCGTTTGACAAAACTGGCATGATAATGCGAGATTCATGGCGAAACGTTACATGTAGAGCCAGGCTCAACGCTAGAGATCTGACTAAACGAACCCGTGACGGAATGTGCCACCCCTCTTTGGATCTTCTCTATCTCTTCTACCAGTCACATCTGGCAAACGTCCCATACACGATTAGTGTTCAAAAATTGTTTGAACAAGTACCTTGTAACCCACTTCCTTCTTGAATGAGTTATATGGCTTTAAGATTCTTCGTATGAATCTGTCTGGCACCTGCTTTTCATACTATTCGTGTTATGTGGTCATGCCATTTAAGGTAACTCTGGATAGTAACTCTGAAATATTTTACGGTAGTTACTATTTACAGTAATTTGTCATCAGTAACGTAGTTGTACAGTAGTGGGTTTCTGTTCCTATCTATGGTCGTATATTACATTTATTTACGTTCAGGGTCTACTGCCAGAGTCTGCATTCATAAATCCTCTGCAGGCCATTCTGCAAATCTGTTCTGTTTTGTGGCGTTGCTATTTTCTTATTTGCAACCGCGTCACCTGCGAACACCCTAAAGAGTCAATTAAACTAGATCATTTATAGACAGTGTAAACAGTAGCAGCCCTATCACACTTCCTTGGATTACTCCGGGAACGACGTGTTGTATTCTGTCTGCAAGGATGTCTTGAATCCCGGTACCAACCTGTTCCGGTACTCGGTAAGCTTCTTTCACTAAACGGCAGTGTCAAATGCCTTCATTAAGTCAAGGAACATGGCATCTGCCTGAGCACCGATGTGTACGGCGCTATGGATCTAATGCAGGAACAAATCCAGCTGAGTTTCGCAAGATCTCCGTTTGGGAAATCCATGTTGATTTTTATAGAGGCGTTTTTCATACTTAAAAAAATGTCATAATTCTTGAGTGAAAAATATGTTCCACGATTCTACAACGGATTGACTTCAACGATATAGACTTATAATTATGTGCAGCTTTCCTATGGAGATTCTAGAAAACTTAAATGATCTTCCCTTTTTCCAGTCGCTAGGTACCCTTCGTTGCTCCAACGACCTACGATAAACTGATGCTAGAAAGGAAGCAATTTCCTTTGTATAATCTTTGTACAATCTTACAGGCATCTTATCTGCTCCTGATAACTTTCCACTATTGAGCTATTGTAGTCCGTTTTTATTTCCGCGATCGGTTACGTCAGTATCTGCCATTTGGACGTTCGTACGATGGCTGAAAGAAGCAAACGCATTACGATCTACCGTTGTGAAACGATGTCGGAGGACCGATTTCAGTATTTCCTCCTTCTCTCGGTTATCTTCAGTTTCGGTCGAAGTCTGATCATTGAGTGCAATAATAAAGGATCTCGAGCCACTTACTGGTTTCACATGAGACCAAAACCCATTATAGTTTTTACTCAGGTCGGTTGACAAGTTTAACTTTCAGAGTCTTAGAATGATTATCTCATTGCTCTCATTCAGTAATTCAAAACTTCTTGATAAAAAAACTGCATAAAATAAAATAACAGGCCTACGGGAAAAGTTGGAACAAGTGTTATATTCAATCTGTAACTATTTCATTTAGTTTGTAAAGGCGTTCTAATAAATATTTATGATCAGCAAGTTAGTATGTCTTAAAACAATACTGTATATACCGTAATGGGGTTGAGCGGAAGGCTGCTATTGGGTGGCGATTCTCTGCTGAAGATGGATACAAATGCAGAAGGAATAGGCAGCTTGTAGATACAGCAATGTCCTTGTTGCCTTTTGCTTACGATCACTGGACTTTAAAACTACTGGCATCGATGACGAGTGAGGTGAATGCACCATCGCGGCATCTCTCAGGGCGTTGCCCTCCTTTCTGGCCTTGCTGGTGGGAGCGCTGGCTGGTTGGTTGGTTTTGGGGCGTGGGCTAAACAGCGAGGTCGTCGGTCCCATCAGATTATGGAAGGATGAGGAAGGAAGTAAACCGTGCCTTTTCAGAGGAATCATCCCGGAATTTGTCTAAAGCGATTTAGGAAAATCATGGAAAACTTGAACCAGGATTGCCAGACGCGGGCTTGAACCTTCCTCTTACCAACTGCGAGTCAAGTGTGCTAAAAACTGCGCTAGCACGCTCGCTGTGGAAGCGCTGACCATGCGCTTCCAATGGCTGGTGTTGTGTCGGGAAGTGTTGCGTCACCGCCAGCCGCTAGCGAGATCACCGTGGCAAAGGACGTTCACTGCTGTGAACACGCCAGACTGCGTGTCGCCCCTAATAGCTAGAAATCCTCCATTGGTACAGTGACAGAGGCAGGGATAGCTGGACAACCGCGTCATTTATGTACGTCTGCAGCCTTTCAAGGCCGTTGTCACTAAAGTTAAAATCTTCTGGGTTGTTAGGCTGTGACATGTTTTCTCTGAAATAATCTACGTTTCGACCCCTCTGCTGGGATCCTCTTCAGGATCTTCCAGTCTCCACTACCGCTAGTGGACACCGGAAAATGCAGAAGAAGATTGCAGCAGAGGGGTCGAAACGACGATTATTGTAGGGGGAATATGACGCGGCTTGACAACGCAGAAGATTTTAATTTTAGCCGCTTCACTGTTCGATGTAGGCGGCAGGGCGCTGAGCTGCCTAGCACTCGGGTAGTCTGGTGGTAGACATTGTTTCGGACTCCGTGTGCCAGCACCATTGACACGGCGCTGACCAACACAGACCGGTCGTAACATCTGTGGTATCATCGTTTGATACCACACTTGTTAGGAGTTGCAGATATCGACCGCGGTCCGTACTAGTATCGCTGGACCCGAGAGTCGAGACTATCGCTGCTAGCGGCGCTCCGCGGCTTGCAACAAGTCTCTAGCGTGTGCTCGGCCACTCTTACTCGAGACGTCAAGTAGGAAAGTAGTACAGCCTTCAGCTGATTGGAAGCAACCTCTAACAAGGCACTTAGTTAAAGTACGGCCTATGTGATGCCTCTATAGCTCTCTGTTTGTAATTATATTCCTCCTGACCATGAAGAATCCTGTACCACCAGTTAAGTACAATATATTATTCCTTACAAACGACTTCTATTTATTTTAGTCATTGTAGACCCAGATCATGCAACCAGCTCCTTATCGAGTTCACTGACAAACCTGCTGTATACGTAAAGAAGAGATTTGAGTGTTTATATTTAGCATTGGCCACCAGTCATTCACATTGGCGACGATTTGTTCATCATCATCAAAACAGCATCACCACCCTGCTTTTCGACTATGAAGCAGTGGCTGTGTGGTCGCTTCAATGGATCTCTCCAGTACCTCAGTTGAGGTGAGAGTTTTGTTTCTGGGTCGCACCAAATCGTTTCGAGTGGAGCCGGTGTCGACACTCGGTAGGAGAACATCCGAAAAAGTCGAGAAGTTACACCTTCGACAAGCTGCCGTCCATTGTCGTTGGAAGAGTCTGTGGCCTGTTCACGGCTCTGGACTGTGGCGGAGTCTCAAGCTGTTACAGTAAAATGAATATACACTCTTGTTCAGAAAGACAGAAGACCCTGAACGTTTAGAGACACGACGTTCATATTGACAGGACTTGTACATTAATATGTTCTGCAGAAATTATTAGCATTTGAACCATGTCTGCCCATCGGTTCAGGCAAGATCAATATCGCTGCGCAACACCATCCCCACCACCCACAGGTAAAATGTGCCTGCAGCTCTCGTTGTCGTTCCATTCTTCAGCAAGCCAGTACAAGACCACGTGCTGCTCCATGAAGACTTGCCTTGGCGTCATAAGATGTCAGCCTTTTGGTCTGGCCCAACAGATCACCAGATTTGTCGCCAGTCTAAAATGTGTGGAATATGCTGAATCGACGGGTGCAGCACTGTGACCCAATGCCAACCACCACAGATGAACGTTGGATCCAGGTGAAAGCAGCACGGATGGCTACACCGCAGAATTCCATTCGCTCCTTCCACTGTCGATAACACCACGACTGGAACAAGTTATCAGGGACATAACGGACCATATGCCCACTAGGCAACGGCACACATGCTGGACCGAGGTGACTCGAATGGTAAAAGGTTCTGCAAAACATATTAATGTATATCTCCCGTGAAAATGAACGTCCTATTTCCAGTCGTTCAAGGTGTTCTGTTTTTCTCAACATGAGTGTATTATTCATTAAAACCTGACAGTATTCGGAAATTACATGCTAATGTTAATTTTAAGTTTTACCCAATACAAGATTGTGATCCAACATCAACATAATTTCGTAAAAAGTTCTAGATATTGGAACGAATTACTATCATAAAAATATTTTTAAACTGCTATCGGGTTGGTACACAACCTACCTTCAGAGCGGAGATCACTTACCCACGCCTTGGTGGTGGCACTCAACTTGGTGGTAACTGGTCTGGACAGTGGTGGTGGAACGAATTTTCGTCATCAGTAACTGGGTAGCAAGGGAAGGTGCAGTCTTAGTCACAACTAATAGGCTTCGTATCATTGACCTGGAATGAATTTCAAACATCTCTGCTATGTCTCATGTAGTTGGGATATGTGATGCTGGTGCGTCTGTCGGATGGAGAGGCTCAGTCTGGTGGTCTTGTAGAACCCAATTTTCATGAGACGACTCCAGAATGAAAACCCTTTCCAGTCAGTTGAATGAATAAACCCCTTAGCATCTCTCAGCCGACAGTGTCATAAGACTCCTTGTTTGCTATATGACTGGCCCACAAAATATCATATGCGAAAGAATCTATGGCATCTCAAACAAACCTCAGTTTTTTCTCCCATACATGGTTTGGAGCTTCTAGGGGGCAATGAAAACATTCGATGAAATTTTTTAAGTGACTGGCAACAGCACAAGGAGGTTATGCAGTTTCAGCCATCATGCTTCACACCCTTCTGTGGCAGTCTTATGGAGGGGTGCAACAGTGATACATAAGTGAATATATCAGCAAAGGGTCCCTCTAACGACCCTACTTTGCCGAAACTTTCAATGCCACCTACCCACATTTTTTGAGAATTTTAAAAATGTGCCATTACAGAGGAAACCTAAAAAGTAGCCCTAGATGCCTGCAGACAGGCAACTGGCATCAGAGATGTGTCAAGTGGTTGCCTGCCTGCAGGTGCCTAGGTTTCCTTTGTAGGTTTTCTCTCTAATGGCACTGAGAACACTGCACTCGCATTTGGGTGGACTATGGTTCAAACCTATGAATGGCTATCCAGGTTTAGGTCTTCTGTGATTTTCCTAAATCGCTTCAGGCAAATGCCAGGATGGTTCCTCTGAAAGGACATGGACGACTAATTTAGTCATCCATGACACAATCTGAGTTTTTGCTCCATCTATCGTGACTTCCATCCTTCATTTCTAAAATTCTTAAAAAACTTCGGCAGGTACCACTACCAAACTGTGGGGGGAGGACCCTTTACCATTCTATTCACGCAAGTCGAATTGTGTAGACATGGGCTCAGTTTTAATAACAACTGATTTAACATACAGTTTATCACCATGCAAAACATAGATCGCTCTGACAAAAAAAAATTTACTGTAAAGCTTACCAGGGCACAATAACACTAAATTACCATATCCAAAACAGAATGAATAACCTGGCCCTACAATGGGCTACCAGAATTCCACATGACAAATGTATGGCCCTCGGTTGCCAGCAGTTGTGATATTAAGCAAGTCCTTGTGCTATAAAGTATTTAACTTATAAGCGCAGAGACTAAATAATACAGCCAGTAACTACTTTTTGCTTTATAACTACTAACTGCAACTTGATATGAGCTACTAACAGTACAGCCTATGTATTCATGCTAAAGTCTGACAATCAGTAATCCAATTACACTTATGATGAATCAGTCCATAGGACGATATAATAATTTTCAGTACCCTTACATGAACCACTGGATTCATAACAACGTCGGGGCACAATTCAACGCAACTGTTTAGAGATCAGAACCACTGTTATAATGGAGGCAATTTCAACTCTAATTTAATCATTGTAGTTACGTGCTCAGCACACAGGCGTAATGCGTATAAGTACAGATATTTCTACATGTTGCACCTTAATACGTACACCCATCACTGTGTAGGTTGTTTTCCCTCTGGGTTGAACAATCTTCCCACAAACACTTCACATAATTTACTACCTGATATTTTTGCATGGTCGTAAGTGGACAATTAAATGCACTATGCCTCTAAGTGTAGGATAACTCTTTTGAGTCCACACATCCACACCTCAACACCTAACGGCTGTCCAGGGGAAATAATCATAAATGGCTTGGTTTCGCTGTATGCACCTGGAGGTACTAACAAACACAGAAGAAACTACTCCTAATAGCTATAGTTTTAATCTGCAAATGAAGTAAATACAGGGTGTTTCAAAAATGACTGGTATATTTGAAACGGCAATAAAAACTAAACGAGCAGCGATAGAAATACACCGTTTGTTGCAATATGCTTGGGACAACAGCACATTTTCAGGCGGACAAACTTTCGAAATTACAGTAGTTACAATTTTCAACAACAGATGGTGCTGCAAGTGATGTGAAAGATATAGAAGACAACGCAGTCTGTGGGTGCGCCATTCTGTACGTCGTCTTTCTGCTGTAAGCGTGTGCTGTTCACAACGTGCAAGTGTGCTGTAGACAACATTGTTTATTCCTTAGAACAGAGGATTTTTCTGGTGTTGGAATTCCACCGCCTAGAACACAGTGTTGTTGCAATAAGACGAAGTTTTCAACGGAGGTTTAATGTAACCAAAGGCCCGAAAAGCGATACAATAAAGGATCTGTTTGAAAAATTTCAACGGACTGGGAACGTGACGGATGAACGTGCTGGAAAGGTAGGGCGACTGCGTACGGCAACCACAGAGGGCAACGCGCAGCTAGAGCAGCAGGTGATCCAACAGCGGCCTCGGGTTTCCGTTCGCCGTGTTGCAGCTGCGGTCCAAATGACGCCAACGTCCACGTATCGTCTCATGCGCCAGAGTTTACACCTCTATCCATACAAAATTCAAACGCGGCAACCCCTTAGCGCCGCTACCATTGCTGCACGAGAGACATTCGCTAACGATATAGTGCACAGGATTGATGACGGCGATATGCATGTGGGCAGCATTTGGTTTACTGACGAAGCTTATTTTTACCTGGAAGGCTTCGTCAATAAACAGAACTGGCGCGTATGCTGAACCGAAAAGCCCCATGTTGCAGTCCCATTGTCCCTGCATCCTAAAAAAGTACTGGTCTGGGCCGCCATTTCTTCCAAAGGTATCATTGGCCCATTTTTCAGATCCGAAACGATTACTGCATCACGCTATCTGGACATTCTTCGTGAATTTGTGGCGGTACAAACTGCCTTAGGCGACACTGCGAACACCTCGTGGTTTATGCAAGATTGTGCCCGGCTACATCGCACGGCCGACGTCTTTAATTTCCTGAATGAATATTTCGATGATCGTGTGATTGCTTTGGGCTATCCGAAACATACAGGAGGCGGCGTGGATTGGCCTCCCTATTCGCCAGACATGAACCCCTGGGACTTCTTTCTGTGGGGACACTTGAAAGACCAGGTGTACCGCCAGAATCCAGAAACAATTGAACAGCTGAAGCAGTACATGTCATCTGCATGTGAAGCCATTCCGCCAGACACGTTGTCAAAGGTTTCGGGTAATTTCATTGAGAGGCTACGCCATATTATTGCTACGCATGGTGGATATGTGGAAAAAATCGTACTATAGAGTTTCCTAGACCGTAGCGCCATCTGTTGTTGAAAATTGTAACTACTGTAATTTCGAAAGTTTGTCTGCCTGAAAATGTACTGTGGTCCCAAGCATATTGCAACAAACGTATTTCTATCGCTGCTCGTTTAGTTTTTATTGCCGTTTCAAATATACCGGACATTTTTGAAACACCCTGTACTAATGTAATGTTGTTCAGTGCACTGTTCTAAGTCACCAACAGCAATCTGTGAATTTATATCAATAACGTCCTGTATAACGATTTAATACGCTCGCTTATTGACATAACTCGCTTAGGGCCCTCCATCAATTATCAAGTTCTTAAAACTCTGTTGTGGAACTTGATCACTCACCAATGGCTGCTTATGAGCGATCTGATAGGGTAACCATAGCGAATAGATCATGCAGCGAAAGACAAGCTTGCATATTCTCGCGACACGGGCACTTTTATGAGGAAATATACGCTTAATATCAATTGTAATTCCTCATAAAATGGATATTAGAATATTGACACTTTTCTCGGGGTACACATTTAAAATGTCTTACACGTGCACATCACCAGAGTGACCTCACCCTCTAAAATTACCCACATTGCAACCCTATTGTCCACAACGCAGTACACTGCTGCCTCAATCTATTCCCATAATTTTCAGCTGGCCTTGCAGAAATATCAAGTGCAGTTCAATGCAAAGCTGGAGCAGCAAACGTATGTACTTGGCAGTTCCATGGTAAGGGGGAACGGCAGGGTGACGGTCGAAAAAATTCCAAATGTTCTTTTGTTACGGAATTCGAATGTAAATACATTGAACAATTATTCCCCAAAGTATCATGCGCGTGTATATACATTGAACAATTATTCCCCAAAATATTATGCGCAAACTCCAAAATCTAACGATTATGTGACTGCTTGAAGACAAAGCAACTGCTGAACTGGGAAATTATAAACACAAAACGCCATTGCCACAAGTCTTTATCGAAGCCATCACCCCTATTTATACCCATTTGGGTAAACCTGATTTGCTGGAGCGTTGTATGGGTGGTATAACTCCAAATGTGAAAGAAATTTTCAATAGTCTCACTTGGAGATACGCTCCAAAAATAACGTCTAGCTGATGCGAAATCGTCAACGTTGCTTCAAATTTGGTGGTATGTCTGTTCAATAAAGGCCATATTGCATTAACGCACGTGGCAAATCGCATTCAAATCAAAACTGTCGATGAAATGCACCGACTATAGAAATGGCTCTAAGCACTATGGGACTTATCTTCTGAGGTCATCAGGCTTTAGACTTAGAACTACTTAAACCTAACATTACAGACATCCATGCAATAGGCAGGATTCGAAACTGCGACCATAGCAGCAGCGTGGTTCGGGACTGAAGCGCCTAGAACCGCTCGGCCTCAGCGGCCGGCGAACCGATTCTGTGAAGACAGAGACGCCAGCTGCGATGCGCTCAGCGACGAAAAGGGATTTGAGGACGAAAATGAAGGCTTGTCAGGTCAAAGTAGCAGAAAGCGGCCATCTACTAGCCGGTGCAATGGTTACTATAGACCATGCATCGATAATATGCCGTGAGTTTCAAGATTTGTTCCTTTTTTAATATGATAAACACTAGTTAAACTTTAAACGCGTTTTTCCTAAAAACCATGTTGTTCGGCATGGTTGTCGTCGTCCACGCTCTCTTGAAGTAAACTGAACTGCCTTCAGTTCAGCGTAGCCGATATTTTTATGTTGATATTTACTATTTTTTCTGCCAAAACGTAGGGGATCCAAAAATGTGCATTTTTATGTACCTGTAATTTTGCTAAAAATGCTATTTTGCAAATCCCTACGATGAACAAAAAATACATTTGTAAGGATCAGGGTGATATGTTAATTTTATGTTTCAGATAGCAACAACCGGAGTTACAGTGACGGCTGTCGATCTAAACTATGAGATCAAAAGTATCCGGACATCACCAAAACATACGTTTTTCATATTGTGTGCATTGTGCTGCCACCTACTGCCAGGTACTCCATATCAGTAGTCACTAGACATCGTGAGTGAGCAGAATGAGGCTCTCCGCGGAACTCACGGGCTTCAAACGTGGTCAGGTGACTGTGTGTCACTTATGTCATATGTCTGTACGCGAGATTTATACACCCAAACATCCATAGGTCCAGTGTTTCCGATGTGATAGAGAAGTGGAAACGTGGAGGGACACGCATAGCACAAAAGCGTACAGGCCGATCTCGTCTGTTGAATGACAGAGACCGCCGACAGTTGCAGAGGGTCGTAATGTGTAATAGGAAGACACCTATACAGACCATCACACAGGGATTCCAAACCGCTTCAGGATCGACTGCAAATACTATGACGTTAGTCGGGAGGTGAGACAACTTGGATTTCATTTTCGAGAGGCTGCTGAAAAGCCACACATCTACATCTACATGACTACTCTGCAGGTCACATTTAAGTGCTTGGCAGAGGGTTCATCGAACCACAATCATACTATCTCTTTACCATTCCACTCCCGAACAGCGCGCGGGAAAAACGAACACCTAAACCTTTCTGTTCGAGATCTGATTTCTCTTATTTTATTTTGATGATCATTCCTACCTATGTAAGTTGGGCTCAACAAAATATTTTCGCATTCGGAAGAGAAAGTTGGTGACTGAAATTTTGTAAATAGATCTCGCCGCGACGAAAAAGGTCTTTAATGACTTCCATCCCAACTCGCGTATCATATCTGCCACACTCTATCCCCTATTACGTGATGATACAAAACGAGCTGCCCTTTTTTGCACCCTTCCGATGTCCTCCGTCAATCCCACCTGGTAAGGATCCCACACCGCGCAGCAATATTCTAACAGAGGACGAACGAGTGTATTGTAAGCTGTCTCTTTAGTGGACTTGTTGCATCTTCTAAGTGTCCAGCCAATGAAACGCAACCTTTGGCTCGCCTTCCCCACAATATAATCTATGTGGTCTTTCCAACTGAAGTTGTTCGTAATTTTAACACGCAGATACTTAGTTGAATTGACTGCCTTTAGAATTGTACTATTTATCGAGTAATCGAATTCCAACGGATTTCTTTTGGAACTCATGGGGATCACCCGACACTATTCGTTATTTAGCGTCAACTGCCACCTGCTACACCATACTGCAACCTTTTCTAAATCGCTTTGAAACTGATACCGGTCTTCGGATGACCTTACTAGACGGTAAATTACAGCATCATCTGCTAACAACCTAAGAGAACTGCTCAGATTGTCACCCAGGTCATTAATATAGATCAGGAACAGCAGAGGTCCCATGATACTTCCCTGGGGAACACCTGATATCACTTCAGTTTTATTCGATGATTTGCCGTCTATTACTACGAACTGCGACCTTCCTGACAGGAAATCACGAATCCAGTCGCACAACTGAGACGATACGCCATAGGTCCGCAGCTTGATTAGAGGTCGCTTGTGAGGAACGGTGTCAAAAGCTTTCCGTATATCTAGAAATACGGAATCAACTTGAGATCCCCTGTCGATAGCGGCCATTACTTCGTGCGAATAAAGAGCTAGCTGCGTTGCTCAAAAACGATGTTTTCTGAAACCATGCTGATTACGTATCAATAGATCGTTCCCTTAGAGGTGCTCCAAACCCTACTGCAAAACGACGTCAATGATATAGGTCTGTAGTTCGATGGATTACTCCTACTATCTTTCTTAAACATTGGTGCGACCTGCGCAATTTTCCAATCTGTAGGTACAGATCTATCGGTGAGCGAGCGGTGTACGTAAACAATCTAGTTGGTAACGTCGGAAGCTCCATATGAAGATGGCAATGGCAAAAGTCTGCAGCGTAATGCAGGAACTTGCAGAGGATCGATGACTGGGGCAGAGACTGGCGTAACTGTATCGTAGTGCCAGTAAATAGGGGTAGAAGTGTGCTGCTGTTCAATTAAACGATAAAAATCACTGAAAATAGAATCTACCGTATAATACCTTGAGTAACCATTCATAGCTGATGGACCACATAAAAATAACTGTACGAAAATCAGGTATTAGACTGAGGTTAATTGGAAGATTTTGAAGGAAATTTAATTCATCTATGAAATAAACTCCTTACAAAACATTGTATTTGAGTATTACTCATCAGTCTGGGTTGGAGTAATGGAAGATTCAACTACATACGGCGTATTTCGTCAAGGGATCGTTTACTCGGCGCGAGAGCCCTACCGAGATGCACAGCAGTGACTGATTCTTCAATTGAGATGTTGTACATCTCGGAGAGGTCCACTAGAGAAATTCTGAGATAGTTCGATTCGAGAAGGGTCGAGCAACATCTTAATTCCGACCACATATCTGTCACAAAATGTCTACAAGGAGGGAATCCCAAAACTTAAAGATAAATGCAGGTTTACCGATAATCCATTCACAAATGAAACCGGGAAGTGAGTGGGTGTGGAGAAGGAGGCGGAGGAGGTGGAGGAACAGAGGGAAGACTGCGGTACTGGTGAGAGTTATCTGCTTTGGCAAGCTGACGTCTCTCCCAGTGAGTAACATCGGAGTACCATCAATAATTCACTTTCTTCAGAGAATCTTATCGTTACTATCCTTACTCCCTGAATATCACTTCCACGCCTGAAATTTTATTTTATTTGCGTCAATGTTTCTTAGATTTGCTTGATGAACAGAAGAGAGGAAACATTGCTTTCCTGCTTAAGGACCTTTCTAACTCAAACACTTCTCTTCTGATCTCCCATTTTTATACTGCACGCCAGCTTCTTGTAATTATTGTATACTACCAGTATTTCTGTAATGTAAGAGAAAAGCTTGTTCTAGGCGACAAATCCCCTGAATGTGTCTTTACTTGTCTTAATTCTTTTCTACATTATCAAGACCAGAATTTCTCAAAAGTAAGCTTACTCCAATACACAGGCCTTCAACTGCAGCTTCTACGATTTTCTCTAATTTTCTTGACATCTTTGGTCTAAGAACAGTTAAACTGATTGTTCGGTCTTTCACATTTATTAGCGTTAGCTGTTTTTATCATTGTTTGGAAGATATTTTTCGGAAAGCCGATGACGTGTCTTCAGTCTCACTGCATCTATGCATGAACTACAATAATCGTTTGGTTACGTGTTCATACCAAGATTTTGAAATTGTCTATGAATAATACCTAGATATTTTGCCGTTTATATTCGCAAGTCTTCCAACAATACTAGCACTAATTATTTCAAGTAGCGTTCCGTTTCTTATTCTGTCGGGTCAGCAGACAATTATTCCTCTCGTACAGGCTCACAAAGTACTCTATCAACAGATCCACTCTGTCGTCTGCTTTTGAAACTGGAACTACTCGTACTTTCGTAGTTTTAAGTATAACATCATTGATTTCAATTTTAGTGAAACCTATTTTGACGTTTTTATGTGTTGAATCTGTCCCTCTGACGACAGTTTCCTTCTCAAATTCACATTTATCCAGCAGCAATTATGTTTTATCTTTCCTGAACTTACTGTTGATTTTATTCCAGTGAATCTTATAGTTTTTCTCATTCCCTTTTCCCAACCACTAATGTATGATTTGTTCGTTGATCAGATGATTTGTGTTTTTTGTTAGCCAAGCTTTCTTCGTAGTTACCTTCCTTTTACCTATTTTTGTCTGTCCAACTTCTGTTAATAAGCTCTTTTTAAGGGCGTCCATTTATCTTCGACTGAATTCTCTATTCTGATACTCAATATCCCAGCAACTACAGCGTTCTCGAACTTGAAGTCCACATAATCATTCTTTAGGATTTCAGTATCTCGTTTCTTTACACAATAGTTCCTCCTGTCGATTCTGGTAAACATCAGTAAGCCTACTCTTGATCACCACTAAATTATGACCTGAGTCTACATCTGCTGCTAGTGAACCCTTTACAACCCAGAGTCTGATTTTGAAATCTCTGCCTGAACCGGAATACAATCCAGATAGCACCTCCCTGTGTCCCCTGGTTTGTCTGAGAATATCTTCTTCTCTTGTGAGCACTGAACAATTTAATTGCTCCTACTATTCCTTCTTCTTTCTCATTCCTGCTCCCCACTCCGAATTTTGCTGTAACTCCGTCTTCTAGTCTGCCCTGCGGTAGCGTTCCAGTCATCTATGACAATTTGATTTCCACCAAACTTTATGTACTAAGTTACCTGTTCAGTACCACCACATCTGGCTACTCTCCCGTATATTTTCATTTTCGGTATATTTATTTGTGTTGTGTCAGTTCTTTCGATCACGTCCGAAACAACAGACACCATTTGTAAGATTCAGTAGCCGAAAATATAGAGAATGAAAAAGAAATTTTCAAATCTCACCTGAATACGGACGTTGCATTAAATGCAATGGTGGCATGTGAAAAGCTATGCTTGATCGGTACTCGAACTCCGATGCTCCGCTTCTTTATAACGATTACCTTAGCTAGCTTGTCCAGCCCGAACTCCCACTCGTCGTACATTACAGATGTAGCGACTCCGGTCCATCATTCACTATTTGTTTGCAGCTATTCAGCCGAGTCCCAAAAGGGTCCAACTACACAGAAGGAAAAAACCATGTGATCGCTCTAAGCTTGTTGACACCAGTGCCTACCAATTTAAATTGTATATTACAGCACTGAGGATGGTCACTAAGTGACCGAAAATCGATTTTCATGTTAATAAAACAAAAAATACGACCAATGCTGTCTCTCCTTCTAAGTATATTCATTTCTGAATGGTGCATAGTAAGAATGATTATCGGTAAACCTCCGTAGTTGCTCTACATTCTCGGATTTTTTCGTCGTGATCATTTCACAAGACGTATGTACTCGACTGTTCTCGGAACATACTTCATCAGAATTCTGTAGTAATCTTCTTCGCGGTGAACTAAATTTCAGCTGTAGCGTCAGTCATTGTTGTGTGTCTCCGTAATTCTCTCGCGCCAAGTAAACGATCCCGTGAGAAAATACGCCGTTTCTAGTTGGGTCTTCTGTTGATCCAACTTAGTATGTGCATGAGACTTACGAGCAAGAATCAAGAAATTGTCGACCAAGTATTTTGTACGCAACTTATTTCGTGGATGAATTCTATTTTCTTAAGATCTTCCAATGAATTCCTGCCCAGCACTTGACTTGCTTTTCCGAGAGACTTCTTTTTTTAATTTTTTACGTGATCATTCCACTTTATGTTGCTCTGTATGGTTACGCCTAGGTGTTGAAAGTAGTTAATTTTTCCTGTGACTTTCACCAATACTGCAATCGAACAATAATGCATTTCTTCGCCTGTGTATGCGCAATAGGCCACATTTATTTACTTTGGGCGTCAAGTGTCAGGCCTTCTACCAACTATCGATCCTCCTCAGGTCTTCCTGCAGTTCGCCGCAGTCTTTCATCGCTACTCTCTTCTTGTAGAGAACCGCATCACCTGCGAAGAACCTTATGGAACCTCCGACGTTATCAGAAACATTATTTATACATTATTGTTAAGAGGTTACTACCGTTATCCGGTCGCAACTCTCCCACTTGTTGTATCGGGCAGTCAGGCCTACTAGATGTGTGGCCTGCCAAGCGAGTGCTTTTAATATTTGTGCATCGGAAATGTTGATATAACTCATCGTAGCCACCGCTACTGTACACTGATACCACAACCCTCTCACCCAACTGTTTTGCTATAATTATTTTCTTTTTTATCATCTCAACGCATCGGACTAATAAATTTTAAATACGGCACTGTCTGTAAACATTTCCGATGGACTCACTCCACCTTGACATGACCACATTCCCATTATATTTCCATTAATTTTAATCAGAGCTTCGCTATTCTAGTAATCGGTAGCTTGTGAAAAATATTCTGCAGAAGTTGGGGAGTATCCTGTTACCACACTCCAGGCTCTCTGGAACACTTCCTTTCTTTGGTTCTGCCAAAGCTGATCAGTGACTGTCTCAAAGACAATTACAAATTCAACGTCCACTACCTGCTGACAACCAACAGTTCACTCATTTTTCAAACATCGCAAAACTGGATATGATGATGATGAAATCCCATCCTCCGGGGAGCATAGGGAACGATGCGGGAGACCCGCACCGCCGACTTGGCGGTAATGAGGATGAATGATGATGATGGAGACAACACAACAACACACAGTCATCTCGAGGCAGAAAAATCCCTGACCCCACGGGGAATCGAACCTGGGACACCGTGCGAGGGAAGCTAGAATGCTACAGCAAGACCACTAGCTGCGGATATAGGGATTTGTTTTTGAGGGATGTACACATTTAAGGATAACTGAATGTACAAATTGTCCTTTCCTACACCAGTATCCGGTTTCTGTGTATTGAACAAAATTGTGTCACCATAAAACAGCTGTTCTGACAAGAACAACTAAGTATGTTGTTATACAATGTGTATTCTGTACCAAATGAGGCAAAACTTGTCTATGTCGGGCAATGCTGTACCCTTTCATTGTAAACAGTAATGGCGCTTACTTGTGGTACTGCTGAAATTACCTTTATATCTGGTTTTATTCAGTTACGAGCGACATGTCTGGAAAGAAGTTTTGAACCCAGTCACAGTTCTCGTCCCGATAGTCGGTAATGTTCACTAGATGGCACTGCGAAACTGATTAAAATGCCCTTCTGAAGTCAGGGATCACACCGTCAACAGCTTGAGCGATATTATCCGCAGTGCTGTGGACCTCAAGGACGAACAGAACGAGCTGAATTTCGCAAAGTCTCTTTCTGTGCACCCCATGTTGACTGGAAGATTTTAGTTCCCCAAACGTCGTTTACGAGATCTTAAAACGTGTTCGATGGTCCTATAACTGTCCTATGTCAGCGATATAGGGGTAACGTTGCCATCAGTGGACAAGTTAACTTTTGTCTCGAAGGAAATCCTGTGTTTTAAATGTTGGGAAACTGAATGTCAGAATTGTTCAGATAAACAACATTGCACAGCATAACGGTTGTTCCCGAAGTATCTTTGACACAATCACAAAGAATGCTGATTTATTTTCCATAAAGGTCCATTTATGCATACACGTTCCCATCAATGTACCAGTTGACATCCATGAATGTACAACTAGATGGTAATCCGAAATTTCACGATTCTTGACCTCTTAGGTAGTTAATTTTGCAACGACGGTTGTGTGGATTTGAACATGGAAGCACAGTATAAATGAGCAGGTAAAAGGATGATTATGCCATATTTAATTTTAATATGAACGAAGAATTTTGACTGTGAAAAAAAAAACTGAATTGGGCCAATATTGCAATGCAGTACGATTCTAATCTGACATTATGCTGAAATTAAGTGAAATTATGGCTATTTTATAAAATAATTGCCATTCCGTTTTACTGTGGACAAACTATGAGGCAGTTCAAATTCTTTCTCGTGACGCATGGGTACAGTGTATCTGCAATTAAAACAAAAGTGTATTTTAGTATTCTTCTTAAGTCCAGCGCAGGTTTCGCGCGCCAATTTGTCTTCCACCAATCGATTCAGACATACTTCATAAAGCCAATCACTGGCGTTGGTGATTTTCACTTGCTTAGTTTGAATCACTATAGGCAGCTTTTTCTTTAGGTAGGCGGGAGTTTAGCGCTACGCCCTAATTGATTCTTGCAAGTATCTAAGCTCTTTGTGTGCCTTTGCTTAACCTGACCTTCAGTGACGTGGCACCTTTGGAATAGGACTCATGTCCTTTGCAGTTGTCGGTGGTCTTGCTGAAATTTCTAAGTATGATGATGAACATAAGACCCATCTATCACTGTAGGTGGTAATGGTCTTGTCCCCCTCATTACTGGTAACTCTTCAGTGTACAGATTAGAGTGAACTGCGTCACAGGTAGAAAAGTGATGATCCTTAAGGACATCTCTATCCACCGGTCACATTCCAGGAACAGAAAATCCGTTAATAGCCATCCCAATAGTTGCTGCCCTCAAAAATGTTTTTTCCAAAAAGTGCTGCAACTTTGAACTTGGTCACGACATGACCTGGATGTGTCCGTAGCCATTTTTCCATTTCGTTCATATAGTAAATGCTTAAAGATTTGTTGAAAGGCACACCTGTGCGTAATGTTCCCGGGAAGAGAAAGCAATAACAGTTCATTTCCCCGACCTGGATCCAGTGCTTCAGTGTTTTTTGTATGGCCTCTATGACAATGAAGGAGAAGAAGAATCTTATGCTACTTCGAAGGTTTTACTTTGGCGATAAAATGTTCCATATATTTCACAAATAACTCCTTTTGTGTGTTTCTGCCATCTGGACTGAAACTGAAGACTGTCCGAGGAGGTGCTCCATCCTTCAGCTCATCTTTCACACGAGCATGCTAGAAGATCATCGTCGACGGTGCATATTGTCCAGTAGCACTGACACAGTGAACAGGAGTTGCTGCAACACCAAGCTTTCCGCGCGGGATCAATGTCACTTATTTTTTCCCTTCGTAGCACTTACGATCCTTATAAAGCTCAGTTCCATCGATACTACAAATTTCGGATGCTTCCCATATGCTCTTATTGAATATCTTCAACTATGCAACTCTCTGTTGAAATCTGTGGCACGAGCCATGGATGTGGCTTCTCTCTAGATGTCTCATAGAAAGTTCTTTACGTCTAGCCATTAAACTATAGTACAATTTTTTTGCGGGCAATCTTTTTGTCACAGTTGAATGTATTGGGTATATCGATTCTTTCGGTAATTCGTAATCTTAGACGTGATACCAACCATCCACTCTTCTAATTGCATCACATATCTCTTGCTCCACTTCAGAAGGCAAGTCAGTAACGTTGCCGATTACTTTTTAATCCTGCACAGTAAACCAATCTTTATCCATCAAAATAACGTTTGAGAATTACTTTGGGAACACAGTTCGGCTTTATGAGCATTCGAACTTAGATCAGCATTTCGAACGGCGTCAGGTGCTCGGTACATATTCTCTTCTTTCCGTTTTCAATGTTTACCACTTTTAGGCATTTTGAAAACTAATACAGAATAGATTCAGTATACATTAAATAATTTAAATGACATGAGTTTCAAGGCCTTGAAATTTTATTGGACTTCTACTTGGTAAACTCGACAACCATTTGAACCTAAATATGCAACAGCTAACAGCGAAATAAATTTTATTTTCGTTCCAATATATTTACGGCGCTCGTTTGATAGCGATACTTTAGTGCTAAATGTAATGAACCACTGTTCTTAACTGAACATAAGCAAATAATTTTAACTTGCTAAATAATTCAATATCATTTGTTAAATATTTCATTGCAGCTACTGTTTGTAACAAGCAATATTTGTACTTTATATTTATATATCTATCATACGAACGGGAATGGCCTCTTGCACGTATTTCTTGCAATTTAACAAATAAATCGTAATACTTTTTACACAGATCCTAAAGTAACTAATTTAAAATCAACTCCACCCTAACAGGCCATTAAAACCCAACAGTACGAACCGGCCACCGTGTCCTCCTCAGTCCACAGGCGTCACTGGCTGCGGATTTGGAGGGGCATGTGATCAGCTCACCGCTCTTCCGGCCGTATGTTAGTTTACGAGGCCGCTATTTCTCAATCAAGTAACTCCTCAGTTTGCCTCACAAGGGCTGAGTGAACCCTGTTAGCCAACAGCGCTCATCAGACCGGATGGTCACCCATCCAAGTGCTAGCCCAGCCCGACAGCGCTTAAGTTCTGTGTCTGACGAGAACCGGTGTTACCACCGCGGGAAGGCCTTTGGCCAGTATCCTTAAGTAATTTTACTATTTCCATAGTCAGTGACCCATTCACGGGAGCTAGCAGTGGTTCAATGGGGGCAATACCGTAATGTCTGCAATGCACGGCATTAGATATGAAGTTCTACATCTACATCTACATTTATACTCCGCAAGCCACTCAACGGTGTGTCGCGGAGGGCACTTTACGTGCCACTGCCATTACCTCCCTTTTCTGTTCCAGTCGCGTATGGTTCGCGGGAAGAACGACTGTCTGATGAGCAATACTCAAGTATAGGTCGAACGAGTGTTTTGTAAGCCACCTCCTTTGTTGATGGACTACATTTTCTAAGGACCCTCCGAATGAATCTCAACCTGGCACCCGCCTTAGCAACAATTAATTCTATATGATCAGTCCACTTCAAATCGTTCCGCACGCATACTCCCAGATATTTTACAGAAGTAACTGCTACCAGTGTTTGTTCCGCTATCGTATAATCATACAATAAAGGATCCTTCTCTCTATGTATTCGCAATACATTACATTTGTCTATGTTAAGGGTCAGTTGCCACTCCCTGCACCAAGTGCCTATCCGCTGCAGATCTTCCTGCATTTCGCTACAATTTTCTAATGCTGTAACTTCTCTGTATACTACAGCATCATCCGCGAAAAGCCGCATGGAACTTCCGACACTATCTACTAGCTCATTTATATGTATTGTGAAAATCAATGGTCCCATAACACTGCCCTGTGGCACCCCAGAGGTTACTTTAACGTCTGTAGACGTCTCTCCATTGATAACAACATGCTGTGTTCTGTTTCCTAAAAACTCTTCAATCCAGCCACACAGCTGGTCTGATATTCCGTAGGCTCTTACTTTGTTTATCAGGCGACAGTGCGGAACTGTATCGAACGCCTTCCGGAAGTCAAGGAAAATAGCATCTACCTGGGAGCCTGTATCTAATATTTTCTGGGTCTCATGAACAAATAAAGCGATTAGGGTCTCACACGATCGCTGTTTCCGGAATCCATGTTGATTCCTACAGAGTAGATTCTGGGTTTCCAAAAACGATATGATACCCGAGCAAAAAC
The DNA here is from genome assembly GCF_021461385.2 of Schistocerca piceifrons. NCBI lineage: Eukaryota > Metazoa > Arthropoda > Insecta > Orthoptera > Acrididae > Schistocerca > Schistocerca piceifrons. Next base: position 1,017,865,167 of record NC_060139.1, on the reverse strand, counting down.
GTGTTCTAAAATTCTACAACAGATCGACGTCAGAGTTGCGTCAACCAATACAAATCTAAATATATCGCTGAAAAGTAGGTAAGATTCACTTACCGTTGGTATACGCCAAGCAGACCTGGAGTAATAGAGTTCTCACGGTACACAATCCAATTTGGAACCGACGCTATATCAAATAACACACTTTTTGTTCTTGCTTTTATATCAGGTCTTCACTGTAATCTATAACTTTTAAACTAAGATGGTGTTTGTTATCAAGTCGGTTCAGCATAGCTAGATGACTGCAGCTATTGCTCAAACAAAAATATAGCCATGATTCCTACACGAAACCAGTCCATCGATGGCAACTTACCCTGGGCCTATAATGATGTGCGTCTGTCGCAACACCGGTCTTTGAAGCTTGATTTCTGCGTTTTCCAGGCGGTAGATGCCCCCAGTTACCTTAATGTTTATATTTTTACAAGTAAAGTACTGTTTTTTAGCACTTGCAACGTCACATATGTTTTATATGTGTCCACTGGCTCCAGTCCAAACAGTTTTCAACTAAGTCATATTTCACCGTTCGGAGCTCCCACGCACATGCTTTTGGTGTTGCAGCCTTTATTTCAACTGCAGTTGATCTGTCTGCTAGGCGAGGTGAGATACTTTGGAAAGAGTAGAGAGCAGCAGTGGAGGGTGTACAGGCCGGAGGGAGGGGAGGGGTAAGATGGGTAACGGTATGGAGATGGTGGCACACCGGTAATGTTCACCGCACTCGCTTAAAAATTACACTTAAAAGTTGGTAATAACATTCGATCTTTGGCAATAACATCTGACAATCGGCAACACAAATATAAAAACAGCGTCAAAACGGGTGTTCAGCTTCCAGTGCTGTGAAATGGGGAAAAATCCCAAGCGACAATTATAAGAAGAGGAACGGCACTAAAAATGAAACAGAAACAGTATGTACAAAATCGTCCAAGTAACCTGTAAGTAGAATTTAGAACAAAACAGCGAAAATCAACCACCAAAACTGTTTAAAACCTATAGGTACATTGGCCCAAAATGTAAAGTAAATAGTGAAATATGTACATATTCCAAGCCACTGACGATGCCTTGCACAGAATAATGGCGAAACGCGTATGGCACGAAAATTGTATATCATTGAGTCATGGTCAGACGATCCAAAAAGTAAAAATTATCAATATACCGTAAGATTACTCGCAACTGAGGAAGAAAGGACTACAAAAGCTGAAGATTTTTTAAAAATTACTGTTTCGTAAAAATATTTTAAAAAATTATTCACTTTTACAGTTAGAAGGCACCAAGACTGTAGTGAAATTTTATATTAAGAGTAGATAAAACTTAAGAAAATTTATAAAAATTTTGAAACATACTTGTAGAAAACCTGAGATAATAAGGAGGCTGTATTGTAGGTGAAAAGGTGAAGTGGTGAGGCGGAGGGGGGGGGGGGAGGGGGGTGTGAGATTTGCCAAAATGATACGGCGTTTCAACCTCGCTTCTCTATTCAGGGTTTGGTGTGGAAAACGAGTAATGGATCTCATAATTTCTACCTCTTCCAGGATGTTTAAAATGTGGCCCTTGTTTTCTGGATGTAAAGTTCTTAAGTTACTAGTGAGATCGATGAAGGAATACCTCTGCTCACGAAAGTGGGTGCTCAGGCCAAATTTTGTGCTAGATGTTCTTTAAAACTGGTGCTAAATCTCGTGCGGTTGTCCGATGTACGACAAGGGGCAATCATTGCAAGTGGTGATACACTCCGGCTGCATTATATTGGGAACAAGTGGCATGCTCTCTGTGCCTATACTTTGTCCCAACGTTATTGGGAATGAAGAAAGCCGGTTCAATATTTTCAGATCTCAACACTCTGCCGATCGTCTCTGAAATATTGGCGAAATATGGAATTTTATGATACATGATACCAGCGGCCTTCCGACTATCGGCATTGATTAGGGTCCTCTCCGTTGGATTGGCTCTTCTTGTTACCTTCTGAGGGTACCACGGTTAAAACCATTGATGAACTCATTGCCATATCCATATTTGTAGGCTATATAGTGTATGATTCTGAACTCTTTATCAAAGGCTTCCTCTGACAACGGGACACTATGGAGCACGTATACAGGGTATGTCTGTAAGAGCTTGCAAAAATTTAACATGACATAGAGATGCTCCATGGAACACTTTGAGGTAGGGAACATGGGGTCGGAGAAAGAGATAATAGGAATAAAATCACATTAGTGTCCACTTTTTTATTTACATTATTTTACTGCAAATAACACCACTGACACACCGTACCTACCACTTGTACCTACCGTATCTTAAAAATCTGATGAAACTGACGATCAACCTCAATACAAACATAACATCGGTGAACAAGATTCTGACTCAGCCCGTCATAGATCCCAACTTATTCCATTTCCGTATCCACTGGGGTCTCATACAAAAGTGATTTCAGATACCCCCCATAGGAAATAATCAAGGGGATTCAGGTCAGGTGACCTCACAAGCCACGGAAAAGGACGTCCGCTTTCAACCTATCGACTAGGAAATACTGTACCTGTACTGGTCCATCGTATTGTGCTGTAGCACCGAGTAACGAATGGGTCTTCGTTGATTTGTAGCACGTTCTGTCATGGGACAATGCAAATACGATATAACAGAGCCACTTAATGGGCAGGTAAAGTAAACAAAACCTGCATCATGAATTCCCGGTAATCAGGCTCGTCCCCCTTGTTCCTTGCAGGAAATAAAGAATGTACATGCAAATAAACATTACAGTACTTAAAAACTTCTACGTATTCGCTGGAAAACTAGTGTTCTACTAGGCAAGTTAACTTCCATATCCACTTAAGGTGGCTTCTCCGACCCCAGGGTCTGTACCTCAAACTGTGCAGTGGAGCATCCTCTATGTCCTGTTTCATTTTGGCATGCTGTTACGGAAACACCCTGTAAAAAGGACCTGAAGACTGAGATTTTGTGCTCGATATGTTGGTAGGAGGAGCTATGAGTCAATATATCAGTGGCAGTTGCCTTTCTGTAACTATAGAATCCGACTTTAGTAGCACATAAAGTAATCAACCGGGGTGTATTGCATCACTTGCAATGATTACCCCATGCGGTACGTGGTACGAAAAGGCGGGAGCTTTGGCACCAGGTTTAAAGAACATCTTAGGGTTTCTAGCTCAAGATCTGCCTTGAGTAGACACTTACGTGAGCAGTAACTTAGGAATTTAGCACCGAGAAAACAACGGCCAAATTTTAAACATCCTGGAGGAGGCGAAAATTACGTGATACATTAGTTGTTTTTCCTACCAGACGCTGAGTGGACAAATGGAGATGAGACACGTTGCATTTTGGCGAATTTCGACTGACTAAGTTAGCTGACGCAATACTCTGCACTTTATGTGCATCTTCAAATAACAGAGACACTGCCGTGTTGTCTCAAATAGATGTGCAGGTGACCATCGGGGACGCCTGGGCAGAGTTCAGTTAGGAAGGGATTAGAGTGGGGGGGGGGGGGATTGCACCTGGGTTCGCCGTAGCAGCCGTAGATTACCACAAGAGACCAGGGAAGCTGCCAGCGTGGACGAGGAACGGCATGTTGCAAAAGCGTTGTCAGTAGCAACAGCCGCCAGGCCAGGAAACAAATCGCTGGGAAGCGAACCGAAATAGCGCTCCTGTTACTACATTCGGACCCGACGCCAGTAAAAATACGGCCTTAGCCGGCCCGCCTGGATGTCCGGCGGGCGTAATTTTACTGACGCGCTGTCTCCGCGTTTCCGTTCGTTCCTGCGCGTGTCCTGCCGTTTCCCGCGCAAATTGGTAGGCGAAGCGAAGCTCCGCCTCAGGTATTGATCTCCGTGTGGAGGCTCATACGGAAAAAGGGTGTATGTTTTTGTTTCCTTTTTTTTGTGGGCTTTTGCAGTAGCTAGTTTCCGCAGAGTGCGCGTTAAATCACGTCAGCGTGGCGAGGTGTGGCTTCATCCGCTGGATCTCGTGGTTTCGACTGATTGCACAGTGATGAGCAAGTGAGACCGGGGACGACGTGGACTATGTTCAAGAAAAATCAAACAAGACTCCCGCCACCAAACGAGTTTCTTACATTGCTACATAGCCCAGGTATTATGGCTGCAGCACCACATTCTTCAGTTCACCAGAATTTGCATCACCCCTGGAGTTCCTAGCTTATGAAGCTCGCTTCGGGACTTTTTTTTTGTGCTGACAGGTTTCGCAAGTGCTACATTCAGTGCTACAGTGACTTTTGCAGCTGTCGTTCACCTATTTTTATTCAGGATCCTCTTCAATGTGCGTCTTACCCCATCACCGATCTCGCTATTTCGTCCATATTGAAGTTTAGCGGATGATATTTTTCCGCTTTCCTTTATGTTGAGGTTTAGTGGATGATATTTTTCCGCTTTTCTTTATGCGATATCGAGCTCCGAAAAGGTACCTCGCAAAAAACCAACGGCTCTCTTGTATATGGAAACACGACCAGTTTATACGTGTTCAGACTCACTTACGCTCTCACAGAACACTATTCTGACCACAATCGACAATCGAGCAGGATTGTGGACATTTTATAGGTGTAGGCCGTGGTCAGGTACAACAGCGCCTGAAGGCTTTTCAAGCTTTTGCAATTACCCTGCACCACCAAAGAAACTGACGCACCTCCCTAATAACCTGCGAAGTACCGCATCACGACATGGTATGGATTCTAATAAAGTCTGAAGTAGTTTTGGAGGGAACTGACACCGTAAATCCTGCACGGTTGTCAATAAATCCGCAAGAGTACGATAGAGTGGTGATCTCTTCTGAACAGCACGGTGCAAGGCATCCCGGCTATGCTCAATGTGTTCATGTCTCGGGATTTTTGCGGCCAGCAAGTGTTTAAACTTAGAAGAGGATTCCTGGAGCCTCTCTGTAACAATTTTGGACGGATGGGGTATCGCAATGTCTTCCTGTAATTGCCTCTGTCCGTCGGAATGCACAATGGACATGAATGGATGCAGGTGATCAGACAGGATGCTTACGTACGTGCGACCTGTCAAAGACATATCTAGACGTATCAGGGGCCCCATATCACTCCAACTGCACACACCCCACATCATTACAGAGCCTCCACCAGCTTAAACAGTCCCCAGCTGGCATGTGGGCTCCATGGATTCATACAAACGAGACTCGTCCGACCACGCAACATGTTTAAAAGTCATCAACAGTGCAATGTCGGTGTTGACGTGCCCAGCCGAGGCGTAAAGCTTTGTGCCGTATAGTCATCAAGAGTACACGACTGGGCCTTCAGCTCGGAAAGCCCATATGGATGATGTTTCATCGAATGGTTCGCACGCTGTCACTTGTTGGTGGCTCACGTTGAAATGTACAGCAGTTAGCGGAAAAAATTTGCAGTTCTGTCACGTTGAACGATTCTCTTCAGTCGTCGTTGGTCCCGTTCTTGCAGGATCTTTTTCCGGCCTCGGCGATGTCGGAGATTTGATGTTTTACCGGATTCCTGGTATTCACGGTACACTCGTGAAAGGGTCGTAGGGCAAAATCCCGACTTCATTGCTACCTCGGAGAATGTCGTAGGCCGACTATAACACAACATTAGAACTCACTTAAATCTTGATAACCTGCCTTTGCACCAGCAATAACCGGTCTAAAAACTTCGCCAGACACTTGTTGACTTATATAAGCGTTGCCGACAGCAGTGCCGTATTCTTCATCTTTACATATCTCTGCATTTGAATAGGCATGCCTATACCAGTTTGTTTGGCGTTTCAGCGTACATTGAAGCTTGCGTTTCTCGCGGTGTTTCCGTATTTTCCCTCAGCTTCTGTATGTGTACTCAACCCTGTGTAAGGAAGTTACAAAACGTGAATTACTTTCTCTCATCTGTACGCTGTCAGACTGTAAGTAATTCTTGATGAAAAGAGTTACCTGCTCTCATAGAGCCAAGAGCCAGACTGGGAGAGCGCTTTAGAAAAACACAAGCTGTCATAGAAGCGTGTGCAAAGTCATACTGTGTAAATCACTGTCACTAAAACTTTATTATTCAAAGCGGCAGGCTTTTTGATGTACTGTGTATAGGATGGCGTGTAAAAGGGACTGATAACCATGCAGTTTTGTCCATTTACTCTGTAAACCAACCAACCCAACGCGCCTTGCGGCTGTTTGTGAGTCAAGGAGTGGAGGGAGACCCGGCTGGAATCCGCACGGCTCTGCTGCACCGGCTAACCTGATTGTACTATTTAGGTGGTTTTCCACTCCTCGTTAGATAAAATTTTGGGTGAGATATTCAGACGGTTTCCCACCCTCATATAAGCAGCTGGTTAGTTGGGCCCCATGTGGGATCATGGCCATTCGTGTCTTATAGGGTGCCCAAGGAGCTGTTTTCTCGGATAACTAGACAACGTACAAGCAATTCATATTAATGGAGTTTATTACAGTAATTGAAATGACAATACTTAACTTTGGCTCGCAAGCAAATGGCGACATGCAAATAGTTAATGTCCTTCGCTGTATACAATGTCCATGCAAGTCAATCACACAAGTTCATATGGATCACATGTCACTACTCTTCTACTGCCTCTCTTCTAGTCAGGGTCTGCTAGTGCGGCCGCAGCTAGGCGGCGCGTCGCTTTTATTTTCTTTGTGTAGATTCCGCTCCTGTCATGGTGCTCTCCTAGTCAGCGTGCTATTGACTGAAGTCGTCTCACAATCCTCTCTGCTGTATTGTTCTTGGTCTTCGTACCGACGCTTGACGCTACGCCGGAACATCCCTCCCCCCTCCTCCCCCCCCCCCCCCATAAAGCGACGGCCCGTCATCCTGTAAGGAGCGCGACAACGGTGGGGGAGGCAGTAGTGTGCATGCTCCTCTGCACCGGCAAGCTTCCGACCGGCCCCGCCATCCGGCCTTCGCTCTGGCGGAAATGTCCCCCGGAAAACGACCAGAAGAGTACGTGTCCACCTCCAGGTTCTCACCACTGAGGGCCTGCCACACACGTTGTTCTCCGGTAATGGCCCCCAAGTCACGGCATTCTCCTTCCATGACTTCTGTCACGCCAACGGTATCAGACATTACAATAGCCCCCCACTCCACCCTTCATCCAATGGTGCGGTAGAGAGGCTTGTCCGAAATTTAAAATAACAGTTGACAAAGGCGGTCGACACATCTCCAACCACGTCGGCCCTCACCCTGTTTTTGAGCATCTATCACACTACACCAATTGACGGACGCAGTCCAGTGGAGCTCCTTCATGGGTGACAGGCCATGGAGACTGCTCCATTAGCTGATGACATCACCCTCCCCCCCTTACTCCCGGCCCTCGCAGCGTTATGCCCCTGGCATGGCCGTGTGGGCCCGCGAGTATGGGCGGAAGGCATGGCCGCCCGCCACGGTCATCATGGCCCATGGGCGGCGTCTGACGTCGGTGCAGACGTCGAAAGGGTTGCAGCGCCTCCATCATAATTAGCTTCACCCGCGTACCCCCGCAGGACTCCTGCCACCACCTCCTTCCCTACCTGCTTCGGATACTGACATGGTCATCGAGTCACTGTCCCTGCCACCAATTGCCGTCCCACCGTGGGCCTGCCACCTGGTCTCTCTGATCCTGCCCCCGGGTGGATAGGCAGCTTCCTCCCCCAACCAGGACTCTGGGTCGACTGTCATGGACACCTTATGCGTCCCTTCCTCCCCGCCAACGGCGGTTGTTGAGCCCGGCTCTTCTTCCCACTGCCGCCCACCTCGACACCGTCCGGTGCGTTTCTGCCCCTACGCGCAAGTTTCAGTGGGAGGGATTTGGTACCGCACGCCGCGGAATTTGAATCCGCATCAGACGTCATGGACATCGAAGACCCCTAGAGGTCTCTGCACCATCCGCTCCGTAAGCCGTGGCGGCGTGGACCTCCTGGCCCACATTTGGTATGAAGACGCAACACATGATCCCACCAGCCAATAGTAGCGCCCCCGATCGTGTATTTAAGCGCCTGCCTCTCGCTCAAGCAGTGAGTCTTATCGATGTGTGCGTATTGACATATCGTCTCGACAACAGACAGCGTGTTTATCGTTCTTTGTTTTCATTACTACTGATCATCTGGGATTCGTTTGGTTGTCTCTGTCACCCCGTTGCTTCTTGCGTGTTGTCGTCGTAAGGTCTCTCTCGATCGTCCGTTGTTGTTTCGTGTCCGTTCTTTCCGTTCGTTTGTTTGTTTGCGTGCAGCTCTCTGTATGATCCTGCCGCGCTTTCTCGACCATCCCGTAACCGTTCCGGTAGCGGCTACAACACAATTCCTTCAGCCAGTAGTTTCATTCGGTTTAGCAGCAGAGTTGTAAAAACTTTGTATCCAATTTCAAGAAGTGATATTCCGTGGTAGTTAGATATCTGGGTAGCATCATCCTTCTTGGACATGGGATATGTAATCGCTCCCTTCCATTATTCAGGAATTATTTCTGCTGTCCAGATGGTGGATATAAATCGTTTCATTGTATCCATAAGTAGTTGGCCTCCCAATCGAGGAATCTCAGCTGTGATACCACTACATCCTGCGGCCTTGTTCTTCCTGAGTAGTTTTAGGGCAACACTGATTTCTTGCTCCAATGGTTCAGGGACTTTTACTCCATAACCGTAAAGTGAGCGTCCCGATTCAATAGGTTCTCAATTTTTTTTAAGAATAGGTTTGCCTGCTCTTCTGGCGCTATTACTTCTCATTCGTTGGAACCAATGTACGTTGTTGGTAGACGTCTCTGGCAAATCTTGAGGCCTGGATAAACGAGCAAGATGACTTTCCTTCTTCTACTCCTTCCAACAACATTTCACGGTGTTCCAGTTTCTTCTTTCTCATGAGTTTCTCTGTGTTACGCTCCGCTTCACAATAGGCTACCCTTGCTTCTCCTGAGAGTTTTTCTAACCATTGTATCGTCTTCGCTGATCTAATCCCAACAGATTTCCGACATTCTCCATTGAACCAAGGTTTACTTCTGCGTCTTGGATGGCAAGCAAGTTTTCTTCTTGCACTCTATAACACTGCATTGTTAAAAAAAAAAACGTGTGTCTTTCACGTTGGTAGAGTTCTCCGCAATGAGCGGCGCTAGCAGCGCGTATCGATATATCCCCTCTCTTTGCTCGACTGCTGTTACCTCGCGAGTTCGGGCTGCCAGTCAGTTGAAACACGTCTGAAGTGCAGTCCGGACCTGCCAGTCGGTGAGTTGCAATGCAGCACTAGCGCAGTCGTGTTGGAGCAGTGAGGTCTGCGTCGACATGGCTCGCCCGACCATTGCCGTCACGCATCACTTGAACCGGACCACGGTCTTGGTGGACTGTCGGTCTCTCGTCCTACTGGACGACGCGTATTGATTTGCTGGTCGTTCATTAGTCAGCTGTGTGCGTGTGCATCGACTCCCGATTTGTCTTTGTGCGTGCTTACTTATGGTTGGGTTTGGTTGAGCTCTTCGTGCAAGTGTTTGTCAGGTTGCGTGTGTAGTTGGCGTTGTTTCCACTATAACTATTTTAGATGCCCTCGGCATTCTGAGGGTCGCAGTCGGTCGGTTTCTGGGGACCATGGAAGTTATCGCCGTGCGGTGCAGTTGGCTGGGCCTGCTGGCGGTCCCGGCGCAGTGTCGGAGCGTATGTGGAGTTGTCTGATTGCTACGAGCTTCGTGGCTCACCGACCCAGGACGTCAAAGTTGAGTTGTGGTTTCAAGTACCCAAGCCACGTCCATTCATATTGTTTGGTTCGTTTAGATGGTTCGCTGTTGGGGAGGTTTTCCTGTGAGCAACACCAGGTGTTTATATTGCTGCCATGCGGTGAAATTAACTATATTGGTGGACGACAATTCAAGTGCACCAGCTGAATTTTCTACCTTGTGGCTGTTAGTGTTCTGTTTACCTAGCCTGGCCACTAATGTAGTTTCAGGCAATGTCCTTTTCTCACCTGTTGTTGTACAACACGGTGTGTAGTTTTGACAGTTTAATACATACCCATATTTGACTGTGGATAGTTACGTCCGTAACATTTTGTGTTTGAATTCTCATGTACCGATTGGTGGCTAGCAAGTCAGTTGTCGGTCGATCCATGGCTGTCCTTTGGTTTGGTTACAATGGATCAAGTGTAGTTGGGTTCACCACCTGTCTCACCTAAGTGAACGAGGGCAAACCGACCCCCTGGAGGCTTCTGAGTGCCGTTGTTCAAAATGGTTCAAATGGCTCTGAGCACTATGGGACTTAACTTCTGAGGTCATCAGTCCCCTAGAACTTAGAACTACTTAAACCTAACTAACCTAAGAAGATCACACCCATCCATGCCCGCGGCAGGATTCTAACCTGCGACCATAGCGATCGCGCGGTTCCAGACTGTAGCGCCTAGAACCGGTCAGCCAGACCGGCCGGCCCAGAGCGCTGTCTTTACTGTCTTTCTCACCGGTGTTTAGTTGTCTGTTTTTAATCTATCATAGCCAATGATTAAAAATGTTGTTGGTTTTACTATGTGTTATTTAAGTAAGTTTGAATTCAGGCGAGTGGATATTTGCAGAAAGGCTATTGCCGTTATGTGGTCTTTCTTTTAGTCCGGTTTCCTCTACTTAAAACTTAAGGCTTATGCTTATATTTTTTTTTTAAATTCTGGAAAATTAATTGTGGTCCTTCATTCATGGAACCTCATTCTTAAAATACCTTTCAAGCTTAAACATTGCGGCTTGGAACATTATTCTTAAAATTACTGTTCAAGCTTAAACATTGCGGCCTTCTGCCTTTGAAAGGTTATGGTAATTATTTTAAAATGTAGAAGATTTTATTGTGGGCCTTCAGCCGTTTGTATTGCATCTTGTTTTTTTTTTCTTTCCACCTTTGCATTGAGGCTTTCAGCCTAGCTGTGATATATGTTTTAATTATTTTATTTGTAATTGTGATACCGACCACGTAATAAAATTCTTCGACACGGAAGTTCTGCCTGTAGAGAAGCACAACCCGCTTGTTCGAACAGCTTCAACAAGAAAGAGGAAAGCCTTAGGGTAAACGGATCCCGGCTTCCCGTACTGCAGCGAACGACCGTCGCAGGTAGCAAGAGGAGAACCGCACCGGAAATGACAGCGGAGAAGCCCTCGGACGTTGGCGCGCCAGGTACATATAGTCTGCCGCCGCGAGCTCGGCAGTGGAGGGTGAAGCTCTGACAATGCCAGCCACTCGTGCTGGCGAAACGTCAGAAAAATCATCAGATGAACGTCGGACGAAGAACCTGAGACAGAAGCCAATAGGCAATTAATTCTGTTCGCCTGCGTAGCTGCCTGTTTAGCGAACTGCTTATTCGGCGTAGAGGATTGTTTACTCGTTATGGCGCGTGCAAGTCGCCGCTGCAGAATGTGCCGATCGCAAAATCAATGACTCAACCCGACAAATAGCTGGCTGGCACATTTATCGGCTGACAGGGCAACAGAATCTTACTGATCTAGTATTTGCACTACCTGCTGAAATGATAGATTGCACTGTTCCAAAATCTGTTGTCTGAGTTTGGCGTCAGGTACATTGTACACGATCGCATCACACAATATAACATCTGAATATAAAGCCCTACAAGCACATCTGAATTTGCATTTCCTTGTCATACCCTGCAAATCTATTACCCGCTCTCGATATGTTTTTTCTGACCGTTTCTTGCAATTCATGAACTGGTACCTAGCTACTACCACATTCACTTGTTGGTCATAATACTTCGTTAGTGACTGTACAACCTGTTAATAAGTGGTGTTAGGAAATAGTTTGTTGGCGAGGTGGAACACTGCACTTCCTACCATGGGTAACAAATAATGGTTTTCACAGTACCTGCCACATTATGAGGTAGTATGTGTGACTCGAACTGGTGCAACCACTCGAGCCATTCCGCTTCCTCTTCACAAAACTGGCGAACGGTGGTATAGCAGAAGGTGTTGCTGCAGGTGGTGCTAGTTCCGTCAGGCGCGCAGCGTTGGTCAGTAGCTACTGCACTGTGATGAGCCGGGTAGAGATTTGCTGCATCTGGAACTGAAACATCTGCATTGCTTTGTTACATCTAACAATTGCAGCTGCGGCGCCAGAGCAAGGCGCGGGATAGGTGGGGTGGGCATGTTGGTAGAGACAATTGCAAGAAATAGACAAGGCAAGCAAGAAAAATGAGTACAAAAGCAATGTCAGTTTAGGCAGAGCCTGTCTGAAAACATTGATTAGCAAAAGAGACTGTTAAAGCAAGTAAGCGTCCCTGCAAAGTAAAGACAAGAGACAATTAAGGCCCCAGCAGAAAAAGACAACTTTCCGTGGCCGCCAGGCACTGGGTCTGTCGCATAACTCGTCACCAATGTGGTAGCCTGCCCACTCGTCTCTTACAGGGTGCCTAGGAGGCTGTTTCTTCGGATAAATAGACAACATACAAACAATTCATATTAATAGAGTTTATTGTTTGTAGAAATTTAGAACATGTTTTTTGCTCGAGTATCATGTCGTTTTTGGAAACCCAGAATCTACTATGTAGGAATCAACATGGATTCCGGAAACAGCGATCGTGTGAGACCCAACTCGCTTTATTTATTCATGAGACCCAGAAAATATTAGATACAGGCTCCCAGGTAGATGCTGTTTTTCTTGACTTCCGGAAGGCGTTCGATACAGTTCCGCACTGTCGCCTGATAAACAAAGTAAGAGCCTACGGAATACAAGACCAGCTGTGTGGCTGGATTGAAGAGTTTATAGCAAACAGAACACAGCATGTTGTTATCAATGGAGCGACGTCTACAGACGTAAAAGTAACCTCTGGCGTGCCACAGGGGAGTGTTATGGGACCATTGCTTTTCACAATATATATAAATGACCTAGTAGATAGTGTCGGAAGTTCCATGCGGCTTTTCGCGGATGATGCTGTAGTATACAGAGAAGTTGCAGCATTAGAAAATTGTAGCGAAATGCAGGAAGATCTGCAGCGGATAGGCACTTGGTGCAGGGAGTGGCAACTGTCCCTTAACATAGACAAATGTAATGTATTGCGAATACATAGAAAGAAGGATCCTTTATTGTATGATTATATGATAGCGGAGCAATCACTGGTAGCAGTTACTTCTGTAAAATATCTGGGAGTATGCGTGCGGAACGATTTGAAGTGGAATGATCATATAAAATTAATTATTGGTAAGGCGGGTACCAGGTTGAGATTCATTGGGAGAGTGCTTAGAAAATGTAGTCCATCAACAAAGGAGGTGGCTTACAAAACACTCGTTCGACCTATACTTGAGTATTGCTCATCAGTGTGGGATCCGCAGCAGATCGGTTTGACGGAGGAAATAGAGAAGATCCAAAGAAGAGCGGCGCGTTTCGTCACAGGGTTATTTGGTAAGCGTGATAGCGTTACGGAGATGTTTAACAAACTCAAGTGGCAGACTCTGCAAGAGAGGCGCTCTGCATCGCGGTGTAGCTTGCTCGCCAGGTTTCGAGAGGGTGCGTTTCTGGATGAGGTATCGATTATATTGCTTCCCCCTATTTATACCTCCCGAGGAGATCACGAATGTAAAATTAGAGAGATTCGAGCGCGCACGGAGGCTTTCCGGCAGTCGTTCTTCCCGCGAACCATACGCGACTGGAACAGGAAAGGGAGGTAATGACAGTGGCACGGAAAGTGCCCTCCGCCACACACCGTTGGGTGGCTTGCGGAGTATAAATGTAGATGTAGATGTAGAATTGCAATGACAGTACTTTGGTTCGCAAGCAAATGGCGACATGCAAATACTCCATGTCCTTCACTGTATACAATGGCCATGCAAGTTAATCACACAAGTTCATATGGATCACAAGTCACTGCTCTTCTAGTGCCTCTCTTCTAATCGAAGTCCACCAATGCGGCCATGGCTAGGCGGCGCGTTGCTTTCTTCTCTTCGTGTAGAGGCCGCTCCTGTCGTGGTGACGTCATAGTTAGCGTGCTATTGACTGACGTCGTCTCACAACCCTCTCTGCTGTACCGTTCTTGATCTTCGTGCCGGCACTTGTTGTTACGCCGGAACACCCCAGTTCTCCCATCAGAATATGTGATAAACAAACAGTTAAAATACGATAACGCGTCAAACAGATTTTACATGAGTCACAGGCGTTCCCTTAAGTTTGCTGATGAGTGACGACCGAAATTTGCCACATTCTAAAAGCAACGGACCCCTTACCATGGGATAAGTTCTGGGAAGAGGAAGCCGAAAATTATGTACTCTTGTGATTACTGTCACTTACATACGACTAGTGTTATGCTTCATTATCAAACATTTTCTGTAAGCGAATCATGTTGCTTTCTGAAAAGTTCCTGTGTTTTTAGCCTTGAACAATTTTTCCTCTTTCAGAAATTCGTGTTGTCAACTCAAAGCCTAATGGGAGTACACGTTAGTTCGGCAGCTAGATATTACACCACACTGAAAATGTAGAAATTCATATTTTCATTAATGAAAATATTACAAGTATTGAATAAACTTTCTAAGAGTCACTATAGCAGAAAATGTAAACAGCCAGGTTCTTTAGAACAGATGAAATGTATTCGTAGTTGCGAATATGAACAATTATCGGCTGTAAAAGGGAAAGATGACAACGAAAATTTGTTGTCAGTATCAATCAAATTCTCTAACAGCTGTATAACTACATTTTAGTTACACGAATATTGGAGAATTTCATTGATATTGACAATTACTTAACCAGCTGATCTCCGGTGTCCACGATGGACCAACAGAGAATGAAAATTTGTGCTCCACCGGGATTCGAACCCAGATTTCCCTCTTTACATGGAAGGCCACCTTAATTGCATTGGCTATCCATGCACGACTCCCAGAGTGACCTAAACTTCTGTAAGCATGCATGTCTGGAGTAACGTATCATCATTCTTCTTAACAACACAGGCGCGGCAATATCGTATTTATGCACCGATACCTGGCATTTCAATTAAAAATGCCCTCCCCTGTACGTGAACTAAGAAATTTGTGTACTAGTACAAGTTTTGACGCAGGAAAGGCGACATATGGAAGTTTGGGTGTGTACGTCAGTTGTGCACGTATAGCCGAAGCGGTTCAGTCTGTTTTCCGCAGCGCTGCGGCGAGGACGTCTTGTTTACTTCCCGTCCGCGCGGTCGCCAGTGCCCGTAGTTGTTTATTACTGCGTTGTCGCTAGTTTAGAGTCCCTCACTACCGACGCAACATGGCACATTCATACAGACAAACCACCATCAAGATTAGTTTTCAACCCGATCATGCCACGACCGCGAGCTTTTGAAGTGGAATGTTTTCTACGTGACGACGTTAAAATTGATCCGCGAGACATAATTGGTATCCATCTCTCTATTACGAGCGGTGTTGTCTACGTGAAGCTAGTAAGTGACGAAGTGTGCAACAGAATCGTGCGCGCACATGCGAACGCTCTTAAATTCAAACATTCTGATGGCCATATTGGGGCAGTCTCTATCGATCACGCGGGGCTTGGCCTCCGTACGATACGCGTCTTCGAACTCCCTTTCGAAGTACCACCGGACGTAGTCACCGCGGCTTTCCAGCCCTACGGCAGAGTGATCAGCCATATGGCCGAAAAATGGACCACCTGTACAACGTACCCCGTTCTTAACGGGGCACGACAGATTAAAATTGAACTGACCAAACATGTCCCGTCATATCTTGTCATCGGCGGATGTAGGGCGATCATTATGAATGACGGTCAGTCACGCACTTGCTCTGATTGTGGCCAAGAAGGGCACGTCCGGTCGGATTGTCTCCGACGACGGCTTACTCAAATCCCGACAGGTGAATCTATGACTCCCCCTACGGTGACGACCCTTCCTCTCAATTACGCCGAAGTTACACGGGCAGCAACCCTTTCCGATGCTGACCACATTAGTCCGATAGCCGCCCCCGATAGCGAGACCATGATGGATTCTGCAGTACAGGATCCGGCCTCTACAACGGCGCCCCCACCTGAAGATAATCACCGACCGACCTTGCAAGAAGGCGTGGATGCCAGGATGGACATTGACCCACTGGTTGTGCCGACAGCGGCTTTTCTTCCAGACACCGGAGCAGCTGAAGATATCCACCCACATTCAGATACTGAAACACACATCCGTAAACAGCGTTCCCCGCGAAAACACAAGAGACGGCGGCGTGCTCCATCGGACGAGTGTTAGTAGCGATCGTCTGACATGGACTGTGGAAATTCCGACGACGGTACCGGCGGTACAGAGGCCGGTGTAACATCAAACTCAACAGATCGCCGTGGTGACGGCTTCAGCCCCTCCGACTCCACAGAGCATCAGTATCACAAGCAGACAGCCGCTGCCGATTCCCAGCCAGCAGAGCCGATGGAGTCAGCGCCGAGTGCCGCAGCAGCCACTAACAGCCACCAACTGCCGTTGGTATTTCATGGCGACTGGGCGGACGACTGTGAGGAACACTCCTTGCCCATCGTGCCGGACGACAAGGGGGGAAATCTACCCCGCCAGTGTTGATCCTTTCCCGCCATTAGTTCCAGTGACGAGACAGCCATACAAGGGTATTGATGGCCAACACGGATGCTATGGATAGACCTCAAATTTATCGCGTTGCAACTATAAACATCAACACTATACGGACGCGCGCTAAGTTATCCTTGCTTCAGGATACGTTGATCTCTGCTTCCATCGATATAGCCCTTCTCCAGGAAGTGTACGTCGACGACTTCCCAGGCATGTACGGTTGCGATGCTTGCGTCTCTCCAGCTTCCCCAACAGGCAGCGGTGTCGCTATACTTCTTCGGGAAGGGATAGTGGCGGACGATATCCTGTTTCTGCCTGAGGCAAGAGGAATGGCACTCACAGTACTGGGTGTCCGCCTTATCAATATCTACGCACCTTCCGGGACGGACAAACGTCGCGAACGTTCACGATTCTTTGCGGAAGGCCGCCACGACCACCTGGTGTTTGGAGGTGACTACAATTGCGTACTGGCACCCAGAGACCAACTCCCACGACATAATCCGTGCCCGGAACTCGAGACGCTAATTCGAGACCTGCAGATGGTGGACACTTGGGAACATCTTCACGGCCACCGACCGGGATTCACGCACTTCACGAGTCACTCTTCCAGTCGTATCGATCGGATTTATGTCTCACGATCTCTCGCCGCTGGGACACAGGATGCGGAACTGTGGCCTGCAGCATTCTCGGACCACTCAGCTTACTTTTGTGCCGTCACCCTGCGGCGGCAACAAGTGTGTAGAAGCCGCAGCCCGTGGAAATTAAACATCGCCCACCTGTCGTACCCGGATTGCCACCAAGCCGTTGAGGATACGTGGCATTCGTGTGAAAATCGCCTCCGTGCATATCCCACAACGATCCGCTGGTGGTTGAACTGCGCCAAACCGGCTCTGAGGCGAACGTTGATAACCTACGGTCGCGACCACGCTACTTGGCGAAGACATACACTCGACTTTTACTTCCGAGTCCTGCGCGACTGCGATGCTATGGCGCCGTCTCCGGAACGACAAACGGCGGTCCACCGTGCTAAGGCTCAGATCCTCGCTCATATGCGACGCCACCTAGAGGGGGTAATCATCCGCTCGAGGATGCAGGATCGGATTCCGAGCGAACGCCCGTCAATGTTCCACGTCCTTCGTGAACGTAAACGACGCCAACGAGCGCTGATACGCTTCATCGACACGGAGGACGGTCGTCGCCTCACCACACAACAAGACATAAACACAGCGTTCTTCAATCATTATTCCCAACTCTATTCCGCTCAGACCCCTGATCCGACAGCACTGGAGTACGTCTCTCAGACGATTTACGGCACCGTCACCCCGGCAATGGAAGCGGCCTTGATGGACGAAATTACAGAAGAAGAAGTGATCGACGCCATTAGAAAAGGAGCTGTCAACAAGTCTCCGGGTCCTGATGGCCTCCCCTTGGAATTTTACCGGACTTTTCAATACTTATTGGCCTCCCGATGGGCGGACATCTGTCGCGAACTACTATCCCCGGACGTGCCGCTCCCTGCGGCCCTTGTGGAAGGGATGATTATTCCTATTCACAAACCGTCCGGTGGCTCACGACTGCAGGACTACCGCCCGTTGACGCTATTGAACTGCGACTTTAAGATCTTTTCTCGACTGCTGGCGGCGCGGATACGCCAGACCTTACGAAATGTTATCTCACACGATCAAACGTCATTAGGAGGCGACAATAATATTCAAACAGCACTCAGTGAATATCGTGACTTGATCTCACTGGCGAGGGCATGTCGTCTGAAGGGTGCACTGGCGGCAATCGATTTTAGTCAAGCTTTCGACCGAGTGGACCTCGACTATTTGGAAGCGGTCCTCCAATATATGCGGTACCCACAGCCATTCGTCACTGTCGACATGCGACTACTCCGTGGGTCGACTTCCAAGGCGATCGTCAACGGCCGACATTCGCAGCCCCTCACCATTTCTCGAGCGATACGCCAAGGCTGCCCTCTGTCCACTTTACTTTATGCTGTGGCCATGGAACCACTCCTCTGCGGCCTGCGCCAACGACTAACGGGTATGACGTTACGAGGCCACACTTTCCGATGTAAAGCGTACTCTGACGACCTGGTGATTGTCATCCGCAACGGTGACGACACCGCTAGCGCACTGAATTGGATAGCGAAATATGGCATGGCCACTGGTAGTTGTATCAACGTCGCAAATTCGGTGGCGATGAACATCGGGGTCGGATTGTCTGAGAACAGTGTCACCCCCTTACAGCTCAGAGATAGTTTGAAATGTCTCGGCATTGATTTTACAGACGATAGACGACGGACCGCTGCTCACAACTTTCCACGGCTTTTACGAAATTTTCGGACTGGAATTGCCAACAACCGCCTACGAGCCCTGGACATCGTACAAAGGACCCAATATGTTAACACACATTTAGCGTCACGCATTCCGCACATAGCCCAGATGTTACCTATACCGGTAATGTTAGCTCGCCGTATTTGCGGCTTTTGGGTCCTTCGGGAGCTCACGAATGCTTTTCAAGATCAAATATGAGACTTTCACCCTTCCCCCGGATCGGGGAGGGCTTGGCCTTTATCACGTTCATGACAGAGCGGTCGCCCTATCTGTGAGCACATTAGTCAAACTATGGCACCGCCGTCCGGACATCCTGACCAGTTTGTCAATAGGTGAACTAGCACCGCCCTCCCTGTTGCCACCTGTGCCGATACACCACGTCCCCTCCTCGCTCTTCTACATCGGTGTCTTTTACCTCGAACTCAGTTACGTTCGACTTGCCTTACCAGTGACTCAACTGGCGACGGCAAAGACGGTTTATAGGGTCCTGAAACGTGGACGACCCGATAACGTCGTGGAGAGGAAGCACCCGAACGTCAACTGGCGAGTAGTTTGGAGGACAATTCACCACGTAACACTCGACACTGACGTCACGGCGATGTGGTATATCACTGTCAACGGTAAGCAGGTGACCAGATCAAGGCTACGTGCGATCCACGTGGTAGACTCACCCACGTGCACGATCTGTGGCGTTCAAGACAACGATGAACACCGTCTTAGCTGTGGCGAGTCTACGGCAGTGTGGCACTTAGTGAGGCAAATGTCAGCATACTTCCTTCGGGTAACGCCGAATCATATCGACCCCAAGAATATCTTATTCCCGGATGAGACGTATTACCCACGCACTAAAACTAATGCAGTAACGTGGCTTCGTGGACATGCAGTGCATTATTTGTTTCAAGACAGCACTAAGGACACTTTAGACTTTTGGAACTATTTGCAGGAACGACATTGCAAAATCCTCCGTAACCCAAAGTATCGACAATATATTTCTAATTTTTTGTAGAGTGCGTTCCACGACCCTGCATGTTGCTGGAACATCACGGTTAAGAGAAGCTAAAATTACAAGACTACATGGTACAACGTGGGATCTACTTTCATCACTACGAGAAGTCATACCTGGATGATACAGCAGATGGAGAGTTTCGTTGTGAACCCTCACACTCTGTAGCAGTATTTGCCCCATTTCCTCTTTTTGTCCCCAGTGCGAAAAGGTCGTCGCAGTTTTTGTTTCCCATCCGGTGCAAGATGTAGCACTGGTTAATGGTGGTATGGATTCCACCCTTCAGTTTTGTTTCATGGTTTCCTTCGCCCCGCACTTTGCTCTCTTTCTTTATGCCTTTTTCTATAACTATTAGCATGGTTTTAGTTATGTGCGTCCCCAACTCGACGCAACGAGTACACTTACTAGTTTTCGGTTCCTTACTGTTTAAAAAAAAACTATTTAAAGAAAATCAAAAATAAATAAATCAATAAATAAAAAATAAAAAAATGCGGTTAACGCGCTCGTTCTTTTAAAGCTGGAAAATCCGCGTTCGGATCCCTTTCTGGAATACATTTTCACTGTCGTCGTTCACTTATACAGTTGCTGGTTGTTCGTAATCGCCCCAGTGATTGTTCCTTCAGATATGCATGCGTGTTACAAGGGACATTGCAGCGTTCTTCGCAACACAATCACTGCGATATCGTCCTTGGAATAGTTTTCTCGTGATACACGTGAGGAAACAATGGTTGGGGTCGTCTCATGGACTGAACTGCTCATGTGATGAACGTTCGCAGCCCCCAGCTGCAGAGGACACCATCTGATAAATTGTCCGCTGGCCTCAGGCAGCAACCAACGCTTGCGGACGACACTGGGTGTTAATCCGATGACAATATCGAAAAAAAAGGGAATATATTCGTTCCCAACCCTTCAACGCTTGCAGACCACCTGAGTGTTAATCCGACGCCCATGAAGGGAAAGCAGAGAATATAATCTTTTGATACTTGCACGCCTGATCTGGGTCACCGAAGGCGTAATGGTATTTGTTTGCTGCCAAACGAATGTAAATAGATAGCATTCTGGCCACCTGGAGAAATTATTCGAGGAATAGGAGGTACGCGATAAAAAACATCGTCGCTCTAGTATAGTTTTGCAGCTTTGTGGCGAGGAGGTAGATGTTTCAATACATGTCATCCGGGGTTGTGGTAGAGGGGGCAGCAATACTCGAGTCCTATAAATTCTCTAATTACGAAGCAAAAACGCACTATGAATAATGAACGATTTAGGAAGAATGTTAACTGTCATGGTGTAAAAGCTTGTCTACTTTACCATAGATCGTCCCTAGTTTCAAGACTTATAAGTGCCGCAGTGAAGTATGTTTGTGGAACAGAAAGTAATCATCTTTTCTTTTCAACGTTAAGAAGTCCATCTTGTACGAAAAAGTATCTTAGCCTGAGAAAGGCAAAGCACAACAACAATGAAAACATGTACATTACGGCCAACCGGTTGCAACAAGATTTAACTTGACCTCGCTTCGACGCGACTTTGGCCAGTCAATTCTTGTTACAGCTGGTTGGCTGTATTATACACTGAACCTTCTGGCGGTTACAACGGTTATTATCATACCAGCATTTCACATTTTCAAAGGTATATCTTGTGGACAGATCAGCTTATGTTCTTGCAATGTTAATCACTCACCTAAAATAATGTATTCCTGAGGTTTCATTATTCTACATTAATTATCTTTTGATGCTGCGATTTTTTTCTGGCAGTGTATAATATTTACGAAAGTACCTCTGTTACGTTTTCGAGCCAGTCCTGACGAACACAGTTGGATACAATTTCGTATACAGGGTGAGTCACTAACTATTGCCACCAGGAATAACTCCGAAAGTATGATAGGAGATGAAAAGTTTGTGGGACGAAAGTTACATGGAACAACGAGAGCCATAATATGAAGTTGGTTTTTTGTTTCTAGGTGTGGTCGCTTCAGAGGTATGAAGGTCAACTTAATTTTTTTTTAATGGGATGCTATAGTTTGGTACTCACTTTCTGATAGCTGCTATCGAGACGAATCCAATGATGTGTAACAGTAAGGTCTTTGAAAGTCAGCGAAGGTCACAAAGGTGGCACGAACGTCCACTTACAGAAGATGTTCGAAGTGATGACAATTGGTATCCACGCTGTGCTGCAATCCTTTTATCATGATCAAATGATTTTTATTCCCGTCTTTGATCACAATATCAATTCCTTTGAAGACGACCGGTTTTAGTCAGTAATGACCATCCTCAGATCTTTTCTACATCATGTGTATCATGGATTGAGTGGTATTCCTTATCATATCGGGACTTATCGAAGCACATGCTCTGACAGTTCTCTCTCGTATATCTTCAGGTGTAGTTGGAAAGTCTTTACAAACAATGTCTTTTACGAATCCCCACAAGA
Source organism: Schistocerca piceifrons (assembly GCF_021461385.2). Lineage (NCBI taxonomy): Eukaryota > Metazoa > Arthropoda > Insecta > Orthoptera > Acrididae > Schistocerca > Schistocerca piceifrons. Next base: position 1,017,842,928 of record NC_060139.1, on the reverse strand, counting down.
AAATATCGAGAGGCGTCAAGTCTGGCGAACGAGCCGGCCACGACACATCTCCGCATCCAATCCACCGATTTGAGAATTGTCTCTGAAACTGATTTCTAGCCATCAGCGAAAAATGTGCCGGACACCCCTAGTGTTGGTAACACATTCTGTTCCTTGTTCCTAAAAGTATTTATTGCAGTAAGAGACCAAATGTTTACTGCAGAAATGTGGTGTACTTCTTGTCATTAAGATTTCATTCGATGAAACAGGGGCCTATCATTGACTTCTCCCGAATTCCACACCATACATTCAGCGATCACGGATTTTGGTGTGCAACTTAGCGCAGCCAGCATGGATTTTCAGTTGCCCAATAACGCATTTTATGCAAATTAACATTTCCATGTTTTATGAATGTAGCCTCATCGGTATATAAAATCAAATTAGTAAATGTGTCGTCCTTCTGAATCTGATTTTGGGCCTATCGGCAGAATTCAGTGCGATGCATACAATCCGTACCGGTTAATTCTCGGTGCGACTGATATGGCAAGGATTATATTTATGGCGATACGCAACGCGAACCGCGCTACTCTGACTCATGACAGTTTCCCTTGTGATTTGTTGCGAACTAACACAAGGATCTCGAACCGGAGGGACAAGAGTACCAATTTCCATTTCCTCGTTAGTAACTTTCCCTTGCCGGATATGCTTCCGATGCGTTAAATATCCAGTTGTTCTCAATTTATCATACTCATACTTAAAGTACGACGCGTGGTGTGAGTACGTTGAAGATATCTTTCAGCGTGTAAGTCTCTAGGTCTCACTGAATTTCGTTGGCATTCTCCGTAAATGAAAAGTATATGGACTTGTTCTTCTAAGGAGTAAATCATTCACATTCGCTTGATTTAACGATATTAGTCTTACCGTTCCTGTTAGTTTTGTGTTCCGAAACCATCGAATGCTGTTTACATATCAATGAAACATTATATGGATTCGCTGTCATCGGTGAATATTTACTATTTGCACGATGTATCAGAGAGAATTGTCAGAGCATGTGCTTCGATAAGTGCCAAAGTGATAAAGAATACTTCTCAATCTATGATAAGATTTCAGCACTGCACTGGTACCAATGGTCGTCCATTCGAACACCTTATGTAAATAGACGTTCGTGCCACCTTTGTGACCTTCGTTGACCTTCAAAGACCTTACTGTTTCACATCACTGGATTCGTCTCGATAGCCGCTATCAGAAAATAAGTACCAACCTATAGCATCCCATTAAAAAAAAATGTTGTCCTTGATATTTCTGGCGCGACCGCACATAGCAACAGAAAACCAACGTCATATTATGGCCCCCGTTGTCCCATGCAACATTAGTCCCACAAACTTTACAGCTCCAATCATACTTTCTTAGCTATTCTTGGCGGCAATAGTTAGTGACTCACCCCGTGGAAGAACCTAGGCTACTTCAGAAAGTGAAATAAAAAGAAAAGTCGATACTTGAAGGTATCATGTAGGGGATGGAAGACCCTTTTTTTCGTTAGTGAACATAAACCATGTTACATTTTTAATGCTTTGTTACATGTCGTACACACTACTTAATGTAGAGCTACTTAAGTAGCATGATGCACAGATGTGCGCATCTTTCCATGTCCATCCGCATGCACCGCTCGACATCAATGCTGTACGTGTACTTTCTTCTTGCGTTGTGGCAAATGGGGGGGGGGGGGGGAGAGAGGTGGAGGGCGTATCTATGTATCGTGCTACGCTTCCCCTGTGGTGTCATCGTACATCTACATCTACATGACTACTCTGCAATTCACATTTAAGTGCTTGGCAGAGGGTTCATCGAACCACAATCATACTATCTCTCTACCATTCCACTCCCGAACAGCGCGCGGGAAAAACGAACACCTAAACCTTTCTGTTCGAGCTCTGATTTCTCTTATTTTATTTTGATGATCATTCCTACGTATGTAGGTTGGGCTCAACAAAATATTTTCGCATTCGGAAGAGAAAGTTGGTGACTGAAATTTCGTAAATAGATCTCGCAGCGACGAATAACGTCTTTATTTTAATGACTTCCATCCCAATTCACGTATCATATCTGCCACACTCTCTCCCCTATTACGTGATAATACAAAACGAGCTGCCCTTTTTTTGCACCCTTTCGATGTCCTCCCTCAATCCCACCTGGTAAGTATTCCACACCGCGCAGCAATATTCTAACAGAGGATGAACGAGTGTAGTGTAATCTGTCTCTTTAGTGGACTTGTTGCATCTTCTAAGTGCCCTGCCAATGAAACGCAACCTTTGGCTCGCCTTCCCCACAATATTATCTATGTGGTCTTTCCAACTGAAGTTGTTCGTGATTTTAACACCCAGGTACTTAGTTGAATTGACAGCCTTGAGAATTGTACTATTTATCGAGTAATCGAATTCCAACGAATTTATTTTGGAACTCATGTGGATCACCTCATACTTTTGGTTATTTAGCGTCAACTGCCACCTGCCACACCATATAGAAATCTTTTCTAAATCGCTTTGCAACTGATACTGGTCTTCGGATGACCTTACCAGACGGTAAATTACAGCATCACCTGCGAACAACCTAAGAGAGCTGCTCAGATTGTCACCCAGGTCATTTATGTAGATCAGTTACAGCAGAGGTCCCAGGACGCTTCCCTGGGGAACAACTGATATCAGTTCAGTATTACTCGATGATTTGCCGTCTATTACTACGAACTGCGATCTTCCCGACAGGAAATCACGAATCCAGTCGCACAACTGAGACGATACCCCATAGGCCCGCAGCTTGATTAGAAGTCGCTTGTGAGGAACGGTGTCAAAAGCTTTCCGGAAATTCAGAAATACGGAATCAACCTGAGATCCCCTGTAGATAGCGGCCATTACCTCGTGATTCATAATGTTTGAATACAGTATATGCTCCAAACCCCTACTACAAACCGACGTCAATGATATAGGTCCGTAGTTCGATGGATTACTCCTACTACCCTTCTTAAACACTGGTTCGACCTGCGCAATATTCCAAAAAAATGGTTGAAATGGCTCTGAGCACTACGCAACTTAACTTCTGAGGTCATCAGTCGCCTAGAACTTAGAACTAATTAAACCTAACTAACGTAAGGACATCACACACATCCATGCCCGAAGCAGAATTCGAACCTGCGACCGTAGCGGTCGCTCGGTTCCAGACTGTAGCGCCTAGAACCACACGGCCACTACGGCCGGCGTAATTTTCCAACCTGTAGGTACAGATCTATTGGTGAGCGAGCGGTTGTATATGATTGCTAAGTTGGGAGCTATTGTATCAGCGTAATCTGAAAGGAACCTAATCGTTATACAATCTGGACCTGAAGACTTGCCCGTATCAAGCGATTTGAGTTGCTTCGCAACCCCTAAGGTATCTACTTCTAAGAAACTCGTGCTAGCAGCTGTTCGTGTTTCAAATTCTGGAATATTCCATTCGTCTTCCCTGGTGAAGGAATTTCGGAAAACTGCGTTCGATAACTACGCTTTAGCGGCACATTCGTCGGTAACAGTACCATCGGCACCGCGCAGCGAAGGTATTGACTGCGTCTTGCCGCTTGTGTACTTTACATACGACCAGAATTTCTTCAGATTTTCTACCAAATTACGAGACAATGTTTTGTTGTGGAACCTATTAAAGGCATCTTGCATTGAAGTCCGTGCCAAATTTCACGCGTCTGAAAATTTTAGCCAATCTTCGGGATTTCGCGTTCTTCTGAACTTCGCATGCTTTTTCCGTTGCCTCTGCAACAGCGTTCCTACCTGTTTTGTGTACCATGGGGGATCAGTTCCAACTCTTACCAGTTTATGAGGTATGAATCTCTCAATTGCTGTTGCTACTATATCTTTGAATTTGAGCCACAGCTCGTCTACGTTTGCATAGTTAGTTAGGAAGGAATGGAGATTGTCTCTTAGGAAGGCTTCTGGTGACACTTTATCCGCTTTTTTAAATAAAATTATTTTGTGTTTGTTTCTGGTGGATTTGGGAGAAACGGTATTGAGCCTAGCTACAACGATCTTGTTATTACTAATCCCTGTATCAGTCATGATGCTCTCTATTGCCTCTGGATTGTTTGTGGCTAAGAGGTCAATTGTGTTTTCGCAACCATTTACAATTCGCGTGGGTTCGTGGACTAACTGCTCGAAATAATTTTCGGAGAAAGCATTTAGGACAATCTCGGAAGATGTTATCTGCCTACCACCGGTTTTGAACAAGTATTTTTGCCAACATATCGAGGGAAGGTCGAAGTCCCCACCAAGTATAACCGTATGAGTGGGGTATTTATTTGTTACGAGACTCAAATTTTCTCTGAACTGTTCAGCAACTATATCATCGGAGTCTGGGGGTCGGTAGAAGGAGCCAATTATTAACTTAGTTCGGCTGGTAAGTATAACCTCCACCCATACCAATTCGCACTGAGTATCTACTTCGACTTCACTACAAGATAAACCACTACTGACAGACACAAACACTCCACCACCAAATCTGCCTAATCTATCTTTCCTGAACACCGTCTGAGACTTCGTATAAATTTCTGCAGAACTTATTTCAGGCTTCAGCCAGTTTTCTGTACCTATAATGATTTCAGTATCTGTGCTTTCTATTAGGGCTTGTAGCTCAGGGACTTTCCCAGCACAACTAAAACAATTTACAACTACAATTCCGACTGTTCCTTGATCCAAGCACGTCCTGTATTTGCCATGCACCCTTTGAGATTGCAGCCCACCCCGTACTTTCCCGAGGCCTTCTAACCTAAAAAACCGCCCAGTCCACACCACACAGCCTCCGCCACCCGTGTAGCCGCCAGCTGAGTGTAGTGAACTCCTGACCTATTCAGCGGAACCCGAAACCCCACCATCCTATGGCGCAAGTCAAGGAATCTGCAGCCAACACGGTCGCGAAACCGTCTGAGCCTCTGATTCAGACCCTCCACCCGGCTCTGCACCAAAGGTCCGCGGTCGGTTCTGTCAACGATGCTGCAGATGGTGAGCTCTGCATTCATCTCGTAAGCAAGACCGGCAGCCTTCACCAAATCAGATAGCCGCTGGAATCCAGAGAGAATTTCCTCAGATCCAAAGCGACACACGTCATTAGTGCCGACATGTGCCACCACGTGCAGCTGGCTGCACCCTGTGCTCTTCATGGCATCCGGAAGGACCCTTTCCACATCAGGAATGACTCCACCCGGAATGCACACGGAGTGCACATTGGATTTCTTCCCTTCCTTAGCCGCCATATCCCTAAGGGGCCCCATTACGCGCCTAACATTGGAGCTCCCAACTACCAATAAGCCCACCCTCTGCGATTGCCCGGACCTTGAAGGCTGAGAATGATCCTCTGAAACAGGGCAGCCAGTTGCATCTGGCTCAGCCAGTGCCTGAAACCTGTTTGTCAGACGCACAGGGGAGTCTCTCTGATCAGCCTCCGGGGACGTCTTTCGCTGCTTGCCACGCCTTGGAACGACCTCCGAATCAACCACAGGCGAGAGCTCAGCCCCACTGCGGGCAGCAACCGGGGCAACCAAAGCCGCAGACCGATCTGGGGACAGACGGGACGAGGTTGACATCCCCGTGATATCCAAGTCCGGCTCCCCACAGTGGTTCCCATTGGCAACAGCCTCAAGCTGCGCGACCGAAGTCAGCTCCGCTTGCAGCTGTGAGCGAAGGGATGCCAACTCAGCCCTCATCCGGACACAGCAATCACAGTCCCTGTCCATTCTGTACGACACCAATCGCGCGATGGCCGTCAAAAGCCGCAAGCGCGAACGTCTGTATCTGCTTACTTGGAAGGGTGGCGCTCTTGAGCCACTTGGTCAGTGCAGATTGTCTCTTCAGTCTGGCAGTTCAACTTCACGGGACAGCGCTGCCAACGTCATAGTTAGTTAGGTCTCTGAGAACCATCGCCGGTGGAAATACGGTTTGCTGTTCAGTTGACAAAAGCCTTTATTCTGAGGTTGAAAAAGCCTTGATACGTTGTACACGTCTGCTTTTTAAAATATAAGCAAACATGATTGATCATTCAATCATAGCAGTGTCTACTCATATTTTGTAGTGCGGCCAGCCACCCTAGTCTAGTTCTTGCTTCCTACTCTACGAATTAAAGTTGTGACCACCCGAGACACAAGATCCCCCAATAGGCAGGTACGTGACAACTGCTAACTATATATATATATATATATATATCTGGTCAGAAAGAACAGATATCATCTTCATATATATATATATATATATATATATATATATATATATATATATATAGTTAAGGCTCACCGGCCATTTGACCATCTTCTGTGCGAATGCACAAACAGTGCCCGAACTCTTACAGGAATCGGTAAAGGCGCGAGTAATGAGTATAATCGGCAGGGGCACTACGAATATAGTGTGGGACAGTAAGTTGGGAATGTGGGTATCACGGGAGGCTTGCAAGAGGTAAGTCTCTGCAGTCGAATTATCGTACGTGTCTTCTGTTGCTCAGATGGATAGAGCGTCTGCCATGTAAGCAGGAGATCCTGGTTTCGAATCTCGGTCGGGGCACACACTTTCAACTGTTCCCGTTGACGTATATCAACGCCTGTATGCAGCTATGGGTATTCATTTCATTGTATTGATATAATTGCAACTGTTAACATCATTGCATGTACAGGTGCTTACTTACCTGTCATCACACATTTTAACAAAGCTACTGATATGCTAGCGTAGCTGAAGGTAACAGCTAATATCGTAGTAAATAAAGGATGACGGTAGTTTCACCAATAAACCCTCGACACTTTGATTGAACAATAAACAAACCAGCAGCAGAGCAATGTCATCGGATGGAATGTGTCATGAGAATTCATCTCGAAATGAATAATAAGTACTATTTTGAGTCCGATCTGTTCGCAGTCCTCAGTTGAAAGCTATGTTCGTGTAGTTCGAATGGAGAGCGGGCGGGCGAGCGAGCGAGGGAGAGAGAGAGACAGAGAGAGAGAGAGAGCGAGGAAAAGAAAAAAGCAAGCTTGACACAGGAGAAAATTCCGCAGGAGACCATTATAACTTCTCTTTCCACTGTGACAATACGCAACACCAAAAAGAGTACGCTTCCACTGTCTGAAGGATGAAGCCAGGAGTACAAGGTGATTGGAACAAACATGATGACCGTGGTCTAACGGATCTATAGTGTGAGATAAAGACTTTAAACCTAATTAACGTCCCAATTACAAATACCAGCACATCGTTTCATAGCAGTTGTGGAGCAAGTCTTAGCTCCTGCAACAGAAAACTCTATTCTTGGTGGGGAAAAAAGGGAGAAAGTGAAACAGTGTGCTGGTGGTCCAATTCACTTGAAGAGATCTTTTATATGATTCAGTCCTCACCGGCATTTTGGGAAGGAGGGCATCACTGGAACAACAAGTGATCTTACCGGTATGTCAGTAGATGGCAACGGCGCAGTTAAAACGTTGGTCCTGCAGCATAATTTCCAGTCACCTTGCAGTGAATTTATTCTTCTGCTGCAGCTCATATCCCTTTTCGCTTACCGAGCGAGGTGGCGCAGTGGTTAAACACTGGACTCACATTCAGGAGGACGACGGTTCAATCCCGCGTCCGGCCATCCTGATTTAGGTTTTCCGTGATTTCCCTTTTCGCTCCAGGCAAATGCAGGGATGGTTCCTTTCAAAGGGCACGGCCGACTTCCTTCCCCGTCCTTCCATAATCCGATGAGACCAATGACCTCACTGTCTGGTCTCCTTCCCCAAAACAACCCCCCCCCCCCTTTTCGTTACGGGGCGAACAGTGTACCTTGATTGGTAATGCTGTACTGAAAAAAGTAGCACTATCTGTTTCTAGAGGGTGAAACAAATGTCTTCTGGTATCAAGTTAACTGAGTTACTCAATGACAGACTACTTCTGAGTGAAAACTTCGATATATTGTTACTATTTTTATACAAAACACGGCTAGAAAGCATTGTATGCGGCAGAATGCTCGCTCAAACACTTCACAGATCGATCCCTTTGAACATTCAGGTCTCGCTCGCGACTTGTACAGTATGCCACGCGGATTTTAGTTAACTCGGAACTCATATTTTACACATAAAAATTAGAATTTTGCGAGTTCCCTTTTCTCATCCGTTCACGTTTACTTTGCGACACTCCACGGTCAAGATGACTTATTATTCCATAGTAATTATTACATCATTTTCCGCCTCCTACTACACACATCCAAATACGATGAAGGCGGAACTCGGAACTCAACTTGGACATTACAATGCAATTCTTTTTCCCACATAATACTCTCGAGCATACTGTCCTCTGTTGGCTAATAAACATAACAGCAAATACGATTGCAGTTTTAAACCGCGCAGTTCCAAGTCTTTTGTATTTGACCAAATACAGATTAATAGCTTCTCATAGAGATTTATTAAAAGAACAAATTTATACTGAAGCACCAAAGAAACTGGCATAGGCATGCGCATTCAAATACAGAGATATGTAAACATACAGAATACGGCGCTGCGGTCGGCAATGCCTTTACGAGACAAGTGTTTGGCGCAGTTGTTCGATCAGTTACTGCTACTACTATGGCAGGTATCAAGATTTAAGTGAGTTTGAATGTGGTGTTATAGTCGGCGCACGAGTCATGGGACACATCATCCTTGAGGCAGCGATTAAGAGGGGAATTTTCCAGTAGGACCATTTCACGAGTTTTCCATGAGTTATCAGAATCCGGTAAAACATCAAATCTCTGATTTCGCTGCGACCGGAGAAAGATTCTGAAAGAATGGGACCAACGACGACTGAAGAGAATCATTCAACATGATTGAAGTGAAAACCTTCCGCCAATTGCTGCAGATTTCAGTGATCGGCCATCAACAAGTGCCATCGTGCGAACCATTCAACGAAACGTCACCGATATGGGATTTAGGAGAAAGCACACTCGTGTACCCTTGATGACTGCACGACACAAATCTTTACGCCTCGGCTAGGTCCGTCAGCACTGACATCGGACTATTGATGACTGGTCCGATGAGTCTCGTTTCAAATTATATCGAGTGGATGGACGTGTACGGGTGTGGAGACAACCATGGACCCTGCATGTCAGCAGCGGACGGTTGAAGCTGGTGGAGGCTCTATAATGGTGTGCATCCACTCTGATCACCTGAAGCCATTGATGTCCATTGTGTATTCCGACGGGCAGAGGCAATTCCAGCAGGACACTGCGACACCCCACACGTCCCGAATTACTACAGTGTGGCTCCAGCAACTCTCTTCCGCTGTCCAACAGACTCCTCAGACATGAACATTATCGAGATGTGGGATGCTTTGCAACGTAAGAGATATCCACTCCCTCGTACTCACAGGATGTATTGACAGCCCTGCAGGAATAATGGGGTCAGTTCCCTCCAGAACTACTTCAGACATTAATCGAGTCCATGTCACGTCATTTTACGGCACTTTTGCGTGCGCGCTGGGGCCCTACACGATATTAGGCAGGTGCACCAGTTACTTTGTCTGCTCCAACAGCTGAGTGGTCAGCGCGAAGGACTGTCATGCCAAGGGACGCGGGTTTGATTCTCGGCTGGGTCGGAGATTTTCTCCGCTCAGGGACTGGGTGTTGTGTTGTCTTTATCATAATAATCTCAATCCCATTGACGCACACGTCACCGAAGTGGCGTCAACTCAAAAGACCTGCACCAGGTGACCAGTCTACCCGAGGTGAGGCCCTACCCACACAACATTTCCATGTACCAGTTCCTTCGGCTCTTCACTGTAAAAAATCTAGAAATATCAAAATTACTGAATTATCGAAAGATGTTTCTGGTTTCCCAAGTAGCGTTATCTTGCGTATTACACTGTAAAAATTTTACCTGAACCTAAGGTTGGCTGGTTGATTTGAGGGAGGGGACCAAACAGTGAGGCCATCGATCCCATCGGATTAGGGAAGGATGGCGAAGGAACTGGGCCATGCCCTGTTTCATAGATCCATCCCCGCATTTGCCGGGAGCGATTTAGGGAAGTCACGGAAAACGTAAGTCAGGATGGCCGGATGCGGGTTTGAATTGTCATCCTTCCAAATGCGAGTCCAGTGTGGTAACAACCGCAGTACACACCTCGATACCTCAGACTATGTTTCACTCTATTTGCACTCAGTAAATAGACATGACGATGTTAATTGATCTTCGTACTTCGTTTTGACATATTCAATCTCCCTAACAAGTAACATATTAAACTGTCAGTGATTAATATTAGTCATAATATTCACAGAAGATACATATTAGTTTCGAAAATACACTGCTTTGATTATGTACACTACTGGCCATTAAATTGCTACACCAAGAAGAATTGCAGATAAGAAACGGGTATTCATTCGAAAAATATGTTATATTAGAACTGACATGTGATTACATTTTCACGCAATTTGGGTGCATAGATCCTGAGAAATCAGTACCCAGAACAACCACCTCTGGCCGTAATATCAACCTTGATACGCCTGCGCATCGAGTCAGAGATTGGATGGCGTGTACAGATACAGCTGCCCATGCAGCTTCAACACGATACCACAGTTCATCAAGAGTAGTGACTGGCGTATTGTGACGAGCCAGTTGCTCGGCCGCCATTGACCAGACGTTTTCAATTGGTGAGAGATCTGGAGAATGTGCTGGCCAGGGCAGCAGTCGAACGTTTTCTGTATCCAGAAAGGCCCGTGCAGGACCTGCAACATGCGGTCGTGCATTATCCTGCTGAAACGTAGGGTTTCGCAGGGATCGAATGAAGGGTAGAGCCAGAGGCCGTAACACATCTGAAATGTAACATCCACTGTTCAAAGTGCCGTCAATGCTAACAAGAGCCGTGTAACCAATGGCACACTATACCATCATGCCGTATGGTGATGACGAATACACACTTCCATTGTGCGTTCACCACGATATCACGAAACACGGATGTGACCACCATGATGCTGCAAACAGAACCTGGATTCATCCGAAAAAATGACGTTTTGCCATTCGTGCACCCAGGTTCGTCGTTGAGTACGCCATCGCAGGCGCTCCTGTCTGTGATGCAGCGTCGAGGGTAACCGCTGCCAAGGTCTCCGAGCTGATAGTCCATGCTTCTGCAAACGTCGTCGAACAGAAAGTGCATACGATTTTTGTCTTGCAAACGGCCACATCTGTTGACTCAGGGATCTAGACGTAGCTGCACGATCCGTTACAGCCATGCGGATAAGATGCGTGTCATCTCGACTGCTAGTGATACGAGGCTGTTGGGATCCAGCACGGCGTTCCGTATTACCCTCCTGAACTCACCGATTCCATATTATGCTAACAGTCCTTGGATCTCGACCAACGCGAACAGCAATGTCGCGATACGATAAACCGCAATCGCGATAGGCTACAATCCGACTTTTATCAAAGTCGTAAACGTGATGGTATACATTTCTCCTCCTTACACGAGGCATCACAACAACGTTTCACCAGGTAACGCCGGTCAACTGCTGTTTGTGTATGAGAAATCGGTGGGAAACTTTCCTCATGTCAGCACGTTGTAGGTGTCACCAACGGCGCCAGCTTTGCGTGAATGCTCTGGAAAGCTAATCATTTGCATATCACAGCATCTTCTTCCCGTCGATTAAATTTAGCGTCTGTAGCACGTCATCTTCGTGGTGTAGCGATTTTAATGGCCAGTAGTGTACAATTTACAGTCCATGAAATACTGACACTTTTGTGCTACAGTCGTTACCTGTTAAGAACTACTGTATTGTAAAACACATCTGTCGTGCTAGCACCACGACTCATGTGTGAAGCTATCTCCTCGCAAAGTGAAACTTACAGCGGGCTACGCATCAATATGGGTGAGAATGCTCCTCCAAAACTAAAGTGATCCACTTGGAGAAGGAAAACGTTTGTCTTTGGAGAACGAATGCGTCATAGCGTCACAATTGCACCATTGACAACTCTAGAAAGTAACGTGTCATAAGAACCCTAATTTCATTAAAAAATCGCTTTCATGGTCAGTATCAGGTGGCAACCAAACACAGAAATTCCGATCTTAATGTGCATAATGGTGTAACTGATTGGCTTATCAACCAGAAAACTTAGAGCAAACAGTGAGTTACATTCACCAAATCCCTCGGTGGAGAACGTACCACCAATTAACCACTGAGTACAAACCATGGGCAAAGAAGGGAAGAAAAACCCAATGCTTTTGCAGAAGTGTTCACTTCAGTTGGATCCTCGGAAAAGGACATTTTGATACAAACGCCGTTGTGTTTGGGGAGTCAAGGAACCATTCTAGTCGCTGGCGCTTTGAGATGTTGACATTACCAATCTGTCACCGTCACCTTACCCACACTTCGTTGCAGGGTAATTCCTTTTAAAGGTCCAAGATTCGCCACAACTACAAGAGGACACGTGCTGCTCCTGTAGGCCAAAACTTGTAATGCCGTACCACAAGTGACTCTAGTATTATCCAAACTAAACACTGTAGGAGAATCTTCCTACTTAGGCAGCTGACAGCATTTATTCATCTTAGCCAATCAATTTATTTAAGATTTCACCACCTGTTTATGCTAATTTGCAGTGGTTCAGTACGTGTTCTGCTTACTGCTAATGTTTCATTGCCTCACGCCCTGTATTTTCGTATCACATTCCTCGTGACTTGCACAGTGCTTCGGAAAGTGGTCGCGCACTAGATTAAGGGCTACGGAAATGTAGATTACTTTGGACGTTCGAACCAAAGTTCGTAACTCGCAAGTAGACAGAACTGTTTTATCATAGATCCGTGATTGCTTTTTAATTCGGTCTACTGTTGCGTAACAGTGAACTGTCTCGTTCAGTTGAAAGCTGTTTAATTCGATTTGTAATGTTTAGATGCACTCAGTTTGTTTTTAAATAATGGTGCTTTCAACTGAATAGCGGAGTGGCCTTGTTGAACGCGTATTCTGACAAGGCGATGAATACACAGTTTTAGTACAAGGGAGATTTGCTGAATAGTTCCTGGAAACAATGTATCTTTTTGTGAAGCGGTTCGTCGACTTGCAGAGGCAGACTCAGTGTTTGACTCTGAACCAACCTGAAGATGGGTTGTTGGATGTTTATGACTCTGTGAAGCAGAGACAGTCAAAATCACTGCGCAAGTTAAAAAAAACAAAAAAGAAAAGAAAGATACCGTGCTTTCAACTGCGCATACAGTGGTTAGGCAAACACCGAAATTGTTCCTGAATAAAGTGACAGCAACGAAAGAATTGAAAATGCGGATCGTGAGATGTCCGTTACTGCAAATAGATTAAATATTTTAGTGAGAAGAATACTACTGTCATTTGTTATGTCACCCTCTACACAGACGAGGCTTGGGTCCACTTCTCTGGTCATATTAACACACAAAAGACGCGATTATGTTCACCGGAGAATCCTCTTACAATGCTTGAAACGCTGTTGCTTGTCAGAAAAGTGGAGTGTGTGTGTGTGTGTGTGTGTGTGTGTGTGTGTGTGTGTGTGTGCGTGTGTAGCATCACCTTGACGACGCATTACTAACCCATATTCTTTGAAGAAACGGTGGAATCTGTGCGTTATTGTTTAATGATGCACGAATTTAATGGCAAACTAAAGGAAGACCAAATCAACTATCGGTAGGTACTCACAGTTTCAACAAGATGGCGTTACTGCGCACACAGCTAACTACACTTTGCGTCTTCTGGAAGCGTAGTTAGGTGAACGTTTCACCTCAAAAAAACTCATGGCCCCTCACTTTCCAAACCGTAGCCCACTACAAGTTTTTTCTTCAGGGTACAGTGTGGTGTCACCGCCAGACACCACACTTGCTAGGTGGTAGCGTTTAAATCGGCCGCGGTCCGGTAGTATACGTCGGACCCGCGTGTCGCCACTGTCAGTGATTGCAGACCGAGCGCCGCCACACGGCAGGTCTAGAGAGACTTCCTAGCACTCGCCCCAGTTGTACAGCCGACTTTGCTAGCGATGGTTCACTGACAAATTACGCTCTCATTTGTCGAGACGATAGTTAGCATAGCCTTTAGCTACGTCATTTGCTACGACCTAGCAAGGCGCCATTATCAATTGCTATTTATCTTGTGATGCATGTACCGTCAGACCGATGTTCACCAATTATGGATTAAAGTTAAGTATTCCGGAAGCTACGTACTTTATTTGCTAGTCTCCATTACTTGTCCTGTTCCAGACCTCACGCCATCCTGCGTGAGCTTAAACGCGTGCTTTTCGGCTCCCTCTCATTGTGGGTTGGCGCTCTGGCCAATCCACAACATACAGCAAGTTTTGTAACTTAAAAAATGAAATAACTGCGTTCGTGACAAGCATATCACAATAAGATCTGCAGAAAGTACTTTCCAATAAAATGAAGTAGGTTCAGACTTGTGCAACCGTCTGTAGACGTAATTTCCGAGACATGTTGTAACCGCACAACAACTTTCCGCACCACCTGCAATAAGCAGCCTGGCAAACAGATCTATGAATTACCTGAACCTCTCATCATAAAGTAACCCAAAATGAGTAAAGTAACCAAGAAACTGAAGACTTAATGTGCAAGACTTAATGAGAATTTCATAAATCACAAATGTTTGATACGAAGGAACCGTTCAATAGAAAACTAAGAATCTCTGCATTAGAAATAACATATGTTATAATTTTATTCAGTTAGTTATTCAACTGCAATTTTTTATCTACCAGAAACGGAGAAACACTTTTCGAGAGACAATGAATGCAATTCTACTACAGCAGCACAGCTTCTGATTAAACTGTGTGTAGCAAACGCATTTTAAGATCTTAATAATGTGAATCCTCCTGTGGCAAGACAGGACGTAATAACTAGTTTAGGGATAAGAAACGAGATTTATAACATCATTGTGCTGAACTGTGGATGTAGTTCAAGTTCCAGAATGACTTCTTCCAGTACTGGTAGTCCCACGTGTTTCGCATGTGATGTTTGGGAGATACGAGATGAGGTACTGACGGGTCGTCACTCGTTGCACGGGTAGCTCAGCTCGTAAAGCGAGTGACCACGAAAGGCAAAAGTCCCGGGTTCGAGACTCGGTCCAGCTTACAGTTTCATCTGTCAGAGATTTCGCATTTCAAGCTGTGACTCCATACACGGTATTCCATACCTCCACCACTGCGGCGTAAGTGACTCCTTTGAAGCAATCCCTAGTCCATTCACGCTGTTTTAACGTTGCGAAAATCCCGAGCACACCAAGCAGATCACAGAATGAAGATTTTCAGAGTCGTAGAAATCTATTGGATATGTCACCAGTCGGATCACGAAGTCAAATGAAGTAAAGTCCGTAGCAATAGTAGTGAAGTCAGCTGATTTGTCGAAACACGAAAGAGCGGATATGATTAACATTTTCTCAAAACCAAAAGTCCACTGTAAAGTGCTATTGGAGGTAAATAATTGCTAGTAACAAAAAGAAAGAGAAAATGTAAATTACTATTTAACTATAATGATTCAGATCATGTTAAAAATGTAAAGTTTGTGAAAATCTTGAATAATCATTTGTGTTTTATACCCAGCAATGTTGAAAATACAAGAGTGGCAGGGACTTCAGGCCTTAGAGAAACCCACAAACTATTGACTAGCGACCATGTCGGAGATGGAGGAGGTGAAATTTGTGGAGAGGGAAAAGTAGAGACAATAGCTCCGCAAGAATTTTGACGGAAAGTGAGTAAACCAGTATCAATAAGGAGCCGTCCAGTACTCCACGAGGAGGTCTTAATTCTAGCGACAGCAGGAAGTAGTTGTTTTCCCCAATACAAAATGGGTCACAGTGTCACAGTAAGCCAACAGCAACGCCTTACGCATTACAGTTTTATCGCCTGCACCTACGAAACAGCTAAGCTGATGGCGTGTGAGTTCACTGGTCAATGCATGAGTCGATATCTTGCGAAACTTTTGTCCGATTGGAATACAATTACCTTAATCCTGCAGATAAATCGATCAGAAATTCCTGCATTCGCTGTGTACGTTGTATCTCATGCAGGACTTGAGATTAAACACCTTCTACTCGATATCGCTCTGACAACTTCTGAAAGTAGTTGCGTGTCACCGGACAGTGAATGCTGTTGAAATAGACGAAATTGTGCCCCATATTCGTCCTAGGAATTAAATCTTCTATATATTCGTTATTTCAGAATATCTGTGTCTAAAAGAGAGACTTTTCTTGTTTGTGTGTGACATGGATCACTGAGCTGTGTCATCTTTGACTTCATGCGGTGGTGCCTCTGCGGTCCTATTCCAGGGAGATAATAACATCTGTGGGTAGAGGTTTAAAGGGCCGGAGTCGTCGCAGTACGGCGAGTGGGAAATTGGGAGCTTGTGTCAGGCGGAAAGGGTTTCAGAATAGCTCAGCACAAATTTTCAACTCTCGCCATTGCATTCCCGCAATGTCCCGTATGGCTGAAAGTCATTATTATGTCCGTCCTGCCTCTTTCCCATCACATATCCTCTCCACTCCTTTCACGCCACATATTCATGCCGAGGAGATTTGGAGCGGCCGCGAGTGGAGTCTGATGTGAGCTTGTGAACAGTAAGGACCTGAGGTGATATCAAACTGACAGCGGGAGTTGAGAGTGTCAGCTCCGAGTGTTATTGTATGGTATATGAAGTGGGGCGCAGCAGTGGCGTGACTGTTTTCGATGGCACTTGAAGCAGTCGCTTGCTTTCCTTACGTCCTGGAACTCAGATTAAGGCCTGGCGCTGTGGATTTTCCAAACCAAGTTCCTCAACGAAACCTCAGCTCATCTGTCTGAGAATACCTGAATTTGCAGGCGGGAATGATGTGTGAGCAGACACACTCTGCTCAACGAAATACAGAAAGTAAGCAGTATGTTGATAACATACTGCAAATTAATTCTCTGCATACTAAACTCGCTATGACTGAAATACGAGAACTAATCGACGAGCTGGCTGTTGATGTAGCCTCTTCGCAAGTAACACACTAGAAACAACGTGCTACCCTCATTTTTCTGCAAATATGTTAACAATTTCTAGTCACGATAAAGACAATGTCTGCCATTGCCATTACAAGCAGAAAATTCACTGTCACTACGTTGGCACAGCTGTGTGACAAGTATGTAGCCATGTCAGTTTAGAAAGTACTGACAAAGTGGGTTATAGGAAGTACATACATGCAGTATTCTCATCCCATAGGACCTTTTGTTTACAAACTCGGGGTGGTAATTGTATGTTGCAACAGATGCGGATGAAAAATCATCGCTGTGGCGCAGTAGGGAAACTGCCGAACGAGGTGAGACACTAGAGGACGCGGTACCGGCGCTGGACATTGTTTTAAGTCCAAAAGCCCAGCCGTGTATATTCGCCTGACGAGAAGTTCCTGCCACGAAATTAGACGTAGCTTCAGAAAGTCACAGGGTGGCAGCTAAGATTAATAGGTGGCAAGTGCTCCGGAACCTACGTATAGAGACCATAATGTAGTTGCCATTGAAAGGAAAATTGGCAACGTTAGAGGAAGAAAGCAAACGAATCCATGATTCGGATTGAAATCAGGAAAACAGGTAGCGACCGCTACATTGCAGCATTTCCAATGCAATCCCTTCCGATACATTTGGACCTGGATGCGCAAATACTAACTGAACTTATGCAGACACCACAGAACATTTATATCCCTAAGAAACAGGTCCTGCCCCCATAAACCATCGACATTGCCGTTGGTGGGGAGCCTTGCGTGCCTCAGTGATACAGATGGCCGTACCGTAGGTGCAACCACAACGGAGAGGTATCTGTTGAGAGGCCAGAAAAACGTGTGATTCCTGAAGAGGGGCAGCAGCCTTTTCAGTAGTTGCAGGGGCAACAGTCTGGATGATTGACTGATCTGGCCTTGCAACACTAACCAAAACGGCCTTGCTGTGCTGGTACTGCGAACGGCTGAAAGCAAGGGGAAACTACAGCCGTAATTTTTCCCGAGGGCATGCAACTTTACTGTATGGTTAAATGATGATGGCGCCCTCTTGGGTAAAATATTCCGGAGGTAAAATAGTGCCCCATTCGGATCTCCGGGAGGGGACTAATCAAGAGGACGCCGTTATCAGGGGAAAGAAAACTTGCGTTCTAACGATCGGAGCGTGGAATGTCAGATCCCTTAATCGGGCAGGTAGGTTAGAAAATTTAAAAAGGGAAATGGATAGGTTGAAGTTAGATACAGTGGGAATTAGTTACGTTCGGTGGCAGGAGAAACAACTTTTGGTCAGGTGAATTCAGAGTTATATATACAAAATCAAATAGGCGTAATGCAGGAGTAGGTTTAATATTGAATAAAAAAAAAATAAAAGTGCGGGTAAGCTACTACCAACAGCATAGTGAACGCATTATTGTGGCCACGATAGACACGAAGCCCATGCCTACTACAGTAGTACAAGTTTATATGCCAACTAGCTCTGCAGATGATGAAGAAATTGATGAAATGTATGATGAGATAAAAGAAATTATTCAGGTAGTGAAGGGAGACGAAAATTTAATAGTCATGGGTGACTGGAATTCGAGAGTAGGAAAAGGGAGAGAAAGAAACATAGTGGGTGAATGTGGATTGGGGGAGAGAAATGATAGAGGAAGCCGTCTGGTAGAATTTTGCACAGAGCATAACTTAATCATAGCTAACACTTGATTCAAGAATCACAAAAAGAAGGTTGTATACATCCTGGAGATACTAGAAGGTATCAGATAGATCATATACTGGTAAGACAGAGATTTAGGAACCAAATTTTAAATTGTGATACATTTCCAGGGGCAAATGTGGACTCACAATCTATTGGTTATGAACTGTAGATTAAAATTGAAGAAACTGCAAAAAGGTGGAAATTTAAGGGGATGGGACCTGGATAAACTCACTAAACCAGAGGTTGTTCAGAGTTTCAGGGAGAGCATAAGGCAACAATTGAAAGGAATGGGGGAAAAAAATACAGTAGAAAAGGAATGGGTGGCTCTGAGGGATGAAGTAGTGAAGGCAGCAGAGGACCAAGTAGGTAAAATGACGAGGGCTAGTAGAAATCCTTGGGTAACAGAAGAAATATTGAGTTTAATTGATGAAAGGAGAAAATATAAAAACGCAGTAAATGAAGCAGGCAAAAAGGAATACAAGGGTCTCAAAAAAGGAGATCGACAGGAAGTGCAAAATGGCTAATCAGGGATGGATAGAGGACAAATGTAAGAATGTAGAGGCTTATCTCTCTAGGGGTAAGATAGATACTGCCTACAGGAAAATAAATAGAGACCTTTGGAGAAAAGAGTGCCACTTGTATGAATATCAAGAGCTTTGATGGAAACCCAGTTCTAAGCAAAGAGGGGAAAGCAGAAAGGTGGAAGGAGTATATAGAGGGTCTATACAAGGGCGATGTACTTGAGGACAATATTATGGAAATGGAAGAGGATGTAGATGAAGATGAAATGAGAGATACGATACTGCGTGAAGAGTTTGACAGAGCACTGAAAGACCTGAGCGAAACAAGGCCCCGGGAGTAGACAACATTCCATTAGAACTACTTACGGCCTTGGGAGAGCCAGTCCTGACAAACCTCTACCATCTGGTGAGCAAGATGTATGAGACAGGCGAAATATCCTCAGACTTCAAGAAGAATATAATAATTCCAATCCCAAAGAAACAGGTGTTGACAGATGTGAAAATTACTGAACTATCAGTTTAATAAGTCACAGCTGCAAAATACTAACGCGAATTCTTTACAGACGAGTGGAAAACCTGGTAGAAGCCGACCTCGGCGAAAATCAGTTTGGATTCCACAGAAATATTGGAACACGTGAGGCAATACTGACCCTACGACGTATCTTAGAAAATAGATTAAGGGAAGACAAACCTACATTTCTAGCACTTGTATACTTAGAGAAAGCTTTCGACAATGTTGACTGGAATACTCTCTTTCAAATTCTAAAGGTGGCAGGGGTAAAATACAGGGAGCGAAAGGCTATTTACAATTTGTACAGAAATCAGATGGCAGTTATAAGAGTCGAGGGGCATGAAAGGGAAGTAGTGGTTGGGAAGGGAGTGAGACAGGGTTGTAGCCTCTCCCCAATGTTATTCAATCTGTATATTGAGCAAGCAGCAAAGGAAACAAAAGAAAAATTCGGAGTAGGTATTAAACTCCATGGAGAAGAAATAAAAACTTTGAGGTTCGCCGATGACATTGTAATTCTGTCAGAGACAGAAAAGGACTTAGAAGAGGAATTGAACGATTGGACAGTGTCTCGAAAGGCGAATATAAGATGAACATCAACAAAAGCAAAACGAGGATAATGGAATGTAGTCGAATTAAGTCGGGTGATGCTGAGGAAATGAGACACTTAAAGTAGTAAAGGAGTTTTGCTTATTGGGAAGCGAAATAACTGATTATGATCGAAGTAGAGTGGATACAAAATGTGGACTGGCAGTGGGAAGGAAAGCGTTTCTGGAGAAGAGAAATTTGTTAACATCGAGTATAGATTTAAATGTCAGGAAGACGTTTCTGAAAGTATTTGTATGAAGTGTAGCCATGTATGGAAGTGAAACATGGACGATAAGTAGTTTCGACAAAAAGAGAATAAAAGCTTTCGAAATGTGGTGATACAGAAGAATGCTGAAGATTAGATGGGTAGATCACACATCTAATGAAGAGGTATTGAACAGAATTGGGGAGAAGAGTAGTTTGTGGTACAACTTGACAAGAAGAAGGGACCGGTTGGTAGGACATGTTCTGAGGCATCAAGGGATCACAAATTTAGCATTGGAGGGCAGCGCAGAGGGTAAAAATCGTAGAGGGAGACCACGAGATGAATACACTAAGCAGATTCAGATGGTTGTAGGTTGCAGTAAGTACTGGGAGATGAAGGAGCTTGCACAGGATAGAATAACATGGAGAGCTGCATCAAACCAGTCTCATAACCAAAGACAACAACAACAACAACAACAACAACAAGAAAGAGGTAAACAGTCAGGCTACAATCACGTGGAGCCCACAACATATCACGCCTAGATCACGAACGCGCTTTAGGACTATTAGAGAGCACTGCGAGGCCCTGTGAATGAAGGGTAGTTGTAATGTCTCTCTATGTAACTTCGTGTTTGTTAGGTCTGAGTAACCGTTGCGTTAGTGGATATCATATGAGCACAGAGCGCATAATGTTGTCTCTGATTCTTTAACCAGTCTTTTGTTCCTCGTGCTCTAAACGAAAAAGGAAGAGATAATGCTGCTTCCATGTTATTTTCAGAAAAGAATAGACCCTCTTATACGTGCTGGTGTTTGCTGCCTCATGGTCTGGCGAGTCAGAACCTGTTATCGGCATTGTTTTAACTACTATACAAACATGAAGTACTAAGTAAAAAACACGTACGGTGCTTCTCGCTGCCCATTAGCTTTGTGGATGCACCATGCGTGGTAATAATCTCGTCGCAAGGTACAAAATATATGCTCTACTACTGAGATTATTAATTGTTATGTGTTTTGATTTTGATAACTTAATATATAAGCAGGCTTAAGATTATTTAAAGTGTGACGGAGATTGAAGGATTTCCTTACGTGAAAGAACACGGCTGGTCCCGGCGGAGGTTCGAGTCCTCCCTCGGGCGTGGGTGTGTTTGTTTGTCCTTAGGAAAATTTAGATTAAGTAGTGTGTAAGCTCAGGGATTGATGACCATAGCAGTTATGTCCCATAAGATTTTCACACACATTTTTTTTGAAAGAACATATTATTGTTTGTGTCTGTCCTTAAGTGAGCCACACTTAACTTGCATCCTTCGTTACAGGACCTCGTACCGTTGAACATGGTTGCACCTTTTTCTATTACGTGCAACTGTCTATGAGCGGACAAAAGGTGATACACTAACGTAGCCGACCAACTCATCACCAGGGAATTTCTTGTTGCGGCTATAAGCAAATCGTACGTATACCAAATTCATCCCAGCATTCTTCCCTGCTTCCATCAGCTTATAACAGTTGAAAACTTTGTTAGAAAGAAAAAATTTTTCTGAAAATTCCGCGCAGCGCATACCAGTATCGCAAAGTAATCTTAGATTTTTTTACGTCGTTAACTAACACCCCTGAACAAGGGGTGGCGTCTTTGATTAGTAATCAACGTCGTCGGTCCCGAGTTCGAGCTCCGTTGCCGCTTAAATTCTGATTAAAAAACATCAGCAATGGCGGCCGAGGACTTCCAGCATAAGAAGTCATTCTTATTCTGCCAACGACCTTGTCACAGACGGCACAGCCGGTACTCTCTTGCCCTTTGGTTTCGAAACTGCTCCTAAAGGCGGAAGAATCAGTGGTAGTCAACGCCATGAGGATGCAGAAGGCTAAGGAAACCATTGCATTGAAGACACATAATGTGTATCACCAGGACATGTGGCCTGTAATTCCAAAAGTGTCGTGATGATCTCTTCTTTGCTAAAAGATTCCGGACAAATCCCCCGATCCGATATCTAGGAGAGCACTACTAAGATTGAGGTAACCATGAGAAAAAGACTGAGGAAGACCAACGGAACGACCAGAGGCGTGGAATGTCAGAAGTTTCAACATAATAGGGAAGCTCGCAAATCTGAAAAGGGAAATGAAAAGGCCCAGTCTAGATATATTTACGGCCAGTGAAGTGAAATGGAAAGAAGACAAGGGCTCCTGGTCAGGTGAGTATAGCGTGATATCAACAACAGCGTAAAATGGTACAACGGGTGTAGAATTCCTTATGAATAAGAAGGTAAGGCAGAGAGTAAATTAATGTAAACTGTTCAGTAATAGCGTTGTTCTCATCAGAATAGACGCAAACAACAGCGACAACGATAATTCAGGTAAATATGCTGACGTCGCAAGCTGAAGATGAAGAGATACATCCCTCAATTGCTTAATTGGTGACTTTGGTTAATACTTTGATGTTTTTGTCAACTTTTATTTTTATGATTTGTGTATATTCGCATGCTAATTTGAGCATAATTACATATTATTTTTGTGTTGATTTTTTTTAAAATTAACCATATAAATGGGTTTCGATTTTTAAGTTTTCTTGCTTTAATAATTACACTTTATTGTACTTTTGCTTGATTGAATCTTTCTTTTTATAATTTTTTTGAAGCTAGATTGGTTCCTACTTTGATAATAAGGTTGGTATGAATATTCAGTATATGATATAATGAGTGCTGAAAATCTAGTTCGTATATAATAATGTCATGGTAAGAAAGAATATGAGACTATTGAACGGGTAAAACCGAAAGTAAAAGGTAGATGAAAGTCTAATAGTCATGGGGGACTGGAATGCATTTGTAGGCAAGAACGTAGAAGGGAGAGTTACAGAAGAATATTGGCTTGGTAGTAGAAACGAGAGAGCAGAAAGCCAGATTGAGTCCCGCAATAAATTTCAGAAGATAATCGAGAATAATTTGCTCAAGAATCACAAAAGGACGTTGCATAATTAGAAAAGTCTAGGAGATATGCGAAGGTTCCAGTTCGATTACACCATGGTCGAACAAAAATTCCGAAATTAGATACTGTCTTCTAAGGAGAACACAGGAGCAGATATAAACTCAGATCACAATTTAGTAATGATGAAGAGTAGGTTGAAGTTTAAGAGACTGGTCAGGAAATATCAATGTGCAAAGAGGTTGGATACAGAAGTACCAGGGAATAAAAAGATACACTTGAAGTAATGGCTGAGTAGGCGAAGAGGAACGGACGTCACAAAAAAGGGCAATCACGGAAGCTGGAAAGAAAAGCATAGGTACAAACAAGATAACTGCGAAGAAGTCATGGGTAACAGAAGAACTTCAGGTGATCGATGAAAGGAGGTGGTACAAAAATGTTTAGGGAATTCGGGAGTAGAAAAGTACAAGTCACTTAGGAGTTAATGAAGAGTAAGAGCAGGGAAGCTACGGCGAAATGGCTGCATGAAAAACACGGAGAAATCGAAAAAGAAATGACTGTTGGAAGGACTGACGGGGCGTATAGAAAGCTACAAAATCAAATCAGCCTCTGGTGAATTTAAAAGTATGGATGGTAATATGAGGAGTGCAATGAGAATTCCACTATTAAATACGGAGGAGAGAGCTGATAGATGGAAAGAGTACATTAAAGGCCTCTGTGAGGGATAAGACTTGTCTGATGACGTGATACAAGAAGAAACAGGAGTCCATATAAAAGAAATAGGGTACCCAGTATTAGAATCAGAATGTAAAAGAGCTTCGTAAGACATAAGAGCAAATAAGGCAGAGAAAAATAAACACACCTTCATAGGATTTGTCGAACTAGAAAAACCGTTCGACAATGTCAAACGGTGTGAGATGTTCGAAATCCTGAGAAAAATAGCGGTAAGCTATATGGAAAGACGGGTAATATACAACATGGAGAAACGGTTAATATACAATATGTATAACAGGCAATAGGGAAAAGTAAGAGTGAAAGACCAAAACGAAGCGCTCAGGCTGAAAAGGCTTCCCGACAGGGATACAGGCTTCCGCCCCCTACTGTTCAGTCTGTACATCGAAAAAGCAATGACGGAAATAAAAGAAAGGGTCAAGAGTGGAATCAAAATTCAAGCTGAAAACGATAGTGAAGAAGAGTTACAGATTCTGTTGAATGGAATGAAGATGCAAATAAATGCAGAGTAAATCTTAGAAAGACATACGTAATGAGAAGTAACAGAAATTAGAACAGCGAGAAACTTAGAATCAGATTTGGTGATCACAAAGTAGAGGACTTCAAGGAATTCTGCTACCTAGGCAGCAAAATAATCCATGATGAACGGAGCAAGGAGAATTTACATATCGGACTAGCACTGTCAGAAAGGGCATACCGGCCAAGAGAAGGCAACTAGGCCCTAATTTGAGGAAGAAATTTCTGAGATTGTACATTTGGAGCACGGCATTGTATGGTCGTGAAATATGGGCTGTGGGAATACCGGAAAGTAAGAGAATCGAAGAATTTCAGATGCGCTGCTACAGAAAAATTAGGTGAAGTTAAGGAATGTGGAGGTTCTCTGTGTAACCTACGGAAAACGCAGACAAGAGAAGGGTATAGAATGGTAAGAAGTCTGTCAAGACATCAGAGACTAACTACTAAGCTGCTGGAGGAAGCTGTAGAGAGTAAAAGCTACTACAAGTGCTACTCTGAGATGAAGAGGTTGCTACAGGATAGGAATTCGTGGGTGGCTGCATCAAACCAATCAAAAGACTGATGAAACAAGGGAGTAAAGGCTACATTCCCTTGAAGCCCGGAAATTACCACGCTGAGATTACGATAGCGCTTTAGAGCAATCAGAGCGGACGAGCAAGCTGCGAGTCTTTGTGAATGGAGGGAAATTATATGTCTCGTTATATAAACTCACGTTTCTTAGGTCAGAGTAGATGTTGCGATATCGGATATTTTAAGAGCGCAGAGAGGGTATTGTTATCTCTGGCTCTGCGACCACTTTTTTGTTCCGCACGCTCTAAACGAAAAAAAAAGATATAACGCTGCTTCCATGTTAACTTCCGAAAGGAAGAGACGTAGCATGTTCCGGCATCAGCCCTTTCGTGGAAGCAATATTCCATTATAGTATGCACCTGGAGTGTATCGAGCCCTTCACTGCTGATGCCATGAATGGACTCCAGTAAACTGGTGAGGTTTCTTCATGCTGTCCGTGAACTTTTCTTAATATTTAATTACGAAACCAATCCTTTCGTAATATTATCTATTACTTGCGCGCTTCACGTTCGTTTGCTGGTTCATGGCGAATTAGAGCCTACAATTTACGGCCTTGTTCTAATTATTTTCAAAGTCAAAATAAAAGTAAACACATACACCACGTGCGATACAAATCTGGTACCAAGCGAGGTGGCGCAGTGGTCAGCACACTGGACCCGCATTCGGCAGGACAAAAGTTCAAACCTGTGTCCGGTCATCCTGATTTAGGTTTTCCGTGATTTCCTTAAACAGCTTCAGGCAAACGCCGGGATGGTTCCTTTGAAAGAGCACAGCCGAGTTCGTTCCCCATCCTTCCCTAATCTGATGGGACCGATGACCTTGCTGTTTGGTTCCCTCCCATGAATCAACCAACCTACCAACTAATCTGGCGATCAAGTACAAATAGGTATTGCGGATAGGTGGAAAGGTATAATCAAAGTCTGTATGAAGGGGAGGACTCGTCTGACGACGCGATAGAAGAAGAAAAAGGAGTCGACAGGGAAGAGATACGGGATCTAGCACTAGAATCGGAATTTAAAAGGTTCTTAGAGGACTTCAGATCAAATAAGACAGGAGGGACGCGTAACACTCCATGGAAATCTCTAAAATTTTTAGAGGAAGTGGAAACAAAACAACTGTTAACTTTTGTGTGCAGAATGTATGAGACTTGGGAAAAAGCATTATTCTTACAATTCAGAAGATTACAAGAGACGACAAGCTAGAGAATTATCACACAATCAGCTTTTAACAGCTCATGCATCCAAGTTGCTGACAAGGATAATATACAAAAGAATGGAAAAGGAAATGTAAGATCTGTTAGATGACGATCAATTTGGCTTTAGGAAAGGTAAAGCCACTAAAGAGACAGTTCTGACGTTGCAGTTGACAACGGAAATGAGACTGTAGAAAACTGAAGACACGTTCATAGGATTTATAGACTTGCAGAAAGTGTTCGATAGTGTAAAATTAAACACATGTGCCGAAAGTCGGGTTAAAGCTCAAATTTAAAAACTTAGAGAAAAGTGAGGCCGTCTGTTGCTGTACGAGAACTGTGAAAATTATCGTTGGTCTCACCCGTAAATGTCGGATTAGGATTTTAGAAAAAGATGGCAACACCCGTTTTCCCGCGCATGTTTTCAATTGTGCAAGATGTTCGAAATTCCGAGAAAAATAGGCTTAAGCTATAGGGAAAGGTGGGTAAAATACAATACGTAGAACAATGAAGGGGGGACTATAAGGGTGGAAGATCAAGAACAAAGTACTCAGATTAAAAAGGGTGTAAAACGGGGATGCAATCTTTCACCCTTTCTGTGCGATCTACAAATCGCAGAAGCAATGACGGAAATAAAAGGAAGGTTGAAGAGTGGGATTAAAATTCAGGGCGAAAGAATGTCAATGATAAGATTTGCTAACGACGTTGCTATCCTGGGTGAAAGTGGAAAGGAAGTACATGATTTGTTGGATGGAATGAATAGTCTAATGGGTACAGAAAGTAAATCGAAAGAAGGTAATGAGAAGTAGCAGAACTGAGAACGATTAGAAAGTTAGCGTTAGAATAGGAGATACCGAAGTAAATGAACCTAGGCACCGAAGTAACCCATGATGCACAGAGCGAGGAGTATATAAAAAGCAGACTACTAGTATCAGAAAGAGCATTCCTGGCCATGAGAAGTCTGCTAGTATCGAACATTGTTCTCAATTTGAGGAAGAAATGTCTAGGAGTGCACGTTCTGAGCTGAGCATTGTATGGCAGTGGTACATGGACTGTGGGGAAACCGGAACAGAAGATAATCGAAGAGTTTACACTGCTCAACTGTCCGCCCCCGGTAGCTGAGTGGTTGCCGGCACGGTTGCTCAGCGTGTTCGGTCAGAGGGTTATATGCCCTCTGTAAGAAAAACTGAGTTAATTGATCAACAATGAACTTAAACGGATGTCTTACGACGTCCGCCTCGAGCAGATGCAACGAGCGAAAGCGAACAAAATGAGATTTAAAAAAAAAGTGGTCAGCGCTACGGAATGTCAATCCTAAGGACCCGGGTTCGATTACCGGCTGGGTCGGAGATTTTCTCCGCTCAGGGACTGGGTGTTGTGTTGTCCTAATCATCATCATTTCATCCCCATCGACGCGCAAGTCGCCGAAGTGGCGTCAAATCGAAAGACTTGAAGCAGGCGAAATGTCTACCCGACGGGAGGCCCTCGTCACACGACGTTATTATATTATACTGCTCAACTACAAATCTGCTGTTGGGAATCCCTGGCCTTGCGAACTATAATGGAGTGTGAATGGACATTTATAATATAAAGGGCGGTCAGATTCGATAAAATAGATAGTTTGCACCGTTTCTGAGTTACTTTTCATTGACCTAGCCAATGCGGCGGCTCTGCGTGAAAATTCGAGCGTTCCGCCAGATACAGTATCAGTTGTTTTCATTATTTATTTATTTATTGAGTTATCTGTCTTCTGAGTGGTTTGATCAGGACTGCCTCCTGTGCCAACCTTTCCGTCTCAGAATAGCAATGATTTGCTGTATGTACTTCAATCTCTGTCTTCCCCTACAGTTTTTACCCTCTTCAGCTACTTCTAGCACTATGCAGGTAATTCTCTGAAGGCTTTTCACATGTCGTATCGCCCGGTCGCTTTTTCTTGTCAGCGTTTTCCATACATTCCTTTCCTCGCCCAGCGTGCCTTATTCCTTCCCTTATCACTCCACCTAATTTTCAGTATTCTTTTGTAGCACCACATCTCCTTCTCCAATATGAGTAGCGCTAATGTGTGTAACTGTGATTATTTTAGAAGCAGAAAACACTTCATTTCGTAGACGGAAGCGAATGAGTTTACTGGTATGTGGATGGTGTTTATCCGGTATATACACGCACAGGTCTAACATCAGAGTCTTAGCTGAACTCAATTGTTCTTTTAAAAATTTATCCAGTAGTGTCCTACGAGAAATTTGGCCTCTTTTTCCTATCAACATATTACGTTCGTTGCAATGTTGTAGAGCTGTCCATCGAATCTGTTAGAATGATGCGACTGATAAGCAAGTCAGAAACAACCAGTCATTTAACATGACTTTTTGTCAGTAATAGTGGAATATACTCCGTTAGTATTCTTTCAAAATGAATTCGAGCTCAATAAATTCTTCTGCTTCAGCTCGTTCTAGATGCGTGCTTCTAGGTATTCGTACAGCGGTTAACATAACTGGCGATTGTGGATTTTTGATTCTGTTTATGCACTTACGTTCAGGTCAACCACCAGTCCCTCCACCACTGTCACCACCAATCATCTGTCGCCCACATATCATCAGGGAGTCCCAGCTTTCGTGAAGCTATTGACTTTTAGAGTCAAACTACAGTTGTGGCTCGTCATAACAAAACTGAGCACACCCAGAGATGCTTGTCCATCTACATTGTGGAAGTATAACTATCATAAACTTAAAGATGCGTCTATACTGTCGTGAAATCGGTAGTTGCGAATAAAGCACCTTCATACAACCATGCAGCCTTTAGAAACGCCTCAACATTCACGATCTTTTACGTGTTACAACTTATGAATGAGTGCTGAGTGTTCAATGTTGAGTGTTAATTGTTGTCATTGTCATTCATGACTAACAGAGTGGGAGAAGCTATACAGCAATATGACAAGTATTGAGGGTGAGTTGACATACAAGTACAGCACATTTCTTCTCGTCATTCCTGTCTTCAGCATCGACAGTGCCAGAGGATCGATACTCATTGTGTTTGGTCGTGTCACATTAAAATTAACAGCACGAGAGTCATTGCAGAGCATATTTCTGAAGCATCGAAGTGTTGCGAACGTATGTGGTTTTCAGGATGCAGCAGGTGTTGCAGTGGCTAGTCTAACCAAGTTCAAGACTGTGCTAAAACGCTTTTGACGTTAAGTTCATGATCATTATGTCAAGTTAGGTAGCTGTATAAGTGCAGGCATTGAAAGCTTAATGCAAAATCGTACACCTAATCCATTGGGTTGAATGCAATACATGTGGAATTGATAGCATTCGAAAGGAAATTCTTCACAAACTACTGATTCATGACAAATGGGGTTGACGTTGAATGAGGAAGAACTACTTTAGATAAAAATGCAGTATATATAAGTAATGTTGTCATTACATCACAGTAGACATGTACATAATACACTCCTGGAAATGGAAAAAAGAACACATTGACACCGGTGTGTCAGACCCACCATACTTGCTCCGGACACTGCGAGAAGGCTGTACAAGCAATGATCACACGCACGGCACAGCGGACACACCAGGAACCGCGGTGTTGGCCGTCGAATGGCGCTAGCTGCGCAGCATTTATGCACCGCCGCCGTCAGTGTCAGCCAGTTTGCCGTGGCATACAGAGCTCCATCGCAGTCTTTAACACTGGTAGCATGCCGCGACAGCGTGGACGTGAACCGTATGTGCAGTTGACGGACTTTGAGCGAGGGCGTATAGTAGGCATGCGGGAGGCCGGGTTGACGTACCGCCGAATTGCTCAACACGTGGGGCATGAGGTCTCCACAGTACATCGATGTTGTCGCCAGTGGTCGGCGGAAGGTGCACGTGCCCGTCGACCTGTGACCGGACCGCAGCGACGCACGGATGCACGCCAAGACCGTAGGATCCTACGCAGTGCCGTAGGGGACCGCACCGCCACTTCCCAGCAAATTAGGGACACTGTTGCTCCTGGGGTATCGGCGAGGACCATTCGCAACCGTCTCCATGAAGCTGGGCTACGGTCCCGCACACCGTTAGGCCGTCTTCCGCTCACGCCCCAACATCGTGCAGCCCGCCTCCAGTGGTGTCGCGACAGGCATGAATGGAGGGACGAATGGAGACGTGTCGTCTTCAGCGATGAGAGTCGCATCAGCCTTGGTGCCAATGATGGTCGTATGCGTGTTTGGCGCCGTGCAGGTGAGCGTCACAATCAGGACTGCATACGACCGAGGCACACAGGGCCAACACCCGCCATCATGGTGTGGGGAGCGATCTCCTACACTGGCCGTACACCACTGGTGACCGTCGAGGGGACACTGAATAGTGCACGGTACATCCAAACCGTCATCGAACCCATCGTTCTACCATTCCTAGGCCGGCACGGGAACTTGCTGTTCCAACAGGACAATGCACGTCCGCATGTATCCCGTGCCACCCAACGTGCTCTAGAAGGTGTAAGTCAACTACCCTGGCCAGCAAGATCTCCGGATCTGTCCCCCATTGAGCATGTTTGGGACTGGATGAAGCGTCGTCTCTCGCGGTCTGCACGTCCAGCACGAACGCTGGTCCAACTGAGGCGCCAGGTGGAAATGGCATGGCAAGCCGTTCCACAGGACTACATCCAGCATCTCTACGATCGTCTCCATGGCAGAATAGCAGCCTGCATTGCTGCGAAAGGTGGATATAGACTGTACTAGTGCCGACATTGTGCATGCTCTGTTGCCTGTGTCTATGTGCCTGTGGGTCTGTCAGTGTGATCATGTGATGTATCTGTCCCCAGGAATGTGTCAATAAAGTTTCCCCTTCCTGGGACAATGAATTCACGGTGTTCTTATTTCAATTTCCAGGAGTGTATATGAGATGTAACTTAAAAAGGTTGCAGTAAATTGTTATATTTACAAGTTGCAACATGCAATTAAGCAATAACTATTCATGCAACAGAGCAGTGAAGTGAGACGTGTGTAACACAAATTTTTCGTGTAGTCTCCTACCGTCTGTCAGTATTTCTTTTCTTATGTACAGTAATGTTCGGTGTTGTGCTCCGACCATTAAAAATGTTCGATCAATATTATAGTCTTCTTCTATGGGATATACATGCATATACATCCCATTCTTATTTTAAAATGTAATTTTCTTATGATTTCCATTGTCTCACTCCATTCCATCATTAACAAATTTCGTGTTAAAGCTATAGTTTTCTATGGCTTATAGTTCCCCTTCTGATTATGAAATGTAATTTGCTTACAAGGGAATACCAGTCATCCAGCAGAGCCATGGAGTGAGCTTTGTGTGCAACATAAATTTTCCATACACTTTCCAGAAATGTGTCAGTCGTATTCTTTTTTAGATTCAGTAGTACTGTATGTAGTATTCCTTCCCATTATTATCAAATGTTCGACTGAGACAACTGCCGTCTTCGCTATGTACATTCCATAGTGATTCTGAAAAGTAATTTGCTCATGATGAATAGCTAGACATCCATTTCGTCCCACTATTAACAAATCTTCTGTTAATGCTACAGTTTTCTATATCATATACTCCTCAAACATTTATTCTCATGATCTCGAAATTCCATTTGTTTACAGAGATAGGTGTGTTACACATTCTTTGGAGATGCATTAAAGACGTTGTCTGTCGTAATATTCCAACTTATCCAGAGGACATGCTGGAATGTATTGTGCTTGCATGTAATTCTCTTCAGCAGGCAACACTGGAAGCAGTAAATAATTTTCTCATTCAACGTGTGCACCAGTGTATCGGTGTCTAGGGCCACAACTCTGAGCACCTTTGAATGTTCTACTCCTGGGCAGTGGTACAGGAGAGTCAAAGTCTATTTTGTGTTATTTTTTTACTTAGTTTTCATTTGTTTTCTGACAACTCCAGCAAGGCAAGTGGACGAGTTTGTGATCCCGGGCTCAAAGTCAATGTTTTGTTATGTAATTAATGACGTTGTGATTTAGTGAATGGTAAATTGTGACACATTTAAATAGGTCTTTAGGAGAGGAAAAAGAATTACTGAATAAAAATTACAGGGTGCCATTTAAAAAAGTCCTACCGCTGTTCATGTCTTTGTAAAAAACAAAGCTTCAACGAAGACAATAATGCTGATCGATGTCCTCCTGACGGCTAAAGAACATTTCCTTGAAACATTTTGTAAGTTGCATCTGGGCAAACAGTTATTTAGGGTGGTCAAGATAAATGGAACACCCTGTATATACAATGGATCACCATTGATAGTGATTGGGCCAAATATCTCACGAAATAAGCAACATAGAAAAAAACTACAAAGAACGAAACTCGTCTAGCTTGAGGGGCGAAACCAGATGTTGATTGGTTGGCCCGCTATATGGCGCTGCCATACGTCAAACGGATATTCAACTGCTTTTTTTTTTAATAGGATCCCACATTTTATTACATATTCGTGTAGTATGTAAAGAAATATGAATGTTTTAGTTGGACCACTGTTTTTCGTTTTGTGATAGATGGCGCTGGAATAGTCACAAACGTATAAGTACGTGGTATAACGTAACATTCCAGCAGTGCGGGCGGTATTTACTTCGTGATACATTACCAGTGTTAAAATGGATCGTTTACCAATAGCGGCAAGCCTGGGTGGCAGTGCGGTTCTAGGTGCTTCAGTCTGGAACCGCGTTGCCGCTACGGTCGCAGGTTCGAATCCTTCCTCGGGCATGGATGTGTGCTAGGTTTAAGTAGTTCTAAGTTCTAGGGGACTGTGACCTCAGATGTTAAGTCCCATAGTGCTCAGAGCCATTTGAATCATTTGAACCAATTACGGAAATGGTCGATATCGTGTTTATGTATGGCTATTGTGATCAAAATGCCCAACGGTCTTCTGCTATATATGCTGCTCGGTATCCTGGACGACATCATCCAAGTGTCCGGACCGTTCGCCGGATAGTTACGTTATTTAAGGAAACAGGAAGTGTTCAGTCACATGTGAAACGTCAACCACGACCTGAAACAAATGATGATGCCCAAGTAGGCGTTTTAGCTGCTGTCGCAGCTAATCCGCACATCAGTAGCAGACAAATTGAGCGGGAATCCGGAATCTCAAAAACGTCGGTGTTGAGAATGCTACATCAACATCGATGGCACCCTTACCATATTTGTATGCACCAGGAATTGCAAGGCGACAACTTTAAACGTCGTGTACAGTTCTGCCACTGGGCACATGAGAAATTACGGGACAATGGCAGATTTCTTGCACGCGTTATATTTAGCGACAAAGCGTCATTCACCAACAGCGGTAACGTAAACCGGCATAATATGCACTATTGGGCAACGGAAAATCCACGATGGCTGTGACATGTGGAACATCAGCGACCTTGGCAGGTTAATCTATGGTGCGGCATTATGGGAGGAAGGGTAATTGGCCCCCATTTTATCGATGGCAGTCTAAATGGTGCAGTGTATGCTGATTTCCTACGTAATGTTCTATCGATGTTACTACAAGATGTTTCACTGCATGACAGAATGGAGATATACTTCCAACATTATGGATGTCCGGCACATAGCTCGAGTGCGGTTGAAGCGGTATTGAATAGCATATTTCATGGCAGGTGGATTGGTCGTCGAAGCACCATACCATGGCCCGCACGTTCACCGGATCTGACGTCCCTATCGTGATCCATCGACAATGTCTGACAACATGCGTCAGCGCATTGTCAATGCATGTGCGAATATTACGGAAGGCAAACTACTCGCTGTTGAGAGGAATGTCGTTACACGTATTGCCAAATGCATTGAGGTTGACGGACATCATTTTGAGCACTTATTGCATTAATGTGGTATTTACAGGTAACCACGCTGTTCAAATGGTTCAAATGGCTCTGAGCACTATGGGACTTAACGTCTGTGGTCATCAGTCCCCTAGAACTTAGAACTACTTAAACCTAACTAACCTAAGGACATCACACACATCCATGCCCGAGGCAGGATTCGAACCTGCGACCGTAGCAGTCGCGCGGTTCCGGACTGAGCGCCTAGAACCGCTAGACCACCGCGGCCGGCTAACCACGCTGTAACAGCATGCTTTCTCAGATATGATTTCAAAAAGATACATGTATCACATTGGAACAACTGAAATAAAATGTTCAAACGTACCTACGTTCTGTATTTTAATTTAAAAATTTACCTGTTACCAACTGTTCGTCTAAAATTGTAAGCCATGTGTTTGTGACTATTACAGCGCCATCTGTCACAAAGCGAAAAAAATGGTCCAACTAAAACATTCATATTTCTTTACATATTACAAGAATATGTAATAAAAAATTTGGGCTCCTATCTAAAAATATGCAGTTGACATCCGTTTGACTTATGGCAGCGCATCTAGCGGGCAAACCATAGCGCCATCTGGTTTTCACCTTCAAGGTGGACAAGTTTCGTTCTTTGTAGTTTTTTCGTTTGACGCTTATTTCGTAAGATATTTGGCCCGGTCACGATCAATGGACCACCCTGTATATACACTCCTGGAAATGGAAAAAAGAACACATTGACACCGGTGTGTCAGACCCACCATACTTGCTCTGGACGCTGCGAGAGGGCTGTACAAGCAATGATCACACGCACCGCACAGCGGACACACCAGGAACCGCGGTGTTGGCCGTCGAATGGCGCTAGCTGCGCAGCATTTGTGCACCGCCGCCGTCAGTGTCAGCCAGTTTGCCGTGGCATACGGAGCTCCATCGCAGTCTTTAACACTGGTAGCATGCCGCGACAGCGTGGACGTGAACCGTATGTGCAGTTGACGGACTTTGAGCGGGGGCGTATAGTGGGCATGCGGGAGGCCGGGTGGACGTACCGCCGAACTGCTCAACACGTGGGGCGTGAGGTCTCCACAGTACATCGATGTTGTCGCCAGTGGTCGGCGGAAGGTGCACGTGCCCGGCGACCTGGGACCGGACCGCAGCGACGCACGGATACACGCCAAGACCGTAGGATCCTACGCAGTGCCGTAGGGGACCGCACCGCCACTTCCCAGCAAATTTGGGACACTGTTGCTCCTGGGGTATCGGCGAGGACCATTCGCAACCGTCTCCATGAAGCTGGGCTACGGTCCCGCACACCGTTAGGCCGTCTTCCGCTCACGCCCCAACATCGTGCAGCCCGCCTCCAGTGGTGTCGCGACAGGCGTGAATGGAGGGACGAATGGAGACGTGTCGTCTTCAGCGATGAGAGTCGCATCAGCCTTGGTGCCAATGATGGTCGTATGCGTGTTTGGCGCCGTGCAGGTGAGCGCCACAATCAGGACTGCATACGACCGAGGCACACAGGGCCAACACCCGGCATCATGGTGTGGGGAGCGATCTCCTACACTGGCCGTACACCACTGGTGATCGTCGAGGGGACACTGAATAGTGCACGGTACATCCAAACCGTCATCGAACCCATCGTTCTACCATTCCTAGACCGGCAAGGGAACTTGCTGTTCCAACAGGACAATGCACGTCCGCATGTATCCCGTGCCACCCAACGTGCTCTAGAAGGTGTAAGTCTACTACCCTGGCCAGCAAGATCTCCGGATCTGTCCCCCATTGAGCATGTTTGGGACTGGATGAAGCGTCGTCTCACGCGGTCTGCACGTCCAGCACGAACGCTGGTCCAACTGAGGCGCCAGGTGGAAATGGCATGGCAAGCCGTTCCACAGGACTACATCCAGCATCTCTATGATCGTCTCCATGGGAGAATAGCAGCCTGCATTGCTGCGAAAGGTGGATATACACTGTACTAGTGCCGACATTGTGCATGCTCTGTTGCCTGTGTCTATGTGCCTGTGGTTCTGTCAGTGTGATCATGTGATGTATCTGACCCCAGGAATGTGTCAATAAAGTTTCCCCTTCCTGGGACAATGAATTCACGGTGTTCTTATTTCAATTTCCAGGAGTGTATATGACGAAATGAATAAATCAGTTCTGAGGAAAATTGCAGAATTATGAAGACCAGAAAACTATATGGATGCTGTAACTTTCAAAACAATAATGAGTTATCACATTTTTCCATGTTCAGTTACTTTTAATACACGTTCATTTTCCTTCCATCATAATAATTTTCCATATGACAATATTTACTAAATAATTGTTTTTGTATACATTAAATTTAGCAAGTATGTAAGCTTGTTCATGTGCTCTATGAGATCATCGGACTCAGGTTTGTTTCGTTAAACTCACCATAAAATCATTGAACATATTTTCCGCATTTCCACTCAGTTGATATATAAGGTTTGCAGCAAAACATATTGCATTATACAATGAATGAATGTCTCTAACACTTGGTTTTTTAAACTTTACAGTATGTTTTGTCAGTTGATCCTAGAGCTGAAGTGCTGTGCCGCCACACACAGTTGCTAACAGGGCATTAAGATTTCGGCTGTTGGTAGTGATCGCATTGCTGCTGCTGGATGAAACAACAACACTGATTTCAAAAATGGTTCAAATGGCTCTGAGCACTATGGGACTTAACATCTATGGGCATCAGTCCCCTAGAACTTAGAACTACTTAAACCTAACTAACCTAAGGACATCACACAACACCCAGTCATCACGAGGCAGAGAAAATCCCTGACCCCGCATTGAATCGAACCCTGGAACCCGGGCGCGGGAAGCGAGAACGCTACCGCACGACCAACACTGATTTCATCTGGCTTTTACTCATTTGTTAGTTGGCTGTTATGTATGAAACAGTCTCACAAGCTCATCCACTCTATTTGAGTCAGATGGATCATCCTAAGATGCAATACGTACTTTATCTCAGTTACCACCTACGACTCAATATCTGTAGAAATGCCAGCACTGACACTGTAACCCACAGTTGGTTGAATAAAACATACTCGTGAACAGCTGCATCGCTCTGAAACTTAGGTGAACTGGTCGGTTTATACAATGTATACACATTCCCTCCCTATCCCAAATGCTGTCTACCAATCAGAATAGTCAGCATGAACCTGGAGTATTGGGCGGAGCTGTCAAGTTGAAAGTCAGTCTGAGTGCTGGTGTTCTCATATCGAAAAGCATTTGTTAACAAATGATAGTAAAGAACTGTGTAGTACAGACTTAAACGTCTTAAAATAGTACTCTGTGGGAAATAAAATGATTTGAAAACATAAACAACTGCAACAGCTGCTGTGAGAAGACTTATTGATATACTATGGATCCAAAACTTGTTTCGTAACTAGAAAGTCACATACTCTAGCCTGAGACTGTGACTTTGTAACCACAAAAAGAGTTGTGACTCAATAGGAGATCAACAAATGTTCTCTTCGTAGCTGTTACAGCTATTTATTGATGAAAAGAATATCTGTATCCGTGGATAACCAACTCACCGAATGATTTGTGGATAATTTGATGTTTTATGCCTATGGGGGACTGTCCACACTGACAAACGATAGTGTTGTCTAACGATTCTAAGTTTTGGCGCTAAACTCATGATTTTTTTAATGCTAGTCTCTTTTTTCTTTCGAAAGGATCTGCTTAAGACCATTATATAATGATAGCTGTCATATTATGCGCAGACCTAAGTGCGACTGAAGAATTACTGTATTTTAACTATAAAGCTTTATTTATATGCACAATTCATATTAACAGTGTAAAAAAGATACATAATGAAGTAGTAGTCTTTCTTATAAATTCGTTACTTTCATCAAGAATGCTCCTACCGCAGCTGAAATTGCTCTCTCATATAAAGCACACTAGGAAACCAACGGTCCACATTTAACGGAAGCAGTAATATGTCTGTATGAAAGGAATAGCATCCCCATTCCCTCCAGGAAGTAGATTGTACACAGGGGAGAATCGTCGAAAGCTCTCCAAGTTACATGATATTCTGAAGGTGCCACTTTATAGATAACAGCTCTGTAAGCTTCCAGAAGATTTGATGGAAGTTTAATAATAGGTGTATCCTTTGAAGTGACTATTGTATCTCTGATCTGATAAATATTATCCACAAACCGTTATAGTTAGCAAGAATCATGAAGAAACACTTGAAAAACTACATAGCATGTTCAGTCTATGGATTACACATTTCCTTCCAAACCTCTCAATCCTAAACTACAATGTGGTCAATACAAATGTCGTGTTACTAGGGCCTCCCGTCGGGTAGACCTTTCGAAGGGTGCAAGTCTTTCGATTTGACGCCACTTCGGCGACTTGCGCGTCGATGGGGATGAAATGATAATGATTAGGACAACACAACACCCAGTCCCTTAGCGGAGAAAATCTCCGACCCAGCTGGGAATCGAACCCGGTCCCTTAGGATTGACATTCTGTCGCGCTGATTACTCAGCTTCCCGGGGCGGACACCACAATATGGTAGCGTCATACGATTCAGAAAATATCATTGGGTTCGATACTCTGCTGAGAATTTGTAAATTTCAACTTAATTTGCTGCTGTTGCTCAAGCGATGTATTCAGTACGGTTCGCAAATCCCTTTTCTGTATTCTGGGTACCCAAGAGTAGTAAGGATGGTGGAGGTGTATCAATAGGAGCATGCTATACCAATGTAGGAGGTAGGATGTCATGAAATGTTTTGGTCATGGAGATGATGGTTATCACTTTAGACAGATGCTCTTGACTATTAAGTAATACCTCCATAAACGAGAGTACATGTGCACTACTTGGTGGCCATGTTGGCTACAAATTTGGATAATTGTACTAAGAGGCCGTTAATTACATCCTAAATAAACAAAAACTAGAGCCGAAGTTAGAAATTTGTTTACATAAGAACGATAGGGTAATGGGCAATGGATCTTTTGTTCCAGAAGC
The DNA here is from genome assembly GCF_021461385.2 of Schistocerca piceifrons. Classification (NCBI taxonomy): domain Eukaryota; kingdom Metazoa; phylum Arthropoda; class Insecta; order Orthoptera; family Acrididae; genus Schistocerca; species Schistocerca piceifrons. The sequence goes on along the minus strand of NC_060139.1, from coordinate 1,017,803,759 downwards.
CTCCCATGCAGTCTACTCGCTGATAGTGCCTTATTTGACAGCATTACTATGCAAGGCTTTGCATATAGGTAGGATTCCGGTGATTTGTAAAGGACCTAGGATGTTAGTGGTTAAAAAGGGAAAGGGTAAGGACCAAGAATCACTAAAATCTATAGTACCATTTGATTATTAAGTGTCAGGGCTACAGTTCAGGAACGTCTGGTTTGTGACCAGTTGGCAGGTGCACAGGGAACTCTTGGGTCTACGTCAATGTCAATATGGATTCAAAAATGGGAAGTCTGTAGACGAAGCTATTTATACTGTAGAAGCTCTTTATACTGTTGAAAACTGGGTAGCGAATTATGGAGCTGCGCTCATGGTTCAATTCGCACGTGCTTTCTATACGCATCGGTGGCCTGCGATGTTCCAACGCCTCGAATATCTCAGCTTCCTCAAATGTCTACACAAGGTCTTTTTTAAATTATTGTAGTGGATGTAACATCCAGTGGCTTGCAGGGCAGAGCAAGATAATCAAAAAGATTGTCAACTGAGGGCTGTACTCAATGCTCCATAAACGGTCCATTGCTCAGGATCTTAGTGTTGAACCCTGTTACAAATGTTAGACAGGGACATCTTGGATAATTATAATGACAGCTCATTAATTACACCGTAAATAAAGAGAACAAGAGCCCGAATGAGCGTGAGTCGTTTTTCATATGCAGATGACTTCCTAGTAATTGTGTTTGCAGGCTCCAGGACGAGACTTCAGGCAAAAGGCGAATGATGTGCCTGTTCAGAAACAGCGTTGGTGCACGGCCAAAAAACTGACTGTAGCTGTTAATGAAACTATGCACTACGTACTCCTGCAGGGAAGATATTCTCTCGCCAAAAATCCCTGAGTTTTGACGGAATCCTTATGAAATGCAGCATTGTTGGCCAGTATTTACGTATTTTCTTAGGCGAGAAAACAAACATTTAACATCTAAAATCTGTTTCTCAAAGAGCATCTAAGACCGCATTGGGTGCGGTCATATCACGAAGTAATCTTCAGTGCTATTTTGGCCTTCGTTGCCAGCATCAACATCTATACTCCGCAAACCACCGTGAGGTGCATGGCAGAGCATCCGGGAACATCGCCTGCGTCTGGTGTGCTACAAGACAATAAGGCGAAGAATTCAGTGGAGTTTACATTTGAGTGTCATCTACACTGCTTCTGCCGAAGGTTTATTGGTGATTCTCGGGATATCGTAGTACGCTACAGGGCATCACTGTACTCGTTGCTGCGTGAACGATATCATTTTGAGTTGGAGATCAAAGGACCTCATATTACTGATAAAAAACACTTACGAGCCTGAAAGTTATAGGGAGTGCAATTTTACGTAGAGTTGCTTTAAGTTGTTTTCCTTCTCTATGCCAGTTAATGTTTGAGGTCTGGCCTACAAGGATGTTGTTAAACAACACCCTTTTAGATCAGGGGACGTTCTCCAGCAACCGATAATAATTTTATGAAGTATTATTTGGTTGTTCACTAGTGTGCTGTGCTGTGCTGTTATTCCTTAAACTTCGCCGGCCGAAGTGGCCGTGCGGTTAAAAGCGCTGCAGTCTGGAACCGCAAGACCGCTACGGTCGCAGGTTCGAATCCTGCCTCGGGCATGGATGTTTGTGATGTCCTTACGTTAGTTAGGTTTAACAAGTCCTAAGTTCTAGGGTACTAATGACCTCAGCAGTTGAGTCCCATAGTGCTCAGAGCCGTTTGAACCATTCCTTAAACTTCCAGACGGAAGTAGGATATTAAAACACGAACAGCTGTAATTGTGTATATAGCAGGAATTTTACTGTAAGCCTTGTTATGTCTTAGTAAGTCTACGGATTAGAACCAATGGCCTTCGTCAAACCAGTCTCCAACTGGTTTGATGCTGCCTGCCACAAATTTCTATGCCGTACCAACCTCTTAAATTCAGACTAGCACTTCCGATCTATGTCTTCAGTTATTTGCTACATGTATCCAAATCTCTGCCTTCCTCTACAGTTTTTACCCTTTACAGCTCCCTCTACAGCCATGGAAGTTATTCCCCTATGTCTTAACAGTTGTCCTATCATCCTGTCCCCTCTTCTTGTCAGTGTTTTCCATATATCCATTTCCTCACTGATTCTCGGAGAACCTCCTCAATCCTTACCTTATCACTGTACCTAATTTTTGACATTATTCTATAGCACCACATCTCAAAAACTTCGATTCTCTTCTAATCCGGTTTTCTCACGGTCCACATTTCATTGCGAAACAACCCCGTGCTCAAAACGTAGAGTCTCAGAAATTTCTTCTTCAAACTGAGAAAATTATCACCAATTATGATGTTAAATTTTTGGCTGTTCTCATTTCTACTACTTCACATTACTTCTGTCTTTCTTCACTTCCCTGTCAGTTCATATTCTGTACTTATTACATTGTTCATTCCCCTCAGCAGATCCTGTAATTCTTCTTCAATTTGACTCAGCATAGCAATGTCATCTTATCGTCTATATCCTTTCACCTTAATTTTTATTCCATTCTTTAACTTCCTTTTTTCCGACATTGTGTCTTCGATGTATAAACTGAACAGTGGGGTCGAAAGACTACATCCACGTCTGACATCCATTTTAATCTGAGCACTTCGTTATTGGTTTTCCACTCTGATTGTCCCCTCCTGATTCTCGTACATATTGTATATTACTCGTATTTCTGTATAGCTTACCCGTGTTTTGCTCACAATTTTGAATATCTTGCCAAATCAGAAAATCACTTATTTTGCAGATCATGAGATTATCCGTTGTATAATAGCATTCTGTGAGAGGCTAGGAGTGACCTTAAATACTGGCTGACTGTAACCGGTGAAGTAACGTTGATTCGGAGGGGTGAACCGAGCCATTCAATGTTATTAGATATATAATGTTTAACTGCGGGAGACAATTATTTTAATTTTGAATTTTTTGCCATAGCGGTCATTTCCAGTATATTAACTGTGTTCTCGGTCCCACTACCGACCTGTGGTGCAGGGTACTTGATGACCATGTTGTACCTTAGAACATTTTGTCACAGTAGGGGAAACCTCATTATTCCGCAGTAAATTTTGTAATAAAAAAAGACTGCAGTACACTTAAAGTGAATGCTACCATTCCAAAATGGAATAAGAATGTGTATTAAAGTTCTATTACAGACCGGTCAGAGGCGAAAGGTTGAGATGCGCCCCAAGCTAAAACAGTCTCCCCTACTGTTTTGTTCATGTGTTTGTGGATTATGTGCATTATGTTTACAGAAAACGTAATTTTAGTGTTAACGACAAGCAGAGCTGCAATCATGCTATAGAGAACAAAAATTTTAATCATTTTGTGTGAGAAATTATAAATAAAATACACTGCGCAGCAAAGTTAAAAAGTCAATTTTTCGGAAACCCATAACTGTCACCGTTTGAGACGTGCAAGTTTGAAATTTAGTTCAGAGGTGTCTATAACCTTCCTCTGTAATGATACGAAAGAGTCACTTGAGTTCAGCGAGTCTTCAAACAACTCAGATTTTTGTATGAGCTGTAAGATGAGTTAATGATGTCACATTGACACCAAATTTTTTCGCAGTTCACCCCCACGTCACTACGGACGTGTCACACGATGGGAAGCTGTAGTATTTGGCTGAACGCCCTGTAAGTTCCATCTCGGAAAACCGATCCATTACAGCACTCAAGTTGGAGCCGCGAAACCACCCGGCAATTGATGTGCTCCCTGTTATCACCTCATTTCCCCCCACCCCCCAAATGTATTGAAAGCTTGTCTCTGCAATGCCAGAGCCCTGGTTGGGAAACCGTTGGGGAGGTGGGCTGTGACAGTTCAATGCACGGCATAGTGCTGGATTTAATGGGAGGATACCGCGGATCATTTTCAACCCTGAGGATATGCATTTCCAGGACAGCAAGGCACGCTTTCAGAAACCCTACAGGGTCTCGGTACCCTCCTGCTGGTTTCTCGATCCTAGTGAACGAGATTCTCTACTCAAAGGGGTCCACATTCACCAAGTATCCTAGTTGCAATATGGTGTTACTGATCCTTCAGGAAAAGGAGTGAAAAGGGAACTGCCGTTAGCCACAGGATTACTGCTACTGTTATCACTATAAGTAGAACTAGATGACGACGATACTCCTGCTACTGCTGCTGGCTGTGTGGAGGAGAAGGAAGGAATACGTACTTTGCGGTTTGGGCACGAATGTGAGGCAGGAGGATACTGTGGGTGGCCGCAGTGTGAGCAACCTGGCTGCGGCTGCAGCTGATCGTGAGTCAGTTTCCAGAGGGAGGGTGGCTAATGGATGCCAGAGCGAAGCTGTTGTGAAGGTGGGGCAGGGGTGGGGGCGCAGGCTGTGGCGGTTGCGGCTGCGGTGGCTTGCATGGCGGCGACTTCTCAAGCAGTGATGAGGTCCGTCTTACATGGTGGAGAGTGCCACACTGCACCTCGCCCAAATGGTTGTTCCTTCATCGCTCCCGGTACCCTTGCCACTGCATAGTGCATGGACGGTGGTGCTGTAGAGAAAGAATAACGATAAATAAGTACATCATTCGATACATAGCCTGCTGCTGCAAGGAAAGAAAGAACACTGATTATTAGTAAGCAGAATGAGTACCTATTTAAATTACGTATATCGCTCTCCATCTCCTTGGGCCAATGAGCAATTGAGGCATCTCCTGAACCATATCACTGCGACTTAATTGATCGCAGTCTCCAAAATCATCTGTAACAACGAGATATTGATTTAATATTAAAAAAGCTGTATATTGAGCAAGCAATAAATGAAGCAAAAGAAAAATTCGGAGTAGGTATTAAAATCCATGGAGAAGAAATAAAAACTTTGAGGTTCGCCGATGACATTGTAATTCTGTCAGAGACAGCAAAGGACTTGGAAGAGCAGTTGAACGGAATGGGCATTGTCTTGAATGGAGGATATAAGGTGAACACCAACAAAAGCAAAACGAGGATAATGGAATGTAGTCGAATTAAGTCGGGTGATGCTGAGGGAATTAGATTAGGAAGTGAGACACTTAAAGTAGTAAAGGAGTTTTGCTATTTGGGGAGCAAAATAACTGATGATGGTCGTAGTAGAGAAGATATAAAATGTAGACTGGCAACGGCAAGGAATGCGTTTCTGAAGAAGAGAAATTTGTTAACATCGAGTATAGATTTAAGTGTCAGAAAGTCTTTTCTGAAAGTATTTGTATGGAGTTTAGCCATGTATGGAAGTGAAACATGGACGATAAATAGTTTGGACAGGAAGAGAATAGAAGCTTTCGAAATGTGGTGCTACAGAAGAACGCTGAAGATTAAATTGCTAGACCACATAACTAATGCGGAGGTATTTAAGAGAACTGGAGAGGAGTTTGTGGCACAACTTGACGAGAAGAAGGGACTGGTTAGTAGGACATGTTCTGAGGCATCAACGGCTCACAAATTTAGCGTTGGAGGGCAGCGTGGAGGGTAAAACTCGTAGAGGGAGACCAAGAGATGAATACACTATGCAGATTCAGAACGATGTAGGTTGCGGTAGGTACTGGGAGATGAAGAAACTTGCACAGGATAGGGTAGCACGGAGAGCTGCATCAAACCAGTCTCAGGACTGAAGACCACAACAACAACAACATTAAAAAGCCATACACACACGAAACTAATGAAGAAATTATTTGAATGAATATGTACGTACACTACAAGTGTGATGCAGATGACATGACAGCCTCTTCCCTCCCTACCCCTGCTCCTCGAACTCATCTACAACAGCAACAAAGATTATTCAACATATTCTATATGTAAAATGAAATTTCAAATGACATCCGCATATTACTTTTACATATAGTAATATGAGGAAGAAAATGTACACTATTTACAATGCTGCTGTTTGTTAACTTTCAACAGCCAGGTCGTTAACTGTCCACTGGACATATACTGAAAGAATAAGACGGCATGTATTCAGTTCTACGAAATTCTTAGTTAAAAAGTTACAGTTATCGATCTGGATTTCGAAATCATGCATATCAGCAAAGACTCACTGACCACGAAATAACAACAGCATGTTACATATACGAAGAAGAATATGTATACAACTTACGATGCTGTTGCTGCGGCAGCTGCCGCTGTAAACTCTCTGCCTCCAACTCATCCTTGGTTTGGTAGGTATATGCTGAAAAAGAAAGAACGCGTAAGTCTGAACACATGCTATGACACTTTTACTTTAACCTCAAAATCTGAATGCACAGTGATTTGATACAAGGTAACTATTTTACGAAAATATACACGACGAAATCTTACCCCAAGTTATGAAATTAAATATGTGATTAGATGGTAATGCCCATTCCTGAGACAGTCTTCAGCATTTTCCGCCACTGGCACTGCCACAGTTATTGCTTGGAAAAACGCTTCATCTTGCATGGGAACTAATGATTATCTCACAAACGACAAGACAATCGAGCTGACCCTGCCTCAGACGATAACAGAATGAGGAAGGGGGTGGAGGGGATGGGGTTTATACACCTTCACTGATTCAGCAATAGCCAATGGTAATGCAGTATTATGAGGAGGGATGAAAACCTCTGTCTGCATGTGTGGACACTTTGGTTCACACAAAAACTGAAAGTACCTGCTTAGAGAGTGGAGGTGGTTTCCGAGTTATCAAATATCAAAAGGGCAATGACTTCTTATTTGAGGCTGCTGGACTATCTGCAGCACTGTAACCAGAGCAGGACACCGTGTGTGATGTTTGTAGGATCGGAAAGATAGTGCTTCCTCGCTCATCTTACCCGTCGACACAACTGCACAAAGGGATGCCGTCACCTGATGCTTTGTTTGGGGATCAGCGTGAGTTTCTTCTGCACGCCGTACAAGCTGGCCCCGTGTGCTGGCCTCTCTCCCGACATTAGCACGTGGGAATACACGAAGTGGCTGGCATGTCTGCCTTGCGGTCTGTCCGAAGACGCAAACGGAGCATTATTACGTGGGTTATGTTGACATCGATATCGCGACAATACGGTTTGCACAATTTGAAAAAAAAAGCGATCTACTTACATATTTAATTATTTCTTGTCCATGTGTCTTAAATGGCTCTGAGCACTATGGGACTCAACTGCTGAGGTCATTAGTCCCCTAGAACTTAGAACTAGTTAAACCTAACTAACCTAAGGACATCACAAACATCCATGCCCGAGGCAGGATTCGAACCTGCGACCGTAGCGGTCTTGCGGTTCCAGACTGCAGCGCCTTTAACCGCACGGCCACTTCGGCCGGCCATGTGTCTTACAAAACCTGCATCTTCCAAAATTAAATGTGAATGATGGGCCTTTCCCTCCAACCCCTACAAACTGAATTTTATAAATACACAGTATGTCCTTTGCTATGTAATTGACATTTATTTGAATTGCATGTTGTGAGATCCTTCCACTCTGACAGAGACTGAGTTTTTTCCCTCCACTTTCCAGGGGGGAAGGAGGTTTGGGGGATTTCCCAGATAGGGATAAGATAAGTAATTTATTTGTTTAATTAATTAGTCGATTAATTTGATATCAAGAGTTTGCTTGTATCTGCGAGAGGAGAGGGGGAGGATTGGTGGAGGTGGAAGGGGAGGGGTAGGGCTGAGTGGGTGTCTCAGGACAGATTATCCACAGGTGGTCATAAATCAACCTTCAGGGTTACTGGTTAGTAAACAATAGGTTAAGGTCATAAATCAGTTAGCTATCACAGTTAAATTTGCATTTCAGTTTGGTTTAAAGGGGCACTACAGTCGGCTTTGCCCTACTACTATTCTTGACTTTTTCTCACTGATAAAACCATTGCACGTTTCGACATTGTGGGGCTGAACGTTATCACACTCCTTTGGAGGGCACGACGACCGCCAGTTTAGTTCTCGTATACAGACTGGAACCACTAGGCACCACTCAAAAGCATTCAACGGATATTGAACGTGTTCAGAAGCAGCAAACGGCACTTATGGTTTTTCAGCCCCCTGTTTTCCACCCACCAGTGGCCTGATCACGAGCGAGTGCAATATTAACATGTACATGAATAAAACGGCACGGGGTCCCACTAACACCACGGTTCGCCAACACACTCGGTGCCACCCACACAACTTTTGTTTAAAGCATCGCAGACTGCGTGGACGATTTCGCAGGGCGTCAAACTTTTGCATCATTACAGAGGAAGGTGGTAGGCACCTTTGACCTAAATTTCATATTTATGCGGGTCAACGTGAGGCAATTACGCAGTTTCGAGGAAGTGATCCTTTAATTGACACTGAAATACCAGGAAACTAAATTATGAAACCTTACGCATTTTAGTACATTTCATGGTAACTCATCAACTGAAAGGTCCCGGAGAGCCGCCAAAATGTGGACGTATTTGCTGTGATAGGTATAACTTGATGTTACAGCTGACTACCTAACCATATAAAGTAGGTAATTGTTAAATTACAAGTACAAGATATTCACAATATAAAAATGTTCATGAGAGAAAGCCTTCTGAAGGTGGACAGCAAAAATTACGTAACTACTGGTGCAGGTAAGCTGGATGTGCAGTAGAAGTAGGATAGATGACACCCACCCTTGATACGATATGTGAGCAGAAAACCAGTACCTGTCAGCTACAAGCGTACACAAGACAAACGTGATATTCATCCACTTTCCGAAGCCTGAACGGATGTCGTCCGGCCGCCGCGTCGTCCTCTGGCTCGCGACGTCTAGAGGATTCGGTATGGAGGGGCATGCGGTCCCCACACCACTCTCCTGACCGTGTTGCAGTCTTCTCTGACCGTGGAGCCGCTACTTGTCGTTCAAGTTCTCAATTGTCATCACGACGCTGAGCGCAGTCCGTAGTGTACTAAACAGCTAGTATGAATGATACAGGAAGGTTATAGCGTCATCTGTGCTCTTACCATCACAGAGATAGTGGAATTGAGATTTGTAACCTTGATGATAGCACTGCAAGTGGGACAAAGTAATAACTTCAGAAATTTTGTGTACAAATCGAATGTTACGGTAGAGGTTGTAACAAACGTAGCCTCCTTGGAGCTTTCACATGTTAACCGAAATGTTCGATTCCGTATAAATTTTGGCAAGACTTGCGTTAATTTTCTTACTTAAATTATCTATTTCTTAGATGTTTCTGAACGTATCTAATCGCCAAAGTACTACCTTTCTGTCGTATATCGTTATTATTAATAGTGATCTGTTTCTTACTATCGATTTTATAGCATGAAAATTACTAAGCACATCTGTCAAATGATCTAAAATAACTACAGTAAAGGTAATATTGTTTAGCTTTAGTTTTCATCGAAGCAAAATTTATGTCTTAATTTATAATTTTTCTAATTTTACTATCGATAACAAAATCGATTATATAAGATTACACTAAGCTACTGTATTTCATACAGTCAAAACAGGCAACTTTTGTTCTTAACTATTAGGCCAATAAATCTGCAATTTTCAGGAAAAAGTATGTAAACTAAATCTGAAAAACAATTTCAGTTAAGATAGTCATGTTAATACTAATTTGGACTATATCCTGCTGTAGAGGGGTATACACTTAGTATGTAATATATGTTTGGCGCCAAGTGCGTCAGAGTTGCTTGACAGCGTTAGAATTGGGTCAGATAAAGAAAATGTGTGTCTGGCGTCTATGGAGTTTTTTACATGTTGTTCTCTGGTCTATTGTATTCTTTGTATGGTTCAAGAAAGCTCCTAACTGTGTATCTGAAAAGTGTCCAATATATGATGGTTAACTGCGTTGCAATAACATGCAAATAAAAGAAGAAAACGGTTAAAAGCAACGTAAGGTTCCAGAGACTTGTCATTTAAGGAACCCTAACCACAATCTTTTCAGCAGGTTGTACAGGAACAAAGGAAGCAACCCTGACACTGAGACAAACTTAGCACCGTAAGTAGGGGCCTACTATTTATCTGCAGTTGTAATGCATTTGATCTTACTATATATTGCAACGTTGTTTAAACTGTGGGATAATTACGAACACCCAGGACGCTCTAATGTTGGTTTCCACATTCTTGACACTGTTTTTGCATGTACAGGCACCTTTTATGGCTATGTTACAATGACTTGAAAATGGATCCCGGCTCGAAAGTAGTTATCGAGTGAACAAATGAAGTGAAATTTGCAAGTCTGGACTGGTCTTTTCGTTGTATGAGATAATTACTATAACGTAATAATTGTGCTTCGTAATGTATGGCCTGTGACAGTATCCATCGTGAATCTCTCCTTTCTATGATTACATATTTGGTTTACATCGCAAACTTGTCAACCTCATTGCGTTCGCTCTTCGAAATACTAAATCTAGAGTAAGGTACAGAAACGAATTTTCTTAACCTTTTTGAGATTCTAACTTGTCTTCGGAAAGATAATGGATTGTGTCCACTGCAACTTAACGGTGTGCTGAAAAAAATTCATGCGCGAAATGCATTTCCAGAGCAGTTGAAACAGGCAAGAATTGTACCTCTGCTTATGAAAGGTAATGCAGAAGACATAGAAAATTACCAGCTCTTTTCCCTGCTGTCACCATACTCAAAAATAATAGAAGCAAGTATGACAGACAGATTAATGAATTACACGAATAAATACAATCTTTTAAGCGAATCACAGTCTGGTTTCCGAAGTGGCAAAAATACGCAGTCAGCCACAGTAGATTTTAAAAAAGTTTTACTTGATGCTTTTGACAAAAATAAGTGTGTCGCAGGCATATTTTTGTGTCTTTCTAAGGCCTTTGATATAGTCTACCACAAGATTTTATTAAGTAAATTAGAATCATTAGGAAAAAGAACGATAGCTAATGACTGGTTTCGATCATACCTAGCAGATAGGGTAAAAAGAGTAGAGATAACACATACTTGAAACAGATCTAAACATTTAGTAGAACACTTATCTTAACCAAAATACATTAATATAAGTGTTCAGCAAGGTACCATATTAGGACCAATACCATTCCTGAAATGCATCAATGACTTTCCCAGTAGTGTTACTCATGGTGAAAAAATTCTCTTCGCTGATGACAGCAATATTATAGTCACTGAGAAAACAAGAGAACTCCTTGCAGAGAAAGCAAATGGAACTCTGAAGGAAGCTTACGATTGGTCAATAAGCAATAAAATGACATTCAACATAAAGAAAACTAATGCCACGAATTTCAGTTTGAAGAGGGAAAGTGACAATGTTAAATTAAATGTAGATGGCACCTCTGTGGACTGTATAACAAATGCCAAATTTATTGGAATGAATATTGATTCTCAGTTGAAGTGGTGTGAACACACAAAGGTACCTGCAAACAGAATGTCGTCAGCATGTTATGGCTTTAGAATTCTCATCAGTGTGTGACATGCAGTGTCTTTTAGTTACATGCTATTCATATGAACATTAAATTCTTAGCTGTGGCACTCTGTTTTGGGGAAGAAATGTACAAAAAATGTACACAATTTTCAAATCCCAGAAAGGAGCCATAAGAATAATGACCGAAAACAGTAGTCGAACTCATTGTAAAGATATGTTCAAAAACTGTGTGAAAACCTTTACCAGTCAGTTGTTCACATCAAAAATAACATTGGTAATTACTGCACAAACAGCTGTCTCCATGACCATGGAACAAGAGCTAGACTCAAATTACATTTACCAAAAAAAAAAGAACATAAAACTCAAAACAGCGTTCTCTACCAAGGAAGAAAACTCTACAGTAAATTATCAAAAGAGATTACAGAAATTGCAAAAATACAGTTATTTAAAAAGTACCTGTTATGCAATGCATTTTATAGATTGAAGGATTACTTAGACAAAACAGAGTAGGGATTTGGTTAAAAAAGTTATACAAGTCAATAATAATAATGATCATAAAACATCCAACATTCCACAAAACACCCATGTTTTCTTTCCTTATTTTGTCCTTTTCTAAAGAAAATGCTATGCATAGCACAATACTAACACCTCTTCCTCTTTCTCAGCTTGACATTTCACTCATTATAGAGGAATGCTGACTCAGTTTTCCAGGATAGGATATGGAAAGTTTCGGCGGAGAAAAAGGCTCAGAGATCACCAGTGAGTGTGTGTGTGTGTGTGTGTGTGTGTGTGTGTGTGTGTGTGTGTCAAGTGAGTGAAGTGTTATGAAAAAACATCTGTACAGTGTGTGCAGTGACTGGCAGTGAGATAAGTGTGAACAGTGTGGCATTACATTATATAATAAGTTATTGGTAAAAAAAAGTATACCAGGAGTAAATCTAATAATCGTCTCTCACTAGAAGTCTGTAAGTGTATGTGTATGCGAATTAGATTTTTTAAATTTGGTATAAACTTCTAAGCACTTTGACATGTCCTATATCCTTGTAAAATGGTATATACAGATGAATAAATCATCTACTACTACTACTACTGAGAAGAAGATTTTTGCAACATCTGTTAACACTGGAAGAAAGATTCGACTTAACTGTGTAACAGTTGTAGATGATATGACGTTGTTTCAAACAGTATTGATGAAGAGAAGTTTGAGACAGAAGAACTAGAGCGATTAGTGGCAAAGTTTAGGGTGCAAATTTCTTTTGAGAAAACAGAAAAGATTAAGGTGGCAAAAAGTTCAATTATCTTGATGAGATTATTACTTGGAATGCCGATGAAAGAGCGTCAATAGATAGTAGAAATTTCAGACTATAATGAGCTCAGAGAACTATGTGGTTAACTTACAAAAATAAGGATCTCTTTCAATAAATGCTAACCTTCAACATTATTCCTCCGTCGTTGAAACGGAGGCAACATATGTGAGTTGACACCTATTTAAACTAAACCTCAAGCAACAACAGTTAAACCGCAGAAAGTTGAGAGAAGAATACTCCGAACGGTTATCAATAAAAAAAACACCAAGTTAATGTCGGTGGAGACTCTTCCCAACTAGGTGGTTTATCAAGAAAGTGAATCCATTGTTGATACGATGTGAAAAATAAGTGTAGCATTTTTTCGTCACATTTCTCGCTTACAGAATACTGGACCTCTGAAACAACTTTTAAGCTACTTCCGGAAAAGTAAGACAAAAAACAACTGGATTAACGAAGTGAAAATGGGTCTAAATGAACTGCGTGTCACCAAACATCAGCTTGAACACAGGAAAGACAAGCTGCTGCTGCAGAGCAGATACATACGACTGATAGTTAAAAAGCCACAACGGCAGAAGTACGTCATATCTGCAGGAGAACGAGCCGCCAGGTCACTTCGAATAAAGAAGTTTTGGAAAAGGAAGAAATTGTTGATTGGTAAGATCTAAACCTACATATTGTGTACTCTGTTGTATACTGTCTGATTTCAATGCTCCAATGTGGGGGTAAATTATGTAAATAAATAAATAAATAGTATGGACAGTAAGCACGGGACTGCATTACAAGGTGCTATTCAGGTCAGAAACTGATTAACATTGTCGCGGGCAGGTAGCGAACGACAAAGCGTAAGCCACGCAGTTCGGAGACAATAAATTACGAAGAGTTTTTCTCTAACGCACTACTGTCAGTACTGCGCCCGCCGGGTGGTTGGACGACTGGCGCAAGTGATTCATTAGCCTGACGGCCAAGACGTAAATCAATCTACGTGCCCTCTTTGTAGGAACGTATTGCATGACACGGTCATTTCTCTCTTCCCTTCTCTTGTCCTGGCCAGTAGGCAGCAATGATGTGGACGTGTGATTGCGGCCTGCAGTTATTCTAACAACTTTTCTGCCGGGTGCTAATCAAAAGTAATGGAACCTGGATGTTAAATTTCCAGTGAACATTCGAGCGCTCTTTTCAGTTAATGGAAATTTCAATACAAATGTGAGCTGTACATGGCACTAAATAAAATTACTGATTCAATCGAAACTCCATCTGTCGTCGGATGTGTAACAGTATCCACAGCGAGTCTTTTCTCCTGTACACACTGCGGAATAAAATGATTTGTAGCACCCACACGCCTGCGAACGGGTGTGGGCTTAGATTCAAAGTAAGCCGGGACTTAAAGAGTACCTGGTATGAAAAATAAATTACTCTGAAATGCAAAATAATGACTAAAGTAAAGAAACTCTGTTCGAAAGTGCTGTTCTTTTCACATCTGTGAAATCAAATTTCCTGTGGGTGAATGACATAAGTTGGTACTAGAGACAGTTGCACAATTTTCATCTATTTCTTTGTGTTTAGTAATGGAATACTTCGCAAAGGAATAGCGTGTTGTCGTTTTGAGAACATATTATAAATGTGCTGAAAATTGTTCAGAAACTGTTTGCAATCTCTGTAGAATGTTTAGTCAATGTAATAAACCGAATAACTTGAGTGTGGTGAGAATGATAGCTCTGCGGAAAAAAATCGGCGTGTGACTGATAATCAGTGGCCAAGCGTGACATTTTTTGTAGTGTAGGCTGAGAATTACGAATTTCGAAAAAGAAAAAAAATCTTAAAACAAAAACTTGTAGAAAGAATAAAGCAGTAACTTAATTACATATTTGTAGCAGGTCATCCGAAGACCAGTATCAGTTGCAAAGCGATTTAGCAAAGATTGCTGTATGGTGTGGCAGGTGGCAGTTGACGCTAAATAACGAAAAGTGTGAGGTGATCCACATGAGTTCCAAAAGAAATCCGTTGGAATTCGATTACTCGATAAATAGTACAGTTCTCAAGGCTGTCAACTCAACTAAGTACCTGGGTGTTAAAATTACGAACAACTTCAGCTGGAAAGACCACAAAGATAATATTGTGGGGAAGCGAGCCAAAGGTTGCGTTTCATTGGCAGGACACTTAGAAGATGCAACAAGTCCACTAAAGAGATAGCTTACACTACACTCGTTCGTCCTCTGTTAGAATATTGCTGCGCAGTGTGGAATCCTTACCAAGTGGGATTGACGGAGGACATCGAAAGGGTGCAAAAAAGGACAGCTCGTTTTTTGTTATCACATAGTAGGGGAGAGAGTGTGGCAGATATGATACGCGAATTGGGATGGAAGTCATTACAGCAAAGACGTTTGTCGTCGCGGCGAGATCTATTTACGAAATTTCAGTCACCAACTTTCTCTTTCGAATGCGAAAATATTTTGTTGAGCCCAACCTACATAGCTAGGAATGATCATCAAAATAAAATAAGAGAAATCAGAGCTCGAACAGGAAGGTTTAGGTGTTCGTTTTCCCCGCGCGCTGTTCGGGAGTGGAATGGTAGAGAGATAGTATGATTGTGGTTCGACGAAACCTCTGGCAAGCACTTAAATGTGAATTGCAGAGTAGTCATGTAGATGTAGATGTAGGATTGGAACAACTACAGAAACTGTTATAAATAAATGCATAAAAATATTAAACAGCTACATATTAACGAAAATATAACACACCATTACATCTTCTCATAAATTAGTTCCATTCCTCTGCCCTTTTACTGGACATAAACATCGATAGCACGAAATATGAACCCCTGGCATTTAGTTGAAGATTTCACAGTTGCCTTCCATATAGCGAAAATCGCCAGGCGTGAGAGTCTGTCATTTGTCATCGTGTTGGAGCAGTTACTCTTCTTTCGCAAGACGCGTTGGTTGCTGGAACTGCAAGAACGAACGACAGTAATTTAATAAATTAAGAAACCACGTTTCTTTAATCAGTTGTTAATAATATATTTAAAGAGATCCTGAGGCTGTAGACTTTTATCCTCATTGCTATAAATGAACTAAGTTTTCCTTTCAGATTTTCACTGTCAAAGAAAGAACATATTTTAAATAGATTTTCAAAACTTATCGGGAAACTGTTTGGCCTACTGTAACTTTTTCTCATTTACAAGTTCCGTAAATTCTGTTTCACGAAAGTCCTGGCATCTAGTTCCCATGTTTACTACTACTGTATCAATTATTTCGATTCCTAGTCCTTTTCAATTTCTGAATACTTGCTTCTGTTTCATTAAAATTAATTTCAGATACTCCTGATGAATTTATGAGTCTCTTACGTTCCACTATGCATTTCAGAATGACTTCCGCACATTTCAGTCTTTCAGCGGCCTTGGTGCAGTTTTCAACTTCGAGCTTACAGTGTCTTATGTCCACGGTTTTACTCTGCAAATTGTTAAACAAGATACTTGTATGAAACTTCTTAGTAGATTAAAACTGTGTGCCGGACCGGGACTCGAACTCGGGACCTTTGCCTTTCGCGGGCAAGTGCTCTACCAACTAAAATACCCAAGGACGACTCACGCCCCGTCGTCCAAGCTTTAATTCCGCCAGTACCTCGTCTCCTACTCACCAAATTTCACAGAAGCTCTCCTGCGAACCTTGCAGAACTAGCACTCATGGAAGAAAGGATATTGCGGAGACATGGCTTAGCCACAACCTGGGGGATGTTTCTAGAATGAAATCTTCACTCTACAGCGGAGTGTGTGCACGCTCCTCTGTAGAGTGAAAATTTCATTCTACAAGGTACTTGTATGATGAAAAATCGAACTGTTAAACTGCAGCAAAAAAGAAAAGTTTGATTATCCAGTACTACTTAGACCAGTGGCTTGATGTAAAGAATTATCATCCCAGCCTTCATTATTTATCATATCATTAAGTGTTGCTCTCAGGTCTGCATAGTGAAGAATCAGCGCGTGAATGAAATATCCACCTTGTTTCACAAGGACTTGGTAGTTTAAATCAGCTTTACCTCAGAAGTCCCCTTCTTTTACTGGAACGATTAACGAATGGTGAAATCCTGATAGATTTCCCTTAAAAATTTTTACTTGCTTAATTCCTTTTTCAATCGTAGAGGACAACGAGGTTCAACTGATGTGAGTAGCAGTGGATAAAGAACATGAGGATATGCTTGTTTCACAATAGAATGGGCACCATAATTTTTCCCTGTCATTACACTGCCGCCGTCGTATGTTTTCAATGCTGATTTGTTTTTATCAATATTCAAACTGCTTAGCACTTGCAACAAAACATCTGCTACACCTTGTGCACTAAGCTATTTGGATACGTCATAAGATCCTACGAATCTCTCCCGCATTTCTCCTGATTCGTTATTTTCAAAACTAAAAATTACACCCATTTGACTTCCAGTGAGACAAGCGTCCTTTCGTCGGCTTCTACTGATGAAAAAGGACTATTTTTTAATTTCACTTTAAATTTGTTCTTTAACAACATCTGCCTTACCGGCTATTAATTCTTTGTGTGTGCCTCAGGAAGCGCCTTTAAATACTCCATCGGATGCTAAATAATCTTTCATATATGGTTCTTCTTCTGACAAGAAATCTAAAATTTCTAAAAAATTTCTTTTACTTAGTGACACCTCAGATTCGTCATGCCCTCGAAGAGCTAACTCTTGCCATGCTGAAAAGCTGATAGTTGAAATAAGTCTATTCATAACACTTAACTTCCTACCAGACTTCTCGTTGTGTTTCAAGGTCTTCTGAAATAGCATGGTGAATTCTTACTGTCCTTAGCTGATTATGTTTAACAGCTGCTGTGATGTGTGAAATGGAACATTCAAGCCTTTTATCTTTCGAAAGGAAATTTTGTCTTCGCCTACTCCCTGTTCATGCCATTCAAAACCTTCATCACCCATTCGAAATAGTACACAGTAATAACACAAAGTGTGTTCCTTACTACGCTGCCTGATAAACGCGGTTTTGAATTCTGCCATTCTATCGGCAAAGGCCTTACAAATTATCCGCAACTTATTTTAGTCGAGAGACCTGGTGCCAGGATTCTATCTTTCACCAGAAGTTTATTTTAAAAGAAAGACGAGAGAAGATGCAGAGTTTTATATTAAAAAATTCAGTGTCCATGGCAGTTGAGGTAGTCAGCAATACCATGCGTTACAAGATAATAATTTCAATATTGGACTACTCAGAGTTTTCCTCTCCACATTATAATGACAAAGTGATGATGACATCTCACACGTGACAGGGCACATAGAAAGGTCACTAATCAGTTAATAACTGCCACTACTTACTGCATTTTAATTACAGATTTCAAGTTCCAGATTACACCATAAACATATCTAGTATTGTTGACATGAAAATCTACAGATGTTGTTGTTGTGATCTTCAGTCCAGAGACCGGTTTGATGCAGCTCTCCATGCTACTCTATCCTGTGCAAGCTTCTTCATCTCCCAGTACTTACTGCAACCTACATCCTTCTCAATCGGCTTAGTGTATTCATCTCTTGGTCTCCCTCTACGGTTTTTAACCTCCACGCCGCCCTCCAATGCTAAATTTGTGATCCCTTGATGCCTCAGAACATGTCCTACCAACCGGTCCCTTCTTCTTGTCAAGTTGTGCCACAAACTCCTCTTCTCCCCAATTCTATTCAATACCTCCTCATTAGTTATGTGATCTATCCATCTAATCTTCAACATTCTTCTGTAGCACCATTTTTCGAAAGCTTCTATTCTCTTCTTGTCCTAACTATTTATCGTCCATGTTTCACTTCCGTACATGGCTACACTCCATACAAACACTTTCAGAAACGACTTCCTGACACTGAAATCTATACTCGATGTTAACAAATTTCTCTTTCTTCAGAAACGCTTTCCTTGTCATTGCCAGTCTACATTTTATATCTTCTCTACTTCGACCATCATCAGTTATTTTGCTTCCCAAATAGGAAAACTCCTTTACTACTTTAAGTGTCTCATTTCCTAATCTAATTCCTCAGCATCACCTGACTTAATTCGACTACATTCCATTATCCTCGTTTTGTTTTTGTTGAAGCTCATCGTATATCCTCCTTTCAAGACACTGTCCATTCGGTTCAAATGCTCTTCCAAATCCTTTGCTGTCACTGACAGAATGACAATGGCATCAGGGAACCTCAAAGTTTTTATTTTTCTCCATGGATTTTAATACCTACTCTGAATATTTCTTTCCTTTACTGCTTGCTCAATATACAGATTTAATGGCATCGGAGAGATGCTACAACCCTGTCTCACTCCCTTCCCAACCACTGCCTCCCTTTCATGTCCCTCGACTCTCATAACTGCCATCTGGTTTCTGTACAAATTGTAAATAGCCTTTCGCTCCCTGTATTTTACCCCTGCCACCTTTAGAATTTGAAATAGAGTATTCCAATCAACATTGTCAAAAGCTTTCTGTAAGTCTACAAATGCTAGAAACGTAGGTATTCCTTTCTTTAATCTTTCTTCTAAGATAAGTCGTAAGGCCAGTCAACCTACAGATACGCTGCAGAATTACTAACGTTTGAAAAAGTAATGCTAGTAATTTTTAATCTGAGGAACAATATAAATGCATAGGCTACTTCCTATCATCTTGTAACAACACCCAATGATGGATTCACATTTATTTTCTACGATTTTTTACTGCTCCTTCTGTTTTAAATAAACACTTAATTTTAATGCTTAATCGTTTCTCATTCTGCCTGGCTTCCTGTTAGCGTGCTAGACAATACGAAGTATCTCTACCTGTGAGGGAAATTGTCATTCCATTTAGGAGCGTAACAGCCTGCTGGAGCAGGCAGAAGCAAATCAAACATCAGCTTTTAAAAGCCATTTCCACTCTGTGGAAACTCCAGTCCACAATGTGAAACAAACGGGCTTACTGTGCATGCTCGTAAGAAGTACGAAATTTTGAGCTGCTACTGGTTGCAAAGCTAGAGGGGCGATGCGTTATACTGTCGGTTGCATATACGACTTTCAAACATTTACGAGGATACTGATCAAATCGGATTAAAATAAGTTTGTACGAATTATTTTGGAACTGTTTGAGTATCCTCAGCCTCAGAGACTTAATGGACGAGTCGCTACCGCTCATTATGGTGTCGTACGTTATGTGAAATCTATTCGCTGACGCTTACAACGACTGAATATTCCCAGAATAGCATGCAACGATCTGTGAAAGGAGATCGGCACCTTTGGACGTATAATATCCAACTGATACAAGAAATGAAGCGAAATGATAACGGATAGGGCCGGAATTTGCCCACTGCGTGCTTGCAAGACCAAGAGCGTACAAAAATTTCATCAAGAAGATATTCCTGATCAGACGCATTCTCTGTTTAACGGATTCGTAGACAACAGGAAACCCTCGAGTAATTATGGAAAAGCCGTTACATCCACAAAGAGCGACTGGTGCGGTGTGTCTTTTACGCTGAGGGCGTAATTCAGCCGTATGTCTTTGAAGATGGCACCGGAGACGCAATAACAGTGGAAAGCGAACGCTACCGCAATATGTTAAGAGGGGTGTGGCGACCGGAACAGGTTTCTGTGAATCCTCGAGACGTCTGGTCTCAGAAAACTGTCTGGGTTGATTGCAGAAAACGTAAGGGGGGGCACTGTCACAAGTGGTAAAACACCAGTGGTCACAGGTGTCAGAGGAATGCCTTTTTTAGGATAGGTAAGGGGGAAAGAAAAGTTTTAAGAGAGATTAGCAGACACACTCAGTTTGAGAAAACAGATGAACAGGAGTCAGATTTTAGCATACAGATTCCATTTAAACAATGTTTAACAGAAAGTAATCAGAAACTGCCAGTTCATCTTCGCCAAACCAGTATAATCCCATTAGTATGCAGTATCAGTTACCTTTATTACACCAGAACATTCCGGGACTCAGAAATAAAATTGATGAACTACTCATTTGTATTGATGAAATGAATTCATCTAACCAAATTGACATAATCTGCCTCTCTGAACATCAAGTGACAACTGGAATAGATATGTTAGACATTTCAGGATTTAAGCTAGCTTCCTACTTCTGCAGAGTAGATATGGATGGAGGAGGAGTTGCCACATTTATTAAAAACTGCCATAAATTCAAGAACATTGACATTAATAAATTCTGTTGAGACCAGCATCTAGAAGCATGTGCAACAGAGGTAGAGTTCCATAACAGATCCTATATAGTAGTAACTATTTACTGAGCACCTGCAGGAAATTATAATCTATTGATAAATCATCTAGAAGCTCTTTTTGGTTATTTAACAGGAAGAAACAAAGAAATTTTAATTGCTGGTGACTTTAATACAGATTTTCTAATGCAATCTTCCAGTAAACATTTACTGCAGTTAGTAATGTTGTCTTTCAATCTAACTCACACTGTAAACTTTCCAACTAGGACCACTAAATCCTTAAGGACAGCCATTGATAACATTTTTATAGACAAATCAAAGGAACAAAATCATATCATAAAACCTGTAATAAATGGACTATCAGCCATGACAAGCAGCTCTTTGTTTTAGATGTAAATTCTGAGCAGATTATTAAGACTGCTAAGTCGGAGTACAGGAGAGTAGTCAGTCAGCCAAAAATTGAGTGTTTTAGAAAACTGCTCAAAGATATGAACTGGAAAGATGTTTATAGTGCCCATGACATGAATGAAAAATATAATACATTCATGAACAATGTCAGTACCATGTTTGAAAACTGTTTTCCTCTAAAAGTTACTCAAATTACACAGAAGTCTGTAATAAAACCATGGATTACACAAGGAATAAAGATATCCTGTAAGAAAAAAGGAAAATGTATCTGTCGACGAAGAATAGCTCCAATACTGATGATTTAGCTAAATACAAAGAATACTGTAAAATATTAAAAAAAGTAATTCAGACATCTAAACAAATGCACTACGAGAAGAAGGTAGCAATTTCAGGGAGCAAAAGAAAAACAATATGGGATATAGTGAAAGAGGAGACTGGTAGAACCAGAAAGGAACAGGAGCAAATAGCATTAAGGCTAGATGACACATTAGTAACCGATAGGCATAGTGTGGCAAATCTATTTAACAAGTACTTTATATCTATTACTGATAGAATGGGATTGTCAGGATCAGTAAATAATGCCCTTGAATATCTGAAACTAGCCTTTACAAATAGCTTCAGCTACATGAATATGTCACTCACTTCACCAAAAGAAATAACTTCCATAATAAAATCCTTGAAAACAAAGCATTCTAGTGGTTATGATAAAATATCAACAAAGTTAATTAAGGCATGTTCTTGTGAGTTTAGTACAATTCTAAGTTACTTGTGTAACCAGTGAATTATAACTGGCACATTTCCTGACTGGCTAAAATATGCAGATGTTAAGCCTCTATTCTAGAAAGGGGATAAAGAGATACCATCAAACTACAGACCGATTTCACTTTTGCCAGCATTCTCAAAAATTTTAGCAAAAGTAATGTACAGGCAGCATCTCAACCATCTGACAACAAATAACATATTATCAAGAACACAGTTTCGATTTCTGAAGGATTCTGATATCGAGAAGGCTATTTACACCTACAGTGAAAATGTACTTAATTTATTAATTAACAAATTACAAGCAGCAGGTATTTTCTGTGATTTGTCGAAGGCATTTGATTGTGTTAACCACAACATCGTTTAAAATAAATTAGAATTCTATGGTGTCATTAGCAGTGCTGCAAAATGGTTCAAGTCATACCTGACTAACAGGAAACAAAGGGTGTCAGTACATGGGACTAGTGAATTAAGTCATCAGTCATCATCAGAATGGGAAGAAATTACATGTGGTGTCTCACAAGGATCCATCTTAGGGCCATTGCTTTTTCTTGTGTACATTAATGATCTCTCATCAGTTACACTGCCCAAAGCAGAGTTCGTTTTGTTCGCAGATGACACAAGTATTGCAATAAATAGTATGTCGAGTGTAGTTCTAGAAATATCTGCTAACGATATTTTCATGGATATTAATAAATGGTTTAACGCCAACTCAATGACATTAAACTTTGAAAAGACTCACTACATGCAATTCAGAACCTGTAAGAGGTTTCCACCCAGCATATGCATAAAGTATGAAGAAGAGCAGACAGAAGAGGTTGACAGTCTTAAATTCCTGGGATTACAACTTGATAATAAATTCAGTTGGGAGGAGCACACCACAGAACTGCAGAAACGCCTTAACAAATCTGTATTTGCAATTCGAGTGTTAGCAGACATAGGCGACATAAAAATGGAAAAGCTTGCAAACTTTGCCTACTTTCGTTCCATAATGTCATATAGTATAATATTTTGGGGTAACTATTCAAGTCAAACAAAAGGTTTCAGAGTCCAAAAGCGTGTCGTGTAATACGTATTATTTGTGGAGTAAATTCATGGACGTCATGTAGAAACCTCTTCAAAGAACTGAGTATACTAACCACTGCCTCTCAGTATATTTACTCCTTAATGAAATTTGTCCTAAATAATATATCTCTTTTTCCAACAAACAGCTCAGTTCATACATACAATGCCAGGAACAAAAATGATCCGCACAAAGACTTAAAAGCACATACTTTATTACGGTATATTGATAATTTTTACTCATGGACCGTCTGACAGCAACTGAATAAAACACAATTTTAGTGCCATACGCGTTTGGCCTTTATTTTCTGCAAGGCATCATCAGTGGCATATTACGCTCCTGTTGCATTGACAGTCGGCAACAGAAACCAAAACATTGCATTAAAACAAGCGTTCAGTGCATAGTGCTGTGGAATGTGGAAAAAACAGCAAATTGGCGCTCATAGGAAGAAGAACAACACCAAAAATGCAACAGGAGCGTAATATGCCACTGATGATGCCTTGCAGAAAATAAAGGCGAAACGCGTATGGCACTAAAATTGTGTTTTATTCAGTTGCTGTCCGACGGTCCATAAGTAAAAATTATCAATATACCGTAATATTACACGCAACTGAGGAAGACAGGACTACAAAAGTTGAAGATGCACATACTTTAGTTCAAAAAGGAGTCCACTACTAAGGAACACTCCAATAATTTGCCAGCAAACATAAAAAATTTAGTTACAAATAGAGATCAATTTAAAAGGAGCCCGAAACACTTACTAGTGGCCAACTCCTTCTACTCCATTGACGAATTTTTTAATAGAAACAAATGATGTATTGTGTGTATTCATACTATTAGTATTGTTATTTCAGATAAAAAAAAAGGTTGACATGTTCCACATCCACGAGGGTCTCCTCAGCATGGATCTAATCTAATCTAATCTCGGCAAGTCTTTTACGCATCGATGGCTGCAATGGACATTTCCCTGACTGAGTGATTTCTCGCAAGGGTGACGTGAATTTTCTTCATAGATCTTGTGATTTGACACCATGTGACTTAATTTTGTTGTATATGTAATCTCTTGAGCATGCCAACGAACGACCATCATTTCCAACATTAAAGGCCGGGAGTCAACGTGTAATTTCTGACTCGCAATTACGATGAAAAGTTATGAAAAATGTCATTAAAAAAAGGACGAGAATGTGCTGCAGATTCGTAGAGTTCATTTGAATAGTACATTTCATACTTAGTCATAGGTATCATTAATTGTAATAACTTCATCAATAAATTTGTATGTTAGTATGCATTTAAAACTGTTTCGCTTTTTATGGGTAAACTTTCATAAGAAGCTTGATGTCTTCAGCGTTCTACACAATAAATTGATTAGTTGCGTGGTTGCTACTTCCCCAATGTTTTCACGATTTCTGATGGAATGTTATCCATCCCTTTTCCCTTATTTCACCGCAAGTCTTGCGAACCTGTATTTCGCTCTGACTCTAATACTGGATCCCCTACGTCTTCGATATCGACTCTCATTTCTTCCTCGACTGCGCCATCAGACAATTTCTCTCTCTCGTAGAGTCCTTGAATATACTCTTTCCACTTACTTCTCTGCTCTTTACAGTAGAAATCTCGTTTGACTCTTAATGTTGACGCCTTTGCTTTCACTTTCACCGAAAACTGCATTGACTTTTCTGTGTGAAGAATCGTTCTTTCTGATAAACATTTCTTTCTCGATTTCTTCACATTTATCTTGCAGACATTTCACTGGGGCCTCCCTGGACTTACTACGTGAGTTGTATTTCTGTATTCCTAAATTTAATTGAATATTTTTCTATTTCTTTTCTTCGTCAATCTTCGGAAGTATTTCTTCTGTTACCCAACGTTTCTTCGCAGTTATCTTCCTTGTAAAGAAATGAAATTTCTTCTGAAGCTAAAATCCTAAATAATATACATTTCACTATCTTGTTTCGACAGAAGTTTGTTGTCATCCTCTGATCTACAGACGTAACAAAGGATAAATGACATTACAAGGCGAATTTTATAATACTGTCAAAGAACAATTTTCCTGAATTAGTATAGTACACAGGGTGGTGGAAAAGCCGCTGGAGAGTTATTTAAAAAACGAAAAACGAAATTAACAGCAAAACTTAGTACAGCAGGAAGATTTCGCCGGTTAGGTTGTTATTACAAAATGGTGATAATTACGCCTTTTCAGGTAGGTATACAATGCAATGACAAACAAAACGAACACACTATTCAAATATTTGGATGTGTTTCAGAATTACGTGGTAACACGAGTTACGACGTAAGCTGAAAACTTCCAAGAAATTGTCTTTAAACTCGATGGTGCACTACCGCATTATACCGCTGTTGTCAGCGATTACTTAAAGGAAACTATCCAAAGAAAAGTGATTTGTCGAAGTGTAGATATTGAAATTCTCCCACGTTCACCAGATATCTTCCCCAAAGATTTTTTCCTATGGGGTGTCGTCAAGGACACCGTTTACCCTCAAAAGTCTCAGAATACTACATACACGGCACATTGCATGATCTGAACAGCGATACACAGTGTGTGGTACCACACTATGCCACAGAGTACGAAACAGTTTTCCAAAATGATTTCAGTGACGCATTAATGAGGACGGGAAACACTTTGAACATAAAAAATTATTGTTAGTATTGGTTGTATTTGTCATGAAATATAAATTCAATCAAATCCAGTGAATTTTGTGCCACCCTGTGTAATAAATTCTAATCTAAATCTACATGGATACTCTGCAAATCACATATAAGTGCCTGGTAGAGGGTTCATCGAACCGCCTTCACAATTCTCTATTATTCCGATCTCCTAAAGCGCTCCGTACGAGCCCTGCTTTCCTTTTTTTTATCGTGGTGATCGTTCCTCCCTATGTAGGTCCCTGTCAACAAAATATTTTCGCATTCGGAGGAAAAGTTGGTGATTGCAATTTCGTGAGAAGATTCCGTCGCAACGGAAAACGCCTTTCATTTAATGATGTCCAGCCCAAATCCTGTATCAATTCTGTGACACTCTCCCCCATATTTCGGCCATTGCGCGCGACTGTGAAGAAAAGAGGCAGACCCATGATTCGGGATACAAACAAATCACGAAAGAAAAGAGGCCAAGGAATTGCCTTTAAAGAACTATTGTGACATCTGTTGTGCAATTTGTCGGAATACATTCACCCAGTTTACATGCGTTTCCACAAAAGGATTTCATAAGCCGATGTCCCAATTCCGTTTTTGGTTGGTCAGGTAAACACTTCTAAATCGATTCTGGAAACTTGATCTAAAAAACTGTTTTCCAGTTCCACAGTCGATTTTCGTGCCCATGTAAATAGCTCGGAAAGTCTACTTACTTTTACGTCTTTGCATATCTACTAAACGGCGGCTGTCAGTCCATAGCCGGCAGCTAGCAGGCGGCGTTGCAACAGTGTACTGTCAGTTGGTAGCTGGCAACTGGCAGGCGGCGTGGCAACAGTTTAGCTACAGCTGACAACTTCAACAACTACTTGGTCACTATATGATGGCAGTCAGCCTCGACTGTAATAAAAACAAACAAACAGACCCTCTTATTTCTATATGAGAAGACAAAGCATTTCACAGAAAGTAAGACTTTTTTCCTCAAAGGAAACAATTCGGGCAGAGGAGGTTTGCCTTTTACAATATGGACGTGAAAAGTCCTCATTTGTTTACTCTCGCAGCCAGTTGCCACAACATAGTGTCAGAGTAATAGCAAGTAATTGTAATTGAAGTATAAGTAGGCGATATTTTTAACTGAGAGGATGGAATATATTATAAGGAAAAGAAATTAGCTTTAGAAATCATTTTAATTTTTGTAACAAAAATATCAATGCCAACAGAATTCAATTAATAATTATTTTGTTAATGATAGAAGACAGAAACAAAAATCCTACAGTGCTATAGGTCAGGTACGTTCACTGAGCGTCTGAGAAGAAAAATGCTTTCCTCTTTACTTTAGACGAGTCTGTAGGAATAATAATGAAATCCTAATGTGATGGCTGAGGGTGCTTCTACTGACACAATTTTGAAAAGTTGGGTTCAATTCTTAACAAAAGGAGACGGATGTCTGATTCCGCATCTAGACAGCTTCGGTACTTATTTTGTGGGCAGCATAGATCGACAACACAGATTCACACATGTATGTTGTGGCAAATGGAAGAAGGTCACGTTTTGCCTTTTCAACAAGGGGGTACGGATCCAAAACTGTGAGTAACCGTCAATGTCAAAACTTGATTTCAAGGTAGGGTCTGTGGCAATTTCTATCGACAACTCATTCATTTGATGATAGAATGTTCTGCTTTTTGGATACAGCGCATGGGTTGACCACACATTCGAATTTCTGCAGCTTGTCATCTTCAGCTGCTGGGAAATAATGCCCCAACAATGACATCAAGCTTCAGAGATGATCCAGGATTTGATGAAACAAATTCTCCCCAAGCGCCAATGTTTTGTTTTTCAAAAACTCCTTGAGAAGAGGAAAACACGCGACCTCCCCTCCTCGACACACTCTGTCAAAAATTGATTTTCCTCTTGAATGCTCGAACTTTGTCGATAGCAGTGACCTTTGTTTCACTCTACCCTTGGAGTGAAATATTCATTTCGTTCATTTTGGAGAAAATATCTGACAAATAGGCAAGTATACACTGCCAATTTTCGTCATTAATAATTTCTGCTAATTTGGTGTTAAGCTTCAAAAGGAAAGCTAAGATTTCCCATCTTAATTCGCACAACCGAGAGAGTGCATTCCCACGTGAGAACCACCTCAATTCTGTGTGGAGAAGCAGGGAACGATGAAGGCTTCCCATATCTTCACACAGTATTGTGAAAAGTCTTGACTTTAACGGCCTTGATTTTATGTAGTTAATGATTTGTATGGATTCGTCTAAAACTTTCTTGAACGAAACAGGCATTTATTTCGTAGCTAAAGCGTATCTGTGGAGAGCACAATGACTACTGCTGCAATACTTGGTGTTTTCTTTTATTTTCGTTATTGCTCCGACTGTAGGACCCGTCATTGATTTTGCACTATCTGTGCACACATCTATGCAATTAGACCACGGAACTTCGTTAGTCCTTAAAAAGTCATCCGATAGATGGAATATTTCAGCACCTGTTGTCTTGGCAGGTAGTGGTCTGCACAATAAGAGGTCCTCCTCAAAATATCCAGAATATTCATAACGGTCAAAAGCCAACAAAATCGCTAATCCTGCAACATCGATGGATTCATCTATCTGCAGAGAAAATTAATAGTGTTGGATTCGAGAAACAAGAGTGTCTTTCATATCATTTGACATGTCAACAATGAGCCTCTTGACAGTATTGTTTGTTGATGACACCGAAGATACAAGCTTTACTGCCTTTTCGTCTAGCATGCAAGAAACAATATCATTAACACACGGCTTTATGAGATTTTTTGCAATGGTATGAGCTTTGCCTTTTTTTGCCACCCGATAACTAACCAAGAAAGAAGCTTTTAATGAATTTTCATTAATTGTTTTTGCTTGAGTTTTCACGCAATGCTGTGCCGCAGCTAGTACAGCACTCTTCCTTTTGAAAATAATCGATGTCTTTACCCAAGAAATCCGGGTACCTTCAAAATGACAGCGCAATTTAACTGGAACCATTGAACTGTTCGGAAGGATTCGCGCACAAATTACACACTGAGCTTTGCCCTCCTTTGTCTCCATAAAGCCTATTTCTAAATAGCTTTCGTTGCATTTGCGCTTCTTGGTTATTCCACTTCCACAGGATATTGCAACCAATGGAGTGCTTGCAGCGTTATCACACAATAAATCCGGCTGTGGAGTTTGTTGTGATTGTTCTTCCTTTGGTCGTCCTCCCTCCTCATTAATTTCAACTGGAAATTCTCCTTGTTGTGATGCCGATGGAGAAACAGCACCCTTCTTCAATGATCCTGACTTCAGCCACCGATCCGTGTTAGAAGCACTAAACTGGTCAAAAATCGACTTATGAAATAGGTAGTGCACTGACAAAGCAAGTTTAACATTTAGTGATGTCTGGGGCAGCATACGTGCCAGCGAGTGCTGTGATTGGTCGACAAAGCTTGCTCCGTCCATGTGTAAAAGGTTTCAGCACATCTAGCGCCGTGAGCCGGCGCACGAAAGACCCCCATATTGTTGCGAAACAGTCGATCAGAGAAGCCACATTCTCCAGCACTAAATTGTGTATGCGTTCTCACTTGCGAACCACAAAGGATGCTTGGGAATACGACCTGAAGTAAAAGTACACATCTTTTTCACATGAAAAAAAATAGTGATAAATTTGATTTTCACATTTTTGTTCAATAATGTTACTCAATATTTTACACGGTTTGGTGTAAGGTGGCCGCGGAACCCCTACAAAGGGCCGGCGGACCCCTAAGGGGTCTGCGGACTACACGTTGGGAAGCATTGCTGTAAGGGATACTTCAAGGAAACATCTATAACACCTAAGTGGTGTTGGCTACAAAAAAAAAAAAAAAAAAAAAAAAAAAAAAAAAAAAAAAAAAAAAAAAAAAAAAAAAACCATCCAACTTTCGTTGGGAGAAAGAAAAAGACATATCACAAACATACAGTATATACACTAAGAAATTTAATACATTTCTTCCAAAAACCTCCTCAAAATAAAGCATTTACAGTAATTTTCATCCACAGACTGGTTTAAGGAAACTAATTTTTTCATCATTACATAAGATGTTTTAAAGCATGTTTATTTCATACACACAGTTCAGATAACAAACAAACAGTACATAAATTAATCTACATATTAGTAGAATAAGTATAGCCATCAAATAAAATTAAAAAAAATAAACACGTATACAATAGCACAGAACATTGTAACTTAACAAAGCAGAAATTTGTCTTTCAATATTTTTAAAGGAATGTAAATTTTCACAGACACACCAGCATACTGATGATCAAAGTACATCTTACAAGGTTCAACAATAAACAAAATGTAAAGAAAATCAGTTTGCATCCACATATGTATAAATATTTACACGAACAGCTATGAGAACCTTCTCCAACTGACTCTTTAGATACAACAGTAACTTTTCAATGTTTCTTTTCAGTTAAAATTAATAACTTAAAAGCTGCTCTTCATTAATAGCAGTCCAAAGGGTTTGTTGCACATTAACACACTAACATATTCAGAACCTATTTTTTATCATCACTGCTGTGTTTTAAAGCAAAACAGTCCCATTTTTAAGTTACACCAGAAAACCCAGTCTCAAAACATCTACAACCATTTGACCAAGATTCCATATACATTTTATAATAATTTTTCACTGCCTCCAATTAGAACATTCAGCCTATAGCACATTGACCAAAAACCTAACTTACTTCACTGCTTGCTTCAGCTAAGCAGTCCATGTTACTCATTCTGTCCATTATTCGTTTGGCAATCTTTGTATGTGAACATTTAGGCACAAAAACACAATTTAGATTAAGGACATTAAAGAACACCTTTTTAAGTTGACATGCTGCCCCATCCTCTAGGTTTGGCAGTTCATGACCACTTATCAACTCCTTGCCCCTCATTGGCAGTTCCTGTGGCTTCTGCCTACATAGCATATTTGGTTGTCCTCAACTTCAGAACCACAGCATTCTTATCCTTTTGTCTTTTTTGTTTGTTTTTTCTTTTTTTTTCGCTGCCTAACAATATAATTTTGAGCAGTTTACTGTCATCATCTCCACGTTTTTTCATTATTATGTCAAATATTTTGTACAAATTTGATTAATGGTATAAATCATAGCATCTGTAACTTTAAAACAGTAATTAGGCACAAGTAACAAAACCATTTCTTTTCAAATGACAACATCAGGAAACATATACATCATTAATCAAGAAAAATTTAAATGTCGTGCTTGGGATCAATTCAGGTTTAAGAATGTCTTACTACTCCTTTACCATTGCTTTTTAACACGCAGTTAGGTCATTGCACACATCAAGACCAGGACAATAATTTTATATCCTACTGCAAGTGATTTCTGCCAACCTTTTGGTGGCACTAGACACATACCTCTCACATCTATTTCACATACATTAGTCAGGTTTATCTCGTCTTATTTCCACACTTTTCAGTTTACTCTGATAGAGAAGAGGGAAAGAAGATAGTAAAAGTTCTGAATGATGAAGAGGAAGGTTGACAGCACGAAAAGAAACGGAAGTAGTGCTGGCCACGACTCGGGTCCCTGGTACTCGTCAGGCACCTGACAATGCAAAGAGTGCATGTCCCCTGAGGCTCAACAATCGTCATCTGAGGACATGTACTTTTAAATAAACAACATGGTGCAAACATAAGCCCTTTCTGGTTTTGAAATATATTAGAAATTAATTATTCTCTTGTGGAGTTCTTAGCACCTTCATAAAGTTGCCATAAGCATCATAATTAATAAAATTTTCGGGTTTCTCAGACTAAATGGCCCTATCTTCATAATTGGACTGTCAACAACAGGTATTCAATTGAAAATAAACCGCTCCTAAGCATAGTCAAACAGTACAGTACAGTAAATAAGCAACAACCTGCCACAGGCCTCAAGATCAACAAAACAGTAATTCACTTTCAGGTAACACTCAGATACAATAATAATAAAGTCATCCATTATATTAACAATATATACAAATACAGCATCCTGCCCCCAGTTTCTTTATTAACAAGGCAGTCTTTTATGGTTCATAAAACAGTTACTAAGTCTGGTGGCTTTTTAGGCCTCCCATTTTCTACATCTTTCACTATGCTATTCAGATCTTGCCAACGTTTTGTTTCATCAGGTGGCTTTTTAGGTTTTGGAATTTCAAAGTCTTTAGCGAGGTACATCTCGTGTTCTGCTATTATTTTATCAGGTGGTTGTTTTTGTTCCTGTAATTCACACTCCTTCAACACATTTGTTAAGGCTCGCCCCAGTATAGTATCATCTGGGGGTTCATCTACATCTACATCTACATCTACATTTATACTCCGCAAGCCACCCAACGGTGTGTGGTGGAGGGCACTTTACGTGCCACTGTCATTACCTCCCTTTCCTGTTCCAGTCGCGTATGGTTCGCGGGAAGAACGACTGTCTGAAAGCCTCCGTGTGCGCTCTAATCTCTCTAATTTTACATTCGTGATCTCCTCGGGAGGTATAAGTAGGGGGAAGCAATATATTCGATACCTCATCCAGAAACGCACCCTCTCGAAACCTGGCGAGCAAGCTACACCGCGATGCAGAGCGCCTCTCTTGCAGAGTCTGCCACTTGAGTTTGCTAAACATCTCCGTAACACTATCACGGTTACCAAATAACCCTGTGACGAAACGCGCCGCTCTTCTATGGATCTTCTCTATCTCCTCCGTCAGACCGATCTGGTACGGATCCCACACTGATGAGCAATACTCAAGTATAGGTCGAACGAGTGTTTTGTAAGCCACCTCCTTTGTTGATGGACTACATTTTCTAAGCACTCTCCCAATGAATCTC
This sequence comes from Schistocerca piceifrons, assembly GCF_021461385.2. Lineage (NCBI taxonomy): Eukaryota > Metazoa > Arthropoda > Insecta > Orthoptera > Acrididae > Schistocerca > Schistocerca piceifrons. The sequence continues at coordinate 1,017,771,256 of NC_060139.1, read as the reverse complement.
AACCTGGTACCCGCCTTACCAACAATTAATTTTATATGATCATTCCACTTCAAATCGTTCCGCACGCATACTCCCAGATATTTTACAGAAGTAACTGTTACCAGTGTTTGTTCCGCTATCATATGATCATACAATAAAGGATCCTTCTTTCTATGTATTCGCAATACATTACATTTGTCTATGTTAAGGGTCAGTTGCCACTCCCTGCACCAAGTGCCTATCCGCTGCAGATCTTCCTGCATTTCGCTACAATTTTCTAATGCTGCAACTTCTCTGTATACTACAGCATCATCCGCGAAAGCCGCATGGAACTTCCGACACTATCTACTAGGTCATTTATATATATTGTGAAAAGCAATGGTCCCATAACACTCCCCTGTGGCACGCCAGAGGTTACTTTAACGTCTGTAGACGTCTCTCCATTGATAACAACATGCTGTGTTCTGTTTGCTAAAAACTCTTCAATCCAGCCACATAGCTGGTCTGATATTCCGTAGGCTCTTACTTTGTTTATCAGGCGACAGTGCGGAACTGTATCGAACGCCTTCCGGAAGTCAAGAAAAATAGCAAATTACGCGCCTGTACTATGTTATTTTCTGATTCCTTCGGTTTAGGCCCAGTTTCACTTTCTGTATCCTGATTTGGAAAAATTTCATTAATTTTTTCAAACCCTCTTTCAGTAAAAGTATATTCACTTTCGTTTACACCTGAAAATTCATCTTCACTGGATCATCACTACTCTCTTCTTCACCATCAAATTCAGTTAAGTATGCGGCTTTTGAACAACAGGGAAAGTTAGTATGTTCATTCTCATTTGTATTCATATACCCTTCATCATCTGAACTATCACTGATTTCATTTTCGTCATCCAATTCGAGCAGGAAAGCAACTTTTAGACAGTGGAGTAGATTATCACTAGATGTTTCAGCCACTTCGTGTTTCGACTCATTTTCTACACAATGTACATCGTTTGGACACTCAGGCACTTTAGCTGTATGACTTTGAACGATTTCAGCCTTAACTTGATACTTAGTATAATCGTCATATACATCGATAACCTTCATTTCACTGTTTCCTTTACTGTCAATTTCAGATAACCATGTGAAATTCCTACCAGACCCTTCTGCATCAGAACCACAAAACACCTTTCCATCAACAATAATTTCATCCGCATAGCTTGTAATGTCGCGCTTACTAACGTCCTTCTTTACATCACTTTCTCCTATTATTAATTGTGCACACGTCTTTTGCGTGGCATATTCTACCTTCCTTTCCTCTTTATTCATCATAACCTCTCCCACATCTACGTCTTTTATCTCATATACATCAGTGACAGTACAAATATTCTCCTCTTCACTCGCCTTTTATGGCTCTCTTTCATTCTTTAATGATGCCTTTTCACACGATTTCGATATTGAGTTATCTCCATAATATGATATGTTAACTTTGTTTTCAGTTTTACATTCGTCTATTACTGAAACCGGCCAACGGAAGTGTCCGATCCCGCCTCTTCTGTTTCTCTCTACGGCAGCCATCTTGTTCTGACCTCGGCCATTTCTGTGTGCTGCTAAGTGCAATGTACAGTGCTCCAGCAAGCGCTGCCCCGAGCACAAACGGCCACGTGACTTCGCACTGGGAACGCCACTATGTATCACTACCGTCTTCGATAGGCGCGTCCATAAACTTCCTGCCCCGTACTTTACATCCTTCTTTCACGTATTTATTAATTGACATCTTTTCTTTGGCCCCAAAACCGGTTTCCGCGTGAATCCGGCCCGTAACACACGCAATTTTCAGTTTTCCATTTCGTCTCTAGTTAGGAAATTCCGCGCCATGTATCCTCTGCCGCGCGTCGTATAATTTCCCCTACCTCTTGCGCGACCTCTTTGAATCGTGTTTACACGAAATCTATGTTTTTCAGGTCCTTCGTTTTGGTCATTGCTTTCTCGCGAATAATTGTTGTTATTATGGGGACGAGGCTCACCATTTCGTCGCCAGTGATCTTCATCCTCTACCCTTTCCAAGAACACATAAAACTTCTGTAGGTACTCCCAACATATCGTTTAGAATCCTCAGCCAGTTTCTGCCAAAGAACGCAAACGATCTCGGCTTCAGTCCTTCTTGCTTTTAGGTGTATCAGTTTTCTATACCTTGATTCGCAAAAGTCATTCATGGTTTGTCTACCCCTGGTATCATACAGCCTGGCCATTAAGAACTCACGCCACAACTGGTCTTGTTTCTGTTCTGACCAGTGTTCATCAATAAATTTTTGTTTAAAGCTTTCAAAAGACATATGGTTTGTATCCAGATTCAACCCCCCCCCCCTTTTTGCTTCTCCCTTTAAGGCACTGATTACAACATTAATTTTTTCCTGGTCAGATAAATATTCAAGAAAGTTCCTTTCGCAATTCTTTACAAAATCAAGGGGGTGCCATCCGTTATGTCTCTTTGTAGGGTCGAATTTTTCTTCGCCCTCTAATATTTTACTGAAAGGGATCTTATCTGTAAAATGTGTAGGTCCTGTTTGTATATTTCTTTCCAAGTGATACATTTTGCCTTCGATTTGTGAAGTGTTATGGTCACACTCTTTTCGCAAGTAGCAACTTGTTTGGTTAGTACTCTACTTGTTTCTGTTACAGATTGTTTAATCTGTGCAGATTCCGCAGTACATTCTGTTTGTATTTCGGATTTAATACCGAATACCTTTTCGTCCACTTTAGTGATGACTGAGAGTTCTATTTGATCTTCAATTTTAATTACATCAGTGTCAAATCTTTCGTTAATGTCATCGATTTGTCTTTGTACATTGGCAATATTGCCATTGATGACAGTAATTTCGCTTTTAATACTTTTGATTTCATTACTCACTCTTCCTACCCTTGAATTGACTTCTTCAATTTGTTTATTAAGTCTGGTACCTTGCATTTCGATTTGTTTACTTTGTGCAGTAATCTGTTGGTTTTGCTCAACAAGTTGATTATTAATGTTTCGGCCCTGTGCTGCGATTTGTGCAGACACCACTTTCAGCAGTTCTGCCATATGTCGATTCTTTTCACTTTTAGTTTCTACTACATTTTCGTGTTCAAATCCTACAGCCCCTTCTGTTTTTGGTGATTCAAACATATCCCTTGATTCATTAGCATAGCCACTGTCTTCGACAATATCTCCTATTTGTCATCTTTATTTCGCATACATTCATAGCTTCGATCTGTTGATTGGCGTTTTAATGATATCGTACATTATTTTACTCGCACGTAGTGCCATCTGTTGGTGTACTGCCTGAACTGCTCTCGATTGCATTCTGTTATCGCGTGTCTAGATTTATTTCTAGGTTCCGGTCCATTTTAGTGACTATTAAGTATTGATATCTTTAATTTTCAATTTAAGCTGAACTTTCACTATCCGTTCTGTCAAATAATGTACAGGTTCGTGCCGCTGGACATTTTATGGTCACTCTATGTTTGTAAAATGCCAACTCCTTATAATTTTTTCCGCCTGTAGTTGGTAAATTTAACATCGTCCTGACACGCGGCGCCACGTATAACACTACAACAGCATTTATAAGGCTTATACAATCAAATATCAAATTTGGTTTATTGTGTACTATGGCCCAACTGAACAAGTAGTCCTGTCACTGAAAAGCCATGTATAACACTTTCGTCTACTACTACTATACTATAACCTCAAACCTAAGGCAGTTCGTATAAAGAAATTTTTCTTATTGTAGTTATTATAGTATGAAGAAGAAGAGCAGTGTTACCCTCTGAGAGGAATTTTGTTATGTTGACCGTGTTGTACCTAACGGAGATGGCTTACCGGAAGTGAAAGTCAGAATTACGTAATTATTCAAACACTAACAAATAATGTATTACCTAGCTACACTGTTTAAAGAATAAGGAAAACGTTCGCCAGCCTAATTAGGCAAGAAAAAGATTCACGTTGTTGATTAATAAAGTAGGTATGAGTAACTTCAACGGACAAACACAATCTTTATTTTGCCACACGCGAGTGCAATGAACTCTGACACCTGCATATGTTCACTGTTAAGATTGGAATCTGTCACAGCAGGGCAGACTATTTGCATAAATATAACAGATAACGGAAGACACTATTACCTTCAGGGCTTATTCAAACCGAATAAGTTTTATAACATTACTATTAATGTTCACTGCAGAATCGTTAATTGGACTTAGGTTCAGTATTATTGTTCAGATATTTTGCTAGCTGACATAAAATTACAAATGTAGTTCACTGCATTATTATGAACTGGTCACAGGTTAAACATCTCTCAGCTAAATACTATTCTATTCTTTTCTAAGAGGTTACTTTTCATTGCCTTTTGAATAAAGAAGTTACTGCTTACATAGATAGTTGTCTTTCTATTAATCTTTGTGCAGTATAAGCACAATAAGCAAACTATGGATCCTGTTACAACATTAATATCCACTTTTAATTCCCAAAAGAAATAAGTGCTTAGCAAGCATGAGTATATAACTTTCCACAACTGCAGTTTTCTACTTTTACCACGTTGAGACACAAAATTAACATATTTGTAAGATACTAACTCACCTTCTGCGATTTACAACAAGCAGCAAAGTGATCATTTACTAAGCAAAACTTTATAAGCCTCAGTCTCAAGAACTTTTAATTCTGAGGTTGGCAACAACACTTTAATAAGCAGTTTTAATAGGAAAATGATTTTCAGCAAACATTTACGTTAACTCACTCTCTTGCGACATTAACTTTATCTATCTTTTTACTATGTTGAAGAGGCATTAATTAGCAAAACACTGGGCTTTAATGTTCTTTCAGTAAGGACAATCGGTAATCACTTTAGTTCAAACGGAGACTAACCTGAGAGGTGTTACCATAAGGAAAACAGAAATCAAGGTAGGTACATGAATTCAATTATAAGTTACCTTATATTTGAGCACACTAACACATTCAATGCCGTGCTGGTACTGTGAACGGCTGAAAGCAAGGGGAAACTACAGCCGTAATTTTTCTCGAGGGCATGCAGCTTTACTGTATGGTTAAATGATGATGGCATCCTCTTGGGTAAAATATTCCGGAGGTAAAATAGTCCCCCATTCGGATCTCCGGGCGGGGACTACTCAGGAGGACGTCATTATCAGGAGAAAGAAAACTGGCGTTCTACGGATTGGAGCGTGTAATGTCTGATCCCTTAATCGGGCACGTACGTCAGAGAGTTTAAAAAGGGAACTGGATGGGTTAAAGTTACATATAGTGGGAATTAGTGAAGTTCGGTGGCAGGAGGAACAAGACTTTTGGTCAGGTGTATACAGGGTTATAAATACAAAATCGAATGGGGGTAATGCAGGAGTAGGTTTAATAATGAATAAAAAAATAGGAGTGCGGGTAAGTTACTACAAACAGCATAGTGAACGCATTATTGTGGCCAAGATAGACACGAAGCCCATGCCTACTACGGTAGTTCAAGTTTATATGCCAACTGCCTCTTCAGAATATGAAGAAATTGATGAAATGTATGGTGAGATAAAAGAAATTATTCAGGTAGTGAAAGGAGGCGAAAATTTATTAGTCATGGGTGACTGGAATTCGAGAGTAGGAAAAGGGAGAGAAGGAAACATAGTGTGTGAATATGGATTGGGGGAGAGAAATGAAAGAGAAAACCATCTGGTAGAATTTTGCACAGAGCATAACTTAATCAAAGCTAACACTAGTTTCGAGAATCATGAAAGAAGGTTGTATACATGGAAGAATCCTGGAGATAGTAGAGGCTATCAGATAGATTATATAATGGTAAGACAGAGATTTAGGAACCAGGTTTTAAATTGTAAGACATTTCCAGGGGCAGATGTGGACTCTGACCACAATCTATTGGTTATGAACTGTAGATTAAAACTGAAGAAACTGCAAAAAGGTGGGAATTTAAGGAGATGGAACCTGGATAAACTGACTAAACCAGAGGTTGTACAGAGTTTCAGGGAGAGCATAAGGGAACAACTGACGGGTATGGGGGAAAGAAATACAGTAGAAGAAGAATGGGTAGCTCTGAGGGATGAAATAGTGAAGGCAGCAGAAGATGAAGTAGGTAAAAACACAAGGGCTAGTAGAAATCCTTGGGTAACAGAAGTAATATTGAATTTAATTGATGAAAGGAGAAAATATAAAAACGTAGTAAATGAAGCAGGCAAAAAGGAATACAATCGTCTCAAAAATGAGATCGATAGGAAGTGCAAAATGCCTAAGCAGCGATAGCTAGAGGACAAATGTAAGGATGTAGAGGCTAATCTCACTAGGGGTAAGACATATACTGCCTACAGGAAAATTAAAGAGACCTTTGGAGAAAAGAAAACCACTTGTATGAATATCAAGAGCTCAGATGGAAACCAAGTTCTAAGCAAAGAAGGGAAAGCAGAACAGTGGAAGGTATCTATAGATGGTCTCTACAGGGTCGATGTTCTTGAAGACAATATTATGGAAATGAAAGAGGAGGTAAATGAAGATGAAATGGGAGATATGATACTGCGTGAAGAGTTTGACAGAGCACTGAAAGACATAAATCCAAACAAGGCCCCGGGAGTAGACAACATTTCATTAGAACTACTGACGGCCTTGGGAGAGCCAGTCCTGACAAAACTCTACCATCTGATGAGCAAGCTGTATGAGACAGGCGAAGTACCCTCAGACTTCAAGAAGAATATAATAATTTCAATCCCAAAGAAAGCAGGTGTTGACCTATGTGAAAATTACCCAACTATCAGTTTAATAAGTCACAACTGCAAAATACTAACGCGAATTCTTTACAGACGAATGGAAAAACTGGTAGAAGCCGACCTCGGGGATGATGAGTTTGGATTCCGCAGGAATTATCTTAGAAAATAGATTAAGGAAAGGCAAACCTATGCTTCTAGCATTTGTAGACTTAGAGAAAGATTTCGACAATGTTTACTGGAATACTTTCTTTCAAATTCTAAAGATGGCAGGGGTAAAATACAGGGAGCGAAACGCTATTTACAATTTGTACAGAAACCAAATGTCAGATATGAGAGTCGAGGGGCATGAAAGGGAAGCAGCGGTCGGGAAGGATGTGAGACAAGGTTGTAGCCTGTCCACGATGTTATTCAATCTGTATATTGAGCAAGCAGTAAAGGAAACAAAAGAAAAATTCGGAGTAGGTATTAAAATCCATGGAGAAGAAATAAAAAGTTGAGGTTCGCAGATGACATTGTAATTCTGTCAGATACGGCAAAGGACCTGTAAGAGCTGCTGAACGGAATGGACAGTGTCTTGAAAGGATGATATAAGATGAACATCAACAAAAGCAAAACGAGGATAATGGAATGTAGTCGAATTAAGTCGGGTGATGCTGAGGGACTTAGATTAGGAAATGAGAAACTTAAAGTGGCAAAGGAGTTTTGCTTTTTGGGGAGCAAAATAACTGATGATGGTCGAAGTAGAGAGGATATAAAATGTAGACTGGCAATGGCTAGGAAAGCGTTTCTGAAGAAGAGAAATTTGTTAACATCGAGAACAGATTTGTCAGGAAGTCATTTCTGAAAGTATTTGTATGGAGTGTAGCCATCTATGGAAGTGAAACATCGGCGATAAATAGTTGGGACAAGAAAAGAATAGAATCTTTTGAAATGTGGTGCTACACAAGAATGCTGAAGATTGAATGGGTAGATCACATAACTAATGAGGTGGTACTGAATAGAATTGAGGCAAAGAGGAGTTTGTGGCACAGCTTGACAAGAAGAAGGGACCGTTTGGTGGGACACGTTCTGAGGCATCAAGCGATCACAAATTTAGCATTGGAGGGCAGCGTGGAGGGTAAAAATCGTAGAGGGAGACCAATAGATGAATACACTAAGCAGGTTCAGAAGGATGTAGGTTGCAGTTAGTACTGGGAGATGAAGCAGCTTGCACAGGATAGAATTGCATGGAGAGCTGCATCAAACCGGTCTCAGGACTGAAGACATCAACAACAACAAACACATTCAATAAGGTGATCCTTCACTGTACATTATTATAGTATTCCGTTACAGTGATTGCGCAATGTGGTGGCAACTGCATGTTGGTAGGTGGATTTGCAGGCAAAATTGCTGGACTCTGTCCCTTCTTGGTGGCGATGATGGATGTTTCGTTGTTTCTGCAATAGTATTCTAACCGTTTTGTGTACCAGGGAGGATCAGCTCCGTCATTTGTTAATTTATTTGGTATAAATCTCTCAATTGCTGCCGATACTATTTCTTTGAATTTAAGCCACATCTGGTCTACACTCATATTATGATTTTGGAATGAGTGGAGACTGTCTCTCAGTAAGGCGTCAAGGGAATTTTTATCTGATTTTCTGAATGCGTGTATTTTTCACTAAATTTTCGAGGATTTGGGAATTACAATATTCAATCTCACGAGACAACCCTGTGTTCACTAATCCCTGAATCTGTTTTGACGCACGTTATTAAAACAGGATTATTTGTTGCTAAGAGTTCAAAGTGTGTTTTCACAACCGTTTACTATTCGCTTGGGCTCATGAAATAACTGCTCGAAATAATTTTCAGAGAATGCATTTAGCACAATTTCCGATGATATTGTATGCGTACCTCCGGAATTGAACATGTATTTTCACCAACATATCGAGGGTAAATGAAAGTCACCACCAACTATTATCGTAAGAGTCAGGTACTTGTTCGAAATGAAACTTAAGTTTTCCTTGAACCTTTTAGCAACTGTATCATCAGAATTGGCAGGTCGGTGAAAGGATCGAATTATTATTTTATTCCGGTAGCCAACAATGACCTCTGCCCATACTAAGCCACAGGAAGTATCTACTTCAATTTCGCGACAAGTTAAACTAATTCTGACAGCAACAAACACGCCACCACCAACCGTATTTAGCCTATCCTTTCGGAACACGGTTAGGTTCTTCGCAAAAACTTCGGCTGAGCTTATATCCGGCTTTAGCCAGCTTTCAGTACCTATATGTGCATCAGTGCTTACTAGTAGCGCTTGGAGCTCTGGTACTTTCCCTACACAGCTACGACAATTTACAAGTGCTATCCATGTAGCTGCCTCCCGCGTATAGTGAACACCTGACCTATTCAGCGGAACCCGAAATCCAACCACCCTTTGGCGCAAGTTGTGGAATGTGAAGCCTACACGGTCGCAGAACCGTTTCAGCCTCTGATTCAGACCCTCCACTCGGCTCTGTACCAAAAGTACGCAATCGATCCTGTCGATTATGCTGCAAATGGTCAGCTCTACTTTCATCTTGCAACCAAGGCTGGCAGCCGTTACCACTTCTGTTAGCAGCTCTAATCCAGAGGGAATCTCTTGTGGTCCAAAGTGACCCACATCACTGGTGCCGACGCGAGCAACCACCTGCAGTTGGCTGCACCCATTGCTATTCATGGCATCCAGGAGAACCCTTTCCACATCTCCACCCGGTATGCACACGGAGTGCACATTGGTTTCCTCATCCTTATTGTCAAAGTCCCTAAGGGGCCCCATAACGCGCCTAAAGTTGGAGCTCCCAACTACCAATAACCCCACCCTCTGCGATTGCCCGGATCTTGCAGGCCGAGTGGTTTCCTCTGAAACAGGACAGGCGACAGCATCTGGCTCAGCGACAGTGTCAGCTACAGACAGCACCTGGAACCTGTTTGTCAGACAAAAACTACACTCATTCGGAAATTTAAATAGCATACATACGAATCACCCACCGCGAACACACTCCATTAAACCGACAGATAGCTCCAACCACACAAAGAGGTGTAGCCTATACAGGGTGTTTCCGTAAGAGTGTGCAAAAATGTAACAGGATATAGAGAATGCTCCACTGAACAGTTTTAGATAGGGAACCAGCGGTTGGAGAAAGCCTAAGGTGATATAGAAGTAAACTTGTCGACCATTTTGTCTAAAATTACTGTTTCCCAGGTTATTAACTAACTTGGGTGCAAGTTTACACGTAGTGTACTATTTGTTTATATGTACATTCTTCATTTCCTGCAAGGAAACAGGGAGAAGGAGCCTCGTTACTAATAAGTCATGATGTAGGCCTTGTTGCTTTTGTTGTCCATCAGGTTGCTCTGTTGTTTCATATTTACATTGTCACTTGACAGAACTTGTTATGATTCAGCGACAGATCCATTCATTACTCAGTACTATTCAGAGACGTAGAGTACAATACGACGGAGCAATACGGGTACAGTTTCGCAGAACTCACTGACTTGTACCTTGTGAATGGGGAAATTACGTTCCAATGCTCAGGCCTCTGAAAGGCTGTACAGATAACGATTAGTAACAAGCATCTTCTGTCCCTACGAGTATTTATTTATTCACTCGATCGCTAATGCGGGAGACTGGCTCATAAGAAAGACGAACGTTGGAACTTGAGGACCACACCAGGGATATTTGTTAGGATGCGTCAGAATCTTGCTTGCCGATCTCATGCTTGCATTCAGATTAATGGCCGTCAGTTTCAGCACATTTTGTAAGGTACAGTACAAATGGTACGTTCATTGCATTAATGACGTTATTTGCAGTTAACAGTATCTAATGTAAATAAAATGTACACAGTAATGTGATTTTACTCCTATTATCTCCTGCAGCTAGCTTCTCCGACCCAGGTCCCTATGTCAAATTGCTCAGTGGAGCGTTCTCAAATCCCTATTAAACATTTGCACGCTCTTACAGAAACACCCTGGATTCGTTCCTTGATCTGCTTTCCCGTCTTTTACCGTTATTCAGATGTCTATTTCTCTTCATTTGAAATTTGCATTAATTTATGTCTGTTTAAACAGTTGTTCTGATTGCTCTGATTGCTGAGATTGCCTGTAAAACCAGAGTTTTATTGATTGTTTTATGCATGCTACCGGTGTAAGGTACGGAATTGTCTTAATAAATAAAGCAAAAAGAAATATATCTTTGGTTTTACCTCGACTTGGGTTCAGTCCTTCTACTGCAGCAACCTACCATATCACTGAGGTGTTCACTACGGTAACACTATAGCTTCAGAGAACTTCAATACATCACATCATTTCTCATCATTTCATGATCCCACCTTTTTACGCATAGATTCTCCTGCCCCAAATTCTTCAACTTCAGTCTGCTGCTGTCTGAGTCTATATCTGCGTCTAGGTGCACCCCACAATCGAATATTTGATTTCGTAATGATTACCACGATGTAATCTAGCTGTATTCTCCCTGTATCTCCTGGACTTTTCGAAGCACATCTCCTCCTGTTGTGGTATTGAAACACTGTATTTGCTATCACTGGCTATACTGCAGAACTCGATTAGCCTTTCCTCTCTCGTTCCTAATAGCAAGCTCCGTCACTTTTCCTTCTATCTACATCTACATCCATACTCCGCAAGCCAGCTGACGGTGTGTGGCGGTGGGTACCTTGAGTACCACTATCGGTTCTCCCTTCCATTTCATTCCCGTATTGCTCGTGGTAAGAAGGATTGTCGATATGCCTCTGATTTTATCCTCGTGGTCTCTTCGCGAGATATACGTATCAGGGAGCAATATACTTCTTGACTCCTCGGTGAAGGTATGTTCTCGAAACTTAAAAAAAGCCCGTACCGAGCTACTGAGTGTCTCTCTTGCAGGGTATTCCACTGAAGTTTATCTATCATCTCCGTAACGCTTTCGCGATTACTAAATGATCCTGTAATGAAGCGCGCTGCTCTCCGTTGGATCTTCTCTATCTCTTCTATCAACCCTATATGGTACGGATCCCACACTGCTGAGCAGTATTCAAGCAGTGGGCGAACAAGCGTACTGTAACCTACTTCCTTTGTTCTCGGATTGCATTTCCTTATGATTCTTCCAATGAATCTGAGTCTGGCATCTGCTTTACCGACGATCAACTTTATATGATCATTCCATTTTAAATCACTCCTAATGCGTCCGTCCGCCCCGGTAGCTGAGTGGTCAGCGTGACAGGCTGTCAATCCTAAGGGCCTGGGTTCGATTCCCGGCTGGGTCGGAGATTTTCTCCGCTCAGGGACTGGGTGTTGTGTTGTCCTAATCATCATCATTTCATCCCCATCGACGCGCAGGTCGCCGAAGTGGCGTCAAATCGAAAGACCTGCACCAGGCGAACGGTCTACCCGACGGAAGGCCCTAGCCACACGACATTTCCATTTATTCTCCTAATGCGTAATCCCAGATAACTTATGGAATTAACTGCTTCCAGTTGCTGACCTGCTATATTCTAGGTAAGTGATAAGAAATCTTTCATTCTATGTATTCGCACCACATTACACTTGCCCACATTGAGATTAAATTGCCATTCCCTGCACCATGCGTCAATTCGCTCCAGATCCTCCTGCATTTCAGTACAAGTTTCCATTGTTACAACTTCTCGGTATACCACAGCATCATCCGCAAAAAGTCTCAGTGAACTTCCGATGTCATCGACAAGGTCATTAATGTATATAGTGAATAGCAACTGTCCTACGACACTCCCCTGCGGCACACCTGAAATCACTCTTACTTCGGAAGACTTCCCTCCATTGAGAATGACATGCGGCGTCTGTGATCTAGGAACTCTTCAATCCAATCACACAATTGGTCTGATAGTACATATGCTCTTACTTTGCCCATTAAACGACTGTGGGGAACTGTATCGAACGCTTTGCGGAAGTCAAGAAACACGGCATCTACCTGGGAACCGTGTCTATGGCCCTCTGAGTCTCTGTCCCTTCTCCTCATACAGTGTTGCAAACCTATATTATTTGTAGATTATCATCTCTTTTACATAATGAATTACCCATTCAGTATCTTCACAGATCTCTGTCTTTTATCTTCTGCTTGCTGGATCAGTATGTACAAGTATACCTCGTCTATTTTATTGCCTTTGGTTTGCCATCGATTCGGATGAGAACTATCCTAACACAGAACTGCTTGCAGTAATTCACCATCTGTCGTACTTTCCTGTTCATAACAAATCCTATTCCCGGTACACCATTAACTGCTGATGCTATGTTTCACCATAATCGTGTGACTTAAAATCCTGACTGTCTTTCCATCTTACTTCACTGATCGCCACTGTATCAGAGACTTTCCATTTTTCTTTTCAAATTTTCTAGCTTGGTCATCACACTCAAACTTACGATATGGCAATGAAGAGATCATTATGAAAATTTTTCAGTTACAGGTCACGTGTCCTGTGGAAACACATTGTATGTCTTCAGTGCAATTATTTCCATTGCCTTCTGCATCCTAATGCTACTGATTGTTGCTGTTGTCATTAACAGCTAACAAGCGCAATCTTTACATTATTTATATCAATGTCAGTTTACACTATCACATATATTCATCAAATTGCTGTCCGGAATATGTTTGGAACTCTAAAGTAACCTCAGTTGCCATGTCCCAATAGTAACAAATAACATGTAACATCTTACGTCTAAAAGATGGACTTTATAAAAACAACATGACCAGAATTAAAACAGCAGAAATAATTGTATGTTGGCAAATTAATAGTCTGAACCATTGGAAGAATGTACCAATTGGAAGTATGGTGCCAAGGTTGCCTAAAACTTTGTGGTTTGTATTTCCTACCACTGACTATTAAATATCACCAACATATAATAAGAAGAGACAGTCTGATGGCACAAACACACACACACACACACACACACACACACACACACACACACACACACATCACAGCCACAAGACAAATCAACTCAGCAAACAATATTTTGGGAACGAAGGAATGAGGAATGTGTTTTGAAGATTTTATTGTGAAGTAACACTTAAAGTATATATTTTTAATGCATAATGAGAACTTACATTGAGCAGCCGTAACCTTATGACGACATAATAGCCCATATGCCCACCTTTCACATGGATAACAGTGGCGACTCATCGTGGCATGGAAGCAATGAGGCCTTGGTAGGTCGCTGGACGGAGGTGGCACACGCCTGTACACACAAGTCACCTGATTCCCTAAAATTCTGCGGAGGGAGCTATTGTCTCTGACTCCACATTGAATCATATCCCAGACTGTGTTTGACCGGGTTCAGATCTGGCGAGTTATGGGGACGGCACATCAACTGAAACTCGCCACTATGTTCCCAGAACCATTCCATCACACTCCTGGTCTTGTGACACCACGCTTTATCTTGTTGAAAAATGCCACTGCCACTGGGAAACAAGATCGTCATGAAGATGTGTATGTGGTCTGCAACCAGTGAATGATATTCCTTGGTCGTCATGGTGCCTTGCAGGAGCTCCACTGGACCCATGGGTGCCCATGTGAATGTTCTGCAGGCATAGTGGATCCGCCACCATCTTGTCTCTGTACAGCAGCTCAGGTGTCAAAGAGCAGCTCCCCTGGAAGACGACAGATTTGTGCCGTCCCATTGGCATGATGAAGATGGCATAGGAGTTCGTCAGACCATGAAACGCTCTGCCACTACGCCAACGTCCAGTGCCGATGGTCACGTGTCCATTTTAATCTAGGTGTCGATATCGTAATGTTAACATTCACACCTCCATGGGTCGTCAGCTGTGGAGGCCCATTGTTAGGAGTGTTCGGTGCACAGTGTGTTCAGACATACCTCTACTTGTACTCTGCCCAGCTGTAAAGTCTGACGTTTGTAACTCTACAGTTCGTCATGTGTCCCGTTATGCCGGCCGGTGCGACCGAACGGGTCTAGGCGCTTCAGTCTGGAACCGCGTGACCGCTACGGTCGCTGGTTCGAATCTCGCCTTGGGTGTGTAATGTCCGTAGGTTAGCTAGGTTTAAGTAGCTCTAAGTTCTAGGGGACTGATTACCTCAGATATTAAGGTCCAAAGTGCTCAGAGCCATTTGCACCATTTGTCCCGTTTTACCTGTCGCCCTTGTCTATGATGTCCGCCATCGGTAATGAGGGTTGGCCACCGAACGAAACGACGTCTAGACGTGGTTTCATCTTGGACACGTATTGAAGACACTCACCGCAGCACTGCTCGAACACATGACAAGTTGTGCAGTTCCCGAAATGCTTGTGCCAAGCCTCCATTCCATCACCATCTGCCCTCGGTCAGACTCAGATAGATCACGTGCCTTCCCCAATCTATACGTGGACAGCACGCTCACTGATACTAACAGTCATGCCTCGCCAGGTGACGCTGCCTAGATGGGTTTATATCTACAGTAGGTCGGTGGTCATAATGTTCCGGCTGCTCAGTTCGTACCTCTATACATATCAAAACCGAAGATGATGAGAGACATCAAACATATCCACAGAAGATGGAGCAACACGACATAGAAGATATCTCGAAAGTAAACTCTTTGATAAAATTATCACTTATCGAGAAGAAACAGCAGATGTACAACCCTTAACATAATACGCAAGTGCACTTTAAGACCTCGAGAGCTTCAATAGACGTAAGATTTCCAGTACGATACACACTTTACAAGCACAATGAACAATCAAAGTAAATATTTCCACATTAGACTGTTTGGATCACTTATCAAAATACGCACAGATTTATTATTGACAGACGGCTGGAGTGAACGAACGGTTCGAGGCGCTACAGTCTGGAACCGCGCGACCGCTACGGACGCAGGTTCGAATCCTGCCTCGGGCATGGATGTGTGTGATGTCCTTAGGTTAGTTAGGTTTAAGTAGTTCTAAGTTCTAGGGGACTGATGACCTCAGAAGTTAAGTCCCATAGTGCTCAGAGCCATATTATTGACACTGCTAAAATAAATTCTGTGTTATGACATGAGCATTGTTCGATCTACGTAGAACGGATTAAATTTATTGAAATTGGTTCTCAAGACACACATGAGCACTCCTACTGATCTCTTGTGGTTGCCTGCAGACATTGGATATATGAAATTGATATTTTCAGGGAACAGTGCCCCAGGGCGAGCTACATTAAATTTTAAGAATTAACTGAAATCTCTCTCTGTCACAATGTTGTTATGCATAATTATCCATCATGTAGAGTAAATGGCGAAAGCAATTTATTGCTTGAAAACGTATACGTTCTGTGATGTTCAGCTGTCACTACAAGCCTAAAATACAGTTTGTGATATTTCCGTTTCCCTATTTTTACGGCAAGTTCATACGTTTCCGAGGCCAGTTGGCAAATTTTCTCTTTTTGAAGCGCAATTATTTTACCCACCTCCCTCCCAGTGTCACATATTCAAGCTCACTGACGCAACATGACCCCACCAGGCTTCAAGGTCATTGATGACATAGATACAAAAATGCCATCACAATGTCGTGAATCTAAACTAGAGGCCAACTCGGGCCTGAGAGGTGTGCAGACCAATGGCGAACAGCAAAGGAAAACAGAAAATACTTCTGCATATGGCGCAAAAAACGAAATTATGAGCGCTGGATACTTCTGAGTACCCTGTAAAGCAATATGAAATACAGCAAGTAACGTAATTTAAGATAAATATGTATGTCTGTGTGTGTGTGTGTGTGTGTGTGTGTGTGTGTGTGTGTGTGTGTGTGTGCAAAAGGAAATAAACCATTCCTCACTAAATTATTGTCCGCATCTCGTGGTCGTGCTTCCCACGCCCGGGTTCCCGGGTTCGATTCCCGGCGGGGTCAGGGATTTTCTCTGCCTCGTGATGACTGGGTATTGTGTGCTGTCCTTAGGTTAGTTAGGTTTAAGTAGTTCTAAGTTCTAGGGGACTAATGACCATAGATGTTAAGTCCCATAGTGCTCAGAGCCATTTGAACCATTTTTGAACAAAATTATTGTTATACGTTGTAAGAGACATCATGTGAAAGTATGATTTTTTTAAAATTATTTATTGAAATTGAATTCATATTTGCCTAACACATTTTAATAGCACGCCTTGATAGGATGGAAGGGGTAGGAGGAGAGGGTATAGGGGAAGGAGTGGCTTCTACTTTCTCTAAATTTTCCAGTATCATAATTGGGTTAGTTCAACAATCTTGGGTGTTTCAGTTTAATGACTGGCTGCAATTGACTGGAGGGGTAGCTGAGGGTGGTGGGGAGAGGGGAATTAGGGGTGGTGGTTTGGTTGGGAGGGATGAAGAAGGGGAGGGATGTGTGTCCCTTGAGGTAATGGAGGTGGCATGTGATGTCATGAAGTTGAGGTCATTAACGTTACGTGTACGGTTAATACTTTAAGTGTGTAAAGCTTTTATGGCTGAAGACGTAAATCCTCTCATTATCAGGAAATTTGGAAATTTGTCTTAAGTTATATGGAACCAAACTACTGAGGTCTTCGGTCCCTAAGCTTACACACAACTTAATCTAACTTAAACTAACTTACGCTAAGGACAACACAAACACCCATGCCCGAGGGAGAACAGGAACCTCCGACGGGGGCAGCCGCGCGAACCGTGTCAAGGCGCCTAAGACCACACGGCTACCGCGTGCGGCTCATTATTTGACAGCGGATGGATATAGTTCGGATAATTTGGGCTCTGGTTCAAGAAAAGCCCCTGTGTTTATGACGTCATATTTCCTGAACTATGTATCATACAGTATTATAATTTTAAAGGTACATTTAATTACATATTTGGATATTGTTAGCAAACTAAGATGAGCATAGAGTAATGAATTATAAAGTTATGCCTAATGACGAAGTGTTACTGTATGAACATCGAAATTATATTAAACAATAATTTTTTTAAGCGGAATTCAGCTATCAAAATTTGTGAAAAGATTTTAAATTATTTTTAAAGGTTGTTCCTAGTCAAAGCCAACGGACTTCCGGCAGTGGCAACACCGGTTCCCGTCAGATCACCGAAGCTAAGCACTGTCGGGCTGTGCTAGCACTTGGATGGGTGACCATCAGATCTGTCCAGCGCTGTTGTCAAGCGAAGTGCACTCAGCCCTTGTGAGGCAAACTGAGGAGCTACTTCATTGAGAAGTAGCGGCTCCGGTCTCGGAAACTGATGTGCTGAGCACATGCCCCTCCATATCCGCATCCCGTGACGTCTGTGGGATGAGGATGCCACGGCGGGAGGTGGGTACCGTTGGGCCTTCATGCCCTGTTCGGACGGAATTTTGTTCCTAGTCGCTAAGTTATCTAATTTTGAAATACTGGATGAATAAATTTTGGATAATATTATCACTGTCAGCCACATTGACTGCAGATAGGTACACATTTTCTAACAGTAAAACTTGACTTGTTACCCCAAACCTTTAACGCAAGCTTATAACTCTCAATGTGTAGATTATGAGGACATTCTAAATTTTTAAATGCGGTCAGTAAGTATATGACATAGGGAAAATCTAATTTTTGTTTTCCGGGGAAGCCGTTACATGAGCTACAGGAAACTAGGATTTGGTGAACTATTTCAGCGGTTCATTAATATAGATTTGGCGATTGCTACTGTGGTAATGGTTTGCACAAACAACCCATTTGAGGCATACCAGCAGTGATCGATACAGTTAAGATATTCAGAAGTGAGACTGATGGCTTCTGTACTGTACCACACACTTAATGAAAATATTCGGTGCTAGACAAGAACTCCAAGCGAGATGTTACAGCAGTTCACTATGCTCCAATCAGAGATTACAATGTTCAAATACTTCCTAGTAGTAAACTCTTGAATCACTTAAGACAAATGTCTGGATGACCCATCTGAGAAAAAAAGAGACAGCTTTCCTGAGCCGTGGTAAAAATTGCTATTTTGAAGAGCGCGCAGCAGCGCGTAGTGTGAAGCAGTCGCCCTCCGTTTCTGGCGGTGGCGCCGCTGTGGCAATCGCAGCTTGGGTGTCTCCCTCTGGTGGGAAAGGGCAAAGGTAGCCTGTTAACGTGCATTTAAGGGGCGCTATGAGCTCGCCAGTCGGTCAGTCTGGGTCAGTCTCTCGACCGCATTTGTTGGGCAGTTAGTGTCTGTCTGTCGGTCGGTCGGAGTGCTAGTATGTCTGTCGTTCGGATCAACTTTTAAAGCCTGCAAAATGAGTGTTTCCACTCCGCCAGTAGGAGAACTCAGCGAGTGGTCGCCCGGTCGGGGCTTAGTTCCTCTATCTGAGTCTACGCATTAGGCCACCAGTTGGCTCAGGCAATGGTCATTGGCGGTTGGATCGATCGGTTGGTCGGTCGCTCACTGAGACACGAGATGCCTTGTCCATCTCGAGCTTCGGCGCATGTGAGGTCGCCACGAGTCCAGTGGGCCGCGGCGCATAGCAAGGGGTAGTGACTTCACGGTCGACACGAGAGCAACAGGAGTCAACCCACGACATCAGTCTGGCCGGTGCGAGCTGCGACGCCGTGAGACGGGAGATGGGCGCGCCTTCCTGCGTCAGTTGAAGCGGCTGGCAGCGGACGGTTCGGGAGAACGATTTGGGCGTGTTGCGCCAGCTGTTCTCGAGAAATCGCAGTTTGTTAGAAGTTAAGTGATTGGTGATATGTTGTTTGACTTACTCTTCTTAAATTCTACTTGTTTTCTTGATGAGGTCACCTCCCGTTTTTTTGCGGGGGGGGGGGGGGGGAGGTCGTCCCACCATTCTTCTCCGTTTTCCCACCCGCGGGAAGGAGGTTGTTTATAAATAGGGTGGTCCGTTTTTCCCTTGTGGAGTAAGGGCGGGTTAGAGCAACCTGCGGTTCGGGTTGTTAGATAATCTCCCTATCAATCTACCGTACGATAGTAGCTGCCTCTGTCATGTTTGTCGGATTTGGTGTGTTAACGAATTTCTTGCTTGGAGTGTAACGGCCTAATACCTGAAATATGTTTTGATCTTTGTAAACTTTGATACTATTGCCTATGATCTTGAGAGGCGGTCTCTGTTGTTTGGCCAACCTTGTAGAATTTTATATAAGATTGCATTTAATGGGCTTTTATTGTAAATTATCATTTTAGTATATAAAGTTGCTACAGTTTCACCCTAAGACTTTTCTTAGAAGTTAAAATCAAGTTGCGCCTTCGGTGGCAAGGTTAATATTTCAGTTGTTAGTGTTTTGTACCATTTCCATCCCTCCTACGGGAGGTGCATAGTTTGTGTGCTTGTCTAAATTGTTGAAACTCTTAGTTTAAAGTTATCTGGTGTGTTGTAGATTTGCACCAGTATTATCTTTCAGAGGCTGTTGTGAGCGGACGTACCTACGCCCGTGTCAAAAGGGTGCGGCAAGGTTCTCTGCTCGAAAGCTCATACAGTCAAAACTTGTTTCTTTCTGCCTCTGAATAAGTTGTAACTTTGATATTTAGAGGGTACTTTCTGATTATAATTTTAAATCTGTTTCTTTTAAAAAATGCTTTTAGGCACTATTAAAGTGAATAAAATTCCCATTTGTTAATAGGAATTTGGTTATGATTTCATCAGTTACTCACTGGCAACTACTTCCATGCTTACATAGTGTGATTAAATGTTTTAATGTTCTTGATGAATCACTAGGAAATAAAATAAATTCTTAAGAATATTCTTTGAAAATAAATCACGGATCACTCTCGTTATTAGACAGTAGATGGATATAGTTCGGGTAATTTGCGGTCAGGTTTAAGAGAGGCTAGTTTTTCAAGACCTCTGTGTTTATGATGTCATATTTCCTGAACTATGTGTCATACAGTATTATAATTTTGCAGGTACATTTAGTTACATATTTGGATATTGTGTGCAAAATAATATGACCATGGAGTTAGTGCGATGGAGTAATAAATTATAAAGTTGTGCCTAATGTCGAAGTGTTACTGTATGAACAGCGAAAATATATTCAACAACAAACTTCTTTCCTTTTTTTTTTTTTTTTTTTTTTTTTGGGGAGAGACAGCGATAAAAGTTGTGAAAAGATTTGAAATTATTTTTAAAGTTTGTTCCACGTAGCTAAGTTATCTAATTCTCAAATACTGAATGAATAAATATTAGATAATATTTGCATTGTCAGTTACACTGACTGCAGATAGGTACACAGTTTGCAACTGTAAAACTTGACTTGTTACCCTAAACCTTTACCGTAAGGTTATATCTCTCAGTGAGTAGATTATGACGACATTCTATATTTTTAAATTCGATCAGTAAATATATGAAATAGTGAAAATCAAATTTTTGTTTTCCTGGGAAGCCGTTACATAGGCCACACGAAACAGGTATTTGGTAAACTGTTTCAGCGGCTCATTAAAATAGATTTGATGAATGCTACTGTGATAATGGTTTGCACTATCAGCCCATTTGAGCCATACAAGCAGAGATCAATACCGTTGGGATAATCAGAAGTGAGAATGGTAGTTTCTGCACTGTGCCACACAGTCAATGTAAATATTCGGTGCTACACAAGAACTTCAAGCGAGATGTTACAGCAGTTCACTATACTCCAATTAGAACGGGCAACGTTCAAATACTCCCTGGTAGTAAACTCAGATTTAAGTTCTTGAATCACGTAAGACAAATGTCTGGATGACCCATCTGAAAAATAAGCAGCTTTCCTTCCTCCATTCTTCCCTTTCTGCGAGCTTGTGCTCTAATTCATACTCGTCGACAGGTCTTTAAATCCTTAATCTTCATTCCTAGATGATACACCCGTCTGTCTGTACGCGACCATCATGAACTGATCATGACATCCAATCGCCGTCGTTTCCTCTGGTGGCACGCGTTCTTCGCCAGTTGGCCTGTGTGACAGTGGAGACTGCAGCGACGTTCCAGTCCCCTGGCCTGCCTTCCAGTGGGCTGCGCCTATTGGTAGCCCCTGGGCTGTTGTGTTGTCCGCTCGCCTCTTTTGGAACAATGCCGCGCTGGAGCCTCGACCGCTGCCATACCCACTGCCACCACCACCACCACCACCAGCAGCAGCTCCACCAGCTCGACAGCTGCCACGCCTCTTTTTAATTTTCATTAACAGCGGAAATGTGCGCACGAGAGAGGTTGCCGCTCTTCCAGCAGGCGGCAGTAAATCTCCGAAACGGCTGGCTGCCTACGACGTCTGCGGCTCGGGGCCAGCCGGTTTCTCCCTCTGCGCAATTTAAAAATAAAAGAAAATTAAAACAGTGCGTCTTACTAGTGGACAGCTGTACAACATAACACGAAGAAGAACTCGTTTTGCAATTTCCACATGCACAGCAATTGAAGAATATCTCTTAGCGTTTTTATCTGAAATTTATTTTAAAACTGATTCTGAAATCATATTTCGTTCAGAGTACTCATCAGTCCCGCGCGATTGTGATCGGACTTTGGCAGTGAGTGGTCTGAAGACGGCCGTCACAAAAAAAGAACATTTGACATCAGGTTTTGATTACTTTGAGGTTTTACAGAAGGCTCTAACGAATTCAAAGTCTGTGAAAGGGACCACGTTTCTCTCGGTTGCAGAGAACGTGCGTCTCATATATATGCATATCCGTTTACGTGCTGATTTTCTGTATACTAATACTCTTCCACGTACCTTGCCTTTCGTTTTGTGTATAGCTTGCTGTATAGTTTCATTCAGAGAATGGTAACTCAATGTCAGGATCACAAATTCAGTATGACTAGGTGACGTAACAACTGTTGTTGTTGTTGTGGTCTTCAGTCCTGAGACTGGTTTGATGCAGCTCTCCATGCTACTCTATCCTGTGCAAGCTTCTTCATCTCCCAGTACCTACTGCAACCTACATCCTTCAGAATCTGCTTAGTGTATTCATCTCTTGGTCTCCCCCTACGATTTTTACCCTCCACGCTGCCCTCCAGTACTAAATTGGTGATCCCTTGATGCCTCAGAACATGTCCTACCAACCGTTCCCTTCTTCTGGTCAAGTTGTGCCACAAACTTCTCTTCTCCCCAATCCTATTCAATACCTCCTCATTAGTAATGTGATCTACCCATCTAATCTTCAGCATTCTTCTGTAGCACCACATTTCGAAAGCTTCTATTCTCTTCTTGTCCAAACTATTTACCGTCCATGTTTCACTTCCATACATGGCTACACTCCATACAAATACTTTCAGAAATGACTTCCTGACACTTAAATCTATACTGGATGTTAACAAATTTCTCTTCTTCAGAAACGCATTCCTTGCCATTGCCAGTCTACATTTTATATCCTCTCTACTTCGACCATCATCACTTATTTTGCTCCCCAAATAGCAAAACTCCTTTACTACTTTAAGTGTCTCATTTCCTAATCTAATTCCCTCAGCATCACCCGACTTAATTCCACTACATTCCATTATCCTCGTTTTGCTTTTGTTGATGTTCAACTTATATCCTCCCTTCAAGATACCATCCATTCCGTTCAACTGCTCTTCCAAGTCCTTTGCTGTCTCTGACAGAATTACAATGTCATCGGCAAATCTCAAAGTTTTTATTTCTTCTCCATGGATTTTAATACCTATTCCGAATTTTTCTTTTGTTTCCTTTACTGCTTGCTCAATATACAGATTGAATAATATCGGGGAGAGGCTACAACCCTGTCTTACTCCCTTCCCCACCGCTGCTTCCCTTTCATGTCCCTCGACTCTTATAACTGCCATCTGGTTTCTGTACAAATTGTAAATAGCCTTTCGCTCCCTGTATTTTACCCCTGCCACCTTTAGAATTTGAAAGAGAGTATTCCAGTCAACATTATCAAAAGCTTTCTCTAAGTCTACAAATGCTAGAAACGTAGGTTTGCCTTTCCTTAATCTTTCTTCTAAGATAAGTCGTACGGTCAGTATTGCCTCACGTGTTCCAGTATTTCTACGGAATCCAAACAACTATGTCAGATGAAAATACATCTTTACATAAATCAGTCATATAATGAACACTATTTTTCCTTGGATTTTTACCAATATTAATTGTTATACGGTGACTTTCAGAAAACAATAAGAGCAATGCAATTCCAATAGAAAAGATAGTAACACTAACTGCCATTACATTATACATCGACAGTCATTATTTTACTTATTGTTTTACAGTTATAAATATTTCAGTCCATTACCTAGGTAACTAAGCCTGTCCATACCGAATACCAGTACTTAAATAAAGAATTGTACGCAGGACGAGTACCACAAGTCGTCTCTCCAACAACTGAGTCATCTGCGGATTATGGTGAATACAGAAAATTGGTTGAAACTTGAAATAAAGAAAAGAAGGAGCAGTAAGTTCCAACAACTGCTTTAATGTACTTTGGGAACAGAAATGAAACTCTCTGGGAGGCGGAGTGTTAGAGAATCAATACCAAAAACTGTATCTGGAGAGTACTAAAACTCATATATAGCGTTGGTCGGAGGGTTTACATTAACAAAGAGACGTTTGTAAAGAGCGTCAGATAAAGACGTCATTGCAGCGTCATTCAAACAGAACCGTTTCGGCCATGCAATTCTAGTAAAGATAAAGATAAAGTATTATATGACGCAAGTGTTAGCAGACAACTGCCGCGAAATACTGGTTCGAGAGCCCACATGTGAGAGAGATCTAATTTAGATCCCCTGGCTAAACATAAATCAGTTAAATCGACAGTGTGGTAAGAAAGACAGGAAATAATCATCATAATGATGTTGCTGTGACAATGGGCATCAAATTCAAGAGACATTAGCTACAAAAATATGTAATTTTTGTGTTTGGTAGAAATGATACTTGCAACTATGTTACTCGAAACCTCAGTTGAAATCTTAGAAAAGTAGACTAATTTGTAGTCAAGTCTCAGAACCAACATAATTGGCGCTCTGGGTATAAAAGAACTAACTAAGGTGATAACAGGTGACAACACCAACACTGACTTAATTGTCCGATAACCGAAATTTTTGGAAACAGAGATTTTCATATTCTCACGACAAAATAGTATATTGAGACTCTATGAGGGAGAACTTTCCAGTAACTTGTGCATCTGTCGCAACAACTGTGCGTGTAGACCACTACAAATTCCAGACAGCTCTTTTGAAAATGTGTTTGCGAAAAGCCTACAATGCTGTAGATCTATGGGATATCAATAAACTGATCGAAAGTATCAAACCACTACCTTGTAATCCAGTAATCATCTTTAAAAGCAAGGCAATATGTGGCCGAAGTCCGAAGTTGTATAATAAAACGGCACTCATGGATGAATTCCTGTCGCTGTACCACCGGTTAATTGCCATACAGTCTCTGAAATATGTGATACTTAGACAATTTTTAAAAACTAGAACTGGTTGAATTACTACTATTATTCGTAATTTCCCCACCCGCTGTAGGAGCAAGTACAAAAAAAAAGTTCAAATGTGTGTGAAATCTTATGGGATTTATTTGCTAAGGTCATCAGTCCCTAAGCTTCACACTACTTAACCCAGTTTATCCTAAGGACAACACACACACCCATTCCCGAGGGAGGACTCGAACCTCCGCCGGGATCAGCTGCAAAGTCCGTGACTGCAGCGCCTCAGACAGCTCGGCTAATCCAACGCGGCTGGGAAGTACAAAATATATTATAATGGCACTGGAAAGTACCCTCCTCCACATGATGGACAACGATTTGCTGACTATTAATCTAGAAATTCGGTATCGAGGAATTATTTCCAATTACTACATTGCAAAACCCAATAGTGTTGCGCGGTGAATTATCAATTTCTCGATACATTTAAATTCCAGCAGTTCATAAAAGCGTTGAACACGTGCTACAGTCTGGGCTGAGGACGCACGTTTCTGTGAGTTGACTAGAACGCGGAGGCGAAAAGCAGTGTGAAGGGACACCAGACAGGAGTCCAGTGTAAGAACTGAAGTGGCAGCTTCATCTTGGTGCCAGTGCCGTGCCACTGTGGGCAGCGGCTGAAAAGTCTTCAGTACGTTGCCAGGGCCATGTAACGGGCAACGATTAAGCTGGTTTCAGTATTGGCATGGCTGGCCCCTATGACTGAGCAGTTATTTATAGATGGAGGCCGGGCAGCCAAGTTAAAAACGTATATGTGATCTCTGTACGATGACGGCCTATGGTCCCTTCAGTGCATAAGTACACTAAGCTTGAACTGTTACGGGAATCGGCGAGATGCCGTGAGTAATGTGGCTAAAGAGCAGGGGTACTACAACAATAGTGTGTGGTATAAGCTGAAAATTTGGGGCTGACAGGAGACGCGCTGGGGTGATCCATGAGGCATTGGTACCTCTGAGCCCGCATGGCGTTGAAGTCAGCGCATTTGCCTAGCAGGCAGGAAACCGAGATTCGAATCCATGTCCGGCACAAATTTTCAACATGCTTCAATGATACGAATCAATGCCCACTTGTTAATGTCCTCAATTCCCTTGTCTCTGCATTCGAAACATCTGACCCAGGCATCGTCAGTGGAGCAGACGAGCTGGAATCGGTCAGAAACAACGGAAACAGCCAGCAAGTTGGAGACAGAGCAGAACTGGAAGCGCGGTAGATGATCGAGGTTTTCTTGGCTGACAGAGAGCTTGATGTCAATATGAGGTACCTTTCTGGCTGGACCAGCGGACAGTGTTTGCGTACTTCAAGGGGCAGGTCGCTGCTCGGGCTGAGGAATTGCTAGCCGAAGCGTTGTTTCTATTACGACAAGTAGAAGGAATTGCGACGTGGTGACTTGTGGTATAGTGTCGCGCAAACCGTTTGCCGGTGTAGTTAAGCAACCACTGATCCATATTGATGAAACATTGGCGAGGCAGCTGTTAGACCTGGAATTCCTAGAGCGGTGCTTCATGTGATTGAACTGTATTTTAAGGATGCGTTTCCCTGTTAACTGATGTATCTTTGCTGCATGATATTTATTTTTGTAGGGTGAATGCAGTACTGTAGGTAGTCTCTGTTTGTGTTGTCAGTATGATATTCGATTAAAAAGTCTGTCTTTGCTGGATGCGTTTTATGATAAGGTTCTGGAACGGGATAGATGGTTGCGTGTTCTTGTGTTCTCCTGTTGATAACTGTGTTTTTTGTATTTTATGTGATATTACGCGCACCCATTATTGCAAAGTTTTGACGTCGGCGAGGCGGAATATTGATACCTGACGCTGTGTATCAGTTTAATACTTTCCGATTTTGTATATTTGCTTATGCCCTTTTGTGAATCTGAATAATTCCACGGGGCTAGAGATTTATAAAGCATTATTTCACTGTACTGAGGATCAACTGAATTTGTTATTGTATTTCATTAAGAGTCTGTCTACAAAATCCCAGCCAATTTCCACTGTCACAGATCTCCAGCGCCGTGGTATCCTACACACTAAGACTTTAAATTTAAGAGTTGTTGTCAAGATACGCTTCAGTGAATTAGGAGTTGCCCAACACATTATCTACGTAACGCTTAATGTTTTCTTGGTGTATTCACGCTTTTCACTATTTATTTAGTATTGAGAAAAGTGAAATACTGATAATGCGAAAGCAGTTTTCAAAATACCCTGTTTTTGTAGGCTATTCTACAACTAACACATGATCTAATTCGTGTAGCAAGCTTCTGTCTTCTGAAATATGAACGCTGTAAGTTAACTTCCCGGTAAAATGACTGTAAGTTGACGTTTCCATAAAATGACTTCATAATTCACTAGTGAAGTTAAGAAACGTAATAAACCAGTCTCTTCCCTTTTACATCACACGCATAGCAGTAATCATGCGGACTGCAAACTTAGCTCATGCATTGTGTGATGGTCTAATGTTAAATCTACAAAAACTATTACCTGATAACAAGAAATGTGAGCGTATAAGAAATTAAATTTTAAATAATAACTTTTTCATGAAACTCGATCCAAGGTGGTGAACGTGACCAACAAAATCCACAAAATACGCAAAAACGGTTTTTCTTAAATAAGGAAAAGGCTAGAGCTCTGATCAAAAAGCATAAATGAGATATCTGTAGGGGTTAACATGGTCTGTTGACTGCTCTGTCTAGTTCGTTTCGAGATATGTTGAAAAAATACATCATTTACCTTCGTGTACCTTGGATGTATTCCCCCCCTCCAAGCGTTTCAGCTGACTTGGATGATGTTGCAAGGAGGAATCACAGAATTTTCATACCGTCTCAGGTACAGCCAGGAGTAACGCTGATCACTAACCACTGTGGAGTATACATCGAGAAATCATGGGACAAGACGTTACTTTCATGGGCACATATATTGATGATATTATAAGTAATACTGTATGAATTGTTATGTACTGATATATTCCGCTGCATGAGAAGTTAACTGTGGTATTGACTGAACGCCTTAGTGGCTTGGTGGCTCACTTCCTTGAGTTCCAACCAGTAATCTAGAGCTCCATTGGTTGGCTGTATACCAAATTACGTATTTTCTTTTCACTTAAAGCTATTTTCAGCTGAGTAAGTGTTTAATGTACGTGAAAGCCACAAAGTGCTTGAGTAGTACTTACGAAACTGATCAGCTGTAAAAAATTATCGGTCCAAACAAAGCCGATGGATAAATTATGGATGGCATCAGATGAAAGGGCAATGTGATGTACGAAGAACTTTTATCGCCGCTACTTGTTTTAGCTACTCATTCAAGATTAAACTGAGTCTCCAGATATCAAAATACCGCAAACTTCCTTTCGCATCTACACGTAACTTGTAAACATTATTCCAGAAGAGCAAAGACAGTACCTCAAATTTACCACTTAAAAAATAATATCCTGACTGCGCGGTAAATACACCAAACGCCAGTAAAAATGAAACAAGTAAATGGAATCTGGAATCGTCCACATGACATTAAATGTATTAGAGACCTCACACCCAGCTGACGTGTCAGCTGTAACGAGGAATTAAATCCTGAGAAGTCGTACTGTTTTCTTCTCCCATTTATTGTGTATTTCTTACGCATTCTTCCTGATACATTATGGTATTTGTTGATAATGCGGGTCTTCAGTCTGAAGACTGGTTTGCTGCTGTTCTCTATGCATATGGAGTACATAAAATGACGATAATTACGGCTCAATAGCAGAACCATTTTAGATTTCGGTCAGTTTGGCTTCAGGGAAAGTAAAGGCACGAGAGAGGCTATTCTGACTTTGCGGTTGATATTGGAAGCAAGACTTTGCGGTTGATATTGGAAGCAAGACTAAATAAAAATAAAGACATGTTATTAGGATTTGTCGACCTGGAAAAGCATTCGACTATGTAAAATGGGGCAAGCTGTTCGAAATTCTGAGTAAAATAGGGATCAGTTATAGAGACAAAGACAGATAATATACTATATGTACAAGAGCCAAGAGGGAAAAACAATAGTGAACGCCCAAGAACGATGTGCTCGGATTAAAAAGGGTGTAAGACAGGGATGTAGTTTTGCACCCCCACAGTTCAACCTCTACGTCGAAGAAGTAATAATGGAAATAAAAGATAGGTACAGGAGTGGAATTCAAACAAGGTGAAAGGATATCGATGATACTATTCGATGGTGACATTGCTATCCACAGTGAAAGTGAAGACTAATTACAGGATCTGCTGAATGGAGTGAACAGTCTGATGAGTACAAAATATGGATTGAGATAAAATCGAAGAAAAACGAAGGTAATGAGAAGTAGCAGAAATGACAAGAGAGAAACTTAATATCAGGATTGACAGTCACGAAGTAGATGAAGTCAAGGAATTCTGGTACCTAGGTAGTAAAACAACCAATGACGGGCGGAGCAAGGAGGACGTCGAAAGCAGACTAGAACTGGCAAAAAGGGCATTTCTGGCCAAAGGGAGTCTACTAGTGTCTAACAGCCCTTAATTTGAGAAAGAAATTTCTGAAAATGTACGTTTCGATGAGAGCATTGCGTGATAGTGAAATACAGATTACGGAAAAATCGGAACAGTAGAGAATAGAACATTTGTGATGTGGTGCTATAGAAGAATGTTGAAAATTAGGTGGATAGATAATGTAAGGAATGAGGAGGTTCTGCACAGAATCGGAGAGGAAAGGAATATATGGAAGACACTGACAGGAAGAAGAGACAGGATGATACGACATCTGTTAAAACATCACGGAATGACTTCCTTGGTACCATAGGGAGCTGTAGAGGGCAAAAACTGTAGTAGAAGACAGAGATTATAATACATCCAGATATAACTGAGGCCGTAGGTTGCAAGTGATACTCTGATATGAAACGGTCGTCACAGGACAGGAATTCATGGAGGGCAGCATCAAACCAGGCAGAGGATTGATGGCTCAAGAAAAAAAGAAAAAAAAGGAAGCAGAAATGGTTCTGAGGTACAAGGTGTCGACCCGCGCTGAAACACCCATATTAGTATGTGGTGTAGCCTACCACGTTGACTTTACCATCTAGTCGATTGTACGGATGGCGAATAGCCTCCTGGGATAGTTATGCTACGCCCCCGCGACTTGTTCACGTAGTTCTGCAGGAGATGCTCATTGACAAGTCGCAAAAGCCACCACTTCTCGTCCCATCATATCCCACGGGTTCTCGATGGAGACAACTCTGGAGATTACGTTCGCCAGTGAAGTTACTGCACGTCTTGCAGAGTGCATTGAGATTCACGTTGTGTGTGTGTGTGTGTGTGTGTGTGTGTGTGTGTGTGTGTGTGTGAGCGAGCATTATCTTGTTGGAACAAAGCATTACTTTTCTGTTGCAAGAACGGTACAACAACAAATCAAATAACATTCTGCACGAACCACATGCTTGTTGATCTCCTCTGCCGGCCGCTGTGGTCGAGCGGTTCTAGGCGCTTCAGTCCGGAACCGCGCGGCTGCTACGGTCGCAGGTTTGAATCCTGCCTCGGGCATGGATGCGTGTGATCTCCTTAGGTTCGTTAGGTTTACGTAGTTCTAAGTCGAGGGGACTGATGATCTCAGATGTTAAGTCACATAGTGCTTCGAGCCATTTGAACCATTTTCTAATCTCCTCTCCAGAAACATCAGAGGCAAACCAAAGTTGTAGCTTACTGCATGCCAGACAATAACGGCTGGGGTGCGGCCGGTGAGTCTTGGACGAAAGCTCTCTATGAGACAGCGCTCAGCAGGTCTACATCATACATGCAAACAACCATCACTTTCTTTCAGGCAGAATTTACTTTCATCGTTGAAGACAATGGCGTACCATTCCACCTTCAACGTGATCTTCTGACGGTGCCAGTCGAGCCGAGAACGTTGATGCTGTGGCGTTGGTGGAAGAAGGGCTAGCGGTGTGCGTGCCGGTAGTCGCACTGCTAATAACCGGTTCCCAGCGATTCGTGTTGACACGTCTGGGTTCATAATCCCTTTTATCTATGTTGTGGTTGCTGTAAGATGTGACACTGTTGCCCATATAATGCGACGATCCTGGTGAATGTCTGTGCCGCATGGACGTCAAGAACCTTGCCTACAGGTTGGACGATGTTCACGGGACCACTGACATGAGCATCGTTTATCAATTGACGTATAACGTGCAACTTTTGTGGCAATTCTTCAGTAGGACCACTCGGAACGCCACAATTTGACTCCTTTCAAACTCGCTCAGTTGGCTGTGAGAAGCACAAGTGATCTTCATGACATGGTTTCCTGCTCCCTTCACACGTTTGTACCATATTGAGCCTTCTGGCTGTGGCATACTCTATTAAAGAGTGGACACAGATAGCGCTCTGGCAGCTATGCCAATAAGCTGTTTGTTGGCGGACGACGTTCAAACCATTGTATCTGATATACCTCCGGGTTCATATGTATTCACTGGATGTAAATCGACGTCATCTTTCCAGGTTTTCTTCTGGCAGTGTATATTTCTAAACAGACCCCTATATAACGATTCCTTGATGTCTCAGGCTATGTCCGACCACCAGATTCCTTCTGTTAGTTAAGTTTTGATATTAATTTCCTATTTTTCCTGTCCAACTCAGTTCTTTCTCTTTAATTATTCGAACTACACATCGGACTTTCAGCACTCTTCTCTAGCAACAAATTTCAGAACATTTAATTTTCTATCTCATAACAATACCTGTCATTTTTTCCATAGCAGAAAAAGTCTTCCTTTTGTTTACGGGCTGATTTATAGGAACGAACTCGCATCTTTTGCTATGTTTTTGTCGTAAGCCATTCAGCTTTTGATAATTGTATCCTCACTAAGCCTCCACAGCGTCAGCTTTGGTTTTGGCGGATGCCAGTCACAGCAGAACCGCAGGATAGGCTTAATTTTAATTGAAAATAGCTTTACGCATTGTTTTGCCGAAAATATTACAGAAAAACAAGGAAAGCGCTTGTGCTTTTATACCCTACGTTACTGTTCTCCTGTCGAGAGTAAACAAAAGTCAGTGTTCGTACAAAGAACGAGACGCCGGCAAAGGCAGCTTCACATTCATTGTACTGATCACACTAGATGTATAGTGGCAGAACTCGGTTATGCTATGCCACATAACAAGGGGCGTCTTCACCAACACAAGAGAACGAGGATAATTGTGCCTCTAAAGTGCTTACGCAATTTCGTGAAAATGTAATGTAGACACAAGTGAGATCATTCGACAATTGTTCAAAATCAATCTGAGCACCATAAAACATTGCAAATGTTAAGCAACAGACAGCACAATGATTAGCTGCTCCGACGGGAATTAAATGATCGATGGAACATGATAAAGATGTCGCTGCATATTTATCCTTACATATTTTCTGCTGCGAATGAGCCAATGCCCTTGCCGGCGAATGATCAGTTCAGCCAATGATTTCAGAATATAGTGGTATCGGGACATTGGGATACTCATTTATTCAATTTTTAGATGTAACTTTATCAATGAGAAAAACCACATCAGTACATTGCATAGTTAATGTATAATGTCTGCATATTCTGTGCGAAGTACCTGAAGCAGTTTACTTCTGGCCAAATCGTATTTTATTCAGCTGATTGTTAAAGTAAACTTGCCAAGTACCTTATCCGTCAATATGGCAATAAAAAAGTTTAGAAAGTCAGTAAATTTTTCACATAGGTCATTGTGAAGTGTTTCCACAATAGCCTTAATTGTTAAATGGTTCGTGATGTGTCACATCGGAAACGTTACACATAGAGCTCGGACTAACATGTAAATGATTACGAAAACCATAGCTTAAGGTAAAAATATCAGGCTATTGGACAACAGTGGAGAACATCCAGGCGGTTAGCGACGGTTCTGAGTTTCTTGCTGCAAATAGTGCTCACGAGCCCCCAGCGACGTATTAAACCTAAAGCTCTTAAAGTGGTTTGCGAAACTTCAGGACGAAGGTAACTTCTGTGTGATGTATCAGTGCCAAGTAACATATATCGTTGAAACTTCGACCATATATAAAAAGAATAGCTACAGTATAGTAAATAAGCTAAGGGAAAGAAATACGCAATATGACGAACAGAAATGACCACTTTTATTCACAGGGAGTGATTACACTGAAAGTACCACAATTTATAATAGTCCCCTGAACATTAGAGACCGGATCATCTTTCGTAACAGGGTGTGAAATTGCCACTGGCAGCAGAGTATATTGTGTAACGTGTTCCCACGCTGGCCTCAAGCTTGGAGAGAGTAACAAACGACTTCCTGGGGAGAGCAACTACAGCTCCAAAACCTCATGATTTATTGGCAACTACCGGTTTCACGTCATCAGAGAGGCATCTTTGATTTTATTCATACTGGATGAAAGGTCGTGGTTGTGAATGTCAGTGTTAAAAAATATATCGGCTCAACCACTTGTTTATAGCGTAAAAAACTAAGATTGACGCGTTTCGGAAGTCAAGTTGCCATAATCAGAATAATAAAACGTAAAAGAATCTGTTAAAACTCGCTAAAATCGAACATGCACCAGGCACAATAAAATTGATAGTAAAATTAAAACATCGTGGCTACTTCCATTGTTGCAGCCGTGTCTTCCAAGGTACATCTCACACATAGTCGTCAAAATATAAAAAGCTCTAAAATGGTGTCGCTTATGGTGTTCAACATCTAACCACATGGCTCTCTCCTCTATCGTCGTAAACCGCCCATGCGTCTTTGTTGATACCACACACCACGTAACCAAACACGACACTGAAACGTGAGTGAGCTCACGCGCAAGTAAATAAGGAAGTCACAGAGATGTCTATACAACGTATACATGTTTCAAGGACCTCATGAAATGATGGTATCCTACCAATTGCTAAAAATGTAGTTACTAAAAGAAACCAGTGAAATGTTTGAAAAAGTTATTTGTATCACCAGTTAGCTGTTCATTCAGTGTGTTCTGATTATCCAAGTTATGTATCGTAATTTCAAGCTGTTCTAGTAAATCCAGCTTTTTGGCTTTGTCCTGTCTATGTGAAATAACGAGATCCTGGTCTGTTCCAAACATGGGGTGTCCCGTTTCCCAAATATGCGTGGCTACAGCTGACTTCTCGAAATTATTAAGCCGGAAAGCATCGCTATATTCTTTGTAACGTCCTTTAAAGGATCTACCAGTTTGGCCTACATAGCTTGCCTTGCACACGAAACACTGAATTTTATAGAACCCAGCTCTCTCATATTTATCGTTTTCCTGCTGAAAATTATTTCTTACTTTAAACCGGAGCGTATTATTGGTCTGAAAAGCAGTATCAACTTTAAAAGGTTTGAAAATATTAGTCACTTTTTGCGAAATATCACCGAAGTATGGTATTGGGACTCTTGTAATGTTGAAACTTCCTGGCAGATTAAAACTGTGTGCCCGACCGAGACTCGAACTCGGGACCTTTGCCTTTCGCGGGCAAGTGCTCTACCAATTGAGCTACCGAAGCACGACTCACGTCCGGTACTCACAGCTTTACTAGCTTTACTTCTGCCAGTACCTCGTCTCCTACCTTCCAAACTTTACAGAAGTTCTCCTGCGAACCTTGCAGAACTAGCACTCCTGAAAGAAAGGATATTGCGGAGACATGGCTCAGCCACAGCCTGGGGGATGTTTCCAAAATGACATTTTCACTCTGCAGCGGAGTGTGCGCTGATATGAAACTTCCTGGCAGATTAAAACTGCGTGCCCGACCGAGACTCGAACTCGGGACCTTTGCCTTTCGCGGGCAAGTGCTCTACCAACTGAGCTACCGAAGCACGATTCAGGTCCGCTACTCACAGCTTTACTTCTGCCAGTACCTCGTCTCCTACCTTCCAGACTTTACAGAAGTTCTCCTGCGAACCTTGCAGAACTAGTACCGCCTGAAAGAAAGGATATTTGCGGTATTATTCCTTGCATTCGCGAGCTGTTGTCGTGTTTGTATAGACATATCTGTGACCTCCTTGTTTACTTGCGCGTGAGCTTAGTCGCGTTTCAGAGTCGTGTTTGGCTACGTGGTGTGTGGTATCAACGAAGACGCATGGGCGGATTACAACGATAGAAGAGAGAGCTATGTGGTTAGATGTTGAACACCATAAGCGACACCATTTTAGAGTTTTTTATATTTTGATGACTATGTGGAGATGCAACTTGGAAGACACGGCTGCAACAAGGGAAGTAGCCACGATGTTTTAATTTTATTATAAATTTTATTGTGCATGGTGCATGTTCCATTTTAGCGATTTTATCATGTTCTTTTACTTTTTATTATTCTGATGATGGAAGCTTGACTTCCGAAACGCGCCAATCTCAGTGTTTTACACTATAAACAAGTGGTTGATCCGATATATTTTTTAACAGAGAGACATCTTCAGGCGTATAATTGTTATATTTTCAAAATGTACTGTAGATGGGCAAATATGGAGTCCATTCTTTCGAGAAATTAAGTGGATAACTTCCAGAAAGCTGGAACACCGTAAATGTCCATCGCATTCTGTAAAAATAACCATTATAAACCTGAAGATGCGTCTCTACTGACGAGGAACTGGTAGTTGCGAATAAAGCACCTTCAAGCAGCTTGGCCGCTTTCTGAAACATGTCATTCTTTACCTGTTAATTGTTGTAATTTTTATGGTAATTTAAAGGGTTATTGGGTGTTAATGTAGTAGGTTGTTCCATTTCTCCATCAACGCTCCTGACAAATGCTGGACAGTCGGTGCATGTTGACGTCCTGCAACAGGTCTCCAGAACACATACTCCATGTGAATGACGGTTTTCTAAATCGGGGGAACGAGCAGCCTGTCGATCCGCTGAATATCCTGTATTCCAAGAACTCCGCCACCTGTACTTTTCGATGAGGACGCGCATTGTCATCAGTAAAAGCGACGTCAGGGTTAAATGAACCCCTGAAATGACACACGTGGGAAGGAATGCAGTGTCGCACTAACGTTGACTAATGAGTGCACCTTGTTCTCAGATCTGCGATGTTCCCAAGGGCATTGGGACTGGACCAACGAGAAAAGAGATCGCGTTCTCTTCTCCGAGAAAATCAGATATAGTCTGTGTAGTGATTCTGGAGATAGGTTCATTAGTTAAAAGTGGGAACATGTGATACACGTAGGGGCATCGTCCAACACGATCGTT
Organism: Schistocerca piceifrons; assembly: GCF_021461385.2. Lineage (NCBI taxonomy): Eukaryota > Metazoa > Arthropoda > Insecta > Orthoptera > Acrididae > Schistocerca > Schistocerca piceifrons. The sequence continues at coordinate 1,017,735,114 of NC_060139.1, read as the reverse complement.
TTAATCTCCGTCTGTGTTTCTTCACAGTTGCATCAGACCTCGACATTTTATGGATGACGATGCGTGAATGCTTCGAACAGCGCAGCTGGAAGAACTCTCGGAGAGACAGGATATTCGGCGAAAGGACTGGCTTGCCCGTACATCGCGCACGTGTGGGATGCATTGGGGAGACGTTCTGCAGCACCTCCAGGTCCAGCAACGACCTCCCAGCAGTTGTTAAGCACTATAGTGGAAGATTGGAACGCCTTGTCACAAGAATCCATTACCAACCTTGTGTCCAGCATGGTAGCACGTTACAGAGCATGCATTGCCGTACGTGTTGATCACACAACCTAATAAGACCCACGAAAGTGTCATTTCCGTTCATCTCACTTCGTGTTTCTCTCAGTTAGCTTCCGTACTACACTGTAGCAGTACTTTTTATGCATGGTCGACGTTCAATTGAACTGTGTTCCTTAGCAGTGACACATCACGCGAAACCTTAAGTTTGGCGCAGCAGTATACATAGAACATATAGATTCTTAAAATTTACATGTACCACTTGATTCTCGACTCTTCCGCGTGGTCTGGGCGGTGACTGTACATTTCTTGCACTAGTAATGTATCGTGGTGCGCTGCAGTGTCCAGATGGTTCACCGATCTGAGAAACCACCAATCATGTAGTTCACAATAAGAACAGGTATTAAATTTTTAACTTGCGGTAGTTCTTATACCAGAAATAGCCCAGCTTCAGCAGCAATGAAGAGACTACGCCGCTTCAACACTGCCAATCACGATTCGCAGTCCTAGGAAGAGTTCTTAGTGCGATAAACCGCGAGAAGTGTCTGTCATCTTCAAACAGCACACTCAGACTCCAGAGCACCACAACCTACCTTCATCCGCAGGCTCACAACCGACCGACACACAGAATACTGCCCAGTTCAAACTATTACTTCGAGACCGCAGCTCTTTGCTTCTAATACACGTTGACCAATACATGTCATATGGCGAACCAGCGCTTCAGGGCGCTAATCGTTTTTATACGCTGTACTGCGTGTTTATTGTGTGGTAAATAAACATAAATTAAGCAAAAGTTAATCTAAATTACGCTAATTACGCTTATTCTACGTTTACGAGCTACTCATCCAATGTATTATTACCATTTACGATTGATATAGTGATGTGTACATCTGCATACACAGTTTGTAAGCCAATGTACGCTGTCTGCCTGAGAGTACCTTATAACACCACTAGTCATTTCCTTTCCTGATCCACTCACAAATAGAGCGAAGGAAAAGTACTGTCTATATGCCTCTACAACTACATCCACACAGATACTCTGCAAATCACATTTAAGTGCCTGGCAGAAGTTTCATCGAACCACCTTCACAATTCTCTATTATTCCCATCTCATATAGTGCCCTGAAAGAACGAACACCTACATCTTCCCGTAATATCTCTGATTTGCCTTATATTATCACAGTGATCGTTTCTTCCGATGTAGGTCGGTGTCAACAAAATATTTTCGCATTCGGAAGAGAAAGTTGGTGATTGGAATTTCGTGAGAAGATTCCGTCGCAACGAAAACCGCCTTTCTTTTTAACGATTTCCAGCCCATATCCTGTATCATTTCTGTGACACTCTCTCCCATATTTCGCCAAAATACAACGTGCTGCCCTTCTTTGAAGTTTTTCGATAGCTTCCGTCAATCCTATATGGTAACGATCCCACACCTCGCAGCAGTATTATAAAATAGGACGGACAAGCGTAGTTTAGACAGTCTTCTTAGTAGATCTGATACATTTTCCATGTGTCCTGCCAATAAAACTCAGTCTTTGGCTAGCCTTCCCTATAACATTTTCTATGTGTTTCTTCCAATTTAAGTTGTTCGTAATTGTAATTCCCAGGTACTTAGTTGAATTTGCGGCCTTTAGATTAGACTGATTTATAGCGCAACCGAAGTTTAATGGATTCCTTTAACCACTCATGTGGATGACTTCACAATTTTCGTTGTTTGGGGTTAATTTCCAACTTTCGAACCATACATGTATCTTTTCTAAATCGTTCTGCAATTTGTTTTGACCTTGTGATGACTTTACTAATCGATAAACGACAGCATCATCTGCAAACAACCTAAGACGGCTGCTCACATTGCCTCCTAAATCACTCATAAAAATAAGGAACAGCAAAGGGCCTATAACACTACCTTCAGAAACACCAGAACCCACTTGTTTTACTCGGTGATTTTCCGTCAATTGCTACGAGCCGTCACCTCTCTGACAGGAAATCACAAATCAATTCACATAACTTAGACGATATTATAAGGCCGCTATTTCACTACAAACCGCTTGTATGATACAGAAATACGGAATCAATGTGAAGTCCTTTGTCAGTAGCACTCAACACTTCGTGGGAGTAAGGAGCTTGCTGTGTTTCAGAAGAACGATTTTTTTTTGGTTTAAATCCGTGTTGACTGAGTGTCAATAGACCGCTTTCTTCTATTTAATTCGTAAGTTTTTAGCATAAAATATGTTCCAAAATCCTACTGCATATTCATGTTAATGATATAGCCTGTAATTTAGTGGACTACTCATACTATCTTTCTTGAATATTGGTGTAACCTGTGCAACTTTCCTGTCTTTGGGTGTGGGTCTTTCGTAGGGCGAACGGTTGTGTAGTATTGTTAAGTATGGAGATAATGCATCAGCATATTCTGAAGGCAACTTAATTGTTATACAGTCTGGACCAGAAGACTTACTTTTATTAATTGATTTAAGTTGCTTCACCAATACGAGGATATTTACTTACTACGTTACTCATTTTGGCAGCTGTTCTTGATTCGAATTCTGGAACATTTACTTCCTCATCTTCTGTGAAGGCATTTCGGAAGTCTGTGTTTAGTAACTCTGCTTTGGCAGCATTTTCTTCGACGGTATCTCCATTGCTATAGATGTTAAGTCCCATAGTGCTCAGAGACGTTTATTGATTGTGTCTTGCCGCTAACATACTTCACATACGACAAGAATCAGTTTGGATTTTCTGCCACCTTCGTGGTCTTTACGCTACATGGATGCTGTCGACAGCAGAATCTTTCTGCAGTCGTCTTCAAATTTGTAGATTTTCCCAATAGTGTTCCTCGGAATGAACTTCACCTTCCCTCCAGGATTTCTCATTTGAGTACCTGAAGCAGTTGGTGTTACTTCCATGTTGATCGAACCTACTAGTAATAAGTCTAGCAGTTCGCTTCTGCACTGCTTCGTTGACTTCCTTTAATCTGGCATGTCAGGGATCCCAAACACCCAAGCAGCACTCAAGAATGGGTCGCACTGGTATTATACACGCGATATCCATTACAGATGAAGCATATTTTCCTGGTGTTCTTCCAATAAACCGGAGTCGACCTTTTGCCTTCTCTACTACAATCCTTACGTGTTCGTTCCATTTCATGTCGCCTCGCAACGTTACGCCTACATATTTAATAGACGTGACTGTGTATAACAGCGCAATACTAATGCTGTATTCGAACATTAGGCAATTATTTTTCCTTCTGCATGAACTTCCATTTCTCTACATTTAGAGCTGGTTGCCATTCATCACACCAACTAGAAATGTTGTATAATATTGTATATTCCTACAGTCACTCAACTATGACACCTTCCAGTATAGTATAGCACAGCATCATCAGCAAAGAGCAGCAAATTTCTGATCACCCTCTCCGTCACATCATTTCTGTATGCAAAGAATAGTGGCAGTTATATTACACTTTCCTCGCCATCGACTACCAAGTACTGAATTCTTTTACTTAAGAAGTCTTCGGATGTCTTACATATCTGGGAACCTATTCCATATGCTCGGACTTTCGTTAACACTGGAGCACTTGTGTGAAACGCTTTTCGGGTATCTCATCATTAGTGGAAGGAGCAGTCAAATGTAAACTGGTAAGATGGAAAGGCAGCAAGTAAACTATCCATTATATCAAGAAAAAAGTCACCGTAACTGGCGAAAGAGATAAAATTCAGGGGAAGCAAAGCTCGGGTTGTGTGATGGGTGATGAAACACTTCTCATCGAAAATGCTGAAGGAGTGACTTTGTTGCAGCTGCAGAACGTAGCCGAGTATTTCATGAAAGCCGACAACACCTTATGACAACATTCTTCTGCGCTTTTCATAGACGATTATCTCAAATCGCCTGATCCACTCGGTGAACAAGATCATCAGTCGACACTCGCTTGCTTCCGTGGTCGCCTGCATCATGAACGTCTGTACGTCTTGCTATAGAGTTCTTGCGTCGTTGCCGCCTTTGCTGTCACACATGACAGTTGTTATGTAGGTTGCATCAAGATAAGGCGGAACCCCTCAGCATTGAGAAATCGAATGACAGCACACACGTTACACTTGTGGGAGCCTTTATTGCTCTAGGCGTCCTTAAGTGCTTACTATATGATCAGAACTGAAACGTGAGACGCGACGCTATTGACGGGCAAACAGGAGACGCTGCGTATACATCTGTCCGAAGTTGCATTGGATTTTCGCTATGATTTAAATGTAGTGACCAATCGGACCTTGAGAAAAAAACAAAGAATACCACGCCGTTTCCTATGGCAGTGGGTAAGTATCATCCATCTCTGGGACTTCCTAATGCTTTAACCATCGCTCTTTTGTCCTTAACCTACCTTTCCACTTCACTGGCTATTGTACTAGACCATATGGATACCATTTATAGCGACAGGCAGTTCCTTGACCTTGGAAGTTCTCGATTAACCTTCTGATTCCTACAACATAAAAAAGTAAGTGTATATTTTTTCATAAAATTTATATTTATCTTCGTAGTAAGCAACGATAGCTAACACTTGGTTCAAGAATCATAAAAGAAGGTTGTATACATAGAAGAAGCCTGGAGATACTGACAGGTTTTAGATGGATTATATAATGGTAAGACAGAGGTTTAGGAACCAGGTTTTAAATTGTAAGACATTTCCAGGGGCAGATGTGGACTCTGACCATAATCTATGGGTTATGAACTGCAGATTAAAACTGAAGAAACTGCAAAAACGTGAGAATTTAAGGAGATAGGACCTGGATAAACTGAAAGAACCAGAGGTTGTACAGAGTTTCAGGGAGATCATAAGGGAACAATTGACAAGAATGGGGGAAAGAAATACAGTAGAAGAAGAATGGGTAGCTTTGAGGGATGAAGTAGTGAAGGCAGCAGAGGATCAAGAAGTTAAAAAGACGAGGGCTAGTGCAAATCCTTGGGTGACAGAAGAAATATTGAATTTAGTTGACGAAAGACGAAAATATAAAAATGCAGTAATTGAAACAGGCAAAAAGGAATACAAACGTCTCAAAAATGAGATCGACAGGAAGTGCAAAATGGCTAAGCAGGCATGGCTAGAGGACAAATGTAAGGATGTAGAGGCTTATCTCTCTGGGGGCAAGATAGATACTGCCTACAGGAAAATTAAAGAGATCTTTAGAGAAATGAGAGGCACTTCTATGAATATCAAGAGCTCAAATGGAAACCCAGTTCTAAGGAAAGAAGGGAAAGCAGAAAGGTGGAAGGAGTATATAGAGGATCTATACAAGGGCGATGTGCTTGAGGACAATATTATGGAAATGGAAGAGGATGTAGATGAAGATGAAATGGGAGATACGATACTGCGTGAAGAGTTCGACAGAGCGCTGAAAGACCTGAGTTGAAACAAGGCCCCGGGAGTAGCCAACATTCCATTAGAACTACTGACAGCCTTGGGAGAGCCAGTCCTGACAAAACTCTACCATCTGGTGAGCAAGATGTAGGAGACAGGCGAAACACCCTCAGATTTCAAGAAGAATATATTAATTCAAATCCTAAAGAAAGCAGGCGTTGACAGATGTGAAAATTACCGAACTATCAGTTTAATAAGTCACGGCTGCAAAATACTAATGCGAATTCTTTACAGACGAATGGAAAAACTGCTAGAAGCCGACCTCGGGGAAGATCAGTCTGGATTCCGTAGAAATATGGGAACACGTGAGGCAGTACTGAAGCTACGACTTATTTTAGAAGCTAGGTTAAGGAAAGGCAAACCTACGTTCCAAGCATTTGTAGACTTAGGGAAAGCTTTTGACAATGTTGACTGGAATACTCTCTTTCAAATCCTGAAGGTGGCAGGTGTAAAATTCAGGGAGCGAAAGGCTATTTACAATTTGTACAGGTACCAGATGGCAGTTATAAGAGTCGAGGGACATGAAAGGGAAGCAGTGGTTCGGAAGGGAGTGAGGCTGGGTTGTAGCCTGTCCCCGATGTTATTCAATCTGTAAATTGAGCAAGCAGTAAAAGAATCAAAAGAAAAATTCGGAGTAGGTATTAAAATCCATGGAGAAGAAATAAAAACTTTGAGGTTCGCTGATGACATTGTAATTCTGTCAGAAACAGCAAAGGACGTGGAAGAGCAGTTGAACTGAATGGACAGTGTCTTGAAAGGAAGAGGATATAAGAAGAACATAATGGAATGTAGTCGAATTATGTCGGGTGATGCTGAGTGAATTAGATTGGGAAATGAGACACTTAGTGTAGTAAATGAGTTTTGCTATTTGGGGCCGGCCGAAGTGGCCGTGCGGTTAAAGGCGCTGTAGTCTGGAACGGCAAGACCGCTACGGTCGCAGGTTCGAATCCTGCCTCGGGCACGGATGTTTGTGATGTCCTTAGGTTAGTTAGGTTTAACTAGTTCTAAGTTCTAGGGGACTAATGACCTCAGCAGTTGAGTCCCATAGTGCTCAGAGCCATTTTGCTATTTGGGGAGCAAAATAACTTATGATGGTCGAAGTAGAGAGGATATAAAATGTAGACTGGCAATGGAAAGGAAGGCGTTTCTGAAGAAGAGAAATTTGTTAACATCAAGTATAGATTTAAGTGTCACGAAGTCGTTTCTGAAAGTATTTGTATGGAGTGTAGCCATGTATGGAGGTGAAACATGGACGATAAATAGTTTGTACAAGAAGAGAATAGAAGCTTTCGAAATGTGGTGCTACAGAAGAAAGCTGAAGATTAGATGGGTAGATCATATAACTAATGAGGAGGCATTGAATAGAATTGGGGAGAACAGAAGTTTGTGGCACAACTTGACTAGAAGAAGGGATCGGTCGGTAGGACATGTTCTGAGGCACCAAGGGATCACCTATTTAGTACTAGAGGGCAGTGTGGAGGGTAAAATCGTAGAGGGAGACCAAGAGATGAACACACTTAGCAGATTCAGAAGTATGCCCGCTACAGCACGTACTGGGAGATGAAGAAGCTTGCACAGGATAGAGTAGCATGGAGAGCTGCATCAAATCAGTCTCAGGACTAAAGACCACAACAACCACAGTAAGTAACGAACACTAGAAGAAATCGGAAAAAGTAATCAATCAATTGTATCACTTTGGAACATCTGGGACATGCGGTTTTCAACCCCTCATCAGATATATTTTCCGCCCTGATAGCTGAGTGGTCAGCGTGACACATTCCCGTTCTATTGGCCCGGGTTCGATTCCCGGCTGGGTCGGTGATTTTCACCGCTCAGGGACTGGGTGTTGTGCTGTCTTCATCATCATCTCAGTCCCATCGGTAGCGCAGGTCACCCAATGTGGCCTCGAATATAGTAAGTCGTGAACCAAGGCGGCCGGACCTGCCCCGCAAGGGGCCTCCCGGCCAATGATGCTAAACTTTCATTTCCATGAAATATTTTTGAAAGAAATTTCAGATTTTCCCTAGAAGCGGTCCCACTTCGATTAACTCTTAATACAAAAGCGGACTTAAAATTCAGTAAATTGATTTCAGAGTACATATTGCTTCATGTTCGTTTCGAAACCACTCATAACAGCAGTAGTACAATCTCAAATTACGTGATCATAACATTAGATGTCCTTACTTTCACTGTGAGTGATCTCCTAAATATGATTACTTATATATATGCATATTTCACAGCCTCCTACAATCACGTAGCACAGTCTGCATGCCAAATGTTGCTTTGAAGGCTGTAAACCACTGCTACAATGCACTGTATTCGTAGAAGTACATCAATGTATTACTAGATGTCTCTTTTACTAGATATTTTTGTGTTTGCATAGCATGGCTGGTTTCATCCAAAAGACACTGGCACTAAAAGTTAATGAAATGGCACTTCAGGCAGAAACCACTCGTACTCAAAGGATTAAGCAAGACGCAGGTTGTCATAAAATAATGGGTAGCATCTACATCTACATCTACATGATTAGTCTGAAATTCACATTTAAGTGCTTGGCAGAGGGTTCATCGAACCACAATCATACTATCTCCCTACCATTCCACTCCCGAACAGCGCGCGGGAAAAACGAACACCTAAACCTTTCGGTTCGAGCTCTGATTTCTCTTACTTTATTTTGATGATCATTCCTACCTATGCAGCTTCGGCTCAACAAAATATTTTCGCATTCGGAAGAGAATGTTGGTGACTGAAATTTCGTAAATAGATCTCACCGTGACGATAAACGTCTTTGCTTTAACGACTTCCATCCCATCTGAATAAAAACGCAAATATACTTCAATATAATAAAGGAACATAATTTTTGGATAGTCAGTTAATAAAACACGACCTCTTTTCCCGCCACAGTTGCAAAATTCTTCTTCCACGTCCGCGCACAGCTGCACATTATATTGATACTTTCATCTTAACTATTGGTGGCAAGTATAGCGAATACTAAGGCCTGCAAGATATGCTTCCCTCCAGTAACGCAAGGTAAACGCTACAGCCTGCACGCCCATGGGAAGCAAGTGCGCTTGGGAATTCTAATGGCTGACTGCAGAGGTCGTTAGCAGAGCGGAACTACATTTCACGTCACACATTAAGTGAAACAAGTAGAGCGGAGCCTTGGCATCACTGCACATTAGGATGTAAGTCGAGCTCCGCAGCTTAACCACAACACTATGTCTTGAGTGCTTTCCTGGGAGTATTCCTGCGCAATATCTTCGAGTGTGTGCTCTGGATTTCCAGTCCAGTTGAGACCACAGCTCCAGTTATCCCAGCTCACCTGTCTGTACAGGTTATGCCGCTGTTCCAAAGTGACTAAGTCGTCTAGAGCAACTTATATGCACCAAGTGGACTCAGAACAGTGCTGTTACTGGCTAGGAATGCTGTACAGAGATCTGCTGAAGTTGGATATTTCGGTTCCATTGAATAAATGTGTCTTCTTGGGAATTGGACTGTAATCATATTATTAGTCCTGCTTATAGGTATGCGTGCCTGATACAAAGCTGGCAGTAGTGCCTCCGTTTACACGGATATCAGCGTCACCTCTATTTTTGTTGTCAGTACACATTTTGACAACGAATCGTACCTACAACAGAAAGATAAGAGGTTTCTTGAGACCGGTCATCGATGTAATCAAAAACAGAGCGTTTATCTTAGATGGCTACAGCTTTGCAAATAAATACGAGGGCGTACCATAAAAAACTGGAATTATTTTGTAAAAGTTATATATTTTCAAATTGTTTTCAAATCAACCTTTCTCTCTTCAACAGACGCCCCCTTACAACTGATACATTTGTCCTAATGGTGCTTCCACTGTTCGAAACATTTTTGTAGTCTTCTATAGAAATGTCTGACGCTCCTCCCTCGTTTTTTTGTCCTTGAATTCTTCAGTGTTGTCAAATTCGTGTTCTGTCAAGAACCTTCTCATGCTTGGAAATAAGAAAAAGTCGCAGGAAGTCAGGTCAGGCGAGTAAGGTGCGTGGGGAATCGGAACCATACCATTTTTAGGCAAAAACTGTCTCACAGAGACGTCCTTGTGTGCATGTGCGGTGTCGTGGTGTAAGACCCAGTCACCTGTTTGCCACAAGTCGGGTCATTTCAGAGGAACACTGTTGCGCAATCTTCTTAAAAGTTCCACGTAAATGGTTTGATTGACGGCCTGACCTGGAGAAGAAACACTGAATGAACTTCGTCCTTGGCATCAAAAAAGCAAATAAGCATTGTTTGGATGTTTGATTTCACTTTGCGACACTTCTTGGACGTGGTGACGATGGCGTCCTCCATTGTCTTGACTGTTGCTTTGTTTCTGAGCCATAACCATAACACCACGATTCTTCGTCAGTAATGACCTTTGAGAGAAAATTTGGACCAGTTTCAAGCTGTTTTTTCAAAGCACAACATGTTACAACTTGACGTTCCTTTTGATTGCCAGTCACACCTGAGGAACAAACTTGACAGTAACCCTTTTCATTCCCAAATCTTCCGTTAAAATTCGCTGAACCGATCTCCATGATAATCCACTAGGCAGTTGATCAATTGTCTCTCGACAGTCTGTAAGCACAAGCTCTAGAATTTTTTCAATATTTTCGTAGACTGGGGCAGTTGATGGACGTCCACAACGAGGTTTGTCATCAATCGATATGTCGTCATTTTTAAATCGGGTGAAGCGCTAGTACACCTGAGCTTTTCCAACTTGGTGAGCTGTTTTCAACATTAAGACAGTTTCAGCAGTAGAAAACGAAGTTTCATAGCTGCATGTTGTTCACTTAAACTTTGCCATCATAAAGAAATAGAAAAGCGAAACGAGAACAAAACAGCGCTACGAAAAACAATCACTGCAGGTGAACAGAACCAGCCAGGTCGACAATAGAAGCGGCACTGAACTGGCAATGAGTTGCTGTATACACGCTCAGTGGCAAATACATACTACACAAGCTCTTTCTTTCTTTCTTCGCACGCCGTCTTCAGGGCACAAGTGGCCCATTGGGACCATCCGACCGTCGTGTTATCCTCAGACAAGGATGCAGATAGGAGGGGCGTGTGGTCAGCACACCGTTCTCCCGGCTGTTACGATGGCTTTCTTTGACCGGAGCCGCTAATATTCGTGCGAGTAGCTCCTCAATTGGCATCACGAGGCTGAGTGCACCGAGAAAAATGGCAACAGCACATGGCGGCCCGGATGGTAACCCGTCCAAGTGCCGGCCACGCCCGACAGCGCTTAACATCGGTGATCTGACGGTAACCGGTGTATCCACTGCGGCAAGGCCGTACACAAGCTCTGCCCACGGCAGTGTTATTCCGGTTTGTTTTTTTGTTTGGGTAACCCCTCCCCCCTGTAATGCTCAGGCGATATAATTAGGCTCTGCTGTGGCTATATGCTGAAGCCTATTATGTTTATAAGATCTATGGTTAACATTTTTTCCCGTCACATGCTATTATAGATTATTGCAGTTTGTATCTGCTACAATATGAGAGATAAGATTGGGACATTTACCAGCTAACACAGTACACTGAGGACCTAAAAACTGTGTACTTTATATAATCTCTTATTCTCTGTCACTGCAGTACCATTTCGAAATACGAGTGAGAATACGAGAAAGTTTTTTTTTTTTTTGCTCCGCGTATCTGGCAGTCTGCTGGTCACGCAGGCGGGAACTGCAAAGGTAGTACTTGGATGAAATTTAATGTTCGCCGGGGATACTATACTGGGGCCTAACAACTTTCTTCCTGCACGTCTCACTCTGGTTCCTGCTGCAAAATGCGCTCATTCAGTCTTTCGACAGGTGGTTACATTAATGTGACTGGACAGTCTGTAACGTTACACACCGTCATGTTACACGCCACAATCAATAGTGGACTGCGGCAGAGAATCGCAGTTTCCGTCAGTGAAGCGGAACAGTCCACCGAGTAACATGCATGACATGTAATACCTCAATTGATGCTGAGAACAGAACAAACTTTTCTAAGGATAAAGTTTTATTATGACCTCGTACAGCGTCTGCAGTACACTCGACACCTTGCATTATTTCATAATAGGCAAACTCGCGACTCGTCACATCACAGTAAGTGTGTTCGTTTGTCCAATACAGACTTGCGTTACCGAGGGTAATGGCTCTTGACCAGATACCCGGCGCCAGTGTCAGTGGAATGTGGTTCGGCTCATAATTTTCAGTCGGACACTGATTGACAGAGTTCGGAATTTCTGTCGTGTTTAAAAGGATTGTGATTTACAGGGAGTAAGACTCGTCTGCGATAGCTGTCAATTAGCGTCTTTCTACGGAACAAAAAGAAAACTGTTCTTACTCCAGATTACTTGGCTACGAGTGGTACACCATCCACTGTCCACATTCGTACACTAACAAACTGAGCAACTTCGTTCAGGGTGTGGTCACGGATACATCTAAACGCGATGACTGAGCCATTCAGGGACGTCCCCACATCGAAATAACTTTCTGTGCTGATTCCATACAGATGACCATAACGTACACACTACTTCACTGCCGTTACTCACGTCAACGATGGAGGGTCACAGTACTCTCAAGCCCCCATCGCACTCTTTTACGGGTAGTGAGTATGTTCTATCAGGAATGTTTTGGTGATGATGTTCACTCTTAATCTTGCGATAGATGTTTTCAGCGTGTAAAAGTATTCCTTTTACAGAGGCCGTGCATGAGGCATGGCTAGCATCACGTAGTTTTCTGACACCAGTTACCAACTTATTTTGTTATCTCTCTTCGGTCTGGACTCCAAAACAATTTATTCTAAGAATACAGAATGAAAGAAGAGCATCTGTAAGTGTAGGAATTACGTGTGGTCTATCCGCACATCTCGGCTGCTGTAAGAACTTCAGCCTCTTTCCTTGAAAAAAAGTGGGGAGAGCGGTAAGGCCTCCTTGGTGAATATTTTACTTCACCCGTGAATATCCAATGTTTACAAATTTCCTCTGGGAACGCTCCTGGCAGTTTAGGTGCCAGCACCTTCCCACGGGACTACGTCCTCAGTCAAAAAGCGCAACGTTGGAATTAGCAAATAGCATTGAATACATGGGTCAGCAAACACTTTCATGTTATTGGAAACTGAAGATGTGATTTTTTGTACAGATTGTAGATGTTTCTAGTTTGCTCACAGATTACTGCGACTACCTGAAGTAGTTCCTTAACCTTTCCTGAGTAACATCGATAGAATACGTGTCTGTCAACAGTTAACACTGTTCGATTTTCCTCTGTAGTAGCTTTACCAGCAGAAGATACCTTGAAAATGATGAAACATGAAACTTATTTTTGCTGATGATTGTGGTTTGAAGTATGCTTTGAGCAAATGTTAAAGTGTTTTAGACCATATCCTTATTTAAAGATCTTAAATGTCAGTTTAATTGGCACCTTGCACAGTGAGACACGCTCTCTTGTTGCTCTGTCACTTTTCTGATTTAATAAGTGTAGGGAAATTTTTCCCCATTAATTTGAGCTTTCACCTGTTGGCTACATGTCTGCTTTCTTACATTTAGTTGCTTCCTACAGTAATAATGTAAGACAAGTGTTTTTTTTTTATTTCTCAGCAAAGAAATACCGAGACTGATCTCCAGAGTTGTCAAGAAAAGATATGGTGGATCTGGGAGAAGGAAAATGGTGAATATAATGAAAACAATATTAGGTCTATGTATGGCACGTATGGAAAGGGACTAACAGCAGAGAAAATATTATGTGGCATTATGAACTTACTAAGCTGTCCTTCAAAATTTAGGAAATACAGTTCTTTAATGCCTGCTGCTTGCAAATCAGTATAGGAAGAATGTGTGACAGACGCACTAAAAGAAGCTGTGAATTAAAATGAATGTTTTTGGCAGGAGTGTATCAAACACACTGTAAGTACCATAAAACGTTAAACTTAGTTTTTCGTGGATTCTGTTTTTTCTAGCCTAATGTAACTTATTTACTCCAGAGTAATGAAACTCTAAAAATCAGTATATTTAGTGCACGTGACTGAGATTATAATGTATACTATGATAATTCCCATTTTAAAAATTTGTCTGAGAAACCGTTCATTATCAAATATTTTTCGGAATTACAGATTTAATATATTAGTATCACAAAAATATTGTTTTTTTAACAAATAGTGTAAATGCATATGAGAAAATTTCAGTAGTTTCCTGCTAATACATACTGTGCAAGATATACTGGATATGTCAATTTAATGGAGACGGAAAGTAGCTTCTCGAGTTAAACTGTTCCCGGAATAGGGGCGAGGTAGTAAGAAAAAGAAGCATCTACAGCCGTTCTGTTATTTATCGTGTAGCTGCCAGTTTCGGCGGTTCAGTGTACCATCTTCAGGTCTTAGTTAATGCTGAAGGGGTATCACGATCCTCATACAAGATGCATCAGTGGCCAAAATACCGGTTAACGCAGGCTATCTGAACTCTGATGTCGTCTGTTCTGTTCAGCCATATCGGTGGACAGTTGATGGTTGGAGAGGCGACATCACAGTTACATGCAGTCTGCGTTAATCAGTTTGTTGGCCACTGATTCATCGTGTATATGGACCGTGATAACTTCTTCAGCATATACCAAGACCTGAAGATGGTGCGCTGAAGACCCTTAACCGGTAGGTACACAATAAATGTCATCTGAAGGACGGCTGTAGGTGTTTCATCTTTGTACAGTAGTGAACGGCCGTGCTCCACCACACTCCCTGCCTTCCAGCCACAATAACCTACATACAAAAAACGTTTCTAAGTGTTCTTCGAATGGCTGTAATTTGATAGTGCATTGCTTGATATTCACGAGGGCGGTTTTGTACTGTGTTATCAGCATTATTTCCATCCCCTGAATATGCTTATCCACAACAGCCTCTGGCGTCTATAGCAACGCCACTGTATTTCTCTCTGTAGTCTGCACATGCCTCTCAGTCGACCTAATATTTAGCGACGTCGATTAATTGCTGTATTGAACAGTTCAACGTGTTTTCTTCGGAGATTTCCAGCAGTCGGTCCTGATAATATTTTGCGTCTCAGACTAGCGAAGGAAATGTGCAGTTATTGCTACAAACAGACACTGCTGTCACAGAACTGTAAGTGTTCGTGTGTGAGTACAGATAAGTAGGGCAAGTAGCAACTAGTTCGTGTGTAAAAGTGATAATTCGTGTGACTTGTATATATAGGTGATTGCAAAAAGCGGTTTACACTGTCTGTAATTTAGTAACTGAGGAAATATTAATGATAACCTGATCCTGTTAAGAGAAAATATTATGTGGCATTATGAACTTACTAAGCTGTCCTTCAAAATTTAGGAAATACAGTTCTTTAATGCCAGCTGCTTGCAAATCGGTGTAGGAGGAGTGTATGGTGCTCTCATGACTAGTGTGTGTAGTCATTTATTTGTTTTTCTTTTGTTATTTTCGGTTGCCAGTAACTACTCGTAATTGATGAGATGGCTGGAAATTTGTTTTTGGAGAAAAGAAAGTGGACTTTAAAGTGTTATTGCAAATGTGACGACATGAGAAAAGTGCAAAGACGATGGAGGGCATAATTTGATACTCCACCACCGCCACGTTTAACAGTAACGAAATTACGTAACAACTATGAGAGGAAGGAAGTGTGCATGATGTAAAGAAGGGACGGTGTAGCAGTAAGAAATCAGCAGCGCGTGAAGGAGAGGTAGGTGCAGTGGTACAAGCTTCCACAAGATCTCCAAAGAAGTCCAGAACGTAAGCTGCGCGTAAATCAGATGTGAGGACATCAGGTGTGCACCGCATCTGAGAGCAAGCAAAGTGGAAAACCTGCATTTTCAGCTTGCTCTAAGCGATGAATACGGACGATCCGGACAGGTTCCTCGAATTGTGTGAATAGATTTGCAATAAAGAACTCTTGAGTGAAGAGATTGTTTGGTCTGATGAGGCGATATTTTAACTGAATGGGACCGTCAATTGCCATAACAGTGTGCACTGGGCAAGAGACAATCACTGTTTTATGGAAGAAAGAGCTATTAATCTTCCTGGCCCTGTGGTTGTCAGTGTCGTGTGGTATGTCTGTCAGAAGACTTGTAAGGTCACAGACTTTTTTTTTTTTGGAACTGTTACTGATCCTAATGCAAATTACTCACCATCTTGCACGAAATAATTGTACCAGCACTTCACCAACTATACTGAGATGAAGACTGTTTTTTCCTAACAAGTCGGTGTAAAGTCACATTACCATCGCTACGTGTGCCAATTCCTACATGAAACTTTTGTCTAGAGGTGGACAGGTCACTAACTGACGCTACTTAATTTATTTGTTTGTACATCTTGGTTATCATAAAATCTAATCTTTTTACAGTTACATTAATCTTGATATATAATTATAAAATATTTCAGGTCAAGGTGTATTTTATACTTAAGAAGCCTATTATATAAGATGTTAATTATATTTTCCAGGGTACTGTTCGCTGAGGTCTTTAAATCCAAAGACTTGGCGGCATCTCATTCCAGTCAGAGAAACCTACCCTGCGATTGATAGTACATGACTGACTGCCTGGTTTGTTGAGGACAATAATTTTTGCCGTAAGGTGGCTGAAGTTACAGGTGGAAGACTGTAAATCTACTTATGAGATATTTTCTCTCTCACTGGGAAGTTGGTCCAATATTCGAGTACAATAATAGTCTGGAATGAGGAAGTGCTGAGTTCCTTCCAGCCATTAGACTTTTTTCTGTCGGGACCTCTGAAAGATACCGTCCACGCCACGTAAGTGGCTGACATGAGAGAGGTGATTGCGGCTGCGTCTGAATCCATTACAGTGGCAACCATAGCACGTGTGTGTCGATCGCTACTGCGAAGTTGCAGACGTTGTATTGCTGCCGCTGGAGGACATTTCAGAGATCTTCAACAGCAAAATATAATCCGTAATGTCATGACCATCTACGTGAATTAAAAATTCGCAGTTTTTGTTATTGTTATTCTAGTTACTGATGTTCAAACAGTGTACGCTAACGCCCTTTGTGGGACTCGCTGTACACAACAAAAATTATCTTAGAGGATTTATTTTATCTTTCATTTCTCTGTTTTCTCCGGGCGTAGACACAAAATTTTTGCTGTCGGGGAGTCTCATAGCCAACATTATTCATATCAAGATACAGGCGTAATATCTTTTCTCAGAATACATTTACTAAATACACACGACGAGTTTAAATCACGTACTCTCTAATAATCAAATGTGCTCCGAAATTGGAAGTGCTAATGTCGCCTACAAATTGACCGGATAACAGCATGTGTTATCTGCCTTTTCCTCTTTTGCAAACAAATGCAGCAAATAAATAGACCAGCGTAACATCTTGCGCAAACGCACATGTAGCCTACTCAACTTGATATGATAAAACGTACAGCTGCATTCCAAATTGTATAAGGAAAGTTATATGGAAACATCGTTCACGAGAGTTTTATGGTAACCTTCTCTGCGAACAAATTGTTAGACTTCAGCGTCGATGTTATCGATATCGAATGAAACTAGTTTATTATTACCAGGCACTACGTATTTATACCCACGACGCGTTTCGGAGGATTAAAGCTCTATTATGAATTGAATTTATGTGCGTTAAAGTGGCACGTATGACGAAGGAGGTTCGAATCTTCGATGTGCGTTGTGGAAATAAATAAATACCGGCCGGTAACGGAAAACTTGTTACTTCATTTCATCTTCAGGTTACAGCTTCTGATGACCTGCCGGGCAGAGTTATACCCGCAGCTGGCCCCAACGTTAATTAACAACGGTGCCGCGTACTAATTGTGAGCAAAACAATGCAGAGAACAATGAAAGCGCTAGTGCTTTCAGCCCTCATCTCTATTGCTCCCCTATCGAGAATAAAAGCAAAGGCCACGGGAGAAGGATGCAGCTAGACAGAACGATTGTTCATCACCTCACATAAATGGTATGTTGTTTAACCATCATAGACACGCCATCCCATGCATTTTACTGTCCTCAGCACAGTGTCAGTGAGTTGTCTGACTAAGTGACAAACATTGTTTCACTTCGAGGTGGCGTCGAATAAAACCTGATTCAACTGATGCTCAAAAATGTTCCCCCCTCAAAACACACACACACACACACACACACACACACACATGGACACACATACACACACACACACACACACACTCACACTCACACACACATGGATACACAGACACGCACTTTCACACAAACAAAATCCAATTTAACTGTCAATTTCCATTTCAATTCCCGCCTGTAACTGTACGTTAAATGGTCGTTTGTACCGAGCCTGAAAGTAAAAAGCAGTTTACGTCAGCGTAGTGTTGTATGTGATGAAAGTTAAAAGTGATTATCTTTGGTCAATCTAGCTTAATCAATAGACAGAGCCTCAGTGACTCAATTTCTATCTGCTGTGTTTGTCAGTAGAAGCCGAGGATATTAAAAACCCTCCGGTCAGTTTTGTTGCAATGCATTGTAATCAATAAAGGCACATGGGAAAAGAACATGTATTCATCTTTGCGTGCAAAGCATCATTTTGAAGGAGGAGGAGGAGGAGATTAGTGTTTAACGTCCCCTCGACAACGAGGTCATTAGAGACGGAGCGCAAGCTCGGGTGAGGGAAGGATGGGGAAGGAAATCGGCCGTGCCCTTTCAAAGGAACCATCCCGGCATTTGCCTGAAGCGATTTAGGGAAATCACGGAAAACCTAAATCAGGATGGCCGGAGACGGGATTGAACCGTCGTCCTCCCGAATGCCAGTCCAGTGTGCTAACCACTGCGCCACCTCGCTCGGTCATTTTGAAGTACTTGTTCAACACACAGATAGGATCCGTAGGCTAACAAACAGAGCTTAATGCCTCTAATCTCCAGGAATAATTCCGATTTGTCGTATCCACTGATGTTATTCCAGCCTGATAAATACACACACACACACACACACACACTTACGGGCGCAGGTACGCATGCAACTCACACGCCACGAAATAATCATATGCACCCGCGTACGTATAGCAGCACAGAAATAAATTAGAAATGGCCTCATTAACCTTTCGTATGTTACCCATACGAGGATCTCATCGGATGGGGTTCTTTGTTCAACATGTATTAGCTGCACGTGAAACTTGATTAGTTACAGAATTCTTTCTGAATCCGTACTGAACAGACAGTAGAAACAGACAACTTAATTTGAAAATAACATATAAGGTAATAAAAAACCACAAAATCTTAAATAAATCCAGATATCTGATAGACCTAACAGACAGTAATCGGCGTTTACAGTTTTATGGCCAGTTGCATAGGACGAACAACAGCAGGTTACAAAGCAATTCTGAGTTTTGCTGTATTGGTGAGGTATCGAAACTGGTGACAGATCATCAGTAAATGGGCACTTATGAATAAATGATTCAACTTAGTTAATTATCAACCCCTATGAAGTGGGACATGTCACTAAATTTTCTTCATTATACATTTTCACTTAAAAATATGGCAGCATTCTGACCATTTACGTGAATATCTTTCATACGGACTTTGAGCTATCTTTACTCTTTCACATATCGCAACTCATACCTTACTTGCATTCTCTCTCTCTCTCTCTCCTCTACCTCTTTTTCTACTACCTCCTCCCCCCCCCTCCACCCCTCCCAAATACTAACGGTTTGCTCCAAAGTGTCCAAACACTGTTATTAGACATTAATATAGTGACCACGCATCGCATTAATTACTGCTTGAAATCTTCTGGGGACACTTTTAATGAGGTATCTAAATGGAGGAATAGCAGCCCATACTTCCGCAAGAGCAGAAAGCAGAGAAGATAGTGATTTGGGCGCTGGAGTCTGGAGCGAGGCCACATACTAACTCATCCCAAAGATTTTCTTTTTGGTTCAGATCGGAATTCTCGACATTCCAGTCCATTTCAGGACTGAAACCATTCTCTCACAGATGCTGCTTTATTACGATTTGCATGGTTATGTTGATACAATCATCATCTCCGAATTGTTCCTCCACTGTACGCAGCACATAACGCTATAAAATTTATCATTTAGCGTTACCTTATTTTGGATGGCGGGACCAGACGCTAACCACAGAAAACCACCACTTACTCTAACACCAGCTCCTCCAAACGTCACTACTGGCACTACACGTGATGGCAGATATTCGTCAAATCAAGACACTTCCTTCGGATTTCCACTCCTGTATAGTTTGATTCATCACTCCAAATCACTAGTTCGCAGTCATCCACTGTCGAGTGGCGCTGCTCTTTATACGACCTCAAGTCTCGCTTGGCACTGACTACAGTAACGTGTGGATAATGAGCACCAACTCGAACACAGTGCCGCATTCCTTTTAACTCTGTGCGCACTGTCACTGAGCTAGCTGGACTGCTGGTAGCACAATGGAGTTCGTGGGTGACTTCTTCCGCTGATTTCATGCAATGATTACAACAAGTCTGCGTAATGCTCGACGATTCCTCTTTGTCAGTTCATGATATCTACGTGGTCTTCGTTTAGCTGTTGTTACTTCGCTTTTCCAATGACATCACCATCACTCTACTGGGGAAGCTTTACTGACGTTGAAGTATCCCTGATGGCTTTGTTACTCAGATGACATCTGAAACCCATTTAACAGGTTCAGCATAGGAAAGGATCAAACACCAACACAAGGATGAGAGACACATAATATAGTTCGATGTTTTCACCAAATTGATATTTATTTAAGAAAAACACTGATAAATTCAATTCCAGATTGATAACAACATGGAAACCATCAGAATTACAGTGATATATAAAGTAATAAACTACTGAAATTCACCAATATAAGCAAAAGGAAACAGTATTCAATAAACACAAAGCATCTGAGTTTATGAACAGTAAGAATGAAGTTTGAATTGTTCAGTAATTTAAAAAAGTTCATGAGCTAATCCTGCTAAACTCTACAAGCTACAACCCTGGCGGTAGTCGCTCAATCCACGTATAGCACCAAGGAACAAGAAAACTACTCATCTTTTGCCAGGTATGACAGACAACGCGGCAAAGCGCTCCCGCAACAATAACTTAGACCTCGGGCTCTGGGCAGGATGCCGCCAAGGTAGCGGCACAAAAGTCACGGCTGAAAACACCAAGGTTGATTTGCGTGTTTTACAATCAACTGTCAACATAAATCACATGCGAAGCAGCACCCTCAAACAATAACAGAATATACACTCACAAATGATGACTCGCCTTAGGAAGATAAATACAACTCGTAACCTTGGATAAAACAAATAGCTAAAGACAAACTTAAATAAACTCATATATATATATATATATATATATATATATATATATATATATATATATATATATATAACGCCATCACAAGGCTTTCAATCAGATCAGGGGAAACTCGCTAAGATTGTAAGAGATAATTAGAATGGGCTTTGTCGTACACAATAAATACATACGCCTCTGTCTAGGTAAGACGATAAGCGAGTATATGTAACTGATAAGATGTAGGTACAAACAGAAAAGATGCAGTTAAACTCCCCTGAGGCATGAATAAGTGTTGCTAAAAGACATTAGATGTTGTTGTTGTGTTCTTCAGTCCTGAGACTGATTTGATGCAGCCCTCCATGCTACTCTATCCTATGCAAGCTCCTTCATCTCCCAGTACCTACTGCAACCTACATCCTTCTGAATCTGCTTAGTGTATTCATCTATTGGTCTCCCTCTACGATTTTTACCTTCCACGCTGCCCTCCAATGCTAAATTTGTGATCCCTTGATGCCTCAGGACATGTCCTACTAACCGATCCCTTCTTCTAGTCAAGTTGTGCCACAAACTTCTCTTCTCCCCAATCCTATTCAGTACCTCCGCATTAGTTACGTGATCTACCCACCTAATCTTCAACATTCTTCTGTAGCACCACATTTCGAAAGCTTCTATTCTCTTCTTGTCCAAACTATTTATTGAAATATTGAATTTAATTGATGAAAGGAGAAAATATGAAAATGCAGCAAATGAAGCAGGCAAAAAGGAATACAAACGTCTCAAAAATGAGATCGAGAGGAAGACACTAGATAAGATAAGGTTAAGCGAAGTAAAAAATTTCACTCACTAGTAGTCCGACATAATTCAATTATGACAAACACATCGATGTGGATTATAATGAATAAATACTAAATCACTATTAGATTTCAAATTCATACCCAGTACCTGATACAGTGCCGTCACATTGTCACCGGGTATAGTGCCACTCACCGGTGTTACCTTTTCAGTTCATAACATCGCACGCCAAGCGGGTGCACACAAGCGGTTTACCAGTTACAAGTATCACATGGCTTCAAAAAAGACGCGCTAACAACCGTTGGCCGTTCTCAAGCCAAGGGACACTGCAGAACAAAAAAATACGTATTCAAAAATGGTTCATATGGCTCTAAGCACTATGGGACTTGACATCTGGGGTCATCAGTTCCCTAGACCTAGAACATAACTAACATAAGGACATCACACACATCAATGCCCAGGCCCCGCCACCAGATCTCTAGAGCAAGACCCTCGTACCTTCTTTAGTGACAGCCTAACATTCGACATGTCGCTCGGCGATCCGGCTGGGTACATACGTTGTTAAACCCAAAATGGCCCAACCAAAACCCGGCGCCAGGCACTGCTGCTCCAGTCCTCCTCCTTCCGTCACGTACCGTTCTAAACTCACTGCCGCTGCGCCGAACTTCCACACCTCAACCAGGAAAACCAAAGATAAGTCACAAGGGAAGTGACTATAGATACTGCTGCGAGAGGTAGTTAGGCCATCAAACCGAGCCGCCACGGTTAAACATCCAGTGCCTAGTCCACGTTCGAAATCCCTGAGCTCTGCTGAGCGACCCATTCTACTGTCACTGGCTCTCTACTGACGACACTGTACTCCCCGTTTGGTTTCATATTGTCGGGTCTATCACTCGTGACATACAGTGGTCAATACCGCGCTACACAAGGGTGTCCAAACACCTTTGACCACGAACCGTATTTTTTGAAATAGACGTCAAGTGGATACAGTTTCAAGTTTGTGTTTTAATTTTTTTTACCGTCTTTGATGTTTTCACATGAGTGGGCAAGTGGTCAAAGAATTTGAAGAATGAAAGCCTCGCTCGTGAATTAACACTACTATGGCGCAGTTTTTGGCATTCCTAAAAACGGCAGAAAGGGATCACTTTGACCCCACGTAATATATTTTCATATTTAACCGAAACAAAGACTTTGTTTCAGGGTTTGTTAATCCATATCTTATTTCCAGTAATGAAAGTAATAATTATTTAACATTATAGTTGATAATTACTTATTTATTTCAATTACAAAATATCTTACGAGTTTCTTGTTGCTAATGCTAAAAAGTTTCCTGAACTGCAGGTTTTCATTTGAAATGACCCCTTAGAAAAATTATTGAATTACTGTGCTGGTAAACCCCTTACGTTATTTGATTTTCAAACAGCTGAGCAGAACTGAACGTACTCAGATATTTCGCTCTTTAATTATTATGATCAACACTAAACTGACACACAATATTATTAGCGCACCGCAATCTGACTTTCAATAATCCGTACAAAAGAATGGCCCTGACTAACAATAACCTATACCTTTCATGAATCACTTACCTCACAAAAATCTTCGTCACTCGAACTACTGCAATACAGCGAGCGCCAATACTGCCAGCTAAATAAAAGATTCAAACTACTGAAGGCACTAACTACTGATAGGCATAGTTAGCAAATGAGAGATTTTGATAGAGAACAAACAATGTATTTACCTTAATAGTGTTCAAAAGTCATAATATATATAGCAGCTCATGGCATCCAGTCTCACTAATTTACTGTCTCTGATGGACACACGTCCAGATCATCCGCTCTCAAAACTCCGCCATTTCTCTCCCCACATCCACCACTACTGGCGGCTCAACTCCAACTGCGTTACGCAACGCTCTGTAACAGCCAACTGCCCAACAGTACAATAGCAAATTCCAACAATGCAAACCAGCCACAGACTATACACAGCACTGTCAGTGATTTTCATATAGAGCGCTACATGGCATTACCAACATAAAAACCTAAACAGCCTACTTACACATTTATTAACTATTTGTACAAACTTCTAGACGTATTTAGTATATTTGGTCGATATTACTCTCGTATGTGCTCTACAGAAGACTTTTTACTACATTTCACTCAAACCACCGAAACCTGCAAGACACACAGGTGATTTCCGTTTTACGCTTACATTTTCCGCACACGGCTTTGTGGCCCTTTACACAGTTTTCACTGGTGTTGGTGTCTCAGCAGAGGTTGGTTTGGCACTTCCTCCACTTTCTAGATGATTTCGCGTATCCTCTGCCTTTGCCTGATGTTCCTGCTCTTTATTTTCCTTAAGTTCATTCGCCAGCTGAAGTATGAACTTCTTCCTTTCCATTTTCTTATTCGTTAATATGTTATAAATGACCCGTGCATTTATTTCCACCATGTCCAAGATGTTGCAGAAAACATGCATTGGTCATCTCTTACATGCAACCTTTGTAGTATACTGACAGGTCAGTTGATCAATCACATCCACCCCATACTTTGTTGCATCGTAGAATGTTATGATTTCAGGTTTTTCCTTTCCTTCCTTGCTTATTGCTACACGAGCATGCAGTTTATTCAGAAGAATTGCATGTTTATTCTTCTTTTCGTGGCATATAGTCATGATGAAGTCTGTGTTGCCGCTACGGCGCCAGATGGTGTTGGAGTGAATTTCAGCTTTGGGTTTCCTTACTTCATCGGAGTTATCACAATGTTGTTCATTGTACCAACTAGAGAAATTTTCTTTGCTTTGAGTTTCTTAGCAAGATGAGGAGACGTAAGGAAGTTGTGTGCCGTCACATATCTTCCTTGATTTACATATGGCTCCAAGAAATGCAAAGCGACGTACTCTGCAATCGGTTGCTTCTCGCTATGGGTGCCCTCTTTACCGAGATATGGGAAAGGATTACGTATGTACTTTGTCGTTACATCGGCATCCAACCAGACTCTGAGAACACATTTGTCTAGTTCGTTGGACATGACCTGAGTGAACCTGCTTCTTGTTTTGCTTTCGCTCGTCATTGGTTGTATTTTCTCCTGGGTGGTAAAATTAATAGTGTTTCCAATCAACTTTTCCAAATTTCAAATACAAGAGCGAATTTGATTGCTGCCAGGCGATCAGTTCGGGTTGATTTTTCAACGAAACGAAAAAATCTGAGAAGTTCCTGAAATCTGCACCTTGGGATGTTGTTCATGGTAAAAGTAGATCCCCAAGAGTGCGACCAGATATCATCCACAGACAAACCTTTTCTACAAATGGAAACCCAAGCATATATATGGCTATCAGTTTCTCCAGCTTCTCGCTATGCGTGTCCTCTTTGCCGAGATATGGGAAAGGATTAGGTTTTAGTTATTTTTGAGCTTTTGATTCTGTGCATTTCTTCATGAGACGTAGCACTGCTTCGTCCGATATAAGGCGGAAGCCACTGCACTTTCGTAAGCTAAGCAGTGGGGCCTCTCTCATTCAGAACGTTCACAGCCGACCGTTTTAGAGAAGATGACAAGTCAGCAATCTCCCACACGGTTCTATCTCTAGCGACCATCGTTGTGCACGCTTCCAACTGTGACTATCGTGATGAGAGAGGTGATGACTGATGCAGATCAACGTACGAATCCTCTTCCACCAATCGCTCCTCTTTCACAATGTCTTCGTCTGCCGGCCGGAGTGGCCGAGCGGTTCTAGGCGCTTCAGTCTGGAACCGCGCGACCGCTACGGTCGCAGGTTCGAATCCTCTCTCGGGCATGGATGTGTGTGATGTCCTTAGGTTAGTTAGGTTTAAGTAGTTCTAAGTTCTAGGGGACTGATGACCTCATATGTTAAGTCCCTTAGTGCTCAGAGCCATTTGAGCCATTTGTCTTCGTCTTCACTTCTCTCGGATACATAAGACTCATCTTTATCAGTGAAATCAATATCCGATTCAACTTCGGAATTCTCTAAGAGATGCAGCACTCCAACAGAAAGTTCACACTAACGACACATGTTTCAAAACGTGTTTCGCGGAAAGACTATTAGCTGAATGAAGCCGTATAAACTGTGGTAGATTGCAATTTAGACGTGCCAAGTTGCAACAATGAGCAGCAGCTGCTCTACATGAGTGCTAATTGTTGCCGCTTCATTGTGGGATAATTTAAATACATGAAGAAGAGAAATTACAGTGCGGTCAAATTGATCCACTACGTCGTGCTTGTTATATCAAATGAAATCACGAAGAAAGTACAAATATTTTGTAAATCCGAATACATCATCATAAATAGGAGAAAAAATTTGGAAAAGTCAAATGATTTAATTAAGAAAGTAAATAAATTGGATATTACATTTAAGGAAAAAAAAATGACAGTCGTCATTTTGACCACTTCCACCGTTCTAGTGTTAAAAGAAGATGTCAAGGGGATATAATTTCAAGTTTGTATTTCAAAATAAGTTTACCATCTGTGATGGTTTCACGTCACTGGGCAGGTGGTCAAAGAGTTTGAGGAATGAACGCCTCCCTTCTGCGCTACAGTAAAGTTCGGTGACGAGCAGTGTTCATCGTTTCTCCTTCATTTACTACATTTATTACTGTTGCTTTTGTTTTCGAGTAGCCATTGACTGATGACAACGGACTTCATTAGGGTTGAATGATGTACTGTGAGATTACTGAAAGTGTGCAAAACAGAATTCAGGAACGGTCTAGAAGACGTTCTGGATTGGACACCACAATTGAAGGGACAGAGGCAAAGACCAGGTAAGTCTCTTGTTATGAAACTCGAGAACTAGCTATTTTAGTATTTCAATAGTGATTACCTCAACATATAGGAACGTACAATCGTTTTTATTCACTGTGTTCACAGAATGAAGTAACTTCGCAACATGCATTCAAGTGTTAATAGTTGGACGGTCATATTTTTTGTGAAGTTGCTTACTGATTCTGCTGTTGCGTGCTAACACAAACTCTGAGTCGGATATTATTATCGCGAGTGGTAGCGAGAGGAAAAGTTGTTGTTGAGAGTAGTCAGACGCAGCCTGGCATGAGAGTTGCCGCGTTAGGAGAGGTCGGAGCCTGTCCTGACCGTGCTAGTAGCGCCGGAGGAGACTTTGACAATGAATGAGGATTGCTGGTGATTTGCCTTTTTGTTGCACGCTGTTTTTGGTTGATTGCCCATTAGAAGGATTTTGTCAGATTTGTGAATTCATACGTAGAGATTAATATTCGTATCTTTCTTGTGAATCGATGCATGATTATTGGTTATAGACATTGTGGAATGATTGAAGTTTTCAAATTGTTCAAGGAAAAGAAAAGTCTGAGTAAAGTTTGTCAATGAATGCATCTTAATTTTCAGAATACGGTAAATTAAAAGTTTTTACTGGCTTCTTTCACTTTTTTTCCCAGCGCTCAATGCTTGTTGACCAAACTCCTCCTGATCATTCAATATTTATACAAAAAAAAAAAAAAAAACTAGGAGCAGCTCCATCAGTAGTTGTAACCAGTAATTAAGTATTGATTATTTTTCTCTATCAGAATATTGACATGTCGGAATAATGGTTTTCATAATACAAGTTGTACAGCTGCATGCCAGATTTTATTATAATGATATTAAAGTTTCAATAAATTGGCTTGCAGTTTTTAGAGAAAATGGCTCTGAGCACTGTGGGACTTAACGTCTGAGGTTATCAGTCCTCTAGAACTTAGAACTACTTAAACCTAACTAACCTAAGGACATCACACACATCCATGCCCGAAGCAGGATTCGAACCTGCGACCGAAGCGGTCGCGCGTTTCCAGACTATACCGCCAAGAACCTCTCGGCCACACCGGCCGGCTTTTAAAGAAAAGTATAGATAACGATAATATTGTCAGAGACGAAACCTTACACATTTCGGTATGTCTTTCACCAAGCTAATAATAGTAATTACAATTTTTGATTGTCTAAAATTATCAATATTCAATGGCACTCAGTAAGGGGAAGAAGTTAATCGTGCGAGACAAAAGCAGTAATTCTATAATGTTGACGATTAAATGTAATACACTTATATTTACGTATGGGGCACCTGACCGAAGTACCTCGCAGCACCAGGTCGCCAAAACTTGATAAAACTTTCCAAATTTTAATACTTTAGACCAAAAATTGCGAGTTTTAGAATGAAGATCGGAATTCTTCGAGTTAAATTACAGCGAATATAAGATTATGGCAGAACTATAGGGCGCTGGATAAGTAAGCAATTTTAAAGTTAAACATATCCTTATTAGGAGGTACAGGCAGTACATATCATTTATTGGTTGACATTGTCGTAGTATTCTTACGACGCCAGTCTGCAGTCCTCCTTGATCAGTGGTTTGATATTTCATAATACAGCAATAGCTGAATTCAAATGATACTGTTTTAAGACGCTGTGTTTGGAAAGGGCATTTCCTGTGTAACATCATTTCTTGAATGACCACACAGTGTGATGCCCTACATCTGGCTGCTTCGAGTATTTCTTAGTAACACTCAAGTATTCCCATCAGTGCCTTTGCGTTCCATAATACTACATTTTTATCGCACGTACGAATGGCCACCCACAGGGATTGTAAATATAATCTTCTTCGGGACAGTAATTTGACTGAGAGGTACCTAATGAATGAAGCTGAAGACGTGAAGTCTTTATTTTGACCACCTGAAGATTCACAAAATATACAGAGCTCTTCCTTGTTATTATACAGTGCATGTGCGATGACGTGAAAAATTAATGACATCTCTCCATATGCTCTCTTTCTTTTAATGAATCCAGCATAAACATAAAAAAGGATTCTCCTGTCGAAAAACGTTAAGAACGAGTACACCAAAAGTTTCCGCTTAAAATACATGTCGTTCGTTGCAGTATTTATCAAGGATAAATTTTTGCAAAGTCTACACAGATAGATTCCTTCTTTTTACATTTTCTTGCCTGTAACTTGGTGCTCCATTTGAAATTGTAAAATGCATGTGGGTTTTTCTTAGGACAAATGTTCGTTGTAGTTAACTGATCAGTCTGGGTATAATGTTTCACCACTGTTAAAGTTTTCATTTTTGCTGTGAATGTTGAAAATCATTCGGTATGTGTCACGCGACAGACTTGCCCGCATGAATTTAGTTAAAAGTATTGTACATTTTCTTTATATTTGAATGTTCAGCAAATATGTTATCTTGGAATGTCTGAGGCAGTATTGCTTGTGACGACCCCTGAAAATCCTTATGTAATTCACATACTCCTGGTGGTCTTATCCAGTTGCCTGTGCTGCCCGCATCTCGTGGTCGTGCGGTAGCGTTCTCGCTTCCCACGCCCGGGTTCCCGGGTTCGATTCCCGGCGGGGTTAGGGATTTTCTCTGCCTCGTGATGGCTGGGTGTTGTGTGCTGTCCTTAGGTTAGTTAGGTTTAAGTAGTTCTAAGTTCTAGGGGACTTATGACCACAGCAGTTGAGTCCCATAGTGCTCAGAGCCATTTGAACCATTTGCCTGTGTTATGTAGAATGTTTACCTCTTCTATCCATATCTATCACGTATTCTTGTTTACAGATATTTCTGCTGAGAGTAAAGTTTGTTTTAGGTGGTTCTAAGCAGAGCACAAATCGCTTTCGCACAAACTTCAACCCACATCCAAAGCATGGCAAAGATATCAAACAGAGAAGTGTTTACCATATGACTACGGAGTCAAAAGCCACTCTCCCTCAAAATAAACTACGAGAAATGTATTTCTACAGTCGACGCCAGATACCTTACAACCATCAATATAAGTGTTTACAATTATTGAAAAGTACAGTTCCTCGACAGCACGGGTTTGAAACGCCGTTATCCAGAACACAACCTCAAATTCAGTGGTACCTACATGTCTCTCTCTCTCTTCTCAGCGGTCACAGACCCTGTAGACCACACGCTGCATCAACGATCTCCGATGTCCTTCTCTATGTCATCTTTCCACCTTTTACGGGGTCAGCCCTATGGTGGTGTTGCCTGGAGAGTTCCTTCAAATGCTTTCTTGCTTATTCTGTTGTTTTCCATTTTAGCCACGTGTCCAGCCCATTGCAGTCTCCTACTTTTTAATTTATGGATGGCAGTGGGTTGCTTCATTAACTGATAAATTTCAGTGTTCTTTGAATTCTCGATACACCATTCTCCTGCACAGATACCCCAGATTTTTCTCAATACTTTTCTTTCGAAAACATTCAGTTTTTCTCTAACCTACATCATCTCTGTAAAAAATGTATCTGTAAGAAGCAGATGCGTGGTAGTTACTGCGTGCACGAAATGTATAAGTAGTTGCGAATACTACCAACCGTCAGCTGTATAGGGGAATGACGGGACTCGAATCCAGATTCCACGCTTCAAGCGAGGTGGCGCAGTAACTACACTGGCTGTCCCTGCGCGGCTCACGGCCAGAACCTAACTTACATATATTGTCGTTCCTACGTCGCAGTGTGTACTTGGACACACATTGTGTGCCGGCCGCGGTGGCCGAGCGGTTCTAGGCGCTACAGTCTGGAACCGCACGACCGCTACGGTCGCAGGTTCGAATCCTGCCTCGGGCATGGATGTGTGTGATGTCCTTAGGTTAGTTAGGTTTAAGTAGTTCTAGGTTCTAGGGGACTGATGACCACAGAAGTTAAGTCCCATAGTCCTCAGAGCCATTTGAACCATTTTGAACACATTATGTACTTGCATACAGAGAAGGACATTTTAATTGAAAGTCGATGCAGGTATCGGCGGATAAATACTATGCTGCCATGACTGTGTTGTTAAGAAGAACACTGTATTGTTCTTAACAACAAAGGCATCCGCCGACAGTAGGCAGCGGCTTTCAATTAAATGTCCTCCCCTGTTCGAGAATTACATACTGTGTGTACGAGTAGATATTGCGACGCAGGAACGACGACATATGGAAGATTGGGTCTGGCTGCGAGCCGTGCATTGACAACCATGAAGTATGCTTTTGTCAGCAGAGCAACTCGGTTCTGTTTACTTGCCGGCTGTGAAGCGCTCCAGGAAGAGGCAGTGGCTACAACACCGGTACTCGCTTATTTTACTTGTTGAACCGATACATACGTTTCGAAGATACATGGTACAGTTCGTGATCTCCAATGACGACGCAAGACCGAAAGCATTCGAAATCGAACGCTTCTTAAGGGATGATGTGCATATTCATTACATAGAGCTCACTGGAATTCATTTATCAACCGTGAGCGGCACTGTTTACCTCAAGATGGTGGACAACGCAGCATGTGATACGATTATAGAAGCCGCCAAACAAGATTCCTGTATTAGCACTCTGCTGGTCGTACTAGCGACGCCTTAGCGGCTCATGCGGGCTTCTGCGAGCGCGAGATCCGAATCTTCGAGATGCCCTTCGAAGTACGTGAATCTCTGATAGCTGAACCACGTCATCGACAGAGAAGAGTAATTTGTCACGCAGTCGAACGTTCGGGACGTTTTAACACGTATCTAGTGGTCAATGGTGTTCGTCAGGTACGAATCGCCCTTACAAAACATGTGCCCACCTATTTAAATATAAGAGGTTGTAGAGCCATTGTCATTTATGATGACCAGCCCCGGTCGTACGCTGGATGTGATGGTAAAGGACTTCTTCGTTCTGAGTGCATGAAGAGGATATGCGTGCAGCTACCCAACGGAGGCTTATCGATGCAGGCCACCCCTACGTCGCTACCACTGACACAAGCGTCGGCGCTCCGTGAGGGACTGACGCCGAGGTCGGAGAGTATTTTCTAACCGCCGTCGCAGGTGAATCCATTGGGCAACAATGACAATGAGACAGCTCCTACTCCACTCCAAACCCAAACGTTAGACGTGACAGATCACATGGGTGACCACACGACAAAAGGCAAGGGAACTGACGTAGAGGGGCCCACGGACGCTGTGGCAACGTCGGTGCCACAGGAGCTACAGGATACAGTAGTACGGGACGTCGAAATCAGGGCACGTAAACAACGCTCCCCGAAGCATCGCAAGAAGCGCCAGCTCGACTCTGGAGAATTGCCTCTCCTCATCCTGAGATACGCGATTACTTTGGCGTTTGAGATCTGTCTGACGTGGACGAACAGCCGCCGAATATCGCTGAACAAGTACTTTCACATAGCGAATTTATGTCGTGTGGTTCTGACGAGCCATCCCCTGTGGCGTACATCGACCCGTTAGCAGAGGAGGATGATGCCGCGGAAAGTTCAAATGGCTATAAGCACTATAGGACTTAACATCTGAGGTCATCAGTTCTCTAGATTTAGAACTACGTAAACCTAACTAACTTAAGGACATCACACACATTCATGCCTGAGGCAGGATTCGAACCTGCGAACGTAGCAGCCGCGTGGTTCCGGACTGAACCGACTAGTTCACGAAAACAACATGCCATGTATCCCCTGTCATAAAAGACCTGGTAGCTACTGGGCTGGGCAGGACGAAGATACAACTGATCTGACTCATCCTCTTGGTGGAGACTCTCAATCCACTTCCAAAAATGAGGACAACTACTGATGCAGAAACACATCGGTCCTTCGGCCTCACGAGAACATGTCATGAGACCACCTACTTTGTAGATTTTTGTCAGTTAACCATTGTGCGAAGACGACAGATGCGCGGACCCATACATACGAAACGGGAACAGTGAACTTTAATAATATTAGATCGCCTGTGAAACAGTAATTTTTCCATTAAATGCTGTGTGCCCCAGATGTGGATATATTGATGGGACAGGAAATCTCTGCACGGTGGTCCATTGATCGTGACGGAGCCAAATATATCACGAAATAAGCTTCAAACGAAAAATCTACAATGAATAAAACTTGTCTAGCTTGAAGGGGGAAACCAGATGGCGCTATGGGTGGCCCGTTAGATGGCGCCGCCATAGGTGAAACGGATATCAACTGCGTTCTTTTAAATAGGAACCCCCATTTTTCATTACATATTCGTGTAGTACGTAAAGAAATATGAAAATTTTAGTTGGACCACTTTTTTCGCTTTGTGACAGATGGCGCTGTAATAGTCACAAACATATGGCTCACAATTTTAGACGAACAGTTGGTAACAACTAGGTTTCTTAAATTAAAATACAGAACGTAGGTACGTTTGAACATTTTATTTCGGTTATTCCAATGTGATTCATGTTCCTTTGTGATCTTATATCATTTCCGAGAACGCATTAATGCAATAAATGATATAATTCAACCTCAATGCATTTGGCAATACGTGTAAAGACATTCTTCTCAACACCGAGTAGTTCGCATTCTGTAATGTTCGCACCTGCATTGATAATGCGCTGACGCATCTCGTCAGGCGTTGTCGGTGGATCACGATAGCAAATATCCTTCAACTTTCCCCACAGGAAGAAATCTGGGGACATCAGATCCGGTGAACGTGCGGGACATGGTATGGTGCTTCGTGGACCAATCCACCTGTCATGAAATATGCTATTCAATACCGCTTCAACCGGACGCGAGCTATGTGCCGGACATCCATCATGTTGGAAGTACATCACCATTCTGTCATGCAGTGAAACATCTTGTAGTAACATCGGTAGAACATTAAGTAGGAAATCAGCATACATTGCACCATTTATATTGCCATCGCTAAGATGGGGGCAATTATCCTTCCTCCCATAATGCCGCACCATACATTAACCCGCTAAGGTCGCTGATGTTCCTCTTGTCGCAGTCATCGTGGATTTTCCGTAGTCCAATAGTGCATACTATGCCGGTTTACGTTTAAGTTGTTGGTGAATGACGCTTCGTCGCTAAATAGAACGGGTGCAAAAACTCTGTCATCGTCTTGTAATTTCTCTTGTGCCCAGTGACAGATCTGTACACGACGTTCAAAGTCGTGGTAATGAAATTCCTGGTGCATAGAAATATGCTACGGGTGCAATCTTATTGAGATTCCCGATTCTTGCGCAATTTGTCTGCTAGTGATGTGCGGATTTGCCGCGACAGTGGCTAAAACACTTACTTGGGCATCATCATTTGTTGCAGGTCGTGGTTGACGTTTCACATGTGGCTGAACACTTCCTGTTTCCTTAAACAACGTAACTATCCGGCGACATTTGGATGATGTCGTCCAGGATACCGAGCAGCATACGTAGCACACGTCCGTTAGAGATTTTGATCACAGTAGAAATACATAAACACGATATCGGCCTTTTCCGCAATTGGTAAACGGTCCATTTTCACACGGGTAATGTATCACGAAGTAAATACAGTCCACATTGGCGGAGAATCTGTATCTGCGCTGCTGCGAGAGACACGAGTAACTTCACATAAGCAGTGCAGTCCATTACCCTCAATCAACACAGGTAAGAACAGATGTTCACATTCAGTAATTGAACGGCAGCACAACATCAACAATGTTATGTGATACCACGTACATATATGTTTGTGACTATTACAACGCCACCTATCACAAAGCGAAAAATGTGGTCCAACTAAAACATTCGTATTTCTTTACGTACTACTGAATATGTAACAAAAAATGGGGGTCCCTATTGGGAAAAACGCAGTTGATATCCGTTTGACCTATGGCAGCGCCATCTAGCGGGCGAACCTTTGCGCCATCTAATTTCCCCCTTCAAGCTAGACAAGTTTCGTTCTTTGTAGTTTTTTCGTTTGATGCTTATTTCGAACGGTCATTATCAATGGACCACCCTTTATAATTGATTTCCAGGAAAGATACGTCTAGGTCTCATACATCTCGCCGAACTAGGACAACTACAGAGGAACGGCGATATTGGTCTGAAAAGGGATCGCAGTTCTCGACTAGGCTTATATATCTTCCGCATGCGGACTGCCGATTACAGTTCGTAGAACCCGTATTATCGACGTTTACACATCATTCGACTCTGAAAGCAGACGATCACGTGCGAAATACATTAAAGAGTCAAAGCAACTGGCACCCCTGCCTTATGTCGTGTAGGGCTCCCGTGAGCATGCAGAAGTACCGCAGCACGACTTGGCATTGACTCAGCTAATGTCTGAAGTGGTGCCAGAGGGAACTCACACCATGAGTCCTGCTTGGCTGTCTATAAATCTGTAAGAGTACGAATGGGTGCAGATTTCTTCTGAACACTACGTTGCAAGGTGTCCTAGATATGCTCAATCATGTTCACGCCCGGAGAGTGTTTAAACTCAGAAGAGTATTCGTGGAGCCACCCCGTAGCAATTGTGGACGTGTGGGACGTCGCATTGTCATGCTGGAATTGCAAAGGTCCGTCGGAAAGCGCAATGGACATAAATGGATTCAGGTGATCGGACGGATGCATATGTACGTGTCACCTGTCAGAGTGGTATCTAGACGTATCATGGGTCCAATATTACTCCAATGCACACACCCCACACCATTACAGAGCTTGCACCAGCTTGAACACACCGCTGCTGAGACGAAGCGTCCATGTCCATACCCGTACACGTCTATCCACTTGATATATCTGAATATATTCGCAGCACACGCACGGGCCGGACGATCCATTTGTTGTGGGTACCTTCCCACTCTGGTATCGTCTATAATGATGAAGTCGATGCATTAGCCAAACAAGCGGCAACGTCAGGCACCGTCCTGGATCTGCAGCTTCCTTATACAGACTACTTACGTGCAGTCAAGGATCACGCAAGACAACAATGGCAGGATATGTGAATCGTTTCTCAACAGACAAAAGGCGGTTATTACGCAGTGCTACAACCTCGGATTCCTTCACAGCCGTGGTTCATGAGGACACATCTGGACCGATCCACGATTTCTACCATCATAAGACTCCCCATCAATCATGCCTCTTTCCCACAGCATCTACATCGGATCAACGTTTACAGTTCACCTGCATGTGAGTGTGATCCTGAGTCGGAAGCTGATGTCAACCACATCTTATTTATGTGCCCCAAATTTGATCGCGAACGGTTGGCCTTTTTGAAGATATTGCTGAGTATGGGCTACCATCATCCTCAATCAGCTTCTTCTCTTTTGTGTACTAAAGACGTTCGTCTATATAAAGTGATCGTTAACTTCATCAAGAGTACAGGTCACAATCTGTAGGTTCTAATGGTGTACGTCAATTATAAATATGTCTTCCTGATGACGATATTTCAGAATTGGTGTGAATTGTAAGCCAAGACACTTTTAATTATTTTTCAATTCAATTTTTAAAACATTAAGTACAAAACTGTAACAGTTAAGCTTTTTATTCTTGTAAATATGCATTTCTGTATTTGTTTATTCAATTATGTGTACAGTGTCACTGTGTTGCCGATGGCTAAATTGAGTACACACTCAAAGGCCAAATAAAAAAAAATCCACTTGATAAACTTTGAAACGAGGCTCGTTCAACCAGTCAGCATTCTTACATTTATCATCAGTGCACTGACGGTGTTGACGGGCCCAGGCGAGGCGTAAAGCTTTGTGTCGTGCAAAGGTACATGAATGGTTCGCACGCTAACAGTGGTTGCCGGTCCAGCACTGAAATCTGCAGAAATTTACGGAAGGGTTGCACTTCTGTCATGTTGAACGATTCTCTTCCGTCGTCGTCGGTCCCGTTATTGCAGGATCTTTTTCCGGCCGCAGAGATGTCGGAGATTTGATGTTTCATCGAATTCCTGATATTAACGGTATACTCGTGAAATGGTCGTACGGGAAAATCCCCATTTCTTTGCTATCTCGGAGATGCTGTTTCCCATCGCTCGTGCGCCGACTGTGTTCAAACTCACTTAGATCTTGATAACCTGCAATTTTAGCAGCAGGAAGCGATCGAACAACAGCACCAGACATTTGGTGCGTTATATAGGTGTCGCCGACCGCGCACCGTATTCTGCCTGTTTACAGATCTCTGTATTTGAATACGCATGCTTATACCAGTCCCTTTCGCGCTTCAGTGTGTTATTTGGAGTATTATTGGGGAGTGATCGCTTCCTTATTTACCGGCGGATTCGATTGTCTATTGGTGGGTGGCAACTTCAACTGTACATTAGCACCAAAGGATCAAACTCCAAATTACAATACTGGTCGTGAACTACAACTGATATGCTGGGAAATGGGCTTATCTGACACATGGGACAGAATCCATGGGAATCAAAAGGGATACATATTTGTTACTAGTCACTCGACGATACCAATTGATCGGATATGTGGTGGCCTTACAATCGTAAGATGGTCGACGCAGAACGAGGTGCACTACATTTACTGATCGTCTAGATTATCTGTGTACTCTCAATAAAATGTGAGGAAAAGCTACCGCTTATAGAAGTGCAATTCATCACTATTAGCGGACCACGAATGAAGCTTTTAAATTTTTCTGATCGAGCCCTGATTTCTCTTATTTTATCGTGACGATTATTTCTCCCTGTGTAGGTGGGTGCCAACAGAATGTTTTCGCAATCGGAGGAGAAAACTGGTGATCGAAATTTCATGACAAGATCCCGTCGCAACGAAAACCGCCTTTGTTTTAATGATTGGCACTCCAATTCATGTGTCATGTCTGTGGCACTACCTTCACTATTTCCCGATAATACCAAACGAGCCTCCCTTCTTTGTACTTTTTTGATGTCATCCGTCAGTCCCACCTGATGCGGATTCCACATCGCACGCCATACTCCAGGATAGGGCGGACAAGCGTGGTGTAAGCAGCCCTTTTAGTAGACCTGTGGCACTTCTAAGTGTTCTGCCAATGAATCGCAGTCTTTGGTTTGCTCTAACCACAACATTATCTATGTCATCGTTCCAATTTAGATTATTTGTAATTGTAATCCCTAAGTATTTAGTTGAATTAACAAGCTTCAACTTTGCTATCGATATTTAGTGGATTTCGTTTAGTTCTCATGTGAATAACTGCACACTTTTCTTTTGTCAGGGTCGTTGTTGATGTTGTGGTCTTCAGTCCTGAGACTGGTTTGATGCAGGTCTACATGCTACTCTATCCCGTGCAAGCTTCTTCATATCCCAGTACTTATAGCAACCTAAATTCTTCTGAATCTGCTTAGTGTATTCATCTCTTGGTCTCCCTCTACGATTTTTACCCTCCACGCTGCTCTCCAATGCTAAATTTGTTATCCCTTGATGCCTCAGAACATGTCCTACCAACCGATCCCTTCTTCTAGTCAAGTTGTGCCACAAACTTCTCTTCTCCCAATCCTATTCAGTACCTCCTCATTAGTTATGTGATCTACCCATCTAATCTTCAGCATTCTTCTGTAGCACCACATTTCGAAAGCTTCTATTCTCTTCTTGTACAAACTATTTACCGTCCATGTTTCACATCCATACATGGCTACACTCCATACAAATACTTTCAGAAACGACTTCCTGACACTTAAATCTATACTCGATGTTAACAAATTTCTCTTGTTCAGAAACGCTTTCCTTGCCATTGCCAGTCTACATTTTATATCCTCTCTACTTCGACCATCATCACTTATTTTGCTCCCCAAATAGCAAAAATTCTTTACTACTTCAAGTGTTTCATTTCCTAATCTTACTCCCTCAGCATCACCCGACTTAATTAGACTACATTCCATGATCCTCGTTTTGCTTTTGTTGCTGTTCATCTTATATCCACCCATCAAGACACTATCCATTCCATTCAACTGCTCTGCTTGCTCAATATACGGATTGAATAACATCGGGGAGAGGCTACAACCCTGTCTCACTCCCTTCCCAACCGCTGCTTCCCTTTCGTGCCCCTCGACTCTTATAACTGCCATCTGGTTTCTGTACATATTGTAAATAGCCTGTCGCTCTCTGTATCTTACCCCTGCCATCTTCAGAATTTGAAAGAGAGAATTCCAGTCAACATTGTCAAAATCTTTCTCTAAGTCTACAAATGCTAGAAACGTACGTTTACCTGTCCTTAATCTAGCTTCTAAGATAAGTCGTAGGGTCAGTGTTGCCTCAAGTGTTCCAATATTTCAACGGAATCTAAACTGATCTTAAACGAGGTCGGCTTCTACTAGTTTTTACATTCGTCTGTAAAGAATTCGCGTTGGTATTTGGCAGCTGTTGGTTATTAAACTGATTGTTCGGTAATTTTCACATCTGTCAACACCTGCTTTCTTTGGGATTGGAATTATTATATTCTTCTTGAAGTCTGAGGCTATTTCGCCTGTCTCACATCTTGCCCACCAGATGGTAGAATTTTGTCAGGATTGGCTCTCCCAAGGCTGTCAGTAGTTCGAATGGAATGTTGTCTACTCCCGTGGCCTTGTTTCGACTCAGGTCTTTCAGTGCTCTGTCAAACTCTTCACGCACTATCATATATTGCCCTTGTATAGACCCTCTATATACTCCTTTCACCTTTCTGCTTTCCCTTCTTTGCTTAGAACTGGGTTTCCATCTGTGCTCTTGATATTCATACAAGTGGTTCTCTTTTCTCCAAAGGTGTCTTTAATTTTCCTGTATCTATCTCACGCCCAGTGAGATAAGCCTCTACATCCTTACATTTGTCTTCTAGCCATCCCTGCTTAGCCATTTTGCACTTCCTGTCGATATCCTTTTTGAGACGTTTGTAGTCCTTTTTGCCTGCTTCATTTACTGCATTTTTATATTTTCTCCTTTCATCAATTAAATTCAATATTTCTTCTGTTACCCAAGGATTTCTACTAGCCCTCGTTTTTACCTACTTGATCCTCTGCTGCCTTCACTACTTCATCCCTCAAAGCTACCCATTCTTCTTCTACTGTATTTCTTTCCTCCATTCATGTCAGTTATTCCCTTATGCTCTCCCTGAAACTCTGTACAATCTCTGGTTTAGTCAGTTTATCCAGGTCCCATCTCCTTAAATTCCCACCTTTTTGCAGTTTCTTCAGTTTTAATGTACAGTTCATAACCTATAGGTTTTGGTCAGAGTCCACATCTGCCCCTGGAAATGTCTTACAATTTAAAACCTGGTTCCTAAATCTCTGTCTTACCATCGTATAATCTATCTGAAACCTTTTAGTATCTCCAGGCTTCTTCCATGTATACAGCCTTCTTTTATAAAGAAGGCTAGTCATGGTCAACTGCCACTTTTCACACCATACAGATACCTTATCTAAATCATTTGGCAATTCGTTTTGGTCATGTGATGTTTATACAAATTGCAAATAACAGCATTATCAGCCTTGATTAAGTGATTTAAGCTGCTTTGTGACACTGAGGATATGTACTTCGACATTTCTCCCCTTTGCAGTTGTTCTTGATTGGAATTCAGGAATATTTACTTCGTCTTCTTTGGTGAAGGAGTTTCGGAAATCTGTGTTTAATAACTTTGCTTTAGTGGCACTGTTATCAGTGACTTCGCCGTTGATATCGCGCAGTGGAGGTATTGATTGCGTCTTGCCACTGGTGTGCTTTATGAATGACCAGGATCTCTTCAGGTTTTCTGCCAGACTTCGAGACAGAGTTTCGTTGTAGAAATTATTAAAAGCATCTCGCATTGAAGTACGCTCTATATTTCGAACGTCTGTAAAACTTTGCCAGTAATGGAAACGTGATGGTACGCATCAGAACAATGTTTCACCAGGCAACGCCTGTCAACTGCTGCCAAAGGTCAAATTGTAGCCTATTGCGATTGCGGTTTATAGTATCGCGACATTGCTGCTCGCGTTGGTCGAGATCCAATGACTGTTAGCAGAATATGGAATCAGTGGGTTCAGGAGGTCAATACGGAACGCCGTGCTGAACCCAACGGCCTCGTATCACTATCAGTCGAGATGACAGGCATCTTATCCGCATGGTCGTAACGGATCGTGCAGCCACATTTCGATCCCTGAGTCAATAGATGTGGACGTTTGCAAGACAACAACCATCTGCACGAACAGTTCGACGACGTTTGCAGCAGCATGGACTATCAGGTCGGAGACCATGACTGCGGTTGCCTTTGGCGTTGCATTATAGACTGGAGCCGCTGCGATGGTGTAATAACGACGCACCCGGGTGCACGAATGGCAAAACGTCATTTTTTCGGATGAATCCAGGTTCTGTTTACAGCATCATGATGCTCGCATCCGTGTTTTACCTGGAACCCTTTAAGATGGAAGCCCTTTCTGTGGTTCCCTGAGACCCTCTAACCTAAAAATCCGCCCAGTCCCTTCAACACAGCTCCCACTACCCGTGTAGCCGCTTCCTGTGTGTGGTGGACTCCTGATCTATTGAGTGCAACCTGGATACCCACCACTTGATGGCGCAAGTCCCGGATTCTGTAGATTACAAGGTCAGAGAATCGCAACCAAGACTGGCAATCTTTACCGTCTCTGCTAGCTGCCCAAAACCAGAGAGGATCTGCTCTGATCAAAAGCGACACACTGACATGAGCCACCACCTGCAGCTGGCTGTACCCTGTACCCGGAAGCACCATTTCAACATCTGGAACGACACTCCCCTGGTAAGCACATGGAGTGCACACTGGCTTCCTTCTCCTTCTTGGCAGCCATGTTCCTAAGGGGCCCCATTACGCTCCTAACGTTGGAGCTCCCAACTACCAGCAAACCCATGCTCTGTGAATGCCCAGATCTTGTGGGCCGAGATGCTTCCTCTGGAACAGGGTGGACGCCTGCATCCGGCCCGAAACCTATTCGTCAAACAAACCAGTGAGACCCTACGATCGGCCCTTCAGAAAGTCATCTCCCACTCGACCACTGGTGAGGGTTCAACCTCAGTGCAGATAGTACCTGGGTCGACCACAGCAGTGGACCGATCAGAGGACACTTGGGATGTGCTCGACGTCCGTCACCTCCCCACACCTGCCCCCCCCCCCCCCCCCCCCCGGCCCTAACTGTGTTGCTCTTGGCTGCAGCCTCAAGCTGTGAGACAGAAGCCAATGCAGCCTGGAGCTGTGAGCGAGGAGCGCCAACTCAGCTCGCATCTGTACACAGCAATCACATTTCCTATCCATTACTGCAGTCGCTCCTGTTTGATGCCCGTAAAAATATTTAACAAAAGAATGGTGTACTCATCTTATTAGCAGCAGGAATTCGAAGTGCTCTCTCACTAACAGTCTAAACGACACTGAACTATACTAACCAAAACGATACGAGAGTCGATAACTACGGCGGTACTATATGCTACACTGTTATAAAAATAAAAACTTGTGCCTAGTAAGCACCCTTACACACAACAAATTACAAAAATAATCTAGAACTACAAAGGTATCTGTAAATAAGTCGCTGCTGGTGGAAGCTCGTAAAATATATTACAAACGAACGTTGCACTCGCCTTATTACCAGCAGTAACACGAGGTGCTCTGTCTCTGACGATCTATCCGACACTCTTCAACAGAATGACCTCCCCAAAGCCAGTCAGCATGGGTTCCAAACCCGTCGATCATGTGAAACCCAACTCGTAGTTTTCTCACATAACATACCGAAAGCCTTGGATAAAGTTTCTCGGATAGATGCAGTATTTCTTAATTTCCAAAAAGCGCTTGACTCAGTACCACACCTACGCTTACTGTCAAAAGTTCTATCACATGGGATATCAAGGGAAATTTGTGACTGGATGAAAGACTTTTTGGTAAGGCGAGCGCAGCATGTTATCTTGGATGGAGACTCATCGTCATATGTAGAAGTAACTTTGGCCATGCCCCAGAGAAGTATGTTGCTGCCTTGCAGAGAATATTAACAGTAACCTCTGATGTTTTGCAGACGATGCAGTTATCTATGAGGAAATACTGTCTGAAAGAGGCTGCATAAATATTCAGTCACGTATCGATAAGATTTCAAAGTGGTGCAAAGACTGACAGTGTTCAGAAATAAGATATTGCACACTTCACAAAACGATAACACTTAGTGTCCTATAATATCAGTAAGTCACTGTTGGAATCGGCCAACTTATGCAAGTACCTGGGTGTCAAACCTTGTAGCGATATTAAATGGAATGAACGTATATGCTCAGTCGTGTGCAAAGTAGCTGGTAGACCTCGGTTCAGTATTACATTACTGGAGAAGTGCAATCATTCTACAAATTGCTAGCAAATCGTTCGCACGGCCGTTTCTAGAATATTGCTCAAGTGTGTCGGACCGATACCAAACGGGGCTAACAGGGGAACTTGAACGTATACAAAGAATGTCAACATGAATGGTCACATGTTTATTTGATCGATGGGGACTGTCACAGAGATATTGAAGGAACTGAACTGGAAGACTCTTGAACAAAATTGTAAACTATCCCGAGAAAAGCTGTTAACAAGAACCGGCTATAAATGATCACTCTAGGAACAGACTACAATCCCCTACGCATTGCTCAGAAATGAATCGCGAAGGTAAGATTACAGTAATTACTTCAAGCACAGGTACGCTAAAACAGTCATTCTTCCTGCGCTCCATGAGTGAATGGAGTGGGAAGAAGCTCTAATAACTGTTACAGTGGGACGTACCCTCTGTCATGCTCCTCACGGTTGTTTGAAATGTAGATGTAAATGTTGCCTCGTTCTTTGTAGATTATAGTTATGTTCGTCCGGAATTGTCTTCCATGGGAACATCCAAGACTCAGGAGATCTATCGCTGCTTCAAAGTCAGGACAGCTGCAGCGTCGTGGAAGTCAAATATCCAACAAGAGCTTGGCAGCATATCTAGCGCGCAATGCATACGCCACAGCTATCAACAGCAGTGCGATCGTCGTGGTATATCGTCGGCAACAGTAATATTACCACTGGATATCAGCTGTATGCCATTCATATGGTTGATTCTCCCCTTTGCATAATGGGTTGAAAATAAATAAATCGCCAGGTCCTGATGGGATTCCAATTCGGTTTTACAGAGAGTACTCTACTGCATTGGCTCCTTACTTAGCTTGCATTTATCGCGAATCTCTTGCCCATCGACTGGAAAAAAGCGCAGTTCGAATATAATGAATTTCCTTGAGACAGAGAAATTTCTGTCCATGCATAAGCATGGCTTTAGAAAGCATCGTTCC
This sequence comes from Schistocerca piceifrons, assembly GCF_021461385.2. Lineage (NCBI taxonomy): Eukaryota > Metazoa > Arthropoda > Insecta > Orthoptera > Acrididae > Schistocerca > Schistocerca piceifrons. Next base: position 1,017,691,487 of record NC_060139.1, on the reverse strand, counting down.
TGCTTTTTCCTCGCTTTTTTTTCACATGATATCTTGCGAACTATGGATGAATGGTATCAGACGGATGCCATATTCCTTGACTTCCGGAAACGTTTGACTCGGTGCCCCACTTCAGACTCCTAACTAAGGTACGAGCGTGTGGGATTGGTTCCCAAGTATGGGATTGGCTCGAAGACTTCTTAAGTGATAGAACCCAGTACGCTGTCCTCGATGGTGAGTGCTCATCGGAGGTGAGGGTATCACCTGGAGTGCCTCAGGGAGGTGTGGTAGGTCCGGTTTTGTTTCTATCTATATAAATGATCTTTTGGATAGGGTGGATAGCAATTGAGTGACTGTAGGAGGATACAAGATGACTTGGATAGGATTTGTGATTGGTGTAAAGAATGGCAGTTGACTCTAAATACAGATAAATGTAAATTAATGCAGATGAATAGGAAAAAGAATCCTATAATGTTTGAATAATCCATTAGTAGTATAGCGCTTACACAGTCACGTCGATTAAATTGCAGAGCGATATGAGGTGGGACAAGCATGTAATGGCAGTTGTGGGGAAGGCCGATAGTTCGGTTCATTGGTAGAATTTTGGGAAGATGTGGTTCATCCGTAAAGGAGACCACTTATGAAACACCAATACGACCTATTCTTGAGTACTGCTCGAGCGTTTGGGATCCGTATAAGGTCGGATTGAGGGAGGACGTAGAAGCAATTCAGAGGCGGGCTGCTAGATTTGTTACCGGTTGGTTTGATCATCACGCGAGTGTTACGGAAATGCTTCAGCAACTCGGGTGAGAGTCTCTAGAGGAAAGGAGGCGTTCTTTTCGTGAATCGCTACTGAGGAAATTTAGAGAACCAGCATTTGAGGCTGACTGCAGTACAATTTTACTGCCGCCAACCTACGTTTAGCGGAAAGAGGCATATAGGCAGTCATTTTTCCCTCGTTATGTTTGGGAGTGGAACAGGGAGAGAAGATGCTAGTTGTGGTACGAGGTACCCTCCGCCACGCACCGTATGGTGGATTGCGGAGTATGTATGTAGGTGTAGATGTAGACCTGTGATTTCTTGGACATGGAGGAACGTGATATAGCGTGCGAGGTGGCGAGGGATGCTTGGATGCTCACACGTTGAATAGTGGCCTACCTTCAGCGCACCATCGATGTAGAAGTCAGGTCAAATGCACTTTTTTTGGTCGTACTTGACGTTTTTTCCCAAACATAAGCCACTAGCGGTCAACTGGATCGCGGGACTGTGTACCTGTGATGGATTATTCGCTATATCTGCAAGAACAACTAGAACCTATATGTTATTAAACGAAATACAGAACTCACTTTCTCAAATATTTAGGAAGCATATATCACAAACCGCGCGACAATTGGGATATCACAGGAATGAGACGACTTGTGTGACCTATCGTTTAAGGACTACAATGTGCATGGATTAGCATGTTGGCATACTGTGCATTGAGAAGATGACTGGTTACCTATTATTGGCACCAGGTGTTATCGGATAATGTTTACGAGTGTCACGAACGATGGTAGACGGTTACAACGACATGCGTAACATTTCGATAAACTGTCAGCAACCATAATAGGGATGCCGCACCAACGGCGGGAATGTTTAATTTTATCCGGCTGGGCACAAGATTTATGATGCATCACCGCGTGCTGTCGTGAATGTGATGCGGATGATTGCTTTCTTTTGACTCCCGCCCCTTGACGAGGATTGTCACTTGCCTTTTTATTTCGATGTTTTGAAAGAAAACGAAAAAAGTAGTATAAATAGTATATATTAAAAGTAAAAATAAAGGAAAACCAAACATTTAAACTTCCTTCCCCTACCAGTATGTAAATTTATTCTTTTTCCATGACTGTGATTTAAAAAAAAATTCTGTATTATGTACGAAGTATTCAAAAGGTCTCTCGGCACTGCCGTATGATTGTTAGCCGCGCGTGCCGTGTGCCGCAGTAAATATACCGAAATGAAACTCAGTGAAATACAAGTTATTAGTTTATTGAATATTCATTTTTACATACAAATTTTCACGTTAAATGTTGAAAGGGTCCCCCTTGTTGTTGAATACACAATTCAGTACGTCTAATCATGTTCCAACACAAGCTGTAACATTTCTTCTGTAACAGAAGCAGTGACAGTGAATATTGCAGTTTTCAGTTCATCGATTGTTTTTGGACGGTTTTTATAGACAGAAGAAACAGTCAGGTGGTGTTAGGTCAGGCGATTATGGAGGACAAAGTCCCTGTGAATGTATGCGATCACCAAAAACGCCAGCAGCTGTATGCGCGGTTACACTATATTGTTGAAAATAACCGTTCAGTATTTCACTTAACACAAGTTCTCCTATTAATGGGTACAGAATATCACTGTAGTATCGTTGTGCGTTTATTGTTTCGTTGAAAAATTTGGGACTCACAATGCGACATCTAGAAATTGCAATCCAAACTCCTATGTTCTAAGAATGAAGTGGTTCCTCATGAACACACAATGGATTTGCAGTACTCCGCATACGAGAATTTTGTGAGTTCATGTATCCGGATATATGAAACCACGCCTCATCAGTGAAAAACGTTTCATTTAGAATATCCCTCCCATTTTGTTAAAGGAAATTTTTGAACCATTGGCAATAATGCAGTCTCTTGCCATGATCAGTATTTTTCATTTCTTGCGCGACTGTCACTTTGTATGGGAAAAGTTCTAATATTTTCCTGACAGCTGTGTGGGCCGTTCCGACACTAACATCGATTTACTGGGCGAGTTTTCTTACTGACTTGTTCGGACTCATGGACATTTTATCGGTAATATCGAATAGTATATCCTCAGACAAAACGCTAGGACAACCACTTCTCGGTGCATGTGTCACTGAACCCGTACTTCGAAATTTGTTAATCAAATCTCGCAGGCTATCGCGATGTGGGAGTGTTGTCCCAGGGAAAACTTAATTAAATGTTTGACGAACTGAAACTGTGTATTTACAGCAGGCTTTCAACACTTGTTCGACTAAAAGCAGACGTTCTTCAACGGTTAGCATTTTAAGTGACAAAAACGAAACAAATGAACAAAGGAACTAAACTTAAACATTCACGTCGACACGTAACGACACACACCAACGATACTACTGACTCTGGCTGTGATAAACGAAACAGTGGAATGTTGGCAGAGTCCACTGGAAGGGAAGTAACCCAGGCAGGAGAACAATCATACGGCACGCGAGGTTAACAATCATACGGCACTGCGGAGAGACGTTTCTAACACCCTGTATTTTTTAAAAAAGTTAGTAGAAAAAAAGTAGTGGCGTCTAAAAAAAAAAAGGAAGGAGTGGTTAAGGTAATCGCTCGCATGAAGCGGGAAATCCGAGTTCGAGTCGCTTTCGGGCACAAATTTTCATTGTTGCCAATCCATATACATTGATTGTTTTCCCAATCGCAACTGCAAATACATTTCATATTTCATAACGCCTGTGGTCACCGCAGTGCCTGTTCCTTCGGACATTCAAGTCTCCCCGAATGGACAGTGCATCGCTCTTCTTAAGAAGACAGACTGTGCAATATCGTAGTTTCTGTACGGCGAAACGGGCCCTCGTATCGGCCAGAGAACAGCAACACGCGAAACGACCGGTCCGTTAGCTGGCCTGAGTGCTTTGGAGAACGAGGCACTTACGCAACTGGCCTCATGTGTATAGCCTGCCTATAGAGTTCATATACGTGAAGAGGTCGATCGTCCTTTTGCGCGTATAGTCCACCAGGCCGATCAAAGGCCGCGTGCCACGAGTTTCAGTAGCAACCGACAGAATGAGACAAATCAAAACCGCAGGTGAATAAGCCATGCCATTGTCTGTCGTGAGGAGCGTCCGTATAGCCACTGTTTACAGGTGATATTTCAACTTATTTGAATCCAGTCGCCGTTGTACAAGCGACAGACATAGGGAAGAGAGCTTAGAGATACTGTCATAAACTAATTTCTGTGCAGTATGTCGATAAATGTTGCAGAAATTTTGACATCGGAAGTGTCAATGAGGCGTCCACAGTAGAAATGTGGCAAAAAACAGCCACAGCTGAGTTACATCTGATCAAGAGTGGACATCTGTCGCTAACGCATTGGACCCAATGATGAGTATTTTATAATAATATATGTTTTGAGTGGCATCCGCCTTAAGCAAAACACAGTTTTGCTTTTGGTCCCAGACATGTTTCACTGCAGTTGCAACACCAACTGTGGTTTTTTATTATGGCTGTTACACGTAAGGAATGTTTTTTACTGTATAAATACAAATAAATATTTGTTCCTAAATCGTAATTACAGGTTTTTGAAGAGCTCATAAAATTGTGTATTCATACATTTTTACCATGTGGTGTGGTTTTCCTGCTGTTTTACGTTTTTACAGTGACTGTTTTTCTTTACAGTATTTTATTACTTGTTTCTTTTTTAAGAAGGGTCCGTGATCGCACTTATTCTTCAAGCGATGATGAACGTGTGTTATTCTTTAAATATGCTCAACTTTCGATACCTTTATATTCAACTCCTTTGAGGTTCATTTATTGCTCCTTCCATTTTTCTATTGTAAAAAATAAAGATAGGATGATGCCACATACCAAATACAGTTCTCTAAACAGTTTCTCATATAGCTCAATGAATGTGTAGTTATCCTCGTGAAGTCAAAGAATTTCTATGGTACCTTCTTATCGGTTTATACAAAATTTCAAATTCTCCGTGAAGCTGCCTCTCGTGGTATATGTCGTGTGCAGGTGATTTTACTAATAGTAGTTAATTGTGACGCGATGCGCTAGAGGGTAAAACGATTGCAGTTTTTTTAAAATCAAAAGTAACTTCGTAAGTCTATTTATGTGCTCACAGCTATTTCCGAAGGCGACGGCATAATATCAAGCAATTTTGTACATAAAACAGGTATGAGTCCCAGTTGGCATAAAGGTGTACAGTTTTGAAAAACTAATTAAAGTTAAGCAATATTCTACTACTACTAATTGAATGACGGGTAAAAGGTTCGGTCAGATAGTTTGCGACACATTAACTCGCACAGGATTTCGTAACCAGCTGCCAGAAATAAGATCAAGAAGTATATCATAACCGCGTAAAAAAAAAAAAAAAAAAAAAAAAAAAAAAAAAAAAAAAAAAAAAAAAAAAACAGTGATCGTCCACATGAGGATATTGAAATGAGTCGAAAACTCATCATTTGTAATACGTTTAATACAATATAGTAAGTTAGGCCCTAATTTTATGTAAAGCGTATCTTGTCGTTTAACGTAAATTACGAGGCAAGTACAGATCAAACTACACCATATCATTGGGCTGAAACGGGTGCAATGCAGACGGAAGCATTTAAGTATCAGACTGGAATAAACAATATTAGCCGGCCGGTGTGGCCGTGCGGTTAAAGGCGCTTCAGTCTGGAACCGCGTGATCGCTACGGTCGCAGGTTCGAATCCTGCCACGGGCATGGATGTGTGTGATGTCCTTCGGTTACTTAGGTTTAAGCAGTTCAAAGTCCTAGGGGACTGATGACCACAGAAGTTAAGTCCCATAGTGCTCAGAGCCATTTTTTTAAACAATATTAATAAAGTGTACTAAACCGCACAATCCAAGCAAAATGCTTAACCAATACATGTCCCCAAGACAAGAGGTTACACCTACAACTTGAAGTTAAAGGTAACGGGTTGCGCCATCTATCTAACCTTAACACCGAACATAAGATAGGACAAGTTGGGCAACGAAGTCGAGCTGATGTGCTTAACACATTACGAAGCTAGAAGTTTGACAATAACTGCGTTCACAGCCGTCGTGAAATTTTTAAATGAAATCATTCCGCTTTTGGCTGTTAAAACATTAATTACTGCCACTACTATTTGGACATGTAGTCATTTTCAAGTATTGTGGGATGTGATATGCCGCGTAAGAACAGTTGCGTGTGGCGTTGTGAATTTATCTGTTGTATATAGCACACACGTTACAACGCTGATGAAACAATGATATAAACACTTATGTTTAAATTTCATGTAGCAGGGGTGGTAAATGGACCGCAAAAGCTTTGTGCAAACGTTAATTGACTCATGATGTACGTCCAATGGCGCTAGTAACTGTGAGTCAAACGCCTGTGACCAAATAAATCAAGAAAACTGATGTACTCTCATTATGAGAGTGTTGAAGGGTGATCTGTTTCAATTGTTGAAAACCATTCAAAAGCAAGATCGCACAAAATATTTTTGTTCGAGACAACCGTTTTCAACAGTCTTTGCCGTCATCTTCAGGTCTTCGACATATTATTGTGGTAAAACATGTTAATTTTTCGCTGAACCTCATGCACATGACGTCAAGTCCATAAAACGCAGCACACATTATAAACGTTTCTCATCGCTAAAATATTTAAAAACACAAACCACCTTGTCCAAAAGCCATGTCCATATACATATTGCTCACAGATGTTTCTTATACAGTACAAATACGGTACACAATAGCACATCTGTTTACGTATGTTGGACATATATTAAACGGTACGAATTCACTTTGTGCATGAGGATCAGCGAAAAATGAACGTGTTTTCCTGCAAGGAGACCTTAAGATTACAGCAAAGATTGTTGAAACTGATTGAATGAAAAATATTTTGTGCGACCTTGACTTTTGGATGGTTTTTAACAATAGTACACAGTTAGTAGGAAAATGATGTGGCCACATTTGTAAATGATTTGGGCGTGTACAGTGTGAGAAATTCGATACACAAGGCTGCCACTCCCCACAGCTGCAACGACCCTAAATGGTCTGAGTATCGAATCGAAATGAGCTTGTGTGACAGCTCTGCGGGAATCGTTAATTGTGGTGGCTGGTGTGTGGTGGCATTCCAGTTTCTCGGCAAGGCATTACCAAATGTTTTCAGTTAGTGAGGCACCTGAAGAACGTGCAGGGCAGTTCAGCAGTCGAATCCCTTCTGCATCGCGGTGAGTCAGGGTCTTACATTATCTTGTTGAAAGATAACTTCAGGACGACCTCGAACACGGGGAAGAGCCACTGGTCTTAAAACGTTAGAAATGAAACGGCTGATGTCTGAACAACCGTGTTGCTTAGCCAGCGCCACACCTTAGCGTCATACCAGGTGGCGGCCCGCAAGACGACGACGACTGTGTTATGGCAACGTTCATTCGCGTTGGAGTCTCCTCCAGACACCGTTATATATGCATCGTGTGGCCGTACGCTGAACCGAGCTTAATGTGAAAGGACGATACGATACCACTCCAGTGTTCTAACTTGCACTCGGCTGGACTATGCTTCAAATACCCGTCTGCAATCCAGAGTTAGATTTTCCGCGATTTTCCTAAATCGCTCCAGGGCAATGTCGGGATGGTTTCTTTGAGAAGAGCAGGGCCGAGTTCCTCCCACATACTTTCGTAACCCGAGTTTGTGCTTCTTCTTTAATGACTGCGCTATAGACAGCACGTCAAACTCGAATTTTCCTTCTTTCCTACTTCCTAGCGTCCCTTGTCGTAGGGAGAACCACGATCGACTAGCCTCTCTATAATGTCACGTTGTAATAAATTAAAATATGCAGTAAGGTCAGTGCTCTCATTATTCTCAGGTTGTTGTAATGAATGTATCTGTGATTGGCTGACGCTTATCCTCTGGTTGAAAAACAAAGTAAGGAGTATAGCTTTCTTCTTGCCAATTTCTTGTCTCACGTCTCGCAAAATGTTAGTACCACATTTTCTTACTCTCTTTAATGCTGTCATTAACTACAGAAGTAATTAAAATCAGTTATTCCATTTATTTATTGCAACTTGCACCACTATCCCTTACTAATAATTTGTGAAGCTTCTTTTCGTATTTCGGTTTTTAACAGCGTTCGGAAGCGGTTGGTTTGGTTACGTGTCGATTACGCGCCGTCCAAGCACCATTGCATGAATACTTTCATTTCTTCCTAAGTTGAATCTCTAAATGTTTTGTCACGAATTCCGATTACTGTTTTTCTTTGTGTAAATCCCATTATTTTACTGTATTACAAATAATATTACACGGTCTGCCATCACCAAGCTTTTCTGCACTCCAATAACGACTCTGCAGTTGTCTACAAAGGTGGTGTACGGCTATTTTGGCCCGGTAGGATACTTAAAAATGAATGAGCCTTGATTTATTATCATAATCATTTATTTAACTCCTGCTGTGACTGATGTATGTCACTTCCGAACAATTAGCTTTTGATAGAATGGAGAACAAGCATTTCATTTCATGCACTCCTGTTTCATACAGGGATACGCTGAACGCGTCAATGGAAGACGATGAAATGGTTACCGTACTGAGAGTACGCGATGCTGCAGATCTCGTGCCATTGTCCATGTGGATATTTGTGTCACTGCAAAGCAGCCCGTGTCTTGAATCAACGTGCGTAACGTAATTGTACAACACTCTAAGGCTGAGCAACATTTCCTTTGAGGAGCTAGCGGTGTAAATCAGTTGAAACCCTTGCGTATGGAACTTCTGAATCCATCGGTCCCATATTAGTTAGACATTCGTGGAATGCCGACCAACGAGAAAAGCAGTATCACTTCACAATGAACCGCAGTCTCAATAGACTATGATCCTGTCAGTGTCGAATTTCGACACGGGCTGGTAGACTTTTCTCGTCCGTACATTAGATACAACACGATTTTCTCACCTATGAACATGCACATGTGTTTTCTGAATAAGATACACGCTGCGTAATCTTTCCGCGAGCACAGAATGTTGATGTGTTACCCCTACAAAATTCGTGCGATTGCACGGACGAGAGATTGGTGCAAGGCAACACTAAATGCTATTTGTTCATACAAATTTGCAACTCATTTATAATCCATAATAAACATCAGTTGCTTTCGAGGTTGTTTATGTGTTAACAATGGGATTATACACTAAAGAGCCAATGGAACTGGTACACCTGAATAATATCATCTAGGGCCCCCGCGAGCGCGCAGAAATGCCGCAACATGACGTGGCACGAACTCGAGTAATGTCTGAAGTAGTGCTGAAGCGAACTGACACCATGAATCCTGTAGGGCTGTCCATAAATTCGTAAGAGTACGAGGGAGTGGTGATCTGTTCTGAACGTACGTTGCAAGTCATCCCAGATATGCTCAATACTGTTCGTGCCTAGGGAGTTTGGTGGCCAGCGGAACTGTTAAAACTCACAAGAGTGTTCCTGGAGTCACTCTGTATCAATTCTGAACGTTTGGGTGTCGCATTGTCCTTCTGGAATTGCCTAGTATGTCGGAATGCACAATGGACATTATACCAGCTGCACACGTCCCACACCATTACAGAGCCTCCACCAGCTTGAACAGTCCCCTGCCGACATATAGGATCTAATGGTTTCAGCAGGTTGTCTCCATGCCCTTAGAAGTGGCTCCCTCGATACAGTTTGAAACGAGATTCGTCCGACCAGGCAACATGTTTCCAGTCATCAACAGTCCACTGTCGGTGCTGACTGGCCCAGGGGAGGCGTAAAGCCTTGTGTGGTGCAGTCATCAAGGGTACACGAGTGGGCCTTCGGCTCCGAAAGCACATATCGATTATGCTTCGTTGAATCGTTCGGAGCTGACACTTGCTGATAGCGCAGCCCTGAAATGTGTAGTAGTTAGCGGAAGTGATGCACTTATGTCGCTCCTGAACGATTGCCTTCAGTCGTCGTTGGTCCCGTTCTTGTAGGATCTTTTCCAGGCCGCGGTGATGTCGGAGATTTGATGTTTCACCCGATTTCTGATATTCACGGTACACTCGTGAAATGGTCGTACCAGAAACTCCGCACTCCATCCCTACCTCGGAGATGTTGTGTCCCGTTGATCGTGTGCCGACTGTAACACCACGTTCAAACTTACTTAAATCTTGATAACTTGCCATTGTAGCACTGCTAACTGATCTTACAACTGCCCCAGACACTTGTTGTCTTATATAAGCGTTACCTCCCGCAGCGCCGTATTCTGCCTATTTACGTATCTTTGTATTTGAATACGCATGGCTATACCAGTTACTTTGGCGCTTCAGTGTATCTGAATTAATATTCATTGCGTTTAACACTTAATGTTCATCAGTGTGCAAACACGCTTTTGCTTAATAAAATCTGATGGTGAACTGTATAAATGGATGAACGACTTACGCGACGTAATAAATACGCTCCAAAACGAAACTCACAAAACTGTGAAAGAAAAACTGTCCCAAAGATTTATGTACACGGTGGCCACAAAGTCCTTTTACCCCCATTAATAACCAATATAAACCCCTAAACTCTATAACATGAACGACAGTTCCTTACAATAGGTTTCTTGAAATGTGAACCATGTAGAACTGCTCGTGAGAGTCAGTGCACCATTACTGATAGAGATCTACGAGCATTGGAATCTAAAAGTCCCAGTTCAGATGAGCATGGCTGATTTCAGTCTTCTCTTTGATTCAGGAATTCATACAGCATAGGAAGTCGCACAACCAAGTTGACGTCAAGTGAAAGTGTGGAGGGGATAGCACTAATCCGTAGCTGACGTAAGGATTGTTGTGTCCTGCCCACTCGTCTAATATAAGGTGACTAGGAAAGCTGCTTTCTTGGCTCCCTAGGCAATAATTCAAGGAAATCGTATTATTGGATTTTTATTACAGTAACATAAATGACAATGCTTATCTTGAAGAATTTACGAAGGTGTGTCGCAAGCAAATGGCGACCGACAAATAAGAAGCCTCTTCAGTGTATACAACTACTAATACAAGCGAAAAAATACAGCTCGTAAGTCAGTGTTGTAGAGCTCGCAGATCGGCTAGCTTCCACTGGGGCGCGGTCAGGCGGCGCGGCGTAGATGGCGCTACTCTGCTGGTGTCGTCCTAGGGAGAAGTCGGTCATAAACTTACTAAATAAAAACTAGACCGCGCATTGGCGCTAGTGTCGCGTTCCCACATTGAACGTGATAGAAGCCGCCATTTACAGGGAAACAGTGTGTAAACAGGGTTCGTTAGTGTGCTGCTTTTAATTGTGACAGTATAATGGAAGCAAAGACGAAGACGGATACAATGTTATAATTCACAGGTCAGTCATTTCTGGTTGTTTGTTACTTTCTATTACTTGTATATAGTATTTTCATGGAGAAATAATGCATCATGAGCGTTTGCTTTTGTTTACGTTTCCCCTTACAAACGATTTTCTAAATCGGAAATGAATAGTTGCTACTCGGAGAGAGAACTTCCAATCGACAGCAAATCGTTTGCTGTGCTCTCTTCATTTTGAAGAGAATTGTTACATGGAAAATTATGTAAATAGACGTCAACTGAAGGACGATGCTATACCGACAGTATTTGGATTTCCAACTCATTTGAAAAAGCTATAGTGTCCTGGAAATCGAGCAATATAGGCTTTGGTTAAATAGTGTGGAAATACTGTCAGTGTGTATAATTTTGAACGTTCCTTTTCCAGGATAACAAGGCAATCAAATATATATTAAGTGTGAATCAGAGGTAGGTCGAATAATTGCGTTTAGATACTTAATGGTCATATATTTGATCAAATGATGCAAACCCAAACACTTTTAGAGGTGCTATCAGTGGCTCTGGCTCTGAACACTATGGGACTTAACTTCTGAGATCATCAGTCCCCTAGAACTTTGAACTACTTAAGCCTAACTAACCTAAGGACATCACACACATCCATGCCCAAGGCAGGATTCGAACCTGTGACCGTAGCAGCAGCGCGGTTCCGGACTGAAGCGCCTAGAACCGCACGGTCACAACAGCCAGCTAATGTGTGAATGAAATTCCTACCGTATTCAAAGTGATATCGGTTATTACAATTAATAATACCAAAATTCGAGTGTAGACAATACTGTGATAAACAAAAGTAAGCGTGCAAAATGTACACAGTACTAGGCAAAAGCGAACAGGACCTGACAGGAAAATTGCGTGAATTAAATAATAATCGTACTGTCTGCTACTTTAAAAGTTTCATTTAACTATCTAATGCAAATAACTCGATGTAAACTCGCTCCACCTTGTCAGGAAAGAGCCTTACATTCTTAAATTTCACGTCTGTATGCAGACGTATTTCGGAAATTAGGAAACTTCATTTAAGTATACTTTCAAAATAGACTCGAATACTCAGTACTTTTTTAAACAAACACGCGTTTAATTTGTGCTTCAATTTGCTCCTGTTGCGTCTCATATACTTCAAATCACAACCCCAGTACTAGGATTCATCCCTGCAAATGGCGGCGATCAGCTGGTTCAATTGGGGGACAGTTGCCTCGCCTCTCCGCTACGGCGCGGTAGGGGCTTGAGGTCGGTCAGCGAATCCTTAGCTGACGCAGTCTCACAGCCGTCTGTGTTCTGATGTTCTTGGCCGATGTGGCGGCGCTTGACGCTATGCCGGGACAAAAATGAATATGACTCTTTACAGAGAATTTTTTCTACTTTGGAAAGTATTTTTAAGGAAATTGTCGAACAATATAATTTCCGATACCTTCATATCACTTATGGTTTATCAGGAGAATAGTATTCTTAAATTTCAGTGTTTTATACATTATCACTCTGTATTGGCACGTTTTACAAATCGTTTTAAGTATGCCCGGTATGCAGCAAAATAAACAGAGCTATGGACAGGACCATATCTTATTCCACCGCAGTTCTGTCCAAATGGAATCGATAATTACTGTGAAGTGCGTAAACTCATACTTTTTTTTCTTTCGTTAGGTGTGCCTGGTGTAAGAAAATGTTTGTTTTCGTCATTCAAAACTATCGGTATTATGTGACGACACACGGAATAAACAAGGAAGTCATTAGAAGAATGAAACTTTCACTCCGCAGCAGAGTGTGCGCTGATATTAAACTTCCTGGCAGATTAAAACTGAGTGCCGAACCGAGACTCGAACTCGCGGGCAAGTGCTCTACCAACTCAGCCTCCCAGGCACGACTCACCCCCCCCCCCCCCACTCCTCAACCCAGATCTTTGGAAGGAAGGACACGAGATATTGGCAGAACTGAAGCTGAGATGGTGGGGCGTGCTTGGGTAGCTCAGTTGGTAGAGTACTCGCCCGCGAAAGGCAGAACTCCCGAGTTCGAGTCTCGGTCTGGCAGACAGGTCTAATCTGCCAGGAAGTTTATAGGAACTCATTGTTACTAAAATATACATTATTCAAAAATTTTCGTAAGATTCGTGGTAGGAGTTTTGAAAAATAAAGTATGTGTAAAAAATATCTCATGTCGATAAATTAATGTCACAGTTGAGGTTAATTGTCTTTAATTTAACATCAAACACTGTTGTTGTTGTTGTGGTCTGTAGTCGTAAGACTGGTTTGATGCAACTCTCCATGCTACTCTATCCTGTGCAAGCGTCTTCATCTCCCTGTACCTACTGCAGCCTACATCCTTGTGAATCTGCTTAGTGTAGTCATCTCTTGGTCTCCCTCTTCGATTTTTACCCTCCACACTGCCCTCCAATATTAAATGGGTGATCCCCTCCATGCCTCAGAACATGTCCTACCAACCGATCCCTCTTTCTACTCAAATTGTGCCACAAACTCCTCTTCTCCCCAATCTATTCAATATCTCCTCATTAGTTATGTGATCTACCCATCTAATCTTCAGCATTCTTCTGTAGCACCACATTTCGAAAGCTCCTGTTCTCTTCTTGTCCAAGCTATTTATCGTCCATGTATCACTTCCATACATGGCTGCACTCCATACAAATACTTTCAGAAATGACTTCCTGACACTTAAAATCTATACTCGATGTTAACAAATTTCTCTTCTTCAGAAACGATTTCCGTGCCATTGCCAGTCTACATTTTATATCCTCTCTACTTCGACCATCATCAGTTATTTTACTCCCTAAATAGCAAAACTCCTTTACTACTTTAAGTGTCTCATTTCCTAATCTAATTCCCTCAGCACCACCCGATTTAATTCGACTACATTCCATTATCCTCGTTTTGCTTTTGTTGATGTTCATCTTATATCCTCCTTTAAAGACACTGTCAATTCCGTTCAACTGCTCTTCCAAGTCCTTTGCTGTCTCTGACAGAATTACAATGTCATCGGCGAACCTCAAAGTTTTTATTTCTTCTCCATGGATTTTAATACCTACTCCGAATTTTTCTTTTGTTTCCTTCACTGCTTGCTCAATATACTGATTGAATAACATTGGGGATAGGCTACAAACCTGTCTCACTCCATTCCCAACCACTGCTACCTTTTCATACCCCTCGACTCTTATAACTGCCATCTGTTTTCTGTACAAATTGTAAATAGCTTTTCGCTCTCTGTATTTTACCCCTGCCACCTTCAGAATTTGAAAGAGAGTATTCCAATCAACATTGTCAAAAGCTTTCTCTAAGTCTACAAATTCTAGAAACGTAGGTTTGTGTTTCCTTAATCTTTCTTCTAAGATACATTGATTTATTTTCCTGCCCTAGTCAGCAGCAGTTCAGCTGTCGATATTAACTTCCTCTCACTCAAAACATCAATGATGCGTGGCATTTTGTGTATCGTTTAGTTATTTCAAATTCGCCTGTGTCACTCCGGATACTAATAATGAATGGCGCTATGCACTCTTGTCACAGTCTTTCACTCGCTAGGCAGGAAGATCTGTACAAACTGCTGTCATAAGCAGTGTTTTTTTTCGTGTACTTGGGTAAGTCATTTGGTAGAGCACTTGCCCGCGAAAGGCAAAAATCCCAAGTTGGAGTCTCGGTCTGGTTCGGTCCGTCCGGTTTTTCATGAACCTAAGACGAATAATTTTAACGATTGTTAAAAAAAATTAGCAGTGTATCTTAGAAGCTGAAATTTTGATAGTGTATTTCCTTAGTTGCATTCTTTCTGATTACAAATTTCAGAGTGGGTTTCGACGTGTCTGTTTATATCACTCCCTTGTGGGATGACAGCTATTTGGATATTGAAGCACGTGATACAATTCATGCAAGTTGAACCTTAGTCAAGTGCCAATTACACGGTATTGGAATTTTTTATGATCAGGAGTGCACTGTGAGGCAAGTTCGAGCATCAAAATTCTCTCCGAGAACATGAAGATTATTATGAATTGTTGCTATGTCAGAGCCGTTAATAGTCATATTGTCTGCTCACATTGTAGTAGCCGTTATGCTCTCTAGCTCGCACATGGAACGCCCTTAAGCCATTGGCACACCGACCGTGCATACGAACCTTGAGCGTTAAGCGTGCCGAGTTTCTGACGTCCTAGCGTGGGACAGCACGTTCAGGAGTCTTTCCGAACGTGCAGAGCAATATCTGGCATGTCAGATATTCTGAGCGTGCGTCTGAGCGTTGACCAATGAGATGGCACAACGCCACCTACGTCACACGCACGCCGTCTCTCTTCAGTATAGAGTTGTGAGGCGCCATATTGACATTCATTTCAAGCCTCTATGTATATATGCCGTTTCTGAGCACCAGCAAACTGAGAATCACTGGAAAACCCGTTGTTAACTGTGTGATCCGTTCCAATAAAATAATGAGAAACATCATATTCATGGCAAAAGAATTATTGTAACTTGCGTATTATGAGAGTAGGCTATTTGAAGGCACCGGCACACTGAAGATCCACCCAAAACGCATTGTTCTTGGTACAATTTGTTAAAATTAAATTTCAGTTAGTAATTATCTGCGATTGAAGTTAGTAAGATACCATCATAAGTACCAAGGGATTGGTGTTGGTTTAGCTGCCGGCACGATAGCTCAGCGTGTTCGGCCAGAGAGCTGGTTGGCCTCTGTAATAAAAAAACTGAGTTGAAGGATCAATGAACGAACTTGACCGGATGTCATGTGACGTCCGCAACGACCAAACACAACGAAAAAGAAAAAAAAAGAGGGCTAGCTGCACTCTGTAATAAAAAAACTGAGTTAATGGACCAATAACGAACTGAAACGGGTGTCTCTCGACGTCCGCCCAGAGCAGATACAACGACGAAAACGAACAAAATGAGACTTTTTTTAAAAAAAAGCGTAATGAGTAGAGTCATCGACTTGTAATGAATTGACTGTGGGGACGGTGGTTCGCGTCTAGACACTAGCAGGCTTTTTTTCCCAACATTCGCGTTTTTATTAGGTTCTGATACTTTATTATTAGTTTACTATAAGTATTCACTATAAAATTTGACGTTATGTAAATATAAGTTCACCTTGTTTTGAGGGGTGACTGTTCGATTGGCTTAATCTACTAGACAGGTTGCGCTACTTGTATGAAGATATTTTGCTCCTTTTCTTTTACGCTTCGCCGGCCGCGGTGGTCTCGCGGTTCTAGGCGCTCAGTACGGAACCGCGCGACCGCTGCGGTCGCAGGTTCGAATCCTGCCTCAGGCATGGATGTGTGTGATGTCCTTAGGTTACTTAGGTTTAAGTAGTTCTAAGTTCTAGGGGACTGATGACCGCAGCTGTTAAGTCCCATAGTGCTCAGAGCCATTTGAACCATTTTACGCTTGGTAATTCACATGTTGCAAAGATTCTGCTACTGGGTAGGAACAGCGATCAAGTAAGACTGACCTTGGGGTTTTATTAAAATGTGGGAATGATGAAATAATGAACATTATTTAATATTCTAATGCGGAGAAGTATTCCAAATTTGTACCGCACTGTTTGTAATGGAAGTTTTATAAGCCTGTGTTCGTATTGTTTGGACATGGTACTTTCCTTTTCGTGGACGATGGAAGAAATGTGCGTTTCAATAGAGCTAACGTGGGAATTTTACGCTGGCCCGTTGAGTAAAACAGTGTGATTTATGAACTAGAAACATCCCCCTACTGCCGCCTGAGAGCGTTGCGATCGCGTATACGACGTTGGGGCGCACGTACCGTATGCACAAGTCGCATCGTTCCTGAGCGTTCAGTAGCACGTTGAACTTGGCACGCTCAACGTTAACGTTCGGCAGCACGGTCCGTGTGCCGACGGCTTAAGGCTGCCTACAGAAGCTCCTGTTTGCGGCTCTTACGGGTCGCATCCACGGTCGGCGCGCTGTCGGTCGCTTCTTCCGCCCACACAAAACGCTGTGCCAAGTTGTGCGAAACTGCTGCGCTTGGCGCTCTGTGTCGGCTACACAGCAGCCCTCTGCCTGCCTACACCCACGTCTGCGAACAGCTCCCTTCTATAGCGTAGCGAACCGAAGTTTGAAGCCTGCGCTTAGGGGCGGTCGCTGTGTACCGGCCGCAGCGTCCTCTTCACTGAGCGAACAATGTATAGGGCTGCAGGGCGCCAGCACTTGCTGTGGCGTGCAAGCGATTTGGTGATGCGGTAGCCGCTAGGGCACAAAACGTCTTACGCTGACTCATTGTACTTTCTCTACTTGTTTTCTTTGCCATTTTTCCCAGAAAGCATGATTTTCGCTGGTTCCACGGTATCCATCTTTTCATATCTACTGCATATATCTTCGTCTTTATGCAACGACTATCTACAGGGTGTTACTAAAAGGTACGGCCAAACTTTCAGGAAACATCCCTCACCCACAAATAAAGAAAAGATGTTATGTGGACATGTGTCCGAAATCGCTTAATTTCCATGTTAGAGCTCATTTTAGTTTCATCAGTATGTACCGTACTTCCTCGATTCACCGCCAGTTGGCCCAATTGAGGGAAGGTAATGTTGACTTCGGTGCTTCTGTTGACATGCGACTCATTGCTCTACAGTAATAGCATCAAGCACGTCAGTACGTAGCATCAACAGGTTAGTGTTCATCACGAACGTGATTTAGCAGTCAGTGCAATGTTTACAAATGCGGAGTTGGCAGATGCCCATATGATGTATGGATTAGCACGGGAAAATAGCCGTGGCGCGGTACGTTTGTATCGAGACAGATTTCCAGATTGAGGGTGTCCCGACAGGAAGACGTTCGAAGCAATTGATCGGCGTCTTAGGGAGCACGGAACGTTCCAGCCTATGACTTGCGACTGGGGAAGACCTAGAACGACGTGAACACCTGCAATGGACGAGGCAATTCTTCGTGCAGTTGACAATAACCCAAATGTCAGCGTCAGAGAAGTTGCTGCTGTAGATGGTAACGTTGACCACGTCACTGTATGGAGAGTGCTACGGGAGAACAAGTTGTTTCCGTACCATGTAAAGCGTGTGTAGGCACCATCAGCAGCTGATTGGCCTCCACGGGTACACTTCTGCGAAGGTTCATCCAACAATGTGTCAATCCTCATTTCATTGCAAATGTTCTCTTTACGGATGAGGCTTCATTCCAAAGTGATCAAATTGTAAATTTTCACAATCAGCATGTGTGGGCTGACCAGAATCTGCACGCAATTGTGCAATCACGTCATCAACACAGATTTTCAGTGAACTTTTGGCCAGGCATTGTTGGTGATGTCTTGATTGGACCCCATCATCTTCCACCTACGCTCAATGGAGCACGTTATCATGGTTTCATACGGGATACTCTACCTGTGCTGCTAGAACATATGCCTTTACAAGTACGACACAACATGTCGTTCATGCGCGATGGAGCTCCTGCACATTTCAGTGGAAGTGTTCGTACGCTTCTCAACAACAGATTCGGTGACCGAGGGATTGGTAGAGGCGGACCAATTCGAAGGCCTCCACGCTCTCCTGACCTCAACCCTCTTGACTTTCATTTATGGGGGCATTTGAAAGCTCTTGTCTACGCAACCCCGGTACCAAATGTAGAGGCTCTTCGTGCTCGTATTGTGGACGGCTGTGATACAATATGCCATTCTCCAGGGCTGCATCAGCGCATCAGGGATTCCATGCGACGGAGGGTGGATGCATGTATCCTCGCTAACGGAGGACATTTTGAACATTTCCTGTAACAAAGAGTTTGAAGTCACGTGGTACGTTCTGTTGTTGTGTGTTTCCATTGCATGATTAATGTGATTTGAAGACAAGTAATAAAATGAGCTCTAACATGGAAACTAAGCGTTTCCGGACACATGTCCACATAACGTATTTTCTTTCTTTGTGTGTGAAGAAAGTTTCCTGAAAGTTTGGCCGTACCGTTTTGTAACACCCTGTATATGTATCTCCAATAACCTGTTTGCATGTTCTAGTCTTTTTTTGCAGTTAGTGTCGCTCTGCTCTACTGCTCGTTTCAGCGCCAAGTAAGTTATTCCTATTATCGTAGAGGTCACACTAACCTGTCCGTTCTTCTGGTAATGGTTTGCCATCGATTTCCTTCTAATACTTCCTCACTTCGTATTCTTTTCTACAATTTTTACCTGTTCCGATTGCACGACGTTGCGCTGTATCTCATTGACCTATTGAGCGTTTTTGTCATGTTTGTCACAGCTGTTCGTATTACGTTTTATGTCGTCGCTTCTACGTTAAGGGGGGTAGGACGTCAAACGGGCCGATTTGTAGCAGGAGAGGCTCCACAGGACATTTTAATTTCCACTGTCTATACATTTATAAAAAATTCATAAAACTTTGTCAGTATGACCAGGAAGGGTTCAGCATTCACACTCATAGCGGTGGAAATTCAAAAACTTAAGAAAATAATTTTATTTTTACATGTGAGATTTCATCATTTTTTCACTTACTATTGGCTGCATCTGTTGCTGTAGGTGCACTTCTCTTCATAAGTAAGACAGATTCTTCGACGAGTTTTGCACAGCATACAAATCAAACTTATGGACGTATGAAACATTAGAATTTCCTCATATGCTAAAACTGTGGTAAAATTGATATAATTAACTATAGAATTGGAGTTCTTTCTAAACATGAAGGTTAAAATGTAACGCCTCAGTCATTTTTTCATAAAGTAAATAAATTCTAGAGTTTCATACACCTGTAAGTACGGTTGGTATGCTGTGCAAAATTCGTCCCAGAATATCTCTTACTTATGAAGGAAAGTGAACCTATAGCAACAAATGCAGCCAATAGTAAGTGAAAAAATGAAGAAATTTCACATGTAAAAACAATTTTACTTTGTTAAGTTTTTGAACTTCCTCTGCTATGAGTGTGAATCCTGAATCCTTCCTGGTCATGCTGACAAAGTTTTATGAATTCATTTGTAAACATATAAACAGTGGAAATGAAAATGTCCTGTGCTGGCTCTCCTGTTCCAAGTCCGCCCGTTTGACGCCCTACCCCCTTCAAGAATAGCCTCATGGCATCGTTGGATGGGAGACATTAATGCTTTCTCTGAGTCACCCAGACGGGCAGGATTTCTTCCTCTGCACACAATGGTGCCTCCCCTTGGGCTGTGTGGCGGTTGTTTCTTAAGTGTATCTGTTGAGTATAAGTCACTGTGACGTGTGCCTGTACCGTGTGGTGTTATGTTCGTGTTGCATGATGGTCACAAAGGGGAGAGAGTACCACTTAAATGCGGCACACGGACTATGTCTCTCGAATATCACCAAGAGGGTCGCTGAGCTTAACGTCACGTGAAAACCTAATAAAAGGTTTGGAATTTCATCTAGAACACTGACATACGGCCCGGTGATGAGGAACTTAATACAACCACCACTTTTCCTCTTGCTGGGTAAAAACTGACGGTGAGAATTTCTATCACCGTCAGGATTCTATTTGGTTTTTATTTATGATGAATGCCGACTCACACGTGAGAATTGGTGACGGAGTCTGGTACATTACGTAAAGGTGGTTGAAAGACAAGAAAAGAAAAACACTTTGAAAACTAAGCAGAACTTGCCTCAAAAATATTGGTGCTGCTCAAAACATTAGTGGGATATTCATTTCTTAACGCTGATCTATTTCACCTCCTCCACACACACATATACGCACACACACACACACACACACACACACACACACACACACACACACACACACACACACACACACACACGCGCGCGCGCGAGCGCGCGCGCGCACACACGCACACATAGACTTTCCTCCAGTTCGAAATGAACTGTTCTTTGGTACCTCGTAAGTGTTATCAACTCCTTATTTTAGTCCAATTGTGCCGTAAAGCTCTTTTCTCTAAAGTTCACGAGATGTGTACTCTATCTGCCCACCTTATCTTCAGCATACTGCTGTAATACTACATTTCAATATTATAGAGGGGGTGGACAAAAATAGGAATCACCACGAACGCAACAGATGTCCATACTAATATGTGTAGACTTTCAAAACAGCTTCCAGTCGTCACCTAACGGATATACACAGATCCTGTATGATTTTAGAAGGAAACTAACACCATTCTTCCTGGAAAACAGTGTCAATTTCAGGTAACAACAGTATAGGGGAATGGCTATCACACACCCTTCTCTCCAAAGTAGGGCACAAAGACTTAATTATACTGAGATGTCGTCACTGTGATGGCCAGGACAGATACGACAGTTCATCCTTGTGCTCATGAAACCAGGACGATGCAAGCTGTGTGAACAGGTGTCCTGTCGCCTTGGATAACTGCATTACCATTGAGGAACAAACGTTTTACCATCGGCCAGAATGGTCACATAGTCCTTGGCAGTTATGAGACTTGCAAAATAACAATAGGGCCCAAATCATGCTTGAAGTGACGTAAAATCGCCCTGAAACTAGATAAAATATGAACAACGACTCATCCGACGAAATGATTCGCTTCGATTGTTAATAGCCAATGTGTTGTAGCACTGGCATCTCTTTATCATGCTACTAACTTTTCCACCACAAATGAATAGCTTTGGAATTCCGGCTGGCCCTGTAATTCCCTGCTTATGGAGCCCCCTTAGTTTTGGTGCTGGCAGGGTTCGTTGGTGCGGCATTCGTTTCTGCAGTGATTTCAGCAGCTGTTGTCCTCCTCTTTTTCGTCACAGTCCTCTGCAGTGTCCCGTCTTTCAAGATCACTGAACACATACTTCCGTCAACGTTGTGAAATAGTGGGTGACTTTTTTCCGCTTTTTCTGAATGCGGTGTGAATCTTCGATACATCACACAACGGCCACCTTGGTTACTGAAGCACCCACCACGTGATCACCGGCAATTTGTCCCTGTTCGAATTCACTTGGCTACGACATATCCCACTTCGAACTTCACAGAACACTGTTGTCACTACGAGTTACGATTGCAACGTGCTGAACGCATGCACACCTGCCGTTTGTGCTCAAATGCAGCTGCTTTTATGCTCCGGCGTGCGTTTCTCGCTTCGTCTCCATTTTTTTGGTTCAACTTCTGTAATTTCTCGATTATGTTACATTGTCCTGCCCCAACTGGAAAGTGAGTGGGACTGTGGTGTAGGTTCTTCTTTCGTAAGAAAGATTTCCTCTCCCCTCCACAGCACACCAATTTCATCATTTCATTCTTTACTCATGTCTCATCGCGACGGAGGTCATTATGCAAAGTGCACAAGCTTGGGATGGAAAAGAACGTAACCTTCTTTTTCGTAACATAATCATTCCAGCATTCTCCTGTAGCAACGTAGGAAAATCACCAAACCTAAAACAGCATGGTCTATCAGATTTTTGATCACCATTTCTGAATATTCCCATATATACGAAGAAACCTTCCTGTGCCGAATACCAAGAAGTCAATTAATTTGCGTCACATGGCCGAGAAAACAAAGACAGACATACTTTACTTTCCAATTTTCGTGTTTCATGGGCTGCTTTATAACTTCTTTTTTTGGTGAATTGGACTGGGAGTGACTCGAGGGGAGTCAGAACTGAGAGCTGTGGTGCATATCTTTTCCGTATGGGCATTTCCTTTGTAATCAAGGAAAACATTCAGGAATTCTTGAGCAAAAATATAGGATTGGGTATAATTTTAGTTTATGTCTGTCTCATTTCTAAGCTCTGTGTGATACCATATAACAATGTGATGAATGAATATCGTCGATGACTTACTGAATTTGGTCGTAGTTTTTAGAAAGAGCAAGCTGCTAGGGGCTATCAAACAGTTTCCGTTAGAGGGCGTTCTAGCGCGACTCTGATCTGGTGTATAAACACCGAGATGTAGGGAAGGGAACAGTGTGGCATTGGTTTCTTTCCGGCGTGCGTGCGGCAAATACAGAAACGTGAACTACGGCGACTTTATTACCAAATGCGTCCCAACAGGACCAACGTGCTGTTACTCTTTCCTTGGCTGCCGAACGACAAACACCGGATGACGTTCATCGGAAAATGAAGAATGCGTCCAGGGTAGCGTATCTATCAAATGGTGCGCCAAGTTCTGTGCTGATCGCGATTCGACACAAAACGCCGGTCGGAGGCCAGCATCATCCCCTACGGACAACAACAAGCGGACGGTTAATGACGCAATTAGAGCGGCCGGCGCATAGACATTCGTGCACTAGCAAAGGACATTGACATTAGAATCAGTAGTGAGCAACACTTGATGCAGCAGGAAGTAGGCTAACATAAGGTCTGATGCCAGCATCCTGGCGTTGATTACCGAACAGAAAGCAGACTCGATGGCTGATAGTTCCAGTATTGAAGGCAACACATTACTCGCGCGCATTGATTTAGCTGATGAAAGCTAATGCCACCACTGGGATCCGGTGTCGAAAGCGTCGACGATGCAGTGGTGTCATCCAAGGGGCCGTCGTCCCAGGAACTTCAAATGTCATCCATCTGCTGGAAAGGTTGATGTTCACCCTGATCTTTGATTACAGGGGTCCGCTGCTTATTAATGTCAAGGAACCCGATGTCTCCATCACTGGGCAATGGAAATGTGCGACGCTGAAGAACTTACGGTGTGCATTGAAGCTAAACGACCGACAAAACTGCAACAAATGGTGCTGCAGCTTCATGTTAACAAACGTTTATACATGGTAAAGGTCGTAACGCTAAGGTTATGACAAATCAAGTGGGAGGCACTCGAGCACCCGTCCTGTAGTCCGGTTCTCTTCCTATGCGACTGTCACGCATTCAGTCCCTTAAAAAGGTCTTGAACCATCGACGATTCCTGTCGACTAGGATGTGAAGAAAGCAGTTATGGAATTCTTCAGGCAGCAGGACGTGACGGTTTATCAAAGGGATATCTTCATCTAGGTGCGTCGGTGGAATGATTGCCTCGACGTTCACTTAGATTTTGGCTGATTAATTCCGGACGGAACGAACTTCGTAGGGATCTCTTTGATTTCCGAAAAATACGAAAAATCACCCCCTTTTAGAGGTTTCCAATTCACTCCTGATTTATCGTCGCAACAGTGCGTATAAAGCACTTGACATGATTTCATATACATATCAATAGCTCAAGGTACCGAGTATCGACTCATGCTCAAACGCCAATATTAGTACGTGGAGTAGCCTCCATGGGCGGCAATGCAGGGGCTGATTCGGCATCCAGTTGATCGTACAGTTGGCAAATACTGTTGCATTATATGTTATCCTATCCATATGTTGTGCCATGCGTACTAGATCTGCACACAGTTCTGTCGCACGAGTCGCTTCTCATCCCATTATTTCCCACACATGCTCGATTGGAGACAAGTTCAGAGATCGTACTGGTCAGGGAAGTTTCTTCACGTCTTGCAGAGAACTTTTGAGTTTCACGCGCAGTGTGTGGGCGAGCTTCATTCTGTTGGGACAACGCATATCTATTGCGAGAAAGCCAAAAGGACGTGTCTTACAACATTGGTTAGCGTTCGTTCCAGAATCAGCACAGGTGAACGAGACTTGTAGCTTATCGCACCCAATGCCGTAAGGCCTGGAGCGAGGCAAGTGAGTCTTCGACATATGCACTCACCAGGTCCACGTCGTAAGTGCACACCATCACTTGCGAGCGGACAAAATCTGCTTTCATTGCTGAAGACCACGGCGGCCTACCAAGTGATCGTCTGACGCCACCACTTGAGTCGTTGCATGTCGATGCTGTGGCGTGTGTAGAAGACGAACTACAGGTGCGCGTGCTCATACCACTGCTAATAACCAACCGAACATGTTGACACGTCTGGGCTCGTAAGCCCTCTCATCTGTGCTGTGGTAGCTATACGATCTGCCGCTGCTGACTTTACAATATGACGATGCTGGAGGGCGTCTGTGCTGAGTGTAGGACCGGAACCTCGGCTCGTGTGCGAGAATCTCCCATGTTGCTACTGATATCAGCAACGTTGAATAACTGACGCAGCGACTCCAGCTTGTATGGCAGCTCTCCGGAAGTACCACCTCAACACTAGGAAGGCCATAATTTGATCCCTTTAAGACATGCTCAGTTATCAGTAGAAAGCACCAGTGCACCTCTGTGGCATGAGTGCATGGTGGCATATACCGTCATAGGATCAAAATCGACGTCGCTTATTCGGGTGTAGTATTTTTTTTTTTTTTCGTCTGTGTATAATCATTTATGAGCCGTGGCGGGACTGGTGCCTGTAGTATCTCTCTGACGTGAGTACGATCGATTTCCTAGTACAAAGGTTTGTCTGTAGATTTTGTCCGGCTCGAAATATAAGGGTGTGCCGACCGTGAGTAGGAGGGAGGACACAACGCTTTGAGAACGTTACGCCGCGGTGAGCGAGTCGGCGGTTGGCTGGTGGACACAAGCGAAGACGGTGTGCCTGAGGCCAGGCGGCGGTTGTCACGTGGTTGTATTGGAGTCAGCCGACAACCTCTTGAGCTGTGGATGTGCCCCTTGGAGGTACACGCTTTTTTCGCGTAGCGATAGTTTCACATCTTCGCAAAATCGCCCCAGCATCAAGACACCTAGTTAAATACGCTATTTACTAACAAGGGAACCTCCCCATCGCACCCCCCTCAGATTTAGTTATAAGTTGGCATAGTGGATAGGGCTTGAAATACTGAACACAGATCAATCGAGAAAACAGGAAGAAGTTGTGTGGAAGTATGAAAAAAAATAAGCAAAATATACAAACTGAATAGTCTATGCACAAGATATCCAATATCAAGGAGACCATGAGCTCACGAGCGCCGTGGTTCCGTGGTTAGCGTGAGCAGCTGCAGTACGAGAGGTCCTTGGTTCAAGTCTTCCCTCGAGTGATAAATTTAATTTTTTATTTTCAGACAGTTATTATCTGTCCGTCCGGTGCGATCACTTTTTTGGGAGTGATTATCACACCCACAAGAAAACCTAAATCGGGCAAGGTAGAAGAATCTTTTTACCCATTCGGCAAGTGTACGAGTTCTACATTTATACATCTACATTTATACTCCGCAAGCCACCCAACGGTGGGTCGACAACATATGCCGTCACCAGTGTCGTATAGAATATAGCAGACGTGTTTTTCTGTGGAGGAATCGGTTGACCTATGACCTTGCGATCAAACTTTTCGGTTCTCATTGGATAGGCACGTCCTTTCGTCTATTAATCGCACTGTTTAGCGGTGCGGTCGCAAAACACAGACACTAAGCTTATTACAGTGAACAGAGACGTCAATGAACAAACGGACAGATAATAATTGTCTGAAAATAAAAAATTAAACTTTCCACTCGAGGGAAGACTTGAACCAAGGACCTTCCGTTCCGCAGCTGCTCACGCTAACCACGAGACCACGGCGCTCCTGAACACATGTTGTCCTTGATGTTGCTTATCTTGCACATGGACTACTCAGTTTGTATATTTTGTTTGTTTTTTTCATTCTTCCACACAACTTCTTCCTGTTTTCTCGATTGATCTGTGTTCAGTTTTTCAAGGCCTATCCACTGTGCCAACTTATAACTAAATCTGAGGGGGGTGCGATGGAGAGGTTCACTTGTAAGAGCGCTTAGTTAACTGCCATTGTTATCACTCTTGGTACAGTAAGACGTTGCAAGACTTGTGATGTTATGTTTGTTTGATTTTATTTGAGGCCTCTTACTAAGCATGTGCTTCCCTTCCGCATAATATCGATGTATTTGCAGAAGTGTGCCCCTAACTTGTAGTCAGTGCCGGTTCTCCTGAACCAGATAATTTCCCACTCTTAGTGTTTATCAAATACTGTTTCACTTGAAGGACTTGCGAGTGAAATTAGTTGTTGTTTAGCCTTGATTTTATAGAGTTAATTTACTGGTCTATCTTAGATCTTAAAATTAAGAAAAGTTTCCTACCTCCTGTTGTCGGGAGTGATCTGTGTCTCAGTGAGCTGAGGCGGCTGGCAACCAAAACGTAGAGCTTCCCTTTAGATTACAAGTTTGGCTCGTGGGCCGTAGGCTTCGCCTGAGCTCGTGTGTTCCTCTTCGGTAGCGTTTGCTTGGTTCACATTTTGGTGGCCTACTCGACGTGTGGTTGCAAACGGACCCACGTCTTGGTTCGAAGTATTACTTCTCTGACTCGGTTCCACCGTTCGTGGTTAAACTTCGGCCTTACAAGCTTGGGCCTTGCTTCGGTTGGTACGCATTTTAGCCGGCCGCGGTGGTCTAGCGGTTCTAGGCGCGCAGTCCGGAACCGCGCGGCTGCTACGGTCGCAGGTTCGAATCCTGCCTCGGGCATGGATGTGTGTGATGTCCTTAGGTTAGTTAGGTTTAAGTAGTTCTAAGTTCTAGGGTACTGATGACTGTTAAGTCCCAGCCGGTCAGTGTGGCCGTACGGTTCTAAGCGCTTCAGTTTGGAACCGCGTGACCGCTACGGTCGCAGGTTAAAATCCTGCCTCGGGCATGGATGTGTGTGATTTCCTTAGGTTAGTTAGGTTTAAGTAGTTCTAAGTTCTAGGGGACTGATGACCATAGATGTTAAGTCCCAGCCGGCCTGTGTGGCCGTGCGGTTCTAAGCGCTTCAGTTTGGAACCGCGTGACCGCTACGGTCGCAGGTTAAAATCCTGCCTCGGGCATGGATGTGTGTGATGTCCTTAGGTTAGTTAGGTTTAAGTAGTTCTAAGTTCTAGGGGACTGATGACCTCAGATGTTAAGTCCCATAGTGCTCAGAGCCATTTGTTAAGTCCCATAGTGCTCAGAGCCATTTTTTTGGTACACATTTTCTGTTGTATCCTAACTTGCTTTGTTTAAGTTATGGTCATATTTTGCCTGAGTGGCGGTTTTCAACGTTTGTCTAATGATTTATTAACTTGCTTATGATTTTATGTAATGAGAGTTTCTTAAAAAGTTTTGCCTGAGTGGCGGTTTTCAGTGTTTGGCTAAATTTCTTCAATATTTTGCCTGAATGGCGATTCTTATTCTTCGGCTAACGATTTATTAAATTTCTTATGATTTTATGTAATGTAAATTTCTTAAGTAATCTTGTCCGAGTGGCGCCTGTCAAATTTTATGTGTTTGTTTTGGGTAGCTAATAAACCCATTGGAATTGTAATGTTCACTTTATTGGGTCAGCCCTTCCACCCCCTTTAGATTAAAGGATAAACGAGCAGGTATTATGTAATGTCCGTACCACTTGGCATCAAGCAATACCGTGTGTTAGAATTCCAGAGATAGTATAGGCGTAATGGTGTTATATTTTCTGTTTCTGATTGCACATGTGTGATGTAAGAAATGGTATCGCGGAAGAACGTTAGTGACTATCCGTTCGGTATCATTTTTTCACTAATTTTATTAGATTTGTGACTGAGCAGGTAATTTGCTGGTTAGCAGGTAGGTGGATCACATACAGGTGTTGGGTAAAAATATCGTAACACCGCTGGAAATGCATGCTTGAACATAAATGCAGATGCTAGCCAAGCCTGCAGGTAGTTTTGTGTATTTGACAACGACTGGAACTTCTGCACTGTCCTCAACTTGCAAGCCTCAGTCGTGGTCAGAACAGCCTTCTGTGTTGTTTGTGAGTGCTTTATATTGGAGCTAAGTAGATTCTAACGCGGGCTAATTGTTGCTGCTCGTATGATGGGTGCTTCCGTTGAAACGGTACAGTAGTTTCCGCTCTATAAGCAGCAGGTTTCGCTGCTCGCTCGCACCGAGAAATAGAAACAGAGGCGGCTCCGCAGCCAATTTTATTACACGATGCGGCCGGCCGCGGGTGCAACAGAACCCATGTGGACGGGTGGAAAGAAATGTGTCAGGCTTCATAATACGTATTTATATGTGTCGTCTATTATGGTTTTCTTGTACGTGGATGTGAATCTGCACATGAGCTTTCCTAATCCTCCTCGCACCTTTCCGTAAAGCGTGGCCAAATCTTTGTTGGGAAGTAGTTCTGTAGTATAGTAACGCCAACCTTACTCCTGGCTAGGGGATCAGAGAGACAGCACAGGTAGGTAAAAGTCAAAGACTTTCCAGTGTCACAAGATTTGGGGTGGAGTGGTTGGTCACGGCTAAGTGGTTCGACTACCCCCTCCACCGGGGCCCAGGAAGACCTCCGGGTGCCCGCCATATTCTACGGGGTTACTGAAGACGTGTAAGTGAGCAGGCGTGCCCTCAGTGCGTCTGTCGCTATGTTCACGCATGGAAGAAAGGTATTTGAATATTTGTGAAAATTCTTTTATTTACAGCTTTGGATTGTGTAAGGTAATGAATGTACTCGTTTAATTCCCCTGTGTTGAAGTATCTGGTCCCCAGTTTGCCCGTTATCCTCCTCACATAGTGAATGTCCTACGTAAAATATTGGGAGACTTTGGTGGTATACATTTGGCCAACGCAATTCAGTCTTACCGGTAGAAATGTGCGTGCAGATTAGTATATAATATACCCGAGCTATAAGTTGTAAAACTGTAATATCTGTAAACTGAAACAATTGCTGCTATCGCTGTAAAATCGAGTGATAATGTTTAAAATAAATAGGAAATCAACTGTCATCAATATTTAACATACCTTAAAAATCACAAAGAAGTCAAGTTATAGGAATTTATTTAAAATAAAAGGTATAGAATGCAGGGCTCCACAAATCAGCGTGTGAGCCGTCCAGCCCCTTGCCTAGTATCGTACAGAAAGCACACGCTCTCTAGGTAGCGTTCTCAAGCTCCTCTCCCCAGTTATCCGTTGCGCAGTTTTGATTCAGGGCTTGACGACATCAACTTTCATCTGACGTCCCTAGGCAAGTGGGGTAAGACGGTAAACTTTCACCGTAACCAAAGTAGTCGAAGTCTTCGGTGTCTTGAGAACACCATATCAAAGTTTTATACTGCATACAGGGAAAGCGGGAAAACATCATCCACCAAGTCACAACGCGGACGAAAATGTGTGTTGAGTAGTCGTGACAGACGGTCACTAAAGAGGACTGCGGCGAAAAATGAGAGGACTACTGCTCTAAAAATAACTGCAGAATTGAATGTCACATTCACGAACCCTGCTAGCACCATAACAACGAGAAACGAACTGCAGGAAGAGATGGGATTCCAAAAAAACTTATCGGTGATGCCGATGTCCGTAATGGGAAAACACACAGCCGAAGCCTTAAAACCTGGACTGAGGAGCATTTCACACGCTGGTCAAGGTGTCATTATCAAAGTGGCTTAGGGATACACTTATGTAGAAAGGTTCAAAATAGTTCAAATGGCTCTGAACACTATGGGACTTAACTTCTGAGGTCATCAGTCCCCTAGAACTTAGAACTACTTAAACCTAACCAACCTAAGGACATCACACACAGCCATGCCCGAGGCAGGATTCGAACCTGCGACCGTAGCGGTCGCGCGGTTCCAGACTGTAGCGCCTAGAGCCGCTCGGCCATCCCGGCCGGCTGTACATTAGATGCCGGAGAATTTATTTCAGTAGTCGTTGGATGTATAAAAGTATAATGCCGAATATTTTGAATAGCTTGCTTAGTAAGTTTGTTATTGTAGCCATTTCCAGCAGCAACTCTATAAACATTTGATTCAAAATAAGGTGCCTTTTTTACGTATTATTGATATTTAATGTTCCAGAGGTGTTTCGCCTTTTAAAAAGAAACCATCTTCAATGGGGTTTTTAGGATTAGTATATAGTTGTGTTTTTACACTTATTAATCAGTCAATAACTGTTTTATATTATATGTGCAAGTGTACAATGTGCGAGTCCCTAAAACTCAGAAACGAGCCCGTGTTCGTTCAAGAGAGTTATAAGGTGTGGTAACCCAGTATCCCTCATCCTTATAGAAGGTTCCCGTTTTTACCTGAAGGACGTGCTTTTGAAGATAGGAAGACTGTGAAGGTTCGCCCTCTAGAAATTTCTAGATCATTCCAGAACATTCGAGAGTACTCGAAAACATTTCAGAACATTCCTGAAGGTTCCAAAATCACCCGTCATGTTCTGGAATGTTTGGGAATAGTCTGGAACATTTGGGGAGGTTCTAAAATGTTCGGGAACATCCCGGAATGTCATTTCGGAACATTCCGGAACACTCTAGAATGCTGTGGAATGTTCTGGAACATTGTGGACCATTCTAAGCATTTTGGTATGTGTTGGAATTCGCCATCGGTGGGGCTACCCATTGGTAGAGATATATAAAGCAAGGCCCAACGTGGGTTCTAACGTCAATTTCTGATCAGTGACGAAGTGAGGAACAGAAAATGTAGTGACATGTCCGAAAGAACAGATACCATCGGTGACCATGCAGCTCGTTAGAATGAAATTACAATGAAATGAACACCCTTAGCTGCTTACAGGCGAAAGAACAGATACCATCTTAGTATATATATATATAGTTAAGGCTTACCGGCCACTTGACCATCTTCTTCTGTGCGAATGCACAAACAGTGCCCGAACTTCTTACTGGAATCGGCAACGAGCCGATAATGGGCGGGGGGCGCTGCGAATGTAGTGGGGGACAATACGTTGAGGATGTGGGTTTCGCGGGAGGCGTTGTAACGTCTCCGCTCTGGTGTACGTTAACTTTTTAAAGCCTGTAATATGATAAGTTGACGGGCTTCACCTTTTTAAGAAAGGATTTCAGTACATATGTTGACCGCGTGTACCTGAATGGAAGCAAAATCGGACTTATACCCAGTCAGTAACAACAATGATACGTCAAGCAAGTATAAAGTGCAACTACACGTTAGGACGGGCAAGGAATATGCACAGCAGATGCTACCAATTGTTAATAATACGGTCGCCAGTCTAGTTAGGCATTAAGTGAGTTTTTTTTCTTGTACAAGTGGGTGTACGTACAAGCATAACAACACGTCGTAATACTGCATTATATGGTAAATTTTAGAACCAGAAAAATCTACTGAACTAATATTTTCCCTTTCTGTACTAATTCGGACAAGCTGTAAATACACAACATTACACTACAATGATTACTACAAACTGCATTTTGTCTATTGATCGGACTGATATCGGGCATGTACTACCCTAGAAATAGCACTTTTGAAACACACATACAATGTCAATTTTAATAAGAGTAAACACTGATAAATTTAGGTTTTATATTGACTTTAACTTTGCAGGTCAAATCAGTTCAGTACACTCCAGAATTTAAATGTATAGAAAAGAAAAGAGTGGAAGGGGGGGGGGGGGGGACCCTGAAACTGTTATGATCACTGTGTTGACACTATTAACTATTGGAAACATTAAGCACTCAAGATTTACAAAATATCAGTTACTACTCTTTTAGTCTTATTACTTCCTCATTTAACTACCATTATTTTTGTCTCAAATTATTTAAGCTTCATTACTAAACCAATTCCAAAATTATCTTCCAACTTTGTCAGACCTTTGTTCTTTGCTTATATTTTCATTAACAATAAAGCTCCTTAAACATCTTTCTAGCATAGATAGGTCTGCAGGTAATTCTTATTAACAAACTTTAAATCTTCATTTCGGGACACTCGGATTGCACAACATGTAGAAAGGACCCTGTCTCGGTTAGTGATGAGGATAATTAATTGATAGGGCAATTCTGGTAAAAGTTAAGTTATTATTGAATAGTCAGGAACAAAATTAACACTGGTCCACACGAATACAATTCTAAAGATTCAACCTGTTCGAGTCGATGCGGCGGTTGGCGGGCAGCGAGATGGCGAGGCGCACAGCACACATACAATCGCAGCTATGGCTCTTGCTGTATCGGCACTTTGCTTCTTCTTGGCGTCGCAATCCTTTTCAATTCAGTGCCTATAGAATATAGCCATGCTGTATAGTCGTCGGAAACGGCACATCCGAGGCTCAATGAAACCACTTTTTCCAGGATAGCCTCCTCGATCCGGAACGTGTTGCTCAGACCGATGCCCAACTCCGACTGTTACTTACTTACCCCGTTATGCCGTGCCGCGCCTGTGTGCATTTTCCCGCGCTCGCCTGCCATCCACCTTTTACCGCTCCCCTACAGACAGGGTATTCACCAAAGGTTTTACATTCCACATATCCTAATACATTGCCTACGTATGGACCAGACGCACAATTACAATTTTAAACATATTACAATAGATTCAACATGGGTTACACTTCAATTCTGTTATAGCATAGCTTGAAATTTGACATAAACATTAATATTCACCTCGAAAGTTGCTTACAGTTTCTTTAACATAATGACACGAAAAGAAAAAGAAATGAAATCAAAACATTGCTTGCACTAATGTATCGACAATCAAAGAGAAAAAATTTATTATATGTACAGTTGTTGTTACAGCGTGTCAGAGATAAATCCCTGCAGTCGCGCTATCCTCTGCGTCCTCGGTGGCTCTGATAGAGCGTTTGCCATATAAGCAGGAGATCCGGGTTCGAGTCACGGTCGGGGCACATATTTTCATCTGTCCCCGTTGACGTATGTCAACGCCTGTAAGCAGCTAAGGGTGTTCATTTCATTGTAAAGTGGTATAGTGTCTGAACGTAAATCGAAAATAATGTGTGGCAAAGTGTGTAAAGTTTACTTAGTGCATTTGTTAATAAAAAATAGTTCATTTCATTGACACTTTAGACAATGTCCAAACGTGAAAGAGGAGAAAATCTTACCATTTCTGAAACTAAACGGCGTAAACAAAATGAACAGTGAAAAAACGAAACAGACGAATAGCGCAGAGTACGTTTCTGTTCCCAAACGAACGACAATGAGAACCATGAGAAGCAGAGAAACCGAAGAACAACGAAATGAACGGATTGAAGATTCAAGAACTGCGACACAATCTTTTAACAAAAGACTGCCAATTCAAGCCAGCTATGAAAATACATATACCAGCGCGGACGAGGAGAAGTAAATGGTATAACATAGCAAATGAGCGTTCCACTACAAACCGACGAAAGAATATAACAAACACAAACCAGTTATAATCGAGAAAAGGGATAACAATTGTCAATTTAGAAACCCGAAAAAATTAGTTGAGAGACACCAGGATTCTGTTTGCATGAATAGAAAAATTCGATTACCACCACTAGAAGCACCTCCGCAGGAATTTTTACATTACATGACTCGGAAACTCCAGAACGAAAAAACTTTCTTCAAAATATAACAGCTTACAACGCCAGTTTCATGAATTCCTTCGATGTCACTTCGATGAACACTAACAGAGATGAAATCGATTAAGTTTTTTTTTCCATCCTAGGACAAATCTACCATAACTTGAGCTCATTACTGCCACTACTAACTAAAACCATACATTTCTGCAAGCATATTTCATTGAAAATTAAGGAATAGAAATTCATCAGCGATGCACAAATATCAGTGGATTCAGACGAGTAGTAGTCCCAAGATGTGCAGAGAATTCTACAAGAATACTGTCAACTGATTCATATATTCAAAACATCACTAGACTGAATGATTTCTGATGACTATAAATTTATAATTCGAGCCGACAAAAGACAATATAGAGACCACAAACGTCGATTTCATGCACCTCAGACAAACGAAGTCTCCATTGTAACCGTGGAAATGAAAATTCAAGCCATGACAAAATTGTACAGTGAAGAAGGACTACGACGCTTTAAGGGACACGTCGTTCATACGATGTGTTTCAATTCCTATTAAGATTTCTGCACGGAGAGGGCGGATATCATTTCAATGTGAAACACATCCCACCTGATACAGTCATAGAAACAAACGAAAAAAGTCACTTCCAAAAGCTTTTATGCTTACCGCATAATGATCAGAGATATACAATCACATTCTCAACACTCGTCGTTTTTTTTCAACAATTTCTATAAGCGAAAATACTAACAGAAGCGGAACGGATGCTTTGCATAAGACTAAATCAGAAGAAACTACTTACGGAACAATACGTCCTCCTTCGAGACACAGTCATAAATGATGGAAACACTGGCGACATTGGAACAATGATAATCTTACCCTCATCATACACAGTAAGTCCGAGACACATGCATGAATACGCTCAAGATGCTATGACCTACATAAGGAAATATGGACAATCAGACATTTTCATAACATTCACATTCAACTCGTCGTTACCGGGAATCAAATATCGATTAATATACGGACAAGCCCACATGCATCGACACGACATAATAGCCTGAGTTTTCCGACAAAAACAAATGAGATTTAGTAGAGTCACCTCAAAATACCATATCGTTGGAACCGTTATATGCTGAATGTACGCATTCGAAAAGTAAAAACGAGTACTGTACACAATCTCACATGGCTACACGACAGAATTCGTCCCATGGATATCGAAAAAATCATCCAAGATGAATTTCCCAGTCCACAAGAAGATCCGGAACTGTACGACATGAAGTGAAAAATATGATTCACGGACCATGCGGGCCATTTAACACCAATTCGCCATGTATGAGCGATGTGAAATGAAAAAAAAAAAAAAAATCCCCAAAACCATACTTGGACAGCACACAAATCCTAGTTGATCGCTATCCGAAATACAGAAGACGATCACCCAAAATGATGACTTCACAGTATACGAGTACTAGTCAGCGACGAACAGGAAATAGATAATCGATGGGTAGTACCATATTAAACACTACATTCCGAAGAAACCAAGCACACATAACAGCTATGAAATATGTCTCTAAGTACGTGAACAAAGGCAGTGATATGGCAGTATTTCAAAGACAGCGAACATCAAAACAGAAACGACAAGATCGTCATGTACCAAACAGGAAAATATATCAACAGTAACGAAGCAGCGTGATGGATTTTCGATTTTTCCTAATACGACCGCGAACCATCTGTGCTACATGTAGCAGTACATTTTGAGATTGGATAGAAAGTTTACTTCACAAAAGATACCGACAGATAAACTGCAAGCAAAATACCTCAGAACACAAGATTTTTACCAAATGTGCCAAACGGATCCATTCGCGAAAGCATTACTATATGTCGACCTCCCTA
The DNA here is from genome assembly GCF_021461385.2 of Schistocerca piceifrons. Lineage (NCBI taxonomy): Eukaryota > Metazoa > Arthropoda > Insecta > Orthoptera > Acrididae > Schistocerca > Schistocerca piceifrons. Next base: position 1,017,655,544 of record NC_060139.1, on the reverse strand, counting down.
CATATTATACGTGCAACACAACAAGAAAAATGTTTCATCGGTGAAACCAAAGAATTGCAGTATACGATCATCCAGTAATCATGAAAACTGGTGGACTAGGCAGAGTAGACACCGTAAATCCGAACAACGCCGAATGTTTCTATCCCTGGATGTTGCTATACACACTACGGTGACCAACAACATTTACAGATCTTAAGACTATTGACGATTAACTATGTCAGCCGTACGGAGACGCGTACCAACGTTTAGGACTACTGGACAACGACAACTACTGAGAATTTACACTCAAAGCCCGATCTTAACAAATGGGAGACTTAATCGCCATAATTCTAACAGCATGTAACCCATCGAATAGAAAACAGCTATGACACTTCTTCATAGAGAGTATGAGTCATGACATACTGCACCAAATGCGACAAGCTCATTCTGGACTACCGAATTCAACGACTACGTCCTGAACGAAACATTCATTCTCCCACAAGGTAAATGTTTATCAATAAACAACCAGACCTTAATACAACTTAGGATGCAGGCACCACGAAAAGATGCTTACAGTGTGCTGAACTTCGAAATTACAAAGGAAAAAAGTCTACTAGATCAACGATCTACTTAAGCACATTTTTTACACCAAACCATTCCTCAATGACAGTCAAAAGGAAATTCACAACGTTATGATGGAACGGATCGACAACAACACTGGCCGAATTATTTACTTGAGCGCACCAGGCGACACGTGGAAAATTTTTCTAATAAATCTATTGCTGGTTGAAATATGTGCTAAACAACACATTGCGCTTGCGCTAGCATCATCCGGCATTGCACTCACGCCTATGGAAGGAGGACGAACCTTCCATTTTGCACTGCAACTACCGTTGAATGTAACCGAAGAATGTGTGGCTTCAGCTTCCAGAGACTGGAGTCATGTGTTAGTGACTTGTGTTTGCGCGCGCGCGCGCGCTCGCGTGCGTGTGTGTGTGTGTGTGTGTGTGTGTGTGTGCGCGCGTGTGTATGTGTTTGTCGTCTGTTTTTGACAAAGGTCTTTTTGGTAGGGCAGAAAGCTTACTTTGTGACAGCCTTTTTGTTGTGAGTATCTGCAACTCAGCATCTGCGCTATGTGATGAGTAGCAGTGAGATCCCCTGCTAAACCTGCAGGACAGGACAGGTAGTTTAAGTTGGGGAAAGGGGCCAAAATAAGGGGCTGTCAGTTACACTCGAACATACAAACTTTTATTTGATCGAACAGTACAAGAGCAAAGAAAAACTTTCTTAAAAAAAAATCATAGCTTTAGTTTTGGAACTTAATTAGCGGCTGAATGCGCCGTACAATCTCATGCCTTTAGGGCAAGACCACTTTAATTTAAAAAAGGCTGAAAGCCAATAAAGCTCAACCAAGACCAGAAATTGAAAAGGCAAGGCCTTATCTTATAACAGTTCCTTAATTAGGTTGAAGTCCCAAAGAATCCGACATTTTAAGAGCAGAAAACTTAAATTCAAAATCGGCTGAAGGCCCATCACTTAATACTCAATAACATTAATTTTAAAAATGCCAAAGGCTTTACGTAAAACAGCTCTTAAATTGGGCTGAAGGCGAAAACGATCTAACACCATAACAGCGGACAACTTTAATTAAACATTGGCTGAAGACCCCAAGAATCTGACACTTTAAGAGCAAAACAACTGAAATTCAAAATAGGCTGTAGGCCCAATACTTAAACTCAATAACATTAATTTTAAAAATACCAAAGGCTTTACGTAAAACAGTTCTTAAATTAGGCTGAAGGCCCAAACCATAAGGCGCAAACCATATGACACCTTAAGAGCAAAACAACTTAAATTCAAAATCGGCTGAGGGCCCAACACTTAAGACTCAATAACATTAATTAAACAAAAATGTCAACGGTGTAAGTAGGCTGTTTAGGTTTTTATGTTGGTACCGCCACGTAGCGCTCTGTATGAAAATCACTGGCAGTGCTGTGTACAGTCTGTGGCTGGTTATCATTGTTGGAATATTCACCATTGTAGTGCTGGGCAGTTGGATGTGAACGGTGCGTAGCGTTGTGCAGTTGGAGGTGAGCCGCCAGCAGTGGTGTATGTGTGGAGAGAAATGGCAGAATTTTGAGAGCGGACGATCTGGACGTGTGTCCATCAGAAAGAGTAAATTTGTAATATTGGATATCATGAACTTATATATATGACTTTTGAACACTACTAAGGTAAATACATTGTTTGTTCACTATCAAAATCTTCCATTTGCTAACTATGCCTATCAGTAGTTAGTGGCTTCAGTAGTTAGAATCCTCTATTTAGTTGGCAGTATTGGCGCTCGCTGTATTGTAGTAGTTCGAGTAAGGAAGATTTTTGTGAGGTAAGTGATTCATGAAAGGTATAGGTTATTATGAGTCAGGGCCATTCTTTTGTAGGAATTATTGAAAGTCAGATTGCGTTGCGCTAAAAATATTGTGTGTCAGTTTAGTGTTGATAAGAATAAGTAAAGAGAGATGTGTCTGAGTACGTTCAGTTCTGCACAGCTGTTCGAAAATCAAATAATGTAAGAGGTTTATCAGCACAGTCACTCATAAATTATTCTAAGGGGACGTTTCAAAGGCTTTATGTAAAAAGTTCTTAAATTAGGCTTAAGACCTTAAGGGCAAAACAACATTAATCTAAAAAGCGGCTGGAAGCCATACAAGTACAAACAACAAGAGCAAACAAGGAAAGGCAGTACACTCAAGGGCGGTCAGAAGTTTCGAGGGTCGGCCTGAAATTCAAACACTAATGCGCGCTTAGGTGAGACAGGAAGTCGGACCAACCATTGTCGATCCGACGATAACCCAACCGACAGACAGTCAATGGACTCACCGACGAGAAAACTTCCACTTCACCCGACCAGCACACAACAGGGAGTTCAGTGGAACAACGTAGAAGTTATTGGCATCCACAACCAATTATACACTGAGCTGTCAAACTTCACACCGTACTGTGCAGCCACAAAACGATGCCTGTATTTATGTCAACAGCTAGGGCAAGTACCGGAATGTTAACGGCCATAAGGCGGAAGATTCCTCAAGTGCACTTCAATTCAAATAACCAAGTACAGTTAAACACCACCGGAGGGTGGCTAAAGTTTGCCAACTTGAAAACACACGTTGTTCAAATGGCTCTGAGCACTATGGGACTTAACAGCTATGGTCATCAGTCCCCTAGAACTTAGAACTACTTAAACCTAACTAACCTAAGGACAGCACACAACACCCAGCCATCGCGAGGCAGAGAAAATCCCTGACCCCGCCGGGAATCGAACCCGGGAACCCGGGCGTGGGAAGCGAGAACGCTACCGCACGACCACGAGATGCGGGCACACACGTTGTTGCTCCTGGGAATATGCCAACAGCCGACAACGAACTCCAAATGACACAATGTGATCAGCCGTGACTTGCAGATAGATTAAGTCAAAAATCAACTTTCATCTCCAGGATCGGATAGCCACGAACCTCGCAGCGATGGCAACAGCACCACTCACTCAGACACCGAATAAAGGTCACCAGCAGGCCTGGCCAAACTACGCGCCGAAGAGATTTCCTCGCTGCTCCACGCCAACCAACCAACTTACAGGCCCGGAAATGGTGCAAGCACCAAATATACGTCGGCCAATGAGACGACCAACCGACCAAGCAACGCTCGTCCCGGCCCAATCTCCCTCCTTCGGACTGTTCATGTGTGTCGACAGTGGTCGGCGATCGCTGGCTGTCGGTGCCTTCCCGGCGCTCCGTCCCCAACTTCATTGCTGCTGCGTACCGACTGCACGGCTGGTCCGACCTGGAAATACTATCTGTCGCTCCAGAGATGTACGACAGTGCACTTATCGATAGGCGCTGCTGCTACCGCTCATGGGCAAGTAAGGCTGGAAGTTAGTAAATGGAATAAGAAACGAGGCGGTAGTACCGTAATAGAAGATGACAAACAATATATGGGATAAACGCAAGCCGTGCACGGCTCTATGAGCTTTCTTTTTCATAATATTGTTGTTTATAAACAAATATTGTAAATAGTTATAATGTGTTTTCAATATTTTTTTTCACCTTACATAATTTAAAGTTTATCCTTTATTCCAACGACCAAACAATCTTGTATCAACTCACTGAGTGAAACCGGGCGCCCCAGCCAGTCCATACTAATACACAAACGCGATAAGTTAGCAAAAAGTCCTTGGTGGAATTATATTAAATTTTTATGCGATGCCCTAATAAACATTCGAACGGATGTTAGCTACATACTTTTTAAATTACAATCTATGAGAAACAAAATACTGTGCTGTGAAAATGTGGAGCATCGTTTTCTTTCTCACAGTCGTTTTTACTGCGATAACGCCGCATTTAAACCATTAGACGAAATGTTTCCACCATAATTATATTTTCTCCGTATACACAGTATAATTTTGAACAAAAATTGCCTACACAACAATATACTTTCTTGTTGTCTTCCTCGTTGTCGGTTTTTACATAAAACTTGTATATTAGAAAAGTTGTATTTTACGATAGTTAGTTTTTAAAGCATCTGAAGTTAACAACGAGAGGTGTGAAAGTAACGAAACAAAGTGTATCCGTAAGTATTCGTTACTAAAAACAAAAGTACTTATTACAAACTTACTCGTTACTTTCGTTACCCGTATGGAATCCAATTATCTTCATACGATTACATCTTGGTACTTCGTTGTATTTTTTTATGCCTGAATCCGTTTAAATCAGATTTAATAATGAAATAAAAGCAAGAAGAACAGTAAGTTCTAAATTATTTAATCTGGAAGCTAAAAACAGCTTTTACAAATGCAAGTTACTGCTTTTGTATTTTAAATAACTGATTCGGGAAATGAAAATAGTATTGTTCGGGCAACTAAAAAGACAAAAAAGTTCATTTCAAAGTATGATCCCGAGTATTTAAGAATATTTTAATTATATTTATGAAAAAACATTAAATCAGTCCGTGGTAACTTGAAAGCAGGCAGTCAAAGCGATACACGTCCATCGCGGAATGGTAAATTGCGTATTCACAGATTTTACTTCCATTGAGAAGTTGTAACCTCCCGACCGTAAAATTCCGAAACCTTTTAACAGAAAAAAATATTATTATTTTTATCATTCACATTCAGCGTAACGTCCCAACAGATAAGAAATAATTATATACTGCATTTACATTCAGTCTAAGCTCCCAACAGATAATTTGCGTAACCTACCAATAATAAAATGTGACTAATCTCTCAATAAAATGGTGGCTCACTTATAACCTTTCTATAACTGACTCAGAATTTAAACGTAAATTTTGGACGTCAGCAGTGCTGCGTCATGGCCCTGAAAATTCATTCTGAATAAATTGAAAATTCTTACCTCAATGAAGTCGCCAGTTAACGCGTATATATCTGCTCCTGTAATAATCTTTTCTGGCACAGCTCACTGCAATGCTGGCCGATAGATTTGTCATGTATAAAAAGAAACAACTGATTTTTCTTTACAATAATCAAAATGGTTCAAATGGCTCTGAGCATTATGGGACCTAACATCTGTTGTCAGCAGTCCCCTAGAACTTACAACTACTTTAACCTAAGGACAGCACACACATCCATGCCCGAGGCAGCATTCGAACCTGCGACCGTAGCGGTCACGCGGTTCCAGACTGAAGCACCTAGAATCGCACGGCTACAATAATCAGGATAACCATGGATTGCAGAGATAAGTAAAATCTTTAAATTGAGTTGAATGATTGTCAGAAGTTAATTTTTATAAGAAAGATTATTATTAAGAGATTTCTTTTTAAAAGCATTTACATGGGACTTGATATAACAATACTACATATGCGCGAGGCTGCTTTTACAGTATACTACAACGCTCAGGCACCGCCATCGCTCCACACGACCGGCCCAACCAACTCGATACAGACGACTGCTAGCAACTACTACTACAACTGCCACACAGTTCCTACTGCTGACAACACTGCTCTCTGGTCTGAGATTCTCTTATAGCTTACATATCGCAGACAGCGCGTGAGCAATCCGTCGAAATTACATCTGTTTGAGTGCGCTAGCAACAAATTCCCTAATCATGGACCCCTCACAAAGTCTTTTTCCAGTATTCAACATATGTAGGCCATATAGCAACAGTCAGTCAGAAAATCTATATTCTATCACAGTTTAGTATTTTATCCATCCTCACCAACAGTAAGCATTATGATCCACATGACTATGGCATTTTGTTGTATGCCTCCTACTGTTGACACTCTCAAATAATGCCATAGGTTTAAAATACTGAAGAAGGGCACTAAGTGACCGAAAACGGTAAAGAAATTAAATCTCTTTTGCGCAACTGGTTGCTTATTATTTCGCTATGTATCAAAACTGTTTCTTACTGAAGCCTTTGGTTCAAGTTTAAAAATATATATTTTTTTTGCATGCACTTCGACTTCAGGGAACTTGGCCTATCTGTCAGTGTTTGACCTGATTTTGAAAATGTCCTACCTGAGAGTGCTGAGGTAGCCATGATAGATAAGTATTTCTTTTGCAAAGCATAACAGCTGAAGAGGAGTATTAGCACCTGCCAACACTTTAAGAGATGCTCCTGCTTAGTTACTAACTTTTCTTTCATATGTTGCCTCATTGAACTTATAGTGGTAACAGGTGATGTCGTAGAGCTTGAGGTTGCCTTCTGTTCAAATTCTTTCCAAACTGAGTCCTCTTCGTCAACGGGAATGAGCGATACGGACTCAGTCAACTGTATTACAGGGGATGCACTGAAATAAATACTTTTTTTATAATTCTGTTTTTAATGAACGTTTGGCGTACTCGTAAGCAGATTCGTCTTTAAAAGCATGCACCTTAAATCTTGGATCTAATAGGGCTGCTTTCTAAAAGTGGGTGTCTAGGACAGTTTTTAAATCAAATGGCTCTGAGCACTATGGGACTTAACTTCTGAGGTCATCAGTCCCCTACACTTAGTACTACTTAAACCTAACTAACCTAAGGACATCACACACATCCATGCCCGAGACCGGATTCGAACATGAGGCCGTAGCAGCAGCGCGGTTCCGGTGTGGAGCAATCCTTTGGACTTCTATGGAAGTGTAGCACGATTGTCTATGTATTTTGTATAATATTTTCAATGCTCGTGTCCAGGGCGCATTATTAAATTAAGTATATGCGCGACACAATGCAGAGGTTCATAGCGTGCCAGCGAAATTTCTGCTCTCAAGTTGGGGACATTATCTGTAACACAGATAAATACTTTGTATTGTATTTCCCACTTACATAATGCATCATACAATTCCGTTTTAACGTATTCAGCTGTATGCCGCTCATAACATTCAAAAGAGCATAATAATGCAGACTTTAGTCCCCAGCTTACGATGTAGTGTACTGTAGCGGCCTGACGAGACATCGTTATCTGACACGTCCCACCACCGGTAGAGATGGAAACGTGAGAACCACTTCCCAATTCTTCGTTTCTTTTATTTTCCACTCTTACAGACTGAGCATCAAGTAGTGTTGTGCTCATTATGTACCTTGATGGTAATTTATAGGTAGGTTGGAACCTAAACAGTGGCAACACTACTGTGGAGACACTATGTATTGGAATCTACTATTGTCGCTGATAGCACACGTTGTGGCCATACCTACCTCACCTCCGAGCAAATGGACTCGCCCGTCGCACGTCACCGGCGTGCGCACAATCGATCAGGACACAGTCACTTGTGAGCGAGCGGTCTAATGTAAAGGTGTCACTATATTTTCGGAACAAGAACAGCAGAGTTGGATCAAGATTGAATGTGGCAGAGGTCGTACAGTACGACAGTGCCAACAACGTCTTCAAGAGGCCTGTGGGGAATCGACATTGCCGTACAGAACAGTGGCACGTTGGGCAAAAGCCTTCAACGAAGGTCGGCAAACTGTGGCAGACATGCATAGGGCAGGTCGTTCTAGCGCCTCTGAAGAAGAAGTGTGTACTGTTGCTGCGTCAGTGGACAGTGATCGACGCCATATGATTCGTGAGCTCGACCACGAAACCGGATTAGCGCATACGACTGGGCTTCGCATCAGGAAGGAACGCCTGGGCACGCGGAAAATTGCATCACGATGGGTTACGCATGAATTGACGGAAATGCAGAAATGGAGGCGTTACGATGCTGCTCAGACGCACTTGGAGCGCTTTGAGCGAGAAGTAGAGGCTTTCTTACGCCGCATCGTAACACTGGATGAGACATGGACCACATCATAAGAGCCAAAACTGAAACGCCAATCCAACGAATGGCGTCATTATGGGTCGCCGCGAAAGTCGAAAGTGCGTCAGACCCCCAGTAAGTGTACGACTGTTATCCTAACGCATTACGTTCCTCCATGGCAGACCGTCAATGCACAATATTACTATTCCTTTTGGAGAATCACCTGCAACCAGCTTCTCGAAAGAAGCGGTGACACTTACTGCGCAACCCACCCATCATTTTGCACGACAATGCGCGGGCGCATACAGCGCAAGCTGTGGCTGCTCTGTTCGGTAGATGGAAGTACTGTATTAGTCATCATATTCCCCGGATTTAAGTTCTTCTGAGTTTTATTTGATTCCGAAGATGAAACAACCACTTCATGTCATTCGCTTCAGAACTGTTTCAGAGATTCGACAGGCAGTAGACCACTCCATTCGCACCATCAACAGAATAGGCTCTGCTAACGGTATACTACGCCTTCCACATCGCTGGCAAAGGGGTCTACTCAACGCTGGTGACTACTTTGAAGGACAGTAACAGGCGCGAACATGTAACTCTTTTGTATCGTTTGTGAATAAATAGTTGCCACTATTTAAGTTCCAACACGCGTAGTTGGACTCCAAACATTCAATCAAAGCTATGAAGCCAGAATCATCATTCATAGAAAACAGTTGCAAAGCTTTATTTACCATATTCCAAACTAACTGAGTATTTTTTTTTCTCTTGCTACACGTACGAGGCCTTAAATAAATGTGGCAACGGTTGTTTGTTGTTATTGTTGAGATTGAGGTTTAAATGAAGAAACTCCAGGTCTTGGTATGCACGGAACTGGCATTTCAGAAGAAAATTCTCGGACTTCTTGGGATCTGGTGAGCTCTAGCGGATCTCGTTAAATTGCAACTACGGTCTCGTACGATGATAGATGTTTACATAAGATTTTTTTAAAATTTGATGTAGATCCACCTTCCTCGTAATTTAAGTTTTGACAAAGATCATACTTTGTCTTATCATCGACATAATTTCAGTAAAAAAGCTCTACAGTTATTTCTTTTCTTGTTCATTCTAAGCTGCACTGACAAGAAAAATATAGAACTGTTAAACAATCATCGTGATTGGCACAATGAAAATAGATCGGGAAAAGGATTAAGAAATCTAAATATTGTTCCGGCACTCTTATCTTGGAGGCTTGACACGAAGTTTGCTTGTGGAATATCACGACCGATAGCAATATTTTTATAATGACCGTCGCCTGTTTCCCATTGTCGCCAGTGTGACTCATCACACTCGTAGCACTACATTTCCGTGCTTTGGGACTATTGTACAGTGATTTGTGATAGTAAAAATAAAATATTATCGACATGAGCGAGAAAGTATGCACTTAAAATCCGTTAACATGCTCTATATAAATTATTGATGTGACATAAATATTAACACAGAATATCCCAAATACAAAAAACAGTACAATAAATGAAACAAAATTTATACGGCAATAAAGTTTGTACAACAAAAACCGTATTCTCTAAATAGCAACTATTTCGGCGAGGCGTTGGAATCCATAAATCTTCCGATAACGGTCAGAGAGAACCTAGCGAGGTGAGCCGAACGCAAAGTAAGGTAACGAATTCCATCCCGCATGTCGAATCGAGTGGCAACGCCATATATTTCATGCCCGAACGATTCGTACCACATTCGCCGTCGCCGCATTCCAATATACACATCCTCCGTATTGGATTCCGTTATAACGACAATAACGGTGGAAGCGAGTAACGAAATATGAGTAACGATTCGGTACTTCGTGTCAGCCAAAGTATTCGTTACTCAGTATACCGAATACATACGGTTTCCTACAGCTCTCTTAACAACATTATTTTGAAAAAGTTGCACGAGAGTACCAATCAGACGATACTAACGTTACCACTGATGACGCAGTTCAATATCCACAATAATTTCTAAATTCGCTGAATCAAAAATGTTTTCCTCCACGCAGCATGAAGATTCAAGACGGCTTCCCTGTAATACTACGACGCAGTCACAATCCTTCGAAACTTTGTGAGACGCCCGCTAAACGCACTGGGCAGAGCAGGTGATTAGGATTGTGAAAAGGGCCAAAAAGGGCCAAATAAGGTGTCCGTAAGTTTCTCTTCAAAATTACAATTTATTGTAATTTAATAACACCTTTAAACCAAAACGGCACACAGCCGAACGTTTACAACTACGAGTTTCAAAATCCAATTCATTCACGGCTGAAGACCTCCAAACAAGAAATCTTAAAACAACAAGATAAATTTCGAGTGACTGAAGACATTCACTTAAAATTGCAAATACTATCTATATACATCAATGGACCACCCTATATATATATATATATATATATATATATATATATATATGCTGGTCCATTGATCGTGACCGGGCAAAATATCTTAGTTGGACCACTTTTCGTTTTATGCTTATTTCGTGAGATATATATATATCACAGCTAGGTGGAAAGCCTGAAGGATAGAACAAACATATACAAGATGCAATACAAACGGCTGAAGACCACAATTAAATTTCAAAATTTTGAAGTATATTGCCATAATCTTTTAAGGCTGAAGCCCCCTCGAAACACTAACATTCACTTAGGTGAGACATATGGTGGTTCCAACTACACTTGATCCGTCGGTAACCCTACCAAGAGACAGTCACGGACCGACCGACCAAACGACTTGCTAGCCACCAAACAAAACATAAAAACTCAAAGATCAAACTGTTACAGACGTGATTATCCTCAATGAAATATGTATTAAGATGCAAAACTACACACCATGTTGGATAGCGTTAAGGGTGAGGAAAAGACGCTGTATGAAATTACGTTAGTGGCCAGGGCAGGTAACCGGAACACTAACGGCCACAAGGCAGAAAACTCCGATGGTTAACTTTAGTTTGAAATAAGTTAAATATACACTACTGCCCATTAAAATTGCTACACCAAGAAGAAATGCAGATGATAAACGGGTATTCATTGGACTAATATATTATACTGGAACTGACATGTCATTACATACTCATGCAATTTGGGTGCATAGATCCTGAAGAATCAGTACACAGAACAACCACCTCTGGCCGTAATAACGGCCTTGATACGCCTGGGCATTGAGTCAAACAGAGCTTGGATGGCGTGTACAGGTACAGCTGCTCATTAAGCTTCAACACGATACCACAGTTCATCACAAGCAGTGACTGGCGTATTGCAACGAGCAAGTTTGTCGGCACCGGCCGAGCGGTTCTAGGCGCTGCATTCTCGAACCGCGCGGCAGCTACGGTCGAAGGTACGAATCCTGCCTCGGGCATGGATGTGTGTGATGTCCTTAGGTTGGTTAGGTTTAAGTAGTTCCGAGTTCTAGGGTACTGATGACCTCAGAAGTTGTGTCCCATAGTGCTCAGAGCCATTTCAACCATTTGAAGCAGTTGGTCGGTCACCATTGACCAGACGTTTTCGATTGGTGAGAGATCTGAAGAATGTGCTGGCCAGGGCAGCAGTCAAACATTTTCTGTATCCAGCAAGGCCTGTACAGGACCTGCAACATGCGGTTGTGCATTATCCTGCTAAAGTGTAGGGTTTCGCGGGGATCGGATGAAGGGTAGAGTCACTGGTCGTAACACATCTGAAATGTAACGTCCACTGTTCAGAGTACCGTCAATGCGAACAAGAGGTGACCGAGACGTGTAACCAATGGCACCCCATACCATCACGCCGGGTGATACACCAGTATGGCGATGACGAATACACGCTTCCAATGTGCGTTCACGGATGCTGTAAACAGAACCTGGATTCATCCGAAAAAATGACGTTTTGCCATTCGTGCACCTAGGTTCGTCCGTTGAGTACACCATCGCAGGCGCTCCTGTCTGTGATATAGCGTCAAGGGTAACCGCAGCCATGGACTCCGACCTGATAGTCCACGCTGCTGCAAACGTCTTCGAACTGTTCCTGCAGATGGTTGTTGTCTTGAAAACGTCCCCCATCTGTTGACTCAGGGATCGAGACGTGGCTGCACGATCCGTTACAGCCATGCGGATAAGATGCCTGTCATCTCGTCTGCTAGTGACACAAGGCCGTTGTGATCCAACAGGGCGTTCCGTATTACCCTCCTGCCCCCACCGATTCCATATTTTTCTACAAGTCATTGGATCTCGACCAACGCGAGCAGCAATGTCGCGATACGATAAACCGCAATTCCGCTAGGCTACTATCGGACATTTATCAAAGTCGGAAACGTGATGGTACGCATTTCACCTCCTTACACGAGGCATCACAACAACGTTTCACCAGGCAACGCCGGTCAGCTGCTGTTTGTGTATGAGAAATCGGTTGGGAACTTTCCTCATGTCAGCGTGTTGTAGTTGACGGCACCGGCACCAACCTTGTGCGAATGCTCTGAAAACCTAATCATTTGCATATCACAGCATCTTCTTCCTGTCGATTAAATTCCGCTTTTGTAACACGTCATCTTCGTGGTGTAGCAATTTTAATGGCCAGTAGTATAGTTAACTTCACCTGATGGGTACACTGCCTGAATTTACGTCAGTGGCCGGGGCAGGTTAACAGAACAGTAATGGGGACAAGGCAGAAAATTCCCCTGGTGCAATTGACTTGTATTGAACCAATATAGTTAATTCCCCCGCACGGTGGCTTGATTTCACCACTGCAAACAATCGGCGTTGCACATAGGAAAAACTCCCCAACAGCGAACCATCAAAACGAACGACACGGCATGAACGGATGTGGCTTTCGTAATTAACAAACCAACTTTGACATTCTATGTCGGTGAGCCATGAAGCTCGTAGCGATCAGACAGCTCCAGACATGCTCCGACACTGTGCAGAGACGGCCAGCAGACCCAGCCGACTGCACCGCATGGAGATATCGTCCCTGGTCTGCACCAACAGACAGACTCCCCTCAGAATGCCAACATGCAAAACAGCCGTCAGTGGCAAAAACTCCAAGTACACGCACTATCTGACAAACACTTGCACGAAGACCTGAACGATACCCAACAGTAACTAAACACGCACGAAGACAAATCGGGAGTCGATGCACACACAAACACACACACACACACACACACACACACACACACACACACACACACAGCCGACTCATGAACGATTGGCGAGCCAAAACGCGTCATCCGGTAGGACGACCGACCTACGATCCACCAGGACCGTGGCACAACTCAAGTGATGCCTGGCGGTAATGGTCAGGCGAGCAATGTCGATTCGGACTTCACTGCTCCTACCTGACTACACTAGTGACGCATTGCAGCTCCCCAACTGGCAGGTCCGGACTGCACTCCAGACCCATTCCCACTGACTGGTAGCCCGAACTCGCAGCCCGAACCCGTTTCCGACATACAACGACCAGGAAGTAATAGCAGTCCAGCAAAGATACTACGAGAGGGGATATATTGATATGCGCTGCTAGCACCGCTCACAGTCAGGCAAGGCGGCAACTCAGTGACACCAGTAATTTAAATTAACGTAGTGAGGTGGAAGTACGTTAAAAACAGTGTGTAAAATACATGATGGCAGGAACATGAACCAAGCAAGGCCGAAATAAATTAACTAGCAGGTTCTAAAATGGCACAAGACACTGGCTGAGAAAGGACGCAAGTGAAACACTCTGTCGGACCTACCCCTGCAGAGGAAACACGCTCACTGGCCACCCGACATTCCTGCCCCAGGAAGAGACCGACCTAAGTCCGGCAAGACGACCAATTCACAGTCATTGCTATGCCCGCAACGAAAATAGCGAAATACCCACTCGGATGTCAACAATGCAGAGGATACGTGCCCAAGGCAACCCGAGATCCGCACGCTGTAGAAGGCACTGAGCTAAGCCCCACACGATGATCAAAGTGGAAGGGACTATTTGAAGCTGACAATCAAGGAGCTTCCAGAACTTTAAGACCGGAAGGTAATGTCTGAACTTAACGGATTATCAGTGCCCACACTCAATTCAGCTCACTGTCACTAGGTTTGATACCCTCTAGAAAATACAGGGTGTTTCAAAAATGACCGGTATATTTGAAACGGCAATAAAAACTAAACGAGCAGCGATAGAAATACACCGTTTGTTGCAATATGCTTGGGACAACAGTACATTTTCAGGCGGATAAACTTTCGAAATTACAGTAGTTACAATTTTCAACAACAGATGGCGCTGCAAGTGATTTGAAAGATATAGAAGACAACGCAGTCTGTGGGTGCGCCATTCTGTACGTCGTCTTTCTGCTGTAAGCGCGTGCTGTTCACAACGTGCAAGTGTGCTGTGGACAACATGGTTTATTCCTTAGAACAGAGGATTTTTCTGGTGTTGGAATTCCACCGCCTAGAACACAGTGCTGTTGCAACAAGACGAAGTTTTCAACGGAGGTTTCATGTAACCAAAGGACCGAAAAGCGATACAATAAAGGATCTGTTTGAAAAATTTCAACGGACTGGGAACGTGACGGATGAACGTGCTGGAAAGGACACGTGAAAGACCAGGTGTACCGCCAGAATCCAGAAACAATTGAACAGCTGAAGCAGTACATCCCATCTGCATGTGAAGCCATTCCGCCAGTCACGTTGTCAAAGGTTTCGGGTAATTTCATTCAGAGACTACGCCATATTATTGCTACGCATGGTGGATATGTGGAAAATATCGTACTATAGAGTTTCCCAGGCCGCAGCGCCATCTGTTGTTGACAATTGTAACTACTGTAATTTCGAAAGTTTGTCTGCCTGAAAATGTACTGTTGTCCCAAGCATATTGCAACAAACGGTGTATTTCTATCTCTGCTCGTTTAGTTTGTATTGCCGTTTCAAATATACCGATCATTTTTGAAACACCCTGTAAATAGTGTCTTCAAGGCCTTCAGTAGCCTTAAAGGAATAAAACTGCCACTCCTGTCTCTGTGACCACCACCAACGTAACGTCAACCGGCTGCAGCATGGCGGTGCGCGAACGTGCAACCAATAAAGGAGCACTGCCCTCAGTAGGTTGACGCCTTACTGCCAACTCATAAACGAAAGGGTCTCTTCTCAGCAGGCCAATCCCTGGACACTGTCTGACTGCCATTATCGTAACATCTGAAACAATAAAAAGGCCAAACAGTATGATGCTACAGGCAGAATGGAAACAACTCACCGCAACTAGGTTGGTAAACACAGTGTAGCCACTCTCTGCTACCAGTGAGACGCCCGCTAAACCTGCCGGACAGAACAGGTGACTAGGATTATGAAAACAGCCAAATAAGTTGTCGGTCAGTTTCAGTTCAAAATTGTAATTTATTGTAATTTAATAACACCTTTAAACCAAAACAGTACTTAGCTGAATCTTTAGAATTGAGAGTTTCAAAATCCAATTCATTCACGGCAGAAGACCTCCAAACAAGAAATCTTAAAAAGCAACAAGGTAAATTTCAAGTGACTGAAGACACGCAGTTAAAATTGCAAATAAAATGATTACAATATATATATATATATATATATATATATATATATATATATATATATATATATATATCACAGCTAGGTGGAAAGCCTCAAGGCAAAAGTGGGAAGAACGAACATATACAAGACGCAATACAAACAGCTGAAGACCACAATTAAATTTCAAAATTTTTAAATATATTGCCATAATCTTTTTAGTCAGAAGGCCGCAATGCTTCCGCTTAAGGGGAAATTTTGAGAATAAAGCTTTATGCGGCTGAAGGCCCACAGCTGATTTTCCAAAACTTCCAAAATAACTTAACCTTCAAGTTTTCGATGGGGGAACGCACACTAAATGAAAAGGCAACGCAACGACAGTAACTAAATTTAAGAATAAGGTTTTAAGTGGCCAAAGGCCCACAATTGATTTACATAAAACACAATAAAAAATATTTTCTTTCAAAGCATTGGCTTTAACAGATTACCAACAGGCCATTAAACAACCATGAAAAGTACACCACAGACAATGGCACTCTGACGCCTTCAGGGGGGAAGGGTGGCGGGGCTGCCTTCCAAACATTAAATGGTTCAAATGGCTCTGAGCACTATGGGACTTAACATCTATGGTCATCAGTCCCCTAGAACTTAGAACTACTTAAACCTAACTAACATTAAAGTTCACTTAGGTGAGACAGGTGGTGGCCCCAACTACACTTGATCCATAGGTATCCCAACCAAGAAACAGTCACGGACCGACCAACCAAACGATTTGGTAGCCACCAATCGGTACATAACAACTCAAACACCAAAATGTTACGGATGTGATTATCCACAATGAAATATGTATTAATCTGTCAAAACTACACATTATGAAACTTCCTGGCAGATAAAACTGTGTGCCGGACCGAGACTCAAACTCGGGACCTTTGCCTTTCGCGGGCAAGTGCTCAACCAACTGAGCTTCCCAAGCACGACTCACGCTCCGTCCTCACAGCTTTACTTCCGCCAGTACCTCGTCTCCTACCTTACAAACTTTACAGAACCTCTCCTGCGAACCTTCCAGAACTAGCACTCCTGAAAGAAAGGATATTGCGGAGACATGGCTTACCCACAGCCTAGGGTATGTTTTCAGAATGAGATTTTCACTCTGCAGCGGGGTGTGCGCTGATATGAAACATCACACAATGTTGGACAGTGACAACAGGTGAGGAAAGGACGCTGCCTGAAATTACGTTAGTGGCCAGGGCTGGTAACCATGACACTAATGGCCACAATGCAGAAAATTCCGCGGGTACACTTGAATTTGAATTAAGGTAATATAGTTAACTCCACTAAATAGGAACACTACCTGAAATTACGGCAGTGGCCAGGGCACGTTACCAGAACAGTAACGGCCACAACGTGCCTCAACGATACAGATAGACATACCGTAGGTGCAACCACAACGGAAGGGTATTTGTTGAGAGACCAGACAAACGTGTGGTTCCTGAAGAGGGGCAGCAGCCTTTTCAGTAGTTGAAGGGGCAACAGTCTGGATGATTGACTGACCTGGCCTTTTAACACTAACCAAAACGGCCTTACTGTTGTGGTACTGCGAACGGCTGAAAGCAAGGGGAAACTACGGCCGTAATATATCCCGAGGGCATGCAGCTTTACTGTATGATTAAATGATGATTGCGTCCTCTTGGGTATGATATTTCGGAGGTAAAATAGTCCCCCATTCGGACCTCCGGACGTCGTTATCAGGAGAAAGAAAACAGGTATTCTACGGATCGGAGCGTGGAATGTCAGATCCTTTAATCGGGCAGGTAGGTTACAAAATTTAAAAAGGGAAATGGACAGGTTAAAGTTAGATATAGTCTGAATTAGTGAAGTTCGGTGGCAGGAGGAACAAGACTTTTGGTCAGGTGAATACAGGGTTATAAATACAAAATCAAATAGGGGTAATTCATGAGTAGGTTTAGTAACGAATAAAAAAATAGGAGTGCGGGTAAGCTACTACAAAGAGCATAGTGAACGCATTATTGTGGCCAAGATAGACACGAAGCCCACGCCTACTACAGTAGTACAAGGTTATATGCCAAATAGCTCTGCAGATGATGAAGAAATTGATGAAATGTATGATGAGATAAAATAAATTATTCAGGTAGTGAAGGGAGACGAAAATTTAATAGTCATGAGTGATTGGAATTCGACAGTAGGAAAAGGAACAGAAGGAAACGTAGTAGGTGAATATGGATTGGGAGTAAGAAATGAAAGAGGAAGCCGCCTGGTAGAATTCTGCAGAGAGCATAACTTAATCATAGCTAACACTTGGTTCAAGAATCAGAAAGAAGGTTGTATACATGGAAGAACCCTGGAGATACTAAAAGGTTTCAGATAGATTATATAATGGCAAGACAGAGCTTTATTAACGAGATTTTAAATTATAAGACATTTCCAGGGGACTCTAACCACAATCTATTGGTTATGAACTGTAAATTAAAACTGAAAAAACTGAAAAAATGTGGGAATTTAAGGAGATGGGACCTGGATAAACTGAAAGAACCAGAGGTTGTACAGAGTTTCAGGGAGAGCATAAGGGAACAATTGGCAAGAATGGGGGAAAGAAATACAGTGGAAGAAGAATGGGTAGCTTTGAGGAATGAAATAGTGAAGGCAGCAGAGGATCAAGTAGGTAAAAAGACGAGCGCTAGTAGAAATCCTTGGGTAACAGAAGAGATACTGAATTTAATTGATGAAAGGGAAAATACAAAAATGCAGTAAGTGGAGCAGGCAAAAAGGAATACAAACGTCTTAGAAATAATATCAACAGGAAGAGCAAAATGGCTAAGCAGTTACGGCTAGAGGACACATATAAGGATGTAGAGGCATATCTCACGAGGGGTAAGACAGATACTGCCTACAGGAAAATTAAAGACACCTTTGGAGAAAAGAGAACCACTTGCGTGAATATAAAGAGCCCAAATGGAAACCAAGTTCTAAGCAAAGAAGGGAAAGCAGAAAGATGGAAGGAGTATATAGAGGGTCTGTACAAGGGCGATGTTCTTGAGGACAATATTATGGATATGGAAGAGGAGGTAGATGAAGATGAAATGGGAGATACGATACTGCGTGAAGAACTTGACAGTGCACTGAAAGACCTAAGTCGAAACCAGGAACCGGGAGTAGACAACATTCCATTAGAACTACTGACAGCCTTGGGAGAGCCAGTCCTGACAAAACTCTACCATCTGGTGAGCAAGATGTATGAGGCAGGCGAAATACCCTCAGACTTCAAGAAGAATATAATAATTCCAATCCCAAAGAAAGCAGGTGTTGCCAGATCTGAAAATTACCGAACTATCAGTTTAATAAGTCACAGCTGCAAAATACTAATGCCAAATCTTTACATACGAATGGAAAAACTGGTAGAAGCCGACCTCGGGGAAGATCAGTTTGGATTCCGTAGAAATGTTGGAACACGTGAGGCATACTGACCCTACGACTTATTTTAGAAGAAAGATTTAGCAAAGGCAAACCTACGTTTCTAGCATTTGTAGACTTAGAGAAAGCTTTTGACGTTGTTGACTGGAATATTCTCTTTCAAATTCTGAAGGTGGCAGTGGTAAAATACAGGGAGCGAATGGCTATTTACAGTTTGTACAGAAAGCAGATGGCAGTTATAAGAGTCGAGGGGCATGAAAGGGAAGCAGCGGTAGGGAAGGGAGTGAGACAGGTTTGTAGCCTATCCCCGATGCTATTCAAACTGTATATTGAGCAAGCAGTAAAGGAAACAAAAGAAAAATTTGGAGTAGGTATTAAAATCCAGGGAGAAGGAATAAAAACTTTGATGATCGCCGATTACATTGTAATTCAGTCAGATACAGGAAAGGACTTGGAAGAGCAGTTGAACGGAATGGACAGTGTCTTGAAAGGAGGATATAAGATGAACATCAACAAAAGCAAAACGAGGAAATGGAATGTAGGAACCTTCAACATCGCAGCGCGTCAGCAATCGTTCGTTACTATCTTAAAAAACTAGAAACCCGCCTCGATTGCGAAAAGAGCACCTAGTGTTAACCCAGGTTTCGCCGTAGATAACTGCACCATCTTCACAACAATAAAACCCACAAGTGCCTAAGAAGACCTATGCCGATGATTAAAAGGACACCATGGCTATACATTTATAAATGATAAAAAAGAAAACACAAACAGTACATATGTACAAAGTACCTAATGGTGTACGTTCCACCTCACACCGGCCTATGTTCGATGGGCCACGACCCGCCATAAAATGCAGCTACAAAGAAACATAGGCCGGTGTGAGGTGGAGAGTACACCATTAAGTTAAGTAGTGGTTTTGACTTTGTACATATGTACTGTTTGTGTTGTCCTATTTATCGTTTATAAATGTATAGCTATGGTGTTCTTTTTCGCAATGACAAAGGTCTTCTTAGGCACTTGTGGGTTTTATTGTTATGAAGAAGGTGTAATTATCTACGCCAAAACCTACGTTAACACTAGGTGTTTATTCGCAATCGAGGCGGATTTCTAGTTTTTTAATGTAATGGAATGTAGTCGAATTAAATCGGGTGATGCTCAGGGAATTAGTTTAGGAAATGAGGCACTTAAAGTAGTAAAGGAGTTTTGCTATTTGGGGAGAAAAATACTGATGATGATCGAAGTAGAAAGGATATAAAAAGTAGACTGGCAATGGCAAGCAAAGCGTTTCTGAAGAAGAGAAATTTGTTAACATCGAGTATTGATTTAAGTGTCAGGAAGTCGTTTCTAAAAGTATTTGTTTGGAGTATAGCCATGCATGGAAGTGAAACATGGACGATAAATAGTTTGGACAAGAAGAGAATAGAAGCTTTCGAAATGTGGTGCTACAGGAGAATGCTAAAGGTAAGATGGGTAGATCACATAACTAATGAGGAGGTATTGAACAGAATTGGGGAGAAAAGTAGTTTGTGGCACAACTTGACTAGAAGAAGGGATTGGTTGGTAAGACATGTTGTGAGGCATCAAGGGATCACCATTTTAGTACTGGAGGGCCGCGTGGAGGGTAAAAATCGTAGAGGGAGACCAAGAGATGAATACACTAAACAGATTCAGAAGGATGTAGGCTGCAGTAGGTACTGAGAGATGAAGAAGCTTGCACAAGATAGAGTAGCATGGAGAGCTGGATCAAACCAGTCTCAGGACTTACGACCAGAACAACAACAACAACGGCCACAAGGCAGAAAATTCCGCTCGTGCACTTGAATTATAGTGAACCAATATAGTTAATTCCACCACGTGGCGGCTCGATTCACCACTGCAAACACTCGGCGTTGCTCACAGGAAAAGCTCCCCAACAGCGAACCACTGAAACGAACCACACAATATGAGTGGACGTGGCTTGGGTACTTGAGACTACTACTCAACCTTGACATCTTGTGTCGGTGAGCCACGAAGCTCGCAGCGATCAGATAGCTCCAGACACGCTCCGACACTGCGCAGGGAACGCCAGCGGACCTAGCCGTCTGCACTGCATGGAGATATCCTCCCTGGTCGGCACCAACCGACAGACTCCCCTCAGAATGCCGACAATATCTAGAATAGTCGTCAATGGAATAAACGCCTACTACACACACAGCCTGACGAAGACTTCCATTAAGACCTGAACGATATCCAACAATAACTAAGCTCGCACGGAGACAAATCGTGAGTCGATGCACACACACACAGCCGACTCATGATCGATCGGAGAGCCAAAAGGCGTCGTCCGATAGGACGAGCGACCTACGGTCCACCAGGACCATGGCCAGGCTCAAGTGATGCTTGGCGGCAGTGGTCAGGCGAGCAATAACGATGCAGACATCACTGCTCCAACCTGACTGCACCGGTCCAACTGACTGGCAGCCCGAACTCGCGACCCGAACTCGCTTACGACAGACAACGATCGGTATGTAATAGCAGTCGAGCAAAGACACTACGAGAGGGGATATATTGATACGCGCCGCTAGCGCGGCTCACGGTCAGGCATGGCAACTCAGTGACAGTAGTAATTTAAATTAACGTAGTGAGGTGGAAGTACGTTAAAACAGTGTGTAAAATAAATGATGGAGGGAACATGAGCCACGCACGGTACACTTTGAAATAGAATCCGTTTTCAGATGTATCAGAGGTAATGTCACTGACGCCACTATCTTCACCGCTTCGGCAACTGGAGAGATCGCTCTCATACCTCACGTACCTGTGATCCCAACCGACTTACAGTTTAGTTTCAATAAACTTCAAATCCGATTCAAGATTTTTCCTGTAATAATAACAATAGACATGGCTCAAGGTCAGTCATACAATTGGTTTGGAACAGATTTACCATCAGGGCCTTTTTTGTGGTCAGTTCAACGTCTTGCCCTTCAACGAACTGATTGCTCTCCAGTCCAGTTCATACTCTTACCCACTGTGTGAAAAAAAAAGTTGTATGTTCTGAAGTTCTGTGATTGTAAAATTAAGAGAAAAATCTTTAAAATACTAAAAATAAAATCAAAAGCAAAGAAATCTGTTGACTCATATTCTATATGATTTATAATAATTTTGGGTTTCGTACCTTTAAAGTGACTACGTCACAACGAGGAGTCTGTATTTGCATCCTGACACAATTGCCAGACATGCTCCAAGCTATAATGTACAGGGGGTGGACAAAAATATGTAAACACCAAGATCACAACACATTACGACACCTAATACAGTATGTTATCAAAAGTATCCGGAAACCCACAAAAACATACGATAACAGCGCCCTTTTCGTCTTGTAACATAGCATCGCCGTTGCAGAACAAACATCGTACATGTGATTGGACTTAATAAGCAAAAATGATCACATAATCCTTGGCATTAATGCTACCTAGCAAAGCAACTATGGGCCCCATGGAATACCTCGATATGGTTGCCCAAATTGTCGCCGAACTAGCGGCATGCTTCGCTCTTTGGGCTAATCTAGGCCGGAAGTTGGAAACAATTTGTGGCAACACTCGTTCGACGAAACGACGTACGTCCATGGCTCGATAGTTAAGGTTTTATGGCATCAACGCTATGTTTTCCTGTTACAGGAATTTGTGTCACTGATGAACAATTTTGAATGCCACCTCCAATGTAATTCCATACTTGTGGAGCTCCCTTCGCGGTGTTTAGCTGGTGACGGTTCTCGAGTGAAAATTTGTTTCAGTAGTGATTTTTGTAGCTGACGTCGTCCTATTTTTCGTCACACTCCTCCTCAATGACCTTATGTCACTATCACTCAATAAACACTTTCATCCTCAATGTGACTTAGCGGATCACCTTCTTCCGATTTCCCTGCTATATATCTTCGGTAAGGTGCCTCTTGAAACACCAAATACCTATGTTACCTTGGTTACGGAAGCGCCCATCATACTTGAACCAACAATTTTTCCCACGTTCGAATTCAAATTGCTCCAATATAATGTACTCACAACTATACAATATACTGTTCCAATTACGACTGACTCTTTAACCATATTGAGGATACTGTACAGGCGTCGTTAATGGTCAAATACAACAAGCAACCTGCAAGACTGGCGAGTATTTGCATTTATTTAATGTGTGTATTGCTCGCGGTGTTCCCAGACTTTTGTGCAACTCCTGCGTAGATATACATGTTTAGCAATAGCGAAACATTGTTAGGATCGCTATTTATACATATAACTACATATGGCTTTAGTATTTAACAAAAATAATCTTATTTATAGTTACGTTCTGCCTGTGCTATTTCTGCGTTTACAGTCATGATACGGTGGACGACGCACATCCACTTCACCTCAGAAAAACCAGGAGCTATTGTCGATTCTTTCTTGTCCACACATTATAAGATGGGAAACACTCCACTATTGATCTGGAGTAACGACTGATAACACTAGAATTATCACGATTTTTCCGGATGAACTATTTGTTTAATTTGCGTGTCTTATCTTGTTTGCGTGCAGAAGTGATGCTAGCCTACTGTCTGCTTTTGTGGTTATTTTTTGCTCTCTGTGAGCAAGTATGAATGTCTGTGTACGTGTGTGTGTGTGAGTGTGTGTGTGTGTGTGTGTGTGTGTGTGCGTGTGTCCCTCATATTATTAAGAGGGAGGGGGAGATGGCGTAGTATGTTTATTTTTTCTAGGACAGAAGGAGGTTGGTGTTACCGGTAGAGAAAGAGAGGGGGTGGGGGGGGGGGGTGTTCAGAATGATGAATCTCGCTGTAGTGGCTGTCAGAGATGAATATGGGAGGGGGGCGGTTAGACTTCTACAAGACAGAATTCTGGATCCAGGGGATAGTGAGAGGAACCGGGAATGTGTGTCAGTATTTTGATGATCTTCTGCGGTTTGTTGTGGTATTCTGTTAAGTAAACAGCGAAATGTCTGACATTTTCTTTCAGTAATTCAAAGGCTATTTCATTTGCGTTTTTATCTTGTAATGATAGTATGTAGAATGAGATTTTCACTCTGCAGTGGAGTGTGCGCTGATATGAAACTGCTGATATGAAACTCCGCTGCAGAGTGAAAATCTCATTCTGGAAACAATCCCCAGGCTGTGGCTAAGCCATGTCTCCGCAGTATCCTTTCTTTCAGAAGTGCTAGTTCTGCAAGGATCGCAGGAAAGCTTCTGTAAAGTTTGGAAGGTAAGCGACAAGATACTGGCACAAGTAAAGGTGTGAGGACCAGGCGTGAGTCGTGCTTCGGTAGCTCAGATGGTAGAGTACTTGCCCGCGAAAGGCAAAAGTCCGGAGTTCGAGTCTCGGTCGGGCACACAGTTTTAATCTGCCAGGAAGTTTCAATGTAAGTATGTGTTTATCACGTTTTGTTCTGACTTTTTGTTTATGTCTTCTTCCCTAGAACTTGTGAGTGTTCTCTTTGCTCACACTTCGGTAATAATATCACGTGTAATACATTGTTTTGTGTAGATTATTAACTGCAGCATCACTGCAAATCAAACCTGCTAAGGCCTTTGAACTGATCTTCCTTTCATTAAAATGCACACGGGGTTTGTAAACCACTCATTTCTCTCCACTCCACTTCTTATCATACACTGAAAAGCCAAAGAAACTGGTACACTTGCCTAATTTCGTGTACCGTCCCAGCTAGCACGCAGAAGTGGCGCAACACAACATGACGTGGACTATACTAGTGTCTGAAGTAGTGCTCGAGGGAATTTCCACGATGAACTCTGCTGGGCTATTCATAAATTCATAAGAATATGGAGGGGGGGGGGGGGGGTTGAGATCTCTTCTGGACAACACGTTGCAAGGCATCCAAGTATGCTCAATTATCTTCTTGTCTGAGGAGTTTCGTGGCCAACAGAAGTGTTCCAACTCAGAAGTGTGTTCCTGATGTCACTCTGTAGTAATTATTGACGTGTGGGGTGTCGCATTGCCGTGCTGAAATTGCACTTGTCCGTTGGAATGCACAATGGACATGAATGAATGCAGGTGGTGAAACAGGATCTTTACGTCCTCGTCTGCCGTACCACGTAAGACGTATCAAGAACCCACAACACTGCAGCTGCGCACGCCCCACCCCATTACAGATCCTCCACCACCTTGAACAGTCTCCTGCTGCCGTGCAGGGTCCATGGATTCATGAGGTTGTGTCCATAACCACACACGTCCATCCACTCGATACAATTTGAGACGAGGCTTGTCCGACGAGGCAACGTGTTTCCCGGCATCAGCAGTCCAACGTCGGTGCTGACGCGCCCAGGCGAGGTATAAAGCTTTGTGTCATGCAGTCATGAAAAGTACACGAGTGAGCCTTCTTTCACTTTCAACGATTCTCTTCAGTCGTCTTTGGTTTCGTTCTTGCAGCATCTTTTTCCGGCAGCAGCGATGTCGGAGATTTCATGTTTCACATGATTCCTGATTTTCACGGTACACTCGCGAAATGATCGTAGGGGAAAATCCACAGCTGACCGCTGCCTCAGAAAATCTGTGTCCCATCGTTCGTGCGCCGATTATAACACTACGTTCAAACTCACTTAAATCTTGATAACTCGCCATTGTAGCAGCAGTAACCGATCTGACCTCTGAGCCAGATACTTGTCTTATGCAGGCGTGGCCGACCGCAGCGCCGTATTCTGCCCGTCTACAAATCTCTGTATTTGAATACGCATACATACACCAGTTTCTTTGGAACTTCAATTTAGTTTATAGAGACACCTGCATGTGTGGATGAACAACGCTGTTAACGTCAGCCTACACATGGGATTGTAATTGCCCCGTCTGACTGCTCCTATTCTATGAACCATGACGAAGAAATGTAGTAGTAAGGCCAGGCGCGGGCGTCAGTGGGTTAGGATGTGATTGGGGCACAGTATGGCGATCCGCCATTGCTGTGGTGAGGTGTGGTCGACAGGAGGCTGGACGATGCCTGAGCTAACGTTCCCAATCACTTCAACACCGGGACACTGCCACTTGTGAATGTCCCACAAAACTAGATATCGCACGATCCGAACAGCTGTGCCAAGTGGAGACCCACTTTCAAACGCCAAATGGAGAACTAGTTTCAAACTCCAACTTTCAAACTTTTGTAGGTGCAGATGACGCTGTCTCACACGAGATTGCGGTCGCTCCGTGTCTTTCAGTGTGATTACTTAACATTTGTCTCGTTTCACGCTCCTTATTTACCCTACAATGGCTGGTAACAACGTGCATCACGAACAACAGTAATGCACTCTGGTGGCACAGAGGACTGCAACACTAATCATTTACATACGCGCCGATGGTGTGTACATGTACAGAACTACATTGACATCGGCCCATGTCTTCTGGATGCTTCACGCTTTTTGCCACCTGCTGCAAAAATTCTTTCTCAGCACTGTCACTTAAAAATTTTACAAATCCGTTCTCTCTAACAGTAAGGTTCTCGAATAGTGCAGGAAACGTGTCCCTCAGAAACTGGTTTTGTGCAGCACCGCTTAATTTGTTATGAAAGTGTTTAGTCCTACACCGTGCAGTGATATTAATGTGACTACCCATCAAAAGCCTGAATAACCTCCTTTTCCAGCGTGGACTGATGCGGGACATGCAGGAAGAGTCAGTGAAAGATACCGACAGCTATTGGCAGCTGCTCTAGGATTCTCTGTTGACGATCCATAGTCCGATTTGGGTGGTCCCGCAGAATCTCGATTTGGTTTAAATCCGGTGGTGTTTTGTGACCAGCGGAATACAGTAAACTGATCCCTGTGCTTCTCGAACGACCCACGTACGTTGAGAGCTGTGTGACACGTTGCATTGAACTGCTGGTACATTCTGCATGCCACGGAAAAATAAGCAGCATGTAGGCGTGGACAAGGTGCCAAAAGATGTAGTTGTGTCTCTTCCGGAATGACGAGATAACCCAGGGAATGCCACTAAAACATGCCCCGGACTCTGACGGCCCCATCCTCCAGCCTGGAATCTTCAGAAGATTGTCGCAGGTGTTTGCTTTCAGACTTTTCACACCAACGCCCGTCCGTCCGATGGAGCGTAGAAACTGATTCATCTGAGAAGGCTGCATGAACCAGGCACTTCTGCTGTTGCCGATAGGCAGCAGCTACCGCTTAACCGTCGTTGAGGAGGCACTATAGGTATCTACTTGCTTCAGCTAGGCCAGGGGAGCGGAAATGCATTAATGCCGTCTCAGAAGCCCATCAGTACCCATAACTGGTTGCCCGCGGGTGCTCACAACCAGCACATGCCTCTTCACCTCTCTGCTAACTTCGCTGGTTTGTTACCGATGCGAGCGGCAAGACGAGCCTGTTTACTTCGTGTGTTTAGTGTTGACGGTGTCGATATCTCTTTGGCGTTCGTGGTAAGACAAAACTACTGTCACGAAAATGGCTGAGGAGCTCAAAACGAACTCGATCGAATCCTTACGCTTCAACCCGCAGTAGGAAGAAGATTACTTTTCTATTGGGACACACACCGGCTCTTAGTGTTGGTTTTCTAATGTTGTGTTATCGGCGTCGAAGAAGTACAATGTGTAGTGGTGTTCTCAGCTCCTCCGTAATACATGTTCACTTTGGACTCTAGGGAAAGGAAGCCCAAACGTCTCGGGTTAAAACAGAAAAGAGAGAAGTAAGAGAGTTCATATAGATATACGTTCTTTAAAATTTTACTATTATTTGTAAAGAGTTATGTAGTTTTGCCCTAAATTTTACCTCTTACTGGTAACGTATTTACAGGGAGCGAAACATGTCCTTCGCAATGATGAAGCATTGAGACTATCATCTAGCTCTTAAAATACACTGAAACGCCAGAGGAACTGGTATAGGCGTACGTATTCAGGCAGAATCCAGGTATGCAGTCGGCAACATCTATACAAGACGACAAGTGTCTGGCGCCGTTGTTAGATCGGTTACTGCCACTGCAATGGCAGGTTATCAAGATTCAAGTGAGTTTGAACGCTGTGTTATAGCCAGCGCACGAGCGAGATAGCGATGAAGGGGGGACTTTCTCATACGACTATTTCCCGAGTGTACCGTAAATATCAAGAATACGGTAAAACATCAGATCTACTAACATCGCTGAGGCCGGGAAAGATCCTGGAAGAACTGGGCCAAAGACGACTGAAGAGAATCGTTTAACGTGACGGAATTGCAACCCTTCTGCAGATTGCTGCAGATTTCATTGCTGGGCCATCAGCAAGTGTCAACGATCAAACTATTCAACGAAACATCATTGATAGGGGCTCTCGGAGCCGTAGGCCCACTCGTGTAACGTTGATGTCTGCAGGGCTCAAAGCCTTAGTCCTCGCCTGGTGCTGCCAACACCGACATTATACTGTTGATTGCTGGAAACATGTTGCTTGGTCGGACGAGTCTCGTTTCAAATTGTATAGAGCGGAAGGACGTGTATATTTAAGGAAACAGCCTGGTGAATTCATGGACACTGTATGTCAGCAAGGGACTGTTCAAGCTTGTGGAGGCTCAGTGATGGTACGGGCGTGTGAAGTTGAAGTGATATGGGCCCCCTACTACGTCCAGATACGACCGACTGGTGATACGTACTTCAGCATCCTGTCTGATCACCTGCATCCATACATATCCATTACGCATCCCGACGGCTGTTCTAGCAAGAAAATGCGACTCCCCCCAAACCCCGTACGGAATTGCTACAGAGTGGTTCCAGGAACACTCTTCTGAGTTTAAACACTTCCGCTGGGCATCAAACTCCTCAGACACGAACATTACTAAGCATATCTGGGATGCCTTGCAACGTGCTGTTCTGAAATCTCCACTCCCTCGTACTCTTACGGATTTATGGACAGCCCTGCAGAATTCATGTTTCAGTTCTCTCCAGCACTCGAGTCCATGCCACGTTGTGTTGTGGCACTTATGCGTGCTCGTGGGGGCCCTACGTGATATTAGGCAGAAGTACCAGCTTCTTTGTCTCTTTACTGTAATCAAAGTCCAGCGTCTCTTCCGGTCTTCGAAACAGTTCCCCTTTCACGTAGAACAGTTTGCAGCCGCATCGAAAAAAAAGACAGAAAACGTGTAAACACAACTGAAAGATCAGGCTAAGGATTTGTTTTGTTTCTCTTTGGCTTTGGTGGAAAGCGTGTATGTATCGGTTGTTGCTCAACTTGCTACATTTCTGTGAGGCGTTGATGGAGCAACTCCTTTATTTAGAACAAATACACGATTCAACTACCACCGCCGACTTGTTTTCATTCTTAGGAAACATTATTAACAAACTTGAGCTTTGTTTGGAAAAAGGTTCTTTGATTGCGACGTGTGGAGCTCCTGCAATGATTAGTCAAAAGTTAGCAACGTTGATTTTTTCAAGGAACAACGTGAAATAAGTTGGTACCCAGTAGGAAATGCCAGAGATGCACTCTGTCCTTTGTGGATTTAATCTGCTGCAAAATGGGGCAATTAAGTTGTTGTATAAACGGTTCATAAACTGAGGTGAACAGGCTTTGGGACATCGGCAGTTTAAATCCTTTCTGGCAGAGCCGGGGAGTGATTATGGCGATGTGCCATATTTTTGTGAAGTACGCTGATTGTATTGACGTGTTGTTTTAGAACGTTTTTACAATTTGTGTAAAGATACAGCATTATTCGGAGACATGATAGACTGCCAGTAAAATAAAATGACAGCTTCCAGCGGGTAGCAGACCTTGCCTTTCTGAATGAATTTATAACGTACCTGAAAGTTCTGAGTACAACTTCACATGGTACACATAAACTAATTATCGATTAACAGTTCTAGGGGACTGATGACCACAGCAGTTAAGTCCCATAGTGCTCAGAGCCATATGAACCATATGTTTGACTGTAACTGACAGAAGCTTATTTTGGCCCCTTTCCACAAATTAAAACATCTGTTCTGTCCCGCCAGTTTAGCAGGGCGTCTCAGGTAAGTCACCAACAGCTCCCACCTGTGCATCGATACTAAATTTAAGCTGATGCCTTGTCTCCGTGATTGCTTGGGGATTTACAACTGTCGTAATTTATTATCCCCCTAAGGGCGAACTCAGCGTCATCTGCGAATAAATCTCAACCTGTGGGTTGGGGGCTTTTAGCCTTCCATCTTAGGAAGCATTGCTTGGTTGATGTGAAGAGGGACCAAACAGTGAGGTCATCGGTACGATCGCATTAGGGAAGGATAGGGAAGGAAGTCATCCGTGCCCTTTAAAATGCCCCTCCCAGCATTTGCCTGAAGTTATTTAGGAGAATCACGGAAAACCTAACTCACGGTGGTAGAACGCTGGTTTGAACCGTCGTCCTTCCGAATGCGATTTCAGTGTGCTAACCACTGTGCCACCTCGATCTGTTTAGGATGCTTTGTAAAACGGACACATCATGGTTGCCTTATGGTCCTAAAGCTTTCATATGCTAGAAGTACTATGGACACAGTAATGTCTCGTATAAAACTGATCATTCAAGACCTAATTCGTGCATTTTTTTCGTCCTCTGCTCGTAGAAGTACTCGCTTCTTCATATCCAGCGTGGGAATTATGCGAAAGCTACCACTATTTTTCGTCCTTGCTGTGAATGATCCCGTGTCTGCAAGTAGTTGAAATAGTACGCTGAACATTTTCATTTCAGGTGGAAAGCAGCATTGAGTATATCGTTCTGTATACACGAGAGGCACCACTGGCAAAATCATAGCAAAATTCCATGTCTGTTATTTCTGTGCTAAATGGAAAATGCTCCCTCTCGTTGTGTACATTGTTCACGCTCTACGGTATCAGTAATCTTGTTCTGATGCCAGCAAAGCTTCAAAACGATACACACTGAGTGGCTGGTGTTGGACATACTTTAGAATGTTCGGTTTTTGCAGGATATGAGGTCGAGACCGTTGTAGCGTTGGGTACAGGTGGAGTGGGGTTCGGGCTTTCTGTTCTGCAGGTGTCGGCTCAGTTTTACAAACAGTTTATTAAACAAGAAATATACACCTCGACAACTGACATTAATAATATAACTGAACATAATCTACAGCCCTTTCCCAGTTCTTGAAAGCAGGACTTTAAATAAGAGGGTAAGGACGTAAAATTCCGTCTGCATAATGTAACAAAATATAGATTAGTTTTCGACCAGTAAAGAAAATCGGTCCAACAACAACAATAGCTCACAATGTATTGTCCGCAGCCACCAGAATGGTATGTGACAATATGTTCCACAAATAACCAATTACAATAACGAAAAAAGTCAGATGAAAACTCTCTGGCTTAATTAACGCTTAATTACATTAGCACTGAACTACTCTAGATCGACGAGCAACCCATGACCAACAAATCACCAGAGCAACCCTACTGTCAACTCTCTACAATACTAGCAACGCAAATTTCTCATTTACATCTTGCGTCCAGTAGTACAAGAATCAGTCGTTCTCATAGCATAATACACGCTCCAGTCACATTAATACTCGTATAAACTTTGCCTTTGTTGTAATTTGCTAAATTCAAATTGCGTCGTCGAAAACATTTTTTATTTATTTAACAATGTCGAATGAAAATCCACCGAGTAAAAGATCAGTGTTAATAAGTACAAGTATCATGTCTCTGTTTGTTGGAAGGAGAGAATATTTCGTGAAAATTAATAACTTTATAAGAAATAAAATATAGAAATCAATGTAAGTTATAGATATGCTGACTATAACATTTTAAATCTATTACAACGTGCAATTCATTTAAACAAAACGAAATCATAAAAATAGGGAACGGACTATGGGTTTTCCACCGCTAGCCTTTTGGATGACGTTGCTGGAAACACTCAAGCAAGAAAAGAATGGAAAACCAGATGCAGTTGCAGTCGAACCTTGACAGTATATGTGGTGTCACCGCCAGAAACCACACTTGCTAGGTGGTAGCCTTTAAATCGGCCGCGGTCCGTTAGTATACGTCGGACCCGCGTGTCGCCACTATCAGTGATTGCAGACCGAGCCCCGCCACACGGCAGGTCTAGAGAGACTTCCTAGCACTCGCCCCAGTTGTACAACCGACTTTGCTAGCAATGGTTCACTGACAAAATACGCTCTCATTTGCCGAGACGATAGTTAGCATAGCCTTCAGCTACGTCATTTGCTGCGACCTAGCATAGCGCCATTATCAGTTGCTATTGATATTGTAAATAATGTACAGACAAGAGCTACGTTCAACATTAATGGATTAAAGTTAAGTATTCCACCATCTGCGTCCGTTTTTCTAATTGCCTTGTCCTGTACCAGACCTCACGCCAGCCTGCGTGAGCTTAAACGCGTGCCTTTCGGCTTCCTCTAACATTAGTGGGTTGGCTCTCCTGCCAATCCACAACAGTATACGTATCGCAGCGAGTCATATCTGGCAGTGTGAACCCTAAGCAATAATAATTCAGTGTGAAAGTGCTTAATATTTCGTGTGGCAGTGGTTTATAGTTCCTGAAGTCGTCTCCAGTTTATTTTGTGTTGGGAAGCAAGAATATCCGACCGGCACTTTATGATGGGATATGGAGCCTATGATACAGCAAGCCAACATGGCTACTGCAAGTGGGCGGTAGTTATAAAGTAATTCCATCGCTGGAGACGTGAAGCGCTCATCCAAATTTCCATGCAGCAAGCAGCAACTTCAACACCGACACGAATGCAGCGGACAAGACAAGACATTTTCGTATTAACTGTCTTTAGCAGTGTATCAGAATGTCATAGTTAACCCCATGGTTTGCCGAACTTCACTTATAGGTTTGTTTAAAGTATTTGTTAGTATTATTGCCCCAAAGACATATATCGATGCAAAATTCCCTGCCAACCTCGTTAAATGTAAATTTTGTGTTCAATTTTGGTTTTATGACAGTCTTGCAGTGTTATATAAAAGTTGCTTCCACGAATAGTTGTTTATCCTCAACCTGAAAAGGCAAGAAGTTTGGGCGCTTTGGTATGTCACTGTAAGGTTCACTTTAATGAGATTTTTTTCCTTTAAATTTAATTTATCGGGCTATTAACTTTACTTAATTATTCGAAGTATAGATGCCAGCCATTAAGCCAAGTAAGAATATCTCAGTCCGCATCCACTTTGTTCCCATGTAAAACTGTTGCAGAGAAATTCATTAAGGTGAATTTACTTCTGGCACATTTAATGAAATGTAAACTGAAGTTAAGTATTGAAACCGCTCCTTCAGAGCTGGCGACCAAACCAATAGTTCTCTTTCAGTGTACCTGTCCAAAGGTCAAGCTACAAAGCTGCAAGCTGGTCGCTACTGGGGTGCAGATAAAACGAAACAAAGGTAGGCAATATAAATATGTTTGTGGCAT
The DNA here is from genome assembly GCF_021461385.2 of Schistocerca piceifrons. Taxonomy (NCBI): domain Eukaryota; kingdom Metazoa; phylum Arthropoda; class Insecta; order Orthoptera; family Acrididae; genus Schistocerca; species Schistocerca piceifrons. Next base: position 1,017,622,107 of record NC_060139.1, on the reverse strand, counting down.
ACCAGTTATGAAAATCGAACCCCCTTATCCACAACTCACGTTGGAGAGATGTTTAAGACATTAACAGGTGCGCTGCTAATAATAATTATCTGTTAGGTAACAAGTGTCAAAATTTGTATTAGAGATTGTTCTTAATTTCAGTATAAACAGTTAAATGTTTTGCAGTTTTAATGAAAATGCTCTACTGGGCCAACTAAAAGCTGTATTTTTCCGAGAAGCGACAGGTAGTCCGCGCGGGAGGGACGAAGGTTCTATTTTGTAAGGCAGTCCCTCCACGTAGCGGTACCCGAAAGGGTGCCGTAAACCCCACCGCTAAACGGATTCACTTTCCGTACCGCGGTTAACACAAAACGATACAGACATTAATACGTACATTATTACTTAAATTTTAAGTAACATTATCGGGTCCTGCAGCTACATATTGTCATGTTCGTATTTAAAAAACCATTCCTTTCCCTGCTACGTAAATTTAAAAACTATCCGATTACGCGCGGTTCGGATTTTTAAAATACAGAGGCAAATCAGTCACATGTGGAAATGGTGACCATGGCAGAAATTTTAAGTTTTTTTCATGAAAGGGAACTTATGCTCTGTGCGCGATGACCGAAAAGCCAGAATTTGGTTGATACGCCCGCTAAACCCGCTGGGCAAAACAGGTAATAGGATTGTGGAAAGGGCCAATGGTTGAAGTTAGTTTCTGCTTCTAATTGTCATTTATTGCAATTTAGCAACTCTTTCACGGCTGAAGGCCTCCAACAAGAAATCTCAACTAGATAAAAATCCAATTAAGATAGCAATAAAATAATTCAAAAAACAACATACGCAAAGTGCAACATAAAAGGCTGACGCATACAGTTAATTTCCCCAATATTAGAATATATTACCATAGACCTTTAAAGGCAGAAGGCCAACGTGTTTAACAACCAGAAATCTTAAAAACCAACCAGATAAAAATCTGTATTTACATCTGGCTGAGTTGTCTGAATAAGTTTCTCTCTTATGTCTGTTACGTATCGACAATTTATGTCGGTTGTGTGTTTGAATGTAACTATCACTGTGATCTGAATTGTCTGTACTGTCAGCATCGTGTACACTTTTGTTTACACATATACTTGTGTGTGTGGCATGAGGTACTTTGCTCGATTTCGTTACAACATATTCATCTACAGTCTGTTTGACTACTGCCGGTAGGTTTGTCCTAATGCATTCGTCAAGATGTTGTCTTCTCTGTCAATCCACTCATGAAATTCTTCATTAATTTTAGAAAAATGTCTGTCTGTGTCTAATTTGATTGTATGGTCAATTGTCTTTCTCATGCTTTCTAAATCTGTCTCTACATGTGTGACACGCTTCGTGATGTCATCATGAGGTGTGACGCACTTTTCTACTTTTGTCGTCACGGTGTCACACATGCTACTTAACTGTTTGACATTGGTTTCAAGTACATTGATTTTGGTTTCATTATGTTTTGCTAAAACTGTTAGTTTTGAAAACTTCGTATCCATTTCATCGATCCTTTTGTTTAAGTCAGTACCAATTTTGGTTAATTTAGCGTCATTACCGTCAAGTTTTTTGTTTACTTCCTGAAATTTTTCCGTAAACAGTTTGTCATTGTTCTGTAAACTTGTATTCATCTGCTGAAATTGTTGCATGACTGCACTGATAAATTGTGAGAAATTTACTGTTTGAACATTATCTACCACCGGTAAATCGTGAGACTTTACTGCTTGTGATTCAGTTTCCATATCTTGCGACTCTATGTTACTGTCTGTTGCTACGGCTAGATTGTTTAGGTTCTGTATTTCATTTGCTGTTGCGCTTGTTTGAGCATTAGTTTTTTGAGCAAGCGTAACTTGATTCTGTGCTTCTTCATTGGATACGGAACTTGCAGCAGACGAACTGTTTATGTTATCCATTCTATCGGCCATACTACGAGTCGTGACCATATCAATAGCAAAAATGTGAAACTTTTTTTTGAAAATTCAGTAATGTAAATGCGTGAAATATTTCTAAACTCGTCTCTACAGCAAATGAGTATCTACAATGTTTAGCTTGTATGTAACTGTTATTCAAACAATGCATAGAGTTGATCCATTATTGACGATGCATCTACACGCCATGTTGTCTCTACTAAGGTCTGTATCGGCCATATTGCAATAATTATTGTCGTACTTTGAAAATCTGAATAAAATTTGGAAAAAAATCACACTCAGTAGTAATTTTTTTTTTAACTTTTCCAAAACTTCACTATATATCGCGTGATAATGAAAGATTGTGCCAGAGTCAAATGCGATTTATATTTTATTTTTTATTTTTGTTGAACTGAATTGAGATGGATGGAAATATTTAAAAATCAGTGAATACATTTAAACCATGATAAGGTGGCATCGGACATACACTTTGAGAATTTCGTCGCCGTAAGAAGAAGGTTCGTGGGCAACGTTATTTCTGAGCTGAAATGAGATAAATACTGAAAATACAGTTTACATATAATGTTGAAATTTTAGGATCATGGATTAAACAAGTAATGAAATGACAATAGCGTTAATTATAACTATATCTGCTGAAGTGCACTATGCTACTTACATTGGAAATATAATATTAATCACTAGTGATATGTTGATTATCCAAAAGTCGGTATCTCGTCCGCGCGCAGTGGAAATTTCCTTCTATAATTGCTAGTATGAGCGAGTATGAGCCCTGCAGTACGCAGTGACTTTTTATAAAATTAAAGAGTTTAAATTAGAGTGGCCAGTCTAGCGCGCGAGGCTCTCCCTCGACCCATTCCAGAACAGATAACAGAAGAAGTAGGTAACAAAGACTAGACATCCTTTCTGTGTCTCACCAGCGATCACATGCGACCGCGCACAAGATAACATGCATTGGCTTTCATGCTTTATTAAACAGGGTTCTCTGATTTAAAGAAAAATAAAGATTTACATGCTATGGCTGAAAATGTGCATTTAAAATGGAGTACCATGGAAGGTTACTGAGAAAACCGGTTCAGATGATTAGAGTATCTGAAAGATTAGTGATGAAAATCGTATGGGGGTTATGGAAGAAATTATCTGACGATTCAAACCGCTATGTGGGCAGTAATCGATGATTTCTTGGAAAGATCGAAGACAAAGGTAGGTGGCAAGAAACGCGCGACCAAAAATCATTGAGGAACAAATATGTGTATGAAAGAGGAGGCAGAAACGGACCTCTAATAAATGTGATGAAGGGACGTGGTAGACGATATGGTAGAGGAAACTTCAAAAATAGTAAAGGGTATAAGTAGTAGGGCAAGGTCTGCATCAGGACAACTCGTTAGAGGAGGATGTCTACATCAGGGGCAAGTATACTCTCAGGGGCAAACCTATTCTTTTTATTGACAGGGTAGGACCCCTCAGGGAAAATCTATCGAATGACAGGTCCTTATGTCCTTAACCCACACCTCCCCCTCTTCCTCCTCCACCCAACACCTCAGGAAACCACCAACCATCCCCCCTTCCTCTCACTGATACAGATACACTTTCAGCCCTGAGATATTTAAAGATCAACTTCACACTCTATCAATTAGATTAATTGATTAAATTTATCAAGTTATTAACCCCTCGCCCTCTGGTAACCCTCCCCCCAAACATCACCACCTCTGTCCACCTCCCCCACGTGGAAATTGGCTGCTCTGTGGAGGAGAGAAAGGCTCTCATAACGGAAAATTCAATTTCAGCCCCTAGGCTATAATGTTTATGTATAAAAAGTTCAGTTTTCCAAGGCCGGATCTCTCTTGCTCATCATTCTCTGCTGTTTGGGAAGATGCAGGTCTTGTAAAGAAGTAATTAAATCTATCGACTTTTTACTCTGATTGCTCAAGCAATACCATCAAGAAACGCACATCACAATGCACTGTTAAAAATCTTTCAACTGCGAAGCACACAGCGTCTGTCATCCAATGTCTCCTGCCCCACACCCAGTGCTGGCTCGCACCACAGCGTACACAGCCGATTGGAGTTCTGCAAAGTGCTGCTGCGCCACGCACCCGCAGTCCGCTCTGTTCCCATGAAGGACTAATCCTCGAACAAAAGCATCCGACAAATTCCTGTCAAAACACGTCCTCTTTCTCTGCTGGGCCTGCACACACTGTTGGTTGCGGTCGAACCGAACCGCAAACAAAGCAGGGTTTACCCAGTAAACGCCTGCGAAATACTGGTGCACGAGAGAACTCCTTACTTCCAAGGCACATGCCTGTCAGAGAGTCGATTCCGCCATGGATTCTAAACTACCCCAGCCATCCTGGTGCACTTTCTTGTGCTGCATTTTATGAACAGCTTCGGGAGTTATTACATCAGGTGTTGCGAAATGACGTCACATGCATAACTTGAACAAATCACTGTAATTAAACGTACCACTGCACAAAAAGAGAGAGAGAGTTTTGCAGATGATGCAAGGATATTTAATCAGTTCCAAGAAATACCTCCATCGCCACACTTGAGCACATACTCTACAAGAAAAGATCGCGACACACTTGTGAAGCTGTCCCTGAGACACTTTGCGCGCTTTTGCGGGAAATGCCCTTGTGTTGCAGCACGAGCTGCTACAGGAGCTACTAAATCCAATTGAACATGGCTCTAAACGCACTTTCTAAAAATGTCCTGCACAGTAGTTGCTTCAGTTTTGCGATGTATACCGCCACTGACTCTAAGAGAAAGATCACGGCACACTTGTGAAATCTCTCAATCTTCCTCCACCACAGCGTGCGTAAACAAATTAGGTAAAGTGTTTAATGCCTCAATACATTTGTAAATTTTGATTTAAACAATCTTCTCCAAATACACTAGCACAAAAAATATTGCACTGTCTTCACAGGCCGTTGTGGAATGGTGATACATTATGGCAAAATACGATCGAAAAGAAGAAAAATAGATCACTAAAATAAATGATCGCTTATAGACCACGTGGAAATTCTGAAGATGATCTTCCAAAATATTGTTGAATGCACTATCACAATAATTTGTTACAGAAGTCATGGTCTAACTGGGGGCTCGCATAGCGGCGGCAAGTCCGTCCTACCACGTGGAAATTCTGAAGATGATCCTCCAAAATATTGTTGAATACACTATCACAATAATTTGTTACACAAGACATCGTCTAACTGGGGGGCTCGCACAGCGGCGGCAAGTCCGTCCAAAGCCGCAGCTCACCTCAGAGTGTTGTGCAGACCAGAAGCAGGATTTTTCCGGATGTATCCACCAGAGCACGAAAACCATAGCCGCCCAGACCAGCACCAACTTGTCATGCTTGCTCAGACCATCTCACGACACGAAATTAAATTCAAAGTCAATAACATATTCATACACATTCTTCATTTAACCGGTTTGCGAGAGATGGAGTTACCTCAGTTGAGCAGACATCATGATTAAACCCCTCACAACTGCTCGATATAACATAAGAACTGTAATCACAAGGTAGTGGAGTGAAGTGTGATATAGTAGCAACGTTTGGCGTCTCCTGCGTGTGTGTCTATCGTCAGTGCGCTGCAACGAAGGTCAAAACAGCCCAGTATCCTAATTACAGATCACGTTACTAAATACCGCCGACCATGGACTGAATATCGGCCTCCTTTGATCTTGTGGCCCCAAAACAAAGCATCGAGTGGCGGTATTCTGTTGATCGTCAAAATCCAGACTTGCCTCGTGTCTTTGTCACTCACATGAAGCCCCTCCCTGCTTACGTGTGTGAACCAATGTCTGCAAACACGAAGCTGGAGGTTTTCATCTCTGCTCAGAATACTGTATTCTTATTGGCTAATGTTTGAGAAATGGGCAAACTGACAGAATTTCCAAATCAAAAATAGAGTGAAACAATTCATTTGCACTACCCTGTCAAACTAATTGTTTAACAATTTGGAAGAGTAAAATAGATCACTTAAAATACTCACTTCCACCCTACGATAATCCTTCTTCATAATAAAACATTTTCAATGTTTGAATATCACACGCAAACATTACGTAAAAGCAAGTAATGAAATTTCCGTCACAAATAGATCGTAGCGCTAAATGTATCTGCGGTCTTGTACCCGCCCTTCTCCACCACAGCGTTTCCACTAAACGTATCTGGTAAAAAAAAATTTCTGACAATTCCATAAACTTGCGATCACGAAGTACTTGCCACTTGCTGTCGGCGCGACTCCTGTTCGCCGTAGTGCTCCAGCAATGCCTACCCAAACCGCAGTACAATACAATGCATCATCAGTTTACCATTAAATTGTACAGCTCCACGTCAGCCGATCACTCCATCAACTGTCTGTCATCCTTTGACGTAGATGCAAGTAGGTTTAGAGCCAAATGGTGTAGGTGAACAACATCGTTGACTCTTATTGGGTAAAGCAGGTTTTGTAAACTGGTGGGTCAATGTCATGGCGAAATTGCTTAGAACTACTGTATATGTCCACTTCATTTTACATAATGTTTGTGTATGATATTCAAACGTGGAAAATATGTTGTATTATGAAGAAGGATCATCGCAAGTTCGAAGTAAGTGTTTTAAGCGATCTGTTGCGCTCCTCTAAATTGTTAAATGATTAATTTGAAATGGTAGTACAAATGGAGTATTTCACTCTAGTTTTGATATCGAAATTGCGTCTGCTATGACATTTCTCAAGCATGGGCCAATAGGAGTACAGTATTCTGTGGAGAGATGAAAACCTCCATCTTGATGTTTGGAGATATTGGTTAACACACTCAAGTAGGGAGTGGCCTCTTGAGAGTGACAGAGACACGAAGCGAGTCTGGAATTTGTCGATCAGCAGAATACCGCCACTTGATGCTTTGGTTTGTGGCCACAACCAAATGAGGCCGATATCCGCTCCGTGGTCGGTACTATTTAGTAGCGTGATCTGTAACTATGACATTGGGCTGTTGTGACATTTGTCGCAGCGCCCTGACGACAGACGCACACGCGGGAGACCCCAAATGGTGGCTACTATGTCACACTTCATTCCATTCCACTGTGATTACAGTTTGTCATGTCGATCAATGGTGAGGGGTGCAATCATGATGTCTGCCCAACCTTAGCAGCTACGGTTTTCGCGCATTCATGGATCCATCCGTCCCCCCATGAGCCATGGACCTTGCCGTTGGTGGGGAGGCTTGCGTGCCGCAACGATACAGATAGCCGTACCGTAGGTCCAACCACAACGGAGGGGTATCTGTTGAGAGGCTGGCGTCCGTGCATCAATGAATAGTCACTATGTAACGATGTTCACAAAAATGTGTGGCACATTCCAAGAGCGTTCAAAAATAATTGTAAAAGTTATTATTGTGGCCTTGCCGCGGTGGTAACACCGGTTCCCGTCAGATTATCGAAGTTACGCGCTGTCGGGCTGTGCTACCACTTGGATGGGATACTATCCGGTCTGCCGAGCGCTGTGGGCAAGCGGGATGCACTCAGCCCTTGTGAGGCAAAACTGAGGAGCTACTTCATTGAAAAGTAACGTCTCCGGTCTCGGAAACTGACATACGGTCGGGAGAGCGGTGTGCTGACCACATGCCTCTCCATATCCGCATACAGTGACGCCTGGGGCTGAGGATGAGAGGATAGTCTGAACTTTCAAACAGCACTTGCTAAACAATCGCAGTCAATGGAGACAGCCCAGTCATTGCAGACGCCTTATCAAGGTCACCGATCGGATTTGACCATAACATGGAAGATCGGATTTGACCACAACATGGAAGAAGACCCCCCCCCCCCCCCCCTGAACCATGGACCTTGCCGTTGGTGGAGAGGCTTGCGTGCCTCAACGATACAGATAGCCGTACCGTAGGTGCAACCACAACGGACGGGTATCTGTTGAGAGGCCAGACAAACGTGTGGTTCCTGAAGAGGGGCAGCAGCCTTTTCAGTAGTCGCAGGGGCAACAGTCTGGATGATTCACTGATCTGGCCTTGTAACACTAACCAAAACGGCCTTGCTGTTCTGGTACTGCGAACGGCTGAAGGCAAGGGGAAACTACAGCCGTAATTTTTCCCGAGGGCATGCCGCTTTACTGTATGATTAAATGATGATGGCGTCCTCTTAGGTAAAATATTCCGGAGGTAAAATAGTCCCCCATTCGGATCTCCGGGCGGGGACTACTCAAGAGGACGTCGTTATCAGGAGAAAGAAAACTGGCGTTCTACGGATCGGAGCGTGGAATGTCAGATCCCTTAATCGGGCAGGTAGGTTAGAAAATTTAAAAAGGGAAATGGATAGGTTAAAGTTAGATATAGTGGGAATTAGTGAAGTTCGGTGGCAGGACGAACAAGACTTCTGGTCAGGTGAATACAGGGTTATAAAAACAAAATCAAATAGGGGTAATGCAGGAGTAGGTTTAATAATGAATAAAAAAGTAGGTGTACGGGTAAGCTACTACAAACAGCATAGTGAACGCATTATTGTGGCCAAGATAGACACGAAGCCCACGCCTACTACAGTAGTACAAGTTTATATGCCAACTAGCTCTGCAGATGACGAAGAAATTGATGAAATGTATGATGAGATAAAAGAAATTATTCAGGTAGTGAAGGGAGACGAAAATTTAATAGTCATGGGTGACTGGAATTCGTCAGTAGGAAAAGGAAGAGAAGGAAACATAGTAGGTGAATATCGATTGGGAGGAAGAAATGAAAGAGGAAGCCGCTTGATAGAATTTTGCGCAGAGCATAACTTAATCATAGCTAATACTTGGTTTAAGAATCATGAAAGATGCTTGAGTACATGGAAGAACCCTGGAGATACTAAAAGGTAATAAATAGATTATATAATGGTAAGACAGAAATTTAGGAACCAGGTTTTAAATTGTAAGACATTTCCAGGGGCAGATGTGGACTCTGACCACAATCTATTAGTTATGAACTGTAGATTAAAACTGAAGAAACTGCAAAAAGGTGGGAATTTAAGGAGATGGGACCTGGATAAACTGAAAGAACCAGAGATTGTACACAGTTTCAAGGAGAACATAAGGGAACAATTGACAGGAATGGGGAAACGAATACAGTAGAAGAAGAATGGGTGGCTTTGAGGGATGAAATAGTGAAGGCAGCAGAGGATCAAATAGGTAAAAAGACGAGGGCTAGTAGAAACCCTTGGGTAACAGAAGAATTATTGAATGTAATTGATGAAAGGAGAAAATATAAAAACGCAGTATATGAAGCAAGCAAAAAGGAATACAAACGTCTCAAAAATGAGATCGACAGGAAGTGCAAAATGGCTAACCAGGGGTGGCTAGAGGACAAATGTAAGGATGTAGAGGCTTATCTCACTAGGGGTAAGATTGATACTGCCTACAGGAAAATTAAAGAGACCTTTGGAGAAAGGAGAACCACTTGCATGAATATCAAGAGCTCAGATGGAAACTCAGTTCTAAGCAAAGAAAGGAAAGCAGAAAGGTGGAAGGAGAATATAGAGGGCCTATACAAGGGCGATGTACTAGAGGACAATATTATGGAAATGGAAGAGGATGTAGATGAAGATGAAATGGGAGATATGATATTGCGTGAAGAGTTTGACAGAGCACTGAAAGACCTGAGTCGAAACAAGGCCCCCAGAGTAGACAACATTCCATTAGAACTACTGACAACCTTGGGAGAGCCAGTCCTGACAAAACTCTACCATGGTGAGCAAGATGTATGAGACAGGTGAAATACCCTCAGACTTCAAGAAGAATATAATAATCCCAATCCCAAAGAAAGCAGGTGTTGACAGATGTGAATATTACCGAACTATCAGTTTAATAAGCCACGGCTGCAAAATACTAACGCGAATTCTTTACAGACGAATGGAAAAACTGATAGAAACCGACCTGGGGGAAGATCAGTTTGGATTCCGTAGAAATGTTGGAACACGTGAGGCAATACTGACCCTACGACTTATCTCAGAAGAAAGATTAAGGAAAGGCAAACCTACGTTTCTAGTATTTGTGGAATTAGAGAAAGCTTTCGACAATGTTGATTGGAATACTCTCTTTCAAATTCTGAAGGTGGCAGGGGTAAAATACAGAGATCGAAAGGCTATTTACAATTTGTACAGAAACCAGATGGCAGTTATAAGAGTAGAGGGGTATGAAAGGGAAGCAGTGGTTGGGAAGGGAGTGAGACAGGGTTGTAGCCTATCCCCGATGTTATTCAGTCTGTATATTGAGCAAGCAATAAAGGAAACAAAAGAAAAGTTCGGAGTAGGTATTAAAATCCATGGAAAAGAAATAAAAACTTTGAGGTTCGCCGATGACATTGTAATACTGTCAGAGAGAGCAAAGGACTTGGAAGAGCAATTGAATTGAATGGACAGTGTCTTGAAAGGAGGGTATAAGATGAACATCAACAAAAGCAAAACGAGGATAATGGAGTGTAGTCGAATTAAGTCAGGTGATGCTGAGGGATTAGATTAGGAAATGCGACACTTAAAGTAGTAAAGGAGTTTTGCTATTTGGGGAGCAAAATAACTGATGATGGTCGAAGTAGAGAGGATATAAAATGTAGACTGGCAATGGCAAGGAAAGCGTTTCTTAAGAAGAAAAATTTGCTAACAGCGAGTATAGATTTAAGCGTCAGGAAGTCGTTTGTCGAAGCATTTGTATGGAGTGTAGCCATGTATGGAAGTGGAACGTTGACGATAAATAGCTTAGACAAGAAGAGAATAGAAGCTTTCGAAATGTGGTGCTACAGATGAATGCTGAAGATTAGATGGGTTGATCACATAACTAATGAGGAGGTATTGAATAGAATTGGGGAGAGGAGGAGCTTGTGGCACAACTTGACTAGAAGAAGGGATCGGTTGGTAGGACGCGTTCTGAGACATCGAGGAATCACCAATTTAGTATTGGAGGGCAGCGTGGAGGGTAAAAATCGTAGAGGGAGACCAAGAGATGAATACACTAAGCAGATTCAGAAGGATGTAGGTTGCAGTAGGTACTGGGAGATGAAGAAGCTTGCACAGGATAGAGTAGCATGGAGAGCTGCATCAAACCAGTCTCAAGACTGAAGACCACAACAACAACAACAACATGGATCCATCCAGAAGAAACCGTGCTTCTGCTCTGCACAACATTCTGTGGTGAGCTACAGCCATGGATGGACGTGCTGTCGCTTCACGAGTTCACCAGTTACGACCATGCCTCCTGTAGCAAACTACTGTGATAGTGTATTTAACAATATTTTGCAGGATTGTCTTCACAGTTTTGAAGTATATTTGCGCTCATTTATTTTAGCCATATTTTTTTTTTCTTAGTCTATTTTGCCATATTGTAATTGGGCGATATTTTTTTTTCTTAGTCTATTTTTCCATATTGTAATTGTGTTCCAAGTGCGCCTGGGAAGACAGTGCAACGTTTAGTGTTGGTGTACTTGAAGGAAATTGCTTAAAACAACATTTGGAAATGTTGTGCGGCGTTAAACTCTTTTCCTAATTTTTTGACGCACTCTGAAGTGGAGAAAACGTCAAAGGGTTCACAACTGTGCCATGATCTTGTGTTTTACAGTATGCGTTCAGGTGTGGTGGTGGAGGTATTCCTCAAACAGTTTAAATATTCTTGTGCCATCTACAAGACTCTCTCTCTCTCTCTCTCTCTCTCTCTCTCTCTCTCTCTCTCTCTCTTTGTGCAGTGGTACATTTAATTCCTGTGATATCTTCATGTATGTGACGATATTCCGCAGCACCACATGTAATAGCATCTGAATCAGTGATATGTAACACAAGAAAGTGCACCAGGAGGGCTGGGGCAGATAAGAATCCATCTAAGAATCGATTTTCTGACAGGCAGTTGCCTTGGAAGGAAGGAGTTCTCATGTGCATCAGTATTCTGCAGGCATATATTGGGTAACTGCTGCTTTGTTTGCAGTTTGGTCTGCCCACGACTGATGGACCATGCTGGCCCTTCAGGACATGAGGAGGAACAGAGAATGATCATGTGTTTCAAGGTGGAATTTCTCATATGGTTTTGTTCAAGGACTGGTATGATATCCGGTCTTTCGGTCGCTGGGCCTGAGCATACACTTGCGTGTGGCACAGCCGTGCTCACCAGAACTCTGATCGAGCTGCATATGCAGTGGCAACAACTGGCATTGCCTGCAGGCCTGTAGACAGGAGACTGCAGTTGGTGGTAATTTCTTGATCGACAGATTTTTAACAGTGTAACTACACATGATGGGCATTTCATGATTGTATTGCTTGCCTGATTGGAGTAAAATAGGCGATCCATTTAATTACTTCCTTACAAGACCTACATCTTCCCAAACAGCGGAGAATGATTATCAAGACAGACCCTACCCCTGTAAACTCAATTTTTTATAAATAAACAATACAGTCTATGCTATGTAATTGAATTTCCTGTCATCAGATCCTTCCTTTCCACCAGAGCCGCCAACTTTCAGGTAGGGTTGAGGGAGAGGTGTTAATTAATTGATAAATTTAATTAGGTAGTCAATCGATAGAGTGGGAGGTGGCTATTTGAATAACATAGGCCTGAAAGTGTACCTGTATTGTTGAGGGGGGGAGGGGTGGTTTGGAGGTTTCCTGAGCTGTTGGGAGGAGGAGGAGGAGGAGGAGGAGGAGGAGGGTATGGGAACAATAGGCTAAGGACCTGTCAGTCAAAAGGAAAGCTCATCAGCAGGAGGTCATAACCTGCCAATCAAAGAGAACAATAGATTTGTCCCTGAGCACATACTTGCCCCTGATGTAGGCGACCCACACTATCAAAATGTCCTGATGCTGGCCTTGCTCTACTACTGGTATAGAGGTGAGGAAAACTAATGTCCATGCAGAGTTCGGTCCTTCAGGCGCAGAAAATCGAAATTGGCCTCGCAAAAGACGACAGCGGACCTCATATCAGAGTGGGGATACAATAGGCAGGTCGAGCGTGATTCTGTTCAAAATATATTTTGCATCAGAGATTGTATGAAAGTGAATAATGATGTACAGACACAAGATGTTGTTCATCAGACAAGAGTCAAGCATATAGCTGAAGTGGAAATTATGCAAACGGAAAAGAGGAAAAAGAGAGTATAGAACCTTGATCAAAGAGTGGGTTTTTAGAAAGTGCCTGAAGAGGGACAGGTTGTTGCCAAGAGTAACCATAATGGCAAATTAGAAGATGGGTAGGAAGACTTTTGCCAATTTGGGGTTACTTTCTCATATATATGGCAGGTTGAAAACTGGGGAAGTCGAGTGTAATACGAGAGGTAGCGACCGTTAAGAGGTTCCACTCTCACAAGCAGAAAGAAAAGAATGGAAAAAGCATTGCACAGAGATACATGCACAAATCGATTTTAACGAGAAAATTCCATTCTCCGAATATGAACAACAATTGCGGCAGACCAATCCAAAGCAAGTAACTTTCACAAGAGGGACTTAAGACAACGATCCAAGAATTAAAGTGACTGAGACCCATTCTGTCTTTGAGGTATTTTCAATACAGGAGGAAGTTCATTACGAGCTAGTGATTCTGAAAATGAAACAGATCTGGAGATCTGGTAGGATGTCGAACTGATGACTTAAACGCTTTAGGATCTGATAGTATTGCCGCTGGAATCAATAATGTCCAATGACCAAATAACATTAACACAGGATGAGGAGAATGATTGTATGTATGATTCCGACAGTAACTTGTCACAGGAAGATGAAGGTAACCAAGAGATTTATAGATAAACCGCTGAATTTCTAGCGTCATGCAGAGCGAAAAAAGTAAAAACGAGCTCCATCCAGAGCCTGATTGAATCGGAAGTAGTACAGCTGACAAATCTATATTTCGTCCAGGAGTAACTGATAGTGTATGCAGTACTCACCTGTGTGAAGCGCACAGAAAAAAAACAGGATTAGATAGAGAAGTCAGAGAAGAAGTTACCAGATATCCACAGGGTCCAGAAGTATTGCTAATTGCTGAAAACGTTGAAGATGAAAAGCAGGCAAAAGACGTGTGACGAAGAGCACAAGTAGTCAAAGATGTAGAGGAGATAAGGGGGAAAACTTCCAATTTAAAGACAGATGTAAAGATACGACAGATTTCTTGGCAGAGCATAGCTGTAGAAAAGGATTTGTTGTGGGAATGTGAATAGAAAATAGAAAAAAACCTAGGAGACAGACAATAGAACCAATGATATCTATAATCATGAATTATATGTTCTTCTTAGTTCTGTATCAAATGCGTTCTTTCAAGTGATCAAAGAACAACCACGCCTGGAGCACATGCCTGTACAAGGTATGAAAGTAATAGAAGCCACTGCAAAAGTTAGCAAACCAGTAAAATATCAGATTCTGGTGGATTTTAAAATACAGGAATAGAAATTTTCACATGTCTTCCTGGTGGTGCGTTACCTGAATTCAGAGGTGATACTAGTCGTAGATTGGTTTATCAACCGAAAGTGCTGGTCGACTATCAACTAGTTAACATGGACTGATGGTTTAGGATACATCCTGGACAATTATCGTGTACAAGCCATGAATGAGGACACAAATAAAAAACAAAGGTTTATGAGAGTGGTAGAACTAACAGAGAGAGTAACATCATACCAGAAGGAGGAGTTATTTGGTTTGTTCATAGGTAAAAAAAAGTATTTTCTGTATATCAGATATACTGAAAGGTTTCAAACATCATTTAAATGTAATTTAGCAATAAATCTTTCTCTAGTACACCAAAAAGCTGAAGTTCAGAAAGAGATCGATAGAATACTTGTGTGGGCAGTAATAACCCGTCGGTTCTGGTAGGTAAGAAGAATGGTAGTGTGCGTGTACTAGGACTTTAAATAGGACTGTAAGAAGAGTAACGGAGGACTGTAGACCTGGACGAACTTCTTCGAAAATTTAAAGAGATTCAATTTATGATGTCTTGACCTAACTGCTGGTTAATTTTAGATCGCGTTAGGCGCGTATTTACGAAAATTTACAGCTTTCCTACTTGTGAATAAATGCTACCGACATAAAGTTGTTTGCTTTGTGTCGAACACATCAGTTTCCGTGTTCATTTAACAAGCTGTGTCCATTGAGGAAAGCAACAGCAAGAGTTGTATACAATAGAATGGTTCTCTACTATTTTCCAAGTGTAGGTAAACCAAAGAGTGTGTTACCTAACACTGGCTCTCAGTGTTGCCCAAAGTTGTGGAGGGATGGCATGGCGAACAACTAAGTAGAGGTTGTGCGTATAGCCACATACCATTGATCAAGTAAGTGGCTAAGAGATACATGTGAGAGATTGGGCAATTATGTCGGACTTATTGGCAAAAAACCACAGAGCGTGGGTAGTACTTAAATGAATTTGAACAGGTAATAAATGCATTAAATCATGAGATACAGGATTCACTCCTGCGGAAACTTTGAAACACGAGAAAGCAAAGGGTGAGGTGGAAAAGTTATTATGTCTTGCAATGAAATGACAACGGACGAGAAGAAAGAATTACTTAGAAACAAGATGGCAAAACAAGCTGAACGTAGGCTTAGTGAGCAGGAAGAAATCTTAAAGTTTCCAAAATTTAAAGCAAGCGATTTGACTCTCGTGAAATCTTATGAGAAATGGACTGACATTAACGATGAGATATGCAAATGTATAATCGCCAATGTAAGATAAGAAATATACCACAAAACAACGCTTATTGCTTACAATATACAATATCAAAAAAGAGTATTCAGAATGTAGTTGATCTGAAAAGTTACGAAACAAGGATTCGAAACAACATTGGTCGAAAATAAAATTTATTCTGGAAAGAAAGAAAGAAAGAAAGAGAAAGAAGTACAAAATCAGTATAGTATTAATTAAAATATTACCGAATTATGTTCAAGTATGTGGATGTTAATAGTACAGAACAATGCCTAAAGTAATTTTCCAAGTTTCAGAGACGCCAAACGCTGTTTAAAGATATTGTAGAAAGGACTGAGCGACTGCAAAGGCCTCTTAGATACGAAGTAAAGTAATGAGCAATGTGTTGTTGTATAGGACTCACAATAGTGCAAGTCATGGTGTTCAGGAAGAATGACTTAGTTCTCCACGAGCATAAGGAAAGCAATGAAAATGAAGTGAGCAAAAGATGCTGTATGGTAGGTGGCAGTTTGTAGAAGTATTAGTGTTTAGTAGTAAGTACAAAAAAAGTAAACTAATAATAAGTGTTGAGTCATTGGTGAATGTGCCAAAAGACGTTTCCGAAAGAAAACGATAAACAATTTGTAGTGTGATAAATTTATGTTATATGAGTAAAGAAGTTTAAATTGAACTGAAGAGGTGTTAGCTGTCCGCTGTGGCCGAGCGGTTCTAAGCGCTTCAGTTCGGAACCGCGCGGCTGCTACGGTCGCAGGTTCAAATCCTGTCTCGGATATGGATGTGTGTGATATCCTTAGGTTAGTTAGGTTTAAGTAGTTCTAAGTGTAGGGGACTAATGACTTCAGACGTTATGTCCCATAGTGCTTAGAGCCATTTTTGAAGAGGTGTCGTTCGGCAGGAATTTCCTGATCTGTTAGTGGAAGGTGAATTTGTTTTCTTTTCTTTCGTTGTGTGTCATTCTGTTGGAGAACCTATAATTTTTTTCAACTACCTTATGAGTCCGTAAGGAAGGTAATTGCCCGAAGAAACATTTCTTGTACTCTATCGTTTTAGGATGATTTGTGAGCATATGTGATGGTACAAATAAATTCAAATTGCATCGTTACAATTTTTTATTCATTTACAACAGAAAATCGATCGAGTAAAATGATTGACCTTATACAAAAGATTACAGTTAAGGAAACCTACGTAGCAATGTCAATAAGAACAAGTGTAACATCTGTGCTAAATGTTCGTTGGAAGTACAGAGTATCTTGTGGAAAATTAGTAATTTCATGAAAAACAAAATATAGAAATGGATGTAAGTTACAGCTTTGTTGACGGTAACATTTTAAGGGCTCTAGAACGTGCAATTCATTTAAACAAAATGAAATCATAAAGATAGGGAGCCTTGACAGTGTAAGTATCGTGGCGTGACATGTCTGTCGATATGAACCTTAAAAAATAAAATTATCTGTAACATTGCTTAATATTTGGTGTCGAAGTGGTTGATAGTTGCCGAAGTTGTCTCCAGTTTAATTTGTGTTGGAAACCAAGGATAGACGACCGGTATTATATGATGGAATATGGAGCCGATAATACAGCAAGTTCTCATGTCTACCGCAAGAGGATGGTAGTTATAAGTTAATTCCATTATTGGAGACGTGAAGGGTCTAAACAGCTTTTCATGCAGACAACAACAACTTCAACACCGACACGACTGCAGCAGGCAAGACAAGACAAAATATTTTCGTATTAACAATATTAAACAGTGTATGAGAATGTTACAGTCAACCCCATGGTTTGCCAAAGTTCAAACACAGTTTTGTTGAATGTATTAGTTAGAATCTTTGACCCAAAGTCGTATAGCAATCCAGAGTTCCCAGTCCATTTCGCTGAAATTTTTTAGAAACCATTCAAGCGCCAAGATCGTACAAAATGTTTTTAATTGAAAACTGGATTCAACAGTGTTACTTTCATCTTCAGGTCTTAAACCTTCAATTTTAGTATAACATGTTCGTTTTACACTGATCTCTTGCACATTATGTCACGTGGATAACTCAGGACATTATAAACGTTGGTCATCGCTCAAATATTTAAAAACGAACAGCATCTTGTCCAAAACGCCATGTCTGTATACATATTGCTTACTGATGCTTTTTACACGAAATAAATATAGTACATAATAACACATCTGTTTACATATGCTGGACACATACTAACTAGTGAAAACTTGCTTTAAAAGCCGTACAAGGTACACCTGTCGGGGTCAACCAAATTCAGGTAGGCCGTATTAAGTGTTGTGTTGGTAACAACTTGCGTGGCATACCATTCCTGAAAATGGAATTCTATTATCCTCATTTCCCTTTGGTGAGGAACTTAACTCATAAACAGGTGCCTTGCTAATGATAGTATTCTGTTGGGTAACACGTGTCAAAATTTGTGTTGAAGACTATTGTTAGTGCTAGGGAGAACAGTGTAATGCTATGCAGGTTTAATGAAAATGCTATTCTGGCTGAACTAAATGCTGTATTTCTATCGGAAGCGACACGTAGTCAGCGCGGAGGAACGCCTTTTTTTTTTTTTTTTTTTTTTTTTTTTTTTTTTTTTTTTTTTTTTTTTAAGGCAGTCCCGGCACATAGCCTTACATGTGCGGGATGCCATAAACCCGACCGCTAAATGGATTCACATCCCGTAGTGTGGTGGTCAACGCTACACAACGGTACAGAAATTATTCTGCACATTATTACTTCCATTTTAAGCAATATTAGCAGCATATAGGGGAAATTAAAACCAAGGTTAGTAACATGCAACGGGAATTCCACTGTTAAGTGCCGAGGAGAAAGCAGATAGGTAGAAAGAGTACATTCAAGGCCTTTATGGGGGGGAAGATTTGTCCGATGCGATGGGAGAAGAAACTGGAGTCGATTTAAAGAGATAGAGGATCCAGAGTTAGCATCAGAATTTAAGAGGGCTTTGGAGGACTTAAGATCACTAAGGCAGAAGGGATAGATAACATTCCATCAGAATTTCTAAAATCACATGGGGAATTTGTAACAAAACCTCTATTCACGTTTGTGTGTAATATGCATAAGTCCATCCGACTTTCGGGAAAATATCATCCGCAAAATTCCGGATAATGCAAGAGTTGACAAATGAAGGAATTATAATGTAGTCAGTTTAACATCTCATACAACCAAGTTCCTGAGAAGACTAATATACAAAAGAATAAAAAGATAACTGAAGATGTGTTAGATGAGGATTAGTTTGGTTTTAGGAAAGATAAAGGCACAAGAAAGGCAATTCTGCCGTTGCGGTTGATAATGGAAGAAAGACTAAAGAAAAATCAAGTCACATTCACATGATTTGTCGGTCTGGAGAGCATCTTAGACAATCTGAAATGGTGCAAGGTATTCCAAATTAAGGGGAAAATAGGGTTAACCAATTTCAGGAGACATGTAATATACAATATGTACAAGAGCCAAGAGGGAATAATGGTAAGGACGACCAAGAACGAAGAGTTCGGATTAAAAAGGGTGTAAGACAGGGATGTGGTCTTTCGCCCCTACTGTTCAATCTGTCCACAAAGAAGAAATGATGGGAATAAAGAAAGGTTCAGGAGTGGAATTAAAATTCAGTGTTAAAGAAACTCAATAATACGATTTGTTTATGCCTTTAATATCCAGTGTGAAAGTGAAGAAGAATTACAGGATCGGTTGAATGGAATGAACAGACGAATGAGTACAGAGTAAGGATGGAGAGTAAGTCGAACAAAGGGAAAAGCAACGTGAGCCGCGCGGGATTAGCCGAACGGTGTATGGCACTGCAGTCATGGAATGTGCGGCTGGTCCTGGTGGAGGTTCGAGTCCTCCCTCGGGCACGGGTGTGTGTGTTTGTCCTTAGGATACTTTCGGTTAAGTAGTCTAGAAGCTTAGGGACTGATGACCTTAGCAGTTAAGTTCCATAAATTTCATACACAAAAGAAAGAAAAGCAACGTGAACTGTGAAGAGCGCACCATTAGAATTGATGTTCACGGAGCAGATGAAGTTAAGGAATCTGCTACCCAGGCACCAAATTAACCAATGACGGATGGGGCAAGGAGGAGATCAAAAGCAAAAAGGGCATTCCTGGCCAAGAGAAGTTTCCTAATATCAATCATGAACCTTAAGTTGAGGAGAAAATTTCTGAGAGAGTACGTTTGGAGCACAGCATTGTATGGTTGTGAAACATGGACTGTAGGAAAACCAGAACAGAAAAGAATCGAAGCATTTGAGATGCGGTGCTAAAGACGAATGTTGGGATTAGGTGGACTGATAAGGTAAGGAATGAAGAAGTTCTGTGCAGAATAATAGAGGAAAGAAATGTATGGAAAATACTGACAAGGAGAAGGAACAGTATAATAGGACGTCTGTTAGGGCATCAGGGTATGATTTCCAAGGTGCTGGAGGGAGCTACAGAAGGTAAAAACTGCAGAGGAAGACAGAGATTGTAATACATCGAGCAAATATTTGAGGACGCAGGTTGCAAGTGCTACTCTGTCATGAATAGGTTGGCACAGGAGAGGTGTACGTGGCGAACCGCATCAAACCAGTCAGAAGACTAATGACAAACAAAGAAAAAAGTGCAGGTCCTACAGCTGAATATAGTCACATTCGTACTTAAAAAGCATTCCTTTTGAAAACCTCCTGGCAGATTAAAACTATGTGCCGGACCGAGACTCTAATAAATTTGAGTCTCGGTCCAGCACATAGTTTTAATCTGCCAGGAAGTTTCATATCAGCGCACACTCCGCTGCAGAGTGAAAATCCAATTCCAGCATTCCTTTTCCTGGTGTGTTCGATTACACCCGATCCGGACATTTAAAATACAAAGGCAAATGAGTCACATGTGGAATCCGTGAGTTCGGTTACAGAGTTTAATAACCACCCACAGACGTAGGTGGCAGCACTAGCAGTGGAGGAAACTGCTATGTCTGTAAACTTTTCTCGTCCCGCCGTTGTTAAGGTAAACCGTCGACAACAAATAGCGCTGTCCAAAATCGGCGCCGAGGCATATGTGGTTCGCCATGGTCCATAGACAACAGGGGTTAGCGACAGGCAAATAGAAGTGCAACTCTTGAACAGCTGGTTGCTCAAATGAACCAAGGAGCTACCAATAGAGTCTCCTAAACTACTGTTACATCTACATCTACATCTACATCCATACTCCGCAAGTCACCTGACGGTGTGTGATGGAGGTTACCTTGAATACCTCTATCGACTCTCCCTTCTATTCCACTCTCGTCTTGTTGGTGGAGAGAAGGATTGTCGGTATGCCTCTGTGTGGGCTGTAATCTATCTTATTTTATCCTCATGGTCTCTTCGCGAGAAATACGTAGGAGGGAGCCATATACTGCTTGACTCCTTAATGAAGGTATGTTCTCGAAACTTCAACAAAAGACGTACCGATCTACTGAGCGTCTCTCCTGAAGAGTCTTCCACTGGAGTTTATCTATCACCTCCGTAACGCTTTCGCGATTACTAAATGATCCTGTAACGAAGCGCGCTGCTCTCCATTGGATCTTCTCTATCTCTTCTACCAACCCTATCTGATACGGATCCCACGCTGCTGAGTAGTATTCAAGCAGTGGGCGAACAAGCGTACTGTAACCTACTTCCTTTGTTTTCAGATTGCATCTCCTTAGGCTTCTTCCAATGAATCTCAGTCTGGCATCTGCTTTACCGACGATCAACTTTATATGATCATTCCATTTTAAATCACTCCTAATGCCTACTCCCAGATAATTTATGATAGGGGATCATTCTTTCTGTGTATTCGCAGCACATTACACTCGTCTGCATCGAGATTCAATTGCCATTCCCTACACTATGCGTCAATTCGCTGCAGATCCTCCTGCATTTCAGTACAATTTTCCATTGTTATAACCTCTCGATATACAACAACATCATCCGCAAAAAGCCTCAGTGTGAAAGTCGCGAGCTCTGTCTTCTTATCTCGTGTTTTCTACTGAAAATCTCGTGGTTGTACTCTTGTTAACTTAACTATTACAGAGATCGCCAAAACTTTTTTTTTATTGGTCCTGTGCGCAACAAATAACTTACTTGGCCTCTGGTGCCACTGATTGATCTGCTGCATCCATTATTTAACAAAACCATAAAAAACCTATTATTCATGCTGAGTGCAATGCATGTTCTTTATGGCGGCTCCTGCTGTTGCTGCTGCTGCTGCTGCTTACTACAACTACATATAATTCAAGAGAAAGGGTTTGGTCAAATCTAAACTCGATAAATGATAGCCCAAACAAAAAAATATATTCGGAAAGCGGTTCTTTCTCATTCAATTAACAAAACGCTAGAAGCTCTTTGAACAACCGCTTCGTTTGTAAATCTGCCTCCAGTGGCATTAAAGCAATATTACAAATTAATCAAACTCTTGAGACAGACTGAAATACTTCTCAATTGAATGCATAGTGAAACAATTTCCTGACAATTAAAAAAGAAATCGATGACAAAAATCAATACTTAATCGAACAATGGTTTCCCTTAAGAATTCAACTCCTATCATTATCAAAATTACCGTCTGCTGCTACGCACATACACAAACCCTTTTCTTTAAATTAATAAGCGTGATGCAGATTATAAAAAATATCAACTCAATACCAAATCCTGCGTCGCTGCTGGCGGACACGGCAGTGCGGCAGCTCGGCGACAACCCCTCGCCCAACACACGTGCGCACCACAGCAGGCGGGCTCCTACACTGGCCTCTAAACTGCCACTAGATAATCCGTGTGCTGCGAGGCGCGACAACAACATCTTAGATTCCAGAGCTTGTGTATGCGCGCTGTAGCCAACCTTTACATCCTAAGGGAGTATTGCCAACTCTCAAGTGAACTTCCGATGTCATCCACAAGGTCATTTATGTATATTGTGAATAGCAACGGTCCTACGACACCCCCCTGCGGCACACCTGTAATCACTGTTACTTCGGAAGACTTCTCTCCATTAAGAATGACATGCTGCATTCTGTTATCTAGGAGCTCTTCAATCCAGTTACACAATTACACATTACTGTTATGTTGCTGCTTACGGGGTGAAGCATTGCTGTATCTTTGTCATGTATGGGCCTCTGCAGCTGGCTCCTGGTTCATGCACCCATCCTGACTGCTAACTGGTGACTAAGACTTGAATGTAGTGGCCAATATCGCCACTGGACGCCTGCTGAGTGGACTTTTTAGATGAATCGCATTTTCTGCTTCATAGGACAGGTGACCGTTGGCATTTAGGATGTGAAACATCTGAAAGCAAGCACCCTGCACCAATCGTTATGGTCTGCGGAAATGTGTGGTGTGAATGCCTGAATGAAAAGGGTCCAGACCGGACGGATGGAGCGTTATGGTCTGGGAAATGTTTCAGTGGCATTCCCTGGATGATCTCGTCATTCTGGAAGGCAAAATGGATCAACACAAGTGTGCTTCTATACTTGGGGACCATTTCCGCCCTACATGCTGTTTGTTTCTCCTCGGCACGATGGCGCTTACCAGCAGGACAGTGCTGCGAGTCACACAGCTCTCCGCGTGCTTGTTCGAAGAGCACTCAGATCAGTTTAGCGCGCTCCCAGGATTTAAACGCAGTTGAAGAGCTGTGGACCACCTCGACCGGGCTGTTCGCGACATGCATACTCAGCCAAGAAACATAGCGCACATGGCTGTGGTACTGGAGTCAGTATGGCTCCTAATCCTTGTCGGTACCTTCCAGAGCCATACGGGCCTCCCTCCTACACATCTCAGAGTGGTTTGCGCAGCAAAAGGCTTTTGACAGGTGACCACATAATGTGACTGCTCAGTGTAATAACAAGATAATTTCTTGTACAATGGCGTGCACACAATTAATCACACTCACAGCATAAGAATAACAAAATAAATATGTACAGCTCAAAGCCAATCACGCTCACACAGTAGAATTAACGACACTAACATGGCCTTTGCCAAGAGAAAGTCAACACAGAATAACACCATATTGTATCAACACATCATACCCCACGAACAGATCTTCCGTGTGGAGTATTGCTGGTAATTCGTTACACTGAAAGTTCAGTCTGTCTTCTCCACCGTATATTATACTGCTGACAGAAATACCACTTTCGCTCAATGAAAGACCGTGCTAGTGCCCTTTCGTAATATGGAAGCCGCCCTCACGCCCTGGAAAAATCTGCCCCACTGTGGCCACACGCTATGCTGACGTCTTGTGAAGTCACGTGTTCGGCTCCTGGGCACATCGGCTTTGGAGAAGGCCTTCCGTTCGTGGGTTTCCACGCACTTCATCCCAGACTCTGGACTCTGCGCCAGGTACGCTCACGTGCGCGAGCAGTCACCCCCCCCCTCCCCCCTCCCACCACGCTGGCGACACGCCTCCCATCCCTCCGGGATAGAACACCAAACTTAACTCTGTCCGTGGGCGAAACAAGGGTGATGACGCAGCATATTGCAAAACATTAAAACTTGGCTCAGTCATGTTAGATTCCTGACTGTTGAAGTGTTATGACTTGTGATCCTATCACGAATTCTACGTGGATTGAGCCAAGCTTCAATATTTTAGTAGGGGACAGTTATGAGCTATGCATGACGACAGCTTTCTACAAAGTATGAGCATTCTTGACACAAATAAAGTGGGTCATAATCAAATAATTTTCTAGACAAATTTCCATAGTTTTTTTATCAATATTGTCTCCTGTAAGTATTTGGGGCATATTTTTAAAGGCTTTCTACAGAAATATTAATAAACATAAGTAAAATGGGTGTGCATTGGTAACGCTAAATTACAGATACACTTTTTATAAAACATTCCGTCATCTAGCTTTCAAGTTATATCAAAAGTGCCACATTCGACCACTGGCTTTTAAGAGACGCTCTATCTCGTTTTTTATGAGGACGTCTCGATTTTACAATCAAGACAATCTACAAAAACAGTGCGATATGAAGTACCACCGATACAGCTGTTGCAGAGATAAGTAATATGCCTGCAGATGTCTGCAATGTGGTACGAGTGTTAAGCTGAATTTAATAGATCAATCTAAAAACTGAGGAAGCTAGAAGCTTATACCAAGTGCTGGTGTAAAGCATAGTTCCGTGGAATATAGGAGTGTTGAACACGATTTATTCAGCCAGTAGACGGATCACTATCATCAACGTCACACGCCTTCTCTACATGAAACAGCGCGGACTTCGCAACAGGTAACCAGCGCACTGTATGGAGCTCTATTTCGTAAGGTAAATTCTGATGCCACCTTTAGGAATCGAACAGGCACTACTCAGGTTAGGCACACCTGTACTGTTGTCGACATGCAACTGCAATCACAAATGCGGTTGCGAATTTCAATTATTTATGTGATGACATCGTCGAGTTTTATGAATAAGTCCAGTTCTGTCGGAATTATACTAGGCACCGTTTCCATTCAAAATATTTCACCAAGTTAATACAAAGCCATCGCATACTGAGTAAATACTAGAAATTAGAGGCCCATGTGGGAAAACCACAATCTAATTTTGCGCATGTAGACGCCCATTGATAAAGTGACTTATTACGGAAGAAAAAATATTAATGGGCAGGCTTCACGAAAATGGTGCAGCAGCTTCGAAACGACTGTCATTATCATAATACTACACGAATGGAACAAAACATTATGACCACCTACCTAATAGCTTTTTCTCCGTCTTTGGAACGAAATACTGTACATCACTGATTCTGCGTATCAGAAATCTGACAGATTGTTGGTAGGTTTTTGTAGGTATGGGGCATTAGGTATCTACGCACAGGTCATGTAATTCGCGTGAATAATGGGCCGCTGATTTGCATACGCGGTGATGGTGCCAGATAGCGACCCTTATGGGTGCCAAAGGACTTAAATCAGACGTCAAAGTGAGTTCAACATACCGCTGCTCAAACCACTATAGTACGGTTCTGACTCCAAGACACTGACAACTATACTGCTGAAAGATATCAGCGCCGTCGGGGAAACCATGAAGCATGAAGGCATACAGGTGCTTCGCAGCTGTCAGCGTGTCTTCGATTACTACCTCATGTCCCATGCAAGCGCAGGAGAATGTCTTCCATAGCATAACACTGATCCCACGAGCCTGCGTCCATGGCGCGCTGGATATTTCGAACTGCCGTTCATACAGATGACGATTGTAGAAACGACCATTGACATAAAAGAAGTGGTTTACCCGAAGGAAACAAAGGAAAAGTTCGGTGTAGGTATTGAAATCCATGGATAAGAAATAAAAACTTTGAGGTTCACCGATGGCATTGTAATTCTGTCAGAGACTGCAAAGGACTTGGAAGAGCAGTTGAACGGAATGGAAAGTGTCTTGAAAGGAGGGTATAAGATGAACATCAACAAAAGCAAAACGAGGATAATGGAATGTAGTCGAATTAAGTCGGGTGATGCTGAGGGAATTAGATTAGGAAATGAGACACTTAAAGTAGTAAAGGAGTTTCGCTATCTGGGGAGCAAAATAATTGATGATGGTCGAAGTAGAGAGGATATAAAATGTAGACTGGCAATGGCAAGGAAAGCGTTTCTGAAGAAGGGAAATTTGTTAACATCGAGTATTGATTTAAGTGTCAGGAAGTCGTTTCTGAAAGTATTTGTATGGAGTGTAGCCATGTATGGAAGTGAAACATGGACGATAAATAGTTTAGACAAGAAGAGAATAGAAGCTTTTGAAATGTGGTGCTACAGAAGAAAGCTGAAGATTGGATGGGTAGATCACATAACTAATGAGGAGGTATTGAATAGAATTGGGGAGAAGAGGAGTTTGTGGCACAACTTGACTAGAAGAAGGGATCGGTTGGTAGGACATGTTCTGAGGCATCAATGGATCACCAATTTAGTACTGGAGGGCAGTGTGGAGGGTAAAAATCGTAGTGGGAGACCAAGTGATGAATACACTAGGCAGATTCAGAAGGATGTAGGCTGCAGTAGTTACTGGGAGATGAAGAAGCTTGCCCAGGATAGAGTAGCATGAAGAGCTGCATCAAACCAGTCTCAGGACTGAAGACCACAACACCAACAACAACAACAACCCGAAGAGCCGATATGTTTTCATTGATCGTCGGTCGAATCCCATGGTCCTGTGCTCATTGCTATCGTAATTAACGATGTCGTTGGGTCATCATGTCAACACGTAGGAGCAGTCTGCTGCGGATCTCCATGTTCAACAATGTACGATGAACAGTGTGCTCTAAAACATTTGTGCGTGCACCAGCATTGTGCTCTTTTGGCAGAGACGTCACAGATCACCATCTATCGTACTTTACACAGCGGACAAGATTCCGAACCCCATATTCTGCGGAGTCGTGGACGTCCAACCATTTGGCGCCTAGTGGTAGTTTCACTGTCTTTCTCCTTCTTTTCGTAGATCTTAACGACAGTAGCACGTGAACATTCGACCAGCTTTGTAGTTTTCGAGATACTCGTTCACAGGCTCTGCGTACTAATAATCTTCGCTTTGTCAAAGTCGCTTATCAGAATAGATTTCCCCACTTGCAACCCATACTTTTGCAAGGGTGATCCCCCATCTGTCTCAGCTCCGCTTAGATACTTTTATTAACGCTTTAAGTGCACGCAACGCCACCAGGTGGCATCTAACATCGCGGTGGGCGGTGGTCAGGATGTTTAGGCTTATCAGTGTATAATCAGTGGGTTCAATGAATTCCACATTGTGGCACCTCGCGTCGTTGACACGAACCGTAGTGATATTTGTCTCCATGCTGAAGTGCTATCTGTGAGACGAGGTCGCGGCTAGAGGCCAGCCTAACCGCGATAACACTCTTGTGTCGGTCTGCGAATAGGGAGGTGGCCATGTGTGGTAGTATACTAAATGCTGGTGTTAACTTTGTGATCTCCGTGTGCTTTTGCACTGTATATGGTGTTGGATGCAGAAGAAAATTGAAACGTATTAAAGACACATAACGCACAGCCGCAGGGCATGTGTTCTGTAATTGAATAAGCGTCATGATAATCTCTTTACTGACAAAAAGGAGACTGCCAATGGGGAGATGTCCATGAGAAAAAGAGTGAATAACCAACAAGAGCATAACCTTCTACTATCCTGTGTTTGAAAGTGGTAAGGATGCTATAAAATCTGAAAAGGGAAATGCTAGGCCTCAGCCTAGGTATAGGGGAGGGGTGCAGTGAAGTTAAATGTAAAGACGACAAATGTTTCTGGTCAGACGAATATAGAGTAATACCAACAACAGCAGAAAATGTTACATAGGGACCAGTATTAATTATAGATAGGAATGTAGGGCAGAGAGTAAGTTACTACGAGCAGCTCAGTGATAGGGTTGTTCTTGTCAAAATACACAGAAAACCAACACCGAGAACAGAGTTCAGGTAGACATGCCAACGTCACAAACAGAAAATGGAGAGATAAAGAAAGTGTAAGTGCATATTGAACAGGTAACTTCATATATAAAGGGAGATGGGAATCTAATAGTCACGGTTAATTAAAGTGCGGTTTTTGAAGGAAGAAGAGAGGATTACTGGAGAATATGAACTTTGTAATAGGAATGAGGTGTACAAGACTAATTCAGTTGTGGAAGAATTTTGAGCTAGTAATAAACAGTACTCTGTTTAAGGCTCACAAGACAGGAAGATAAATTTGCAAAAGGCCCGGAGATACAGAAGATTCCAGTTACGTTACATCATGGTTAACCTGATAAAATATTCCTATGGCAGATGTTGGATTTTAAGGCTTATCCGGGAGCACATACAGGCCCAGATCAAGGTTTAGTAATGATGGAGACAGGCTGATATTTAGGAGACTAGTGAGGAAGAATCAGTGCGCAAACAAATGGGATACAGAGGTACTAAGGAGTGAAGAAATGTGCCTGCACTTCTCTAAGGTTATAGATACTGCGATAATGAACAGCGCTGTAGACCGTTCTGATGAAGAGGAATGGACTTATATAAAGAGAGCAGTCACAGAATTGGAAAGAAAATCATAGGTACAAGGAAGGTAAATACAAAGAAACCATGGATAGCAGAAAAAACACTTCAGCTGATCGACGGAAGAATGAAGAACAAAAATGTTCGGAGCATTTCAGGTATACGATTATAAGTCACTTAGGACTGAAATAAATAGGAACCTCAAGAAGTCTAAGGCAAAATGACTGCATGAAAAATGGGAAGATATC
Organism: Schistocerca piceifrons; assembly: GCF_021461385.2. Taxonomy (NCBI): domain Eukaryota; kingdom Metazoa; phylum Arthropoda; class Insecta; order Orthoptera; family Acrididae; genus Schistocerca; species Schistocerca piceifrons. The sequence goes on along the minus strand of NC_060139.1, from coordinate 1,017,593,386 downwards.
TGAAAAGAAGTAAATGTCGTTAGGACTGACTCAAAAAGCAGAAAAGTCAAAACAAACCTCGGAGAAATTGCAAGCAATGGCGGATAGGTGAAAAGAGTCCACTGAAGGCCTCTATGAGGCGGACGACTTGTTTGATGAGGTGGCAGGAGGAGGAGCAGCAGTCGATAGGGAAGAGGCAGGGGATCCAGTAGTAGAATCAGAGTTCAAAAGAGCTTTGGACGACTTAACATGTAATGAGGCACAAGGAATAGTTAACATTCCATCAGCATTTCTTAAATCAGCAAGGGAAGTGGCTACAAAACGACAATTCACTTAGTGTGTAGAATGTATGTGAGACGTCATGCTAAACCCACAGGACATGACAGGTAGTTTAAGTTGTGGAACGGGGCCAAAATAGGCGGCTGTCAGTTACACTCGAACATAAAACCTTTTATTTGATCAAACATTACAAGAGCCAAGAAAACTTTAAAAAAACACAGCTTTAGTTTTGTAATTTAATTAGCAGCTGAATGCGCCATGCAATCTCATGCCTTAAGGGCAAGACCACTTTAACTTAAAAATGGCTGAAAGCCAATACCTTGAAGCTAAACCAAAAACAGTAATTCAAAAGACAAAGCCCTATCTGTAAACAGTTCCTTAATTAGTCTTAAGGCTCAAAGAATCTGACACTTTAAGAACAAACAACTTAAATTCAAAATCAGCTGAAGGCAAACACTTAAGACTCAATAACATTACTTTTAAAAATGCCAAAGGCTTTATGTAAAACAGTTCTTAAATTAGACTGAAGGCACAAACCATCTGACGCCTTAAGGGCAAAACAACATTAATGTAAAAATCGGCTAGAAGCCATACAAGTACAAACAACAAGAACAAACAAGAAAAGGTAGTACACCCAAGGGCCCTCAGAAGTTCCGAGTGTCAGCCTGGAATTCAAACACTAACGCTCGCTTAGGTGAGACAGGTAGTCGGCCAAACCATTGTCTATCCCACGACAACCTAACTGACAGACAATCAACGGACCCACCGACAAGATAACCTCCGCTTTACCCGACCACAACACAACAGGGAATTCAATGGAATAACGTAGGAGGTATTGGCGCCCACAACCAATTATACATTGAGTTGTCAAACTACACACCGTGCTGGACAGCGACAATACGATGAGCAAAATACACTGCCTGAATTTACGTCAACGGCCAGGGCGGGTAACCGGAACGTTAATGGGCACGAGGCAGAAGATTCCACTGACGCACTTCCATTCTAATAACCAAGTACCGTTAAACTCCACCGGAGGGTGGCTAAAATTTGCCAACTTGAAATACACGTTTTTGCTCCCAGGAATATCCCAGTAGCTGACAACGAACTCCAAACGACACAATGCGAACAGTCGTGACTTGCTGGTAGATTAAGTTAAAACTTAACTTTCGTGCCCAGGATCGGTGAGCCACGAACGTCGTAGCTATGGGATCGGGATCGATGACCGTCGAAGTCTGGTCCCACACACTCCGACACCGCATAGAGGTCGCCAGCGGGCCTGGCCAAACTATGCGCCGCGGAGATTTCCTCCCTGCTCCACACCAACCGACCAACTGCAGGCCCTGATATGGTGAAAGAACCAAATATACGCCGGCCGATGAGACGACCAGCAGAATGACCAACCAACGGTCGTCCCGCTCCAATCTCCCTGCGTCAGACAGTTCATGTGTGTCGCCAGCGGTCGGCGAGCACTGGCTGTCGGCGCCTCACCTGTTCTCCGTCCCCGACTTCACTGCTGCTGCGTCCCGATTGCACTGCTGGTCCGTCTTCCACTGACTGTCAGACACACGACGACCCGGAAATACTATCAGTCGCTCCAGAGATGGTACGACAGTGCCCTTATCAAAACGCGCTGCTGCTGCCGCTCACGGGCAAGTGAGGCAGGAAGTTAGTGACGCCAGTAAATGGAATTATAATATGAGACAGCAGTACCGTAATAGAAGACGACAAACAATAAATGTGATAAACGCGAGCCGTGCACGGCTCAGTATGATACTCGCGTTACACCATCGGTCTTTCGGCATTAGCTTTATACCATCGGTCTTTCGGCATTATCAGCACAATGCCAAAGACTGCAAGAGTCGGCAAGTGCAAGAATTATTGCAAATTCAGATTAAGAGATCATGCATCCAAGTCAATGACAAGAATAATATACTAAGCAATGGAAAATAAAATTGAGGAGTTGTAAGATGACGATAAGTTTGACGTCAGCAAAGGTAAAGATACCAATGAGGCAGCTCTTACGTTGCCGTTGATGATAATGGAAGCAAGAGTGAAGGAAAATTGAGACACATTCATACGATTTGTCGCCCTGGCAAAAACGTTCGTCAATGTAAAATGGGGCAAGAAGTTCGAAATTCCGAGAAAGATAGGTAAGTTATTGGGAAAGATGGGAAATATACAGTATGTATAAGACCAGATGGGAATAACAAGTGCGAACGGCCAAGTACGAAGTGCTGGGATTAATGAGGGTGTAAGACAGGGATGTAGTCTTTCGGCACTACTGTTCAATCTACATTCAATCTACACCACGAAGAGGCAACGACGGTTCATGAGTCTCATTAAAATTCACGATGAAAATATGCCAATAATAAGATTCGCTCATGACACTGATTCCGTCGGGAAATGTGAAGAAGAATTACAGCACCTGTTAAACGAAAAGAACAATCTAATGAATGCACAATACAGTTTGAGGGTAAATCGAAGAAAGACGAAAGTAATGGGATTTAGCAGAAATGAGAACATCCAGAAGCTTAACATCAGGACTGGTAATCACGAAGCAGACGAAATTAAAGAACTGTTCTACCTAGGAAGCAAAATAACCTATGACGGACGAAACGTGGAGGACATTAATAGCAGATTAGCACTGGCTGAAAGGGAATTCCTGGCCAACAGAAGTCGGCTAGTGTGAAACATAGGCCTCAATTTGAGGAAGAAGTTTGTGAGAGTGTACTTTTGTAGCACAGAATTGTATGGTAGTGAAACATGGACTGTGGGAAAACCAGAATAGAAAAGAATCGAAGCATTTGAGGTGTGGTGCTACAGACGAATTTTGAAAATTAGATGGACTGATAAGGTAAGGAGCGAGGAGGTTCTCCGCAGAATCGTCGAGGAAATGAATGTATAGAAAACACTGACAAGAAAAAGGGGCTGAATGACAGAACATCAGTTAAGACATCGAAGAATAACTTCCATGGTACTGAAGAGACCTCTAGAGGGTAAAGACTGTAGTGAAAGGCAGCAAATAAGGCAGCAAATAATTGAGGATGTAGATTGAAAATGCTACTCTGAAACGAAAAGATTGAACTACGAGAGCAATTCGTGGCAGGTCGCATCAATTCAATCAACTAAAAAAAAAAAAAAAAAATGTTGGGTTGGATAGCATAGTTGTGTTAATGTTTGTGACAGTATCTGCAGCTGGCCGCCGGCCGGTGTGGCCGTGCGGTTGTAGGCGCTTGAGTCTGGAACCGCGTGTCCGCTACGGTCGCAGGTTCGAATCCTGCCTCGGGCATGAATATGTGTGATGTCCTTAGGTTAGTTAGTGTTAAGTAGTTCTAAGTTCTAGGGGACTGATGGCCACAGATGTTAAGTCCCATAGTGTTCAGAGCCATTTTTGCCGCTGGCATTTGCTTTCATCTGCCGTTTAATAATACGGAATATCCCAGGGCGCTTTGGGTGTTCTAAACCAAGGTATTCAACGAAACCTTGGCGCATTTGTTTGAGAATGGGCGAATGTGTTGCGGATAAATGGCCTCCACTCAACGAAACATGGAATGCAGGCAGTATTTTGTGTTTCCAACAGAAGGCTGCTTGTCTGTAGGCTGTGTTTCAGGTGTGTCCTCGCTACATAGTTACTGGATTTGGAACCGACAGTGAGTTCCCAAGCTTCATCTCCAGACTCAGGGCGATTTGCTTGTGCATGTGACTTAGATCACAGCTTTCTGGCGGCGCTACTCCGATTTGGTTCCTTACTACGAACGCTACTAGGAGTTGAGGACAATGTTACTTGCACTTGTTGTTGGTGTGGGATTTCTGTGTGAACGATACAAGGTCAATTGTAAGAAGTCATATACTGACTGAAGCTTTATCCTGGCAGTTACTGTATGAAACTTGCTTAAAATTCAGGAACAGAATGGTCGCCATTAAGGGTTAACACAATCCATGTAAGCGTATAATGTAAACATCTACTCGCATCGTTGTTGATTGAGCTAAGGATATGTAATATGGGATGATTTGGTTTTCCAAAGTTAAGCGGGACTCTACATGACAGCTATTCCGTGATGTGTTAGTTTTGGTTATTTTCTAACATACAAGTTAAATTTTAAACGAGTTGGTAGGGTGTTGTTTAAATATACGCTGTCCACCACATGCTAGTCGTTTTACAAAATATTATCTGGTTGTTCACTAGCGTGCCTTAAGTTTTCAACTTCGATGTGGCAGTGCGTCATTTAAATATGGTCTTTCTTCCTTATGCAGGTAGAAGGAACATAATTCTCATACGGGAGAGAGCTTAGTTGGTATAGGGATTATGTGTTGCATTTGGCAGAAGAGCCAACACCGTGTTACGAGAGGAGGCCGAAATGCACACGTTTTAGCTCACGCAGGCTGGCGTGAGGACGGAAGAGCTATACTGACTAGAGGTCTGGAACATGACAAGGAACTAGAATTCAGAAAGTGGACGTAATGAGTTTGATACTTAACTATAATCCATTAATGGTGAACGTCGCTCTTGACGGTACATGATTCACAATATTATCAGTTCAGAATACATTCTTCAAGAATATGGCGCCTTGCCTGGTCGTAGCAAATGACGTAGCTAAAGGCTATGCTAAACTGTCGTCTCTGCAAATGAGAGCGTATGTAGTCCGTGAACCATCGCTAGCAAAGTCGGCTGTACAACTGGGGCGAGTGCTAGGGAGTCTCTCTAGACTAGACCTGCCGTGTGGCGGCGCTCGGTCTGCAATCACTGATAGTGGCGACACGCGGGTCCGACGTATACTAATGGATCGCGGCCGATTTAAAGGCTACCACCTATCAAGTGTGGTGTCTGGCGGAGACACCACATTGTGACCATACGTCTTGACCAAATTCTAACTTGATTTACACTGAAAAGATCAGGAAACTGGTATATGTATCCATATTCAAATACACAGACGTGTAAACAGGCAGAATACGGCTCTTCTGTCGGCAACGACTATATAATACACTAATAATTTTTAGATCGGCTACTGCTGCTACAATGGCAGGTTATCAAGATTTAAGTGAGTCTGAACGTCGTATTATATATCGATTCACGATCGATGAGACACAGTATCCCCGAGGTAGCGATGAAGTTGGAATTTTCCAGGGCGACCATTTTACGAGTGTATGGTTCAAATGGCTCTGAGCACTAACGGACTTAACTTCTGAGGTCATCAGTCCCCAGAACTTAGAACTACTTAAACCTAACTAACCTAAAGACAACACACACATCCATTTACGAGTCTACTGTGAAGATCAGGAACCCGTAAAACATCAAATCTCCGACATCGCTGCGGTCGGAGAAAGATCCTGTAAAAACGGAGCTAACGACAACTCAAGACAATCGTTCAGCGTGACAGAAGTGCAACCCTCCCGCAAATTGCTGCAGATTTCAATGCTGGGCCTTTAACAAGTGTCAGCGTATGAACCATTCAACGAAACAGCATCGATATGGGCTTTTGGAGCCGAGGGCCACTCGTGTACCCTTGATGACTGCACGACTCAAAGCTTTGCGCCTCACCCGGACCCGTGATCACCGACATTGGACTTTCAAATTGTATCGAATGGATGGACGTGTACGGGCATGGAGACAACTTCATAAACCCATGGACCCTACATATCAGCAGGGGACTGTTCAAGCTGATGGAGACTCTGGCAGTGGTGTGGGGCGTGTGCAGTTGGAGTGATTTGGGATCCCTGATACGTCTAGATACGGCTCTGATATGTAGGAGAACTCGACACCCCGCAAGTGCATAATTGCTACAGAGTGACTCCAGGAACGCTCTTCTGACTTTAAACACATCTGCTGGCCACCAAACACCCCAGACATGAGCAGTATTCAGCATACTTTGATCCCTTACAACGTGCTGTTCAGAAGAGATCTCCACCCCATCGTACTGTTACTGATTTACGGACAGCGCTGCAGGATTCATGACGTCCGTTCCCTGCAGCACTACTTGAGACATTAGTATCGTCCATGCCACGTCGTGTTATGGCACTTCGGTGTGTTCGCGGGGGCCCTACACGATATTAGGCAGCTGTACCAGTTTCTTTGGCTCTTCAGTCTATTTGAAAGATAATCAAGATGTATATGTTAATTGAATGGTCAAGAATGACCCTAAGAATAGGCTTTTTTTGCCTATGGAGGGCCGCTGATTTACAGGTACAAGGAACCAAGGATGCTACTCTCTTATTTAATGTTACAGTCTATCCTCCTTTTGTTGTGGATTGAGGTTATTTAAATTCTGACTCTCATAAATTCAGGACATTATTAACCCCGTTCCTGCTCCCAGTTTCGGCTTGTTGTGCAGCCCCAAGAACGTCTTCCAATGAGTGTCATCATCGTCATCGGACATCCTAGTCGTTCACAAAACTTTTACAAAATAAACTTGAAGTAACGAATTTGAAGTACTTCAGTGCCAGACATTATTTCACAAAAGAATAATAACAACACGAGTAAGGCTTTCGCTGGCAGTGTTTACTTTTCTTAAATTTATGGGCTGAAAAGTCATGGACAACGCATGAAACTACATTTTCTGACAAAAAAAATTGAAACACAAAAATGATATGGTCGAATGTCAAAGTAACTTAATACAAAACCAAGCCAGTGTCGGGCATGTAAATAATTAGAGTTGCATTTCTCAGTGACAGGTGGAATGGCCACGAGAGTGCATTAGCGTTGTCATGTTTAGTGTAGTTAGCAGGTCTCAAATGATATATAAATGTCCTGTAAAGCGTCAATTGTTCAATGATTAGTATGGCGGAACGAAGTGTTTTGCACTTGTGGGTGTTATCAGCACCTGACAAGTGTGTCATTGTGTGTCTACATTTGACAGCCTGGTCGAGCTGTGCAGTGTCTAGATTTTTAAGCATTTAGATGTGACAGGGGCATGATGTTAGACTTGATAGGAACATGGCGGCGGGGATACTCGTTGTAATGATTCTGGTTGCGTCTGACCTCCACAATGAAGCATCCCAGTACTGTGCACGAATTACATCTTTACCTCCTCGCATCTGCACCGGCTATCCGAGAACAAGTATTGGACTCCTTGTAACATTCCGCGTCAGCCTGCACCATTTGGCCGGCCACTGTGGCCGAGTGGTTCTAGGCGCTTTAAGCCGGAACCGCGCGACTGCTACAGTCGCAGGTTCGAATCCTGCCTCGGGCGTGGATGTGTGTGATGTCCTTACGTTAATTAGGTTTAAGTAGTTCTAAGTTCTAGGGGACTGATCACCTCAGATGTTAAATCCCATAGTGCTTAGCCATTTGAACCATTTGAGCCTGCACCATTTGTCGAAGAATAGCAGCTGCCGCACCAGGGAATTACTGTCCTATGTGCAGTGTACCGCTAACATTGCAACACTAGCGGCTATCACTGGAGTGGTTGCGTGACCAGGAAACATGGGTTGACGATGAGTGACTTCACATTTTTAGGAGTGAACTGCGGTCTGGCCACACTCGGCTGACCATTGTCAACGGATATTGCGGCGGTCTTGAGAGATGGTCCCAGTCTTCCAGTCTTTTTGAAAAGACACAGTGCCGTTACTCCTGGTGACATCGTGTGGGGGACCATCAGGTCAAGGCTGACTGGAACCGTGGGAACCCCAATAGCATGTGTGTACCTCACTAACATACTCCATCCTCGTGTGTTACCTCTCGCACGACAGTATCGTGGTGCCATTTTTCGACAGGACAATGTTCATCCAAACATAGCACCAGTCTCTCTGAACTGTCTGCGTGATGTTGAGGTACTTCGAGTGACCGGAAAGATTCTCAGGTCTGTCCCCGATGGAATGTGCGGGATCAGCTAGAACGCGAACTGTGTCCCAGTGCCCGTACCCAGAATATCAGATACCAGATACAACAGTCGTAGGTCAGTCTTCTTCAGGAGGGAATGCAACCGTTTTATGATCTCCCTTCCTAACCATATCAGTGTACGTATCTATACCAGGCATGTGCAGTAGCATACTGGTAAATGGGTTCATTCTGTCAAGTAGTTTGTAAATTTTACTATATTTTTTAATCACTGAAATAACATCACGTATACTATCAACCCTGCAAGTTTCATTATGCTTCCCCATCCTCCTTGGTACTTCACTTTCCTCGTCAGGCAAGATATTCACTAACGTGCCTTTTCCAGTTGACATCTTCAGATATAAAACTATTTCAATACAATTAACTCCAACAAAGGTCTGGGACGAGCGCTATGGCAAAGAAGACAGGTATTCAAAACTAACAATGAACAAAGGCGGCAAACAGGAAACATGTTCTTTAATTTTTATTGACAAGACTACTAATCATAACGGAGAAGTGGCGCCCAAGTAATTCTTTTGAACCTACCAAGATAACAAATTAACTTCCTAGTACTGCAAAACATTAGGTGGGTAGGTCACATAACTAATGAGGAGGTACTGAATAGGATTGGGGAGAAGAGAAGTTTGCGGCACAACTCGACTAGAAGAAGGGATCGGTTGGTATAACATGTTCTGAGGCATTAAGGGATCACCAATTTAGTATCGGAGGGCAGCGTGGAGGGTAAAAATCGTAGAGAGACACCAAGAGATGAAAACACCAAGCAGATTGAGAAGGATGTAGGTTGCAGTAAGTACTGGGAGATGAAGAAGCTTGCACAGGATAGAGTAAAATGGAGAACTGCATCAAACCAGTCTCAGGACTGAAGACCACAACAACATCAACTGCAAAAAATGTACGTCATCCACTAGCGACCGCTGGTGTTTTTCAATTTCCGTGTAGTTACGGCTATTTGTATATTGGAACCTTAAAAACAATATTAACACTCATTTAGCTGACCGTAAGAGGAAGTGTCGCAATGGACAAACTGATAAGTGAGTCATAGCGGAACATTATTTATGATCTCGAAAGCATGAAATAAAATTTCTTGAGACCTATAATTAGGCAAGAAGATATATTCTTGCACACTTCTTTGGAGAGGCTACAGATATTTGTAAAAAGAATTGCAGATGGAGGTAAATAAAACATGGATGACAAGTTGGGGCCAAGATATTCGCATAATTCTAATAAGCGATTACTTTAACCTGAGAATCATGTCGCAAGTAGGAGATATTTATAAGCATTCGGCATTCCGTGACGAATGGCATTCTCTTTTTTTCAGCTGATAATGTGCTTATTAGTCAGCAGTCCCTTGAGTTTACGACGCATTTGCTACTTTTATCTCTGAAGATCTCTGTTGCAGAAGAGAACGAAACGTTAATAAACCGTTTGACACATCAAGTATTCTCTCAGATCCCCGAAGGCTGAGTAGAAAACGCTCAACGAAATCGGAACTGTAGCTGTATCCTAGTCACAGGCTTCTAAATGCGGAATTTGTACTAGAATTTACAACAAAGTCGTTTTTATGATAACACAAAAACTATTTCCGCAGTCTGAAAATCTGCACTGGCGGAATGTCTGCTGTTTAGAAAAGGGACGCCTCACATACTAGAGGCGGTTGGAAACAAATATCCAAGAACAAGGGCCAGTAGTTGCTTTGTCACAACTACGCTCCAGGAAGTAGGACAAATATCTGTAATGGTTACGTAACTGCAGTAGGTTTCAAGAAGTGGACACTGAATTTACCCTTTTGCCAAGAAATGTTTCAAGAATGATTTATAGTACTGGAATACCACGTACCAAGATGGCCAAATAAAGTTTGTTCATAAACGTCAGTCTTTTCTAGAGAAACTGAAGCACATGAATTAAATAGCAGTGACTACTAAAAATGAAAAGCATCTGCTGGTAATTCTGACGAAGTACGTAAATTTTTACATAATTCGTGAAGTAGATGTGTCAGTCGGACAAAGAAGCTTGACTATACAGAACCGTTTATGATAGCTAACTGGTCAGGATCGAAATTTATTGAGAATTGCATTGAAAGGACCGTTGAACTTCAGCTCTATCGGAATAGTCTTCAGTAGGCTAATTTTCGTTATCGGTGCGTCGCAGTAGTTAATTTAGCAGTAGCACCGTAGATTAATTAACATTTCTTAAGCTTATAATTACGCAATTATTTCGTTTTTGTTTGCGGGTTGACATGAAACTAGCTAACACTGTGACGTTATTAGCACACAATCTGTGAATGGCACTCTGTGGTTTCGTTTAACAGGAAATATATTCACAGACGATATCTGTCACCGGGTACTGTATGATGATGGAAAGGGAATAATGAAGCGCTCCTGTCATGGAGTGGTGTATCATACACGTACGTTGGTCTGTGGTAAAGCTCACTCGCTGAAATGTGCGCCGTCAGTTCGATAGTATCGGAGGTATATTGGAAATGATATATGCAGTAAAAGCGAATTCCTGTTGCTCGCAGACGGTGGCGCGGCGTCGGCTAGCTGATATTTATGCCGTGTCAGATGATATCGCGGACATGGTGGACCTAGCCCGCTCACAGCAGCATTCGTATTCACAGGGATAAACACGCCCGTGCGGATCTAAACTGAAAATCTGTGTTCCTGGATATAATTTCAATACACTGCGACTGGCTTAAATCTGAATTCTCATCCAGGGCATCATGTTCAACTTGAATTTCCCGGAAACGCTTTGATTTTACGAATCGGGATCCGTATTAGCGGTTCACATGCAGCCAATAAAGAACGTGAGTAGTAATCTCATTAGACTCCCATTGTGATCGACCATCAAAACGAACTTAAATCACTTAGCAGTATAGTTACGTGTAGGCCTTTATTAATTTATAAAGCATGGATCAAATTTTTTGCTACATCTAAGTGTATATACACTGCCAGAAAAATATTTACAAACTCTTAGAGGTTTCCAGTTCACACGAGATTTATTGTCGAAACAGCATATATAAAGTACATGAATGGATTACATTTACAGATCGACAGAAATCTACTTCTCAAGTACCTGATGCCGACAAATGCTGAAACACTACGTCAGTTGTTCAGGAAAAAAGTGTACATCAATGAGAAAAATTCAGGTTTCAGGTATATCGTAGCTGAGGGTTTGCAAACACATTATCTTATGACCAAGCAGTTTTACTTCGAGCTGCATATTCCTGTTATTCCCCAGTTTTTGTACCCTCCACACTCTTCCTCTCCATTCTTTTATTTCACTTCGTCTTCTTGGTAACAGCTACTTCAGCTTTGTCCGCATTCGTTACTCGTTGCTGATCGATAACGGTAGAGCTTACCTCACATTTCACACAACTCTGTGAAAAAGCAAAATTTTCCACCGATAAATCCAATAAATTTCATAATCATTTAAAGTTATTATTGCACTCATTACACCTATTTCCTACACTGTAAGGCTGACAAACACAGATTTTGATATTCGCTCCACAGTGTGGCTGGTGATGTGTTCATTGGGATTCTGTGAGAGACCAGGAGATATCCCCTTTCGTTTATCAGGTGCCTTTATTAACGCTTAAATCTTCATAACAGCAAATAATGTTTGTGATGGTATTGTACTCCCGTATACCGAATTTCTGTAGGTGAATGTTGAAAAATGACGTGCGTTTTCCGACGTTGCTTCGGCCTGGTGACCTCGAAGCCACCGTTTGGTGTTATAATTCTTAATTTTTGACATTTATAACGCAGAAAACACATACACTGAGATAGAACACCACAGCAGTAAGTGCAAAAGTGATGCGTTTCAAATTCCGAAAGCAAGAAGTGAACAAATGTAAGGTCTTTGGTAGCAGCTAAGCCACAGCCTTCTTGATATGCCTAAACTTAGGTTTTGGTTGTCAGAGACTTGTAGATACATCTGTATTTACGATCCATACCTAAAAGCTGACAATAAGTGACAGTAGACGAATACATCACGGAACTTTGAAAGAAAAGTGGTGCACAACGCCTGTGCAGCATTTTCAATCTAAATTTACAAACAAATGAAAAATGAAATGTCCATAATTTATACATCTTTGTAACGTGCATGGAACACTCATTTCTACAGTACTGAAAATGTTTTTCACGGGCAGGTCCGCTTAAGCAGTTTAGGTTCTGAAGTAAGGGATTAATATGAATGAAGTTTTTTAAGAGGTGCTGCAGTTTGATAACGAAGCGTACTGAAAAACGCCTGTAGATGTTGAAATACGAGATGTGTGAGAAAAGTAATGAGAATGATTTTTTTATCTACCACTGTTTTTATTTTTTCGGCAGCTTCACACCGGCGGAGTCACTGTTCCCAGTCTTGGTAGTAGTGCTGAGAGGTTTAAACTGGTAGGGTCGTTAGTATGACGGTCACATTCGTATAGGATGTTTTCCAGAGTACCCAAATGATTTCCTTTTAAGAAATTTTTCAATTTCGGGAAAAGGATAAGGTCACAAGAACTTAGTTCAGGCGAACAGCGTGGCTGTGGGACATCAGTAATCCCTTTTTCAAAATGTTTCAAACGGCTCTAAGCACTATGGGACTTAACATCTCAGGTCATCAGACTCCTAGACTTCGAATTACTTAAATCTACTTGATTTAAGGACATCACCCACATCCATGCCCGGGGCAGGATTCGAACCTGCGGCTGTAGCAGCACATGGTTCTAGACTGTAGAGCCTAGAAGCGCTCGGCCACAGCGGCCGGAAATCCCTTTTCAAGGCCAAAAATTAAGTGATGGACATGGCCGCGTGACATGGACGAATGTAATGATGAAGCATCCACTTGTCTTCAATCTGAGAATCACTAGATTCTTCCTTTTCCTGAGTCTTTCAAGGACATATTGATTGACACTTGGTTGAGAGTTTATCCTGGAGGTCTCATTTCACAAGAGCATGCACACATTGGAAGTCTTCACCAGTTTTTGAAGCTGGAGGTCTCCCTTAACTAGGTTTATCGTCAACGTGACGTCGGTCTTTCAAACATGATTTGTGCCAGCGAAAAACTTGAGCTCTTGATAAGCAATGTCTGTCTCAAATCTTCAAAAGTCACACCCGGACTCCCCATGTTTAACACAAAGCATGATGGCATGACATTAAATTTTGCTCTTCCATTTTCGTAACACACAACAAAAACGCACTTTAACTGAAAGTGCTCTCAGAAATCACATGGTGGCCGTAAGGAGCTGAAGCATCTGGAAGGGATGAACGCACCAGCCTCCACAAGTAGAACAACATAGAGGTGCGAGATCTCTTTCAGCGACTTTTCTCGGATACCTCGTATGTACCGTAGGAGAATGAGAGTTACAGGGCGAACTCGTACATCACAGACAAAATTTTAAAATAAGTCAGCGACATTTTCTGAGTAATTTGGTTTAAGTGATGCTTTGTCTCAGGTAACTCATGACAGAGTAAGTGCATTTCATTTGATTCGTGACTTCCATTTATCTTTGTATCCGTACTGGATGGAATATATTTGCGCAACAGTGCAAATGTCGACAGCAAGCGGTGTGTGTATAGCTTCGAAACAAACTTATTCCGTTTATTCGCGTACTTGCTGACACAACAGAAATGTCCACTTCAGTGTTTGCACCAAAGTTTGCATTCAGTACTGCTCAGGTTTGTTTTTCCGGAAGAGTTAGTTGTACGTCAGCAACGGCACACACAAGAATTGATAGGTTTTTTGATGAACAGCCAACCGACGAACACTATCACGCTCAAAAGTGTTTGAACGACCGGAACTGTATTCCTCCCGATTTGCATAAATCTGACATAGCGTAACGTCTTTGCAGGTCAATTGATTTCCTTTCTGTAAAGCAGTTTGACATTTTTATAGAAATTGTTTATTACGAGAGACCTCTAGGGGAAACTACTCTGTTTGGAAATCAGTAAAGACATAAAGTAATGCCACGACTTTGAAAATATCAAGAAAGACCTTAATATAGATCAGACGATCCTTAACGACTGTTAACTCAAGTTTATTATACGTGACATTTCAAACATGCTGCCACTCTCATTAATGTCTGAGACAACTATTACCATAACTCTATCCCATAAAATAACCCATTAATCGGTAATGAAAGCTAAACTGTTTTTTGAACAACAGCTGTTTCATAAGTAAGTGGACTTCCTAATTTGTACGATAATTCGACGTATTCTTTAAATTGTTTTACAAATCACCTATTACACGTCGTGGGATTCTAAAGTCGTTTTGCATGGACTGGTTAAAAAACTTACCAGTTAAAAAAAATCTTGATTAACAGCGTCAATGCTCTATGAGGACCTCAACGTCAACAGCGTATATCATCTGTGACGGCACCGTAATCTTGGTGGCGCATGGATCTACGTGTAGCTCAAAAGTCAGATCGATGGCGTTCACGAGCGGCTTGTTGTCAATTTATCTGAATTTCAAATGACACGCCAAACTGTTTTATTCTGGATCACCCTCACCGATTGCAGCCAATGCTAACCGGGCATAGCTTTCATGCCTGATGAGACTAGAACACAGCATCATTAGTTATTTATATCTAGGCATAAAGACACGGAAAACATCACATTTGTAGCAGCAAATCTCAACATGAAATTGTGAAACGACAGTGTTACGAAAAATAATCTCTGTCAGAATTAAAAGCGAGACATATCCACCCATTAGAATCAGTGATGGATTGTGCACAACTGATTAAATTTACGCATTAGATGTTTTCAACCTTAACAAAGGCACTCAAGTTGGCGTGTTCGCCATTCCTTTCTTCAAAAACTAGATCATGATAGAGGATTTACTACCTAAGTTATTCAGAAGCGTGAGTATTACCAAAAGATTAAATACAAAAAAAGAAAACGGAAAAGGCGTGTCAGGAAATTATCTGATACATGGTTAGTGTTGTATAGCTAGAGAAGGCCGAAATGCACGCGTTAAACTCAAGCAGGCTGGCGTGAGGTCTGAAAGAGGATACGTAATGAATGCTATAAAGAAAAGTACGTAGCTGCTGGAATATTTAACTTTAATCCATCATTTGAATACATCGTTCTGGACGGTACGTTCAAGACTATAAACTGTTAATGGCGCCTTGCTAGGTCGTAGCCATTGACTTAGCTGAAGGCTATTCTAACTATATTCTCTGCAAATGAGAAAGGCTTCGTCAGTGTAGTCGCTAGCAAGTCGTCCGTACAACTGGGGCGAGTGCTAGTTAGTCTCTCTAGACTTGCCGTGTGGTGGCGCTCGGTCTGCTATCACTGACAGTGGCGACACGCGGGTCCGTCGTATACTAATGGACTGCGGCCGATTTAAAAGCTACCACCTAGCAAGTGTGGTGTCGGGCTGTGACACCACAGTTAGACTAAGATAATTCAAATAATGGTTGGCAAATTAATTGGTGGGGAATTGAATTTGATAAACACCATCCCCCTTACCTTAACACGACCTGGGTACTCGTCAGCATAAGTGACTGTGTGGCATCAAAGGGAAACTCATGTGATGCACGCAGTGTGATTGTAGTACCGACTAAGATGATGCCGAATCCCTAAGTTCCGTCTGTCATAACTCACCGGTACTGCAAGTTACTATCACCATTCTCTCAGATGTAACGTGACCATGACGCTGATGCCCTGTCTGGCAACCATCAGGTGCGCACCTGTAAGTACTCCGCTGACTAGGAGACCTGCCATTCAAGTCTGCTGTCCCAACTGAAAGTGAAGCCGATCATCTTGCACCACGTGACGGGAGCTTCTATTCTTCTTCATAATCCCGAGTCCTCATTTTCTAAAAGATAGAACCAAGACTGTCTGCATTGCACACCCATAAAACTAGTCACTAAAAATTACACTTTCTCCATCAATGCCGTAATTGTCATACTGACGTCACACTGCAGCCACCAACCACTGGTCTTTCTAGCTGCTAGAGTAGTTTCCTCTGGAAACAAACTCAGAGTTAAAAGTAGCTTCGTTCGCTGGCAAAACCCTGCTGGCCGCCACCAAGCTACAATTTCTTTATGTTATTGTTTCCGTGTATTTTAAGATGGCTAAGAGATGTCTATCTCGCAGAATGTTTCTTTGACACAGACCAACTGCCGGCCTCTGCAGAGCCGAAGAATTCAGGGAACCATTCTCTTACAGGGCTTACTTCTTTTTTTGACTCCTCAGTCTACTGACTGGTGTGATGTGGCTCGCCGTGAATTCCTCTCCTGTGTCAACCTCTTCATCTCAGACCAGCACTTTCAGTCCACGTCTCCAATTATTTTCTGGATGTATTCCAATCTTTGTCTTCTCTACAGTTTTTGCCCTCTACTGCGCCCTGTACTACAGCGGAAGTCATTCACTTATGTCTTAACAGAGGTACTATCATTATGTCCCTTCTCCTTGTCAGTATTTTCCACATATTCCTTTCCTCTCCGCTTCTGCGCAGAACCTCATCATCTTTTACCTTATCAGTCCACCTAATTTTCAGAATTCATATGTAGCTCCACATCTCTACTTCTTCTATTCTCTTCTGCTCTGGTTTTCACACGGTCCATGTTTCACTACCATACAATGCTGTGCTCCAAACGTACATACTCAGCAAATATCTTCCTCAAATTAAGGCCTATGCTTGACACTAGGAGACCTCTCTTGGGCAGAATTGCCCTTTTTGCTAGCGTTAGTCTGCTTTTTATGTCCTCGCTGCTCCGTCAGTCATCGGTTATTTTGCAGCCTAGGTGGTAAAATTCCTTAACTTCCTCTACTTCGGGACTATCAACCCTGATGTTAAGTTTCATGCTGTTCTCACTACTGCTACTTCTCATTACTCTCCTCTTCGATTTACTCTCAATCCATATTCTGTACCCATGAGACTATTCATTGCTTTCAACAGGTCATGTACTTTTTCTTCACTTTCACTGAGGATAGTAATGACGTCAGCGAATTGCATCTCTGATATCATTTCGCCATGAATTTTAATCCCACTCCTGAACCTTTCTTTCATTTCCATCAATGTTTCTTCAGTGTACGGATGGAACAGTAGGGTTGAAAGACTACATCCATGCCTTACATCCTTTTGTTTTTGTTCTGGCCGTTCACTCTTAGCATTCTCTCTTGGCTTTTGTACATATCGTCTCTCCTTATAACGTATCCCTATTTTTCTCAGAATTTGGTGCGTCTTGTACCATTTTACACTCTCGAACGATTTTTCCAGGTCGACAAATCCTATGAACGTGTCTTAATTTTTCTTCAGTCCCGCCTCCATTATTAGCCACAACAACAGAATTGCCTCTGTGTTGACAGTGCATAGGCCATAAAAAGCACCTCATTCCAGCTCTATCTCGCCTCCTCCTTTTAATGAGTCTGCCTCATTGGCTCATATTCCTTCAGAGTCACTGGCTCTACCACGCGACTGCTGCCAGGACTGCGTCTGGTCCACTGCTTTCACGTTGACAATGCATAGAATCCTAGCCAATTTTACCTGTGTTAGGAATTGGTCCGTTCTGAGAACACCTTGTCACTTATCTGCAGGATAATTTATCGCCTGAATTTCACTGTGAATATTCAGTCTCATAGCCGCAGTTTGAAAATTCATCCAAAGGAATAATTATAACAGCACACATTTGGTTAATTGTAGTGAAGTGAAGAAAAGGAAATGAAATCACCCTTTACAGTCACTGCTATACATTTTATGAAACGTCCCCTTAGAACAATTATACACGACTGTCCTTAAACTGACACACAATATTTTTAGCGCAACGCAATCTGACTTTCAAAAAAATCCCTGCGAATGAATGGCCCTGACTGACATTAACCTATACCTTTCACAAATCACTTACCTCACAAAAATCTTCGTTACTGGAACTACTGCAATACAGCGAGCGCCACTACTGCCAGCTAAATAAAAGATTCAATCTACGGAAGGCACTAAATACTGATAGACACAGTTAGCAAATGAAAGATTTTAGTAGAGAACAAACAATGTATTTACCTTAATAGGGTTGAAAAATCATAATATACATAGGAGTTCATGACATCCAGTCTTAAAAATTTCCAAACTCCGCCATTTCTCTCCCCACATCCACCACTGCTGGGGGCTCACCTCCAACTGCGCAACGCTACGCGCTGTTAACATCCAGCTGCCCACCACTACAATGGCAGACAACAATGCAAACTAGCCACAGACTGCACACAGCACAGCCAGTGATTTTCATACAGAGCGCTACGTAACGTTGCCAGTAAGAAAACAAACAGCCCACTTACAATTTCTCTGACAGGAAAAAGTTTTTGCGCAATATGCGTAAGTTCAATTAAGTTGAATCGAATCTACATATCAAAATGAATCAGAAACGACCAGTCAAACCAACCTGAAGCTTTCCAAAATTACACTACATTAATTTTTGTACTCTAGTAGGACTCGTATTCCGTTGTACTCTACCTGGTGACTAACCACTAGAAAGGTTAATTATGGTTTCGTTCACATGGAACAAAGTGTGAATATATTTGAACTTGAAATGATACGTTCAAAATTTTCTGTCAGGTTGGAATTCGAAAAAATTCTTAATTAAGTTATTAATAAAGCTCATTGTAACGTCAGATAACGAATGATTGCACCAGTTGTGAGACGTTTTAAATTTAGAATGAACAGACGAAAATTTATTTGCCTCACCGAGGTTCCAACCTGACAACTACCGTCCTCATTTGCTAGCTACAAATAGACGTTAAAAATTGTGTCTCTCACAACCAGCGAAACGTGCGCATGTTTGAACTTGGACCGAGATGGTGAAGAGTTCTCTGCTGGCTGGGGATCGACGCATACATATATGCTCGTTGTTGATTACATGCAAAGAGATTTTAACTTTTTTTCGCCTTTAGCTAGTAGTGTCATGTTTTAAACAAAAAGGATGTGAAGAAAAGTTCTACGCGCGTTCTACAGCTTAAAGAGGAATTGGAACGCTCGATACCGCCAATGTTATAGTGAATTAGCTTTCCCTTATTTCAGGAACCACTGTAGCCATTGACATGAAACTTTTACAGGTCATTAAACTGTGTGTTCTGAGTCTACTGAACTGTAATAATTGCATTTCAGCCACTGCTTTCGGAAATACAATTTTAATTACACTATCAAATTTTTGTGTACATTTTGCGTACGTTATCCTAAAGAATTTTAATTGTACGTTACATTACCTTCTTCTTTTTAATTCAATAGTCTCAGGCTATAAAAGTTATTATTCCTTGAAAATTTGTATACTCTACTCGAAGTGGTTTCTGAGATTTAGGGAAAAATACAACAGGAAATATAAATTTTCCGGAACGGCTTTTAAAGGTACACTTAATACATGCTTAACTTTTTTTTTTACTTTTGGTCACTCAGCAGCACCCTGCACCATACTGTATATCATCCTCTTGACCTTTTCCCAAGTTTTTTCTTCTTTCCTTCTTTCTGGACTCCTTAGTGGCCAGCTGTGCTGCATACTCTGCTTTATCAATGCGAACCTTATCCATTCGTTCAATTTTTCTGATTCTGTTTGCTTCAGGATTAATTTCCAAATGGTGTAGCACTTTCACCTTTTCACTGTAGCCATAATTAAAAGCAATAACAGCATCACTGACCTACCACTTACAAGTGGAAGAAAGTAGCCCATGCTGCGTGATTCATTTTCAACAAATCCTCAGTATTATTTCTAGTGGCCATCCAATAATACTGCTGTAGTTCATCAATCTTTTTGTCTGTCAGCCTGCCTGTTATGGCTTTACCATCAGATATCGACATGCAACACGTTTATACTGATACCAATACACACATGTAATTTAACTTTTATAACACAACAATGCACAGCCTTCTATATAAAAAAAGTAACGATTTTATTAGATCTTGAAGTAATGTGCGTAAAAATTTTAACATTTTAAACAGGTGTAAATTATATTAAAAAAAATTAAATAAAGTACTTCCGATGTGTGTACATAAGTGATATATATATATATATATATATATATATATATATATATATATATATATATATATATACCTTTTCAATCAAAGTTGACTTGTCAATGTTTGTATCGCCAAATAAATACATTTGCTTTTTACGAACCTCTGTGGACCGAAAGGCCTTGTTATACCAGCGTACCACGCACCCGGCCCAGCCATTATAATTCAAATGACACTCGCTCAAAGAATGCACAACGACGCGATTGGCCTGAAATGAATCAAAATACTTCTTAATAAAACGAATACGGCTCCAATTATTGACTTAAAAAGGATGTGTATAATCAAACCTAGTAGTTCGCTCAGCCCATCTACGAAGGCGAACATTAAATTACAAAGAGGAAGCCTACATGGGATGAGGAATCATTACAATTACATAACGCTTGAGAATCGTGTTTAGTAATATAAATTAAAGTAGATTTCCGACTCCTACAATTTTCAACACCAAAAACACCGCTAATACTACCAAACATAAATTCAAGTCCAGACCGCACTTCTTCTAAAAACATCTTAACTTTAACCTTAATATAACAATGCAAACGCGTCAAATCACCTTGCGCAAAAAGTTCCTTGGTGGCAAACAACACTTTGTTGACACTATTCTTTCTGTTTGGTCTATTTTGGAGTATTGTGTGTCTGAGGAAATATTGGCAAGTCAACTTTGATAGAAAAGGTTTTATCGAAAAAGCAGCACGTGTATTTGCCTTTTTATTCCGAATTCGGATTTGGTAGGTACGACAGTCGTATTCACAAGGTAATTGTATTTGAAGAATTTGAATGGTCAAGGTTGCGTCAATATGCGTCTGTTTTGAAACGTATTGTGGAAAGGCGACCAGTTACTGTTAATGTTAAAAACAAAGCTGGCATGGTTATTACACATCGTGGCTTGGTTATATTTGTATCGAGTGAATTTAGTATTGGAGACGAAGCTTTAATTTCCCGACTTGAGGTCATACATGCAGATTGTCATATTGTGCATTGTCGTTCATTTAAGGATGAGGTGGATGCGTCGGACGCGTCGGATGTGGAAACCCCGCAAGAAATTGTCAGTACATCGTCGGATGAGGATGTACCGGAAGTTTCGCGCTGCACGCGCTCGGCGTTGGATACGTCGACGGACGAGTCCAACTAGGCCTGTATTTGGTCGTACGTGTAGGTGGCGTACAGAATTTACACAAACAGATGGTGTACGGTTTGAGTATGGTAAAATGGCAGCTTTGGAGAAACACGACGAAAAAGCGAAGAACTTTTCTACACTTCAACATTATGATATTACTGATGAATTTAAGTTTTTTGGGAACAAATATTGTTCTGTTATTATTAATAAAATTATAACATATGTGTATAGGGTTAATGTTAGGATTGAAAGGTTAACGCTAGACGATAAAGCTAACAAAAAGATATTTGGAGATCAGGGTGCATTAGAAAAAGTGCGTATAGCCTGTAGTAATAAATTGGGTGCCTTCGATTTGAACCCACAAAGGTTAACAGGTGTACCCTGGCGTAAATATACTAGAAAGAATAGATTTAAGTTTGTAACGTATTATAAGCTTGAACAAAGTGCTGATATGTCTAAAGTTAAATCCTGGACAGATTTAGAGAAGGAGTATGTTGTGTACATAGTTTCGCGTAGTCAGCACGTACACAACTTTCCCACTAGAGCGCGCCCCACTAAGCACAACAGCGCAGGCACAGCGCTCGTCCATCTCCGCACTACGACATGGCGCTGCCTTAGAGATGGACCAAATTCTGCTTCCGCCGATCCACGTGTTAATATGTAACGCAGCCAATGAGATTGCTGCTAACGTAGAACCTTTTCTCCTCACGGATGACACTCACGCAGTGATACCTGAACGCGCGAGGTATTATAGCGAGTGTACAGACCTCTAATTAGTCAGTCTGCATTAGTCTGCATTTGTCTGTACCAGTCTATAGTCAAGTTTCAGTCTGCACCTAATAAGATTATCATATTCCTGTACATAGCCATGAAGAGAAATGTATAGACACTTTGTCAGGTATCAGAGATATCTGAGAATTAGATTAACGTACCAGGACCAAAGGAACTTCAGATTGTCAATTGTAAACAGCATCCAGTATCAAGTTAAGTTATTTCTATGCTTTTTATTATTTTAATAAATGTGTGTGAAAATTAATGAAGTTCCGTTTAAAGTTGGTCACCGTCAAGCATGCAAGTGGCATTTCTATCATCTGACCTAACGGCAGAAGATAAACACGCCACGATAAGACCACGAGACATATTGCTGACACTAGCCTTCTTCGTTAGAGCGACAAATCAAATAATCTGATGGTGTGTGTACCGAAGGTCTTATAGTACGCACACCACAGAGTGTAAAGTAAAGAACCGCCTTTTTCAAGGTACTAACCCATTTTATATTGGACTACAAATTGCTGGTGATGAACCTGAGAAAAATGATAATGTACAAAGTGAAGTTAAATATGTCACATTTGTTGTAAGGAATAGAGCCTATATAACTTTTTGTAAGAGGAAAGGTAATGTTACTTTCTGAATAAAGGTGTTCGTTTACTGCTAATGTCTGCGTTGGATTTTTTTTATGCCAACTGGGACCATATCCGAAATTATCTGGCCGATCTACGCCTCGCCTTCCTTGTTCCTAACAACCAGCAGAAGATTGATGAACTTGCTATAAAATTTTACGGCAACAGGATTAATTATTCTGCAGCTGTTATTGTATTGGAAGAATTGTGGTACTATAAGCCTAATTTTTATGATTTAATACGTCAATTTACGGACGCTTATAGAGAATATGTGGTCATGCCAAACGGTATAAGGTGTGCAAACAGGTACTTGTATTTTGGGCAAGGTCGTTATAGGTCAGTGTGGTACAGTTAGGAATTTCCTTGAAGGTTGTTCGTTAGAGAGTGGAAAAGGTGAAAATTAGAGGGCGCAAGATAACGTGGATAAGGCGGGAGCGAAATGACTTTTCAACCCTGCTCCTGTATAAGGTTTTTTGTCAGTCAAACAGAATGTGAACTCCCGTGGAGTAGCATCAATTCACGCAGTGTTCCTGGTCATTGTTCTTGGAATGCATCTGTAAGACGTGTCAGTTTTTGCCAACATATGTTAGCAGTGATGGGTATACCTCGCGAAAGCATCTCGTAGAACGCTACACCGTCGCAGTTCCACCAGATGCATAACATTGTCTTTTTTGGATGCGCGCAGATCTTTCTAGGGGAGCTGCTGATTTGTTTAGGCTCGAAAGTTCCTTTCTTTCTCTTAGGTTAGATAACAACACAATTTCTCGTCACCGTTAACGATACGGGATAAGCATGGTCGGTGTTGCTCACGAGCCAACTAATGACGGCCAAGTAGAGATGCACATATGGTCACCCACAGATTTTTGTGATTTTGGCTTAGAGCATGCGGAACCCATAGACTCCATTTCTGAAACTTCTCCACTGCATGCAAATGTCACACAATGGTGGAATGATTACAGTTCATCACATTGGCCAGTTCTCAATTACACTGCAATGGTCGGTCTCTGTGGCCGAGCAGTTGTAAGCGCTTCAGTCGGTAACCGCGCTGCTGCTACGGTCGCAGGTTCGTATCCTGCCTCGGGCATGGATATGTGTGTGATGTCCTTAGTTAGGTTTCAGTAGTTCTAAGTCTAGGTGACTGATGACCTCAGATGTTAATTCTCGTAGTGCTTAGAGCCACTTTTTGCGCTGCAATGGATCATTGTGTAATAATGCCTTTAAACGATCATCCTCTAAATCCGAAGGTCTTCCCGAACGTGGAGAGTCATTAACGTCAAAACTACCCTCCTTAAAACGAGAAATCCAAGCTCTTGCCATGTTCTGTCCAGTGGAATTATCCCCTTGCACGGCGAAACTTTTTTGCCTGCCTCCGTTGCTGTTAACCCTCTACTGAACTCAAACAGAAGAATACGTCGCAAATGTTCCAATTTCTCCACTTGGCGTCCTCAGCTCCAGTCACTACCACCAAATGACGACATGCAAGCTGAAATAGCAACAACGAACTAAAATTAAAAAATGACAATAGATGAATAAATTCATAGCAGTTGGAATACCAATGTACAAATCAAAATTCTAGAAACTTATACACCAACGCAATATTATAGGAATGCTTGGTGTCTTTTTCTTCCGAAGTGTCTGAAAGGACAGACACCACGCATTAATATAACTGATTCACCTCGATGGGTGATGAATACACAACCTTCGGTGCGGATGCACATTTACGACCTCCAGCGGAAACCTGAAAATTAGCGAGCATGGAGGATACGAACGGGGACAGAATAGGTGGCGCTAGAATGGAGCGTGAGTCAGCCAGGGAGCATACCAATTAGTTGGTACATTTTTGCTGACCACTGTGGCTGTGTAGTGCAGTGGTTAACGCAATTGATTAGTTAGCTGGAAATACTGCGTTCGAACCCCAGTCCCGCACACATTTTTACTCGTCGCCCCTAATTTCGCTCAAAGTTCTGATGTAGGTGATATCATTAGTTCCTTTTCTTTCTTCACCCTTCAGTTTATATAAAGTGAATATTAAACATCTGACATTTATGAGAAGCAATGCTTTAACGTTAGTAAATGGAGGGTAAAACTGAAATATTCGTTCTGTTTAGGGAGAAGGACCTTAGGCAGATTGAAACATTTATGCTGTATGAGATGAGTTCCATCAAAGAAATAACGGTAGAAAATGTTTTTTGTTTCAAGTAGGGTCATTTAGATGTGATTTATTAGCCACACTGGAGAGTAACAACAAGCTTTGATTTTATGGTATACCGCTATGGTCCCCGACAGTGCACCCTATAGTTGGTAAAAGTGACGAAATACGACCATTCTAACTTCGTTCTACACTTGTATTCGATGGACTGTGTTGAGGAGAAAAGAAAGGAAGATCCATTCATGTTAGACATTCCGTGGACAATGACGTCATTAGAGGAGAAGCGCAAGTCCGGACTGGGGAGGATAAAGAAATTGGCTGTACGCTTACAAAAGGAATATCACAGCAGCTGCTTCAAGCGGTTTAAGGAAGTCACTGGAAACCTGAAGCAGGACGACCAGATGTGTTCTGGCATAGAAAAAGCGCCGGAACGAAGAGGACGAACGCAAGATCAGAGAAGGCGGTGAGGGAACGTCAGTCAATAGCCCGCTGGCAAAGACCGAGGCACAACAGGAGCGACACCTGCAAGAAGTGAATATAAACGCCGCTCCTGCCAGACTCGGCCACTCAGATCGGCTCAGTGTACGGACATTAGTGGGCAGTGTAGACCAGCACTCTCAGAACAGACTGTAGTGATCCATATGAAGTGCTTACATGGACTCTGTCTATAGCGAAGATCATTTACTGTCCACATGTCGCCCATCGTTTGCGACACTTCTTGTAAATCCAAAGTTAAGTATTGTAAATCTGCTATATAGAAATAAAACTACTAATGTTATTTGCTTCAATTGCTGTATAGCATCACGAGAACGCAGCATCCTTTAGGCACCCTAGAAGCGACGAGTGGGCAAGATATAACAAGATGAGCATTTCAACCAGCTTAAGTCAACGTGATAAAGGATAATAATGGTCGATTTTATCAAAGTATGCAAATATCTATTGTTTTAGCTGCCTTCTTCAATAAAACAACTAAAACAGCTACATAATATGCACTGTACTGAAACCAATTAGATACGAATTATCAGAATTACCTTTGTACCATCAATTGGCAATTTCATTTCTCACTTGAAATCCCGTCGCACGTAGCAGTTGTCTACTCAAAATTTATTTCAATATTTTGTAACGAACCTTGTATGTCTGATTAACGCAGGAATTATGTAATGTACTTGATTCACTCATGGCTGAACATGTTCACAGCTGACCAAAATTAATTACCTGATTAGTAAATTTTGGAGATACGTAATGGTAATTAGAACAAACATAAAAATGTTTTGTGGATCATTATTATTTTGTGCTACATACAAAGCATCTTTTGACAACCTGGGCAGTATTTTCTACCCTGACCCTTCTCAAGTATGTGCTCGAAATTATTAAATCATTGATTTACATTTGCTCCGGATTTTTACGTCTACACAAATCCCATCCGTTTTTATTTCCACCATTCCCTCGCCAAACTATAACATGAAAGATCCCCTTAACATTGTAACACGAGTACGTGAAAATCATTATGAACTATTAAGATAGCAGGCATTTTGAACCTCGCAATAGTCCGTGTAGTCCTGTGTCATACTGAAGTTGCCTTAAAGGACAGCCACCTATGAATGGGAATGGGGCAGTGGAAGCAGACACATTAAGAAGTACATTTATCAAACAATTCAACGTCACGCTTAAATCAGTCAAATTGCATATTCACAGTGAAATGAGAACTAGTTTGAACAAGGGTATAATGTCGCAATAATTTAATTGTTTAAGGGTTGGGTTTTTGGTGTAAGAAACTGAGGTTGCAAGTACACCTAAAAATGGAGAGTTTCAGATTTCTTGCTATTTTTCGGTATTATAACTCGTAGCCAAGTAAGGGAGGAGATAAAAAGCTGACAAACTATCTAGGACTCCAGCGAGCTTGGAACCGAATGCAGTGTCACTTCTGCCTCACATACCGAGCACTTAGGAAGGGAGCGTAGGAAACTAGTGTTGCCTACACTCTACTCTCATAAATGTAGTAAATTACACATAAATTATGCAAAGTAAAATATGTTGTTAACTGCAGTTTCAGGTTGGAGTGAACTTCCTGCAGCCAAGATCTTAAATCTGATTACCTGGCAAGGACGTAGCCTGGGGGAAGAGCACATGAAAGGAGATTGATTTGACAACACTGAAGAAGTCAAGAAAATAAAACGAGGGAAGAGCTGTGAACCATTTCTCAAGATGACTACAAAAAATGTTTCGAACAGTGCAAACACCAGTGGGACAACTGTATAAGTTGTAATAGAGAGTATTTTGAAGAGGATAAGGTTGTTTTGCCAACAATTCTAAAATATATAACTTTTAAAAAATAATTCCCTTTTTTGGGTACCACACACTGCAGCAAGCCCTCAAACGGAAAGTTTTTGATTGCGCTTGTAACTTTCAATTTCGGTACATGGCAACCGAAGTCAGGTCAGGCGAGTAAGATGCGTGGGGCGATGGAACCACGAGATTTTTAGCAAAAAATTGTGTAACATAGATGCCTGTATGTGCAGGTGCGTTGCCGTGGCGGAAGAACCAGTATTCTGTCTGCTACAAATCTTCGCTTAAAATTCTCTGAACCGAGCTTCGAGATGAACCATTAATCTCTCACAGTTGATCTACTGTCTGTCGACGGTCTATGAGCTCAACCTCTCGAATTTTTTCAATATTTTCGTCGATTCGGGCAGCTGATAGACGTCCAGAACGAGATTAGTCATCAATCGACATGTCGCTAGTTTTCAATCGAGCAAACTACTCGTACACGTGTGTTTTTTGCATAGCGTCATCTCGGTAAGCTGTTTTCAACATTAAAACAGTTACAGCAGCATTTTTACCGAGTAGAACACAAAAGTCACAGCTGCACGTTGCTCACCAAAACTTGCCATCATGAAAAACGGAACAAGAACAAAACAGCGCTAGGAAAAACAATCACTCCAGATGAACAGAACTATCCAGGTCGACAACACAGGCGGCAATAGACTGGCAATGAGTTGCGCTATCACATCTAGCGGCAAAAATGCGTACTACACAAGCTCCGACCAAAGAAATGTTATTCTAGCATTTTTTAAAAAAATTTTAAACTTTTTATTTTTGGCATATCCTCTCTTAGGATGGTGAGGCCACAGGAGAACCTTGGTTGACCCATCGATTCCCGAAAGTGGCACCTCACAGCATGCTAAAATGGGCTGGAAGTATGTACTTTGTCTAACATTGATAGGTAAACCCACCACCAGCTCTGGCGCCACATGTTCCACGAAGATCTGATATCCCTGTCCGTTGAGGGGAAATGTACACTACTGGCCATTAAAATTGCTACACGACAAAGATGACGTGCTACAGGGGCGAAATTTAACCGACAGGAAGAACATGCGGTGATATGCAAATGATTAGCTTTTCAGAGCATTCACACAAGGCTGGTGCCGGTGGCGACACCTACAACGTGCTGACATGAGGAAAGTTTCCAACCGATATCTCATACACAAACAGCAGTTGACCGGCGTTGCCTGGTGAAACGTTGTTGTGATGCCTTGTGTAAGGAGGAGAAATGCGTACCATCACGTTTGCGACTTTGATAAAGGTCGGATTGCATTCTATCGCGATTTCGGTTTATCATATCGCGACATTGCTGTTTGCGTTGGTCGAGGTCCCATGACAGTTAGCAGAACATGGAATAGGTGGGTTCAGGAGGGTAATACGGAACGCCGTGCTGGATCCCAAAGGCCTCGTATCACTAGCAGTCGAGATAACTGGCATCTTATCCGCATGGCTGTAACGGATCGTGCAGCCACGTCTCGATCCATGAGGCAATAGATGGGGACGTTTGCAAGACAACAACCATCTGCACGAACAGTTCGACGACGTTTGCTGCTGCATGGACTGTCAGCTCGGAGACCATGACTGCGGTTACCCTTAACGCTGCATCACAGACAGGAGCTCCTGCGATGGTGTATTCATCGACGATCCTGGGTGCACGAATGGCAGAACGTCATTTTTTCGGGTGAATCTAGGTTCTGTTTACAGCATCATGATGGTCGCATCCGTGTTTGGCGACATCGCGGTGAACGCACATTGGAAGCGTGTATTCGTCATCGCCATACTGGCGTATCATCCGGCGTGATGGTATGGGGTGCAACTGGTTACACGTCTCGGTCACCTCTTGTTCGAATTGACGGCACTTTGAACAGTGGACGCTACATTTCAGATGTGTTACGACCTGTGGCTCTACCCTTCATTCGACCCTTGCGAAACCCTACATTTCAGCAGGATAATGCACGACCGCATTTTGCAGGTCCTGTACGGTCTTTTCTGGGTACAGAAAATGTTCGCCTGCTGCCCTGGTCAGCACATTCTCCAGATCTCTCACCAACTGAAAACGTCTGGTCAATGGTGGTCGAGCAATTGGCTCGTCACAATACGCCAGTCACTACTCTTGATGAACTGTGGTATCATGTTGAAGCTGCATGGGCAGCTTTACCTGTACATGCCATCCAAGCTCTGTTTGACTCAATGCCCAGGCGTCTCAAGGCCTTTATTACGGCCAGAGTTGGTTGTTCTGGGTACTGATTTCTCAGGATCTATGAACCCAAATTGCGTGAAAATGTAATCACATGTTAGTTCTAGTATAATACATTTGTCCAATGAATACCCATTTATCATCTGCATTTCTTCTTGGTGTAGCAATTTTGGTGGCCAGTAGTGTAATAGTGTATGGTCCAGTCAACATGTGACCGAGAATTCGGGCCCACACATTAACACCGAATCACTGTTGATGACCACGAGCTCGAGTACATCGTGGATTTACATGTCCAAAGATGCGAACTGTGATTTGAACGTCAGTACACATTCCCAGTCATTGACACTCACTAACATCTTACCAAAATGTTCCCTAGCATTTCTAGTTATTGTCAGATAACCTAAGTTCATCAGTGAAACTTATTTGTATTGATGTCCTATGCTATCAGTATGAATTTGACTGAATAGCTTCAGAACACCCTATCAGGATGACATCAATTACCATGATTGCCTTCGTTGTCGCTTTTTTTTACAGAGATATGAATAGCGGTATGACTTTTTTAAGTGGCACCCTGTATTTTTTATTCGGTAATCAATTTCCTCTCCTAAACACCTTTTCAAAAATGTATCACAGTGTACCCTGAAATACAACTTTATTAATTACATAACACAACATTGACGTTGACGCTCCCAGCGCAAAGTGTAGGTACTTTGGGTAATGGAACACATTCACGTGCTGACATTGACAGAGGACAAATGTAAACATAAGCAGAATGCACACTCGTAATTGTAAGTGTACATTCCTACCGAATGTAAGTTAGCAGAACAGTAATTACAATACTGTTTTCTTATGTACGGGTACATTTAGTAGTGTAGTATGTGCTTTTAAATACTGTTGTGTAGAGCAGGCAAACTGTAAAGGCTGTCCTTCCTACAAACGGCATCGACATAACCTTCTTTTATTATTGTTGTCTTTGAAGGTAGGCGAAATGCTACGCAGGTAGCGAAACTGTACAGAGCGCGATATCCTGACAAGTACCCACCTTCCCGACGGATGTTTTCTCGTCTTGTTACGACGCTTCAGGAAACGGGAAGTTTCAACCCACGACAACGCAATCGTAGTAGCATTCGCACAGACGAAGTTGCCGAAGTAACTGTTCTCGCTTCCGTTGCTATGAATCCATATGTAAGTACACGACGGAAGGTTCCAAATAATTGGAAAAGAGCACAGGTAGTCCCAGTCTTCAAGAAGGGTCGTCGAACAGATGCGCAAAACTATAGACCTATATCTCTGACGTCGAACTGTTGTAGAATTTTAGAAAATGTTTTTTGCTCGAGTATCATGTCATTTTTGTAAACCCAGAATCTACTATGTAGGAATCAACATGGATTCCGGAAACAGCGATCGTGTGAGACCCAACACGCTTTATTTGTTCATGAGACCCAGAAAATATTAGATACAGGCTCCCAGGTAGATGCTATTTTCCTTGACTTCCGGAAGGTGTTCGATACAGTTCCGCACTGTCGCCTGATAAACAAAGTAAGAGCCTACGGAATATCAGAACAGCTGTGTGGCTGCATTGACGAGTTTTTAGCAAACGGAACACAGCATGTTGCTCTCAATGGAAAGACGTCTACAGACGTTAAGGTAACCTCTGGCGTGCCACAGGGGAGTGTTATGGGACCATTGTTTTTCACAATATATATAAATGACCTAGTAGATAGTGTCGGAAGTTCCATGCGGCTTTTCGCGAATGATGCTGTAGTATACAGAGAAGTTGCAGCATTAGAAAATTGTAGCGAAATGCAGGAAGATCTGCAGCGGATAGGCACTTGGTGCAGGGAGTGGCAACTGACCCCTAACATAGACAAATGTAATGTATTGCGAATGCATAGAAAGAAGGATCCTTTATTGTATGATTATATGATAGCGGAACGAGCACTGGTAGCAGTTACTTCTGTAAAATATCTGGGAGTATGCGTGTGGAACGATTTGAAGTGGAATGATCATATAAAATTAATAGTTGGTAAGGCGGGTACCAGGTTGAGATTCACTGGGAGAGTCCTTAGAAAATGTAGTCCATCAACAAAGGAGGTGGCTTACAAAACACTCGTTCGACCTATACTTGAGTATTGCTCATCAGTGTGGGATCCGTACCAGATCGGGTTGCCGGCCGGTGTGGCCGTGCGGTTAAAGGCGCTTCAGTCTGGAACCGCGTGACCGCTACGGTCGCAGGTTCGAATCCTGCCTCGGGCATGGAAGTGTGTGATGTCCTTAGGTTAGTTAGGTTTAATTAGTTCTAAGTTCTAGGCGACTGATGACCTCAGCAGTTAAGTCGCATAGTGCTCAGAGCCATTTGAACCAGATCGGGTTGACGGAGGAGATAGAGAAGATCCAAAGAAGAGCGGCGCGTTTCGTCACAGGGTTATTTGGTAACCGTGATAGCGTTACGGAGATGTTTAACAAACTCAAGTGGCAGACTCTGCGAGAGAGGCGGTCTGCATCGCGGTGTAGCTTGCTCGCCAGGTTTAGAGAGGGTGCGTTTCTGGATGAGGTATCGAATATATTGCTTCCCCCTAATTATACCTCCCGAGGAGATCACGAATGGAAAATTAGAGAGATTAGAGCGCGCACGGAGGCTTTCAGACAGTCGTTCTTCCCGCGAACCATACGCGACTGGAACAGGAAAGGGAGGTAATGACAGTGGCATGTAAAGTGCCCTCCGCCACACACCGTTGGGTGGCTTGCGGAGTATAAATGTAGATATAGATGTAGATGTAGACAGCTAGATCACGACATTGTCATTTCTAAAACCAGTCTACATCGTATTCTTACACGTCACCGGCTCCATCCTTACCATGTACACTTACATCTACATGGTTACTCTGCTATTTACGCGTAAGTCCCTGGCAGAGGGTTCATCGAACCATTTTCATACTACTTCTCTACCATTCCACTCTCGAATGGCGTGTGGGAAAAAGAAACACATAAATCTTTCCGTTCGAGCTCTGATTTCTCTTATTTTATTATGATGATCATTTCTCTCTACGTAGGTGGGTGTCAACAAAATGTTTTCGCTTTCGGAAGAGTACGTTGGTGATTGAAACTTCGTAAATAGATCTCGCAGCGAAGAAAACCGCCTATGGTTCAGTGACTGCCGCCCCAAATCGCGTATCATATCAGTGACGCACTCACCCCTATTGATCGATAACACGAAACGAGCTGCCCTTCTTTGCAGTTTTTCGATATCCTTCGTCAGTACTGCCTGGTAAGGATCCCACACCGGGCAGGAATATTCCAGCAGAGAACGGACAAGGGTAGTGTAGGCTGTCTCTTTAGAGGGTTTGTCGCATCTTCTAAGTGTTCTGCCAACAGAGCGCAATCTTTCTTTCGTCTTCCCCACAGTATTATCTATGTCATCTTTCCAAATTAAGTTTTTCGTAATTGAGATTTCTAGGTATTTAGTCGAATTGTCAGCCGTTAGATTTGTGAGATTTATCGTATACACAAAATTTATAGCATTTCCTTTAGTACCCATGTGGTTGACCTAGCACTTTCCTTTGCTTAGTGCGAATTGCCACTTTTCGCACCATACAGAAATTCTCTCTATATCATTTTGTAATTGGAAATGACCGTCTAATGATTTTAATAGACGGTAAATTACGGCTTCATCTGCAAACAATCTAAGGGGGCTGCTCAGATTATCACCTAGGTCATTTATATAAATCAGGAACAGCAGAGGGCCTATGACACTACCTTGCGGAACGCCAGATATCACTTCTGTTCTGCTCGATGATTTAGCGTCTGTCACTATGAACTGTGACCTCTCTGAGAGTAAATCATGAATCCAGTCACACAACTGAGACGATACTCCATATGCACGCAATTTGATTAGTAGTCGCTTGTGAGGAGAGGTATCAAAAGCCTTCCGGAAATCCTGGAATATGAAATCCATCTGAGATCCCTTGTCGACAGCACAAGAACGATATTTTCTGAATCCGTGTTGGTTATGTATCAATAAGTCATTTCCTTCAAGGTGAATCATAATATTCGAGTACAGTGTATGCTCCTAAATCCAACTGCAAATTGGGGTCAGTGATATGGGTCTGTAATTCAATGGGTTACTCCTATTTCCTTTCTTGAATATTGGTGTGTCCTGTGCCACTGTCTTTAGGAACAGACCTTTCGTCAAGTGAGAGGTTGTATATGATTGCTAAGAAAGGCTCTGTTATGTGTGCTTAGTCTCAAAGGAACTTGATTCGTATACCAACTGGACCGGAAGACATACCTTTATTAAGTGATTTGAGTTGTTTCGCAACACTTAAGATATCTACTTTTATATCACTCATGCTACCAGCTGTTCTGGTTTCTAATTTTTCTAATATTAACTTCGTCTTCTTTCGTGAAGCAATTACGGGAAACTGAATTTAGTAACTCCGCTTTAGCGGCACCACCATCTCTAACATTTCCATCGCTATCGCGCAGTGACGGTATTGACTGTTTTTTGCCACTGGCGTATTTTACATACGACCGGAATCTCTTTGGGTTTTCTACCATATTTTGAGATAATATTTCATTGTGGAAACTATTAAAAGCATCTCGCATTGACGTCCGCACTACATTTCGAGCTGCCGTGATACTTAGCCAGTCTTAGGGATTTTGCGTTCTTCTGAATTTGGCATGCTTTATTCGTTGCTTCTGCAACAGTGTTCTGACGTGTTTTGTGTACCGTGGTGTATTATTCCCGTGTCTTATTAACTTAAGCGGTATGGATCTATCTGCTGCAGTCGCTACTGTATCACTGAATTTGAGCCATATCTTGTCTACACTTACATAATTAGCTTGGAAGGAATGAAGACTCCATCTTAGAAAGGCATCAAGCGAATTTTTATCTGCCGTTTTAAATAGACATACTTTGCGTTTAATTTTAGTGATTTTGGTTGATATGGTTTTTAGCCTCGCTACAGTGACCTTATTTTCACTAATCCCTTTATCCGTCATGACGCCCTATATTAGATCAGGATTATTTGTGGCTAAGAGATCAAGTGTGTTTTCGCAACCACTTACAATTCGTGTGGGCTCACGAACTAATTGTTCAAAGTAATTGTCAGAGAAAGCATTTAGTACAATTTCGGAAGATGTTTTCTGTTTGTCACCGGCTTTAAACATGTATTTTTGCCAACAAATCGTGGGTAGATTGAAGTCTCCACCAATTATCACTGTGTGAGTGGTGTATTTATTTGTAATGAGATTCAAGTTTTCTTTGAACCGTTCAGCTATTAAATCGAGTCGGCGGGGTCGGTAGAAGGAGCCAGTTATTATTTTAGTACGGCTCTTGAGTATAACCTCTACCCGTAGTAATTCGTAGGAACACAAGAACATCAAGAATTGCATGGGTATGATTTTCAGAATCATGTACATTTCTGTCAGTGGCCACAGCAGCACGTCACCAACAACACGAACTTCTTCTCCAACGTTCTATTTACCGATGAATGTTCCTTCTGAAACAAAGGAACAAGCATTACTGGTCCAGCGACAACCCACGATCGATTAGACAGGTGGAACATCAGCGTCAGTGGAGAGTTAAAGTCTGGTGTGGGATGCTTGGTGCTACAATTATTGGCCCTTATTTCATCGATGGTAGTCTAAACGGCACAGCGTATGCCAACTTTCTCAGACGAATTCTTCCTCCTCTTCTCGATGAAGTGCCGCTAAGAACCAGAATGCTTATATGGTATCAACACTATGGGTGTCCAGTACATAATGACTTGCGTGCACGTTGTGTTCTGAACCGAAGGTATCCTGCCAGACGGATTGGTCGAGGAGGAACAGTTACTTGGCCTGCTAGATCTCCTGATTAAAATCCTCTGGACATTTTTGTTTGGAGATGCATTAAAGACGTTGCTATCGAAATATTCCAACAACTCCAGAGGACATGTAGGATTCCTTGTAGTTGTCTTCAGCCGGCAACAATGGAAGCAGTAAATAATTCTTTCATTCGATACGTACACCGGTGTATCGGTGTCCAGCGTTACCACATGAAAGTTCTACTCCAACGGTACATGAGAGTCAAGGTCAGTTTTGTGTTACGTTTTTACTTGGTTTTCACTTGTTTTGTAAGACTTCTGCAAGTGGACGAGTTTGTGATCATGGACTCAAAGTCCATGCTGTGTTATCTAATTAATAACGTTGTGTTTCAGTGAATGGTACACTGTGATACATTTATGAATGGGCCTTTAGGAGAGGAAATGAATTACCGAATAAAAAATACAGGGTGCCGTTTAAAAAGTCATACCGCAGTTGATATCTCTATGTAAAACCAAGCTACAACGAAGGCAATCATGCTGATTGATGTCCGGCTAACGGTTAAACAACATTTGCTTGAAACGTCTTGTAATTTGGATCTGGATGAAGTGCTATTTAATGTGGTCAAGATAAATGGGAAACCCTGTATATATATATACTGTATATATAGGGTGATCCATTGATCGTGACTGGGCAAAATATCTCACGAAATAAACGTCAAACGAAGAAACTACAATGAACGAAACTTGTCTAGCTTGAAGGGGGAAACTAAATGGCGCTATGTTTGGCCCGCTAGATGGCGCAGCCATGGGTCAGATGGATATCAACTGCGTTTTTGGATATAGGAACGCGGATTTTTATTACGTATTAGTGTAGTGGGTAAAGAAATATGAATATTTTAGTTGGACCACTTTCTTCGCTTTGTGATAAATGGCGCTGTAGTAGTCACAAACATATGGCTCACAATTTTAGACGAACAGTTGGTAACAGGTAAGTTTTTTTAAAATTAAAACACAGAACGTAGGTCCGTTTGAACATTTTATTTCGGTTGTTCCAATGTGATACATGTACCTTTGTGAACTTATCATTTCTGAGAACGCATGCTGTTACAGCGTGATTACCTGTAAATACCACATTAATGCAATAAATGCTCAAAATTATGTTCGTCAACCTCAATGCGTTTCGTAATACGTGTAAGCACATTCCTCTCAACAGCGAGTAGTTCGCCTTCCGTAATGTTCGCACATGCATTGACAATGCGCTGACGCATGTTGTCAGGCGTTGTCGATGGATCATGATAGCAAATATCCTTCAACTTTCCCCCCAGAAAGAAATCCGGGGACGCCAGATCCGATGAACGTGCGGGCCATGGAATGGTGCTTCGACGACCAATCCACCTGTCATGAAATATGCTGTTCAATACCACTTCAACCGCACGCGAGCTATGTGCCGGACATCCATCATGTTGGAAGTACATCGACATTCTGTCATGCAATGTAACATCTTGTAGTGACATCGGTAGAACACTACGTAGGAAATCAGCATACATTGCACCCTTTACATTGCCATCGATAAAATGGGGCCCAGTTATCCTTCCTCCCATAGTGCCGCACTATACATTAACCCGCCAAGGTCGCTGATGTTCAACTTGTCGCAGCCATCGTGGAATTTCCGTTGGCCAGTAGAGCATATTATGCCGGTTTACGTTACCGCTGTTGGTGAATGACTCTTCGTCGCTAAATAGAACGAGTGCAAAAAATGTGTCATCGTCCCATAATTTCTCTTGTGCCCGGTGGCAGAACTGAACACGACACAATTTGTCTGCTACTGATGTGCAGATTAGCCGCGACAGCAGCTAAAACACCTACTTGGGCATCATCATTTTTTGCAGGTGGTGGTTGACGTTTCACATTTGGCTGAGCACTTCCTGTTTCCTTAAATAACGGAACTATCCGGCGAACGGTCCGGACATTTGGATGATGTAGTCCAAGATACCGAGCAGCATACAAAGCACACGCCCGTTGGGCATTTTGATCACAATAGCAGTACATCAACACGATATGGACATTTTCCGCAATTGCTAAACGGTCCATTTTAAGACGGGTAATGTATCACGAAGTAAATACCGTCCGCACTGGCGTAATGTTACGTGATACCACGTGCTTGTACATTTGTGACTATTACAGTGCCATATATCGCAA
Organism: Schistocerca piceifrons; assembly: GCF_021461385.2. Classification (NCBI taxonomy): domain Eukaryota; kingdom Metazoa; phylum Arthropoda; class Insecta; order Orthoptera; family Acrididae; genus Schistocerca; species Schistocerca piceifrons. Next base: position 1,017,556,124 of record NC_060139.1, on the reverse strand, counting down.
AGCGAGAAAAGTGGTCCAACTAAAACATTCATATTTCTTTACGTACTACACGAATATGAAATAAAAATGGGGGTTTCCATTTAATATATTCAGCTACGAACATTCGTTTGAATGATTGTTAGTCTAAAACATATTATTGGAGCTACAGGAGGTCCAAAGCAAACGTCATTATGCCAGTTTCTAGCGTATTCCTCAATCCCCCACCTGAGATTAATAATTAGATCATTAACTCTTAGAACTATATTTTATTATTTAGTCACTACTGGATTAGTCACAATATTAATTAAGTAAATAAATTTATTCATCATAAATCAAATCTATTTGGCAAGAACAACAAAAACAGCAAATAAAATTTATAATATTCTTATCATTATTATAACTTTGGGGGCTACCCCATTTCCTTTAATTCTTACTAAAATGAATTGTTGTACAATTACTTATAGAGAACAATATAATCACCTTTATAACAATTATGGTAATATTAACTATTATTACACTTTATTATTGTATATGAATTAGATTTTCAGCATTCATTATGTCATATATCAAAAACTCATGATCAGTAAAAATTACATCTCTAGAATCGAGATCTGTTCGTTTGTAACAGTTATAATTTCAGCAACAACATTAAATTTAACTTCAACCTTAATCTCACTATACTGAGGACTTAATTAAACTAAAAACCCTCCATAGTTATATTTAAAACAATAATCTTTTAGGCCTTAGTAAAGATTTACAGTTCTAGAATTGCAGTCTAGAATCACAATTGAATGTAAGACCAATAATGATATGAGAGAAAATATCTCAGAGGTAGATTTATAATCCACCACCTATAACTCCAGCCCTCTTACTGCAGAAACGATTATTTTTAACAAGCCATAAGGGTATTGGTACTTTATATTTCCTATTTGAAGCATGACCAGGAGTAGAAGTAGCACCAATAAGATACTTATTTGTAACAAATTAGACAACCCAGCTCCATAAGTTTGGATGATTGGATCTATTATGACGTTATTAAAGCCCACACATCTGTTAATTTTCTTTACAGTAATTACTATCATAATTGGTGGATTTGGTAATTGACTTGCACCATTAATAATTGTGGCACCACATGTAGCATTTCCCTGAAGAAATTTTAACCTTCATTGACCCTTCTTCTTACATCTTCTGTAGTAGATAATGATGCTGGTACAGTGTGACCAGTTTACCCCCACTAGGAGGAGCTATTGCCCACAGAAGGGCTTTAGTAGTTCTGTTTAAACTTAGCAGCCGTTTTACGTTCTTGGGTAGTAAATTTTATTAAGACAGCATTTGATATATCATCATAAAGAATATCTCTAGATCAAATATCAATATTTGTTTTATCTGTTGCTATTACACCTCTTCTTCTTTCACTTCCTGTTCTATCAAATGCTATTACCATACTATTAACTGACCAAAACCTAAATACATCATTCTTTGACCCTGTAGAAGGAGGAGAACCTATTCTACATCAACACTTATTCTGATTGTTTGGACATCCAGAGGTCTGTATTGTAATTTTACCAGGATCTGATATTATTTCATATATTGTATGTCAAGAAAGAGGAAAAACTGAGTGATTTGGAACGTTAGATAAGATTTATCCTTAAAACAAACATTCTTTGCTTAATTTTGTATAAGGTCTCCTGAAAGCAAACTATGTACAAAACAATTAATAAATTAGTACTTGGGTTTTGAGCATAACATGAAAAACATAAGCCTGTTTAAGATTCTCTTTAACAAATTGAACCCCCACTCCGTTTGACAAAATCCTGGCTATGTCCTTGTATGCCGTGTTATACCATAAATAGAAATCATTCATATTTTTCAACGGACATAACAAGAGAATATTAATAGAATTTATCAGGATAGTTCTGCGTCGTTCCAGGAAGTAAGTGGACGATTATATTTTTGCAGAATGTCCTCTATGATGTTCAGAACTCTCAGTCACAGCAACATTTTCATGGTCTGTGTACATCTATCTTGAGCTGACTCGAGAAACACAAGCCTCAAAGAAACAGCAGTGGTGGCTGACACCACATTGACTGGGGACTAATGTATAGGCCATTGTGTAACTAGGATATGCACACAAAGCACGTTTACAAATAATATCCAGATCCACCTATTGCAGGCTGAATAGCATAAATTAAAGCCAGTGGGAGTTTCTTGGCAGCCTGCAACTAATAATCTGATTCAGCTGACATCACATAAAAAGGATGGTAGAGAAATATAAAAATAGCAAACTGTGTGTAACATGCCTTACAAAACCTTCATGAAATTCTTCATCAACTTAGTTTTTTAAGAAAATTTTGTCTGCAATAGTAGATAACATACTTCAATTTTCCTCACGTCATATTCTGCACAAGTGTTAGTCACAACTCTGGTGTGCATGCAGTTATATCAGACGAAAAGTAACTTAAGAGATGGAGAAGGGAGTGTGCTAAATCTCTCAGCCTTGCAGTTGCCTTACGTATACACTATACCATGAACATTTACATGATCAGATCAGCACAAATGGAAGACAATACATCCTATAGAATATTCGGCACTCTACAGTGTTGCCAGTTCGTGCAGACCGCCATTATATGATTTTATTTCAGTGATTAAAAACAAGTCTAGAGTATGTATTGAGTAACTGCGGACGCTAGTGAATGGCAGTGTGGTCGAAAAAAGAAATGAATCTATTGAATTAGCTGTAATCTGTCTCTAGGGAATAAGATTTCTCATCCAGAGTGGCACATCTTCCACTGTCGCAATAACTGACCCTGCCAAGTGTTGACTACGAGCTTCTGTTTGACTGATGGTAGGCTGGTAACCCTAGGACGGGTGTTTGATCCCCATTTCAGGCCACAATTTTTCTGATAACGTCATATGAAGAACCTAGAGTTACAACATGGCTCCTAATGCACATTAAACATGATATACCTTCTGTACTGGCTGGAGCAGTCTTTATTTAAGCTGTACCATGACAGTGGAATGTCACAGCAAGTGGAATGTCTGTCATAATTAAGCTTCCTTACAAAATTATTTTTTATTTTGTTTTAGTACCCAGTATCAATGAAGATCAGAGAGCGTTTATTTTTAATTTTGTCTGAATTTGAGATGTTAAGATTGTGGGTACTGGCCTCAAATTCGAGTTCATATTTTCCTTTTGTGATGATACATTTCCAGTATTTCATTGTTTCTGCAAGATTACGAATTCGTCAGGGCATCCTGGTTCGAATCGTGGTCTAGCACAGAAATGTTCATTCTGTCAGTTCAAGTTTTACATACGCTTAAGAAACAGTGGCAATGTACTTAAATTTTTGACGTCTATCAGTGCATTGTCGATAATAACGATAGGAGCAGGTTTCAACCCATAGACATAGCACTTTTAACAACTTAGCTTTAGGTTCAAACACGTCAGTTCTAATTGCTGACGAAAAGGAATTCGATGTATAATTGCCCTTTGCATACAATGCTTAATGATGATATAGATGGGGCTCGACTACCAGTTAATACGGAAAGTGTCGTAACCTTATTTCTAGTTCAAAGATGCGCACTGTCGCCACTGGAAGAAGCAACTTACATTTAACGAAGAAAATAATTATGGTAAGTATCAGATTACAATACCAAGGCAAACAATTTTCGTGTCTTCATTTCGAGGCCAAACATGTCATTATTTCTGAGGAAGATAGATATCTAACAAGTAATTGAGCTTAGTTAACTAATGGAGTAGGTGCTGGGTTCGAATCCTATCTCGCATTTCGAGTTTATAGTTGCGTAACTTTGTTACTTGCGAGGGAATCAGTGTTCAACATCTTTCGTCGCTGAATAACAGTGACAGCAGTTGCTGGATCGTAGTCCAGTGCATACGTTTTCGTTGTGATATTTCAGATTGAGACTTGCAGGCAGAAAATCTGATGTTTGAGGTCTCTACATACCTAGTCATCTAACTATCAAGTACGAAATCTTTGCCTGTTTAGTATTGGATAGAGGTCCTTATCAGAACAAATTGGGTCAGTATGCTATTTTTAGTTCAAATATGTGTACAATTAACTGCTCATGAACGTCTTTGATGTCACTTTGTGCTATATGACAATGATGAAAATCGACTTCTAAGTTACACATACAGGTTGTCCCAGAAATCTTCCAGCAAGCTTCGAGAGGTTGTTGAGAGTGTCTTGTGCAACGAATTGACGATAGAAAACTGTGTCTGGAAAAGTCAGCCAACGACGCTAAATAGCATCGAAGTTACAGGCACCTACACAATCCACTAGGCGACGCTTTCAACACGAAATGTGACTTGCATGCTGACAGGCAGTAATCGAAACGTCTCGCCATGCTGTTTGTTATTCAGTGATCGCGACTCATTTCCACGATCGCGAATGGAGAAGATGGAGCTAGCTGCTGCCTAGACAAGTCTCGTATCCTTTGGTGGAGTCCAGGAGAAAAATAAGCTCTGAATGGAAACCCGCATGTGAATCTGGCGTCCATCAAGGATTGCGCACAAAGCATGGGATTCATAGGAGAGAAGGATTTTCTACGCAGCAGCTAGCTCCATCTTCACTGTGGCGTTCGTGGCAATTAGTCTCGACCATTGACTAAAAAACAACGTTTGGTGAGGATCCGACTATGGTGAGTGAGCTTACAAAGTCACACTTGCTGCAGAAGGGGTGGCCCAGCAGCAGGCGTCGGCTCCTATAACTTCGATGCTCCCTACTGTCATTGGCTGATTTTTCCACACTCATGTTCCTGTTCTCGATTTTTCCTCAAGAACCCCCTCGAAGTTTGTCGCAACACTTCTGGGATAGTCCATACATCCATGTGCATCAAAGATTAGGATGAAGCTACAAGTGATACACTGTTGATGTTCAGGATTCCATAGAGCGCTTGCTGCTGTTAATGGCAGCTTTTTTCTAATTCATAAGTTCTTTAAGGTGTTTATGCAAAGCGACTTTCCAAGCCGACAACGTGTAATAGGTGTTTGATAACTTTAAAATTATCGTACTTTGGAAGTACACACATTCATCCAAAATCCGATATTGAGAAAACAGTTTACTTTTCACTAAGGATTACTGAGTGATACAGTTACAGATATTAGTTGTCTCACATATTAATGGGAATGGAAACAAGTTCCAAGTACCACTTATCATCATAAATTTGAGTTTATATGAATTGAGGGCTGTTTCATTTCTAACAACGTCTCTTCTGATATTTGGAAATTCGCGTTATTAATTTACGTCTAGATTGATTTCCACCTGAGGTAGTTTTCTCTAGGAGTACCTTACAGCAGGCCACTTATATTAGTCGAACAGCTTTATCAGACAGAAATAGAAGATCTGCAAAGAAGTTATGTCATATGAGAAGCTCGCAATGAGCGTGTAGTACAAGGTAACATAAAAAATTAATTGACAAGTTACACTACTGGCCATTAAAATTGCTACACCACGAAGACGACGTGCTACAGACGCGAAATCTAACCGACGGGAAGAAGATGCTGAGATACGTATGCACAGGATTAACTTTTCAGAACGTTCACACAAGGTTGACGTGCTGACATGAGAAAACTTTCCGACCGATTTCTCACACAAACAACAGTTAACCGGCGTTGCCTGGTGAAACGTTGTTGTAATGCCTCGTGTAAGGAGGAGAAATGCGTACCATCACGTTTCGGACTTTGATAAAGGTCGGATTGTAGCTTATCGCGATTGCGGTTTATCGTACCGCGGCATTGCTGCTTGCGTTGGTCGAGATCCAATGACTGTTAGCAGAATATGGAATCGGTGGGTTCAGGAGGGTAATACGTAACGCCGTGCTGGATCCCAACGGCCTCGTATCACTAGCAGTCGAGATGACAGGCATGTTATCCGCACGGCTGTAACGGATCGTGCAGCCACGTCTAGATCCCTGAGTCAACAGATGGGGACGTTTGCAATACAACAACCATCGGCACGAACAGTTCGACGACGTTTGCAGCAGCATGGACTACCAGCTCGGAGACCATGGCTGCGGTTACCCTTTACGCTGCATTACAGACTTGAGCGCCGGCGATGGTGTTCTCAACGATGAACCTGGTTGCACGAATGGCAAAACCTCATTTTTTCGAATGAATCCAGGTTCTGTTTACAGCATCATGATGGTCGCATCCGTGTTTGGCATCATCGAGGTGAACGCACATTGGAAGCGTGTTTTCGTCATCGCCATACTGGCGTATCACCCAGCGTGACGGTATGGGGTGCCATTGGTTACACGTCTCGGTCACCTCTTGTTCTCATTGACGACACTTTGAACAGTGGACGCTACATTTCAGATGTATTACGACCCGTGGCTCTACCCTTCATTCGATCCCTGCGAAACCCTACATTCAGCATGGTGATGCACAACCGCATTTTGCACGTCCTGTACGGTTCTTTCTGGATAGAGAAAATGTTCGACTGCTGCCCTGGCCAGCACATTCTCCAAATCTCTCACCAATCGAAAACGTCTGGTCAATGGTGGCCGAGCAACTGGCTCTTCACAAACCGCCACTCACTACTCTTGATGAACTGTGGTAAACCTGCATGGGTAGCTGTACCTGTACACGCCATCCAAGCTCTGTTTGACTCAATGCCCAGGCTAATAGAGGCCTTTATTACGGCCAGAGAGGGTTGTTCTGGATACTGATTTCTCATGATCTATGCATCCAAATTGCGTGAAAATGTAATCACATGTCAGTTCTAGTATAACATATTTGTCCAATGAATACCCGTTTATCATCTGAATTTCTTCTTTGTGCAGCAATTTTAATGGCCAGTCGTGTATTATGGCAGTGATAGTAAATTTTAGTGAATGCTGAAGTGTACTTCAAAGTTACACAGATACATGACACTATTTTTCAACACAACAATGTCTGTAAACAATTGTCAGAACGTCCTACCAGTGGTCTAGTATCTGTATAGATGTCAGTTCCTTAGTGGAGGATCTGTTCTTTCATCTTGCTTATCTGACGGAAATTGCATGGCCCAACATATTTCTTCCTTACCGGTCAATATTATCAGCGTCGTTGTTACCTTTCTCAAATTCTGGGCACCTTCTGAGTACAGCTAGACTCGACACTGCATTTGGTCGATATTCTGCCAGAATTTCACCCAGAATTGCAATACAGACGTTTTGGCCCCCCAAGAATGAGTCTGATCCTCATACATTAGTGTGTGTTCCCAGTTGCCGCATCATTTCAATGCGGCACTGTTACGCACCTGTTACCTGCGCCACAGATTAACTGTGTCCGCAGGAAACACTGAACACGTACTCTCCTCTGACAATTCTTCGTTCTAGTTGTACAACGGTCTTAGCGAGAGATGGCAAATGTAACTTACATTCTGATTTCCGTGCTTCCCATTTGGATTCACTTTCAAGCGAACTGACAGCGCCACAACAAGGCTGTTTCCGCAGCTTCGCCAAAAACATCCCGTTAGCAAAAATATTGCACTACTTTTACGAGAGTGGTTTGGTAAGGCTGGTAAAGTGACATCAGAGAATGAAAATTTTTGTTGCGCCATCATTGTTAGTAAGCTTGATTATTAAGAGGAACGTATAAAGAATTTGAACAGTGTACAGCGTACAGTTCATTGTTGACAGCCGTCTGAATTGGTCAGTGTGTCGAATGCGATTGAAAACGGAGAAAACCGATTTATTGATTTATTAACCATTTTAATTTGAAGGGTTGTACTGCTGCACAAATGGAAACAGATTTGCTTGAAGTTCACACGGTCTCTGCACCATCAGTGAAGACCATTTACTGTCGCATTATTGAACTTAAAGGTGGCTGGACCAGCACCGAAGACGAAGCATGCTCTGGCCGTCCAATTGAGGTCACCGCAAAGGAAACAATTGACAAAATCCATGATATTCAGCAAATAAATTCGACAAACTTCTGTGAGATTGAGCAGTTATTTTATTTTATTTTCGCTATCAGTTTCGGCAATTCATTATGCCATCTTTAGGCACCATATGCACCACTGAGAAATATTCGATATTGGCATACTGGGCCGTTGATTCTGAATGTCGTGAATTCTCAAGTACTTTCTTTGAAACTTCTTGCATTATCAACTGCAAAAACTGATAGCGAAAATAAAATTCAAACAACTTTTCAGTTGCATGGCTGTTTGGAGAATTTCATTGTTAAATATTAGACGAGTTGTCGTCTCGCGACCACAATTGATCAACAGAAATCCATGATAGGCTAAGGCACGACCACTGAACAAAACTTCGTTAGATTTCTGAGACTGTAGGCCTCTCAGCTGAGCGAGTGCATAATATCCTGCACGAGGAATCTGATATGAAGAATTTGTGTGGTAGGTGGGAGCTGCGATTGTTCACAGTCGACAAAAATCACATCCAGCATGACATTTCAAGACAATGTCTGGCGATGTTTAATTGAAATTTGCGAGACATTTTGCACGATTTGTATCTCTTGATGAAACCTGGATACATCGTTACACACAAGAGAGGAAACGGCAGTCAAAACAAAACAATGGACAAAGCCTGGTGGAAGTCCACCCAATACGTCAAAGACCATTTTATTAGTTGATAAGGTGATGGCCATTGTGTTTTGTGGTTTCCAAGGTACAATCCACACAGATTACTTGGAAAAAGGTAGAACCATAACTGTACCACATTTTGCTTCTTTGTTGGATGGTCTAAAAATTGCGTTGGCTGAATAAAGGCCAATGTCACCATTTCACAGGATAATTCTCTATACCACACATCAGCGATTACAGTAACAAAAGTGCATGACATGATATTTGAATTGGTTCCTCATCCACCCTGTTCATCAAACTTAGACCCAAGAATCTTCTTCCTGTTCCCTAACTCGAAACATTGGCTTGTTGGAAAGGAATGTTCATCAAATGAAGAAGTAATGGTTGCAGTCAACGAGTATTTTGCAAAGTTTGGCAGGACCTTTTTTTCCTAGGGATGAAACTGCTGGGAGATCGCTGGACGAACTGTATATGGCTCAAAGCAGCCTACATCGCGAAGAATGATGAGTTGTTTACGAAACAAACATTGTTCTTGCTTTTTTAGCAGGTGTATCAAACCACCCTCGTAGATCTGCTGATAGACACCTACTACAAATTAGTTCTTTCCGGTTAGAATGATTGCATGTTACAAATATTGCAGGTACTTGAACTCCTGGGAAATATTTTCACAGAAACGAAGGTAGCTGTGGTAGCAAACCAAGTAAAACATAATTACTCTATTACTCTGTCACAGGCCACCGGAAATATAAAGAAAACACGTGATCAGCCTACAAAAATGTAAATGATATGATTGTTGAAATCTGTTCGGTGATATGAGGATCTAATGAGATTTATGACTTACAGCTGGATGACGGCGACATCTTTCCACAATACTTCAGGCATCCTTAGGTCAGTAAAACTCAGCTGAAGATGGTTGAATGGTTGTAAGCCGAAATATCGTGGCAAGATATCGACATCATCAGGCAGCAAGAAAACGTCAAGAAAGCCTAGGACATGTTGTTCCTCGAGAAATCCTGTACAACAGTTTCAATTCTTTTAGTATGGTTTTGATGCTGCCTGTACGTCAAAGAAAGGAGCATTAGGAATATTTCACTCGAATGATTCCTGCCAAATGGGACCCGTATTCAACAAAATAATCTCAGACGACAAGAGGGACTAGAGAGCGTGGTGTGTAGACCTGATCTATATATATAGAAGGTAGGGAGTGAACTGTATCAGAAAATATTGTAAAAGAACCAATGTGAGTGAATAGATGATGCTTGTGAAGATATCGTCAGAAGTTTGACAACAGATCAACTTCCGTGATGAAACGTCGTTGTAGTTGCTATTGGGCCGGAAACAAATAGGATGAACGTGATATGATGTGAAACAAGTGTGAGTGTGAGGGAAGTGTCAGGCCCCTTAATTCAAGGGTACAAAAAACTTTAAAACATAGTTTACTTGGAAATAGAGACATTTAAAACCTTTTTCGATTTTACTGATTAACATTAGGGCGTGCTCAGAGAGATTGTAATGCGTAAGGCAGAAACCGACTGTGAAATCGAAACGAGGTTTGCGTAAATTGAAGTACGCAAAGTGGTAATAATTTTCTTTCCGGCTTAATCCTCTTAACTTTTGTAATAAAAGTGGTATTGGAGCAAGCATCCTCTTGTTATATGAACTCTTTAAAACACGAGTACAATTGTATAACGTTTGTTAATATCCCCGGTACGACCCTTCTGCTCGTAAAAAGAGCGTATTTGGCGTATTATACGCAACGCCCCATCACGATAGACTCTGCTACTCCACTGATTATAACATTTCACTGTAACCCTATTGGTTTAACTGTAACTTAGCAGATAGTTCATATTTTTGCTTTAGTTGAGTTCGAAACTACTGATAAGAATTCTGCGCGTTAATAGCGCAGCTGATTCGATTCCGTTGCTGTGCTGTTCGGCGACAATATTTAATTGCTGCCTCGCAACGTGCATTAGCCCCCAAAATGCAAAACAGATATTAAAGAACTTTTCTCTGCTAGACAACTTAAACTTCCTTCCTAAATAATTTGTCATAAGTTAACTTCCTTGTGATAATTTATTACGAGAAGCCCATGAGCTACTTCAGTTGCCCACAGGTTCTGCCTTTTCGTTTATTCTGGTTTATTAATGTTTTTTTTTTCTTTAATCTTTCCGCAGACATACTGCAAAACAACTTCAAGGAGAACATCTGCAATAAAATGCAGTACCGAAACATAGTTTTATATTATCTGCGCTTCAGACAAATTTGTTGCCTATCAGCTATTATCGATTTTCCTTCTTGAGCTTACTGCAATTCGATTAAAGAGAATTGCACCAGACGCGTTTCGCTTTTATTTACAAAGCATCTTTCGTGATTATTCTGCAAAGGATACAAACAAGACTTAGTAACAAAGGTGAAAAATGAAATAGAGAAACAGCGCCCAGCTGTTACCAACACAAGGACAGAATCCCACACAAGCAAACTTATAAAATACAAGGACAGGAACAACCCAACATGAGAAATAATCAGAAAACAGACGATGATACACTACGATATACAACCACAACTACACACACACTGCATATCTAATTTTTTTCTTAAAAAAAAGGCATGAAAATGGATCAACAAACCAACAACCCTATTTTAAAAATACTTCCCAAAAACAGTCGGAAAACCTGATCTATATCAGTAGTCAGGAATATATCAACTGAAATTTAATACATATGACGAAAGATACATAGGTCAAACCAGGAACACATTAGACACCAGATACAAAGAACATTTAAGAGCATGGAAGCACAGGACAGATCATTCAACTATTGCAGAACAGTTACGCCAACACCAAGACAAAATTACGACCAGAGATCCAGACAAGGAAGTTAATTGAATAAAGAACAACAAAAACACTTCCTCACCTTAGAAGTAAACTATGACATTCAGAAACCCATAACAGAAACGAAGCAACTCATAAATGAGGAGATTAATCTGGCAAACGATACACTCTTTAAACTGATTCACCACTTAGTATAACATTAAACATAAGCATAAAACTACAGATTCCATTTACCACTACCATCTCCTCCTACGTTCTGTCCTATAACCATTCAGCCCCGCCTCCCACCAAAAAAAGTAAAAATGCGCAATTTGCAATGCCCCATCTCCTCTTATATTTTTGCAAAACATACAAGACATTTTCTGTAATTTGCACTAACTTATACACACACAAACACACTCATTCCCCCTTTATCCTCCCACACCTTTTAGCCTCACTCTCTCTCTCTCTCTCTCTCTCTCTCTCTCCCTCTCTCTCTCCCTCTCTCTCTCTCACACACACACACACACGAAACTAAAAAAAAAAAAGTAGTCTCACAGGTTGGCAAAGCTGGGAATCTGCACGAAAACAAACGAACAGACATAAACAATAATACTGTGCAGAATGAGAAACACCCGTAACTCCAGTTCAGTTTACAACGGGAAGTGAAAATAACGCAAATGCAGAACAAGAAATGCTACAGATTGGCGAAAACTGCATTTTCAGTGTGCGTACGGGAAAGGAAAGTCTTTAGACGTCAACTGCTGTTAAAAAAAGGGACGGGCGTAGGGAGGGGAGGGAGAAAGCAGTGCAGAAAACCGTAAGTAGCTTGTACGCCGTAAGCAAAACACAGATTTTAATCCAAAGCACGAACAAAATGTACAAACTTATGTATCCAATTAGCAGGATATCCATGGAAGACGCTTTATAAATAAAAGGGAAACGCGTCTGGCGTTATTCTCTTTAGTTAAACAGCAGTAAGCTCCAGGCAGAAAATTAATAAAAACTGATTTTAGCAGCTGCCGTAGAAGATGGCTATGGAAACATGCATATTGTTTCACATTATAATATACAAATATCTGACACGTAATAAAACTTCACTTTACTCAACTTATATCTGAAAGCAAACACGGCTAAATCAGAACTTCATTGATACATAAGTCTACAGGAGACCTGGTATGTCTGTTAGAAAGCATAATACATATTCACTTTTTCACTATAATAATTAAAGATGGTATCTTGAGACAGCTGGAAGTATACTCTTGCATTGCATAGCTCTTGACTCTGTTACAAACGCCAGCAGACCTCGTCATTGCCGTCGAGGCTTCCTGTGCTAAAAACATATGCAGAGTTTGTGCAATATACGTACTATAATACAATTTCTAATCCTTTATTAAACAACGCAGAGTGAAATACTGTGCCATGTATTGTGGGAGAGGCGAAATTCGTAGTGAACCAGTTCTAAATCTACATGATTACTCTGGAGTTCACATTTAAGTGCTTGGCAGAGGGTTCATCGAACCACAATCATACTATCTCTCTACCATTCCACTCCCGAACAGCGCGCGGGAAAAACAAACATCTAAACCTTTCTGTTCGACCTCTGATTTCTCTTATTATATTTTGATGACCATTCCTCCCTATGTAGGTTGTGCTCAACAAAATATTTTCGCATTCGGAAGAGAAAGTTGGTGACTGAAAATTCGTAAATAGATCTCGCCGCGACGAAAAACGTCTTTGCTTTAATGACTTCCATCCCAACTCGCGAATCATATCTGCCCCATTCTCTCCCCTATTACGTGATAATACAAAACGAGCTGCCCTTTTTTGCACCCTTTCGATGTCCTCCGCCAATCCCACCTGGTAAGGATCCCACACCGCGCAGCAGTATTCTAACAGAGGAGAAACGAGTGTAGTGTAAGCAGTCTAGTGGACTTGCATCTTCTAAGTGTCCTGCCAATGGAACGCAACCTTTGGCTCGCTTTCCCCACAACATAATCTATGTGGTCTTTCCAACTGAAGTTGTTCGTAATTTTAACACCCAGGTACGTAGTTGAATTGACAGCCTTGAGGATTGTACTATTTATCGAGTAATCGAATTCCAACGGATTTCTTTTGGAACTCATGTGGATCACCTCACACTTTTCGTTATTTAGCGTCAACTACCACCTGCCACACCCTACAGCAATCTTTTCTAAATCGCTTTGCAACTGACACTGGTCTTGGGATGACCTTACTAGACGGTAAATTACAGCATCATCTGCGAACAACCTAAGAGAACTGCTCAGATTGTCACCCAGGTCATTTATACAGATCAGGAACAGCAGAGGTCCCAGGACGCTTCCCTGGGGAACACCTGATATCACTTCAGTCTTACTCGATGATTTACCGTCTATTACTACGAACTGCGACCTTCCTGACAGGAAATCACGAATCCAGTCGCACAACTGAGACGATACCCGATAGGCCCGCAGCTTGATTAGAAGTCGCTTGTGAGGAACGGTGTCAAAAGCTTTCCGGAAATCTAGAAATACGGAATCAACTTGCGGTCCCATGTCGATAGCGGCCATTACTTCGTGCGAATAAAGAGCCAAGTTGATTAGCTACATGCTGTTAGCGTTGGTAATTTTCGCGAAAAAATGAGGAATGTGCTAATATTGCAGGGAAAAGCGGCCAGAATCGGCTACTGCAGTGTAACCATTTCCAAGTTTGGAGTAGTCAGGCTAAGAGAGTTCTGGTTCACTCAGCATCTTTGTCAGATATTCCCTTTCCCTCCTCTCACCCAAGCCCCACGAGAAAGACCGGCTGCGTAACGTACGTCACAAAGGTAGGCCGGAACTCATTCGCTCGCTCGCTCGCTCAGTTCAGCAGACAAAATGCGTTTCTAAACCTCATCACTCGCAACTGGGTGTGTATGTACTAACGAGAATTGCATCCTCTACCATAATCTACTATTATTTAGTCTTATGGATTAATAGTACTACAACAAAATTAAATTTAAGAACAATATCGATATAAATGGTGTAACAGCTTGTTTACAGCATTTAGTCTCTTCTGCTTAACAGTTCTCATTTCATACAAGAAGTGGTGCCATGTGCCACTGATAATTTTATTGGTATGATTTTAATTTTATTCTACCCCAGTACAGCTGCAACAAATTGTAAGTAGACCAATGGACTTCCAATCATAGTAGGGGATTCCAGCAGAAGACGCATTTCTTGTTTGTATGTACACACCTAGTTATGAGTTAACAGGCCTACATTCGTGTCATACGATCTGCAGCCTGTCTTTCTCATAGGTCTCGCTCCCACCTGTATGATGTCACTGATGACACCATACACTGCTGCCAGATTTACTCCTACCCTCTGAAACAGGTCGGTGACTCTATACATAAAGTGACAAGAAATGTATAAAAAAGAGTCAAGAATTTTTTTAAAAAATGTGGGAATTTCGAAATAGCCCAATTGTGCTACAGAGTTTTCTGCCATTCCTTAGATGTCACTCTTGGAAGTATGGTTGTAGTCGTAAATATCAACTGGCAGGAAATTCGAAACTCCAAGACGCCACATTGTACGGTTCATGTGACAGGCGAAAATTCAAGATCACACTCCAAGGTAGGTGATTAGGGATAACAGTGCAATTCCATGGTTTCAAGACCCTAGGTGGCAACCCAATACAGCTGACCACATATACTTGAACAGCCCTGTGACATCACAATCCAAGATGGCAGGCTGGGGATATTGGCACAGACAGCATGGTTGTCAGATCTCTAAGTACAGAATTGCGTTTTTCCTGACATCAAATACCACTTTTTATAAGTTTAAGTACAGCTGCCTTAGGTTCAAAGAGGTCCACTGTGATGTCACTATCACCCCAAGATTTGATCTGACTTGTGCTACTGTTAAAGAACTGCTGTAAAACACCAGGATGTCTATGTCTTTATATGAGTGGACACCACAATAAGGGTGGTGTTCTGCTCACCTGCTGCCATTGCCACCATGCCACCTACACTGGAGCCCCAATCCATGCACATATAAAAGTACTGCACCACTGCAGCTATGCAGGGCCAGTGACAGCGTCGCTGCCATTGCCACCATGCCACCTACACTGGAGCCCCAATCCATGCACATATAAATGTACTGCAGCTATGCAGGGCCAGTGTCAGTTTCAGCCTCTGTCAGCCTTCCATTTTCAGTACTGAGTTATGCCAGTCCAGACAGTCATCGCTACTGCTGGGAGTCTGGGCTGCAACTGTGCCAGGCTTGACCTGGAATGCAGCAGGTCGCTACCAGCTATAAATTTCAATTATGCTGGCAGCATGCTGTTTGGCATCAAGTGCAGCTATTCATGTTTCAACCCTTGTAATGAAACATAAGTGCATCCTTTCTTATTGAAACTGACCACTGTTAATGATGGTAACTGTGTCCATTCTTAAAGACAAAGACCTGTACAATGCAAATGTAACTGTACATTGTAAATAGTTTTACATATACATAGAACAGACGATGCACAAAGAAAAAAAACTCTATCGTTTTATCAAAATAGAGTTCTCATAACATGTTTTCTCAAACATTCGTGAACTGCATGAATGATTATTTCATCCACTTCCAGTTTTAACTTGAAACGTTTTTCAGTACAAGTCCAGCTAGTTCATTCACAGATAAAGCAAGGTACAAGAAACTATACATACGGTATATACAAAAGATAAGTTAACAATGCTTAGAAAGAAATAAACACATACAAAACTTTGCCCACAGATATAAATTTTCTGCAGCTTGTGCACTTACAAGTTTTCTTCATCAACAGCTTGGAATAATTGTAACACAGTTGCAGGAGATGCGTTTTTAGGAATACAGCTGATGTACATTAACCACAGTTAACATGGAACAATTTTGCAGATCCCCTATGAGACATTAAATTCAACTAAATACGATTTCTTCATGTATGGCCAGATGCAATGAAATTTAATAAACTGTGAAGAAAATACATATAATACTCACATGATGTGTAAAATAATGTAAAAACCACCTAAAGCACATGCAGATAGTAAGCATTCACACATTGCTGTTCAAAACAATACAACGTGCACATATAGTGTGCAGAGCAAACCCAAAAAATGGTTCAAGTGGCTCTGAGCACTATGACACTTAACTTCTCAGGTCATAAGTCCCCTTGAACTTAGAACTACTTAAACCTGACTAACCTAAGGACATCACACACATGCATGCCCGAGGCAGGATTCGAACCTGCGACTTTTGTGGTCGCGTGGTTCCAGATTCTAGCTCCTAGAACCGCTCCGCCACTCCGGCCAAAGAAAACCCACTTACATAGTGTGTGAACACCCTATACACACACTCTATGATAAGAGAGTCATACTAATCAATATATACACACAAGCACATTTTCGCCTTATATACAGCAGACTTGAGTGTATTCTATCACTCAGTTGCAGGATTCTGTCCCAACACAAATGAATCTTATCTCATGATTTTGTGATGGATTGGTTCTTGTGCTCCTCATGTCTTTGTGACTAAAAACTGATTTGGCACAGTGGGGGAGATTGAGCACAATCAGCACAACTGTCCAGGCATTTAAAGTAGTTTCCAGCTCGGGAGCCAATGATGCTACACTCCTGGAAATTGAAATAAGAACACCGTGAATTCATTGTCCCAGGAAGGGGAAACTTTATTGACACATTCCTGGGGTCAGATACATCACATGATCACACTGACAGAACCACAGGCACATAGACACAGGCAACAGAGCATGCACAATGTCGGCACTAGTACAGTGTATATCCACCTTTCGCAGCAATGCAGGCTGCTATTCTCCCATGGAGACGATCGTAGAGATGCTGGATGTAGTCCTGTGAAACGGCTTGCCATGCCATTTCCACCTGGCGCCTCAGTTGGACCAGCGTTCGTGCTGGACGTGCAGACCGCGTGAGACGACGCTTCATCCAGTCCCAAACATGCTCAATGGGGGACAGATCCGGAGATCTTGCTGGCCAGGGTAGTTGACTTACACCTTCTAGAGCACGTTGGGTGGCACGGGATACATGCGGGCGTGCATTGTCCTGTTGGAACAGCAAGTTCCCTTGCCGGTCTAGGAATGGTAGAACGATGGGTTCGATGACGGTTTGGATGTACCGTGCACTATTCAGTGTCCCCTCGACGATCACCAGTGGTGTACGGCCAGTGTAGGAGATCGCTCCCCACACCATGATGCCGGGTGTTGGCCCTGTGTGCCTCGGTCGTATGCAGTCCTGATTGTGGCGCTCACCTGCACGGCGCCAAACACGCATACGACCATCATTGGCACCAAGGCAGAAGCGTTCTCTCATCGCTGAAGACGACACGTTTCCATTCGTCCCTCCATTCACGCCTGTCGCGACACCACTGGAGGCGGGCTGCACGATGTTGGGGCGTGAGCGGAAGACGGCCTAACGGTGTGCGGGACCGTAGCCCAGCTTCATGGAGACGGTTGCGAATTGTCCTCGCCGATACCCCAGGAGCAACAGTGTCCCTAATTTGCTGGGAAGTGGCGGTGCGGTCCCCTACGGCACTGCGTAGAATCCTACGGTCTTGGCGTGCATCCGTGCGTCGCTGCGGTCCGGTCCCAGGTCGACGGGCACGTGCAACTTCCGCCGACCACTGGCGACAACATCGATGTACTGTGGAGACCTCACGCCCCACGTGTTGAGCAATTCGGCGGTACGTCCACCCGGCCTCCCGCATGCCCACTTTACGCCTTCGCTCAAAGTCCGTCAACTGCACATACGGTTCACGTCCACGCTGTCGCGGCATGCTACCAGTGTTAAAGACTGCGATGGAGCTCCGTATGCCACGGCAAACTGGCTGACACTGACGGCGGCGGTGCACAAATGCTGCGCAGCTAGCGCCATTCGACGGCCAACACCGCGGTTCCTGGTGTGTCCGCTGTGCCGTGCGTGTGATCATTGCTTGTACAGCCCTCTCGCAGTGTCCGGAGCAAGTATGGTGGGTCTGACACACCGGTGTCAATGTGTTCTTTTTTCCATTTCCAGGAGTGTATATGACACTCACCCTTTGCTCATCTCTGGGTGCCATCTGAGTCTATACAGTATGCACTCATTTTTCAGTGGAGACCTACAAATTATATAATCAATGACCCATTCATCTCATCCTTGATTGAGCCAGTAGCCCTATTATTTGTTGTCATTAAACCTTAAGGTTTACCAGCTGCATATATAGAAGTGCTGAATGCATTAGTGTGACACCTTCCAATGAGTCAACAACTGAATTTCTCGATTTTTCTTAACATTTTCGATCATTTTTCCGAAAATTACATTATTCAAAAGTTCGTAAAAACCTTTCTGAAAACTGCACTTCATGAAAACACTCTTTCCAGTATTTAATACAATATGTTTCGTCAACCACAGAAGCCACAGGAAGGAAATAGCACAGGTGACTCTATCCAGTTTCAAACCCAACTGAAGACAACGCTGGAGTTAACAGTAATGTAGTAGCCACCTTGTTTTCCTCTCCAGCGTTGACTTCATCTTGATCTGGAAGTGTTTTGGGGAATTGAGCTGTCTTTATGCAGCACCAAATCGCTGTGTGCGCTATGAAAACTAACAGGATACATTAAGTATACCTCTAAAATGTATCTTCTTTCAAAATCTTCCAGCACATCTTTGAATTTATCCAATCTGGGGATTTCCTCATTAGACTTCCATCGAAGCCCTTCAGTAGGTAAAGACTCTTGGATGGCATGCTTCTCTAAGTTGTTCACATCTAAGTACATGATGTAACATAAATTGCAAGTTGCATTGTACTGTTCATTCAGTCCTGGGTTATTTACCTTGTCATACCTACCGACTTACTGGAAAAGTCCCCTTTGAATCCCTCATTTGGAAAACAACATGTGAACCTCAGTCATGAGTTAAATGTTGACACATATCTTTATCAACCTGATGTCCCACAATAGACCTGGGAAGTGTAGAAGCGGCAGTATACATATTGTACGTTTCCAGAACTGCACTCTGGAGTAGTTCGTTTATGTCTGCAAGTAAGCATACATCTTTTACTATATAAAGCTGTGCATACTCTTCTTGTTGAAGTGATGTTGAAAACCTTCAGTATACTTAGAACATGCTGATACCTGGCATCCAGTATGGCAGTGCCTGAAAGAAGTTTACCAGAGAAAGTGACTATGTTATACACTTTGGTTTTGTTGAGTTTGTGGTATTGTCTAGAGATTACGGTCCCACACCAAGGTCGGCAAAGCGAATTCATAGCGAGACTCGCTGCAATCCACAGCGACGCATGAGGGGCTCTCCAGAAGTCCATACCTCCTTCTCAGCATCAGCGCTGCTCAGTTCGAGACCTCAGCTACATCAGTCAACATTACCGTGTAGGGCATTGTTTGTTAATGTTCATGTGAACTTGCGCTCTTGTAAATGTTGAACATTATACCTCAACAGAACAGTTTGTTAATTTGTGCCCCAGGTGATACTTCAATAGTCAGTGCCAGTTGTAAATTGTCCAGTACTCCTATGGCAAAGACGTGTGTCTAAATTAAATAGGTCGTTTATTCTTTTATGTAGTAAAGCGAACTACCAGTTCTTGTGTTCTAGTTTGGTGCGAATTTCCCAGAGCTTTCAAAGAACCACCATTATGGCAAGAAGAAAGCAGTTTTGGCTGGACGTAACAGTTTGCCCTAGAATCCAGATTTTTGTATAGGTAAACCCTCATCTTTTTTAACAGCTGAAACCTAGAATCACAGAGAAGTGCAGCTCGAATGACACATAAATCATTCTGATGCAAGTTTATGTTGTGTCACCGTGAATCTCGGCAAGTCAAGGAAGTACAACATAAATTTCTTGATGATTATCTTCGAAAATTACATCTATTTCTATTTTGCCAGATAGGACACTATCTTGGTCCTTCGTCACACCATACTCAGCCAATGATTCAACTAGGAAATGAGCATCATACCCACTTAAATTGTGAATGAAGATGGTTATATGTCATGGGGTTGATAATTCAAGTTGCATGCATTTTGTGCAGCTCAACATGATTTACCAGTTAGATGACAAAGATCTCTTCATAGTGTGTCTGCTTTTTTATCCAGTTGCTGCCTGCAATGTTATAGCAATCAACTGCATTCTTTAGCAGCAATTTATCGTACTGCGTTTCGTCATAGGAACAATGATGTTATTCCATTCTATGAAACTGTTACATAAGGCAGTGGGATCAATCTCAGTCGCCACAGGGGCGAGAAGACATTCAAATCTGGCATACATGGCAAAGGGTACACGCTCCTTGTACAGAAAATTCTTAAAATTTAAAAATATATTTTCCTCACTAGGCATTTCTACAGATACTGGAACCTGTGTAGACCAGTCTAGCAGATGCTTTGTTGACATGCACTTGCCTGAAACGAGTCAAGGCAACGAGGGCAAAACCGCTGTTTACCACTATGGTTCGACATTTGGAAGTAAAGGAGATCAGACATGCTTGTGATCCAGCAGTAGCCCTCATAGATTAGCAACAAATGTGCATGATTCTGATGTCGACCAGCGAGACTGGAATAGTAAAGAGGCTCAATGACTTTGTGTTTAACAATGCAATCATCTGAGTTATATTTCTCCAGGCCATATACATGAACATTGGATTCTGCCTCTCAAATTTCCTGATTTTCTGAAGGTTCATGGGGAATTTAATACCACCATCTGCATAATATCCCAGTGATATTTTTCTGTACGCTGTGAATCTTTCTTATAATTTCACTTCCAAGTCAGATGTGACTAGAGAAGGCAGTGCTTGTCTTAATTTTTGACATTAATAGGTATTGGCTTCGCTAACCACTCAGCAATTAAGGTTGCTATTCCTCTTTAGATTCAATTTATTTTATCCTAATTAGGATGTAATAATCACTTTCTTAACCATGTGTCGCTGTCTGAATCATAAATTAAGGTAGACAGTCATATGCGTTCGATGCTCAGCTATGTGATAGCTGACCACTTCTCTTTGCCTGTTGGAGTTTGCATTCTACAACATGAATTAATTTAACTGATAGTAAACAGATGTTAACAGCAAGTGGTCATAGAGGGAACTCAGTATTTTTAATGCTAACTGCCTTTGAGATGACGATCATACAGGATGTTACTACATAATGGGGCATTTAAATTCGCAGAATGCATAATATTAGTGTGCCTATATTCAGACATACGTCATTACGGTGGATAGTACAACAATTTTAATCAAAATTAACATAATTAACTATTTAGGAGTAACCTGATAAACATTGGTAAAATACTTGATGTTAATTTTACAAAAATATTTCAGACAAGGCATGAAAAAGTTTGTCACTTAGCAATATGGGATCAAACATTATGTAACAGATCTAAATTGCTACATATACCTGACTTTAATCAACACAGGCTCAGATTTAGCCACACGCCACTGGGGTTGATTTGCAAAGTATACAATCCATTACAGTTTTCTGAAGAAAAGAAGTAGAGGTTTCACGTCACTTTGTGGCGTCTTATTCTCAATATTAAGAACAATGTACAGCATCATTTATCATTTACGAAATTTGGCTGATTTATAATTTTTAAATGAAATCTCAATGTAATTCACAGAACGATTTTGTATTCAAATAAATGCCAGCTCTTATCAGTTTAAAACTCTTTGTTTTAAAATATTGCACTTTAAAATATTGATTTTTAAATACATAACTAAACACATGAGATAAGCACTTTTCATAAATAGCCAGTATATTATTACTCAACTTGCAAGTCCAATTCTATCACTGCTTTTACACGTTTTACTTATATGGCTTTCCTTTTCGAAGTCCACTTAACGTTGTATCACCAACAAAATACCGTAAGACTTTACATGTTTACGTAAAAGTTTTCTGCGTTTCGTACCGCGTCATAATGTATAAACTACTGCTGCTATAGAAAAACCAACATTCCGACCACGATTGCAGCGGCCTTCTTCTGGGTCTAATGGTGCGTTCTAGCTACGCAGTGCTCTTTATTTTTTAGCTGTTTATGTTCACTGCGCATACCATTACGTCACAATTTTAAAAGGTAGATAGCTTCATCGGTCACTTAAAGGAAGAAGGAGAGGGAACTTAATTTTAATAGGTTATTGCAGTGGAGGGAGAACGTGACCTCTGATGTCCATTGGCTCTTGTGTTATGTACCATGATAGGTGGCCACCGTCGAATGAGAAGTTTGCTGCTGTTTTCCAACTGCTGGAGTTGGCAGTTACTCGCCGGTAGTGCTCGTGCCTCGTGTTGACAGTGCGGTCTGTTGGGCTCTGGTTGCTGGCAGCCAAGATGGGGCAAGCCTGAGTCCATCCTCCCTGTTCATGTTGTTAGTGTCTTTAAGTATTTCGATGGCCTCTCTGACTTTGCGTTTCTTCATAATTGGCTGCTTGGCCAACATACAGGCTTCGCTGAATTTTATTTATTTTCCGCAGTCATGGTGATGTTCTGCCACTGCGGATTTGCTCTGTTGCCCTAGACGAATATAACGCCCGTGCTCCCGAATGCGCGTTGCTATTGGCCTACCAGTCTCGCCGATGTATGCCTCTCCGCATTCGCATTCCACCTTGTAAACGCCTGCAGTGTGTAATGCATCCACCTTGTCCTTGGTGGAGCCTAGCATGTCCTGGATCCTACGACCACTACAGAAGACAGGTTGCACCCCAACGTGGCGAAGGTGTTTGCCTATTCGGTCAGTAACGTTTTTCACATAGGGTAAGCGCACTGATGTCTGCAGTTTGTCTGTTTCCTGCTTATCTTTCTTGCTTGTTTTCGTCGACAAGGCTGTGTTTATCGACATTTGGCTGTAGCCATTGGCTAGAAAAGTTATGCGTAACCTTTTAAGCTCAGGTGTGATTTTGTGAGCGTCACTTAGGCGCTGCGCACGGATTGCCAAAGAGCGGATGACAGAGATCTTCTGCTCTGGGTGGTGGTAGGATTGGGCGTGCAGATACCTGTCAGTATATGTAGGCTTACGATATACTCTGTGCCCCAGTGTGCCCTCCGTTCTCCTGTACTCTACGACGTGTAGAAATGGGATAGCACCATTCTTTTCTACTTCCAACGTGAACTGCATCTTCCCGTGCATATTGTTCAAATATTCGTGGAACTTGTGGAGCTCCGTTTCACCATGAGGCCACATAGCGAACGTGTCGTCCACGTATCTATACCATCAACGTGGGAGTAAAGGAGCTGAACCGAGGGCTCGTAGTATTTTCCTTGCCTTTTGAAGTACGTTAAGGTCAGGCACAACTCAACCAGGTCGCATATGTCCGGCGGGACATGCTCCTGAAGGATGTGGATAGTTTCATCTACTGGCACGTTCGTAAATAGTGATTTCACGTCAAAGCTGACCATGATGTCCGTAGGTAAAATTGTTTCTCCCTTTAGGCGTTCTATAAAGTGTGTCCAGTTCCGTCTTGCCAACTCGACGTATTAGTTTGCAGGCTAGGTACTTTGCCAAATTGTAAGTAGGCGAATTGATCCCATTCACTATTGGCCTCAAAGGACAACTTTCCTTGTGTATCTTTGGAACACCGTAAATTCTAAGAGAGACTGATACTCTGGGAATAAGACCCTTGGCTGTGTCAGCGTCAATTCTCGAGCCTTAATCCCGGCCTGCATATTTCGAATTTTCTTCGCCGTAGGGTCCGCGCTTAGTTCTTTGTAGATGGGATCATTTAATAATCCTTTCATCTTTTCATACTGCAAGGTGTCTAAGATGACAGTAGCATTGCCTTTGTCTGCTGTTAATATCACAATTTCGTCGTTGTTCTTCAGTTCCTTGATAGCTCCACACATCTGCGATAGAAGCTCAGAAAATTAGACAGGAAACCGTTCGTTCTACTACGTGCCAAGCCTCAGAAACAAAACCTTAACAGAGAGGAAAGAGCAGCACTGTAGAACAACAACGAAATTGTGATATTTCACGTTATTAGCTGTATATAGCAGAGTGGTAACTACCTAAATAATACAGCTGAATGTTTTCCTTGCTGAGTGAATAATTTGTCTGAGTGGGGTTCTCCACATTCCAGAAAAGTAGGACAATTATGTATAATGTAGAAAGTCTTAGCATCACTAATAATAGACACCTTCAGCCTGACAACTATGTTGTGAGTATATATTTTGTCTCGTATCTGAAAGCGGTCCTTCAAAGCGTACTTGCATTTTGTGCAAAAGTAGGTCAGCTATAAACAATGAAACCCTCCCTCTTTCCTTTTTTTGAGTCATCAGTCTTCTGACTGGGCTGATGCACCCCGCCATGAATTCCTCTCCTGTGGCAACATCTTAATCTCAGAGTAGCATTTACAACCTACGACCTTAATTATTTGCTGAATGTATTCCAATCTCTGGCTTCCTCTACTGATTTATCCTCTACAGCACCCTTTAGTAGGGTGGTCTATGTTAGATACTAGTATACTTGTCTTGGCCAGGAATGCACTTTTTGCAGGAGCTAGTCCGCTTTTGATGTCCTCCTTGTTCTGTCCGTCACCTGTTATTTTGCTGCCTAGGTAGTAGAATTCCTTAATTTATCTACTTCATGACCACTAGTCCTGATATTAAAGTAATGGCTTTTATCATTTGTTACTTCTCATCACTTTCAACTTCCTTCGATTTACTCTTAGTGCATATTCTTTGTTCATCAGACTGTTCATTCCATACAGCAGATCCTGCGATTCTTACCAACATTCGTTGAGGATAACAATGTCACCAATGAACATTATCGTTGATATCCTTCCACCATGAATTTTAATTCCGCTATTAAACCTTCCTTTTATTTCCATCATTGCTTCTTCGATGTACAGATTGAACAACGAAGGTGAAAGACAACATCCTTGTCTTATGCCAGTTTTAGTCCGAACTCTTCGTTCTTTGTTTTCTACTCTTTTTGTTCCCTGTCGGCTCTTGTAAATATTGTATATTTCCCGTGTTTTGATCTAATTCACCCCTATTTATCTCTGAATTTCGAACAACTTGCAACATTTGAAACAGTCGAACCCTTTTTCCAGCTCTAGAAATGCTATGAACGTGTCTTGATGTTTCTTTAGTCTTGCTTCCATTATCAATAGCAACGTCATAACAGCATATCTGGTACATTTACCTTTCCTAAAGCCAAACTGATCGTCGCGCAACACATCCTCCAGGTTCTTCTCTATTATTTTATATATTAATCTTGCCAGCAACTTGGATGAATCAGCCGTTAAGGTGATTTGGGGATAATTCTCGCACTTGCCAGCTCTCGCAGCCTGCAGAATTGTGTGGATGATCTTTATCGCAGAGTCTGAAAGTATATCGGTAGTCTCATAATTCTGCACACAAGTATGAATATTTCACTGATTTTAGAAATTCCAGTGAAATGTCATCCATCACTTCCGGCTTATTTAATCATAAGTCTTTCAAAGCTCTTCTAAATTTTGATTCCAATACTGGATCAACTACCTTTTCTATATCAACTAATGTTTCTACTTCTATAAAATTATCAGATAAGTCTTTGCCCTCATAGAGACTTACAGTGCACTTTAACCAAATGTCCGCTCTCTCCTCTGCATTTAACAGCGGAATTCTCATTGCATACCTAATCTTACGACACTTCGTTATAATTTCACCGAAGGTTGTTTTGACTTTGCTGCATGTTGAGTCAGTCCTTCCAACATTGTTTTCCGATTTGTTCACGTTTTTCATGTAGCCATTTTCTCTTAGATTCCCTGCACTTCATATTTATATCATTCCTCAGATACTTGAATATGTTTATACCTGATTTTTCGTGAACATTTTTGTACTTTTTTCTTACGTCGATCAACTGAAGTATTTCTTCTGTTACCCATGTTTTTTCGCAGTTGCCTTCTTTGTACCAATGATTTTCTTTCCCACTTCTGTGACTGTCATTTTTAGATATGTCCATTCCTCTTCAACTGTACTGCTTACTGAGCTATTCCTTATTTTAGTGCCTGTAGCGTTAGGGAACTTTAAGCATACCTCTTTATTCCTAGAGAAGTGTGTCACATGGGAACATTATCTTCGTTCCATTGTAACATCAAACACTGGCGGTGAATCTAAGAATTACATTTACTGTACGTTGTAACCAATCTAATCATGACATATTTTGAATATTTCATGTAAGAAAAGGTTTCGTGTAATGAAAATACCTTCTGTTTCTTGTGCTTCCCATGAGTAACGTGATTCGGTAGAGAAGTAGAAAATAAGGTATGACATTGAAATAAAGCGTTTTCGGACCCATGTCCATATAACACATTTTATACCTCGTGTGTGAGGAACGTTTCCTGAAAAGGAATTGATATCCGGAAACGAAATGTTTGGATATAAAGTGAGTTAGAAGCTAGAGTCACTGTCAAATCTCACGATGATACAATTTTCGTAATACCGGAACAACGGCTGTGAGAAACTTATGCGTTCGCCACTTGGAATGTTAATTGTGGCACTCTATGGACGCTTCACAGTCTCTAATGTTAAGATATGCTTCACCACGTAGAAGAGAAACCGACGACCGGTCCTAGAAACATTTTCCATGCAAAGGGCTTACAGTTCGTAGCTAATTGTCTCTGCTATGTGCGTCCCGTGTATCGAAAGGTATGAAAGAGATCGAACCTTCTAACTTATGAAACATCTAAACTAAAAATTTCGGCGTATTCGTTCCTTTTCAAAATGTTGCCTACAAAATCCCCTCTAGAACCGATAGAAGCTTGTAATAGGAATCGTTAGACACCATGAATTACCACGAGCCTGGCGCGAGAACGCCAATTAAAGGTGTTTACATAGAAGCAATCGATAAATGCTGAATTTTAGCACATTTCTCTGATATTCTTGCTTCAAATTTCATCGTCAACCTTAATAAACATTGTATCACTACAACTGTCTTTTCAAGGGCTTTCGAATGCTGTAAAAATAGTATGTGGCTGAATTACAAAAATGTAGTTTCCTCAGTACTGCGGTAATACAAAGAGTCAAGAGGATGAAACACAGAACAAACTTACTTTCACATCAGCCTACCGCAGTTCACAATTACCTGGTTGCGATATCTTGAACCGTTCTTTAAGTAGAAGCAGTGCTGCTTTTTCCGAGACTCACCCCATATGATTACTCAAAATTATAGCTCACCCCCTACATTTATTGAAACTTATGGCGGCCCTTTATATGCATATGTTGTGTCTAGAATTTTTACTTCCGCGATTCAGTTTCGTGTTTGTATAAAATCTTATGTAATAAACGTTGTAGATATGAGACCCGTCTATTACACAAACGTTGACAAATCGTTGTTTTGAATTTAAGCTCTCATCACAAGAAGACAAAAGTGATGACGTACAGGTGAAAGAAGATAGTGCATAGTAGGTGTTATATAGGAACAGAGCACGAGGTTTGTTTCCGGAACACCGTTAACTTGAACAAAGGAAACTTCACGCAATAGATTTTCCATTGTGTTATTCAGGAACATGGTGACGTGTCTGTTCCTCTGGAGGCACTGGAGACGAGAATAATGTACTCCGCTAAACAATAGCACAATACGCGACGTTAATACACACCAGACCACCTGAAAATAGTAGAAGAGTTTCAGCAGGCAAGTTGACCGATGTCTTTCTTTTTTTTAGCTTAGGGAGCGCAGCAGTTGAGATCTTATTAACCAAGTCTGGTAGACAGAAAGTATAGCGTCTAGTTTAAAGCGCCAGAGATTGAGCGCATGCCAAAGAATGCAGATTATGAGAATATTTCGTAAAAGAAAATAAATGTGTCATGGAAACATTTCAAACGGAATGGTTCTGTGAAGCACATGCAACGTGAAGCGGAATGTGGTGACTGATAAGATTACTGTTACCAAATAATAGTTCTTATGATGGGTCTGAATACAAAGGTGATCAACTGAATCCAAGATAAGTTCAGTACAACATTGTGAACCATATGTCCCACAGGGAACAGTGAAGGCTTTGGACACGAAGGAATGTAAACAGATGAAGTATTAAGCATATCAAAGGAGAGTGTAGTCGTATTTTCAGATAACTTTAGGAAAAACTGTTACTGACAAATTTATTCAAAACATACTTTGAACAGTGTACGTTACACACTACCTGGTCAAATGCACTTGAAAATTCCTATGTAATGTGGAACTGAGCACTATGTGTTACCAGAGCCAAACCAATATAAAGGAAGTGGCAAGTATTGTATTGTCACTGGAGAAGCAGTAACAGCAGAGTGGTCACTCAGGAGAGCTCGGTTATTTCAAATGTGGACTAATCTTTCGGTGTCACCTAAGTTACAAACCCATCAGGGACATTTTAACCTTTCTAAAGATACCCACATTGTCAGTTATGATTAAGAAAAATGAATGATATGTGGTTCCCTTTCCGTACCACACTTACCCACCATATCTTAGTAACCATAAAAGAGGAAGCGGGATGGAATCATGGTTGGTATCACAATTTATAATTAAGACAGTTTATTGAATCTACGCCTTTTAAGGAATTTGACAATTAAAAATTGTGAATAAAGCTTTGCAAATACAGTTAGATACCCAACGTACTCAGTAGACAAATAAACAGTCCCTTAAGAGAAAGTTTTAAAAAAACCAACCTTAATGTGCCAGGCATTTATAGAAACCTTAAGCATAGCAATTATGAGTTACTTCACATAGCTACATCATCGAACTCCTTAAAACCAGTTATTACATTAAGATGGCCACACTTAACATTCTCCATTAAAATACCCTTATGAACTTACTATTTCAATCCGTTAAAGAAGCACTTGTTAAAAGGTCAAATACATACTTACCGTTGCCGGGCACTAACTCCCCTCGCTTCATTTTTTCCTCATTAAGAAAACATAATTGCTGTCAAACTTCAGAAATTCAAGATCCCTTATAGGATTTCCTTCAAAATACATATAATGGAAACAGTTACCAATAAAGAGTGACTTAACGACACTCAAACACTAGTGCCAAGCTAAGATCAAATTACATAACATGATAGAACCACTTACACAAAAATACTATGGCAGAAACACTGATCTTTAAAATCGAATGTTCATGTGCTCAGACGTGTTAATAAAGGACTACTAGAAAGATCTGTCCAAGGAACTCAGCAGATGCTAAGCAATTTAAAGTTTACCCAGTTGCCAGGCGCTAATATCTAAGGAAACAGGTTACATACGATATATATATTGTATATCTACCAGCTTAACCCGCCTCGACGGAAGGAAGATAAATACTAAACTTTGGAAGGCCGTATGTGAGCAACTGCCGCTAGCGGCCAGATTCTTAAACACTGCCAGACCTAGACCTCGGATGACATTTGACTCCCCGCCAAGGCGCTGGCACAACCAACGGTTTTTGCACGACTCACAAAGACATTCCAATAACTTCGAAACATAGAAACACTCGGCAGAACGTTTGACTCGATATATGGGTAAGCGTGTAAGGGAACACGTTACAGTACTGAAAAATTCGCAATTTTGACCTTAAGCATCTTACACATGGACAACTGTATTAATAGAGTGCAGACTTTGTAAACGCCAATATAAAATTATTGGATTACAAGAAACACAGAGCACTAGTAAAAGAGTTGAGAAAACTTTCAAATGACGGCCACCATTTAACTAGGCCAATTGAACTCTTCCACACCATTTTAAAGTTCGACTATGAAGGTCTCCCCATAACAATGAAATTTAAATGCCTCTGAGTACGTCAGTCAACAAAAGACAATTATGAGCACTTCCTTCATTATCATGTACACAGTGCGAAGGAGTGGGTGCCACAGCTTGACCGCTTCACTTCAAATTTTGTTCCCAGCGAAGTCACAGAACTTTTATCTCCAAGTTACCCATGTCACCAAAACTCTCAACCAATTTCACACCACAACATATAACGGTCATCACGCTCGTTCGGTAGCCTCTGACGCTCGTCTCCCAGCGAAATGTCACGAGATCTCGAGTGTTACCCGTCGAAACGTAACAACCCAATTCCTTCGCCCGCCAACCCGGAAGATGAGACACGCGAAAAGCAAAGATAGCTTAGCTCAACCACAATCGATCTCAACGATACATGAACAAAATAGCACTGCCGCCAGGTCGCCAAGGCTCAATGAACTCAAAGGAGCAACCATAGCTGAAGCAAGACCAGGCAGACCTTATTAACTGACGAGAGGTACCGTCAAGCATTGCGGAAAGTGGTTGTAAAGATTGTATGTTTTCAGTGGAAGGAATAAGTCTTTAGTTCCAATGAATTATTAACGTTCAGCTTGCACATTGACTGAGCGTAGGGAGATTGGGGTACAACGTTCAAGCAGCTCCTCAGAAGCCACACATTTCCGTACTCAGTGGTAAGCCACACTTGACGTGGTGCAACCAGATACTTCAGTGAACAATGGAGGTCTGCGAACAAGTGATTTGGAGCGACGAATAAGACAATTTTTTTGATTCATCCGCCTCATTGCTGGTTTCGATGCGATCCGCCATGAATTCCTCTCCTCCGCTAGCCCTTTCATCTCATAGTGGCAGTTGCAACCTACGTCCTCAGTTTCCAGAATGAGATTTTGACTCTGCAGCGGAGTTTGCGCTGATATGAAACCTCCTGGCAGATTAAAACTGTGTGTCGGACCGAGACTCGAACTCGGGACCTTTGCCTTGCGCGGGCAAGTACTCTACCATCTTAGCTACCCAACCACGACTCACGCCCCGTCCTCACAGCTTCACTTCCACCAGTCCCGAGTTCGAGTCTCGATCCGGAACACCATTTTAATTTGCCAGGAAGTTTTACACACTCAGTTAATTGCTGGATGTCTTCCAGCCTCTGTCTTACTATACAATTTTTACCTTATACACATTCCTCTAGTACCTTGAAAGTTATTCCCAGATGCCTTAACAAATTTCCTGTCATTCTGTCCCTTCCTCTTGTCAGTGGCTCCTTTCGTGCAGAGAGCCTCATCAATTGTTATCTTTCCTGTCCACCTAAACTTCAACATTCTTCTGTAGCATCACGTCTCATATTCTTCGATTCATTTCTGTTCCGGATTTCCCGCTGTCCATGCTTCACAACCACATTATTCTGTGGTCAAAATTTACGTTCTCAGAAACGTCTTCCACAAATTAAGGCCTATGTTTGATACTAGACTTCTCTTGGCCAGGAATTCCATTATTGCTATTGGCAGTCTGCAGCAGCAGAACTCCTTAGCTTCATCTATCCTGTGATCCCAAATATCGATTTTAAGTTTCTCGCTGTTTTCATTCCTGCTACTGATCATTACTTTCGCCTTTCTTCGAGTAACTCCCAATCTTTATTCCGTCCATATTAGGCTGCTCACTCCATTCAACAGCTCCAATAATTCTTCTTGACTTTCGCTGCTGAACTTAGCCATGTCATCAGCGAATCTTATAATTGATATCCTTTCATCATGAACTTCAATCACACCCATGAACTTTTATTT
Organism: Schistocerca piceifrons; assembly: GCF_021461385.2. Taxonomy (NCBI): domain Eukaryota; kingdom Metazoa; phylum Arthropoda; class Insecta; order Orthoptera; family Acrididae; genus Schistocerca; species Schistocerca piceifrons. The sequence continues at coordinate 1,017,524,328 of NC_060139.1, read as the reverse complement.
CCGTCATTGCTTCCTCGACCTATAGACTCAACATCTTCCGAAATATTACACTGACGAACGCTTTATCCAAGTCAACAAATTCTATGGCGTGTCTCATTTTTCATTGATCTTGCTTTCATTATCAACCGCAATGTCAGAGCTGCCTATCTGGTGCCTTTATCATTTCTAAATTCAAACTGATCGTGATCTAACTGATTCTCAATTTATTTCCATTCATGTGTATACTATTTTAGTCACCAACTTGGATACAAGAGCTGTCAACCTGATTGTATGATATTTCTCTCATTTGTCGGCTTCTATCATTTCCCCAATTGTGCGGAGGCCATTTTCCCAAAAAGTTGATTATATATCGTAATCACCAGTCTCACACAGTCTATACTCGTTTTCTAGCCACTTTCTGTATTGATGGAATGGTAACCATCTTTCTGCCTTATTTGATCTTACGTCCTCTAAAGCTCTTTTAAATTTTGATTCTAATGTTGGATCTCCTACCTCATCTCTATCATCTGCTGATTCTTCTTATGTCACGTCATCAGAAAAGCCCTGCCCCTCATAGAGGCCTTCAACGTACTCTTACCATCTCCCCGCTCTCTCCTCTGCTTATAAGAGTGAAATTTCCTTAGCATTCTTAATGTTACCTACCTTGCTTTGAATTTCAGCGAAGGTTGTTTCGACGTTTCTGTATGCTGTGTCTGTCTTTCGGACAGTGATTTTGTTTTTTGGTTTGGTCGCATTTCTTACGTAGCTATTTCGCCTTAGCTTCCCTGCACATCTTATTTATATCACCCCTAAGTGACTTTTATTTCTGTGTTCCTGCCGCGTGGGATTAGCCGAGCGGTCTTAGGCGCTGCAGACATGGACTGTGCGGCTGGTCCCGGCGGAGGTTCGAGTTCTCCCTCAGTCATGGGTGTGTGTGTTTGTCCTTAGAATAATTTAGGTAAAGTAGTGTGTAAGCTTACGGACTGGTGACCTTAGCAGATAAGTCCCATAAGATTTCACACACATTTGAACATTTGAACATCTGTATTCCTGAATTTCCCTGAACATTTTTGTACCAACTTCCCTCGTCGATCTACTAAATCATTTCTTCTGTTACTTATGGCTTCTTTGTAGTTATTTTCCTTGTACCTAAGTTTTTCTTTCCAATTTCTGTAATCATCAGCCGGCCGCAATGTCCATGCGGTTCGAGGCGCTTCGGCCCGGAACCGCGCTGCTGCACGTTCGTAGGTTTGAATCCTGCCTCAGGAATGGATGTGTGTGATGTCCTTAGGTTAGGTTAGGTTAGGTTTAAGTAGTTCTAAGTTCTAGGGGACCGATAACCTAAGATGTTAAGTCCCATAGTGCTCAGAGCCATTTTAACCATTTTTTTTCTGTGATCATTTTTTTTTATAGATGTCCATTCCTCTTCAGCTTAATAGGCTACTGAGCTATTCACTATCGCAATACCTATCACGCTTACACTTTTTTTATGGATGTGAAATCTGGACCACCTACATGCGTCACTAAAGCCGTTAGAAAAATACCACTAACGCTGCCTAAGGAGGATCGGCGAACATACAACTGCATTTCGTAAGAAACCAACTCCAGCAGCATTGAAGCAAAAATTGTTAAACACCAACTTTGCTGGGTCAGTCATATCATCCGCATGCAAAACTTCTGTCTCTCAATGGAAATCTTGTTCTTCCAATTGAAGATTGGCCAACGCAATTAGGAAAGATAAACAAAACGATATAAAGATGTTATCAAAAGAAAGATGACAAAACGTTAAATAAACACAAACGACTGGAAAACTGCAGCCCTTGATAGATCCAAATGGCGACAAATTGTTCACCAAGGAACACTTAATTCTTAAAATCAGAGCTAGTTGCTGCAGGATAGGAAGAGAGGTCGCAGAAGAGAACAGGAGCTCTAGAGAGAAACAAACCTTTTACAGCATTCAGTCAATACCAATGCCATTGTTGTGGGAGAATCTGTGGCTCCAGAATAGGTCTATTTAGCCATCAAAGAATCCACAGATAACGCAACCAAAAGACATTTCACACCAGTCAACGAGTAAATGCCTGTGATGCCCTATTGCCTCAGAGAATTTCAAGTGTATGTCTCCATTTCGTGTATTTCCATATCCCATTCGTTTGCGAACTGATTCTCCGTGACTAATCTCTTAAACTTCAGCTTTAAAAAATGGTTCATAAGGCTCTGAGCACTATGGGACTTAACAAATGGCTCTGAGCACTATGGGACTTAACTGCTGTGGTCATCAGTCCCCTAGAACTTAGAACTACTTAAACCTAACTAACCTAAGGACATCACACACATCCATGCCCGAAGTAGGATTCGAATCAGCGACCGTAGCAGTAGCGCGGCTCCGGACTGGAGCGCCTAGAACCGCACGCCCACCGCGGCCGGCGGGACTTAACATCTGAGGTCATCAGTCCCCTAGAACTTAGAACTACTTAAACCTATCAAATCTAAGGGTATTACACACATCCACGCCCGAGGCAGGATTCGAATCTGCGACCGTAGCAGTCACACGGTTCCAGACTTATGCGCCTAGAACCGCTCGGCCACAACTACCGGCAAACTTCAGCTTACTCTTCGTCATTATGAAAGTCTATTCTTAGTCTGTAAGTTACCCTGGATTGTCTTTGTAACCCAGTATCTGATTTCGGAATTTCTGCCTGACCGTGATGTGATCTGACTGGAATCTTTCCGTCTTTTCCGGCCTCTTCCAAGTGTACCTCCTCCTCTTGTGATGCTTGAACAGAATAATCGATATTGCTAACTGATATTTGATGCAGAACTCAGTTGGTATTTCACACTAAACTCTGCGGAAAGCCTGTGGAATGGTTTCGGTGTTAGAATGTCCAGAGAACGCTAGCTGCCATTACGTGTAGTGCCAGCAGTGAAATACAGAGTAGGCAGTGTTATGATAATGTCGTTTCTCTGTTGTTGTTAGGTTGTGGTCTCTTAATTGTGGTTAAGGAAACGTTAAATGCAGAAGGATATGAACACGTTAACGCGTTTAATAGCATTGCTTCCTGCATACAGGACAGCAACAATTGGGCTACGATGATCCTTTGCATCAGAAAGAGAAGAGTCCCTGCCATAAAGCAGCATGTGTGTGACAATGGTCTGTCGACTGTAACGTTCCTAAAATGGTCTTGCCTGTCCAGAGGCCGGATTTGAATCCAGTGGAACAAGTCTGGGATTAGTAAGAACGCCGAATTCTCTCCAGAACCCATGGTCAACCCTCATTTTCTTCGCTGGTTTCGACTTTTGAGGAAGAATGTGCTGCTAGTCCTCCACAGACATTCAGAAACCTCAATGAAAGTGTCCCCAGCACTGATCAGAACGTCGTAAAGACGAAGGTTGGACATTCCCCATATTAAGTCTACTAACAAGTGACTGTATTCTTCTGATTAGATAGTGTATCACTAAATGGGGTTTGTAAGTGGCACAGATATGTTGTTTACGTATTTTTGCTGTAGATAAACTCAGTTGGTATGCAAGAAGCCGTATGTGTTTTATAATTTCTGTGTTCTGCAGAGGTAGCACATACGTAATAATTGATGATTCCCAGGTAGCACAAGAAGATCAAGGTTCAACATAACGCAGGTCCTTACCGACACGTTCCAAAATATCTTCCTCCTCTGATAACTATGTAACGAATTCAGAGCCCGTCCATGACATAGGTTGTGACATTAATTGTTAGGCACAGATTAACAGTCTAAAGCCCGTACTACACGTCACACTTCACATTTACAAGTTAGATGTAGGCGTCTTGCCACTTGGCGGCAGAACGGGTGAAGCTTTCAATTTAGCAGACGATTTATTCGCCGTGGAGAAATAGGAGCGGCTCTGTTCAGCCATGTATCCCCACATGCCCAGCAGAAGAGGTGTACATACGCATGTGCAGAACGCGGCATTTCTATCGGACTTTCTGCTTGTTATTGTTTTCGCCTGTGCTCAGCAGACAAGATGCAATCATACGTGAACTCGTGAGGTATTCTACATATTTTTCATTACCTTTTTTTTATAAATACAGTAGTGAAACAAACGAAAATTCTCTTGTTTATTTCGTTCTAGAGAAAAGTTGTAATTCTAATGGTCATAATGTAGAAACGTAATGGTACAAAGAACATCGACGCGTTCTTAACGAGGCATACAATAGGGAAAAGTGACTATATGGTCCTCTAGATGCGCTGTACCCCACTAAGGTAGATCAACAAACATTTAATTCTTGGTCTATATATTTTAAGCAGATTTGCTCGTAATTTTACTTTCGATATCTGTAAGTATGACTGTAATTGGTAAACGTTTCGTACGTGTTTGATTTGATTGCATACTTTGCATTTTTTCACCGTGCCAGGAAGGGTAGTGTTCAGAGAACAGACACAAGAGTCAGAGTAGTTGCGCCGCCCGCAACAAGCGGTACCTTGCGTCTACGCGCTCTCACTGCTGTGCCGAGCTGGGAAACAGAGACAATAGAATGGAACAGGCTAGGTAAAAGTGCATAAACGAGTGTCTAATGGTTCTCCCGTTATGGTGTAATTTGCGTGAATCGCATCATGTACATCCATAGCGGCGTGTCAAAACAAGACACATACATTCGACGAAGTTTCTAAGGCCCTGTGAATCTTTGGGTCTCATCTTGTTGCCTAGTAGGCATTCAGTGCCACCGAGACCCCTGGTAACTTGTTCCATGTGTGATGGCATCGACGCGTATAAGGCGCGAATGGCGTCCTTTGATACAGCCACCTTCGCTGCATTTACCTGGTTCGAAAGATCACCTGTGGTGGTTGGCACTGGGCCACAGCGCTGCAGCTGTCGTTTCATCATATCCCGCACATTTCCGATTGGCTAGGAGTCTGATTATGTAGCGCGCCGGGGCAAAATGTTGTGTGTTCGTGCAGCAACATCTGCAACATGTGGTCGTGCATTGTCTTACTGAAAACTGGTGTCTGGGGTGTTGTGCAGTTAGGGTATGGCTACAGGTCACACTGGTCACAGTGCATTGGACATAGTACGCAACAGCACCCCACACCACAAGGTCCTTAACTGGCGGTCTACGTTTTGTGCAAACGCAGTCACTGTGATGTCACTCCCCTTGCCTGTGGCGACCAAAATGCGGTCATCATTTTCAAATAAACCTGGATTCGTCGGGAAACACTATCTGATGCCATTTCTGTCCCCAGTGACGTCGTTCCATACAGCGATGCTATCTAACATGTTTCTGCACATACGTCAAAGGTAGGTGGAGAAGTGGATGAAGTGCACGTCACCCATGCCATAATAAACGGTGGCGGACCGTCACCTCTGATAGTGTACGATGTGTAACACTGTTGCACTGTTGCGCCGGAGCCGAGGAGGCCGCATATCTGTCCTACAACGCTGATCGGATGAGTTATCGATCTTCACGTGGGGTAGTCACGGTGGTGGGTCCTGACCAATCTCGTAACGTTCTACAGCCTTCCGTGAACCATTCTGCACACACCAGTTGCACTGCCAAATCACTTCGCCCCTCACGAGCCGCAATTTCTCCGATGGATGTATCTCATTCTGTCATGGCAATAATCCTCCCTATTTCAAACTCACCGATATGGCGGTGCAGTTCACATGTACGTCTGCGAGACATCCTGCACGTCTGCTGAAGTCACACTGATACATTATTCTCGGTTTATAGCCACAACGAGAGCCGCAGGGACATTTTACTGTTAGGTGGTGTTGCGCAGTCGTATCGACGTTGTCCTCGATCATGCGGGCCCACATTGTTCAAACGCTAGTCATTTCTGCACAGAATACTAATATACATGCCCTGTGAATATTAACGTCCTATCTCCAGTCATTCAAGGTTCTTTCTGAACAAGAATATAATCCAATATCAATAAATACCATTCTTTCAGAAATATCAGCAGTCACATTCAGTGACGTAAACAAGCCTGAAGTTCTCGGCGGCCCTGAATGCCTAATAGGCAAGAAGATGAGACCCAAAGATTCACAGGGTCTTCGAAACTTCGTCAGAATGTATGTGTCTTGTTTTGACACGCCGCTATGGATGTACATGATGCGATTCGCGCAAATGACACCATAATGGGAGAACCTTTAGACACTCGTTTATGCACTTTTACCTAGCCTTTTCCACTCTATTGTCTCTCTTTCCCAGCTCGGCAAAGCAGTGAGAGCGCAGAGACGCAAGGTTTCGCTGGTCCCGGGCGGCGCAACTTCTCTGATTCTTGTGTCGGTTCTCTCAACACTACCCTTCCTGGCACGGTGAAAAAATGCAAAGTATGCAATCAAATCAAACACGTACGAAACGTTCACCAATTACAGTCATACTTACAGATATCGAAAGTAAAATTACGCGGAAATTTACGTAAAATATATAGACCAAGAATTAAATATTTCTGCCGCCAGGTGGCAAGACGTTTACATCTTCCTTGTACATGTGAGGTATGCCGTGTAATACCGGCTATATACTGTGAATCTGAGCCTAACAGTTAATGTCATGACCTATGTCACGGGTGGGCTTTGACTTCGTTACATTGTTATTAGAGGAGGACGTTCTTTTGGAATGTGTCGGTAGGGACATGCATTATGTTGAACCTTGAACTTCTTGTGCAACCAGGCAATCATCAATTATTACATATGTGTTACCTCTGCAGTTTACAGAAATTACAAAACACACACAACTTATTGCATACCAACTGAGTTTATCTACAGCAAAAATACGTAAATAATATATCTGTACCACTTACAAACCCCATCTAAAGATAAACTATCCAATCAGAAGCATCCAGACACTTGTTAGTAGACTTAATATGTGGAGTGTCCACCCTTCGTCTTTACGATGGTTTGATCAGTGCTCGGGACACTTTCATTGAGGTTTCTGAATGTCCGTGGAGGAATGGCAGCCCATTCTTCCTCAAAAGTCGAAAGCAGCGAAGGTGGTGATGTTTGACCGTGGGGTCTGGAGTGAAGTCGGTGTTCTTACTCATAACAGATGTGTTCCACTGGATTCTAGTTCGGCCTCTGGACAGGCGAGATCGTTTCAGGAACGTTACAGTCGACAGACCATTGTCACGCACATGCTGCTTTATGGCACGGACTGTTGTTTTTCTGATGCAAATGATCATCGTAGCCCAATTGTTCCTCTACTGTATGCAGCACACAATGCTATTAAACGTGTTAACGTATTCATAACCTTATGCCATTTATGTTTCCACCCTTCGTCTTTACGATGTTTTGATCAGTGCTGGGGACACTTTCATTGAGGTGTCTGAATGTCTGTGGAGGAATGGCAGCCCATTCTTCCTCAAAAGCCTGAAGTTCTTAATATGTAGGAAATGTATATATATATATATATATATATATATATATATATATATATATATATATATGTGTGTGTGTGTGTGTGTGTGTGTGTGTGTGTGTGTGTGTACAATATTGCATATAGGTATCATAAAGATTTACAATTTAGACATGAAGAAGTTAAACAAATCGAGTTAGCCGCAAAAAAAGAATACATGCAAGTGATGCTTCAGCTGGTGAAAAAATAGCTGCAGCTATAGTTAGAGGAATAATGTATGGAAAGAGAAAATTAGGAATGGGATTAGCAGTGGCTAAAAATGGTTAGGGATTACGAAAAATATTAATAATTCTTTTAATCTATATGAATGAATAACTTTTCAATCGATTATACTTTCCTAACTAGCGGCAAAACTAATTCAAAACAAATTAAACTTAAATCAAATAATGATCAATTTTATATAATTGAACCAATTTTAACTAATGCACAAAAAAGAAAGGAAGAGAAAAAAATTGCTGGTGATTTACTCATTACACTAAGTATTCCTGCCATGAAAAATATTGTGGAATATCTAAAAAAATGAAACAAAGCGCTGGATTAACAAAACATGAAGGTGGATTTTTTCCTTTACCATCAGCTGTATTACCATATCTAGAAACTACTGGTTCACTTTCTGGTGGATCTGTGGCAATTGCAAATGCAGTAATAAGCAAGAAAAGAGCTGATGCAGAATGAGAAGAACAAAAATGGCATGATGAAGCAACAGAAAAGAAAACTCCAACTAAAGCAGGCTTAGGTCTCCAACCAGGAAAAGGAGTAAAAAAAAACCTCCAAAAATTGATTAATAAATTTAATAATGGATTATCATATTTTGATATAGAAGAATTTGTTAAACAATTAAATGCCAAAAACTTTCATGGCGTTTTTATGATTCATGATTTACCAAGTCATTCCAGAGAATACAAGTCTGTAATAATCAATTTAGATGCATCTGATCATGTTGGTTCTCATTGGTTTTGTTATTATAAGGATAAAGATATAAAATTTCTTTTTTGACTCACTTGGTGGTAATATACCAAAACAACTATGTAAATATTTGCGAAAAATGATCTGTACTGCAGTGATCAGAGAATACAAAATTTAAAGAAGTAATATGTAGACACTTATGATTGTTTGTTTTAAAACCATTGCATGATTATTTTGAATTTAATTATGTTTGAGTTCAATAATTGCACTTGTTTGGAAATCATACTAATAAGGAGAGCAATGGAAAAATAAATATCTGGGAAGTAGAAAAAATCTAATGTGAAACTGATCCAGAAAAGAACTTATAATTAAACAATTTCATAGAGAATCAAAATCCATTTTTAAATTAGCTAAAGGATATATTGATTTTAAAGGCGAGAAGAAAAGTAGATATAAAAGATCTGGTAAATGGTTATGATGCAGTTGCCAAACAATACTTACGAAAAGAATATATTACAAAACCTGAAGACATTAGTATTTTAATACAGTTCAATAACTATGTCATTGCTGCATATCTTAATGAAAGAATGAACGGAATTGGGTGATTTAACTTTAAAACTTTAACTAATTTCTATACAACAAAGGTAGTAGAAAAAGCTTTTACCGATTATTTTTCAAAGGCTGTTTTAACACCATATCTAAGTCAGATAAGTGATCTTCAGGAAAGAATGTGTGGCCAACATAAGCTGACATTTAATTTTAATACTGGTGCAGAAATACTGAAATACACATTTGAGTATGATGTAATACTCTAGGGAATTATTTTGTTTGGAACCAATGTAAACATGAACTGTCATCTACTGATTTTAAAATAGAGATCACAAGATTCAATACTGATAAACTGCAAATTTAATACCCAACACAATTCAGTTATTATTGTCATATGCACCAATTACAGTAATACACATTTAGTAAAACAAATATATGAACATGTGAAATTATATTCAATACAAAAGTTTTAAAATGGCTCAGACTGCACTTGGATGTTGATGGACTCGATCCAGCAGAGTGCCTCCTGGAATGTTTGATTGAGCTTATCAATGCCAACAGGGAAGCGTCTGATTGGACATTCATTCAAAATGTGGATGATTGTTAGGGTGTCAGCACAGTCACACACACTGCCCCACTTGTGCATGTTGTTTTGCACCTGCCCTCTTCAGTCCAATATCTGTTTAAATGCACCCACACCTCCCCTGGTTGGTAGAATCCTGGAAGTGGAACTGTTGGATTGTCTACAAGTTTGTGGTTTCGGATATTTCTAGCTTGCCACTCACATTTCCACTCTGCGTCCTGGTCGAATATTGTGGAAAGCATTTGGACTCCCATTTCAAATGCTGGTCTTATAAATTTGAGGCGTTTCCTGGGCAGTGACAGCAAATGGCCATGAAGCTTGATCTAGTTGTTTTCAGAATCTTGCTGACAAACGTTGGAAAGAGCAGCCTCTCGACAGATGTCTAGAGGCCACATGTTTGAAGGCACTGGTAGCCAGCAAGTAGGTGTAGACTGGACTGTAGCATTAATTACTCTCATAACTGAGTTCAGTTGGACGTCTACTTTCACTATGTGGGTGCTTCAGAGCCAAACTGGTGCACAGTATTCAGCTGCAGAGTATATTATTGCAAGGGATGTTCCTCAGAGGACTGATGTGGTTGCTCCCCATGTACTGCCTGCCAGTTTTCTCACAAGGTTCACTCGTTTTTGTATCTTATTGACCAAGTTGGAAAGGTGTTTTTTGTACGTTAAAGTTCTGTTAAGAGTGACTCCCAGGTATTTTGGGCTTTCATTGTATCTGAGTGTTTAAAATGAAACACAATTCAATATTCCATCACTTGAAATGAAGAAGAAAGATAAAATATTTATGTATCTAAATGAATCCATTGAAACGGTATCCGTCTCAGGTGAAATAATCATGTTTGATGAATTACTTTTAGAACATACGGATGATGACAGAATGGAAGCATAATAAATTACATTATTCAATTTTTAATCTATATAAATGGGGAATAATAGTCACATCTACTGTTTGAAGGGTAAAAAAATTACCGAGACTCAAAATCCTCACAGCATAACGACTAAAAATGACAGCAGAGGATTGGAGGCCTGTGCACAGTATGTAAAACCAAAAAGAGTAAGATCGTTAAAAGAATTTTGTCAACTAACACAGTTCTAAGAGTTTTTCAACAGTCAGTGAAGGGGTGAGCAAATATCTCACTCCTAATATTCATGAATAAATCATTAATGAATTACATAAATTGATGAGAAAACATATTAAATGATGTAATATAATTTCTCTCTGTATTGATGATCCATGGCAAGCCAATCTGGTCAAAAAGGTTTCCTGCAAATTGAGAGGAATTTCTAAGATAAATCAAGGATATAGACATGTATTAGCTGTTATCGACTTCTTTTCTCAACGTCCTTGGGCTATACCAGTTAAAGATAAATAAGGTAAGAATGTTGCTGATTATTTTGAAAAAATATTCAAGTCGACACATCCAAAAAATTTAAAGACAGATTATGGTAGAGAGTTCTATAACAAAGATTTTCAAGAATTGATGAAGAAACACAGCTTTAATCATTACTCAGCTTTTACAGAATTAAGAGCATCTATTGTTGAACAGTTCAACAGAACACTTAAATAAAAGGCTTGGAAGAAATTTAGTTTTGAAGAAAATTATAAATGGGTCGCTAGTCCCAAAATTAGTTGATGAATACAATAAAGAAACATTCAATTATAACAGTGAAACCAATAGAAGTTAACGAATAGAACAGAAAGATAGGTATCATTATGCCAAATGATAAGGCCAAATTTAAAAAAGGATATAAACTGAGAATCAGTGAATTTAAAGAACTTTTTGAAAAAAGGTACACTGCCATTTTGTCAACAGAAATTTTTGAAATTGAGATGTTATTAATTCTAGTCCTGTCACATTTAAATAGAAACATATTGAAGGAAATTTTTATGAGCAAGAGCTACAAAAACCAAAGTATCCAGATGTATTTCTTGTTGAAAAAGATTTGAGAAGGAAAGGAGATAATGTGTATGTTAAATCGTTGGGATTTGATAATTTACACAGTAGTTGGTTAAATAAAGACAATGTCTTACATTAATTCTGCCTTATGATCAGTGACAAATAAAGCAGTCTTTGACTACATCAGGTCCCTATTCTCTGATTATGAAATCAGTTTAATTCTCTTTCAGCTATTTCTTATTTTTTTGAAAATCCAATATAAATTAATTGTAATAAATGGTAGTAATGATAAGCACATCTAAAATTGAATCATCTACAATGAATATGTTTGAATTTATTCAGAATATCAATGGTATTGCTTATAACTGTAAAGAAGTTTTTATGATGACAGATGAAGGGAGTAATCCATGGTTTATGGCAAAAGATGCTGCTCACATTTTAGACTATGAGCGCCCACAAAGAGCTATTACATATTAAGTTAGATGAAAACATCTTAATATTTTAAATAATTAATATGGAAATTGAAGATAAAGTTAATTGGGAACTAATTTTAGAATGTCAACAATTATCTGCATCATTCATAAAAAATTTTTAAATGTTCTGAACTGATTGACCAGTTTGAAGGTTGTGAATATTCTATATGCTTAAGTGATGAAAATCATTATTTTATAAAAACAAGCTGTGATCATATTTTTCATAAAGAATGTATTGACAAATGGTTATAGGAACAAGAAACTTCTCCATACTGTAAAAAAATAATAAAACAATGAAAAAAGATGCACATCTTTTAAATTATAAACACATATAAATGAAGATACTTCTACTGTTGTTGTTAGTGAAAATAGTAGCTGCTAATCAAAACAACAAAGCAGCTAAATATTCAGTTCATTTTGGTTAATTCGATATTCCATCAGCAATTGAAATAACTCAAGTGAGTGATGATGCATTAATGTTATGCATTAATGTTATTTCATCTAACACACCATCTTGAAATAACTGGTGAGTTAAGTGAAGATGCTTTAAATTTTATAAATCGCACAAGATGCAGCATAGAAGATTTCTTGTTCTTTTAGAACTAGTATTTATAAATAGAATAAAAAGAATGTAAAATGGTTCGATAAAGGGGCAATTACAAAAGTATTAGAAATAACAGGAAAAGCATTCTGATATTAAATTTCACCTCAATAGCAATAACTCTGATATTTTAATTTCAAATAAAACCTGATTAAATAAAAATGAAATTTATGGTCATCATTGCCCAAAGGATCTAGATGGAAAAGGAAGTGTGTAAGGTTGTGCATTTTTCCAAATAAGAATAGTGATCCAATAGAAATACATATGAATGAAAATGAGTTAAGACAAAAATACACCAAACCGACTGAAAAATTTATTTGAAGCCTTAGTTAATGACATTGGCCACTCATTACTTTTATATCATTCAGATTTTTATGAATCAATAATGTATCCATACTATAATGGTTCACATGTTGAATTATTTCAGGATAATATTGATGCTATTCAAACTTTGTATGGTAAAAAAGTAATAACGCAACAAACTATACCAATAAAGCGATCATCAACACTACCTTCTGTACCAAATGATCGAACTGAGTCATTATGTCAAATGAAAAAGTTCAATCATTTACTTATTGTAAATGGGGTTTTGTACATTTTTTGTAAGAATTGGGTTTCAATAGGCGATAATAAGCTGCAATGAATTTACACATTATATTTCATTCCAGGATATCCCAAATCAATATTTAGTACAGGATTACGTAAAAATCTTTTATTAAATGGTGTAGTTAACACTGATTTAGGTAGAAGATTTTTATTCTTTAATAAACTTTTCTATGAAGAATTAGATGAATGAAACTCTACATATAACTTATGAGGAATTTATAGTAGAGAATTTCCTGGACTACCTCTCAGAATAAATTCCACATTCAGATATGTTAATGGATTATCGTATTTTTTCAAGGATGATACATTCTATGAATACAGTCAGTTTACAAAAAAGTAGTTAGAGGTGGTACAATTGATTGATATTTATTTGATATTGATTGTAATAAATGATCTGGTTAAGTTTCTGTAGTAATAACTATTTTGTATTGGAAAAATTAGCAAATTCTATTTTCCCACAAATCTGATAATTTATTATGAATATAAATGGAGTCACTGCTACCTGCGCCAGCCTTAGGATTGTGACTGATTAAATCAAAATTATGCAAATATCGTAATACAGAGAAGTAAATTAATAACTTTACATTATAGAAATACACAAAAGATGATTGCAGAACGATGTGTAGAACATGTGTAACTAATTATGATATAAAAATTACAATAAAAATCGGCTTCCTTGTGTTGTAAAATATTATTACAAAGAACATTTACAGTGATTCCAAATGAAGAACATTCTGTAATATTACTATCGAAGAATAAAAATGAAGATCCATTGAATCATCAAGAAAAAATATAAAAGTTGTCAACAGATAAACGAATTAAGTTTTTATGTAAATCTTTGACATAAAGATGAGCTTAATAACAAATATATTAAGTGTACTTTAGAAATCCGAAGAATAAGAAATGGGAAGCATCTAATACTTACTAATTGGATATCTGTTGAATAAGGACTCTCTCAGTCATCAATTTTCAAAAGCTAAATTTTGCAAAGTGAAATGAATTTCATTTCCTTTCAATAGAAAGGCCAAAAGGAGAAATTCACCATTCCTCAAATTCACAATTATTGTAGAAGTCAAAAGGAGAACTTCACATTTGTGCAACTATATTATTACTGTAAGAGAAAGAAATTAGGAAGGTATAGTAAATTAAGGAAAGCTGCCCTAACTGCATTAATTGATAGACATCAGTGACAGCTGAACCAGTCTCAGAACTGTGATGACACAGCAAAGGTAGGTTCCCTCCTCAAGAGCAATCTTTGGAGAAAATTGCCATCATTATTAACATAAACCTGATAATGATGACGAAATTTTCTGAACTGAAGCAGATAAGCCACAGAAAAAATATTTCCATTATCTACAGAAAACTTAAGATAAACCATTGAAAAAGAAATATCTCCTTTTTCATCTGGTGTGTTTGTGAAACAGAAAATTGGAACTAATGAAGAGCCAGGAAAACAGTTGGAGATACTACATTAGAGTGTAGTTGAACCACATTTAAAAACAGTTTACAAACCATTAATTTGGAAAATAGTATAAACTCAATTGAACCTAACCGTTCCTTGCCTGCAATAAAACAAAAATAATGAAAATTGTAAAAGACAACCTAAGAATACATCATGGATTGAAGATAAATGTAAGACTCTGCTGTGAGTATCAAATGCAAACGAAAGGAAATATTATAGAATATGTTTTTAAAAAACAAAGCTCTGTGATCAGAAACGAAATAGAATTAACTAAACATTTAAGATTGGTAACCAGTATATTTTATCAAGAATGGGGGATTTTCAAGCACATGTATCTGGATGGTCATTAAAAAGACTTACTGTTTTATAATTAGGAGTTAACAGATATGTTCCACTGAGAGGATCGTCTTACACTGAATTACCAGATAAAACAATAAATAAAAAAGCATAAATTACTGTGTCAAAAGAAAGATAAAAATGTTTTGTGTGGTCCATAAAATCTGCGTTTTTTACAGTAGGCAAGAATTCAGAAAGAGTGAAAATATATAAAAATGTTATTCTTGATCTTGATGAGAAACGTGAATTTCCTGTAGTGATTGATCATATTGCAAAAATGGAGAGTGGAATTAATGTATCTATAAATGTTTATTCGTTTGATGAAAAATATGAAGTGCATCCATTAAAAATTTCTGAATGTAAGAAAGAGAAACATGTAAACCTCCTTTATTTTAATGATCGAAGTAATTCACACTATTGTTAGATAAAAATTCGTCTACACTTGTTTCACATCAAATTACTGGAGACAAACAAGCAAAATTTATTTGTGATTTATGTTTACTCTGTTTCATGAGGTACAAAAAATTAGGTAATCACACACCAAAATGTTTGACAAACAAACCTTCAAAAGTAGAAATGCCAGTTAAACGGTCATATGGTAATTTTAAAAATTATCGACATACACAGAGGGTTTGTTTTGTTATATATGCTGATTTTGAATGTTTACCATTTAAGATGGACAACTGTCAACTGAATCCAGAAATCTTATATACAATTAAGGTTCAAAAAGATGAACCAAGTGGGTTCTGTTCTTATATCAAGTATGTTAATGGGCATTATATACATTTTGTTGTTTATAGACCACCCAACTGTCATAAGAAATTTATTGAATGCATAAAAATATGTTGAACAAATTGGAAGAATTTATTCAGAAATTGAAGAAATGAGTCCATTCAATACTGAGGAACAATCAAGACAAAATAAATCTAAAGTTTGTACAATGTATAGATGTCATTGTACTAGAAATAATAAAATGGTTCAACATCATGATCATTTGACTGGAAATAATATAAATCCATTATGTAACAAATTTGAATTACAACTAAAATTTCTGAGCTTTGTACTTATATATTTACATAACTTATCTGGATATTATACTCATTTGGTTGTGAAATAGCTTGAGTATGGTAAGAAAGATAAAGATTAAAACCCAGCAATGAAGATATAACAGTTTTGGTAAAAGGGCAGAAAATCTGAAGATGAAATTTATTGATCCATTTAAATTTATGCCCTCTTCGCTTGACAGAATTTCACAAAATTTTAAGAAGGATCAAATGAAAAATATTAAGGCCGTCTACAAATAGAATTATTCGATTTAGTGATAAGAAAAGTGTGTAGTCTTATGATTATACCAATTCTTAGAAGAAATTTGAAGAGTCAGAATTACCAGTAAAAGAAGAATTTAACAATAAACTGAATGACTGTCAAATAAGTGATAGAGACTATAAACATGCAAAACTGGTTTGGAAAAACTTCAATATGAAAAATCTTTGTGTATATCATGACTTGTATCTGCAAAGTGATGTTTTATTATCGGCTAATGTGTTTCAAAATTGTAGAGAAACTTATTTACAAGCTTATGATGGAGATACTTCTTGGTATTTTGCAGCTTCTGGTTTGTCTTGGGATGCAATGTTGAAAATGTATCAACAACCACTTGATTTGTTACATGATTATGATATGATTCTGATGGTTCAAAAGGGAATAAGAGGAGGAATATCACAATGTTGCAAGAGATATTTAAAGGCATAGAAGAAATATCTGAGTGACTATGATGTGACTAAGATATCAAATTATTTAATTTATTTAGATGGAAACAATTTGTATGGTTGTGCTATGAGTCAATATTTACTATGTAAAGGATTGGAATGGGGTGAAACAGATTCTTTTATTGTACAAAAATAAGTGAAATGTCAGATACTACCAAAATTGGATATATTTTTGAAGTAGATTTAGAATATCAGAAAGAATTACATGATTTACATAAAGATTTAGATCTTGCACCTGAAATTAAAATCGTCCCTAACACTAAAGAAAGCACATTGATGTGTACTCTGCTTGATAAGCATAATTATGTAGTTTATTACAGAAAAACCAAGCAGTATCTGTCTCTTGATATAAAACTCATAAAAATGCAAAGAGTCTTAAATTTTAAGCAATGTGACAGGTTGAAGAAATATATCGACGTGAATAACTGAATGAGAACTTAAGCCAAAAATGATTTTGAAAAAGATTTCTACAAACTGATGGACAATTCTGAGTTTGGTTTGATGATGGAAAATATAAGAAACAGATTAGGCATAAAATTGGTTTCAGATGGAGAAAAACGTGATAAACTTATAGCAAAGCCAAAACTTTAAAGGAAGAACTATTCCTAATGAAAATCTTGTGGCCATTCATATGAATAAGACAAAAATCACATTTAATAAACCCATCAATGTCAGATTGAGCATAGGCGATTTATGTAAAGAATTGATGTATGAATTTCACTAGAGAATATTGCAACCAAAATATGAAGAAAGTATTGAGTTGTCTTATCAGGATACTGATAGTTATATCTAAAAAATACAGATTAAAGATTTTTATGAAGACATGAAATCGATGATTTATTACTTTGGTTTAAGTGATCATCCAGCAGATAATATTTATGGGATTCCACAAGTGAACAAGAATTTTTTTATGAAAAGTGAAAGACGAATGAAACATAATGGAAGAATTCTGTGGTTAAAGGGCAAAAATATGCACTTATAAAGTATGTGATAAAACAGAGGAAAAGTCTAAAGGAGTTACGAAATGTACTGTTCAAAACAGAATAAGTAGACGATTACAACAGCTGTTTGTTTAACAATCGAAAGCAGTGTAGAAGAATCAATATGATTCGAAGTACAAACATGAAATATATACAGTTGAAATAAACAGGAAACCATTGAGCCCACATGATATGTTCTGAAAAATTAAGTAGGTATACTACCATATGTTTATTACAAAGTATAAGAAAATCTAAATAATTTTTTTCTGTGTAAATGGAGACTCTAATTAAGATTCTCAACAATGTAAGTATTGAGGAAGAGACGAAAAACCGAAGTGAGTGAGGGGTACATGTTTTATATAATGTTACTGGATGTGAATATTTAAATACTAGAGATGGAGAAAAAACTTGTATAGAGCTTAATAATGATTTTAAATTTTTTTACCAGATAGATATTCCAACTTAATTATTGAGTTTGATGTTCAGTCTTTGGGCGATGGACAGATATAACTGGGATATAGTTGTATGAAGAAACTTAAAAATGAAAATAATGAATTTAATGATCCAGAATTCATTATGTGAAAATTTTCCTATTATATTTTATCTTCATTAAATGGATAATACTATACAGCTAAAGCAATGCAGTAAGTGTATGGAGAAAAAAGATATTGAGTAATTTGATAAATATGTATTTCGAAAAGATGGACATCGAAACATATGCAGAGACTGTGTGTATCTTCACCAAACAATTAGAGTTAAATGTGAATGTGGTAAAACCGTGAATAGATCTTATCTTTATATCGCTGCTCAAGAAGTAAATAATAGCGTTCACCTTAGGGAAATGAGTCATTTACTTTTGTTACCCTTCGTTCACCAAATTCATTTTGTTTCTTTTCTTATGTGCATCTTTTATAAAAATCAATAATCATCTATTTTCTTACATGCACCAATTATTTTTGACATGCACATTTATAAAATAACAGTAAAATTCATTTTTCTTATGTGCACCTTTGTAAAAAAATAAGTTCTCTTAAGTGAAAATGGGGTGAGTTAAACCTGAACTGATGGATTATAGTGGATGAAAAACTCAGGTTCTGGATAAGTGACTCAGTTTCTGATAAACTGGGCGGGTGAGGCAGGAATTGATTCAGTGAGCCAGAATCTGTTTGTTTCATCTACTCAAGTGGTGAAGGAGTACAGTGTCACAGCAACATTGGGTGATGAGTGTGCCATGTGCACAGATTTGGAGGACAGTATGCCCTTGCAATATTATGTCTTGTTACGCTGAAACACCTGGACCATCGCAACAATCGTGTTGGTCAACAAACTTGGTGAATTACATGGTGAGAGATGGTGGATGGGGAGTTCCTTACTTCAAACATCGCACAAGTGACAAAGTGGCAAACATGGCATGTAGTAGCAGACTAGGAAAGCAGCTACAGTCGCTTAATGGAGGAACGTTATGTGTACTTGAAGTGGTAGCTATGAAATTCTACAGAGTTTACATGAAATAACTTGCTCCCGCTTTACCAGCAGTACGTCTTGGGTCACTGTAATAACGATGGACACTTAGCGACCAAAAAACTGCAGAGACATTATGTTTTAGTGAAAGGTTGAAGGATAGACGCATATAGCTATAGACCTATGCCAGTGACGTCAGTCTGCTGTAGAATTGTGGAACTCGTTTAATGAACACATATTATGACTTTTTTGAAGAATGAAAATCCCTATACAAATCAACATGTATTCCGTCAACAGCGATATTACGAAACTCAGATCACAAACGTCAGGAAAATTTGGGAACGCAGCCTTATAAACTCTAATTCTTCTAATATTTCAGCTACCTTTACAATGAACCGACAGACTGGAACTACGTTTTTCGCTCCGTCCTTTTAAACCATAGACACACAAGCGCAGGAGTAGGGCAACCGAGGTGAAATGAAACATCCTGGCAGATTCGAACTGTGTGCCAGGATGATTCATATCAGCACACACTCAGCTGCAGCGTGAAAATCTCATTCTGAGGTGTAATGACTTTGGAAAAGTTGTGAAAAAATCGAAAAAGAAGTGATCGTTTAAGCGATTGACTCAATATATACAAAAGTCAAAACAACCTTCCTTGAAATGAAAAGCAAGGGTGGTAACATTCAAGGTGATACGGTAATTTCAGTTTTCCAAACGGAGAAGAGATGGCAGATAGGTGGAAAGAGTAGGCCTACACTGAAGGCCTCTATGAGGTGGACATGTGATATGATGACGTGACAGAAAACGAAACTGAGTTGATGTGGAAAAGGTAGGGAAGCCAGTGTTAGAGTCAGAATTTAAGAGAGCTCTGAAACACTTCATATCATACAAGACAGAGAGAATATATATCAACCAAACGAATTTCTAAAACCATGGAGGGGAAGTGGAGAATATGAACCAAAATGCTGTTCAACATGCTGTGCAGAATCTCTGATGCTGGCGATGTACCATCAGACTTTCGGAAAAATGTCATCCACATAATTTCGAATGTAGCAATGGCAAATAATTGCGTGAACTATGGAACATTCAGGTTAACAACTGATTTATCCAAGCTGCTGCTATGAATGGAAAAGAGAACTGAGGACTTGTCAGATGATGTATTGTTTGGCATTAGGAAAGGTAAAGACACCAGACATGCAGTACTGACTTTGTGTTTGAAATATCAAGACACTTTTATAGAATTTGTCAAGCTAGAAAAAGGGAATGAAAACATCAAATAATAGAAGATTGTCGAATTTCCGAGAAGAAATAGGATTCATATTAGGGGAAAACGGTTAATAGGTCCACAAGAACGAAGATAGAACAATAAAATCGGTAGACCAAGAACGGAGTGCTCGGTATTCTTTCGACACTACTATTGAATCTGTACATCCAAGAAGCAATGACGGAAACAAAAGGAAGGTTCAATAGTTGGATTACAATTGAAGGTACATGGATATCAATGATAAGATTAGATGATGACATTGCTTTCCTCATTGAAAGTGTAAAATAATTACAGTGCGTGTTGAATGAAAAGAAACGTCTAATGAGTTCAGAATATGGATTGAAAGTAAACTGAAAAAGGACAAAAGTAATGGGAAGGAGCACATAAGAATAGCGAGAAGCATAAGATAAAAATTGATGATTACGAAGTAGACGAAGTGAAGGAGTGTTGCCATCTTGAAAGCAAAATAACCCTTGATGGACTAAGCAAGGCCGACATAGAAACCGGACCAGCAGTGGCAAAGAGGGATTCCTGGAAAAGAGATATCTACTAATATCGAAAATATTCCTCAGTTTAAGTAATAAATTTCTGATAATGTACTTTTGTAGTGAAGCATTCTATGGAGTGACACATTTTTTAGATGTCAGGTAATTACCTCAATGGTTATGAAGGAACGGTAAAGGGAAAAAATTGTAGTTGGAGATACAGATGGGAATGCAACCAACAAGTAACTGAGGACATGAGGTGTTAGTGCTGCTCTGAGATGAAGATGTTGACGCAGGAGAGGAATTCCTGGCCGACAGCATCAAACCAATCAGAAAAGTGATGACTCAAGAAAAGAAGTAAGCTGTAGGTACGTCGAGTTCGTATAGCTGTACTGGGCTAACAGCTGTGGCAGAGCACCACATCCACATCGAAAATTCTATGGAGCATTAAAATGTCGAAATTCTGGCTTCGACTACACCTTTTTGGGACTCAGTAGTGATAAAAGTAATTTAAATTCGTTTGCCGAAGAGGTAGTGATTTAAACCTAAACAAATCATAGAATCCGCAGTTTTCTTAAACAAGCTCACAGAGCTGTCGTTTAAGCGAGGCTCATAATGAATAATACATCGATATCTCTACCGCATAGACAGATTCTATTTATGCAATCTCTTTGTCGCCTATCAAAGTTTCCGCTGCGTGAGTATTTTGGCTTAAACTGACGGTACGAGCACTGTTCCTACTGTCTGTCGGCTCACTCTTAAGATGGTCGAAAAGAATACGGCCAAAAGTTTCGAAGAAACAAAGTTGATATGGCTCACTCCAAAAATTTAATGGACCAGTTATTGCGCAATAAACGTCACCTCACTCTATTCGTCCATGACACCCAGAGAGCAATAGATAGGTTGGCCTTGTTGATGCTGTGCTTGTTGATTTCAGAAAAGCTTTTGATGCAGTTCCTCGCTGTCGGTTAGGGAACAAAATACGACCTTACCAATTACCGTACAGGTGTACGAGTGGATGCAGGACTTATTTACAGATAAAAATCATGATGTCGTACTTAACGGAACAAAACCGTCACTTGTAACGGCAACTTACCATTTACGATATACAGGGTGTCTGAAAATAATGTGTACACTGTTTGAAACTGAATATCTCTTTAATCAAAGGAGATAGAAGAACTGTACAGTGTTGGTGGTGTACATTAAAGTCCAACTAAAGGTGGTAAATACTCAAAATGACCTCCTTCAGCCGCAATACACCATCAACAATGACTTAGAACTCAGTGACATGCGAACTGTATTGTTCCTAATGGAATAGCATCACATGCCTCCTCAATTTGTTCTTGTTTGTGGTCTTGCAGTGTAAACTGTGTTCTTGAGAGTACCCCACAGACAGAAGTCTAGAGAAGTTAAATCATGAGATCGAGCTCTCCACACTGCCTCTTTCTCCTATCCGCCTTGCAGGGAATGTACAATTGACAAATACCCTCTCATCAAAGTGAAAGTGATGTGGTGCATCATACTGTTGAAATCAATAATCTTCATTTTCAATACAGGCATTAAGTCCAGGAGCTTTCATATGCAATATTTCTATGTGAGAGTCACCTGTGTCGGTGTTTTCAAAGTAGTACAGCCCAATTAACCTTCCAGAAGACAGACCACACTAGACTCTTACTCTTGGTAGATTGACTTGCCTCTCACCTGTTACTTTTGGGTTCTCACTGTCCCAGTACACGCAATTATGGTAATTAATTGTTCATTTACGTTTAAAGGTCACTTTGTATAACCAAAGAATTCGCTCGTGGAAATGTGGCTCTTCTTCGCATCTGTTAACGAACCACTCACAAAATTCGCTTCACCTATGGGGATCATCCCCATTAAGAGCTTAAATTTCTGAGTCCATTGAATTCCATGAACATTGCATTTTTAGGTCCCAATCTCACGAGAGTATTATTTCGTAGATTTATTCGAGACTGTGTGTATGCCTGGATCACTGCATCAACACTTTCATTCTCTACTGAACATCTCTTTCTTCCCAAAACGTCCCTTCTTCACATTATGTACTGTTCCTTCGATGTCAAACTTATCTCACATTCTTGCAATTGTTACTCTTGTTGGTGATGGTGCTACAAATTCAGCCCTCCAACATCATCTTACCTACCCCACATTCTCTGTCTTACTGTAAAACTTTAGCTACCATTTTCGTAGAGCCAGTAATAACACCATGTTTACAATCGTGGAACAAAAGAAAGTGTTGGTGTGTTTTATGCTGCTTTCTGATTAATTACCCACAAAAACTGTATTTCTGTCTCCTTTAATTTAAGAGATATTCAATTTGAAAAAGTAAATACTCCTCGCAAGCGATGGGCTGTCTGTAATAAGCCAGTAAGGCCAGAAGGCTATTGAGAATTGCAGGAATGCCCACAAAGGTGTGAAATCACGGTTGACTCTGAACGTAAATAAGTGTAACCTATTTCGCTTGTATAGAGGAGGAAATCCGCAGCTGTACGGCCACACTATTGGCGGGCAAATCGGTGGAAACTGTAACCACCATATAATACCTAAGGTTAACAATCCAGAAGGACCTAAAGTGAAATGATCACATAAAAGAAACAGAAGGGAAAGCAGATGGCAGAATGAGAATCGTTGCGAGAATCTTAAGGAAATGTAATTCATACAAAAAAGTGGTTTACAAAGCTCTCATTCGATCGAATCTTGATTATTACTCATTATTCATAGGCCCGAACCAGACTGGATTCAGAGAAGAGACAGACAAGATCCAACGAAAAGCGGCACATTGTGTCTTGGGTTAGTCAGAGGGCGCGAGAGCACTATGGAAATGCTGAACAAACTCCAGTGGCCGACGCTACAAGAGAGGTACTGTCTTTCCACTGAGAGTTTTACTACCGAAATCTGATAGAGCACGGTGCAGGAAGAGAAGTACAACATGTTGCACACGTATGGCGAAATGAGAACAGCGAAAAAATTCCAGAAATTAGAGCTGATAATCTTCCCCACGCCCCATTCTTGCACGTCATGGGGAACCGATGCTGGTATCATAAGTTCCTTGCGCTAGCAGAGTATAGGTATAGATTTGGATGTTCTTAGCCAGTGTCGGAAAACCAGCATGATGTCGCTCAGTGATGACACAGCAGTAGCTGGGATGTTATCAAGAATTGACCCATCTGGTGACTACGTTATGCACATAAATAAAACAAAAAGTAAGGAAACAGTGTGAACAGAAGGCACACATGCTGGAAGGTTGTGCTAAACGGTACTAGACACTCTTGAACAGGTGGACGAAATATGCTATCGCAGAAGTAGAATCAATAAAGAAGGAGGATGTGAGACGGACTTAGTATCTAGCATTGTCGAGCCAAAAGAGCGTCATGTAATGGGTCACGGCTTATAATTTCCGAAAATACAAATCACAGAAACTAGAGAAACCGTCGTAAAGAGCTATGTAACGAGCACAGACCTATACAGGTGCGAAACATTGTCAGTGGGAGACATAAGTGAAACGATTAGAAACCTATGAAATACACTCCTGGAAATTGAAATAAGAACACCGTGAATTCATTGTCCAAGGATGGGGAAACTTTATTGACACATTCCTGGGGTCAGATACATCACATGATCACACTGACAGAACCACAGGCACATAGACACAGGCAACAGAGCATGCACAATGTCGGCACTAGTACAGTGTATATCCACCTTTCGCAGCAATGCAGGCTGCTATTCTCCCATGGAGACGATCGGAGAGATGCTGGAAGTAGTCCTGTGGAACGGCTTGCCATGCCATTTCCACCTGGCGCCTCAGTTGGACCTGCGTTCGTGCTGGACGTGCAGACCGTGTGAGACGACGCTTCATCCAGTCCCAAACATGCTCAATGGGGGACAGATCCGAAGATCTTGCTGGCCAGGGTAGTTGACTTACACCTTCTAGAGCACGTTGGGTGGCACGGGATACATGCGGACGTGCATTGTCCTGTTGGAACAGCAAGTTCCCTTGCCGGTCTAGGAATGGTAGAACGATGGGTTCGATGACGGTTTGGATGTACCGTGCACTATTCAGTGTCCCCTCGACGATCACCAGTGGTGTACGGCCAGTGTAGGAGATCGCTCCCCACACCATGATGCCGGGTGTTGGCCCTGTGTGCCTCGGTCGTATGCAGTCCTGATTGTGGCGCTCACCTGCACGGCGCCAAACACGCATACGACCATCATTGGCACCAAGGCAGAAGCGACTCTCACCGCTGAAGACGACACGTCTCCATTCGTCCCTCCATTCACGCCTGTCGCGACACCACTGGAGGCGGGCTGCACGATGTTGGGGCGTGAGCGGAAGACGGCCTAACGGTGTGCGGGACCATAGCCCAGCGTCATGGAGACGGTTGCGAATGGTCCTCGCCGATACCCCAGGAGCAACAGTGTCCCTAATTTGCTGGGAAGTGGCGGTGCGGTCCCCTACGGCACTGCGTAGGATCCTACGGTCTTGGCGTGCATCCGTGCGTCGCTGCGGTCCGGTCCCAGGTCGACGGGCACGTGCACCTTCCGCCGACCACTGGCGACAACATCGATGTACTGTGGAGACCTCACGCCCCACGTGATGAGCAATTCGGCGGTACGTCCACCCGGCCTCCCGCATGCCCACTATACGCCCTCGCTCAAATTCCGTCAACTGCACATACGGTTCACGTCCAAGCAGTCGCGGCATGCTACCAGTGTTAAAGACTGCGATGGAGCTCCGTATGCCACGGCAAACTGGCTGACACTGACGGCGGCGGTGCACAAATGCTGCGCAGCTAGCGCCATTCGACGACCAACACCGCGATTCCTGGTGTGTCCGCTGTGCCGTGCGTGTGATCATTGCTTGTACAGCCCTCTCGCAGTGTCCGGAGCAAGTATGGTGGGTCTGACACACCGGTGTCAATGTGTTCTTTTTTCCATTTCCAGGAGTGTATCTTGTTACAAAAGAGTGTTAAACATTTACTGAATTATCAGAGTAATGAATAAAGATGTTCTACAACGACTCAAGGAGAGAAAAAAGCCAAATTAAGTAGGTAATGAATCGAGGACAGAAATGGATGGTCACTGATTGCGAAGTGAGCTGTTGGTAGAAATCATAACTGGAAGGAGAGAATGTCAGTGGCAGCCCTACATAAGAATATATAACGTTGATCATTGAGGGAACAGTCAGGGATAGTGTTGTGTCGTCTCTTTTCTTTGGACGTTCAATGAATCTGTGGAAGAGGAATTTTCTTGGTATCACTCACTTTATGCACCATACCGAATCACGAAGCCCGAATATTTGTCTGATCGGTGTCTTGGTACCGCAGGTCTTTATTTGCGATGAGTAGCAGTTGGTTACTTACAGTCGCAAGCAACATGTGTTGTTCTTTGTGCTCAGTCTGTTGTTATGGTAATATCTCATTATGTTGACAGGCAATCAGAAATATCGTATGTGAATGCCACTGGCATATTACGGGAAATAAGCTGGTAGGCTCAGTATGGAATGTGCTTACGTAACGTGAAATTTCTGAGGTTTTCTGGTTTAAGAATAATGAGAGAAGGTTGTGACTGCGGAAGAGACACCGGGAGATTTTAGATTGATTATATAATAGTTAGACAGGAATTTAGAAACCGGATTTTAAATTGTAAGTCATTTCCAGGGCCATATGTTAACTCTGACCACAATTTATTGCGTAACTGTAGATTAAAACTGAAGAAACTGCTAAAATGCACGAATTTGAGCAGATGGTACCTGGATAAACTGAAACAACCAGAGGTTGTAGAGCGTTTCGGAGGCAGTATTAGGGAACGATTGACCAGAATAGGGATAAGGAATACAATAGAAGAAGAATGAGTAGATTTGAGAGATGAAATAGTGAAGGCGATAGAGATCTAGCAGGTATAAAGTCGATGGCTAGTAGAAATCCTTGGGTAACACAAAAGGCATTGAATTTAATGGATTAAAGGAAAAAATATAAAAATGCAGTAAATGAAGCAGGAGGAAAGGAATACAAACGTCTGAAAAATGAGATCGATAGGTAGCGCAAAACGGCTAAGCAGGAATGGCTAGAGGCCAAATATAAAAGCGTATATAACTAGGGATAAGATAGATACTGCCACAGGAAAATTAAAGAGACCTATGGATAAAAAAGATCCACCTGTGTGAATTTAGAGAGCTCAGATGGAAAACGAGACCTAAGCAAAAAGGGAATGTAGGAAGGTAGAATGAGTATATAGAGGAGCTATACAAGGGAGATGTAATTGAGGGAAATATTATGGCAATAGAAGAGGACGTCGAGGAAATTGAAAAAGGAGATACGATACTGCGTGAAGAATTTGACAAAGCACTGAAAAACTTAAGTCGAAACAAAACTCTGGGAGTATACAACGTTCCGTTAGAGCTACTGACAGTCTAGGGAGAGCCACCCATGACAAAACTCTTCCATCTGGTGAGCAAGATGTATAAGACAGGAAAAATACCCTCAGACTTCAAGAAGAATATAATAATCCCAATTCCAAAGCATACGCGTGCTCACAGGTGTGAAAATTGCCGAACCATCAGATTCATAAGCCACGGCTGCAAAATAATTACACGAAACCATTACAGAAGAATGGAAATACTGGTAGAAGCCGACCTCGGGGAACATCAGTTTGGATCCCTGAGTCATGTTGGAACACGCAAAGCAACACAACGTCTCATAGAAGGTTGGTTTATGGAAGGCAAACTTACGTTCACAGCATTTCTAGACTTAGAGAAAGCTTTTGACAATATTGACTGGAATAGTCTCACTCAAATTCTAAAGGTGGCAAGGGTAAAATACAGGGAGTGAAATGCTGTTTACAATTTGTACAGAAACCAGATGGCAGTTTGGCAGTTATAAGAATCCAGGGAGACGAGAGGGGAGCAATGGTTGAGAAAGGAGTGAGACAGGCTATAGCCTGTTCATGATGTTGTTCAATCTTTATATTGAGCAAGCAGTAAAGGAAACAAGAAAAAATTCGGAGTAGGAACTAACAAATAGAGAAGAAATAAAATCTTTGAGGTTTGTAGACGGCATTGTAGTTCTGTCAGAGACAGCAAAGGACTTGGAAGAGCAGTTTAACGGAGTGGACAGTACCTTGAAAGGTGGATATAAGATGAGCATCAACAAAAGGAAACCGAGCATAATGGAATATAGTCGAATTAAATCAGTTTATGCTGAGGGAATTAGATTAGGAAATGAAACACTTAAAGTAGTAGATGAGTTTTGCTATTTGGGAAGCAAAATAACTGATGATGTTCGAAGCAGGGTGGATATAAAATGTAGACTGGCAACGACAGGAAAAGCTTTTCTGAAGAAGAGAAATTTGTTAACATCGAGTATAGATTACCGCGCGGATTAGCTAATCGGTCTGAGGCGCTGCAGTCATGGACTGTGCGGCTGGTCCCGGCAGAGGTTCGAGTCCTCCCTCGGGCATGCGTGTGTGTGTGTGTGTGTTTGTCCTTAGGATAATTTAGGTTAAGTAGTGTGTAAGCTTAGGGACTGGTGACCTTAGCAGTAAAGTCCCATAAGATTTCACACGAATTTGAATTTTTGAATTTCTAAGTATAGATTTAAGTTTCAGGAAGTCCTTTTTGAAAGTATTTGTATGGAGTGTAGTCACATATGGAAGTGAAATATGGACAATAAACAGATTAGACAAAAGGAGAATATAAGGTTTAGAAATGTGGTGCTACAGAAGAATTCTGAAGCTTGGATTGGTAGATCACGTAACTAATAATGAGGTATCGAATAGAATTGTGGAGAAGAGAAATCTGTGGTACAATCTGATTAGAAGAAGGGGTCGGTTGGTAGGACACATTCTGATGTATCAAGAGATCACTAATTGAGTACTGGAGGGAAGCGTGATGGAGTAAAAAACGTGGAGAGGGACCAAGAGATGAATACAGTAAGCAGATTCAGAGGGATGTAGGTTGCAGTAGTTAGTCGGAGATAGAGTAGCATGGAGAGCAGCATTAAACCAGTCTTTGGACTGAGGGCCACAACAACAACATTTCAAAAAGGTGTACGATTTTAATTCAAATGCATCACGCCTCTGCTGTGGATGACGATTGCTTTTATAAAGGATCTACATTAAAATGGGCATTGGGCGAAGCTAGTAGAGAAGAAAATGCAATGCAGGGGGCATCGCAAACATCGGAAATCGTTTTTGAATCTGAGGCCTGCCACGAACAAAATATTTAAGGAATGTTGTCAACCTCTGGTGGATCCTACCTAACAAGTAAGATTTCTTCAGCTTTTACTACAAAACTGAAAGCCGTTTGCTAGCAAATATCTTTCATATCATTTATCATTACGCATGTTATATGCCGCTGCCGAAATGCCAAGACGATGGATATTTTTCTGCCAGGAATTCCACAGTCTTTGGTTGCATAGCGAAAGGGTTTCTATATGCTGTTCCTACGACGTGGTACATGACTGTCCAATTCCGTGTCACAGCTGTTGAGATTTGACTTAGCGTTCCTATGTGTACTGGGGGACTAAACATACTTGTCTTTCAGCCGACTGCTGGGACAGTCGCATAGGTCTGTTGGTTCAAATTCAATGACATGACCACCGTTTCTTTTAGATGGTCATTTCTATGCTTCAATGTACACTCTTTGACATAAAACTCGACCGGCAGCCGGCCGCTTCAGAGGCTAAGTCTGCGCCGATCGCGACATGGGACAAAAAAACTGGCCAACTCGCTTTTTCTCTAAGTCCGGTTATCTGCACAATCTGGCACCACTGTAGACTGCGGCACTTCCTGGAGGAAAACTTGTCCCATGATAGAGAAAACCTAGGCCAATTACGACTGTGGTCTAGCGGTAGCGTGCGCTGTTTTTGTTCATAATGTCAGTGGATCGAGAGCAGCTGGCATAACATATTTTTATAGCATCTTCTGTCTGAATGCTGAAGACGTGAATGTAATGGTAGCGTAGATTCAACCTATTTCGCTTTCTGACACACCGATATCAAAATTTTATCCAGTAACGATTTTGCGGCAGATTTCCTGCAGACTGTCCTCTGGACGCCGTATGCGGCAAAGCTCCGGGATCCATTTGCTGGCTACTGGCAGCGGCCGTGGCGACAGCAGCGGCGCTGCAGGCCCCCGTTCTTTATCGAAAGCGCCTGCTACCGCTCATCGCTTTTGATGATTTAAAACGCTTTATTATTAAATGTTGCTCCACAGAAAATTTCTACAATTTCCATTCACGCTCAAAAGCAACGGAGACAGACGCCCTGATTAGTAGGCGGGTATTACATTACATTAATCGGCAAGAGCTGAGTATGGCCCGAAATTAATTTTATAGACTGGGGCGAAATTAAACCACCTCACTACATTCGATGAATTTATAAATGCTTCATACCTCGTTTCTTTTCCTGTCAAACTCAATTATTTGTGCAACTTTTGGTCAATGTTTGGATGTTTTCGTCAAGCCAGAGTGAGCGTCTGTGGTGTAAAGTGTATTACAGATCTTGTTTCATTCCTTATGGTAAGTCTATGCGATAAACTTGCAATGCATGCTCTGCAGCAGTGCAGGAACACTGCACATTTGGAGTTCCATGTATGGGTTCATGAAGTATTTATTGTTGATCGGAAGTGATAGTTAAGGTCATCAGATTTAAACCAGAAAAATTTGTCGTTTTTAAGGTTTCAGAGAACAGAAAGGAATTGCTAACGCCGGTGTTAGAAAACGTCTACAGTTAAATGCTATTGCAAAAATTTAGAAGAAGGTAACTATATTAATCAACATGTGCACTTCATAAACAACCTTCTGACATGTTAGACCTATATGACGAACAAAGCTCAAATTTATATCGTTAACAGTCGGTTTGAATCTTTTCAGGACCTATTTTACAGTGAAGCACCTTGGTATTTGCAAAGCAGACATCCATGATATTAACTTAATTTACTAAGTCGAAATCGGACGAAGATTGATGTTTAAAGGCGTTCTTCAGATTTCGCATAAGGAATTTTTACTAGCAGTTTGCAACTCCATTAATTAAAATGGAAAATAAAAGGTTGAAGTCAGCGGCTTCTACCGTGATTCGAACTGCTATGTCATATAGTACGAGCACCGCAACGCGCAAGGGGACCTCTGAGCTAACGACACACTGGCGGCAAGAGGTGGATTATAGTCACTGCGATGTTGCCTGAGCCTCAAAACGCAACCTTAAACACACAAACAGAGGAGGAGGAGATTACTGTTTTAACGTCCCGTCGACAACGATGTCATTAGAGACGGAGCACAAGCTCGGATTAGGGAAGGATGGGGAAGGAAATCGGCCGTGCCCTTCCTAGGGAACCATCCCGGCATTTGCCTGAAGTGATTTAGGGAAATCACTGAAAACCTAAATCCGGATGGCCGGGCGCGGGATTGCACCGTCGTCCTCCCGAATGCACACACAAACAGGTGTTGCTAATGTGAAGAACGCCGTTCTTGGAGTCCAGAAATTTAAATATACTTTCTAATTGTGTCATCTTACAGTGGATTATATCGTACGAGTCTTCGATGTGGAAAACGAATGTCAAGTGAATTTAGCGAGGTAATGCCGGCCTACATCCGGAAGTAAATGTACTATCAGAGTGTTGACAAATACTTGCTACGACGCTGCCATTTCTCGGCTCTCTGACGAGGCAGCTCTTCAGCGAAATGCTTGCGGTGATTCTCCGATACGGTTCTTCAGAGTGGAGACCCCCGTTTGGTTTTTATGCGGCGTTCTCCCCGTGATGGTTTCTGACGTCGCCTTGTGGGCTATGTATACATTTGAGACATTCAATTATCATTAATCCAGATTGCTATAAGTTTCAGCTTCCGGCGTGGAAGAAGGTTGTTGACGCCGACATTATATCATTTCAAAGTAGGGAAAGCAAAACGGATCATTCAATGTTTCTCATTCAACATAAAGCATGTGAGATAATTTTCCGTAACGTTCATAATCATCTAAAAATACAAACGAAGTAAAAATACATCGGAAGCTTATTCGAATTGAATGTAATGTAAGATACCAAACGCTTTGCACCTCGATGTCGAATTTGTCCACGTGCAATCTTTTGCAGCATACACATAGAATGTCATGATTACCACGAGAATGAAGAAATATGTTGGTAAGGATGGAAGCAAGAAGAGACGCAGTCAACAAATATTCGATTCCTCATGGCATTCATTTCATTTGAGACGTAAGAAGAGGTAAAGCGGGAATTTACTTTCGTTAACACGAAAGATATGCCGCACATATTGATAACGAGGAAGTCTGCGTCTTCATACGTTTCCATCTTGAAATCTGTATGCTCTATTATATACTAAGTAGCCCGATCATTGCCCGCATCTCGTGGTCGTGCGGTAGCGTTCTCGCTTCCCACTCCCGGGTTCCCGGGTTCGATTCCCGGCGGGGTCAGGGATTTTCTCTGCCTCGTGATGGCTGGGTGTTGTGTGCTGTCCTTAGGTTAGTTAGGTTTAAGTAGTTCTAAGTTCTAGGGGACTGATGACCATAGATGTTAAGTCCCATAGTGCTCAGAGCCATTTGAACCATAGCCCGATCATTGTTTCAGTAATGTTACCCTCTTGTTTGACCCCGTAACGATGAACAGATTCCAAATGCATGTCTCTGCATGAAAGTAGCTGTTCGAACCCTTCCTGGGTTGTTTTTTGTGTTTTATTGCTTGGAATTCCTGAAGCAGACCACTGTGCCTTCCCCCCTCGTGGGTTAGGTCTCAAAACTAAACCGCTTTTTATCCAATGGCATAATTTATTCAGACAGCATCAGCACAAGACTATCAAACAAAGCCTTCCATTTACAGTGGCAACACTCTAACCAGCACTGACCGAAGTGTAATCCACGGTCATGGTCCGAAATTAGCAGCTGTCTGCTACTGTGGCAAAGTCCGTACTACACTTTAGATTCCGCAGCACCATTTTATCTGGTAACACTGTGTAGTTGCAGAGTTGTGCCAGCATGTCTGTCCTCACACTGTCAACTTTATGTATCTCACTTCTCCAGTAGCGTAGATCACGAGGAGCCGAAATAAATTAGTGTATTCTGCATGACGTAACATTCAGTATTCCCTTTCTTCATAGCCACTCTTCATGTGCATCGATACCAAATAGGAATGTGAAAACTCTTGCGAGTGAGAGAATGACAATAACAAACGTAAAAAGAACAAGCAAATAATGAATGATGTTTATTCCAACGCAGAACGAGAATGGCTTTAAATATAAAAATCTATATCTATATCCATATCTATTGATCTTTGAGTTGGCACAATGCAAATATACTTAGCATTTAGTTACTGAATTTAATTCTGGATGTTTTCAGAGAAAAGGAAAAGCCGGACTTCTCGCTAGTGTAATATAATGTGAACCAGCAACTACCCTTTCCTTAGAACACGACTCAAGCAGGTCCTCAAGTAGGTACCAAGGCACTGCTGCATTCTGTTCCCTGACATTGCTCTGATGACGGTTAATGCAGATAGTTCCGATTATGAAATACAAAACGTATTGCAGGTTAGTTCCTAGGATAGTAACATTAAATTTGCGTTGTAGACGGCACATGAACGTGACGACTATCCATATTACTCATCAATATAAAAAGACAATATTATGGGAATTTAGCAGGATTACTCAACATGAATTCTGAAATTGGGTGACTGACCGCACAGGTGCTAAACGTCGTCAAGAGTATACGATGTCCTAATCGCATTAGGAATATGAAGATCGTCTTCGACAGCTCGCAACTTTCATATTGCTATCTCCACCCTACTCCAGGCAGCCCTCGGTGGAGATGCACTACGTTGCCGATGTTATGGAAGGCCTTCAAACCGACAACAGACCACATACTGAAAAATACAAGCGAATTTCTTGCAGCGTAAGCTTATTGTAACTAATCTAAAAATTATTGGAGAGGAACATTGTCCTATTCAAAAAAAGTAAAATGTTACACACTGTTGACGTCAAGTCCTACTCATCTATAATATCAAGGGTACAATCAAAATGATTATATATAATGGGTGATAATGTAATGCATTGATACCAGATGGTAGGGGCCGGCCAGTGTGGCCGTGCTGTTCTAGGCGCTTCAGTCTGGAACCGCGTGACCGCTACGGTCGCAGGTTCGAATCCTGCCTCGGGCATGGATGTGGGTGATGTCCTTAGGTTAGTTAGGTTTAAGTAGTTCTCAAGTTCTAGGGGACTGATGTCCACAGATATTAAGTCCCATAGTGCTCAGAACCATTTGAACCATTTGAACTAGATGGTGGGTTCACAACAGTATTGATGCGAAAATTAAACAGAAGTTCGCAAAAGTGCAGTTGTCCATTTTCGTACGTTTTCACCTCGAGATGTACAGTCGTGCTCAAAAGTATCCGAACGACCTACATTGCATTTCGCCTGATTCGCATGCAACCGGCATAACGCAGCTGTCTGGCAGGTCCTCTAATCGCTCCTTGGTACAGTCGTTTGACTATTGAAAATGGTTCCAATAGGTCACCACTAGAAAACACTGCTCTGTATCGCAATAACTCAAGGTGATACCACGATACTACAAATATCAAGGAACACCTTATCACAGATAAGACTGTCCTTAAGGCTTGTAAGCTCACATTTATTACAATAAATGAGATACCTGAATTGTTACCACTCTCATTATTACGTCAGATTGGTAATACAAGTAGTAAGTTCGTCGTATTCATGATTTCCTCTTCAAAGTAACATACCGTACTTATTATTTAACACAAAATGACATTAAAAATTTAAGTTATTCACGAGCAGCTAGTTGAGAATATGCATGAACTTTAAATGACACGACAAACCGTCTTGTTCCGCATATGCATTCAAACCCAGCTCATGCAGACTAAGCAAAGATTTCGTGACTCACGGAAACTAACAGTCATTCCTGATTAGGCA
The DNA here is from genome assembly GCF_021461385.2 of Schistocerca piceifrons. Lineage (NCBI taxonomy): Eukaryota > Metazoa > Arthropoda > Insecta > Orthoptera > Acrididae > Schistocerca > Schistocerca piceifrons. Next base: position 1,017,489,642 of record NC_060139.1, on the reverse strand, counting down.
TACAGAGAGTGATATACCTCGATTTTAGACAGTATCAGTTAGCAAAAATCAACTTTAAATTGCATAACGCAAACATTTTTAACAGACGCGAATTCCTACCCAGCATCTAAGGTCCCTGTTAACGAACTACGAGGGATGTTAAATATTACTTGAAATGCCGTGAGGTAAAGCTTTGTGTTGGACATGGATTCGAACCCAGAACCTAATCGGATTGCTATCGAAGCACAGTCAAATGTGACATATCGGATTTTCGCGGCAGTAGCTAGATGTTTTAACTGAAATGACGAGACGAAACATTAATTTTTTCCTTCCCAGGACTCCAACCCGGCACCTATCGCTGTTATATTCTAGAGAAAACGAACGTTAAATGTGGGTTTGTTGCACCAGCAGAGACATGTGAGCATGTTTGAACTAGAAAGAATATGACGAAGAGTTCAGCGCTCACTGGGAATAGAGCCCCACGCATATCGTTGTTGACTACACACAAAGAGACGTCAGCTACCGAATTTTTCTCCACCGGCTGATCAGAATAGCATCTTGAACTTACAGTCATCTCGCAAATAGTTCTGTGTCTCACTGGGAGTTAAAAACGTCAGATATATTTAGTGTTGACAACGAATGAAAGTACAATAAAAATAAAAATTACTATCCACCAGCAGATAGGTGTTCTCATGCTAGAGCTTGATAATACATAATTAAATCTTTAGTGCCGGGCCAGGATTCGATCCCATTCACGCGTAATATGTGAAGGTGTTGAGTAATCTACAGTTTTGAACAAACAACAAATTGTAACCGAGCTGTATTGCCACGAAGGGATCAAATTCCGCGTTAAGGGCGGTCTGAGTTGCATTCCCAGTTCAGAACCAATTTTATCGACGTACAGAAGCTCGGATAAAAGATGGAATAAGTGTCCTGTGACCATACATAGCGTTTGTTTCGTCACTTGAAATAAATAACTAGTATAAGAAAGGTTACTGGAGATAGAGTTTCTACATGTCGCCACTCCAGACTTTATTGTGGTTCAACCTACCGTCTACTTGGTAGAGAAGGAATATCATCTTTAATGTGAATTTTCAGACCACGCTGCCATTCTATCTTCTTCACTTGGTGTAGCCAGCAGAGAATGGAATCTGTCTCCCCCTATCTAAAATCATTGACAGAAGTGGGAATCGAACCCAGACCATAGGTATAACAACATACCATCCGTCCAGCAGACCACGAAATCGTCTCCTCTGCGACTCATTTTTCTATCGTAACGCCGTTGCGCCGCACTGGATGAAAATTCTCACACACAGGCTCCCTGTAGTAATTAGCAGCATGTTCAGTAAATTCATTTACTTGGTTGACCGAATCACCATGAACTAGCTGCCACGGCTACCCAGTGCATACATTCGACTCTATTTTGTAATCACCGAAATAAAATCACGTAACTGTCACCTACACAGAACTGCCAACAGTGTAGGATGCAGGAGTTTAAATAGGAAGTGTTCCTTTCCACTTGAGCTATTCTATTGCGCTATCTGTTACTAGAAAACGTCGTTCAGTCCAAAAGAAAAGCTGTAACTGTTTGTCTCTCAGAAGTCAAGACCTGGCCATATGCATAATCTCACAGTGATGTGGAATCCAAAAGATCTGGAGGAATAGTTGTCGAGCTCTGGAGCTGTTGTAGCTACGTGTCAGCTTGTAGCATAGATAAGATGTTGCGAGTTCGAATACATTCAGTGCTACATCTTTTAAAACGCAATTCTGCTGTCTGGTGAAGTTATCAATCTAATGGAACTTTGAGCATAATTCCCTTCACTTCTCAACCCAAAGTAGCCGCATGTGGAAAAAGGGCCAACTACTGTGACATTTTGTTCTGTTCAGGTTTAATAGACAGCAGGCAGCAGATGCATCTCGATGAAGTGTAGGGAGAGCGCATCGTGTCATAATATGTCAGAAAAGTATTTCCTACATTAGCTGTCGTGTGGTAGTGAGATTTTATTCTTCTTCAAAGTTTGTTTGACAGCTTTAACTCAGAACAAGTTTTCTACAAGCATGTAATCAATAAACTGCATGTGCATTGTAAGACTGTCATAGGTAACATCAGAGAATTCGCATATTTCGTTGATGATTAATTTCTCTCTCATGTTTACTATTGTTTTAACAACACTAAAGGAAACCTTACGAAAATTGTGCACTGTATTATAAGAAATGAAATAAAACTAACCACGATAACCTTGCGACGAAAGTCTGTTTTAATAAAACCGAGTATATTCAATTCGAAAAAGCTTCCGATGTATTTTTACTTCGTTTGTATTTTTAGATGATTATGAACGTTACGGAAAATTATCTCACATGCTTTATGTTGAATGAGAAACATTGAATGATCCGTTTTGCTTTCCCTACGTTGAAATGATATAATGTCAAACAATTTGGAAACCATAAAATGAACGCAAAGGCCGCCCTCTTTTTTTTTTCTTTTTTTTTGTAACAGGAATAAAGTAAATGACAATCCTAGTCATGGGCGGGAGTGGAAATGAAGTTATCATCTGCATCACAATCCCTGCAGCACGCGGTGTCGCATCATAAACCTAGCAGAAATCCATATAATCTTGACCATTTCAGCCAGTGTGGGCGGTATTTATTTCTCCTGCGTTGACCATTCGAAGGACCATTATCTGAGGCGGTTTCGGTGTTTACCATCGTTGTGTGTGTGTGTGTGTGTGTGTGTGTGTGTGTGTGCGTGTGTTTTTTCTTTTTTTCCGCGTTAACATAATGCAGTCATAACTGGCGCCAGCAGGTAGGGGCCTGTTTTCTTCTCAGTGTGCTATATGCCAATATAATTGAACCGCGCAGTACTGTCCCTAGTCGTTCTGCTGCAGGAGTCTTCCCAGTTCTGGGACACCCCAGCTGTCGGGCGGATTGTGAAAAACACTTCCTAAAAAATTGGAAAAGTAAGTCCTGTATTTCGTATGACTCCGTATGAGCTCGTGTTGTTCTTGTAAACACATCCAATAATCCATCACGGACTTAATATCGTACGAATACAAATGTTTCGTCGCATGTCCAGCGATCCAATTGACCGCATACGTCTTTTGTTTGGGAAAAAAGGTCTTGTCCGGTAGAAAAAGGACATCCGATGTGATTTCTGCGTTATTAGTGCGCCGAAGGAAGGCCAGTATTCGACGCGTCAGCACCCAGACGTCCTTCGCTGCGCCACACACTAAACCATGTTCTTACGTTGCTAACAGTCCACAGTTTGTGCAAAGAGGAGAATCGACCATATGAATTGTATGTAATCGACTCCTGGTCACAAGTTTACGGTTTATAAGAATATACCACATCGATCTCGCTGCTGTTGACAGTAATGGAGTATGCACTTATAAAATTAATAAAATAAAATAAATAAAATATTAATTATTTTATCTGTATGATTGTCTCTCCTATGAGTAGTCAGGTTTTAATTATTCGGTATCAGACGCTTGACAATGGCTTTTCCGTAAAGGCAATGTTACTCGTAGTTGACCGTGAAATAAAACTGAAATAATCGGACTTCGTAATTAAATCGTTTCCAAAGACTGCTGCGGTAGGTGCGGACTCATAAACTAAATCTCAATATTACAATAATTTGCCAGCCATGCCAAAACGTCGTACAGAGGTGATTGTCTACTAAACAAAAAAATTACATAGTTAGTTAAATCAGATATATTCAATGAATAAGCCTACAGTTCACAATCCTACTTACTTTTATAAATATAAATTCTTTTCAGAATCGAGTGCCTAGTATGGTTGCAACTCGCAGTAATTTTCTATAACATGAAATATGGCGGTGTGCCAGACAATAAACTAAAATACGTGCTTCTCGCACCACTTCAACCAGAGCTCTCCATTCTTAATCAAACATACGAGTAACGTAATTGTGCTTTTGTTTTATCAGCGACACAGCGCTGCAGTTGTGTGCCATAGGCTTTATTTATTTGTCACTGATTATTTATTTAATTAATATCTCGCGTTTCCGAGGAAACTCACGCTCGGCATGCAAATGTGCCTTTATATTGCCCCCTGAATTGCGAGGCGAAAGGACACACCTGCAGGCGAGCAATTCACCTAAAGGCACAAGAAAATCTAAGTTATCTACAACTATTTACATGACCTACATTATACACATTATATACAAACTTTGAATGACGCGGGTGCGCCGTAAAAGTTCTTATGTTGGCAGATAGAGTGCGCGCATGCGCAGAAGCATCTGTGTAACTGCGGCACTGCCGTTATGTCGTACAGTTAGATCACGCGGCACAGTATTGCAGTTCATATTGTTCGTGTGCGCGCGTTTCTCAGTCGTTGCACAAAGAAAATATTCAACCAAGATTACATATGAAGACTACATTCTATGACAGGTAACTTAGTTTTAAATTTACAATATACACAATACAACTTAGATTGTTGAATGTTCTTAGTTACATAGTATTGTTTTGAAATACTTCAAAGAAAAATGTCCGTATTTTTCAGGTGCGTTGACCTATACACATCGTGTCGTTATTACAGTTCATATTCATCTGCTGCACAATAATTTTTTTTTTACAGGTTAGTATCGTCGTGGTAAAGTTTTTTGATCACAGTAACATCGTTGTAAAACAATGTGATTAATACATAAGCGTGTCCATTTCCCATTTCCATTATAGTCGTTGTGATGCAGTTCGTTGTGAGTAAAAGCATTGCTTATTACAGATCAGACGTGACCCGTCGAGTAATTGGTCCACGTGCAGTTCGTTTTTTTACATTCCGTGGAAGCTTGGTTGCAGAACCTCGGACGGCACATAGCTGGCGTCGATCCTTGGACAGTCCAGGTAAGAGTGTCTGTCACATTTCGAGAACATTTCTTTCCCTGAAGTTCCAACCAAAATTCTTCCACCCGTCGTGTTGTTTTCTGGACAGGCACTTTGTGTCCATTTAATCCAGTTAACGTCTTGAAGTTGGGTACTGTAGTAATGTCACTAGACGATGCACGAATTATTCACTTCACATTTTCAGTTCTATGCTGAATATAGCTCACCTAAATGTTCGTAGTTATTAATCAAGGAAATCGTTCATCGCGTTTACATAGGTACGATGCATAATGAATGGCATTAACCGTTTCCTTCACATAGGTTTCTGCGTAGTTGCAGAGTTAGTAATGTTCGTTAATGTCCGTGAACAGAGGTTCACTATGCAATGTCTTTTTGGCACTCGTTTTGTTCAAATTTTTACATTATACATCAGTTAAAAAGAAAATAAGTAATTATAAATACACACGTCACATATTTTCTTAGCATAAACATAATACAGTTGCACATAAACATGTTTACATCATCATTACATCGCTATAGGTTATTACATTGTGTCACATTTGATTACATGAATTGCAGATATTTACATCCTCTTTAGCGGTTTTGCCGGGATATTATCGATGTTTTTTTTTTTTTTTGATGTCATCTGAAATTAAGATAGGTTAGACACAACATTCATTACATCAGTAGGCAAGACCAGGCGTTTTCGCTACTCAATAAATATTCAAAATAGTAAGAGAGAGAAAATGTTCGATTCCTCGCGGTTTTTTTTTTTTTTTTTTTTTTTTTTTTGCGTGTGTGTAGAGTGTCTGTGTGGCCTTGACTACTGGTAGATGCTTTTCGTGTTGAGAGATGTGCGTCTAATCTATTTCTCAAAGTAAAAGATCGCTTCACAGATGACGTCTGTCAGTTCGTCAGGTGTCACACCAAGTCAGTGGTACCTTCAGTAACAAATGTTCCGTGAAAAATTAATATGTCATCCACTGCTACGTAATCATAAATTTTACTTTAATATTCAGTCTCCTCGGTGGAGTCGCGGCGTTGAAAGAAAAGTTCTTCTGTCTTCAACTGCGACTCTGGAACGCTGAAATGAAAATTTCTATACTACTTATTATCTGTGTTGTAACAACAGAGTTTTTCGAGTTGCTTAGCAATATTTTGATGGGTATGTCTTTGACATTATTCAGCATGAAATGCTCTAAGATCTCGGTGTGCGTATAGCCCAATAATTTTGTTAGTTCTACGATGTTGTAACAGATACGCACCAGGGTGCGGTATGTTAACAATTATATAAGGTCCTTCATATAGCAGACGCCACTTAGCGTTGCGTCGTTTAAGTGCAACAGATTTATGATGAGTACGAAGTAGTACAAGCATTCCTACCTCGAGTTTTTGTTTTCTTTTTATTATGTTTCTGTGATGTTTGTTTCGTATCTGTGCGTGATGTGTCAGGGTAGTCAATACTTCTTTTATTTTCTGTTCAGGTGTGATTTCCTTGTCTGACAACTTAGGTAATGGTTCTATCCACTGATCGTTCTGTTTGCAATTGAACATGATCTCGTTAGGTGTGTAATTTGTATCGTAAATATTTAAGTTATTGTGTACGTCTTCGAAAAGACTTAGGTAGGACACCCAATTAGTATGTTTTGATGAAATATAGGTCCTCATGAAACGGTTTAATTCTCGGAAAAGTCTCTCGGTCGCGTTACATTGTGGACTAAACCTCGAAATAAATATACTTTTAATGTTATTGTCCTTCAAGAAATTTCTCCATTTGTACCCAGAATAGTATGCTGCATTATCTGATAGAATTGCTTTAGGTTTTCCCACGTGCGTCAGGTAATCACTTGAGAATCTTCGTATTATAGCACTTGCAGTGGCGGATTTTAAAGCATAAAGTTTAACATGTTTAGAAAATATATCGTAAAAAGCTAAGATATATTTGACGCCTCCAGAGCTTGCTGGATGCGGTCCACTGATGTCAGTACACAGAATTTCCAGGGGTTTACTAGGTAAAATAGAATGTAAATCTGTTTTTGTGGATAAATTCTGGGGTTTTGATTTTTGACATATGACACATGTTTTCAGTTCCCTGTAAATTTTTCTTCTCATATTGCTAAAATAACAGTATGTACTGAGCTTCGCTAAACACTTTTTTGTCCCATAATGAGCCCATACTAAGTGTGTGTGCCAAATTAAATTACGTTCAGACTCTTTGGGAATGCATACACACCAGTTAGTAGCATTTGGATGTCGGCGGTAAAATAGCACATCATTGTGTAACTTGTAATACTTAGTGAAAGGATGATTGTGTTTTTCTACCAGTAATGTTATTATTTTATACCAGTGAGGATCAGATTTTTGTAATTCAGCCATGTTTCTGCACATATCAATATAATATTGGTGATACTGCTTGTCTTGCATTAAGAGAATCCTGTAGTCATTTATATTTTCTAAGTCACTGTTGGTATCATTCATACCTTGTGGAAGTCTAGACAAAGTGTCTGCAATGGTGTTGTCCTTACCTCTTATGTACTTAATTTCAAAAGAGTAGTTCTGAAGTGTAACTGCCCATCGTGATAGTCTAGGATGTACAAGTTTACAAGTTAACAAAAATGTCAGGGCCTGGTGATCGGTGTAAATTACTGTATGTTTTCCAAATAAATAATAATTGAATATCTTGAATGCCCATACTATGGAAAGTGTTTCTAACTCAGTAGTGGAGTATGTACGCTCATATTCAGTTAGAGTGCGACTCGCAAACCCAATAATTCTTATCTGTTCCTCCTCTTTATTCTTTACAACTTGAAATAAGCAACAGCCCAAGCCACTACGTGAAGCGTCACAAGTCATACAAAAATCTAAATTGAAATCTGGATGGCTCAATATGTTAGCATTCACTAAAGCATGTTTAATTGTATTAAAGTCATTCTGGCACTGTTCCGACCAGATCCAACTTGATTCTTTCTGAGTAGATTTAGCAGATGTTTACTGTTCAAAAGTGGTTGTGGCAAAAAACGTCTGAAAAATGAACATAGCCCAAGGAATGATTTTAACTGCTTTTTAGTTCGAGGGCTAGGAAAGTTTCTGATAGCATCTAATTTACTGGGATCTGGACGTATGCCCTGTGAATTAATGATATGTCCTAAATACTTTATCTCACTGCAACCAAACTTTGATTTTCTAAGGTTGGCTGTGACTCCAGCTTGTGCAAATTTTTCTAAAATTCTTTGAAGTGTGTCAACGTGTTCATTCCAAGATTGTGTAGCTATCAGTATATCATCTACATAGTGTGTGACTGTCTCAACTAAATCGTCGCCAAGCACGGTATCCAGGGCTGTAATGAATACCCCAGAGCTGACATTCAGTCCGAAGGGTAGAACACAAAACTGATAGGTTCGCCCCCCGAACATAAATGCAGTATATTTCCGAGAATCAGGAGTGATACCCACCTGCCAAAACGAATTAGCGAGATCTATTGTGGAAAAATATTTTGCATCTAGAAATTTCTGTAATTGCTCTTCTAAATTTTCAGGTTTTGTGTGAACCGGTAAAATTATTTCATTAATAGCTCGTGCGTCTAACACTAACCTAATGCTTCCATTTGATTTTTTGACAACAAGTAGAGGACTACAGTAAGGTGAGGTGGATGGTTCAATGACCTTCCAGTCTAACATTTGTTTTAATTCTTGCCACACAGCAGGTCGTTGAGATAACGGTACGTTATATGTCTAATGGTAGAAGATCTTGTGAGGCTTAACTTCAATCTTGTACACATACGTGTTGACAACACCTAATCGTTTGGTAAAAACTTGTAAGTATTTGGATAACACTTCCTGTAGTTTTATACGTTCATGTACACTGAGAGCTGTAGCTTCACTTATCTTATGATCAAGCAATGTTTTCAAGTCCATTAGCTCTGCGTCAGATGAGCGTGTTTGCATGTCTTGAATGTCTTTGTCAAGTACTAACTGAACCTTGTACCCTGTACAGTGTTTGTCACGCTTTAGAGTTCTCCTGTCCAAATCAATAATAATTACCCTGCTTTTATCATTTAAAATACATTTACCTTTGGAGAAGTCTATAATGCAGTCCTTCTCGCTCATAATATCTATTCCTAATATGCAATTAGTCACAAGGTTTTGTACAACCAGGAATGGCCATTGTACGGTTCCATTACCTATTTTAACGTTTACAAAAACTTGCTTCGTAACCCTACATGACTTATTACCTAGTGCAGTAGTTATTTTACAGTTTTGGGCAGGAAACTCAGGCACAGGTTCCAATTCACACATCTTTTTATAAAAATTAAAAGATAAAACGCTCACAGCTGCACCTGTATCTAGGATAATAGTAGTTGGAATCCCACCTACTACACCAGTAGTGGATGCTAAAACAATTTCATTTGTGTTTAAACGACATTGTGTACTGTCTTGTAAAAGTTCATCTGATATATTGTTTTGTGGTTGTATCTTATAAATAAAACAGGTAGTTTTTGTTTAGAATTACTCGGCATATCATTATTCTGTTGTTCAAGTGTGGTGTCAAATAACTGATTAACATTGAAGCCGCCCCCCAAGGATTCTTCAGCCACGACCTGGGGCAAAGTAGTGACTGTTTCTAGTTTGTTGGATTAGCATTTGTACTAGGTACTGACACAGATTGGGGTTGTGCATCAGGTGTCATTTCTATTATATTCACATTCGGATATTGCCTATTATGATCTCCAAACTTTTGCGGTTGTTGTTGCTGTTGCGCATTATAACTTACCTGTCGGTCGTAAGGTATGCTCCAATTTTGACCTGGTGGCTGCTGTGGTAAAGCAGAGTTTGAATGAAAGTACTGATCGTTACGAGTCCAACCTTGATGCTGTCTTGGCTCGTAGTTATTATTATTTCTATTTCTGTTTGTGTTTTTGTTATTACCTTTGTATCCGTTGTTACCGTTGTAGTTATTACCGCGGTGCCTTTTGTATGGATTGCCGCATGAAATGTTATTACTGTTGTAACTATTGTTTGTATTGGAATACGCGTGTTGATTTTGATTTCCGTACTGAGACGGCATGTGAGTTTGCTGTTTTTGTTGTACCGCGTATCCAACTGTGGGCGCGCCAGAATTGTGTTGGCAAGCCTCCATGTTTTGCATACCACTAGTGTAAACATTGTGGCTGCTGTTTTGCCGCGCGATGCGCTGATCTTCAAGTAACATGTCAACCGAATCTAAAGCTGTTAAAAAATAATCTGAATCGTCATCCGGGATATGTAGGAGTTTTTCTTTAATGGTGAAAGGCAATTTGGCCTTCAACGCACGGAGTATATCTCGCGTTGCGACTGGTTCGTCTAAAAAGTGTCCCATGTTCAAGTATTTTTCAAAATATCTGCGTAAGTTACCATTTTTACTGTTAAAAGTTTCAGGTTCTAAAATTTGTCTTCTGAGTCGCTCCTGAACGGATTGCGACCAGAATTTGTTCAGAAAAGCACGCTCAAACTCACTGTACGTGGTACATACGTCAGCTTGACTGTATGCCCAGACAGCTGCATCGCCTTGGATGTAACCGACAATATATGAAATCTTTTTCCGGTCACTCCAAGTGCGTGGAAATGCGTTACTAAAAGATTTGGATACCTGGCAATTGGTCCTGTCACGGTCGCCAATAAAAAATTAATAAAATAAAATAAATAAAATATTAATTATTTTATCTGTATGATTGTCTCTCCTATGAGTCGTCAGGTTTTAATTATTCGGTATCAGACGCTTGACAATGGCTTTTTCGTAAAGGCAATGTTACTCGTAGTTGACCGTGAAATAAAACTGAAATAATCGGACTTCGTAATTAAATCGTTTCCAAAGACTGCTGCGGTAGGTGCGGACTCATAAACTAAATCTCAATATTACAATAATTTGCCAGCCATGCCAAAACGTCGTACAGAGGTGATTGTCTACTAAACAAAAAAATTACATAGTTAGTTAAATCAGATATATTCAATGAATAAGCCTACAGTTCACAATCCTACTTACTTTTATAAATATAAATTCTTTTCAGAATCGAGTGCCTAGTATGGTTGCAACTCGCAGTAATTTTCTATAACATGAAATATGGCGGTGTGCCAGACAATAAACTAAAATACGTGCTTCTCGCACCACTTCAACCAGAGCTCTCCTTTCTTAATCAAACATACGAGTAACGTAATTGTGCTTTTGTTTTATCAGCGACACAGCGCTGCAGTTGTGTGCCATAGGCTTTATTTATTTGTCACTGATTATTTATTTAATTAATATCTCGCGTTTCCGAGGAAACTCACGCTCGGCATGCAAATGTGCCTTTATACACTGCACACCAAATGTGGTTCCACGTTCTCGACGGGTATTTGAATTCCATTATGTTGCGTCCATGGTGATCCATCAAGCATCTATAGATCTCCCGAGTCGTGGGTATTCTCGTCGAAGGTACTTTCAGACGAACATAACTGTAATCAACAAGAAATGAGGCAATGTGTGCAAGAGAAGGCGAAATATTGCCCACCGCAATAGGGGGTTCGTACGAAGGCGGAACAAGTACTTCTATCAGAGCTGACGTTATGGTATGCTTTCGTTGTTGCCAATTTCGTATCATCGCTCGCATGTAAAGCGCCAGAGCTTTGTTTCGCACGTTTGTGAGGTTGAGGCCACCGTTCCGGAACTGTTGCGTTAACATATCATATTTGATCTTAAATAACATCCCAGTACTAACATAGTAACCAAAGGCAGCCATGAGGCGGTCTGCGATACCCTTCGGTATTGGTAGGATCTGCGCTAAATGGGGCAGTCGTGACGCTATGTGAACGTTGGTGTATGCCACACGTTGGATCATGTCAAAGGCTCTCAGTGAGTTGTTGCGTATCGTCAGACGAACATTCTGCAGAAGCCGCTGAGAACTCGCCGCCGCTGACCGCCGTAGTGAACGGGTAAATGTAATCTCCAGACATCTCAGCGATTCCACCGTCTGAAACAATCCCGGTACGTCTTCCAGACCCCGTCCAATTTGCATAATTTTGGATTTCGTCATGTTAACGACACTGCCTGCCGCCGTCCCGTAAGAGTCTAGATGTTCAACAGCCAGACGCACTTCATGTCCTGATCTGACAAGAAGGATCAGGTCGTCCGCATATGCGCGACAAACGAAAGAGTTCTCATTAAGCGCTATCCCAGTAAGTGTGCGCCTCATAACACACATCAGCGGCTCAAGCGCTATCGCAAACAGCATCATGGAGAGTGGGCACCCTTGTCGGACTGAGCTGTTAATAGGAATCGAGCCCGCTTCCCGACCGTTTACAATCACCTTCGATGTAGCCCCTCGTATTAGCCTCATAACGATGGTGATGAAAACAGGTGGAATCGCCATTCGGCTCATGACTGACGCCAAGAAGTCATGGTTTATCCTGTCGAACGCACTATCGAAGTCCACAGATATCATCACTGCTCGCATTTTACACGTTTCCGCTAGGGCGATAACGTCATGGTATTCACTTAACGCCGAGGAGATGTTGCTTCGCACCCCTAGGCAAGCCTGATCAGGGGATATTGTCCTGGATATCGCCAGCTTGAGACGAGACGCTAATAGTCGTGCAAAGATTTTATAGTCGGTGTTTAGCATAGTGAGAGGCCGATATTGATTAACACTGCGACTCCCCGCCATCTTCGGGATGGGAAGAAGAAAGCCCGTCACAAAATCCGACGGTAGGCGCATGTCCGGACGCATCGCCTCATTGTACATCGACACCAACTGTGGCATCATCATGTCCACGAATTCTCGATAAAACTCTAGCGTAATCCCATCTGGCCCTGGTGATTTATGGGCCGCTCCTTTTGTGAGTGCCACCTTTATATCGTCTTCTGTGAGTGGTTCCATAAGCGCTGCCTTATCCGTCTCTGTCAGTGTCGTTTGCAGATGTTGCAGTATCTCTTCCCCCACCAGATGGTCCGTCGGTGTACCGGCATAGAGGCGGCGGAAATGCTCTAAAAATTCATTTGCAATGTCTTGTTGTGTTGTCAGTTGACGGCCATCTAAACCGTGGAGCACTGTTACCAATGCCCGGCGGTAATGTTTATGTTCTCGCGACACATGGTGCATCGAGGTACGTTGCCCAGTGATGGTGTCGAGACATCTTGCCCGTATTGGGATGCCATAAAGTCGTCGTCGCGTGATCGATAGGATTTGTGCCTTGACACGATGATCTTCCGCATGATGTTCTGCCGACGGCACCTGGAAGGACAGCTCACGAAGCATGGTGTAATAATAATCAAGAGTGTCTCTTTGCCATCTCGTCTTATCGCGACCATACTGTATGAGAGCTCTTCTTATTGCCGGCTTAGTACACTCGAGCCACCATTGAAGCACGGAGGTATATATTGGTAGACGGCGTTGACATGTGGCCCATACCTCCTCGACTCTCTGACGACATTCGGGGTCCGCCAAAAGTGACGAATTGAGCTTCCATGTCCCGCGGCTTCTCCACACACTTTGCCTAGGGAGTGATATGGTACAAATGTAAGCCAGATGATCGGTAAATGCCGCAGGCCATCGTTCCGCGTCGACCACCTTATCCTGTAGGCCAACCGAAACATATATGCGATCGAGTCTGCTCGCCGAGTGACTGGTATAAAAAGTATATCCCTCACGGTTCCTATGAATCATGTCCCAGGTGTCGCGTAACTCCAGATGCCGGTAGAGCACATGCAATTCACGACAGGTATTGTAATGTGGAGTCTGGTCTTTTTGGGCTAAAACACAATTGAAGTCACCACCTATAATGAAATGATCGAATCTGCCGGTAAATAAGGGCACAATCTCTTCCGAACAATATCTCGCACGCACCCGTCTGTTGTCTGTGCCGGAAGGGGCATAAACATTGAGAATGCGAATTCCATTAACAGTTATCGCCAGTCCTCGTGCCGAAGGTAGATAAGCCAGGTCTCGAACCGGAAGACCAATATCGCCGTTCCACTGTCGGTGTTCGAGTGCGGCGAGGTGTAGGAGATGTATCCATGGACTTCCTGGAACTCAGGAATGTAAATTTCCTGCACCATCAGTATATCCACATCCGACTCGTATATCATCTCCCTGAACAACTGCTGTTTCACGGGCGATCTAATGGTATTTACATTCACTGTCCCTATTCTGTATGCCTGGGGTCGAGTAGCCGTCATCTCCACATGATGGTAAAATGACAAAGTTTCACCGCATCGATAGTCCCTTTGCACATCCGCAGAGGGTCGCCCGACGGACGTGTCCCTGTGACATTAGGTTTCTTGAGATGTGGACAGATGCGAGTCCCCACAAGTAGAATGGTCCGCATCGGTGATTTCGTCGTCCTGCTCATACCAGCTGATATTATTGGGGTGCTCCAAATTTTCCTGTGCGGCATTGATGTGTGACATCTGTTGTTCTTTCGCAGCTTGAGACTCCACCGCAGAAGGGGTAGCAGGCCCCTGAGCGGATGCGTCTTCTGAGCGACATGACATCTTTTCACTGTCCGAATTCATATGGTCTGCGACATCCGAAGCTTGTGGTTCCAAGTCAGACAGGTCCGTAGTGTTAGACTCATCTGGGCTTCCAAAAAGAGAAGGGAGCGTCTCCGCAGAGTTTAGTCGGCGCTTCTTGCGGCGCTTTGGCGAGCGTTGTTTGCGGGCCTTAACCTCGGCTTCTGGTGCTGGCGAATCTTGCATCACCTGCGCTCTCGCCGCCGCCACAACGCCCTGGGGCCGTTCAACTTCAGCTTCCATGCCTGTTGTGATGCTGTCATCCTCTTTCTGCACTACCTGTAATGTCTGGGATTGGGGGTTGGTCGGAGCCATTCCGTCTTCCGTGGGGTCCGAAGGCGCCTCAATCAACTGCGGCGTCGGTTCGATAGTGCGCTCCGATCTCGGCGTCACCTCCCTGCGAAGCGCCGCCACGTAAGTCATCGGCAGTGACGTTGGTGTAGTCGGATTCTGGAGGTCTCCGCTGGGGAGTTGCACGAGTCTCCTCTGCATACACGCAGATCGAAGATGTCCTTCACCACCACACCCGGAGCGTGTCCGGGACTGTCCATCATAGATGACAATAGCTCGACAGCCGCCGATGTTGATGTACGATGGCACATGTTTCGTGAGCGCAATCCGCACCTGTCGCACACCATTGAGCACTGGATACGTGCTAAAACTTGCCCATCGTTCGGCCGTATGACTGATAACTCTGCCATATGGCTGGAGCGTTTCAGTGACCAAGGATGCTGGTACCTCGAAAGGCAGCTCGAAGACTCGAATCGTACGCTCGCCCAGGCCCGAATGAGCGACTAAAACTTCGCCAAAATGACCATCGGAGTGTCGGAACTGAAATCCTCGTTTGTCGGCTTCAATGATCCTATCGCATGCTGCGTCGTCAATCATCTCCGTGTAATTAAGTTGCACTTCGTCCCTCAAGAAACCTTCGATTTCGAAAGCCTTCGGTCGTGCATACTCGTTACAGAACGTGAACTGTATCGTGGTTTTTCGGAAATTGTGTGCCATTGCGTTCGATTGAAACAATAACACGCGAGTGACGACGGTGCAGACACCGCTTCTTCCGCGAACGTTCGTAGCCGGGACGTAAACAAGTCCGAGCTGCTCCGCGGCTAAAGGTGGACTTGTCGCTAGACCACAGACGTAATCAGCCTAGGGTTTCTCTATCATGGGACAAGTTTTCCTCCGGGAAGTGCCGCAGTCTACAGTGTTGCCAGATTGTGCAGATAACCGGACTGCGCAGACTTAGCCTCTGAAGCGGCCGGCCGCCGGTCGAGTTTTATGTCAAAGAGTGTACAGGATTTTATGGTGAGGAAGTTGCTTGCTACTGAACATTGGCGTAACATTTCGTTTGCTTAGTTTTCAGCTTTGTAAATGTGCTTTGTGGCCAAGGTTGTTTTGAGTAAAATGCTTTATTCCCAGTCCGAAGATCTATATAGGTCTTTCATTAGCTCATCCTTGAGTTGGGCTATGTTCACGTTACGGTCCAACTTATTTAGAACTACCAAGGGTATTAGAAATTATATGGGTTTTCGTTTCATTGCTGATATGTCGTGTTGGTTTTCTTGATTAATAATCAATAATTTTCCAGTTTCACTTCAATTATTTGTCATTCCTAGGCCACTTATAATTTATCATGCTTCCCTCGTCAGTCTTATGTGCTCATATAGTCTTCAGTAAAGTCGTAAATGACAGGGCAGCATTTAACTGAATACATTCAGCCTTCAGTGGAATGGTTATTTAAACAAAGCGCGATTGTCAGACCATATAGTTATTTCTTAGCTCGCGTTTTACAGCGAGTATATAATTGGTCTGAGCCACTGAAAACTTAAGGACACGTGCTGATCCTAAGTACGTTGGAGTGACTATGGTAATTAAAGCTTTTTTGTAAGTAGGTGTGAAGCTATACAACGTGTATTCTACATCTCCATTGAATGTACTCGGTCTATAAGGAAACCTACGATCAAGATCTCTTACAGTTATAGTTATACTATTACAGCTTTTCCTACCTCCGAAATCATAAAAAGAAGTCAATATTCATCCACGTGTCAAAACTTTGTGAGGGAATGATAATGGTTTCAGAGCATTGATACTGAAGTCAGTCAAGTATTCAGCTTCAATACAAAAAGAAGTAGGACGTTTTGAGAGTCTCGCCAAATAATTTGCGAAACGTCCTCAGCAGAAATCCGAGTCAGTTCCTTCCCCCTAAAAAGAACATCCAAAATGAATTCTGAAGAGATTGCACAAAAGCTCAAGGAGGCAGTAAATGTTACTTGGAGAGGTTTTAATGTGACAGAACGTTAAACAGTAAACGCAATTCGAACATATCTTAGAACCACTGTCAGAGCTAATGAACAAATTTAGCGAAAAGTGGTTGCTATATGCGTCTTTCTAGGGTTGTTCCATTGAATTATAAAACAGAAGACGTGGAGAAAATGATTCAACATATACATTTTCGCAGAATGTGTAACACTAGTCCACATTCATCCAGAATGATATTTCCTATTCGCTTATGCAATTCTACGATCAGTTCCTAAACACAGTGACGCTAGGATGGACAGTGACACTGATGAGATTTTTTTATTTATCACTTTTATACAGTCATTTTCAGTTATTTATCTTATTGTAATTAATTTTTAATATCTTGTTTTGTAAGACATTTTATGTTTGTAAGGTATTTTGATTAAAGTGTTTAAATTAAGAGATGCTTTGAAATATTTACATATTTTTTTCAGTGGGAAATCATACTGAATTATATTTTGAGCCGGATTATTTTAATGATGAAATATGTTCCTACCCTAGGCATAATGCTTCAAGAACAGGAGTTGGTCATTTAGTGCAAAAAGAGTTATTGTTTTCAGAAATTTTGTATTTATAAACTGCAACTGAAACTAAAAGTAGAAGTTTATCACTCCATAAATGTTTTCATGTATATGATAAATATACAAACAAAGCTGTAATAAGTTCCAGTTTTGAATACTCGCTTGCACCTTGTGTCAAACAAACATTATGTACAATTACCTGAAATAAAGGTAAGTATAACGTATTGGCTGCGATGGTACCCTTCAGATATAGGTATTTCGAAGTTCTAAAGCTGCGCTCCGTTTGCTCGTTACAGAAAAAGTGACGATGCTCTGAAGTGTTCGCCTGCTATTTCCTCTGTACCAAACGAGTTGGTGCAGGACAGTGACTCTTTTTTTAGAGGACGACAGCAAAAATCCAGAGTCAGCCATCAAGATTTAAGTTTTCTGTGGATTCTTTAAACCGCTTAAGATGTAGGGTTTATTCCTATGGAAGTGCGTGGTTGATTTCCTACTCTACCTCAAGCTCATGCTATGTCCATAATGATCCTGTCCTCGGTAAGACGTTGTCTCTTTTATTTTCTTTACCTGAGTGTAGCCATGTATGGAAGTGAAACATGGACGATAAATAGTTTGGACAAGAAGAGAATAGAAGCTTTCGAAATGTGGTGCTACAGAAGAATGCTGAAGATTAGATGGGTAGATCACATAACTTATGAGGAGGTATTGAATAGAATTGGGGAGAAGAGGAGTTTGTGGCACAACTTGACAAGAAGAAGGGACCGGTTTGTAGAACATGTTCAGAGGCATCAAGGGATCACAAATTTTGCATTGGAGGGCAGCGTGGAGGGTAAAAATCGTAGAGGGAGATGAAGATATGAATACACTAAGCAGATTCTGAAGGATGTAGGTTGCAGTAAATACTGGGAGATGAAGAAGCTTGCACAGGATAGAGTAGCATGGAGAGCTGCATCAGACCAGTCTTAGGGCTGAAGACCACAACAACAACAACAACAGTCTCGTGATGGAAAAAATGGAAAAAAATATGAGGGCTATAAATTGAAAGTAATAGCAAATGCAAATGCACGTACACAAGACATAAAAGGGTAGTTCGTTGGTGGAGCTGTCACTTGTACTCAGATGATTCATGTGAAAGATTTCCGACGTGACAATGGCCTCACGATAGGAATTAACAGATTGTGAACGCGGAATGCATGTTGGAGCTAGACGCATGGGACATTACATTTCGGAAATCGTTAGGGAATTCAATATTCCGAGATCCGCATTGTCAAGAGTGAGCCGAGAATACGAAATTACTGGCCTTCCTTACCTCTTACCATGGACAACGCACTGTCTGACGTAGAGTTGTCAGTGGTGTCATACAAGCGGCAATGCTTGAAATAACGACCGAAATCAATACGGGACGTACGACGAACTCACCAGTTAGGTCAGTGCGGCGAAATCAGGCGTTAATGGGCTATGGCAGCAAACGACAAACCCGAGTGCCTTTGCTAATAGCACATCGCCTGCAGCGCCTCTCCTGTTGTGGTAACCATATAGCTTAGATCCTAGACTACGGCAAGATCGTGGTCTGGTAAGACGAGTCCTGATTTAAGAGCTGATTTTAGGATTCCAGTGTGGTGCAGGCCCCACGAAAGCCTGGAGCAGAGCTACCAAAATGGAATTGTGCAAGCTGGTTGTGGCTCCAAAGTCGTGTGCACATTTTTACATGGATCGTTGACTCGAAATGGTAATTTTCCGCTACGTTGAGCCCATTTGCAGCCATTAATGGCCTTCATGTTCCCAAACAACGAAGGAACTTTCGCGGATGACAATGCGTCACTGGGCCATAATGGTACGCGATTTGTTTGAATAACTATCTGGACAATTGAAGCGAATGATTTGACCACCCAGATCACCCAGCTTGAAACCCATTGAATGTTTTTGGGTCATAATTCAGAGGCAGTTTGTGCACAAATTACACTACTAGTCATTAAAATTGCTACACCACGACGATGACGTTCTACACACGCGAAATTTAACCGACAGGAAGAAGATGCTGTGATATGCAAATGATTAGCTTTTCAGAGCATTCACACAAGGTTGGTGCCGGTGGCGACACCTACAACGTGCTGACAGAGAAAAGTTTCCAACCGATTTCTCATACACAAACAGCAGTTGACCGCCGTTGCCTGGTGAAACGTTGTTGTGATGCCTCGTGTAAGGAGGAGAAATGCGTACCATCACGTTTCCGACTTTGATAGAGGTCGGATTGTAGCGATTGCGGTTTATCGTATCGCGACATTGCTGCTCGCGTTGGTCGAGATCCAACGACTGTTAGCAGAGTATGGAATCGGTGGGTTCAGGAGGGTAATACGGAACGCCGTGCTGGATCCCAACGGCCTCGTATCAGTAGAAGTCGAGATGACATGCATCTTATCCGCATAGCTGTAACGGATCGCGCTGCCACGTCTCGATCCCTGAGTCAACAGATGGGGACGTTTGAAAAACAACAACCATCTGCACGAACAGTTCGACGACGTTTGCAGCAGCATGGACTATCAGCTCGGAGACTATGGCTGCGGTTACCCTTGACGCTGCATCACAGACAGGAGTGCCTGCGATGGTGTACTCAACGACGAACCTGGGTTCACGAAAGGCAAAACGTCACTTTTTCTGATGAAACCAGGGTCTCTTCACAGCTTCATGATGGTCGCATCCGTGTTTGGCGACACTGCTGTGAACGCACATTGGAAGCGTGTATTCGTCTTCGCCATACTGGCGTACCACCCGGCGTGATTGTATGGGGTGCCATTGGTTACACGTCTCGGTCGCCTCTTGTTCGTATTGACGGTACTTTGAACAGTGGACATTTCAGGTGTGTTACGACCCGTGGCTCTACCCTTGAATCGATCCCTGCGGAACCCTACATTTCAGCAGGATAATGCACGACCGCATGTTGCAGGTCCTGTACGGGCCTTTCTGGATACAGAAAATGTTCGACTGCTGCCCTGGCAAACACATATTCCAGATCTGTCACCAACTGAAAACGTCTGGTCAATGGTGGCCGAGCAACTGGCTCGTCACAATACGCCAGTCACTATTCTTGATGAACTGTGGTATCGTGTTCAAGCTGCATGGGCAGCTGTTCCAGTACACGCTATCCAACCTCTGTTTGACTCAATGCCCAGACATATCAAGGCCGTTATTACGGCCAGAGGTGGTTGTTGTGGATACAGATTTCTCATGATCTATGCACCCAAATTGTGCGAAATTGTAATCACATGTCAGTTCTAGTATAATTTATTTGTCAAATGAATAACCGTTTATCATCTGCATTTCTTCTTGGTGCAGCAATTTTAATGGCCAGTAGTGTATTTCGCTTGTAATACTTTCGCAACCATGAACGGAAACAAAGGCCATACAGCTCAGCATTTCTACAGGGGACTTCCCGTGACTTATTGAGTCTATGCTACGTCGAGCTGCTGAGCTACGCCTGGAAGAAGAGGTCAGACACGGTATTAGGTGTCCCATGACTCTCGTCACGTCAGTGCATGTTGCCACTGTAATACGTGTGGATAGTGTACAAGCTTTTGAACCAAAGTTCAGTACGAATAGCTCAAAACTTTTCGTCATTTAATTGTAGCTGAGTAGAGCTTCTGCCTTTGATCCACGTGGATGGTGGTGACTCACGTATTAGGGAGGATTAATTTCATGAATGTCGTTATGTAAGTACACACTGAGACAAAATATTATCACCGCCTGCAGCGTAGCTTGTCGGCCCATCTTTGGAACATAGGACTGGAATAATTATATGTAACAAGCATTCAGTCCTTGGTGGGTTTTCTGAGATACCAAACGTGTAGGCAAAGGTCACGCATTTACCTCGAATTACGGGCCGGTGGTCTATGAACACCGACCGTACCAATGTGTTCACACCCGCTTCAGATCAGGCGAATTCAGTGGCCATCAATGTGCGTTCACCATCGTGCTCCTAAAACACTGCCGCACGATTTTAGCCTTACGACGAGAGCTATTATACTCAGTCGCCGTCGGGACAACAGTGTGAAGGGACGCGACTGGACCGCAGCAATTTTCACGTAGACCAGTGCTGTCGTGGTGCTTTAGATTAGAACCACTGGTGCCATCTCAACCCAGATGAAACCTGGGTGACGGCGTACAGGTGCACGACCATCGTCCTGGTACAACAGGAAGCGTTATTATTCCGACAACCCGCGTCCACTACAATTGTAATTGATAACCATATGTATGCCAACGGCCTTGCCGCAGTGGTAACAGCGGTTCCCGTCAGATCACCGAAGTTAAGTGGTGTCGGGTTGGGCTAGCACTTGGATGGGTGACCATCCTGTCTGCCGAACGCTGTTGGCAAGCAGTGTGCACTCAGAGGTTGTGAGGCAAACTGAAAAGCTACTTGATTGAGAAGTAGCTGCTCCGGTCTCGGAAACTGACATACGGCCGGGAGAGCGGTGTGCTGACCATATGCCCCTCCATATCCGCATCAAATGACGCCTGTGGGCTGAGGATGACACAGCGGCCGGTCGATACCTTTGGCTGTTCATGGTCTGTTCGGGAGGAGTTTAGTTTAGTTTTTAATCATATGAATGCCTAGTGTCCATTCTTTCGGACATGTCCGTAAAAACACTCCGAATCCGCAGCTGTGACACATCTAATGTAAATTGAAGGTGGAGGCGAGAATAAAATAAAGGAAAGGGAGACGATCCCTGCTGTCAGATGTATCGGGACATTACACAGAATCAGCGCGGACGAGTGAAAATGTGTACAGGGCCGGGATTCGAATCCAGTATCTCCTGCTTACTGGACAGGTGCGTTAACCACAGCCCCACCTGGGATGCAGCATTATAGCAACTGCACGGACTATCTCGGCACGCCTGAGAGCCGATTCACACCTCCATTGAGCGCCACCTATAGGAGTCCCTGTCCATTTCCTCCGTGTTCGCTACTCTTGAGACTCACACAGGAGGGCGGACGTATTTGTGCATCCGCACGGAAGAAGTTGGATCCATTGCCCAGTCAGACTAATCAATTATATGAATACGTCGTGTCTGTTCCTTCTCACATCTCAGAGCAGCGAACATGAAGGAAATGAGGAGGGACTGCAGGTAGGTGGCGCTCGATGGGAGTGTGAATCGGCCGTGAGGCATGCAGAGACAGTCTACGCAGTTACGATAACGCTGTGCCGCAGTGGTCAACACACTTACCTAGTAAGCAGGAGGTCCTCGGTAAAAATCCCGTTCTTGTACACATTTGCACTCGGCGCTGCCGATTCCACGCAATATCCCCAGGCATCTAACAACAGCCTCCCATTCCTTTCCTTTCTTCCCCTTTCCTCCTTCAATTTACATCTAATTCGTAATTTCACTAACACGCAGACTTCCTCTGCTTCAGAATGTGCTGATCTGTGTACTCTAAGAAACTTGTGCCTGGACCTGCATTGCATTGTATCTGAAATCCCTGGGCTAGCAGGAAAGGGCGGATGCGGTTATATTTGTGGAAGGGAGCGAAAATAAGTTATTGTTATTTGCACTCAACATATATACTTTATTTCTTAAAACACAAATCACACAAGCAAGAACCGAAACTTAATTTAGATCGGCTGAAGGCCACATCGAAAATCCAAGGCACAAGGACTAAGCAAGGAATTGAGATACAGGAGTTCTTCTGGAGGTTTCACTTCTTCAAAACAAAAATTTTTATCTTTAACATAGATAGGCTGAAAGCCTTAGCTTAAATTTTTCCCATAGAACTCGGCTGAAGGAATCACATTAATCAAGAACAATGTTACAGCTTAAGGCCGAGACAAACATTTTCAAAGTTTAATCTAAATAGGCTGAAAACTCGGCTGAAGGCCGCATATCAACAAAACAATTTAACGGCTTAAGGCCTAGGAAGAAGAGCTTTCAATTTGAAAAGGCTGAAGGCCCTATCTTAAAATATTTCGTGTAAAACTCGGCTGAAGGCCTCATATTAAAGAATAACAATCTTATGACTGAAGGGCTAGACAAGGATTTTAAATTTTTAATTTAAGAGAGATAAATACTCGGCTGAAGGCCACACACCATGCAGAAAACAATTTTATGGCTTAAGGCCTAAAGGGAAGAGCTTCTAAATTTTTACTAAAATAGGCTTAAGGCTTTATCCTAAAATGCTTCACATAACTCTCGGCTGAAGGCCACATACGAAACCCAAACAATCTCACGGTTTAAAGCCCAGACAAAGAAATTTCGAATTTTTAATTTATGCCGGAAAACTCGGCTGAAGGACACATAATAACTAGAAAATATTTCTTTCGGCTTAAGGACTACACAAAATTTTTCAACTTTTGATCTGAAAAGCCTGACAACTCGGCTGAAGACCACATTCCAACTTGAAACCAATTTACGGCTTAAGGCCTAGGCACAAGGAATTTTCAATTTTAATTCTGAAAGGCTGAAACTCGATTGAAGGCCACACATCAAACAAAAAACAATTTGTTTAAGGCTTAAGGTCTAAGAAGAAAAGCCTTGCAATTTTAGTAAGCTAAAAGTCGGCTGAAAGCCACACAGAGTACTTAAGACTAAAAATGAAATCATTATGTAAAACACAAGGAGCGGCGCTCGGAAGGTTCCAAGGATCAGCCTGGGAAGGCAAAACTAAAGCACGTTTAGGTGAGACAGGCAGCCAGACCGACAACCTCTTAATTGGAAGGCAACCCAACGGAAAGCCAGCCGAAGAACCAACCAACAAGATCAGTTGTTCTCCTCCACCCGACCAGCAAAATGACAACAAGATGTCAATAACACAACCTTCTGGATACTGGTGCCCAATCCTACCCAGTCAGAATAAGCGCCCAAAACTATCAACAACACCTCAACTGTCTGACTACACGCCGCGCTGGACAGGATCAACACGATGAGGAAAATACACTGTACAAAAGTAAGTCAAGGACCAGGGCTGGTGACCCGAACATCAACGGCCACAAGGTAGCACATACCGCTGGTACACTCCACTAAGGAAGGAATGAATTAAATTAAGTTAAACGCCTCACAAGAAGACGGCTGCAATTCTAGCCGACTTCAATGCACACACATAGCTGCTTGCGGGGATCTCCCAGAAAGCGACAACCAGGATCAAACGAAGAGATGTGATAGCAGTTGAGGCTTGATAGTAGGTTACGTGAGGACTCCACTTTAGTACCAGGATCGGTGGGCGACGAACTTCGTAATCCTCGCAAGAAGCGCCTAACAACTGCAAACGCGCGTGCACGCCGCCAGCGGCTCCGTCCTGACAACGCGCCGTGGAGACTCCCTCACTGCTCTGCCCCAACAGACCGACCGCCACACGCAGCACAGCCAAATATATCCGCCACACCAAAGATAGTACAGCTGTACTAATATCAATACGCGTTGCTGCTGCCACTCACAGAGAGAAGACAGCAACGTTATGGTGGTAGCAGAAGAAGAAATAAGACACCACTGGACTGGAACCAATGATAAAAAGACATGACGCGAGTCAGCCACAGCTCAGTATCATTAGATCTGCCACAGATCGCTGCCTACCCTTCTTTTTGCAAAGCACGCAAAACTCCGACATCTGTGGCGAGGGGTGGCCGTCCAGTATCTTGTCGTTTACTCGTGGTTTCACCGTCTTCAACCACTTTCCACAGTTGCTTGCAACAGCAGCATACGGGCAGCCCACTAATTTCGGGGTTTCCGAGGTGGCCTTGCCAGGAGGCAGGCAATAACAATCCGTCCTTCGTCTAAGTCGCATTTGTGAATGGATATGCCCATTAGCAACCCGTGCTTGTTCCCACAAAATTTCCGCATTGGTCTCGTGTCCTCCTGCTTATTACCTTGTGTTACGCCATCGCATTTTATCTTGAATAATGAAACCAGTGGCTGTATTTTAATGTAATGTCGTTTATTCTTCATAAAACACGCTACGAGTTTCGACAACACATTGTGTCATCTTCAGTCCCCGCATGTAATCTGCCACCCACAACCGTTTCCATGTGCAATTAACTGAATCGTATGCAGTGGGCCAAAATTAACTCGATTATGTACCTTCCGCCCGCTGCATACGACTCTGTTCATTGCACATGGAAACGGTTGTGGATGGCAGGTTACATTCACGCCCTGAAGATAACACCATTTGCCGTAGAAACTGGAAGCATGTTTTATAAAGAATAAATGACGTTCGAGTCAAAAACAGCTGCTGGTCTCGTCTTCATTATTCAAGTACCGTGTGTCCGGAGGCGGTCTCACTTGATAGACTACCAGACGCATTTTATCTGGAGATGGTCAGCAGACATAATATTTTGAACAGTCAGCGTGTAGCGATTCTTTAATTCTTCATTTACAACTG
Organism: Schistocerca piceifrons; assembly: GCF_021461385.2. Classification (NCBI taxonomy): domain Eukaryota; kingdom Metazoa; phylum Arthropoda; class Insecta; order Orthoptera; family Acrididae; genus Schistocerca; species Schistocerca piceifrons. Next base: position 1,017,464,129 of record NC_060139.1, on the reverse strand, counting down.
ATTTTCACGATTCTAGTTGTATCGTATTTGTTATTTCTAAACAATTAGCAATCGCGCCTGGCTTAACACAGTTAGCACTAAGTATCTATGTCTAGATGACTTGTCAGACGTAGTGGTAGTTTTGTTTACAGGCTACTGCGTAGAGCTATGATTGAAATTCAGAGAAGAGCGTCAGATAACTGAATATCATCACTGTCACAAACTATCTGTACGATATTGCAGTACCTGTGTTGTTAAGAAGAACGATGCAGTGCTCCTTGGGATATGCATCCATGCCTCTCCGGGCGCACAGTAAATCGTTCTTCTTAACAACACAGGCACTGCAATATAGTATTTATCCCCCAATATCAGACATCGACTTTCAATTAAAAATATCCTCTCCTGCACAGGAATTACATACTGTGATTATGAGTAAAGGTTGTGACGCAGGAATGACGACATGTGGAAGCTGTGCACGGAGAGCCAAAGTGGTTCAGACGACCTCTCGCGTGAAACGGGGAATCTGGGTCCGAGTCCCGGTACACCACAAATTTTCGTTTTCGGCATCCCGTTCTACAACGGCAACTGCGAATACATTTAACATATTTTACGATTTGAGTAGCGCTCGCCAGGAAAGGACTCCAGTGACGGTGCGGTAACAGGTACCGGAACGTTTTCTGTGTGACCATTTTCCCATATTTACTGTCACACCTCTTAAACACTTTCTGCACAGACAAAAAAATAATTTTAACATCAAATACATCCAAATAATTTAGGGAGTTGGCTGCAGCTTGCGCCGGCCTGTTATGGGAACCGGGCAGCCTTTAATGTATATGTATTACTCCAAGAAGTTCTTCCGTTCACCATTAGATGATAATAGCATCGTTTTCACAGCGGCGGTGGACATTAATTCATTATGGTTACGCCAGTTTGCATGAATTATTTCTCAATTGTACACGTAAATTTTTTAATGAAGCAGTCTATCAGTGAAAACCACTTAAAAGGCCCTAGTGTTATTAGCACAATCATACAGACAGAAACAGCGGTGCGAGTCTTTAATTTACATGTGTTTAGATCATCACACGTGACAGCTGTCACGATTTGTTTCACGAAATTTCTTCCTACCTTCAATTTACTCTTCCAACATATCGTTAAATATGTATACATGTGCCGAGATGTGCGTTATTTGCTGTTTCGCTTGAGTGGAGGAAGACCCGAAGCTGAGGATAGGGGAAAGTAGAAGGATTCAAACTAGGGCTTAAACTGAAAGTCTTAGCGGGTGATCTAGCCATTTTTGCCAGAAATATTAACTCAGCAGTTTTAAACAATTATCGATAGACAGAGATATCTGAGAAAGATTGATTGAAGATCTCCTTCAAGAAAACGAAAAATATGACAAACATTAGCGATAGATGAGAACGGATGATTTTAAACCGGTACCTAGTTGACGTAATCCAGCAGAATGTCTTAGAATAGGAAACGGTCTATCGCAGGATTTGTAAGCTGCACCAGGAATACCACCAGACAAAAAATTTCTATAATAAGAAGTCGCTGAGGATTGGTGCCAACTTAAGAGGAACCATTTGAAAAATCATAAGTATTATAAGGTTCACGGTCTTTCATTATTAACAAATGGGGATTACTAGATTTATTAGTCGAAAGAGAACACAGGATATTGGGGAAAATTTTAGGCAACAGATGGCTTACCAGACACACAATGTTTGAGATCAAGTGAGGCACTGGTACAACCAATACGTTGGATTGAACGGAAAGCTTGTTGTTCTTAATTGTACATATTCAAAATGTCTGATGATCACATTATAAAGAAAATCCGGAGTTTCATTACGCCAAAGGCAAAAAGAACGCTATATAATCTAAAAGAAATCAGTTCCCCAAAGAACAAAATCATGGATCGGAATAAACTGAGGCAAATGGTGGAAAAGTACCGAAAATACCTTTCCATTCTCCTGTCATTTGGGTGTGCAATAATGGTGCAAAATACAACTGCTTCACTTGAGATTCACATCACTCCAGCGTAATATTCATTAGTCTAAAATCTAACGAAATACAGTATGAGCCATTTCGAAATTGACAGAATAATGGAGAATCAGCATTAATCAAAATACTGCCTTAGATGGCTGTTTACGAGGGTGATTTCAGCAAGTCGTCGACTTTACTGCAAAGTCCATCATCCCTGTCACGCATATCACTTGTGGCCAGTCAGCATGATCCTTGACAAATGCAAAGTAATAACTGAAACTTGCTAAGGAATAGCTCTCGATTGCTACAAAACACCCGACTAATGATAGTAAAAGGAAATGTAGTGGGTAGGACGTGACAGCTGCAGCCAAGCCTTCCGTCCGTGGTGGCCGAGCGGTTCTAGGCGCTTCAGTCTGGAACCGCGCGACCCCTACGGTCGCAGGTTCGAATCCTGCCTCGGGCATGAATGTGTGTGATGTCCATAGGTTAGTTATGCTTAAGTAGTTCTAAGTTCTAGGGGACTGATGACCTCAGATGTTAAGTCCCATAGTGCTGAGAGCCATATGAACCATTTGAACCACTTTTTTTTTTTTTTTTTTTTTTGCAGCAGAGCCTGTGTACAAACGCCCTGTATGCATTCGACAGTTTATAGAGCATGGTGTTTGACCAAGGTTGATGTGGAGCCAATTAGTGCGACACTCCATGTGTTACAGCAACATGTCTGCAACGCATTATTTGAGTGCTTACGATCGTGGACGAGCAATTGGACGACTCGAAGCAGACCAAAGTGTCACTACTGTGGGTACAGTAATGGGTGAGTCCAAAAGTGTCACCTCGAGATCTAAAAAGGATATGAATCCAAAAGTGTTAACTCGAGATTAAAAAAGACACCGGCAAAAGTATGCCAGAGGTCGCAGACAGGCCCCACACCACAAGAGTATCGATACACATCCCTTGTGTTGAAAGCGAACGGATATTTTACTGTATGAATTGAAGGTGAATAGGGGAGAAACGAAAGGAAAGGGAAGCAAGGAATGATATCACCTGCATCGGGACTTCATGCAGAATCAGCGGCGATGAGTGAAAAGGTATGCCACACGAGGACTCGAATCCGGGATTTCCTGCTTACTAGGCAGTTGTGTTACCACTGCAGCACCCAAACACAGTGTTTATCTCAAATGCCCGGACTATCTCGGTACGGTCCACAGGTGGTGGTAAACCCAGCGTCATCTAGCGCGGTCCATCAGCCACGTCCTCCAAGCTCGCTAGTTTTAGATTCCCACAGGAAGTCGACATAAATGTGCATCTGCATTAAAGGTTGTGAATTCATTGCCCACTGAGGCGAATCAAATGAACGCATAGTGTTTTTTTCGACACGTCCAGATTGCAGAGGTTATGGCAACAGCCTACTAGGGTCATTCAATAATTAAAGAGACAAATTGGTCTGGAGAATAAACCGTTTATTTTTACAAAACAATACTTTTTCTACTTTTCAAAATAATCCCCTTGAACATTTATGCACTTGTTTCAACGGGCTACAAACTTTCTTATTCCGGCTGCAAGGAACTATTTATCTTGATGTTTGAACCAATTTCCCACAAGCTTTTCCACGTCCCCTTTGTCCTGGAACCTCCTACCACGTAATGCGTCCTTCAGTGCACCAAACAAATGGAAGTCACTAGGTGCTAAATCACGACTGTAAGCGGGATGAGGTAGCCCATTTTGGCTATCGTTTCACGGGTTAGTTGAGAAATATGAAGACGTGCGTTGTCTAGCTGGTAAATCACACTTCTCCTCTGAGACCCACTGCATCTCTCTCTCATGGGTGGCTTCACTTTGTTTAAAAGCAAATCCGAGTATTATTGACTTCATTCTACGCTGCTCTTCGAGATAATCACTAAAACTGGACTTTCAGCATCCCAAACACCGTCCACATGACTTTTCCTGCTGATGCTTGGGTTTTGAATTTTTTGTTAACAGGTGAGTTGGTGTGCTTCCACTCCATGCTTTGCCTTTTTGATTTTGGCTCATAGTAGTGAACCCAAGTTTCACCACAAGTTAAAATTTTCATGAGGAAGTGCTCACCTTTCCTTTCATAGCGTTCCTTTAGCACACTCTCAACCTTCTTTCCTTGTGTTGCCGCGTCACCTCCTTTGGGACTCGTCTTGCAATTGTTTTGCGGTACTTCAGCTTATTGAAATGTGTGGGTTCTTAAGGGACCAAACTGCAGAGGTTATCGGTCCCTAGAATTACACACTACTTAAACCAACCTATGCTAAGAACCACACACACACTCATGCCCGAGGGAGGACTCGATACTCCGGCGGGAGTGTACTTCAGCTTGTTACAGATAATGTTATGAACTGTGCCAGTACTAACTTAAACCATATCAACTATCATTTACACAGTCACAAGGCGGTCGGTACGAATAATATCATCAATTCGACTTTCAAATGAGGGAGCTGAAGCTGTAACTGGTCGGCCAGAACAGTGGTCGTCAGTCACTGAGTAACTACAATTTTTGAACTGCCCTACCCACTTGAAAAAATTTGCAACATTCATACACCCTTCACCAAAACCTTTAGACATTCTACAGTATATTTTCACTGGTTTCTCGCCTTCAAAAAGTAAAAAACGAATAACAAAACGTTGTTCAACTAAAGTGGACGTTTGAAACCGACTCGCCATGCTGAACTGAATTTTTGAGGTTATAAGCAAAACAATGTTGATATGTCAGCTGATGAGGGCTCATCCCAGTGATGCCAACTTAAAGCCATAAAAGTACCAAACTTGGCCTACTAACAGTTTCCTCCATGGACCAATTTGTCTCTTAATTATTGAATGACCCTCGTAGTAAGCGGGAGATTCCAAGTTCCAATAGTCCAGCAGACATATAAACTCGCGGCCGCTGTTTCTGCATAAAGTACCAATGCAGCTGATATCGTTAGTTCGGTTCCTTTCCTTCCTCTCCCCCTCCCCCTTGCACCTTCAATTTGCAGAATATGTATCACAGCTGCGGATGCAGCGTGGCGTCTATCCTTTCGGACATGTCCAAAAGAACAGACGCCACGCATTGATATAAAACATATCTTATCCCAAGGCACACCGCTGCAGAAACTGCATCCGCTGTTGGTACACATATCCGTGCCAGAACCATTTCGCAGAGATTAAATCAGGCTGGTTTGTATGCTTAGAAGCCTGTCAACTGCACCCAACTTAAACACTACATCGTCGAAGAAGAGGTAGTTGGTTAGGGAGCATGCTGGCGAGCTTCGCAACAATAATCCAGTTTGATGTTCCCCGACAACTCCCGCTTCACTGTGGCGAGTGTTCTGGCCACCAGTTAGTATAGAGAGAGAGGGTAGCACGTTACCCACGAGAGATAGTTCATTAACATCAATGGTATTGCCTAGCAGTTATGGCGTGGGCAGACGTTATGCACAGTGGCTGAGTATTCTGGATCGTGTCCGTCAGTTTAAGGGTGCATTAGTTACCGACGTTCTGTTTATAGACGACAATGCACGCCCATACAGATCCACTGAGGTGTTGGACACACTGTGGAGTGGTGATATAGAACGTGTGGAATGGCCTGTGTACTTTCTAGACCTGAAACCTGTAGATCATGCCTTGGTTGCTGTTGGCAGACGTGTTTCTCAACGAACACTCCCTTCCTGAACCGTGCAGGAACTTGGAACAGCCTTGAGAAATGAGTAGGGCAATTTCCCCAAGGACTCCTCAACAGTTTGGTAGGCAGCATGAATAACAGCTGAAATACGGGATTAGTGCCCAAGGAGGGCCACTTCTTCATTGACCGGCCGATATCGATCTTTATGTTGGAGGTCTTACCAGTGTCAAACATGAACGTTATCCTGCTTTCCCATATGGTGAAATCTGTCCATTTTTCCTTATAAATATCTCAGCCCACCTATATTAGGACGTGGATGATGGACAGCGCTAGGTTGTACTGGGTGGAAGTGTGGGTCAACTGTGGACCGTGCCGAGATAGTCCGCGCATTTGAGATAAACGCTGTGTCTGGGTGATGCAGTGGTAACACACCTGCCTAGTAATCAGGACGGCTTCGAGTCCTTGTCTGGCACAAATTTTCACTCATCGCCGCTGATCCTGCATGAAGTCCTCATGCAGGTGATATCACGGCTAAGCAGGGATGGCTAGAGGACATATATAAGTATGTAGAGGCTTATCTCACTAGGGGCAAGATAGATACTGCCTACAGCAAAATTAAAGAGATCTTTAGAGAAATGAGAGGCACTTCTATGAATATCAAGTGCTCAGATGGAAACCCAGTTCTAAGGAATGAAGGGAAAGCAGAAAGGTGGAAGGAGTATATAGAGGATCTATACAAGGGCGATGTACTTGAGGACAATATTATGGAAATGGAAGAGGATGTAGATGAAGATGAAATAGGAGATACGATACTGCGTGAAGAGTTCGACAGAGTACTGAAAGACCTGAGTTGAAACAAGGCCCCGGGAGTAGACAACATTCCATTAGAACTACTGACGGCCCTGGGAGAGCCAGTCCTGACAAAACTCTACCATCTGGTGAGCAAGATGTATGAGACAGGCGGAATACCCTCAGACTTCAAGAAGAATATAATAATTCCAATACCAAAGAAAGCAGGTGTTGACAGATGTGAAAATTACCGAACTATCAGTTTAGTAAGCCACCGCTGCAAAATACTTACACGAATTCTTTGCAGACGAATGGAAAAACTGGTAGAAGCCGACTTCGGCGAAGAACAGTTTGGATTCCGTAGAAATGTTGGAACACGTGAAGCAATACTGACTCTACGACTTATCTTAGAAAATAGATTAAGGAAAAGCAAACCTACATTTATAGAGAAAGCTTTTGACAACGTTGACGGGAATACTATCTTTCAAATTCTGAAGGTGGCAGGGGTAAAACACAGGGAGCGAAAGGCTATTTACAATTTGTACAGAAAGCAGATGGCAGTTATAAGAGTCGAGAGGCATGAAAGGGAAGCAGTGGTTGGGAAAGGAGTGAGACAGGGTTGTTGCCTCTCCCTGATGTTATTCAATCTGTATATTGAGCAAGCAGTAAAGAAAACAAAGGAAAAATTCAAAGTAGGTATTAAAATCCATGGATAAGGAATAAAAACTTTGAGGTTTGCCGATGACATTGTAATTCTGTCACAGACAGCAAAGGACTTGGAAGAACAGTTGAACGGAATGGACATTGTCCTGAAAGGAGGATATAAGATGAACATCAACAAAAGCAAAACGAAGATAATGGAATGTATTCGAATTAAGTCGGGTGATGCTGAGGGAATTAGATTAGGAAATGAGGCACTTAAAGTAGTAAAGGAGTTTTGCTATTTGGGGAGCAAAATAACTGATGATGGTCGAAGTAGAGATGGTATAAAATGTAGACTGGCAATGGCAAGGAAAGCGTATCTGAAGAAGAAAAATTTGTTAATATCGAGTATAGATTTAAATGCCAGGAAGTCGTTTCTGAAAGTATTTGTATGGAGTGTAGCCATGTATGGAAGTGAAACATGGACGATAAATAGTTTGGACAAGAAGAGAATAGGAGCTTTTGTAATGTGGTGCTACAGAAGAATGCTGAAGACTAGATGGGTAGATCACATAACTAATGAGGAGGTGTTGAATAGGATTGGGGAGAAGAGAAGTTTGTGGCACAACTTGACTAGAAGAAGGGATCGGTTGGTAGGACATGTTCTGAGGCATCAAGGGATCACCAATTTAGCATTGGAGGGCAGCGTGGAGGGTGAAAATCGTAGAGGGAGATCAAGAGATGAATACACCAAGCAGATTCAGAAGGATGTAGGTTGCAGTAAGTACTGGGAGATGAAGAAGCTTGCACAGGATAGAGCAGCGTGGAGAGCTGCATCAAACCAGTCTCAGGACTGAAGACAGCGACAACAACAACATTTGAACCTATGTCGTCGTTCGCATCTGTATATTATTATTGTTTACAAATATAGAGAGACCTAAGTATCTATATTTGTGATTAATTAACCCTGTAGTGAATGGATAAAGCACTTCGTGTTTCGTGCGTGTAAAACTATGCATTCCTCTATATTAATAGCAGTTTGTTAGCCTTCACATCAGTGCTTATTTTGGCGGAAAAGAATGCAGTGTTTCCTTTTCCAAAGGAAGGAAGTGTGCAAGATGCTTATATTACCGAATCACCAGTTTAATAAGTCATGGTTGCGTACAGGTACTCAAAATATATACAGAAGAATGGAAATACTGATAGAAGCTGACCTCTGGGAATATTAATTCACGTTCTGTGGAAATGTACGATCAAGCGAAGCAGTACTGCCACTAACATCAATTCTAGAGGATAGGTTGGTGAAAGGCAGACTTACATTTGTAGTATTTGAAGGTTTAAGAATGTTTTTCCTAATGTTGACTGGAATACTGCTCTTGAAATTCTAAGGTAGGAAGAAGGGCAGGGTTGCTTATAACTTGTACAGAAACCACTATAATTTTAAAAAACGTAAATCCCGATGTTGCTCGATCTGCACACGCCGCAGACAGTAAAGGAAAACAAGGAGAAATTTGGAAAGAAAACTAATGTTCATCGGAAAGAAATAAATACTTCGAGGTTTGCCGTTGACGCGGTAATTCCATTATAGATAGCTAAGAACTGGGAAGGGCACTTGACTGCACTGACAAAGCAGAAACAATCTGAAAATATTTTAACAGTATTACAGGGTAGCTTGTGGAGAAGAATATTTGTTAAGAAAAAAATTAGATACGTTGCTCCGTTTCCGGGTTAATTGGAACGGAAGTTAGTCAGTCAGGTCATGTCACTCCAAAATTCAATCGGTCAGCCAGATACAGTTACTGTTAGGTGTTATCATATCGTAGATGGTATTCCACGACTCTGCTCAGCCTTTGGCTTTGGTTCGATCCCTACAACCGTCCGAATTCCAATTTTTGTATCGCTCTGTTGTTCAGTTTTAGGAAACCAAACGAAGCACATGTTCGGCAGCACCGTTTGTGGTGGATCGCTTCAATTTGTGTGCACAATGACTTTACTGGCTAACTTCAGTGCTTATTAAATCGGAAAGTTATTTCTCAGCGGAATCTACATTATAACGCCCTCAGAAGCTTCTCAGACTGTTTCTGACCACCCTGTATAATGTCTTTCAAAGGTATAAGACAAACATCAACAAAAGCAACAGAACCATAATGGAACACGGTCGAATAATATCAGATGATACTGACAGAATTAGATCGGGAAATAACGTACTAAATAAGGTCGTTGAGTTTTGCTATTTTGACAGCTATATGAAGATGGACGAGGCAGAGAGTATTTGAAATGCAAAATGGCTATAGGAAGGAAACGAATGCGCGGTTACATGGCGACATGTACTGGTAAAATTCTCTCTAGCTTCCAGCGCGTCAAATAATTAAAAACCGACGATCTTTCGGCCATATAGCCGTTGGCCACTGTCAATTGATGGCTGTCTTTCCTTTCGGTTGCTGCTTTCGTCCCAATTTAGCCGCACTGCTTTCTGTGACGTCACTGGTGCTCTCTCAAGAACCACTTAATCCTTTCGATGACCTCATTCCAAACCGTGCATAGTTGCGTGCCGCGGTCTTTATTGAAAGTGACGTCACAAAAGTTTATTTCCATCGCCTCTTTTATTGCGCTGTCCCAGAAACTATTAGTCCATGTCTCATCATATACAATGAGACGTCCATTTTCTAGGGGATACACTGCTCCACTGATTTCTCGGGGCACCGAAGAAGAAAGCAACTCTCGTGTCCTAGACAACGCTGTCCAGTAGTATATACAGTCAATCCGACATAAAACTGGCAACACCTTCAGGTTATTATATATACTCCTAAAGTCCTGAGGGTTACATCGTCTTTCAAAGGCCTAATATGTTGTCGAATTATTGCTGCAGCTCTGAACACCGTATCGATTTTGTGCCTACTTAGATGCTCGCTAATTTCTTCAGTTAATGAGCCACAGAACGCAAAAAAAGAAGCTTCTTCGTATCTTCTTCCGGACACTTTTACTTACGTGTTTACAGAAATATGGCTTGCGAAATCTGGCGGTCGTTATAGCCGTTTTCCTTGAATATTTTATCAACAAGAAGACTGTTTCTGAAGGAGATAAATTTCATAACAGCGGACACAAATGTTAGGAATTCTTTTTTGAATATATGTTTTTAGAGAGTGACATAATACGGAATTGAAACATGCATGACAAGAACGTAAGAGAAGAAGAGATTAGAAACTTTTGAAATGATGTGTTACAGAAGAATGCTAAAGATTAGTTGGATGAACTGAATAACTGCTGAAGATGTTATCAAACTATACTGGATAGAAAAGAAATTTTTCGGAACAGTTTGACTAAAAGAAGGGTACAGTTGGCAGGACACATCCCCAGGGATCAAGATGTAGTCTCTTTGGACAGTATTAATTGAAAAGGCAGACTAGGGTTTGAGGACAGTAAGCAGTTCAAATGATGGAGTTATCGTTATTGAAGCAGAGATAAAGATGCTTGCACAGAACAGTCTAGTGTGGAGAACTGCATCGAATAAGACGTAGCATTAAAGTCTGCAACAAGAGTATTTCCTCATAGATACCTGCAACACCGTTGAAAAGCCCATGGGCGCGAGATCAGTAGAGGTTACGCCTCTGTTCCGACAAGCCAGTACCACTCAGGGGAGCTTACAACAGGCTGCGCGTGTCCTCTACGCTGTGGCGCTGCGCCAGGACGGCGAATCGCTGGTCAGGGATATCGACCTGCCCATACCTGCCGATACCTGCCTCGCGGACGATAAATAGCTCCCTACAGGGCCGGCAGCAGACTCCGGCCTGTGTACCGCGGGCTTATCTGAATTAACTGCAGGCGCGCGAGCTGCATCCCGTGGCGAGCGTGCTTGCGAGAACAAAGCTGCAGCCTCCCGCAACTGAAGGTACAGGTACAGAGGAATTCTTAGAAGGAGTTGGAACACTGGCACCTGAGGCCATACGATTTCCTGTCAACATGACTCCGTCTTCGGTGAATTCCGTCTCACGTTCTTGAAGCAGCCATTCTGCCAAAACAAATACTGCTCGTATTCCACACGACGGCCTGCGTGGACGAGATGCGATGGTTTGTTTCTCGTTTCAAATAAAACGATTTTTAAACCCGATCTTTACGTTCGCATCCACTAGAATGCGACCAGATCAGTGCAAAGCGATATTTGTTTTACCAATTTGTTTTATCAGGAACAGTAAAACACTAAGAATAACTAGTACTCCAGGCGAACCGATAAAGAAATCAAGACCCTGAGCTGTAGACAGGCGCTGATATACATCAACGGGGACAGTTTAAAATGTGTGCCCCGACCGGGACTCGAGCCCGGGATCTCCTACTTACATGGCAGACGCTCTATCCATCTTTCTTTTTCCAATCTCATTTTGTTCTCTTTCGTTTGTGGCATTTGCAAGGGCGGACGTCGTAAGATACCCGTTAAAGTTCGTCGTTGATCGGTAAACTTATTTTTTTTTTTTATTTCAGAGGGCAGCTAACACTCGGACCGAACACGCTGAGCTACCGTGCCAGCCCCACCTGAGCCACCGAGGGCATAGAGGATAGCGCGACTTCAAGAATTTATACCTTGCACGCTCCCCGTGAGGCCCAGATTCCCAACTTAATATCCATATACTACATTCGTAGTGCCCCTGCCCATTACACTCATTACTCGCGGCAGACAACGAGTCCTGTAAGAGTCCAGGCAATGCGTGTGCATCCAGCACAGAAGAAGAAGGTCAATGACCAGTTAACCTTAACTATATGGAAATGGTATTTGTTCTTTCGGATATGTCCGAACTCTTACGGGACTCGGTAAGATTGTCTGCCGCCAGTAATAAGTGTATGGGCAGGGGCAGTACGAATGTAGTGTGTTGACATTAAGTTGGGAATGTGGGTCTCACGGGGAGCGTGCAAGGGATAAACCCCTGCAATCGCACTACCCTCTGTGCTCTCGGTGGCTCAGATAGCGTGGGCCATGTAAGCAGGAGATCCCAGGTTCGAGTCCTGGTCGGGGCCCACATTTTCAACTGTCCCCGTTGATGCATATCAACACCTGCCGACAGCTTAGGATCTTGATTTCATTATCATTTCATTCTAAGAGAGCTGCATGGTCACCGATGATATCTGTTCTTCCGGACATGTCCAAAACATCAGATATCATCCTCATACAGTTCTCCTGGAGCGACTGGGCAGTGCTTCTCCTTGGCGGTAGAAGTCAGCATGGGCCAGAGCGGTGTAGTCGCTTCTGGAGTACTCGTTAATACTCGAGCTTTACTGTCCCTGTTAATACAAATCGCAGTAGATTGATCAGGGGTCGCTCTGTCAAATCGTCATATAAATTTATACTTTAAAAATCAGTTTCATTGTAATGGGACGAAACCGACGCTTTCCATCAACGCTGGGCATTGCATGAAACATATTACGAGCAGCGTTTGTTTGGGTTGACTCCCTCTACACGCCGGAGAAAGGAAATTGCAAATATCCGCCGACACACCAGAGAAAATGCGCCTGACTACTCATTTGAGAGTCACTCTGAATAATTGCTGGCGGATACCACCTCCTGAAAATATATTATTTTTGACATTATTGTCTAGAGTATATCGAGGTGTAGGATCAGCCGCCTAATTCGAAATACTTTTCTTGTGTGGTACACAGTGGAACCTGTGAAGATAGCGCTGTTAATAGAAATACGGTTACAACAATGGAAACCACTGCATTACAGATACAGCTCATGTGATCAGTAATTAAAAGAGTGCCATGGTGATCTCACCACTGGCAAAAGATTCCGGATTGGTACCCCACGCACATCTCCGGCTAGCTACTTGCAATTTAGAGGTGACCATAAGAAAAGATACAATAACAATCGGAAGGGTAACATTTTACGAGTCACGAAGTGGAATGTCAAAAGTTTGAGCGTTGTAAGGAAGCTAGGAAATCTGGAAACTGGAATGCGTACGCTCAGTCTAGCTATTTTTGTGAACTGGAAATTCTGTTTTGCGATATCACATAGCGAATTACCAACGAGATCATCCCACGCTGGGAGCCGATAAATTAAGTGACATCAACAATTAAATGATATCAAACGCAAAGGTTATGAGATGAGGAGTTAGTGTATGAATGTAACAGTTTGCTTAGATGATTAAAACATGGAAGAATTGTATTCATTTCACTGCCGTATACACAAATGAAAATAAAGTAACAAATCTCAGAGCCAATTTGACTGGCTGTGGACATGACTAAGTTATTAAGGGGAAGAAAGGTGGCGGATGAATGATCTCACCATTATTTGTTATCATTCGTCGTGTAGCGATGTCGGCGGCAGGAGCTGCGTCGATACGGCGAGCCGGCTGCTCTGCTCGGCGTCCACGGGTTTGCGACGAGGCCCAGGTGTGATTTCCGCGTTGTTTGCACGTTGTCGGTTTGCGTGGCTAAAGCTGCGATCTCACGATTTCGGAAGGCGGATGTTGGCGATGGATGGAAGAGCCCCCATGTCAGCTTGTTTCCGCGTTCACTCAGCGACTATCCACTTCACTCCTCACCCGCCTCTCACCTTGACGTTTCCTCGAAATTTTCTCCTCTCTCAACGTTGTCACTAGTGGACTGAAATTCCAATGCCCCCTGTTGGCTGATCGCTATTTCATTGCCACGTCTCTCTGCCGTGTGGAAACTTCCTGTTTTGCATGGTGTGGTGTGTGACTCGAGAACTGGCGTCTTTCTCACAATTTTTTACAGCGTTGGTGGCATTGTCTTTCGATATTCTTGCGGATTCCGAAGTTGTTGTAAGGGCAGCCACACAACACTTCTTTGTAACCGCTATCTCTGTGTGAGGCCTGGACAGACTTATGTATGCGCTTCGCCTCAGAGTCTGTTGGTGTCCGTGATTTATAAGGGACGTCCTCACGGTTCAGAAGACTGATTTCTTGCACACGCTTCCCTGTGCGAGTTCTTCGAGATTTTGCGTAGGCTGCTCCCCGTGCCTAAGGGGAGACCCATACATTCTTGCTTACTAAGGCGGGTAAAGCGACGGCTGCCAGGTCAGAAGAATTCTCATGCTTTTGCAGGTGCATTGTTAACATTTCATCCTATTAACTGCAGAGGCTCATCAGCTTCACATTGTTCACCAAGGTCTTCCCAACGTGTCTTCACTTAAGCAAGGGGAGAGCATACTCCTCTCTCACCACTATGTTGTTGCAGAATGGCTCCAAGTCGCATCTCGGATGCTCGCCGCATGGGATGCGAGAAGCTTTCTGTTGTATTAGCAGAAGAGCCACCACCGCGTTCCGAGTGGAGGCAGAAATTCACGCGTTTTAGCTCACGCAGGTTGGCGTGAGGAGGGAAGAACCACACTGACGGGAGGCCCGGAACATGACAAGGAATGAGGACTCAGAAAGCGGACGCAGCTAGTTTGACACTCAACCTCAATCCATCAATGATGAACGTCGCTCTTGACGGCAGACGATTCACAACAGTATCTGTTCAGAATACATTCATAGTAACTGAATATGGGGCCCTGCCAGGTCGCAGCAAATGACGCAGCTTAAGGCCATGCCAAACTGTCGTCCCTGCAAATGAGAGCGTATGCAGACAGTGAACCACCGCCAGCAAAGTCGGCTGTCCAACTGGGGCGAGTGCTAGGGAGTCCCTAGCGTTCACCTTGACCTCAGCTCGCTCCCAAAGGAGGTTACCCCCGGTTCGGTATACCACTCCCGTTTTGTCGAACTTCGTTCGAAGTTCATTAATATGACCTTCATTTATACAGATGGCTCTAAGACCAATGACGGGGTCGGGTGTTCTTTTATTGTCGGGGCACAAAGTTTCAAATACCGGCTCCATGGCCATTGTTCGGTCTTCACAGCTGAGCTCTTTGCCCTCTACATCTGCCGCCACCGACATTCTGCTTATGTCATCTGCTCCAATTCCCTGAGCGCCATCCAGAGCCTCAGTGATCCGTACCCGGTTCACCCTTTTGTGCACCGGATCCAACGCTCTCTTCAGCAGCTGGTGGACGACGGTTCTCCGGTTAGCTTTATGTGGGTTCCTGGTCATGTCGGTATCCCTGGGAACGAAGCTGCAGATGCTGCGGCCAAGGCTGCGGTCCTCCAGCCTCGGACAGCTTCTTGTTGTGTCCATTCATCAGATTGTAGCAGGGTCATTTGTCGTCGCATTTTATCGCTGTGGCATGCCGATTGGGCTGCACTAACGGACAACAAGCTTCGGGCCTTGAAACCTCTTCCCGCGGCTTGGACGTCCTCCTCACGCCCTTCTCGGCGGGAGGCGGTAGTTTTGGCCCGGTTACGGATTGGACACTGCCGGTTGAGCCATCGCCATCTGCTGACGGCTGCGCCGGCGCCGTTCTGCCCATGTGGGCAATTGCTGACGGTCCGCCACATTTTAACGTCCTGTCCGGATTTTACTACACTGCGTCTTGATCTTGGCCTGCCATGTACTCTCGATGCCATTTTATCGGATGACCCAGGAGCAGCTGCTCGCGTTCTTCGTTTTATCAACTTGACAAACCTGTCTAAGGACATTTGATTATGCGTTTTTTTTAATCCTGTGCCTGTCAATCTTTTATCGTGTTTTCCCTTTTAGTTGCTGTTTTAAACTTGTGCCTTGCGGTGCA
This sequence comes from Schistocerca piceifrons, assembly GCF_021461385.2. Classification (NCBI taxonomy): domain Eukaryota; kingdom Metazoa; phylum Arthropoda; class Insecta; order Orthoptera; family Acrididae; genus Schistocerca; species Schistocerca piceifrons. Next base: position 1,017,448,500 of record NC_060139.1, on the reverse strand, counting down.
TTCCTAACGTAGTCTGGGCGCTAATGACCATTGAAGTTGTGCGCCCTAAAACCACAAAAAAAACCTCTAGATTATACCTGCCGTGTGGCGGCGCTCGGTCTGCAATCACATAGTGGTGACACGCGGGTCCGACGTATACTAACGGGCCGCGGCCGATTTAAAGGCTACCACCTAGCAAGTGTGGTGTCTGGCGGTGACACCACACTTTCTCCTAGACCGCTGGTGGCGTGAGTCGGCAAAGGCGACCCCGGCGGAAATATCACACAGTTCCTTGTCATGACTATGAAGCTTTTGATACTGAAGCTTGAGAGTCGTATCAAAGTCGCCCATTTATGTTCGCCCGGCCCGTCGCAAAAATACATAAAAAGAAATAATTTCAGCTCTCTAGTTCTAACACCAGCACTTCAATCACTAATGTGGGATTTTGGAGGAAAATTACATTTTGAGCTGTGCCCTAGCGTGTCAAGCCCAGACGAATATTTACACTGGTAGTTGCTATTGATAAAGAGACACAAGGCATGCACTAACAAACGTAAGTCACCACCAAGAAACAATGCATGAGGAACACAAATCTCGTTGATTGTGTTGATAACTTACAAGACATAGAAAATAATATTGTTACCTCCTTTTCTGCCACAGAAACTACAGTCATTATGTATAATGTACAAATCACCGAGGCCCCGCGGCGTATCTGCGTGGTCTTGGAGGTCTTGTCACGGTCCGGGCGGCTCCCCGCGTCGGAGGTTCGAGTCCTGCCTCGGGCGTGGGTGTGTGTGTTGTCCCTAGCGTAAGTTAGTTTAAGTTAATTTAATTAGTGTGTAAACGTAGGGACCGATGACCTCGGCAGTTTGGTCCCATTAGGCCTTAGCACAAATTTCCAACTTTCCACTGATCACCTATCCTATGGAGGCCTCTTTCCTATTTACTAGGTTGTCTAGTGTCAGCAGTGCCAGCCACGTGAACAGACTCGAATGTCAGCAAAAATAATCATACGCATACGTCGATTTGTATACTCGGACGGTCTTAAGCCACCCTTAACGTATAAAGTGCAAAATAATCTTGTTCACTAAATTTAAAGGTGTCAGTTATGTAAGCCATGCAGACGAACTTGAATGTGAACAATATAAAACCAAATCGCGTGTGTATCTAACTTTGTACACACTAGCGATTTTAAGCTGCCCTTAAATCTTAACATGAAAAATAAATGTTTCAATCCACCTTTCATTCACTAGTTGTAAGGGGTTCCTTTCAATAAAATTAGGGACCATAGGCGGAGACCCAACCTGTTAATTAAAACTGCCCCTTCACTAATTTTGATTAATACTTAATAACTAAATAGTGTTCAGGGAACTGATCACTACTAAACAAACAAGGATAGCATTGAACACATTTATTGGACAAAATTCTTCCTAACATCAAACTGAACAATTACATACATTTATGAGTGATAAATTAAGCTAGTAATTGAAATGGCCCTTAAATTCCAAAATTAACTCTTAAGGTCGGATAACGCATCTATACTTGTTATTTTCTACTCTCTCCCCTTGTCAGACGGCATAAAATACGTCAGACAAATATACTGCAATTAACAAATTCTCAATAAGAGCGTGGCTGGAAAACTGAGTTCTGGTAATCACAGGCGTCCGTAATATCGGATTAAATGCCGAAACTGAGCATCACGTTATCAAATGCAGCAACGTGGACAGGTCAGCAAGCTGCCGATGGCGTCTTCGTCGTAGAGGAGCCTCAATTGCAACAAAATGAATTTATTTTCGCGAACGGGCTTCCTGTTCGTAAACTCCTATTCAAAAGCTAATTCTGCTTTCTTTCCAATCGTCTCGCACTCGCTAAGACGGGACTCACCAGCCCAAAGGCGGAATCCAGTAACGTCTGTCATAAAGTGTGGCTCAAGGAAATTACTCTGCTCCTGTCTGCTTTCTGTGAGACACTATTCCCAACCTTAATTGGCGGAATCAGCCTGCCTCTAAGAGTAAAACACGACAGTTCCCCTAACTGAATACTAGTTTCAGTTGCAGCTGGCAGACTTATTGAAAGTCCCGCACAGCATGCTGAAAAGAATTTACTCTCCTACAGCAGAGCCGAAAGGACGACGACCGCTCGCTACAGGAGCTAAGACGCTTCTCTTTGATAACAGCTCCAAAAGCTTCCTTCTGCAAAAATCAGCACCCTCACGCTATTTTCGAGCTGGCCAATCCCGTGGCTCTAGACCAGCACAGTTCGCTCCCACTGTTATTTCCTGGCTTCTTCCAGCCAATCAAACCATTCTGCGCCTTACCGCGCCTAGAATGTTCTGGAACAAACTGAAACTCCGTTCAAAATTGAACCCACCAATCGTGTCTCTCTGTTCGCCCTCGTGCGGGAAAATGTCATCGCACTAGCTTAACCGCGTTTCTTAGAAAGCCCCAGAAAACGTTAAGATTCGTGGGAACGCTCCCTTAGGCGCCAGCTCATCTCGACATAGTGGCGTCGGCGTAACGCCCAGCGTCAACGGGGCGCCGTCCCTCGAAGGCCTGCCTGTGTTGTCCGCGCAATGGGTGCCTACCTGCTCCGGCGGTGCGTCTCCCCCAGTAGGACGCTTTCGCATGCCGACTCGTAATGGTCGGCTGTAAACTTCCGCACCCCTCTGCCCTGCCTTTGAGCAGTGCCGCTCGTCCGCTCCAGCCAAACTGCGTGAAAATATCACCTGAACCACGACTTCATGCAACATGCGAATTTCTTAAAGTTAATACGCGTCTTATGCTGTCTGATAATCCCTATATTAATTTCAATTGGCTGGTTGCCTGATAAATAACATAATAACCGATATCTAACTCGTCTTTGCAACAATTATTATATTACAGTAAAGCGCAAAATATTGCTGCCTTACATAGTTTGCGAAGATGAAATGTATTCTCTACCAAATGCAAGGTAGCTCTGATGTGTATGTGAACGCTGAAAGAGAAATCGCACAAAATATTGGTGTGTGTTTGGTTTTCACCGTTCTTGCTAGTGTCATTACATTGATTACTTCGCATACGACAAAACAGGGATCCATTACACTCTACTAAAATGAACTGTATACAACAAAGAAACAAAAACATATTGGAAAACGGCAAAGCGCGTGCGTGAGCTGTGTGGTAATACCGCGCTACGGGAAGTGTCATGCTGCACAACGCGAGCGGTTCCTCTTACCAGTGGGACGGCGCTTTGGAACCCATGCCCACATTCATGCTATCGTCGTATCACGTCTCCACAAACACACCAGGTATACTACAGCCCAGACCCACACAAAAATGGCTCTCTAAGCAAAATAAACGTGTGATTCTGCCCACTCGTGTCTTATGGGGTACCTAGGAAGCTGTTTTCTCTGATCGCTAGACAACATACAAGCAAATCATATTAACGGAGTTTATTACAGTAATTGAATTGGCAGTACTTAACTTTGCGTTTAAAACAAGCTGTCGCAAGTAATTGGCGACATGCGAACAACTAATGTCCTTTGGGAGATACAACTTCTATGCAAGCTAATTACACAAGTTCGTAAGTCACAGCTCTTCTAGTGAGGGCCGGCCGTGGTGGATGTGCGGTTCTAGGCGCTACAGTCTGGAACTGCGCGACTGCTACGGTCGCAGGTTCGAATCCTGCCTCGGGCATGGATGGGTGTGATGTCCTTAGGTTACTTAGGTTTAAGTAGTTCTAAGTTGTAGGGGACTGATGCCCTCAGATGATGAGTCCCATGGTGCTCAGAGCCATTTGAACCATCTTCTAGTGAGGTTCTTCTAGTGCGCCTCTTTTAGTCCTCTCTTCTAGTGCCGCTTCAGTCGCGGTGTCATCCTAGTTAGCGCATTATTGGCTGACGTCTTCTCACAGCCCCCTCCGCTGTGTCGTTCTTGATCTTCGTACTATCCGGCCGCTGTGGCCGAACAGTTCTAGGCGTTTCAGTCCGGAACCGCGCTGCTGCTACGGTCGCAGGTTCGAATCCGGCCTCGGGCATGATGTGTGTGATGTCCTTAGGTTAGTTAGGTTTAAGTAGTTCTAAGTCTAGGGGACTGATGATCACAGATGTTAAGTCCCATAGTCCTTACAGCCATTTCCACAATTTCGACCTTCGTGCCGGCGATTATCGTTACGCTGGAACATTTCTAGTCCTCCCCCCCCCCCCCCCTCCAACCCAAACTGACGAGTCGTCGTCGTGTAGAGAGCGCGAGAACAGCAAGGGAGGCAGGAGTGTGGACGCAGTGCTGGACCGGAAACTGTAGCTGCAGTGGACGTCAAGCTTCCATCTGGCCTCCGCTCTGGCGGAAACGTCCGCCAGCAAACGACCAGAAGGGTACGCGTTCACAACCTGTTGCCATGAACCAGATGAAGAAGGTGGCAACTGATGCGGTGTGGGCGGGTGCAGCTCCACCGCTAGGACGAAAGGAGGTAGAGGAGGCGAAGGCTCCATCTCCATGGAGTCTTCTCGCGGTGTCGTGACGGTCGTGATGATACCCTCCGGCTGCTGCTGTCATCACATAGTCCTCGCGACCCGTGAATCTGGGGGAAGAGACACTGAAAGATCATCGTGCACATGATGGAGGCGAAGTTGATTTTGATCTAGGCCGCTAAGCCATCTGGACCTGAAAGAAGATTCATACAAGTGCCAAGTCGACGAGCGATCTCGCCTCGCGCCCACCGTCTGCTGCCGCTAGAACCCCTGTAAAAGGCAATATCACGCGGCGCGAAGCGATACTTAGGGCCTTACTTCGTCGCCGGATGCTGAGTAGGGCGGAGCAGGTGGAGCTGTGTCCGATGACGGCGTTTTACTGTGGATGGGTGCACTAGTGAGAGGCTGTATGGCATTGCGTTCACAGAATGTTTCAAATTCATTTGGCGTGAACAACGGGCTGTTGTCTGACACTGTGACTTCAGGTAAACCTTCAAGACAAAAAATAGAGAACAACACCTTAATTGTGCTACGCGACGCTGTCAAGTTCATTGGCACAGAAAAAGGAAACTTGCTATACGAGTCAAATACAGTTAACCAGCAAGTTCCCGCAAAGTCTATATGCACACGTTGCCATGGCGAGATTGCGACTTAGCCCAAGCAGAGAATTTTTGTGGTGGAGCGGACTGATTTTCCGCACATGCGTGGTGCTGTGACGTCATCTGTTCTATCTGGGCCTCCATACCGTTCGAAGTACAGTGTCGACGTGCTACATGTTCGTACGAACAATCCCCCAGTGGCCTAGGTGAAGTAACTAAAACACTTATTTTTGCAAATCTTTCGGGATCAGCACACGTGACTGTCCACTGTCACTTTGAACAAGAATCACACCTTTCTGTTCAGAGAATCTATGCCGACTTGCAAAGTATTGGCACACTACAGAGTTCTTTATGCTGTGCCAAGATGTGCGAATGTATGTTAGCAAAATTTTCAAATCTGAATCAGATTCCGTAGCCAGTACAATTCTCCTATAGTTCAGCTGAAAAGATTGAAGTAATTCAGTATCCTGAACACCTATGTGACAAAAAGATGCAGCAGAAGCGTCAAAGTCTGTCCCAGGGCCAATCGGAAGGCGTGTAAGTGCTCCCTTATTACCACGTTGAGCTGTCGGAAGATACTCAATCTAATACTGGTATTGAGACAACGGAAAAGCCCATCTTTGCAATATTTGGGCAGTTCGTACAGGAACAGATTTCGTCTGATGAAACAAGGACTGCAAAGACTTGCGATCCATTACTCAGTTGAAATTTCTGCCGTACAAATAGTGGTGGAATGTGGTGACACCATACACAATAGCCAAAGCCTCTTTCTCAATTTGTAAATAGTTACCCTCAGCTTTCGACACCACTTTTGAAGCAAAAGTGATAGGCCTATCTTTATCACCAATTCCGTGCAAAAGCACTGAACTGATTCCGCAAGAGCAGACGTCAACTTGCAATACAACTGGTTTGTCAGGATTAGAGTGAACTAAGCATTGATCACTGAGGAACGTATCTTTAAGTTTTTGAGAAGCTACTTGGCACTTACCTGTCCAAACAAAGGGGAGATTCTTGCGACGCAAGCGATACAATGGAGTCGCAATTTGGGCAACATTCGGTATAAACCGAATATAATATTTCATTTTCCCTAAGACTGAGTGCAATTCTGTAACATTGCAAGGAACTGGCAAATCTCGTATGGCTAAGAAATGCGACCGAGGGGCATGTACACCTTGACTGTTTATGACATGATCAAGATACTGCAACTCAGATTTAAAATAATCACACTTGTCCAGTCTACACATTAGTCCGGCATCAGATAACACGTAAAACAAAGAACGGAAATTTGTAATACATTCTTCAGGTATACCTGCTACTACAAATTGGTCAAATAATTTGAACAATTTGGCATTTTTGCAGTCAGCTGTTCCAAATACCTTTGAAAAAAGGCGGGTGCGGAAGCACTGCCGAAAGGCAGAAGGCAAATATTTAAGAAATCCCTAATGAGTGTTCTCTACACACACTTTTTGAGAGTCTTCATCAAGAGGTATTTGAAGATACGCGTCGTGCAAATCTATTTTTGAAAATTAGTGTCCAGCGCCTAATTTGTTCATGAGATCCTCTTGGCGTCGTAATAGATAAGTATAAATCACAGTTTGTGGGCTGACCGCAGACTTAATTTCAACTCAGAGGTGGATGCGACATGAAAATTTTCTGAGAAAAGCCAGTGGACTTTGTAACGGAACATATTAAAGGCTTTACTGCACCGAAGTATGCGATACCCTCCAAATTCAACCAGTTTAACGAGTATTTATGATTATAGAAAAGTTATTGTGTATGTTAACAATGATTGCATAACATGTCTCCATAAACAGTCAACCCATTAAATTATACTGAATAACTGACCCACACAAAAGTTAATATCACTTGATCACTGATACAGCAAATGTCATCATGTAAAAACACTAAGTCCATCTTAAATAATTAGTATGAAGTACGAAAAATAGTGGCCAACTTAGGTATTTTGGATCTCCTTAAATAAAAATCACCCGGTGAAACCTATTTGTTCACTAGGAGCGTTTTTACTCAGTATTCATGTAATCAATCCTATTTTAGACGAAAACCAATGTAATTCTTAATAATTCATGTTATTTACTTATTTATGCAAATTAGAGAAGTCAATTGACAAACTTCTAAAAAACGGCCTTTTTGTAACAAAGAATTATTCTGTCAAGTCAACAAATCTGTCTGTCATTTTAATAACATGTTAAATTATGTCACTCGATGCAAATTAATAACTTTTCTGCACAAATTATGATAACAGATGTACATGTGACTTATAAACTATATCTCTTTTTAGTAGTTCTTTGACAGTGTTATAAATACAAGCAGCAAGATGGGTCGGGGGGCAGTCGGAATGTTACTTTGGTAAAGTGTGTTTGTGTGTTATTGTTTGAGGTGGATAAACAATGCAAAGAACATGTAAAGGAAGTACTACTTTGTGTTGTGTCATGGTCTTTGGTGGACAGTGGAATTAAGATGGCCACCAGAGTAATAAATATTTGAAGTTTACATATTTGTTGGTTTCATCAAATGCATATAAAAAACACGGGACCTCATGTTTTTACCCTAGACAACCAGATTTAGAGCCAGCATCAGCATCAAGACACAGCAGCGATCCAGCAAGCAGCAGCGATTACTACAATGCATTTTAATGGCGCCAACCTAACATCAAGTGCTAACAAGCTCCGTAAATTGGAGTGAAATAGTGCGATTATAGCAATTAGCAATATCTACGACTAGGCGATCATTACAACTTGCCCACTGACTAGTTTGCATAGGCGCAGTAGCTCCACTATCTTGCAATTCTTTAAGTTCAGCTGCGACTTCGTCCCGTAATGCAATAGGAATAGTGCTGACCCGGAAAAATTTTGGTTGAACATTGCCTTTCAGAGTAATATGTGCAACAAAATTGTTAGCCTTGCCTAAACCTCCACAAAAGAGTTCCGGGAATTCTTTCAGCAGGCTAACTGCACTGTCTTTTGCGTTAAATGCAGACACTGATAACACGCTGTCTTGAATGTTAAAGGCAAATTAATCCAAAGAATCAAGACCAAATATGTTCTCACGTTCACGTGATTGTAGCACCACAAAACTCATTGTCCGCATATGCGAGCAGTACACGGCAGGCAATGTACATTTCCCGATAATGTGAATGTCTTTTTTGTTATAAGCCGGCAGTTGCGTGCTAGTCTTAGACAGGCGTGGGGAGCCTAACAGTTCCTATGTGTGACGATTTAGGAATGTGACAGAGGCACCCATGTCCAACCAAAATTTCATACTTTTCCCACAAATAAGTAAATGAACAAAGTGGCGTATCACTGAAGAAACTGCTTGTGTGACAGTTTTGTGAATGTCTGTTTCAGAATTTGAATATACTCGTTAATGTCATGGGACCTGTGACTAGATTTTTGTGAGTGGGTCCAGTTCTTATGTTTGTTCTGTTGCATATTCAGACTGCATATGTCCTTTCCCATCACAAGCGTAACACTTAGCTTGTCTGGTAGGGCAGTCTTGGCGTTTGTGCCGTGGATAGCACCGAGGGCAAAACTTATCTTCGTTCGCCCCTGTAGCTACCTGTTTAGTTAACTACTTACGTGGCATGGAGCGTTGTTTACTCGGGGTGGCTAGAGCAAATTGCTGCTAAATGCGCTGATCAAAGCAAGGGACTCAACCCAACAAATAGCTGGCAGCTGAAATTTATCCGCTGACAGGGCACCTGAATCGGACTGATCTAGTATTTGCAGTAACTGCTGAAATGAGGGATAGGACTGTTTCAAAATCTGTTCTCTTAGTTTGACATCAGGTAGAGTGTACACGATCGAATCACACAACATAAAATATGAATATAAAGGTCCACAAGCACATATGAATTTGTATTTCCTTGTCATAACCTGCAAATCTGTTACCCACTCGCAATGAGTTGGTTCTCACCGGTTTCTGCAGTTGAGGTCATCGGTCCCTAGACTTACATACTACTTAAACTAACTTAATCTATCTTATGCCAAGGACAACACACCCATCTCAGTGCCCGAGCGTGGACTCGAAACTCTATTGAGAAGGACCACAGAATCTTTGACATGACGCCTCTGGCCGCATGGTCTCACTCCTCGGCAATAGTTATTAGTGAAGCTACAGCTTGTCCATAATAAAGTTTACTCGGAGTGGCGTTACGAAACACCTTCAGAGTTAATCAGAACACTGCACTTCCTACCGTAGAAAATAGATAGGGAAGTTTCACAGTACCTGGTACGTTTTCTGCAAGTATTTGTGCTTCAAATTGCTGTAAACACTCGAGCCATTCCTCTTCTTGTTCACGAAACTAGTGAAAAGGCGATGTAGCAGTAGGTGTTGCTGTATATGGTGCTTGTTACATTGGGTGCACAGCATTGGCCAGTAGCTGCTGCACCGTGTTGAGCAAGCTAGATATTTGCTGCATCTGGAACTGAAACATCTGCCTTAGCTGTGTTGCATCTAACGCTTGCGGCTGTGGCGCCCGAGCACGGGGCGGGCTAGGTGAGGGGGGGTCATGTTGGAAGATAAAGATGCTAGAAACAGACAAGGTAAGGAAGAAAGAGAAGTACAAAAGCTGAGAGGTGGCATGAGCCATCTCTCATATTTCTACCTAACTCTGAGTAATTCGATCTTCCTCTCTAATTGCATGCGGTGAAAAGTTGCTATTCCTCCACACATGGACTTCCCACACAGCGTCTCTCGTCACCCGGGTGGACCGGTGACAGGCAGGTTCTGCTGGTCTTGAAAGGGTTAAGCCGATAGGTGTGAGGGAGTCGAGTGGATGCTTTCCAGACGCCGACATTGTCATAAAAGCGGGACCGACATCCCCTGTAGGAGAGGCTGGGCTAGAGATTCCGTTACTTTGCAGAAACTTAGTGAAAACACTTTCTGGTGGGCTACCAGCGAGGCGTGGGAATGACTTGTGTTCCCAGGCAGTCTTGGCGGGCAAATTCCCGCGTTTTCTGTAAATCGTAACTGTGATTGGCTTGCTCAGGGCATAGCTCAGTGACGTAGCAAAATCGGCGCAGAAATTGACGCCAAGAATCTCCATTGGTGGAATGGTAGTGCTTCGGCAATAGAGTGGAATATTTCCGCCTGTTTTCGAGTTGCTGATTGGAACGTTTAACCACGGCAACTGTCATTGTGGCGAGAATGTTCAGTGTTCGGCTTGTACGGGTGCTCTTGAGAGAGTCGGCTCTCGCATTTTGTTCGGAGTAGGTTACAAAACTGAGCTCTCGCTGCTCTGGACAGTCTCCCTTCCGTTGGCTGTCTAATATACTTTTATTTGATTGTAACTGTTTAACAAAGTTGCTGAAGTCTCGACTTCAACGTAACTTTCCGAGTACAGTTGGCAATTGAGCGTTCTGCGTACAAGCGGCCTATGTTGTCTGTCTTGGGCAGTTTTGGCTTAAGTTGACTGTATCGGAGTTACTGTGTGACTTCGCTTGTTAAAATCAATCACTGTACCGTCAGTGATTGTATGGCGGGCCTTCTTCGTCTCCCTCAGAGGCGTATTTGTGTTGCTAGGAAGTCTTCAGTTTGGAACAACCAGAACAGGAGAATTTGTTTTGGGCTATACTCACGACATTATCATCACCATGACGGGACGTCGAAGCAACCAGCCATCGCCTCCGGTATGCCAGATCGTGTCCTTGTAGTTAAGAAGACAGCTTGGTAATGTACGTCCACAGCACCGGCAAAGCAGGAAATTTTGCTAGGTGATAATCAGAGCTCAGCAGAGGGCGCCTGTTCGTCTTTTCTAACTTTGTTCTGTCTTGGGTGTTCATTGCCTGAGTTATCACTACTGCAGCAGCTATTAATGTTGGGTTGGCTGGGTGTTTCTCTTAAGATTTGAGTTGCAAAGAATTGGCTCCACATACCACTTGGTCATAAATGTCACAATCTAGTTTATGGACAACTTCACCTTCACAGCGTTTATTTGAGTATCCAATTTGATGTATTGTAAATGTTTCGTGTGTTTTGTTTATTATTTTGAGTTTAGTCATAATAAATCAAATTGTTATTTTGGACGGAACTTTCATTCTGTTAATCGGTATAGCAACCCTTTCATTTCTCACTACGTTAATGAAACATTCCTTAATTTCTATCCAATTAAATTATTGCAGGTGCCAAACTATTTTCTACTCCACTTGCAGGGTCGATTACAGTCAGTTCGCGTTTCTTCTTAATCCATGTGAGACAGCATAAGTAGGAGTTAGAAAAGGGGGGCTTAGAGCACCATTTCTATATGAAGATTCGAGAAGAATTTAGTGTTAAATACACTGCTAGCGCCGGCACCTCGCAAAGCAAAGAAAATTTGTGCAACGCCCACCTGAAAACACTGATTAGCAAAAGAGACTGTTTAAGGAAGTAAACGCCCCTGCAAAGGGAAGACAAGAGAGAGTTTAGGTGCCAGCAAAACAAAATAATTCCGCGGGCGCCATGCACTGGGTTCGTCTGATACCTTGTCGCCAATGTGTGATCCTGCCCACTCGTCTCTTATAGGGTGCCTAGGAAGCTGTTTTCTTGGATAGCTTGGAAACATACAAGCAATTCATATAAATGGAGTTTATTACAGTAACTGTATTGACAACACTTAACTTTGTATTTACAATGAATTGGCGCAAGCAGTTAGCTACATGCAAATGGTTCAAAAATGGTTCAAATGGCTCTGAGCACTATGGGACTTAACATCTGAGGTCATCAGTCCCCTAGAACTTAGAACTACTTAAACCTAACTAACCTAAGCACATCACACACATCCATGCCCGAGGCAGGATTCGAACCTGCGACCGTAGCAGTCACACGGTTCCGGACTGAAGCGCCTAGAACCGCACGACCACCGCGGCCGGCTACACGCAAATAATCAATGCCCTTCGATAAATACAATTTCAATGCAAGCTAATCACACGAGTTCGTAAGTCACGTCTCTTCTAGTGCGGCTCTTCAAGTGCGACTCTCTTAGTCAGCGCACTAGTGGCTGACGTCGTCTCACAGCCCTTTCTGCTGTATCGTTCTTGATCTCCGTTCCGGCGCTTATCGTTACGCCAGAACAACAAATACGCAGTATCTATTAGAACAGAAAATCTATTCGCACAATACAAGGTACTATTGCTGTCATCTACAACTTTCTACAACTACACCGCCGTACGCTACTCTACTGAGCCACATTATGCCCTCAGGCTGTGGGCGCTGATAGGCTACCCCAACCACACGCTCTCCGTCGTAAACAGAATAAGCTTTCAGTGTTGTCCGCAGAGTCCCCTGCTTCTGGGTGAGATATCAGCTTTTCTCATCAGTTAGATGCATGGAAACACCTGCGATCCTCTGAAAACCGTCTGATTCTTGGACATTTTTCGACCGTGGACACAACAACATTGTCTTCCACTACTGGCGAGTGGGCGTATACTATACTAGCACTTTCGCGGCACACCTCATAGTGCTCCTCAGCAACTTTGCAGTCGCCTTCGGATTCTACACGCCACATCCGTTTCCCTGTTGCTGTGGGAGCTTCACCTTCAAAATTCTTCATTGTCTCGTTGTGCTTTTCGTCAGACCATTTGACTGTGGTCTCTCTCCGCATATTATCATGTTCCCTTTGGAGTGTATCTTCCGTACTCGCATGGATTGCCTGGAGTGTCACGGGAGCGTAGTCATTAACGGCCTCTAACCGGTGACTAATCGAATCATGTCCTTCAGCGTCGCTTTTGTTGACTGTGTACATGGAATTCTTATCACGACTTGCGGGCGGCCAACACCTGTTCTCTGTAACAAATCCGTTTTGGCTCCCGTCGCCCACCAGTGAAAATTTTCTCCTCTTCCTAACATTTTACTAAATTAATTGTGCCCTTAGACATTTCTGCACCTCATAATAAAGGATGTATGAATAAACTGACAACTGTTTTAGTGGTCCAATCCACGATCACCGTTCTACTCGTGAGTAAATCATTACTCATTAAAAAAGCCGCGCAAGGTAGCCGAGCTGTCTGAGGCGTCTTGTCATTTCTTCGCGGCTTCTCCCTTCGGAAGTTCGAATCCCCCCTCGGGCATGGGTGTGTGTATCGTCCTTAGCGTAAGTTAGTCGTAAGCTAGTTTATGTTAAATTAAGTAGTGTGTAAGCTCAGGGACCGACCATCTCAGTAGTTTGGTCCCATAAGGCCTTACCATAAATTTCTTTTGTTACAAAATCGAGTGACTACCTACAGATGAGAGCTGCATTTACCTGGAAGCCACGTCTATGGTCTCTTGGCGACACCAAGATCAATTTCTCCAGCTCTTTTTTTTTTTTTATTTGCTTAAAAATAGGGGGTTACTGAGATTCCGTTTACGGGTAACTCAGCTAATTTATTACCCGTTTCCACTAGTTTTGCGTAGAAAAACGTCGAAAGTTCTGTCACTTCCGATCCAGACAAGCTCTCGTATTAATTACTTCCACTGTTATCTCAAGAAGGGGTCACCGATTGTCGGCTTTCCCTGCGCTTGTGATTGCCAGTACCACACATTGCGTCTATAATATCCCGTCTCTACCGCGGCGTCCCCTCTACGATATCTAATTGTCTTTGGTAATCCACTTGTGCGTTCTTATGCACCTCTGCCTGAGTTAGGGCCACAGGTGGTCAACCTCCATTACCATCGCGGCCTCATTACGCGACGCTTGCATGCAATCCACCTGGCGTCGGTGGTCTGCCATTTCGTTCCTGCCCTGCTGTCCCTGATGTAGACCATGGCGTCTCTCTCTCTCTCTCTCTCTTTCTCTCTCCCATTTCCGTCTTCTCTCCTTAGTTGTGCCAATATTGTCTGTCATTGCACTGCACACCGCTTGTGGCCCCCTGTTTTCCGTCCTCATTGCGTTATCGTATGCCGTCCTTTGTTTCTCTTGCGCTTCATTATCGTCCAAGGACCTTAAAATATCGAGGAACTGGTCTCTCGACATAGCCCCGACGGGTGCACGTTGCACGTGACCAGAAAAATGTGAACCCATCTCGTTACACCGCTACTCATCTCTCATTTTGTCGTCGAAACATTCCACCGGAGCGACAAACCGAGCATCGTACGTTGCCATGGACTGGCGTGACCGTGGCACATGCTGTTCACTATATATGCTCACATTTGCACTTGCCTGTGCGACCAGGTTTCAGTGCGTTGGCAGAAACCAAGCGTAAAAATACTTGTAACTACTGATCGCGCAAATTGTTACGTCAAACCAGGCAGGCCCCTCCTGCTGTAGCGTCTGCCTTGTAACGAGGAAAGCATTACATTCCGCCACTGCTTTCGTATGCAGATATGCGTCTAAATTCTGTAGGTTTGACTTGGGGTGGTTACTACGCGTTCGAATAAACTTAGGCAGTGGAATTTCCATCCAGAGCATCGGGAATGCGGCTTGCATATTCGTTGGCGTGACCTGCGCTACAAGGACGTTAACTTGTCGCATTGGACCCACTTCTTGCTCGAGAGCTGACGCTTTTTGTGTTTCCTTGGATGATTCACTTTCCTCATCTAACTCATTTAAGCTCACATAGAGGTCAGTAATCGTCGCGTTTACCCACATTTCTAAGTTACCGACCTTCGTAGCACACTCATTTCTCATTGCGTCCAGGCTATTAGTGACTCCCATCCGTCTCTTTCTATTTCCGTCTCCAACTCGTGCCTAACTTCAGCGACCTGCTCATCGAGTTTTTGACTGCAGAGCTTTAGCTTGGGTTCCAGCCTTTCAAATTGTGTGTTATTCTCCTCACGCATGGTGGTTAACTGCGATGTGTGGTTTCCTAACATCGCGAGAATTTGCTTGTGTTTCCTTGCTCTATTTCATACGCTCGTTTGCAACACATCCAGCACACACACACACACACACACACACACACACACTACCCGTGTTCCTGACATCATGCTCAAAGATATTAATATATGCTAATAAAGGGATGGGAAATTAATTTCTCCTGAGTATCGGAAAATTTAGAACTTGTCACACTAGTAAATCGGTGAGAATGAAAGCAAATCGAAGCCCCGCGCTAGTCCCCAGAAATATTGTGAAACTCAAGAAATTCTCTGTTGTGATATCACATAGCAAATTATCAATGACATCATCCCACACTGGGAACCAACAATTAATTCACTTCAATAGTTAAATGAAATCAAATACAAAAGATTATGAGATTAAGTGGTCGATGTATTAGTGGAACAGATTATTCAGATAATTAAAACGTGAAAGAAAGGTATTTGTTTCAGTGCTGTTTGTTGTTGTGGTCTTCAGTCCTGAGGCTGGTTTGATGCAGCTCTCCATGCTACTCTATCATGTGCAAGCCTCTTCATCTCCCAGTACCTACTGCAACCTACATCCTTCTGAATCTGCTTAGTGTATTCATTTCTTGGTCTCCGATTTTTACCCTCCACGATGCCCTCCAATACTAAATTGGTGATCCCTCGATATCTCAGAACATGTCCTACCAACCGATCCCTTCTTCTAGTCAAGTTGTGCCACAAACTCCTCTTCTCCCCAATTCTATCCAATACCTCCTCATTAGTTATGTGAGCTACCCATCTAATCTTCAGCATTCTTCTGTAGCACCACATTTCGAAAGCTTCTATTCTTTTCTTGTCTAAACTATTTATCGTCCACGTTTCACTTCCATACATGTCTACACTCCATACAAATACTTTCAGAAACGACTTCCTGACATTTAAATCCATACTCGATGTTAACAAACGTTTCTTCTTCAGAAACGCTTTCCTTGCCATTGCCAGTCTACATTTTATATCCTCTCTACTTCGACCATAATCAGATATTTTACTCCCCAAATAGCAAAACTCCTTTACTACTATAAGTGTCTCATTTCCTAATCTAATTCCCTCAGCATCACCCGACTTAATTCGACTACATTCCATTATTCTCGATTTGCTTTTGTTGATGTTCATTTTATACCCTCCTTTCAGAACGCTGTCCATTCCGTTTACACAAATCAAACCGAAATTACATATCTCAGAGTCGATTTGACTGGGTGTGAACAGAACTGAGTTATTAAGGGGAAGAATTGGGAGACGAATCATCTCACCATTATTCGTAATCATTCGTTATGTAGTGCTGTTGGCATTAGGCGCTGCGTCGGTACATCGCGTCACCTCGGAACTGTGCGGCGTGAGTCCGTTGCCCTCATCAGCAGTCGCGGCTTTGCGGCTGCGCCCAGATACGATCTCCGCGTTGTCTCCCCCTTGTCGGTTTGTGGGGCCAAAGCAACGATCTGACGATGTAGGAAAGCGGGTGATGGCGATGGATCGAAGAGCCTCATGTCCTCTGGTTTCCGCTCTGTGTCATCGATTTCTCTCTTCCCTTTTCAACGATCCCTCGAAATTTTCGCCTCCCGTAGCGTTGTCATTGACGGACTAAAATTTGCATTACGTCCCAATGGCTGAATGCCGTTTCATGGCCACGCCTCTATGGGCGGAAATTTCCTTGCATTGGTTGGTGTGTGGCTCGAGAATTGGTATCCTTCTCAATATTTTCCCCAGGGTTCGTGACACTTTCTTTCGATGTTTTTCTGCATTCCAATCGTGTTGCGAGGGCTGCACAAACTCACATACATGTTTCGTCTCAGAGACTGCTGGTGTCTGTGGTTTGTATGGAACATTCTTATTGTCCAAAAAACCTCATTTAATGAAGCTCTTTTTTTCATATGCCTCCCTGTGCAAACTCTTCACGCTTCGTTTACGCTCCTGGCAGTAATTTACGGGTGCTGGAATTGTCGACACGGTCTTGTTTCCCAAGGCAGGTAAAGCGACTTCTGCCGGGCCACGAGAATTCACATGATTCACATGCTTTCGCGTGTGCATTGTTGGTGTTCCATCCTAATGGCTGCTGGAATCCATCAGCTTTTGACACAGTTCTCATTGTCAGCCAGGCTCTTCGCAACATATCCATTCTTAAGCGAGATCAGGGCATCCACCCGTATACCCGACATGTTGTTACCGTATGTCTCCGGTGTCCGTGTCTCGGGCGCTCGCCACATGAGATCCGGCCGGCTTTCTCCTAGGCCTCTGGTGGTGCGTGTCGGAGAAGGTGGCCCCAGCGGAGGTATCACACTGTAGAGGAGGTCAGTGAAGAGAAATGAAGGATAACAAGGATTTCTTGCCCCAAAAATATTGGGTAAGTTAAGCAGCAGCAGGAAATGGTAGAATTGGAGCAGGATACGTTAAGAATAGGGAGGTAAGGCAGAGAGTGAGTTACTGTGAACAGTTGAGTGATATGGTTGTTCTCATCTGGATCGACAGCAAACTAACACCAACAACAATAGTTCAGGTACACATATCCAAACGGCAAATAGAAGATGAATATATAGCGAAAGTATACAGAAATGCTGAATGGGTATTTCAATACGCGGAACGAGTGAAAATATAGTACTCATGGCAGAATGAAACGCAGAGGGGATGGATAAAATTCGATCACAATTTCTAAAATCAATAGGAAAAATGGAACCCAAACGACTATTCAAGAATAGAAGCTATGAAACTGGTGACATAGTTTTAGATTTTTGGAAGAAACATAATCAACGAATTTCCGAAGACAGCAAAACTTGTAAGTGTGTGAACTATAGCAAACCAGCTACACAGGTATGTAGTATATCAGCCGTTTTCTCATGCAGCTTACTCTTTCTTTTTTTTTATCAAACTTCCCAACATTTTGCACCAATTTACATTGGCAAAAAATATATTACGCAGTAGCTGCTGCTCCGACAGTAAATGTCACAAAACATCACTGTGGGAAACGTCAGTAGAAATGAAATGAAATGCATGTGTGCCGTATTGTCATCGGCAGCGCTTTTTCAGGGAGTTCGACCGCCTGATGCAAGTTTCTTTTATGTGGCACCGTTTCGGTGGCTTGTGTGTCGATGCCGATGAAATGATGATGAGGCCAACACATCACTGTCCTCCCCGAACGGAGAAAATTTACGACCAGGCCTCGGAATGAACACGGACCCTTCGCACGGCATTCAGGCACGCTAACCACTCAACTACGGAGACGGACGTCCGCAGTGACACGAAAAGTAGCCACCCTACAGGCAGATGTCGATAGTCTCCCGTTCGCAGCTCCACACATACGAGGGGGAGGGTTAGGGGAACACGGCACGTTTACAGGAGAGAGGGAATTTCAAACTCTCTTGCATGACGCACCGCTCGATTCAAACGTCGATACACGAACTTGCTCTAAAGTTCTGAAACGCGTAGAAGGAGCTAGACAGACACTCGACAAGTGAATAGTCCATGTTTTCGCGATCACCAAACCCTCAGTGGAAGATACCATATACAATGATTTCATCAGTTTTGACGGACTAGCTTTTCGTCTGGGGCTTCGGCCGTTTACGCAGATGTCACATTTATTTCACAAAATATATATATATATATATATATATATATATATATATATATATATATATATGTCAGACATAGTTCATCTGTACCTGAATCAAATCTCGCCCTTCCCTTTGGTAAATCCTGAAGAAATATGTATTTCTGCCTGCGAAAGAAGCAACAAACTGTCGTGGACAGTGATTTTTGGCGTGAAAATGTAACAAACACGTTTCGTATTCATCATGGTGCAATTATTTTACCTCATTTTTACCTCGGTTTCGCACCACCCTTTTTCACCCACACCCCTACGGAAATTAGGTGCTTTGTAACACACCGCCCATCACTTATCTGGTTTTGGTGTTTGTTCACCCCAGGTAATTGACTAACAGATCAACAGAGAGTGCAAAACTGCCGCAATGTCGGATAACACAAAGAAAGTAATAAGACCCTGCGACTCCTGACTGAACTGCAGTGTTGACATTAATTGATTCAGAATTGATCCCTTTTAATTAAAAAGGGGTGCACATTGATATTATATTCAGCTATTGAACTCCAGATGCAAATGTTGAACACAAAATTAATTAAGAAAGTGACTTGGGATTTCAACTACTTGATTGAAAACAGATGCAGTCGATTAGCACAGATTTATTTTAACTCACGACCTTCAATCATCACATTACATGACTCTCCTACCAGGCAGTGGTAATAAATTGCGTTTGCGTGGAGTAAAGCGCGGTTAATCAAAAGTAATTCCTATCGACTGACCCAGGCGTAATGCGAAGTGCGAGAAGAATTCTACAATACACGGCCCATGAAACCCTCGTGGAAACTTTGCCGATGTGATGCAACAAATTAATTAGTGGCCAGAGCGGGCGCAATATCACCGAATTCAGCGGGGCGGGGCGGCATCGTTGTGAGGACGTTGGCCGGCCTCATGGTGCTGCAAGGCTGTGCTCGTCTATTCATTTCTAGCTATCTTGCTCAGTACATAGCTGAACGAAAACTATCTATCTCCAAGCTCAATTGTTCAGTTTGCTAAGTCCTAAACTGCAGAGATGCTCACTCTCTCTCAGGTAAAATGAGTAAAGAACGCCACGTCCGCACTCTAGGCAAGCTGGGAATGGAAGACCACTATGGAGACTTCGCCCAGTCCGCTCTTCGCCTCAGTTTCCCCACCAGCAAAATCTTCTTACGCCAATTTCGGCGCAAGTCGGGTTCATTATGCGTCGCTTACCAGCGCCGACCAAGACCTGCTCTGGGAAGTGAACAAATTCCCACAAAATTTCCCTTCCGCTCAACTTCTGCTATTTAGCTCCTCCCAGGCCACCCATGAAGGTTAGCGTCTGCACGAAACACAAATTTTTCCGAAATTCTGACTCCCAGGAGAGTACTTAAAATTCCTTGGTCCTACATTCCCATCGGATGCTGGTGTATTTCATTATGTCGCTCTTCACCTGATTTATTTCAGACTCTGGGGACCATGAATTCAGCGTGAAGTTGCTATAGTCACGAACACGCATATTTTGGCCTCTGTTGACCACTCCATCACAGCTTTGTACGGCTTTCTCGCATGTTTCACTAAAAATGGGATGATGCACATTTATCAACAGGCGTACAAGTTCTCCATCTGCATTGTGCCCTGTCAGTCATTTTTGTTCAACCCTACTGTTTGCTCAATGTGAGTTAGGTGATCTTTAATGACTTCATGTAAGGGGCATAGTTTTTGCCATCTTACAGCTTCTTATACCTACTGTGCTTTCTTCCAGACAGTAAGAGATGTGTGTACCGAGTTTGGTTGTAATCTATCCAATTATTTAGGATGAGCTTGAAAATACATACGTCCACTATTGGAAAAAATAATATGTCGGTGACGAACACCTTTTTCCCAACGAAGGACCAATATGTTGGTACAAACACTGTATAGCGTTTGACTTTTAACAGAGCCAAAACATCGTCTCTGCTTGAACTGATCATGACTATCAATGTGAAGTCCTGGGAGGTGTTCTTCAAGTTTGGAAATGGAAGAAGATTGGACAGTATCAAGTTGACACCGGTTGGGAGATGATGGATGACAGTCATACCAAGACGTCGGATTGTTACAGATGTCGCAACGCTCCTGTGTTAGATGGCATTGTCATGCTAAAGGGTTCGAAACTCTCTTACAGAACGCAGTTTCTCACGCACTGGCATAGTTACTTTTCAGCACGCCCTAATACATACGCTACTGGCCATCAAAATTCCTACACCAAGAAGAAATGCAGATGATAAATGGGTATTCATTGGACAAATATATTATACTAGAACTGACACGTGCTTACTTTTTCACGCAATTTGTGCTCATAGATCCTGAAAAATCAGTACCCAGAATATCCACCTCTGGCCATAATAACGGCCTTGATACGCCTGTGCATTGGGTCAAACAGAGCTTGGATGGCGTGTACAGGTACAGATGCCCAAGTAGCTTCAACACGATACCACAGCTCATCAAGAATAGTGGCTGGCGTATTGTGACATGCCAGTTGTTCGGCCACCATTGACCAGACGTTTTCAATTGGTGAGACATCTGGAGAATGTGCTCTGCAACATGCGGTCGTGCATTATCCTGCTGAAATGTAGGGTTTTGCAGGGATTGTATAAAGGGCAGAACCACAGGTCGTAACACATCTTAAATGTAACGTCCACTGTTCAAAGTGCCGTCAATGCGTACAAGAGGTGACCTAGACGTGTCACCAATGGCATGCCATACCATCACGCAGGGTGATACGACAGTATGGCGATGACGAATACATGCTTCCAATGTGCGTTCACCGCAATGTCGCCAAACACGGATGGGACCATCATGATGCTGTAAACAGAACCTGGATTCACTCGAAAAAATGACGTTTTGCCATTCGTGCACCCAGGTTCGTCGTTCAGTACACCATCACAGGCGCTCCTGTCTGTGATGCAGCGTCAAGGGTAACCATAGCAATAGTCTCCGAGCTGATAGTCCATGCTGCTGCAGACGTCGTCGAACTGTTCGTGCAGATGGTTGTTGTCTTGGAAACGTCCTCATATGCTGACTCAGGGACCGAGGCGTGGCTGCACCATCCGTTACAGCCATACGGATAAGATGCCTGTCATCTCGACTGCTAGTGATACGAGGCCGTTGTGATCCAGCACGACGTTCCGTATTACCCTCTTGAACCCACCGATTCCATATTCTGCTAACAGTCATTGGATCTCGACCAAGCCGGCCGGAGTGGCCATGCGGATCTAGGCGCTACAGTCTGTAACCGAGCGACCGCTACGGTCGCAGGTTCGAATCCTGCCTCGGGCATGGATGTGTGTGATGTCCTTAGATTAGTTAGGTTTAATTAGTTCTAAGTACTAGGCGACTGATGACCTCAGAAGTTAAGTCGCATAGTGCTCAGAGCCATTTGAACCATTTGATCTCGACCAATGCGAGCAGCAATGTCGCTATAAGATAAACCGCAATAGCGATAGGCTACAATCCGACCTTTATCTAAGTCGGAAACGTGATGGTACGCATTTCTCCTCCTTACAAGAGGCATCACAGCAATGTTTCACCAGGCAGCGCTGTTTGTGTATCAGAAATCGTTTGGGAACTTTCCTCATGTCAGCACCTTGTAGGTGTCGCCACCAGCGCCAACCTTGTGTGAATGCTCTGAAAAGCTGGCCATTTGCATATGACAGCATTTTCTTCCCGTCGGTTAAATTTCGAGGCTGTAGCACATCATCTTATTGGTGCAGCAATTTTAATGGCCAGTAGTGTACATACGAGGGGCGTTTGAAAAGTCCGTGCAAAAATAAAAACTACTTACATGTTTGGGGTAAACCGTTTTTGTTTTTCGACGTAGCCTCCTTTTAGACTTATACACTTCGCTTAGTTACTGCAATCACCTCCTCATTTGAATAAAATCTTTGTCCCGCAAGGCATTTGTTACAATTGTGGAATAAATAGCAGTCCGGGGGAGCCAATTCTGGAGAATATGGGGGATATGAAATTAGTTGGAATCCTGTTTCCATTAATTTTGCGACCACAACTGCTGAGGTGTGTGCTGGTCCATTGTCGTGATGGAAAAGAACATTTCTGCGATCCAATCGCCGGCGCTTTTCTTGCAGCTCGGTTTTCAAACGATCCAATAGCTATGAATAACATGCACCTGTAATAGTTAAATCCTTTTCCAGATAGTCGATGAGGATTATCCCTTGTGAATCCCAAATTACTTGCCATAACCATTCCGGCCGAAGGAATGGTCTTCGCCTTTTTTGGTGCAGATTCTCGCTTGGTAACTCATTGTTTAGATTGTTGTTTGGTATCAGGAGTATATTAATGTATCCACGTTTCATCCACAGTGAGAAAACGCTGTTAAAATTCCACGGATTCTTCCTGAACAGCTACAAACCATCCTTGTAACACTTCACACGATTCCGTTGTTGGTCAAGCGTGAGAAATCGTGGAACCCATCTTGTGGATATCTTTCTCATGTACAAATGTTTATGCAAAATATTATGTACTCGTTCATTCGAGATTCTCACAGCATTAGCAATCTCACGCACTTTAACTCTTCTCTAATCCATCACCATATCATGGATTTTATCAATGATTTCTGGTGTCGTAACCTCCGCTGGGCGTCCAGAACGTTCAGTATCACTTGTGCCCATATGGCCATTCCGAAAATTTTGAAACCACTTATTAACTATTCCAATCGAAGGTGCAGAGCCACCGTAATGTTTACCAAGCTTCTCTTTAGTCTCCTAAGGCGTTTTGCCTTTCATAAAGTAATATTAAATGACCACAAGAAATTCTTTTTCGTCCATTTTTTGACAATCACTTGACTACCTTGATTCACACGAATGCCAAACACAAATAAATAGAGAAATATAGCTGAAACTTGATGTGCGTTATTTTCAAAGATGCTACTAACTAAACATGACCTCGATACTTGCCGGTGGTGCCATCTCTTAGACTTTGCACGGGCTTTTCAAACGCCCCTCATACAATGATTTTTATAATAGAACGAATAGTCTGGTGTGCGTACTGTATGACCTTCGGTACACACACGATCAGATTATTCGACTTGTCGCTCTAGGCGAGTGTCAGCAATATGTCTCGTGGTCTTATCGTGGCGTGTTTATCTTCTGCCTTTAGGTCACACGATAGAAATGCCACTTGCACGCTTAGAGTAGCAGATTGACGGTGACCAACTTTAAACAGAACTAGATTAATTTTCACACACATTTATTAAAATAATAACAATCATAAACCTTACTTAACTTGATTCTGGGTGCTATTTACAATTGACAATTTGAAGTTCCTTTGGATATTGATACGTTAATCTTATTCTCACATATATCTCTGATACGTGACAAAGTGTCGATACATTTCTCTTCATGCCCATGTACAGGAATATGATAATCTTATTCGGCGCAGACTGAAATTTGACAACAGACAAATGCAGACTAATGCAGACTGACTAATCGGAGGTCTGTACACTCGTTATAATACCTCGTGCGTTCATGTATCACTGCACGAGTGTGATCCGCGAGGAGAAAAGGTTCTACGTTAGCAGCAATCTCATTGGCTGCCTTACATATTAATACGCGGATCGGCGGAAGCAGAATTTCGTCCTTGTTTGTGGCAGCGCCATCTCGTAGAGCGGAGACGGACGAGCGCTGCGCCTGCGCTGTTGTGCTTAGCGGGGCGCGCTCTAATGGGAAAGTTGTGTACGCGCTAACTACGCGGAACTATGTACACAACAAATAGAATACAACTGATTTTGTGGTCCATACTGATCAGCAAAAGTGCTTCCAAAGAGGGATAGGTCGTTTGAATTTGTGGGTAGGTATTCTCTTCGTTGACCTGCAGAGTTTTCGGCATTATACATGGTCCAGTCACATTAATGTGACCACAGCCTAAGTTTGACGTCAACGTGCAACGATCACTAATAGACGGCCGGTGGTAGCACTAATAGCAGAGACCTGCAGAAGTGTGTACGGGGGAATAGACGCGCAAGTGTTGAGCAACTGACCGCCCAGTTGAATCAAGGGGCTACCACCACTGTCTCTTCAGTGACCATTCAGTGAACGTTGCTGAATATGGGCCTCTGCAGTTGGCGCCTCGTTCATGCACCGATGCTGACTGCTGCTCGTCGGCGACGAAGGCAGGAATTTGCACGCCATTACCGCAACTGCATGTCCACTGAGAGGTGACAGGCGGTTTTTTCACATGAGTTAAGTTTGATGCTCCATCGGACAAAAATGAAACCATCGGCGTCAATCGTCGGAAGGTTCCTGGCCAAAGGAGGAAACGTTATGGTCTGCGTAATGTTTTCGTGGCATTCGCTGGGTGACGTTTTCATTGTGGAAGGCACAATGGATCAACACAAGTACACATCTGTCCTCGGGGACCATATCCACGTCTACATGGAGTTTCATTTTCCGCAGCACGATGGCATCTACCAGCAGGACTATGCAGGGTGTCACGCAGCTCGCAGTGAGGGTGCATGCTTCGAAGAGTACCATGATGAGTTTACCGTATTTCCCTTGCCACCAAACTCCCAGGATTTAAACCCAATTGGAAATACAACGATCGGGCTGTAGGCACTACGTATGCTCAACCGAGAAATCTACTGCAGCTGTCCACGGCACTGGAGTCTGCATGGCTCCACATCGCTATCGGTACCTTCCAGAGCCTACCTTCCAGAAGTGTCTTTCTGCATGTCTCGCGGTTGTACCCGCTTCTGGCAGGTGGTTACATCAATGTGATTGGACAGTATATGTTTTCGGAAGCTACTTGGGAGCATGTGATCTTCCTGTTATCTTTTCTCGGACTGTACAGATAACAACTCACAATAGTTAGTTGAAAATTCGCATCTGACAAGGTGTCATCTCCATGGAAAAAGCAATGATTAACGCCTGTTTGAGTCTCATATTGCTGGACTTTTATTTTCCAAAGATTTCGAGGACATTCCAAGAAGTCACTCTGAAACATAAGTTGATAACCTCGCCACCGTACTGATTTAAGCAATCACATCAGATTCCTGCAGCCTTATAACTCTGTATGCTTATATCAAGTAATTTAATGGATGTGACTGCTTCCACTTTTCTTTCGACGGTCGTTTAATCACACATTCATTGAGGATTTCCGATTATTTGTGCGCAGTACGCTACTTTACGCTGAAGGTCAGCTGTAGTTCCTACACCAAGCATCGGGTATCACTTACGAGCTTCTCAGGTTCCCTGTATGCAAAAGCATCATCCACGAACAACCTCGTGGAAATTTTGACATTTTCACTGGGAAAGACAAAAATAGACAAAACCACACAAAAAGAAAAACGGTAAAAGACGCACGACGAAGGAATTATCCGAATGTGTCAGAAAGCGGTATATGTCATTAATGCGTGCAGACAGACAAATGATTATAATTTTTGAAAAATTGGATGATTTATTGAAGGGGAAGAGTCTCAAAACTGAGGAAGTCAATAACGCGTTGGTTCACCTCTGGCCATTATGGAAGCAGTTGTTTGGCTTGCACAGATTGAGAGTGTTGTAGACTAAAGGCGCCCACTTTGATGAAAAGCTCGTTGCCGCTACAAAATACTGTTAAAAATGTTCTGGTAGGATGAATGCGTGGGTTCTAGGACAGCACACACACAATCAAAGCAACACATAATTGTTAATAGTAAAACGTATTTCTCAAGTATGCTAACGCTGGTTACAGCAATTGTAGAATGCGGATTCAGATTATGAGCCCCCATGTTGATTACAGTTCCATGAACAAAAACTAAATAATGTTCTCTGAACTAAAGTAGAGAGAAAGCTGATCTCTTGTCTTGATGTACTGTTCGAAGAGTACAGTATTAAGTATCTTGGCAAGAGGTCACTGTCCACACAGGATAATTCTATTCACTGATCTATTTCTACTGAATAATAACCATTGTCTCGTGGGCAGCGTTATTGGTTTGCTGGTGGCGATGTTCCTGCTGGGGACGAACGTCCACGTTACTTATGGTACCAGCTG
Source organism: Schistocerca piceifrons (assembly GCF_021461385.2). Taxonomy (NCBI): domain Eukaryota; kingdom Metazoa; phylum Arthropoda; class Insecta; order Orthoptera; family Acrididae; genus Schistocerca; species Schistocerca piceifrons. Next base: position 1,017,422,096 of record NC_060139.1, on the reverse strand, counting down.
TGGCAAACTGTTCTTGTACGGTATCTTAGCACATCACAGGTAAAGATAGCTTGCCAAATTCTGTCCAATTCCGACGTAAGATAGTCAAGAAGGCCTATCTACAATGCTCCAAACGATCTCAACTGGAGGAAGATCTGGTGATCCTGCTGGCCACGGAAGGGTCTGCCAAGCAGTAGAGACTCTCGCCGTTTGCGCACGGACATTAACTTGCTGAAACGTAACTCCAGAATGGCTTGCCATGAAGGGAAACAAAATGGGGCGCAGAATATCGTCGACGTTCCACTGTGCTGTACGTGTATCGCAGATGACAACCAAAGGGATCCTGATAAGTAATGAAATGGTATTCCAGACTATCATTCCCGGTTGTCGGCCATACGGCGGATGACAGTCAGTTTGGTACCCCACCGCTGTCCGTGGTGTCTCCAGATTCGTCTTCCACTTGGAATCTCAATGACTGGAGTAGAATTGTCTTCAGTGATGAGTCCCGCTTCGAACTGAGCCCCGGTGACCAGGGAAGACCTCCAACAACTCTATCAGTGCCAAGTCGAATGACTGCTTGCGTAACGGCCAGAGGTGGAGCAATACGTTACAAATCTGCTCAATTTGTGAAGACAATCTCTTGAGAAAAAAAGTCATCCAGTTTTTCTGAAATTGTTTGTCTGCAAGTGTGCATCACCTCTACCGATTTCCATCTCCTTTGGATAATTCCTTCATGGTGCATCGTTACTTTCTTTCTTTCTTTCTTTTTCCTTCTTAGAATGTATATTGTTAGCAGTGGTGATCCTATAGTACTCCCTTGGGGTACGCTTGAAATTCCTCTGACATGTACAGATTTCTCGCCGTTAATGATGGTAATGATGTTAGGTTTGTGGGGCGCTCAACTGCACCGTCATCTGGGCCCGTACGAAGTCCCAATTTTTTAACACTCCAATTTTGTTCGTAGATCAATCGACCCACTGTCACGAATGTTGATGTTGACGATGATGAAATGATTAGGACAACAGAAACACCCAGTCATCGGTGAGAGAAACTCGCCAACCCGGCCGGTTCCGCCGTTAAGATTGGCATGTTTTACTTAGCAGACAGTTTTCAATGCAGTCCAATATCCGTACTTTCGTATTTTGTTGACTATGCCACAGTAATAAGCATGAGCGAACGAGGGCGTTTCCCTTCATGTCGGTCTATGTGGTTACTCTTAAAATGGAGGGAGGACAAAGTAAAACTGTCCTGAAAAATATTTGTAAGTCTATCGCAGAACCGACTCTTGTTAGTGAAAGGCAGAATTCTCCATCGTACAAAATGCTGCATAGCGTGATTTCGAAGCTCCACTTGATTGCTGATTTCTGAGTATCTCCCGCGTACTCTGCCCCTAGTGCTTCGCGTTTCTTTCAAAATGTTCAAATTTGTGTGAATTCCTAAGGGTCCAAACTGCTGAGCTCATTGGTCCGTAGACTTACACACTACTTAAACTAACGTATGCTAAGAACAAAACACACAACAATGCCCGAGGGAGGACTCGAACCTCCGGCGGGAGGGGCCACGCAATCCGTGACATGGCGCCTCGAACCGCGCAGTAACTCCACGCAGATCGCTTCTCTTTACGTTTGACTGAGTGGGAAGAGCAGACGTGTCTAGACGCCAATCGAATGTTCAGGATAAGACGGCGCGTGTTCGTAGTCGTTATGCGAAGGACAATTTGTGAAAAAGGTGTGCAAGGGCTTAAGTTTGGAAGTGGTTTAACAAAAATTCCAGCACTGTCTACAATGCAAAACAAAGTGATAAAACGGACCGAAACGAGTTGTGTAGCGAATATAAACGTAAATATCTATAAAAAGTTTTCGAACACCTGAAAACATTGTTCGAGAGATGGAATGACTGGACCAGAGTGTGGCGAGATCTCAATGAAGTATACCTGTGCAAGTGGGAACTAAGAAAAATCTTCATGTTGAAACATTATCTCACAGGACCTTCATATTATTCGTTACAGATTTACTGATGTACATAAGTCAAGGTTTCACACGAACTTTCGCTTGTAGAATTCCACCGGTGGTTTTTGAATGAAGTGGAATCACGATTTCTGGGTTCTCAGTTTTTCATTTCTTCAGATGACACCTGGTTTAGTTGTAAGAGTGCTTGAACTCATATAAGATGCGCTATTATGCATCAGTAAGTTCCCATCACTATTTCGAAGAGCCATTGCTCAGCACTGGTGTTTGGACCGCATTTTCTGGTGTCCGTACCGTAACAAGATTCTTTGCCCAAACTGTTCATGCTAACCGGTAGTCGAGCAACTGTTCAATCAATGTTCAGATTAACTCGCAGAAGATGAACGGCTATAGTGGTATTTGCAGCAATACGGAGCAACACCGCACATCGCAGTGACAAACTCGTCACGGGGACGCTGTGGAGAACACAATCTGTACGGGCAGTGCAATTTCAGGGCCACCTCAATCTTCTGATCTCTCCCCCTGTGAGTTTTACCTGTGGCACCAACTGGAGGGTGGGAGGGTGGGGGTGGGGGGTATTCAAATAACTCCACACAACGGAAGAGCTACTGCAGTACAATGAAAGCACTATCGCTGCTCTCCCTCGGGCAGAGCGCTCGCCACTCAGTTTGACAACTAGACCGCAGCGCTGCATCGACGCCGGCCGTGGCCGTTTCCCGTAACTTCTGTGATGTTCATTAACAAGAGTCATCCCACGACAGTTTTATCGCAAATATTTTTCTGTTCACTTTTATTTCCCCATCGTGTATTTTACCAGTGTAACTTTTCTGTATACAACAGCATCGTCTGCGAAGAGCCCCAGTAATATTCTAACGTGATAACTTGATAACTTACATACACTCCTGGAAATTGAAATAAGAACACCGTGAATTCATTGTCCCAGGAAGGGGAAACTTTATTGACACATTCCTGGGGTCAGATACATCACATGATCACACCGACAGAACCACAGGCACATAGACACAGGCAACAGAGCATGCACAATGTCGGCACTAGTACAGTGTATATCCACCTTTCGCAGCAATGCAGGCTGCTATTCTCCCATGGAGACGATCGTAGAGATGCTGGATGTAGTCCTGTGGAACGGCTTGCCATGCCATTTCCACCTGGCGCCTCAGTTGGACCAGCGTTCGTGTTGGACATGCAGACCGCGTGAGACGATGCTTCATCCAGTCCCAAACATGTTCAATGGGGGACAGATCCGGAGATCTTGCTGGCCAGGGTAGTTGACTTACACCTTCTAGAGCACGTTGGGTGGCACGGGATACATGCGGACGTGCATTGTCCTGTTGGAACGGCAAGTTACCTTGCCGGTCTAGGAATGGTAGAACGATGGGTTCGATGACGGTTTGGATGTACCGTGCACTATTCAGTGTCCCCTCGACGATCACCAGTGGTGTACGGCCAGTGTAGGAGATCGCTCCCCACACCATGACGCCGGGTGTTGGCCCTGTGTGCCTCGGTCGTATGCAGTCGTGATTGTGGCGCTCACCTGCACGGCGCCAAACACGCATACGACCATCATTGGCACCAAGGCAGAAGCGACTCTCATCGCTGAAGACGACACGTCTCCATTCGTCCCTCCATTCACGCCTGTCGCGACACCCTGGAGGCGGGCTGCACGATGTTGGGGCGTGAGCGGAAGACGGCCTAACGGTGTGCGGGACCGTAGCCCAGCTTCATGGAGACGGTTGCGAATGGTCCTCGCCGATACCCCAGGAGCAACAGTGTCCCTAATTTGCTGGGAAGTGGCGGTGCGGTCCCCTACGGCACTGCGTAGCATCCTACGATCTTGGTGTGCATCCGTGCGTCGCTGCGGTCCGGTCCCAGGTCGACGGGCACGTGCACCTTCCGCCGACCACTGGCGACAACATCGATGTACTGTGGAGACCTCACGCCCCACGTGTTGAGCAATTCGGCGGTACGTCCACCCGGCCTCCTGCATGCCCACTATACGCCCTCGCTCAAAGTCCGTCAACTGCACATACGGTTCACGTCCACGCTGTCGCGCCATGCTACCAGTGTTAAAGACTGCGATGGAGCTCCGTATGCCACGGCAAACTGGCTGACACTGACGGCGGCGGTGCACAAATGCTGCGCAGCTAGCGCCATTCGACGGCCAACACCGCGGTCCCTGGTGTGTCCGCTGTGCCGTGTGTGTGATCATTGCTTGTACAGCCCTCTCGCAGTGTCCGGGGCAAGTATGGTGGGTCTGACACACCGGTGTCAATGTGTTCTTTTTTCCATTTCCAGGAGTGTATTTCTTTGTCCTAGTCTTCCGCATGTAACCTTCCCCCTCACTTATCGACCTTAATGACAGTGAAAAATTAAACCGCGTGTACCTAATGGAAATTTGGGAAAAGCAATCGTCACCGAAGTTAATCTATCGGTAAAGAGGGAGGAAAGGGTTACATCTAAATGAAAGGAAAAATGCAAATGACTGGTGGAAATTAATTTTGAAAAGGGGTAAAGTTAATAAGGAAAGTAAATGTGCGGCCGTTACGTTAACAATTAACTAGCGGTAATTAGATATTTGAGATTTGGGGGAAATCACGGTCGCCAGTCCTAAGGACAACTACTATAGTAACTGAAAAAGAAAGGTTATTACACATATAATTAACACTAGAAGCGTGGCAACTGAAGGTTGACACGTGTAGTGTGAAAACTGAAAGTTTGTCAGAAGTAATAAATTTCGCTACACTCTGACTTAATTTAGCAAAAGAATTAATAAAACCGGAAAACCGAAAGTTAATTTAGTGACTGAAGTTAATAGTGAGCTTTCTTTCTGAAGCACATCGAAATCCAGTAAAATACGGTTAGTCTTGGACTACCTCAACAATCATTTCAAAAGCAACTTGACTCTACGCAATTTAGAAACAAGAGATTTAACTTTGAACTTGAATTAAATGATTCTGAACTATTAACAATAGTAAAATTTAGTACGTACCAAGCTGAGCTGCAGTCACAGGTAAGCTAAAATATGCTAACAAAACTCGCACTCTAAATTTGTGCTCGTGTAACCTAAATATTGTAGCCAGCTACTGAACTTTGAAATTAAAGCAGTGAAATCTAATTATATTATTTTAATGCTGGCGTTTGAATTTCAACGACACTCGGGTTCATTTCGGAAAAGGAAGGGACCCTGCTTGGCAATGCAATTGGGACAATGAGCAACAAAGGTTCATGCTAAGTTGCTGTAATTTTGCGAGGCAAATGGAACAATTTGAAAAGCTGAGGTCTGCCATACAGTTCTGAAACTTTACGTGCTTTTAGTCTTCCTTGTTGGTTGATTGAAGGTTTGAAGCCTTCGATCGAGGAGGTGGCGACAGTCACTCATTGTCAGCCGTCGCTGTTGCAGAAGCTGGATGTTGGCGCGCCTTCTTCTCGACACGGTCACCAGGCGAAACGGGCTCTTGATGTGCGCCAGCTAATGCTTCCCGTCCGCGACACCATGTCAGAAACTACCATCGCGAGTCGAGCGCAATTACATGCTACCAAACCCCGAAAGCGCGGCAACTCGCGGGAGCGTCACACAACACCTGCTCCACTCGCTACTCCCGCCAGACTCTCCGACTGCCCGCGCTCCACGCGGCAGTGTTAACACTACCAAAGATCCTACAAACTTTGATTCGTCACACGACCTATCGACGTAATCGTTCGATAGCAGTTTTCCCTAGGCAAGACCCAGCGTAAAAATACAAATAATATTTACGAAACAAACCAATTATACATCGACATGAGTGCATAAATATACATATACAAACAGTAAAACAATTACAATATATAAAGAGACAGAAATGTCATATCTTGAGGTAACAAAACAAGGAAAAAAAATAATAGTACAATAGATGGAAATAGGAGTATATGCATTTCCGGCGTTACACGTGCCCCACATTGTCTGAGGATGTTCGTGTAACGTAAACAGACTCAGAAAATGACCCAAAAAAGAAACAGCGGAAATGCATATGCTCAAAACATCAACAAAATTTAGCATTCGTCTAATTAATCATAAATCAATTTTTAGACCATAATAATTGAGTGGGGACACTCCTAATCTTATTCCACTCTGTCATCTTGCACAAAATAAAACAGGTTGACAACATATTAAAATTCATAGAAGATATAGAAAATGGTTTAGCTATTCCAAAATCATTAAAATTCGTAACACTATGAGAAATGGAATACTATTTGCAAAATTAATCAGAGTACATGGTCATAAAAACAGGTAGATCAAAATACGCAAATTAATAATTAATTACATAGAATACACATTTTTACATAACCTTTTCATAATTAATATCTCGTCATGAGATTCCATTTAACGCTAAACAAGAAAATAATATTCAGTAGATCGAAAAAAACATAAATATTGACAGCAGAATTCTTTCACATCAGCTGTCCGGGAAGAAAAACTATTCCGCCTTTCGTACTCGCCAGTACAAAGAATGCCGACAGCGGCACAAGAGCCAACAGCGGCACAAGAGCCGACAGCGGCACAAGAGCCGACAGCGGCTCGCCTCGCCAGTATTGTTGCGCCCGCGTGTGCGGCACGCTTGATCTCACTCGCCCTTGTGACGGCGTTTCCAGAACGTCCGTTTCACTGAATTCTTTAGGAAAAACTCACTCCCGAGTAATCTCAAGGAGTCCCTTAATACTATCACAGTGGATAACTCAACACTGTCCATCATCACACGCATGTACTAGCCTGAAACTTAAAACAGCGTCTAAGTACATCGGCAATGACTAGTAAATCACATATTTATGAAATCTTACAGCTATTTACAAAATCATATTTACATTCCTTAATCTACTGTGACTCAGCTGAAAACTTAAACTAGCAGCTTGGATTTTTCAGTTGATTAGATCATGATTAAATTGATTAAAATTAAATTGATTAATCAAAACGCGCTTTAGTGTCATGACGACGTATGCGAGCATCGGCTTTTAGCTTCATTACTTCTCGCAAACGATCCTTTTTCACACCAATACTAATGTCAATCCGTGGAGGGAATTTGATTATCTCTTCCACTAAACTTGTACTTCTGTCACCCAACAGGATTTCCTCTGGAGAAAATCCCGTAGATTCATGTCTCAAGGTGTTCATAATTCTCTCAAATACTGCTACATATTTGCCCCATGCCCTATGGTTGTGATGGCAATAGGTACGGGAAAGTCGGCCTCGTCTTTGTTCGTGTGTTACGTTTGACACACCGTCTACAATACTTTCCAATTCACTTTCTACACTATTGTCAATGCCGAGATTCCTCACATTACAGTAGTTCAAATTCATACCTACGTCAATACCATTCGGCCAGTTAACAATGTGTATAGGCTGGTATTGCCTATGCCCACCGTCTCCTGCCTCGTCAAAACTAACTACTATTGTTTTATCTTGGGACGTACATGTCAACGTTTTGCTTTCGCAGTTAATCACTGCACGGTACTTTAACAGCCAATCTAACCCGATAATTACTTCCGCAGTTAAGTCTGGCACGACGACAAACTCTTGTTCAAATCGTGCCCCACATATCTCGAAGTTGACAAAAATCTGTTTTGTGACCGGTTTACTGGCCTTCCCAGTAGCACCGATAATTTTCACTCCTGTTACTGGCATAACTACGATGCCAGGTCTGTCTTTCAGTAACTCAAATATTTTCCCAGATACAGCACTCAATTCTGCACCGGTGTCAATCAACACGTTTAGTTGTAGGTCGTACATATTAACGGACACTACTATCTGTCTACACTTGTCCTCGACTGTTTCTTTATTTTCCCACAGTAAATCCTCGTCTATATCCAGGTCATTCCAGAAAAAACCATCCGGCTTTGATCCTAAATCCGGCTTATCTGGCGGCTTTTTCAGCCTCTGTTCACATACAGTTTTAATTTCAACACGTTTGTCCTGAGGCTTAGTCTCTAGCTTCGCCTCCAATACCGAAACCTTTTCCTGTAACTCGTCAACTAGTGAGTGTTGCTTTGCTATCAATTCACTAATTGTCACCTTCGTTGATTCCACTTTGGTCAGATTGATCTCATCTGCCAATCTACCTGGAGGAATGTGCCCAGTAGCATCTGAAATTACTTCCTCTGGATCTGCGCAACCCACACTGCTATCGTCTGACTGTATAATGTCAGCTCTAACCTCATACACGCTGTAATCTATGTGCTTTTCTACCAATCGTGTCCGGCTATCACTAAAATTTTCGTAATCTTTCTCCTTAATACTCTCGCAATGTTTAAACTGGAGGTTTGCGTCGGATGGGTCGGCTACTTCTACCACTATAACTTTCGGTAAAGTCTGCCGGTTAGGGCCAGAACTTTCCGTTACTACTTCAACATCTAACTCCTGCGGGACGAAACACGACGAATCTTGCTCGTGCTCCCCATTAACATCAACTATTTCTGGTAAAGTCTGCCGGTTAGGGCCAGAACTTTCCATCACTTCACAAATACTATCTTCCTGTGGGACGAGACGCGGCAAATCCTGCCCGCGCTCCCTATAAACACTCCTCCCGTACAGGCCCCTATAATCTCTTAGTTCGTCGTATAAGCGACCGAACTGCCTTAACCAGACCTCATCCCTCTCTGCATCTCCTCGCTCGATGACGGACGTTTTATCCGACATCTGATCTTCTTTCAACACTTGCGAATCATTCTTAAACTCAATCTCCAGTTCCGCTGTGGGTATTACAGCTGCCACTTTATAATCGATTTCCGGAACACTACTTAAATTGTTCTCACTGACAGTGAATGTACTTCCTACTGCCGTGTATACAGCTGATCTACTACTTGTGGGCGCACTCCTTTCTCTTAACACTGGCACACCTCCCGCCGTTGATTATTCCATACGGAATTTTCATAACGACGACACCTGGGTTTTCTCCTGTTATTGGGCCGCCAAAATTTCTCCACGCCCGGTCGGCCCCTCACCGGCGCGGCTAATGGTTTCCCTGTCTCGTCCCAGCAGATACGCTCCCCGGATACTGCTGAGGCGGCTGGTCACACCCTCTGGCGTTATTACTATTCTGCGCAGCCCGTATCACGCTAGTATGATACTGGTTTCCGTCATTCCGGTTATTATTTGCATTGTACCGATTGTTATTACGGTCCGCACCATTATTGTTATTGCTGCCATGGTTGCGGTATGCATTATTCCCATGGTTATCGTTGGTGTGGTTGCTGTGGTACCCATTGTTGTTACCACGGCCTCTACCACTGTCGCGATTATTGCGCCAATTGTCCTCGTCCTCCACTCTTTCCAGGAAATCATTTATTGTCCTGTAATTGCTTCCTACGTAGCGTTTTGTATCATCTGGAAGCTTTTTGTAGAGTTCCCAGACTATTTCGGATTCCGTGCGGCGATCACGCAAATATTCCAACTTGCGGATCCAGCCCTCACAAAACTCCTTCATCGAGCCGCGCGAATTCGCATCGAAAGGCCTCGATACGACAAATTCGCGCCAGACACTTTGCTGTTTCTGCTTTGACCAGTATTCAGCCAGAAACAAATTTTTAAACTCGTCAAAAGTCAGGTTCGTAATGTTGAGGTTTAAGCCCCAACGCTTGGCATCACCAGCCAACACATCAATAACCGCATTAATTTTTCTCTCATTAGTCCATGATCTGGGTAAAACTCTTTCACAATTTTTAATGAAATCCGTCGGGTGTATACCGCCTTTTTTCAAGGGGTCGAACCGCTCCTCTTTCGTCAACAACTCCGAACTATGTGCACAGATTGGCACATAGCTCTGTTTTTCGTCAAGTTTCCTTTCTAATTCCGACACCCTCATAATCACTTGGCAAGTGGTTGTCGCAAGCGTTTCCACTTCCCTCTTTTTCTCTTCGCAGGTATTAGCCTGCTTCGTCACTTTGGTATCTACTTCGGATACTGAAGCCCTTAAAGTTTCCACCTTCTGTTGATCCCCTTTTCTCACTAATTGAATTTGTTCCGTCACCTTATTCTCGATGATCGGAGCAACTGCGTCTCCTACACTTTTCTCGATTCTGCTAATTTCGGAATCAAAACGAGTATTTATGCTCGCAATTTCCGCCTGAACGCCTATCATTTCCTGTTTAAGGTTACCGATTTCGGTATTAATCACGACAATATCGTCTTTGATTTTATCAACTTTTGTGTTAACAACTTCAACATTGTTGTTAACAACATTAATAGCTTTGTTCTGATTGTCTAGCATTCGTTCAATTTTTTCAGACTGAGCTACTTGCTTGGCAGCCTGAGCTGCTTGCTCGGCAGCCTGAGCTTCTTGCTTGGCAGCCTGATCTTTAATTTCCGCCGATTGACTCTTGATTTCGTTAATCAAAACATTCAATAAATCAGTTAAATTCCCGGAAACCACCGGTTTTACTTCCGTAGCGGCTTCCTCTTTCATTGTCCCCCCGTATTCGTCATCAAGGGATTCAGATTTGATTTTCACTTCCGATTCCGAAACATTTTCTAAAGTCTGGAATTCCATTTCTGCTCTTTGTTGCGTTCCGGCGGTCGCGTCTTTCATGCTGGCCGCCTGCCCCGGAACAATGGGTACCGCGGTGCGCGTTTCCCCCTGTTCGACCGATTATTCCGTATCTAAGTCTACCAAATTTTGGTAATTGTTGCCTTCACTCATTTTAATAATTTTCAATATAAATGCAAAATCTCAACTCTAATTAGGATTCCTCACACGAATATTCTCGCTGACGTATCGACCATTTCGTAACCAGTACTTTGTTACGAGATTTGCACAATGCAAAATTCGTGTCCAGAACAACCTCAAATTTGAAGATTGTCCTGTCACGCTCGCCACGTGTAACCTTCCCCCTCACTTATCGACCTTAATGACAGTGAAAAATTAAACCGCGTGTACCTAATGGAAATTTGGGAAAAGCAATCGTCACCGAAGTTAATCTATCGGTAAAGAGGGAGGAAAGGGTTACATCTAAATGAAAGGAAAAATGCAAATGACTGGTGGAAATTAATTTTGAAAAGGGGTAAAGTTAATAAGGAAAGTAAATGTGCGGCCGTTACGTTAACAATTAACTAGCGGTAATTAGATATTTGAGATTTGGGGGAAATCACGGTCGCCAGTCCTAAGGACAACTACTATAGTAACTGAAAAAGAAAGGTTATTACACATATAATTAACACTAGAAGCGTGGCAACTGAAGGTTGACACGTGTAGTGTGAAAACTGAAAGTTTGTCAGAAGTAATAAATTTCGCTACACTCTGACTTAATTTAGCAAAAGAATTAATAAAACCGGAAAACCGAAAGTTAATTTAGTGACTGAAGTTAATAGTGAGCTTTCTTTCTGAAGCACATCGAAATCCAGTAAAATACGGTTAGTCTTGGACTACCTCAACAATCATTTCAAAAGCAACTTGACTCTACGCAATTTAGAAACAAGAGATTTAACTTTGAACTTGAATTAAATGATTCTGAACTATTAACAATAGTAAAATTTAGTACGTACCAAGCTGAGCTGCAGTCACAGGTAAGCTAAAATATGCTAACAAAACTCGCACTCTAAATTTGTGCTCGTGTAACCTAAATATTGTAGCCAGCTACTGAACTTTGAAATTAAAGCAGTGAAATCTAATTATATTATTTTAATGCTGGCGTTTGAATTTCAACGACACTCGGGTTCATTTCGGAAAAGGAAGGGACCCTGCTTGGCAATGCAATTGGGACAATGAGCAACAAAGGTTCATGCTAAGTTGCTGTAATTTTGCGAGGCAAATGGAACAATTTGAAAAGCTGAGGTCTGCCATACAGTTCTGAAACTTTACGTGCTTTTAGTCTTCCTTGTTGGTTGATTGAAGGTTTGAAGCCTTCGATCGAGGAGGTGGCGACAGTCACTCATTGTCAGCCGTCGCTGTTGCAGAAGCTGGATGTTGGCGCGCCTTCTTCTCGACACGGTCACCAGGCGAAACGGGCTCTTGATGTGCGCCAGCTAATGCTTCCCGTCCGCGACACCATGTCAGAAACTACCATCGCGAGTCGAGCGCAATTACATGCTACCAAACCCCGAAAGCGCGGCAACTCGCGGGAGCGTCACACAACACCTGCTCCACTCGCTACTCCCGCCAGACTCTCCGACTGCCCGCGCTCCACGCGGCAGCGTTAACACTACCAAAGATCCTACAAACTTTGATTCGTCACACGACCTATCGACGTAATCGTTCGATAGCAGTTTTCCCTAGGCAAGACCCAGCGTAAAAATACAAATAATATTTACGAAACAAACCAATTATACATCGACATGAGTGCATAAATATACATATACAAACAGTAAAACAATTACAATATATAAAGAGACAGAAATGTCATATCTTGAGGTAACAAAACAAGGAAAAAAAATAATAGTACAATAGATGGAAATAGGAGTATATGCATTTCCGGCGTTACACGCAAAAGACTGGTTCCTGATAATATGGACAGCGGAATATTTATTATTGATAGTAATAGAAGGTTTATGGAAATCACTGAATTCAACTCTGTAGCTAATTCTTTCGATAATGATACGCCGAAAGAATGAAGTAAACATGATGAAGATAGTGTGATAAATGGTTCTGGATATCACTGCCAAAAGCACAGTTGTTGTTGTTGGGGTCTCCAGTCCTGAGACTGGTTTGATGCAGCTCTTCATGCTACTCTATCCTGCGCGAGCCTCTTCATCTCCCAGTACCTACTGCAATCTGCATCCTTCTTAATTTGCTTAGTGTCTTCATCTCTTGGTCTCCCTCCACGACTTTTCCCCTCCACACTGCCCTCCAATACTAAATTCGTGATCCCTTGATGCCTCAGAACATGTCCTACCAACCGATCCCTTCTTCTAGTCTAGTTGTGCCACATACTCCTCGCCTCCCCAGTCCTATTCAATACTTCCTCATTAGTTATGTGATCTAACCATCTAATCTTCAGCATTCTTCTGTAGCACCACATTTCGAAAGCTTCTATTCTCTTCTTGTCCACACTATTTATGGCCCATGTTTCACTCCCATACATGGCTACACTCCATACAAATACTTTCAGAAATGACTTCCTGGCTATACTCGATGTTAACGAATTTCTCTTCTTCAGAAACACATTCCTTGCCATTGCCAGTTTACATTTGATATTCTCTCTACTCCGACCATCATCAGTTATTTTGCTCCCCAAATAGCAAAATTCCTTTACTACTTTAAGTGTCTCATTTCCTCATCTATTTCCCTCACCATCACCCGACTTAATTCGACTACATTCCATAATCCTCGTCTTGCTTTTGTTGATGTTCATCTTATATCCTCCTTTCAAGACACTGTCCATTCCATTCAACTGCTCTTCCAAATCCTTTGCTGTCTCTGACCGAATTTCAACGTCATCGGCGAACGTTAAAGTTTTTATTTCCTCTCCATGGATTTTAATACCCACTCCGAATTTTTCTTTTGTTTCTTTCATTGCTCGCTCAATATACAGATTGAATAACATCGGGGAGATAAGCTACAACCCTGCCTCACTCTCTTCTCAACCACTGCTTCCCTTTCATATCCCTCGACTCTTACAATTGCCATCTGGTTTCTGTACAAAATGTAAATAGCCTTTCGCTCCATGTATTTTATCCCTGCCACATTCAGAATTTGAAAGAGAGTATTCCAGTGAACATTGTCAAAAGCTTTCTCTAAATCTACAAATGCTGGAAACGTAGGTTTTGCCTTTCCTTAATCTAGCTTTAGTATAGCCCCACGTGTTCCAATATTTCTACGGAATCCAAACTGATCTTCCCCGAGGTCGGCTTCTACCAATTTTTCCATTCGTCTTTAAAGAATTGGCGTTAGTATTTTGCAGCCGTGACTTATTAAACTAATAGTTCAGTAATTTTAACATCTGTCAACACCAGCTTTCTTTGAGATCGGAATTATTGTATTCTTCTTGACGTGTGAGGGTATTTCAAGTGCCTCATATACCTTGCTCACCAGATGGTAGAGTTTTGTCAGGACTGGCTCTCCCAAGGCCGTCAGTAGTTCTAATGGAATGTTGTCTATTCCTGGGGGCTTGTTTCGACTCACGTCTTTCAGTACTCTGTCAAACTCTTCACGCACTATCGTATCTCCCATTTCATATTCATCTACATCCTCTTCCATTTCCATAATATTGCCCTCAAGTACATCGCCCTTGTATAGACCCTCTATATACTCCTTCCACCTTTCTGATTTCCCTTATTTGCTTAGAACTGGGTTTTCATCTGAGCTCTTGATACTCATACAAGTGGTTCTCTTTTCTCCAAAGGTCTCTTTAATTTTCCTGTACGCAGTATCTATCTTACCCATAGTGAAATAACCCTCTTCATCCTTACATTTGTCCTCTAGGCATGCCTGCTTAGCCATTTTGCACTTCCTATCGATCTCATTTTTGAGACGTTTGTATTCCTTTTTGCCTGCTCATTCTTCGTCTACTGTATTCCTTTCCCCCATTCCTGTCAATTTTTCCCTTATGATCTCCCTGAAACTTTGTACAACCTCTGGTTTAGTCAGTTATCCAGGTCCCATCTCCTTAAATTCCCACCTTTTTGCTGTTTTTTCAGTTTTAATCTACAGTTCATAACCAACAGATTGTGGTCAGAGTCCACGTCTGCCCCTGGAAATGTCTTACAATATAAAACCTGGTTCCTGAATCTCTGTCTTACCATTATATAAGCTATTTCAAACCTGTCAGTATCTCCAGGCTTCTTCCATGTATACAACCTTGTTTTATGATTCTTGAACTAAGTGTTAGCTATGATTGTGTACTGTGCAAAATTCTACCAGGCGGCGTCCTCTTTCATTTCTTACACCCAATCCATATTCACCTACTACGTTTCCTTCCCTTCCTTTTCCTACTACCGAATTCCTGTCACCCATGACTATTGAATCTTGGTCTCCCTTCACTATCTCATCATACATTTCTTCAATCTCTTCGTCATCTGCAGACCTAGTCGGCATATAAAGTTGTACTATTGTAGTAGGCGTGGGCTTCGTGTCTATCTTGGCCACAATAATGCGTTCACTATGCTTTTTATAGTGGCTTACACGTACTCCTATTTTTTTAATTCATTATTAAACCTACTCCTTCATTACCCCTACTTGATTTTGTATTTATAACCCTGTATTCACCCGCCCAAAAGTCTTATTCCTCCTGCCGTTGAACTTTACTAATTCTTACTATATCTAACTTTAACCTATCCATTTCCCTTTTTAAATTTTCTAACCTACCGGCCCGATTAAGGAATCTGACGTTCCATGCTCCGATCCGTAGAACGCCAGTTTTCTTTGTCCTGATAACGACGTCCTCTTGAGTGTTCCCCGCCCAGAGATCCGAATGGGGGACTATTTTATCTCCGGGAAAAAGCTGCATGCCCTCAGGAAAAATTACGGCTGTAGTTTCCCCTTGCTTTCAGCCGTTCGCAGTACCAACACAGCAAGGCCATTTTGGTTAGTGTTACAAGGCGAGATCAGTCAATCATCAAGACTGTTGGCCCTGCAACTACTGAAAAGGCTGCTGCCCCTCTTCAGGAACCACACGTTTGTCTGGCCTCTCAACAGATACCCCTCCATTGTGGTTGCAATTACGGTACGGCTGTCTGTGTCGCTGAGGCACGCAAGCCTCCCTACCAACGTCAAGGTGCATGGTTCATGGGGGAAGAACAGAACAAGCATGAAATCAGTTTTTCAGAAAACCTCACACCATCATATAAAACCCCCTTGGCACAAATACAAACAAAACTAGCCTTCTGAATGGAATATTCGACAGGTGACACAATCTCCCTTTACACTATGAAAATATTACTAAAGGAACTGGGTAGTAAACCAAATTACGTTGGTTAACGTTTACGACTATAGCTTAGTTTAGGTATCGCTAAAAATAAAATTGGAAGGAAATCGAAAGGAATTTACGAAGTTAAGAGTAAACAGAAAGAAAATAACATTTCTGACCATAGCTTATGTAGAAGAAATGGCGAATAATTGATGTTCAAATAGCATGCCGAATAAGTCACGTTAAAATAACTCTTGGCATGTTTAGTCGACTGAGGAACACACAAAGCCATAACCTAGAGAAAATACGAGTCATGAGATGTTTAAACTCTTCAGAGTGTAGTAGATTAGCTATTCAGATATTCGTGAGAAGTTTACTGGATAAACTGTCTGAAGGGTGTCAGCGCGATGGAAACAACATACTACAGGCACGAAAGCTACAAAATCTACCATTGGTAATCACTTGCTTACATGATAACATCATGTGGATAGCATCAAACAAACAACCCGCTTGTCCTCCACTGTGCTCAAAAAGGCAAAGTAGTGAAAGCTTTTGAGCAAATCGAAATTTACTGTATGTGCAAGAGAGAATCCGACAACCTGTTTAATAAGCAAGATGCGGGCTGTAAGGATGATTTTTGTTTCATGTTTATCAAACTCCTTTGAATTTGACGTCATTCTAAAATCAGTGTAAACAGTCTAGATCGCGATGATTATTTAAATAAAATGTCCGGTTTCGGCCTAGTCTTAGGCCATCTTCAGAACATCACTGTGAAATATAGAATCGTGCTAATTACATAAACGCTCTTCTGTTACCTATTTTTATGTGCTATTGACTGTTGTTTAAGTTATTTCATTCTCTACCTCTCATGATAGGTTCACGAATTACGTAATATTTAATTATTTATATGGATAGTACTCTGACATTTATATTTATCACATTCCTCACATCTCCAACATGAAACGTATAGCAAGCCAGAACGCTTGTCGCGTATCAGCCGACACCCGCTTTGTTCCCAAGGATCTTGGATGGCTCGTTTACGATATCAAAGCGCATCGCTGACGACGTCGTCGCTTCGTAACGCCATGCAACTCATCCAGAATAGAAGTAACCTCAGTCGTAAGCATGTGATGCCAACTACATATACACAGTCTATTTCTGACTTCGTCATTTGTGATCTATCAATTAATAGAAATTAATCGCATTTTTATCCTTATAATTGTGTTATACTAACAATACCGTTCTTGTGAAACCCGAATGTCTCTTTATTGACGCGAGGTAATGAGCGATATCGCCAGAAGATTTCAAGTTAATTCTGCAATTCTAGATTAAAAGATTTTCAGAAGCCTTATGAAAGCGTTCCTCACGAGCGTCTTCTACTAAAATTGCGGGCTAACAGAGTGTCGTCTCAACTATATCAACGTAATATGTATCCTAGGATATGTTGTCTGTAGTTGAAAAATGAAAAAAAAATAATGATGATCTCTCCATTGACCGAAAGACTCCGTACTAATCCCACATTCGGATATCTGGGTGGGGCTTTCAAGCGGGAAGTGAACATGAGAAAAAGACTGAATGACCAACGAAACAATAACGTAAGCAGTTCAGTATAAGAGAAATGAACATGTCTGAAAGGGCAACCACCGAAGTTGGAACGAAAAACATAGGTACAAAGACGATAACTGCCAAGAAACCAGGGTAATAGCAGAAATACATTAGTTGACCGATGAAAGAAGGAAGTACAATAATCTTCAGAGAAATTCAGGAATACAGAAATAAAAGTCACTCAGGAATGAAATAAATAGGAAATGCAGGGAAGCCAAGGCGAAATCGCTGCATGAAAAATGTGAAGAAATCGAAAAAGAAGTGTTTATCGGATTATATTAAGAGCGCAATGGGAATTCCGGTGTTAAATGCAGACGAGAGAGCGGATAGGTAAATTGATGGGCTCTATTATGGGGAAGACTTGTTTCATGACGTGGTAGAAGAACAAACACGAATCGATTTGGAAGAGATAGTGGATGCAGCATTAGAATCAATAGAGTCAGAATTTAGAAGAGGTTTAGAAGACTTGAATTCAAATAAAGCGGAAAAGGATAGATAATGGGGGAAGGTAGCAACCAAACGTTTATGCACGATGATATGCAGATTGTAGGAGACAGCCAATATAACATCAGAATTTCGGAATAACACCATTCATACTATTCTCAAGATTGCAGGAGGCTAGAAGTGCAAGAACTGTCGCTCATGCATCCAATATGCTGTCAAGAATAATATACAGAAGAATGGAAAAGAAAATTGAGGATCTGTTAGATGACGATCAGAGAGGCAGTCCTGACGTTGATATTGATAATAGAAGCAAGACTGAAGAAAAATCAAGACGCGTTCATAGGATCTGTCGACCTGGAGACATTAGTGCAAGGTGTTCGAAACCATGAGAAAAATAGGGGTAAGTTATACGGTAAGCCGGGTGATATACAATATGTCCAAAAACCGAGGGGGAACAATGAGGCTGGAAGGTCAAGAAAGAATTGCACAGATTAAAAAGGGTGTAAGACCGGGACGTAGTCTTTCTCCGCTGCTGTTTTATCTGTACATCGAAGAAGTAACGATGGAAATAAGAGAAAGGTTCAGGAGTGGAGTTAAAATTCAAGGCGAAAGGATATCAAAGATACGATTAGCGGATGACACTGCTTTCCTTAGTAAAAGTGTCAAAGAAATATTTCACCCATTTTTAAATCAATTTGAGTATAGTATATGGACACAGAGTAAATCGAAGAAAGACAAAATTAATGACAAGTTGCAGAAATAAGAACAACGAGGAACTTGACATCAAAATTGATGATCATGAAGTAAATGAAGTTAAGAAATTCTGCCACCTAGTTAGCAAAAATGCCACGATGGACAGAGAAAGGAGGGCATCAAAAGCAGTATAGCACTGGCAAAAACCACATTCATGGGAAAGGAAAATCTACTGCTATCCAACATAGATCTTAATTGGAGGAACAAATTTCGGAGAATACGCGTTTGGAAGTACACCACTGTCTGGTAGTGAGACATGGACTGTTGGGGACACTGAAACAGAAGACCGTAGAAGCGTTTCAGATGTGGTTCTACATACGAATGTTGAAAATTAGGTGGAATGGTAATGTAAGTATGGATAGAATCTCTGCAGAATCGGCGTCGAAAAGAATATATGGAAATCACTGACAAGAAGAAGAAACTGGGTGATATTCCATCAATTAAAACATCACGGAATTACTTTGATGTTACTAGAAGGAGCTCTAGAGAGTAAAAGCTGTCGAGGAAGAGAGATATCAGGATATATTCAGCAAATAATCGAGGACGTAGGTTGCAAGGGCTTCTCTGAGATGAACAGGTTTTCATAGGAGAGGAGTTCATGGCCGGCCGCATCAAACAAGTCAGAAGACTGATGACACAGAAAAAAAATGCGACTGGATTCATGATTTCCTGTCATAAAGATCACAGTTTATAGAACAGAGTGGAACTTATCTAATAGAGCCAAATAAATATCTGGAGTACCTCTAGGGGGTATCACAGCTCCTCTGCTGTTATTAATCTACATCGACGATTTAGGAGAAATCCTTAGCAGATTTTGTGCAGGTGATACTGTTGTTTACCGTAAGGTAAGGCCATCTAAAGATGAAAATGACTTGTAAAATGAGTTAACGATACATCTGCACGGGCGCTGATGACTTCACAGTTGAGCGCCTCACAAACCAATCTTCATTATCAAAATACATCTTCGTGGTGCAGATCGTGGCAGTTGGCCCAAAACAATAAAAAAAGAGATTTCCGCCACGTGAGTGCTAAATAAATTCCATTAAACTTCGGCTTCACGACAAATAATGCAAAAGTACCGCTTTCTGATTCAACTAAAAACTTAGGCATTAGAATCATGAACAACTTAAAATGGAACAATCACACTGAAAATGTTGTGGGGACTGCGAACCAAAGATTGTGTTATATTGGAAAAAGACAGAGAAAGAGCAATAAATCTACGAATGAGACTGCCTATACTACACTTTCGGTTATTTTCTGGAGTACCGCTGCGTGTTATGGGATTCTAACCAGATAGGATAGACGGAAGATACCGAAAAAGTTCAAAGAAATGCACTTCGTTTTGTATTGTCGCGAAATAAGGCACACATTATCAAGGATATGTTAAGCAAGCTGTGATGTCAATCATTAAAGAAATGCGTATTTCGTTGAGTACGAAAATTTTTTATTGTTGGCACCTACATATGAAAAAGTGTTCATCGTAATAAAATAAGGAAAAGCAGAGCACTTGCGGAAAGTTCGAGGATTTTCATTTTTCCCACGTGTAGTTAGAGACTGTACTGGTTGAGTAACAGTCTGAAATTGGTTCCATGAACCCTCTCCGAAACGCTTAAGTGTGAACTGCAGAGTATACATGCATATGTAGATGTACGTCAACCGATGATTCACCATACTATGCATACTCTCATTCCAGAATGTCATATGGGATTATTTTTTGGGGCAATTCATCAAGCCAAGCTAAAGTTTTCTGTGTACAATAGCGTGCAGTAAGAGTTATATGTGGTGTGAACTCAAGAACATCTTGCAGAAGCCTGTTTATGGAACTAGGGATAATAACTACTGCTTCCTAATATATTTATTCCTTAATGAAATTTGTCATTAAAATATATTACTTTTTCAAATCAACAGCTCAATTCATGGAATCAGTACTAGAAATAAGAATAATCTTCATAAGGATTTAAAGTCACTTAGTCTTGTACAAAAAGGTGTGCATTTTTCAGGAACGTACATTTTCAATAAGTTGCCAGCAGCCATAAGAAAGCTTAACAACCAATGAAATTCAGTTTAAGAGAAGCCTAAAGGACTTATTGGTGCCAACTCCTTCTACTCCATTGATGAATTTCCCAGAAGAACCAATTGATTTGTGTATGTATATATATAAGTACAATATAACTTCTGCACAATTTCAGTGCAGTAATGTGTTCATTGTAAATAAGGGTGTGTGTGTGTGTGTGTGTGTGTGTGTGTGTGTGTGTGTGTGTGTGTGTAAGTACAACCTATCTTCTGCAGCAGTTCAGTGCAGTAATGTGTTCATTGTAAATAAGTATTTAGTAGTTGTATTACACGTTTATTACCTTATAAATAAATAAAAAACTTTTTATTTGAAATTCATTGCATTAGTATTTGTAAAATGATTCTTTCATATAGCGTTCATTTAAAAATGACGACCATGCCACTTGGGACCTGTGGAATGGTACATTAGCTTATAAGGAAAAGCTGAACGAAGCGAAAAAGAGCGTAAAGAGAGCAATGAGAGAAGCATTCAACGAATTCGAACATAAAACATTGGCAAACAATCTAAACAAGAACCCTAAAAAGTTTTGGTCATATGTAAAATCGGTAAGCGGATCTAAATCCCCTATTCAGTCACTCGTTGACCACGATGGCACCGAAACAGAGGACGACCGATGAAAGGCAGAAATACTGAATTCAGTGTTCCGAAACTGTTTCACTGCGGAAAATCGTAACACGGTCCCCGACTTCAGCCGTCGCACGGACGCCAAAATGGAAAATATTGAAATAAACGATATCGGAATTGAAAAACAACTGCTATCACTTAGTAGCGGAAAAGCATCCGGACCAGACGAGATACCCTTAAGATTCTACAGTGATTATGCTAAAGAACTTGCCCCCTTTCTATCAGCAATTTATCGTAGATCGCTGGAAGAACGTAAAGTACCTAGCGACTGGAAGAAAGCGCAGGTCGTTCCCATTTTCAAGAAGGGTCATAAATCAGATGCGAATAATTATAGGCCTATTTCGCTTACGTCAATCTGTTGTAGAATAATGGAACATGTTTTGTGTTCTCGTATTATGACGTTCTTAGATAATACAAATCTCCTTCATCATAACCAACATGGATTCCGCAAACAGAGATCATGTGAAACTCAGCTCGCCCTATTTGTCCAAGAAATTCACAGTGCCGTAGACACTGGCGAGCAGATTGATGCCGTATTCCTGGACTTCAGGAAGGCATTTGATACGGTTCCGCACTTACGTTTAGTGAAAAAAATACGAGCTTACGGAATATCGGACCAGGTTTGTGATTGGATTCAGGATTTCCTAGAAGAAAGAACACAACATGTCATTCTTAACGGTTCAAAATCTGCAGATGTAGAGGTAATTTCGGGAGTACCGCAGGGAAGCGTGATAGGACCTTTATTGTTTACAATACACATAAATGACTTAGTTGACAACATCGGTAGCTCCGTGAGGCTATTTGCAGATGACACGGTTGTCTACAAGAAAGTAGCAACATCAGAAGACTCGTACGTACTCCAGGAGGACCTGCAGAGGATTAATGCATGGTGCGACAGCTGGTAGCTTTCCCTAAACGTAGATAAATGTAATATAATGCGCATACATAGGGGCAGAAATCCATTCCAGTACGATTATGCCATAGGTGGTAAATCATTGGAAGCGGTAACGACCGTAAAATACTTAGGAGTTACTATCCGGAGCGATCTGAAGTGGAATGATCACATAAAACAAATAGTGGGAAAAGCAGGCGCCAGGTTGAGATTCATAGGAAGAATTCTAAGAAAATGTGACTCATCGACGAAAGAAGTAGCTTACAAAACGCTTGTTCGTCCGATTCTTGAGTATTGCTCATCAGTATGGGACCCTTACCAGGTTGGATTAATAGAAGAGATAGACATGATCCAGCGAAAAGCAGCGCGATTCGTCATGGGGACATTTAGTCAGCGCGAGAGCGTTACGGAGATGCTGAACAAGCTCCAGTGGCGGACACTTCAAGAAAGGCGTTACGCAATACGGAGAGGTTTATTATCGAAATTACGAGAGAGCACATTCCGGGAAGAGATGGGCAATATATTACTACCGCCCACATATATCTCGCGTAATGATCACAACGAAAAGATCCGAGAAATTAGAGCAAATACGGAGACTTACAAGCAGTCGTTCTTCCCACGCACAATTCGTGAATGGAACAGGGAAGGGGGGATCAGATAGTGGTACAATAAGTACCCTCCGCCACACACCGTAAGGTGGCTCGCGGAGTATAGATGTAGATGTAGATGTAGATTTGTTTGAGTTGTAAATATTTGTCATGTATTGTTGTTTTTCTGACATTTTATACATCCTGGAGGACCCCCTCACTACGGATCAATTGGAATGAAAGTAAATCTAATCTAATCTAATCTAATCTAATCATTAGCTAGGTCCAGGATATCACATATGCTGTGTCGTTATATCTGCACTTCGAAAATTTTTAATTGGTGTCAAATAATCCCTGACAGCTGAACGCTGTTCTTAAGCACACTTGTATACTGTTTTACGCTCATTTTAAATCAAGCATATGCAGCGTGAACATAAAAAAACCAACAAACTGCAGAGACGGATTCCTGCCTGGAAATGGATGAAAAAGTGTGTCCGGAAATGCATCGCTACCTCAGTAGATGATGCTGACGAGTGACAGTTCCTCTGGCCACGTGCCGTGTGCTCCTTGTGCGTTGCAGGCTGTGTGATTCATGCAGCGTACTGAAAGCAGCAAAATGGTCCGGTATTTATGTCGTGAACAAGCCGAGTTGGTGTTTGTAACAGTGGGGAGGCAGCACGGCTGTACCAAAATAGGTACTCTGACAGACTCTAACCACATTACACAACAAGCCAAGCCCTTTTTGAGGCTACTTACAAAGTGACCACCTTTCGTATCTTGGCACTCTTGGATCCTGGTCAGAAAGCTGCCGAAGGCGTATCGAAAGTGGACTGCTGGAATTGCTGTAGTCTAATATGAAATGTTCTGCTGCAGTTCTTGACGACTATGATGGATTGTTCCGGTATACCTTAGACTTGACGGCTCCCACATAAAGTAACCAGGCACTGGCAGATCACGTTACCCGTATGGCCAGCTAGGGCTGCGACCAGACTGACCTCTGCCAAGATTTCGTACCTTGTGGTTCAGTGATCAGCCGGCTGCATGGGAAGTTGCTCCATCCTGTCGTAAGTAGCTGTAGGACTTTACGTCCTCCGTTAGTGCTGCCACAAATACACGTCCAATCGTATCTACTCGTAGGAGTCACTTTTATTTGCCCCATCCTGTATATTTAAAAGCCCTTAGTGGAGTCTTGAGTATTCCCACAGTTACTATTGCATGTGACGCGGTAGAAACGTTCTGTTAAATTCTATCTGCTAGATAGACGTCAATCGAGTGACAAAGTTTGTTCGATCCCGATAAGCTCGTATTTTGTTTGCCGAGGGACAGTATGGAATTGTACGTAATGTATTCCGGAAGCCACTGAAGACTGCGTCGGCCTAGGAGTCGTTGCCTACGGTACTCTGAAACTCACACGCAAACAAAGGTCTTTGTTGGGAACCCATGCCGCTGCCAATGAGGAGCCCTTATCCTTTAGACAGGCCACAGTGAGTAAGCATATAACGTGTTCCACTATTGTAAGATGGACTGGCGGAGGCCTTATAGGTCTGCATGTGTCCGACGGCATTCCTTGGAACTGAGAACGATCTGTGCCTTTGTAAGAGGTGTCGCCATTTGACACTGCTGTTCCCGATCAATGCTGGGCTGAAGATCCTTATCGGAACTTCAAATAAATGGTTCAAATGGCTCTGAGCACTATGTGACTTAACTTCTGAGGTCATCAGTCCCCTAGAACTTAGAACTACTTAAACCTAACTAACCTAAGTGCATTACACACATTCATGCCCGAGGCAGCATTCGAACCTGCAGCCGTAGCGGTCGCGCGGTTCCAGACTGTGTAAGTAGCGCGAATAAAAGGACGCTAAGTGCAAGAAGCATGAAGCGCCCTTTGAGTGTATCCTGATAGCGCGCACCTTGAATAAGAAAATGCTACTTGACACTGAAATCAATATAAAAGATAGGGTCGCCACCAACTCTAGCCACACGACAAAGAAGAAGTAGCACTGAGTCGGAAAATTACTTAATTTATTAATAAGAAAAACTCACAAAAGAACATTCATTGTAAAGTCATTGATAAAGAATGGGATGTAGTTATTAATATGATCCAGGCATTCTTCCCGTGAATCAAATCTTGAGTAAAGTAAATAGGTCGTGAACACCATGCGTAAGTGCAGCCTGCAGCAAGATTCGTGAAAACACGATCTATTCCAGAGCATTTGTTTCAGATAAAAAAAGGGACACTAATCACTACACCTGTGCACATGGAAACGCTATAGGTGAGCCAACAAGGAAAACTACAAGGTAAATGGCGAAGGTAACGGCGACGTAACATCGGTACACAAGATAAGATTGAAGGCAAAATTATTTATTCCTTAAAACATTGATGTAGTGCATCTATAGACTGCTGTTGCATGCTAACTATGTACAATTGCTTGTGAAATACTATACGTTTCATAACAGACTCGCGTGCCCACTCGGTCCGCGGAGACAATTTCTATGGACCGTGGCCAAATTTTAATCACATGAGACAAAGAAAATTCACAAATACACAAAAATTACCAAGATCCGGAAAAGATTAGAAGCATACACACACAGTTGTAGGCACATAAACACTCACACTGAACCGAGGGCACTTCAACACATGCAACTCCCTTGTGCTGCGTTCCTCTCACGGATCAAAGTCAACACTGCATTGGGAATCAAACTGAAAGTCTACAAAAGCCTTGCATTCCCTGCTGCAACCCAGCAAGTAAATCTTTATAAGACGAAATTCGAGACCAAAAGCTAAAAGCTCCCCTCTCTATGTGACAACGTGCCACGCGGTCAGTCCAACTCACCCTTCTTCAACTGGGGCACAGCTGTGTACGCTTCCCGTACCGGCGGCAGACTGCCTCCCGCTTCTCCAGCCTCTTCCACGCTCCGCGTGGACCGGAAAACCCCAGGATGCCATTTCCGCCACCAACCTAACGCGGGTGGATTTCTCCCAAGTAGCGGAAACCTCTTTGCCGACTTGACCACTACGAGAGTTGGCAATGAAAGGTGGCTACAGGACCCTTTCAACTGCAGCGCCTAGAACCGCTCTGCCACCCCGGCCGGCCATTATCGGAACTGCTGCATTCAAGGATTGCACGAAGATCACCCATATCAGTTAATTTTCGGTATGAAATACAATTTTTAATACCACCGAAAGCAATGTACACTATGTGATTAAAAGTATCCGCACACCTGGCTGAAAATGATATACAAGTTCGTGCCGTCCTCCATCGGTAATGCTGGAATACAGTATGGTGTTGGCCCACCCTTAGCCTTGATGGCAGCTTCCACGCTCTCAGGCATACGTTCAATTAAGTGCTAGAAGGTTTCTTGGGGAATGGTAGCCCATTCTTCACGGAGTGCTGCACTGAGGAGAGGTATCGATGTCGGTCGGTGAGGCCTGGCACGAAGTCGGCGTTACGAAACATCCCAAAGTGTTCTATTGGATTCAGGTCAGCACTCTGTGCAGGCCAGTCCATTACAACGATGTTATTGTCGTCTAACTATTCTGCCACAGGCCGTGCATTGAGAACAGGTGCTCGATCGTGTTGAAAGAACAATCGCCATCCCCGAATTCTTCTTCAACTGTAGGAAGCAAGAAGGCTCTTAAAACATCAGTGTAGGCCTGTGCTGTGATAGTGCCACGCAAAACAACGAGGGATGCAAGCCCCTTCCGTGAAAAACACGAACACACCATAACACCACCGCCTCCGAATTTTACTGTTGGCACTACATACGCTGGTAGATGACTTTCACCGGCCGTTCGCCATACCCACAAACTGCCATCGGATGGCCACATTGTGTACTGTAGTTCGTCACTCCACGCGACGTTTCACCACTGCTCAATCGTCCAATGTTTACGCACCTTACACTAAGCTAGGCGTCGTTTGGCATTTAGCGGCGTGATGTGTGGCTTATGAGCAGCCTCTCGACCACACAATCCAAGTTTTCTCACCTGCCACCTAACTGTCATAGTACTTGCAGTGAGTCCTGATGCAGTTTGTAATTTCTGTGTGATGGGGTGTCAGGATACTTTTAATCACATAATGTTCGTCAGACATGCGCTTAGCGTTTTACTAAGTCATACATCTGACAGTCATACATGTGACACGCATGGACATGTAGTTTAAATCACACTGAGCCTCAAGATCTGCCTCATGCTAAAGCTGTGTCAGACCTAGACGGAGAGGGATAAATTATCGTTTTTCCAGCATTTGTTGGTGATACAAAATCTGTTTCATACTACGTACATAGCGAAGCTATGGAGCATAATTCTGAAAAGGAAGTTAATTTTTGTTTCACGAGAGTGGTGTAATTACTTTGCTTGTGCACTCAGGCCTGTAGAACCCCAGACAGACCAAGTGGAGAGGGTCTGTGAATGATATCATTGCGACCACGTGGGTGAAAGCGAATTAAGTAATGATACGCCGTATTGAATTATAATCCACACACACTAACGTGTTCAGAGAAGACGAAAAATATGAAACGGCATTGGACGATAGGATTAAAGACCCAGTGTGTTCGAACGTTGCAATCGCGGTAAGTCAATTTAAATAAACATGATTACGTATGCATAACAAGGAAATTTTGCCAATCAGTATCAGAGATTAAATTTTGGTTACACCCTACATCGTATTGCGGAAGTAAAAGCTTTTGAACAAATTATACCAATTTTCACGCGGTCTTAACCACGTTAATAGTTGCCATTTCATTTGTTATTCACACGTAAATTGGACGAAAGCACGCACCTAATAGGGTATCATTATCGGAGCATTTATAATTTCCGAACGACCATTAATTTATTATCGACACTGATGAAACAATTTCTGCAATTCAGATTTGTGGCAAAAGCTGATTAATTGCACCGAACATCGCAATGTTCAGCTGTTCTTTGTGCGAATATTATCTCTCCGGAAGTGACTGTTTCAGTGACACTGCAATCTGTTACAAAAGCCCGGACGCCATTCAGCTTCACCTGAATGGAGCTAGTTAAATTTTAATAACGTTCAAACATAATTTCTGTATCCATTGTCAAATATTCGCGTATAGCCTACGCAAAAACTGGAATTCGCATTGTAACGGTCGCAAATGTGGAATTTTTAATTAAAATGAAAGTTTTACATCCAATCACTAACAATTTGTCTGCTTTAAAGGGACTGCGTGAGTGGGGGGGGGGATGTGGGAGGGGAGGAAACTGCATTTTTGAGGCTTACTTTTTGATCTAGATTGATGCCGTCCGTCACTTTTCCGTATGTTGCGATTATTTTTTCATCGACGCCCACACAAGATCCTACCATTATTATCTGTTCTTTATAGTAATTCATTTCGTAGTTTATAGTTCCTCTTAATTATTAACATTATTCGGTAAACTCGCATTTCTAACGCTTCTTGTTCCGACTTCCTACAAGCCACGCTATACTACCATAAAAATTTCATTCTCTCTACGAAGAGTGTTTCAAGAAGAATGGTAAATATTTTTCGTTATGGCAGAGTAGCTAAACTATAATGAAACAGTCCACGTAACATGTACCAAAATTTCATTGCTTGTAGAGTTACAGCCGATAGAACAAAAAAAAAAAAGTCCTAGGGCATGATTAACAAGCGCAGAAGATGAAAGTCAAAGTTGATTTTCATAAAGTAACTCCCTAATACGTTCTCTTGCTTCCATGTTTAGTTCTTACGAAGTCGGCTTTCCTCTATGAGGAATATTAGGTTCAGACACTATGTATGTGAAGCACAGAATGTATAAGGGGTTCCCTACCGTTGGGAGAACATACTCGTACAGCCCTGTAGCCAAAGGAATTTCTTACAAGAATACTGGAAGCCAGGTTCCTAGAAAGTCTACATAAAGGGAACTTTAAATACGATGCACTTACGAAGGAAGTCCCATCAACTAATTTTGCACTAAACAAAACCACATATTTACGTTCAGAAACGTTCTTGAAAATATGTCTGCGCAGAAGCATGAGGCTTTTCGTTGGATCCCCATGTGAGTTAGAATGTTGATACCGTCACGAATGAAAAATAGCTTTCCCAGTAAACAGTATTAATGAGATTATTCGGTTACTGGCATTCAGCCAACGGCAAAATTTCTTTTGGAAACCTTCTTCTCCTTTTGTGAAACTTTTGAATTCACGGTAAATAATAGGTCGTTAATATTGTTGTACGTGGCACACCGAAAAGTGTAAAAGTTTTGCGTTCCTTTTTTTTTTTTTTTTTGTAGAACTACTCAAGTGAATAATGCCTTTCATCTTATTCACAATCGCTTCATTTGCACGTTCGGATGCAATATGCCTGATGGGCACTGCACCAGTTTCAGACACTTTAGTGACAACACGAGTACCTGGTGCTGTGCGATTAGGAAATCGTCAACTTCTTCATACGAAAGCAGCAGCCGAGGCTGGGACAACTGCATAAGGGGCACACGAAAGGTACACAGGTGGGGCGTTAAAGGTCACACCAACACGTTAAGCTGTTCACAACGACAAAATCTACTGAATATACAGTCTTATGTACCTATTCACTTTTCTCACCAAAACAATAAACGACTAGCAAGCAAATAGAAGAAAGGTTTACCACGGGAAGTTAAATCTTGTCGAATAAATCAAGTCATTTAAATAGCAAGATGGTTAATTAGGGGGTATCTGCTTCTACGAGAGGTCCGCTCAGCAACCGATAAAAAGATTTCTCATTGCATATTAACAAAGAGATGTAAACATGCAGTTTGCGGTCTCATGACGACACGCAGAGTAGAGCTCTGGTACAGACGGTGCTTAGCAGCACTAGCCCTTAGGTCGAGGTGGAAGAGGCACCTCTTCCCGCTATACCACTAGCTTCAGAGGAACGCTGCCTGCCGCCCGTCATCAAAAGCCGTCAACCCATGACTCGCAGGAGCTTCGAATGCCCTAAGAGCTTTCCTGCTAAGCACCTCCTGCCTCCTCGGCGGATTGTCTGCGTGCGAGCGAGCTCACCGGAAACCTTTTATAAGCTGCCCGCGGACGTCTTCTACCAAAAAATGTTGGTAGTTGATGCCTGAGACAAAACATCGCTGTTATGCGTAGTCTGCGAAAACCCCGTTCATAGATATTGGTCACAGAGGAACCGTGTATGCACCAAAGTTAACCTCCTCAGCGTCAGTTAAGGCCTGAAGATGATCCACTGAAGAACCGAAAGTGGTAGCTACATAATAAATAACATCGTAAGGATGGTTATACGTGTTCTATTTTATTACAAAAAAGTAAAACGAGCACGAAACCATTGCGTGACACAGCCACTCAGCATTTGTAAATACTTATAATGAAATTTTCCTCGAGGCATTCGTGTCTCATCTGTATCTACGACAACGACTGAAGCTGAAGAAGTGAACTAAAATTTTTGTTACAGGCGGGACATGAACCCAAGTCTTATTACTCACATGTAAAAAACGTCAGTCATTACGCGCCCCATTTTTTTTTCTTTTTTTTTGGCCTCCCTTCTCCCCACACAGCCCATCCATACGCTCACCTCTGTGTGGATTTTTTTTTTTTTTTTTTTTGCGGTGGTAGATCTCAGAATCACTACGTCTCAAGCTCGTCTTCACTTAATAATAGGATAAATGTTTCCGTTTCGTTCTGCATTCGTCGATGATTCAGTTTCCTGAAGGCATGATTCAAAGTTGTCGTCCCTTAGCGTTGAGAGTATGTTCGCCGAGATTACCGCCGCGCTGTTTTCTTGTAGTTATTAACTAAAGTAAAGGGGTACTATTGTGTGTTCCTTGAGTTGGTGGAGACAAAAACAACAAGATCAGAGGTTTCTCTTTCAGCATCATAAATAATAATAGAAAAATAAAGTTCCGTATAGAGGAAAGATGGGTATCTAGAAAGAAATACTGGCCCGTGTGTTAAACGTCGTCAAATTAAACTATACCTGTCTTCTGAGTAAAGTAAAAAACAGAAATAAATACTGGTTACACAAGTTTGGCATACTGTTGCATGCTGCTTCTCGTTGACCTTAGGTGCACACATTGTACAACCTATGAAGCAATGGAGTCCTGAAAACTGACAATTAGATACCCTGATAAGAGAAGAAATAAATAAAAAAGCAATGATCGTACCCATTGGTTCGCACACTTAAAGCTTGCCATCATTCAAAGCAATGGTGAGAAAATTCTGAAACTTTTCTTTATACTTTCGTAATCGTTTGATCGCGTAATATTCGGCAATAAGATACATATGAAAATCAGAAAGTGTAGTCGTTTTAGTCGTCAGCATATAATATAGGTACTGTTCAATTAACCAGGTATAGCTATTATTTTTAGATTTCGGAAATAATGTCCAGTCCGGGTGGAATATATCTTGCAGTTGTATTGCGGATGGCGTCGTTCTATTAATAAGAGCCAGTTTCATTCTCGTCCAATTCCAGATTTGCGTCTGATCTCTGCAGTATAATATGTGTTGCAATGTTTCCACATGGCCACATGCGCCGCAAGTCGGTGTAGGCCGTAATTGGATCTTACACAATTTCTCCCCCGTGGGCATCACCTCGTTCACAACATCATACCACACTGAACGAACTCGGGAATGAAGAAAAGGAGTGCTGATATTCATCCAAATTTGTCGCCAGTTCTTGCCAGGATACTTCATTTCTATAGAGTTATTCTGTTGCCGAATCGTAAATACACTGTAGACAGCCGCAGCAGTGAGTGGTTGCAGGTGTTGATGCACATAGCTAGACTCCACGTAATATCGGCGAATATGAACGAGCTCGGGATGGATATGTCCAACATTTGTCGGTGGCGTTATATCCGGTGGTCGTAACTGCTGGAATAGACGCGCTGTAAGACCTGTCTGACTATATCGTAAGATCCTTGATGTTCGAGCTAGAAAAATCGCTAAGCAATGTAATTCAACATCTTTAAGGGCTAGACCACCTTTATACCGAGGTAAAGCGGTAGCCTTGAAAGCGACTTTAAAAATATTACCTCGCCAAATGTACCAGCCAGCAAGGGCTAAAATTCTGTTTGCAATATCAGGAGGAATAGGGAGAACAGCGGCAACATGGTAAATCTTGCTGAGAACATAATAATTGACGAAATTTGCTCTCTGAATCCTGTCTAAACACCTCATATTGTGCTCTCGAATCAAAGCTCGAAGGACGTTGAGCTTCTGTTCCCAATTCACTCTTACCATTTCCCGTGGATTCGGAGTGAGAATCAAATCAAGGTGCTTGAGCTGGTTGGTTGCCTCTAACCAAACGGTGTTCGCGAAGCGAGCCTGCGGACCTAAATGCAAGACTTTGGATTTTCGTTCGTTAAGGCGTGCACCGCAGGCGTGGGCATACCGGTGGACAAGCCGTCGCACGGTATCGAACTCTTCGTCGTTGTTGATAAGGACGCTGATATCGTCCGCATAGGCATGACAGACGGCCTTTGTATTCAGCGTTTGAAAACCCGGTAAGGTGACGCAAAACGTTTTCAGTAGTGGCTCTATAGCAATGGCGAAAAGAGTCGTGGAAAGCGGGCATCCTTGTCGCAAACCTTGTTGAATGGGCACAGGGGCTGTTAACTGGCCGTTGAATTTCACGCGGGAAGACGTATTGCAGATACAGTTCCCTATTATCTGTACGAAATGCGGTTGAAACCCAGTTTGTCCAGCGTTCTGAATAGAAAGCCATGGTTAGTCCTATCAAATGCCTTGTCGAAGTCAAAAATGACTATTGCCAACGTGGTCTTGCAAATCCAAGTCAAATATGCAATATGTCGGTATTCGCACAGGGCGTCTATCATCGATCGGCCAGTAACCACGTTCATGTGGTATGAACCAAGCAGTTTACTAAGGACTGGCTTGAGTCTGGCATTCAGAATCCGAGTAAAGATTTTAAAATCTGCATTGAGTAGGGTGATTGGTCGTAAGTTATTGAGTGAAGTCCCTTGTGACGGTTTGGAGACTAAGACTATCAGGCCCTCAGTGAACTGCAATGGAAAAGCAGTATTCGTTAACAGTTCATTATACATGATAGTCAGTTCGTCGCCGAAAACATCCCAATACCGAAGATAAAATTCAACAGGCAAACCGTCTGATCCTGCAGCTTTTCCTTTCGCCGCAGACGTAATGATTGACTTCACTTCGAAGTTTGTTATGTTGGCCAGGAGCTGTGCATGGTCGACCGGGTCCACCGATGCCGTAATGTTAGACAAAAATTCCTCTCCCGCCTCTACATCTGTGTCAGGCAGTGAGTAAAGTTGTCGGAAATGATTCCGAATAAAAGCCTTAAGCTCGCCTTGCTCATCATAAACACGACCATCGTCATCTGTCAGTTGAGTAATGATTTTTTGTCTGCCTCTTTTAGCTTCCCGTATGACGTGGTACAAGGACGCTGACTCGTTAAAGGTGTCATCGAAAGCGCGTGCCCTGACTTGGGCTCCTGCGAGAGACTCACGAACCAATGCGGTGATTTTGGCTTTGGTACGTTTAATGCGAAGGAGATTGCCAGGCAGTGCAGAGGAATCGTTATACAACTGGCGGAGAGCGGTAAAATAAAATTCCAACGTCTGTTTCTTCCAGTACGCCTTGGCCCTGGCAAACTGACAAATACATTTCTTTATGTGCGGTTTTACTAGCTCTGTCCACCAATGAACACGCTCCCTATACCTTTGTCGTCGCTGGAGGCACCATTGAAACGTTGCAATGAGATCCTTCTTCAGGTCGCCGTCGTCCAACAGTGCGACGTTCAGTTGCCATACGCCTCGACCCAAAAAGGTTTTCTGCGAGACGTGCCTAAGCGTGATGTGATACGCACAGTGGTCGCTAAAATTAACAGGCCATATTTCACAATCCCTGGCAGCGCTTAAAATGTCTTTAGATACATAGAACCTATCCAGACGACTAGCGGAGGCAGCGGTAACGTACGTATATCCGGTCACCTGCGGGCGAAGTGAGCACCAGGTATCTAGTAAGTCCAGCCCATCAATTAAATCTCGCAACTCCAAACAAAAATTAAAATTCGGACACTGGTCTTCTCTGCGTATAACACAATTAAAATCGCCACCCAATAAAATCTTCGAACAACCACAGGATAATAATGGCACAATTTCATCGCGATAAAAAACACTCCTATCCCTTCGGCCTGCAGATCCAGTCGGGGCATAGATGTTGACCAAAAGCAAATCTTCGAATTGTACGACAATCCCTCGACCCGTTTCTAAAACCGCTCGAGGTTTACAAGTGATGCCCGCTTGGTACAAAATTGCAGTCCCTGCCTCATCGCCAATATTTATGAGGGCCTCATAGCCTGTGACATTCCCGACCTTGGGTGTGACAACTTCTTGTAGGAATACGATATCTATATCGGCGGCATACACATAGTCAGTCAAACATTTTAATTTTACATCAGATGTTATTCGATTTATATTAGCAGTTGCAATTTTGTAATCCCGCATAAGAAGGGTGATGCCATGTTAATGCGTATCTTCAGCCCAGGAAGGCTGCCTGCTCGACCCCGGCGAGTGAGCGGTATCCATAAATGCATCGGGTCCAGAACTGTCGACATGCATCCCCATATCGGGTTCCTCTGAATGCTGCACGACCTGTACTCCATCGTCTGTGACGAGTCTCTCACAGTCATCCGTCCGGAACCGCTTGATAGTACGCTGCAGTTTCTGTTCAAGAGTACGAGTTTCCTCGTCACTCTGCTTACGGACCGATTTCTTTTGTCGTCCTTTCCTCTGAGGACGGGTGTCCTCGACTTGTTCGTTGTTGTCAGATTTCGCAGCGGTAGGGGTAGCTCCCGTGGGAGACTGTTCTTTGCCGGAAACTACGCTGACTGGAGAAGACACTTCAAGGGGATGGGAAACTCGCAGCTGATCATCAGAGTCCTCAGGTGGAAGACTTTCCACAGATGGGAGCAAATGTTGATCGGGCAACCGAGGCGGAAGTTCCACACGGACCACGCCAGCATCGGAAGGGCGCGAATTTCCGGCCCCGTCGTTTGCATAGTTTTCCACGTCAGAAGCAACGGGCAGTCGGCTCGCCGTAGCTGTGTTTACATCGGCGGCGGTCACGTCTGGCACAACCTCAGCCGCGTGCAGCTGTGGCGCGCTAACGACAGACGGACCGACAAGGCTCTCGGCATACGTCGGCCTATTACCATCCTGCCCAACTACAAGGCCATCACGTTGTCGGAAAACACGACGCACTGGTTTAGCACGGGGACACGCGGCCTTCATATGGTCCGGAGAGCCACAAAGGACACATGTACGTGGTTGCCCCTCGTACATTACGAGTTCCCGGAAGCCTTGTACCACGACGTTTGACGGGATATGCTTGCATAGATCAATTCGCGCTACCCGGACACCATTATCCACATTGAAGTGTTTAAGTTCGCTCCACTGCTCTTGGTGAATTTCCAAGACGTTCTCATACTGGGACAGACATTGCCGAATACGTTCAAGATCATCCCCATCACTATAGCTAACGCTGCTGCACGAACTACCGCTCTCCAATGCCCTCCCCATTCATTTCACATCTTCAGCTTATTTTCCCCCCTCTTAGATTGACACTATTCCGAGGCCCTCCGGGACTGCAATAGCACCTCAGTGTTGATTATAATGGGGAAATCCTGTATCTTAAATACGTCCAATGCTGGGATGGTATTCCAACGCTGGAGAGCCTCGGCAATGGCGATGATCGAAGAACGAGGAAATAAGCCGAGGATACGTTCGACCCCTGTAGCTGAGTGGTCAGTGCGGCAGAATGTGAATCTTCAAGGCTCGGGTTCGATTCCCGGCTGGGTCGAAAATTTTCTTCGCACAGAGACTGGCTGTTGTGTCGTCTTAATCATCATCATTTCATCCCAATTGACGTGCAAGTCACCGAAGTGGTGTCAAATCGAAAGACTCGCACGCGGCGACCAGCCTACCCGACGGGAGGCCCCAGTCACACGACATTTATATTTAGATGATGATGTGAACTGATGTGTTGAGGAGGGCATTGGACTTGAGTAGTTTTTGCAGCGATGATAGGTATAGTGCTATGTTGCTGTGATAACTAGCATTCCTGTCCAATAGGCAAGGAGACCTGGGTTCATGTCCAACCTGTGGCGCGTATTTCAACTCATTTCTTCAGCTTTCATCGTTTATAAATACATGTGGCATGCTCAAATGTTACAATGGAACTGACCAGTGCATCACTGTTACAGTCGGCAAATTCAATTGTGTAAACTGGAACAAAGCCTAACAGCTTGAACTTCAAAACAAAAATGGCAATTGGCAAATAAACCCAAAGCGAAATGTTAAACGTACATCTGTTGTCAGCTGTATCTTTACAACCGAAAATAAAAATGACATGTTATTTTGTGACGACCCATCTAGTGGAGCCTTAATCTGAAGGTATCAGTAAACTCAGTACCGGTCCTTCACTGGTAGAAGGCAGGATGTGGGAAATCTGCTACCTTGGCCTCAAGAACAATGTGTCACTGGATAATGGTCTCGAGTGAAAATCAGGAAATGGTGCATACTGCGCTGCGTCCATGGATAGGACTTACGTTGGTGGTCAGGCGCAAGCGACCGAGGAACGTCACAGAATGAACCGTTCGCGGCAATGTATGCCGCGAACCTCACGCGAACTTGGGCTTGTTGTGGAGCTATAGCGTCTCCAGACCATCCAAGGCTATTTACTAAGACTGGAAGAATGTGGGTCGGCAGCTGCAAAGTGTTACTTCACTGTTAAAAGAAAATGTTTGTGGTTAATGGATAGTCGGTACTTGGCTGGTGCTGGCCGCCCCAGGGCTGGAGTGGCGTGTGTGCAGTGCGACGGGAGATATTAAGGCAGCGGAGGGTAACCCGAACGAAACTTCCTGGCAGATTAACACTGTGTGCCCGACCGAGACTCGAACTCGGGACCTTTGCCTTTCGCGGGCATGTGCTCTACCAACTGAGCTACCGAAGCACGAGTCACGCCCGGAAGTTTCATATCAGCGCACACTCCACTGCAGAGTGAAAATCTCATTCTGGAATCTGAACGAAGTTAGAGGCTGGGAGTACTGACAAGGGAACCTCCCCATTGCACCCCCCTCAGATTTAGTTATAAGCTGGCACAGTGGATAGGCCTTGAAAAACTGAACACAGATCAATCGAGAAAACAGGAAGAAGTTGTATGGAACTATGATAGAAATAAGCAAAATATACAAACTGAGTAGTCCTTGTGCAAGATAGGCAACATCAAGGATTGTGGGAGCTGAGGAGCGCCGTGGCCCCGTGGTTAGCGTGAGCAACTGTGGAACGAGAGTTCCTTGGTTCAAGTCTTCCCTCGAGTGAACAGTTTACTTTCTTTATTTTGGCAAAGTTATGATCTGTCCGTTCGTTCACTGACGTCTCTGTTCACTGTAATAAGTTTAGTGTCTGTGTTTTGCGACCGCACCGCAGAACCGTGCGATTAGTAGACGAGAGGACATGCCTCTCCAATGGGAACCGAAAACATTTGATCGCAAGGTCATAGGTGACCGATTCCTCCACAGGAAAACACGTCTGATATATTCTATACGACACTGGTGACGGCATGTGCGTCACATGACAGGAATACGGTGTCGACCCACTTAACTTGTACATTTGGCGAATGGGTAAAAAGATTCTTCCATCTTGCCCGATTTAGGTTTTGTTGTGCGTGTCGTTACCTCGTATCGGACGGACGGACGGACAGATAACAATTGTCTGAAAACAAACATTTCACTCGAGGGAGGGCTTGAACCAAATACCTCTCGTTCCACAGCTGCTCACGCTAACCACGGGACCACGGCACTCCTGAGCTCACATTATCCTTGTTGTTGCCTATCTTGCGCATGGACTACTCAGTTTGTATATTTTGCTTATTTTTTCATAGTTCCACATAACGTCTTCCTGTTTTCTCGATTGATCTGTGTTCAGTTTTTCAAGGCCTATCCACTGTGCCAACGTATAACTAAATCTGTGGGGGGGGGGGGGGGGGGGCTGGTGGTGATGGGGAGGTTCCCTTGTAAGTGGTGTGGCGGAAAGCGGAGATACGCTGTCTGTGTAACTCAAGGTACAGTGCTCAAGGGAATTCGTGGCAGTTGGTTTGGAGATGAGAGGAAGGATCTCTGTTCCATAAAGTACTAGATAGCTGTTGTCTTGTCAAATAGCCGTAAATGGAATTAGGTAGAAAGCGAGTATCAGCAAAAGTAGAATGTACGAGTGTAAGTAGCTTGATTTTAAGTTGTGATGACTCAGGCTAGTTCTACAGATAACTGTCTAAATAAAATTTAACAACAACGCCTACATGTAACAACACCCACATGGCTGAAACGAAAACAGCACGTAGTAGCTACATACACATAACCAGCACATATAATATTCATAAACTACCATAAATCACCTACAGGGCTAAAAACCCAAGAGATAG
Organism: Schistocerca piceifrons; assembly: GCF_021461385.2. Lineage (NCBI taxonomy): Eukaryota > Metazoa > Arthropoda > Insecta > Orthoptera > Acrididae > Schistocerca > Schistocerca piceifrons. The sequence goes on along the minus strand of NC_060139.1, from coordinate 1,017,383,928 downwards.
ACAAACCACAAGAAATAACACTGGCACAAACGACTTTAGCACTGTTAGTCAGCCGAGTTGTAACCAGTAAACTCCTCAAAAAGAAATCAGGGTTAACTGAAACCGACATAGCGTAAAGAAATTTGTGGCATATTGGTTAGCTCCAAATAACCACTCAGTCTTCACATCAAAGTGCTTACCAAATAACTGCAACAAGCACCGTTTTCTTGGCTCACTAATCCTACTTGGACCGTGAATTCCGTCGACATAAATAGCAAAAAAATGGCTCTGAGCGCCGGCCGGAGTAGCCAAGCGGTTCTAGGCGCTACAGTCTGGAACCGCGCGACCGCTACGGTCGCAGGTTCGAATCCTGCCTCGGGCATGGCTGTGTGTGATGTCATTACGTTAGTTAGGTTTAAGTAGTTCTAAGTTCTAGGGGACTGATGCCTGGGACTGATGACCTCAGATGTTGAGTCCCATAGTGCTCAGAGCCATTTGAACCATCCAGTCATCAACAGTCCAACGTCGGCGTTGGCGGATCCACGCGAGGAGGGAAGCTTTGTGTCGTGCAGTCGTGAAGGGTACACGTGTGGGCCTGTGGCTGCGGGAGCCCATATCCATGGTGTTGCTTTGAATTGTTCGCACGGTATCACTTTCTGATTGCCCAGCATTGAAACTTGCAGCAATTTGAGGAAGGGTTGGACTTCTGTCCCGTTGAACGATTCTCTTCAGTGGTCGTTGGTCCCGTTCTTGCAGGATCTTTTCCGGCCGCAGCCATGTCGGAGATCTGATGTTTTGCCGGATTCCTGATATTCACGGCACATTGGTGAAATGGTCGTACGGGAAAATCGCCACTTTATAGCTACCTCGGAGATGCTGTGTCCCATCGCTCGTATGCTGACTAGAACACGACATTCAAACTCAAATCTTCATATCCTGTCACTATAGCAGCTTTAAGCCTTCTAACAACTGCGCCAGACACTTGTTACCTTATACAGTCGTTGCCGACCACAGCGCCGTATTCTGTCTATTTACGTATCTCTGCATTTGAATACGCATGCCCATACCAGTTTCTTTGGCGCTTCAGTGTACCATGCTTTCGAATTCATGTTGAAGCACCCCACGGGTCACTTATATTGTCCATGTAATCTAGGTGTGCAAATCCTGGGGAGGTAACGAGCGGTTCCGACAGTTTCCCTTTGTTACTAAGTGCAGTCTCAGTTTTGCGTCCCTGGAACCTTCACTCTTCCTGAAACCAAACAGATCTTCATTCACTATGTCTTCATTTTATCTTCCCATTACTCTGTACCTTTTGTGGCAGTAATTAACAGCAATCATTAGCTAGGCTAAGCCCCTAATAGTTTCCACAGTTACCCAGATGATCCTTCTTTTTTAATGTGACAATGTTTCCTCTCAAGATGAGAAGATAATTTGCTGTGTCATAGTTTTTCACTCCAGATAATCTTCTAGTTCTTACACTTACCGCATATTTCGCTAATTCTGATGAAATATCTGCTAGGCCTTTTCAGGTCACATCGTTTAGCGCTCTGTCAATCTCTGATCAATAAACACGATCACCTATTTAGTCCACGTCAGAACCCGCCTCCTGTTTTAGCACACTTTTGGGTAGATATTCTCCGCCATACAGGGGATCGATGTGTACCTGCCAGGTACTTGCTCTCTTCTCTGTTTTTGAAACAGGTTTACTACTCATAATTCGTAGGTCGACAAATTTCTTATTTACGTCTTTGAATTTGGGTTTATTCTTCATGTAGGCGATATCGATTTCATCTGTAATGATCTCATTCTCAATTTACTCATTTCTCTCCCATCGATATTCATTGAGACTCTTTGTACTTCCTGCTAATCTCATTGCCAGGCGTTGCCAACAAAAAGGTACTACGAGCTTCCTGTCTCATTCTTAGCCATCTGGTATTTTCTTCTTTCATTTTCTGTTCTGCCATTTAATCAGTCATCCATAGATTCGAAACTTCCTGACAGATTAAAACTGTGTGCCGAACCGAGACGCTAACTCAAGCAAGCAGGAGTTCGAGTCTCGGTCCGGCACACAGTTTTAATCTGTCAGGATGTTTCGTATCTGTGCACACTCCGCTGCAGAGTGAAAATCTCATTCTGGGCATCCATAGATTTCTACCCTGTGCTTTGACTCTAACTGCGCTGACCTGTCCTGCCTTTATTATTTACTTCTTTATTATCTTCTTTGGAACATTCTAACGACTTTAAATTAGCTAGTTTTGAAACGGAGTTTATGACGTTTAGGTTATCAGATTCTCCAGTGGATTCTGCTACAGCTTTACGTAGCGGACATATTAAGTTCACTACAAAACATAGATGACACAAGAAGAAAAAGTTGACGAACTTTAATTTAAAAACACTTACCAACACATAAATCACAAGCAATGCTTTAATAATAATGATAATATTGGCATGCATATATTCAGATCCTAAGAGCATGAATATTCTGGTACTGGCTAGTAAAAGACTATAAAGTTTGTTGCTTGATTGAAAATTCCGTGTCTTGATAAAATAAAAAAAATCTAATGAGTGTCTTTAATACTATCGATGTGATTACTGTTTTAATAATTCTGACGATACCCTTATGCACCAGTAACATGTTAAAGTTTAATAAATATCTCAAACTAATACTGTAAAGCATTAGTTGAAGTTCACAACGGCAGCCAGTGCAAAACATATTCACAGTCGAAGTTTGAGGAGCCAGCCTTTAAAAAATGTGTGTTACGTCATAATTTCCGACTCCAGTCCCACTGAACAGAAAGTGTAGTTTGCGCAATTCCTTTATAGGGGTTATTGCGCCTTCTAAGCCTTCTGCCACTAAATCTCAGGGTTTGGTTGCCTTCCAAACAATATTCTCTAAAATCTCAATTTTTTTTTTATTTATAATCTAACAGAAATTCAGCAGAATTCTCTTAGCATCCATAACTTTTTATGCTGCTTTTCGTATCATTCAGGTCTCTTGTCTACATCATTTTGTAACTCATTTTGAAAGTACGTTGACTTCGCTAGACGATCAACTAGTGGGTCTGAATCATTCTGTATATTGTTTCACATTATTTTAAAGAAAGCCTTTAGAAGAAAGGAACAAACGAAAAATTAGCAAGGCTGATAATTATGTCGAAAGGAACGTTCTTTCCTATAGTATGTATGCAGCGGTAGGCATATTTATCAAGCTCTCAGATGTTTTAGAAAAGTGACAGCAATTCTTTTTTTAAGTAATTTACAGAAGCCTCTGGATTATTCATTATTGATCATAGTGTGCCACAAATTTGCAGGGCAGCAATGTAATTGTGTCATGAAAGATATCCTCTGTTACGCTTTCTGTGTAACACCGGACTTATATTTAGTTGTTTTAAAAATACGGAAGCAGGATAATTTTGGTAGTATATATCGCAACTAAATTTATTATTCAATGCTTATTATAGCGAGACAGTAAGTAGCTGGGTACCAAAACAGCTCTGAAAGTGAAGTTAGTGAACCAGGAAGAAATACTCTTTTGTTTTAGGTTGTAGAAGGGAAAAGACAACACCTAGCGAACAGTAGAGGGAATACCCAGTTGAGTCTTCCATTTCCTTGTCCTCTGACGCCACGAGGGACGTTAGCTCGGGTGAGAACTTGATGTCGCGTGAGTTGCGGGTGGCCCTGTTGACATTCTCAGCAGAGTAGCGGTTCCCTGGGGATGTGCGAGCCACGTGTTCCGCATGGCAACACCGCCACACCCAGCGGCAGAGTTGGTTTCCACTGAGCATGCGTTCTGGGCACGCTAGACAGCAGTCTCCGTGTTCCGACATGTGGAAAATAGGTCGCAATCTCAAAACTGTAATTCTGAAACAGAGCGAGATAGCGCTATAGTTATCTGCCACGTCACGAAGAACAGTTCTCAGGCAGACGATAGAATCAATAACATGTGGGGTGGTCAGACGCGTTGCCACACTAATGGCTGGACCGAACGGTTTTCATTATCAATGAGGCGAGGCCGTAAATGCTTCAGCAGAAAGCACACACATCGCACTGACCCGGTTATCCACTACTGGATGCAGCAGAAACAGTATCATGCCATAAATGAAGCTTCCTCCTAATATACCAATGCAGGGTAGTAAATTAGTAACATGAATAGCCATTCAATTAGCATAGCACATCTCCTCGTACTCTCCACACTGAATCACAAGACTAATGTTATTCAGTAGTAGGTATAATGTACTTCTCTCTCTCTCTCTCTCTTCCTCTTTGTTTTCCATATTCATTCGGTACTTTTGCTTGAATTACTTGTATTTAACGTTCTTAGACATGTAAAAATTAAAAATTAAAATCTACATCAATATCATTAAATTAACACAAAGAGCGTTCAATAAGTAATGCAACACATTTTTCTAATCCAATTCCGTCGAAAAATTTGGAATTTGCTGTGGAACATCGTGGAATATTCTAGCCCATATAGTTTCACGAGGTTTCGATAGATAGCGGAGCTACACGTAGCCTTCAAAATGGCGTCTGTAACAGAATTACATTCCAAGCAGATGACTGTCATTGAGTTTCTTTTGGCGGAAAACCAAAGCATAGCAGATATTTACTGGCGCTTGCACAATGTCTACGGAGGTCTGACAGTTATCTGATAGTGAACAAAAGCACGGAGAGTCATTGGGCGTGGCGTCTGTCATCATCGCAACATGATCGCGCAAACCTCTCCGATGTCCCTTGTGCTACCCTCAGGAAACTGAAGAAATGTTTTCGGCGTGTTTGTCGCTACAAAAATGCAAACGATCTCCTCCAGCTCCATGACAACGCAAGGCCTCAAGTAAGTCGGCGCAACAAGAGGAGCACACAAAACTTCGTTGGACTTGTTCTTCCTCCTTCACCCTTTAGTCCGGATCTCACACCATCTCTCTATGTGACTCAATGAAGGTCGGACTCCACCGGGAGCACTACATGGACGATGGGTAGCGTATTGATACACCGAGAAGTTGGCTCCGACGTCATGTGTTCCCATGTAAACAAACAGGCCCTTCCAGTAAGGTGAATTAACACTATCGAAAAATTTTGTCTTTTAGCCAAAACAGAGAGGAATAATATGTTGTATTTAAATCTTGAATGAATCTGATTTTAGAAAAAAATTATTGCATAACTTAGTGAACGCCCTCGCATTAGGTATCAAAGTAACGAACTCGAGACACACTGCACTCTCGCATGTAATGAGTTTAAAAGTTTTGTATTAAGCTTCACCACATGTATTAGTGCTATGTCAGAACAATAGGCTGACATGTCTTCTCTTCTTGAAGAAAATTACTAAAATGAAATAACTTGAGGTTTCCCTCTGGTCTCCGCAGAGGCAAGTGAAAACAACGCAGGCGCTAATGATTTACCTGCAAATTCAGACTATTTTGAGTGGAAAATCTCCAGAAAGGCAATATAATTTTTTAGGAGTAGAAACCGAAAAATGATGGGTCATCACCAGGGAGCAGCAAATAGTACAGGGAATACTCAGAATAGTAAAGAGTTCGTGTGGAACTGATCCAGTAGTATGCCTGATGAAGACCACTTTCTGTAGTTGCCAAAACGTTCGCACGTCTAAGCAATACATGGTGCGTTCAAAAAGTAAAAGGAATTTCGTAATTTCGCGTGTTGTATTAGATCGATTTGTGCGATTTTTCGTTGTTGTGTTGGTAAACGTGTCCAAAACGTATCTGTACAGTGGTAGCCATATTGGATGTTTAGTCTTTCGTCAGGTGTCTAAATGGTTACACGAGTTTGCTTACGAGTGGCGATTATTGATTAGTTTTAAAAATGGGTTAGAGAATTTGCATTAAATTTTGTTATTGAAGAGGAATACTAAGCAACGTAGTTTTAAAGATGTCGAATGTTGCCTTTGGTAAGACTGCTATAAGTAAAATTAGAATTTACGAGTGGTTTTAACATTACTGAGTTGGCCGTGAAGAAGCTGAAGATGACGAACGTTCTGGAGGCCTCGGCACATCAACCAAACATAAAATTAAGGTTAACACCCGTCTTTTACAACATTTGATTTTAAAGTTATGGCTACGGGACAAAGTTGTATGCTGCTGAAGTAACTGATATTCAGAGTAACGCTATTAATAACTGCCGGCCGGAGTGGCCGTGCGGTTCTAGGCGCTACAGTCTGGGGTCGAGGGACCGCTACGGTCGCAGGTTAGAATCCTGCCTCGGGCATGGATGTGTATGATGTCCTTAGTTTAGTTAGGTTTAATTAGTTCTAAATTCTAGGCGACTGATGACCTCAGAAGTTAAGTCGCATAGTGCTCAGAGCCATTTGGACCGTTTGCCTATTAATAACTTCTTATAAAATATTTTATCACTGTTCATTTAATTTGCCAGCGTTGTTACTGGAATAAAGATTCTGTCTCAGTATTATACGAACAAGTGTAGTGATGTGTCTGAAGACACTGATCTATTCTTGTAACCTGGTGACGCCAGACGGCTGCTGTGACCGAGCAGTTCTAGGCACTTTAGTCTGGAACCCCGCTGCTGCTACGGTCGCAGGCTCGAATCGTGCCTCGGGCATGGATATGTGTGATGTCCTTAGGTTAGTTATGTTTGTGTAGTTCTAAGTCCAGGAGAATGATGACCTTAGGTATTAAGTCCCATTGTGCTTAGAGCCAGTTTAACCATTTGCTGACGCCACTGCCATAAAGGAAGATCCCTGGAGCTGGCACCCTTGCTGTTCTTGAGGATCGTTGAGGTGCTACTAGGAGGCGACCGCTATCTAGTTAATTAAAGAATTAGTTACCAAAATAAAGCTTTGCGGCTGCTTTGAAGCACTCCTAAAAAACTTCAAACGGTTTCGAAAGTGTATATTTGGTTAGCACCGTAGACACAGATTTTCACTTTCAACCATAACGACTGTATAACTATGTATTTAAACGGCAAGTTATGCCATGCTTTTCGGAGACAACGTGCGAGAAGGACAACAGTCATTTTGCCACGGATCTTCTGTCCCTATTCGGCATTAATTTCTAAAGGTTTAAAAGCTAAGGTCAAATGATGAAAGAGAGCGTTGCGTACCTTGTCCTTTCATTATTTTTGAACACTGCAGATACTAAATTTCAACACGCACTAAGTTCATTCTAATTTAATTGTAGCTAATACTTCACATGTCACAGTAATATTTCATTTTACTGTGCTTTCACAAATAGCGGCTAAAAGCCAAAATCGGAGCTTTCCCGAAAAGCTCCTAGCTTATGCGACTAATGGACCAGAATTACTAACTAATCTCTTGCGTTGTCTGCGTCTTCGCAGAGACAAAGACAACTGAAAATCCAAAGAGTAAAAATGCAAATTGCTACCTTGCTAATCGCAGAAGACAACGTACCTACAATATATTGTAGGAAAATGTCTTTTTTCTACGCAGACGACGTTACAGTGAAAATAAGATTTCGCAATGTCCCCAACGCAGGACGAAATTGCACTGATAGTGTCAGCTTGGCCTTCGTTCATTCAGTTGTTATTATTCGCATTGCTTTACAGAGCTACCGAACTGTTAAGATAAACTGACGAGGGATAACCCGAGAGTTTATACACACGTTGCATTAAGTAATGGACTTTACGTCATTTTTTTCGCACTGTGTGGCCTACCGTTAACAGTTTTAAGTCTTTCAGTCTATGACAATCATTTAGCAGTATCTTTAATCGATGAGAATAGAGTTTTTGAATAATAGTTTGGGTTTACACACAGAAATTACATGAATACGGTAAGTGATAGGGAAGTGAAGTAACATTACACACATATTTACACTGAAGACAGCACTGTACCCTTCTCATAGATTTTTCGTCCTACTGCATTAAATACTCAGTTTATTTATTATGCAATGTAAGTTGTTACATACAGCTAGTATAAGTTAACACCTGCATATAGTTATAATAGCCAAGTAGCACACGGTATATACGTAGCGATATTTTTAAGAATGACACACGGAGTAACATACACGTTGCCTAAATATACATAAAGGTAAATACGCATATACATACTCTTTTGCCGTAGAATTCAAACTGGTTTGGCAATACGTTTTGTCACAATTTCTATCAGTTTTGTTGTTGGAGATTAGCGTTGTGTAAGTATTATTTACAATCGCTTTGACACTGCTGTCCATCGAGTATGCAACACCAAGAACCGCAGATATCACAGCCAAATCGAATTAGGGGATAACACCTTGTACAAATATGACATAATTGAAAAAAATACAGCCCCATGTGAAGTAAAGAACATGATGAAATTAGTATTGAGTATTGCAGCCATTGCTGGCTACAACTACTGCTACACGCCTCGGCATTGAATCAAAGAGACTCTGGATGTGTTGCTGGAATGTAGCAGTCCAGGCTGCTTCCACATGCAGTGGAATGTCGCTTAACGAACACGTCCCATAACGAGCAAAACCAATTTTTGAAAAATGACTCGCTTAAACAGCTATGTTTCGTATAAAGAGTGACAACAATTTAGTGTGACGTCACCAGCCGTTCGCGCAATGTGGGGGAAACGTTCACCAATATGAACACTTTCCATTGTCGTCAGCGGCATATCAACAATGTCTTTAGTACGTACTTGCAGTCTGGGTTCAGTGCACTTCCTTCTACCATCTTAGTGCAGCTTGGGATCACGCGTTTTTCTAAACGCATTCATACAGTGTTTTTCTGTGTGTATTTTAATAACGTTCGTAGAACGTCCACCCAAGACTAAGCCTTAAGAAGACGACCATAAGAGAAAGAAAATGACCTTACAAATGAGACGAAAAACGAAATTGTGGTGTGAGCGTTGCTGGGTTAGCACACACATGCAATCGATCAACATCAACTATTTGCACTATCCTCAAGAACAAGGACAAGATAGAGGTATATGCTTCGAAGGGAGTGACAAGAGTATTCTGAATGATGTTGAAAGGTTCTTCCTTATATGGATAAATGAAAAGTGATTGCAAGTGATTAACGAGAACATCATTTGTGAGAAGGCGAGAACGATTTTCGCCGACCTCGTTAAGAAAACGCCAGTATCATCAGTGGCCGGAGAAGTGTTTCAGAGAAGCCGTGGGTGGTTCGACAAGTGTAAGAGAAGAACAGGCATCCACAGCGTTGTGAGGCACGGCGAAACTGCCAGCCCTGACACAAAGGCAGCAGAGAACTTCATCAGCAACTTCAAGATGCTCATAGATTCTGAGGACTATCTGCCACAACAGGTTTTTAACTGTGAGGAGAAGGGACTATTCTGGAAAAAGATGCCGAAGTGTACATTTATAACAGCAGAGCAGAATGCGTTGCCAGGGCACTGGCCAATAAAAAAAAGTCTCCATTGCTATTCTGTGAAATGAAAACGACGATCTGAAAATTAAACGGCTGCTTGATTGCCATTCATAAACTCCACGAGCCTTCTAGAAGAGCAAGTTAAATGTGATGTGGAGGTCCCACAACAAGGCTTGGATGACGCGCGATCTTTTTTGTGCGGTGTTTGGTCCTTCAGTAAAAAAATATCTCTTTGAGACGAACCTGCCACTCCATGTAAAGATCCAGTTTCTGCCTCCCAACAATATTCTGTTACTCCAACATATGGAGCAGCAGATTATTTCTAACTTTAAACTCTACACTAAAGCCTTGCTTTGAGTTGACTGAAGCTATCACTCTCTCTCTCAGAGAGTTTTGCAAATATCACTTCGTCGTTGCCTGCGTCAAGATGACCGAAAAGACGTGGGAAGGTGTTACAAAGAGAACTCTCACTTCTGCTTGGAAGAAGCTTTGGCTGGAGTGCGTCGTCGAATGTGATTCTGCGACTTTTGAGCCAGTACCTGTGGAGCCTGTAGTCCACGAGATTCTGTCTTTGGCAAGGGCATGGGACCACTAGTGGACAACAACGATGTCGATGAGCCTGTGGAAGAACATAGTCAAGAAATTACCACCAAAGAGCTGATGGAGTTGGAGGAGGAGGAGGAATAGGAGCAGGAGGAGGAGGCGGTAGCAGCAAAGCAGTAATCTTCTGGCGCAATAAGAGAAATGCTGAAAACCTGGTAATCGGTTACATCGTACATAAAAATCATAAGGCGGTGGCTAAGAGAACTACAAATTCATCCCACGATAAGGCTATGTCGCATTTTTGCCAAGTGTTGAGGCGATGGCAGATACAAATGACAATAGATAGCTTCCTAGTAAAAAATAGTTAGCTGTGAATTCTGAATAATAAGGAACATAATATTCTATGTATAATTTTCTTTGAACATATGGCATGAATGAGATAAAACCTTTAGTACTCTTTCTGCATGGAACGCACTATCGTATTTTACATTAACACTAAAAGTACGACGCCCTCACAATCATCGCAGGACCAAACGCTCTGGTGACTTTTCATCATTTATGGGGTTGTACAACTCACCAAAATTTCATCTCCCTAGCCCACTGAGAAGCGTGAAAAATTTACCTGTTGTACCAGTAGTACCATGTGGGTCACTTGTGACCCATACGCATTTTAACGCGATTTGATATCTGGAGCACCGAGTTTCAGACACTAATTAATTTTTGAGCGTGAGTAGACGCTATGCACGAGAAGGATGCGAAATACAAAGAATTTGCAGGTCAGGAGATACTTTATATCAGCGCGGCTCTCCGTTTTATACGGACTGGCCACGCGCAGACTTAGGGAGTGAGACTGGAAAGCTACAGAGTACAGTGGAAAAGGCAACCCCCCCCCCCACCCACCCACATACCAACCAATGCTGCTGTCTGGGGCACTGCTATTAGTTTCCTTAACTACAGTAGATGTCAGGCGCGTTTCTCTTACGGAATATTGAGATGGACAACATCTTCACTTCCGGGGAACTGGCGGATGAGCCGAAACAAAAAAGAACAAGTTTAGTTGGCACTCTTCGGAGATCATTCAAAGAGGTCCCTGCCGTGGCGCGAAGTGGAGATGACGCATTGTATACAACACACTTATAATTCAGACGAGAATCTTCTCACAGTATACCAAGGGAAAAAGAAAAGAAAATCCGTATTCTGAGTAATATGCATGCTGGATGTCAGGTGAACGAGAATACTGAGAATAAATTTCCAGAAACCGTGAAGTTTTGTAATGAAACTGAATGTGGTGTTGATATAGTTGAGCAAATGGCTAGACACTACAGTGTCCGAGATGGGATCCACTGATGGCGGGTGCATGTCTTTTGCAGTTTTTTTGACCTTGCCATGGTCAACGCTCACACAGTTTTTAAGTTACTTTTCTCTACGATTTCTCGCCGAGACTTTATTCTCCGAGAAGCATATGAGCTCGCTGCCTTCCATAAACTGCAGACAGGAGCTAATCTCCCCTTGCAAACACTCGATACCAGCGCCGGCGAATATGAAAATAGAGGGCTTTACCAAATTCAGGTTTCCTGCAAACAACAAAACAACAAATGGGAATAAAACATGAAATGTATGCTTCAAGTGCAAGAAACATGTATGCAAAAGCGACCAATCAAAACCTATTGTCAAATATCTGAACTGTGAGCTCATCACAGATTAGGCAGTTTTGTCAAGTCTCTGTTCATGAATATTTCGCAATATTTAGGATTATAGACTGAAGTTATTTGGTCTTATGTTTAAGTTGCTCGATTACAACAATCAAGAAAACACCCACAGCATTTTAGTCACCTGCTACGATTTAGAATTTTTCGCAAATAGTTATTACTTAATTTGTCTGTAAAAGTAAAAATACTATTAGTGCCTACATAAAAAATATGTTTTCATTCTATTTCAACCTTTTTAGAAAGGAAAACATTCTAACATTGTTTTACTTACTTTTTTAATGCTGATTGCCGAAAGACGGTGGAATTTCTTCTGTAAAATTCAAAATAAAAAAATTCATTCCTGAAAATCTATGTTTACTGTGTACTATTCATTTTACAGACCAAATTATCCTTTGGTTACACTTTAGAGTTTTCCTGAACATTTAGTCAACATGGCGACACTCAAAATACCATCCAAACACGAATCAAAGGGTGATTCCCTACTGTGGGTCAAATATGATCCACATGGTACTCCTAGGGGTACGGCGACGTCCGGTGCTCGTAGTTTTAATTTTTATGGGATAACTTGTTTCGCTTAACGTGTGTTTTCCACTACGAGTAAGATTCTGCAACTAATTATACTCGCTCTGCGAGGTTCCACTGTATTTCCATACTTGATCTGGTGTAGCAGTAGGTGATGTATCCCGGGCCAGATATTTCGCAATCAGCGAAAATACGTTTCCGATAGGCGAGAGATCGGGAGAATAGGAAGGCCAAGGAAGCAATCCAATTTGATGGGCGTGTCACGTGTGGTCGCGCGTTATCCGATCATCGTGGTGATGCAGGCAGAATCGGCATTCGTCAGTAAAAACAACGTCGTTCCATTCCATTGTCCATGTCCGTCGTTAATCATACCATTGCCGGCGCAAACTCCTGTGGCGTTGAATCAGTGATAAATGCAGCAATGGACGTCTTGCGGACAGTCCACTCTCTAGCAAACGACGTCGAATGGTACGCGCGGACACTGCTTGCTGCGCAACAGACAGAATTTGTTGTGCAATGGTTCTTGGTGTGGTAGAGCGATCAGTCACCGCCACGCATAATCGGTGTCGACGGTCCGTCGTTCCCTCTTGCATCACCTGATTACAGATCTGTGTCACTTCTGCATCGTTCCGCCCGACACGATCACCGATTTCACTGATGGATAATGCGCAATCCTTAGAGGAAACTACTAGTCCTCGACCGAACTCCAAAGTCTGCTCGAAAGACGCTCTCTGTTTTGCACGGGGCATACAGAAACAGCTTACCCAAAACGACCGCACGAAAGAACAATTCCATTACGTCCACACAGCGGTCAGTTCCCCCTTCGTATAGTGTTTGCAGGTGGCGCTATTGGCACCTGTAACGTGCGCCCGCGCTGAAACGCTAATCATGGCCGGCCGGAGTGGCCGAGCGGTTCTAAGCGCTACAGTCTGGAACCGCGCAATCGCTACGGTCACAGGTTCGAATCGTGCCTCGGCCATGGATGTGTGTGATGTCCTTAGGTTACTTAGGTTTAAGTAGTTCTAAGTTCTAGGGGGCTGATGACCTCAGAAGTTAAGTCCCATAGTGCTCAGAGCCATTTGAGTCACTTTTTTTTTTTTTGCTAATCATGTCCATTTCTTGTCGCCTCAAACCTACGCTGCAAATTTCGCCTCATATGGATGCGTCCCTGAGGGTATTGCGTTTTGTATGGACAGCAGTGTATTATTGCGGGTGGACGTTTGCCTTACAGTATTATCAGTCTTTGTTGACTTATGTACAATAGGTTTATACACTTCATTGTTGGTTTCTTGACGACCACACCTAGCTGAGTGCTCAGTTAACTTCATATGTAGGGACGGGATCTTTTCGCCCTGGAATTAGCCCGCTACTTGTGAAAAATCACGCTCCAACAACCTGCAACAGAGAGCCATCTTCCACTGCAGTATCATGAGAGTTCACGGTTGTTGGTGCATCGGGTAGGCAGGAAAGCTGGTCAACAGCAGCACTGAGCGCTGATTGGTTTTTTCAACAGGAGATTCGATCTGCTTTATCAGATGTGGCTTATCGTGTCATACATGCAATAGGTGGTACAAGAAAACATTGGCGTTTCATCACAATATATCTATTGGGTTTTGGTAAGTTCTGTGAGACGTATATTCACTTGCTTGCAGTAGTTTCCTGGGAACCATTGGCACAATAGGTGGCAACACAAAAGGAGAATACTGACTGTGGAAAAACGTGACTTCTAAAATAATGCAATCCATACTGCTATCGTCAGTACAGGGTAGTACGTTTCGGACAAGGCGTTCCTATGTCAATACAAATAAATGTGAAGCGTGCTTCTGGAAAATTAATACTAACTGGAGGTTTGACTGCCGTCATGGAGGCAGACAGTTCATAGCATCTCTTAGTCATTTTTAACTACTCCATGACATGTGTGTCAACAGTTCCCCTCTCGTAGTCATTTCCTGCCTAATATCAACCGAGACTGGGTAAACATGCCATAGCAAATTCGCACAGGTAGCCAACACACAGCATTGTTATATTGTTCAATTTTAGCCTTCTGTGCAGCAAGCTGAATCGTACGTAAAGTAATTACAAAGCAAGTGATTAAATACGTCTCCTTTGAAAGCGTAAGCAGGTTCACAACCAAATGCGTACGTCCATACAAATTTCAATCCACAAACGTGACAAACAGCACGGTTACACACAGTGTTAAAATTTAACCGTCTGTGCGGCACACGGAGTCGCTCATAATAATTACATTGCAAGTGTTTAAATATATCTCCTTTGACAGCGCAATCAAATTCGCTGCCAAATTAGTACTTGCAGAAAACTTTAATAGTCAAACATGATACTGCGAGCCACGTTGTCCAAATAAGATGACCTTTATACATTTCGCATTGTCAGTACAATTAGCATGCGACGCCCGTATAACGTGAGACTTAATGAGCACCTGTGAAAGTAAACATCATGGCCCCAGACAAACGTTGCCGACAGAAACGTTCTGCCCATAACGCAAGCACAATGCGTTACATTCTTCTCTCACAAAAAAAAAGAAAATAGAAAAACAAACTTTACTGAAATGAGCAATCAGGCCGAACAAAATTAAAACGTAAGGTCATAACTCCTGCCAAATAGATCATTCCATATTAGCAGGGAGTCCCCCACCGACTACCTTCGTACATGTGCACAAACTAGGCTCGCGAAATTATGGCTTTTGTATTGGTAATACTATCGGTCCTTCACAGGAAAACTCCACACACATTCTGGAAAATTCAAAAAGGAATACAGGGAAAATCACGCCCGTTTTTGGAAAGATAGCATGCCACTTACAAAAAAGACCACTATAATTGCAACTAATAAGCGTTGCACACACTTGATAGTCAGCAGCGATGAAGTTATCTTACTCCTTTGTATCTCACCACTACCCTCCGGATTACCTGTGAGATTCCTAGTCGAAACAGATAATATCTAAAGTCCCTAATTACAGTAATGAAATGTATTACTGCAAGCCGAGAGGCATTGTTACGCAGCCGACAGCCACGGACAAGGAGAAGAAGGCGTCGGTATTGTGCCCGTCTCCTGCGACAGTTATCCAAATACGAGTTGATGTACTTTTTATTTAACTATAGAATTTTGTGTGTGTTTTATTATGTCAGTCCATGTATACACCATCACGAATACTACAGTAAAGAGCCACAGAAATTGGTACACCTCCCTAATATCGAATAAGGCCACCGCGAGTGTGCAGAGAGCCGCAACACCTCATGGCATAGACCCGACTAATGTCTGAAGTAGTGCTAGAGGGAACTGAAACCTCAAATCCTGCAGGGCTTTCCATAAATCCGAAAGAGTACAAGGGGGTTTAGATCTCTTCTGAACAACACGTTGCAGGGTGTTGTGGACTGGCAAGACAGCCAATCCACAATGACGGGTAGCCGAAAGGCACGCGTTTAAGCTCAGGCAGTCTGGCGTGAGGTCTGGAACAGGTAAAGGAAGTTATACTAGCAAAGAACGTACGTAGCTGCGGGAATACTTAACTTTAATCCATAATTGGTGAACATCGGTCTGACGGTACATGCATCACAAGATAAATAGCAAATGATAATGGCGCCTTGCTAGGTCGTAGCAAATGACGTAGCTGAAGGCTATGCTAACTATCGTCTCGGCAAATGAGAGCGTAATTTGTCAGTGAACCATCGCTAGCAAAGTCGGCTGTACAACTGGGGCGAGTCCTAGGACGTCTCTCTAGACCTGCCGTGTGACGGCGCTCGGTCTGCAATCACTGACAGTGGCGACACGCGGGTCCAACGTATACTACACGACCGCGGCCGATTTAAAGACTACCACCTAGCAAGTGTGGTGTCTGGCGGTGACACTACACAAGGCATCCCAGATATGGTTAATAATGTTCATATCTGAGAAGTTAGGTTGCCAGCGGAAGTGTTTAAACTCAGAAGAGTGTTCCTGGAGCCATTCTGTAGCAATTATGGACGTGTCACATTGTCCTGTTGGAGTTGCCCAAGTGGGTCGGAATGCGCAATGGACATGAATGGATGCAGGTGATCAGACAGGATGTTTACGTACATGTCACCTGTCAGAGTCGCATCTAGACGTGTCGGGAGTCCCATATAACTTCAATGGCACACGCCCCAAACCATTACAGAGCCTTCATCAGCTTGAACTGGGCTGACATGCAGGGTCCGTGTTGTCTCCATACCCGTACAAATTCATCCCGTCGATACAATTTCAAACGACACTCGTCCGACCTGGCAACAAGTTTCCGGCCGGCCGAGTGGGCGAGCGTTTCTACGCGCTACAGTCTGTAATCGCGTGACCGCTACGGTCGCAGGTTCGAATCCTGCTTCGGGCATGGATACGTGTGATGTCCTTAGGTTAGTTAGTTTTAAGTAGTTCTATGGGACGGATGACCTCAGAAGTTAAGTCCCATAGTCCTCAGAGCCATTTTTGATCAAGTTTCCAGTCGTCAACAGTCCAATGCAGGTGTTGACGGGCCTAGGCGAGGCGTAATGTTTTGTGTCCTGCAGTCATCAAGGTTACACGAGTGAGCCTTCTGCTTCGAAAGCTCATATCGATCATGTTTCGTTGAATGTTTCGCACGCTGACACTGCAATAATTTGCGTCGTTAGTCCTGATATGGCAGGATCTTTTTCCGGTTGCAGCGATGTCGGAGATTTGATGTTTTATCGGATTCCTGATATTTACGGTACACTCGTGAAATAGTCGTAGGGCAAAATTCCCACTTCATCGCTACATCGGAGATGCTGTGTCCCATCACCAGTGCACCGACAATAACAGCACGTTTAAACTCACTTAAATCTTGATAACCTACCATTGTAGCAGCAGTAACCGATCTAACAACTGCGCCAGACACTTGATGTCTTGTACAGTTGTTGCTAATTACAGCACCGTCTTCTACCTGTTAACATACCATCGTATTTAAATAAGCATGTGCTTCAGCGTATAACTATGTACATCAGTTTTGATATGCAATAGCTTACGATTGACATGCAACAAATAAATAGTGGAGAGTTGTTATTGAAAAAGTATAGAATTGTGTGGGGGAGCTATTTGCAAGATTTTTTTCAGTGAAAGTGCTGAACTGTTTTTATGAAAACATAGACAGATATATAAAGTTGAATGATACTTCGACTGAAGTAAATTATAACGAAATACGTCATATCCTTGAAAGTAATAGCTACGCGGATTGGAAGTGTATGTGCAATTTTATGATATTTGTGACAGAAATTGAGACAGGGGTTTTGAACGACGTAATGAAGAACAGTAGCAGCAAACACATACGTCGTTCAGATGAATGTGTTTGAAAATATGTTAAAGTTACTTACGAACCAGTGCATTTACGGTGATAGTTGAAGGCTCCGTCAATTTTACCATGTGGAGAGTAATCTATAAATGGCATAGGAATGAATAGCTATGAAACTAAACCACGTTAAATTCACATCACATTTCTGGAAGAATATTTATGGCGTGTATCCACGTATGGAAATGAAACATGGGCGATCAACAGTTTAGACAAGATGAGAATAGAAGGTTTCGTAATGTGGTGCTACAAAGAATGCTTAAAATTAGATGTATAGCTCACGTAACTAATGAGGTGGTGCTGAATGGTATTGGATAGCAAAGAAATTTGTTGCACAACAGGAGGAGGGATCGGTTGGTAGGACACATGCTGAGAGGCCAAGGATTAACCTGTAGAGTACTGGGGGGAAGTGTGTGGGGTAAAATTCGTACAAGGAGACCAAGAGACGGATACAATGAGCAGACTTGAAGGATGAGGGTTGCGGTAGTTACTCGGAGATGGAGAGGCTTACAGAGGATAGAGTAGCATGGATAGCTGCGTCAAAGTAGTGTTCGGACTGAAGACGACAACAACGCTAAATATACACTACCGGCCATTAACATTGCTACACCACTAAGATGACGTGCTACAGACGCGAAATTTAACCGACAGGAAGAAGATGCTGTTATATGCAAATGATTAGCTTTTCAGAGCATTCACATAAGGTTGGCGTTGGTGGCGACACCTACAACGCGCTGACATGAGGAAAGTTTCCAACCGATTTCTCATACACAAACAGCAGTTGATCGGCGTTGCCTGGTGAAACTTTGTTGTGATGCCTCGTGTAAGGAGGAGAAATGCGTACCATCACGTTTCCTCCTATGGCGATTGCGGTTTATCGTATCGCAACAATGCTGCTGACTGTTAGCAGAATATGGAATCGGTAGGTTGAGGAGGGTAATACGGAACGCCGTGCTGGATCCCAACGGCCTCGTATTACTAGCAGTCGAGATGACAGGCATCATATCCGCATGGCTGTAACGGATCGTGTAGCCACGTCTCGATCCCTGAGTCAACAGATGGGGACGATTGCAAGACAACAACCATCTCCACGAACAGTTCGACAACGTCTGCAGCAGCATGGACTATCAGCTCGGAGACCTAGGCTGCGATTACCCTTGACAATGCATCACACACAGGAGCGCCTGCGATGGTGTACTCAACGACGAAGCTGGGTGCACGAACGGCAAAACGTCATATTTTCGGATGAATCCAGGTTCTGTTTACAGCACCATTATGGTCGCATCCGTGTTTGGCGACATCACGGTGAACGCATATTGGAAGCGTGTATTCGTCATCGCCATACTGGCGTATCACCCGGTGTGATGGTATGGGGTGCCATTGGTTACACGTCTCGGACGCTTTGAACAGTGGATGTTAGATTTCAGATGTGTTACGGCCAGTGGCTCTGCCCTTCATTCGATCCCTGCGAAGCCCTACATTTTAGCAGGGTAATGCACGACCGCATGTTCCAGGTCCTGTTCCGGCCTTTCTGGATACAGAATATGTTCGACTGCTGCCCTGGCCAGCACATTCTTCAGATCTCTCACCAATTGAAAACGTCTGGTGAATGGTGGCCAAGCAGCTGGCTCGTGACAATACGTCACTCACTACTCTTGATGAACTGTGGTATCGTGTTGAAGCTGCATGGGCGGCTGTACCTGCACACGCCATCCAAGCTGTGTTTGACTCAATGATCAGGCGTATCAAAGCCGTTCTTACGGCCAGAGGTGATTGTTCTGGGTACTGATTCCTCAGGATCTATGCACCCAAATTGCGTGAAAATGTAATCACATGTCAGTTCTAGTATAATATATTTGTCCAATGAATACCCGTTTATCATCTGCATTTCTTCTTGGTGTAGAAATTTTAATGGGCAGTAGTCTATATTCCTCACTAAGGGCATTAACTTAGCTCATGCCCCTTATCTGTTAACTGTAGGACATACAGTGTTAAAAATTCCTAGGGAATGACACGAGGCGTTGTGCCCAAACGTTGAATGCTTGCATGCTGTAACACAAGTCGATGTTTCCCAATCAGACATCACCGATACGATTGATACAGGGGGATCGTGAAAGATTATTTGGAATCATCCACCCCTCGTATCTGCTATCAAGTAGTTATACGATGAACGTAATCAGATCAAGTGTGGGCAGGTGGCACATACTGTCTCATGGGTACTCTCACCGCTGCACGATGTAGAAAATCAGAGTGCCTAACTCGCTATCACACATAGATGCAAGCAGTAAGTCCAGACTGTGCAACAGGACGCATCAATTCATTTTAAAGCAACTATGCACATACTGCAGATACGTTTAGTATCTCATTATTCACAAAAATCTTTCATATCGTTACTTACGCGCGTAAATTTCTGTATCCGAATGAAGGATTGCGTCTCTGTCGCTACTGCAGTCTGAGGCGAAGGCAACCGTGGGCCCTGTAGAACTGTCGATGACCATTTTCTCTTCCTGTGTCTGTATTGTAGGTTTCGGTCGGTGCTGCTCGGTGGGGGTTCAAAAATGGCTCTGAGCACTTCTGTGGTCATCAGTCCCCTAGAACTTAGAACTACTTAAACCTAACTAACCTAAGGACATCACACGCATCCATGCCCGAGGCAGGATTCGAAACTGCGACCTTAGCAGTCGCGCGGTTCCGGACTGCGCGCCTAGAACCGCTAGACCACCGCGGCCGGCTCGGTGGGGGTGTTGCAGCCGCCGACATGCTCGTGTCATCATCCGCCATCGTCGGCTGCTTGACGTGACTGTCAAACTGTGCGGTGAGGTCACTGTTCAGTGCGGCATCCTGGCGCAACACACTTGTGTAAGTGAGAGGGACGGATGTCGCCATAGGTGCTGCTACAGCTTCACCTGTTGCTATTTGCCCATTTTTCTTTTGGAGACATGCTAAGTGGACGTGGTCTTCCTGACCACAGCCTGAGCAAGTTTCCGGCTAAACATTGTAAATGACTACCGATCTGCAGCCGGCCGCGGTGGCCGAGCGGTTCTAAGCGCTTCAGTCCGGAACCACGCGGCTGCTGCGGTCGCAGGTTCGAATCCTGCCTGGGACATGGATTTCTGTGATGTCCTTAGCTTAGTTAGGTTTAAGTGGTTTCCAAGTCCAGGGGACTAATGACCTCAGATGTTAAGTCCCAAAGGGCTTAGAGCAATTTCAACCATTCTGAACGAATCTGCAGCCTCTAATTGTGAAATAAGTCTGAACGTGTTCTAATAGCTCGATCTGTATTTGTTGCACACCATCAAATAACGGGTACTTGGTAAAGGTTCTCCATTTTTATGGTATGTGACAAAGTACCCAACCCGTGGGGTTGTAGCGTGACAACCACAATAACAACCGGAGCCTTAAACGGTAGCTCCAGGACTCTGACAGTTCATTATACAAGCCCCACATGATCAATAGCAACTGCTCCCACGTAGCCATCAGAATGTTTAAATTTAAGTCCATTTGTGTGGTCGTGCACGATCTTGTCACACACTGTGACATGGATCAGTTTGAGGTAGACCACGATGCTTGTGATAGAAAAGTGGATTCCTGTCATATCTTGTGGTTCAATTTTAACTTGCTTATGTATGAATCTTTCTCCTTCAGATGCCTTCGGTCGTGCAAATTCATTATTAAAGCTGATCTTGATAACAGACTGTCGATACGAATGAGCCATTCTAGATAGAAATTGCAACCACTAGCGAAGGATAACACGAAGTAAACAACCGCGTGTGTGCAAAGCTCCGCGGTATGGACTTTAACAGACGCCCGAGCTGCACGACTGCCGGAAGCAGCCTGCCATTCCATTTAGCTATGCATACTTCACAGCCAGACCCAAACTTCTACATGTCACCGCCCATACGTCATTAACTTGCACTCGTCCACTTACTTTAATTACCATACATGGGAGATGTTTAACCGAAAGTAGTTAGCCTGGTATCGGCAGATAAATGCGATATGGCAGTGTCTTTGTTCGTCAGACTGTAAAGGGATACCCAACTGTAACATTACGTTTATTCAACAGAATTTATCGACATCAAAAACACTTCTTACCTTTTAAACAAGTTAATATTATAAAGCTATTTAAGTAAAAGAATTTCATATGATTCTGTATATGATGTATTTAATTTTAGGCTAAAATGTAAAAAAAATTACTTTATTACATTATTACAAGAATGTACAGTTAAAATTACTTTTCTTTTAGAAACATTAGAAATTACGACATATTCGGCACACTTAAAATTTATAATATTAATTCCGCAATCTGACGCTAATTATTAAATTTATTTCTGGATTCATTTATAAAATAATGATATAACTTGGTAGAGTTTCTTCTTTTGTCAAGAAAGTTTATGAACTCTTTCTGTTTTTAAAATTATTATGAATATTGTTAGTACCTCAGAATGAAGGAGTAGTGGGCATGCCTCTGCTGGAATCGGACGTGTTTTTATTTTTTATGTTTGGCAATAACAATGTAATTTTTTGGTTTCAAACAAGTGGAAATTGTAAAGACAATGTGATGTAGAAACATATGAGAGAATAAGAAATACAAAAACAGAAATTACGCAGCTGACCTACTTAATAGTTATCATGTCATCTGGAACCTACAAAGTCAAAAATTTCAGCCTCAAGAACCATCCCATAGGCGTGACGAACTGTAGCTAACGACGAGAAAATGAAGATAAGCAAAAACGTTCAAAAATGGCTCTGAGCACTATGGGACACAACTGCTGAGGTCATTAGTCCCCTAGAACTTAGAACTAGTTAAACCTAACTAACCTAAGGACATCACAAACATCCATGCCCGAGGCAGGATTCGAACCGGCGACCGTAGCTGTCTTGCGGTTCCAGACTGCAGCGCCTTTAACCGCACGGCCACTTCGGCCGGCGCAAAAACGTTATTTGGACGTCTTACTCCTCTCGAAGTTTATGAAACGAATCATTATTTATAAGAGTGAAAAATCGAATGGTGGTCTGAGGCAGGGTAAGATTACAAGACTTATGATGGAATGTTCCTTTGGACATGCATGTATGTAATTCCTGTACAGGGGAGACATTTAATCAGAAGTCACTAGGCTGGAATCGGCGGATAAATATGATTTTGCAGTTTCTCTGTTTGTAAGAAGTACGATGCATTGTTCCATTAGACATGCATCGTGTACTTCTTACAAACAGAGGCACTGTAGTAAACTTGTTTATCCACCAACACCAGGCTAGCGTCTTCCGGTCAAATGTCACACCTGTGCGAAAGTTACAGCAAGTGTTGTTTGCAGGTTAACGACGCCTGGACGACGACATATGGAAGTTGAAGTCTGGCCATAAATCTTGCGCCGATAGCCAGAGCGGTTAAGGTGACCAGTTGCGACAACGCAGAAATCCGGATTCGAAAACGAGTCTGCCACAGATTTTCATTGTCATCATTCCACTCTACATTTGTCGATATTCCCAACTGCGAAAACATTTCCCGTACGAAAGATAAATACTCTGTCTACACCATCAAAGCCAAGTCTGTTTTGTAAATTTTTTTGGAAAGTCTTCATGCATGAATACGGAATTCAGGCTAAAAAAAAAAAAACGGTTCTAATGGCTCTGAGCACTATGGGACTTAACTTCTGAGGTCATCAGTCCCCTAGAACTTAGAACTACTTAAACCTAACTAACCTAAGGACATCACACACATGCACGCCCGAGGCAGGATTCGAACCTGCGACACTAGCGGCCGCGCGGTTCCAGACTGAAGCGCCTAGAACAGCTCGGCCACTGCGACCGGCGAATTCAGGCTATTTCTTTTCTTGTAGGCTCTCACAATATGCATCTCTATGATTAGTGAAAGAGTTGGGACATCTATTCCACGCTTTCTGTGGAAAAACCCATACGAAATGGATTGAAAAATTAGGCCACTTTAAAGTAGTTATCGGTAGTATATGTCGTAACTCAATCTGATTACCACTCTGTACTGGTCCCTTTTGTACATAAAATGGCAGTGTTTTTGAAATGAATTCGCAGTTGCGGAGAAGGACAATCATCACTCGTAGAATGGCATGACGGCAATAAAAATTTGGCCGGACCGGCACTCGAACCCGGATTTCCCGCTTATCGCGAGCTGTCGCCTTACCACTTGGCAATTTTTTTTTCTTAATGGAAAATGGATCCGGTCTTGCGGTGGCGGAGGCAAGGTGGGCAGGGGTCACAATCCGAGGCCTGGGCATGATGTCTCCTCCCTCCCATTCCTGGGGATGTGCTACAAGGGATGCAATGGTTTTATTTATCCTAATGTTTATTTTACTTTTTAATTTAATTTAATTAATTAATTTGTTTTTTTATGCAGTAAGTAACTGAAAATAATAAGTACACTCGTTGCGTCGAACTGTAGAATCACATAACTGACAACGTATAGTTGCTACAAAGGGTAAAAAGAGAGAGGGCAAAGTGTGGGGCTAAGAAAGCCATTAAAAAAAGGGTGGAACCACCATTAACCGGTACTACATTTGCACAGGATAGGGAACGAAAACTGTGAAGAACATTTCTCACTGGGGACAGAAAGGGGAAAGAGGGCAAATACTGCTACACAGTACGACGGGACCCGACGAAAGGCTCAATCTGCTTTATCATCCAGGTATGACTTTTTTGCCTTCTCTTATCCACGATGATCCAGCTTCGTGGAGGGTCGTGGAACGCACTCACAAATAACTGGAAAAATACTGTCGATACTTTGGATTACGGACGATCTTGCAATGTCGTTCCCGCAAATATACACATCAAAAAAAGTTTTGCATCACATCGGTTCCGAGACATCCGGAACCTTTAAAGATAATTGGAACAGATATCAACATAAATATCATTTACGCCCTTTTTATTACTCATGAAAACCACACATTGCGTGTTGTACCACCTTACAGCGAGACCTTCAGAGGTTTAGCTCCAGATTGCTGTACACACCAGTAACTCTAATACACAGTAGTACGTCCTCTTGTATTGATGTATACCTGCATTCGTCGTAGCATACTATCCACAAGTTCATCAAGCCACTGTTCGCCCAGATTGTTCACTCTTCAACGGCGATTCGGCTAAATACCTTAGAGTGGCTGGTGGGTCACGTCGCCCATAAACAGCCCTTTTCGGTCTATCCTAAGCATCTTCAGTAGGGTTCATGTCTGGAGAACATGTTGGCCACTCTAGTCGAGCGATGTCGCTATACTGAAAGAAGTCATTCACAAGATGAGCACGATGGTGACGCGAATTGTCGTCCATAAAGACGAATGCCTCGCCAATATGCTGCCGATATGGTTGCACTATCGGTCGGAGGAAGGCATTTATGTATCGTACAGCCATCACGGTGCCTTCCATGACCACCAGCACCCTACGTCCAACCCACATAATGCCACTCCAAAACAGTAGAGAACTTCCACTTTGCTGCACTCGCTGGACAGTGTGTCTACGGCGTTCAGCCTGACCGAGTAGCCTCCAAACACGTCTCCGACGATTGTCTGATTGAAGGCATATGCGACACTCATCGGTGAAGAGAACATGATGCCAATCCTGAGCGGTTCATTCGGCATGTTGTTGGGCCCATCTGTACCACGCTGCATGGTGTCGTAGTTGCAAAGATGAACATTGCCATCGGCGCAGGGAGTGAAGTTGCGCAACATGTAGTCTATTGTGCACAGTTAGAGTTGTAACACGACGTCCTGTGGCTGCACGAAAAGCGTTATTCAACATGGTGGCGTTCCTGTCAGAGTTCCTCTGAGCCATAATCCGTAGGTAGTGGTCATCTACTGCAGTAGTAGCCCTTGGGCGGCCTGAGCGAGGCATGTAATCGACAGTTCCTGTCGCTCTGTATGCCGTCCGTGTCCGAACCACATTTTTTTTTCACTCAGAAACACCGGACACTTACTTGTTGACGCAAAGTAACAATGCGGACGCGACCTAACCGCGGTATTGACCGTCTATGCATGTTCCAAGTACAGACAACATGAGCTGTGTACCACCTTCTTGATGGAATAACTGGAACTGATCGGCGAACCTCCTCCGTCTAATAGGCGCTGCATGGTTGTTTACATCTTTGGGCGGGGTTAGTGACATGTCTGAACAGTCAAAGTGACTGTGTCTGTGATACAATATCAACAGTAAACGTCTATCTCCAGGAGTTCTCGGAACCGGGGTGATGCTAAACCTTTTTGGGTGTGTATAGTTCCAAAAGTATAAAGTGTCCTTAGTGCCGTCTTGAAACAAATAATGCACTATATGTCCACGAAGCCACGTCACGACATTAATTTTCGTGTGTGGGTAATAATCTCATCCGGGAATAATATAGTCTTGGGTTCAATATGATTCGGCGTCACTCGAAGGAATTACGCTGAAAGTGGCTCCACTAAGTGGCCACTGCCGAAGACTCGTCGCAGCTAAGACGGTGTTCATCGGCGTCTGGAACGCCACAGCTAGTGCACATGGGTCAGTGCACTATATGCATCGTACCTGATTATCGTTGACAGTGATATACCACATCGCCGTGACGTCAGTGTCCAGTGTTACGTGGTGAATTGTCCTCCACACTACTCGCCAGTTGACGTTCGGGTGCTTCCTCTCCACGATGTTATCGGGTCGTCTACGCTGCCGGACACGATAAACCGTCCGTGACGTCGCCAGTCGAGAGGCTGCTAGGGCAAGTCGAACGTAACTGAGTTCGGGGTAAAAGACACCGATGTAGAAACATGACGAGGGGACGTGGTGTACCGACACGGGTGGCGAGAGGAGGCGATGCTAGTTCTTCTTATACCAAACTCGTCAGACTGGACGGACGGCGGTGCCATAGTTTGACTGAAGTGCTCACAAATAGGGCGACCGCTCTGTCATGTACGTGATAAAGGCCAAGCCCTCCCCGATTCGGGGGAAGAGTGAGAGTCTCATATTTGATCTGGAAAAGCATTTCTAAGCTCACGAAGGACCCAAAAGCCGCTAGTATAAGATGAGCTAATATCACCGATATATGTAATATTTGTTTGATGTGAGGAATGCGTGACACTAAATGTGTGTTGACATACTGGGTGTGTTGTACGGTGTCCAGCGGTCGTAGGCGGTTTTTGGCTATCCCAGTCCGAACATTTCGCAAAAGTCGTCGAAAGTTGAAGGCATCGGTTCGTCGTATATAGTCTGTGAAACCAGTATCGAGGCATTTCAAAGTATCTCTAAGCTGTAAGGTTGTGACACAGTCCTCAGGGAGTCCGACATTCATCGCCACTGATTTTGCGACGTTGATACCCGACTACCAGTGGCCATGCCATATGTAGCTATCCAATTCAGTGCACTGACGGTGTCGTCGCCATTGCCGATGACAATCACCAGGTTGTCAGCGTATGGTCTACATCGTAATGTGTGGTCTCGTAACGTCATACGCCTTAGTCGTTGGCGCAATCCGCATAAGAGAGGTTCCATGACCACAGCGTAAAGTAAAGTGGACAGAGGGCAGCCTTAGCGTATCGATCGAGAAATGATGAGCGGCTGCGTAGGTCGGCCGTTGACGATTACCTTGGATGTCGCGCCACGGAGTAATCGCATGACGACAGTGACAAGTGGCTGTGTGTATAGCATATGTTGGAGGATCGCTTCCAAATAGTCGTCATCCATGCGATCGAAAGCCTGAATGAATCGCCGACCGTGGTGACCGAGCGGTTCTAGTCGCTACAGTCTAGAACCGCGCGACCACTACAGTCGCATGTTCGAATCCTGCCTCGGGCATGAATGTGTGTGATATCCTTAGGTTAGTTAGGTTTAAGTAGTTCTAAGTCTAGGGGACTGATGACCTTAGAAGTTAAGTCCCATAGTGGTCAGCGCAATTTGAACCATTTTGAACCTGACTGAAATCGATTGCCGCCAGCGCACCCTTCAGACGACATGCCCTCACTAGTGAGACCAAGTCAGTGTTGTCTGAATACTATTGTCGCCTCCTAATGACGTTTGATCGGTTGAGATGACGTGTTGTAAAGTCTGGTGTATCCGTGCCGACAAAAGTCGAGAAAAGATCTTAAACTCGCAATTCAGTAGCGTCAGCGGGCGGTAGTCCTGCATCGCTGAGCCACCAGATGGTTTGGGAACAGGAATAATCATCCCTTCTACAAGGACCGCAGGGAATGTCACATCTGGGGATAGTAAAATGGTTCAAATGGCTCTAAGCACTATGGGACTTAACATATGAGGTCATCAGTCCCTCACAACTTAGAACTACTTAAACCTAACTAACCTAAGGACATGACACACAGGATTCGAACCTGCGACCGTAGCGGTCACATGGATCCAGGGTGTAGGGCCTTGAACCGGCGGCCACAACGGCCGGCCTGGGGATAGTAGCTCGCGACAGATGTCCGTCCATCGGGTGGCAAATAAATATTGAAAAGTCCGCTAAAATTTCAAGAGGAGACCATCAGGACCCGGGGACTTGTTTACAGCTCCTTTTCTAATGGCGTCGATCATTTCTTCTTCCGTAATTTCTTCCATTAAGGCCGCTTCCATTGCCGAGGTGAAGGACCCGAATATCGTCTCACAGACGTTCTACAGTGCTGTAGAAGGCTGTGCTTATGTGTTGGTGAGGCGACAACCGTCCTCCATATGGATGAAGCGTATCAGCTCTCTTTGGCGTCGTTTACGTGCACAAAGTACGTGGAACATAGCCGGGCGTTCGCTCGCTATCCTATCCTGCGCCTTCGCGCGGATGACCACCCCCTCCAGGTGGCGTCGCATGTTAGCGATGATCTGAGCCTTAGCACGGTGCACCGCCGTTTGTCGTTCCGGAGACGGCGCCATAGTATTGCCGTCTCGCAGTACCCTGAAGAAAAAATCGAGTGTATGTCTACACCAAGCACCATGGTCACGACCGTAGGCTTCCAACGTTCTCCTCAGTGTCGGTTTGGTGCAGTCCAACCACCACCGGATCGTTGTGGGATATGCACGGAGGCGATTTTCACACGACTGCCACATATTCTCAACTGCTTGGCAGGAATCCGGGTACGACAGGTGAGCGACGTCTAATTTCCACTGACTGCGGCTTCTTCATACTTGTCGCCGTAGGGCGATGGTACAGATGTAAGCTGAGAGGTCACAGTTCCGCATCCTGTGTCCCAGTGGGAAGAAAGCCTGAGACATAAATACGGTCGATGCGACTGGAAGAGTGACTCGTGAAGTGTGTGAATCCCGGTCGGTAGCCGTGACGATGTTTCCATGTGTCCACCATCTGCAAGTCTCGGATTAGCGTCTGGAGTTCCGGACACGGATTATGTCGTGGTAGTTGGTCTTTGAGTACCAGTACGCAGTTGTAGTCACCTTCAGATGGTCGTGACGGCCGTGGAAGATCGGGGCGGAGTCTTCCGCAAAGAATCGCGAACGTTCACGACGTTTGTCCGTCCCGGAAAGTGCATAGATATTGATAAGGCGGCCACCCTGTACTAGGAGTGTCATTCCTCTTCCCCAGGCAGAAAGAAGATATCGTTCGCTAATATCCCATCCCAAAGAAAGCACCGCTGCCAGTGGGGGAAGCTGGAGATAAGCATGCGTCATAACCGTATATGGCTGGGAAGTCGTCGACGTACACCTCCTGGAGAAGGGCTATATCGATTCAACATATCCTGAAGCAAGGATAACTTAGTGCGAGTCCATATAGTGTTGATTATAGTCGTAAGACGATAAGTTTGAGGTCTGTCGATAGTACCCGTGTTCGCCATCACCACCCTTGTGTGAACGTGACGTCAGGCTTTCTCATCGCTGTCACTGATGGTGGGAAAGGATCAGCACTGGTGGGGCAAATTCACCCGTGTGACGTCCGACACGATGCGGCTGTCTGCATGTGATCCTGCTGTTCTGTGGGGTAGGATTGACTTTAGCAGTCACCACGACGATCTGTTGGATGGAATGTGACTTTGGCCTCTGTACCGCTGGTACTGTCGTCGCATTGTCCGCAGTCTATGTCAGACGTTCGCTGCAAGCACTCGTCCGATGGAGCACGCCGCCGTCTCCTGTGGTTCCGCGGGGAACGCTGTTTACGGACTTATATTTCAGTATCCGGATGTGGTTGGATCTCTTCAGTGGCTCCGATGTCTGGCAGAAAAGCCGCTGTCGGCATAACCCGTGGGTCAATGTCCATCCTGTCATGCGTGCTTCCTTCAAGGTCGGTCGGTGATTTTCGTCAGGCTGGATCCGGTACTGCAGAAGCCATCGTTGCTTCACTGTCGGGCTAAGCGCTGTGCTGTAAGGGTGTCGCAGATAACAACTACTGTGAAATGAAATGGAACCTCGGACTATCACTACTGGCTGTCGGGCGGCATGCGAGGCGACAGTCACATTGAGGTCGCACAGCTGCCTAGGGAGCCCCGATACACGTCTTCCCTGGTCTTCGGTACTCAGATCGAAGAGCCGCACATTTACTGGAGACAATACTTCATGAGCCGTGAGCGGCTCGTGGTCATGCACTTTATTGCTCGTCATCTTGTTTCTATGGTTCTGTCGCCTCTTTCTTATCAAATTTTTTTGACGTCATGAAGTTGCTCGTTTGCTTGCCCGTGAGTGGCAGTACCAGCGCTTATCTATAAGAACACTGTCGTATTATCTTTGAAGCGACTGTTAGTATTTCCGGGTCGTCGTCTGTAGGGAGTTCAGTCGGGGGACGGAGCTGCAATGAGGCGCGGACAGCCAATACTCGCCGACCGCTGGCCACACACATGCACTGTCCTCCGACGAAAGGAGACTGGAGCGGGGACGACCGTTGGTTGGTCGTTCGGTCGGTCATCTCATCGGGGGACGTGTATTTGGTTTTTTCATCGTTTCTGGGCCTCGTCAGTTGGTCATCTTGCTGGACGTGGGTCGGTTCCTTCCTTGTGCAGAGATGTCGGATGGGGGTGGCCTATGGGCACGTGTTACCTCTGTATGTTTGGGTCCGAGCCAGTGTGACAAGGTCGCCCTGTCTTCGAGTTCCGAACGGACATGGAGTGGAGTCGGGATGGAGTTACAGTTAAGTCTGGATAGCCATGACTCGCCCGACCGTTGCTGACACACATGACTTGAGTGAGGACGACCTTGGTTTGTCGTTCGGTTGGTCGTCTCACCGGACGACCTGTATTTCGCCGCAGACCGCTTCTGGGTTCTCTGTGTGTGTCGAATTGTGATTCGTCCTTGTTGTTCCACAGTGATTGCTTTTAGCATTGTTAGAGTTCTTGTGGAAGTGTTTTCGTGGAACTGTGTCTAGCTTGTGTAGTTTCGACTGAGCAGTTATGTGTGGTGTGCGTACTTTAAGAACTTCGGTACACACACCATCAGATTATTTGATTTGTCGCTCTAATGAAGTAGGCGTGTGTCAGCAATATGTCTCGTGGTCCTATCGTGGCGTGTTTATCTTCTGCCGTTAGACGATAGAAATGCCACTTGCACACTTAGAGTAGCAGACTGACGGTGAACAACTTTAAACAGAACTTGATTAATTTTCACACACATTTAATAACAAGCATAAAAATATCTTAACTTGGTTCTGCATGCTATTTACAATTGACAATCTGAGGTTCCTTTGGTCTTGGTATGTTGATCTTATTCTCACATATCTCTGATACTTGACAAAGTGTCTATTCATTTATCTTCATGGCTATGTACAGGAATATGGTAATCTTGAGTATAGACTGGTACAGACAAATGCAGACTAATGCAGACTGATGCAGACTGACTAATCGGAGGTCTGTACTCTCGTTATAATACCTCGAGCGTTCTGGTATCACTGCGCGAGTGTGATCCGCGGGGAGAAAAGGTTCTACGTTAGCAGCAATCTCATTGGCTGCGTTACATATTAATACGCAGATCGGCGGAAGCAGAATTTGATCCGTCTCTAAGACAGCGCCATCTTGTAGTGCGGAGATGGACGGGCGCTGCGCCTGCGCTGTTGTGCTTAGCGGGGCACGCTCTAGTGGGAAAGTTGTGTACGCGCTGACTACGCGGAACTATGTACACAACAAAATGTTAATTCTGTCTGCGAAATGGAGTAGGCAGTCGGTCTCTTGGGACAGAGCAGCGAGGAAGTCTCCTCGGCAAGGACATTATCGTTGTGTTCCGCTGTGTGTTTTTCCTCGCGTTATTGATCCTGTCCCTACCGCTTGTAGTTTTAAAGCCTTTGGTGTTTGTTCACATTTTTGAGTAGTTATTGTGCCTTGCCTGTATTTAGAAGCCAATATTTCAAGACATAGCGTTGCTCATATCTTCGTCCTGGCTGACATTTTCCATTTGCCGTTGGTCGACCGGAAGGGAATTGATTAGTTTGTTGGTCAGTTTGTCAGCCATCCGTAGGTCGTGCTGCCACCCGATTATTTGGTGTTATGCATGGCTGTCTGTCTCACCTATACTGTTGTTAGTTTCCTCCGCAAGTCGATCCTTGGAACACTTCTGAACACCATTGTTCTGTTGTTTGGGATTGTGATTTTCTTTAGTCTCAAATAATGTGCGAGGCCTTTGGCTGCGTATTAATTTAGTTTGTTTTAGTGTTCAGTATAAGACCTGGAGCCGAACCTTATGTGAAATATTTTAAAATTAGGCCTTCAGCCGTGTTTTCTTAAAATTCTTGTTTGCTCTGTATTTAGGCCTTCAACCGCGTTTGTTTTAAAATTAGTGGCATTTAGCCGTTAAGTGTAAATTCCTGTCTGTAAGGTTTCTCTTTAATTATCTTGAAGTCTTAAAATGGCCTTCAGCTGTACTGTGTAAATGCTTACCTTAAGGTTTGTCTTTAGTTATTTTTAATAATTGTTTGAGCCTTCAGCTGTTAAAACATTTCAAGTTTCATAAGATGGTTTTCTGTTGTTTTGTGTAAACGCTTGTCTTTAAAGGCTGCCTTTTATTATGTTGAAATATTATTTGGCTTTCACTCGAGTAATTAATTCAAATTTTCCTTACAATGGCTTCTATCCGAAATTGGTAAATGCTCGCCTTTTAAAGAATTTCCTTTGTCGATCTGAAATATTATTCGGGCCTTTAGCTGAGAAGGTATTTTAATTTTACTTAAGTAAGGCCTTCATCCATTTCTCTAAATCCTTGTGTTTTAAAAGAAATTCTTTAAACCTTGTTATTTAGAAGTTAGTTCGGCCCTCAGCCGTAAATTGATCCTTGTTGTTTTAAGGAGAAAACTGTGCATTGTGTTTTCGAGGAGTAAAGTTGTGTGTTCTTGTGTACCTAACAGTAACTAATCTTGGCCCTTTTGCACAACCTAATCCGCCATGTCCGGCGATACCGGATTTCACTTCAGTCAGTGAGATTCCAGACCGAGGACGTATCTGGAGACTACGCGGACAGCAGTGGGATAGCAGCCAGAATGTTACCCGCAATACGACCCGACAGCCAGGGTTGATAGTCTGCGGCGCTATTTGTTTTCGTAACAGCACCCCTTTGGTGGTCATCCGCCGAACCTCTACAGAACAGATGTACGTCTACGATATTCTGTACCCCGTTTCGTTGCCCTTCACGGCTAGTCATCCTGGGCTTACTTTTCAGCAAGACAAATGACCGCCCGCACTTAACGAGAGTTCTACTGCTTGTTTTCGCGCTTGCCAAATCCTACTGTGGTCGGAGAGGTCGCCAGATCTCTACACAGTTCAGAATTTTTGGAGAACTATGGGTAGGGCGTTCGAATCAACTCGGGATCTATCAGGAGGCCACCCAATAGCCCTATCAGTCAACGCCAAGCGGAATAAATTGATAAGTGTCAGAAGCGGACCAGCTCGTTATTGACTTGCTGAATTTGTGACGCTCTTCAGCCTGAATAAATCATATGGTTTTTTTGAAACTGCAATCAATTTTTAATCAGTACATGTGCGTCACATTTACCGATTTCAGTCTCATTCGGATAAATCCTTTATGTGCGTCTTTTTTTTATCTGAGAGTGTCTGAGTACCATTACGCAAGTAGAATGTAAATTGTACTCCACATTGTTCTTTTAATTGATATTTTGAAACAATGAACTGCATGTCATACTATGATTGCATGTGAAATACGTTCAGTCGAACGGCGTCCAAGAATTCGGTTCACGACCTCACCACTACGGCACCCGCTGTGTGAGCACGAGGCACTGCCAATGTTCTGCATTTAATTGGTAATCGAGTCGCATGCGTATGACTTGGTCCTATATTACACATTTCTCAACAGAGCAGATCATAATACAATTTTCAGTACTATTTAATTAGTTCTGGAACGCTAGAGACGCAGTAGAAACTGTCATCATACAGATAGACGCGGACAATTTCAAACATTTTCGCAATCAGATTGCCATGTAACTGTGACTTAGTTTTATAATCGAAAAACGTCTTTCACAGACCTGATTTGAGAGAAATATTGTAGCCTTTTGTAACCTCATTATGGATACGTAGAAGCTCTACATGAGGAAAACAGTATATATGGTCTGAACAATTTTAACGTAAAAGGAATTTGTCTTTAAAATGAGAATTACATTCTAGATCAATCAGTTAAATCTGGACACGCACAGTTCTGCTTTCAACTAAAACGGCGAACGCTCTTGAAAAAAAGCTAAAAAAAAACATACAAGAGTGGTAGTGACCTCAACACCCTTAGAGGACCTTACATGAGAACATGGTCTCTGTTCTTTCCGCAGCTGTGATATACAGAGTGTTACAAAAAGGTACGGCCAAACTTTTAGGAAACATTCCTCACACACAAATAAAGAAAAGATGTTATGTGGACATGTGTCCGGAAACGCTTAATTTCCATGTTAGAGCTCATTTTAGTTTCGTTAGTATGTACTGTACTTCCTCGATTCACGGCCAGTTGGCCCAATTGACTTCGGTGCTTGTGTTGACATACGACTCGTTGCTCTACAGTACTAGCATCAAGCAGATTAGTACGTAGCATCAACAGGTTAGTGTTCATCACGAACGTGGTTTTGCAGTCAGTGAAATGTTTACAAATGCGGAGTTGGCTGATGTCCATTTGATGTATGGATTAGCACGGGGCAATTGCCGTGGCGCGGTACGATTGCATCGAGACGGATTTCCAGAACGAAGGTGTCCCGACAGGAAGACATTGCAAGCAATTGATCGGCGTCTTCGGGAGCACGGACCATTCCAGCCTATGACTCGCGACTGGGGAAGACCTAGAACGACGAGGACACCTGCAATGGACGAGGCAATTCTTCGTGCAGTTGATGATAACCCTAATGTCAGCGTCAGAGAAGTTGCTGCTGTACAAGGTAACGTTGACCACGTCACTGTATGGAGAGTGCTACGGGAGAACCATTTGTTTCCGTACCATGCACAGCGTGTGCAGGCACTGTCAGCAGCTGATTGGCCACCACGTGTACACTTCAGGGAGTGATTCATCCAACAATGTGTCAATCCCTATTTCAGTGCAAATATTCTCTTTACGGATGAGGATTCATTCCAACGTGATCGAATTGTAAATTTTCACGATCAACATGTGTGGGCTGACGAGAATCCGCACGCAATTGTGGAATCACGTCATGAACACAGATTTTCTGTGAACGTTTGGGCAGGCATTGTTGGTGATTCCCTGATTACGCCCAATGTTCTTCCACCTACGCTCAATGGAGCACGTTATCATGATTTCATACGGGATACTCTACCTGTGCTCCTAGAGCACGTGCCTTTACAAGTACGACACAACATGTGGTTCATGCACGATGGAGCTCCTGCACATTCAGTCGAAGTCAGTTTCTCAACAACAGATTCGGTGACCGATGGATTGGTAGAGGCGGACCAATTCCATTGCCTCCACGCTCTCCTAACCTCAACCCTCTTGACTTTCATATATGGGGGCATTTGAAAGCTCTTGTCTACGCAACCCCGGTATCAAATGTAGAGACTGTTCGTGCTCGTATTGTGGACGGTTGTGATACAATACGCCATTCTCCAGGGTTTCAACAGTGCATCAGGGATTCCATGCGACGGAGGGTGGATGGTTCAAATAGTTCAAATGGCTCTGAGAACTATGCGACTTAACTTCTGAGGTCATCAGTCGCCTAGAACTTAGAACTAATTAAACCTAACCAACCTAAGGACATCACACACATCCATGCCCGACGCAGGATTCGAACCTGCGACCGTAGCGGTCGCTCGGTTCCAAACTGTAGCGCCTAGAACCGCACGGCCACTACAGCCGGCGAGGGTGGATGCATGTATCCTCGCTAACGGAGGACATTTTGAACATTTCCTGTAACAAAGTGTTTGAAGTCACGCTGGTACGTTCTGTTGCTGTGAGTTTCCATTGCATGATTAATGTGATTTGAAGAGAAGTAATAAAATGAGCTCTAACATGGAAAGTAATCGTTTCCGGACACATGTCCACATAAAACATTTTCTTTCTTTGTGTGTGAGGAATGTTTCCTGAAAGTTTGGCCGTACCTTTTTGTAACACCCTGTATAATATGTAAATTCAAAGCGGAGGAGGGAAGAAAGAAATGGAACGGGAAAGAATTAATGATGTCAGCTGCACCAAAACTCTAGGCGGTATCGGTGGCGACGAGTGAAAATATGTGCGGGATTGGGATTCGAACGCAAGAGCTGCTCCTTGCTAGGCAGGTGCGTTAACCTACTACGCCACATTAACACAAGTGCGCGGACGATCTGACCACGCCTCCCAGCCTACCCACACTCGCATCCAGCGCCACCAACCCGTAGTCCTTGTCCATTTCCACCATGCTCTCTACTCTAATATTCACACGGGAGGTCTGATATAATTGTGCACAGTGGCCTAGAGGTGGCGCCCGTGGCTGATAATTAAAACGCAGTTTCGAATCCCGCCACTTCTTAAATTTTGATTAATAATCAGCATTGGTGGCCGAAGACTTCCGGGGTAAGAAGTCACACTTGTTCTCCCAATAGCCTTGTCAAAGATGGCGAAGAAGGGGACAGCAGTTCAGGGCACTCTCTTGTCCTAGGGGTGGGAAACTGTCTCTAAAGGCGGAATAATCAGCAATGATCAACGGCAAGAAGATGCAGAAGGCAATGGAAACCACTGCATTAAATACACGTAACATGTATCCACAGGACATACGTCATACAATGAAAAGTGTCATGATGATCTCTCCATTGGCAAATGATTTCGGAATAGTCCACCCTCGGATCTCTGGGAGGGGAATGCCAAGGTCGCGGTTACCATGTGAAAAAGATTGAATAATCAACGGAAGGATAACGCTGTACGAACTGGGGCATGGAATTTCAGAAGCTTGAACGTGGTAGGGAAAGTAGAAAATCTGAAAAGAGAAAAGCAAAGGCTCAATCTAGATATAGTAGGGCGTGAGTGAAGTGATAAGAAAACAAGGATTTCTGGTCAGATGAGTATAAGGAAATATCAACAGCAACGGAAAATGCTATAACGGAAGAAGGATTCGTTATGAATAGGACGATAGGGTAGAGAGCGTATTACTGTGAACAATTCAGTGATAGGGTTGTAGACAGGAAACCAACACCGACAACGATTGTTCAGGTATATATGCCTACGTCGCTAGCTGACGACGAGGAGATAGAGAAAGTTTATGAGGATATTAAAAGGATAATACAGCACATAATGGGAGACGAAAACCTAATAGTCATGGGAGATTGGAATGCAGTTGTAGGGGAAGGAGCAGGAGAAAGGGTTACAGGAGAATATGTGCTTGGGACAAGGCATGAGAGAGGCGAAAAACTATTTGAGTTTTGTAACAAGCTTCAGCTAGAAATAGCGTATACTCTGTTCAAACAGCGCAAGAGGAGGAAGTATACTTGGAAAAGGCCAGGAGATAAGGGTAGATTTTAGTTAGATTACATCATGTTCAGACAGAGATTCCGAAATCAAACACTGGGTTGT
This sequence comes from Schistocerca piceifrons, assembly GCF_021461385.2. NCBI lineage: Eukaryota > Metazoa > Arthropoda > Insecta > Orthoptera > Acrididae > Schistocerca > Schistocerca piceifrons. Next base: position 1,017,346,686 of record NC_060139.1, on the reverse strand, counting down.
AAGGCGTACCCGGGAGCGGTTGTAGACTGAGATCAAAATATAGTAGTGATGAAGAGTAGGCTGAAGTTTAAGACATTACTCAGGAAGAAACAATACGAGAAGAAGTGGAATGCGTAAGTAGTAAGGAATGACGAGATAGCTTGAAGTTCTCTAAGGCTATAGATAGAGCAATCGGGACTAGCTTAGTAGGCAGTACAGTTGGAGAGGAAAGGACATGTCTAAAAAGGGCAATCACAGAAGTTGGAAAGAAAAACGTAGGTACAAAGAAGGTAACGGCAAAGAAACCATGGGTAACAGAGGAAGTACTTCATTTGATCGATGAAAGGCGAATGTACAAAAATGTTTCAGGAAACGCAGTAATTAAGGAATACAAGCCGCTAAGGAATGAAACAAATAAGAAGTACAGGGAACCTAAGACGAAATGGCTGCATATAAAATTTGAAGAAATTGGGAAAGAAATGATTGTCAGAAAGACAGACTCAGCATACAGCAAAGTCAATAAAACTTTCAGTGACATTTAAAGCAAGGATGGTAACATTAAGAGTGCAATAGGAATTCCCCTGCTAAATGCAGAGGTGTGGGCAGATAAATGGAAAGAAAACATTGAAAGCCGCTGTGAGGGGGATGATTTGTATGATGTGAGGAAAGAGGAGTCGATTTAGAAGAGACAGGGGATCCAGTATTAGAGTAAGAATTTAGCAGAGAACTTAAGATCAAATAAGGCAGAAGGGACATATAACATTCCCTCAGAATTTCTAAAATCATTGGGGGAAGTGGCAACAAATCTATTCACGTTGGTGTGTTGAATGTATGAGTCTGACGGCATACCATCTGATTTTCGGAAAAGCATCATCACACAATTCCGAAGACGGCAAGAGCTAACAAGGGCGAGAATTACCGCACAGTCAGCTTCACAGCTCCAAGTTGCTGACAAGAATAGTATGCAGAAGAATGAAAAACAAAATTGAAGATGTGCTAGATGACGATCAGTTTGGGTTTAGAAAATGAAGTCAATTGTGACGTTGCGGTTAATAGTGGAACCAAGACTAAAGAAAAGTCAAAACACTTTCATAGGATTTGTCAACCTAGAAAAAACCTTCGACAATATAAAATGGTAAAAGATGTTCGAAATTCTGAGAAAAATTGGGGTAAGCTACAGGGAGAGGCGGGTAATACACAATAGGAATAAGAGCCAAGAGAGGATAATAAGAGTGGTCGACCCAGAACGAAGTGTTCGGATTGAAAGGGTGTAAGAGGGGGACGTAGACTTTCCCCCTGCTGTTCAATCTTTTCATCGAAAGAGCAATGATGGAAATGAAAGACCGGTTCAGGAGTGGAATTAAAATTCAAGGTGAAAGGATATCAATGATATGATTCGCTAATGATATTGCTATCCTGAGTGAAAGAGAAAAAGTATTACATGATATGTTGAACGGAGTGCGCAATATAGTGAGTACAGAATGAGAGTAAATCGAAAAAAGACGGTAGTAATGAGAAGTATCGGAAATGAGAACATCGAGAAACTTAACATGGCCACCAAGTAGATTAAGTCAAGTAATTCAGCTACCTAGGCAGTTAAATAACCTGTGGCGGACGGAGCAAAGATTGCATCAGAAGCAGAATAGCTATGGCAGAAAATGCATTCCTGGCCAAAAGAAGTCTACTGGTATCAAACACAGGCCTTAATTTGAGGAAGAAATTTCTGAGAATGTACGTCTGGAGTACAGCATTTTTGACTACATCCCCATGAAATAAGAAATTAGTTTTTTTCTGTCTTTGCGCTGTCTTACTGGGGACGGTGGGCAGCCAAATCCACTTTGGCCCGAAAAAAGCATCTACATCTACATCTACATGACTACTCTGCAATTCACATTTAAGTGCTTGGCAGAGGGTTCGTCGAACCACAATCATACTATATCTCTACCATTCCACTCCCGAACAGCGCGCGGAAAAAACGAACACCTAAACCTTTCTGTTCGAGCTCTGATTTCTCTTATTTTATTTTGATGATCATTCCTACCTATGTAGGTTGGGCTCAACAAAATATTTTCGCATTCGGAAGAGGAAGTTGGTGACTGAAATTTCGTAAATAGATCTCACCGCGACGAAAAATGTCTTAGCTGTAATGACTTCCATCCCAATTCGCGTATCATATCTGCCACAATCTCTCCCCTACTACGTGATAATACAAAACGAGCTGCCCTTTTTTGCACCCTTTCGATGTCCTTCGTCAATCCCACCTGGTAAGGATCCCACACCGCGCAGCAATATTCTAACAGAGGACGAACGAGAGTAGTGCAAGCTGTCTCTTTAGTGGACTTGTTGCATCTTCTAAGTGTCCTGCCAATGAAACGCAACCTTTGGCTCGCATTCCCCACAATATTATCTATGTGGTCTTTCCAACTGAAGTTGTTCGTAATTTTAACACCCAGGTACTTAGTTGAATTGACAGCTTTGAGAATTGTACTATTTATAGAGTAATCGAATTCCAACGTTCCTTTGAAACTCATGTGAATCACCTCACACTTTTCGTTATTTAGTGTCAACTGCCACCTGCCACACCATACAACAAACTTTTCTAAATCGCTTTGCAACTGATACTGGTCTTAGGATGTTTTTGGAGAATTTTTTTCTCGGGATCTATTACAGATATCAATGTCAAATTTGGTCAAATGTTTATTGATATTTTCTCTACTAATTGGATTTTTTTCAACCGGAAATATAAAAGTGCAAACGCGGAACTGCCGTCGGAACGAAACAAAATTTCAATGTAGATCTCACGAGCGGTTTGTCACATGTCAGCCTGCTCATCTGAAATCGAAATTGAGGTGACGTTAGCGAAGTGTATGAGATTCTCTAGGAGTTGTACCTCGCTTAAGTTATTTGGACCATAGGAAATAAATGGCGGCCATTTGACAAGTCCTAGATAATTTAGTTAGCTTCGCCGGAAACAAAGAATCATGCTAATCGGTTCAGTAGATTTGAAGTATCTACACCGCGCGACAATAGGAAAGTTATTTCGAAAAAACGCGTTTGAAGTTTTGACTACATATAAACGCAATATTATACAACTTACGTTCAATCTGCTATTCAGGGTCCATAAACTAGTCCTTCCTCTTCCTCAAAGAGGGCATTCTGGTCGGTCTGGGCCATCCTGCGCTGCTCCAGCGCCTATGGTACGGCCGGTAACAAACGGTTTTCTGCCTTTTGAATCCGGTGGTCGTCCTAATGCTTGGCGAATTGCGTCGAATAGAGTACCAGGGTGACATCCATCGTTGTCATGGTCTTCAGAATTGCTGAATACCCTTCGCTGAAGCTGCTCACTGCCAGGAAAATCGCAATCTCCACAGTCTTCTCACCAGAATGCAAATGCTTGGGGGCTAACTTCAAAACACACGTGTTCAAACTTTGATTTGAATTTTGTGTGTTTCCTCCCAAACACCGGTAAAATAACTCGTCCTCCAAAAGAAAGAAACTGGTGCGTGAAAAAGGCCGATTTCAGGAAGGTGCATTTTTTTGTTCAACCGCGAATAACAAACATTTCCGTTCTGTATCCGAAAAACCCGTTTCAGGAGTGGATACTAAACACATTTATGGACCCAAAAATGCAATTTAAAAAAAATCGATTGTTTGAACCAAAAGATAGTAAACCTCTCCCTAAATGCGAGGTCTACAATCCATTGCGAATGTTCTTTCATTTTTGTACGTTTTTTCCCCCAGTGCTTCACAATAGTGCGTTTTAATTCGAAAAATCGTTTCAGGCATGCTTTTTCTCTTAAACGACATACTTTGTAGTATATTACGTATAGAGTTTCCGTATTCATCTTTTAGTTCCACCGAACAGTGCAATAATGCATGCGACTTCAGGAATTTTGCTATTCGTACCGCAGATTTCCTCATATGGTCCATGCACACAAATCTAGCACACAGTGCTTCTTGATGTGTAGAACAATGAATATCATTTGTCGATTCTTGTAATTTTTTGCTCTTTTATTGTCATCTAAATCTTTAAGTCTTTTTCATTCTTATTGTAATATCGCTTCATAGCAAATTTGCTGTACATGTCGATTCTGCGTCTGCATAATAGATACTGAGAATTCTCATGTTTCTCTTCTATCATTCCCATTGAATTTTAAAGACTTGGGATGATAGATCGTTAGACTGCCTCTTTTCGTACAAATAGCCACTGGACCTGTTAACGTCCTTCACACTTCAAATAAGTATGGAAAGGCAACCAGCGCTGACACCACGATTCTAGGTCTTTTTGCTTACTAGAGGGGTGTGGTAGTCATTACACCACTGCAGCAATATAAATAAAACACCTGCATGAGCTACTCCGGTCCAGTGCCCTCTCTAACGCAAACTGCAATACACATCTTTAGCGCTTGGGAGGGCACTGGATTAGGGTAGATAGTGCAGGTTTATTAGCTCTGCTGCTGCAATGGTGTAATGGCTAGCCCACTTGCCTAGTATGCAAAGAGACCTGGGTTCAAGTCCTGGCCCTAGCACCAATTTCAATTCGTTTTTTCATCTTATATTATTATTATGAATAAAGATGAAACTAAAATGGTTCAATGGAAAAAAAATTAATTCCATCAGAACTGAAGAGAGTTGTGCAGACGAAAACTGCAACATTGCAGAACTGAATGAAATATTGTGTTGTGTTCGATACTTCTGAGAAACATTAAGTGAAGCCAAAACGAGCTGGGCCTCAGCTCACACATGTCTTGCACACCTAGCTCTTGAGCTCTTTGGCATGCTGTATGGACTAACCTGCTTGAGATATTTGCATTTCCTACGCAATCGTATTAATAGTATCTTTTGCTGTTACTTGTATAATTAAGATATTTATTCTTATTTACCATCTAATCTGAGGATTTTGATCTGAGCTTATGCTTGGGCACGACTATACTTCAATATACACTGTCAGTTTTATTGTACAGAGACGTTTAATTGCTAACATAAATATTCCGCAGTTGGTTTAAATGTATCTAGTCTCATTTGTGTAAACACATTTTATAAATATATTTTTCATTTTTCATGTTACTTTCAATAACTAAATGTTTTGTCTTCGCCAGCCGCGGTGGTCTAGCGGTTCTGGGCGCTCAGTCCGGAGCCGCGGGACTACTACGGTCGCAGGTTCGAATCCTGCCTCGGGCATGGATGTATGTGATGTCCTTAGGTTAGTTAGGTTTAAGTAGTTCTAAGTTCTAGAGGACTGATGACCAAAGATGTTAGGTCCCATAGTGCTCAGAGCCATTTAAACCATTTTTTTTATCTTCTTCACAAGTGTAATGAGTCTGCGCAACACAATTGCAGTTATTCAGTTTTACAAAACACTACACCACAGTTGGGTGCATATGTACTACTTATTTGATCTCTGTTGTTAGTTTTGTTTAACAAATGCTTAAGTAGAATATATAACTTCTACACACATTTAATGTTACTATTAATATTAGTATTAGTATTATTGGTACTGTTGTTACCTTAGCCGCGCGGAGTGGCCGGGCGATTTGAAGTGCACTGTCATGGACTGCGTGGCCCCTCCCGCCGGAGGTTCGAGTCCTCCCTCGGGCATGGGTGTCTGTGATGTTCTTAGCATATGTTAGTTTAAGTAGTGTGTAAGTCCAGGGACCGATGATGACCTTAGCGGTTTAGTCCCTTAGAAATTCACACACATTGGAACAATTTGAACATTTTTGTTAATGTTATTATGCAACTTACCTCTTTTACACACATGCTTATACACATACCTCTCTCAGTAAATCTACGATAGAATGTGTACAGTAATTACTCACTAAGTATTCACATTTTATGAATACAAAATAATCTTGATACAACTGGTATACTCAACATTGTACTTTCGTACAGTTGCGATGTTTTACATGCAACTAGTTTAAAGTGTTTTCCTCACAGTTCTTTCTCATTGACTACCGATAAATTAATAATTAATTCACTCTGTGGTTAATCAATAGTCAGTTGTTAATTAGTATAATTACAATTATTCATTTCTTATTTTTAATTCTTTTAACTTTTAATGTTAGTTTTAGTTGAAAAGGTTTATTTAGGATACAATACAAAATTTCTAGAGTTTACGTTCACATTCCTGTAGTGTATAAGAGCAAAGATTATTCTGTGGGACATGAACTGTATCCTGTACTCAAATAGGGTTGCCGGCCATGGTGACCGAGCGGTTCTAGGCGCTACAGTCTGGAACTGCGCGACCGCTACGGTCGCAGGTTCGAATTCTGCCTCGGGCATGGATGTGTGTGATGTCCTTAGGTTAGTTAGGTTTAAGTAGTTCTAACTTGTAGGGGACTGATGACCTCAGAAGTTAAGTCCCATAGTGCTCAGAACCATTTGAACCAAATAGGGTTATTGATTTAAAAAGTAATATTGAAAGCTACTTCTGTATGAACCACGCCCTGATTAGAATATAGAAGTAACTTCTCTCTACTTTAATAATTTCAAAGTGTAACAGTTTTGTACAGTAACGGTCTAGATGTGTATTTGTACATATGATAACAAAAGTTGCAATATTCGTTGTCAAATAGTGCTCCACTTAAAACTGTACTTCATGAATTTTACCTACTTTATATGAGAAGCCAAAGAAGATCACCAACAGGAAACATAAAAAGGAAATCAGTAATAGGCACTAGAGGAGCTGTAAGAGATGAAAGCACGCTTACACTATGATTCTTCCACTGTGGTGTATGTGATAATATACTCCACGTTTTCCTTGTCGCCGTTTGATAAGCGTATACATTCACCTGAAACAGTAAACTAGGTGATACGTAAAACAGCTTCACGATTATGTACGACTTAACTGCTTCCAGAGCAAAACGGATAGCTTGGATGCCTTGATAGTCATGCCACCTATCATCCATTAACATTTCACTTCATTAGAAACAACGACGAGGAACGCAGACACCCACCTGGAATCGAGTTAGCGGTGTTACTAAGGACGCTGAATAAGCTGTTGTGACATGCCTTCTCACAATGGCCTGGAAATCTTTTTCATTTCAGTTTATTATCGCAATTGGGATTGTACTCGAATGGTAGTTACGAAAACTTAAGAAGTAAGGGAACAAGTCAGCAGTTGAGAAGCAGCATGTGGTCCTTTCCATTTTACTGTATCCCACGTGGAATTGAGACTCCTCGTGGGCCAACCCAAAGGTGTCATTTGGGTTTCCTCCTCAGTAGCCGTGAAGTTTCGAGCCAACGTACGGCTGAAACTGTTGTCCGATGTGGCTTACAGATGGTGACAATTTCGTCGCGTTACTTTGTGACGCCTGTCGCGTGGGTGTTCATTCCACCCGCTGGGTGTTTGTGTGGGCTGGTCACCTCGACAAGCAGTGTCCACTGGAGAATCACTCGGTGGGTCCACTTACAGAGCTGACACCCAGTGTTCTAGTTAGAACGAGCGTGAGCGGTCAGCAGCCTGCAGCAGATTTTTTACAACCACCCATTTACCACCAGTTCATTGCTTGGCTACTGGAATTAGAAAAAATAAGGACTGTAATAGAAATGCCTTTTAAATATTGTACCTAACATTAGATCTTTTCCAAAACTAAGTTAAGTATTGTGCTTAACTGATTCGTTAATAAATTGTGTGAACTTCGGCTCTGAACAGTCACTCAATAGTTACGTTAGTTGTAGAATCTTTTTTAGTACTAATATAAACAGTTTTACCCATGGTAAGGGTTTTAGTAATCTGAGACACAGCAAATCTCTTTGCTAAAGAGTACCCTAGCACAGATAACAAAATAAAAGAATTTATTTTCCAAAACGACGAAAATTGTTTGAAATAAGCTGTTATATCAACTCAGATTAATTCTTGGTTTCAAACTGAACGGCATTTTTCTAATAGTACGATGTGAAACAATACTTGAGTCTGCATATTTATTATTTATAACTGTTGTAATAGTGAAAACTTTACGTTTTCAGTATGGAAACTACACAAGTGAATGTCTCGACTCAAGTACTAAGCTTGCTACGAAATTTTCATTGGATGCAAGAGCTTTTGTTGAAGAAGTTGGAAATCCAAAAAGAGAACCAGTACAGGAGATGAAATTGCCGCCTCCTCCGTTTCCGAGTTTCGAGGAGAAAGGTAGAGTCGTGACTGAACTACTTCGCCAGGTTTGAATATAACTTCGTAGTCCATGGAATAACTGTCGACACAAGCCCGAAAGCTTTTCTACTTGTATATACTGGCGCAGATATTGTTAGGCGTACATAGAAACTTAATCTAGAAGTTGACCACAGCATATTAACATATACAGTTGAAAAAGAATTTTGCAAAATACCGTGACCTGCAAACTAACGTAGCTGCGATCAATAAGTTTCCGTTTGACGGTGTTGCTGCAGCATACATACAGCGCAGAGAGACTCCAGAAATAAATGCACCGACATTGTGTGGCGACAGTCCCGTCTTCTGCAAGAGCCTGAAGAGTATTTCTGTGGCCATCCTGAAAGCAATGAAGAACATACTGACCTTAGTTTCCAGTCTTCACGTTTACATTCTTGTCTAGCCCACTGAAAGAAATATTTATATTCTCCATTCAGCAGTATCAGGAACTATAATTGTCAGTGAAGATTTCGAGTTCTAATTGACAGATATATTTGAGAAACTTTCTCACGCACAACATAGTAATATTCCTGATAATAATAATAATAATAATAATAAATATGGTATCTCTATCACAAACAGCACTATGAACAGTTCAGAGGCGACCTCTACGATAGGTTTGCATTAAATGGTCTTTCGCCCTGAATTCTGATAATCAAAGTTAATCCCTATCCACGAAAGGGGAAAATAAAGTCACCACTTGCCACGCGGTTTTTTTTAACATTAAGGGCGGCACAAAAACTGTTAATTGCGTGAAATGTAAGCGATCCCGGACGGTGTACAGTCCTCGCGAGTTCACTTCCTATTTCTTCCGAACACATGCACTACGTTCAGTGTCTCGCTGTGACGTCACCCGAGGCAGCGCGTAAGCCTGCGTTTGACTGATACGGACCATAAGGTAGCTGGGTGGGAAGTGAAGTCTCGTCACTGCCGCTCACGCCGTATTTATATATGGGCGCAACGGAAGACCAAGGGAACACCTGCTGTCATCTGCTCAGTGCCCCGGTAGTTGTCTCTAAATGGCCGCTTTCTCGGACACACAGTATTATCTAAAGCTGTTGAGTATAAATTTAGAATTTTCGTAATATATGCATGAATGTAATTAAGTTAGTTAAAATGACAGAAAAAGATTTAGCTGAACTGCATTCAGACAGTAGACCAAGACCTCTGAACTACATCTTTAAGAGACCTTGTGTTGATTGTTACTTACATCAAAGTCTTGAAACCTGTAACAGCTTCATTATTTAAGGGGTTTTAATCACGTGCTGTAATCAGAACTTTCTGCCATTACTATAAATAATACTTAGTTTACTACAAATAAAGGCTTTTTGTTCCAAATTTAGTTTTCAGTAAAATAGTTCGAAAACTGTTAGCGGTAGCTTGATGGGGTCACGTAGTTACTGTTTCTTTGTTGAACTGAAGCTTCACAATTTTTTTTTTTGCTTTCTAGCTTTATTATTTAGCGTCATTTATTTTTCTCAGAAGCGTGGATTCTGACTACAATTTTGTTTCTATCAAGTTGACACTTGTAGCAGTTGATTTTGACATACATTTGCACATTCTGACCAATTTTTGGCTTCCTTGATTTATTATTTAGCGCCATTTACTTTTATCTTTAAAACCATGTATTTCGGTAATAATAGCCTTTACCGAAGCATATGTTGACAAAGTTTGGAAAAGCTACTTTAATTTTCAACTTCATTCTTAAATTGTGGTGCTATACTTCTGTGCTACGCACAGACGCGTTCTGGTGATGTGGCGCTACTAGCAGTGAACTGGGGTAGGCTTAAGTCCCGGCAGACTCGATCGCCACTGTATCTCTCAAAAGAGACAGCGTTTGTTTCGCCACATGCAGGCAATGTATTATTGTGGCGTTCGCGTCTTTCCGACGAGCGTGTGATAAATGCGGAAACGTGAGCTTTGGCGACGTTCTTATCAAATTCACCCAAACAGTACCAAAGTGCTTTTATTCTTTTCGTGGCTGCCGAAGGACAAACACTTGTAGACTTCCGTTAGAAAATGAAGCATGTATATGGGGCAGCATATACGTCGGAAACCATCGTTGTGGAATGTTGAGCCAAGTTCCGTATGGTCGCGATTCGGCTCAAGGGGACCTGGAAGTGAAATGACTGTAATTTTCGAAAACATTTTTTGTCACCATCTGAAAGTCAATTTTATGTTGTTTCAAAAAATATATTTTTATCTAGTTTTCAGTTGTTGATTTGGTCTTAAACGCTCTTTGAACAAATGTCTGCAAAACAGCCACGCTCGTGTGGCAGGCAAGGAATATCATCATAAACATTTCTTGCCTGCCACAGTCATAGAAACAATAAAGCCAATATACAGAGGACGTTGCAAAGACAATGTTACTTAGCAAATGTCTACATGGCCATACACGAAACCCTAAGGAGAGTTTCAACAGCTGCATGTGGAAACGAGTACCATAAAAAGTGTTTGGTGGATGTACAGTGCTTAAAATGGGTGTGATGTATGTTGTCATCTGTTTCAATGGTGGTGTAATCAGAAGGACAAAAGTAATGAGCAAATTAGGCATCCAGTCAGAGAGGAATATTATAGCTGCTCACACTGCCATAGATCGTCAGCGACTAGTTGAAGCTTAAAGGGCTGTGGAAGCCACCACTAAAGAGTCGAAAGTAAATGAAAGGCTCCTGAAGAAGCCTACAGAGGAGATTATGCTGTTGGAATGTTCTGAAAGAGGCATACGGTGAGTCAAAATCACTGTGAACATTCTTTTCTCATTTTCTCGACACTCCATTTGCAGAACATTAGGTACTTATAACTTCACACTGGTTTTATCTATGTTCACCAAATTTCTTTCAAGTGAAGAATGGGATAGTATCTTTGTATTATGCCTAATATATCGCAGATATGATCTATGTTTGTCATTCTGTATATAATTTAGCGGTATTTTGTGGGCAAAGTAGTAATATGGTATAATAAGGGGTTTTCTATTTCCTCAGATATACTCCAAACTACAAAACGAGAGACATAATGTGTTCCTATAAATGTTAACAACAGCCTGTCACTGTTTGAATGCTATTAGACTGGTGATGGACCAGAAAATGGTACCAAAATGGGAACGTGTATAATAAAATCTTCTATTATGCAAAATACTGTAATTCTTAAACTATAACAGACGTTTCAATAAATTTCCTTTTACAGCTTGAGTTAATGTAATTCATTGTTGGTAAGAAACCACAACTTCCTCCGCATTGTAGACCAAGTGCAATGTGCACTGAGAGCGAGGTATGAAAATGCAGCCCGTTCACGTCCAGGTACCCTTTTGACGTCGGTGGATCTGGGAGGTCAACCCCAACTGAGAGTCTCGAGCACACGCCTTATATTCCTAATCCTTTCCCACGGGATTGTCACTCCTTTGGGCTCCTAGAAAGGCCTCGGAGGATCGACGATTCCTGTCAGCCGAGGACATGCAGTGGTAAGTTTCTGACTTCTTCACCCAGCACGATGCGGTGATCTAGTGATCTACCAAACGCTCAGTCTGGTGAGTCAATGACCACAGCGATTTTGCCTGATCGGAATACCGATTCTAGACTGTACGTCCTTCGGAAGTGTGGTGTCACCGCCAGACACCACACTTGCTAGGTGGTAGCCTTTAAATCGGCCGCGGTCCATTAGTATACGCCGGACCCGCGTGTCGCCACTGTCAGTGATAGCAGACCGAGCGCCACCATACGGCAGGTCTAGAGAGACGTACTGGCACTCGCCCCAGTTGTACAGCGGACGTTCATAGCAAAGGTTCACTGACAAACACGCTCTCATTTGCCGAGACGATAGTTAGCATAGCCTTCAGCTACATTTGCTACGACCTAGCAAGGCGCCGTATTCAATTGATATTTATTATGTGAAGCATGTATCATCAAGAGAGATGTTCTACAATTGTGGATTAAAGTTAAGTATTATACCAACTACTTACTTCATTTGCAATTCTCAAGATATTGTCCTGTTCCAGACCTCACGCCAGTCAGCGTGTAATTAAACGCGTGCATTTCGACCTCCTCTAGCAACACAGTGTTGGCGCTTCAGCCAACACTACAGGAAGCAAAATTTTTAATTGGCAATTACAATTACAAATGTATCCAATGAATTAATGAGATGAAAGGATAAACATGTGACTTAAGATTTCAGTGCCTTAGCGGTAAATGTTTGTAGCAAAATGCTGATTCGCTTGTGAGGGAGATGAATTTAGTTGAATCTCCTGATGAACGTCTGATATATGATTTGTTGAGATTGAACATCCCCTCGCCCCAGCCCAGCGAGGAACAAGTTAGCGTATCACACGCCCACTTGATCAAACGGTAACGCTATCTTCAGCGACACAAGATCCTCCGGCAGCCTGGCTACCAAACAATAGTCGAGACGAGAACACTCACTCTACCAGGGAAAAAGAAAGGCCGGACTAAGCCGAAAGTCTGCAGTGCGTACAAGAGAACGGTTCCAAAGTAAGTTACGCTCATGTATGAAGCGTTTGTTAAATTTATTACTGCTACTAAAGTGGCAGGTTATCAAGACTTAACTGAGTTTGAACATAGTGTTATACTGGGTGCATGAGCGATGGGACACAGCATCTCCGTGGGGATTTTTCCGTACGACCATTTCACGAATGTACCGTGAATGTCAGGAATCCGGTAAAACATCAAATCTCCGACATCGCTGCGGCCGGAAAGAGATCGTGCAATAACGGGATCAACAACGACTTTAGAGAATCTTTCAATGTGACAGAATTGCAACCCTTCTGCAAATAGCTGCAGATTTCAATGCTGGGCCATCAACAAGTATCAGCATGCGAACCATTTAACGAAACATAATTGATATAGGCTTTTGGAGACGAAGGCCCTCTCGTGACCCTTGATGACTAAACGACACAAAGCTTTACGCCTCACCTGGGGCCGTCAACGCCGACATTGGACTGTTGATGACTGGAAACATGTCGCCTGCTCTGAAGAGTATCGCTTCAAATTGTATCGAGCCGATGGACTTGTACGGGTATGGAGACATTCTAATGAATTCATGGACGTTGCATGTGAGCAGGGGACAGTTAAAACTGGTAGAAGCTCTGTAATGGTATTGGGAGTGTTCAGCTGAAGTGATAAGGGACCCCAATACGTCTAGATATCACTCTCCCAGGTGACACGTACGTAAGCATCCCGTCTGATCAACTCCATCCATTCATGTCCACTGTGCATTCTGACGGACTCGGGCAATTCCAGCAGGACAAAGCTACACGCACTCAGAATTGATACAGATTGGCTCCAAGAACACTCTTCTGAGTGTAAACACTTCCGCTGGCCACCAAAATACCCAGACATGAACATTATAGATCATATCTGGGAATTCTTGCAACCTACTGTTCAGAAGAGATCTCCACCCCGTCGGACTCTTGCGGATTTATGGACAGTCTGCAGGATTCATGATGCCAGTTCCCTCCAGCACTACTTCAGACATTACGCCAGTGCATGCCACGTCATGTTGTGGCACTTCTGGGGGCTAGCGGCGGCCCTACACGATAATAGGCAGGTGTACCTGATTCTTTAGCTTTTGAGCATAGAAGCAAGTCAAAAGCAAGATACAGTGTGCTCACCTAACGAAAACTTTCAAGTAAATACAACGTTGCCCTGTAGCAACAAACCTCTAATTTACTGGCGGAGATCAAAAGAAATCGCGGGAAATTTCAAACTTATACAGCATCATGTACTACACTTTTAAAACTTCAATCCTACAAGAAGTTATGCCCCTCAAAGCTACAACAGTTTAACATTAGGGGAGAGTGTTGTACATACAGGATAGTACGCCTAGGAACATGTGGTGTCACCGCCAGACACCACACGTGCTAGGTGGTAGCTTTAAATCGGCCGCGGTCCATTAGTACATGTCGGACCCGCGTGTCGCCACTGTCAGTGATCGCAGACCGAGCGCCACCACACGGCAGGTCTCGAGAGACTTACTAGCTCTCGCCCCAGTTGTACGGACGACATAGCTAGCGATGCAACACTGTCGAAGCCTCGCTTATTTGCAGAGAAGACAGTTAGAATAGCCTTCAGCTAAGTCAATGGCTACGACCTACCAAGGCGCCATAGGAATTGATAGTTATCGTATGAAGCATGTCTCATCAAGAACGATGTATACAAATGATGGATTAAAGTTAAGTATTCCAGAAGCTACGTACTTTTCTTTATAGCATTCATTACGTATCCTGTTTCAGACCTCACGCCATCCTTCGTGAGCTTATAGCGTGCATTTCGGCCTTCCCTAGCTATATAACAGAACAAATAACCTTTTTTTGGTGGGTACTGTAGTCTAGTGACTGATTTTTATAATCACTTGACGAAATACGCACTACAGACAGCCGTGAACAATTTCCGCCATTTTCTCCAGTTTTTGTTCTTGCTACCCATGTGGTTGCTTTTTCTGCAGCATCTACAAATATTTCGAGTTCTGCACATTTAAATTCTGTATAATATATTTAAGCTATTTGAAATATATTGTTAATTCTTCAGTAACACAACTTTGTGTCAGCCGCATGTATTCTTAAATTTACGTATGTAACATGTGGACGGTAAAACCAAATTTCGTAAGTCGTGCAACATCTTGTGCTTTTATACAGAAAGATGTGTGTTACCATGGGACATAGGATTTATCCAAATTAACTGAGTTTTCTTAATGTCTTACCAGATTTACTATTTTACTTGTTCTGAGAATGGAAATCAGTGTTGTTCACAACAGCTACAATTTGAAAATGTACTTGACTTGTAACTGGTTTTGGATTATACCAATGCTTAATTTGATTTCACTTCCAGGTTATTGGTGAGTAATAGAGAAATGATGTAACAGGTATACCACAAAATGTAGTAATGACAAGATTTTCACGATTGCAACGCTTTTAAATTTGAATCCATTATTTATTACTAGGTACATGACCGAGTTGTACTGTGGAACATGTTTTTACATTTGGAGAAACCTAAATTTCCTATGTAATTTTTGTGATTTCAGAAATCGTTTAAAAATCTAATAAGAAAATATGTTAATATTCTGTTACAGATATGGCTAGAGGCGGAAGTTTGAAAAGTGTCCCTAGCTGCAGCACTCTCCCCTACCTTAATCAATCAGAATAACGACAGTATTGCTGTACGTATGAAACTCTTTGCTAGTGTAAGGTGTGAAGATACAACAGAGAAAGCAAGATTAATTTTGGGCAAATCATACAACGCTAATAACATATTGCGTCTGGATTTGTATTCTAATGTAGATCTTGCGGATCAAGACTTCACCAGTCAAGTGTAAGATCAAGAGCCCGAAACATTACTTACGAAATTATTGCACAAATACACAAACATCTTGACGACAAAACTACCAGTGTAAAAGATTACGATTCACTTTAACACCTGCATCTACATTCATACTCTGCAAGCAACCGTTCTGTGCGTGGCGGAGAATACGTTTATCGCTACTAGTCATTTCCTTTTCTATTCCACTCACAAACAGAGTGACGGAAAAACGACTATTTATATGCCTCTGAACGAACCCTGATTTCTCTTATCTTATGTTTCCCTTACGCGAAATGAACATTGGGGTTCAAATGCCGCTTCTATAGAAAAGAGTTTCGCCTTGCCTCAAGCGATTCCCGTTTAAGTTCCGAAGCATCATAACGCTGAAACCTTCGGCAATACCCCACTTCTTAAAAGCGTAAGAACCATCTTTTGCTTTGAAATATAAACTTCTGTTACGAAGATGTCGTAATAGAACACCCAGTCGGCTACGCCAATAGTGCTCTGGGAAATTTCAATCTCTATGAATCATGGGTGACTTTAAAGAAACAATGAATGCACAAGCAGATAGAGACACTAATTTCATCTACAAAGTGGGGGATATTATGATTAAGTTGACTAGAGATACAATTTTTGCCAAAATTGACTCCAAGGACGCTTAACTTTAGTTGTCTTTTGATCAACAAACACAAAATATGTTGATTAATACTTTTTTATTTGGATACAAAAGATGGCCATTTAATGTCACTACCACACTATTATTTTCAAAGATATCTTGAGCAGGGTAATTCCGGAAACCGTGAAATATCTCTATGGTTAATACTGATGTGGAAAGATCTTAATGATCTTTCGAGAAATTTGGAAATATTGTTTCGTTCTCTATAATATTCTTATTTAATGTATGATAAAAAAAATTGTGCTTCTCCTGTAATGTTGAGTAGTACTTGAGATAGGTGAATAAATTAGTGAAATCAATGTGAAGTAGAAATTAGAAAATAAATGGAAAACTTAGTTTAGTTTAGAAGAGTTACACACTGGCAAACAGCGGGCAAAGCAGCAGTGGCAACGACCGGCTCTTGCAGGTCACCACATTCAGGAGAAGCCATCGCCCCCCCTCCCCCCCATCAGACAGTGGAAGCTGTCGATTCAGCCGTCAGGGCATCGCCCGACCGGCTCACGTGTTTCTCAATTGTCACATGTGATCAAAGGCTCTCGCCTACATTCCAAGAGCCAATGATGGACGTTAAGAAGATTCTTTGAGAAGCTTTTCAACGTGAGAGAAGAGGCAATGACTGTGAAGTCGTTCACCTCCAGTGAACTGAAATAAATGAATACACGAGACGCAGTGGTTCCGACAGTAGTTTTCACTTCAGTTTCGGTTCGAGTTCAGTTCCAGCACAGTTCAGTCGGTGCTGAAGATCGTCATGCAGGAAGAGACTAAATCGTACACAGACGCATCAAGTCCGCCGCTGTAATGGAATAGCAAGCAGCAGCCTCGCCGCCAGAAGACAGAAGTTAGAAGGTATTTGATTTTTACCTACCCGGGTGACTCGTGAGGACTGGAAGGAGACGGCCTCACGTCAGCAGTCACCTGTGAGCAGGGATGAAGGTCTGACAGCCAAAGACTGGCAAGCTGGAGTCCGTTGTTCGAGTCCAGGACACTGACCTTCCCCCGCCGAGCCGCTCTGCTGGCCGATGCACAACACTGACACACGCGGCCACTTGGAGAAGAGAATCACTGGGACGCCACATCAAAGGTATCACCATCCGATTCATGACTTCGTTCTCAATAATTAAACGGGCCACCTCACGATGCGCGTCTCCAGTCAACTGGGCGAATCAGCGACTCGAGATATACACCGCCAGGCGTAATCAGACGCCGCTGCCCACGCACCAGAAGGCTTCGCAAACGACACAGCTGCTGCTCTCCCAACCAGAACAATCCAGTAAGGAAAGCATTGTACAAATCTTTCAATAAAAGTTATCTTATGTAATAATGCTGTTTCATTCTACCTCATACCGGAGCCAAGGAAGAACCCAGCCTGCCCACGTGTTGTTAAGAGAGAAAAAGTAATTTATTTATTGTTTTTGACCCTGAAATAATGCTTTAGCATCAAATGCCCTTTGCAGTAATGCTCATCCTGACAACTGACTAGCATCAAAAGAGGTTGCCACGTTACAGTAAAGCAAATAGCGTAACTGGAGCACATATTCAACGATAATCGTGTGAAGACATCAAAACTTATCAAGGAAATTGAAAAGTTACCATCTGCAACTAACGTAGAGCAGCTATAGCCCACTCTGGGTCAAAAAAACTGTAATAGGAAATTTAATCAGAATGCAGCGCCGTTTCAAATCCTTTGAACAAATAGTCAAAGAAAAATGTACAGTGGAAATGCAACAATAAGCAGCTAGCAAGCTTTAACAAGCACCAATCAAATGCATGCACTTAATTAACTGTAATCCGATGAAGTTAATTACAGTGGCTGCTTATGATTCGGACTATGGACTTGGATCACTTATTTTGCACAAAGCTAATGATCTGGCAGGACGGATAGCATTTGCTTCTACAATAATGTTGTGCAAAGGAACTATAACCACATAGAAAATTGTACGTAGTTTATTCCTTTCGCTCTCAAGAATTTTCACAACTGTCTAACGGACAAAGAACCCAAACTGATACCCATGCACCTTATTCTACGCGACGTAAAAAGATACGTCGAAACACAACGAATACTGGATAAAAAGCTGCTTCGCCAATCGGGCTATACCCATACATACTAGAACATAAGAGCTGACGTTACTATAAGGTGCAGTCAAATGAAAGCGTGATAGATGTGGAAAAGGAAGTAAACTGTTATTTCAAAAGTAGTAGCCATAACTATTCAAATGATTCATATGGGTCTGAGCACTATGGGAGTTAATATTTGAGGTCATTAGTCCTCTAGAACTTAGAACTACGTAAACCTAAGTGGCCTAAGGACATCTCATACATCCATGCCTGAGGCAGGATTCAAACCTGAGACCGTATCAGTCGCGCGGTTCCGGACTGTAGCGCCTAGAACCGCTCGGTCACACCGGCCGGCTCGCCGTAACTGTTAATGCATTTATTCCACTACAAAACAAGGCAGTCAACGTCTTCATGGATAAACTTTTGCCGTTTTCTATGGAACCATGATTGTATTCGAGGGTGCACATCTTTGTCAGAATGACTGAATGTCCGAATGTCTTTCATACGGCACCAAAAATGTGGAAACTGTATGGAGAGACATGAGGACTGTATGAATGATGAATACGGCCTTTCAGGTGAAACTTGTGCAGCGTAATCGAAACAACCTTTGCAAAACGTTGATGAATGCTTTGACCGCCGCTTTGGCTCACAGCGCGGTAAACGTAATAACAGTTAATGCGATTACTTTTCAAATGAATGAAATTACCTACTTTTTTTGGACTCTGTACCTCATTCGGTAAAAAGAGAACCATTATAGGTGCCTATTTTACCATTTTGGTTAGTGAAGACCACAGCTGTTTTCGTAAATTACGTTGAAGGAAATACTGCAAGCCGCCAAAAGTTCTTTTGAAACGATTTTATTCTACCGTTACTAGTTTCAAACTGAGTCGATCATCATATGGTAACGTTGATTTCTTTGCAAGTCCTTCCATTGTCTCCCTATAAAAGGTCCTCCTTTACATATTATAAGACAGAGATTTGATCCGTACTGATTGATCAGTATGGACTGTAAAAGATAATCAATGATCTGCCTTACAACATGTAAAGGAGGGCTATTCATCAGGATTTAAACGTAAAACTTTCAAACCAATCAAAGCTACCATCTGACGATGGGCTCGGGACCGAAACTGCTATTGATAGAATGAAAAATGTCGAAAAGGGCCTATGGCTGGTTGCAGTGTTTCCTACAGTCTAATTTACCATACAGGGCCACTGTGTTGTCCGACCGTCCTTCTGTCTGTGTGACTGTTAAGAACTTGTTTTTTCAGGAACGGGTAGGCGTGTCAGGTCATGGATGATGATTGCGTGGCGATCATTAAAGCTTAGTAACTCACTGCAGTCAAAACGCACACCCTTTTATGTCACATATTTTAATACTCGGAAACTCACTCATCAAAACCTACAGGGTACTTTTCGTTGACCTAGATGCATGAAATTTTGCAAAAAGCAATATTTTACAGTACAACAGAAGCAAAAAAATCCGTAAATAGCAAATATGTAATCATATCGCAGGAAAACCGTTTTTGTCATTTTTTACTGTCTAAAATCCATTCAAAATTCATAATACCCTACACATCGTATAAAAATTTATTTCAGACAACCGGTTTCAACAGTCATTGCTGTGATCTTCAGGTCTTCAATATCTCCTTATTTTACACTGAATCTCATGCACAAGATGTTAATTGAGTAAAACTCAGAACGTTATGAGCGTTTGTCGTCCATTGAGATCTTGTGCGTGAGGTTTAGTGTAAAATGAACATATTTTAAACAAAAAGACGTTAAAGACCTGAAGTTGACAGCAACGACTGTTGAAACCGGTTGTCTTAAATAAATTATTTTTATGCGATCTTGGGTTTGCAACAGTTTTTGACAGTTAAAACGCATCGCCCTCCAATACTCTGAAAATGAGAAAATTCAGTCCATTTTATCTGTTTTTTTTGGCCGTCCTTCTTATAGGACCTATTTTTCTCGGAACGGGTAGACGTATTAAGTTGGTGGTAAAAGAAAATGAAGCTCCTAAGGCTGTTCGCTCATAAGGTACAACTATTTATGCTACCTATTCTGAAACTCACGAACTCATTCATCAGATCCTATACAGTACTTTTCGTTGACAGATCCTATAGAGTACTTCCCGTTGATCTATAATCATAGTACAAGCAAAGAAGAAAATCTGAAAATTGTTAATTTGTACTGATATGCCACGAGAAAATATTTCTTTTGTCATTTGTTACTGGATGAGTAAATTCCTTGGGTATATCTGATGATGAATATATTTTGAAACTTGTCATATGAGCAATAATGTCACTCCTTGCCCGATTTTTAACATTTACCATTCTGGCTCAGTCACCCTGAATGCAGGACTACTGATTATTATAATAATGGTGGTCTACTTCCTACATGATTTTGTCCCATTTATATTACAGAAATTGAAATATTCTCGAAGACCCCAAGTCGATAATAGGCGAAAATGATTGAATTTCTCGATTCCAGAAATGGAAGAACTGTCTACATACATAATTAAGTCTGCGCTGAAAACTCAGCGCGCGAGTCCTACTCACCTGGCCAATTTTTTTATTTTTTATTTTTTTCATTTATCTCTGCCTCGTTTTCATATGATTGGACCCTTACAGACTTACAGGAGTTCTCCATGGAAAAACTAAATACTTAAGTCCTTAACTTCTAAAACACAAAGTACTTGGCTTACAAAACTATTCAATTTCTGATGTCTACATTAATATCCTGTCATAAATGATAGTTTAATGCACTAGGATCATTGGGACGCTATTGTCACTAAAGAGAGCACACAAGAACGTATTTTTATGGTAGATACAGACGAGAATATTGAGCTAACACTAGTAAAAATGTACGCTCTATTAACAGCAACGCCTAAAATATATTTCCAATGGTCACAACGCACACAACCTTGGTCCAACGTATGCTTATATTTCGCGGGATCATTTGTAATTGCTAATTTGCTTTTTACTGGGGAAGCGTAAAGTAAGTTTCCTTACATCACAAAGATGGCTTTGACAAATCATTTTAAAACAATTCAGGCACCATCGAGAATTTTTGCAATCGTAGATTTAGCTACAACTTTGGGCTCCAATAAAGGCACACAAATTATCTTTCACGTATTTGAGAAATATTGTAAACGACACCAGACGTATTATATTGCCACCGTTTCACCCAGATCAGATGATCTGTTTGAAAAGTTCCTTAAAACCTTCAAGCTGCTAATCATCAAATTAATTCACAGTTACAAAGAATATAATCGCTCAGCTATGCTCTTATTGACATATCAAAACACCCTGCAGGAAGGTAACTGTCAAACCGAGAAATTACATAGTTGACGCTAAAGAATTATTATGCCTGCTGTAAAACATTGGAACATAGGAAAATATCATACTTAGAACATAATAAAAAAATTAAGCTGAACCACGATGTGTTTGCCTCAGTATTTAAGAAAGGAAAACGAATGTGGATGCTGACACGCATCACCAAGCTATTGGCTAACGCTACTTTTGAGATTCAAACAACAGATCGGGGCCATGCTAGGAAACGAACCAGTTAAGGCCACGACGTGTATACGTCTTGAGTGACAGATTTACTTGGCCTTTTCCTTCTTCAGGAGACCGAAGTTCAAGAATACCTCCTGGAAAATCAAAAAAATTACAGCGGGAAATTATTATGGCTCCTGACCTCTTCTACTCATCTCCAATGACAGGGACGTGGAAATGTATTTGGGCACCGCCAGATTGGAAGTCGACTTCGTCGATCCAAAGAGAGATAATTTTACATGTGCGGCCTCAGCGGATGATCTTCACGATCGAGATAGCTTCCGAGTATCCCAAATGGAAGGAGGGGGGGGGGGAGGGAGGGATGATGTAGTACGGGGTAGATTGTGGTGGGGTGGGGCTAGGAATGCTGCATCCCACGGTGCACTGCGGGTATACGCGATGTAGCAGTATAATTTATGTTGCCTGCTCACGAGGTATGAAGCAGCGACGATAAAGCCGTAGTTCCGGCCTGGCCTACGGAGAGCGACAGCGGCGCTACTCTCCTTTGCGTAGCGTGTCACGTGGGTGGAAACACTGCACCCCTTCGTTTCGTTCTGGCTGGCGGGTATTCATGTGGGCTGCGTGGCCAACCAGATGAGTCTACTGGGAAGCCAATCGCGGCTCTACTTCCAAATCCGACGCCCAATCTTCTGCATGTCTACGACGAGAGCCACTGGGCAACATTCTCCAACCTACCTGCAACGGCTGTCAATCGTTCATCATTTCGTACCATTGCGATTAGACTTGGTTACACGGAACGTATTAGGACTTTTATTCATAGCAATACTGTGGTGTCACCGCCAGACACCACACTTGCTAGGTGGTAGCTTAAATCGGCCGCGGTCCGTTTAGTGCATGTCGGACCCGCGTGTCGCCACTGTGTGATCGCAGACCGAGCGCCACCACATGGCAGGTCTCGAGATACGGAATAGCACTCGCCCAGTTGTACGACGACTTTGCTAGCGACTACACTGACGACGCCTTTCTCTCATTTGCCGAGAGATAGTTAGAATAGCCTTCAGCTAAATCCATGGCTACGACCTAGCAAGGCGCCATTAGCCTTACATAGTTTGATAGTTATCGTATGAAATGTCTCAACAAGAAGAACGATGTATACAACAAGGATAGATAAAAGTTAAATATTATTGCAGCTACGTACTTTTCTTGCTACCATTCATTACGTATCCTGTTTCAGACCTCTATCTAGCCTACGGGAGATTACGCGTGCCTTTCGGCTACTTCAGTGTGGCGTAGCTGTCTTGTTACGCCACAACAAATACTTGTTAAATATCTTACCAGTAGTCATATAATTCCAAACGAGAGTTAATAGTTGTATATAATTGATTCAGCAATAAACAGTATGAATTTGGCTCGGGAAGTCAGTCAGCTGTTGTTGTTATTTAGTCGTAGCCAGTGTGGAAGGACAAATATTTAGTGTCGTCCGAAGAGTCAGGTGTCAAAGCAAGGTTGGTAGCTCGCAATGCAACCAAAAAAAACAATAGGTACTGCAAGCCGCATCGACGAATCAGAAACACTACGATAGCCGCGACCACAAATGTTTCGCTACGCCGTAGCATGCGATCGTTTAGTTACGGCAGAGCGCAGGACCATTATGAATCGCTCAATGATCATCGACAAAGACGAAAGCATTATCTTCTGGTAGGCCAGCGGTTTGATCAGTGTTTTAGGCAGAACTATAAGCGCAGTTATGTCAACTGTACTTCAAGTGAAGAAACTTGTATACTGCCCGAATCAAGTATACACGAATATTCAGAGACATGTGTAAATACTCGTGACATACCTGTGAAAATGAATTGTACAAAGTTAAGTAATTTGTTATGTCTGTCGTAATAAAGTGAACAAATATTTTATGTATTATAGCATCCCTACGGTCGAAGCAAACCAAAGCACCCGCAGTTGCATCCGCGACTGTACTTACCTCCGACACAACTAATCTAAACGGTTCTGTACTTCCTAACTGTTGTGTTTTGTAGAGGCATAGCACATTTCGTTGGTGAGGTGAATCTTACAACAGAACGCACAACATTATACGTATAGATAGAAGCAAATCTGTAGCAACAGATGTAACGGCAAGGAGCAAAATGGTGTATAGAACCATGGATCACATGAGGGCGAATAGATCTAGTAACGAGGTGGCGAAATGTGTTCACAGTTCGTGCACCAAAACCGGATGCTTTGGTACTAAATATTAAGAAAAATAGCCAGTATTCACAAACACAGACTAAAGGATACATCTCTTTAAGGTTATTGTTATTAACACTGTGTTTGATTAACTGGAAAGTAATGTTTTTGTGAAACAAGTTATGTGAAGAAATCGAAAAGGAAATGATTGTCGGTAGGAATGACTATGCTTATAGAAAGCTTCGGTGAAATTTAAAAGAAGCGCTGTAGCATTAAGAAGTGCAATCGGACTTTCACTGTTAAATGTAGAGCACAGGACGGACAGGTTGGAAAGAGCACACTGAGAGCCTCTATGGGGAAGATGACATATCCTACGACGTGCTACAACAAGAAACAGATGTCGATATGAAAGGTACAGGGTGTGCTGTATTAGAATCAGAAGACTTAACACCTAAGAAGACACAATGGATAGATAATATCCCATCGCAATTTTCTAGCATCATTGGAGGAGGTGGC
This sequence comes from Schistocerca piceifrons, assembly GCF_021461385.2. Taxonomy (NCBI): domain Eukaryota; kingdom Metazoa; phylum Arthropoda; class Insecta; order Orthoptera; family Acrididae; genus Schistocerca; species Schistocerca piceifrons. The sequence goes on along the minus strand of NC_060139.1, from coordinate 1,017,322,308 downwards.
AACAACACATTTATTCCAGTTGGTGTAGAGAACAAATGAGACCGACTATATGCGAACTGGCTTTTCGGAAAAACATAATCTGCACAATTTTCAAGATTGCAAGAGCCGACAAGTACGACAATCAGCGTAATAGGTCATGCATCCATGTTTCTGAGAAAAATAATATGCAGAAGAAGGGAAAAGAAAACGGAGGATCTGTTAGATGACGATCACTTTGCAAAAGGTAAGGACACGAAAGAGGCAGTTCTTTAGTTGAGAATTGATAATGGAAGCAATACTGAAAAAGAATCAAGACATGTTCAGAGGATTTGTAGACGGGGGAAAGCGTTCAACAACGTACAATGGTGCAAGATGTACGAAATCTTGATAACATTAGGGGTGAGCTATAGTGGAGGATGGGTAATATGCAATATATACAAGAACCAAAAAGGGGGACCGTAAGATTAGAAGACCAAGAAAGGAAAGCACGGATTAAAAAGGGTGTAATACAGGGATCTAGTCTTCCGCCCCTGGTGTTCAATCTGCACATAGATGAAGGAATGGCGGAAATAAAAGAAAGGATATCAGCGTTGAGATTCGCTGAGAACATTGCCACAATGAGTGAAAATCAAGTATTACAGTGTATGAAAGGAATGAACAGTCTAGTGAGTACGGAATATGGATTGAGAGTAAATGGATGAAAGGCGAAAGTAATGAGAAGTATCAGAAATGAGAACAGTAAGAAACTTAACATCATAATGGTAATGACGAAGTAGACGAAGTTAAGAAATTCTATTACCTAGGCAGCAAAATTATCCATGACGGACGGAGCAAGGAGGACACAAAAGAAAACACGCTAGCATTGGCAAAAAGAAAGCATTCCTACCCAAGATAAGTCTACTCGTATCAAACATAGGCCTTAATCTGAGGAAGAAGTTTCTGAGAGGGTACTTTAGGAACCCAGAATTCTATGGCAGTGAGACATGGGTTTTGGCAAAACCGGAACAGAAGGAAACAGAAAAATTTTAGATGCAATGCTAGAGTTGAATGTTAAAAAGTAGCTGGACTGATAAGGAGTGCGTTTTTGTACAGAATCGGCGAGGAAATAAATGTATGGATGAGACTGAGAAGAAGAAGGGTCAGGATGATAGGACATCCGTTAACACATAAATGAATAGCTTTCGCAGTACCAGATGGAGCAGCAGAGGGTAAAAACTGTGGAGGAGGACAGATACTGGGAAACTTTCAGCAAATAACTGTAGACGTAGGATTCAAAAGCTTCTACGAGATGAAAACATTTGGCTCAGGAGAGGAAGTCGTTGCGGGCCGCATCCGTATCAAAGCAGTAAGAAGAATGATGGCTCAAAAAAAAAAAAAAAAAAAAAAAGAAAGGTTCAATAAATAAATTAATGGGAGTTTCCATATTGGTAAAGTAATTTTTGATACATCCTGTATAGATAATCTGCCCTCGCCGAGTGTGTGAATCGAGCAGGACCTAATTCACTGATAATTCCCTCTACGAGTTTCTAAACACGGACTTGCGGATAAGCTAACCATAATGGTGCGAATCACGATAGAGTAGGGAGAACATGCAACTAAAAAAACGACGTGGTGCTATTGCTATGTCCATTGTTGTCGATGGGCACACAAATGCTGTCGGCTCGTTCCTCTACGCTGCCGCGTTAAGTGAAGGCGCATCAGTGGGCACAATGCTGACAGTCTCCTGGCTGCAGACGTTGTGACACTACTGGCCGCATTTCCTAATTCGAGGTACGTGACGTTGATGCATAATAATTCACGGCCTAGCCAACAATGAGCTATCATCTCATGTGTTAGTGGCGGGTGCCCTCTGAGATCTAATCGAATACACATTCGCATTACAGTCTTGTCATCTCGACTCGCGTGAGCAGCACTGACTTGAAACGAAATGGCCACTACCCTGCCGCTGTAAAATTATAAGAAGTGCCGGCAGGTATGTGCCCTGTGGGAATAGTACGATTTTCTCGCACGCAACCAATATTCAAACACGACTTCGAAATGAGTATATCGTCAGATAATACTTCTTTATATGTAAAATTGAGATTTCGATATTCCGAATGTGGACATCCAAATGAAAATGAGGCAGATTACACAAGGTGCTAGGGATGCTAGGGATATAAGTGCAGATATTGCTATCACTGTTACCTTAATGTATACCAACTTCAGTTTTTTTTTTTTTCAGCATCAAGCGGTCTTCCCACTAGCTTGTCACGCAAATTACTACCTCATGTTTTCTGCACAGTCGTAACGGCTGTCAGTATAGACTACCCGTTTTGCGTCCACTCGTCCACACTTCAAGACCTGACCTGGCGCGAAGGTAAAATGAGCATTAATGGCTTGCTCTTACCTCATTGTAGGTACTTGAAAATATACTACGGCTAATAGCTGTAATTATTGCTCTGCAGATGACGTAAATACTGATGTAATGGTCTTCAGTACGTTGTCCTCAGACACTAATAAAAATATTTGCGCAGATACCCCTAACACACTTTATAGCGAGCATGGTGCGGACGTTGGTAATGGATGTAGGGGAGTTTATAGAAATGGCTTCTATTGGGGATCAGAATGGAACAGCGAGAACGTTCACTGCTATGCCCTTTGTCTGTTAGACATACTCGACGTGGAATCCCGAGTGGTTGGTTCGGTTGGGTTGTTTGGGGGAGGAGACCAGACAGCGTGATCATCGGTCTCATCGGATTAGGGAAGGATTGGGAAGGATGTCGGCCGTGCCCTTTCAAAGGAACCGTCCTGGCATTTGCCTGGAGCGATTTAGAGAAATCACGGAAAACCTAAATCAGGAGGGCCGGAAGCGGGGTTGAACCGTCGTCCTCGCAAATGCGAGTCCAGTGTGCTAACCACTGCGCCCCTTGGCTCGGTATCTCGAGTGGTGTGTGCGTCCGATTCCACTGTGTTGACCGGAAAAGAGGAACAGCAAGGTACAGTGCGGCTTTGACTACGGAAGTAGTGACAGGAAGTGAAATTTTTGCCCGAATGACCGCTGAGTAAATAACGCATGCGTGTGTTTTTGTGGAATCAACGATTTCAGAAAGTGATGTGTCAGTGAAAAGCCGCAGTCGGGCCAGGACAGACTCATCGCGTCATTATCCGTATATCATTGCTGCTATGGTTACTACTGTCAGTTATGACTGATGGTGCACAGTTGAAGACATCCGCCTCATGTTGAACATCAGTCTCAGTACAGCTCACGCCATAATTAGAGAGCATCTGATGCTCTGGAACATCTCGTCGCAAAATTTAATGTTTTCTGGGTTTTTAGGCCGCGTCATTTTTCTTCAAACAACCGACGTTTCGACCCCTCTGCTGCGATCTTCTCCAGGACCTTCTGGTGTCTAATGTGGATTGAGCACTGTCAGAAACCAGTGTTGCCTCCTCTTTTTAAAGGGGGCTTTTCCCGCGATTGTGCTGGAGAAGCGGTATTATTGAGTATAAATCGTGGGTTACCTCTGGTAAGCCACCGTCACTCAATAGTAAGAGAAGTTTTCCGGCACTAATGCCGGAGAAAGAGGTTATTGGTTTAACCTCCTGTGGCTACCTCTAGTGTGATAACGTCATTGGTTAGAAAGGGTTTTTTCCGCACTTATGCTGGAGGTTAGTCGTTGGTCAAAGGCCATGAAAGCTTTCAGACTTACATAATCTTTGCGAAGTTGGTTCCCCATTGCCTGACGGAGGAGCAGACTTTGCGTAGAATGTCGACACCACTGCAGAAACTAAAACGGTATGACGACGAAGAATATCGCTTTTTAACCTCTATTGTGACGGGAGATGAAACATGGTGTCTCCATTCTGAGCCCGGGAGAAAGCCTGAGAGCCAACAGTGTAAGCATGTGGATTCACCGCCATCGAAATGTCCAAAGACGTGCACGCCAACTCCGAGAAAGTCTTGCACATCTTTTCCTTTTACTGCAAGGGCCTGCTGCTCATTGACTGTTTGAAACACGGCGCCACAATTAACCCACAATGGTATGTGGACATTATGCAAAAACTGAAGCACGCCGTGAAGTCCAAATTCCAAGGAGTATTTACGGACGGCGCCTCTCCGTTGCAGGAGATTACCCATCTACATGTTGGCAAGTTAGTTTAGACTACGTTGTATACGTTCCGCTGGGAAGCCCTTGTACATCCGATTCCACCCCATGCTATTCTCATATTTTCGGAGCCCCGAAGAAAGACTTCTTGGCCGATGTTAACAGTTATAGGGATTAATTTATTTCCTGTCTGTTTGGTTTTCATTTGACTGTCCATTATTTTCTGTAGTTAGGCTGAAATGGTCAACTTTTAAATACCCGAGCTTGCAGTACACTTGCCGCTAATTTAACGTTCGTTCCAGGTCGTCTTTAATGGCCAGCTGTTTGTTAATACGTGACATGCTTCTAGGTCCACTACCAAAGGCACAGTAGGATATTATCAGGCTCTCCGTCTTTGTTAGATGCATTTTCTTGCATTTATCCACTTTCAGAGAGGCTCGTTTTCAGCTGCTGAATTTGTTAGAGTCTTTGCGCATATCCTTACGACCTTACAGCTAGAATCCCTTCTGTTGGCAAATGCATTGTCCTCAATCTTTGCTCCTGCTCCACAGTGTAATGGTCTGTTTATATGTATGAGAACGAGATTGCCCCAGTCACGTTTCACTCAAGCATTCCCTACGTTTCCCCGCTGCTGATGAGCGGTCGTTATACGGGATAACGTAGTGTGATGGGCGAATAATAAGTTCTCTGTCATTTGCGCTACGGCATTCGTCGCCTTTTCTGCGATTGCAAGATGTGGCCTAAGCGTCAATGGCTCCGCTGAAACTGCCAAGTGATTCCGTTTACGGCGCTTGGGCTCGCAGCCAAGCAAAGAGTTCTGTGTCCGAATTTAACAGATGGCCGGCGATAAAAATCACTCGAGAGCTGAACCACGTCCAACAGCGGGCCGCGCCGCCTGCGCCAAACTGCGCCACGCCTTCTCATACGCGGCAGACGGGCAGAAACTCTGGCCGAGCCCTGACATAATGTAAAAGCGCCCAGGCCGGGCCGCGCCTGCGACCAAGAGGCGCTTCGCGCTCGGCATATCTGCAAGTGTTCTGAGGATTACGACTCTGAAAACGGAGGATATTTTGTCCGTAATTATAATCTCTAGAGACTAAAGTTGCAAAACTTTTGTTTGTTTGTTCATTTTCAGAGACATATTTGCATTCCTGGAGCCTCAATTTATTTCTGTCCACATTGTTACCAAGATTTTACAAGTCTGTTTTAATCTTCCTGCTTTCTTCTTTCACAGTGCGTCGATTGCGGAGTTAAACTGAAGCCCCAAAGAAACTGGTATACGCATGCGTGTTCATATACAGAGATATGTCAACAGGCACAAACGCCTATATAAGACAACAAGTGTCTGGCGCAGTGGCAGGTTATCAAGATTTAAGCGAGATTCCAAAAGCAGATATTAAATTGTAAGGCACATCCAGGAGCAGATATACACTCAGATCAGAATGTAGTTGTGATGAAGATTAGGCTGAAGTTTAAGAGATTAGTCACAAAGAATCAATACGCAAAGAAGTGGGATACAGAACTACTAAGGGATGATGAGACACTCTTGAAGTTCTCTGTGGCTATAGATACAGCAATAACGAATAGCTCTGTATGTAGTACAGTTAAAGAGGAATGGACATATCTAAAAAGATCAGTAACAAAAGTTCTAAAGAAAAACACAGTTACAAAGAAGCACGAATAAAGAAATACCATTCACTGAAGAATGTAATAAATAGGAAGTGCGGAGGATCTAAGTCGAAATGGCTGCATGGGAAATGTGAAGAAATCGAACTCCTCTGCCGGCCGCTGGTGGCCGAGCGGTTCTAGGCGCTTCAGTCTGGAACCGCGCGACCGCTACGGTCGCAGGTTCGAATCCTGCCTCGGGCATGGATGTGTGAGATGTCCTTAGGTTAGTTAGGTTTAAGTAGTTCTAAGTTCTAGGGTACTGATGACCTGAGATGTTAAGTCCTATAGTTCTCAGAGCCATTTGAACCATTTTGAACTTCTCTCCTGTGCTAACCTTCTCATCTCACAGTAGTGCTTGCAACCTCCCTTAGAATGCTATACTCCAAACGTACAATCTCAGAAATTTCTTCGTCAAATTAAGGCATATATTAGATATTAGTAGACTTCACTTGCCCAGGAATGATTTCTTTGCCATGTCTAGCCTATTTATGATGTCTCCCTTGCTCCGTCCATCATTGGTTATTTTACTACCTAGGTAGCGGAATTCCTTAAATTCATTTACTTCGTGGCCATTAATCCTAAGTTTCACGCTGTTCTCATTTCAACTACTTCTCACTACCTTTGTCTTTCTTCGATGTACTCAGCATATAGGAAAATCAAAACAACCTTCGATGAAAGTAAAAGCAAAGGTGATAACATCAGGAGTGCCACAGGATTTCTGCTGTTAAATGCAGAGCGGAGAGCGGACAGATTGAAAGAGTACGTTGAAGGTCTCTATGATGTGGAAGATTTGTCTGATGTGATAGAAAAAGAAACAGAAGTCGATTTAGGAGAGATGGGGGATTCAGTCTTAGAATCAGAATTAAAGAGAGCTTTAGAAGACTTAAGACCAAATAAAGCAGAAGGGATAGAAAACATTCCATCAGAATTTTTAAAATCATTGGAGGAAGTGGCAAAAAACGACGATTCCCTTTGGTGTCTTGAATATCAGTCAGGTGACATACCATCTGACTTCCGGAAAAATATCATCCACCCAAATCCGATCACTGCAAGAACTGACAAGTGCGAGAATTGTCGCTCAATCAGCTTAAGAGCGCATGGATCCAAGTTGCTGACGAGAAAAATATACAGAACAGTGGAAAAGAGAATTGAGAATATGTTACATGACGATCAATTTGGGTTTACGAAATGTGAAGGCACCAGAGAGGAAATTCTGACGTCACTGTTGATAATGGAAGCAAGACTAAAGAAAATTCAAGATACGTTCATAGGATTTATCGACGAGGAAAAAGAGTTCGACAATGTCAAATTGTGCAAGATGTTCGAAACTCTGAGAAAAACAGGGGTAACCTGTAGGGACAGGCGAGTAATATACAATATTTACAATAGCCAACAGGGAATACTAAGAGTGGGAGACCATGAACGAAGTGATAAGTGGATTAAAAAGGGTGTAAGACAGGAATGTCGTATTTCGTCGCTACTGCTCAGTCTGTACATCGATAAAGCAACGATGGAAATAAAAGAAATATTTAGGAGTGGAATTAAAATTCAAGGTGAAAGGATATCAATAATACGTTTCGCTGATGACATTGCTATCCTGAGTGAAAATGAAGAAGAATTATATGATCTGCTGTGCGGGATGAACAGTCTAATGGGTGATGAATATGGACTAAGAGCAGATCGAAGGAAAACGAAAGTAATGAGAAGTAGCAGAAATGAGAACAGGGAGAAACTAAGCATCAGGTTTTAGGGTCACAAAGTAGATGGAGTTAAAGAATTCTAATACCAAACCAGCTGAATAAAACATAGGCATCAGAATAATAATGTCCACTAGTATCAAACAAAGACCTCTATTTGAGGAAGAAATCTCTGAGAATGTACGTTTGGAGCACAGAATTGTATGGAAGTGAATCATGGACTGTGGCAAAACCGGAACGGAAGAGAATCGAAACATTTGAGATGTGGTGCTGCAGACGGATGTTGAAAATTAAGTGGACTGATATGGTAAGGAATGAGGAGATCCTGCGGAGAATCGGAGGGGAAAGGGGTACGTGGAGAACACTGGCAAAGAGAAAGAACAGGATGATAGAACATCTATTAAAACATCAGGAAATGACTTCCATGGTACTAGAGGGAGCTGTAGGGGGAAAAACGGTAGATGGCAAAAGCTGTAGAGGAAGACAGAGATTGGAAAACATACAGCAAATAATTGAGGACATAGGTTGTAAGTGCTACTCTGCGATGAATGGGTAGCACAGTAGAGGAATTCATGGCTTGCCGCATCAAACCAATCAGAGGAGTGATGACTTATAAAAAAGAAAAAAGAAAAGAAACAAGACAAAAAATGTACGTATAAAATGACTACTTAGGGCCCGGAAGGTAGAGGCAGTAATTAAATGTAGCATTTGTTTCATAACAAGATGTGAGCAATAACTGGAATTTGTATATTATCTCGATCCACATGTAGTATAGGTGGTAATGTTAAAATTTCGTAGCATATAGGTCAGAAGTATGCTTGCCTTAAACTGAAAGAAGCTGTTCAGTTACGCACAGACTGTAGGTATTTAATTCGACTCTAGACAGTTAAAGAAAAGTAGATAGCTTTGATATTGATATGAATTCGTTTATATATGTATGTACCTCCGTATATAGTGAGTGAAATTCGCAGGTAGCTATGGAAATGGTAGAAATAACTCTTTTTCAGAAACTAGCTACGCGGTTGGCAATTAAACCCATCTACTGCTACCGAGTCATGGGAAGCACAGAATTTAACTTAGAGTTGAAAAGCCGTAATCGATGACAGACGTACATAATATCCAAATGAATGATAAAATAAGAATCAATTTTGCTGTCAAGACGGCCAGTATGGGTCTAATGCACTCCCAAGAGCATGCGAATGTAAACATTAGCTATGGAGCCAGGCACAAATATGTAAGTGGTTAAGTTTTGCTCAAAATCTAGTAGTGAAGCATTTCTTAGTGATTTTTATTATGCTAATGATGCAGGCTTATGGTGTTAGTTTTAAGACCTAACTATGAGCTGTTCATCGTAGCATCTAGTTGATCTTAAAGTTTGACAAAATTTATCCTGGTGTGTCTTTGGAAGATGCTTCTCTTTTGATTCGCGTACGTGATGTATGATTTATTTACCACTTTTCTGCTGTGATCGTTATAATTCGTTCGTAGGCGTCCTAGTTTTCTGAAGATGTAGGTGTAGATCGATGTTGTCCTTAAGACTAAAAACGCAGTTTCATGGTTTGGGAAACAATTCGTATGTAAACCATCAGTCCACCGAACCAAGTAACCAGGAACACGACCAAATAAAAAGAGAATATTAAAATAATTTATTTATAGATGCGGAGTATGGAATGTTAGATCCTTTAATCGGGCAGGTGTGATACCAAATTTAAAAAGGGAATTAGACTGGTTGAGGTTATATATGGCGGGAATTAGTGAAGTTCGATGGCAGAAGGAACATGATTTCTGGTCAGGTGAATACAGGGTTATAAATACAGTGTGAAACTGGGGTAATGCAGAAGTGGGTTTAACGATGAATAATAAATGGGAATGCGGGAAAGCTAGTGTAAAGGGCACTGGGGACACATTAGCATTTCCGAGATAGAAACGATGCCCAAATGTACCAAAGTAGGACAAATTTACATACAAACTGCCACCGCAGATGAGGGAGAGATTGAAGAAATGTATGCTGAAATGAAAGAAATTATTCAGGTAGTCAAGGGAGAGTAAAATTTAAGTATGACTGGGGGCTGGAATTCGATAGTAGGGAAATGAATAGATGGAAAAGGGGAAAAGGAATGAAAGATGAATCTACCTGGTAGAATTTTGCTCAGAACATAATTTAATCATAGTAACAATTGGTTTAAGAATCATGAAAGGTCTCTGTGTACGTGGAAGAGACCTTGAGGCATCGAAGCGTTTTAGATTGATTATGTAATGGTAAGACAGAGATTTCGGAACCACATATTAATTGGTAAGACATTTCCTGTGTCAGACGTGAACTCTGACCACAATTTATTGGTTATGGTTGAAGACTGAAAGTCAAGAAATTTCAAGAACGTTGGAAATTGTAGGGCCTGGATAAGTTGAAAGAACCGACCTCTGGGAAGATCTATTTTGATTCCGGGGAAACGTGGGAATACGCGTAGCGATGCTGACCCCACATCTTAGAAGATGGCTTAAGCAAAGGGATATCTCCGTGCATAGCATTTATAGACTTAAAGAATGCCTTTGACAGCATTGATCGGAATACTCTTTTAGAAATTCTGAAGACAACAGGGGTAAAACACAGGGAGTGAAAGGCTATTTACAACTTGTACAGAAACCAGACGGCAAGTATAGGACGCTAGGTGTATCAAAGGGACTGAGAGATGTAGCCTGTCCCCAATGTTATTCAAGCTGTAAATTAAGAAATCAGAAAATGAACGCAAAAAAATTTTGGTGTAGTAGTTGAAGGGAGAAAGAAACAAGCTTTGAGATTTGCCGATGACATTGTAATTCTGCCAGATACAACAAGGAACTTGGAAGAGCAACTGAGTGGAATGGACAATGTCTTGATCGAACGATATATGATAGACATGGACGAAACCAAAATAAGAATTATGGAATGTAGTCGAATTAAATTAGGTATTCTGAGAGAATTAGATTAGGAAAGGAGACACTAAAAGCAGTGGGTGAGTTTAACTATTTGGGTAGTAAAACATCTGATGATGGCTGAAGTCGAGAGGATATAATATACAGACTTTGAATGCCAAGAAAAAGTATTTCAGAAGAAGAGAAAAGTGTTAATATCGCATATAGGGTTAGCAGAATGTAGTTTTTTGGAGTGTTGCCACTTATGGAAGTGAAACGTGAACGAGAAACAGTTTAGACACGAAGAGAATAGAAGCTTTCGGAATGTGGTGCTGCAGAGAATGCTGGAGATTGGAGATCAGATGGGGAGATCACGTAACTAAAGAGGAGGTACTGAACAGAAGTGGGGAGGCAACAAATTTGTGGAACAACTTGCCTAGAAGAAGGGGGATATCAACGGATCACCAATTTGATATGGGCCAGGGGGGGGGGGCTGTGTGTGTGTGTGTGTGTGTGTGTGTGTGTGTGTGTGGTGAGGGGGGGGGGAGGTTAAATATCGCAGAGGAAGACCAAGAGATCAAGGGTTGCATTCAGTGAGCGGATTCCGAAGGATATTGTTGTGTACATAGTTCCGCGTAGTCAGCGCGTACACAACTTTCCCACTAGAGCGCGCCCCGCTAAGCACAACAGCGCAGGCGCAGCGCTCGTCCGTCTCCGCACTACGATATGGCGCTGTCTTAGAGGCGCACAAATTCTGCTTCCGCCGATCCGCGTATTAATATGTAACGCAGCCAATGAGATTGCTGCTAACGTAGAACCTTTCCTCCTGGTGGATCACACTCGCGCAGTGATACCCGAACGCACGAGGTATTATAACGAGTGTACAGACCTCCGATTAGTCAGTCTGCATTAGTCTGTCCCAGTCTGCATTAGTCTGTAGTCAAGTTTCAGTCTGCACCTAATAAGATTATCATATTCCTGTAAATAGCCATGAAGATAAATGTATAGACACTTTTGTCAAGTATCAGAGATACGTGAGAATAAGATTAACGTACCAAGACCAAAGGAACTTCAGACTGTCAATTGTAAATAGCATCCAGAACCAAGTTAAGTTATTTTCATGCTTATTACTATTTTAATAAATGTGTGTGAAAATTAATCAAGTTCTATATAAAGTTAGTCACCGTCAATCTGCTACTCTAAGCATGCAACTGGCATTTGTATCGTCTGACCTAACGGCAGGAGATAAACACGCCACGTTAAGACCACGAGACATATTGCTGACACTCGCCTACTTCGTTAGAGCGACCAGTCCAATAATCTGATGGAGTGTGTACCGAAGGTCTTACAGTGCGCATACCACGTTGGCGACGAGGTACTAAGGAAACAGATGATTTCAGCACAATTACGGATGACCACGTGTGAGCCTGAAATAAAATAAATTACAGTGGACTTCGGGAAGTTACATATTTGCTGTTAACCCGCTCTCTTGCAGCTAAAATATCATTATTGCAGTAATCTAGTCGCACTTGGAATTTTCAGATAACCATGGACCTAACGGCGCAGACAGTAAATCTCATGGAACAAATACAACAGACGCAACAGGCGTTGCTTGCAAGAGTGGAACGTTTGGAGTCGCAGCCTGCCGTAGCGTCTCCGCTACAAATTAAACTTCCGCCATCACCTTTCGCAGTTTACAACAGCAAGGAAGAAGCGTGGCCGGACTATGCAGCACGCCTGGGACAGCACTTCCTCACACACCAGATATCAGGTGATGTAGAAAAAAGATTTTATTTTTTGGCAAATTGCGGCGCAGCTATCTATAACCTTCTCTTACAACTGAGTCCGACTTGTGAACCGACAAATTTGTCATTTCCACCTATTAAAGACTCGCTCGAAAAATACGTCGACAAGCAAACGCATGTCGCTGCTGCAAGGCAAAAATTTTGCATATGCAAGAAAAAGGCACAGCAGACATACACGGAATGGATTACACAGTTTTAAGGATTAACTAGGAACTGCAAATTTATTTGTGAAAACGAAAAGTGTAAAAAGTCCTATGCAGATTCTTTAATACGTGATATGCTCATAATGCATTCACCAGACGATAAATTAAGGAAAGAGCTTCTTAGTTTAATCAATGCGTCCTTGCAAGATTGTTTACCAATCATTCGAGCACACGAACAAAGCCAAGCTTCTGTGGGTGTGGCACAAGACGACGGCTGTGACGTGTTCGCGACACAGGCACGCGAAATGGGGCAACGCGGCCCTCGTAGCCAAGGCCGTAAACAGGACAGCAAGGCTAGGCTCACGCGATCTAAGAACGGATCACACACCCAAACTAAAAGACTGAAGTTGAAATAATGTCGTAAATGTGAAATCAATCATCACAGAGACAATTGTTACTATCGTAACGCACATTGTGACTTTTGCAAACGAAAAGGGCACAAATCAGAAGTGTCTAATAAGAAAAGTGTACAGTCTAGAAGTAAGTTTAGCAATAAGAAAGTGCTTAATTTTAAGAAGTATACCTCCAATGCGTTTGACGATACGAATAGGCAAGACTATAGTCAGGTTTCAAAAGTTAAACAAAGTTAATGCTATTCTACATAACAGGAACATATCTTTGTATGTCACATTACTGGTGAACAAAATACCTATCAAATTCCAGATTGACACAGGATCGTCGATCTCTATCATAAATCTGCACACGCATAAACGACTAGGTTCTCCTAAATTGCAGCATTTTGACAGCTCACTGTACAGCTACAGTAATGTACAAATTGCAGTCAAAGGTGCACTGACGACGGAAGTAACTTAGAAACAGTTTACCAGGACATCTACTTTAGCAGTAGTTAACACCCATAAGGCATCATACTTGCTGGGTCTGGATCTCTTTAACGAATTAGGCTTCACAATCCATGAAGCGAAACAGGTCACACAAAGTTCCGAAAGGAAAACTACAAACAGTGTTGCAGAGGTACGAAGATATTTTTTCCTCCGCGACAGGCACTGTAACTGATTACCAGGCACACATTACGCTGACACCGAATGCAGTGCCGAAGTTTTGCAAAGCTAGAACTGTCCCTCACGCAATGAAAGAACGCGTAAAACAAGAACTTGACCGTTTAGAAGGAAATGGTATTATCGAACCAGTCACATGTAGCGCCTGGGCAACACCAATCGTTGTCATAGAAAAGCCAGATGGATCATTACGTATCTGTAGAGATTTCAAGAATACTGTCAATTCGCTGTGCATTATAGATACATACTCGATTCCGAAACCGGAAGAACTGGTGTATAAATTAGCAGGGGGTGTGTATTTCGCCAAACTGGATTTAAAGGAAGCATATCTGCAGATCCCTTTAGACAAAGATACACAAAATTTTATGGTCATAAATACTCCATTTGGATTGTACAGATACAAGCACTTACCATTTGGTATCGCTAGCGCACCAAGCCTCTTTCAACGTTACTTGGAACAATTAATTAGAAACTGTCCTAACGCAGTTAACTGTCTCGATGACATAATCGTCTCGGGAAGATCTCCACAAGATTTACTAGATAACCTGGAAGAACTGTTCAAGGTTCTCAGAAAGGCCAATCTCAGGTGCAACAAGGACAAACGTATATTTTTTGTCAAGAAAATTCAGTATTTAGGACATATATTGTCAAATAACGGAATCAGTCCGACACCTCAGCTTATTGCAACAACACAGAAATTGGCAGCTCCGACAGACTTCAAGCAACTAAGAGCTTTATTAGGCCAAATTAATTATTACCGGAAATTCATACCGAAAGCAGCTGAAATTTCCGAACCGTTGCACAGATTGCCTCGCAAAGGAGTCGCGTGGAATTGGTCCAAAGAATGCCAGCGCGCATTAGACAAACTGAAACAAAGTTTAGTAGACGCAAAACGTCTTACGACATATGACCCGCAAAAGATGATCACTATTACGGCGGACTCGTCAGATTACGGGATCGGTGTAGTCATGTGCCATAAACATGAAGGAATTGAACGACCGGTTGCATACGCCTCGAAAACATTAAACTCAAGTCAACGTAACTATAGCCAAGTAGAAAAAGAGGCACTCGCAATTGTCTTTGCAATGGAGAAGTTTCATGACTACATATACGGAAGAACATTTCTTCTGCTCACAGGCCATAAGCCATTGGTGACAATATTCGGACCACATAATAGTGTATCCAATAAGACAGCACAGCGTTTACGACGTTGGGCGTTGCTACTCTCTAATTACAACTACGAGATCTCATATAGATCGACGGCAAAACATGCCAACGCCGATGTACTTTCACGTCTACCGGCGGGTCAAGATGAACATTTTGACAAATCAGAGGACGCGTGTTTTCAGATAGACGTAACCAGTGAACACGTCGTGGAAAATTTCCCCGTCAAAGCCACCTTAATAGTTAAGTTAGTGCCCAAAAATCCAGTGTTATCAAAGATAAAGCAGTATATTCTTAAGGAATGGCCAACCGATAAGAACATGTTAGCTCAGCCAGAAGTGAAATCTTATTCGAACATGAGATATGCTCTCACAGTGCACAAAAGCGTCATATTAGTTCACAGTGAAACGGGAAAAACAAGAGTAGTTATACCCAAAGATCTCAGGACTAAAGTGCTAACAATGTTACACCAACGTCATTGTGGCATAGTACGCACGAAACGCATGGCCAGAGAACATTGCTACTGGAAGAACATTGATAAAGATATTGAAACAATGCTTTCTAATTGTAAATTATGTCAGCCGCACCAATGAGCTCCGCCAAGACAATATTTTACGTGGCCACAGGCAACAGAACTTTGGTCAAGATTGCATACTGACTATGCTGGTCCTTTTCTTGGAACTTCTTGGTTAATTGTCACTGATGCATTTTCAAAATTCCCTTTTGCACTACAGATGCGTACAGCTTCTTCAGCGACAACAATTCAAGCGTTGTCAAAGATCTTTTCAATTGAAGGATTGCCTCAAACCGTAGTGACCGATAACGGCACACAATTTACGTCGCAAGAATTCCCGTCATTCTGTCAGATGAACGGAATTGCACATTACAGGACGGCACCATTTCACCCTGAGGCTAATGGACTCGCCGAACGATTCGTACGAACGTTCAAGGCACAGAAAGTTGGTGCAACAGTACAACAAAGAGGATTCCTTATTAATTTTTCTGTCACAATAGAGAGATACTCCGCACGAGGCACAGTCACCAGCAGAAAAACTGCATGGGCGACAACACAGGACTTTGATGTCTATCCCAAAACCCACAATGCATCCATAAAATGATCAACGACCGTCGAAAGGACGACGATTCCACGTAAACGACAAAGTCCTCGTAACTGTCTACAGTCGAGGAAAGCGTACTTGGACACAAGGAATGATTGTAGAATGCATTGGAAATGTCATGTATAGAATAAGAACGCAAAGCGGCATAGTTATTCGCCATACTAATCAATTACGGCAGCAAAGACAGCAGTCACATATAGGCAGAACTCCTAGGCTGTTTCATTTTGCAGACTCAGAATAAGGTGTCAACCCCGAGCAGCTCGCAGGATTCCAGAAGCCGTCACCGGCAGCCGACGCCGACGCCGCCGCCGCCGTAGCCAACGCAGCCACCGCCGCCGACGCCGACGCAGCACCTTCAGGGGCAGCCGACTACACCAGCCGTCCACAGCCGACATCCCCAGAGAAGATGGACGTCGAAGAAGAATTAGATTTAAACTATGACCAATGTACCGATGTTGAAATGCAATTATGTAACAAAATTTTTGCTTCTCCGGTTCCATAGGTTTTGAGCGGGACCGCGGGCGAATGCCACGGGGAGCAACATGTGTGCGCCCACAGACATACGCACGCCGGAAAGCAAGAAAGCAGAAAAAAACGCTTTTCAAGCAAACTTCAAAACCTTTTTTTCTTCCCCCGGAGGGGAGGGATGTTGTGTACATAGTTCCGCGTAGTCAATACGTTCACAACTTTCCCAATAGAGCGCGCCCCGCTAAGCACAACAGAGCAGGCGCAGCGCTCGTCCGTCTCCGCACTACGAGATGGCGCTGTCTTAGAGACGAACCAAATTCTGCTTCCGCCGATCCGCGTATTAATATGTAACGCAGCCTATGTGATTGCTGCTAACGTAGAACCTTTTCTCCTCGCGGATCACACTGGCGCAGTGATACCTGAACGCGCGAAGTATTATAACGAGTGTACAGACCTCCGGTTAGTCAGTCTACATTAGTTTGTACTAGTCTGCATTAGTCTGCATTAGTCTGTAGTCAAGTTTCAGTCTGCGCCTAATAAGATTATCATATTCCTGTACCGAGCGAGATGGCGCAGTGGTTAGACACTGGACTCGCATTCGGAAGGACGACGGTTCAATCCCGCGTCCGGCCATCCTGATTTAGGTTTTCCGAGATTTCCCTAAATCAGTCCAGGCAAATGCCGGGATGGTTCCTTTGAAATGGCACGGCCGACGTCCTTCCCCATCCTTCCCTAATCCGATGAGACCGATGACCACACTGTCTGGTCGCCTTCCCCAAACCAACCAACCAACCATATTCCTGTACATAGCCATGAAGATAAATGTATAGACACTTTTGTCAAGTATCAGAGATATGTGAGAATAAGATTAACGTACCAAGACCAAAGGAACTTCAGACTGTCAATTGTAAATAGCATCCAGAAACAACTTCAGTTATTTTTATGCTTGTTATTATTTTAATAAATGTGTGTGAAAATTAATCAAGTTCTGTTTAAAGTTGGTCACCGTCAATCTGCTACTCAAAGCGTGCAAGTGCCATTTCTATCGTCTGACCTAACGGCAGAAGATAAACACGCCACGATAAGACCACGAGACATATTGCTGACACTCGCCTACTTCGTTAGAGTGACAAGTCAAATAATCTGATGGTGTGTTTACCGAAGATCTTACAGTACGCACAGCACAGATATTGTCTGCAGTAGTTATTCAGAGTAGAGGACGACGGAGTTTGGAATGCATCCAGCAGATATTGAGGACATAGGTTGCAAGTCAGGTGAGATGAGGAGGTTGGTAGAGAGAGGAATTCGTAGTGGGCCGCAACAAATCAGCGGACTGATGACTAAAAAAACGTTTCACGATCCATTGGAAGCAAATACTTTAGTAACCTCTACTCGTTTGTCAAGGTACAAAACCTTTAACGATTTTGAAACCTATTTTTCTACACTCCTGGAAATTGAAATAAGAACACCGTGAATTCATTGTCCCAGGAAGGGGAAACTTTATTGACACATTCCTGGGGTCAGATACATCACATGATCACACTGACAGAACCACAGGCACATTGACACAGGCAACAGAGCATGCACAATGTCGGCACTAGTACAGTGTATATCCACCTTTCTCAGCAATGCAGGCTGCTATTCTCCCATGGAGACGATCGTAGAGATGCTGGATGTAGTCCTGTGGAACGGCTTGCCACGCCATTTCCACCTGGCGCCTCAGTTGGACCAGCGTTCGTGCTGGACGTGCAGACCGCGTGAGACGACGCTTCATCCAGTCCCAAACATGCTCAATGGGGGACAGATCCGGAGATCTTGCTGGCCAGGGTAGTTGACTTACACCTTCTAGAGCACGTTGGGTGGCACGGGATACATGCGGACGTGCATTGTCCTGTTGGAACAGCAAGTTCCCTTGCCGGTCTAGGAATGGTAGAACGATGGGTTCGATGACGGTTTGGATGTACCGTGCACTATTCAGTGTCCCCTCGACGATCACCAGTGGTGTACGGCCAGTGTAGGAGATCGCTCCCCACACCATGATGCCGGGTGTTGGCCTTGTGTGCCTCGGTCGTATGCAGTCCTGATTGTGGCGCTCACCTGCACGGCGCCAAACACGCATACGACCATCATTGGCACCAAGGCAGAAGCGACTCCCATCGCTGAAGACGACACGTCTCCATTCGTCCCTTTATTCACGCCTGTCGTGACACCACTGGAGGCGGGCTGCACGATGTTGGGGCGTGAGCGGAAGACGGCCTAACGGTCGCGGGACCGTAGCCCAACTTCATGGAGACGGTTGCGAATGGTCCTCGCCGATACCCCAGGAGCAACAGTGTCCCTAATTTGCTGGGAAGTGGTGGTGCGGTCCCCTACGGCACTGCGTAGGATCCTACGGTCTTGGCGTGCATCCGTGCGCCGCGGCGGTCCGGTCCCAGGTCGACGGGCACGTGTACCTTCCGCCGACCACTGGCGACAACATCGATGTACTGTGGAGACCTCACGCCCCACGTGTTGAGCAATTCGGCGGTACGTCCACCCGGCCTCCCGCATGCCCACTATACGCCCTCGCTCAAAGTCCGTCAACTGCACATACGGTTCACGTCCACGCTGTCGCGGCATGCTACCAGTGTTAAAGACTGCGATGAAGCTCCGTATGCCACGGCAAACTGGCTGACACTGACGGCGGCGGTGCACAAATGCTGCGCAGGTAGCGCCATTCGACGGCCAACACCGCGGTTCCTGGTGTGTCCGCTGCGCCGTGCGTGTGATCATTGCTTGTACAGCCCTCTCGCAGTGTCCGGAGCAAGTATGGTGGGTCTGACACACCGGTGTCAATGTGTTCTTTTTTCCATTTCCAGGAGTGTATATAACGTTAGGAGAGAACTGAACTGTATCCAACGCGCTGACATATACCGTTCAGTAGCAGCTATGTAGTGGCCAGAGTTACCAACGCAAAGTCAGTGAGAAACGCAGGTTCCCACTCTACGGATAGAATGAATGACTACGATACTAAGTTTGTGAAACTTCTAACTAGGCAAATGTACTAAACAAAATTCATCTTAGGACCGCACAGCGCGTAAAAAATATGTTTTTTTTTTATCTCTAATACCTCCCTTAACCTGTTCGATGGTGAGATAGAGGTACGACCGAGAACCGTCATGCTAATGCTGATGCGAAGTATATGTCCCCGTCAATCATCGCTGGCTTGGGGGCCCCTCCTCCTCCGACTCTGGAGGTCAACAGCGGTATGACGTGTTCAGTCTCGCGTGTGGTTCGCATCGCCTCGGTGACGCAACAACGGTCCGCCATCACCGATCTGATGGCCACGAATCTACAGTGTGTTTATATAAGGTCATGCCGAAACCAAAACATCACAGACAGTCGTCTGGAACGACAATTGTCACAACAATTTAAAACTTTGAATTACGCTAAATTTCGAATCAAATGTTACGAGAGCTAAGACTTTACCATGTCTTACGAAATTTTCTCTATGCTATGTGGCTCGTAATGAATATTAAAGGTACGATCAAAAAAGAGGCCGAAGAACATAGTGAGAGCTATCCTGTGATATTAACATGAGAGCCAAAGAAATTCAGACCAATAAAATGATGAAAATCATGTAACTGAGAAAAACGAATAGAAGAAAATGAAGATAAGCGTAACTACTTACAGATTCTCATCTGATACTGAGCTAAAATAAAATTCATGCCACTGACAGTTAACTGGACAATTTATCACACATTAGCAAAATCACTGAAAGTCTATGTAAATGAATACTGGAAACAAAAATAATCCTCAGTGCAAGCAATATTTTTCTTCTTATTACAAAAAATTATTCTCTCAGATCGCACAATGATTACTAGTTTCAGCAAAATTAAATCGCCAACTGCCCGCATCTCGTGGTCGTGCAGTAGCGTTCTCGCTTCCCACGCCCGGGTTCCCGGGTTCGATTCCCGGCGGGGTCAGGTATTTTCTCTGCCTCGTGATGGCTGGGTGTTGTGTGCTGTCCTTAGGTTAGTTAGGTTTAAGTAGTTCTAAGTTCTAGGGGACTGATGACCATAGATGTTAAGTCCCATAGTGCTCAGAGCCATTTTGAAATCGCCAACTTCAGACCACTTACATAGAAAAATTCTTTAAAGGACCAACCCACATCCTCGACTGTTCACACTAACTGGACACAAATTATAGAGACGATGTTCCATACTACCGTATCTTCTCTTGTAATAAGAGAGTAGCTGTGGGGACACATAAAATACAAAAGGCGTGTATAAAGTTATGCTTTGTGGTGTCCTTGTTGACATCTGGATTATATTCTGATATCGCCTCCAATAGAACTGACTGCATCACGTGATCATCATAATCAAGAATGTAACTTACTGTTTAAAGTGCCTAATTGATTTGTCTTTAAGCGTAAATGTTTTAAAGGAATAAGTGACATGAACAAAATTACTAATAACACTTAAATGGATTCCTGAAATGTGTTCTGTGCCACACGTAACTTCATGCCTGCAAGCCAGGTTACAAAATAATGTATCTTACCTTTGAGATATATTTATGCAACCTCCATGAAGACAAGTGATTGTGTGACTCATAAAATAATTTGTACACCGATAAGAATGTTTTAAGACTGTAATGAATGTGAATATCCTTTTTATTGTATGTGTGAAATACTTTGTCTTTAAAACCTACAAAGTATATATTTGGCCAGAGACTTTACGAACGAGTGTAGATTACCGAAACGCCTAAAATATATGTAACCTTTTGTAAAAACAAGCGAAAAAGGTTACCTCTATTATTCTCGCCATATTATGTCTATTTTATCACCCGGCAATTGTAAGGAAAGCATCCATATTCCCGTGTATCCTAATTCTGAAAAATAGAGAGTGTTGTTAACCCGTGTATGTTGAATTCATTTAAAAAATTACACCTGATTATCTGTCACGATAATAACGTAATTTTCTACGAATTTCTGCATTTTTTTCAGAGCCCGTAAAGAAAGGACTGGTGACTAAATTTGCAAGCATATAACAACCGAACACATTACGTCTTTTCTCGTTATTTATACTGCATCCCTAAGCAGAACCTCCCTGATTTCTCAGCCATTTCTTTTAATTTCTTGTGTTTACATCTTATGTAAGAATCGTGTTATTTTGGTCGATCGATAGTTATAGAACAATACCGTCGGAAACGTTTCACTACCTTGATATATCGTGTCTCATCAAGATCAACAGGCGATAACCTGAAATATTACATTAACGCGTAATTATTATATTCTACAAAAAATTCTGTTGGAGGAACATACGCAACTGAGCATTGTAACAGAGGTCGAAAACACCGCTTCAGTTGTAAAGTTCTTTTATTATCACACTACCGGTTTCGGGCTCTTATAGGCCCATCGTGTACTGCTCCCTGTTCTGCGTTCATTCTGCGTTCATAGGTAGCACACCGCTCCTGGTACACATCCACGGGGGCCACACCACCAAGTTACGACCTAAAGATGGGCCTATAAGAGCCCGAAACCGGTCGTGTGATGATAAAATAAATTTACAACTGAAGTGCTGTTTACAACCTCTGGTATTATCTTTTAATACCAAATTCCGTTTACCTAGAATTTCGGACCACTGGATGATTCTCTTGCTGTTCACGGTATTACATTATACTCAACAGTTCAATAACCATATTGTATCCTTTCCATAACTTACTGGGACATAATTATGTAAAACATTTTTGTAGATAATTCTAGAGGAAAATGCTTCACAATGGATTCAAAGATGGAGCACTGGAGATGTATATTTCTCAACTTGCATTTTGTTTACGAACGGTGCGAGATTCGCACAGAATGGTGTAATTAAGTACCACAAGGGCGCGCAGGGAAGATGCAAATCATCAAACACGTCATCATGTTTGCTTTAGTATGAACATGAGGTCACGAATTTTGGGTGACTGACTCCTAGACCCACTCACTTTAACGGAGAAACTAACAGGTTTTCTTTATTACGGATTTCTGAGTGACAGATTACGCTAACTCCTGGAGAGCGTTATCCCAGCGTAAAGACAACTGATGTAGTATGGGCATGACCGTGCACCATCCTCTTTTCTGCGCCTCGTACTAAAGGAACTATCACGAACCTTTAAGGAGCGATGGATTGATCGAGACCCAATAGCGTTTCCTTAAAGCGCCGCTGACCTTATTCCCACATAGTTGCGACAGTGAGCACATTTAAAGCCACTGATGTATTCCACACTCATCAACAACGTACAAATGTTATAGATGCGTCTCTTCTTGGTACGTAACCAAATACAGCGGCAGCCCTATATGTGTCTCAGGAGTTCGTAATCATGTGTGTACGCAACTGTGGGTGTCAAGTCGAGTGGGCCGAGTTGTGTCAGCTGTGCTTATACGACTTCGTAAGTTGTGAGCTGTGGAATAGATCATTAGATGTTCACTGCATAATTTCCTTAAAACAAACATTTGTTTTCACGTTATTATCCCCATTCTGTACTCCTTCCAATAGTCCACATTATTGTACACAATGATCAAAGGATGAATAAATACTGGTGCTACTATTCACTTAATAACTTAAGAGAATAATTTGGTTCGGACACGCATAGAATATTATTCATCATCCATAGCCACAAACACTCACAGGAATCAGAGCATCTGGAAAAACAGTAGAATAAAACAGTTCATTAATAACAATTAAAGTGTCTGAATAATTTGCCTTAGCGTATTTACCTTGGTAGCCCTCTTGTTGGCCACCATCCCCACAGTTATCACACAGTACGCTGAACACTTCGTCACCATAGATCAATATCGCTTGTCACAGCAGATTTTTAAGGTGATTATCATCATAGATACGACTGAGCCAATTTATTCTCTTAAATATTTAAGGTGAGTGTAAAAATTATGACTCATGATAATTTATTCGGCATAAATTTCTGTTTTACAATGCGAAAAAATAATTATTTATGGCATTTCGTACGAGTTATTTACAACCATTTGTTATGAGTCACCTTCGACTTTTCTATGTTTACTATTAGTTTTTTTCAGTTACATAATTCTGATCATTTTATTGGGTTAATTTTCTCTGCCCTCCCATCTTGATGTAGTAGTATGTTCGTTGACCTCTACAGTGGTCGTAGTTTTAACATTCATTGCGAGTGATATGGCGCTTTGTTATGTAGCGTCAAACGAAATACACCATCATCTGTTTACAGTAATGTTAACAAACCTCATACACTTTGTCACTTACACAGATGTATGTAGTGTAAATGTCAACAACTTCTTCAATAGAGACAAGGTTTTATAAATGTTAGAATCTTAATGCTTCTGTATGTACGTACATATGAAAATGCTTATAACGCTTAATGTTTCGCGGCACAGGAGTACAGCGTCTTGCTACAGTTAACAAGAGTGGTTCAGTTATATAGGTTTTTGATTTCCTTTTCTCGATACTTGTCTGTAGTTATTGTCAATGACGTAATCTTTCTACAGCCACCAAATCAAGATTTTATATTAGCAGTTTAGTCCAGACGATAATGCTATGGAAATTTGTGATGTAAAGTTATTTTCAGCATCCCAGTGCACGTATCTTGCTTTTTCAGGTCAATAAAGAGGATTAGTAATAATATGGTTCAACAGGTAGATTATTGTGAGCGCATGACTTTAAATTATGACTTTTGACATAAAATTTTCATAATGACAAACTACAGTTACTCAAAGAAACAGCTAACTGTCTGAAGAAACAGCTTGTCAAATTATGTGGAGTGTTTCTTTTAAAACGCATCACGGAATGGAATGTTTGATAAGGAATTGTATCGAGTGACTTAGACGTTTAGGTGATTCACTGCAGAGATGGAACGAAACGTATCCTTTTATCGGCAGCTCATGAATAAAGCGAGGTCGGTAAGCTACTTACCGTAATAGATCACAGGAAATGAGGCTCATAAATCAGCGATATATTATGCAGCGGCGAATGGAGCGTGAATCACCTCACCAGGGCGCAAAGGGTGCCAAAAGTCGGCTGCATCCACGCCTGCTGAGTCAGCTCCATATTTCACGATTATTCTTACACCCCTGCTGAAGCCATCCACTGTCATCTTACATCTTTTAATTATATAATGCATTTCACGTAGCGGCTAGGAATCAAGATTAAGGAGAAATTTCTCGTGACGTCAAAATATTGTGAAGAGAGAGAAAGACGCTCATTTTGCACTTTCAACAAACTAAATTGCAGCAAAGTATCTGCAGGTGTAACATAAAGACCTTTGTAAATTAATAACGTGATTGGTGTAGTGTTTCAATTTCCTCATATGCAGTCTATGTGTAATATTTTCCACACTGTTCATTTTCTTTAATGTATTTTTGGAATATAATTAAGCAGATGAATAGGGAAGGTAGTGTGTTTATACTGTTCTTGTAAACACTAGTAACTTAATGAGTAAGTAGTCTGCGCGTAAGTACGAATCGGGTGCGAGACACTGAATAGTACAGTACACTCTAGATGAGAGAGGCGTTGTGATTGCGCTCATAATGTGCCATTCTGACTCCTCGCGTAGGCAGGCTGTAGTTGAAAGCAACAGCTGCTTCGTCAGACAACGAGTAAGCACATAGATAGCAAAATACTGATTAGCAAGTATGTGAACAAAACAACGAAGGAATTAACAAATAAGGGAAACAATTGTGAAAGAGTATACAAACAAATAAAACATTAGATATCAAAGATCCAAGTACAACGAGGAACTCTTCTATATAGCAGCAGAGTGTCACAAGGAAACCTTTCAACTTGGATTTGAGCACTTTGGGTTTATCATTCAGTTTTTAGTACTGTTCGAAGGATGTTGAAAATATAACCTGCTAAATAGTGCTTAAGGAAGTGTTACAAAATGCAAATCTTTGTATGTACACAGAACGGATATTGCAGTTTCTGTTAATGAGTCAACTGTCAACAGAAAATCACCTGATGGATTACTTGTACAGGGACAACACATTTAAAATGTGCACACGAAGATCAAATATTGACACTACAGATTTGCCTGATCACCCCTTTCTGAGTTAAAATTATTCTTGGTGAGCGAACAGAGTTGCCCATTAGTGGTACTAGTGTGAAAAAGTTCTTCGTGTTTCAGAGTTAGACTCTGGACACATTATACCTATAATGACGACGCCAGAATTGAGTTTCAACACAATATATTGTATATTGAACGTCATGCTTCTAAGAAACTTTCATCTCCCTTCAATCCTAAGTGCTGAAATTCGCCTACTTCATTAAATGAATGTCTTGGAACTATGAAATTTTTCTTTTAGAACAGTTCAGTGTCAGAAATTGTGTGGTATGTGCAGTGCTTTTTTTTTTTTCAATCAGGCGCTATGTGTTGTAGAAAGTCACGTATTGAATTGATGTTACCGACTTGTCTGTTAGCTAGATAATTTACAAAGTCACCCGGAAAGTAAAGCACCACTTTTTTTTCTCAGCCAAGAATAATGGTAGGAGTGCCAAACTTCAGTTCTGCTTTATTTGAAGTTCCCTGAGTGCGAGCAGAAAGTTTGCATTCCCTGCAGTAGATACCGTAGCTGCAGCATAGTTTCGAAATAGCGTCTGTAAGTGATGTACGTTACAAGCAGCATGTCGCCATTGATTGTCTCACTGCGGAGAAAGAAACTGTTGCGAACATTCACAAACGTATGTTTACTGCTTACGGAGCATTTGCAGTTGTAAGTACGGTTAGTCGCAGTGTCGGTTCTTGAGTAGAGAATGTTGATGTTCACAAATTCTGAGATTGAGATAAACACGAGAAAGTGACAATAATAAGATATCCTATATAACAATTATGTTAATTAACGTATTATACAACTAAAGCCACTGCCAATAATAATAATAACAGTAACAATAATAATAATAATAATATGCATAACTGGTCTCAAAAACAGAAAGAATTGTTTTTGTTGCCTTTTGTTGCTTTGTACATAATTAAATACAGATTGGTGCAAAAACGAAATAATGTTTACGCCTTCGCTACTCCCTGTTTCGCATTTTTGCGTAAGTGGGACTTTTTGTGTATTTTTTTTATTTTTTCGAGCAAATGTAGAAGATCCCTAACACATGTAATAATAAGCAAATTAACTTCCGGGTTGGAAACCAGACATTCTTACGTTGCACCCACACAATTTACGGTTCTCTGTTAAATATTCGCTTATATTCATCTTATTTGATTTCTTCACTTTCTCATTCAACAGTTCCGGTCTGAGAGGCCCTAGTTCCTCTTCGACTAAAGTTTCCTTGGTATTTTCCCTCCAGTTAACGCTTGAAACAGATTCAACACAGCTCATGATGACACAGCACAAGAGAGCCGATTCCTGCACAGTAAACAACCAACGCCAAATACAAACTGCCGTTGGTACAAACGATTTAATACAAGTAGTACTGCCTACCAACATAGCCACTTGTCTAGAATGAAAACGAGGCGATGAGAACGGGAAGGACCAAAACCACACCGTCTTCCCTCCCACATTTAAGTGAATATTAGAGAACCCAGTGAGACAGCTTTTCGTGAATGTTCAGATAAACAATATGGACTTTCAGCAGACATAAACCTGACCAATCATAAGGTCAACATATGTCAGATGCACGAATAAATGCCAGTCTCACAATCCCCGATGATTTGATTTATGGCTCTCAGCCCCTCAAATGGATTAATGTACAGTGAAATTCAAAACTTAATGTACCATATCTCAATGAGAAACCCACAAAATAGATTTTTTCTCGCTATAACATATTCTGATGAAGGGGATAAAGATCTACTGCAGGATGATGCCATCCGGTTGCATGGGCATAACTTGTAGTTGAGTGGTAAGGGCTAACTGTCACGCCGTAAATATTTGGCGCGTAAGAAAAATAAGTCACATCAGTTGCGCATGCGCAAAAGCCCCTTAAAACACGCACAACTGAAGGTTTGATGGAAAAACTGATTCTGGCTGCGTGGCACATACTCAAATTCAGGCATCAGATCAGGTAAGTTCGGATAAATTTGTGGAAGTCGTGCTGAAGAGGAGTCTGCATTGCGCGGTTGCTCGTCTGTTTATTAAGGTGTCTGCTGTGTGTCTGTGTCGGCATCTTTGCTCAACAAATTCGCGTTTGCTTGTTGTGAACGCTAGGGGTAAGCAATTTCCCCGTGTTTCACAGTGCATTGCTGACGTGGCTACGAAGCTGTCACTGCTTTACTGTACCAGTAGCTTTAGTTTCGCCTGCCGTACTGGGCTGTTGATACTACCCGCTTGTAGTGCTTTGTGTGGCTAAGGATGGCTGTTTTAATCTGTTGCGTCGATGTTTGACGAGTGTCGTTAGGAATGTAGGTCTGCAGTTGAAGACACTAAGATATCTATAAACAGAACATTATGCTGGCCGTAGTCTGGAGATGCGGCCGTGTGGGTGTGCCCAGCGTTGGTTTATGTTTTCAATGCTAGCTGTTGCGAGCAACATTAGTAGACGCATTTACGGTTGTTGACTTGAATACATGTTATAAGACGCCACCTCCTGGTTCCTTAGTTTCAGCCACAAGTGACAAGATCACACTCAGACGCTTGGAGTGAGCTCGGTATTTTTAAGTTAAGGTTAGCTACCTCTAATATGTGATTGGTAAATCAGGCTACTGTTTATCCACCTTAAGCTAACTTGTTATCTATGCAGAGGGTAATGGCGAAAACTTATGTGGAACAGCCTAAAATTAAGTTATTCTTAAGTTGTGGTATCCAGTAAGAGAAGAACTTTTACGATGTGGCTGAGTATACCATAGGGCCAATTTGGTAAAAATAATAGCTAGACACTGGATGCCGTTTGTGTGGTTGGGGCATGTTCGGTTTTTAATGTTTAGCCACGTGTGTGATATGTTGTACTGGTGTCCTGTGACTGACTTCGTGCCATTTACTTGTAAGGTTGTGAATCACTGTTAATTCGCCTTGCTTGACGAAGCTTTAAGGCCTTGTAATTATTTGTCTTGATTTCACAGGGTTCCT
This sequence comes from Schistocerca piceifrons, assembly GCF_021461385.2. Taxonomy (NCBI): domain Eukaryota; kingdom Metazoa; phylum Arthropoda; class Insecta; order Orthoptera; family Acrididae; genus Schistocerca; species Schistocerca piceifrons. The sequence goes on along the minus strand of NC_060139.1, from coordinate 1,017,294,200 downwards.
TTTTAAATTACGATTTTAAATCCCATAATTTTTGCAGAGTATTAACATTCAGAAGAAAATGTCTTAAGCATGTGTAAGGCTTATACATTAAATGATATAATAGTAAGTCACACTTACTTTGGTGTATTACCACTTGGTGCATCTCTGAATGCAAATGCAATGACAGTTATGTGTTTATTCTGAATGAGACCACTTTAAACATTTTTGCATGCTGAAAACGCGATCGATACACAGTCTTGGTTTCAAGAGATTGCATTATTAAGAAAAGCGCTGGCAAGCTAGAAGCTAACCTCCGAGTCGCAGTAGTGCGCAGCAGTAGTCGTGGACTAGCGGAGAGACTATTGGATCATGTTAGAGTGAGCAGCTTGGATAGCGGAGGTACCGCACAGAGATAACTATCTGAGACGTTCCGTGAGATTTAACCGGCGAATGAATGATAATTTTTAAGATGATTGGGTAAAGAAACACGTATTTAGAAAAAGATAGCCTATTTTGAATTGGTTAGCAGACAATCTTGAGTTCAGTAATTATTCCTGAGCAAAGATTTCAGTGTGTGTCCAATAATGTCTACGTGTCGACAGTCATGAGGAACTGTCAATAATATGTTCAGTATTGTAATTATCCCTACTCCCTTTAGATTAATTACAGGATCTGCTCTACAGCCCTGACCTAGCTCCCTCAAATTTCCACTTGTGTGGACCATTCAGGGATATCATTCGTGGAAGAAATTTTGAGAATGGCGAAAAGGTGGTTCGCACAGTGAAGAAATAGCTTTGAGGCCAAAACGTGTAGTGACATCACAGGGAATACACCTCCTTGTGCATCCTTGTGTCTCGCTGTAGGAGGGCCGTAAAACGGGAAGGAGATTACTAGGAAAACTCGGGAGTGTAGAAGAAACATCATTCTTTCTTCTGTGTCCGTTTTATTTGTGTTGTCGAAGAAAAAAATGTGATGGGGCACATCATTTTGCTCTTATTTTCCTATATCACTTGCATCAGCTGCAGAAAGAAACTGTTCTTGTGCTAACTGTCATATTTAATGACATTGCTTTTTATACTTGTCAAAAAAGGAACGGAGTGAGAATAGAACTCCGAGCCACATACCATTTTACGTGACCCCAGTCAGATTCAAGTCCGTTCACTGTTTGTTAACTCTGGAGGGAAACCTGATTCCATCCTTCCAGATATGAAGTAAACCACTGTTAAGGTTTTCCCCTGGTACCAAAATGTTAGAAATCATGCAAAAGTGTTTCACTGTCAGTACAATCAAACGCTTTTGTTTAATCAAGGAAAATATCTACTGCCCTCTACCTCATGTTTGGTACTAATGGTGATTCACATACGTGAGAATAAACTAAATTTTTGCGTATCTACTTCTTTCCTTAAGCCACTTTGCGATTCTGATACCTAATTTTGTGCACTGAGATTTTCTTCTACTCTCTCATACATTGCTTTCTCAAAAACTCTAGAAAACACTGGTAGCAAAGGTATTGCCAAGTTATTGTTTATAGGTACATCGCCTCTTTTTCCTTTTTTGTTAAGTGCTTTCTCTAACGATATTTCTGTGTCTAGAAACTGACTACAGCTGAAAGACACATTGCACAGGTGACTCGATTTTTCATCATAGTCATGTGAGTATTCATTCTTTACTGGTTTAGTAATTGATTAAATTTCTTCTTTGCTTACTTCCTGCAGATACTTCTGATATTACTGTCCCAGAACACTGGCTTTTAACCCTCCGTTACTCGCGAGAAAATTCGTGACATGGTCACTCGCGTGGATGACAGGCGCCATCCACGAAGCAAGCGGTCTATTTGTATACTTTGAACTGTGTTTATGAAGGATTTTATGATTTTTTTATTAAATCTAAATATAAGACATTTAATATTCGTACACAGTATAATATATTCTAACGTTTGAAACAGTTCGACCATTCGAAGAACAATATCTTCAGTAGAATTGCTGGCATTACATGGTCCCTCTGGTTGCTTACGGACCTACGGTTCTAAATTCAAAGTGTGAGCTGTTTTTACATCAACCAGAGTAAACGCTTTTAACCCATACTATGCTAGTTTGCTAGTAATATATTGCCTGAACGGGCAGTTTCCTCTAAATGCCAAAAGCTGTTCGTCAACAGTAAAATATTCACTAGGTGAAAAATGTTTTTGGCAATTATTCATGAATAGGTCAAGTACCTCTCTGATAGCTCAGAGTAGCCAACTTGTCAATCTCTCTGCGAACACCTCTATCACGGATATTATCAAACCTCAGACATCTCAACAAAAACCTGAATCGGTTTCCCCTTATGCATAAATAACATGATTTAAGTCCGTTTCCCTTTTGAGTTATCCTACAATTTCGATATACTCTTCCTAGAACATCTCAAAGATCCACACAGATATAACAAACCAATGAAAGCTCTGATCTCTATCGCATCCCTTTCCCTAGAGAAGTCACCACGAACTTCACTGGTGGATATATTAGTGCATGTTGCGATAATGCATATTATATTTACATCCTAGAACTAATTCAAAATTTTTGTCTTTTTTATACGAGGTTGATGCTTTGGTCGAGGCAAATCCGTAATTATATTACAAGATCTGCTTCTAACAATGATAGGATATTTATTTTTCCTCCGTTTAGTTATTCCATCTTTCCTGCATCCTCCTGAGTTACTTTTCTCTATTACTCATATTCATCATCCTCTGGCACTTCTTGTTCTGTTCCTGAATCATGACCGCTTTCATGAACACAGTCCTCAGTCTCTGAGTCAGCGCTATCACTGTGAGCATCTTCATCACTCAGCTCATTGAACCATCACAACCACACATTTTTTTGCTTTTGACATATATTCAACAATCTAAAAATATAGATCAACATATTATTTGCACCAGTAAGGTCTTGATTTATCTTGGCAACTGTTGACAGGAATTGATTATTAAATATTTTGCACAGATCTGGTGGACCACTAACTGTTTCGTTGTCACACGAAGAGGTGATATACACTGTTCATTCTGCCTTAGTACCTGTATATAATCTTAATTTTGTTCTGAGAACTTTCTGTTCTCTAAGCATTGTTTTCACGTGTCTGATGATATACCTCGATAACTTGCATCACTGTCTATAACGAAATTCCATATTTTCAACTAATGCGCTGAAATCATAGTATTAATAAGGATTAGATTTGCATTTTGGGAATCATTTTACTCGTGCCAAAACATTTATCTATTCTGAGCAATAATAACTGCTCAAAAAGCGCGCCAGACTCAAAAATTATGTAAGGAATAATTTTATTCACAGTAAATTTACAAAATTTCTAAGCATGTTCTGTGCTGTATTGCATCAAGCATATATCCAGATCTGGAACAGCAGTATTTCAATATTGCTGCCGTGCACCATTGTTTGTTGATTAAGATGTGTCTGACAGAGACAGAGAGAGAGAGAGAGAGAGAGAGAGAGCGTTTGAATCACGAGTTATTATAATGACATGATCATGTGACTACACAATTCCTATTATTGCGGAAATTATTCAAACCGAAGAGCTTTCAACAGCGATTCTTGAACATATGACGTTGTTTGTTGTAACTTAACTCAATGTAATGGGAATGTTAAGCACGAGTTGTAAAAAATGTGAAATATTTACCATAACATATTTCGCGACTACGTTATCCCTTAATCAAATGCTAGGATTTGCTAGGACATGATATATTGTTCAAATGTTTTACGATGGACAGTGGCATCGTTGGGGACTGTATTATGGATCAGCAGTACATCTACATCTACATAAATGTTCTGCAAGCGTTCATGTGGTGCGTAGTGGAGTGTACCCTGTACTACCACTAGTCATTTCCTTTGCTATTCCATTTGCAAACAGAGGGAGAAATTATTTAATTAGTTCCTTCTTAAAGAGCCGATAGGGTATATTTAGTAGGAGGTTTGCCATTATGCATTCAAATCATAATGCTCATAACATGATTCACACATAGATGTAAGCGCATGATCGTAAAACATTTCAGGTAGCGAGCGAAAACTGTGAAGTATCACACAGCATCAGCATAAGGGGATTAGGAAGCTAATTATAGTCAATAACATTCAATTTACGATGCCTTTATGTAAGTTTTTGACAAATATCATGAGGCAGCTAACAAACATTCTTAGACTGAAGCTACTCGTTCTTGCAGTAAACATTAACGCCCTCCTATTCCTTCTCATCGAATCCATAGGTCTCCAACATCAGAATTGTGGCATATTGAGGAAAATAAGTAGAAAGTCAGGGGTTATTGGCTTTCTCGATAACACTAATGTCATGCATCCATCACTCTCTTTTAATAGTGACTTAATGGATTTGTTCGAAGTACGAACAGACCCTTCCCTATTCAGAACTCGTGATATATTTTCTTTACATGTCAACGCTTGTATTAACAACTAGTACTACCACTCGGCCTTTATTACTTGTAGCATCAAGTGTCTTAACTTTGTACATTTTTCAACAGTATATGCAACAGCATGAGTAACAGTCACGAGTTGACTATAGAGTCCAGTGTATTTTCTCTTTTATACCTGAAAGTAATGATGATACACCCATAATTTCCAGTCTTAAAGTTTCATAGACTACAATGAATCGACACAGGTAGAAAAATTCCTTCTGTGAGTCGAGCTGATGACATAGAAACGCATAACATCAGTTGCGCAACCCTAATTCATACTGCAGTTGTCATGTAAGTCTTAGCGACAGTGATGACTATGGTAGAATATGGAGGTAAATGTATATGTTAATATAAAACGCCCTGCATTTATTGTCATCATATAGTCATGTAGGGAAAGAAATTTCTGGAAGCTGTTAGTTGAATTACAAAAAAGAGCTATAAACTGGACATGTTTCTCAAAATGCATGTCATTAGATGTCGAGAGAATAGGGCTTTATCACACAATACCTGAGTGTATGCCTATGATTTGTTATGAAACGCAGCACACAAATCTCAAACCATGCAGAAGAATAACATGAATGGTAGGAAGCACATCAGAGGCGATAGACGTGTTCTCGATAAACTACTGGGCGAATTACGCATCAACATGTACAACTAATGTGGAGCCGGAACAAAACACCAAACATGGCTGGCATGTGGTGATGAAGTGATTATTCTGTAGGAAAAGGTGTGCAAGAAGAATGGTAATACGTAGACTACAAATAAACTCTCCAAGGACGTCACAATGCACATATAATTTTAGCTAATAAACTGTGGCAGTACTTCCTAGAAGAGACATTGTTATAAGACAGCATATTGCAGCATTCGCAAATGCTAAAACAATGCACGCCACACTTACTGTAAGCTGGTTTGTGAGTAAATGTCTGACAAGTTATGAACGCCATTAATTGTATGATGAAGAATAAGACAGCGCAGGTGTGCTTAAAAATAGCGTTTAATCAGCTGTGTCAGTGGTTAAAAGTGTCTTGAAGCAGAAAGGAGCAAGAAGAAGACAGATTAAAATGCCTAGGGTTCTATAACTACTTTAGACCACACGTGGAAATATTCCATTCATAATTCCTGCTCTTTAACCAGAAGTGTAGCAGGCATTACCTGAACAGCGAAAATGCTGAAAGTGCCCAGGTACAGCTTGACAAAACGAAAAGACACAACAGAATGACGGAATCTGTGACTGTCAGAAAGGGACTATATTTAAAACCGCAAATGAAGGATCTTTGACTATTCATAAATTTAAGCTTCTAGCAATACTACCTAATGGCCCACTTACGAATACCAATCTGCTTAAAGTCGTTAAAAAATTTGGCACTCCAAGAGTTCATGGTGTATCTATCCAAAATACATTCCCTAAGGATATGTGGAAATATTAAAAATGTTAAATTGTGAATTCAGTTGTTGCAGGAAGTCCTGGAATTCATTGGGCGGCGTATGTCAAAATCAAAACAAAAGAAAAAAAACGCTTGTAGCGTCCACTGTTTTGCTTCGCTTAGTGACTTATAGTTTTCTGAAAAATTACGCCACTACTTTACCATTAACAGTGTGGTCTGCAGTTTTCGACGCTGCCAAAACTTCCACGATTACTTGTGCAGTCATCTATGCCTCACGTTCTTCCTGATGTTTACAAAGAATATATAAGGAGCAACATTACACATCTATTGATCAGATGTTTAATTTTTAAAGAACGATCACCAGTGTTATGAGCAAATTACATTCCACTATGTGGCGATTTATGGCAAGATTGTGTTCCGGCCGCGAGTTTTAAGGTCGATATTCGCCTCACCAGAGGTACTAGGGAGCCGAGTTGGCGGCGAGTGGACCTCTGGCGACGAGGAGTGGAGGATTAGACAGTACCGAGCGGGAAGGACGGAGCGGCAGAGTGGTGCGGTCCGGATGGTCCGAATTGTGCCTTTAATAATTTTGGCGCTCTGTGGTTGTGGACTAATGGTGAAACCGAGACGCTTGGGAATTCAACGCTGCTGTGGAGCGGTAAGCCGTGTACTCTGCAATTGTGTGGATGCAATTACGGCGAGCTGTGGCCGATGTCGTTTGTGGTGTTTTGCCACGGCAGATAAACAAGACAATGTGAGCCCAACCTGAACACGCTGTGCTGTAGCATGCTCGCCCACGATAAGAATGTCATGATATTGGAGAAGAAAGAACGGTACGTGTATTAACCTCCAGTGACTTCTGCGCTGTTAGTTTGCTTAAATGTGTGCAGATTGAGCAGTAACTGTCACTTTTCGAAGGAACTGACGAGTGTGTAAAAGTGTGGCCAATGCCGGATGGGCTTTGTCATACAGTTATTATATTTCTTATTTGTGAGCAAATTTGTTATCAGGATTACTCATTGGATAGATTTGAAATTCAGTTCTGTGCTGTAGTTCAGCGGGTTATAAATACTGGAATTTACCATATCTGCTGACTGTCAGTTTTGTATATGTTTTTATATCTGCGTGGTAAATGAAACTTAATTTTGAAGTTTGAGAGGTACCTTTCTATCATTAGGAATGTGTAAGTTTTAATTTGAAAGTGATGTTGTTTACTGCTGTTATTGGTTGAGAATTTATTACCCAAAGGAACAGTTATTTTATCAGTATATATGAAGTGTTTTAAGACTTGTGTTTTTGGTGAACTATTACTAATAAATTACGTAAATTAGTAATGTTGCGTAAGCAGTTATTGTAGGCACCCATCTTCATTAGCCAATCAACCATGGCCAGTTGGGAACGGGCAATAATATAACATTAGGGAACTAGATGCTATTTGTTAAGTTGTGTCAACGCTAATCCTGTTGTTTGTTGTTATTGTTGAAGGGTCTAGTCGCCCCTAAATTAAATCATAATCCTGCACAACTAGACGATTTAAGTAGAGGACATTGCATTATCACACTGGATTAGAGACATACAATAGCCTTCCCAATATGATGGCGAAAAGCAGTAGACTACATACGTATATGTAGAAGATGGACAAGTTGTACAAATACATTCTAGTTGATAATGTAAATTTGGTTTTAAAATAGTGTGGAAAACGGATTGGGATAAGTGCAAACATTAGTATACATAAATCGGAAATAAGGATAACATGAAAGACAGTAGATTTTGGGTACAATTATTCAGAAGGTCCCCTACGAGCTTTTTAAAGAAGACAAGTTTTGAAAAAGAATCCTGATATACACTCCTGGAAATGGAAAAAAGACTACATTGACACCGGTGTGTCAGACCCACCATACTTGCTCCGGACACTGCGAGAGGGCTGTACAAGCAATGATCACACGCACGGCACAGCGGACACACCAGGAACCGCGGTGTTGGCCGTCGAATGGCGCTAGCTGCGCAGCATTTGTGCACCGCCGCCGTCAGTGTCAGCCAGTTTGCCGTGGCATACGGAGCTCCATCGCAGTCTTTAACACTGGTAGTATGCCGCGACAGCGTGGACGTGAACCGTATGTGCAGTTGACGGACTTTGAGCGAGGGCGTATAGTGGGCATGCGGGAGGCCGGGTGGACGTACCGCCGAATTGCTCAACACGTGGGGCGTGAGGTCTCCACAGTACATCGATGTTGTCGCCAGTGGTCGGCGGAAGGTGCACGTGCCCGTCGACCTGGGACCGGACCGCAGCGACGCACGGATGCACGCCAAGACCGTAGGATCCTACGCAGTGCCGTAGGGGACCGCACCGCCAATTCCCAGCAAATTAGGGACACTGTTGCTCCTGGGGTATCGGCGAGGACCATTCGCAACCGTCTCCATGAAGCTGGGCTACGGTCCCGCACACCGTTAAGCCGTCTTCCGCTCACGCCCCAACATCGTGCAGCCCGCCTCCAGTGGTGTCGCGACAGGCGTGAATGGAGGGACGAATGGAGACGTGTCGTCTTCAGCGATGAGAGTCGCTTCTGCCTTGGTGCCAATGATGGTCGTATGCGTGTTTGGCGCCGTGCAGGTGAGTGCCACAATCAGGACTGCATACGACCAAGGCACACAGGGCCAACACCCGGCATCATGGTGTGGGGAGCGATCTCCTACACTGGCCGTACACCACTGGTGATCGTCGAGGGGACACTGAATAGTGCACGGTACATCCAAACCGTCATCGAACCCATCGTTCTACCATTCCTAGACCGGCAAGGGAACTTGCTGTTCCAACAGGACAATGCACGTGCGCATGTATCCCGTGCCACCCAACGTGCTCTAGAAGGTGTAAGTCAACTACCCTGGCCAGCAAGATCTCCGGATCTGTCCCCCATTGAGCATGTTTGGGACTGGATGAAGCGTCGTCTCACGCGGTCTGCACGTCCAGCACGAACGCTGGTCCAACTGAGGCGCCAGGTGGAAATGGCATGGCAAGCCGTTCCACAGGACTACATCCAGCATCTCTACGATCGCCTCCATGGGAGAATAGCAGCCTGCATTGCTGCGAAAGGTGGATATACACTGTACTAGTGCCGACATTGTGCATGCTCTGTTGCCTGTGTCTATGTGCCTGTGGTTCTGTCACTGTGATCATGTGATGTATCTGACCCCAGGAATGTGTCAATAAAGTTTCCCCTTCCTGGGACAATGAATTCACGGTGTTCTTATTTCAATTTCCAGGAGTGTATTTTAGGAGTGAGATCAGACAGAAGACACACTGCCTGTCAGTACAATTTGCATAGAGTTTAACATCACAATGGGACCATATCTCAATGAGAGATTGATTCAAAAAGGTGTGGGTTCTTCCCTACAAGTGGACATGGATATATGGTTGTTGAAGCTGCTACAGACGCATATATATTCCAGTGTCCGTACAGGCATTAGACCATATACAGTTGCACATTGTGGACCAATACACTAGATCATCCACTTGTGTAGCGAGAAAATCGTAGCATGTCAGCACCTATGACAGGATGGGTATAGGGTAAAGCCAGCACATACAGTCATCCATGCACCGCTTCTCAGTGGAAATTCAATGTGATTACGTGAAGAATTACCAGTTCATAATTTCGTATGACGTAACTTAACATAATATTCCTCTTAGAATATGATGGCTCAATTATACAGCAGGAATATCTTTTGTACATGCCATATGTTTTGTCAATATTTGGCAAAAACGATAAAATCAGGATTCTCGACTGGCACCAGGACGGTTTAACCATTTCATGCAGTAACTTCCCACTCTTAGGTTGAAAATTTAGGAAAAGTTATGGTAGCACCACAGTGACATCGAATCTTAGATATAATGCCTTATCAGGAAATAAGATATGAACAGAACGGAGTAGAGTCTGATGCCACAGAAAGTGCAGGCGTAGCCTCAATCCTTAAAACATACCTTTCTGCATTTCTCTCAGAAATGAATAGCTTATAATATGCAGGATGGTTCATAAATGAACCAGTGAGCAGAACGGCAGTGGAGTGCAGCCAATTTATTGCATACATACCTCTCAAGATGTTCGATGACATGAGATGCATAATTGTTAACACGAATCTACAATATATTCATGCAAGAGTTGCAGCAGATAGTACCTCATACATTCAAAAATGTCACAAATTGAATGAGATTATCATTGATAAAATAACGTGGGTGTTGCCTCATATCACTGTAATAGACAAGAAACATCTGAAACTTTTGAAAGTTTTCAATGAAGGTATTCGTCTACCATTAACTTTCTGTCTATGAGAGCCTTATGAATGTCCTTTGCTACCGACTTCATTCAATAGACGTGGGTCGTTAAAACGTCTGTTCAATTAGCAACATGAAGATTCTTTAAAATATCATTTCAGAATGACAGCAAGAGGAAGCTCGGAAAGAATCAAAGCATATTGGAAATTTCTAATTTAACTCTCAAACTCTACATCAGTTCTGTTCATTATCCATGTGAAAGCTTACAAGTAGAGTGGAATCTTGACATCTATAGTTTACCATTTAATGTGGATACAAACCTTCGTCCTCCTTGCTATGATGGCATAAAGAAGAAGATTGTCTGGTCACCCCATACCGATTTAACGAGCTTCCACCACTGTCCGTTATGGTTTGTTCAGAACAGAACGAGACAGTGAAATCTATTCAATAGATGTACATACTGAATTCGAATCTTCAGCAGTCTACCCACCATCACCACAGTGTATGCTTTAGTTCTGAATAACTGTGTGATTAACTGTTCACCTCTTACTGGAATTGTGAACCGAGTTGCAAAAATGAACGAGTGTTACATGACATCTAAAGCATTTCGCGAGGGCACATCAAAGTGAAATTAATGTAAATACACAATACTTATCAGAGGAATATGCTCTTTTTGTATATAATGATATCGCCTTTATCACATTTACAAATAATGGACTAGTAACAAAGACGTCTCAGCAAATATAGCATCACCAAAACTCTTCCTTGACAGGGAGTGTATCAAAAGGGTAGACAGCATTATGGTTATCACGTCTTTCCCACAAAATTCACTCGAATGATCCTGGATATCTTATGAAGATCAGGTGACGTCGCTTCAAGTTTTTGATCACATAAGCAATACCATCTAAGACAATGTCGTCGAGAAAACTTCGCGCATACAAAAAATTTTGGAGGTATGCAGCTATTCAAGACCTGGAATCTTATGGGTATCGAGCCTTCCAGCAACTTGAGAAGAAGTGTGGAGGTGAATAAAATAGTGTTTTGTCCTTTTCAGGAAATGTAAAATTACGTTTAAGCTGGGGGACAAATGAATGAATTTAAAATAAATTACTCTGTTATTAATTAGTTCACCCTGATATAATCCGTTTAAGCCACCTTCAACTGACTCAGGTAAAGTGGTGAGGCAGCTATATATATATATATATATATATATATATATATATATATATATATATATATATAGAGACAGAGAGAGAGAGAGAGAGAGAGAGAGAGAGAGAGAGAGAGAAATTTTATTCACTATAGTTATTCATCCAGATTCGATGCCTATATTTTCCTTCGAGCACAGGTGATATGATTTTAGATAAGGCTTCTATATGTCTTTGTCAGCAATCACCCACAGCCTTTCCCAGAAACCTACTGAAGATCCGGGGAATGCAAATTCCCAAATTATTAATCTATGAACTTTGTTATCATCATCTTTATACTACACTCCCTTAACAACACCCATACTCGAAACAAATGTCTGACCCTTTATACATTCTACACAACTGTGAAAATTTTTGTGAACTTAGCAGTATCTCCTACACACTCACACTCACTCACATACACACACACACACACACACACACACACACACACAAACACACACACACACACATTTTATACATTCATGTGAAGTGGAACTGCCGTTTACATAATTATGAGTCACATCTTCTGTAGACACACATACACACTTCTGACACGTGTTTCATTTATTGATTTTTGTGCAGTAGAACTGTGAACGTAGTTGACAGCATGGTATTATAAATCATTACAAGGATGTAGGTTAACAAATTTTCTTTATTTATTCAGAATATTTTCTTTTGTAGCCATTTCCGTTTGCGCAACAGTTTCTTCAAGATACATAAAACAATTCCTTTAGCAGCTAAATCTCTTACAATAATAGTAATAATGATAGTGGCAAAGTGTGATGTGGTGACTCCTGTGGAATGATTTGGCCTCCAAGGCCATAGTCAACTGTCGGCTGTGGTGGGACTCAGCCACAGCAAGCTACCACTACTGCATGGCTGAGGAAAGTGTGGGCAAGCCTGAGCCATCCCATGGTGAGGGGCCACATTGAGCGACTGTAAACTACTGCCTACAACTGGCTGATTGTGTCACCTGAATATCACTTATCTAACTGCACACTGTGTCGGTGATATGAATCCTGGGCTTCTGCCTTCATGACATCCACAGTATGTGGCATGCTGTTTACACCCACCTAAGTGCACTTCCCTCTTTGTGAGTACTGAGATGGAAATAACACAAGGTCGCCGCACATTGTCAGTATGGGCAGCATCTTCCTCATCACTGACACCACCAGCAGAGCACACAGACATGTTGCTGACCCACTAGAGTGACATTACAAATGGCTGCCAAGGCATCAGCACTTCTTTGTAGTGCGTGCACTTCCGTGCCTGAATACTCACTGCATATTTCTACACCATAGATGAATATCTTAACAGGGACTGTGTTACACCAGCTTTAGTAGAAATAAATTTATTAAAAGTGCACAACAATATTTCATTCTGACAGCAAACTTATTCTGTAAGTATCAGCAGTTCCAGTTTACTATCATGTATACACATATACCGACCATCTCCTGACAAATGATCACGGTAGTAAGTATTATACACAAATGTTATATGTTTTTTGTGTTATACTTTGTGACATGTTCTACACCCATGAGAATCATCTCATTTTTTTGGGTCTATGGAATTAAAAGTGAATCTAATCTAATCTACTTATTCACTGATGTCTTAGTGCATATCATACTCATTCACAACAGCTCCCAAGGTAGGCATCCTACATGAGTACCTTGGACACCTGACCCTCTCACCCTCCATGCCCAATAAAACTCTAACCTAAGAAGTTACCGGAAGAAGATGGAGGGACCCAACAACTTTGAAACTACACCATCATCTTACTTTAGGCCATAAATGTAATTCCATTTACCAATGTTCTACCTTTCAAAGTCAGGTATGTCCAGAAGTTTAACAAGGAAATTGAGCACACTAAAGTTATAACACCCTCAGCTACTATTACCTACATTGTAATAACTGGACATTTAGTATGTGTCTTCCCCTAAAGCCAGGATTGACTGTACAGAACAAAACTTATCATCAGACTTTGGAAATTAACAATTACCATTTTCCTCGCTATATTCGTAGGAAGCTGGATGTAATTCTATCCTTCATTTAATGTATCACAAATATCTGAGTGGAGATTGAGGTGCAGTACTTCGCTTAGTGCCTCATAAGACTCCCTTTCCTGCATCCTAAAAGAAATGGCTTTCTAAGACACTCAGGTAAAGGTTCAGAACCATTCACCAATTGAGGTGCCTCGTGATATCACGCCATTTTCCCATCAAATGAAGACAATAATTTTCTGCTCAGTGCAATCAGCCTGTTCTGGGGAGTGGAGGGCACTGCACTTAGTGGTTGTATACTGCGGACTGCCAACGGTTTTGGAGAGTTCATTTCGGTAATGGACTAGTTTTTCATATCCAGCTGTATTATTTCCAATCGACAGATATGGGATCTCATCCTCAAATCCACTAGCAACAGCTGAACAATTAAAAGCTGGCATACCTCTATCCTGGTGTATGTCTACATTATTAGTGGGATAGGTGAGTAAACGGCAGATAGCCAGACGATGCCTATAACTAGCGTTGAAGGCCTATAGCTGTGATGACTGAGATGGACCAGGATTCTGACATGATGGTCCACCTTGTGTTAGCATACTGCTTGATACTGCACTCAGTGTCATCGACTTAGCTGCAGTGAAACTGCAGTGGATGTGTCAGGCTACAAGGGCCATGACGTAATGGACCGTGATAATTGTGAATGATTCAAATGTTTGTGCAGAAAAAAGATAAAATATATGACAGATATTTCAAATACATAATGGATAGCTATAAACATGAATAACAATTACTTACGTAGGAATTTATCTGCATCTGGATTGCTCCACATCTGTTTTACTTCACCTAAATAATTCGTGATATCCTTGACCCATTCTGACATGCTTGCATCATGCATCAGAGGATGGGATCTGTCTTACCTTCATGCATCTACCTATATACAATGACATGCTTGTGAAGCGGCATTTACCCAGTATTTCCGAACTGAAAAAAAAACCTGTTTGTAGGTTACACAGAGAAACATATGTATAGATATATTACTCACCCATGTTCTCTACATTTGTTGCGCTTCAATCCTGAGAGCATACAGTATGTGTATCCAGTGGACTGGTTTCAATCAAAACATCATTCAGAATTCCTGCACAGGTGGTTAGTGGTCCATTTCTCCACATCATCCTAACCTCCCATCTCTGAAACCACAATCTGAGAAGTTAAGTACTCTCCCATTTCGTCACCCATGAGTGGGACATCATTGAGCATATATCATCACCATTGTATACATCTATAAGCTAGGAATTACTATATTCCATAAAAATGAAAAGCTTCATGAATGCTAGCATCTCTTTCAATAATTAGTTAACCATTGCAATCTACAAACACTGGATTAGAGTACATATGTATAGAAATCATAGCACATAGATAATCCTCAGGAGTCACTAACCATTACTTGTTTGGAGTATGTCACCTATCCTCCAATACTTCAGACATACTATTGCACTCTTAATTACAAAGCTGCAGGTTCAACTGAGCCAGCATTTGAGGAATATATGCAGTAAGATATTGAATGTATCCTTAGATAATATAACATTCATTCTCTCTCTCTCTCTCTCTCTCTCTCTCTCTCTCTCTCTCTCTCTGTCTCTCTCTCACACACTCACACACACACACACACACACAAACACACACACACACACACACACACACACACAGATATCACGCACAGTTCTAAACAGCTCGTCCATGGCTTTACCTCAACGTCAACATCAATAAGCTGGCTTAGCAGCAACAGGGAATTGTCACCATACAGTGACATGTCATTCCAACGAATATGTTGTGTCACTGAACACTACCTTAGCAAGATGTGCATTTCATTGTAGATGTAGCTTTTACTCTGAGTAGCTCAGGAAAGGGTTTACAGTAATCCTTCTGCGATAATTTACTCTGTTACAAGTGCTGCCTACATGACCTAGTTGGGATTCAATGATTGCATATGCTATTCACATAATCGGAAGTAATCGGTAGGATATTGGTCAAATCCTTTATATAGCAAACTCAGTGTCTTTTGCCCTATGCGAGTTAAGGAACTCACGTTTTGTAACGTCTGCAGTTCCCTCAGATGGGAATAAATTCACTGCTGTCTAATGTACTAATACTGTTAGGAGATTTTGTGCCATGTATTAGGTGTCCGGCCAATGTGCCATGATGATACTGTGAACGGGGCTGGAATCCCGAGAAATTTCAAAGTGTCTATGTGGTCACTGTGCACGACGCTGAAATAAAGAGCTCCTTAACTTCTGTTAAGTGATACTACCGTTACAGGGTGCGTCCAGTCACAGACCTTTCTAGCTTCCTTTCATTGAGTAGCAATATCATCACTTTCTGTAGCACACAGAATACTGTAAACGGCTAGTGGAGTCGGTTTACCAAGGCCGTAATCAGGTCCTACTAGCTATGTGCAACGTGTTAGTAACTAGGTACTGCTAATATCGCAGCAAGCTAATTTGTTGAGTGGAAAAAACTGGAACGTATTTTTCTTCGATAAAATTTGTCCCAGTTTAGCATTAGACCAGCAGACCTCAGACGTTTTATAGAACCGAACTCCCTTGTATACAACAGTTTCAAATGTCTAATTACAAATTATCTTGTGTGTTAAATACTTGACGTTAAGCAAGTGAGCAAGAAAAGTTTAGAAAGGGCTTCAGATTATGCTTAAAATTTGATGGAAGTTGCGAAGTGCTCTCATTATGACAAACTGTATGAATACAGTGTTGGTAATTTGCGCTCCATTATAAGAAAAAGCAAATTTTTCACGAATATAAATATTTCTGACGCATCTCATGAACTATGTGTGACATAGTGATATTGTTTTACAGGTACATTCAATGTTATACGTGGATACTGTCTGAAAACTGTGTTCAAAATGCCTCCGCAGTAAAGAAATAATAAATTACAACGTCATGTCTGATGCTGAAGTTGTAGTGCACGAACAGCGAAAATGTAGTAAGCGGTAAACTATTTTCGTTTCAACATTATGTAGAAGGTATGAGCGAGAAAAAGTTCTATGAGGATTTGAAATTATGTGTAATGTTTGTTGAAATTCTCTAAGTGCTCTCAATATCAAATATTGAGTGAATAAATTTGTGCACCGTCAGTTACGTTTCTTCATGAAAGATACAGAGATTCTAACAGTAATACTTATCTTATTGGTTACTCGTTTGGCTGCAAAACTCTATTTTTCAACGTAATCTCCGTTCAGTGCGACGGCCGTACGCCACCTTTCTGGGATGGCCTGCATGCCCCGCATGGTTCCACTCTACTGGTCGACCTGTAGGCCAACGTCTTCCAACGTCAATAATCTCCCCATCATACACGTACCGCTACTCGCGGCGTGCATCCTTCATTGGGCCAAACAGATGGAAGTCGGAAGTGCGAGATCTGGACTGTAGGGTGGATGAAGAACAGTTCAATGAACTTTAGTGAGCTCGTCACGGGTGCACGTACCTGTGTGAGGTCTTGTCATCGAGAAGAAGAATTTCGTTTGCATTTTTGTGGCCACGTTTACGCTGTAGTTGTTTCTACACTTTTCTAAGGTAGCACAATACACTTCAGAATCGATCGTTGCACCGCAAGGGAGGAGATAAAACAGAACAACTCCTTCAGAGTTTTTGTAGATCGTCGCCATAACTTTACTGGCAAAGGACTCGGTTTTAACTTTTTCTACGGAGGGGAAATGGTGCGACGCTATTCCATGCGTTGCTGTTTTGTTTCCGGTTCGAAGAGATGAACCCATTTCTTGTCGCCTGAGAAGATGTTCGACGAAAGATTGGCACGATCAAATTCGTGACGAGCAAGTAGTTCCGCACAGATGGTCCTTTGCTGCTATTTATACGAGGGCTGGAACTTCAGTAGTGGCAATTATTTATTCACAACCAATACAAAGAGTTACATGTTTGAACCTGCTACTGTGCTTCAAAATAGTCATCAGCGTCGTGTAGAAACCGATGTCAACGACATGGAATGCGTGGTATACCGATAGCAGAGCCTGTTCTGTTGATGGTGCGAAGAGGCTGCGAGGGTTACGGTAAACGCGCAGTGGTGCATCGGAAAAAGATACTTGACTCCCAGGAGAAGATACATACGTTGTCTATAGCCGTGTTTCTCACTTGGGGAGAAGACGGCACAGATCCTTTAGTATTTAATAGTGACACAACTTCTGTGTTAATTCGTCAATATGAGGATCCGAGGGATACAATAATCTGGCAGTGGTCGATCGGAAAATAGATACTTGACTCAAAGGAGGAGATATTTAAATTGACCGTAGCCGCGTTACTCACTTGGGAAAAGGTCACCAAGAATCCTTTAAAATTTAATAGCGAAGCAATTTCTGTGATAACTCATCAATGTGAGGGTGCGAGGGATACAGTAAATTGGCGGTGGTACATCGGAACAATGTTACTTCCCTCCCAGGAAAAGATCCATATATTGATAGTAGCCGCGTTACACGCCTGGTGAGAAGACGATATGGATCCTTTAGAATTTTTAGCGACGAAATTTCTGTGTTAAATTCTCAATGTAAGGATGAGGTTGACACAAAAAATACCAATGGCGCTTCGAAAAAACGTACTTGACTAACAGGAGAAGATCCATACGATGAGCGTAGATGCGTTACTCGCTAGAGGATAAGTCGGCATGAATCATACAGTATTTTTAGCGACGCAATTTTTGTGTTAAATTGTGAATATGAGGGTGCGATTGATACAGTAAACTCGCAGTGGCACATATTAATAAAGATACTTGACTCCCAGGAGAAGATCCCTATATTGACCATAGCCGCATTACTTGCTTGGTGAGAAGTCGACATGGATCCTTTAGTACTTAATAGCGACGAAATTTCAGTGTTCAATAGTCAATTTGAGGGTACGAGGGACACAATAAAATAGCAGTGGTGCATCGGAAATAACGTACTTTGCTCTCAGGATAAGATCCATACGTTCACTGTATACACGATACTCTCTTGGAGATAAATCGGCATGGATAGTTTAGTATTTTATAGCGATGGAATTTCTGTGTAAAATCGTGAATGCGAGGGTGCGAGGGATACAGTAAACTGGCAGTGGTACAACTTAATAAAGATATTTGGCTACCAGGAAATGTTCCTCATATTGACCGGAGCCACACTACTTGCATGGTGAGAAATCGACATGGAACCTTTAGTACTTCATAGCGACGAAACTTCTGTGTTAAATAGTCAATGTGAGGGTGCGAGGGACACAAAAAACTAGCAGTGGCGCATCGGAGATAACGTACTTGACTCCCAGGTGAAGGACCATACGGCGACCGTAAGCGCGTTAGTGGCTTGAGGATAAGTCGGCATGGATCCTCTAGTATTTCTTACCGACGCAATATTTGTGATAAATAATGCGTGTGAGGGTGCGAGGGATACAGTATACTGGCAGTAGTACATTGGAATAAAGTTACATGACTCCCAAGAGAAGACCCATATACCGACCGTAGACGCGTTATTCGCTTTGTGAGAAGTCGATATGGATCCCAAAATAATTAATAGCGACGAAATTTCTGTGTTAAATAGTCAATGTGAGGGTGCGTGGGACAAAATGAGCTAGCAGAGGTGCATCGGAGGAAACGTAGTTGACTCCCAGGAGAACATCCATACGTTGACCGTAGGGGCGTTACTGGCTTCAGGATAAGTCGGCATGGATCGACTAGCATATTTTACAGACGCAATTTCTGTGTTAAATCGTGCATGTGAGGGTGAGATTGATACAGTAAACTGGCAGTGGCACATCGGAATAAAGTTAATTGTGTCCCAGAAGAGTATCCATATATTGACCCTAGACATGTTACCAGCTTGGACAGAAGGCGACATGGATCCTACAGTAATTAATAGCGACGATAATTCTGTGTTAAATTGTCAATGTGATGATGCGAGTGACACAATCAAGTTCCACTGGTGCACCGGAGAGACATACTTGACTCTTAAGTGAAGATCAATACGTTGACCGGACGCGCATTACTAGCTTGGAGTAAGGCATCATGGATCCTTTAGCTTTTTTTTTTTTTTAGGGTGCGATGAATACTGTAAACTGTCGTCATTACATCGGAATAAATTTACTTGTGATCCTGGAGACTATCCATATACTGACTTTAGCAGCGTTACTAGCTTGGACAGAAGTCGACATGGATTCTTTAATACTTAATAGGCAACAAATTTCTGTGTTAAATTGACAATGTGTGGATGTGAGGGACACAATAAAATAGCAGTGGTGCATCGAAAAAAAGTACTTGACTCCAAGGAGACAATCCATGCATTGACTGTAACCGCGTTAGTCGCTTTTAGGGAAGTCGGCATGGATATTTAATACTTTTAGTGATGCAGTTCCTGTGTTAAATCGTGGATGTGAGGGTGCAAGTGATATCGTACACATGTAGTTGTGCTTCGGAATGGAGATACCTGACTCCCAGGCGAAGATATCGTAATTGAATGTAATCGTGTTTTTAGTTTGGTGGGAAGTCGACATGGATCCTTTAGTTTTTTTGGCAACGAATTTTCTGTGTAAAATAGTCAATCTGGAGATGCGAGGAAAACAATAAACTAGCAGTGGTGCATCGCAAAAAATCTGCTTAACTCCCCGGTGAAGATCCATACGTTGACCGCAGGCGCAATACTAGCTTGGAGATAAGTCAGCATTGATCCTTTAATATTTTTCAGCGATGCAATTTATGTGTTACATCGTGAATGTGAGGGTGTGACAGATACAGTAAAGTGGCAGTGGTACATCGGAATAAAGTACTTGTGTCCTAGGAGAGTATCTATATACTGACAGTAGCGACGTTACTAGCTTGGACAGTAGGCAACATGAAGGCCTTAGTACTTAATAGCGACGACATTTCAGTGTTAAATGGTCAATGTGATGATGCGAGGGAGAGAATAAAATTCCAGTGGTGCATCGGAAAAAAATACTTGACTCCCAAGGGAAGATCCATACGTTGACTGTAGGTGCATTACTAGTTTGGGGATAAGGCAGCATGGAGCCTTCAGCATTTTTAGCGATTCAATTTCTGCATGAAATCGTGTATGTGAGTGTGCGAGGGATACAGTGATCTTGCAGTGGTACATCGGATTAAAGTTACTTGTGTCTCAGGAGGGTATACATATACCGACCTGGTCGCGTTACTAGCTTAGACAGAAGACGACATGGATTCTTTACTACGTAATAGCAACGTCACTTCTGTGTTAGATTGTCAATGTGATGATCCAGGGGACACAATAATATTCTACAGATGTAACGGGAATAATATACGTGACTCCCAAGAGAAGATCCGACGTTGACCGTAAGCGAATTACTGGCTTGGGTAGAAGTCGGCTTGGATCCTTTAGTTTTTTTTTAGCGATGCAGATTCTGTATTAAATCGTGAATGTGAGGGTGCGTGGGATACTATAAACTGGTAGTGACACATCGGAATAAAGTTACTTCTGTCCCAGGAGTGGAGACATACATTGTCCCTCGCCACGTTACTAGCTTGCACAGAAGGCGACATGGATCCTTAAGTACTTAATAGCGACGACAGTTCTGTGTCCATGTGTTAATGTGATGATGCGAGGTACACAATAAAATTCCAGTGGTGCATCGGGAAAAACATATTTGACTCTCAAGAAAAGATCCACACATCGACCGTAGACGCATTACTCGGTTAGTGATAAGATGGCATTAATTCTTTAGTATTTTTTTACGTTTTAATTTTATGTTCAGTCATTAATGTAAGGGTGTGAGTGATACTGTATACTGATAGTGGAACGTCGTAATAAAGTTACAGTCACTTGTGTCCCAGTAGCGTATACATACACTGACCCTCGCCCCGTTACTAGCTTCGACAGAAGGCGACATGGATCCTTTCGTACTTAATACCAAAGACATTTCTGTGTTAGATTGTCAGTGTGATTCGAGGGGCACAATAAAATTCCAGTGGTGAATCGGAAAAAGATACTTGACTCCCAAGGAAAGATCCATACGTTGACCGTAGACGCATTACTTGCTTGTGGACAAATGGCATGGATTCCTTAGTAGCGTTTCAATTTCTGTGTTAAATCGTGAATGTGATGGTGCAAGTGATACAGTAAATTGATAGTGGATCATCGGAATAAAAATACTTCTCTCCCAGGTGTGTATACATGCACTGACCCTCGCCACGTTACCAGCCTGCACAGAAGGCGACATGGATCGTTTAGTACTTAATATCGACGACACTGATGTGTTAGATAGTCAATGTGATGAGCGAGGGAAATAAGAAAATTCCAGTGGGCCATCGGACAAACGTACTTGACTCCCAAGAGAAAATCCTTACGTTGACCATAGGCCCATTACTCTGTTGCGAATAAGTAGGCCTGGATCCTTTAGAATTTTTTAGCGATGCAATTTCTGTGTTAAACCGTGAATGTGAAGGTGCGATGTATACAGTATGGTGATAGTGGTACATCGTAACAAAATTACTTGCGTCCCAGGAGTGTATACGTATACTGACCCTAGCGACATGGATAATTTAATACTTAATAGCGAGGACATTTGTGTGTTAAGTTGTCAATGTCTTGATGCGAGGAACACAGTAAAATTCCTGTGGTGCATCGGCAAAACATATTTCAGCCCCAAGAGAAGATCCATACGTAGACCGTATGTCGCATTATTCGTTTGGGGAGAAGTCGGCATGGAACACACAGTATTTATTAGCGATGCGGATTCTGTATTAAATCGTGAATGTGAGGGTGCGAGTCATACAGTAAGCTGGCAGTGGTTCATCCGAATTAAGTTACTTGTGTCCCAGGAGCGTATCCATATACTGATCGTAGCCACGGTACTGGATTGGACAGAAGGCGACATGTATCCTTTAGTACTTAATAGCGACGCGATTTCTCAGTTAAATTGTCAATGTGATGATGCAATGGAAACAATTGAATACCTGTGGTGCATCAAACATACTTCACTCCCAAGAGGAGATCCATACGTTGAACGTAGGCGCATTACACGCTTGGGAATCAGTCGGCATGGATGATTTAGCATTTTTTAGAGATGCCTTTCTGTGTTATATCGTGAATGTGGTGGTGCGAGGGATACAGTAAACTGGCAGTGGTACACCGGAATTATGTTACTTGGGTCCCTGCAGAGTTTCCATTTACCCACCGTAGCCACATCACTAGCTTGGACAGAAGGCGACGTGGATTCTTTAATACCCCACAGCGACGAAATTTCTATTATAAATTCTCAATGTGAGGATGCAAGAAACACTATAAAATACCAGTTGTGCATCGGCAAAAACATACTTGACTCTTAAGAGAAGATCGATATGTTGTCCGAAGGCGCATTAGTCGCTCGTTGATATGCAGGCCTGGATCCATTAGTATTTTTTAGCGATGAGATTTCTGTGTTAAGTTGTGAACGTGAGGGTGCGAGGGATACAGTAGGGTGAAAGTGGTACATCGGAATAAAGTTACTTGTGTTCCAGGTGTTTATACATATACTGACCTAGCTAAGTTACTAGCTTGGACAGAAGGCGACATGGATCCATTAGTACTTAATAGCGACGACATTTCTATGTTAGATTGTCAATGTGATGATGATGTGAGGGGACACAATGAAACTTCTATCGAGCACCGGGAAAAACATACTTGACTCCCAAAAGAAGACCCATACACTGACCATTGGCGCATTTCTCGCTTGGGGATAAGTAGGCATCGATCCATTAGTATTTAGTAGTGATGTAATTTCTGTGTTAAATCGTAAATGTGAGGGTGTGAGGGATAGAGCAAGCTGATAGTGGTACATCGGAATAAAGTCACTTGTGTCCCAGGAGAGTGTCCATATAATGACCCTAGCAACGTTATTAGCTTGGACAGAGGGCGACTGGGTTCTTTACAACTTAATAACGACGACATTTTTGTCCTAAATTGTCAATTTCATGATCCGAGGGACACAATAAAATACGAGTGGAGCGTCGGGAAAAACATGCTTTACTTTCAAAAGAAGATTCATTCGTTAATCGTTAGCACATTACTCGATTGGGGATAAGTCGGCATCGATCATTTAGTATTTTTTAGCGATGCAATTTCTGTGTTAAATCGTGAAGGTGAGGGTGCAACTGATACAGTAAACTGGCAGTTGTACATCGGAATGAAGTGACTCATGTCCCAGGAGAGTAGTCATATACTAACCGTATCCACGTTTCTACCTTGCACAGAAGGCGACATGGACCCTTTACTACTAAATAGCGACGACATTTCTTTGTTAAATTGCCAATTTGATGATGCGAGGGACACAATAAAATACCAGTGATGCATCGGAAAACCATACTTTACTCTAAAGAGAGGCCCATACGTTCAACATAGCTGCATTACTCGCTTGGGGATACGTCGGAATGGACCCTTTGGTATTTTTTAGCGATTCAAATTCTATGTTGAATCGTGAAGGTGAGGGTGAAACTGATGCAGTAAACTGGCAGTGGTACATTGGAATAAAGTTACCTGTGTCCCAGGGGTGTATCCATATACAAACCGTAGCCACGTTACTAGCTTGCACAGAGGGTGACATGGATCCTTTAGTACTTAATAGCGACGAAATTTCTCTGTAAAATTGTCAATGTGATGATACGGGGGACACAATTAAATACCAGTGGTGCCTCGGGAAAACATACTTGACTCCCAAGAGAAGAGTCATGCGTTGTTCGTAGGCGCATTAGTGGTTTGGGGATAAGTCGGCATGGATCATTTAGTATTTTTAAGGAGTTGCAGTTTCTGTGTTGAATCGTGAATGTGAGGTTGCGATTGATACAGTAATCTGGCAGTGGTACATCCGAATAAAGTTACTTGTGTCCCAGGACAGAATCAATATACTGACAGTAGCCACAGTATTAACTTGGACAGAAAGCGACATGGAACCTATAGTACTTAATACCGTCGCCATTTCTTATGTCCCAGGAGAGTTTAGATATACTGACAGTAGCCACGTTACTAGCTTGGACAGAAGGCGACATGGATCCTTCAGTACTTAATAGTGACGACATTTCTGTGTTAAATTGTCGAGGTGCTGATATGAGGGACACAATTAAATACCAGTGGTGCATCCGGAAAACTATACTTCACTCTCAAGAGAAGATCCATACACTGACGGTAGGCACACTATTTGCTTGTGGATATATCGCCATGGATCTATTAGTATTTTTTATCGAAGAAATTTCTGTGTTTAATCGTGAATGTGAGAGATACAGGAAACTGGCAGTGGTACATCGCAGTATAGTTACTTGTGTCCCAGGAGTGTATCCATACACAGCCGTTGCCACGTTACAAGTTTACACGCAAGGCGACATCTATCCTTCAGTACTTAATAGCGATGACATTTCTATGTTAAATTGTCAAGGTGCTGATGCGGGAGACACAATAAGATTCCAATAGTGCTTCGGGGAAAGCATACTTGACTCCCAAGAGAAGATCCGTACGTGGAACGTAGGCGCAATACTCACTTGGGTGTAAGACGGCATGAATCATTTCGTATTTTCAGCGATGCAATTTCTGTGTGAGACCGTGAATGTGAGGTTGCGAGGGATACGGTAAACTCCCAGTGGTACTGCGGAATAATTTTACTTGTGTCGCAGGAGAGTATCCATATACTGATCACAGCCATGTTCCTAGCTCGGACAGAAGGAGACATGGAGCCGTTATTACTTAATAGATACGACATTTCCGTGTTAAATTGTCAATGTGATAATGCGAGGGACACAATCAAATACCAGTGGTGCATCGGGAAAGAATTACTTTACTCCCTAGAGAAGTAGTATTCTTTAGGGGTGCAATTTCTGTGTTAAATCGCGAATGTGAGGGTTTGAGGGAAACTGTGAACTGCCAGTGGTACATCGGAATAAAGTTACTAGAGTCCAGTAGAGTAACCATAAAAAAAATGTTGAAATGTGTTTGAAACTTCATGGGACTTATTTGCTAAGGTCATCAGTTCCTAAGCTTACACACTACTTAACATAAATTATCGTAAGGACAAACACACACACACCCCATGCCCGATGGAGGACTCGAACCTACGCCGGGACCAGCCGCACAGTCCATGACTGCAGGGCCTTAGACCGCTCGGCTAATCCCATGCGAGTACCTATATACTGATCCTACCCACATTGCTAGCTTGGACAGAAGGTGACACTGATCCTTAGGTGCTTAATAGCGACGAAATTTCTGTGTTAAATTGGCAATGTGATGATGCGAAGGACACAAAAAACTAGCAGTGGTGCATCGGAAAAAACGTACTTGACTCCCAGGGTAGATCCATACGGCGACCGTAGGCGCGTTAGTGGCTTGGTGATATGTCACCATCTACCGCTTATTATTTTTTAAAGACGCAATTGTTGTGTTAAATCATGAGTGTGATGGTGCGAGGGATACATTTAAGTCGCAGCGGCACTTCTTAGTAAAGATACTTGACTCCCAGGAGAATGTCCTTATATTGACCGTAGCCGCATTACTAGCTTGGTGAGAAGTCGACATAGATTCTTTAGTACTTAATAGCGACAAAATCTCTGTTTTAAATAGTCAATGTGAGGATGCGACTGACACAAAATAGTAGCAGCGGTGCATCGAAACAATGTGCTTGATTTCCAGGAGATGAAACATATGTAGACCGTAGGCACATTATTCGCTTGAGGATAAATTGGCATGGATCCTTTAGTATCTCTTAGCGAAGCAATTTCTGAGTTAACTAGTGAATGTGAGGGTGCGTGGGATAGAGTAAATTTTCCGTGGTGCATTGGAAAACGTTATTTGACAACCAGGAGAAGATGCATACGCTGACGTTAGCCGTGTTACTCGTTCCGTGAGAAGTCGACAAGAATCCTTTAGTAGTAAATAGGGACGAAATATCTGCATTAAATAGTGAATGTGACGATGTGAGAGACACACTAAACTAGCAGTGGTGCGTCGGAAAAAGACATATTTACTCCCAGGATAAGATCCATACGTTTATTGTATTCGTGTTACTCTCTTTGGGATAAGACGGCATGGATCCTTTAGCGTTTTAAACTGACGCAATTTCTGTGTGAAATAGTTAATGTAATGGTGCGAGGCATACAGTAAACTGGCAGTGGTGCTTTGGAATAAAGATACTTGACAACCAGGACAAGATACATACGGTGACTGCAACTCCGTTGCTAGCTTGGGATGAAATCGACATGGACATAGTCAATGTGAGGATGCGAGGGACGCAATAAACTGGCAGCGGTGTATCGGAATAGAAATACTTGACTCACAGGAGATGATCCATACGTTGACCGTAGGTGCGTTACTCGCTTGGGGATATGCGACATAAATATTTTGTTAGTTACTAGCGACGTAATTTCTTTGTTAAATAGTCAATGTGAGGATGCGAGGGAGACATTTAACTAGCAGTGGTGCTTCAGAAAAACCTTACTTCACTCCAAGGAGAATATCCTCACGTTGACCATAGGCATGTTACTTGTGTAGGGGTAAGTCGCCATGGATCCTTTTTTATATTTAACGTTACAATTTCTGTGCTAAATAGTGAATATGAGAGTGCGACGAATACACTAAACAGGTAGTGGTGCATCGGAGAAAAGGTTACTTTAGTCCCAAGAGAATGAAAATAATTTGACACTAACCACGTTACTAGCTTGGGGAGTAGTCGGAATAAACCCTTTAGTACTTAATAGGGACGATATATTTGTGTTAAATAATGAATGTGAGGACGTGAGGGACACAATAAACTGGCAGTGGTGTAACGGAAAAAAAGTCATATGACTCCCAGGAGAAGATACATGTGGTGATTGCAACTGTGTTACTAACTTTGGATAAATCCACATGGACAATAGAGTACTTAATAGAGAGGCAATTACTGTGTTAAATAGTCAATTTGACGATGCGAGGACATAATAAATTAGCAGTGATAAATCGGCAAAAACGCACTTAACTCCCATGAGAAGAAAAATTCAATGACTGTAGGCACGTAACAAACTTGGGTAGAAAACGACATGGATCTTTTAGTATTTAATAGCTACCCAATTTATATGATAAATAGTCAATGAAAGTATGCGAGGGGAACAATAATCTAGCAGTGATGCATCGGAGAAAACGGACTTCACGCCCAAGAGATGATCCATACGTTTACCGTAGGCGCGTTACTCGCTTAGGAATAAGTGCCCATGGATCGTGTAGTTTTCTTTTTTAGCGACGCAATTTCTGTGTTAACAGCGAATGTGAAAGTACGATTGATGCAGTAAACAAGCTGTGGTCCACTGGAAAAACGTTAATGGACGCCCAGGTAAATATGCATTCGTTGGCTGTAACCTTTTTATTAGCTTGGGGAGAAGACGACATGAATCTTTTAGTACTTAATAGTGACGAAATTAATGGGTTAAATAATCAATGTAAGGATTTGTGGAACAGAATGAACTGGCAGTGATGCGTTAGAAAAAACGTACGTGACTCCCAGTAGCAGAACCATACGTATACCGATTTCGCGGTACACAGTTGGTGATAAGTCACCGTTGACTCTTTAGTATTTTTTTGCGACGCAATTTCTTTGTTAAATCGTGAATGTGGGGGTGCGAATAATACAGTAAACTGGCAGTGGTGAATCGGAAAAAGTTACTTGACTCCCAGGAGAAGATCCATACGGTGACTGCAACTGCATTAGTAGCTTGGTGAAAAATCGACATGGACCCTTCAGTACTTTATACAGGCGCATTTTCTGTGTTAAATAGTAAACATGAGGATGCGAGGGCCACAATAAACTAGCAGTGATGCATCGGAAAAAAACCGAACTTGAATCCCAAGAGAAGATCCATACGTTGACCATAGGAGCGTTACTACCTTGGGGAGAAGTCGACTCGGATCCATTAGTAGTTAATAGCGAAGCAATGTATACGTCCAGTAGTAAATGTGATGATGCGAGGGACACATTAAACTAGCAGTGGTGCATCGGAATTTACGTACTTCACTCCAAGGAGAAGAGCCATACATTGACTGTAGGCGTGTTATTCGTTTAGGGATGAGTCGGCATTGATCCTTTAGTATTTTGTAGAGACGCAATCTCTTTATCAAATCGTGAATATGAGGGAGTAGCTGATATAGTAAACTCGCAGTGGTGCATTGGAAGAAAGTTACTTGATTCGCAGGAGAAGATCCATACGTTCACTGTAATCATGTTACTAGCTTGGGAAGAAGTAAACATGGATCCTTTAGAACTTAATAGCGACAAAAATTCTGGGTGAAATAGTCAATGCGGGGATGCGAGGTACACTATAATCTAGCAATGGTGAATCGTGTAAAATGTGCTTTACTGCCTCTGTGATAGGTCTGAATGGATCCTATAGTATTTTTTAGCGACCCAATCCTTGTGTTACATCATGAATTTCAGGGGGCGTGTGATAGAGTGAACTGGCAGTGGTACATTGGAATAAAGTTATTTGACTGCAAGGAGAATATACAATAATTGACCGTAGCCATATTACTCGCTAGGTGAGAGGTCGACAATGATCGTTTAGTACTTTATAGCGACGCTATTTATGTGTTAAATAGTCAATGTGAGGGCCACAATGAACCAGCAGCGGTGCATCGGAAAAGACGTACTTGACTCCCAAGAGATGGTCCATACGTAAACATTAGGCGCGTTGTTGGCTTACGGATATGTCGGCATGGATCCTTTAGTGTTTTATAATGACGCAAATTCTGTGTAAAATCGTGAATGTGAGGGTGCGACGGATACAGTAAAGGGTGCGAGGTATACAGTAAACTGGCAGTGGTACTGCATAATAAAGATACGTGATTCCCAGGAGAAGATCGAATAATTCACCGTAGTTACGATATACGCTTGTTGAGAAGTCGGCCAGAATGTTTTAGTACTTAATATCGTCGAAATTGCTGTGTTACGTAATCAATGTGAGAATGTGAGGAACACAAACAAATAGTAATGGTGCATCGGAAAAACGTACTTGATCCCAGGAGAAGCTCCATAAGTTGACCGAAGGCCCCTTACAGGCCTGGAGATGAGTCGAATTGGATCAATTAGTATCTATTAGTGACGCAATTTCTGTGTTACATAGTGAATGTGAGGGTGTGGCGGATACAGTAATCTGAAAATGGTGCTTCAGAATAAAGGTACTTGACTCCCAGGTGAATTCCCAAACATTACCGTAGCTCAGTAACTCTCTTGGTGAGAATACGATGTGGATCCTATTGTACGTAATAGCGACGATATTTCTCTGTTAGATAATCAATGTGAGGATGTGAGAGACAGTATAAACTGACAGTGGTGAATCGGAAATAAGTTTCTTGACTCGCAGGAGAAGATCCCTATGGTGACTGCAACTGCGTTACTACTTTGGGGAGAAGTCGACATGGACCCTTTAGCACTTCAAAGCGATGAAATATCACAGTTAAATAATCGATGTGAGGATTCGAGGGACCCAATAATTTAGCAGTGGTGCGTTAGGAAAATCGACGTTGTCTCCCAAAAGCAGATCAATACGTAGACCGAGTGCGCGGAACTCGCTTGGGGATTAGTCAGCACGGATCCTTTAGTATTTTATTAGCGTGGCAATTTCTGTTTTAAATCGTGGATGCGTGGGTGCGAGGGATACAGTAAACCGGCTGTGGTGCTTCGGAATAAAAATTCTAGATTCACAGGAGAAGATCCATATGTGGACTGTAGCCAAATTACTCTCTTAATGAGAATTCGACATAGATCCGTTAGTACCTAATAACGACGAAATTTTTTTCTTAAATAGTCAATGTGAGGAAGCGAGGGGCACAATAAACTGTCAGTGGTGCATCGGAAAAAAACGTACTTCACCCTCAGGGGAAGAACCATACGTTGACCGTAGTTGCGTTAAACGCTTGGGGAAAAGTAGGCATGGATCATTCAGTATTTTTTAGCGACGCAATCTGTTTGTTAAAACGTGAACCTGAGTTTGCAAATGATACAGTAACCTTGCAGTGGTGCATCGGAAAAAAGTTACTTGACTCCCAGGAGGAGATCAATATGGTTACTGCCACTGCGATACCAGCTTGGGGATAAGTCGACATAAACACTTTAGTACTTAATAAAGAAGCGATTTCTTTGTTAAATTGACAGTGTGAGGATGCGAGGGACACAATAAACTAGCAGTGCTGCATTGGAAAAAGTAACTTGCCTCCCATGTCAAGTTCCATACGGTGAACGTAGGTGCATTACTAGCGTGGTGAGATATCGACATAAATACTTTAGTACTTAATAGTGACGAAATTTCAGGTTTAAATCGTCATTATGAGGATGAAAGGGATCCAATAAACTAGCAGTGGTGCATCGGAAGAAACTATTTGATTCCAAGGAGAAGATCCATATGTTGACCGTAGGCGTGTTTCATGCTTAGGGATAAGTCGCCATGGCTCCTTCAGTATTTTTAGCAACGAAATTTTTGTGTTAAAAAGTGAATGTGAGGGTGCCAACCATACAGTAAACAGGCTGTGATGCAACGAAAAAAAGTTACTTGACCCACAGGAGAATATGCATATGTTGACTGTAGCCGCATTACTACCTTGGGGAGAAGTGGACATGATCCCCTTTAGTACTTATTAACGACGAAATTTATGAGTTAAATAATCAATGTCAAGATGCGAGGGACCCAATAAACTGGCAGTGGTGCGTCAGAAAAACCTACTTGACTCCCAAGAGCAGATCCACACGTAGACGAAGGGCGCGGTACTCGCTTGGGGATAAGTCATCTTATATCCATTAGAACTGTTTAACGACACAATTTCTTTGTTAAATCCTGAATATGAGATTGCGAATAATTCAATAAACTGGCTGTGGTTCATCGGAAGAAAGATACTGGACTCCCAGGAGAAGATCCATACGTTGACAGCGGAACTCGCTTAGGGATAAATGGGTGTCGATCCTATTTGTTTGTTAAATATTAAGATTGAGGTTGTGTGTAATACAGTAAACTGGTGTTGGTGCATCGGAAGAAAGGTACATTACTCCCAGGAGAAAATCCGTAAGATTACTGCAATTGCGCTACTAGCTTGGGGAGAAGTCGACATGGACCTTTTAGTACTTAATAGCGACGATATTTCTGTGGTTATTTTACATCCTATTAGGTGAATACCGGGCTGGTCCCCACGTCCCGCCTCAGTTACACGACTCGCAGACATTTGAAACATATTGACACCATTTCACGATTTACGTTAGACGCAGACAGCTGGGTTACACTAATTCCGTCCCGGGGGGTATTCGGTGGTAGTAGGAAGGGCATCCAGCCACCCCTTACAATTAACCATGTCAAATCCGTACTTAACCTTTCCGACCATGCGCACACTGCGGGATAAATTCGGTAGCAAAAAAAAAGAAAGAAAGCGACGATACCTCTCTGGTAAATAATCATTGTAAAGATGTGACGGACACGATAAACTGACAGTGGTGCATCGGTAAAATGTAACTTGACTCCTAGGAGAAGAACCATACGATGACTGCAACTTCGTTACTACCTTGAGAAGAAGTCGACATGGACCCTTTAGCACTTAAATGTGACAAATTTTCAGAGAAGAATTATCGATGTGAGAATGCGAGGAACCCAATAAAATAGCAGTGGTGCATCGGAGAAAACGTACTTGTCTCCCAGGAGCAGATCCATACGTAGACCGAGGGCACGGAACTCGCTTTAGGGTAAGTCGCCATAAATGCTTAAGTATTTTGTTGCGACGCTATTTCACTGTTACATCGGGAAGAAGGATACGTGGGATACAGGAAACCGGCAGTGGATCTTTGGAATAAAGATAATTGCCGTCCAGGAGAAGATCCATATATTGACAGTAGCCGCATACTCACTTGCTGAGAAGGCGACATGAATACTTTAGTACATAATAGCGAGGATAATTCTATGTTAAATAGTCAATGTGAGGTTGCGGGAGATTGAATTAACTAGCAGTGGTGCATCTGGAAAAACGTACTTGACTCCCAAAAGAAGATCCATACGTTGACCATGGGCGTGTCACTCGCTACGGCTAAGTCGTCAAGGGTACTTTAGTGCGTTTTACAGACGTAATTTCTGAGTTAAATCGTGAATTTGAGGGTTTGAGGGATATAAGTAAACTTGTAGTGGTGCATCGGAAAATAGTTACTTGACTCGCAGGAGAAAGTAAATATGTTGACTCTAACTGTGTTACTAGCATGGTAAGATGTCGACATGGACCCTTTAGTACTTAATAGCGTAGAAAATTTCTGTGATAAATAGTGAATGTGAGGATGCGGAGGACACAATAAACTAGCACTGGTGCATTGGAACAAAGAAACTCGACTCCCAGGAGAAGAAGAATACATTGACCTTAGCTGCGTTACTTAATAAGAAGATTAAATAGATCCTTTAGTACATTTTAGTGACGTAGTTTCTGTGTTAAGTCGTGATTGGGACATTGCCAATAATTCATTAAACTGGCAGTGGAGCATCGGAAAAAGTTATTTCACTCACAGGAGAAGATCAATGTCGTGACTGCAACTGTGTTACTAGCTTGGGGATAAATCGACAAGGACAAATGAGTACTTGATAGAGACGCAGTTTCTGTGTTAAATATTCAATGTGGGAACGCGAGGGACACAATAAACTAGCAGTGGTGCTTCGGAAAAAAACGTACTTTAGTTAAAGGAGAAGATCCATACGTTGGCCATAGGCATGTTACTCACTTAGGGATAAGTCGATGCAATTTCTGTGTCAAATAATGTGAGGGTACGAGGGATACTGTAAACTAGTAGGGGGCATCGGAAAAAATTTACTTGGCGCATAGGACAAGATCCATACAGTAAGTGAAATGCGTTACTAGCTTCGAGAGAAGAAGACATGGACCCTTAGGTACTTTATAGCCTTGATATTTCTGAGTTAAATAATTAAAGTGAGGATGTGAGGGACACAATAAACTAGCAGTGGTGCATCAGAAAAAAAAACCATACTTGACCCCCAGAAGATCAATTCATTGACCGTAGGCGCGTGACTATCTTGGGGAGAAGAACATATGGATCCTTTAGTACTTAATACCGACGCATGTTATATGTTAAATAGTCAATGAGGGGATGTGAGGGACACATCGGAAAAAACATACTTGACTCCCAGGAAATGATCCACACGTTTACCATAGGCGCGTTTCTTGCTTGAGGTTAAGTCGGCAAGAATCATTTAGTATACAGTAAACTGGCAGTGGTACTTTGCAATAAAGACACTTGACTCCCAGGAGAAGAACCATACATTGACCTCAGCTGCGTTACTCTCTTGGTGAGAAGACGACGAGTATCCGTTAGATTTCTTAGTGACTCAATTTCTGTGTCAAGTTGTGAATGTGACGGTGCGAGGGATACAGTAAACCAGCAGTGGTGCTTCACGTTAATGATACTTGTCATGCAGGAGAAGATCCATGAACTTAATGTAGTCACGTTACCCGCTTGGTGAGAAGATGGCATGGATAATTTGGTACTTAAAAGCAAAGAAATTCAGGATTAAATCGTCATAATGAAGATGCGAGGGACACAAGAAACTAGCAGTGGTGCATCGGAAAAATGTTACTTGACTCCCAGGAGAAGATCCAAACGGTGACTGCCACTTGAGTACATTATTAAGTACTCAATTTCTGCGTTAAATGGTTCATGTGCGGATGCGAGGGACACAATAATCTGCAGTGGTGCATCGGAAAACGTTATTTGACTCTCAGGAGAATATGCATACGTTGACTGTAACCGTATTACTAGCTTGGGGGAAGGTCGACAAGGACCCTTTAGTACTTAATAACAACAAAATTTCTGAGTTAAATATTTCATGTGAGCATGCGAGGGACACAATAAACTGGCAGTTGTGCGTCAGAAAAAACGTACTTTACTCCCAGGAGCAGAAAAATATATCGACCGACGGCGCAGTACACAAATGGGGATAAGTCACCATAGACCCTTCAGTATTTTGTAGCGACGCAATTTCTTTGTTACATCTTCAATGAGAGGGTGCGAATATTATAGTAAAGTAACAGAGGTGCATCAGAAAAAAGTTACTTGTCTTCCAGGAGAAGATCCACACGTTGACTCTATGTTACTAGCTTGGGGGAAAGTCGACGGACCCTTTACTACTTAATAGCAACGAAATTTCTGCGTGAAAATAGTCAATGTAAGGATGCAAGGGACGCAATAATCTAGCAGTGGTGCATCGGGATAATAGTACTTGACTCCCGTGAGATGATACATACGTTGACCACAGGCATGTTACTCGCTTGGGGATAATTCGGCGTGGGTGCTTTAGTAATTTGTAGCGACGTAATTTCTCTGTTAAGCCGTGAAGTGACAGTACGCGGGATACAGTAAACCGGCAGTGGTGCTTCGGAATAAGGATACTTGACACCCAGGAGAAGATCCATAAATTGACCATAGCTTTGTTACTGGCTTAGTAAGAGGACGACATGCATCCACTAGAACCTAATAGCGCAAGAATTTCTGTGTTAAATAGTCAATGTGAGGATGCGAGTGACACAATAAACTAGCAGTGGTGCATCGGAAAAAAACTACTTGACTCCCTGGAGGAGATACATACGGTGACAGCAACAGCGTTGCTAGCTTGGGGATAAGTCGACATGGAAGCTTGAGTACTTAATATGGACGCGATTTTGTGTTAAATAGTCAACGTGGGGATGTGAGGGACACAATAAACTAGTAGTGGTGCATTGGATAAGGCATACTCAAGTCCTAGGAGAAGATCTATACGTTGTCTGTAGGCGTGTTACTCGCTTGGGGATAGGTCGGCAAACATTCTTTAGAATTTTGTACCGACGTAATTTCTATGTTGATTCGGGAAGTTAAGGATGCAGGGGGTACAGTAAAGTGGCAGTAGATCTTCGGAATAAAGATACTTGTCTCCCAGGATAAAATCCATTTATTATCCGTAGCCGCGTACTCGCTTGCTGAGAAGTAGACATGGATAGTTTAGTACTTAATAGCGAGGACATTTCTGTGTGAAATATTCAGTATGAGGATACGAGACACACAATTAACTAACAGTGGTGCATCCGAAAAATGTACTTGACTCCCATGAGAAGATCCGTACGTTGACCATAGGCGCGTTACTCACTTCCTGATAAGTCGGCAAGGATCCTTTAGTATTTATAGAGACGCAATTTCTGAGTTAAATCGTGAATGTGAGAGTTTGAGGGATATAAGTAAATTTGTAGTGGTGGATCGGAAAAAAAATTACTTGACTCGCAGGAGAAGATCCATATGTCGACTGTAGCCGCGTTACAACCATGGGAAGAAGTCAACATGGACCCTTTAGTACTTAATAGCGACAAAATTTCTGTTATAAATAGTCAACATTAGGATCCGAGGTATACAATATACTAGCAGTGGTGCATCAGAGAAAACGTACTTGCCTCCCAGCAGAAGAACCATTTAATGGCAGTAGCCGCTTTTCTCGGTTGGTGAGAAGTCAAAATTGATGTTTCACTACCTAATAGCGACGGAATTTCCGTTGTAAAGGGTAATGTGAGGAAGGGAGGGACACAATAAACTAGCAGTGCTTCATCGGAAAAAAATTTTCTGACTAATCGAAGAAGATACGTTCGTTTACCGTAGGCTCATTACTAACTTGGGGATAAGTCGGCATGAATCACTTAGTATTTTTTAGCGATGCAATTTCTGTGTTTAAACGTGAATATGAGGGTTTATGGAATACAGTAATCTGGCAGTGGTGCTTCGGAATAAAGTATGTTGACTCCCAGAAAGAAATGAAAATGTAGACCGTAGCCACCTTACTAGCATGGTGAGAAGTCGATATGGACCATTTATTACTTAATAGAGACGTCATTTCTGTGTTAAATAGTCAATGTGAGGATGCGAGGGACACAATAAACTAGCAGTAGTGCATCGTAATAAACGTACTTGACTCTCAGGAAGAGATCCATCTGTTGACTGTAGGTGCATTACTCACTTTGTGAGAAGTCGACAAAGATCATTCAGTACTTAATAGCGACGAAATTTCTGAGTTAAACAGTCAATGTGAGGATGTGCGGGACAGAATAAACTAGCAGTCGCTCATCGGAAAAACATACTTGACATAAAGGAGAAGATCCATACGTTGACTGTAGGCGCGTTACTCACTTGGGGATAAGTCAGTATGAATCTTTTAGTATTTTTTAGGACGCAATTTCTGTGTGAAATGGTGATTGTGTAGGTGCGAGAGACACCATACTCTTTCAGTGGTGTTTCGGAATAAGGTGCCTCACTCCCAGGAGAAGATCCACATACTGACCGTAGTCGCGTTACTCGTTTGGCGAGAAGTCGATTGGATCCTTTAGTACTTAATAGCGACTAAATTTTTGTATTAAATGGACAATGTGAGGATGCGAGGGACAAAATAAACTAGTATTGGTGTATCGTAAAAAAAGTACTGGAACCCCAGGATTAGATCCATACATTGACGATAGGAGCGTTAATCGTTTTGTGATTAGTCGACATGGATCCTTTAGTACTTTTTACCGACTCAATTTCTATGTTTAATCGTGAATATGTGGGTGCATGGGATACAGTAAACTGGCAGTGATGCTTCGCAACAAAGATACTTGACACAAACTAAAAGATCCATATACTGATCGTAGCCATGTTACTCGCTTGGCTACAAGTCGACATGGATGCCTTGGTTCTTAAAACGGACGAAATTGCTGCGTTGAATAATCGATGTGTGCCGGCCAGTGTGGCCGTGCGGTTCTAGGCGCTTCAGTCTGGAACTACGTGACCGCTGCGGTGGCAGGTTCGAATCCTGCCTCGGGCAGGTTTAAATAGTTCTAAGTTCTAGGGGACTGATGACCACAGATGTTAAGTCTCATAGTACTCAGAGCCATTTTAACCACTTGAGCCATTAATCGATGTGAGGATGCGTGGGACACAATATAGTATCAGTGGCTCATCGGAAAAGACGTACTTGACTCAAAGCAGGAGTTCCATGAGATGACCGTAGGCGCGTTACTAGCTTGGGCTAACTCGGCATGGATCCTTTTGTATGCCTACGGTAAACGTATGGATCTTCTTCCTGGAATTCAAGATTGTTTCTTTCCGAAGCACCACCTCTAATTAAGGACGCATGGGACGTACGTATCTAGAAGTTGTGCTTCGGAAAAAAATGTACTTGACCTCCAGAACAAGAACCATTCGTTGACTGTAGGCACGTTACTCGTTTGCGGATATGTCGGCATGGATCCCTTAGTATTTAATAGCGACTCAATTGCTATGTTAACTAGACAATGTGATGATGCGAGGGACACATTAAACTAGCAGTAGTGCATTGACTCCCAGTTGAAGATCCATACTTTGAACATAGGCACGTTACTCACTTGGAGAGTTACCTGCATGTACAGGGTTATTACAAATGATTGAAGCGATTTCACAGCTCTACAATAACTTTATTATTTGAGATATTTCCACAATGCTTTTCACAGACATACAAAAACTCAAAAAGTTTTTTTAGGCATTCACAAATGTTCGATATGTGCCCCTTTAGTGATTCGGCAGACATCAAGCCGATAATCAAGTTCCTCCCACACTCGGCGCAGCATGTCCCCATCAATGAGTTCGAAATCATGTTGATGCGAGCTTGCAGTTCTGGCACGTTTCTTGGTAGAGGAGGTTTCAACACTGAATCTTTCACATAACCCCACAGAAAGAAATCGCATGGGGTTAAGTCGGGAGAGCATGGAGGCCATGACATGAATTGCTGATCATGATCTCCACCACGACCGATCCATCGGTTTTCCAATCTCCTGTTTAAGAAATGCCGAACATCATGATGGAAGTGCGGTGGAGCACCATCCTGTTGAAAGATGAAGTCGGCGCTGTCGGTCTCCAGTTTTGGCATGAGCCAATTTTCCGCGGGCTACCCGTGAAACTTGCCCGCACGCGTTCAACCGTTTCTTCGCTCACTGTAGGCCGACCCGTTGATTTCTCCTTACAGAGGCATCCAGAAGCTTTAAACTGCGCATACCATCGCCGAATGGAGTTAGCAGTTGGTGGATCTTTGTTGGACTTCGTCCTGAAGTGTCGTTGCACTGTTATGACTGACTGATGTGAGTGCATTTCAAGCACGACATACGCTTTCTCGGCTCCTGTAGCCATTTTGTCTCACTGCGCTCTCGAGCGCTCTGACGGCAGAAACCTGAAGTGCGGCTTCAGCCGAACAAAACTTTATGAGTTTTTCTACGTATCTGTAGTGTGTCGTGACGATATGTCAATGAATGGAGCTACAGTGAATTTATGAAATCGCTTCAATCATTTGTAATAGCC
Organism: Schistocerca piceifrons; assembly: GCF_021461385.2. Taxonomy (NCBI): domain Eukaryota; kingdom Metazoa; phylum Arthropoda; class Insecta; order Orthoptera; family Acrididae; genus Schistocerca; species Schistocerca piceifrons. Next base: position 1,017,255,589 of record NC_060139.1, on the reverse strand, counting down.
CTGTATATGTTAGTATTTAAAAGTGACCCAACTCATGTGTTAAATTTTCAATGTGAGGGTGCGATGGTTACAGTAAACAGTCAGTTTTGCATCGGAAAAAAAATGTTTGTGTCCCAGGAGAAGATGCATAAGTTGACCGTAGCTGCATTACTCGCTGTGGGAGAAGTCAACATGGATCGTTTGGTATTCAGTAGCGACGCTGTTTCCGTGTTAAATCGACAATGTGAGGATGTGAGGGTTACAGTAAACTGGCAGTGGTGGATCGGAAGAATGATGCTTGACTCAAAGGAGAAGATATATACGTTGACTGTAACCACGTTACTAGCTTTGGGAGAAATTGTCATGGACGATTTGGTCTTTAATAGCGACGAAATTTCTCTGTTAAATATTTAATGAGAGAATGCGAGGGACACAGTAAGGTAGCAATGGTGCGTCGGAAAAAACGTACTTGACCACCAGGAGCGGATCCATAGGCAGACCGTAGGCGCCTTACTCGCATGGGTATAAGTCGGTATGGATCCTTCATTATTTCTAAGGGACCAAATTTCAGTATTCAATCATGAATTTATGGTGTGAGGGATACAGTAAACTGGCAGTGGTGCGTCGGGATAAATATATTTGACCCCCAGGAGAAGATCCGTAAATTACCTGTAGTAGCGTTTCTCCCTTGCTGAGATTTCGACGTGGACCCTTTAGTATCTACTAGCGACGAAAGTTATGTGTTAAATAGTCAATGTAAAGATGCGAGGGACACAATAAACTAGCAGTGGTGCATCAAGAATAACTTACTTAACTCCCAGGAGGAAATCCTTACGTCGACCATAGGCACGTTGCTCGCTTGGGGAAAGTTTATATATAATTTAGTATTTTAAAATGATGTAATTTCTGTGTTAAATTTTCAAAGTGAGAGTGCGAGGATTAAAGTATATTCTCAGTGGTGCATCGAAAAAAAATACTTGACTCTCAGAAGAACATGCATAAGTTTACCTAAGCTGCATTACTCCCTTGCTGAGAAGTCGACATGGATCCTTTAGTAGTTAATAGCGACGCAATTTCTGTATGAAATAGGAAATGTGATGCAAGGGACACATTAAACTAGTTGTGGTGCATCCTAAAAAAACTTCCTTGACTCCCAGGATACGTTGACCATAGGCGCGTTACTCGCTTGTGGAGAAGTCGGCACATATCGTTTAATATTGAATAGCGACACAATATCTGTGTAAACTCTTCAGTGTGAAGGTGCAAGGGATACAGTAAACTGGCAGTGGTGTGTCTGAAAAAAGATACTTGATTCCCAGTAGAAATTCAATACGTTGACCGTAGCCGCATTACTCGCTTGGGGAGAAGACATCATGGATCCTTTTGTATTTAAAAGAGATATAATTTCTGTGTTAATTCGTCAATGTGAGATCGTGAGGGGTAGAGTAAACTGGCAGTGGTGCATCGGCGAGAAGATACTTGACTCCCAGGGGAATATCCAAACGTTCACCATAGCCGCGTCACTCGCTTGGGGAGTAGTCAGTATGGATAAATTTAGTATTTTATAGCGATGCAATTTCTGTTTTAATTCGTAAATGTGGGGGCTCAATGGATACAGTAAAGTGGCTGCAATATAATGAAAAACCCGCCGCAGTTGTGGAACTTTTCTGGTCTTTACCCAGGTTTCAGCGAGAATAATCTAGCCTTCGTCACAAGCATTAAATTACTATAACATGCCAGAGTGAGGCACAGTCAAGATTAAAATTAAAACTTCTAGTGCCGTAATACCATTGTGAATGAAAACTACTTAAATGAAGTTCAGACCCGGCATCACTTCACCACCCAGTCTGTTGGCAGCGGCTCCACATTTGCACGCGGAATTTCCCTGAGCACATAGCATTTCGTGCGCGTGCCGATACGGGCAGTCAAAGCTGTATATCGCTGGCTGTCTGTATATCACGTGTTGGGAGCTGATAACCATAATTGTAAGCAACTAAGCATTATGTATTATATGTTAGGAAATTAACTCCGTTAGGTATATAATGTTTATGGATTACCATTATGACTTTATACACATATGGTCATCGTGTAAATTATTCCCATCGAACGTGCCTAATTGCGAGCACCTTACTTGTCTCATCATTTAAAACCGTAATCATTATGAATAATTTAATTACGGTTAACTTGGCGTACAAGGTCCCTGTCATCACATTTAAGTACTATGACTGACGTATGTCCAGGATATTAATTAAAGTGTGGCGGAGGGCACAAGGTCTCCATCGTCAAACTTACATGCTATTGCTCGACATTGGCCAAGTATACCAATATATAGTCTACGATGTACGTGAGACAGGAAATATTTTCTACAGGTAATACTGTAAGTAACGCAATACAACTGTTACGTTATCGTTATCATCAGAAGGGGAAATATTTGGAGCAGCTAAGTTCTACTTTACTTTGCTGCATAGTTGTTAAATTCATCTATGCTATTGCCAGACATGGGTCTCGCATATTAATTAATGTGTGGTAGGGGGTACAACATGTCCGTCATCACGCTTATGTGCTACTGACCGAAATAGGTCAAGTGTACTGACAAATAATCTACAATGTTAAGTTCCTCTAGGCTACTGACCGACATAGGTCACGCATGTTAATTAAAGTGCGGCAGAGGGTACAGCATCTCCGTCATCACTCTTATGTTCTATTCACCGATATAGGTCAGGTGTACTAACATATAATATACAATGTACCTTTGACGGGAATAATCTTCCACCGGTAACATCGTTAGAAATTCGATATGCGTGTAACGTTATCGTTATCTTTGAAAGGGGAAGTATTTAAAGGAACTTAGTTTTACTTTACTGTGATGCACAATTGTTAAATTCAACTGTAATGGCTTCGAAACTCTCGTAGAGAGAAGTGAGCCAAACTTAAATTTAAAGGTAAGCGCGAAACATGATGTCTGAACATGGTATGCGGCGACCAAGAGAGAAATATGGTAGTCGATGTAACAGGAATAAATTAAACCAAACGTAACAGAGACTGGAGACCTTCGAAAAATTTTTTTATTTCTCAGCAGTAGCTGATCGTTCAGAAGGTATTCTTTATCGGATAGCAAGTGTTTAAAAATCTGCATCTGCTCTTGAATATCTAGCCGTGTTCGTTTCACCTCACAGTACAACAACTCAGTATTAGTTGGAGAATTTGGTGCATGGGCCATTTGGACGAGGTGCTCGGCGAAAGTCGAACTCCGTGTGCCATCACCACTTCTCGTTGGAATATATTCTTTATATATTGCTGATAACGCTCTCCTTGTTTAGCCGATGCAAAAGCTAGGGCACTAATCGCATGTGATTTTATTATCCTGGATGGAGACAGTCTGTCCTCAGCTATTCTTAGAGAGTAGATTAAATTTTTCTTAAGGCCGTTATTGGTAGAATATGCTGCCTTATAACCACGGTTCTTTAGAATTCGCCCTTATCTGTATGAAGCTTTACCTATAAAAGGAATGGAGATTACGTTCGCTTGGTTATCATCTGACGTGATACCTAATGTAGAAGAAGTCGTGCTTTCCTTATTATTTACTCTCTGGTTACAGAGTTGTTTTACAATTTCTGGTTCATACCCATTATTTTCGGCAATCGCTTCCAGTGTTTATAATTCGTTCTCCAATGCCTCAGCAGAAAGGGGAATAGCATGCACTCTATGTAAACTGGAATGAGAGAAGGCCATTTTATGAGATTGCGGGTGCACTGAGTCAGCTGGTATAATATTGTCAGAGAAGGTACATTTTCTAAAGATGTTGAATTTTAAATGATTGTCCACTATAGTGACATTGAGGTCTAGATAATTCAGCGTTCTATTGGGAGATTCCATTTCGAGAGGGAAATTTATCTTATCGCCGATTTCATTGAATGTTGAAAAAATCTGGTCTATATCTTCCTGGGAACCATCAACTATGAGAAGTATATCAACGTATCTTGCAAAAAACGTTATTTTACTCGCTATATCTGTATTATTTACAAAAAATTGTTATTCCGTCGCTTTCGCGGATATTGCAGATAGAATATCGGCCAGGGGCTTCACGTTGCAACCCCAAAAGGTAGCCAATACCTTTTTTCATTAAAGGAGAAGTAATTGCCTTTCAATACTATGTTCAAAAAGATCATTAGTTCATCAATCTCAATATCTGACAATTTCTTGTAGAAGCGCAGGTTACGTTATACAATGCTCAATGCTTGGTCTACAGGAACGTTGGTATAAACACTTGTAATATCAAGTGACGCAAGTTTTCACGTTCCCGAGCACGTTAATGTTTTCAATTTATTTGCTAAGTCTACTGAATTTTTAACTGGGCAGTTTTCCACGAAAACAAAATTATCTTTAATCTTATAGTGCAAGTATCCGGCTAGCTTGTGGTATGCACTATTACTGCTGTCAACGATCGGTCGAATCGGTTGATTGTTCTTGTAGACTTTAAATTGGCTCTTCAGGGTGGGTGGCTTCGGGTTCATATATATGAGCCATTTCTTTCGAAACTCTGCCATCATTTTTTTTTTTTGTTTTTTTGAGGCCTGCTCGTATTTCTTTTTCTAAGGCATGGACGGGATCTTTATCAATAGGTATAACACCATTTTTTGCAAAGAACGTTTCTGTCTTTTCTATGTACTCTGCTTTATATGCAATGAACACGGAATTACCTTTGTCAGCTTTACTAATTATCGCATCGTTACTTTTCAATTTTCGATTGATATCTAAGGGCCGGCCGCGGTGGTCTAGCGGTTCTAGGCGCGCAGTCCGGAACCGCGCGACCGCTACGGTCGCAGGTTCGAATCCTGACTCGGGCATGGATGTGTGAGATGCCCTTAGGTTAGTTAGGTTTAAGTAGTTCTAAGTTCTAGGGGACTGATGACCACAGTAGTTAAGTCCCATAGTGCTCAGAGCCATTTGAACCATTTTTTTATATATCTAAGGTTCTGTAAGTACTACCATCTATTTGTGCATAGGCCATCTCATTTTCTAAAAATTTACACTACTCATACGCCATCCGCGTTTGAACGCTTATTCAACATTCAGTGAACTCCACGATAAGATAAATATCACTCTCGAAATGGAATCTCCCAATTGAACGCTGAATTATCTAGACCTCAATTTCACTATAGTGGACAATCATTTAGAATGTGAGATCTTTGGAAAATGTACCTTCTCTGACAATGTCGTACCAACTGACTCAGTCCACCAGCAATCTCATAAAATGGCCTGTTTTCATTCCAGTTTACATAGAGCGCACGCTATTCCCCTTTCTGCTGAGGCATTGGAGAACGAATTATTTACACTCGAAGTGATTGTCGAAAAGAATGGGTATGAACGAGAAATTGTAAGACAAATCTATAACAAGAGAGTAAATAACAAGAGAAGCACGACTTCATTTACATTAGGTACCACGCCAGATGCTAACCATGCAAACGTAATCTCCATTCCTTTTATAGGTATCGCTTCATACTGAATCGGGCGAATTCTAAGGAACCGTGGTTATAAGGCAGCATATTCTACCAATAACAACCTTAAGAAAAATTTAATCCACTCTCTAAAAATAGCTATGCACAAACTGTCTCTCTCCAGGATATATAAAATCATATGCGGTGAGTGCCCTAGCTTTTACATCGGCCAAACAGAAAGAGCGTTATCAGCAAGATATAAAGAGTATATTCCAACGAGAAGTGGTGACGGCACACTGGGTTCGACCTCCGCCGAGTGCCTCGTCCAAATGGCCCATGCACCCAATCCTCCAACTAATACTGAGCATATGCACTGTGAGGTGAAAGGAACAACGCTAGATATTCCAGAGGAGATGCAAATTTTTAAACATTTGCTATCCGATAAAGAATACCTTCTGAACCATCAGCTGCTGCTTGAGAAATAAAAATTTTTTGGAAGATTTCCAGTCTTTGTTACGTTTAGTTTAATTTACCCCTGTTAGATCGACCACCATATTTCTCTCATGGTCGCCTCATACCATGTTCAGACATCAAGCCTCGTCTTCTCTTTAAATTTAAGTTTGGTCCACTACTCTTTCACAAGAGTTTGGAAGCATTTATAGTTGAATTTAACAATCATGTAGCACAGTAAAATATAACTTAGCTGCTTTAAATACTTCCCCTTTGAATGATAACGATAACATTACACGCATATCGCGTTACTTACAATGTTACCTGTGGAAGATTATTCCCGTAAAAGGTACATTGTAGATCATATGTTAGTACACTTGATCTATGTCTGTGAATAGAACATAAGCGTGATGACGGAGACGTACACTCCGCCACACTTTAATTAACATGCGTGACCTATGTGGGTCTGTAGCATAGATGAGCTTAACAATTATGCAGCAAAGTAGAACTCGGTCAATAGTAGTTAATTGTGATGACAGGGGCGTTGTATGACCAGTTACACCCTAATTAAATTATAGATAATGATTAAGGTATTAAATAAGTGAGACAAGTAAGGTACTCTCTATTAGTCATGTTCGGTGGGGATACTTTACACGCTGACTATATGTGCATCAAGTCTTAAACGGAATCCTTATACTTTAACACCGAACCAAGTAAATTTCCTACCATTTAATAAAATATGCGATTAATTAATACACACAGGGACTTCATCTACGTAATGCTTAGTTTGCTTACAGTTATGGTTATCAGCTCCCAACACGTGATATACAGACAGCCAATGATATACAGCTTTGACTATCCGTATGCGCACGCGCACGCGCACGAGATGCTACGTGCGCAGTGCAATTCCACGTGCATCGGTCAGTGCCAACGTAGTTGCCGCTACCAACCGACCGTGTGGTGAAGTGATGCCGAGCCTAGACTTCAGTTAAGTAGTTTTAATTCTACATGGTACTAAGGTATATAGGTTTTAATTTTTAATCTCGACTGTGCCTTACTCTGGCATGTTATAGTAATTTTATGCTTCTGAAGGAGGCTAGATTATTCTAGCCAAAACCTTGGTAAGACCAGACAATTTCTCAAGGCCTCCAGTACTGAGCACCCTAGAAATTTTACACGTGTGCGGTATACGAGGGTTGCCGAGAAAGTAATGCACCGCACTTTTTCCTTAAACAATTCTTTATTGAACGTAATGAGTTTACACACAAGAAGGGATGGTGTTTTATCGAGACAACCTATTTGTCCATGTCATCTCCATCCCGATCTATGGCCTTTCTACAGCTCGAAACAAGGGCGTGCATGCCCTGTCGGTATCAATCCTTGCCCTGTGTGAATCACCTCCTCATTGTCCTCAAAATGTCTTACACGAATGGCACCCTTTAATGGCTGAAACAGTGGAAGTCCGAGGGGGCTACTTCTAGTGTGTCAGGTGTGACAGCCGTTGATGGTCTCCCCGACAGCTGCAAATAGTGGAGTTGTGCTGAACCGCCTTCTGATGACTTCATCCTCTGTGCACAGCGACTGACTGTGCAAATGCTCCACAGACTTTGCACAAGCGTTTGTGAATATTCCGTAGTCCCACCGACCAAACAGAGGAGCCACAGCTTGTGCTGTACGCGCCCGCGCATTGTCGTGCAAAATATTGGGTGGGCTGCGCAGAAAGTGTCGAAACTTCTTTCGCAGAGCTGGTAGCATGTGGTGCTCCAAAAACGAACAGTAGTACAGTGTACTGACGGTCTGCCGCGTTGGAACGTAGGGCATTAGGATAACACCGTCGCAGTCGTACACGAGAATCACCATAACTTTAGACCGCTCCATTCGCACCATTAACAGAACAGGCTCTGCTAACGGTATACTACGCCTTCCACGTCCCTGGCAACTGGTTTCACACAACGCTGGTGACTACTCTGAAGGACAGTGACAGGTGCAAACATGTAACTCTTTTGTGTCTATTTAAGTTGCAACCCCCGTATTCTTCTGTTAGGCTCTGGAACCGCGCGACCGCTATGGTCGCAGGTTCGAATCCTGCCTCGGACGTGGATGTGTGTGATGTCCTTAGGTTAGTTAGGTCTAAGTAGTTCTAAGTTCTAGGGGACTGATGACCTCAGATGTTAAGTCCCATAGTGCTCAGAGCCATTTGAACTATTTGATCTTCTGTTAGGCAGTGGGGAACACTTTCAGCACCCCAAGTGGTGGGCAAGTGTGTCAGCACCACCAACAGAGACTCCAGTTGAGCAGCGAGGTGTTTTATTGTGATCCGTTGATCATCTCAAATGAATGTGTCCGCACGCGGCCGACCGGTACGCGGTAGATGGGACATGTGTGCGCAACTTTGTTGCGATGATGACAGACGTCTCGCCCAGCAACTTGCGTTGCTTTATTCACTACCAGGCCGTAACCAAGCTATTTTGAAAGTTACGTATGGCGCCGCTACCTGTGGCAACTTCATGAACCCATATGGACTGAAGCGGGAATTTTCACCATGTCCTCAAAAAATTCAGCACTTTTTCAAGCGAAATCAGTCGATAAAAAATACAACAGCATTACTTATCGGACCCCCCTTCAGTGTATTTCGTTATAGTATTTCATGAAAACCGGCGTAAATTTTATCGAAATAATCAAACGAAACTACCACCATGATAGAGTCTGAGTTTCTTAAGTCTGACCCCGATACACTAAGAGACGAGTGGATACGTCACCTACTTCACCTCTTCTTACCATGTGTGGAGATGCGGCCCCACAGGTGTTCTTCTCCTGGTTTCAGAGCTCTTCTTCTGTATTTTATCAATCGAATTTCGACTAGCGTAGTCTTAAGGTTATTCGCACTCCTTTACCTCGTGTTATACAAAAACTTGGTGTCAGCTACTTAATGTTATAGGCAAATGCGAAATTTTGTGTGTTCAGAATGACTGAAAATAGAAGAACACAAGAACGCACGTAGAGCTGCATCTAGAAACGCTATAAGTAGTTGTCTGAACTATATTTACATTATATCGGTATATGCAAGATCTATTTTCAAATGGTTCAAATGGCCCTGAGCACTATGGGACTTGAAATCTGAGGTCATGAGTCCCCTAGAACTTAGAACTACTTAAACCTAACTAAAATTAGGACATCACACACATCCACGCCTGAGGTAGGATTCGAACCTGCGACCGTAGCAGTCGCGCGGATCCGGACTGAGGCACCTAGAACCGCTCGGCCACTGCGGGTGGCCGATCTGTTTTCTAACACAATGTACTGTGTCAGATATGGCAAATAAAATAATCTACACATAAATCTGTATATTTCAGGACACTGATGATGCCTCTCAGGAAATGAAAGCAATACGCGCACGGCATGAAAAAAATCGTTTTATCACTTGTATACAGAGGGGCTAGCATCAAAACTATCAGCATAACGTTACACGCTACTGAGAACGTCAAGACGACAAAGGATAACGCGTGGTATTTGGTTACCAAGAAAAAGCTTTTGGTAATGCGAGGGACTAGATGCCATACGTGTACGATACGCACGAATGGGGACCTCTACCGGATTTATCGTGATGACAAGTCACCTAAAGCTCATCATACACTGAATCAGCAAAACTTGCGCCTGCATTCACACAGTCTCTTAACGATTATAAATCTGAGGTTTCTCTGCTGAAAGATAGACAGTGCGTAACCTAAAAAATTAATTATCTTCTAATGAGGACCACTCACAGCCCAGAGTGAAATAATGAATTAGCAATTCCAAAAAAAACTTTATGAAGTAGTCAATAGAGTGATTTGTTCAAAGGGAGGTGCGCATAGGCATGTACGACCCCAATTAAATAATTGAATATACACTACTGGCCATTAAAATTGCAACACCACGAAGATGACGTGCTACAGACTCGGAATTTAACCAAAAGGGAGAAGTTGCTGTAATATGCAAATGATTAGCTTCTCAGAGCATTCACACAAGGTTGGCGCCGGTGGCGACACCTAGAAATTGCTAACATGAGGAAAGTTTCCAACCGACTTCTCATACACAAACAACAGTTGACCGGCGTTGCATGGTGAAACGTTGTTGTGATACCTCGTGTAAGGAGGAGAAATGCGTACCGTCACGTTTGCGACTTTGATAAAGGTCGGATTGTAGCGTACCGCGATTGCGGTTTATCGTATCGCGACATTTCTGCTCGCGTTGGTTGAGATCCAATGAATTTTAGCAGAATATCAAATCGGTGGGTTCAGGAGGGTAATACGGATCGCCGTGCTGGATCCCAACGGCCTCGTATCACATGCAGTCGAGATGACAAGCATCTTATCCGCATCACTGTAACGGATCGTTCAGCCACGTTATGATCCCTGAGTCAACACATGGGGATGTTTGTAAGACAACAACCATCTGCATCAGTTCGACAACGTTTGCAGCAGCATGGACTACCAGCTCGGAGACCATGGCTACGGTTACCCTTGACGCTGCATCGCAAACAGGTGCGCCTGCGATGTTGTACTCAACGACGAACCTGGGTGCACGAATGGCAAAACGTCATTTTTTCGGATGAATCCAGGTTCTGTTTAAAGCATCATGATGGTTGCATCCGTGTTTGGCGAAATCACGGCGAACGCACATTGGAAGCGTGTATTCGTCATCGCCCTACTGGCGTATCACCCGGCGTGATGTTATGGAGTGCCATTGGTTACACGTCTCAGTCACCTCTTGTTCGCATTGACGGCACTTTGAACAGTGGACGTTACATTTCAGATGTGTTACGACGCGTGGCTCTACCCTTCACTCGATCCCTGCGAAACCCTACATTTCAGCAGGATAATGCACGACCGCATGTCTCAGGTCCTGTACCGGCCTTTCTGGATACAGAAAATGTTCGACAGCTGCCCTGGCCAGCACATTCTCCAGATCTCTCACCAATTGAAAACGTCTGGTCACTGGTGGCCGAGCAACTGGCTCGTCACAATACGCCAGTCACTATTCTTGATGAATTGTGGTATCGTGTTGAAGCTGCATGGGCAGCTGTATCTGTACACGCCATCCAAGCTCTGTCTAACCCAATGCCCAGGCGTATCAAGGCCGTTATTACGGCCAGTGGTGGTTGTTGTGGGTACTGATTTCTCAGGATCTATGCAGCCAAATAGCGTGAAAATGTAATCACATGTCAGTTCTAGTATAACATATTTGTCCAATGAATACCCGTTTATCATCTGCATGTCTTCTTGGTGTAGCAATTTTAATGACCAGTAGTGTATAATCTACACTGACGCGCCAAAGAAATGTCCTAGTATCTTCTGTCGCACCGGTAGACAGAATTTTAACATTTTAAAAAACATTTATATAGGAAAAACAGCGATCTGTTATTATTATAAATAATCTAGAAGCAGTCATGATTGCTTAACTGTTTTAATGGTGACCGATTTCGATCTTTATATCAGGACAGGCAGGTGGTGTACTGCCCACAACGGCAGCCACAAACAAGAGGATTGCCATGCTCCACCGTCTCCGGCAGACATTCATGGTCCGAAGATGACCATATAAGGATCGAAACCGGTCCAATTAAAATAGTTAAGCGATCAAGACTGCTTCTAGTTTATTTTGACAGAATTTTACTTTAAAATCTGCTGAACGCCTCACGATGATACTCCCTATAGCTAATTTAGGCAGCATTCAGTTTGTGTTTATACACTGAAGCGCCAAAGAAGATGGTATAGGCATGGATATTCAAATACAGAGGTATGTAAACAGACAGAATAAGGCGCTGCGGTCAGCAACGCCTACACAAGACAACAAGTGTCTGGCGCAATTGTCAGATCGGTTACTGCTGCTACAAAGACCGGTTTTCAAGGTTTAAATGAGTTTGAACGCACGAGCGATGGGACGCAGCACCTCCGTGGTAGCGATGAAGTGAGGAGTTTCCCGTACGAATATTTCACGAGTATACCGTAAATATCAGGAATCCGGTAAAACGTCAAATCTCCGACATCGCTGCGTTCGGAAAAAGATTCTCCAAGAATCGGACCAACGATGACTGAACACAATCGTTCGACTTGACAGAAGTGCAACTCTTCCGCAAATTGCTGGAGATTTCAATGCTGGGCCAGCAACAAGTGTTAGTATCCGAACCCTACAACGAAACATCGTTATGGGCTTTCGGAACCGAATGCCCACTCATGTACCCTTGATAACTGCACAACACAAACCTCTTCGCCTCGCCTGGGCCCGTCAACACCGGCATTGAACTGTTGATGACTGGAAACAAGTTGCCTGGTGAGACGAGTCTTGTTTCAGATTGCATCGAGCAGATGGACATGTACGGGTATAGAAACAACCTCTTGAATCCAAGGACCCAGCATGCCGGCAGGGGTATTTTCAAGCTGGAGGAAATTCTATAATGGTGTGGGGCGTGTGCATTTGAAGAGGTATGTGACCCCTGATACTTCTAGATACGGCTCTGACAGGTGACCCGTGCATAAGCATCCTGTCTGATCACCTGCATCCATTCATTTCCATTGTGCATTCCGACGGAATTGGGGAGTTCCAGCAGGACACCCCATACGTCCAGGAATTGCTACAGATTGGCTCCAGGGACACTCTTCTGCGTTTAAACACTTGCGCCGGCCACTAAAGTCCCCCGCTGGCCACCAAACTCCCTTGAAATGAACGTTATTGAACGTATCTGCGATGCCTTGCAAGGGCTGTTCAGAAGAGTTTCCCTCGTACTCCTACGGATTTATGGACAGCCCTGCGAGATTAAAGGTGTCAATTCTTCTCAGCATATTTCAAACATTAATCGAGTCCATGCCACGTTCTGTTGCGGCACTTCTACTTGCTCGTGGTGGCTCTACACGATATTAGGGAGGTATACCAGTTTCTTTGGTTCTTCAGTGTGCAAGTATTTGAATTAGCTCAAAGTGTCACTCCATATATGACCAAGTAAGGAATGCTAATAAATGCGGAAAATCAAAGTACTCTTTCAATGTGCATTGAGGTTCTATGAAGCCACATAAAGACGTAACCTGACCGAATGAGACACAGAAGTTTATCTCTTCTATAAAATTCAGCCTTCTGAGTTTAGTGTTCTAATATTGTAACGTTCTGAAGCTTTAACTTCAAGCGGTAAATTCCGTGTTTCCAAACTGAGCAGAGTTGCGAAGTAAACCCTAATCACAAGTACAAAACGGTCGACGAAGCGTTACGTGGTACTGACTATTTCACATATAAAATTTGGGTAGACTGACTACTGTGACAGCCCTGCAAATTATTCGACTGAAGGCTGCTCTGAAAATCCACAACTGAGCGACATAACACAACACATTCTGACAGCGCATTCCGCGACCAGACACCGTGAGAAAAGCTTTCCAATATCGTGGCTGCAATATGAGTGGGACTATAGCGGGTATAAAATAACTTTGTGATTGGCAGATGTCAGTGTCAGGGATGGATGGGAGAGGGGAGGGGCGGGTTGTTGGCTGTTGACACGCATGATGCCTCGTGCTCATACGATAGATAAAAAACCCGTCTGTTTTCGTTTATTTCACCGTCAAGCGTTGCACGTTACCAAAACGTGTGACGGAAAAATGAAGAAGAATATGGAATTATTTGGTTTTGATCGGTACCCGTGGCATACACGAATTTGTCAATGTACATTATAACGTCTGTATTCGTATTTCATACAGTCTTCGGCTTATCAAGTCGACAGCCATTGAAATTCTGTTACAATCTCTTAGTATTTATCAGCGTTATCTGTTATTGCTGTGCTTCCGTGTTCTCAACCGAGCTGTTCTTTCTCTGATGTATTTCACGATCGCACAGTCATCTTTTTCATGTTCTGAGAGCTCAGGTGGATTCGAGGCAGAGAGTACACACAACAGCACAGTTCGCAGCATCTGAAGAAGATGGTGAGTGGGTCGCTCGTCCAGACATTGTGCAACTCGTATGAACACCCTGACGCTCACCTTTAAGAACCTCTTGTAGGTCGATTTCTTCATTAGAATTTACCTGTACTGCCTGGGTTTCCATAGCACATTGTACGTCTAGGAGCCTTTGTATTGTCGTTTTGAGAACACCGAGCCCCGCTACGGAACAGCCCATTCGGCAGTCCACTTCTGTATAGCAGAGTGGCTCGTCACTTCACAATCTGAAGATCGTATTATGTACAAATTTTCTAAAATCGCCGAAATGTGATTATATACGAGCTATGTAATAAAGTATCACATATTCTTAAAGGAGGTTCTGTTGGAGGAAATTAGAGGAGATTTCCTGTAATTTCCCTCATGTTCAGAAAAACCTGTACATCTTGAACGACTAGAGCTAGGACCTTTATATTCACAGGACATGTACATTAATATGTCCCGCAGAAATGATGATTATCTCAGTCATTTCGGATGAGCATGTGTCCTATGGCATAGTAGACACAGGATCCACTATGGACCGTGATAATTTGTTCCATATGTCATGACATCGACGCGAATACACGCGAGTGGCGTGCTGTGGTAGAGCCATCTATCCTGCATTCATCTGTTTTCAATCTTCATCTCTGGTGGTTGGCATTTTGTCACAGCGCTGCATCCGTCGTTTCACCATGTACCAAACATAGTCGATTGATGACAAGTCTGGTGACCAGGCGGGCCAGGGCAAAAGGCTGACATCCTGTTATAGCAAGAACGCACGGGTTTGTGCAGTAACATGTGGTCGTGCATTGTCTTGCTGAAAAATGGCGTCTGGGCTGTTGTGCAGAAAAGCTATTCCTACGGGTAGCAGGACATCATTCACGTAGGTCGCACAGGTCACAGTGCCCTGGACACGCACCAACTGTGACTTGTTGTGGTTGTACCCAATAGTACCCCACACCATAAGGCCTTGAGATGGCGGTGTATGTCTTGCGCGAATGCAGTCCCTGTGATGCCGGTCCCCCTGTCTGCGGCGAACCAAAATGTGAACATCGTTTCCAAACAAACAGAACCTGCTTCCGCAAGGAAATAGTATCTGATGCTATTTCTGTCCACAGTGACGTCGTTCCATACACCATTGATGACTGCACATTCGTCAAACGTAGGCGGAAAAGCGGAAGACGCGCGCTTAACACACGCCGTAGTAAATGGAGACGGAGTGTCACCCCTGATAGTGTAAAACGTGTTCCACTGTTGCACCAGAGACGAGGGGCACGCAGGTCTGTCCTGCAATGTCGTTCGGATGAACCGTCGTTCTTTTCGGGATAGGTGGAGAGGGGGGAGGGGGGGGGGAAGGCTGGGTGGTGCGACTGGACCCATCTCGCCGTGTTCGATCAGCTTTTTCCCGTATTTGGTGCATCATATTTTCTCAAGCCAATAATGCGCCCTCTTTCTGATTCACTGTTTTGATGTTACAGTTCGAGTGTATGACTGCGTTGTTGTATAGCGATAACGAGAGCCGCTGGCACGTTTTACTGGTAGGTAATGTTGCGCCGCGATATCGATGTTGCCCTTAAACCCGCAGGCAGACATGGTTCAAATGGCAATTATTTCTGCAGGACATACTGATGTACGTGTTGTGTGAATACGAACGTCCTATCTCCATCGTTCAAAGTGTTCTGCTTTATCTGAACGGAAATGTACATGTCGAAAACCAGAACCCGTTACTATACAGGCCGTTTTACTTGCGATGTGTAAAGTGTAGTGTTCGGTGGTGTGGGCTGCCTTACAGTTCAGTTCATTTGACATGTCTAAAACACTTCTAACATAGCACAAAAAAGGTGAATAAGTCCCTCTGAAAAGACTCTGGCAGGAAACTGAGGAACTAGCTGCATCACTCCTCATTCCGTCTTAAAAAAACTTTGGCATATGACAATATTCGCACTCTTCTAACAAAGAAAATTCCAAATCCTTTTACTCTCACTTTGTAAAATGTTCAGATGTTTGTGAAATCTTATAGGACTTAACTCCGAAGGTCATCAGTCCCTAAGCTTAAACACTACTTAACCTAAATTATCCTAAGGACAAACACAAACAGCCATGCCCGAGGGAGGACTCGAACCTCCGCCGGGACCAGCCGCACAGTCCAAGACTGCAGCGCCCTAGACAGCTCAGCTAATCCCGCGCGGCTCTCACTTTGTAGTTAAGCCTACATCCTCAGTGTCTGCCTCTCACTGCCACTGTTTATACATTCCTTTTCTCCCACTGATTAGCAGTAAATCCCACTGCATTTCCTCTTTGACTTACAATGTCTTCTTTCGACTTTTTTGCCCATTGCCGCTGTATCGGTCATATCTCGGTAGCTCAAAGATTCGAGAGAGTTCAACTTACTTTTCCGCTATACCCACGTGTTTAAACTTTTGGTACAACTTGCGCTCTCCCTTATACCTATGCGTTAAATATGGTCATTCTGGGAGGGTCCAGACCCCAACACTTTCTCCATCCGTCTATCTTCCTCTTTCACTGCCACTGTTTCTCATTCACCCTCAATATTTCCTCTCTCTATGGCACCAACTGCTGTTGTCTTCATTATTTCTATTTATATTTTAGTGCCACTGTCTGTCCATCACTATCTCCTCTCTCTTCTTCTCTCAGTGGCACTGTCTCCTTTCTCGTCCACCGCCACTGTCTTTCTGTTACTCTCTTTCATCCCAAACAAGCAAGAATGTGATGGGGGAAGATGGGAAGGCTAGTGTTTACCGTCCCGTCAACAGCGAGATCATTAGAGACGGAACACAAGCTCGGGTTAGGAAAGTATTGGGAAGGAAATCGACTGTGCCCTTTCAGGGGAACCACCGTGGTATTTTTGCCTGAAGCGACTTATGGAAATAAATCAGTGAAAATCTAATGCGACTCCAGTGTGCTAACCACTGCGCCATCTGGCCCGGTAGCACGAATAGGCGCTATGTCCACATTCCAAAATTATTGGCGAGGCAGGCGGAATGAGGTAGTTAGCCACTGGTTCCTCAATCTTCTGTCACAGTCTTTTAAAGAAAACCATATTCACTGTTTTGTGCTTCGACAGGATGATTTTTTTGCTCGTTCCCTTATTTTCCCTCTTACAGAAGAGTGAGCTGCTTATATGAAACGAAATCTGTAGGTTCGTAAAATTTTGACAGTTTATTTATATATTTAAACACATTTATATCTTCTTGACATAAATGAACATCTGATAAGTACACATAACGTAAGGTCACCATAAAATACCCAAGAGCTTTAGGTGACACGTATATACGGTGTTTGATTTACAAGTACTAAGAATTTCGTATGAGACAATAATTTGTTGTACCACGTTTACGTCTCCAGGTTGTCACCATCGAATAGGCGTGAGTTGCCCATTATACAGAGAGTACGTCATGCGGTTTTACTGGTGAAATGACGCTGGCTGAGAGCGTAGGTTGCTGACCTCCGAACACGTGCGATGACCTTAGAACCATTCCTATGCCTTCAGTACGTTAGATCGGATACTGCATACGAATTTACTTGCTTACGTAGGTAAATTTGAACCTCTGGATCTCGATGATACCAAAAAAGGTGTCAGGGTCGCACGAGAACATCATCTTAAGAATATATGGCAAAAATGTTGACTCTTTGCCGTAAACATAAGATAGATGGGGACATCCTCACAACTGGTACTTTCGGTATCCAAAAATCGTGATTTTTCTGGTGTATCTTGATGACGAATATAGAATTTTTGAAAACGGGAGAATAGTGTTTGTAGATGAATGTCTAAGGAACATACAGTTAAAATTTCAGCCATTTTTTATGGTTAGGTGCTTAGATAATTGCGGCCGACAGAGCTAGGATGCTAAAACTGGTTTGTTCAGTTTTATGCAAAAGTACGGCAACTTTGAACCGCTGTACATCGGTAACGGAAAACTATGTCGAAAAACGTTTCGAATTTCCGTAGAATATCGTCATAAGAACGTATGGTAAAAATTTCAATGATCTTCCATGAGCAGAAGTTATAATAGTAGTCATCGACACACTTGTTTCTATTCGTACCAGAAGCAATGGGTTTTTAGTGTTTTCTGAGGAGTCCCCCATGAACATATGGTGCTTTTATAAGCCGCCTGAGGTCCACTCTAGATAACACCTAATGCAAAACAATCAACCGCTATGCTCAATTTCTCTGGGCTGGAAGAATTGTGTAACGTTAAAATTTTGACCTTGTACTGTAGAATAGCTATGGTACCCCCTTTCTTCCGACAGATATAGAAATGCTCGCTAGGTGAGGCACCAGGAGGGAAGGAATGGTCGGTGACAGACTCATAGGACCATAATTTACCCAACATTTTACACTTTACTTTTGTGCAGTGACTTATCAGTTCTATTGGAAAACTTTCCCCTTGCAAGTCGGGGTACCCCCATATGTTATAAGTACTGTGAGATAGTATCTTGTCACAATGTTTCATGGGAGATGGACTGGTCGAGGAGGTTCGGTAGCGCGACCTGCCAACTCATTGGACCATTGGATATTTAAAAGCAATGGTGTATGCGTGTGACCAGTGTTACGAGACCTACTCCTAATGGAGCCAAGTGTATTTAAAATTATGCTTGAGCCGCTGCGAAGAAGGACTGAAGGATGCAATCTGTACGTGTGGCACCACATACGCCACTGCCTGTAGTGTCTGTTTCTAAGTATGAGACAGATGGGAATAAGAGGAAAGATTGGCCCATAACTCAACAAGTATTGATTTACGGACCTATCATTAAAGAAAATTTTCTCTCCGTTGTGGGCAGTACTACTTCCGTTAGGAATATGTGATTCTCTTCTACACAGTCTGTATATTTCAAAAAGCTACCAGTCCGTAAGAATTACCATTAACAATACGAGACGTGTGCAAAAAGTGAAACAGGAGATTTTCTTCTGAAAGTAGGTTTGTTTTATTAAAGATTCAAATCCACCATATTATTCCCCTCTCTTATGGCTACAAAACCCTGTCAACAAAATCTCTGTTCTATGCGGCGGCCTTATACCAACTTACTGCGAGGTGCACATGCCTCTACTGTTTTACCTCTTGATGCATCATTATCCTATCGCCAAAGTACTGTTTCTAAGCAGTGCATTCTTCTTTGGTCCACAGAGATGCAGAGATGAATGTTGGAAGGTGCAAGACCTGGCCTGTAGAACTGATGAGGAAGAAAAGATCACTGAATTTTGGTGATTTCCTCTCAGGTGTGTAGATCTGTGTGAGGCCTTGCGTTTTCATGGAGAAGGAGAAGTTAGTTTTCATTTTTTTTTTTCTTTTGCATAGAAGTCACTGAAGTCGACACACTGAAGTCGAGGCACTGAAGTCGATTCTTCAGTTTCTTGAGGATAGCACAACACACTTCATACCTGATCATTGCCCCACGAGAGAGGACGTCCGACAGAATAAGCCCTTCAGGGTCCCAGAATGCCGTCGCCAGAACTTTACCTGCTGACGGTGCGGCTTTGAACTTATCCTGCGAAGGAGAGATGTTGTGGCTCCACTTCATGGATTGCCGTTTTATTTCCGGTTCGAAGTGATGAACCCATGTTTCATCGCCTGGACGATGTTCGACAAAGAATTGTTACGATCAGCCTCATAACGCGCGACCATCTCCGCACACATGGTCCTCCGTTGCCCTTCATAGTCTGGTGCTAGGCGGCGATGAACCCAGCGAGCACACTCCTTTGAGTACCCCAACTGTGAGTGCATTTCAGACTGCATTCAGTAAGTCGTCAGGACACGGACAGAAACGTCAAATTGACGTCGCTTTCAAGTCATTTTCAATCCAAAATGAGGTGTTATTAAGGTAGTTGAGTGTTCTAACAATTACACTTCCATAATCTCCTGATGAGTATTCCGATAGCCAAAAGAACTCGTTAGTGTGAAACCGTCGGGAACTGCATTAACATCAAACTGCAAGAACTCGAGACAATACGTGAACTCTTCTGTTCACTAGGTAACCTCTTACGGTTATTTAGCGTTCTCTCTGTCCTAGGCGTAATGCAAATGGAACTTCACATCCATGAGGTGCTTTCCGCTATTCTTGACAAACATCAGCAACTTATAATCAGTGAGAGTAACAACTGTGTGATCATAATGGTACAGGTTGTCAGTGAATGTGGTGGTGTTATTCTGTCAAACTGCTTACAGTAACGTTAATGGTGGCGCACATAATCTAGCACTGACTACCCAAGTAAAGATAGTGTGGTGGCGCCGTTGCTTCTCTTTATTTGGCATCAGCTTGAGTAATCTGGTTTAACGAACATAGTACTCCATTCACGAGTTGCTAATGACGCAGTATGACTAAGAGATCATCGTGCGGGTATTGCATTAATTCTGCAGTGAACTGCTTGAAAAATATTACTGTCATCTATGCAGCTGAAATAACTCAGCACACAGCTCCTCTACGTTAATATGGTTAAGTGATCAGCTGCCTGCAATCCTGCTTCTCCTGTTCGTAAATACCTGTATATTGAGCATTCGTTATTTGACTTAATATGCGCTACAGTCTTATTCTTATGTATATGACATGCATGAGTGCCATCACAAAGCAGTGACTAAGAAATGGACGCCAATGGTGTCCCTTTACATTGATGGCAAGACAAATGTTCGCAAATCACCTGTATTGCCTCAAAAAACAATTGCAGCTTTAAATAACGAAGGACAGACGTCCACACTGTCACGGGACGTTGAAATACAGCAACGACGGCACATGAAAATCTGTGCCCGACCGGGGTTCGAAATTCGACCTCCTGATTACTAGGCGTACGCGCTGAACATTGCACAATTGCACAATCGGGACACATCGACGCAAATTCCCAATCTTTGCTGCCTACCTCATACGCCGTATCCCCCCGCCCGACTATTTCTTCCACTCGCTCTCAGCCACACCGTATTCCCGCGAGAGTTCGGATTATCGAGACTTAATTATAAACGATATTTCAGTAGGAATAGTAAACATTGTACGAGGTGGTAGTGTAGAAAAATTGCAGGAAAAATGACATATAACACGTGTCCAATATTTATTGAGTGCATACAGCTGGGTTTAACGCTTTTTCGTGTCGTTTCTTGCTCCTTATAGGAACCCATTAACCCATAGTCTACACTTCCTTGAAAATGAGATTCCCGCATTATTGGAAGATGTTCCTTTGGCTAAATCAATGCCTATGTTCCTGGAGTATGAGGGGGCTCATGTAAAATCCATTCGTCAGGTGACACATCATCCAAACCTAACATTTCCCGGAAGATGGATCAGTAGATATGGGCACTTTTCTTGGCCAAGAGGGTCCCCGAATCTCATCCCTTTGGATCTGTGCCTGCTGGGATGGTTGAAAGACGAAGTCTACAAAGAAGAAGTAAACCCATGAGCCGATTTCATTGTTCTGATTATGAATAGTGCAGCCCTCATAAAAGAACGCAAAGACGACCTAAGAATGGCTACACGTGATGTTATCACAAGTCAAGAGTGTACTGAAGTTGGTGAGGGAATTTTTGACAACTTGCCTTTGCTTTCAGTTTGTTAGGATTACGTACTAACAACTGTATCTCTGTACTCATAAAAAGTGGACTCATTTATGTTGAATTTTTTATGAAATGCGTCTATACTATCACCTGCTGAAATATCTATTATTCCTCCTGAAACACCCAGTATATGTATATATCTGTGGTGTCTGTTGTTTCGGACATGTCCGAAAGGAAAGGCACCACGAATCCTGGTCGGAACATAGTCAGGCACAAATTTTCATCAGCAGCTGTAGCCGTATTTTAACGCCCTATGACAGCTTGGGGATCTGTCCTTCGATATTTAATTAATTAACAAAGCTGTCTGTTTCGATTCGTATTGTTGTTCTTTCGACATGTTCGAAAGAACACACAAACACACACACACACACACACACACATACAGACATACACATATTTGCTCCGCCTCTACTGTCATTGAAAACGATCACAACGAAATTAAGTATAGGAATCCTACGAAACCCTTGAGTTAATACTGCGGTGCTGTGCAGACGAAATTTCACAGTTGTCAGATGACAGATGGAGTTTTTCAAATTCCACTAGTTATGACTCCCTTATTAATTGATGTTTCACAGGCGCTTTTCTGTCGCTTATTGCAACCCTTTTTTTAATGTTAGAGCTGGAGGAATAGAAACATCAGACTTTCGCTCTATGGAATATTCGAATTCACCTTAAGTCTTCACGTTTCGAGCAACGGCGTATTATCAGTCAGAAAAGCTGACAACAACAAGAAGCCAGGTCATGCTTGTCTTCTGTGGGGTGCCAATGACAGTCATTTCAATAACAATATTGTGTAGCAAAGATACATTGGCAACTCAACCACTGGAGAACCTCCAAAATTGTGAATCGCGCCTGGTGAATACTCTTTCAAGGTTTCGGTCCGATTAAGACACTAAACAAAAGTAATTGTCACATTTATTGATTTATGACGTTTAGTATGCACTCACTACATCCAGGTATTACAAGTAATTACACGCTAGACCCCAAACCTAGTTACAGAAATGCGAATAAGACTCATTGACATATAATGATGACGTTACAGCCCTTGTCAGCCACAACTTTGAGACGAAGCTGTAGTCACTCCCGAGGTCACTCACAGAACGTGTCAGCTGGTATCGTTCCCAGTAGTATAACTGAAACTTGGCAACAGCACAGAATATGTTTGGCAACTCTGTGTCTGACGAGTTACCTCCTTGATTGCACAGAACTATCCTGCTAAATTCACTTGATATTATCGTGTCATTTCAGTTGAATAATGGAGTGATTTTTTGTTTAGATGTGATATAAGGACATCAGTCAATGCTTCTGAGTCCACGAAAGTCGTTCCACACGGGAAATACAACTAATCTCGTCTCTTACATTGCGATTTATCTGTCACAGCAGCTACTGGGCCAATAAGTAAAGACACATATGGCGCACTTCTTCGGTAGTTCCGAGGTCAGTCTGATTTCCTCGGCATTGCGGCGAGGACGTCCTGTTACGTCCCGTCCGCGCGGTCGTCGGTGTTCGTAGTTGCTTACTACTTCATGGCCGCTAGTTTAGAGTCCATAACTACCGACGTAATATGGCACATTCATACAGACAAACCACCGTAAGGATCATTTTTCAACCCGATTATCCACGGCCGAGAGCTTTAGAGCTTAATGATATCTTCGTGTCGATGTTAAAGTAGATCTGCAGGACAGAATTGGTATCCATCACGAGCAGTGCAGTCTACGTCTAGTTAGTAAGTGACGAGGGTGTGGAACACAATTACGCGCGCGCACGCAAACGATCTTAAATTCAAAAATTCTGATTGCCGTATTGAAGAACTCTCTATCGATTAATCACGTGGGGCATGGCCTCCGTACGATACGACCGGACGTAGTCACCGCGGTTTTCCAGCCTTACGGCAGAGTGGTCAGCCACATGGCCGAAAAATGGACCATATTTACAACGTACCCAGTTCTTAATGGGGCAAGACAGATCAAAATTGAACTGACAAAACATGAACCATCCTGTTATCGGCGGATTTATGGCGATTATTATGTATGGCGATTATTATGTATGGCTTCCCCCATGAACCATGGACCTTGCCGTTTGTGGGGAGGCTTGCGTGCCTCAGCGATACAGATGGCCGTACCGTAGGTGCAACCACAATCTGTTGAGAGGCCATACAAACATGTGGTTCCTGAAGAGGGGCGGCAGCCTTTTCAGTAGTTGCAGGGGCAACAGTGTGGATGATTGACTGATCTGGCCTTGTAACACTAACCAAAACGGCTTTGCTGTGCTGGTACTGCGAACGGCTGAAAGCAAGGGGAAACTACAGTCGTAATTTTTCCCGAGGACATGCAGCTTTACTGTATGATTAAATGATGATGGCGTCCTCTTGGGTAAAATATTCCGGAGGTATAATAGTCCCCCATTCGGATCTCCGGGCGGGGACTACTCAAGAGGACGTCGTTATCAGGAGAAAGAAAACTGGCATTCTACGGATCGGAGCGTGGAATGTCAGATCCCTTAATCGGGCAGGTAGGTTAGAAAGTTTAAAAAGGGAAATGGATAGGTTAAAGTTAGATATAGTGGGAATTAGTGAAGTTCGGTGGCAGGAGGAACAAGACTTTTGGTCAGGTGATTACAGGGTTATAAATACAAAATCAAATAGGGGTAATGGAGGAGTAGGTTTAATAATGAATAAAAAAATAGGAGTGCGCGTTAGCTACTACAAACAGCATAGTGAACGCATTATTGTGGCCAAGATAGACACAAAGCCCATGCCTACTACAGTAGTACAAGTTTATATGCCAACTAGCTCTGCAGATGATGAAGAAATTGATGAAATGTATGACGAGATAAAAGAAATTATTCAGGTAGTGAAGGGAGACGAAAATTTAATAGTCATGGGTGACTGGAATTCGTCAGTAGGAAAAGGGAGAGAAGGAAACATAGTAGCTGAATATGGATTGGGGGGAAGAAATGAAAGAGGAAGCCGCCTTGTAGAATTTTGCACAGAACATAACTTAATCGTAGCTAACACTTGGTTCAAGAATCATAAAAGAATGTTGTATACCTGGAAGAATCTTAGAGATACTAAAAGGTATCAGATATATTATATAATGGTAAGACAGAGATTTAGGAACCAGGTTTTAAATTGTAAGACATTTCCAGGGGCAGATGTGGATTCTGACGACGATCTATTGGTTATGAACTGCAGATTGAAACTGAAGAAACTGCAAAAAGGTGGGAATTTAAGGAGATGGGACCTAGATAAACTGAAAGAACCAGAGGTTGTAGAGTGTTTCAGGGAGAGCATAAGGGAACAATTGACAGGAATGGGGGAAAGAAATACAGTAGAAGAAGAATGGGTAGCTCTGAGGGATGAAGTAGTGAAGGCAGCAGAGGATCAAGTAGGTAAAAAGACGAGGGCTAATAGAAATCCATGGGTAACAGAAGAAATAATGAATTTAATTGATGAAAGGAGAAAATATAAAAATGCAGTAAATGAAGCAGGCAAAAAGGAATACAAACGTCTCAAAAATGAGATCGACAGGATGTGCAAAATGGCTAAGCAGGGATGGCTAGAGGACAAATGTAAGGATGTAGAGGCTTGTCTCACTAGGGGTAAGATAGATACTGCCTACAGGAAAATTAAAGAGACCTTTGGAGAAAAGAGAACCACTTGTATGAATATCAAGAACTCAGATGGCAACCCAGTTCTAAGCAAAGAAGGGAAGGCAGAAAGGTGGAAGGAGTATATAGAGGGTTTATACAAGGGCGATGTACTTGAGGACAATACTATGGAAATGGAAGATAGGATACTGCGTGAAGAGTTTGACAGAGCACTGAAAGACCTGAGTCGAAACAAGGCCCCGGGAGTAGACAACATTCCATTAGAACTCTGATGGCCTTGGGAGAGCCAGTCATGACAAAACTCTACCATCTGGTGAGCAAGATGTATGAGACAGGCGAAATACCCACAGACTTCAAGAAGAATATAATAATTCCAGTCCCAAAGAAAGCAGGTGTTGACAGATGTGAAAATTACCGAACTATCAGTTTAATAAGTCACAGCTGCAAAATACTAACGCGAATTCTATACAGACGAATGGAAAAACTGGTAGAAGCGGACCTCGGGGAAGATCAGTTTGGATTCCATAGAAATGTTGGAACACGTGAAGCAATACTAACCTTACGACTTATCTTAGAAGAAAGATTAAGAAAAGGCAAACCTACGTTTCTAGCATTTGCAGACTTAGAGAAAGCTTTTGACAACGTTAACTGGAATACTCTCTTTCAAATTCTGAAGGTGGCAGGGGTAAAATACAAGGAGCGAAAGGCTATTTACAATTTGTACAGAAACCATATGGCAGTTATAAGAGTCGAGGGACATGAAAGGGAAGCAGTGGTTGGGAAAGGAGTGAGACAGGATTGTAGCCTCTCCCCGATGTTATTTAGTCTGTATATTGAGCAAGCAGTAAAGGAAACAAAAGAAAAATTCGGAGTAGGTATTAAAATTCATGGAGAAGAAGTAAAAACTTTGACGTTCGCCGATGACATTGTAATTCTGTCAGAGACAGCAAAGGACTTGGAAGAACAGTTGAATGGAATAGTGTCATGAAAGGAGGATATAAGATGAACATCAACAAACGCAAAACGAGGATAATTGAATGTAGCCAAATTAAATCGGGTGATGCTAGGGGATTATATTAGGAAATGAGACACTTAAAGTAGTAAAGGAGTTTTGCTATTTAGGGAGTAAAATAACTGATGATGGACGAAGTAGAGAGGATATAAAATGTAGACTGGCAATGGCGAGGAAATCGTTTCTGTAGAAGAGAAATCTGTTAACATCGAGTATAGATTTAAGTGTTAGGAAGTCGTTTCTGAAAGTATTTGTATGGAGTGTAGCCATGTATGGAAGTGAAACATGGACGATAAATAGTTTGGACAAGAAGAGAATAGAAGCTTTCGAAATGTGGTGCTACAGAAGAATGCTGAAGATGAGGTGGGTAGATCACGTAACTAATGAGGAGGTATTGAATAGGATTGGGGAGAAGAGAAGTTTGTGGCACAACTCGACTAGAAGAAGGGATCGGTTGGTAGGACATGTTTTGAGGCATCAAGGGATCACCAATTTAGCATTGGAGGGCAGCGTGGAGGGTAAAAATCGTAGAGGGAGACCAAAAGATCAATACACTAAGCAGATTCAGAAGGATGTAGGTTGCAGTAGGTACTGGGAGATGAAGAAGCTTGCACAGGATAGAGTAGCATGGCGAGCTGCATCAAACCAGTCTCAGGACTGAAGACCACAACAACAACAACAATAACTTTATGTATGGCGGAATGCCGCGCACTTGCTCGGTTTGTGGCCAACAAGGACACGTCAGATCGGATTGTCTTCGCCGAGGGATTGCTCAAATCTCACAGATGAAGCTATGACTCCTTCTACGGTGACGACCCTTCCGCTGAATTGAGCAGGGGTTGTACGAGTGGCCGCCTTTTCCGATGTCGACCCAATTCGTCCGAGAGGCGGCCCAGATAGCGAGGCCACGATGGATTCTGCAGTACCGAATCCAGCCACTACAACGGCGCCCCCTAATGACGAAAATCACCGACCGACCTTGCAAGAAAGCACGGATGGCAGGATCGACATTGACCCACGGGTTGTGCCGACAACGGCTTTTCTACCGGATACCGGAGCAGCTGAAGAGATCCAGCCACATACGGATATTGAAACACACGTCCGTAAACAGCATTCTCCGCGGAATCACAGGAATCAGCGGCGTACTCCACAGGATGAATGCTTGCAGCGAACGTCTGACATGGACTGTGTACAATCCGATGACGGTACCGGCGGTACAGAGGCCGCAATAATATCACATCCAACAGATAGCTATTGTGACGGCTTCAGTCCCTCCGAACCAATAGATCAGCAGAATTACAAGCAGACAGCCGCTGCCGATTACCAGGCAGTAGCGCCGAGGGAGTCTGCACCGAGTGCTGATGCAACCACCAACAGCCAGTGGTATTTCATGGCAACTGGTTGGACGATGGTGAGGAGAACTCCTTGCCCGTCGTGTCGGACGACACGTGGGGGAATCGACCGCATCAGTGTTGATCCTTTTCCACCATCAGTGACAACGATGAGACAGCCTGACGTCACGTGCACACACCCCTTACAAGGGTCTTGTGAGCCAACATGCGTGGTATGGATAGACCTCAAACCTATCGTGTTGCGACTATAAACATCAACACTATACGGACGCGCACTCCACACACAGTTCAAATCTTTCGAGCTCCCTCCTCTGCATTCACGACTCTGTTATACCAAAAGTAAATATTGTGTTGTAGATGTTACACATTTTTCGACTTGCGACCTGGTTTTACAACGCTTAATCGTGGTTCATGATTTTCAAGTATGCAAAATCCAATGCTTAACTGCAAAATGATAACTAGAACTTCAAATTCAAATATGACAGTTGACACTCACACAGCGTCTCGCCGCTTGCACCTGGGCAGCGCCGGATTTCAGGCGGCGGGTGGCGTCTGGCCGGTGCCCGGTAGCCGCTGCAGCGCGAGGAAACGCTCGAGAGTAAGCTGTTCTGATCGCGACGCAGCCACGAGCTATCCTGAGGAATTGTTTCTGGAAGTACTTGTTATTACTGGTGCGTAGAATATGAAATGAATTAGCTTAGATGTTCAATCAGACTCATAACTTTAGACGAGTGCCGAAATGTGGTGTAAAAAAAAATAAAAAGAAATAAAAATTAAAAAAAATACAGGGAACACGCGGTTGGACGTGAACACGTGACTATAAATTTACAATGCATTGCTATTACCACTCACAAACTCACACAACACACCTCGGAAGTAGATAACACTTCCTCCTGACACTTCCGCATGTTACAATGTTGACAGATTGTGCAGATGGCCGACTTAGAGTTGTCAGAGGCGGTCGGTTTTATTGGCCACCTTAAGTGAACGACTCGGACTTAGTCTCTGCGGCGGCCGGCCGGCGCGGCGCTCAGCTTTTATGTCTAAGGCTGTACAACCATAGTTCTGTACGCAACCGAAAATATGTTTCCATGAACGCTGTGTCCGTCTTGTATCACAGTGGGATAAATGAATTAACAGTTATGGCGAGTAATTTTGAAATAATGAACAGTTTGAGTTGCTTGAGGCCTTAACGACGGATATGTTATATATATGGATCTCGGGCGAGACGTCGGATGTCATAGTGAAAACTCCACAACATTTCATCAGCGCAACAGGCCGACATCTTCTTGAGCATCTCAACTCGCTTCACCCCAACATCAAGTTCACTATGGAGATGGAGAAAAATGGCGAACATCCATTCCTGGATGTGTTGGTACGGAGAAAAGAAGGTGGCACATAAGGTCACGCGGAGTACCATAAACCAACACACACTGACTTATACTTAGAGGGCACCAGCTGTCACCATCGTTCGCAACGGAGTGGCGTACTTAGGACGTTGGTTCACAGAGCACGAGCCATATCAGACTCAGACAGCTTATCCAATGAGCTACTCCATCTGCGTACCACTTTCCAATAAAATGGATATTCCGAACTGGTGATTCGCCGTGCCTTACACCCGAAGCGGGTTACCCAACGAAGAACAAAGACGAAGAACAAAGGGGAATGGTCATCTTGCCATACATCGGCGGTGTCTCTTCAAAAGTAGGAAGATTATTGAAGAGCCATAAAGTTAAATGTGTCTTTCATCCGCCGGCAAAACTCAGAGCTCGCTTGGGCTCATCTAAAGACAGCCTTAGCCTAAGAAGACCCTGTGTTTACGAGATTCCTTGTAGCTGCGCATGTCGTACATCGGACAAACTTGTCGCACTGTAAAAGAGAGATGTATTGAACACCGACGCTTCACTCGTCTGGAGCAATCAGAGACGTTTGCAGTGGCCGAGCATTGTCTCAGTACAGGCCATTCTATGAATTATCAACACACCAAAATTCTGGCGTCGACGAGTTCGTACTGGGATAGTGTTATTAAGGAAGCAGTGGAAATACGTAGCTCGACGAATCTGGTAAACAGAGACACGGGCTTGCTATTGGTCATACGACGGATGATGATTCGCCAGCAACATAAATATTCTGTTGACACCGGGAGGATAGTCACGTGCCTACGCGGACGCGCATCTTTGCTTGCGGCTTCCGACAGAGGTCGCTGGGGCGGCCGATCGCAGCGCAGAGCAGCAGCGGCAGCCTCCGTGCGTGCGCCGAAGTCTCTGGTTCTGTACGTGGCGTTGCTGTCATTCCAGCTATCGGTTGATATCGTCGCTACTGGCCATCGAATTTGGCGCCTCCACCCAAGGGCACTTCCTGCCTAAGACTGGCATAAATAGGGGGCTCCAGTCATGCCTTAGCAGTGTGTTCGTCGCACCTGAAGAGTTCGGCCAGTTGCGCTGATGAAATATTGTGGAGTTTTCACTATGACATCCGACGTCTCGCCCGAGAACCATTTATACAATGAACAGTTTACTTACATTTTTTCCGAGGGTCTCGTTTTCATTTTACAGCTGCTTGTATGTGTAACTGGATTGGACATGTACTGAGAAAGTATGAAGCAATCTTAAACTAGTTTCAGAAGGATATGTGGAGGGAAGAGAAGGCTAAACTAGAAGAGGGATCAGATAGTCGATGATACACTTGACTGATGTGAAAATACGAACATCCTGGAGAAGGAAGTGAAGAATCGCAACAAGCGAGACATCTAATTCCCTGTCACAGGTCAAAAACTACCGTTGATGATAATGAATTCCGACTTGCGAAGGAACTAATAAAATCGCTCCTTAATCTGGAAATTCCTACCGGTTTTTGACTGCCAGTAATAACACAGTAGTAACATCACAAAAAGAAAAATATCGGTTTTCAAGTGACGGACCTAGAAATTCACAATAAAAATAGAATAATACACTCCTGGAAATTGAAATAAGAACACCGTGAATTCATTGTCCCAGGAAGGGGAACCTTTATTGACACATTCCTGGGGTCAGATACATCACATGATCACACTGACAGAACCACAGGCACATAGACACAGGCAACAGAGCATGCACAATGTCGGCACTAGTACAGTGTATATCCACCTTTCGCAGCAATGCAGGCTGCTGTTCTCCCATGGAGACGATCGTAGAGATGCTGGATGTAGTCCTGTGGAACGGCTTGCCATGCCATTTCCACCTGGCGCCTCAGTTGGACCAGCGTTCATGCTGGACGTGCAGACCGCGTGAGACGACGCTTCATTCAGTCCCAAACATGCTCAATGGGGGACAGATCCGGAGATCTTGCTGGCCGGGGTAGTTGACTTACACCTTCTAGAGCACGTTGGGTGGCACGGGATACATGCGGACGTGCATTGTCCTGTTGGAACAGCAAGTTCCCTTGCCGGTCTAGGAATGGTAGAACGATGGGTTCGATGACGGTTTGGATGTACCGTGCACTATTCAGTGTCCCCTCGACGATCACCAGTGGTGTACGGCCAGTGTAGGAGATCGCTCCCCACACCATGATGCCGGGTGTTGGCCCTGTGTGCCTCGGTCGTATGCAGTCCTGATTGTGGCGCTCACCTGCACGGCGCCAAACACGCATACGACCATCATTGGCACCAAGGCAGAAGCGACTCTCATCGCTGAAGACGACACGTCTCCATTCGTCCCCCCATTCACGCCTGTCGCGACACCACTGGAGGCGGGCTGCACGATGTTGGGACGTGAGCGGAAGACGGTCTAACGGTGTGCGGGACCGTAGCCCAGCTTCATGGAGACGGTTGCGAATGGTCCTCGCCGATACCCCAGGAGCAACAGTGTCCCTAATTTGCTGGCAAGTGGCGGTGCGGTCACCTACGGCACTGCGTAGGATCCTACGGTCTTGGCGTGCATCCGTGCGTCGCTGCGGTCCGGTCCCAGGTCGACGGGCACGTGCACCTTCCGCCGACCACTGGCGACAACATCGATGTACTGTGGAGACCTCACGCCCCACGTGTTGAGCAATTCGGCGGTACGTCCACCCGGCCTCCCGCATGCCCACTATACGCCCTCGCTCAAAGTCCGTCAGCTGCACATACGGTTCACGTCCACGCTGTCGCGGCATGCTACCAGTGTTAAAGACTGCGATGGAGCTCCGTATGCCACGGCAAACTGGCTGACACTGACGGCGGCTGTGCACAAATGCTGCGCAGCTAGCGCCATTCGACGGCCAACACCACGGTTCCTGGTGTGTCCGCTGTGCCGTGCGTGTGATCAGTGCTTGTACAGCCCTCTCGCAGTGTCCGGAGCAAGTATGGTGGGTCTGACACACCGGTGTCAATGTGTTCTTTTTTCCATTTCCAGGAGTGTAGTTATAAACTGTAATCAGACGTTAGGTGCTATGCACCAGTGAGACACTGGTGTTATACACAAAGATCGACCTTGAGAACATTCTCACCCAGGAAAGATAAATCATAAGAAAAATTATTGGACCAAAACTCAGGGACTATGGATATAGGCTTCACTACAGGGAC
Organism: Schistocerca piceifrons; assembly: GCF_021461385.2. NCBI lineage: Eukaryota > Metazoa > Arthropoda > Insecta > Orthoptera > Acrididae > Schistocerca > Schistocerca piceifrons. Next base: position 1,017,223,728 of record NC_060139.1, on the reverse strand, counting down.
ACCACACTGAAGTTCTCCAACATCGCAGCAGACTTTAGAAAGAGGCGACTCAAATTTTATGGTCACATAAGCAAGCTCCCTCAGACCAAACTCACCAAAAGAATCCTCAGGTACATCCTGAGGATTCTTTTCCACTAAATCCTGGATGACACAAGTGAAAACTGATCTAGAAAGAGCTCAGATAGATTCGGCGGGCGTCATTGACAAAGGCGTCTATATAATAATAATAGTAACAATAATAAACTGCTGACAGTGTGTAAGTCTTACTATCTATTACTCATGTAACTACGAGTAGTAGGTACCTTGTCACTTCCCTACAGAGCACTCATGTATGCATGTATGCCAATCGAACAACAAACGATATGGAGTCACCCTGTGTATCCAAATTTGTAATTAAGAGTCCAATTTGTTTTTATTAACAGGATGCTGTAGATGTAAATGGAAACGCAGGTAAGTGTGACATCAAGTTTTCCAGTGACTATAACAATATTTGATTGGTATTTTGCTGTATTATTTGTGCTCAACAGTGTTCAGCGATGCATAGAATTAATTATCTTATATTTTGTTCATTGTTTACTGCCAGAAATTTAAAACCACATAGATCTGCCAGGTGACGTCGTTTCGGCATGTGCCTCCGCGCGGCACCTGAGGGGTCGCTGTCACCTCGGCACTGTGTGTGTGTGTGTGTGTGTGTGTGTGTGTGTGTGTGTGTATGTGGGAGTGATAATTCAATTACCTCTGCTTCTGACCTGCGGCTGTTTCTTACTCAGGTCAGATGGCTCGCCTCCTATTCTCCCCACACCGTGGCCCCAATCAAATTACGTCAGCAAACAGCAGCTATTTAATTAAGTGCCAGAGAAGAGACTTCCGTTCCTCACAACTCTTAATTCCATTACAAGTCGGCCGCATCCTTGTCAATACGTAGCACACGTACCGCGTTCCTTCTTGTGTGAGTTGCACTTAACAGTGTTCCAGATGACGTGTACGACACCAAAATCAAAGACGAAGTTACACTTTATAGTCTTGAAATGAAATACTTGGAAACGTTTCGAAGAGAGTGGTCCATTACACTGAAATTTTATGCACTGTTGCCCATGATATCGCTGTGTTTTTCTTACTGGATAGTTCACCATTGTCATCACAAAGTGGACGGCTATGTAGCGATGTATAACTTGTATTTTCTAGCCTCTTCTAGTGCTCGTACGAATAATCTAAAGTTCAGAGCCTTTCCACTAGTGACCGCCATAAATTTTCACTGCCTGACAAACAAAGCGAAGCACACAGAAACCTTTGTGGGGGTGGAGGAGGGGGGGGGGGTTGGAAGGGGTGGAGGGGGACGAGGGGTGCGGTGGCAACGAAACTTCACGGGTTGCGAGGATATGCGATGTTACCTCAGTGATTTCAGGATCGAGCTAAATTCGCAAGGAAAATGACAGTTCAAATGGCTCTGAGCTCTATGGGACTTAACATCTGAGGTCATCAGTCCCCTAGAACTTAGAACTACTTAAACCTAACTAACCTAAGGACATCACACACATCCATGCCCGAGGCAGGATTCGAACCTGAGACCGTAGCAGTCGCGCGGTTCCAGACTGAAGTGCCCATAACCGCTCGACCACCGCGGCCGGCGAAAATGACATTATTATATGTAAACTGAAGCGGATCACTGCTGTCAGCTGCAGCAGGACATTATGCGGAACCAGTGGCGACAAGCGAAAATGTGAACTGGACTGGGATTCGAACCCGGGATGTTCTGCTTAGTAGGAAGGTGCGTTAACCACAACGCCACCCTGGACACAATGTTTTCGCACCTGCGCGGCCTATCTCGACAAGCCTCACGGTCGATCCACTCTCCCACCGACCGCCACCTATCAGCAGTCCCTGTCCATTTTACCCATTTTTGGCTAGTCTGCGAGTCCCAAAGAAGGTCGGATGTATTTGTGCATTCGCACTGAGGTAAATTGTATCCATTGCCCAGCTACGCTTCTAAATATATGAATGCATGGTGTCTATTTTCTCGGACATGCCTGAAATAACAGACACCACACATTCATAAAACGGCAGTATTACCACCCTTACCACTAATACGCTGCAGCCCTCTGGATACATATACCGAGAAACGAGTAATAGAGTTGTTGTGTCCTCTTTTGAAGTTCAACCTTTTGTAACACGTCCTCGATATTTTGTATACTACCACAGGCACAGAGTTAACATCCATGATGAATATACACATATTGTATTGGGAACAGCCTGGGGACCATGATGACCATGGAAGAACCTCAACATCGCGCAGATTGTTGGCAGAGACACGTGTCATATATGTCCATAAAACATCGTTGTGCCGTCAGAGTTCCCTCAGTCACTACCAGCCGTGAACTGCACTCGAGGCTGTTCCTCACACCATGACGCAAGGAGTCACACCACTATGTGTCTAGAGAACATGGAAACAGATTACCCCTCTTCAGATCGTCGCCACACTCGCAGACGATGGTCAACCAGAGTACAAAGAAATACAATTCATCACTCTACACAATACCACACCAGGGTATCCATCAGCAGTCCATGGTTCCTGGTCACAGCAATATTTCAAAAGCAGATGTTGTGGTGTCAGTGACCTATGAGATGGACCGTTTTTCCCTCGCCCGACTGCTGTTAGTCTCGAACCAGAGCTGCAGGAAGAAACGGAACGTTACGGGTAGTCCATTACTTGTCCTCAGATGACAGGTGCAGAAGGGGTTACGATGTGTTTGGTGCACAGTACGGAGATTATCCCTTGTGATAATAAGACATAGTTGACCAGAAGCTTGACGACGAGATTGCGTGACCTGGAATTTCCATGCAGTCCAACATGGGCTCAGTGTCATATCCGAATGCCACACAAATCTGAATCTCGATACTGCATTATTCGACCAGCTGGCCAAATGGAGACTCAGAGTGAGGGCCATTTGAAACTGTGTTACTCTCCATACGAACATGCCTTGGAAGGTCCAGTGGTACTGGACGACCGCAGTGTCATCCTAGACCTATAGGGGCCACTGGATGCGAATATGGAGGGGCATGTGGTCAGCAAACCGCTATGCCGGCGGTTGTCAGTTTTCGAGACCGGAGGGGCTTCTTCTCAGACAGGTTGCACCTCATCAGCCTGCCTCACGAGAGCTGGCACGCAGCTTACCAACAGCGCTCGGCAAACAGGACGGTCACCCATCCAACTGCTAGCCTAGCCCGACAGCGCCTAACTTCGGAGATCTGATGAGAACCGGTGTAACCTCTGCATTATCACTATGTATGGAGATAATGCTGTCTCACATACATATGCAGTGTATTCATGGCCTTCGCAGTAAACAGTCAACATCTGAAGCTGATCACTCCTATTTTATACGCTACCAGGCCCTGTAACAACACTAAACTTGACCAACACCAATACATTCTGATGGCTGTTCCACATGTCATAGAGAAGCGCAGCTCCAATCTCTTGCATACCATACCTGTCGATGATGTGTAGGTGTACCAATTTACGTCGATATCTGACCATGTGTTCTTGTGGCTACTTTACGTTTATAGTTAGTGAGTGTACTGTATAGTTTGTAGGTAGGGAAGTTTTCAGTTTGACAACTTGGCTGACTGCGAGAAGCTGCGCGGGATTAGCCGAGCGGTCTCAGGGGCTGCAGTCATGGACTGTGCGGCTGCTCCTGGCGGAGGTTCGAATCCTCCCGCGCGCATGGGTTTGTGTGTTTGTCCTTAGGATAAGTTTGATTAAGTAGTGTGTAAGCTTAGGGACTGGTGACCTTAGCAGTTACGTCCCATAAGATTTCGCACACATTTGAACATTTTTTTGACTGCGGAATGAGCGCTTGATAAGGGGGCAGTCTTCTTTAATCACAAAAAACGTGAAATATAAATAAGATAGAAACAAGAAAGTTTGGTAGTGGAACTTATGTTGTCAAAATAATACTTTTGGGCGGCCTCAAATTGCGGTCATCCACCACACTTCTAATCGTCGTAATGGCGTAGAGTGTAACTTTTTTGTGAAACTGAAAATAGAACGACACTGTTTTTACTGTACCGTTTGCTTATCTGCATGTCTGTATTGTGTCTTTTAGCTGTCTTCAAGTGCTTGTGGCCAATATGGTAATTGTAGTTCTGTGTGTTGTGTTGTCCACAGGGCACAAGTTTTGAAAGTACTAGAGTCTACGTAATTATAGTGAATCAGTTACATCTCCTGGATCATTTAAGTATAATGCAAGGTTGTTTTATTTGAGTAATGAATGAATGCATTTCAGCAGAGGTTCTATTGTATATTATCGTTGCTCATTATGAGATAAGGTTATTGTATTCTGCTGTGCTGTCAATTTTTTTTTTTTTTAGATTTCTGAAATTATTGTTTTTGAAACTGATGCTGTGTGCAAATTCTTAATATCCGTATATGCTCTGAAGTTGTAATATATTGTTTAATATAGGAAACAGTTGTAAGTCCACACTTGAACAGTTGCCAGCCAAATTCAGCTCCACCCAATTCCTGCGCCACAATGCAGACGACCAAGGTTAGATGACTTTACCTTGGAAGGAAGTTTACATTTCAGCTGGAAGCAAAATGCTCTGTACCTGGAATGTAATACGGCACGCCAGTTACGGAGCTTATTGTTGTTTATCAGACACACACCACATTTAGCAACGACACTTTTTTGGGGGGGTGGGGGTGGTACACGAGAAGTTGTACACCTGTTTAAAATGTAAAGAGAAGATATTATTTTGTGTCTATTGCTGAAAGTGCGAACTACTTCTCTTGTACTTCCACAGTTATAGCGGGAAAGTATTTTTTACTGCTGTCTTACAGTGTCTGTGGTGTTGTTAAACTACGTATTTTCAATAAAATTTCTTTATAATCCTACACTGATCCTAAATAGTACAGACCATTTTCAGTATTAACTCCTTGTGTATTCTGTATTAACTTTCTTCTCCAATTCTCGGAACGTATCTTCCACATACACTAATTTGTCAAGGGAAACCATGTTGTGAAAGTAAGTATTTATATTTTCTTTGGGAACAGGAGTTTCAGAAATACCAAATGTTGCCATCCTGACTTTCATTCTCTGATCTCCCGAAATTATAATTGGCTGTACTGTGAACAGACTTTTTTTAGTCCGTGTTGAATGTTTCCATCCACTAGGATGCTTTTGACGAAATCTAAGTGCAACAGTCTTTTCCACAGGCAGTACGATAGACGCATTCGCTGAAGAATACTATATAAGGGTAACATGGTCACAACGTAAGAGTCGATGATGCAGATAAACACTCAATTGCTAATACAATATCGTGCCTATATTTTACTCGTTAGATTCACCATTACATTGATTATCACAGCATGACAATAATTTGATACCATTTCAGTGGGAAAAAATGTTGTCTATTTAACAAAGGGAGCTTACCAAAAGCCGTTTGCCAGTAAAAGTACGGGAGGTATAGAGCGGAAAATTGTCAGTGTTCAGAAATGAGCATTCCGGGTTTAATATTTTTGTGGGATCTGAAATTTAAAAACCTCCCTCACACCGGCCTCATTTAGCTTCACTGATCAGGATAGTAAAAAACATGCGTATATAAAGGGAATTTTCATTCACAAAGCAGGCGTGTCACATTCACACAGTTCAATACTGTTCTATCCTGATTAAATTTAGGTTAACTTAAATTCCATAAGGCAGTGAAGCAATTTCTCGGTACGACGAAATTTGTCAGTCGATCTCCTGAAAACATTTGTAATAATTATTAACTGTCGGTGATCACACGGGGAAGACCGGAGATCTGCTGGTAAGACCGTGTTAGCCCATTTATTGATAGTAATAAACTGGATATCTTGAGCGTACAAAACGGCAGGTTCGTCCAGTGTAAATCAGACGTTCCCCACTCATCCCGTGCAACACAGCGTAGTAAGCCGTCACTGTCAATAATCCAGACACTGTCAATAATAATCAGTTAAATAATTCCCGAACACACTTACTTTAGTTTAGTTCATCTATTAAATTCCTTCTCACACAGAATCTCATCAAGATGGCGACTGGCTCAACAATACATACATATACATCTTCGTTCTTTCACGGCTAATCGGCAAGATCTGAATCATTCTTTTCATAAGAGAAAACATAGATAGCAGGAAGCTACTCCATGGAGTAAATGCACGGTCCAAGGAATAATAGGGCTTGAAACTACTTTGCATTGATAATCATCGTATATTAAAGTTTAGGAATCACTAAGATAAGAAGAGATATTTCGAGATATGTACTGAGTTATATAATTTATAAAATTTCTGCAAATATCGCGGAGAGACCGCTGCAAGAGACATTAGACGAGTTTTCATAACGATTGTATTCTCCCTTCCACATGCGATCCCCGAGCAGGGACTAACCTCGTCTCTGACGATAGATTCATACCAAGAGAGGGAGGCCAAAGGGTTGTCCCGACATAGACACAGTATGGCACACAATGCTTTACTGACACCAATTTTCTGGCAAAGAACGTAAACAAGGCATACAACACATAGAAGTACATTTGAAAGTAAGAAAATACAGGAGTACCTCAGATACATAGCACTGCAATTGGTATATTGCAGTTTTTTTTAGTATATGCTTCCATATAATGTTATTTTCAAATGTGTTTAGATAGAACTGTGTGTGTTGTATACTTTTTTATGTGGATTTTATGAGTGAATTTGTGTCAGTAAACCATTGGGTAGCGTATTGTGTCTTTGCGATTGTTGTTGGGTTTGCTTGGTACTGTTGTTGAAATATTGAGAAATTTTGTTTATCTCAAGCCATATTGTGTTTTTGTGACGTGTGTTTAGCATTAACTCGCTTTCTAATGTTTTTTCTTAATTATCTGATTATGTTTCTACTGTTCTATTGTGGACATCTGCATTGTGGTGTCGCATCTTATTGGTTGTATCATTTGTCGACTGCTGCTGCGTTGAGTTTATGGAGCATTCCTTAGAGTGCTGGTTGTTTTTATGAGTTTGGGTGATTTGATATTTAGGTTATCGTTGTGTAGGTTGTGCATCTGCTGTCAATTTCAGATATGCACGTCTTTTATTTTTGTTTCTTAACGTTTGCATCTGAAAGGTGAGTTTGATTGAAACATTATTTTGCTAGTGCAATTTTTACTTGTTCTATATTCTGTTAATGTATATATGCAGTTAATCAAATCTGATTTATGGTTTATCTATTAAGAGGGGAATATCATCTATATATCTGGCCCACTGGTTACGTTGTATTCTTTTTTTTAAATGACACAAATTCGTAAATAAAATAATAGTTTCAGATGATTAGGCACAAATACACAAAAATAGTATAGGCAACCCATATTAGAAGGAAAGCTTAGAGACGATAAACGCAAACCAGTCTCTAGAGAGGAAGACGTATAAGTAACAGAACAGGCGACCAAAACAACTTCTCACCATAATACAAGGTCTTTATACACAAAAAAATGAAAACAGGAAAAAAACTGCTTTGAAAATCCTAAGTAAATTTTGCAAACAACTCTCTGTTTATTGTAGAAAGAGTAACGTAGCTAAAACGTTCCATTCGTCCATACTTTAGAGCTCCCGTTGTGTAGCACGAAATCGCTCTAGCGATCGTGGCCTGAATACACTCTTGGTAATGCGAAGCACACGAGACAAATTACACGACGTACTGCTCCGTGGGTTTGATTGGAAACTGTTGTTTGTCGACCCTGATTAATTTTCTGCACTGCTACACATGTAAACTCTCTCTAAAGAAGGGTCACCAGACACACCTTGACACGTGAGATGGAATTAAGCTTCTCAACATTGCCAATCATTAAAAGCCCTGTAACTATCTATTTTTACGAAAGATTCCCAGAAACAGTTACATTTGTTTGTATGAATTTATCGAAGCTAAGGCTATGAGATTCTTGTCCAACAACTCCTTTAGCTAGCTAACGGCTCCCTCCCCAGTTTTTCGCCCTAAAAACTGAAACAGCCAATCAGTACGCACGCCAGGGCCGCAATAATGCAGTTGCAGCTCGATATCTGACCTCTGATCCGCCACCTTTGTTTTCGATATTTGTTGTGTATACCCCACCTTGGCCCCTAAATGGCGGAAGTTAGATCTCTGAACCCCTGCCCGAGAATCTTTGTCCTTTTAGTTACGTCTCTGTCCCCACTACTGCATCTTTGTTCTCCTACTTCACACTATGTACACAATGAATTTACACGTGACTTTTACGGCATGTTCTTCTCCAATAAATAGAGTCGTTGCTCCTGCTGTTGCCTGATCATTACCTCTTATTCCTGGGTGAGCAGCGAACCACACAAGGATATCCTTTTGCTTTCTTTCAGCCTCCCCAGAGCTTCAAGGCAGTCTCCAATTACCTCCGATCTCGTTGCAAGGGCTGACGGAGATTTCAGAGTTGACTAGCTATATGAGGAAATGCAGACATTGCGATCCTTGTAGTGACTATGCAGATTTTCCTCCGCGCACACTTTGATAGCGGATGTTTCTACCAGGAATACTGTGACCTGCTTCCCTAGAAAGACTGCTCTCTTTAGTCTAGGCTGTACTGCCTGTATCCCGGCCACAGCACTTGTCAGAAATCAGTCTACATCTCATGAACGGTATCGTGTTTCGTTCTTCCACTGCTCGCTTTTTCCAATTGTTACATTCAAAGCTCATTGCGGTAGGTGGAAGTTATTGTGTAGTCATCTGGCATTTCCCCGACCATTCCTATGTTTACCACACTCACTATAGTAGTGAGAAAGTTTGGATATCCTAAAGGAATCCAGTTATTTCCAGTTCTTTAACGTGTATGACCTTTCCGAGCTTCCAGTTTAACTCAGAGGTGAAATGGTGGAATGTCCGATCCCAGGAGCGTACTGATAATCACAGCTGTTATAGGTAAGCAGTCCAATGTGTGTAACTTGTCACTCTCTTTAGCAGCCATCTTCTTCTTTACTTTATTTGACCACACAGTAGTCCGATGAAGTATTACAAGTCTCATTAGAGTGATGTATAACCATTACATAGTGCTTGGGTTTTGGCCCCAGCTTTTACTAAGCGCCCTTCTTGGTTGTAAGAGTACTTTTGATTTGGACCATATTTTCTTTATATGGGGAGTTCATGGTAGTTACGCACACAGAGTTTCCCAAAGATACTTCACTATTCTCTGTATTAATAGTTTCGTTGAAGAGCTTGAGATTCAAGTACGTATGCTTGCTCGCAAATAGTACCACAACAGTTTTCTTGGGACTGACCCTTACATCTCGTTGTCTTCACCAGGTTTCTGATACACACATTAAAAAGGTTTTGCATCACCGCGGTTCTGAGGGTTTCGGAACCCGTACAGAAAATTCGAATACAGATCAACATAAACATCATTTCCGCCCTTTTTATTGCTGATGAAAACCACACATTGCATGTTGTACCACCATACAGCGAGACCTTCGGAGGTGGTGGTCCAGACTGACGTACACACCGGTACCTCTAATACCCAGTAGCACGTCCTCCATCGTTGGTCCAGGTTGTCCCACTACTCAACATCGATACGGCGTATATACTTCAGAGTGGTTGGTGGGTCACGTCGTGCATAAACAGCGCTTTTCAATCTAATCCAGGCACGTTCGATAGAGTTCTTGTCTGGATAACATGCTGGCCACTAGTGGAGCGGTCTCGTTATCACATGATGTGCACGATGGGGGCCCGGATTGTCGTCCATGAAGACGAATGCCTCACCAATATGCTGCCGATATGGCTGCACTATCGGTAGGAGCGTGGCATTCACGTATCTCACAGCCGTTACGGCGCCTTCCACGACCACCAGCGGGGTACGTCGGCCCCACATAGTGACACCCCAAAACAGAAGGGAACATCCACCTTGCTGCACTTGCTGGACAGTGTGTCTGAGGCTTTCAGCCTGACCGGGTAGCCTTCAAACAAGTTTGCGAAGATTGTCCGATTGAAGGCATATGCGACACTCATGGGTGAAGAGAACGAGATGCCAACCCTGAGCGGTCCATTCTGCATGTTATTGAGCTGCATGGTGTCGTGGTTGCAAAGATGGACCTCGCCATAGACGTCGGGAGTGTAGTTGCGCATCACGCAGCCTATTGCCCACAGTCTGAGTCGTAACACGACATCCTGTGGCTGCACGAAAAGCATTACTCAACATTGTGGCGTTGCTGTCAGGGTTCCTCCGAGCCATAATCCGTAGGTGGCGGTCATCCACTGCAGTAGCAGCTCTTGGGCGGCCTGAGCGACGTATGTCACAGACAGCTCCTATCTTCCCCATGTCCGAACAACATCGCTTTGGGTCACCCCGAGACGGCTGGACAGTTCCCTTGTTGAGATCCCTTCTTGGTACAAAGCAACAATGTAGACGCGATCGAACCTCCGTTTGACCGTCCAGGCACATTTGAACGACAGGCGACACGAGCCGTGTACCTCCTTCCTGATGAAATGACTGGAACTGATCCGCTGTCGGACCCCCTCCGTTTAATAGGTGTTGCTCTTGCATGGTTGTTTACATCTTTGGGCGGGTTTAGTGACATGTCTGAACAATCAAAGGGACTGTATTTGTGATACAATATCCACAGTCAGCGTCTGTCTTCAGGAGTTCTGGGAACCGGTGATGTAGCAAAAAATTTTGATGTGTGTATATCTACTGCACATTCTGTCATTGTTCTAACAGTAGTAGCAAATTTGTCGGATATTACTATGACTAAATCGTCTGCGTGTTCTAGGCAAAAGCAACCTCATATTTAACTCTTGAGCGAGCCATTCGCCATTAGTTTCCCCAGTGACAGGGACACGCCCCTCCTTGTGAACATCCCCTGGTGGTGCATCCCGATGCTCATTATGTTCTAATACGAATTATTTATCATCTTTTGCTTATAACTCCAATTGACATCGCTTTAAAGTGACAACTGTTTGTAGCTTGAATTGAATCATGTACTCAAAATGTAATCTATCATCATTTAGTATCTAGTTTTAAGTTCTAAATGGCGCAACGATTTCAATGGACCTCTTTTATCCTTACATGTGAAACACCCTATACAAAACTCACGTTCAAAGCCGATGACCAGCGTACAGTGTGTGTGGCAGTCAGAGCCTTCTTCGTGGTGCTAGACACGGACCTTACGTCTGACGTGAAACACACACTGCAGAACCCTCAAGCACAGAGTCTGAAGTGTAGCACCCAAACTACGTGGCGATCAGAGACTGCCTTGTTCTAATTGTTTCTCTTTTCCGTAAATATTTGTAGGCAGTATGTACGTAAACGTGTACTATGCTAACCTCACTGTTTGGAAGGAAACAGATTTGAAGTTACAGCCATTTCCACCACTGAATTAAAACCCTATTTTGGTTTTGGCATTTTTCTTGATATTTGTGAGTAAAGTGTAAAATGGTTTCTCAACATACTACACACCAAGGTTATGCGTCCAGGTAAAACTTACTTGATTTTGATGATGGTCTTGTCTGTGATGTGGGTGACAGCATCAGTTATTGAAAATAATGTTCAAGGAGTGGTGAGTAAAGAAAAAAAAAAAAAACTACATCGGCCGGGCTGGGAGGACTGTAGTCGACGTTTGAAACTACTTCCCACTGTTTCGTCTCCAACTGCTGGAGACATACTCAGAGGTAGCCATTTTACCTCGGAAGATGTCTCCCGCAGCTGGAGACGAAACACTGGGAAAGTTTTATGCATCGACCATGGCTTCTGAGCCCTGAAGTCTTAACTGAAGAATGCGACGGCCGTAAAATTCTAAATTGTATAATTATATCTCTTGACATTTTTAAGACGTTTCACATTAATGGTTCAACTCACCAAGCACACTTTAAAGGGGGGAGGAAGATAAGACATAATGTTCTACATTAAAAAACGCAACTGATGATACTGACTAGCTTTATATTTGCTGTAATTGATGAATGTTCCTATGTATCTCTATGTTGGAAAAGTTGCAGATCGTGGATGCTGTACTGAGGGAGGCTGTGACATCTACGAAATTGAACTATACTGTTAGCGCTCCCTAAAAAGTTTACAACCTATATTTCCTTTCATTTTCCTAATCAACACTAAATTGTACCAACTCCAAGATAAGATTTACGGTAATTTTAACTAGCGACGTCACATTTTCCAATACTTTAGCACAAGAAACCATACAAAAAATAATGCATTTTTGAGATATTTTTATTACGATGTATCACTTAAATTGCAAGCTTTCTTAATACGCTGGTATAACTTCAAATAGCATCAGTACAACATGTTTGCTTCGTAAGATCATCACGGCTGCTACTCAGTTTTCTCCTATCAACCATTCAGAGAACGAGGTCTGTGGCATCATTAAAATATTACTTTTTCGTTGAGTGAATTGATAGGTATTGTGGATCCTCCTTCACATTATTTCGCAATTTAGGTATAGAACATTACGTTTACTAATCTGGGTGTAAGTTCTACATTATACAGATAGCTTTTCTGTTGCTGCTATACAATGTTGAGAGCTTCACATTTAGATTCAATGTAACCATCCGTTTTAAGCAAATCCAAATAAGAACGATTTTTCAAATCTCTTGTTATAAAGTAAATGTCCTAGGATTAACTCTGTACACTGACGTAAATAAAAATCGCAACTGCTGGAAGCAGTTGTGCCACTTAACGAAACTTGTCTGGCGTATTTCTGTACCAGAAAAACGGTGTCTTTCCCAATTCCGCTGATTCGCAGAAGAGTGGCGATAGTAGCGCCAAAATGAGCATACAAATCAAGTTTGCTTTAAGGGGACCAAACTCTGCCTATCTAACCCATGTTAATTTAGGCAAGTATTTAACCCATTTCAGAAAAAACTATTTGATGTAGGACCTTAATATTTTTATTGTATGTTACATGATGCTAGTAGAGTCAACTGTACTAAAATCTATGTAATACATTTTATAGTTTTTAAGAAATACATTTCTTAATTTATTAACAAAAAAATATTAATTTTTTTCTGCAGAAAATATTTTTTTTGTGAATTTCCTAATGGGGGAATATTAATGAATGTAGTACCAGAGGTGGATTTTTATGTTATGCAGAGTCTCCGAAAATTTCATTCATTTATCTATGGTACTTTCTGATATAATGTGGCCTATGACTGAAAATTTTAGTTTGCGGGAAACTGACTTTAAAGAAAAAACTTTTGAAATTTGTTACTTACAGTTAATTAAATCTGTTCTGCTGCATATGATGGCCCTTCTTTGGCCTCTAGTAGGTCTTCCAGCTTTTTTTTCGCCTTCCTGGATGTTTGTCTTGCATTCTTGGCCATATTAGATGCAGACCTGTCTGCATCGGCTATCCTCATCGTAGTGTTGCAGCCCAGTCATCATATTTTCACCACGATTGATTCCCAGCTTTTTCAGTACCCAACACTTTCCAATATTACCACAATTGAATGTAATACCAGCATCATGAACTCCTAGTTTCATTGTAAGCATGCCTACAAATACAGTTTTAGCAAGGCGGTTCCAAACTATGCTGTTGAAACATTCATTTGGGTTCTGTGTCTGCCCATGCAGACACTTCCTTAGAAGGACAGGACGAGCCAAGTCTCTGAAAATAGGTTTGATTGCTGTAATAACAGTAGTAGGAAGAGAATGCTGGTGAGAATAAGATTCTCCAGTTGCCTGAGCCTTATTGTATTTGCACCACCAATTTTCTCCTGACGGACACAGTCCATGACATGGCCTATCATCAGTAGAGAACTTATGGAAGAATATGGCCCAAACATCTGTCTTGATTGCTTCCAGATTTTCTTTATTTCTCCTAATTGCCTGCAAATAGTACACCTGCAAGGTTTCTATTTCAGTTTTAGTTAACCGACCCTGCCCGATCAACAATTTTCCATCTTCTAATATTTTTCCCCTCATCATCAACAGTTAGTTTTCGCAGCCTTGTTCCCAAACGTTTTTCAACATGGCCTACACATCCTACGTTGCTAATAATGGCACCTCCATATGGTTTAGTGTTCACCACATTGTTTTATGCCTTACTCTCACCATCGCCAAAATATTTGGTGTACCGTACGCCTCTTGTTTCTACAGAGCGATGAAGTATTTTTTGTACTCCATGAACTTCCATACCACCACTTGCTCCTCTAAAATTAGCCACACAGTTGTGTTCTTTATGTTCATTCACCTTACTTCATTAGAAATATTTAGGCATTATCTCCTCATCTAACACTTCACCGGTGTCTACACTTGTGGCAGTCACTACTCCATTCAGAGAAATATGTCCTCTTTTCTGCCAACTTCCATCAAGTGCAACTGCAATATCCGAACATCCATCATTTTGTTTCACTGTTTCCCTAACAGCCAGTTTCATGCTTTCCTCACTGACCTCACATACAGCTTTCTCTACTATTGCAGTTAGTTTTTCAAATTTGTTTGATGGTTGATGTAAGTTCGTCACTGAACAAAATGTTCTCCCTGCAGCCATACCCCTGCCAATGGATCGTAAGGCGTAAACTAATCTAGTTCTGACCTCGGAAGGTCCACTTGCATCTGGTTTTGAAGAACTCATAAATGAAATCACAGCTGAGCATTTAGTGCAAATTATATCCAAAGCAGTTGCAAGGTCTTTTCTCCCACTGGCACTCTCACAAATTTTCACACTGACTCACCACACTGTCTACATTGTACAAATTTTGAAATTATATCTGATAATATTCTCAAACTTATAATAATGCTACTGCACCCCTTGTCACTTACAGTACATTTGGTATAACAACTACTCGCAATCACACTTGAACCAATCCAACCACATGCTTGAAAGCGTGTTGTTTACAACTTGCAGAAACAAAAGAATACCTACGGTTGCATTCCAACGATAGCCAACACACTCGGGAGTAAAAAAGGTAATCCCTAATGTGCAATGTTGTGGATATAAAGATCTAAATTATATGCAGCAAAGCGGGTGACAGAAAAGTGGGCGTGGCACATAAACACACGTGGTAGGAAAATGGTCTTTTTTTTTCAGCAAAATCATTTTCAGAGTACTTAAATAAATCGTTAATCTATCGAAATATGATGAAAACGGAAAATCGATTTTTATCCACTTGAACCACGGTGTGGTCCCCTTCAATGCACGCTATAACAATCGTGAGCGTTAGTTACCTTTGAAAATGGACGCTATAACAATCGTGAGCGTTAGTTACACCTGCAAATTTGTACGTCAACCTTGCGATTCGACCTGTTGTGCTGTCATTCATGAACACCATTGACGGGAGCTACGTTGGTTACTACTGTTGAATTGATTGCAGATCCTTTTAAGAGAAAGTATTTTGCTATTTAAAGTGTTTCATTTCCTTACTTATTAGTTTTAGCAACTTAATAATTACCTCACAACTTTTGTATAGTGTGTGCCTTATATAAAATTGTTGGTGTGAAATAAATTGTGGAATCTTATTTAACTGAGTGTCGGTTTTGCTGTATACCAATCCTGGGTCACCGCATCCTTTCCACTTCCGATATGTTACAATACAGCCTAACAGGCAATATTTCTGTTTACCCTGGGAACATTACATAAATAACTGAGTACGTCGTCGTACCACCACTTTAGGTCGCTAATAACAAGAATTCATGTATGGACCGTCATGAGAATATCAGAGAAAAGCATAATACAGCGTATAGTGCTCAGTGGTGACTATTACACGATTGTTGGAATACATATCACTTGAGATGATACCCTACACTCGTTGTCCTTTAATATTATGGTGATGGAAATGAATGAAGAAAATTTAGGTTTAACGTCTCGTCGACATGTTGATGGGTTATGTCTGAAAGGTGTTAGCAAAAATATTTTAAGGAGTGGATTCTTATTATTAACGACCTAACCCAATGATGACTGAGCAGTCACCAGTAACACACCAATCTCACAATTTCGCCCAACTTCACACTGAAATCATAGCGTGTAGGCTTTCACGGCCGGCGTCTTCAGTAATTAAAACTTCCGGGCTAAGAGGCCGTAGACTCACCTCAGATGATGTTGCCCGCAGCTGGCAACGAAACGTCAGGGAGAAGTATTTCTACTATTGGACCACGGCCTCTTAGCCCGGAAGTTTTAATTACTTCACACTGAAAATTATTATTCTTTTATATCAAGCAGACTCGAATGCGACCGCCTGAAACAATCAAATCAGAAAAAAGACACAGAATAAACAAACGTTGATGCAAGTCATGTATCAGCACATTGCACAGGGCATCTCATTAGTTGCAGTAGCAGGTGTGACGCAATACAGATGTTCCAATTTAATTAGAGTACTAATTAACCACCAGTCGCCACAGGACACAATTAGTAATTATACGTGCTACATCTGTGCCAGACGACAAAAAATGGAGCGCTGTATTCTGCAGCACTGATCCCTTCGTCACTGATTAACAACTCCTTACATGTAAGACTTCGTTCAATTGCAATTTGTTTGAAAATCGATTTATAGGTACTTAATATACATAAATTTAGACTTCCAAACGTTAGAGCCGTGGGAACACAATTGTATGATGAGTAGGAGAGCATATTCGTCAGCTAGCAAATCGAGGACCAATATTTTTATTATAACATATTAATAGTTCCAATAATGAAACTGATCATCTAATTCCAGTCTTCCTCACCATATAGCACACGATTCTGTTTTTGCTCAGACACGGTAACAACTTTCTATTCATATATTTTGTGGCTCAAATTAAGAGGACCTCATATCCCTTGTTCGAATTTCAGATTGTGCCGCAGTAAGAAGGATTATTCATACCTTTACATTATAGTACGATAAGGTGTGATAATTAGTTACATATAAGATACAGGAAAAAGATGTGATATTACTGTAATGCACATACAAGGCAATTATCGGAATCCGAAATGGGATGCAAATACAATTTTAAAAATGTAGAAACAAATATAAAAAATGTTATACTAAGAATTTTGACAAAACAAGAGGTCCATGTACTTCGATACAACACTTGACGGGATTACATTTTAAGATTTCTGACTAACAAAATCGAATTTCTTTAGACTGTAGGATTCGGTCCAGTAGCTTAGATATCTTGTCTTTTCTGTCTCTCGTACCATCGCAATTGTGGTTCTGCCTCAATATGAGCAAGGTTTTCTTTCAAAACGTAGCCAGAGCCACACGTATATCTATACATTTCTAATTGTTAACTCGCCAAGAAAAGTCATCTAGCATCAGACATAGGTCTTTATTTGAAGCGGAAATTTTGAGAATATACAAGCAAGTTTTGAGCAAAGCATTTTATAGTAGTGAAACATGGACAATTGCAGAACTGGAACAGAAGAGAATCGAACCATTTGAGATGTAATGCTACAGAAGAGTGTTGAAAATTAGATGAACTGATAAGGTAAAGAATGAGGAGGTTCTCGGCAGAATAGGCGAGGAAACCACAGACAAGCAAAGGGTGTGGATTGTAGGGCATCCGTCAATACATTGGTAAACAACTTCTGTAACTGTAACTACCAATTATAAACTATCAGCGGTGTGGTTCACAGTCCTTAAAGGGGAGCAGTTGTCATTTACATCCATGACACTGAACAGATCCTTGCTCCACTGCTGAGAATCATGTTCTCTTTTGTCCACTAGCAGTTCAAAGAACTCACGTTTGTTACATTTGGTCTGTGCACAATCTTTACTTTCCTGTCTTACAAGTAAATATTTCTTCTTCTTACACTTACATCTTCTGCAGTGACTAAAGTTTTCCTACTGAACGCTGTCTTCGGTGGCCTACTCTGGGACAGGGAATGACTGGGTCAGGTTGATTAAATCAAACACTGTTTATAAGTGAAGAATGCAGTTTCAGTTATCAGTAGTATAAAAATCACAGAAGTGCCGTTTTTCCCCTTTGTTCCAGTGATTTCTGATAGGTATTGTTGTCGCCTTCAACAAACATAATATTATAGGACAATGAAATGGACAAATCACGGCCCAAGAAATTTCTAGGAAAACATTCGTTCCATTGGAAACAAATATATGTATCATTGAGGAAACAACATATAATTAAACAATTAATTAATGAAAAGAATTTTATTTTAGACCATCAGTTAATCCAGATTTGCTTCACCAATCTCACGACAGTGAAATGTGACTAATTAATAAACATCAGAATCAAGGACCACTAGCTGACTAATGCACAGAATAGAAATGTACATTAAAATTTCCTTCTGAGAAAGAAACAAAGAGAAAAAGGAAAGAACAAATCAAATTCGTTGACCACGGCCAACTATCTCCATAAGCACAAGTAATTGAATAAAACATTGCACCCTTTAAGGAAATTAACTGGATCAAAATTATAAGAATAATCAACGTTTTATCAGTAACATAAAAGGCAGAACAATGAATAATTTGAGGCAGACCAGGCACACAAAACTATTGATCAACACTGTAACAAACCAGATACAGGAACATCAAATAGCACAGTAAGCAGTTTCTTCGAACATGAAAAATAAATAAATATCAATTATTACAAGAAATATTAAAGGACAAGACATGTTTCCAACCGTGATGAACAAAAACTTGATTTTGCCAATTATGAGAACTATTTTGCAACAGGAACAATAAACAGCCGGAATTCCTCTAGAACGGTTACACAGAATAAGGTTTGTAGCCCGATGTCTGAATCTGCCCTTCAGATCGCAGATGTGCGGACTGTCCAGTGCGACCTCAGCTTTCCAAAAGGGGACGATTAACGCAAGAAATGTAGCTGTACTCAAGCAACCGCATTAAAAATTATGATGCGGGAGGGGAGGGGATGGCTGACGTAGGATAGAAAACTTATTAGTGGAGATGCATGAGGGAAAACTCGTGTTTATTGCACAGAGGAGTAGGCTAAATTTTAAATAAAGTATGAATATTAAATTTTCTTCGCTACAACCACGCATCAGGTCACTAAGCTTGGGGATGCTTCAAATTTAAGCAATCGTCTGAAATACCTGGGCCTTACTCCCTTGGAATCTCAATGACAAGAAGATGCACATAAACTCGATAAAATGTAATTAATTTGCTGACCAGACAGCGCAGAAATTTACAGAAAATTATATAGTTTTCAATAGAATAATAGCTAAGGCCACAAATTTACATCACGAAGACCTGCAAAGCTGCGCAGCACTCTACACGTAAAATTACGGAACATTAAACAAGGCAAATTAATTTTCAATAACTTAGACTTTACCACAGTTCCAGCAGTGGGCTCACGAGTAAATAACAGGTCATATAAACTCAGTAGAACAACCGTCAGGTGAAGTGACAATAAACGTGGCAGTCCACATCCTCTTTTCGCTAACTGTAAATTTTTGTATCCACACTCTCTTCCGATTCTACTGCAACTTTATCTGTCTTGCTTTTTCTGTTAAATTCCGCCAGCTTGCAGAGTCCCCTGCTGACATCTACGGTTCATGAATTCATTATGTTGTCTCCATACCCGCACACGTCCATCCGCTCGATACAATTTGAAACGATTCTCGTCCGCCCAGGCAACATGTTTCCAGTCATCAAGCCGGCCGCGGTGGCCGAGCGGTTCTAGGCGCTTCAGTTCAGAACCGCGTGACTGCTACGGTCGCAGGTTCGAATCCTGCCTCGGGCATGGATGTGTGTGATGTCCTCAGGTTCGTTAGCTTTAAGTAGTTCTAAGTTCTAGGGGACTGATGACCTCAGAAGTTAAGTCCCGTAGTGCTCAGAGCCATTTGAACCATTTTGGTAAATTCACAACGGAAACTCATACTTTCTCTTCACATAGTTGATACATTACTGATACCATTGGTACTTTGAGAATCCGCTCAGTATTCCCTCTGTTCTGATTCCCTCTGTTCTGAACATCAACTCCGCAGGAGTGCCTTGAATCTGTGCAAAGTCTCACTTCCCAGTAGGAGGCTTAAGAGTTCTGTACTGGTCAGATAGTGATCACCATGAAACTTGTATATAAATTCAGTATTCTCAAGATGAGTTCTGACAGGTCCTATACTAGTGTTTATGACACAGGAATAAAGGAAGAAAAGCATCGTTCCGTCTGTATTGGGCACTACAATAAGTGGACAGCAGTAAAGACTTGTAGATGGTTCAGGCAGATCCCACTGAATCATCATACTGACTTCTTCCTCTACTGTCATCATTTGTTTCCAAGGAATAGGGTAAACACTATTGCCAAAGGTACGATGGGAAAAACTTTAGATGAAAAGTATAATCTTTGATGATCCCTGTCTTATGTTCAAGAACTTTAAAATAATTACTCAGAAGACGTGACATCTGATCCTTTTGCTCCTCTGTCAAATGCTCAGACACTCAATTTCCTTTAGACCTGATCATGTAATCCTAGTACTGTTTCTGACACTTCAGGAACAACCATCGTTCTTTTGCTATCAAATGAATACCAGTACCACGGCAGTATGCAATATGTGATTCTTCCTTCCTTAGCAGCTCTGTCTGGACAAAATTACTTTCTACATAGAGAAGTCTGCCCTTTCTGTAGGATACTTTCTAGTCCAAAGATATAGTCGACTCAATTTATTAATGACTAATAATGTGCATCGTATTACAGCATTTCCTAGTTTCGTTTCTAACATCTGTATCTGTTACAGTTTGTGAGCAACTGCCTACTTATCCGGGGATCTTGCAGTTCTGTAAAGGAAAGATTTCTAATACTGAGATGCTCACTAGAAGGAAGTGGTGGATATAGCGTTGACGGACACTTCTGTGACGAGAATTACAATAACAGGAACATCTTCAGTTGTAGCCTTTATCTCAGAGATAGTCACGGATGGAAACTCTCTTCTACCGGTGTTGTATCAGCGCAGAGTTCTTCAGTGATACTTGTTCCGTCATTGTGTGTGAAAAATAGTACCTCGCGGTCATAGCTACAGCGCATATTTCCAACTGCCCCTCTTTCCATTGGTTCCGTCGGTCTTAGTTTAACGCCCCCCCCCCCCTTGTTTTGACGAACAAAGGTTGTGTGAAACACCCAATTGTTATCGATTGATTATCCCTCTATTTCTGATTAATCTGCGAGGCTTGTTGTCCAGTACTGTTTTGATTACTCCAGTTCTGTGATTGTGTGTTGAAATGGTTAGAATTATTACTCAACTGGTGATTACGGAGAGTGTGATTCCGACTTTTCTTATGAATAGGTTTAAACCTGTGATTGGATTCGTTCTGTCTACCACGATTCGGGTCATACTCTTGCCCATTTCCAGATGATCAGTTGTTGCCATTACCTTGTTCATTGCAGTTGTTACCGAACTGATTCTGATGTTGGCAGTCACATGCTTGATGTTATTAGCGCGGACACTGAGTGCGCTTGGAAGTTGAGTATTACAGTTTACTTGCCGAAAACGTAATTTTAAATCCTCCTGGGTTAAATGGATTGAATGGAGTATCGACATAAATTCATCCAGGGTTTCATCATTCTCAGGAATGAGTTTCTTGCGTATCACAGCCGGTAATTTGGCCTTCAAAATAAGTACAATATCTACATGTGTAACGGGCTCGACTAATCAATCGGAGGACTAGAGTTCTTTCATAATCCGGCAATCGCTTACTAGCAATGTACAGAGAGGAGCGCCGCACACCACAAACTGCATAACTTCTCTCTCTCGTTCAGAGATTACAGATCGCCCATTCTGCAGAAATTTTAGTTAATATTTATGTGGATTGCACTTCGCCGTACACGTTTCACATTGCTCAAAAAACATCTTGTCTCCTTGGAATTTCATTCATAGGAAGTACACACTCAGATTTCAAAGCAGGTTGATATCACTACCTCCCAAAAGAAGTTACACTTCACTTTGTCTGCCTTTCAGCCTAATTAACCTGCTGAATGAAAAATGAAAGTGGTCAGTGCAAGCAGTCATGTTAGAAAGGACTCGATCGAATCGCAAATAATGTGAATAATGTGACAGAACAGTTTGTTTTTATAAAATGAAATCAAGATTTGACTTGAGGGACAGGTTTCTGGAGACAGATCCTGTGTACTGGTCCTGTAATGGAAATATCGGCACTAGTTATTAAACTAAGCCAACGATCCTGCCGCAGTGGTAACACCGATTTCCGTCAGTTCACCGAAGTTAAGCACTGTCGTTCTTGGCTAGCACTTTGGTGGGTCACCATCTGGGTCTGCTGTGTGCTGTCGGGAAGCGGAGTGCACTCAGCCCTTGTGAGGCAAATTCAGGAGCTACATGATCGAGAAGTAGCCGCAACAGTCACAAAAACTGACAACAGCCGGGAGAGCAGTGTGCCGACCACATGCCCCTCCGTATCCACATCCGGTGACGAGGAACGGTTGATGATGAAACGGCGGCCGGTCGGTACCATTGGGCCTTCGTGGCCTGTTCGGATGGTGTACGTGTGTGCTTGTGCCAGATATTAAATTCAAAGTTGTAAATGATAAGTTTCAGAAAGGCCACAACCTAAAAGACTACAATAAATAATTTTCCAAACATCGATCAACGGGATCAGTACGTACATCAGGCTGTATCCGATTACTGTCTCAATGCAGTAGAAATAGATTTAATCAAAGAATAATAACGTTCAAAAGAAAATGTTTTTCTGTTCATATTCCTTCAAAAATATTTCATGCAGTAACTTTAGAGGCTGCTTTATTAAAATTAATTCAACAGTATGAGTAATTATGTTTAAAGTAATAAAAGTTGAAAGTAACAGAGTAATTAAAATTGCTTCTGCAAAACAGTGTCTTGGGGCACACTTTCCCCTTTACGTATGGACTCTAATGGCAGAAAACGAATTTTCTTTGCAATGGAACCAAATGCTAGCATTTTAGGTTAGGCTTAACAGTGACTGTTACTGACATTAAAATGAAACAAGTTTTCGTTTACCAGTCACCGTTTTGTTTATCTCCACGACGTGTTTCAAAGGTTTAAACCTCCGTCATTAGGTGGATTTGCATTAGTTAGTATGAAATTTATGTGTGTGTTGTGTTAAGATTGTTTGGAGGAAGTTGTGGCACCGTCTAGTGGAGAAACAAGACACTATTTCAGAACGTGGTTTTGGGTTTCTTGTGACAAAAAATTAAACTTATATTTAACTTTGCTATAATGTCTTCTCTCCTGCTATACAAACCTTGCAACCAGCAGTTTTCAAACACACTTTTCTTTACAAATATGATAGTATACATGTGATGTGTTATGCCAGCGAAAGGAACATGTGACCACTGGAGGTACTCTGTTTTACTTATTTTATGTTTACCGTTGGAAAAAACTTTAATTTTTTGTCAGAAGAAATCCAAAACCATGTTCTAAAATAGTGTCTTGTTTCTCCACTAGACAGTGCCACAAGTTCCTCCAGAAAATCGTAAAATAACACACACACAAATGTCATATTAACTAATGTATATGCACCTGATGATGGAGCTTTAAACCTTTGAAAGGCGTCGTGGAGATAAATAAAACGGTGACTAGTAACAGTAAACTTGTTGTTTCATTTAATTTCAGCAGAACCAAACTAGGCAACGCCCTTGCCGCATTGGATACAGCAGTTTCCGTGAGATCACAGAAGTTAAGCGCTGTCGGGCGTTACCGCCATGCACTGTTGCCATTTTTCGGGGTGCACTGAGTCTCGTGATGCCAACTGAGGAGCTACTCGCCCGAATAGTAGCGGCTCCGGTCAAAGAAAAGCGTCATAACGACTGGGAGAGCGATGTGCTGACTGCACCTCCCTTCTATCTGCATCCTCAACTGAAGGTGACACGGTGGTCAGATGATCGGATGGTCCCGATGGGTCACTTGTGGCCTGAAGACGGAGTGCTCCTGCTGATGAACCAAACTAGAAAGTTTCACAAAGAAAACAAATGGAGCTTGAAAAATAACATTTTGCATCACAATCAGCTGGCTTAATCAGTATGACATTAAGTGTCACAGCAGAGAGGGAAGGCACGTCCAAGATTATGAGTGATTTGTGGGGCACTCAGCTGCTCGGTTATCAGCGCCCATGCAAATTCTCAATATCTACTCAGTGCAATCTCACTATTTTCATGAATGATTATGAAATTATGAGGACAATGCAAACACTCAGTCTCCTGGCGGAGAAAATCTCCAACCCGGCAGGGAATCGAACCCGGGAGCAGCTGACACATGTCGAAGAGGCAAAGCTGCAGATGTAGTAGTACATAACACCTGTATATTATGCGAAAAGTTCTGCAGACATTTGGGAGTGCATTTCGATGAAAGGAGGTATTTTATGACACATATAATACACTCCTGGAAATGGAGTAGCCTTCAAGAAACCTCCCTTATGGGTGAAAACGGACTTCGCACATGGCTCGACGAGTTCTTTGTCGCCAAAACACGATGATTTCTACGCCCGCAGATTGGAAAAATTACCCCAGCGTTGGTAGACTGTTGTAAATAGTGAAGGAGAATATATTACTGTCTACTAAAGTCTCCGTTGTATACACTCCTGGAAATGGAAAAAAGAACACATTGACACCGGTGTGTCAGACCCACCATACTTGCTCCGGACACTGCGAGAGGGCTGTACAAGCAATGATCACACGCACGGCACAGCGGACACACCAGGAACCGCGGTGTTGGCCGTCGAATGGCGCTAGCTGCGCAGCATTTGTGTACCGCCGCCGTCAGTGTCAGCCAGTTTGCCGTGGCATACGGAGCTCCATCGCAGTCTTTAACACTGGTAGCATGCCGCGACAGCGTGGACGTGAACCGTATGTGCAGTTGACGGACTTTGAGCGAGGGCGTCTAGTGGGCATGCGGGAGGCCGGGTGGACGTACCGCCGAATTGCTCAACACGTGGGGCGTGAGGTCTCCACAGTACATCGATGTTGTCGCCAGTGGTCGGCGGAAGGTGCACGTGCCCGTCGACCAGGGACCGGACCGTAGCGACGCACGGATGCACGCCAAGACCGTAGGATCCTACGCAGTGCCGTAGGGGACCGCACCGCCACTTCCCAGCAAATTAGGGACACTGTTGCTCCTGGGGTATCGGCGAGGACCATTCGCAACCGTCTCCATGAAGCTGGACTACGGTCCCGCACACCGTTAGGCCGTCTTCCGCTCACGCCCCAACATCGTGCAGCCCGCCTCCAGTGGTGTCGCGACAGGCGTGAATGGAGGGACGAATGGAGACGTGTCGTCTTCAGCGATGAGAGTCGCTTCTGCCTTGGTGCCAATGATTGTCGTATGAGTGTTTGGCGCCGTGCAGGTGAGCGCCACAATCAGGACTGCATATGACCGAGGCACACAGGGCCAACACCCGGCATCATGGTGTGGGGAGCGATCTCCTACACTGGCCGTACACCACTGGTGATCGTCGAGGGGACACTGAATAGTGCACGGTACATCCAAACCGTCATCGAACCCATCGTTCTACCATTCCTAGACCGGCAAGGGAACTTGCTGTTCCAACAGGACAATGCACGTCCGCATGTATCACGTGCCACCCAACGCGCTCTAGAAGGTGTAAGTCGACTACCCTGGCCAGCAAGATCTCCGGATCTGTCCCCCATTGAGCATGTTTGGGACTGGATGAAGCGGCGTCTCACGCGGTCTGCACGTCCAGCACGAACGCTGGTCCAACTGAGGCGCCAGGTGGAAATGGCATGGCAAGCCGTTCCACAGGACTACATCCAGCATCTCTACGATCGTCTCCATGGGAGAATAGCAGCCTGCATTGCTGCGAAAGGTGGATATACACTGTACTAGTGCCGACATTGTGCATGGTCTGTTGCCTGTGTCTATGTGCCTGTGGTTCTGTCAGTGTGATCATGTGATGTATCTGACCCCAGGAATGCGTCAATAAAGTTTCCCCTTCCTGGGACAATGAATTCACGGTGTTCTTATTTCAATTTCCAGGAGTGTATTTTCCAGGGGAACACATTGAAAATTACGCAGTTATACACAAGTTCGCGCGAACGGTGCATTGAATTATAAGATACCGATGGATGGTGCTGCAGGGTACCACGACACTATCTTCAGTGCCAGTGTATGGGCTCATCAAGTGCGATTCGAGAACTACAGATGCATCCTTCGATGAGTGTAGAGGAAGGTACTCCACAAGACCACTGAGGCCTTCGAATCAAGACTTGTGAAGGCTGCAGTATAGGGGTAATACTGAAGACTTGTCCCCACGACATCCAGGTACTGTATACAGCAGCTTACTACAGGTTGAGTAGAGGCAGACTTGCCCGAGTGCAAGTGATTGCAGAGTTGAATGTCAATACCGAAATTCAAGTCCAGGCCTGGAGCACAGATGAATGGCGCACGACTGGAACTACAGGACGACCGGTAGGCGTTTGTATAGCAGTTCCCATATTTTCAATGACGGACTACGAGCGTACGTAGATGATTCAACTTAGAGAATTTCTTATGTGGCACGGTTCTTACAGAATAGTTATACTGAGTAGCAGGTCAGAGAACAGCTCTCTGCCATTGCGGGGAAATAGAGACGCTGACTGGATGATCAAAACCTGGAACAGAATAAATCAAGATTCCGAAGGGTGGAAGTTTCTTAATTCTGCTTCCATTAGAACTTCAAGAACGCTGCTGTATGCGTTTTAGAATGGAGGACATGGTAAAAAAATGAGTCAAAACTAGTGAGGTTTTTGTACGTGTGAGTACAATGAGAATTGCAGTAGCAGTACAACCGAACGCAGGAGCCCAGCAGTGGAGCAATGAGGAGGAGGGAAGTTCAACGGACTTTCCGTGTTTGGACGGAGATGCTGATGAGTCTGAATGAGACCCTCGATGTGAAGGCTCTAGTACAGCTCAGCCACGCAGGATAATTTGGCAGTAGTTTGAAATAGGGTTAAGCTTAGATGTAGCTAACTGCATGGTCAGCAATCTTGATAAATTCCAAGATTACTGATTACCATTGAGACGATACAGGATCGGAGGAAAATAACTAATTACCATTGTGACGAAACAGAATCAGAGGCTCATGTGGGGATGGATTTTTGTTTTACATTTACTTCATTTCATCTTGTTTGTACTATTATGCATTGGTGAGCAAAAGTTAAGGACGAAAGTAACTTTCGCATGATGTGTCACAGCCAAGAAACATAGCTCGACGAACCTTTGACCGTAAGTAGAAAGAACTGCCAGAGTGTAGTAGAGAAGGTAAGTGAAAGGAGTACACAATGAGACGAAACGAAATGATACTTTAATTCAACGACAGTCGTTACACTCAAGTTATCTCCATTTATGATTGTCCCCATGAAATTACAAAGGCAACGGTCTTGCCGCGGCAGATACATTGGTTCACGTGAGATCACCGAATTTAAGCGCTGTCGGGCGTGGTCGGATGGGTGACCTTCCAGGCCGCCATGCTCTTTTGCCATTTTTCGGGGTGCACTCAGTCTCGTGATGCCACTGGAGGAGCTACTCGACCGAACATTAGCGGCTTCGGTCAAGAATACCATCATAACGACCGGGAGAGCGGTGTGCCGACCCTACGCCCCTCCTATCCACAATCTCCACTGAGGATGACACGGCGGTCGGATGGTCCCGGTAGGCCACTCGTGGCTTTAAGACGGAGTGCCATGATATTACAAAAGGTGGATCATAGTCCTTAGTAAGGTATATGGTAACTACGAACGGCAGTGCAGACTCTGTATTGTGCTCCGATGCCTGTCACATGAATGGTAAGTAGTTCTTCAGGTAGGGCGTTCCGTTCCGCCATCACCATGATTGACAACTGCTCCATGATTACAAACATTGGTGTATGTGGACATAATGGAATGCGTCTCCCGAACGCATCGGACATGTGACCGGTGGAATTTAAGTCTGGGAGCTGGGTACGCCATTCCTGAAGTTCCATTCGTCCAAAGAACTCCTCCATCTGAGCAGTTTGAAAGCTATGGAGGCCACCAAAACGATCAAGTTTGCCAATACGTGCTGCCACCTCCCGCCACTATATGTAGTGACCATTTTGGTGGTTTCGACCTTATTGTCTAATGAGGGATAATGTTGATTGGAACATACCTGTCAAAGTTATTATGACGTTTTATTCCTTTCCTATGCCCATCTTTTCAGGGGTGTATTACGGGAAAACTCCCTATTCTATGGATGACAATGTGTGACTGCATCGGACAGTGCCGGTGGTGGAGCTCTTGGAACGAAAATACACTACTGGCCATTAAAATTGCTACACCAAGAAGAAATGCAGATGATAAACGGGTATTCATTCGACAAATATATTATACTAGAACTGACAAGTGATTACATTTTCACGCAATTTGGGTGTTTAGATCTGGAGAAATAGGTACCCAGAACAACCACCTCTGGCCGTAATAACGGCCTTGATACGTGTGGGCATTAAGTCAAACAGAGCTTGGATGGCGTGTACAGGTACAGTTGCCCATGCAGATTCAACATGATACCACAGTTCATGAAGAGTAGTGACTGGCGTATTGTGACGAGCCAGTTGCTCGGCTACCATTGGCCAGACGTTTTCAATTGGTGAGAGATCTGGAGAATGTGCTGGCCAGGGTAGCAGTCAAATATTTTCTGTATCCAGAAAGGCCCGTACAGGACCTGTAATATGCGGTCATGGATTATCCTGCTGGAAAGTAGGGTTTCGCTGGCATCGAATGAAGGGTAAAGCCACGGGTCGCAACACATCTGAAATATAACGTCCACTGTTCAAAGTGCCGTCAAAGCGAACAAGAGGTAACCGAGGCGTGTAACCAATGGCACCCCATACCATCACGCCGGGTGGTACGCCAGTATGGCGATGACGAATACACGCTTCCAATATGTGTTCACCGCGATGTCGCCAAACAAGGATGCGACCATCTTGAAGCTGTAAACAGAACCTCGATTCATCCGAAAAAGTGACGTTTTGCCATTCGTGCACCCAGGTTCGTCGCTGAGTACACCATTGCAGGCGCTCCTGTCTGTGACGCAGCGTGAAGGGTAACTGCAGCCATGGTCTCCGAGCTAACAGGCCATGCTGCTGCAAACGTCGTCGAACTGTTCGTGCAAATGGTTGTTGTCTCGCAAACGACCCATCTGTTGACTCAGGGATCGAGACGTGGCTGCACGGTCCGTCACAACCTTGCGTATAAGATGCCTGCCATCTCGACTGCTAGTGATACGAGGCCGTTGGGATCCAGCACGGCGTTCCGTATTATCCTCCTGAACCCACCGATTCCATATTCTGCTAACAGTCATTGGATTTCGACCAACGCGAGCAGTAAAGTCGCGACACGATAAACCGCAATCGCCATAGGCTACAATCCGACCATTATCAAAGTCGGAAACGTGATGGTACGCATTTCTCCTCTTTACACGAGGCATCACAACAACGTTTCACCAGGCAACGTCGGTCAACTGCTGTTTGTGTATGAGAAATCGGTTGGAAACTTTCCTCATGTCAGCACGTTGTAGGTGTCGCCACCGGCTCTAACCTTGTGCGAATGCTCTGAAAAGCTAATCATTTGCATATCACATCATCTGCTTCCTGTCGGTTACATTTCGCGTCTGTAGCACGTCATCTTCGTGGTGTAGCAATTTTGATGGGTAGTAGTGTATATTCGGTAAATGGAATGGCCTGCCGATTCCTTAAAGTTAAAATCGATGGGCGTGTGTGGGATGCTTTGGTTAGAAGTACTGTAGTATATTCACATGCATGAACGACCCTCCAGCAGCAGTCGGTGGTTGTGGTGGTGGGTGAGTGAAACGTCGTACAACAAGAATTCCATACCAGCCTTGCAGTCAGCGTGGGAGCACATCTCAGAGCATTCAGTCTCATGGGCGCTGGTCACATGTGCTGTTAAGAACCATGTGGTGCCTTTTGTCACAACTAGGGGATCATCAGATATCGCGGTGACTTCAGTGTGATCATTGGCTTTCAATAAATGTATCATTTCTGTTCATCTGGTAGCGTATTACTTTTAGTTGCCTTCTCTAATATACTGTAAAAATTCTTTATATCCGTAGTCAACGTGTCATCGAACTATTTTCCTTCGCTGTGTAACTTCTTACTACAATTTCTCACGCCCTTAAGTTTACAACACCAGTGTTTTTTTAGAATATTGTCTGTAAGATTACCATGTAGGTATTCATGTACGTATGTATGTATGTATGTATGTATTAAACCGGGACCTAGAAACGAAGGAGAAGCAGCGTCCTGCCGTAGCCCTCAGTCGTTCACAACCTCACAACAGGCCACAGCAGTCCACCCACCCCACCGCCGCCTCACACCGAACCCAGGGTAGTGTGCGGTTCGGCCCCCAGTGAATCCCCCTGGGACTGTCTCATACCACACGAGTGTAACCCCAAATATATGTGTGGATTACCACAGTCAACTTTACAATGTTCACATTTATCCTTTAAGGCAAACTGTTGATTGCAGCGGATATATTGGATGTTGCAAGAATTTGAAACGATTCATTTATGCCATAGTAGCCGCAGTGGCTATTGTTGGCTCACCAATGTAGATCATAAAAAGGAATGCCAACTGCTGTCTTTTAGAGAGTTTTCACTGTATTTGGCTCTGAGCACTATGGGGCATAACATCAGTGGTCATCAGTACCGTAGAACTTAGAAGTTTTTAAACCTAACTAACCTAAGGACATCACAAACACCAATGCCCGAGGCGGGATTCGAACCTGCGACCGTAGCGGTCATGCGGTTCCAGACTGAATCGCCTAAACCGCACGGCCACACCAGCCGGCCTTTCACTGTATTTTTCGAAGACATAGTTCTCTCATAACGACGTCAGTTGTTAAGTAAATGACAACACGCCAGAACAACACGTAAGACCAATGTCTCTGTTGGGTCACAATCACTGACCAGAGTAGATGACGTAAATATTTTGCATATATGTATGTAAAAACATTGTTTAAAGGCGGAAGACGACAATCGTCCCCGATGACAACGCTCAATTTCAATTAAAATTTTGAAAGCGTTTTGTCCAGACTTTCAGCCAGTTTTCAAGCATTATTCTCTGATAACGCAATCTGACTCGGAAAATTTATTATCGACGTTAGTGATTTTGCTGCGAAAATGGTGAATTTATTAAAACATTTCTGAAGGAATTTCACTGCGTATTACTTTCTGTTATCTTCTGTACTATAATGTAGCTGTTATTTCTGTATATGGTCCAACTATTACGGAGCTATTTTACTTCACAGTGGTAATTCATGCGTAAGTTACCGATGTCCGTAAATTTTGCACACCAGTGTACTTTTAGAATACCATATTTAGGATTATCATGGTGAGCTCGCACTGTTCATATATATCGGTTCAGGCAAACCGTCAATGAAAATGAATTGATTTTATAAGCATGTGAAATAGCATATTCATTTATGTCACAGTAGACACAGACATTTCGTTTCGCTAATCAAGACTCTCAAATAAATAAAGATCTAAATAATGACTATCTCCTGTGTTCGATGGCGGTTTTACTATGCCAGTGCACATGTATATCTTATAAGACTTTCAATTGTTAAACGATGATCTTCATGGCTATGTCAACACTCCAGAAACACAAATTTTATTTAAGCTGTGGAACTACTGTTCTTGTTTCATTTCAGCCATTAAGATGAATAGATCATATAACTATTTTTTGTAGAACATGTATGAAATAACTTCTTTAAAGGTGAAAGCTTCCACTCATCTTAAGAAATTATGTTCAATATTCATTTAAAATTTTGAAACAAATTTTATCTTATTTTCAGTAAATTGTCAAGCATGATTCCCCAGTAACGCAATCTGAGTCGGAAATTTTAACAACGACGGTAGTGCTTTTACAGGCACTAAGAGAAATATATCGAAACGTTTCTAGAGCAAAGAGATTAATAACTTTCAATTGCACTAACGCTTAGACCTGTAATTAGCCTTTCTTATTGAGGTAACTCACGCAAGACAATCTATACTCCATCTATACGATCTGTATCTAAACACGCAGGACGTGAACTCTCAGATCCTAACAAACAAAGACGAAATTTATGTTGACTAGATTGATCTTACGATATCGCTGCTTCAAACTGGATGGGTCAACATATGGCATCACGACGACTTACCCGATAGCTGTAAATGCTACTGCTACAGTCGCAGGTTCGAACCCTGCCTCGGGCATGGGTGTATGTGATGTCCTTAGGTTAGTTAGGTTTAAGTAGTTCTAATTTCTGGGGGACTGATGACCACAGCAGTTGAGTCCCATAGTGCTCAGAGCCATTTGAACCATTTTTTTTTTTTTTTGTAAATGCTACTCAAGTCGCCAGAAAAGCTGAAAAGGGACCAGGCACCGTGAGGAGAGCCAGTACCAGTACAAACATATAAGTTCACGTGCTTGTAAGTTCAAAGGAAGCTGTTTAATTAATGAAAAGGGGAACGGAATTTATAACTCTAGTGTCAATGAGAATACTTACAGGAACGACAATCACCAATGGGTGGTTACAGTTCGTTTCAAATATCGCACAATAATCGTCAGTTGTTTAAAGAACCCGAAAAATAGTTCAATGAGAACGTTCTTCCCACTTTCACGCATGTGTTAATCCAACTAGAGACCTCGCGGGGCAGCCGCGTTGTCTTAGGCGCCCTGTCACTGTCCGCGCGGCTCCCCCTGTCGGAGGTTCGAGTCCTCCCTGGGACATCCTAGCGTAAGTTAGTGTAAGTAGTGCGTAAGCTTAGGGACCGATGCCTTCAGCGGTAATACCTTACCACAAATTTCCATCTTGACGTCGCCGTCAGCTTAAGTACAAGGTTCCGAATCTACGGCAAATCAGTGCTGGTTTTCATTATTATTTGAATAAAACACACTAGATTTTACGTTGTGTGAATATGAGTCAAAACTAATACGGTCTACGATAAACAAAACTGGTACGTATGAAATGCACAAACGAAGAAAAGAGCAATACAGCGATCTCACCGAAGAATCTGAAACAGCATGATGAAACTACAGATCCGCAACATACGTCTGGAAACTAGCAACAAAGCTTGCATACGGCACAAAAACCGGCCCCACAGTGGACTCCTGTTGCGACCACGTTACAAAAACTGAAATCTCCATACTGACGACCTGAAATGCGAAGATCCAGAATTCCGTGATACATCCCACGCGCAGCTTTATCTTTTGTGAGTCAACAGTCTTCTGACTGATTTGATGCGGCCCACCACGAATTTCTCTTCTGTGCCAACCTCTTCATCTCAAAGTAGCTCTTGTAACCTACGTCCTCAGTTATTTGTTGGATGTATTCCAATCTCTGTCTTCCTTTACGGTTTTTACCCTCTGTAGCTCCCTCTAGTTCCGTGGAAATCATTCCCTGATGTCTCAACAGAAGTACTATAATCACGTCGCTTCTTCTTGTCAGAGTTCTCCAAGCATTCGTTTCCTCACTGATCCTGGGTAGAACCTCCTCATGCCTTACCTTATCTGTCCACCTAATTTTCAACTTTCGTGAATAGCACCACGTCTCAAATGCTTCGATTCTTTTCTGTTCCGATTTTCCCACAGTCCATGTTTCACTGACATACAATGTTGCGCTCCAACGTACATCCGCAGAAACGTCTTCCTCAAATTGAAGCTTACGTTTGGTAGTAGTAGATTTCTCTTAGCAAAGAGAGCCCTTTTTGCTAGTGCTATTCTGCTTTTGATGTATTTCTTACTCCGTCCGTCATTGGTTATTTTGTTGCCTAGGTAGCAGAATTCCTTTACCTTATCTACTTCGTGCCCATCAATCCTGATGTTAAGTTTCTCGCTGTTCTCATTTGTGCAACTTCTCATTACTTTCGGCTTTTCTCGATTTATTCTCAGTCTATATTCTGTACTCATTAGACTGTTCATTCCATTCAGCAGAACATGTAATTCTTCTTCACTTTTACTCATGATAACAACGTCATCAGCGAATCGCATCACTGAAATCCTTTCGTCTTGCATTTTTATTCCATTCCCAAACCTTTCTTTTACTTCCATCACTGCTTCTTCAATGTACAGATTCAACAGTAGGGCAATAGACTACGTCCCTTTCTTACGTCCTTTATAATCCGAACGATTCGTCCTTGGTCGTCCACTCGTATTATTCCCTCTTGGCCGTTGTAGGTGTTGTGTATCACCTGTCTCTCCCTATAGTTTACCCCTATTTTTCTCCGAATTTAAAACATCTTGTACCGTTTTAAACTGTCAAACGCTTTTTCCACGTCGACAGATCGCTACGGTCGCAGGTTCGAATCCTGCCTCGGGCATGGATGGTTTAACTAACCTAAGGACATCACACACATCCATGCCCGAGGCAGTTCTAAGGGACTAATGACCTCAGATGTTAAGTCTTATAGTGCTCAGAGCCATTTGAACCATTTTTTTGTTATTCTGTAGTTCTGTATACTTACCACGACAATTTCGTAAAGTTAAAAATACACTATACCTCGCATAGACAAGAGCTGTTGTGTTGAAATCGCAACGAGTAGTGCTACATTCCGATAGTGACTTCGAAATCGACAGTGGTGTAGTGAAAACACTACAAAAGATAGTCGACGTAATTTAATTTTACGTTTTCCATGTATTAATCTATCCTTACCTGCAGAGAATAATTCGACATTCTTAGTTACTCTAGTCGAGAACAAATTGTAGTTTCTTATTTTCCAGCTCTTCAACTGCCCTATAATGCTATGGCTTCATGTGAGGCCTCGGAATGTGGAACGGTCTTAGCTAGCTGCAAGTACCTACCGCTGAGATGGCGCCCGATCGCTTTACCTCCTGGGACGTAGACTGCCCGCAACGCGGCTGCTCCTCACACGGAGCGCTCGCGGCGGTAAGGTATGAGCCCCGTTTCACGGGCCACTGGTTTCATATCGGCAGCGCGCGCCACGTAAATGAAGGGGCGACCCTCTATCTCGCAGACGCCGTCTCTCATAGAATCCGTAGCAACGGCGAGCGGAGGCAAGCTATGGAGATGCATCGAGGTTTATGAGGAGAATTTCATTCTTCGTGTCCGAGATACCTCCATAGCTTGGAACGAAATATTTCACAGTGAAATGGTTGTGCCTGTTTCGTCCTAAATGTTTCCTTGCACAGCAGACGTAGCCCAGAATAGGGGAAAAGAAATGGAGTAGTAGCAAAATTTTATTCAGTGGTAAGAGAGAGTGTAATGAACAACATAATAAAAATCGCCACTGGTGGGGTATCAGCACTGTGGGAGGGGTGAAGGGTGGCGTATAAATGTCAATTTTGTATCTTTTAATCTATAATTGGTAAACGGCGGCTTCTAGCAAAAATATCTTCCCGAACAAAATGAAACTACAGTAAGTTTCCTGCATAGAATGTCCTATTCATTTCTTCTCTAGGCGTAATATTTTAGCGTTGCAGCGAATGGAAAAAGCGTATATTATTAAAAATTGTGTTTTAATCGTATAAAAATTATGTTCATTGTTAAACGATGAATCACGGGCGACGCAGTGCGCAGACATTCACGGGGATGGTTATTTTACATAAAGTGCATTAACACCCATTAGTGACTTCTTCTGACGTAGTGGGCTTCATAGAGTGACGAATCACCTAGTCGCCCTTTAGTTTGTAGACCTATGAAAGAGGGTTTAAATGGTTCAAATGGTTCAAATGGCTCTAAGCACTATGGAACTTAACATCTGAGGTCATCAGTCCCCTAGACTTAGAACTACTTAAACCTAAATAACCTAAGGACATCACACACATCCATGACCGAGGCAGGATTCGAACCTGCGACCGTAGCTGAAGCGCGGTTCCGCGCACTGAAGCGCCTAGAACCGCTCGGCCACAGAGGCCAGCACGAAAGAGCGAAGCGCATGACCACAGTTCGGTGACCTACCTTCCCTCTGGCTTCTGCCTCATCCCTCCACCTCCCCTCTCTCCCCAGCCACCGAGTATCCATTCTGTTGCACGTCCAGGACCATAACTTATCCTTAATACGGCTCTGCTCCACTTGAAAGTGGCAGACACATTTAATATTTATTCTTACTTCATGTGAGAACAAATAATAACTTTGCACAATTAAAAACTAAATTAATAATCTGAACTTTTTTCATCGCCTG
Source organism: Schistocerca piceifrons (assembly GCF_021461385.2). NCBI lineage: Eukaryota > Metazoa > Arthropoda > Insecta > Orthoptera > Acrididae > Schistocerca > Schistocerca piceifrons. Next base: position 1,017,187,727 of record NC_060139.1, on the reverse strand, counting down.
AAACGCGGAAACTGTTTGTCCTAGAGTCAAAAAGGATAGGGCCTTTACATGGGAAACTTAATGTTGTTTAAGTTTTTACTGAGCAACATTTTCGCTAGAAGCCGCTATTTTTGAGTTATACATAAAGAAACTTTAAAAAGTGATCTTCAAACATTCTCACTCGTCACCTCCACGCTCACACCCTATCGGTGGGAATTTTTAATATGTTGCTCATGACACTGCGTCCTACCACTGAACAAATATTTGCAACTACACGATTTCATTTCCCTTAAATTTCGCGCTCTTTTTCTGGACTATTGTCTTTGTTACACAACTTACACACTTAAGGCACATTGTGGAACGCTGCGAGAATCTCACTTTTATGAGTGCATGCATGTACTGAATATGCCTCTTTTCCTTGTTATGGTCGCATAGAAACTACTGGCTTTTCATTATCGTAACTCCTTTCACAATTTATTTCCTGTTTAGCTTCCACTCCTAAATTTAGTATGTGTTTGTGTGTCTATTAGCCACAGTTACGCGCTTGGGTAACTGTGTACTGCATAGAGCCGCTGTCTGCATCGCACCACACAATTATTTTCTTTTACTTTATTAAAGAGCCACTTGTAGTAGTTAGAGCCTCCAGTCGAGTAGTTGCAGTGCACCGGAGTTCTGGCAGTTGATACAGAGCCTCATAACAAGTGATTAACATTTCGCCAGTGATCTTTTGTTTCACCTCCTGTATTTCGTACGTGTCTGTGTATTTATCAGGCCATCTTTAGTACAGATAGGAACTGTGACTGCTGTGTTCAGTACGAGCTGAGTTGATGACCCCTGCTTCGCAACTCCAGGCGGTATTGGCTTTGGTCACGCAACTTGAGGCTGTTGCCAATAGTTATCACTGTGGGGGGCCAAGATGGGGCGATCTGAGGGATGACCTGCACGGCTCATGTGTTCCAAGATCTGTCCACTACAGTGGCCACCCCGAGCACTGCCCACACTGAGGTTGATCCCTCACTCATGGTCGAGTGGGAAGTCGTTTCACGCGAAAAATTTTATGTCCCCTCCCCCCCCCCCCCCCGCCCCCCATGGTTCTTCTGACGAACAGGTTTCGATCGCTCTCTGTGGATGATGACGTCTCTGAGCCAGATGAAGTTGTTCGTCTTGTTCCAGAGGAATCCTCTTGGCCCAAAAGTTGTGGTCATTCAAAGAGGGTGGGATTACTGGTACTTAGGAACTCCAATGGTGCTGTTCGCCTCCATGGATGCTCACCGACAAACCTTGAGCAGCTCGCTCCACAACCCTGTCTTTACCTTCCAGAACTGCACTGATTCCTCGTCTACGAGTTGCAGTGGTTCGCGCTGCAAAAGACGGTTGCACTTGCCTCTGACAGGTGGTCAAATTAATGACTGGCAAGTGTAAGACAATACAGTGCTTCATATGCATTTCGTTGATTTTGAACGAAGACGTTCGTTTGTTTAATTTTTTCCCATGCATGTAGATTCTTGTGAAATGAATGTGCAGTAGTTGAATTCGTTTTACTATCATTTCGATAGTTAGTAAACCTTTTCATTCTTTGTACATGGATTGTTCAAGACCACCGGCCATACTTGTGTATGAGAGACATGGCTCAAAGGGTTCAAATGGCTCTGAGCACTATGGGACTTAACATATGAGGTTATCAGTACCCTATAACTTAGAACTACTTAAACCTAACTAACCTAAGGACATCACACACATCCACGACCGAGGCAGGATTCGAACCTGCGACCGTAGCGGTGGCGGGGTTCCAGACTGAAGTGCCTAGAACCGCTCGGGCACATAGGCCGGCTACGAATGACATGTTTCTTCGGTAATTACGTTGTGCAAAGCTTTATCCAAATGGTAGGTAGCATTGAAAAATAACGTAGTGAGAAAAATAATTCATAGAATTGTTCAGTTTAAAGTGTTGTTTTACCCAAATGTCGATTCTAAAACTAATTTAAATGAAAACAAATGTAATCCCGTTGGTCCCGTGTTCTTGCCGAACCACACATTTACACTTAACATAGATATAAATCCATATTCATAATAATCACCGTGATATTATTAGTGAGTGGGAAGGTAATGTGGTAAGCGGCTGATATGCTTGGATGGCCAAAAGAAAATTTCACAAAAAAGCAAGACTACGAAACACGTTCCTTTAATAAACCTGAAAAATCACCTGACTTATAACAAAGTCAGTGCAGCACGGGGAAGCATCAGTCTAACAAATATGGGCGATGTAGCTTTCAGTATGCTGTCTCAGTATCACAATCACAACGTCTGTATTTCATAATTTGGCAGGAGTCGGAAGAAGTTAACAGCTCGAAGGTGGCTGGAGTCCACTAAGATATCAGCAGAAATTGTGGCAAAGTGACTTACTTGCGACATCTCAGTTTTGCTGCCAGTGGTCAAAACCCGATTGTTTTATTTATACTATTTATCTGGTTTTTTTAAATCCATATATTGGCTGCGCGGGGTAGCCACGAGGTCTCAGGTGCCTTGTCACATTCCGAGCGGCTCCCCACGTCGGAGGTTCGAGTCCTACCTCTGGCATGGGTGTGTGTTTGTGTTGTCCATAGCGTAAGTTAGTTTAAGATATATTAAGTAATGTGTAGGCTTAGCGACCAATGACCTCAGCAGTTTAGTCCCATAAGACCTTACCAAAAATTTACAATTTTATATTTTTGTTATATGCGTGGAACATTTCTTATCACTTTAGAGGATACATGAGCGTTATGTTAACTGTAAAATTATAACTGGGTTTCACAGTAAGTGCCATATATGTTATACAATATATGTGTATTTGAAATTTTCAGGTACCACAAACTTTTTAAATTCTCATTTTCTTACATTTCATTCTTATACCAACTCTTATGTTAATTCTTATACTTTATATAATACTATATATACTCTATATAATACTAATATACTATAATACTAATATAATACTATGTAATACTATATAAGGAATATACTAATATAATACCACAATACTAATATACTATAATAGTAATATATACTCCATATAATACTAATCATAGAAAGATTCTATACATAGAAATTTTTGAACGCCATGAGTATCGTGCGGAGGCTGGTGTCCAACAGCGATACTTACTCGTATGAATCTTACCAGGAAAAGAAACGTCAACACTGCTGACGATTAAACACGTTGGCAATAGTTTCGCAGCAATGGCGTAAAGGGACATTTTAACGAAAATTGGTGCAATCAGTTGATTATGAGTAACGATACAGTATAGGAATTGCACCGAAAACAGTTTCAAATAAGTTTATTATTATTCATTTTAGTTTTTTAAATTCTTTCACTAAACATGGAATTAGCTGACGAGTAAGGGGAACGCTTTTTCAATATCCACTGGAAACATTCATGTAGTAACTTTGTTCGGACATTGGTAGGCGAAAGGGTAAAAAAAAGGAAAATAATAATCGGTTTCGAACACGGGGCACGAAATGGCGAAGCCGCGACGCTAACAATAGTCCCAACGATTCGGTTGCTCTATTTGCTCGGTAAAAGAAACTTAATGTACCTCTAAAACTTTGATCTTTATTTTCTTTTAAACGGTCGAGTATCTAAGAATAAACCGTGGAATATGTTCGCTTGGTTTGACTACTCTACCACTGAACGGTGTTTCTGGGATGTTGGGTTATGGCAATTGCCACAAGCTCCTCGTGACCAAAACTGCCTTGTAGAGACATGCTTTTTTGTTCCCAGCCAAACATAAAGCTACTAACCCCAAACAGAAATACTGACAACAGGATATTTCTGCCACACAAGCAGATACACACGTGAATGAATACATAGCTTACAACTCTTACATCAAATGGCCTTCACGATCTTCGATGCAGATCTATCAACCTCCGCTGCCAGAAGGAGGGCTATAGCATACCCCTTAATACGCTGAGTAAGTAGTTCATGCATTAAGAAATATTAGTGTAAAGGAGTATATGTGACGTGCGCATGTGTGCATGTGAGTTTTTTTAACAGAGAAGGTTTTCTCCACAGGGCGGATGAGATACATTGTGACTGCACATAGGGAACAACACCAGCCTCTTTAATTAAAGAGAGTAGCATTCTTCATTGCAGGAAGAAAATGTTAATACGATGTTGACACACTACGGAAGCGTCCATTCGAAAGTCCCACAACTAGTCTATCTTACCCACACAATTCCAGGGACGGAATGATGACTGAAACCAGGACTGCAATGCAATTTTAAATTGCTATTGGAATGTATACAGTAACGATAGGTTGAACTCCGGTGTGGAGACACGGTGATAATAAAATGGACCCTGTTAGGCAGTGAATTCCCAAGGGATGTTTGCGCCCGTTGTCTCATCCTTTGCTTCTGCCCGTGGCGCCGTGCGGATGTGGAATCGAATGGAATGTGGTGAACACACTTATCTCCCGGCCGTTTTGCAGACTTTCCAGACAGTAAAGACGCTCAGTCAAGCTGCTCCTCAATTGGTATCACGAGGCTAAGTGAACCCAGTACCAGTCCTCCCACTTAGGAAAAATCATTGGCATTACCGGGAATCGAACCCGGTCCTCCACGTAGCAGCAATGTACGCCTACCACCCAGCTACGGAGGCGGTCAGATTGAGTTTGTAGCCATAAATAATGCTTGAACATCTACTGAAGGTAATACAGATTTCGAATACAAACGATTTGGGAGAACATAGGAGTCATCATGGTAATCGACTTTTTTTTATAAATCCCCTGCCTTAAGATCAGTAGTACCTAATCATTCATAAGGTATCTTGCAAGCACCCTACAGTCTAGGGACATCGGCACGGTAGATCAGCGTGTAAAATAAATCTGAGTGACCTCCGTTCCTGCCAAATACAACAAAAATAAAGAACAAAATGCAAAAAAAAGAAAAAATGGGATAGCGTCTTTCATTAGCCAAAAAAATGTCCTCCGTCCGGGGCTAGAGACTCTCATAAGTTTTTGTTAATAATCATCATTGGCGGCCGAAGACTAACGGCGTAAAAAGTCATCAGATGGTAACGAGGTAGATAAAGTTAAGGAATTCTACTGCGCAGGCAGCAAAATAACAAATGACGGACGGAGCAAGGAGGACATCAAAAGCAAAATAGCACTGGCAAAAAGGCCATTGTTCGCCAAGAGAAGTCTACTAGTGTCGAACATAAGCCTTAATTTGAGGAAGAAATTTCTGAGAATGTATGTTTGGAGGACACCATTGTATGGTAGTGAAACAAGGACTGTGGGAAAACCGGAACAGAAGCAAACAGAAGCATTTGAGACGTGGTGCTACAAACGAATGTCGAAAATTAGGCGCACAAAGTAAGGAATTAGGTGGGTCTGCGCAGACTTAGAGATTAAAAGAAAATGTGGAAAACACTGACATGGAGAAGGGACAGGATGATAGGACATGTGTTAAAACATCAGGGAATGACTTCCATGGTATTAGAGGCAGCTGTAGAAGGCAAAAACTGTAGAAGAAGACGGAGAGTGGAATACATTGAGCAAATAACTAACGACGTAGGATGCAATTGCTACTCTATGGAGCTGTATCAAGCCAGTCAGAAGACCGATGGAAAAAAGGTAACTCGGAGCAAGGTTAGTACGTAAATCTCCTAGTCATGTTATGCTTTTATGGGCAGATCCGAAGACTGATTTAATTCAGATAGTTGCAGGCATGTCGATTTGCGAGAAATTGTAATAAACTCCTTAATCAAATTGACCTTGAGCAGTTCATCAGAGAACCTACTCGTGAAGGTAAATGATCTTCTGGTTACAAAGAGACCCGGACTTTTCCACTCAGCTAAAGGAGAACAGCGAATCATTGATTGTAAGACCGTTACAGCATCAGTCAATGCGTCTGTAAATAGGAGTACAAAGGACGGTAGGAATATATTCACGCTTAGTAAGGGCGCAAAATGGTAAATTTCATAATAACTGAGCGGCTTACAGGAAATATTTTTCTCCACTAGTGAAAGGGATAGACACTAATGGATTAAGTTAAAGAGCATTTGCAATATGGCTTAGGCAAGTTTGTACCAAGCGAAGTTGTGAGCAATGGGAAAAGTCCACCGTGGCTTGTCAGCCGTGTTAGAAAGCTGCTTCGGAAGCAGAGAGAGCTTAAACGCAGATTTAAATGTAGCCAAAGTCTCACATGCAAACAAAAACTGAATGATGCCTAAATTGGCGTTAAGGAGAGTCATTGTCAGGTGTTCAGTGGATTTGAGACTAAAATTCTGTGTACCGACGTGACACAATATCCTAGGAATTTCGGTCATATGTTTAATCAGTAAACAGGTGAAAGCTATCTGTCTAGACACTCTGACCATAATGGCACAGAAACTGAGGATGACTGAGAAACGGTGCAGTACGCCTTTTTCCAAACACTTTGACTGGGGAAGATCGCACTGAGATTTCTTGTCTGAATCATCGAAAGAACGTCAAACTTAATTAACATATACCTAATTAAGTCACCACAGGGCAGAAATTCAATCGAAATCAGATGAAATCATTCAACAGAGAAGAGGCAACTGGACTTGATGGGGCAGCTGTACGATATACATCGTATGGCTCTCATAGCAGCAAAGTACCGTAGGTCATTAGAGAAGCGAAGCGTTCCTGATGATTCGAAAAAAGTCAGGCCCTGAATCTTTCAGCTGTCTTTTATTTTGCACAATTCGCTACTAGTGCAAAATAAATGACAGCTGAAGGTTTCATCGTGAATTTTAACAACTATTTGGCAACAGAATATCCAGACATGAAAACATATATAATCACAGTCCCTTTTTGCAGAAGGGCGGTGTCTTAAAAGTATAATTCCAAGTTGCATAATTTTGGAACATGTTTTTTATGCTCGCTTGTTAAGATATATCGGAAGACCGAAAATCTCGTCTACAGAAGCCAACACGGAATTCTGCAAAAACGAATGTGTGAAACCTAATTGTCTCTGTTCATCCGTGGAACTGAAGGAGCAGTAGACGCTGGTGCCATGGGTGATGCACTGCTCCTTGTCTTATAAAAGGCGTTCGATAAAGTTCTCCACTGTCACCCAACGAACGAAATACGAACGTACGAAATAGCAGACCAGCTGTTTGACTGGGCTGAAATGTTCCTAACGAAACTCACCATATCATTCTTAACGGAGACAACGCCACAAACATATAACTTGTAGTGTACACCAAGCGAATGTTACAAGACACTTACTGTTCGTAATGTACCGGCTGGTTGTACTTAATGGCGGTGTTCCGAGTGCTGAAGTACGGGCAGTGCACATTGCAGGACGCTGAACTTCGTAGTTACTTTCATTAACCTGTGTGCTTGTGACGTATGCTGAAAAAGTGGTAGTTCCACTTACCGTCACCAGGTGAAAACATGTCGCTGTGAGCAATATGAATGTGTTGTTGCAGAGAAAGGAAAAGAACGATCAGACACATAATAAGGATGTTTTCGGCACATTTATTACGACATGGTCACAAGTTACAACATTTCCTTTAATTTTTGACACAATCGCTTTTTCAGTACGATCTTAAGCGATTTCGACCTTTAAAGGCCTTTCCACAGATGATAATGCCTGTAGCTGTGTCCAAATTAAATAAAAGGTCAATTGCCGTCTCCACAAATGGAATGTCGTTCTTTCCAAAAGTTACAATATGGGTTGAATATGGTCTCCTGACTCAGTAACATGCTTCATCCTTAACACGGCATATTCGATAGTTGGTGGCAGTATAGCCGTTGTAATCAGGACGACATGTCATACTTTGTTATCCTTCAAATCAACGAAAAAAAAACGAAGGGCAAAATAACAACCTTGTAGCCTATGTTGAAGCTTCATTTGGTGAACATTCTGAATACTGTAGGGACACCAGTGTAAAAAGCGTTGCAAAATCTTTTGAACGGTTGACTCTTGACACAGCTCGAGCACTTACTGCAGAATTTGAGGCGTGTACTGCAAGATCAGCTACAGATACAGCAACTTCTTCAACAACTGCCATGGGAATTTGCCGCCGCCCTCTCTCAGGTGATCTACATAATTCACGAGTATATTCAAATGTCTTGATTATATTTTTTAGCCAATTTATCGGCATGGGGCTTCGTCGCAGCTGTTCCTGTCGGCGATATTCCAGCAATGAATCGCAGCTACTTCTCCCGTTCTGGTAAAACAACTTTACCAGCAACGCACGGTCTTTCTTCTCAATAGACATTTCGTTTCCTATGGAAAACTTCAATCTTATTAACCCTTTGCACCAACAGTCACTTCACGAAAGAAAGCAACACGGGTCGCGAAGCGAAAAACAGCATACCGAAGTCAAATTAGGTCACATATCATATTCTGCTGATTATAGCGCCATATTTTCACCTTGTGTCTGAAAGTGTAACTACTAATTTTTCCAGTACACTCCACGAGCGCACCGAATAATGAACATAGCTCTGAAATTCCAGCGTCCTGCAATGTATGCCAGCACTGCCGCACCCGGAGCACCGTCAGTTTAATTATAACCATCCAGTATGAATATAAATGAGTTCGTGTAAACGTCGGAAATTTGATATGGCTATTGCGGGTGATGCTGTTGTGTGCAGAGAAGCCACAACGCTTTACAGGGTGTCAATTTTACGTTGACAAACTAGAATAACTCGAAAAATACGCTTCACACGAAAAAATGTGTAGAATCCAAAGTTGATTATTATCGAGGGGGACGTCTGCTGGTGCTAAAATTAGCCCGCCACCCCAGCCCCCTGGGGGTAGGGCGGTAGGCAACTTTAAAATTTCAATTGGGAACCCCCATTTTTATTGCAGAATCAGATTATACATAAGAAACCACGTACATTTTGTCTTAAACATTTGTTTTGATTCATGGTAGTTGCCACTGTTATTCAAGAAAATCCAAGTTCTCAATTTTGCGTGGAAAATGGTAACGGATAAATAAAAAATCAGTTGACTCGTTAGTAAGTAGGATGTTTTGTTAGTTAGTTAGCTAGTCAGATGAACTGTTTCGTAATCAAAAGTTGTGTGGCCTCATGACCATGAAACAAACAAAACTTATCCAAATCTGCGGAAAAAATTAGTGCAGTATTTGGGTCAACATTTGTAAAATTCTAATTCCTCTCTCAAACCCCACCCTATGGCGGGAGAGGGAGAGTTTTAGTTTTAGCGAATCAAAATTTACGAAGTAAATAAGTATTTTTTATTTATCCGTAACCATTTTCCACGCAAAATTGAGGACTTGGATTTTCTTGAAATACAGCGCCAACTACGAAGAAACATAACAAATGTTTAAGACAAAAAGTACGTAGTTTTTTATGTAGGCTCTGATTCTGCAACAAAAAATTGGTGGTTAGCATTTGAAATTTTAAAGTTGCCTGCCGTCTAACCCCCAGGGGGCTGGAGTGGCGAGATAATTTTAGCACCAAAAGATGACCCCCTAGAAAATAATCGGCTTTGGATTCTACACATTTTTTTGTGTGAGGTTTATTTTTCGAATTATTCTAGTTTGTCAACTTAAAATTTACATCCTGTATAGTTCAGGAAGAACTGCAGACTATCGATGCTTAGTACAGGGATAAAAGTGACCGCAGCGAAAGATTGGGGCCCTTTGATGACGCCGACGTCTCTTCTGGCGCTCGCAATAGTCTTTCTAAATTTCCTAAGTTAGTTATTCGCTGAAGTCATCTACCTTGCGCATTGCTATAGGAGTGTAAAGTACCTCACGTACTGCGCATAAACAGATAGAGAGGCCCGTTATTTTATGATTATACAATTCTAGAACACTCATTGGCAGCAGTCACTTTCATAAAAAATCCAGAAATTTGTGATAAAAGTGGAACGATCGCAGGAACCTAATTGCATTTTTATTTTTTTATTCCTTTTTTTTATTTTTTTGCCACTAATTCCTCTTCTGTGCCAATCTCTTCATCTCAAAGTAGCACCTGCAATTTACATCCTTAACTATTTGCTCACTGCATATGAGACAGATACCACACAGAATTCACTGGAAAAATCATCAGGAAACCCAGTCCACTATACACGACTTAGCTTAGAAACCCTCCTTCGACCAATGATTGAGTATTGCTTGGTACTCTGGGACGTCTACCAGGTAGATTTTAATAAAGGAAGTAGAGGTTATCCAAAAGAAGATCAGCACTTTTCGACTCGGACTTAGTGAGAAAGTGCTTCACAGATACCCTGACAACTCCAATAACAGACTGTATAAGAGAGCCGTTCTGTATCACTAGGCGGTTTACTGTTCAAATTCCGATGGTGTACATTCTTAAAAGACACTTCGACCAGCGTATATCTCGCGAAAAGACATGAAAGTGAACATAGGCAGTTTTGAGCTCAGATGGTGGCCTGCCAATAAAATCATAATTTCCGCGAACAATTCACCACCGGAACAGAAAAGGTGGGAAGTGATAGTAGTACGCAAAGTATCTTCCGTCACACACAGTGATATAGCATGCGGAGTACTGCTATCTGAATAGGAACTAGACGTGGAAATGTAGGCCCTAACTAAAATGCACTGCCTGACAAGGTGAATCACCCCGAAGACTTGGTATGATGTAAGTGTAACTTCGTACAAGTACACAACATAACTGGATATGTAAGTGAATACACTTCCAGTGCCCTGTGACAGATAGAAAGGTCACCACCGTGCATTAGTGCTATTCGTGTTTAGTGTTGTTACCAGGTCTGGCAGGGAATATAAAGTACGTGAACAGGGTCAGACCTTGAGCGATCACTGTGAGGGACACATAGATTCCTCATACACGTATGAGATAGCGTTATCAGCACCTGACACATTCATTGTTTGTTCCACAATAACAAAAGAATAAATTAAAAATTATCGAGACTGATTTAAAGTGGTTAACGAGGCATTTAGCAATAAAAATCCAAAGAAATTAATAATTATGCACAGAAAACATTAGGGTCACTAAAAAATGAAATTAAAATGTGGTGGAATGGAATATGTGAAGAAGCTGTAGCAGAGATATATAAATGGGGGAAATAGAAATGCTCAAAGAAATTTGAAGATAGTGATCAATTCAAACAACAGAGAAAGGAAACAGCTAGGTTAATCAGAAATACGAAACCAGCTTTTGAAATGGAGAAAGTTTTGCCAACAGAAAATTTTTTTGCAAAAAGTGGTACTCCTGACTTTCATCAAACTTCTAAGAAGAAATCAAAGAGATACTAAACACCAAATGTCTGTTTCTAAAAGGAAAACTGAAAAATTGGGTTAAGCAATACTGGAAATTGTGAAATACTAGGAAGATATTTTCATCAGCTTCTAAACTGTACTGAATCAAAATAGGAATTCTCAAATATTAATGAATATTTGGAAGAAGGTTTGCAACCAGCTATGGAAGAAGTAATTAAAACCCTCAAAAACAGTGAAGATAGTGGAGAAGATTCTATTACAGCTGAACTTTTGGCCATTGGCAAGCATAGCAATGGAGCTAAATTTACTCTTTGAAGAAATCTGGCAAACAGAAAAGAATTCTAGTGGAATGGAAAGTTGCATCCACAAAAAAGGTAATAAACAGGATGTAAACAATTACAGAGGAATCTATTTACTGCCAGTCGCGTATAAAGTATTATCCAAGATTTTATTAAGCAGAATAGAAATGACACTGGACAGTCATTTAGGTGAATATAAAGTTGGTTTTAGGAAAGGAAGGTCATGCTCGGAACAAATATTTAATCTGAGTAATTCGCCACAGATTACTTAATTCAAACGACATTGTAGTTTATTTGTGGATTTCAGAAATATTTTAATTTCTGCTGACAGAGGAAGTATAGATAAAATATTTCAAGAATTTTGCATAAACCCTAAACTGGTAAAACTAATCCGTGAAACATTTGGTCTGTAAAGCAAAACTTATGTGAGAAATCTCACAGCCTTTCATAAAACAGGTGTACAATAAGGTGGCGGCCTACCCCCAATTCTTTTCAATAGTGTATTACAGAAAACAGCTAGAATTTGGAACGAAAAACTTGTTGAACTCAACATTTCGCCTATAAGATTAGGAAGAGGAAGCAAAAGCGTCGAAATCAACTGTCTTGCATTTACAAATCATTTTTCTATACTTTCCTAAAATGTGGCATCTGCTACAACACAAATAAATCTCTTGGAAGAAACAGTGAGGAGAACGGGCTTAAGAATTTCTGCAGAGAAAACAAAATTTGTAACAAATGTCAAGGATGCTCCAACATTCCAGAAAACAGATGATCGGCAAACAGAGAGGGTAAAAAGTTCAAATATCTAGGGGAGATAATCCAAGGAAATGCTTCGGGAAAGTCTTAAATAGAAGAAAGGTTGCATAAAATGGGCAGAGAATATGGTATGACCAAAGGCCTCTACAACAAGAACTGCCTGTGCACTAATGCAAAAATAAGGCATTACAACACATTAGTGAAGTCAGAATGCCTATATGCAAGCGAATGCCTGGCATTACATTATAATTTAGATAAATTAGAAGTACTAAAAAGGCGAATTATGAAGAAAATATTAGGACCGCAAAACGCAGCAGAAGGCTGAAAATTATGAAGTAATGCTGAAATATACCAAAATATAGAAAAAATGCAAACATAATGAGGAAAAAACCTACGTTTTTTGTACATTTAGTTTGAATGCAAGACAGTAGAATAACAATAAAATTTTCAAATACTTGTGGGGTGAGAAGTCCACAAGAATGTGTGTCTACGAAGTAGAAAAGGAATCATAAAGGAACAATATAAAAACAGAAGTTATGACCGAAAGAGAAGCCTTTCGGGAGAAAGTATTGAAAATGGCAAGGTAAGTAAAAAGACTGGTTCAAAATGGTCCGAATACAGAACAAACATAGTGGACAGATGAATGCGCCCTTGAAGTAAAGGAAACAACAAAGAACGAAGAACTGAAATTTGGAACGTGGTCCTCAAATGGCCAATTCGCAGCAAAAAAGAATCGTTTGCAACATACGTAAGTCACTACACGTATCTTGGAAACTAAATGTAGAATATGCCCGTGGTTAGGTCGACGGATAAAACGTATTTTATGTTTCAGTACTTCACAGGTAACATAGCCCGACAAATGGCTACTGGGAAAAAAATACATCCATCTCAGTGGTTACGTGAGATATCCTCTGTGCGTATTTGTCTTCCATCCTGTGTTATTTCAGGATTGTTTAAATACGTCTTGCAATCGTCGCAAGTTAAAGAAAAGTAAATATCCCTGTTCTGCTGTAGAGTACGCAACAGCTGTTACCGCTACTGTGGTTCACGTATCTTTAATATTTCACTCCAAGTAGACTCTTCCCACACACGTATTACCCAAGAAAATGTTGTTCTTGTACCAAAGGACTGAAAGAGGATTGAATTAGACTCCCCGTCGGTGGCGGAAATATTAAAGGCAGGTAAATAGCTCACCTCGAGAAGTATTGGGTAAGGGCTCATGGCGTGAGACGTACGGCCCCTCAGCTCGTGTATTTTAGGGAAAGCATATTTTGAAACTGCTTTTTCTACGTTTATCTCTACATTCACATGTACACTTTGAAAATCACCGTGTAATTCATGACGGTTACACCATCTGAGTGTAATAATTAGTAGGGATGCGAAATTGAATAATCACAAACGCTCTTTCGTAGGTAGACAGGTGGAATTCTTCGGTTCGTTGTCAGTATGCAGGCAAAATGCAGTCTGTCTACGAAAGAAACTGTTTAAAATTCACTCTTGCCTCCCAGCTTGCAATATTGCTCGATTGTGTTGGATCCTTACGAAGTAAAACTACCAGGGGGTATCGAAACCACACAAAGAAAAGTGCCACGAAAGAGGCGTGTCCCCAGTGGTCACAGGTTTACTTGACTCATTGGAGGGCGTAACGGAAAAGTTGGAAAACCTTAATTGGAAGAAGCTTGTACGTAGATATCAGTTATCCCGTCAAATCCTACTCACAAAGTTTGAAGGACCAGTATTAATTGAACAAGCTACAGATATTCGTCAGACTATTGCGTATCGCCCCAGAAATACTGTATCAACCTGACATCCTCAATCCAAAGGCAGGATGCGGAACACTGGCACTAGAATTGACGTACTGCTTCACGTTCAGAGGAGAAACCAGACAGGTGCCATTAATTGTAACCCTACGAGATGCCGTGGAATACTGTGAGATTATGATTACTACGTTCCTGTTAGAAGCAGTCTGAGACATACATCAACAATGTAATAATGCAGCGCAGGAAGCATAGAGAATAGAAGACTCGAGTTTAACTTCCTATTGGTGACAACGTTCGGAAAAAAAGCAGTTTATTATATGAAATATCATGTCGAAAGGATCATAATTAGTTAACTCACAGAAGCAAAAATTCTGAAAGAAAGCATTTCCTGCTAAGGTTCCTGAGAGTCACTTGCAGTATTCACGACCTCCCACAGTTTCTACAGTGGTCAACGTTAGTTCTACTGTATCATCGACTTACACGGCTAGATCTTTCTCACATCGGGGATGTAGCACATTTTACATAATTTTATTAGCTATTTATTGTTAAATTACAAAAAATACAGTTCTTATGTAGCCACTATTTCACCTCTATTGACTTATTGAAATAAGTGACGTAAAACAGACAAGCTATTTGGTAATTTGGTTACCCATCTGCAGCTCTTATCACTGACGTGGGTCTGCATCACAGCAATGTCTTCTATGTTGAGTGAAATGATAATTAAATTGACACCCTAGCCGCAAACAGGCGTTGATACACATCATTGGGGACATGTTGAAAACGTGTGCAACTCGAACCCGGGATCTCCTGCTTACATAGCAGACGCTCTATCCATCTGAGCCACCGAGGGTTCACTGGGAGCGTTAAAGGGATAAGTCCCTGCAGGCGCACTATCCTCTATGCCCTCGGTGGCTCGGACGAATACAGCGTCTGCCATGTAAGCAGGAGATCCCGGGTTCGAGTCCTGGTCGGGGCACACATTTTCGACATGTCCCCAATGATTTATATCAACGCCTGTTTGCAGCTAGGGTGTCGATTTAATTATCATTTCATCATATAGAAATTGCACGGTCATCAATGGTGTCTGTTCTTTTGGGAACAGATACTACCTTCATTTATAGTTTTATGTTGAGCTTTGTGTACATTTTAAAATTATTCACATACTGTCCGGTATTCTAATATTTAGTACACTGGAAACATTAAACAGAAAAAATACCAACAGGCTTCTCATCGAAACACGAAACATTGAAATCGGAAAAAGATATTACTCCGTTAGTTATGTGGGAGGATGTTTGTGGGAAATCGACATCTATCCCTACCTAATTCCTCTGTAATCCACACGAAGAAAATCCTAATCATGCCGGGCTCCACTTCTCATTGACAGTAATATTATTGATTAATTATAACCACGACAACTGTGGCAATACACGTTTATTATGTCACGACAAGCTTCGTTCTTTTATATCGTTATCAGGCTGCCGACTTGTATCAAAATGACAAAACAAAATGTCTAGTTGTCACATGTGAGCTTAGAGACAAGATCTGGAAACAGTGGTCATGTTTGTTATCGTCGTTTCCAGATTATGTCTCTAACGTTTCATATAACAACCAGAGCTTTTGTACGACGATACTGGCTCAACGTGGCAACCTATTGATGTTTTAAAAGAAGGAAACCGTTCTTCACACATTAACGTGTATCGATACAGCTGCGGTGGTTTTCATTAGTCATTAATATTAGTCACACCTAAGTGATTAGCAGAGGACGCAAGAACCACTTTCAAAGCACCGTCCTACTCTGTAACAGTGAGTGAGAGAAATAACATGTCAATCTTTATGAGTGAGCTCTGATTTCTTTTATTTTGTGGCGATGGTAATTCCTCTTCTGTAAAACTGAGTAAGAGAAATAAAAGTCAATCATTTCAAGCGAGCTCTGATTTTCTTATATTGTGCCGATGGTGATTTCTCCCTCATGTAATTGACAGACAGGAAAACATTTTGGTAGGAGAAAGTTATTGTCTGATATTTCGTGAACACATTTCGCCAAAATGAAAAATGCCTTTGTTTTGTGGGCTGCCATCTCAGCTCGCTTATTAGGTTCGTGACACTCTCTCAGCTATTTAACAATGTATGAAAAGGATAGCTGCTACTCACCATGTAGTGGAAACGTTGAGTGGCAGAAAGGCACAACAAACAGTCTGTAATCATGTTTGTCTTAGTTGCGTCTGCGCGAGTGTGTGCGTTTGTGTATGTTGTCCATTTTTGACAAAGGCCTTGTCGGCCGATTGATAATTTTCCGACAGTCTTTTCGTTGTACCTTTCTGCGATTCAGCGTCTCCGCTATATGGTGAGTAGCAACTACCCTTTTCATGTATTGTTACATTTCACCCTGGATTTTCCATTGTTTGATGTCTTCGTTGTTTCTTGGTTATATGAAACGATCCGTCATCCTTCAAAATTTTCGAACGTCGTCTGCCACTGGATCACATATTTTGCTCCAATACTCTACGAGGGGACGGAATAACCTACTTCAAGCAATTTCTTTAACAGGTTTGTTGCTGTTTCTACCTGTGTTGGCAATAAAAGTTACTTTTCGGTTCATTTGTCGTACCACATTTCTGTGTTATCGTTTAAGCTTAAGTTATTTCTAATTGAAATAATCTAGATATTACTTGACAGCGTATACATTCGTGTCAGTTATCATGTAACAAAAAGTCAGAAGAATATCTTTATAGGCTTGTAGAGATCATCCCAAGTTTATTGTTCCGGACAAATTTTCGCTCCATTCAGATATCAAGTTTGCAGCACTTCACTGGCCGGTAAAAGGTGGGACTATCTGTAAAATGTGAAATAAGTTTGTCGTATAATCATTTATAAAGACTGACGACAGTAAAGAGGCCATCATGCTTCCTCGGAAATATTAAATATAGTTTTATGTTCCCTTGAGGAATTATTATTTACTGGAAATTACGTTTCGAGTCGCGTAACGAAAAGCACGTAATGTGATTAGAAGCCACTTTTGAGGAACAGTATGATAAAGCTTCTGAAAATAAATATGCAGTCAGACTAAAGCGCGGGCGCTATGTGTGAGATGAGGCTAGATAACTTTTGTCTTTTATCAGTTAAGGATGCTATGTAGCTGTTTTTGCTGCTTTGTAAAAGACGCTGGTGCAACTTCCATCAGCCAGGTCGCAGTTCGAAAGGAATGACAGGTCATGTTGGCGTCCCCCCCCCCACCCCCACCCGAACCGATATCTTGAAGCAGGTATATCAGGCACGGCATTCATCCTATATTAATATCGGCCCGCTCCCTGACCGTGCTTCTAGCACATTCTTACCTGTATACACATATCATCCTTCTGAACGCAGTTTATAGCGTTCCGAGGCACATACTGGGTAAATTTTAGGGCCTGGACCATTATCCGAAATGAGATACTACCTTCTATAGAACATTTTCTCTGTTTACCGTAAGTATGGATGCTATGTAAACACTGAACTTTTGAAGTCATCAGGGATAAAATGCATGGAGGGACACGTTATGAATAATTCACAGAGAATGTAGTCTGCTGTTATAGGAGTCGAAGGATATGAATCGTTGGGAGTAGCACATAAGGGAGTGACAGAGCTGAACCTCACCCTTGGTGTTACTCAATATGTACGTAGAGCAGGGAGAGAAGATAATCAAGGAAAAATTTGGGAAAGGAATTAATTTTGTGGGAAAAAATTAAAAAAACTGAAGTTAGCCGATGGCGTCGCATTACTGCCAGAAGCGGCAAAGGATTTGAAAGAGTAATTTCATAGTGTGAAAGATGAACATCAACAAAGGTAAAATAAGGGGTGGTGAAGGGATATGGTCTAGTGAAATCAGGGCCTGATGAGGCAGCAAAGTAATTAATGGTGGCCTAAGTAGAGCGGATAAAAATATACAGACTGGAAACAGCAAGAAAAATCTTTCCGATAGAGACAAATTTTTACTATCATGTAGTCGAACAGTGTCATGAAATCATTTCTGTCTTTATTTATTTAACTGGACTAGAGCCTTCAGGCCCTCTCTTAAACTTAATCAGGCATTATACACATTATACATTGCATTAATTACGATAATCATATTGTAACGGACAAGGCTATACGAGGGAGTGTTGAAAATAAATGCCTCCGAATTTGTTATCCTAAAAGTCTTAGAGCTGTTGACATAAAACAAACGTTATTGACATTCTACATCTTTAGTTTTCATGTCTATACAATCGCATGCCTCTGCCAGTAGAGGGCTCCGAACTGTAGTATGTATCATAGCGGTGTGTGACGAAGCTATGCCGGTGCGTGAGAAACAACGTGCTCTAACCGACTTTCGAATTCGAAGAGTTCGTCGACACGAGGAGCACTCTCTCCTTCAGCATGACAACGCCGGACACACAGGAGCGCTGTGACTTCTCCAACAACCCGCTGCCTTGGGTTCACTGTCATCGATCATTCTCTGTACAGTCCCGACTTGGTGCTATCCGATTTGCCCCTGTTTCCTAAGCTTAAAAATTAATTCTAGGACCACTTTGAGCCAGCCGGTGTGGCCGTGTGGTTCTAGGCGCTTCAGCCTGGAACCGCGTGACCGCAGCGGTCGCAGGTTCGAATCCCTCCTCGGGCATGGATGTGTGTGATGTCCTTAGGTTAGTTAGGTTTAAGTAGTTCAAAGTTCTAGGGGACTGATGACCGCAGATGTTAAGTCCCATAGTGTTCAGAGCCCTTTGAACCATTTTGAACTTCACTTTGATTGTGATGAAGCGGTGCAAGCAGAGGTGAGGTTATGGCTCCGTCGACAAAGACAGACATTCTACAATGAAGGTATCAACAAAATAGGCTCTTTTTGGGAGAAATGTGTTCGTCACCTGGGTGACTATTTTGAGAAATAAATATGTACACATGAGGAATAAAGATGGTGAATTTTAATAACGTTTGTTTTATTTTCAAAGATTTCGGGCAAGAAAATCGAAGGCATTACTTGTCACCATATCCTCGAACAACAGTTAGAAATTAGTATAGTGCAGAAAAATACGAAAGACAATTTTGGATTCTTCTGTCAGAAGTATAATAATAAAGGCATATTACAGAAAGGTAGATTTAAAGTATGAGCACCAGGGGAAATGGACATAGGAGAGGGGGAGGAAGAGTGAGGAACGTGAAGTAATACAGTTAATGATGTTAGGAGAAGCAAAGTGAATTAACCTATTGAGAAATGATAAGAGAAAGAAGCGTAACTAGGAGAAGATGGAAGCACTCTGTTTACTGATTAACACAGGGGCACTAAGAATACACGGTAATTGTCGGGAAAAGTTTATGAAGATAACACAACGAAGTCATTCAGCTTCTTTTTAAAAGCAACAGAATTTAACTGCTGGTAAACCTTTCAGCGTGTAAGATCTTGGTGCACAAAACTGTTCCTAAAGTTTCGTCCAGAACTGCGGTGGACTTTTTCAGAGGCGTTGCTCGTCGATTGAGCCTTGCCGACTGACCTGTTGGATAACTGAGAGCGACATACATACCGCAGAAAAAGGGGCATGGCGTGACAGTCCCCACCATGTTCCACTCCTGGGACATAAACATCGGTAGAAGTTGGAATCAGTGTAAAATAAGACCCATCCGACCAAAAGCTTCTCTTTCATTGCTACAAACCCTAGTTTTTATGTCCTAGGCATCATGTTTTCCTGTAGCGGACGCTTGCATCCCTAATGGATGGTTCTGGAATTCGAGCTTGCTCTGCAATTCCCTGCCGTTCACGTTGTTTTGGTGCTGACAAGGTTTGCAGATTTGACATTCATTTCTGCAGTGATGTTCGCAGGCTTGTTTGCAGATTTCGCCATGTGATTTCACGTTATTTTTCATTACAGTCCTCTTCAATGACGTCTATGACGATCACTCAACACACACTTTCATTCGCTTTGTGACTCAGCAGACGATTTTTCCCATTTTCCATGCACACGGTAAAATCTTCGGCTTGTGCCTCTTGAAAGTGTAAACACTTCGGCTCCGTTGGTCACAGAAGCACCCCACTCCCCAACCCTCCCCCTCATACGAGCACCAATATTTTTCCCAAGTTCGAACTCTCTTCCCTCCCATACACTACTCTCACAATTATGCCAAACACTCTTCTGACCACGACTGACGCTTGCAATGTATGGGGGCCCTGCAGAGGTACCGTTAGTGGTCAAATACGAGTACAACAGCCTACCCTGCAGGCTATGCTATCAACTACATTTATTCTCAAGCGTTCATTTCTCGCAGTGTCTATCCTAACGCTGTATCTGATCAAAAGCATCCTGACACATTTATGTATTGCGTAATTAATCACTAGATGATACCTGAGGTGCACCTGCCAGTAGAAAAGGAGATGGGGAGAACTGTGTTGTTAATTCACAACAGGTATCTTCAGAATGGGCCACTCAGGAGAGCTGGGTGATTTGTAATGTGAACTGGTTGCTGAAAGTTACCTTAGTAACATATCCATCAGGAACGTTTCAGGCATTCCAAAACTCCCAAAAATCCACAGTTGACGCTGTGATTGTGAAGTGGAAACGGGAAGAAACAACCAGAATTACACCAAAACTAATCAGACCTCATCTACTGGCGGACAGGGACCGTCGATCACTGGGGAGAGTGGCTATAATACATATCGCATGAAATCAGCGTCAGGAGTCAGTCGTGAGTTCCGAAGAGCTTTTGTACGTACAGTATTTAAAAGAGTGTGCCACAATGGTCGAAAAGCTACACGTACAGCACATGTTTCTGCAGTTAATGCTAAGCGGCGCTGGAGATGATGTAGAGAGCAAAGCTACAGGACAGAGAGTAACTGGAAACGAGTGATTTGGTGTGAAGGATCACGCTGTACCCCGTGGTAATCCGATGGAATGATTTGGATTTGACGAGTGCCTGGAGAACTTTGCTTGCCGTTACATGTACTCTCGGGAGAGAAGCACAGGGAGGTGGTTTTATGTTTCGGGTAAGTTTCTAGTACTTAGTTTATGGACTCTTTATTGCACTTCACGCTAAATATGGAAGGATGTGAACACATTTTGCAACACTGTGTACTGTGTACAGTAGGGGAACAGTTTGGAGATAATGACTGTGTACCAGCGAGACAATGCAATATTTTAAAGTAGCATCTATGAAGCAATGGCTTGTGTACAATAAAATTCCTGAACTAGAATGAACTGCCTAGAGTTCCGATCAATACCCAATGGAACACCTTTGGGAGGCAGACGTACAAACAAACGAACACCGTTGAAACAGACCTTGAAGGCCCAACGGTACCGACCGGCTGCCGTGTCATCCTCAACCGTTGTGTCACCAGAGGCAGATATGGAGGGGCATGTGGTCAGCATACCGCACTCCCATTCGTTGTCAGTTTTGGTTACTGGTGTAGCTACTTCTCAATCAGATAGCTCCTCAATTGGCCTCACAGGGCTGAGTACAGCCCGCTTGCCAACAGCACTCGGCAGACCGGACGGTTACCCATCCAAGTGCCAGCCAAGCCCGACAGTGCTTAACTTGGGTAATCTGACGGTAACCGGTGTTACCATTGCAGCAACGTCATTGGTCGAAGGGTATACATATATATTAATATCCATATATATAGGTATATCTATTAATATCTACTAATGCAAGTCCAGATACTTTAGGTCAGATAATCTATGTCATAACTCAGGAGGACACTTAAAAGTTTTCTTGCTTCGTCTCTAAGGTAACAAATGAGATAACACACACACTCAAAGGTTCGCAATACGTCGATATATTATTTAACTAATCTAAACGAAAACATTGCAGTATCATACGATTCTCTGTTTTATATTTTACACAAAGTTAAACAGATTGACCTAGACGTGAAATCTTACGTTAAAAATAAATTAATATCTTTGAAGTCATATTGGAACGACGGTAATCTACTCAAGCAGCTTAATAAAAACTTTCAGTCTACATCACAATGTTTCCTTTTTTCGGTAATCAGTTTCCGTCCAACATGACCATCTTCTGACAATAACTCCATGGTGACCTGTGCAGCCGGTGCACGGGACTGCTTGACGCATCAAAAGATAACAGACAACAACTGCTCACGAGGAACCATTTTTCTGCAAGATGAGTCAGTGGACGTAATGTATCGTATGCTCTCGACTGTGATGAACATATATCCGCACAGTATGACGGTGTAGCCAATAAGAAAAACTATGGATATTAAAGGGAGGTTACGACATTAAAAGCAACTGTGGTAACATTAAGAGTTCAACGGGAATTCCACTGTTAAATGCAGAGGAAAGAGCAGATAGGTGGAAAGAATACATTGAAAGCCTCTATGAGGGTGAAGATTTGTCTCATGTGATAGAAGAAGAAACAGGAGTCGATTTAGAAGAGATAGCGGATCCAGTATTAGAATCGGAATTTAAAAGAGCTTTGGAGGACTTACGGTCAAATAAGGCAGAAGGGATAGATAACATTCCACCAGAATTTCTAAAATCATTGGGGGAAGTGGCAACAAAACGACTATTCACGTTGGTGTGTAGAATATATGAGTCTGGCGACATACCATATGACTTTCGGAAGAGCATCATCCACACAATTCCGAAGACGGCAAGAGCTGACAAGTGCGAGAATTATCGCACAATCAGCTTAACAGCTCATGCATCGAAGCTGCTTACAAGAATAATATACAGAAGAATGGAAAAGAAAATTGTGAATGCGCTAGGTGACGATCAGTTTGGCTTTAGGGAAAGTAAAGGGACGAGAGAGGCAATTCTGACGTTACGGCTAATAATGGAAGCAAGGCTAAAGAAAAATCAAGACACTTTCATAGGACTTGTCGACCTGGAAAAAGCGTTCGACAATATAAAATGGTGCAAGCTGATCGAGATTCTGAAAAATGTAGGGGTAAGCTATAGGGAGAGACGGGTCACATACAATATGTACAACAACCAAGAGGGAATAATAAGAGTGGACGATCAAGAACGAAGTGCTCGTATTAAGAAGGGTGTAAGACAAGGCTGTAGCCTTTCGCCCCTACTCTTCAATCTGTAAATCGAGGAATCAGCAATGGAAATAAAAGAAAGGTTCAGGAATGGAATTAAAATAAAAGGTGAAAGGATTTCAATGATACGATTCGCTGATGACATTGCTATCCTGAGTGAAAGTGAAGAAGAATTAAAAGATCTGCTGAACGGAATGAACAGTCTAATGAGTACACAGTATGGTTTGAGAGTAAATCGGAGGAAGACGAAGGTAATGAGAAGTAGTAGAAATGAGAACAGCGAGAAACTTAACATCAGGATTGATGGTCACGAAGTCAATGAAGTTAAGGAATTCGGCTACCTAGGCAGTAAAATAACCAATGACGGACGGAGCAAGGAGGACATCAAAAGCAGACTCGCTATGGCAAAAAGGCATTTCTGGCCAAGACAAGTCTACTAATATCAAATACCGGCCTTAATTTGAGGAAGAAATTTCTGAGGATGTACGTCTCGAGTACAGCATTGTATGGTAGTGAAACATGGACTGTGGGAAAACCGGAATAGAAGAGAATCGAACCATTTGAGATGTGGTGCTATAGACGAATTTGAAAATTAGGTGGACTGATAAGGTAAGGAATGAGGAGGTTCTATGCAGAATCGGGGGGGAAAGGAATATGTGGAAAACACTGATAGGTAGAAGGGACAGGATGATAGGACATCTGCTAAGACATGAGGGAATGACTTCCATGGTACTAGAAGGAGCTGTAGAGGGCAAAAACTGTAGAGGAAGACAGAGATTGGAATACATCAAGCAAATAATTGAGGACGTAGGTTGCAACTGCTACTGTGAGATGAAGAGGTTGGCACAGGAGAGGAATTCGTGGAGGGCCGCATCAAACTAGTCAGTAGACTGATGACAAAAAAAAAAAAAAAAAAGAAACGACGCCCTTGTTACAAAAAACTGTTGTTTGCGCGTTCTACGTCTCTACATCTTTATCCATGCTCCGCAAGCCACCTGACGGTGTGTGCCGGTGGGTACCCTGAGTACCTCTATCGGTTCTCCTTTCTATTCCAGTCACGTTTTGTTCGTGGAAAGAAGGATTGTCGGTATGCTTCTGTGTGGGCTCTAATCTCTCTGATTTTATCCTCATGGTCTCTTCGCGAGATTTACGTAGGAGGGAGCAATATACTGCTTGACTCTTCGGTGAAGGTATGTTCTCGAAACTTTAACAGAAGCCCGTACCGAGCTACTGAGCGTCTCTCCTGCAGAGTGTTCCACTGGAGCTTATCTATCATCTCCGTAACGCTTCGCGATTACTAAATGATCCTGTAATGAAGCGCGCTGCTCTCCGTTGGATCTTCTCTATCTCTTCTATCAACCCTATCTGGTACGGATACCAGACTGCTGAGCAGTATTCAAGCAGTGGGCGAACAAGCGTACTGTAACCTACTTCCTTTGTTTTCGGATTGCATTTCCTTAGGATTCTTCCAATGAATCTCAGTCTGGCATCTGCTTTACCGACGATCAACGTTATATGATCATTCCATTTTAAATCACTCTTAATGCGTACTCCCAAATAATTTATGGAATTAACTGACTCCAATTGCTGACCTGCTATTTTTTAGCTAAATGTTAAGGGATCTATCTTTCTACTTATTCGCAGCACATTACACTTGTCTACATTGAGATTCAATTGCCATTCCCTGCACCATGCGTCAATTCGCTGGAGATCCTCCTGCATTTCAGTACAATTTTCCATCAGTGAACTTCCGTTGTCATCCACCAGGTCATTTATGTATATTGTGAAGAGCAACGGTCCTATGACACTCCCCTGCGGCACACCTGAAATCACTCTTGCTTCGGAAGACTTCTCTCCATCGAGAATGACATGCTGCGTTCTGTTATCTAGGAACTCCTCAATCCAATCACACAATTGGTCTGATAGTCCATATTCTCTTACTTTGTTCAGTAAACGACTGTGGGAAACTGTATCGAACGTCTTGCGGAAGTCAAGAAACACGACATCTACCTGTGAACCCGTGTCTATGGTTCTCTGAGTCTCGTGGACGAATAGTACGAGCTGAGTTTCACACGACCGTCATTTTCGAAACCCTTGCTGATTCCTACAGAGTAGATTTCTAGTCTCCAGAAAAGTCATTATACTCGAACATAATACGTGTTCCAAAATTCTACACCTGATCGACGTTAGAGATATAGGTCTATAGTTCTGCACATCTGTCCGACGTCCCTTCTTGAAAACGAGGATGCCCTGAGCCCTTTTCCAATCCTTTGGAACGCTACGCTCTTCTAGAGACCTACGGTACACCGTTGCAAGAAGGGTGGCAAGTTCCTTCGCGTACTCTGTGTAAAATCGAACTGGTATCCCATCAGGTCCAGCGCCCTTTCCTCTTTTGAGCGATTTTAGTTGTTTCTCTATTCCTCTGTCATCTATTTCGATATCTACCATTTTGTCATCTGTGCGACAATCTAGAGAAGAAACTACAGTGCAGTCTTCCTCTGTGAAACAGCTTTGGAAAAAGACATTTAGTATTTCGGCCTTTAGTCTGTCATCCTCTGTTTCAGTACCATTTTGGTCACAGAGTGTCTTGACATTTTGTTTTGACACCTACCGCTTTGACATAAGACAATTTCTTAGGATTTTCTGCCAAGTCAGTACATAGAACTTTACTTTAGAATTCATTGAACGCCTCTCGCATAGCCGTCCTCACACTATATTTCGCTTCGCGTAATTTTTGTTTGCCTGCAAGGCTTTGGCTATGTTTATGTTTGCTGTGAAGTTCCCTTTGCTTCCGCAGCAGTTTTCTAACTCGGTTGTTGTACCACGGTGGCTCTTTTCCATCTAACGCATATTGTACGATGGTTTTGAACTTTGTCCACTGATCCTCAACACTATCTATACTTGAGACAAAACTTTTATGCTGAGCCGTCAGGTACTCTGTAATCTGCTTTTTGTCACTTTTGCTAAACAGAAAAATCTTCCTACGTTTTTTAATATTTCTGTTTACGGCTGAAATCATCGATGCCGTAACTGCTTTATGATCGCTGATTCCCTGTTCTGCGTTAACTGTTTCAAATAGTTCGGGTCTGTTTGACACCAGAAGGTCTAATATGTTATCGCCACGAGTCGGTTCTCTGTTTAACTGTTCAAGGTAGTTGTCAGATAACGCACTTAAAAAAACTTCACTGGATTCTTTGTCCCTGCCACCCGTTATGAACGTCTGAGTCTCCCAGTCTATATCCGGCAAATTAAAACCTCCACCCAGAACTATAACATGGTGGGGAAATCTACTCGAAATATTTTCCAAATTAACCTTCAGGTGCTCAGCCACAACAGCTGCTGAGCCTGGGGGCCTATAGAGACATCCAATTACCATGTCTGAGCCCGCTTTAACCGTGACCTTCACCCAAATCATTTCACATTTCGGATCTCCGTCAATTTCCTTCGATACTATTGCACTTCTTATCGCTATAAACATGCCTCCCCCTTCACTGTCCAACCTGTCTCTGCGGTATACATTCCAATCTGAGTTTAGGATTTCATTACTGTTTACGTCTGGTTTCAGCCAACTTTCTGTCGCTAGTACTATGTGGGCATTGTGACCGTTTATTAATGAGAGCAGTTCTGGGACCTTTCTATAGACGCTCCTGCAGTTTACTATTAGCACATTAATATTGTTATTCCCTGTTGCATTTTGCCTACTCCTACCTTGCCGCGTCTCAGGAGGCGTCTTGTCGGGCCTAGGGAGAGAATTCTCAAACCTAAGAAAACCCCATGTGCACTCCACACGTACTCCGCTACCCTTGTAGCCGCTTCCGGCGTTTCAAGGATACTTTATACAATTTACAAGATATGAATGATAGTGGCTTATTATGTTATGCACATCAAAGTTGCCGCGATGTAGATCACGGTGATTTCAACGGAAGCAGTGGATGGTTGCTTAAGTTCAAACAGTATTACAGAAGTAGAAGACGTAAGATAACGAAATTTCAAATAAAGCGCCATCCTGACGGTACACAGCAAACTACGAAACCGTAGATGAGATACATAAACTAATCCGACAGCCAGAAAAGAAATTGTTTTCAACTCCGACCAATCGGGATTTGAAGAGTAAATGTATACGAAAGGAACCGTAAAAGTTTGACCTACCAAGAGAGTGTTATCAAGATGAACTAACATCAGTGCCTCAGTACAATCGTGCACAATTATGCCGACTGTTAATATGGGTGATAAATTAGCTAGAAAGTTACTTATTGTGCCGCGAGAAGTTGGAGGTGCTTTACTTCGTACGAATCCTTCCCGTGTGCGTGATCTTGAAAGGGCGATAGGGAACTGTCCCTCCTGAAAAGTGTGAGACATTGTGATTCATACCACATGGAACCATTGGACAAATTCAGAGTGTGGGTGTTTGCTTTTCCTTGTCTATAAAACATTTTATGCGTTGTCTGGAGCTACGCCTTCATAGGAGACGGAAGGCAAGTGGGCTTAACAATTCCATACTTAGATTTTAGCGTATTTGAAATGCCCGGTGAAACAGTTTTTGTTTTAAATAAATACGACAATTTTTCCGTGAGATATGATGGTTTGCCTGGCGCACGATCTTTGCCCGAATGATCCTGACACTTGGCGCAAGTACAGGAGAGGTGCCAGATATGACCATAAACATTGTTTACCGGCATCAGTAATGAATGTAATTAAAACTATATTTAGAGACCTTTTTAAAGATACCTTGTTGAAGAACTGTCTTAATGGGAAAACCCAAAATTTAAATGAACTTGTTAATTCTGTCATTTGGAACCGGTTACCGAAAACTGTATTTGTTCAGCCTACAACCCAGAAATTTGGTGTTTATAATGCTATTTTACGCTTCAATGATGGTGTAATTAGAAAACTGGATTTTTGGAATTATTCGGCATAAAATCTAGTGGAAATACTACAAAATACTTGGCGCAAACAGATAAAGAGAGAATCCGTAAAACAGATATTGCTAATTTAAAATGCGCAAAAGAAGCCACACAGAGAAGAAGAGGGACCAAGAGAAGAAAAGAGGATCAGTATGATTCAGGTGATGCTCTGTATGTTGCAGGAAAATATTAGTGGTAAGTAATTCTCATCAACATTTATACTGGAATTGCAATATTAAACTTTAAATGGATTTTTCTCAAAACTACATTTTTTTTACTTTCAGGTACCATTATTTGATAAACTAATGGGGTTAGAAACATGAAATTTGGTCAATTTGTACTGCAGATGGTAGTAAGTCATTGAGTACAACCAAACTATCTAAAACTGTTTTATAATAATTAATGTCATAAAAAGTTAAATTTTACTAGTGAATGAATAAATTTATTTTTCTTCAAAACCATAAGAGATATTATGCTCATTTTGCTTGTAAACTGAGGCATGTGTGTTATATATATGCAGTAAAAATGTCATTATCACTAATAGTTCTTCTGAAAAATGTACCTGTTCAAAGGGTAAAATAGCATTGGAAGAATAGGGATAAAAATTGCCTCTCCACTTAAAGGAATGTCAGTTTCACGATAAGCCATAGACCCTGCCGCAGTGGTAACAGCGGTTCCCGTCAGATCGCCGAAGTGAGCGGTGTCAGGATGGGCTACCACTCGGATGGGTGATCATTCAGTCCCCTGAGCACTGTTTGAATACGGGGAGCGCTCAGCTCTTTTCAGCAAAAAGGAGGAGCTACTTGACTGAGAAGTAGCGGTTCCGGTCTCGTAAACTGACGATGGCAGGGAGAGCGGTGAGCTGACCACATGACCCTCCATATCCGCAGCCAGTAACGCCTGTGGGCTCAGGATGACACGGCGGCCAGTCGGTACCGTTGGGCCTTCGTGGGCTGTTCGGGCGGAGTTAACTTTTTAAAGTTTCACGATAAACTCCATGACAGACTGTTTCACGTTCGGTTTCATGCCATCACATTCCGTCAGTTCTCATTACCCCGTTACACCGATGGTTCCATATACGTTTCTGAAGAGAGCCTACCAAGCTGAACGCCCTGCGCGGTTGTGACTGCCGAAGAGTTCGCCTTCGATCTTGAAGCTGGGAGACCTTATGATCACTGAAGCGCACCATGTTTCATTCGGTGTTCATTGTGCCAGTTAATGATTTGTTTTGAACTTGTCCATTTAGTGAAATGTAACAAATACATCCTATAGAAGACTGATTTCTGCACCTGCCGGACACATTTTCTGTCGCTTACCTGATGCACATGGTGAGTCATTAGCAGATAACATTTTTCCTATCATAATTGTTGACATAACTCTTTCAAATGAGCCTTACTAAAGGATGAACTTGTGACCTCACACTCTAGGGGTTCCTTGTCAGATGCACTTTCATTTGTGGTCTGAAGACGATCAGTTTTAATTGAGGCCGATTACCGGAATAAGTAAATAGTAGGTGAGGTCTAGACCGACTGTCTTTGTTATAAAAATATGTTAATCGACAATCAAAAAAGTTTAGTAAAATTAGGAACATACGGATTATCATTTTCACTGTAAAAGAAGGTGAGAACCCTTATGATGACTGAAGCGCACCATGTTTCATTCGGTGTACATGGTGCAAGTTAATGTGTTATGACAGAAAATGAATAAAGTACTGGAGTAAATCAAAGGAAAGTGACAGAAAGACGGGAACGTGAATGTTACATCAGTAAATAGAAATGTGTACTGATTTCGTTACATTATCCGACATCGAGCGACAGTATATTCTTCTGTGGAGAGTGATATCCATCTTTACGTACAGTTATACGCAGATTGTTGAACATTTGAACAACCACACAAGAGAATAAAGGGAACAGTACTACAATATGTTATATCTCTTAATTAAAATCACTATTTGATGTAATTACATTCGTCTCTTAGCCTATCGGTAGCCCCAGGTAGAAACTATCTCGACATTCTATCCAGCACTTATTTCCCACGTTTACGTATGAACTTACTTTCTCGCAGGTATTCCCGGAAGTTTGTTTGTAAAGGAAGCAGCATATGTTGGGAATTGAAAAGCGAAGGATGAAATTCTGTTAATCAGTCATAGTGTGACGCTTGGAAGATGACAATAGCTGCTTGAGAGTGTCATTCATTCGTAAAATCAAATTTCAGGATTGTTAGTTTACGAATGTTCGCAACCATTCTGATGAAAAGTGGACCACAGAGGCACCGTGCCACCCGCGTCAACGAGTTAATGTAATTTGCAGGACGCTCGTGCATAAAACATGAATCAAATCATTACACTTTAAAAAGATAGCGGTTAACTACATCATAAAAGTAAATAGCAGTAAGCGCACAGAATTACGTGTGTGTTCAAACGGCTTGTCCACTAATGAATTAACGACATCAGCATATAAAGCAGGCTATTAAATTTGATATCTGTTATGATT
Source organism: Schistocerca piceifrons (assembly GCF_021461385.2). Classification (NCBI taxonomy): domain Eukaryota; kingdom Metazoa; phylum Arthropoda; class Insecta; order Orthoptera; family Acrididae; genus Schistocerca; species Schistocerca piceifrons. The sequence goes on along the minus strand of NC_060139.1, from coordinate 1,017,157,360 downwards.
CCACTAAACTTTAAAATTTTATGGACAGGCGGTCACATGGAAAATACGCTGGCAAATATTTCGCACAAATTTATCTTTTGTACTACAGCGCCGTATTGAATAAAATATTTTCTGGCAGGGATTACGGTAGCACTATTTGAATGTAATATAAAAATAAAATTGGGTATACTGTCATCAAAACTAGGGAACGCCCGATTAGTCTCATCTTGGCTCCTAATCAAATTCTTCTTAGTGACTTTAACTTCATCATGTCAGTACACTAACTAATTATTCTTTCACATAAGAAACTTTGCCTATTAATACTGAAACTGCTCATTCTGTGGTCGTTGTAACAATGTAGAATAATATGCCCATGGTACGAGAGTTATTGAAGCACACTTGAAGTGGCACTGAGATGGACCTATTAAGCAATGCTTTGTATTCGTAGGAATTAGGCAGGAAATGTGACCAAAGTAAGTTATTTTCTGAACAAAATCGTCTAATCCCTTAATTCATTATTTATAAAGTGCTTTCCTTTGCTGTCATTATCAAATAAAACAACGCTCATTCTCAAACAGTAGCACACCGCTCATGCACATGTTTTATTGGCTGAAACTGAACACAGTTTTAGAAGTACTAAGTTAAGATTTTATGAAGAAAGCAGCCGAAACAACACTAGAAATGAACACCTTTATTCATAAAATATTCACTATGATCTCAGACTCATCTAGGAATATTATTTACTTTATTTTTAAAATATAATAATGCGCATCTGTCATTTTGCAACACACTTTCGCGCTGTAATTTTCTTTTCAAGTAATCCTAATCTGGGCTGCACAGTACTAACATACAATCGTCTTGATAGGGTCTACATCTACATGGTTACTCTGCAATTCACACTTAAGTGCCTGGCAGAGGGTTCATACAACCATTTTCATACTACTTTTCTACCATTCCACTCTCGAATGGTGCGTGGGAAAAAGTAACACCTAAATCTTTCCGTTCCACCTCTGATTTCTCTTATTTAATTATGATGATCATTTCTCCCTACGTAGGTGGGTGTCAACAAAATGTTCATGCATTCGGAAGAGAAAGTTGGTGATTGAATTTTCGTAAATACATCTCGCCGCAAAAAAAAGCGCCTTTGTCTCAGTGACTGCCACCTCAACTCGCGTGTCATATCAGCGACACTCTCAGCCCTATTGCGCGATAACACGAAACGAGCTGCCCTTCTTTGCACTCTTTCGATATCCTCTGCCAATCCAACGTGGTAAAGATCCCACACCGCGCAACAGTATTCCAGCAGAGGACGGACAGGAGTAATGTATGCTGTCTCTTTAGTGGGTTTGTCGCATCTTCTAAGTGTTCTGCCAACAAAGCGCAGTCTTTGTTTCACCTTTTCCACAGTATTATTTATGTGGTCTTTCCAATCTAAGTTGCTCGTAATTGTAACTCCTAGGTATTTAGTCGAATCGACAGCCCTTACATTTGTGCGATTTATCGTATACACAAAATTTACCGGATTTCTTTTAGTATCCATGTGGATGACCTCGCACTTTTCTTTGTTTAATGTTAATTACCACTTTTCGCACCATACAGAAATTCTCTCTAGATCATTTTGTAATTGGAATTGATCGTCTGATGATTTTACTAGACGGTAAATTACAGCGTCATCTGCAAACAGCCTAAGGGGGCTGCTCAGATTACCACCTAGATCATTGATATAAATCAGGAACAGTAGAGGGCCTATGACACTACCTTGCGGAACGCCAGATATCACTTCTGTTCTACTTGATATTTTACCGTGTATCACTACGAACTGTGATCTCTCTGAGAGGAAATCACGAATCCAGTCACATAACTGAGATGATACACCATATGCACACTTCACTCGTTATGGAAGGATCCTGACTCACTACTTCACGGATGTGAATTAGAGACTCTGGCATACCAAGCGGAATCCAAACACAGGCGTCTTAGTCCTGATGTCAGCTGACAATGTCTGCAGCGTGTGCGTGTTAAGAAGCGACTTAACGTTCTGGCAGGTAGTCTGTGTGTTCTGTATGTCCAATAATTGATGTTGAGAAAGGAAGTAAGAATGTAGTCCTACCTCTTTATCTTGTGAATAAGTTCTTTGCATAAGTATTTAAACGAAACAATATTGTATACTTCGGGGAAAACGAACGACGTTGCGTTAGTATCAGTACCAAGCCTAATTTTTCGGAGAATGAAGACTCAAAACGGCTCAGCGAGTGAGGTGGCTGGACTGGTTACTGGGAGGTCAGTGGGTCAATTCTTCGTCCTGCCATCCTGGTTTAAGTATCCCGTGATATACATAATTGCTTAAGGTGACTAACGTTACGGTTCTACGTCAGGTCACGGCCGATTTCAATCCTTTTCCTTCCACAGCCTTAGTTTGGGCGTCCTCCCTAATGAGGTTGTTGTGGTCATAATATGAAACCGTACTCTTCCTTTTTTATTGTAAATCTCTAACCAGTAATTCATATTTCCTATGATTTGCCTTAATTACTTCAGACAAATAACGAAAAGGTTATTAACATAAATCTATACACCTGCTCCAATCTTGCGAAATTAGACCTGTAAGTATGTAAGGTAGCTGCGAAGAAACCATGGGTAACAGAAGAAATACTTCAGTTGATTGATGAAAGGGGGAAGTACAAACATGTTCCGGGAAAATCAGGAATACAGAAATACAAGTCGCTGAGGAATGAAATAAATAGGAAGTGCAGGGAAGCTAAGACGAAATGGCTGCAGGAAAAATGTGAAGACATCGAAAAAGATATGATTGTCGGAAGGACAGACTCAGCATACAGGAAAGTCAAAACAACCTTTGGTGACAATGAAAGCAACGGTGGTAACATTAAGAGTGCAACGGGAATTCCACTGTTAAATGCAGAGGAGAGAGCAGATAGGTGGAAAGAATACATTGAAAGCCTCTATGAGGGTGAAGATTTGTCTAATGTGATAGAAGAAGAAACAGGAGTCGATTTAGAAGAGATAGGGGATCCAGTATTAGAATCGGAATTTAAAAGAGCTTTGGAGGACTTACGGTCAAATAAGGCAGAAGGGATAGATAACACTCCATCAGAATTTCTAAAATCATTGGGGGAAGTGGCAATAAAAAGACTATTCACGTTGGTGTGCAGAATTTATGAGTCTGGCGTCATACCATCTACCTTTCGGAAGAGCATCATCCACACAATTCCGAAGACGGCAAGAGCTGACAAGTGCGAGAATTATCGCACAATCAGCTTAACAGCTCATGCATCGAAGCTGCTTACAAGAATAATATGCAGAAGAATGGAAAAGAAAATTGAGGATGCGCTAGGTGACGATCAGTTTGGCTTTAGGAAAAGTAAAGGGACAAGAGAGGCAATTCTGACGTTACGGCTAGTAATGGAAGCAAGGCTAAAGAAAAATCAAGACACTTTCAGAGGATTTGGCGACCTGGAAAAATCATTCGACAATACAAAGTGGTGCAAGCTGCTCGAGATTCTGAAAAAAGTAGGGGTAAGTTATAGGGAGAGACGGGTCATATACAATATGTACAACAACCAAGACGGAAAAATAAGAGTGGATGATCAAGAAGCAAGTGCTCGTATTAAGAAGGATGTAAGACAAGGCTGTAGCCTTTCGCCCCTACTCTTCAATCTGTACATCGAGGAAGCAATGATGGAAATAAAAGAAAGGTTCAGGAGTGGAATTAAAATACAAGGTGAAAGGATATCAATGATACGATCCGCTGATGACATTGCTATCCTGAGTGAAAGTGAAGAAGAATTAAATGATCTGCTGAACGGAATGAACAGTCTAATGAGTACACAGTATGGTTTGAGAGAAAACGGAGAAGGACGAAGGTAATGAGAAGTAGTAGAAATGAGAACAGCGAGAAACTTAACATCAGGATAAATGGTCACGAAGTCAGTGAAGTTAAGGAATTCGGCTACCTAGACAGTAAAATAACCAATGACGGACGGAGCAAGGAGGACATCAAAAGCAGACTCGCTATGGCAAAAAAGGCATTTCTGGCCAAGAGAAGTCTACTAATATCAAATACCGGCCTTAATTTGAGGAAGAAATTTCTGAGGATGTACGTCTGGAGTACAGCATTGTATGGTAGTGAAACATGGACTGTGGGAAAACCGGAACAGAAGAGAATCGAACCATTTGAGATGTGGTGCTATAAACGAATGTTGAAAATTAGGTGGACTGATAACGTAAGGAATGAGGAGGTACTACGCAGAATCGGAGACGAAAGGAATATGTGGAAAACACTGATAAGGAGAAGGGACAGGATGATAGGACATCTGCTAAGACATGAGGGAATGACTTCCATGGTACTAGAGGGAACTATAGAGGGCAAAAACTGTAGAGGAAGACAGAGATTGGAATACGTCAAGCAACTAATTGAGGACGTAGGTTGCAAGTGCTACTCTGAGATGAAGAGGTTAGCACAGGAAAGGAATTCCTGGCGGGCCGCATCAAACCAGTCAGTAGACTGATGACCAAAAAAAAAAAAAAAATATGTTAATTCCTATGTACATGAAAAAAATCTTTTGTTCTCTGAAAGTACAACATCATGACTGTTCAAAATCCTTGTAAAGTGACTCAAAGGTGAAAAAGTTACTCACTATAGTTACCTTAGCACACTACCACTAATAATAGACACCCACTAATGATACAAACATAATACTCCGAAAAGCGTTTCAAGAGACAAACTCCCATTATCTGTCTTCCTGCTTTAACCCTTTCTGAACACGCATACATAGTAAAAAAATAATAACTAAGGTATTCGGACATGAAGTGCTTCTCCTATTACAAAAACTGTAACACCAGACTGCCTACTCCGCTTATCCCTGTTACCGCCCATTCATCAAAGCGTGCCTGTCCTATAGTGCTAAACACAAGTCACATGAACTACAATTCCCATGAGCTGCCTCTTGGTGAACCAGCTAGTTCTATAAACATTTTACGGTTCCAGAAGACTGCTACCTACGGTCGTTACGTTAATACGAGATTAAAGCCACTGCTGCTGCTAGTACTAGTAAATTACTCATGCCTTGTCAGTTATTTTCAACAAATTGTATCTAACCATAACGAAAGAAAAAAAGAGTCGTATTTTTCCTTTTGTTCTCACGATAAACTTTATTTTATAATACCGTATGGTAAATTTTACAGGAAATGATAAACAAGAAACATCTGTAAAATAGCAAATGGAAGTAGCCTCCAGTTTTTTTTAATTAGCTTAATCTCCGTGTGATGAGATGCTCAGAGCAATGATTGTACCCGTTATCCATAATAGGTCTCTATAATAAAAATGCTTACTTGGAAAATACGATAGCCAGTTTATAGCAAATTGTTAATAATTTACGGCATACTTCTACTGGTTTTACGTCAGTGGAACTAACGAATCACAAGCCTGAAACTCACGAGTGGGTAAATTCATTGCCATGTATTACTCACGATGAGTTATCATTAGAAGAAAAGATCAGACAATCTTTGGTAACTGTCGGTGAAAAATCGCAAATAGGAAGAAAGTATACAACAAAAAGTTAGGATGTGTGTGTACCTTCCAGATACACCAGGAAGTACTCTTGCTCACACACTCTAAATCAACTAAGCACAAGAACTTAAACCATGAAGGGCAATTAATATATTCTAGAACATTCAACATTCCACATCCGGGATATTACCTCTTTAGATATTCTGATACTAGGAAAATATGCAGACTGTACCATCACAAGGACCTGAAACAATTAAGACACAAGTATTAATAGCCATGAGACACATCACACGAAAGCTAAGTAAAGTGGTTAGTATGCGAAGAGAAAGAGGATCTAAAAAATGTACAAATGTAAATATTAGTTGTAAGCTTAAAAATAAGAAAAGATAGGAAGAGAAGAAAAGGAGATATATATAAATAATATGTACATACTTAAAGAACTAACTACACTTGCTAAGTACAAGGTGTGGTTAACTACAAAAGAACTATTCTACGCTTTGTACGAGCTGTACTGTGTTACGAGCTAATCAAATCAACATTACATACAAATAATTACAAAAACTTTGTACACGACAAATGTAACAACAATAAACACTATTGCAAGACTTGACTAACATATAGAATAGGGTCACTAGTCACTATACACACAAAGAAAACGTGTACGGTGTAAGGTAAGTGATTTAATTTACGGAATAACATCATGAAAATGTAAGGGTAGCCATGAATAATATGGCATGTTGGGCAAAATAAGTTAAAACACGAAGAGCAACGCGTGAACTCACTTATACAGGTACATGGATTAAGTACAATTTTAGCACTGGTGGACGAGAGTATGAGAACTACTACCCCATTACTACTGTGTCAAAAATGTCTGAAATATGGATATTACGATTGTTAATCTAGGGGAAGCTGAAACGTTAGTCTTTTTATTTAGGGATAATGGTTTTAAAGGACTGATGCAAGTGCACGTCCCTACTCTTTGAGAATAATAGGTAAAAGTGCTGTGGTTAGTACCAAGTGGGCCCCAGTGAGAAGAAATGCCGTTACGTGTGATTGTGCCAATGTATGTGAAGATGCGTGCAAGATGGAATCCTGAAATACGTTTGAATACTCATTATCTACATCTACACAGATAATTCGCAAGCCACCCAGTACCAATACTTGTCGTTGCCCCCTGTTTACTCAGAAACAGAGCGAGGCAAAATCGACTGCCTCTACGCCTCCGTATTAGCCAGAACCTCTCATATCTTATCTTCGTGGTCCTTACGCGCGATGTCTGCTCCCGGCAGTAGAGTCGTTCGGCACTCAGCTTGAAGTACCGGTTTTCTAAATGTTCTCAGTAGTGTTTCCGAAAAGAATGCCTCCTTCCTTCCAGGGATTCCCTTTTGAGTTCCCAAAGCATCGGCGTAACACTTACGTTTTGTTCGAACCTACCGGCAACAAATCTAGCAGCCCTTCTCTGAATCGCTTTGATTTCCTCCCTCAATTTGACCTGGTACAGATTCCAAAGACTCTAGTAGTACTTAAGAATAGGTCGCACCAGCGTCCCATACGCGGTCTCCTTTACACCTAAACCCCACTTTCCTACATTTCTACCAATAAACCGAAGACAACCAATTGCCTTCCTACCACAGTTTTCACATGTTCATTCCACCTCATATCGCTTTGCAACGTTACGCCTGGATACTTAAACGACTTGACTATTTCAAGCTGGACAATAGTAATATTGTATCGAAACATTACAGATTTTTCGTTCTACTCATCCACATCGACTTTCATTTTCCATATTTAGGTTTAGCTACCTTTCAACACACCAACTGGAAATTTTATCTAAGTCGTCTTGTATCCTCGTACTCTACACAACAGCATCATCAGCAAGCAACCACAAACTACTGTCCACCCTGTTCGTCAAATTATTTGTGTATATAGAGGACAGCGGCGGTCCTATAACACTTCCCTGGGGCACTCTTGACAATACCCTTGTCTCTGATGAATACTCGTCGTCGAGGACAACACACTGTGTTCTATTATTTAAGAACTAGTCATTCACAAATGTCTGTGAATGTATTCCATATGCCGTACCTACGTTAGCAGCCTGCAATGGGGCACTGTATCAAATGCTTTCCGGAAATATGGAGTCTGCCTGTTGCCCTTCATCCATAGTTCTCATTATACCATGTGAGGAAAAGGGAAAGCTGAGTTTCACACGAGCGACGCTTTCTAAAACCATGCTGATTCGTGGACATAAGCTTTTCAGTCTCATGGAAGTTTATTTTATTCGAACTGAGAATGTGTTGAATTATTCTGCAGCAAAAGGAAGTTAGGGATATCGGCCCGTATCTTTGCGGATCCGTTGTTTTTATCTTTCTTATATAGTGGAGTCACCTGTGCTCTTTCCCAGTCGACTGGAACTTTGCGCTGGGCGAGAGATTCACTAAAAATCCAAGTTAGGTAAGGTGCCAGTGCCGTAGAGTACGCTTTGCAAAATTCAACTGGTATTCCATCCGGACCTGGTAATTTATTTGTTTTCAAATGTTTAAGTTGCTTCTCAATGCCTGGTATGCTTATTTCTATGTCGTCTATACGGGAGTCTCTCCAGTGATCAAATCACGACATGTTTGTACGGTTCTCCTGAATGAACAATTTCTTGAATGTGAAATTTCAAACGTACGCTTACGTTTTGCTGTCTTCAAGCGCTACACCAGACTGGTCAACATGGGAATGAGTGGAAGCCTTAGACCCGCTTAGCTATTTTACTTACGACCAGAATTTTTCTCGGGCTCTCTGCCATATCTTTTGCTAAGGTGTGGTGGTTGTCTTCTCACAGACGCACGAATCTCTACTAACCTTCGCTTGTCGTCCTTTGTGCTTCCACTTTTGAACCTAGAGTTCAACAGCCTCTGTTTACTCAGCATCTTACGAATTTCATTACTAAACCAATTTGGGTCTTTACCATCCTCTATCCAGTCACGTAGCAGATATTGTATAAGTAATCGTTATTAGAGAATGAGAAACGAATGCCGTGGGAGTGGGTCACGAGATCATTAAATTGAAAATCACTTGGTAACTTTAGTTTCACATGTCAGAACAGAAAATATTTCGTTAAGCAGAGTAGCTTCACCCGTGTCTCCCCTCACACAGATGCGATCATTTGCGTATTCGTATAATGCGTCAAAGGGATTATATGAGACACGTTCTTGTCTTTGACCTATTGTTACCTCATGCGAGTTGAAAGGTCATGTACTGTCACGCTGTAAAAATAAAACCTTAGTAGGATAGTCAAACATGCATTCTGTACAAAAATTAATTAAAGATTTGTGTTAAGCCAGTTTGCCAAATTAAGAAGGATGTAATTCAGTAAATATCTGCAGTAAGAAGAATAAGTAAGATAAAACTGACTCAAGACAAACATTCATTTGCATCAGCATCTGCTTATCAGACAGGAATAGTAAAACGAAAACGATTTAAATCGTACCACCTCGTCACAGAAACAACGAAACTATGACAGTGCAAGAGGAAGACACATTGCCGACTCCTTATCGACCTTGGCCATGTAAATATGTACATAAAACATCGTAGAGTAATTCAAGAATAAGTTACACAGTGTAATTTTTTTCTTGGTACTGTAATCACACACACACTATAAAAATGTACGCTCTGACATTTACAACTCTATCGCACCTTCTAAGTAGGTACTGTACGAAACCTCCCTTAAATACTGTTGAATAAAGATGTGATAAGATTTTGATGAAAATCGTCATGTGCAGTGGAAGATAGACTGAAAAAGATGTGCCCATTTGCCTGAAATAGGAAATAACCTAAATAAATTTCCAGATTTCCTTTCTAACTTTACAAACACGTAATATAAAGAAGACTGGCGCGGAGAAGGCAGTCTCCTTCTCTTAAAAATGTTGGTTTCAAAATATTAGTGAGACAAAGTGTATACGGTAGCACGTATTTAAGAGAAGATATGTATTGAAAATTTTATTTAACTAGGTTTTTAAGTGAAAGTGGGGTAAAGATGTGCAAATAAAGTTGAATGATGTTTATGCGTCCAGAAGAAAATGGAACCATAACTAGATATTGTTCAAATGGTTCAAATTGCTCTGAAAACTATGGGACTTAACATCTGAGGTCATCAGTCCCCTAGAACGTAGAACTACTTAAACCTAACTAACCTAAGGACAACATCACACACATCCATGCCCGAGGTGAGATTCGAACCTGCGACAGTAGCAGTCGCGCGGTTCCGGACTGAAGCGCCTAGAACCCCTCGGCCACCGCGGACGGCTCATAAATAGAAAAACTGACATAATTTGTAAGGTGCATTTACAATCTTCATACTAAAAATCTGTTAAATGGTTCAAATTATGGTCCTCGGATTCACGTGTGACGATGAGCAAGGTGTCGCTGACGAAGTGTGCCGTGGGCGGTTGTGAGACTCCGACCGTTAGGGAGGAGCGAACTATCGCTTCAGAAAACTGCTCCTAATCGTGTGGGGAGCTTACCTTACTAAGTTTTTGGCTGTATGGACCACTTATAGCGTCTTCTTTGGATTGTTCGACCACAGATGATCAGTTTTATTCCTTGGAGGAAATGGTTATGGGGCACCAGACAACTACGGCCATACTATCGGACGGACTACCACCGCAACGTGAGGCATAACTCCGTTAGTGGACGCGCTAACAACACTGCAGTTCTGCAGCTAGACCCAAGCAATACGGCTTAAGTTGAAGGAAATTCGAAGAATACGGCTCCACTGCAAATAAAAAATGTACTTCCGATCCGGACGAAAAGAGATAAAGTCTTCCATAAAGAAAGGATGGTCACTAAATGACGTATAATAAAGACAACTGTAATGTAAAAATATAAAAACAGGGGTACGTAAAAAATACACGGCAGTTTGCCAATGTCATCGTATTCTTAATGACTCAATAGTAGGGGTTGAAAACACTTTTCCGCAAATGACTCACAAGAATGTTCTTAATAGTGCAATATCTTTTAAGTTAGACCGACACAGATCAGTAATTAATAAACTAGCTCAGTTCTCAGGGTGGGTACGAAATCGTCGACACTTAATTGTCCTTTCCTTCTTTACCCAACACCACAAATATTATTCCAGGCTCGTGAGAAGTTGTGTGCTTATTGCACCAGAGAATATCTCACAAGTCTGTTCGATGTAAACTACTGCAATACGTAATTTAATATCGTGGTTTCGTCTCAATTCTCCAATATAAGATAACAAGAGTAGCGTCTACAACTGAAGTCCTATAATGGAACTGGAATCCTGTGACCAGACTTTTTCTGCCTGGGATGTTAGCTCGTTATATAAAGAAAAGCTGTAAGTAAAAATTGTTAAATTATTATTAGCAGCCGCCGGGCTCGTAGGATCTGAAAGAAAGTTAATTGTCGTTACCGACGGCACGTCTCGTAGATGAGCTGAAAGAAAAATCTTAAAAGATTTTCTAAGAAGGCGCCTAACAATGAAAATTCTTTTTTAAGGCCCATATCGACTTAGGACAATCCAGGTATCAGATTACAAATTGATTGACGGCATACACAATTTTTTTTGACAAAATAACCATTATATTTTTCTGGCTTTAAGTACAGCTTACATTATTAGCTGTTACAGCAAGATGAGCTTTACACAAGAACGACGTCTTAGCTACAAATCCAAGTAGATAAGATAAGCGAATGATAAAGGAAAGGTAGTTCATGCATAGAAGCGCAAGAGTCCATGGAATAACACGTCCATTGTAGTTCTATCTCTCCTTCCTTGACGTAATTTGTCGGTTCTTCATATAATTTATCGTAATATTTAGATTACATTTTTTTTAAACCCAAGACCACCGAGGAGAAACAGCGCACAACACAAGAAAAAAGGAGAACAATTTACCTGTATATAATTACATATTTCTAAACACAGTATAGCCTTATGGGACTATGAGATGTAGAAACTGTAATTTGTAAGTCAGAGAACTGAAACCGTTCATATTGTTCGTCTCTGAATCAAACGATTAAAATTACTTTCATAGCTTTCTGCCTAAAGAAACAAAAATTGAATTTCGAAAGGGCGAATGGGTTTTTATACATCAGTTTTTTACGACTGCATTTAATGAACACCTCAGAAATATCTTACTGCCGCTATGAAAATTTGAATTAATCGTTCTCTACATATACACCCTTCAGTGCAAAAACTCGTTCCCAGCGTTTCATGAGGCAGCTGAGACCTCTTTTATACAAGTTTACATTTTGACTGTACAGGAAACGTCCCATTTCGAAAGTAACCCCCTCGTACTTCTGGAAACGCCTGCCACTCAGTGTCTTCTTCACCGGGGAGAGAGTAAGAAATCACTGGATAAAGCGACGCGACGGTACCGGAAAGGGGACAGGGGATGAGGCGAAACTTTATAGTGCATGGAAGCAGCGAATGTGTAGAATTAGCAAGCGAGTTGCGTGGAGCAGAACCACGCCCTTGGACAGCTTCCCGTGAGGCCCTTTCGTGACGCCACTTCTTTTGGAAGCATACTCCTACTTACACCTACTTACCGCATCATAGCAAGCCCAAAACACATACATCATCTTGCACGGTGTTGGATGTGTCTTCGCCTCTTTCGGCGATAGTAAATCCACTTATTTCAGCTGGATTTGCTCCTTTTACTCGAGGTACGTAGTGATATACGCAGCACTCGGTCATGGTTATTAGGTGGCTAAGTGATTCACGTTCAGCAACTTGGTTCAAGTGGAAGAATTCTGCTGCTGTCTCTGTACGGCAGGATTGTGTAACAGGTATGAGCGGTCGCGGAGTCCTGTGCCCGACGACCACGGCAATATTCGGAAAGTCTGTCAGGATGATGAAATGTGATTCACAAATGACTTCCACTTTTGCCATGATTTCGGTAAGTTAGTGTTCGAGCAACAGGGTCAGAGAAGTGGTGGACAACTTGTTAGACGTGACTGCAAGCGTCTACGCCACCTAACCACTGTGTCATACAGGATGGCGCACGGTAAGTCACCTGATTTGTTTCTTGAATAACACATTCATAGGCTATATCTCTGACATCGATATGCTGTAGAATTTTATAACATGTTTATTGCTGAAAACCCTGAATCTACTCTGTAGGAATCAACATGGGTTCCGGAAACACGGATCGTGTGAGACCCAACTCGCTTTATTTATTCACGAGACCCAGAAAATATTAGATACCGGCTCCCAGGTAGATGCCATTTTCCCAGACTTCCGAGAGGCGTTCGATACTGTTCCGCACTGTCGCCTGACAAACAAAGTAAGAGCCTACGGAATATCAGACCAGCTGTGTGGCTGGATTGAAGAGTTTTTAGCAAACAGAACAAACATGTTGTTCTCAATGGAGAGACGTCTACAGAGGTTAAAGTAACCTCTGGCGTGCCACACTGGGATGTTATGGGACCATTGCTTTTCACAATATATATAAATGACCTAGTAGATTGTGCCGGAAGTTCCATGAGGCTTTTCGCGGATGATGCTGTAGTATACAGAGAAGCTGCAGCATTAGAAAATTGCAGCGAAATGCAGGAAGATCTGCTGCGGATAGGCACTTGGTGCAGGGAGTGGCAACTGACCCTTAACTTACACAATTGTAATGTACTGCGAATACATAGAAAGAAAGATCCTTTATTCTATGATTATATGACAGCGGAACAAACACTGGTAGCAGTTACCTCTGTAAAATATCCGGGAGTGTGCGTACGGAACGATTTGAAGTGGAATGATCATATAAAATTAATTGTTGGTAAGGCGCGTGCCAGGTTCAGATACATTGGGAGAGTCCTTAGAAAATGTAGTCCATCAACACTCGTTCGAACCATACTTGAGTATTGCTCATCAGTGTGGGATACGTACCAGGTCGGGTTGACAGAGGATATAGAGAAGATCCAAAGAAGAGCGGCGCGTTTCGTCACAGGGTTATTTGGTAACCGTGATAGCGTTACGGAGATATTTAGCAAACTCAAGTGGCAGACTCTGCAAGGGAGGCACTCTGCATCGCGGTGTAGCTTGCTGTCTAGGTTTCGAGAGGATGCGTTTCTGGATGGGGTATCGAATATATTGCTTCTCCCCACTTATACCTCCCGAGGAGATCACTAATGTAAAATTAGAGAGATTAGAGCGCGCACGAAGGCTTTGCGGCAGTCGTTCTTCCCGCGATCCATACGCGACTGGAACAGGAAATGGAGGTAATGAGAGTGGCACGTAAAGTGCCCTCCGTCACACACCGTTGGGAGGCTTGCGCAGTATAAATGTAGATTAAGATGTAGATGTAGATTCGTTGTTGAGAAGATTTGTAATTTATTGATGTAGAAGTAAAGAATACAGCTTTGAAATACAACTTAATGACTTACATGTTCAATACGACTGCCGTTTTGGTTCGCAGATTCTTCAAGTCGCACACTTGCATTTGTGACGACTGTCCGACACAGGTCTTGTGGAATGGCGTGGCCTTAAGTTGCACTCCATTTTCGAGTTTTCTGTGGTACACCCTCCCTTTAAGGAACACTAAAAGGAAGAAGTCACATGGGTTAATGTCCGGGATGTGGGACGGCCACACTCCTCCTCTTGCTTAACGTTCTGGAAATCTGTTTACCAACACCATAAGGCCAAGTCTTTGGTCTAGGAAATCAAGCACAACGTAAGCAGTATGAGGGCGTGCTCCATCCTGCATGAACCATTGTGTCTTCAATGGAAGACATGAGGCCATGAGTTGAGGAAAGAACTGATTTCGCAGCATGTGTAAGCAGCGTTCACCGGTTACTGTAGCATCGAAGAAGAGGGGACCGATGAGTTCATGGCTCGACATCGCGACCCGTAAGCACACTCTCCCCGTGTAGGTGTCTTTTGTGTGGATTATTCGCGGAGGTTCACGTGCCCAGAATCGAAAGTTCTGTTTATTCACAACATCGTTCCCGTAAAATTAAGCTTCGTCAGAAAACCATGTGTTGTGTAGCACTGCCTCTTGGTCTTGATTGAGTGTCTACTTTGCATACTGCGATCTCTGCAGTAAGCTTAAGCGCCATAGTCATCTTGTACGGATACAAACGAAAGTCGGATAGAATAATTCTTTGTACAGACCGGCCTGAAATTCCAAACTCGGCACTGGCTATTCTTGTTGATTTACTCGGACTACGAGTCAAAGCCCCTCGAACTACTTCAGTGTTTTCTGGAGAACTTACAATACGTGTATGTGACCACTGACACTCCAAAACAAATCCAGAATCTTCAAATTTTTTATGTAATCTGCGTATGGTCTGTGGGCTGCGAGCCCACCGTGTGTCGAAATGAGCACGAAACCTTCTCTGTGTCTATTTAATGCTGTTCGTCACCGCGAACAGTAACACTACTTTCGTCTTTTGTGCGACGGTCAACCATCATTTATCCCCCATCGCGGCAAACTGAAATGACGGACTCACAACGGAAGCGAGGAACTCGAAACGACATCAGGAGTAATTTCCATGAACTGCACGAACTAGAGCACACAATTTGAAAGCTATTGCCCAGATGGTATACCTGTAGGATCAAAATTGAATCGGGTGACTTATGTGCGCCACCCTGTATGCTGGTGCATTGTTGCCGTACATTTCAACCAACTCAGCGTGGAGTGTTCCAGTTTTGTTCCGCTTCAAATGGAGAAAATTAATCAACGCACCGTGCCGCACTTCGTCAATGGGCTGCGCCATTTTGTTTTGGGTCACACAGTGGCTACGGTACTTTGGCGCTGAAACTTCAGTGTAGATGAAGACTGCTATCACTTACCTGCAAAAAGAAAGATATTAATTACATAGTTTACGTTTTTCACGGTGGTAATTAGAACTTTATAACACGGCAAAGATAAACTCTTCTTCAATTCATATGTAGGTATCATTCAGCATTTAGATCGAAATATATCAATGTTTATTGTCAGTTGCTATGGTCGAATTCCGCATTGATCACACTTTTCTTATATACGCTTTATTCGAAGATCCGTAAGTGAGGGTTTTGCAATAGTTCCGACTGTTCGTTAAGGAAAATTACCTTGAAAATCTTTCTTCTAACTTTCAAGTCTAGGAAATAGAGATACCAATTGATTTTCGAGATGCGAATGAAGCTTTTTAGATCTCACCTTTGTAGTACTGTGAAGTAACCCAACGAGAAATTCGGACTAGGAATTAAATTAAATTAACGTTTTGAGAGTTGCCGATGATATTTTAATTCTGTCGGAGACGCCATAGGACTTAATGGGGATTTGAATGCAATGGATAGTGTCTCGAAATGTTGCAAGATTAACGCCATCAGTAGAAAAACCAAAGTAAAGAAATGTAGTCAAACTGAATCAGGTGATCCCTAGGGAATTAGATTAGGAAATGAAACACTGAAACTAGTTAGTGAGTTTAGTTATTTGGGGAGAAAAGTGGGTGATGATGGCCATCATAGGATAAAAAGTACAGACTGTGACAATAACAGGAAAAATATTTCTGAATGAAGGAATTTCTCATCATTATACATGACTTTAAACGTTAGGAAATGTTGTCTATAATTGGAGTGTTGCCTTGTGCAAAAAAGAAAAAAATGGTTCAAATGGCTCTGAGCACTATGGGATTTAACGTCTATGGTCATCAGTCCCCTAGAAGTTAGATCTACGTAAACCTAACTAACCTAAGGACATCACACAACACCTAGCCATCACGAGGCGGAGAAAATCCCTGACCCCGCCGGGAATCGAACTCGTGAACCCGGGCGTGTGAAGCGAGAACGCTACCGCACGACCACGAGCTGCGGACTGCAAAACAGAAACTTGGTTGATAAACAGTTCGAGAGAACATAAATTATTGAAATGTCGAGTCACAGAAGAATAATGAAGGTTAAATGGGTAGATCTACTGAATGTAATAGAGAAATTCAGGGGATGAGGACATCACACAACACCCAGTTTTTTTTCCTTCCTTTATTAAAACAACCGTATATGTACGTAAGCACAAAAATAAAATATTGAACTGCTGGAACTGTTTCAACACGAATTGTATCCTACAATAAACTGAAGAACACATTTCAATATAGTGAAATTTGTAAGCTTACAAACTAGAACAAAAATAGTAAAACGCAAACATATATGTAATTGACGGTCTTAACTAGAATGACAGTTCTGTCATTTGATTCATAACCATCCAAACTCAAAGTCATTTGGAGCATACAAACCGATAACAAGAGATGCACAGGAACATAAATTAATGAAAAACGTCATCATGGAGTTAATAACACCATTGAGAATTCGGGAGTAGTCCTAGGAACAGGTATAACCCCTTATTCGTTGTGTATTCGTTACATAGTCTTGCATGTGATTTGTGTCCTTACCGGCATAGAGAATTACCCTACGCCTTGTTTTTCAAAAATTAAGTCGAACATGTTAGCAAACATCTTCCTGAAATTTGGGTAACGTTTCATCTTCCAGCGTGCCGTTCTCATGTAAGCCTCGAAACTAATGAGATTATCTTCACTATTGTGGATGATGATATATGCCACAAACTGTCCTAACAACCACATCACGGTGTTGTTCTTGGTAGCGGGAAAATGTTTCGTGTCCGGCCAGAGCAGGATGTCGGTGCAGTGGCTGGCTGGGCTGCTGCGGGTAATCAGGCCCAGCCTCTGCTGCACCCATTCCCAGTTAATGAGATGACCGCCACAAGTGAAGCGATGGCGTAAGGTGTCGACCAGACCACAACGGACGCATTTATCACTCTCACATAAGCCGATTCTATGCAACCTTTCATTAGTAGGTATAACATCGTTTACCACTTTGTACCATGTGGACGCCACTTCAGCAGTGTGGACGGTTAAACTTACGTTGTCCCAAACTGCCTTCCAATGAACATTCGGGTATTTAAGTTCAATGGGATTTCGAACTATTGGAGATGTCCATGTTTATAATAGCAGGTGCGTCACCGGTAAATCCTGCGTGAAATAATGTCTATCAATATAGCTTACTTCAAGAAAAAACTGCTTGACATGTCGTAGTTTGTAATGTATTTTACCTACATCAATGGGTGGGTGCATATGGGTGGGTTGTAAGGTTCGGAGAGCCAACTGGTTACTCTGAGAGGTTCCTTGTCCAACAAATGGGTGATTCGTTTAATATATAACGCAGTACACTTTCGGTTAATGTCAGGCATATTGAGTCCGCCGGCCTGTCTGGTAAGACGTCAGTGTGGTGTATTTCACTTTGAACAGATGCCCTTGCCAGATAAATCTATTAGAGAGTTTCATCGCGTGTTTGGCCTGAATCTTGGGGACTGGAAATAGTTGGGCCATATAGTACGCTTTACTGAATATATAACTGCTGAGTAGTCGTATGCGTTGGAGAATGTTTACGGACCGCCAATTGTTTTCATAGATGGCACCTTGCATTTTATTGGTGACCTGCTTCCAATTTTTTGCATTCATTTTTAGCGGTCATTTGTCGATAATCATCCCCAGAGTGGTGTCGGCTTCGACACGCTTCGCCCAAGGTATAATAACTGCGTCGAATCCTCGAATGTTGACAAAGGTGCATTTACCGGCGTTGATTTTAGCACCGGAAGCACGACAGTACTCGTCTACCGCGGTCTTGAGGATTGATACGTCTCCGTCGTTGCGCAATAACACTCCGACGATATCGGCGTAAGCACGAACCACGAAGGACGTCCTGGCGATCGAAAGGCCTGCAAGTTTGTCATGAATATAGAGTAAGAGCGGCTCGAGCGATATAACAAATAACATCATGGTGAGAGGGCTCCCCTGTGGCACTCCTCTTTGGACCTCGATGGGTTGAGTAAGCTGTCCATTTACCCTGATTCTTGTTGTAATGCCCGTGACGAAATGTTGCACGACATTTATAACGCGTTGATCAAAACCACACTGCTGCAGTAGCTGTAGGAGGTACTCGTGCCGGACGCGATCAAAAGCCTTGCAAAAGTCGATAAACAGCAATGCGAGATTCACGTATTCCGAAAGGGACGTCATAATAGTGCGACCAGGGATGCATGATTGATGGTTGTGAATCACTTGCTTCATTAACGAAGACAATCTGCTGTTGAGTGCTCTGGCGAAGGTTTTGTAATCAAAATTGAGTAAAGTAATAGGTCGGAAGTTATCTAGGGTTTTTCGGTGTTTGCTTTTTGGTATCAATACAATTCGACCTTCTCTCATTTCGGCCGGCACGTCACTCCCTCGCATCACTTCACTGAGAACATCTGTAAATGCGTGTCCGGTGATGGGCCAGAAGCGCACATAAAATTCCCGTGGCAAACCATCAGGGCCAGGGGATTTATTCGATGGCGAGCAAAATCGTGTACGACCGCCGAGTTGTCCGCAGGCGTGACTACGGTCGGCAGAGCACGCAAGATATCGCCGCCGTCATCACCATATGTATCGCATTGCGAGTACAGATCCGTGAAGTACCGGTAAACTGCAGTAAGAATGTCACTCTGACGGGTCAAACGGAGTCCATCAACTGTGTCCAGCTCCCCAATAAAAGCTCGCTTGCGATGGGCACGATGTTTTATGAGGTGATACAGCGATGCAAGTTCGTCATCTTGATGCGATTTTGCTTTAGATCTGATCTTCAGTCCTTCAAGCTGCGTTCGCTTTATGCCTAAAAGCTTCGCCTTTATTTGTTTGATGGTCGTCAGCTGTGTGTTGGTTGGTGTCGTAGTCGCATACAACTCTCGCAGGACTGTCTGGTAAAAATCAATCGTTCGTTTGACATCTTGCGCCCGTTGCCAACTGCAGTTTCTTAAGGATAATAGCATTTTCCGTTTTACCACAGCATTCCCCTGGCTATCTTGCTCGGAAATCTGCAGCATTGCTTGAGACAATCCGCCCATGTCGTGGAGATGACATCTTGTAGCAAGACATCGGCGAGAATAGAAGCATTTAGGCTCCACGGAATCCTATGCCATTTAGTGTGCTGTTTGGCCAGATTTATCGTGACACAGAGGGCGCAGTGGTCGGAGAAGCTAGCCGGAATGACATCGGCGTCCAGAATATGTTGGCAAATGTTCTCAGAGATTTACAAACGGTCTAGACGGCTACATGCGGTGGTGGTCAGGTACGTGTACTTTACCAGGGAAGGAAATTTTAGTTTGCACGCATCCTTCAGCTGCAGGTGACGCACCAGATCATGTATTTCCCTACAGTAATTAAAGTTGGTCGATCGGTCTTTCCTATGTATCACACAGTTGAAATCACCACTAATTATCAACCTGGTTGGGTTGCGGCGTAGCAAGTATATGATGTCTGGCTTAAAGAAGTTAGCTCTTTCTGATTTTAAGGTCGTTCCAGATGGAGCATAGATATTGACGAGGGTGACGTCAAAAATTTGGCAAGCTATGCCTCTACCGGAGTCCAACATTTCGATATTGCTAATTGGGATTCCGTCTCGTGATAGAATGGCCGTACCTGTACCCCCGTCCGCCACGGTGTTTACGATTGTTGCAAATCCTGATACATGAAAACTTAAGATAGACACTTCCTGTAACAGAATTATATAAGCTTCGGACTCATAGATAAACTGCCGTAGCATAGCTAATTTTAAATCTGTCCTAACTCTATTAATGTTCAGGGACAAAAACTTATAAGCTTGACTCATGATCGTCCGAGACTTGTGGGTGATGGGAAGCATAGGAAGCCCAGTCCATCTCACCATCGGACTTCGAACCTACATCCGCAGGTTTTGTACCAGTTTTTGCGCTGAGTTTACTTTTTGAGTTACTTCCAGCCACGGAGTCCTTTGGTTTAACTTTATTTTGCCGTCGCAAAGTCGTCCGAAGTGTCATAGAAGACGGCGGAGTCGGCGAGTCATGGCTGTAAGCAGTATGTGAAAGTCCTTGCTTCGGAACGGGTGACGGCAAGTCCGAAGACGCGGCTTCAGTAGGCTCACTGTGTTTGTTTGGAGCCGCACTGGCTGTTTGTAAACATCTGTCCGGGTCCTCGTGCTGTTCGGAAGCAGTTTCGAGGTGGCGGCTGTTTATGTTATGCTCTACGCCGCGTGCATCATCCGCTGTGTTTACGAGTTGCAGTTGACTGACTGCCGCCTCTTGTGTGTTGGCCACCTGCGGCGAGTCGGCAAGCGGCATCGGAAAGGATTGCTGTAAACACTCGACTGCACTCGTATTGACAGTTTCTGCGTCGGGCGGTTGAATGGGAATTTGGCGGGCCGTAACTGAGCCATCCGACACATGCGTGTCCTGTGTGGAGGCCCGTGGCTCCGCGTCATCGGTTTGATGTCCGCCCCAGTGGCTGAGTGGTCAGCGTGACGGATTGCCGTCCTCTGGGCCCGGGTTCGATTCCCGGCTGGGTCGGAGATTTTCTCCGCTCAGGGACTGGGTGTTGTGTTGTGTTCATCATCATTTCATCCCCATCCGGCGTGCAGGTCGCCCAATGTGGCGCCGAATGTAATAAGACCTGCGATATGGCGGCCGGACCTGCCCCGCGAGGGGCCTCCCGGCCAATGACGCCAAACGCTCATCATCATCATCATCGGTTTGATTTTTTACTACCTGGTACCCGGAACCACTACCGTCACTTATAGTACGTCGTCGTTTGTTACCGACAGATAATGCAACACCGGTGGCTAAGGGGTGACTGGCCACGGGTTTTTGAGGCAAGGGTGGGAAGGTGCTGTTACCGAAATCGTTGTCCTCTGACACAGATGCACTCGGTTGGGAGTCACCGAGCGAGGTGGCGCAGTGGTTAGACGCTGGACTCGCATTCGGGAGGACGACGGTTCAATCCCGCGTCCGGCCATCCTGATTTAGGTTTTCCGTGATTTCCCTAAATCACTCCAGGCAAATGCCGGGATGGTTCCTCTGAAAGGGCACGGCCGACTTCCTTCCCCATCCTTCCCTAATCCGATGAGACCGATGACAACGCTGTCTGGTCTCCTTCCCCAAGTAACCAACCAACCAACCAACCGGTTGGGAGTCAGTCACAGAAGGCGTCTGATTTTGAGTTAGGACATCAGCCAATGTTAATCTCTGTCGTTATTGCAGATTGTTTCGAAGTACGACAACGCGCCGTGGGCAATCCTCTTGTAAATGGCCACTCGTGTTTCAGATAAAACAAGTGCCTACTTGTCCCTCGTAAATGACGTGAGCCTTATAACCACAAACCATTATATCGGATGAGATATTGACTTTAACGGCCATGTCAACTGAGCGAACCCCGCTATAACATTGGAGTTTGTGACGGCTCGACCACTTTTCGTTTCTAATTGTCGGATGTCACCGTATTTGGCGAGGACATCTCTAAGAAAACAATTCTCAACCTCAGGTGGCAAATTGAACACTCGTAATTATTTATACTCAATGTCAGCGTTAGTTATTGAGACTGTGCTCACCGACTGATCATGATGTCGGAACTTTGCTTTCCCACCAGTATTCACCAAAATTTTCTCCAGTTGTATCTGGTCTAAAAACTTCACAAAGAAACAGTATTCCGCCGTGTCATAGTATGCTGTGTGGACCTGATCGGATGTGGTGCCAATAATATATACTATCCAGTCATGGATTTCTAGAGAACTCGGTTGCACGTTCCTGGAAGATTTCTCAAATGCAAAACACAGGGTATTCTTACGAGGTACACTGGGAGCCATAACTGCACTACATGAACGGCCGAGACCGCTGTGGGTGAATTAAGAAGCTTGTGTACGACGGTAGTGAAGAAGCACTGAGAGTGTCACAGGTCACAATCCAAGAATTGTTATAAACACGGCTTGCGGCGCTACGACTACGCGGAAGTACCGACACGTCCGATCGCTGTCGCGTCCCAAGCGGAACTGTCGACATCAGGAGTAATTTCCATGAACTGCACGAACTAGAGCTCACAATTTGAAAGCTATTGCCCAGATGGTATACTTGTAGGATCAAAATTGGATCGGGTGACTTATGTGCGCCACCCTGTATGCTGGTGCATTGTTGCCGCACATTTCAACCAATTCAGCGTGGAGTGTTCCAGTTTTGTTCCGCTTCAAATGGAGAAAATTAATCAACGCACCGTGCCGCACTTCGTCAATGGGCTGCGTCATTTTGTTTTGGGTCACACAGTGGCTACGGTACTTTGGCGCTGAAACTTCGGTGCAGATGAAGACAGCTATCACTTACTTGCAAAAAGTAAGATATTAATTACATAGTTTACTTTTTTCAAGGTGGTAATTAGAACTTTATAACACAGCAAAGATAAACTCTTCTTCACTTCGTATGTAGGTATCATTCAGCATTTAGATCGAAATATATCAATGTATATTGTCAGTTGCTATGGTCGAATTCCGCATTGATCGCACTTTTCTTATATACGCTTTATTCGAGGATCCTTAAGTGAGGGTTTTGCAATAGTTCCGACTGTTCGTTAAGGAAAATTACCTTGAAAATCTTTATTATAACTTTCAAGTCTAGGAAATAGAGATACCAATTGATTTTCGAGATGCGAATGAAGCTTTTTATATCTCACCTTTGTAGTACTGTGAAGTAAACCAACGAGAAATTCGGACTAGGAATTAAATTAAATTAACGTTTTGAGAGTTGCCGACGATATTTTAATTCTGTCGGGGACGCCACAGGACTTAAAGGGGAGTTGAATGGAATGGATAGTGTCTCGAAATGTTGCAAGATTAACGCCATCAGTAGTAAAACCAAAGTAAAGAAATGTAGTCAAACTGAATCAGGCGATCCCTAGGGAATTAGATTAGGAAATGAAACACTGAAACTAGTTCGTGAGTTTAGTTACTTGGGGAGAAAAGTGGGTGATGATGGCCATCATAGGATAAAAAGTACAGACTGTGACAATAACAGGAAACATTTTTCTGAATGAAGGAGTTTCTCATCATTATACATGACTTTAAACGCTACGAAATGTTGTCTGAGTAGAATTGGAGTGTTGCCTTGTGCAAAACAGAAAAAAATGGTTCAAATGTCTCTGAGCACTATGGGACTTAACATCTATGGTCATCAGTCCCCTAGAACTTAGATCTACTTAAACCTAACTAACCTAAGGACATCACACAACACCCAGCCATCACGAGGCAGAGATAATCCCTGACCCTGCCGGGAATCGAACTCGGGAACCCGGGCGTGGGAAGCGAGAACGCTACCTCACGACCACGAGCTGAGGACTGCAAAACAGAAACTTGATTGATAAACAGTTCTAGAGAACAGAAATTATTGAAATGTCGAGTCTCAGAAGAATAATGAAATGGGTAGATCTACTGAATCTAAATAGAGAAATTCAGGGGATGATGACATTAGTTAGTAGTGCAGAGATGACGAATTTTGCACAAGAGAGACTAGTGTGGACAACCGTATCAAACTTGATCACAATAGCAACTTGTAGCCGACGGCACTTAGTGCCTTATGCCAATCACTAAGTTCGCACAAACTAAGTATAATCCAATTTCTTTTCTTCTCTCAAGCTAGTTGTCTGCTATGGTGACGCACTCATATCTTTGTAGGCCACGTTGGAATAATCATTTCAGATATGTATGTCGTCTAATACTTCCAATAGTCTTATTCTTTATAATTTTTGAGAGTCACAAAATTTCTTCCCTCCACTGTATATTTAAGTATTTCTGCACACCTTATAAGCGTACGCCCCATTAACCTGTAACTTCCTCTAGTAAGTGTTCTTCTATAACGCTCTGCCTTACTCTATCTAGTATCTCCACATTCCGCAGCATATTGGTCCAACACTTTTTTAACATCCTGTTCTAAGACGACATTCCAGGTGTTTCTAGTTTCTTCATCCAGAGTTTTACCTCGATCATGTCTGTCTTGTTTGTCGCTTGGTTGCTCAGGAGAGTCTGCTAATAACAGCAGTTGCAGACGCATGATGTGCTGTATTGTGTACTTTGTCCTAGTGTCGTGATGTTGTGGAGTCTCATCTGTAACATGTGGCAGTTTAGACTGAGCAATTCGAGCTAGCTTACAATATGCGTCTACTGTCTCTTAACTTGGAGACGCATCAGCAAAGTAAGCAGCGACGGTATGGTTTGCTTACGGTCACAAGAGTCCAAAAATTTACGATATTGACACGTGGTTGTTCGAAAAATGCGTTTACTAACTAAAGAAGTCGTCGGCTTTCTGTGTGACGTTTTAGGCAGCTCAAAGTAACCATCAATGGATATTACATGCGTGTGGTTACTCGTTTCACCGGTGGGCGCATTCCATCGCATCCACTCGTCATGGGACCAAAATAATGTTCATACACCCTGGTTAAGGACTAATATCAAAAAAATACTCGATCTGAAACAATACCAACCAGCGTCGGATGTTGACACAACAGTAATACACTCCTGGAAATGGAAAAAAGAACACATTGACACCGGTGTGTCAGACCTTCCATACTTGCTCCAGACACTGCGAGAGGGCTGTACAAGCAATGATCACACGCACGGCACAGCGGACACACCAGGAACCGCGGTGTTGGCCGTCGAATGGCGCTAGCTGCGCAGCATTTGTGCACCGCCGCCGTCAGTGTCAGCCAGTTTGCCGTGGCATACGGAGCTCCATCGCAGTCTTTAACACTGGTAGCATGCCGCGACAGCGTGGACGTGAACCGTATGTGCAGTTGACGGACTTTGAGCGAGGGCGTCTAGTGGGCATGCGGGAGGCCGGGTGGACGTACCGCCGAATTGCTCAACACGTGGGGCGTGAGGTCTCCACAGTACATCGATGTTGTCGCCAATAGTCGGCGGAAGGTGCACGTGCCCGTCGACCTGGGACCGGACCGTAGCGACGCACGGATGCATGCCAAGACCGTAGGATCCTACGCAGTGCCGTAGGGGACTGCACCGCCACTTCCCAGCAGCAAATTAGGGACATTGTTGGTCCTGGGGTATCGGCGAGGACCATTCGCAACCGTCTCCATGTAGCTGGGCTACGGTCCCGCACACCGTTACGCCGTCTTCCGCTCACGCCCCAACATCGTGCAGCCCGCCTCCAGTGGTGTCGCGACAGGCGTGAATGGAGGGACGAATGGAGACGTGTCGTCTTCAGCGATGAGAGTCGCTTCTGCCTTGGTGCCAATGATGGTCGTATGCGTGTTTGGCGCCGTGCAGGTGAGCGCCACAATCAGGACTGCATACGACCGAGGCACACAGGGCCAACACCCGGCATCATGATGTGGGGAGCGATCTCCTACACTGGCCGTACACCACTGGTGATCGTCGAGGGGACACTGAATAGTGCACGGTACATCCAAACCGTCATCGAACCCATCGTTCTACCATTCCTAGACCGGCAAGGGAACTTGCTGTTCCAACAGGACAATGCACGTCCGCATGTATCCCGTGCCACCCAACGTGCTCTAGAAGGTGTAAGTCAACCACCCTGGCCAGCAAGATCTCCGGATCTGTCCCCCATTGAGCATGTTTGGGACTGGATGAAGCGTCGTCTCACGCGGTCTGCACGTCCAGCACGAACGCTGGTCCAACTGAGGCGCCAGGTGGAAATGGCATGGCAAGCCGTTCCACAGGACTACATCCAGCATCTCTACGATCGTCTACATGGGAGAATAGCAGCCTGCATTACTGCGAAAGGTGGATATACACTGTACTAGTGCCGACATTGTGCATGCTCTGTTGCCTGTGTCTATGTGCCTGTGGTTCTGTCAGTGTGATCATGTGATGTATCTGACCCCAGGAATGTGTCAATAAAGTTTCCCCTTCCTGGGACAATGAATTCACGGTGTTCTTATTTCAATTTCCAGGAGTGTATTTCAAGATTTTGGCACTCAACTGCTACCTGAAGTGACCGGATGTGACTCGGTAATAAATGTATGGAAACATGCAGGTTCTGCACCAATGAGTAAGCAGAGCATTGCAAACACGCTGCTGGCGTTTTTCCAATGGGGCCGAGGCATCTACACTTCATTATGATCTTCGCTCCCACTGGATCCAATGCCCATCTGGCACAATTCCAGAAGGTATTACGATACTGACTGATTAGCTACGTTCTCCGACAATCGTGGTCAGTGATTTTAATTGAGTTCTCAATCGTGAAGATCAGACACATCATTTAATTTATTCCGATGGGTTATAGATCTTGATGTTAAACTTCAATTGACTGATACATGGAGGCACACCCACCCATTTTTGTTACCACCACCGTGGCGCTTAGATGAGACAGAATTTATGCCTAATATGATCTGTCTAAATCTGTAGCGTGTGAATACTGACCAGTTACTTTGTCTGACCAAATAACGTACCACATGCATCTGCATCATGCAACACGACAATACCATTGCGGAAGAGGGTTGTGGTGTCTAAATTGACCTCTAAACAGAACTGACAGATTTATATAACATCGTCCTACATCAGTCGAAATATTGTTATAAACTCACGTGGTGGACACAATGCGCCAATAACAAAATAGTATTCGTGTTGCTATTGCCAGAAAGAAAACCAATAGGTTCAATAAAATCAGAAATTTCACGTGATTATACCAGCTTTCAAAATTATACCAGGCTTTAAAAGACGAACACATTTCACACCAGTGAGAAATGCTCCTATTGCAGCACAAAAAGTGTCCAATAAGCTCCTCTTAAATAAAAGGTTCTGACAGGAAAGTGGAGAATCAGCTGTCTCAATCCTCATTCCGCCTTCCTCACAAAACACTGTGGCATACGAACATATTAGCGCTATGCTAACACAGAAATTCCTCAATCCCTTTACCCGTCTGTCTTTGTGGTGAAGTCTTTATACTCAGCATCTCGCTCTAACAGCCATTGTCTACGTCTCTCTGCCACAGCGTGCTTTGTCTCCCACCGATTTACACTACATCCCACTGTCACTGTCTCCTCTCTCACGTACACGGTCTCTTTTGTCTTGCTGCCACACTGCCTCTGTCTCCACTTTATCTCGACAGCTTAAAAATTCGGAAGGGGGGGTAGCAACTTATATTCCCTATATACCCAAAACTTTACTCCAAAATGCTCTCTTCCCTATCGTAATGTGTGAAAATTCGCCTGTTGCTGACACTGCTCCTATCTCCATACATCCCTCTCTCTGTTTCACTGCCACTTGTCTCTCACTCACCATCAATATCTCCTATCTCTTTAGCTACCACTACTCACTGCTCCCACTGTCTCTCCGCTACTGTTTCAGAACAAAACAGCGCTAATATGTTCGCATTCCGAAATTTATAATCACCACACAATATTATGCTGAGCTAGCACATACGTCAAGTGCCACTGCGTCACTCCCCATTCATCCCAGGCCCTCACCAAAACGTAGTGTTGGATGTGGAGCCGGCCGGTTTGGTGAAGCGGTTCTAGTCGCTTCAGTCTGGAACCGCGTGACCGCTACGGTCGCAGGTTCGAATCCTGCCTCGGGCATGGATGTGTGTGATGTCCTTAGGTTAGTTGGGTTTAAGTAGTTCTAAGTTCTAGGCGACTGATGACCAGATGTTGTCCCATAGTGTTCAGAGCCATTTGAACCATTTTGGACGTGGACGGACACTTTCCGACGCAAGGTATTGTGTTGGAAAATGACATCAAACTCATATAACCTACCGAGGTCATGGGTTGTAATTGTTGTTGTTGTTGTTGTTGTGGTCTTCAGTCCTGAGACTGGTTTGATGCAGCTCTCCATGCTACTCTATCCTGTGCAAGCTTTTTCATCTCCCAGTACCTACTGCAACCTACATCCTTCTGAATCTGCTTAGTGTATTCATCTCATGGTCTCCCTCTACGATTTTTACCCTCCTCGCTGCCCTCCAATACTAAATTCGTGATCCCTTGATGCCTCAGAACATGTCCTACCAACCGATCCCTTCTTCTGGTCAAGTTGTGCCACAAACTTCTCTTCTCCCCAATCCTATTCAATACTTCCTCATTAGTTATGTGATCTACCCATCTAATCTTCAGCATTCTTCTGTAGCACCACATTTCGAAAGCTTCTATTCTCTTCTTGTCCAAACTATTTATCGTCCATGTTTCACTTCCATACATGGCTACACTCCATACGAATACTTTCTGAAATGACTTCCTGACACTTAAATCAATACTGGATGTTAACAAATTTCTCTTCTTCAGAAACGCTTTCCTTGCTATTGCCAGCCTACATTTTATATCCTCTCTACTTCGACCATCATCAGTTATTTTGCTCCACAAATAGCAAAACTCCTTTACTACTTTAAGTGCCTCATTTCCTAATCTAATTCCCTCAGCATCACCCGACTTAATTCGACTACATTCCATTATCCTCGTTTTGCTTTTGTTGATGTTCATCTTATATCCTCCTTTCAAGACACTGTCCATTCCATTCAACTGCTCTTCCAAGTCCTTTTCTGTCTCTGACAGAATTACAATGTCATCGGCGAACCTCAAAGTTTTTATTTCTTCTCCATGAATTTTAATACCTACTCCGAATTTTTCTTTTGTTTCCTTTACTGCTTGCTCAATATACAGATTGAACAACATCGGGGAGAGGCTACAACCCTGTCTTACTCCCTTCCCAACCACTGCTTCCCTTTCATGTCCCTCGACTCTTATAACTGCCATCTCGTTTCTGTACAAATTGTAAATAGCCTTTCGCTCCCTGTATTTTACCCCTGCCACCTTTAGAATTTGAAAGACAGTATTCCAGTCAACATTATCAAAAGCTTTCTCTAAGTCTACAAATGCTAGAAACGTAGGTTTGCCTTTCCTTAATCTTTCTTCTAAGATAAGTCGTAAGGCAGTATAGCCTCGCGTTTTCAAGTGTTTCTACGGAATCCAAACTGATCTTCCCCGAGGTTGGCTTCTACTAGTTTTTCCATTCGTCTGTAAAGAATTCGTGTTAGTATTTTGCAGCTGTGACTTATTAAGCTGATAGTTCGGTAATTTTCACATCTGTCAACACCTGCTTTCTTTGGGATTGGAATTATTATATTCTTCTTGAAGTCTGAGGGTATTTCGCCTGTTTCATACATCTTGCTCACCAGATGGTAGAGTTTTGTCAGGACTGGCTCTCCCACGGCCGTCAGTAGTTCCAATGGAATATTGTCTACTCCGGGGGCCTTGTATCGACTCAGGTCTTTCAGTGCTCTGTCAAACTCTTCACGCAGTATCATATCTCCCATTTCATCTTCATCTACATCCTCTTCCATTTCCATAATATTGTCCACAAGTACATCGCCCTTGTATAGATCCTCTATATACTCCTTCCACCTTTCTGCTTTCCCTTCTTTGCTTAGAACTGGGTTTCCATCTGAGCTCTTGATATTCATACAAGTCGTTCTCTTATCTCCAAAGGTCTCTTTAATTTTCCTGTAGGCGGTATCTATCTTACCCCTAGTGAGATAGGCCTCTACATCCTTACATTTGTCCTCTAGCCATCCCTGCTTAGCCATTTTGCACTTCCTGTCGATCTCATTTTTGAGACGTTTGTATTCCTTTTTGCCTGTTTCACTTACTGCATTTTTATATTTTCTCCTTTCATCAATTAAATTCAATATTTCTTCTGTTACCCAAGGATTTCTACTAGCCCTCGTCTTTTTACCTACTTGATCCTCTGCTGCCTTCACTACTTCATCTCTCAAAGCTACCCATTCTTCTTCTACTGTATTTATCTCCCCCATTCCTGTCAATTGCTCCCTTATGCTCTCCCTGAATCTCTGTACAACCTCTGGTTCTTTTAGTTTATCCAGGTCCCATCTCCTTAAATTCCCACCTTTTTGCAGTTTCTTCAGTTTTAATCTACAGGTCATAACCAATAGATTGTGGTCAGAGTCCACATCTGCCCCTGGAAATGTCTTACAATTTAAAACCTGGTTCCTAAATCTCTGTCTTACCATTATATAATCTATCTGATACCTTTTAGTATCTCCAGGGTTCTTCCATGTATACAACCTTCTTTCATGATTCTTAAACCAAGTGTTAGTTATGATTATGTTGTGCTCTGTGCAAAATTCGACCAGGTGGCTTCCTCTTTCATTTCTGTCCCCCAATCCATATTCACCTACTATGTTTCCTTCTCTCCCTTTTCCTACACTCGAATTCCAGTCACCCATGACTATTAAATTTTCGTCTCCCTTCACAATCTGATTAATTTCTTTTATTTCATCATACATTTCTTCAATTTCTTCGTCATCTGCAGAGCTAGTTGGCATATAAACTTGTACTACTGTAGTAGGTGTGGGCTTCGTATCTATCTTGGCCACAGTAATGCGTTCACTATTCTGTTTGTAGTAGCTTACCCGCATTCCTATTTTCCTATTCATTATTAAACCTACTCCTGCATTACCCCTATTTGATTTTGTGTTTATAACCCTGTAGTCACCTGACCAGAAGTCTTGTTCCTCCTGACACCGAACTTCACTAATTCCCACTATATCTAACTTCAACCTACCCATTTCCCTTTTTAAATTTTCTAACCTACCTGCCCGATTACGGGATCTGACATTCCACACTCCGATCCGTAGAACGCCAGATTTCTTTCTCCTGATAACGACATCCTCTTGAGTAGTCCCCGCCCGGAGATCCGAATGGGAGACTGTTTTACCTCCGGAATATTTTACCCAAGAGGACGCCATCATCATGTAATCATACAGTAAAGCTGCATGCCCTCGGGAAAAATTACGGCTGTAGTTTCCCCTTGCTTTCAGCCGTTCGCAGTACCAGCACAGCGAGGCCGTTTTGGTTATTGTTACAAGGCCAGATCAGTCAATCATCCAGACTGTTGCCCTTGCAACTACTGAAAAGGCTGCTGCCCCTCTGCAGGAACCACACGTTTGTCTGGCCTCTCAACAGATACCCCTCCGTTGTGGTTGCACCTACGGTACGGCTATCTGTATCGCTGAGGCACGCAAGCCTCCCCACCAACGGCAAGGTCCATGGTTCATGGGGGGGTGGGTTGTAATATGTCAGAAAAACCGAGAGGTATGGTTTGGGACAGACGGATGACACAGCCGAAGCGGGCAGACAAACACAGGCAAGTATGTCATTGACTTTATTAAATCGGAGCTACCATGAACTCAGCCACAGCGCCGCGAAGTGTGCGTGTGTCAGTGCCAACGTGAAATTCCGGAATCTGCAGCGTCGGCGTCCTGTTGTCCAGCCTTGCGGACGTAGCGATACGACTCGCGCCTCCACTAAGGGGCCGCTCCGGAACATGGCTGACTGCAAGCACGACTCGTGGACCACACGTAGAGCGCCGAAGGGGAACAGCCGACCGCTGCCGTTGTAGTGAGTCTTAGCAGCTCCGGCAGCTCGTTCAGTGCCCGCAGACAGCTCTGCACCCGGGAGGCCACGAGTTCGCGCCCCGGCCCCGCCCCTGCGGACGGCAGCTTGCAGCGTGCCGGACGATGCCGCGGGTGTAGCTCCAAGATGCGACGCGGCCCTCCACAGAAATGACGCGTCCGTGCAGCGGAGGTTGGAGGTAGCTTCAGCGGGCCGGTTAGCCGCCAATATCCATCACCAAAAAGTCGTCCTGGTTGGCCTCCAACCTAAACAATCGTCTTTGTCTCCGGTTCTAGACACGGACAAAATGGTGACACAACTGCCCGATTTGGGCCTCCAGGCTCACTTGTTTATACGTCTTTTCCCTCGCCTCTGATAGAGTTCTGGAGGGCGAAAATGGAGTGCTCTTTGATAATTAGAACGTCAGCTTTTCTCAGTGAACCGTGATTTATTTTCAAAGAATATTCGGCCGGCCGCGGTGGTCTAGCGGTTCTAGGCGCTCAGTCCGGAACCGCGCGGCTGCTACGGTCGCAGGTTCGAATCCTGCCTCGGGCATGGATGTGTGTGATGTCCTTAGGTTAGTTAGGTTTAAGTAGTTCTAAGTTCTAGGGGTACTGATGACCACAGATGTTAAGTCCCATAGTGCTCAGAGCCATTTGAACCATTTGAAAGAATATTCTTGAGAATTTATTTACTAGCGATTCATCAAGAACATTAATACATTTATTCACACTATGTAAGCATGGAAGTACTTGCCAGGGAGTAACTCATGAAATCATAACCAAATTCCTTTTAACAAATGGGAATTTTTTCACTTTAATAGTGCCTTAAAGCATTAAAAAACAGATTTAAAATTATAATCAGAAAACACGTACTAAATATCAAAGTTGCGATTTATTCAGAGGCAGAAAGAAACAAGTTTTGACTGTATGAGCTTTCGGGCAGAGAACCTTGCGCTCTCTTTTGACACAGCCGTAGTTACGGCCGCTCACCACAGGCTCCACAGCCTCTGAAAGACTACACTGGTGCAAATCTGCAACATACCAGATAACTTTAAACGAAGAGTTTTAACAAGTTACACAAGCACACAAACTATGCACCCCCCGTAGGAGGGATGGAAATGGTACAAAACACTAACAATTAAAATATTAACCTTGCCACCGAAGATGCAACTTGATTACGGCGAAAGGGTGGCAACTTTATATACTAAAATGATCATTTAAATAAAAGCCCATGAAATGCAACTAATATAAAACTCTACAAGTTTGGCCAAACAATAGTGAAGGTGCTCCACAGTACACAGATACCTCCTCTCAAGATCATAGGCAATAATATCAGAGCTTCCAAAGATCAAAACATATTTCTGGTATTACGCCGTTACACTCCAAGCAATAAATTCGTTAACACACCAAATCCTACGAATATGACAGAGGCAGTTATTAACGTACGGTAGATTGATAGGGAGATTACCGAACAACCCAAACCGCACGTTGCTCTAACCCACCCCTACTCCACAAGGGAAAAACGGACCATCCAATTTATAAACAACCACCTTCCCGCGGGTGGGCAAACGGAAAAGAATGGTGGGACGACCCAAAAGCAAAACGACTGGTGACATCACCAAGAAAACAAGAAGAATTTAACGAGAGTAAATCAAACATCATATCACCAATCACTTAACTTCTAACCGTCCGCTGCCAGCCGCTTCAACGGACGCAGAAAGGCGAGCCGATCTCCCGTCTCACAGCGTCGCTGCTCGCACCGGCCAGACTGATGACGTGGGTTGACTCCTGTTGCTCTCGTGTCGGCCGCGAAGCCACTACCCCTCGCTATACACCGTGGCCCACTGAACCCATGTGGCGACCTCACATGCGCCGACGCTCAACATGGACAAGTCATCTTGTGTCTCAGTGCGCGACCGATCAACCGTTCGATCCAACCGCCAATGACCATTGCCTGAGCAAACTCGAGCAGACTGGCGGCCTAACACGCAGTCTCAGATGCAGGAACTAAGCTCCGACCGGGTGATCACTCGCTGAGTTCTCTTACTGGCGAAGTGGAGAGACTCTCATTTTGCCGGCTTTAAACGCTGATCCGAACGACAGACATTCTAGCACTCCGAACAACAGACAGACACTAACAGCCTAACAAATGCGGACGAGAGACAGACTAGCAAGCAGGGGACGAGAGACTGACACAGACTGACAGACTGGCTAGCTCATAGCGCCCCTTAAATGCACGTGAACAGGCAACCTTTCCCCTTTCGCAACAGAGGGAGACACCAAAGCTGCGACTGCCACAGCAGACACACCGCCAGAACAGAGGGCGACTGATTCACACTAGGCACTGTGACGCGCTCTTCAAAACAGCAATTTTTACCACGGCTCACTCAGAACGCTTCGGTCTGTAACGCCGGAAATGCATATCCTCCTATTTGCATCTATTGTACTATAAATTTGTTTACCTTATTTTGTTACCTGAATATATAACATTTCTGTGTCTTCGTATATTGTAATTGTTTTACTATTTGTACATATATATTTATGCATTTATGTCGATGTATAATTGGTTTGTTGTGTAAAGATTATTTGTATTTTTACGCTGGGTCTTGCCTAGGGAAAACTGCTATCGAACGACTACATCGATAGGTCGTGTGAAGAATCAAAGTGTGTAGGATCTTTGGTAGTGTTAACTCTGCCGCGTGGAGTGCGGGCAGAGCAGGGGGAGTCTGGCGGGAGTAGCGAGTGGAGCAGGTGTGTTGTGTGACGCTCCCGCGAGTTGCCGCGCTTTCGGGGTTTGGCAGCATGTAATTGCGCTCGACTCGCGATGATAGTTTCTGACATGGTGTCGCGGACGGGAAGCAATAGCTGGCGCACATCAAGAGCCCGTTTCACCTGGTGACCGTGTCGAGAAGAAGGCGCGTCAACATCCAGCTTCTGCAACAGCGACGGCCGGCAATGAGTGACTGTCGCCACCTCCTCGATCGACGGCTTCAAACCTTCAATCAACCAACAAGGAAGACTAAAAGCACGTAAAGTTTCAGAACTGTATGGCACACCTCACCTTTCAAATTGTTCCATTTGCCTCGCAAAATTACAGCAACTTAGCATGAACCTTTGTTGCTCATTGTCCCAATTGCATTGCCAAGCAGGGTCCCTTCCTTTTCCGAAATGAACCCAAGTGTCGTTGAAATTCAAACGCCAGCATAATTCCATTTCACTGCTTTAATTTCAAAGTTCAATTTTAGTATTCATAGCTGGCTACAATAGTTAGATTACACAAGCACAAATTAAGAGTGCGAGTTTTGTTACCGTATTTTAGCTTACCTGTGACTGCAGCTCAGCTTGGTACGTACTAAATTTTACTATTGTTAATTGTTCAGAATCGTTTAATTCAAGTTCAAAGTTGAATCTCTTCTTTCTAAATTGTGTAGATTCAAGTAGCTTTAGAAATGATTGTTGAGGTAGTCCAAGACTAACTGTATTTCGATGTGCTTCAGAAAGAAAGCTCACTATTAACTTCAGTCACTAAATTAACTTTCGATTTTCCGGTTTCATTAATTCTGTTGCTAAATTAAGTGTAACGAAATTTATTACTTCTGACAAACTTTCAGTTTTCACACTACACGTGTCAACCTTCAGTTGCCACGCTTCTAGTGCTAATTATATGTGTAATAACCTTTCTTTTTCAGTTATTATAGTAACTGTCCATAGGACTGGCGACCGTAATTTCCCCCAAATCTCAAATATCTAATTACCGCTAGTTGATTGTTAACGTAACGGCCGCACATTTACTTTCTTTATTAACTTTATCCATATTTCAAAATTAATTTCCACCAGTTTCACTTGCATTTTTCCTTTCACTTAGATGTAACCCTTTCCTCCTTTACCGACAGGTTAACTTCGTTGACGATTGCTTTTCCAAAATTCCCATTAGGTACACGCGGTTTCATTTTTCACTGTCATTAAGGTCGATAAGTAAGGAGGAGATTACATGTGGCGACCTGGTGACAGGACAATCTTCAAATTTGAGGTTGTTCTGGACACGAATTTTGCATTGTACAAATCTCGTAACAAAGTACTGGTTGCGAAATGGTCGATACGTCAGCGAGAATATTAGTGTGAGGAATCCTAATTAGATTTGAGATTTGGCATTTATATTGAAAATTATTAAAATGAGTGATGGCAACAATTACCAAAATTTGGTAGGCTTGGATAAGGAACAATCGGTCGAACAGTGGGGGACACGCACCGCGGTACCCATTGTTCAGGGACAGGCGGCTAGCATGAAAGACGCGACCGCCGAAACGCAACAAAGAGCAGAAATGGAATTCCACACTTTAGAAAATGTTTCGGAGTCGGAAGTGAAAACAAAATGCGAATCCCTTGATGACGAATATGGGGGGACAATTAAAGAGGAAGCCGCTACGGAAGTAAAACCGGTAGTTTCCGGGAATTTAACTGATTTATTGAATGTTTTGATTAACGAAATCAAGAGTCAATCGGCAAAGCAAGAAGCTCAGTCTGAAAAATTTAAACGGATGCTAGACAATCAGAACAAAGCTATTAACGTTGTTATCAACAATGTTGGAGTTGTTAACACAAAAGTTGATAAAATCAAAGAAGATATTGTTGTAATTAATACCGAAATCGGTAATCTTAAACGGGAAATGATGGGCGTTCAGGCGGAAATTGCGAGCATAAATACTGGTTTTAATTCCGAAATTAGCAGAATCGAGAAAAGTGTAGGAGAATCAGTTGCTCCGATCATCGAGAATAAGGTGACGGAACAAATTCAATTAGTGAAAAAAGAGGATCAAAAGAAGGTGGAAACTTTAAAGGCTTGAGTATCCGAAGTAGATACCAAAGTGACGAAGCAGGCTAATACCTGCGAAAAAAAAAGGGAAGTAGAAACGCTTGCGACAACCACTTGCCAAGTAATTACGAGAGTGTCGGAATTAGAAAAGAAACTTGACGAAAAACAGAGCTATGTGCCAATCTATGCACATAGTTCGGAATTGTTGACGGAAGAGGAGCGGTTCGACCCCTTGAAAAAAGGCGGTATACACGCGACGGATTTCATTAAGAATTGTGAAAGAGTTTTACCCAGATCATGGACTGATGAGAGAAAAATTAATGCGATTATTGATGTGTTGGCTGGTGATGCCAAGCGTTGGGGCTTAAACCTCAACATTACGAACCTGACTTTTGACGAATTTAAAAATTTGTTTGTGGCTGAATACTGGCCAGAGCAAAAACAGAAAAGTGTCTGGCGCGAATTTGTCGTATCGAGGCCTTTCGATGCGAACTCGCGCGGTTCGATGATTTGTGAGGGCTTGATCCGCAAGTTGGAATATTTGCGTGATCGCCGCTCGGAATCCGAAATAGTCTGGGAACTCTACAAGAAGCTTCCAGATGATACAAAACGATACGTAGGAAGCAATTACAGGACAATCAATGATTTCCTGGAAAGAGTGGAGGACGAGGACAATTGGCGCAATAATCGCGACAGTGGCAGAGGCCGTGGTAACAACAACGGGTACCACAGCAACCACAACAACGATAACCATGGGAATAATGCATACCGCAACCATGGCAGCAATAACAATAATGGTTCGGACCGTAATAACAATCGGTACAATGCAAATAATAACAGGAATGACGGAAACCAGTATCATACTAACGTGATACGGGCTTCACAGAATAGTAATAACGCCAGAGGGTGTGATCAGCCGCCTCAGCAGCATCCGGGGAGCGTATCTGCTGGGACGAGACGGGGAAACCATTAGCCGCGCCGGTGAGGGGCCCACCGGGCGTGGAGAAATTTTGGAGGCCCAATAACAAGAGAAAACCCAGGTGTCGTCGTTATGAAAATTCCGTATGGAATAATCAACGGCGGGAGAGTGTGCCAGTGTTAAGAGAAAGGAGTGCGCCCACAAGTAGTAGATCAGCTGTATACACGGCAGTAGAAAATACATTCACTGTCAGTGAGAACAATTTAAGTAGTGTTCCGGAAATCGATTATAACGTGGCAGCTGTAACACCCACAACGGAACTGGAGATTGAGTTTAAGAATGATTCGCAAGTGTTGAGAGAATATCAGATGTCGGATAAAACGTCCGTCATTGAGCGAGGGGATGCAGAGAGGGATGAGGTCTGGTTAAGGCAGTTCGGTCGCTTATACGACGAACTAAGAGATTATAGGGGCCTGTACGGGAGAAGTGTTTATGGGGAGCGCGGGCAGGATTTGCCGCGTCTCGTCCCGCAGGAAGGTGGTGTTTGTGAAGTGATAGAAAGTTCTGGCCCTAATAGGCAGACTTTACCAGAAATAATTGATGTTAATGGGGAGCACGAGTCAGATTCGTCGTGTTTCGTCCCGCAAGAGTTGGATGTTGAAGTAGTAACGGAAAGTTCTGGCCCTAACCGGCAGACTTTACCGAAAGTTATAGTGGTAGAAGTAGTCGACCCATCCGACGCAAACCTCCAGTTTAAACATTGCGAGAGTATTAAGGAAACGGATTACGGAAATTTTGGTGATAGCCGGACACGATTGGCAGAAAAGCACGTAGATTACAGCGTGTATGAGGTTAGAGCTGACATTATACGGTCAGACGATAGAAGTGTGGGTTGCGCAGATCTAGAGGAAGTAATTGCAAATACTACTGGGCACATTTCTCCAGGTAGATTGGCAGATGAGATCAATCTGACCAAAGAGGAATCAACAAAGGTGACAATTAGTGAATTGATAGCAAAGCAACACTCACTAGTTGACAAGTTACAGGAAAAGGTTTCGGTATTGGAGGCGAAGCTACAGACTAAGCCTCAGGACAAACGTGTTGAAATTAAAACTGTATGTGAACAGAGGCTGAAAAAGCCGCCAGATAAGCCGAATTTAGGATCAAAGCCGGATGGTTTTTTCTGGAATGACCTGGATATACACGAGGATTTACTGTGGGAAAATAATGAAACAGTCGAGGACAAGTGTAGACAGATAGTAGTGTCTGTTAATATGCACGACCTACAACTAAACGTGTTGATTGACACCGGTGCAGAATTGAGTGCTGTATCTGGGAAAATATTTGAGTTACTGAAAGACAGACCCGGCATCGTAGTTATGCCAGTAACAGGAGTGAAAATTATCGGTGCTACTGGGAAGGCCAGTAAACCGGTCACAAAACAGATTTTTGTCCACTTCGAGATATGTGGGGCACGATTAGAACAAGAGTTTGTCGTCGTGCCAGACTTGACTACGGAAGTAATTATCGGGTTAGATTGGCTATTAAAGTACCGTGCAGTGATTAATTGCGAAAGCAAAACTTTGACATGTACGTCACAAGATAAAACAATAGTAGTTAGTTTTGACGAGGCAGGAGACGGTGTGCATAGGCAATACCAGCCTATATACATTGTTAACTGGCCGGATGCCATTGACGTAGGAATGAGTTTGAACTGCCGTAACATGAGGAATTTCGGCATTGACAAAAGTGTAGAAAGTGAATTGGAAGAGATAATCAAATTCCCTCCACGGATTAACATTAGTATTGGTGTGAAAAAAGATCGTTTGCGACAAGTAATGAGGCTAAAAGCCGATGCTCGCATACGTCGTCATGACGCTAAAGCGCGTTTTGCTAAGTTTGCAATCGGAGAAATCGAGCGAGATAGACCATGAAATCTCTAAATTTAAGTTTGTTTATAATGGACCATATAAAGTCATTGGTATACCTCACACAAATGCTTATTGCTTAGAGTATCCAAGCTCTGGAAAACTATTAGGTATACGGAACATTGTAGACCTGGAATTGTACCAACCTAGGATTGATTAATACCACAGAATGGGTAATTTGTACAGTATGTAAAATCGAGTGTAAGATTTAACGATTTGCTAGATTGCCATGCTTTTGACTGACCAAGCTCATTAAAGAAGTTGTAATTAATAAGTAATTAATTTTGATTAATCAATTTAACTTTAATCAATTTAATCATGATCTAATCAACTGAAAAATCCAAGCTGCTAGTTTAAGTTTTCAGCTGAGTCACAGTAGATTAAGGAATGTAAATATGATTTTGTAAATAGCTGTAAAATTCCATAAATATGTGATTTACTAGTCATTGCCGATGTACTTAGACGCTGTTTTAAGTTTCAGGCTAGTACATGCGTGTGATGATGCACAGTGTTGAGTTATCCACTGTGATAGTGTTTATGGACTCCTTGAGATTACTCGGGAGTGAGTTTTACGGAAAGAATTCAGTGAAACGGACGTTCTGGAAATGCCGTTACAAGGGTGAGAGAGATCAAGCGTACCGCACAGGCGGGCGCAACAATACTGGCGGGGCGGAACCGCTGTCGGCTCTTGTGCCGCTGTCGGCTCTTGTGCCGCTGTCGGCATTCTTTGTACTTGCGAGTACGGAAGACGGAGTTGTTTTTCTTCCCGGACAGCTTATATGAAAGAATTCTGTTGTCAATATTTATGTTTTTGTCGATCTGCTGTATATTATTTTCTTGTTTAGAGTTAAGTGCACACTCATGACGAGAATATTAATTATGAAAAGTTTATATAAGATACGTATTCTATGTAATTAATTATTAATTTGCGTATTTTGATATACCTGTTTTCTATGACCATGTAATCTGATTAATTTTGTAAATAGTATTTCATTTCTCATAGTGTTACGAATTTTAACGATTTTGGAATAGCTAAAACATTTTCTATATTTTCTATGAATTTTAATATGTTGTCAACCTGTTTTATTTTGTGCTAGATGACAGAGTGGAATAAGATTAGGAGTGTCTCCACTCAATTATTATGGTCTAAAAATTTATTTATGGTTAATTAGACGAATGCTAACTTTTGTTGATGTTTTGAGCATATGCATTTCCGCTGTTTCTTTTTTGGGACATTTTCTGAGTCTGTTTACGTTACACGAACATCCTCAGAAAATGTGGGGCATGTGTAACGCCGGAAATGCATATCCTCCTATTTCCATCTATTGTACTATAAATTTGTTTACCTTATTTTGTTACCTGAATATATAACATTTCTGTGTCTTCGTATATTGTAATTGTTTTACTATTTGTATATATATATATTTATGCATTTATGTCGATGTATAATTGGTTTGTTGTGTAAAGATTATTTGTATTTTTACGCTGGGTCTTGCCTAGGGAAAACTGCTATCGAACGATTACATCGATAGGTCGTGTGAAGAATCAAAGTGTGTTGGATCTTTGGTAGTTTTAACTCTGCCGCGTGGAGCGCGGGCAGAGCAGGGGGAGTCTGGCGGGAGTAGCGAGTGGAGCAGGTGTGTTGTGTGACGCTCCCGCGAGTTGCCGCGCTTTCGGGGTTTGGCAAGATGTAATTGCGCTCGACTCGCGATGATAGTTTCTGACATGGTGTCGCGGACGGGAAGCATTAGCTGGCGCACATCAAGAGCCCGTTTCGCCTGGTGACCGTGTCGAGAAGAAGGCGCGCCAACATCCAGCTTCTGCAACAGCGACGGCCGACAATGAGTGACTGTCGCCACCTCCTCGATCGACGGCTTCAAACCTTCAATCAACCAACAAGGAAGACTAAAAGCACGTAAAGTTTCAGAACTGTATGGCACACCTCACCTTTCAAATTGTTCCATTTGCCTCGCAAAATTACAGCAACTTAGCATGAACCTTTGTTGCTCATTGTCCCAATTGCATTGCCAAGCAGGGTCCCTTCCTTTTCCGAAATGAACCCGAGTGTCGTTGAAATTCAAACGCCAGCATAATTCCATTTCACTGCTTTAATTTCAAAGTTCAATTTTAGTATTCATAGCTGGCTACAATAGTTAGATTACACAAGCACAAATTAAGAGTGCGAGTTTTGTTACCGTATTTTAGCTTACCTGTGACTGCAGCTCAGCTTGGTACGTACTAAATTTTACTATTGTTAATTGTTCAGAATCGTTTAATTCAAGTTCAAAGTTGAATCTCTTCTTTCTAAATTGCGTAGATTCAAGTAGCTTTAGAAATGATTGTTGAGGTAGTCCAAGACTAACTGTATTTCGATGTGCTTCAGAAAGAAAGCTCACTATTAACTTCAGTCACTAAATTAACTTCCGATTTTCCGGTTTCATTAATTCTTTTGCTAAATTAAGTGTAGCGAAATTTATTACTTCTGACAAACTTTCAGTTTTCACACTACACGTGTCAACCTTCAGTTGCCACGCTTCTAGAC
This sequence comes from Schistocerca piceifrons, assembly GCF_021461385.2. Lineage (NCBI taxonomy): Eukaryota > Metazoa > Arthropoda > Insecta > Orthoptera > Acrididae > Schistocerca > Schistocerca piceifrons. The sequence goes on along the minus strand of NC_060139.1, from coordinate 1,017,115,460 downwards.
CTAATTATATGTGTAATAACCTTTCTTTTTCAGTTATTATAGTAATTGTCCATAGGACTGGCGACCGTAATTTCCCCCAAATCTCAAATATCTAATTACCGCTAGTTGATTGTTAACGTAACGGCCGCACATTTACTTTCTTTATTAACTTTATCCCTATTTCAAAATTAATTTCCACCAGTTTCACTTGCATTTTTCCTTTCATTTAGATGTAACCCTTTCCTCCCTCTTTACCGACAGGTTAACTTCGTTGACGATTGCTTTTCCAAAATTCCCATTAGGTACACGCGGTTTCATTTTTCACTGTCATTAAGGTCGATAAGTGAGTGGGAGGTTACAGGTCCCTACACGCAACTCACTAGGCGCTGTTGTAACTGCGACGTATGGGCTCTTCGCAGCACGTAGGTGCCTTGTGATGCCCCGATTACTGCAAATTTGTGTTCAGTGCCCGCCGAACCGAGTCATAAAGCTGCTTCGAATAATCGTTTACACCTCCGTGGCTGCCATTCGATGTGCCAGTCGGTCCTTCTTGCCATATCTGCGCGAGGTTTACAAGAATTCCTCAGATTCACGCCTGTACTTACTCGTGGCGCAGCTCTCTGTTGCATACACATTTCCATTCATACTTATCACTCATCATTACGTCGCTGACCACAACGGTGTAATGTGGCTCTAATGCAAATACTTAAAAAGTACTCTCTGCAGTGCAGTACAAACAGTTTATAGAACTTAAATAGATTCATTATAAATGGTGTAGCAGGTGAATAAGATAACCAACTAGTTGCGATAAGTAGTAGTTTTGAGTTAACTTTAATCATGGTTTCAACGGATTTAATTCTGTCTTCTTCAGAAGGACAACAAACCTGCTTACTGAACGACCACATAAATTACAATCAAAACATCATGGACCAATATTATGTCTCATACAGAAACTACTACCTACAACAAGTGCAGGCATGTCACAAACAATATGATGTACACCAACACAGGCAAAGAAGTACTTACAAACTTCACATTAACAAAGTCAGTTAGTAAAGCGATCTAACATTTGCACACGAAAAGTGTCGGCAATGGTCTGTACATCCATTTGTAAAAATTAAGACTCATAAAATCAAGGGCTTGTTACAGTAAAATCAGTCATATAAAATGACAGACCATATAAAGAGCTACGCCAACTGAGGGAAAGTGGAGAGCGTATCAGGAAAACGAATCCCGAGGCGCATGCGCTGATAAACATGTACGGTTGGCGGCATAAACAGCCACAACAGCGTAAGCACATAGAAATTACTAACATTATTACCTAAGTACACCATGACAATAAAAGAGAATAGAATAAAATGTTGAAAAAGACAAATACCAAACAAAACATACTACCATACATTAGACCTTTACAGGACAATCGTCCGCAGCTCATGGTCGTGCGGCAGCGTTCTCGCTTCCCGCGCGCGGGTTCCCGGGTTCGATTCCCGGCGGGATCAGGGATTTTCTCTGCCTCCTGATGACTGGGTGTTGTGTGATGTCCTTAGGTTAGTTTGGTTTAAGTAGTTCTAAGTTCTAGGGGACTGATGACCATGGATGTTAAGTCCCCTAGTGCTCAGAGCCATTTCAACCATTTTTTACAGGACAATCAGTACATTATCGTACGAAAATAGTGACGTTTGCGCGTAAGTACGTTATTACGGGCATAATGACAGTAAATAGATTAATATGACCTCCAATACACCATCGTACGAAAAGTAATAATGACAATGCATAAGCCGGCCGCCGTGGCCGTGCGGTTCTAGGCGCTGCAGTCCTGAACCGCGAGGCTGCTACGATCGCAGGTTCGAATCCTGCCTCGGGCATGGATATGTGTGATGTCCTTAGGTTAGTTAGGATTAAGTAGTTCTAAGTTCTAGGGGACTGATGATCTAAGATGTTAAGTCCCGTAGTGCTCAGAGCCATTTGAATCATTTGACAGTGCATAAACACGCTATTAAAGATAATGACAGCAAGGAGCAAAAATTCATAGGTACCTGTATAGTGACAAACCCAACAAGAGTGAGTGGCACCAATATCTTAGTACAACACAAACTAACGAAATAAACTGTACCCATAAAAATTGTGTAATAGAATTTTGAGGAAATGGACCACTTCCAAAGGCTACCGGCAGTCGTATGATGGTTTTTATGCGCACAGTATGGGTTTGAAGCCATCGAAAACTTGTCTACAGGCAAGCTCCAACTGTTAGTTTAGAAAATTCCCATCTTTGCGCTCTAAATGTTTATAAATGTCTAATTCTTCCCAAAGGTCCATCATACGCCCTTCGACTTCTCTGCGAAGAATATCAGTGTCTTCCAAATTTTTCGGAGTGTGGTTGGGAATCACTAAAGGTTTAGCAAACGTAGAGTTATGTATGTCTGCTCAATTTTTTCCGAACAGGTGTTCTTTATATCTTGTCCTCACAGCTCTGCCGATTTTACCAATGTAATAGCGTGGGCAATTGTTGCAGGTTAATTTATAAACATCTGAAATGGAAAGTCGCAACTATCTTCCTCTGTCTGCAAAAGTCTTCTCTGCAAATTATTGTCTGTAAAGAAAGAGACATTACAGTTATATTTCTTCACTAGAATTCTATAAGAAACATTTCCTACGAAGGGGATGCATATTAATTTCTTATTGTGTTTTCTTTCTCAAGAAGCAGTATACCATACCCTAGTCGTACCGGTTATTGCTTGCAGTCGACTTAATGATATTTAACTCATTCAGTTGACTGGCAGGCGATAAAGCAGTAATTTCAAGACGGTGTACTGCGGAACGAAAATACTCTAGCTTATGAGCTTTCGGTTGCATCGAATCTGCAGGGATAATATTATCTGAATAAGTGGGCTTAGGGAAAAATTTGAAACTGAAAGAATCATTTTGTACAGAAATAATTAAGAAAATTTATGCCTTCTTTTTATTTTAAAGGTCTTCCGTGAAACAAATTTTCTGATGGAGGTTGTTAAATATATATGTTGTTAATAGGATTTCTGTTTCAAAACAAATGTTTCTCAGAGTATAACTCTGATTGAAGTTAATAGTCAGCACAGTTCAACATGGATTCTGAATCAATACTAAATAAAATATCGTATATACGATTTACATGAGGCAGATATCACAAACAAATTCTTTCAGAAAAATGTTACATGATAGGATTTGTTTAATTGTTAACAATGGCCTAGAACTGGAAGCGCCAATGCCGGCATTCTCTTTCATGAGGAAAATCTCTGTGATTCGTACTTTACACTGCACCAATAGTGAATATTTTTATGAAATTTAGTTTTCCATTACTAATTTTTGTCAAGGAGCGAATAGCACATCTCCTTGATATCAGATATGGATGAGGGCTATACTAAGCCAAATGTTCTGGATCTCCTGCACTAGCCACTCTGTTGACGACCCAAACCATGGCGCACTTTTGCAACGACGGTACCTGTCATACCATTTGATTTAAACCGGCATTTACGACAAATGTTTTATTTATGCCTCACACAGTTAAAGAAAGAAAGGAAGATTAGCAGTTAATGTCCAAACAAAATGGAGGTCATTAGAGGCGGAGCACAACTTCGTAATGTTTAAGCATGAGGAATGAAATCGACATTGCCATTTCAAAGGAAACACCGCGTCACTCGCCTGGAGTGATTTACGGAAATCACGGAACACCTGTATCTGGGTGGCCAGACCCACATTTGAGCCACTGTGCTCCCAAATCCGAGTCAAGTGTGCTAAGAACTGCGCCATCCCGCTCGGTCACGTAGTGCTTCATCTAATAATAAGCAATTAGAATGACTGGTATTTATAGAATATCGACATTACAGGCAGAAAATAATTACAAGATCAGCCATCATATTGCTACGCTATTATTCCAAAGATTACGTCCTCATAATTACTGACCAAAAAACGTATCGACGTTTCAATTCGAAAATTTAACTTTCAGTTTCAAAAATTAGAGCTTATCTTTGTAGCAGATAAAAATTAAACACGTGCCACCACTAATAGAATGGCGTCACTAGCTAATGGCCCCCAAAGAAGGCCATTAAGTGTGGCTAGGTGACGCTCTGACTTACCGTTCCACTATATGACACCATAATGGCGGTATGAGCTCATTGTATTTGGTTTCACATTTTAACGAACAATATCCAAAAAAACAAAACAAACCTCCTCATCACATAATTAAATTACTCTATCAGTTATTGAGGACTTTATATTTTTCAGGATCAGAAAGATCTTTGTAAGATAATACATTTGTACCGTTACTCTCTGTGACCGCACACTGTCTTCCATATGGGATCAATATCTTTCTGTTTCAGCATTGCCCTCGATTGTTTGTTTCATTTTAGAATGAGTTAGTAGTCTAGAGGAACTCATTTCTGCAGATTGGAACGTTTTCCAATAAGTTTTGGATGGTCGTAATGATTTAGTTTGATATCTGGCTTTCATAATAGACAAAAATCGCACAGTTTCCTTCAGTCTTTGAGAAAACTTTGAAGTTTCTCAAAGTAACAAAATCAACTCCTAAAACACGAATTCAGCTGCTATCTTATTGAGAGACAACTTTCGCAATACCATTGGAGGAAACGTCGTGATTCAGAAAATACTTTTGGAACACACACGACCTTTAATTACAATTTGTGAAAAGCTATTAGTGCACATCTCACGTTGGTGCAGGTAAAATTATTAAAACAGAATTTACATTCAGAATCAAGTACCAGACCTTCTGACACAGTCCAACCTATGCGAAAGTAAATAACCCGTCAGAATCCCGAACATAGGGGTACGTTGGTTATCCAACTACCTGCTTCTTACTTCAGTTTAACCAGAAACCATTAATAAAAACAGGTTAACAACGACACGAATTAAATCTAATTAGGCATATTGATTTTATCATGTGTAAATTCTAAACTAAATAGTTCATTATATCAACTGATACTAAAAATTTAACTGTGAGAACTTTTATAACGTTTGCGATCGCATAACTGGTTGATGTCATGTTAAACGTGTAACTGCACTCCTGTCTTAGATCTTAACTATACAGCTCCCCCTCTGCATTGTTATCTCAGTGAACTGAGTCACATATACAAGCAGAATTGTCATTAAGCTGTGTTACCGAACGAAATTGAGCATTCATGTGCTCAACGCTTTACCTGACGTTACAGCCATCCAGATTCAAGTTTCATATGGTTGCCGTAAATCGAAATGCGGAGAAGCCGGAATGATTACAATGAAAAAGACGAGGCCGTATCCCTTCCCTAGCCTTCTCCAACCTGAGCTTCGGCTTTTACGTCGTTAAATGCTCATTACTTCCTACTTCCCTTTCTCAGTTTCGTTAAAATCATGCATTCTAATTTTTTTTCAAAACTCAACGCAGTGAAACCGTTACGACTTATATTAATGTCAAACATAACTAACAGGACAGAGCACGGTTAACAACTTTCGATGTTTTGCTGCTTCTATAAAACTCTTATCTGCTTCAGCGAAAGGATTCCTTCAGATGTGCTTCACTGACATGTCAAAAATAATGACGTGAGTAATCTTGTAGGGTGTAATATACAGGGTGTATCATAATAGCGGAAATTGAAACTACTGAAAGTGTAGGATAATACAAGCAAGAGCAACATATTTTGAATATGTATTAGCGTCAGCTACTTGTTATATGTATATGTAAATATTTGCTGGACCGGGACTTGAACCAGTATTTACCGCTTGTCCTGAGCGGTCGCATTGAACACTTCGACTATCCGAGGAGTCCTCTCTCCATATATCACGCAGTCACAACTTTAATACTCTCACAGTCGTGAAACTAAGCATAGGGAGACAAATGTTATTTTGCATCGTCATTTGCATGTGTGTCTGAAGAAAAATGTATTGTAATTGATGAAAAACAAGAACGTATCAGTGAAAATGGATGTGGAAATAACTTTGTTGAGAGGTAATTTCTAATCTGTGGTTACAAGCCGCCACTAAATTCCGTCTGAAATATAACCCTAGATAAACCAATGTATTTGAAATGTAATTTTTTCAGTTAATTCCTCCATCCAGTCGTTGCCGACTGTAATGTAAGTGTGGTGGACGACCGGCTTATTTCGCTTCTGATGTAAGACAACATCTAATGTGCTAATATGCTCCGATACAGATAGGTCGAGCAGGTCCAGCAACTTAGTATCTAAGATCAACCGACCTCAGTCCTATGGATTCTTCTGTCACTCAGTTGATAAGTGGAGTCGGCAGCATTCATGGTGACAGGGATGAGGAACTGCAGTTGCGAACTGCAAAGTCTTGTCAAGATTTACGTGATGATATGATCTAAATGCGAGGAAAGGACGTGCAACATCTCCTTCAACAGTGCACGAGTGCACAGTAAATGGTAACGAGTAACGTGATGAAGTAGCATCGCATTTCTCGTAAAGGTAGGCCATCGGCGAAATTTGAGCACGCTTAAGTGAGGACTTAATATAAAGGAGTACGTTTGAAAAGCATTTGTACTAATGAGGAAAATTTTTTCATGTAGGAATCAGTTACGAGGGTTGAAACTTAAATAGTCGTCCTTCTTTTTAGATTTTATTACGTCTCAAATCCAGATTTCGGCTAGTGGCTAGTCATTCCCAGTGCACTATTTTCTATTGTCAATGCATGTAAGTCCCTGTTGTTCGGGCGTCAGTCACAGTTCTTGAATAGTACTCAAAGAACTGTAACTGACGCCCGAACAACAGGGACTTACATACGTTGACGATAGGAAATAGTGCATTGAGAATGACTAGTTACTAGCCGGAGTCTATATTTGCGTAATAAAATCTAAAATAATAAAATCTAAAACAAAGGACGATTGATTGCTGCACTCTATAATTTATAAGTCACATAACAGTCGCTGAGTGCACCCACTTTCCGAATGGAAGGTAACCTGATGAATTTAAATAGAGGCAACTATTCATTTACTATTTATATATAATAGATACAAGTCTTACTTTCGTTCTACATAGTCACAAATATTGTTTATAACACGTTGCAGTGATTTGGAAAACGTAGGATATCCTAAGCAGCGCAAGTTGTGCCGATAGTTTGAGTGGATCTTCCTATTGCCATGACAGCCAGCCGGTGTGGCCGTGCGGTTCTAGGCGCTTCAGTCTGGAACCTCGTGACCGCTACGGTCGGAGGTTCGAATCCTGCCTCGGGCATGGATGTGTGTGATGTCCTTAGGTTACTTAGGTTTAAGTAGTTCTAAGTTCTATAGGACTGATGAGCACAGATGTTAAGTCCCATAGTGCTCAGAGCCATTTGAACCATTCCTATTGCCAAACGAATCTCTGTCACATTGCTGAAGGGAATACCACGAAGTACTTCCCACAATTTCTTAATAAAGTTTAAGTCACGAGAGCTAAGACGGGGCTGCGAGGTAGGTGGTACAGCACTTCCCAACCCCATTGTTTGAACAAATCAGTGACAACTTCTGCCGTATGCGGCCGAGCATTGCGCAGGAAACATCATGGGCGAGTCCTACAGAAAAGGTCACCGCTTCTTTCTCCAAGCTGTTCATTTCTGGGAAGCAGCCAGCGATCAGCCCACAGAAAGAAGCGGCGATATTTTCTGCAGGACCCGCCCATCATTTCGCACTGCAGTGTTCGGCCGCATATGGCGCAATATGTGACTGATTTGTTCGATCGATGGGGATGGGAACTGCTGTACCGCCCACACAACTGCTCGGTCCTAACCCGTCGTAACTTCTACTTCGTTCCTAAATGGAAGGAAGTAACTCGTGACATTCGCTTCAAAATTTCTACAGAGATTTGTCGTCAATAGACCCCCCCCCCCCCCCCGCCCCCCTCGCGAAACATGGACCTTGCCGTTGGTGCGGAGACTTGCGTCCCTCAACGATACAGATAGCCGTACCGTCGGTGCAACCACAACGGAGGGGTATCTGATGAGAGGCCATCAAACGTGTGCTTCCTGGAGAGGGGCAGCAGCCTTTCCAATAGTTGCAGGGGTAACAGTCTGGATGATTGACTGCTATAGCCTTGTAACACTAACCAAAACGGCCTTGCTGTTGTGGTACTGCGAACGGCTGAAAGCAAGGGGGAACTACAGCCGTAGTTTTTCCCGAGGGCATGCAGCTTTACTGTATGATTAAATGATGATGGCGTCCTCTTGGCTAAAATATTCCGGAGATAAAATAGTCACCCATTCGGATCTCCGGGCGGGGACTACTCAGGAGGACGTCGTTATCAGGAGAAAGAAAACTGGCGTTCTACGGAACGGAGAGTGGAATGTCAGATCCCTTAATCGGGCAGGTAGGTTAGAAAATTTAAAATGGAAAATGGATAGGTTGAAGTTAGATATAGTGGGAATTAATGAAGTTCGGTGGTAGGAGGAACAAGACTTTTGGTCAGGTGAATACAGGGCTATAAACACAAAATCACATTGGGGTAATGCAGGAGTAGGTTTAATAATGAATTAAAAAAAAATCGGAGTGCGGGTAAGCTACTGCAAACAGCATAGTGAACACAATATTGTGGCCAAGATATACATGAAGCAGACGCCTACTACAGTAGTACAAGTTTATATGCCAACTAGCTCTGCAGATGGTGAAGAAATTGATGAAATGTATGATGAGATAAAAGATATTACTCAGGTAGTGAAGGGAGACGAAAATTTAATAGTCATGGGTGACTGAAATTCGACAGTAGGAAAAGGAAGAGAAGGAAACGTAGTAGGTGAATATGGACTGGGGCAAGAAATGAAAGAGGAAGCCGCCTGGTAGAATTTTGCACAGAGCATAACTTAATCATAGCTAACACTTCGTTCAAGAATAATGAAAGAGGGTTGTATATGTGGAAGAACCCTGGAGGTACTAGACGGTTTCAGATAGATTATATAATGGTAAGACAGAAATTTAGGAACCAGGTTTTAAATTGTAAGACATTTCCAGGGGCAGATGTGGTCTCTGACCACAATCTATTGGTTATTAACTGTAGATTAAAACTGAAAAAAACTGCAAAAAGTTGGTAATATAAGGAGATGGGACATGGATAAACTGAAAGAACTAGAGGTTGTACACATTTTCAGGGAGAACATAAGGGAACAATTGACTGGAATGGGGGAAAGAAATACAGTAGAAAAAGAATGGGTAGCTTTGAGGGATGAAATTGTGAAGGCAGCAGAGGATCAAGTACGTAAAAAGACGAGGGCTAGTAGAAATCCTTGGGTAACAGAAGAGATACTGAATTTAATTCATGAAAGGAGAAAATAAAAAAATGCAGTAAATGAAGCAGGCAAAAAGAAATGCAAACGTCTCAAAAATGAGATCAAGTGCAAAATGGCTAAGCAGGGATGGCTAGAGGACAAATGTAAGGATGTAGAGGCTTATCCCACTAGGGGTAAGATAGATACTGCCTACAGAAAAATTAAAGAGACCTTTGGAGAAAACAGAACCATTTGCATGAATATCAAGAGCTCAGATGGAAACCCAGTTCTAAGCAAAGAAGGGAAAGCAGAAAGGTGGAAGGAGTATATCGAGGTTCTATACAAAGGCTATGTTCTGGAGGAAAATATTGTAGAAATGGAAGAGAATGTAGATGAAGATAAAATAGGAGATACGATATTACGGGAAGAGTTTGACACAGTACTGAAAGACATAAGTTGAAACAAGGCCCCAGGAGTAGACAACGTTCCATTAGAACTACTGACAGCCTCGGGAGAGCCAGCCCTGACAAAACTCTACCATCTAGTGAGCAAGATGTATCAGATAGGCGAAATACCGTTAGACTTCAAGAATAATGTAATAATTCCAATCCCAAAGAAAGCTGGTATTGACAGATGTGAAAATTACCGAGTTATCAGTTTAATAAGTCATAGCTGCAAAATACTAACGCGAAATCTTTACAGACGAGTGGAACAACTGGTAGAAGCCGACCTCGTGGAAGATCAGTTTGGATTCCGTAGAAATGTTGGAACACGTGAGGCAATACTGACCCTTCGGCTTATCTTAGGGAATAGATTAAGGAAAGGCAAACCTACATTTCTAGCGTTTGTAGACTTAGAGAAAGCTTTTGACAATGTTGACTGGAATACTCTCTTTCAAATTCTAAAGGTGGCACGAGTAAAATACAGGCAGCTAATGGCTATTTACATTTTATGCAGAAAGCAGATGGCAGTTATTAAAGTCGAGGGACATGAAAGGGAAGCAGTGGTTGGGAAGGGAGTGATAAAGGGTTGTAGCCTCTCCCCGATGCTATTCAATCTGTATATTGAGCAAGCAGTAACGGAAACAAAAGAAAAGTTCGGAGTAGGTATTAAAATCCATGGAGAAGAAATAAATCTTTGAGGTTCACCGATGTAGTTGTAACTCTGTCAGAGACAGCAAAGGACATGGAAGAGCAGTTGAACGGAATGGACAGTGTCTCGAAAGGAGTATATAAGAAGAACATCAACAAATGCAAAACGAGGATAATTGAATGCAGTCGAAGTAAGTCGGGTGATGCCGAGGGAATTAGATTAGGAAATGAGACACTTAAAGTATTAAAGGAGTTTTGATATTTGGGGTGCAAAATAACTGATGATGGTCGAAGTACAGAGGATGTAAAATGTAGACTATCAATGACAAGGAAAGCGTTTATGAAGAACAGAAATTAGTTAACAGCGAATATAGATTTAAGCGTCAGGAAGTCGTTTCTGAAAGCATTTGTATGGAGTGTAGCCATGTATGGAAGTGTAACATGGACGATAAATAGTTTGCACAAGAAGAGAATAGAAGCTTTCGAAATGTGGTGCTACAGAAGATTGCTGAAGATCATATGGGTAGACGACATAACTAATGAGGAGGTATTGAACAGAATTGGGGAGAAGATGAGTTTGTGGCACAACTTGACTAGAAGGAGGGACCAGCTGGTAGGACATGTTCTGAGGCATTAGCATTGGAAGGCAGCGTGGAGGGTAAAAATCGTCGAGGGAGGCCAAGAGATGAGTACACTAAGCAGATTCAGAAGGATGTAGGCTGCTGTAGGTACTGGGAGATGAAGAAGCTTGCTCAGGATAGAGTGGCATGGAGGGCTACATCAAACCAGTCTCAGGACTGAAGACCACAACAACAACAACAGACCGCTCCAATAGAATTATCAACACAACTGGCGCTGTTAATTGTAACTCACGACTTTAACATCACTGGCAACGACTATACTTTCACGGGTTGTTTACACTTGAACGACCAACACATCTAAGGCTGCTAAGGGTAGCCAACGACCTTAACATCTCTGCCAACAGGCTATACACAGGGCTGGCGACTTATTGGAAGGACATTAAAACTTTGAAACATGTATGTGTTTTGCGTAAGTTGTAAGTAATTATTTGCACTATTAGAATTCCAACCATCGTATCACTCGAAAGTCTCGCTTGCGAACCCGTGATTACACGTATTCATTATGTATATTTTCACGTGTGTTAGTTTTCGTAATTAACTATTAAACTTTTGTATATTTTGGTACAGAAAGGAACCAGTTTTAGAATGGAAGAAGTTGGTTTTGCTGTTCATAGTAGATATCACCTTGTTATGTGTGTTACAGACTTATTCCGTAGTTCGAAAGCCGCGCTGGACTGCAGCGTACATAAGCTCATTTTCTTCATTCAGCGTTTTCCGCAGATGTTCCATCGTTAGTACGCTTCTTCTCTAGTAGCTGGAGAATGTCGGAATATAAACTGTTCTCCTGTTCTGTCTAGGATGTAATAGAAATGCACAAATACTGAATTCTCTATCCGCAGCTTTTGGAATACTCTTTACTGGATATGGAACGAATATTAATTTAGATAAAGACTCATTAATATAAAGTGAGTTGGAAATTAGACTTATACACTCCTGGAAATGGAAAAAAAGAACACATTGACACCGGTGTGTCACACCCACCATACTTGCTCCGGACACTGCGAGAGGGCTGTACAAGCAATGATCACACGCACGGCACAGCGGACACACCAGGAACCGCGGTGTTGGCCGTCGAATGGCGCTAGCTGCGCAGCATTTGTGCACCACCGCCGTCAGTGTCAGCCAGTTTGCCGTGGCATACGCAGCTCCATCGCAGTCTTTAACACTGGTAGCATGCCGCGACAGCGTGGACGTGAACCGTATGTGCAGTTGACGGACTTTGAGCGAGGGCGTATAGTGGGCATGCGGGAGGCCGGGTGGACGTACCGCCGAATTGCTCAACACGTGGGGCGTGAGGTCTCCACAGTACATCGATGTTGTCGCCAGTGGTCGGCGGAAGGTGCACGTGCCCGTCGACCTGGGACCGGACCGCAGCGACGCACGGATGCACGCCAAGACCGTAGGATCCTACGCAGTGCCGTAGGGGACCGCACCGCCACTTCCCAGCAAATTAGGGACACTGTTGCTCCTGGGGTATCGGCGACGACCATTCGCAACCGTCTCCATGAAGCTGGGCTACGGTCCCGCACACCGTTAGGCCGTCTTCCGCTCACGCCCCAACATCGTGCAGCCCGCCTCCAGTGGTGTCGCGACAGGCGTGAATGGAGGGACGAATGGAGACGTGTCGTCTTCAGCGATGAGAGTCGCTTCTGCCTTGGTGCCAATGATGGTCGTATGCGTGTTTGGCGCCGTGCAGGTGAGCGCCACAATCAGGACTGCATACGACCGAGGCACACAGGGCCAACACCCGGCATCATGGTGTGGGGAGCGATCTCCCACACTGGCCGTACACCACTGGTGATCGTCGAGGGGACACTGGATAGTGCACGGTACATCCAAACCGTCTTCGAACCCATCGTTCTACCATTCCTAGACCGGCAAGGGAACTTGCTGTTCCAACAGGACAATGCACGTCCGCATGTATCCCGTGCCACCCAACGTGCTCTAGAAGGTGTAAGTCAACTACCCTGGCCAGCAAGATCTCCGGATCTGTCCCCCATTGAGCATGTTTGGGACTGGATGAAGCGTCGTCTCACGCGGTCTGCACGTCCAGCACGAACGCTGGTCCAACTGAGGCGCCAGGTGGAAATGGCATGGCAAACAGTTCCACAGGACTACATCCAGCATCTCTACGATCGTCTCCATGGGAGAATAGCTGCCTGCATTGCTGCGAACGGTGGATATACACTGTACTAGTGCCAACATTGTGCATGCTCTGTTGCCTGTGTCTATGTGCCTGTGGTTCTGTCAGTGTGATCATGTGATGTATCTGACCCCAGGAATGTGTCAATAAAGTCTCCCCTTCCTGGGACAATGAATTCACGGTGTTCTTATTTCAATTTCCAGGAGTGTATATTAATACCTTCAGCTTCTGAAGGTAGTTGATACATATCATATATATCAACGGTGATAGGTGAAAATGAGTACCCCGATGGGGACTCGAACCCGGGATCTCCTGCTTACATGCCAGACGATCTATCCATCTGAGCGACCGAGGGAACAGAGGATAGTGCGACTGCAGGGACTATACTATGCACGCCTCTCGTGACACTCACATTCTCACCTCATATGTTCACACACTACATTCGTAGTGTCCCTACAATCACCGTATAAGTGTATATGTCTGTTTGGAGGGGGGCACTTTATCGCGGGATACTTATTTATTTATGTTTTTATAATTATATATTTTATGATTTTGGTTTGGGGTGGCTTTAAATAGTGTGGGCTAGCATGAGACTTTTAATTAACTTAATACCGCGATAACACTCGTACGGATATTGGCTGCCCCGAAGTACGTACGATACGATATTTTTTTAAACCCAACTCGCGAGACTCGCCGCTATCTAGTAAATAGTTTGCGTGAGCGCTGCCATTTGGAAAAGAAAATATGCGTATTCTTACGCAAACTGTAATTATTAATATGGGTCTCAGGGGCTACTGGTTATTTATGTACCAAATTACATGAAGACTAACTGAGATACTGCGGAATGTAATGTTTTTCAATATTTATTGTTCATTATTTGCAAGGCAAACTTGGAGAGAATCTCGTCTGCCGTTAGGCGGTCAAGCTGAAACATACTGAACTCATTCAATGCTGTGAATTTTGGTAGCCGAAATTAATTCTAGCTTCGAAATTAATGAAAGATCAAAATTAAGAAGTCTCTCGCATTTACATTGAAAGGGTACAGTACCGCTCGACATTGAAAATGGGTACAACATACTTCATTATTTTTGTCTGAACAACACTTTATTTTTGTAAAATAACTCAATTTCAATTAATACAGCGAAGCCGGATACCAGCGTGGGAAAGAATGACTATTTATTTATTTAATTGATCACATGTGCACTCCCTCAAAATAAATCCCTACATCCAGTTTGGTGAGATCTGTGAAATGAATGAATGAATGGTCGTCTGCCAACCGCAGATAGTGAATGTGAATATATGATCATCTTTGAGACGATCCTTTGGCCACCTTTGGTGGGACCAAAGAGATGAAATTTACCTGAGCTTTGAGCGCCTGAAATGTGGCTGACCAATACGGTAGCAAGGTGCTCCCCCACTTCAGCAGAGGTGCGAGAGGACCTGAACAACGGCCATGTTTCAGCACTCTGCCGCTGGATCTTGTGCTGTTAAGACCTGTTTTAGTTGTGCTCCGTAATGACGAAAGAGTGGAGACATGGTATGCATGTGGAATATTTAAGAGTAGTTTGAAATAATAATTTCTCTATTTCAGGAACTTTTGTGGGGAGAATTAAATGTCAGGCAGGTAATATTAATGGGATTGTAGTAACCTTCGGAAGTGACCAATGCTCACAATGAAACCACGTGTAGCAATAAGTTGAAATACTTCCGTGTGCTTAAGTTAAGCAGAATTACTAGCGTGTGTACCATAAGTTGAAATATTTAAGAAATAGCGTGTGTACCATAAGTTGAAATATTTAAGAAATGGCGTGTGCAGGACTTGAAATTAGAGACGAGTACTTCCACATGGTTAGTACTGTGTGAGTCTCAATCTGTGTATGAGACAAAGGATAAAGAGAAGTACTCGTCCATGGTATCAGTTGAGAACTCGCGTGTGTGATGAATATGTTCTTAATATTACTTTGCGTGATATGATTCCATGTGACGCTAGATTCAAACTCTGAGAGAGAAGCAAGGTGAGTTGGCCGTCTATCCAGCAACGCACTTGGCTCGCATTGCACAGGAAGACGTGCTTATATCTCCAGAGTTCATAGTAGGAAAGTAGAATTACAAAGTGGGGCTGTGTCGTGTGAAACTGGGATAAATATTAATTGAAGTGGGAAAGCTGAAAGTGATAATGTTGTGACTATTCCCTGTGCAGTATTTCATATTGCAGTGTGGTGTATGTCATGTAATTCGGGTATGTGTGGTTTGCATGGGAGAGTAGCGAGGTAGTTTCAAAAGATTAGTGGGTTATGCGTGTTCCTTTTGTACTGCTCGGTCTGGAGGAAAGTTTCGTGATGATGATTGTGAGAGTCGAAGAGTGAGAAATAATAAAAGATCCACCTCCCTATCCAGAAAGTGCACTGTAGCGTTAAATAATTACGAGACCATAAGATGGAGATTCACCAATGTAAAGCCATGCCCACTGGGCGGAATTTCTCATGTGTTATTGTTGTAGTTTATAGAATTTGTGTGTTTAGGTTATAGAATTTATCGCAATAAATAAGATAGTGAAAAGAAAAAAAGATTGGTGGCGTTTTCCTTCGAATTGTATGTTGTCATGATATCCAGAATTTATAATGTGTGCGCCACTCATATTCAGTGCGATGGCCACGTGATGATAAAAGCCGTTAAATAAAAAAAGAAAATGTGGTATTGCCAGTGCGTAGTTAACAGTCAGAGTTCTGTAAAATACTGATAGTCAGATGTGCGTTTCCGTTGCGTATTATTCACATTGGAGGATAATTTGTAACTTAATTGTGAGTACGAGAGTTCATGTTACTCGATAAATAAGAATGAATCCACTAGCTTGGCAGACCACTCATCTTGCAGGCCTGACTGCTTGATGCCACAGTATGAGCAAGGCATGTGGGTGCCTCTCAACATGTAATATTATGACTTGAAATTTTAATTAAAAAATACAATCAGCGTAATGGCCGACTAAATCCTGCTAGGGGAGATGAACTCCCTGCACTACGAAGTTCTGTAAAAATTTTGTTAATTATAATTAATGGTTGCGATCATGAGAGGTGACAACTAAGTCAATAATACACATTTTCTAATAACAATTTCTATTATATTTTTCAATACAGATAAAACTTACGTTAATTATCAGACAGCACTACAATGGCGGCCTACCGCTAGACGAAACAAAAACCGGAGAGCTAGTTCAATCAAAGCATTGTCGCTTATCTACATGGCCTATGTAACACAGAGATTATACCAAAAAAACTGTGTTTTGTTAATTACTTCGATATTTGTGTTTTGATAATAATAACTTACGTTCTTTACTATTTGTTATACATCGCGTACACGTACACAGTCTTGAAATAGATTATAATTCACACGTCTCATAACAAAAACGTCCTTTTCCTTTCTCCAAATGTCCATTTAAGTGACGTACCGTCACACTATGCAACACACTCATTACTCGTGGAAGACATTCTTACCAAGTTCCATAAGAGTACGGGTAATATGTGTGCATCCGCACAGAAGAAGGTCATGTGCGGTATTGTCAGAACGATATACTTGCATGGAAATGATGTCTGTTCTTACGGACATGACCGAAAGAACGGACACCATATCCATATAAGTATATGAATTTGAAGTATCCTAAACTTGTACCAACAACGACTGGTCATTTCTTATTGGGTTACCAGCAGGACTGAACATCTCTTATTGTGTTTCCAGTAGGATTTTTTAGAATTTTCGACTTGTTTATTGGTTTTAGTAAACGGTGATTATAAAACTCGTTCTGCGTGGTATCCACATTCCAACGAATATAAATCGGAATGCAGACGCTATGTTACTGACTCTTTCTCTTTCTTTCTTTGCTCTCGTTACTAACTCCACAACATAAATTCCGATTTTGGTAGGACATTTCCGTATCCGATGCTCTAACTGCTCCATAGCACTTACAGTTCGAAAAGAACTGCTGATTTGCTCCATTTCGTGCATGAAACGGTATTGGCTCTTTAATTGCCGTTACGTCTGCAGTATATACAGGATGTTACAAAAAGGTACGGCCAAACTTTCAGGAAACATTCCTCACACACAAAGAAAGAAAATATGTTATGTGGACATGAGTCTGGAAACGCTTACTCTCCATGTTAGAGCTCATTTTAGTACTTCTCTTCAAATCACATTAATCATGGAATGGATACACACAGCAACAGAACGTACCAGCGTGACTTCAAACACTTTGTTACAGGAAATGTTCAAAATGTCCTCCGATAGCGAGGATACATGCATCCACTCTCCGTCGCATGGAATCCCTGATGCGCTGATGCAGTCCTGCAGAATGGCGTATTGTATCACAGCCGTCGACAATACGAGCACGAAGAGTCTCTACATTTGGTACCGGGGTTGCGTAGACAAGAGCTTTCAAATGCCCCCATAAATGAAAGTCAGGAGGGTTGAGGTCAGGAGAGCGTGGAGGCCATGGAATTGGTCCGCCTCTTCCAATCCATGGGTGACCGTACGAACACTTCGACTGAAATGTTCAGGAGCTCCATCATGCATGAACCACATGTTGTGTCGTACTTGTAAAGGCACATGTTCTAGCAGCACAGGTAGAGTATCCCGTATGAAATCATGATAACGTGCTCCATTGAGCGTAGGTGGAAGTACATGGTTCCCAATCAAGACATCACCAACAATGCCTGCCCAAACGTCCACAGAAAATCTGTGTTGATGACGTGATTGCACAACTGCGTGCGGATTCTCGTCAGCCCACACATGTTGATTGTGAAAATTTACAATTTGATCAGTACATACTAACGAAACAAAAATGAGCTCTAACATGGAAATTAAGCGTTTCCGGACACATGTCCACGTAACATCTTTTCTTTATTTGTGTGTGAGGAATGTTTCCTGAAAGTTTGGCCATACCTTTATGTAACACCCTGTAGACTACGCGCCCGTTTTAATGAAAGAGATTTCGCTATCTGTAGCGTGTCATGCGTTTCGAAATCCCAACTATTGTGCCAGAAGCATGTTGTCGATTCTGAGGAACCGCTTGGGAGATACCACCTACTTGAGAAATTCACATTTGCTGAGACTGTTTTGCTTCCTTTTGTGGAGCACTTAATAAACGTGGCGATGAGTACAGCCAAAACACTTTGTTCTCAGAAGAGGCTTCGGAAGAACTCCTCTTTCTGCGACGACTGTGACGCAACCATTATCTGAGATTTCAGATGCCACCTAATTAGAACCATTACTCGGGTGAAAATTACGCCTCTTTAGTTATGGCGGAACATAAAAGTTTAAGATATGGGACGTTTAACGAGGCTTGTTACGCAACGGAGTTGTGCCACGACGGGTGGCGTTAACGGAGATTAAACCTGCTACTCGTCCTTAATGTGGCCATTAGCCGTTTTATGAGAGACGGCCCGTCGGCTCATTTACACATTAAGTACACCTCCAGAGCTCTGGTTACGACAACACAGCTGCCTTACACCCTTTTAGCAGATTGTGGAGCTGTTGCTCCGTACGTTGGAAGGTGTGAAACAGTCGATGGTGGCGCGGCGTACTTCTCTTCCACAAAAAACAAGTAGTAGTCTGTTGAAGAAGAGAGCGGTAGGCAGCGCCTATACAACAAGTGTCTGGCGCAGCTGTTATATCGGTTACTGGTGTTAATATGGCAGGCAATCAAGATTTAAGTGAGTTTGAACGTGGTGTTGTAGTCGGCGCACGAGCGATGAGACACAACATCTCCGAGGTAGCGACGGAGTGGGTATTTTTTCGTACGACCATTTCACGAGCGTGCCGTTAATATCGAGAATCCGGTAAAACATCAAAAAGGTCCTGCAAGAACGGGACCAACGACGGCTGAAGAGAATCGTTCAACGTGACGGAAGTACTACCCAACAGCCAATTGCTGCAGATTTCAATGCTGGGCCATCAACTATTGTCATCGTGCGAACCATTCAACGAAACATCATCGATACGGGGCCTTCGGAGCCGAAGGCCCATTCGTGTACCCTTGATTACTGTACGACACAAAGCTTTGCGCTCCGCCATGTCAGCAGTGGAATTTTAAAACTGGTGGAAGCTCTGTAATGATGTAGGGCGTATGCATTTGGAGTGATATGGGACAGCTGATGCGTATAGACACGACTCTGACAGGTGACACGTACGTAAGCATCCTGTTTGATCACCTGCATCCATTCATGTTCATTGTGCATTCCGACGGACTCGGGCAATTCCAGGGCGGCAATGCGACGCACCACAAGTCCAGAATTGCTACAGAGTGGCTCCAGGAACACTCTTCTGAGTTTAAACATTTCCTTTTACCGCCAAACGCCCCAAACATGAGCATTATTGGGCGTGTCGGGGATGCCTTCCAACGTGCTGTTCAGAAAAGATCTTCACCCCCTCGTATTCTTACGGATTTGTGGACAGCCCTGCAGGGCTGATTCTGTCAGATCCATCCAGCAATACTTCAGACATCAGTCAAGACCATGACTCGTCTTGTTGGGGCACTTCTGCGTGCCCTACATGATATTAGACAGGTGTACCAATTTCTTTGGCTCTTCAGTAAATTATAAAAGCATGGAATCAGTTCATTCTGACATGTCCGAAAGAACACACACCACACATTCACATTACTGACTCGCCTCTATCGACAATGAACCAACAACCTTTAGATGCACATTTACGCTCGACCTCCAGTGGGAATCTCTGAATTGCGAGCATGGAGGACCTGGACAGAGACTGCAGATAGCTGGCGCTAGGTGGTAGTGTGTCTCAGCGGGGAGCTTGCGGATATAGACCGCACATTTGCGATGAACACTACGTCCGGTGGCGTAGTAAGAAGGTGGTCCCGTGTTCTAGTCCCACTCCGGCACTTATTTCCAACCGTCGCCACTGATTCCAAATAACTCCCATGCAGCCGATATCATTAGTTCCTTCCTTTCCTACTTCCCCCCCCCCCCTTCCACCTTCACTTTAAATAACAGTAAAATTTATCATCCAGTAGCTTACTCATCAACTGAATCTCAAACTGGATAATGAATGCTCAAACAGCAGAGCAGAACAGTTTGCATTCTCAGTGTGCATTAGTCAATAACCAATCTAACGAATCTTGACAGACTCGTAGTAATCCACATTACGAAACCTCATGAACTACAATTTCTTGACTCGCGGAATGCAATCAAAACTCAAATAAATAAATAAATAAATAAATACAGAAGCAATATTGATATCGGTATTTCGAGGTGGCGAAAGCTCATACTGGGGTATGGGGTAATAAAGTAGCTAATACTCTAACTAAGAGAGGAGCTGAATCCCGGAAAACAGTCAGCTGCAAAAGGCTACCTATGAGTGCAACAAAGAAAAAACTAAGAGAAGAACTTAAAAACAAATGAGAGATTGAGTGGGTACGATCTAGAAACCGGGGAAAGAAAGAATGTGATGCACCAACGTTGAAGCTGTCGCTATCATCGAATTTTACTGCTGTGTTAACAGGCCATGGAAAACCAAAAGCCTGTTGTAAATGGTTCAAAATAACCGAAGACCCACTATATGTAATGGGGGGAGAACGAACTATTGATCACCTTGTCTTAGACTGTTACAATTTAATAACAGAGGGTCTTTCTCAAGAAGCAAATAACCGAAAAAAGACCACGATGGCCACTTCAAAAATCAGACTTAGTACATAAATTCACGACAAATTTTTACAACTTTTGTAATGCAGTAAGACTCTCAGCTGTACGACAACGCTTTGGTTCAACTACAACTTCATCTTGTACCCTGAAAAGCCTGACTGTATGCTACAAGCCTAACACATTTGTATTCCTAGCTCATACAGTCACACAGTTATTAGATCGTTTTCCTATGTGAAGTTCATGTGTCCATTCTCTACTGTTCATTTAAATTGTCGACAACTTGAAGACTCAACATCTGTGCATGCAGACAAAATCTGATATTTAAGTTCATTTTTGATTTTGGACACACTCAAATTCTGTATTTGGTAAATAAGGCATCTGATGTAGACCCGTGAGTTGTTTTATCCTGTGATGTCAAATTCTACGGATAATATTGTATGTTACCCTTCAAACTTATAATAGTTCTTTGTAATGGTGCATGTTCAGTAAATAAATAAATTGAAATAATAGTACTTCCTTCAGTGTGTCGGAAGAATCGATCTTGTTAATCTTCATCATATAAAGGACCATAACGGAACGCTTTTACTGGCTTAATAGCTCTGCACTGAAGTTTTCAGACCAATCTAACACATTCAACAGATTCATTTTACACGAAGTTGAGGAGAATGTTTTTGTTTGAAGTTGCTGAAGGAAATATACTGTTACAGCTATACTACCAGAACTAACGCTTCCCCTCGAAAAAAAGAAACTATGTCACGTAAAAGTACAATTACCTTGTTTGAACTCACTTCATGCAGTTCTTCATTGTACGCTAATCATTGGAAGAAACGTGCACAGAAATGCAAATACAGCATACGAAACTCGCCATTTCCAATCAAATTGCACTCTTGTTGCCTTTGGTTCAACAGCGAATTTTTTGACTACTACTGGAGCGTTGTGCTTCAATCCAGGGAAGATTATGTTTAAACGCAACTCACTTCATTACTGGCGTTGAAATACTATAACATGTGCGTTTATGTGTACGACGGAACTTGCACTTCATGCACAATGGAGGACCCCTTCATTTGAGCGTTACTGATTGTTTCTAAGATTCTGTAACGGGTGAATGGTAGGGGGTGGATAAACTCCCTGACCCCCACATTTACGTGAAACTAAATTTAGAAGATTTTACTCACTCTAGGTAATGAGCGCAATAGACGATAGATCGCAATTTTGTCAAATATTTCTGCATTTCCCGATGGCTTTTGACATCCTTCCTCGCAAGTGGCTGGTTATAAAATTGCTTTCTGTGGAGTCTCACCTGATTTTCATGACAAAATTTGTGATTTCCTATCGTAAGCCATAGTTCGGAGTAATAAACGGGAAATCATCCAGAGAAACAAAAGTTATACCTGGGTTACTCCAGGTAAGTGTTATAGAGCCTCTTCTTCAGCTACATAAACTCTTTAGGTGACAATCTAAAAAGCCCTCTTAGACTGTTTGCAGGTGATGTCGTTTACCATCTAAGATCAAAACAAATTACAAGATGATTTTGACGAGATATTGCAAGGAGCGAAAAGTTGAAATTAACCATGGACAATAAATAGTTTGAGGTCCTCCACAAGCAAAAAAAAATCCGTCATATTTCGATTACATGATAACCTAGACAAATTTAAAAGTTGTCGAATGAACTACTCAGATAGGGGTTGAGTGACAACCAGTTTACACTACAGCTATCACATAGAAAAGGTTGTTGGGAAGACGAACTAAAGATTACATTCTACTGACGGAACACTTAGAAGATGCAAGGTCGATTACATGATAACCTAGACAAATTTAAAAGTTGTCGAATGAACTACTCAGATAGGGATTGAGTGACAACCAGTTTACACTACAGCTATCACATAGAAAAGGTTGTTGGGAAGACGAACTAAAGATTACATTCTACTGACGGAACACTTAGAAGATGCAAGGTATTTATAAAAGAGACTATCTATACTGCGCTTATCCGTCCATTCTGAGATCATTATAACACAAGATAGACGAAAGATGTCAAAGAAGTTCAAAGAAGAACAGTTCGTTTTGTATTATCATGACAGAGGAGGAGAGTCTCATGAATATGATAAGCGAGTTCTGATGGCGATCATCAGAACAAAGGCGTTTTTCCTTGCGGCGAGCTCCTTTCACGAAATTATAATATCCAACATTCTCCTCCGATTCCAGTATTTTTCTTTTACTCCCACTAACAAAGAAACACTCACCTGGGTACAACAACAGATACCAGAACTCGTACGGAAATATTTATATTTTCATTTTCCCACATGCTATTAAGAGAGTCGAACAGAAGGGAAATAGTCTGAAAGTACTTCTACACAACCTCTGCCAAACACTTAGTTGCAGAGCAGTTATGTAGATGTAGATGCAGATTGGAGGGAATTTGAAAGGCCTTGTGTATGAAATACGAATACAGGACGCAGAGAGTCTTCATACCAATGCTGTAGAACCTGTGTATGTGATATACTATACGATAGTACAGTGCTTGTGTTGTTCAAAATTACAATGCATACGCGCTTGTCGTAGTTATGAACAGCAAAGACACTTCAGCATCGTATTCATTCGCCGACACCGGGCAAGTGACTTAAATTAAAATGCCTCTCCTGTACTTGAACGTACGTAATTAATGTGCTAGTGCAGGTTGTAGACTTATGCTTGGTGGCATACGAACGTTTTGGATTTGGCCGATAAGCGTGCCTGGATAGCCTATTAGTAAGGCGAACCCTACGATTAGCAGGAAATTCGGGTTCGAGTCCAGGTCTTACATAAATTTTCATTGTCGCCATTCCATTATACGGCTGATGGTTGCCGATATTCATAACTGCAAATACATTTAACCTGTCACGTAAATTCTTCCAGAACGAAATTTTCACTCTGCGCGAGGAGTGTGCGCTGATATGAAACTTCCTGGCAGAGTAAATTTCTGTGCCGAACCGAGACTCAAACTCCGGACCTTTATCTTTCACGGGCAAGCGCTCTACCGACTGAGCTGCCTAAGCATGACGAACAACGCGTCCTCACAGCGCACATTCCACTACAGAGCAAAAATTTCATTCCGGAAGTATCCACCAGGCTGTGGCTATGCCACATCCTTTCCTTAGGAGTGCCAGTTCTGCAAGTTTCGCAGGAGAGGTTCTGTGAAGTTTGGAAGGTAGAAGACGAGATACTGCAGGAAGTACAGCTGAGAGGAGGCGTTGTGAGTCGTGCTTTGGTAGCTCAGTCGGTACAGCACTTGCCCGCGCAAAGCAGAGGTCCCGAATTCGAGTCTCGGTCCGACACACAGTTTTACTCTGCAGGAAGTTTCACGTATGTTCTTCTTCTTTGTATGAGGAATGGATCCTGAGAGTTAAGCTGTATCTTGTTACATTATGTAATATAACAATTGAAACGATCGACAGAAGAAAGTGCTAACCCGAGGTTTAATTTGGCACCTGCTTTTTCAAATATCAGTCTTTTGAATGTTTCGATCCTGTTGTCCATCTTTCTCTGCCTGTTGCTGATCTTTTCATCCCTACCTTACTATCATAGAAAAAGCTGTCTACAATCTCGTTTGCGTATTCTAGTCTTTATCTGCAGCTAGGTTTTCTTAATTCTTTATTTCAATGTCAACAATATGATACATAACAAGCTACGACCTCACTCATTAGTGGGTCCTAATTCTATGTCTAATGTTTATAATTAATACAGCTACTTATTATTACTACAGGACGTATATATCTGTTCCAGTTTGGGTATGTCAGCCTCTATAGGGTTACGGTAGCGTTACCGCCTACAAGCAGGGGGCCCGGGTTCAATCCCCGGCAGGGAACTGGGTGTTGTATGTCATTCATCATCAGTGAGTAGTAAGTCGCCGATGTGGCGTCACCTAAAAAGGACTTGCAATACGGTGGCCGAACTTCCCCGAAAGGTGCCTCCCGGCCGGCAATGCGCTACGATTATTCCATTTAGTATGTTTATATCTTGTTGATTAAATATTTTATTTGTCTATACAAGAGATTGAATACTGCACTACTGGTCATTAAAACTGCTACACCAAGAAGAAATGCAGATAATAAACAGGTATTCTTTGGACAAATAGATTATACTAGAACTGACATGTGATTACATTTTCTGCAGTTTGGGTGCAGGGAGCCTGAGAAATCAGTACCCAGAACAACCACCTCTGGCCGTAATAACGGCCTTGATACGACTGGGCATTGAGTCAAACAGAGCTTGGATGGCGTGTACAGGTACAGCTGCCCATGCAGCTTCCACACGATACCACAGTTCATCAAGAGTAGTGACTGGCGTATTGTGAGGAGCCTATTGCTCCTCGGCCACCATTGACCAGACGTTTTCAATTGGTGAGATATCAGAAGAATGTTCTGGCCAGGGGATCAATTGAACATTTTCTGTATTCAGAAGGGCCCGTACAGGACATGCAACTATCGGTCGTGCATTATCCCGCTGAAATGTAGGGATTCGCAGGGAACGAATGAAGGATAGAGCCACGAGTCGTAACACATCTGAAATGTAACGTCCACTGTTCAAAGTGCCGTCAATGCGAACAAGAGGTGACCGAGACGTGTAACCAATAGCAACCCGTACCATCACGCCGGGTGATACGCCAGTACTGCGATGACAAATACACGCTTCCAATGTGCGTTCACCGCGATGTCGCCAAACACGGATGCGACCATCATGACGATGTAAACAGAACCTGGATTCATCCGCAAAAATGACGTGTTGCCATTCGTGCACCCAGGTTCGTCGTTGAGTACACCATCGCAGGCGCTCCTGCCTGTGATGCAGCGTCAAGGGTAACCGCAGCCATGGTCTCCGAGCTGATAGTACATGCTGCTGCAAACGTCATTGACCTGTTCGTGCAGATGTTTTTTGTGTTTTAAACGTCCCCATCTGTTGACTCAGGGATCGAGACGTGGCTGTACGATCCGTTACAGCCATGCGGATAAGATACCTGTCATCTCGACAGTTAGTGATACGAGGCCGTTGGGATCCAGCACGGCGTTCCTTATTACCCTCCTGAACCCACCGATTCCATATTCTGCTAACAGTCATTGGATCTCGACCACTGCGACCAGCTATGTCACGATACGATAAACCGCAATCGCGATAGGCTACAATCCGACCTTTATCAAAGTCAGAAACGTGATGGTACGCGTTTTTCTTCCTTACACGAGGCATCACAACAACGTTTCATCAGGCAACGTCGGTCAACTGCTGTTTGTGTATGAGAAATCGGTTGGAAACTTTCCTCATGTCAACACGGTGTAGGTGTGCCCCCGGCGCCTTCCTTGTGTGAATGCTCTGAAAAGCTAATCATTTCCATGTCACAGCATCGTCTCCCTGTCGGTTGAATTTAGCGTCTGTAGCACGTCATCTTCGTGGTGTAGCAATTTTAATGCCAGTAGTGTGGGTTAATTTCTTGGATATAGCGTTAGCATATATTGTCTGATTCTATGCTATTTTCTAGACAGCACAGTACTTAAGAAACTAATCTACACTCCCCGCAGCGTTCCAGATGTGCCAGTGTGATATCAGCCTACAGTGGTGGACGTACCCACCGAGCTAATCGTAGTGGGCATGCCCCTGGAACTGCGCTGGCCCAAGTTCTTAATACCACAGTTACAATTCGTGTGTTGTCCAGTCGGTGATCGATGCACTCTCCCTCTGAATCCCAGATGTGGTGGATCCTAGCCGTAAGGCGGCTAGCCAAGTCCACGCCCCAGCAGTGCGAGAAAGGTGCATTGTGTCTTAGTGTATGCCTCTAGTGAGGTTCTTCTGCTTCTTCTTGTGCCTTTGTCCCGCAGTTGTGGCATGGTCGGCGTGGTTGCAGTCGGATTTCGCATGGTTCATTTGGAGGGGTGGCCAGATGCCCTTCCTACCACCACCCCTACCGAGCGAGGTGGCGCAGTGGTTAGACACTGGACTCGCATTCGGAAGGACGACGGTTCAATCCCGCCTCCGGCCATCCTGATTTAGGTTTTCCGTGATTTCCCTAAATCAGTCCAGGCAAATGCCGGAATGGTTCCTCTGAAAGGGCACGGCCGACTTCCTTCCCCATCCTTCCCTATTCCGATGAGACCGATGACCACGCTGTCTGGTCTCCTTCCCCAAAAACCAACCAACCAACCAACCACCACCCCGTACCCGCCAGGGACGGGATCAGTGTAGCCCAGGTGGTTGCGTCTAGTGGAAATCATGAAATAGGGCAAACGTATTTCGAATGTCTGAGAGCCGAGTAACTGAGGCGGAACTTGTTGACCTACAGAGATGTGGAAAACCGCCTGAAAACCACATCCAGGCTGGCCGGCACATCTGCCCTCGTCGTTAATCCGCCGGGCGGATTCGATCCGGGACCGGCGCGCCTACTCGACAAACAGCGCTGTAACGGTTTCGGCTAACCTGGCGGGTCTGTATGGCTCTAGTCAGGTTGTTCCTTATAATTTCATGAGTACTTTGGCTTTGGTTGATACCTCGTTGGCAACTTCGCTGATGATCTCAAACGTGCTTTTTTTGCCTGAGAAGGTGGTACGTTTTGTGACTGGGTAACTTTTGTCTAAGCCGAGGAGCTACATCATCGTAAAGGGTCTGTAGTGCCCTGTATGGCGCTACAGTCACATGATGGTGTATAGCGCTTCCCGAATCGGCATAGATATGTCGAAAACGGTCCATGTACGGTGAGAAAGTACAACAGTCTTCTGGTTGGTTTGACGCTCCTTGATATCTGTTAACAGCTCATGAGTTCTGCGCTCAGTTTCATCCACATCCCACTGCTCCTACCATAGGTCCTCACCCATTCTTGTACACTGCTGGCCACCGTAAATGCAACACCCTGAAGGAAGCATCCGAATCAAGTGAAATTTACACCATGGGTTTGCAGCGATAAGATATGCAACTGATTAGAATTTCAGCGCAGACGCATATCACGCGCGCCTGTGGCGCCACCTCATAGCGCCATTTAAGGCTTGGCGATTTCGACGAGTGTACGTTCGGCACGTGTGTTTACCTTGTGGTTGTTTCACAAGACGATCAGTTATGCCTCGTAGACAACAGCGAACATCGTTTGATCAAGTATCCGAGTTCGACAGAGGAAGGATAGTGGCTTACCGAGATTGTGGATTATCGTACAGAGAAATCGCTAGTCGTGTTGGACGAAACCAAACAACTGTAATGCGGATATGTGACCGTTGGATGCAGGAGGTTACGACGGACCGACGTGGTCGATCGCATTCACCTCGGTGCACCACTGCACGTGCTGATAGGCAAATTGTGCGCATGGCAGTGACGGATCGCTCAGTGACATCCCGAACCATAGCACAGCACATTGCGTCTGTAACGCATCATCCAGTGTCTGCGCGTACCATTCGACGCCGTTTACAGCAGAGTGGTCTGTTCGCAAGACGTCCATTGCTTCGTCTGCCATTGACGCAGAACCACAAACGTCTCCGTCGTCAATGGTGTGATGACAGACGGATGTGGACGGCAGAATGGAATGACGTTGTCTTTACTGACGAGGCACGCTTCTGTCTGCAGCACCACGATGGTCGGATTCGAGTGTGGAGACACCGTGGAGAGAGGATGCTGGACAGCTGCATTATGCACCGCCGCACTGGTCTTGCACCGGGTATTATGGCATGGGGCGGATTGGATATTACTCTCGCACGCCTCTAGTACGCATTGCCGGTACTTTAAATAGCCGGCCCTACATATCCGAGGTGCTGGAGCCAGTTGTCCTTCCTTACCTTCAGGGCTCGGCACAGCCATATTTCAACAGGATAATGCGCGACCACACGTGGCACGCATTGTCCAAAGGTTCTTAGTCAATAACCAGATTGAATTGATTCCCTGGCCGGCTCGCTCTCCGGATCTTTCGCCGATAGAAAACATGTGGTCCATGGTTGCTCAACGAGTGACCCAGATTACATCCCCAGCTGCCACACCAGATGATCTTTGGCAACGTGTGGAAGCTGCTTGGGCTGCTGTACCCCAGGAACACATCCAACGTCTCTTTGACTCAATGCCGAGACGTGTGGCAGCGGTGATCTCCAACAATGGCGGCTACTCTGGCTACTGATTCTGGCAGGAACCACATGTCACAGACGTCTGTAAACGTAATCATTTGATACTTGGTCAACATGTTATCTATAAAATAAATTTTGTTGCGCTACCTCTTGTCTTTCTTGGTGTTGCATTTACGGTGGCCAGCAGTGTAATTGCAGATATACTCCTACCTGAACAGCCATGCCGGCCGAAGTGGCCGAGCGGTTCTCGATGATACACTCTGGAACCGCGCGACCGGTATGGTCGCAGGTTCGAATCCTGCCTCGGACATGGATATGTGTGATGTCCATAGGTTAGTTAGGTTTAAGTAGTTCTAAGTTAAAGGGGACTGATGACCTCAGAAGTTCAGTCCCATACCGCTCAGAGCTATTTGAACCGTTTTTTGAACACCCATTATAGGCAGCAGCGTCAGTTCAAGGATTTGCGTGGGGCACCAGGCAATGAATGATGCACCGTCCGGTCTTGTTTATGTCCTAGACTGGTTCGTTCAGGGAGATGGCTGGTGAACGGCAATGCCTGGGAAGATGGGAGGCTGTTAACTGCTAACAGACTGTGATAGTGGTCCCAACTGAATGGTGGATGGGGCGGCAGCTGTCGTTATAAGAACAAAAGTACACGTGGCCAGTCTGAACAGAGCCAGCTAGGAAGCACAGCAAAAGAGCATCAGGCGGGAGTCAGCTGGACAGACATACTGGAAAGTTAGTGTGACCAGCAGGAGCAATGTTTTTCGTGGACTACGCGTGCAGTTCACCCGCGGTGTTTCTGCTACGTTTGGAGGGAGTACATGGCTGACCTTGGCTGTAGCATGGTGGAACCATGCTGACAACGGTGGCCTTGAAGCGTTTCCCGATGCAAACATTTTGGCTTGGAAGAAATGGAGTATAGCTGAGAGTACAGGATTGCTTGCTAAGGTTCTCTATGGTACTTCGGTACTGAGCTATCAGTGACTTGTTACCAACACTAGGAACTGATTCTGACTATGGGCAAGTGGATAGTACGTAGCATCTTGGTGTGCTGACAGGACGGAACCGTATGTTAACCATGGTGTGTGCTCCACAGCGATGGTCCCAGTTGTGCTCAGCGGAAACATCTGTGCAGACGCCTTTAAGTTTCTGTGTTTCATCTAAAGCTGTGTTCTTTGTTTTATTGTCATAATGTCGGTGCCACTGGAATGCCTACTGTTGTTATCTGAAATAAGTTTCAGTACGCAAAAATTCTGTGCGAATTCTACTTTGAGGGTATTGCCAGTTTCTTAAATTAAATTAGCCCCCTTTTATTTGATAATTTTTCGTGCATTAAGTGAGGTGGTTTCGTGGGTTATAACTGCGTATTTACTGTAACATCTTGTGAATTAGCTGAATTTCTGTTAGTTTTGGAGCTTACACGTGTCGGCTCTAGTCTTTCCTTCTCTTGTTTTTTTAGAGCATAATTATTTTTGTCATTTCATTCAGCCTGTAAAGTAATAAGTGATAAGGCTGTCTATAGTTTGGTTCTTTCCTTTGATTTTATAGCTACCTTTATTGTAAGAGCAGAAATTTTGTTGTGGTAACATATTATTTTAGATATATTTGTTGGACTGAGTGATTACAAATTTTCTTGTGATTTTATATTCCTTATACTATCTGATTTGGTGAATTACATTATAATAAACGAATTTACACCCACGCCATTCCCAGCCAATTTCCACTTCCACCGTTTCCCGCACATCACTAACCTATTCCTTCTGTTTAGGCCATCCATAGATTCTTTTCCTCATTATCCTTTGTCGTCTTTCTTTATTTCCTACTTCATACATCAATGCAATTTTTTCTTCGAAAGCACTACATCTGAAAAGCTCTTAGAACCTCCTCTGAAATCCCGATGGTCCAAATTTGCTTTCCACACAATGGTGAACTCCAGAATGTTTTTTCAGATATTTCTCAGTTCAGTATCGGTACATGACACCAACAGAGCTCTTTTATTGTCGAAAGATTTCTTCGTCCGTTTCAAACTACTGAGACATACACTGATGAGCCTAAGCGTTACGACAACATGCTTAATAGCTTTTTATCAATCTATGGAAAGCAAAATTGCAGACATTCTCGTTGTCATGTCTTGTTAGTCCTGAGTTTCTCCCAGCATACAAACTATTCAAACGACTGAAATGAATGCAGCCAGGTGGTGTTTTAGACAACCGTCGATATTTCGTCCCATGTGCATCTCGTTTTTTTTCAAGGCACGTTTCATGTTCCTGGAAAACGGACACGACATACAGTTTGAAAACACGAGATTCTTGGCTCATGTATCAACATATTGGGATTCCATCGTAAAGGAGGTAGCTCAAATTAAAATTAACAGCAGCAGTTTTAACAGAGGGGAGGAGTACACTCTTAGGAGAACGAGGGCAGGCATTTGATATTCAAATGAAGCAAACACAGATGCTTGACGCACGGAGAGCGGTAAAAGCGGGAGTTTCAAACGTGGCGCCGGACCCTTGCGCCACCAGACGTCACACGATCCCGCAGCAGACGGGGGCAGCTATCAGCTGCCCAACTCACCTTCCACGCACGTGTTCTTTCAGCCCTCTCTCATCAGTGCCAGAGGCCAAAAATCGTGCCTAAACAAGCGGAAAACCGTACCATCCCTACACTCAGCGGGTTTTACTCCTGATGATGATGGCGGAGATAGCGATGGACTGCTCGAGAATTTTATTCGATCCAACTTGGTTTGAAAACCGAGAAGATCTCATTCTCGTTCCTCCAGTCGTCGGCATTAATTCTTGCGTGCTTTTTGTATGGATCTCTGGATGATACTCATGTTGCTTTATTTCGTAGAAGTGAGAAATTAAACAGCTTTTTAGAACATCTGAGTACACTCGAATATTCGCTTCCCGATGGTGGTAGAAAAGGTTGGCTGTCTTCCATTCCTCGATATCACAAACTGTTTTCTATTCCGGATTACCGCAGCTGTTGAAAGCCATGATGTTAGGAAAAACTCTCCTTACAGCTGGTAAATTATTGTTTATTAAAATATGACAGGTTCCACGACTTCAAGCAGTGAACAGTGTTAAAATATCATAGGCATACACATTGCTCCTAGTCAAAATTTACTATTCAGAGAATATCGTCAATGTTATGGAGTACGTCTTCTACACCTTCCGCTCGAAATAGTATTGATAATATTCTCTGAAAATTAAATTCTGAAAAGGAGCGATGGGTACACCTATGATCTTTTAACGTTGTTAAGTGATGTTGCGGCTTGAAGCCGTGATATCGGTCGAGTTTTAACAAACGCTACTGGTCATTAAAATTCCTACACCACGAAGACGACGTGCTACAGACGCGAAATTTAACCGACAGGAAGAAGATGCTGTGATATGCAAATGATTAGCTTTTCAGAGCATTCACACAAGGTTGGCGCCGGTGATGACACCTACAACGTGCTGACATGAGGAAAGTTTCCAACAGATTTCTCATACACAAACAGCATTTGACCGACGTTACCTGGTGAAACGTTGTTGTGATGCCTCGTGTAAGGAGGAGAAATGCGTTCCATCACGATTCCGACGTTCATAAAGGTCGGATTGTAGCCTATCGCGATTGCGGTTTATCGTATCGCGACATAGCTGGTCGCAGTGGTCAAGATCCAATGACTGTTAGCAGAATATGGAATCGGTGGGTTCAGGGGGATAATACGGAACGCAATGTTGGATCCCAACGGCCTCGTACCACTAGCTGTCGAGATGACAGGCATCTTATCCGCATGGCTGTAACTGATCGTCCAGCCACTTCCCGATCCCTGACTCAACAGATGGGGACGTTTCCAAGACAACAACCATCTGCACGAACAGTTCGACGACGTTTGCAGCAGCATGGACTATCAGCTCGGAGACCATGGCTGCGGTTACCCTTGACGCTGCATCACAGACAGGAGCGCCTGCGATGGTGTACTCAACGACGAACCTGGGTATACGAATGGCAAAAAGTCATTTTTCCGGATGAATCCGGGTTCTGTTTACAGCATCATGATGGTCGCATCCGTGTTTGGCGACATTGCTGTGAACGCACACTGGAAGCGTGTACTCGTCATCGCCATACTGGCGTATCACCCGGCGTGATGGTATGGGGTGCCATTGGTTACACGTCTCGGTCACATCTTGTTCGCATTGACGACACTTTGAACAGTGGACGTTAGATTTCAGATGTGTTACGACCCGTGGCTCTACCACTCATTTGATCCCAGCGAAACCCTACATTCAGCAGGATAATGCACGACCGCATGTTGCGGGTCCTGTACGGGCCTTTCTGGTACAGAAAGTGTTCGACTGCTGCCCTGGCCAGCACATTCTCCAGATCTCTCACCAACTGAAAACGTCTGGTCGCTAGTCGCCGAGCAACTGGCTCGTCACAATACGCCAGTCACTACTCTTGATGAACTGTGGTATCGTGTTGAAGTTGCATGGGCAGCTGTACCTGTACACGCCATCCAATCTCTGACTCAATGCCCAGGGGTATCAAGGCCGTTATTAAGGCCAGAGGTGGTTGTTCTGGGTACTGATTTCTCAGGATCTATGCACCCAAATTGCGTGAAAATGTAATCACATGTCAGATCTAGTGTAATGTATTTGTCCAGTAAATACCTGTTCTTCATCTGCGTTTCTTCTTGGTGTAGCAATTTTAATGGCCAGTAGTGTACAATTTTACCAGCTTTAAGCGGAGTACTTCCTAACATCTTTCTGGATACGTTGGTCAGCAGTATGTGCGACGGTATGTTTGGTCATGCCGTTTGTGAAATGCAAACTACACATTTCTCTCTACAGGTTGATGATTGTCACCACCCATCGTAGCGTGAAGGAAAACTTCGTACGTTATTTCATAGGGGCAATCTCATCTCAGCCCTGAAAAATTGTCAGCTAAGTTAGCCCGCCTCGAAGATATCTTTCGTTAGTATGGTTACAGTGAAAGACAGATAGGAAGCCCAATGTTAATGCGTCAGGACTGACCAATAGTGGAAAGCAGTAGGCACCCGTTGAGGTGAAGAATAAAACTTAGTTTAAACTGTATGAAGTTTTAATGCCGTAAAGAAAGGCAGGCCTGGAGAAGTTGCCGAGACTGAATGGGCAGCCGCCCAAGAGAGCAGGTGAGGAGGGCGCCTGATCGGTTTGGAAGCTGCCGGCAGACGAAGGCGGAAGGGCTTGTCTACTGTCGAGAGCTGGCCGCGGTTCCACCCCCACTTAATCACCTCCAAGTCTCCCTATTGTTCGGTCAGGTCTTAAGACGAGTAGTTCGGTAGCGTTACCTCGTCAGCAACAAGTGAGTTTCGCTGCTGATGGTTCAACGCGTGAGTTTCAGGGTGGTTCTATCCGGTTCTGGGCAACGTGACTCAGACGCTGCAACTTACAGCCAGGCAGAAGGCACTGACGAACATCAAGTGAAGAAATAAAAATCAAACTTTATACTAATAAATCAATTCAGTATCGGGCCCCACTGTACAGCAATATTACGCTGTCAACCAACCAAGAACAGAATGATCTATGATAGTAATGAGGAGGCACTAATGTCAACGGACTTAATGCCATAGGCAAGAAGCATTTCCATCACGAATAATCGTATCTTTCGGAAATATTATGTGAAATTCGTTTTTCGACCACTATCTAAGATTAGCTGTTCTTAGGATCTTTAAAGGATGGTCTGGGTTTACATAACGGCGTTGTCTATCGCATTGCTTGTAGTTATGGCATGTCATCAGGACCATGGAAGACCAGTGTATTGGGCATAAACGTCACATACACATCTACATCAACATTTATATGATTAGTCTGCAGTTCACAATTGAGTGCCGGAGAGAGGGTTTGTCGTACCACCTTCAAGCCACTTCTCTAGCGTCCCACTCTCGAACAGCACTCGGTAAAAACGAACACTTACGTCCTACTGTGCCATCTGTGATTTCTCTTATTGTGTTTTGTGGACCATTGCGTCCTATCCAGATGGGCGTCAATCAGATATTTCCGAATCCCAAGGAGAGAGCTGGTGATTGAAAATTCGTGAGGAGTTTGTACTGCAACGAGAAACACCTTTTTGTTTTAATGACTGGCATCCCAACTCTGTATCATGTCCCTGCTACTCTCACCCCTATTCCATGATAATACAAAACGAGCTGGCCTTCTTTCACATTTTCCGATGTCCTCCGTCAATACTATATGATTCAGATGCGATATCGCAAAGCAATACTCCAGAAGAGGACAAGCATTGTGTAGGTAATCTCTTCAGTACACGTTTCCATTTTCCAAGTGTTCTGCAATAAACGTCAGTCCTTTGGTTCGCTTTCTCACAACATGTTCTGTGTACTCATGCCAGTTTAAGTTAGACACATCAAAAAAAGTATTGCATCACCTCGGTTCCGATAGTTCCGGAACCTGCACAAAAAGTTGGAATAGAGATCAACATAAACATCATTTCCGCTCTTTGCATTGCTCATAAAAACCGCACATAACATGTTGTACTACCATACAGCGAGACCTTCAGAATTCGTAGTCCACATTTCTACGCACACACGTCCCTCTGATACCCAGAAGCACCTCCTCCACTGTTGGTCCAGATTGTCCCACCCTTCAACGGCGATACGGCGTATATACCTCAGAGTGGTTGGTGGGTCACGTCGTCCATAAGCAGCCCTTTTCAATCTAATTCAGGCACGTTCGATAGGATTCATGTCTGGAGAACATGCTGGCCACTGGAGTCGAGCGATGTCGTTATCCTGAAGGAAGTCATTCACAAGATGTGGACGATGAGGGAGCGAATTATCGTCCATGAAGACGAATGGTTCTCCAATATGCTGCCGATATGGCTGCACTCTCGGTCGGATGATGGCATTCACATATCGTACAGCCGTTACCGCGCCTTCCATGACCACCAGCCGCGTACGTCGGCTCCACATAATGCCACCGCAAAACAGCAGGGAACCTCCACCTTGCTGCACTCGCTGGACAGTGTGTCTAAGGCGTCCAGCCTGACCGGGTTGCCTCCAAACTCATCTCCGACGATTGTCTGGTTGTAGGCATATGCGACACTCATTGATGAAGAGAATGTGATGTCAATCCTGAGTGGTCCATTCGGTACATTGTTGTGCCCATCTGTACCGCTCAGCATGCAGTCGCGATTCCGAAGATGGACTATGCCATGGACGTTGGGTGTGAAGTTGCACATAATGCAGCCTACTGCACACAGTTTGAGTCGTTACACGACGTCCTGTGGCTGCACGAAAAGCATTATTCAACATGGTGGCTTTGCTGACAGGGCCCCTCCGAGCCATAACCCGTAGGTAGTGGTGATCCACTGCAGTAGTAGTCTTTGAGCGGCCTGAGCGAGGCATGTCATCGACAGTTCCTGTTTTCTTATGTCGTCCATGTCCGATCAGCATCGCTTTGGTTTATTTCGAGACGTCTGGTTCAAGTGTCTCTGGACACTATGGGACTTAACATCTGAAGGCATCAGTCCCCTACACTTAGAACAACATAAAGCTAACTAACCTAAGGACATCACATACATCCGTGCCCGAGGTAGGATTCGAACCTGCGACCATTGCAGCAGCGCGATTCTGGACTGAAGCACCTAGAACCGCTCAGCCACAACGGCCTGCTGAGACGCCTGAACACTTGTTGAGAGCCCTTCCTGGCGCAAAGCGAAAGTGCGGACGCTATCAAACCTTGGTATTGACCGTCTAGGTATGGTTGAACTACAGACAAGAGCCGTGTACCGTCTTCCTTGTGGAATGACTGGAACTGATAGGGTGTCGTACCTTCTCTGCCTAAGAGACGCTGCTCATGCTTGATTGTTTACATCTTTTGGCGGGTTTGGTGACATTTCTGAACAGTTAGAGGGACTGTCTGTTATACAGCACCCACAGTCAACGTCTATCTTCAGGAGTTCTGGGAACTGGGGAGATGCAAACCTTTTTGTGTTGTGTGCATTTGTAATTGTGATCCCTAAGTATTTAGTTGAATTTGTAGCCTTTACGTTTGTGTGATTTACCGTGTAACTGGAATTTAGAGGAATCCATATAGTACTCATGTGGAGAGATTCACACATTTCATTATTTGCAGTCATATGCTACTTTTCGCATCATACAGATATCTTGTCGAAAACAATTTTCAATTGATTTTGCTTATCTGATGTGTTGAAAAGACGATAAATGAGAGTATCATCTGCCAAAAATCTAAGAAACTGCTCAGCTTGTCTCATAAATTGTTTATGTCGATCAGGAACAAAAAAGGGGATATAAAACTCAGTTGGGAAATGCCAGACATTACTTCAGTTCTATTCGCTGCCTTTCCGTCAGTTATAACCATCTATAAACTTTCTGACAAGAAATCACGAATGTACCTTCACAATAGAGACGATATTCCGTAGGCACGCAATTTAATTCGAAGTCGTTTGCAATCTGCCATTGCAGAACTCTGCCTTGGCACCAGTAATCCTATTGAACACATTGTGAACATTAATAAAACCGACGAACTACTGCGACGGGTTCCTGACTGATAATCGAGGAAAAAAGGTCCTATGAATATGTGTCCGGATGTGGACGATGTGCATGCAATGACAACAAATCCTCCCGAAGTACAGTACAGAGTTGCAACGCATCCAAGTCACAACAGATGTTCATAGTGACCTCCATGGGATTACAGGTGATAGTGATAGTAGCGGATGGCGTGTATTATACACGTAACCGTACCATGTTGCGGGCCACTTGCCGGGAGCTTGTACTAGGGCTTAGCTCAATATTGTGTAGAACCCAGTCCGTCTTTTGCCTGCACGTTCGTCCGTCTGAAAAGATCAATGACCACGAAAATGCCCAATAAGGGGACTGAAATGTCGTATCATGTGCCTGCTGTGCGTGAGGGTACATTTTCAGATAGCCGTGTGCCTCTCGACATTTCCATTTGCCTGGCCATACACAAACACCATCTCGGCTTAACTTTTTATACTTGAGATTTAGAGTCATGTAGAACTTTATAAAAGACATCGTATTTACGCCAGTGACTGTAGCACTTTCTTTATTTCACGATTGCTGTTTCGGCCTTAGACCATCATCAAGTAACGATGTTATGGCTATTAGGATATATCAATGTGTCAATTTTAGGTTGACATGGCCTAATAGCTATAACATCTTCACTTTATAATGGCCTAAGGGCGAAATTGCAATCGTGAAATAAAGAAAGTGTTACAGTCACTGGCGTAAATATGCTGTCTTTCATAAAACAATCTCGGCTTGTTCCAGACATGAATACCGACCACCCTTTGTTTACAGTACGTTGCGGCCATCACACAGCCTGCAACACACAAGGAACATACGGCAGGTGGTCAGAGGAAATTTCATTCGCTAGCGCCATCTACCTTGGCAACGATGCATTTCCGGACACATCTTCGTAGGACCTTTTTCACCGCTTCCAGTCAGAAATTCGTCCCTGCTGTTTGTCGTCTTTATTAATGTTTACCTTGTATAACAATAGGGAAATCCTGGCATGCACTTTCAGATATTGGGACAGAGTCATTAAGGAAGCAGCTGAGAGGAAATTAGCTAGTGTTCGTATAAATAGTGACGCAGATGTTTGCCTAAATTATGCCGGGATTCCAGCTCTCTCATTCGTCATACAACAGAGAAGCTTAATTCTACTTGCTCAGTCGTTGGCAATCAACATTCACTATCGGTAACTCCTGATTTTAGTATTCTTTGATTTTGAGGTGGCGCTAGCCGTGTTTTGGTTCTTGGTCGAGATCATCCCGAATATCGATGGTTTCAATTTCCTTGCACAATATCCTTCGTGTCTCGAAAATGACAGGGTGTACATCTTTTGAATTATTGTCGGTTGTGTAAGCCGTCACTTAGCCGCAATCCCGAAAATTGAGGTACGTGGCTCAGATTTCTACCCAGTTTCCGAAAATTAGGATCAGGTGCTCCATAGGCGTGGAGTTGACGTCCGACTACGTCCCATACGTGTTTCATGGCTAATTTGGTGGCTACGCCATCAACGTGAGTTCACTCTCACCACATCAGCCAATGCTCCTGGAAGTTTCTAATGCTGACGGGGATGACAGTATAATGGGATGCATACATTGATCAACCAGAACATTATGTCCGCATTTGGCACGGATAACGGCGATGACGCGTCGTGGTGTGGAAGCGATGAGGACTGGGGAGGTCGCGCGAGGCAGTTGGCACCACGTCAGCACACAAAAGTCACCTAACTCCCGCAAATTCTGGGAAGTTCACGGTGAGCTCTAACGCGATGTACAATCACATCCCAGATGTGTTTGATCGGGTTCAAATCTGAAGATCTGGCGGTCATCACATCAATTGTAACTCGCTACTGTGTTCCTCGAATCACTCCGTCACAGTCCTGGCCTTGTGACATTATGTTGTTGTAAAACTCCATTCGCATCGGGAAACTCGAGCGTCATGAGGATCTGTACGTGGTCTGCAACCAGTATACGATAGTCTGTGGCTGTCATGGTACCTGAATGAGCTCCACTGGTCCAGTAGATGCCCACGTGAATGTTCTC
Organism: Schistocerca piceifrons; assembly: GCF_021461385.2. Taxonomy (NCBI): domain Eukaryota; kingdom Metazoa; phylum Arthropoda; class Insecta; order Orthoptera; family Acrididae; genus Schistocerca; species Schistocerca piceifrons. The sequence goes on along the minus strand of NC_060139.1, from coordinate 1,017,076,106 downwards.
CAGAGGCACCAGCTTGTCTCCGTCTGGAGTACAGATATCAAGGAACTGTTCCCCTGGAAGGCGAAGGATTCGCGCCTTCTCATTGGTATCATGAAGAAACTATTGGGTTTCGTCGAGACCCTGCAACGCTCAGCCACTGCGCCAACATCCAGTGCCCATGGTCACATGCCCGTTTCAGTAGTAGTTGCCGATGTCGTGGTTTTAACATTGTCACATGCATGGTCATCGGCATGCGAAGTCTAGCCTCTGTCGCCGATGCACGGTGGTCAGCATGGGTGCATGAAACAGGCGCCTGCTGCTTACGCCGATATTCAGCAACGTTCGGCAAATGGCCGTTAAGGAGACACTGTTGCTAGTCTCTTTGTTCATCTGGGCGATCGGCTGCTCAATAGTTGGTCGTCTACTCGCCCGTACAAATATTCGCAGCAGTGGTCCCACTCTGCCATCCAAGGACTGTGGTAAACCACAGTTGCCTCAGCGGTGGCACTGTATAGCGTCAGTTTGCCACGTATGGTATACTACAGTTACAGTGGCACGCGAACAATTAAAAAACTTACCAGTTTTAGAAATGTTTCCATCCTTGGCTTGAAAGACAATGATCGTGCCCTGTTGGCCCACGTTCCCCATTACGACAACGACTGTACTGTTTCCTGCTATTTCCCCCACACGGTTTATATGTCCTCCACTGCAAGTGCCACAGCTTACTAGTTGTGGTCGCATTGATGTGACTGGACGGTGTATTAGACAGATGTTACAATTCACAGACAATACGCACAGTATTTATTTAAATCCTTAACATCCTCTATGCCCTGGTGGATCTCGAGAGGAATTGGCAGCTACATAGGATGAGTGATCAGTAGCTTCGTCTGCCGTTTGAAGATTTATGACCTCTTTCTTCGCTGTAGTTGTAAAGCTAACGTAGGCTACCGAAGATTATGGTATGTAAAGAAAGGCTACAGTAGTTTTCTTTGTAGATTTCCTTGAAATCATAAGTGCATTTACCTGTACGTTATGTGTGCTGCATACCTGTCAGGACTTATCTAATTTTTATCAGTTTGTTTGAGTCTGCAGTCAGTGCCTTACTAAATTTCCCTAGAAACAGGAAGTGGTGAACTGCTTAAAATCTGAACGAGAATGTAATAAGGGCTGCATAACCTAAGAAACATTTTTGTTCTATATAGTTATCGTCCTGTCTCTGACTTCCTAATAAACAATATTTATAATAAAATTGAAACTGTCAATGTTTAATTACTGTTTCATTAGAAAATTGTTGGTTTTTTTTATATGTAGTGTGAAACAGGGGGATGTTGTATTAGAAATTTAAAAAACTATGTTTCAGATTTATCATTCAGCATAATAAAAAGAAATTTCCTCGAAAAAGGTAAAATTCTAAAACAGCAAAATCAAAACGTAAGAAACATCTCTTCTGTACTTTGTCAAGCTTGAATAAAACATGTTATATTACTCACAAACAACTTTTATACTTATGAATAGCAACAAGAAACTATTACCTTTCATCATGGTGAAGAACGTTCTATTCGGTGCAAAATAATAGCAATAATTATACAGATTTTTTATGTTTGTGCTTGTAAACTGCACTTGCATCAAAAGTAAACACTTTCGTTACGTAACAGCGCAGAAAACACCCAATAATTTTTATACATCTGAAATATGATTTATGTTTTATAAGGCTATAAAATACACAATATGCTGACGGTGACCGATGTGTTGTTCTACATAAGTGCAAAACAACCAAATAAATAAACAAAAAAAGAACGAGAAGTCGTAATGTCCCACTGTGTCTCTCAAGCATTCATTTATGTTTCTTTTCTACCAATACTACCGGTATTCCTACCTTTTACTACGTCATTTATATGCTACCCGAAAACTAAGAAACCGTACACCTGCATCTACATCCACGTGATTACTCTTCTATTCACAATAAAGTACCTGCCAGAGGGTTCAGTGAACCATCTTCAAGCTGTTTCTCTACCGTTCCACTCTCCAAAAAGCTGGAAAAACGAACATTTAAATTTTTCTGTGCGAACCCTGATTTCTCTTATTTTATCGTGATGGTCATTTCTCCCTATGTAGGTCGTTGCCAACAGAATGTTTCCGCAACCGGAGGACAAAACTGGTGATTGAAATTTCAAGAGAAGAAAATTGTAAATTTTTGGTAAGATCTTATGGGAACAAACTGCTCAGGTCATCGGTCCCCTATGGTTACACGCTACTTAATCTAACTTAAACTAACTTCCGCTGTGGGCAACACACACACTCATGCCCGAGGGAGGACTCGAACCTCCGACGGGGGTAGCCGCGCGGCTATCATGAGAAGATCCCGTTGCAACAAAAAACGCTTTTGTTTTAATCATTGGCACTCCAATTCACGTATCATGTCTATGGCACTATCTCCCCTATTTCGCGACAGTACAAAACGAGGTGCCCTTCTCCGAACTTTTTCGATGTCATTTGTCAGTCCCACCTGATGCGTATCCCACACTGCACAACAATACTCCAGAACAGGGCGGACAAGCGTGGTGTAAGCAGTCTCTTTGCTAGACCCGTTGCTCCTAAGTGTTGCAACTATGAATCGCAGTCTTTGCTTTTCTCTACTGGCCATTAAAACTGCTACACCACGAAGATTACATGCTACCAACGCCAAATTTAACCGACAGGAAGAAGATGCTGTGATATGCAAATGATTAGCTTTTCGGAGTATTCACACAAGGTTGGCGCCGGTGGGGACGCCTACAACGTGACATGAGGAAAGTTTCCAACCGATTTCGCATTCACAATCAGCAGTTGACCGGCGTTGCCTGGTGAAACGTTGTTGTGATGCCTCGTGTAAGGAGGGGAAAAGCATACCCTCACGTTTCTGACTTTGATAAAGGTCGGAACGTAGCCTATCACGTTTGCGGTTTATCGTATCGCGACATTGCTGCTCGCATTGGTCGAATCCAATGACTTAGCAGAAAATGGAATCGGTGGGTTCAGGACGCTGTGCTGGATTCCAACGACCTCGTATCACTAGCAGCAGATGGCAGGCACCTTATCCGATTGGCTGTAACGGGTCGTGCAGCCACGTCTCGATCCCTGAGTCAACAGATGGAGACGTTTGCAAGAAAACAACCATCTGCACGAACAGTTCGACGACGTTTGCAGCAGCATGGACTATCAGCTCGGAGACCATGGGTGCGGTTACCCTTGACGCTGCATCACAGACAGGAGCGCCTGCGATGGTGTACTCAACGACGAACCTGAGTGCATGAATGGCAAAACGTCATTTTTTCGGATGAATCCAGGATCTGTTTACAGCATCATGATGGTCGAATCCGTTTATGGCGACATCGCGGTGAATGCACATTGGAAGCGTGTATTCGTCATCGCCATACTGGCGTATCACCCGGCGTGATGTTATGGAGTGCCATTGGTTACACGTCTCGGTCACCTCTTGTTCGCATTGACCGCACTTTGAACAGTGGACGTTAAATTTCAGATGTGTTACGACCCATGGCTCTACCCTTCATTCGATCCCAGCGAAACCCTACGTTTCAGCAGGATAATGCACGATCGCATGTTGCAGGTCATGTGCGGGCCTTTCTGGATACAGAAAATGTTCTACTGCTGCCCTGGCCAGCACATTCTCCAGATCTCTCACAAATTGGAAACGTCTGGTCAATGGTGGCCGTGGAGCAACTGGCTCGTCACAATACGCCAGTCACTACTCTTGATGAACTGTGGTATCGTGTTGAAGCTCCATGGGCAGCTGTACCTGTACACGCCATCCAAGCTCTGTTTGACTCAATGCCCAGGCGTATCAAGGCTGTTATTATGGCCAGAGGTACTGGGTACTGATTTCTCAGGATCTATACACCCAAATTGCGTGAAACTGTCAACACATGTCAGTTCTAGTATAATATATTTGTCCAATGAATACCCGTTTATCATCTGCATTTCTTCTTGGTGTAGCAATTTTAATGTCGAATAGTGTAGATAACCGCCAAAATTGCTCTTTACTATCTGAACAAAACATAGAATTTCGGTTTTAAAGAGAAGTATCCATAGCAGCCTCCGACAGAAAGTGATGCCTCCGAAATTTTCAAGTGAAAAGTATAAAAGCTTTTTTTAATAAATGGAAGTAGTTAACATTGTACATCTTTATTCTCCATTTCTACAGAACCTCAGTCCTATGCCACTACCGTGTGCCGCTAGAGGGCTCTTAATTGTAGCATGTAACATTACAGTGTATAATGTAACTCTTGTCGGTGTGTACAAAACAGCTTACTGTAACTGAGTTTCAAATTCGAACAATCTCTTCACATAGGGAGCACCGTCTTTTTCAGCAAGACAATGCCAGACCACACATGACCTCTGAGACATCAGCAACGATCCGACGGCCTGTTTTCACAGTCATCGATCGTCCTCCATACAATCCCGATTTGTTCCCATCCGATTTTTAATTATTTCCAGAACTTAAAAGAACACCTTCGAGGACTTCAATGTGAGATTGGTGAAACAGTGCAAGAAGAGGGGAGGTTCTGACTCCGTCAACAAAGCCAAACATTCTACACTGCGGGTATCAACAAACTGCTCTCTCGTTGGAAGAAATTTGTTCATCGCCAGGGAGACTATATTGAGAACTAAATGTGTATACTTGACGAATAAAGATTTATAGTATTTATAACGCTCGATTTATCTAAAGTAAATTAAAGTTTTCGCATAAAAAAATCGGAGGCATTACTTTTCGGCACACCCTACCAAGCCATAGTTGAAGGAATGAAGCAAAAGAAATATTAAATGAATACACGGCTCTGTGTAACGGAATTCTGCTCTCCTGCCTCAAAAAAATTGTCAGATGAACGAAAGAGTGAGTTTCAAGGAAAGGAATGTTGTTTCGCAGTATGATTGATGATGATGATTACGAAGAACTTCAAGCATTTCTCAGTCAGATTTTTCAGCATTTTAATGACGCCCTAGCATGAATCAGACAGACACATGACCATTCATTCTGCCCTTCATTGTGTCGCTCAATATCTCCAATTAGTTCTCTTTGGGGTGAACCCCACAGACTTGTAAAATACACTGAGATGTCAAATGTAGATGGATACCGTCTAATGTCGTATCGGGTCTGCTTTTCCCTTAGTGCAGCAAATCGACGTGGTATGGAAACACGACGTTGAAAATCCCCGGCAAAAATGCTGAGCCATGTTCCCTTCATAACCATCCATGCCGACGTCGCAAGCTGAAGATGAACAGATAGAGTAAGTGTATGAGGATATTGAAAGGGTAATGCAGTATGTAAAGGGGGATGAAAATCTAATAGTCATGGGCGACTGGAATGCGGTTGTAGGGGAAGGAGTAGAAGAAAAGGTTACAGGAGAATATGGGCTTGGGACAAGGAATGAAAGAGGAGAAAGACTAATTGAGTTCTGTAACAAGTTTCAGCTAGTAATAGCGAATACCCTGTTCAAGAATCACAAGAGGAGGAGGTATACTTGGAAAAGGCCGTGAGATACGGGAAGATTTAATTAGATTACATCATGGTCAGACAGAGATTGCGAAATCAGATACTGGATTGTAAGGCGTACCCAAGAGCAGATATAGACTCAGATCACAATATAGTAGTGATGAAGAGTAGGCTGAAGTTCAAGACATTAATCAGGAAGAATCAATACGCAAAGAAGTGGGATACGGAAGTACTAAAGAATGACGAGATACGTTAGAAGTTCTCTAACGCTATAGATACAGCAATAAGGAATAGTGCAGTAGGCAGTACAGTTGAAGAGGAATGGACATCACTAAAAAGGGCCATCACAGAAGTTGGGAAGGAAAACATAGGTACAAAGAAGGTAGCTGCGAAGAAACCGTGGCTAACAGAAGAAATACTTCAGTTGATTGATGAAAGAAGGAAGTACAAACATGTTCCGGGAAAATCAGGAATACAGAAATACAAGTCCTGAGGAATGAAATAAATAGGAAGTGCAGGGAAGCTAAGACGAAATGGCTGCAGGAAAAATGTGAAGACATCGAAAAAGATACGATTTTCGGAAGGACAGACTCAGCATACAGGAAAGTCAAAACAGCCTTTGGTGACATTAAAAGCAACGGTGGTATCATTAAGAGTGCAACGGGAATTCCACTGTTAAATGCAGAAAAAAGAGCAGATAGGTGGAAAGAATACATTGAAAGCCTCTATGAGGGTGAAGATTTGTCTGATGTGATAGAAGAAGAAACAGGAGTCGATTTAGACGAGATAGGGGATCCAGTATTAGAATCGGAATTTAAAAGAGCTTTCGAGGACTTACGGTCAAATAAGGCAGAAGGGATAGATAACATTCCACCAGAATTTCTAAAATCATTGGGGGAAGTGGCAACAAAACGACTATTGGTGTGTAGAGTATATGAGTCTGGCGATATACCATCTGACTTTCGGAAAAGCATCATCCCCACAATTCCGAAGACGGCAAGAACTGACATGTGCGGGAATTATCGCACAATCAGCTTAACAGCTCATGCATCGAAGCTGCTTACAACAATAATATACAGAAGAATGGAAAAGAAAATTGAGGATGCGCTAGGTGACGATCAGTTTTGTTTTAGGAAAAGTAAAGGGACGAGATAGGCAATTCTGACGTTACGGCTAATAATGGAAGCAAGGCTAAAGAAAAATGAAGACACTTTCATAGGATTTGTAGACCTGGAAAAAGCGTTCGACAATATAAAATGGTGCAAGCTGTTCGAGATTTGAAAAAAGTAGGGGTAAGCTATAGGGAGAGACGGGTCATATACAATATGTACAACAACCAAGAGACAATAAAAAGAGTGGACGACCAAGATCGAAGTTCTCGTATTAAGAAGGGTGTAAGACGAGGCTGTAGCCTTTCGCCCCTACTCTTCAATCTGTACATCGAGGAAGCAATGATGGAAATAAAAGAAAGGTTCAGGAGTGGAATTAAAATACAAGGTGAATGGATACCAGTGATACGATACGCTGATGACATAGCTATCCTGAGTGAAAGCGAAGAAGAATTAAATGATCTGCTGAATGGAATGAACAGTCTAATGAGTACACAGTATGGTTTGAGAGTAAATCGGAGAAAGACGAAGGTAATGAGATGTAGTAGAAATGAGAACAGCGAGAAACTTAACATCAGGATTGACGGTCACGAAGTCAGTGAAGTTAAGGAATTCTGCTACCTAGGCAGTAAAATAACCGATGACGGACGGAGCAAGGAGGGCAACAAAAGCAGACTCGCTATGGCAAAAAAGTCATTTCTGGCCAAGAGAACTCTACTAATATCAAATACCGGCCTTAATTTGAGGAAGAAATTTCTGAGGATGTACGTCTGGAGTACAGCATTGTATGGTAGTGAAACATGGACTGTGGAAAAACCGGAACAGAAGAGAATCGAAGCATTTGAGATTTGGTGCTATAGATGAATGTTGAAAATTAGGTGGACTGATAAGGTAAGGAATGAGGAGGTTCTACGCAGAATCGGAGAGGAAAGGAATATGTGGAAAACACTGGTAAGGAGAAGGGACAGGATGATAGGACATCTGCTAAAACATGAGGGAATGACTTCCATGGTATTAGAGGGAACTGTAGAGGCCAAAAAATGTAGAGGAAGACAGAGATTGGAATACGTCAAGCAAATAATTGAGGACGTAGGTTGCCAGTGCTACTCTGAGATGAAGAGGTTAGCACAGGAACGGAATTCGTGGCGGGCCGCATCAAACCAGTCAGTAGACTGTTGACCAAAAAAAAAAAAAATTGCGAAAGTGTTTCCTGTGCAGGACTTTGTGTACGAACCGACCTCTCGGCTATGTAGGCCACCTGCTGCCATAGCCCATTAACGCCACATTTCGCCGCACTGTCCTAACGGAGACGTCCGTTCTACGTCCCATATTGATTTCTTCGGTTATTTCACGCAATTTTGTTGTCTGTTAGCACTGAAAACTCTACGCAGCGCTCTTGAGTGAAGACCGTTGGCCACTGCGTCGTACATGACGAGAGCCTGAAATTTGATAATCTCGGTACACTCTTGATACTGGGGATCTCGGAATATCGAATTCCCTGTCCATTTTCGGAATGGAATGTTCCGTGCGTCTAGTTCCAGCTACAATCCTGCGTTCAAAGGTTGTTAATTCTCATGGTGCGACGATTATCACGCCGGAAACTTTTTCACTTGAATCACATGAGTACAAATGACAGCTCCGGCAATGCACTGTCCTTTTATACGTTGTGTACGCAGTACTATCACCATGTGTATGTGTACGATGGTGGCCAAGAATGTAATACATCGAACTCTTTTTCTCAGCCGAAAACACTGATACAAGTTCGGAACATTACGTATGTATTATTTGAAGTGTCCTGAGTGTGCGTGCCAAGTTTGCGTGATTTCCGACGGATAACGTAACTGCAGGACAGTTTCAAAAGGACGTCTGTAGGTGATGTACGTTACAGACAACGTGCCGTCATTGAATTTATCACTGCAGAGGAAGAAACTGCGGGGAATGTACACAAACGGTTGTGCAAAGTCTATGGAGCATCTGCTGTTGACAGAAGTACAGTCAGTCGCTCGACACGGAGGGTGAGGTCATCAGAAGGCGGTTCGGTGGAGCTCCACGATTTGCAGCGGTGGGGGAGACCATCCACGGCTGTCACACATGACATGTTGCGGCGAGCTGATGTCATTCGCGAGTACAGACGCATTGCGACTCGGCAGTTGGCGCTGCATATGTCTATCGACTAAGGAAGTGTGGCTGCAGTTATCCGCACTTCGGGATTTTCAAAAGTGTGTGCAACATGGATCGCGTGGTGTCTCATGGTGGATCACAAATCGCGAGGAAAAAGACATTTGTCTTGATTTGTTGCAACGTTTTGAAGCTGAGCGGGAGTCATTTTTTTCCCGGATTGTGACAGGTGATGAAGCCTGTGTTCACCATTTTGAATCAGAAACAAAACGACTGTCGATGGAATGGCTCCATTCCCATTACTCACAGAAGAAAAAAATTCAAAGCAACTTCTTCCGGCGGTAAGGTCATGGTCACCGTGTTTTGGGATTGTGATGGCAACAGCCGGTACCATTAATTCGGAAGCGTATGTCAACACATTATCAAAGCTCAACATTCGCTTCCGGTGACTTCGGCGCCACAGGAACCCAGGAGATGTTTTGCTGCAACACGATAACGCTCGACCCCACACAAGTCTGAGGACTGCTGAATACACCGCAAAACAGGATTGGTCAGTGTTACCCCATCCACCCTGACCTAGAAATCTCAGACATTCACTTGTTTGAGTCAGTAAAGGAATGCCATTCGTGGAAGTCGTTTTGAGGACGATGAGGAGGTGATTCACACAGTGAAGCACTGGCTCCGCCACCAGGACAAGGATTGGTACCGACAGGTCACACACGCCCTTGTTTCGCGCTGGAAGAAGGCCATAGAACGGGATGGAGATTACGTGGAAAAATAGGGTGTGTAGATGAAAAACCATTCTTTGATGTGTGTTATTCTTATTATGTTCAGTAAAGAATTGTTGATGAAAGAAGTGCGGTGTATTACTTTCTGGCCAACCATCGTACATATCGCTATCCCAATGCTTTCATCACCTCAGTGTATTCTGCGGTGTGTCACACGAGAATCTTGTACACAATATGGTTTTTAGAGTGACTGCATTTGCAGTAGCACCCTAGATATGAAGTGAAATCTGCCACCTGACCTGTCTACGTCTGAGCCTATGTGATCATTCCGTTTCATATCCGAACCCAGCTATTTGAATATATGCGAAGTCCTAGGGTAGTAGAGGGAGAGAGGTCATGGGGCTGCCCCTATCGGCTGCCTCGAAGGAGACGTTTGCGAATCTTGTTCTTTTGTACACAGTCTATTCCAAGGCAGTTGGCTTACGTCATCTGCCGTTGTTCTCCTGTATTTAGCGTCTCCTAATGTGCAGACGGCTTTGAGCCTTTAGTTCTTGTCTCGAATGTAACAATCGTCTGATCCAGTCTCTTTCTAATACTGCGCATTCGCGCTGTAACATCGCTATTCCTTTCTATGTGTCTCATAACTTTTGGACAGCCATCCCCGTTGCTGATACGACTAGCGTATGGAATAACTTCATCCACGCTGGACGACCCCTCAGTAATTCAAAGCTCACTACTTCCTGTCGGTCCTGACAAACCACACCATCTACACCGACCACATCTCACTTTCGCCGAGCTGTGTATATTGCATTAGTCGTTCCTCTCGTCTAAATCCCTTCCTAACACTGGGTTCTCGAGCGATGGTACACAATCGTGTGACAGGTAGGAAGTGATTTAGTGCCAGTGCTTAACAGGATTCTGCACGGTTGCTAGAAAACATAGTGGTTTCTCCAGAATGAGATTTTCACTCTGCAGCGGAGTGTGCGCTGATATGAAACTTCCTGGCAAATTAAAACTGTGTGCCCGACTGAGACTCGTACTCGGGACTTTTGCCTTTCGCGGGCAAGTGCTCTACTATCTGATCTACCCAAACACGACTCACGCCCCTTCCTCACAGGTACTGGCAGAGGGAGAGTTGTGAGGGCGGTGCGTGAGTCGTGCTTGGGTAGATCACATGGTAGAGCACTTGCCCGCGAAAGGCAAAGGTGCTGAGTTCGAGTCTCGGTCCGGCACATAGCTATAATCTGCCAGGAAGTTTTATAGTGTTTTCTGTTTCCACCAGTAACCTCTTTAGAGTATCTTCACCTACTAGTGATTCTCCCACATTTCTTTCGAAAAGTGTTGATGTACCTACCGTCCTATAGTCGCGATTTGTGATGTGCCCAACCGCACGCAGGATAGGCCAGGCTGTTGACAAATTCTTATCATCTCTTTGTATCACACTCAGGTAAATGATATTCTTGGTCACGTTCGCACAGTGAAATATATGTTGTAAATTATGTCATGATAATAGTGAGCGGTATGATACTCCTTCTACCGACAGTGACAATATTTACGTCATACGATAAAACTGCAAGCGATTAGTTATTGAGGACAATACCGCCGACGAAGATCAACTACTAGAGCCCTGGATTTGGAAAGAAACACGAAATAGTCTATAGGTCTGGAACTATAAAGCAACTCCTGACACAAAAGAGCCGATCCCGCGTCAGGTAGGAGTAAATAAAAGATAACTAATTATATTTTATGTAACATTTGGTAACATGTTCTAGGAGAATATAGTAACCGGGATTAGCCAGTACACACAGTCCGCCCCAGGTAGCTGAGTGGTCAGAGCGACAGAATGTCAGTCCTAAGGGCTCTAGTTCGATTCCCGGATGGGTTGAGGAACTTCTCCGCTCAGGGACTGGGTGTTGCGTTGTCCTAATCATCATCATTTCATCCCCATTGACGCCCAAATTACCGAAGTGACGTCAAATCCAAAGACTTGCACCTGGCGAAGATTTTTACAAGTACACACAGCAAATGCGAACCACTCAAAGCAGAATACGAATAACCGACGACAGTTGGTTTCATATTGATTGTAATGAAACTGACGATATTTTGCGTTGTCCACAGTAATGGCCCAGGCGAAAATAAAAAACGAATTATACTGAACTGGTCGAAGAGGGTTGTTACAGAAACGCCCATATGTACGGAAACTATCTGTCGCTGTTTCCTTCGTCCCGCAGTTCACATTGTCGGCAAGCTTACAATCGGATTTAACATGGTTAATGTTAAGGGGTAGCCGGATGCGCTTCCTGCGCCAACCCGTACCCCCTGGGACGGAATCAGCGTACCCCAGCTGTCTGCGTCTAATGTAAACCATGAAACAGTGCGAATGTGTTTCAAATGTCGGCGAGTCACGTAACTGAGGTGGGAGTTGGGGACCAGCCCGGTATTCACCTTGTGGGATGTGGAAAACGGCCTAAAAGTCTTATCCACGCTGGCCTGCACGCCGGCCCTCGCCGTTAATCCGCCAGGCGGATTCGATCCAGAGCCGGCGCGCCTACACGAATCCAGCAAGCAGCGCATTAGCGCTCTCGGCCAACCTCGCAGGTCAACTCATAAGTATAGAAACAACGCCGCTAAAACAGATATATGCAAACTGTAAGATGTTTCCACGCTGCAAATAATGAACTGGTTGCCAAGACAGACAAATTGAGCAAAATAAGACCTCTGGCTAAGTACTTGAATCAAAAATTTAAAAAAGTCGATAAATAAAATAGGACATTATTATCGATGAATCGGTCATGAAAATTAAGAGACGCGCGTGTTACAAAAAGTCCAATCCATTAAAAAAGGCATGATTCCGTAATAAATTTTACATGTAATGTGAGTCAGATTAGGGTTATTACTAGGACTTTAAAATATGTACAGGCCTTGAAACATAAACTGAGATGATAACGCCTCCGAATTTGTTGCCAAAGAAGTATCATAGACGGTATTACTCAGAGGGTACACTTCACACCTAGATAATTGGTAATTTTTACTCTTTACCAAAATTATATATGACACTATCTCAAAACTTTAAATAAATATCACTGGCACAGAACGTTCGAACAGGAAGAATATGCCAAAAGATTAAAGAGGGAGGAATACAGAATAAGGAGCTACAATCGGATACTCGCTATAAAATGGAAAGAAAAGTCAGATGTTTATATTACGACGACAAAATAAGGAACAGTAGGAATGATTAAACAAGGATCCAGTCGTACTTGAAAACCGAATCGTGTTACTGAGTGCAATAAAGGAATTATTTTAATTGTTCAACAAGACCAAATACTAGCAGTTTCCCAATCATGAGAACATATATGAACGGATATCGAAAAATTTCCTTTTGTCTAATCTATACTGTTCTTTTCATTTCGTACATCCAAATAAATAACGGAAAAAAGAGTTACCTTGATTATGGAGTTGAAGTACTCAAATCATTACTGAAGAATGTACGAAAACCGTACCATAAGCTACGACGCACTGCAGGCGAAACATTGGGCACTTTTCCGGAAGCATACTGACCCAACAGCACCGAAATGAAGGCAATCAAGACTGTACAGTTTGCAAGAAAAATAAAAAGCGTAGTGAACTAACATGGTAGTCCAAGAGATACATGAAACAGTACGTTGCTAATGATATTACACCCTTGAAGTTTACTGATTTCTATTGTTGCTTTATGTGGATTTAGTATGTATTCAGGAATTAGGGACAAATTGTATTGTATCTTACACATGTACTTACACAGCGTAAGTCACGCACCATTAGTACAATACCAGAAAGATGGCTCGAAGGCCGGACGATGTGTTTACATTTTGGGCACAGGCCGTTGGAACTTAAATCGCAGGTTAAATGGTTAAAAATCAAAGAGATTCTATCATTTCACACATACCTCTGCAGCCCTGTTGGTTGTTGAGGTGATACATGTGCTCTGTCACGGCTGCTGGTTTCATACAACTACGAAATTGATGTGATAGTTCGAGAGCGAAACTCAACGCTTACGTTTGCATTTTCATGACTCACGTACAAGATATTTCATCGAAGGTCTCTTTATTTCTTCCATTTCTCCATGTTAAGGAAACAAGTATATCTATAAACTATTTCCCAGGACTATTTTTTGATCCTCCATGAGTAGCAGCACATAAAAGTTTTGAACATGGCTGCGTGGTCAGCAACCGCTTACAAACTAAAATTACGAGTAATAGCAGCCCTTGGTCGCAAAAAAGTGGAGTTTTATGACCCAGGTTTCGGCACTGCTACGAGTGCATTCATCAGAAATAAAAACTCTCATATTGGCATGTCATGTATTAAGAGGGGTAGGACGTCAAACGGGGCGTCTTGGAGCAGGAGAGGCACCACAGGGGATTTTAGTTTCCACTGCCTATACTTTTAAAAATAAATTCATAAAACTTTGTGAGGAAGGATTCAGGATTCACACTCATAGCAGTGGCAGTCCAAAAACATAGCAAAATAAATGCTTTTTACATGAGAAATTTCATCATTTTTTCACTTACTATTGGCTATCGCTATTGGTATAGATACACTTTCCTTCATAAGTAAGAGAGATTCTTCGATGAATTTTACACAGCATACAAACCATACTTACAGGTGTATTAAACTCTAGAATTTATTTAATTTATTAAAAAACTGAATGTGCTGTTACATTTTAAAATTCATGTTTAGAAAAAACTCGGAGTTTATAGTTAATTATCTCAATTTTTACTACAGTTTTTAATAGATTTGGAAAATTTTACAGTTTCATACACCTGTAAGTATGGTTTGTGTGCTGTGCAAAATTTATCGAAGTATCTCTCTTACTTATGAAGAAAAGTGTACCTGTAGCAACAAATGCAGCCAACAGTAAGTGAAAAAATTATGAAATTTCACATGTAAAATAATTCTTTTGGTATGTTTTTGAATTTCCAATGCAATGAATGTGAAGCCTGAATCCTTCCTGGTCATGCTGACAAAGTTTTGTGAGGTTATTTGCAAAAAGTATAGACAGTGGAAATTAAAATGTGCTGTGGTGCCTCTCCTGCTCCAAGTCGGTCCGTTAGGCGTCCTACGACCCTTAAACTAAAATCAACCGATAGAGTTTAGTCACAAAATTTGTAACACAGAAACCAGGCTCAAAAGACCACCCATTTTTGCGACCGAGGGCTCCTATTACTGGTAATGTTAGACTGTATATAAACAGACACGAATCTTAATTCTTACTGTACATAGGAAACTTTGTTCGCAAATGATATTCGGATACAGCTTCAGGAAGCTGTGAACGAGAAATCGAAGGAGAAATGATGTACTCAAACAACGGTGCGAAGCCTCTTACATCTTTCACATTGATTAAGGAGTACTTATTGATGAAAATTACTGTTTCGTTTTCCACTGTGTGTGAGACCAGTCCGAAGTGATAACTGCACTCGGAATTATGTAATTTTAACTATCCACACACGTTCCGTATAAAAAGTCATTTGGTGTGTGTGTGTTTTGTGTTTGTGGAAAGGGGTGGAGGGAGGGATGAGGGGAGGGGGGGGTGCTGGGGTGTGCGTTGCGTGTGTGCGTATGTGAGCGTGGCTGGTTTGGTGGGTGCTGCAAGCAGGCCGCGATATTTCACCCCAGGCACGGATATCGGATTTCCGGTGCCGCTGTCGCCCTGGGTAATTCACCAAGCAACGGCTTACAAGCGACGAGAGTAACACCCACGGAAAATGTGTCTAGTGCTCAGTGCTCTCACAATGATACTTTTACGTTAGATACTGTGTGAGCAACCAAAACAGAAGATACTTTTCACTCTGAAAAAGTGCACCTAAAGGGTACCTTTACTTCATAGTGCCACCCAAATGCAACCAAATCGTAACTAAACATACATTGAAACTACAAAGGCTGTCAATAACCCCTCAAACAAGCCCCGATTTTCATTACATCAGACCGTTTTTAAACTTTTCAACCTGTTAGTTCGTAAATTGCCACTGTCAACCATTTTACTGCCTTACAAAACGTTTTCATGACTTAACTCTTGTTTGTGAAGTAAATATAGCTAAAACACATGTTCTTTTGCTCTTTTTAGTGTACCGTGCCTCAGTCTGTAAAAACGGAATCCTTACATGTTTTGCTATGTTGTCCATGTGCACGCCTGGCTCCCTGTCCGACTGCTACCTAAGGAGCGGGGAGAGGCATCACACTCACATTTGTGTCACATATTAACGTCTACGGTCCCATGGAGGTGTGAAAAGTTTAAGTTAAAAGATACGGCTATTTATGTCACACATTTTGACATTCGAAAACTTACTCTTCAAAACTTATACGGTGCTTCCGGCTGACCTAGAATCATAAAATACGGCCAAAAACAAGGTTTCATAGTACAAGTAAAGAAAAAATCGGAAAATTATTAGTTTGTAAATTTACCACATAAAAAGAAATATTTTTGGCCATTTTTTTATCGGTATGTTTGTCTGTCGAGCTGTTTTTTCCCTTTGGAACCGGTTGGCATATCAAGTTAAAATTTATGACACGTACCCGGTCCCTTGGTGGTGTAAGAAATTTAAGTCCACACAGTAAGACGTTTCTATGACTTATGCAGTATATTTTGATACTCACAAGCTCACTCATTGAAATCTATAGGGTAGTTCCTGATACACAGAATCGTGAGATTCGGCAAGAAGAAAGGTTTCACAGTGTAAGTAAAGTAAAAATTGTGAAAGTGGTTAAACTGTGATTATATCGTATAAACATATTTTTCCCATTTGAACATACATTGCATTCATCATCCATCAAAACCATAACAGACGAGTATAACTGCATGCAAATATAAACTATAAGCCGTAGGCATGTTTTAGCAAGTAAATAAAAAATGATTTTTAAAATCTTCTTTCTCTACATACGCAAATTGAAGTCCCATGATCGCTTCTTTTTGCATGTTCGGGCTAGTCTGAAAAACTGCCGAAGCGATTTTGGTATTGTCTTGGTATTCCCGAGATCAATATCTTGCAAGCATTGATATCGATGTATGGAACCCTCTGTGCACGATTCCTACTCACAATTGGCCAAATTTTTAAAATTAGAAACACTGGTACATCACATTTACTTGTACACTACTGTACAACGTATCATTAGCAATCCGATATTGTAGACCTTTAGTGTGTCGCAATATAACTACTAATTGTTCTTATCGTTAGTGCAAATGCATGCAGATATTACAAAATGCCAGTTTCCAGTTACTTGTGTTTTTATCCGTTACTCCTTAGGGACGACAATGTGTTGATACTAGACATTTACCAGTCACTTATGATGAGTAAAAGTAACCTTGGTAATCACTGCGCTGACAGCTCTGTTATCCAGAGCCGTGAAATAAGATCAAAATTGAACATGCGTTTACCAAGAAAGAATAATCGTAAAATATTACACAGAGTTTTGTAGCAAGAAGTAAATTGCATAATAAATTGTCTATATGTATACTTATTACAAAGACAGCCAAAAAGTACCTGCTAAGGAATGCATTCCATAGAACTATGACCACCCAAACACTGAAACACTGAGTAATTCTGTTTGCCAAAGAAGTGTAACACAAGTAAATAATAGCGAAACACATTTTTCATTTAACAGCTTACTTTCTCATTATATTCTTTCCCTTGAAAAACCGTACAACTGAGCTCTGCAACGAATATTACGAACATGTTATCATTTTTCTGAGTTGAGCCTCTCACTCATTATAGATAGATGCTCACTCAGTCTTTCAGGCAAGCAAATGGTACTATGCGGAACACAAAATGGTAAAAAAATACATCGTCACGCTCCTGATATCAGCTGAAAGCGAGTGTGTAATCTGTGCCGTATGAGTGTTACAAATGTGTGTTGCGAAATGAATGAACAGTGTAGCCTTGGCTTTTCCATTACGAAGGAATTTATTTGGAAGTACACTGAGGTGACATAAGTCCTAGGATAATTCCTAACGTGGTGTCCAACCTCCTTTGGAGCGGCTAATGTAGCAGTTCCGCTTAGCATGGCCACAACAAATCGTTGGAAGAGCTCTGCAGATATATTTAACCATACTCCCTATATAGCGGCCGATTATTGCGAAAGAGTTGCTGGTGCCGCATTTTGTGCACGAACTGATCTCTTGATTATGTCCCATAAATGTTCGGTGGGATTCATCTCGGGCGATCCGGGTGGTCTTATCATTCGCTACAATTTTCCAGAATGATGTTCGAGCCAATCGCGAACAACTGTGGTCCAGTGACATTGTGCATTAATAAAAACTGGGTTGCTATTTGGGAACTTGAATTTTTTCTATGGCTGCAAATGCCCCCACGTAAAATAACTTAACCATTTCCAGTCAAGGGTTGGTTCACTCGGACGAGAGGACCCAATACATTCCATGTGAGTACAGCTCATACAATTATGGAGCCACCACCATCTTGCACAGTGCCTTGTTGACAACTTGGGTCCATGGCTTCTTAGGGTCTGCGCCGGCCGGAGTGGCCGTGCGGTTCTAGACGCTACAGTCTGGAGACGAGCGACCGCTACGGTCGCAGGTTCGAATCCTGCCTCGGGCATGGATGTGTGTGATGTCCTTAGGTTAGTTAGGTTTAATTAGTTCTAAGTTCTAGGCGACTGATGACCTCAGAAGTTAAGTCGCATAGTGCTCAGAGCCATTTGAACCATTCTTAGGGTCTGCGCCACACTCAAACCCTAGCATCAGCTCTAACGAAATGAAATCGGGCTCATCTGACCAGGACACGTTTCTCCAGTAATCTAGGGTTCCACTGATAAGGTCATGAGCCCCGGAGAGGTGTTCCAGGTGATGTCGTGGTAATGACAAAGACACCCGCCTCCATCTTCTGCTCCCATACATCTCCATCTACATCAATACTCCCCAAGCCACCTGACAGTGTGGGCGGTACCTTGAGTACCTCTATCGGTTCTCCCTTCTATTCCACTCTCTTATTGTTTGTGGAAAGAAAGATTATCGGTATGCCTCTGTGTGGGCTCTAGTCTCTCTGATTTTGTCCTCATGGTCTGTTCGCGAGATATACGTAGGAGGGAGCAATATACTGCTTGACTCCTCGGTGAAGGTATGTTCTCGAAACTTCAACATAAGCCCGTACCGAGCTACTGGGCGTCTCTGTTGCAGAGTCTTCCACTCTAGTTTATCTATTATCTCCGTAACGCTTTCGCGATTACTAAACGACCCTGTACCGAAGCGCGTTGCTTTCCGTTGGATCTTCTCTATCTTGTCTATCCACCCGATCTGGTACGGATCCCACACCTGTGAGCAATATTCAGGCAGTCGGCGAACAAGTGTACTGTAACCTACTTCCTTTGTTTTCGGACTGCATTTCCTTAGGATTCTTCCAATGGATCTTAGTCTGGCATCTTCTCATTCCATCTTAAATCACTCCTAATGCGTACTCCCAGATAATTTATGGAATTAGCTGCTTCCAGTTGCTGACCTGTTATATTGTAGCTAAATGGTAAAGGATCTTTCTTTCTATGTATTCGGAGCACATTACACTTGTCTACATTGAGATTCAGTTGCCATTCTCTGCACCATACGTCAATTCGTTGCAGATCCTCCTGCATTTCGCTACAATTTTCCGTTGTTATAACCTATCGATATACCACAGCATCATCCGCAAAATAGTGAACTTCCGATGTTATCCACAAGGTCATTTATGTATATTGTGAATAGCAACGGTCCTATGACACTCCTCTGCGGCACACCTGAAATCAATCTTACTTCGGAAGACTTCTCTCCATTGAGAATGACATGCTGCGTTCTGTTATCTAGGAACTCTTCAATCCAATCACACAGTTGGTCTGATAATCCATATGCTCTTACTTTATTCATTAAACGACTGTGGGGAACTGTATCAAACGCCTTGCGGAAGTCAAGAAACACGGCATCTGCCTGGGAACCAGTGTCTACGGCCCTCTCAGTTTCGTGGACGAATAGCGCGAGCCGGGTTTCACACGATCGTCTTTTTCGAAACCCATGCCGATTCCTACAGAGTAGGTTTCTTGTCTACAGAAAAGCCATTATACTCGAACATAATACGTTAAAAAAATGGTTCAAATGGCCCTGAGCACTATGGGACTCAACAGCTGGGGTCATCAGTGCCCTAGAACTTAGAACTACATAAATCTAACTAACATAAGGACATCACACACATCTATGCCCGAGGCAGGATTCGAACCTTCGACCGTAGCGGTCGCGCGGATCCAGACTGTAGCGGCTAGAATCGCTCGGCCACCTCGGCCGGCTGAACATAATACGTGTTCCAAAATTCTACAACTGATCGACGTTAGAGTTATAGGTCTATAGTTCTGCACATCTATTCGACGTCCCTTCTTGAAAACGGGGATGACCTGTGCCCTTTTCCATTCTTTTGGAACGCTACGCTCTTCTAGACACCTACGGGACCCGGTGAACGCCACATTTCGCTGCGCTGTAATAACGTATACGTTCATTGTATGTCCCACATCGATTACTGCGGTTCTTTTGCTCAGTGATAATTGTCTGTTAGCGCTGACAACTATAAGGAAACGCCGCTGATTTCGGTCGTTAATTGGAGGCCGTCCACGATTGCGTTGTCCGTCGTGAGAGGTAATGCCTGAAATTTGGTGTTCCCGGCACGCTCTTGACACTGTTAATCTCGGAATATTGAATTCCCTATCTATTTGCGAAATGGTATGTTCCCCGTGTTTATCTCTAACTAGCCGTCATGCGGCCATAATAACTTCGGAATGCTAATCGCCTGTATCACCTGAATACAAAGGAGAGTTCCGCCAAAGCACTGCCTTGTGTACACGATTCTATCTCCACCTGTAAATATGCACTTCGCTATCCCACGACTTTTGTCTCCTCGTAAGGGGAACTCCGCATTGCATCCCCCTCAAATTTTGTGGTAAGATGGCCTAGTGGATAGTCCGTCAAAAACTGAACACAGATCATGCATAAAAACAGGAATAAAGTGTACTGAAATGTGAGAAAAGAGCATTCACAGATGTTGGGCAAACAAACATGTATTAGAAAGATAACTGCGAAGAAACCTTGGGTGTCAGAAGAAATACCTCAAATGATCGATGAAAGAAGGAAGTACAAAAATTTTCAGAGAATGACAGGAATATAGAAACATAAATCACTAAGGAATGAAATAAACATGAAATAGAGGGCAGCCAAATCGGCAGGGGAAATGTGGAGAAATAAATAAATAAATCATCGTCGGAAGAACATCATGTAGAGAGTTCGAAATAAGTTTTGGTTAAATTAAAGGTATTGACGGCCACAATAAGAGCACAATGGGAGTTCCACTGTTACATCCAGAAAGCGAATACTTGGAAAGGGTACATTGAAGGTCTCAATGAGATGGTACGAGAGAGGAGGATAGGTCCGATGACTTAATAAATGTTGGAGTCGGTTTGGAAGAGGCAGAGGATCTAGTATTACCGTCAGAATTTAAAAATGCTCTGGAAGATTTTAGATCAAATAAGGCAGAAGGGACAGGTAACATTCCACATGAATTTCTAGTTATTGAGCAAATGCAGTTAAACGACTATTCAGCGTTTTCTGAAGAACTTAAGGGGGGGCAACGTATCATCATACTTTTGGAAAAATATCATAGGCACAATTCAGAAGGTAGCAAGAGCTGTTAAGTGTGAGAACAATAGCACAATGAGCATAACAATGCATGCATCCAAATAGCTGACATGAGTAACTTGTGGATCTGTTACATGATGATCATTTTCATTTCAGGAACGGTTGGAGCACATGAGAGGCAATCCCGACGTTGCGTTTGGTAATGGAAGCAAGAAAGAAGCAAAGTCAAGAAACGTTCATAGTATTTGTCAACACTGAAAAACTGTTCTCCCACGTAAAATTGTGCAAAACGTTCGAAATTCTAAGAAAAATAAGAGTACACCATAGAGAAAGATGGGTAATAAAAATACAATACGTACAAGAACAAGGAGGGAACAATTGGTTTGGAAGATCAAGAACGAAGTGTTCGGATTAAACAGTGTGTAAGACAGGAATGTAGTCTTTCGCCCCTAATGCTCAGACTATACATCGAAGAAGCAGTTACGCAAGTAATTACTTTTGTTTTACCTCTGTTTATTAACAATCCATACTCTGTGTTCGTTAGACTGTATATTCCGCTCAGCGGATTCCGTAATTTATTTTCAAGTTAACCGAGGATAGCAATGTCATAACCAAATCTTATCATCCATTTACCCTGTATTTCTATCCAGCAAAGATAACACAGCATCCCATTCTCAACGGAGAGAAGTCTTAAAACATAAAAGTAACCTCGGGCGTACCCTAAGGGGGTGTTATAGGTCCACAACTACTCCCAATAGATACAAATGAGTAGTTGGCATCATCGAGAAGTCCATTAGGCATTCAGCGGATAATGCTGTTGTACACAGAAAATTCACAACACTCAAAAATTGTTGCGAAAAGCACGAAGACCTGCAGAAGATCGACGCTTGATGCAAAACAAATGTATCGTATCGCATTAACATAGATACACCCGTTATTGTATGATTACACGTTTGCAGAACAACCACTGGAGACAGTTACTTTTATGATAAATCTAGTAGTGCGCATATGGAGCGATTTAAAGGGGAACGACCACGTAATACTAATCGCAGGAAAGGCAGAGATTACTTTGTAAAGCTTGTATTGAAGTTTCTATGTCCCATATTACCGTCAGCACTTTCAGTGCAGTCTCAATAGGTCTGGCTTGAGAATGAACCTGTCGGCTCAAAACTAGTCGTCAAACATATGTACTGCTCATGTCACAGATATTTTAATAAATGCTTCCTGAAGTATTGAAAAAAGGTTGCTGGTAACCTATCAACAAAATGTTTATACCAACAAAAAAGAGTCCTCCGGAAATGTAGTCTGTCAAGAAACTGGGGGCAGCATACAAAACCTTCGGTACTTTGAACATCGCTTGTCAGTGTCAATACCAGAGGAAATACAAAGATTATCCAAAGAGTTGTAGCGCAGTTAGTTACAGTTTCATTTAATAAGCCCGAAAGTGGTAAGGAAGTGCCCAACAAACTCCAGTGGGAGACGCTGCAAAAGATTAGTTATGTATAACGTTGTGTTTTACATTTAATATCTCGTCAGCATAAGTTCCTAGGAGAGCCAACCAATATATTGCTTCCTTCTATACACACCCAGTGAAAAGACCATGAAGATAAAGTTAGACAGATTCGAGTGCACCATAAAATAGCTTGCGGGTTATAGATGTATATGTAGAAGTGCAACAATGCAGTTTCATATGACAAAGTGCTGATTTGGCACAGAAGCTTCCTGTCTAGTGGAAGTAGGAAAGGTGAAAATCTTTCATGGATTACTTTTCTACAGCTTGCACGCCGTTTTGATCATGACAACGGTCGCTGCCCACTGTGTTGCCGCACCCACTCGCGCTCCTACAAACACCCACAGCATCAAGAAAACAGCGGAAATGTTGGAACTGCGTCATGGGAATCCATATGACTTAGATGGTTCATCACCACGTAAAACTGATGTGTGTATCACTATGATCCAGAGAACTAGGAGCACAGGAAGCAGCGGGTACAGATGGTTGTGCCAACGCCGAAAATGGTGAATAACCACCCATCATAGGGCAAGGTGATGCTGACATTTCTTAGGCTGACATGGTGTTGTGCTAACAGACTAAGCTCATTGGGGGAAGAATCGTCAGAGCAACACACTACCAAGATCTCCTGACGTGGTTACGGAAGTCTGTCAACGCAAATCGTCGAGAGAAGTAGTGAAAGCGGGTATTTTGTTTTACAGAAACAGCACAGCTCATTCTGCATGCGTAACGGTCACATGTGCTGCTTCTTTCGGTTATCAAATTATCTCTTCTGAAACGACACCCTGTGGCTTCTTCCTCTTTCATAGGTTGAAGAAGCGAGGCATCTCCAGAATGATCACGGAGAATTTTCGAGGTGGAACATTTCCTGAGCTGCATAATTGCAGACTTCTTCACCCGAGGTCTCCAACAAGTTATCCAACGCTGTAGAAAATATGTATTGTTGAAAAGTGAATGTATAGGAAAACACAAAACCTCAATAACTTTCGTCGTTTAGCTAATACACACTGCCTGACAAAAATGTGAAAGTCCCAAGAAGAAGAGAAGAAAATAAAACACAGTTATGACGTCATTACAGTAATTACAACAAAATACCGAGTTAAACTTACAAAGAACTTGATGCTAGGTTGGTGCATAAGTTCGTAGCGTCTTTGATTTCCCTGTTGGTATTCCGGCTCCTATGGACTTATTTATCCAGTGCCATTTTTTATTTCTAGTTCACTGTTACTATTTGAGTTTTACGCATTGTCATTTTGTCATCTGATGATAGTGAGAGGAGCTGTGGGCGCTAGAAAATGGAGTGCCAAGTGGAGAAATTAGAACATTTGCGACATATACTTCTGTTTGCACACAAAAGAGGGGCAGCCAGAAACATTTGAGCTGTGTATGGGGATAATGCCATTGGAGAGAGCACATCAGGAAAATGGTTTTCTCATTTCAAGGAGGATCGTTTTGAAATTAGTGACTCCGCATTCAGGACAACCTTCGGGACTTGATGAAGGTTTAAACGCATTGATCCCCCTTGATCCATCCAGAGTACATGATAACTAGCAAATGTTTCGAATTGTCGTCATTCACACCTCGCGCGGGATTTGCATACAATGGGGAAGGTTCGAAAACCGAGTGTGTGAGTACCGGGTGCTCTAAACCAAAATCACAAAAACTATCAGGTGGCCAGGTGTGCATATTTGCTTGCCAGTTATCAATAGGCTCATGAAGGACACCGTCCATTCATATCCTCTACCGTTACTGGTGACGAGAAATAGTGTCTTTATGTCAACATAAGGAAAAGAAAAGAAATGTTTGAGCAACTCCCTGTACAAAGACCTGTGCGCATCCACAAAATATAATGTTGTGCTTCTGGTGGAGCAGCGACAGTGTGCAACACTTCAGATAGCTTCCCCAAGGTGCAACCATCACTGCTGTCAGTTATTGTCAACAACTGAGACATCTTGCAGGTGCAGTCCAAGAACAACGACAGCGAAGATTGCGTGAAGTGATGCTACTCCACGGTAACGACCGTCCACATTGTGATAGACACACGAAAAGTAGTGTACAGGAGTAGCGCTGGAGAGTCGTGTCGTACTCACCCTATTCGCCTGAAAGATGCAGATTTTCAGCTTTTTCCGCCCTCTGTCGAGTAGCCTTCAAGAAACCTCCCTTATGGGTGAAAATGGACTTCGCACATGGCTCGACGAGTTCTTTGCCGCCAAAACACGATGATTTCTACGCCCGCAGATTGGAAAAATTACCCCAGCGTTGGTAGACTGTTGTAAATAGTGAAGGAGAATATATTACTGACGACTAACGTCTCCGTTATATATATATCTGTTGCATTTCAATTTATAGAAAAACACTATGAACTTAAGCACCAAACCAGTAGTATGAGCCTACTTGTCAGTAACATGTAGCACCTACTCGAGCTGGATATATGCAGTAATTATTTTGGGGACGGTCTCGCAAAGCCGTTTTATCCTCTCCTGAGGCACTGAGGGGCGCTATCTCGCAACTGTTACAACTGGAGCAGGATATCATCAATATTGCCACTCGGACAAAAATAACACCCAAGCTGGCCCCACACTTCTATCGGGCACAGATCTGCGACCACGGAAGTACCATAATATCGCTGGCCGGAGTGGCCGTCCGGTTCTAGGCGCTACAGTCTGAAACCGAGCGACCGCTACGGTCGCAGGTTCGAATCCTGCCTCGGGCATTGATCTGTATGATGTCCTTAGGTTAGTTAGGTTTAATGAGTTCTAAGTTCTAGGCGACTGATGACCTCAGAAGTTAGGTCGCATAGTGCTCAGAGCCATTTTACCATAATATCACGCGGAAAGTTCACAGACACACGTGCCGTTAGTGGGCGAGCATTGTGGAAATATGGTACCAGTATACTTTCGAAAGTGAAGTAACACATGTTGACGAGCATTGTCCTCTTGAAGAATGGCACCACGATACTCTCACAAGAGAAATAACGCATGTGAAAGTAAGACGTACGGAATGCACACTTGTACCATCGGAGTTCGCTCAATTGCTTCCAGCTGTGACTCGCCTCATCGTAAGTCCAGGAGAAGCACCACAGTACAGCACCATTTTACGAATGGGACCTCTCCCGAGGCCGCAAGCATATTCGCCGACGATTGTCATCCGGGGTAGTGAGGAACCACGACTTATTGCTGAAAATAATGCGACGCCGTTCAAGGCAACACTCTAGACGCAGCCATTTGTGTTTCCTCTGACCAGTAGTGCGGAAAGGCATCGAATAGTACGGGGAGTGCATGACTTGTTCTGGGATGGCAGGCGCAAATGTGAAGCTATGACAATGCGTTTGCTGCACTAAGGAGCGAGTGGTGGTCAGATGTGGTCGACTGGAATTTTGTCGAGTATGCCTCGCTTCACTTTCCCATGCAATCCAATACCAGGCCACTGTGACATCCAAATGCCTCACGAATCTGGATATTGCACGATGAGACAAAACGGAGTCTGAGAGTGAGGCCCCTCCCAACTTTCGTTATGTGCGAATAACGCCCTCTTACACGAGTACCGTTTCGAATGCCCCTCTCATCGACGGGATATAAAGCCCTTATCTTCCTTCCTTCCTTCGCACGAGTACGCGGCATTTCAGTGTCTTTCACATTAATTACTAGAGGTCTGATCCCGTCCATGCCCCTTATGCAGGTTGGTTTGAGGAGAGAGCACTCGACTCTGCCACTTTTTAACCTACAGTATTTTGGCGGTAAGTTGACGACACTTTTATAGTGTGGCCTCATGGTCTGCACCGTCGCCAAGAATTTTTACGTCACATGAGCTCCATACATGAAAACATAAAGTTTACCATGGAAATAGAGAAAGATGGTTGTCTGCCATTTTTAGACGTCTTGGTGCGACGGAAGAGTGATGGCACACTTGGTCACTCGGTGTACAGAAAGCCCACTCATGCAGACCTATATCTACAAGCTACTAGTTGCCACCATCCAGCACAAATAATGGGCGTTCTCAAAACCTTGGTCCACCGTGCACTTACTATCTCTGACGCCGACAGTCTTCAAACGGAACTGGAACACCTGCAAAAAGTATTTTTGAAGAATGGCTTTTCACCTAGGCAAGTGAACAGAGTGATGAAGACCTACAAACGACGGAACAAGGAAGAGGAAGAGGCTTTCAGGTCGACTGTTTATCTACCATTTATTGGGAATATTTCTTCACAGATAGGCAGAATATTGAGAAAGTATCAAGTGAGAGTCTTCTTTCGTCCTCCTTCCAAAATTTCATCACTGGTGGGATCCGTTAAAGACGACCTGGGCCTGCGTAAACCAGGTGTTTACAAAATTCCGTGTGAATGCGGCAAATCATATATAGGGCAAACGTCACGAACTGTGCAGGAACGCATTGTGGAACACCAACGGCATACTCGCCTTCTCCAACCCACCAAGTCCGCAATCGCCGAACATAGTATTTCCACAGACTATTCCATGAATTACGACGACACAAAAATTTTGGCCCATACATCAAACTTTTGGAGCTCGATTGTCAATGAATCTGTGGAAATAAGATTGTCTGACAACGAGACTCTCATCAATCGAGATAGCGGTCATCAGCTAAACTCTGCTTGGAATCCTGTTATAGAGAAACTTCGTAGTCGACGTAGTTATCCGCATAAAGATGGAAATCGACCTGACACCGATACGCCAGGCTTTCACAGTGGAGGGCGCGAGGCGCAGCGCACGGAGCCGTTATGAACGCGCACGAGGAGCAGCGCATGCGCAATGTCACCTCAGAAGGCTTTAAGTAGCGGAGCTCAGCGCGTACTCGCCAGTACTATTACAGTGGCATTCACCTGAAGATGGCCAGAAGACTCTGCGCCGAAATATCGTTGCAGAACGTTACTGATATCCGGCAGTTCTCCCGTGTTTTTATGGAACAATGGTCAGAAATAGTTTGAGAAGCTTGTAATGGTATTGACAGATAGGTTGTGCTGAGAAATAGTTGTTGAGAAAAAAAAAATTCGACACACTGCTCCGTTTCGAAGGTAATTATCACTGATGTTAGCCAATCAGGTCACTGTGCGCTAAACATGAAGCGGCTCGCTGTTCGTTATTGTCATAGCGTAAATGATAGCGCATGATACTGCTCGTCCTTTGGCTTGGGTTCGAGCCTTACTAACATCCCATGTCCAATTTTTGTATCGCTCTCTTCTTCGGTTTTAGGAAACCATGAATACATTTGGTGGCACTGTCTCTAAGCTAGTTACCTCGGCAAATGTGCGACGTATTGAAACTTTTTTAACAATTATTTTTCAGCACAACCTACGCTGCAAGACCCCTAAAAGCTTTCCAGACTGTTTCTGACCGACATGTATACGCCACGAGGCCTAACAGCCGAAGTAAATACGAACACCACCATGTAGCACAAAGCCGAATGCTGTGCTACGTATGCTGGTAGCCTGAGCACACCGGCTTAATACATCGACGACAAGACAGAGAAAGGTGTAGGAGGCACTCTTCGAGTTGCACGCACACCTTATGCGGCAGGCGTCAGTAACCGTGTAAACAAAGTTCTGCATCGGGCGGGGATCAGTCCTATATTTCAGATTGGCCGGAAGATCCGAGATTTGTTGATGCCCACTAAGGATCCCGTGAAAGCTCTCCACACTGCTGGTGTCTACGAACTTCGCTGTGAATGCTGTGTCATCTATGTCAGTGGAACCGAGAGACCGATTAGAACTCGCGTTTCCTAGCATGAATGTTGCCTGCGACTGGGACTGAACAAGAAGTCAGCTACACCAGAACCCATGAAGAATACGTCCGTAGTATCAGTTTTCAACGACTTGCCGGCCGGTGTGGCCGAGCGGTTCTAGGCATTTCAGTCTGCAATCGCGCGACCCCTACGGGCGCAGGTTCGAATCCTGCCTCGGGCATGGATGTGTGTGACGTCCTTAGGTTAGTTAGGTTTACGTAGTTCTAAGTTCTAGGGGACTGATGACCTCAGATGTTAAGTCCCATAGTGCTCAGAGCCATTTGAACCATCTTCAACGACTTCGCAAGCTTGCCCGGCACCAGTGGAAAATTAGAGAGGCTACTGAAATAATTAAAGGCCCTAACAACATGAAGAGGGAGGATGACTACAAGTTACTTACGGCATGGCTGCCAGCGATTCCAGCCCGGCGGACGGCCTGTGTTCGCAGCCAGCAGGGTTTAACAGCTCCAACAGCAGCCTCGGGAGAGCTGGTGTGCGGCCTTAACGACTCGCTGCAGGATACAAGCTGCCGATTTGCTATTGCCTTCGAATCACCATCGAGACTTTTCCTGTCAGTGACTTATCAGAATGGCATAGGCAACCGACACACTACCTTCTACCAATCACCTTGAAATGCCTGGGCTAGCAGGACATAGCGGATTAGGTTGTGGAAAGGGACCAGAATAAGTTGCTGCCAGTTGCACTCAATATACAACTTTATTTTACAACACACAATACTACAACAAGGATGCAAAACACCCAAAAGTTTAATCGATCTCCTTTGATTAGATTGGCTGCAGGCCACACTCAAAATCCAAGACACAAGGCCTAAGCAATAAATTGAAATAAAAGGTTCCTCTGGAGATTTCAACCAAAAACTTTTCTAAATCCTCACTCTAAACAGGCTGAAGGCCTTAGCAATTACAATTAATGGAACTTGGCTACAGACCGCATATTATGGAATAATAAGAGCTACAATCAAAAGGTAGGAAGCCTTATCTTAAAACATTTCATCTAAAATCAGCCTAAGTCCCCATACAAAAGCATAACAATCTTATGCCTTAAGGGCACAACAAGAACATTAATTTAAGAGATATTAAAACTCGGCTGAAGGCCACACATCAACAAATAATTTAACGGCTTAAGCCCTAGAAAGAAGAATTTCAATTTTAAAAGGCAGAAGGCCGTATCTTAAAACATTTCAACATTTCATACAAAAGTCGGGTGAAGGCCTCTTTAAAGAATAACAATCTCATGCCTTAAGGGCAAGACAAGAACACTAATTTAAGAGATATTAATACTCGGCTGAAGGCCACATATCTCCACGCAAACAGCAAAACGACCACAAAATTTCAGTACAATGACACACAGAATATTGACGCCCACAACGACCAACAACACATCAGCTGTCGAACTACACGCCGCACCGGACAGCAACAACATGACGAGGAAAATATACTGCCGTAAATTAAGTCAATGACCAGGGCAGGTAACCAGAACGTCAACAGCCGCAATCAGAAGATATCGCGTTTCAACTTCAATAACAGGCAATAAATTAAGTTAAACTCCACAGGAAGACTGCTGGAATCTTAGCCGACTTGAAAACACACACGTTGTTGCTAGCGGGAATGTTCCTAAAGCGACAACCAGGATCAAACGAAGAAATGTAAACAGTTGAGGCTCGACAGTACGTTAAGTGAGGACTCAAATTTCATGTGCAACATCGGTGGGTGACAGACTTTGTAGCACTCACAGGCAGCACCTCACACTCCAACCGTACGTGCACACCGCCAGCGGCCCTGGCCAGAGTACGCACGACGCAGACTTCCTTGCTGCTCCACGCCAACCGACCGACTGCCCAGGCCCGGAAAAGGTGAAAGGACCAAATGTACATCGGACGATGAGACGACAAATCGAACGACCAACCAACAGTCGTCCCGCTCCAATCTCCCTCCGTCTTCAGTTCATGTGTGTCGCCAGCGGTCGTCGATCACTGGCTGACGGCGCCTCAGCGGCGCTCCGTCACCGATTTCACTGCTGCTGCGTCCCGACTTCACTCACGGTCCGTCTCCAACTGACTGCCATACACACAACGACGACCCGGAAATACTATCGGTCGCTCCAGAAATGGTACGACATTCCACTTATCGATACGCGCTGCTACCGTTGCACACGGGCAAGTAAGGCGGGAAGTTAGTGTCGTCAGTAAATGGAATGAGAAAACGAGGCGGCAGTAGCGTAATAGAAGATTACAAACAATAAATGGTATGAACAGGAACCGTGCACTGCTCACACCTACCAAATGGCTCTGAGCACTATGGGACTTAACTTCTGAGGTCATCAGTCCCCTAGAACTTAGAACTACTTAAACCTGACTAACCTAACGACAACACACACATCGATGCCCGAGGCAGGATTCGAACCCGCGACCGTAGCAGTCGCGCGATTCCAGACTGTAGCGCCTAGAACAGCTCGGTCACTCCAGCAGGCTCAAACCTACCACATTTGTCTCCCAATCAGCCATTAGGAAATATTACTGTAGAGCCACCCCTTCATATCATCCTCTTCGGATTGTCCAATGAAAGATATGTGACGTCGGTAGCCACCAAATAACCGAAAATAACAGTATAAGAAAGAAGATATTCACTAGTGTACATCAGTGAACCGCAATGACGAGAACCGCAGTAAGAAGGTCGAAACGTCGGCAGTTATAGTAAATTACAATGATGCGGCCGCAGACCCAGAATTAATTTATCCATAACGCCGGTGGACTCTCCGATTGTCAGACAGAACTCAGCTGTAATCATTCGTACACCCAGTGATGGTGTATACATGGACGAAGTTACATTGTAATTCGATTATGTCTTCTTCACATTTTTGTTTCTTTGTCAGGCCGTATAGTTTATTTGCAGCTTTCATTACTCTAACTTGCTTTCCATCGTTCTTCCAAACTCTTCAAACGTCAGAGTGCCTCGGTACCGTTATTTTTTATCTTTATATTGCCAGTCGATCTCTGTATCCTTGCTTACACATGACTGGCAGCAGCCCAGCTAGAAACACGCAGAGCTCCGCGCTGTGTCGGGCGAACGTTAACCATGTCGGCCGCCCGCGCAGTGCGCCTGACACACGGCATGTCACGTGTCACGTGTCATGTGTCACATGTCACAGGTCAGCGCGACGTGCGGCTCGCCAGCTGCTGCTGACCCTAGTCGGGCACCGACTGCCGACCATAGTGGAGCGCCTGCTGCCGCCCGCGTCCGTCACTGCCTCTGAGGGTCACTCGTCGCGGCTGTCGGGAGTTACGAGGGAGGAAGGGTGCGGCTGCCGGCGTCAGGGAGAGGGCGCGGGTGTGGTAGAGACGTAAACCGACCAGACTGATTACGTTTTAATGAAGGTGAAAGATGAACTTGCAGTAGTTGATTGATATTGTGCTTTTGGGGTTCTTCGCACCTTGCTGGCCAGAACCTTGGAGGTGACTGTACACCTACGCCGGCCGGAGTGGCCGAGCGGTTCTAGGCGCTACAGTCTGGAACCGCGCGACCGCTACGGTCGCAGGTTCGAATCCTGCCTCGGGCATGGATGTGTGTGATGTCCTTCGGTTAGTTAGGTTTAAGTAGTTCTAAGTTATAGGGACTGATGTACACCTACATCATGGTCCGCAAGTCACCTAATGATGGGTGGCGCAGGGTACTTAATGTACCACTAACTGAGCCCTCTAACCCTGTTCCACTCGCAAACTTCGCGTCGGAAGGATGCTTGTCGTTAAGCCACTGTGTTGGACCTAATTTCTCGAACTGTCTTCTCACCATCATTATGCGAGACGTATGTGGCAGGGTGTAATATGTTGTTCGACTCCTCTCGGAAAATTCTCTCTCCAGATTTCAGTGGGAAATCTGTCCGCCGGCCGGCCAGAGTGGCCGAACTGTTCTAAGCGCTTCAGCCTAGATGCTTGTTAAGCATCTCCGCAACGCTCTCGTGCCGACTAAACGATCCGGTGACGAAATGAGTCGCTTTTCGTTCTATCTGGTACGGATCCCACAAAGATGAACAATACTCAAGAATGGGTCGAGCAGGCGCCTTACGTGCCACTTCCTTCGTAGATGAGTTACATTTCCTCAAGATTCTACGTATCTGCATTTCCCATTGTTTGTTTTATATGGTCATTCCACTTAGGGTTGCTTCGCATAGTTGCTTCTTGATATTTTACGGCAGACAGTGTTTCCAGCTGTTAGGCATCAATAGCGTAGTTATAAACTAGTGGATTTCTTGTTCTATCTATGCGTAATATGTTACTTTATTTACATTCGGCGTTAACAGAAAGAGACTGCACCATTAATTAATTCTCTGGAGATCTTTCTGCAAATCGTTAATATCTTCTGACATTGTTACTTCGTTACCGACAACCGCATCATCTCTGAATAGCCTTAGAGAGCATCCTACGCTTTCTTCTACATCACATATTTTGTAAACAGTAACGTTCCTATCAGACTTCCTCGCGCTCTTTACCTCTGTCGATTTTGTTCTGTTAAGAGCGACATGTTCTTGTCTCTCTGCAAGGAAGGCCTGCATCCAGTCGCAAATCTACTCCAATATTCCATGAGCTCATTTTTTCTTCACTAAACGGCAATGTGGGACTGCGTCAAACACCTTCCTGAAGTCAAGAAACACGGCATCAACGTGGGCGCCGTTGTCTACGGCACTGTGGATCTCATGCAGGAACAGAGCGAGCTGAGCTTCGCAGGACTCACGATGATATTTACGGAGATTTTCCTTCTGCAATAACCTCTTAATTATTGAGCATAAAGCTTATTCCAGATTTTGACAATGTTGACTGGAATACACTCTAACAAATTCTGAAGGTGACAGGGGTAAAATACGGGGAGTTAAAGGCTATTTACAATTCGTACAGAAACCAGATGGCAGTTATGAGATTCGAAGGACATGAAAGGGAAACACTGGTTGGGAAAGGAGTGAGACAGGGTTGTAGACTCTCCCCAATGTCATTCAGTCTGTATATTGAGCAAACAGTAAAGGAAACAAAAGGAAAATTCGGAGTAGGTATTAAAATTCATGGAGAAGAAATAAAAACTATGAGGTACGCCGATGACATTGTAATTCTGTCAGAGAGAGCAAAGGACTTGGAAGAGCAGTTGGACGGAACCGACACTGTCTTGAAAGGAGGATATAAGATGAACATCAACAAAAGCAAAACGCGGATAATGGAATGTAGTCGAATTAAGTCGGTTGATGCTGAGGGAATTAGATTTGGAAATGCGACACTTAATGCAGTAAAGGAGTTTTGCTATTTGGGGAGCAAAATAATTGATGATGGTCGAAGTAGAGAGGATATAAAATGTGGACTGGCAATGACAAGGAAAGCGTTTCTGAAGAAGAGAAATTTGTTAACATGGAGTATAGATTTAAGTATCAAGAAGTCGTTTCTGAAAGTATTTGTACGGAGTATAGCGATGTATGGAAGTGAAACATGGACGATAAATATTTTGGACAAGAAGAGAATAGAAGCTTTCGAAATGTGGTGCTACAGAAGAATGCTGAAGGTTTGATGGGTAGATCACATAACAAATTACGAGGTACTGAATAGAATTGGGGAGAAGAGAAATTTGAGGCACAACTTGACTAGAAGAAGGGATCGGTTGGTAGGACATGTTCTGAGGCATCAAGGGATCACCAATTCAATATTGGAGGTCAGCGTGGAGGGTAAAAATCGTAGAGGGAGACCAAGAGATGAATACACTAAGCAGATTCACAAGGATGTAGGTTGCGGTAGGTACTGGGAGATGAAGGATCTTGCACAGGATAGAGTAGCATCAAGAGCTGCATCAAACCAGTCTCAGGACTGAAGAGCACAACAACAACAACAACAACTTATTCCATATTTCTACAACAGATTGTCGTCAACGATATAGATCTACACACATCAAAGGAAGTTTTGCATCACCTTGGTTCTGAGAGTTCTGGAACCTGTACAGAAAATTGGAATAGAGATCAATATAAACATCATTTCCGCCCTTTTTATTGCTCATGAAAACCACACGTTGCATGTTTTACCACCACACAGCGAGACCTTCAGAGGAGGCGGTCCATATTGCTGTAGACACCGGTACCTCTCATAACCAGTAGCACGTCCTCTTCTATTGATGCAACCCTCTATTCGACGTAGCGTACTGTCCACAAGTTCATGAGGGCACTGTTGGTCCAGATTGTCCCACTCCTCAACGGCGATTCGGCGTACACCCCTCAAAAATGGTTCAAATGGCTCTGAGCACTATGGGACGTAACATCTATGGTCATCAGTCCCCTAGAACTTAGAACTACTTAAACCTAACTAACCTAAGGACATAACACAACACCCAGTCATCACGAGGCAGAGAAAATCCCTGACCCCGCCGGGAATCGAACCCGGGAATCCGGGCGTGGGAAGCGAGAACGCTACCGCACGACCACGAGCTGCGGACACCCCTCAGAGTGGTTCGTGGGTCAATCTATCAAAGGCATGTTCTATAGAGTTCACGTCTGGAGAACATTCAAGGAAGTAATTCACATTGTCGTCTATGGACTGTCTCGCCAATAAGCTTTCCATATGGTTGCACTATCGGTCTGAGGATGGTATTCACGTATCTTACAGCCGTTATGGCGTGTTCCATGACCACCAGCGGCGTACGTCGGCCCCAGATAAATCCATCCCAAAACAAAAGGTAACCTCCACCTTGCTACACTCGCTGGACAGCGTATCTAAGGTGTTCAGCCTGACCGGGTTGCATCCAGACACGTCTCCGACGATTGTCATTTTGAAGGAATATGCGACACTCATGGGTGAAGAGAACGTGATACCAATCCTGAGTGGTCCATTCGGCATGCTGTTCAGCCCATCTGCAATGCGCTGCATGGTATCGTGGTTGCAGAGATGGACCTCGCCATGGACGTTGGGAGTGAAGTTGCGCATA
The DNA here is from genome assembly GCF_021461385.2 of Schistocerca piceifrons. Taxonomy (NCBI): domain Eukaryota; kingdom Metazoa; phylum Arthropoda; class Insecta; order Orthoptera; family Acrididae; genus Schistocerca; species Schistocerca piceifrons. The sequence goes on along the minus strand of NC_060139.1, from coordinate 1,017,040,841 downwards.
ATGCAGCCTACTGCATGCCATTTGGGTGGTAACACGACGACCTGTGGCTGCACGAAAAGCTTTATTCAACATGGTGGCGTTGTTGTCAGGGTTCTTCGGAGCAATACTCCGTAGCTAGCGGTCAGGCGCTGCAGTGCTGACGACCTGAGAGAGGCATGTCATCGACAGTTCATGTCTCTCTGTATCTTCTCCATGTCCGAGCAACATCGCTTTGGTTCACTCCAAGACGCCTGAACACTTCCCTTGTTGAGAGCCCTTCCTGCCACAAAGTAACAATGCGGACGCGACCGAACCGTGGTACTGACCGTCTAGGCATGTTGAACTACAGACAACACGAGCCATGTACCTCTTTCCTGGTGGAATGACTGGAACTGATCGGCTGTCGGGACCCCTCCGTCTAATAGCCGTTGCTCATGCATGATTGTTTAATCTTTGGGCGTGTTTAGTGACATCTCTGAACAATCAAAGGAACTGTGTCTGTGATACAGTATCCCCAGTCAGCGTCTATCTTCAGGAGTTCTGGGAACCGGCGTGATGCCAAACTTTTATTTAAGTGTGTATAGTCGCGTTCATGTGTCCTACGGCCCTTCTTAGAAACGGAAATGAAGTGCGCTTTCTTCCATTCGTTAGGTACCTTTCATTGCTCAAGCGAGTTGCGATAAATTACTATTAGAACAGGATCAAGCTCTTTCTCTTATTCTTTGTAGATTCTTACAGATATCTCATCTGGTCCGGACGATTTTCCACTACTAAGTGACTTCAGCTGCTTTTCTATTCCGCAATCGGTTATTTCAATATATGTCATTTTGACTTTCGTATGACGATTGAAAGGAGCGACCGTGTTACTATCTTCCATGGCGAACAATTTTGAAAGACGGGATTCAGGCCGGCCAGAGTGGCCGTGCGGTTCTGGGCGCTACAGTCTGGAACCGAGCGACCGCTACGGGCATGGATGTGTGTGATGTCCTTAGGTTAGTTAGGTTTAATTAGTTCTAAGTTCTAGGCGACTGATGACCTCAGAAGTTAAGTCGCATATTGCTCAGAGCCAGCCGGGATTCAGTATTTCGGCCTTCCTTCTGTATCTTCTGTTTCGGTGCCAATGTGGTCACTGAGTGAATGAATAGATAGTTTTCATCCACTTACTGATTTTACATTCGACCGAAACCTCTTAGGGTTTTTACTCAGATCGGTTGACATGATATTACTTTCAAAGTCATTGAAGGCTTCTCTCATTGCTCTCCTTATCCTCATTTTCGCTTCTTTCAGCTTTTGTTTTTCAGCTAGTATTTTACTTCTTTTGAATATGAGGTGAAGTTCTCTTTGTTTACGTAGCAGTTTTATAACACAGCTATTATACTACGTAGATCTTTCCCATCCCTTATGACCCTACTCAGAACATACTAGGGTATATTGCACGATTCCTTTGAATTTTTTCCACTCATTTTTCACATCTTCATCCTCATCACCGAATATTTGATGCTGACTGTTCAGATACTCTCAAAGTTCTGTCCTCTCACTCTTGCTAAGCAAAAATATCTTCCTACCTTTCTCAACGTTCTTTGTCAGACCCGTTGTCACAGATGCTACCACAGCATTGTGATCAGTGGTACCTTCCTCTGCGTTATCTGATTCGATAAGTTCAATTCTGATTATTGCTAGGAGGTCTAAGACGTTACCCTCAAGAGCTGGATCTCTAACTATCTGCTCAAAATAATTTTCGGACAAGACATCCAGAACAATGCGACAGGAACTCCTGTCTGTGTCACCAGTTTTGATATCAGGACAGTCGCAGTCTATATCTGGTAGGTCGAAGTCACCCCTTAATACAACCACATGATCACGAAAATTGCTAACGATATTCTGTAGGTTCCATATGAAGCGATCTACCACTAGAGCTCCTGAACCAGGAGGTCTATAAAAGCATCCGATTACCGTTCTTGACTATCTTTTATGATTTTCTTCATCCAGATTACTTCAAAATCGGATTCTGTGATAACCTCGCTATATGTTATCGCATTATTTACTGCAATACACACGCCGCTATCATTGACGACTATAAGTTAAGTATTCAAATCTGAAAATAGGATTTTGTTGTCATTATCTAGTTTCAACCAACTTTCTGTTCTTAATACTATCTGTGCCTTATAACCTTCAGTAAGTGATACTAGTTCCCGGACTTTCCCTTGGATGCTTCTGCAGTTTACTAAAATCGTATTAACTTTTCCTGTCTCTGATCTGCAGCGATGAACATTATCTGAAGACATTGTGGCTAATTTATCAGGCAAGTCGTCTTTGATCTGAAGGGAGCGTTTCTCCACCTTAAAAAGGCCCAATGTGCACACCACACGTACTCCGCTACCTTGGTAGCCGCTTCGTGCGTGTAGTGCACGCCTGGTATATTAAGAGGAACCCCGCAATTCTATACTCGATAGCGGAGATTGAGAAATTAGCATCCGAAACCGTCGCAGTGTCGTCTGAAGAAGATATTCTTGTATAGATAAGAATAATGGTAACCATTTTGTTGTCACTGCTTAAGCAGACGTAATATGTGTTTACACTAGAGTTGCACACTACCAAGTCTACGGTTCGGTAGTTTTGGTATAATACATAAATGATGCAGTAAATGGTAGGACTAGCGGTATTATTGGTAGCATTGGTAGGGAAAGAAAGTAACTGGATGTATGAGAGACAGACAGAGAGCCAAGATTTCTCTATGTTTTGAGTTTATTTGCCCATTTTCTATTTTACATTCTTACAAAATATAAACTGCATTTCAGAAATAATAAAAATTATTTGATGTCATATCTTTCTCCACTTTTACGTAATGAAAGGAGTTACTTTCGATGAAAGCACAGCTTACATGCAGAAATGCAAGAAATCTACAAAATTATTGTTGTTATTTTCTACTCAATACAGCATTCTTCATCATGATTATAGGCAAGATTTTCATATGATTACTGATAAGTGTAAAAGTTATTTATGACTCAGAGAAACATGTTTTATATAAGTTCGGCAAAGTATTGAATCAATGTCTGATTTCGCATTTCTTTTAAATTTGCCATTTTTTCAATAATTTCCATTTTCTGCCGCTATATGTTAAGTCGATAGTGTTTTACATTTTTACCGCAACATCCCTCCATTCCACGTTACAAGTCGACAATTTTACGAATAAAATGTGAAATTACACACTGACAATTTCAATTTTACAGACAGGAGGACAACTACGTAGAACAAAACTGTTCCGTAGGTTACACCGGCCATCACTCAGTTTCTAGACGATTCAACACTTCCCATTTCTACTGGAATCTGCGAAGGATGCCCGGAAATCCCGGGTTCGATTCCCGGCGGGGTCAGGGATTTTCTCTGCCTCGTGATGGCTGGGTGTTGTGTGCTGTCCTTAAGTTAAGTTAGGTTTAAGTAGTTCTAAGTTCTAGGGGACTGATGACCATAGATGTTAAGTCCCATAGTGCTCAGAGCCATTTGAACCATTTGATGCCCGGAAAATAATGCATCGCATTTGTTTCTCAGCCGAAAATAATGCTACGAATGCGAAACGTTACGTATGTATTATTTTAAGCCTCCTGAGTGAGCGAGCGCACCAAGTTTCCGTCACTTCCGACAAATAGCGTAGGTACAGGACAGTTTCAAAATGGCGTGCGTAGGAGATGTACGTTACAAGCAACTTGCCGTCATTGAATTTCTCACTGCAGACGGAGAAACTGTGGGGAATGTTCACAAACGCTCGTGCAAAGTCTATGGAGCATCTGCTGTTGACAACACTACAGTTAGTCGCTGGGCACGGAGGATGAGGTCATCAGAAGGCAGTTCGGCGGAGCTCCTCCATTTGCAGCGGCCGGGGAAACCATCCACCGCTGTCACACCTGACACAAATGACCTAGCCCCCTCGGACTTCCATTTATTTGGGCCATTAAAGAATGCCTTCGTGGAAGACATTTTGAGGGCGATTAGGATGTGATTCACACATTGATTCACTGGCTCCGCCACCAGGACAAGGATTGGTACCGGCAGAGCATACACGCGCTTGTTAACTTAACCATTTGATGTGGGACGTATCCACAGCCTTCATGTAATTACTAAACGTACTTATTTCCACTCAAGACCATCAAATAGGTTTTTTACATTGCGACTGTAATCGAATATATAAAGGAAGTTTTATTCCAGCCATATGTGTAAACAGCCATTTTTGATTGTAAATGTAGGCTTCCGCGGCCGTTGTCACAACCAATAAAATTCTTTTGGGTTTGGAGCCGCATTTGCCAATAATAAAATTCAGTTAGCAATACACCTTGAGGATGGCGTCTTGCAGTAGTCGCCAAAACATCCGAATTTTATAACTGACAATGCGGCTCCAAACCCAGAAGAATTTTTAGACATTTGTCAGTTGTGGTCGAGACCGAAGAAAAAATTGAATTTTTTATTTACATTATTGTCATCCCTGAGGTATTTACATTATGCCTGCAAAAGGTTTTTTGTTGTGACAGCGTTTTGTAAGTTACAATGTCCTGCATGGAATCGTGTGCTGCCGGAAATATAGGCGGTTGATGAATTAATTCAAGAAACCATTCGATTGATGTACCAACCTCTGTGCAATGAAAAGATTTGGTTAAAAGTTGCATGAGTGCCAATAGCACAAAACGACAACGAGAGTTTCAACACGTTCATTAGGAAGCTGATACCGAAACATGTCATTTTGGGGCTAAAACTGTTGAAACAGGGGCATATATAGTGTAATGGGTGATTAAGCTGCCGCCACCGATGTCGTTTTATGCAACCCGCTATGTTCTACCTGGTCTTCATAATCCATGCGCAAGATTTTCATATTCCCTCGCTCCTACGCGTAACTTATTAGACTTACAGAAAAATATGAATATGACCTTTTTGCAGAAACTTTGATGTAGTTACATATAGTAATATGTTTTCGCTAGAGGCTACGGTTTGCGAGTTCTTTAAGAAAAACATACAAAAGTGACCTTCAGACACACCTCCAGCCCCGGTCTCATTCCTTATCAGTATTCCCCACCTCAGATTTCTAGTATGTCGTTCGTGCCGCTCCCTCCTGCCAGAGTACAAAAATTTCCGGCTTCACGAACTGTTCCTGCTATTCGACTTGCCTTCGTCTCTATTGATTCGGCTATTACGCTACCACTGTAGTCGGCCATTTCGTTAACATTACCAATTTAAACGTGCCCGTGAGGGCACTGAAAGAAATATGAAATTTGTAAACGTTATGCAAAAAGTCATTACGTTGACAAGTCGAACCAAACTTAAATCTTCTAAGCAGAGTATTTTAGTAGTCAGAAAGCATGACGAATACAACGATGTGATTATTTATTTCGTACTGTTAAGATTCAGAAACTGTTAGGTAAAATTTAAACAAACGTAAGTTTTACGCTCTGTAAGTATTCGACTATGCTGGCTGCATAATAAAGCCAATCCGTTAAGAGCAAAAAAGGTCTGACGCGGGGCGTAATTCATGCAGTCGAAAGATTTTGTACAGTGGTAGGAGGGTGTGTGGGTTGATTGAGGGAGTGGGTGTGCGTCCGAAGGTCACTTTTGTACCTTCTCATGAATAAGTTCAAAGCTACGGCATGTATCAAGGACATTCTAGAACAAAATTTAACTGTGCAAGGTTTTCTACAAAACGTCCTGTTGGACAAATAGTTTCGCGAAGCGAGAGATAGATTCTGAAAATCTCGAGCGTGGGTTTTGATGACCAGATACAGCATTCCTGGTTCAGCTGAATCACCCTGTATAGCTGCAGGAATATTCTGCAAAGGTTATTGGTGTATTCTGAAGACCATGAACTAGTTGGGAATCGCCACAGGGACGAAAAGCAAACACTTCGCTGAGTTATCTGACAGGAAACGCGTGGCCACCTCGGACCATGGAATGTCTCAGTTTGTTAAAAAAAAGCCCAGACTGACAAATTACAGCACCAAATTCAGAACCAGGTCATGTTTGTGATAGAGGAAGGATGTCTATATTGTCCTGGCCTGGTAGATGAACGGTATTAAGACAAGGTTTCTTTGTTACTCCTAACTTTAATCGCGTTTTCCTCGAAACAACATTTTTCAGAGCGCGAAGTACTCGAGATCTTCATCATATTGAACGATTCATTTGGTTTTTTAAAAATGAAAGATAATTAAATTTAGGGCGTCTTAGCGAGAGCATTTATTACTCTAATCTTAAAATTCTCTTAATTTTATGAACTTAGAAAACATACCAAGTCATTGACATATTTTTTTCAAATAACTCATTTTTAGGCATTTATCCAAACAACCATGATGCCCCCCTCCCCCCAAATTCATTCTGATTTCAGAATTTTCAATTTTTATAAGTTTCAGAAACACCCACGGGTCTGTACAACGTTTCACTCACACCAGGACGCATCACGAGCCACATACTACTAAAAGGGCTGCAGCCACCATTTCTAAATTGTTATGAGATAAATATTTTTTCATACACACATTTATGTATAATTAAGTATGAAAACCCACATTTTAATAAAAACAACCCTTGTATGAAAAACAAATCTAAACTTTATGCATTTTTCGTGTTTTTTGAGCAGGACTTCCGTTTAACCTGAAAAATTTGGTATAAGTCTATCCACCAAACTTAGGACCTAAGTACAGCGTTCTTTTATTAGTGATTTGAGTATTGTGTTTCTGAATTAATGGAGTTGAAGACTTACCCATTGAGAGAAACTACCTGAAAATCACGCAAACTCTGGACAGTGTATGAGATCAGCTATCGATAAGCATGTGTTCGATTTTCATGCTCGTCCCGTTTACCTGCTTCTCACTTGAGACCGATCCCTACCGATGCGATGTGTGAGAAGATTCATTCAATTTTGTAAACCAAAGATTGGTATCTGAAGACCGACTCATACGAGCATATTGATACCTTCTGTCGCAAGTTAAGATAATGAGGGCAACTAATATGACACGATGTGAGAGACCTTACTAGTCTCACACAGATATGATTTTAGGTTTACAGACTGAGGCGGCGAGTGAAAATCTGTACTAAGGGTGGGAATCAAACCCGGGTCTCCCTTTTGGGAGGCAGGTGCGTTAGCCACTAAAACACATTGGCACAGGGGTTCACACAACTGCACTAATTACCCTGGAATGCCTCCTCGAACCAAGATTCTCATTGTCGCCCCAGTCTACTTTGAATTCCGCCTTACAGACGAACAGAATTACCAAGGTTCTCCATGCTATGCAATAGCACCTGAGCATCGAACGTCTCTGGTTTATGTCCCCCCTCACACACGAACAGAATTGCCACGGTTCATCTCAGCATCGAAGCGCCCTCCGTGGCCGACGTCGCTAATGAGAGCCTTTTGGTTGGCACTCGACTTGGAGGCAGCCCGGTTAGAATCCTGGTGGTGGATGAAATCTTCACTGCTAATATTTGCGTGGCAAAGGCAGGAGAGGTAGTCTCTTCCTGACTACCATTCTTCATGCCGACGTACTGGATTAACTTCCAGACCTCTCTGCAGTGCCTCAGAAAATGAGGACAGCTGACACTCCCGAAGGTGATCTGGCTGTCGAACGGAGACAATAAGTGCTATTTGAAGGGCAGGAAATTAGTGTTTAACGTCCCGTCGACAACGAGGTCATCAGAAGCAGAGCACAAGATCGGATTAGGGAAGAATGGAAAGGAAAGCGGCCGTGACATTTCTGAGGAACCATCCCGGCGTGATCATTCCGTTTCATATCCGAACCCAGCTATTTGAATATATGCGAAGTCCTAGGGTAGTAGAGGGAGAGAGGTCATGGGGCTGCCCCTATCGGCTGCCTCGAAGGAGACGTTTGCGAATCTTGTTCTTTTGTACACAGTCTATTCCAAGGCAGTTGGCTTACGTCATCTGCCGTTGTTCTCCTGTATTTAGCGTCTCCTAACGTGCAGACGGCTTTGAGCCTTTAGTTCTTGTCTCGAATGTAACAATCGTCTGATCCAGTCTCTTTCTAATACTGCGCATTCGCGCTGTAACATCGCTATTCCTTTCTATGTGTCTCATAACTTTTGGACAGCCATCCCCGTTGCTGATACGACTAGCGTATGGAATAACTTCATCCACGATGGACGACCCCTCAGTAATTCAAAGCTCACTACTTCCTGTCGGTCCTGACAAACCACACCATCTACACCGACCTCATCTCACTTTCGCCGAGCTGTGTAAATTGCATTAGTCATTCCTCTCGTCTAAATCCCTTCCTAACACTGGGTTCTCGAGCGATGGTACACAATCGTGTGACAGGTAGGAAGTGATTTAGTGCCAGTGCTTAACAGGATTCTGCACGGTTGATAGAAAACATAGTGGTTTCTCCAGAATGAGATTTTCACTCTGCAGCGGAGTGTGCGCTGATATGAAACTTCCTGGCAAATTAAAACTGTGTGCCGGACTGAGACTCGTACTCGGGACTTTTGCCTTTCGCGGGCAAGTGCTCTACTATCTGATCTACCCAAACACGACTCACGCCCCTTCCTCACAGGTACTGGCAGAGGGAGAGTTGTGAGGGCGGTGCATGAGTCGTGCTTGGGTAGATCACATGGTAGAGCACTTGCCCGCGAAAGGCAAAGGTGCTGAGTTCGAGTCTCGGTCCGGCACATAGCTATAATCTGCCAGGAAGTTTTATAGTGGTTTCTGTTTCCACCAGTAACCTCTTTAGAGTATCTTCACCTACTAGTGATTCTCCCACGATATTTCTTTCGAAAAGTGTTGTTGTACCTACCGTTCTTCGTGTGAAGCAGCCTATAGTGCGTAAGATCTCCCACAAGACGCTTTAATCCAATAACCTACATGCACTTGTGAGGCTCCTGGTCCGGTATTCGGGACAAGTGTGATTGTCATGAGCCTGGCCTGTGGTGCGTATGTCGAAATGTAAACTTCAATGACCTGGATCGTAGTACAACAGTCGGGCGAAAAGTAAACTGCACAGACTCGGCCTGTGGTATGTTAGTCGCGATTTGTGATGTGCCCAACCGCACACAGGATAGGCCAGGCTGTTGACAAATTCTTATCATCTCTTTGTATCACACTCAGGTAAATGATATTCTTGGTCACGTTCGCACAGTGAAATATATGTTGTAAATTTTGTCATGAGAATAGTCAGCGGTATGATACTCCTTCTACCGACAGTGACAATATTTACGTCATACGATAAAACTGCAAGCGATTAGTTATTGAGGACAATACCGCCGACGAAGATCAACTACTAGAGCCCTGGATTTGGAAAGAAACACGAAATAGTCTATAGGTCTGGAACTATAAAGCAACTCCTGACACAAAAGAGCCGATCCCGCGTCAGGTAGGAGTAAATAAAAGATAACTAATTATATTTTATGTAGCATTTGGTAACATGTTCTGGGAGAATATAGTAACCGGGATTAGCCAGTACACACAGTCCGCCCCAGGTAGCTGAGTGGTCAGAGCGACAGAATGTCAATCCTAAGGACTCTAGTTCGATTCCCGGATGGGTTGAGGAATTTCTCCGCTCAGGAACTGTGTGTTGCGTTGTCCTAATCATCATCATTTCATCCCCATTGACGCCCAAATTACCGAAGTGACGTCAACTCGAAAGACTTGCACCTGGCGAAGATTTTTACAAGTACACACAGCAAATGCGAACCATTCAAAGCAGAATACGAATAATCGACGACAGTTGGTTTCATATTGATTGTAATGAAACTGAAGATATTTTGCGTTGTCCACAATAATGGCCCAGGCGAAAATAAAAAAAGAATTATCCTGAACTGGTCGAAGAGGGTTGTTACAGAAACGCCCATATGTACGGAAACTATCTGTCGCTGTTTCCTTCGTCCCGCAGTTCGCATTGTAAGCAAGCTTACAATCGGATTTGACGTGGTTAATGTTAAGGGGTAGCCGGATGCCCTTCCTGCCGCCAACCCGTACCCCCTGGGGCGGAATCAGCGTACCCCAGCTGTCTGCGTCTAATGTAAACCATGAAACTGTTCGAATGTGTTTCTAATGTCGGCGAGTTACGTAAATGAGGCGGGAGGTGGGGACCAGCCCGGCATTCACCTAGTGGGATGTGGAAAACCGCCTAAAAGCCTTATCCACGCTGGCCAGCACACCGGCCCTCGCCGTTAATCCGCCAGGCGGATTCGATACAGAGCCGGCGCGCCTACCCGAATCCAGCAAGCAGCGCATTAGCGCTCTCAGCTAACCTCGCAGGTCAACTGACATGTATAGAAACAACGCCGCTAAAAAAGATATATGCAAACTGTAAGATGTTTCCACGCTGCAAATAATGAACTGGTTGCCAAGACAGACAAATTGAGCAAAATAAGACCTCTGGCTAAGTATTTGAATCAAATATTTAAAAAAGTCGATAAATAAAATAGGACATTATTATCGATGAATCGGTCATGAAAATTAAGAGACGCGCGTGTTACAAAAAGTCCAATCCATTAAAAAAGGCACGATTCCGTAATAAATTTTACATATAATATGAGTCAGATTAGGGTTATTACTAGGACTTTAAATTATGTACGGCCTTGAAACATAAACTCAGTACTCAGAGGGTACTCTTCATACCTAGATAATTGGTAATTTTTACTCTTTACCAAAATTATATATGACACTATCTCAAAACTTTAAATAAAAATCACTGGCACAGAACGTTCGAACAGGAAGAATATGCCAAAAGATTTCTGTAAGTATAATTAAAAAGGGAGGAATACAGAATGAGGAGCTACAATCGGATACTCGCTACAAAATGGAAAGAAAAGTCAGATGTTCATATTACGACGACAAAATAAGGAACAGTAGGAATGATTAAACAAGGATCCAGTCGTACTTGAAAACCGAATCGTGTTACTGAGTGCAATAAAGGAATGATTTTAATTGTTCAGCAAGACCAAATACTAGCAGTTTCCCAATCATGAGAACATATATGAACGGATATCGAAAAATTTCCTTTTGTCTAATATATACTGTTCTTTTCATTTCGTACATCCAAATAAATAACGGAAAAAAGAGTTACTTTGATTATGGAGTTGAAGTAGTCAAATCATTACTGAAGAATGTACGAAAACCGTACCATAAGCTACGACGCACTGCAGGCGAAACATTGGGCACATTTCCGGAAGCATACTGACCCAACTGCACCGAAATGAAGGCAATCAAAACTGTACAGTTTGCAAGAAAAATAAAAAGCGTAGTGAACTAACATGGTAGTCCAAGAGATACATGAAACAGTACGTTGCTAATGATATTACACCCTTGAAGTTTACTGATTTCTATTGTTGCTTTATGTGGATTTAGTATGTATTCAGAAATTAGGGATAAACTGTATTGTATCTTACACATGTACTTACACAGCGTAAGTCACGCACGATTAGTACAATACCAGAAAGATTTGCCGAACCGTAGAATGGCTCGAAGGCCGAACGATGTGTTTACATTTTGGGCACAGGCCGTTGGAACTTAAATCGCAGGTTAACTGGTTAAAAATCAAAGAGATTCTATCATCTCACACATACCTCTGCAGCCCTGTTGGTCGTTGAGGTGATACATGTGCTCTGTCACGGCTGCTGGTTTCATATAACTACGAAATTGATGTGATAGTTTGAGAGCGAAACTCAACGCTTAGGTTTGCATTTTCATGACTCACGTACAAGATATTTCATCGAAGGTCTCTTTATTTCTTCCATTTCTCCATGTTAAGGAAACAAGTATGTCTATAAACTATTTCCCAGGACTATTTTTTTATCCTCCATGAGTAGCAGCACATAAAAAGTTTTGAACATAACTCCGGGGTCAGCAACCGCTTACAAACTAAATTTACCAGTAATAGCAGCCCTTGGTCGCAAAAAAGTGGAGTTTTTTGACCCAGGTTTCGGCACTGCTATGAGTGCATTCATCAGAAATAAAAACTCTCATATTGGCGTGTCATGTACTGAGAGGGGTAGGACGTCAAACGGGGCGTCTTGGAGCAGGAGAGGCACCACAGGGGATTTTAATTTCCACTGCCTATACTTTTAAAAATAAATTCATAAAACTTTGTGAGGAAGGATTCAGGATTTACACTCATAGCAGTGGCAGTCCAAAAACATAGCAAAATAAATGCTTTTTACATGAGAAATTTCATCATTTTTTCACTTACTATTGGCTATCGCTATTGGTATAGATACACTTTCCTTCATAAGTAAGAGAGATTCTTCGATGAATTTTATACAGCATACAAACCATACTTACAGGTGTATGAAACTCTAGAATTTATTTAATTAATAAAAAAACTGAATGTGCTGTTACATTTTAAAATTCATGTTTAGAAACAACTCGGAGTTTATAGTTAATTATCTCAATTTTTACTACAGTTTTTAATAGATTTGGAAAATTTTAGAGTTTCATACACCTGTAAGTATGGTTTGTGTGCTGTGCAAAATTTATCGAAGAATCTCTCTTACTTATGAAGAAAAGTGTACCTGTAGCAACAAATGCAGCCAATAGTAAGTGAAAAAATTATGAAATTTCACATGTAAAAAAATTCTTTTGGTATGTTTTTGAATTTCCAATGCAATGAATGTGAATCCTGAATCCTTCCTGGTCATGCTGACAAAGTTTTGTGAGGTTATTTGCAAAAAGTATAGACAGTGGAAATTAAAATGTGCTGTGGTGCCTCTCCTGCTCCAAGTCGGTCCGTTAGGCGTCCTACGACCCTTAAACTAAAATCAAGCGATAGAGTTTAGTCACAAAATTTGTAACACAGAAGCCAGGCTCAAAAGACTACCCCTTTTTGCGACGAGGGCTGCTATTACTGGTAATGTTAGACTGTATATAAACAGACACGAATCTTAATTCTTACTGTACATAGGAAACTTTGTTTGCAAATGATATTCGGATACAGCTTCAGGAAGCTGTGAACGAGAAATCGAAGGAGAAATGATGTACTCAAACAACGCTGCGAAGCCTCTTACATCTTTCACATTGATTAAGGAGTACTTATTGATGAAAATTACTGTTTCGTTTTACACTGTGTGTGAGGCCAGTCCGAAGTGATAACTGCACTCGGAATTATGTAATTTTAAGTACCCACACACGTTCCGTATAAAAAGTCATTTGGTATGTGTGTGTTTTGTGTTTGTGGAATTGTGGAAACGGGGGGAGGGAGGGATGAGGGGGGGGGGGGGGGTGCTGGGGTGTGCGTTGCGTGTGTGCGTATGTGAGCGTGGCTGGTTTGGTGGGTGCTGCAAGCAGGCCGCGATATTTCACCCCAGGCACGGATATCGGATTTCCGGTGCCGCTGTCGCCCTGGGTAATTCACCAAGCAACGGCTTACAACCGACGAGAGTAACACCCACGGAAAATGTGTCTAGTGCTCAGTGCCCTCACAATGATAATTTTACGTTAGATACTGTGTGACCAAACAAAACAGAAGAGAATTACTATTAAAAACAGTCTTGACCACAATTTATTTAATAAGGTGACCGGTTTCGACCACTACTGTGGTCATCTTCAGACCATTGAGTAGGAACCTCTTTGTTGGAGAATCACTAGTAGTGATTCTCCAACAAAGAGGTTCCTACTCAATGATCTGAAGATGACCACAGTAGTGGTCGAAACCGGTCACATTATTAAATAAATTGTGGTCAAGACTGTTTTTAATAGTAATTATTTATAAGACATTGATCACTGCTGTTCCCATAATGCATTCAAAAACAGAAGATACTTTTCACCCTGAAAAAGTGCACCTAAAGGGTACCTTTACTTCATAGTGCCACCAAAATGCAACCAAATCGTAACTAAACATACATTGAAACTACAAAGGCTGTCAATAACCCCTCAAACAAGCCCCGATTTTCATTACATCAGACCGTTTTTAAACTTTTCAACCTGTTAGTTCGTAAATTGCCACTGTCAACCATTTTACTGCCTTACAAAACGTTTTCATGACTTAACTCTTGTCTGTGAAGTAAATATAGCTAAAACACATGTTCTTTTGCTCTTTTTAGTGTACCGTGCCTCAGTCTGTAAAAACGGAATCCTTACAGGTTTTGCTATGTTGTCCATGTGTACGCCTGGCTGCCTATCCGACTGTTACCTAAGGAGCGGGGAGAGGCATCACACTCACATTTGTGTCACATATTAACATCTACGGTCCCATGGAGGTGTGAAAAGTTTAAGTTAAAAGATACGTCCATTTATGTCACACGTTTTGACATTCGGAAACTTACTCTTCAAAACTTATACGGTGCTTCCGGCTGACCCAGAATCATAAAATACGGCCTAAAAACGAGGTTTCATAGTACAAGTAAAGAAAAAAATCGGAAAATTATTAGTTTGTAAATTTACCACATGAAAAGAAATATTTTTGGCCATTTTTTTATCGGTCTGTTTGTCTGTCGAGCTGTTTTTTTCCTTTGGAACCGGTTGGCATATCAAGTTGAAATTTATGACACGTACCGAAGTATATGGTCCCTTGGTGGTGTAAGAAATTTAAGTCTACGCAGTAAGAAGTTTCTATGACTAATGCAGTACATTTTGATACTCACAAGCTCACTCATTGAAATCTATAGATTTCTGTTACACAGAATCATGAGATTCGGCAAAAAGAAAGGTTACACAGTGTAAGTAAAGTAAAAAATGTGAAAGTGGTTAAACTGTGATTTTATCGTATAAACATATTTTTACCATTTGAACATACATTGCATTCATCATCCATCAAAACCATAACAGACGAGTATTACTGCATGCAAATATAAACTATAAGCCGTAGGCATGTTTTAGTAAGTAAATAAAAAATGATTTTTAAAATCTTCTTTCTCTACATACGCAAACTGAAGTCCCATGATCGCTTCTTTTTGCATGTTCGGGCTAGTCTGAGAAACTGCCGAAGCGATTTTGGTATTGTCTTGGTATTCCCGAGATCAATATCTTGCAAGTATCGATATCGATGTATGGAACCCTCTGTGCACGATTCCTACTCACAATTGGTCAAATTTTTAAAATTAGAAACAACGGTACATCACATTTACTTATACGCTACTGTACAACGTATCATTAGCAATCCGATATTGTAGACCTTTAGTGTGTCGCAATATAACTACTAATTGTTCTTATTGTTAGTGCAAATGCATGCAGATATTACAAAATGCCAGTTTCCAGTTATTCGTGTTTTTATCCATTACTCCTTCGGTACGACAATGTGTTGGTACTAGACATTTACCAGTCACTTATGAAGAGTAAAAGTAACCTTGGTAATCACTACGCAGACAGCTCTGTTATCCAGAGCCGTGGAATAAGATCAAAATTGAACATACGTTTACGAAGAAAGAATAATCGTAAAATATTACACAGAGTTTTGTAGCAAGAAGTAAATTTCATAATAAATTGTCTATATGTATACTTATTACAAAGACAGCCAAAACGTACCTGCTAAGGAACGCATTCCATAGAACTATGACTACCCAATCACTGAAACACTGAGTAATTCTGTTTGCCAAAAAAAAAAAAAAAAGTGTAACACAAGTAAATAATAGTGAAACACATTTTTCATTTAACAGCTTACTTTCTCATTATATTCTTTCCCTTGAAAAACCGTACAACTGAGCTCTGCAACGAATATTACGAACATGTTATCATTTTTCTGAGTTGAGCCTCTCACTCATTATAGATAGATGCTCACTCAGTTTTTCAGGAAAGCAAATGGTACTATGCGGAACACAAAATGGTAAAAAAATACATCGTTACGCTCCTGATATCAGCTGAAAGCGAGTGTGTAATTTGTGCCGTATGAGTGTTACAAATGTGTGTTGCGAAATGAATGAACAATGTAGCCTTGGCTTTTCCATTACGAAGGAATTTATTTGGAAGTACACTGAGGTGACATAAGTCCTAGGATAATTCCTAATGTGGTGTCCAACCTCCTTTGGCGCGGCTAATGTAGCAGTTCCGCTTAGCATGGCCTCAACAAATCGTTGGAAGAGCTCTGCAGATATATTTAACCATACTCCCTATATAGCCGCCGATTATTGCGAAAGAGTTGCTGGTGCCGCATTTTGTGCACGAACTGATCTCTTGATTATGTCCCATAAATGTTCGGTGGGATTCATCTCGGGCGATCCGGGTGGTCTTATCATTCGCTACAATTTTCCAGAATGATGCTCGAGCCAATCGCGAACAACTGTGATCCAGTGACATTGTGCATTGATAAAAATTGGGTTGCTGTTTGGGAACTTGAATTCTTTCTATGGCTGCAAATGCCCCCACGTAAAATAACTTAACCATTTCCAGTCAAGGGTTGGTTCACTCGGACGAGAGGACTCTATACATTCCGTGTGAGTACAGCTCATACAATTATGAAGCCACCACCATCTTGCACAGTGCCTTGTTGACAACTTGGGTCCATGGCTTCTTAGGGTCAGCGCCGGCCGGAGTGGCCGTGCGGTTCTAGGCGCTACAGTCTGGAGCCGAGCGACCGCTACGGTCGCAGGTTCGAATCCTGCCTCGGGCATGGATGTGTGTGATGTCCTTAGGTTAGTTAGGTTTAATTAGTTCTAAGTTCTAGGCGACTGATGACCTCAGAAGTTAAGTCGCATAGTGCTCAGAGCCATTTGAACCATTCTTAGGGTCTGCGCCACACTCAAACCCTAGCATCAGCTCTAACGAAATGAAATCGGGCTCATCTGACCAGGACACGTTTCTCCAGTAATCTAGGGTTCCACTGATAAGGACATGAGCCCAGGAGAGGTGTTCCAGGTGATGTCGTGGTAATGGCAAAGACACCCGCCTCCATCTTCTACTCCCATACACCTACATCTACATCAATACTCCCCAAGCCACCTGACAGTGTGTGGCGGAGGGTACCTTGAGTACCTCTATCGGTTCTCCCTTCTATTCCAGTCTCTTATTGTTTGTGGAAAGAAAGATTATCGGTATGCCTCTGTGTGGGCTCTAGTCTCTCTGATTTTATCCTCATGGTCTCTTCGCGAGATATACGTAGGAGGGAGCAATATACTGCTTGACTCCTCGGTGAAGGTATGTTCTCGAAACTTCAACATAAGCCCGTACCGAGCTACTGGGCGTCTCTGTTGCAGAGTCTTCCACTGGAGTTTATCTATTATCTCCGTAACGCTTTCGCGATTACTAAACGACCCTGTACCGAAGCGCGTTGCTTTCCGTTGGATCTTGTCTATCTTGTCTATCCACTCGATCTGGTACGGATCCCACACCTGTGAGCAATATTCAGGCAGTCGGCGAACAAGCGTACTGTAACCTACTTCCATTGTTTTCGGACTGCATTTCCTTAGGATTCTTCCAATGGATCTTAGTCTGGCATCTTCTCATTCCATTTTAAATCACTCCTAATGCCCACTCCCAGATAATTTATGGAATTAGCTGCTTCCAGTTGCTGACCTGTTATATTGTAGCTAAATGGTAAAGGATCTTTCTTTCTATGTATTCGGAGCACATTACACTTGTCTACATTGAGATTCAATTGCCATTCTCTGCACCATACGTCAATTCGTTGCAGATCCTCCTGCATTTCGCTACAATTTTCCGTTGTTATAACCTATCGATATACCACAGCATCATCCACAAAATAGTGAACTTCCGATGTTATCCACAAGGTCATTTATGTATATTGTGAATAGCAACGGTCCTATGACACTCCCCTGCGGCACACCTGAAATCAATCTTACTTCGGAAGACTTCTCTCCATTGAGAATGGCATGCTGCGTTCTGTTATCTAGGAACTCTTCAATCCAATCACACAGTTGGTCTGATAATCCATATGCTCTTACTTTATTCATTAAACGACTGTGGGGAACTGTATCAAACGCCTTGCGGAAGTCAAGAAACACGGCATCTGCCTGGGAACCAGTGTCTACGGCCCTCTGAGTCTCGTGGACGAATAGCGCGAGCCGGGTTTCACACGATCGTCTTTTTCGAAACCCATACAGAGTAGGTTTCTTGTCTACAGAAAAGCTATTATACTCGAACATAATACGTTAAAAAAATGGTTCAAATGGACCTGAGCACTATGGGACTCAACAGCTGAGGTCATCAGTGCCCTACAACCTAGAACTACTTAAACCTAACTAACATATGGACATCACACACATCTATGCCCGAGGCAGGATTCGAACCTTCGACCGTAGCGGTCGCGAGGATCCAGACTGTAGCGGCTAGAATCTCTCGGCCACCCCGGCCTGCTGAACATAATACGTGTTCCAAAATTCTACAACTGATCGACGTTAGAGTTATAGGTCTATAGTTCTGCACATCTATTCGACGTCCCTTCTTGAAAACGGGGATGACCTGTGCCCTTTTCCATTCTTTTGGAACGCTACGCTCTTCTAGACACCTACGGAACCCGGTGAACGCCACATTTCGCTGCGCTGTAATAACGTATACGTTCATCGTATGTCCCACATCGATTACTGCGGTTCTTTTGCTCAGTGATAATTGTCTGTTAGCGCTGACAACTATAAGGAAACGCCGCTGATGTCGGTCGTTAATTGGAGGCCGTCCACGACTGCGTTGCCCGTGGTGAGAGGTAATGCCTGAAATTTGGTGTTCCCGGTACGCTCTTGACACTGTTAATCTCGGAATATTCAATTCCCTATCTATTTGCGAAATGGTATGTTCCCCGTGTTTATCTCCAACTAGCCGTCATGCGGCCATAATAACTTCGGAATGCTAATCGCCTGTATCACCTGAATACAAAGGAGAGTTCCGCCAAAGCACTGCCTTGTGTATACGATTCTATCTCCACCTGCAAATATGCACGTCGCTATCCCACGACTTTTGTCTCCTCGTAAGGGGAACTCCGCATTGCATCCCCCTCAAATTTTGTGGTAAGATGGCCTAGTGGATAGTCCGTCAAAAACTGAACACAGATCAGGCATAAAAACAGGAATAAAGTGTACTGAAATGTGAGAAAAGAGCATTCACAGATGTTGGGCAAACAAACATTTATTAGAAAGATAACTGCGAAGAAACCTTGGGTGACAGAAGAAATACCTCAAATGATCGACGAAAGAAGGAAGTACAAAAATTTTCAGAGAATGACAGGAATATAGAAACATAAATCGCTAAGGAATGAAATAAACATGAAATAGAGGGCAGCCAAATCGGCAGGGGAAATGTGGAGAAATAAATAAATAAATCATCGTCGGAAGAACATCATGTAGAGAGTTCGAAATAAGTTTTGGTTAAATTAAAGGTATTGACGGCCACAATAAGAGCACAATGGGAGTTCCACTGTTACATGCAGAAAGCGAATACTTGGAAAGGGTACATTGAACGCCTCAATGAGATGGTACGAGAGAGGAGGATAGGTCCGATGACTTGATAAATGTTGGAGTCGGTTTGGAAGAGGCAGAGGATCCAGTATTACCGTCAGAATTTAAAAATGCTCTCGAAGATTTTAGATCAAATAAGACAGTAGGGAAAGGTAACATTCCACATGAATTTCTAGTTATTGGACGAATGCAGTTAAACGACTATTCAGCGTTTTCTGAAGAATTTAAGGGGGGGTCAACGTTTCATCATACTTTGGGAAAAATATCATAGGCACAATTCAGAAGGTAGCAAGAGCTGTTAAGTGTGAGAACAATAGCACAATGAGCATAACAATGCATGCATCCAAATAGCTGACATGAGTAACAGTGGATCTGTTACATGATGATCATTTTCATTTCAGGAACGGTTGGAGCACATGAGGGGCAATCCCGACGTTGCGTTTGGTGATGGAAGCAGGAACGAAGCAAAGTCAAGACACGTTCATAGTATTTGTCAACACTGAAAAACTGTTCTCCCACGTAAAACTGTGCAAGACGTTCGAAATTCTAAGAAAAATAAGAGAAAACCATAGAGAAAGATGGGTAATAAAAATACAATACGTACAAGAACAAGGAGGGAACAATTGGTTTGGAAGATCAAGAACGAAGGGTTCGGATCAAACAGTGTGTAAGACAGGAATGTAGTCTTTCGCCCCTAATGCTGAGACTATACATCGAAGAAGCAGTTACGCAAGTAATTACTTTTGTTTTACCTCTGTTTATTAACAATCCATACTCTGTGTTCGTTAGACTGTATATTCCGCTCAGCGGATTCCGTAATTTATTTTCAAGTTAACCGAGGATAGCAATGTCATAACCAAATCTTATCATCCATTTACCCTGCATTTCTATCCAGCAAAGATAACACAGCATCCCATTCTCAACGGAGAGAAGTCTTAAAACATAAAAGTAACTTCGGGCGTACCCTAAGGGGGTGTTATAGGTCCACAACTACTCCCAATAGATACAAATGAGTAGTTGGCATCATCGATAAGTCCATTAGGCATTCAGCGGATAATGCTGTTGTACACAGAAAATTCACAACACTCGAAAATTGTTGCGAAAAGCACGAAGACCTGCAGAAGATCGACGCTTGATGCAAAACAAATGTAGCGTATCGCGTTAACATAGAAACACCCGTTATTGTATGATTACACGTTTGCAGAACAACCACTGGAGACAGTTACTTTTATGATAAATCTAGCAGTGCGCATATGGAGCGATTTAAAGAGGAACGACCACGTAATAATAATCGCAGGAAAGGCAGAGATTACTTTGTAAAGCTTGTATTGAAGTTTCTATGTCCCATAATACCGTCAGCACTTTCAGTGCAGTCTCAATAGGTCTGGCTTGAGAATAAACCTGTCGGCTCGAAACTAGTCGTCAAACATATGTACTGCTCATGTCACAGATATTTTAATAAATGCTTCCTGAAGTATTGAAAAAAGGTTGCTGGTAATCTATCAACAAAATGTTTATACCAACAAAAAAGAGTCCTCCGGAAATGTAGTCTGTCAAGAAAAAGGGGGCAGCATACAAAACCTTCGGTCAGTACTTGAACATCGCTTGTCAGTGTCAATACCAGAGGAAATACAAAGATTATCCAAAGAGTTGTAGCGCAGTTAGTTACACTTTCATTTAATAAGCCCGAAAGTGGTATGGAGGTGCCCAGCAAACTCCAGTGGCAGCCGCTGCAAAAGATTAGTTATGTATAACGTCGTGTTTTACATTTAATGTCTCGTCAGCATAGGTTCCTAGGAGAGCCAACCAATATATTGCTTCCTTCTATACACACCCCGTGAAAAGACCATGAAGATAAAGTTAGACACATTCGAGTGCACCATAAAATAGCTTGCAGGTTATAGATGTAGATGTAGAAGTGCAACAATGCAGTTTCATATGACAAAGTGCTGATTTGGCACAGAAGCTTCCTGTCTAGTGTAAATAGGAAAGGTGAAAATCTTTCATGGATTACTTTTCTACAGCTTGCACGCCGTTTTGATCATGACAACGGTCGCTGCCCATTGTGTTGCCGCGCCCACTCACGCTTCTACAAACACCCACAGCACCAAGAAAACAGCGGAAATGCTGGAACCGCGTCATGGGAATCCATATGACTTAGATGGTTCATCACCACGTAAAACTGATATGTGTATCACTATGATCCCGAGAACTAGGAGCACAGCAAGCAGCGGGTACAGATGGTTGTACCAACGCCGAAAATGGTGAATAACCACCCATCATAGGGCAAGGTGATGCTGACATTTCTTAGGCTGACATGGTGTTATGCTAACAGACTATGCTCATTGGGGGAAGAATCGTCAGACCAACACACTACCAAGATCTCCTGACGTGGTTACGGAAGTCTGTCAACGCAAATCGTCGAGAGAAGTAGTGAAAGCGGGTATTTTGTTTTACAGAAACAGCACAGCTCATTCTGCATGCGTAACGGTCACATGAGCTGCTTCTTCCGGTTATCAAATTATCTCTTCTGAAACGACACCCTGTGGCTTCTTCCTCTTTCATAGGTTGAAGAAGCGAGGCATCTCCAGAATGATCACGGAGAATTTTCGAGGTGGAACATTTCCTGAGCTGCATAATTGCAGACTTCTTCACCCGAGGTCTCCAACAAGTTATCCAACGCTGTAGAAAATATGTATTGTTGAAAAGTGAATGTATAGGAAAACACAAAACCTCAATAACTTTCGTCGTTTAGCTAATACACACTGCCTGACAAAAATGTGAAAGTCCCAAGAAGAAGAGAAGAAAATAAAACACAGTTATGACGTCATTACAGTAATTACAACAAAATACCGAGTTAAACTTACAAAGAACTTGATGCTAGGTTGGTGCATAAGTTCGTAGCGTCTTTGATTTCCCTGTTGGTATTCCGGCTCCTATGGACTTATTTATCCAGTGCCATTTTTTATTTCTAGTTCACTGTTACTATTTGAGTTTTACGCATTGTCATTTTGTCATCTGATGATAGTGAGAGGAGCTGTGGGCGCTAGAAAATGGAGTGCCAAGTGGAGAAATTAGAACATTTGCGACATATACTTCTGTTTGCATACAAAAGAGGGGCAGCCAGAAACATTTGAGCTGTGTATGGGGATAATGCCATTGGAGAGAGCACATCAGGAAAATGGTTTTCTCATTTCAAGGAGGATCGTTTTGAAATTAGTGACTCCGCATTCAGGACAACCTTCGGGACTTGATGAAGGTTTAAACGCATTGATCCCCCTTGATCCATCCAGAGTACATGATAACTAGCAAATGTTTCGAATTGTCGTCATTCACACCTCGCGCGGGATTTGCATACAATGGGGAAGGTTCGAAAACCGAGTGTGTGAGTACCGGGTGCTCTAAACCAAAATCACAAAAACTATCAGGTGGGCAGGTGTGCATATTTGCTTGCCAGTTATCAATAGGCTCATGAAGGACACCGTCCATTCATATCCTCTACCGTTACTGGTGACGAGAAATAGTGTCTTTATGTCAACATAAGGAAAAGAAAAGAAATGTTTGAGCAACTCCCTGTACAAAGACCTGTGCGCATCCACAAAATATAATGTTGTGCTTCTGGTGGAGCAGCGACAGTGTGCAACACTTCAGATAGCTTCCCCAAGGTGCAACCATCACTGCTGTCAGTTATTGTCAACAACTGAGACATCTTGCAGGTGCAGTCCAAGAACAACGACAGCGAAGATTGCGTGAAGTGATGCTACTCCACGGTAACGACCGTCCACATTGTGATAGACACACGAAAAGTAGTGTACAGGAGTAGCGCTGGAGAGTCGTGTCGTACTCACCCTATTCGCCTGAAAGATGCAGATTTTCAGCTTTTTCCGCCCTCTGTCGAGTAGCCTTCAAGAAACCTCCCTTATGGGTGAAAATGGACTTCGCACATGGCTCGACGAGTTCTTTGCCGCCAAAACACGATGATTTCTACGCCCGCAGATTGGAAAAATTACCCCAGCGTTGGTAGACTGTTGTAAATAGTGAAGGAGAATATATTACTGACGACTAACGTCTCCGTTATATATATATCTGTTGCATTTCAATTTATAGAAAAACACTATGAACTTAAGCACCAAACCAGTAGTATGAGCCTACTTGTCAGTAACATGTAGCACCTACTCGAGCTGAATATATGCAGTAATTATTTTGGGGACGGTCTCGCAAAGCCGTTTTATCCTCTCCTGAGGCACTGAGGGGCGCTATCTCGCAACTGTTACAACTGGAGCAGGATATCATCAATATTGCCACTCGGACAAAAATAACACCCAAGCTGGCCCCACACTTCTATCGGGCACAGATCTGCGACCACGGAAGTACCATAATATCGCTGGCCGGAGTGGCCGTCCGGTTCTAGGCGCTACAGTCTGAAACCGAGCGACCGCTACGGTCGCAGGTTCGAATCCTGCCTCGGGCATTGATCTGTATGATGTCCTTAGGTTAGTTAGGTTTAATGAGTTCTAAGTTCTAGGCGACTGATGACCTCAGAAGTTAGGTCGCATAGTGCTCAGAGCCATTTTACCATAATATCACGCGGAAAGTTCACAGACACACGTGCCGTTAGTGGGCGAGCATTGTGGAAATATGGTACCAGTATACTTTCGAAAGTGAAGTAACACATGTTGACGAGCATTGTCCTCTTGAAGAATGGCACCACGATACTCTCACAAGAGAAATAACGCATGTGAAAGTAAGACGTACGGAATGCACACTTGTACCATCGGAGTTCGCTCAATTGCTTCCAGCTGTGACTCGCCTCATCGTAAGTCCAGGAGAAGCACCACAGTACAGCACCATTTTACGAATGGGACCTCTCCCGAGGCCGCAAGCATATTCGCCGACGATTGTCATCCGGGGTAGTGAGGAACCACGACTTATTGCTGAAAATAATGCGACGCCGTTCAAGGCAACACTCTAGACGCAGCCATTTGTGTTTCCTCTGACCAGTAGTGCGGAAAGGCATCGAATAGTACGGGGAGTGCATGACTTGTTCTGGGATGGCAGGCGCAAATGTGAAGCTATGACAATGCGTTTGCTGCACTAAGGAGCGAGTGGTGGTCAGATGTGGTCGACTGGAATTTTGTCGAGTATGCCTCGCTTCACTTTCCCATGCAATCCAATACCAGGCCACTGTGACATCCAAATGCCTCACGAATCTGGATATTGCACGATGAGACAAAACGGAGTCTGAGAGTGAGGCCCCTCCCAACTTTCGTTATGTGCGAATAACGCCCTCTTACACGAGTACCGTTTCGAATGCCCCTCTCATCGACGGGATATAAAGCCCTTATCTTCCTTCCTTCCTTCGCACGAGTACGCGGCATTTCAGTGTCTTTCACATTAATTACTAGAGGTCTGATCCCGTCCATGCCCCTTATGCAGGTTGGTTTGAGGAGAGAGCACTCGACTCTGCCACTTTTTAACCTACAGTATTTTGGCGGTAAGTTGACGACACTTTTATAGTGTGGCCTCATGGTCTGCACCGTCGCCAAGAATTTTTACGTCACATGAGCTCCATACATGAAAACATAAAGTTTACCATGGAAATAGAGAAAGATGGTTGTCTGCCATTTTTAGACGTCTTGGTGCGACGGAAGAGTGATGGCACACTTGGTCACTCGGTGTACAGAAAGCCCACTCATGCAGACCTATATCTACAAGCTACTAGTTGCCACCATCCAGCACAAATAATGGGCGTTCTCAAAACCTTGGTCCACCGTGCACTTACTATCTCTGACGCCGACAGTCTTCAAGCGGAACTGGAACACCTGCAAAAAGTATTTTTGAAGAATGGCTTTTCACCTAGGCAAGTGAACAGAGTGATGAAGACCTACAAACGACGGAACAAGGAAGAGGAAGAGGCTTTCAGGTCGACTGTTTATCTACCATTTATTGGGAATATTTCTTCACAGATAGGCAGAATATTGAGAAAGTATCAAGTGAGAGTCATCTTTCGTCCTCCTTCCAAAATTTCATCACTGGTGGGATCCGTTAAAGACGACCTGGGCCTGCGTAAACCAGGTGTTTACAAAATTCCGTGTGAATGCGGCAAATCATATATAGGGCAAACGTCACGAACTGTGCAGGAACGCATTGTGGAACACCAACGGCATACTCGCCTTCTCCAACCCACCAAGTCCGCAATCGCCGAACATAGTATTTCCACAGACTATTCCATGAATTACGACGACACAAAAATTTTGGCCCATACATCAAACTTTTGGAGCTCGATTGTCAATGAATCTGTGGAAATAAGATTGTCTGACAACGAGACTCTCATCAATCGAGATAGCGGTCATCAGCTAAACTCTGCTTGGAATCCTGTTATAGAGAAACTTCGTAGTCGACGTAGTTATCCGCATAAAGATGGAAATCGACCTGACACCGATACGCCAGGCTTTCACAGTGGAGGGCGCGAGGCGCAGCGCACGGAGCCGTTATGAACGCGCACGAGGAGCAGCGCATGCGCAATGTCACCTCAGAAGGCTTTAAGTAGCGGAGCTCAGCGCGTACTCGCCAGTACTATTACAGTGGCATTCAGCTGAAGATGGCCAGAAGACTCTGCGCCGAAATATCGTTGCAGAACGTTACTGATATCCGGCAGTTCTCCCGTGTTTTTATGGAACAATGGTCAGAAATAGTTTGAGAAGCTTGTAATGGTATTGACAGATAGGATGTGCTGAGAAATAGTTGTTGAGAAAAAAAAAATTCGACACACTGCTCCGTTTCGAAGGTAATTATCACTGATGTTAGCCAATCAGGTCACTGTGCGCTAAACATGAAGCGGCTCGCTGTTCGTTATTGTCATAGCGTAAATGATAGCGCATGATACTGCTCGTCCTTTGGCTTGGGTTCGAGCCTTACTAACATCCCATGTCCAATTTTTGTATCGCTCTCTTCTTCGGTTTTAGGAAACCATGAATACATTTGGTGGCACTGTCTCTAAGCTAGTTACCTCGGCAAATGTGCGACGTATTGAAACTTTTTTAACAATTATTTTTCAGCACAACCTACGCTGCAAGACCCCTAAAAGCTTTCCAGACTGTTTCTGACCGACATGTATACGCCACGAGGCCTAACAGCCGAAGTAAATACGAACACCACCATGTAGCACAAAGCCGAATGCTGTGCTACGTATGCTGGTAGCCTGAGCACACCGGCTTAATACATCGACGACAAGACAGAGAAAGGTGTAGGAGGCACTCTTCGAGTTGCACGCACACCTTATGCGGCAGGCGTCAGTAACCGTGTAAACAAAGTTCTGCATCGGGCGGGGATCAGTCCTATATTTCAGATTGGCCGGAAGATCCGAGATTTGTTGATGCCCACTAAGGATCCCGTGAAAGCTCTCCACACTGCTGGTGTCTACGAACTTCGCTGTGAATGCTGTGTCATCTATGTCAGTGGAACCGAGAGACCGATTAGAACTCGCGTTTCCTAGCATGAATGTTGCCTGCGACTGGGACTGAACAAGAAGTCAGCTACACCAGAACCCATGAAGAATACGTCCGTAGTATCAGTTTTCAACGACTTGCCGGCCGGTGTGGCCGAGCGGTTCTAGGCATTTCAGTCTGCAATCGCGCGACCCCTACGGGCGCAGGTTCGAATCCTGCCTCGGGCATGGATGTGTGTGACGTCCTTAGGTTAGTTAGGTTTACGTAGTTCTAAGTTCTAGGGGACTGATGACCTCAGATGTTAAGTCCCATAGTGCTCAGAGCCATTTGAACCATCTTCAACGACTTCGCAAGCTTGCCCGGCACCAGTGGAAAATTAGAGAGGCTACTGAAATAATTAAAGGCCCTAACAACATGAAGAGGGAGGATGACTACAAGTTACTTACGGCATGGCTGCCAGCGATTCCAGCCCGGCGGACGGCCTGTGTTCGCAGCCAGCAGGGTTTAACAGCTCCAACAGCAGCCTCGGGAGAGCTGGTGTGCGGCCTTAACGACTCGCTGCAGGATACAAGCTGCCGATTTGCTATTGCCTTCGAATCACCATCGAGACTTTTCCTGTCAGTGACTTATCAGAATGGCATAGGCAACCGACACACTACCTTCTACCAATCACCTTGAAATGCCTGGGCTAGCAGGACATAGCGGATTAGGTTGTGGAAAGGGACCAGAATAAGTTGCTGCCAGTTGCACTCAATATACAACTTTATTTTACAACACACAATACTACAACAAGGATGCAAAACACCCAAAAGTTTAATCGATCTCCTTTGATTAGATTGGCTGCAGGCCACACTCAAAATCCAAGACACAAGGCCTAAGCAATAAATTGAAATAAAAGGTTCCTCTGGAGATTTCAACCAAAAACTTTTCTAAATCCTCACTCTAAACAGGCTGAAGGCCTTAGCAATTACAATTAATGGAACTTGGCTACAGACCGCATATTATGGAATAATAAGAGCTACAATCAAAAGGTAGGAAGCCTTATCTTAAAACATTTCATCTAAAATCAGCCTAAGTCCCCATACAAAAGCATAACAATCTTATGCCTTAAGGGCACAACAAGAACATTAATTTAAGAGATATTAAAACTCGGCTGAAGGCCACACATCAACAAATAATTTAACGGCTTAAGCCCTAGAAAGAAGAATTTCAATTTTAAAAGGCAGAAGGCCGTATCTTAAAACATTTCAACATTTCATACAAAAGTCGGGTGAAGGCCTCTTTAAAGAATAACAATCTCATGCCTTAAGGGCAAGACAAGAACACTAATTTAAGAGATATTAATACTCGGCTGAAGGCCACATATCTCCACGCAAACAGCAAAACGACCACAAAATTTCAGTACAATGACACACAGAATATTGACGCCCACAACGACCAACAACACATCAGCTGTCGAACTACACGCCGCACCGGACAGCAACAACATGACGAGGAAAATATACTGCCGTAAATTAAGTCAATGACCAGGGCAGGTAACCAGAACGTCAACAGCCGCAATCAGAAGATATCGCGTTTCAACTTCAATAACAGGCAATAAATTAAGTTAAACTCCACAGGAAGACTGCTGGAATCTTAGCCGACTTGAAAACACACACGTTGTTGCTAGCGGGAATGTTCCTAAAGCGACAACCAGGATCAAACGAAGAAATGTAAACAGTTGAGGCTCGACAGTACGTTAAGTGAGGACTCAAATTTCATGTGCAACATCGGTGGGTGACAGACTTTGTAGCACTCACAGGCAGCACCTCACACTCCAACCGTACGTGCACACCGCCAGCGGCCCTGGCCAGAGTACGCACGACGCAGACTTCCTTGCTGCTCCACGCCAACCGACCGACTGCCCAGGCCCGGAAAAGGTGAAAGGACCAAATGTACATCGGACGATGAGACGACAAATCGAACGACCAACCAACAGTCGTCCCGCTCCAATCTCCCTCCGTCTTCAGTTCATGTGTGTCGCCAGCGGTCGTCGATCACTGGCTGACGGCGCCTCAGCGGCGCTCCGTCACCGATTTCACTGCTGCTGCGTCCCGACTTCACTCACGGTCCGTCTCCAACTGACTGCCATACACACAACGACGACCCGGAAATACTATCGGTCGCTCCAGAAATGGTACGACATTCCACTTATCGATACGCGCTGCTACCGTTGCACACGGGCAAGTAAGGCGGGAAGTTAGTGTCGTCAGTAAATGGAATGAGAAAACGAGGCGGCAGTAGCGTAATAGAAGATTACAAACAATAAATGGTATGAACAGGAACCGTGCACTGCTCACACCTACCAAATGGCTCTGAGCACTATGGGACTTAACTTCTGAGGTCATCAGTCCCCTAGAACTTAGAACTACTTAAACCTGACTAACCTAACGACAACACACACATCGATGCCCGAGGCAGGATTCGAACCCGCGACCGTAGCAGTCGCGCGATTCCAGACTGTAGCGCCTAGAACAGCTCGGTCACTCCAGCAGGCTCAAACCTACCACATTTGTCTCCCAATCAGCCATTAGGAAATATTACTGTAGAGCCACCCCTTCATATCATCCTCTTCGGATTGTCCAATGAAAGATATGTGACGTCGGTAGCCACCAAATAACCGAAAATAACAGTATAAGAAAGAAGATATTCACTAGTGTACATCAGTGAACCGCAATGACGAGAACCGCAGTAAGAAGGTCGAAACGTCGGCAGTTATAGTAAATTACAATGATGCGGCCGCAGACCCAGAATTAATTTATCCATAACGCCGGTGGACTCTCCGATTGTCAGACAGAACTCAGCTGTAATCATTCGTACACCCAGTGATGGTGTATACATGGACGAAGTTACATTGTAATTCGATTATGTCTTCTTCACATTTTTGTTTCTTTGTCAGGCCGTATAGTTTATTTGCAGCTTTCATTACTCTAACTTGCTTTCCATCGTTCTTCCAAACTCTTCAAACGTCAGAGTGCCTCGGTACCGTTATTTTTTATCTTTATATTGCCAGTCGATCTCTGTATCCTTGCTTACACATGACTGGCAGCAGCCCAGCTAGAAACACGCAGAGCTCCGCGCTGTGTCGGGCGAACGTTAACCATGTCGGCCGCCCGCGCAGTGCGCCTGACACACGGCATGTCACGTGTCACGTGTCATGTGTCACATGTCACAGGTCAGCGCGACGTGCGGCTCGCCAGCTGCTGCTGACCCTAGTCGGGGCACCGACTGCCGACCATAGTGGAGCGCCTGCTGCCGCCCGCGTCCGTCACTGCCTCTGAGGGTCACTCGTCGCGGCTGTCGGGAGTTACGAGGGAGGAAGCGTGCGGCTGCCGGCGTCAGGGAGAGGGCGCGGGTGTGGTAGAGACGTAAACCGACCAGACTGATTACGTTTTAATGAAGGTGAAAGATGAACTTGCAGTAGTTGATTGATATTGTGCTTTTGGGGTTCTTCGCACCTTGCTGGCCAGAACCTGGGAGGTGACTGTACACCTACGCCGGCCGGAGTGGCCGAGCGGTTCTAGGCGCTACAGTCTGGAACCGCGCGACCGCTACGGTCGCAGGTTCCAATCCTGCCTCGGGCATGGATGTGTGTGATGTCCTTCGGTTAGTTAGGTTTAAGTAGTTCTATGTTCTAGGGACTGATGTACACCTACATCATGGTCCGCAAGTCACCTAATGATGGGTGGCGCAGGGTACTTAATGTACCACTAACTGAGCCCTCTAACCCTGTTCCACTCGCAAACTTCGCGTCGGAAGGATGCTTGTCGTTAAGCCACTGTGTTGGACCTAATTTCTCGAACTGTCTTCTCACCATCATTATGCGAGACGTATGTGGCAATGTGTAATATGTTGTTCGACTCCTCTCGGAAAATTCTCTCTCGAGATTTCAGTGGGAAATCTGTCCGCCGGCCGGCCAGAGTGGCCGAGCGGTTCTAGGCGCTTCAGCCTAGATGCTTGTTAAGCATCTCCGCAACGCTCTCGTGCCGACTAAACGATCTGGTGACGAAATGAGTCGCTTTTCGTTCTATCTGGTACGGATCCCACAAAGATGAACAATACTCAAGAATGGGTCGAGCAGGCGCCTTATGAGCCACTTCCTTCGTAGATGAGTTACATTTCCTCAAGATTCTACGTATCTGCATTTCCCACTGTTTGTTTTATATGGTCATTCCACTTAGGGTTGCTTCGCATAGTTGCTCCTTGATATTTTACGGCAGACAGTGTTTCCAGCTGTTAGGCATCAATAGCGTAGTTATAAACTAGTGGATTTCTTGTTCTATCTATGTGTAATATGTTACATTTATTTACGTTCGGCGTTAACAGAAAGAGCCTGCACCATTAATTATTTCTCTGCAGATCTTTCTGCAAATCGTTAATATCTTCTGACATTGTTACTTCGTTACCGACAACCGCATCATCTCTGAATAGCCTTAGAGAGCATCCTACGTTTTCTTCTACATCACATATATCGTAAACAGTAACGTTCCTATCAGACTTCCTCGCGGTCTTTACCTCTATCGATTTTGTTCCGTTAAGAGCGACATGTTCATGTCTCTCTGCAAGGAAGTCCTTCATCCAGTCGCAAATCTACTCCAATATTCCATGAGCTCATATTTTTTCTTCACTAAACGGCAATGTGGGACTGTGTCAAACGCCTTCCTAAAGTCAAGAAACACGGCATCAACGAAGGCGCCGTTGTCTACGGCACTGTGGATCTCATGCAGGAACAGAGCGAGATGAGTTTCGCAGAACTCACGATGATATTTATGGAGATTTTCCTTCTCCAATAACCTCTACATTATTGTGCATAAAACTTATTCCAGATTTTGACAATGTTGACTGGAATACATTCTTTCCAATTCTGCAGGTGACAGGGGTAAAATACAGGGAGGGAAAGGCTATTTACAATTTGTACAGAAACCAGATGGCAGTTATGAGATTCGAGGGACATGAAAGGGAAGCACTGGTTGGGAAAGGAATGAGACAGGGTTGTAGCCTCTCCCCAATGTCATTCAATCCGTATATTGAGCAAACAGTATAGGAAACAAAAGGAAAATTCGGAGTAGGTATTAAAATCCATGAAGAAGAAATAAAAATTATGAGGTACGCCGATGACATTGTAATTCTGTCAGAGAGAGCAAAGGACTTGGAAGAGCAGTTGAACGGAACGGACACTGTCTTGAAAGGAGGATATAAGATGAATATCAACAAAAGCAATACGAGGATAATGGAATGTAGTCGAATTAAGTCGGTTGATGCTGAGGGAATTAGATTAGGAAATGAGACACTTAAAGCCGTAAAGGAGTTTTGCTATTTGGGGACCAAAATAATTGATGATAGTCGAAGTAGAGAGGATATAAAACGTGGACTGGCAATGGCAAGGAAAGCGTTTCTGAAGAAGAGAAATTTGTTAACATCGAGTATAGATTTAAGTGTCAGGAAGTCGTTTCTGAAAGTATTTGTACGGAGTGTAGCGATGTATGGAAGTGAAACATGGACGATAAATAGTTTGGACAAGAAGAGAGTAGAAGTTTTCGAAATGTGGTGCTACACAAGAATGCTGAAGGTTTGATGGGTAGATCACATAACAAATTACGAGGTATTGAATTGAGGAGAAGAGAAATTTGTGGCACAACTTGACTAGAAGAAGGGATCGGTTGGTAGGACATGTTCTGAGGCATGAAGGGATCACCAATTCAATATTGGAGGGCAGCGCGGAGGGTAAAAATCGTAGAGGGAGACCAAGAGATGAATACACTAAGCAGATTCACAAGGATGTAGGTTGCGGTAGGTACTGGGAGATGAAGGAGCTTGCACAGGATAGAGTAGCATCAAGAGCTGCATCAAACCAGTCTCAGGACTGAAGAACACAACAACAACAACAACAACAACTTATTCCATATTTCTACAACAGATTGTCGTCAGCGATATAGATCTACACACATCTAAGGAAGTTTTGCATCACCTTGGTTCCGGGAGTTCCGGATCCTATACAGAAAATTGGAATAGAGATCAATATAAACAACATTTCCGCCCTTTTTATTGCTCATGAAAACCACACATTGCATGTTGTACCACCATACAGCGAGACCTTCAGAGGTGGCGGTCCATACTGCTCTATACACCGGTACCTCTCATAACCAGTAGCGTGTCCTCTTGTCTATTCGACGTAGCGTACTATCCACAAGTTCATCAGGGCACAGTTGGTCCAGATTGTCGCACTCCTCAACGGCGATTCGGCGTACACCCCACAGAGTGGTTCGTGGGTCAATCTATCAAAGGCATGTTCGATAGTGTTCATGTCTGGAGAACATTCAGGAAGTCATTCACATTGTCGTCCATGAAGACGACTGTCTCACCAATAAGCTGTCGATATGGTTGCACTATCGGTCTGAGGATCGTATTCACATATCTTACAGCCGTTATGGCGTATTCCATGACCACCAGCGGCGTACGTCGGCCCCAGATAAATCCATCCCAAAACAAAAGGTAACCTCCACCTTGCTACACTCGATGGACAGCGTGTCTAAGGCGTTCAGCCTGACCGGGTTGCATCCAGTCACGTCTCCGACGATTGTCTTATTGAAGGCATATGCGACACTCATGGGTGAAGAGAACGTGATACCAATCCTGAGTGGTCCATTCGGCATGCTCTTCAGCCCATCTGCACTGCGCTGCATGGTATCGTGGTTGCAGAGATGGACCTCGCCATGGACGTTGGGAGTGAAGATGCGCATAATGCAGCCTGCTGCATGCCGTTTGGGTTGTAACACGACGTCCTGTGGCTGCACGGAAAGCTTTATTCAACATGGTGGCGTTGTTGTCAGGGTTCCTCGGAGCCATACTCCGTAGCTAGCGGTCATGCGCTGCAGTATGGGCGACCTGAGAGAGGCATGTCATCGACAGTTCCTGTCTCTCTGTATCTCCTCCATGTCCGAGCAACATTGCTTTGGTTCATTCCAAGACGCCTGAACACTTTCCTTGTTGAGAGCCCTTCCTGGCACAAAGTAACTGTGATGTCACCGCCAGACACCACACTTGCTAGGTGGTAGCCTTTAAATCGGCAGCGGTCCGTTAGTATACGTCGGACCCGCGTGTCGCCACTATCAGTGATTGCAGACCGATCGCCGCCACACGGCAGGTCTAGAGAGACTTACTAGCACTCGCCCCAGCTGTACAGCCGACGTTCTTAGCAATGGTTCACGACAACTACGCTCTCATTTGCCGAGACGATGGTTAGCATAGCCTTCAGCTACAATTGCTACGACCTAGCAAGGCGCCATAATCCTTTGCTATATATATTGTGGTTATAACATGTATCATCAAGAGCGATGTTCTACAATTGTGGATTCAAGTTAAGTATTCCAGAAGCTACGTACTTTTCTTTATAGCATTCATTACGTATCCTCTTTCAAACCTCACGCCAGCCTGCGTGAGTTTAAGCGCGTGCCTTTCGGCTTCCTCTCATTGTGTATAGGCTGTCTTGTCTAGACACAACAGTAACAATGCGGACGCGACCGAACCGCGGTACTGACCGTCTAGGCATGTTGAACTACAGACAACACGAGCCATGTACCTCTTTCCTGGCGGAATGACTGGAACCGATCGGTTGTCGGAACCCCTCCGTCTAATAGCCGTTGCTCATGCATGATTGTTTAATCATTGGGCGTGTTTAGTGACATCTCTGAACAGTCAAAGGAACTGTGTCTGTGATACAGTATCCACAGTCAGCGTCTATCTTCAGGAGTTCTGGAAACCGGCGTGATGCAAAACATTTTTTTATGTGTGTATAATTGTGTTCATGTGCCCTACGGACCTTCTTAGAAATGGAAATGAAGTGCGCTTTCTTCCATTCGTTAGGTACCCTTCATAGCTCAAGCGAGTTGCGATAAATTACTACTAGAACAGGATCAAGCTCTTATACTTTGTAGATTCTTACAGGTATCTCATCTGGTCCGGACGATTTTCTACTACTTAGTGACTTCAGCTGCTTTTCTATTCCGCAATCGGCTATCTCAATATGTGTCATTTTGACTTTCGTATGACGATTGAAAGGAGTGACCGTGTAACGATCTTCCATGGCGAACAATTTAGAAAGACGGGATTCAGTATTTCGGCCTTCCCTCTGTATCTTCCGTTTCGGTGCCAATGTGGTAATTGAGTGAATGAATAAATAGATTTCATCCACTTGGTTTTTACTCAGATCGGTTGACATGATTTTACTTTCAAAGTCATTGAAGGCTTCTCTCACAGCTCTCCTTATCCTCATTTTCACTTCGTTCAGCTTTTGTTTTTCAGCTAGGATTTTACTTGTTTTGAATATGAGGTGAAGTTCTCTTTGTTTACGTAGCAGTTTTATAACACAGCTATTATACTACGTGGATCTTTCCCATCCCTTATGACCCTACTCAGAACATATTTGTCTAGGGTATATTGCACGATTCCTTTGAATTTTTTCCACTCATTTTCCACATCTTCATCCTTATCACCGAATATTTGATGCTGACTGTTCAGATACTTACTCTGAAAGTTCTATCCTCTCACTCTTGCTAAGCAAAAATATCTTCCTACCTTTCTCAACGTTCTTTGTCAGACCCGTTGTCACAGATGCTACCGCAGCATTGTGACCAGTGGTACCTTCCTCCGCGTTATCTGATTCGATAAGTTCTGTTTATTGCTAGGAGGTCTAAGACGTTACCCTCAAGAGCTGGTTCTCTAACTATCTGCTCAAAATAATTCTCGGACAAGACATCCAGAACAATGTGACAGGAATCCCTGTCTCTGTTACCGGTTTTGATATCAGGACAGTCGTAGTCTATATCTTGTAGGTCGAAGTTACCCCCTAATACAACCACATGATCACGAAAATTACTAACGATATTCTGTAGGTTCCGTATGAAGCGATCTACCACTAGAGCTCCTGAACCAGGTGGTCTATAAAAGCATCCGATTACCGTTCTCGACTATCTTTTATGATTTTCTTCACCCAGATTACTTCAAAATCGGATTCTGTGATAACCTCGCTATATGTTATCGCATTCTTTACTGCAATACACAACCCGCTATCATTGATGACTATACGTTAAGTATTCTAATCTGAAAATAGGATTTTGTTGTCATTATCTAGTTTCAATCAACTTTCTGTTCTTAATACTATCTGTGCCTTATAACCTTCAGTAAGTGATACTAGTTCCCGGACTTTCCCTTGGATGCTTCTGCAGTTTACTAAAATCGTATTAACTTTACCTGTCTCTGATCTGCAGCGACGAACATTATCTGAAGACATTGTGGCTAATTTATCAGGCAAGTCGTCTTTGATCTGAAGGGAGCGTTTCTCCACCTTAAAAAGGCCCAATGTGCACACCACACGTACTCCGCTACCTTGGTAGCCGCTTTCTGCGTGTAGAGCACGCCTGGTCTATTAAGAGGAACTCCGCAATTCTATACTCGATAGCGGAGATCGAGAAATTAGCATCCGAAACCGTCGCAGTGTCGTCTGAAGAAGATATTCTTGTATAGATAAGAATAGTGGTAACCATTTTGTTGTCACTGCTTCAGCAGACGTAATATGTGTTTACACTAGAGTTGCACGCTACCAAGTCTACGGTTCGATAGTTTTGGTATAATACATAAATGATGCAGTAAATGGTAGGACTAGCGGTATTATTGGTAGCATTGGTAGGGAAAGAAAGTAACTGGATGTATGAGAGACAGACGGAGAGCCAAGATTTCTCTATGTTTTGGGTTTATTTGCCCATTTTCTATTTTACATTCTTACAAAATATAAACTGCATTTCAGAAATAATAAAAATTATTTGATGTCATATCTTTCTCCACTTTTACGTAATGAAAGGAGTTACTTTCGATGAAAGCACAGCTTACATGCAGAAATGCAAGAAATCTACAAAACTATTGTTGTTATTTTGTACTCAATACAGCATTCTTCATCATGATTATAGGCAAGATTTTCTTATGATTACTGATAAGTGTAAAAGTTATTTATGACTAAGAGAAACATGTTTTATATAAGTTCGGCAAAGTATTGAATCAATGTCTGATTTCGCATTTCTTTTAAATTTGCCATTTTTTCAATAATTTCCATTTTCTGCCGCTGTATGTTAAGTCGATAGTGTTTTACATTTTTACCGCAACATCCCTCCATTCCACGTTACAAGTCGACAATTTTCGAATAAAATGTGAAATTACACACTGACAATTTCAATTTTACAGACAGGAGGACAACTACGTAGAACAAAACTGTTCCGTAGGTTACACCGGCCATCACTCAGTTTCTAGACGATTCAACACTTCCCATTTCTACTGGAATCTGCGAAGGATGCCCGGAAATCCCGGGTTCGATTCCCGGCGGGGTCAGGGATTTTCTCTGCCTCGTGATGGCTGGGTGTTGTGTGCTGTCCTTAGGTTAAGTTAGGTTTAAGTAGTTCTAAGTTCTAGGGGACTGATGACCATAGATGTTAAGTTCCATACTGCTCAGAGCCATTTGAACCATTTGATGCCCGGAAAATAATGCATCGCATTTGTTTCTCAGCCGAAAATAATGCTACGAATGCGAAACGTTACGTATGTATTATTTTAAGCCTCCTGAGCGAGCGCACCAAGTTTCCGTCACTTCCGACAAAAAGCGTAGGTACAGGACAGTTTCAAAATGGCGTGCGTAGGAGATGTACGTTACAAGCAACTTGCCGTCATTGAATTTCTCACTGCAGACGGAGAAACTGTGGGGAACGTTCACAAACGCTCGTGCAAAGTCTATGGAGCATCTGCTGTTGACAACACTACAGTTAGTCGCTGGGCACGGAGGATGAGGTCATCAGAAGGCAGTTCGGCGGAGCTCCTCCATTTGCAGCGGCCGGGGAAACCATCCACCGCTGTCACACCTGACACAACTGACCTAGCCCCCTCGGACTTCCATTTATTTGGGCCATTAAAGAATGCCTTCGTGGAAGACATTTTGAGGGCGATTAGGATGTGATTCACACATCGATGCACTGGCTCCGCCACCAAGACAAGGATTGGTACCGGCAGAGCATACACGCGCTTGTTAACTTAACCATTTGATGTGGGACGTATCCATAGCCTTCATGTAATTACTAAACGCACTTATTACCACTCAAGACCATCAAATAGTTTTTTTTTTGCATTGCGACTGTAATCGAATATATAAAGGAAGTTTTATTCCAGCCATTTGTGTAAACAGCGATTTTTGATTGTAAACGTAGGCTTCCGCGTTGCCGTTGTCACAATCAATAAAATTCTTTTGGGTTTGGAGCCGCATTTGCCAATTATAAAATTCAGTTAGCAATACACCTTGAGGATGGCGTCTTGCAATAGTCGCCAAAACATCCGAATTTTATAACTGACAATGCGGCTCCAAACCCAGAAGAATTTTTAGACATTTG
Organism: Schistocerca piceifrons; assembly: GCF_021461385.2. Taxonomy (NCBI): domain Eukaryota; kingdom Metazoa; phylum Arthropoda; class Insecta; order Orthoptera; family Acrididae; genus Schistocerca; species Schistocerca piceifrons. Next base: position 1,017,002,632 of record NC_060139.1, on the reverse strand, counting down.
TCAGTTGTGGTCGAGACCGAAGAAAAAATTGAATTTTTTATTTACATAATTGTCATCCCTAAGGTATTTAGATTATGCCTGCAAAAGGTTTTTTGTTGTGACAGCGTTTTGTAAGTTACAATGTCCTGAATGGAATCGTGTGCTGCCGGAAATATAGGCGCTTAATGAATTAATTCAAGAAACCATTCGATTGATGTACCAACCTCTGTGCAATGAAAACATTTGGTTAAAAGATGCATGAGTGCCAATAGCACAAAACGACAACGAGAGTTTCAACACGTTCATTAGGAAGCTGATACCGAAACATGTCATTTTGGGGCTAAAACTGTTGAAACAGGGCATATATAGTGTAATGGGTGATTAAGCTGCCGCCACCGATGTCGTTTTATGCAACCCGCTATGTTCTAACTGGTCTTCATAATCCATGCGCGAGATTTTCATGTTCCCTCGCTCACTACGCGTAACTTACTAGACTTACAGAAAAATATGAATATGACCTTTTTGCAGAAACTTTGATGCAGTTACATATAGTAATACGTTTTCGCTAGAGGCTACGGTTTGCGAGTTCTTTAAGAAAAACATACAAAAGTGACCTTCAGACACACCTCCAGCCCCAATTTCATTCCTTATCAGTATTCCCCACCTCAGATTTCTAGTATGTCGTTCGTGCCACTCCCTCCTGCCAGAGTACAAAAATTTCCGGCTTCACGAACTGTTCCTGCTATTCGACTTGCCTTCGTCTCTATTGATTCAGCTATTACGCTACCAGTGTAGTCGGCTATTTCGTTAACATTACCAATTTAAACGTGCCCTTGAGGGCACTGAAAGAAAAATGAAATTTGTAAACGTTATGAAAAAAGTCATTAAGTTGACAAGTCGAACCAAACTTAAATCTTCCAAGCAGAGTATTTTAGTAGTCAGAAAGCATGAAGAATAGAACGATGTGATTATTTACTTCATACTGTTAAGATTCAAAAACTGTTAGGTAAAATTTAAACAAACGTACGTTTTACACTCTGTACGTATTCGACTATGCTGGCTGCATAATAAAGCCAATCCGTTAAGAGCAAAATGTCTGACGCGGGGCATAATTCATGCAGTCGAAAGATTTTGTACAGTGGTAGGAGGGAGTGTGGGTTGATTGAGGGAGTGAGTGTGCGTCCGAAGGTTACTTTTGTACGTTCTCATGAACAAGTTGAAATCTACGGCCTGTATCAAGGACATTCTAGAACAAAATTTAACTGTACAAGGATTTCTACAGAACGTCCTGATGGACTAATAGTTTCGCGAAGCGAGAGATAGGTTCTGAAAATCTCGAGAGTGGGTTTTGATGACCAGATACAGCATTCCTGGTTCAGCTGAATCACCCTGTATAGCTGCAGGAATATTCTGCGAAGGTTATTGGTCTATTCTGAAGACCATGAACTAGTTGGGAATCGCCACAGGGACGAAAAGCAAACACTTCGCGGAGTTATCTGACAGGAAACGCGTGGCCGCCTCGGAGCAGGGAATGTCTCAGTTTGTTCAAAAAGCCCATACTGACAAATCACAGCACCAAATTCAGAACCAGGTCATGTTTGTGATAGAGGAAGGATGTCTATATTGTCCTGGGCTGGTAGATGAACGGAATTAAGACAAGGTTTATTTGTTACTTCTAACTTTAATCGCGTTTTCCTCGAAACAACATTTTTCAGAGCGCGAAGTACTCGAGATCTTCATCATATTGAACGATTCATTTGATTTTTTAAAAATGAAAGATAATTAAATTTAGGGGGTCTTAGCGAGAGCATTTATTATTCTAATCTTAAAATTCTTTTAATTTTATGAACTTAGAAAACATACCAAGTCACTGACATGTTTTTTTCAAATAACTCATTATTAGGCATTTATCCAAACAACCATGATTCCCCCCTCCCCCCAAATTCATTCTGATTTCGGAATTTTCAATTTTTATAAGTTTCAGAAACACCCACGGGTCTGTACAACGTTTCACTCACACCAGGACGCATCACGAGCCACATACTACTAAAAGGGCTGCAGCCACCATTTCTAAATTGTTATGAGATAAATATTTTTTCATACACACATCTATGTATAATTAAGTATGAGAACCCACATTTTAATAAAGACAAACCTTGTATGAAAGACAAATCTAAACGTTATGCATTTTTCGTGTTTTTTGAGCAGGACTTCCGTTTAAACTGAAAAATTTGGTGTAAGTCTATCCACCAAACTTAGGACCTAAGTACAGCGTTATTTTATTAGTGATTTGAGTATTGTGTTTCTGAATTAATGGAGTTGAAGACTTACCCATTGAGAGAAACTACCTGAAAATCACGCAAACTCTGGACAGTGTATGAGATCAGCTATCGATAAGCATGTGTTCGATTTTCATGCTCGTCCCGCTTACCTGCTTCTCACTTTGAGACCGATCCCTACCGATGCGATGTGTGAGAAGATTCATTCAATTTTGTAAACTAAAGATTGGTATCTGAAGACCGACTCGTACAAGCATATTGATATCTTCTGTCGCAAATTAGGATAATGAGGGCAACTAATATGACACGATTTAAGAGACTTTACTAATCTCACACAGATATGATTTTAGGTTTACAGACTGAAGCGGCGAGTGAAAATCTGTACTAAGAGTGAGAATCAAACCCGGGTCTCCCGCTTGGGAGGCAGGTGCGTTAGCCACTAAGCCACGTTGGCACAGCGGTTCACACAACTGCACTAATTACCCTGGAATGCCTCCTCGAACCAAGATTCATCTTGTCGCCCCAGTCTACTTTGAATTCCGCCTTACAGACGAACAGAATTACCAAGGTTCTCCATGCTATGCAATAGCGCCTGAGCATCGAACGTCTCTGCTTTATGTCCCCCCTCACACACGAACAGAATTGCCAAGATTCATCTCAGCATCGAAGCGCCCTCCGTGGCCGACGTCGCTAATGAGAGCCTGTTGGTTGGCACTCGACTTGGAGGTAGCCCGGTTAGAATCCTGGTGGTGGATGAATTCTTCACTGCTAATATTTGCGTGGCAAAGGCAGGGGAGGTAGTCTCTTCCTGACCACCATTCTTCATGCCGACGTACTGGATTAAATTCCAGACCTCTCTGCAGTGCCTCAGAAAGTGAGGGCAGTTGACACTGCCGAAGGTGATCTGGCTGTCAGACGGAGACATTGTTATTTGAAGGGCAGGAGATTAGTGTTTAACGTCCCGTCGACAACGAGGTCATCAGAGGCAGAGCACAAGTTCGGATTAGGGAAGAATGGAAAGGAAAGCGGCCGTGACATTTCTGAGGAACCATCCCGGCGTTTGCCGTAAGTGATTTAGGAAAATCACGGAAAACCTAAATCAGGATGACCACACGTAGGTTTGGACCGTCGTCCTCCGAAACGTGACTCCACTGTGCAAACCACTGCGTTACAACGCTCGGTGTCAAGTGCTATTCGAGAGTAGTAACCTATGTGCCGGCATCATATTTCACCCCCTCCCTTATCATCATAATCTTATTATTATTTTTATTATTATTATTATTATTATTATTATTATCCTCTTTCTCTTCGTAGAAGATGAAATTGTCTGTTACGTTACCCATCGTTTCCCGGGTCTTCTTCTATCTCTTCTTCCTTGTCACTTATAATTTGTAGCCATTAAGGGTAGTTTGCCACTCCGCATTCCTTCTGTGTGCCCGTTCCGTTTTCTCCTGTAATCTGGAATTTTACCATTTAGACTAGAAGTTTTTAGTTCTTCTCTAATATTTCGATTCCTTAATCTACTCCTATTGTACATTCTTTAACTCGTCTCAACAATTGCATTTCTTGTGCTTGAATAAAACTTTCTTGATTTTTTGCCAATCACCTAGGTCTCGCATCCATAGAGCGATGTGTGAGCTGCAACTGTTTTGTAGAATCTGACTATCTTTCATAGTTTTGTATTTAAACCTCCTGTTAATTATCCCACATACCTGGCCAAATATATTGAGCTTCATTTCTATATCTTTGTTGTAGCCGTATGTCACCTTATACCGTAGGTAACTGAAGTGGTTTACTTGCTCTACAATATATACCACTATTTTGGTTGTAATGTGTTCAATCCCCATTAAGGCCTTTGTCTTAGCTTTTCCTGTTGAGATCTCCCTCCGCCGGAGGTTCGAGTCCTCCCTCGGACATGGGTGTGAGTGTTGTCCTTAGCGTAAGTTAGCTGAAGTCAGATTAAGCAGTGCGTAACCTTAGGGACCGAAGACCTCAGCAGTTTGGTCCCATAAGACCTTACCACAAATTTCCAGATATCTGTTGAGATCTCCATATCAAATTTCACACTTATCTGTTTCAGTAAATAAATTCCTGTCCGAAGGTCATCTTCTTTATCTGCTAGATGAAATACAGACTGGCGAAATAAAATCTGCATTATCATTACTTAAGAAAAGAAAAGCGACAGTAAGAGATAGTATTAATGCTGAATTGCTACAATGTGGATGAATAAGGCTACATTTACGATGATACGCCTCTTAAAGCAATTTTGCAACAATAAGAGTATTCCCAAACAGTGAAGCGATTGCTACAGTGATATCAGTTTTTTACTACAGAGCAATAAGTTCACTAGATTGACCGAACAAGATATATGCCAATATTTTAAACACAAGAGTTAAAAACATGACGGAAGAAGTACTGCATGAGCAACAAATGGATTTTAGGATAGGGCGCTCTACGATAGATGCAGTTTTTGTTTTGCAACAGATAATACAGAAACACAGTGAATATAATAAACAAACACACATTGCTTTGATCGATTTGAAAAAAGGTTTGACAATGTCTGTAGACAGAAACATTGGAAGATAAGACGAAGCGCTGCGATAAAAAAGTTTGCATTATAACACAAATACCGATGTAGACATCAACGGAAGAATGACTAACGAGATACCAAGTAACAAAGTATGACAAGGATGCTGTATCTGCCCATATTTGTTTAACATTTACATACATGAAATGATGCACATATGGAAAACATAATTTCAAAAATTATATGCCTAGACAGGAAAAATATTTTAAATAATTTACTTATCATGATTATACAACACAAAACACAATATTGCATGTTACACTCGACCATTACAGTGTCCTTCACAAACACACACTCTCACATATCCGCAACGAAACTAGTCATTATACGTGGCGTGTAAGCGTTCGCCTATAGACGAGACAATTACGTTTGAAGTAATTTGTACCAGAGTGCTGGGACATATGTGGTCAACGCAGCCAATCTCGACCAGGGGATTTAGTGTCACGCCCACGCCGGCGTACAGCTGACGAGCGGTCAAGGATGCTACAGACGCAAAAGAGAAAGATTATCGACAGTCGCCGCTGAAAAGGAACAAAGAATGGAAACAAAATACAAAAAGTAAGGAGATAGTTCTGTTACTTCACTATTCGTGTAACGAACGAACAGCGCCGAGTTTTCTTTAATTGAACTTTGACTGATATCGATGAATTTCAGAGTAGTTAGGGAAATGACGGCAAATTTGAGCGACTTATGCGTAACTGTAACTGTGTTATTATCAACAGGCTCTCAACGTGACATACTAAGTTAATCAGTCCTGATGTGACTGTATGAGCTGCTTGATACATTACTTTAGGGTTTTTGAATACGATTCAAATTAATTTAAACACGATAGTTGAATTAGTGATAGTTTTACGGACTGTATTTGATTTATTCTGAGAAGGTGAATTAATTCCTTCACTTTTGGTAACTTTTACTCACGCGTGATTACGCTAGTAATATACTGTACTCGACTTCTTCTGATTAGTCAGAGCTAGTCAGGGTCTGTTCACGAGTAGCAAAGAATCGTTTCTATAGATGGAATTACGTTTTAGCAGTTCAACCTTTATTTTGTACGGATTGTCCCTGAGCCGGTAATTACAACTAGAAGCGCTCATGTTTCAAGTAGGTCGCATGTTGGAAGGCCAAACTAATCCTGAAACGAATACAACACCATCTAATACAGGAATTGCCATAGGTGGCTGAATTATCAGCACTTGGGATCTACCAGTCAAGATTGCGAAGCGAATTTACCTTTTTTTAGTGTACGAGTAAAGGAATTTTCTGTAATCTAGCACAAATGATGGAAATGAAACACTGAGTGATAGTTGATGAACGAAATGATGTCAATAAACCGATAGAATGTGATTTTCCGATTGAAGATTTTACCAGTGGAATTATAGAATAAGGTAGCACGAAAACAGACGAATTATGCCCGCCCATATAGCCGTACATGTCAAGGCGTCGCACCTAAAACGGGTCCGTGCACCGATTTACCTTGACAAATATTTTTACCTGTATTGCACTGAAAACATCCCTACAACAGAGCAAATGTCGATTTTATGCGCTGTGTGTCTTGTTTGGAAACAAACGTGTTCCATTCTCTCGCGGCAATTGCTGACATAGCAAAAGTAACGCTTGTCGGCACACGGACCGCGCTATCGAACGTCAATGTTAAACTTTCCAGGTTCAACGTTGTACTGAACTCAAGGTAGAGTATGCGATCGCAGTGCGCTCCTGCGGTAGTTGTCAACTGTATCTGGCTTGCAAATCACACTGTTTTCGAAATAGTTGGTTGGTTGGTTGATTTGGGAGAGGAGACCAAACAGCGAGTTAAATTTGAAAATTTGCGGTAAGGTCTTACGGGACCAAACTGCTGAGGTCATCGGTCCTTAAGCTTACGCACTACTTAATCTAACTTAAAGTAAGTTACGCTAAGGACAACATGCACACCTATGCCCAAGGAAGGACTCGAACCTCCCACGGGGGGAGCCGCGCCGACCGTGGCAAGACCCCCAAGACCGTGCGGCTACCCCGCGAGGCAAACAGCGAGGTCATCGGTCCCATCGGATTATGGAACGATGGGGAAGGAAGTCGGCCGTGGCCTTGCAAAGGAACTATCCCAGCATTTGCCTGAAGCAATTTAGAAAAATCACGGAAAACCTGAATCAGGATAGCTGAACGCGAGTTTGAACCGTCGTCTTCCCGAATGCGACTCCTGTGTCCTAACCACTGCGTCATCTCTCTCAGATTACGAAATTGACAGGCGTAAAATTCCTACATTAGCTCTATTATGACGCACATTTCCTCCCTTGTCCATGTGCTAGTCACAATGCTCTGGCTGTAGTATAAATAAATAAATATATAAAAATTTCAATATCCACGAACATGTTACAAAACAATAAGGAAAGCACCATGTTCAGTCATTATGGATAAGGGCTTATAAAAGTTACATTACAAATAGTGCAACACAAATTTACAATAGTTCTCCACGTAAGATAGCAATTATTTCTCGTTCTCACTTTTTAGTAACAACCGTGAGGTCATTCTTACGTGATCATTGTTGTTAATCAGTAGCAAACCCCAAATCCAAGGTTTTAACCGCCTGCCACCCTGGTTACTGAAGAGGCCCGGAGTGATTTTAGATTTATTGCAGTACAAGAGAGATTGCACTCCTGCCACCGTTTTTAATGCAGCATTTTCTGCCATTTTATCTGAGCACCACGACTATGTAGCTGTTTTTACGGATGGGTCGAAACAAGGGGATTCTGTTGGTTGCTCAGTTGTTTTTCCATATCGTGTCCTCAAGGTCCGACTGCCTCAGACTTTTACTGTCTTTGATGCAGAATTGTTTGCGATCTTGCGGGCACTGGAGCACATGAGACATTCTTCCTCTCCTAAATTTCTTGTTTGTTCCCATTCACTCAGTGCCCTTCACTCATTGCAACGTTTGTATCCGGCAGACAAAATTGTCCAGACCATCCAGGATGCCCTCCTCCGACTACAGCGACTGGGGAAGGTTGTAGCTTTCTGCTGGGTTCCGGGGCATGTCGGCATTGGTGGGAATGAAAGGGCAGATCTCGCAGCCAAGGAGGCGTGTCTCGCCCCACAAGTATCTCAGTGTGCTATCCCCTTGCACGCACTCACCTCGCTGTTGAGCTCACGGGTCATTCGTCGGTGGGAGGGTGAGTGGCTGGAAGTGACTGACAATAAGCTCCGTATAGCCAAGCCCACAACGTGTGTGTGGTGTACTTCCTTTCAGCCCCATCGACGGGACGAGGTTCTCCTCGCTCGGCTTCGAATAGGCCACAGCCCTATGACGCACGGCTTCCTGCTCCGGCGAGAGGACCCTCCAATGTGTGGTGCTTCCGGCGTCCAGGTCACTATGCGCCACGTTTTATTGGATTGCGTTTTATTTTCTGACCAGCGGGTCGCGGCTGACTTGCCAGCGGACCTGCCATCTCTTTTAGGCAACACTCGGACGAATGTGGTTAAAGTTTTAAAGTTCTGTGCCCTGTCAAATGTTTTTACAAAGATTTTAGGGAGAGGATTTTAATTTTCTCACTGTGTGACAAGCTCGCCCATATTTTATGTAAGTGGCCAGCCAATAACAATTTCCTGTGACATTCTTGTTGCTATGTTTCCCCTTTCCTTAGGTTTTACTTTCTTATGTAGCATTTTCCTTCTTTTCCTGCTTTCTTTGAGTGTGTGCTTTAGTTTTCTTAGGTCTGTCCACATTCGTTCCTTTTAATGTGTGTCAGGGCGCTGATGACCTCGATGTTGAGCGCCCATAAGCCCCAACACACCACCACCACCACCACCACCACTTTCCAACTCGTACAATACGGAACTTGAAAGAAGGAAGTGCAAAAAAATCTTAATACTAGTACTGCAAACAAACGAATCGAACAAATTCACTCTTCAGAAGCAGCGCATTTATTCACTATAGAGCCAAAGCAACTGGTACACCTGCCTAATACCCTGTAGGCCCCCCGCGAGCATGCGCAAGTGACACAACACGACATGCCATGAACTCCACAAATGTCTGATATAGTGCTGGAGGGGACTGACACCATGAACCTGCAGGGCTGTCCATAAATTCGTAAGAGTACGACGGGGGTGAAGACCTGAACAGCACGTTGCAAGCCATCCCAGATATGCTCAATAATGTTCATGTCTGCGGAAACTGGTGGCTAGCGGCGGTGTTTAAACTCAGAAGAGTGTTCTTGGAGCCACTCTGTAGCAATTCTGGACGTGTGGCGTGTCGCATTGTCCTGCTGGAATTTCCTAAGTCCGTCGGAATGCACAATGGACATGAGTGGATGCAGGTGATCAGACAAGGTGCTTACGCACGTGTCACATGTCAGTCGTATCTAGACATATCAGGGGGTCCACATCACTCCAACTGCACACGCCCCATACCATTACAGAGCCCCCAAGAGCTTGAAAAAAAATTTGTGCGACATCTTATGGGACTTAACCGCTAAGGTCATCAGTCCTTAAACTTAGACACTACTTAACCAAAACACACACACATCCATACCCGAGGGAGGACTCGAACCTCCGCCGGGACCAGCCGCACAGTCCCACGAGCTTGAAGAGTCCACTGCTGACATCAAGGGTCCATGGATTCATGAGGTGGTCTCCATACCAGTACACGTCCATCCGCTCGATACAATTTGAAACGAGACGCGTCCGACCAACCTATACCTTTCCAGTCATCAACAAAAAAATTCAAATGTGTGTGAAATCTTATGGGACTTAACTACCAAGGTCATCAGTCCCTAAGCTTACACACTACTTAACCTAAATTGTCCTAAGCACAAACACACACACCCATGCCCGACGGAGGACTCGAACATTCGCCGCGACTAGCCGCACTGTCTATGACTGCAGCACCTCAGACCGCTCGGCTAATCCCAGTCAACAACAGTCCAATAGAGGTGTTGACGGGTCCAGGCAAGACGTAAAGCTTTTTGTCGTGCAGTCATCCACGGTGCACGAGTGGGCCTTCGTCTGCTAAAACCCATATCGATGATGTTTTGTCGAATGGTTCGCACGCTGACACTTGTTGATGGCCCAGCATTGAAATCTTCAGCAATTTGTGGAAGGGTAGCACTTGAAGGATTTTCTTCAGTTGTCGTTAGCCCCGTTCTTGCAGGATCTCTTCTGTCCGTTGCGATGTCGAAGATTTATGTTTTACCGGATTCCTGATAGTCACGGTAGACTCGTGAAATGGTCATATGGGGAAATCCCCACTTCGTCCCAACCTCGGAGATGCTATGGCCCGTCGCTCGTGCACCGACTGTAGCACCACATTCAAATTCACTGAAATCTTGATAACCTGCAATTGTAGCAGCAGTAACCGACCTAACAACTGCGCCAGACGCTTTTTGTCTCGCATAGGCGTTCGTGACCGCAGCGCCGTGTAGTGCCAGTTTACATATCTCTGTATTTGAATAAGCAATCCTGTACCAGTTTCTTTGGCACTTCAGTGTATTTGCATAACATCAATATTATGGATCATACTTCTATTAAACCATTAAGAAAGTACCACAACGTATTACGAAACGAGGAAGTTAGTACAAAATATTTCTAGATCCCCTGAGATTTAAACCAGCGACACATCACCGGTCTACTTACAATTCTGCTCCTCTACTCGTTGGGCTATTCTGACCATGAACGCTGGAGTACCGACATTCGTATCTCGTTATCTCCTGAAAGCTTTAATCGTAGGTATGTTTAACTGACATTTGATTGTACCGAATTGCACCAACAACAAATCATTTTGGTCGGATTCTTAATGTGCCGTTGCCTTGAAATGAGATACTTTCGTAATTTGCAGTACAAAATAATTCTTTAACTATCATTATGATGTGTCCCGTCATTTTATTAGAACAAATCGTGTAATTAAAGACGGGTCCTTGAGAGATCCTCAGTTTTCTGGTGCTCAGAAACTGAATATATACCCAACCACTTTAAGCAAAATCCACTACGGTGACTTTGTACTGAACAATATGACGTTACATGTCGAAGGTGGCATTCTTCCATCTCACTGGTCTATGTGCACACGTACGTTCAGAATATCTCAGGTGCTAACTACGGCTGTGCACGTTCAGAAGACTCCTCAACGTGCTTTTTCTTCGCTGTGACGTCAGAAACTCGGCACGCTTAACGTTCGACTGCAAGGTCCGTGCGCCACGGCTTATGACCCCCAAGGTTGCATTCAGTGCTGCAAGGTTCTGGCCTATGCTTCTATCTCTGGCGGCGTTAGTTAACACTGATATGCAACAGTACGAACAAGTTTAGTGCTGCATATTTTCCCAATATGAACCAACGATGTTATCCTGCTCTCATCCCGAAGCGACGGCAACCACTTCACAGCATACCCGTACATCTGATAGTTCTTTGAGCCACTTTGTGTTTTGTATTTTACGTTTTGGGCGACTACATATGATAAGCTTTTAATGTGTGGCCAGGATATTTTCACAGAAATGAAATCAGTTGGCGTTACGAACCTACTAAATCATGATATCGATATTACTCTGTAACGAGCCGCTGATGACAACGTGTTCCTTACAGTGAAATATTCAAAAAATTACCATGAACCACTATTTAAACTTTGTCGGTGAAGTCTGAACTGCACCAAGACATTATCATAACTATAAGATCAATTTCATCTTTACATCTTAAATATATATGTGATACAGTATTCTTTGATCCTTTTTGGTTAAATAATACAAATGAGGATCTTGCTTCTTCTTCTTCTTCGAGTCTCGGTAAGTAAAGTTATACCACTGTTGTAACTTGCATTTTGTGTTCTGCGTCAATGTTACTAGGACCTTTTCCTCTTTATTTGGGTGGCATACTACGAAACCCTACATTCCCGCTATATTGAACTTTATTTTGTTAAATTCTTTGCCTGTTTGGGGACACAACGATCGGCCGCCATAAACCCGCTGTCGTTATTCCCAACTTCAGTATTTGTAAATCGAAACTGCAGTCCATGTTTTTAGGAAAATCTGATTGTTATTTATCAATAACACGGTTCTACGTCACCGAGCTCGCTGCCTTCCAACGACGACAAATCGACCTGCAGCGTACTATTGTGTGAGAATGAAATCAAACTCGTATGAGTAAAGAAATAATCTCTTCCAGAATCATTTAATGCGCGAGAGAAGAGTGAGAGATCGAAGACCTTCTTTCCAATTTTATAACTATGCACTTTCTTCTCTTGCTGCCGGTGTGGTGTGCATTTTCTCTGCACATAAATTTAAAATCATAAAAAAGTATACCGGATGGAAACAACATACTACGGAATTCACTCCGTATAACGGTATTTCCTACTTAAAAATAAAAGAAATTAAAAAAGATAAACAATTTCAGTGTATACGTGAAATAATAGAACTGTGAGTCTCTCGGAAGATATTTCTGAGTGTGGATGAATGTTGGCAGGCACATATTTGCAACGGATAAAGATTTAATTGTCCTGTGACCCGTATTGGTTACTTTTGTGTAATATCAAAGTCATCGTTGTGTTCGTATCAATTACACTGATGGGAGCGGAAAAGCAAGTAGACATGATATAGCTTGCAAGCGGGATTGTAGTAAATTTGTCGCATAAAAGCTATATCATCTTTGACCTTTGGGATGTGTTGTGAGCAGTTTCCCAGCAACGATGTAACAAAAACTATGCACAATTTGATTGCGTGCTATATGCGGTAATGTTCTTTTATTTATTTTATCAGCGAGGACACCGAGGACACGTGTCATCGCTTTCGAATATTCCGGATGTTTGTTCCAATAAATCGCAGTGATTTACTTGATGGTTCCATGTTTAAAGTAGATTGGCTTTATTCGTCGTTTCTATACGAACATTGGATTAAAACAGGATGACCCCTATGTCCACTAATTAATGATTACAGCTAAGCCGATAAAAAGCAAATGCAAAATATCACGGCTGGAACTGTTATAGTGAGTAAACACGATCTGTGTTGATCGACGATTTACTACTGAAGCCAGTTTCGATGAGTGATTACTCATCAAAACATTCACATGAAATCACTGCAAAATTACTGCCTCCATAGAAAAGTTTTCACTAAAGTTTCTTGTAATATTTATCCTTCTCCATCATCCTAGAAAGTCTGTACCATCATCACGGAATCACACTGAATACTTGTATACACACATTTACAGGCGTTGGCGTCCGTAACTTAGGTGCTCTGAAACGTCGTTGGATAACGTTTCCGGATATGCGTTCCTACTCAAAATATTATGTTCTCACTCCCCTCTACAAGTCACAGAAGTCTGTAATGGAATTTTCCAAACAGGCTGTACTGATACTCAGCGACACACTAAAAAAGACAAGGCAGAATGTTAATTAGTTACATACCTAGGTAGCTTGGACAACAGTTTCGTGCAATACCTTCGTAGAGAATACTTAAAACACTAGAAAAAGTGTAACGAAATGCAAGAAACCATCCACATGATCCACGCTTCATGCAGGGATGGATAACTGACTCAAACTTTCTCGTGTACGAATGAAACTTATTGCGCGCGGATAGGCCAAGGAGCCGTAACTGTATGATTACACAATTCCAGAACAACCACTGGAAGAGTTCCCTTGAAATCTCGGAATATACGGACGAAGCGATTTAATGCGGAACGACCGCTTAGAATTAATCGCAGGTAATGCAGACGCCAGACCGATTACCTGTAAGAATTCTCAGCTAGTGTAAGACACTACTCACTACTCATTGATTTGTCGGATTGGCAGCCTCTCTGTCCTCTATCGCAAGGAGGTGAGACACCCTACAATCTAAGTATTTATTGTAGGTATTCCAGTCTCTACGTCTGCAGTTTTTATACTCTATAGCTCCCTCTAGTAACATGGAAGTTGTTCCCTGATGCCCTAATGCATGTACTATCGTCCTGTTCCTTCTTCTTGTCAGTGTTCTCCATACGATCCATTCTTCGCCAATCCTGCGGAGAACCTCTTCATTCCGTTCCGTATCAATCCGCCTAATTCTCAACATTCTTCTGTAGAGTCACACCCTTGTTTCTGTTTCCATGATTGACTACCGTAAAATTCTGCTTTCCAAACATACATTCGCTGAAATATTTTCCTCAGATTAAGGTCTATGTTTGATATCAGTATGCTTCTCTTGCGCAGGACAGACTTTTGGTCTGTGGTCGTGAGCTTTTGATGTCCTCCTTGACCGTCCGTCATGGGTTATTTTGCTTCCAAGGTAAGAAAATTCCTTAACTACGTCTACATTGTGGTCACACTGTTATCCTTTCTGCTACATTTTATTACTTTAGTCCCTCTCCGGTTTTCTCTCAACTACTATTCTGTGTTCATTAGACATTCCATTCAACATATGTAGTAGTTCTTCCTCTTTGCTGAGAATAGCGGTGTCATTAGCAAATCTTATCATTCACCTCCTGTCATCTATATGTACATCTACACTGACGAGGCAAAACATTATGACCACCAGCTCAAGAAACAAAATGCGTCAGTGATTCTGCGATTCATGGATCCGATACTTTGTAAGTAGGTTTGTCGGGGTATGTGGCATAAAATGTTTACGCATATGTTCTGTAATTTTCGTAAATAACGGACCGCTGATTTACGTACTTGGTGACGGCGCCCGATAGCGGCCCAGAGGCACTCCACAGGATTTACATTAGGAGAATTTGGTTCCCAGGACATCAACGTGAGGTCACTGTAATGCTCCTCAAACCACTTGTAAGTAGGCTGTTTATGTCTGTTGGCAGCGCTATGTAACGCTCTGCATTAATAGCTCGGACAGCGCTGTGTGCGCTTTGTAAGAGACTGTGGCTGGTCGGACTCGCACTTGGAGGTGAACAGCCAACAGTGATGGAAGTTTGGAGTGAGTAGTCAGCAGTGATGGAGGTTAGAGGTTAATAATTAGCAGTGTTGGAGGTTTGCAGTACTAGCGCGAGTGGACTGACTGAATTTGTATCCGTCATATTTATTACTAATAATTATATAATTTTTTTAACTCGTTGTCACATGATTGAGGTAAAATCTGCCAAATATATTCTTTGCTCTGCAAAAAAAAAAGAAAAAAATTGTTAACCACACGCCTATGAGTGGTTAGAGCGTGCAGTAGTTTTCTTTAGCTGGCTTTATTGGTGTTTTCTGCATTGCTGTAGTTGGTGTAATGATTTTCTTTTAGGTAAGTGACTTATGAATTGTATAGGTTAGTGTTAGGATTTCTTCTTATCAGGACCATTCTTTTCTATTAATTATTTGAAGTCAGGTTATCAGTTTTTGAGCAGTCAGATTGCGTTGCGCTAGAATATTGTGAGTCAGTGTTGAAATGATAAGAATAAGTAAAGAGAAAGTAGGCTCAGTACGTTCAGTTTCACTCAGCAGTTTCAGAATTAAATTTAGAACTTTCACCCCATCTCAGTTATTTCAGTTTATGTAAAGAAAGAAATTTAATTAGGAAGTTTCACACTGTAGCACGGTCCTGGCTGCAAGACACAATTACACTGCTGACAAGAGACATCGCCGTCGGGAAATATATCAATCATGAAAGGATATAGGTGGTTCGCAGCTGTCAGCGTATTTTCGATTACTACCACAGGTCCCATACAAGCCCAGAAAAATGTCTCCCACAGCATAATACTGCTCCCACCAGGCCTGCGTCTGTGGCGCGCTGCACGTTTCGAGCCGCTGTTTACCTCGAGGACGGCGTTTGTGGAGGCGACCGTCGACCTAGTGTAGCAAAACTGTGATTCACCCGAAGAGCCGACGTGTTTCCATCGATCGACGGTCGAAAACTGACTGTCCCGTGTCCTCTGCAATCGGAATTGTCGATGTCGTTGAGTCAATGTGTAAACACGTCGCGCTGGTCTGCTGTGGAGCTACATGTTCAAAACTGTACGATGAGCGGGTTGCTCCGAAACACTTGTACAAGCACCAGCGTGGCGCTCTTTCGGTAGAGATCACCGTCTACCCTATACTGCAGAGCGGAGAAGTCTCCGAACCTCACGTTCTGTGAAGAGTCGTGGACGTCCAACCACGTAGCGCCTAGTGATAGTTACACTGTCCTTCTGTCACTTTCCGTAGATGTTCACGACAGTACCACGTAAACATTCGACCAGCTTCGCCGTTTTCGACATACTCGTTCACAGGTTCTGCATTATATTATTCTGCCCTTTCTCGCTTATCTCAATCGATTCCCACATTTTCCGCCCATATTTTCGCAAAGGTGATCCCCCTTCCGTGTCTGCTTCTCTTACATACTGATGTTACCGCTTCATGAGCCCGCAAAGTCACCAGGCGGCATCAAATGTCGCGGTGGGAAGGAATCGTAATGTTTTGACTCAACAGTGTATAGTCTGCGAAACAATGTGAAGAGCATCCCAAAGGGTTTGTCCCATTATACTAGTTGTTATGGTTTTTTACATGTTCCGTTCACGTATGGAGCGTAGCGAGAATAACTGTTTAACAGCCTGCGTGGGTGCTGTAATTAATCTACTGGAGTGCGCGTGATCTCTACGAGAGCGATAGGGAAGGGGTTGTACTATGTTCCCAGAGACCTTGTATAAAGCCGCATCTAAGTAGGCTTTCTCAGGACAGCTTAAGTCTGTCTCCGAAATTCTGACAGTCCACTCTCTTCAGAATCTGTGCTTCAAACGTACTGCTGTCTACGTTCAATATTCCTTGTTAATATTATCTGATACGTGTTACGCACATTTGAGCAATATTGTAGGATGGATCGATGGAGTGATTTGTAAGCAATCTTCTTCGTAGACTGCCTGCATTTCCCTGATATTCTGATTATTAACCGAAGTCTGCCACTTACTTTACCAACGATTGCGTCTATGTGATCATTCTATTTCATATCTGTACAAAGAGCTGTTTGCATGAGTTGACTAATTCCAACAGCTTAATGAAATTGCCAATCTGTGCATCACTTTGATATGTTATAGACATCTGAATGAATATTTATGCTGTTTTTTGAGGTAATACTTCATCATAGATCACAACAAACACCCAGAGTACCTTGGGGTTACCCTAGATAGGACCCTAACATTCAAAGAACACCTGACGAAAACTGCAGCGAAACTTAAAACACCCAACAACATATTGTAGAAGCTCTGTGGCACCACTTGGGGCTCCACAGCATCTACCTTAAGAACATCCGCACTTGGTTTGATGTATCCAGTGGCAGAATACTGTGCCCCAGTGTGGCTCAACAGCAAACACACACACATGGTAGATAGCCAACGTAATGCCACAATGCGTATTATATCAGGCACAATCAGGCCAAGTCCTACAGTGTGACTGCCCCTTCTCAGTAACATAGCCCCTCCTAACCTGCGCTGTGAACACGCTCTGGTTAGAGAATTTCAAAAAATCATGACTAACCCTCAATTAAAAATCCATGAAGACACTCACGACATCCAAGGAAACCGACTCCGCTCTAGGCATCCTCCACTAAACACCGCACAGGCTCTGCACCAAACCAATTTTAAAATAAATGACCGATGGAAAGAGGAATGGGAGAGCAGAACAGCAGTAAACTGCCACAGTATGCCATGCATCTTTAGTAAACCAAAAGGATTTGATTGCCTTCGCAAAGTTTGGTCAACTCTTAATCGCATCAGAACCAACTGTGGGAGATGCGCCAGCTCCTTACACAGATGGGGTAAACTTCCTTCGGCCGCTTGCGACTGTGGCGCTGAGAGACAGACGGTCAAACACATTGTGCAGGAATGCCCACTAAGGGCATACGAGGGTGACCCAGAGGATTTCCTAATGGCGACCCAAGAGGCAATCGACTATTTATTATCTAAGCTGGACGTCTGCTTGTGATTGCTCTTCTGTGAGTGTAAATTTACAATTGGCGGTGTTCTTATATACAAACTGTTATTTATTGCTCTGTTTATACATATGTGATTTTTCTTAAATCGTGTTGTTTCTGTAATTTTTACTGTGATGTTATGAGCCATACGCTAAATAAATAAATAAATTATAGATAATTGTGAAAAGCCTGAGGTAACCGTTAATATTCGCTAAAGTCGTTAATGTAAAACACGAAGAGCAAGCGTCTGCACGCGCCTCCCTGTGCCTCATCCGAGGTTTTCTACATCCGGCGAAGGCTCTCCATCCAAGATAACATGCTGCGTCCTTCCAACCAAAAAATTCTCTGTCCAGTCGCAAGTTTCACTTGACACCCCACTTGATAATACTTTTGATAATAGGTGTAGATGTAATACTGGGTGAAGCACTTTTCTGAAATCAAGAAATAGTGCATCTTCCTGACTGCGTTGATCATACGCTGTCCGTGAGTTATGTGAAAAAAGTGCGAGGTGGAATTCACATGATCGATGTTTTCGGAATCCATGCTGGTGGTCATGGACTAGGTCACTATGTTCAAGATACCTCATTATGTTTTAGCTCAGAATATGCACCTAAGGTTCCACAACAAATCGATGTTAGGAAATTGGATATTTTTGGTAAGTCCATATGGGACCAAACTGCTAAGGTCATCGGTCCCTAGACATACACACTACTTAATGTAATTTAAACTAACTTACACTAAGGAAAACACACACACCCATGCCCGAGGGAGGACTCGAGCCTCCGACGGGGGAGCCGAGTGAACCGAGGCAACGCGCCCCAGACCTTACGGCTACCACCGCAGCCACGATTTCAAGGAGACTGCACGATTTTTTTGTTCATAATTCTGCTATCCTTCTTGCGGATGGTTGACCTGTACTTTCTTCCAACGAGTGGGCACGGTTTTTTTCATTCGAAGGATCTACCGTAGAGCATAGTTAAGAGAAGGAATAACTCAGCCATAAATTCGGTATAGAGTCTAAGAGGGATTCCATTGATCCCTGGAGCTTTTAAATTATAACGATTAAAGCTGTTTCTCAACGCCGCTGACACTAATATCTATTTCCCTCATCCTTTCAGAGGTACGAGAGTTAAACTGGGGCAGTACTCCTGAGTTTGCGTCTGTAAAGAAACATTTGAAAGTAGAATCCAGCATGTTAACTTTGGCGATACTAATAGCCTTTACATACGACCAGAAGACATTTGTTTTGTGGAAGATCATTTGACAGTATGCTGCTACAGTAATTTCTGAGAGCTTCAGTCATTATTTTTCATTCATCATCTCTCAATGTATAATCCCATGCTTTCTTTTACACCCATTATGCATAAGTCTCTGTGTTTTTAAAAGTCTCTTGAAAGTGACTGTATCATGAAGGGGGTCCTGCCCGTCCCCCGCCCCCGCACACACACACACACACACCCACACACACACACACACACACACACACACACACAATCGTGAACTCTTCTATTGGGGGTATATATGTACTCAGTGCATGCTCACTAATTCCTTTGAACTTGAGCAAGTGATTCTCTACATGCTCCTGTCCTGTGCAAAAAGTGTCTATTTACTCACTGAGATATGACACTACTGGTCTTTTATCTAATTTGGTGAACGTATGAATCTTTCATCTAGCTTTATTTTCCCGTTGTACTCTGGTAATCACTGCTCCCGCAACCGCCTCATAGTCGCTGATGATAGTCCCTATGTTGACGTCGTCAAAGACGGTGGGCCTGTTTTTTGCCATTAGATCTATTTGCTGCATAAGTGGAGTTCCAAACTAGTTCTCAGAGAAATCATTTCGTAATGTTTCACAGTATCTCTTACTAAGGCCACCTCTAACAAAAATGGTGATTATCCCAATTGATTTTTAAATGTTTAAAGTCGCCACCGATGATTACGAGCCCGCAGCTCGTGGTCGTGCGGTAGCGTTCTCGCTTCCCACACCCGGATTCCCGGGTTCGATTCCCGGCGGGGTCAGGGATTTTCTCTGCCTCGTGATGGCTGGGTGTTGTGTGATGTCCTTAGGTTAGTTAGGTTAAGTAGTTCTAAGTTCTAGGGGACTGATGACCATAGATGTTAAGTCCCATAGTGCTCAGAGCCATTTGAACCATTTTTGATGATTACGGTATGACTGAGGAACCTAGGACTAGCGAACTAAAGTTTTCTCTTAAGTTTTCGGTTACATTAGGAGGTGAGTGTGGTGGTCAATAGAAGCATCCACTATTAATTTTGTGCCCATCTGTGGTGATGCTCAGTTTGCCTGAACAGTCTCACATGCAGCTTCAATGTTCATCTCGGTGCATGTTAGTTTCTTGCCTACTGCGTTCAAATACACCAACTCCATTCCTAATTACCATCTGCTTTTCACCAAAAATCTCACTGATGGTAACCTCAGGCCTTAACCAGCTCTGTATGTCTAATATAATGTGCTGGCGCATTGTTGTGAAAGCTTCGGCAGTTAACTACTACAATTTTAATACACTCCTGGAAATTGAAATAAGAACACCGTGAATTCATTGTCCCAGGAAGGGGAAACTTTATTGACACATTCCTGGGGTCAGATACATCACATGATCACACTGACAGAACCACAGGAACATAGACACAGGCAACAGAGCATGCACAATGTCGGCACTAGTACAGTGTATATCCACCTTTCGTAGCAATGCAGGCTGCTATTCTCCCATGGAGACGATCGTAGAGATGCTGGATGTAGTCCTGTGGAACGGCTTGCCATGCCATTTCCACCTGGAACCTCAGTTGGACCAGCGTTCGTGCTGGACGTGCAGACCGCGTGAGACGACGCTTCATCCAGTCCCAAACATGCTCAATGGGGGACAGATCCGGAGATCTTGCTGGCCAGGGTAGTTGACTTACACCTTCTAGAGCACGTTGGGTGGCACGGGATACATGCGGACGTGCATTGTCCTGTTGGAACAGCAAGTTCCCTTGCCGGTCTAGGAATGGTAGAACGATGGGTTCGATGACGGTTTGGATGTACCGTGCACTATTCAGTGTCCCCTCGACGATCACCAGTGGTGTACGGCCAGTGTAGGAGATCGCTCCCCACACCATGATGCCGGGTGTTGGCCCTGTGTGCCTCGATCGTATGCAGTCCTGATTGTGGCGCTCACCTGCACGGCGCCAAACACGCATACGACCATCATTGGCACCAAGGCAGAAGCGACTCTCATCGCTGAAGACGACACGTCTCCATTCGTCCCTCCATTCACGCCTGTCGCGACACCACTGGAGGCGGGCTGCACGATGTTGGGGCGTGAGCGGAAGACGGCCTAACGGTGTGCGGGACCGTAGCCCAGCTTCATGGAGACGGTTGCGAATGGTCCTCGCCGATACCCCAGGAGCAACAGTGTCCCTAATTTGCTGGGAAGTGGCGGTGCGGTCCCCTACGGCACTGCGTAGGATCCTACGGTCTTGGCGTGCATCCGTGCGTCGCTGCGGTCCGGTCCCAGGTCGACGGGCACGTGAACCTTCCGCCGACCACTGGCGACAACATCGATGTACTGTGGAGACCTCACGCCCCACGTGTTGAGCAATTCGGCGGTACGTCCACCCGGCCTCCCGCATGCCCACTATACGCCCTCGCTCAAAGTCCGTCAACTGCACATACGGTTCACGTCCACGCTGTCGCGGCATGCTACCAGTGTTAAAGACTGCGATGGAGCTCCGTATGCCACGGCAAACTGGCTGACACTGACGGCGGCGGTGCACAAATGCTGCGCAGCTAGCGCCATTCGACGGCCAACACCGCGGTTCCTGGTGTGTCCGCTGTGCCGTACGTGTGATCATTGCTTGTACAGCCCTCTCGCAGTGTCCGGAGCAAGTATGGTGGGTCTGACACACCGGTGTCAATGTGTTCTTTTTTCCATTTCCAGGAGTGTACTTTATCCGTTGGGAGGAATTCATTTGCGTCTGAGACTAATTATTTGCGGACTTGCAGGTCTCTTACAGCTGTCTTATGTGAACTAGATGGAGAGTCACATAATATTAAAAATCCTCGTGAGCACCCCACACACATTCAGCGACCTGAGTAGCAGCCTCTGGTGTGTAGTGTACACATGACCCTTTTAGTGGGGCCTTACATATCTCAGCCCTATGCCGCAAGTCCAGGAGATTTCAGCCTAATAGTCTGGGGTTCAATCCATCCACTCGACTGATAACCAGGTGGTCACATTGAGGTTTGGGAACAATGTTGCAAATTCTGAGCTTTGTAGAAACTATTTGTGCAAGGCTGTCCGCCCCTTTTAGCTGATTGGTCAACGCGGCGGAATGCCACGCCAAGGGGCCCGGGTTCGATTCCTGGCTAGGGCTAGAGATTTTCTCGGCTCACGGACTGGGTGTTGTGTTGTGATCATCATCATTTCATCCCCATCTCCGACGTGCAAGTCACCCAATGTTACGTCGAATGCAGTAAGTATTAGCCCAATAAGTAATTGCCCTCGGCGGCCGATCTCCCCTGAATTGGGGACTCCCACCCAAAAATGCTGTGCGCTCCTATCCATTTTTGTGCAAGGCTGGACTTCCCAACCTGCTCTACCAGTCGATCCAAGTATAGCGTCGGAACCTATATGACAGCCATTAATCTGCTGTTTTTTTTTATTCTGTTCCCTCAATTGCTGCAGGTACATTCTTCATCACGTTGAATGAGGCCTCCATGAGTTGGGGATGCAGTAGGATGGCGTAGGTTATCCTCAGTCAGAAAGGTTCCCAAGAACTAGAAATAAAATATTTGTGAAATATGATGCTTCTTCTTGTCAAATATCCAGCACAATGAGAAGTTTGAAATTATTGCAAGTACTCTAAAATATTGAAGTCCTGTTACTGTGCCCCTGAGCGATGTCCACATAGAGTCCAGAGCTGTTCCACGATGCCTGCGGAGCCTAAGTCTCGGAGATGATGGACGAACAATGCAGTTTGTACACTTGAAGGTAACTGGAGACTGTGCACGACTCGCCGCACTGAACTGTCTGCCGTAGCTAAGTGCTACAGTACTTAACGAGGTATCGACCAATAGCTAACCACACACGTGATGCCCATGGGTTGGCAGTTGCGGCTCCTCGTGAACCTCTGTATAAATAGTACTGCCAACTCATAAGTGCGGTTTATCGACTGCGGTACGGTACTCTCAGCAGTCGTGACTACAGTAGGTCTTAACTGACGCTGAAGGAGTGAACACCAGTCTTGTACGAATGCAGAGTCTCGCGACGATAACATTAAATAAAATGTTCTCTTGTTTCCAACCGCGTCATTTGCTTAAAGCTATACGAGCTCCTTCTCCTTGACAATGGCCAAGGAGTGCTTGGCTGAAAGCTCGTATAGTTTTAAGCAATTGACGCGTTTGGAAACCCGAGAACATTTTATTAAAAAAAAAAAGTGTGAAATCTAATGGGACTTAACTACTAAGGGCATCAGTCGCTAATCTTCTACACTACTTAACCTAAATTATCTTGAGGGTAAAGAGACACACTCATGCTGAGAGAGGAGTCGAACCTCCGCCGGGACCAGCCGCACAGTCCATGATTGCAGCGCCCCAGACCGCTCGGCTAATCCCGCGTGGCAACATTTTATTGGCTCTGAGCACTATGGGACTTAAGAGCTATGGTCATCAGTCCCCTAGAACTTAGAACTACTTAAACCTAACGAACCTAAGGACATCACACAAGACCCAGACATCACGAGGCAGAGAAAATCCCTGAACACTTTGCTCAACTGCAGTCTTATACACGATACATCAACGGTCAACATCTATTGGTAAATGATGTATAACATTGGAGTTAACCAATTCAGCCTGAAGGTGATGTACTGGAGCATTGAAACTAATAGCCATACAGGGTGATTTTTCCACCGTTTAAAAACTCTAGGAATTGGTCCACGAGAGGATGTGTAACAAATGCATGTCCTGAAATGCATGGATTCTGTGGTGTCACCGCCAGACACCTCACTTGCTAGGTGGTAGCCTTTAAATCGGCCGCGGTCCGTTAGTATACGTCGGACCCGCGTGTCGCCACTATCAGTGATTGCAGACCGAGCGCTGCCACACGACAGGTCTAGAGAGACTTCCTAGCACTCGCCCCAGTTGTACAGCCGACTTCGCTAGCGAAGGTTCACTGACAAAAAACGCTCTCATTTGCCGAGACGATAGTTAGCATAGCCTTCAGCTACGTCATTTGCTACGACCTAGCAAGGCGCCATTACCAGTTACTATTGATGCTGTAAAGCATGTACCGTCAAGAGCGATGTTCACCAATTATGGATTAAAGGTAAGTATTCCAGCAGCTACGTACGTTTTTTGTTAGTCTCATTTCCTTGACCTGTTCCAGACCTCACGCCAGTCTGCGTGAGCTAAAACGCGTGCCTTTCGGCTTCCTCTCATAGTGGGTTGGCTGTCTTGCCAATCCACAACAGATTCCATGCTAGAGACCATTTGTTCAATCATATTTTGTTAAAGAGGCTGCAGTCTTCTACGCGCTGAACCATGCAACTCTCCAAGAGGGTGTTATGTTCCTCATACATCATGCCCTAGCTCCCTCTCCTGTTATAGTTATTGGTAATATTGCGTCCGATTCACTTCTCTTGTGACTCACCTTGTAGTGGATATAATACAGCGTTGTACACTATGGTTCCGTATTCGAATCGAGAGCTTCCCGACTTACTTACGGATAGGCAAATGTCAACGGGCGGCGGGCAGCAAGTTTTTATCGGGAGACCTATTCCCGCCAATAAAAACCACAGCATTCATTGTTTTCAGCAGTGTTTCACCATTTGTCTGAGACTGGGTCGTTCCAGGATGGAGGAAATCATGTAGGACGTACGTGAAATGTTCGGACACCAGAAATGGAGGAAAATGTGATCAATACTGTGGAAGGCGACTGGCGTGTCATTACCAGGCAGTTGGCCCGCCAGTGCAGGCTAAGCCAGACGACCGTGTGGAACATTCTCCATCACAATTGCTACTACCCTTATCACTTACAGCGTGTGTAGGACGTACTGACGGCGGAATTTCCACACCGGGAGCAGTTTTGTCACTGGTGCCTTCACCAGGCAAAAACGATTCCGGGATTTGTGTCATCCATGCTATTCACAGATGAGGTCACTCTTACGCGAAGTCATATCTTCAGCTTTCACAATAATCATCTGTGGGATAGTATGCAGAACCCCCATAGTATGGTGACAGCGAATCATCATCATCGGTGCAGCCACAATGTGTGAGCCCGGGTAATTGACGACCGTATTTTGCAACCATTCTTCCTTCCACGTAGAGAAAGAGGCGTTTCTTGCCAACCCAGATGGAAGAGATGACATCGACGATTCGAAGGAATATGTGGCTGCTACTTGATGGTGCTCCAGCTCCCTTCGTCGATAACGTCGAATCGCAGTCATGCCTTCCCTGGTCGATGGATCAGAGAAGGGGGTCAGTTGCATGGCCTGCTCATTCACTGGATCTCAACAGGTGCGGTTTCTTATTATGGACCCGTTTAGAAGGCATTGTATAAGCAAAGGCCATTCCGGATTTGGAGACACTGGAGCAGCGTATTCATGCTGCCTTTGACACTGTTCGGATGCAGGCTGGCTAATGTGAACAGGCTATGGCGCGTACACGCATTCTTTGAGGCATATGGGAACCTGTTTCAACATATACTGTAACTGTGGCTGCATGGTACAGCGCGTATTAGACCAAAGTCTCTCTAACAATTTATGATTGAACGAATTGTCTCTATCTTGGAAACCATGCATTTCCAGACTTAAGTTCATTAGATCTTTCTTGTTCCTTACCCCCTCATCGATCAATCCCAAGAGTTTGTGAACGGTTGAAAAAAATCACCCTGTATAATAAATATATTGTAAGGACGGGTGCAAGTGTTCCCTCTTATTTCATAACTGAACGGCCGAAGTCTCTCAAACGTCCAGTCACAAGGATAGATATGAAAAAAATATATATACATTTGCGTCGGCGTGATCTCGACTCAGGAAAAATCAGGTTGTCCCATAACAGGAGAGGAGAATCCCATTGGCTCAGTTTCAGTGAAAGGCAGAACCTTGAACTTCTTCTCCTTGAACTGAGTTCTCATTGGTCGCTGTCTCACTTGTATAGGACGCTACATCTGCTATTGACACGCCACTCGCAGTCAAGTGTAGGAGTAGTGACAGATCCCGTACTTCGTACAAGGGAGACAGGATCCACGGGACATAACAGCACTTGAGGCACCTTTGGTTCTCTGATATATGAACCTGGGAAGCTCTCTGAACAAACTGATACCCGGCAGCTAAAATCGTTCGACAGCAGTAAGGATCGACTTACCTGTGTTCGAGAACAGCATTCACAATGAGGCTGCATTGTGGCTGGTGCTATGTTTAACAAGACATTAAACAAATAACTTTATTTTTAGTTTTAAAATTTCGAATTTCTTGACCCAGGTTGACATAAGCTACGAGGGTGTCTTTATTTTTCTTCACACTTCCTTCCATTACAAAGCCTAACGTCAGAACTTTCTTTCTGATGCCTTTACCTTTCCTCCCTTTGATTCTTTTTTTCATAATTCCGATGGCATGTTGCCAATCCCATAGATGGTACATAAACACGAATAGTCGTTTTGTGCCACTTCATAATATTATTTTAGAATTTCCTGTAGAATGTTATTTATGCCCTTTGCCTCACTTGATCTCAAGTCTTTCAGAGCTGGTTCAAATTCCAACTTCAATACTGAATGCATTATTCTTCTACATGGACTCTTCCCCTTCGTCACATCAGACAATACTTCCCCTTCACCGAGTCCATCAGTGCTTTCTTTCCAACAATCAGCTTCCTCCTATGAGTTTAAAAGTGCAATTCCCAGTCAATTATTACTGTTATCACACTTGCCTTTAATTTCAACGAAGATGTTTTTCAGTTTCCTGTACGAAAATTTCGTTTTCGATGTATTCACGTCTCTCTTGGAGTCATTTCGCCTTGACTTCTCCGCGCTTCCTGTGTATTTAATTCCTAAGTAATTTATATTTCTGTATTCCTGTCATTTTTTCTTAATTATTTCGCAAAGTAAATGAACTCTCGCATGTGTTATCCAACGTGTCTTCGTAGTTACACGAAGGTATATGTTTAGATCTGAGTAAATTCGCTGAATGGGAATAACTTGCCGTCAACTGTGCGAGGTACAGTTGTTGGAGTCACATGAAAGTCTGCCGCAGACTGGGACTCGAATTGGGATTTCACGCTCTTAGCCATCGGTACAACCTCTGAATCTAATACAGCAAAGCAATCGATCTAGTTTCGAGCGGTTAACAATCGAAATCATTGTAAATACCTATATGTTTATCGTCCTGACATCGGCGTTGTCTCCTTTTAAAGATGTGCACGTCTTTTCATTTGAAGTGCGTAGTGTGATATTCATTGTCATCCCGTACTTTCTGACAAAGTGAGGTAGCTTGTCCTCCTAAAACTGCTATAACTCTGCAGGAAGGTGATCTCAGATTGCCAGTGATTTCATAATTACGTCTAGTAGTGAACGAACACGATTTTCACATCTACTATGGCGTGTGAATAGTTTCTTTACCTTCAAACATGCTAAGGTGGGATGGAGGGAGGGACCAATACAATAAACGTAGCGTTTCTCCCAGTTTCGGAAATTGCCACGTAAGATACAAATCTTTAGTTATAAGACAGGAAGGACTACGTAGCAAGAAGTCAATTGAGGGTCATCCTTATGGCTTCGTTCAGTTCATAAAAGCACAAGAATGAAGCAAAGGCACAATTGAGTTATTTGTGGTATATATATGGTTTTTTAAACTAATAGATAAGTGCACGTAGGGCGAGAGATTGACGACAGGCAAGCAAACTAACTGGAGCAGACTTTCACGCAAATGCTGTTACGAACAAATTAGACAACGAGGGAAATCCTAGACTGAAAAAGAAGAAAGGAAGTAGAAGAGGGAGATGAATCACAAGAAAGGGGAAGAGAAGCATGGGGGACAGCTACTGAGGAAAGGCAAGAAGAAAGGAAAGGAGGAGAAGGAGGACGAGCAAAGACAAGGAAAGAGCGGAAGAAAGGTGAAAAGAACAAAGACTAACGGAAGAGAATGAACGGTTTTTTACGAAAATGGCCAAACGTTTTGGTACGCCTAAAAATTTTGTCCACAAAAAAGTTTCCCCCAAATGACTAATTAAATTTTTCTTGATTACCCAGCTCACTTTCAAGTGTTCAATTCTAGACCTCATTCTGGCCAATTTGCTACCCCATTTGTCTGCTTACCACAATGAAAATTGGAACAAGAATCCATTTCGTAATTTCACGGGAGTCTCGTTTTTGCGAGGCTCAAATATTCGACCAACAAAAAGAAAAGAATGCAAGATGGCTGTAGTATAGAGAATGAAAATGAACAATGAGCTTATGCCATTTAGAGATGAAGAATCTACAGGCGATGTGAAGCAATCAGAATTCCTTCATATAGGTGAAGCTCATAGCTGTCTAACACTCTCCATACTTTCATGTTTACTACTTATTTTTGTTCGTCGCCCACAACTTTGGAGAAATTACTGCAGTTAGCCTTACAAGCTCTCATGCACTGGTAACCACGAGAACACGGGAATAATGTGAAGGATGATGTTCTCGGCGCGGTCGGAGGGTGCCTTAGAGCGTCTGCAGCGACGTCAGGTCCTGTCTCCGTAAAATTATGTCGCCGCACGGCGGGGTGGGGAGGCGGGCAGGCCGGCCTTTTAATATCAGGGGACGCCGCGGCCCTCGGCTCGTAAATCTGCCGCGAGATACGCGGGGAGAGCAGGGACAGGGGGAGGCGGCGCCAACCTGGCCATCTTCCCAGATTGGCTGCGACATCGCAGCGCCTGCAGTCCGCCAGCCCGCTGCCAGGACCGTCTCCAAATACAGTGCTCAGCCGCGGTGACGCCTCCCGAAATAACTTTTTCCGGTGAAGTGCGTCGTGTATTCGGAAGCGACGGGCCTTTTTGCTCATATTTCAACGTGAACAGGTCAGAACTAATTTGCACGAATGCGCTCCCACCTATTTATTGTCTAGTGTGATGCCGTATACTATGGCACTACCGACATCACGCCAGGCATTCTACGTCCAGAAGTTGGCCGTAATACACGTTAACGCCCTACCAATCTGCAGCTGGCCCGTAGACACTCCCTCTGTCCCACGCGTAAGTAGCGCCATCACCGAGTCGGCATATAAAGAGGCTGCACCGATGCCAGCCAGTCTAATCTTGGAGTTACTTCGAGCCTTCCTATGCGTAATTAGCTGCCTCTCTGTTATTGTGATTTTTGGTGACGAACGTACCTGTGTAAGGGACTGGTGTGGTATACTACAGGGTGTTACAAAAAGGTACGGCCAAACTTTCAGGAAACATTCCTCACACACAAATAAAGAAAAGATGTTATGTGGACATGTGTCCGGAAACGCTTAATTTCCATGTTAGAGCTCATTTTAGTTTCGTCAATATGTACTGTGCTTCCTCGATTCACCACCAGTTGGCCCAAATGAAGGAAGGTAATGTTGACTTCGGTGCTTGTATTGACATGCGACTCATGGCTCTACAGTACTAGCATCAAGCACATCAGTACGTAGCATCAACAGGTTAGTGTTCATCACGAATGTGGTTTTGCAGTCAGTGCAATGTTTACAAATGCGGAGTTGGCAGATGCCCATTTGATGTATGGATTAGCACGGGGCAATAGCCGTGGCGCGGCACGTCTGTATCGAGACAGATTTCCAGAACGAAGGTGTCCCGACAGGAAGACGTTCGAAGCAATTGATCGGCGTCTTAGGGAGCACGGAGCTTTCCAGGCTATGACTCGCCACTGGGGAAGACCTAGAACGACGAGAACACCTGCAATGGACGAGGTAATTCTTCGTGCAGTTGACGATAACCCTAATGTCAGCGTCAGGGAAGTTGCTGCTGTACAAGGTAACGTTGATCACGTCACTGTATGGAGAATGCTACGGGAGAACCAGTTGTTTCCGTACCATGTACAGCGTGTGCAGGCACTATCAGCAGCTGATTGGCCTCCATGGGTACATTTCTGCGAATGGTTCATCCAACAATGAGTCAATCCTCACCTCAGTGCGAATGTTCTCTTCACGGATTTGGCTTCATTCCAATGCGATCAAATTGTAAATTTTGACGATCAACATGTGTGGGCTGACGAGAATCCGCACGCAATTGTGCAATCACGTCATCAACACAGATTTTCTGTGAACATTTGAGCAGGCATTGTTGGTGATGTCTTGATTGGGCCCCATGTTCTTCCACCTACGCTCAATGGAGCACGTTATCATGATTTCATACGGGATACTCTACCTGTGCTGCTAGAACATGTGCCTTTACAAGTACGACACAACATGTGGTTCATACATGACGGAGCTCCTGCACATTTCAGTTGAAGTGTTCGTACGCTTATTAACAACAGATTCGGTGACCGATGGATTGGTAGAGGCGGACCAATTCCATGGCCTCCACGCTCTCCTGACCTCAACCCTCTTGACTTTCATTTATGGGGGCATTTGA
Organism: Schistocerca piceifrons; assembly: GCF_021461385.2. Taxonomy (NCBI): domain Eukaryota; kingdom Metazoa; phylum Arthropoda; class Insecta; order Orthoptera; family Acrididae; genus Schistocerca; species Schistocerca piceifrons. The sequence continues at coordinate 1,016,972,389 of NC_060139.1, read as the reverse complement.
AAGCTCTTGTCTACGCAACCTCGGTACCAAATGTCGAGACTCTTCGTGCTCGTATTGTGGACGGTTGTGATACAATACGCCATTCTCCAGGGCTGCATCAGCGCATCAGGGATTCCATGCGACGGAGGGTGGATGCATGTATCCTCGCTAACGGAGGACATTTTGAACATTTCCTGTAACATTTCTTGTCAAGCTGGTACGTTCTGTTTCTGTGTGTTTCCATTCCATGATTAATGTGATTCGAAGAGAAGTAATAAAATGAGCTCTAACATGGAAAGTAAGCGTTTCCGGACACATATCCACATAACATATTTTCTTTCTTTGTCTGTTAGGAATGTTTCCTGAAAGTTTGGCCGTACCTTATTTTAACACCCTGTATATGGAGTGGAAGAAGGAAGTTACGTAAGAAAGTTACATACACAATGAAGAGCTCGGCCCCTCCCGCCGGTGGTTCGAGTCCTCCCTCGGGCACGGTTGTGTGTGTTGTTCTTAGCATAAGTTTAAATAGCGTGTAAGTCTAGGGACTGATGACCTAAGCAGTTTGGTCCTTAAGGAATTCACACACATTTGAACACCACTGAAGAGCTAAAGAAACTGGAACACCTGCCTAATATCGTATAGGAGCCCCGCTACCATGCCGAAGTGCCACAACCCCCGTGGCATAGACTCGAGTAATGTCTGAAGTTGTGCAGAAGGGAACTGGCATCATGAATCCTTCTGTGCTTGTCCATAAATCCGTAAGAGTACGAGGGGATGGAGATCTCTTCTGAACACCGCGTTGCAAGGCATCGCTGATATGCTTAATAATGGTCGTGCCTGGAGTTTGTCAAATTTTTAAACTCAGAGAAGTATTCCTGGAGCCACTGTGTAGCAATTCTGGACGTGTGGGGTGTTGCATTGTCCTGTTTGAATTTCCCAATTCCGTTGGAATGCACAATGGACATGAATGTATTCAAGTGATCAAACAGGATGCTTACGTACGTGTCCCCTGTCAGAGCCATATCTAGACGTATCAAGGGTGCCAATCACACCAACTGACACAGGTCAGAACTGCAAACGCCCAATACCATTACAGAGCCTCCACCAGCTTGAACAGTTCCCTGCTGACATGCCGGGTCCATGGATTCATAAGGTAGTTCCATCCGCTCGAAACAATTTGAAACGAGACTCGTCCGACCAGCCAACATTCTTTCCAGTCATCGATAGTCTAATAGTGTTGACGGGACCAGGCGAGGCGTAAAGCTTTGTGTCGTGCTGTCATCAAGCGTACACGAGTGGGTCTTCTGCTCCGAAAGCCCATATCGATGATGTTTCGTTGAATGGTTCGCGCGCTGACATTTGTTGATGGCCTAGCATTGAAATCTACAGCAATTTGCTGAGGGTTGCACTACTGTCACGTTAAACGCGTGTTTTCAGCCGTTGTTGGACCCGTTCTTGCAGGATCTTTTTCCAGCCGAAGCGATATCGGTGATTTGATGTTTTATCGGATTCCTGATATTCACGGTACACTCGGGAAATGGTCACAGGGGAAAATCCCCACTTCATCGCAACCTCGGTGATGCTGTGTCCCATCGCTAGTGCGCCAACTATAACACGACATTCAAACTCACTTAAATCTTGGTAGCCTGCCACTGTAGCTGCAGGAACCGATCTGACAATTCCGCCAGACACTTGATGTCAAATATATGCTTTGCCGACTGCAGTGCCGTAGTCTGCCCGCTTACACATTTGAGTACGCATGCCTGTACCAGTTTCTTCAGGGCATCGGTGTATGTGGACTTGCAGAAGAAAGTTAGGTAAAAGACATTACATAAATATCAAGTGTGGTTCTAATTATTTTGCTCTCTGTCTCAGCACACACCTATTCCTCGACATTCACCCCTAGAATGACCCAACGACTACCTGCTTCCTCACAGCTTTGTCAGCGTACGTTTAACATATTAGACACATATCTGTACACATACTATATCTAGATTTTCTACATTTGTAGCGTATTTCGGCCTGTAGTTTTGAGGGAACTGTTGGCAACTGTATGATATTCCTGCAATTTTGCACCCCATGGCCGCATAAAGGACGTTAAGTGTGTCTGTAATATTCAGAAGTGTTGCATGACCTTCCAAGAAAATTTTTACATTGTACCACTTTTCATTCCCTCCCTAATAACTAGGAATAATTGCTGTGTCTTATTCCCACAGAGTTATTGTATAAATAATGGGTCACACGTATCCGATATAAAGCTGAAACAGCACTAGGCATTCCTTAGTTTTGCCTTCATACAAACCCTTTTCACCTACACTGTCACCTACGTGGGGGGGGGGAGGGGGCGGAGGGGGGGGGGCGTTCGAGATGTCTCTTACTCTCACAGTACTTTTTTCAGATGCCAAGTAATATATGTGTGTAATGGGTGTGTATTATTTGCTACAGAGATAATCTAATATGTCAATGTCCATGCAGCTTCTTTTCCCCACAACACACCCCTAGGTTTGAAGAAGCTTTGAAGTGTGACATACATTCAAGTGATAGGCATGCAGCCATTTTTAGATATGGATCTTTTTTTTACACTGCTACTCTGGTCGCGGGAAAAAAATTTACTCACTTGACGTTTAGCAGCTCAAGTTTATTGACGTGTTTCAAGCTAACCCATCTTCAGAATAAGTGCAGAGAGGTTGCAAAACTCATGAGAACATAGTTTTTTAAAATTAATTGCGAAATAAAATTTACGAAAGTTTAGAACATAAATTAAAACGAACGTCCTAAATGAGGGAGTGGAGCTTCATAGAGAAGAGGTTAAGAAACACAGTATCGCATCATTTGCATGTAGCAACATCAGATTACACACATGACGCTACATACAAACTAACCAGCATGGCCACGAGGTGGCGTGTGTGGTAGCAAAAAGCAGCGCTGGATGCATTAATCACACCAAATACAAGTCAAAATTACTTAAAAAGCACACCATATCAAATAGGATGTTAAGCAGCGAAGATCACAACCATACAATAAATAAAAACGAGAAAAGGAAAAAAAATAAAAACGAAATCTAAGTTAACGATGAGGGGGAGGAGAAAATAGAAAAAAATAAATGGCACAGTAGTCATGTGTCTTATTACATAAAAAGGAAGATACATTTAAGTCGTTATACAGCAAAGATCACAAGATACATCGTTATATCAAAAACTAGAGAATAAATACAAACTAAATTTAATGTGAAGGCTAGGGATGGGGGAGAAATGAGATGAAAGGTAGATGGCACAGTATTTATGTGCGTTATTACATATCAGTGGAAATACATATACATTATATTGTACAAAAGACGGAATCTTATGTCCCTGGATTACTAAAATAATGTTCGTATGCCTAAAATTATTGGTGGGAATAGCAGGTGACAGGGAGGCTCATTGACAACCTTAGTTAATTACCTGTACTCACAAAGAGTCAATACAATTAGAACAATAGTACATTAAAATAAATGCAATTTCAGTAATATATAACAATGATAAGCATAAGTATAGCGTATGAAACTGCACTCCAGCAGTTAAATAGGAAAACGGTTTACATGAGCAGTTATATAAATACAAAATTTGCATCAAGGCAAATTATTGTCAAATTGATGCTTGAAATACACCGTTGCAGAATTCAAGTAAATTAACAAATCGATAGGAGAATGTAGTCGAGACTGTATTCACCTGCCCATACATTTGGGATATATGCAATCCGCAATGCTATCAAAAAACCTAACTACATGCAAACTATTAGTCCTACAGGAAAATTGAAGTGGGTCTTTTCGTAGGAAATGTTGTTGTGGTCTTCAGTCCTGAGACTGGTTTGATGCAGCTCAGCATGCTACTCTATACTGTGCAAGCTTCTTCATCTCCCAGTACCTACTGCAGCCTACATCCTCCTGAATGTGCTTAATGTCTTTATTTCTTGGTCTCCTCCCACGATTTTTACCATCCACGCTGCCCTCCAATACTAAATTGGTGATCCCTTGATGCCTTAGAACATGTCCTACCAACCGGTCCTTCTTCTTGTCAAGTTATGCCACAAACTCCTCTTCTCCCCAATTCTATTCAATACCTCCTCATTAATAAATGATGACTAACTGAAACCCTCAGCTGCCGACAGGTGTTGTTGATATACCTCGATGTGGACAGCTGAAAATGTGTGCCCCGACCGGGACTCGAACCAGGGATCTCCTGCTTACATGGCAGACGCTCTATCTATCTGAGCCACCGAGGACACAGACGAATAGCGCGACTGCAGGGACTTATCCCTTGCACGCTTATAGTTTTTCATTGTGGTAGTAACTTATGTTTCAGTCTGGACATTTTCCATGATTTGGTCCTTCCTGTCCTTAAGTGAAATTTCGAGTTGTATTAAGAGACAGAAACATGTTTCAATAAGCGAACAATAATCTAATAACATTTCTTTTGTGGCAGGTTTATAACAGTCGAAACTTTGAAAATGCTTTATGTTAACTACCCACAGCTGAATTACAGTTAAATATTAATGACAGTATGATCTATGTTTCTGAAACAAAAATGTAATAATCTCAAATTCTCAGAAAAAGAGTAACTGGTCATGCTCATATTACATGATTTTAACAATCGTCAGTACTATAACGTACCAACTTACAGATTTTAGCGTCTTTTTACTAAACATTGTTTCTTAAATAGAAAGGGCATTACGTTTCAACTGTCAAAACATGAATGCCAGTTTTCGATTTTAAATTGTTTGTTACTGATTAACGAAATTGACGTCTTAAGCGTGGGAGTGAGCATTATTCTACAATTATTGCTAAAATCACTACACCAGAAAATATATTCAATTATTGCTCCATTTTCGAAGCTAATATACAGGATGTTGCAAAAAGGTACGGCCAAACTTTCAGGAAACATTCCTCACACACAAAGAAAGAAAATATGTTATGTGGACATGTGTCCGGAAACGCTTACTTTCCATGTTAGAGCTCATTTTATTACTTGTCTTCAAATCACATTAATCATGGAACGGAAACACTCAGCAACAGAACGTACCAGCGTGACTTCAAACACTTCGTTACAGGAAATGTTCAAAATGTCCTCCGTTAGCGAGGATACATGCATCCACCCTCCGTCGCATGGAATCCCTGATACGCTGATGCAGCCCTGGAGAATGGCGTATTGTATCACAGGCGTCCACAATACGAGCACGAAGAGTCTCAACATTTGGTACCGGGGTTGCGTAGACAAGAGCTTTCAAATGCCCCCATAAATGAAAGTCAAGAGGGTTGAGGTCAGGAGAGCGTGGAGGCCATGGAATTGGTCCGCCTCTACCAATCCATCGGTCACCGAATATGTTGTTGAAAACTGAAATGTGCAGGAGTTCCATCGTGCATGAACCACATGTTGTGTCGTACTTGTAAAGGCACATGTTCTAGCAGCACAGGTAGAGTATCCTGTATGAAATCATGATAACGTGCTCCATTGAGCGTAGGTGGAAGAACAAACTAAAATGAGCTCTAACATGGAAATTAAGCGTTTCCTGACACAGGTCCACATAACATCTTTTCTTTATTTGTGTGTGAGGAATGTTTCCTGAAAGTTTGGCCGTACCTTTTTGTAACACCCTGTATAAGAGCAAATGCAAACATATTTCTTTACAGGTATACTGAAGACAGCCAACATTAAGCTTTAAATTGAGTAACGTCGTAACATTACGCTCCACGCACCCCTTTCCTAAAGAGCATGTAATAGGCAGTGACAGTGCTTTGAGCAGCCATTCTGTTTAACAACCAGAAAAGAAACCTCCCTTTCGCTGTAGCATTTCCATTTCATAGCTGTGTCAATATACTGTGAAAAGTTGACTAGCGTCGTATGCTAATAACAAAACGAGCTGAGTTATGCTGCTGTTGTCATTATTTAAATATTTCAGTGTGCTAGAGTTGCTCGTGCAGCGAGCTGGCCACCCTACGTGTCTTTTTCTGTCAACTGTGCATATTAATGAACAGGAAATAAGAACAAATAACCACTGCACTTTCAGATCGACCATTGAATAACATTTGAGTCAAACGAGTCTTTGTTTATCGTCATTGTCAGAAAAGTGGGTTAATGACGAATTAGTTATAACACCCGCTCTGTTAGGACAGGAATATGTGTTCTTACAAAGTGTACTACGGAAGTGGGAGTGTTATAAATGGTACCTGAAGCTAGACGTTTGGAATACAATGTTTCGTAAATCGTTGGGGAATTCAATTATCCGAGGCCCTCAGCGTTAAGAATGTGCTGAGAATGCGACATTTCAGGCATCACCTCTCACCACGAACAGTGCAGTGACTAGAATGAGATTTTCACGCTGCAGCGGAGTGTGAGCTGATATGAAACTTCCTGGTAGATTAAAACTGTGTGCCGGACCGAGACTCGAACTCGTTACCTTTGCCTTTCGCGGGCAAGTGCTCAAGATTCGCAGGAGAGCTTCTGTAAAGTTTGGAAGGTAGGGGACGAGGTACTGGCAGAAGTAAAGCTGTAAGGACGGGGTGTGAGTCGTGCTTGGGTAGTTCAGTCGGTAGAGCACTTGCCCGCAGAAGGCAAAGGTCCCGAGTTCGAGTCTCGGTCCGGCACACAGTTTTAATCTGCCAGGAAGTTTAAATACAGTGGCTGATGGCATCTGCTTAACCTAGAGCAGCGGTCTTTGCGTAGAGTTGTCAGTGCTAGCAGATAAGCAACACCGCGTGAGATAATCACAGAAATCAGTGTGGGAGGCACGTCGAATGTATTCGTTAGGGCATCGAGGCGAAAATTGTTGTTAATGTGAGAGCAGAAGACCTTTGCAAGCAGCACTACATTGCGTGCAGCGCCTCTCTTGGGCTCTTGAACACGTCGTTGGACCCTAGTTGGAAAACCTTAGCCTGGTCGTAAGAGTTTCGATGTTAATGGGGAAGAGCAGACGGTAGGTTTCGACTGTGGAGCAGACACCACGATGCCATGGACTCAAGTTTCGATGTTAATGGGGAAGAGCAGACGGTAGGTTTCGACTGTGGAGCAGACACCACGATGCCATGGACTCAAATTTTCAACAAGACACTGGAAGACCATTTTCATTCATTCATGGACTTCTTGTACCAAAACAACGACGTATTTTTATGGCTATCAATGTGCCATGTCACCGGAACACAGTTGTTCATAATTTGTTTGAGAAACATCCTGGACAATTTGAGAGAATGGTCTGGCCACCCAAATTGCCCGACATGAATCCCATCGACAATTTATGGGACGTAGTCGAGAGGTCAGTTCGTGCACAAAATCCTGTACCGGCGACACTTTCGCAGTTATGGGCGGCTTGAAGGGGGACTGTCCTATTTGCTACGCCGATCTTCAGGTGGTTTTGCCAATAAATGTGAATGAAGCTGCGAGTTTAATAAATGTACTCAACATCTGTAATATTGTACTCTTTAGTCAGAGACTTTATTTCTTTTCAAGAAAGTAGCAGTGTGCGTTGGACAGTCTGACTATGTCCTTGGTTTGAAAAGGATGGAAGCTGGCCTGCTGTATAGTGGAGGCAGGATTTTTTTTTAAGTTTCTGTACTAACACGTTTCCATGAAATAAAATGAGATTATGTTAATGGAAGAATGTCAGAAAGCCAATTTTTAAGGTTTTATATCGTAGTAACTATATAGCTTCTTATTGTTAGAACGTCGCATGTAATTGAAGTTTACTGTAGTAATCTTATAATGCCAGTATTGGGACACGGCCGGCACCATTCCAAAATACCGTCACCAACCACCAACCCCCCCCCCCCCCCTACGTATACGCGCTAGACATGAAATGTTTTCATAACATGTTTTTCCAAAACATCGTTAGTCGACAAGGTCGCACGCAATGTATCCGGCATGTGTTGCCTCTCTAGTCGTTATTACCGTAGCGGGTTGCGACATAGAGAGAGATGGCGGTGGTGGAAATGGCTGTATCCAATACGATCCCTTAATTGAGTCACATGTTCGACTTCTACCAATAGGATTCAACTATCCTATGACCTCATTGTAGGACATATATAGGTTAAGTTCCGGGACCTCAGTCTTGGTCACTCAGTCAGCGAGAGACTAAGAAGAACAATCATGAAGCACCAGTCAACCTCCAGTGCAGTCACTCAGAACAGGATCAAACGGAAAAGTAAGTATCATATTTCACATTATTCTATCTCGTTCATTATCCTTATTATTCAATGTTTTCACTTATTCGCTAATATCTAATCATTCATCTTCTTTTTTCAACAGAGTCAAACGCAACCATGCTTAGCTCCGCAGACGCGTCCGAACATGCATCATCATTAGCTTCGTTAACCATCTCATCCGGACCTACACCAGCGACAGCCGACTCATTTGATCCAGTAGCGACCGCGTGGGATCCTGTAGCTCACATGTTGGAGCAGGACAAGGAGTTGCTGCTCTCCGTCCCACTCAGCAACTTGTGTGATGAAGACGCTCGATCTGCTCACCACACAACGAATTCAACCACTGGTGGTGTTAAAGATCAACTAAATGGTGGTCAGTACTGGATGCCTACATATAACTCATCACAATCGAACACTCCCGTGATAGTGCAACCACCGAGTTTAGATACTGTAAATAAAAATAATACGTCTAGTGCGGCTACGCTATTCACCACGACATATAATTTAACCTCCAGTGGTTCCAAACGTGTGAACATTGCTATAGACGTCCATCATGTCTGGGGGATCCAAGCTATAATGGAGATTGAAAATATTTCCAAAAGTGTTAAAGTCCCGATTTCCGAGTTCGACTGGGCCGGGATCTGTAATGCAGAGCGCTACATCAATCAACAAATGACCACCGAATATGACCCAACTCACCCCCACCAGAAATTCGTCTTGCCGATGTCATACTTTCCATTACTAATGTATATGATGACTGCGCCTTATGCATTAAATCAGGTGTCGACAGCGTCTATCTAAGGCATCCATCAGTTATCAAATTATTCAACCTAGACTCCTCTATACGGTTTGCTCTCGAGAGACTGAATCGTTGGGTTCCTAGCATAGAGGCAGCATATAATGATGTTAAAAACTCTCTACGTGTTAATAATATACATATTGACGATTTTGAGCAGCATCTTCGTTCGCATATGGCCATTAAAACTACAGACATCTAATTGAAATGCGTGTGTCAAAAACCAGAGTACTCAGAGTCACCTATCGGATTGCGTGAGATACGTGCAGAATTTATTGCCAACCAAAGAGAATTATTTGGTATATATTGTACAGGTTCTAAGAAGAAACGTGCAGATTATGATAACACCTCAGAAATAGTACATCCAATGTATGATTTTTAAATAAATAATTTATATTTAATCTTATCTCCTGTTTCTCTTTTATTTCAGACCACCACTCCTATTATAATCAAATTGATCCAATAATTTTTTTAATTCTACTCAAATTATGACCATCTTACTCTTCATACATGTGTTCCTCGTGTAGGCAGTATAGCTCAATCGGTTAATTGATCGAACTATACTGGCTACACACAAATATTATTATTATCCTCTCAGTTATATTTTCTATATATGTCAAGTACTTGTTTGTACATGGCTCATTTACTATCATGGCTGGCTGGGTGAAGCACCCTCACCACAAGGACTTTGTTGTCGGTGACTGGTCATGTGAAGATTCAAGTGAAGAGCAGAAGAAGAAGAAGAAAAACGGAATTCTCCTTCCCGATAATATAAGAGCAATTATTGTAGGCCCATCCAACTGCGGCAAGACTAATGTCCTCATGACTCTGCTAACTCATGTGCAAGGTGTCCGATTTGAACATGTCTGTCTATTCTCAAAAACACTCTTTCAACCCAAGTATCAGCTATTGCATGAGATATTTCGAGGTGTAGATGGCGTTACATACACAACATTCAGTGAAAGCTCTGATATCCCCCACCTGAAGAAACAAAACCAAACACAGTATTCATATTTGACGATGTTGCAGTAGAAAACCAACACCAAATTCGCAAATATTTCTCTTTCGGTCGCCATGTGGGTGCTGACGTATTTTATCTAAGTCAAACATATTCCAGAATCCCCAAACAACTTGTTAGGGATAACGCAAATCTCATTATAGCCTTCAAGCAAGACAATCTTAATTTAAGACACATTTACCAAGCACATGTGGGGACGGATATGTCGTTCAATGATTTCTTAAAGATATGTGCAGACTGTTGGAACCATTCACATATGGGTTTCTCGTTATTGATAAAACAAGAAAACTGTATGAGGGTAGATACAGACGAAACTTTCAAGAATTTTTGCATATATAACAAGGTAATAGACGTTAACACATCAGTTTACGTCATACCATGGACAAATTCGCGCGTATGTCCACCTCTCAACCTGAGATGATTGGTGTACACAGACAGAACATTCGCTTGTACATGGATGCGAAAATTCAAGCTATGGCTCTTAAAGTTGCAAGTATGCGCAGGGAAGTAGAGACCTATTACCAAACCCTTCTGAGAATGGTGAATCAGTTAAATGAGCTAGTTAATCAAGTCAGTAAGAAAGTAACCGACTTAACTGAAAAGGTCGATCATATTCAGAGAAAAATAGATGTATACCTCATTGTTGTCGATAAGGGTGATCGTGATCATACTAAGAAGCTGAAGAAAATGAATGCATATATAAAGCCTCATGTCGCAGAGACGTCTGATTAGTATACGTTGAGATGTCGACGACCAAACAGAAAGTCATTCAAGCCCGTAAAGCAGTCCGAGAGAAATTACGGTTGCTTAGGTTACGGTATATTGATCGTCAGCAAACACTAAGAGAGACCTTTAAGCCCGTTACTGAGTCTCTCCGCCAGCTCTCACCAAAAACAAAAACGACCCAAAACGACAGTCAAGCCATTGATGAATTCATTATTAGTCACGCACCAGGCCAGATAGATAGAACATTCGGCGTTAGCCCAGGAAGACCATACATGTTGGGCACGCATCCCATAACTGTAACAGAAGACAAAATACAAATAGCTGATAGACAGTTTGACCGAACACCAGGCTTAATGAATCTTATTTTCCTAAGACCAACTAAAAAACCTATAAATTATTCAGTTAGTGATAAGAACACGTACCGTCAAATACTACACATGACTGGTGTACACAAGATCACCAAAAGCCTAACCAACAGGAAGTATAAAACCATTATAAAACCAATACTTGAAGACCAAAACAACAACAACGGTGCCAGCAGCGGAGATGGTATTGACATTGGTCTTAAGACAGTGAACAATCGAGTCCCTCAGTAAATATATTATGACGACCCCAACGAACTAATAGATCGACTACGTCTGCTCATGGCATCAGCTGCTGCAGGTAATACAGCTCATTCGAATGAAGTTATCTCCATAATCGCTGAGCTTCGAGAGAGAGGTATCATCGAATAAGTATGGAGACCGTAGTTCGAGAAATACACAAACCAGCACACAAAACATACCCGAGCAGGCATGTCATGATTAAAGGGATAGATGACTTGTGGCAAGCTGATCTTGTAGATATGCGACAATATTCACATGAGAATAATGGCTTCCAATACATTTTAATTGTTATTGATACATACTCCAAATTTGCATGGGCAGTACCAGTCAAGACAAAAACCGGACCAAATGTCGCTGATGCTTTTGAACGCTTGCTACAGATAGGAACCATCGATGCCCTGACAATCTCCAAACCGATCATGGTGGTGAGTTCTACAATAGGTACCTCAAGACAGTGATGCAGCGGTATGGAATACATCACTACTCGACATTCACTCACCTGAAGGCAAGTATCGTGGAGCGCTTGAACAGAACAATAAAAGGTAGAATGTGGATGCGGTTTAACCTTCGTGGCTCATACAAATGGGCAGATATCCTCCCAGAAATAATTGCTCAATATAATAGAACCAAACATAGCACAATAAAAATGCGGCCAATTGATGTTCGTGATAACACACTCATGGATACGGTATACTTTCACATTAAGATACTGGATCCACGCAAACAGAAATTTAATGTAGGTGATTTGGTGCGTATCTCAAAACACAAGACCGCATTTGAGAAATCATACCTACCGAACTGGTCAACTGAGATATTTACAGTTTCAAATGTGCAGCGAACGAATCCTAGAACTTATTTATTGAAAGACAGTAAAGGTGAAGAAATTGCAGGCTCCTTCTACACTGAGGAGATGCAGAAGAGCTCACAACTAGATCTTTTTCTCGTGGAGAGAGTCATAAGACGACTTGGAAATAAAGCCTTAGTCAAATGGCTTGGTTTTCCTGCTACACAAAACAGTTGGATTGATGCCAGGGATTTGCTATATAATGAACATTCATCGTCCACAACCACCACAGTAGCCTGACATGCGCGATCGAGGGCACATTAGAGGAGGCGGTGGTGTTCTGGACAAACTACCTTTGGAATTACACATCCCGGGGTATAACTACTGCGGACCTGGGACAAAGCTTCAGAAACGCTTGGCGCGAGGTGATAAGGGAGTGAATCTGCTTGACGAAGCGTGCATGGAACACGACATTGCATACGAAGCAAATAAAGATCTACCAAGTCGTCACATTGCAGATAGGATTTTAGCTGATAAAGCTAAGGCGATACGGAAAAGAAAAGATATTGGTATAGGTCAGCGCATCGCAGCATACGCAATTGATAAAACCATGCGCGGAAAAATCAAGTTAGGATTAGGAGTGATGAATTTCAAGCGCGTTATGAACGCTGCACGTCGCGCACTAAACATGAAGGACAAGAAGGGTTCTTTGAAGAAATGTATCCTGACAGCGATGTATGCAGCTAAAAACGCAATGAAGGACAAAGAATCACCAACGAGAAGATCCGTTAAAGCACCTCGCATTCTACCGATACCCAAGACATCCGGCGGTTTTATTCCTTTTCTCATCCCAGCCCTCTCCGCGCTCTCAGCGGTAGGTTCGCTCGGCGGTGGGGCTGCAGCTATCGCTCGAACAGTCAAGAATGCGCAAAACTCGCAAACCCAGTTAGAAGAGGCGAGAAGACATAACCGCATGATGGAAGCAGCAGTCATTGGAAAAGGTCTATACTTGAAACCGTACAAGAAGGGTCTTGGTCTATTCATAAATAAAAAAAAAAAAAGCCCAATAGCGGTCCTACCAGATCGACCACTCACAAATACAGACCTTCTTAAGTTTGTTAGACATAAATTCAAGATACCAAGATTCCGTGGTGTGTTTATGAGGGATTCATTACCTAAGACTATGTGGAAAACTGGTGAATGCGGTATTGTGAATTTAGATGTTGTCGGAGGCCCTGGCACCCACTGGGTGGCGTACGTTATGAAAGACGCTGGGGTAGTCTACTATTTCGACTCCTTTGGTGACCTGCAACCACCCAAAGAATTACAGCAATACTTCACTCACAGAAGACATGTGCTATACAATTATCAACGGTATCAGGACTTTAATACATACCTCTGCGGACATCTTTGCATCATCTTTCTCTTGACGTTCACAAAGAAGAAGAATAAGAACAAGAACTAACGTATATAAGCAGGATGTTTAAACCTTCATTCATCAGTTGACGTTCAGATGCAATGTCGTACACTTTGACGTTGAAAGGGCGGTCATCTGTATTGCGTGCAAATTACTGCCCACCAATTGATTTGAGTGCAGGTCAATGGAGTGTTGCATTGATTGGACTGGAGACGTACAACAGCATCCCGAATATCACCAACACTAACAATAAATTGCATCTCGATATTAATGGTGAAAAAGATATTCTTGAAATAGAATCTGGTGCATACGATATTGACGATTTAAACGAACTCTTAAAACAGTCTGGAAAAGGTATTGAACTACGTGCAAACATCAATACACTTAAATCTGAAGTAATGACTCTAAATGCAACGATTGACTTTAGCCAGAAACATTCAATAGGACCCCTGCTTGGATTCACAAAAGGGCAGATTTTGAAGAAAGATCCAACTAAATTTTACAAGTCCAATCAGTCTGTGGATATACTCCCAGTCAGCACAATACGTGTCGAGTGTAACATTGCTACGAATTCCTATCTCAACGATACTCTCATTCACACTATTTACGGATTCTTCCCCTCAGTTGCAGCGGGGTATAAGATTGTTGAGACACCTGCCAATGCAATATACCTTCCAGTGACTGCTCAGACATTGGGCTATTTGGAGCTGCGTATTGTGGATCAGAATAATAAACTTGTCGACTTTCGCGGTGAGGAAATCATTATACGATTACATCTAAAACAAGATGGGCTTGCGGTATAAAACAAGTGCACGCAATACACAGCGCGCCACTTCGCTACTGAATAGCAAACTGATAACACCTGTGAACTACGAATTTCTTAAATCAGTTGGTCTCAAACCCTGCAATGACGTCATCACTCAATATAACCAATCCAGTAGAGTATGATGACAGAATTATACATCAAGAATACTTCTCTCATAAATCTTACGCTTCAACCACGTTTAACAAGAATGATGAAATCAGGATTGTCATACAACACCAGGACACACTCACTCTTCCGTGCAAGAGTTTCATGTATCTCGAAGGGTCATTCAAGAAAACTGTTGGCACCGATACAGTGGGGTCCAAGCTGACACGCAACGCATTGGCATTCCTCTTCCAAGAGATTCGCTATGAACTGAATGGTTCTGAGATTGATCGTACACGCAATGTTGGTCTAACATCGACCCTTAAAACATACGTCTCGGCATCACCAGCAGATCTGCACAGTTTAGAAAATGCTGGATGGTTCATAGACGATGCGGAGGGTAGAACACCCCAGGAGTACAAGCGATTTACTGCATGCATACCTCTAAAAATACTTATGGGATATTTTGAGGATATGAGATAGATTATTATGAACGCTAAACAGGAACTTATTCTCGTGCGGAGTGCGACAGACAATAACTCGTACATTCAAGGAGCTCAAGAAGAGAATAGGATCACAATCAACAAATTAATATGGAAAATGCCTCACGTCAGTGTATCCGACGAGGAACGATTGAAGCTTTTGAAAGTGTTGAATTCAGGTACATTTCTGTCACTGACCTTCCGCTCATGGGAGATCTTTGAGTATCCAGTGTTACCGACCGCGAGCAGACAAACATGGGCTATTAAGACCTCCAGTCATATCGAGACACCCAGATTCATTATACTTGCGTTTCAGACTGATAGAAGAGCAAATACATCAAACGATTCCACCGTGTTCGATAACTGCAAGTTAACTAACGCCAAAGTCTACCTCAATTCAGAATTCTACCCATATGACAATCTACATCTGCAATGGAATGAAAATGTATACAGCCTCGCGTATGACATGTATGCAAGGTTTCGCCCTTCTTACTATGAAATTGCTGAAGGAGAGGGAGGGGGGTGTCTACTGAGTCCTCGTAAGTTCAAAGAGCTTTCACCGATCATTGTAATAGACTGCTCTAAACAGAATGAGATAATTAAGTCTGGACCTATAGACGTTCGAATTGAATTTGAATCATCGACAAATTTCCCAGAACACACCGCTGCATATGCATTAGTCCTACACGACAGAATAATCAATTACTCACCGCTCACAGGTGTTGTGCAACGAGCTGTATAAATGAAAATATGCTGTCCTATGCATTGATCATTTGACGATGGCAACTCAGCCTGTGAAGATCATTGCAGATGTTCAAGGATTCCATGATGGAGAGCGAAGATAGTTCGTATTTAAACGAGTTGCTTTTGTGGCCTACACACAAGACGCAGGAATAATTGAAACCTTCTCCACAAATATTCGATCACCAAGACCGTTCACGCAAGTGAAATCTTGTAAAACACGGACCAGTGCATTGTGGTTAACTAATTTTTATCATGGAATTCACTGGGATGATCCCGGCATACCCTATAAAGATGTGGTGATCGCACTTAAATTATTCGCTCCTGGATGCATCAAATATTTAAATTTGCATCTATTCAAGACCTTGAATGGTACGGTTGTCCATCCATCCATCGACTGAAGAACGATTACCAAAAAAGTGCATTTGTATCTGCATATGAGAATGTAAAATTACTTTTCACTTTTATTAGAAATAAATAATAATTTATAAGATTGAGTGTTTTTTTTCTTTCTATGACATCCAACGTCCCTAGTATTGTAAGTTTATTCTTTTTATATTGTATATGAAGGGAACTGTCCGAGAGAGACACATACCCTGGCCTTTGACGTGGAATGAGCCTACTGTCATAGTTAGGCGCGGATGCCGATCTCGCGGTCTCCGTCGAAATCGACAGACACGCGCAGCCGCTGACGCTTGGTAGGGGGTTGCACCAGTTGCCGACCTCGCGGCCGCTGTGGAAAGCGATGCGTCAGATTACGCTCTCTAAAGTATCTGTTGACGTAGGACTGTAAGCGATAGCGATGCATTGGGCTGTGTGTGTTCGTGACAACTAGCAGAAGTCCTGCACTTGTGATTAAAAGCAGGAAACCTTATAACTTTATGCATTGCGATGTGGCTGTATGTACGTATTCTGCATACACACATAAATAAATTTATAATATTTTTAATAAAAAGAATAATCATTATTAGGGTATCAAATAACAACAACATTTTTTTAGAAGGAAATAACTGAGTTTATTATTGAAATCAGAATTTAACATTTTTCACATTATATATAAATATGAGTTTACAGATATAAGATTGGTTTTTAACCAAAAATCTGAAATTCCACATCTTTTTAGACAATTTTTTAACAATTTTAGATAATTAAGAAATATATATAAGCATTCTCTTCAGATAAATTATATATAATTTTAAAGCTAATGCAGAGGTACTACCCTATCTTACAAAGTATCTAATATCGCTAATGAAGTTCCACCAGAAAAACAAAGCACTTTTAATTAATACCAAACCTATTTGTTTCAAGTCAATGACTCTAAACATTTTCGAAAAGAACAACAACAAATTGAATATATATTTTTTTCCAAGTAAGTCGATTTAAAGATTTTCAACTACAAGAACAAGGTGAACATATATATTTTTCTTTAAAGTGGACGTCTAGAAACATTTTCCGCTAGAACAAGCAATTGAACACATAGAAAGAATTTAATTAGTGGAACTCATACACTTAAAAACTAGTTCTGACAGGATGGCTAGCGGTAGGTGAAACTTACAAACTAAAATCTAAGCTCTATAATGACTAGAAGTGATGGATATATTAAGTGAGAAAATTTTATTATTTTTTTTTGTTCATACAGAAGTTAATTGGCTAAATTTATAGCCTTTTCATATATATATTAATAATGGTCAGCAATATGTAGATATAAAGAACACTTTATTTATTATGATTTTCTTTGAAAAAATAATGATTATATTTACATACACACACACACTTAACACAAGTTCGCGCTCATTCGCACACTCAGACATGCATGGAAGCACGCAAACTGATACACGCAACAAAACACTCTCATCAACTATTTACACTATGATAAAACAGCCATACTATTTCCACGCATAGCTCACATTCATAACATTCACACGCTCATTCCCTCTCTATCACTCAACCAGAGTCCCCCACCCCTACTTTCGTTTCAAGTAAATAGTGTGAGTATGGGAGGGTTCCCACCCCATCCTCACAAATGACTCTTTTATCGTCATGAGGAGACAGTCCGACTTTAGGCTGCAGCACAGTGTACACCTCGTGAGCTCGTGATCGAATACTAGTTTGTTGAACCATGTGTGGATGAGCGCCTTCAACGCTACGACCGTACAGGCACTGCAAATAGTCCTCGACCGTAAGCGCAAGAGACGCGATCCGTCTAACACCCTTTGCCCGCCTCAGAGTGCTCCCGTCTACTGTGCGATATGCATACATTTTCGATCTCAGTCCCACAAACTCTACAATTGGTAAACCATTCGACTCGTCTTTCATGAGACCGATAACCTTCTTGTTCTGTGGAACAATACCATAAGGATTATTGATCTCATAAGAAGAGGTGTCGAATTCTTTACCATTGCACCTAATTACTTCATATGGATCGCAGTTCTTGATCCAGTAGATAAAGCTGTCTGTATCCATATAAAGTAATTTTGGATCTATGAAATGAGGTTTCGCAAACTCATAGTGGAATCGGTACATGTAGAATTTGGAGATATCGAGTATACACATCCCCAAATAGATGGGTTTCATAAACTCTACAGCAGTCTTCGACATCTCCACAGCAACAAAGTTTTCATTGAAGATGGTGGCACGCTTAAAATTTGGCCTGGCTATACATTTTCTCACGCCGTAACGCCCTTCCCATGCGGTTCTAATAACAATATCGCGTTCATTTCATACATTTTGCATAGTTTTCCCGAAAATGGAATTATTCATTAATTTATAAAAGTCTTTTTCAAAATCATTACTCGCGACCGCCCTCTTTTCGGTGTTTAGTTCAATATACTCCTTCAACCAGGGGGATTGCTTGAAGGAGATTGCCCGGTTGATTTTAATGAGCTCCATTCCTAATCTGAGACACTGCTGGAGGTTACGATAATGAATAATATACCTCTGCTTATCCCCAACAGTGGCCATCAGTTTAGGGATGGTGCTTCCTCGTGGAATTTGTTGCTCTGGACATAACGGCAAGTCGCTTGTCTCTCCATGCAAATTAATAGGGTACGCGATGTCTGCCTCAAGCACATACCCTACATCAGAATCGGCCGCAAGACCCATTATCTGTCCACCTAATCCCTTCAATTCGTCTTCAGGCACCCATTGGAACCCGGCAACCGGCAGCGGTTGCTTCATAGCATGCCCATATAAATTGTTAACATCTAAGTACAAAATGTAACTAGAATCAAGGGATGCGTTGTACTCGACACCCATCCGCGGATTATTTGCCTTGGCGTGTCTGTGAACACATTGACAAAGTCCGCCGCGGATCCCTCGCTCAAAAAATAGAAGCATTGAAGCATCAGTCAAAAGTTCAATGTTGCAATCCGTTTTTTTGAGCATAGCGTCCCAGGACAACCCAGGTGCCGTGTAATAAAAGGCAGGGTCCAGAGAGTACGTGGTCATACATATACTCCGGAACTTTTCGAAAACATCTGCAAGCAAACGAACGTCCGTGTCCATGTATAACCTTGCATATTCTCCCAAACTGGGGATGTTGAATTCCTGCCATACATTAACGGCATGCTCATAATCTGTGTTAGTTATGGTATCGCCAGTGAGAGTACTGGTAAAAGAAGTTATGTCGGGAAGCCTGGTTTCATTGAGTTTTGCCATACTATCGAGATACTCGTACGGGAAAACTCCTTTCCTCGTCGCAAGTTGAAACTTTTCCTCATCGGTAAATGCAGATCGAGTGATATGCAAATCATTCCGAGGTAAAGTCTCAACAAGTTTCTGGAGCGAAGTTTGCATAAATCGTAGAGAGTCAAGGAAGCGGAGCGTAATTTTCGGCGTCATTCGTTTTGAAAAAGAAATGTACTTTTCAACACTTTCAGGCAGGATATTGACCTGATCCTTCTTCATACCGAACTTAGCCAAGTGCTCAACGAGAAAATGAGCGTCATACCCGCTCAGATTATGAAAAAAGACGGGTATGTGTGTAGGTAACTGATACTTCAAGTTGCATGCTTTGTGGGCTGCACCGCGGAACTTACCCGTAAGATGACAATGGTCTCTACGAGGAGTCTCCGCTTTTCTATCTAAGGCCAGCCCGCAAATATGACAATTAACAGCCTTTTCATACAAGTCATCATTTTCCTTTGATTTGGTCATGGGAATATTGATGCTGTAGAGCTGGTGAACTTGCCATGAAAGTTTTTCAGGCTCAGTGAGAAGCCAAACCGCCGGATCGTCCCCTACATAAGACTGATAGCTATTAAGTTTACAATCATATGCGCATACAACTTGGAACGCAGCCGCATAAGGTACGTGTTTTTGTGTGAAGGTTGTGTGTGAGGCTAAGGGATTCCGTTCACAACGAGTAATAGGAGCCAGCAAGCATTCAAAATCGGCGTACACAACAAAAGGACAACGCTGCTGGTGGTGAGCATTTTTAAATTTAATGAATTTATTTTCCTCAGTGGGCATAACAACACGTACCGGGTCCTTGCATGCACAATCTAATAGATGTGTCGCTAATAGCTCTTGAGATGAAAAATAATTCAAACACCTTATACAAATATGTCGTTTATGATCATTTTTACTTAACTGGGAGGAAATGAGTCGGGACATGTCTTTGATCCAGACGTAGTGATAATTACCACGTTCGGAGAAGAGCAGCATGTTGACATGCAACTCTCGTTCACCTGCAAATTTTGAGAAATGGAGGGGGCCTACTACTGTATGCTTGTTCTGCTCATCTGACTTGCTTTTCTTCTCCAGGCCATAAACGTGGACCGATATTGCGGTATTCTGAGCCTCAAACTTAGGTATGTCCTGGATTCTTAAAGGGAACTCTATTCCGTCAAAGTTATACAGTCTCTTAATATCTTTGACTTTGTAACTGCTGGGACGCTCGGGATGATGTTTGTAATTGTAATTTCTCTCGCAAGCCAGGACTGACCATGCAAAACACGCATTATCATAGTTATTTTGAACATTAATGCACGCCTGCTTTTTCTCAATATCTATAGGAAGTTTAATATAACTAGACCCTCCATTCATTGGATCATAGACATGTATATGGATGTCGAGGTGTGGTATACTGCTGAGCGCTTTAGCGGATCCACGTACTTCCATCTCGGAAAATCGGGCCATAATAGCGCTCAAGGTGGATTCTCTATACCACTCAGCAATCGATGTGCTCCGAGAAATAACGCCATTGTCACCCCATATATAATGCAGAGTAGACGTCTCCGCGCCACCTTGATGTTTAGGGGGGTGACTCAGTTCACAGCATAACACAGCACTGCATTTAAAGGCGTTAAATTCCGGATCTTCTAAGAGTTTGAGGAGCTCGGTCTCCAAGACGGGGAGGCACGCCTCCAAAAACTCTACAGGATCGCGATACCTCCCGCCTGGATTCTCAATTCTGGTGAAAGAGATTCGCCCCTCAAACGCTCTAGCAACTGCTGAGTATTCTAAGGGAGTCATTACGCCGTTATTCTGATCGACTTCGTTATCGATAGGACGGGTGAGAGAACTACCGCTAGCCATAAGGAAATTACTATTATTACTGTTGCTACAACTAGGAGTCCACCCGATAGATGAATGGGTTGGTGATGGGTGATCGTAATCATCATCATCATTTGCGGGGAGAGGTATACGTCTCGGAACGCGTACCTTGCGTGGGCGGCGGCGGTGAGCTGCTGCTTCTAGAGGAGGAGGGGGTGACAGCCGGTTTGAAGGGCCAGGCTGTGGCGACGGCGGACGGGCTGCGCAGCCAAACGGTTGCGACAGCGCTGGGGGAGGAGCTGGTGAGTGTTCTGCATCCGCCTCCCGCGAAGCCCTTATAGGGGCTACGCAAGGCGCGGCGTGTCTTTGCGGTTCGGTGCGCCCGAGTCCCGCCCCCGCAACCACCGCTCTAGGAACACGGCCTACGCCGTGTGATATACCTGTAAGATAAATAAGGAAAAAAATTAATTTAGTGATTTATATTTAAAAGAGCGATACATAATAACAATAAGAGTAGATAATGGTGGTTATGTGAAAGGATGTCAATGTTCAAACTTATTCACCTTCTCCGCTCTGACTCCATGGTTTGAGCAACTCATTGCCAAAATCAAGTAGATCCTCAAACCACTCAGGTAGGTTGATCTCCTCCTCAAACGGGTCAGGCAGGTTGGTCTCCTCCTCCTCTAAAGACTGAGTGTCCTGTGTGGCGGGCGCCGTTTGAACGCTACCGTCGCTTCCTTGAACGTTTTGGGTGGTTGAAACGAATTCTGAATTAGGCGCACCTACAAAGAAAAGACCGGCTTATGAGGACTAAATGTATACAATCAGGAAACGGGTATATACACTCCTGGAAATGGAAAAAAGAACACATTGACACCGGTGTGTCAGACCCACCATACTTGCTCCGGACACTGCGAGAGGGCTGTACAAGCAATGATCACACGCACGGCACAGCGGACACACCAGGAACCGCGGTGTTGGCCGTCGAATGGCGCTAGCTGCGCAGCATTTGTGCACCGCCGCCGTCAGTGTCAGCCAGTTTGCCGTGGCATACGGAGCGCCATAGCAGTCTTTAACACTGGTAGCATGCCGCGACAGCGTGGACGTGAACCGTATGTGCAGTTGACGGACTTTGAGCGAGGGCGTATAGTGGGCATGCGGGAGGCCGGGTGGACGTACCGCCGAATTGCTCAACACGTGGGGCGTGAGGTCTCCACAGTACATCGATGTTGTCGCCAGTGGTCGGCGGAAGGTGCACGTGCCCGTCGACCTGGGACCGGACCGCAGCGACGCACGGATGCACGCCAAGACCGTAGGATCCTACGCAGTGCCGTAGGGGACCGCACCGCCACTTCCCAGCAAATTAGGGACGCTGTTGCTCCTGGGGTATCGGCGAGGACCATTCGCAACCGTCTCCATGAAGCTGGGCTACGGTCCCGCACACCGTTAGGCCGTCTTCCGCTCACGCCCCAACATCGTGCAGCCCGCCTCCAGCGGTGTCGCGACAGGCGTGAATGGAGGGACGAATGGAGACGTGTCGTCTTCAGCGATGAGAGTCGCTTCTGCCTTGGTGCCAATGATGGTCGTATGCGTGTTTGGCGCCGTGCAGGTGAGCGCCACAATCAGGACTGCATACGACCGAGGCACACAGGGCCAACACCCGGCATCATGGTGTGGGGAGCGATCTCCTACACTGGCCGTACACCACTGGTGATCGTCGAGGGGACACTGAACAGTGCACTGTACATCCAAACCGTCATCGAACCCATCGTTCTACCATTCCTAGACCGGCAAGGGAACTTGCTGTTCCAACAGGACAATGCACGTCCGCATGTATCCCGTGCCACCCAACGTGCTCTAGAAGGTGTAAGTCAACTACCCTGGCCAGCAAGATTTCCGGATCTGTCCCCCATTGAGCATGTTTGGGACTGGATGAAGCGTCGTCTCACGCGGTCTGCACGTCCAGCACGAACGCTGGTCCAACTGAGGCGCCAGGTGGAAATGGCATGGCAAGCCGTTCCACAGGACTACATCCAGCATCTCTACGATCGTCTCCATGGGAGAATAGCAGCCTGCATTGCTGCGAAAGGTGGATATACACTGTACTAGTGCCGACATTGTGCATGCTCTGTTGCCTGTGTCTATGTGACTGTGGTTCTGTCAGTGTGATCATGTGATGTATCTGACCCCAGGAATGTGTCAATAAAGTTTCCCCTTCCTGGGACAATGAATTCACGGTGTTCTTATTTCAATTTCCAGGAGTGTATTAGATGAAATTATTTAAGTTTAAGAAGTGTGATTGTATTATAAATGTACTTACATTCGAGCTGCGCTTGAGCTCTTTCCATCTCGATCTGGTTGTCTAGATTAACCAAGATTTGCTGGAAGAAATCTAGAAAGATGGAGAAGACTGAATATAATATCGCATATGGAAAGGGAAGTGTGCTTTCAGTTAAGTGATAGAGAAATAAGCGGACCAGCAAATTTAAAAAAAGGAACGAAATGAAATATTTACAAAGAGCACTACACAACGAATATAACAGATACACAACACGTGGAAGCTCTATCTTTATAGCGGATACGGTAAATTAATTATAACACATACAACATGTGGAAAGTCATTCTTTACATTGAGATGTCCAAAACGGTTATAAGATTTAACACATACACAAACATTGAATCCGTTAAAAGACTTAGTAAACTTTACAGAGAGAGATCGAAAACGGGTATAACATGTAACATACAACACATGGATGAACAATATTTATAGAGAGCAGTACAAAACAAATGTAACAGTTAAAATAAAAGATTCAGACACCTAAGTTAGAGGTAAAAAAGGCGTGGATAAGCAATTTTTATAGTGAGAGAGATTCAAAAGGGTAAAAAACGTAAGCAGGAACACACACAGACCAAGTGGAGGAGCGATCTTTATAGAGAGCATTATAAAGATATGTAGCACTCATACACAGAGTTAAAGGGTGTAGATATCAGAATTCTGAAAATGTACTTACCAGGGAATGGAACTTCATCCACATGAGCACGTTTGCTGCTGCTGCTGCTGTCACTGGCGGTTCGTGATCGTTTCATTTTTACACGTTTAATTACGAAGACGTGACAAGTATTGGATGAATGAAGTATACGAGCAGTGTGAGAGTGAGGTAGGTCGGGCATTGATTTATATAGGTCCTGCCTAGCGCGTGTATGTATGCGCGGGGTTGCGACATAGAGAGAGATGGCGCTAACTCTCTCTCTCTGTCACAACCCCGCGCCGGTAATAACGACTAGAGAGTCAACACTTGCCGGATACATTGCGTGCGACCTTGTTGCTGTCTACTAACGATGCTTTGGAATGGACTCTCCTATGTCACAAACCGCTACGGTAATAACGACTAGAGAGGCAACACATGCCGGATACATTACGTGCGTAGAGAGAGATGGCGCTAACTCTCTCTCTCTATGTCGCAACCCGCTACGGTTATAACGACTAGAGAGGCAACACATGCCGGATACATTGCGTGCGACCTTGTCGACTAACGATGTTTTGGAAAAACATGTTATGAAAACATTTCATGTCTAGCGCGTATACGTAGGTGGGGGGAGGGGGTAGGGGTTGGTGACGGTATTTTGGAATGGTGCCGGCCGTGTCCCAATACTAATGCCATGTATGGTTCTGTCTTGTAGTTACTGTCGAGGAAAGTAATTGTATATATGGACATTTTAAGGAATATTTTGCTAACATGTCTAGGTGTGAGAAAACAGTAGAAAGAAGTGTTGTTGTCATGGTTTTATGAAGCATAGCTAAACTTGAGGTTACGTTCTCATTGATCAGTCGTAACATTAGTTCCCCATTTCATTTTTACTTTCACGACTGTTTGTATAGAAATTTTATGAAAAGTCAAATGAAATTTGATTCTTGACAGTCAGACCATTATTCTAAAAGGCGAAAAGTTCGTGAGCAGATGAGCGTTCTGTGCGCAAAGGCAGGCCAATAAATTTAATTATCCTCAAAGATCATGTCCATTATGAGGCACCGTGATCGTCAGAGTGTTCATATGAAATTAACATGTCAGTTCTGAGGTTTAGTACCAGTAAAAGATTACAGTAAAGTGTTAACCTGTTAAGTATCAAGCAGTTTTAACATAAATTCATATGAGTTAAATTTTATGTTCATTTGCTCTGCAATTACAATAACAGTTCTGGTACAATGGCTGTTTGCAAGACAAAAGATAAAGATTAGCAAAATTCAGGATCATCATTTTAAACTGGGTCATCTTGTTTTGCAGTCAGATGTCGTATGTAAATTTCATAGAAAACGGATTTCACTCTCGCAGACCAATTGTTTGATGTACCGGCAGGTCTAGACTCCACATCGTGTAGCTTGAATTGCACATATTTCCTTTCAAAATTGAATTTTCGCATAGTTCTGTTGCCCTGGACTGAGATTTACGTATCTCAATATCAAAGTAATTTTTGGAAAAGTGGGAATTTGTAGTAAGTTCCTATGCGACCAAACTGCTGAGGTCATCGGTCGCTAGTACTTAAACTAACTTACGCTGAGGGCAAATCACACACACACATGCCCGAGGGAGGACACGAACCTCCGACGGAGAGAGCCGCGCGAACCGTGACAAGGCGCATCAGAACGTGCGACTATCCTGCGCGGCCTCGTTATGAAAGTAAGTTTTATACATTTCTCAGATACCAACTTAACACTTACAAACACGAATATAAGTTCTACACATTACTTTCCAGCTATAGTGGTAGCACGGCTCAGTATTTTTGCAGGGGACTTCCAGCGACTTGTTGAGTCCGTACCACGTCGAGTTGCTGCACTGCACCGGGAAAATAAAGGTCCGACATGATATTAGGAAGTATTCATTGACTTTTGTTACCTCGGTGAATGGAGAAAGGATCATTGTAATAAAAAGAGAGAAATAAGAGCTCGCAGGTAAAGATTTAAGCTTTCGTTTTTTGCCACGAACTATTCGGGAGTGGAACAGAAGAGAAATAGCCTGAATGTGGTTCGATGACCCTTCCGCTAGGCACTTAATTGTTTATTGCAGAGCACTCATGTGGAACTAGTTGTAGATGACACTCTCAGTGATGTATTGAAAAATGGCCTCTCTCTGTTCCAGGATTGCAGCTTTCAACTTATCACTGCTGTGGAGTCGCGCTCGTGAAAAACTTCGTTCTTAACACCACAGACAAAAATCATGGGCTGATAGACCAGGTGATCTGGCCGGCCATGAGATATCACTGAAACATGAGGATAATAGATGAATAGACAAGGAAAGTGGCGCAGCAGTATAGCCACTGAATCTCATTAACCTGGAAACTGTTGTAGCCCCATCTTGTTGAAATCATATCGCGCTTAGAGGGCACCGTCCCTTCAGCTATGGAATGAAGATCTATTGTTGACCACGGGCGCATACCACTAGAAAGTGAAAATCCCTCGGTGATGGCTATTGTCAAAATAATATTATCCAGCGATTCCAATGTACTATTCCATTAGCTCTCCAGACGAGACCCTCGTGCTACCTTAGAGCCTTTTCCTGAAAGAGCTGCGGGTATATCCTTAACGTAGGGAGTGTTTTTGTTTACTAGCAGACCCATGAGTTGAAATTTTGCCGTTTCTGACAGCACAAAATTTGTCAGAAATGCGTCATCTTGGTCAATTCTTTCCAGTAATGTTGTGCAGTGCGCCGACTCACTTCATCTCCCAGATGTACCTCTGCAGCCACTTGCAGTTCATAAGGATGATACTTTAAATCCTGTTATACAGTCCACTGCAAGGAAGTACTAGGTACTTGTAATGTTCTGGATCGGCGACGGACAGATCGCTGTGGATTTCGCGGCAGAGCTGCACGAAATCTTCGTTTACCTTCCGGTGATCGAACTGTCATTTCAGGTTGATTACGCTTCACATTTGTAGTAGAACACGCCTCACACGATTCTTTTATCCACATGGATGACATCCTCCTGTCTGGAACACGCAAATAGTGGTCTTTTCCAGTGCGCACTGCGCATTAGAGAGCCGCAACTCTTCGCACACGATAGAAATACTTCGGTGCCTCTATACACACTTACACTGGACAACGTTCCATGCAGAACTGGATTGCGTACTATGAGGGTCCGAGTCGACGCGGTAGATTGTGCGATCACATCTATATTTCAGCAGGGTGGCCAACTGAAACTGTGCAAAGTGGGTCACCCTGTAAATCTACGGCTGTTAACTTGTAATGTTTCAGTCTGAGTTGGGGAACAGGGCCGTGAACAGGTACTAACAGTACAGAACACCTGAATAACGTTACGATCATCGCTGAGTCCTTTGTAAGTCTAGTCCTCATTCACCATTAGGCAGAAACCGATACGCCTCCTGCCACAGTCTGAGGAACGTGCTGCAGCGTATGCGGTAATGAGAGCGTGCTTGCTCGGTATTCCCACACAAAGCCGAACACAGTGCATGCGTTGTAAGTGGAACATCCTGTAGAACAGTACCAGAGCACGGATTGGGAACGTTTGGTTGGGATGTTCAAAAGTACTGGAGAAAAAGCACGTGATTTATGCGGCGAGATCACGTGTGAGAAACTTGACGTCAGGTAAATATCACAAATACCAACAGAAGCCACCGAGAAGGACGTAGGCTTACAGGTGCCACCAAGTCTAGGGTCATAATCGTTATATTCGCGTCCTATTCGACCAAAGAGGAAATATTTTTAACCGAGAAAGGAAACCTGTAAAGACGGCACGACTATCAACAAAGATTTTTCATGTGGATGCCTTAATAACTAAGCAGCACCATCTCACAATATAGATAAATTCAGGACTGCAGGAGAGAGCAATCAGTTACGGACGTCCTTATATTGGAATAAGTAAATCAAATTCTCATAGCTACAAGACTCACTTCAAAATTTCTGTTCTGTGTGAGCTTCCCATTTGAATCTGCTCCTACTACGTTGTCCAAAGCCACGAACGACATTTTTCGAAGTGCAATAACCGCAAGTCATTTCCGCGAGTGTTTTTTTACGGACGAGTCCAGGTAATTTCGGGCCTGTCGTTTCCCGCTAACACGCAGACCCCACCCTTCGGATTTAATGTCTCAGCTCGGCCTGGCGGCCGGCTGCCTTAGTGCGTGGAGTAAATCGGCGGAAATCGCAATTTGTCTGCGGATGCAGGGCTGTGGAACACCCTCGGCAGCCTATAGGCCACTTAGTTGACATCCTGTCTCACAAAGTACGTTGTACAAAGCTGCGACTTTAGACATTTTTATTTTAGTACATTTTCTGATTTCTAAAAAAGTTATATCATCAAGAGAAAGCTGTTATGAATGAGTAGGAAGAAAATTGTGGCTGTTTGTACGCTACGTACTGATATATTTGTCTAAAGAAAAATGACACAACATGTTTTTTCATTGGCATCCACTATAATGTTCGTTGACACAGTCTATCAGATTTTCACTTCCTGAACAGGTATTCGCCTGTCTGGGCTCTTTTCTGGTATTTAATCTCAAAATTTTACCTTTTCTTCTCACTTTAACACACAGCTAAAATATAGTCTTGTATAGTTCGACCATCTGTTCGTAAACCCCTTTTTTTTATATTCTCGTTCGTGTGACGCTCACTGGCCAGGTTACCCAAAAAGTGTACTTTGTGTTACAATAATATAGGTTTTTCCGTATAGTTATGGGTTCAAATTCGGCACCGCAGTGAACTTTATGAACGTAGGTGGCAGCAGAATTCTGCACATGTGTGACCAGGTGGGGAGACGTGATCGCCGGTTCCGGCAACTGTAGGTACCGGCCTGATGCTTGTGTCTCCCTAACTCAGAAGTTTTCTCTGCAAGTGCTCAAAAATCCTTCGAAAATATCCGTGGCTAGCTCCCAAAACCCGATCGTGTATGGTCAGCTAGTGTATGAAGACAGGGCTGCAAGACAGTCTATTGGAAGACATTGAATCAAATTTCATGACCCGCAATGACTCACCTTAAATATTTTGTTCGTTGTAACCATGCAAATTTAATCTCCTCCTCTTGTACAATATTGTAAATAAATTATATGTTTGTTTATTTATACACGCATGGTCCAGCCAAGTGAGTTTGACCAATTTTAGTAACTGATATCTCCTGAAAGATCTCCATCTTTATCCTTACAAAGTCCGATTCCTCAACTGCATTTGATACAAAATTTAAAAAAATTAATTCTATTAATCTCCACTTAATTCATAATTACGTCCGCTCGTAGCACCATTTAATTTTAGTGTCATTTTCTATTAATTATTCATTCAGTCTTAATTCAGTCCTTACCTGTACCACTTATATCACTGTTAGAAACAAACAGAGCATCAACTTGTTTTGTTTGACAACTGCTTCTTATCACTCAATAGCCCACTTCTTTGCAGATATTCTATTGGTCATTCCATCACTTGCCGAATGGTGTACACGAACGTTAGAAACAACCTGAATAAAGAACCTTTGGTCACCCCCGATAAATGTATCGTATAGTCACCTTAGATCGTGGCCTCTCTATTGTGCAGCAGGTAGAGTCGCCATATGTCACCAATTTCGTGGAGACGCTAGTAAAATCCTTATTTTGATGTGTTTTACGGCCAGGTTTACCAAATAAATTTCCAGAGACGTATCTCAAACACTGCTCGTCTCTCGAGCTATACACTTCTTGCGGTTGATCACATAACTCATTGCTGAGTTGGTGCAAGTGCTCATGTTTGTTTTGATTACACTAAAGGCATTCCGTAGACCGCAAACAAAGTTCTTTTCTTTCGAAATAAAATTTTGGAATCGAATATGTCTGCAATATCACCCTGCCAGACTAACCTGTCCTCCAACGTGTCATAACACAACTATGAAACCATTATGAAGGAATGTAATCAGGTATACTCCTGCTGTTGAAATATCGCACTGCAGAGAATTTATAAAGACTGTTTCACTATGATGACATAAGAACTAAGAGGGTGGCGTCTTATAGTGAATAGCGTCTTTAATGTGTCTGTTGCGCCGCGTTTCGGTCGGCGTTCGATGCATGCCCTCTGAGTACATGCATGTATTGGCGATGGCGAAAGCATTCGTCTGTGTTTACGTCTGATGGGACTCAATTTAACTGGAAATACCGCCAGTATTAAATACGTTCTATGTTTTGTTTTCCGTGTGCAAAAAACGCAAAAGCGTTCGAAATGAATCGGCAGACTAGCGATGGTCATGGAGAAAAAACTTTGGGCGATGGAAAGGTAAGAAGAAGGGACTGTTTAATGTTGATCATTCTAAGATATTATGTACATTGAGTAAAGTGTCAGGTGGATGGCCACGTCACCAAGAAGACTTGTTGCAAGAAATTGATCAAAAAGTTCATGGAAACAGGCACTTAACTACTTTGCCACCATCTATGTGCTGAGTTTCCTAACGTTCCAGAAGGTATTAATTCGTATTAAATTCAAAAATTAGTTGTGCGTTATGATAATTCTGTTAATATTCGCGACATGTTGTTGAGGTTTAGAATTTCGTGTCAAAATGATGTTGTCTAAAAAACACTTACGATTATTTAACAAAGAAAGGAGAAGGAAGTTTAGAGTTTCACGTCCCGTCAACGGCGTTGTAATTAGTGATGGAACACTTCATAGGAATGGGAAGGATGGAGGATGCAAATTAACCAGGACCTTTTCAAAGGAAATATCTGGCATTAGTTTTTCAGAATACTATGCGACACCTAAATGTGTCGTTCACCAGACCGCGAGTCCAATCTCTTAGCAGTGCTCCACCTCTTTCAGCAATGTGGCAAAGCAAGTTTTATGATAGGCGGCGATCAAAAATTTCCGTTTGAAGGTAGCGACCAGCCCCATGCGGGGCTGTGGTGCGGGTATACAGGCACCGACATGTAGGCATAGGATTAAAGCGGCATTCAAAAGGAAGATTTTTGGTCGTCCCTTATAGAAAAATGAGCCTTAAACTTCTAGATGTAATCCATCGTACCACACGCAGGCGCACCCTCGAATTTAAATATCTTCAACATTTCTCGGTCCTGTCAGCAACTACATAAATATTAATTTTAATTTTAATAATGAACAACCTCAGTTGCAC
Organism: Schistocerca piceifrons; assembly: GCF_021461385.2. Classification (NCBI taxonomy): domain Eukaryota; kingdom Metazoa; phylum Arthropoda; class Insecta; order Orthoptera; family Acrididae; genus Schistocerca; species Schistocerca piceifrons. The sequence goes on along the minus strand of NC_060139.1, from coordinate 1,016,941,179 downwards.
CGTTTATCTATAAATTTACCTCGGTTTCAGTCGGGATAAGCCAACCTTCTGACCTTGTGACAAACCAACTGACTGTTAGTTCCAGTACAGCACTCGTAGATGCCGCATCGTGGTCGCGACGTGGGGCCGAAGCAGTGCCAGATAAGTTGCACATTCTGACGATAATTTACGGATTTGTAGTCTTAGCATGGCGATGTCCACTACGGACAAACGGTAGATACTGTTATTGTGAAGAAGGTTGGGTTATCCCGATTGAAACCTATGTAAAAATCTAGGTAAACGGTGCAACTGAGGCTGTTCATTATTAAAATCAAAATTAACACCCTCGAATATATAATGTTACGGCATAAAGTGAAGCACCGGCACGCCAGTCGGCAACGCGGGAATAGACGGCTGCGAGAAGAAGTCAGCCAATCGCAACGCTGACCGGACCTCCCTCCAGGACAGCAGCGGCCCCTATGTGGAGAGGACATAAGTGCCAGGACCTGCTGGTGACGGCCCTGTTCAAAAGCAGCCTTTAGATTAGCGACTTCGATAGCAGCGTCAACGCCAGTTACTTCGCTTGTACTCTCTATGTAACACGACTTCAGATTGTCTATACTGAAGAAGACTGATTATTTTGTACGTCGCCCTCTGCTTGCGACACATCTGTGTAATTGCCGAAGTTAAGTATCCGTAATTTTCTTATAATAATAAAACTCATTAATACGACTTGTTTCTTTGTGTGGCGAATCGAGTATGCAAGATTCCTAGAGACCACTTTTTTCTGGCGACGAGGTGTAAGAATGAATACCATCGTGACAATCTGTTCATGTTTAGCACCCAGAGTCTGGCTGCCACAATTTTGTTTTGTCGTAGCCTTTTGCGTTTTGCTGGAGCCTAAATTCTACCCTATCTTTTCTTTGAAGGGGTGTGCTTACATGGTTTAACACTGTCTCTTATAGTGTTTTTCTGTTCTGTGTTTTCAGGTGAACGTTTCAGAAATTTTCTTCGCTTGTGTGCTTCTTTTTATTACTTGCATTGTCTTTTTATTGCACTTCCGTACTCCAAAATGAGCAGCCCACCTCTCCCACCCCCTGCTCAGGCGCCTCTGCTGCAATCGATAGATGCAACTCAGTAAACACAGATATTTTAGTTTCAGACGCAGCAGATTGCAACGCATCTAAACACCGTACAGCAGCTACTTGCCAATCAAGCCACAAATGCAGTGCCACATGCAGCAGCTGTAGCTCCGATTTCCATTCCTCCTTTTCGCCAGTTTAACGATAAAAAAAGTAATGGCTCGAGTGGATGCAACAATATGAAGCCCACATCATTGCTCACAACGTACCAGGTACTATGAAACTAGAATACTTTTTGTCAATGACACAAAGTGCACTCTGTTCACCTCATTCAGAAACTGTTCGCTAACGCCACTCTGAGTGAACATCGCTATGATCACCTTGTTAATTCGCTAACTGTTATGACCAGCAAGTGAATGTGGTGGCAGGTAGGTACCAATTCTTTCGTTGCAAGAAAAGGTCAGAAAAAACTTATCGAAAGTGGGTAACAGATCTTCTGGCTATGATGACGAAATGCAAATTCAAATGTGCTTGTGTTGCTTTGTATTCAGATGTTATGTTGCATGATGCGATTGTGTACACTGTAACTGATGTCAAACTTAGAGAATAGATTTTGAAACAGTCCGATCCATTATTGCAACAAGTAGTGCTAACTATCGGTCAGTATGATTCAGGTGCTGTAGCGGCTGATAAATGTCAGCAGCCACCAATTTGTCACGTTGAAGTCTTCCCTTGCTCACGACCGTCTCAGTAGGCAGCAATGGCACTCGCACCACGGCGCGTAAACAGTTCTCTAAACAGATGTACATAATTAAGTCTTGCCCTCGTTGCTATTCACTGCACAAACGCCAAGACTGTGCGTTCAGACAAGCACAGTCTGTCACGTACAATCCATATGTTTGCAACGTAACAAACATAAGAGTTCCACCCACTCACTAAAAATCTAGTCACAACGCCCATGTAATCAATGTGGTGTATTCAAAGCCTGCTGCAGGAACCAGTTTCTTCATTGCTAGGCCAATCCAATAATTTTTTTGTTCATTTGCTTATTAGTGGAAAAAGTGTCAAATTTCAGTTGGACACAGGTGCCTCTGTTACATTGTTGAATCGTAACACATATGAACTCTCAGGCTCCCCATGCCTGTCTAAAACTAGCATGCACCGCCCTTCTTATAATCGGCAAGACATTTCTGTTCTCGGAAGAAGTACTTATGCTGCCATGTATCGGTCGCATACGCGAACTGTGACTTTCACTGTGTTAAAATCACGCGATTGTGAGAAAACATTTGACCTCGATTCGTTTGATTTGTTTGGATTTCAAATTCAGGACAATGTGTTGTTAGTGACTGCATCCGATGCCAAAGACACTGTAGCTAGGTTGCTGAAAAAACTCCCGGAACTTTTTTCTGAAGGTTTAGGCAAGGCTGACAATTTTGTTACACATATTTGTTGCATTAAAGCCAATGCTCAGCCGAAATTTTCCAGGCCAGAACTGCCCCCATTGCATCACGGGACAAAGTCGCTGCTGCACATACAAGCTAGTCAATGGGCAAGTCCACTGGTTTTGCTCCCCAAACCTTCGGGTCGCATTCGCCTCTGTATTGACTTTAAGTCTACAGTCAACCCACAAACAATGACTGACACTTACCAGTTGCTACGCCCAGAGGATCTCAAGGACAGATTAGGCGCTGGTCGCTACTTTTCCAAAATTGATTTGTGCGATGCATATCTTCGAATACCACTGTGTATGTTGTGAACACTCATTACGGCTTGTTTAAATATTTGCATTTGTCTTTTGGCAGTGCCTACGCACACTCCATTTTCCAGCGGTATTTGGAGTACAAAACTGTTCAAACTATTTGGACGATACTGTCGTACAACTGAAGAACACATTGCAAATTTGAGTGCTTTGCTTCGTGTGTTATCTGATGCAGGACTAAAGTGAAGACTGGACAAATGCAAAACGGAGTTGCAGTATCTTCATCATGTTATCAACAGTCAAGGTGTACATCCTCTGTAGTCACATTTGTTAACCTTACGTGACCTGTCAGTACCTCGTAATGTTACAGAATTGGAGTCAATCTTAGGGAACATGAATTATTATATTCCGTTCGTAACGAATGCTGAACAAATCGCAGCTCCATTGCATCGCTTGTGTCGCAAGAACGTCCCCTTTGGTTGGACGGATGGGGGCCGAGAAGCTTTTCAAAAACTAAAGATACATTGCTCAGTGATCGACGCTTGTTTCGCTTTGATTCTGACAAGCCAGTTGTGTTGCAAGTTGATGCTTTATCTTACGGAATCGGTGAAGTGTTTTCGCACAGATTTGATGATAAAGTCAGGCCTATTACTTTCGCATCAGAAGTGTTGTCCAAAACTTAGTATAACTATTCACAAGTAGAGAAAGACACATTGGCTATCCTGTATGGTGTCACCAAATTCTGCCATTATTTGTATGCCAGAAAATTCTACTTAGTAACGGATCACAAGCCATTACAGTCCTTGTTTCATCCGATGCTGCCGGTTCCTGTCCGAACAGCCCACAAATTGCGACGATTGGCTTTGTTGTTGTCTCAGTACCAGTTCGAGACTATGTATCTTCCGACAGCTGAACATGGTAATGCGGACATACGTTCACGTCTTCCAATTGACCCTGTAACAGAGTTTGACGCTTCTGACACATCCTGTTCAAAAATGGCTCGGAGCACTATGGGACTCAACTGCTGAGGTCATTAGTCCCTTAGAACTTAGAACTAGTTAAACCTAACTAACCTAAGGACATCACAAACATCCATGCCCGAGGCAGGATTCGAACCTGCGACCGTAGCGGTCTTGCGCTTCCAGACTGCAGCGCCTTTAACCGCACGGCCACTTCGGCCGGCGACACGTCGTGTTATCACATCGATGCTCACTATTTTGAAATGCTTCAATCCTTTCCTTTGAACTACAGGAAAATAGCACAGGCCAAGGAAGCTGATTCAGATTTGAACATTTTGCTAAAACACATTCGCACGTCTTGGCCTCGCTCATAGCGTAGCAGAAAGAACTCTGTAGTGTGCCGATACTTTGCACGTCGGCACAGCCTCGCTATACAGGAAGGTGTTGGTTGGTTGGTTTAAAAAAGGGGGAAGGGACCAAATTACGAAGCCATCGGTCCCTTGTTCCCAGTAAAATAATTACACAACGGAAAGAATAAAAGAAAAAGAGAGATGTACAGCACAACAACAAGAGAAAGAAAGAACCAGAAGAACGACAGAATCTAAAATTTAAAAACCTCTCTCTCACACCGGCCTGATTTAGATTCACTGATCAGGATAGTAAAAACATGCGTATGTTAAGGGAATTTTCATTCACAAAGCAGGCTTATCACATTCACAAAGTTCAATACTGTTCTACCCTGATTAAATTGAGCTTAACTTAAATTCCATAAGGCAGTGAAGCAATTTCGAAGTCTCGGTGCGACGAAAACTGTCAGTCGATCTCCTGAAAACATTTGTAATAATTATTAACTTTCGGTGATCACATGGGGAAGACCGGAGATCTGCTGGTAAGACCGTGTTAGCCTATTTATTTGAAGTAACTGGATATCTTGAGCATACAAAACGGCAGGTTCGTCCAGTGTAAATCAGACGTTCCCCACTGATTCCGCGCAACACAGCGTAGCAAGCAGACACTGTCAATAATAATCAGTTAAATAATACACGAACACACTTACTTTAGTTTAGTTCATGTATTAAATTCCTTCTCATACAGAATCTCATCAAGATCGCGACTAGCTCAACAATACATACATATACATCCTCCTTCTTTCACGACTAATCGGCAAGAAGTCCTTCATTCTTTTCATAAGAGAAAACATAGATAGCAGAGAAGCTATTCCATGGAGTAAATGGACGCTCCAAGGAATAATTGGGCTTGAAACTACTTTGCATTGATAATCGGTCAGATAAAATGAGATATTTCGAGATATGTACTGAGTTATATAATTTATAAATTTTCTGAAAATATCGCGCAGAGACCGCTGCAAGAGACATTACAACTACTATGGACAAAAACAGGAAAATAAAACCATAGAGAGAAGCAAAAAAAAGGTAGGAAGGGTAAAAACAAGAGAGCAGATGACCGTGGCTGGCCGACCACGAGAATAAAATGCAAGTCAGCCACTCTGCGACACATTAAAACATCCACCCTAAAAGCATTAGAGTGGAGAACACAAAGAGACAAAAGACATGCGCTGAAACTGATATAGAACGATAAAATCCACCGTCGCGTATAAAACGTAAAACTAAAGAAGCCGATGAGGCTTGTCAGCTAAAATTAATGCTGCAGAGTCCGTCCCAGGGTAGCCAAAGGACGACAGCTCACAAAGATAAGGGCCACTGTCAGCCGGGCTCCGCACCGACACTGAGGGGGGTCATCACGGTGTAGGAGGTGGACGTGTGTCACCCAAGCGTGGCCAATGCGGAGCCGGCAGAGAACCACAGAGTCCCTGCGAGAGGCCCGCATGGAGGACTGCCACACATTAGTAGTCTCCTTAATGGCACGCAGTTTGTTGTGCGTGCTGAGGTTATGCCATTTCGTCTCCCAAAGCCACAAAACCTTGCGGCGTAATACCGAACGCAGTTCAGTTGCAGAGCAGCGGATTTCCATAAGCGGTTTCCACGCAGCCTGTTTGTCCAGCCTGTCGGCAAATTCGTTGCCTGGAATTCCAGCGTGACCTGGGGTCCCCACAAACACCACTGATCGACCGGACCATTCCAGGGCGTAGATGGACTTCTGGATGGTCGCTACCAAAGGATGACGAGGATAGCACTGGTCGAGAGCTTGTAGGCTGCTCAAGGAGTCAGAACATAGAAGAAACGCCTCCCCAGGGCATGAACGGATGTGCTGAACAGCACCATATAAGGCCACCAGGTCGGCAGTTAAATAACTGCAGCCATCAGGCAAGGAATGCTGTTCATTATGTCCTCCATGGACAGACGCGAAGCCGACGTGTGCATCAGCCATCGAGCCGTCGGTGTAAACTACTTCATGGCCACGGTACTTGTCAAGAATTGAGAGGAACTGGCGGCGGAGAGCCGCGGGGTTAACTGAGTCCTTACGGCCCGGTGAAAGGTCCAGGTGAAGCTGCGGCCTAGGTGTACACCACGGAGGTGTACGTGAATGGAACTTAAGTATTGCTGGTAGAGGCAATGACTCCAGTTGAGAAAGAAGGAATCTGACACGAACTGCAATTGGAAGCCTGGGCAGCCGATGCGGGAGATGAACTGCCATGGGTGGGAAAAGGAGACAGTAACTCGAATGCGCAGGAGAACTAAGAACGTGAGCTACGTAACTGGCCAGTAGTTGAGCACGCCTAATCTCCAATGCAGGCACTCCGACTTCCTCAAGCACGCTGGTCACCAGACTCGTCCTAAAAGGTTCTGTCGCTGGACGAACGCCACAGTGGTGCTCTGGGTCGAGTAAACGCAACGCTGAGGGCGACGCCGAACCATAAACCAGACTCCCGTAGTCAAGGCGGGATTTAACAAGGGATCTGTAGAGCTGCAGCAGTTTAGAGCTATCTGCACAACAGTTGGTGTGGCTCAGGCAACGGACGTTATTAGGGTACTGCCAGCAATTCCGCTTAAGCTGACGAAGATGAGGAAGTCAAGTCAATCACGAGTCGAAATCAATCCTAAGAATCGATATGTTTCCACTACAGTTAGTGGATCGTCATTAAGGTAAAGTTCAGGTTCTGTATGAACGGTACGACGCTGACAGAAGTGCATAACACACGACTTTGCGGCCGAAAACTGGAAACCGTGGGCTAGTGCCCATGACTGCGCCTGGCGGATGGCTCCCTGCAGGCGCCGCTCAGCAACACTAGTTCTGGTGGAGCAGTGCGAAATGCAGGAGTCGTCTTCATATAGAGAAGGTGAAACGGAAGGCCCTACAGCTGCTGTTAGACCATTAATGACCACTAAAAATAGAGATACACTCAATTCGGAGCTCTGCGGGGCCCCATTCTCCTGGATATGGGGCGAACTACGGGAGGCACCAACTTAGACACGGAAAGTACGAAGCGACAGGAAGTTCTAAATAAAAATCGAAAGCTTCTTAGACCCCACTCGTATAATGTGGCAAGGATATGATTTCACCAGGTCGTGTCATACACTTTTCGTAAATCAAAAAACATGGCAACCAGGTGTTGGCGTCTGCAAAAGGCTGTTTGGATGCCAGATTCTATGGACACAAGATTATCAGTGGCAGAGTGACCATGGCGGAAGCCACCCTGACATGGAGCCAGTAGGTCACGTAACTCCATGACCCGACCCAACCGCCCACACACCATACGCTCCAGCAGCTTAAAAAGAACGTTACTGAGGCTGAGGGGCCGATAGCTATCCACATCAAGTGGGTTTCTACGGGGTTTGAGCACCGGAATGATGGTGCTCTCCTGCCATGGCAATGAGAAGACGCCATCGCACCAGATGCGGTTGATGCTGATGAGATGTCGCTTGTAGTCAGATGAAAGATATTTAATGATGTGACTGTGGATCCGATGTGGTCCAGAAGCTGTGTCAGGGCAATGTGCAAGGGCACTGAGGAGCTCCCACTCTGTAAATGTGGCATTATAGGATCCATTGTGGCGTGCAGTAAACGAGAGGACTTCCCCTTCCAGCCGCCGTTTGAGAGTGCGAAAGCCTGGGAGGCCATTTAAGTTAACACCAGGAACACACGTTGGGGTCTCGTACCCGACAACACGTTTGATGTTTGCCCAGACTTGGGAAGGTGACGTATAGCACCCAATGGTCGAGACATATCTCTCTCAAAACTCATGTTTACATCGTTTGATAAGCTAGTGGGCCGGCCGCGGTGGCCGAGCGGTTCTAGGCGCTTCAGTCCGGAACCGCGCAACTGCTACAGTTGGAGGTTCGAATCCTGCCTCGGGCATGGATGTGTGTGATGTCCTTAGGTTAGTCAGGTTTAAGTAGTTCTAAGTTCTAGGGGACTGATGACCTCAGATATTGAGTCCGATAGTGCTCAGAGCCATTTGAACTATTTGATAAGCTAGCAAACAATAGCATGGAGTCATTTGAAAGATATGAGGTGCTCCAGGGAAGGGTGCTGCTTATGCCGTTGAAGAGCTCGCTGACGCTACTTCATTGCCTCAGCGACTTCCGGAAGAGCGAGGGATTGTGTTTTCTGCCAGAGAAACGATTGGTTTAGTCATCTGCTCAACCATGAAATCGATGTTACCATGTGGAGAAGATTCAACAGTGACAGCAGAGATAAAAGTTTCCCAGTCAGCCTTGTTTAAAGCCCATTTGGGAAGGCGTCCATGGGCTTGACGCCAGGTTAGTGACAGGAAGATGGAGAAGTGGTCCCTACCACACAGGTCGGCATGTGCTCTCCAGTGGATAGATGGGAAAAGTCTTGGGCTCCAAATTGATAAATCAATGGGCGGGTAACTACTTCGAGCCACACTGAAATATGTGGCGGCTCCAGTATTTAAGAGGCAAAGGACGAACTCAGACAGTAAAGTTTCGACAACTCTGTCTCGGCCAGTAAGCACGGTGCCACCCCACGAGGGATTTTCGCTGTTAAAATATCCCAAAAGTAGGAAAGGTTTAGGGAGTTGATCAATCACTGCTGTTGACATATGCAGGGATACTACATCTTCTGGAGGACTACATTGTAGACAGTTATTTCCTGCATTGTCCTTATTCTGACAGCCACAGCTTCAAGAGGGGTTTGAAGGGGCACAGATTCACTACAGACTGAGTTTAGGAAATAAACGCAAACACCACCTGAAACTCGATTACAGTCGCTACGTTCCTGTATTATCCCTTATAGCCGCGGAGGGCAGGGGTCCACATTGCTGGGAACCAGGTTTCCTGGAGGGCAATGCATAAAACAGGTGTAAAGTTTAACGGTTGCCACAGCTCAGCCGGGCAGTGGAAAAAAATACGCCGCAGTTCCGCTGGAGGAGGACATCATCGTGAGACTGGGAAGGCATGGAACATTCAGTGGGACAGTTTACGTCTCAGGCTCACCTGCTGCCACCGACTTTTTGCCTGAGAAATCTATATCCATTTTGTATGACGGTCTGCCGAGATCTAAGTCCTCAACGGACGCTGGAATCTCCACCTCATTTGCAGATGTTGAGCTTATAGGTAGCAGTGGTGTGGGTGACACCGCAATTCCCTTGGTCTTTGGGACTTATATTTTAGATTTCTCTCACTGTTCCTTGGGTTTCCTTGGCCGAGAGGACTTCACTGAGTCTCCAAGACTGATGATGAGCGTGAAGCCCTGCAAATAGCTGCTTTTGGGCTCTTCAGCCAGTGGCAGGTGTCATATTTCCCACTAGCAGAAACCTAGGAAGGAAGTGACCCAAGGGAGAGCGAGAGCAGCTGAAGAAGTTATATGCTTCTCTGGCTTAGAAGAGGGGACGGACGTCCCCAATGGTTGGATGTTTGCAGGGGTGTTGCTCCTGAAGTAGGTGGTGCAAGAGCAACTTGGAGGGAAGTGCCCCCCCCCCCCCATTAAGGCAGCAGGTGTAGTCTACTGACTCTGAGAGGTGACTGGGGTTGGCAGAGCTGATGGGGCTAGAACTGTTGTAGTGGCAGCGTGAGACGATGTGGTGGCGGTTTTTGCTTATCATCAACAAGGACAAATGCAATGAATATGGATGATACGATACTCTATGGTATTCTGCGATTTGAATTCACTCTTTTTTTTATCAGTTGCATTGAATTGATATTGTAAATGATACTGATAATATTATACACGTATATAATGCATTACTGATACTATAACTTCTCCCGGATAATTATTTTGTTCAAATTGCACAAGAATACCACCTGATGTAGTGTAATAACGTTGACTGTAAGTTGTGTTAATATCACTAATATTACAGATCGTACGTCAGAGCTTTTATAATTTTTGTCTTCGATGGATTTAATTATTCTTAGCAAATTTTTCATGAAAAGGAAGCACAGAATACCACCCGCACGCACCACTCATGTATGCTACCAACAATATTTTTCTCCGTGCATAGTTTAATTTTGGCCTCATACATCAGCAATGAATGCTTGTTCATCAATAAATACCATCAGCACTGTTCCTAGAATATGCAGTCTGATTCCATTAATATTTTTCTTTTATAAATACAGTTCAGTACCACCAGTGCACATTTATTTCTTACACATCGGTATATTGTTTGCAGTTTCAAGTAATTTAAATATGCCACTGTGTGAAAGTTTAGATGGCGGCCAACAAAAGATACAGGATTTCTTTTTTAATTAAGATTTTCCTTTGCTCAATAAATAATTAATCATTTAAATTTATGGCACCAATAAAAAATTATTAAAAATTAGTTAAACACAAACCCATGCTGTTTTCAACTAGAAGTACAGACGAAGTTGCTATATAATCGCAACTAACAATGGCATCGCTTCTTGCAGCTATGATAAAACAATTAATACAAAATTATAATTAAAAGAGGAAGTGATTTTTAAATAATTAATCATAAATAGCTTTAACACATTTGGCTCTATTTGTTTTTACCAGCCAATGAACATAAAAGTACAATAACATTACATTAAATGTTTTTCATTCAACAGACCTCAAATCGTCTTGTGTCAGCGACGTACATCAGAAGAAGACAAATTGGTACAAAACAAAAGAAAAGAATGACATACATTAACAAAGAATGTGAGACAAATATTGCCTCTGTTTTACATAATTATCATCTTTTTAAGAAATAATTACATAATTGGTGAATATTATTGAGTTACACAATTTTCCACACGTTCATATTCCACTTGTAATAAAAAGATACATATATATCATGGATGTTATTTTGCCCCTTGGGCTGATAAAACAAAATAATTTATTCACCATGTTTATTTCTTATCACCCTTTTTTATCAGTCCACATAATCCACGAAGATTAATTGTTTGTAATGTCCGAATATTTGATTTCAATTTAACTTGACAGAGAAAATTGTATTTGAATTGAGAAATCAAAATAAAAAGTACCTCTGTGACTGGGTTGCCTCAGAAATTGCTTGGAATACTTCCCGGATTACCTTATCCCCCTCCCCCCCCCCCCCCATTCGGGTTAGCTGGAATCGGAAAACAGGGATCAAAACCGTCCAAAGGGCTTCAAGACAATACACTCACCTACTATTTACAGTCCGGCTTGACATAGTTGTGACTGTACATACTGGAACACGAATTTATGATTCTGTCGTATCTGCGAAATAGATTGAAGTTTTATAATGTTTTTTATCAATTTTTATGTCATTGACGTTATAAAAATTTCTTCCACGTCGTCCCCTCGGAACGCAGTCACGTAGTGACTGCCGCCGGTCCGCCCCTGGCTGCGTCGGCGTCGCGTCAACTGCCGTCGGCTGCGTCGTGATTGTGATCTGCTGCCGGCCGTAACTACCCCTGCAACAGCTCTGGATTCTCTTGGGCCTCGTCATTCAGTTCAAGATGGGTACATGAAATGTCAAAATACATGTATCAGTTGAAACGTCCCCTTAGAAAAATTTATGAAGGTCTGTGCTGATAAACCTCTTTCATTATTTGCTTTTCAAACAACTGTGCAAAACTGAACGTACTCAGACATTACTCTCTTTACTTATTCTGATCAACACTAAACAGACATACAATATTTTTAGCGCAACGCTATCTGACTTTTAATAATCCCTACAAAAGAATGGTCCTGACTAACAATAACCTATACCTTTCATGAATCACTTACCTCACAAAAATCTTCGTTACTCAAACTACAGCAATACAGCGAGCGTCAAGACTGCCAGCTACAAAAAGATTCTAACTACTGAAGTCACTAACTACTGATAGGCATAGTTGGCAAATGAAAGATATTGATAGAGAACAAACAATGTATTTACCTTAATAGTGTTCAAAAGTCATTACATATATCAGTTCATGACATCCAGTCTTACAAATTTACAGTCTCTGATGGACACACGTCCAGATCGTCCGCTCTCAAAACTCCGCCATCTCTCTCCCCACATCCACCACTGCTGGCGGCTCACCACCAACTGCGCAACGCTACGCGCTTTTAACAGCCAACTGCACAACACTACAATGGCGAATATTCCAACAACAATGCCAACCACCCACAGGCTGCACACAGCACAGCCAGTGATTTTCATACAGAGCGCTAGGTGACGTTACCAACATAAAAACCTAGAAAGCCTACTTACATAGCCCCCATGCTCCCCACAAAAAATTTTAGAAATTGTTTTGGGCAGTGGCCAATAGTGATTTGAGAAAAATTTTCATAATTACAGTAACAAAGATACCCAATGCACACACTTATTGATACAATGTTGGTCAAAAGCTAAAATTTTCTCACAGTCCATAAAGACAGTCCTAATCATTCATCACAGTAAAATTGAAGTGTTTTTTTTTCTCTCAAAGTCTGAGCAGTAATAGAAAATGCACACGAAAGTAGTGGATTTCCATGCAGTCTTGAAGAAGTAGTGTTGACCTTCCAATGTGAAGACAGTGCTGACTCTTGCCATGCAGACAGGTAATGGGCCACAACAGAGCAAGCCCACTGCAGACTCAATCGAAGTTTTGAAGAATATTGTCATGTAGGTCACCACAGAGCAGACCCACTGTAGTCCTGGTAGAGATTATTGTATTGGTGGGCCAACAAAGGTGCAGACCCACTGCAGTTCTTGTAGAGATGGCCAGCAACCATCTCTTGCGACTGTGCAGGTGCACAATCACCACTCAAGAGTCTTGTGGACAATATAGCAAGTCCACAAACCACCACTTGTGCACGCACAAAGTTTTGGAATTATCCTTAGAACCAGCAATGCTGTTAACCAGTCCCTTGCTGAATTATTAACACATGTATAAGCACTAACAGTCCCAACTTCTCACATAATGTGCATATAGTACGGCCGACAGAAATGTGTGCACTGAAATTAAACTTAATTTGAACAACTGGTGTCTATACAATTATAAATTTACAACATATGAATGCAATTACAAAGGTTCAAAATACATCATTAAAGAATATAACAGTACAGATAACATTTGTCGTAATACAGACTTTACAAAAAATAGAAATAAACATATACATCAGTGTTACAGGAATTATGACAGATGTAAATACATAAAACAATGAGAAAAGTATTCGAAACATTAATTTCACACATGAGCATTGAAACAGAACAGAATTAATAATGTCTATAAACATATTTACAAAGAAAATAACGTATTACTAATGCTAAGTTTATTTGAGGATAACAGTATTCCTCATCATAGTGAATGTAGCTTAGTACTAGAAAAATTCTAAAACATAAATCTTATTAGCTAAACACATAAAGACAGGAAAAACACAAATTCACAAGGGTGCACAAACACATAGCGGAATAACACAAAAGGAAAGGACAGGGTTCGTTTTCAGTGTAACATTTGGTTCTGCACTCCAACCCAAAACTTCATTCCATAGATCTTTCTGTTATTTCAACATTTGTTCCCACAAAAAAAATCCTATCCAAGCATGCTTTCTGTATTCTATTCATATCCTCTTTGAAAATAGTTATTCTCCACTGTACACTACCTTTTTGGCCAAACCATTTTCTTATAGCTTCTCAATGTATTTCTTCCAATTCATCACAACTCGTTCTCTTATATAGCCCATCCCATCTTAAGCTAACTTAAATCTACTGAGCTCACATAAATATACTAAGAGACAAGGCAATGCAGCAACACGCAACAAATTAACATAAACAGCAAAGACAAAAAAAAGCAAACTGGCAAAGCAAGCAGCAGTATATCTAAATTAGCAAAGCAAATGCAACATTACCACTATTATGAGAAAATGTGCAGCAACAAGAAAAATAAATCTGTAGTAAAACTGGATTAACAGAGTAATACAAAGTGAAATTGAGTAGCAATATGCCTACCAAACAGCAGCAGCAAATGCTATAACTTATACCTAAATATGACATAGCTCAAGCAGAAAAAATATTACAGTAAAGATGGCCATGTCTAATACCTATGTCACATCTTAACATTAGAGTGATGCATCACCTTGATTTAGTATACAAAACAAGTTACTCAGTCACCGACAAAAATTATGTATGCAATTCCTGTGAAGGGAAATGTCTTTTTGTGCTCCCTCGTTTTTTTGGAAGTAGATGATAAAATTATTATTTACTGGATCTGTAGGCATAAAATATCTATACTAGTACATCTATTAAATTTTATTCTAACCAATCCTGCAATGCAACTAGAATCTAGATATTAAACAAAATGAGCAAATAAATACATAAAGCAAGGCATGAAATGTCAGTCACTAGGGAAATGGCGTCTCCAAAGGAAGTAAAAAATCTCTCAACTAGAAAGACAATAGACGTAAAATGTTTCTCATCATTTCATTAGGCATTTTAGTAAATATCATAAATTAAGGGCTCCACAGTGTAATCATATGTTTTCAAGCCTGGGCATGTCATATTTGCGATGCTTTCTACAAAGAAATGTCAATAGCAAGGATAATGGCCTCTTTTTTTCTCCACCTAATGGCTTTCTCTCCAGGCAGGTGGCACGATGTGTTACGTGAAGGTCACTCAACTTTCGTACCGAAATATTTACAGCAGTGACAGTCTCATTTAAATAAAAAAAATTTCACAGGTTGAGAATTTACGCTACAAATGTGTAGAAAAGAATCCTATAAATATAACAGTGTCCAAAAATTTTCGCCAGCATTGTGAGACATTCACATGTATACACACATTTCATACTTCTTAAAGTACAATACTTGGTTTCCAACATCCTTCTCCACAAATCAGAGTCCCTAACCACTACTCATTATTCATGTACATATAAACACATAAGCACATTCCTCATATACGGTAGCATCATCTTATTGATAATAAACATACCTCAACAGCATGATACACATCGTCATCGTAATAATAACATCATAACAGATAAATCACATCTCAAAATCGTCGCAGCTTCTTTCAATAACTTCAAGACCTTCAAAAAGTCATCTACCTCAAAGGTACTTCAAATAACATGCTCCCTTACCAAATACGACATTCAAGGCTCTCATAGTATCACAATGGTTCCGAAAAAATGTGAAATGACTGTCCTGATATACCTCTTACATTATTTGCTTTTCAAACAGCTGTGCAAAACTGAACGTACTCAGACATTACTCTCTTTACTTATTCTGATCAACACTAAACTGACATACAATATTTTTAGCGCAACGCAATCTGACTTTTAATAATCCCTACAAAAGGATGGCCCTGACTAACAATAACCTATACCTTTCATGAATCACTTACCTCACAAAAATCTTCGTTAGTCAAACTACTGCAATACAGCGAGCGCCAATACTGCCAGCTACATAAAAGATTCTAACTACTGAAGTCACTGATAGGCATACTTAGCAAATGAAAGATTTTGTTTGAGAACAAACAATGTATTTACCTTAATAGTGTTCAAAAGTCATTATATATATCAGTTCATGACATCCAGTCTTACAAATTTACTGTCTCCGATGGAGACACGTCCAGATCGTCCGCTCTCAAAACTCCGCCATTTCTCTCCCCACATCCACCACTGGTGGCGGCTCACCTCCAACTGCGCAATGCTGAGCGCTGTTAACAGCTAACTGCCCAACACTACAATGGCGAATATTCCAACAACAATGCCAACCAGCCACAGACTGCACACAGCACAGCCAATGATTTTCATACAGAGCGCTACATGGCGTTACCAACACAAAAACCTAAAAGGCCTACTTACACGGTGACAAGATGTAGTGTCGGCAGACTTGCCAACACTACGTACACTAATAGAAAGAGGCGGCCAAGATATACGCGCTAACTCCCGCAGGCGGGCGTTAGGTCTGAAACAGGATACGTAATGAATGCTATAAAGAAAAGTACGTAGCTGCTGGAATACTTAACTTTAATCCATCATTTGTATACAGCGTTCTTGATGATACAAGTGAGACTCTCTCTAGATAAATGCAATGTAATGCTAATGGCGCCTTGCTAGGTCGTAGCCATTGACTTAGCTGAAGGCTATGCTAACTAGCTGCTCGGCTAATGAGCGATGCTTCGTCCGTGTAGTCGCCAGCAAAGTCGTCCGTACAACTGAGGCGAGTGCTAGTAAGTCTCTCGAGACCTACCGTGTGGTGGCGCTCGGTCTGCGATCACTGACAGTGGCGACATGCGGGTCCGACATGTACTAATGGACCGCGGCCGATTTAAAGCTACCACCTAGCAAGTGTGGTGTCTGGCGGTGACACCACACAAGATAACACGCTTACCATGCTGTGGAGAAAATTAGTTAGTGTCCATATCAATCCCATTCACAGAGAAGGAATTAATTTTGCCCTGTATCTTGACACTGTTCAATACAATATAGTGATTCATTTAGTAATTCATCACAATATGCACATTTCAATCACGGCACTGTTAATCACACACGTGTCCGTAGCGTGCTTTGTGTATACTTGGAGAATGTGATTACACTTACATTCAGACGATGCCAACGTTGCATTGTTTTTGTGCGGCGCGGTAGGCTCTACAGGCAGTCACATAATATTTTACCCGCAAAGACACTCCGAATCGAATTATTAGAGGTCGAGAGTTCCTTTTAACTGCTACTATTCGCAACAGAACTTAACGTCCATAGTGTTGCTGTTACCTTCGACACTACATGAGTGTTCTTAAGGTTCCTTGATCACAGTTTATCAATGTTCACATTTTCGCTAAATAAATCAGTGTCCACTAGACTTTTGTGCAGTTCTTGTAAGACACAGATCAACTTTCTGATTGCTGTCCATAGTACTTACACACAGTCTATATGCGAATGACACCTTCATGAAAAGAGTTCCGGTACATTTGCACATATTTTCGCATTACAATGACTGAATAATAAGTTCAAAATTTTATCCAGTTACGTAAACATAATACAGTGTAAAACTTTAGGAATCTGCTACATTGTTGTGATCATTAGATCATTCGCGAACAATCGAGATAACAGTACATTTCCATGTTCATGGAAAATACACATATTTTATCATTTCTTGGGACAGAGATCTGTGTTTGATTTCTTTTAACCGGAATGTCCCTGATAAGTCACTTCATACTGAAATGTGTACATTAGTTAGTACACAGTCAGATACTATTCGAGAGGTGGCTGACATGATCACACAGCTCACACATGACCAACACTCGTTGCATGTATGGGACTATATGACTCAATCTCATTTAAAATATTTTATGCATTTCATTGATACGTTAGCTACAAAAAAATAATAAAATTTTTACATCTAATACAATAATATTCAAATGAACGTTTATGGGGATACTGATTTCTTTTATTAAAATGTGTTTGTCATGGAGATTCTTTACTCCTTGCACAAATGATTCGAGAATATTATATTGTGACACTTGACGTGTAAATCTACAAACTAACAAACATATAATATCATTGCATTATTAAAACTAAATATCACATTTATTAATGTTCGGTACATTAGCACCTCTTATTAGTCCTTCCTAAATACAAACACTTTATTGCAAATATTTTTTCATGTCTTTATGGCAATATAGCCCCTAGTGCAGGGAACAGAGTAAGCTGCTCTACAATAGGTCTTGTGCGGGAATACATTCATTTTATATTGATAATCTTTTATGATACCAGGTTGTTCAACGATACTCCATGATATTCAGACAATAATTCGGTAAATTGCTTAGCCTCAGAAGTATGAATGCAAGTTGTCTCCTTCATTTTTTCTTGTATTGTTGCCACGATGTCATTCGCATTGCAGGGTTCATCGTTATTTCGGTTTTGACTACATATCTGCAAGTGCTCTTGGTTCAACATTAACAACATCTGTTTACTGACAGAAAGATGTACCTTTTGCATTAATGGAAAGTTTGTACCGAACTCCGGATTCAACATCAAAGTTATCGGTCACTGTTGGTGATTAAGATCATATGTTCCCCGGATGAGATTAATTATACCTTCCTTTTCCCGAAGGAACTCAAGTCCAAGTACCACTGGTACGGATAAGTTAACTATCAATAGGAACGTGCATGTCAAGCGATCATTTCCTAAGGTAACTTCCGCTTGTGTCTGGAATTTTGTGCTTTGTGTCTTATTTTCCAGTGCTCCAATAACCTTGCAATTTGAGACGAGTAAGATCGGTTATTTTCCTAGTTGCGAAACCTTCTTGAAGAATTGCATATTCATTACAGATACATTTGCAGAATTGTAGTTGGTATCTCATTTATACTCCCGGTGACACTTGCTTGAATTATTTCCTTTTCTGTCTTATCAGAAATGACAGGTTCTTGATATAGCTCATCTTCTAATTTATTTCCATCCTGATATCGAATCATGTTCATATTGTGCTTCTTCGACCTATTGCCTTCCTTGTTGCCCTCGGTCGCCTGGCGAAGGCCTACAGTGACCGCAATAAGTTTGTCGGCTTCTGTGGATTTTATTTCGTATCAGAAGGTACCTCTGTTATTTTCACATTTTGTGAATTTTCTGTTGTAGTTGGCCTGCTTGTATCCCACCACGGTGGATATCGGCTGTTTGACATCGGAATAGCTTGGACATAGTTTACCGGCTGGCCTATATTAAAAGAACCTTGCGACGTTTGCCAATGGCTTGGTCCTGGTTGCCGCCAATATTCGTTATCTCCGCGCATATTCTTTGGCTTATCTTTGTACGGACTGTTTGGTCTGTGGTCATCCGTCTTTTTCCGTTATTAATGTCACTATGAAAATTTGAATTCTGATTGTGATGCTGCGTTGGATTACCATTCGGCTGTTGGTATTCTTTGGCTTTCCTATAATCCTTGTTATTATTATCGTTGTAACCACAGTCTTGGTTGTATTGGTTCCTATTACTGTTATTGTTGTAACTGCTGTTTCCATAAGATTTATTTTTATTTTGTTTAGGACTAGCTTCGCCCCTATTTCCCTTCTTTGAATTCCACGAATTCTTTCTGTTCGGACTGTTTGTATTACTAGTGACATCAGAAGTTTTTCTGGCGTCATCCTGCACAAGATCCAAGGAATCGATCACAGAAATTCTTTTAAATCGGTGTCTGTAACATTGGACAGTTTCTCTCTAATGTGGATTGGTAGTCTGGCTTTTAGCACTCGAAACAAATCTCTAGTGGTAACTGGCTCATCCCAGTATCTGGTCATGTTAACATATTTTTCAAAATATTTCCTTAATGAACCTGATTTCGGATTATAGACTTCGGCATTGTATACTATTTTACCAAGTCGCTCTTGAATAGACGCCGACCAAAATTGATCTAAAAACGCCTTTTCAAATTCATGAAAGGTTTTACAAGTTTCTGCGGCATTTAATGCCCATAATGACGCATCACCAGAGATATGTGATACCAAAATTGTATCTTTTGTTCTTCTGACCCTGATTTTGGGTGAACACTTTTGAAATTACGGATAAATACAACAGGGTGTACGTTTCTTTTGCTTTCTTCATTGAAGATCTGAAACTGCCGATGCTTGATGAGACTCTCTTCATGCATGAGAGTTGTTAGTTGCATTGAACTGCTATCATTTGCAGGTGTTGCATTAACCTTTTTACAAGTACACTCTGCTTCGTTATCGTGATTGTTTCTTGTTGTCACGCATTGGTGTGGAAAATCATTTGATTACCAAAGTCTGATTTTCTTTGCGGTACAACAACATTCGATGTAGAATGTTCTGTGTACGTTTACCTGTCAGCATCAGTGTTGTTATTGCTGCATACTGACAGATTTTGTGAGTTACGGTTTTCAGGATACATCGCTCTGGCTATTTCGGTTTTGACTTGCCTATGAATTTCGGAAGGAAATATCTTCCTGCAATGTTTCGACAGCTGTGGCTAGAGCTTTGAATCTATTTTCAAGTTTATCCACATCAGTTTGAAGTCTGCTAACCTGAACTTGAATTTTCACTAATGGTTCGATCGTGGATTTCACTGCATCGATCTCTTCTTTCACATGATTAGTAATTGCACTATCCCGTTCGTTTAAAGTTTGATTGATCTGGCGGACAATTTCCTCATCTCTTTTAAGAAATATGTTGTTGATATTTTCAACTAATTTCCTTTCACTTTCTTGGTCTTTAATTTCTTGTTCCTGTCTCTCTCTAGCGCCTTCTTCCCTCTGATGGATAGTATATTTTTCGAATAATGCTGTTACTTATCCTATAACTGCATAGCTTGTGCGTTGTGCACTTCTGCTCCTGGGCCGGTACAGTGTCTCTATTTCGTAACTGATTGACTGGTGGAGTGCCAGTATACCTGTCGGAATATCATCTACAAAATTGCCATTCGTAATTAAATTCTCTAATGACTGAGTAGGAGTGTGAACAGATTGTTCTACTGTAGGATTTGATACCATTTCCGCCTCCGTATCCTCAAAAGGTTTAACCAGTTTCCTTGGCCTAACCATTATATACACAATATAACATAACATGTCTATATATATCACTGACACATATAAATCAACACAAAATAATCTTATAACTAACACACACACACACACACACACACACACACACACATATATATATATATATATATATATATATATATATATATATATTAACACTGAAAACTCTTTAGATCTGTGTAGAGAATGTTTTGCAAATTTATTACATTTAGCAGTAACTTTCTCGCAGTCGGTTTCTTGAATCTCTACTACTTATTGCGATTATGAACTGTTTATGCTTACATTCTCCTTTGAAGTGGTCGGTAGTTCTGTAGGTGATTCGTTTGTTGCACCAGCTCTAGTATTAATAATACAGCAAGTCAGTGAATAAATGTAAATTTTCGTGACAAACTATACACACAAATAATTAATAAGTTGTTGTGGCAATTTATACCTGTAATTAATTAGAAATTTTTTGTTACTATTTCATTTAAATGAACAAGTGTGCATTGGTCGTCCCTGTTCGGGCGCCAGTGTGGTGGTTTTTGCGTATCATCAACATGGACAAATGCAATGAATATGGATGATACGATACTCTATGGTATTCTGCGGTTTTAATTCAGTTTTTTTTTTTATTTTTATTTAGCAGTTGCATTGAATTGATTTTGTAAATGATACTGATTATATTATACACCTATATAATGCATTATTCGTCCTAGAACTTCTCCCAGATAATTATTTTGTTCAAATTGCACAAGAATTCCACCTGACGTAGTGTAATAATGTTGACTGTAAGTCGTGTTCATATCACTAAAATTACAGATCGTACGTCAGAGCTTTTATAATTTTTGTCTTCGATGGATTTAATTATTCTTAGCAAGTTGATCATGAAAAGGAAGCACAGAATACCACCCTCACACAACACTGACGTATGCGACCAAAAATATTTTTCTCCCTGCGTAGTTTAATTTTGGCCTTCATAACGACCGGGAGAGCGGTGTGCTGTCCACATGCCCTTCCTATCCCCATCCTCCCCTGAGGACGACACGGCGGTCAGATGGTCCCGGTAGGCAACTCGTGGCCTGAAAACGGAGTGCTCATACATCAGCAATGAAATCTTGTTCAACATAAATACCATTAGCACTGTTCTCAGAAAATGCAGTCTGATTCGATCAACTTTTTCCTTTAATAAATACAGTTCAGTACCACCGGTGCACATTTATTTTTTACACATCGGAATCTTGTCTGCAGTTTCTAGTAATTTAAATTTGCCGTTGTGATAAAAGTTAAGATGGCGGCCAACAAAAGATTTTCCTTTGCTCAATAAATAATTAATCATTTAAATTTATGCCACCAATAAAAAATTATTAAAAATTAGTTAAACACAAACCCATGCTGTTTTCAACTAGAAGTACAGACGAAGTTGCTATATAATCGCAACTATCAATGGCATCGCTTCTTGAAGCTATGACAAAACAATTAATGCAAAATTATAATTAAAAGAGGAAGTGATTTTCAATAATTAATCATAAAGAGTTTTAACGTATTTGGCTCTATTTGTTTTTTACCAGCTAATGAACATAAAAGTGGAATGATTTTACATTAAATGTTTTTCATTCAACAGACCTCAAATCGATTCGCGTCTTGTGTCGGCGACGTACATCAGAAGAAGACAAAAGGGTACAAAACAAAAGAAAAGAATGACATAGATTAACAAAGAATGTGAGACAAATATTGCCCCTGTTTTACATAATTATCATCTTTTTAAGAAATAATTACATAATTGAATGAATATTATTGAGTTTCATAAGTTTCCACACGTTCATATTCCACTCCTAATAAAAAATATATATATCGTGGATGTTATAATGTCATGCATACAGTATGTAGGCATTCAAATTTCCTCTTGGCCTTAGTGTAGGTAAGTCGATCTTCTACTCCATGATTTTCCTTTGTTTCTTGAGAATCCTGCAGTCTGGCGAGCAAGGCACATGGTGCTCTCCACAGTTGACACAGATGAGAGGTGGGGCAGATGGAGTATTGGGATGTGATGGGCGTCTGCTATTTTGACATGGGGCGCTGGAAGTACAGCGGGAAGACATATGACGAAACTTCCAACATTTAAAGCACTGCATTGAGGGAGGGATATAGGGTTTAACATCACAGCGGTAGACCATCACCTTGAACTTCTCGGGTAATGTATCACACTCGAAGGCCAAGATGAAGGCACCGGTGGCTACCTGATTATCCCTCAGACCCAAGTGGACATGCGGGACGAATTGTACACCATCGTCGGACTGCAAGAGAAGGTCCCTGGAAATATGATAACCTGGACCATATTTAAGCTCATATGGGGCGTGTTGGTTACAGAAACATCCTCCAGCCTGTCACAAGCGAGTAACGCCCATGACTGGGAAGAGGATGCTTTTTTGATCAAGACTGACCCAGATCTCATTTTGGACAAGCCGTCCACCTCCCCAAACCTGTCCTCTAAATGCTCAATAAAAAACTGAGGCTTCATCGTCATGAAAGATTTCCCATCATCTCTCGAAGATACAAGGTACTGGGGTAAATAAGAGCCGCTACCATTCTTAGCCTGACGTTCCTCCCATGGTGTGGCAGGGAGGGGAACGATTTGAGGCTGTACTTCTGTCTGTTGAATTGAGATCATGAATGCTTAGAGACTGCTGGTGTTTGACTACCAGCAGGAGATGATGTACTACGCTTCATCGCGTGTCATCCACCCTGATGCCACCCACTCCTACCAGGGGCCCTCCCCTAGGGCACCATCCAGCCACAGCAAAGGCCACCTGGCACAATAGCCATTGCTGGTAGTCCCAATGCTCCACTGGGACGGAAATCTACCCCTGTGCATACGTGAGGACTTAACGGCGCAGGCATCAGCAGAGCGATCCCTGTGTGGTTAGGGCGCTAAAACCAACTGGATGCATGGTGGTCCCATCACAATGGACTGGCTATCATGCTAGATATCAGATGCAACCAACCAAACAAATCCATTACCATCGTCCACATAGAAAACCAACAGGGGGCCATCACAAAGGCCGAAACGTGTGAGACTCATTTTAGTCGCCTCTTACGACAGGCAGAAATACCTCAGCCCTATTTTAACCCTCGGACTCGCAGGGGGGTGCAGCAAGGAGTGATTTTTGTTGAAAATGACAGTCGACAGTCGCGTGTGTAATCCCCAAGCTTTGAAAAAAGCAGTGTTGCAGTTGCTTCACCAAGGACACTCGGGGACTGTTCGTACAAAACACTGTACTTGGCAGTGTATGGACATCCAAACAGAACAGATCATGTCCGAGTTCACGCATATGCGGAAAATCAGTCCACTCCGCCACAAAAATTCTCTGCTTGGCCTACGTCGAAATCACCATGGCAACGTGTGCTATTAGACTTTGCGGGACCTTTTTGGAACATTCATTGTTTATCTATGGTGGACTTTTATAGCATGATATCTTTTGCTGTGCCAATGAAGACGACAACGTCACGTAGCACAATTCAGGCGTTGTCCTCTATCCTTTGCCTGAAGTCAGTGTCAGACAATGGCCGTCAGTTAACGTCCAATGAATTTGAAACGTTCTGTGAACGCAATGGCAAACAGCATCTAACTAGGTCACTGTTCCATTCACAGTCAAACTGCAAAATGGAACGTTTTGTCAGAACCTATAAGCAGCAAATGGCCAAACTTCGCACCGCACAGACCAGGGATCAAGCATTGCAACTGTTTCGCTCCTCCTATTGTTCGTATCCACGAGATGGACCTGCGCCGGCGGAACTGCTTCATCTGCTCCACCCCCTCAGCATCCGGCGCTAAAGGAAGGCAGCAAGTGTCGCTTCGCGCCGCATGATACTATGTTTCATGATTTTTAGCCGCAGTAGACGTTAGGTGCGAGGCGAGATCCTTCGTCGACTTGGCGTATGCATTTATCTCATTTCAGGCCCAGACAGACTGCAGCACTGGCATCACAATCAAATTTGCAACAGTTATGTGCATGGTGATCCTTCTGTACCTGTTCCCCCAGATTCATGGATCCCGAGGATAGCCCGGCCACAGCAGCTGCCAGAGGGTGTCATCACGACACCGTGGGACGACCCCTTGGAGACAGAGCCTTCGCTTCCTACGCCTCCTCTCATCCTACCGATGGAGCGGTATGACTTCCACATCGTGGCATGGGCGTCAGGAGGTCGAAGCGTACCGTTCTGTGAGATTTCCGGGGAACGTTTCCACCAGAGCGAAGGCCAGATGGCGGGGTACGACCGGAGGTCTGATGTCCCCTGCACCCACAGCTTCCAGTCCATCAGAGCATCAACGCTCGTGCACGCCTTCCGATGTCAGGCCCCATACACGACGGCGGTCCGACTCTTTATGTGTTAGGAACGTTACGGCGTGAAGTCAAGCGAGGGCACGCTAGTCGGGAACGACACGGATGAAGAGACGGCTGTGAGAAGAGGTCAGCCAATCGCACGGTGACCGGGCCTCCCGCCAGGATGACAACGCGACAGCAGCGGCTCCTACGTGGAGAGAACACAAGCGCCGCGATCGACTGGTGACGGCCCAGATTAATAGCAGCTCCAAGATTAGCGACTTCGATATCAGCATCAACGCTAGTTACTTCGCTTGTTCTGTCTATGTAGCACAGACTTGAGATTGTCTATACTGAAGTAGAATGATTATTTCGAATGTCGCCCTTTGCTTGCAACACATTTGTGTAGTGCCTAAATATCTGAGATTTTCTTGTAGTAATAAAACTCATTAATGCGACTTGTGTAGTGAACCGAGTATGCAGGCTTCCTAGACACTATATACAGGGTGTTACAAAAAGGTACGGCCAAACTTTCAGGAAACATTCCTCACACACAAATAAAGAAAAGATGTTATGTGGACATGTGTCCGGAAACGCTTAATTTCCATGTTAGAGCTCAATTAATTTCGTAAGTGTGTACTGTACTTCCTCGATTCACCGCCAGTTGCCCCAATTGAAGGAAGGTAATGTTGACTTCGGTGCTTGTGTTGACATGCGACTCATTTCTCTACAGTACTAACATCAAGCACATCAGTACGTAGCATCAACAGGTTAGTGTTCATCACGAATGTGGTTTTGCAGTCAGTGCAATGTTTACAAATGCGGAGTCGGCAGATGCCCATTTGATGTATGGATTAGCACGGGGCAATAGCCGTGGCGCGGTACGTTTGTATCGAGACAGATTTCCAGAACGACGGTGTCCCGACAGGAAGACGTTCGAAGCAATTGATCGGCGTCTTTGGGAGCACGGAACATTCCAGCCTATGACTCGCGACTGGGGAGGACCTAGGACGACGAGGACACCTGCAATGGACGAGGCAATTCTTCGTGCAGTTGACGGTAACCCTAATGTCAGCGTCAGAGAAGTTGCTGCTGTACAAGGTAACGTTGACCACGTCACTGTATGGAGAGTCCTACGGGAGAACCAGTTGTTTCCGTACCATGTACAGTGTGTGCAGGCACTATCAGCAGCTGATTGGCCTCCACGGGTACACTTCTGCGAGTGGTTCATCCAACAATGTGTCACTCCTCAGTTCGGCACAAATGTTCTCTTTACGGATGAGGCTTCATTCCAACGTGATCAAATTGTAAATTTTCACAATCAACATGTGTGGGCTGACGAGAATCCGCACGCAATTGTGCAGTCACGTCATCAACATAGATTTTCTGTGAACGTTTGGGCAGGCAGTGTTGATGATGTCTTGATTGGGCCCCATGTTCTTCCACCTACGCTCAATGGAGCACGTTATCATGATTTCATACGGGATACTCTACCTATGCTGCTAGAACATGTGCCTTTACAAGTGCGACACAACATGTGGTTCATGCACGATCGAGCTCCTGCACATTTCAGTCGAAGTGTTCGACGCTTCTCAACAACAGATTCAGTGACCGATGGATTGGTAGAGGCGGACCTATTCCATGGCCTCCACGCTGACCTCAACCCTCTTGACTTTCATTTATGGGGGCATTTGAAAGCTCTTGTCTACGCAACCCCAGTACCAAACGTAGAGACCCTTCGTGCTCGTATTGTGGACGGCTGTGATACAATACGCCATTCTCCAGGGCTGCACTAGCGCATTAGGGATTCCATGCGACGGAGGGTGGATGCATGTATCCTCGCTAACGGAGGACATTTTGAAAATTTCCTGTAACAAAGTGTTTGAAGTCACGCTGGTACGTTCTGTTGCTGTGTGTTTCCATTCCATGATTAATGTAATTTGAAGAGAAGTGATAAAATGAGCTGTATCATTGATAGTAAGCGTTTCCGGACACATGTCCACATAACATTTTTTCTTTCTTCGTGTGTGAGGAAGTTGGGCCGTACCTTTTTGTAACACCCTGTATAATTGGCACGAAGAGAATACAACAAGTAATGTGTGCCAGCTAGACTTCCACTACCTCCCTTTCTGTCCATGACGACTTATTGCTAATGTACATGGAATACATTGCCAAAGGAAAGACGTATCAAATGACATACAGAGAACTACAGCAACATACTATCCAGTAGCGGGATGTAAGCACTAAACCATTATTAGACGCTAAGTTTCAGAAATTCACTCTGAGACCTGCTGAACTGTATAAGAAATATGGACCTCAGCGCTCTGTCAGAGTTCCTACCCCACGGTTTACTACAGAATTACGTCAGGCACTATATAAGCCAGAGTCTGTATGCAGTTTTCAGGAAAATCTAGCGCCTGAACTTCATGAACTATACAGAGCATAGCGCAACGCACTGAAACAAATCTTTAGCAACGCCGTAATTAGGCCCGCCTCTTCTGTTGCATGCGGCAAGCAGGAACAAGCAGTCTGCCTTCAGAATCTGTGCAGCTTCGGCACACAGAAGGCTAGTTTTGGTATTTGTAAATCTCCAAATAGGAATAATTTTGCTTGTCTGTGCCGTTCATCTCTGAAGTCGTGATGTATTGTTAGTCACCACATACACAAAACACCAATTCCATGGCGACTGTGTGGTTTTTATAAAATATATTTCAGTACGCACAGTGTGGAAAGCCATTATTATTTCGGAAGAGAGGTAGCCTTCCCCTGTTCATAAAACGTACCACAAATGTTCTATACGCTTTATACGACATAACGTCGTAAATGTAATCGGCTTTATAGAAACCTTACTACCTCGGCCTAAATTAATTTTATTGCAATATGAATCACGTATACCGTAATTCTTCTCAGGGTCTGCAGATAAAGTGTATGGTTGAATGATGATGGCAACGTCTTGAGTGAAATACTTCGGAGGTAAAATAGTCCCCCAGTCGAAACTCCGGGTGCGAACTACACAGGAAGATGTCTTCATCAGGAGAAACAAAACTGGCGGTCTATGGATCAGAGCCTGAATTCCTAAACCTCTTAACAGGGCAGGCAGGTTAGAAAGCTTAAAAAGGAAAATTATTAGGATGATCTTAGATCTAGTGGAAATTAATTAAGTTCGGTGGTGGAAGAAACAGGATTTCTCGTCATGTGAATGCAGGCTTATATACACAAAATTAAATAGGGGTAATGCAGGAGGACGTTTAATAATGAATGAGAAAATAGGGATGCGGGTAAGCTACTATGAACAGCATAGGGAACTCATCCTCGAAGTTAAGGCAGACACGAAGCCCACACCCTCTAGACTAGTAAAATTTATTTGCCATCTAGATCCGCAGATGACATGGAAGAAATGTATAAATGATAATTAATCGAAACCCTCAGCTGGCAATATGTTTTGTTGATATACCGTACCTCAGTTGGGACAGCTGATAATGTGTGCCCCGACCGGGACTCGAGTACGGGATCTCCTGCTTACATGGCAGACGCTCTGTCCATGCCACCGAGGGCACAGAGGATAGCGCGACTACAGCGACTTATCCCTTGCACGCTTCCCGTGAGACCCACATTCCCAAATGTCCACAGCCTACAGTTTCGGAACAGTTACTATCTTCATATAGTTAAAGGCACCCGGCCATTGACCACCTTCTGTGCGAATGCGCACACTTTTCACGAACTCTTACGGGAATCGTCACCTTAGTTGGCGCGAATAATGAGTGAATGGGCAAATATCCTTGAGGAACATTACAAATGTAGGTTGTGGACAGTTAGAATGTGGGTCTCACGGGAAGCGTGAAAGGGATAAGTTCCTGAAGTCGCGCAATCCTCTGTGGCCCCCGTGGCTCGGATAGATAGAGCGTCTGCCATATAATCAGGAAATCTCGGATTCGAGTCCCGGTTGGGGCACACATTTTCAGCCTTCCCCCCTGAGATATATCAACAAAATCTATTGGCAGTTGAGGGTTTCGATTAATTCTCATTTGCCGGCCGCGGTGGTCTAGCGGTTCTAGGCGCTCAGTCCGGAACCGCGCGACTGCTACGGTCGCAGTTTCGAATCCTGCCTCGGGCATGGATGTGTGTGATGTCCTTAGGTTAGTTAGGTTTAAGTAGTTCTAAGTTCTAGGGGACTGATGACCACAGATGTTAAGTCCAATAGTGCTCAGAGCCATTTGAACCCATTAATTCTCATTTATATCTGAGAAGCAGCATGGTCATCATTGGTATCTGTTCTTTAGGAACAGTTACTCTCTTTATATGAAGAAATGTATGATCAGATAAAATAAATCATTCAGACATTAAAGGGAGACGAAAATATAGTTCTTAACGGGGACTGGAATTCCATAGAAGAAAAGGAAAAATAGTAGGTGGCTGTGGAATGGGGGAAAGGAATGAAAGAGAAAGCCGCCTGTTGGAATTTAGCACGGAACATAATTTAATCATTGCTTACACTTGGTTTAAGTACCCTGAAAGAAATTTGAATACATGGAAGATACTTGGAGAAAACGATAGGTTTCAGATTTATCATACATAATAGAAACACAGATTTCGGAACAAGATTTTGATCTGTAAGACATTTCCAGGGGCAGATTTGTAGATTGTGAACTGCAGTTTAAAATGAGGAAATTGCAGAAAGGTAGGAAATAAAAGATAAGTGAACCGGATAACTTGAAATAATCACAGATTTTTAGGAGTTTCAGTAGGACAATTAGGCAACGGTTTGACTTTAACAGGGGAAAGAAATATAGTATGAGACGAATGGGTAGCCTTGAGAGATTAAGCGGTGAAGTCAGCAGAGCATCAGACAGGTAAAAAGACGAGGCCTAGTAGAAATCCTTGGATAACACAAAATATTGTAATGTTATGTGAGCCTTTCTGTCCCTTTTTTTAACTAATTTGTGCCTGGCCGGCCGAAGTGGCCGAGCGATTCTAGGCGCTACAGTCTGGAACCGCGCGACCGTTAAGTCGCACATTCGAATCCTGCCTCATGCATGGGTAAATTATTTGATTCAAAAAGTACTTGAAGTGAAGTGATGCGCAGCTAGACAGCAACAAACTCTTTAGCGCGAAATCCCCACAACGATAGTAGCTGTAAATATTTGAGTATAGACTGAACAAAATGAAAATGACAATTCATGTGTTACAAAAAGGGGACTGTTAATCTGTGTCTCGTGGAAAGAGGACGTGTTGCTAGGGCGTCGCTCAGAACATATTTTTACATTTAATGAAAATTGCTGTTTCAGTGACAAAACCGAGTAAAGTATGTGTAATAGTAATCAAACATTTATGTATACTAATTTTCTGTAGGTGAAGAAAAGAAATATCTTGTTTTTTGGAAAAGGAGGTGAACTTCATTGTCGTCGCCGGCTATCAATCGACAGAACTGTAAGTATACAAAGTTCACTAAAATACAGGAAAGCAAATGCATTCTCCATAGTTTTCAATCAATACGTTTAACAAACTCTCTAATTTCTTAACTGCAGTCATTGGATTATCTTAATGTACAATAGTATGGTGCTGAACTCCACTGACCAATTTTGATGCAGCAGGACGTACATTTTGAGGGAAGTTTGTGTGCTAAGCAATCTCCTTTTCTCACGAAAAGCAGATTGCTGTTTGATCTTATTTACTTGCAACAGTGGTCCCTTAGGTATGACAAGATACAAAAACTTCGGCTCAAAGTTATCCGCAATACGGCCAAGTAACTAAAAGAGTCGTATTTTTAAACCTTACAGAACAATAACGTCCTCCAAATTTTAATACGTCACCAACTAGTGCAGAAGCTGATCATTCAAGGAGGCAGCAACCAAAATTCAGGTACCAGTTACTAATTAACGTAAAAATCTCAATCAAAAATCAATATCTCTCTCATTCTTCGAACACATATGCAAATATTCATAGTATTAAGATAAAAGTAATTTTATAAGATATTGGATTTGACTGACGAAATGTGGAAATATAAAAATGCAGCAACTGAAGCAAGTGAAAGGGAATACAAATGTCTAAAAATGAGATTATAAGAAGCGCAAAATGGCTAAGCAGTAATAGCTTGAGGACGAATGTAAGGATTTAGAAGCATGTATCACGAGGGGAAAGATAGATACGGCCTACAGGAAAATTAAACAGGTCTTTGGAGAAAAGAAAAGCAGCTGTGTGAATATCAAGAGCTCAGATGGGAAACCAGTCCTAAGCGATGAAGGGGAAGCGGAAAGGAAGGAACATATAGTTGGTCTACACAAGGGAGATGAAATTGAAGGCAATATTATAGAACTTGAGGGGAACGTTGATGAAGGTAAGATGGGAGTAGTGAAAGACCTAAGCCGAAACAAGGCCCCAGGAGTAAACGACGGTCCGTCAGATCAACTAATAACTTTGGGAGAGCCACTCATAACAAAACTCTTCTATCTCGTGAGCAAGATGTATGAAACAGGTGGAATACCATCATATTTCGAAAAGAATATAATAATTTCAATTCTGATTATCTTAGATGACAGGTTAAGAAAAGGCAAACCTATGTTTACAGCAGTTGTAGACTTAGCTTTTCTCAATGATGTCTTCCGTACTCTCTTTGAAAATCTGAAGGTAACAGGTGTAAAAAAAAAAAAAAAAAGAAAAAAAAACAGAAAGCAAAAGGGTATATACAAATTCCACAGAGACCAAACGGAAGTTAGGAGTCGAGAGAGATGAAAGGGAAACTGTGGTTGACAGGGAATGAGACCAGGTTACAGCCTACCCCGAACGTTATTCAATCTGTACATTGAACAAGCAGTGAGGGAAACCAAATAAATATTTGAAGTAATAATCAAAACTCCGGGAGAAAAAAAAATTGAGGCTTACCGATGACATTGAATTACTGTCAGAGACAGCAAAGGATTTGGAATAGCAGTTGAACTGAATGCACATCAAATCAATGATAGTGGAATGTAGTCGATTTATGTCGGGTGATACTGAGGGATTTCCTTCAGTAAACGAGACACGTAATGTAGCAGATGAATTTTGTTATTGGGGCAGCAAAGTAACTGATGATGGCTGAAGAAGAGAGGACATAAAATGTAGACTGGCAATGGCAAGAAAGGCGTTTCTGAGGAAGAGATATATGTTAAAATCGAATTGAGGTTTAGGAGTTGAGAAGTCTTTTCTGAAAGTGTATGGGATGTAGACATGTATGGAAGTGAAACAAGGACGACAAACAGTTTAGACAAGAAAGGAATAGAAGATTTGTAAACGTGTGGCTACAGAAGAATGATAAAGGTTAGGTGGGTAGGTCACGTAACTAATGAGGAGGAACTGAACAGATTTTATGAGGAAAGAAATTTGTGGCACAACCTGACTAGACGAAGGGATCGGTTAGTAGGACACATTCTGGGACGTCAAGGGATCACCAGGTTAGCATTGGAGAAAGTGTTGGGTGCTGGGGGTTAAAAATCATGGAGGGTGTCCCAGAGATAAGTATAGTAGAAGAATGTAAGTTTCAGAAGTTTTTCGGAGACGCTTGCACAGGATAGAGCGGCATAGAGAGCTGAGTGAAACCAGTCTTCAGACTGAAGACCAAGACAGCAACATTAATAATGTACTGCGATTATCCATGAACACTATTTAAACTGACTTCAGCATTATTCAGCGGCATAATTGATTTATTATACACTCCTGGAAATTGAAATAAGAACACCGTGAATTCATTGTCCCAGGAAGGGGAAACTTAATTGACACATTCCTGGGGTCAGATACATCACATGATCACACTGACAGAACCGCAGGCACATAGACACAGGCAACAGAGCATGCACAATGTTGGCACTAGTACAGTGTATATCCACCTTTCGCAGCAATGCAGGCTGCTATTCTCCCATGGAGACGATCGTAGAGATGCTGGATGTAATCCTGTGGAACGGCTTGCCATGCCATTTCCACCTGGCGCCTCAGCTGGACCAGCGTTCGTGCTGGACGTGCAGACCGCGTGAGACGACGCTTCATCCAATCCCAAACATGCTCAATGGGGGACAGATCCGGAGATCTTGCTGGCCAGGGTAGTTGACTTACACCTTCTAGAGCACGTTGGGTGGCACGGGATACATGCGGACGTGCATTGTCCTGTTGGAACAGCAAGTTCCCTTGCCGGTCTAGGAATGGTAGAACGATGGGTTCGATGACGGTTTGGATGTACCGTGCACTATTCAGTGTCCCCTCGACGATCACCAGTGGTGTACGGCCAGTGTAGGAGATCGCTCCCCACACCATGATGCCGGGTGTTGGCCCTGTGTGCCTCGGTCGTATGCAGTCCTGATTGTGGCGCTCACCTGCACAGCGCCAAACACGCATACGACCATCATTGGCACCAAGGCAGAAGCGACTCTCATCGCTGAAGACGACACGTCTCCATTCGTCCCTCCATTCACGCCTGTCGCGACACCACTGGAGGCGGGCTGCACGATGTTGGGGCGTGAGCGGAAGACGGCCTAACGGTGTGCGGGACCGTAGCCCAGCTTCATGGAGACGGTTGCGTATGGTCCTCGCCGATACCCCAGGAGCAACAGTGTCCCTAATTTGCTGGGAAGTGGCGGTGCGGTCCCCTACGGCACTGCGTAGGATCCTACGGTCTTGGCGTGCATCCGTGCGTCGCTGCGGTCCGGTCCCAGGTCGACGGGCACGTGCATCTTCCGCCGACCACTGGCGACAACATCGATGTACTGTGGAGACCTCACGCCCCACGTGTTGAGCAATTCGGCGGTACGTCCACCCGGCCTCCCGCATGCCCACTATACGCCCTCGCTCAAAGTCCGTCAATTGCGCATACGGTTCACGTCCACGCTGTCGCGGCGTGCTACCAGTGTTAAAGACTGCGATGGAGCTCCGTATGCCACGGCAAACTGGCTGACACTGACGGCGGCTGTGCACAAATGCTGCGCAGCTAGCGCCATTCGACGGCCAACACCGCGGTTCCTGGTGTGTCCGCTGTGCCGTGCGTGTGATCATTGCTTGTACAGCCCTCTCGCAGTGTCCAGAGCAAGTATGGTGGGTCTGACACACCGGTGTCAATGTGTTCTTTTTTCCATTTCCAGGAGTGTACTTGTGCTTTTATTAGTAAGGAACTTTTTACAGAGATCAACCTCAGCGTTTGTGGAGGCAGTAGGCCCTTTCGTCAGAAAAGAGACATTGCACTCACGAGGCAAATGTATTTTTGACTCTAACAATACTGCTGACAATTGCTTCCCATCATTGATGGGAAAAATCTTGTATGTGGTAAATCCATCGCAAATACGGAGAGTTCCAGTAAAAGGCAGACACTCTTTGATAATTTTAATGGAACGAAATGATATACCGTTGCAATTCTGGTGCGGTGAGGGGGGAGGGGGAGGGGGCTGTCACTGTTGCTGCAAACATCGATTTCTCTTGCTCTCCTAGAGGTGTTTGCAAATGAAAGATTTTACCTACAACGAGATGGCGTTCCGCCTCACTACCACAGACGTCAGATGAAAGTCTACCTTGATAATGGATAGGTCGAAGAGGAGCTGTTGAGTATCCGCTACGGTCTCCAGACATAGCCGCAGAGAATACCAAGACCGTTTCTCGTAGCTCGTCCAATGTAATTCGCTTCTGTTGATAAACTTTATTTTTCGTAACCCCTCCAATCGTTCCCCCCCCCCCCCCCCCGCCCCATAGGTAGAAGTCAAGGGATGTAATGTCTGGAGACCGTAGCGGATACTCAACAGCTCCTCTTCGACCTATCCATTATCCAGGTAGACTTTCATCCAAGTAGGTTCTGACGTCTGTGGTAGTGAGGCGGAACGCCATCTCGTTGTAGGTAAAATCTTTCATTTGCAAAAACACCTCTAGGAGAGCAAGAGAAATCGATGTCTGCAGCATATGATAAAACACCTCACCAGTTACGATATTTTCAAAGAAAAATAGGCCAATCAAACTGCGCGACGACAGACCACACCACACTTTAACAACCGGTAAATATACATGTCTGTGCATATGAACGTGAAGATTTTCATGACCCAGTATATGAAGTTATTGCGGTTTAAAATACTTTTCACTTTAAGTTGCGCCTCGTCGGATCAAATAACTATCCCTGCAAACCGTTCATCCTAGCGAAGCATGCCAACCGCAGTACTCTATGCTTCGATCCGAGTCGTCCTCGTTCATAGCACGCAGCCATCTCGTAACTTATTTTCCACTTTGCAGCCTTCAGAATTTGTCGTATGCTTGATCGGCTTACCCCGCTTTCACGAGCGCCCTGCTCCTCAGATTTCTGAGGTGACCTAGTAAAACGTTGCAACACTGCAGCGCTGGAAGTTGGACTATTTTTGGTCGGCCAGATACGAGATTCCTATGCACACAATGAACAGTACCGCTGGCTTCAAATTTATGCTGAATACGATAAATTGTTGGTGAGTTCCATACACATTAGGCCATTCCCTTTGTACCTCCAACACGTTTTCGTACTGCTAGTACCACTTCAGTACGGCCTTGAGATTGTCAAAAGACAATCTTACTTTATTCATTGCTGCACTGTTATCTGCTGAAAGACATGCACCAAGAGCTGCTGGAAAGCGGTGGACTGCGCTACAGCTCAGAATGGTAACGATATGTCATTTTGTTCCGAAGATGTTAACTATCAAGTTGTTTCTACATTTTTCTGGATCCCTCTGTATTCCCATCAAGGTTTCCGTTCCTGCCGCTTCCATCTTTTTGGGATTGTGTCTAAAATGCTGCTCATCTGCACTGACATACCGAGCATAGACTATCTAATAGTCGTGGCTGCGCTCTAATACCGGTACTTTTTGTGATTGTTGACGGTAAGTAACCTACTGTATGTGCAATAGCGTCAGCTGTCTTCGCGTGTCTGCTTTTTCAGGTGAGTGTGGCTCGTGATGAGCACCCCTCTCTCCCCTCTTCAAAGTAATCCCAACACATGATGCGTCGGTAACTGCAGTGTCCCTGCCGAGCAGTATGTACAGCAGGGCGTGGGCAGGAACGCGTATTTCTATTGACCGTACTATTGAAGTAGCTATACATAACACAACGTTTACATTATGCAACAAATAGTGTGGAAGTATGTGTTAAACACACCGAAGATCGTATAAGCATCATATTCATTAATTTTAATCACATCACTTAGCACTTATCAACCAATAAAAGCATTTTCACAAATATGGTAGAGATCGAAAGTCAGAGTATTTAGTTTTCTCAAAGTTTAAATACTTTCCCTAATTCGTGTAATATTCTTCAAGACAATAAGTATCTCGCACCACACAGTTTGTAAAGTTCCCTATGTTACTGTTACTACTCGGAGTTCGCGCTATCTCCATACCAAATTTCATGGGAATCGTTTCAGCGGGTTAATTGTGAAAAGGTAACAAAGTAACTTTCCTACCTGTAACATTTAATTACAAACTACGCAGGAAAGTTAATCCAACAGCAATTGAGAGCTTTTTAAAACTTGTCAAGGAACAAGAGTGGCAAGATGTTTATAGTGCCGATAATATAGATGAGAAATACAATGCTTTCCTTAACACATTTCTCATGCTTTCCATTAGAACATTCTAAACGTGGTACTAGCAGTTATGGAGAGCCAGGTTGGCTGACTAGTGGAATAAGGATATCATGTAGAACAAAGCGGGAATTATATGAAAATGTTAGAAGTAGTCACAATCAAGATACAGTAGCCCATTACAAACAGTATTGTAAAGTGCTTAAAAATGTTGTTAGCAAGGCGAAAAGTATGTGGTATGCAAATAGAGTAGCTAATTCACAGGATAAAATTAAAGCCATATGGTTAGTTGTGAAGGAAGTGTCTGGTCAGCAGCACAAGGTCGATGATATAAAGCCAGATCGCAGTAATAATATTTCTGCTACTGATAAATCAGATATATGTACAGTATTTAACAATCATTTTCTGAGCATTGCTGGTGAATTAAATAAAAATTTGGTTTCTACAGGAAATCATGAAAATTTCTTAGCAGATGTCTTTCCGAGATTGACGTCTGAAATACTCCTTTGTGATACAGACAAGAGGGAGATTGAGTCAATAATTAAATCACTGAAAACTAAGGACTCTCATGATTATGATGGACTGTCTAGCAGAATATTAAAGTACTGTGCTGCACATGTTAGCCCTGTATTTAGCCATATTTGTAATTTTTCCTTTCGGAATGATCAGTTTCCTGAACGATTAAAGTACTCAGTAGTAAAGCCGCTTTATAAAAAGCGAGAAAGGGATAATGTAGATAATTTTAGATCTGTTTCTATGCCATCAGTGTTTGCAAAAGTTATCGAAAAGGCTGTGTATGTAAGGTTAATTGATCATTTTATATCATACGATTTGCTATTAAATGTACAGTTCGGCTTTAGAAGTCGTTTGACAACTGAAAAGCTATATTCTCTTTTCTCTGTGAGGTACTGGATGGGCTAAACAAAAAGTTTCGAACGCTTGGCGTATTTTTTGATTTAACAAAGGCATTTGACTATGTTGATCTCACAATATTGCTCCATAAGTTGGACCATTACGGGGAGTAGCTCACAATTGGTTCACGTCTTACTTTAGCAACAGGCCGCAAAAGGTCATTATTCACAATGTTGATAACGGCTGTGATGTGGGATCTGAGTGGGGTACTGTCAAGTGGGGGGGGGGGGGGGGTGCCCCAGGGATCAGTGTTGGGGCTGTTCCTGTTCCTCATTTATATAAATGATATGCCCTCTAGTATTATGGGTAACTCTAAAATATTTCCGTTTGCTGATGACACTAGCTTGGTAGTAAAGGATGTTGTGTGCAACACTGACTCGGTTTCAAGTAGTGCAGTTCATGACCTCAGTTCATGGCTTGTAGGAAAAAAACTAACGTTAAATCACAGTAAGACTCAGTTTCTACAGTTTCTAACACACAATTCAACAAAACCTGACGTATTAATCTCACAGAACTGGCATATGATTAGTGAAACTGAACAGTTCAAATTTCTAGGTGCTCAAATAGATAGTAAGCTGTCGTGGAAAGCCCACGTTCAGGATCTTGTTCAAAGGCTTAATACGGCCATTTTCAGTATTCGAACGGTATCAAAAGTGAGTGACACTTCGACACGTAAATTAGTCTACTTTGCTTATTTTCATTCACTTATGTCGTATGGTATTATGGTTTGGGGTAACTCTTCTCATTCTAGATGGATATTTTTGGCTCAGAAACGGGCGGTTCGGGCAACAAATGGTGTGAGTTCACGAACCTCTTGTCGACCTCTGTTCACGAGTCTGGGTATTTTGACATTAGCTTCTCATTATGAATATTCCTTATCGTCGTTTCTTGTTACCAATATTAATTTATTTCCAAGAATAAGCAGCTTTCACTCGGTTAATACTCGGCAGAAATCAAACCACCATTTGGATCGGACTTCCTTAACTCTTGTGCAAAAAGGTGTGCAGTATACTGCTGCATCCATTTTCAATAAGCTGCCACTCGAATTCAAAAATCTTAGCGATAATCCACGCGCATTCAAATCGAAACTGAAGAGTTTCCTCATGCGTCACTCCTTCTATTCTGTAAAGGTGTTCCTTGAAAAATTAAGCTGATTCTTATTGTATTGCTGATAGCGTTTACTTAAACTTATGGGTTGACTTCTTTTCAGGTTCATGAACATTTATTTTTATCTGTTATTACTTTTATGTTGTAAGTTCATATATTGAGACGTTCCATGACCTCGGAGATTTGCTCCTCAATTTGGTCCTACGGAACTTGACGTGTAAATAAAATAAATAAATAAATTAGTATTGATGAAACTGTAAATCACGATATCTTTTTTTTCGTAATCACATTTTGATGAGATAATGTCTACACGGTGTCCCTAGTTTTGCTCACGTTTTTTTGCGAAAACCTAATGAAAAGTCGAAATGATAATTAAATCAAGACCGTACGCTGTCGACATGCGTTGATATACGTCAACGGGGACAGCTGAAAATGTGTGCCCCGACCGGTACTCGAACCCGGGATCTCCTGTTTACATGGCAGACACTCTATCCATCTCAGCCACCGAGGACATAGAAGATAGTGCTACTGCAACGATTCATCCCTTGCACGCTCCCCGTGAGACCAACATTCCCAACTTCATGTCCACACACTACATTCGTAGTGCCCCTGCCCATTACACTCAGTTAATCTTACCGAGTCCTGTAAGAGTTCGGACAATACGTGTGCATCCGCACAGAGGAAGGAGTTCAATGGCTGGCTAGCCTTAACTATATATAGATGGTATCTGTTCTTTCGGA
Source organism: Schistocerca piceifrons (assembly GCF_021461385.2). Taxonomy (NCBI): domain Eukaryota; kingdom Metazoa; phylum Arthropoda; class Insecta; order Orthoptera; family Acrididae; genus Schistocerca; species Schistocerca piceifrons. The sequence continues at coordinate 1,016,902,031 of NC_060139.1, read as the reverse complement.
CATGTCAGGGCACACATTTTCGGACATGTAAGGGGGAACAGATACCATCTTCATATAATGAAAAGTCGTCTAGTACCGGTAGGTTTGGAGAAGCATGTTCAGACAAACAAACAGACACGACAGTTTTAGACATTGATTATAAGTATAGAACAAGCCTTACAACACCTTACTAGGAGGATCTGTACACCCGCATGTTATCACTGTATTGGTCGACGTCGGAGCCAACGTCTTGCTGTATCAACAATCTCAGCCTTCATTGGACCAAACATATGGAAGTCGAAAGAATTGAGTTTTGGGCTGAAGGATGGGAGAGGAGGAACATTTCAATGAAGTTTTGTGTACTTCTCCCGGGTGCACAATCTTGTTCAAATGTTTCAAATGGTTCTGAGCACTATGGGACTCAACTTCTGAGGTCATTAGTCCCCTAGAACTTAGAACTAGTTAAACCTAACTAACCTAAGGACATCACACACACCCATGCCCGAGGCAGGATTCGAACCTGCGACCGTAGCGGTCTCGCGGTTCCAGACTGCAGCGCCTAGAACCGCACGGCCAATTCGGCCGGCCACAATCTTGTGTAAGGCCTTGAGTTGTCATGGAGCAGGAGATGTTCTTCTGATTTTTTTTTTTCGTGAGGAACACACTGAAGTCGGTTTAATCCATATCCTGAGGGTAACACACTGCACTTCAGGGTTTATGTTTGGACCATGAAGAAAAACGCCTTCGGAGTTGCAGAAGCCTTTACTGGCTGATGACGCAGCTTTGAACTTTTCCTTCGGAGGAGACGTGGTGTGGCCGCCAATCCATGCATAGCTATTTTGTTTCCGGTTCGAAGGGATGAACCTGTAATTCATCCCCAGTGATCATGTTCGACAGGAAATTGTCACGAACAACCTCGTAACGGAAAGGGCATTCCTCACAGGTGCTCCTTTTTTTCTTTTTATGGTCTTCTGTCTGGCGGCTAGGAACCCGGTGGGCATCCATCTTTGAGTTCCCCAACTGGCGGGCGTTTGTTTCAGCACCACCAACAGACGTCCAGTTCTCTGGCGAGGTATTTGAATGTGCTCGGTTGATCACCTCGCATGCGAGTGTCCGCAGGTTACAACATTGAAAGATTCGCAAGTGTGTGCGGACGGGTGGCAGACAGAAGAATGGACGGGTTCGCGCGACCTCGTTACGATGATGATAGACGCCTAGCGCAACGAATTACCGTCCTTCTGTTCACTGCTTGGTCTCAGTAGACATTCTGCATCTGCAATGATCTAGTTTTCCGCCGAAAGAAACTCAGATAGCTCTCTGCTTAGAACTCACCTCCGCTATAGATGCCCTTTTGAACGCTACCACCGCCACCTATCGGAAGTTCATGAAACTAAAGGGACTGAAGCTGGACTACTACGCGGTGTACCACAACAAATTCCGCATTTTTCACCCGAAACTAGTCGAGAAAAGCTATGTGTTCCAGTATGACCGTGTAATGGTTCTTTATTTACGTGACCATTGCCGCACTCGAACCCCAGTTCTCGATACCACTAATATTTTACTACTTTTCTGCGAAGTAACAGACGTATTTTTGTGACAATATTCGCATTTGGTTTTATTAATGTATAGGTAGTCCGATGTATCGATGTACTACAGTGATATGGTTCTTGTGTGTATTCATTTCTGTGAGACTGTCATAATCTTTGACTAACTTGTAACCGTTTTGGCGCGAATGCGCACAGAGCAATCTTTGTTACACTTTGCATAGGTTAGGTTGTCATTTCGCTTTGTAAAAGAATAGTAAGTCTCGTGTTTGGTTAAAGTGGAAATTAAATATATGAAGATTGATACAAAACTGTTTTCTTGATGATGTGGCAATTAAGAAGAAGTATATGTGAATTTACAAGAAGTTTAATAAGAATGTGGATCGTGAACGCCAAGTCAAAAATTATCTCTACCATACCATTGTTCTGATCTGGGATTGTTTGATCATTAAGCATTTCCTGAAAAACGCATTTGTTAGGTCTTCAAATATTGCTAAAATACAGTTCTGGACCTTCTAGCAGTCAAAGTGGAATCACCCTAGAATCAACAAAATGAGCCATAACAACTTCGACGAAATCTACGTGGGAATCCATTCAAGATAAGTGCCAATATTAATGACTTTTTTGCGGTGACTTCATTATTTCCATTCTGACGATACCATCCACAGTCAATAACTTTGTTGTTTCCCGATAAAGCGAACATATGCTACGTGAGCAACATTATTAATCTCATTTCTAACCTACTTTGCAAGTGGTGGTATTGTTAGAACCGTCACAGTTGTCTTCCCCCAATCTTTAAACTGACTTACCCAATCATTTGTAAGAGGTACCCACAGTTTAAGGAACCATCTGAACCACAGTGCAGCTCCGCATTCTTCACATTACCAAATGTTACCAGAGGCGAGAAAAGTGATATGTGACAGATAAAACGCTAGGACTGCCCAGAGAACGAATCCGAGACCTTTAGGTCAACTGTCTGTCACTTCACCTAGTAACCACTACTGTGTCTGTTGCTCTGTAACTGGCTCGGTAAGTCAGCTGAAATCTACAAGAAGTGTTCAGTCACGTGAAGTAGCTCAGTCACAATAGCAGCAGTCCCTGTAAAGCGTAGAGTTTTAATCTGCCAAGAAGTTCCTAATCGTTCTGTAGTTTTCACGTTTACCTGCAATTGTGTTCTTTTACAAAACAAGATAGTGCTTTCCTAGAAATCAGATAGTCGATCATCTATGCATTTAATTTCTGCAACAAATCGAAAAACTCTTTATTTCCTAGGACTTACATAGGTTTCACTAACTCCATAGGTGGATCTTCGACTCCTTCAGGGACCCTTCCATGCTCTGTCAAACTTACATGCGGTAATATTCTCAGGGCGTTTCTTGCGTTGAAATACGAGACCTCGGCATCTGGGGTAACTCTGATAATTTAGGGCGACTATTCCCCTGGCGAATTTCGTAGGGCGCTGGCAGGAATGCAGCAGCTTTATTCATGAGGCGTCAGCCAAGTTCTCTCAACTTCCGGAAGGGACGCGCAGGCTCCGTAACTCGTCGGCTGACTCAGTACGTCCTGGAGATGCCGCCCGCGCATTCGCTGACAGCTTCAGGGCGGGCGGAGAAGCTGCCGTTTCTGGTTTGACACGCTGGTGTAATTGGATTAGTCTTAAAAACTTTTTGGACGTACTGATGACTTAAAGTCCATTCCTTGAAACTTACTGTTCCTTATAACTTTTGTGTAGCATTGGAGAGCATACGAGATACTACGGACAAGCGGTCATTCATTCTATGTGCTGCCAGTCACTTTCAGACTACAGTATCCATGAAAAACGACGTTTTTTTTCTTCTTTTTTTCTGAGTGATATTCAAAAACTGGAATGACGTGATGTGACGGTTTTCATTACTCTTCTCGCAGTAAGATCTCATTGCGTAGTAACGCATCTAGTGGAAGTGACGTTATAGAAGGCATGCCCCAATGTCGTGTCATACACCCTTTCCCTGTTTTTGGTCTGTGTAAATTATGCAGGAGCGAGCTCACCAACCCGCTTACATTACATGGAGTTTATGTAGTCGTTTGTCGACTACTGAAGTCGACTTAACAAACTACAAGGTGATTCACACAATACATCGGGACATTGTAATTTTAATAACTATGATGACTAAAAAAACGTGGACTACTCAACATGAGCATTAGGAGAGTTCCGTTCAATTGGTTACGTTACAAAATACACAAATTTATGGGTTATCGAATCAACTAAGTATCTAGGAACTGAAACTTCCTGGCCGATTAAAACTGTGTGCAGGACTAAGACTCGAAATCGGGATCTTTACCTTTCGTGGGCAAGTGCTCTACTAGCTGAGCTACCCAAGCACGACTCACGCTCCGTCCTCACAGCTTTAATTCCGCCAGGACCCCGTCTCTTACCTTCCAATCTTCGCAGAAGCCCTCCCCCCTCCCCCAACGTCAACCTGCTCTTCTCACAGTAGAACTTATACCCAGAGTTCTTTATTATTTGTTAGATATACACTTATCTCTGCTTTCACTACATTTTTTACCATATACAGCTCCCTCTAGAAGGATGAAAGCTGTTGCCTGCTGTCGTAATAACGTCTACCGCCTTGCACCGCCTTGATCCTTTTTGATAACAGGTATGGTTATTGCTATTGCAGGTATTGCATTTATGGTTATGGCTATTGCAAATGAGTGTTATTGTATGTGAGTGATGAAACTCTAAGGTAAGATTTGCATGGACTTGGTGGTGTTTTGCATCAAACAAATCACAATAAATTGAAGTTTTTACTCGCAAACTACCTTCCATTTAGTAGGTATGTTAACCTCATATTGAAAAATATTTTTTGCACCCGTTGGATTCGTATAATGCTGCTGGTTTCACTGCAGCTTTTCTAGTAGTGGAAAATCATTCGTTTTTAAGAGGGAAGGCATATGGACCGGACTGCAGAAGAAGGAATCACCACAAGGTCAGCGGAACTGTTTTCTGCAGGACGAAATTCAAATCACCCCGCCATTGTAGTAATATATGTCCTATCGTTATGTCTCTTCCTGATGTCAGTGTTTCCCACATATTTCTTTCTTCTTCGATTCTGTGGTAAACCTTCTCATTTATTAACTTGCCTGTACCCCTATTTTTCAGTGTCCTTCTATAGCACCACATCACAAACGCTTCGATCGTCTTCTCGTCAACTTCCATCACAGTCCCTGATTCACTTTCTTACATAGCTGCGCTCCAAATGCACGTTCTCTTTACGGCTACTGTTTCATACCAGTAGGCTTCTTTTGACCATAAATGCTTTGTTTGCTTGTGCTTTTATGTCCATCTTACCTTGTCCGTCGTACCTCGTTTTGTTTTCATGATAAGGGACTTCCTTCTGTTCATACACAGTCACTTCCACAAGAAAGTGTAGGCCGTTATCTGTATGAAATAAAAGACACTATTATAAATATATGTTTACATGAAAATATATGTTATTACTCATTACACAATTACCAAATAGTTAATCCTATCGCCTCCATTATCGATTACAGCTTGGCACATTTTTGGCATCATTTTCACGCGATTATTCCGCATATTCTTTCGGTAACGATCTCCATATCGTCCTGATTGTATACAACGACTGCTCCAAAGTATATAGTGTCTTTCCCTTAAGCTTCATCTCAATATACGACCAAACATTACGCGATCGGATTTGCATCCGGAGACTTTATAGACCAATCCATCGTGGACACCCCATTGTCTTGTTTGCATGCTCTACAGAGAAACCTGGAATGTTTCTGATCATTATCCTCTTGAAGCACCCAGTTTGCCTTCTTCGAACCGAATAGCTTCTTAGTGGATCACAGAAGTGATTTTGTATCAATATTGCACATTTTTTCAGCGTTTGAAGTGGCTGTTGTCGTGCACGTAGCCCTTACCCAGGTAAATCACCCACGTTTTCAACCTCTAAATATCGTCTGACCCATTTCGCAATGAATGTCTGTGAGTTTCTCAGAATTTTTGCTCCAGCTCCACCTCAAAATTTCGGTCCCCTTCGATGATTTACAAGGAACACTGCCTCCTGACGCTTAATATATTTTGCACACATTTTAAGCTGCAATCGACAAACAAAACATTCAACTCTCACGTTGTTTACCTATACACTGTGCAAAAGCGCATTCAGTACAGACTCGAGACCACTACCAGAGATGTCGCTGCGGACGCTGAACATAACAATATGGCGTACACTACCTTGGCGTACTTCATGGTCCACAAATTTGATATTAAATTTGTCACTAATTTGAAGGCTTAATTTCTGTTTTTCTACGGATTAGTCTCAATCCGTAACCTGTACTTAGTAGACATGCATTCTATTCTATTCCAAGATGCTACTCCAGGCAGATGTAAAAATTAATGTTCGCAATGGAAGATACAGAACGCGAAAATGAAGATTTGACCCGGTCTGACTCCCCCTTGAGACAGATCTTAGGATCTCTTAATGGTGATATTATTTCCCCCTTCTTACTGTTTAACATATAAATTACGACATAAAACACAAATGAATTACTGAGGGAACTAGTAACTTCAAAATGATGAATGTTTTTTCCCTGCTTATGCATTTATTGTAGATTAAAACCCCTTTATGTATCACAAATGTTTATATATCAAATTCCAACGGGCATAAAGAGATACAAATGAGTTTCCTAACTAATATTACAGTTCAACTACCAAAATCTGCCCTTTTTATGCCTACGCGATCTGACATAAATAAAGCGAGATGACTCTCATCATGTAGGTACCAAACACTAGGAGACACGACTTTCAAAGATGATCTGCAGTGGTGTGCAACCTCAGTGGCAATAAAGTTATGTGATCACAGCTGTTCAGCTTTATAGCCCTAATAAGCCGAATCAATTAGCAATATCACCGTATTTACTGCATCCAATAAGTCGGAATGATGGTTCTCGTAGACGTCTGCGACAACGGAAGAATTCCTGCCACAAAATATAAAAGAAACTCTTTCAAACACTAGGACGGCAGAAGACGGTCCTCTGACTAGTATAATCTAATACTGTCTTCTCCTCTCTGTGTTCTACAGACGAGAAACACGAACTCCCAACCACATGGAAAGAATTCAGAAAACGTCTCAACGTACAGACAGAGGAAGTGCTCTCAAGCACTGACCGCTACGCACTTAACGACGACTCCCTACCCTGAGAAGAAGTCCAGAATCGTATAAGTACAGTGCCTAACCGTTCACTAACTACAAAATATCGTGAGAGAAAAGTCAGTCTGTACCAACAAGAGCTGATACTGAGGATCGTAAAACAAAGGAGCTCAAAACAGAAGACCACCTTTTCTCCTCCACTGGCTTCCCACCAAAGTTCGGCTCCCCTCGCTCGTAGTTGCAGAAGGCGAATCATATTCTCGAAACCACAGAATATTCTCCCTCCCTACAGTTTCTTCGAAACGCCGACCAACCACATTTAGGCGCGGAAAGTTTGCAAGGAAATAGTTATTCCCGTTAATTAGGAATTCATACAATGGTACGCTTCTCAGAGTAAAAATCCTCGAAAATAACCCAGCCTGTGTGATTTCCCAGGTAGCGCTTCCTCGTTCCTCTGTGTCGCGTCCAAGACTTTCAGAGTTTCCGAAGTATTACTTAGGTTTACTTCCGGCCTCGATACAAAACCGGCCGCCCGCCGCTCTATTGTGTTTCAGCGCTCAAGCATTCAGGTCCCCCGACCGTCCATCTTGGGCTACTTCTAGTGTTAAGCGGGATCAACACGCTTGTACGGGCTTTTCCACCCAGGGCCTGAGTTACGCCTGCAGTTTCGTTTCCACTGGTGTTCCAACCTCTGCTAGTTTAAGCAATCATCATTACGCCGTTTTGATAATAAAGTCAACCTTTCATGCAAGAAGCGTTAACAACAATCTTGGAGATATACGTGACAAGGTTAATATCCTTTAAATTTTAATATATACGCTGTACAACCTATCAAATGATACCCAATTCCGATTGTAAATCACGGCAAAGTATGCAGGTGAGCCCTTGTAAGGCGCGAAATTGTAGGTACCTTACACAATGCGCCGTGTAATTCTTTCTCGCTTTTACTGAGTATAACAATGTCATCAGCGACTCTTATCAGTGATATTCTTTCACCCTGAATTTTAATCCTACGCCTGAACCAATCTTTTACTTCCGTGATCCCTTCATCACTGTGCAAGTTGGGGAGAAGACTGATCCCTGTCTCACCCTGGAAAGGCCACCGACAAAAGTGTCTTTGACAAAGGGCGAATTGTTGAAGCGCAGTACCTGGGAACGAGCATCTCGGAAATGACGGGGCTGGTCGGCTGCTCGCGTGAGTACCTGTGGAAAGTAATTGAAGGGCGATGTAACCTCCAGTGGAGAACAAAGAGATTGAATACCTATGCCTCATAACGGATCATGGCGGTCAGAGACTTACTTGCTCTGTAAAGCAATGGTTATCGCGTTTGCGTACAGCGCTCGTGCACACAAAATTTCTTCAGAATACATTGTCGACCGTATATTCAGGAACATAGTGCTTCGTAACAGACAGTTCCTAAGTGTTGACACAATAACATTGTCAGTTACGAATGCAGTAGGCGCAGGATCTTCGAGTCTGGATGTAGGACCTGGAAACGCGTCACCTAGGCGGATTATTACATTTCTTATTGCAGCAGGTCGATGGTTGCGTCCTGATAAGCTGTCAACCAGGCGAACTACTGAACAGATCATGCACTGTGCCACGGACACATGACAGCGGGGCAAAATTATGCAGTGCAAAACATTGTTTGAGACTAATTGCAGTAGTCGAAGTCACTATGAAAACTGTGATGTGAGCATTGCATCCCTTAATGCTTGTCTTCCACGCCGGCGATAGTATCTTCCAAAATGATAGATGTTCCTGTAATAAGCTCAGAATCATGCTGGGGTGACGTTCACGTCTCGGTCGCCAACTTCACCTGATCCGAACCCAATGGATCACATGTGGGACACGAGCTTGTAGTTCAGGAACTGCACGGACATCTGTTGCCACATTCTTCCGGAAACCTACAAAACACTTCTAACCTCACTGCTGTAGTTTGTTCCAAAAGTTTATTGGTAAGGGAAATTAATTCACAAAGGACTGGACCCCAGGGGTTTTCTTTCCAGCATCATGCACCGATTTGAAAAAAATAAGAATTACAACATTATTGCACCAACAAATAAACTGCGGAAGTATATACGACTGGTTCCATAATTGAAATAAAATAAAAAGCCCTATTAATTAGCTGGACCAAATTTTTACTAATAAGGAAAATTTTAAAAGCGTATAAACATTCTGAGCAAATACACGCTCTCCTTTGAGCTAAAGTCAGAAGCATAAATTCGTTACACAACTTGGAATTAAGCAAAGAATTTGAAGATTTTTTATATCCTTAACAACAGAAAATCACAGCTCTGAAAAGGTGAGTGACGCTCCCGCTTTTTTCTTCTGTAAAATACAACAGAATACAACATTTGTTGCAAAACACTACCAGATATACACAGTAAACGATCACAACAATACTTTTTTTTGTCACCACCGGCAATCTGCCAAGGCTTTCAAAGGTCACGGCTCAATTAACACGAATACAGAGATTAGACAGACAGGATTTCAGATTTAATGAAACTTGTCTGTTGAGGCCGCTACTCAGAAGCATTAGGCTTTCATAGCAGCATGGGGACCCTTTGCCACCGCCACGCACACTTTACACACACCGGCCGACGCCTCCGATGTTTGGGTCGTCTCTCCGGATATTAAGGCGCCGGTGTAACCGACAGATACCTCCGGAAGGCAGCCGTGCTTGCGTAATCGACTGCAAGGCTCTACCAGGCCAAACACGCGGCCCACCAAACTTTGCAAGGTATGTTGAATAACAAATATGGCAGGCGTACCTGAAGTACAGACAGAGTTACTAGTTGTAATAAAATACCATGTGCCACCTGAGGCACTCAGTAATCACTACACAAACTTTGATTACGGATAGTTGCTCAAATGATCCTCAAAGAGCAAAAATATAGATTTCGCAGTTACTGTCAACAGCGACGCTGAAACAACATTTAGTGCTTAATGCTTACGGCCAAACTAACACCAAAGTCAAAAAATTAGGCCTAAATACAAGTTCGTCTTCAATTTAGGGACTTAAATGGAATATATCAATTAATCAAGACAAAACAAAAACATTTCTTAAACATGTTTCGCCTGAACGGCATAACAAAGCATGAATGGCAATTCCAAGTAAGTCTCTTTCCAACCAAGTTCATAAAAAGTTTAAATAGAAGAGTAGCAACTGCGTCTCTAGTTCACAGTTTGCCCCGCTCCCGCCAGCACACGTAGACAAAATAACACCCACAGAACATCAACCGGCACAACCGCAAGATAATGCAGTACATATATCGCCTTACCGGAGCTCCGAACACAACATTAAAACAGATTAAAATGCAGCATAGGCTAGTCATGGGACGGAATTTACATTCTATATGACAAGGACCTACTGCTTATGTAAAGCAAAAATACTCTGAAAGGCCACTCAAGCTGCTACGTACGACCCTTAAGAGGCAGTAATATACTAAACATATAATATAATTACATCGGGGTCCAAATCCCTTATGAGAACACCCGAGGTCACTTACTTTCTCACATGTCCGACAAGTCACCATTCACTAAGAAGCGACCACGAAGCATGGAGTATGAGTATACGAACGTATAATACCTCTGCTTTCAAAAGTTGAAATCTTCAATACACGTCTGTCCAAAACAACCATCAGGAAAGCTAAAAGAAAGTACTACACTTTCGTGTAATGTAACGTGTGAAATGATCCACGGCAACAAGATAAAGATCACCACCATATCAGTCCTCTACCAGCCTCACATCAAAACGCGGCAGCACTGCACGGTCAAGCACACGCCCTCCCGATCTGCCTTGTGCTGAATTGCTTCCACTCCACCGACTGCCGACCACCTTTCTCTCCAAACTCTCCTCTCCTCACGTGGGTTGAGCCACACTTAGCCTTCTCGTTCGACAGCCGACCAAAGATCATCCATTGCGCGGAAATCGACTCTGAGCTAGCCGTCAAGGCTCACTGATAAATACTTTGTTAAGTACAGGGCCATAATTTATTTTGGGTCATTGAAGTATTAAAAGAGATCTGGAACAGAAATACGCAAATCAGACTGCTAGAATGACTCTCAAAATAACGTGTTCAGAACTGAATAGGTTGGTGGAAAAGGAACCAGACGTCGACTTATTCGTGACAGGCTAGGAAATAACTATAGACACGGCATGGGAGAAGACGTTCACAACTAAAGAACCACTACGAGTTGAACCTGGTGGGCGGTCAATTCAAAAAAATGGTTCAAATGGCTCTGAGCACTACGGGACTTAACATCTATGGTCATCAGTCCCCTAGAACTTAGAACTACTTAAACCTAACTAACCTAAGGACAGCACACAACACCCAGCCATCACGAGGCAGAGAAAATCCCTGACACCGCCAGAAATCGAACCCGGGAACCCGGGCGTGGGAAGCGAGAACGCTACCGCACGACCACGAGATGCGGGCTAGGGCGGTCAATTCCACGAAGGACAGTTCATGCTGTAAAGCGATTCTATCAAGGAACGAAAAATGAGGAGACGATAAGAATTCAAGAAGGGAGGTGTATCTTAAGCAGATCAAAGCATATACAGAGGGAATTTGTAGGGTAAAACTACAATCATAGGAGGAATATTGTAGCTTCACGTCTGGAAACAATCCCAGGATTGCGCTCAACCCTTCAACAGCAGACAAAGTGAGGTAATCCTCAATCCTGGTGACTCTACATAAACAAGACGATACGATGACATTCAACGTAGGGAAAACATTGAATTGCTTGTTAGTATTCTTCATACCAGTAAATAAATAAGACGAATTTAATGAATTCCATAAAGCAGTTATACGCTTTACTCAAGCAGCTGAAGAACAGGCGACGATTAGGACTTCAGGCAACCAGAAATTCATGTACGGTTAGAATCTCTGTATCCCACCAAGACGCTATGTGAAAATGGTATTCGGAGTTTAATTACATTTCGAACATTGTACGTGTTTCCACGTTTTTTAGAAAAATCTATAGTCATTGCCATCATCGGATGTTTTAGGAAAGAGAGCTTGGAAATTACCGATATTCAAGCCTAGAAACGAACACCACACCACCTACAATCACCAAGTCCCACACAATAAGTAAACACGAGCGCAAAGACCCTGGAAAAACTGTTAATAAACATAATAATATTGTTCATACACCACAAGGATCATCTTCATAAAATTCAATTAGATTTCGTCCCACCGTCATAGACGATTGACATCTTAGTGGCAGCTAAAACATTTGCAGGGAGAGGTCTCGGAGCCAAAATGTATGTAGTCACGTTCAGTGTAGATGAACAAGAGACCTTTAACGCAGCTTTAAAGCCTATTATTTTGAAAATGTTTAGTGAATTGAGTACCCTGGGAATCCATACGTCTCGACACGCAGCTATTTTAGCCAAGGACCGCAACGGTACCCGATAACAACCTTCAAATTCCTAGCACTGGAGAGTTTCCTTGATTCTACATCAGCCCATAGGTCGATATAAATATACCCTTTCCTCTTCTATTTTCCTTATTGAAACATCATCTTCCTGTAAATTCTTATTCATCTCTCGGACGCTCTTCGTAGAATGTTTGTCGAGCAGCCATAAAGCTAGTATTACAAGAAAATTTCAAAAATTTTTCACAACACAACTTTAAATTAATGTTAATCTTAAAACTTTTATACTCTCTATAAGCATTACGATGCCAGCTCCTGAAATACTTGTTTGCAGATAGACTCTTTCATACTCCCATCAAATAGTATGACCGCGGCATGCATAGTCCAATTAGGTGTTTTAAGTCGGGTATTTGGGTATTCTCGCCTCCCGTAGGGGTGGGATGTTCGCCGGGTGCAAGTCTTTCGATTTGACGCCAGGATTATAATAGCGCCTGCCAGGCACTATTGTAAAATTTCGATTACCACCGGTGTAGCTAAAACAGTGCTTTGTTTCCAAGTGCTAGTGTTCTATACAATAATAGCTCTCAACTTTCCTGGTGCCAAATGGCATAGGAAAAGATTTCCAATTATTGTAAGCTCTACTCTGAATAATCTATGCATTTGTGTTTGACACGTGTAGCAGTTTCATATGTCAGCAAAATAAGAACTAGTCTGAATAATGACTATGAAACTTGTACATCTCTTTTGAATTTATCACTGTTGGATTGCTACTAACATTTTCTAGACTTCCGGAAAGCATATGACATGGTGCCTCACTGCAGATCATTAACGAGGGTTACAACACTCTCGTCTGCTACTGCTATACCATAACCTTAAAGTAGGAGGCAGGTCGTGAAATAAACTGGTTTCCACTAACAGGTTGCTTCTCACTATCTTTTGAATAAAGAAATTATGGTTTTCATAAATAGTGGTCTTCCCGTTACTTGTTACCTAGCATGAGTACAATAGACAAACTGTGGATCCTGTTATACTATTAACGTGCACTTCCAATACATAGGAGAGACAAACACTTAGCAATCATGGACATATAATTTTCTACTTTTGCAGTTTTCCACTTTTACTGCAGTGAAACACAATGTTGACAAAACTGCAAGAAACTGACTCACCTTTTAGAATTTATTACAGGTAGCGCTATGATCGTTAACTAAGCAAAACTTTATAAGCCTCAGTTTTAAGAGCTTTTAATCTTTAAAAGAAACTGCAAATTGTCTTTATTACCACAGTCTTCTACTTACAAGTAAATGATTAAATAGGATGCTTTGAAACTCCACAAAACTTTAAATTAGACTGTTTCCATCCCTGGGAGTCTTTCACAAAACTACATTTACTACCTCCCACAATTTCATTAAGTCCACGGTAAATCTGAATACTCCCTTCTTACCCAAGATCAAACAACATTATTTAATGTTCTGAGGCTTTCATTTTTTCCAGAAACTAGGACACTCGGTAATCATAGTTTAAATGGAGAGGAACCTGCAAGGTGTTGTGATAGGGAAAAATCAAGTTAGGTACATGAATTCAATTATAAGTTACCTTATATTTGAGCACACTAACTCATCCAATAAGCTGGTCCTTCACTGTACATTATTATAGCATTCCGTTACAGTGATTGCGCAATGTGGTGGCAACTGCATGTTGGTAGGTGGATTTGCAGGCAGAATTGCTGGACTCGTTTCCTTCTTGGTGGTGATGATGGATACCAATTCCAGAATTGTTTCCAGCTATTTATCCATCCATCCGAGGCACTGGAAAGTAGCAGAAAAAGCCTCTCTCGGAACCAGCACTATATACAACGTTTACATGACAGTTCACAGTTTGGTAGCTCTTTCCCGACTGACTCTTGTTCCACCTTTTCTACCTAGGCCAACCACAATTTGCGCGCGCTACACAGTTCCGTTCCCGATGGGAACCGCACTACCTCTTATAAACAGAATAACTAAGAACCCTAAGCGAGGATCAGCAGTTTACATAACAGTAACCAAATACATTAAATAAAACAGAACATTTGCACATACTGACATTTCTACAAAAAATTATTCACACAGGAATTACAATTATATACAGTAAGTTCTGTTCCCTCCAAATGGGACAAAGAATTTAATTGACAGATATACTACATTGTATAGAATCAAACCACAACATCAAAGTTTTAACAAAGAAAGGAGTATACAATTTTATGTTATCGATTCAAACACATTTACATATACTCTATGTTATAACATTAAACCAAAGCAAAAGGCAAAATAAATCCGTACAGCATTAGAGCTATGGTGTCACAAGTTACAAGCATATGTGGTACGTTGCCAGTTATGTGAGTGGCTCACAAACTTCTTAAGCAACAGAACCCAGTATGTCGTACTCGACGGGAAGTGTTCATCAGAGACAAGGGTATCGTCAGGAGTACCCCAGGGAACAATGGTAGGACCGTTGTTATTTTCAATTGCATAAATGATCTGGTGGACAGGGTGAACAGCAGACTGCGGCTGTCTGCTAATGATGCTGTGGTGAATGGGAAAGTGTCGTTGTTGACTGTAGGAGGATACACGGTGACTTAGACAAAAATTTTAGTTGGTGCGATGAATTGCACCTCGACCTAAATGTAGAAAAATGTGAGTTAATGTAGATGAGTAGGGAAAACAAACCCCTTAATGTTCGAGTACAGCATTAGTAGTGTACTTCTTGATGCAGTCACGTCGATTAATTATCTAGGCGTTACGTTACAAAGCAGTATGAAATGGAATCAGCATGGAAGGATCGTAGCAAGTAAACCGGATGTCGATTTCGGTTTGTTGGGAAAGTTTTAAGAAAATGTGGTTCATCTGTAAAGAAGTCCGCATACAGAACACTAGTACTATCCGAGTGTTTCGGATCCGCATAAGCTTGGATTGAAGGAAGACATCGAAGCAGTTCAGAGGCGGGCTACTAGGTTTGTTACCGTTAGGCTCGAACAACACGCAAGTAATTCGGAGATGCTTCGGGAATTCAGATTGGAATCCCCGGAGAGAGGGGACGTTCCCTTCGAAGAAAACTATTGAGAAAATTAAGAGATCCGACATTTCTAGTTGCCCGCAGTACGATTCCACTGCCGTCAATGTGCATTTCATGCAACGACCATGAAGATAAGATTAAAGAGATTAGTTGTCGTACGGAGTCATACAGACAGTTGTTTCTCCCTCGCTCTGTTTGTGGATGGAAGAGGAAAGGAAATGACTAGTAAAGGTACATGGTATCCTCCGCCACGCACAATAAGGTGGCTTGCGGAATATGTATGTAGGTGTAGAGAGAATTTATTGATAGGTACCGATAAATAATTATCAGCCATGAGTAATTAGACCCTACAGAGTTTTTTATTACATCTGAATTACTTGGAATGCCTTCCGCATGATTACCCAAGCAGCAAGAGTGTAAAACTCATCATGTAATAACACGCAGTATTTATTCTGATGTACATACTGAATCGGCACTAAAGACGTTAAGAAGCGTTTGTAAAACATCCTTCAAAAGCTGGAAATATTAGAATAAACTGTCACAAAAGTGAGTTGTATCCAAGAAATGAGATCTACGAAGGAGTTGGACCTAACGAAGAAGTAAAACTCGTAACATGACGGTTACGTATTTTATGTTTTCTAATAATCAGCGAGTAGAGTGAAAATGAATACAACGATATTTGAATTGTAAGAGCAGGCATCTCAGGAACCTAATTTGATCGAGAGTGAAAAATATGGAAATCACACAAAAAATGCCTCGAAATCAAATTATGCTTTAAGATCATAAATTTGAAGTACTCCATGAGAAACAATTAGGTACTAAGTGAAATTTGAACAAACAGATTCAAGTAGATACTATACAGGGTGTCCCAGCCATCTTGTCCACCCAAAATATCTCTGGAACAATAACAGCTATTGGAAAACGACTTTCACCGGTATCGATGTAGGGCTGTGGCCCATGAATGTACATATTTGGAAACATTCTAAAACGAAAGCATATGTGTTTTTTAACAGAAACTTATGTTTTTTTTTAAATGGCCCCCCTATATTTTTTTCTTCATCAATCCATAGCATGACAAAGCACATACACAATGGCGTTGATTGCATCGCAATATTCCCATTACACCCCGAGAAATTTAGACGCGAAGTTGACGCTTGAAACACCCGACATGCGCTGCTAGCGCACGCCCTGAGGCTCAGGCGTGAACCCCATGCTGCCCGTAATCGCGATGTGATTGACATGCGTAATCACACTTCCGTACTTATCAAGAGGTCCGAAACGAATAATACGACAACCCGACGGGTGTACACCGATCGGTACTGGTTCATATTGTGTACGTAGATACGTAAAACGTGCAAGAGGGAAACCATTATGTGCTTATGAGAGTTGATGGCAGCAGACCGTATTATTCGTTTCGGACCTCTTGATAAGTATGGAGGTGTGATTACACATGTCAATCACATCGCGATTTCCGGCAGCATGGGGTTCACGCCTGAGCCTCAGGACGTGCGCTAGCAGCGCATGTCGGGTGTTTCATGCGTCAACTTTGCGTCTCAATATCTCGGGATGTAATGGGAATATTGCGATGCAATCAACGCCATTGTGTATGTGCTTTGTCATGCTATGGATTGCTGAAGAAAAAATTCAGGAGGTCCATTTAAAAAAACCTAAGTTTGTGTTAAAAAACACATATGCTTTCGTTTTAGAATGTTTCCAAATATGTACATTCATGGGCCCCAGCCCTACATTGATACCGGTGAAAGTCGTTTTCCAATAGCTGTTATTATTCCAAAGCTCTTTTGGGTGGACAAGATAGCTGGGACACCCTCTATATGAAATCACATGAGGGTAAGATTTTTATGCATAAGCGGCAGCCTCTTCTGGATATGTCGTGTGACTACAGGCCACGGATTTTAAAACATTATTACGGATGCTGACAGTTTACTAGATCGCCTTAGACTTTCAAATAGGGTTTTTCATCACGATATCACAGCCCTGCCAGAGTGTTTTGGGGCTGGTATTGGTCTTATAATGACTGGCGCAAGAATAAAATGTGATTTTGAAAACCGAATAATGATTTGAAAAAACGCTAGGTTAGATTCTGCTAATTCAGACGGGCTTCATGATACTACAGTCTCTTGGTGCAAGAAATCTGTAATACCTGTAGTTTAGAAAACTGCAAAAGATGTGAAACCAATATATAGATCCATGTTGGGAATAACCCATTTACGAATACAGACACTATTTTTAGATTTATAATCATCGATCGAAATTTTTAATTAATGGCTTCATCAATCTGTGAAAAAGTCAACTGATTGTGTAAAAATAGGGCAACAAAACTATAACGATAAAATTTGGGATTTAGCACGTATAATGCTATGGAAAAAGTAACTGTGGGTGTATTCTAACATTGATTACGGTTATCTCTCTGTTTAATTAGTTTTTTTGCGAAATCAGAGTATGTTACTATAAAGTGTGGATGCCGGTCTTCCTAATAACTTGTGTCAACATTCATAACTCGAGTAATAATAATCGAACCGATGAAATCAGTACATTGGACTGAAAGAACTGAATAATTAATTTATGTAATGTAAAGCCTAACTATAGCTGTGATTAATTCCAGTACATATTACGTAAGTATCTTCTCTAAATATTCGAATAAAGAGTTAAAATGTGTAAAATAAAGTTAATTAATGATAGTGGTGCAGTAAGACCTCATGGGATGTTCCACTTTTCCCTGTTTTACTGCATATTATAATCTGTTCTTCTCCCATACTATGCGTTGCTGATTTCTTTCGTTATTTATCACAATTTATACGTCCTTTGAAGAATAAACGGCTCCCCTTAAGTTTCCATGCGTTGTAGTTTTTATGCACTTGGACCCATGTTGCTACCGCATGTTCTCAAACCTCATTTACTCTCTTTCCTTTCTGCTCTATCCTTAGGTCTTGTAATTCTGCATTATTTAAAACATATCTTCCGTAGTGTCCACGCCGCTAAGATAGAGGAATCAGGTTTATACAGAGGGCTACCGACAGTTTGTCTTACACGAACAGAATAGAAAAAGCGAACTATGAGACTGGTGCATTATTTGGTACTCTTCACTACATACCGTTCTGTGACTTAAGTAGTACTGCTGTAGATGTAGATGTGTAGCAAGCGGAAAGCTATTACATCTACAGTCCAGTGACATTAACTGTGATGAGCACCATGGCAACAGCCCTGATGGTGATTAATTTTTCAAATAACCCATGAAACTGTTTCATTATCTTGATATTTCCTGTGATCATAGAACAGCTCCAATAAGATAACGATGTTCATTTCATTGCTCCTTTGTTGCAGTAAGTAGCAGTTTAAAATAAAGCAGATTTGTTTAGGAATTATCTTTCCTGTATAACTTTCAAAGCAACATTTTCTTCTAATTGGGTATATTTTTATTGTATACAACCTGACAAAGAAACTGGAGCACCGAGAATGTGGGGAGGAACAGAAATGAAACTTCATAGGTTGAGAGAATATGTAACGTTGTTTCAGAGATTAATAAAGAATTTTATAGTACGAGCCCACTTCCTAGTATGTGGTTGTATCCCCTCTGGCCAGGATGCATGCACCGATTCGGTTGGGAACGATCTAACAACGCTCTTGTGTACTCTCCTGAGACAGCTGGCCCACGACTGTAATACTTGGTCTCATATACCATGGATACCACTTCCTAGTATGTGGTTGTATCCCCTCTGGCCAGGATGCATGCACCGATTCGGTTGGGAACGGTCTAACAACGCTCTTGTGTACTCTCCTGAGACAGCTGGCCCACGACTGTAATACTTGGTCTCATATACCATGGATAGTGGCGCTGGGGCGATGTCCGAGCTGGTGTAACACCTGTCCATCGAAGATAGTTCTGGGGATTTTGACACACCGTGGACAGTTCGTAGAGACAAGTGTAACGTGTGGACGAGCATTGTCTTGTTGAAAAATGGCACCACAACAGTCTCACATGAGAGAAAACGCATAGGACGCAGGATGTCCGTGATGAACCATAGTGTCATCATAGTTCCCTCGGTACCTCCCAGCCATGACTTCCAGTCATACCCAAATGCTCCACACATGATGACGTTAGGAGTGCCTCTTCTAAGCACTGGCATAATGGGCCCTCTCTACAAGTTACCAGCACACTCATCCGGGGTAGTGTAGAATTGTGATTCCTCGCTGAACACAATGTGACGCCATTCACCTGCAGGTGACGCTTCCCGGTCATGACACCACATGAGCTGTTAGGGCCTGTGTGAGAGAGTAATTTCCTAGTGCAGCTGCCTCTAATCTCTAACCGATGGTGTGTAATGACACAGAAAGTTGCCGGGAGTCTAGTATATGTTGCAGGATGGGAGGCGCAGATTTCAAGGCATTACGATGTCCTTGGTACACACCAAGACGATCTAACCTTGTGGTGAACGAACATGGTCGATTGAATCTCGACGAAGAGTATGACTGCCCTCACATGTCATGCAGTCCAGTTCTGGGACACTGTCGCATCTGAATGCCGAACAAATCTTGGTACATCAGGTTTCGAGCAGTTTCAGACTCTTAACGTGTGCTCATAATGCTGTCACACATGAGTTTCTGTCATCTCCATATATTTCACACTGGTCTCTTAACACTTGACACTCTTCACGCCCCTTATGCACCCTACCGTGCCTGGTGATAACACGAAACACGAACAACGCTAATGCATTCTGGTGGACATTCTGTCTGTCAGAGACATATACACTCCTGGAAATTGAAATAAGAACACCGTGAATTCATTGTCCCAGGAAGAGGAAACTTTATTGACACATTCCTGGGGTCAGATACATCACATGATCACACTGACAGAACCACAGGCACATAGACACAGGCAACAGAGCATGCACAATGTCGGCACTAGTACAGTGTATATCCACCATTCGCAGCAATGCAGGCTGCTATTCTCCCATGGAGACGATCGTAGAGATGCTGCATGTAGTCCTGTGGAACGGCTTGCCATGCCATTTCCACCTGGCGCCTCAGTTGGACCAGCGTTCGTGCTGGACGTGCAGACCGCGTGAGACGACGCTTCATCCAGTCCCAAACATGCTCAATGGGGGACAGATCCGGAAATCTTGCTGGCCAGGGTAGTTGACTTACACCTTCTAGAGCACGTTGGGTGGCACGGGATACATGCGGACGTGCATTGTCCTGTTGGAACAGCAAGTTCCCTTGCCGGTCTAGGAATGGTAGAACGATGGGTTCGATGACGGTTTGGATGTACCGTGCACTATTCAGTGTCCCCTCGACGATCACCAGTGGTGTACAGCCAGTGTAGGAGATCGCTCCCCACACCATGATGCCGGGTGTTGGCCCTGTGTGCCTCGGTCGTATGCAGTCCTGATTGTGGCGCTCACCTGCACGGCGCCAAACACGCATACGACCATCATTGGCACCAAGGCAGAAGCGACTCTCATCGCTGAAGACGACACGTCTCCATTCGTCCCTCCATTCACGCCTGTCGCGACACCACTGGAGGCGGGCTGCACGATGTTGGGGCGTGAGTGGAAGACGGCCTAACGGTGTGCGGGACCGTAGCCCAGCTTCATGGAGACGGTTGCGAATGGTCCTCGCCGATACCCCAGGAGCAACAGTGTCCCTAATTGGCTGGGAAGTGGCGGTGCGGTCCCCTACGGCACTGCGTAGGATCCAACGGTCTTGGCGTGCATCCGTGCGTCGCTGCGGTCCGGTCCCAGGTCGACGGGCACGTGCACCTTCCGCCGACCACTGGCGACAACAACGATGTACTGTGGAGACCTCACGCCCCACGTGTTGAGCAATTCGGCGGTACGTCCACCCGGCCTCCCGCATGCCCACTATACGCCCTCGCTCAAAGTCCGTCAACTGCACATACTGTTCACGTCCACGCTGTCGCGGCATGCTACCAGTGTTAAAGACTGCGATGGAGCTCCGTATGCCACGGCAAACTGGCTGACACTGACGGCGGCGGTGCACAAATGCTGCGCAGCTAGCGCCATTCGACGGCCAACACCGCGGCTCCTGGTGTGTCCGCTGTGCCGTGCGTGTGATCATTGCTTGTACAGCCCTCTCGCAGTGTCCGGAGCAAGTATGGTGGGTCTGACACACCGGTGTCAATGTGTTCTTTTTTCCATTTCCAGGATTGTAGTTACATACCCATAAATGGTATATCCCTGTCGAAGTTACATTGTCAACCCATCTAGGCTTCTGGGTGCTTCACTTTTTTATCAAGCCTTGAGAAATGGGTCAATCACATTCGTTTCGTAAATAGCACCAAACATTCAAGGGAATGATGAGCATATAGAGGAATGACGAGCCAAAGTATTTTGCTTCTGTAAGACCTATCAGTGAGAATGAGAGTATTTCAAAAGTTTGCTCAGGCAGCCAGGGTTATTAAGTGGTAGGTAAAGCTGGCCAACTAAATGTGATGGAACGAAACAGCAAAGACAGAAGGTCAGTGCTCAGAGCCTTCGGCTCCGAAAGTCCATATCTATGATGTTCTGTTGAATGGTTGGGACGCTGACACTTGTTGGTGGATCAGCATAGAAATCTACAGCAGTTTGCGGAATGGTTGCGCTTCTATCACGTTGAACGATTCTCTTCAGTCGTCGTTGGTTCCGATCTTGCGGGATCTTTTTCCAATCGCAACGACATCGGAGATTTGATGTTTTAGCGGATTCCTGATATTCACGGTACAGTCGTGAAATAGTCGTACGGAAAAAATCCCTACTTCATTGCTACCTCAAAGATTCTGTTTTCCATCGCTCGTGCGCCGACTAGAGCACAACGTTCAAACTCACTTAAATCTTGATAACTTGCCACTGTAGCAGCAATCACCGATCTAGCAACTGCTTCAGACTCTTGTCTTATATAGGCGTTGCCGACCGCAGCGCCGTATTCTGCCTGTTTACGTATCTTCCTATCCGAATACGCATGACTATACCAGTTACTATGCCGCTTCAGTGTAGGTATTCAGTGAGACCGTAGTTTCACATTCTACATCATTCACAGCAGCATTCAGTGGTAGCTACTGAACCAAGAACGTATCGCATCATTCCCTCTCACTGGGTGCCACTAAGAACAAATAAATCATCTATTTATTTAAGAATGCAACTCTTCCAGAAAATGTAGAAAGGAAGTCTAAATGAACGAAAGATAATGACTGAAGGCACTTGCACTGAACGCTTGACAGTTTTGCGATTAGCGGCGTTCTGCTTGGGCAACGCATGGTGATTTACCGAACAAAGGTTATCACATCGGAAACAATAACCATTCAGTTAAAGAACAATAAATGCTGTAGACTAGTCATTTAGAGCTTTGTGAGAGAATATGCGACCAAGCTATTACTTGGGCAGCTCACTATAACCTAGCACTTCGAACAAATCTCATACGTGATGGTAGATCAGAATCAGCAAACGACACTTTTTTAGATTACACCCAACACACAAAAGAAATATCAAAAATGAAATTAATTAATCTGGAATAAATATGTTATGCAAAAATGCGGGCTCGAATGGACAACTGCAATATCTTCATCTGTAACCTAACAGAATCCCTGGAAGATACTGACATTATACACTGATGCGCCAAAGAAGCTGGTACAGGCATGCATATTGAAACACAGAGATGCGAAAACAGGCTGAATACGACGCTGTGGTCGGCAACGCCTATGTAAGACAGCAGTGTCTAAAGCCGTTGTTAGATCAGTTACTGCTGCTTCAATGGCAGGTTATCAAGATTTAAGTGAGTTTGAACGTGGTGTTGTAGTCGGTGCACCAGCAATGGCACACGCACGGCATCTCCGAGGTAGCGACGAAGTGGGGATATCTTTGCACGACCATTTTACGAGTGCGCCGTGAATATCACGAATCAGGTAAAACAGCAAATCTCCGACATCACTGGGGCCGGAAAAAGATCCTGCAAGAGCGGTACCAAAGACGGCAGAAGAGAATCTTTCAGCGTGATAGGAGTACAACCCTTTCGCAAATTGGTGCATATTTCAATGCTGGGCCATCAATGAGTGTCAGCGTGCGAACCGTTCAACGAAGGATCGTCGACATGAGGTTTCGGAGCCCAAGGCGCACTCGTGTGCCCTTGATGACGGCATGACACAAAGTTTTACACCTCGCCTGTGCCTGTCAACACCGACATTGGACTGTTGATGACTGGAAACATCTTGCCCAGTCTGGTGAGTCTCGTTTCGAATTGTATCGAGCGGATGGACGTGTATGGATATGGAGACAACCTCAAGAATCCATGGACCCTGCATCTCAGTAGGGGACGATCAAGCTGGTGGAGGCTTTTCAATTGCGCGGGGCGTGTGCAGTTGGAGTGATGTGGGACATCTGATACGTCTAAATACGACTCTGACAGAGACACATACATAAGCATTCTGTCTGATCACCAGCAACCATTCATGTGCATTGTGCATTACGACTGACTTGAACAACTCCAGCAGCACAGTGCAACATACCACAGCTCTAGAATTGCTACAGAGTGGCTCCAGGAACACTCTTCTGAGTTTAAACACTCCCGCTGGTCGCCAACACCCCAGACATGAACATTATTGAGCACATCTACATCTACATCTACATCTACATGATTACTCTGCAATTCACATTTAAGTGCTTGGCAGAGGGATCATCGAACCACAATCATACTACCTCTCTACCATTCCACTCCCGAACAGCGCACGTGAAAAACGAACGCCTAAACCCTTCTGTTCGAGCTCTGATTTCTCTTATTTTGTTTTGATGATAATTCCTACCTATGTGGTTTGGGCTCAACAAAATATTTTCGCATTCGGAAGAGAAAGTTGGTGACTGAAATTTCGTAAATAGATCTCGCCGCGACGACAAACGTCTTTGCTTTAATGACTTCCATCCCAATTCGCGTATCATATCTGCCACACTCTCTCCCCTATTACGTGATAATACAAAACGAACTGCCCTTTTTTACACCATTTCGATGTCCTCCGTCAATCCCACCTGGTAAGGATCCCACACCGCGCAGCAATATTCTAACAGAGGACGAACGAGTGTAGTGTAAGCTGTCTCTTTAGTGGAATTGTTGCATCTTCTAAGTATCCTGCCAATGAAACGCAACCTTTCCAACTGAAGTTGTTCGTAATTTTAACACCCAGGTACTTAGTTGAATTGACAGCCTTGAGAATTGTACTATTTATCGAGTAATCGAATTCCAACGGATTTCTTTTGGAACTCATGTGGATCACCTCACACTTTTCGTTATTTATCGTGAACTGCCACCTGACACACCATACAGCAATCTTTTCTAATTCGCTTCGCAACTGATACTGGTCTTGGGATGACCTACTAGACGGTAAATTACAGCTTCATCTGCGAACAACCTAAGAGAACTGCTCAGATTGTCACCCAGGTCATTTATATAGATCAGGAACAGCAGAGGTCCCAGGACGCTTCCCTGGGGAACACCTGATATCACTTCAGTTTTACTCTATGATTTGCCGTCTATTACTACGAACTACGACCTTCCTGACAGGAAATCACGAATCCAGTCGCACAACTGAGACGATACCCCATAGGCCCACAGCTTGATTAGAAGTCGCTTGTGAGGAACGGTGTCAAAAGCTTTCCGGAAATCTAGAAATACGGAATCAACTTGAGATCCCTTGTCGATAGCGGCCATTACTTCATGCGAATAAAGAGCTAGCTGCGTTGCACAAGAACGGTGTTTTCTGAAACCATGCTGATTTCGTATCAATAGATCGTTCCCTTCGAGGTGATTCATAATGTTTGAATACAGTATATGCTCCAAAACCCTACTGCAAACCGACATCAATGATATAGGTCTGTAGTTCGATGGATTACTCCTACTACCCTTCTTAAACACTGGTGCGATCTGCGCAATTTTCCAATCTGTAGGTACAGATCTATCGGTGAGCGAGCGGTTGTATATGATTGCTAAGTAGGGAGCTATTGTATCAGCGTAATCTGAAAGGAACCTAATCGGTATACAATCTGGACCTGAAGACTTGCCCGTATCAAGCGATTTGAGTTGTTTCGCAACCCCTAAGGTATCTACTTCTAAGAAACTCATGCTAGCAGCTGTTCGTGTTTCAAATTCTGGAATATTCCATTCGTCTTCCCTGGTGAAGGAATTTCGGAAAACTGCGTTCAGTAACTCCGCTTTAGCGGCACAGTCTTCGGTAACAATACCATCGGCACTGCGCAGCGAAGGTATTGACTGCGTCTTGCCGCTTGTGTACTTTAAATACGACCAGAATTTCTTCGGATTTTCTACCAAATTTCGAGACAATGTTTCATTGTGGAACCTATTAAAGGCGTCTCGCATTGAAGACCGTGCCATATTTCACGCGTCTGTAAATTTTAGCCAATCTTCGGGATTTCGCGTTCTTCTGAACTTCGCATCCTTTTTCCGTTGCCTCTGCAACAGCGTTCGGACCTGTTTTGTGAACCATGGGGGATCAGTTCCATCTCTTACCAATTTATGAGGTATGAATCTCTCAATTGCTGTTGCTACTATATCTTTGAACTTGAGCCACAACTCGTCTACATTTGCATAGTCAGTTCGGAAGGAGTGGAGATTGTCTCTTAGGAAGGCTTCTAGTGACACTTTATCCGCTTTTTTAAATAAAAAAATTTTGCGTTTGTTTCTGGTGGATTTGGAAGAAACGGTATTGAGCCTAGCTACAACGACCTTGTGATCACTAATCCCTGTCTCAATCATGATGCTCTCTATTAGCTCTGGATTGTTTGTGGCTAAGAGGTCAAGTGGGTTCGTGGACTAACTGCTCGCAATAATTTTCGGTGAAAGCGTTTAGGACAATCTCGGAAGATGTTTTCTGCCTACCACCGGTTTCGAACAAGTATTTTTGCCAATATATTGAGGGAAGGTTGAAGTCCCCACCAACTATGACAGTATGAGTGGGGTATTTATTTGTTACGAGACTCAAATTTTCTCTGGGATACCTTGCAACTTTCTGTTCAGAAGAGCCCTCCACCCCCTCGTTCCCTAATGGATTTATGGACAGCCCTGCGGGTTTCATGATGTCAATTCCCTGCAGCACTACGTCAGCTCTTCATCGTGCTCGCGAGGGCCTTACACAGTTTTAGGCAGGTGTACCAGCTTCTTTATCTCCTCAGTGTAAATATATGGAGAATTTTCTTTCTCTTCCTATTTTCCTCCGCTTTAACGAAATTTATATCACCAGTCTCTGCAGCGAATGATGCTGGATACAAGAACGTTGGAAGGGGTGACGAAACAACTCAAGTTACTATAGTAAACTTGGGATGCATTCTCGATGATAGAATACAGGAGAGGTTCGCCCTGGGGGCGTTGGTGGAGTTGACTGTCAGTCTCGGAGTCTGGTCGAGGATAATACTGGGATAGGGAACAGGAGGGGTGTCGGATCACGTTTACGCAGTTGGTGGCTGGTCCTGGCGAGCAGAGACAGAGGCGGATGGGAGGAGGCCTTCTGTTCTGTACGAAGGCCACAAAAGAAGAGAGCCGCTCCTCTGTCTCAAAGCTGGAAACCAGGAGAGCAAAGCCACTGTGCTCTGCGCTCCAAAACCCTCCAGCGACCGCACACGTGCCGCGCCTCACACGTTCCCTATTTGTCAAATCGGTGGCGCGGGTACGCCAATTCATCAGAGAAGTGGCATGATGTTGAATTTAGCTAGTTACACTGAAATGAACTGCTTCTGTCCTGAAAGGCAAGATGGGACGGTACCTAAGTAATGCTGGAAGTTATGCTGGAAGAGTACTTGAAAGCCGGGCGGTGTGGCCGAGCGGCTCCAGGCGCTTCAGCCCGGAACCGCGCGACCGCTACGATCGCAGGTTCGAATCCTGCCTCGGGCTTGGATGTGTGTGATGTCCTTAGGTTAGTTAGGTTTAAGTATTTGTAAGTTCTAGGGGACTGATGACCTCAGATGATAAGTCCCATAGTGCTCAGCGCCATTTGAACCAAGCCAGTACCTGAAATACTGGATGGAAAACGAAGTTTGAAAAGAAATTTTGCAAAAACTCCTAAATAACCCCATCCTGTACAAAATTTATCACGTCCGATACACTTCTCTGCTCTCACCGCTTCTTCTCTGAAAATTCTCTTACAAGGGAACCTCCCCATCGCACCCCCCTCAGATTTAGTCATAAGTTGGCACAGTGGATAGGCCATGAAACACTGAACACAAATCAATCGAGAAAACAGGAAGAAGTTGTGTGGAACTATGAAAAAAATAAGAAAAATATACGAACTGAGTAGTCCATGTGCAAGATAGGCAACATCAAGGAGAGCCTGAGCACAAGACCGCCGTGGTCGCGTGGTTAGCGTGAGCGGCTGCGGAATGAGAGGTCCTTGGTTCAAGTCTTCCCTTGATTGAAAAGTTTAGTTTTTTACTTTCAGACAATTATTATCTGTCCGTCCGCCCGTCCGATGCGAGGTAACCGCGCCGTAGTATGGGGACGCCACACCTAAACAAACATCGAAACACAAAACGTCAGTCGACTATAGCGCACGGAAGAGAGAGTATTACTGCTAACGAGGCGATCAAATGTTTTCGGTTCCCATTGGAGAGGAACGTCCTTTCGTCTACTAATCGCACGGTTTTGCAGTGCGGTCGCAAAATACAGACACTAAACTTATTACAGTGAACAGAGACGTCAATGAACGAACGGACAGATCATAACTTTGCGAAAATAGAGAAAATAAACTTCTCACTCGAGGGAATACTTGAACCAATGACCTCTCATTCCGCAGCTGCTCACGCTAACTACGGGACCACGGCGCTCTTGCACATGGACTACTCGGTTTGTATATTTTGTTTATTTTTTCATAGTTCCACACAACTTCTTCCTATTTTCTCGATTGGTCTGTGTTCAGTTTTTCAAGGCCTATTCACTGTGCCAACTTATAACTAAATCTGAGGGGGGTGCGATGGGGAGGTTCCCTTGTTAGTAGTTGACTGTGTAAGTAGGCTGTTTAGGTTTTTATATTGGTAACGCCACGTAGCGCTCTGTATGAAAATCACTGACTGTGCTGTGTGCAGTCTGAGGTTGGTCGGCATTGTTGCAATACTCGCCATTGTAGTGTTGGGCAGTTGGCTGTTAACAGCGCGTAGCATTGCGCAGTTGGAGGTGAGCCGCCAGCAGTGGTGGATGTGGGGAGAGAGATGGCGGAATTTTGAGAGCGGACGATCTGGACGTGTGTCCATCAGAAAGAGTAAATTTGTAATATTGGATATCATGGACTGATATATATATATATATATATATATATATATATATATATATATATATATATATAGTGACTTTTGAACACTATTAAGGTAAATACATTGTTCTCTATCAAAATCTTTCTTTTGCTTCAATGCCTATCAGTAGTTAGTGCCTTCAGCAGTTTGAATCTTTTATTTAGCTGGCAGTAGTGGCGCTCGCTGTATTGCAGTAGTTCGAGTAACGAAGATTTTTGTGAGGTAAGTGATTTGTGAAAGGTATAGGTTAATGTTAGTCAGGGCCATTATTTGTAGGGATTATTGAAAGTCAGATTGCGTGGCGCTAAAAATATTGTGTGTGAGTTTAACCACAGCCATGTACAATTTTTCTAAGAGGACGTTTCAACTGCAACTATAAACTTTCCCCATTCTCTCACTGTTTTGTGCATGTGGATGAAATGATCCCTGTCCCATTTCGTCCCTGTCTCGAAGGAGTTTGGTCCCACTTGTAACAAAGTCTATGCCTTTCCGATGTGTATTAAGGGGCCGTCCTTTTGACGAATGGGCACATAAACCAGCTATGATGAATAATGTACCTTTATTCAAATAGCAGCCAACGCGCGTGACGTAGTGATAACACCGGCTCCCGTAAGATCACCGAAGTTAAGCGCTGTCCGGCTTGCCCAGCAATTGGATGGGTGACATTAAAAGTCTGCCGAGAGCTGTTGACAAGCGAGGTGCACTTAGCTCTTGTGAGGCCAAGTGAGTACCTTCCTGATTGAGAAGTAGCGTCTTCGGTCACGAAAACTGACAACGGCCAGGAGAGCGGTATGCTGGCTATATACCCCTCCATATCCATATCCAGTGACGCCAGTCGGCTTAGGGTGACTCGGCTGTCGATCGGTACCGTTGGGTTTTCTGACGCCTGTTCGGACGAAGTTCAATTGTAGTTTATTCGTGTTGCAAATGTTTAGTATTGTGAGCGAGTTTCGAAATGTACATAGATGGAAACTCCATGTTCGACTAGAGTAAATTATCATTCATAACCGAAGATCCTCGCTTCCACTTAGATGGTTCTTTACATCACGTAACCCGTAGTAAATGAGTTTTGCTGTTTAGGGAGCAAAATAGCTGATGATTGTCGAAGAAGAGAGGATATAAAATGTATACTGGCAATGGCTAGGAAACCGTTTCTGAAGAAAAGAAATTTGTTAACATCGAGTATAGATTTAAGTGTCATTAAGTCATTTCTGAAAGTATTTGTAAGGAGTGTAACCATATAGGGAAGTGAAGAGTGGACGATAAATAGTTTAGACAAGAAGAGAATATAAGCTTTCGAAATGTTGTGCTACAGAAGAATGCTGAAGATTAGATGGGTAGAGAAATTGAATATAATTGGGGAGAAGAGGAATTTGTGGCACACCTTGACTAGAAGAGGGGATCGGTTGGTAGGATATATTCCGAGGCATCAAGGGATCACCAATTTAGTATTGGAGGGCAGCGTGGAGGGTAAAAATCGTAGAAAGAGACCAAGAGATGAATACACTAAGCAGATTCAGAAGGATGTGGGTTGCCGTAGCTACTGGGAGACGAAGAATCTTGCACAGGATAGTGTAGCATGGAGAGCTGCATCAAACACGTCTCTGGACTGAAGGCCACAACAACAACAACAATCCGTTTTCTACCCACTGCTATGTGTCTACCGGCAAGTAATAGTGCAAACGGAACACAAGTGTGCCCGGAAAACAAACTAAAATTCAAATTAACGAATGTTTAACGATTTGGACCCGAATACAACATCAATGACGTCACATTCCACTCTATGCTTGCTTAAAGACGTCCAAGTTACCGTTGCGTGAAATATTAGTAATGGTTTTTTGCGTATATTCTTCAATGCAAAACTGAGTTCGTGGGACAAGCTTGATAGTTAACGAACCTAATGTAGACGGAAGAGAATGAATTTTTGAACAACCAGGTGAATAGAGCCAGTATCAGCGTAATATTTACGTATAAAGAACCCTTTTTATTTTACAGCGCGACTCACTCCAGGATTTTTTTTTTATTATTATTACAAGCATAACATTTATCAAAATACCCCCATTTCAAATGAGTTCCCGTTTCTTCAGAATATAACATCACTGCAATGCCTCATGCTACATAGTTACTGTGTGCACTATGTTTATATAATTATTACGCACTGGTTTCTGTCACTGCAGTACATTCAAACCATCAAATGTCCCTCGAATTTTTGGTTACGTCCAAGTCTGTTGATTTTTGAACACCGTGCACTATTCTAAAGTTATGTTTGCGTGAAAGCAGCTCGCTTCCTGCCTCTTTTCTTTCATAAGAAACACTAACAAACGCCATTAACGCTGCAAGGAGAACACGTGAACTCTGTGGCTCGCGCCACTGCAGCAGAGGCGGGCTGTCGTGACATTTGGAATGAGATATCATTGCCAGCGCGTCACCCGTCACAAAGTTCGCACGATATGACGGCGACGCAAACAGAATTTAAATGCGTAATTACATTGCTTTCACATAACTCTGTATCGCGCGGAACAGTAATTACATTCTGCAGCACTGGACGAAATCAGCATTCGGGAATAATATGATAAATCTGCGAGACATGACCGCGTTCTGTAGTTAACAGCATGTCGAATACGATAGATTACTTTCTTCCCTGACAGATTTTAACATAACGAGGAGTCGTCTCTAAATATCTTTTCATTTTTATATCATTTAGAATTACGGAAGGAATAAAAGGAAAGATATTTCTCCGATGCAGGGAACGGGTACTGTAAAAGAGTTCTGAGAAAAAATAATGAAATAAGGCAAGTTCGAAACTGAAAATCCTTTTTTCCTTTTTTCCAGTATCCGGTATCTTCTATATTATTTAATAAGCCGTACGACGGATTAAATTTTCTTAGCTCTCGTTCGCAACAGCGCAACACGTTTCAACTAAATAAATGTCCAGTATCAAATGACGAGTAATATTTATTGTTATCTACAAGATAAATGGAAAATAGTCTGTTCACTCCTATTCCTACAATACACTCATGCTCATAAATTAAGAATAAAGCTGATACATGGTGAAACAACACTCTGGTGGGCGGTTTGCGGGTTTAAATCACCTCGGGGTACGACCATGCGGTGCATTTGACCTGCGGTCGACGCACGGTGGTGCTGGCAGCAGTCCACATATGCAGAGGTGAATTGGTGCATGAGAGAGAACGTTGCAGCGAGTAAATGTGCAGACGTTTTCAGACGTGCTAATGGTGACTGTGTGTTGAAAATGGCTCAAAGAACACATATTGATGTTGGTATGAGGGATAGAGTACTAGAGCGACTGGAGGCTGGTCAAACATAGCAGGTCATAGCACGGGCCCTCCGTGTGCACAAAATGTGATCTCAAGATTATGGCAACGATTCCAGCAGACAGGAAATGTTTCCACGTGCTACAGTACAGGACGTCCACAGTGTACAACACCACAAGAAGACCGATATCTCAGCGTCAGTGTCAGCAGGCGGCCACGGAGTTCTGCAGATAGCCTTGTTCGGGACCAAAAATGGTTCTGAGCACTATGGGACTAAACATCTGAGGTCATCAGTCCCCTAGACTTAGAACTACTTAAACCGAACTAACCTAAGGACATCACACACATCCCTTCCCGAGGCAGGATTCAAACCTGCGAACGTAGCAGCAGTGGGGTTCCGGACTGAAGCGCTTAGAACCGCTCGGCCACAACGGCCGTCTGCTATGGACCTTACCGCGGCCACTGGGCCAGTTGTCTCCAGACACAAAGTCTACAGACGACTGAACAGACATGGTTTATTCGCCCGGAGACCTGCAAGGTCCATTGCACTGACCCCTGGTCACAGGAGAGCCCGTACAGCATAGTGTCAACAACGTAGTACATGGTCACTGGGACAGTAGTCCCAGGTTATGTTCACGGCCGGGTCGAGGTACAGTCCGAACAGTGATTCTCGCCGGGTTTACATCTGGCGTGAACCAGGAACCAGATACAAACCCGTTAATGTCCTTGAAAGTTCAAAATGGCTCTGAGCACTATGGGACTTAACATCTGAGGTCATCAGTCCCCCAGAACTTAGAACTACTTAAACCTAACTAACCTAAGGACATCACACACATCCATGCCCGAGGCAGGATTCGAACCTGCGACCGTAGCAGTCGCGCGGTTCTGGACTGAGCGCCTAGAACCGCTAGACCACCGCGGCCGGCTCCTAGAAAGTGGCCTGTATGGAAGTCGCGGTTTGATGGTGTGGGGTGGGATTATGATGGGTGAACGTACACCCCTGCATGTCTTTGACAGAAGAACTGTAACAGGTCAGGTGTATCCGGACGTCATTTTGCACCAGTATGTCCTCCTTTTCAGGGGTGCAGTGGGTCTCACTTTCCTCCTGATGGATGATAACGCACGTCCCCGCCGAGCTGCCATCGTCGAGGAGTACCCGTTGTGAGGCCTGTGTAAGTGTGCATGGCGATCATATCTCATACTGATGTCGGGGTACATGCGTAGGAAAAAGTGGCGTTTTATAGCAGATGTTTTCGGGACGGTTTCCTCAACTTATCACCAATACCGTAGACTTACAGATCTGTGCCGTGTGTGTTCCCTATGTGCCTATGCTATTAGCACCAGTTTTGTGTAGTGCCACGTTGTGTGGCACCACATTCTGCAATTATCCTTAATTTATGAGCATGAGTGTAGTTTGATTTTCTTCATAACTCATTGTTGTTGCCACTGTTTTACTGCTTAAAAGAGATTTTGCTAATAAAGTGTAACAGTGTACTATTACACGTAAAACTGCACAATTTACGACCTATCCGTATTTTTGGGTTCTATGCCTCAGTCTGTATAATCGGAACACTTGTTGCTTCGTTTTACTGTCGGTCTGTCTATCAGTCAGTCCGACCTATTGTTAAGAACCTTTTTTTTTCTCAGCAACGGGTAGACATGTCAAGACACATATTAAGGATTATGGTCCCTTGGCGGTATAAAAATTTTATACTTCCAAGTCAGTTCAAGTCAAGATGCTGTCATTTACGTCGCATATTTGGATGCTCGAAAATTCGCCCATAATACCTATAGGGTGCTTCCTGCAGACTCAGAAATTTGAAATTCACCAAGAAGCAAGATTTCAAAATGGAAGTAGAGGAAAAAATCCTAAATTTCTAAATTTGTAATTACATAACCCGAAAAAATATTCCGAGTACTTTTTTACCTGTCTGTCTGTTTGTCCATCTGATAAAAACCGCTTTTCCTCTGGTAGGGTTAGACGTATGAGGTTCAGATTTGTTACTTCGCGGTGTAAAAATTTTAAGCTGCAAGCCAATTCAGTTAAAGGAGACGGCCATTTATGTCACATATTTTGATACTGCAAAACTTACTCAACCAAACCTGTAGGGCGCTTCCCATTGACCTAGAACCATGAAATTCGGCAAGAAGCTAGGTTTCACAGTAAAAGCAATGGAAAAATCCGAAAATCGTTAATTTTTAATCATATAAAAGGAAAAAATATTTTTTTCTCGTTTTTTATCCGTCTGTCTCTCTCTGTCCGTCTGACAAGAACGCTTTTTCTCTGGAACGCGCTGAAACTTATGCCACATATTGAGGCATAAGATCCCTTAGTTTTAAGTTTATGAGTCAACTAAATCAAAAGATTCAGCTGTTTATGTCACACTTTAAGAAACTAGGAAACTCACTCATCAAAACCTGTAGTGTATTTCCGTTGACGTAGAATTATGAAATTTGGTAAGAAGCAACCTTTCACACTACAAGTAAAAGAAAAAAGTCTACAAATTGTTAATCCGTAGCTGTACCACACTTTTCATCTGTCTGTCTGTCAGTCGCATAAGACCCCTTTCCCTCTGGAACAGGTTGGCGTACAAGGTTCCAATTTTTGTCACATAATAAAGTATGAGTCCCTTGACAGTGTAAAAAATTTAAAATTCTATGTCAATGCACCCAACAGGTTCAGCAATTTATGTGTCATATTTCGGTACTCGAAAAGCCACTCACCAAAGCCTAAAGAATATTCGCAGTTGACCCAGTATCATACAGTTCGTCAAGAAGTCAGCTTTCACAGAACAATAAAAGAAAAAAAACCGGAAACTTGTTCAATTGTAATTATATCACATAAATAATATGTTTACGTAATTTACTCAGACATTGCATTCATCATCTGTCAAAATCATAACAGACAAACATTAAAGCACACAAACATAAAATGTAAGTTGTTTTCAGATTTCACTAAGAAAATATAAATGTTTTCTCAAATCTTCTCTATACGTAGTATATAAACCGAATTCCCCTGCTCGCTGTGCGTCCGCGGAATTCCAAGGAACTGCAATAGAGATTTTGATGCGGTCTTGGAGTTAATGCGACCAATATCTTGTCAGTACCATTTCGATTACAGACAAAACTCGTTGAGATTCTTGATTCAAAGGATGGATGAACTACACGTATAAATAAGCTGGTTCGGAACCCTCAGTAAATGAAAAGCATTAAATGTACTGTGAATCTCTTAAAAGTATAAAGTGGTTGTGTTCTTACAATTGTTACGTAGCCTCTCTTTAGGAAAACTATCACAAAGCCGTATCTCCATATTTTGATAGATTAATGTCATACAGAGTCAATGACATCACTCGAGTATATAAGAAAATGAATTTTGGTTGTTGGCTGCGAAATTCACTTGATGGGTTTTACCAAGAAACACACTGAATATAAACTTTAGAGGTATCCAAGAAGCAAAAGACTATCAGAGACTTTCTTATATATGAAAACAGTTTCTTTTTATTGTTACCAGGAAATCATCGGAAAAGTTCTTGAGAGTGTCTCCTAGACACCTTTTACCTTATATCGAGAAAGTATTCCATCTCTAAAGACCTTGCCATCTACAAGTCATTAAGCTGTTGCAGTTCTTCTGCCCTTGTAGTGATATATTTTTCTTTTTTTTTTTCATATAAGAACGTCTAACTATACGGGCAGACTTCGTAGTGGTTGCCTTTCAATAAACGCTCTAACGCAGCTTGAATCATGCGTCCCTCTGTTAGTGTTATAATCTTTTAGTCCCCCGCTGAACTGGCGCCAGCTTGGCTTCAGATCAAATCTGCACGTTTCCTCTCCAGTGGCCACGGCAGATGCTCTTTGGCGCCAAACTGGGCGCCAAATATTTCAGCCGAGATCTTCATTTTCCGCGCCACGTTTCCCACATTTCTCAGACACAAAGGAACTGCATAGAATATCAATTCGGCTACTAGTGCCCAAGCTGACGCAGAGTTCTTGAAACACTGTCAGCACGTATCAGTAGCCAGAACGACTAGGGACTTTGTAGCTTTGGTAATTTTCTCGTCCTCTTTCTCAGTCGCTGCACTGTACAGTTGACATGTAAACAAATGACGGAAATTCCAGTTTCCAAAGAAGATTAATGTAAGTGAAAATGCTGGCACTTAATACATTCACGCATTTACTTCAACTGGCTAATTTAGGGGTATCAGACTTTTTTTGTATCTAACTACACTGTACAACACAATTGAAGGGTCACTTTTACGAAACCACGTAACTGACTCAAACTGCGAAGTTGAAGTTTGAAATTAGGCTCAAAGGCGTCCAGAATCTTCCTCTGTAACTATACAAAAGCCTAGCGCACTGCAACTGGCATTGGTTGGGTGCCAAGTGGTTGCCTGCCTACAATGTCACACCCCACTGAGATCATGCCTAAGGAGGTCGTGAAACAGGAAGACTGAAAAGGCGTAAGCATTCTTTGTTGCTTCGGTTTACGTTCAAATGTCATCGAAGGATTTTGAAGGGTCCCTAGTCGTTCCAACATGAGAGCAAGAATTGCGGTCTGGATGCTCTCCAAAGGTGCGCGATCACATTCAATGGGGATGCAAAAAAAAAAAAAAAAAAAAAAAAAAAAAAAAAAAAAAAAAAAAAAAAGGCTCTGAGCACTATGGGACTTCACTTTTGAGGTCATCAGTCTTCTAAAACTTAGAACTACTTAAACCTAAGTAACGTAAACCTAAGGACATCACACACATCCAAGCGCGAGGGAGGATTCGAGCCTGCGAACGTAGCAGCAGCGTGGTTCCGGACTAAAGTGCCTAGAACCGCTCGGCCACACTGGCCGTCAATGAGGATGCAGCCTTACAGAGTCCTTAGAGAGGGATCGACACCTCCCGGGGCTATCAGCAGGATCAAGAACGTCAAGGATGTCTCTTCTCCTGCTAATCCCACAGAGAACTGTCTTTTTGGACCTAGGAATGTACGGGGATCAACGTCCTGAAGAAAGGGGTGTATTGATTGAAGCAATTTATGCCACGCCCTGAGGTCTTTTCGTGTCTGTTCTGAGCGTCGGCGTAACAGTAACCTTTTGCCTGGCCACCTATAACAGAAACGCACGATTTCAACGCCTGCGGCGTGAAAAGATAGATGAAATGTCGGTAACAGGGGTCTTGAAAACCATCCCATTGTTTGATACGATGTGACATCATTAAGCTACCCTACTAGTCACGTGAACGTCTGAGCTCTGGCCTTTTTTCGCATGTGTCAAATCGCTCTGAGCACTATGGGACTTAACTGCTTAACTACTTAAACCTAACTAACCTAAGGACATCACACACACCCATGCCCGAGGCAGGATTCGAACCTGCGACCGTAGCTGTCGCGTGGTTCCAGACTGTGGCGCCTAGAACCGCTCGGCCACCCCGGCCGGCCGCATGTGTCCACACCCTGCTGTTGCAATGGTCGTCGAGCCGAGGGTGACGGTGCAGGGCTTCAAGCTTTGTTGGCACCATAGAGCCAAAATTCAAACTTAATGGTCGCAGTGGGAGACAGTTATAAGGTTTCGAAAAAAAAATGATCCTTTCATTTGTTGCGCACTGTAGATAGACTTAATGAATTAATATTACAATATTCTTAGTAATGATAATAACAATAATAATACTGAGCCGTGGCGATATATTTTACTTCGTTTCGGTCTTGTATGGCGCCACAGGCTCGAGTTTGCTATCGATTCAGTCAGCATCTTTGGTCGAAGTCGGCCTAGGAGGAAGTGTTGGTGGCGTGGTGTGTTACTGGGTGGGAAGACAATTGGCTGAGGGAACGGAGTTGCACGTTAGAGTCCAGTTGCTTGTGACATCGGGTTCCTGTGTGAGAGTTGAGTTGGGCTGTTTGAGCCAAGTTTGTCTACGAAAGACGCATCCGTCCGACACAGGAAACTGGCTCTTGAACGATTGGCGTGGGGCGTGTCGGTCGGTTGGTGGGGTCTGCCTTCCTCGCGTCCGCCAGCTAATGCGGGCCTCCGGCTGTGGAAGGGGAAACTTTGTGGCCGTCCTATCATTGGTTAGTGACTCCGTAATTCATCGGGTTGTACGGACTGCCGCTTCACGTTGCTCACAGCCTGGTTCGTCTGCTTCACCCTTGACCGATCTGCCGGGTACGCCATCGGACTGTTTGTTTAAAAAATGTTCAATTGTGTGTGAAATCTTATGGGACTTAACTGCTAAGGTCATCAGTCCCTAAACTTACACACTACTTAACCTAAATTATTCTAAGGACAAACAAGAACACCCATGCCCGAGGGAGGACTCGAACCTCCGCCGGGACCAGCCGCACAGTCCATGACTGCAGCGCCCCAGACCGCTCGGCTAATCCCACGCGGCAGTTTGTTTAAAAATTACCATCTCAAGGCACCTCTTGCATCCATGCAGTGCCAGCACCTTACACAAGATAAGTATTAAGTGTGGCTTCGTTTGACTACATTAGGCTGAAAAGATTAACCTTATACGAGGTGCAACAGTAAAGTTATGAGACTGATGTAAAAAAAAAAAAGTGGTGACTTCTGAAATTTTCCCGGCGTATTTCTTCTTCTAATAATTTCCGGGTATGCAGAATGTCGACGGGATCCGGCTGCATACCCGGAAATTATTAGAAGAAAAAAAAAGTTGCTTACCTTTTTAGTCAAATTTAGTGTTGTCTCCTTCAAAGTAGTTCCCTTCAGATTGCAAACACTTTTTCCAGCGCTTCTGCCATTGATGGTAACATTTCTGGAACTCATTTTCTCTAATATCCTCCAAGACTCTCGTCACAGCTTTTTGGACATCTTGTGTTGTTTGAAAATGGTATCCGTTGATCGCCGTTTTGACTCTTAAATATAGAAAAAAGTCGCACTGGGCGATATCTGGTGATTAAGGTGGATGTGGTAGTACTGAAATTGGTTTTGAGGTTAAAAATTGGTGTACTGACAGAGCAGTATGGGATGGCGCATTATCGTGATGCAGAATCCAATTATCAGCAATGTTCGCACGGACACGAACAACTCTTTTACGAAGTCTTTCTAAAATTTCTTTGTAGTAATATTGGTTAACTGTTTTCCCAGGAGGCACCCAGTCTTTATGAACAATTCCCTTGAAACAAAGAAGCACATAAGCTTGCAGTTCACTTTTGACTTTGACATGCGAGCTTTTTTTGGTCTGGGTGATACGTTTGAGCACCATTGCGTACTTTGGCGTTTTGTCTCTGGATCTTACAGAAAAAAAAACAACTTTCATCACCAGTAATAACACAGTTCAACAACTCTGGACTGAAACTTCCAGGCAGATTAAAACTGTGTGCCGGACCGAGACTCGAACTCGGGACCATAGCTTTTGGGGGCAAGTGCTATACCGACTGAGCGACCCAAGCACGACTCACGCCCCCTCCTCGCAGATTTAATTCCGCCAGTACCTCGTCTCCTACCTTCCAAACTTCACTTGCCGGCGAAAGGCAAAGTTCCCGAGTTCGACTCTCGGTCCGACACACAGTTTTAATCTGCCAGGAAGTTTCATATCACCGCACACTCCGCTGTAGGGTGAAAATTTCATTCTAGAATTCTGGACTGATTTCCGTTTGCTCTAACAGATCGGCTGCCACATTTTTCCGTGTTTCTCGCTGTTGTGGTGTGAGGTTTTTGGGGACCATTTTTGCAGAAATCTTTCTTATACCAAGATCTTCATTTATTATTAGATGAACCGTTTCTCTATGGATATTTAGTTCTTCTGCAATCATTTTCACGGGTAGTCTTCGATCAGATCGTACGAGTTCACGCACCCTGGCCAAGTTGACATCCGTCCGTGAGGTTGATGGTCGTCCACTGCGGTCTGCATCTTCAACATTCGTTCTGCCTTCACTAAACATTTTATGCCAACGAAAAACTTGAGCTCTTGACATAGTCTCTTCTCCAAAAGCCTTCTGAAACTTACCGTAAGTTCTCGTCGCGTTTTCAACCAATTTAACACAAAAATAAATGGCATAGTCTTGCTCAATATTATGCGGTTCCATTTCCGTGACGAGAGACACAAACACGTGTTAACTTACTACACCACAGATCACGTTTAAGCAGTTGCACCGATGTGGCCGCTTTTACTAGAAGCAGCTTATAGACCAAGGTCAAAGATATTGTCCCTACGCAAGCCTGCAGGGCTGCCACATCTTCCAAAGAAAATCAGTCTCATTACTTTACTGTCACACCTCGTATTTCTCAAAACTTTGACCCTAAGATTTATATTGCAAATTTCATCTGAACTTTACGTAGCTTGCCATTTCCGTGTTACTACTACTATTAAAAGAATGTTATATTTCTCCAAACTGTAGTTTTAAAAATTAAATTGGTATTTTCACCTGAACTTTTACATAGCTGGCACTTTTCTTAATATTACTATTGAAAGAATTTTATATTTCCCAAAACTTTGGCCTTAAGATTTAAATTGCAAATTTCATCTGAACTTTTACATTATATTATTATTATTATTATTATTATTACAGGCATATGGTATTTATTTTAACATGTGGCCTTAAGATTTAAAATGCTGTATTAATTTCTTTGATTTTAAGTTAAATTTTAAACTGTCGATAAATTTTTATTTTCATGGAATAATAACCATTTGATTTTTGGGCCTGGTCCTTCCCGTTTTCCTAAACTCCCGATTATCCGGTTCAGATAATTTTAGGTCAAACCTCCAAGGCTTTTGAGATCAAAATTGGCGTAACGACTGGAGATGGACCCTCCTCACAGATGTTCAGTTGTGTGCTACAAAAGATAATCAGGGAATGGAG
This sequence comes from Schistocerca piceifrons, assembly GCF_021461385.2. NCBI lineage: Eukaryota > Metazoa > Arthropoda > Insecta > Orthoptera > Acrididae > Schistocerca > Schistocerca piceifrons. Next base: position 1,016,861,561 of record NC_060139.1, on the reverse strand, counting down.
GAAAAGAATAGAAGAAGAAGAAATTATAAGTATCGCAATTGGGAAATGTCGGGATAATATGAGTTTTGATTGTCTGGCTTTTGCAGATGATATTGCCATCTTTGCTGAATCTATAGCAGATGCAACAATGCAGATAAAATCTCCTAAAAGAGGTAGCTTTTAAAGCAGGCCTACATGTATCTTTTGGAAAAACAGCGTACATGACAGATGTAAAGGAGGCATCGAAATAAATGGAAACTGATCATGACAGAATAAAAGAGCTACAAAATTTAATCTCTGTGAAATAATACAACCAAATACTTTATTCACAGAGGTTAACCTAGCAAGGGGAAGCAAAATCGAAGTGGCTTTCAAGTTAACAAAAAACCAGCATAACAAGAAATCTATTTCCATAAATGTAAAACTATCATTAAACCAGAATACCTTTCGTTAGATCAGCCCAACTATCAGGTGAAACAGAAAAGAAGGAGAGGAATATATTCAGAAAAATCCTGAGACTAAAATATAAGAATGGAGAATGGAAATTAAGACGTAAGAAAGAATTTTACGGAAAAATATAGTGAATATTAGACACGATGAGGAAGAGAAGAGTTGCATTCTATGAACACCTAAAAAGGCTACATGAAAACAAGATAGCAAAAAGAATTTTCCCCTCCTTTGACAGAAACCCCAAAATGTTAGTAGCCTGGATTAAAACAAGTTACAGCAGACCAGAGGGAAATGGAAATACCGGAGGAAGAAACAGGAGAATGAGAAAAGTTCAGAGAAAAAGTAACAGATTTCAAGGGCTTCCAGGAGGAAACAGAGAAAAACTCAGGTGTAATATGGTCAAAAGAAAGAACATAAAAACTTACAGAAAGAACGAAAAATTACTAGAGAGACAGAAAGGAGAAAAGAAAGAATACATGAATTATTTCATGTCGTCCTTAGTAGGCCAAACCAATAAAAAAGTAATGGAGGTAGTAAAAGCATACATTTTTTCAGGAATATCACTTATGTTGATATTGTTTTGTTTCTTTATTACATTCTCGTCGAATAGTGGAAATGTATCACTGCATAAGGAAGATATCTAGGAAAAAGCTGACCAGCTCGAAGAAGAGTAAAAAATAACTAGCTAAAGTTAGCAGATGAGATGCAAGAAGAGAAACAGGAAAGCTTAGGCAAGAGGAAAGCGTGGATAGTATGACAAAAAGAGGTTCGCTGTTGAAGAGAAGGGACACAGCTGGGGTGGAAACTATGCTGCTGCCGACAGTAGTTAAAAAATCGTAAAGTGGGCATAGGTAGGGCTGATAATACGAAAGTACGCGTGAAAGATGTATACTAAATGCTACGTGGCGGCGTTTGCGGTATTGCTCCAATACTGTACACGATTTTGTGAACTTGATGGGTGGCAATTCGCATTTTTTATAGTTACGTTAATGCACTTTGGTGCTCCGTTAGTGACTGACAGAAATTTAGATCGCTAACAGATGACACTAGTGAAATAAAATACGCTTGCATGCACTTCTTGAAAAAGTAACACATGATAAACGCAGTAGTACCTTTCGTCCTTCAGAGGTCTGTTTTGAGACAAAGACGTTTTGTGCCTGCCTAAAGGTCAGTGGAACCTTGCCTCTTGTAATAAATGCCACATACCGCTCTCTTCCACTCTACAGTGAATCATAAGAGACACCCGTCCATTTTTCATCACGATGTTCTCGCTACTCTTTACCAGAATTACAAAACAAGGCACACGATAATCCTGCGTGCAAAGCAAATGGAAGTTGACACAAGTCTCAGATATGCGACATGCTTTCACGGAATTAAAAGTTGAGATAAGACCGATATTCGCTGCAGAATAAAACAGTGATGAATGTTGAATACTACTGAGTTTAGTGAACGATGCCGGTATAAAAAGTTAGTTCTTTACAACCCAGTTACGGCTGCTGTCCTTCAGGAAGGATATTTGCAGGGAAGCGTAAAACGGCTTATACTACATCATTATTCCACTTTCCAACGGATGACATTAGTTCCAAATGACCCACAAAATTGTTTAAAACCACATTTAGCTTTTATTGTTGAGTCACTATTATGCTGTGTGCGTGAGAAAACTTGGTTTGCTGAAAATGAATTATCCGCCTTATCTTCTAGTTGACGTGTAAGTGTAATTTCTCTGTGCACGTATGCATTAGAGAAAAAAAACTGTTCACATATTTTCTCTGAATGTCATATTAATATATTTATGCATAATACGAGTTTTTGCATGCCCAGTATAGCGTCAGTGATTGTCTGAGTACATCATTTTAGAAGGACATTAACTTTATGCATAGAAAAATCACATACGTCTTCTGCCACTTACCTTTTGCTGTAATATGTTTGTACTATATTTTAACAACAAAAGCAAACTATTCCGATATAAGTCACTGAAATGCATATAACATGCTCTTAAGCACATTTAGCATCATTCTGGATATATGAATTTACAAAGTACAGTTTCTTATATTCGATGGCATGGGGAAAAGCAGTTTATTCGGGACAAACCTATAACATATAGGTTATGTTTCTTTTGTGGAAGGCCAAGTAATGGGTATGTTCCGAACTATACGAGGGTGCTGGTACATTTCTAGAAAAATATGATAACAGTTATCTTTGTTGCGGTGTAGACAGGACATATGCCGGCCACGTGGAAGAGCTGATGTATGGTTGTATTTTTATAATCTGATCACTGCATTTCACATTTTCTGTGACTTGGATGTAAGAAATATTCCGGCCACAAGTACAGTAGCACCTAACAGAATTGATAAAGATTGTAATCTACAGAAGAGAGATGAACCGATAAAGGAACCTAGAGCAGGATTTGACTTCAGATCTGACAGTGCTACCAGTATATTAATGGCTTCGTGGAATGACAGAAGCGTGGTGACGGTAGCTATAAACGTCGATGCCATAATTCCAACTTATCCAGCAATGTGATATTCACATCAGCAGACAAATGGCGAGTAATTCAAGAACCAAGAGTCATTCACTACTTCAAGTTTATTTTATCGATGCAGCCAAGCACAACAAATTGCATTTCTAGAGAGAAGATGGTGGTAAGTTGGACCTTACAGCATTTCATCGAAGAATCGTCACTGCCATTCTGGAATCAAGATGCCGTGTTGCTATGCAAAGACAAAGGCTATCCAAAATTTCAAGAGATTGTTCTAGATGAGACAAGCTAGGACATTATGTCACAGATTTACCACTAGATCCTGTTTTGAGAAAGAAGAAACATCACTGTCCCCATTGTCGGAAAAAACTATAAAAAACAGTTTATTAAATGTGGTGTACCACTTCATGTTTCTTGTCTCATATTGTTCCATCTAAATTTGTTAGACAACATGGATTTGATGCTTACACAGTCACATTGTGTTAAGTGCATGTACTCATAAATACAGCTGAAGTTCTTGATGGCGTAATTTCGAAAAACTGCACAAACAAATAGTGTAACTTTTATTAGAATTCAATGATTAATTACAATTTACAGTAAAATACAGGTCAAAATTCACCCATTTCTGAGATAAATTAGCAATGTACAGAATTGAAGACAGTAATGTTGTACTAACAAGACTGAATATGTAAGAGATTCCACAAAATGCACGCACTGGTGAATATGATTCTGATATAAAAACTATTAAACATTCTACCCAACACAAATATTACAAACATGTTTGAATTCCTTGTACACCCATGTGTGCGCATGCATTTATGACGACAGATCTACTACTAAAAGAGAGTGAAGAGAGCAGGACACTGGTGATTAATCCATCTATTCTAAGCAGAGTACTTGCTACTGCGTCTTTATGTGGCAAGTTAAAACCCTGCTTCACGTAGGAGAACAGAGGCATACTTCCTGCATCCTATAGCCCGCGTTTTCAACTCATTAGGATTCTTCCAAACCCAAAAAGCAGTTTCAAATCGACAAAACAACCGCACTTTCTAAAATACTGGACTTTGGCTAGTAAAAGATACGTGACCAAATCTTATTACTATCGGTATCTTCTACTATTTTAGAGGTTAAAGATACATTTGTTAAAAATTCTCATTATTTTTTTAAATTGATACATCTTCCGGAAGAGGGATATTCCCATATTTTTGGGAAATAACTAATTGAATATTGTATGAAATGCCTTCGCTAGATCGTATGTATCTTACATCTGACGGAAATGACATTTATACATCTCCCAGTATCATTCCATCACATACGTTGTAGCGATTATTTCGCTCAAGCATTCACTGAAAATGGCTGGGAAACGATTCATTATTAAATCTCATGCGTCTTAGAACTAATAACATTATTGTTCGCTATAATTGTGTGGGAACGTGTTCTAGAGGGAATGTACGCCTGTACTATATTTGTCCAAAATATTTCTCTTTACTGCGTTTCGATACTTTTAATATTCGTCTTCTCGTCAGTTTGCTGTTCCTCTGTAGAACGTAATCTTCACATCTGACGACGGTAGTTTGATGATTTTAAATATGTTCTTTTTAACAGTGAACTATTTTGTTACATTTAATGTTAGCGTGTACTTTGCTCATAAATTACACGTTCTGGCTGATATTATCGTTCTCCATGGTGGCTTTCATAAAATCCATCACTATTCATTTCATTTATTGATTGCGGGCATTATTTGCCTACCTTTGGGCAAGCTATTAAAAATACAGCTGAGAGTTCGGCATGAAAACCAGATGTGTCACTGGGTAGCTAAATCAGTTGTCACACAGCAATGCGGAACCTACTCTGCCATCAAAAGCGGTCTTCGAAACGCCAATGAATACCTCGAAATACTTTGGGAAATGGCACTAATTGCTCCGCTCCAGCGAACGATTTGTAGGAGAGTATAAAACATAGGATGCTGTACATTTCGCTGCTTTGATAACTTGGTGTCTTTCAATCAATTTAGCCAATGGTGCGGACCACCATAGCTCGTAGGGCAATCCAGATACATCTGAACTGGATTTCTCAGTTTCGAAACAGCTCTCCTGTTGTCTCTAGAGATCTGATATTAACGCCGTCCAGGGTGCAAACTTCGCATAAAGAACCGCACTGTATCCCTGAAGTTAAACATTCGAGCAGCTGAGAGCACTAACATTTTCAGAAAACGAGAGCTCATTCGGTCACCAGTGTGGAAGTGTCACCTCTCTTCCTTCAATAAAACCTCTGGCCTTCTCAAATTCATTCTCAGAGTGAGGCCATACCGTCTGCTTCGTGAATACCGACGGAAGATCAGCCCTGTTAAGTTTCAGGGTGCTCTGGCGAATTGACTGGCTCTGAGCACTATGGGACCTAACTTCTGAGGTCATCAGCCCCTACAACTTCGAACTACTTAAACCTAACTAACCTAAGGACAGCACACACATCCATACCCGAGGCAGGTTTCGAACCTGCGACCGTTGCGGTCGCGCGGTTCCGGACTGTAGCGCCTAGAACCGCTCGGCCACCCCAGCCGGCTCTGGCGAATTGAACAAGTGTCTACAATAATTCCGTCAACTTTGAGTCCACTGCCACAAGTACTCAGCCAATCGGCCGTGGAGACGGCTTGTAATCCACAGTCCTGACAGTCACAACGGTGACTGACTGAGGATTTGGCCTGGGCTGACCTTCCATGGATGAAGAACTGATCTGCCCATGTGTGAGCTGTTCCACTGGGTCACCAGGCGCCTGTGTCGCCGATATTGTGGAAGTACAGGAACTACCTTACCGGCTGTATGCTGGGACTGCCACTCGGGATGTTCTTCGTGTTGCTGTTGGGTGTTACGCCTTCACGCCATCTCGGCAAACGACCACAAGGGTATTCTAGGAATGACTGGACTGCGGAAACGCGTGGCCACCGCCCCCCCCCCCCCCCCGCCCCTTTTACGGACCTTGGCACTGATCACTGATTACAGACGACGCCGGGACCCGCGCACGGCAAGTACCTCGACAAGCACTGAAGTGTCAGCTGGCCCTTCCAAACGAGACGAGTCAATCCTAGACAGCGCCGGTAAGAAAACGCAGTGATAGCAAAACTCTCGCCAAAATAAATGATTCTAATTTTAACGATGCTTAATTGGCGCCCGGCGCTCCACAGGATCACTCGGCCTCGATCTTCAATCGACTTCTTAATAACAACAACCCTGGCTCTGGTCATGACCATTGGTATCAAGAGACGGATCTAACACGCAACATCAGTGTCAGCAGCGGACGTGGCACAATACATTCACGTCAGGAAGTGGCTCTGACTCTTTTCGTGGTGCCGACGAACTTGCAGTCCTACACGTTATGCGTGTGACATACTAACGTCGGTTGTCGCCGCCGTCGACTAGCCAAATCTGCAAATCAGCAGCCATCGGTATCTGCCATAATGCCTTGTGGTGGGCACCGATTTCTGCCGGCCCGTTTTCTTTTCCTTCTGTTTTGGGGCCATATTGAGTCGGAAGGATCTGCTTAATAACATGAAAGTGACATCATATAGGCCAAAAGAGCCTGCTGACGTATCATAGTTGAGAGGCAACTGTAGGGAAGAATATTTATGCAGCCGGCCGCTGTGGACGAGCGGTTCTAGGCGCTTCAGTCCCTAACGGCGCTGCTGCTGCAGTCGCAGGTTAGAATCCTGCCTCGGGCTTAGATGTGTGTGATGTCCTTAGGTTAGTTAGGTTTAAGTAGTTCTAAGGCTAGGAGACTGCTGACCTCAGATGTTAAGTCCCATAGTGGTTAGAGCCATCTGAACGTTTTTTCAATATTTATCCCCGGTTAGTTCTGTGATTTATCAGGGCAGGAGTTACTGTGCATTGAGGCAGTGTTAGTAACATGTGAAGCTTGTAGATGAGTAGACCAGGAAGCATGGCAGTGCGCTGAGCCTCGCTGGGCTATGACACGGAGAAAAGATTATTATAGTTACACTGCTCAGCAAAAGATTTGAATGTAGTATGCGATACTGTACGTCTCATTAACCTAGGCACTTCATGCATTATTCAGTTAGAGCCCATGTACTGGACGGTGTTTACAAATGGCTTGCTTTGTGGGCGTTTCTCGGTTATGTAAACATACCGCTGCCGCAGCGACACACTGCGAGCAGTCTAGTACCAACAATAGCTTTATTCGGCACTGCAATAACATGATATGTAGTGGCATACGGCACTTTGGTAGAGTCGGGATAATGGATTTAGTTTCAACAAGTCGTACACTGCAGGATGTTGCCTGTCGGTTACATGTTACTCAAAGTGGTGTATCTAAGGTTTGGAGAAAGTACACAGAGATGGGAAATGTTAACGATAAACTCCGCAGTGGTCGCCCCGTATGACAATACTAATGCAGAATCGTTTCCACCAACTGTCTGCTCGCAGGCGCCCCACATCAACTGCCAGAAATATTGGAAATGATTTCTCCCAGACAACAGGGATTCGTATCTCAGACCAAAGGGTGCATAGAAGATTGTAAAAGGGTGGTGTTCGTTCCAGAAGACCAATGAGAAGTTTTGCACTGACCCTCTGGAACCTACGCAGTTAAATAACCTGGGTGCTTGCACCCGGGCACTGGACCACTGCAGAGTATAGTAATGTCATCTTTGCTGACGAGTCCAGCATTAGGTTGCGACCGAACACTATATGTGTTAGGGTTTGGAGAAGCGCTAGACAGTACCAGCAACACCGATACGTTCAGGAAGTGAATACTTTTGCAGGTGGAAGTCTAATGCACCGGGCGGCAATAATGGTGGGACGGTGGACCCCTCTGATTTTCATCAAAGGCAATGTGACTGGTCCCCTATATCTGCAAGAGGTTCTACAGAATGTTGTAAGGGCCTATAGATGTGAAGTCGGTGACAACTTAATCCTAGTCGATGACAATGCAAGACCACACCTTGGTATCTTCAAAGATGCCACATCAACCGAATGCACTGGCTAGCACAGCCCCATACATGAATGCAATTGCGCAAGCAGCAGGACTGTTGAATTGCTATTCCATCGTCCGAATTCACCTGACAATCTCCATGGTCTCTCTGAAGCTGCCTTTGGGAAATAGGACCTCACACCCCAAGATGATGGTGTCATCCAGAGCATGCCTCGCAGAATGGAAGAACTCATCCGTGAGTGGGGAGGACATATTCATTACTAAAGGACGATAATCATCGTAATGAGAAAGATTTTTCACTCATTTTTCTTTCTAGATATTCACTTAGGAGAGAGCTTACCTTATTTTGTAATGATTTTTTGTAACTACCGAAAATCTTTCTTGTTTTCTGAAGTAATTCTATTCATATTGTTAATAAGGTATTGTACAAACCTCAAAGGGTGTACTGAAAGGAGTCATTGTAGCATACCCTGTGATATTGTTATCTTTTGTTGAGGTATGCATTTTTGGTTCTTGATATTGTGTGGGTATGAAGGCATCCCACTTGTTCTGAAGTGTTGTTCAGAATAGAGATTACACAACGCCCAGAAGCTCGGTCAGTAGTTCTGAATGAAAGCGTGGGAGTCTTAGAAAATCATGTAGCTGCGTTACTCCACGGTAAAACAGAACGAGGCCGGCCTGGCGAAGAAAGGAAAAGATAGCAAGAACTATTATGAGGAGCAAGGAGGGGATACCAAGGCCTTAGTTAACGTACCTATTCCATTCACTGATTCTGCGGCAGCTAGTCTCATTCCACCTTTTTCTGGGTAAACATCTGAGGATGTACCACCTTTTCTAGATAACGTTAGGAAAGCAGCTCGGTTAGGGAATTGGCTCTATGCATCATGTCTTTCTATTGCTAAGTTACGGTCAATATCTGAGGTTAAAACGTATGTCTACATCCAAATCTACACGGGTACTCAGCAAATCACACTTAAGTATCTGGCAGAGGGTTCATCGAACCGCTACGGTCGCAGGTTCGAATCCTGCCTCGAGCATGGATGTGTGTGAAGTCCTTCGGTTAGTTAGGTTTAAGTAGTTCTAAGTTCTAGGGGACTAATGACCACAGATGTTAAGTCCCATAGTGCTCAGAGCCATTTGAACCATTTGAATCACCGAATTTGTCGCGAAAATTAAAACTGAAGAAGCCTAATGATCTGTCATCTACTATCAGAAATGCCACACAGTTGGAGAACATAGATTTTGCGATTCGGAAACAAAGTGATCGAGGTGTTTTCCCCTCAGATGTGAACAAACGGGCCAGCTGAAGAAGCAATGTCTCCAGCCATAGTGTTTTGAATAACTGTCATCATGGGACCTCGAAAGCGGTCTTTGGTCTATCTTCTGGGGCTCTGTGTAATTGGTGATATCCGCTGCATAGATTCTTTGTTATGAAGTACTGACACTGTCCTAGATTGTCTACTGTTTGTGTAAAAGTGGGGTTGGGATGCGTATCCCTCACTATTATTGTCTACAAGTAGCCGTAATTGCAACAGAATCTGTACTTCCTTTTTGTGTAACTCTTCTGTTATTGGTTGGAGACGTTTCAATAAGCGGTACGACTTTCATTAAACCGGTGGGTTATTACCTGCATGAATATTGTGATGGATAAAAGGTGTTGCTGGTAAAGGACTATTCATATTAAGTAAATCCATAAAGCATAGTAGCCTGCTGATTACTGCCTTGCAAGTGACCGACTGTCTTGCGTAACACTTCTGCATCGATGGTTTGCTTCTGGCTCTGGTCATCGTATTACCTATCAATATCTTCTTCATCTAATGCTTCTAATGTGGTAATCATTAAGCCGTTATCCAAGCTTACTAGAACCATAAGTTCACAGTTAATATTACTTATTCCCACTATGCTTTTGTACACGAAACAGTTGATTTTGTCTAATTCTTCCTTTCTCTCAGTGGTTGCACCAAGTACGGTACATCATGTAGTAAATTGGTATCATCGAAATCAAAAGCTAACTTCTGCTGTACCTGCTGGTATTTTATCGTGAGAACCAGTCTTTACTGTAAGTGTTCGCAGTTCGGTAGTCAAAACTTTCACTGAGGTTTGTGCTTTGCGGTATTGCCTCGCTTGCAGTTATACCTCCCAGTAAAAACAAAGTCCGACGGAGTTTTATTGTATACTGCGAAAGATTGAGTTAGTCGTGATGTCAGTCGCAAGAATGTAGCCCAATAATTGCTGATTTGCCTTCAGTCATACATGGAAGAATCCTGGAGATACTAGAAGGTTTCAGATAGATTATATAACGGTAAGACAGAGATTTAGGAACCAGATTTTATATTGTAAGACATTTCCATGGGCAGATGTGGACTCTGACCACAATATGTTGGTTATGTACTGTAGATTAAAACTGAAGAAACTGCAAACAGGTGGGAATTTAAGGAGATGGGACCTGGATAAACTGAAAGAACCAGAGGTTGTACAGAGTTTCAGGGAGAGCATTAGGGAACATTTGACAGGAATGGGGGGAAAGAAATACAGTAGAAGAAGAATGGGTAGCTTTGAGGAATGAAATAGTGAAGGCAGCAGAGGATCAAGTAGATAAAAAGACGAGGGCTAGTAGAAATCCTTGAGTAACAGCAGAAGGGATACTGAATTTAATTGATGAATGGAGAAAACACAAAAATGCACTAAGTGCAACTGGCAAAAACGAATACAAACATCTGAAAAATGAGATCGGCAGGATGGGCAAAATGGCTAAGCAGGGATGGCTAGAGGACAAATGTAAGGATGTAGAGACTTATCACACGAGGGGTAAGATAGATACTGCCAACAGGAAAATTAAAGAGACCTTTGGAGAAAAGAGAACCACTTGCCTGAATATCAAGAGCTCAGATGGAAACCCAGTTTTAAGCAAAGTAGGGAAAGCAGAAAGGTGGAAGGGGTATATAGAGGGTCTATACAGGGGCGATGCTCTTGAGGACAATATTATGGAAATGGAAGAGGAGACAGATGAAGATGAAATGTGAGATATGACATTGCGTGAAGGGTTTGACAGAGCACTGAGAGACCTAAGTCGAAACAAGGCTCCGGCAGTAGACAACATTCCATTATAACTAACGACAGCCTTGGGAGAGCCAGTCCTGACAAAACTCTACCATCTGGAGAGCAAGGTGTATGAGACAGGCGAAATTCCCTCAGACTTCAAGGAGAATATAATAATTCCAATTCCAAAGAAAGCAGGTGTTGATAGATGTGAAAATTACCGAACTCTCAGTTTAATAAGTCACAGCTGCAAAATACTAACGCGAATTCTTTACAGACGAGTGGAAAAACTGGTAGAAGCCGACCTCGGGAAGATCAGTTTGGATTCCGTAGAAATGTTGGAACACGTGAGGCAATACTGACCCTAGGACTTATCTTAAAAGAAAGATTAAGGAAAGGCAAACCTACGTTTCTAGCATTTGTAGACTTAGAGAAAGCTTTTGACAATGTTGACTGGAATACTCTCTTCCAAATTCTGAAGGTGGCAGGGGTAAAATACAGGGAGCGAAAGGCTATTTACAATTTGTACAGAAACCAGATGGCAGTTATAAGAGTCGAGGGACATGAAACGGAAGCAGTGGTTGTTAAGGCAGTGAGACAGTGTTGTAGCCTCTCCCCGATGTTATTGAATCTGCACATTGAGCAAGCAGTAAAGGAAACAAAAGAAAATTTCAGTGTAGGTATTAAAATCCCCGGAGAAGAAATAAAAACTTTGAGGTTCGCCGATGACATTGTAATTCTGTCAGAGACAGCAAAGAACTTGGAAGAGCAGTTGAACAAAATGGACAGTGTCTTGAAAGGGGGGTATAAGATGAACATCAACAAAAGCAAAACAAGGATAATGGAATGTAGTTGAATTAAGTCGGGTGATGATGAGGGAATTAGATTAGGAAATGAGACACTTAAAGTAGTAAAGGAACATTACTATTTGGGGAGCAAAATAACTGATTATGGTCGAAGTAGAGAGGATATAAAATGTAGACTGGCAATGGCAAGGAAAGCGTTTCTGCAGAAGAGAGATTTGTTAACATCGAGTATAGACTCAAGTGTCAGGAAGTCGTTTATGAAAGTATTTGTATGGAGTGTAGCCATGTATGGAAGTGAAACGTGGACGATAAATAGTTTGGACAAGAAGAGAATAGAAGCTTTCGAAATGTGGTGCTACAGAAGAATGCTGAAGATTAGATGGGTAGATCATACAACTAATGAGGAGGAATCGGGGAGAAGAGGAGTTTGTGGCACAGCTTGACCAGAAGAAGGGATCGGTTGGTAGGACGTGTTCTGAGGCATCAAGGGATCACAAATTTAGCATTGGAGGGCAGCGTGGAGGGTAAAAATCGTAGAAGGAGACCAAGAGATGAATACACTAAGCAGATTCAGAAGGATGCAGGCTGCAGTAGGTACTGGGAGATGAAGAAGCGTGCACAGGATAGAGTAGCATGGAGAGCTGCATCAAACCAGTGTCAGAACTGAAGACCACAGCAACAACAACAACAACCCTTCAGTCACGTACGGTAACACTTGCACATGCTCAAGAAATTTCTCTAGTTCCGATCCTAAAACTGAGCAACGTTATACCTTACGACTCTATTTGTAACGCCGAGGCTCCTGTCTCCTCCTGCCTAAGAGGTCTAGACTGACGTATGATATGTGTGGACCTGTATCCATCAGAAAAGTCTGTTCCATGCCTCTCATAAAGCCTGACATGTATCATTCCGTCTCTGCATCGACTTGTGCAGTGTTACATCCTATTGAGAATGCCTTCCGATAAGCTGAAGCATTTCCGTTTGCGTTTAACGAGTGCTTCTGTTGACGTTGTTTTTTCTGATTTCGCTTCCGACGTTCCTGTGTTTGGTGTTACGGCAGTTGTTCATAGTAGAGTATCTGTCAGACTGTGTGTGTCAACCATCTTCACTTGTTTTGGTTGCATTAGTCGTTTAAGTCGTTGGTGATTCGTAGTCATTACACGGACCGGATAATGGCACAAAATCGTATCCAGTCGGTCCAAACACCTTTCGAACACTCTCACATCGCCTTGCATTATATCATAAAAGCCTTCAAACCTTCGGCACAAGAGCGTCTATCTTTCCTCGGGAAATTTTAGCACTGCGGACCTCATTTATTTATTTAACGGATCACGGGCAGAAACAATCAAGGGCACAAATGAATCTAATATCATTATTAAGGAAAATTCTTTCAGTTCCTCATGTGACTTTTGCTTGAGATAACTTCAATGTTATCGATTGCTAGGCTGTTCATAGGACTTCTAAAAAATATCAGAATCGGTCATGGAGGTACAAAAAGAAGATTTCATTACGTCCAAAACTTGAAGCTGACGTCTGGCATCTTACACAGCCCAAAAACTTTAAGTACTACTATGGTTCGCCCCGCTGTGATATCCGTGATGTCACTGTGACGTGCCCGTGTCCTGTTTCAACTGTTGGGGATATCTATAGACTTTAGTTCAAATAGTTCCAATGGCTCTGAGCACTATTGGACTTAACTTCTTAGGTCATCAGTCCCCTAGAACTTCGAACTACTTAAACCTAACTAACCTAAAGACATCACACATATCCATGCCCGAGGCACGATTCTAACCTGCGACCGTAGCGGTCTCGTGGTTCCAAACTGTAGCGCCTAGAACCGCTCGGCCACCCCAGCCGGCTATCGACTTTAGTGGTCGTATCCCAAATAGTAAGTGGTGCTTTTATTGTGTGGAGACGTAGCTGGTTCATCAGAACAGCCAGCTTGTGTCGCTTACGGATGTACCAATTGATCTGATCGTAACCTAAGGTTTAAACGATTCGCATTTAATTCGTAAGTGGAGCCGTGCAAGCAAGATTTTCCTTTTTAAGCATAAATTATGGTTCAGCTGCTTACTTTTCCTGTAGTGATTTCATTTCTGTTATTTTAGTTTAGATTTCCTGTCAGTCATACTCGCAAAGCTCTCGGGGTAAACCCTGCGGGAAGGAACGAATGGGAACGAACCAGCATTTTGGGAAAGAGGACATATTGCGAACATGAGTTTCGTCAGTGTGTATCAGGGAAAATACTATGCCGTTCATTTTTCCTACGACCCCTCCTTTCTCCTCATTTGAAAAGGTTTGAGTCCTGCTGCTCAGCTTTCTTAGTATACCCGGGGTCTATTTGACCTTTCCTTTTTTTTTCCTTCTTTTGCTCGTGAAACGTTCTGCCTCGCGGCTGCAGCTAGATTTCTGCGACGGTGGCCGCGAGAGGGCGCGATCGGCAGTACGGCGGTCAGAGCGATCGATGCAGGGTAATCGGTTGGAGCAGCTGTGGCCGGACCGAGGCGGCAAGAGGAGTTACGACGCGACCGTCAGTACAGGGAGGAGACGGCTCCATCGTTTTTCACAACGAAAGGGCTCAGGTGTTGGCGTCCGGTGCAAATGTATCGTACCCCCTGTACCCTCCCCCCTACTCGTGTTTCCACTACCTAGTGACCTTTAATTTTCGTTATTCGGTGAAGTGGTCGTCATGCTGTGATCCTGGACGTGAATTTTGATCCTGATTACAAAGTTAGTTAACGGCTTAGCTGATATTCCTGGATGAATACGCCTTTATAGTGTCGCCTTGCTGGCAGTTGCTACATCTATCAAATTAATCTGGAGGACCACTCGGTTCTATTGTGGACACTTCCCTGAGTCTTCAGGGTTATGCGTGTGTATCATCAACTCCACCTGTGGAATGTAGAAGTTGCTGCCCCCACTGTGTTGGCCTAAGTTGCGGGACTGTTTGGCTTAACCTTTGCGTCTGTTGGCCACCTCTTGTGTCGTTCTGGATTTCGGTTACAGCTCCGTGGTGTTTTGATTCGACTCGGCCGCGTCCAGTAGCGGGCCTTGGTTTCGGCGCGTTGCCTTCGAGCCCCTGGTAGCCTGGCATCTCCATATTGACTGTCATTTTACAGCGGCACCGTGCTGTTTTGCATCAGGCTTGAAGGCTTGTATTCCTCTCTCGTGCGTGTTTATCGAAACTACTTCTCAAACACGCCTCACTGTGTTATAGCCTCGCCTGCGTGAGGCCCACGGCTTGTAGAAGACGACGCCGGTCTGACGGGGCTCAATGACGCCCGCACCTACGGCAACCGGGGGACGGCGGAACAGCAGACAGCTCACCGAATAAGGAGTTCAGATTGTACCTTGGCTGGGGCTCACACAATTGTTTTTCTGTTTTTCTCAAATCAATAACGTTTTAACATTTTTCCTGTTCATTAACTGAAAGAAGCTGTAAGATTTTATTAAGTATGGTGGCAATCGTACATAATTGAAGCTTGCTTTGAATATATATGTAGATGGTCCTTAAATTGGTTGTGTTCGCTGAAATAATGGGAACCCCTTTTTTTAAAGAAAAATGTTGTTGCTTTTAAATTGCAGAAAGGTGTAAATTTCATGGTTAACATTTCTCTTGAGAATTGGGTAATTGTGGACCCCTTCAAGACGCTCAGTTATAATGTGAGTTAGGTTGCTTGTTTTTATCCAAACAATATTTTTCAGAACCCAGGGAAATTTTTAATTCAAAAATATTGTATA
Organism: Schistocerca piceifrons; assembly: GCF_021461385.2. Taxonomy (NCBI): domain Eukaryota; kingdom Metazoa; phylum Arthropoda; class Insecta; order Orthoptera; family Acrididae; genus Schistocerca; species Schistocerca piceifrons. Next base: position 1,016,846,126 of record NC_060139.1, on the reverse strand, counting down.
TCTGAAGATAGTGACTCTTCTCGAAAGAACAGATACAATTGATGACCGTGCAGTTTCTCTAGAATAAATAACAATTAATTGAAATCCCCAGCTGCCGACAGGTTTTGTTGATATACCTCAATGGGAACAGCTGAAAATGTGTGCGTGACCGGGACTCGAACAGTGGATCTCTTGCTTACCTGGCAGACGCTTTATCTAACTGAGCCACCTAGGACAGAAATATATGGCGCGACAGCAGGGACTTACCCATTGCACGCTTCCCGTGAGACCCACATTCCCAACTGTTCACAATCTACGTACGTAATGTACCTAAAAGATATTTGCCCACCCACTCATTACTCGCGCACACTAAGGTGCCGATTCTCGTAAGAGTTCGGACAACCTGTGCGCATTCGCACAGACGAAGGTCAATGACTGGGTTGCCTCTAACTTTGTATTTGAAGATAGTAACTGTTCTCGAAAGAACAGATACCATTGATGACCGTGCAGCTTCTTTTATTTAGATAGAAACGAAGATACCACCACCACCACAGCAACAGCAGAAGGCTGCTGTAAGTATCGTCTATGTATCTGTTGCTATTCCAACTGACAATGAAGTGTCGTAAGTTTTCCGAGTGAGAAGATGTGTAAACTACAGTGGGACTAATGCACTGACAATCTAACATAACAAGAACTCTATTCTGCATGGAGGTATTCCACTACGCAGTTCGATTTCTTTGACATTGCAATAATCACCCACTTTGTTGACGTGCACAGGATACGGTAGCATGCCCTGCTCGTTCCTCAATACACACGTTTAAGTGGTAGTAAAGAACACGAAAGTAAACTGTTTGCAAACGTGAACATTAAAATTAAAAATGTTGTGCATACGACTTGAAAGCTGAAAATGTAACGATGAAGCTCCAGTCTCATTTGCTATCGACACAAATACCGTTAAAGTGGAATTAAATGTATTACGAAACCACACTTTTCACATAACATCCTTCTCTTCTTAGTAATTCGAAATACATCAGCAAAACACAAGTTACATTAACGAGGTCAAACATATAGCACTAAAACAAATACGCATTCAAGAACAGATAAACGTTCCAAATTGCCTTCCTAGCACTATGTTATTCATTTCCTGTTGTTTTGGTCTTCAGTCCGATGTGCAAGTCTCCTCATCTCCGAATAACTACTGCAACCTGCATCCTTCTGAATCTGTTTAGTGTATTCATCTCTTGGTCTCCTTCTGCGATTTTTAACCCCCAATGTCCTCCATTGATGTCTCAGAATGTGTCCTATCAACCTGTATCTTCTTCTAGTCAGGTTGTGCCGCACATGACTTTTCTCGCCAATTATGCTCAGCACCTCCTCATCAGTTACCTGATTTACCCAGCACCACATTTCAAAACTTTCTATTCTCTGCTTGTCTAATCTGTTTATCGTCCATGATTCACTTCCATATGACTACACTCTAGTCAAATACTTTCAGAAAAGACTTCCACAAACTTAAATCTATATTCCATATTAATAAATTTTTCTTCAGAAACGCTGTTCTTGCCATTGCCTGGCTACACTTTATTTCCTCGTTACTTCATCCATAATCATTTATATTGCTGCCTAAATAGCTACACTCATCTACTACTTTAAGTCTCCCGTTTCATAATGTAATCCCTCAGTATCAAATGATTTACTTCGATTACATTCCACTATCGTTATTTTGCTTTTGTTGATGATCATTTTACACCCACCTTTCAAGACAATATCCCATCCGTTCAGATTCTCTTACCAGTTTTTTCTGTCTCTGACTGAATTACAATGTCAGCGGCAAACCTCAGTTTTCATTTCTTCCCCCTAAACTTCAATTCCTACTCCTTATTTTTCTTTGGTTTCTTTTACTGTACAGAGCGAACAATATGGGGGATAAACTACAACCATGTGTCACTCTCCATTTCACGCCCCTTGACTAGTTTAACTGCCGTCTGGTTTTTGTACAAGTTGTAGTAAGCCTTTCCCTCTCTGTATTTTACCCCTGACACCTTCAGAATTTCAATCAAGCGTATTCCAGTCAACATTGTCAAAACTTTCTCTAAGTCAATAAATGCTACACTGTGTGATCAGAGGTATCCGGACACCCCCAAAAACATACTTTTTTCATATTAGGTGCACTGTGCTGCCGCCTACTGCCAGGTACTCCATATCAGTGACCTCAGTAGTCATTGGGCATCGTGAGATAGCAGAATGGGGCGCTCCGCGGGACACAGGTACTTCTAACGTGGTCAGGCGACTGGATGTCACTTGTGTCATACGTCCGTACGCGAGATTTCCACACTCCTAAACAAACCCTAGGTCTACTGTTTCCAATGTGATAGTAAAGTGAAAACGTGAAGGGACACGTACAGCACAAAGCGTTCAGGCTGACCTCGTCTGTTGACTGACAGAGACAGCCTACGGTTGAAGAAGGTCGTAATGTGTAATAGGTTGACATCTATCCAGACCATCACACAGGAATTCCAAACTGCATCAGGACCCACTGAAAGTACTATAACAGTTAGGCGGGAGGTGAGAAAACTTGGAGTTCATAGTCGAGCTGGTCCTCATAAGCCACACATCACGCCTGTAAATGGCAAACGAGCCTCGCTTGGTGTATGAAGCGTAAACGTTGGACGATTGCTCAGTGGAAAAACGTTGTGTGAAGTGACGAATCCCGGTACACAATGTGGCGACCCGATGGCAGGGTGTGGGTGTGCCAAATGCCCGGTGAACGTCATCTACTAGCGTGCGTAGTGCCAACAGAAAAATTCGGAAGCGGTGGTGTTATGGTGCGGTCATGTTTTTCATGGAGGGGGCTTGCAGCCCATGTTGTTTTGTGTGACACTATCACATCACAGGCCTACATTAATGTTTTAAGCACCTCCTTGCTTTCCACTGTTGAAGAGCAATTCGGAGATGGCAATTGCATCTTTCAACACGACCGAGTACCTGTTCATAATGCGCGGCCTGTGGCGGAGTAGTTACACGACAGTAACATCCGTGTAATGGAGGGCCTGCAGAGAGTCCTGACCTGAATCCTGTAGAACACCTTTGGGATCTTTTGGAACGCCGACTTCGTGCCAGGCCTCACCGACCGACATCGATACCTCTCCTCACTACAGCACTCCGTGAAGAATGGGCTGCCATTTAATTTTCCTGTAGGCGGTATGTACTTGCATCTTTCTCCTAGTGAAATATGCTTCTATATCCTTATATTTTTCCTCTAGGCATTTGTGAACAACTTATTGTTTCTTCAGCTTATACAGATCCTATTTTCTTAAGTTCCTACCTTTTTTTTACATTTTCTTTGATTTTAATTTACAGTTCGTAACCAATAAATTGTGACAGATTCGATATCTGCCCCTGGAAATGTCTTACAGTTTATAATCTAGTTCTGAAGTCTCTGTCTTAGCATTACATAATCAGTCTGAAACCTTCTGGTGTCTCCAGATCTCCTCCACGAATACAACCTTATTTCATGATTCTGAAACCAATTGTTAGCGATGATTAAATTACACTCTGTGCAAAATTCTACCAGGCAACTTCCTCTTTCATTCCTTTCCCCCATTCCATATCCACGTACTATTTTTCCTTCTCTTCCTTTTCCCACTATAGAATTCCAGTCCCCCAACACAATTAGATTTTCGTCCCCGTTAATCATCTGAATAATTTCTTTTCTCTCATCATACATTTCTTCAATCTTTCCATCATCTGCGGAGCTAGTTGGCATATAAACTCGTACTTCTATGGGTGATTCGGGTTTTGTGTCTATCTTGACTACGATAATGCGTTCACTATGAGAGCAGCTTACTATTTGATATTTTCTTATTCATTACTAAAACTACACCTGCATTATCCCTGTTTGATTTTGTATAGCATTTTTAACCCTGAATTCACCTGATCAGAAGTAATGTTTCCGCCCGCATCTCGTGGTCGTGCGTTAGCGTTCTCGCTTCCCACACCCGGGTTCCCGGGTTCGATTCCCGGCGGGGTCAGGGATTTTCTCTGCCTGGTGATGGCTGGGTGTTGTGTGCTGTCCTTAGGTTAGTTAGGTTTATGTAGTTCTAAGTTCTAGGGGACTGATGACCATGGATGTTAAGTCCCATAGTGCTCAGAGCCATTTGAACCATTTGAGCCTAGTAATGTTTCCGCTGTCATCTAACCTCACTAATTCCCACTATATCTAACTTCAGCCTATCCATTTCGCTTTGAAAATTTTCTAACCTACGTGACCAGTTTAGAGGCCTAACATTCAAAGCTTCGATACGTAGAAACCTACTTTTGTTTTTCCTACCTGCGAAGTCCCCGTGTAGAGATCCGAAGGGAAGACCATTTTACCTCCAGTTTATTTTACGCAAAAGGATGCCATCATCATTTAACCATACAGTAAAACTACATACCACGGAAAATGTTACAGCTGTAGTTTCCCTTTGCTTTCAGCCCTTCGCAGTACAAGCATATGAAGGCCGTTATAGTTCAAGTTACTAGACCAGATAAGTAAATTATACAGACTGTTGCCCTTGCAACTCCTGGAGAGGCTGCAGCCTCTCTTCAGGAACCACACGTTTGTCTGGCATCTCAACGGATACCCCTCCGATGTGGTTGCACCTGCAGTACGGCTATCTGTATTGCTGAGGCAAGCAAGACATCCCACGAACGGCAAGGTCCATGGTTCATGTCTCATGTAAACACTGTAATTTTTAGTATTCAAAACAGCCGATGTTTGTACTCGACAGAGTCGTAAACGGTAGTCTGATAATGTTTTGGGCTATTCGAGATGGCGTCAGACCTCCCCCAATTCTGGCTTCAAAACAACGTTGAGTGTAAGACTGTAATGTTATCTCTGTTCTTATCTCCAAGAAATCGGTAAAGATCACAACTGCTATTGTCAACTCTCTGACTAACACGTAACTTTAGAACATATTTCAAACGCATTTCACATGAAGGGGAAGGGTTTTTGTAACTAATATTTTTCATTAAGTGGTTGAAAGTTTACGTGTGAAACATCTTCATTTCACATTATGTATTTAGGGTATGGCTAATACAGACATATTATGAAATTAAATTACTATACATATCTACATATTGAGGTAGCGTTGCTTACGTCCGTAGGTTTAATCTTAAAATACCCTACACATGCCTCCTGGGTGGTGCTAATTTAGCAACAGTGATTACAGACAGCTAGACTATCCATAGGATCTCCTGCCAATGACATATCAACTAAATAGCAGAAATAGTTCATTTCACAAACGGCATAAAACTGCACAAGAAGTTTCATTTCGTGTAGCTACCATTCTTAAAGATACTACATTGTTCGTTATACTTCATCTCCTTGTAAGTATCATTTAAGCTTACAATTCAACTAAAATGCTTCCTTAGATCAATTCAGTACTTTCTTTACGTACACGCTTGTAAGTAATTCTCAACACAGTTCTGTACTTTCTCAATAACAACTCTCCGACAACATTTAATTGCACATCAGCCATATCTTACTACATATGAATACTGCTGTATGTAACTGCTGTATCCATGTCAAAGTGCAAGCATGAACTGGCTTCAATAAAACATATATAACATTTTCTCGTTAGATAAACAGAACATAAATTCGTATTTGAATAATAGTTGCAGCAGACGGCCACAATGCCGACTGTCTCTTCTCCTGGTGTGTGGTTATCGTTTGAGTGACCATGATGCTCATCGTCTCAGCCTATAACACCTGTGCTGGTAATTCCATCACCCAGCTAAAAACAAACACAGTATTTCGTAGCAGACAGTGTCTTATTACTACCATCACTTATGATGCACCATAGTGCGCTGGACCTGAGTAAATATCAGCACAGTATCCACCTTGGCTACCTTTATAGCATTCATTTTGTTTTTTCGAATGATGCTGCCACTCTTTCACTGTAATTATTTTTATTTTCTTGGTTTACGATTTAGATTTCGGCCTTAGGCCATTTTCTTGTACAAAAACTAGAATAAACAATAGAAGTACAAATCACAAGAACAAGAGAAAGGGCAACCATGAGAAATGGTGTATAAATAGCACGATTCTTTACATGTCGAAAGACATCAGAGTTCTATAAAATACATGTCCCTGACAGAGAAGCGTATCTAGTCGTGTAGCCCAGATCTATCACTAGGAAAAGTGACAACATCTCAAAACGCCCACGTAAGTTGCAAACTTTCATTTCTGGACTTTTGTAGCACAGCTGCTATACGAACTTGCTAACCAATAGAAAAGTATGCGACACACTATTGTCTCTGAACAATAACTGGAATGAACGTAGTTTCATCTATCTTCCAAAATTCGCCCGAGAGACCTCAAAGTCTGCACAACGTAATCTGTGGTGTATTATTGAGCAAGATAGCTGAAATATTTATTTTGCGCACACTGGTACACAACAGTGTTTACAGATATGACGTGGAGGCGCCACTATTAAGGTTCACTTGCAAACATCGTGAAGTGTATAATCGTAATACATTTGTAACAAACATGGAGTTTCTACCTTGTAATACAGTTAATTATGTAAAACATGGTGCGCTACACGGCAAGTAGTAATATAGTAATAAAGTATTTCCTCAAGCATAAAACAATAGTTGTTTGGTGATTAACAGTATTCATAGGTTCAGTGGTTAAATCAGTAGCTTACTCTTTAAACTGGTAACATATGAAACAAACTGAATGATGAAGTAATTATAAACACTTTCTATGGATTTTCATTGTATGTATAAAGTCAGAGCTTAAGGCATCTAGTAATTGAACGATTTGTATTTTTTTTTTTGGGGGGGGGGTGGAGTGGAGACAGATAATAAACTAATTAATATTGTACAATAATTTTATTTATTTTCTTATTGAGTTTTACCTTTTCTTAACGCACATGCAACTTGTGGCGTACATCTTAACGCAGCGCATGTTCAAGAAGTATCACAGTGGATGTTATAGAAAGGGGTAAACATATTTAATAGCACTGCAATAATTTTTGTAACATGGACTCTATACAGGAAGAAGTTTTATCAATATTTCTCAGATAGTGTGGATCTGAATCCAGTAACCTTATGAACTTTGGTTCCCCCCCCCTTCCCTCTCGGACACCCATTTCTTCTGACTGCCCCTCCCCCTCAACTCCCCCCTTTTCCATGCCATCCACACCGCTCTCCAGCCCCATCCGCCTTGAAGAATGTGTCTTGTTCTCATGGTTCCACAGTTGCATCCGTATTCCTTCCCCATAACCACTGTTTCGTCGCCATTGGGATATCGCTTCCAGAAATCCAGAAATGAAAGTGTGCAACTTATTTTGCGTTTTAGATATGTTCTCACTTTTAGTAATGACGGATCTGGACTATATGAGCAGATACGCTTTTTTGACAAGGACTTATTTTTCGTAGCAGTCTTATGTGTTTTGACATGTAAATAAGGTAAATAATCATGGTTTTAATACACTATTTTTCATGGTTGCCATGTTCCTTGCTTACTCCAGTTTTTGTACTTGAAAATGGTGTAAGGCAGAATTCTAGATTGTATAACAATAAATAAAAATAATTGCAGTAAAATAGCGGCAGAATCATACAAAATAATTTACCACGTTTGTTGTTTCAGCTTGATACGTCCCCTTAGAAAACATTATCAATTGCTGTGCTGATAAACCTCTTACGTTATTTGATTTTCAAACAGCTGAGTAAAACTGAACGTACTCAGACATTTCTATCTTTACTTATTCTGATTATCACTAAACTGACACACAATATTTTTAGCCAAACGCAATCTGACTTTCAATAATCCCCACAAAAGTATGGCCCTGACTAACAATAACCTATACCTTTCAAGCTAAACAAAAAAATATTTATTGCATTCATTTTGCTCGCGCTCTTTCCATATAACACCTTTACGCCAAGGTCTATAACACTTTACTTCTACAGAAAAACGTGATGGTCTGCACGTATTCTTGCAGCAATGTCGATCTCCTCTAACAGAGCAGCTGCCCCAAGAGCTGGAGCCAAATCCCCAAGACTTTCCATTCGTATCCTACGTGACGTCTTGACGGGGATTCCGAGCAGAAAATCATCTAAAGCCCTATGTACGGCTTCCCACAGCACTTCGACATTTCGTGTCAGCTAGCACGTCTGCGCATTGATCCTCCGGATCCTGTCTTTAAAGGTTACCACTAGGTTCTTATGCTTCTGCGTCAAGGTACTCAATTTTTCCCGGATAACATTGTGCTGTTTTATTTCTGATAACGTCGTCGTAAGCCGTCAGCTAGCTGCTGGAATGCTTTTGCCTTACTGAGAACTTCGTGGTACAACAGGTATATGTTTCCTTCGCCTGTCAATCGTAAATTAGCCAACCACTCATTGCGATGGTAGCCTTAACATTGTTAGTGAACGCTATTACGTCGTGTCTTGATATGACGGAAAAAGGCGCTATTATAATTCTCGAGTAAAGCGAAAGTTTGGTGTCGTGACGATTACGCACCATTAGCGTGCTATCAAATCCATATTTGCGTTATTTCTCTTAGAACTTACAGTCTAAATTGTTTGTTATACGATTCTGATTATTCCTGCTGTGCACTGTGACATTTCATCGCACTGTACTGCATTTTAACCTGGTCAACCATCACCCAAATTATCGCTCTCCTATATCGGTCTCTGCCCCTGGTTTCATTATAAAACTCAGAATCAATTTCAGCGAGAACTTTGTTCAAATTCCACCTTTACTGCAAAACAACCTGTTCATTTCCACTCCCCCCTCCAGATTTTGTTGTTTACACCAACTCAGAACAATTGGTATTCTGAGGCACAGCGCAATCTAGCATTATATCCTTTTCATGAGCTTTACGGGACAAAAGATCACAAGCTGCTTAACATGCACCTCTTTTCCTGTTGTTGCTGGGGATTCAACATTGACAGTACCTGTGCCTGCTACGTCAAATCGTCATAATATCGCTCGTAGTATCAGAACGCGTATCTGTCACTTTGTGTATCTTATCACTAACGTTTATAACAACAACAGGTAAAAATAGAGAAACTGCATTCTCAGCACATAAACAAGAGGTAGACACTAATTCATCTGGGGTATCAGTGCCCATTGGATCTCTGAAGAATCATGTGGCAAATACCTAAATCTTCTGCAAGTACTACAACAGAATGACATGATGTTGGTAGATGGAAACTTGTGCCCTGACAGGTTACAACATTCACACCTAATTGGTGTTAAATACGAATTGCGTTCAATAAGTTATGCAACACACTTTTTTCTGATAGCACGTTGCTTTTGTTCAGAATTCTAATACACCATATTATGCCCCACTGTTGTGACTACAAAATCCTATTTTTCAACATAGTCTCCGATCAATGCGACAACCTTACGCCATCTTTCTGGCAGAGCCTGTATGCTTGCATGGTACCATTGCAGGGTTCTACATCGGTGCCAACGTTTTGCTGTGTCATTAATCTTTCCACTTTCCACGTACTTCTTCCCGCGGAGTGCATGCTTCAGTGGGCCTAAAAGATGGAAGCCTGAAGGTGCGATATGTGGGTTGTAGTGTCGATGAGGAACAGCAGTGCAGTGAGGTTTTCGGAAGCTCCTCTCGTTGGTGAGACCTTGCGTTGTAACGGAAGAGAAGTTCGTTTGCATCTTTGTGGCGACGTAAGACTGAAGTCTTTTCTTCAGTTTTCTGATGGTAGCACAATACACTTTATAGTTGATCGTTGCACCATGATACAGAACATCAAACGGAATAACAATTCCAGAGTCCCAGAAGAACTTCGCCATGATTATACCACCTGAGAGTGCGGAGGTGAACTACTTGTTTTGAGGAGAGATGGTGTGGCGCCTTCCGGTTCGAAGTGATGTGACGATGTTCGACAAAAAGTTGTGATGGTAAGCTTCGTAAAGTGCAAGAAATTCCGCACACGAGGTATTTGTGCTCTTGTGTTAGGCGGCGAGGGATATAGAGAGAACACAATTTTAATTATCCCAACTGATGGCGAGTGCGTCATCACTCCATACAAAGATGTCCAGTCGTACAGCATAGTGTTCGTGATCCATCGATGATCCCGAATGAGAGTGTCCGCAAGTTCCAACATTGCAGGAGTCGCAACTGTGTGCGGCCGGCCAGAGTGACGGAGATCGGACAGGTTTGCAGGACCTTGTCTCTATGATGACAATCGCCTCGCCCAAGGACTCACCGTGCTCTTTTTCACTGCCAGCCTCCGGCAGTGAACATCTGCTGCGCTCTGGTTTTCCGCCAAAAGTACCTCAATACCAGCTCTCCGCTTGGAACGACTCTCCGTAAAAGACATTATTTGAAAGGCTGAGTACAGCGCCGTCACCTATAGTAACTTCATGAAGCTATAGGAACTGAAGCGGCATTATTCCACTATGTCTCACAACAAACCCCACATCTTTTCAACCAAAATCTGCCGAGAAAAAAAAGTGTTGCAACACTTACTGAATGCCCCTTGTAATTTTCCGTAACATTCCCTCAAAAACATAACAGATTGGCAGGCTCTTGTGGTTTGACGGCCCATACAGATACACATACACTCTAGAAATGCCATTTAGCAAGAAAAATTTAACTCATCACACAATATTATGCAAGTACTGCTCGACAATGGTCGATGCTCTAGACATAGCTCCACTGCCATCAAAACCCTGAGCTGACAGAAAATTATATGACTAATATTGTGATCTAGAGAGCGAGGGTCATATTGTGAACAGATTCCAAGCATGGAGTGTGGGTTAGGGGTGACTGGTCCAGTTTCTGCAAGGAGGCGTCAGTGACTTCGTGCCCTGCAATAACATTTATTCTGTAAGGTGCCAGGACATGGGCATTTACACGTTAGCTTACCAACATTAGTATTAATAATAAGGGGACTGGCAAGGGCATCAGACCATGACTCTATTGAATTATGATAAATATGAGGCACTCTCGAACAGTACTCCCTGCATGTCCGCAGGACTGAGCCACTAACTTAAAGCGTTGATGAAAAGCGTCGGAAGTTGAGAATTGTGGAATGTAATGTCTGCAGCTGGCCGTAGTTCGCCGGGCCACTGTGAGCGTCAGGTAGCGGTCACCGGAAACGTGGGACAATACGGCGCTTTTGGGGTGTAGCCCGGCATCCGGAGCCACCTGTGCTGGGCAACACGTGGCAAAGACGGGAGTTTCGCTTGCCTAGGGGAGTTAGACCTACTCGATCATTGGGTAGATCTCAGTGGAGGGATTTCGGCGATGATAGAGCGTTCGACATTGGCCGAAACTGAGTATTCTTCCGCCGCGTTTTCGTACGCGTGGGAGGCGAGAGAATTGTGGAAGCACTTCGCCTTCACCCATCGAGCGGTAAGGACTTGGAGACGGCGTCTTGGCCATCGTCTTCGAAGGGAGATATACGGTCTGTATCGCAGCATTGCACCAACACGTGTTCCGTGCAGAGTTCTGCGGTTAGAGATCTTTGTATGCTCAGAAGCGAGATTTTCACCAACGCCTAACCACTTCCAACAACTTACCTAATATTCTCGATCTAGAAGTTATCCTTGCAAGGTGCCGAGTATTTATCAACGCAGCTGCCGGTAATAGGGGCGCATAATTGCAAATTGTTAATGTGCCATTCTCAGGAGTGTGTGGGTGGAGAAAGAGATTCACATTTTTTTTTTTTTTTTGTAAATTTTGTCAGTTGTGGGGAATACCAAATTAAAATGCCAATATTACGATCGAATTATCGACTTCATTGTAGCTAGCATTTACCCTGTCCCAGTAAGCTTTACATGTACTCTAGTCACTGCACTGCTTTCCCAGACGGGAAGGAAAGAGGATTTGCAGTCTTCTATGTCAGCGACGGACTGATAAGCTTACAATTTCTCATGCTGAGTTAACACAGCTGTAACATGCCTTCAGAGCAGACGTCGGATGCCAGGTGTGAGCGCATGCCGTGAAGTGTTGACGCTTCGCCAGCGAGCTGTGATTTTGCCTCACAGGTCAGTAAGTCAGGAACCCTGTGTTGTGTTGCCGACAGCGGGGGGATGAGAAGGCGTCACCCACCCAGACAATCTGCTGTAAAGTGCAGCTCCCACCGTAGTTCTCTTGAAGATGGCCACCTCACGCTCAGGTAAGGACAGAATGTTGGTTGTTATGAAGACCAGGCCCTGATAATCCATCATGGTTTGACCAAGGCTGCAGCAGAAGTTCACGAGTCAGCCATGGGGATACACGAATAACGTCGTTTAGTGGATTAGGGCTAGCGCCTTGCTGTTCTTCTCCCCGTCCGAAGTGTCCCAGTATATGCCAGTGGCAGACCACAGCTGTGGTATGCATCAGCTTGGCTGCATCTCGGTGTGGAAGACAGCATGCAGGTAGCAGGCAGACCACCGTCGATCAGCTTCGCCTCACTTACCTTATTCAAGCTTAGTAGACTCTCATCCTCTCTGCATCTATTGCCACAGACGGAATGGCAGCACAAGAAAATGAGTCTTTTGACTCCAAAAGTCTCGTTATTTAACGGCAAAGTCGTCCTTATGACATTTCGCTCTGGATGTATGAAGGCATTTTCCGCCGTGTATTGGCCCTGTCAGCTCCCATTGGCTCGCTGTGCCAAATCATAATTTATTCTCGATCGCCGAACTAGGGTATTTCCACCTACTTTTGACTACGCAGTAGCTTTCTGCCACTGAAACCACAAAATGTTACTTCACTCACTCTCATGTCCTAACGTCCGTCATATCACGGATATGTGTCATTGACATTCCAAATGGCATACAGGCCCAGAGCTAGTATCTGTGTTCTGAGCTCGCCTAGTACAACTTTAGGAAAATTTAAAAATGTACAATAAAATTATTCTGCAGTTCAGCATTTCTTTGGTGTGTAGACTGAACATCCTCATATTACACCCTTCTTATGTGGAGCACTTCGTTCTTGGCCTTCGGATCTTACAATTCCCTTTTAGTTCTTTGAAATATTGTATATTAGCCTTGTTCCCTATAGCTTAGTTCTATTTTTCTCAGATTTCGAACATCTTGCATCAGTTTACATTGTCGAACGGTTTCTGCTGATTGACAAACCTTAAGAGCGTGTCTTGATATTTCTTCGGTATTGCATCCATTATCAAGTGCAATGTCAGGACTGACTCTATTCCGCCTTTAGCTTTCCTAAAGTCAAACTGACTGTCATGTGACAGATCCTCAACGTTCTTTCTCGTTCTTCTGGATACTACTCTCGACAGCAGCTTCGATGTATGAGATGTTAACCTGACTGTGTAATATTTCTCGCACGTACCTTCATTGCTTTCTTCGGCATTGTGTGGATGTTTTTCCGAACGTCTGATGGCACGTTGCCAGCGTCAGACACCACCATACCGAATAGTCTTTTGGATGCAATTTCCACCAATGATTTTAGAAATTCTGGTGGTATGTTATCTATCCCTTCTGTCTTACTTGATGTAAAGTCTTCCAGACCTCTTTCAAATTCTGACTCTAATACTGGATCCTCTTTGTCTTTCGTTTAAGCTCCAGTTTCATTCTCTATCATGTAATCAGACAGGTCTTCCCCATCGTAGAAACCTTCATTGCATTCTTTCCAAATATTCGCTGTCTCGTCTGTGCTTAACAATCGAATTCTCTATGCACTCTTAAAGTTACCTACCTTGTTTTTAACTACGCCGAAGACTGTTTTCTACATGCTCAGTCCATCCTCCCGGCGATCATTTTTCTTTTGATTTCTTCACTTATTTTCCGCAATCATTTCGCCTTGTCTGCCTTATCCTTCCTATTTACTTCATTCGCAAGTCATTTATGTTGCTGTATTCCTCTCTTTCTCCGAAACTTTTTGTGCTTTCTTTCATTGTCGATAAATTTCTTAAGCAAAGTTTCTTCGCAGATACTTTTCTTATATCTATGTTTGTCTTTTAAGAGATGTCCACTCCTCTTCAAATCTACTGTCTACTCTGGTATTCCTTATCGCAGTAACCACATCCCTAGCGAACATCGGAAGCGTCCCACTATTCCTCAGTACTTCAGTACCCCACTTCCTTCCACACTCATTCTTGCCGATGATTTTGTTAACCTTCAATTTATTTTTCGTCATTACTAAGCTGTGATAAGGGTCTGTAGCTAAACCTCGGTGCGCCACGGTCTGACCAAGATGTAATGCAGCTAGAATGTCCCGGATTCTCCGGATCTTTTACGAGCATACCTCATACTCCTGTGATTCTTGGACGGAGCATTTATTATTATCTTCTGAAATTTATTACATATCTTAGTTAGGATTTCTCCTCTCTCATTTCTACTGCCGAGCCCATTTTTTACCGCTACCCTTTCTTCTATTACTTTCCTTTCAGCTATGTTTCAATTCCCCAAGACTATTACACAGTAGCTTACGCTCCGCCCTACTTTCCTATTCGTAATGAATCCTGGTCCCATCACACCATTTTCTGCCGCTGTTGATATTCCTGATATTCGTCTGACCAGAAACCCTTATCTTCTTTCCATTTCACTTCACTGATATCCACTGCATTTACACTGAGCTTCAGGATTCCCCTATTCGGATTTTCTAACTCTCCTACTACGTTCAAACATCTCACATTCCGTGCACCGATTCGTAGTGCTATCCTGTTGTTGGCTATTCCATTCTAGTACCGATCTGAAAATTCACGGGAACAAAAAATTTTTCTTGGCCATCCAGTTTGCATGATGTGTTTTGTCAATGAAGAAGCATAAACTAGACTCAAAGATAGTACTAAATATGTCCTGTAACTTTTAAGATAATGAGAATGAAATATGTAATAGCCAAGAGAATAAAGTTTGCAATGTGATAAGACTTAAAAAAGATATATAAAATAGTGACACAGCGCCCGCTGTCATAAATTCATCACAACGGAGCGAACTGACGCCCTAAATATTTTAGTATTGCGTATAGTACATGCATGAACTACTTCATATGTGGTACTGAATACTCCAAACTTGTGTTCGTCTTTCAATTCCATCACCCAGTAGTGCAACGGGGTATTCTCCCCAGTTCTGTGCACATAAATACGAAACGCATAAAATAGCTAACTAATAGAATGATCATCTACCACAACAATAACTTCTTGTCGTGCAGATGACTGCAAACTTCTAGGAAGTAGCGTAACTACAGGTATCATAACAGCATCCAGTGCCACAGCATTTGTAGTGCTACCTTATTCAGTTCCTGTATGCCAACCAGCATGCACAGACCTTCTGTCTGTTACCAATGTGCGTTAATCATGGCTCCGTAGCTGCAGTTTAGGTTATCTGCGTGACCATGACTCCAGCAGAACAAGATGACAGCCAACCAGTCTATCAAGTTGAAATCGACTGTGCAAAAAAAAAAGGTAGGTTTTTCGGTAAAACAAAATCCTAGGACCTGAGTGCAACCAACATTACATTACAAAGGACCGAGGGGATACACTTTTGTGTGAAGTCAGGATGGCTGTTGGGGACCTGTGAAGCGTCAACGACGCTAGTAACACATTATTAGAGTTCAGCTATTCATTCAAAATGTTCGCAAGTCGTCGTTCATCAGCACCAGCCCCGGCTCTTGTCCATTGAGCTGCGTCTTGGCTACTGACTGACGTCCGTCGAGTCAGCTCAGCGCTTGCGCGTCCAGGAGAAGAAGTCAGCGACACTGGCGATGCGGCGAACTTGCCAGTGAGGAGGTATGGCTGTTTCGGACTGGTTACAGGAGTGTCCTACGTTCCACTCAGAATTCTACGATGACCCTTGATGCCCCCTGCTGTGTACGTCGAGTCGGTAGTCGTGTGATCCTTTGATTTCGTCCCTACCCCTAGGTTTCAGCACCCTAAGACTACTGAATGTTGAACAGGAACGTGGAGGCCCTGTTGCTGTCATTCGTGTTGTACTCCAATACTGGTAGATCACTGTCATGTAGTACCTTGGGAAGAGAGTCAGTTTCTGCATCAGTAGGTGGTAGGTGGCGAGCAGCATGAGGTTCGTCCCTTTTAAGGCCCCTGTCTTGAGTACATCTTCGGCTAGTTCAAAGACTCTGCTAGAGCACCCAGGACATAGATTCACTGCAATATCGTAATCATAGAATAGAGCGCTATTACTGTCAATGCCGTCGATCCCATTAATGAAATGATGACGAGAGCTGGAGTGCTGGGGTATTTAGAGAGATTCGATTCGTAATGACCGAATATGTCCTCGTTATTCTGCTACGTTCACTTAACAACTGTTAAATGCTGCGTCGGTCTCTCGCAATGTTCTCTTAATGAAGAGAGGGAGTCTGTTAAGCATATCTCACGAGCTAATGTATATACTTGTCTCGCCTCCTCTGATTTCCTCTAGCAGTCTCTTTTCTGCTGAATGTGTATCCGCACTCAGCAGATGATGTCGTAACGTATTGTCGACTTGTCCCTCTTACTGCGTGCTGGCTTTCGTCCTGCTTCCGCCTCGGTCTCTCACACAACTGAAATTTGACTGCAGCAATTTTTTTCTTAATCCCTATCTCTTATTATTCCGTACCCTAACAATATTTTCAAATTCATACCAAAACAAACTTTACGAATCCGTAAGGATACTTCCACTTGCAACGTCTAGTATTGGTTTCACAAGCATACGCAACGTCATTCTCACTATATATAATAACAAATCAGTTACAACATCAATCTATATACTCCAGGAGAAGTAACGTGTGTCAGTTCATCATAGCGAGATGTGAATAAAGTAATATGTGATGCTATAAAAAGCTTCCAAGTAATTCCGAATTAGCAACTAACCTGCAGCAGTTGCAGTGCGTGGAAACATGCTATGAAATACTCACACACGGAATCATACCAGCAAACATTGCCAATTAACTTCATATGCAAAACTAATTTTCGTCAATGAACATAGACTGATGTATGTTTGCAGGTGGGGATTCTCTGCCGCTAAATAATTGTTAAAATTCATGGTGCAACCTTCAGCTGTCATTTATTGATAATGGTCATTGATCGAAACTAGTAGCGAATCGTGCAAAATAAATGGCAGCTTAATATTTCACAATGAATTTTAACGAATATAAATTGGATTTATATCTCCAGATGTGTTGCGCATTAGTCTGTTCAACCCGTTGAATCACCGCCAGAGGAAAGCTAATTCCTTCTCAACACAGCATAGCCTCTCTCGAACGTAATTCTGCAACTCAGAACCGGAAACAGACTAGACTAAACTAGTAATAGTAATGGATAGCTTTCTTCAAACAAAAAAACCACATGGTTTCCAATCCGCGAACGGCTGCGGACGAAAGCAAACCCACAAGCCAAAAATTTAATACTGACTTAGTCCCTGTGCAAAAAGGTCGCGAAAGAGCTTGTACCGATACGTAAAAACTTGTTCCAGCAGGATCTCCTAGATTATAGAAAAAAGTACAACGATTCGCAGAAAAGGTAAAACACACTACAAGAAAATGGAAATACTGAAAAATAAGCAGATTTCAAGGGGTCATATCTCGGAGAGTGATATAAATCTTGTGAAAAGTTCGGAACGGTAAAGATTTATAGATGATGACTGTACAACCCGTAAATCTCACTAGCAACAAAGACATCAGCGGCGAAAGACTTCAGTGTATGAACATTTAACTTATACAATTGTTTTTATGCTTCACGTATTCCAATCTCTGTCTTCCTCTACAGTTTTTGCCCTCTACAGCTCCCTCTAGTACCATGGAAGTCATTCTCTCATCTCTTAGCAGATGTCCTATCACCCTGTCCCTTATCAGTGTTTTCCACATATTCCTTTCCTCTCCGATTCTGCGTAGAACCTCCTCATTCCTTACCTTATCAGTCCACCTAATTTTCAATATTCGTCTATAGCACCACATCTCAAATGCTTCGATTTTCTTCTGCTCCGGTTTTCCCACAGTCCATGTTTCACTACCATACAATGCTGTACTCCTCAGAAATTTCTTCCTCAAATTAAGGCCGGTATTTGATATATAATTACTTCTTTATTAATCCAGGAATTATTTCACAGTGATATAGAACTTTTCATCACAACATAGCGAAACTAAATAAAAGGGCTTCTGAGGTCATCAGTCCCCTAGAACATAGAACTACTTAAACCTACTAACCTTAGGACGCCACACACATCCATTCCCGAGGCAGGATTCGAACCTGCGACCGTAGTGGTCGCGCGGTTCCAGACTGTAGCGCCTAGAACCGCTCGGTCACCCCGTCGGCGAAAGTAAATAGCTCCAGTATTCATATACACAGAATACAGTAATATGATTATGAAGATAGGACAAGTGGTTGACTGTATCTTTGCAGAAAGAATCATCCTGGTATGTGCATGAAATTATTTAGGAAAATCACGGAAAACATACATCAGTTTAGACACATAGGGCGAACCAAAGCCTCCCAGATTTGAAGTCATTAGATTAGAACGATCTCTCGATTATACACAGTTTAAACCAAATCCGTATGTACTAAAAACCGATCTACGTATGTATGTATGTATGCATGTGTATAGGGTGCGCCAAACAAAACCGACAAGATTTAGAAGAAGAAAAAAACTAATGAATATGGGCTCTAAAATGCATAACTTAAAAGCGAAGGACACTTGTTCACCTTCGCTAGTGAGAAACACATCTCTTTTACTGAGCATGTGATCATAGCTATTAAAGTATGCGCTTGAGAAGCCATGTTTGCTAGACAGTTTTTCTTTTTCTGGTTCATACTGCCTCCTCCAAAAATATGGATAGCAAAGAGTTTGATGTAGATGAAATATATTTAATAGTGTCGAAGATGAACAAACGCTCATAGCTCTCAAGGTATGAATTTTAGAGCCTCTGTTTCGTAAACAATTTTTACTTGTTTTCGTATAAGGAACCTGTGCCTAAAATTAGTTTGTGGTTTTTTCGGACATCCTGTATATGTATGTCTCACACCTTGTAAACCACAGGGCCAATTTCAACCAGACTTGGTACATATATCACTTACTGTCTGGAAAGTATCAGTACGTCGGTAAGAATCACCTACCTATCATAGGGATGGGGATGAAAAGCATTGTAGACCACGACGCTCGCATAGCCATATTTTAGCCAGCCAGTATTTGAGAACGAGAACATTTATTGACTTGCAACAAACTTAACACATAATTTCAAACTTTTTATGGCTTACAACCCCCACAAAATAATGGAAGGAAAGAGGTTATCACTTACTACATTTCGGTGTTCATGTAGTAAAACTGCATTATGAAGCACGACATTTTAATTTATTACCTCTTTTCTACAAAGTCTATTCGTGGCTTACTTTTCTACAGTATTCACATATCCTACTGCATGTAGCAGCAAAATGTTATCGTTGTACGATACACAGTTCAGAAGATATGACGTAATAAAAACCGTAATGCGAGAGATACTGCAGCTCCATGTATGAAGTTTTCGGTTTATTACTTCTTCACTACTACCTGTATTCGCAACACATATCACAGAAAGTATCCAGTTATGTCAGTAAATGTATCTACAAAAATTACCATTTTACGGCACATAATTCAGAAGATATTACGTGAAATACAGAAACGTGTGAAAAGCTGCCGCATCATGCATGTGTTTTAATTTTTACTTCTTTACTACTAACTCTATTCGCAACACATCTTGCATCCAATAGCCACATGTACCACTGGATGTACCAGCGAAGTGATATCATTGTAAAGTACGTAGTTCAGTAGATACGAGGTCATAAACATTGAATGGCGTGAAAATGAAACAGCAGGGCGAAATTTGCTAGAGATACAGGTGAAATGTGTGTACAGACACGTGTGAAATATGTTAAAAATATGTGACAGGTGCGTACGTGAGCAAAACCAGGGGCAGAAAGCTGATTTTAAACCCCTAAAATGATTCCAACCAAATTTGATTCACTCGTTGATTCCGATCTGGAAGGAAATACTTTGGTGCTAAGAACCACCAGCGTCCTCCAGCATGATAACGCGGACAGAGAAAGGGGATGGAGGAGAGAGTCAAAGGGGGTTGGAGCAGATAGACAGACGGGAGGAGAAAATGGAGAGAGAGTGTGGAAAGCAGGAGATGGTCAGAGAGAAGGGGAGGAGGAGAATTGACATTTTGGGGGCATGGAGCTGGTGAATGAGAGACGGGATGTAGGAGATAACCATAAAGGATAGAGGGAGTGAAGAAGGAAATGGAAAGATAGAGTGGAGAAGGTGTACTAATACAAGATTAGAATCAATACCGAGCAATGGCGGCTACTTCTCTAGTATCTTATAATAAAAACATAGTTTCACATTGCAACACTGCCCGCTGAAGCCTCCAGATCCACGAACACGCGCTTCTCCAAGTCCTCTCTTCAGTACGTCCGGAAAAGTGAGTCAGCATTTCAGCATTCCGCCACCCTTCCCCACCCCCCCACCCCCCATACCTCCACTCCCCTCCCACGATGGGTGAGACTTAGTGAAGTGTTGTGCTCAGGAGAATGACTAGACATTACTATTATGCACAAAAATTTAAGACCCATTTGCCTCTGAAAGAGTTTGGAAGACTGCAGGCAATTTAATGACTGCTTCAAGGCGATCCAAATGCTTTTTGTTTTGAGTAGTGGAAAAATTTCTCGTTTTTGGCAATAACTGTGAATCGGAAAAATAACCATCTTGTTCTTGGTGACCTCTTGTCTTATGTTGACGGGATTGCTCATAAAAGGTTCTTTCCTCCCGATCCATCGGTAATCATTGTATAGCGATGTTCTAAGACGTTTGAGAAAGGGCAAGGAGGGAAAACGTCCACAGAAGTCGATACTCCGCCATAAATGAGCACGACTGCGTACAGTCTAGTATTTTATACTAGAAATACGACAAATTACTGACATTCCCCACCTGACGCAATCATCATACATAGCATAGTTTGCCTTCTTCCCCTTCTCCTATATGAAACTCGAGTTGAGGGCGCGAAGGTTCGATGCAGTGATAAAAATTCAAGCGGAATCCCGCAGTGTACTAAACACACTAGCAAACAAAGTTCTCCAGGACGTATTTAAAAATTCATATAATCATTGGAATCATTGTGTCATTCCCAACGAAACTGTTTTGTAGGTAATGGCGCAGGATAAGATACCAGTTGGTAGCTAATGTTGTTGCTGTGATCTTCAATCTGAAGACTGGTTTGATGCTATTATATCCTGTGGAAACCTCTTCATCTCCAACTACTGCAACTTACATCCTTCTGAATCTGCTTAATGTATTCATCTCTTGGTCCCTCTCTGCAATTCCTCACCACCCCCCTCCCCCCAACCTCCCCCTAGTACTAAATTGGTCAACCTTTGTATCTCAGAATATGTGCTGTTAACCGATCGCTTCTTCTAGTCAGGTTATGCCACAATTTTTTTTCTCCCTCTTTCTGTTCATTATCACCTCAGTACTTACGTTATCTACCCACTTAATCTTTAGCATCCTTCGGTAGCACCATATTTCACAAGCGTCTGTTCGCTTCTTTCTAAACTTTCTATCATCTATGTTCCGCTTTCATGCATGGCTACACTCCATGCAAATACACTCAGAAAGGACTTCCTAACACTTAAATTTATATTCGATGTTAACAAATTTCTTTTCTTCAGAAAAGCTTATCTTGCCTTTGCCAGTCTACATTTTATACCGTCCCTACATCGGCCACCATCAAATATCAAAACTCATCTGCCATTTTAAGAGTCTCGTTTCCTAACTCAATTCCCTCAGCATCACCCGATTTAATTTAACTGCATTCCATTGCCCTTGTTTTGCTTTTAGCGATGAAAAATTTTCCGTTTAAGAACGTTGCTGCAGTGTATAAGCAACCCAAAGCGACTCCGATTCGGGTGTATAAGCACCAACACATAGGCAAGGGTAAGTGTAGCCTTCCAACGGAAACTTCCGGCTCGTTCCTTATATCTCCTGGGCAGCAGGAATAAGGATCGCTTCTTCGAAATCTCTCAAATGTTTCGTATTGCGACACTTGAGTTTGAAATTTGGATCAAAGGTGTCTTCAAACAGCAAACTGTCGGCACGCGCTAAAGAATGGTCACAGCTCAGAAGTTCGTATGACGTGTTTTTATGTTGTTTTTTTTTTCTTTCTTTTACTCGTCAGCCTACGTCTTCACTTATTTGTGGACGTATGTGAATCTCGCTCTTCCTATACAGTTTTTTCCCTCTACTTCTTCTTCTAGTACCATGGTAGTCATTCCCCGATGTCTTAATAGATCTCCCCTCATCTTGTTCCATCCCTTTGTCTTTGTTTTCCATATATTCCATTCCTCTCTGATTCTGCAAAGAACCTCCTCATTCCTTTCCCTATCAGTTCAGCTCATTCTCAACATTCGTGTGTAGCACCAAATCTCAAATGCTTCTATTCTCTTCTGTTATAGTTTTCGCACAGTCCATGTTTGACTCTCATACAATGTTGTGCTCCAAACGTACATTCTCAGAAATTTCTTTCTCAAATTAAGACCTATGTTAGATACTAGTAGACTTCTCTTGTCCAGGAATGACCGTTCACCACTGCTATTCTTCTTTTGATGTATTCCTTACTCCGTCCGTTATTGGTTATTTTGCGGACTAGGTAGTACAATTCGTTAACTTCTTCTACTTCCATGACCATCAATCCTGATGTTACATTTCTCAATGTTCTCATTTCTGCTACTTCTCATTACATTCGTATTTCTACGATTTACTCTCAGTCTGTATTCTGTAATCATTAGAATGTTTATTATATCAGAAGATCATGTAATTCTTCTTCACTTTCATTCAGGATAGCAGTTTCATCAACGAATCTTATCACTGATATCCGTCCACTTCTGAAACTTTCTTTCATTTCCATAATTGCTTCTTCGATGTACAGACTGAACAGTAGGGACGAAAGACTACATCCCTTTTAAATCCGATCACTTCGCTCTTGTTCGTCTACTCTTATTATTCCCTCTTGGCTCTTGTACATATTGTATATTACCCGTATCACCATAGAGCTCACCCTTAGTTTTCTCAGGATTTCGAACATCTTGCACCATTTTGCATCGTCGAACCCTTTTTCTCGATCGACAAAGTCTGGGAGAGTGTCTTGATTTATCGTTAGTCTTGCTTTCTTTATCAACCGCAACATCATAGTTGCTTTTCTGGTGCCTTTACCTTCTCTGAAGCCAAACAGATAGTCATCTAACGCATCCTCAATTTTCTTTTTCATTCTTCTGTATATAATTCTTGTCAGCAACTTGGATGCATTGGCTGTTAAGTTGCTTGTGCGATAATTCTTGCACTTGTCAGGTCTTTCAGTCTTCGGAATTGTGAGGATGATACGAGGGTCGTTCAATAAGTAATGCCCCATATATTCTTAAAAAACCGTTAATATACACAGAAAAACATCCATGTTGGTACTTCACATTTGATGTTTATTCTGTGCGCCGGTGAAGTTTCGAACCGTTCTGCCAGATGGAAGAGCCATAGTACAGCGTCAAAATGGCTTGTACATACGACTCACATTACAGGCAGCGTACTGTTATTGAGTTCTTGCGTGCAGAAAAAGAAACCGTGGGGAACATCACTATGTTCGGTGTGTTTTCTAAGCCTGTAGATACAGCAATGAGGAATATCTCAGTAAGCAGTACAGTTGAAGAGGAATGGACATCTCCAGAAAGGGCATTCACAGAGGTTGGAAAGATGAAGATAGCTACAAAGAAGGTAACTGCGAAGAAACCACAGGTAACAGAAGAAATACATCAGTTGATCGATGAAAGAAGGAAGTCCAATAATGTGCAGGGAAATTCAGGAATACTGAACTACAAGTCGCTGAAGAATGAAATAACAGGAAGTGCAGGGATGCTAATATGAAATGGCTGTATGAAAAATGTGAAGAAATCGAAAAAGAAACGATTGTCAGAAGAACTGACTTAGCGTATAGGAAATTCAAAACGACCTTTGGTGTTAAAAGAAAGGGTGGTAACATTAAGTGTGAAACGGGAATTCCACTGTTAAATTTAGAGAATAGAGCGGATAGTCGGAAAGAGTTCACTGAAGGCCTGTGTGAGGGGGAAGATCTGTCTGATGTGACAGAAAAAGAAGCAGAAGTCGACTTAGGAGAAAGAGGGAATCCCGTATTAGAATCAGAATTTAAGAGAGCTTTGGAAGACTTAAGAGCAAATACGTCAAAACGGATAGATAACATTCCATCAGAATTTCTAATATCATTAGGGAAAGCGGCAACAAACAACTATTCACATTGGTGTGTATCTTTCAATAAGTGATCCCCCACATTTCTTTTCTCAGAGCATATTTGATGTTAAGAGTCAGAAATTGGTGACAATATACATCAACATGCCTTGTCCATGTCCTATTTTCCTACGTAGTCTCCATCACGTTCTATGGCCGTACGACAAAGTTTTGGAAGAGCATGTATTTCATGCTCCTAAACGCTTTTGGCCTGTAGGCATGGCCATGTTTTTCACTGCATGAATGAAACTCTCGTCATCTTCAAAATGTGTTCCCCGTAGAGAATATTTCAGCGGCACAAAGAAATGGTAGTCGAGAGTGCCTTATCTGCACTGTAGGGTGTGTGAGGCAATGATATCCAACCCAATTTCTCCATGTGTTCCCGCGTTCGCAGACTTGTGTGTGGGCGTGCTTTATCGTGTTGGAGCAAGATTTCTGATGGATTCTTGTCCTATTGAACACGTCGGAAACGGTTCTAGGATTTATTCAGAGTCTTCACGTATGCCTCTATATTGACGGTTGACCCTCTTGGCAACACGTGCACGAGAATGACGCCATCACAATCCCAAAAGATTGACGCCATGACTTTTCCGGCAGAGGGGGTAGCCTTGAATTTCTTCTTTTGTCTTTTGTGCTGAATGAGGATGATGCCACTCTGTGGACTGCCTTTTCGTCTTCCCCCCTCCCCCCTTCTCCCCCCCCCCCCCCGTAACGATCCGTGACAGAAAGACCTCTCCCTCAGTCCCAAAATGATCAATTAATTCAGATGAAATGACCGTTCTTTGAATCTTGTGGTCCACTGTGAGCATTCGTGGAACCCATCGTGAGCACCTCTTTGAATATCCGGCGGTTTCGATCATTGCAGACTCACATCCAATGCTGACCGACAACTACAAAGCTAATTGTCGAGCTGTGATGCAGCGATCGGCACGAATAATGGTATCCGCACATTCAGCATGTCTGGAGCAATGTCTGTGATAGGACGTCCCGAACCTGACTTACCAAGGCGCTCTGTTTCTGCATTTCCTGAGCCTATAGATCTCTTTAACAATCGCCCAACTGTACTCCTATTAACTGCAGATATTCCTCATTGATGTATCTACGTGCCTAGACAACTTCAAATGTGTCTCCTCATTCCTTAATACTTCCTTATTCGACTTCTTTGCAAATTGATCCCTCTTGACTAATCTCTTAAACTTCACCCTACTCTTCATCGCTACTAAATAGCGATCTGAGTTTGTATCTGCTCCTGGGTAAGCTTTACATCCCAATATCTGATTTCGTAATCTCTGCCTGACCATGATGGAAACTAACTGAAATTTTCCTGTATTACCAGGCCTTTTCCAAGTATACTTCCCACTCTTGTGACTCTTGAATAAAGTATTTTCTATTACTTGCTCATATTTATTACAGAACTCTGCTAATCTCTCTTATCTCTCATTCCTTGCCTCAAACCCATATTCTCCTGTATCCTTTTCCTCTATACCTTCCCGTACGACTGCATTCCTGTTACCCATGACCATTATATTTTCATCTCCTTTTACGTACTGTATCAGCCTTTCAATATCCCCATATACTTTCTCTATCCCTTCATCTTCAGCTTGCGACGTCAACATGTATACGTGAACTACCGTTGCGGTGTTGGTTTGCTGTCGATTCTGATCAGAACAACCCTATTACTGAGCTGTTCACAGTAAATCACTCTCTGCCCTACCTTCCTGTTCAAAACGAATCCTACTTCAGCTATTTTCTGCTGCTGTTGATATAACCCTATACTCTTCTGACCAGATATCCTTGTCTTCTTTGCATTTCACTTAATTGACTCCTGGTATATTTAGATTTGGTCTTAACCTTTACCCTTTCAGATTTTCAAACTTCCCTACCATGATCAAGCTTCTGACATTCCACGACCCGACTCGTACAATGTTAACCTTTCGTTGATTATCGAATCTTTTTCTCAAGGTAACCTCCCCCTTGGCAGTCTCCTCCCAGAGATCCGAATGGGGGACTACTGAGGAATCTTTTGCAAATGAGGAGATCATCATGACACTTTTTCAGTTACAGGCTACATGTCCTGTAGATACACGTCATGTATCTTTAATGCAGTTGTTTCCGTTGCCATTTGCAACCTCAGGCCGTTGATGATTGCCTTCCTTCCGTCCTTAGGGGCAGTTTCCCAACTCGTCTGCTCCTCTGCCCCCTTTCACAAGGCCGTTGGCAGAATGAAGGTGACTTGTTATGCCAGAAGTCTTCGGCCGCCAATGACGTGTATGGTGCAATAATGGTGTCACACTCTCGCTAAATTGCACATCGCCACCACTGTCGTGTCATCTACATATTACCCCTTGTTTTGACACTTCTACAATGGGGTGGGAGGGGGGGGAGTGTTACAGTGGCAACAACAGCGTTAAAATCACGATGTTTTCTTATGGGAGCCCAGAGGAAAGATTTCAAACACACCACCTCTCAGAATCGCAATGAAGAAGCCTCAGAGGGCTTCATAAACGGCGTCAATGAAACTACACTTTTTGGAGAGGGGGAGGGGGGGGCGTTGATACCCGGACATTTCGACAGTTGTCAGTGAGAGCAACAGGACGACGTTCGTGACAGCTATTGACACTTTGACGCTGATAACACCGCCGGACGTTTCAATCTCTCTCTGAGGACATTATGGGGCTGCATCTGTATGCCATGGTATTCATGCATGTGTCAACGTCGCACCTCTCTGTGACTGCAACACAGAAGGGCGTGAAACACGGGCGCTGAAAAACCGTAATCACCATGTGCTGGTTCATATCACGTTCGCATTTCGTTGAATAGTTTTAACGGCCTTTAGTGGTTCCAACCTAAACACGAGAGCAAAATTTGTGGTCGCGCTGCACTAAAGCCTTTTCGTGTCGATTCTGATCGGCGATGTGTCTGAAATCCTTTCCTTGGCCACCCATATGAAAATCGCGTGGTTTCAACGCTGTATGATGCCACCTGACCTTAATGTGAAATGTGGGTAAAACAGAGGTTTGATGACCCTTCCAGCTTATGAAACTTCTATCGTGGCGCTGGGCAGGATAGTGGTGCAATGTAGTGACAACCTGATACGAATAATCCCCTTACACGTCACATGAACTTCTGAGCTGTACCCTTTCTTTCACAGGTGGCGACACTTTTCTGTCCGAAGCGTCCCTGAGCCCGATGGCGTCTTCGCAAGGCGCCTCGTTTTTGCGCCATTGCAGCGAAATTTCTGGGTATCTTTGAACCGAATTTCAAATTTAAATATTCCCATGGGAGACAATTACGGAGCGTCGAAAAAGTGATCCTTTAGTCTGTTGTGCAGTGTATGTTTAAAATGTGTGGACACCCCGAATAATGCGGGATTGCCCATTAGATGACAAGTGTATTCGCCGGAATAAAAGCAAGCAGGGAGTATTGTGTTGTCAGAAGATAAGCACTGACTGCAAAATAGGTCGGTCCAGAGAGCTCATTGACTCCCATGTGGACTGGTCATTGGATGTCACCTGAGTAAGAAATCCCTTCAAGAGTTGTCCATGTCGACTGCTGGTGGTGCAGGTGTCAGGTGGAAACGTGAAGAAACAACTACAGATAAACCAGTACGAGGCGGACCTCATGTTCTGGTGGACATGGAGCAACGAGCATTGTGGATGGTGGTTGCAAAAGATCACATGAACGGGGGGGGGGAATGAATCACCCGTGAGTCAGAAAGTGTTACCGGCAATCCACCTAGCACACTGCGTAGGGAGTAAAGTGGAACGACGGCCGAGCAGTTCCTCATGAGCCACACACAATTGATGACGCCTGAGATGGTGTGAAGAACTACGCCTGTGGGACAGTTGTCGCACAAGGAGAGCATTAATGTCCCCTTTGGTGGGCAGTAAAGGCGAAATCATGAGGTGATACTAATGCAATGTGCAGAAAATATTATCTCAAAAGAACAATATTCTATTTAGATGCAGAAATCCAGCTGAATGTCACTGTGCTGTATGTATATTTGGTAGCTTGGTGTTTATTTTTCTTCCGTTCTTCAGAGTACTTCTTCATTTTCTCGCCAACTGCTCGTCTCTGCTCGTCTCTGCTCATCTGTCCACACTCTCTTGGGTCGAGGTTTTGGCTCATCTTCTTCATAGTTTGCGTTTTCTATCAGTAGCCTGAAGTGATTCCTGTCACGTATTATCTCTTCTGTAACACATATTTTGTTGGCGTCTTTCTTTACTCCTTCTATTCATCCTACAGTTTTTTCAGCTTACAAACGTAATTAAAAATTTTCTTTGTAATCCATGTTTCTTCCATAATTTTTAAAAGTCCACAAAATTTTAGCCGTCTCTTCCTCATTGTATCTGTCACCTTTTCTGTATTTTTTTATAAGTCTTTATTTCTCCTTTTAATCCACCTATTTTCCTTGTTTTTCTCAGGACCTAGAATTTTTGTTAGTATTTTTCTCTCTCTTTTTTCTAGTTCTCTTAATTCGCCTTTCTTATTGAATGTTAGGCACTCTGTTCCATGCGTTTCTTGTGTCCTAATAACTGAATTATAATGTTTAATCTTCGCTTGTGTGGATACTGATTTCATATTGTAGTAGTTTGTGTTAATTTATATGCATATTCTAACTTTTTATTCTTTCTTTATTTGTTGTGTTATCCAACCCATTGGCTTGCATCCACTCCCCCAGTATTTTAACCTATCAACCATCTTAATTTTTCCATAGTTCGTTGTCATAAACTTTTCTGTATTATGTTTGTGTTCTATATACTCGGTTTTTTCATAGGATATTTTTAGGCCAGTCTTCTCAGCAATCTCGTGTAACAGATCAAGCATAACTGTTGCGTCTGTTCGGTTTTCAGTTATCAGTGCCATATCATCTGCAAAGGCTAAACATTTCACTTCAAATTTGTTCTTTCCTTGGCCCATGCTTATAGGCTTTGTGCCTCTGTTTTTAATGTGCTTTCCCATGTTTTTACTATTTCATCTAAAACCAAGTTAAAGAGAATTGGGGACAGTCCGTCTCCTTGTCAAAGTCCTGTTTTGATTTTGAATGGTTATACAGTAGCAGTTCAGGCGCAAATGTTTCACCTATGTTACGCTAAACAGTCATCACAGTGTAATATAGCAAAACAGTACAACTTATTAAGAACAGATCGTTTCCAGGTCATCCTCTATTTGGTTGTCGATGATTTAAACTCACAATATCAATGTAAAAAGAATAACTAGAATGTAATGACTCAACTCACTGAGTAAATCTCAGTCATTTCAGGCAGATATTGTACTGTAAATGTCGTCAGGTTAATCTGATTGAAAACGAACAGCCAGACTGTAGTTTTTCAGAACAGCATAGAAAAAAGAAATAGTAATAGGTATTTGATAAATATTTGCTCTAGTATTGTCGAAAACATGTTAGCACTGAGAGTTATTCAGTAATGAAATGTAATTAACATATAATCCGATGCAACAGAAGACAATTCATAAAGTTTTGACGTAAAAATATATTTATATCAAATTACTGATTATCTTAAACATGTTGCTACAATTCACCAACAATTCATCACCCTCAATAAAATTCATAAAATCATATTCAACGTATAATTATGTACAGTTCTAATAATATGGAGAAAATACTTGTAATTGTTGTATGTTTTATAGACATCAGTGGCTGTACCCACGATACGTCAATCCAGATCGAATTTTTTGATGTGCAGTCTCCTTGTATGTCATACTGCCAATAAATCTGGGAACAAACAGAAAATGATGTGTATGTTGTAGCGGTTACTGTGGGAGTCAGCACTGAATCTAACACGGAAGGAGAGAAGTTGCGATGGCCGATAGCAGGAATCCAAAATCATGTGTTGATATTATTTGGACCACATTGTGTTTTTTATTTATTTATTTATTTATTGTTCCGTGGGACCAAATTAAGGAGAAGTCTCCATGGTCATGGAACGAGTCAATACATGAAATTATAACACGATTGTAGAAACAGATAAAATGAAATATAAGAAACCATTCAGGCGACAGGTCGTAAGTTGAAATAAAGAAAATCAACAATGTAACACTGGAATTTGCTTAATTTTTTAGCTCTTCCAAGACCTCCTCGACAGAATAGAAGGAGTGAGCCAAGAGGAAACTCTATTCAGTTTGGACTTAAAGGAGTTTGGGCTACTGCTAAGATTTTTAAGTTCTTGTGGCAGCTTATTGCCAGGCCGTACACTGGAGGAACATATCGGTAACCTCCGTGCGATTTTTCAAGTGCTTCCGGTTGCAGGTTTGAGGTGTCACCGGGACAAATGTGACTTTTTCAGACTGAAATTCAGTACTTAGGCCATGTTCTTAACAGCCAAGGTGTTCATCCTCTTCAATCAGACTTGCTGGCCACCTGTTGCGGTCAGTTCGAGGGAAGTTGACATACTATATCCGGTTTATACCCAACGCAACCCAGATCGCGGCTCCGTCGTTACATCGTTTGCGCCGGAAGATTGCGCCTTTTCTTTTTCTTTTTTTTTTACCGAAGAGTGTCGAGATGCATCCAAGGTAAAAAAATGCCTTGTCGAGTAACAGATGCCCTGTTTGTTAGGTTCCCGCTAAGACAGTGGTTTTAGCAGTGGAATAGGAGCTGTGCTCTCGCACAGATTTGGTTCACAGGACGAGCCGATTGATTTCGCTTCCAAGTTATTGACAATACTCAATGTAACTATTCCCCAGACGAGAAGGAAGCGCTCTCTATGGCGTTACAAAGTTGCACCTTTATCTAATACGTCGGAAGTTGGGTAAACGGTAGCGTCCGATTCCACCCGGCTGCTTTGACCCATGACGTAAGGGTGTTGAGGTGTGTGACGGCGCAAAGTTTATGAGTTCATTGTGTCTGTAGATGTCGTCTTGTTTTGTTTGATGGTGGCCCGTGTGTGTGTAAGTGCTCAGTGTAATGTGTTGTATTGGGTTCATTTGAGCTTTGGTGTTGGATACGTGAAGTTGTTGGTAATCTTTGTAGTTCTGGACGTTAAGATTGAAAGTCTTTTACAGTGAGTTATCAATTAATTTTTTTTTTTTTGTTTATGAGTTTGGCGTTTTCGTTATTGGTTTGCTTTTCATGGTGCGGTAAAACATTTAAATTATTGTGTGGCTTCTGTTGTTAGATATGAATATGACGATGAAATATAACAGGTCTGTGTTGCGGTCGGAGATGGGAGAGGACATGTTGTCTGTTATTAAATTCCTCCAGTTATTTGGACTAATCGCTGAGATTGTGAAGTGTAGTATTTGCTGTAATAACATGAGGCCAACCACAGTTCCGACGTCTCGGATCAGGGACGGGTACATGTGGCTACGTAAGCGTGTTAACATCTAGCGCTCCATTAGGCGTGCTATCTGGTTCGAGAAATCTAGGTTGACCATGAGAGAGATTGTTTTGTTGACGTGCTGTTTCTGTTATAGGTCCTCGATTAGTTTTTGTGCACATGAGGCTGGAGTGAGTGAGAGAAAGGTGTTAGACTGTTTTTCTTCTTGTACGAAGTGTGCTCTGAGTATGTTTTGGGGTAAGATGAGTGGACCAGGGATGGTGGCTGAGATCGACAAGTCGCAGTCTGGGAACAGAAAGTATGCGAGGGGTAGTTCTCGGGTTGGTTTGTGGGTGTGGGGGGCTGTTATTTCGGGGGGTGGGTACGCTTGGCTGTGTTTTCAGGGTTTTGGAGGGCCATAGTAAGAGGGTGGTAGTGGTTGATTGAAGAGCACATTGAGGAGGAGAGTACTGTTGTTTCAGATGATTTATCGTCTTATAGGAGTTTGGCGAAGAGGGGTTTTGCTCATTTCGTTGTGAACCACAGTTTGGAGTTTAAAAATTATGAAACAGGGGCGTGTGCTAGTACAATAGACAGGTTTTGGGGGGCGGTTAACCCAGACATAGGGAGGGGGAAAAGGCGCTCTTCTAACCTGCAATATGATTTAGATGAGTATTGCTGGCGTCCTAAATTTGTGGTAAGTTCCTGTGGGGACTTAAATGCTGAGGTGATCGGTCCCCAGGCTTACACACTACTTAATGTAACTTAGACCCATGCCCGAGGGAGGATTCGAACCTCCGACGGGGGCAGCCGCAGCCGCAGCCGCAGCCGCAGCCGCAAAGCTGCTACGATCATCGGCGGAAGAGTGTCGTTGGGGATTATTGTATTATTAGTGTTTTTCTGAGAGCTGTGGTAAGATGTACAGCATGAGGGTAGTTAGTTGAGGAGGTTTGGTATGTGCGAGTGGAGGGAGGGGCGGGTTGTCGGTAATGGTTGTGAATTTAGGTGGGTGAGTTGTGGGTGGGAAGGACTGTTTCATGATTATATTTTTTCTTGCAATTGTTATGGATTTGTAAGGTGTGATTGAGTTTCGTTTATTTTGTGGTTGTAATTTGTTGGCGGTTTTTTGTTTAGGGGGGATGACATAGGTGGTTTGGGGTTCGTAGGTTGTGGGTAGTTTGCGAGGTTTTACTGCTTGTATTTCCCTGTGTGTGGTGTGTGGACGGGGGTGGGGGAGGGGGTAAGGTTGCTGACCTAGTTTGCAACTCCGGAATTTGTTGGTGGAAATTAATAGTTCTTTGGCTCTATTTTTCTCGAGTTGTGATGCTTTGTGTATTCATGGTGTATTGATTGTGTTTTATTCATGTAGGGATGCTTGATTTTTTGGGTTTTTGAGCTGTTGAGGTTTTGGTTTCATTTTTCGTAGCTGTATGGATTGTTGTGGTCAAGGGAAATGTACGATTCCAGTTTTCGTAGTTTTAGTTGTAAGTATTAGTGTTTTGGTATCGTCGGCTGTGATTGACCTGTACAGGTCAAAGGAAATGTCCGGTTCCCATCTTCGTAGTTTTGGTTGTATCCACAGTTTCGGTTGCGGTGCACAGGTCAAGAGAAGTTTCCGATGCCTGTGGATTTTGTTGATGTAGCGGAATGTTATTTCATTTTTTGTTGGTGATTTTGTGTGCTTGGGTTCCCGGTGTGTTTGTTTTACTGTTTAGTTAGGTTGTCGCCACCCTAAAACTCCAATACCCGCGGTTATACTGTTAGTTTGATTGTATTTTTCGAAGTACATGTTATTCAAATGGTTCAAATGGCTCTGAGTACTATGACATCTGAGGTCATCAGTCCCCTAGAACTTAGAACTGCTTAAACCTAACTAACCTAAGTACATCACACACATCCATGCTCGAGGCAAGATTCGAACCTGCGACCGTAGCGGTCGCGCGATTCCAGACTGAAGCGCCTATAAGCGCTCGGCCACATCGGCCGGCTAGATGTTACTGTCTTATTTATTTGTATTTTTGTGTTTGTTGCCGTTTGTACGTAGTGACCTCATAGGCGTAATATTGGAGACTCTGAGAATAGCCATTTTGGTCATATTAGTGACGTCATGTGTCGAAGCAGATGGATGGAATGGGACACTTCTGTAATATGGATGGAATGGGATACTTCTGTAATCCTGTTCCATTGTGCACGTCTCAGAAGGTGCGAAGTTGGACTTCGTTATTGTCACACTGTTAGTACGAAATATTGTATAGGCCACAGCGAAGCATGCAAAATGCAAATACTGACGCCCTTTCTCGCCTTCCTATTGGTCCTGTTTCTGAATTAAAACGTAATGCCGCATCTTGTTGTCAGATCGATGTGCAGGACACGGACACTCAACTCTTACAGGCTTTTCCACCGAACTGTAGCAAACGTGTACAGGCCACAGGAGAAGCCCCTGACTTGAAGCTTTTCTTGCACTACATCATTACTGCTTGGCCTCGTTCAGTGAAAAATATTCAAAATTCTTTTCTTCGCTGATATTTTGCTCATGGGCACATCCTTTTCATCCACCATGATGAGGTTTCATTGCAAAGCGATTCTGCACAATCGTGTGTGCTTGTTCCTAAAGTGTTGCAAAAAGATGTGTTGGGATTGCTCCACAAAGGACATTGGCGAAATGTACGCACAAAACAGTTAGTGCGTCGGCACTGTACTTGGCCCGATATAGACGCCCACATTGAACAGGTGATGTCACAGCGTCACGCTTGCGCTGAGACTCTATCGGCCCTGTCGAAAACGTTTTCGGTTTTGCCAAAGTCTCAGTCACCGTGGCAACGCGTGCGTATTGACTTTGTTGGCCCTTCTGGATCACTCGCCGGTTTTATTTATTTATTTATTGTTCCGTGGGACCAAATTAAGGTGAAGTCTCCATGGTCATGGAACGAGTCAATACATGAAATTATAACACGATATAAAGAAACTCAACAATGTAACACTGGAATTTGCTTAATTTTTTAGCTCTTCCAGGAGCTCCTCGACAGAATCGAAGGAGTGAGCCATAAGGAAACTCTTCAGTTTAGACTTAAAAGAGTTTGGGCTACTGCTAATATTTTTGTGTTCTTGTGGTAGCTTATTGAAAATGGATGCAGCAGAATACTGCACTCCTTTCTGCACAAGAGTCAAGGGAGTGCATTCCACATGCAGATTGGATTTCTGCCTAGTATTAACTGAGTGAAAGCTGCTAACTCTTGGAAATAGGCTAATATTGCTAACAACAAACGACATTAAAGAAAATATATACTGTGAGGGCAATGTCAGAATTCCCAGACTATTGAATAGTGGTCGACAAGAGGTTCTCGAACTTACACCACATATAGCTCGAACAGCCCGTTTTTGAGCCAAATATACCCTTTTTGAGTCAGAAGAATTACCCCAAAAAATAATACCATACGACATAAGCGTATGAAAATATGCGAAGTAGACTACTTTTCGTGTTGAAGTGTCACTTATTTCAGATACTGTTCTAATGGTAAATAAAGCAGCATTTAGTTTCTGAGCAGGATCCTGGACATGGGCTTTCCACAACAGCTTACTACCTATCCGAATGCCTAGGAACTTGAACTGTTCCGTCTCGCTTATGATATGCCCATTCTGTGTGATCAAAATATCGGTTCTTGTTCAATTGTGAGTTAGAAACTGTAAAAACTGAGTCTTACTGTGATTTAACATCAAATTATTTTCCACAAGCCACGAACTTATTTCATGAACTACATTATTTGATACTGTTTCAATATTACAC
This sequence comes from Schistocerca piceifrons, assembly GCF_021461385.2. Classification (NCBI taxonomy): domain Eukaryota; kingdom Metazoa; phylum Arthropoda; class Insecta; order Orthoptera; family Acrididae; genus Schistocerca; species Schistocerca piceifrons. The sequence continues at coordinate 1,016,810,863 of NC_060139.1, read as the reverse complement.
ACAAGATCCTTCACTACCAAGCTGGTGTCATCAGCAAACAGAAATATTTTTGAATCATCTGTAATGCTAGAAGGAATATCATTTATATAAATAAGAATCGGCAGTGGCCCCAGCAACGACCCTTGGGGAATGTCCCACTTAACAGTGCCTCATTGGGACTGAACATCATTACCACTCTCAATATTGCAGAGAATTACCTTCTGCTTTCTGTTCTTAAAGTAAGAGGCGAACCAATTGTAAGCTACCCCCCTTACTCCATAATGATCCAACTTCTGCAGTGATATTTTGTGGTCAACACAGTCAAAAGCCTTCGTTAAATCAAAGAAAACACCTAGCGTTCGCAGCCTTTTATTTAATCCGTCCAAAACCTCACAGAGAAGAGAGAACATAGCATTTTCAGTTTTTAAGCCATTTCTAAAACCAAACTGAACATTTGACAGCAAATTATGTGAATTTAAAAGCTCCAGTAACATTGTATATACAACCTTCTCGATAACTTTAGCAAACACCGATGGCATAGAAATAGGTCTATAATTGTCAATATTATCCCTGTCTCCCTTTTTATAAAGTGGCTTCACTACCGAGTACTTTAATCGGTCTGGAAACCGACCACTCCTAAAGGAAAAGTTACAGATATGGCTCAGTACTGCAGATTGTTTTAGCAAATATCCGTTTGCAGTGCCCATGAACTCGACTACGTTCCGTAGTACCATTCAGGCTTTGTCGTCTAATTTTTAGCTTGGATGGCTTGCCTGAAGTGTTGGTTACGGAAAGCGGACGACAGTTTACGTCTCAGGACTTTGAACACTTTTGCACAGCCAATGGTATTATTCATCTAACCAGTGCTCCCGTTTCATCCTCAGTCGCAGTCGAACGGAGAAGCTAAACGATTTGTGCGTACGTTAAGGCAACAGGTGACCGAACTACGCGCCTCCCACACACGGGAGCAAGAGCTGCTGGTCTTCCTCACGACGTACCGCTCCCAGTCCCACAGCGGTCCGTCGCCTGCCGAGCTCCTACACGGCCGACGCCACCGCAGGCTGCTCCAGCTGCTGCACCCGCCGCCGCAAACGGCACCTCCCGCAAGTATCGCTTTCGGCCTAATGATTCAAACCTTTTCAGAGTTTTTTGTCGCACCAGACGCTGGAAGGGGAACGGCTTTTCGAAATTTGGCCGCTTGCATGTATTTCATTCAAGGTCTTGCTGGGCTGCTGCGCCGCCATCAGAACCAGATTCGTGGTTGTCGCTTGCGTGATTCTTCGACAGATGGAGCAGGAGTCATCGCCTTCGCCACTACAGCAGCTCAACTTCTCACCGCTTGTTCCAGCGCCCGCCGTGGACATGGCGCCGACGTTGTCGTCGTCATCGCCGCCACTGTTATCAGCCCCCACCCCCACCCCTGTAACGCCGGAAATGCACATCCTCGTATTTCCATCTATTGTACTTTTTTTTTTTTCCTTATTTTGTTACCTGAAGATATGACATTTCTGTGTCTTTATATATTGTAATTGTTTTACTGTCTTATGCATTTATGTCGATGTATAATTGGTTTGTTTTGTAAATACTACTCGTATTTTTACGCTGGGTCTTGCCTAGGGAAAACTATGCTATCGAACGGATTACATCGATAGGTCATGTGGAGAACCAAAGTGTTTAGGATCTTTGGTAGTGTTAACTCTGCCGCGTGGAGCGCGGGCAGAGCAGAGTCGGGCTGGAGTAGGGCGGTGGAGCAAGCGTGTTGTGCGACGCTCCCGCGAGTTGCCGCGCTTTTGGGGTTTGGCAGCATGTAATTGCGCTCGACTTGCTATGATTGTTTCTGACACAGTGTCGCGGACGGGAAGCATTAGCTGGCGCACATCAAGAGCCCGTTTCGCCTGGTGACCGTGTCGAGAAGAAGGCGCGCCAACATCCAGCTTCCCCAGCAGAGACGGCCGACAATGAGTGACTGTCGCCACCTCCTCGATCGGCGACTTCAAACCTTCAATCAACCGACAAGGAAGACTAAAAGCACGTAAAGTTTTAGAACTGTATGGCAGACCTCAGCTTTTCAAACTGTTGCATCCCAAATATACAGCAACTTAGAATGAAACTTTGTTGTTCATTGTCCCAATTTCGTTACCAAGCAGGGTCCCTTCCATTTCCAGAATGAACCCAAGTGTCGTTGAAATTCATACGTCAGCATTAAGGTAATATCATTCCATTTCACTGCTTTAATTTCAAAGTTCAGTTAAAGTATCCATAGCTGGCTACAATATTTAGATTACACAACCACAAATTAAGAGTATGAGTTTTGTTACGATATTTTAGCTTACATGTGACTGCAGCTCAGCTTGGTACGTACTAAATTTTACTTTTGTTAATTCTTAAAAATCATTTAATTCAAGTTCAAAGTTAAATCTCTTATTTCTAAATTGCGTAGATCAAGTAGCTTTTGAAATGATTGTTGAGGTAGCCCAAGACTAACCTTATTTCAATGAATTTCGTAGTGCTTCAGAAACAAAGTTCACTATTAAATTCAGTCACTTAATTAACTTCCAATTTTCCGGTTTTATTAGTTCTTTTACTAAATTAAGTCAGAGTGTAGCGAAATTTATTACTTCTGACAAATATTCAGTTTTCACACAACACGTGTCAACCATCAGTTGCCACGTGTTTAGTGCTAATTATATGTGCAACAACCTTTCTTTTTCAGTTATTATAGTAGTTGTCCATAGGACTGGCGACCGTAATTTTCCCCAAATCTCAAAAATCTAATTAACGCCAATTAATTGTTGACGTAACGACCGCACATTTAGTTTCTTTATTAACTTTACACTTTTTCAAAATTAATTTTCACCGCCGGCCGGAGTGGCCGAGCGGTGAAAGGCGCTACAGTCTGGAACAGCACGACCGCTACGGTCGCAGGTTCGAATCCTGCCTCGGGCGTGGATGTGTGTGATGTCCTTAGGTTAGTTAGGTTTAAGTAGTTCTAAGTTCTAGGGGACTTATGACCACAGCAGTTGAGTCCCATAGTGCTCAGAGCCATTTGAACCATTTTTTTTTTAATTTTCACCGATTTCATTTGCATTTTTCCTTTCATTTAGATGTAACCCTTTCCTCCCTCTTTACCGACAAATTAACTTCGGTGACGATTGCTTTTCCCAAATTTCCATTAGGAGCACGCGGTTTAATTTTTCACTGCCATTAAGGTCCATAAGTGAGGGGGAGGTTACGCCCCCCCCCCCCCCCCCCCCCCCCCCACATCTCCGTTTTTCGTCGAGCCCGCTCAGGAAGAGGGTGGGCGCCTTTCCGGGTTTCTCCGATCGACGTTCAACCCGGAGGGCAAGACGGATGGCGGGACGCGGCCGGGGGCTCGGCGTCTGTCCCAGTAGCGGCTCTCAGCTTTCGCCGTCACCCAGCTTCCTGCCTTCCCCTTGTCTTAAGATCGCTTCGTACATGACAAAGGTGTACCATTTTGTGGCGGGGTGTAGTTGGAGGGAAGGGGACAAATTTGTAGTCCTAAAGTACCGACAGCACACTGACCATCGGAGTGTCGCTAAACGGCATCAATAAGGCGCTGACAAGCGCGCCAATGAAAAGAGCGGGCAACACCGCACCGCCAGGAAGACAGAGTTCAGCGCCTACAATCAACGCTGATTTAACCATCCACCCATCGCTGGTCGGTCCATTTCGGTCGCAGTCTTCAACAGCATCAGTACTGAGTAATGGGAAGACTTTACATAGCCTGTGTTATGTGAGTACTAATAGACTGTCAATGTACTTGCACGCGGGAGGCACAAAAAGTTAAGTAGTATTTCTCCCACAACTCAGACTCATCTTTTCATTTAAAACACAAAGTCAAGACTGTTCATATTTAACACAAAAACTTGACTACTCTGTACGCTTCCGCGCCAAAAGTCACAAAAAAGAATCAAAGATAACAAAAAGTACAAAGATATTCACAGTAGATATTATATCGATTTCAACATCTCAAAATATCGACGTACATACATATAAAAATGAAACCAAATTTGAATAGAGTGAAAAATATGAGACATTACGTAGAAAAATATCCATTAATGTACGGTATCGAAAACTAGGGTTGGCGTAAATAAAAGACCATTACAGTGAAGAAAATGGAGAGATCGGATATGTGAGAGGAGGGGAGAGATTGTATTGTTATGAGGCGCCTTACGGTATATAGTAAATCTTCAAATAGTTTTTTGCTCAAAATAAAATCGAATAACTAACATCAAGTATTTAGGTGTGTATGTCTATATCTCCATACTGAAATTAGTTAATTATCACGGTACAGATATTACGAGAAGTGGGTCGCTCGGAGATGAAGTTCGCAACAATAGTGCGAACCTGCATTTTCTATGGTCATAATTCGTCGAGAGATTATCTCCCAATTAATAAAATTTGACTTCCTAAATGGACCTATCATCCAGACTAATCAAACAACATAGCACACAGTTGTGCCGAACGATCTGCGTAGCGAGTAAACGTTTCAGAGATATGAGGAGGAGCAGATAGTGGCGAGGAATTTCCACGAGATCGCCGCTGCGCAATACATCTCTTGCTCTCCTGTGGTATTTAAAACGAAATATTTATATTTTCCACGTTTTCAGGAGAGTAAACATAAAAGGAACTAAGCTACACCAACTAAAACCAATAACTAAACCAATAATTAAAATGAAAGTACCGGTACACATAAAGAATATTTATTATTAATTATAAATAAATAATAAGTTTTATAAGAACAACATAAGAATAATACTAACTAAACTTTCTGAAAGCTGCTTATGCACTCTCCGTTTCGGATGTGCAAGCATGCTTCTTGACAGTTGTACTAGAAGATTTCTCACAGGCTGTATAATTCTAAATAGTTTTTCGATAACGCTGTAGCGTCTGAGTCTTGCACATTGTTGCACATTCTCACTACTTGTTGTAACACAGTTCATATGTATGCATCTGTTTCACATACACGACAAAAATGGGAATAAATATTAAATACTGTGAAAGCTGCTAATGCATCCTCCTTTTAGGAGCGCAAGCAGGTCGTCTTTATCTAAACGGCACGATTTTCACAGATTGCGAACTTCACAAATAATTAACGAAGAACGCTGTGGCGTCTGAGCACTATTATTGCAGCACTTCCTCAACAGGTGAGCTAGTGTTTCTTCGATTTTAACAGAATGATAGTTTCTTTAAGCAGTAAGATAATACCTGAAGGAAATCGTAGACAGTCGTTCCTGGAAAAGAAAAGATCCTTCTGTTTATTGAATATTAGGTTGGCAAGCAATCTAAGTAACGGAAACGATAATAAACAATATGAGTAACGAAACAGTAAATTTTCAAAACAAATTTCTTTTATAGACAAACATTCCAACGAATTTTTAAACTTTTCCTTACCCGTAAAACTCAGTGACACAAAGACAGACTTAAAATTGCAATGTCGACAGAGCTGAGCGTCTATAAGACATGAGCCATGAAATGCAGGGCATGAAAAAGTGAGTAATCATAGTCCTAGTAAAAAAGAGAAAAAGAGATGAACTGAAAGGATAACAATGGCGTCGCCAATTAGACAAGTGAACACAAAAAGGAATATAATTAAATATCTAAACAACTGAATGAAGCCACAGGGAAAGGCTGGAGGGTACTGTCTCACTAGGGTAAAGGGCTCGATACTGTGCACTCCGTTTTGAGGCCACAAGTGGCCCATCGGGACCATCCGACCGCCGTGTCATCCTCAGCTGAGGATGCGGATAGGAGGGGCGTGTGGTCAACACAAAGCTCTCCCTGTCGTTAAGATGGTTGTCTTTGACCGGAGCCGCTACTATTCGGTTGAGTAGCTCCTCAATTGGCATCACGAGGCTAACTGCGCCCCGAAAAACGGCAACAGCGTATGGCGGCCCGGATGGTCACCCATCCAAGGGTGGGACACATCCGACAGCACTTACCTTCGATGATCTGACGGGAAATGGTGTATCCACTGCGGCAGGGCCTTTGCCGGTCGAATACTATGCCTCATTATTAATTCTGCATACGTCTAACAACCAACGTCGCTAATACGCAGTGGTATATTTCACTACCTCTCTGCTACAGTTGCCCGCCACAGTTTCTCTCTGCCTTACTAGTTTCCTCTATCTCACGGCAATAGTATCATCATCCACTGAGCCCCCTGACATAAAACTGCCACAGACTTATTCCTCTGAAAATCCTATGTAAGGTTTACTTATTTTCTGCTTCAGTCGTTAATGATTGTATAAGTCGCTTCTGTCAAATCCAGTGTCACCAACTGCCAGTAAAATATTGTCCTCTGTTTCTTCTGTATGTATTAACGACCCTACAGAATTACACTATGCGATCAAAAATATCCGGACACCTGGTTGAAAATGACTTACCAGTTCGTAGCGCGCTCCATCGGTAATGCTGGAATTAAATATGGCGTTTGTCCATCTTTATCCTTGATGACAGCTTCCTCTCTCGCACGCATACGTTCAGTCAGGTGCCGGAAGGTTTCTTGGGGAATGGCAGCCCATTCTTCAAGGAGTGCTGCACTGAGGAGAGGTATCGATGTCGGTCAGTGACGCTCGGCACGAAGTCGGCGCTCCAAAACTTCCCAAAGGTGTTCTGTAGGATTCAGGTCAGGACTCTGTGCAGGCTAGTCCATTACACGGATGTTATTGTCGTGTAATCACTCCGCCACAAGCCGTGCATTTTGAACAGGTGTTCGATCATGCTGAGAGATGCAATCGCCATCTCCGAATTGCTCTTCAACAGTGGGAAGCAAGAATGTGCTTAACACATCAATGTGGGGTTGTGCTTTGATAGTGCCAGGCAAGACAACAAGGGGTGCAAGCCCCCTCCATGAAACACACGACCACACCACAACAACATCGCCTCCGAATTTTACTGTTGGCAGTACACACGATCGCCGGGCATTCGCCATACGCACACCGTGACGTCGGATCGCCACATTGTGTGCAGTCATTCGTCACACCACACAACCTTTTTCCACTGTTGAATCGTCCAATGTTTACGCTCCTTACACCAAGCGAGGCGTCATTTGGCATTTACCGGCGGGATGTGTGGCGTGTGAGCACCTGCTCGACCATGAGATCCAAGTTTTCTCACCTCCCTCCCAACTTTCAGAGTACTTGCAGTGTATCCTGATGCAGTTTGGAATTCCTGTGTGATGGTCTGGATAGATGTCTGCCTATTGCACATTACGACCCTCTTCAACAGACGAAGGTCTTTGTGAGTCAACACACAAGGTCGGCCTGTACGCTTTTGTGCTGTACGTGTCCTTTCACGTTTCCACTTCACTATCACGACCCTCTTCAACAGACGAAGGTCTTTGTGAGTCAACACACAAGGTCGGCCTGTACGCTTTTGTGCTGTACGTGTCCTTTCACGTTTCCACTTCACTATCACATCGGATCACATTGTGTATATGCGCCCTTAAGTAGCAAAAATGGAAATGAGCGTATTGGATCGTTGGCCAGGAGGCCCTTATTCGGGAAAGTTCGGCCACCAAGTGCAAGTCTTTTTGTATTCGACGCCACATTGGGCGACTGGCGCGCCGGTAATGAGGATGAAACGATGATGAGAACAACACAACACCCAGTCCGACAAAATCTCCAACCCGGCCGGGAATCGAACCCGGGTCCACTTGCATGGGAGGCGAGCACGTTACCACCCAGGCGGATTTAAGTAGCGAAGAACTAGCACTAGCGAAGGCTTTTAAAATTACTAAGTGATCATATCCTCTACCACCACCATACATTCGACAGTAAGGCTTTGGGACGCCTCACGTGTACCCGATGGAGGCGTTTCTCCAATGTGTATAATTGTAGTAGTGTCAGTGTCGATGCGTTGGATAACACTAACCAGTAGTTTAGTCACATAACGGTTCAAAACAAGCTGCTGAACGGAAAAATTAGAACGTCATAAAGATTGGACGCAACAAAAGTCTAATTGGCGCACACTGTACTACAAACTTTGAAATGCGAATGATAAGCATTTCAGTGCAGTCGCACATTTCAGTAGGAGTAATGCCATGCATGTTCAACACCTACTGGGTCCTTCATGCAAAAATCCCATCTCAATGTTGTTTGCTTGTGTAAGAGGATTCGTTATGCGTCGTGTAAGACGCACTAGACATCTGCTATCCCATATCGAAATTCGGTGGCATCAGGATCGAATGGAATCGAGACTGCTGTTTGCTGTTCCTCATTATCGCTGTTCGCCTTGTTCGGGATCCCATTGCTGTGTCCAGGGGCGGTGGCAATGGGATGCGAGGAGGGGGGGGGGGGGAGTCTAGGGGGGCTATACCCTGTCAACCCATGGACTATTATCTTAAACTGGATAAAATGACTTTACAGAAATCAGCGAATATATTACCTCAAGAGATTCAATCATTCTTTTATAGTTATGTAACAACATAGGTTGCAATGTTTTCCAAACACATTTTAACAAAAGAGTAAGAGCGGATAATACGAGTAGCTTACTACCTAAACCAACAAATAAAATTGGCGTCTCATTATCTGTTAATACACTTTTTTAACCTTAACTCCGAAACAGTTACCAAAAACTACTATAAGCAACACCAAAGTTTACCAATTTGTCGGCAGAGGACCCCAACTATCCTTTTTTTAAGCCATAATCCATTCCCCAAAACCCACTCCACCCCCAACCCCCACCCCTATTAGCCCCTCCCCCACCCCCCCCCCCCACCCCCATTCTTGATCGACTTTTAGAATCGTTCCTGGCTGTGTCCCTGCTACAAGACAATAAATCTACAACACTCTCGGGTCTCGAAGGGGCCAATGCTAAGAATACCGTCTATCATAACGGATACAAGCGTCCGCAAACCAAGCATCGATCCGCGCTCGTCTTGTATGTTGATAAACATTCCGGAAAAAAAAAACAACACACCCAGTTATGGTCCACGGAGTCTCTGGCAGCAGCCAGCAGAGGCGTCAGATCAGCTGTCAAGACAGCGCACCTCCACGACCACGGCACAATGGTCGTCCGCTTTACTATCGCACGTGATGTCGCGTGCCCGCTAGCGGTACGTGTCGTACCCGTAAGCAGCGTCAGTGCTTAAGCCGTCAGCACACGGGCCGTGCTGTCGAACGTTAACGTTGAGCGTGCCAAGTTCGACGTGCTGCTGAACGCTCAGGAACGATGCGACTTGTGCATAAGGTACGTGGGCCCTAACGTGGTATACGCGATCGCAACGCACTCCAGCGGCAGTTTGAGGGATGTTTCTAGTTCGTAAATCACACTCTTTACTCAACGGGCGAGCGTAAAATTACCACGGTATCTCTATTAAAACACATTTCCTCCATCGTCAAGTAAAGTACCATGTCCAATCAATAAGGACACAGGCTTATAAAAGTTCCATTACAAACAGTGCGGTACAAATCTGGAATACTTCTCCGCATAAGATAAACATTATTTCATCATTCCCATATTTTAGTAAAACCCCAAGGTCAGTCTTACTTGATCACTGTTCCGACCCAGTAGCAGAATCTTTGCAACATGTGAATTACGAAGCGTAAAAGAAACAGAAGCAAAATGTCTTTACACAAGTAGCGCAAGCTGTCCTGTAGATTAAGCCAATCGAACAAAGTCACCCCTCAAAAAAAGGTGAACTAATATTTACATAACATAAAATATTGTAGCATACACTTATATTAAACTAATAATAAAGTGTCAGAACCTAATAAAAACGTGAATGTTAGGAAAAAAATTTGGAAGTGTTAAGACGCGAACTACTGCCTCATTTTCGGACAGGGACGCTACCCATATTGCTAAATCAGCAACATGCTTGTTGTAGTTAATCATATTATGTTACCCCTTCCTGAAAACGTTAATCGTAGATAATTATGTTACTAATTGAAATTTAATTATAACAAACTGTGCCAAGAACAATAGGTTTTGGGTGGATCTTCAGTGTGTCACTGCCTTCAAATAGCCTGCTCTCATAATACGCAATTTACAGTAATTCTTTTGCCACGAATATCATGTATCTCATTATTTTATTGGAACGAATCACACAACTAACAACAGCTTTTCCAGTGATTCTCAATTTGCTGGTGCTCAGAAACGGCATATATACATATAGATTTGAAATGAATGCCAATATGGCGCCTATCAACTCTGTACTGAAGGGAGACGGCGTGCGTGTGAAGTTGGTGGCGTTGTGCCATCTCATTGGTCAACGCTCAGACGCACGCTCAGAACATCTGACATGCCAAATATTGCTCTGCACGTTCGGAAAGACTCCCGAGGTTGCTGTTCCACGCCATGACGTCAGAAAATCGGCACGCTCAACGCTCAACGTTCGGATTCACGGTCCGTGTGCCGACTGCTTTACGCTGGAGCACAGCCACGGACTGGCGCTTTGGTCTCGGCTATCGAACCAGTCATTCCTTCAAGTCCTCCGGGCCAGGCGTCGGCTGAATCCACAGCCCATCTATCAGGGCTCTCACTAGGAAGCATCATCGGATAGTCGCCGTTCAGTTCTTATATTATAATGTCCACCGAGCTTTGGGCAGTTTCTTAAATTTTTTTAAGGCTTTTGCTACGCGTTAACAACGCATGAACATTCCAAGTGAATCTCCGCTCTAACCTTTTTTCAACTCTTTTTGGCCTTTGGCCACATGGTCATTATTTGTGTTCCATTGTTGGGACTTAAAAGTACCAAACAAACATTCATTTGGATGGACTTAAAACTTCATGAAGGGGGGCTTGTGTTTTTGCACATTCGGTAAACTTGTTCTACATTGTTTACCTAGGCAGTGTTCTCATTGCGCGTTCACTAGTGCATAAAATATCACAAGCAAGTTTGGAACTGGTGGGTTCAGGAAGGCCATACTCAACGCCATGGGGAATCTCACCCAACCCACGAAACTATCACCTGAAAGGACAGCCATACTGTTAACCTTGACACTGTGGAGCATCGTACAGCCACGTCATGTACCTTGACTAAGAAATGGGCTTCTTTTCAGCAAGGTAGGTATCGAAATTTAGAGTGAGCGTCGTCTGGACCATTTGGAACTGTCTGTATCGCGATCATTGATAAGGCTTCCGTTGACGTAGCAGCAGAGAGAGAGGCACACGCCAACAGTGGAACACTCAGTGACAACACGGTAATAGCATTACATCGACTATACTGACGAATCACCGTCCTGAGAAGGGCATTACAATGGCTTATCGGTATGAGGAGGCTCATAGGCGAACACTCGTTGCCCGATTGCATCCGTCATCAACATACGAACCTCGCACCTATCATGATGGTGTGCGGCACCATAGGGTACACAAAAAGATCAAACTGTGATTCACGCAGCCGGTTTGTGTCTTGTTAAGGCCTGTGGCTGTGCCCTGTTTTCGAGCTTTCTGTGACGTAATTTTACATCAAGACAGCGCAGTATCTCATGTTGCCGGTGTCTTCCTGATCTAACTCGCGCAGAGAGTGTTTTGTGTTGCCCTGGCCAGCACACTCTCCAGATCTCTCACTTGTCGCCAACACCTGCCCATATCGACCGACAGGCCTACATTCCATCGCTCTGCAGACCCAGCGATTCATGAACTCTGGCGTAGAGTTGAAATGGCATGTAGTGGAGTACTTGTGTGTAGCTCAGGTCTAACCGAAAACCAGTAATGTTAGAGACATCGTCATGGCTGGAGTTTGAAGTTCCCTATACTACAATTCGTATCCAGTACACTCCCAAAATCACCTACGGATTCACTCACATATTCTCAGCAATGTACGGTCTACACATAATTATGCTGTTCCTAATTTAATGGCTAGTAGTGTACTTTTTTGCCAACAAAACGGAACTCAAACTCGAGTCGTCTGGCAGACCGATCGAGGAGTGTGGTTCCTACCTGTGACCATCAACCGCATGAAGCTGGCCCGTAAGTCTTGCTTGATCTTGAAATGGCTGAACATCCAAAGTAACTCCACCAGCGACTGCATACCATGTAGTATCAGCCACGGCACTACCAGCGGCGGACTCTGCGGCAACCAAAGCAACAAGGTTACGTCATATAAAGCGTCAGCGTCATATTCACCAGCCATTTGGCCTCCACTCTCTGCTAATGGCCTTCTTCACGTTTTCTCACGCATTCAAATGATTCAAATGGTTCTGAGCACAATGGGACTTAACTACTGAGGTCATCAGTCCCCTAGAACTACTTAAACCTAACTAACCTACGGACCGTAGTGGTCGCGCGGTTCCAGACTGTAGCGCCTAGAACCGCTCGGCCACCCCAGCCGGCTCTCACGCATTGGATCATTCAGAAATACACATTGATGCTGGCCCTCCCCTGTTTTTCTGTATCACCCGCCCAATATCCAACAGACTGTCGATTCATCTTTTCCTATCTCTTGGAACCGAACAAAAATTTTCCTTCCTCAAGGTGCCATTCACCTACATGGCTAAAGCTCAAATTACGTATTACACTTCAGTCTGTTTCCAAATCGATATTTTATCTTATCTGCCCTAAAAAATGCCTAAACGTATGTCTCCATTGTTCACTAAACATCCCTCTTACTCTAAATATACACATCAAAAAAAGTTTCGCGTCACCTCGGTTCCGAGAGTTTCGGAACTTGTACAGAAAATTGGAATAGAGATAACATAAGCATTATTTTCGCCCTTTTTATTGCTAATGAAACCCACACTTTGCATGTTGTACCACCATACACCTAGACCTTCAGATATGGAGGTGCAGACTGCTGTACACAACGGTACCTCTAATACCCAGTAGCACGTCCTCTTGCATTGATGCACGCCTGTTTTCGTCGTGGCGAACTGTCCACAAGTTCATCAAGGCACTGTTGGTCGGGTTGTCCTCAACAGCGATTCGGCGTGGATCCCTAAAAGTGGTTGGTGGGTCACGTCGTCCATAAACAGCCCTTTTCAATCTATTACAGGCGTGTTCGATAGGGTTCATGTCTGGAGAACACACTGGCCACTCTGTTCGAACGACGTCGTTATCCTGAAGGAAGTTGGTTGGTTGGTTGTTTCGGGGAAGGAGACCAGACAGCGAGGTCATCGGTCTCATCGGATTAGGGAAGGACGGGGAAGGAAATCGGCCATGCCCTTTGAAAGGAACCATCCCGGCATTTGCCTGGAGCGATTTAGGGAAATCACGGAAAACCTAAATCAGGATGGCCGGACGCGCGATTGAACCGTCGTCCTCCCGAATCCGAGTCCAGTGTCTAACCACTGCGCCACCTCGCTCGGTCCGGAAGGAAGTCATTCACAAGATGTGCACGACGGGGGCGTGAATTGTCGTCATTGAAAACGAATGCCTCGCCAGTATGATGCCCATATGGTTGCACTGTCGGTCGGAGGATGGCATTCACGTATCGTACAGCCGTTACGGCGCCTTCCATAACCACCAGCGGCGTACGCCGGCCCCACATAATGCCACCGCAAAACAGCAGGGAAGCTACACCTTGCTGAACTCGCTGGACAGTGTGTGCAAGGCGTTCAGCCTGACCGGGTTGCCTCCAGAAACGTCTCCTACGATTGTCTGGTTGAAGGCATATGCGACACTCGTCGGTGAAGAGAACGTAATGCCAATCCTGAGCTGTCCATTCGGCATGTTGTTGGGCCCATGTGTACAGCGCTGCATGGTATCGTGGTTGCTAAGATTGACCGCGCCATGGACGTTGGGAGTGACGTTTCGCATCATACAGCCTACTGCGCAGAGTTTGAGTGGTAACACGTCCTGTGGCTGGAAGGAAAGCTTTACTCAACATGATGGCGTTGCTGTCAGTGTTCCTCCGAATCATAATCCGTAGGTAGTGGTCAACCACTGCTGTAGTAGCCCTTTTGCCTCCTGAGCGAGGCATGTCATCGACAGTTCCTCTCGCTCTGTATCTCACACATGTCCGAACAACATCGCTTTGGTTCACTCCAAGACGCCTGGACACTTCCCTTGTTGAGAGCCTTTCCTCGCACAAAATAACAATGCGGACTCTATGGGACCGCGGTATTGACCGTCTAGGCATAGACGAACTACAGACAACACAAGCTGTGTACCTCCTTCCTGGTGGAATGACTGGAACTGATCGGTTGTCGGACCCCCTCGATCTAATGCACTGCTCTTGTATGACTGTTTACATCTTTGGGCGCGTTTAGTGACATCTGTGAACAGCCAAAGGGACTGTTTCTGTGATACAATATCAACAGTCAACGTCTATCTTCAGGAGGTCTGGGAACCGGGCTGATGCCAAACTTTTTTGAGTGTAGTTTTCGTATTAATGACCTATGTCTCGCTGCCGTAAATTAAAGAGTAATGTATTACTCACTAATTGCACACTTTCATTTTCAGACATATTGCAATCTTCGGTTTGAAATCTCTAATCAACTTAGCAAAACCTATCCAGACATTTTACTACTCTTCTCTTCAATTGTTTTGCTGATCACCCATTCGCTGTCATCAGCTACCATCAGCACAAAAACTCTTCAGTTGGTTCTATGTGTTTACTCTTAATTTATGGTATTTACATGTTGTTAATGTACTTAATTTCTTAGTTTCCTAGTACTCCATTTCCAGACTCCTGTTCAAAGTTGCTACTCGATTCGTCAATGTAATGCTAGCTCAGCCTCCGCTGCTTCTCTCGCGTAGGCTGTATAGCTTGCTGGGAGTTTTCTGTCTTTTTTTTCCTTTGATCGAATTTTTATGTTGTTCAATAACTGAAACAGCTTCTAAGCTTTTCACGCTAATTATGGCCTAGAAGCATCGTCTTTTCCGAATGTTTTTCCGACCAAAAAGCTATTCTGGTAGCTGCCAAAGTTTTTGTTAATCAACCATTTTTCGTTCTTGTGGAGATATTTCCACAGCAACCTTCATCCCCTAACAAATATTTCTTTACATCTAACTAAGAAGTGAAACACCATTTTTTAAAATTAGGTATATAATTTTTTAATATAGCTAAATAACTTCTTAAAACATGTTTCTTTTTTCTAAACAAGAAGTCAAATACCAGTTTTCATAGATCTAGCCTTAGAAATCCTTCAGTAGTTTTTAGTAATCACTTATTTTCAAAACATTTTCACCCACTATTTAATCCTCTTTGTGGCTAAATTTCCAAAAATGCCGAAACACGTAGGGCTAATTCGTTATTTCTGACCGAGAAAACCAAACACTAATGTTCGTAGGTCAAGCTTCAAAATCCCTTAATAGCGAAATTTTAAAGAAAAGAAAATGACCTTCATCTCCTATTTCACCACGTTTGGGTTGGAATTTCGGAAAATCACTTCTTATACGACGCCTATGCTGTAAGATCCACACCTCCAAATTCCAAGTTTCAATACTTAGCGGTATGGGCTGGGAGAGATCAGTCAGTTAGTCAGGACATTGCCTGCAACGGAGGCAAGAACTACAACGAAGTCTGAAAGATGATGTTTATTTGATATGTTTAATCAAAACATGTTTCTTCTTCGTTTCCCCAGTTTCTATATTTGGTTACGTTGCGCAGTATTAGCTTACTACGAAAAATTTTCTGAGTAGCATCTAATACCTCATCCGCAAAGAAATCTTAAATACAAAGTTGTCAATAGCAGATGAAGTCAGTAGTCGTGGCTCCGTTTTAGTAAACTCGAAGTTGCTCATCAGCTACGAGTCAGGGACACCATAGCACCTGTACGGCTGAATTCACTTAACTTGACCCGAAACAGTCATACCTTGCTAGATAACACTAGGTTAAAACTTCTGCAGTGGTACATTTTCGATTCCTCACGATGTATAGAATAGTGTGCTACGGTTATCTTACATCCCATATCATTTAGTCAACCAGCTATATCTGATTCTTTTACTCTGGGTATGTACTTACACATAACATAATCTATTACGTAATGTACCGTAACCGTCAGACACTGTTACGGAATTTTGTGCTCCAAGAGCGAAATGTTTCCGTGTCATAAACTGTGGCCGTTTGTCCAATGAAGAAAAAACGAATGAAACAGAGCTGCCATTAGTACTGCAACTCTTAAACACACGCCCACACCCTGGTAATGATGACAGAATTGGTTCAAATGGCTCTGAGCACTATGGGACTTAACATCTATGGTCATCAGTCCCCTATAACTTACAACTACTTAAACCTAACTAACCTAAAGACATCACACAACACTCAGCCATCACGAGGCAGAGAAAATCCCTCACCCCGCCGGGAATCGAACCCGGGAACCCGGGCGTGGGAAGCGAGAACGCTAGCGCACGACCACGAGATGCGGGCTGATGACAGAATTAATATAAAAGTTTTTCGGATGCTGTCTCCATTTACCAGGAACTCTGCCCGTATTACGCTGTATTTCTATATCCTATGATAATCTTAGCAACTTCTTCGATAGCGAAATTTCTATTATAAACTTGCACTCAGAACTGTTTTAACTTTTCACCAGGAGCTAGCTTGTGAAACAAAATAGAGAACTCATCGAAAACTGTTAGGAGATAGCTTTGGCACTAACTACATAACCCTTGTACGCTGTATTAATGACCCAGGAAGCCACGCGGATAGTTGGTAACCAGTTCCAGCTAAATTATACTAGACCTACACTGAAGCGTCAAAAAACTGGTATAGGCATGCGTATTCAAATACAGAGATATGTACACATGTAGAATACAACGCTGCCGTCGACAACGCCTATATAAGACACAAAGTGTCTGGCGCAGTTCTTAGATCCGTTACTGCTGCTACAATGGCAGGTTATCAAGATTTAAGTGAGTCTGAACGTGGTGTTATAGTCAGGGCACGAGCGATGGGGCACAGCATCTCCGAGGTAGCGATGAAGTGCTAATCTTCTCGTACGTCCACTTCACGAGTGTACCGTGGATATCAGGAATTCGGTAAAACATCAAATCTCCGACCTTCTGCGGCCGCAAAAAGATCCTGCAAGAATTTGAGCAACGACAACTGAAGAGAATCGTTCAACGTGACAGAAGTGGAACCTTTTCGCAACTTGTTGCAGTTTTCAGTGCTGGACCATTCAGCGGAACTTCAGCGATATGGGCTTTCAGAGCCGAAGACCCATTCATGTACCCTGGATGATGGCACAAAACAAAGATTTACGCCTCGCCTGGGCCCATCAGCACCGATAATGGACTATTGATTACTGGAAACGTGTTGCCTAGACGACGAATCTCGTGTCAAATTGTATCGGGCGGATGGACGTGTACGGGTATGGAGACAACCTCACGAATCCATGGGTCCTACGTGTCAGCACGGAACTATTCAAACTGGTGGAGGCACTGTAATGGCGGGAGGCGCTTGCAGTTGAAGTGATATTGAATACATCTAGATATGACTGTCACAGGTGACACGTACGTAAGCACCTTGTCTGATCACCAGCATCCATTCATGTCCATTGTGCATTCCGACGGAGTTGGTAATTCCAGCAGAACAAAGCGACACCCCAAACGTCCAGAATTGTTAGCCTAGAAGCGTAATAGAAGTGGGCAGTACATGACGATACTGTTTGCTAATAATGCTGCCGCCAGTTATTACAGTGCGTTCTTCCTGTCCGTTTATTTACTTTTTTTTTTTTTGTGTAACCAGTTATACACTGAAGAGTCAAAGAAACTGGTACACCTGCCTAATATCATGTAGGACCCCCGAGAGCACGGCGAAGTGCCGCAACAAGACGTGGCATGCATTCGCCTAATGGTTCAAATGGCTCTGAGCACTATGCGACTCAACTGATGAGGTCATCAGTCGCCTAGAACTTAGAACTAATTAAACCTAACTAACCTAAGGACATCACACACATCCATGCCCGAGGCAGGATTCGAACCTGCGACCGTAGCGGTCACGCGGTTCCAGACTGAAGCGCCTTCTACATCTACATCTATACTCCGCGAGCCACCTTACGGTGTGTGGCGGAGGGTACTTATTGTACCACTATCTGATCCCCCCTTCCCTGTTCCATTCACGAATTGTGCGTGGGAAGAACGACTGCTTGTAAGTCTCCGTATTTGCTCTAATTTCTCGGATCTTTTCGTTGTGATCATTACGCGAGATATATGTGGGCGGTAGTAATATGTTGCCCATCTCTTCCCGGAATGTGCTCTCTCGTAATTTCGATAATAAACCTCTCCGTATTGCGTAACGCCTTTCTTGAAGTGTCCGCCACTGGAGCTTGTTCAGCATCTCCGTAACGCTCTCGCGCTGACTAAATGTCCCCATGACGAATCGCGCTGCTTTTCGCTGGATCATGTCTATCTCTTCTATTAATCCAACCTGGTAAGGGTCCCATACTGATGAGCAATACTCAAGAATCGGACGAACAAGCGATTTGTAAGCTACTTCTTTCGTCGATGAGTCACATTTTCTTAGAATTCTTCCTATGAATCTCAACCTGGCGCCTGCTTTTCCCACTATTTGTTTTATGTGATCATTCCACTTCAGATCGCTCCGGATAGTAACTCCTAAGTATTTTACGGTCGTTACCGCTTCCAATGATTTACCACCTAGGGCATAATCGTACTGGAATGGATTTCTGCCCCTATGTATGCGCATTATATTACATTTATCTACGTTTAGGGAAAGCTGCCAGCTGTCGCACCATGCATTAATCCTCTGCAGGTCCTCCTGGAGTACGTACGAGTCTTCTGATGTTGCTACTTTCTTGTAGACAACCGTGTCATCTGCAAATAGCCTCACGGAGCTACCGATGTTGTCAACTAAGTCATTTATGTATATTGTAAACAATAAAGGTCCTATCACGCTTCCCTGCGGTAATCCCGAAATTACCTCTACATCTGCAGATTTTGAACCGTTAAGAATGACATGTTGTGTTCTTTCTTCTAGGAAATCCTGAATCCAATCACAAACCTGGTCCGATATTCCGTAAGCTCGTATTTTTTTTCACTAAACGTAAGTGCGGAACCGTATCAAATGCCTTCCTGAAGTCCAGGAATACGGCATCAATCTGCTCGCCAGTGTCTACCGCACGGCCACACCGGCCGGCTCATTCGCCTAATGTCTGAAGTAGTGGTGGAGGGAACTGAAACCATGAATCCTGCAGGGCTGTCCATAAATCCGCGATAGTACGTGGGGGTCTGAGCAGCACGTTCAAGACATCCCAGATAAGCTCGATAATGTTCATGTCTGGGGAGCCTTATATAGGTGTTGCCGACTACAGCGCCGTATTTTGCCTGTTTGAATCGCATACTTATACCAGTTTCTTTGGCACTTCAGTATAATAATAATAATTTTAACTGTTTTTTAAACTAAATTAATATGACATTTGCTAGTTTAATACATTCTTGAATCACAAATTTCACTTGCCTGACTGGAAGAGAAATTTTATCGTTGTAAACTATTGTATATTTCTCTAGTTTGTCACGTGGTCCGTAAACGCACGACCGTGAACATCTTTACATATTGGAAGACGAAGTACTCACCTCAAAGATGGCCGCTACAAGAAGAAGGACGTGGTTCTCGAGGTCCAACATCGCCAACCACAGTCGCAGGTCACGTTTGATCTCAGGGCTAACTGTAGCAACAGGAATTACCTTTTATAAGGCAGGTGTACGCACCATTCTGAAGATGTATAATCATTCAAGTCTCTTTAAATGAGATACGTTACATTTTTCGACCACAGACTAATAACATTTCCCACTACATACACACAAAACAAATTCATGTACGCAAATAAACCTGTAAAATGCCACACACATTTATTAAAATATTCCGTGTTATGATGTCGTCGTCGAGTTAATTTCATAGATCAAAACCAAACATTTCTTCTTAATTTACGGAGGAAACCTTCAAGTGCTTTCTAGCTACGATTTCCATTAAAGATGCGTTTCACAGATGGAGATGAAACGTTGGTTTCTCAAAAGAAATTTATCTTTCTCGGATTCATACCAGTAAAATTTTAATACGTGATTCAATTTAATCTTCTACTGGCCTTATGAATTAAAGGAGATACTAATCTGGTTGAATAATAGGTCACTGATGCAAGATCAACTAACATAAAAGTTAACCATACATTGCAGCAAGCACTGGCGACGGTACACTTGTGCATGTTCACAGTCCGTTCAGTGAATCCCGGAAGACGTTTGATATGCCTTCCGACTGTCGTTTGATGAACAAAATCTGAGTTTATGGAGTATCCGCCTTGTTATTGGGTAGGTAAACAGGTCCACAGCATATAAAATTTTTTCTTCTTTGGTTGCAGCATTCATAGTCCACTTACACGTCTGTTCTCCAGATGCGTGGTATGTGTGCAGGCATTAAATACTACACAAGTATTGTAATTTTTAGAGCCGCTATCTGTTCTGTATCTGCGCAATACGTGAGCCCCGGTCACAGTGTACTGCCTGTTCAAATGGTTCAAATGGCTCTGAGCACTATGGGACTTTACATCTGAGGTCATCAGTCCTCTTGAACTTACAACTACTTAAACCTAACTAACCTAAGGACATCACACACATCCCTGCCCGAGGAAGGATTCGAACCTGCGACCGTATCGGTCGCGCGGTTCCAGACTGAAGCGCCTAGAACCGCTCGGTCACACCTGCCGGCTATTGCCTGTTATGATACGACGTAGTTAACTACACGGCTACAGTGGAGCGTCGAGTAGTCCCCCGTTCAATATACTGGAGGAATACCACGTGCCGAATGGGCTTTCCAATTAGAAGCTATGAAATACTGGCCTGTCCTACTATGGACGTGGGGGTCTCACGTGGCATTTGATATTCAAGGGACATTAAACAGCATGTCGCAAATTACGACTGTGTACCCATTTCTATTTCTTGAATGCAGCGCCATCTGTGGTGAAACGAAGAAAATGTTTCAGGCAAAACGTTTGTAGATTATGCCGAAGAATCGTAATCTGCAATGAAAACAGGAGTTCCCTTCGAAGGTTTCAAAGTTAACCCCCGCCGCTAACACACGGTGTGGGGTGGAGGCTCGAGTGTGGTATTGTTGGATGTCAAATAAATCGAAATTATAACTTTTGTTATCTGATGCGTAGTTCTCAAGATATTTCAATGTCTTCAGTTAAAATGAACACCCTGTGTAAAAAGGCGCATTTGATAAGTTCGGTAGATGTTCTGAGAAAATAAAGTGAAAAAGCGTTACCAACAAAATACCTTTATTGGCCCTGGAAGTAATCACCATTAGCTACATCATATCTCTGACGTCGGTTGTGAAGCTGTTGGAAACTGTCAGCAAACACTTTCGAGGAATCGCGAAACACAGTGGTCACTCACTGTTGGTTATCCGCTTCATTACAGAAGACGAGACCGGGTGCTACTAATATGATGCGGAGAACAAGCAACAGTCAATGGCGTAATGTTCATCGTCTTCTCCGCCTCCCTCAGACAGAAATTCATGATGTCGAGAAAAGCGATCGACATCGTCTCAAACCTGTATTTTTTTGCCGACTTTTCTTGAGAGTCGGGGAAGACGATGAATACGATGCCAACGACTGTCGCTTTGTTGCCGGATTGTATTGGTAGCAGCATGTCTCCTCTCCTATGTTGACGCTAATATCCAGCAACGGGTGACAAAGGTGCTTAGAGCTATTGTACAAAAAGCGCTGGCTGACAATTTGCAACAGATTTGCAACTGAAGTCACAAATGCATTGTAGCTACTGACTAATGGTGATTACTTTTGGGATCAGTAAAGCTATTCTGTTAGTAACTCTTATTTTCTTTATTACACTCCTGGAAATGGAAAAAAGAACACATTGACACCGGTGTGTCAGACCCACCATACTTGCTCCGGACACTGCGAGAGGGCTGTACAAGCAATGATCACACGCACGGCACAGCGGACACACCAGGAACCGCGGTGTTGGCCGTCGAATGGCGCTAGCTGCGCAGCATTTGTGCACCGCCGCCGTCAGTGTCAGCCAGTTTGCCGTGGCATACGGAGCTCCATCGCAGTCTTTAACACTGGTAGCATGCCGCGACAGCGTGGACGTGAACCGTATGTGCAGTTGACGGACTTTGAGCGAGGGCGTATAGTGGGCATGCGGGAGGCCGGGTGGACGTACCGCCGAATTGCTCAACACGTGGGGCGTGAGGTCTCCACAGTACATCGATGTTGTCGCCAGTGGTCGGCGGAAGGTGCACGTGCCCGTCGACCTGGGACCGGACCGCAGCGACGCACGGATGCACGCCAAGACCGTAGGATCCTACGCAGTGCCGTAGGGGACCGCACCGCCACTTCCCAGCAAATTAGGGACACTGTTGCTCCTGGGGTATCGGCGAGGACCATTCGCAACCGTCTCCATGAAGCTGGGCTACGGTCCCGCACACCGTTAGGCCGTCTTCCGCTCACGCCCCAACATCGTGCAGCCCGCCTCCAGTGGTGTCGCGACAGGCGTGAATGGAGGGACGAATGGAGACGTGTCGTCTTCAGCGATGAGAGTCGCTTCTGCCTTGGTGCCAATGATGGTCGTATGCGTGTTTGGCGCCGTGCAGGTGAGCGCCACAATCAGGACTGCATACGACCGAGGCACACAGGGCCAACACCCGGCATCATGGTGTGGGGAGCGATCTCCTACACTGGCCGTACACCACTGGTGATCGTCGAGGGGACACTGAATAGTGCACGGTACATCCAAACCGTCATCGAACCCATCGTTCTACCATTCCTAGACCGGCAAGGGAACTTGCTGTTCCAACAGGACAATGCACGTCCGCATGTATCCCGTGCCACCCAACGTGCTCTAGAAGGTGTCAACTACCCTGGCCAGCAAGATCTCCGGATCTGTCCCCCATTGAGCATGTTTGGGACTGGATGAAGCGTCGTCTCACGCGGTCTGCACGTCCAGCACGAACGCTGGTCCAACTGAGGCGCCAGGTGGAAATGGCATGGCAAGCCGTTCCACAGGACTACATCCAGCATCTCTACGATCGTCTCCATGGGAGAATAGCAGCCTGCAATGCTGCGAAAGGTGGATATACACTGTACTAGTGCCGACATTGTGCATGCTCTGTTGCCTGTGTCTATGTGCCTGTGGTTCTGTCAGTGTGATCATGTGATGTATCTGACCCCAGGAATGTGTCAATAAAGTTTCCCCTTCCTGGGACAATGAATTCACGGTGTTCTTATTTCAATTTCCAGGAGTGTATTACAGACGATTCACAGAACTTTTCGTATATATACACTGGTGTCAAAAATGAAAGTCACTATTTCCCCTTCCTGTGTCTAATGCAAGATATAACCATACAAATCGTCAACAGATGTCCGTACGATCGTGTCCTGCAAGGAAGATGGCATTCCGGTCAACGGACAACCACACCAACGATGAATTCAGGGCAGCTATCAAAGGGTTAAGTGTTCGCCACAATCACTGTATACACAGTTACTTACGGTGGAGTGTGGCACACAGGAGACGCCTCCCAGGCTACGTATCTGCGGTGGACGGCTACGGGAAGAATGGTGGAAGCTGGACAGTCGCAAGCTGAGGTGGCCCGATGGCTTAATGTGAGTCGTTCTGTTGTTTTCCGAATGGTACCGACAGCGTCTAGGGATGGAAACTGTATCCCAACGACCCAAGGACGAGGCCGACCACATGCAACATCAGAAAGAGAGAACTGTTATCTGGCTGTAAGAGTACGATAGTACCGACTTAGTATGGCACAATAACGGGCATCTGAGCTTGCAGCATCCGCAGGACATATCGTAGCGAGGCAGACGGCGTACAGAAGGCTTCGGCAGAGGGGGAATTATTGTCAGACACCTGCTGTATGTGAACCTCTGACGGATCTCCACAGAAGGGACGTCTAGAGTGGAGCCTTCAACATGCCGCCGGCCGGTGTGGCCGTGCGGTTAAAGGTGCTTCAGTCGGGAACCGCGTGACCGCTACGGTCGCAGGTTCGACCTCATAGAGAACGCGTGGTTAATGTTTTCTTGGAAACGGAAGACACTGCACGCATGGCCTCCTCACTCTACCGATTTGAATACCATACAGGACGTCTGCCATGCTCTATGGACATGGGTTGTGTCACGTCAGCATCCACCAACCACTCTCCAAGACTTGCGAGCAACGCTGCAGGAAGAATGTGCGTTATTGTATTAGCGTAAGATTCATGATATACTTCACAGCATGTCCCTCCGTTTGCAAGGCCTGTACTGCTGCCAGAGCTGGTCACAACCCATACTGAGCCCATTAACCAACTTTCGGAATGTGTGTTTAAAACTGTTACGTTGGGGAAAAAACGAAGGACACCTTTGGGTACCGTTATGCATGTTACAATTGGTTACGTTCTGTATTCTTTATATAGTTTCTTCTTCACTATCACCTGATTCTATTGTTTTGTGGCAAAATAAACGCAACTATGTAAAATGTCGGTTAGTTGCTTTACTTTTGAACATCAGTGTACAACCAGGGTGTTTCCGTAGGTTCCCAGAGGTCAACTTACGAAGTAAACTCGTCTACCGCTCTGTCGAGCATTGCTATTTTCCACGTTATTTACATCTAACATGGTGCAAGTTTACACGTACTGCGCTGTTTGTTTGCACGTACATTCTTTATTTCCTGCAAGGAAACAACGAGGACCAGCTGATTACTGGGAAGTCATGATGCAGGTTTTGTTTACTTTACTCGTCCATAAGGTGACTCCGTTGTATATACACATACCAAAAAGAGTTTCGCACCACCCCGGTTCCCCAAAACTACTGAAGTTAGAGGTAGACTGTGGATATTGTATCACACACACAGTCCCTTTGACTGTTGAAAGATTTCACTAAACCCACCCGAAGATGTAAACAACCATGCATGAGCAGCGCCCATTAGACGGAGTGGGACTGACAGCCGATCAGTTCCAGTCATTCCACCAGAAAGGAGGTACACGGCTCGTGTTGTCTGTAATTCAGCCATACCTAGACAGACAATACCGCGGTTCGATCGCGTCCGCTTTGTTACTTTATGCCAGGAAGGGTTCTCAACAAGGGAACTCTCCCGGCGTCTCGGAGTGAACCAAATCGGTGTTGATCGGACATGGAGGAGATACAGAGAGACAGGAACTGCCGATGACATGCCTCGCTCTGGCCGTCCAAGGGTTACTGCTGAAGTGGATGACCGCTACCTACGGATTATGGCTCGGAGGAACACTAGCATCAATGCCACCCTGTTGAATAATGTTTTTCGTGCAGCAACAGGACGTCGTGTTACGACTCAAACTGTGCGCAATAGGCTGCATGATGCACAACGCCACTCCCGATGTCCATGGAGAGGTCCATCTTTGCAGCCACGACAGCATGCACCGCGGTACAGGTGGGCCCAACAACATGCCGAATGGACCGCGTAGGATTGGCATTACGTTCTCTTCACCGATGAGTGTCGCATATGCCTTCAACCAGACGATCGTCGGAGACGTGACTGCAGGCAACCAGATCAGGCTGAATGCCTTAGACGCCCTGTCCAGCGAGTGCAGCACGGAGGTGGTTACCTGATGTTGTGGGGTGTCATGTGGGGCCGACGTACACGGCTGGTGGTTATGGAAGGCGCGGTAACGGCTGTACGATACGAGAATGCCATCCTTCTTCTACAGTGCAACCACTTCGGCCGCATATTGGCGGGGTACTCTTCTTCACGGACGACAATTCGCACCCCCATCGTGCACATCTTGTGAATGGCTTCCTTCAGTATTACGACATCGCTCTACTAGAGTGGCCAGAGAGTTCTCGAGACATTAACCCTATCGAACTTGCCTGTAATAGACTGAAAAGTGCTGTTTATGGTCGATGTGACCCACCAACCACTCTGAGAGAGCTACGCTGAATCGCCGTTGAGGAGTAGGACAATCTGGACCTACAGTGCCTTGATGAACTTGTGGATAGTACGCCAGGACGAATACAGGCATGCAACAATGCAAGAGGACGTGCTACTGGATATTAGAGGTACAGGTGTGTACAGGAATCTGGTTCGCCACCTCTGAAGGTCTCGCTGCATAGTGGTACAACATGCAACGAGTGGTTTTTCTGAGCAGTAATGGTGTTTATGTTGATCTCTATTCCAATTTCCTGTGGTGGTTCCAAAACTATCGGAACAAAGATGATGCAAAATATTTTGGTGTGTGTATTTACATTGTTCCATGACAGAACGTTCTATGAATCAACGACAGACCCATTTATTTCTCAGAGCAATTCAGACACTTACAGTACGGTATGTTGGAGCGGTATTGATACAGCTTCGCAGAACTCGCTGACATGCACCGTGAGTACGGGAAAGTGCTTTACAATACTCTCACTGCTGAAACGATGTACAGGGAACGATTTCTTAACAAGCATCATCACTCATGACGATTGCTTATTTCTCTCGTTCGACGAATGTGGGAGAACGGTTCATCATCAAGAAGAAACGAGGGAGCTGGAAAGGTGAGTATCACTCGCACATCCAGTTTCGAAGAGGAGGTCCTGGAACGTGTTGCAGCAGACCCCGTCCAAGTACTCTCGTCCTGCACGTGAAATGGTCGTTGCACATAGTAGCTTGTGGCGAGTATTCCACGAACAGTAGTTACACCCATATGACCCACAACGCGTCCACGCTGTGCTTGTGACTGAATTTGCACCAAGGGTCGCGTTCTGTCACTGGTTGCTCCAACAATGGATTGATCGACTAGATTTTCTCCAAATCGGGCTGTTTACCGATGAGGCCTCATTTGATCTTGGTGGTATTTCTACGAGGGTAATCCCAAAAGTAAGGTCTCCTATTTTTTATAGGTACATAGACCTGTTGAGATGTACAGTGGTTTACATCAGTTTACAGCTTGAAAATTTAGCTATTTTTCGACATAATCAAAATTTCTGTCGATGCATTTTTGTAGCCGCTGTGGCAGTTTTTGTGTGCTTATGTCATACCACCTCGCCGCCATGCTGTTCAGAAAGTTATGAACATTCCTGTCGATGCATTTTTGTAGAAGCTGTGGCAGTTTTTGTATGCCTATGTCATACCAGCTCGCCGCCATGCTGTTCAGAAAGTTATGAACCTCTTCTTTCACCCTTCGTCGGAGTTGAATCGCTTTCCGGCCAAATGCTTTTTTAACTTAAGGAACAGGTGATAGTCACTGGGCGCCATGTCAGGAGTATAGGGTGGGTGAGTGATTGTGTTCCACTGAAACTGTTGCAGGAGCGATGTGTTGTCATGGAGAATGTGTGCGCCCTTGATCAACATTCCTCTTCTCCGGTTTTGAATTGCCCGTTTGAGTTTTTTTCAGAGTCTCACAGTACCAGCAGCGTTAATTGCGGTCCCAGTGGGAATAAACTCGACCAACAATACCCATTTCCGATCCCAAAAAACGGTTGTCATGACTTTACCGACAGACTGTGTTTGTTTGAATTTCCGCGGCTTTGGCGAAGAAGGATGCCGCCACTGGCGTGATTGTTGCTTGCTCTCAGGTGTACAGTGTTATGCCCAGGTTTCGTCACCCGTCACAATTGAGTCCAGAAAGTTGTCCTGTTCGGCTGCAAGGCGGTGAAGAAATGCGAGGGAAGCATCAACTCGTTGAGGCATGTGGTCCTCAGTCAGCATGCGTGGCACCCATCTTGCGCACGCCTTTCGGTAGATCAATGTTTCCGTTAAAATTCTGTGAGCGGTGGTTCGGGAAACCTCAGGAACCAACGTGCAGAGGTCATCCAAGGTGATCCTTCGATCTTCACGCATGCTTTGGTCAACCTTCAACCGTCCTCTGAAATTGACGGTCACCCGCTCCTTTGTTCGTCGTGAATTTCGGTCCGAACAGCTGAAAACTCTCTACACCACCTACGAACATTTATGACATCCATGCTCGACTCACCATACACTTCCGTCAATTGGTGATGGATTTTAATCGGCGCACTGCCGTTTGCGTTCAAAAACCGAATAACTGCAAACTTGGCGGTAACACCAATTGGAGTTCCATTCTCAACGGCTGCCAAGCCAGACGGAAAGCCTTAGCGCGGCGTGCGCATGTTTACACACAGTGCGCGAAGCACTCTTCATAACAATGTGACCAGCTGCCACACAAACAGAGTTCTGTACTTATAAAAAATAGGAGATCTTACTTTTGGTATTACCGTCGTAACAGCAGATGTGGAATGAAAACTCACAAGCTGCAGTAGAGTCACACCATGAAGTACATTTTGCTGTCATTATCTGGGCAGGCATTGTAGGTGACAATCTAATTGGTCCATATCTTCTACTTGGCCGTCTGAATGGCCATCTATACTTGAGATTCGTGCAAAGAGTTCTGCCGGAGTTGTTGGTGAACGTACCCTTGGCTGTTCGTCAGAGGATGTGGATACAACATGACGGTGCACCGCCTCTCTTCAGTGTGGAAGTCCGAAACCATCTCAGTGCTGTATTTCCTGGTAACTGGATTGGAAGAGGAAGTCCTATTCCATGGCCTGCGAAGTCACCTAGACCTCAATTCCTATGATTATTTCTTCTGAGATACCTAAAGTCACTTGTGTATGAGAACCTAGTGAATAGGGAGGTGGAGTTAGTTGCCAGAATAGCAGCTGCGTGTGACGATATTTTCAATTTTGTTTCAGCATTGTGTAGCTTGTCTAAGCCCTGACACACATCGCTCATCACGTCCTTCAGCCGACGGCCAGTGGCGTCGGAAAGCGTCGGTTAGTTTCCCATTACGAAAAAAAACTAATTTCTAAAGCGGAATTTTACGCGCCCATTCGACAGAGCAGTACCAAATGAGTCTAGTGCGACATTTGTTTATCGATATATATTAACACGTACAGGAAAACAAGGGGAATAACCAATATTTTAGGAGCGACAGCGCCATCTTGTTCCACGCTTACACCTACGCCCATAAAACAGCGATACTCAGCCGCTGCTGGTGTTCTGGTTAATCTTTTTGTTTTGCTGGCTCTGTTAATGCACAGCAATAAAATAAATATTACGCTGGACTAACATGGGACCGCTCTCTCGAGTGAACCTTTAAAATTCCTCTTTAAAAACTTTTTAGCTTGATGATGCCTGATCTGCTGCATTGCCTTCAGGATCGTGTACAGTTCAGCACTAAAACTTGTAACTGATCGTAGACTGATACGTGAAAATAGCGGGCTAAAAAGCTACTGAGAAGCCAAGAACATTGCCTGGTTTCGAACCGCCTGTATACACAGGGTGTCAACAAATGTTTACCCTGATTTCAGCATTAAATGTTAATTGTATCATTTGTGGTAATGTTTGTTTTTCTTTTGTCCACTAGAGAACCCACGGCGTTTCTGTACAGCTGTGTTTCATTCAACATTTTCACCACAAGAAATATTGTGTGAGCTATATCAAAAAAATGGATTTCCCCAGGGGAGTTCATTGTGAGTTGTGAGGTTAATTCAAACCAAATCATCGATTAATGTGCAGCGAAAGTTTGTGTCTCATTATTGAAACAAAGCACCTGATGTCAGGTTAATCAGATAATGGATGGAAACATTTTTAGCAACGTGGCCGGTACAGAAACGGACAAGCAGCGGCAGAACATTTGTTTCAGCAGTTCAAACCGCATTCAAGATATCGCCACAGAAATCGGTTGGACAAGCTTCGCCGGAGCTTCAAGTTCCAAAGAGTACAGTGCATAAAGTGGTTCGCAAATAGTATGTATAAAAGGTCTAAATTGTTCAGGCATTACAACCACATGATCGTCTAAAACGCAGAAAATTCGCAATGAACATGTTGAACCGAATGGATAAGAGCAATGACATCTTGAAGGATGTGTGGTTTTCCAACGAGGCGACACTTCATGTTTTAATTGCAGTTAACCACCATAATGTCCGGATCTGGGGATCAGAAACACTCATGTCGTAAGAGAACACATTTGGGATATTTCAAAGGTGAATGTGTGTTGTGGGTTAATGTGTGATCGAGTGGCTGCATTATTTTTCTTCTCGTAAACAGTGTATGTGGATATGTTTACCCAGACATATTGGTGATTTATGCCTTTTCCCAGCTACAGGATATGCAAGGCACTATCATCTTTCAACAAGATTGAGTTCCCCTGACTAGGCTCTAGAAGACAGTGATTTTCCTAATGAAACCTTTCCCAAGAGGTAAGTGGCAAAGACGACCCAATTCCGTAGCCACCGAGATCACCTGACATTACCCCCTCAGATTTCTTTCGCTATGGGTATGCGAATCATGTGGTTTATGAAACAGCAGTTCCTGATATTCTAAAATTGCAACAACGTATCATAGATACCAATGGCACAATCGCAACAGACATGTTGCAGAATGTGTGGCAAAAGATTGAATACCTGCTTGATATTTTGCATATTGCCAGGGGTGCACATGTTGAAGTGATTCAAATGTGGAGGTGTATTACCTGTATTAAATTTCTGTGCAAGTTTCGAAACTTAATGAGTAGAGACATATGTGGTATAACGCATGTTTCATTTTTCTATCCAATAAGACGCAGGCTTAAAAATTACATTCGGAGTGCGTTCATTCTTGAACAAGGTCAATTCTAAAATAATACTTGGCCAGGCCAAGGGAGATCTTTAAGTGTCGTTCGAAAGGCAGACAAGCAACGGAGTGATGTGCTGGTGAGAGAGGAGACGAATACAATTTGTGTGTCTGAAGATTTGCCGCCTGACGTGGGGTGGCCACCCACCAGCCTCGACTCAGATGCTTGTGAATGGCGTTGGTCCTAAAGTTCCTGCTGGCCAGCCTAATTCCCTCGTGGTGCAGGGAATTCAATATTTGTAAATATTGTTCTCTGGTTGACCCAAACACCATACACCTAGAGGCGAGTCGGTTTCGTACAAAGGTTCGATAAAAATTGGTCGACTGGCTACCCACAGGCTGAAATCGAGATGTACCTCCCATAGAGCACACAAAAGATGTACCTCGCTTAGAGCACACAAACAAAACCGACAAACAATCTTGGCGTAAAGTGGAGGTATGGTCAACTTAAGAAGACGTCACTGGATGCAACCATCTAAGTAGGTCGTCGTCATTTCGAAAACGGAAATGTCTGGATACCGCTCAACCGACTGTGGAGAGTAACGAAAAGATTGAAAGCAAAGCTTCTAATATATCTACACCAACGTCTACATCTACATCCATACTCCGCAAGCCAACTGACGGTCTGTGGTGGAGGGTACTTTGAGTACCTCTATCGGTTCTCCCTTCTATTCCAGTCTCGTACTGTACGTGGAAAGAAAGATTGTCGGGATGCCTCTGTGTGGGCTCTAATCTCTCTGATTTTATCCTCATGGTCTCTTCGCGAGATATTCATAGGAGGGAGCAATATACTGCTTGACTCCTCAGAGAAGGTATGTTCTCGAAACTTCAACAAAAGCCCGCATCGAGCTCCTGAGCGTCTCGCTTACAGAGTCTTCCACTGGAGTTTATCTATCATCTCCGTAACGCTTTCGCGATTACTAAATCATTCTGTAACGAAGTGCCTTGCTTTTCGTTGGATCTTCTCTATCAACCCTATCTGGTATGGATTCTACACCGGTGAGCAGTATTCAAGCAGTGAGCGAACAAGTGTACTGTAACCTACTTCCTTTGTTTTCGGATTGCATTTCCTTAGGATTCTTCCAATGAATCTCTGTTTGGCATTTGCTTTACTGACGATTAATTTTATATGATCATTCCATTATATATCACTCCTAACGCCTACTCCCAGATAATTTATGGAATTAACAGCTCAGACGGAAACCCAGTTCTAAGCAGGGAATGGAAAGCAGAAAGGTGGAAGGAGTATATAGAGGGTCTATACAAGGGCGATGTATTTGAGGACAATATTATGGAAATGGAAGAGGATGTAGATGAAGATGAAATGGGAGATACGATACTGCGTGAAGAGTTTGACAGAGCACTGAAAGACCTGAGTCGAAACAAGGCCCTGGGAGTAGACAACATTCCATTAGAACTACTGACAGCCTTGGAAGAGCCAGTCCTGACAAAACTCTACCATCTGGTGAGCAAGATGTATGAGACAGGAGAAATACCCTTAGACTTCAAGAAGAAGATAATAATTCCAATCCCAAAGACAGCAGGTGTTGACAGATGTGAAAATTATCGAACTATCAGTTTAATAAGTCACAGCTGCAAAATACTAACGCGAATTCTTTACAGACGAATGGAAAAACTGGTAGAAGCCGACCTCGGGGATGATCAGTTTCCGGTCGGAGTGGCAGAGCGGTTCTAGGCGCTACAGTCTGGAACCAAGTGACCGCTACGGTCGCAGGTTCGAAACCTGCCTCGGACATGGATGTGTGTGATGTCCTTAGGTTAGTTAGGTTTAAGTAGTTCTAAGCTCTAGGGGACTGATGACCTCGGAAGTTAAGTCCCATAGTGCTCAGGGCCATTTTAACCATTTTGAAGATCAGTTTGGATGCAAAAGAAATGTTGGAAGACGTGGGGCAATACCGACTTTACGACTGATCTTAGACCAAATATTAAGGAAAGAGCAAACCTACGTTTCTAGCATTAGCAGATTTAGAGAAAGCTTGTGACAATGTTGACTGGAATACTTCCTTTAAAATTCTAAAGGTGGCAAGGGTAAAATAAAGGGAGTGAAAGGCTATTTACAATTTGTACAGAAACCAAATGGCAGTTATAAGAGTTGAGGGGCATGTAAGGGAAGCAGTGGTTGGAAAGGGAGTAAGACAGGGTTGTAGCCTCTCCCCGATGTTATTCAATCTGTATATTGAGCAAGCAGTAAAGGAAACAAAAGAAATATTCGGAGTAGGTATTAAAATCCATGGAGAAGAAATAAAAACTTTGAGGTTCGCCGATGACATTGTAATTCTGTCAAAGACGTCAAAGGACTTGGAAGAGCAGTTGAACGGAATGAACAGTGTCTTGAAATGAGGATATAAGATGAACCCAACAAAAGCAAAACGAGGATAGTGGAATGCAGTCGAATTAAGTCGGGTGATGCTGAGGGAATTAGATTAGGAAATGAGACACTTAAAGTAGTAAATGAGTTTTGCTATTGGGAGAAAAAAATAACTGATGATGGTCGAAGTAGAGAGGATATAAAATGTAGACTGGCAATGGCAAGGAAAGCGTTTCTGAAGAAGAGAAATTTGTTGACATCGAGTATTTATTTAAATGTCAGGAAATCGTTTCTGAAAGTATTTGTATGGAGTGTAGCCATGTATGGAAGTGAAACGTGGACGATAAATAGTTTGCACAAGAAGAGAATAGAAACTTTCGAAATGTGGTGCTACAGAAGAATGCTGAAGATTAGCTGAGTAGATTACATAACTAATGAGGAGGTATTGAATAAAATTAGGGAGAAGAGGAGTTTGCGGCAAAAAATTGTCAAGACGAAGAGACAGGTTGGTAGGACGTGTTCTGAGGCATCAATGGATCACAAATTTAGCATTGGAGGGAAGCGTGGAGGGTAAAAATTGGAGAGGGAGACCATGAGATGAATACACTAAACAGATTCAGAAGGTTGTAGGTTGCAGTAAGTACTGGGAGATGAAGAAGCTTGCACAGGCTATAGTAGCTTGGAGAGCTGCATCAAACCAGTCTCAGGACTGAAGACCACAAAACAACAACAACAATAAATTGCTTGCAGTTGCTGGTTTGCTATATTGTAGCTAAATGATAATGGATCTTTCTTTCTATGTATTCGCAGCACATTACACTTGCCTACATTGAGATTCAATAGCCATTCCCTGAACCATGCGTCAATTCGTTGCAGGTACTCCTGCATTTCAGTACAATTTTCCATTGTTACAACCTCAAGATATACTACAGCATCATCCGAAAAAAGCCTAATTGAACTTCCGGTGTTATCCACAAGGTCATTTACGTATATTGTGAATAGCAACGGTCCTACCCACTCCCCTGCGGCACATCTGAAATTACTCTTACTTCGGAAGACTTCTCTCCATTGAGAATGACATACTGCGTTCAGTTATCTAGGAACTCTTCAATCCAATCACACAATTGATCTGATAGTCCATATGCTCTTACTTTGTTCATTAAACGACTGTGGGGAACTGTATCAAACGCCTTGCGGAAGTCAATAAACATGGCATCTATCTGGGAACGCATTTCTATGGCCCTCTTAGTCTCGTGGACGCGCTTCAGTCTGGGACCGCGCGACTGCTACGGTCGCAGGTTCGAAACCTGCCTCGGGTATGGATGTGTGTGATGTCCTTAGGTTAGTTAGGTTTACGTAGTTCTAAGTTCTAGGGGACTGATGACCTCAGAGGTTAAGTCCCATAGTGCTCAGAGCCATTCGAACCATTCTCGTGGACGAATAGCGCGAGCTGGGTTTCACACGATCGTCTTTTTCGAAACCCACGCTGATTCCTACAGAGTAGATTTCTAGTCTCCAGAAAAGTCATTATACTCGAACATAATACGTGTTCCGAAATTCTACAACTCATCAACGTTAAGAGATATAGGTCTATACTTCTGTAAATCTGTTCGACGTCCCTTCTTGAAAACTGGGATGACCTGTGCCCTTTTCCAATCCTACGCTCTTCTAGAGACCTACGGTACACCGCTGCAAGAAGGGGGGCAAGTTCCTTCGCGCACTCTGTGTAAAATCGAACTGGTATACTATCAGGTCCAGCGGCTCTTCCTCTTTTGAGCCATTTTAATTGTACACAGTGCAGTCTAACCTGTGTGATTGAGGTGAAGTACATACAACTCAACACATTTTCCTCTGCCGTTATTTCACTAACCAGTACGTCATTCGGTAACTGAAATAAATTAATTCTAATGCAATTTATGCCGCTCGCTTCTGATCTGAAGTATCATGGCCAAACTGTCCTGTTTCCTGAGACATAAATTATACTGTATACTCTGACACTGCTGACACGAAAATTCCATCAAACGACTTTAGAGACACGCTGTTATATATCCCACACAAAACTGGAACGATATATCTCGGGAAACTGGAATGGGAATATTTTACTGAAAAGTGTAATTCGTCTCACGAAATCCTTTTGGTTAAATTTCAAGAACCGATAATCGAGGAAAACTATGACGCAATTCTTACAGCGCCTATCATATATCATGTGTAGGGACCACAAGATGGTACAAATGGCTCTGAGCACTATTGGACTTAACTTCTGAGGTCATCAGTCCCCTAGAACTTAGAACTACTTAAACCTAACTAACCTAGGGACATCGCATACATCCATGCGCGAAGCAGGATTCGAACCTGCGACCGTAGCAGTCGCGCGGTTCTAGACTGTAGCGCCAGAAAGATAAGCTTCATTTGGCGCTGTGCCGAGGTACGTTCATCATGTGATCAAAAGAATTCGAACACCTATTAGTGGCCATTAATATGGGGAGCGTCAACTCTTCCCTTTATGATGGTTTGAAATCTGCTGGAGACAGTTTCAACGATATAGAGAAGTCGAAATTCGAATTCGTCTATAATGTGTTCCCTCGGGTTCAATTAGAACGCAGAGTAGGCCAGTTCATTTAATGAGTGTTATTGTCCACAAAACATTGCCCCACGTTTGTTACTTTATGAGAGGGTGCATTTTAATGCTGGAAAATACGATCTTCGTCTCTGAACTTTCCCTCTACTGTACGTTGCTGTACTGTATACATTGCTGTAAGACATTTGGTATTTTTCCGTAGTTAGCGTTTCCTTAAACGCAATAACGGGGTCACACAACAACCACGTGAAACATCTCTCTCCTTTCCGGTAACATCATTTCCTTTATACTTTACAGCTGACCCTACATATAATGGCCGGCAACGACCTACGCGCATTCGCCAAAACCAAATCCCTCCACGATGTGTAGCAAGACTTATCACTTCGAATCTCTCGTTTCTACTCATCATCTGTCTTGTGCCGTCGCATTTCACACCACCTCACTCGCGGCTTAGCGGTGCCTGCAGAAATACTCTGAAGAGCAAAAGTAACTGGTACACCTTCCTAACATTGTGTAGGGCCCCTCGAGCACGCAGAAATGCTGCAGCACGACGTAGTATGGACATGAAGTAGTGCTGGTGGACATTGACACCATCAATTCTGCAGAGCTGTCCATAAATCCGTAAGAGTACGGAGGGATGGAGATGCCTTCTGAACAGCACGTAACAAGGCATCCAAGATATGCTCAATAATGTTCACGTCTGAGGAGTTTGGTGGCCAGCGGAAGTGTTAACACTCAGAAGAGTGTTCTTCGAGCCACTCTGTAGCAATTGTGGACGTGTGGGGTGTCGCATTGTCCTCCTGGAATTGACCAACTCCGTCGGAATGCACAGTGGACAAGAATGGATGCAGGGTATCAGACAGGATACTTACGCACGTGTCACCTGTCAGAGTCGTATCTAGACGTATTCAGTATCACTTCAACTGCACGCGCCTCACACC
Source organism: Schistocerca piceifrons (assembly GCF_021461385.2). Lineage (NCBI taxonomy): Eukaryota > Metazoa > Arthropoda > Insecta > Orthoptera > Acrididae > Schistocerca > Schistocerca piceifrons. The sequence goes on along the minus strand of NC_060139.1, from coordinate 1,016,774,583 downwards.
ATTACAGTGCCTCCACGAGCTTGCACCGTTCCCTCCTGACATATAGGACCCATGGATTCATGAGGTTGTCTCGATACCCGTACTCGACCATCCGCGCGATACTATTTGAAACGAGACTCGCCGTCTAGACAACATAATTTCCAGTCATCAACAGTCCAATGTCGGTGCTGATGGGCCCAGGTGAGACGTTAATCTTTGTGTCGTGCAATCATCAAGGGTACACGAATGTGCCTTCGGCTCTGAAAGCCCATATCGATGACGTTACGTGGAATGGTTCACACACTAGCACTTGTTGAGGGCCCAGCACTGAAATCTACAACAAGTTGTGGAAAGGTTCCATTTCTGTCACGTTGAACGATTCTCTTCAGTCTTCGTTGTTCAGATTCTTGCAGGATCTTTTTCCGGCAGCAGCAAGGTCAGAGATTTGATGTCTCACCGAATTCCTGATATTCACAGTACAGTCGTGCAATCGACGTGCGTGACACCTGTCAGAGTCGTATCTAGACGTATTCGCACGCTGACACTTGTTGGTGACCCAGCACTGAAATCTGCAGCAATTTGCGGAAGGCTTGGTCTTCTGTCACGTTGAACGATTCTCTTCAGTCGTCGTTGGTCCCATTCTTGCAGGATCCTTTTCCGGTCGTAGCGATGTCGGAGATTTGAGATTTAACCGGATTGGTGATAATCACGGTACACTCGTGAAATGTTCGTTCGGGAAAATACCCACTTCATCATCACCTTGGAGGTCCTGTGTCTCATCGTTCGTGCGCCGACTATAACACCGCGTTCAAACCCACTGAAATCTTGATAACCTGTCATTATAGCAGCAGTAATTGATATAACAACTGCGCTAGATACTTGTTGTCTTATATAGTTGTTGTCGACCGTTGCCCCGTATTCTGCATGTTCACATATTCTGTATTTGAATACGCATGCCTTTTGGCACTTCAGTGTATATGGCTTTCAAGTAGTAGCTTGACTATTTTACACCATTGTTTTACCTTCGTACCTACAGTCAACTTGCTACCTGAACTAATGGAACACTTTGGAACTCGCGAATGATTCCTTCCACTGATTTCAAGCGCTTTTTTTGCAGCCGCCACACGCAATACTCGTCATTCCTTATCGATTAGTATATGAGGTCCACATAGTCTTGATATACCTAAGGTTGTTCATTTGCATTCCCACTTCATAGTCTCATCAGCAGCAGTCGAATTAGGCAGATTTAGAAAGGGTCAGAGGTCACTGACCGACTTTCTACTCAGGTGACAAACTAGGCCTAGTCCCCATTCTAAGTCATTGAGCCCTCCAGATAGAGATATTCTGCTCTTAATGCTACTCTAGTGACAACACAAGATTCTGCGCATCCTTGTATTTTACAGAATCGGCTCTTATGACATGTAGTGGTTCAATAATGGCTCTGAGCACCATGGGACTTAACTTCTGAGGTCATCAGTCACTTCTGAGGTCATCAGTCCCTTAGAACTTAGAACTACTTAAACCTAACTAACCTAAGGACATCACACACATCCATGCCCGAGGCAGGATTCGAACCTACGACCGTAGCGGTCGCGCGGTTCCAGACTGTAGCGCCTAGAACCGCTCGGCCACCCACGCCGGCATCTAGTGGTCAGTTACGCGTTACAAAGTCCGGATACTTATGATCATAAAATGTAGATTCTTTTCCTCGTCCCACACACGCTAGTATCTAAAGCTGGCATGAAGTGCCTTCACCATGCAGTGTGTCTTGCGTTGCCTTGTCTAATACGTACGAGTCTGATTATGTAAACCAGGCAGACCCAAAATTTTATGGTGCCACACATATCAGAACAGTGTATGCTACTCTGAGCACTGGATACACTTCAGCTTCATCGCAGCCTATTGTAGCATAACAGGATGTGATGGAGTGATGTAAAGCGTGCGAACTAGTGAAGCACCTCACCTGCAATAAGCGAATGACTGACGTCCGACCCCTCTGATGTTTCCGATGTGCGTCCCGGATCTTCTTCTATAGCTGACAGCTGCGTCACCTCTTCGAAGGCTTTTGTCTGTAACAAGCATACAGCACAATAAGGCTCTCCCTCTACACCCATAGGTATGTCTGTACTGCGAGTCGATAAACCTATCTCTGACTTAAATGATTTGAAACGCCCAAAACTACAGATATTTCATCTCTGTGATTTAAAGAAGATAATAACGTCCACAATATTCGTTATGCCTCGGGTGGTAAATTTATTTAATATGCACTCGTAATTTACCGGTTTAAAGTTATTTTATCATTCTGTGCCGATTTTTCTCTCAGTTTGGCGGCTGGCTTAATAGTCGCCTTTTCTGAGTTCGTCAACTTCAGATGACACTAAAAGGAAAACACTGCAAGAATTGATCAAGACAGGTATTCAGGCGTGTCAGTTCTTCACAAAAATATTTCAGTATTTAAAATTGATTTCTTTACTCTATCTTGTAAAACTATCTTTAGCTCTACAGTTTATTACGAGACCATATTTTCTCAGTTTTACTAAAGATGATACATTCTGTGAACTTGGCTCAGCTTTCTCCAAACATGCCGAGGCTAAATACAATAGTAATTTGATTTCTATAAATAAAGGGTCAACTCCTTTCGTGTTTATTTATTTCACCAGCTGAAAAACCCGGCCTTGACCCCTCTCTTTGTCCATTCTTCCTGCTCATTACTTCTGCGCATCTCTCTTCCCCCCCCCCCCTTTCTGTCTACCCGTCTCCTCATGCTCTTCCTCTCTTCAGCACGTGGTCCTCCCTCTCTCAGTCAATTACCCTGTGATCACACCCAGCTCCATCCCAATGGGAGGCTGGTACTTTTTACACCCATAGTCTTTGTTTCCATATAGTAAGTAATGTGTGTACCAGGTCTGGTCGAAATCGAATAAGCGGTTTAGGGGGGAGGGGGTGAATTTGAACGCACGCGTATTTGATGTACGTTGCACACATGTATGTTTGATTCTCTGCTTGTTTATACGATACGACTGCAGTTTTGCGAATCGGGCTTGACGTCGGCTGTTTGTGACATGTGAAAATTTGCGCCGGGTGGGACTCGAACCCGGATTTCCCGCTTGTTCCGAGCGTTCGCCGTAACCCCCCTCTTTTTGCAGGTAACATGGTAAAACAAAAAAATTCCTTTTGTTTGAAAATAAAACACAACGTTCTTCATTAAATAAAATATTTCTTGGGAATGTAAATAAGTAAACGTTTTGAACATTCCATCTCTTATATAAATTTTGTAACAAATAACAGACAAAAACTTCTTCTTTTAGTACAAAACAATATCGGACCGTTTCGCTCTCCTTTGGCGCGTTCCTCACAGATTGTGTTGTAATTCGTGTTTGATACGGGCACAGCTTCACGTGTTACGGTGCATCCCCTCAATTGACCTCGTCCTTTCTTGTTCAAAATCATCACATGCGGTAATTACATTCTCCAACCTTGTACACCGTAACTGGGTGGGGGGGCCAAGGACCAAGCTAACGCTGCCTAAAAAAATTACGTAATATGTTCGATATCTCGGATTTTGCAAAATCAATGAGTGACGTCCTTGCATTAAGGCCGAAAAGTCTGTCACTTTCTTACCGCCCCCTCGGAAAAGGTAAAGTGCAGTCACATTCACAATCCAAGTCACGGCGTTGGTCTTCGTTCCGGGAAAATAAATTGTTTCCGGGAGAAGCAGTATTCGTGGTTGAATTGCTTTCGGCACCGCCCGAAGAAGGAAGATCATTTTGGAAACAACCATCAAGTTGCCCCCGAGGGCTCGCATATCAGGCGATGTTCATCCTTCACTACAGCAATGCACTATTGGCACAGTGGCGTATCCGTCATATGAGTTGTATGTAACTTAGAACGTATCACGTATTCCCCATTTACAACCTGATGCAACAGTGCGCGCGTCTCCGTATTAAGTTGATTGTGGTGCACTGGACGCACCGAAGTGCTGCAGTACGACGTCCCATGGAGTACGATGGAGTGGAGATCTCTTTTAAACACGTTGCAAGGCATTCCAGATATGGTCAATAATGTTCATGTCTAGGGAGTTTGGTGACCAGCGGAAGTGTTTAGACTCAGAAGAGTGTTCCTCGAGCCACTCTGTAGGAATTCTGGACGTGTGGAATGTCGCATTGCCATGCTGCAATTGCCAAAGTCCGTCGGAATGCACAATGGACGTGAATGGATGCAGGGTATCGGACAGGAAACTTACGTGTCACCTGTCAGAGTCGCATACGCACCACACATTTACAGAGCCTCCATCAGCTTAAACGGTCCCCTGCTGACATGCAGGGTCCACAGGTTCATGAGATTGTCTCCATACCTGTACACGACCACCCGCTCGATAAAATTTTAAGGGAGTCTCGTCTGACAGACAACATGTTTCCAGTCATCAACACTCCAAAGTAGGTGTTGACGGGCTCAGGCAAGGCGTAAATCTTTGTGTCGTGCAGTCGTCAAGGGTACACGAGTTGGCCTCCGGCTCGAAAACACCATATGGATGTTCTTTCGTTGAATAGTTTGCACGCTGACTCTTGTTGATGGCCCAGCATTGACATCTGTAATAATTTGCAGAAGGGTTGCACTTTCTGTCCCGTTGAACGATTCTCTTCAGTCGTCGTTGGTCTCGTTCCTGCAGGATCTTTTTGCCGCCTCCGGCGATGTCGGAGATTTGATGTTTTACCAGATTACTGATATCCACGGTATACTCGTGAAATGGTGGTACAAGAAAATTTGCACTTCATCGCCACCTTGGAGATACTGTGTCTCATCGCTCGTGCGCCGACTATAGCACCACATTCAGACTCTCTTAAATGTTGATAACATGCCTTCCTGTCAGCAGTAACTGATCTAACAACTGCGCCGGACCTTGTCGTGTTTAGGCGTTGTCGACCACAGGCCTTATTGCACAACTCTGTATTTGTACACGCATGCCTGCACCAGTTTCTTTGGCGCTTCCGGGTATATCTCGTGTCGTTTCCGTCTTGGTAGTCGGAAGGGAGACGGGAGGTACTGCTACCGGCTCCAGACCAGAAAACGATGCCAGTTTCTCTGTCAGGTACCAGTCAGACTTGTCAGGTGTCGTGTCCGCAATATGGTCATCGTGCCGACATAGATAGCCAGTGCCCGTTCGCGGACTTGAACTAGCCCAATGCTCCCACGACTACTACTTTTCGAGGAGGGAGGGTTTATTATCTAACTTTCAATATTCAATAGCAGCCCTGTGCTCACAAAATTTCGAAATGCAGCCAGGATTCGGCACACCAACAGCACCGGCATTGGAAGGAGTAGGGCCAGGATGTAGATGCGAGAAGCTAGGTAAGCGTTGGTGAAGATGACCCGTTGTATCATGTCCACTGCCTTTAACCTATGACTTCGAACACTCGTACGAATCGACTGGAGAAGACGTGTGTAGCTGAGTGGCGCAGTGCCTCTAACGTCGGTAGTGAAGATAATTCCCAAGTTTTGTATTTGTCTATCGTCTGTAAAAGTGCCACACTTCCCATTGGGAATCCTCTCCCAACGTTCACCGCTTCCGATTTCGTCATGCTCATGCGACTACCCGTAGCCACACCATAAAGATTAATCCAATTCAAAGTCGCTCTTGCCTCGTCGTCAGACCTTGCCAACAACAGTATATCGTCCACGTAGGTTCCGCGTGTAAGCTTGTGTTGCATTCTCGTCATTCCTTGGAGTTGGTTCCCGAGCCCGAATAGCAGCGGCTCGAGAGCCATGGCATAAATTATCGTCGACCGATCGCGGAATGGTGATGTATCGACGAGCACTCTGGAGGGGGCGCAGTGGATCAGCCACACCAGGACGGTGATAAAACACAGAGCGAACTTCATGTGCATAACCCATACTGTCAAAGGCGCGATCGAAGTATATTGACACCAATACCCCCAGCATATTACACGTTGTTGCCATTGCGATCATATCGAGGTAGTTGGAGAGTGCTGTTTGTATATTACTATGCCCTCCTAGCTGGGTCTGGTCGAGTAATATCACTTGGCGGATCATCCATCTGAAACTTGCACCAAGTATCCTGCTGTTGATGTTGTAGTCGCAGTTAAGAAGTGGCATTGTCTAGTAGCCTCATTCCTTCCACAAAGGTGGGTGGCAGTAGCACATTGGAGGGGGAGGGGGTAGGGGACATCAATTCCTGGATGTGGCAGTCCATCGTGGATTCATGAGATCTTTAAATGTTCGATAACACTCTAAAGAAAACCCGTCGCGCCCCCGGATTATTTCGATGGTCCCTTATCGAGCGCTTACCTTACGTCGTCCTCTGTGACTTTTCCCGTTAGCTCTCGCTCGGACATAGCGCCGGGGTACGCGGATAGCGTTCGTCGATCATCATGGAAGGCTGCCCCGTCGTGTTCGTCATAGCGGAGGCCGCATTGTTGCACAGGCAATTCCTTTTTGCGATGTCATACGGCGACCATTAGTCAGTATGACACCCTGCAGCTATGTCGTCTTCCTCTGATAATCTGATACATTGAAGATGATTCTCCACGGTCTCGTTCAAAGGCCCTTGCGCGTCCTGCGACCCCCTCCAGACTGCTTCGTGTTACAGAAATTATTTGGGACTGCGCTCGTTTTATGGAGGCACTCCGAGATCGCGAAGGTGCTTGTACACATGAACCGTTACAGTATGCACCACGTGCTTGTATAGAATAAGTGCAATAACATGGTTCAGCAGAGGTATGTGAGTCAACGGTAGAAAGAGCTACCAGGTTTTGACGTGCCCACAACATCAGCGTGAATAAAGCTGCTCAAGCTGACTGTCTATACACGCAGACTGTACGACGTGTCGAAAATCAACGGTGTAACAATCGCAGTCATCTAACACAACATACGAACTGTGGGAAAAATATCCCTGTCCGATAGCGACTGTAGACGAGTGTTATGCCTGGCCAATGACAACAGGTTTCAGAACCGACAGGAATTATCGCTATCAGTTACTGTATGTCCAAGTGGTTCAAATGGCTCTAAACACTATGTGACTTATCATCTGAGGTCATCAGTCCCCTAGACTTAGAGCTACTTAAACCTACCTAACCTAAGGACAGCACACACATCCATGCCCGAGGCAGGATTCGTACCTGCGACTGCAGCAGCAGCGCCGTTAGGGACTGAAGCGCCTAGAACCGCTCGTCCACAACGGCCGGCTGCATAAATATTCTTCCCTACAGTTGCGACACCTAACGCTTCAACTCATTAGTGTGCCAAACAGGTGTACAGTGTGGTGTCACCGCCAGACACCACACTTGCTAGGTGGTAGCTTTTAAATCGGCAGCGGTCCGCTAGTATACGTCGGACCCGCGTGTCGCCACTATCAGTGATAGCAGACCGAGCGCCGCCACACGGCAGGTCTAGAGAGACTTACTAGCACTCGCCCCAGTTGTACGGACGACTTAGCTAGCGATGCAACACTGACGAATCCTCGTTTATTTGCAGAGAAGGTAGAATAGCCTTCAGCTAAGTCAATGGCTACGACCTAGCAAGGCGCCATAGCAATTGATAGTTATCGTATGAAGCATGTCTCATCAAGAACGATGTATACAAATGATGGATTAAAGTTAAGTACTCCAGAAGCTACGTACTTTTCTTTATAGCATTCATTACGTATCCTGTTTCAGACCTCACGCCATCCTGCGTTAGCTTATAGCGTGCATTTCGGTCTCCTCAAACCACACTGTGTCGGCACTTCTGTCGACACATCATATTGGCGACGAGGCTTAAAAGAGGATTTCGCGTTCGTATTGCTCTACTTTGCTTGTGTCATGGCTTCGCCACATTCTCTAGATGTACTGTCCGAATTTTATCGCTTGCAGAATCAGCATACGCAGGCGTTATTGGATGCCCTTGGACAGCTCGTCCAGGATCAGCGTGCAATGCAAAATGATGCGGTAGCCGCCGCTCCACCGCTACCGCACCCACAACATGCAGTTGCACCACCGTTTCGTAGCTTAGATGCAGCGATGGAAACCTGGACGGAGTGGTCACGCCAATTTGGATTTCATCTTGCCGCCTAAAGAATTCAAGGTAACGAGCGGCAGCCTCATTTATTGGCGTTTGTAGGGGTGCAGACGTACCGTGTGATAGTGAAATTATTTCCCCGACGCGACGTAGCAACTCTGTCCTACGAAGAAATTTTGGCTGCTTTAGATGCATATTTCAAAGAATCAGTTAATGTAGTTGCAAAAAGGTATACGTTCTTTCGTTCAAAACGTACCGCCGGTCAAACTAATCGGGAGTGGGTTGCAACTTTGCAAGGCCTTACAAGGGATTGTGCTTTTGAGTGTGAATGTGGACTCCCTTATTCAGATACTATGGTACGTGATGCAATTGCCCAGAACGTTTCTGATGTTCGTATACGGGAGCAAATTTTGAAACTAGTCAATCCCTCCCTTCAACAAGTGATAGACATATTGGATAGGCAAGACACACTTGACTTTGCTCTGGAATCATTTGCAGCTTCGCCAAATGTGTGTCACATTAACCGGCCCGCCGGGCGAGCTGCACGGAACGGTAAACAGCACTCGCGCACGTCCGCGCAGCCACGTGTCCCTCACCAGCATGCAAATGCAGTACTTAAGTCATGCCCGCGGTGTGCTACTAGACATTCGCGTGAGAATTGCCAGTCACGCCAAGCTATTTGCCTTTTCTGTAATAAAGAAGGACATGTTCAGAGTGTTTGCCAGAAAAAGCTCAGATCGGACACTAAAAACCATTCCAGGCCCTTTGCTTCGCGCCGGAATCGAACCAAGAATACGCAGCCTCGTGCTACTCTCTCTAACAGTGACTGTGTTCGTCCTACAAAAAGTGTGCGTCGACATCGACGGAAATCACGACACGTCGCGAGTGATTCTGTACCAGTGTCTGTTCACGTTGCACGAAACAGTCGCTCTTGTCGTCAGCAGGAAAATAAACTTTTTGTAGACTTGGACATTCATGGCAAGGTCATACGATTCCAGCTCGATACCGGAGCTGCCGTTTCATTGATCAATAAAGACACATACAAACAACTGGGCACTCCTCCGTTGTGTGCCGCAAATGTTAAGATAACTACATATTCAGGTCACACGATCCCTGTGATAGGACAATGCAGCCTTCTTGCAACATACAAGGGACAAACAAAACTTGTGTCATTTTACGTTCTTCGTTCTTCTTCTGCAGTGAACTTGTTTGGTTTAGATTTATTTCAGTTGTTTAACTTGTCTATAGTCAATCAGGTCCTATCAGTGAACCAGACTGTGCCTTCAGACAGTGTTTCTCGCCTATGTGACGAATTTGCAGACATTTTTGCACTGGGCCTTGGTTGCGCTAAGAACTATAATGCACATTTGGAACTGAAAGTAAACACGCAACCGAAATTTTTCAGAGCGCGCCATGTTCCCCACGCATTGCGTGATGAGGTCGCAAGAACATCACACGATTTAGAATCACAAGGTGTGATTGAACGTGTGCAGGCTTCTCTCTGGGCATCACCCTTAGTAATTTTGCCAAAACCTTCCGGAAAATTGAGACTTTGCGTGGACTTCAAGGCAACAGTGAATCCACAACTAGTGATTGCAACTTTTCCTTTACCCTGCCCGGAAGATCTTTTTGACAAACTGTGCCCGGGTACATATTTTTCTAAGTTGGACGTAGCAGATGCGTACTTTCAAATACCAGTGGACGAAGAATCCCAGCGCGTATTGGTGGTTAACACGCATCTTGGTTTGTATCGATTCAAAAGACTGCCATTCGGGTGTGCATCCGCCCCTGCATTGTTTCAGCAATATCTGCAAACTGTTTGTGCGTTGGTCCCTACTGCAGCAAACTATCTGGACGATATTGTGATCTCCGGAAAGACAGAAGACGAACATTTAGCAAACCTCCGGACATTATTTCAGGTCTTGCGACAAAATGGTCTTCGCTTGCGGAAGGACAAATGAGTGTTTTTTGCTCGTGACTTACCATATTTGGGACATGTAATCAATGCCCAAGGCATACATCCGAGTCCATAGCACCTCCATGCCATACAAGACTTGCCTACGCCGCAGAATTTGAAGCAGCTACAGAGTGTGCTGAGTAAAATAAATTACTATCATCGCTTTCTGCGCAATGCCTCTTCCATTTCAGCTCCGCTTCATCGCTTACGCCGTAAAGGTGTTCCGTTTGTCTGGACGACGGAATGCGAACGCGCCTTTCGCAAGTTGAAATCGGCGTTGCTTTCTAATACTTGCCGTACGCCATTCGATCCCCAGAAACCCCTTTTGTTGATGGTAGATGCATCGGATTTCGGGATCGGTGCTGTGCTTGCGCACAAAGATAGATCGCAGGATCGCCCTATTGCTTTTGCGTCAAAATTGCTCTCGTCTGAGCAAAGAAATTATTCACAGATAGAGAAAGAAGCTTTGGCTCTCGTATTTGGTGTTACTAAGTTCCATGGTTTCTTGTATGGTTGTCACTTTACCATCATCACAGACCACAAACCTTTGACATCGCTTTTTCATCCGAACAAGCCTGTACCTCCACGTACAGCGCAGAAATTTATTCGCTGGTCAATTTTCCTCTCGCAGTACCGCTATGATATCTTGTATCGGTCCACTGCTAAGCACGGAAACGCCGATGCGTTGTCCCGTTTGCCTGTTGTTGAAGATAGAGCATTCGAATCTTTCGAACTTGCTTGCATGTTCATTGATACGGGAACCGATGACGTGGTCGAATCGTTTCCCATTGATTTTCGTCGTGTAGCTACAGCCACAGCTGCTGACCCTGTCCCTGCTACGGTTTTGCGTTTTGTTGCTACGCAATGGCCCTTGTCAAAGTCACGGATCGAGGATCCGTTGGTTCGCAGATTTTTTGCTCACAATGAGAGACTTTTTGTTCGACGTGGTGTTTTGCTGTTGCGTTCTGATAATGATCAGTCCAGAGTCGTGGTCCCACGTTCATTACAGTCCTCTGTCTTACGGCTTCTCCACCAAGGACATTGGGGTATAGTGCGCGCGAAATAACTTGCTCGTCAGCACTGTACTTGGTTCGGAATCGATGCTGCGATTACGAAAATGTGCTCTTCTTGCATGGCGTGTGCCTAACAACAATCCGCCCCACCGCGGAAATTCTTTGCATGGCCAAACGCCACTTCCCCTTGGCAACGCTTGCACATAGATTTTGCTGGTCCATTCTGGAATGCTCGATGGTTGGTTGTGGTCGATTCTTTCAGTAATTTCCCTTTTGTTGTCCGGATGTCTTCCACGACGTCATCTGCCACCATCCAAGCGTTACCCGCTATCTTCTGCATTGAAGGTCTTCCACAGACTATTGTTTCCGACAATGGCCCACAATTTATGTCCGCAGAATTTCAGTCATTCTGCAAGGCTAATGATATTCAACATCTGACATCCGCGCCGTTTCCGCCTCAGTCAAACGGTGCCGCTGAACGATTGGTCCGGACTTTCAAGTCACAGATGTTGAAGTTGAAAGAGTCACATTCGCGGGAGGACGCGTTGTTGCTCTTTTTGTCTTCGTATCGCTCTCAGCCCCGAGATGGTCGCTCGCCGGCTGAGTTGCTCCACGGTCGTCCTCAACGAACCTTGATGTCTTTGCTGCATCCGCCCCATCAGGTTCCTGTGGAGCGGCAGACTCCTGCTTTTGCTCCAGGCGACGTTGTATTCTATCGCAACTATCGCGGTTCACGGCGTTGGCTCGCAGGGCGCATTCTTCGCTGCCTCGGCCGCACGATGTATTTGGTTTTGGGGGCCTCTGGTGAGGTGCGTCGGCATCTCAATCAGCTGCGCCTCTGTCGTCGCCTGGGTTCTGCCGCTCCCCGTCTGCTTTCAGCGACGGTGCCGTCCTGTCAGCGCCCTGGGGACCCATCTACTAGCTCGCCTCATCCCCAGGTGTTACCGATGCTGCCTTCCATTTTGCCCCATGGCGACGCGCTGCCGCCTCCGCCGCCGCCGCCTGTTCTCCCGCCGGCGCCACCCGCAGTGGACGCGTCGCTGCATCCGCCTGGCGCCTCCCTGGGTCACGCGCCGCCGATAGCTTCCCGTGACCAGCTGTCCTCCGACATGGAACTCTTTCCCGCTCCGGACCAGATGTCGTCTTCGCCCGTCGGGTGCCCCGACACAATGGAGGTCGACCGTTCGGCCCCTCCTGACTGTCTTAGGGCTCATACACCGCATGTTGGCGTGCACCCTGGACTAGGTTTTCAGGCGTTTCCTAGGTCCCTTCGGACCGAATGGCAGGGTGCGGGTGGCACAGCCTCGCCTGTTGTTAGGCTCCCCACCTCGTCGCATACGTCACCATGGTGTCCTCCCCACGGCGGGCGGAAGCCTTATACTACAACCGTTCGCCGATTTGCGGGGGAGGTATGTGGTGACACCGCCAGACACCACACTTGCTAGGTGGTAGCTTTTAAATCGGCCGCGGTCCGCTAGTATACGTCGGACCCGCGTGTCGCCACTATCAGTGATAGCAGACCGAGCGCCGCCACACGGCAGGGCTAGAGAGACTTACTAGCACTCGCCCCAGTTGTACGGACGACTTAGCTAGCGATGCAACACTGACGAAGCCTCGTTTATTTGCAGAGAAGATAGAATAGCCTTCAGCTAAGTCAATGGCTACGATCTAGCAAGGCGCCATAGCAATTGATAGTTATTGTACGAAGCATGTCTCATCAAGAACGATGTATACAAATGATGGATTAAAGTTAAGTATTCCAGAAGCTACGTACTTTTCTTTATCGCATTCATTACGTAGCCTGTTTCAGACCTCACGCCATCCTGCGTTAGCTTATAGCGTGCATTTCGGTCTCCTCAAACCACATTGTGTCGGCACTTCTGTCGACACATCATACAGTGTGCTCGACGAGTCGGTGTTTTGCTTCATTTCAAATGATACAACGTTTCGAGTGAACCAAGAGGGCAATGAGGCGTTTAACCCGTTGGCTGTGTAGGGTATAGTTCAAGCAGGACATGGTTCTGTGATCTTTTGGGGGTGCTTTTGCCACCATAACGTGGGACCACCGTTTCATGTTACTGTGGATATGAAACAGGATGTTTAACTAGACATTCTCGCTTGACTGTGTGGTGCCCTTTCTTCTACATCGTGATCGCTATGGTGTGGACACGTCTGTCTTTCAAGATGACAACAACTCGAGCACGTTCCACACTTTAGCGAACTCTTTGGCATTTACGTGACAACTCTGCAATTCACACTTCAGTGCCAGGCAGAGGGTTCATCGCACCATCTTCGGAATAATTCTCTGTTATTCCACTTTCGAACAGCGTGCGGAAAAAACAAACACCTACATATTTACATGAGAGCTCTGATTTCCCTTATTTTACTACGATGGTTGTTCCTCCTCTATGTAGGTCGGCGTCAACAAAACATTTTCGCATTCGGAGGAGACAGTTGGTGGCTGAAATTTCGTGCCAACACCTAGCCGCAACGAAAACCGCCTTTGTTTTATTGATGTCCACCTCAAATCCTCTATCACGTCCGTGAAACTCTGTCCACTATTTCTCGATAATACAACATGTGCAACCCTTCTTTCAGTTTTCTCGATGTACTCCTTGAATCCATCTGGTAAGGATTCCACACCTCGCAGCAGTACTCCTAAAGAGCACGAACAGACGTAGTGTAGGCAGTCTCTTTAGTAGATCAGTTGCATCTTTTAACTGTTCTGAAAAAAAAAACGCAGTCTTCGGTTCACCTTTCCCACGACGTTTCCTGTGTGTTCTTTCCAATTTAAATTGTTCGTAATTGTAATCCATAGCCATTCAGCTGAATTTATGGTAGACGATCTGACTTACATTGGCCCACCCAATTACCTGATCTTATTTCCAACTGAAAATTCTACAACCCGTTTGGAATGCAGTAATCAAAATCTGCCATCTTCGTAGGTGTACATGACCTAATTGCCAATGAGAGGATTCAACTGAATTTAGTGTAACTGAAGGAAGTTGTAGACTATCTTCCTGGCCGAACTGTGACCATTATGAACGGTTACACTGTTACACAGGTGTTACACAATATTAGTGTGAAAAGAATGGTGAAGGGGAATAGGGGAGGGGAAGTAAATTTTTGTCCAGTGTTCCTACATTTTATATATAACAACTGTAATGCATAGTCACTTACCATACCATTTATAGCTAGCGTTAGGACGCCGAAAGTGGTCCCGATGTATTCTTCAAAGAGCACCTTCCAATACGCTGTGACCTCGCTCTGCAACATTCGTTTCACAATGAGAAACAGTCAGTGGTGAGTGAAATTCGTATGCGACTGACGAAAACACTGTATCGACCTATTTAATTTCATCATTCGTCCTCACGTCTTCTATTATTGGTTTGCGCTTAGTTTAGGGGAAGAACATACCTTTTCCATAGTGCAATGAACAAGTAGTACAACATCTTCACAGCAACTGAATTGGTGAAGGAATTTCGAGATCTGACATCAAATAATACGGAAGAACGTTTTGAATATAACACTTGCCGATAAAACACATAAATCTCAGCGTCACCTCTTAAACTGATATCGTCATTGTGACAAAGGAGATGTGAATGGAGACGATATAATTATTTTGATCGAATGCAACAGGTGAGTACAGGAATTTGTCTAAATAGTTGTAACCCATTTCCATGGCTATCCCCGATAAATCCCGAAATAGTTTAATGACTAACGTCTTCCTCTATCTTCCTATGTCTGAATATAGCCTGTGCGCTTTCAACAACAGCAATGAACCTGTCGAGCTTAACTAACACGACCACCATAGGGATCGCTGTCAATAGTGTCGCACAGTATCATACCGAGAGACATAGCGGAAACATTCTGAGCATAACTCACGGCATTCCCAAACTCTCTTGTTGTCAGGCCCTGCTCGTCAACCCCACTCTCCACCAATATAACTCAATATTGACGATAAAATCTTACTGTGCTGCTGGCAGGGACTGATTTCAGGGTACGAAAAGTTGTCCACTGGTTGAACAGAAACCAGCTTGTAGCTGTAAGCGTTGAGGAACACGAATGGAAAGCTACAGTTGGTAAGGAAGTGAAACAGGATGATAGCAGATTCCAGTTATTATTCAAGATGTACGTAGAACTACGTGTAAAAGACATAAAGAAGAAACTATGGAGGGGGATTACAATACAGCGAGGGAAAAAATCTTTTGCTTTCACCGATAAGTTTGGAATTCCATCAGAAACGCCAAACGACTTGGAAGATCTGGTGAAACTTTCACCATGCTCTGTATAGAGAACCGAATAGTATTGATGTTGATGTTATGTAGATAAAGACAGTGCTGTGCAGACAGGTTATAAGATGAACATCAACAATCCTAAATCAAAGGTAATGGAATGTAGTCAAATTAAACCACGTGATGTTGGGGGATTATCTTTTTCAAATTAGGAAATGAGACACTACAATCTGTAGATGGTTTTTGTATGAAACAGGTGGGCTGGATGAAACAGGTAGGCTGTAAAATGTGGACTGACAATAGCGAGAATAGTATTTGTGACAATGTGAAATTTGTTAACACTGATCATAAATTTAAATGTTAGAAAATTTTCACTGAAGGTATATATCAGCGGGAGTGTAGCTCTGTACGGATGTGAAACGAGGACTATATACAGTCCAGACAAGAAGAGAATCGAAACTTTTGAAATGTGGTGTTACAAAAGAATATTGAAGAAAACATGGTTAGGTCAGATTACCAACGACAGGTAATGAATCGAACTGGGGAGAAATTTATACCATTCACTGAATACAAGAAGAACACGTCTGAGACATCAGCGATCCATGAATTTGGTAATAATATAGGGAATATTGTGTGGAGGAAGGGAGGGGGAGATAAAAATTGTGGTGGGACAGAGGCTTGTCTGGGGTAAGGAGATTCAAATGGGTGTAAGATGCAACAGAAATTCAGAGACGAAGTTCTATGCACTAGCATGAACAGCTGCGTGAGTCCTACGACCACAATGAAGACTAAGACAAACACAATTTCGAATTCGAGTGTTAGCATGTTATAAATATTTTAATTGGGTAGCTGAGTGCTCGTTTTTCTACCGTACAGTAACTCTGGTCCCGAAATTACAAGGAATGAACTACATATATACGTTAACTCCTTTAGCTTCCCTCAAGATGGCCAAAGAATACAGTCCCTGCGTGAAATTGCTTGTTCTCCTCTTACGTCACATCCACCTTGATCTTCAGCACGCTCGGACAAAAAATTGCTTTGCTGTCATGAACGAATAGAGGTCTTCCCAGTTAGCGAGAAGACTTGGTCACCTTTGACTCTGTTTTGTCCACTACCCTGTGCGTTGTACTATGTCGCCAATAGTAGAGATCGATACACGGTATGTCATATGGGTGATGAAGAGGACCCTATTCTGCGACAGGAAACTAAGGGTCGGAAATGCAAACTCAGCTTAACACTTAGTATAAACAACCTAAAGTATACGCGAGTACAAAAGTTTCTCTAACTGTCGACTGCAATTCTAACTGCGTGTATTGCCTCATAATTCATCGACAGAACCGAATTAAAAATTATTTACCAGGTGTAGAAGTATGAAACCGGAATTTGATTGCCATAATTACATGCCTGTGGTTTGAAACTGATAAACAAATTTCATTCACACTAATCTCCTTTGCAATTTATACATTTCTCCTACATCCCCGGCTGACTATGAATGCAAAAAAAGTTTAATTTTGAAGTGAACCATTCAGCATGGCATTTTCGTACATTTTCATGCAAATTGCCTGGAGAATAAGCCGCATGCGATAGCATTTCCCAACTCAACATATCTATCATTCCCTGGGTCGTTTTGCTGGGTAATTCGGAGTTATTATGAAACAATATGACTAAGGGATGCCTTAGCCAGCCGCTGTGGTCGAGCGGTTCCACGCACTTCAGTCTGGAACTGCGCTACTGCTACGGTCGCAGGTTCGAATCCTGCCTCGGGCATGGATGAGTGTGATGTCCTTAGGTTAGTTTAGATGTTAAGTCCCATACTGCTTAGAGCCATTTGAACAAGTGATGCCTTTTTCCGTATTCCGGTCGTTTTTCACGTAATGCTCGATTTCAATCGATCATTAGCTGTTGGTATCAGTGTTAACAGACATGTTAACAGAAGAATGGAAAAACTGGTAGAAGCCGACCTCGGGAAAGATCACTTTGGATTCTGTAGAAATGTTGGAACACGTGAAGCAATACTTACCCTACGACTTATCTTAGAAGAAAGATTAAGGAAAGGCAAACCTACGTTTCTAGCATTTGTAGACTTAGAGAAAGCTTTTGACAATGTTGACTGGAATACTCTATTTCACATTCTGAAGGTGGCAGTGGTAAAATACAGGGAGCGAAAGGCTATTTACAATTTGTACAGAAACCAGATGGCAGTTATAAGAGTCGAGAGACAGGAAAGGGAAGCAGTGATTGGGAAGGGAGTGAGACAGGGTTGTAGCCTCTCCCCGATGCTATTCAATCTGTATATTGAGCAAGCAGTAAAGGAAACAAAAGAAAAATTCGGAGTCGGTATTAAAATCCATGGAGAAGAAATAAAAACTTTGAGGTTCGCCGATGACATTGTAATTCTGTCAGTGACAGCTTAGGACTTGGAAGAGCAGTTGGATGGA
The DNA here is from genome assembly GCF_021461385.2 of Schistocerca piceifrons. Taxonomy (NCBI): domain Eukaryota; kingdom Metazoa; phylum Arthropoda; class Insecta; order Orthoptera; family Acrididae; genus Schistocerca; species Schistocerca piceifrons. The sequence continues at coordinate 1,016,756,948 of NC_060139.1, read as the reverse complement.
ATGGACAGTGTATTGAATGGAGGGTATAAGATCAACATCAACAAAAACAAAACAAGGATAATGGAATGCAGTCGAATGAAGTCGGGTGATGCTGAGGGAATTAGATTAGGAAATGAGACACTTAAAGTAGTAAATGAGTTTTGCTGTTTGGGGAGCAAAGTAACTGATGATGGTCGAAGTAGAGAGGATATAAAATGTAGACTGGCAATGGCAAGGAAAGTGTTTCTCAAGAAGAGAAATTTGTTAACATCGAGTACAGATTTAAGTGTCAGGAAGTCGTTTCTGAAAGCATTTGTATGGAGTGTAGCCATCCATGGAAGTGAAAAATGGACGATAAATAGTTTAGACAAGGAGAGAATAGAAGGTTTCGAAATGTGGTACCACAGAAGAATGCTGAAGATTAGATGGGTAGATCACATAACTAATGAGGTGGTATTCAACAGAATTGGGGAGAAGAAGAGTTTGTGGCACAACTTGACCAGAAGAAGGGATCGGTTGGTAGGACATGTTCTGAGGCATCAAGGGATCAACAATTTAGTACTGGAGGGCAGCGTGAGGGGTAAAAATCGTAGAGGGAGACCAAGAGATGAATACACTAAGCAGATTCAGAAGGATGTAGGCTGCAGTAGGTACTGGGAGATGAAGAAGCTTGCACAGGATAGAGTAGCATGGAGAGCTGCATCAAACCAGTCTCAAGATTGAAGACCACAACAACAACAACATCAGTGTTAACGGTTTCAACAAGTTTTAGCAGCTCATAATAGATGACACCCTTCTGAACCCACCAAACACAGAGCACTGTCTTCTTTCCAAAGCGATTTCTTCCTGCAGTGGATGTCGATGGTTAGCCTGGATTCACCTATGTTCTACGACGCTTATATTCTTAAAACATATCCATTTTTCATCACCTGTCACTATTCGATGAAGAAACTACTTTCTTTTCTATCTGGCTAGTAGCACTTCGCAAGCGATCTTTCGATTTGCTAGCTGTCTTTCATTCAGTTCATGCGAAACCCATTGTCCCTCTTTCTGCACCTTTCCCCTAGTTTTCAACCGAAGAGAAACGGCTTTCTGCACCACATTCAATTGTTCCACGAGTTCCTGTTGAGACTGAGTATCATCTTCATCCAATAAGGCCTGCAGTTCGTAGTCTTCGAACTTTTTCGGTGGTTTCCCGAGCTCGTCGTTTCTCGCGTCAAAATCATCACTTTTGAATTTTTCGAACTACTCGAAACACTGTTGCTTCGACATGCACTCGATGTGATACTGCACCACTTTTCTTCAGATGATAACAGAAAACCAATACTGCCTGCAAATCATAGTTCGTAGGCACAAAACCCAATATGTTTACGCATTTGAAACAGATACCGAAGTATGAATCTTGGCTTAATCTCTGCTGACATTTCTCGTCAACCGTTACAGGAAGCAGACGGCGCTGCAGACGCGGTCTCACGGGTCCTACACTTAAGGCTACCAGCATCTATAGGGATATTCCGATTTCGTACTTCTAGACCTTGTAGTGCCACTGTTTTCATGCTGTGTACGACAAGCGTGTAATTTCTATTCGAACATATCCTTCGAAGGATGCCTCTCAAAGGTAAGATTTTTGAAACTTTTGATAACATAGTTAGCGACCTTAAAAGTAGTTAAAATTAAAATTTAAAACAGTCTTGATCGCAATCAAAACTGTTTTAAATTTTAGCTTTTCCTCACAGGTAACTTGACAGGTGCCTATTCATGAATCCTATCCAGCACTATCCATCTCCATCTCCTCAGATTCTGTCGCGCGAATTATTCTTTGTCGAGAACTTCGGTCTGGGCGATCCAGTTGCTCGCGCGTTTGTGTCGGCCCTAATGAATTTCATCCGCTCAGTGAGACGTCTTTTCCATAGGTTTTCTCTGTACAATAATGTTGCTTTTCGGGCAGTGTGTTTTGTTGAATCACACATTAAATGCATGGCTGAAAGTAGGGCGTAAGCCCCATATTCAACAAGCAGCCATGAACTATATATAAACAGGGTGAACTTTGCGCAGAACACATCTCGAGCGATTTTGTTTTGTTATTTTATTTTCCAACTCTAGTTCCGTAGGACCAAATTTTCAATGACAGGGGATGAGTCAGTGCATGAAATTAACGCCATGAAAGTTAGTAACGGAGAAATTAAAATTTACGCATGCAGATGACAAGCTACTCAGTGTATCTTAGTATACTGAGGAACACAACACAAAAGTCTGTTTAGTTATCGTCTAGAAAATCGCAGAGAGAAGGCAAGAAGTGGTCCTGGAGGAAATCCTTCAGTTTAAACATGAAGGTGTGAGAATTAATTCTCATTATTTAAACAAAAAAGAGTCGTAGCTTATTGAAATTGGAGCAATAGAATACTGCGCGCCTTTCGGCTCAAGGATCACAAAGCCGTAAACCAGATACAGATATTATTTCTGCATAGAGAAGTGAAATCTGCTAATTCCTGGTAATCAGTTCGTATTGTTAAAGACAAACTACTTAAAACTAAATATTTGTTGACAGACCACTGCCAGAATTCCTGAACTGCTGAGCATGGGCCTACGAGAAATTGGGAAATTTAAACCACTTACTGCTCTAACTCCACGTTCCTGAGCCAAACATACCCTTTGCGAATGATAAGCGTTACCTCACGTCATAAGCGAATAAACAGAAGCAAACTAGACTAACTACTTATTGCAGATACTATCCTATGGTAAACGCAGCAGCATTCAGTTTGAAGAAGATCCTGACCATTGGCTTTCCATGACAGCTATTCATCTATCTGTAAACCAGGGAATTTGGAATATTCAAACTCACTAATCATATGCTCATTTCGTGTCAGTTTCAGTTAAAACTCTGCATTGGAAAATGTAAAAACTGAGTCTGACTGTGATTTATCATCAATTTATTTCCGACAAGCCATGAAGTTACGCCTTGAACTTCTCTATTTGATACATTTCTCTATGGTGTATTCAGCATCCTTCACTACCAAGCTAGTGTCAAAAGCAAACAGAAATAGTTTAGAATCACAATAACGTTTTGTTTAATCCGTCCATTGTCTCATAGAGAAAAGAGAATACAACACTTTAAGTTGTTAAACCATTTATAAAACCAGTCTGTAAGTTCGACAGCAAATTGTGTGAGCTGAAATGATCAATTACTGCTATAAAATGATGTGAACTGAAATGATCAATTAGTATTATCCATATACAACCTTTTCAATCACTTTTACATAGGCTAGTGGCATAGAAACAGGTATAAAATGTCTACAGTATTCTTCTCCCATTTTTATAAAGTGATTACACTAGTGAGTATATTAACCGTTCAGAAAACTGACCATTCCTGAAGGAAAAATTACAAATGTAACTATCTGCTGTGCCAACGTATACAGCACAGTACTTCAGTATCGTGCTAGGTATTTCACTACATTCATGAAAAATCTTTAGCCTTCAGTGATTTAATTATTACCTTAATCTCCTTGTCAGTATCACGGAGGCGTATTTTCAGACAACGGTCTAAGAAAGACATTTTCTAAGATTGTTATATATTTCCCTGTAGAATCTAAGTTTTTATCCAATTCAGAAATGGCTCTGAGCACTATGCGACTTAACTTCTGAGGTCATCAGTCGTCTAGAACTTAGAACTAATTAAACCTAACTAACCTAAGGACATCACACACATCCATGCCCGAGGTAGGATTCTAACTTGCGACCGTAGCGGTCGCTCGGTTCCAGACTGTAGCGCCTAGAACCGCACGGCCACTCCGGCTGGCCCATCCAATTCACTTGCTAATGATTATTAATTAGTGTACATACGAGGTGCAACAATAAAGTAATGAGACAGGTTTTCTTTGCAAGATGTCGCAACCCTTCAGGCTTGCACAGGCACAATACCTACGACCCTAGTCTATAAGCTGCTTCTAGTCCAAGCAGCACATCGATGCAAGCGCTCAGTCGTGAGTTGTGTTGTAATGAGTTAACATGTGTTTGTGTCTCTCGTCACGAAAGTGGAACCGCATAATATTGCGCAACGGTATGACATTTCTTTTTGCGTTAAATTAGGTGAAAAAGTGACGACAACTTACGGTAAGCTCCAGTAGGCTTTTGGAGAGGAGGTTATGTAATGAGCTCAAGTTCTTCGTTGGCATAAAAAGTTTATTGAACGCAGAACGAATGTCATAGTCAAAAGTGAAATGCATGCTTGTGTACTTCTTTGATCCCAAGGGAATTGTTCTTAAAGAGTGGGTACCTCCTGGAGAAACAGTTAACCAACATTACTACAATGAAATTTTAGAAAGACATCGTAAAAGAGTTCGTCGTGTCTGTGCCAACGTTGGCGAGAATTGGATACTGCATCGCGATAATGTGTCATCCCATACTGCTTTGTCACTACAGCAGTTTTTAACTTCAAAATAAATTTCAGTACTACCACAGCCACCTTATTCACCAGATACCGCTCTGTGCGACTCTCTTCTACTTCCAATAGTCAAAACGGTGGTCAAGGGACACCATTTTCATACAACACAAGATGTCCAAAATGCTATGACGAGGGTCTTCGAGGATATTACAGAAGATGAGTTCCAGAAATGTTACTATCAATGGCAGAAGCGCTGGAGAAAGTGTGTACAATCAAAAGGGAACTACTTTGAAGGAGACAACACTAAACCTGACTACAATGGTAAGCAACATTTTTTTTTCAATCAGGCTCATTACTTTATTTTCGCACCTCGTATATTATACTGATCAATAAAAATGTTTTAGTAATATTGGCTTAATGGCGTCGACCTTGGGCTGTTGGCCACACACTTCCTTTACAACCGACGATGTGGTTTTAATGTCATACTGTGAATTAGCTATCCGCTTTCTTAGCATCCTAATGGAAAGCAACATTCAAATGGTGTGAGAAATATAATTGACGGAAGCAATTTATTCTTCTCTATGATAACAGCACTGTAAACGTCCTGCCAATGCTCCTCGTTAATGAGGTCAATAATGTCTCTGCAGCCCCTGCAATAATGTTTCTAAATATTTTGTAATTGTATTCATCATTTTGGTATGCACAGCTTCTGTTTGGTGTTAAAATGTGTACATCATGGCCTGAAAGGCCATTTACGCTTTTACTAATGATGTTATCTAGTTGTGCTACTGTTCGTCTGCACTCTGGTTCAAAAGAATGCTGTAAGCATCAGATTATAGGAATGTAAGAGAACTTCCTAGGTTTTTTGCTTTGCACAAACACTTATAAAACTAATATTGAAGTCGCCAGATATAAATGATTTTTCGTTCTTTCCATGAAGCAAAGAACTGCCTATATCTTGAACAGAAATGTCCTGAAATCAGAGGTAGGGGGCCTAGAAATAACTATAATTAAAAATTCTATTTCACTGAATCCAACTTCACGTGCTCAACATTTTGTGATATGTTCATTGCAATGCTTCGATAAGTCAATAGATTCAAATGGAATATCGTTTTTCACGTATGTGGTCAATCACTTTCTACACAAAACGGTCCCTGAGAAATGTCCACGTAATCAGTAGCCTGGTGTAGGAAGCGTCTGAACAGTCACACTGTTCAAATGACGCTCTGATACAGCAACATTGGCAGACTTAACACCAATAAGCTGTTCAATAACTTCATCTCTAAATACTTCTTATATTTTGATGGAGTAGGCTATTTCCTTCATTACTTACACGCTGCCATTTTTTATAGATTTTGTTTTGTTACAGAGCTTCCCTTAAGCAGGATAGCCATTACCTGACTTTCATCTTAAAAATGTGCAACTCTACCACCAATTACCACAGAAATTTTGCTATAAGCGATCCTAACGCGCCCCACTACACTGTCAATCAAATGATGTGCAAGCCAATTCTAGTGGTAAGCGATCTGTCTCCAGACTCAATTGGCTCTACTGTGCTGTGAGTCACACACTCATGAGTGTGTTCTCAAGCCCCGTGTTAATATGACTAACAGCTGTATTAAGACGAGACCGATTACGACGCTTAAATAGCTGCACAAGGTACACATCTGTGTCACCAATCTTTTTCGAGTTCACCGCCTATACCTTACTCCCAGTTGACGCCACTATTATTTACAGTTTCACACACAATCGCTATGTTATCCCCTATGTTGTCAGTCATTTGACACAACACTGATCTAGGCTTCACAAAGATGATGACCTTGTACTCACTACACAACACCCCGTCCAGCCGTTCGCCTACACCACTGCATTGAGAACTGTCCAACAGCGGAACCCTCTTCGTTCTCTCTGACATTACAGCTGACGTAGACTTCTTAATTGTTGAGGCCTGCCGGCCGGCGTGGCCGTGCGGTTATAGGCGCTACAGTCTGGAACCGAGTGACCGCTACGGTTGCAGGTTCGAATCCTGCCTCGGGCATGGATGTGTGTGATGTCCTCAGGTTAGTTAGGTTTAAGTAGTTCTAAGTTCTAGGGGACTGATGACCACAGTAGTTAAGTCCCATAGTGCTCAGAGCAATTTGAACCATTTTTGTTGAGGCCTGCTGCATGTTTCCTACACCTACAACTACAAGGGACTCCTCTCCACTAAACTTGACAGTTGGTCAAATCTATTGGTGAGAAACGATGTGAATCTGTCCCATCGTATCCTTCTCCTAGCATCCTCATTAGCAAATGCCAGTTCCCATTCCCTAGATACCTTCCCCATCCTCATCCTATAGAATTCTTCCCTTCCATTTCCTAACTGCGTCTGGAGGGCACAGATCTTACTCTAGTAACTTATTTTTGCTACATGTCCTTCAATTCCGAGCGAAGATTTCATAGAATGCCCGCTGGCTCCCCCACTGCTTTCGCCCCAAATGAGAATATGTTGTTCAAATCTCGATAAAAGTGCAAGTACGGTGTCGGCGGCTTTTTCTTTGGTAACTGTTAGTGCGGTGAATGATGAGAAGTTATCATGATGAATGATGAGCGGATGATTTGACAGTTTGACCAAACCAACTAGTATATAGCATTCGATAAAAGTCTTCATGATGTCGAGCGTAAGAAATTACGGGCGGCGTCATGGAATATATTGTGGAGTTGAATGACAGATAAAAAATTATTCCTAAAAGTGTAAACTGTACTCATTTTCTGGGCGTACTGCCTACTCACAACCAAAGTAATACGAGATGATATCTCAGTCAGATCAATAATCGTCAATATCGTGTAGAAAACAAAATTAATCATGTGGCGTTGGTAGTTGCTATGTCACAACGTAGGTGCACGCTCTCTTAAGTTGGCACTACGAGAGAAGACTAACTACGCCGAGCACAGCACCCTCTGGCCGACGCCGTGGAGCTGAGGGAGTGCCGTCCTGATTTCGGCCCTTTCCATCAAGAGCAGACGGTCTGGAAATATCGCTTCTGCTACCGAGTGGGCTAGCTTACTATTGAGAATTTGTATTAGTTACGTCCAGTCGAAATTTTGGAGAGCAACGAGTATTTGTTGGTTTTGAGATTAGACAGAACAGTCATCCTAATTTCACAGGATTAGATGTGGACTACGGCTTCACACCTACGTTCTCGTCCTAGCCAAAGTTATGTGTGCATTCGATATTTACTTGTGTTTTGACTCTATTAAACGTGTTAAAGTTACATGCAGTACCGAAGTGCTTCACTCTCGGCCTGTATTACAGAAGCAGTTCACAGGAGCAGACCCACGCACCGCCTATCCAGGCGAGATACAAAACATCAGTTTGTATCTTTAACAAAAGCAAGTCATTAGATTCTGCGACTCTCGTTGGCTACAGTACACTTCCACCAGACCGGCTATGAAAAACGTATACGAATTGCCAGTAACAGTCAGTAGCATCAACCAGCCTGTAAATTTATTTTTATCGATAGTACGCTAACATTAACGGAAGCGTTTCGTACAGTTATGTAACAAGAAACAGCAAGAAGTACTGGTGCAAAATTACCGAAATTAATAACTGACTACAGTGCGCAGATAAATTTATGAGAACTTAGCTTTCAAATTCATTCCAACCACTAACTGGCCCCCACGAAATGTAAATGCAGTAAGCATTTGTCTAATATATAACTTAAGCACTTTATAAACAGGTGACTCGAATGAACTGGTCAGTTAAGACCTTTTGCGACTGAAATATTTATTTATGTAAGTGGGCGAAAAAAAGTTTTCTCTCAAATGCCGTATAGTCTGGGATGAGTACGCCAATCGGACAAAACCACTGTGAGAGTTAAGGGAAACAACCCACCGGCGTACCAGGTTTGTTAGAACAGCGTGTCCTGCTACGCGCAGAAGATTGTTACTGCCTGCTGCACATCCTCGTTCGACAGGAATCTTGGACTCTTACAGGTCTTCTTAAAGGACCGGAAACTTGATAATCACATGGTGAGAGATCAGGACTATAGGGCGGATGATCCAGTGTCTCTGACTTCAGTTGGCATTACTTACGCTTTACGACATTTGCTGTACGGTGACGTCCGTTATCGTGAAGTGCAGCACCTCTTGGTGCACCATTTTACAACGGTGGTTTTCGACAGATACGCTGCCCCATCAACACTCTTCATCCACCGGTGGATGTCTACAGTTTTTTGTCCATCGACAGCCAAGAAAAGAATGAGAATCTGTTAGTCCTGTCCGGCAACATTTGGTAATAAAGTCGCCGCACTGACTCCTTCTCTACGTGTCAGTGCTCCGACGCAAGGTACCTTTATTCCACTGCCATTCATTTCCTCTCTTGCTCCACAACCAAATAAAGCGAGGTGAAAACAACGGTCTATTGGCTTCCATACGAAGTCTGATTTCTCTTATCACAGATCGTACGCTATGTGTCCGTTGGAGGCAGTAGAGATGCTATGCGGTGTGTCATAACTGCTGGTTCCATCAACTTTCTCAACAGCATATTATTCCACCATCTTTCGGGCGTGCTCTGTAATAGCACTGTTTATTCCTCCGATATTTCGGCTGATAAACTTACAGCAGTCTTCAGCTCGAATCTCTGGCAGAATTGAAACACCTTGATAAAATGCTGTGGACTAAACGAGCGTGCGTCAGAGATAACAATGTCAGCAACAAGAGCGTCAGTCACAGATAAAATTTTTGAGTCCAAGATTAAAATAAAACAAGAGCTTTTTCATAAGAGACTTTGTGTGGTGGTCAAACGACGGTAAGTTGAAATGGTTCAAATGGCTCTGAGCACTATGGGACTTAACTTCTGAGGTCATCAGTCCCCTAGAATTTAGAACTACTTAATCCTAACTAACCTAAGGACATCACATACATCCATGCCCGAGGCAGGATTCGAACCTGCGACCGTAGTGGTCGCGCGGTTCCAGACTGTAGCGCCTAGAACCGCTCGGTCACTCCGGCCGGCAAATGACGTTAAGTCTGTACTGCCCTCATACGTGAGTGATTTTCGAAACGCGAAATTCTAATCTTCATTTTTTCTTTTGCTCTTTCTACTGTAGTACAAGTACTGTAGTAGTACAAGTTTATATGCCAACTAGCTCTGCAGATGACGAAGAAATTGAAGAAATGTATGATGAAATAAAAGAAATTATTCAGATTGTGAAGGGAGACGAAAATTTAATAGTCATAGGTGAGTGGAATTCGAGTGTAGGAAAAGGGAGAGAAGGAAACATAGTAGGTGAATATGGATTGGGGCTAAGAAATGAAAGAGGAAGCCGCCTGGTAGAATTTTGCACAGAGCACAACATAATCATAACTAACACTTGGTTTAAGAATCATGAAAGAAGGTTGTATACATGGAAGAACCCTGGAGATACTAAAAGGTATCAGATAGATTATATAATGGTAAGACAGAGATTTAGGAACCAGGTTTTAAATTGTAAGACATTTCCAGGGGCAGATGTGGACTCTGACCACAATCTATTGGTTATGATCTGTAGATTAAAACTGAAGAAACTGCAAAAAGGTGGGAATTTAAGGAGATGGGACCTGGATAAACTAAAAGAACCAGAGGTTGTACAGAGATTCAGGGAGAGCATAAGGGAGCAATTGACAGGAATGGGGGAAATAAATACAGTAAAAAAAGAATGGGTAGCTTTGAGGGATGAAGTAGTGAAGGCAGCAGAGGATCAAGTAGGTAAAAAGACGAGGGCTAGTAGAAATCCTTGGGTAACAGAAGAAATATTGGATTTAATTGATGAAAGGAGAAAATATAAAAATGCAGTAAGTGAAGCAGCCAAAAAGGAATACAAATGTCTCAAAAATGAGATCGACAGAAAGTGCAAAATGGCTAAGCAGGGATGGCTAGAGGACAAATGTAAGGATGTAGAGGCCTATCTCACTAGGGGTAAGATAGATACCGCCTACAGGAAAATTAAAGAGACCTTTGGAGATAAGAGAACGACTTGTATGAATATCAAGAGCTCAGATGGAAACCCAGTTCTAAGCAAAGAAGGGAAAGCAGAAAGGTGGAAGGAGTATATAGAGGGTCTATACAAGGGCGATGTACTTAAGGACAATATTATGGAAATGGAAGACGATGTAGATGAAGATGAGATGGGAGATATGATACTGCGTGAAGAGTTTGACAGAGCACTGAAAGATCTGAGTCGAAACAAGGCCCCCGGAGTAGACAATATTCCATTGGAACTACTGACGGCCGTGGGAGAGCCAGTCCTGACAAAACTCTATCATCTGGTGAGCAAGATGTATGAAACAGGCGAAATACCCTCAGACTTCAAGAAGAATATAATAATTCCAATCCCAAAGAAAGCAGGTGTTGACAGATGTGAAAAATACCGAACTATCAGTTTAATAAGTCACAGCTGCAAAATACTAACACGAATTCTTTACAGACGAATGGAAAAACTAGTAGAAGCCAACCTCAGGGAAGATCAGTTTGGATTCCATAGAAACACTGGAACACGTGAGGCAATACTGACCTTACGACTTATCTTAGAAGAAAGATTAAGGAAAGGCAAACCTACGTTTCTAGCATTTGCAGACTTAGAGAAAGCTTTTGACAATGTTGACTGGAATACTCTCTTTCAAATTCTAAAGGTGGCAGGGGTAAAATACACGGAGCGAAAGGCTATTTACAATTTGTACAGAAACCAGATGGAAGTTATAGGAGTCGAGGGACATGAAAGGGAAGCAGTGGTTGTTAAGGCAGTGAGACAGTGTTGTAGCCTCTCCCCGATGTTGTTCAATCTGTATATTGAGCAAGCAGTAAAGGAAACAAAAGAAAAATTCGGAGTAGTTATTAAAATTCATGGAGAAGAAATAAAAACTTTGAGGTTCGCCGATGACATTGTAATTCTGTCAGAGACAGCAAAGGACTTGGAAGAGCAGTTGAATGAATGGACAGTGTCTTGAAAGGAGGATATAAGATGAACATCAACAAAAGCAAAACAAAGATAATGGAATGTAGTCTAATTAAGTCGGGTGATGCTGAGGGATTTAGATTAGGAAATGAGGCACTTAAAGTAGTAAAGGAGTTTTGCTATTTGGGGAGCAAAATAACTGATGATGGTCGAAGTAGAGAGGATATAAAAAGTAGGCTGGCAATGGCAAAGAAAGCGTTTCTGAAGAAGAGAAATTTGTTAACATCCAGTATTGATTTAAGTGTCAGGAAGTCGTTTCTGAAAGTATTCGTATGGAGTGTAGCCATGTATGGAAGTGAAACATGGACGATAAATAGTTTGGACAAGAAGAGAATAGAAGCTTTCGAAATGTGGTGCTACAGAAGAATGCTGAAGATTAGATGGGTAGATCACATAACTAATGAGGAAGTATTGAATAGGATTGGGGAGAAGAGAAGTTTGTGGCACAACTTGACCAGAAGAAGGGATCGGTTGGTAGGACATGTTCTGAGGCATCAAGGGATCACCAATTTAGTATTGGAGGGCAGCGTGGAGGGTAAAAATCGTAGAGGGAGACCAAGAGATGAATACACTAAGCAGATTCCGAAGGATGTAGGTTGCAGTAGGTACTGGGAGATGAGAAAGCTTGCACAGGATAGAGTAGCATGGAGAGCTGCATCAAACCAGTCTCAGGACTGAAGACCACAACAACAACAACTTTCTACAGCCACACCTGACTGGTCGACGGATCACTAAACGGAAGCCTAAAACTGGCTTAGGGATTTCATGTACAATTAAAATTCTGCGCCCAATGGATCCTGATTTCAAAACACGCAGTTTAAGATCCTCTACCTCCTCTATAAGTTAACCCCACAGTTTTGGACTACCAGTATAGGTTGCTAGAAAAATATGTTTCTTGTGCGACGGAAAGACAAACGTCTGCTTAAGAATATGATCTTAACCTCCCAGTTAAGAACAACGGCCTTTCAGATAACAGAAATATTCTACTGCTAATTTTTTTCAAGTTAATCAGTTTAAATTAGCCGTTTAATACACATTTCACTGATTTAATGGGGCACACTTCGAAACAGCGCTATTTTTCCTTCCCAACTCCTAATGTTACAAGACTCTGGTCAAACAAAAGAATAACCCAGTGTGACATATCATCCACACTGTGCGCTATGGCACGTCAAATCAGTTAACTGGTTTGTCCAAATGAGAACTAGCACAGTGGCATGAGGTTAAATATTTTTAAAAGAGAGTGCAAACTATGAAGGGATTCAAAAAATAAGTTACATGTTGTCTTGAAAGCTGATGGTTGCACACAGCTGTAACTTCGAAATATCGTGATGAAGCACTAGACAATACTCAGTCATATCACGAAATTACTGCACGCGATATTTGTCTTTGTATTTGAGTTTAATGGAGAGGTTGGCTTGTGTGTGTGATGATTTATGATTATTATGAGTGGTGTCACATGTGATTACGATTTCAAAGTACAATAGAAATTGATCTGGTAACGATTGAATCGGGTTGTGTCATACATTTTGGCGTAATACAGCTGTCATGAATGTTCAGCATTTTCTACTAGGTATGAATCATCGCCTCATTACAATAAACACACTACTATGGCAGGCCAAGAAAGTTTCATTGAATGCCGCACCACACTTCAAAGTGACACAGATGGATGACACTGTTTTTGAACGCAGTCATCAAGTCTCTGTAAACATCGGTCGGAACGTTCTACAAATATTTCCGTTCCTCTCAAGTGTCTACGTATTTGTGTACATCACATCGGTTGCATCCCAATCGACAAAATTACTGCCTGGCCGATTTCATATAAGGCTGCCACAGCAGGTATGGCGAAGTTGAGTGGTGCGGTACGAGATGTGGTTCATGTTTGCTGGAACACATCTCAGAAACAATTATGGCGTGATGCCACGACCGACAGCAAAGTCAAGCTGAAAATATACCATACTATTTCGAAATATTACTTCTTGGCCTAAAACTTGCATGCACTCTCTTAATGCATTTTAGAGGTATTCAAAGTCTTGGACAAAAACTATTTTACATCATATCTTTACGTCCTCTCTTAGGGGCCACAAGAACACCCTGTCGAAGTTTTTACTGTTATTTGCGTGACGTCATCAATTCAGGAAATTGAGATGTCTCTAATCAAATTGTCTTGCTGATGTCTAGAGATGACAACCTGATGACGATCAAAGATTGTATTGTGACACTTCCACCCAGATACGCGTGTAGATACGGTCTCTGTGCGTAAAAGAATACAGTGCTAACTAGCTTTATTCCAAGTACAAATGCAGCTCAGTGGCATCTACAAGAACACAATTTGCTAACGATAAAGATATCTGAGTTATGTAGCTCCACTATAAATATAACTTTCATACATTTACTAGTTAGATAAGGATCCCCGACTATGGAAACCTAAACTCTTATCAACAATTTCTTAATATTTTCAGCCACCAGCGTACCTAATAAAATTTCTGCGTTTTGTATGTAACGAAATCACAATGAAAATATGACACTTTGCTTTAGCTCGTTCCATCGATATGAAGAAAAACAAAAGTAAAGCAACAAGCACCATGCAATATGGCGAAGTTCACGTGGTGCAATGCTGAATCGAAGCCGTATCTACAGGGTGTCCAGAAAAGGACTCTCTGAAAGCTTTAAGAAGTTTATACAGCAGTGTGAAATAATAGTTACAGAAGCTGCTAACAGATGGCGCTGTAATAGCCATATAATGCTAGTATAAATAGTGATCCGAAGCCCAGAGCGATCAGTTCCACTATTGAAGCGTGAAAGGAGGTTAGCCTACCGAAGGAAGAGATTAAAACCATGAACTCCATTGAACAACGCGTTTTTCTGGTGCTAGAGTACCACAGGTTAGAAGAGAGTCCTACGCCAACAAGGCGAAGTTTTCAAGCACGATTTAATGTTCCAAAAGGACCCGATGTGAAAACTATTCGTACACTCTTCGCAAAATTTCAACGAACAGGCAGCGTAACTGATGATCTAGTGGGGCATGTTGGCCGCAAGCTAACCGCAGTTAGCCTGAAAATATCGACACAGTTTCTGGAATTATTCAGAGGAATCCAATGTCATACGTCCGTAGAATTGCATCTGAGATTGGTTTGAAGCGTTCCAGCACGCAGAAAATATTGAGAAAGAGCCTACACATGTTTCCATTCAAAATTCAAACGCACCAGGCCATACCCGTACGAGCTGTGCAACAAAGGGTTGCCCTTGCTAATCAGATGCTCACAATGATTTATAGTGAAGGATTTGATGTAGGCTGCATCTGGGTTACAGATGAAGCACACTTCCACCTGAGTGGATACGTGAATAAGCAGAACTGGGCATTTTGGGGTTCCGAAAAGCCATATTTGTGTGAAGCGAAACCCCTGTATTCTCCTAAAGTTACTGTGTGGGCTGCAGAATGCAGCAGAGGCATTATTGGCCCTTTTTTCATTCGAGAAGCGGTCACTGGTGCACGTTACGTTGCAATTTTGGAACAATTTGTCGCCACACAGCAAGCGTTAGAGGATCGACCAGGTACTGAATGGTTTATGCAAGATGGAGCCCGACCACATCGGACCGAACAAGTGTTTCGCTTTCTTGAGGAATACTTCGGGAATCGAGTCATTGCTTTGGAATATCCCTAATTTACTGGTGCAGGCATGGATTGGCCTCCATATTCTTCCGTATTTGACTCCCTGTGACTTCTTTTGTAGGGCACAGTGAAAGACATGGTCTACCCGAAGCATCCCGCCACGCTGGACGAGCTTGAATCGTCGCCACCTCTGTAGTGCCAATGGTGAACATTTTGTAAACATTGTGATGTGATTGTTTGCAAAGATTGTTTTCATACGATTATTTCAGTTATGTATGCTGATATGAGCTGTACAGCGTACAGCGCCATCTGTTAGCAGCTTTTGTAACTATTATTTCAAATTGCTGTATAAACTTCTTACAGCTTTCACAATAAACATACCGTTTACTGCATTCCTCTATCGATCTTTGTTTTCGAGATATTTAATTTTGAAATCAGGAAGCCCTTTTATGGACACCCTGTAAAACTTTAATCTCTATCAACACATAGCAGTATAATAAATACTAAAAGTTAAATCGTAAGTTACTTCACGGATTCTGAAGAATAAGGTTAAATTGCTCACATCAGAACATATTGTGACCTAATTTCTTGCTCGAGAGGGAGTGTAATAGATATCTGTGTCATACATTACCATTGTAAGCGACACCGGCGAACATAAGTCGACTACCACTGAGAACATAGCGGTAAAAAGCGAAGTTAACATCTTTACTGGAGCGCGTTACCTCTGGTCGACTCTGACGAAGATGCGGAACTAAAGGAGGACGTTACCAAGCAACTGTAACAATGCCGCTTCAGCTCCTTCATTGTAGGATGGCTTCTCAATTGGTTCTGTCGGAAGAAGAACTAACCTTTTTTTTAACTTTTTACAGGAACTTATTTTCATGAAACTTTAAGTAATATACAACAACAGACATCTGCACATACGGTCCAGATGCAGAACATTTAAGAAGCATAAGCGTACATTGAATATTAAACATTTGAGGAGGAAACATCGACAAAGAAGGCACGACCGTGACGCATGATCTGTCTACTCTCCATTGGCGTTTTGCCTTTAGCATTTGTAGCTGAGAAATAAAGCGAGCCTCGTGTTTATATGAGGCTCTCCAAAGGATTTATTTTGCTCCTCTTTTGTATTCTACAGTTATTTTTCCACTCTTGAGTTACTTGTGACGACCATATTACTTTACAAGTTTTGATGTAAATTCCTCACCTCTTTTTTGTTCCCGTTTTAGTGTGCAATACCAGTGCTCGAGCCAGACTCAACTGGATACAGGTGTACAGACTTGGTGGTAGGTATATGTGCACAGTACGCATATTTTGTGGGCCACACATCCATGCACGAGGCAGGATTCGAACCTGCGACGGTAGCAGTCGCGTGGTTCCGGACTGAAGCGCCTAGAACCGCTCGGCCACCGAGCCCGGACAACCAACGACATTTGGAGCAGTGACGCACAGAGTGCTGTTGAATGGAATCCCATTATGTCAGCAATGAATCGCAATCTGCACTACCTGAGATGCCATAGTTAGCGAGTATCGCAGCGAGCTGGGGAGTGGTCTCATCCATCCAATGTTGCGGTGTTGCTGTTAACGTCATAGTGCCGGGGGATGGATCTGGTATGACATCAGGTCACTACTGGTAGTGTTTGAGTGAGCTCTGATTGCACAACGCTATGTCGTGGACATCCACAGTCCTCAAGTGTTACTTCTTCTATGAATGTGTTGCAGTGTCATTTTACAATAGGACAGTACTCGTCGACTCGGCACGTCTCTCTACGTGCTGTCTGCGTGATTTTGATGTCGTCTCTTGGCCAGAAAAATTTCCAGATCTGACGTCGACCTCTTACCGGTACTCAGGATATCAAGAACCAGTTGACACAATTGTGGGCCAGCTTGGCTCAGCAGAGGATAGAGTAGTTATGTGGCACACTTCCCAGTCGTACCGGTGAATGTATTGAGGTCAGAAGCGGTGCAGCGTCATTGTTGTGTACATAGTTCCGCGTAGTCAGCGCGTACACAACTTTCCCACTAGAGCGCGCCCCGCTAAGCACAACATCGCAGGCGCAGCGCTCGTCCGCCTCCGCACTACGAGATGGCGCTGCCATAAAGACGGACCAAATTCTGCTTCCGCCGATCCGCGTATTAATATGTAACGGAACCAATGAGATTGCTGCTAACGTAGAACCTTTTCTCCTCGCGGATCACACTCGCGCAGTGATACCTGAACGCTCGAGGTATTATAACGAGTGTACAGACCTCTGAGTAGTCAGTCTGCATTTGTCTGCACCAGTCTGCTCCAGTCTGTACCAGTCTGCATTAGTCTGCATTTGTCTGCACCAGTCTGCACCAGTCTGTACCAGTCTGCTATAGTCTGCATTAGTCTGTAGTCAAGTTTCAGTCTGCGCCTAATAAGATTGTCATATTCCTCTACATAGCCATAAAGAGAAATGTATAGGCACTTTGTCAAGTATCAGAGATATGTGAGAATAAGATTAACGTACCAAGACCAAAGGAACTTCAGATTGTCAGTTGTAAACAGCATCCAGAATCATGTTACATAATATCTATGCTTTTTATTATTTTAATAAATGAGTGTGAAAATTAATCAAGTTCTATTTAAAGTTGGTCACCGTCAATCTTCTACTCTAAGCGTTCAAGTGGCATTTCTGTCGTCTGACCTAACGGCAGCAGATAAACACGCCACGGTAAGACCACGAGACATATTGCTGACACTCGCCTACTTCGTTAGAGCGACAAGTCAAATAATCTGATGGTGTATGTACCGAAGGTCTTACAGTACGCACACCACAATCATACTGTCAAGTAAGTTCGTATTGTCATGTTCTTTGTAACTTTGATTTGACTTTGCAATCTCTCCCATAACATCTCGCACCCTCTCAAACCTTAACGCTTCACTACAATTTCCCCTTCCTTTCTGGGTGACTCGTCGTTCTTTCAGCCAGTTTATTTCGAATCACAAAATTGTAACTTAGTTTCTTAATAAATCCTGATGATGTCCTCGTTTTCCTGAAACTAAGCAAATGGAATTTGGTTACGCCATTTCAAAATGAAAATAACTATTTCAGTCTAAAATAGGGGGACGGATGGTGTAGGCACAGATAACTGATGTACGTTTATGATCTCCACACTATATGCTTACTTCATCCATTTCTTAGTTACTGGTGCCCCCAATACTTATCTTCTCACATTAAACACCTATCATCATTCCACAACCGCAATACCAGATCGGATACGTCTAGTATCTTGGCTGTACCTTTACATAACATAAAATCTTTCTCCGTGTCATTCTCCATCTCAGCCATACGACTATGGAATGCGCTCCCCTGTGATCTGCGTCTTATCCAGAACCACTCAACATTCAAGAGGGAGCTCAAAACTTACATATTAGGGACGGTATAGCCACCATTGTTGTGCCCCTCACATCTCTTTCTTTGTCCTCTCCATCATAGCTTCGCATTTTACCATTCTATTTCTCTTCCTCTAACCTAGCTACCTCTTCTATATCTCTTTCACCCCATTCTATCGTCTTACGTCTCTGCTCAATGAGAATAACTCACAAGCTGCAAGAACATAACGGGAAAATTCCCAACTAGCAATAGGACTGACATTCATAAAAGAAAAATATGTTTACTTTCATATAAGTAGTCATTACTATTGTTATTATTCTTGATTGTTATAATTATTTTTTTTATTATAATTTTTTTATAATTATGATTGTACTACTGTTATAATCTCTATTTTTTCTTCTTTAACATTAATACTGTACAACAGGTTATATGTCCTTAATGTTCTGTACAAACTGAAATTCGTTCAATCTGAGTATGCCTGGTTAGGCGTAAGAGAGAGCCTGAAGGCCCTAATCTTGCCACGTAAAATAAATGCATACATAAATAAAACAAATAAATATTCTAGTTTAATAGTTAGTAATCAGTGATTATACACCGGGTGACAAAAACGTAACTTTATCATCATAAGCGTCACCCAGTTGTAATAGCGTCGTGCAGAGGGTGACTTAACGTGTATCAGTATTGTCAATACAGTAAATATATGTCCACACTTACAATTATATTCTGCGTGCCACGTTACGGTTCGTGGCGGACGGTACACCGTCATTTCCATCTTTCCCCTACCGAGTGAGACATCTCAGTGGTTAACACACTGGACTCGCATTCGGGAGGACAACGGTTCAAACCAAAGTCCGGCCAAGCGGACTCAGGTTTCCCGTGATTTCCCTCAATCTCTATGTTAGGTGATTCTTCAGGTTCATTTACGAGACATTCTTTGCAGGTCGACATTCATGCAAGCAAGGGTAACACATTTTTCAGTTTGCTCTTTGAGTTTTCGACAGTTAATATTTATTTTTTACTGAGTCACCTGCAAATATGGATCTGCTTTAGAGCTACGTTCCCACTGTCTAAATATATGGTCCAGTCTCGTTAATGTAACAGATGTTCGATGTCAACGTGCAGTAACTACTCACAGACGACAGGTGGCAGTACTAGCATGTCATGTGACGTGGATAACGGTACAGTCGTTATCGTGCTGCAGGAACGGGGCGATTTACCTAACATCCAACAGGGTATGACCATTGGCCCTTGGGTCAAGGGTGGAAGAAATTCTGAATTACCTAAGTCTGTTAACTGTTTATGTGCGGTCATCATTAAAATACATTGTGCATGGCGAAATGGTGCTAGCCAAAATCAACGCCGAGGAAACTGTGGTGCACCATGGGCCATAGATGATAGGGGTGAATGACGGCTGCAGAAATGTGTATAGGGAATAAATGTGCCACTGTTCAGCATTTGATATCACAGATGAACCAATGGACTGCCCAACAGTGTCTCCTCAACGACCATTCAGCGAACATTGCTGCGTATGGGCCTCCACAACCGGCGCCTGCTTCATGCGTTCATGCTGACTACTGTTCATCAGCAGTGAAGGCTGGAATTTGCATCCCAGTGTTGCAACTGGATGTCCAATGAGTGGCGACAGGTGGCCTTCTTAGATGAATCACTTTCTATGCTCCATCGATGCGAAACGTCTGAAAGCAAAACCTTACAACAATCATCAGAATCGTCAAAAACGGAGGAGGCAGCGTTGTTGTCTGGGAAATTTTTTTTGTTTGCCATTTTCTGTGTGATCTCAAAAACGTTCAAATGTGTGTGATATCTTATGGGACTTAAGTGCTAAGGTCATCAGTCCCTAACCTTACACACCACTTAACCTAAATTATCCTAAGGACAAACACACACACCCATGCCCGAGGGAGGACTCGAACCTCCGCCGGGACCAGCCGCACAGTCCATGACTGCAGCGCCTTAGAGCTCTCGGTGTTTGATCTCGTCATTGTGGGAGGAACAATGAATCAACCTAACTATGCATATATATTCTTGTATATTTCCAGATTTATCAAAGCAATTCACTATTCCACTCTGCTTAGACCAATTCACGGGAAATGATTCACACTTATAACGACGATCTGTTTGCAGTTATGGTGTATGACCACATCTAAGCCTCAAATGACACAATGATATAGAACCTCCTTCTTTTTATGTTGTCATTAGGAGAAACATGGGACAAAAATGTCCATAGAGATATGTATCATCCGAAAGGTAGCATCATAAAATTCAGAATATACAGTTGTTGTTGGTAAAGTGTTGGCGAAATTCTTACCATAGGTGTAAATCACTGTATGAGTCAAAGTATTTGTTGTCATTACTGATTTTCACGTCGTATGGTACCAAGCGAGTTCCAGATTCTCCTGCAACATCCACATTTACAGTTCTCCATTCTTTACACTTCCACATTGTATGTGGTACTTATTCTGCATGAACACTGCTTGAAATGTAGAAATGTGGAGTTTTTTGACGAATTTAGGCAGAAGTGTATTTGTAAGCGATCCGTTTCGTAGTACAGCTACGAGCATCTTTTTCTTGGACAGCCCAAGCCTTTCGCTGTATAGCTTCGCATTAGCGACAGAATCCAACATCCCATTTTGCGTTTTGGCCTCCTGCACTTGTTCTTTTATGATTGGTGCACTCTTTCCTGTGTGGGCTGTGGCTTCCATGCCTCCAACTAAAGAGCCGGTAACTGATAATATAGCCAGTGTTAGAAACACGAGTGGGATAATTTCGAGTGATGTCTTTAGGTAGTGGTGGCATTAGGCATTTCAACCCATCGTCTTCATACTCCTTTCTGCTTCAGGACAGTATCAGTTGTTTGACTGTGGAAGCAGTTTTTTCAACATTATACAGATTCCTTCTTCTCCCACTTAAGTGGGAGAAAATTAGCGCTCGTAACTAATCGCAAATTTATCCTAGCACCCATATTAAAACTGATGCACATTACTTTATGAGCTGCGAATGTGGCTGTACGTTGGTGTATACTGACGCCTCTTCTTCCACATATTTGCTTGGTTTTATCTGCAGCTTGACACTCTGCTAACCCTATATTTGCAGCATGCACTAAATCATGTTCCTTGCAGGCCAATCCCATCAGGTTACCACCTTATGGCTACACACAAATCACTTTTCCAGCTTTGCTCCACGTCCACAATAGTTGTACCCAATAATGCGTAATTCAATTGGTGCTTGTCAAGAGCACTACCTTATCATGTGCGTCGCACAGCCTGTAAAACATGTAATGCTACTGCATGCATGGAAAGTTTGTGCATCTTATTACACACCATGTCCTCAGTACCCACGATGCTGTTTCGCGATGATGGAAAACCAAGCCCTTTAACTGAAGTTTTGTCCGTTTGCGGTCCTACAACATGCTGTTTGAGGAACATGTCAGGTTTGGAGATTCTCTGTAATTCTTATGTGTAAAGACTCCCAACAATTTCTTCATCTTCACCAACTTCAAGATGTAAGTTCGTGGGTAGTACATTGCACTTTGCACATAGTTAATATCTCTGAATATCTATGTCGACCAGTTTGGTATTTTGAAACATGTTCTAAATCGCCTAAAAAATTTTAGTGGCATAGATCCATCATTTTAACACAATTGTATAGTGTATTTGGATGCTCATTATCATGGACATCTTTAGTTTCATCTGTAACCGCGCGGGAATAGCCGAGCGGTCTGAGGCGCTGCAGTCATGGACTGTGCGGCTGGTACTGGTGGAGGTTCGAGTCCTCCCTCGGGCATCGGTGTGTGTGTTTGTCCTTAGGATAATTTAGGTTAAGTAGTGTGTAAGCTTAGGGACTGATTACCTTAGCAGTTAAGTCCCATAATATTTCACACACATTTGAACTTTTTTTTCATTTGTATCACATGATGTTTAAATTTGTCATAGTGTACAATATTTCGCAGGAGAACTGCACCCACACGGTGTTGTATGTTTCTGTCGAAATGCTCCACATCACTCACTTTCATATGGGAGAAGGTCTAGTACCAGCCCACTCCAGGTTTGAAACACCAACTGTAGAATTCGCCTCCACGATCTTTCTGAAGGCTGCCTGGGAAACGATTCGCCCCTCTCTGCGGCATTTGTTCAAAGATCCATGCAACTTCCTTGCTAATCTTTGCTTTCCCAGTAGGCCCAAGAAAATTTGTATTGCCCATATCTGTAACTATTAACCTTTGTTCAGTGATGAATATTGCCTCATAGCTACAAGATCTGGTGTCATAAATTTTCCAAACTGCATGTAATAACAAGTCTACATGGTGAAGATGTGGGCACTGGTCTGTCGAGTTTTTCTTCTACTGCCCTCATAATCATCATTATTTAGTAATGAATCTTTTTTGAAGCTCTGAAATTATTGATTTCATTCACGACAGCAGTACTCTTTGTGGTATATTTGCCACCAGTCCTCGTAACCATTCTATTATTTCGTTGGGGCCATCGTAGTACAACATTTACTCCACAGTCTGATTTTTCATTTTTGTTGATTCTTCGAAAAAAAAATTTTTCATATGGCTCTAAGCACTAAGAACCGCTCGGCCATAGCGGACGGCTTGATTCTTCACCTGTGCTACTTACAGTCATCGACAAAATTTGCGAAACACCTCACCTGCTCATAATATCGTACTGTATAGCTTTACTGTCTGTTATACAACATAATAGGCTAGCAGACACAATGCTACCATGAGTAGCCCTTGGAATCAGAGTAGGTTTGGAAACGAAAATAACTACACTCATAACGTACCTAAGAATGCGTTTAGCCCAGATCAGGATAATAATGAATGGTTTAGTACACAGAAAGGGACAGTTATCGCTGAGTTGACATCTCAGGATCCACATAGTAAGCAGAAAGGAACGGTGCTAAATGGCAATGACATACAATTCAGGCGACAAACAATGTGTCTGGCCAGATGGAGGCAACTGAAGTTAATATTGTAAGTGTTGCGAATTGAAAGGACATGAGAGATGTGTTATTAGACCGAAATGAGAGCAGTCAAAATTCTATAATATATTTTGTTGTTATTATTTCAGTTGCCAAGTTCAGTTTATTTGGTGTCCTGCATTCTGGAATCTTTGTTTCTATCAACAGCAGCATTGAATTTTGTACATGTGAGAAGGTGGCAGCCTGGTCACTATGGCTAATATAGCAGACAAAAGTGAAAGGATAGATTATAGGAAAGAGGTTTGAAGATCACAATCAAACTTGAGTAATTTTGGAGTAGATTTTATAAATGAGCATGAGGCTGTATTGAATTTTAGCGCTTTGGAGGTATAGTTGAAGCTGAATAATATATCTGTATACTTAAAATTCGAAGATGGCATTTCAAAGAAAGTGGATGAAGCAAGTTGTCTCTCTTCTATCAAGTCATAACCTACACTAAAGTCTTTTAGTGATTGTATGGATGGTGTCTTAGGATGCAATACTGTGAGTGCAAACAATCTATTGATGCACTGAAAACAGAACCATATAAGGCTGAAAAAATGAGGGTGTTACTGTTGCAAACAGACAAGATTTTTTCAAAATTCTGGACTTACTAAGTTTTCGCTGACATACCAAGGACAATCAAAAATTTCCTACACGAATTTAGATTGCAGGAATATAATTTTTTCGTTAAATTGTAATCCATCTCTTTTGTACACCAGGAGAAGATAGAACAGGAGATTCGGTCTATGTTAAACCAAGGAACGCCTTCATCAGCAGCAGATTCATATAACAGTCCTTTAGACGTTGTAACATAGAAAGATGATGAATAAGATTGGAGCTTGGTTGCAGGCAACACCACATGACAGAGACATATCGTCCCTCAGACGTTGAATGAACTGTAACAGAAATTTCCTCTAGTGAAAATCACATGTTATATCGATTTGTGCGACAGTTACTGGCAAACTGATCTCCACCCTGTTCGCTTAAAATGTACACATTTTCTTTGTTTGTGAACAGGTTATCAGTTTTGAAAACTTGAATTCAGAAGCTTCCATGGATTTTCTCCATGTTTCGTCTGCTGTCTTCATTCACTGACGTCATGCTATTCTTCCTAATAATTTAAAGAAACGAATGGCACTTTGTGTCACTATTAATCACTGAAGAAACATGGTCTGCTCGTAATCAAGTTCTGAATTCGCTGCTGCAAGTGTTTTCTGGTTCTGGCGTCGCAGTTAACTTGGAAAAGACAGGGTTTGGTAAACATAACATTAAATTTCTTGAAAATTAATTTCCACTGAAGGCATTCGACCTAATCCTAAAATGTAGTAGCTATAGAGGATTTTCCTGCCACCTTGGCCAAGTATCTAATTGAAGCTTCTGTTCAGTTTTTGATGGGCTGTCCACTGGGCCATTATACCATAAAATCTAAGGGGAATGAGAGGGGGGAGGGTTCCCTTGTTGATATATAACGGGCCATCTGATGTTTGACGAAGTGAACGTTGGACCGCCGTTTAATGGAGACATTAAGGATGCACAAATCACATGATCTCCACCATGTGTCGACTGTAAAATTGTTCATTGAAAGTAATTTTGTCAATGATGATGCATATATATTTATGTTGGAATGGACTCCAATGAGAATATCAGTAGTTTTTAGTGCAAATACAAGCTACGATGCACATATTCATTGTAAAGGGGCAACCGTGAGAAGATTACAACGTGTTAGCATAGGAACACAGTGAATTTCAGATTTGTCAGTGACAGTTTTGTACTATAAAGCATAGCCAAAGTGAATGTGCAGAACTGGGAGTATAGAGAAAATGGAAGCATGTGTGAGTCGGTAACAGATTTAAAATTCTTAGCACAGAGGTCATCCTAACCCTGAGTAGAGAAAGGCTTGAACAATGGTCAGTACCCTACAGTTAGTTTTCTTTGCACTTTTCTTTTGCTAGTATTGGAGTAATGTGTCTTTTTGTTCCCATACTTCTTGCTGTATTTGATCCTTTTGGCAAATACCGTGGTTTTCTTTTCTAATGCTGCTGACTGCTGAGCTGGGTATTCTTGTTAAAATTGTTCTACACTGCTCCAGAAAATTGAATGCCACATAATATTATTCAAATTGTCTCAGGAATTTTGGATTATTCACGTTTATATGCACATGGTACAATAAACAAGCAGATTATTCAGTGAGTATAGTCTGAGGAATCAAAGATAGGAACAAGTGAAAGTGAGTATACAGGTTCCATTTCATTCTTTCATTTTATGTGGACACCAGGTTTACTGACTAGAGCGTAAAATTGTTTCAGCGTCTCATTTCAATGAATATTTTGGATACCTGTGGAGCTTAACTATGATTCAACAGGATCAATGTCTTTTTGTTTCAAGTGGTTTATTTGGAAACTCTTACAGTGATGATAAAGTTTTTACTTTGGCTGACATGATAAGATTTCAAGCTGATGTAGGTTGGAAAAAGATCTTCTGTGCAAATCTATTAAGATAAAGGTGCCTTTTAGTGCTCAGTCTGAGGTTTCTTGTGATCAAGGAGATGCATTCATATGTCACGGACCAGGAGGGCATTGTGGGGTAATTAGGTACTTTGTGGAGATTTATTGGTAAAAGAGAGAGAACCCTTGCCAATATGCAATGAAGAATGACTGTCTGTTGCTCTAGAAGAACTGTGGTAATCGTAGAAGAGAAATTAATGTGAGATCTTTCCTTTATACTGATGATATTTTCCTGCTGGAACACTGTTTATGATGTCTGCTATTACATGGATGTACTATTATTATTCTGGTGAAATCTGTAAATTAATGGAAGTATTGAGGAAACTGAATGATGGTAGGTGCAAATCTGAATAAGGCTTTTGCCTAATGACAGATAACTTTATATTTATTCTAGACTTGTCTCCGTTGTTATGACATACCAGTGTTTCCATTGTTAATTAATACTGCAGTAACAACTATTTCCTGTGATGTGAGTAGTTATGTCTTGTGCAGACAAATCGGTTTGTAGATGTGAATGCAATAGTAATACCTCTCCTGTTTCTTCGAGGTCGAGCTGCAGATGTGAAGCAGAATTCCACATATCACGTACCTGTTTTTTGTGTAGAGTAGAGTAATTATGAATAGTCATAACAGAGTAACTTTCCACTATATGTGGAACGTAATTTGACTCCCATAATTTTTAACATTGAACCAAAACTTTCAAGTGCAGCTGGAACGAGCACAGTATTTATACTTGAAATGCTGCTCCAGCAGTACTTCTCTTTCATTAAGAAGTTATCGTAATTTATTATTAAATTAAGAGGTTTCATTAAAGGTACTAGATTAATATTCATTCCATTAATGACTTTTACCATTGGATTTTCTGAACAAAATTCGTTCATTTGTTTAATATTCTTTGGTTTGCCTTCGTAAAACATGATCCATTCATGTTTGAAATATTTTTATTCGTACAACGTATAATTACTGTTCATGTTTCGTCTAAATATGCTGGGATGAACAAGAGAGAACGCACTTCCACTGATACGTGAGCATGCACTGCACAGAGCGAGGTAGGCAAAACTATGAAGACTACAATACAGTCAGACATCTATGCTAGTATCGACCAGCTTGCTAACTCAGGCAGTTGTAATTAACCAAAACTGTTCATCTTCTGGGTATACAACATTCTTCAGTTGACAAGGCGCTGTCTAGCTGTGGAAATTTTTCGACTGGCAGCTGGAGTGTGGTACAGCCGGACCACGGCGACAGGTGTCATCTGTCGGATGCATTACATCTACATTTACGAACGAGGTGGCAATTATTTAAACCGATAACCTCCGGGAGATTACACGAGACACCAAAACAAACATTTTTCTCCAGTGTGATAATTACCTGTGAGCATTTTTAAATCTGGCAGAGGGCGTGGTCGCTCTTAGCCCTCGTGGAGTTCGGCATAACACGGGGACGAATCAGGCAACTTTAAGAAACGTCATCAGCAGTAGTTACATCCGATTTCACTTACAGCGTATTCGGAAACTGGAACCAGACTATTATTCACTCATAGTACAATTTTTGCAGTGTCAATGGCATCCTACATTTCCGTCTCATTTACAAATGAAGTAAGGTTCGGGTGTAATGGCTATTCAACATCCACAGTTCGCGTGTTTTGAGTAAGGTTAATTCACATGCCACCCGGCCGGTCGCTGGTTCGCAGGTCGCAGGTTCGAATCCTGCCTCGGGCATGGATGTGTGTGATGTCCTTAGGTTAGTTAGGTTTAAGTAGTTCTAAGTTCTAGGGGACTGATGACCACAGATGTTAAGTCCCATAGTGCTCAGAGCCATTTGAACCATTTTCACATGCCTCTTTTACTCGTGCTCACAAATTGAGGTTGTACGTCAATGTGTGAGCAGATGTTCTTCCTGACTGTTTAACTGGGCCTTATCTCCTAACTACGCCGTTAAACGACTGCCATTATTACAATTTCGTCGCCAGAGCACTGCCAGAGTTGTCGGACGACATGCCACTCCCTACAAGACAGCACCTTTTGTTACATCGTGACTGGGCGACGGCACATTTCTGTGGTCCTGTACGTCGATTCTTGAACCGGCAATTCCCAGAAACGTGGACTGGCTATGGTGGTCCTGTACCACGCCTACTGAGTCCCTGATTTGACACTTCTGGACTTTTTTGTATGACGAGCGATGTGCAGCCTTGTTTATAAAACCCCTGTTGAATCGTAAGAGGATCTGTTTACTCGGATATTAGCGGCAGCAGTGGGAGTAGAGGGCACACCTGCAGCACGTGACAATGTTATACAGAACATGACCCACCGGCGTAACCTCTGTTTACAAGTCAAAGCAGGCGTTTCTGAACGTCTCATATAATTGAAGTAATGTGCTGTGTTAATGTTTTCGTCTCTTTGTAATAAAGAATTAAAACATGTTTCCGTTACTACTCGTTCTCACAGGAGAACACAGTAGAAAAAGTGTTTCCATTGTCCCAGGGTTTGTTAGTTTAATGAATTTGCATCCAGAGAATACGGCATTTGAGAAAAGCATTTGTCTCGGTGTCACGTGCTGCTTCCGGAGTTCGTCAGTTTGAATAATTTTCACTCAGAAAGCAATCTTACTATGCATGGTGGAGCCGCGCGGGGTAGCCGAGCGGTTTCAGACGCTTTATCATGGTCTGCGCGGTTCCCTCCGTCGGAGGTTCGAGTTCTCCCTCGGGCATGGGTGTGTGTATTGCCTTTAGCGTAAGTTGCTTTAAGTTAGATTAAGTAGCTTGCAAGCTTAGGGACCGATGACCTCAGCAGTTTGGTCCCATAGGACCTTATCTCAAATTTCCAAATTTTCCATGGCGGAGGGTATCCTGTACCGCTACTAGTCATTTCCATTCCTCTTCCGCTAGCAAAAAGGGCGAAGGAAAACGACTGTCTACATGCCTCAGTACAAGCCCTGATTTCTCGAATCTTATCTTCGTTGTCCTTAAGCGAAGTGTTTGTTAATGGCAGTGGAATCGTTCTTCAGTCAGCTTGAAATGTCGGTTCTCGAAATTTTATCAACACTGTTCCACGAAAAGAACGTCACTTTCTCCGGGGATTCCCATTTGCGTTCCTTAAGAATCTCCGTTGTACTTGCGAGTTGTTAGAACGCACCAGTAACAAATTTAGCGGTCCGCCTCTAATTGATTCGACTTCTTCCTTTAACTCGAAATGGTGGGATTCCAAAGACCTGACAATTTCTCAAGGATGGGTCGCACTCGTGTCCTCTACGCGGTCTCCTTAACAGGTAAACCACACCTTCGTAAACTTCTCCCAGTAAACCGAAGTCGATCATTCGCCTACCCTACCACAATTCTCATATGTTCTTTCCATTTCATATCGTTTTGCAACGTTGCGCCCAGATATTTAAACAACGTGACTGGTTAATAAGGACACTGCTAATGGTGTATCTGAACATTACGGGTTTGTTTTACCTATTCATCCACTTTAGCTTACTTTTTTTTTTTTACATTTGTAGCTAGCTGCCATTCATCACACCAGCTAAACATTTTTCTAAGTCATCTTGTATCCTCCCACAGACACTTCAGCACCTTCCCGTACAACTCAGCATCTTGAGCAAACAATCATAAATTGCTGCTCACCCTATGAGCGAGATCATTTATGTATACAGAAATTACGGTCAGTACTGCCACATTTCCCCGGGGCAGTCCTGACGATACCCTTGTGTCTGATTCACGGTCGCCATGGAGGACAATATACGGGGTTCTATTAATTAAGAAGTAATCCAGCAGCTCCTATATCTGGGAGCCCGTTCCATATGCTTGCACCTTTGTTAACAGTCTGCAGAGGGGCATCGTGTCAAATGTTTTTCGGAATTCTAGAAATACGGTATCTGCAAGTTGCTCTTCATCCACAGTTCGCATTGTACGATGTGAGAGAAAGACAAGCTGCATTTCGAACGAACGCTGCTTTCTAAAAACGCACTAATTCGTGGACACAAGCTTTTCGATCTCTACGAAATGTAATATATTCAGACTCAAAATATGTTCAAGAATTCAGCAGCAATCCGATGTTAAGGATATTGGTTAGTAATTTTGCTGGTCCTTCCTTTTATCCTTCTTATATACAGGAGTAAACCGCAAAATTGGCAGTTGGTTGGGATTCTGCATTTGGCGAAAGATTCGTGATAAATGCAAGCTAGGCAACGGACTATGGAGTACTCTTCGTTATGCCGAATAACTGAGATATCGTCCGAACCTGGCCACTTATTTGTTTTCAACTTTTTCAGCTGTTTCTCTTCTCCAAGGATGCCTGCTACTTTGTCGTCCATACGGGAATCTGTGCCATGGTTAAACGAAGGTATGTTTGCAAGATGCTCCTGCGTGAACGTTTTCTGAGACGCAAAATTTTAAACGTCGGTTTTCGTTTTGCTAATTTATACTGTCACACCAGACTGGTCAACGAACTGAATGGAAACCTTACACCCATTTAGTCTTTTAACAAGGGACCAGAATTTTGCCGGATTCTCAGCCAGAGCTTTTGCTAAAGTACGCTGTGTATTTCGTTCATGGATCTTTTCACATACGCACGAATCTCTGCTAACCTTTGCATGTCGTGCTTTGTGCGTTCTCTTTTGAACCGAGAGTGCTATGGACTTTTCTTCCTAAGCATTTTCCGAATGTCACTGTTAATTCACGGTGGGTGTTTTCCGTCGTTAATCCACCTCCTAGGCACATACTCCTCCAAAGCACGGTTTGCAATCTGTTAATATTTTGTCCGTAATTCCTCTACATCCATCTCAGTAGAACTAAATTATTTCAGCTCATGTCCAAGTGAAATACGAAGAACTGCTTATCTGCTCTTTCTAACACTAGCACTCTCCTAGCCTTCTCGACTGATTTCCTAACTTTCATAACCATAGTCACTATGATGACATCATGGTCACTAAACTCAGTCTCTACAGTGACGCCGTCTATAAGGTTCAACCTGTTTGTAGCTAGAAGGTCTAATATATTTCCATTGCATGTGGGCTAACAAACTAGCTGAACAACACAGTTTACGGAATATGTGTTCAGAAGTACATCGAAAGAGTGTGTGAACCCCGTGCAATAAATCCACAGATGTCCCAGTCTATACTCGGTAGTTTAAGGTCGTCTCCAGCCAGTATTGCATGATCTGCGTATTTACGCGCTACTGACAGTAGACTTCCTCACTACAGAACTGTCACAATGGAATCATGTGGGCGATAAAAACATCCAGCAATTAACTTGGTTTCACCTAGACCTGTTACAGGCGAGCAGATATCCTCTCGCTGCACTCACTTTCGAATTCAATAGGCACTATGTTCGTCAACTGCAATGGACACACCCGTCCTGTGGCCTCTAATCTATCTTCCTAAGATACGTTCTACGACTTGCTAAATATTTCAGAGCTTTCTACTTCGGGTTTCAGCCTGCTCTCGGCCCCAAGGCTAATATGAGCACAAGAACTTTCCTGGAATGTAAATTCGAAAAGTTCGTCACGAATACTGCGACAATTTACTGACAAAATTTTGACAATAGAAGTATCTTTTCTCTGAACAGGGTCTGACTTCACTACCTGCGTATCGAGTTGCGAGTGTTCATCAGAGTACCTCAAACTACTGTCTAACCTAAAAAAAAACTCACGTGCACTATATACGTACGCTACTAACAGAGTAGCTGCTTACTTCGTGTAGAGAAACCCTTATCTATCAGTTTTTCACCCAATAATAAAAGTCCAGAAATCTGCAGACAAGACCATCACAGAGTCGACGAAGTCTTTGCTTGGGACTCTTTACTCGGCTGCAAACCAAAAGACCCCGATGAACACTGACAGCAGTGCTGCAAACTGAGAGCTATTCCTGCACCTCAGGTGCGATGTTAGCGTCCTTCGCCACCTCCGCCAACCACCTTTGTGAACTGAGGTTGGCCTTAGCAAGCATGTGACAGGCGTCGTTAGTGTCGACATGAGCCACAACATGCAGACGACTTAACCCTAGACACTCGACAGTCGGAGGTAAAGCCACCTCCAGTCTCCAGTCATACCGAGTGGACTTTGGTTTCTTTCCAGCTCTGAACGCTGTCTTTCCAAGGGGCACCGTAACGTGCCTAATGTTGAACCTCTTCATAACTAGCAAACCCCTGCCCATGTATACCTGCTCGGAACCTGCTGAAGAAATGATCAGCTGTATCCTCATAGGGCAAATAGGAGAGGAAAGAAGTCTAGTCTCGACGCTGGCCCTCTTCCTGGAGCGACGCAATTGTATTACCACCAGCCAATCACCCTGCTGTGAGAGCGGATCCGCCGCGTAGGGTACTCTAGAAGGTGCATCGGCAGCAGATGCTATGGACGGTACAAGTGATACCTGATTTGTCTCATGCGATGTGCCAGATTCTCCGCCACCGCTACACCTCTAGGCAGCAGCCCGAAGGCGGCTGACGATAGCCAAAAGCGTATTCAGCTGTTCGCGAACTGCCGCCAGCACCTCCTGCATCGGCACACAGAATGCACACGTTTACCTATCCTAGCATCGCAACTAAATGACTGAACTGTAAAAGCAGACAGATACAACTTGCCACCCTCCTGACCTGACGTCATGGTCGCTGATGCCTCAATAAAGAGGTAAAGAAATAAAAACTGCGCCACAAACTGGGAAATTCAAGAAATATACTACTAGGAAAACACAGAAGAAGCTAAATACCCCACTTTCCGCTGTGGAGATGAAACAGGCGAGACGATTATTACACTGTGGCTCACAATTTTGCCATCAAAATGGATCAGATCTGAGATAGTTACCTCATGTCACTAAGAGCATAGATCTCAACGTATTGATGTTAGTTGTTCTGTTACGGGGCCTTTAGATTGTCAGCGGACGATATATCTGAGTAACTTCCCCATCTCTTTGAGTCTGCCCATCGCCACCAAGCCCCTCTCGCCACTTGTGGCAAACCTACACCACTGAAAACTTCACCACTTCTGCCTACAACTGTGCCTATGATGCAATACTTTGTCCTTAAATCTGATATAATAACGTTCCACTGTCGATTGATATGTTTGCGCTGCACATGTCGGTTCTCTGTAAGTTACATATCATTACCTCGCCTGTGGTTTTTCTTTGAAAATGGCCTCTTAAAGTTCATCGTATGCGTTCAGTCCATAGAAATAATATTCATAACACTTCAAATCATTTGATGTCAGTTCACTAAAACTTATGAGACTATTTTTTTATTATTTTTCATTAGTAATATTGGTTCTTCTTATGCTGCCTGCAATTCGAGTCCAAACACATTCATGGTAACTGATGTACGTTTTACTAGACACACAATGCCTCTTCATTTCTTTTTACTATTTGTGAATATATTTCAGTTCAACCGTCATCTATCACATCACAACCTTTTTATATGTGAATGTATAAGGATTTATAGAATATTCTCTGCTATGGCTTTCACTTATAAACATTCTCCGAAAGTCTTTCTCAGTGGTGGTGTGGAGTTTTTCTTTCAGGATGTAGTTTTCTCCATCTTAGTGTGAGATGAGTGGGATAATATCCTCCAATGCATTCGAATTTGCTGCGATCAAAACTATTTGAGCGATGTATCTGGGGAAGATCTTTATTTCACGAGTAATAATGTAAAAACATCATTCTTACGTAACAGAAGATTGTCTCGGTAGCTATTTCATAATTACTATAAACGAACTTAAGATAGAACAGTTAAATTGAAACAGGGGTTTTGATTTAATTAATCCCAGACTTTCACATCTGGTAGTTGTAAACTTACTCAGTACTGACATGCTGATACACGTTGCACTGTTGCATAATTTTTAACATGGTCACACGTGTTTCACATTGTGTGAGGTTTTTTATGCTTTCAGGAAAAGTCGCGTGATTTATTTCAGAATATACCAGAGTGTTCCACTACAGATAGAATGTCAGAACAGAGCCAACAGGATACACAGGTTAAAGCTTACACATCAGTCACGATTACAACCTCCCATTGTATCTTCGGAATATTATGTAACAACATTATAAAACTGGTAGGCTATATAAACACTGATATACGAAATGTATGCAATAGCAGTTCAGACGCAAATGCTCCCTATTTTAATGTTAAAAAGTGATTACAGTGTAGCGCAGCAAAATGGGAGAACTGATTTATGACAGACTCATAGCATGTCAACCTTAGTGTGTCGATGTTTTAATTTACAATATTAAATGAATAATAGGTATGTAATGAGTCAACTCACTGTGCAAATCTCAATCGATTGACGCATATGTTGTAGTGTAAACGTCGTCAGATTAATCTGATTGCAAATAAACACCCAAACTGAAAATATTCAAAACAGCACGCAAAAATCCAATAGTAATAAGTATTAAATAGATATTTATTGTAATATTGCCGGAAACATGTCAACACTGAAAGCTATTCAGTAATTGAATGTAACTAACAAATAACCTCATATAACTGTTTACAGAAGTCTGGATGTAGAAATGCATTTTTGTCACGCTACTGGTTATCTGGAATGTGTTGTACAATCCATCAGCCTTGAGAAAACTCATAAATTTCTATTGTATGTTTTATTATGTATAATTTTAACAATGCGGAGACTGTATTTGTTATTGCTTTATGTCACATACACACCCGTGGCTGTAGCCACCAAAGGTCACCACTGATCGACTTTTGTGATGCATGGCCTTTTTGTATGTCACTGTGCCAATAAATTTGTGAAGCAACGGAAAGTGATGTAGTAAACATTAGTTAAATATTATCATCCACCAAAAACGTCTTCACCATGCGGAAAGAAACACCAAAGTTTAAGTGAAGTCATTTCTATATATATTTCGACATACTGAGCTATAATCTTTCAACGAACACCAACTTAAGAAACGAGTGTTTATTAAATGTTAACTGCGTGATGGCATCGTTCGTGAACGTTCTCGCCTTGCACTTGCTTAGGTCGTCAGATTTCTGAAGAATGTTGTAGCATTTGAATCTTGCTACTAGAGAACATTTTGAATACAAGAGCTATAAATGCTTCAGAGACAACATTATTATAACTTAGTTCATAGACACATACACCTGTTGCACATGCACTGATCATTACACCAAAACAAAATGGAAAAAATAACCATCTGGTTACAAGGTTCAGGTAAGAATAACCATTTGATAATCATTGCTCAAGAAGAATATGAATAACACTTTCTGAAAGCTGCTCAAGCATCTTCCTTTTCCGGTGTACATGCAAGCCCCTTCGTAAATGTATTGGACAACTTTTCACATGTTGTGCAGTTACCTAATAGTTGATAGGCTACGCGGTAGTGTCTCACTCATTATTGCCGCACATTTGAATAAACGAGCTGCGATTCCTTCGATATTAACAATGCGACAGCTTCTTCAGTACGAAGCATAAGACTTGTAGGAAGTTGTAAATAGTCGTTCCTGTGAAAAAAGATGATTCTGTTTATTTAATATTAGGCTGGCAAGTATTATAAATAATATAAATAATAATAGACAATTTCTAGAATTTTTAACTTCTCCTTAACAGCAATATTTAATGACACAAGTATAGGCTTACAATTACAAATTAAAATAACGAAAGATCTAAACTTTTGTAAGACACGGAACAATGGAAATGAATAAGAGAATAATATTACTCCTGGAAATGAAGAGAGGAAGAGATGAACTGATAGGCTAAACGTGCCGTCTACAGTTAGGTAAGTGAACACAAAGAGGGACATATTTAAATACCTGGGCAACTGAATGTAGTCACAGGGAAAGGCTGGAGGGTATTTTAATATCGTATTATTACGGTAGAAGATCGAATACTGTGGATGATTCTTAATTTTGTATACCTCTTGTAACCAATGCCGCCAGTACTCATTGATTTACTTCACTGCTCCTCTGCTACATTTACACCCAGGAGTTCTCCCATGCGTTACTAGGTTCTTCTACGACACGACACAATTATCATCATTCACCAAGCCTCTTAACATGAGACTGCCTCTCGAAAGCCTGTTCAAATTCTCTTCGTTTACTACTTCAGTCGTTAGTGACTGTATGAGTTGCTTCTGTAAAATCAAATGTCACCAACTTCCAGTAAATTATTGTCTTCTATTATTTCTGCATGCATTTGACGGCCGTAGAGACTTACGTTCGAAAGGAACTGCATTAGAAACTTTTTTAAATTATAGAGACTTTTTTGTGTTAACGTAGCTCATTTGTTGAGAATCTGACCTTAGTAGTCGCTTTCATCTTTATGGTGAAAGAAACAAGAATACGGCTGGCATAGGGAGAAAAAGTGTTGGGCACTAGTCCTTTTGCTTCCAGTATCTGTCAATGAGCGGATAAAGTCCCAGCTTTGACCACAATATGTCAAGAAGCATGTTAGCCTTATGGAAACATGAAGTTCGGAGCCTTACACTTCCAACCGCAACCTGACTGCCTTGTTTTCACTCGACAAGTATAGCGTCTATGGCTGTAGTAGGTGAAATCAATATTTGCGTTATCAACAGCACGCATGTGACACTGCACTCTATAGTCCGACTAAGATGGGAATCGTCATACCTCTTTGTAAAGGATTTCAATCAGCCACAGGTATGTTGTAAAGTGACCTGTCCTAAGTATCTAGCTAGCGGCTTCTCATGTAATAGCACCTGGTGTCCGAGAAATTTGTGATGAAGTTTTATGTCTACCATTCACATCCGTGGCGTTAGCCAGGATTCTGTTCGGGTTCAAATCGGGTCTGTAAACATTCTTTTTAACTTCATCGTAGAGAATATCATTAAATAATAGATGACATGCAAAGATATTCATAAATAGCCATTTCGTCATAATAATTTCATTAATAAGCTAATCATTTAAGCAGACGTTCTTGAAATGTGTATTCCTTTTATACAGAAGAGTTTACAGAATCACCAACTCACTGTCGCTTTCACTGCTTACTGTGCTAGAAAAATGTTCTGGATGATATTCGTTGCAGAAGCAACCGAAACAAAAATTCCTAGAGCGCCACACACATTTCATGAAACATACTACCATGCATGCACATGGATTTTTCAGAAGCCATAGCGTCGAACTCAGTTCCTTGAAATTCGAGAAGATTGTTCTTTCTTCGATTAACTTCGATGCGAACATGCGTATTTGGTCATTACTGTGAAAGAAGGTGCACTAAATTGATGAATAATTAAAAATATATTTTTATGGAGTCTTCCCTCGAATCGATTGCTGTATGGACTTTAGCTAGTCGGTAGTATTTTGAATTTTCTTTCGTGAAAATTTTAACGTACCTATAAACCTGTAGGAGAATTTTTACAGAGCAACTGCTGACATTCCTTTCCTCTACAAAAACTTTATCGTTAAATGACCGAGCAGTCTGCCCTACCCACGAACCAATAATGTGAAGAAGCTTTTCTTGTCCCAAGAACGAAAGAATGAAAGATTTCAAAAACTCTTCGTGGAGCACATTCGTGAACTTCCCTTAATTCACGTAGGTCACAATTGTATTTTTAATTAATGAGAGAGTTCAATAATTCTTTTCTGAACAATCTGACCAGATTTTTCGAATGGTTCTGGCATACACAGTAAAAATGTGATGGAATATCCTTCTCACGCAGCTACAATATACTACGCTATGAAGGAATGAATAATCCTGTTGAAATCATTTTTCTGCACTGGGATGGTTTTCGTTCCATGTTCTGCAAAGAAAGTATTGTACGTCCATTGGTACTGGCAGCCGATTTGATCGGTGTTAATTATCTAATCGAGGTCAAAGTTAGCGATATTCTTTACGACTAAAGTGTAAAAACAACAAGGATTTGAATCCCTACCGCCACCGTGGCTGAATATTGAAGTAGTGTCTGCTGTCTGCAACCTCTATCAGGTGTCTGGAAGTAGTATAATGTAAATGAATAATGTAAAACGTGGACTGGACACACAATACCGCAAGAAGTTCCAAATACACCGTGGCCCTTTTATGAAGACTCTTCACTTGGTCATCTGCGGTAAACCGTTACAGTGAAGACCCAAAACGTTAAAGGAAGGTGATAATGTGTACCATGTAGAACACTTTTTCAGTTATGCGTCTGAACAACCGCTACGTTGCATCACAGGCAACAACACTGCATGACATCTTTACAAATGCGTGAAGAATACGGCTGTGGTTTGTAGTACTCAGCCATAATGCTCCTCTTTGTACATGTGTTTTGTGTTATCTTAATTTCTAGGTATCTTTTACTATTTGGGGCGAAAATGTTTCATTGAACTATTTCACATTCATAAACAAAAACAGCAACGAAGAATATTATACAGTCCTCATTTTTATTGTTTTACAGCTTTCAGTCTTCAAGATTGTAATCAGTCAGCAATGAACTCTCGTTGTCACACAGACAACATATTGCTTCACAACTTTAGAAAAGACATTATAGCTGAAAGTTGTGTCGTAAGAGCACGAAATATATCACGCTAGTGAGCCAAAAGATTATAACCACTGTCCATCGTGCGTTTGATTGCTACCTGGTGACACGGTATGGAAGATACACACTGTCCAGACACTGTAATGCCCGCGAGAGTGGCAGCTGTCATCAAGGATAAGGTTGGGCCAACACCATACTGAATTCCAGAATTACCAATGGAGGGCGCCACGAACTTGGAAATCATTTTCAGCCATGTGTCCGGATACTTTTCATCACATAGTGTAGGTTCAATCGACCATACAATCATTTAAGTAAAATCAATAAATTTCAGTGTAATTGTACTTCATGTTTGGAGGAAACAACGTGCAAGGTGAAACTTTCCTGGCAGATTAAAACTGTGTGCCGGACCGAGACTCGAGCTCGGGTCTCGGTCTAGCACACAGTTTTAATCTCCCACGAAAGTTTCATATCAGAGCACACTCCGCTGCAGAGCAAAAATCTGTTCCAAATAAGGTCTTTGCCACTTGTGGGTTCCAGGTTTTAGTGATCAGCGTCGAGCACCTGAGCAGTATCATGTAGATCATAAAACCATGTATTGTGTATGTTCTAAAATTTTGATTTTTTTTCTATGTCATGTCGCACGGAGTCGATCCCGACGCAGCAAATCAGCAGTGCGGGTCGGTAATACAAGACGGCGTGAAAAACAGGTCAGTATTATCAGGAATCCCTCTGTGTATTATTGCTAAGCGATATTTGAAATAAATTTATTAAGATGTATCAGCTCACAAGAAGGTATCGATCTTGCATGCCCTTTGTAAGTCATCAACTTCTTGCAAATAAAAAGAGTGTCATTTAAATGTAATTGTAAAAATGAACCACATAGGAGTTGCACTTATTTCGAGATAACCTTTAAAAGTCAGTGACTGATGCATTGATAAAACAGAGCTTCTGTTAACCCTTAGCTGATGAAAGAAAGCTGCTCTGAAATTATTAGTGAGCCAGAAAATTTCGAAATATTGTGCACAGCGGAACCTCTGCTGAAAAAGTTATCGATTTGTAAGGAATAATCAGAATTAAAGTTTTGGAAAATTAGGAAAAGGGAAAATTTAACTTCTTTTACAGCGGCGAACTTTGAGGAATACAGAGATATATTTCCATTTTGTTGCTTGTGTGTAAATTTGATCTTGGTGGTCATCCACAAGAAATCACCCGAATAATACAGCTAAGTTAACTTTACTTCCCGCTATAGAATCTCTGAAGCTCACATTTTAACTATTTTGTACTAGAACTGTGTTTGATAGAGAACGTGGGCATAATAATTTTAAACAGTAATAAATCTTACATTCTTATCACGGGTATTAACTGACATTTAAGAAGAACTTATTTTGAAGTGATATTTTGATGTTACGCTGCAAAGGAGTTAAAGAGTATCTATGGCCAATCGAATTTAATCGATTGCGAGGTGCGTTCTTAACGCAGATTTAATGGTGAGTAGCACATTTTTGGAAACAAATTCGAACTCTGGTTGTGTCGTCTAATAGAGTGAGTGAGGAGTGTGGTCTCACCTGTGACCATGAGCTGCACGAAGCTGGTCCGTAGGCCCTGCGAACGCTGCTGGCTGACGAGTAGGAGCACCTCAGCCAGTATCTGCACCGCCTGAACTACCAGCCACGGCAGCGCCAGCAGCGGGCTCTGCGGCAACCAAAGCCACGAGGTTAACGTCACGTACAGCGTCATCATCATGCTCACCAGACAGTTGACTTTCACTGCCTAATAATGCCCTCCTTCACGCTTTCCGACGTTCTAGAATATTAAGCAACACACTATTCACGTTGGCCTTAACCTATTTTCCTGTGTCATCTGCCCAAGAGCCACTAGACTGTCGTCGCATCGTTTCCCATATCTTCTTTTCTTGGCGGAGCTGCCACCCGCTTACTCGGCCACAGCTAAAACTACGTTTGTTTCCAAATCGATATTTTATGTTTTTGTACCTGTCCAAGTAAATGCCTAAATGTACCTGTTCATTTTTCCCTCAACACCGCTATTATTCTGAATATCATAGATCTAGTCTTAAAAAACCCATATCTCACTGCCGTAAGTTAAAAAGTGTTTTACACACTGATTGTAAACTTTTCTTCTGATAAACTTTGCAATCGTCGATCTGAGATATATGATTGGCTTAGTAAACCTATCCAAGCAGTTTATTACTCCTCTCAAAATTTGTTTTGCTGTTCATCCAGTCGCTGTCTATATCTACCTTAAATACAAAAATTCTCCTAATGGCTGTGTGACGTTACTCTTACTTTGCATTACTTAACTTTTGACCCGTAGATTATCTACTTTATTTCTTTGTCTTATAGAAACTGATTACCTCCCGCCAGGTTAGCCGAGGGCGCTAATGCGCTTCTGCCTGTACTCGAGTAGGCGCGCCGGCACCAGATCGAACCCGACCGGCGGGTTAACGACGTGGGCCGGTGTGTCGACCAGCCTGGATGTGATTTTTAGGCGGTTTTCCACATCCCACTAGGTGAATACCGGGCTGGTCCCCACATTCCGCCTCAGGTACACGACACACAGACATTTCTAACACTTCCGTACTATTTCATGGTTTACACTAGATGCAGACACCTGGGGTAGACTGGTTCTGTCCTGGGGGCTATGGGGTGGCGGCTGGATGGGCATCTGGCCACCCCTTTACATTAACCTTGCCAGTTCCGTTGTAACCACGGCGACCCTGCGTCCATTGCGGGACAAAGGGGCAAGTGGAAGAAAGAAAGAAAGAAAGTAACTGATTACGTGTTCAAAGTTGCTATCTTAGGATCTTTGCTACGTTGTGTAAAATTCTCTCCAACTCAGGCAAGAACTACAATGAAATCTTAAAACTTACAGTTCTTTTGATACGTGTTCCATCTGCATTCCCCAGTTTGCGGATTTGGTTACTTTACGAATTGTTAACTTACTACAAACATTTTTATGGATAGCTTCTAACTGTCGTTAATGTGGGAGGTCAGTAGATGTGACTCCGTTGTAGTAAATTCATCAGCTAGAACTTAGGGACACCATAAAAAACGTAAAAACGTAAAACTTTACGGCTGAGAAGGGAGCTCAGCTGACTTGTCTGGGTATCAGTGATACCTAATTATACGCTAAAGAGGCAAAGAAACAGGTACACCTGACTATTATCGTGTAGGGCCTCATCGAGCACGCAAAAGCGCAGCAACACGGCGTGTCATGGACTATACTAACGTCTAAGGAAGTGCTGGAGGGAACTGTCACCATGAATCCTGTAGCGCTGTCCATAAATCCGTAAGAGTACGGGAGGCTGGAGATCTGTTTTGAACACCACATTTCAAGGCATCCCAGATATGCTCAATAATGTTCATGTCTGGGGAATTTGGTGGCCAGTGGAACTTTTTAAACTCAGAAGAGTGTTCCTGGAGCCATTCTATAGAAATATTGGACGTGTGGGGTGTCGTGTTGTCCTCTTGGAATTTCCCAAGGCCTTCGGAATGCACAATGTACACGAATGGATGCAGATCAGACAGAATGCTTACGTACGTGTCAACCTGTCAGAGTCGTAGCTAGACTTTTCAAAGGTTCCATATCACTCTAACAGCGCACTCCCCACACTATTACAGAGCATCCACCAGCTTGAACAGTTCCCTGCTGGCATGCAGTGTCCAAAGAATCGTGAGGTTGTCTCCACACTCTTATACGTCCATCCACTCGAAACAATTTGAAACGAGACTTGTCCGACCAGGCAACATGTTTCCAGCCATCAACAGTCCAAAGTCGATGTTGACGGGCCAAGGCGAGGCGTAAACCTTTGTGTCGTGCAGTCGACAAAGATACACGAGTGGGCCTTCGGCTACGAAATCCCATATCGATGGTGTTTGGTAGAATAGTTCGCACGTTGACACTTGTTGACGGCCCAGCACTGAAATCTGCAGCAGTTTGCGGAAATGTTGCACTTCTGCCACGTTGAACGATTCTCTTCAGTCGTCGATGGCCCCGTTCTTTCAGTACCTTTGGTTCAAATGGCTCTGAGCACTATGGGACTTAACATCAGAGGTCATCAGTCCCCTAGAACTTAGAACTAGTTAAACCTAACTAACCTAAGGACATCAAACGCATCCATCCCCGAGGCAGGATTCGAACCTACGACAGTACAGGTCGCGCGGTTCCCGACTGAAGCGCCTAGAACCGCTCGGCCACGGTGGCCGGCTCAATATCTTTTTCCGGTCGCAATGATGTCGGAGATCTGATATTTACCTCATTCCTGATATTCACGGTACACTCATGAAATAGTCGTACGGGAAAATCCCCACTTCATCGCAACCTCGGAAATGCTGTGTCCCATTGCTCGTGCGCCAACTATGTCACCATGTTCAAACTCACTTAAATCTTGGCAACATACCATTGTAGCAGCAGTAACCGATCTAACAACTGCGCCATACACTTACTGTCTCAAACAGGCGTTGCCGAACGCAGCGCCTATTCTGCCTGTTTAAATATCTCTCTATTTGAATACGCATGCCTATACCACTTTCTATGGCTCTTCAGTATATTTTAGATTGATACACAAGTTTGTATTCCTTTCTCTCATCGCCAAAACAGTGTGTTCCTACGAGTTTGTTTTCCATTTGTAGTGTTTCATTCGTTATTTAGATCGCTTTATTTTGTAAATATACTGTGCTATCAGTTGTAAACTTACTCCAGAGTGCTAATAAGGTCTAGTCAATGATAATCATACTCAACATTTTCAAACTAACACAAGTTCTGGCGAGAAAGTACGAACCAGACCGCCATCTTTACCAATGCAGTTCTGAAGCTGTTCTAGGCCTTCACGAGCAGTTACGAGTCAGGGAGAAGAAGCATTACCAGAATATACTCGTCCTTCGCTCCCAGAGGAACAGCTGCCATGTTGCAGCGAACACGAGAAAGTAGACAGATGCAACAGTCCATTTCCCCCAATGGACAACCTCTTAATGAAACTGACTAAGTTATTCCTTAACAGCTGCTAATTCTGCAGTACTTCAGTCTGTAAGGTAATGTACCGAGACCATCAAATCATGTTGCGATATTTGTCTTCGGAGAGGTTTGGGTGCCATAACTGGTGACCATTTGTGCACTGAAAAAATGAATGAGAACAGAGCAGCCTATAATATTCTAACAGCTTAACACCCACCCGCACGCTTGTAAAAATGAGACTAGGAATTTCCTGGGTTGTGGAAACATATACAAAAAACTCTCCCAGTATTACTGTGCATTTCTATCTCCTACGGCCATCGCTTGGACTTTATAGGTAGTAAAAATGAACTTGTAATCAGAACCAGTTTACCTTTTCGTCAGGAGCTAGCTTGTGAAACAAAATAGAGACGGCATTGTACTGTTAGGAGTGAGCTTTGACAATAACGGTATAGCTCTGATGCGCGGTATTACTGACCCGAGGAGTCAGGTTGTAAAAAAAGAATAAACTGACTGGAAGAAAGCACTAAAATAACAGTAGGAAGCATTCTTAACAATCAGTTTCATCATGTGCTGTGTGTGTCTTTAGCTTCTAGGTCAGGGATTTCCTTGCCAGTAATATGAAGACTTCAGTCTCAGTACTTTATTACCTTGAATGTCAAATGCGTTCCTGAACTGCAACTCAGTTTTTAGAGACTATATTGACGTCTTCGCCCGTCACACCTGCTTCAGTTTGTCAACTAGTAATAAGTGAATGACACATTTATCAGCTTTACGAGATTAACCAACAAATAAAAAACCGTATTATTACCTGTTACCTTCAATTGCGCATGAAATATTCAGCTTCTGTATTGGTGA
The DNA here is from genome assembly GCF_021461385.2 of Schistocerca piceifrons. Taxonomy (NCBI): domain Eukaryota; kingdom Metazoa; phylum Arthropoda; class Insecta; order Orthoptera; family Acrididae; genus Schistocerca; species Schistocerca piceifrons. The sequence continues at coordinate 1,016,712,915 of NC_060139.1, read as the reverse complement.
AAAACTCGATTTTTAAATAACTCAGAATGTTTATGACAGTATTATAATAGCTGAATGACGTACTTCAATTGGCGATTCAGTGCTGTATTAAAACAGCATATGTCATTATTTGTTCCACATAAATGTATGTAAAACTCATAAAAATTATAGCTAAGGGACAATAATTATGAACAACACTATTATTTATTGTTATTATTATTATTATTTACATTCTATACTCAATGTTCGGCATGCTTATTAGAATTCTGTATGCCTCAAATTACTCATAACAATTTACTTATAGGATCTCAAAGAACGATAAACAATACGGCAGATCTAGTGCAACATGTATAAGAATGTGAAATAATAATAATAATAATAATAATAGTAACAGCAATGACAAAGGGCGTTAATAAAACACTACTGAACCTGGTATCTTCATTCCGATCAGTTCTTAGAACTGAAGCAGGTCTAATTGATACCAGGATAAGAGAATACATCAGAAAAGACCTGCGAGGAAAACAAAACATAGGGGACGATCTCAGCAAAGATCACGTACATTTACAAATCGAATAACTGACGGACGCTCGTAGGTTTGCATGCTAAATTGGAAAGATTTTTGACAGTGATTGAATATCAGACCACGGTGACAGGGATCAACCGCACACATGTCCTATGCAAGCCAGCCTAAAATTGCAGTAGTTCTCCGTCTGCCAAACAACTATAAAATCGTAACCACCATACCCAAAAGGTGCCACATTTATCGATAGCGCAAGGAAATCTGACATTAAACAGTGGCCCCTGTATGATTCACCCCTGAGTTGGCTAGCTAGGCATAAAATTTGTTTAATTACTTTAAACCCACAAAACAAAATAAATTACACCGTAGGGAATGATAATGGTTGTCACTGAAAAACTATTAAAAAGGACCTACTGTAACACAAAGAGATTCAGTAACTAATATCAAAGTCAAGAGAGAACAAATATATAAAAAGAAACTTCAGCTGTATAAGATTTCATTAACACGAACTCAGGTTGGTTGACAATAGACTTGGGGACCCTAATTAGAATTTACGTGTAAATTAGGCTGGCTACTGTGAGTGGAAGGATGCCAATCTAGGCAATCACTACTGTATCGTTCCACTGAGTGGTCTCTCGTGTCAAGATACAATTAAGCATGCAATGGACACTGGGAGTAACTACTGTGAGTATAAGGTTGGTATGAAAAAAGACGGTCGTGGAAACGATTGATCGGCTTCTGAATTTGCCAAAGCTGAGCAACATTACCGATACAGCCGGTGAAAGACGAGACGCTGTCGTCAGTGTACGGTCGCTGCTGAAGCATCGTACTGTGGGAGATGACCCCACATCCTCGGGTGACCGTCTCACGTACACAAAAATATAATGTTTCACCCGGGTGTCCAGACGTCTTTACAACTAACTGCTCTCTCCGTATAAACGGAAGAGCTCTAGTGACGGTACTCCGCAACCATCGAGAAGTAAGCCCTCCTCTCCCTTTTGTTCAATACCTTCCGAGAAACATCTGTTCCCCCTGATGTTATCAAATAAACCTGTCAGGGCCCAGCCGTGGTTACTGTGCCAATCATGTTTTCTAGCAAGGAGACCGGATCTTCCTCAACCAATCACTGCAGTGCAGTACACATTCTGTTATCCAAAAAAAACAGCACACAATGGCTGGAGGTCCTGTGGCCACATCCCCGGTGCATTTCACAAGATGGGGAAAGCTTCGTAGTGAAAACAAGCTCCGTCTCATCCATAAATCGATTTAGTGGGCGCCGTTTTGGCGAGACACAGCGGCATCTAAGAAACTCCACATCCGGAGAAATTCGTCATCCCGTCTCACAGGGTACACTGTTCTTGTAATAAACACATTAGCCGGGCGCCAGCCCGACGCCACTTTACCTGGATCCACTCATGGAATAAGGAGACCAGACCCCACACACCACATCCACTCACTAATAAAGCAGTTAGTCCGGCGCCAGGGTGCCCGGCGCCACCAGTTTCTAAAGAAGTGTCATTTCACATTTAGCCACAGCGTTCCCACCCTCTTGCTTGGCCACTAGGAGAACAAGGCCGGCCGCCAGAATGGCGGCACATGAACCACTGCCCTGCCAGGACCACAGCCGTTTTGGTGACTCCAAAGGAAACCGCGAACTGGCTTGCTGCTCGTGGAAAGTTCTACAGCTGCCCCTAATGCAATGGTCACATCCGGTGTCCAAAAATCTGTCCCTATAGCCGAGTTTAATTCTACTACTGCTACTCAAGTCATGCAGATACTGTGAGATCAATCAGCGGTTTAAACCTACCCTAGTAGCCCATCCGATTAACATCAGTCAGGGAAATTTTCGATACACCAAAGGCAAATGAAATTGTATGATAATATTCAAATGCGTGTGAATTCCAAAGGGACCAAACTGCTAAGGTCATCGGACCCTAGACTTATACACTACTTAAACTAACTTATGCTAAGAGCAACATATACACCAATGCCTGAGTGAGGACTCGTACCTCTAGCGGGAGGGTCTGCGCAATCCGTGACATGGCGCCTAAGACCGTGCGGCCACTCCGCGCGGCTGTACGATAATCACCAAAACCAAATGAAAGGGGAGGTGCCTGGCGGGTATTACCATGGCAGTGGCCTGCCTCGAAGGCACCGCCCTCTTTCAATTGAAAGAGTAAGGAATAGCTGGTAGCAATAGAAGGACAACTATTAGAAGGAGTCCATATGGCACATTGAATGTGGATGTTAAACTCCGGCAGTCACAGAATCTTTGAGAAGGAGTGATAAGGTCGCAAAAAGAATCCTCCAGAAGGTGGCACATCAGCAACAAATAATGAAAGATGTTTCTCTTTATTACAGATACAATGCTCTCACTGCCAAATGAAATATTCGAAATATACGCAATGTGCTGCTTAACAAATGATAAAACAATTGTATGCAATCGACTTGACACACCAATGGCAGGAGAATCTGAGAAAATCACCTTCCTCGAACATCACGGTACCCAAAAACCATAATTTCCTAGCCACATGCAATGTTAGGATGCCCCAACACAGGAATCAGACAGGTGAGCTAAACGCCATCTGGTATCAAACATATGTGCGAATAGTCCCTGTGGTAATATCGCACATCGGCGTAATCCCAAAACATTTATCGTTAAAGAAGTACTATGTAAAAATGAGTAAGTCAATGAATAACAATAACATTGTTGTAACACTTCAGGTTTTCCCTGCGAGAACCTGACATGTGGAATAATCGGGTCTGGTGCCGGATGTTCGTGTCGCTCTGGCACAATATTTCGGCCACGTAACTCGTTGCCTTCTTCAGGTGCTACCTGAGACTGCCGTATTGGAGGATTTTATCCAGTATTTATGCCCAGAGGGCGCTGGGCGCTTTGTTTGTCGTCCGCGCCCGACACAGAACGGGCCTCAGAGAGCTGCCACAGATGGGTCCTAAGTCGGGCGCGGAGGTCTGAGGAGCACCGGAGAAGAGACAACACATTACAGGCAGCGCCAGGCGGGCGCAGACGGCAGAGACAACATCCTCCAATACGGCAGTCTCAGGTAACACCTGAAGAAGGCAACGAGTTACGTGCCCGAAATATTGTGCCAGAGCGACACAAACATCCGGCAGCAGACCCGATTATTCCACATGTCAATAACATCATTATTATTATTAGTACTGTTATTATTAGAAACTGCCTTTCTTATGATTTATGTTATCGCATCTTATTTCATCTATATATGTAAACGAAAATAATATGACATTTGCTATTTCAGTACTTTCCTGGATCACAAATTTCTCGTCTGTGATTGAAAGGGAAATTAGCCGTTTTAAAATGTTGTATATTTGCCTAATTACACGGTTCGAGTGCACACGAAAGTAAACGGGCATCTTTGCAGCTTGAGAATGAATTACTCACCCCAAAGACAGCGGCGACAACAAGAAGAATGTGGTCCTCGAGGTTCAGCATGGCGAACCACAGTCTCAGTTCACTCTCTGCCTCCACGCTCACTGTAGCAACAGGAATTACCTCTCGTGAAACACATATATACATAATTCTCGTCGTATACAGTCACTCAAGGTTCTTTAAATGACGTACGTAACATTATTCAAACACAGAATAATAAAAATTCCATTTGCATACAAACGAGGCAAAGGAACGTACCGGTACGTAAATTAACCTGTAAACCGCAGACGTTCTCTGGCAGAAATGCCACGTTAATAGCAATGTTCCCGGCTATTACGTCTCTCTCGAGAGAAATTCTTGGAGAAACACACCGTTTTGTCTGCTTGTACCGAAAACATCTTCACCAGACTTTGTAGTTAAGACTTACTTTAAAAATGTCTAACACATATAGAGAAGAAACGTGGGATTTTCCGAAGAAATTCACTTTTTTTCCACAGAATAATAGCACGCAAAGTTTTATTAAGTACACTACATTAATCTTCTCTTAAACAAATTAGATAAGGGAGACGCTAAATTCGTTGGTTCTAGTTGACATACTAGCTAACAGAGAACCTAGCCGAACGTCGACAAGCATCGGCGGCTGGAAACTTCTGCATGTTTACAGTCTGTAGAATGAATTCTGAAACTTGTTTGATATATTTGTGCACTACCGCGTAGTGAACAAAATGTGAGTTTGCGGTGTACCTGTCTAGTTTGTGAGTGGATACGTCAGAAGTGAAAGTAACACAGTTTTATAGGGCCGTTAGTGGTCACCATACAGGATGAGGCATTTAAAACTGTTTTTGGAAGTGACTGGAAAACTACAAATCGGATTAATAACAGTTTAGAGTAAAAGTTGTTCGTCTCGAAGGTGGACATCCAATGACACCAAATTCATTACTCTGTCACAACCCAATGAGAAGGACAGGCGTCAGATCTTAAAAAGGAAACCCATTTCTTTTTATTTCGGATTCGGATACTCGGGGAAGACATACGAAACTTCTGTACTTAACTGTTTTTCATTGCGTGACAGATGGCGCTGCAATCGACAAAAACAGAATGGGATAAGAACCGCTGAAAAATGATAATATCTCAAGAAATCGGGTTAGGAGCCCAGGAGGTTATAGTGACAGTTATTCTAAAATGTTTAGTGGAATCCGGCTATTCATATCAACAAGATCTGATTCACTACAATATAATATATTACTTTGCCCACATTATTTCCCTAATTTCCTTAACAGATGTCGCTGAAATGCAAAGCAGTTGGGACAGTTTATTGGTTTGGAACACTTTCACACTCTACAAAAACTAAACGTTTCATTGTGCAGTCTGCGCACTCGACGCCTTGCGTTGTACGAAAAACGGAAAAATCGGGACTCTTCGGACCAAGATACACGCCTCCACTGCATGCGGTGCCCTCCGCAACGTTCACCTGGAAACCAGTAGAGACAGACCTTCATTCGCTGACTGGAGAAAGTCTCGCCCCGTTTGAAACCGACCGGCATTGACAAGGTGCGACATTCGACACTGGACCCTGTCAATTCGGATCCTTTTACGACTACTACTTGTACAACGCCTCACATGGCTGCGAAGAGTACATCATGTTTTGTGGACACACTGAACAGACTCCACTATGAAACGGGGCAACATCATTCACGGTGCTGTCACGACCGTGTATCGACCAGTCTTTCTGCAGTGATTCCATACAATAGACTGGCACACAAACACACTTTACTGTCTTAACTTACAGAGGTTGCACAAAAATATGAAAACAACAAAAGTACAACACATTACCATGCCCAGTACAGCGTACGAAAACCTTTTGCTTTCAAATTATGTTCCAAACGTGTCGGTACGAACGAGTACATCTCCTATATGGTTTTCGAGGGTATTTTATAACACCCTTCCGGTAAAATAGAGGGCAGTTTAGGTAACGATACCGGAGGTAGATAGCGATCACACACGCTTCTCTCCAAAGCAGACCACAAACTCTCAATAACATCCAGCTTTGGCGACTGTTATTACGTCAGTAGATGCGATTTCCGTCCTCGTTCTCATGTAACCAGTGCAGGACAATTTGAGCCAAGTGAACAAAGGCCCTGCCACCTGGAAACAGAGCACCACCAGTGGCAAGTACACCTTGCGGCGTGGGATGCACCTTAAAATGATCAAATAATCATTGAAAGTAATGCGAGCTTGCAGAGTAACCATGGAATCCATGGAATACTATGGTATGACTACCCAGATCATAACCGAACCATCGCCATGTTTTATTCTTGGGACTAAAACTCGGCCAGAAGTCGGAAACAGTGTGGAACAAGACTCATTCGACTTCCTCCATTGCTCTATAGTCCAGGTTTTACGGCTTCGGTACCACGTCTTTCTGTCAAGGGCATTTGCATCACTCAAGAGTGGTTTTGGAATACTGACTCGTCCTACAATTCCCTACTTATGGAGTTACCTTCGTGTTATGGTGCTGACAGGCTTCGCAAGTGCGACTTTCAGATCCGCTGTGACTTTTACACTTGGCGTCCTCTTAATTAACGTCACAATTCTCTTCAATGATCGTTCGTCACGTTCATCGATACATACTTTCGTCAAGTTGTGACTTAGCGGTTGATTTTTTCAGCTTTCCTTGTATGCGGTATAAATCTTCGATACGGTGTCTCTGGAAACACCAGACATGTCAACTACCTTAATCATGAAAATATCCACTACACGAGCGCCAAGAATTTGCTAGTTCGAATTCACTTAGCTCAGACATATAGCACACCCAACTACACAGAACACTATTCTGACCACGGCTGACGCTTGAAACGCATTGAGGACGTTGCACAGCTGCCGTCCGTGATCAAATACAGCAGAACAACCGGCATAATTCGCTAGCATTTGCTTATGTTCACCCGTACATTTCCCATGGTGTTTCAATATTTTTGTCCAACCCCTATTCGTCAACGACGGAGGGTCATATGATCAACTGGCATCATTGTTACTCCGTCTGTAGCGCTGCAGAGGGCGTAATGACGTGATGCTATGAGGGGATGAAAAATATTTTGACTGCTGAGCTCATTTATATAAACGTAATGTATTGCGTCTACAATGAAAGAAAGACGCATTGCTGTCTTGTTACACCGAAATCAATAAGTACCACGATATAAATGGGTGCTATAACATGGAACGTTCACATTAAAGTTGTTTGAAAAAACATGTTAGGCTGAGTTCCATAGGACGAATTCTAAGGAAATGAGTTTAATTTCCGATGAAACTCCTTTTAAAATACTCGCAATACAGATTCTCGAGTATTCCTCATCAGCCTGGGACTCTTAAAGACTATGTCTCTTGGAGAAGCTGGAGGAAATCGAAATAAGTGTCACACATTCCGATATAAGTCGTTCAGTAAGTGAGGTTCAGTTTGGGAGACGCTCATCGAAATCACACACCATTTCCGAATGGAATAGGAAAGGTGCAAATTATATTTGTACCAAAATTATTATCTAGCGAACACTAGAAGAAAGCTTGTGAAATGCAGATTTACATCGAATGCACCGGTAGATGTAAAGAGAACACAAAATCACTATTCAGGGCGACAGAACTGTAGGTGACTAGTACAGTTCACTTCGGCTGCAATATTCCTAGTATGTTACAATCGATATCGCTCCATTTTCTACACATAGCTGTACCGTACACATACCATACATTAAGGCTTTCCAAATATGTTTCCCGGCGGTGTCAAAGTTGTCCTAAGCTAATTCTATTCCTGGTTGCAGAAGAAATCTTCAGCACCAGTGACTGGTAAACTATGTCATCAAAAGTACCCGGACACCTGGCTGAAAATGACTTACAAATTCGTACCACCCTCCATCGGTAATGCTGGAAGTCAATATGGTGTTGGCCCATCCTTAGCCTTCATGACATCTTCCAATCTCGCAGGCATACGTTAAATCAGGTGCTGGAAGGTTTCTTGAAGAATGGCAGCCAATTATTCAGGGAGCGCTGCACTGGGGAGATGTATCGATGTCAGTCGGTGAGACCTGGCGCGAAGTTGGCATTCCAAAACAGCCCAGAGGTGTTCTATAGGATTCATGTTAGGCCTCTATGCAGGCCAGTCCATTATAGGGATGTTATTGTCGTGTAACCACTCCACCACAGGCCGTGCATTATGAAAAGGTGTTCGATCGCGTTGAAAGATGCAATCGCCATCCCCGAATTGTTCTTCAACGGTGGGAGGCAAGGAGGTGCTTAAAACATCTATGTAGGCCTGTGCCGTGATAGTGCCACGCAAAACAAAACGGGGTGCAAGCCCCCTCCATGAAGAACACGACCACGCCATAACACCATCGCCTTCGAATTTTACTGTTGGTACTACACACGCTGGACATTCGCCATACCCACATCCTGCAATCGGATCGATACATTGTGTACCGTGATTCCTTACTCCACAAAATATTTTCCCACTGTTCAGTCGTCCAGTGTTTACGCTCCTTACACCAAGTGAGGCGTCGTGTGGCATTTACCGGCGTGATGTGTGGCTCATGAGCAGCCGTTCGATCATGAAATCCAAGTTTTCTCACCTCCCATCTAACTGTCATAGTACTTGCACTGGATCCTGATGCAGTTTGGAATTCCTGTGTGATAGTCCGGATAGATGTCTGCCTATTACACATTATGGCCCTCTTCAACTGTTGGTGGTCTCTGTCAGTCAACAGACGAGGTCGGCCTGTACGCTTTTGTGCTATACGTATCCCTTCATGTTTCCACTTCACTATCACATCGGAAACAGTGGACCTACGCATGTTTAGGGGTGTGGAAATCTCGCGTACAGACGTATGACACAAGTGACACCAAATGAACAGACCACGATCGAAGTCCGTGAGTTACGCGGAGCGTCCCATTCTGCTCTCTCACGATTTCTAATGACTACTGAGGTCGCTGATACGAAGTACCTGGCATTAGGTGGCAGCACAATGACCCTAATATGAAAAACGTTGTCCGGATACTTTTGATCACATAATGTAGGAAAGCAAACAGAGACAAAATGTTACTTTTACCCTGATGTTTGCAGTGCTCAGGACTAATTTTAACTGTTTTTGCAATACGTCATAGACACTGGCCGTGTGACATTCGTGACGTCTGTGTGGAATTTGGACCTGAATTTCGGCTACCCTTTGATAGTTTGGAAGGTGCAGCTCAAGTAGAAACCAGATCGTAGAATAGATTACATTATCTCAACATTACTAGAATTCTTTGTGAAACCATAATTAAAATGTTCCACCTGGTATGTGAGACATGTGAAGTATCGCCAGAATTCAAGAAGAACGTAGTAAGACCCCTGTCAAAAAGACAGGGGCTGACAGATGTAACCGTTAACGGGCCATCACGTTAATAAAACGTGGGTACCTAATACTAACACGAATAATGTACATAAAGTTGGACCAACCGCAGAAGTCGATTTTGAGGGATATCAGATTTTAGTTTGTATAAATGTTGACACACGCGAAGTGCATATGTCCGTACGTCTTATCGCAAGCGTAAGATAACTGGCATTTGGACTTGTACCGACGCATATACAGTATCCGACCAAAAGTGTGCCGACACCCTTCAGAGGACTTTTAATATGAGGAGCGTCCACCCTTCGCCTTTGTACGGCTTGAAACCTGCTGGGGACAGTTTAGGTGCTCCGCTGGATTCAGGTTGGGACTCTGGGCAGGCCATTGCATTTCAGGAATGTTACAGTTCACAAACCAGTATGTCACAGTTTCCACTTTAAAAGTGGATTCTGCTGCCGCGCTGATACAAACAGTTGTTGTCTGCAGCTACTCTCCTACTGTACGCAACACACAGTGCTGTAAAATGTTTTCATATCCTTCCACATTTAGCGTTGTCTTAAACTCAATAAGGGGATCAACATCTTAACCGCGAAAAACCCCCATTTACCATAACACTGACTCCTCTGCACGTCATTGTTGTCACTATACGTGATGGTACGCAATGTGACGAGGCATTCACTTAATTCAAACCTTTCCATCGGATTGACACAAGGTATAGCATCGAACACAGATTTAAGTGTTAGGAAGCCTTTTCCGGGGGTATTTGTGTGGAGTGTTGTTATGTGTCGAAATGAAACAGAGACGATAAATGGTTTAGACAAGATGAGAATCGAAACTTTTGAAACGTGGTGCTTCAGAAGAATGCTGAAAATTAGATGGGTAGATCACGTAACTAATAATGTGGTACTAAACAGAATTCTGGAGAAAAAAAAAATTGTGTCACAACCTAACTAGAAGAGGGCATCGGTTGATCGGAAACATGGTCAGACATCAACGGATCACCAATTTGATATTGGAGGGAAGCTTGCGGGTGGATAGAAATCGTAGAGGGAGTCCAAGAGATGAATACAGGAAGCAGATTCAGAAGAATGTAGGTTTCAGTATTTATTCCGAGATGATGAGCCTTTCACAGGATAGAGTAGCATGGAAGGCTGCTTCAAGCCAGTCTTCGGACTGAAGACCACACCAAAAAATAGCGTGAGTCATCACTTCGAATCACCCGCTTTCTCTAAATTTATTAATGTGTTTCCCTTTTCTAGACGTCTGATTGTACTTACTACCACCTCTTCTACTGACACAACACTACTCCACCACTGCACCACACTATTTTTAAGACCCTCTGTACAGCCATCAGGCAAGGTGAACTACTGGGAGCACTTTGGAAGTCACGACTGTTTCCTTACTCTGATTTCAAGCGATATTTTAAAACCACACTCCGTGATTTTGGACGGTCCCTGTCCGTCAGTACATTAGGTCTGCCTAGTCTTTGTTTAGCTGTGATTGTTCCTTCACATTTCCTTTACACAGTCACATCAGCTACTGTCGACTTGGGCAGCTTTAGGACGCAAGAGATGACCGGGACGGACTTGTCATTCAGATGTCATTAAGTGACTAGTTCACATTCAAAGTCACTGACATTTCCTGACCTAGCCATTCTGCTGTTAGTGCTACTTTACTCACAACACAGTACCTGACGTCTCTTAAGATATCAAGTGCTCAATTCTGTTTTGCATAAGGGTGTAAGGATACTTCTGATCAAAACACTCCACACATCAATTAATACACTACTGGCCATTAAGATTGCCACACCGAGAAGAAATGCAGATGATAAACGGGTATACGTTGGACAAATATATTATACTGGAACTCACATGTGATTACATTTTCACGCAATTTGGGTGCATAGATCCTGAGAAATCATTACCCAGAACAACCACCTCTGGCCGTAAGGACGGCCTTGATACGCCTGGGCATTGAGTCAAACAGAGCTTGGATGGCGTGTACAGGTACAGCTGCCCATGCAGCTTCAACACGATACCACAGTTCATACAGAGTAGTGACTGGCGTATTGTGACCAGCCAGTTGCTTGGCCACCATTGACCAGACGTTTTCAATTGGTGAGATATATGGAGAATGTGCTGGCCAGGGCAGAAGTCGAACGTTTTCTGTATCGAGAAAGGCCCACACAGGACCTGCAACATGCGGTCGTGCATTATCCTGCTGAAATGTAGGGTTTCGCAGGGATCGAATGAAGGGTAGAGCCACGGGTCGTAACACATCTGAAATGTAACGTCCACTGTTCAAAGTGCCGTCAATGTAAACAAAAGGTGACCGAGACCTGTAACCAATGGCACCCCATACCATCACGCCGGGTGATACGCTAGTATGGCAATGACGAATACACTCTTCCAATGTGCGTTCACCGCGATGTCGCCAAACAAGGATGCGACCATCATGATTCTGTAAACAGAACGTGGTCTCCGAGCTGATAGGCCATGCTGCTGCGAACGTCGTCGAACTGTTCGTGCAGATGGTTGTTGTCTTGCAAACGTCCCCATCTGTTGACTCAGGGATCGAGACGTGGCTGCACGATCCGTTACAGCCATGCGGATAAGATGTGCGTCGTCTCGACTGCTAGTGATACGAGGCCGTTAGGATCCAGCACGGCGTTCCGTATTACCCTCCTGAACCCATCGATTCCATATTCTGCTAACAGTCATTGGATCTCGACCAACGCGAGCAGCAATGTCGCGATATGATAAATCGCAACCGCGATAGGCTACAATCCGACTTTTATCAAAGTCGGAAACGTGATGTTACGCATTTCTCCTCCTTACACGAGGCATCACAACAACGTTTCACCAGGCAACGCCGGTCAACTGCTGTTTGTGTATGAGAAATCGGTTGGAAACTTTCCTCATGTCAGCACGTTGTAGTTGTCGCCACCGGCGCCCACCTTGTGTGAATGCTCTGAAAAGCTAATCGTTAGCATATCACGGCATCTTCTTCCTGTCATTTAAATTTCGCGTCTGTAGCACGTCATCGTCGTGGTGTAGCAATGTTAATGGCCAGTAGTGTAGAATAAGAAGTAGCTACGCTTGACACCTCCAGCAAACGCTGTAGAATGTCTTGCCTTGCTAAATACATACAGATTTCCACACTCGCTCACTACGCGCAAACTGTTAATCCTACAGAAAAATGAATACGACAGTTTTGCATGAAATTTAAAGTATGTTGTACGTCTGCACGAGTTATTTTCCACGGTCGACCTTTTTGTCGCCATTGACTGGCCCTATTATTAGTCGAGCACTTGCAAATTATAAAATTCGCATTTGTGTAAATTTAATCGAACAGTTTCACGAATTATAACAGCAGAAAATAAACAATTACATCGTTGTATTTGTCAGGCCTCCTGACTATGAAACTACTGTTCTTGTAATGGTTAAGTATGGTTCGAAATGCCAACGTAATTAATTTTACAATAATCTTTGCGAAAGTTGTTTTTTTCTTTACCCACATGGGTTCATTTAATAGTTCAAATGGCTCTGAGCACTATGGGACTCAACATCTTAGGTCATAAGTCCCCTAGAACTTAGAACTAGTTAAACCTAACTAACCTAAGGACATCACACACACCCATGCCCGAGGCAGGATTCGAACCTGCGACCGTAGCAGTCGCGCGGTTCCGGACTGCGCGCCTAGAACCGCGAGACCACCGCGGCCGGCTGGGTTCATTTAGTTAATGATGTTAACGAAATAGCCGACTATGCTGGTGAATAGAAACCGATAAAGTTCGAGTATCTGGAATAAATCCTGACTGGTGAGGGATGACTGTAGGGGCGGAAGTGCCACTGATGGTCAGTTTTGTATCTTTTTGTTGAACAACTCAAAAACCGTAGTCTTCAGCCAGAAAGTAAGCCAACACAAATTTAACTTCATTAAATTTCCTAAAAAAGTTTCTGGTTACTTTTTTGTAGCCTAATAATTTGCGTGTAGCGAGTGAGAGACTACAAATATCTCACTCGTAGTTTTTGAAGGCCAGATAAAACTTTGCAGGTTGCATAAAACCATATCGGTAGGGGCAGCTAAATGACACTGTATATTTGATTTGCGGTTACGTAAACCGCTCTGGTCCAGAATTATAAAAGTGACACATACATTCGATACAGAGTACTGAATAGTGATTACACTTTATATCGGCTGCATAACAGGAAGTGATGTGTGTAAACTTGTGAAGCACCTCACCTGGACTAAGCCACTGCGCGCCACCCGCGTATTTGCTGGCCTCGTCTGAATCCTCTGGTGGCTCCGAGCTGCTTCTCACATCTTTTTTCACGTAAAATATTGCAATCGTCTCCCTTATGTTGACCATCGCACTGATCTGTAACAAGCGTGGTGCATATTAGGCTTCTCTTTCTACAGTAGCGATGTACTGGAAATGGAATCGACGAACCGACCTTTCACTTAAATGATTTTAGACGCACCAACATAGAGATTCCAGATTAGCACCCACTGCTTCATTGGCACAGACTTTATAGTCTGAAAAGAATTTTTGGTTTTGTTTTTATTTAGTCGAAATTATAAGTAATTCACAAATTACAACACCTTCTAACCTTTCCACGATAAGTAGAGTTACAGAAACATAGTCTTCTCTGAACGTGGTACATGGAGTTCTAGACCTTTATTGTCCTTGTGGTAATTTTTCCGTAGAAACTTTCATAGATTTAGCTTCAGACCTTTTTTAATACAACGAGATATTCTCTTAAAAATTTTCATTATCTGTTTCACCCCCTTAGGCGTTGAATTTCCAAAAGTAGTGAAACACGTATTTTTTTATTTGTAACAGAAAAGCCAAAGACAAATTTTCGTAGATTTAGATTTGAAAATCCTTACATAATGAAATAATTTCGCAAAAATTTTCATCGCATATTTCACTCGCTTAAGGATCTGAATTTCCAAAAACATTGAAACAGGGATTCTCTTTTTATTTCTAACCGAGAAGTCAAATATCAATTTTCATTGATTTAGCCTTAAAAGTATTTAGTACGTCTTTAATACTGATTTAGTGTACAAAAAAACTTTCACTCACCATTTTACCCATCAGTGATTCAATTTCCAAAAGTTGTGAAAGATCATTTTATTTATGACTGAGAAACCAGATACCAATTTTCGTACTTCTAGCTTCAAAATAGTTGTAATAGCGACACATTTTTAAAACCTCTGTCATCCCCTATGTCACTCCCTTAGCAGTGGAATTTCGAACAATCTCTTCTTAAACGATGCCTGGATATCAAGATCAACACCCTCTCCTAATTTCAAGTTTCTATCCTTAGCTGTTTGCGCTGGGCGATGATTAGTTAGAAAATCAGTTATTCCCTATTTCACCCTCTTAAGTGGTTGCATTTCTTAAAAGAGTGAATCACTTTTTTTTAGTTCCTAACCAAGAGGTCAAATAGGAGTTTTCATACAGCGAACTTTAAAAACTCTTTCACGACGAAATATTTTCATAAGACATTTCACCCTCTATTTCACTCTCTTAGGCGTTGAATTTCCAAAAATAGTGGAACAAATTTTTTTAAAATTTCTGACAGAGAAGCGAAATACTTATTTTCATAGCATTAGTTTTCAAACTGCTCTCATAATAAAACATTTCATAAAGCATTTCATCCCCTCTTTCACCCCCTTGGGGGTTGAATTTTCAAAACCACGTATCTTTATTTGTAACCAATAAATCAAATACCAATTTTCATAGACGTAGTTTTAAAAATATTACACCAGTACTTAAATACTTATTTCAAAAAAGAACACTAATATTAAAAAACCATAAGAAACAACTGAAAGAAAGTTTTGAATGAAACAATTCTTTAAAGAAATATTTCAGTATTTAAAAGTGATTCTTTTACTCTATTTTGCAAAAATCATCTTCGTCTACATACTTCATTACAAGCCTATATTTTCTCAACTTCAAGATTCTGAGGTCAACTGCAAAGTAATTACATTCTTATAAATAATATATAAATAGAATTGGAAGGAGAATCAGCATTGGTCGTATTTTTTTGTTTTATTATCCGCAAAATCGATTTTCGGTCACTTATTGACCATCCTCAGTGCTGTAATATACAATCAAAATTGGTAGGCACTGGTCTCAACAAGCTTAGAGCATGAGTTTATGGAGGATGGTGTCCCCAAGAACGAATTTACATTGTCATCCAGCGATGTCTTCTGGCTGCTTTATTTCTTTTTTTTCTCGATCTGTGTATAAAAAAGCGTAATGACGTTTCTGGAAGAGATGCGTGCTCTATAAAGGAAACTCGAAATGAGAAGGTGATGGCAAGGAACAGGAGAGATGCGCACAAATAATAATGAAAGCAGAGAAGTGGAGGAGAGAAGTACTAATCACGGGAAGGAAGTAAATGAGCCCACGGGCTCCCCCTTTACCCCTTCGCTGAGCACAATGTTCGCGATAAATCGCTGCCGCTGATGAAAGTCATGACAGTGAAGTGTTGTGCAGTACAGGGTGACAGTTACAAAACTATATGAAAAGAAACGTAAATTAGTTACAATCTACAGCGTGAACACAGTTTATTCAACATGTAGACGTCACTACAAATATTCGGATTTAGGTTATGACATCTTCGATATGCCTGCCATCATTGGCGATGATGTGAGGAAGAGGAATAGCGAAACTCTACACGAACCGCTGAAGTGTCGGAACATCGATACTGTCGATGGCCTGAACGGCTGTTTTCAGCTCAGCAATGGTTTTTGGGTTGCTGCTGTACACCTTGTCTGTAATATAGCCCAACAAAAAGAAGTCGAATGTGCTCAGATCCGGAGAATATGGCGGCCAGTCGAGGACCACGCCAGTGGCCCCTGGGTACAGCAGAGACAAAGTGCTCCTAGAGGACATCAAACGCTCTCCTGCTTCGACGGGATCGACTTCTGTCTTTCATGAATCACATCTTAACGAAATCAGGGTCACTTTGGATAAAGGGGATGAAATCATCTTCTAAAACCTTCACGTACCATTCAGTAATCACCGTGTCATCATGGAATATCGAATGTCATTTCCCAACAATGACAATTTGTTTCAAAACCGATAGGAATCATCGCTGTCAACGGAAACATGTCCACCTGAAGCAATTTCCGAGCGAAGTGTGCGATGGGAGCTTTCAGTTGAAACGAATTTGTACCTTTGTGACGACTATTGTATAGTAGATGACGATACATCTGCTTCAAATTAACCATTCGATACCATTCATTTTCTGAAGATGTTTCATTGAAACATGCGTACCTCACGTGCTGAAAGGGAGCTTTCGGGATTATTATGCTGTTCGGTCACCTTTACGTGATATTTCATTTACCTTTTTGTATTTTCTGTTAGGAATTAGGATTCCATTTATTTTCTTTACATTTTCGCTTCATATCTGATTTCTTTATTTACTTTTGCCAGTTATCGGGAGATAATCTTACTTTTAGCAATATACAGATTATTAAAAGTCCGTTATGGAAATTATATTTAAGATTAGCTAACAAATCCGGCATTGCTCAGGTATTCATTTTGCCATTTTCCTATTAAAAGTGAAAGCAAAAGAATATCGAAAAAAATTCATTTCCGTGTATACGTCAAAACATCTTTGAAATTATGGAACAGTCGCACAAAGAAATATGCATAATGTACAAATGTATATGTACAGCTGCTTCGCGTGTCTTCTTCGCGATTTTGTAAACCTCTGTCTTGGCCTGCAGCTGTTTGCGCTTCGCAGTTGAAAGTTGTCAAAAGCGCTGCCAGGTTCAGAGATTTTCTTCAATTAAGTCGACTGTAAGAGTGTTTTAGTGGTAAAGAATAAACGTACTAAAATTTCATGAATGACGCGGCATTTTTTCATAAATCTCAATGTTTATATCTTCACATCTCCTCATCTATGTGTAGTACCATGATATAATTTTGTAGGTGCGTTTAGCAGCATATGAGAACTCTGTGTGCAAAATTTATTGCGAATGAAATTAGTAGCTCAGACTTATACATGTAAATGTTATGCATGATGCGGCAATTTTTCACACGTCTCATTTTTTATGACGCCATATTTCCCTGACTATAACAGATAGGACGTTTGCACCCCCGCAGCGACTGTTATTCGAGAGAAAGGGATATTTGTGCCAAATTCAGTTGAAATCGGTCCAGTCGTTTAAGAGGAGATGTAGAACGTACTCACTTACATTCGAGTAGATAGATACACTTTTGTAATATGCATAGATTACACACAAATGTACATACATTTTTATAATATTTATGCGTTACATAATCATTCATGCTTTTTTCCCAATAACATTTTTTTATAAAAGAGTTATCGGAGACTCGCTGCAATGTCATCTAACAAACTGTTTGTACTGTCGAAATGTAATATCTTTGTTAACTTGTCTTGGAGAGACTATGTGAGGTGGCGGAGGAGATCGGACGTTGGGAGCAAAGTCTGAGACTTGGCTCGATGTTTAACTATGTAATATGTGTCTCGACTATTATCAATTTCCTTTATATTCAAGAACTGATCTGGAATTGTTTACGGTGAAATATAGAAAAGGTCAGTCTTATATCATTGTTCATTTCAAAAGTCCTCAATTTTATCCTGTCACATTTTTATGCAATTCCACGGAGTCCTATTGTTGACAGAAGTCATTTTAAGGATAATGTATGACCATTCTTAGCTAACAATTTTATGTCTTTTCTTAACATCAAGAAGGTCTGAGCCTGGACGATCATACCCCGATTTTTTTTTAGAAGATAACAAGTTGAGCTAATAGCAACAACGAGAACTAAAGATGAGTATATTTCTTTTACTTTCGTTTATTGCAACAAACAACATAGGCGCTGCCTTTTTACTTCTCTGATTCCCAGCTTTTAGTCCTGTAGTGTCACGGAATAGTAAAGAGTTGGAAACGTGGAATATTGTCAAAGTTTCGTTGCCTATGCAGAGAGCCAGAGGCTGTAGGTTAGCCAAGAGGTAAGAGGATTCCATATGTATGGAATGTGTCGTCGCGCTGGGGCAATGGCCTGGTTACACACAACAGGCGAGAGAGAATTGCTTAGCATACAGGTTTGTGTTGGACGGAGACTTTCGAGAGTGCAAGACAGAGGTATAGCGTCAGCTGTACTGCATTTCACAACTTCGCGTAAGTCTGGCGCAACAACACGTAACTCTGTCGCAAGAACACCTAAGGGGCGAGTACGACAGATGAATCAGCAGTATAAGTGGAACGAATGCGGTCATTACAAACGAGCATGACGTCAGGACGTCGCTCGTGCTTTCTTTAAATACGCCAGCTTTGATAGCAACAAGGCACTCGCACTCGCAGTTAGACCTGCAGTCAGATGTGTACTGGGTCGCTGCATAGCGCTCAGCTCGGTGATCGACATGTTAATCTTTATTAAGGAGATGTTGCAGTAAGGGCGGCCCATCCAGCAGCAGACGTGAGGGGAGAGTACCAGATCTGGTCCTCTCTGCTGCCGCTGTCAGTCATCGACCCAGGATTAGCAGACATCGCGGCAGACTCGCTCGCCGCGAATGCCGACCACATCAGTGAGCCGTCGTCGAGATCGTGCGGGGCCTAGGCCCTGTGCATCCGCCGTCACAACCGGGAGAGCCGACGACCCTGGCGGACTGCAGCCCGTTCCGCCCGTCCACCACGGACGAGCCACCAGGAGGAGCAGGGAAGAAGACGGGGTGGGATAGAGTACAGCCCGCACTACGAGAACGCTTCTCGTGCCGACAGCGCCGGGACTCCAACCCGGAGCTTCCTACGCGCAGCAGCTTGCTGTCCGCAGCCGAGCCAGCCGGCCAGCCGGGCGCCGCCAGCCACGCGCGGCCAAAGTAAGGGCATTCCTCCGCTACGTCACAGCACGCGGCGCTGCGCTAGCAAGACCCGTGCGGCCCGGATCTGGTGTCATCGCTACGTGTCAGCGAGGACTCGGGGAAGGTCGTTTATATCACCAAGCCACATTGTACTCGGCAGGAATAAAGTTGTTGTGAATTAATAATGTTTCATTGGCGTTTCTGACGCTTCTACAGCCATTTCCTAGCATCCTGACAAGAGGAGAGGTCACCGCTCGGCCATCCAGTCCACCGTAGGCGACCGGGACCACCGGGGCGCCTACAGTCCTACACACAGTGATGCTTAAAAACCGCTGATGCGACGTAGCTGACACGCAGACAAATAACATAATATAAACACATGGTTCGCAAATGTCGGTAAATACCCCAAAAGTGGATGACAAATGTTGAACATGTGAGTTCTCCAGGTGACCTACCTCGCCATACATACAGTGGTTGGGCCAGTCGATCTTAGCCTCGTCCGTAAGGGGCACTGTGCACATCGCTCCGCTAGGCTACTCTGTTTTCGTTCTTGCATTTTCCGATGTGACACGGCAGTGCTCGCAAGTAGCAACAAAAAAGAAATTATTTCATACGTTATATCTTGTCTCACAGTTAATCTTGATTTCAGAACACAGCATGTTTGACCACTGTGTTACCTGCTCTCAATTCATTTTTAACCTGGAGTGTTCGCTTACACGCGGGGTCGCTGTTTCAAACATTCGACGTTCTGCAGGAGCAAACGATAGTGAGAATGTAGAGCACATTGTGAGAAAAGTTCTGCGTAGATACGTCGTGTTGCTAGTGCATTCAAATTACCAGCAGCGTAACACAGATGCTTGTCCGCAAGATCGTTAACTGTAAACGGATTCATCGTAGTCTTGCAGTACCACTACCGCGAGCAATACCATATTACATCGAATAATGCCCTATCGGAGCGACGTGTAGCACTGCCACCTACCGGAGAGGGTAGCAACGACTGGCCAAACCCCTACATGTACGGCGACGTACGTCATCTGGTGACATCACATGTTCAACATTTGTCATCTACTTTTCGGGTATCTCCTTCGTTTGCGACCCCATGGGTCTTATATCAAACTGCTTGTCTCAGCGCCACCTACGTCCCTTCCGGATTTTTTAAACGTTCGTAAGAATCACCTTGTATATTTATAAATCTGTTAAAGCCAACAGAAAAGTCCAGAAGCCAATCTGTGTTCAATTAATTTGGTTGAGTGAACGGGGTTGTCAGAAATTGGGTATACGAAGTAGGGTACGTCACAAAATGCCAAGGCTCACAGCGTCACATAAAGGAGCAGTTCTTTAGTGGACCAAAAAGCACATAGACTGCTAATAGGTCTCATGTATAATTTTGGTATCTGAATCGATTGTGAGCGAGCAGCGATTTTGTAAAGCTGTATCGCAGAAGTTATGTTACTATCTCTCACTTGCGCGGGGGCGCATTGGAGCAGAGAAGTTTAAGCTGTTTTAGAGTAGAGTAGATAGTGTTAAGCTTTGTTACACTGAGGAAGCAATGGCATTATTATGTTTCAAATTTAAAGTCGCAATTTTCAAATTTGTTCGATCAACGGGGTTATTGTACTGAGACTTGTAGAGTTGAAGGATAAGGAAGTGTATTGTTTGGATATTAAGAAGTTCATTAAATTTAAAATCTGCCTTGAGCACATTTTCACAGTATAGTTGTACAAAAAGTTTGTGTTGTCATTTACTCGCATATCTCATTTTTTCCAGCCTTTCTCTTACAACTTTTAATAGATCATGAAAAACAATTCGACTTGCAATTAACAGAGAACTCATTGCACCTCTCGAGTGTCTCTGTGTTCAAACAGTAATTTGCAGCTACGGTATAGCAGTGCGCAAGACAAAGCAGTACTGCAAAGCGTTATCCAGATCTGCGCAGGGTAGAGGTAAGGACAAAATATTTTTATCTTTTTTTTTTTATTTCTCAATCAGGGCCAAATTATGTCATACAGAGACAGTTCTTGTGATCAGTTTTTCAAAACCAGTTACTTTAAGTTTCATGCCAATGTTCACTATTCAGGCAGTTTATACTGTTCAAAATTCTTGCAGTTATATTGATCACTTTTACAGTATGAAATACTTCGCTTTTCATTACGACAATTAATATTTCAGTGCAGCTTTGTTTTCACATTACGACAGTACAAGTTACATTACACAGTTCAAAGAGCCAAAGAGACACACGGACCCTCCAACGAACTTGTGACGTCACACTAATCGGCTTGTTCGCCACACTTCGCGAGCGCTCGGCTCCGGGCAGGGCCTATGGGAAATCAATGTGTGATTGGAAAGGTACCCACTAAAGGTCTTGCATATCTCATGTGCCATTGAGAGCTTACGTGAATTTAAATGAGCAGTCAATTACCATTAAACTCGCCTGAAATAATTACTCGCTGTCCACCGGAGCCGGCTGCGGGCAGTCGTAAGACTTGTGGTGTCACGCGCTGTGACGTATGCGCCGTAGTCTGTCTTTCCTGTGGGTCTCACATGGGAACGAGTGACGTTAAGTGGCGCGAGGGGGAGTCGCCACGACTGAAACTGCCGCTCCTGCCTCCCTTAAAGAGTCACTTACTTTGCTTTGCCTTTTTTCGATATCTAAAGCCCGCCCCCACACCCTACTATGTGAGCACCTCTGGTGTTCGCTAAAATTGTTGCTGTTTATTCCAATCTCGGCCGCCTCTTTTGTTGCAGAGTCCCAATATACTGATGCTTGATCCAAGACTCTCGTTTTTTCAAAGTCAGCCTGGTTGCGGACTCTGGATATCGAATGAAAGGAAAGACAGACGGTTGACGGCTTTAAGGATTCGGGAGTGGCAAACCTGGCGCCGGCCCCTCGCGCCACTTCCACATAGCCAGCTCGAATGTTTTATGGGACATGTTGAGGCTTGAACACCGAGAAGATTTTAGTTTGCATGCTGTCCCCAAAGACTCCAAGGAGAAACAGGATCTTTACTTGAAAGTTTTCGGTGCCTGAGTGGTGCCCTTTCTTCTGTAAAAAAAAATGGTTCAAATGGCTCTGAGCACTATGGGACTTCACTTCTGAGGTTATCACTCCCCTAGAACTTAGAACTACGTAAACCTAACTAACTTAAGGACATCACACACATCCATGCCCGAGGCAGGATTCGAACCTGCGACCGTAGCGGTCGCGCGGTTCCAGACTGAACGGCCTAGACCCGCTCTGCCACACTGGCCGGCTTTCTTCTATAGCTTCTTGATGATTGTGATGTGGACACTTCCGTATTAAAAGATGAAAACAACTGTTTTCGAAGAGCTTCTCGCTTTAACGAACACTGAGCCACACTGTCGTATCTTGACTGGGCTGCCAAACCTGGTGCTCTTAATCCTAATCAATATCTTCGCCCCCAGTTGTTCTTTAGAATCTAATTATCCACGAGTGGCTAACCTGGAGAATCTTGTAGGCTCTCTTTCTGAGGCAGGAGGGAGGAGGAGGGGGCGGAGATTAGCGTTTAACGTCCCGTCGACAACGATGTCGTTAGAGACGGAGCACAAGCTCACATTGGGGAAGGATGGACAAGGAAATCGGCCGTGCTCTTTCACAGGAATCATCCCGTCGTTTACCTTAAGCGATTTAGGAAAACCACGGGAAACTTTATCATCTTCCTTTTAAGAATTAGGCTATTGTCCCTTCCAAACTCAAGAAACAGAATCATTTCAATCTTTTCTGAAGTCCTCCAATAACTCTTTTCCCATTCGAATTGTAGTTCACGATTTTCTGTAGAACCTGGCATTCTCATGAGGTTTTGTTTCGATTTTTCACGATCCATTTGATTTTCATGTTGAAAATATTTAATTCTGTTCCTTCATTTCCAATCGTGTCTCTGTTCTATCTTTCCATGGTCTCCAAAGTTTCATTTACATAGTGTAACAAAGTAATCACCACCATCCATCATATTAACTTCCTTTGAGCCTATGTCCCACTTTACCGTGGGATCGGCCTTGTTGCCATGGATTTGGCGATGTTAGGCACAGAGGGTGGCCAGATGCATTTCATGTCGTACCCCGTACCCCCTGGGATGGAAAAATCTGGATCACCGGACGCGGCTTTGAACCGTCGTCCACCCGAATGCGAGCACAGTGTGGTAACCACTACGCTACTCGCAATGTCTTCTACATCTACATCTACATCTACATTGATACTCCGCAAGCCACCCAACGGTGTGTGGCGGAGGGCACTTTACGTGCCACTGTCATTACCTCCCTTTCCTGTTCCAGTCGCGTATGGTTCGCGGGAAGAACGACTGTCTGAAAGCCTCCGTGCGCGCTCTAATCTCTCTAATTTTACATTCGTGATCTCCTCGGGAAGTATAAGTAGGGGGAAGCAATATATTCGATACCTCATCCAGAAACGCACCCTCTCGAAACCTGGCGAGCAAGCTACACCGCGATGCAGAGCACCTCTCTTGCAGAGTCTGCCACTTGAGTTTATTAAACATCTCCGTAACGCTATCACGGTTACCAAATAACCCAGTGACGAAACGCGCCGCTCTTCTTTGGATTCTCTCTATCTCCTCCGTCAACCCGACCTGGTACGGATCCCACACTGATGAGCAATACTCAAGTATAGGTCGAACGAGTGTTTTGTAAGCCACCTCCTTTGTTGATGGACTACATTTTCTAAGCACTCTCCCAATGAATCTCAACCTGGTACCCGCCTTACCGACAATTATTTTTATATGATCATTCCACTTCAAATAGTTCCGTACGCATACTCCCAGATATTTTACAGAAGTAACTGCTACCAGTGTTTGTTCCGCTATCATATAATCATACAATAAAGGATCCTTCTTTCTATGTATTCGCAATACATTACATTTGTCTATGTTAAGGGTCAGTTGCCACTCCCTGCACCAAGTGCCTATCCGCTGCAGATCTTCCTGTATTTCGCTACAATTTTCTAATGCAGCAACTTCTCTGTATACTACAGCATCATCCGCGAAAAGCCGCATGGAACTTCCGACACTATCTACTAAGTCATTTATATATATTGTGAAAAGCAATGGTCCCATAACACTCCCCTGTGGCACGCCAGAGGTTACTTTAACGTCTGTAGACGTCTCTCCATTGATAACAACATGCTGTGTTCTGTTTGCTAAAAACTCTTCAATCCAGCCAATGAGGCCGAGATGTGGACAGTATGAATGCTAGAGACGACGTTACACCGTATTAGCTTGAAAACGGGGGTGCAGTGAAAAAACTTTCATCTGGTGTGCTAGAATTATTTATAGCTGTAGAGCATTTGAAATGCGTACGTCACTTACCACACCCGCCACAGCAAGCGCCAGAATGCCAGCTAGCGTTCCCATCTCGTCTACGAGGCACAGCTTCCAGTACAGGGGGCCATCGCTCTGCAACATTCAGTTCACAATGGGGCATAGTCAGTGCTGAGTGAAATTCATAACCGACTGACAAAAACTTTTTATCGCCTCCTTGCAGAGCACAGATATACACAGCCGAAAAAATTGTAGGACAATTCTATTTCGCTAACAGTTTCGATGCCTCATTGGTAGCATCTTCAGGTTCTGCACAGATCGACAAAATCGTCAAGCTTACAATGCAACACAAATGCAGCATTAACTGTCATGTTTAAAACAAAATCAAAATACACATGTTTTAATAAAAAGTATAAAAAAGGTATTCAAAATATAGAGATGGTAACATAAAATTCTTGACATAGGCTACAGACACTGGTCACTGTGAAATGTCTTGTACCGCATTAATAAAAACGGTTTAAACAAAATACTCTATTAAAATGAAGTAAAAATTGCTAAACTATGTGATCAAAAGTATATGGACAGGCCCAAAATCTTACGTTTTTCATATTACGTGCATTGTGCTGCCACCTACTGCCAGGTACTCCAGCCACCTTAGTAGTCACTAGACATCGTGAGAGAGCATAATGGGGCGCTTTGCGGAACTCACGGACTTCGAACGTGGTCAGGTGACTGGGTGTCACTTGTGTCATACGTCTGTACGGGAGATTTCCATTCTTCTAAACATCCCTAACTCCACTGTTTCCGATGTGATAGTGAAATGGAAGCGTGAGGAGACACGCACAGCACAAAAACATACAGGCCAAACTCATCTTTTGGCTGAAGGAGACCGCCGACAGTTGAAGAGGATCGTAATGTGTAATAGGCAAACATCTATCCAGATGTGAATTTTAAAATTTTCCCGGTGAATTGACTGTTCAAACAAATTTCGGGCTTGCAGCCGGTCGTCGTTCAATACTTCGAACGATATTTCAACTGGGCACCTGCCAGTCATCTTCAGGTGAGCCGTCGCAGACTGGCGATAACGTTTTTTTTTTTTTCATTTATTGAATTTCAATTCCCCCCGAAGGGGGCGGGCTGGCAGCAGCTTAGTACGCCGCTCTTCAGCCGACAGATTTTGTGACAAAGATCAAGAGAACAAATAATAAAAAATAGGCGATAAAATCGGAGACTTAGAGAGTAACAAGGCGAAAAGAAATCGTGGAACTTAAAACAACAACACAGGGATGAGGACGCTAATAAAAATACATACGAAGTAGACAGGGAAAAAAATAGACAATTAAAAAAACACGGCGACAGTCTGGATTCTGTTCGCAAAGGACATAAAATTCACACTGAGCGACAGCATGGTTTCTGTTCGCAACACGAGAAAGACAAACAACACTGAACAGTCACTGGAACACTGCACTAAAAAGTTGGCAAATGTGACACCACAGTCGAGAGCAGGTGGGGGGAAACTGGACAGAAGATGGGAAAACAAAAAAGGGGGGGAAAGGAGAGTAAAAGCGAAGGGGGGGAGCCGGGAAAGCTGAAGGAGGATGAGGACCCATAAGAGGGGTGGGGGGCAGACGCGACAGGGAGTGGGGTAGGCAGAGGAGGGGAATACAAAAGGACTGGGGGGGAGAAGGGAGGTAGGGAGAGGTTTAGTGGGGAGAAAAACAGGACGGAAGGGGGGGGGGAGAGGGAGCCCAGGGAAAGGACAGAGGAAAGGAGGGGGATTGAGGATCAGAGTTGATAGGAGGGATAAATGGAGGGAGAGAGGGCATCATCTGGGAGGGGGAATTGATGGAAGCCACCTTGGGAAAGGAGATGGAGGGTGTAGAGATGGAGGGTAGGGGGGACACAACGGTGAAGACGTGGCAGGGGGCGGGGACGGGAGAGGAGAGGAGCAACCAGGGGGTGAGGGGGTTCAAGACGGCGGGAGGTGTAGAGGATGCGGATATGTTCGAGGAATAGGAGCAGATGTGGGAAAGGAATGAGATCATAGAGGATCCGCGTGGGGGACGGGAGGCGGATACAGAAGGCGAGGCGGAGTGCATGACGCTCAAGGATCTGGAGGGACTGATAGAATTTGGGGGGAGGGCAGATATCCAGGCAGGACTGGCATAACAGAGGACGGGACGGATGAAGGATTTGTAGGTGTGGAGGATGGTAGAGGGGTGCAACCCCATGTCCGGCCAGAGAGGAGTTTGAGGAGTCGGAGGCGGTTGTGGGCTTTGGATTGGATGGAGCGGAGATGAGGTATCCGTGAGGTGACGGTCAATGGTGAGGCCAAGGTAGGTGAGGGTGGGGGTGAGGCGGACAGGATGTGCGCAGACAGTAAGGGAGAAATCCAGGAGCCGGAAGGAGCGAGTGGTACGACCTACGATGATTGCCTGGGTCTTGGAAGGATTGAGTTTCAGGAGCCATTGGTTACACCATGCAGCAAAAAGGTCAAGGTGATTCTGGAGAAGGCGTTGGGACCGTTGGAGGGTAGGAGCGAGGGCGAGGAATGCGGTGTCATCAGCATATTGCAAGAGGTGTACTGGAGGGGGGGGGGGGGGTTGGGGCATATCTGCCGTGTACAGGAGGTAGAGGAGAGGGGAGAGGACAGAGCCCTGGGGCACACTGGCAGAGGGGTAGAAGGTGTGGGAATTGGCATGATGGACAGTAACATAGGAGGGGCGGTGGGAGAGGAAGGAGGCCACCAGATGGATGTAGTTGATAGGAAGGGCGTAGGTTTGGAGTTTAAACAGGAGACCGGGATGCCAGACACGGTCGTAGGCCTTTTCGAGGTCAAGTGAGACAAAAATGGCGGAGCGACGGGAGTTAAGCTGGAGGGAGAGGAGATGAGTGAGGCGGAGGAGTTGGTCATCAGCAGAGAAGGAGGGTCGAAAGCCACATTGGGTGTTTGGGAGGAAGTGGTTTTGGTGGAGGTGGAGATGGATGCGCCGGGAAAGGGTGGATTCCAAGAGCTTGCTGAACACCGATGTGAGACAGATAGGACGATAGGAAGAGGCATCAGATGGAGGCTTATTGGGTTTGGAGAACATCAGGATACGGGAGGTTTTCCACAGGTCGGGATAGAAGCCAGTGGCAAGGATGACATTGTAGAGGGTGGCAAGGAGGGAAAGGAAGGAGGGAGGGCAGTGTTTGAGGTGGCGGTAGGTAACGCAGTCGTGGCCGGGAGCAGTGTTGCGTTTAGTGCAGAGTGTGAGGCTGATGTCCTGTGTAGTGATGGGAGTGTTAAGTGCAGAAGGTGGGGCGTGGCCCAAGTACGGGAAGCTAGGAGCAAGGGGAGGAACAGAAGTATTCGTACAGTCCATGACATCAGGGAAGAGGGAATAATCAAAGTGGGGATCATCTGGGATGGAAAAAACTTCAGAGAAGTGGGAGGCAAAGTGGTTGGCCTTACTGAGGTTGTCAGGAAAGGGACGGTCATTAAGGAGGAGAGGGTACTGGGGGGTGGGGCGGTTCCCAGTAAGGCGGTGGAAAGCAGACCAATACTTGGAAGAGTTGATGGGGAGTGTGGTGTTGAGTCGTGTACATGTCTGGCGCCAGGCTCGGCGTTTCTTCGCAACAAGCAGGTTGCGGATGTGTCGTTGTAATTGCCGGTGGCGGGTAAGTGTATCCCGGTCACGAGTGTGGAGAAAAGAGCGGTAGAGGCGGTGGGACTCTCGAAGGAGAAGGACGGCCTGTGGAGGCAGGGCGGGGTGGTGAGGGTGGATGGCTTTGGTGGGGATATGGGTGGCGACGGCGTCAGACAATGTCTGGTGCAGGAAGGCAGCAGCGCGAGCGATGTCATCAGGAGACTGGAGGGTAAGGTCGTGGCCATCAACCTGGGTGTGAATGGAATCCCGGTAGGCATCCCAGTTGGCACGGGAGTAATCATGGACATGTTTAGGAGGGACGTCAGGGCGAGGAGCGTGGCGGGGATGGCGACCGTTAGAGATAGTGAGGAGGACAGGAGCATGGTCACTGCCAATGAGGTCAAGGACATCCGCGGTGATGCGCCCAAGGAGGTTTGGAGAGGCAAGGACCACATCAGGAGTGGTGTTGGATTCGGGCCAGGTGTGCTGAGGCAGGGGAACCAGGTCTCCCTGGAGAGTGGTGAGAAACTGATGCCACCGCCGAAGGTCGGCAGGATCACGGCTGTGGATATTGAGGTCAGCGGCAATCACGTAGGTGGAGAAGGTGCAGTCAATGTGGGCCAGGAAATCGTACAGGATGGGGGTGTGAGGGCGGACATAAATGGTGGCACAGGTGATGATAAGGGTGGGGAAGAAGAGGCTGAGGGTGAGATGCTCGGCAGGATTGTTAAGGAGAGGTTGGGGCCGGACAGGGAGGTGTTTGAGGTGGCCTATAGCAACTCCGCCACGCGCGAGAGGGTACGGGTTATCGGTGCGGTGTAGAGTGTAAGGAGCCGTGGAGACGGAGAGACGGGGTTGAAGGAAGGTTTCATTTAGGACGAAGGCATCCACGCGGTGCTGACGTAGGGTGTGGAGGAAGAGGAGTTTGTGGGTGGGCAGGGAGCGAATGTTGTGGTACAGGATACGGTACGGTTGTTGTGCCATGAGAGTGGAGAGTTAGACAAGGGTGGTGAGGGGGGTGAAGGTGAAGTGGGCCTGGTTGTGGGAGTATGTGGCATAGGTGGTAAGATGGAAGATAGAACGGGCAGCGAGGGCGATTTGGGAAAGAGTGTGTGAGCGCTGGAAGGGGTGGATGTTTTGGAGCACAATGGTGGTGAAACGGATGATGTCCTCAGCAGTAGGGGGAGGGCGGAGCGAGTTGTTGGGGTGGATGGGGTCATCAACAGGACGGACAGGCACAGTGAGCTCAGGGGGTACTGGTGGAGGTTTCGCTTTACACTTCGAGGAGTAGGTAGGATGTGGTTCATTGCAAGTGTTGCAGGAGGGGGGAGAGGTGAGGTTGGGGCAATGCTTGAGGAAGTGGGAAGCTTTGCAGTGGGGACAAGTAGGGGTATTCCTGCAGGCAGAGGTAACGTGGTCATTGTAGGTGAGACAGCGTTGGCAGCGGTAGGATTGGACGGGGGAACGGGAGGGGTCCACCTTATGGCGCTGATTGTAGATGAGGGCTCCCTCGGTGAGGAGGCGGTCAATGGAGGAGGAGGATTCGGTGAATATCCGCATGAGAAAAGTCGGCCCGGCATCATTGAAGATGCGACGGGCCGAGCGGATTTCAATGTCGGGCCGGGAGTTGAGTTCCGCCAACACCTCAGCCTCCGTGATCACGGGGCTAAGCTTCGTGATCACAGCGGTGAAGGTTGGCGGACGCCGGGGAGGTTGAGGCTGACGGGGAGAGGACGGGGTGTGGTAGGGGGGTGAGGGTTGCACGTTGGCCAAATTGGATACGGGGGATGCGGGAGAGGAGATTGGTGTGGAGGGAAGCACTGGGGGATTTGATGAGGACCGAATCCTTGCGAGGAATCAGTTGGGAGATGGGAGCATTGGGGTAGTATTTCCGGATGGCGAGGGTGAGGGAGCGGGCATCAAGGAATTGAGGATCAGGATTGGAGAGGACAAAGGTGTGGGTGGCAGCCGGGGTGGGGGCGGGGGTCGGAGC
The DNA here is from genome assembly GCF_021461385.2 of Schistocerca piceifrons. Classification (NCBI taxonomy): domain Eukaryota; kingdom Metazoa; phylum Arthropoda; class Insecta; order Orthoptera; family Acrididae; genus Schistocerca; species Schistocerca piceifrons. The sequence goes on along the minus strand of NC_060139.1, from coordinate 1,016,682,877 downwards.
CGCGTCCATGGGGGTGGGTGGGCCATGGGGGTTGGGGTTTTTTTTGGAGGAAACTGCAGGGGAAGGGTCAACATTCGGGCGCTTTGAAGGTTTCGTGGGCACGACCGGGTGGAGAGGGGGCAGGGTTACGGGTTGCAGGGGGAGATGGTTGGGGGCAGGACCACCCTGAGCAGCGGATGACGCAGACGGAGGGGGCGTGGGTGTCACTGAGACTGTGGAACGTCGAGCAGAGATCCGTGCTGGCTTGGAGCCTGTCGGAGGCGGTGCGGGGAGCGGCGGAAAGTCAGTAGCTGTCGATGGGGCGACAGTGATAGGGGAGGAGGAGTTGGGGGTGGTTACAGCCGAAAGTGGTGCAGGGGTGGGGTGGACAGGGAGAGAAGGAAGGACGGGAAGTGGGGTGGAGGAGGAGCTCCATGTGATGGTGGTTGGAGCAGCGGAGGGAGAGGTGAAAATGATGGTGGTGGTGGTGGTGGGTTGTGGCATGGCGGCGGCGCGCGAGAAGGGCGGCGGCGGCGACCAGACGGCGACGGCGGCGACCAGCAGGCGGCGGCGGCGGCGGTGGTGGCGGCGGCGGCGAGCACCGGCAGGCGACGGCGGCGGCGCGCCAGGCAGGCGGCGACGGCGGCGGCGGCGGCGGCGGCGGCGGCGAGGACCGGAAGGCGGCGACCAAGCGGCGGCGGCGGCGAGCACCGGCAGGCGGCGGCGAGGAGGGCCGGACGGCAGGCAGTATGGACGGCAAGCAGACGACACGGCAAGGAAACGGCGGGAATCTTCCACGTCGAAGGTGCACCCTGAGAGTAGCCCAGGCAGTGAAACTCTTCGATGAAGAAGAGAGGGAATCCAACCCTCGAATGGGCGATAACGTCCTCCGCTCCGCAATATATAGCGCACTGTAACTATTCTGCGCATGCGTCGAAAACTTGATAGTTGAACCAACACTGCCCGCCGGCAGCGCCCTCGCTGGTGGAATAGCGGAACTCAGTCGCCTTCTGCGTTGCTGTTTGCCACGGCCGTCGACGCACTCCACTTGCAGATTCTTTGACACTGATTGGTAACATGTTTCCTGTTGACATCACTGCTTTGTTCAGGCACGCACTTTCCTCAACTTATTTTATGTTTAATCAATAATATTTTGAACAGACTGACGGTGTCGCCATGGGTAGCCCCCTGTCTCCTTTGGTCGCCAACCTTTTTATGGAGGATTTTGAAGAGAGAGCGCTTGAATCAGCTTCCCTGAAGCCAACAGTTTTTTGGCGGTATGTGGATGACACTTTCATAGTTTAATGGAGTTTCTACATCACCTCAACTCCATTCATAGCAACATCCTGTTCACCATGGAAATAGAGAAAGATGGTTGTTTACCTTTCTTGGATGTCCAGGTTCGAAGGAAGAATGATGGTTCTCTAGGGCATTCAGTTTACCGGAAACCCACTCATACTGATTTATACCTGCAAGCATCGAGTTGCCAGCTTAAAACACTTGTTCATAGAGCTCATAATGTCTCAGATCTAGATAGCTTACCTCAAGAACTCGCCCATCTAAACACAGTATTCAGCGAAAATGGGTATTCCATCCGGCAGATTAACAGGGCACTAACAGTTAAGAGTAAGAAGCAGGGAGTGAATAAAGAGGAGAACATGCCGGAACAATCTTTAGCTTTTCTTCCTTTCGTTGGCAACACTTCGTTTAAAATAGCAAGAATCCTCCGAAAATTTCAGGTAAAAGTGGTTTTCCGCCCACCATCGAAGATTGCGGACCTTGTGGGATCAGTTAAGGACAATCTGTTACTACGAAAGGCCGGAATTCACAAGATACCGTGCCAATGTGGTATGGCTTACATAGGTCAAACCACATGCACCGTGGAGGAACGCTGCACTGAACATCAACGTTACACCCGCCTTTTGCAGCCAAGCAAGTCCGTTATTGCTGAACATTGTATTTCTACTGGACATTTAATTGATTATGAGGAAACAATGATTTTGTCCACAGCAACGTCTTTCTGGGACTCCATTATTATGGAATCCGTAGAAATACGACTGGCGGAAAATCTGTTAAACCGTGACAGCGGTTACCAGCTGGACAGTGCATGGAATCCCACCATCTCCACGATTTGCTCAAATCGAAGACGACAGACTGCGTCGACGGCCGTGGCAAACAGCAAGGCAGAGGGCGACTGAGTTCCGCTATTCCACCAGCGAGGGCGCTGCCGGCGGGCAGTGTTGGTTCAACTATCAAGTTTTCGACGCATGCGCAAAATACTTACAGTACGCTATATATTGCGGAGCGGAGGACGTTATCGCCAGTCTGCGACGGCTCACCTGAAGATGACTGGCAGGTGCCCAGTTGAAATATCGTGCGAAGTATTGAAGGACGACCGGCTGCAAGCCCGAAATTTGTTTGAACAATCTATCCAGATCATCACAAGGAATTCCAAACTCCATCAGGGTAGACTGCAAGTACTATGACCGCGACAAAACTTGGAATTCATGGTTGAAAGGCTGCTCATAAGCCACACATCACGCCGGTAAATGCCAAACGATGCCTCGCTTGGTGTGAAGAGCGTAAACATTGGATGATTGAACAGTGGGAAAACATTGTGTGGAGTGAGGAATCACGGTACAAAATGTGACGACTTGATGGCAGGATATGGGTATGGCGAATGGCCCATGAACGTCATCTGGCAACTTCTATAGTGCCAACAGTAAAATTCGGAGGCGGTGGTGTTACTGTGTGGTCGTTTTTTTCCTGGAGGGGGCTTGCACCCATTGCTGTTTCGCAAGGCACTCTCACCGCACAGGGCTACATTGATGTTTTAAGCACCTTCTTGCTTCCCACTACTGAAGAGCAATTCTGGGTGGTGATTGCATCTTTCAACACGATCGAGCACCTGTTCATAACGTACGGCCTGTGGCGGAGTGGTCACACGACAATAAGATCCCCGTAATGGACTGGCCTGCACAGAGTCCTGACCTCAATCCTATAGAACACCTTTGGGATGTTTTGGAAAGCCGAGCTCGTGCCAGGTCTTACCGACCGACATCGATACCTCTCCTCAGTGCAGCACTCCGTGAGGAATGAACTGCCATTCCGCAAGAAGCCTTCCAGCGCCTGATTGAACGTATGCCTGCGAGAGTGGAAGCTGTCGTCGAGGCTAAGGGTGGACCAATGCCATAATGAATTCCAGCATTACCGATCGAGGGAGCCACGAACTTGTAAGTCCTTTCCAGCCAGGTGTCCGGATTCTTTTGATAACATAGTGTATGTTGGAGTAATCAAGAGAATCTTCATTGAATAATGTCGTACAAATAACAGAATCATGTACGGTTATTTTGTTAACTCTATTATATGTACATTATTGATTATAGCAATTTTTACTGTAAAATTATAAAGAATGTAGCAACTAGTATTGAAAAACTAGTATTGAAAACATATTTTATTTATTTTGTTGCAAATCGATTTCGACTGATATCAGTCATCATCGGTGCATTTTTCTATCCGATACATGCCATAAGTAGAAGTACTGTTCTTGGCAGATTTCTATCTAGTTGCTACATTCTTTATAATTTTATATTCCACGGTCGCTGCATAGAAAGGGAACCTTATGGAACCCAACATTCAAAAGTCTTTACTGTATCTTCTAATATTACATTAAAAATCTATCTTGTTTAAATCGTTTCTGTTATACATTTAACAGGTACGAGCCAGTTCACAGTGGACAGTGATCGAATATCATGCATTTTATGTTACCGACTTTGTTTTTTATATGTTTTCGTACTTTTTACTAATCTACTAAGGCAGCTCGCAGTCTAGTAGCTAGCGTTGCTACCTCTGGTTTACGGGGTTCCGGGTACGATTCCCGGCGGGGTTGGGGATTTTCTCTGCCCGGGGACTGGATGTTTATTTTGTCCTCCTCATTCTATCATCATTCATGCAAGTGGCTATATTGGACTGTGTACAGATTGGGAATGTGTACAGGTGCTGATAACAGCGCAATTCAGCGCCCCACAAACTAAAACATCATTATCACATGATCGTCATATTTTAAACAATGAAAATTGTTGTTGCAGTTATATTATATTGAAAGACTGACGATTTTTCCGATTTTTAAGGGTCTGAAAATGGTGCCAATGATGCACCGAAACTGGGAGTATAATCAATTTATTCCATAAATTTAGGACTGTTGAATAACATTTTCCTAATCGATACATGCCATAAGTAGAATTACTGTCCTTAGCAGATATCTATGTTATGTTATGTTATGACTTTGTATTTTAATTTCAGACACATGTATATGTTGTAATTGATGCAACTATGTTTTACTGTCGATTTTTTCGTTTCTTAAAGCTGTTGTTGTTCATGCCCTGTCTCTTGCATTTGTTTTGGCACCGATGATGACTGATATCAGTCGAAATCCATTTGCAGCAAGATAAATAAATTATGTTTCCGCGACTGGTTGCTACATTCTTTATAATTTTATATTCCACGATCGCTGCACAGAAATGGGACATTATGGAGCACAACATTCAACAAAATAGTGCATGCATTTCTGGATAGGAATTGTAGAGGTGCGGATTTGATTCCTGTCTACTGCTGTACAGCCAAAAGCTGTTACTGTTGGTGCTAAATACAACCAACATTAAAGAAAATATATACTGAGAGCCCAATCTAAGAATTCCCAGACTCCTGAGCAAAGTTCGACAAGAGTTTCGAAATTTACACCAGGTGTTGGTCGAACTGCCGTTTCTAAGCTAAACTTTCGCTTCGTGAATTGGAAGAGTTATCCAAGAATACAATTCTGTGAGGCCATAATGGAATGAAAATAAGTAAAGTAGACTAACTTTCGTGTTGGACTATCACTTGTTTCAGATACTGTCCTAATGGTGAACATAGCAGCATGTAGTATTAATATAAAATCCTAAACACATGGTTTCCAAGACAGCTTATCATGTATTTCAACACCTAGGACTTTGAATTCTTGAGACTTAATAATCATATTTCTATTCCGTGTAACCAAATTGTCAGTTTAAGTTAAATTTTGTGGTAGAAACTATAAAAACTGAAACTTACTGTGATTTACCGTCGATTTATATTCCATAATTCATGAATTTATCTCCTAAACTGCACTATTTGATACAGTGTCTTTGTTACACTCAACATCCTTCACTACCACTCTAGGGTCACCAGCAAACAGAAATATATTTTATAATCACCTGTCAGATTAGGATGTCTATCTAAGGCACGGCTCCTATCTGTGTCTCAATGAAACGCCACATCATGGCCATTCTCATTACAGTGGAGAATGACCTTCTCCTGTCTGTTCATGAAGTATGAGAGGAACCAACTGTGAACTACTTCTCTCACTCTCTAATAGCCCAGTCTATGCAATAATATTTAAGATCATGACAATCAAAAGATTTAGTTAAAACAAAGATGACACCTACTATTACAGACATTTTCTTTAATACGGCCAATGCCTCACATACAAAAAGAAATATAACGTTTTCAGTTGTTAAACTACTTCTGAAATCAATCTCTGCGTTGACATCAAAATATATGAAGTGAAATGACCAATGGTCCCTATTTATTCACCATTTCACTACCTTTTACGAAGACAAATGGGAGATAAATAGGCGTAAATTTGTCTACATCGTCCTTTCCTCCGGTTTTATAAAGTAGTTTAACTGTTGTGTATATTAGTCGTTTAGGAAACTGACCATTCCTGAAGAAAAAATTACAAAGGTAGCTAAGTATGTGCTAATACCTGCAGCACTGTGCTTTAGTATCATGCTAAGTATTTCATCATATCCATAAGAATCTTATTCTTCAGTTGTTCAGTTATTCAATCTCTCACTTGTCGGTATCACGGAGGTTTCTTTAAGATAGTGGTCTCGGAAAGTCATTTTATAAGAGGTATTTGTGATTACTGTTGAACTTGACCTTTCATTTAATTCACCTGCTATTCTCAGAAAGCGATTGTCAAATACTGTACGTTTATCTGTCTTAACAGTAACCAAAATATTTTTACTAGCTGTTACCTTTATATCCTGGACCTTGCGCTGTTGGTCAGACACTTCCTTCACGACTCACCAGGTGGATTTAATTTTATTCTGTGAATTAGCCTTCTATTTGCATACCACATGCACATGCTATTTGCCTTCCTCATTACATTTTCGGCACCTTACAGCAGTGTTTGTAATGGGCAACTACAGCTCGATTAGGGTTGTTTTTAACGTTTTAAATTTCCACTTTGTTCTTCGTGGTGCCCCTACCCCATTAGCTAGTCACCTAGGCAACCTGTCAGCGCTGGAACCTCGTATTAAATGCACTAATGGAAAGCAACTCTCAAAGAGCATGAGAAATGTGTCCAAGTAAGCATTATATCTTACGTCTATGTTATTAGCGCTATAAACATCCTACCACTCTTCTTCTTTAATGGGGTTTAAGAAATCTCTGCTGCCACTGGATTAACAGTTCTAAATATTTTGTAATTATATTTAACATATGCATGAGTGCAGTAATTTCTTTTAGTGAGAAAACTGGTGCATTAGCGTCTGCATGGCCATTTACCTATTTACTAAGGAAATGTAATGAAGAACGAACAAGAATATTTTCTATAGTTGTGCTACTGTTCCATAGCATTCTGAATGGAAAGAATACAATGCGCATCAGATGACATTTGGTACTTTCTATAAAGTTATCCAAGAACTCTCTCTATTTTGAAAAGAAACGTCCTGAAGTCAGAGTTAGGGTCTCTATAAATAACTATCATAGGAAGATTAGTTTCACTAAATTTAACTGCTTTACCTAATCAGTTAAATGACTTCATGCTTCAATAGATACAAATAAAATACCATTTTCACATACTATGCCATTGGCACACTCCACAAAGAGTTCTCTGAAAAATATCAAGCTTGCCTGTTTCCTGGTATAGAAATCCTTTGAGTTGTCATATTTTTTAAGCGGTTCTCTGATGTACCTGTGATGTCACAGTTAACATCTATAAGCAGTTCACTAACTTTATCTCTAATTCTTCTTATAGTTGATGATATATACTAATTCCTTCATTGCTAAGTTACCTGAGATTTTTCGAGGGTGGTTCCTTTGTTAGAGAGATAAGCCATCAGTAGCCGATCCTAACAGCTGATTTTAATCTAAATAGGTCCAGCTTCGACACCAACCACTACAGGAATTGTCCCTTGAGTGAACCTACCCGTCCTCACTACACTGTCACCTACAACCTTTGCCAACCTCTGCTTCCTATATCAACTGAGTTGCAGGCCATGCTAGTGAAATCCAGTCTGTTCGTAGATTCAACTGGAACCACTAAAATGTTAGCCATACCCTCTACCATGAGCGTCTTCTCAAGCCCCGTGGTAATCCGCCCACCAGCTCTGGTAAGATGAAGCCAATCATGACACTGAAACAGCTGTGTGAGGTGTACATTTTTTGCTGCCAGTTTGAGTAACAATCTTACCAGTTCACCATCTACATCACTCTTTCTGTCGCTACCAAGACTATTCCCAGCTCCGCCCACAACCGCTGTCGGACGTTCTTTTGACATAGTCCTACAAACCGTAACAGTGTTACCAGTTATCGGAGCCAACACTGCATTCTGCGTGACACTGCTGATGTCTGTATATGATGGCTTACACCTCTGCCGTGACAGCTAGCTAACACAGAACCTCCCTTTTTACTGGTTGAATTTACAACTGTCATACGCTTCTTAATGTTTGAGAATCGGTCCTAGTTTTCTATACCTAATGCTAGAAGAGACACATCTCCACTTATATTGGTGACATACGAAGTGAAACTGACTAAATATATCCTAACAGCCTTCGTATCAACTGCGAGTTCTCTTTTCCTATCCTACTCTGCATCTTGCATAGTCCTCTTGCGATTCCTAGTTGCACCTGAAGGCCACAGATATTATGCCCCTGCTCGTCTATTTACTTATGTTTCGTACAGTGCCTTCAGTGTGTGGAGAGCATATCATAGCTTGCCCACTGGCCTCCTCACTTCTCCCCACACCCACACATAATTAAAACACTTTGCATTGATCACAGTGAAAGTGCACTTACTGTGTCCGTTGATCAGACAGTTTTGTCGAACCAATGAGTAAATAGCATTCGATGTACGTCGTCGTGATGTAGAGGGTAGGAATTTACGAGGTGGCGTAACGGAATATTTTGTGCAGAATGCTGTCATATAAAAAGAATATTCCGAATAAATTAAAGGGTACTCTTATGTTCCCGCATAACCGCGGCCTCGGAAATCGGGATATTCTGAAAATAGTCTACCAAGTTTCTCAAACGACCATTGTTCTACGCTGTAGATCAGTCAGTCACCACATCCACTTCTCCTCCCATCAAATTACTTCTCGTCCCTAAACAGTAACATTTGAATATAAAACAATATGCCAAGAAATCCTGTCGTGTTCTGAGAAACATACACTACAAGAAGTAAATACGAAAACAAACCAAGAATACATTACAGCGAGATCAATCATCGTTAATTTCGCGCTACCCATGTCGAAAACAGAAGTAATCAACTCGTATCATCCGCAAAACTAACATTAGGTCCAACAAGTCTCAATATCTACCGTATGCCATCCACATTTGCTACGGCAAACGGAAACAAGCTGCCAAAATGAGCACCGAGCAGAAGAATCGCCTTCACCGGAAATGCAAATTTACCCACAATGAACGAAAACTTCTGAAGGCTTTTCAACAGTTACGTCATAAAAAAACAGCAAACTACAAAAGTTGATAAGTGAATACAATACACAAATTTATCAGTAATTAGTTTTGAGTTCCGCTCCAACCGTTAACTGCTACGCACGGAATGCAAATTCACTGAGCTGAGAGACTTCGATTAAGTCGTAAACACACTCACAGACAACAAGCAATATTGTGTACTGTTAATCAATGTAACGCTAGTAACGATGAGGTAGACAGGTGTTTGATATGTAAAATAGGCAGTTTACAAACATGTGCTCTTTAGACACATCACCAACTCAAGACATTTTACCGGCTAACATACTGATTGGTTCATCTACATATACATTAATTGTCTGCAAGCCACTCTACGGGGAAGAGCGCAGGGCACCTTCTTCAACTGTTAGCTATTCTCTTTCTTCTTCCACTCGCAAAATGAGCAAGAGAAAGCTACAATCTGTATGCTTCCGTACAAGGCCTGATATTTCTTACCGCAGTTCGTACGAGAGATCGAGAGATGTTCGTTGGCGGTAGTAGAGAAATTCTGCAGTCTGTCGCAGTTCGTGGTACTCTAAGCTTTCTCAACAGCATTTTTTTCCACAAAGTTTTGGGTGTGCACCCGGGATAGTATTATTTCTTCTAACGATATTTCGGCTGATAAACTTACAGCCATCTTAAAGTCGAGTCGTCGACAGAGTTTAAAGCACTTGACAAAATACTGTCGAGTTAAGGCACGTTCGTCAGAGATATCACTGTCGGAAGCAAGAGAGTCAACCAAAGATAAGACTTTATGCGTCTAAGAGCAAAACAAAGCAAGCGAAGAGTCTGTACATCCATAGTGCTTACGGATTAAGGTGTTCATTAACATGATGGATAGCATGAGTTGGAATATCAGGCACTGAAGACTCAAGTCATTAATTCCTCTGAGATCGCGGACGCGAAACCACTGTTTTTCATTATTTGTCGAACTAGAAACCATCGTCTCGATTGTACACACGAAAAATTATGAAATATTCTGTCCGCCGAGAAAATTTCAATGAACATTTCTCAATAGTGTTTCGTGAAAGGAACATCCACGTCCATACAGGAGTTTCCATTCGCTTTCAAGGGGAATTTCCATAATCTCGCATATTACCAGTAGTAAATCTAGCAGTGTGCCTATAAATTTCTTTGACATCTGCCTTTAATCCTAGATGGCGAGGATTCCAGACACTTCAGCAGTAATCAAGAATTGTTCGTACAAATGTTTTTACATGGTTACGTTTTAATAAATGAACTACACTATCTTAGAATTTGCCCATTAAACTGAAGTCGAACATTCATCTTGCCGACAACGGAATTCAAGTGTTCGTTCCATTTCATATCGCTTTACAACAGTTACTACTAGATATTTCATCGACTTGAATGTGTCATGCATCACCCCCCTAAGACAGTATTCGAACTTTCAGGATTGTTTCATCTTCTCATCTCCATTAACTTACATTTTCCCACGTTTAGAGCTAGCTTCTCTTCATCACACCTTGTCTCTGATGAGCACTCGCCGTCCAACCAGTCACGTATCTGCGAACCTTTTCCTTGTGCTAGGACCTTTGTTAACAGACAGGCTACAGTGAGCACTGTGTCAAATGGTTTCGGGAAATTTAGAAATACAGAATCTGCTTGAGGTCTTTAATCCATGATTCGCAGGATATCATACGAGAAAAGCGCAAGTAGAGTTTCGCATGAGCCATAATTTTTAAGGCCATGCTGAACTATGCCCAGAAGTCAAGGAAATTTACTATAGTCGAACTCATAATACGCTCAAAATCTGTGCAGAAATCTATGTTAGGGTATTAATCTCTAATTTTCTTAGATGCAACTGCTGGACAATGATATGGCAACATAGTTGGAAAAAAAATGGTTCAAATGGCTCTGAGCTCTATGGGACTTAACTGCTGAGATCATCAGTCCCCTAGAACTTAGGACTACTTAAACCTAACCAACCGAAGGACATCACACATATCCATGCCCGAGGCAGGATTCGAACCTGCGACCGTAGCGGTCGCGCGATTCCAGACTGAAGCGCCTAGAACCGCTCGGCCACTCTGGCCGGCACATAGTTGGAAATACATGCTTGAACATAAATGCAGATGCTAGCCAATCCTACAGGTTTTATTTCACCACGAATGGCATCTGAGCAATGTCAGTAGTGATCAGACCACCGTTCTGTGTAGTCCCGAGTTCGAGTCTCGGTCGGGCACACAGTTTTAATCTGCCAGGAAGTTTCATATCAGCGCACACTCCGCTGCAGAGTAAAAATCTCATTCTGGAAACATCCCCCAGGCTGTGGCTAAGCCATGTCTCCACAATATCCTTTCTTTCAGGAGTGCTAGTTCTGCAAGGTTCCCAGGAGAGCTTCTGTAAAGTTTCGAAGGTAGGAGACGAGGTACTGGCAGAAGTAAAGCTGTGAGTACCGGGCGTGAGTCGTGCTTCGGTAGCTCAGATGGTAGAGCACTTGCCCGCGGAAGGCAAAGGTCCCGAGTTCGAGTCTCGCTCGGGCACACAGTTCTTTTCTGCCAGGAAGTTTCATATCAGTGCACACTCCGCTGCAGCATGAAAATCTCATTCTGGTTCTGTGTAGTTGTGAGCGTGGTCGTGCGGTAGCGTTCTCGCTTCCCACGCCCGGGTTCCCGGGTTCGATTCCCGGCGGGGTCAGGGGTTTTCTCTGCCTCTTGATGACTGGGTGTTGTGTGATGTCCTTAGGTTAGTTAGGTTTAAGTAGTTCTAAGTTCTAGGGGACTGATGACCATAGAAGTTTAGTCCCATAGTGCTCAGAGCCATTTGAACCATTTTGTAGTTGTGAGTGCGTTTGGTGAGAGCTAAGTGAATTCGAACGTGCGAAAATTGTTGGCGCTCGTGTGGTGAGTGCTTCGATAACAAGGGAGCCTAAGTGTTTAGCGTTTCAAGAGGCACCGTCTCGATAATTTATAGATCCTACAGCGAGAGCGGAAAAAAATCATCTACTAAGTCACAACATAGAGTATAGTGTGCGTAGAGTGAACGTGACAGACGGTCATTGAGGAAGACTACCACGCAAAATAAGAAAGCTGCAAAAGTCATTCCAGAGTTCAGCGTCGCACTCGCGAATCCTGTCAGCACCATCACAGCACGTAGAGAGCTCCATAATCTGGGAACTACGGGGCGGGCTAGAATTCCAAAACCTCACGTGAGTGACGCACAAGTCCGTAACAAGAGAAAGTGGAGGCATTTCATAAAACCTGATCCATGAAGCAACGCAAGAAAGTCACTATGCCGGATGAGTCCTGTTCTATACTGTTTGCAACTTCTGGTCGAGTTCCCCATGAGCGAAACATGGCGAGTATTCGGCCATGATTTGAACAACCTTATCGTGCTATTTCACGAGCATCAAACGTGAAAAGATTACGTGACCATTTTGCCTGCCTAGGACCACCGCATCGTACATTATATGTTCCCTATTGGTGACGGCAGGTCCCCTAATCACACAGTTCGCATCGTCCGGAACTGGTTTTGTGAGCACGAGGATGAATTGCCGTATCTGTCCTGGCCACCACTGTCACCAGATCTCACAAGGGAAACTCGCCATCGCACGCCCCTCAGATTTAGTGGTAAGATGGCCCACTGGTTAGCCCGTCAAAAACTGAACACACGTCATGCATGAAAATAGGAAGAAAGTGTATTAAACTGTAAAAAAAAGCAAAATAGAAACAGTCAACGGTTTAAGCTTAACAAGTGCATTACTGAGCGAGAACAAATTGTCGCGGGGTCGTGGTTAAGTGGGTACGTTATTGGACTGTAGCTCGAAAGAGCTGTGTTTCAAATTCCCTCGTGCCTTTTTTTTCCATAACATTATGAACTGTCCTTCCTGTCACTGAAATTTTTGTTCTTTTTCTGTAGTTCAAATGGTTCAAATGGCTCTAAGCATTATGAGACTTAACATCTGAAATCATCAGTACCCTAGACTTAGAACTAATTAAACCTAACTAACCTAAGGATATCACACACATTCATGCCCGTGGCAGGATTCGAACCTGCGACCGTAGCAGCAGCGCGATTCCGGACTGAAGCGCCTAGAACCGCTCGGCCATCTTTCTGTAGTCTTGGCAGTTGTCATACTATACAGTGGTTAAAGAATATGAGTCATGCGGTAACAACACACTACCGGCTCAAGTGATAAATAGTGAGAGCAGGCGAGATACCACATAGACGTCTCACAGAAATGAAAAACAGATGAATGGGTATGAACTATGCTACCACAAAGGAATTCAAGAGTCACAACATCCAAAACGGAACGCAATGTCTAAAACATTAAAAACGCGTGTTTGGACAGAGCACATAGAAACGGGGTGATTGTGAAACTGTTGCTTTCATTCATTGCAGCTTACGTGACAAACTATTACGCTTTCATCATTTCCTTGGGATTGGCCACACTCACATTCATATGAATACCTTAATCGGGCAAGGAGATGCATCCCACTCACGTAGCAGGGGTACAAATTAGTTACGACGTTAAGGGGAGGTTTACTACATTTGGCCCGAAAAAAGCTTGTTCTTTGAGGATTGTTTTCTCAGGATGGGTTATAGATATCAATGTCAAATTTGTCCAAAATCTTTATTGATATTTCCTCTACAAGCTGGAATTTTTTCGACCGTAAATGTCGAAGAGAAAAGGCGGAAGTTCGACGTAGACCTCCAGGCGCGGTATGTCACGGGTCAGCCGGATCGTCAGAAGTCAAAATTGAGTTGACGTTAGCGAAGTGTATAAGATTCTTTAGGAGTTGTACCTCGCTTATTTGGACCATAAGAAAGAAAATGGTGGTCATTTGAAAAAATAGGGTTTTTGTCATAGATTTTTCGACTTCGTCGGCCAAGTAAAATATTTATAGTTGATGGATCGGAATAAAAGTGGTACAACTCCTAGGCAATTTAGTTAGCTTCGTCGGAAACAAACAATCATGCCAATCGTTTTTCAGTAGATTGGAAGTTACCATACCTCATAGAGGGCGTTCTGCTCGATCTGGCCCATCCTTCGCCGCTCCAGAGCCGCTTGTACTGCCGATGACAAGCGGTTTTCGGCCGCTTGAATGCGGTGGTCGTCCGAACGCTTGGCGATCTGCGTCGAATAAGAGTCCCAGAACGACGTCCATCGTTGTCATGGTCTTCAGAATTGCTGAGCACACTTCGTTGAAGCTGCTCACTTCCAGGAAAGTGGCAATCTCCACAGTCTTCGCACCGGAATGCAAATGCTTGGGGGCTAACTTCTACACATACACACACGTTTAAACCCTCATTTGAATTTTGTGTGTTTCCTCCCAAGCACCGGTACAATAACTCGTCCTCCGAATGGGCCTCGTAGATCGGATGAATCACTTTTTGAACTTCTTCGGAGAGCGGCTGGTCGTGTTGATATTCGTCCAGATCTCCGGCAGCCTCTGCAATGCGCCAGTTGCATCAACTAGTTTCCCCATCCGGACAATTTTGTTGTTGCGTGTGGTCATTCGTCGCACACTGCTGGAAATACGTTGCCCAAATTGACTTCTTCATCTGTTCCACCGAACTGGAATGCCGTCGGATTGTCAAGCCGTAGTACGTCGTAAGCTCCTTGATCATTTTATCAGTTTTAGTCATGGGTAAGCACATAGAATAATTTTTTGCGGCTACAAAGTCGAAATCCCCGAGAAAAAAACTGGTGCGTGAAAAAGGTCGACTTCAGGCAGGTGCATGTTTTTTGTTCAACCGCGAATAACAAACATTTCCGTTTCGTATTCGGAAAAACCTTTTGAGGGGTGGATTCTAAACATTTTTATGGATCCAAAAATGCAATTTAAAAAATCGATTTTTTTGAACGAAAAGATAGTAAATCTCCCCTTAAGAGATACCTGTCATTCGACACACGCAGTGTCGCTAATACCGTGTATGGCACACCGACGTGTTTGTCGGTCGAGGTTTCGGTTGACTTGTCGCCTTGTCATCAAATATTTGCTTTCCATTCGAAAGCCACTTCCATTCGGCTGCTAATAGAGTAGTTCTATAGAATCAACTGTTATTATAGGTCCCCTCATTGCACCTCGCTGTTGCAGAAGACGTCGCACCACAACACAGACTCCAATTTGAATACAGAGAACGACGAAAAAAAAATTGGAAAGAGAGAGTTTTGAACACAGCTCACCAGTCTGGCATCCCAACGCCACGAACACTTCACCTCGACGCTGACATTCTTGCACGCTGCTGTAGATTACGCTTCTTCTGCTTGAAACGTTCACTGCTTCCATTTTGCTTTTTTTTCCATAGTTCACGACACATTCTTCGTGTTTTCGTGCTTAATCCATGTTCAGTTTTGGCGGGCTGTCCACTTAACCCTCTTACATGAATCTGAGGAGGGCGCAATAGGGAGCTTCCCTATTGCATTTAGTCTTTGTGGTCTACTTTGGAGAGAAAGATGTGTGATTGTTATGCACCTCCAACATCGTTACCTGAACTTTCCGCTATTTTGCGGGAGGAACGGTATAAGAGCCTACTGAAAAGCATGCAGGGCGTTTGTTTATCCAATCCGGGACGACTGGAAGCTATTTTTAATGCCAACGATTTTTCTGCTCAATATTAGGCATTGTAGTGTATTGTGTTTTTGGTGTTTCCATATTTTTCAGCCCTTGTACAAGTTTCACCTTCAGTTGTTTCGGGTCTCGTGGGACCTTGTGCTAGGCAACTGATTCACGGTGCTGGAAAAATGAATTTCTTGTGCGACAAGAAGGAACAAATCTACAGAAGCACATGATCTAAGCCTTCTAGCTCTGACTCACAGCCTTAGATATCGAAAAATTCGAATGTCATTTTTTTCAAGTTCATTAGTTTGAATTATCTGTTTCACACATATTTCACTTATATTAATGCGGGATGGCTTCAACCAGTGCTATGTTTACTGCTTCACTCCTTCTAATGTAACACGGACGCGGTCAAACAAATGAGTAACCTGGTATGACAGATGATGCACATTGTGCTCTAGGGCATCTCATGTCAGACAGTTGGTTTGTCTCCGTAAGGAAAAGTACTGTGGCATGATGTCGAATATTTTGAACACAATGCCCGAACTGTGAGGTGACTTCGAAAAGTACACGATTGTTTGTAGTAGGCCAAGAAACTTCCACTGAATGCTGCACTTCACTTCAAAGTATATAGATACGTAACACCATTTTAAGCATAGTCACAAAGTCTGTGTAAACTACGATCAGAACTTTCTACAACTTGTTCAGTTCCTCGGTAATAGAAATCCGGTCCTTGGTCATGGAGCCATTCGAGAACCATTGCTTGAACCCCTTCATTGTTAGAAAATTCCTTTTTCTCCAGATATTCTTTCAACTTGCTGATAAGTTGGAAATCACATGGTGCAACATCTGGACTTCCCAACCAGTAATAGCCCGATTGTGCGACCTTGGTCAAGTTGTTGGCACCGTTTCTCTAAGGCTGGAGGCGACATTACGTTTTATCCATATACAGCAGAATTTCACAATGAATTTAGATATTTTGCGCACAAGAATCACATTGTTTCTAATATATCAACTTTGAAGTGTCTCTCCCTCTGGCGCATCACATCAATCGCTCATCATCCGCACTGCAGTAGCACTGTGTCTGCAGGAAACACGAAAAATGTACTCTCTTGTAATGCAAGGGTCTTAGCACGGTACAAGATATGTAATTAACCATCTGCAGTACCGACGCACGTGTATACATCCTGTAGGCTGTCTTCCCATCGACTGATTACTTTCTGGTTCGTTCTACATCACGGTGAATCTACAGTAATGGTTAAGTTGCGTGACGCGGTATGACATGTTGTTCACGTTCACTGCACCTACTCACAAACTGTGCTCAGTCTCAAACTGGATTGTTTTAATCAGTGGACAAAGTAACATTGCCGAAATAGACGAATCGCGTATAGCTACTAGGAAATACGAGAGAGAACGACCGTTGAAGACTGTTGTTGAAAATATTTGGGTATTTAGCAGCATTGACAGAAAAGTCCTCAACTGTTTTAGTTCGATTTTATTCAAGAGGAAAGAAGACTTAAGTATCTCTGATAAAGCATTTCATGTAACCAAGCATGAAAGTTATAACAAATAGCTTTAAGTCGTTCAACGTCTTAAAGAAAGAAGGAGTTCAACATGAATTTGTAAATCATTTTGTTGAGTTCTCTTCAAATCACATTAATCATGGAATGGAAACACACAGCAACAGAACGTACCAGCGTGACTGCAAACACTTTGTTACAGGAAATGTTCAAAATGTCCTCTGTTAGCGAGGATACATTCATCCAACCTCCGTCGCATGGAATCACTGATGCGCTGATGCAGCCCTAGAGAATGGCGTATTGTATCACAGCCGTCCACAATACGAGCACGAAGAGTCTCTACATTTGGTACCGGGGTTGCCCCCATAAATGAAAGTCAAGAGGGTTGAGGTCAGGAGAGCGTGGAGGCCATGGAATTGGTCCGCCTCTACCAATCCATCGGTCACCGAATCTGTAGTTGAGAAGCGTACGAACACTTCGACTGAAATGCGCAGGAGCTCCATCGTGCATGAACCACATGTTGTGTCGTACTTGTAAAGTCACATATTGTAGGAGCACAGCAAGAGTATCCCGTTTGAAATCATGATAACGTCCTCCACTGAACGTGGGTGGAAGAACACACTGACGAAACTAAAATGAGCTCTAACATGGAAATTAAGCGTTTCCGGACACATGTCCACATAACATCTTTTCTTTATTTGTGTGTGAGAAATGTTTCCTGAAAGTTTGGCCGTACCTTTTTGTAACACCCCGTATAGGTCAACTGAAACACGGGGTACAAATATTATGTATGTTCTTACTTTTCGCCTGCGCTAATACTACGATCCTACTCTTCAGTTGACCTATATAGTTCAATTGAAGTACGGATACAAATTTTACGCATGTCGGGTTTTTCGTCTTCGTTAACATTAGTATCTTATTCTTCAGCTGACTTACATGGGTCAACCGCAGTCTCGGATACAAATTTTACTGTTGTAGGTTTTCAGTCGATACTACTAGTATCGGAGACGAAAATAATTGTATCCCATCATTACTAGCATTTGTATCCTATCCTTCTCTTGAGCTATATAGGTTAGTTAAAGTATGGGGTACAAATTTTACGTATGCCGTGCTTTTCACCTTTGTTAGCACTAGTATCAGTTAAAGAACAGGATACTAGCACCAGCGGAAGCGAAACAAAGAACACCTGAAAAATTTGTATTCCGTACTTCACTTGATCCACATAGGAAGTTCGGGAAACAACTCAGACATGTCAACTGAGGTATTCGATGCTAACTTGCGTGCCTTTTTTTTACTTTTATGCACTAGTAACCCATTCTTCAATTGAGCTTCACAGGTCAATTGAAGACTAGGATACTGGGTCTCAAAGAAGTGATATACTGAATGTTAAAAATGGTTCAAATGGCCCTGAGCACTATGGGACTCAACTGCTGAGGTCATTAGTCCCCTAGAACCTAGAACTAGTTAAAGCTAACTAACCTAAGGACATCACAAACATCCATGCCCGAGGCAGGATTCGAACCTGCGACCGCAGCGGTCTTGCGGTTCCAGACTGCAGCGCCTTTAACCGCACGGCCACTTCGGCCGGCACTGAATGTTATGTTCGAAATATGAATTTACGTGATATATGCCTAGTATCTGTTTTCTCTGTCCTGCAGTCCTTTGTTTCTCAACATTTATCTTTGCTGTTAAATCTTTTCAATACATTGCCTCTGACGTCATTGGCCAATGCCGATGCGTTGTATCTCGTTCTTCAGTAATTCCCGAAGTTCATGGGGTGCAGTCCTCCAACGGAAGCTTCTCTAAAACTTTAGTCTTTATCAGGCCATAGCAGTATAATGACAGACACAAAATATTGTCAGATCGTATCTTACTTCATTGATTCTGCACAATAACGCGATACATCTGAGTATGCTGTAACCTAATTCGTTGTGAGATTGAGATTGTAGCAGGTCTCCCTGTCATACTTTACCCCCGTACGCGGCCTCCGGAAGAGGATGTCAAACATCGCAATTGGAAGCACAACTGTGAAGGAAAATTAAAAACAAAGAATAAACATCAAACCATCGAAATTGGTTACTCTTCCAAAGAATAAACAATACACTTCACTGGTCTGTCTCTTGTCCGCACACAGCCCCACCCCCCTCCCCGCCTTTAAAGTGCGGAGCACCCGGGAAGTAGGGGTACTTGAATTTGACTTGCCGTCCAGCCCTTGTACGGACAACCCGATGTTGTGCGGGTGTGAGCACAGGTATGACTGGTTGTTCTCTAGTCCTCTGGCATCTTGGCGTTGTCGCTTCAGTTGGACTGGGTCTAGGCTCACCTGACCCTCGATCATCCTGCACTGGAGGAGTGCTTTCGTGCTTTGGCGATGGTAAGATCCATGGTGCTGGGCTGCCTTCAGTGTCCTGAGCCACCTTTCCACCAACCCGTTGCTTGCCGGGTGATAATTCGTTGTGTTGTGACGCTGGAATCCATACAGTGTAGCCAATCCATTGAACAGATAATATTCGAATCGTCGACCCTGTTGTGTTGTAATAGGCAGGGGACATCCAAAACGTGCTAACGGATGTGCAACAAATGTCTTTGCTACTGTCTAGGGTGCTTCATCTGTGACTGGTATAGCATGAGCCCATCTTGTGCATCTGTCTACTGCCTTGTGCAAGTATTATAACCCTCTGAGAGTGGAAGTGGACCCACTGCATCGAGGTGAACGTGCCCCAACCTTGTCGGCGAACCTGCAAAATTTCCGGCTTCTGCATGAACATGTCCTACTTTGCAACGCTGGCATTGAAGGCACGAGTGACTCCAGTTCCTGGCATCCGTTTTAATCAATGGCCACACAAATCGTTTATTTAGGAAACTGATAGTGGTATGTGCACCAGGGGTACAAAGCTGTGGACACTGTCAAAAGCCACTTTGCGGAATCGCTGCGTAATGTAGGGCCGTGGCCTCTGTTGTGATACGTCGCACCGTATTTTGATCTTGCTTTCTGGAAATTCTATTTATTCCAGCCTCAATCCTGTGTGCCGATCTTACAAATCTTTCTCTCCTGTGCTGTAGCGAGGTCGTCATAATTTATGGAACTGACTCGAGAAAAATAGTCGGAGACTATATTCTCTGGACCTTTGTTATGCCGTATGCCCGTAGTGAATTATCTGACAAACTATGTGTCGGAACTGCCGTGGCGAACATTTCTGGCTATGTTGTGGAATGCTGACCCGATAGGTTTATAATCCTTGAAAATTGCCACTGGTCGGGTTTCAATGTAAGGGTGAAAATGTCTCACACTCTCATATATCGCCTGTAACTCCCTAACGTAAGCACTCCATTTTGTCTATCTGTGCTGTAGCTTATTTGAAAAAAAAACTCAAAAGCTGCTAATGTCCATTAACTTCTTGGTGTACTGCTGCTCCAATTGCGACCTCGCTGACGTCGACCACAATATTCAATGGTGCACCCGGAACAGGGTAGGCAAGACACACTGCATCTTCAAGGCTGGTTTGTAGTTGGCTGAAAGTATTACTTATTTATGGGGTCCATTGTAATAGTCGCTTGCCCTTGGCATGCTTACTAGCAACCGCGTCCGTTAGTGGTACCTGGGTGGCAGCTGTTACCGGCAAATTACGGCGACAAAAATTTACCATGCCTAAACATAGACTAAGTTGCTTATAGTCCGTTAGCTTTGGTATATTACACAGTGTGGCAATCTTTCCAGGCAAGTTTCGGATCGATCGGCTGAGACTTAGTGGCCTAGGAAAGTTACTTCGCTTTTTCGCATGTCGGGCATGTCTTCATTTAGTATCACCACGTAGCTACACAACCTCTTTTGCACTTCGGATATGTGCTTGTCATGAACTTGTGCATCAGCTAAACATATTAATATGTCATCTAAATACGCGAAGCAAAATGGCAAGCTTTGTAACACTTCGACAATGAATCTCTGACAGGTTTGGGCTGCATTTTTAAGACCGAATGGCATAAACAAAAACTCAATCAGGCAGAACGGTGTAGTAACTGCTGTCTTTGCAACATCGGTATCTGCCACTGGATCTGATTTTAAGCCTTTCGCCAACTCAGCACTAATAAAACTTTTCCACTGGACAGAAGAAAGGTAAATTATTGGTTATTAGGTGTCGTGTAATTATCTGGGATTGGTCTTGCCTTCAGCTACGATAATAGCCACAGGAAGGCTATGTGCAGTCCTTTTTGCACACTGAGTGTAACGGGAATGACCATGAGCTGTCTGACCTTCGTACAACACCAACACAGAGCATATTCTCAAATATCGCCTTAGTCTCAGCTAATCGTTCTGGAGCAGTTCAACGGACGCGTATAAAACCGGTGGACCAAGTGTCGTGCATGTACACTGAAGAGTCAAAGAAACTGGTACACCTGCCTAATATCGTGTAGGAGCCCGCGATCACGCAGAAGTGCCGCAACACGACGTGGCGTGCACTCGACTCATGTCTCAGGTAGTGCTTTAGGAAACCGAAACCATGAGTCCTGCAGGCCTGTTCATAAATCCGTAAGAGTACGAGGGGTGGAGAGGGTTGCGACGCTCGAGTTTGTCACTGCTACGCATGTAATAGTGGTTGACTCCAATGTGGCATGTGCTCTATCAGCTACATGCAGGAATTTATCCAACGATTGACCTTCATACGCTGTTAATGTCAACCGTACTTGATACGCCAGATATGTAGCAGCAACTCATTAGATATTACGCTACAGTCCACAATTGCTTGCAAATGTCTCCCAAATTCTGAAAAGGATTTGTGTCCTGGTAAAGCACTTGCGAAAGTCTCTGCTCGGGTAGCTTCGTGCATCGAGTGATTCGCGAAGTCTTCAGGGCGAAGTATGCTTGTTGATAGGGTGAATGGAGAGTCACGTCGGCAACTATTGTCGTCGCTTTCTGGTCCAAATTTCTAATAGCCAGCGTCATCTGTTCACGGTCTTCTGTGATTTGTTGTTGTGTGAAAATGTTGTACAAGATCGCAAACCATATGCCCGGTTGTGCGGGCGTAAATGGAATAAGTGGAGGTGCCCACAATTGCAGGCGCGGCACAGTTGGCGTGAACGAATCGGCACGTGAAAACTTTTAGGGCAGGTGTGCCCTCGCGGCGTTACCTTTATCGCTGGAATTTGTAATCTCGTTGTGTCCGTCTTACTGTCGTTTCTCAGCGCCGACTGGTTTAAAACTTCAGTCTCTTGTTTCATCTGCAGGATCTCGTCACAAATGGTTTGTAAAAAATTATCTGCGTCTTCCTTGTTTAAAGGATGTAATCCCAAAAAGTGTTATTTCAACTTACACCGTTCTTGTTTTCTGGGTCACCAATTCTGTAGGTCAGAAATCAAACCCTCAACTACCACAATGCCGTTTGAGCATCTTCATTATAGGATGTCTTAAAAAAGGATATTTTTCAGTTTTTAATTAATTATTTTATTTATTTATTTTTTAATTGAACCTTAGGTTTGTGAACTTTGATATATATTAAGGAGCATCTGTGCCTACTACCCAAATTCATCAAATTTTTTCGCCCTAAGGAGACACTGCACGAATTTAACTGTGATTTGAGCAGGAACCTTTTACGAAGATGGAACGAGTTGCTTTCTTTTTTTTTTAGTCTAGTGACTGGTTTGATGTGGCCCGCCAAGAATTTTTTTGCCAACCTCTGATCTCAGAATAGCATTTGCAATCTAATTCCTCAATTATTTGCTGTATGTGTTCCAATCTCTACCTTCCTCTGCAGTTTTTGCCCTGTACATCTCATTTTAATTCCGTGGAACTGATTCCCTCATGTCTTAAAATGTGTTCTATCAGCCTGTCCATTCTCCTTGTCAGTGTTTTCCACATATTCCTTTCCTCTCGATTCTGTGCAGAACCTCCTCATTTCTAACCTTATCAGTTCACCTAATTTTCAGCATTCGTCTGTAGCACACGAGTGTGACGCATGATCTGAGTACATTATTTTGAGAGTGCTTTCTGGCTTTTTTAAAACAAAAAAAGTATGCGTCATGCTTATATGAGGCTGTTGAAGGGGTTTATTTTGTTTCTCTTTTGAATTTTGCAGTTCTTTTGCCTTTCTTGGTTTTCATCTGATTATCATATTACTTTTCATGTTTTGATGGAAATTTTTCTCTGTTTTCTGTTAGTGTTTCACTGTAATTATCGACGTCACAGTAATAGTGCTAGGCCTGGCCCAACTGGCTACAGATGTATAGAAGATATGGTAGACGTAAGCATGCCGGAGAAGACGCTATGCTATAATTTACACACACTACAGTCTCTCCCTTTGATTTAATGGGAGATCATGTTGTATCAGGATGTTTCTTTGCGGGTAGGATGTTATCTCATAGAAGATGTAACGCTGTTGCCGTTTTCTCCTTTGGTCTGCTAGAGATGAAATAGTCTTCTTTCGTCTTCTGGATACCATACAAGATCGAAGGATTCACTCTTTTGTACTGAATCGTAACTTCCTTCTGAAGAAATAGTTCTCTGGATCATATCTGCTTGAAGACGTCGACATTTTCCAGAACCTTCAAAGTAAAAACAAATGCGTTTCCTGATAAGAAATGAGCCGTGGTCGGGTTGTGTTGATGCCGTTTGTTCTTCGGCAGTTCGTCGCAATCGAGTGGCGTCTTATTTCTCCCTGAGTTACTACCATAACGAGTTGCTGACTTCCCTCCGTCAGCAGCAGCAGCAGCGCTTATCGATACTAGTACTGCTGTACCATATTTGGTGTTACCGCTATATTTCCGTGCGGTGTTGCGTGTGGCAGTTGACGGTTGGGACAGAGCAGGGTGGAAGTCTCCACGGCGCAAGGTCAGGCCGGGATCGCTGGTGGCATGCACGCGCCGTCAGATTGTGAGGTGCTAGCTACGAGAGCTACAAAGATCGTTGCCTATCGAACCTGGACACGGAAGTTGGGTGATCAGTTAACCTGTTACGAAACCTCATCCGTTGTGACGTCTCTTCATTCATTGTCGGTTGTTGCTTCCTGGGCCGTTCCGGCTAGCAACAACTTATGGTTTTTTCAGTCGGCGAAATTTTGCAGCCGTCTTCCTGTGTGGTCTTTAACTATTAAATTGGTTGTTACTTATCAGTGAAGTGCACCGGCGGTATTTTCTGCCTTGTGGCCGTTATCGCCCCAGTTACCTGCCCTGGTCGTTAGCGTAGTTTTCCGGCAATGTGTTTTTCCTCACGATGTTGAAGCTGTCCGGCACAGCGTGTAGTTCGACAGCCTTTTAGTTGTTTCTCCATATTTTTTTTCTTAAGAGTGGTTATTGTGCCTTGGCTGTTTTCAGACGCCAATTGAAGACGTAGTCCAGCTCGTATTTTTGTCCTCGGCTGATATTTTCCGTTGTCATATCGTTGATCGGGCAGAAGGGAATTGATTAGGTTGTTGGTCGGTCGTTCAGCCGTCCATGGGTTGGGTTGCCATCCGATTATTTACCCTTACTCTTGGCCACCTGTCTCACCTCACCTTACGTTAGAGCTACTTCCTCAGACTGACCCTTGGAACACTTCTGAGCACCACTGTTCTGTTGGTTTTAGATTGTGATTTTCATTTTAGTCTGATGTACTATGAGAGGCCTTCAGCCGTCTATTAATTTAGCTTCTTTTAGTTTTAAGATAAGGCCTTCAGCCAACTTAAATTAAAGTTTGAAGATTGATTTGTTTAATAACTAAAATTTTCAAAGTTTGTTCTATCTGAAATTCTTGTTATCCAGGCCCTAAGTACTGAGTTGTTCAATGTCCAGTGTGTGTCTTTCAGCCGAGCTTTTACGTGAAATATTTTTAAGATACAGCCTTCGTCTGTCTTAAATTAAAGGTTTGAAAATTGATTTGCTTAAAACCAATTTCTTTTTAAATTTGCTCTGTCTGAAATTCTTGTTATCCAGGCCCTAAGCCCTGAGTTGTACAATGTCTTGTGTGTGGCCTTCAGCCGAGTAGATACGTGAAATTTTTTAAAGTAAGACATTCAGCCACGTGTATTATTTAAAGAAAATTTTATAACTTGTGGTCAGGCCTTCAGCCGTTCTTGTTTTGGTATGGTTTTGAGCCTTCAGCACAGGAAGTATCACAAGTTTTCTTAACTAGGCCTTCAGCGGTATTGTTTTAAATTTGACCCTTTTATGGCACTACGTAATTAAGTGGTTCTTAGGACAAGAAAAGTTTGTGTGTTTTGTGCAACTAACAGTAACATTACGGCCCCTTCCGCAACCATAACCCGATCGGCTCTGTCCTGTGAAACCAGATTTCAAGAAATGCGAAGCATCCAGAAGATGTGGTCGGATACAGTGTAACTTCTCAGACATACATACCACCGGTAGAAGAGCCACCAGGATGCATTATTATTGTTCATGTTCGTTGTCGTTAGCAGCTCTAGTAGACTGTACAAGCGGCTTGAATATAGACGGCTGTTGACATGGAGATACTGCATACTCATGTGAGACAGCATCAACAACACAGAGTTTGAAAGTGGCCTCTCTGTTGGTCTCCATTTGACCCACTGATCGAACTGTGTAATATTTAGGCGCGTGGAGAATCCGAATGTAACAGTGGCCCTATGTTGCATTGCACGGTAGGGAGAAGGCAGCTACACTCTTCGTCAGATTTTCGGTTCCCCACAATTTTGTAATCACTGAAGCAACGTCTCGCATCCTCTCAGCCCGCGAAGTCTGATCTTGTTCCATCCTCCGCTTTGGTTGCTTTACGATTTTTGTGAGGCAGTGTAATTCGAAGCACTGGCCTGTACCTTCGCCACTGAATATGTACACTGAAGAGCCAAAGAAACTGGTACCTGAATAATATCGTGTAGGTCCCCAGCGAGCACGCAGAAGTGCTGCATCCAGAGTCTATAGATTCATGACGTTGTCTCCATACCCGTACATGTCTGTCCGCTCCGTACGGTTTGAAATGAGACTCGTCTGACCAGGCAACATGTTTCCAGTCATCAACAGTCTTGCGACGGTGTTGACGGGCCCCAGCGGGGCGTAAAGCTATGTGTGGTGCAGTCGTCAAGTGTACACGAGTGGACTCTCGGTTCCGAAAGCCCATACTGATGACGTTTGGTTGAACGGTTCACAGATTGACTTTTGTTGATGGCCCAGCATTGAAAACCGCAGAAATTGCCGGAAGAATTGTACTTTTGGTTGAACGGTTCACAGATTGACATTTGTTGATGGCCCAGCATTGAAAACCGCAGAAATTGCCGGAAGAATTGTACTTCTGCCACGTTGAACGATTCTCTTCCGTCGGCGTTGGTCCCATTCTTGTAGGATCTTTTTCCGGCCGCGGCGATGTCGGAGGTTTCATCTTTTACCCGATTCCTGGTATTCACGGTACAATCGTAAAATGGTCGTACGGGGAAGTCCCCACTTCATCGACACCTGGGATATGGTGTGTCCCATCGCTCATGTGCTGACTATAACATTACGTTAAAACTCACTTATATCTTGATAAGCTGCCATCGTAGCAGTAGTAACCAGTCTAACAACTGCATCAGACACATGTTGTCTAATATGGGCGTTACCGACCACAGCGCCACATTCTGTCTGTTTGCATGTATCCGTATTTGAATACGCGTACCTATACCAGTGTCCTTGGCGTTTGAGGGTAGCTGAATCTCTGGCATTTGTTTGAGGACTTTGCCATTTTCTTGGAACTCAACAGACGAAGTTTCGTTATGCTGCCTCGAAGTAAAATTTTACAATATGAGTGATAGAGAGGAAGGTCTAACAATTATTGAACTATATGAAATAAAATCGACAAAACTTCTGAACGGTTTGAGTTAGGACATTCAAACTGCACGGATGGCCACGGGGCATGAAGGTAATTAGTATGCGCATATGCATGCTCATTGTTGTCAGACAGGTTCTAGGTGGTTCTAGGTGCTACAGTCTGGAACCGAGCGACCGCTACGGTCGCAGGTTCGAATTCTGCCTCGGGCATGGATGTGTGTTATGTCCTTAGGTTAGTTAGGTTTAATTAGTTCTAAGTTCTAGGCGACTGATGACCTGAGAAGTTAAGTCGCATAGTGTTCAGAGCCATTTTGTTGTCAGACATTTGCACGTGATGGGTCCGTCAATAAGCACAAAATGGTTCAAATGGCTCTGAGCGCTATGGGCCTTAACAGCTATGGTCAACAGTCCCCTAGAACGTAGAACTACTTAAACCTAACTATCCTAAGCACATCACACACATCCATGTCCGAGGCAGGATTCGAACCTGCGACCGTAGCGGTGGCGCGGTTGCAGACTGTAGCGCCTAGAACCGCTCGGCCACCACGGCCGGCCGTAGGTTTTAACTTTCAAAAATGCACATAATAATTAATTTAAACAATTTTGTAGCAGTATCTTGCATTCATAGTGGATTTAAAGCATGTGTTCAAAACGTCCTCCCTGCATTTGAAGGCAAAGATTCTTACGGGAGTGAACCGTGGGAGTAGCATTTCGTAATTTCACATGCTCTCTCCTTACTAACGTTGCGACATCGAAAATGCGTTGTATCAATTCATCTCGTGTTTCCACCTTATCTTCATACACGATGTCTTTCATCGACAGCCAGATGCAATAATCTAGGGGTGTTGAGGGCCAGTTGATAGGGCCCCCACGACCTATTCATCGATGTGGGAATAGCTGATAAAGATAAGCTGTTACCACATGGTGGAAGTGTGCAGATGCCCAGTCATATTGGACGTACATGTGGCATCTTGTTTCCAGAGCAACATCTTCAAAAAGCTGCGGTAAGTCTTCTCGTAAAAAGTTCCCGTACATTTGACCATTTAAATTTCCCGAGAAAATAAACGGCCCGAGTATCCGTTCATACACAACGCCGTACCAGACTTTGACACGGAATCTGCGTTGAAATTGAGATACTACTGTGGCATGAGGTTTTTAGTCTGCCAAGACATACATTTTATGCATGTTTTTGATGCCATCTCTTGTAAAGGTTGCCTTATCACTGAACATTATGAAGCCATAGAGCTGCCGATTTCCATTTAACCAGTTACAAAAGTGCAAACTGTTGGCACAATCATGTGGCTCTAAATGGTGAACTTTCTGCTCATGAAGAATGCTGCATACCTTAGATTGTGAAACGTCCAATTGGGTAGTTAGGCGTCTTGTACTTGAACGAGGATTACACTCTAGTGAATTAAGAATGTTTTCCTCTTCTTGAACGTGACGATGTCTTTCGGAGAGAATTCAAATACTGGGAAGACTACCAGTTTCTAGCAATGCTCAATACGTTCCACTAAATGTTCCTGCACTCGGAATTCTAGGATTAGGACACTGTCGGTGGTACTCAGTAACAGCAGCTTTCGCATTACCATCACAGAAGCCCAAAATCTACACCATCTCTTAATACCCCTACGATGAAAACTTGTACGGTATCGCAAAGTGTACTGTACACAAGAGACAATAACAGTAAACAGAGACTGCAGTATCAACAACGTGGTTGTTATGCAAACGTACCATTCGCTGCTCTTGTCTGCCTAAGACTGATCGTGCTGTAGCCTCCGCCTGAAACAAAATCTAACAGTTCTGTTTTACCTATCAGTCATCTTCATTTTAACCATCAGATGTAGTTGCCTCTAGGTTCCACAGGCATACAGGGAAAGCAGAGAAACATCGTCCTCAAAGTCACAAGGTAAACCAAGGTTTTTGTTGAGTGATCGTGATGGACGGCTACTGAAGACAGTTTTGACGAAATATAAGAGGACGACAGCCGCTAAAGTCACTGCAGAGCTCGATGTCACACTCCCGAACCCTGCCAACACGAGAAAAATACGAAGGAAGCTCAATAAGAAGGCAATTGTGGGGCAAACTGGAATTCAAAAGTCACTCATCAGTGATACAAATGCCCGTAATATGGAAACGTGTTGCCGCAGCCATAGAATGGGTACTATGGAACTATGTAAGAAGGACATTTGGTCGGATGGGTCTTACTGCACACTGTACCTAACTTCCGGCCGTGTTTACGTCGCAAGAGCGAATTATTGCAGAGGTTCGGTGACGATTTGGGCACCCATGTCAAGATACTCCATGGAACCTATGGTTATTGGCAAGGTTTCATTGCTGCCAAAGATTAGTGACCATTTGGGTACATGGCGTCCGTCCCATGCTAGAATGTTTCTTTGCCAATGCTGCCGTTGTGTCCCCAGACAACAGTGGCTCGTTCCACACAGCATGCGTCGCCAAAGATCGTTTTTGTTTTTTTTTTTAGCACGAGGATGAGCTGTTACATTACTGTTGTCCAACACAGTCTGAAGATCTCAATATTTTGGAACCTTTCTGCTCCACTGTGGAGAGAACGGTGCACGATCGTATCCAACTCCATCCTAATCATCATCTGAACTTGTCACTATGTTGCAGGAAGGATTGTGTAATGTTGAATTGAATACAGTACAAGACTTGTATTTATCTATTCCGAGATGACTGGAAGCCCTTTCTGATGCCAAAATGTGTCCTACCCCGTTTTAGGCAGCGTTATCTTTATGTGTTTGTAATTTCCGTGTTTTTGTCCAACACTTGTATTTTCTTTACAGAAAATTACAAGTAGTAGTCTTTGTAGAATTCAAATTTCCCCCAGTTTTTAAATTAATGTTGACAGTGAGAGAGGTTGCGCTAGCCATGGCGATACATCAGTACAAAATGGATACATAACTACAAGTGACGAATACACAGTTAAAAATCATCTCATCTTTCCTGACACTGGTTGGTTGTGGATGCCGCCTCTTAAATGACTCCTCTTAAATGACTATTTCGCGACTCCACGGCTTTAGTATCGGTGATTCGAGTTCTGCATTCCCTGCAATTTGAAGCTGTCTGTCAGTTCTGAAGTTCTTAGCTAATAACATGCAACAGTTCTTTCAACAAATATTAATAGAAGGTTTTTCCCCCACTTGTCCCCTTTCCCCTTCCTCAGCAACAATTTTCAAGAGGTATTGTTCTTCACTTATATTTGACCTCAACACTATTATTTTTACTATGCAGTATTCTGCCTAGTGACAGTTCAGTCTCTTCGTATGGAGAATCCCTGACGCCAATGTTCCCTGCCTTGGGTTTCTTCCTCCAGTTTCTGAATCTCCTATCTTTCATGTTATACTGAGTTTGAATTCTTCTTTTTCCTCGCCCTGTAATTCCATCAATCTTCCCTTCTATGACGTCGGCTATGAACCCCTCATGTCTAGGAGTGTGTCAGATTCAGCTGACCTTCCTCTGAGGATTTGTGTTCAGAATAGCTTTCTACTCTACTATTCCTCTCGGTACATCGTCGTCTGTCCACTTGATCTTCTCTATTTCTCTCCAGCATCAAATTTCAGAACATTCCATATATTTTTCCTCCATCTTCCTCATGGTCGATGTCTCTGCTCTGTGCAGCGCAATTTTCTAGATGTAGCAATTCATGAGTTTTTTCCTTAACCGCAAGATCAACTTGTTGGTCAGCAGAAGCCCTTTTTTATTGAATGCTGCTTTAGCCATGGCGATTCTTTCTAGAATATCATTTGTGCAGTGGGCATCCTCTGTTAGCAAGCTTCTCCAGTACTTGAAATGCGTCACATTCCCCATTTGTCGATTGTCGATAGTTATACTCAAAGATTTCTCCGGTTCTGATATCCGCATCACTTTTGATATCTCGATGTTGCTTTCCATGCCATATTTCCTTCTAGTTTCCACCAACCACTTCATCATTTGTTGCAACTGTCTTTGACTTTTGGTGAGCGCTACCAGATCATCTGCCTAGTTGATGGCATTGATGAGTCAGCCTATCCTCAAGTTTCTGCGTCTTTCCAAAAGCTTCGTCAGCCATTTTCCATACAGTTTCAAGAGACTCAGTGATAGACAACATTCTAGTGTGATTCCTCTTCCTATTTCCACGCAGTTTTATCCTGTAGGTCAGCGGCCACCTTTACACATTCCCGCAGGCGCAAGTTGAGAATTAGTCTTCACTTGATTCGCATCTCCTTAAGGATGTTCCTCAATTTTGCTAATTTATTCCTGTCCAAGACCTTATGCCAATCTACAAAACAAGCATAAACTTCGTTAATAGCCAAAATTTTTTCAGACAAAACTCTCAGTAAGTTTTTGTACGTCCATCCTTTTGGCCCGAGGTCGCGATCGTATCAACACCTTCCGCATCAACTACAGCCTTAAGATGGCGCACTGAAGCACCGAAACTGGTTTCAACAAAATAAGTAAAAAAAAAGGACAGCTGTAGGATTTTTATCACCTCACAAATTCTCACCTCGCCGATGGCGTCTCTGGTTGCTTTTCTATTACTAAATCCAAACTGGTCCTCTCCCATTACTTCTTGAATTTTTTGTATTGAGTACTCTTGCAATGATCTTCGCCACATATGAGATCAGACTGACTGTTTTGTAATCACCGCATTGCTTGGCTTCTAGCTCTCCTCAAGACTAAGCACAGTGACGTCCTGAAAGTCCTTAGGCCATCCTCGAGTAGAGATCAAGAACAAGGATCGGAACTAATTTAAGGAAAACACGTGGCAGGGTGACCCAACTCGATAAGACATTTATCATTCCCAACAAATACTTTTATTTAATAACAATTCTGTCATACGCCAACAGACTATTACCAAGATTCTCGCGATATACATACAGATAATTAATATTTTTAAATTAAATTTACTATGTATAAGGACATTTGCGTTATACACTAGCCGTGCGTAGTAGCCACGCTGTCTAGGGCGCCTTGCCACGGTTCGCGCAGCTGCCCCCGTCGGAGGTTCGAGTCCTCATGCCTCACGGGGGCATGGGTGACTGTGCTGTCCTTAGCGTAAGTTAGTTTAAGTTAGGTTAAGTAGTGTGTAAGTCTAGGGACTGATGACCTAAGCAATGTTGTCCCATAGGAACTTAACACCACGACATAAAATTACAAATAATACTCCAAAAATGTCAATTGTGCAACACAATGGTGGTCAGATTACAAACAGTTAATTAATTTGATAAACCTGCGGTGGCACTCTGTCCCCCCAACTAGATCATAACAGTGGGCTGTCCCACAACAGGACTTGAATGTAAGTTCAACAAATATTAAATAAAAGACAGAAAAATGCATATATCTCGATTGGTTATTCTGTCCTCGCATAGACAAGATACGGCCAAGTTGCCCAAAGGCTACCCACATGTAAGACCCAAGCAACATACTTCACTGATCGGCCACAAGACTGTTCCACATAAACCACGTGAAGTACCTAAATAAATTAGGGGCTCCTAAAACACAATTAAAAATGATAATGACAATTAAATCCTTAATTTTTAAAGAAACCCAGAAACTCGGTTTGCCCAAAGGCTTTCATCATACTCCCACATGGGCCTTATATCAACTGTAATACTGCCTCCATCACTTTCTAGTCCGGTGACACCCCCGCTGTGGCGAGATACGAAAAGAGGAACAACAAGTACTCAGCTTGAGGCTGGAACGGGAGACCCGCAGAAACGCGTGTGACCTGCCAACACCTAGGCCTCGTGCGATTATGGGAAGGCCGCAGAAGCAGAAGGAAGATGCGTCCCTACCCTGGGCCAGTAGAACAGCAACACATCATCTACAGGCGATGCAAGACTCTGACATACACCAAGCAACAAAGAGCAAAACAAGTTTGATAAAAATTAATATACACAGTAATACGTAAACGGGAGATTAAAAATTCCACTATTCAGTATGGGAGCGGCCTGCTGATAACACTGCAATTTAACCTTCCCAGCAATGGTACATACTCCGCAAACCACCGTACGTCTTTTAGTAGAGGGAACCCCTTACTACCACTAGGGTGAGGGAAAAACTAGTACGTGCCTCCGTATGAGCCCTAATCTCTCGTACCTTATCTTCTTAGTCTTTTTGGAATGTATGTTAGTGGCATTAGCATGGTCTGCATTCAGTTTCAAATATAAGTTCCCTAAATTATCTCTGTAGCGTTCCTCGAAAGAACTTCGCCTCCCTCGAGGGTTTCCCATTTGATTTCCTGAGAGATCTCTGTAACGCTTGCATGTTGTTCGAATCTACTGGTAACAAACCCAGCAGCACGTGTCTGAATTACTTAGAAGTCTTCCTTTAATCTGACGTTGTGCGGATCCCTAACCCTCCAGCAGTTTTCAAGAATAGGTCGCAATAGCGTCCTATATGCGCCCTCCTTTATAGACCAATCACACTATCGTCAAATTCCCTCAATAAACCGAAGACAACCATTCGACTTCCCTACCACGATTCTCACATGCCTGGTCCACTTGATATCGCTTTGCAACGTTACGAGTCAAGTCTGGCTACCAGGTCATTTATGTACACAGAAGATAATAGAGATCCTATCACATTTCCCTGGGCACCCTTGATGACACAATTGCCTTTGATGAACACTCGCTCTCGAGAACAATAAACTGGGTTCTACTACTTAAGAAGTGTCAGAGCCACTCACATATGTGGGAACCTAATCCCTAGGAGCATACCTTCGTTAACAGTCTGCGGTGGGGTACCGTGTCAAATGCTTTTCGGACATCTAGAAACATGGAGTCTGCCTTTTACCCTTATGCATAGTTCGCTGTGTATCATGTGAGAAAAGTGCAGACAGAGTTTCGCACGAGAGATGCTTTCTATGTTCATGCTGATTCGTGGATATAAGCTTTTCGGTCTCGTGGAAATTTATTATATTCGAACTGAGAATATGTTCGAGTATTCTGTAGCAAACCAATGTTAAGGATATTGGTCTGTAATTTTGTCGGTCCGTCTTTTTACCCTTCTTATATACAGGAAACATCTACGCTTTTTTCCAGTGTCTTTGGACTCTGCGCTGGGAAAGTGATTGGTGGTCCAGAGCAGCAGAGTACGCTTCGTAAAACCGAAATGGGATTCTGTCCGGATTTGGCGACTTATTTATTCTCAGCTCTCACAGTTGTTTCTATACGTCAAAGATTCTTATTATTATCTCAGCTGTACAGACTCTCAGCAATGCTCGACCAAAGGTATGTTTGTACGAGTCTACTGCGTGAACTACTCCTTAAAAGCAGAGCTCAAAACTTCGGCTCTCGTTTTTCTATCTTTTACTGCCACAGCAGAGTGCTCAACGAGTGACTAGATAGAAGCCATAGACGCACTTATCAATTTCACATCTACAACTACATCTGAATGGCTACTCAGTAAATCACATTTAAGTGCCTGGCAGAGGCCCACAGCTCTCTCGGGTTCTCGTCCTGATCTTTTTCTAAGGTATGACCGTGGTGGTTATTGTATCTTTGCGAATAGATCTTCTCACAGACGTACGAATCTTTACTAATTTTTGCCTGTCGTCATTTGCGCTTTTTCTTTTGAAACAAAAGTGCAGTAGCCGTTGGTTCCTCATCATTTTCAAAATTCCGTTGCGAAACCACGGTGGCTACATTCCATCCGTAATCAACTTACCAGGAACATACTTCTTCATGGCACGATTGCGCAACAGAATGTCAATCCTAAAGGGCCCAGGTTCAATTCCCGGCTGGGTCGGAGATTTTCTCCACTCAGGGACTGGGTGTTGTGTTGTCCTAATCATCATCATTTCAATCCCATCGACGCGCAAGTCGCCGAAGTGGCGTCAAATCGGAAGACTTGCACCCGGCGAACGCTCTACCCGACGGGAGGCCCTAGTCACACGACATTTACATATGACACGATTTACAATGTGTTTAAACTTTGTCCATAGTTCCGCTACTTCCAACATACAGGAACTATATGAGTCTGTTCATTGTCCTAATGTGATGATAACAACTGCTTATCTGATCTTTGTAGCAGAAACACTACCCTAAACTTCTTGACTGGCTTGTTAACTTCGGTAAGCATACTTGCTATGATGACTACACGGTCACTAGTACTCATCTCTGTAGTGATGCTACCGACAAGGTGTCTGTAGCTAAAAGGTCTCAGATATTTCTTTTGCATGTCTGCTGCCGAATTAGCTGTTCAATACAGTTATCGGATAACGTGTTCAAAAGTACTTCGCAAAACATTCCACCTGCACCCCCTGCAACGACTCCACAAACGTCCCAGTATATAGTCGGTAGGCTAAAGTCGCCTCCAAATAGCATTGCACGATCTGGGTGTATAAGCGCTACCGACGGTAGACCTTATTTGAATGAGTCTAGAACTGTCACAGCGGAATCGGATGGCCGGTAAAAACATCCAACAATTAACTTGGTTTCACCTAGACCTGTTATACGCGACAACATTACTTCTCTCTTACATTTAGTTTCAACCTCAACAGAGACAATGCGTTTGTCAACTAGAATGAACTCTCCACCTGCTATGGCATCTAATCTGCCTTTCCGATTTACGTTCCATCACTCGCTAACGATCTCACAGCTTCCTATTTCAGGTTTTAGCCAGCTCTCGGTCTCAGGAATAATATGAGCGACAGTTCTTCCCTGGAGGGCAGTGTACCGATAACATTATGACAGTCGAAGTGTCTTTACCGTAACCGCGTTCTGATCTCAATACCGGCGTAGCGACTGCCGAGCGTTCATCGACTTCAGTCTATCACCTAGCCTAAGAAATCCACATGTGCGCTTCACGACTATTCTCCTACTCGAGCAGCTGCTTCCTTTGTGTGGTGCATCCTTACCTATGAAGGTGAATCCTACAATTCCCCTCCCTATGACTAAGGTCTTGAAATCTGCAGCCAAGACCGTCACAAAATTGATGAAGCCTTTGGTTAGAGTCATCATTGAGCTAGAAACCAATGGACCCCGATCAACTGCGTATTGCAAGTTCTGCTTGCATCCCATGGCAGTGCCAGCAGCTTCTCCCAATGCGCTATGAGAGCAGCTTTCACCATCACTGCCAGCAACCTGTGTGAAGTGAGGATGGCCACAGAATCCATGCGACAGGCATCGTTGGTGCTCATGTCAGTCACAACTTAGAGGCGACTCCACATTGCACGCTCGGTAGCAGCAGACAAGGCCATTTCGGATGAGACCCCCTGGCAGACCCACCGAATGCATATTGACCTTCTTTCCAGCCCTGAACGCTGTCTTCCTAATGTGCTGCATAAGGCACCTGTCTGCTTCCCTCCCAACTCCACTCTTTAAAGTAGTCAACAAAACCAGTTTAACTTTTCGCCACTCCACTTATGCACTCGTATTTTCATCTCTCACCTCACTTAAACTTTGCATCAAGAATTCTGTTACTGCGTCATTGTTTTCTCTTGGCTTTTAAATGTGCCATATCTACTTCCTCCCTCCACGTTTTCGGACCTTCTTCAACCTTTTACTGATGTTTGCAACCAACAGGTTGTGGTCTGAGTCGATATGAACAATCGGCATAGTCTTAGCATCTTTCACATTGTTCTTGAATTCCTGTTTGACGAGACTGTAGTCAATATGATATCTGTTAATATCTACTAGGCTCTTCCATCTGTAAAATGCAGTCAAAAAGTCCATCAACATCAAGTTGTTTCGCTGACAGAATTCCATTGGCATCCCTCATCTGTCGTTTGTTCTTCCTAATCCTAAATGTCCCACGATGTTTCCTTTACTACCTTGTCCAATAACACTATTCCAGTCTCCCACGAATATTGTGTTTGCTGTGCAGCTGCCTTCAAAGGGCTGATGTCTTCTGTTTCATCGTACATTTTCTCATCTTCTTCGATGTCATTGTCTAATCTTAGCGTGTACACTTTAACTGTCGGAATGTCCGTTAGTGCTGCGCTTATTATCGCAATATGGCATAACACTTTAGTCACATTTTGCACTATTTCGTTCCCCATCATTGTAACATATGACGTTCAAAACTTTTTCCACCATTATAAAACATTGCTTAATTACCTACCACTATTTCACAACTGTCTACCTTCCTAACTTTCCTCCAACTCATTATGTTCCCTTCATATTTGTCGATTTCTCTATTCAAATTTTCCTGCTTTCCTTCTCTTCGAAGCATTATTACGTTCAGTGTCCCGATAGTGGAATCAAAATGGTCATCTCCTTTGATGACCGCTCCCCCACACCTCTCACCCGGTGAAATACATCCTACCTGGAGATCCGAGCAGGGGAGCAGTTTACCTCCAGAATTTCTTACCTCAGGGAGTGCGATCAATATTCTCAGTTTTTGGACGCTCGGGAAATGTATTGATGTGGTTGTCTCTCCATTTCCTTTCCACATCGCAGTATCACGGTCGAAGACCCAGACTGTGATTGGTTTCTTCCACGAGTCTTCGATCTTGATCGATCGAAAGCATCATTTGCTCTGTACATCAAGTTGATACTAGTTCCAGCTGCTTCACCAGTATCCTGGCAAGGTGCCCTCACGAGGTACTGTCATCTGATCCAGGTGAACCAAGGTTTTTTTAACAATATGATACCCCTCCCCCTCCTCCTTTCTCAACCAAGGTTGGGGCCGGCTTTGGCGGAGTTTACACGTTACCGAGGAATAAAAAAGAACGTATGTAAGTGGACCGCTACTCTGTTAGTCCTATTCGGTGTGGGCCAGACGCGCTTCAGCAATATTCTAAGATATTTGCTGAGCAATCTCATTTGCAGACTGTTGTTCAGGTCATAACTACGCAATCAAGCAGGTGCACCGAGAGTAGCACTAGCCTGAATGCCACGATCAACAACAAAGCGCGACGCCACGGCGCCTGTCACGCCTACAGACAGCCGCCCCTGCTACGGCCGGCAGGGGACGGCCCCCTGTGTCCCTGGGCCTCTAGCGTCGCCAGCGGAGGCGCGCGTGCGAGAAGCCGGCGGTCGCGCCTTCGTTAGCCGGCGCGCGTGGTCCGCGTGAGAATGCCGTCCGACGCGGAACAAAGGGAGGATGGAGCGCCACGCGGACGGCGAACTTGCTACTCTGCGGTCGCAGGTAAACGACGTCAGCCCAGGTCTCCCAGAAACTGGCTCGAGGTGTGGGTGGCGACGTGAAAAAGGAGCCTAGTTTGGCTTGAAACGAGCACCTCATCTCATATCAAAGCTCTAGTTAAACAAGAGAGACTCACTCAGTTCTGCAGACGTATTGTTCCTTTTCTTTTCTTATGGGAGGGGAGACATCAGTCTACAGCCTGGTCCGATATGGCTAACTGTCATACCAAGAAACCGGCAGGTTCTGGGCGCCGCACAGTGGGCCAGAATCTTGAAAACGTGGCCAAAAAGGAAAAAAAAGGTTAAAGATGGGGATTTTGGACTATCAGGTTGGCAGCAGCAATGCTGGAACAACTGAATGCCGGCCGTGCGGACGACCAGATGTTCATTTGTTCGGTAATATCTCAGGTCAAATGCAGCAGTTCATTGTAAGCGTGCGAGCAGCTGGCCAGGCTACAAAAACAGTCGTGTAGTTGAAGGAAGTTATTTATGTTTTGTGCAAGTGAAACCAATACTTTCAATATGGAATGTATTCCAGGAGGTATGTACTAGTGAAAAAACACTTATATCACTATTAAATCATCAATCATGCACGTTTACATTTCAGTTAACGTACTACAGGGAAATGAATGACAAAATCGTAAAATGCGGTTAAAAAATAGAGATAAGTTACGAATTCCACGACATTACGCTTTCTTTTGCGCTGTGTACCCAAGTATATATTATTACCTTTGTAAATTAAGCTTCAAATCCTGCGACTAGTTGCGACTCTAGCTTTGAGCCACGTTTTAAGCGACACTTGCAAAATGTCATTGTTCAGACATCTTCAAAAATTACAGTAGAATCAATTAATTATGAGTTTTTTTGTACAATTTAAATTACAATTGACACGTAGAAGCATTGTAAAGAATAAAATAATTAGAAAAATGACGAAAAGTGTAACACAGATTTTTTT
The DNA here is from genome assembly GCF_021461385.2 of Schistocerca piceifrons. Classification (NCBI taxonomy): domain Eukaryota; kingdom Metazoa; phylum Arthropoda; class Insecta; order Orthoptera; family Acrididae; genus Schistocerca; species Schistocerca piceifrons. The sequence goes on along the minus strand of NC_060139.1, from coordinate 1,016,644,291 downwards.
ATTTCAGTTTCATCTGATCCAGCGTATTCCAGAATCGGATTTTCGAGGAAAGATATTTTACTAATAACAAAAGAGTATTTGTCAAATGATTTGGAAGGGGTCATAGAACATTTGGAAAGGTCGTTGACAGAAAAAAGTGGACATACAATTAAAATTCCCTATGATATGAGGCCGACCATTTCGATTTTGTTAACAAAGTTAAGAAGCAAGTATAAGGACGCAACTCGGCGACATGGATATTTTTTCAAGAAGAACGAAACCTGGTTAAATTCAGTGGTATATATTCCGATTGATTCGAAACCTGCAAGTGCCGACCTGCCACAAAATTTGAAACATTACCTGATAGGTCTAAAAGAAGGAGAACTGAGGAGATTCGTACGAAGTTCAGTCCTGTCGAATTATCGTTTGCCGCGCAAATGTGTCTTCGATCTTCGGATCATCTAGATGCTGCGAAGGTTGTGAAAGACGTCACACTCTCAAGTCCATCCACGGTGAAAAAATACAAGGCAGGCTTGCGATTTTCAACACCATCGCCATCATCATATGATGCAAATGAAGGTCTAGCACTCCTTTTCGACTTGAAATTGTCAAAAGAATCTTACCAGCATTTGAGAAATGGGGCTAAAGGAAAAGGCTTAAACACACTATATCCACCGTATTCAGCTGTTTTGGTAGCAAAAAAAGCATGCTGCCCTCCAGACGTAACCCTCACGATTACCGAATCAAAAGCTGAGGTACGGTTGCAAGCTTTGTTAGACCACACTGTTCAACGTGTTCTACTGCTGAAACGAGACAATATTTTACATATGAGTGATTCGGAAATGTCTAATATAGCCCTTATTTGTAAGTGGGGCTTTGACGGAACCTCCGGGCAAAGCATGTATAAAATGAAGTTTTCAGATTCGAGTATTTCAGATGCAACTTTATTTTTCACTTCGCTTGTTCTACTGAAACTTGCAGGTGTAAATGAAGAAACTAAAGAAGAAAAGATCTATGGATTAATCCGAAGCCGTCTTCAACCTTCTTTTGCAGACCACTGAAGTTAGAATTTACAAAGGAAACAGAGCAAAGTCTTTAAATGAGAAAGTGTATTACGACAAACAGATCGAACAACTCCAGTAATTCGAAACATTCATGGGAAAGACATTTCCGTTAAATACAATTTAAGCATGACCATGGTAGATGGTAAAGTGTGCAATGCTATCACCAACACGAAATCTGCGCAACGGTGCTATCTCTGCAAGGCTACGTCTGCCCAATTTAATAACATTGACGATGTTTTGAAAAAAAAAAAAACAAGTTACTGCCGATTATCTGCAGTACGGACTATCAACTCTTCACGCCTGGATTCGATGTTTTCAATGTTGTATTCATTTGGCATACCAAATGAAAACAAAAAAGTGGCAGGCACGTAAAGCAGAAGATGAAGAGGAAGAAGCAATACTAAAACCAACATTCAAAAAGCTTTCAAAGAGCAGCTTGGAATTGTAATTGACATGCCGAAACAAGGGTTTGGCAGTACGAATGACGGAAACACCGCTCGACGTTTTTTTCAAAACACTCCAACATCAGCGCTGATAACTGGAGTTTCCGAAGAACTAATCCACCGTTTCCATATAATTTTGCAGACGATTTCGAGCGGACGTCAGATCGACGTTGAAAAGTTTCGACCATACGCCTTAGCAACTGGCAGGCACTACGTGAAAGAATACCCCTGGTACAACATGCCAACAGCAGTCCATAGATTGCTGATTCACGGTCCAGACATTATTTCTTCGGCCATTTCACCCATCGGTCAACTATCGGAGGATGCTCAGGAATCAACCAATAAGTTGATAAAGCAATACCGCCTGAGTTTTTCTCGAAAGTTTTCAAGAGTTAAGACTATGGAAGACGTGTTCAGGAGATTGTTGGCAACGGCAGACCCCTACGTTTCTTCCTTACGCAAATCTTCGCCGAAGAAACTGAAGAGTTTGTCGCCAGAAGCCGTTGCCCTCTTAGTTCCTGTGGCGGAAGACTATGAAGATTCAGATGCAGATGCAGATAATGAGGAAACTGTTTGAGGATGATGACGATTCAGTTGAAGCAGAAGACGAAAAAGAATAAGAAAATGAAAACTTGTAAATTAAGTTATAAAAAATTTACAAAATAAGTAGTTGTAATTAAAATGAAATAATTTTTTGTAATATTTTACACCCTCTTGTAACCTATATTTGGTCCTTTCTTCGAGTTTTCTACATTTTTGGTTTATTTTTTAAGCATTAACTACAATAACCCCTAAATACTGACTTTTATATGAATAAAAATATATAAATATAAATACATAAAAAGACATAGATTTTGACTGCCATCGTGGATTCACCATTTTTAAATTTTTTGAACTCTGTCATCATCAGTAACCTCTATAGCCCCGTAAAAATTACTTTTATACGTAAAAAATGATAGTAGTGTACATAGAGCCCGCCATCTTGGGTCCGCCATTTTGTTTTTTTCACTTTTTGATATCATATTCTTAATCAGAAACTCCGTAAACCCTTACATATTAAGTTTGGTACAAATTGAACAACTACTTATATTTTGACCAGCTTTTTGGGATTCTGACCCACTGTGCGCCGCTAAGAAGATTTTGTACCATGTCTCTTTAACACAAAAACATTATATTTTATTTGTCGTAGTACAAGTACGAAAATACAGCTGCTATATTTTAACTATTAGAACTGTAGCGGACAAAACCATTTCTCGTTTCTCTTAGAATTCTGTGCAACATAATAACAAAACTAAATTCATAAAATTATCGCTCAGTATTGACTGCTGTTTCTTACACAACTCCATTAATGCTATCACATGTAACAAAAATTTACTATAAGACTGCGAGTGGTGTTGAAGAAGAAATGACAAAATCGTCAACAGATATCACTATTTTGTAACTGACAAACATGGCTGGTCTTTCAGCTGAAGTGTGGTATATTATACATGTGCCACGTTTTTCCCTCTTTTGAACACATCGACATTTTTCCACTCTTCTGCTTCAGATTAAGAATTTGTGATAGCTGTTTGAGATGAATGACTATGCGACAGTTGGATCATACTGTATTTCTAGATCTTACAGTGTTTCAGCAGCATCCTTAAACTCTGGCAGAAATACTGCAGGAAGCACTGCTAGCATTAAGACCATGCACCTTCTAGTAAGTGTTGAAACATTTTCTGCAGGATTTGACACATGTAATAGGCCTAGGGACATGCAGCAAAGTATGGAGAGCACAAGTGCACGGAAAAGGCGTTTCGGAAAAAAAACTCTTCATTCCGTCTACTATCAAGTGCATAGCCTCGTGTATCTCTATCTTCACTTCCCTTCCATACTGCAGCGTACCAGTCCCACTTATTTATTAGATTTCCACCTCCCTTTATACACTGTAAGACTCATTCATTGCCCTGATATACTTCAACTCTTCCACTTCTACATGTGAAGTCTGTATGTATTCCGAAATTACTGTTCTTGGTGTTACCTTGCTGTCGATTCTCGTAAGATTAATCCTCTTACTAAACTGTTATCTGCAACTCTCTCCTCTCTCTGCTCTATTCCTGTGAACATTTACAGCATTTTCTCCTTCTTATGATGTTAACCTATATACGTCTGACAAGAAACCCGTATCACCTTTCCATTTACGTGACTGACCCCCAATATATGTATATTAAGCCTTTTCACTTGCGTTTTCAGAGTTTCTAGCTCCCCTACCATATCAAAGCTTCTCACATTCCACGCTACGGCTCCTAGAATGTGTCATTGCTGTTGCTTGTTTAATCTTTTTCTCATGTGAATCATCCCATTGACAGCCGAATGATAAAAGAATCTGGAATGTTTTGTCAATTTTTCAGTAACAGGCCACGTGTCTTGTGGACACACAAAATGTGTCGTTATTGCAGTGGCTTCTATTGCTTTCTGTATCGTCATGTCTTTGATCATTGCTATGCTTCCGCATTTTAGGGGCAATTTTCCAGCCCAAAGGCAGAAGATTGATCTAAACCTCTGTCCGCTTCTCTGGCCTCTACAATGGCATTGGCAGAACGAGACTGCCTCCTTATACCGGAAATGTTTGTCCGCCATTATTGATTATTTTCACTCCCAATTGCAGCGAAGTTTTGGTTCGAATCCAGGATTTTTGATTACTAGCCAGAGATGCTATACCTAGACCAAAGTGTAAATTCTGTTACGCAGAGACCCCTAAATTGACTTACTTGTACTTCTACATCGGCATCTACATTTTGTTTGAGTCATCAGACTTTTGGCTCGTTTGATACGGCCCGCCACAAATTCCTCTCTTGTGCCACCTCTTCATCTCAGGGTAGGGTAGCACCTGTTAGCTACCTCTCTGTTGATTCCTGGATGTACTCCAATCCCTGGTTTCCTCTCCAGCTTCAGGTAGTGTAAATTATTCTCTGATTTCTTAACAGATGTCCTATTATCCTGTCCCTTCCTCTTGCAAGTGTTTCCTATATATTCCTTTCCCCGCCGATTCTGTTGAGTACCTCTTCATTCCTTACCTTATCAGTTCACTTAATTTTTATGATTCTTCTGTAGAACCAAATCCTTCGATTCTCTTCTTTTCTGATTTTCCCACAGTCCGTGTTTCATCACCAAACGATGTTGTACCCCAAACGTAGTCTCAGAAACTGCTTCCTCAAATTGAGACCTTTGTCTGATACTAGGAGACTTCTCTTGGCCACGAATGACCTTTTTGCCAGTACTAGATTGCTCTTGGTGTCCTCCTTGCTCCTTCCGCCGTGGGCTATTTTAGTGCCTAGGTAGGAGAATTCGTTATCTTCATTTACTTCGTAATCACCAGTTCTGATGTTAAGTTTCACGATGATCCCATTTCTGTTACTTATTATTAAATTTGGCTTTCTTCGATTTACTCTCAGACCATATTCTGTCCTCATTAGACCGTTCACTCCATTCAAGACATCCTGTAACTCTTCTTCACTTTCACTGCAGATAATAATGTCATCAACGAACATTACCGTTGATATACTTTCACCTTTGTTTTATTTCCGTCATTGCTTCTTAGATGTACAGATTGAACAGGAGGCACGAAAAACCTCATCCCTGTCTTACATTCTTTTTAATTCCAGCACTTCGCACTATATCTTCGACTCTTATTTCTCCCTCTTGGCTTTTGTCCATATCGTATATTATCCGACTTTCCCTACAGGTTACCCCTACATTTCTCAGGATTTCGAATAGCGTTCCCCGTTAGACATTGTCGAACGCTTTTTCCAGGTCGACCAATCCTATAAACGTGTCTTCTGTTTTATTTACTCTTTTGAAGTCATTTTGACTATTTTTCGACCGTGACTGTCTCAAGAAATATGTAAAGGTTTTATTAAATTACTGCTACCAGTCACAAACGTTATTAACTATTATATTATTTATTTATTTAGCGACATGTTTCGAGGGAATACCTTATTTTCAGGCTAAATCGCAATAGATAAACAGTTTTACAATAACGTCATACTGATGTTACATAGTATTTCATAAACGCTGTGGTTATCCTGTGGAAGAAGAGAAAACATAGTAAGAGGCGATGTCACTTTGGAAGCTGGACTGGTGTTCGCATGAAAATGTTTTGTAACGGTCACTCTGTCCTTCTGTGCTTCAAATTTTAGAATAGTGCTTAAATACGACTAAATGTGGTATAGAAAATATACAAAGGAGGACGCCGCGAGAGGGCAAAGGTAAGTTTCACAGACTGGAGAACTTCAAAGATACGTTGGAATACCTAAATAGGCAAAGATTTGAGACAAGATGTCAATTATTTCACTAAACACTTCCCACATAGATATAAGAACCAGTACTGTGGGATCTGGAAATAAAGTACAGCCTCATACGTGTCGTTCATCTAGGACCAGTAAGACCAGATCAGACTAATAACAACGCGAACGTAGAAAGTTGTACAGTCATTCTTCCCGCCCTCCATTCCCAGCTGGGACGGAAAGAGAACCTAGAACGTGATGCCACGTTACGTACCGTCTGCCATGCATTTCTCAGTGGTTTTCAATGTATCTAGACATAGATAATTTGAAAACGGGGGAGATACCGGGATATTTCAGTTACATTAGATGATGGTCAGGCGGACATTCCGAAATCGGATTCTGGATTGTAAGGCACATCCAGAAGCAGGTATAAACTTAGTTCACGACTTAGTAGTGATGAAGAGTGGGTTGAAGTATAAGAGACTGTTCAGGAAGAATCAAAGCGCAAAGAAATGTGATGCGGAAGTACTAAGGAATAAAGAGATACACTTGAAGTTCTCTGAGGCAGTTCTCAGTAGGCAGCTCTAAAAACAGCAATCACAGAAGCTGGAAAAAAAAAACATAGCTATAAGGAAGGTAACTGCGAGAAACCATGGGTTACAGAAGAAATAAATCAGCTTATTGTTGAAAGAAGGCAGTACAAAATTGCTGGAGGGAATTCAGAAGTTCAAGTAACTTAGGAATGAAATAAACCGTAAGTGTAGGGAAGCTAGGGCAAAATGACTGCACGAAAAATGTGAAGAAATGGAAAAAGATATAACTGTCGGAGGACTGACACAGCATAGAAAATTCAAAACAGCCTTCGGTATACTTAAAAGCAAGGGTGGTAACGTAAAGTTGGCAGTAGGAATTCCACTGTTTAATGAGGAGAAGACAATGGATGGGTGGACAAAGTACGTTGAAGGGCACTATAAGGCTAAAGACTTGTCTGATATCGAGATAGAAGATGAAACAGGAGCCATTGTACAAGAGATAGGGGATTCGGTATTAGAATCATATTTTAAATGAGCATTAGAAGTCTTATGATCGAATAAAGCAGCAGGGATAGATAAAATTCTATCGGAATTTCTAAAATCAATGGGGGAAGTGGCAACAAAACGACTATTCACTTGGTGTATAGACTGCATGAGTCTGGCGATATACCCTCTGATTTTCGCAAAAATATCATCAACATGCAAGATCTTTTACAGTGAGTACTTTATGGCACTGGCCCCTTGCCTAGGCTGCATCTGTCGCGAACCAATCGCCCAGCGCAAAGTCTCAAGCCACTGGAAAGTGATTCATGTATAGAAGATGGATAAAAGAGCGGAACCACAAAATTACAGACCTACATCCTTAACATCGGTATGCCTCAGCATTCTGCAACATTTTATCAGTTCGAAAATGATAAATTTCCTTGAAAGGGAAAAGTTTCTGTCCACGAAGCAAGCATCGCTCTTGTGAAACTCAGCTTGCACTTTTCTCACATCGTATGATGGTTAATAGGCATTTTCCATACTTTTAGATTCCCGGAAAGTGTTTGACACTGAGCCCCACTTGTGGAAGTTAACAGAGGCACGACCGTACAGAATACGTTAACAGACACGTGAGCGATTCGAGAACTTCTTAAGAATCAGAAACCAGTACATTGACCTTGTCCGCGAGTGCTCATCAGAGGTAAAGATACCGTTTGAAGTGCCCCAAGGACGTGCGATAGGACCTCTCTTAGCCTCTACAGGGTGTTACAAAAAGGTAAGGCCAAACTTTCAGGAAACATTCCACACACACAAAGAAAGAAAATATGTTATGCGGACATGTGTCTGGAAACGCTTACTTTCCATGTTAGAGCTCATTTTATTACTTCTCTTCAAATCACATTAATCATGGAATGGAAACACACAGCAACAGAACGTACCAGCGTGACTTCAAACGCTTTGTTACAGGAAATGTTCAAAATGTCCTCCCTTAGCGAGGATACATGCATCCACCCTCCATCGTATGGAATCCCTGATGCGCTGATGCAGCCCTGGAGAATGGCGTATTGTATCACAGCCGTCCACAATACGAGCACGAAGAGTCTCTACATTTAGTACCGGGGTTGCGTAGACAAGAGCTTTCAAATGCCCCCATAAATGAAAGTCAAGAGGGTTGAGGTCAGGAGAGCGTGGAGGCCATGGAATTGGTCCGCCTCTACCAATCCATGGGTCACCGAATCTGTTTTTGAGAAGCGTACGAAAACTTCGACTGAAATGTGCAGGAGCTCCATCGTGCATGAACCACATGTTGTGTCGTACTTGTAAAGGCTCATGTTCTAGCAGCACAGGTAGAGTATCCCGTATGAAATCATGATAACGTGCTCCATTGAGCGTAGGTGGACGAAACTAAAATGAGCTCTAACATGGAAATTAAGCGTTTCCAGACACGCATGTCCACATAACATCTTTTCTTTATTTGTGTGTGAAGAATGTTTCCTGAAAGTTTGGCCGGACCTTTTTGTAACACCCTGTATATTTACATGATCTGAAGGACAGGATGAGCAACTCTCTCCGCTGTTTGCTGATGATGCTGCGGAGTACGTGAACCCGACGTTGTTGATTTACTGTAGGGGGATATGACTTAGGAAAAATTTCTAGTTAGTTTCAGTAATTGAAATTTGTTCTAAATGTAGAAAAACTGAAGTTAACGCTGCTGTGTAGGAAAAAGAATCCCACTATTGTCCGGGGTGTCTCCAGACACTCCTTCGCATCTCATAGAGGCTCAGTTCGAAGCAGGATTCGTCACTGAAGGCAGTTCATACAACACTCCATGCCGAAGACGTGTCTAGAGACAACACTGGAAATGGTGCATACCAATCTGAAGTCGCCCGCTATATGGCCCGGCAGTCAGGAGTGATGGTCTAGGGTTCCATTTCTTTCCGTAGCCGTACCCGTTTCGTTCTCATCCGCGGCACCCTTAATGTACAGCGTTCGACGACATTCTACGTTTTGTTGTATTCCATGACAAGACATCGTATGCTTACATTTAAGAAAAATAGTGCCTGCCTACACGCGGCGGATGTTTCTACTGCCTGCCTTCGTGCTTACCAAACCCTACCTATGCCAGTGAGGTCGCCGTATCTCTCCCCAGTTTGGACCACTGTGGGATTTTGACGATATAACGCACCAGTTGGACGGAATTTGGCACCATATCCATCACGAGGACATCCAGCAACTCTCTCAGACAATACCAAACCGAATAACTAGTTGCGTAAGGGCCAGTAGTGGACCAACGCGTTATTGACTTGCTCAGTTTGTGAAGGTCTTGCTCTTGAATAAATCGTCCAGTTTTTCTGAAACTGTAATTATTTATTTGTCTGTACATGTACAACGAACACGTAAGAAAAGTAGGAGGCAAGGCGAACGGTCGACTGCCGTTTATTGGGAGAATTTTAGTAAAATGTAGTTCATCTATGATGGAAACGGGGTGTAGAACATTAGTGCCACAAAACACTAATGAGATAATTTAGAGAACCGGGATCTGAAGTTAACTGCAAAACGATTCTACTGCCACCAAGGCACATTTAGCGTAAGAACCACGAATATTACAGAAATTGGAGCTGGAACGGAGGCACACAGGCAGTAATTTTCCACTCGCTCTATTTGCGAGTGGAATAGGAAAGTATGTCACTAGTAGTTGTATAAGGTATGCTCCACCACGCACCATCGATGGCTAGCGGAGTCTGTAAATAGATGCAGACGTAGATGTAGGTGTAGATGCAGATGCAGATGTGTATACTCCTGTAGCCTGCGAAAGAATCAAGTCTGCCATCTGTCTTACCTAAAGCTGAATCTGCGTGGTAATTCCATTTCATATCCCTCCAAATTTTTAGATGTAAGTATATACACACGTCAACAGATTCCAATTACGCTCATTGATGTTATAGTTTTGGATACTATCTTTCCACTTTTTAAAGTGCACAATTTTGTATTTCTGAACCTTTAAAAACGCTGCCATTCTTTCCACCTGTCTGAAATCTTATAGACCAGATTGGATAGTTATGTAGATTTTTTCAGACAGTTTTTTTATAGATAACTGCACTATTTACAAAAAGTTTGGGGTTACTATTAATACTGGTTACCACGTCATCACTATACAACATGAACATATAAGTTCCCAACGCAAATCTCTAGGACAGACCTCAGTGGTTCGGACAAATCTTAAAAAGTAGAAAGCACTGAGTTGTCTCGATTAGCGAGCAACAAGACTGAAAATTGTTTTGCTCAATAAAATCTGTAAAGTGCCTGTAAAATGACTTTTACTTCTATAAATAACACTCAAGTTCTGCATGAAATTGGATGTTTAAAGACACCCTCTTTACTAAGTGAATGAAGCCCCAAGAGATAGTACTATGAAGCGATATGTCTGCCCTTTGGGCATGAGTCGACACAGACGGACATACGTAGCACATCGGATACTCTTTGGTGCCTGCAACTGTTTTATAATATTCAACTGAACAAAATTCTCATCACTGTAAGTAGTCATGGATCCCAAATGCACCACCTGGAAATGGCCTAATAGGAAAGAAGTGTATCATAATCATGTATTCAGTTATGACTCACAACACTTGATTGTTCGTATGTGATAATACATCATTCGAACAAAACATCGTGTCAGTCTGACGAAACAACTGTTGGTCCACATTTGGCGACGCAAAATTGTCCTTTGTATCTGAAAAAAATTATTAAAATAATAGAAATCCTTTCTGAGTACCGCTCAACGGTGTGGTATCCTTACCAAGTAGGACTGACGAGGGACATCGAAAACGCTGAAAGAAGGGCAACTCGTTTTGTATTATTGCGAGACAGGGGAGAAGCGTCAAGGGTATAATGCTCGAATTGGGGAGGCAATCATTGTAACGATGGCGTTTTCGTTGTGGAAAGACCACTTCACGAACTTTCAGACACTTTTCCTCTCCTTCAAATGTGAAAATATTTTGTCACGTCCGCCAACATGGGGAGAAACGATCATTGCAATAAAGTAAGAGAAGTCGGGGCTCGTACGGAAAGGTTTAAGGGTTCGTTTGTCACGTGCGTTCTTCGAGATTAGAACGGTAGAGAAATGGCTTGCAGATCATTCGATGAACCCTCTGCCCGGCGTTTAAGCCTGAATTGCTGAATAATATGTAGATCTAGATGTAGACGTACAATGCGTGTGAAATGAGAAGTGGTTATCGTCGAACTAATAACTGAGCAGAAGGTATAAGAGTGCCATAATCATGAAAAAAAAATTTAATTTCATTAAATGGATGAAAGGAATGAAAAATTAAAATATCAGATACTGTGTTGACTATTGATTACTAAATCCCAAAGAACACATGTTTAATATAGAACAGTAAGATTTATATTACATAAATCACTTGGTGAACACGCCACTGTCGTGCAGAGACCATCTCTTCGGGTTATTCGTGAAAATTAAAAACTGCAAAAACCCATTGCTGAATGAAATAGCGGCTGCCTAACTCGATGACCATCCAATACAGCATGTAAACAAAACGTAATCTGCCCCACATCAATCGTAACCACAAATACCACAGTGCTATTCATTCTTCTTTAGTAACTATGTATTTGAGCTGCAAACGAAACAGATACTCATCGATTGCCCCATGGCGGTAAATGACTGCAGCCACGAAAAATTCTATTTAAAGCATGTTACCTGCATTACCGCCAAGAAGAGCCATCATGCGTATCCGACCAGCATCTGCTGCCCACTATGACAGATATCTTTGAGTACTCCTAAACCACTATTGTTTTTCCTGAAGCCTGGAAACAGGGCCTAGCTAAGCCACTACCTACAATGGTAGTTGTCACAGCACCCTCTGATTAGCGCCCTATATAGATTCTTCCTGTACTGTCGAAGATTTACTATATGTAGTGTACGACCAGCTAACAAACCACCTACCTACAAAGTACCTAAGCATCGCAACACAAGGTCTGCCTTAAGAAAAGTAACAGATGATCTAAGCTTGCCGTGGACGCAACTGTCATAAGACCTCAACAAAACCTTTGAAACGGTCGACTTCGCCATTTTACATCGCAGCCTAAATTTCTCGCTTCGCTCATTTCTGACGTCTCGACAGAAATGCTTCATGCCCGGCACCATAGAGTCACAGTAAAGGTAGGGAGTGTCAGGCGTCCCACAGTGTTCATTAGCAGATCCTATATCTTTTTAGTTTATGTCAGTTATTTATCATGAAAATTTTTTGTAACAGTTTTGGGAACAGCGATCTTGTAATCTATACAAAATCAGTGAAAGAACTGTCTAGATCGCGAGGGGTATTTGATTAAAACAGCGCCGGCCGCTGGTGGCCGAGCGGTTCTGGCGCTACAGTCTGGAACCGCGCGACTGCTACGGTCGCAGGTTCGAATCCTGCCTCGGGCATGGATGTGTGTGTTGTCCTTAGGTTAGTTAGGTTTAAGTAGTTCTAAGTTCTAGGGGACTTATGACCTCAGCAGTTGAGTCCCATAGTGCTCAGAGCCATTTGAACCATTTGATTAAAACAGCTCTTTTTAATAAAATACCAATCGCGGTCTAGACTGTTTTTTCACTGATTTTATATGTGTCATTAGTTTTGTAACACTGCTAATACAACATGAACGCAGATGCCCTCCACTTGCACGTATCTAAGTGCAAATCCAGTAAACCTGAGAACAGTTATCGACAATCTTAATACCAATTTGTGCACACTATCAAATTGACCAATAAGGTTAAAGCTCTACCCATCCAGGATCACATAGGCACTGACTGGTCGCTGTAGGCTTGTTAGCCCGCAAATCGGGAATCAGTATCATCTTTAATCCTAAATGGGACAAATATCAAATGGCTCTGAGCACTGTGGGACTTAACATCTATGGTCATCAGTCCCATAGAACTTAGAATTACTTAAACCTAACTAACCTAAGGACATCACACTCATCCATGTCCGAGGCAGGATTCGAACCTGCGACCGCAGCAGTCGCTCGGTTCCAGACTGAGCGCCTAGAACCGCGAGACCACCGCGGCCGGCCCGACAAATATCAACTCTCTCCTTCACTAAAGATCCTAGGTGTAATAACACGTAGATCAAAATCTACTGGCTGAGCACATATGCATCTCTTCATGCCCTACAAAAATATACAGCCTCGTCCTTCTTGATTTGAAAAAGAAACTTGTATACTTATGCCTCCAACTAGCTTAGCGCTTGCTGCTGCGTCTGCATAAACGGTGTGGCCTGCAGAGATTTCTTTTCTTTAATCGCATTTTTATGCTGTTCACATACTGCAACAACTTCTAAGCTTTTTGTGCTGATTAAGGCCATATAAGCATTGTCTTTTCCGAATGTACTTCTGGCAAAAAAGCAATACTGATAGCTGAAGTCCTAAGTTTTCGTTAATCATGCATTTTGCGCTCTTGTGCAGATATTTCCATAGCGACTTTCAAACCCTAACAAATATTTATTTTGTATCTAACCGAGATGTGAAATACCAATATTCATATATTTTAGCTTTAAATATTTTTTTAAATGCAACGAAGTATTTTGTTAAAAATTTTCATCTCCTATTGCACTTTCTTAGGGCTTGAATTTCCAGATAGACTGAAACATCTATTTTCTTATTTGTAACCGAGAAGTTAATTTTAAACTTTTATAGAGCAAAAAACTTTTGTTATAGATGTTGCATTAAAAATCCTTTAGTAGTTCCTTAGTATTTAGTTATTTTCACAAAAAATTCACACACTATTTTACATCCTTACTAATTAAATTTCCAAAACTGGTGAAAACCCTATTTTTTATTTTCTGACTGAAAAACCAAATATTCGCTTTCGTAGTTTTAGCTTCAAAATTCCTTTAATAGCGATATACCGTACTTTCAAGAAGCTTTTCATCCGCTATTTCATCCCCTTAGGAGTGGCATTTCAGACAATCCTTTCTCAAACGATTCTCCACACTCTCTCAAAACTTCATTTTCCTATACTTCGCGGTTTGGGCTGAACCTGTTTCACCCGAGTGGGGTTTGAAATTTCAAAACACGTATTTTTTCATCTCTTGCCGTGAAGCCAAACACCAGTTTTCAAAGATTTAGTTTTAAAAATTCTTTCGCATGAAATATTTTCATAAAACGTTTCACCCCCTAATTCACCCCTTAGGGGGTTCTATTTCTGAAAACAGTGACATGGGTGTGTTTTATTTCTAAGAGAGAAGCCAAATACAAATTTTAGCAGATTTGGCTTTAAAAATGCTTACGCAATAAAATAATTCTATAACAATTTTCATCCCCCATTTCAGTTCGTATATATGGAAAGGAAGAGACTAGTAGTGTTAACGGTACACTCCATCATGCACTGTACAGTGGCTTGCAGAGTCTTCCACTGTAGGCACATGAAAAAATATTATGCCCATTTTTCTGTATCACGTCATGAATACAAACCGTAGCTATCGCACATCGCTCTCTACCTTTCTCAGTATAATTCAGTGCAGTCACACTCCGTAGCGAAAGCACAACTTCATTCCAGAACAGAGTCGATCGGAAAAAAATGAAGAAGAAGGCTTCGTTTGCCTTAAGACTTATAAGCCATGCTGGCCGTAACAGCGCCCTCGCTCCCCAGTGGCTGCGGCCGCACTCACGACAAAGATCTTAGCCAATATGAACTATGGGCGCAGGTGGCAGCAAATATTGCTTGTGTCAAGTAGACAAGTAATTTATAGAAACTGGATGGTTACAAAATACCTTTCGAACCAGTAACCTTTCCTGGACTTCTGTGCCCATAGGCACCTAAGTAAATTACTGCAACACAACGCCTAAGTTGCACGGACGGAGGTTGACTGTATTAACCACTGAAGAAGCGTGTTGTCTGTAAAAAAAATCAACCCAGAAAATGAGTGCGGCCACTATATCCAATTTGACAGCTTTCAGGAAGGCTTCTTTGATCCTGTAAGTTGGCAGACACTGAGATAGTGGAAACTGCCTCCTCGACGTATTCAGGTGCGAGGCACCATCGAAATTCTTACAAGGGGTTACTTATAACGGAAAATAACATATTGGCGATAATTGATAAGTTTTTAATTGTGACTTCTGACATTTTCCCGGCGTATTTTTCTTCTAATAATTTCCGGGTATGCAGCCGGATCCCGTCGACATTCTGCCACGATATTTCTGCCCAGAGACGTCCGGCCATCATCAGGTGAGTACACAACTACTGAAGAGCCCAGGTGCAGTCGCAGTATTTATGCCGAATCTCGCGCATGCGAAATGTACTGGCATCCTACAGCGCATGCGTCAGGTGTTGACATGCACAGCATTGCCGAGTTGTACGTGTTGCCCTTGGTGGTGAAAATAAAGGTTCATCTAGTCATTGAGTATCGAATGACACTGTCGATTCCGCTGTGATTGTATAATTTTAATAACAGGACTCCAATTTTTATCCAGCTGAAAGCCGTTGTCACGATTTATAAAATTATTGGCAAGACGTATTTCCACTGATTCCTTGATTACGGAATCCCAAAAACCGGAAACCGGGGCCAAAATTTTTGTTCCATTGTATTCCATTGAATGTCCCAATGAAATACAGTGCTCTGCTACTGCCGATTTTGACGGTTGCCGCAGACGGGTGTATCTTTCATGTTCTATACATCGTTCATGGACAGTTCTTGTCGTCTGTCCAATACATGCAGAGCCACATTTACAGGGAATTTTGTAGACGCCTGCTTTCTTCAGATGTAAATCGTCTTTAACGGATCCAACCAGGGCTCGGTTCTTTGCTGGTGGACGGAAGATAAGCTCGATTTTATTTTTCTTCAGTAATCGGCCTATTTTCGACGACACATTCCCGGCGTATGGAAGGAACGCAGTTGATTTAAAGTCGTCATCTGCGTCCTCAGTGCGTTGCTTCTTGTTATGATAGTTGCGCATGGCCTTCCTTATTTGGCGAGAAGTGTAGCCATTCTCTTTGAAAACATTCTCCAAGCGTTCTAATTCTGCGTGGAGGTTTTCATCATCCGATATTATATGCGCTCGATGTATTAAGGTACTGAGAACACCGGCTGTTTGTGCTGGGTGATGGCAGCTTAACGCCTGGAGATGCATATCTGTGTGAGTCGGTTTCCTGTATACAGAATGTCCTAATGACCCATCATTTTTACGGCGTACTAGCACGAAAAAATGGTTCAAATGGCTCTGAGCACTATGGGACTCAACATCTTAGGTCATAAGTCCCCTAGAACTTAGAACTACTTAAACCTAACTAACCTAAGGACATCACACACACCCGTGCCCGAGGCAGGATTCGAACCTGCGACCGTAGCAGCCTCGCGGGTCCGGACTGCAGCGCCAGAACCGCACGGCCACCGCGGCCGGCGTATTAGCACGTCTAGAAATGGTAAAGTTCCCTCTTTTTCAATCTCCATAGTAAATTTGATGTTATCATGTAATGAGTTTAAGTGATGAAGGAATTTCTCCAGTTCCTGTCTGCCATGAGGCCATACAGCAAAAGTATCATCTACGTACCGCCAGAAGACCGTAGGCTTTAAAACAGCAGACTCAAGTGCTTTCTCCTCAAAGTCCTCCACAAAGAGATTAGCTACCACAGGCGACAAAGGGCTCCCCATGGCGACGCCGTCTGTTTGTTCAAAGAATTCGTCATTGAATAAAAAGTACGTTGAGGAGAGTATATGTTCAAACAAGGCCGTCATTTCTGCACTGAATAAGTTACCAATAAGATGTAATGTTTCCATTAAAGGCACTTTGGTAAATAGTGAGACCACATCAAAGCTGACTAATAAATCCGAGCTGCTAAGCTTATCTTCCTTCAAGCGACTGACAAAATCCTCGGAATTACGTATATGGTGGCAACACTTACTCACATACGGCTTTAGTAATGAGGCCAGATATTTTGCTGTTGAATAGGTCGCAGCACCAATATTACTATTAATCGTAGTGGGGCACCATCCTTGTGTATCTTCGGAAGACCGTAGAGTCTTGGTGGTACTGCATTGTGTGGTCTCAATCTCTTGATAACATGTTCAGGTAGAGAACAGTCGTTCAAAAGGGTAGCAGTTTTCCTTGATATTCGGCTTGTTGGGACCTTTTCAATTTTACGGTACGTACAATCATTTAGCTGACAATATATCTTCTCGTTGTAGGCTTCTCTTGTCAGAAGAACTGTGGCGTTACCCTTATCCGCAGCAGTACAACTGTGCTAGTATCTTCTCTCAGGCTGCGGAGAGCAGCTCTTTCAGCTGGCTAGCTGTTACTCCGTTGTGGCGCACATTTCAACAACGTTCGGCAAGATTCTCTTCGAATTTCGTCTGCAGAATCCACATGGAGACGTCTAATGGCTTCCTCAATGGAACTGATGAAATCTGTTAAATGCAGTGAGGCAGGTGTAGGAGCGAAGTTTAAACCTTTCGCAAGCACTGACATCGTCAAAAGATTTCTCCGTGAGGTTCACCACGGATCGTCCAGAGATAGCTTCTTGCGGCTTTCGTGTTACGAGTTGGCTAAACTTCGCACTTTGCCTGTTCGTACTGTCCCTGTGAGCCCAGTCTGCCTTGGCCCAGGATACACCGTCAATCCAGTCCCAACTAAGGGAAGAACATCTTGCTGCAATCTTCAGATGTAAATAATATAAATTCCTGGCGACAGCGTCTAACTCACGACGCGTAAAACGGATTCGTTCTCTTACTAAAGCCAGACTCGCCTTGCGTTTTATATTGTTGGCGGCCACACTGTTAATAAAATGAACAACTCTGGCGAAAGTTGGAATCAAGTTATTGTCTCTACATTTCAGTAAAAAATTTAGTGAACGCAGCAACCTGGCTCAATGACTAGATGAACCTTTATTTTCACCACCGAGGGCAGCACGTACAACTCGGCTATGCTGCGCATGTCAACACCTGACGCATGCGCTGTAGGATGCCAGTACATTTCGCATGCGCGAGATTCGGCATAAATACCGCGACTGCACCTGGGCTCTTCAGTAGTTGTGTACTCACCCGATGATGTGGAAAGGCATCAATAGCAGACCAGTAATCAACTGAGCCTCTTACTTCTTTATTAACATCATAACTACCCTTTTAGCTGACGTCTGAGACATTTTGAACACAGAGACCCAAAAATCTCAGCTTGACGCTGTCACCGCCTCGCCTCCTGCCTCTGTAGTTGCTCGCATCGTTCAGACAAAATACAATGAAATCCCTCTTCTCTAGGTAAGTATGGTGCGACCCACTCGGATTTACTACAGTTTATAGCGGCAAGCCAAAAACTGATTTTAGGCTACTTTATTCCAAAATTACTGTCACTGGTTTCGAGCCGGCCGGGGTGGCTGAGCGGTTATTGGCGCTACAGTCTGGAACCGCGCGATCGCTACGGTCACAGGTTTGAATCCTGCCTCGGGCATGGATGTGTGTGCTGTCCTTAGGTTAGTTAGGTTTAAGTAGTTCTGAGTTCTACGGGACTGATGACCTGAGATGTTAAGTCCCATAGTGCTCAGAGCCATTTGAACCATTTGAACTGGTCGTTCTGTTTCACTGTGAAGTGGGGCAGGAATTCTTCGTTCGGTCTGCCGCCAGTGGTGTTAGTTCATTTAGCGTTACCCAGGGTGCACCACGTGAAGGCGAACTAACTTTACACCCCATTTGAACTGGTTTAGAATTGATACAGTTCGTCATCAGACCATTCATCAAAACATATGATGCGTTGACTTTCAGGTGAGTTGGCGTGAAATGTCAGTCTGGAGTACGTTCTTTTGTGTGTGTGTTTTTCAGTTTTCCACCATTGAATCATATTCTTAAATTTGGTTGCATTCTCACAATGACACACGTTGGATCAAATTACTAAGCACTTTGGTCGGTTCACATAATAAATTTCGAATGGGTACTACATGTTCTGATTCATTTTCAATTTATGAGAACATATACAGGATGTTTACACGCTACATAGTGTCAAAGATGCTAGGTACATTACAAAGATACGGAATTTCGGGAAAGGAAGCGTATATTACTGTTATGTTAAATTGAGAAAATGGTTCAAATGGCTCTGAGCACTATGGGACTTAACTGCTGAGGTCATTAGTCCCTTATAACTTAGAACAACTTAAACCTAACTAACCTAAGGACATCACACACATCCATGCCCGAGGCAGGATTCGAACCGTAGCGGTCGCGCGGTTCCAGACTGTAGCGCCTAGACCCGCTCGGCCACTCCGGCCGGCAAATTGAGAAAGTATTTTATCTTAAATGGCGGGCTTACATCTACATCTGCATCTACATGGTTACTCTGCAATTAAGTGCCTGGCAGAGGGTTCATCGAACCATTTACGTACTACTTCTCCACCATTCCTCTCTCGAATGGCTCGTGGGAAATAGAAACACCTAAATCCTTCCGTCCGAGCTCTGATTTCTCTTACTTTATTTTGATGATCATTTCTCCATACGTAAATGGGTGTCAAAAAATTATTTTCGCATTTAGAAGAGAAAGTTGGTGATTGAAATTGCGTAAATAGATCCCGCCGCAAAGAAAACCGCCTTTGTTTCAGCGACTGTCACCCCAAGTCACGTATCATATCAGTGACACTGTCACCCTAATTGCGCGATAACACGAAACGAGGTGCCCTTCTTTGCACTTTTTCGAAATCCTCGTCAATCCTAGCTGGTTAGGATCCCGTACTGCGCAGCAATATTCCAGCAGAGGACGGACAAGTGGAATGTGGGCCGTCTAGTGGATTTGACGCATCTTCCAAGTGTTCTGCCAACAAAGCGCAGTCTTTGTTTCGCCTTCCCCACAATATTATCTATGTGGTCTTTCCAGTTTAAGTTGCTCGTAATTGCAATTTCTAGGTATTTAGTCGAATTGACAGCCCTTAGATTTGTGTGATTTATCGTATACCCAACATTTATCGGATTTCCTTTAGTACCCATGTGAATGACTACGCACTTTTCTTTGTTTAGTGCCAATGGCCACTTTTCGCACCGTACAGAAATTCTCTCTAGATCATGTTGTAATTGGAATTGATCATCTGATGATTTTACTAGACGCTAAATTACAGCGTCATCTGCAAACAATCCAAGGGGGCTGCTCAGATTATCACCTAGATCCTTTATGTACATCAGGAGCAGCAGAGGACCTATGACACTACCTTGCGAACGCCAGATATCACTTCTGTTCCACTCGATGATTTGCCGTCTATCACTACGAACTGTGACCTCGCTGAGAGGAAATCACGAATCTAATCACACAACTGAGGCGATACTCCATATGCACGCAACTTGATTAATAGTCGCTTGTGAGGAACGGTATCAAAAGCCTTCTGGAAATCCAGGAATATGGAATCGATCTGAGATCCCTTATCCACAGCACTCATTACTTCATGGGGATAAAGAGCTAGCTGTATTGCACAAGAACGATACTTTCTGAATCCGTGTTGGTTATGTACCAATAAGTCATTTTCTTCAAGGTGATTCACAATGTTCGAGTACAGTAGATGCTCCAAAATCCGACTGTAAATAGAGGTCATTGATATGAGTCTCTAATTCAATGGGTTACTCCTATTTCCTTTCTTGAATACTGGTGTGACCTGTGCTACATTCCACTCTTTAGGAACAGACTTTTCGTCAAGTGAGCGGTTGTATATGATTGTTAAGAAAGGCGCTTTTGTGTCTGCATACTCTGAAAGGAACCTGATTGGTATACCATTTGGACCGGAAGCCTTGCCTTTCTTAAGTGATTTCAGTTGTTTCGCAACATCTAAGACATATACTTTTATGTCACTGATGCTAACAGTTGTTCTGGTTTAGAATTCTGGAATATTTACTTCGTCTTCTTTCGTGAAGGAATTACGGAAAAGTGTATTTAGTAACTCCGCTTTAGTGACACTATCATCGGTAACATTTTCATCGCTATGGCGCAGTGACGGTATTGATAGTTTTTTGCCACTGGTGCACTTCACATACGACCAGAATCTCTTTGGACTTTCTACCATATTTTGAGACAATGTTTCATTGTGGAAACTATTAAAAGCATCTAGCATTGACGTCCGCACTAAAATTTGAAATTCAGTGAAACTTAGCCAGTCTTGGCGATTTTGCGTTCTTTTTTCGTTGCTTCTGCAACAGTGTTCTGACGTGTTTTGTGTATCATGGTGGATCAGTCCCGTCTTTTATTAACTTATGCGGTATGAATCTATCTATTGCTGTCGATACCGTATCTTTGAAATTGAGCCATATCTGGTCTACACTTACATAATGAAATTGGAAGGAACGTAGACCCTCTCTTAGGTAGGCATAAGCGAATTTTTATCTGTTTCGTGCTTAACTGTGAATTTAGTACTTTTATGCGTTTTGCTGAGGTGTGCTGCCAAAGCATCAGTTTCATAAAATTAAAGTAATGCCAAAATGATTATCTGTTGCATAAGGCACCACATCTTGTATGACATGAGAACTGTTTAGCGGAAGAGAGTAAATGCTATATATGATCTTTTATGTCGAGAATTGCCCTTAAATTATGTTGTACGACTAGTAATCAGTAAGACCTCACAATAGCCGACTCTAGTAGAAGATGCAATTTTCGTTAGTATGCACCCACCCAGTTGCGAGTTAACAGATTTAGAAACGTATTTCGTCTGCTGTTGAGCGAGTGAGAGAGCGAACCGAAGCCTACGTTCGTGTCGTAAGCGCCGCAGTCTGTCTTTCTCTTGGGCTTCGAGGCGGGCAGACGTGACGTAACTGAGGGCAACAAACCAACAGGCACACGTCACAGTGTAGCGAGATGAAGCGGGAGAGCAGCTGGCCGCGGTCTCCGCGCGGTGGAACGCGGCGCGTTATGAGATACTGCGGCAGGAGGTTTTGAAACGCCCCCTTAGAACAATCAAAAAATTACTGTGCTGATAAACCTCTTACATTATTTGATTTTCAAACAGGTGAGCAGAACTGAACGTACTCAGACATTTCGCTCTTTACCTATTCTGATCAACACTAAACTGACACAAAATATTTTTAGCGCAACGCAATCTGACATTCAAAAATACCTACAGAAGAATGGCCCTGACTAACAATAACCTATACCTTTCATGAATCACTTACTTCACAAAAATCTTCGTTACTCCAACTACTGCAATACAGCGAGCGCCAAGACTGACAGCTAAATAAAAGATTCTATGTACTGAAGGCACTAACTACTGATAGGCATAATTAGCAAATGAAAGATTTTGATATATATATATATATATATATATATATATATATATATATCAGTTCATGACATCCAGTCTTACAAATGTACTGTCTCTGTCCAGATCATCCGCTCTCAAAACTCCGCCATCTCACTCCCCACATCCACCACTGCTGGCGGCTCACCTCCAACTGCGCAACGCTACGCGCTGTTAACATCCAGCTGCCCAACACTACAATAGCAAACAACAATGCAAACCAGCCACAGACTGCACACAGCACAGCACAACACAGCGCTACGTGGCGTTACCAACATAAAAACCTAAACAGCCCACTTACAGTTTCAGTACTATTTCGAACGTGTGTGTGTGTGTGTGTGTGTGTGTGTGTGTGTGTGTGTGTCTGTCTTTCTAGGTTACATTGGGTTAAGCACATTTTGGACATAAAGTGCAACCCTGTGGTGATAAGGATTCTTTGTCAGTGGGTTAAATTTACCGTAATACCGAAAATGTTCAAATGTGTAAATTCTTAAGGGACCAAACTGCTTAGGTCATCGGTCCCTCGACTTACACACTGCTTGAACTAACTTAAACTACCTTATGCTCAGAACAACACACACACACACACACACACACACACACACACACGCCCGAGGGAGGACTCGAGCCGGCCGGAGTGGCTGTGCGGTTCTAGGCGCTGCAGTCTGGAGCCGAGCGACCGCTACGGTCGCAGGTTCGAATCCTGCCTCGGGCATGGATGTGTGTGATGTCCTTAGGTTAGTTAGGTTTAATTAGTTCTAAGTTCTAGGGGACTGATGACCTCAGAAGTCGTATAGTGCTCAGAGCCAATTTGAGCACTCGAACCTCCGGCGGGAGGGGCTGCGCAGTCCGTGACATGACGCCTCAATCCTCGCGGCCACTCCGCGCAGCACCGTAATACCATTTTATTGCTTGCAGCATAATGGATCTTATCACATACAAAAACGTAGACATTATTATATAACATTTATCTACATTGTGATCCAAATTTCTCGTGTTTTTGCCGGCCGGAGTGGCCGAGCGGTTCTAGGCGCTACAGTCTGGAACCGCGCGACCGATACGGTCGCAGGTTCGAATCCTGCCTCGGACATGGATGTGTGTGATGTCCTTAGGTTAGTTAGGTTTAAGTAGTTCTAAGTTTTAGGGGACTCATGACCTCAGAAGTTAAGTCCCATAGTGCTCAGAGCCATTTGAACCATTTTTCCTGATGTTTTTCTGAAAGCGAGGGAATGTCCGAACAACTACTACCTGTATTGTGGAATCGAAAAACGGCCCTGAGATAGCTATCTGCCATTTGTGATCTATGTTTCGATTTCCAAGACTTTAGGGCTGAAAAAAGTTGTTCACAGAAATAAGTAGAGAAACACACACACTCCAGCTGCTGCTTTCGAATGTGGTTCAGGAAATCTATCACGTGGAAGGCAGAAATATAACTCAATGACGCCATTCTTCATTCTAAACTTCTCCTTAATGAAGCGGTCGCATTGCAGATCTGTCGAGGCTAATTGTACCTCTGCGGACACAGTTCTGACGTACACCGAGCATGGTGACATGATCAACATCTGGCTCAAGTGGTCTCAAATCCCCGAACCACATTGCGAATGCTGCATCCACATTGTCGAGAGACTGAAAAAATGACGCAACAAGGTCATTATTAATGTTTGCTGCGAATCACGGCACATTCGTAAAATGCGTGAAATTACGGTTCTGGAACCAACGGCTCTATATCTCCAATTTTATTTGCTTTTGGTGAATTTTAGAAAAATAGAGATACAATTAAGTGAACTTTCCCCTGCAACTAAGCATTGATAATATGCAAATGACTGGTTATGTACGTGATAAACGCCCTTTGAGGCTCAGAAAGCTCAGGAACCGACCTACCTTTCATACCTATAAAGAGATTTACCTGTTCTACCAAAAGGAGGAAACGTTCAAGTGTTTTATCGCCACTCAGCCATCTTACCTGACAAAAGTGGGGTATATCACTGAAAGCAGATCCCAGCGAATCCATTAACTCTCGCGACTGTCTGCGACTCAATGATGCAGACAGAATGTTCTAAGAACGACATTCATAATCCTGTCAAACTGCATAGTCTTCGGACAAAGTGGCTCTTGATGAATTACACAATGTACTGAATGAAGTGGTTGTCGGTGACTCAGCCTAGTTTTTACACATCCCACAAATCCCACGTTATAGTCAGACATATTTGGAGCGCCATCAGTGGCGGTAGACATGAGCTTATTCCCAGGCAGATTTAATTTCGTAACAGCGTGTTGAACAGCGCTAAATACATCTTCGCCGGTGCATGTCTCTCTCGTGGCGACTAAACCAAGAAGCTCTTGTGTGATATTTATATCCACTCTTCGGACGAATATAGCCAATTGTGCAGTATCGACAACATCGGTACTTTCACCAAGGCACGGAGAATATGCAAATAATTGTTGCCTTCTCGCCGTTAGCTGTCGTTCAACATCTGCAATAAGGTCTTCTATACGGCGTGCAGATTGTATGAAATTGCGCTGTGCTTGCAGGACATACGGATTCATTAGCAATGTCGAGGCCTCCCATCACAAACGGCCAAGTGGAGTATAGTCGAAGTTCCCGAGCAATTAAATGGGCAGTTCTAAAGCTCACCCTCACTGCAACTTCATTTCTAGCTTCTAGTTCGTAGAAGTAATACTGTCGGGTAAATCCAATTTTAACTTCAACGATGTTAATAGGTGATTTAAGATTAAATGAAACAACCGAGCTTACCTCACTGCCGAAGGATTCTTTTAACTTTGCAATCAACTGCAGACTTTCGTCACCCTGAACGCTGCCATACCCGCTCAACGTAATATTTTTTTTTTTTTTTTTTTTTGCGTAACAGAATGTCGACATATTAAACATGTAGCACGTTCTCCAGTATGCACAAAAAGCCATTGCAGCTCCGATTGGGATTCTTGTTGCCCGCAGTTTGCACTAGAACTTGGTGTCTAATCAGCTGAATCCATATTCATAGCATAGCTGTCACCGCACCAAGTCAATAGGTTTGTTTACGCAACGAAGACTGACAGCAAAACGCGATTACTCTGTCCGCTCGCCGCCCTTGTACTAAGCGGGCGCACACTAGCTGGAGGCGATGTCAGCAAACCTGATATATAGATTGACTACATCCAGTGATCCACATTTGGCGGTGTGTGCGCGGTGGATGCCTTCAATAAAGTCTATGAGTTGATGTGCGTTGTGTATGGGACAACTACTCGTATTTTCACAACTATAGTATTTGGCAATTACGTCTTTTACCTTCTGACTTACGAGGTAGGCAGGATTGTTGCTCGAATCAATGGTTTGGAAAATGGGACAGTTTTCATTACGAATATTTGGATGTGCTGTAGTTCTGGTGCTGAAGGACTCATTCTTATACAGTTGCGAGCTTCATAGTTGTTAAATAAAATGTCATAGTCATGTAGTGGCTTATGGAATCTAGTTCGGAATGTCATTGTGATATCCAACTTTATTTCAGTCACGTTGCTATAGAAAAATTGTAAGGATTTCTCTAATCTTTTTCGTGTGTTTTGACTATGGAATTTCCTGTGTAAGCCTTTACTAAGAGTACTTTGCTTTCAGACAACTTACTGTTAATATTTTTTAAATCTTTTAGTTCACTGCTTCTGTCATTTTTATTTGTATTTAACTGTTTAATTATGAGTTTATTTCACTTACAATCCAGTGCACTGTTCTGACATGCATCCAGTTTATTTATGTGACATCCAATTTTAGTAAAGGCTGTGGTATTGTTGACACTGCGGTTGTTGAATTTTAATGTAAGATTACGTTTCAGATCTTTATTTACTGGAGTAAGGTCACTGTAATTGAGCTGGATGTCAGTTGTATTAACTATTCTCTCAAAGAAATCGTCTTAGCATGTCTGTTTATTTGTATCCTAAACAGATTTATTAACAGATTTTAACACTTCTAATGTCTTGTTGTGTTTAGAAGAGATTATTTGTTGTTCTTTATTTTGTTTACCATCTACCCACTCTAGTAGTTTTGAGAAATGTAAAGGCGAGAGGCTGTTTCCTAGCTGCTGACGCAAGTTGTACATGAGGTTGTATAGGTTCTCTTTTTCTTGTAGTCCATTTTTATCTCAGTTTTTAGCCATAAAATATAATTTTTTTTCTCGCAAACCTGACAGCCTTACTCTTGCCGTTGACTATCACGTATTTCTGAATCACTTTTAATGACACATACATTGCTCCATTCCATGCATTGTAAAATGGTTATATAACCCCTTGACAGGCTGTCCACAAAGTAGTCGAGATACTGCTGCAGTCCCACTCTTCGGCAACCCTATATAGGCCACCCTTAGGAGGCCACCCAGTTTGTGAAGAGCATTCTTGCGATGAAACACTGCAAGTGCCCACTGGACGCAAACATCCACATTCGCGTTCATGTCACGAGATACGGCATGCCATTCCATTCAGGTGTTTACTGCCTCCCAAAGTAAGGTGGTCCCCAGAAGGAAATGACGTTCTCCAATATTACCGTCTTGAAGGTCAACTTGCTGCCAAAATGTTGACATAGGGCTGGACAATAGGTTGGAGCAACATGTGCCTATAATATTTAGACATAATTTGCCTTCATCAGACAAGCGAAATCTCAGAAACTCGTATACATTCCTACTAACCCACAACTATGGTGAACCCATGGGTCTATATTCTTCCACCGTGAACTGACGCGTGATCTCTTCCATTCGTTTCTACGATGAAAATCAGCGTCACAAATTATGTAGTCGTTAGTGAACACAAACCAAAGGCACTGATAAAGGTCTTTCCTTTGTTCATCTTCTTCGTTCACGACGGCACTCAGAGTTCCGTACCTTTAGGCCTTGTGAATGTCTAGACAGGCCAAAACGATCGTGCGGGGATTGTTTTGTACACTCTGTGTTGATACAGTCCTCCAAGGTGCTTCAAAAGGCAGCGACTAATTCTACTGCATTATCCTCGTGGTGTTTGCCACCCCCACTTGATTGCATGGTCTGGACTGTGTCAGACATTCGAGATTCAGTAAGTTGTGCGACCTCCGCTCAGATTTAGTTCTTAGGACACAACACGTCCTTAAGTAGTACAAAAATGGGAATTTTAGAACCCTGTCCCGCCTTGCGTAAGTTTCTGCAGACGCCCGTGTCCCACCCACAGAGTAACAATGCTGTTCAAGGGGTATTGAGGGAGAGACACTACTAATCAACAAGAAACAGCCTTCCCACAAAGGAGGTGTGGATATTTTTGAGCAACATACACTTCTCTGCAAAATAATAAGATGAGATGGATAAAGTACCACAGCAAATTAACTACTAGGTGGCAACAAATGAAAGTGCTGGAACGTGTTGCCAGGGATCTCCCAGTTATGCATAGGACGCTGGATCTCACGGAACACGAAGTACTGATTGTCTGCCAAAATCTCCACCGCCTATGCAGTTGCAGCGCCAATGTCAAGTGTAGCAGTAGATGAGCATTACATTGTGCAGCAGGCAAGAAGCGACCCATTTCAAACAACGTTTAGCAGTATTGTATCATGTTTCTATACTATCCTATAGGCGTCAGTCGGCAACGGAATTGCAGTTCTCGTCACCCGCCGATAGGGGATTGTGGGATCCAGTGGGCCCAATGGAGCATGCCCGCTGTACCCACAACTCTCGCAGCTCCCTACCACGAGCACACTTTCCCGCCGTGATATACGACAGCCGGCGGCAGCCATTCGCCCCACTCACACCTGGAGGCTCTTCACTACATTAGACTCCAAAGACGACGCCTAGACGCAGCTCCAACACTATCGCACATGCTGTAGTGCAGGGAGCCTCTTCCTTGTTGACATCGAGAGCTCAACTCTGTTTCTTACTGCATTATCTGTAATGAGTGTTGGTACACTTGGAGAAATCCTAGTTGAGTAAAACTTTTGTTTCCTGTGTTACATGTTCGCTAATCATTTCTGCTCCTGTCCAGCTCTCCTGCAACGACATTTGCCAGGCCACTCTGTAGCCTACCTGTTGTTAACATTGTGTACGAATCCGAACACAACAACACCTGTGTCCATGATGATAGCAACCGATGTAGGATTAAAATTACGATGACACAGTATAATTACTGCAATTTCCTAACGATTGTCATGAGAATTTACAGGAGAATAGGTAGATTATAAACAACTTTAAAAGAAGTACCCGCATTTTCAAAATTATAAGCCCATGCTGTCAACATTTGTGAAGTATTATGAATGGTCCCTACCTGCTACTGCCTATTTCTAATTAACAGCGGGTGCATTCAGTGCTCGACTTTTATACAGCGTATATTTATCACCTTTCACGGAGTCTCCTCTTCCACCATATTAAATGGATTACCGAAACAGCAGTGACAGTCATAATGACGTACACGACTTCTCTCATCTCACTGAAGAAGAAACAAGTTACTTCCTTTTTTAATAAATTTAGGTGTTTACTATTAATTTTGATTCATCTGGAACCGCTTTACATTGTATGCATTGCTCTTTCTGTAAGTAAATAAATATATATACAGGGTGTAACAAAAAGGTACGGCCAAACTTTCAGTAAACATTCCTCACACACAAATAAAGAAGAGACGTTATGTGGACATGTGTCCGGAAACGCTTAATTTCCATGTTAGAGCTCATTTTACTTTCGTCACCTACGCTTCCACCTACGCTCAATGGAGCACATTATCATGATTTCATACGGGATACTCTACCTGTGCTGCTAGAACATGTGTCTTTACAAGTACAACACAACATGTGGTTCATGCACGATGGAGCTCCTCCACATTTCAGTCGAAGTGTTCGTACGCTTCTCAACAAGAGATTCGGTGACCGATGGATTGGTAGAGGCGGACCAATTCCATAGACTTCACTCTCTCCTGACCTCAATCCTCTTGACTTGCATTTATGGGTGCATTTGAAAGCTCTTGTCTACGAAACCCAAGTACCAAATGTAGAGATTCTTCGAGCTCGTATTGTGGACGGCTGTGATTCAATACGCCATTCTCCAGGGCTGCATCAGCGCATCAGGGATTCCATGCGACGGAGGGTGGATACATGTATCCTCGCTAACGGAGGACATTTAGAACATTTCCTGTAACAAAGTGTTTGAAGTCACTCTGGTACGTTCTGTTACTGTGTGTTTCCATTCCATGATTAATGTGATGTGAAGAGAAGTAATAAAATTAGCTCTAACACGGAAAGTAAGCGTTTCCGGACACATGTCCACATAACATATTTTCTTTCTTTGTGTGTGAGGAATGTTTCCTGAGAGTTAGGTCGAACCTTTTTGTAACACCCTGTAGAGAGACAGGACAGTCTTATTTTTGAACCGTATCTTTTTTCATAAGGAGAGTTCATTCTAGGAGTTATAATCATTGTACATGTAAGCTCATATGCTGATTTTACTGTATGTGCAGATAAAAAGGAAAGGGGATTTTTGGCCCTACCTTGATCCAAACACATTTATTTCCCCAAAAATTAGTTTCAGCTATAACTTTTGTCACCAGTGCCTTTATGATATGTATTCAGTCCTAAAGCACATGAAGCTGGAGTAACAATTCAACATTCGAAGAACTTAACGATTACTAATGTAGCTGAAAGTGAAATAGTTGAAAGAAACTCTACTAGCAGTGTATGCTAATCAAGTTACACCTGACACTGTATTTTAGAAGCGATATCACTGTAATAACTTGAAAGCAGGTGACTGCTAGGCTAACAGGTACACTATTACAAAATTACAAAGGATCCATTACTGCACTTTTACGTACAAAGATGAAATCTTCAATTTAATTACCTGGGAAAAGAAGTACAACATGGGAGTGACACCTCCTACGATTTATTTAAGGTCTACAAATCTTCACATGAAAGTCGAAGATTCACAGTTTCGTTCCAGAAAATAGGACAAAACTGGGTACCTCATATTTTAATTGGTGTAGATTATTTTCAGTGGTGAATAAGTTTGCCAGTAAACGTTATTCACATCTTATATGAACAACAACATGACATTATTGCAGATTATGAGAAAAGTTGGGATAAGACATAAGAAAAGAGGGGTAATATACCGTATGTACAAGGATCAAGAGGGAAAAGCAAGAGTGGAAGACAGAGAACGAAGTGCTTATGTATTAGACATCAATGAATTCATTTTCCTTTACTGTTCAATCTATGCGTCGAAGAAGTAATGACGGAAATTTAAGAAACATTCAAAACTGGGATTAAAATTCAGGGTGAGAAGGTATCAACGATTCTCTGATGTCAGTGCTATACTCAGTGAAACTGAAGGAGAATTACACAACCTGTTGAACGTAAGGCGTACTCAAACGAATATTGAACAGGGACTGAGAGTAAATTGAAAAAAGGCGAAAGTAATGAGATGCAGCAGGAATGAGAACCGCGTGAAACTTAACATCAGAAATTGGAAGTCACGAAATAGAAGGAGTTACGGAATTCTGCAGCAAAATACTCTACGACTGTCAGAGCAAGGAGGACTTTAAAGGCAGACTAGCACTGGTAGATAGGCCATTCCTGGGCAAGATAAGTCTACTAGCATTAAACATAGGCCTTAATTTGAGGAAGAAATTTGTACGGTAGTAAAACATGGACTGTGGGAAAACTGGAACAGAAGAGAATCGAAGCGTTTGATATATGGTGATACAGCAAATTGTTGAAAATTAGGGGGTCTGGTGAGGTAAGGAGCAAGATGTTCTCCACAAAATTGGCGAGCAAAGGAATGTACGGAAAATACTGACAAGTAGAAAGGACTGAATAGTAGAACATCTGTTAAGACATCACGTAACAACTTGTATGGGAGCTGCAGAGGGTAAAAATTGTAGAGAAACACAGAGACTGGAATACATCCAGCTAATAAGTGAGGACGTATGTTGAAAGCACTACTCTGAGATGAAAAGGTTGACATACCAAAAGAATTCTTGATGGGCCGCATCAGACCAGTCGGAAGACTGATGACTGAAAAAGAAAAACAAAAAAACAAAAACAAAAAGAAGAAACAATATAATCGTTCAGTAAGGTGAAGAGAAACTAAAACAAACCTGAAAGTTACCGTTTGTATGTGCTGTAATCTCATCAAATTATTTGAAATGTATGGAAAAGTTTCACACACGTAAAGCTAAAAAGCAGAAATCGATTAATTAAACAAAAATGAATTTTTAATATACCACTTTTTTTAACCAGACCTAAAAATATTAAAGGCGAGAAACCTTGGGTGCAATTCAATACATAAGTTATGCGTCAATACTTCAATCTCCTTGCTACTAAGGTACTTACTAACTGATGCATGAATAATTACCTCCTTACTATTATAAACTGAGTACACCTAATGTTGTCATAGATATAAAAAGTCCACAATCACAGTTTTTATGGCTATCTGCATGGGGTAAGGAATGTGTACGTGGCCCGGTAAATCATTTTAGTTATCAGTCTGATTGACCGAACGAGGTGGCGCAGTGGTTAGCGCACTTAACTCGCATTCGCAAGGACGACGATTCAATCCCGCGTCCGGCCATCCTGATTTAGATTTTCCGTGATTTTCCTAAATCACCTCAGGCAGATTACGGGATGGTTCCTTTAAAAGGGCACGGCCGACATCCATCCCTATCCGATTAGACCAATGACCTCACAGTTTGGTCTCCTCCTTCCAAATCAACACCCGGTAAGTCTGATTTAAAAACAGGATATATTAAAGACTGATTTTATTTAAGCGATCGTTTAGTTGGTTGGTCATATAAGTTAAAAACTGTTATTTGTCTACAATTAAATCATACGCCAAAGTTTTAATGTATCTTTTCAGACACACTTTACCTTTTGGTGACCCATCCAATATTTATGAGACACCGAACACTAATGGTAAGGGAAATCAATTCCTTAAGTATTCTGTGGTGATGCTTGTGTAATATATGCTTCTCTGAATAAACAAGGGGCATCTCCCTTGGAAAGGACTTCATAAAAAGTTCTTTAGTAAAGAGCTCGAAAAAGATTTGTTCCGCTTACGTATCTGTGAAGACAAGTGAGGTTATTAGAATGGGGAATGGGCTGAAATAATAAAATTGATGATATTAAATGAACAAAATTTGCTGTGAAATAAAGACAGTCACTTTGCAGGTTCACACCTGTAAAATCAAAATCTACTGGTGGGTAACATGTTGCTCCATGCCGTTCAATTTAACATGTTTCGATCATCCTTGGCATGGACACCACAGGGTGGTTGAAAGTTGTTACTGAAACCTTTCCCGCTCTTCGACAGTGGCTCTTCAGGTCACACAGTGTGTAAGGTGGATTTCTGTCATGCATTTCATCTTTCAACCGGTGCCAAGCATGTTCAGATTAGAGAACCTTTATTACTTTTATGGTAGCACCATCGTGTTGTAGCGTTACGTTAATTTATTCATTCAGTTGTCGAATATGACTTCTGGAATTATCTCTACTCGACAAGAAAGTTAAGTAACTCAGTTGTATACACTCTCTGCTTCCATCCAGCTCACTTGTCTTCACTGGCCTAGAAATTAATTTAACAATAATATTATTGCTGGGTCTTCTTTTAACCAACACGAGAGAGAGAAAAAGCTGGTAGGATATTAGAAATTAGGACAGACTGTGATTACCTTATTAATCTTGTACTGTCGTCAATTAACTTAAATTTCTGGCTCAGATGGACAAAGAGACGTTCCCCACTTGAAAAACTCTTCACAAAATCAACCGTCACTTCGTTAAAATATTGTTCGTAACGTTAATGAAACTGTCCGCTAGTCTCTTGTGACCAACATGTAGCTTTTATTCGCATCATAACTCAGCGACATCACATCAATAGCTGAAAGAAATTTCTACATTCGAGAAGAGGAATAATACAGCTTCGTTATTAGAAATAATAGTTCTCATCCCCTAACAACGATCAGAGATTTAGAGGCCATTATGCGCGAGGATAACACTCGTAGCATGATAGGTTATCGACCTCGTGACAAGAAAGAATATCAATGTTATTGCTCTTCGTTTCACTCACAGCAATTTAAACTGTCCTATTAGGTTCCTGCCTAACCACACACTCAGAAATCGCTAAATATTTATTTCATCCTTTGTTCTCAAATCAGACGGAATGTGAATAACGACGTTTATTGCAACACGTACTTGTATTACATTCATAAGAAAGTCACAGAACGTGTTATCAACGCTAACATGAAAAAAATTTCATGTGATGAGACTGGAATCCACAAAGCTTGACTCCAGAAACGACGACGTTTTCCATCACGCCAGCACTTAATCGTATCATACTTCTCTTCTGTCCTGGTTATCATATTCGCTCTTGATGGTTGATATCGTTGATACATTGTTAAGTGACGTTTCATGCTAATGGTGACGTGTTTGAAATAAATTTTCAGTGCTCCGCTAACTTGAAACGTTGTACTGCAAATTATAAAACAAAAGTGTTCCATGCTTAATTTGCATATTATAGACGATAACAACTTACTCCTGAGAGATCACTCTTATATGAAGACATTAACCGTCGGTAAATCATTATGTGACATTTTATTATAGCAATAATTATAACAAATCATTCCAAGAATGCGGTGATTTCCTAAATTTTCGTTGCGCGCACATGAAATATTCTGAGAGGTTAGTATCGTTCGCTAACGAAAGGCGATAGCCAATCATGCGGTCGTCGATATTGCATGTGACGTCATCATGACGTCACGTTTTGGGAAGTGGTGTCAAATCGTGGAGCTAAAAAAAAAGAAGGGAGATTTTACTGTAGACTTATACTGTACGTTGTTTTGAAGCCAGAGTGGGCGGGGCCTACCGCCTTCTTAAGTACCCCAAAATATTAACTGACTACTGCTTACGATTGATTCTCGTTCATTATTCCTGTCGTGTGCTCGCAACTACTGCTGTAAATACTAAAAATTACAGCGCTTGAATGAGTAAAATAGTATCAGGAAGGTGATTTTGAAAGTTTTCCTGTTCTTGAATCCGTGTTTGCTCTGGTAATGTGGCGCATTCGGCCTCGTTTTTGTTGACGAATTTCGAGCGACCAAGAAGGGAAGGAAAAGCGTACTTTCATACTCTACTTAATACTACTTTTATTGTATTTGTATCGGTAGCAAATGAAGCGGGAACTCTGAAACCAATGCTTGTTTATTTACTGGTACTACTTCTTGTTCGTTACATTTTCAGCTTGCAATCCATATGCACAATGTTTTTAATGTTCACATTTGCAAAAAGCTTACCTACGTGTTCTTTAGTGGCCCAGAAGCGTCGGCAACAATGCAGGATGCGTGGCATGCTATTGTATCTTGTATATGTCAAAAAATTGAACGATTATTGAAATGCCAAAAAAAAAAAAAAATAGATCTGCATAGGGGTATACATACATGCCCAATAGAATCCTTGTTTTATGAGTTTCCCAATGCGTCAATTTCACTACAGTTTACACATCTTTCCTATGATGCCTCACTCAGTGTGTGACCAATAATAGCCATTTACAGTTAAAGAAAACGATAAAAATATGTTACAGCATAACCGAATACTATAAATGTGATTAACGGAATGGTTTCAAACGCTTAGACCCCTAAAATGGATATTTTACTTTAACATGTATGTAAATAGTTTTTTTTAGCAATGATACCCTAACCTGTGTAACATATAGGCCTACATTTCCCGGAATATTTCTTGCCAGTAATTATAACAGCTTTTTAGGAATTACCAAAAATTTTTTTGTACGTTTTCTTAGATCATCTGCTTCATTTTACTTTTGAATCTCGTTTCCATGTTTTCAAAGTATGTAAGTCTATACCTCTCTTTGTGATGTACCCTGTTTAGTTACTTAGTTAGTTAGTTACTTTTATGTTCCATGTTTCATTTGCACGATAAATCGTAATGAGTGGAACGTATCATTTTGTACTATGAGCAATTTTCTTTCTAAATACGCCTCCATGTTGATCATTTATTACGTTTTTGTTTTTTAATTACAGTAATATCTAGTCTTCTCCGGAACAGGAAGCGTTGTCAGTGACAAGTGTTTTTAGTTTAGTTGCAAATTTTACTTTGCTGTGTGTCAGGAAGTTTGTATCCCTGAGTAAGTGATAAAAACTTGCAATTACAGGATTGTGATCCTATGTTTGTGCCACAGATACCTTTAATGTTGCGTAATGAATGTCAGTTTTTTCTTCTGATACTGTAATTATGTACATCATTATCTACAACAAACTTCATGAGGGAATAATTATGATGTGAAACGGATAGATTGTTACTCACACTCTGAGCAGTAGGCAGGCACGACGAAAAGACTTCACGTAAGTTTTCAGCCAAAGACTTCTTCAGAAAGACAAGACACACAAACGCACTTGACTGCTGTCTCCTGCTGTTCTATGTAAAATTTCTTTTATAAAGAGGGAGAAATATGAGCAATGAATAATCATCGGCGGGAGGAACTTAGGCTATGAAATTCTGCCCGATAATCAACTCAGTTACCTAGCCATGTGATGTTCTGGGACGAGACCGCCGATACAGTTTGGCTCGGATCTCGGAGCTTTTGCGATATGGAAATTAAATGACAGAAATAAACCTCTACAATAAAAGTAAACAGTGCAACCATATTTCATGTATACAAAAGAAAATACTTCTTGAATGACTCCACTTACGAATGGAATGTGATTCCTTTAAACCCTAGATTATGATCGGATCGATTAGTACACACGTAAACAACGCAAGCTGCCATGTTTGATGAAACAACCACGTCTCCACACAATCAAAGCACCAACTACTGTCAAAACTTGTCAGGGGAATGTCCGAGTGAAGTCACAGGGAAGTATCACCACGATGAACCGCAAAGGTATGAATGCGGTGAACCTGCTGTTTCGGACTGCTTAAGATGGCGGGCGTCAGCATAAGTTTGTGGTGTAATAAGAATCCTTTTCCTTTTTTATCTCCATGTTTCAAAAGAGCGTTACCCGCGTTTAGCCAACACACGAGCTCTTCTCTGAGAAGTGTTGCCCTTCGACGCATTTGCAGCTAGTGATCAGCTCCTCGGCACAGTTCGTTCTTCAGACAAGTCAAATGGTTCAAATGTCTCTGAGCACTATGGGACTTAACATCTGAGGTCATCAGTCCCCTAGAACTTGGAACTACTTAAACCTAACTAACGTAAAGGACATCACACACATCCATGCCCGAGGCAGGATTCGAACCTGCGACCGTAGCGGTCGCGCGGCTCCAGACTGCAGCGACCAGAACTGCTCGGCCATTTAGGCCGGCTCAGACGTCACATATGCACTCGATGATCATCTGTAACATGGAAAATAGAAGCCGAACATCTTTTCCTACAGTTACAAAAGAAAGATAAGTCTACTTTCTTTTTCTTTTACATTTGACGCGCATCGGAGCACGGTCGGCATTGTTATTAACGGATTTGGCATCGTTAGTTTAAGGGATCGCCAAATACTCTTGCTGGAGGATGTATATCCTTGTTGTCTGCATGTAGTGTTATGCAAGTGAAAGTCAACAAATTGAGTAACTGAGGTAACTGCGGTATCCTAATTGTGGGATTTTGGATGTGGGAAACCTGCCTAAAAACAACGAGTCCTATCCCGGACCGGCGTACCTCCCTATCTCGGAAGCGGCGCTTTAGCACACACGGTTATACGGGCGGGTTGGAGGTGTCTACCTTACAACATTATAAACGAAACTTCCTGGGAGATTAAAACTGTGTGCCGGACCGAGACCCGAACTTGGGACCATTGCCTTTCACGGGCAAGTGCTCTACCAACTGAGCTACCCAAGCATGACTCACGCCCCGTCCTCACAGGTTTAATTCCGCCAGTACCTCGTCTCCTACCTTCCAAACTTCACAGAAGCTCTCCAATGGCTTATCCATGTCTCCACAATATCCTTTCTTCCAGGAGTGTTAGTTCTGCTAGGTTCGCAGGAGAGCTTCTATGAAATTTGGAAGGTAGGAGACGAGGTACTGGCGGAATTAAACCTGTGAGGATGGGGCGTGAGTTGTGCTTGGGTAGCTCAGTTGGCAGAGCAGTTTCCCGCGAAAGGCAATGGTCCTGAGCTCGAGTCTCGGTCCGGCACACAGTTTTAATCTCCCAGGAAGTTTCATGTCAGCGCACACTCCGGTGTAGAGTGAAACTTTCATTCTATCATAATAAACGCTTATGATCCGTATTTTATAGGTTGTGGTTATCAGACGATATTGGTTACTGCGGGAGAACACTACGGTGCCGACCTGCACTGTTTTCTCTCTCTCAACAGTGGTTGAAGGTTCAAATGACGTCACTGTGACGGCAAAGTCTACTGCTGAGAGAAATTCTTGCAGTCGACATCACCTAAGCCTGAAATGACCATTCGTCCACAGCCCTATCTACACGCATACTCTGCAAACCACTGTGAGGTGCACGGCAGAGGGGACTTAGCATGGTATTATATGTTATGATTTCTTCTAGATCGAACTACATGTAGGTGGAGGGTTGGGGGGGGGGGGGGGCGGAGAATGCTAGCTTAAATGGCTCTATGCGTGCTGAAATTTGTCAGACCGTGACTTCATGTTCTCTGTGTGACTAATACGTAGTGGGATGAAGAACTTATCTAGACCACATAATAGTGGTTCTTGAAACAGTATATTGAGTTTTTCGCTGTGTAATTGGCGTCTATCCTCAAACATTCAGTGTTATCAGAATCTCCTTAGCACTCTCCCGTAAGTCAGGCACATCAATGGCCATCCGTACCATCCACCTCTCTATAGGTTCAGTGTCTTGTCTGGTATGGTTCGCACACACTTAAGCGATACTCTGAGACTGGACTGATAAGTGATTTATAAGCAATCTCTTCTACAGCTTGACAGCATTTTCAAAGAATCCTGGCAATGAACCGAGGTCCACTACCTGACAGATCAGATACTAAGGTCAAGACAGTACGGAATATTTTTAAAAGAGAGACAAGGAAAGAAGTCAGTTTTGTTTGTAACCCGAGTAAGATCGCATTAGAAATTAATCAGGGGAGAACTAGGGAATTATCCCAATTACAATACCTTAACAACCAATTATTTCGACAACCAAATGAGCGGCAAGAACCGAAAACGTACTTGGGCCACTAGGGCACACACTAATTGCAAATATGCTAGGCTGAAGGACATACTTGTTTCATAGCGTTCTGAAACTATTATCATCGACACTTTCCGACGAAAACTGATTTCAGATAGCTAATAAGGGTCAATTTTGTTATCACTGAAGTATGATCTCCGTGGAATACAACACATACTACCATGGTCTTAACAGAAATCGTAAATATCGGCAACAGCTACCTTCAATTTACAACTACCATGAGCACCAACAACGTCAACCTGCAGCCTTTCTAATCATCTGAGATGATGATGATGATGATGTTTGGTTTATGGGGCGCTCAACTGCGCGGTCATCAGCGCCCGTACAAATTCCCAATCTTTACTCAGTCCAATCTCCCCACTTTCATGGCTGATGATGAAATGATGAGGACAATACAAACATCCAATCCCCGGGCAGAGAAAATCCCCAACCCGGCCGGGAATCGAACCCGGGACCCCGTGATACACAGACAGCATCGCTAGCCACTAGACCACGAGCTGCGGACTAATCACCTTAGAAGGTGATGGCTATAGTTGCGCAGCAGTTAAACCCACATTAATACATAACAAAGAAAATCTGCAGCAACATCAACTATGCCAACAGCTGCCTGGCTAATCTGTGCAGCATTTAAAACTTACGAAAATTACAACTACAGCAACTCAAGTGAACTCAACCGCTGCCTAGCTAATCTTAGGAGCACCTAGAACCACTGGTAAATTTAAACAGGAACTAGTGTAAAGCTAACGAGCACAATGTCTGGCCAGATGATCTGTGCAGCACTTAAAACCACATGTAAATTCGACCACAACTGCAAGAACTCACCCGCGTTTGACCACCCAAACGTAGGTTTACCCTGATTAGCCTAAATGACTTCAGACAAATGCGGTGTGGTTCCTTTAAAAGGGCACGGACGATTTCCTTCCGCATCCTTGACACAGTCCAAGCTCCTGTTCCGTCTCTAATGACTTCGATATCGACGGAATGTTAAACCCAATCTTTCTTCTTTTTTTTCCTTCTGTAACAACTCAAACGAATTCAATAATCACACAGCCCGTGGTTGCAACACTTAAAAATTTATTAATATTTTAACACAAGTCCAAAGCCACTCAAGACAACCGTCTAAGATTTCCGTTCAAGAAATGGAGAAGCCAGCACCACAGCCTCGAGATGGCCCACAGCATAATTCACCGAAGCACACTCGCCAATATCCTTCGCCGGCCGCTGTAGCCGAGCGGTTCTAGGCGCTTCCGTCCGGAACCGCGCTGGTATGGTCACTGATTGGAATCCTGCCTCGGGCATGGATGTGTGTGATGTCGCTAGGTTAGTTAAGTTTAAGTAGTTCTAAGTGTAGGGGGCTGATGACCTCAGATGTTGAGTCCCATAGTGCTCAGAGCCATTTGAACCAACAGCCTTCCGCC
Source organism: Schistocerca piceifrons (assembly GCF_021461385.2). Lineage (NCBI taxonomy): Eukaryota > Metazoa > Arthropoda > Insecta > Orthoptera > Acrididae > Schistocerca > Schistocerca piceifrons. The sequence continues at coordinate 1,016,604,731 of NC_060139.1, read as the reverse complement.
GCCTTGCGCTGTCGGAACTCCACCTGTCCCCCACCTTACGCAAGAGGATATTGGCTACTTCCTCTGCGAGCGGCGGATCAAACCAGCGGGATGTCCAAACTAAATCTGTAGAAGAATCGAGCCGAAAGGTGAGAGATAAGTTAGCGACAGGTGCCATAAGGCACATGTTAAAGAGAACGGTAACATTAAAATACAGTAGTTGTGTAACAGGTATTTTTCATACCTACTTTTTAACAGTAGTTGAAAAAATTAGTGCCAGTAGTTTAAAACAGAAAACAAAACGGTACAGTAAAGAAGCAATACGGATGAAAAAATTAAAAAGTTAATTTCAAATCCCCAACTGAAGATCGTCATGACTCCAATAAGTAAAATTTGTTATGATACGGATACATCTCATCTAAGACACCAACAAGTTGCGATATCGTGGTAAGTAATGTTCTTTTGACACTTGTGTAATGATTTATTCATCGCGTTTTCCAAGAGGAAATGAAAAATCCGTTTTGAGACCTCTCTACAAAAAGGGTGACTCCACAAGTGTTAGTAACTACCGCCCAATGTCACTAGTTTCTGTGTCAGCTACTGTGGAAGTCAGCACTGACACAAACAATGAAGGAGAGAAGTTGCCATGGCCAGTGACAGGAATCGAAAATGATCTGTACGTAACACTTGCAGATTAATAGAACACTTTATTTCTAGAAGGGGAAGGAAAAATTTATGTGGTGGCTTGATGTGCTTCCTGTGTCTCCTACATGCAATTACTTTTACTCATTATTACTACTCTCAGAACGCAAACTAAGTATCGTCTTCTTATTACCCAGTACTAATGCTCTCGAAGTCTGCGACCGAACTGGGCGCAACCAGCGATTTTTTTTTTTCTTTATCGTTATTTTGACACCTTTACATGCCGCTCTTTGGCCACAGATATCACAGACAGAAATACAGAACAAATATGGTGGATAAAACCAATAGATAGACATATCCCTTCACAGGCGCAATGTCCGAATAAAAAACGTTCATCACTTGTACACAAACAGAGAAGACAGAAATTACACACATCAGCGGTGGACCACAAACGGAGACACTTAAGCTCTAACACGAACACACACAGAAACATTGGCGACGGAGCACGAAGATTCACTGTTCATGCACAAAGCCGGCGACCTGCCCAAGGGAAGAGGTTTGGGAGAGGGGAGGGTGTTGATGTCAGTGGCAGAGGAGAAGAGAGGGTGAAAGTATGTTGGGGTAGTGGAAACCCAGGGTGGGGGAGAGGAGGGAGGGAGGGAGAGAGGGGAGAGAGGGTGCCCAGGGGGAAAAACACATGGGGTGGAAGGGGAGGAACAAATTTGGTAGGAGGGGTAGATGGAGGGGAGGAGGGCATCATCAGGGAGGGGGAGCTGGCGGAAGCCACCTTGGGTAAGGGTATGGAGTGTGGAGAGATGGAGAGCAGGTGGGATGTGGGAGTACAGGCGCGGCAGGGGTGGGGGGGGGGGGTGGTAAAGGATGGGAGAGAGAAGTCAATCAGCGATCGTCAGCGCCGGTTAAGTCAGCTTTAACAGGGGGCGCCGAACTCTTGTCTCCCTGGAGGTGTGAAGCTGCCAGCTCTTTCCACTGGCGCACGGGTCATTGCCTTCTTGATATCGTTTCGCGGTGTTGCGCTGGTCAGTGTGCAGCCGATGGTTTAAGACTGCACACTCTGTACATCATTTTCTAAACTTTTATGGGATGTTAATGTACTCCAGAGTTGTGACCCAACTGCGTCGTAATAATATACTTTGGCAATCACTGTTTCATGTTATTTTGCCGAAAAACAGACATTTTGAGACCGTGCCAGTGCAGAAAATAAAGGCTGATTCTAGCTAGGACGAAAACAGCAATCAACCACTACTGATAATGTTCTCTGTTTACACAAATAGCACAGCATCCAGTTTCCAACCGATGTCCGGATACATACTGGTTCAGTGTTTGTCATAAGTTTTCGGTTCTTTATTACCCTCGCGGCGAAAGTTCCTTGGGGTGATAGTGCCATCGAGAATCCCGATCATACCGTTGCAATGTTGTCTGATTGTGTTCCAGAATTACTGATGCTTATTTGGAACACTTATTTCATATACATTAATCCACAGAGAATAAAGCACCACACACCCACCAAAAAAGAGTTGTCACATGTGATGCAAAGGAATTTTCACCAGATGGGGGAGTAAATAACCGAAAACTTACGTATATATCAGCCGATGTATCTAAATGTGAACGTCCACCTGAATATAAACTGTCGGTACGAAACGCTTAGCTTCGCTATTTATGTAAATAAATACTACTGTCAAAAATGGTTGGTTGTTGCTTTTTTTTTCTTGCAGCCTTTGTTCATCACAGTCTCATTTTCAAAAGGGCCCATCTTCTGAGTCGGCTACTCATACACCTACCGAGCACATAATAAAATATTTTAGTGATAAAACACCACCAACGGAAATCGTCTTATCCAAGCCATTTGATTGTCATAAAATTCTACAGAGATGTTTTTACAGAATGCCTGGTTTAAATCTTATATAAGCTTATTTAGGCTGTTCGTGTAATACAAAAGACGCCTCATCGTCTGTATGGGCAGAAATTGCAACGTTGGCGTCACAGGGTTCCATCATTGGCCAACTACTGTTCCTACTTTATGTTAACGATGTGCCATTTTGTTTGAAACAGGAGGCAGAATTAGCTTTGTTTGCTGATGATAAAAGCATTGCTGTGAAGCCAAAAGAGCCATCGGAGCGGAATATAGTAAATTACGTTTCCGTGAAAATTACTGTATATTTTTGCACAAATTGGATAGTTTCCAACTTTAAAAATTCGCACTTCGCCCAGTTTTGTACTGTCACAAATTTCCCACGTCCTATTAATCTAGTATACCAAAGAAATAAAGAACGAGGTGCAAAACTATAAGTTCTTAGTTGTACCTGCTAAAACGTTTAGGTTCGCCTACATCGTCCATAAGAAAAATTGCCAATTTCAGAAACATAGAAGTCAGCTAGTAAACGTGCTATAAAATTTTAATTCATTGATGTCTTATGGGACAAGGTTCTGCGGTAAGCCCTGCATAGGACAAAATATTCATTGTACATAATAAAGTCATTAGAATAAAGTGTGGAGCTCATACAAGTGCATCGGCCGCGGATAGCTCCTTAAGCGGCTGGAAACATTAACCGCAGCCTCACAGGGGTTAATTCACTTACGAAATTTGCAAATAACATCTAAAATCTAGAGCAACGAGGATATTCATAAGAACAACGCTGGAAGGAAAAAAAAATGATCTGCATCACGCTTTAATGAATCTGTGGCACAGAAAGGGATGAAATATGCAGCCATAGAATCCTTTGACCAAGAATCCATGGAAATAAAATGTGTGACAGATAGCAGAAGTGTTTTCAAATGTAGAAAACAGATATTTCTTCTTGACAACTTCATCTATGCCATACAGGAATTCTTGAACAGAGATAATAAGCCTTTAAAAAGCTGAAAATGGCCAGCTTGCAGCCATTTTTTGTATTTTTAGTTATAAGTAGGGGTCTTAGATTTGTACTGTTGGAATGATCCATATCATATCGTTATCGAGAATTTAATCTACGGAACAAGTAAGTAAATAACTTATTAAATAACTGCCTTTCCTACGATTGAGCCATGTATGTTGCCAGACTTCACGAAGTTGTCCCGTTTACAGTTGGAGACACAGTGGTATATACTGAACTGCACTGGAAATACGACTTTACTTTTACCTCCATCACGCAGAGGGCCGTAAGTAGCAATTTTCTGTCGGCAAAAGACATGATGGCGATTTAAACGTTCTTAACGATTTATATTGTGACTGTAACGAAATTTATAAGTAAGGATTTCTGCTGTCCTGTTCCGTTGCAGCAAATGTTTACATCGTAGGTCGTGAAGTTTTCTGAAATGTAGCTGCAGGGTGCTGTTATCTAGTTTTCGAGCTGTTGCTGTAACAGGAGGTTTCTCATAGAAGTTGCCGCTGCCCTCCCGGTGAAGTTGAAAAGGCAGCAGCATCCCTGCTGGGGGCGGCAGGCGGCAGGCGGCAGTAACGAGCAGTCGGCTCAACGAGCTGCCCCCGTAACGACCTCCTGATCCCACAGGCCAGTAAAAGCCGGCCCCACTGTAACTAGCAGCGAATCCCAGTCGCGAGGCAGCCGTTCTTACCGCACTGGTGCACCGCCGTTGCGCGGGGTAGTTTCGGCAACGCATGCGACCAGTCTCTTCTGATATGCCAAATGTAAGCCACTGAAGTACAGTCTCCGAAGTATTTAAGTTTTAGATCTCCTATTTTATTAAAGTTCATTTCTGCTACACACAGTCCGTACATAATACGTAACAGATCATGGACAAGGTGAAATGAGACACTGCACTGTATTCTTAACATTTTTTTTTTTTTCTCATCAGCGTTCTGGCACTTACACCCAACGACCTCTAAATTATTTGTTTGATGTATTTCCAAATCTGACTTGGCATAAGATTTTTATTGTTTACTGCCCTGTATCATGTCGTTTCTGGAAACCCAGAATCTACTCTGTAGGAATCATCAGCGATCGTGTGAGAACCAACTCGCTTTATTTGTTCATGAGACCAGCATGTTGTTCTCAATGGAGAGACGTCTACAGACATTAAAGTAACCTCTGGCGTGCCACAGGGGAGTGTTATGGGACCATTGCTTTTCACAATATGTATAAATGACCTAGTAGATAGTGTCGGAAGTTCCATGCGGCTTTTCGCGGATGATGCTGTAGTATACAGAGAAGTTGCAGCATTAGAAAATTGCAGCGAAATGCAGGAAGATCTGCAGCGGATAGGCACTTGGTGCAGGGAGTGGCCACTGACCCTTAACATAGACAAATGTAATGTATTGCGAATACATAGAAAGAAGGATCCTTTATTGTACGATTATATGATAGCAGAACACACACTGGTAGCAGTTACTTCTGTAAAATATCTGGGACTATGCGTGCGGAACGATTTGAAGTGGAATGATCATATAAAATTAATTGTTGGTAAGGCGGGTACCAGGTTGAGATTCATTGGGAGATTCCTTAGAAAATGTAGTCGATCAACAAAGGAGGTGGCTTACAAAACACTTGTTCGACGGATACTTGGGTATTGCTCATCAGTGTGGGATCTGTACCAGGTCGGGTTGACGGAGGAGATAGAGAAGATCCAAAGAAGAGCGGCGCGTCTCGTCACGGGGTTATTTGGTAAGCGTGACAGCGATACGGAGATGTTTAGCAAACTCAAGTGGCAGACTCTGCAAGAAAGGCGCTCTGCATCGCGGTGTAGCTTGCTGTCCAGGTTTCGAGAGGGTACGTTTCTGAATGAAGTATCGAATATATTGCTTGCCCCTACTTATACCTCCCGAGGAGATCACGAATGTAAAATTAGAGAGATTCGAGCGCGCACGGAGGCTTTCCGGCAGTCGTTCTTCCAGCGAACCATACGCGACTGGAACAGGAAAGGGAGGTAATGACAGTGGGACGTAAAGTGCCCTCCGCCACACACCGTTGGGTGGCTTGCGGAGTATAAATGTAGATGTAACACGGAATTAGAGCCGGCCCCTTTAACGTCACGGTCTAAGGCACCGCTTTCCGGGAGGAAAAGCGTACCGGTCCCCGGCACGAATCCGCTGTTCCGGCCAGGCTGTGGATGGTTTTTAAGGCGGTTTTCCGTCTGACTCGGCGAATGCGGGCTGCCTCCCCTTATTCCGCTTCCGTTACACTATGTCGTCGATTACTGCGCAAACACTTTCCACACGCACGCGTACACCATAATTACTCTATCACGTAAACATAAGGGTTACACTCGTCTGGTGTCAGACGTTCCTGGAGGGTTCCACTGGGCCCGAACAGCACAATAACCCTGGGTTAGTCTGTTGTCGGGTTGTGTATCACTAAAGACTATGGCGGGGATGAAGACCCTCCGTCGTTTCTAGGTCCCCAGTTCAATACAATACAATACGGAATTAATGTGATTCTTCAGTTTCTCCCGGCGTATTTCTTGCTCGAACAGTGCACGGGTGTACTGCCAGTCCATAGTGTACAAGGGGCACAACATTTCGGTGATCAGACATGTCGCCATCGTCAGGTGCGCTGACGAACTGAGCTCCTGCGTGTGGGCAGAAGTCTTAAATACCCTCCCCTCGCGTGGCGTTCTCTCCGCGGTCCGGGCCCACGCGTCAGCGGTCGGTCTGACGCTGGCGTCGGCGTCTGTGGCGGCGTCGGTGTAATTGCCTCGTCCGCCCTGGTCGCCCGTTCGTTTCTTTTGCTGAGCGTCTTTTTAATTAGACTCAGTGCTGGTTCCCATGCCCTGCTGAGGTTGTAGCCGCAATCTCGGTTGATGAATCCGTCCCTGGTACAAATTTCGATAGCCTCTCTAACGACGGTCCCAGTATTTAGACGTCTGTGCCAAGACCCTGGTATGTTGGTAATCCGTTTCGTGATTTTCGGACAAACAGTGCTCTGCGACCACCGACTTGTTGGGGTACCCAAGTCGAGTGTGCCTCTGATGTTCTCAGCAACGATCTTCGATGGTGCGCACTGTCTGTCCAATATAAGTCTTCCCACATTGATACGGTATCGGTATATGCTTCAGCAAACCGAGATCGTCTTTAACACTTCCCAATAATGCTCGCGTTTTATTTGGTGGGAAAAATACAGTTCCTACTTGGTGTTTCCTCAATACTCGTCCTATTTCCTCCGATAGTGCCGTATACTGGCGAGGGGAGGGGATTTAAGACGTCCGCCCGCCCTCAGGACCTCAGTTCGTCAGCGCATCTGACGATGGCGACATGTCTGATCGCCGAAATATTGTGACCGTTGGACACTATGGACCAGCAGTACACCCGTGGACTGTTCGAGCAACACAGAATTAATTTTCTGATATCCTATCACGCATTCTACCATCTTGCCCCTCTTTCATGTCAGTGTTTTCCATGTGTTCCTTTCTTTGCTACTTCTAAGGGCAACCTCGTCATTTCTTATTTTATCAGTCCATTGTATTTTCAGTATCCTATAGCACCACATCTGAAAGGCTTCGATTTTATTCCGTTCCAGTTTTCCCACAGTCTAATGCTTCGATCAAACACCTCTTTTGTCCAGGAATGACATTTTTATTTTTGTTAGTCTGTTTCTTATATCCTCCTCGTTTCGTCCATCATGTGTTATGTTGCTTCCAAAGTCTGTGTGCTGTTGTAAGCTGTCGCCAGCACACCGGTCGACAAAGATGTAGCACAAAGATAGATAGTAGGCACTGGATCAAGCGCCCCTACTGCGAGAGAGGCCAAAGATACGCTGACAAGCAACAAGCCGCCAAAGCCCTCTCGACAGCAAGTGTTTGGGCCACCATCGCTGACCGGAGGGCCTCACTCACTAACTCCGACTCCAGTTTGGCGTCTGTCAGTCCATTCACGGAGCGGATCACCGGGTGTGATAGTGCATAGCGACCAGAATTGTAACCGTAGCAGGATTACGGATATTTTCTGCAAGAGGACTATTACTCAGGAGCTTTTATCACAACTCATGGACTCTTTTCAAGTTAAGTAGCAGCTTCTCGTAAATAAAGAACCGTGTTAATCCACGTGTGAATTTGTGATGAAGAAATATGAGACCGGCCACCCATAACAACATCCTCTTCCTTGCTTCTTTGGTACAAGACCCTATAATCTGGTCACGAGTTTTCATTTTAAGTTGATGGATAACCTCTTTTCTGACACTCCTCTGCACTCCAGCCAGTCTTCAGTTTACCCTCAGTTCATATCCTATGCATATTAAAGTGTTGGTTTCAGTCAACAGATCCTGTGATTCTTCTTCATTTGCACTGAAGTTGACAACTTCATTTACGAACCTTATCACTGGTATCTTTTTCTGTCTGAATTTTAATTATGCACTATTAAATAAATTTTTGTTTATTTACTTTACTGGCTACAGTTTCCAGCATACAGTTGTGTGCTGCAGTTAATTTGTAATTTATTTAAGGAAACATAAGTGTAACAAGAATTGTTGTAAAGTTAGAAGAACAGTCTTGAAACCTCTCGGTACGAGATTGTTCCACATAAGTAACGTAGCTTGGAATGCACTTCATGTGTAGTTGGAGGTTTAGGACGTGTATTAGTGTATAATGCCTTTTACGAGGTTGGAATGGTTGATGATGTTCCCAGTAGGGCGCTCACACTGTGTTTATATGTTTTTAAAGTGCAAATAATTAACAACACTAATGCATATTACAAACATTTTTCTTCAGTTTAGGTGCATTTTAGCCAATAAAAGCATACTGAAGATCAATGTATAGTACTTACTTTCTTGTAGCACATAATAATTGCCACATCCTGGTATCCATTTAGAGTGCAGCGCTCTAAGACTCAGTGGCCTATAGTTTCTCTGTGAAACGGGACACTGAGCTACGAGGTCTATAACAGACGCCAGGATAGTGCTGACCCTGCGCTACCAGAGGGAGAAGTCGTTATCGAAGCTGGACAAATCGTTGTCGTATAGTTCAGTCCATCGCACACCACACCACTGTTACAACATGCCTGTATCCCTGAAGTTATCTGTCGTAAGGCGGATGTAAATGGATGTTACAATCATTTCTATATAAGACAGCATCCATCCGGCCCTGATGAGATGTCAGGAGGAAAAATCACGAGCCTTTAGAAATTAATGGACGCCATACTTCAAGGCAGCAGTCTACCGATGTTTATGATTTGAACTTACAGATGACCACTGTCTGGCGCAAATATTGACAAAGAACACTAAATGAGGCATGCTGGCCCCGGCTTATGCGTTGGTTTAACTTGACTGTTACTCTGAGTTTGGTTTCCCGCTATTATTGCGGTTATGTCATGGTTCTTCCTCTTTCTACGTGTGGCGGCAGCGGTGTGTATCGATATTCGCACCTTGTGCTATCTTTGATCTGGTGCTTACAGTTTCCGTCTAGCCGGTGTGTCCCAGCCGGTCGGTTGCTGAGGATCAGGCAGGATATCCCCGCGCTGCGCAGTGGGCCGGGCTCGCTGGCGATCTCTACGCGGTGTCGGAATGTGTGGGAGCTGTTCTGATTGCTACGAGGTGCATCGCTCATCGACTTAGGACATCAGAGTTGAGTGATTATTTAATTACCGAAGCCAGACTTTTCACATTGGGCCATTGGTTTTCATGGTTGGCTGTTGGGGGTATTCCCGTGAGCAACAGCGAGTGTTCGAGCTGGCAAAATTTTGGCCACCATCCAGTGGGGGTAACTGTGTTTCCGTTATTTGAAGTCCAAGTGCCCCAGCGGAATTTTGTGCCTTGTGGCCTTTAGCGTCCCGGTTACCTGCCCTGGTCGCTGACGTAAAATTCAGGCAGTGTCCTTTCCTCACCGTGTTGTCACTGTCCAACACGTGTTTGTAGTCTTGACAGCTTATGCATACTTGGTTGTGGGCGGCTACGCCTTTTACGTTTTGGATTTGGAGTTCCTTGTGTATTGATCTCGTGGAAAGCAAGTCGTCTTGTCGGTTGGTCCGTTGACTGTCTCCTGGTTGGGCTGACTACCTGTCTCCCCTAAGCGGACATTAATATTTCAGGTGAAGACCGTCCCCCGGAAACTTCTGAGCGCCGCTGGCTGTACTGCCTTTTCTTATTAGTGTTTGATTGTGTATTTTAATGGCTCATAGCTCATGGTTTGAATTTGTATGCTTTTGGTTGGGTTTTAAATAATGGACCTTCAGCCGTTTTAAAATTGAAAGTTCCTTACTTGTCAAGTCTTGCATTGTTTGGGCCTTCAGCATCATTTAAAATATTTTTGGGTAAGGCTTTGGGCCTTCTGCCTTTTGAAAATTTATTGTAGTTGTGTTTTCCAATTATGGGCCTTCAGTTGTCTTAAAATTTAAATTCCTTACATGTTAAATCTTACATTGTTTGGACCTTCAACCTCATTAAAAAAATTATTTAAGGATTAAGCCTTAGACTTTATGCCTTGTAAAAATTTATTGTGGTTGTGTTTTGAATCATGGGCCTTCAGCCGTTTTAAAGGTAAAATTCCTTATTGTTAAGTCTTAGGTTTTTTGGGCCTTCAACCTCTTTTTTTAAAAATTATTTAAAGATAAAGCTTTGGGCCTTTTGCCTTTTGAAAATTTATTGTAGTTGTGTTTTTAAATCAAAGGCCTTCAGCCATTTTAAGTTAAAAACCCCTTACTTGTCAAGTCTTAGAATGTTTTGGCCTTCAGCCTCATATGAAATATTATTTAAGGATAAAACCTTGGGCTTTCTGCCTCTTGAAAATTTATTGTAGTTGTGTTTTAAATCATCAGCCTTCAGCCGTTTTAAAAATTAAAGAGGTTGTGCCGTTAAGCCATAAGATTCTGTGACATATTCAGTGGGTAGTTAAGCTTGGAAATTTGCGCTGTAATGTTTGGGCGACTAAATAGAGTTATATGTCTTCGAGTGTAACTGACAGTCGCTCATTTTTGGTCCCCTTCCACAATTACAACTACCTGTTCTGTCCTGCGGATTTAACCAGGCGTTTCTCTAAAAATAAATAAATTTGACATAATGCAGTTAAGTAGACGGCAAATTCCGATATCACCTGTCTACCCTTTTGAACGACAAAATGTTTTTTCCCGCATAAAACTGAAATACATGTCAGTATGTACTCTTCTGGAAAAGCATGGATAAAATTGCTCAATTTATTGTGTATCTACCCGTCTACCATGAGTTATGAAGTGGAAAATATTCATACCAATTAATTATATATGGTAATTCCACTGGTAAATACTCATACCAACTAACCAGGAGAAACAGAATTACACATGGTAATTCCAGTTACGTGCTAGTGATATACAGTAAATGCACTCATGTTCAGAAAAAAAAGAACACCTTGAGCGATTAGAGACAGGACGTTCATATTCGCGGGACATGCAGATAAGCTTGTTCTGCGTAAGTGACTAGCTTTTGAACCATGTCGCCCTTCAGTTTCAAAGTCGACATCGAAATCGCGGTACGACACCACATACCGGTAAAATGTGCGTGCAGCTCTTGTTGTCACTGTAAACCGAAGGTAATGGATCAATGTGACTTGAGAAGACGTGCAGGACGCCTCGCAGACATATATGCGAACCGTATCGCCAAATCAGTGAGTTATTGGCATGAGATAATGTGATGCATCTATCCGGGAAACTGCAGCTCGAGTAGGACGAAGTGTTTCGGCAGTGAATAGGGTGTGTGCAGAATGGTTCGCGGAAGGACGTAGAACACGACAAGATTGGTCAGGTCGCACCATCCAGACCACCCACGGAAAGGATTAACACCTCATCTGAATGGCATTTCAGGACAGATCTGCGTCCTTCTCGGCTCTGGTGCAACAGTCGAACCTTGTAACACATCGTACAGTATCAAAGGTGACAGCTGGTTGACATTTATTACGCCATGGGTTAAGTGCGCGTCGTCCATTTCTCCGCCTATCTTTGACTAATGTGCAGAGACATGCTAGACGGTAAATGGTGTATTTAAGGACGTCACGCGGGACAAGAATGACATCAGATAGTTTTTCCGGACGAATCCACCTTCTCTTGGTTTGAAAATGATGGCCTCATTTTGGTTCGCCACAGACAGGTGGACTGGCATCACGTGACTGAATCCGCACAAGACAAACAACGCTAACTCAATGCCTTATGGTGTGGGATGCTATAGGGTACAACCACAAATCATAGTTGATGCAAGTCCAGCGTACTGTGACCAGTTTTGGGTTGGGATTGGGTTGATTTGGGTGGAGGGGACCAAATTGCTAGGTTGCGAGGTCGTCGATCTCATCGGATTGGGAAAGGATGGGGAAGGAAATCGGCCGTTTCCTTTCAAAGGAACGATCCCGGCATTTGAATCAAGCGATATAGGGAAATGACGAAAAACCTAAATCAGGATGGCTGGACTCGGGACTGAACCGTCGTCCTCCCGAATGCGAGTCCAGTGTGCTAACTACTGCGCCACCTCGCTCGGTACTGTGACTAGTGTGATCTTTGTGAAAGATATTCTGCGACTCGCAACGATACCCTTTCTGCACAACAGCCCAGGCGCCATTTTTCAGCAAGACAATGCACGAACGTAAGTTGCTGCACGAACACGTGCCTTCTTGGTGTCACAAATGTCAGCCTTTTGCCCTAGCTCGCCAGGTCACCACACTTGTCGCCAATCGAAAGTGTGTGGGATATGTTGAAACGACCGGTGCAGTGCTGCGACCCAATGCCAACCATTACAGACGAACTTTGGAACCAGGTGAATGCAGAGTGGATGATCCTACCACAGGACTTCATTCGCGCATAGAACAAGTTATCAGGGCCCAAGAGGGACCCTGTGCGTACTAGGCAACAGCACACATGTTGAACCGAGGTGACTGAAATGCTAATCATTTCTGCGGAACATACTAATGTACATGTCCCGTGAATATTAACGTCCTGTCTCTGGTTATGTTTTTTTTTCTGAAGATGAGTGTATTTACCAGTGTTACTTAAATAGGTACGTGATCGCTGATCAGTCAGTGGAATCTAATACCTGGTCATTTATGTCCAGAATGATTTAAGAGGGAACAGCCATCTATAGCCTGTAGGAAAGTAGATTTCAGTTTCAAATACGTTCGAAGAATTGAAAGGATGTGTAATTTATACATGGCGGAGGTTGCTTACAAAAACCGTGGTCGAAGAGTTTTTCTGAATTACTCATCAGTGAGAAACATATTTTTAAGTTGGATTACTAGAAGAAACATTCACAGGAGAGCTACACGATTCGTCATGGACTTGTATTCTCAGCGTGAGACTTTCACAAATACGCCCGAGCAACTAGTGAGAGACATAACAAAAGAGGCAATCTATGTGACGTACACACTACAAATAATGTTAAATCCTCCAACATACACCGTACAGTCATATTAATGTGACTCTGTGTCAAAAGCCTGGATAACGACATGTTCCTGTGCGGATAGCTGCGAGAAAGGCAGGAAGAGACTTAATGAGGTTCTGCAAGGTCAAGTTGTGAAGCCTTGGCCACTCCATTGCCGTGGCCAGCTGCAGTAGACTTCTCGGTTGTGGATCCGTGGAGCTAACAACCTGATCGAGGTGATTCCTTAGATTCTCGATTGGGATTAAATCCCTGGATCTGGATGGCCAAGCGGATACGGTAAACTCATTCCACTGCTCTTCGAACCCCCCACAGACACTGCGAGCTGTGTGACACGTTGCACTGTTCTGCTGGTAGATGCCATCACGCCGAAGGAAAACAAACTGCATGTAGGTGTTAACGTGATCCCCCAAGGACACGTGCATACATGAGTTAAACATCAACATCTCCTGTTGCTTTCAGAGTGACGAGATCATTCAGGAAAAGCCATGAAAACATTCTCGACACCATAATACTTCCTCCTGGTGAAGTTACAGCATGATCTTTGAGTTTCCTTGAAGTTTATTGTCAAACCGTTAGTAAATGCTGGGTGAGAATACATTCAAGCTGGAGTAGTGGCCACTATATTCAGGAAAGTGTTTCTAACAATAATGCAATGTCCAGTCACAGTGCTGCGGAGGCAGATACGCAGCAACGTTCGCTCAACGGTCGTTGAAGAGACGCTGTCGGTAGCCCCTTGGTTCATCTGTGTAGTCAGTTGCTTAGAAATTGCACATCTATTCGTCCGTAGCCAAAATTCACCGCCGGTCGTCAATGGCCTACGGTGCACTACAGTTAGCTCGGTGGTGGTTTTGCTCAGCGCAGCGCCCCTTTGCCATACATCGTATACCTTAACTACGAGGGCACGCGAACAGTTTACAAAGTTAGCCGTCTTGAAAATTGTTCCATCCTGGTGCCGAAAGCTAATGATTATGCCCTTTTGGACGTCAGGTAAATCGCCTCGGATTACAACTACTGCACTGTTATTCCTATCCCCCCCCCCCCAACCCCACCCCCCAAGCCGAAACACTTTATATACCCTCCACTGCTAGTGCTGCCACCTGCCTTCTTGTGAGTAGTTATTCCTCGTTGATGCTGACGTCGAAAATAGGCCGTGGTCCCATTAATATGACTGAACCGTGTACATTTCTAATAATAACCCTCGCCGCTAAAATTATCCACGAATTGAATAGTCTGAGATTACGGCATTGCACCTCACATTGTATAAAGCAAGAAGGGGTCCCCCCTGAACTCCCCCTCCCCCCCTCCCACCCGCGCCAACCCATTCCCCATTCCACCCTCTCCACAAGTTTGAACTCTTAAGTGCCGGCCAATGTTGTACCCTTCTGTCGGAAAGTTTGCCCTATGAGAGGATTTGCCTGAGTGAACACCTGCTTTGTCTTTGAGTAGTGAAACTCCAGCAAAGGAAGTTGTACGCCGATGTTATGTCAGTGTTATTTAGCTGTAAGCGCCCAGCTCAGCTAGCAGGAGTTTAGCATGATGAGGGAAGCGATATCCTCGTAGGAATGACCTAGAAAAGATTACCTGCTGGTATATGAATACAAACAAGAATGTCTATCTGCGAACGGCTGAGTTCTTCCTATTGTAGACAGAAACTACTTGGTACCCAGTAGCTAAGTTATACTGCCATATCCAACGTGAGGACGAAAACCTATTTAAGCATATACTGGAGACCTACAAAAACAGCATGTTACCAGCAGTGAGATGTAAATTCTAAAGACCCTCTCCAGGCAGAAATCAGCAAATATACAATGTAGGTGTTGCTTCCTGATGCGGCAGCTCCGTGTAATAGATTTCGCACCCGGTACACTTCGAAATCAGCAAAAAATTCGATCACATATTCTACCTACTATTCATCAAATTCACATTAAGTAACATTTCGTTATTTGCTACAGTTTTTGATGTTGCAATCTGAAGAAGAGGCAGCGTATTTTCTGTATACTTCTACTGGGTAGTGAATTAAATGATCACTGTTGTACACGAACTATCCAATAAACGAAATGAATCGTTATTTTGCTAAGTATTTTTAGTGCAGTGAGCCTTAAGTCATAAAATTAACTTGTGGAAGTTCCTACAAAAATGATGGAGCTGATGCTTAATGTAGCTTTAGCTCAAAACTTCTAGGTGCGAATCGTTAAAGATATGGTCACATCACAACTCGCTCCTAAGGAAGACCGTCAAATAGTGGGAGTGTCTTTGTCATTTACTCAAATATCCCTCACTTGCCAATACCTGTAGGTAACGTTTATAGCAGGAACATTTTAGAGTTATGGGAAAATCTCATGCATATGTTTCAGCAAAAACGATGGTGAGTAATTCCAGTCCCAGCCATTGTTTTAAACAGTTTGCAACACCGTAAAGGAAAAAAGAAATAAAATATATAAAAATCTCTCTTGAAAACTCCTTTTTTTAATGGCAGCCTCAAAAATATTGAAGTTAAGCATATTTCGTTTGTTAGTGTCAATCCCGATATATACGCTAAAATGGTGTAACCTTTGTTTTTACAACAAATCAATAAGCAGTTAAAATGTTAAAATGTCCTTATAAAAAATAAGTCAAATAAATCAGCAAACTCTGCATCTAAATCAACAATAGACCCCCTTATGGAACAAGGATTAAATAACAACATTTTTTGAAATATCACAAGTCCTGTCGAACACAACGATTTACATCCATTATATCGCTAGTATCGGATTCTCTCAGTCGATATACCGAAAAGGATAGATATCGATACTTCACGAAACAGTACAATGTGTACGTGGAGCCCCGTGAAGGCCGAAATGTGCCGATTGCAGAGGTCGCCCGCATCACCACAACAACCGCTAAGCCTCCAGGCAGCAGCCCCCTCCCGCCATACTTTTATGCAACTACTTGGAAGTAACAGCGGCCACACAAGTCACTTCAGTCGACTGCTGTTCTCCAAATCACAGACTTTTCGGATATTTTTCTGAATCTTGCTGCTCGTATGGTTGACAGTATTTTGCTACGTTCGTAGATTCTCCTCATATGTTTTTAAAGTAGTTTTTAGCTTTCATCACAGTGAACTGGTATGCTCTGAGTATACCAGGCGCAGATCCAAAACGCTTCTGAGAATGGGGGGGGGGGGGGGGGGGGGAGGTGGGAGATAGAGGAGGATCACGGTTTTTTACAATCTCCATCGCCTTCCCCTATCAGCTCCGAAATTTAATTTCCTGCCAGGCTCAGGTTTAATGTGCTACACATTTCTATGATAATAATAATAACAACAAAGATAATATTTTAATATATTAACTGTAATAATAATAATTTGAGTAAATCAGTGCTTAGTACATAGTAATAGTATAATTTTCAATAAACTGCCATTCAGGGAAATACGGATTTTGGAAGTAGTTCGTCCGAACGTTTTAGTATTATATCTGTCATCATGTTGATTTGAGAAACACAATAGTAAGATTTTTTTATATAAAATCCCTTAATAGTACATATCGCAATCTTTTCACCATCGTTCATTACTAGTTTCAGCTGAGCAATCAGCCAGAGTCAGATCAATCAATAAAATGAGTGCAGCCTAATCACAAGCACAGATGAAGGCACACTGACATCCAGTCTTTTCATTAAACACTACACTCATTTTACTAACTAATCTGAAGATGGCCGATTGCTCAGACGAAACTAGTAGTCAGTTATTGTTGAAACATTGCGGTGTGGACTCTTACAGGATTTTGTACAAATAATCTTTAATACTTGATGTTTTCATAAATGGTTTTTCTCCGTTGTCAGGAAATAAATTACAGTAAGACACTATCATCTTTTTTTTATTTTAAAAATTTGCAGGATATAACATGGAACTGTACATTCACCATTATCAGGACTATGTGAACATAGGTTTGCAAATTACGGTTACGTGAATGTTTCAATTGGGGGAATGATTTTTCATATGTTCCTACATTCGAAGATGTCGGTTTTTCCATGGGCAGTAGACTACACAGTAGGGATCACGAAATGTATGCACAGCAGCAAGCCGCGCCACTGACGTCAGAGTGAACCCAGTCAGGGCTCAGTAACCTGCAATTTCCATAAAGTGTTGTGTTCTAACTGCGTTTACGATCGAAAACAACGTTGTTCACAACAGTTAATATTTTTAGTGACTGGCGACTGAGTGCATATTTATGGCGTAATTATCATTGTCTTCAGGGACATTTTGAGTGCAAGTTTTAAATGAAAAATAGTGATTATCAACGCGATTTCCAGTTATACCAACCACAGCAGGCAAGAAAGAAGGTTAGGAATTAGGTTTCACATCTTTCCTGAAAACAATGAGCTAAAACAAAACTGGATAAATGCTTATAAATATGCAGATTCATTTTCAGTTGAAAATGATTGTGTCTGCTGAATGCATTTTACTACTTTGGGTTATAAAAGGGATTTGGAAACTGAACTGTTGAACATTCCTTAGAAAAGCGATTTGAAGACTGACGCTGTTCCAGCTCTAAATCTACCATCCTCTCGGCGTTAATAAATGACCTAATAATGGGCGAAACATTTGGCCATAAAAACTAAGTTACCGTAAAGAAACATAAGATATTTTACAGATAAATATATTACAATTAATGAAGAAATTACTGTTATACGAAACATTAACTGTGGAACCAAACACTGCTGAATGCGAGCTAAATACTATCAGACAGTACATGCAAGAGTAAAAAAGAATTTCACTCTTTAAGTGTTGTATATTGGCGGAAACCCGAGATACGACTGTGGAACTGTCGACTTCTGAGAAGCGAGACACTTTTTGTCTACAGGATAGTGATGCGACAACAAGGAAGTTGGCGAGATTTTCTCGGAAGTGGGAGAAATTTTTGAGAAATGCATCGAATACGAAGGAGAAAATGTTCCACATTTGATGGAAGTTATCGAGCTGTTAGAGATGATTGCAGGATATATTGGTTATAGAGTTAAATACAAAAATCCCGAATTAGCACATTTTCGTTATAAACGAACTGCTCGCATAAATGTTTCAGAACCGGCTTCAAACAATTTCAGGATAGCCTATAATGAAGCCCAAGTTCTACGAACTTCGCTTTGAATAAGGTAAGAGAATTTAAACAATTCTATGAATATTTCATTGATCGTAACCCAAAATTTTTTTTAAGGTTAGACGATATTATCAATGAGAATATCCAGCAATGGAGGACTTTGGTACAGTATGTTTCGTAAGGGACATGTACTTTCATCAGAATAAAAGCTATCAACAAGATGAAGAACGGAAAGATAGGAAGCGAAGTGAGAGGAAACAAAGACAAAAAGTGAAAGAAATAAAGGCTTTAGTATATAACTTTCCAGAATACAAAAAAATCTGTTACTGCAGTTAAAGAGTTTAAAATGACATTGTAGGTGGTTTTTCCGTACTACAGATCTATGTGGTCTAAGCTTGTGTAAGCATGTTGCCCCACAAAAGAAAAGCAGTGTCCTTCGAGGGTGAAAGAGTCTGACATCATTCGGAGACAATACACGAGCATTTCTAGCATTTCTCCGACCATAGAAAAAATTAATCTAATTAATATAAAGTTTAATAATACTAATACACTAAAACATGGAGAATCTCGGTTACATTCCCACCAGCATTTGAGTGAAGCACATGTATGCTGTGGCCTATAAGCTTCAATGCAGCGCGGCGTGGCGAGAGGGTTTCCAGGCCCACGAGAAAGACAGGCCGCGCCGTGTACGTCACGAAGGTAGTCCTGAACTCGCTCGCTTGCTCAGCTCAGCAAACAAAATGCGTATCTAAACCTGTTAACTCGCAGCTGGGCGTGTAAGTACTAACGAGAATTGTATCTTCCGCTGGAATTTGCTATTATGAAGTCTTACTGATTAACAGGACTACAGCAGAATTTAATTTAAGATCAATACTCGATATAAATGGTATAACGGCTTGTTTATAGCATTTAGTCTCTTCTGCTTAACAGTACTCATTACATGATGCAACTGATAATCATTTCAGCATGATTTCATTTTATTGTACGCCAGTACAGCCGTAACAAAATATAAGTAGGTCCATAGACTTCGCATCATTATAGGACTGGTAATAGTTGTTGTTGTTGTTGTTGTTGTGGTTTTCAGTCCTGAGACTGCTTTGATGCAGCTCTCCATGCTACTCTACCCTGTGCAAGCTTCTTCATCTCCCAGTAACTACTGCTACCTGCATCCTTCTGAATCTGCTTAGTGTATTCATCTCTTGGTCTCCCTCCACGGCTGCCCTCCAATACTAAATTGGTGATCCCTTGATGCCTCACAACATGTCCTACCAACCGATCCCTTCTTCTAGTCAAGTTGTGCCACAGACTTCTCTTCTCCCCAATCCTATTCAATACCTCCTCATTGGCTTTGTGATCTACCCATCTAATCTTCAGCATTCTTCTGTAGCACCACATTTCTAAAGCTTCTTCTCTTCTTGTCTAAACTATTTATCGCCAACGTTTCACTTCCATACATGGCTACACTCCATTCAATTACTTTCAGAAACGACTTCCCGACACTTAAATCTATACTCGATGTTAACAAATTTCCCGTCTTCAGAAACGCTTTCCTTGCCATTGCCAGTCTACATTTTATATCCTCTCTTCTTCGACCATCATCAGTTATTTTGCTCCCCAAATAGCAACACTCCTTTACTACTTTAAGTGTCTCATTTCCTAATCTAATTTCCTCAGCATCATCCGACTTAATTCGACTACATTCCATTATCCTCGTTTTACTTTTGTTGATGTTCATCTTATATCCTCCTTGCCACTGTTGTAACGGTGGGCCGAGTTTATGAGTTCGTGAAACGGCTTCTGATGCTGATCGAAGGTTTTACAAGACTCCAACGAATTAGTAACGAAATCATAAAATGAGCTAAACAGTTCTACTTACCCTTGTGAGCTGTTGAATAATGAAGTCTTCAACACTGCATGTAATATAATACAAAAAAACTTCAATGGATAAGTGCAAATAATTGTAGGTAAACTTCACAGTCCATAGCAAATGCAATTTACAATAACTGTCTGTTTATTTCTAAGAGTTCATTAAGCGAATTCGCCTGTCTAAATCAACCCTGGACTATGACCTACAACCAAGTGGGTGAGACCTGCTCTTCTATCTTCCGAGTAGGTTCCTGTCCCTAGTCGCGCGGTCACTGGCGGATTGTACTCGGCCGGCAATTGGCCGAGGTCAAGTCGATATCTTCATCCTCAGCGCCGGTGGAACTCGTACGAGTGGCGAGTCTCTATGGCAGTGGCACCAGCTCGCGTCTTTTCGTCTGTGGTGCTTTTACCCTGGCTGTGTCTTGTTCGGACGACACGGCTTCCCTACTTTGCATCGCCTGAACATGGCACAAATAGTGTGTCGAATGGTATCATTCCTCCCGATGGATATTTATGTAGGCTGCATGTACTGACAAGGAGAGCTGAGTGGAGAACCAAACGGCCAAGCCTTCTAGTTATGACACATGCCAGTGGACAGCAGCCTGCAACCAAACTTCAACTGAAGCCACTCATCCACTAGATAATCGCTTTGTCATTCGACTTAAAAGAATTTCTTAGAAGGACCCACAAACCGTATTAGGACTTTGAAACTTGTGAAATATTGTACGTGAAAGCCAGATTAGGTTTTGAAAACTTGAAAAATACTGTACCTGACGTCGGATCGCTTCCAAATGAGACATACGTGACGTATATAAATAATTGTGTAATAAATAGTGTGTGCTTTGGAAAATAACTCAGTAGTGGCGTTAGTAGTAGCCATCTAGATAGAACCGATATAGCCAATGTTACGCGTGTTATGCATTGTATTAAAGTGAGGACTAACAAATCTTGTTTCTAAAGTGTACCCACAGTAGATCGCAATACAGCGCTGCTTCGGGTTCTCGGCTTCATATGGTTTACCGTCCTACCTGTGTACTCTGAAACTGGTCAGACTTATCTTCAGCAGGGACAGTCAGCCTGTGAACGGGCACAATTACCCGCCTGGAACGTTCTCTGCAGTTGGCCAGGACGCAATGTCATGCACGTAAGCAAGAAACGGAAAGGCATTTCGTAGTTGTCTACAATTCCTGCAGTTTTTGAGACTTTTATTGTAGTGTATTGTACGGAACTGAGGACATAGAAATGACGGAGAGGCTTCGTCCCCGCCGTAGCCCCCAGTGGTTCACAACCACACAACAGGCTACAGCAGTCCATTTCACCCCACCGCCGCCCCACACCGAACCCAGGGTTATTGTGCGGTTCGGCCCCCAGTGGAGCCGGTTAAACAGCGATAACTGGCGGACCCCCGATTTCTGTGCATTATCGCGTTTTAGCGCGTACAAGTGCTTGAATTTGCACGCGTAACGACCCGACTGGCTAACTTCAGTGCTAAATAAGTCGTAAACGGCGCAACGCATAGAACTTCTTCCAGAATAGTTATTTCTCAGCATGACCTCCCATGTAACATTCTCACATGCTTTTCAAACTGTTTCCGACCACCCTCTATATCTAGCAGAATATAAGTAGAAGGTAGCTGTGGTTAAATGACTCTGGACTATGCTTTTTGACACTCCATTGGCACTCCTTGACGTTATTATTATAACGTAAGGAAAGAACAAAGGTTCTTAAAGGCCCTCAGCTGAAGCAATAAGTTGAAAGCGTCAAACACGGCGCTGAATCGTTAGCAACCGCCTCAGAGGATGATAAGCCGTAAATAACAAATACAGGTAAAATGTCGTCACTTAGACTAGCATTTAAATGACATTGATAAACACATAGGGAAATTTTTTTCTGTGGCAACCACAGCTAATAATCGGGTGAGATTCGTACCGATAATAGCAACATGTTTAACATAAAGTTCTCACCGTGTTGTTCACCTTCGTGATGTAAAGTTTCATAGTCTTCGATGTCGAGTGCCATACTTAATCCACTCAGGCTAACTTCCTTCTCGAGGCGTTTCATCAGATCAACAGTGAGCCCCGACTGCACGAAACGCACGGGAAACAGAAAGGTGCCAATAACAAGTTTCTCACTCGACCATAACATATAGTAATCACAGGTGATAATGTCAGAACTCATTCCGGTACACCACTCTTTCACTGAGCTCTGCCCGAAAATTAAGTCGCCACTGCACCAGCTGAATCCTCAGGCCTGGTGGGGTGGGGGAGGGGGGGGGGAGGGTAGGAGTGACGTGTTCCACTACGTTTCCGTTTCATACGGAGATTCTCTGGTGATTTAGAGGAACTGTCCTCTAGACCTTTTCGTTGGGAGCCGCCGCAGTAATGCAGCAGCTTTATTCATGAGACGTCAACCAAGTTCTCCCAACTCGGAGCGGAAAGCAGGGTAACTTGGCTGCCGCGGAGGTCTCACTCGCTGACAGTCGGAGGACGTGTGCCTCCTGCTGGAAAAGCCGACGCACGAGGCTAATTGGACGAGTCTAAGTAGCTCGAGGGACGTACTGAAGGCACAGAGCGCACACTGTGGCCTTTCCCGTTTCTCACGCGGCGCGTTTTAGTAGGTGTAGTAAATATACAACAAGAAAACAATTAAAAAATAAGAGTTATCGGAATAGGACGGATATCGGTAGATATGATCTACAGAATGGGTAGATGTACATGTACAGACAAACAAATAATTATAATCAAATTAAAACTCTTAGCTGCATACATATAACTCAACGGGGACAGTTGAAAATGTGTGCCCCCACCGGGACTCAAACCCGGGATCTCCTGCTTACTTGGCATACGCTCTATCCATCTGAGCCACCGAGGACACAGTACGAATGTAGGGACTTATCTCTGGAACGCCTCCCACGAGACCCAAATTCGTAACTTACTGTCCCGCACTATATTCATAGTGCCCCTGCCCATCATACTCGCGGCTTTACCGCCGATTCCCGCAAGAGTTCGGACACTGTTTGTGAATCCGCACAGAAGAAGATGATCAGATGGAGGGTGAGGCTTAACAATAGATATATATGAAGATGGTATCTGTTCTTTCGGACTTCTTTGTGCATCCTCACAAAAGAAGATGGTCAAATGGACGGTGAGGCTTGGGCTTATCGCCCATTTGACCATCTTCTTCTGTGCGGATGCACAAACAGTGCCGGACCTCTTACGGGAATCGGCGGTAAAGCCGCGAATAATGAGTTCGAAAGAACAGATACCATATTCATATATATAAATAATTACAGTTTCACAAAAATGGGATGATTTATTCAAGAGAAAGAGCTTGACAAATTCTGCAAGTTAGTAACGCGTCGATCCACCTCCGGCCATTATGCAAGTAGTTATTCGGCTTGAAATTGATTTATAGAGTTATTGGATATCCTCCGCAAGGACATCGTGCTAAATGGTCTCCAACTGGCCCGTTACTAGGTTAAAATCCAGAGCTGGTTGGACAATGTTGCCCATAATGGGGTGGAATATCGTCGACGTAACGCTATCCTGTAAGGGTGCCTGGGATCTACATCTACATACGCGCAGTACAGCGCGTGGCGGAGGGCACCCTGTACATCTACCTGTTATTTTCCTTCCTGTTCTGCTGACAAGCAGAGCGATGGAGAAACGGGTATCTGTATGCCTCCATATGAGCCATAGCCTTTCGAACCTTACCATCGTGGTCCTTACGTGCAATGTATGATGGCGGCAGTAGAATCGTTCGGCAGTGAGCTTCAAATGCCGGTTCTCTAAATTTTCTAAATAGTGTTTCTCTAAAAGAAGTCGCCTTCCCTTCAGCGATTCCAATTTGAGTGCCCAAAGTATCTCCATAATACATACATGTTGTTTGAAAGTACCGATAACAAATCAAGCAGTCCGCCTCTGAATACAATCGATGTCTTCCTTCAATCTGCCCTGGTATGGGTCCCAAACACTCGAGCAGTACTCAAGAACAGGTCGCACCAGCGTACTATATGCGGTCTCCTTTACAGACGAACCACTCTTTCCTAAACCGAAATCAATCATTCGCCTTTCCTACCTCATATACTTATGTCGATATGGTATCTCTTCTTTCGGACATGTCCGAAAAAACTGACACATTTCATGAACTGCAGCCATCTAGAACGAAATTAGAATTATATTAATACCTTCAGCTGGTAACGGACTTTGATATATATCAACGGGGGCAGGTGAAAATGTGTGCCCCAACCGGGACTCGTACCCAGGATCTCCTGCTTACATGGCAGACACTCTATCAATCTGAGCCACCGAAGGCACAGAGGACAGTGCGACTGCAAGGACTATCTCGCGCACGCCTCCCGCGAGACCCACATTCTCACCTTGTATGTCCACATACTACATTCGTAGTGTCTCACCCCAACACACTCATTACTCGTAGAAGACATTCCTACCTAGTACCGTAAGAGTTCGGGGAATATGTCTGCATTTGCACAGAAGAATAATGTCATGGCTGCTGTTGCCATAACTATATACTTATATGGATATAGTGTCTGTTCTTTCGAACATGTCTCGCGGGAGGTCTGCGCGAGATTGTCCCTGCATTCGCGCTATCCTCTGTGCCCTCGGTGGCTCAGATGGATAGAGCGTCTACCATGTAAGCAGGAGATCCCAGGTTCGAGTCCCAGTCGGGACACACATTTTCACCTGCCCCTGTTGATATAAATCAACACCCATTAGCAGCTGAAGGTGTTAATATAATCCTTAATTCCCCACCACAGTCCCACATGCTCTTTCCCTCAGATATCACTATGCAACGTTACACCCATATATTAAAATTCATTGACTAGGTCAAGCTTGGCACTAGCTATACTGCATGCGAACATTACAGGTTTGTTCTTTCTACTCATCCCCATTAACTTACATTTTCCCACATTTAGGGATAACTGCTAATCATCACAGCAATTTGGATATTTTGTCTAAGTCATCTTGCATCTACCTACAGCCACTCCAATTCGACCCCTTACAGCATGGCAGGGCATCATCAGCAAACGCCAGCAGACTTCTGCCCGCCCTGTCAGCCAATTCATTTATGTATATATAGAACAGCAGCGGTCCTATTACACTTCCCCTGGGACACTCCTGATGATGCCTTTGCCTCTGATGAACACTGGCCGTCGAGGGAAACACACTGGGTTTTATTATTTAAGAAGCCTTCGAGCCACTCACAAAATTGTGAACTTATTCCATATGCTCGTACCTTTGTTAACAGCTTGCAATGGGGCACTATGTCAAATTCTTTCCGGAAATCTAGAAATATGGAATCTGCCTGTTGCCCTTCACCCAGTTCATAGTATATTTTGTGAGAAAACATCAAGCTGAGTTTCGCAAGAGCATTGCTGTCTAAAGTCACGTTGATTCGTGCACATAAGTTTATTATATTCGTACTGAGAATATGTTCAAGGATTCTGCAGAAGACATAAATTACAGGTAATGGTCTGTAACGTTGTGAGTCCGTTCTTTCACCTTTCTTATAGACGCGAGTCACTTGCTCGATTTCCAGTCGCTTGGGACTTTGTGCTGGGCGAGAGATTCACGATAAATGCAAGCTAGGTAAGGGGACAATGCCATAGTCTACTCTTTATAATATCTAACTGGGATACTATTCAGACCCGGTGATTTATTTCCTTCCAAATCCTTCAGCTGTTCCTCCACTCCGGGTATGCTGATTACTACAATATATCGTCCATACGTGAGTCTGTCCAAAGATCAAACGATGGTATGTTTATCCGATTCTCCTGTGTGAACTATTACTTCAACGTAAAATTTCAAACTTTGGCTTCCGTTTTTCTGTATTAGTAGTATGTGTAAGAGAGTACTAGGGCGAAAATAACAGTGTATGTCATGAGAGTTCTAGCACAGTGAGCATTTTAGAGTCAAATTTCCAAAATTTTGACCAAAGATATAATTTCCCAGTTTCCCAGAACCAAAAAATTTCATTTCCGCCCATTTCGAAACATTAAATTCTACATAAATACATTGGAAAAAATGACAAAGCCAGCCACTTAATAAGCAGAAGATTAAGAATGTAGATCCTCAGGTATCTAAAAGAATTTATACCTGGGATAATACAGACATTGAAATAGATTAAATTGAAAAAATTCATGAAAATACAGGTTGTCAGATCCTCCACAGGCTTAAAGATTTAAGCCCCTGGAAAAACATTGATTTCCAAGCAGCTAAAAATTTGCCCTTTCATCAGAATAGTGACCTTCAGGTCTGTAAAGATTTTCACAGCTGTAAGAATATAGAATATTCAAATTAATAAAAATTTACAGATTTACGTGAATATCGATTTTCAACTAGCTAAAAATGTGGCCTCATAGGGACCTTCAGGTCTGTAAAGATTTACACACCTCGAATAATATAGATTTCTAAATCACAAAGAGAATTATAAAAAAATTAATTAGAAATAATATCGACTTTGAATCATTAACGTATTATACAACTACTTGAAATGATTATCCAGTTTTGAAGATGGATTAAAAATCTACAACAAAAATAATTTAATTGAAAAAACTTGGTTAAAATTGCCAATTAAAATTTTTAAAGAATCAATAATTATGTTGAGTAACCAAAATAGTAAACAAGTAAGAAAATGATATATTACTTTAGAAAAAATATTATTTGATTATATTAAATATAAATCCGAAAAACAAGCAACAGATTTCCAATATCATTTTAAATTGAAAGAAGAAGGAAAATAACAATTAGAGAATAAAAATAAAAATGTCATCTGCCTGTATCGAAAAGCCAAATTTGCATTTTCTAATTAAAACAAGATGAAATCTCATAAATCTTTATATATAAGAACCAAAAAATCTCATATTCCTATTTAAAAACTTTTAAATCTAATTAACCTCTTTCTTTTAAAATAAGAAGCTTAATAACCTGAAGTCTCAAAGGTACATTATAACAGTAAATGTTTCAATAAAACATGAAATTTCCTGATCTATTAATATCATAGAAAAAATGGAAAGCAAAGCTCAGCTCTCTAACAGCTTAGAAAATTATTGTAAGGAATCAGTGGATCAAGTTCAAAAGATTTAGGAAATTATTCTAAAGAAAACGGTTACCTATGTGCAATTACAGAAGACCTATTTGAATTTACTGATTATTTTAATGAGAAAGAATGAATAAAGATATCTGGAAGACTAAAATATCTTCAATCAATTGCTAAAATAGAAAAATTGAAGAATATTTATAAACTTCAAAAAAGTCAGGTAATTGATCTTATTCTAGGCCCTGTTGACAATATAAATAACAATGATAGCGATAAAGAAATGAATAAAAACTCTTTAAAAGAACTTTATCAAATCTGGATAGTCAAAAAATAAAAATTTATTCTAAATTTAGAAAAAATTCCGTTAACTGAGCTTGTCATACTAACTGAAGTTAAAATTAATAATAATAGGGATCTGAGTAATAAAGCTTCTGATAGTACTTCATCAAATATGTAAAATGACAAATTTAAACAATTATTCTAATCTTAAAAAACAACAGTCAATCTGATCAATCGAACTCAGGGTGAAATTATTAATAAGAATAATGAGAATTCCTTTCAAAAGCTTCAAGTAGATGAGCATCAAGAAATTAAAACAGTTATCAAAAACATTTACAAAGTTTCTATTTTCAAGATTAATCTTATAGTAACTTATATGGAAAACATTCAATTCAGTTATTATGTTAAATATTCTGAAGGTGATTATAAAAATCCAGTAATGATGCAGTATAAATCAATCAAGTATAAAGATTCAGAAATCTGACATATTTGTGAAAAAGGATTTGAGTTTGGAGAAAAGAAAGTCAGAAATCATTCCATTTAACACAAAGATATCGAGTTGCTACACACAAAGATTGGAATATTGTCACTGCTAAAGCTAAGGGTTGTGAGTTCAAACCTCACCTGAACTGTCAAATTTTAATTTTATATTCGTTCAAATACATTCTAGAAGTATCGACAAATGTCTATAATATTGTACTGGAATGTAGCTGTATACATACCATACTTGTTCTGGCTGGAGGCAGTTTGCTCCACACTCATGTGTATATTCATAGTTTTACGAATTAAGATGTTCATCTGCTTGTTAAGGATTTAGCAAATTATGATAAAGTTTTTGTTGCAATGCCAGATAATGAACAAAAGTAAATTTCTTTTTCTAAACATGTTGAAGAACGATTAACATTATTATTTTTTGATACATTCAAATTTATGACTTCAAGTACTGATAAATTATATTAAAATCGTTCAAAAGAACAATTCAGAGAAACAGAAAAATATTTTGAACGTCAACAACTATATTTAATATTTAAAAAAGGATTTTATTCATACAAATATCTGAATTCTGAAGAAAAATTGCAAGAAACTAAATTACCCAAGAGAGAATGGTTTTTTCAAGACATGATAAAGATAATGTTTGTGATGAAGATTTTGAAAGAGCAAGAACAAATTGGCAAAAATTCAGTATTAAAAATTTAGATGAATATACAAATTGGATTATTTAATAAATTTGATGTTTTAATTTTAGCAAATATTTTCGAAAATTTTAAAGATAGATATATTAAATCTCATTAACTTGATCCTTCATGGAATTTTACAGTTCCTGGATTATCAAGAGACTCTGTGTTAAAAATGACAAAAATTAAATTACATTTATTGCATGATTATGATATGACTTTATTTCTTGAAAATGGGATTCAAGGTGGAATTTCTGAAAGTGTTAAAAGATATGCAAAATAAAAAAAATATAGAAAAAATTTTTGTCTACAATACAACAAATTATATTGCATATTCAAATGCAAATAATAATCATGGTTATCAAATTTCACGATTTTTACTATTTCAAAAATTAAAGTAGAAGGATCAAATATATTTGAATGCTGAAGAAATACTTAAAATTCCAGATGATTATAAGTATGGTTATATATTTTTGAAGTTGATTTAGAATATCCAAGAAAATGTAATAATCTATGAGAAGATTTACCTTTTGCACAAGAAGAAGAAAATAGCATATTAACAACATTAAATAAAAAAGAAAAATTGTTTCATGTTATAGAAATGTTAAGCGATTTTAAATCTTGGATTAAAATTAAAGAAAATTCAAAGTGTAATATCATTTGAACAATCAGATTGATTGAAGAAATACATTGACTTTAATAGGTGCATGATAAAAAAGGCAGCTAGCGAATGTGAAAAAGATTTTACAATTTTATGAAGATCTCTGTCTTTAGAAAAACTATCGAAGATATTAGAAATAGACAAAATATTAAAATCATTACTGATTGGGGAAAATATACATATTATATTAAGGATCTAAATTATGAACATACTACAATATTCTGAGAAAATTTAGTAGCAGTTCATATAAAGATAATTAAAATATTGTTCAATAAACCAATTTACATTGGAATGAGTGTTTTTCGAAAGTAACCCAGATAGTCCTGAATTATTTGTTTCTCAAAATTCATTTACATCTTATCTACAATGATTCACAAGGTTGCAAGGAAGGAAGTAAAAACAATTTTGAGTATTTTTATTTAGTATTTCCAAAAATCGGAGTCCTTCCAGAAGGACATCAGGACAATAAGGGAACATGTTTTTAAAGTATATGACATTGCACAATTAACTTTTTTTGGTTTTTATACTTTCAAATAAACATAAATAAATTTGAATTATTGGCTACAACAGCTAATAAATACAAAAAAACAAAGAAAATAACCTATACACATATTTTATGCACTAGTATAATAAGACAAAAAGCAACAAACATGAAGTGGTTCGTCACACTTTATGCACATAGCAGAAGTTTTTTTTTTGTGGCAACTTCGACATTTCAGCTGCTGCTTCTTTTTTGTTATTTCGTCTGTTCTTAATTCAGCAACCTAATGTTCTCTTCCATCAAATCTAGAATCTAGTTTTGCCCTCTTACTAGGACGTCCTCTGCTGGTAGTGACTCTTGTGTTACTTTCAAGAATTGCAGTGACAATTTGATGACGAAATCTAAGAACATCTGTGGGTTCTTCGTTGTGCATCTATAGATCTCAGGCATTTTGCTCTGCAGTGACTGTAAAATGTGCAATGATCGGGAAATACCACTTTTTCCCTCTTACAGAATATCTATATAGGGATACATTTTGGTCGGCTCGATCTGTGCCTCCCATATGAGTATTGTAGGAGTGTAATAAGTTATGTTGAGGCACGCTAATCCCTTTCTTTTGTTCCCTGGAAAATCTTGTTACAGAGCGTAGTGGTTGTACTCCGTGAAAGTTGTTGGCTACAGTAACAACATTGTTGGCATTCAAACATACAATGGAAATCCCAGATGCTGAGTCTGAACAAACTTCATATGATCCTCTATCTTCTCTTATCATTTTATCTACATATGATAGAGTACAATGCTTAGCTGTTTCCTCTTATTGTTTCTATTGCCTCCACGCCCCTCTTTTAGGACATGTTGTAGTTCAACGCTGATAAAGAGGTTATCAAAGTATATTCGATATGAAACTTGTGGAAGTAACTGGTCAACATAAGTCATTACCACACCGTACCCCACACCTTTCGTTTCATAATCCTTACTACACATTCCAGCATTAGGTATCTCCTCATCTTTTGATTCTAACATGTCCAAAAGTTCCATCAGTGTACATAATTTTCTGTGATTACAAAATGACAACATATTACCCTGACGTCCTTCTGGAAGGATGGTTGAAAACATTATTGAATCACAACTAACGAAAACTTTCAATCGTCATATGAACCCATAAATAATATAGGTCAATTCTTGAAGATATTATATGACAAGTTTAAGAATTATTGATGCAATATGAAAGAAAATATACATACACATCGATGACAAGGTCGGTCAGTTCGTCCCTGGTAAAATAGGCCCGAATTTCAAGACACAGTTTCTCACTCACTATGAACGACAGCGTCAAACTGACTACTTCATATAACAATGCGTTGCAGTCTGTTGCAACAATGCGTTATTGGCAAAAATAAATAATTTCAACACTGAGTGACAGCGTCCTTCCAGAAAAATGTATGAGTTTCATTACAGTTTTATGAAACCAAAATGTGGTGAAAATATTGATTGTTTCATTTATGATATAAGAACTGAAGATTTCTATAAAGATATGAAATCAACAATAAACGAATTTGAAAGAAGTGATTATACAAAAGATAATATTTATAGACTTCTGCAAGTAAATAATAAAATTTTAGTGAAAATTAAAACTGTGGAAAAGTTATGTTAAAACTATTTAGTTTAAGATTAAAACTGTATGATTTATAAAGTAGATGTTAAAGAACATAAAGAATCTAAAAGAGTTAAGAAATCTGTTGTGAAAAATGAAATTTCTTTAATGGTTATAAAAATTGTCTAAATGACAAAATGAAACTTTACAGAAAGATGAATTTGATCCGATCATTTAAACATGAACTATATACAGTCGAATGTAATAAAATTGTTTCTACCCTTTGACAGCTGGGGACATGTCGACTCGTCATGCTTCGCCATTCCTCTGGTGCACCCGATGTGTTCAAGTGTGGCCCTTGGGTCTTCCTTACAGTGCTAAGGACATATAGACGTGTACCGTACCACTGTCCGTTGCACTGCTAGGGATAAGTAAGGTGTGCTGAGTCATAGTTACCTGAATGCAACAGAGGTGTAAGCATGCAGAGCTCTCTTTCTTCCCGGTCGTCCCAGTAGCTGTTCAGTGATCTGACTGTATAGTTCGACAGTGCGTACATGTTTGTTGGTTGTTGCCTCTTTGTAGTATTCGACTTTCCTTCCCATGTTTTCGTCAGTTTTCTTGTTAGGACAAATGTAAGGATGTAGAGGCTTAACTCACTAGGGTTAAGATAGATACAGCCTACAGGAAAATTAAAGAGACCTTTGGAGAAAAGAGAGCCACTTGTATGAATATCAAAAGCTCAGATGGAAACCCAGTTCTAAGCAAAGAAGGGAAAGCAGACATGTGGAAGGAGTATATAGAGTGTCTATACAAGGGCGATGTACTTAAGGACAATATTATGGAAATGGAAGAGGATGTAGATGAAGATGAGAGATATAATACTGCATGAAGAGTTTGACAGAGCACTGAAAGACCTGAGTCGAAACAAGGCCCCGGGAGTGGACAACATTCCATTAGAACTACTGACAGCCTTGGGAAAGCCAGTCCTGACGAAACTCTACCATCTGGTGAGCAAGATGTATGAGACAGGCGAAATACCCTCAGACTTCAAGAAGAACATAATAATTCCAATCCCAAAGAAAGCAGGTGTTGACAAATGTGAAAATTATCGAACTATCAGTTTAATAAGTCACGGCTGCAAACTACTAACGCGGATTCTTTACAGACGAATGGAAAAACTAGTAGAAACCGACTTCGGGGAAGATCAGTTTGGATTCCGTAGAAATGTTGGAACACGTGAGGCAATACTGACCCTCCGACTTATCTTAGAAGCTAGATTAAGAAAAGGCAAACCTACGTTTCTAGCTTTTGACAATGTTGACTGGAATACGCTCTTTCAAATTCTGAAGGTAGCAGGGGTAAAATACAGGGAGCGAAACGCTATTTACAATTTGTACAGAAACCAGATGGCAATTATGAGTCGAGGGACATGAAAGGGAAGCAGTGGTTGGGAAGGGAGTGAGACGGTGTTGTTGTCTCCACGATGTTATTCAATCTGTATATTGAGCAAGCAGTGAAGGAAACAAAAGAAAAATTCGGAGTAGGTATTAAAATCCATGGAGAAGAAATAAAAACTTTGAGGTTCGCCGATGACATTGTAATTCTGTCAGAGACAGCAAAGGACTTGGAAGAGCAGTTGAATGGAATGGACAGAGTCTTGAAAGGAGGGTATAAGATGAACATCAACAGAAGCAAAACGAGGATAATGGAATGTAGTCGAATTAAGTCAGGTGATGCTGAGGGAATTAGATTAGGAAATGAGACACTTAAAGTAGTAAAGGAACATTACTATTTGGGGAGCAAAATAACTGATGATGGTCGAAGTAGAGAGGATATAAAATGTAGACTGGCAATGGCAGGAAAAGCGTTTCTGAAGAAGAGAAATTTGTTAACATCGAGCATAGATTTAAGTGTCAGGAAGTTGTTTCTGAAAGTATTTGTATGGAGTGTAGCCATGTATGGAAGTGAAACATGGACGATAAATAGTTTGGACAAGAAGAGAATAGAAGCTTTTGAAATGTGGCGCTACAGAAAAATGCTGAAGATTAGATGGGTAGATCACATAACTAATGAGGAAGTATTGAATAGGATTGGGGAGAAGAGAAGTTTGTGGCACAACTTGACTAGAAGAAGGGATCGGTTGGAAGGATATGTGTTGAGACATCAAGGGATCACCAATTTAGTATTGGAGGGCAGCGTGGAGGGTAAAAATCGTAGAGGGAGACCAAGAGATGAATACACTAAGCAAATTCAGAAGGATGTAGGTTGCAGTAGGTACTGGGAGATGAAGAAGCTTGCACAGGATAGAGTAGCATGGAGAGATGCATCTGCATCAAACCAGTCTCATGACTGAAGACCACAACAACAACAACATTATTGCTTCAAAGCGAGTGTCATTCGATGAACCAATTTTGAGCCTCTCACCCTCCCACAACAGACAGTTTAGTTTCCAATACTGGCTAACAACAGAGGCAAAGTAGCAAGAAAAATCACCCTGAGAACAACGTTTTATCTTTGGCGTGTTATTCCTTGTTGAAGAAAGGCGTTTGAAATCAATTATGTGAAGCAGGTTTTGTCCAAGTAGACAGAATGTGATCTATGTTCGTACTACTAAGGATAAAAGAACATAACTGTTCATGTTTTGTGTTAATAATTTAAGTGTATTGTATGTAGGTTAATTTATGTTTTTTTTATATACTGACGCAATGTACTCGGCGTAATTACATAAGCCACAGTACAGATATTGCACCATCTCAGTCACCAAGTCCGTTCATTTGCCAGCAAACTGCTACATACGAAGAAGTCAGGCATTTCCCATACTTCTTTTCCATCTGGACTTTAGACCAACACTGGCAAAGTTACAGTAATTCATTCTGAAAATCGTTCAAATGGCTCTGAGCACTAAGGAACTTAATATCTGAGGTCATCAGTTCCCTAGAACTTAGAACTACTTAAACCTAACTAACCTAAGGATATCACACACATCCATGCCGAAGGCAGGATTCGAACCTGCGACCATAGTGGTCGTGTGGTTGCAGACTGATGCGCCTAGAACCGCCACACAGGCCGGCAATTCATTCAGAAGTGCCAATAAATCTGAATCTCTGTGCAACCTCTGGTTCTCTTAGTTTATCCAGGTCCCATCTCCTTAAATTCCCACCTTTTTGCAGTTTCTTCAGTTTTAATCTACAGGTCATAACCAATAGATTGTGGTCAGAGTCCACATCTGCCCCTGGAAATGTCTTACAATTTAAAACCTGGTTCCTAAATCTCTGTCTTACCATTATATAATCTATCTGATACCTTTTAGTATCTCCAGGGTTCCTCCATGTATACAACCTTCTTTCATGATTCTTAAACCAAGTGTTAGTTATGATTATGTTGTGCTCTGTGCAAAATTCTACCTGGCGGCTTCCTCTTTCATTTCTGTCCCCCAATCCTTATTCACCTACTATGTTTCCTTCTCTCCCTTTTTGCTACACTCGAATTCCAGTCACCCATGACTTAAATTTTCGTCTCCCTTCACAATCTGAATAATTTCTTTTATTTCATCATATATTTCCTCAATTTCTTCGTCATCTGCAGAGCTAGTTGGCATATAAACTTGTACTACTGTAGTAGGTGTGGGCTTCGTATCTATCTTGGCTACAATAATGCGTTCACTATGCTGTTTGTAGTAGCTTACCCGCATTCCTATTTTCCTATTCATTATTAAACCTACTCCTGCATTACCCCTGTAGTCACCGGACCAGAAGTCTTGTTCCTCCTGCCACCGAACTTCACTAATTCCCACTATATCTAACTTCAACCTATCCATTTCCCTTTTTAAATTTTCTAACCTACCTGCCCGATTAAGGGATCTGACATTCCACGCTCCGATCCATAGAACGCCAGTTTTCTTTCTCCTGATAACGACATCCTCTTGAGTAGTCCCCGCCCGGAGATCCGAATGGGGGACTATTTTACCTCCGGAATATTTTACCCAAGAGGACGCCATCATCATGTAATCATACAGTAAAGCTGCATGCCCTCGGGAAAAATTACGGCCGTAGTTTCCCCTAGCTTTCAGCCGTTCGCAGTACCAGCACAGCAAGGCCGTTTTGGTTATTGTTACAAGGCCAGATCTGTCAATCATCCAGACTGTTGCCCTTGCAACTACTGAAAAGGCTGCTGCCCCTCTTCAGGAACCACACGTTTGTCTGGCCTCTCAACAGATACCCCTCTATTGTGGTTGCGCCTACGGTATGGCTATCTGTATCACTGAGGCACGCAAGCCTCCCAACCAACGGCAAGGTCCATGGTTCATGGGGGGGGAAGCAATAATAGAAAACGGTAATTGTAAAAGGAGTATTGCATGTACCCTGCTTTCATCTTTTCGTAAAAATCATCATATTTTACACTAATTTGTAGATTATTGAAAAAAAAAGGTAGAGGCATAATTTTTTTTTATCCCATATCTTTGTGCTATCAATCGATTGCACTCTAAATTTCATTTTTATCATGCATTCGCTCTACTAGATACGCGAATCCGAAGTTTACATCGTTTTTGAGCCTGATCTTCGCACCCAACTTTCATTACAATTATACCGCTTGGAATGGTACATAGTACACAGTTTCTTAGGAAAATCATAAAAAATACCGCATGTTGTCGTTTTTGCAAAATCTTCAATTTTGCTCTTAATTCATTCAGTACAGTATATCTGAGAACCTTGTGTTTTTAGGTTACTACATGCCAAGTGTCCAGTTCCTCACCGCTTTAGTCCAGGAGATACAAGAAACTAAACTTCGAAATTTTTCTGGCACCTATTTTTTGGCCGATTTTATCTTCAATTTTCTGGCTCAATATGGCTCATTATTATTCTTAAGTTAAACGCATGAAGTCGTACAAGATGGCCAAATTGGGTTTCCTTACAAATACTTTTGCCCAAGATATCACAGCTCAAAGTGGCCAAAAATTGACGCTGGCTCTGCGCGAGTCGTAATCAGTCCAGAAGTATGCAGCACAGGACAGATTGGGCAGCGCAGGCTGCTCCGGTCCCTTGGTGGCTCCAAGAGACAGGCAGTTAGTGCAGGTAGCCGGAGTATGCTGCAGGCCACAGTGCCTCAACGTGCCAAGCAGATGTGTGCCTCCAGCAGTCAAATAGTTAAGTTCTGACGATGATAAATGTATTGTATTACAAGATGGAATTAATACATTACCATACAGACATTATAGATTAAATCCAAATGATATACAAAGAGGATGAAAATGATCGCTTAAAAGAATTAAATATCTGCATGGAAGATAAAAATGATTTCTTAAAAGAATTAAACAGTTGCGCAGAAGAATAAAACGACAAATTAAAATAAATATAAAAATAAAAAATTAATTAGTTTTTAATACTTTTTCATGATATGATATTTTCTGATGTCTTTCTAAATAATATTTACAAACACATTTTCAAAAAAAAAACATTCATCTTTTTGCAGATAACCACTTTCATTATCTTTTTGAGATTTTAAAGCCAATTTCTCATTTCCTGACTGATCACAGTTATGAATACATTTCGAAGAATTTTTTATTTCCTTTCTGTATTTTCCAGAAATAAATGTTTTAACATACCAATCACAAAGAAGTTTGCTTTATCTCTTTCTTTGACAATTTTTACAACCTTATCTTCAAGGTAAATTATGTCTCGTTATTTCACATCTACATCTACATCATACTCTGTAAGGCACCTAATGGTATGTGGCAGAGGATACTTTTGGTGCCACCTTCCAATCCTGTCCCACTGTCGTACAGTGCACAGAAAGAATGATTGTTGGTAAGCCCCCATATGGACTCTAATTTCTCGAATTTGCTCCTCATGTTCAATAAGCGAGGTGTATGTGGAGGAAAGTAACGCATAGTCGAACTCCTCCTGAAAAGTGCTATCCCGAAGTTTCTCTATGATGCACAACACCTCTCATCTAACGTCTGCCAGTGGAGTTTGGTTAGTCCCTCTGTAATACTCTCTCGCCGGCTACACAATCCTGTGACGAAACGTGCCACTTTTCATTGGATATTCTCTACCTCCTCCATCAGTCCTACTCAATAGAGATCCTTGATAGATGAACAATACACAATAATTAGGCGAGCAAGCCTTTTATAAGCCACTTCTTTCGTGGATAAGTTACATTTCCTTAAGATTCTTCCAATGAATCTGAGTCTTGGGTCTGTGTTTCCCACAATCTGTTTTTTATGGTCTTTCCACCTTAGGTCGCTCTGGATAGTTACGCCTA
This sequence comes from Schistocerca piceifrons, assembly GCF_021461385.2. Taxonomy (NCBI): domain Eukaryota; kingdom Metazoa; phylum Arthropoda; class Insecta; order Orthoptera; family Acrididae; genus Schistocerca; species Schistocerca piceifrons. Next base: position 1,016,567,390 of record NC_060139.1, on the reverse strand, counting down.
GATATTTTATGGCAGACGCTGTCTCCCAGCTGTTTGTCAGCAATAGTGTAGCTGTACAGTAGTGTATTGCCTTTCCTAGATATATGCAACATCTTACCTTTACTTACATTCAGGGTCAACTGCCAGAGCCTACACAATTCATCAGTTCTCTGCAGGTCATTCTGCAAGTACTTACTGCCGTCTGGTGTTCCTACTTTGGTATAGTGCATCTGACACTTTCTGCTGCATCATTCATATATACTGTAAACAGCAACGCTCCTATCACATTTCCCTGTGGTACTCCAGATATTACCTTTACATCTGTCGATTTAGATCCATCTGCAAGAATATCTTGAATCGATTCGCAGGTCTGCTCTGATACTCCATCAGCTTGTACGTTTTTTCATTAAATGGCAATGCGGGACGGTGTCAGATGGCTTACTGAAATCAAGGAACATGGCATCAACCTGAGCACCATTGTCCACTGCACTGTCGATCTCATGGAGGAAGAGAGCGAACTGAGTTTTGCAGGACCCCTGTTTGCGGAATCGATGTGGATTTTTTTCCAAAAACGTCATAATTCCTTAGCACAAAAAATGTGATATAATTCTTCAACAGTTTGAAATCAACGATATAGGTCTATATCTTCAACAGATTGAAATCAACGATATAGCTCTATATCTGTCTTACAGCCTTTCTTAATGTGGGAATGATCTGCGCTTTTTTCCAGTTGTTAGGTACCTTTCATTGCTCAAGCAATCTACAACAAATTACTGCTAGTATGGGACCAAGTTCTATTGAATAATCTTTATAGAACGTTATGGGTATCTCATCTGGTGGCCTTCTGCTATTAAGTGATTTTAGCTGCTACTCTTTATGAATTTCTTTTTCTTCATTGCATAGTGGACCAATCATTATATTTTCACTTTCCACTTATAAGGAAAAAATTATTCCAATTTAAAAAATCAAAATTTATGGAAATTAAGTAGATATATAAATGCAGTCGCTTATGGATCTAAAAAGTAATAAACTCATTTATAATTATAATGTTAACTTACTAATTGTGGATGAAAACAATAATCCATGATTTAAAGCAAAAGATGTAGCTAATCTTTTAGAATATACAGATTCTCACCATGCAATTAAAAAACATATTAATGAATATGATGAAAAAAATATGTAGAAATTTTGACATTCAACGGTATACCTGGAGTGAAAGGTAATGGATAAATACCTACATTTCTTACAGAATATGGGCTTTATTCTTTAATTATAAATATCTCCAAAAGAACAAGCAAAACATTTTAAAAAATAGGTTAATCATGACGTTTTACTGACCATTAGAAAACATGATGAATTTAAAACGAAATAAATCAGTTGGAAAATTTAAATAAAATCAAAGATAAAACTATAGAAGGTTTCAGATATGTAATTCGTGACACAGTTGAATTAATAGATAAAAAATGAAGAATAAATACAATATTGTTGCATGTTTTTCCTAAATGAAGACCTAATTTTTTATTGTAAAATCACATTATTATAATTTTAATTATGGTTATTATGTACAAACACAATTCAAAAATTTTCAAAATGATGTAGATATTTTAAAAATATGCATCCAAATTGTGCAGAATTTTTAAAAATTTATTATGAATCTATTCATAAAACATAACATAAGAAAATTTACGAATTATTTAGCATCGAAATTATTTTAGTGTTTTGGATAATTTTTCACATGAAAAACAGATCAACGATGTAATGAATCTTAGCCAGTTTTAAATATGAGGATAGAGAAGATGAATAAATATTTACAGATGTTTTTCACATACCATAAAATGTGTCATCCCAAATATTGACATAAAAACGAAGTTTATTAATGAATTTCGATTACATTTTTTCTAATTTCTTAGAATATGAAACTAAATTTCCAAGTACTTCTTCCAAAATCAAATTCAGAATAACATTTATGAGTAATTTTATATGGATTCAATATACAAAATTTACTACCTCAATTACTTCATTCAGTTACATCAAATTTTAATTCCTCAAATGATTTTGACATTAAGTCGTTTTTGATAACTTTTATTTCATTATCAAAATAGATTCTATTTTCTTTAATGAAACAATAGAATTTATAAAAATTACATTCACAATCAAACATATCTAAATTTTCAATAACATACTCCATTTGTTCATAAATTTTTACTAAAATTTAAAAAATTACTTTCATTTCATTTAATCAATTGTTGTGTGAATTATGAAAATCTAAATATTTGACATTCACTTTATTAACTTTCTTATTTAAAACATTCTCAATGGGGTAAACATCTGGATAATTCGTTTTTCACAATTTTTGTTAACTAAAATTTCCTTTTAATTCTTCGCTATTTAAATCTTTCAATTCATATGTGATAGGATTAGAATGATTTACATTTTCTATTTCAAAAACTTCTGTTGACCAGTTTGCTCTATAGCCTTTTTCAAAAAGTCTTTTAAGTTTACATATTCTATTATGTTATTGTTCAATATCTGAAAAGTTCATTACGTAAACAGTTTCCAATTAGATTTTTCAGTTTCTTTATATACATCTTTTGGGGCAATTTTTATAGTAGAATGTCTTGTATTATTATAATCATCATTATATTTTGAAACGAAGTCAACCTATTTATAAAGTGCTTGAAGAGCAAATGTCTTCCACATTTTTCCTTTCAACATTCTATTCAATCTGTCAACGACACATGCTTTTAATTCGATAAAACCTGAATAACGATTAATGTTATATTTTCTTGAAATTCTTTATTATAAATTTCTTTGCCATTATCTGTTTGCACATTTTTGTTTTCTTGTGACAGTCTAAACAGTCTTTAGACTGCACCTAGACTCAGATATTTTCTTGAAAGACTCAACTATATTTTCATTTGTTTTATCTGCAACCGAAATTCCTCAAGCAAATTTTGAAAAAAAAATCTATAAGAGATAACAAATATTAAATCCCTTATTTAATTTCGAAATTCTTTATACTTTTCCAGAATCCATTTAAGCCACAAATCAACCTCCTAACAAGTAAAAATGGAATGCTGCTAACTGATGGTGAAGAGGTGTTGGAGCATTGGGTAGTGTATTTCAGTGAATTGTAAGATGTTTCAGAGTCCCCCATTGAAGATATCCCTGTCCCTCCAGAAAACAATGACACAGTACTTCCCCCTTCCCAAGGAGAAGTAAACAAGGCAATTGCCTGAATGGTGACCAATGAAGCACCAGGGACTGGCAGTATAACATCTGATCTATTGAAAGCTGGACAAGTTGAGCTAAATCGTAGGATCTACAAGAGTGTGTGCCTCATCTGGTAATAGCAAGACTTGTCAGAAGAATAGAATGTGGGGATAGTGTGTCTGGTGCATAAGAAAGGAGATGTATTTGAATGCAGCAACTTGTAATCGTACTTGAATCACGTAACCATTACAGCACCTCACCTCAGCCTCTCGATACCAGCAGTATTCTACTGTGTTTCTATAAAATAGTTAACATATTTCTGTGACAACATTCAGATTTGATTTCATTAATGTAGAGGTACTTCGATACATCGAGATGTATATATTGCAACAATATTATTCTCATGTGTATTCTTTCTTTTGTCACTGTGATCTTTGACATACTTGTAACTCTGATTTTTGGGGGTGTGAGCAGTTATTAGAGAGTCAAGCTTTGGTCGTCATGTTAAAAAGACACAAATTGTAGTCAGTTTATGAAATGTGAACTTTAACAGAGAGGAAGATATTTTCAAGTATGTTTTATATTGTGAAGTTATGTTTTGGAACGAGTTACGTGATATTACAACTAAAGTAATAAAAAAGAAGTGTAACTTAAATTCGGAGTGCTGATTACATTTTTACATCATCATTGTCCTAACTTGCAACAGTTTAATCTTCAAGAATGGTTTGTGAAACACATCTATAAAACCTTTGAATACCGCAGAATAACACCCTGGCCTCTTTGCATCTGAGCTTGGAATCATCACTATCTAGATTGAGCCATGAGTTCACAATGAGACCAGTGTGGGAAACACAGAAAGGTTAGTGCCTAGTTTATCCATTATTTCAAGAAATGTCTTTATTAACTATGCTCTAATGACACCTGCCACATAATGTAACTTTGTTGTTACTCAAAAATGCAATATTTAGCAGCGTGAGCAACACTACAATCATAATTAATTTTTGACCTTTGTTGTGGTAGGGTTGTTAGAAACTACATAGGCATAACACTCTTAAATATAATATATCAAATACTATCAATTATTCTCTTTAGTAGACTTTCACCTGTAGCAGAAGACATTATTGGAAGCTATCAAAGTAGGTTGAGACCAGGAAAGTCACTTGTAAACTAGATATTTACTCTTCGACAAATAGTACAAGGTCCGGCAGAAAAACCTCCCCTTTAAGGAAAGCTAATAAAAACAAAACCAAATAAGGTAGAATAATTTTATTTATACTAAATAAAAGTACATATTATGCCATTTTAGAAAATGCTCTTATGGTCTTACTTTTTAAATAAAACATCCCTTAAATGGCTTCCTGCACTGTCGACACACTGTTTGAGTCTTTCCCTGAAGTCACTCATTACTCTTTGAGTCATTTCAGGTGGAATAGCTTCAACCTCTTGTGTAATTGCTTCTTTCAGGGCTCGTAAAGATTGTGGACATTGTTCATAAACTTTTGCTTTTAAATAGCCCCAAAGAAAGAAATCACAAGGCGTTAAGTCCGGCGATCGTGGGGGCCAGCCAATGTCTCCACGCAACGAGATCACATGTCCAGGAAACATTTCCTTCACCAATGCCAGTGACTGCCGCGCTGTGTGGGCAGTAGCACCATCTTGCTGGAACCACACGTTCTCTATTTCACCAAAAAGCTCCGTTAGTTGCGGTTGGAGAAAGTCGCGGAGCATGGCACAATAGCGTTCACTGTTGACGGTTAAATTCCTGTCATTTTCTTCGAAAAAGTAAGGACCGATCACTCCGGAATTGTAAACAGCACACCATACTGTTACTTTAGGGCTATGAAGTGGTCGTTGATGAAGTTCTTGGGGATTGTGTTCACACCAGTACCTGCAATTTTGGCTGTTCACTGTTCCGGCAAGGTGAAAGTGTGCTTCATCAGAAAAAAATCACAATATCGTTGGGACGAATGTTCCAAAGAAGGTCTTGGCACAAACTTACACGGACACCACAGTCTCGTTCACTCAGTTCCTGCGTAGTTACAATTTTGTAAGGATGCATTTTAAGATCTCGATGCAAGATTCTTCTCACACTTCGATCAGATATCCGTAATGCTGCCGCATGCTTTTTAGCGGATCGTCAAGGAGATTGTTGAGCTGAAGCTCTAACTGCATCAACATTTCCAGGGCCTGTTGCAGTCCGTGGTCGCCCAGGTGGTTTCCTTTTTAATGCGGAACCTGTCTCACGAAAGTTAGCAACCCAAGAATAAATTGTTTTCTTATCGGGAACAGGGTCCCATCGTCCGAGCGCAAAGCGAGCGCGAAAAGCACGTTGAGTATTAATAGGCGATTCGCCATTTTGAATAAAATCTTCCACTACGAAGGCACGATGTTCACCAGACCATGGCGTACACTGAAAACGGCACGTAGGCAGCTACTTAACGACGCGCCCCCCACCACTCTGCTCCTTCTACTGTCCGCTGCACGTTACTTTGTAATCAGGGAGTTTTTTATGCCGGACCCTGTAGAAGAGACCAGTGAATTCAGTTTTGGTGTGCACCATCTTTTTATTGACTTTAAATCTGTGTATGACACAATAAACTGGGCCTAACCTTATGTGGGAATTTCAAGCGTCTGGAAAATCGGTGAATTTTATAGGTCACCCTAAAGTACACACTGTGCACCATACAAGTCCAGTCCAGACTATCACCACAGTTTACCACTCAAATTGGGCTAAGGAAAGGAAATGGGCTTTCCTGCTTACTTTTCAACCAGGCACTTGAAAAAGCGCTATGCAAATCAGGTATTCAGACATGAGATACTATTTACTATAAGTCTGTACAATTGGTGGGATATGGAAATGTCTTGGATTTAATGAGCAGAACACTTCGAGATCTACAAAGTGCATTTACAGCTCTATAACTCAGTGCAGAAGAGACTGGCCTGAGAATTAATGAAAGAAACATGAAGTATATGTACAATAGCACTAATGAACACTTACAGCTCACAGTAGCCCTTGATGCAAATACTTTTGAGCGAGTGGAATGTTTCACCTACTGGGCTAAAATATGGCAAATGGCACCAACTTTACTGAAATTATGGTTCACGTAAGTGCTGCTAACCAATGCCACTTCGCAATCTTGCAACAATTTAAATCCAAGCTTCCATCATGAGGGACTAAGTGCTGACTTAACTAAATGCTTATAGGCCCTGTACTTGTGTACAGATCAGAAACATGGACACTTACAAAACAGGGTGCAAACAAACTGAGATCACATGAAAGAAGTATACTGAGTAGGATTTTAGGACCTGTATATGAAAATGGGTCCTGGAAAGGCGAAGCAATGACAAACTTTAGGACTGCAGTGAGGACGACGATGTGGACAAGCTCATAAAGCTGTGTACACTGAGATTGTCTGGACATATAATGCATCTCATTGAGGAAGTTCCCGTAAGGAAGGCCTGCTGTAGTGAACCTGAAGGAACAAGAGCAAGAGACACCATAGGTTGAGATGGAGCTAAGAGGTTAGAGGTGCACAGCGAAGTCCAGAGAGGAATCTCAGAAAATTATTAAGGAGGTGAAGCCCCACCCTGGGATGTAGTGCCAATGCAAGAAAAAAGTCCTTTCCACTAAATTAGGTTGCCATTAATGATAGATTCCAAAAAAAATTACATTTTTTCTCTAAAAATTCTTTCGACTTGAATTCTTTGTGAATATTTAAGCCATCACCTACAAATGTTTTTAACATGTTTATTGTTCTTATTTTTACAAACTAAACAAAGACCTTCAACTGTTTGTTTTCCATTTCTAGCTGTTTATCTATGTAGATGAAGTGTTGCTGTAAACGTTTTGCACTTCAAACAGTAAATGTGATCATTATTAATCATTTATAAGGGTTAAATTATTTCACCAAATACGAATTACTTTACATCAACTGGAACAATCTTAAAAGAAACTTTTAATGTAATAGAAATAATATTTGATTTCTGAACCATTTTTATTCCTTGGATTTCAGGAGTTATTTTATAAATTTTGTCTTCAACATTTATAAAAATTCTCAACTGTTAAATCCCTGTTTATGTTTTCGCCAACAATGAGAACTTCTTTAAGAATAAAATCAAATTCATTTAAATTGGGTAATTTTTGTTCATCCACAGTCATAAAAGCAAATTCGGTAATTTGTTTATCATATACTTTATGATTCAGCTTGCTTAAATCGTTTAAGCATGGAATTAAATATGATTTCGAGAAATAACCTGCAGAAGCTTTTTATATCTTCTCGTGTAAAGTAATTAGACTATTTTGACTGGTATTATTATTTAACTGCACTACAATACTTGTATATTCACGATTTTTAACAAGTTTTGATCATTCATACTTTAAATAAGAAATGTTAACAACAGGTTTCACATCTACTAAGTCATTTATATTCGTAATTGTTCAACCTTTAAAGCTAATACAGCCTTTAGTTCCTTTAAAAATATCATTTAATACTTTTTTGGAGATACCTAACGAGCCATTTGTATTTGGATCTATTGACAATTGATAAAACTTGATTTTTGACTTAAAACCCCAAATTCAGAAAATAATCCATTATTAGCTTTTGGATGTAATAGTTGAAAATGTTTTATTTTCACATCTACTAAGTCATTTACATTCGTAATTGTTCAACCTTTAAAGCTAATACAGCCTTTAGTTCCTTTAAAAATATCATTTAATACTTTTTTGGAGATACCTAATGAGCCATTTGTATTTGGATCTATTGACAATTGATAAAACTTGATTTTTGACTTAAAACCCCAAATTCAGAAATTAATCCATTATTAGCTTTTGGATGTAATAGTTGAAAATGTTTTATTTTTTCTACATTGTCAGTGAGATTATTCCAAAAAAAGTCCATTGTCATATTTGAAAAAGCAATTAACTTATAATTTATTCATACTAGTTTTGAAACAATTAAACACAAAAGTCAACATATTACTTCAGTGAAATTTTGTATTTTTTCAATATTGTAGTAAAGATTATTTTTTCCCAAATAGCTAAATAATGGTTTTGGTGAATTTCCTTCACATGAATCAAAAACAAATTTTATATTACTTTTATAATAATAAATCTAATGAGTTCTGACATAATCACAAGTAACTAAATCTACCATTCCATAATCTAATTTGATTGGTTTATCATGTAAAGCATCTGTCATAATAACGCCAAGAAGATAGATAATATTTAAATGTTTAACTAATTTTTCTATGTCATAATTAGGTAAAGGATACTAAATTATTAATTTATCATTCTGAAATATTTTCTCTTCCTCCTTCCATCTCCATTTCCAAATATTGTCTTTTTTGTTCTTCTAATTTTTTATCACCTTTTCTCTTATTAATAAATGCTTTCTCAGTTGCTGCACCTCACCCGGCAAGTGAGCAAATTGTTACTAAATAAGTTAATACAGCTTATATTAGTGGTAAAAATAGGCCTTCATGTTTTGTTTCTTTTTTGTTCATTAAATGTTGAACAATCATTCTCACAATTGGAATAGTTGATGTAACAAATAAATTTCCATCAGTTATTTCTATTTCTTTCTTTTGTGAACATCAGTTAGAAATTGTTCAATAATACTTAATCGTCCATCATTTAATTTAATTTTAATTGATACAGTTTAATTTCACCACTAGGTAACAAAGTATAGTCAACTGAAAAGTCATTTATTTATAGAGATCAAAAATTAATAAAGAATTTTGAAAGTGAAACCATTTTCATTAACATGTATTACCATTCATAATAGTAGCACAAACTTTTCCACCTAAAGAAGCATCTTATGCATGTAGTCTTTCTTTTGTAAATAACTGAAGTTGTTTATCAGCTTCATGTCTTTTTTCTAAATTTTTATTGCTTTTATAAGCAATAGCACGTTGTTTACATTTTTCATCTAATAGATTAATTCCTTTATCATTTCTAGCAAATCTTTCACCCTGTTTTGTTCCTGGACCACGATAATTATAACCAGGTAAATGCATTTCAATCAGTAATTTGTTAATTAAACTATTAACTGAACCTTTTCAATATTTTTCACTTTTCCAATGTGTATATGGTAAATAATTTAAAATAACTGATTAAATAAGTATTTCTTTTTGGGTTATTAATTATAAAATCACTAAAGTCGTTGGTTAACATTTGAGTTCTTCCAACTTTTTCATTACGATCATTTTTATTTCCTGGTAATTCTTCACCATTAATTAATGGTTCAAGGTGCAATTAAACTTCTAACACCAATCATCCAAATGTATTAAATTGGTTTTCTCTGAATATCTTTTTACCAAGCCCTTGCCAACTTTTCGAATGAATCTTAGTGTTTCTTTCTGAAAAACCAGGAAAATATTCTTCAACAACTGTATTATTTAAATGATTATATTTACTTCTTGTACTTGAGAATATATTATGTTCATTACATTTATTAAATCCAACATATGAGTCAAATAAAATTCTTGATAATATTCAAAAAGTAAGAGAATCAAAATCTGTTCCAAAATCATTTGCAGTTTTTTTTTTTTTGTTAAAAGTTTCATTAATCCATTTGCGTCTTCATATTCATTTCTGCCAATTTTTATTGTATCACCATTGAATTCGAGTGGAAATTTACATATTTATAGGGACCTACTGGTCTTAATCAAAAATTTGACTTTCAGTAAGATTGATTAATTCTAAAATCTTTCACTTATTTCCTTTTTCATAATCCTTGCCTATTTCTTTCAATTTTCTTTATTTTTCATAGTTTCTAATAAACTGTTTATTTCTGATTTTCTTAATGTGTAGTCATATTTAGCTGGATTTCCATGAGTCCATTCTTGTGGTGAAAGATCCATTAAATTTATCTAAATAATGTCAGTTATAAGGAGTCATATGTTTTTCAGTTTCTCTTTTTGCTTCAGTTGCTTTTCAAACATTTTCCCCTAGCCCTTCAATTCCTTGGTTAACTTTTTACATTCTACCTATAACTGGCTTAGCTTCTTTTTAAAATTTTTCTTATTCCGTTAATTTTTGTATTTCTTAAAAACTTCCTTTCACTCCTGTTTGACATTTTTATTTCGATTGGTTTTGTTAAGAATTTTTGGATCATATAATGCCAAAAATTTATTAAAGGATAAATTTATGGCAATCGTTTATTTTAATTTACATTTAATCTTTGTGTTTATCTCTTATGAACAACAATTTATTTTTAGTATTTATGTTTAATGTTTAAAATATTCTTAATATGTTCTCTATAATTACCTTCTTTAATTTTTATTGTCATATCTATAATTATAAAACTGAAAATATCTTTATTCTAATATGTACGACATAACACTTTAAATTCATCAGACTTTAAATGTCCACCAACACACTTATGATAAATGTGAATTATATTTGTACACAATGTTAAAAATATTTTAAAAATCAGAATTGTCTAACTAATTGTTTTATTCGACATTTTAACTTAAAATATTACTTCTAAAACTAATGAATTATATTGTGAAGGAGAAACAACAGAAATTCCTTTTGGTCATTATACCATAAAAAATTTAGTCCTTGGAAATCCAGGTATTCATGATAAAGCAGATAAAATTTTAAATAGAATTGATATTGAAAAGTATGACATGTTAATAGACACAAAAGAAATTTATATTTGTATTAATATGGGATTTAATAATCAAATTATTGAACCTAATAAGAACTGTTCCTAAAAATGTTCCTAAATTTATCAAATTTGATTTAATTAATATAAATAATAGTTTGGATGATGGACAAAGTCTTAAACACAACGTGCATTTTTATCAAGAAACTAATATTAATCCTTCATTTAAACCTCATACTGAAATTGGTGGCTTAATTAATTATGAGCCAAATGATTTAATTAAAATTCCAATTTTTAATACCATTCAAAATTCAGAAATAACTATCACTGTTAAAAATCAAGATTTAATTGAATTCAGTGGTGGAATCTAAAAGAAGTATTAAACTGAATTAATGAATTTTTGCCTGATTAAATCATGAACCAAATCTAAAGTTATTAATTTTGTTTATTGCTTGTTGCTGAAAAAACAAAAAATTATTTAAATTTTTTGATGTTATTACTATTAAAAAGGAAATAATATTTTTTCTAGAATTGAACATCCATTTACTTCTGTTTCAACTCTTTTCATTCAACTTGTTCTCTTTGAAAACATTTAAGTATGTTATATAATATTCTTAATAGTATAAAACTAAATCTAAACAATATTTTGTAGTCCTTGGTCCTTTCGAATTATTTGGTAGATTTTTTAAAGATTATAAAGAAATTATGTTCGAAGGAGATTTACCTGTTATTTTTAATTTCACTTCTAGAAAAGATCAAGAAGATTCTATCCTTCATTGGACTACAGATAGTGATAGTTCTACTCTTCCAAAAGAAGGTAAAATTGTCATTAAAATATGTAAATTCGTGTTTTGTTAAATATGAACCAGAATATCACTTAATTAGAGCAAGAAAGACGTAAACATCCAAATATTCCAATTTCTATCCAAATATTCCAATTTCTTCCTTCAAGTTTCAAATTATTGTATTTGCCAGTTCACAGGGAAAAAGAATTTTTTAACCAGATATTATTAATTATTATAATTTTAAAGAACTTGATATGCCTTACTTTATGTTCGTGGTTTTCGAAACTAATCGAAATTATAATTAAATATTTGATTCTTCTTTATTTGATTGTGTTAAATTACATAATATCCATGTGATAAATGACAGAAATGAAGTTTTTCCTGAAGAAGTATGGAGTCTTGATCCACCAATTAAATTCTTAAGAAGCTTATGATTGTTCTAAAGATTTTAAAGGAATAACGCAATAAATGATGATTTTAAAGTAAACCCTTTCAATTTTATTCAAAATTATCCTATCTACATATTAATATGACTAGAAGAATGAATGTTTTAACAATGTGAATGTATTTGTATTTCTTATTGAGAATATTCCAAACAATAATATTGAATATTTTATTATTTTAAGTGATTAAAACTTGAAAATGTTATTCTCAATATAAAATGTCTACTGAAAATATTTAAGTAAGTAGTTAAATGAAAAATTAAAAAATTTAAATATCTTTTGACTTGTTGTATCCCTTTTCATATATTTTCGTAAAACCAGAGAAGATAAAACTCATAACATTAGTTCTTCAAAAAATTAAAGTATTTTTCAATTCTACAAACTTTATCATTATATATGAATATGTCCATGAACAGTAACACTGAAAATCTATTCAGTTAACTTAACAATCACAGTAATTGTTGTTCAGAAGTTTCCACTAAATTATCAAACCTCAAAATTCAAAAAACATAAATCTTACATCATTTCAAAAGTTGAAATGTTATATTTGGACTTAAAATATCATTACTTTTAGATGAAAAATGTAGAATTAGTCTTCCAGATCGTTAGACTGCGATCTTTAAAAATTATGATAATGATAAATTAGAAAAACTTGTAAAATTTACATTTTGTTTATCGAGATAAATAATTAAATCGACCTATTTATGTGATTCAATTAGAATATATCTTTAAAAATTTATATTTTTCCATTAATTACATTATGGTTTCCTTTACTATACTTTTCTAAGTTTTTTGTATCACTCAGCTTTCCTTGTCGATATGATCTGACCTGTCTGCAGCTGCATGGTCTAAAATAGTTTCACTGTGTGTGGACTGCTGGGCTAGTTGCTGAAGACAATTTCCAGAAAACATGTTCAAATGTATTTTGCATCTGTCTATACACTCCACCCCACCCCTCCACTATGAATTCATAGAGATCCCAGTCATACACGGCAGGGTAAAGTCGTCTCGAACCAGTATTGCATGATCTGGGTATTTACGCGCTATTGCCGTAAACTTTCTTTGAATGAACTCTAGAACTGTCATAGCAGAATCAGTTGGCCAGTAAAGACATCCAATCTTAACTAGCTTTCACCAACACCTGTTGTACATGACCAGATAACTTCACTGTCACACTGAACCTCGACTTCAATAAAGTAAATATTTTTGTCAACTCCTATGAACACTCCCCCTCATATGGCATCTAATCTGTCTTCCCGATAAATGTTCCACATATCACTAAATGTCTCAGAGCTTTCCAGGTTTCAGCCAGCTCTCGGTCCCAAGAATAATTTCAGCACGAGAACTTTACTGGAGGGCAGTAAATTCGGATACTTTATTACGAATACTTCGACAGTTTACTGATATAGTGTCTTTATTCTGTACGCTGTTTGACTTCTCTTGCTGCATATTTACTGGCGAATGTTCATCAGTGCACCTTAAGCTACTGCTTAGCGTAAAAATCCCTCATGTGCACTCATCAAGTACTCTGCATCCCGAGCAGCCGCTTCCTTTGTTTGAATCCTCCACTCGGCTCCAAACCATAGGACCCGGATCAATTCTGGCAACGATGCTGCAAATTACGAGCTCTGCTTGCACCCCATGCGTGAGTCCAGCCGTCTTCACCACCTCCGCCGTCCAGCTGTACGCACTGAGGATCGCCTCAGAACCCATGCGGCAGTCGTTGCTGGTGCCAACGTGAGCCACAACATGCAGACTAAAACACCCTGCACGCTCGATAACAGCAGGAAAGACCACCTCCATGTTTCGGATAAGGGCCCTCCAGAAGAATATCGAGTGCACTTTGGCTTTCTTCCCAGCCCTGAACATTATCTGCCTAATGGGCTCAGTAACGCGCCTAACACTGTGGCTCCCAATAACTAGTAATCCCCTTCTCCGGCGGGCCACTCGGATCTGCCGAAGGAGCGGCCACCTGTCCATTCATAGGTTGAATGGGTGAGGCCAGGCGACCAGTCTCCACATTGGCCCTCCATCTCGTGCAACGCGAACGCGTGATCACCTTCCTCTCACACTGCTGTGAGGGCGAATCCACTGCACCAGTTGCACTAGGTGGTGCCTCGGTAGCAGTGCCTGTGGGTGAAACAAGTGGCACCTGAGGTGTCCCATGAAACGCACCTGATTCTGCGCTACCTCCGCACCCCGGGGCAGCAGCCTGAAGGTTACTGGCCGTAGCCAAAGCACATTCAGCTGTTCGTGAAGTGCGGCCAGCTCCTCCTGCGTCCGCACACAGCTTTCACACATACATGCACACATACTAGCCACCCTAGCAAGAATAACTCAAGAAGTGAACTATAAAAGCAGACAGTCCTAGATATATACCTTGCTACGCTCCTTACGTGTCACCAATGGACGCGGATGCATGAATGAGGTACGTAGCAAGCTGTTCAGTGAGCAACTACTGCGCTACAGACTAAATAAGTTTACACCTACAAAATGTGAGATTAAACCTCTTAAACAGAGAAACACACACGAGTTTTAATAAATACACCACGTGGAAAACCCAGAAAAAGATAAACGTTTAACTTGCCGCTTTGTAGACGTATCAGCTGAGAGCTGGAGTCTTTCTGACTGGCTTACTAAGCAAACGGATGGTTGCCTTCAAAACAAACAAATGGGCAACTACTGCGCTATGGATCAAATGAGTTTACACTTACAAATACACGAGTTCAAACTTCTTAAACAGAGAAATACGCACAAAATTTAATAAACATACTTCACAGAAATGCAGAACAACGTAAACACTTGCCGTTCTCTAGACGTGTATCAGCTGGGAGACGGGCCGTGTGGCGGGTGACAAATGGGTCGGAACCCCACCGTTGTCCAAGGCGTCTACAGACGCTCCTTCGGCCTGGAATCTGTCTGACTGAAGTACAGTTGTCTTCACTGACAAATCCCGCTTCGAATCAGTCTCGATGACCAGTGAAGATGTGTCTGGCAATGCCACAGACAGCCTTGGGGTATCAATCTGACTGTCGAACGCTATACATCCCAAGAAGCAGGAATGATGGTTTGGGCTGCCATTTATTTCGGCTGTCTTCCGCGGCGCACAGGTATGTGAACGATATTCTAGTCCCCGTTTTGTTGTCCTTCATAGCAAACCATCTTGGGCTTACATTTCAACGAAATAATGTCTGCCCGCACACGGCGAGAGTTTCTACTGCTCATTTTCGCGCTTGCCGAACCATACCTTGGCTAACAAGGGTAACCTATCTCTCGCCAATTGAGAAGATTTGGAGCATTATTGGCAGAGTCTTCCCAAATCTCGGAATTTTTACGGTCTAACACGCCAGTTGAACAGAATTTGGCACGATATTCCTCAGGAGTACATCCACCGACTCTACCAATGCCAAGCTGAACATCTGCTTATGTAAGAGCCAGAGGTGGGCCAACGCGGTTACTGACTTGCTGAGTTTGTGAACCTCTCTCTATCGAATACATCATTCCATTTTTTACAGAAACTGTTATCATTCGCTTGTCTGTGCGTGTACATCAAATCTTTTCGAGGTCACCACCTACGTCATATTCCCTGTCTCTATCAAGACTATTCCCAGCTCCACCCACAATCATTACTTGATTATATTTCGTAAAATTCCTACACAACTCCCCTAAGTTATCAGTCATTTGAGCCAACCCTGCACTAAGCTTCACAACGCTGGTGGCCTGGTAGCGGCTGCTGCCCTACACCTCTGCCACGTAAAATACGGAACAGGTGAACCCTCTTCTTTTATTTTAAACTGCAACTGTGTTAGGGTCCTTAACTACTGACGTCTGTTGCGTGTTTCCTACACCTACAGCTACAAGGGGCTCCTCTCTACGAAACTCCGTTGGATAGGTCTATCGGTGATACGCAAAATGCAAGTGTCTGAATATCTTCTCTTCCTATCTGCCTCGTTACCAGATGCCAGCTTCCATTCCCTAGCACCCCTCTCCCTCTTCTTCCTGTCTAGTTTCCCCTTTGCGTTTTGGAACTGCACCTGAAGGGCACAGATCTTACGTTCCTGCTTCTCTGTTAACATATTGCTGCTAAAAATTCTGCACTTCCAGGAAACGATGTCGCTAGAATGTCCTCTGGCCTATCCACTGCATTCGCCCCAAAGAAAATACTTCGATGAAATCTCACACTGTAACCTACTACTCACACACGTACCATAAAGCCGTCACTCTTTGTTCATGATAAAATATTAACAATTACTCAACAAATTAAACATCTACGTTTCCTAAGTACAGCCACGACATTAGAACGATGTAATGAACTAACAATAGTGTTCTCAAATTTCGCCCTCTACTAAGGAAGCAATTACTTCTACAAATACTACTTAAACACAACTAATATCAGTACCACAAAAACCTCACACAGTTTCTTAAATAAAACCAAAAATTGAAGCGCCCACTGGCACATTCAACGAAATTACACCTTGAGCGAAAGATACTTACTGCAATACTTCTCTAGAAATAGTAAGAATCGCCGGCTGAGAACTACTGTAGTAAACGTAATGAATGACTACAACGCACAGAGAACTTTATAAAACACAGTGAGTGAAAGTTTCCGAAAGTTTATTAAAAAGTTATTTCACCAGAAACAACACGAGACACTGCTGGAAACAACTAAATTCAGTATCGTAATAACAGTGTACATACAACTTTTTCAGTACTTAACGTAAGAAGCGCTTCATTTGCAGCTGCACGCCACGAAATGTAAACACACTGTTAATGTTTGGGTTATCGATGAAAACTACTAAAATTAGTAATGGAATGCGGAGCACAAACAGGTCTGTCAATAGGTAGCCTTAGAAGCGCTACAGCTGCAACTGCATGCCGCGAAATGTAAACACACTGCCGAGATTTCGATGAACGATATAAGCACACTCACGAATAACAGACCACTTCAATCAATAACACAAAAATATCATATGAACGAAAATCGACTAATAAATTACTTTTACAGCAAATATTAACACAAATATTTGTTCAAATAAGTGTCCGAAATCTAAAACTTTATAAAATATTGGCGACCGATGTGAACAGCAGTCCAGCACAAGTAACGTCACACCGAAGACTTCCAACGACTTGTTGAACTGATGCCACGGAGGGTTGCTGACTACACGAGTGGGTACCCCAGTATGCCGGACCTGGCAAATTGTACTTGTCAGTTGACACGTCATCTAAACCTAATTTCTCTGGTGGGTGGATCGACAGGAATGGTAACGTTTCTTTAGCCCCAGATCTCTTTCTTTTATATTACGACCTATAGGATGGTTGACAGGTCTACAAATAAAAAGTAAACGCAAGAGACGGACTCATCGGATTATGACTAGTGCTGCCTCCATAAAAGAAAACGAAATACATCCGCACAAGAGCAACGAATCCTGCAGTAGAAGGAGAAGGAGAAGAAGAGGAAGACGAAGAAGAGTCGTGTGGATTCGGCCAGGAACTAAGTACGTGGGTTCAACAGGAAGATGCCAGTCATGTTGTGGGCTGGTTTTATGTGTGGAATCGGCTGCCTACAACAGATTTTTTACTTTATTTTTATTTTCCCTCAAACATTTTTATGTGAAGAGCTGCGAAACCATGCCACTCACCCCACGCTCTCGTGCCAAAGATGTTGTTTGCTTTCGGAACCAGCACCGCGCTAACATGTGGGAACGGTCGGGTACTGTTTATTCAAGTGATTTTAAAACGTATGATGAAATTAACGATCTCGAGAATTATCAGGTCCGTGAAGTAATAAAGTTTCCGAATGCAAAAAATGTTCGCCCTGTTCAAATGGAAAACTGACTGAAAAGTCAGTTCGAAAATGGTGCATTGTTTTCAGAGGCGGACGAAGGAATATTCATGCTGTAGAACGATTGGTCCAACCTTCAACTGTGACTAACGATATAACTCAAGGACGTGCTTTCCTGAAATTTCACGATACTTTTTTATTTTGTCAAGAACTTTTCCATTGAGCAACAGAATAATTATTGGTGGGGGAGGCGGGATTAACAGGAGTAAGTCGAAGTCAAAATTGAAACCACAATTTTTACGACAGAAGCCGTGTAGTTACTATATAGTACATGAATTACGTCTTACGGATGGAATTCGTCGACGGCCTCCATTTCCGAATGCAAAAACATAGCCAACCGAATCAGATCAACACCAGACCACTTTATGAGCCGTGGTGACATCTTTAAAGTTCAGTATGACACCTTGACAATTGCTACAAAAATGGTGGCTTAAACCTCACAGCTTTTGATAACAGGCCACAGGCATTATACCTCTCCATTACAAAGGTATTGAAGCACATCTGTTAAATTAAATAGCTCCGGTCATCTCCACACCACCTATTAATGGGCAAATTGGAAGCGGACTTTGTTATTTGAAACTTTTTGTAATAGGATAAATCCGTTTACAGGCGCGAGTGCCAGGGAAAGAAAGGATGAAACTGAAGGAAGTATACAGCCACCTGCTGCAAGAAAAGAAATGAAATAATACAGAACAAAAATATAAATTCCATAACTAGAAAATAATTTGGGAAAATACACAAAGTCGTAAACTGCCATCTGGTATGAAAATGACATCAAACATTGCCGTAAACAAAGAAGCTGCGACTATTTGTAAACCTTCTAAGAATCATCTGTCACCTTCTCCGTGCAGTATTAAGATAACGAAGAGAACAGGATCATCTGTAAACAAGTTAAAGATATATTGACATATCAGGTGGAAGTTAACACAAATCGCCAGTACTTCACTTGACACAGTAACGCATACAGATTTTCTGGCACCTGACGATCTAGCGTTCAGACACGAAAAAGCATAGTAAACTGGTTAAAAGAATTAACTGTCCATCATCTACTGTCAAAAGATGATAAGAGCAATGAGGGATTTTGGACCTGACAGCTGAGCATCGCATGCTAATGAGAAAAAGGAATTACAAAGAAAACTAACCGAATTTTTTAATCAAGACTAACGTAAACAGGAGAAGCAAGAAGATTCTGTCTGAACACACGAATGTTGTTCATTTGATTAAAACCGTGTTTTGGCTAGTTAGGAAAAATGGTCTGGTGCGGGGAGAATTTACCCAAGACGGAATTTCTGTGTTTAATTAACACTTCATAACTACCTTTCTTTAACAAGAAGAAGATAATTTCTTTAAGCTAGACAGACAATAAATTTATACACTTTTGTAAAACTTTTAAAAATATGAGAAAAACCGTTTATGTTCCATCCCGAGGACGGTTTTCATAATTTATTCTCAAAACATGAAGAAGACTCAGTGACATACGTCTAAACGTAAATTTTAAATGTTATCTCAACTTGAAAAGAGAAGACTTATTGGGTCACCAAGCCCAACAAAATGTTTTTGGTTTTCATTTTTTTCGATTTAGGACTATTATTTTCCTACGATAGTGAAGTGCCTATGTTGTTACTAATTACGATGCAAAGTGCTTTCGGACATGAGTGCATAATTCATTTGTGAGTACTGCTTGTAGACACATGGTTGAACAACTCATGGTTGTCCATACTCGCAATAAAAAATATATTTCTTATATTATTTTTTTACACGTCGGCACATTTTCTAAAGATAATTCAGTTTTCCTCATGGCATGAATCCCACGTTGATGAGGGCGAATGTTTGGCGTGCAGGTTCAAATGGCTCTGAGCACTATGGGACTTAACTGCTGCGGTCATCAGCCCCCTAGAACTTAAAACTACTTAAACCTAACTAACCTAAGGACATCACACACATCCATGCCCGAGGCAGGATTCGAACTTGCGACCGTAGCGGTCACGCGGTTCCAGACTGTAGCGCCTAGAACCGCACGGGTACTCCGGCCGGCTGGCGTGCAGGAGAAAAAAATAAAAATGATAAGCGTCGCAGCCTGCAGTACAGAAAAACCCGGTTTCGATTTCCAGCTACGAACTCAATTTTTTTTTTTTTTTTTTTTTTCCTGAAGTGGGGAGGTCTGGTACTGAGACCACGCGGTCCTTCTGAGACCAAATGAAGAGTTACTTCAATAGCGAAGCAACGGCACCGTCTGGATTCATCTACTGGCAATAACGGCAGGAGATAAATCAAAAAGATGACATTAACCCAATACTGAACTTCCTACGATCAATGAAAGAAGAAGCTGACGAACAACGTAAGAAGGAGAAGGAAGAATATGAAAAACAGCGTAAAAAGAACAAGGAAGAAGATGAGAAACAGCGTGAGAAGGAGAATAAAGAAGCTGACGACCAGCGTAAGGACACTCAGGCAATAATTTCACATACAGGGGAAATTCGTGGGGAATTACTAACAATAAAGAAAGAATTTGAAGAAGAAAAGCAAATGCATATGTTTGCACAAAAAGTAGCAGGCCTAGCCAAAACGGTACCAACAGGAGTAATGATAATCGCAAAAGCAACTTCTAAATTCGCAAGGCGCTTGCGATGTGCGACACAAGCCCATTCAAAATCGCGGCGTCCTTAAAAACTCTAGCTAATATCGCGGTTACGAACACCACGAAACTAATGGAAGAAGCAGAGAGTAGGAAAGCGAAACTAGAGCGTAAAGGGCACACGAGCACTGCACGTTCGGATTCTAATGATGGAGTACACAGAATGCCGAGGAAAAGCCCGCCGTTCTGCAGCTCAGTGACAGAGTGCGGAACTAACAATGCATAGGCAGAAACAGCGAGTAATAGCTCCAATAATTGCAGCCCACTTAGAAGAGTGAATGCTGAATGCCAGTTCCACTGTGATACAGAGGTAGCACATCACAGTTATCAGCAAGATAGGTCAGGACACTCAGAAGACGTGCAAGTATCGGAAACGAGTGACAACACCAGTGCGAGGATCGGACAGGATTTCGATCCCAATCACTTCCTGACGATACCAAAATTCCAAAAGTTCAAACATAATGGAGGGGCGATGCATCCCATGAGCTGGGTGATGCAGTTTACAAATCCAATACCGTCATCATGGCCAAACGAGGCAAAATTAGAATTCATGTGTGGACACATCGAAGGCCAAGCCGCGGAAAAGATGCGGGCTGTGGCAGCGACGTGTCAGACATATCAGGAATTTGTTGTGCGTTCCTGTGGATCTACTGGTCAAAGGAAACGCAAGACAGGATTAAAGAGTAAATAATCTTTTGTCCTGAACTGGGAATGTCCGGGCACAGGAGTGCAACCAAATTTTTTGATGATTTACTCCAGAAGAATCAATTTTTAAATAGTCCATATAGCAAGGGAGTAATCATCAAACTTTGTTTTTTCCAAATTGCCAGTTAGGTACCAACAGACACTTGTCGGGAAGTGTGGATCTGACATAGAGGCATTCAAGAGTCTATTGCGTGAACTCGAAGTAATCTTTGACAAACAAGACGCAAAGGACAGGGAAAAGGGACAGAGTAACAAATACCAATGACCAGCAAGGGAGGACGACGACAGATCGTATAATCGCACTGGTCAGTCAGGAAACCAGGGTTACGGAAATCAAGGTTATGCTAACCAAAGTTATGGAAACCAGTGACACGGAAACCAGAACATCAGGGAACAGTGGAGCCAGGAGATTGAAACTAGACCCGCAAATCCTAATGCACGTCAGAGGAGGCGGAGTTTAACAAGGGATTGACGCCAGACTAGTGCGAAAACAGGCCGCGCGAATTTCGCACGTAATCTCGGACCTGGCCAACTACGGATGACAAATTACGAAGATTTATCAGAAATCCTGCTCGAAGAACATAAAACAACTCCTCGACAGGATCGGCAGCCTCTTATCACAGTAGCAATAGCTGAAAAGCGCATGAATGCGATCATAGATAATAGAAGCTACATAACGGCAATATCTGAGGCAGCGTACAAGAGGTGCTCCCAGGAGGTAGACTGGCCTGTCCTATCGGTTAAGTAAATCAAAATAAAAGGGACATTAGAGGGTAAATGTACGGAGGTCACCCAACAAACAAGACTGGAATTATCCTGCCAAGGACACAAAATGGAGTCTAACTTCTCGATCGTGCCAAATCTGGCGTTCGACATGATAATAGAAACAGACTTCCTGAATGAGCATGAAGCGATAGTTGATCTAGGTCGAGGTGAAGTGGTTTTGAGGAAAGGGAATGCCGTCCACATTAAGTTCGACGACCAGCTGATCCCAGCTCAATTACCGTCTAACTGTATACGGATAAACTATGCGTGTAAGAACGACAGAGAGGTAGAACAAGTCGTCGTTGCCGGTAGGAGAGAGGACACGGATGAGAATGAAGTCGCCATAATGGGAGAAATAAAGGAGAAAATAGGGGAAAAGGTTGAAGCAATAAAGAACATAAGGTCCGACCAGCGCAAAGAATTTCATAAATTACTAGTAGAACATGCGGAGGTCTCCATTCTCTCGACAGGATCAATAAAGAACTTCCAATATGAATTGCGTGTACGCTTCCACAACCAGTTTCGTGTGCCACCCTACCCAATCCCCTTGGCATATCGATTGAAAGTAGGAGCTTAAATTACGCGAATGCTGAGTGGAGGAATAATAGAACCTACGGCTTCAGCCATAATAACCCGTTAAGAGTCGTCGAGAAGGCAGATGGTAGTATTCGTTTAGTTTTGGCCTCGCGGCAAATTAATACCGTAATAGAACCCGAACAGATAGACCGGAAAGATTAGAGGAACTCTTACAAAACTTCCACGGAATATCAGTCTTCTCATCAGTTGATCTAAAATAGAATTTCTGGCAAATTGAGCTCCATCCAAATTGCAGACAGTACACAGCCTTTTTAGCATTTGGAAGATGTTACCGGTTTCGTCGTCTACCATTTGGTTTGAACATTTTGTCTGCCGCATTCATTCGTGGGCTGGATGGCATACTAAGCGATAATTTGAAACGTCATGTCACCAGCTACGTGGACGATTTGCTGATCGCAGAGAAATCTTGGGGAGAGCACAATGCGGTCCTCGGTGAAATCCTAGCGACATTCGAGGAATACGGACTGACTATCAACATCGAAAAATCTAATTTTGTGACGTCCTCTGTCAAATTTCTAGGACATATCATCACGGATGAGGGCATTGTGCCAAATCCAGTAAAGATCGAAGCGATTGAAAAGTTTCCCATTCCTACGACAAAGAAGCAGTTAAGGGGATTCTTAGGGGTCATAAATTTTTACAACCGCTTCATACATGTCAAAACTCAGAGCAGTCCTAGGTTGCACCAACTTACAAGAAAGAAGATTCCTTGGGAATGGGATAAGTCGGCCGAATCTGAATGGAAAGCATTGAAACTGGCATTACCACAAGCACCCATCCTCGCACATCCTAATTTAGCAGAAGAGCTTTGCATACTAACGGACAGTTCATAGTCAGGTCTGGGTGTCATGGTATTCCAAGAATATGTACATGAAGGAAACAGGATATGGAAGAAAACTGCGTTTGGTAGCGGAGTACTGACCAAGAGTGAGAGGAATTACTCGGTAAGCGAGTTAGAGGCCCTGGCTATTGTATGGACGTTTGAAAAATAGAGGTATCCTCTGCTTGGTCGCAAGACGAAGGTCTACACAGACCACAAGGCATTCGAGTTTCTGATGACTGCAAAGCTTAATCACAGGCAGCTCATTAGGTAGAAATCATATCTGCAGAAGTACAATTATTCGATAGAATATAGCCCCGGCCGTCGGAACATTATTGCAGACGCCTTATCACGGTCACCGATCGGATTTGACCACAACATGGAAGATCGGATTTGACCACAACATGGAAGAAGACCCCCCCCCCCCCCCCCCCTTATGAACCATGGACCTTGCCGTTGGTGGAGAGGCTTGCGCGCCTCAACGATACAGATAGCCGTACCGTAGGTGCAACCACAACGGAGGGGTATCTGTTGAGAGGCCAGACAAACGTGTGGTTCCTGAAGAGGGGCAGCAGCCTTTTCAGTAATTGCAGGGGCAGCAGTCTGGATGATTGACTGATCTGGCCTTGCAACATGGCCTTGCTGTTCTGGTACTGCGAACGGCTGAAAGCAAGAGGAAACTACAGCCGTAATTTTTCCTGAGGGCATGCAGCTTTACTGTATGGTTAAATGATGATGGCGTCCTCTTGGGTAAAATATTCCGGAGGTAAAATAGTCCCCCATTCGGATCTCCGGGCGGGGACTACTCAAGAGGACGTTGTTATCAGGAGAAAGAAAAACTGGCGTTCTACGGATCGGAGCGTGGAATGTCAGATCCCTTAATCGGGCAGGTAAGTTAGAAAATTTAAAAAGGGAAATGGATAGGTTAAAGTTAGATATAGTGGGAATTAGTGAAGTTCGGTGGCAGGGGGAACAAGACTTCTGGTCAGGTGAATACAGGGTTATAAATACAAAATCAAATAGGGGTAATGCAGGAGTAGGTTTAATAATGAATAAAAAAATAGGACTGCGGGTAAGCTACTACAAACAGCATAGTGAAAGCCTACGCCTACTACAGTAGTACCAGTTTATATGCCAACTAGCTCTGCAGACGACAAAGAAATTGATGAATTGTATGATAAGATAAAAGAAATTATTCAGGTAGTGAAGGGAGACGAAAATTTAATAGTCATGGGTGACTGGAATTCGTCAGTAGGAAAAGGGAGAGAAGGAAACATAGTAGGTGAATATGGATTGGGGCTAAGAAATGAAAGAGGGAGCCACCTGGTAGAATTTTGCGCAGAGCCTAACTTAATCATAGCTAACACTTGGTTTAAGAATCATGAAAGAAGGTTGTATACATGGAAGAACCCTGGAGATACTAAAAGGTATCAGATAGATTATACACTCCTGGAAATGGGAAAAAGAACACATTGACACCGGTGTGTCAGACCCACCATACTTGCTCCGGACACTGCGAGAGGGCTGTACAAGCAATGATCACACGCACGGCACAGCGGACACACCAGGAACCGCGGTGTTGGCCGACGAATGGCGCTAGCTGCGCAGCATTTGTGCACCGCCGCCGTCAGTGTCAGCCAGTTTGCCGTGGCATACGGAGCTCCATCGCAGTCTTTAACACTGGTAGCATGCCGCGACAGTGTGGACGTGAACCGTATGTGCAGTTGACGGACTTTGAGCGAGGGCGTATAGTGGGCATGCGGGAGGCCGGGTGGACGTACCGCCGAATTGCTCAACACGTGGGGCGTGAGGTCTCCACAGTACATCGATGTTGTCGCCAGTGGTCGGCGGAAGGTGCACGTGCCCGTCGACCTGGGACCGGACCGCAGCGATGCACGGATGCATGCCGAGACCGTAGGATCCTACGCAATACCGTAGGGGACCGCACCGCCACTTCCCAGCAAATTAGGGACACTGTTGCTCCTGGGGTATCGGCGAGGACCATTCGCAACCGTCTCCATGAAGCTGGGCTACGGTCCCGCACACCGTTAGGCCGTCTTCCGCTCACGCCCCAACATCGTGCAGCCCGCCTCCAGTGGTGTCGCGACAGGCGTGAATGGAGGGACGAATGGAGACGTGTCGTCTACAGCGATGAGAGTCGCTTCTGCCTTGGTGCCAATGATGGTCGTATGCGTGTTTGGCGCCGTGCAGGTGAGCGCCACAATCAGGACTGCATACGACCGAGGCACACAGGGCCAACACCCGGCATCATGGTGTGGGGAGCGATCTCCTACACTGGCCGTACACCACTGGTGATCGTCGAGGGGACACTGAATAGTGCACGGTACATCCAAACCGTCATCGAACCCATCGTTCTACCATTCCTAGACCGACAAGGGAACTTGCTGTTCCAACAGGAGTGCCACCCAACGTGCTCTATAAGGTGTAAGTCAACTACCCTGGCCAGCAAGATCTCCGGATCTGTCCCCCATTGAGCATGTTTGGGACTGGATGAAGCGTCGTCTCACGCGGTCTGCACGTCCAGCACGAACGCTGGTCCAACTGAGGCGCCAGGTGGAAATGGCATGGCAAGCCGTTCCACAGGACTACATCCAGCATCTCTACGATCGTCTCCATGGGAGAATAGCAGCCTGCATTGCTGCGAAAGATGGATATACACTGTACTAGTGCCGACATTGTGCATGCTCTGTTGCCTGTGTCTATGTGCCTGTGGTTCTGTCAGTGTGATCATGTGATGTATCTGACCCCAGGAATGTGTCAATAAAGTTTCCCCTTCCTGGGACAATGAATTCACGGTGTTCTTATTTCAATTTCCATGAGTGTATAATAATAAGACAGAAATTTAGGAACCAGGTTTTAAATTGTAAGACATTTCCAGGGGCAGATGTGGACTCTGACCACAATCTATTGGTTATGAACTATAGATTAAAACTGAAGAAACTGCAAAAAGGTGGGAATTTAAGGAGACGGAACCTGGATAAACTGAAAGAACCAGAGATTGTACAGAGTTTCAGGGAGAGCATAAGGGAACAATTGACAGGAATGGGGGAAATAAATACAGTAGAAGAAGAATGGGTAGCTTCGAGGGATGAAATAGTGAAGGCAGCAGAGGATCAAATAGGTAAAAAGCGAGGGCTAGTAAAAACCCTTGGGTAACAGAAGAAATATTGAATTTAATTGATGAAAGGAGAAAATATAAAAATGCAGTAAATGAAGCAGGCAAAAAGGAATACAAACGTCTCAAAAATGATATCGACAGGAAGTGCAAAATGGCTAAGCAGAGATGGCTAGAGGACTAATGTAAGGATGTAGAGGCTTATCTCACTAGGGGTAGGATAGATACTGCCTACAGGAAAATTAAAGAGACCTTTGGAGAAAGAAGAACCACTTGCATGAATATCAAGAGCTTTGATGGAAACCCAGTTCTAAGCAAAGAAGGGAAAGTAGAAAGGTGGAAGGAGTATATAGAGGGCCTATACAAGGGCGATGTGCTTGGGGACAATATTATGGAAATGGAAGAGTATGTAGATGAAGATGAAATGGGAGATATGATATTGCGTGAAGAGTTTGACAGAGCACTGAAAGACACGAGTCGAAACAAGGCCCCCGGAGTAGACAGCATTCCATTAGAACTACTGACAACGTTGGGAGAGCCAGTCCTGACAAAACTCTACCATCTGGTGAGCAAGATGTATGAGACAGGCGAAATACCCTCAGACTTCAAGAAGAATATAATAATCCCAATCCCAAAAAATGGCTCTGAGCACTATGGACGCAACATCTTAGGTCATAAGTCCCCAAGATCTTGGAACTACTTAAACCTAACTAACCTAAGGACATCACACACACCCATGCCCGAGGCAGGAATCGAACCTGCGACCGTAGATCCAGAACTGCTAGACCACCACGGCCTGCCCCAATCCCAAAGAAAGCAGGTGTTGACAAATGTGAAAATTACCGAACTATCAGTTTAATAAGTCACAGCTGCAAAATACTAACGCGGATTCTTTACAGACGAATGGAAAAACTGATAGAAGCCGACCTCGGGGAAGATCAGTTTGAATTCCGTAGAAATGTTGGAACACGTGAGGCAATACTGACCCTACGACTTATCGTAGAAGCTAGATCAAGGAAAGGCAAACCTACGTTTCTAGCATTTGTAGATTTAGAGAAAGCTTTTGACAATGTTGATTGGAATACTCTGTTTCACATTCTGAAGATGGCAGGGGTAAAATACAGAGAGCGAAAGGCTATTTACAATTTGTACAGAAAGCAGATGGCAGTTATAAGAGTCGAGGGGTATGAAAGGGAAGCAGTGGTTGGGAAGGGGGTGAGTCAGGGTTGTAGCCTATTCCCGATGTTATTCAATCTGTATATTGAGCAAGCAATAAAGGAAACAAAAGAAAAGTTCGGAGTAGGTATTATAATCCATGGAGAAGAAATAAAAACTTTGAGGTTCGCCGATGACATTGTAATTCTGTCAGAGACAGCAAAGGACTTGGAAGAGCAGTTGAATGGAATGGACAGTGTCTTGAAAGGAGGGTATAAGATGAACATCAACAACAGCAAAACGAGGGTAATCGAATGTAGTCGAATTAAGTCGGGTGATGCTGAGGGAATTAGATTAGGAAATGAGAAACTTAAAGTAGTAAAGGAGTTTTGCTGTTTGGGGAGCAAAATAACTGATGATGGTCGAAGTAGAGAGGATATAAAATGTAGACTGGCAATGGAAAGGGAAGCGTTTCTGAAGAAGAGAGATTTGTTAACATCGAGTATAGATTTAAATGTCAGGAAGTCGTTTCTGAATTTTTTTTATGGAGTTTAGCCTTGTATGGAAGTGAAACGTGGACGATAAATAGCTTAGACAAGTAGAGACCAGAAGCTTTCGAAATGTGGTGCTACAGATGAATACTGAAGATTAGATGGGTTGATCACATAACTAATAGGGGAGAAGAGGAGCTTGTGGCACAACTTGACTAGAAGAAGGGATCGGTTGGTAGGACATGTTCTGAGACATCGAGGGATCACCAATTTAGTATTGGAGGGCAGCGTAGAGGGTAAAAATCGTAGAGGGAGACCAAGAGATGAATACACTAAGCAGATTCAGAAGGATGTAGGCTGCCGTAGGTACTGGGAGATGAAGAAGCTTGCACAGGATAGAGTAGCATGGAGAGTTGCATGAAACCAGTCTCAGGACTGAAGACCACAGCAACAACAATGGAAAAAGATCTTGATGAAAATCACTGCGTCTTTTCCATATGCACAAAGTAGCCCTTGAAAATTTTATTACCTGAAGTATGCAGGACATCTAGAAGGAGCAAGGCAAGGACCATGCCCTAGTGTTATTGAAACAGAAATGGATAGACAGAAGACACTCCACCGTCAGGCAGCTCTGCCTCTTGCGGAAAGGCGTAATCTTCCACCGAAATTATGCCAATGACACTGAATTGGGGGGGGGGGGTTATGCATCCCTGAAGACCTAATAAACAAGGCTATACGGCATACTCACCTCATTTACGGACACTTCGTACCACGCAAGTGCATTCTCAAACTAAGGACCATGTGTTACTTTCTAAACATGGAGTGTCGAATTCGGAGAGTACTGTCGATGTGTAAAGACAGCCAAAAGGCGAATCACACCACTGTGAGCATGCAGGCACCATGATACCCAATCGTACCGACGAAATTAAGACAATTAGCGGCAACGAATTTGATGGGGCCTTTGCCAATAACTAGAAGAGGATATACTTAGGTATTAGTCTTTGTTGAACTAACGTCCAAATACGTTACCTTTACTCCACTGAAGAGGGCGACAGAACGAACTGTATCACGAGCCCTAATCCGGGATTTCCTACCACAGGTTGGTCATGTGAGTAGAATTATATCTGATAACAGGCCACAGTTTAAGTCAAAACATGGAAGCAGGCGTTGTGTCGATGTAAAATTGATCCCATTTTTATATCGTCACACCAACCGAGCTGGAATGCTGCAGAACTGGTTATTAAGGAACTCGGAAACTTGTGCCGGTTGTACTGTAACAAACAGCACACGACATTGGACGTTTTCCTTAAAGACTTCCAGGAGGTGATCAATGAGGCACCCAATGGGGTAACAAAATTGGCACCCATTACAGTACTGAAAAAAGGGATTCCTAAGAAATTGATAACCAAAGTCGTAAACTTCCCACCAAGGGACCGGACACAGCACCGAGCCGTAGTGAATTTGGATCTCCAGAGGATACAGGCTGCAGCAGAGGTCAGGAAGAGACGTGCTGACAGGGGAGCTCGTGTACGACACTTCCAAATTGGACAAATGGTGCTCGTGAAATCTTTCCGCCTCTCGAACAAACAAGAAAATGAAATGCCAAAAATTCTATTCTGTTTACAACGGCCCGTACCGTATAAGGAGAACAGCTCACCACAGTGCTTATGAATTGGAATCTTTCCGACTCTCGAACAAACAAGAAAATGAAATGCCAAAAATTCTATTCTGTTTACAACGGCCCGTACCGTATAAGGAGAACAGCTCACCACAGTGCTTATGAATTGGAGACACTGACAGGAAAGAAGTCCATAGGACTCCACCACATCTCTCACATAAGGGAGCTCGTGGAATAGCAGTAGTGTAAGTGGTGTACATAGTAGAATGGGGAAATACATGAACTTTGCTTCAGATAACAATAATCATTGAGTTAATAGATTAATATTGTTAAAGTATTAACACCCTGCGTTTTCTTGTAAAACAATTTGCTGCTGCTAGTCTTTTTTTTTTTGTGTTTGCGACTTCCAATGTCGATGGAGTAGGAAGCACTACCATTCCATGAGCAATGTTTTTGTCCTTTCCTATCTGGTGTCCATGTTGATGGATAATGATGAGTGAGGAGATGTCATACAAACGGGCGCATACAAGAACGTGCTCCTAGAAGCGTTCTGGGAAGTCGTGATACGCTCCATAGCGGCCACAACCAGTTCGCGAGACGTTCATACCAACGCTTGCAGGCACGCGTCAGTGCACTGCAAGATTGTGGTATATTGCGTGATTTCGAGGATGAATATGGGAAGTATTGTTTTTACAGTGGTGCGCCATCATCGTTGTCTTGCAAGTCGGGGTGAACCTGTGAGCGTTTGACTCCAGTGGTGCCCTAGACGGTAGAAATGCGGGCATAAAGCCTACCATGTGAATGTGCTGGTTGGGGATTTAGCATGTTGCTCGTGACTGTCACTGATGAATAAACAAGGAATTATACTTGGAGATTGGTGATATACTGTGTACCAGGGGCGACTGAATCGTCAACAGGAACCAGTCCGGCTTGGTCATATTACATTGCCTCTGCAAATGTGCATTTTGATCGCTAAAATCGTACCATATAGAAAAAGAAGTTGCAACTATAAATTTATTGTTTTGTACAGCCATGGCTAATCCAGTCTCTTGAGTTTCAGTGAGGCGTAGTGGGAACTCGGAGGCCGTGTCGTACGGCGCGCACATCACTGTCGCCGTCAATAGCGGCGATCATCGAGACATCTCAGTGTAACAGGAATTATGTAAGGGTATTGTATAAGGTAGAAAAAAGTACCATATACTATGATAAGTTAAGCTTTAGGATTAAGTAATAACTAGATCCTTAATATTGTGTGGGCTTCTACCACAAGTAGGAATGTTTGGTGCGTGCCTGTTGGGATGCTATTTTTCAGGTCACCAAACCTCAGACTTGAGATGGAGGGACGACGGGCGAGCGAATGTAGAATAGTTGCTTGTTCTTTATAGCTCAGTAAAACTTCAACCTGCATAGTAACATAACGTATTAAAAAAGACACAGAATGTAGATCGTTAGCAAATGGCAGGTAATTCTTGAGCATGTCTACTGTCGATCTATATGAGTAATAGTAATGTTAGTGCGGGCCCGCACATTTATTTGTTCATCCCATACGTAGCATCAGTTTTCACACACCTTGTACAGTAGTGAGATCGGTCTCTACACAAATATCAAGATAAATTATTTCCATGTCTAGATTAGATACACCAAGATTTTGTTATAATGATAGCCATAGATTAATAACTATAAAATTAAAATAAGAGTGTATGATATGACAGACCATCAATGAATCGTTATGTAAATTTATTATAACATAGAAGGTCATGGGAAAAGTTAGGCATAAGATTTTTATCAGAATTGTGCAGATGACGGGTGTCATGGCAATGCAGAGGCCAACGGGAGCAAAAACAAGAGGTCATCTGCTACCTGCAAGAAGGGAGCGCGAGGGCGCCAGCTGACGAGAAGGGCATGGGAGCGTCCGGTCCTACAAGCTGACAGTCACCGGGCCGTATACCTGAGGGATTAGGCGGCAGACAACCCTCGCCGGACCACAAGCGAAAGTGAGGCTGGACACTGACATGCGACCAGCACGCAACAGCCAGCTAGCTCTCCGGATACAGCAGCCGTTTGGAGGAAATCCTTGAAGCAGACCATGTTGTCGTGAGTACATGAAGAGATCACATACAGTGTCAGAACCTGCTCCTCATGTGCCTTAGGACAGGAAGGGACACGCAATATATACTTACCTATTTGAGTTCTTACAACTCACTAGCATTGGCCGGTTTGCATACACAAAGCAGTATCGTGCCACAAACTCTAACAAATGATTTGTATCATTTCTAACTTCTCCTCTCATTTAGAGAGCAGTTGTAGCAATCGTCACTCCGATCCTGTATGGATGACCTCACACACTTGTGGAGTCACTTCATGTGCCATCATCCCTCGTCGAACTGCAATATTGGGAAACGTAAAGTACTGTCCAGGGACCGATGAGATCTGGATTAGTGATGCATCCCAACCAGTAGCCCTCAGAGACAATTAATCGACATGAGGAGAGCCTATTACTATGTCTTCCTACTGTACTGCCGTGATCAATAGCGTGGGTCTAGGTGCAATCTCAACAATGTACTGCAGATGCTCCAGCACACCCTATTGCTGTGGTAACAAAGTAGCAACAATACCAGACATTTAGTACTATGTGCCATCACCACAGTGGCCCCATCCCAAAAGACCCCTCTGAGGCTCAAGACATGGAACCACATGTATCACAGCATATGACTCAAGAGACCAACCCTCTCAGAGAAACCAACGAAATTGTGAATATTTCTAACAATGTGATTTAGTGCCTCATTCTTAGCATAGTCGTCAACATTGTGTAATGTGCAAGCACAACGTCACACGCCATGAACATTTTTTTTTAGTTTCTTTCTCCAGTGTTGTTTATGTAATGTATGTTACATCTTCTATGTACTTGTGTTTTGCATTGTAATTCTTATGTAATTAATTGACTAGGGCACATAAATTACTATATTGTTCTCTACACCATGTTTTTTTTTTAATTCTGTATTTATTGTTGTGTGTATGCAAACAGTGTGCCTGATGTCCACATAAACTGGAGCAGATACCACCACTGTCATTGTGAATAGACCATAAGTTCACAGAACATATTGTAAAGGTTATTTTTGCTGCAGGGAGGCAGAATGAATCAGGGGTTGTAATTAGTTTTTGAAAGCTCACAAAGATATTGTTAACTTAATTAGTATCATGTGTGATTGAGTTCAGGTTAGTTTAGTGATTGAAATTGTTGTAACATCTTGGACATTTAATTGCGGAGCATTCCAACTCTGATTGTAAGGAATAAACTGCTCCATATTTGGCTCACATTCCCAGGCCATATTTAGAGTGTGAATGTCTATGTGAATAGATGTCTGTAAAGGGCTCCCTGGGTATAGATGTGTGATGTGAGTGTTAGATTTACATATTAAGAAGGTGAAGTTCGCTACGTCGTAATCAATCCTCCCTCTATGAGCTGCACCTTTCGTTGTAGTGATTTTTTTAATACGGTGCGGTGTGTGGAGTCAGTCTGCAAGGTTGTTCTTGCTTCTAAGTGAGCCAACCACTTACCAATTACAATCTAAAATGGCATAGAGGCTATGAGAGGTGGCATGCATTAATGATGCACACAGTGACTTTCCCCCTCTCATATTTATATCTTACTCTGAGTAATTCGATTTGGGGAAGTATAGCCGAGTATGGTCATTACAAGGCTAGTATTGAGAACCCAGAAGATCTGAATATTTTCCTCTCTAATTGCATGTGGTGAAGAGTTGCTATTTCTTCCTACGCTGCGTCTCTCGTCGCCTGTGTGGTCCGGAAAGACAGGGGTGTTCTACTGGGGATGAAAGGATTATGCCGACGGGGGTGAGGGAGTCGAGTGGATGCTGTCGAGACGCCGACATTGTCATAAGAGCGGGGGTGACACGCCACAGGGGCCTGAAGGGGCGGCTGGGGTTAGAGATTCCGTTACTTCGCAGAAACTTAGTGAAAACACTCTCTGACGGGCTACGAGCGAGGCGTGGGAATGAATTGTATTCGCAGGCACCCTTGGCGGGCGAATTCCAGCGTTTTCTGTAAAATCATAACTGTGATTGGCTTGCTCAGGGGATAGCTCCGTGAAATAGCAAAATCGGCGCAGAAATTGCCGCCAAGTAACTTCATTGGTGGAATAGTAGTGCTTTGGCAACATAGTGGAATTTTCCGCCGGTTTTCGAGTTGCTGATTGGCACGGTTAACCATGGCCACTGTCGTGGGGGCGGTAATGTTCTGTGTTCGGCTTGTACTGGTGCTCTTAGAGAGTCGGCTCTCGCCTTTCGGTTGGAGTAGGTAATAAGACTGAGCTCTCGCTGCTCTGGACAACCTGCATTTCGCTGGCTGTCTAATACACTTTCATTTGATTGTAACTGTTTGACGAAGTTGTTGAAGATTCGACTTCAACGTAACTTTCGAGTACAGTTGGCAATCGAGCGTTCGGCGTACAAGCGGCCTATGTTGTCCGTCTTGAGCAGTTTTGGTTAAAGTTCAGTCAGTTCGCGTTTCTCCTTAATCCATGGGCAACAGCAAAAGCCGGAGTTAGAAAAGCAGGGCTTAGAGCATCATTGCCATATGACGATTCTAGAAGAATTTAGTGTTAAAAACACTGCTTGCCCCTTCCCCCCCTCTCGCAAGTACCGCCTGAAGATGGCTTCAAGTCATCCTGAGAAACAACGCTCCAGCTGGATGTTTCCATGCGGCTGAATCTACATCTACATTTACATGACTACTCTGCTCTGCAATTCACATTCAAGTGCTTGGCAGAGGGTTCATCGAACCACAATCATACTATCTCTCTACCATTCCACTCCCGAACAGCGCGTGGGAAAAACGAACACCTAAACCTTTCCGTTCGACCTCTGATTTCTCTTATTTTATTTTGATGATCATTCCTACCTATGTAGGTTGGGCTCAACAAAATATTTTCGCATTCAGAAGAGAAAGTTGGTGACTAAAATTTCGTAAATATATCTCGCCGCGACGAAAAACGTCTTTGCTTTAATGACTTCCTTCCCAACTCGCGTATCATATCTGCCACATTCTCTCCCCTATTACGTGATAATACAAAACGAGCTGCCCTTTTTTCTCCCTTCCGATGTCCTCCGTCAATCCCACCTGGTAAGGATCCCACACCGCGCAACAATATTCTAACAGAGGACGAACGAGTGTAGTGTAAACTGTCTCTCTAGCGGACTTGTTGCATCTTCTAAGTGTCCCGCCAATGAAACGCAACCTTTGGCTCGCCTTCCTCACAATATTATCTATGTGGTCTTTCCAACTGAAGTTGTTCGTGATTTTAACACCCAGGTACTTAGTTGAATTGACAGCCTTGAGAATTATACTATTTATCGAGTAATCGAATTCCAACGGATTTCTTTTGGAACTCATGTGGATCACCTCACACATTTCGTTATTTAGCGTCAACTGCCACCTGCACACCATACAGCAATCTTTTCTATATCGTTTTGCAACTGATACTGGTCTTCGGATGACCTTAATAGACGGTAAATTACAGCATCATCTACGAACAACCTAAGAGAACTGCTCAGATTGTCACCTAGGTCATTTATATAGATTAGGGACAGCAGAGGTCCCAGGACGCTTCCCTGGGGAACATCTGATATCACTTCAGTTTTACTCGATGATTTGCCGTCTATTACTACGAACTGCGACCTTCCTTGACAGGAAATCACGAATCCAGTCGCACAACTGAGACGATACCCCATAGGCCCGCAGCTTGATTAGAAGTCGATTGTGAGGAACGGTGTCAAAAGCTTTCCGGAAATCCAAAAATACGGAATCAACCGGAGATCCCCTGTCGATAGCGGCCATTACTTTGTGTGAATAAAGAGCTAGCTGCGTTGCAAAAGAACGAAGTTTTCTGAAACCATGCTGATTACGTATCAATAGATCGTTCCCTTCGAGGTGATTCATAATGTTTGAATACAGTACATGCTCCAAAACCCTACCGCAAACCGACGTCAATGATATAGGTCTGTAGTTCGATGGATTACTCCTGCTACCCTTCTTAAACACTGGTGCGACGTGCGCAATTTTCCAATCTGCAGGTACAGATCTATCGGTGAGCGAGCGGTTGTATATGATTGCTAAATAGGGAGCTATTGTATCAGCGTAATCTGAAAGGAACCTAATCGGTGTACAATCTGGACCTGAAGACTTGCCCGTATCAAGCGATTTGAGTTGCTTCGCAGCCCCTAAGGTATCTACTTCTAAGAAACTCATGCTAGCAGCTGTTCGTGTTTCAAATTCTGGAATATTCCATTCGTCTTCCCTGGTGAAGGAATTTCGGAAAACTGCGTTCAATAACTCCGCTTTAGCTGCACAGTCGTCGGTAACAGTACCATCGGCACTGCGCAGTGAAGGTATTGACTGCGTCTTGCCGCTTGTGTACTTTACATACGACCAGAATTTCTTCGGATTTTCTACCAAATTTCGAGACAATGTTTCGTTGTGGAACCTATTAAAGGCTTCTCGCATTGAAGTCCGTGCCAAATTTCGCGCGTCTGTAAATTTTAGCCAATCTTCGGGATTTCGCGTTCTTCTGAACTTCGCATGCTTTTTCCGTTGCCTCTGCAACAGCGTTCGGACCTGTTTTGTGTACCATGGGGGATCAGTTCCATCTCTTACCAATTTATGAGGTATGAATCTCTCAATTGCTGTTGCTACTGTATCTTTGAATTTGAGCCACATCTCGTCTACATTTGCATAGTTAGTTCGGAAGGAATGGAGATTGTCTCTTAGGAAGGCTTCTAGTGACACTTTATCAGCTTTTTTAAATAAAATTATTTTGTGTTTGATTCTGGTGGACTTGGAAGAAACGGTATTGAGCTTAGCTACAACGACCTTGTGATCACTAATCCCTGTATCGGTCATGATGCTCTCTATTAGCTCTGGATTGTTTGTGGCTAAGAGGTCAAGTGTGTTTTCCCAACCATTTACAATTCGCGTGGGTTCGTGGACTAAATGCTCGAAATAATTTTCGGAGAAAACATTTAGGACAATCTCGGAAGATGTTTTCTGCCTACCACCGGTTTTGAACAAGTATTTTTGCTATCATATCGAGGGAAGGTTGAAGTCCCCACCAACTATAACCGTATGAGTGGGGTATTTATTTGTTACGAGACTAATTTTCTCAGAACTGTTCAGCAACTATATCATCGGAGTCTGGGGGTCGGTAGAAGAAGCCAATTATTAACTTAGTTCGGCTGTTAAGTATAGCTCCACCCATACCAATTCGCACTGAGTATCTACTTCGACTTCACTACAAGAGAAACCACTACTGACAGACACAAACACTCCACCACCAATTGTGCCTAATCTATCTTTCCTGAACACCGTCTCAGACTTCGTAAAAATTTCTGCAGAACTTATTTCAGGCTTTAGCCAGCTTTCTGTACCTATAACGATTTCAGCTTCTGTGTTTTCTATTAGCGCTTGTAGCTCAGGGACTTTCCCAGCACAACTACAACAATTTACAACTTCAATTCCGACTGTTCCTTGTTCCAAGCACGTCCTGTATTTGCCAAGCACCCTTTGAGATTGCAGCCCACCCCGTACTTTCCCGAGGCCTTCTAACCTAAAAAACCGCCCAGTCCACGCCACACAGCCTCCGCTATCCGTGTAGCCGCCAGTTGAGTGTAGTGAACTCCTGACCTATTCAGCGGAACCCGAAACCCCACCACCCTATGGCGCAAGTCAAGGAATCTGCAGCCAACACGGTCGCAAAACCGTCTGAGCCTCTGATTCAGACCCTCCACCCGGCTCTGCACCAAAGGTCCGCAGTCGGTTCTGTCTGCCTTCATCTCGTAAGCAAGACCAGCAGCCTTCACCAAATCAGATAGCCGCTAGAATTCAGAGAGAATTTCCTCAGATCCAAAGCGACACACGTCATTAGTGCCGACATGTGCCACCACCTGCAGCTGGCCGCAACCTGTGCTCTTCATGGCATCCGGAAGGACCCTTTCCACATCAGGAATGACTCCACCCGGAATGCACACGGAGTGCACATTGGATTTCCTCCCCTCCTTAGCCGCCATATCCCTAAGGGGCCCCATTACGCGCCTAACATTGGAGCTCTCAACTACCAATAAGCCTACCCTCTGTAAATTTTAGTCAATCTTCGGGATTTCGCGTTCTTCTGAACTTCGCATGCTTTTTCCTGTTTTACCCACTCAATATTTCCAGAGATTTTTATTGTTCTGGCGTAACCACAAGCGCCGGAACGAAGAAGAGGAACGCAAGAT
Source organism: Schistocerca piceifrons (assembly GCF_021461385.2). Classification (NCBI taxonomy): domain Eukaryota; kingdom Metazoa; phylum Arthropoda; class Insecta; order Orthoptera; family Acrididae; genus Schistocerca; species Schistocerca piceifrons. The sequence continues at coordinate 1,016,529,308 of NC_060139.1, read as the reverse complement.
CAGAGAAGGCGGTGAGACGACGTCAGCCAATAGCGCGCTGACCAGGAAGTCACCACAATAGGAGCGCCATCTAGCCGAAGTGAATATAAGCGCTGCTCCTGCCATCCTCGGCTAGACATTAATGGACAGTATTCACAGAGCATTAGCATGGCCTAGCAGAGAGTGCTGCGAGAACAGTTATAAGTGATCCATATCTGTTGCCTGCATGAACATTATATATAGCAAAGGACGCGGATTTGTTGCCTGTCACCCATCGTTTGCGACACATTGTCATTTCAAAGTAATTGTCAATCTTCTTGATTGAAATAGAACTACTAATGTTATTTTTTTGATCTGTTGTATAGCAATTCGTGAACACAGCATCTGTTAGGCACACTACACGAGACGAGTGGGCAATATCCCACATTTACGAGACTGAGTCAAATGGAAACCTTAAGTTTGTAATAACAAATTGAAATTTCGCGCCGTTATCCTGTGAGCTGGTAAGCGTGCTACAAACAGCGTGCAGAATGGCCTGTAGGTGGCAGCATAGTACAGATGCACACATACCGTCGCATTATCAGTATAAAGATGGCCACGCCACTTGCGACTTACACCAGGAAAGAACAGCGTTCTGTTATTCGGTTTTTGCGTAGTGAAGGTGTGAAACCTATTGAAATTCATCGACGAATGAAGGTTCAGTGCAGTGATGCATGTTTGTCACAGCAGCAAGTCTATGAATTGAGTATTAAGTTCGCAAATGGTGTGACTTCAGTGGAAGATGCTCCTCGTCTGGGTCAGGCACAACGAGTTGTGACTCCACAGAACATTGCAGCAGTTGAAGCCATAGTGAAGGAAAACCGCCGAGTGACACTGAGTGACATTGCAACATGTTTACAGATTAGTCATGGGTCAGCAGACTACATTGTGCATGATGTACTCCAGTTTCACAAAGTTTCTGCAAGATGGGTGCCACAGCAGCTGACTCCTGAAATGAGAGAACAACGTGTTGATGTTTGTGAAGAACTTCTTTGGCGCTTTGAACGAGAAGGTGATGACTTCCTTGCAAGAATCGTTACTGGGGACGGAACCTGGGTTCACGTCCACCAACTGGAAACGAAGAGAGCGAGCAAGGAATGGCGCCATTCCTCATCACTGAAATCAAAGAAGTTTCGAACAGAACTATCAGCAAGGAAGGTTATGCTGATTCTTTTGGGACGTAAAAGGCGTCATTTTGGAGCATTACCTGCCTAGAGGGACTATTGTCACCAGTGCGTCATACACTGATCTCCTAAAAAATCATCTGCAGTCGGCAATCAAATCAAAGCGTCGTGGATTGCTGTCAGCAGGTGTCCTTTTGCAACATAACAATGCAAGGCCCCACACTGCCAACCAAGTGATTTCCACATGTTCGGACCACTCAAAGACGCAGTGGGAGGAAAGAAGTTCTGTTCTGATGAAGAGGTACGCCACGCGGTGCATGAGTGATTGCGCGGACTACCAAAAGAATTTTTTTCTGAGGGAATTTATGGACTTTGTAAGCGCTGGAGGACTTGAGTTGAGCGTGGGGGAGATTATGTTGAAAAGTCATATAGCTTTGTACCACTTCTACACAACAAATAATGTTTAAAAAATATTTAAGGTTTTCATTTGACTCACTCTCGTATATTAGATCTTGCAACAATTAATCACGAGTGACTGTAAAATTTGTTCAGGGCGTACATAAATTCCGGGAACACCTTCAATTGTTTATTGCACAAGAACCAAACATTGTACAGATATCATACGTACGTCAATTTGAAGAGAAACCCTGAAACTTTTTCTTTCGTGTATACCGCCACAGCGTAGTTTGGTAACTTGCCGATGGTCATCGCTAGTCTCAAACATGGCGAGTTCAGGTGCGGAGTGAGCTTTCTGTCTGTTGGAGTTCACTGTTTCATGAAATGGCCTCTCCGATCATCACATCTCACTCCGTGTGACTTTTTTTTGTGGATACACATTAAAGGTCTGTTGTATATAACTCCTCTACCACGTGATGTAGCAGAGATCCAGGAGAGAATATGAGAAACGACTGCCACAGTCGACAGTGCCATGCTGGGGCGGCTATGGCAAGAATTCCATTACCGTATTGATGTCTGTTGGGTCACTCATGGTTCGCGTATCGAATGTTTATAAAAAAAGCTTTCAGAGTTTCTCTTCAAAATGCAATGTGTATGACATCTGTACAATTTTTAGTTTTTGTGCAGTAAATAGTTGAACGTCTTCCCGACTATATGTACACCCTGTAGTTTATGTGATGGAATGAAGCATCCTGCTTATGTATCTTCGAATGAAGAACTGCGGCAATAGTCTTCTGTTTCTGACTCTCTTAGAGTCAACGGCATAACGAATATACCTACAAATAATTAAAAACCACTTACTGATGACAGACTGATAGAAACTTTCTGCCCTGCTACAGACTGGCGGATGATGGTGCAAGCACACTTAAATTCCCTCTCCGAGACAAGGTATTATTGATATCACTGGAGCCCTTTTGCTACAACAGCAGAAACATTAGGGAGCCATCCACTCACTGGTCTCCTTCCCCTTCAGGCCGACGTAACAAAAAGTTCTGAGGTTGACTGATTATGCAAATAGCACATGAATACACCCACGTAGTCATGTCTGTTCTGTGACTATTAAAAAGTTCTGATTTAATAAAGACAGTGCAGCTAATAACCATCTCGTTAAATTATTTAGAATAGGAAACACAAAAATTAAAGGTTAAAAGAAACTAAAACTGTATACATTTAGTGCCTCGTTCTTTTGAACAAAGTGTTGTCCTTGTCTCACAAAGAAGTACAAATCACCCGAATGACCGTTTATAAACACAGGCTGATTTTGCTGCAGGATATAAGGAACCACGCCTGTGAGGTATTGTGGAAGGATTACTGCCCCCACGAGGTGATCGCTAGTAATTCACGCCCACGCACTGAGGCTGAATCAGTGCTAATGATTCGTTGCCACCATACGTACAATGGGCATTCTCCGTAGACCACAGCTGGGCGTTGTAAAGGTTGACGTCACAGCCGCTCGTGCAGGTAACCTCGGCTGTGAATAGAATGAACGACAGAAATTCCAGCATTTTGGAGTCTGCAGCCACGGAGGGAAGTTCGTAGCTAATGAGGCCTCCCATGTATTGCAAGAGGTACGCATAGTGGCAGCTGTCGTGGAGAACGTTCCACACGGTCGTCTGGCTAACTTCTTGATGGCTGAACAACTGTCTGTTGCTGTCAAAGATGTTTTATCACCACGTTCAGGTAGTTGTACCTCCCTTGGAGCGTGTTTCCGGCCATAATATCGATTCGACCATCTTTTCTCGTAATCCTCTCAGAGACCGTTTGTTGTAGTTTGTCAGCATTTAGCAAAATCACTCTGCACACAGGATCAATTTTGCAGAATATAGGTGTTGCACTATTTCAGGCACAGAAAAGAAAATGTGCGCGCTAAATTTCTACTATAGAATATCTTAACGACTAGAGCGTAATAAGCATATACACTAATTTGAAAGCAGCAATAATTATAAATATCAGGTGTAATCCGAAGAAATTTCTTGATGAACGCTGATTTATAATTGGATGTATGTTGATCGAGGCTTTTCGCTTTTTTGCTATGAAGAAACATTACTATACAACCTCATGCTACCAAAATCAAATCATGTACTCACAACATGTTATTGCCACAGATATTGGTAGCGAATAGGAGTTGAAATGCGATATTGCTGCCAGCACGTAACCTCTCACAAAGTGAGCACGCTATGACGGTCGCTCAAACAGAATTCAAATGCGTGATTACATTGCCATCCAGTAACTCTGTGTCGCACGAAGCTGTAATTGCGTTATGAAGCATTAAGTGAAATGACATCCGGTAATAACATGGTTATTCTGTAATATATGGACCCATTTTGTACGTGCTAGCAATAAAAACCTGGTACTTTTTTGGTTGCTATTAGACCATTCAGCACAGACATAATCATTTCCAGCATCTTCTTTAATGAAAAGATCTCCGGTTCATTATCTAAGGTTACGTGTTTCATGAAAGACTTGCAAACTTTTTCCTAGCGTTTCATTTTGGTTATCCTTTACATGGAAACAGACGAGCTGCGATCGGTAAACTTGTGACGTTTTTACTCAGTCACAAAATCACTAATAACAGGAAATTATTAATGAAGAACCTCTAACTTACATTTAATTTAAAATTACTAAAGAAAACACATCGTAAGATACTTTTCCTAATTTATAAACGGGAGTAGTAATTCAAAGGAAGTAATAATTTTGTGAATGAAACCGTGTTATTTGTTACGCTGTTTCTGCTACTGCCATTGTCAGATATTACAAACTTGCAACTTGGAAAACAAGGTTCAGTGTCAGTATTAAAAATATTGCGGATACGTACAGGAAATTCATTTCCTTTGTTATCAGCGAAGTATTACTTCCCTTGTATTCATGTAGACCCAGATTATTTACAAGCGGATATCATCGAATTCTTTCCAATGAATTTTGTTCACAGCGAGTTATCGTACCAAGTACCTACTGAATTATGATTAAGAAGCAGCTCGTGTACTAGTGGTTGAAAATACCGCTTCGGTTGTAAATTTCTTTTATTATCACGACCGGTTTCGGCTCTCATAAGCCCATCCTCGCAACTGTGCTGTGGCCCCCGAGCGCCGCGGTGGACGTATACTAGGCGCGATTTGCTACCTATGAGCGCAGAATATAGTTATATGGAACTCTCAGTTTTCCGTAATGTATAAGGAGCCAACAAAATGATTCCGTTCTAAGGCGGCACTGTCCAGAGTCAGTATTCCAGTAGGGAAAAATCGCCATGACCATTGAGGGAATCTTCCCACTGACGCACCAGATTGAAGATACCTGTTTGGTAAAATACTGCTGCCTGTAGTAGTCTGTAACTGCCTCGTGCACATCCATGTCCGACAGGCATCGTCGACCTTCAAACCCGCATTTAAGCGACCTAAAAAAACTAAACTCCACCCGAACAGGCTATGAACACCAATGGTACCGACCGGCCGCCGTGTAATCCTCAACCCACGGGCGCCACCGGATGCTGATATGGAGGGGCATCTGATCAGCACACCGCTCTCCTGGCCGTATGTCAGTTTATGGGACCAGAGCCACTTCTTCTCAATCTATAGGCTCCTCAGTTTGCCTCACAAGGGCTGAGTGCACCCTGCTTGCTAACAGGCTAGCCCACCTCGACAGCGCTGAACTTCGGCGATCTGATGGGAACCGGTGTTACCACTGCGGCAAGGCCCGTGGCTTTCAGCAACCTAAGGCCTGATAATAGCATGGAAAGAAATCAGGACTATATTGAAGATTCTTCAGCCTTCCACTTGAGTTGGCGTAAGTTCTACATCACGGAATTTGCGATACGGGGACGTGCGTTGTCTTGAAGCAGCTGCACCCTCTGTGTTAAAACTTGGCGCACCATTCCACAACGGTGGTTTCCAACAAATATGCAGCCTCTTAGACATTCTCAGTTCTCCGGTGGACGTCTACGGGGTTTGTCCTTCGACAACCAAAAAAAGGAATAACAATACGTTGATCCAATTTGGACGCATTTCACGATAACGTCGCCATAGTTCACGTTTCCGCAAATTACGCACGCCCATCGGAAAAATACGAATGTCGTACAAATCGTTTGCCTAAATGTCTGACCTTATAAGCCCGCATTGGAGCTGCGCAACGTTGCATATACGAACAAAAGAAAAATTCTTGTTCGCCCCTTGAACTTAACTGCATTTAAGACAGATCTGCGGAGCTATAGAAATAATTCCTGTCTCTTTTTGCTAACGTCCGTTCATTTCCTTTTTATCCTTTTCTCTCGCGCGCTGGAGCCCGGTGTCCACTGCTGTTATTAATCTGTCTACTGCAATTGAGCACGTATTTAAGACCCAATGTACTTTTACCCGCTGCGTAGTTTTGACCTGGAAAGCTGCTGTTATCTGAAGTTTTAAGTTTTAAGAGTCCTAACGAATGAAGAATGAAGAAATATGAAGAATGAAACAAACGTGCTTTCGAAAAAGTGATTGCATAATAGATAATACTCCTCGGTATTTTCTTTTTACTTAGCCTGCATTTATCGTGAATCTCTCGCCCTGCACAAAGTCAAAATCAACAAGAAAAAATATCTCAGATGCCTCCCGTGTATAAGGATGATATTAGAACGGATTTCCAAAATTACCGCCGGCCGCTGTGGCCGAACGGTTCTAGGCGCTTCATTCCGGAACCATGCGGCTGCTACGGTCGCAGGTTCGAATCTTGCCTCGGGCATGGATATGTGTGATGTCCTTAGGTTGGTTAGGTTTACGTAGTTCTAAGTGTAGCGGACTGATGACCCTAGATGTTAAGTACCTTAATGCTTAGAGCTATTTGAAACATTTTGAACCAAAATTACCGACCAATATTTTTGCTGTTAGCTTGCTGCTGAACACATTTTGAGCTCCAATGTAACAAGTTTCCTAGCGACAGAAAACCTCTTGTATATATCTGAAGGTTGTCTGTTCTGTTGGACATATCCGACGAAACACACAGCACCCACATACATACAACTCTGTATGAGCGCTACGGCTGCTTGTCGTTTGTTTCACTGAGGATGCACTGGTATCGCCCAAACTCCTACGGGAATCAATCATTTGAAAGTATTGGTTTAATGGGCGACGGACGCTGCTCTGCAGGTTGCGCTAAACGGAGAATTTGGGTCGGATGGTGTGCGTGTCGAAGTGGCCTAAACTCAGCGTGTTCGGTCAGATGGTTAGCTGCCCTATGTAATAAAAGAACTGAGTTAATGGATCAACGACGAACTGAAACTGGTGTCTTGCGACGTCCGTCCCGAGCAGATGCAACGAAAAAAAAAAAAAAAGGGAGAGAGATTGCCGGCACGGTAGCTCCGCGTGTTCGGTTAGAGCACCGATTGTTTTCTGTAGTAAAGAAAACTGAGTGAAGGGATCAACGATCAACTTGAACAGATATCATGTGACGTCCGCCCAGACCAAACGAAATCAGCTACTGAAAAAAAAAATAATGGGGCTAAGGTAACCGTTCTACAGAAGCGGAGCACCTCGGTTCAATTCCCGATCCACCAGAAGTTTTGAACTTTCGCCCTTGCGTTACTACAATGTCCTCTGTGAGTTTCCCATCCACTCTTCCCGTCTTCTTCCCCATGCTCTATTTCACACAGAAAATCTTTTACCCATAAATCAGCACGGGTTGAGGAAGCATTGCTCATGTGAAACACAGCTTGCCCTTTTCTCACACGATATCCAGCGAACTATGGACGAAGGGCAACAGGCAGAATTCATATTTCTAGGTAACAAAGAAGTGCTTGACACTGTCACGTTGCAGACTATTAACGAAGGCCCGAGCATTCGGAATATTTTATCAGCTATGTGAGTGATTCGAGGACTTGTTAAGTAACAGAACACTGTACTTTGTCCTGCTGGCTGTCTGTCTGTTCTTTCCTTAGTATTACAGAATGCGGATCCAATATACTAATCACTTTGGGGCGTGATAAAGGTGGGCAAGGAGGCGCCTGGACTGAAGCCGGGATCAGTAGCCTCGATTTCTCTTCACCGATGAGTGTATGATTCGCCAGACGTCTGGTGATCGTCGTAGAAGGAAGTGGACGAGCTAAGGTGCCAAATCATGAGCCAGGAACGCAATCCGATAGTTTCAGCAGGGAGCTGCGTGAGTCATGTGTTGCACATGGTTGATGGCTCTCATCGATATCGAGAGTATTGTAAGTGTGCGCAGAATGGTGACAGAATCTTTCAGCCTTTTGTATAGGAGTACAGTCAACAGATTTTCACTGGGCGAGGCGGCGCAGTGGTTAGCACACTGGACTCGCATTCGGGATGACGACTGTTCAAATCCGCGTCCGCTCGACCTGACTTAGGTTATCGGTGATTTCCTTAAACCGCTTCAGGCAAATGCTGGGGTGGTTGCTTGGAAAGCGCACGACCGACTTCCCTTCCTATCCTTTCCTAATCCTATGGGACTGATGACCTCGCTGTTGGTTCCCCTCCCCCAAAATAACCAACTAGCCAACAGATTTCCGTTTGGTCCAACTTTAAGCGAAATAACGAAGAAGTACAATGCGCCTTCGCCTTGAAAATCAAATGGTTCCAATGGCTCTGAGCACTATGGGACTCAACTGCTGAGGTCATTAGTCCCCTAGAACTTAGAACTAGTTAAACCTAACTAACCTAAAGACATCACAAACATCCATGCCCGAGGCAGGATTCGAACCTGCGACCGTAGCGGTCTTGCGCTTCCAGACTGCAGCGCCTTTAACCGCACGGCCACTTCGGCCTGCCCTTGAAAATCGTCAAATGCATTTTTCGTCTCAACAGATCACGCTCTCCAAGATTTTGTACAGGTTTGCAGCAAAACACGCCGTCAGATGTGAAGATAATTATCGTCTACACGAATACTGCACGAGATCAAACACAAATGTATGAGATAGGAATTCGTTTATGAAAGAATCTGTCCGAAATGTAGCTTTAATCGGAAACTAAACCTGGGCGATAAACAGATTATAGGAAAATGCAGGTTTTTGTGAAGTGGTGTTGCAGAAGAATTCTGGTTGTCAGACGGCTGGATGAGATATCTAGTGAGAGGTGTTGAATCAGATCCAGGAGAAAAGTTCACTGTGGCACACCTTAACTAAATGGAATTAGTTGGTAGGCCATGTCTCGAGGTACAGAGTGACACAAAATAATGGGAATTTTTAGGAACGTTTTGTGGCAACGCTGCAAGGGAGGTGGCGCCGAATGTCATGTAGAATACTACTCGAACTGTCCTGCCATTTAGTAGGCCTACACAATAGTCACGGACCAATGAAACGGTGTGTTGTCTGCCTTTATGGTAGGAACCTGTTACAAGAATGTAAGAGTGGAGCCCGAGCGCCGAGAGTTTCGGCGTCATTTCAAGATCGGACCTCATGGTCGCGTTCCCTCAGCGCATGCAGTCAACATCTGGGTCCGCAGTTTTGAAACAAAAGTTCTGCATTGAAGAATCAATCTGCTGGGAGACCCCGAACCACCCGTACGGGAGACCATAACGAGACTGCACAAACGGCTTTCATGGGAAGCCCGCAGCACAGTGTACCACATCCCTCAGTCTCTATAGGTTCATCGTTCGAGTAATCAACAATACTGAAAGTGAATTTAAAGCTACATCCGTACAAACTGTAGACCGTTCAGCAACTTCATCCTAACGATCTGATAATGTGTAGACAATACTAGGGCTATTCGGAAAGTAAGTTCCGATTGATCGCGAAATGGAAACCACTCTGATAATCAGAAATATTTTATCTGCAACAGTTAGCTACAGCTTCCAGCCACTGCTCTACATAGTCACCATCCCGACTTAGGCATTTGTCGTAGCGTTTTACCAACTTTCCAATACCCTCGTCATTGAGGGCAGCCGCCTGTGCTTCCCGCCAATTCTCTTCCCTCATCTACAGCTCGCTGTCTGGGCGAAAATGTCGACTTCATAGCCAGTAGTTAATGTGAGCAGAGATGAAACACAGAGGGGGCCAATTACGGGCCGTAGTGCGCGTGATCAAACACTTCCCATCGAATACGCTGCAGGAGCATTTTCATTGCCCCTGCAGATTGCGACCGAGAATTGTTACGAAGTAGGAACCGTATGGCAGTTCTGTAATGTGGACTCCATAACATCAGGCGAAATCTCTCACCAGAACCTCATACGTGGCGGGATACACTATTTACTACGCATCTTTATGTGCTCACCATGCGCTCAGAACTGAAAATAGCGAAGTGATGCAATCGACAGTCATACTAGAGATGCTGTCGAACACATCTGTGCAAAGCTTTATTAGATTTTCACAGTGGTTCCCATTTCTTGACAGATCGTAACTTTCTTTCCAGATATTCCTCGTATACTGAACCCATGTTAGCAAAACTGCACAACGATGACAGTTTCGTTAACAACCTCGTGGACGTCGGGCGAAGCTCACTTACACCTCAGTGACTTTGTCAATAGAAAGAATTTTCGCTGCTGGTAAAGTCAGGAAAATGTGTATTGTATAAATCTAAAGAATATGTTTCAAATACAGCAATGTCATCTTCGGGAGCGAACGCGCAAATAGAGAGGCACTGGCGAGTTGCAAGTTATGGGTGATGAAATATGGACGCAAAGTGGCGTTGCTCTTGTGCATAGAGAAGTGTATATTGTATAAACGATGTGTTAAGTAACGCAAGACATTGTAAATGGGCGGGCGAGGACATATTTATTTATTTATTTACATGTGAAGTTCCGTAGGATCAAACTGAGGAGAAAGACTCCAAAGCCATGGAACGTGTCAGTACACGAAATTACAACATAAAAGTAAAAATGCATAAAAATAAAATGTATGTGAACCAGAATAACGTCAATACATAAGTTTAAGTAAACGCAATCAACAATACAACCAGAATCAGATTAATTTTTCAAGGAACACCTCGACAGAATACAAGGAGTGACCCACGAGGAAACTCTTCAGTTTCGATTTGAAAGCGCGCGGATTATTACTAAGATTTTTGAATTCGAGTGGTATCTTATTGAAAATGGATGCAGCAGTATACTGCACACCTTTCTGCACAAGAGTTAAGAAAGCCCGATCTAAATACAGGTTTGATTTCTGCCGAGTATTAACTGAGTGAAAGATGCTTATTCTTCGGAATATAATATTGTTAACAATAAATGACATTAAGGAATATATACAGGGTGGTCCATTGATAGTGAACGGGCCAAATATCTCACGAAATAAGCATCGAACGAAATAACTACAAAGAGCGAAACTTGTCTAGCTTGAGGGGGGAAACCAGATGGCGATATGGTTGGCCCGCTAGATGGTGCTGCCATAGGTCAAACGGATATCAACTGCGTTTTTGTAAATAGGAACCTCCATTTTTATTACATATTCGTGTAGTACGTAAAGAAATATGAATGTTTCAGTTGGACCACTTTCTTCGCTTTGTGATAGATGGCGCTGTTATAATCACAAACGTATAAGTACGTGGTATCACGTAACATTCCGCCAGTGCGGACGGTATTTGCTTCGTGATACATTACCCGTGTTAAAATGGACCGTTTAACAATTGCGGGAAAGGTCGATATCATGTTGATGTATGGCTATTGTGATCAAAATGACCAACGGGCGTATGCTACGTATGCTGCCTGGTATCCTGGACGACATCATCCAAGTGTCCGGATCGTTCGCCGGATAGTTACGTTATTTAAGGAAACAGGAAGTGTTCGGCCACATGTGAAACGTCAACCACGACCTGCAACAAATGATGATGCCCAAGTAGGTGTTTTAGCTGCTGTCGCGGCTAATCCGCACATCAGTAGCAGACAAATTCCACGAGAATCGAGAATCTCAAAATCGTTGGTGTTGAGAATGCTACATCAACATCGATAGCATCCGTACCATATTTCTATGCACCAGGAATTGCATGGCGTCGACTTTGAACGTCGTGTACAGTTCTGCCACAGGGCACAAGAGAAATTACGGCACGATGACAGATTTCTTGCACGCGTTCTATTTAGCCATGAAGCGTAATTTACCAACAGCGGTAACGGAAACCGGCATAATATGCACTATTGGGCAACGGAAAATCCACGGTGGCTACGACAAGTGCAACATCAGCGACCATGGCGGGTTAATGTATGGTGCAGCATTATGGGAGGAAGGATAATTGACCCTCATTTTATCGATGGCAATCTAAATGGTGCAATGTATGCTGATTTCCTACGTAATGTTCTACCGATGTTACTACAAGATGTTTCACTGCATGACAGAATGGCGATGTACTTTCAACATGATGGATATCCGGCACATAGCTCGCGTGCGGTTGAAGCGGTATTGAATAGTATATTATAATAGTATAGTATATAGTGGATTGGTCGTCGAAGCACCATACCATGGCCCGCACGTTCACATTGGCTCGGTTTTAAATAGTGCATCCTTTACTACCAAGGTAGTGTCATCAGCAAAAAGAAATATTTTACAGTTACTCTTAATACCAGAGGACACATAATTTATATAAATAAGGGACACTAGTGGCCCCAACAATGATTCCTGGGGCACCCCCTAATTTTACCGTACACCACATCAAAGCCATTCTCAACATACTGAGTAATGATCTTTTACTGTCAGTTGCTAGAGTAAGAGCTAAACCAATTGTGAGCTACTCCCCGTGTTCCAAAATTATCCAACTTCTGGAGCAATATTTTGTGATCAACAGAATCAAATGCCTTAGTTAAGTCAAAAAATATGCCTACCTTTCGAAACGTTTTGTTTACCCATCCAGTACCTCACACAGAAAGGGAATATAGCATTCTCAGTTGTTAAGTGACTTGTAAAGCCGAACTGTACATTTGATAGCAAATCGTGTGGTATAAAATGATCAATCATCCTTACACACATAGCCTTTTCAATAACTTTATCAAACACTGATGGCATATAAATGGGTCTAAAATTATCTACATTATCCCTTTCTCTCATTTTATAAAGCGGCTTTGATACTGAGTACCTTAATCGTTCAGGAAACTGACCATTCCTAAAGGAAAAACTACAAATATGGCTAAATACAGGGCTAACATTTGCAGCACAGTACTTTAATATTCAGCTATGCACCCTATCATAACCATGAGGGTTCTTAGTCTGCAGTGATTTAATTATTAACTCAATCTCCCCCTTGTCTGTATCACAGAGGAGTATTTCAGACATCAGTCTCGGAAAGGCATTTGCCAAGAATGTTAATGATGCCTTGTAAAACAATTTTTATTTAACTCACAAGCAACGCTCAGAAAATTATTTTTAAGTACTGTACATTATTTGATTTGTCAGTAACATAATTATTTTTACTACTAACTGACTTTATATCGTCGACCTTGTGCTGCTGACCAGACATTTCCTTCAGAACTCAATTAGATATTCTATTTGCATTCCACGTACTCTTTGCCTTCCTAATAACATTTTTAAGCACCTTACAGTACTGTTTGTAATGGGCTACAGTAGCTTGATTGTGACTACTTCTAACATTTTGATATAATTCCCGCTTTGTTCTACGTTACATGCTTATCCACCTAGTCAGCCACCCCTGCTGCCTACTACTGCTAGTACCCTGTTTAGAACGTTCTAATGGAAAGCAACTCTCAAAGAGCATGAGGAATGTGTTAAGGAAAGCATTATGTCTATCACCTATGTTATCAGCACTATAAACATCCTGCCACTCTTGTTCCTTGGCAAGGTTTACAAAACTCTCTGTTGCTGTTGGATTAACTTTCCTACATAGTTTGTAATTATTTGTGACATTTGTTTGAGTACAAAAATCTTTTAGTGTTAACATTTGTCCTTCATGGTCTGAGAGGCTCTTCACCCTTTTACTAACAGAATACCCATCTATTAATGAAGAATGAATAAAAATATGGTCTATGGCTGTGCTACTGTTCCCCTGCACCCTTGTTGGGAAAAAAACACAGTCTGCATCACATCATATGAATTTAGGGGATCTACCAACATCCTTTTCCTTGCACCATTATACATCTAGTCACAATACAAATAATGCAAGAAAAATTCTTAATTGAAGTGTTGGAGGAAGAGTACTTTGTGGGCAGAGTTAATAAAAATTTGTCGTTGTTGAAGAACAGTCAGTTGCACAAATTATTGCCAGATAATGCTTTACGTCGTACTATCTGGAAGTCGCTATTTAGCTTCTTTGTGATGTATACGGCTTGCCATATGTACTGGTGCCTAAATGTACTAGATTTTTTGACATTTGTCCTAAGGCAGGAAAACTACAGTGAAAAGTGCTGTAGTGAAATACATACTACAGAAAAGGATAGAATTCCACTTACAAATGGGAGATAATATAGTGAAATCTGCTCTGATTCTTTAATTGAAACAACTTTTGTTTTAAATAAAGACACGAAACTTTGCTAGAGATGCGTGGAGTGAGGCGCCTTAAAATGTGACAAGTAAAATGTTTACGTGAACATCTTAGGGTGTCTTTGATAAAGAAAGCATGATACAATATTACTAATTGAGGGTGTTGCGTGGCGTACGATTGTTGATTCTTCGTAAGGAAATGTAAATTAATTATTATTTTTTACCTCAAAATATTGCCTTTGAAATGGCAATCGATCTCCGAAAAGTTGCCTATTTAAATCACTGAACTAATAATCCACCAATTACAATAAATACTACCAATGCCCTAAAATTACTAGTATATTCATATAAGGCCTATCAAGGGGAAATTATTTATACACTCTCAGGCGTTTACGCCTGAGACAGGCTGTAAAAATATTAAAATAAATGTTACGGCCGGTAATGGCGGTCAACAAAGAGTTTTATTGGCGCCATCTTTTCACGCTGCTGCAGCCATTGAAAATTAGAAAAATTACTACTTCCTACATGGGAAAGACCAGTCTCAGGACTGAAGACCATAACAACAACAACAACATGGGAAAGGACTGTCAACTTAAATGAAATAGTAATAATTCTTTCCATATTAGATAGTAACTAATATTAAATTATTACAGCCCTACGATGTTCAAAGGCTGACCGTTACGTGCATTCCAGGATAGGAGAAACCTTATAGTGAAATCTTATCCTTTTACAACGATTAACAAATAAAATCTTTTCATTCTAATTACATCGAAGAAAGAGTTTTTTATTAATATAGAATTTCTATGCCGGTCTTATTCTTAAATTAATTTTCCTTTACGCACTCCTGTATCAAAGTCTTTGGTTATAGTCAAAATATTTTAGTAAATACAACTGTGGACTTTATTTAATGTCATCACCTGTTATTGGTATAATGGCCCCCTGGTATGTCTGGACAGAAGTTTTATTTGTACCCAGGCCTTCCACCGATGTTTAAGTCTTAAGCACACGTTTTACGACTAGCACTAAACAAATTCACACAAGCATTATCTGATACCAACAGATATTATTTTATGGTCGTGGGCAATACTTTATCTACAGTCAGTCTCTACTTTTGTTCCCAATGAGAACATCTTGATAACAACAGAAAATTGACGGTTAAAGGTGGCTCATTCCCGCCCGTCTGGATTAGTGGCGCGGTAAAAATCAGGGTGTAAAAACACCACCCAGAGTCTTTAAATTGTTTTCTCTTGAGCTTTCACAAGAAAATGATATTGCATCTAAATGCAAGGGAAAGAATATGTTGTAGTACTCTCAGACTGCAGATATGTAGACATAAACATTTTCATTTATTTCCTCTAAAACGAGATAAAATCGTCTTTTGCATTTCGCAGCTGTCTTTCACAAGCAAATTGTGGCCATTATTTCATAAACATAATTGCTAATTTAAAAAATTATGTTGATATGCAAGAATAAAGTTTTTTAAAACATTTCGTCGACTGATTTAAGGGGGGACGTTGACGAAATTGACCAAAAATGTCAATTTTCGATTTATTTTTTATTTATTAGTACAATTCATGGACAATAAGTGCCCAAAGTTGCTCACGTTATAAAGCAGCACTTCAATACCAGCTCAGTGAGAGGCCTCCGAACTGTATCCTGGATCTTTTCAAGCCCACTTGCAGGTTTCTGCCTGATCCTGCACTTCTCAAAAAGTGTATTCATTGCAAAATCCAAATGAGTCCCTAAATTCACTCATATGGAAACGATTGCCTAAAATACATTTGCATCTGCTACAGTTGTCAGAATTACAACTTATGATGCAGTTATTGTATTTGATGATAGGAACGTCTGGAGGATGAAGGTATTAGAAAGAATGGGCTTCAAGATAGGAAATTTTATTCAAGATATCCTGAGAAAAATAGATTTAGAGTGGGTGTCTGCAGTTGAAAAGTGTGTTGAAGAGTTGGTAAAGGAAAGAAGACGGACAGCAAGGAACCAGAAGAGAGGCCTTGAAGGGAAAGACGACCCAGTGTACAGATGTGGTGCCTTCTGAAGAAGTGACATAAGGAAAAAAGTTAGGTTGAACATTAAATTCAGTTTCCTGAAAAGTTTGATTTTTAGAGTTTATGTACCTTTTACTCAGATTCTGTGAATGCTAGAATTATGATATTTTGTACACATATTTCTGTTAACCTAATAAACGTAGTCTCAAGAACAAATTTTGAAACTCTGATTGCAAGCTGAGATATGGGGCAAATTGCTTGGAATTTTGCTTGAATTTAAAATTGTACTTGTGGAACTATAATTAAAAAATTATCAAAATTCTCCTATTTGACCTATTCCAAAAATCTCATGAGAGAAGCTTACAACATATAAAGAGATGAAACAGAGAATTTTTTGTAGAAATCTCTTGAATACTTTCTGAGAAAAACGAACATACATTATTTTTAACATAAAAAACTAATTTCATTTAAAAAGTTGAATATATATAATCAAAGGATTTTATATGTAGATGTGTTACTTTCATGTAAAGTGTGGTACAGAATTTCATTGCCATATCTCCAGAACTGTGGATTTGGTGCATTTTTGAAATAGTGTGTGTTTTACATCAACGTCCCTCCTTAACAATTTAAAGTTGTGCTTAATGCAGTTTATTTGAACAGTCTTGTAGCAATGTAGATCGAGGCTCTACGACGAGTTATATCACTGGAT
Organism: Schistocerca piceifrons; assembly: GCF_021461385.2. Classification (NCBI taxonomy): domain Eukaryota; kingdom Metazoa; phylum Arthropoda; class Insecta; order Orthoptera; family Acrididae; genus Schistocerca; species Schistocerca piceifrons. The sequence continues at coordinate 1,016,512,661 of NC_060139.1, read as the reverse complement.
TGGTGGCGCAATCTTCAGGAACACGCCTCCTGTTGACAGACGCTGGGCGATGGACTGCCAAGCAGTGCTGGCTTGAGGAGCAAACCCTGTGCCCTAGCGTCGATCGGCGGCTGATGAACTTTGGCGCAGTGTTAACGTGGTGAGCGAACCCCGTCCCCCTCGCGTAGATAAGCTGTGACTACTGGCGCGTGTTGTCCGGCGACACGCCTCGCGTATGCAAACATGAAACAACAGTCGAACGAGCAACAGCTTTCTCACCACATACAGATGGTAACAACTGGAAAGAGCTAGTTATTATTAGCCATTCACTCTCCAGCCATCTATGTAATATCAAAAATTGTTCCTTGTGAGTTGTGTTGAATGTCACTAGTCCAGTACTTTTAAACACTCACGTCGTAGGTTTCTCGCTGTAAAGACAGTCTTGCGAAACTGTTCGTTTCATGGTTTGGTTCACTCTACTTTTCATTTGCATGCACTGCATATATTCACTATGGTGAGCGTTCTACGCAGACGTGTGAAAACTTAGTGAGTTTACGTTTTCATGTTGGTACACATGTCCTCTCAACGTTCAAATGTTTCGTAATAACATGCGGCTTGCTCCCGCATGCGAAGTACACTGTTTGACAGTTCGTAATTCATACATAATTTGTTTATATGGAAATTTCACCCACAACGGTCGTTTGCCTTTAACGTATAGAGGTATTTACAGTAAACAGTCTTCACCAATGTTCAGAGTTATTTCTCTGTCGTTAACTGTGGATCAGTTCATTTTTCGTCCACAGGAACATTTCACAGAGTTATCTGTTCACTCACTGGGAGCGTCCGCATATTGCGATCGCTTCTCTGGCGTTCCTTAGTTAAACACTCACAATGCAATTTCATTCACGTAGTTCGTACATCGTAAATGGAGAAAGTTGATTCTGAGTATTGTATATTATGCATTAATCAGTACATACAGTACATATTTCTTGACCACAATCTTGTTATGTTTTGAGCTTGTATGAGCAGTCAGTTCTTCCTCATGCAGAAAATTAAGACCATTTGTTCACCTGGACTATTCAGTTCAAGTGATTTCACAATCATTGTTACATCCAACACGGAATCGTTATGTAGTTTCGTTATTAATTCTTCATGGTAGTTTACGATATCATGAGCCCCAAGTTTCTTGTTCACAAGTGATCTTGTAATGTTCGCGAAGAACAAGACAACTTGTAAGTAGGCTGTTTAGGTTTTTATGTTCGTAACGACATGTAGCGCTCTATATGAAAATCACTGACTGTGCTGTGTGAAGGCTGTGGTTGGTTTGCATTGTTGGAGTAATATTCGCCACTGTAGTGTTGGGCAGTTGGCTTTTAACAGCGCTTAGCGTTGCGAAGTTGGAGGTGAGCCGCCAGCAGTGGTGGATGTGGGGAGAGAAATGGCGGAGTTTTGAGAGCGGATGATCTGGACGTGTGTCCATCAGAGACACAGTAAATTTGTAAGACCGGATGTCATGAACTGCTATATATATTATGACTTTTGAACACTTTTGAGGTAAATACATTGTTTGTTCTCTATCAAAATCTTTCATTTGCTAACCATGCCCATCAGTAGTTAGTGCCTTCAGTAGTTTGAATCTTTTACGTAGCTGGCAGTAGTGGCGCTCGCTGTATTGCAGTAGTTCGAGTAACGAAGATTTTTGTGAGGTAAGTGATTTGTGAAAGGTATAGGTTAATGAGAGTCAGGGCCATTATTTGTACGGACTATTGAAAGTCAGATTGCGTTGCACTATAAATATTGTGTGTCAGTTTAGTGTTGATCAGAATAGGTAAAGAGTGAAATGTCAGAGTACTTTCATTTCTGCTCAGCTGTTTGAAAATCAAATAATGTAAGAGGTTTATCTGCATAGTATTTCATTAAGTTTTCTAAGGGGACGTTTCAAACTAGGCGTCAATAAATTCTTGACGAATTTTTCATGAAGATTAAACTACATCTGAACTAATTTCTATGTTTTATACCAGAAACAAGCAGTTAATACACTGAGGACCATGCAGTTTGCCTTTTTTCCACTCACATTTTGACCTTAATGTGTCGTCTCAGGCTAATGAGAAAGTCATTACCTTCACAACAGAGACTTTCTTTAATGTGATGCAGTTATTACATTTCAGTCAAACAACAAATCATACACACAGATACACAATACTAAAACGTAACGCATAAAGAAATGCACATACATAATAAAAATAAACTTAGCACTATGATAACTATTTACAGATTTACAAGGTTAGGCTTCACCTTTAGGTGAAGTCTGTTACTCTTCTCATGTAGAAAAGATTTTATATCTTTATGAGGATATAATCCTCTCACCTTTAATGTCTCTGGATGCGCCAGAGGGTAGGATCCTTCCTTTATAAGGCTTTTTACGATCAGGTGTGCTCCGATATAAAACAATTGCCACTTTTTGTTAATTCTTTTGATGCTTGAGGCCTTTTTATGTATCCTAAACAGGGCCAACACTCTCTCCTCATATTGGTGTGCAGTTTTTTGCTATTAATTATATTTTCTCTTCCTCAAGTCAGCATGTCCTTTAACGATACCCACACTTGTTGTATCTTTTCTTCTTTGGTGACTTAACTTGGTTTCTGAGGCAATTGTTTCACCCATTGGTCTGACTCTACATTCGGCATCATAATTTCAGCTTGTAAGGTGGCAGATTTTAGCACCTTACATGGGATTTATTCAGAAAATAAATGACAAATACCATTCGAACATAGCCGTTAGACAGAACAATACTAATACCAACATACCACGGTTCGTACTGGTACGTAAGATTTTGAGAACTGTGCATATTATCATTGGGAAGGTGGTTTGAACGGACACAGGTCAGAGCTGTTTTGAGCTGTAGAACAAGCGAGGGGGCCGACGGCTGGCCGGCGCTTCACATGGCGGCTACTTTAGCGGCGGAGTGGCACCAGTGACCGCAGGGGGCACCGGGCTAGCCTGAGACCACACAGGTGGAAGCAGACAGAGCGAGCGTTCATGCGACACAGAGAGAGACTGCTTCTCGCCGTTGCGGCTATTCAATGGTTGGAACGGGACACAAATACGGCGCGCCCATGAAAGGTGGGAAACAGCGCGAAATTTCACAGTCCTGATTGACCGAAAACGCGTAGGGACACATGTGAGAGGAAATGGCAAGTCTGGCGGCAAGAAGAGGTAAGTACTCTGGTGTCTGGTGTGGTGGTGGGCAGACACGGACTGTCTGGTTGGCGAGTGGAGGCCTAGACATAGCTAGATTTGGAGGCACTGGCATTGTGACCAGTGATCCATCTCAAATCGTTCAGAGTTAGTGCATGCACAAAGAGAAGAGAAAACAGATTTTTGCTCACTTGTGGATTCCGAATGCAACATTGAGTGTTACTTTGCCGCCGCGCACTTGAGTCTACCAACTACTCCTGGCATTTGTGCAAGTAGATAGTGTATTGACTTGTGATGGACTCCGCAGTTGAGTAACTTACGGTCAGGAGTTTTCGGACGGAGAGATAAGATCGAGCTTTCACTGGGGAAAGACGACATCACGCCGTTGCCTGGGACGTAATGCTCGTACTGAATTACGGTGATATTAGCGCAGACAGCTGGAAAAGTAGGTCACTGTAATTGTAAATGAGTACGTGTTCCACTAGCTCTTTGCTTGAGCTCTCTGATTCTGTGTCCGTATAGGTGGAGCTTCAGTAGAACAACAACTTCCGTGACCCGTATGAACCAACATCTCTGGGAAAGGGGCGCGATTACGAATACAGTTTCCATTGCGCCAATGGTAGATTAGTTAGTTCAGGGTTGGTTCAAATGGCTCTGAGCACTATGGGACTTCACTTCTGTGGTCATCAGTCCCTTAGAACTTAAAACTACTTAAACCTAACTAACCTAAGGACATCACACACATCCATGCCCGAAGCAGGATTCGAACCTGTGACCGTAGCGGTCACGCGGCTCCAGACTGAAGCGCCTTTAACCGCCCGGCCACACTGGCCGGCTTAGTTTAGGGAGTTAATTTGATTGGTCTTGTAATGTCTCAGGTTAGTAACATTGGTCATCTTGTGTTTAATTAGTAAATTTGATATTTGATTACATGCCACAATTCAATTTATTATCATTTCTGTAGGTTGTAAACCACTTATTTAGAATAAAAGTTTTTATTAAAAGAAATTATCATTCAGAATTGATGCAAACGGTATTGGGGGTAATATTCGCGCAGTTAAACAGAGCCAAAGTCGAATAGCAATAAAGAGTTAAGGATGTTTCATACACATTATACCCTTGTACGTTGCAAACTGGAGTATATCCAGTAGACGCATGTGGTAAATTCTTATATATATTCTCAAAAAGGGAAACAAATTCTACCCAACTGATATACTGATTAGCATAATACGTCCTCAAAAACCTATTAAACTTACGAAACTCCCACTACAGGACCCGCGCTTGGATTAAATCTGGACACCAGTATGTGTTTAACAGTTTCATCCATCAGAAACTGCTTCCACTTACTAATTTTAAGGTCAGCAGCAATGTTTCACAGTAGCGTAACTAGCCTCCTGGCATGGGATACGTAGTTACCAATTTTCGCATTATTGTAGCTGACGTGGAGTTCCTGGTGTATCATCAAGTACTCTGAATACTACAATTTGTCGGTTTCGCCTTTGACAGATTAAAGAGGTGCGTATCAATTTTCTGACATGCGTTTGCTAATTAGAAAAATGGCAATACGTCTCTATCTTACTTTCACACTTTTTAATTCCAGGGTGGCCCCAACAAGGGTGAGTATACCATATAACATTTTCAAAGGCATCTCCTGGTATACACTCTCTCTCTCTCTCTCTCTCTCTCTCTCTCTCTCTCTCTCCCCCTCTCTCTCTCTCTCTCTCTCTCTCTCTCTCTCTCTCACACACACACACACACACACACACACACACACACACACTAACACCATCGTTCACACTCTGTCTGGTTTCGATGAAACAAGAGTGAGTCTTGCACTTTATAATATTTATTTAACTCATTTTTTGGGTTTGCTTCCAACAAAGCTTTTATCTCCTACCACAACTGATCTGCCTGTAGCAGCATCTGCATATCTCTGCACATCCTCAGATGTGCCTACTGGCACCTTTTGTCCGTGATTGGTAGAATCCTGTATTCTGTAGATTCTACAGCTACATCTAAATCCACACAGACACTCTGCAAGCCATCGTAAGGTGCGTAGCGGAGGGTACCCTGTACCACTACCTGTCGTTTACCCTCCTGTTCTACTCGCAAGTAGAGAGAGGGGAAAACGACTCTCTGTACGCCTCCGTATGAGCCCTTACTTCTCTCATCTTATCTTCCTAATCTTTACGGGCGATGTAAGTTGGCGGCAACAGAATCATTCCGGAGTCAGCTGCAAATGCCGGTTCTCTAAATTTTCTCAGTATTGTTTCCCGAACGTAACGCTGCCTTCCCTCCCGGTATTCTCATTTGAGTTCCTGCAGCATCTCCGTAACACTTAAGTTTTGTTTTAACCTACCGGTGACATATCTGGCAGCTATCCTCTGAATTGCTTCGATGTCTTCCTTCAATCTGACCTGGTACGAAACCCAAACACTCGAGCAGTACTCAAGGGTAAGTGGCACCAGATTCCTGTATGCCGTCTATTTTACAGGTCAACCACTATTCCCTACATTTTTCCCGATGAACCGAAGTCGACTATTTGCCTTCCCTACCACAGTTTTCACATTCTCGTTCCTCCTCATATTACTCTGCTGTGTTACGCCCTGATATTAAAATGACTAGACGGTGTCATGATGGACACTAGTAATACAGTATCTGAACATTACAGGTTTGTTCTTCCTACTCATCCGCATTAACTTACATTTTTCCACATTTAGGGCTAGCTGCCATTCATCACACCAACTAGCAATTTTGTCTAAGTCGTCTTGTTTCCTCATTCACTACAGTCACTCAACGTCGACACCTTGCAGTACACCACGGCAATATCAGTAAACAACAGCAGACTGCTGCCCATCCTGTCCACCAAATCATTTATGTTTATAAACAACAACAGCTGTCGTATCACACTTCCCTGGGGCACTCCTGGCGATACCCTTGTATCTGATGAACACTCCCCGTCCAGGACCACATGCTGGATTCTATTATTTAAGATGTTTCTGTTACATAAGAATTCTTTGAGACACTCACATATCTGTGAACTTACGGCATATGCTAATACCTTCGTTAACAGCCTTCACTGGGCCACCGTGTCAAACGCCTTCTGGAAATCTATAAATATTGAATCTGCCCGTTGCCATTCACCCATAGTTCTCAGTACATCATTTGAGAAAGGAGAAGCTGAGTTTCGTACGAGCAATGCTTTCTAAAACCATGCTGATTCGTGCATATAAGCTTCTCAGTCTCAAGAAAGTTTGTTATATTCGAAATCAGAATGTGTTCAAGGATTCTGCAGCAAACAGAAGTTACGGATATTGGTCTGTAATTCTACAGGTCCGTTCTCTTACCTTTCTTGTATACTGGAGTCACCTGCGCTTTTTCTTTCCCACTCGCTTGGGACTTTATGGTGGGCGACAGACCCAAAGATAAATGCAAGCTATGAAATGATAATTAACTCAAGACCCTAAGCTGTCGACAAGCGTTGATATACATCACCGGGGACAGTTGAAAATGGGCACCCCGACCGGAACTCGAACCCTGGATCTCCTGCTTACAAGTCAGACGCTCTATCCATCTGAGCCATCGAGTGCACAGAGGATGCTGCGACTGCAGAAATTTATCCCTTGCACGCTCCCCGTGAGACCCACACTCCCAACTTAATGTCCACAGACTACATTCGTAGTGCTCCTGCCCATGACACTCACTACTCGCGGCAGACAATTTTAACGAGTTCCGTAAGAGTTCGGGCAATGCGTGTGCATCCAGCACAGAAGAAGAAGGTCAATGGCCGGTTAGCCCCTCGGACATGTCCGAAAGAACAGATACCATCTTCATATAAATGCAAGCTAGGTAAGGGGCGAATGCCGTAGAGCACTCTTTGTAAACTCGAACTGGGATTCCATCCGCACCTGGTGAGTTATTTGTTATCAAGTCTTTACGTTGCTTCTCTATGCCAGGTATACTTATTTCTATGTCATGCGTACGTGAGTCTGTCCGACGGTCAAACGATGGTATGTTTGCACCGTTGTCCTGCGTGAACGGTTTCTTGTACGCGAAATTTAAAACTTCGGCTTTCCTTTTGCTATCTTCAACTGCCACAGCAGACTGGTCAACAAGGGACTGAATTGAGGCCCTAGACGCATTTAGTGATTTTACGACAGTATTTTCTCGGATTCTCTGCCAGATCTTTTGCTAAGGTGTGACGGTGGTAGTTGTATGCTTCGCGCACAGATCTTTTCACGGACACACGAATCTGTACTAATCTTTGCTTGTCGTCGTTTGTGCGCCCCCTTTTGAACGTAGAGTGCAGCGTGCTCTGATTCCTCAGCACCTTGCGGCTTTCGTTATTAAACCATGGTTGGTCCTTTCCATCGTTTATCCACTTACTAAGCTATGTTCTATCTATTTTTTGAATTCAGGCAGCCCTTTGGGCAAGTGAGACAATGTGTCTGCCACCACGTTGTAACTTCCCTTCAGAAGTCTAATTTCATAGTGATGTCTCTGTAAGGCTAATACCCACCTCATTAATGTTGTGTGTAATAGCTTGCATGAGAGAATACTGCTCAGCTCTTGGTGATCGTAGAGAAATACTGCATGTTTTCCAAATGCTCAATACTGGTATCTTTTAAGAGCCCAAATTATTGCCAAAGCTTTGAGCCCCATGGCGGAATATGCACGCTTGCATCCCATTAATACCTCGCTCACAAAGATCACTTTCACTTCAGTGTGTTCTGTAGTTTCATCCAGTTGGAACAAACACACGCCTAATCCACAAAATGAAGCATCCATTGCCAGATAAAAATCTTTGGTCATGTCGGGATGGTTTAAATTGTGAGTTTACTAGATCATTTCCATCAAAGGCTTCCTCACTTTCTTCCGAGAAAAGATATGGTTTATCGTGCCGTAGTAAACTTAGCAGTGCATCATTATTGACCAATGGTGCTGTCACTAGCGCCATAAGAATATAGTGATGCCAAGAAAAGCCTTCAATTGCGTTTTTGTGCTGGGGTACAGGAACTGTTGCAGTGTTTCCAACTTATTTGGATGGAGCATTATCTCGATAGGCGAAATAATGCCACCTAAAAACTTTACTTCAGCTTGACCGAAATTCGGTTTTCTTAAATTCGCCGTAACTCCAGCCTCAGAAAACTTTCTCAACACATTCTCCAACCATTACAGGTGTCTTCCCAGGTCTTTGTGGCTACCAAAATCTTGTCAACACAGAGTGTTAATTTATCTAATTAATCCGGACCTAGTACGGTGTCCAAAGCAGCAATGGAAACTTCCACACTCACACTGAGTGCAAATGGTAACACTCTAAAATGGTAAATACAGGTGGCGAATATAAAGCTGTATATTTCTGTGCAGCTTCTGACAATACGACATGCTAGTGTGAAGTTTTCACTGGTAAGAAATTTCGCACTTTGAAATTTTTGCAATTGTTCCTCAAGACTTTTCAGGCGAGTTCGCAGTGGAATAATGATTCCGTTAATATCATACAGGTCAAGAACGAGATTTATACTGCCATCTGCCTTAGTTACTGCTAGGACTGGACTACTATAGGGTGACAAAGAAGTCTCAAGTAACTGTCAGCTGAGTAACCTATGGATCACTTTCGATACTGCTTCTCTTTTTGACCAAGGCACAGACTACGTGGCACGAAATAACGTTTGGTGTCGCGTTGCTTACATATCGTACTAATAACCATTAATGATTCCAGGTTTTCTGGAAACAGTCGGGCATATTCATTTACAAGCTGAGTTCGTTCACGTTGCTAATTATTGTCCAAGAAGTTCTACTCAGTAACTTTGACCACAGTTTCCTGTTGAATCGTATTTAATTCAGACTTATAGTCATCAACCACGTTAGGGTAAACCTTGATGAAGTGGTTACTCCCTATGTGAAACACCTCTGGTTTTGCGAAGGTTACTCTTAGTTGTCTGCAGTAATTACTATTTATTGCAGTAGTCTTTATTAGTGTCTGTTCAACAACATTTTCCATTGTTTACTAATGTGCACAAAGTACGAGAAAAGCCTGTTTTTGCGTCCTTTTCTCGCAATAGATCTAAGCCTAGGATACATGGAACCGCTAAGTTTCTCATGAACAAGAATGAGTTTTTAATCGCTTCTTTTTCTAGGTCTATCACGGCCTGCACCAGGCTCTCGATCAACTGTACACGACTGCAAATGTTTCCCACAATTTTACAGTTCTGAGCAAACAGTACCGGTATCCTTCTCACCTGACTGACACATTTATAGAACCCATGGTCGATAACAATGCACTAGCTCAAAAATCATTGACTAGTATTCCATTTATGCCAGTCTTTATTGCTGCCTGGACTAACTCAACCGACTGCTGCCTACACAGCTGTGTGTCGGGAATTAGCTCTTTCCTCAGATCTATGCCCTCATTATAGCGTAACATCTATGCTTCCACGCTTTGTGTGGATCGCCTCTGGGTCTTACCAACCAGGGCTTACATCGGTCGGTTTAAGTTTGACGCGTTACAGTATTCTGGTTGTGGATCGTCTGTCACCTTCACAATGCGTACGGCTTCGTGCTGTTATTTTTACTGAGAGTAGGCTGCGGCACTGATATCACATTGGTTTCTGCCACTGTTCATTGGCTGTGCGCGTGTTTTTATTTGCAAAGGAAGCATTATAGCTCCCCCGCACTCGCCTTTCGCTACTGAAGCTAAAGTTGTTCCCGTTTTCACTAGGGGATCTATTCACATTGCTACTACTGTTGCACCCTGACTGATTACCATGCCCGTTTTTTTGTCTCCACTGTTATCAGCGTCTTAATCATTGTCTCTTTAAGTAACCGTTCTTTGGTGGGCTACTCCGATTTTGGTTTCGTTGCTTATGATTGCTATTTTGTCCTCCGCCATTATTTCCAAACTCACTCAGCTTTGCGCCTTCCTGTATCAAACTGAGTGATTTATGGTAGCCATAAACTACTCGAGGTACATATCAGGGACATGTACCAGTTTCTCGCGTATCGAGATCGGCAACTTCACTTTCAATATATGAAGCATATCTCTTGCCAACATGGACTCGTCCCAATATCGCGTTTTATTTCTGTACTTATCGAAATATTTTTGGAGGTTTCCTTGCTTCGGTTTGTATGGTTCGGCGCTATAGAATTGTTTTACTAGTCTTTTCTGTACGCAGACGGATCGGAGACGTCACGGGGACATCTTTTCAAACCCCGCATACGTTTGACAGTATTAACAACCTCATTTGCCCATATTGGGCCACACTATTTATGAAAGAAACAACAAATTGCATTTTCTGTCGTTCCGTCCATGAAACAGGTGAAATATTTCTGAAGCTTTTAATAAATATTATGGTGTGCTGCGATTTCTGTTCCTCTGGGAACGATTTGAATTGTCTACGTTTAATTAGTGATTGTTCGTGTTTTACTTGCGAAGCTGTTGGTATCACACCAACCCCAGTGGCGCCAATATTACCTCCTAAACCGCAGGGACTGTAGTTGCCCAGTGTTTCACGAGGTAACTGTTCACTATTTACCGTATTTATCGGTACATTGTCGTACCGATAGCCATCATTTGGTAAATTATTCTATTCTTTTCGCTTGCCATCTTTCTCCAAAGCTGATGCATTTCATGTAATTCAAGGGATAGTCGTGTGTTCGAAACTTGATTCTCGTTCCACATCGATATTTAATCTCTGCGAGGGAACTGTTACAACCTGATTTCGCTCGATGCTATTAGTCAACTCACCTACATTAATAGTGAGTGTCCTGACTCACCAGTGCCTGTTGGGCATTGTCACTTTTAGTCCCTTCAGAGTAAACGCTTACCACATTTTTTTGGTATATGCTTATTCTGATTAACCAACCCCTCATCTTGATCACTCAAGCTATCCATTTCTTTCTTAAGATGAGCAATAATAGAATTATCACGATCATCTAAGATTTTATTCATCTTATCAACGAAAGATTGTCTCTTTCTGTTTCCCTTTGTTCTTTCTCTATCTCTTTTAATATTTTCCTTTCCTCCTTTTCCAATTCTCTGCTATTTCAGTTCCCTACCCTTGACTTTCCATTATATCAAGCTCACGTAGTAATAAGGAAAATCGTTTCCAGGCGCCGGCAGCTATAGCATATCAGTTGAAGCCACAACCGGCTTGGTTTTATCTTGGATGTCAGTTGTTCCGGTGCCTGTCTGCTGGTCCAGCAACTCAATATTAGATCCAGGCAGCACATTTTCTATTCTCGTGACTTCGGGTCCCAAAATTCGTACTGTCGACTCATCTTCCTCATCAGATTCGGTAAATGGACATTCTTGCATGTCTGCGGCCATCTCGACCTCTGATGTTGCATCTGCTCCTGTTTTTCCCGTCTTATGAGTCTACCCATGTTTAAAACAATACTAATTCCACCCACAATAGACAAAAAAGCACAATGAAACTATTTATATACACTGAAGAGCAAAGAAACTGGTACACCTGCCTAATATCGTGTAGGGCTCCCGCGTGCAGGCAAAAGTGCCGCAACACGACGTGACATGGATTCGAGTAATGTCTGAAGTAGTGCTGGAGGAAAATGACAACAAAAATCGTACAGGGATGTCCATGTTCATATCTGGAGAGTTTGGTGGCTTAAACTCAAAAGAGTTTTCCTGGAGCCACTCTGTAGCTATTCTGGACTCGGGGGGGCGTCGCATTGTCCTGCTGGAATTTCCCAAGTGCGTCGGAATGCACTATTCACATGAATGGATGCAGGTGATCAGAGAGGATGCTTACGTATGTGTCACTTGTCAGAATAGTATCTAGACGTATCAGGGGTCCCATATCGCTCCAACTGCAAACGCCCCACACCGTTACAGAGCCTTCACCAGTAGTGTCCATGGATTCATGACGTATTCTCCATACCTATACACGTCCATCCATTCCATACAATTTGAAATGAAACTCGTCCGACCAGGCAACATATTTCCACTCATCAACAGTCCAATGTCGGTGTTGACAAGCTCAGGTGATGCTTAAAACTTTGTGTCGTGCTGTCATCGAAGGTACACGACTGGGCCTTCGGCTCCGAAAGCCCATATCGATGATGTTTCGTTGAATGGTTCGCACGCTGACACTTGTTGATTGCCCAGAATTGAAATATGCAGCAATTTGCGAAAGGGTTGACTTCTGTCACGTTGATCGATTCACTTCAGTCGTCAATGGTCTCGTTCTAGCGAGATCTTTTTCTCGCCGCAGTGATATCGGAGTTTAATGTTTCATCATATTTCTGATATTCACGGTACACTCGTGGTATGGTCGTACGTGAGAATCCCCACTTCATCGCTACCTCTGATATTCTGTGTCCCATCGCTCGTACGCCGACTATAACACCATGTTGAAAATGACTTAAATTTTGATAACCTGCCATTGTAGCAGCAGTAACCGATTCACCAACGGCGCCAGACACTTGTTGTCTCATATAGGCGTTACCGACCGCAGAGCCGTATCCTGCCTCTGTATTTGAATACGGATGCCTCTACCAGTTTCTTTGGCGCTTCAGCGTATATGAAAACACACAGCATCATACAGTAAAATTGTCCACTGTAGCCGGAGCAATGAATACTATAATCTTTAATTACTTTCGAAAACTTCAAGTAGTTCTTGAAAAAACTTTAAAACTTTACAATACTGTGTAACTGATTGTACAATTCTCCACAGAAATTACTCGTTTTAGTGCAATGACATTATCTAACTGAAACTTTCACTTGTATAGCAGTAAAGACTTGCCCATATTCTGCACAGCTGATTGTACAAATTCAGCAAAAATTACTTAACTTTAGCCTTCAATTACAGAGGTTAGCTTTTTGCATGGCCCCCAGGTACCTAGTTCTTAATATCTTGAAGCCTAGGAGCCCATGCAACCGTATCTTTACGTTAAAGTGTTAGTCAGATATGTCATGCGTTGTCCCAGTTCTAGGTCGTTACGTCGAACTCTGAGATCTTATTCTAAAAATTACTTATTTTCTTGCTTCAATTGCTCGTATCATTTATAGTCATTCCTTTCGATTTTATATGTTGCTTAATTTTATGTACATGGAAAAGGACACATGAAATGCTACAACACATACAAATACTGAAATTTAGACGACAATACTTCGAGCCACACGGCAGCATGGTACATTGTACTAAATCTGATCCTGTGAAAAAGAATATAACTGAGTAGTCGCATTGGGCACCAATGTACTGTTACCTAAATGTACTGGTTTTTATGGCAAATACCCTAGAGAGGAAAAATTATGCTGAAAAGTGCTGTAGTGAAATATATACTACTGAAAAGTGTGCAATTTCAGTAACAAACCAGGGACAATATACTGAAATCTGTTCTGATTCTTTAATTAAAATAACTTAAATAACGGCGCACAGCCTTGCTACGGATGCGTGCCGTGTGTCGGCTACAGCGTTACACTTAAAATGTTTACATGACCTACCGAAAAGCTGGACATATCAGGGTATCTTTGATAAATTTACTCGTGTTATTCACGGTGTCGCATGATGAAATATTGTTGTCTGCTCATAAGGAAATGGACATTATTTATTATTTTTGTCTCTGAAATGGTAATCGATTGCCCTGAAGCGCCCTATTGGAATCACTGAACTGATATTCCACATATTACGATAAATACGGCAAATGTTTTAAAGTTGCTAATATATTCATACAAGCCCTGTCAAAGAGAAATTATTAATACACTCTCAGGCGTTTATGCCTGAGAGAGGCTGTGAAAATATTAAAACAAATTTTATGGCCGTTAATTGCAGCCAACAATTACTTTTAGTGACGCCATCTTTCCACGATGCCGCAGTCACTAAAACTTGGGGTTACTACTTCCTGCACGGTAAAGGACTGTCTACTTAAATGAAACAGTAGTAACTTTTTCTATTATATATTGTGACCATTATTAAATTGTTACAGTCTTACAGTGTTCAATGGCTGACCGTTACGGGCTTTCCAGAACAACAGAAACGTAGTAGTGAATTATTTGTCCTTGTAGAATGATTAACAAATAAAATTTTGTCACTGTAGTTACATCGAAGAAAGTGTTTCTTTATTGTTTTACAATTTCTGTGCCGATCCTGTCGACATTATTCTTAAAATAATTTTAGTTCCATTCTTTCTTTACGCACACCTCTATCAAAGTCTTTGCCTATTGTAGAAAATGTTCACTTTATTTAATGTCGTCACAAGTATCGGTACACAGTACCCTTTAACCATTACTGCCGAGTGAATCATAAGTGAGAGAGATAACATTTATCTAACTGAGAAGAATTTAGTCATGCTTGACAGTTAACTTAAATTTAAACGATTCATAAAACTAGGTGCAGAAATAATTAACTGAAGTTCTTAGTGCATTGTAACGCTTCTACTGCAAACTTTTAGTAACTACGTAAAACTGTGCAAAATAAAAGAAACTTGAAATTGCTGATTAATTACAGTGGGTATTCAATTTTAACTGAAGTGACTGTTATTATTTCTTGCGTCTTCGCAAAAAACTTCATTATGTTTTCAGTTTCATAGCACTGGCGTTGCCAAATGGTTGTTGTCAGTTAACGAAATGATTACGAGTTTCACTGAATTAATGTCTATTACAATATAGTGGTTAGTTGCAGATACTGGCTTTACAAAACCTGACGACAGATAAAGGTACAGTAAGTGACGTTGTTCTGTGCTTCACGTGTCATGTGTTACTACTGCTTAGTTGTTAATAACCTCTATTAATTACAAAGGGAATCCATTGCATTTCTAATTAATTTAAAGTCATACTATCTGACGTGGCTTTTCCATTCAAGCTCGCGCTTGTGCATTTTCGTACCGCTACTGTCTAGCTACTCACTTGTGATTATCTACGTAAATTCAGTTTCAGTTTAACATTAGGAATAATTAAATTTGCTGACTTTTGAGCTGGCGATCGTAATTTATTGTTCTATAAACAAAAGTACGTTTCATTTGAGCTACTACTTGCTAATTATAACTGACTACAGCGCATTATTTATTTTGAAACGATATTGATTTCTGACCCTTGTTGTAACCGATAAGTATCTGTGAGATAATGATCAAGTTATAATCTTTCTTGCATTGTTTTGAGTTGCATTATTCTTCGATGCCTTTTCAGTGAAGTAAGAACATTAGATAACACGGGTCATTAAACCATTAAATCGTTAACATACCGAAGAGCGTAAGCAAGTTATACTACCATCCTTTGTTTGTGATGAATTAATCAAAGTACAAATTGGCAAAGAAAAAGTTATATAAATACAAAAGAAAGTACATTAAAATGAATAACACGGTAAGAAAAAATACTATTAGTTACACAATAAATATTATTTTTTTGACGTCAATGTTTTCTATATTTTCCTTCCTTCGCCTCATTCCTTATTTTACCAGCCACATACTTCTACAGCGCAACGTCTTAAACCTTCAGCCTCCATAGTTTAGCGGTAGCGTTACCACCTACCACGCAGCGGGCCCGGTTTCGATTCCCGGCAGGGGACTGGGTGTTTTGTGTCTTTCATCATCATTATCATCATCATTGACTCACATGTCGCCGATGTGGTGTGCAATACGGCGGCCGAACTCCCACGCATGGGGCCTGCCGTCCAACAATGCCATACTCTCATCTCTCATCATCTCAAACCTTTCGATTGTTTTCCGTTTGGTTTTTGCTCTATCCACAATTCTCTACCATACAATGTCGCGTTGCAAACGTATATTCTCCAGAAATATGTTTTAAAGTCATCTTAAATGAACTTATTTTTATATGTTGTTGTAGATGGGAACAAAGGGAATAATGAAATAATTAATGTGGATTTTTGTGTTAATATAGCGCTCATGTACAATTTTCTTTTATTTTATTGGTTGCTTGCTTTAGCTGAGGCAATATTTTGAAATGTAGGTAAATCACAATTTACTTAACGTCTCATTTATGAATGAGTTCTAATCTTACGATTGGCTAATGACGGGGATGGGATGCCATGTAAGTTATTATTAAACAGTAGTGTCTCTGGACAACATGTGTGCGCTAAGAATTTTCACTGGGTTATCTTCTGAAAGAAATACTTTAAAAGTATAATGGATTTACACTCTGTAGTGCTAGAAATTGTCTCTCGTGCTGTATGATTTTTTTCCCGAAACCTTCGAATGTTGTTTCTTTGATATCCAAACAGCATGGAATTTTTCAGTTTACACAATCGTTTGTGAAAGTTGCAACACGAAGAACAAGATACATGATTACAATAAAACTCATTCCACGGATTAGGGACGTGACTACACATCAGTGATTAGGACTACAGAATTCTAACTGCTTTTCACGGTGAGAATTCAGTATGGCGTGGAGCCGCCACGTGATGTGTTCAGAGCCTCTAGACGTCGTGGCATGAAATCGAAGAAGGTGTGTATACACCGTTGGGAAACCCACTGGCAGCCAGTTTGTTAGTGCGTCTACAAACCATCTGCCGTGGTTGCAAGAACATCAGAACGAACAAGTTACCTACTGTCCACATCCCAGACATATTCGTTTAACGAAATACAGGAGAATGAGCAGTGTAGAGGTGCAGTGGGGCCCATCGTTCTTAGAAGAAGGTTTGCTCTTCCGTCGCCACTTGTGGCCTTGCAAAGTTCCGCTGAAATATGCATGTGATTGTGGTTGTAGAGAGGGCAGTGAGTCGGGTTCTAAGCCCAAGAGCGCCTCAAACCATCAACTTGACGTTTCTCTCCTATGTCGGTGTACTACGGCAGAGTCGAACATGCACGCAGTCGTCACTATAGGGCTAGTTGAAGGTAACTCGTCGTGAAACACAACATTTTGGCTCTCAGCACGCCAGCGATGGCATTCACGTGTCCACAGCAAACTGAGGAGCTGGTTATTTCTTGTCAATGGAAGCTGGTGCAAGACTTTCCCTCAAACAAGTCCAGTACTCAGCAGACGGCGATGAAACGTCTTCACAGAAATATCCAAAATCGCTGCAGTGCTCCAACGCCAGACCAACACTTCGGACGAAGTAGTTCTGTCAGTTGCGCCCATGCAGACATGATGGTGGTCTTCCCGTGTTCTAGTCACACTGCGTGGACCAGTAACCGCACATGCGACCCTCTTTTATCCATTGGTTCCACACCCGCAGCGCTGTCGAAGCAGCGCGCCCTGTACGGACCGCGATGGCACGGTACGACAAAAGCGTTTCCCAGAGACTAATCATTCTGCCCGACTCTAATTCACTCGCGTGACGTTATCGCGCTGATTTACGTCGACGAGACGCCCCGGCAATTGGTCACACGTCTCCACTCAGCATTGACTGAACGTGACGTCAACACTGAACTGCACGGTCACACAGAAGAGGGCGCTGCTGGGGTTACACGCATGCCGCCTCTCTGCAGTCCTAATTACTTACCATGAGTTCACTTTTCTACACATCCTCGGATTCTGGAGGGATTCAGATCATTCCTTCGGGGTGTTGCGGTTGTTACAAACAGTAGTCGACAAGGCCATGATGGAAAGTAGTGCCTCGGACCTTTTTTTTGTTTTGTTTTTTGTTTTTTATTTTTGGTCGAGCCTTTTAAGGTTTATCAAATAAAACAAACGTTATTATTCTTCATGTCTGTATATTTGCAGCGCTCTGTCACTAGAGAACTCACCAGCAGCACGTGTCATGACTGTGTGAAACGTAGCTATGTCGGTGTGTAAGAAACAGCGTGCTGTAATCGAGTTTAGAATTCGGAACGTATCCTCTTTTCCAGCAAAACAATGCCTCACCACACAAGAGAGCTCTACATCTGCAGTAATCGGACGCCTAGGTTTCACTATCATTGACCGTCGTCGGTACAGTCCCGATTTTGCCCCGTCCTATTTTCATCTTTCTCCAAACCTTAAAGAACACCTTCGAGGACTTCACTTTGACTGTAATGAACCGGTGGAAGCAATGGTGAGTTTGTGGCTCCGCCAACGAAGTCAACCATCTACAGTGGCGGTATCAACAAACGGGTCCCTCGCTGGCAGAAATGTGTTTGTCGCCAGAGTATTATGTTAAAAAAATAAATATGCAGACATGAGGAATAAAGATTCAGAATGATAATAAAGTTTGTTTTACTATAAAACTTTAAAAGTTTTCATCTAAGAAATTCGGACGGATTATTTTTCAGCACGCCCTTCTATTATGAATGTATTTATAAATTATAAGAATTTGAGCGCTAGTGAATTAATTTATCAAGTTAATTTCTCATCGATTCATCCACACATCATGAACCAACTGCATAGTTACTGAAATCACTGGTAAATTATACCTGTTCACCCTCTGTATTCCTGATGTAAAAGGTTTCCCAGTCGAACGATTGTCGGTGGCCTCCCTGTAAGTTCTACTACAGTTTTACATTGATTGTTGTTCCTTCCATACACTTCAGGTTTCGAGAGCAAGCCCTTCCATGTTGTTTATCTAACAGAAGATATACACGTTGAATGTCCTGCCACTCGGGACGTCGACTAAACAATACCCTCGTGACACTTTAAGGGTTAAGACATGATTATTTTGCACGCTATTTGAAAACGTAATATTTTCGGAGTGTATGTGTCGTTACAATATGACTACCACAGATTAGAAATATCGGTCTGCTTCAGAATACTTGAATATATTCTCAGCTGGAGTTTAAGAACTTCCTTGAAACTGAAAAGCTTCAACACAATTTCAGAAAATATCGTCCGTGCCAATCTTGGCTTCCTATTCTCTCATTTGATATCCTGCGAGCCACGGATGAAGGGACAACAAGCAGATTCCGTATTACTACATTTCGGAAAAGCAAGACACGATGCCCACTACAGACTGTTAACGAACGTACGATTCGTGACTTCTTAAGTAACAGAACCCATTACGTTGTTCTCGAGGGTGAGTTTTGATCAGAGGCAAGGATACCGTCATCAGCGGTATCGTCAGGAGTGTCCCAAGCAAGTGTGACAGGAGCGCTGTTCTTCTTTATACACATACATGATCTGGCGGCCAGGATGAGTAGCCGTCTGCGATTGTTTGCCCATGACGTTGTGGTGTAAGGGATGGTTTCGTCCTTTAGTGGCAGTATCAGGACACAAGATCACTTATACAAAACTTCTAGTTGCTGTGATGAATGGCAGCTAGTTCTAAATGTAGAAAAGTGTAAGTTAATGCAGATGACTAGGAAAAGCAAACACGTGATATTCAAATGAAGGATTATTAGTGTGCTGTTTGAAACAAGTCACGTTGATTAAATATCTAGGCGTAACGGGTCAAAGCGATATGAAATGGAACGAGTAAGCATTGCAGTAAGGAAGGCGAGTGATCGAAATCTGTTTACGGGGAAAACTTTAGGAAGTGTGGTTCGTCTGTAAAGGAGACCGCATCCAAGACGTTATTGCGACCCGTTCTCGAGCACTGCTCGACTGTTTGGGATGCGCAGCAGGCAGGAATGAAGGAAGCAGTTCAGAGCCGGACCAATAGATTTGTTACTTTTAAGTTATAATGACACGCAAGCATTGCCGAGGTGCTTCGGAAACTGCAATGGCATTTCCTGGAGGAGAGGCGACGTTGTTTTCGAGGAACACTATTGAGAAAATTTTAAAAACCGGCATTTGAGCCTGACTACAAACCAAGTCTACTGCCACCAATATTCGTTTTGCGTAAGTCACACGAGGCTAAGAGAATTAGGTTTCGTACGGAAACAAATAAACAGTAGTTTCCCCTCGTACGTTTGGGAGTGGAAGAGGAAAGGAAAGGAAAGGACTAGGAGTGGCAGAAAGTACCCTCCGCTACGCACCGTCAAGTGGCTTGCTAAGTATGGCTGTAAATGTAGATGCACATGCAAATCTGGATGTATCAATATGGGGAGCACCAATGCAATTAAAGTGACTGCAGGGAATACGTAATAAGCAGCAACATTAATGACTTAAGGTTGTTTGCGGCGCCTATGGATTGAAGTATGCTGTAGTGCCTTTAAACAATATAGCTGGATGAAATGGTTGTAGAAAATGGAATGATCAGTGAGAATTCAAGGTAATAATTCCTGATATGGTCTTACAGCATAGAAAAACACCTATAGAGCCTGAATAAAGACAAGTAGTTACCACACAGCACTGACGCAAGATTCGTTTTCCCGTATCTCGTTAGGCATAGTAAAGGAAACATAGTCTTTCAAACACAAAACACAGGAATACTAATATGCCGGTGTGTATTTCCACATTAAGAAGGGCTATGAAGTGACTGATGATCTAAATTATAGTTTACAGAAGTACTTAATTACATGTATCCAAGTGCGACGTAAAACTGGGGATAAACAGAACATTATAATAATGAAAATTTCTGATCGAGTGATGTTGGCCAGTCTTTTCACTTTTAAAGCGATAAACGGAAGATTATAATAATGAAAATTTCTGACCAAGTGAGTGTCCAGTCATGTCATTTTAAAGCGTTTCAAATCACATCTTTCTCACTTTTTAGTCTCACCTTCTTCATTTATTGTCGTAGAAGAACTTAATGTCAGGCACCGTTGTTGTTGTGGTTACTGTCTACTGTCCGGAGAATCATTTGATGTGCGAGGGTGGGATGAAAAGCAATTTTTCCGAATTTTTTATGTAACAATTCTTAACGATTTTTCAATGAAACAAATGTTGATAACATTCTACATCTGTATTCGTGTCTTCATACCAATTTCTCAACATCGTCACCCTGGCAACATACACATTTCTCCCAGAGAGAGAGAAAACAGTTAGTTGATGGCGTCACTGTACAATGATTTCGTTGACGGAGTGTCAACCCCACCTCTGTTGCGCCGCTTCATCACTATCAGAGTGATGGTCTTCGAAGGTGTTTTTGAAGTTTTGGAAACAGATGAAAATCGGTTGGGGCTAGGTCGGGACTGCATGGAGGATAGTCGATGACAGAGAAACCAAGGCATCGGATTGCTATAGATGTTGCATTACTCGTGCATGACGTGGCGTTGCCATACGGAGGGAGAGCGTACTGCATGTGCGATAGAATTCCTCTGCAATCTGAAGCTCGGTTACAGTGCACTGTTACCCATGCACCGTCATTGTTATGTTCCACGCTACAATTCGGTGCCCTCTGTCAGCAGAGGTCTGCAAATATGTAGACGTGAAGAATACCGAATTGGAATACTAATAACGTTCGTTTTATTAAAAGGGCTTTAAGACTTTTCATATAAAAAATTCGGAAGTACTACATTTAACCACGCCCTTACAGTTCAGCAAGCTATTCTATTCTGTGAGTGCCTGTTCATCTCTCGACAACTATTGTCACTTACGTCCACCTGAACTACTCAACGTAAATTATAACCACCGCACATCCCTCCATTGCCGAATTAACAACTTTTCTCAACAGTACATTTCAGTACTCCATTACTTATCCAATCTACCCATTTAATCTGCATCATTATCCTGTAGCACCAGATTTCAAAAGCTATTTTCTTCTTGTCTGTAGAGCTTATCGTCTACATTTCAGTTACCTGTAAGGCTACACACCACACGCATATCTTCAAAAAAAGCTTCGCATAATCTAATTTATTATTTGGTGTATCAAAATTCTTCTTTTTCATAAATGAATTCATGCTATTGCCAGTCTGCGTTTAACGTACTTTCCCGTCCAGCCACCACAGGTTATGTTTCTGTCCGAATATCAAAACATGTCTACTACAGTACGTCTAGTGCCGCATTTTCTCATCTAAATCCGTCAGGATCACTTGATTTAATTAGTACATTCTATAAACCTTCTATTATTTTTGCTGAAGTTTAGCTATTAATCTCTATTCTATAACCTATCCATTCCTTTCAACTGATCTTCCAAGCCCTTTGTTGTATCTGATTGACTCAAAATGTGTGTGATGTCCTTAGGTTAGTTCGGTTTAAGTACACTCCTGGAAATTGAAATAAGAACACCGTGAATTCATTGTCCCAGGAAGGGGAAACTTTATTGACACATTCCTGGGGTCAAATACATCACATGATCACACTGACAGAACCACAGGCACATAGACACAGGAAACAGAGCATGCACAATGTCGGCACTAGTACAGTGTATATCTACCTTTCGCAGCAATGCAGGCTGCTATTCTCCCATGGAGACGATCGTAGAGATGCTGGATGTAGTCCTGTGGAACGGCTTGCCATGCCATTTCCACCTGGCGCCTCAGTTGGACCAGCGTTCGTGCTGGACGTGCAGACCGCGTGAGACGACGCTTCATCCTGTCCCAAACATGCTCAATGGGGGACAGATCCGGAGATCTTGCTGGCCAGGGTAGTTGACTTACACCTTCTAGAGCACGTTGGGTGGCACGGGATACATGCGGACGTGCATTGTCCTGTTGGAACAGCAAGTTCCCTTGCCGGTCTAGGAATGGTAGAACGATGGGTTCGATGACGGTTTGGATGTACCGTGCACTATTCAGTGTCCCCTCGACGATCACCAGTGGTGTACGGCCAGTGTAGGAGATCGCTCCCCACACCATGATGCCGGGTGTTGGCCCTGTGTGCCTCGGTCGTATGCAGTCCTGATTGTGGCGCTCACCTGCACGGCGCCAAACACGAATACGACCATCATTGGCACCAAGGCAGAAGCGACTCTCATCGCTGAAGACGACACGTCTCCATTCGTCCCTCCATTCACGCCTGTCGCGACACCACTGGAGGCGGGCTGCACGATGTTGGGGCGTGAGCGGAAGACGGCCTAACGGTGTGCGGGACCGTAGCCCAGCTTCATGGAGACGGTTGCGAATGGTCCTCGCCGATACCCCATGAGCAACAGTGTCCCTAATTTGCTGGGAAGTGGCGGTGCGGTCCCCTACGGCACTGCGTAGGATCCTACGGTCTTGGCGTGCATCCGTGCGTCACTGCGGTCCGGTCCCAGGTCGACGGGCACGTGCACCTTCCGCCGACCACTGGCGACAACATCGATGTACTGTGGAGACCTCACGCCCCACGTGTTGAGCAATTCGGCGGTACGTCCACCCGGCCTCCCGCATGCCCACTATACGCCCTCGCTCAAAGTCCATCAACTGCACATACGGTTCACGTCCACGCTGTCGCGGCATGCTACCAGTGTTAAAGAATGCGATGGAGCTCTGTATGCCACGGCAAACTGGCTGACACTGACGGCGGCGGTGCACAAATGCTGCGCAGCTAGCGCCATTCGACGGCCAACACCGCGGTTCCTGGTGTGTCCGCTGTGCCGTGCGTGTGATCATTGCTTGTACAGCCCTCTTGCAGTGTCCGGAGTAAGTATGGTGGGTCTGACACACCGATGTCTATGTGTTCTTTTTTCCATTTCCAGGAGTGTAGTTCTAAGTTCTAGGCGACTGATGACCTCAGATGTTAAGTCCCATAGTGCTCAGAGCCGTTTGAACCATTTTGACTCAAAATGTCTTCAGCAATTCTTGAAGATTTTATCTCTTTATCCTGAAATCTAATTCCATTTTCAAATTTCTTCTTGGTTTCCTTTAAAGCTGCTCAATATACGAACTGAATATCGCAGAGAGGCTAAAATTCTGTCTCACTCCCTTCTCAAGCACTACCTCACACCCTCTTAATAGCAGTCTGGTTTCAGTACTAGTTCGGGAATATCTCTTGCTCACTGTATTTTATCTCTGATACCTTTGGAATTTCAGGGAGTGCATTCCAGTCAAAAAGCATCGCCAACTAGCTAAATACGGTCAGTAAATACTGCACAGACGGATTTTCGATTCTCCATTACTGTGTACAGCATTGTTACACGTTGAGAGTAATTCTGTAAATACTGCGAGGCATCGGAAACGATTGCTACGTCCGTGTGTATAATGGAAATTAAAAAATAAATCATTTGTTTATCTGTTATATTTATTTACACCGAGCGCCCTAATCCAGTATTTATAGCCACACAGCGCGTTCGTTGAGTTCCGAAGCGGCCGACGTGTTGGAGCAGTCATAAAAATGAAATGTGATCCCGCGTGGGCAAACACGACTGGCGTAAAAGCCAAAGGCATCTGTTCTGGGAGACAATATGCAGATTATTCCAAAGAGGAATAAATGATTTGTCTCACATTCATATTCATTGACAGCGGCGATGGATACGTGGAGAAACTGGAACGGAGCTGTAGTAATTAATCTTCTAAAAAAGAATTGACATATTTTGGAGCTTAAGTGCCAGAATGTTTAGACGAGACGAATATAGCTTACTTTTATATCTTCAATAACGAATAAAACAACGTTTTCTCCTACAGTATGACCTGAGAACCTCTAAAACTTTAGACAAATGTTGTCTTCTCAAACGGTGTATGGTATTTTTTTTTTTCCTTTATTGAGACCAGATTCCCCCCGCCAAAGGGGGCGGCCTGGCAGCAGCGTAGCACGTCGATCTTCAGCCTACAGAATTTTTTTTAATAATGAAGATAATAAATAATAAAAGCAGGCGATAAAATCGATGACTTAAATGGTAAAATGGCGGCAAATTGTGGAACTTAAAACATAAAACACAGGGTTGGCGGTGCTAATAAAATATACAGGAAGCAGACGTAAAATAATAGACAGACAATTAAAAAACACGGCGACAATCTGGTTTCTGCGACAACATGATTTCTGTTTGCAACACTTTGAAAAGACGCACAACACTGAACACTCAGTTGAACACTGCACTAAAAAGTTGGCACAAACATGACACACCACAGCCGAGGGCAGATGGGGGGATCCTGGACAGATGATGGGAAAGAAAATCGGGAAGGAGAGAAAAAACAAAGTGGGGGGAGGGGGGGATGGAGCCGATGGAGGACGAGGAGTCATTAGAAGAGGGGGGGGGGGGCTGGGCAGACGAGAGAGGGAGTGAAGAAAGGCAGAGGATGGGAATGCAAAAGGACTCGGTGGGGTGGGGGGAGGGAGGGAGGGAAGGGATGGAGAAAGAGGTTAGGTGGGGAAAAAACAGGTTGGAAGGGGGGAAGGGAAGCCCAGGGAAAAAACAGAGGAAAGGAGTGGAGGTGAGGATCTGAGTTGATAGGAGGGAGAAATGGAGGGAGAGAGGGCATCACCCAGGAGGGGGAGTTGACAGAAGCCACCTTGGGAAACGAGATGAAGGGTGTAGAGATGGAGGGTAGGGGGGACACAGCAGTGGAAGCACAGCACAGGGTGGGGGTTGGAGAGGAGGGGAGCAACTAGGGGATGAGGGGGATCATGGTGGCAGGAGGTGTAGAGTATGTGGATATGTTTGAGGAACAGGAGCAGATGGTGGAAAGGAATCAGGTCGTACAGGATCCGCTTGGATGATGGGAGGCCTACATGGAAGGCGAGGCAGAGTGCATGGAGCTCGAACATCTGGGGGGGGGGGCGGATATCTGGGTGGGACTGGCATAACAGAGGATGGGATGGATTAAGGATTTGTAAGTGTGGAGGATGGAAGAGGGGCTCAACACCCATTTCTGGCCAGAGAGGAGTTTTCGGAGTCAGAGGCGGTTGCGGGCTTTGGAGGATAGAGCAGAGATGAGGGAGGGCTCCAGGTGATGTGACGGTCAATGGTGAGGCCAAGGTAGGTGAGGGTAA
Organism: Schistocerca piceifrons; assembly: GCF_021461385.2. Lineage (NCBI taxonomy): Eukaryota > Metazoa > Arthropoda > Insecta > Orthoptera > Acrididae > Schistocerca > Schistocerca piceifrons. The sequence continues at coordinate 1,016,486,929 of NC_060139.1, read as the reverse complement.
GGGAGAGGCTGACAGGAGCAAACGGTAAGGAAGAAATTAAGGAATGGTACGACCTACAATGATTGCCTGGGTCTTGGAAGGGTTGATTTTCAGGAGCCACTGGTTACACCATGTGGCAAAAAGGTCAAGGTGTATAGTATCCTGCCCACTCGTCTAATACAAGGTGCCTAGTTAGCTGTTTTCTCGGACAGCTAGACAACAATTCAAGCAAATCATATTAATGGAGTTTATTACAGAAGCTAAATTGACAATACTTAACTTTGCGTATTCACAACGGTGTGTCGCAACCAAATGGCGACATTCAAATAATCAATGTTCTTCGATAAATACAATTTCAATGCAAGCAAAACAAAACAATTCATAAGTCACTGCTGTAGCGTTAGTAATGCGGCTCGTTGTCCACTCCGGCCTCAGCTAAGCGACGCGTTGCCTATATTGTCTTCCTATAGATGCCGCTCCTGTCTTCGTGTCGTCGTAGAGAGGGGTTCGTCAGCGTGCTATTGGCTGACGTCTTATAGCCCCTTCTACTCTTCCGTTCTTCATCGTGGTGTCGGCGCTTGTCGTCACGCCGGAACACGGTTTACACAGTGTCTTGATGTATACTACTTACCGAATTCGGTTTCACAGATAACATTTCCACGCGTACATTTTATTTATACTAGACACATTTAGGTAGAAATATGTGCACCAAGTTCATCGGACGTTCCAGTCCAGAATACCTGTAGCCATCTGATGTACTTTGCGTTTACGATAACAATGTGAAACAGGTATTACCATTCACTACAACGAAGTTTCTCTGAGTTAAACGCCAAATATCCCTTGTTGCTGTTGTGGTCTTCAGTCCAGAGACTGGTTTGATGCAGCTCTCCATGCTACTCTATCCTGTGCAAGCTTCTTCATCTCCCAATACCCACCACAACCCACATCATTCTGAATCTGTTTAGAGCATTCATCTCTTGGTCTCCCTCTACGACTTTTACCTTCCACGCTCCCCTCCAATACTACATTGGTGATCCCTCGATGTCTCAGAACATGTCCTACCAGCCGATCCCTTCTTCTAGTCAAGTTGTGCCACAAATTTCCCTTCTCCCCAATTCTATTCAATACCTCCTCATTAGTTATGTGATCTATCCATCTAATCTTCAGCATTCTTCTGTAACACCACATTTCGAAAGCTACTCTCTTCTTCTGTAGACTATTTATCGTCCATGTTTCACTTCCATACATGGCTACACTCCACACAAATACTTTCAGAAGCGACTTCCTGACACTTAAATCTATACTCGATCTTAACAAATTTCTCAATTTCAGAAACTCTTTCCTTGCCATTGCCAGTCTACATTTTATATCGTCTCTACTTCGACCATCATTAGTTATATTGCTCCCCAAATAGCAAAACTCATTTACTACTTTAAGCGTCTCATTTCCTAATCTAATTCCCTCAGCATCGCCAGATTTAATTCGACTGCATTCCATTACCCTCGTTTTGCGTTTGTTGATGATCATCTTATACCCTCCTTTCAAGACACTGCCCATTCCGTTCAGCTGCTCTTCTAAGTCCTTTGATGTTTCTGACAGAATTACAATGTCATCGGCGAACCTCCAAGTTTTAATTTCATCTCCATGGATTTTAATACCTATTCCGACTTTCTCTTTCGTTTCCTTTGCTGCTTGCTCAAAATACAGATTTAATAACATCGGGAATAGGCTATAATCCTGTCTCACTCCCTTCACAACCACCGCATGCCTTTCATGCTCCTCGACTCTTATAACTGCCATCTGGTTTCTGCACAAATTGTAAATAGCTTTTCGCTCCCTGTATTTTACCCCTGCTACCTTCAGAATTTGAAAGAGAGTATTCCAGTCAACATTGTCAAAAGCTTTCTCTAAGTCTACAAATGCCACAAACGTAGGTTTGCCGCCTTTCCTTAATCTATTTTCTAAGATAAGTCGTAGGGTCAGTATTGCCTCCCGTGTTCCAACATTTCTACGGAATCCAGACTGATCTTCCCCGAGGTCGGCTTCTACCAGTTTTTCCATTCGCCTCTAAAGAATTCGTGTTAGTATTTTGCTGTAAGACCCCTCAAAATCCCTTTATAGTACGAATTTTACTATAAAGAAACATCCCTTAAAATCCCTTTATAGTAAAATCCGTACGTCCAATGGAAAGATGATTTATGATGGTTTGTGAGTCCCTACGGTTTGAATTATGGTTTTGAAAAGAATAGCTGATGGTAACAAAAAGTAAATTCCTTTGGAGTCGCAGGGAACAAAAAGCCATAAACTGAAAATAGCCTCATGAATTCAGACTAGTGTAGCATTATTTCGTTTTCCAGTTGATACAGATGAACTGGAAATCCATATTTTCAAATATTTTCTGAAAAACTGACTCTCATATCCATCCATTTTCTTGACATGTGTGTGAACTGTGGCAAAGGTGATGCAGGATGCGGTTCTCGTGATTCCTTTACCACTAAGTTCGATGAACGTGCAAGTACTATGAACATGCTACACGAACTCAAATGGGAATCCCTGGAAGGAAGATGATGTTCTTTTTGCGTAGCACTATAGAGAAAATATAGAGAACCGTCATTTGAAGCTGACTACACAACGATTCTACACTCGTCAACTTATATTAAGCGTAAGGACCACGAAGGTGAGATAAGATACATTAAGAGCCGTACGAAGGTACACACACAGTCGTTTGCCCCTCGCTCTATTTGCGACCTAGAAAGGAAAAGAAATGACAGGTAGTTGTACAAGGTACCCACCACCGTTTACCATACTGTGACTGGCGGAGTATAATATAGATGTAGATCCAGATGCACCCAGTTTCCCGAGCCGCCAAATTCTGTGTGTGTTTTTCTGTGCATATCTGAACAAGATTTGGTAATACAGCTGACACCTCTTCCGTTGGATAGCCGTTACAGCAATCGAAGAACAAATATTTAAGAAAATACCTTTTAATCTATAAAAGAAATGTTTCTGACACTAAAGTAATAGCTGCACAAATGTAACATACAGGTCCCATCTCTCTTTAGAACTCAGCATGCTGTCGATGGTTCTATCTATAAACTACTTTGTTAATAATAGATGGGTAAATACTCTTTCATGTAGTTGTTATCATCTGAGGCTCCCCAGAGAAGAAATTTATTTATCCTCTACGTCCGTGTACTTTCAGCAACGAATTGGTATCTATGAAGTGAAAGGTCCTATCACTTTTATGCTCTTAGTCCAGTAGCTTAATTTCATAGCTCATGGTATACGAAGCAGCTGTTTCAACTGACAGAAATGCAAGCAAATCGATTTGGCCATTGGCCCCTAGTCGACACACATCTGACAGCTACAGTCATTGATTTGATTCTTGCACTACAGTTCAGCGTGGAATCATTACTGTACGAAAGGTCACATTTCAACAAGATCGTGTCCAAAGGCTGTTGAGCAGCCCTTTGATTTTACAATTAAATTTTAATTAATTAATTAATTAATAATTAAATACATATAGCTGTATGAGGCAGCTATAATTAAATGCATAAACAATGAAGCGTTTCTGCTGCATATATGGAATGCAGGTTGCATCGTGAACAGAAGAGTCACCCTAGTTTTGAAATACGCAAGAATTGCATCTTTCTTTTAACCTTAGAACCGTGTATAAATATCCAAAATCGCTGCAGCAGCTAGTGCGAAGCTACCAAATTTTTCTATTCCAGCACAACGTTATAAGGAAGAAAGAACTGTCTCTGAAAAGCTTCAAACCGGAGTCATACATTACTTTCATTTTGATTTGTGGAAGAATTAACATTGAGATACTAACGCTTTAGAAAGTTTATGCCGTAATGTGCAGTGCAAGGGTTGCCAGCACTATTCTGCAGTCTGCTGCCAGGGGCTCTCACAATTGGCAGCAATATTCAATTCACAAAAGCAAAGAAACATTACTTTCAAGCTAAAATCAAGTTTATTCAAATGGCGTGTGTACGTTTCTTTCTATAAATATGAAAACTAGAGATCGATTTAGTGTTAAGACGTGGTTCTAGTCTCCTAAACGAATTTTTCGTGGTATGTAGAGCAAAGAAACTTTACGTCCGTGCATGACATCCAGTAAGGGAAATGCACTCACAGATAAGCGGTAACGCTACGTTCGATGAACCTACGGTAGCTCAACAGAAGCTCGAAGTTCCCACTGTTTGCATCAGTACCCTTGCGGAGACAGTAAACAAGTGAGCATTGCACAGACTGTAGTGTTTCTACAGAAATCGCCGCTTGCGCAGCAGTCGTACGCTGTTGCATATCCTCCAGTGTGGGACACACACTCTTTCACTGCGCCCCAGAGAAACAAGTCTATCGGCGTTCACGTCGGGGGACCAGTGTGGACAGCTCATAGGACATCCGCGTCCCATCCACCTATTTCGAAGTACTGCATCCACAGCCTCCCAGGAAACACTCGCGTAGTGTGTGGTTCATCCGTCATGGGGGAACAACACTGTTAGAAGCCTTTACGGCCCCCATATCCTCTTTGACAAGGGGTAGAGTGTCCTGCAGAAGTGTTTCCTGACAAAAATAGACGCCTACAATACGGATACCAATGACGCCGCACCACACATTTACACCCAACTGTCGTTGATGTGCAACCGCGCGAAGCCAGTGGGGATTTTGTACAGACCAGTAGTGCATGTTCGACACATTCACATGACCATGATTTTTGAACTAAGAATCATGGGTAAACAACACTTCACGTAGGGAGTCAGGACTACCTAGCAAATAACGAAGTGCAAAATGACAGAATTCAGTGCAGGATTCAAAGCTGTTCTCGCACAATTCCTGGTGCAGTGAGATATGAGCGTATGCCTATGTAAAATGATCCACACAGTACTACGACTCATTCGGGAAAATTGTGCAGTCTGTCGTACATTTACCTCAGGACTGTGGGCAACAGCAGCCAGAACAGCAGTTTCATTGTCGTTGTTAGTTACTCTGCTCGTACGTTGACGCTATCTGGGTGCGCAACTGCTTGTTTCCATGAGATTTGTGCTGATGCTGGAAATGGCACGGCGTGAAGGATATGGGAAACGTTCAGCGTACACTGCTGCAGCTGTGGTTGCCGTTCTGTGACATTTCCCGCAAGCTAACAACATATCTAGATTTTCTTCTCTACTGAAGACCAGCATATCGACGACACCACTGAAAATGTCACCAGCTACACAAAAACAAGGAAGGCACCGTCCGAATCGTACGTGAAATTCGCCATTGTGTATTTTTCCGTTTGGCACCGACAGTACAGCAGGTCCAAGCAGGAGGCACTAGTAGAATCAACAGTGTTAATGGTTCAAATGGCTCTGAGCACTATGGGACTTAGCATCTAAGGTCATCAGTCCCCTAGAACTTAGAACTACTCAAACCTACCTAAACTAAGGACATCACACACATATATGCCCGAGGCAGGATTCGAACCTGCGACCGTAGCAGTGGCGCGGTTCCGGACTGTAGCGCCTAGAACCTCTCGGCCACCACGGCCGCCTCAACAGTGTAGGTCGAATGGGTGTACTGGTAGCTGTTGCAGCAGGTTGCAGGGCAGTGCAGCAGGTTGCAGGACAGTGCACAGAACCCTTGCCCTGCGCATACGTCAGAAACCGTGTTCCGCTACCAGCCTTTAAAGTTCAAATTTTTCATAGCGAAAGAAGTGCTGACAGAACAGTGAAACCAAGTCTTTCATCACTAACTGTACCTCTAGTTTTCATTTCTGTAGAAATAAATGTACTTTTTTTAAAAATTTATTATGAGCACCTTTACAATGTCTGGAAACTTAGAATACATTACAGATACCTAAAAAGTATTATGTTATGGTTTCTCGGACACTAATAATATTATGTAAGGAAGGCCAGGAACTCCTTCCTATTACGTTTGTCTGTGTAGACTTTATGGCACAGTTTGCAAACCAGTTTAGTAAACTTGTTTATAGCACCGACCATATGGCCTCCTAAAGATCGATTAGGAAAATGTCCCACTGCCTCCTATAGTTCAAACCATAAATTCGCCGACATCTGGGATAGCCAAGCATCTAGCACAGCTGCTAAGACCACTCAAGAGTCACTGCCAGCATCATGTCAGGAACTCGAAAGAATTTTTTAAGGTACTCCAAGGTTTGCCCATTGACGAGATGGACCTACTAGTCAGTTTTGACGTCACCACCCTGCGGTCCGCTGGACGATTCCTTAGCTCTACTCGATGGTCAGTTCGATTTGGACACGCTCCAAGTCTTACGTCATGTGCGAACCACCACCTAGTTCAAATGTGATGGGATGTTCTGTCAAAAAATAGATGGTGTTGCCATGGGATCCCCCTAAGCTATAGGTACCACCAAGTTTTACAAAGAGTATTTTGAAGATGTAGCTCTGAATACCGCCCACCTTAAACCAAAGACGTTCTGTAGTCGGACAGATAACACTTTTACAGTGCGGCCGCATGGCTAGGAAAACCTACAGGGGTTCTTACGTCATCTTAATTTGATACACAACAGTATCATCATGGAAGTAGAATAGAGTGGATACCTACCCTTCTTGGACATTTTGATCAAGAGAAATCCTGACGGTGAGTTGGGACACTTGGTCTAGAAGACCTTAAAGCTCGGAGTTTCTACCAACCAGTGCAACATATCCCGGTAATAAACACCTTAGTACCAAGAGTGAGGTCCATCTTTGACGGGAAGAGCTTGCAGCAGGAATTGCAGCATCTGCAGGAAACTTTCCTCAAAAACAGCTGCAACAAGACACAAATAAGACGGAGAAGAGGACGGTGGACAAACCAGAAGAGGATGAAGTAAAATGTGTGGCGTTCTTTACGTTATTGCCGTATCCTGGGCCGCTGACAGCCAAGCTAAAAAGCTCCAGATAATAACTTTTCCACCCAACGTCAAAAAGTAAGGACATACTTGGCCTGCGGACGACGGGTGTCTACAGTATCGAGTGCGGATGTGGGATGTAGTACATCGGATTGGCACAGCGGTGAATCTATTAGAGTCGCACGGATCACTTCAGGAACGTACGACTAGGACAGGAAAACAAGTCCGCGGTAGCAGCGCATAGCATCAATGAGGGACACTCCTTCAAATTTGCAAAAAAAAAACGAAGAAGCTATGCAGTGCCAACCGTTTCTGGGACTCGGTTGTCAAACAATCTAGTACACCGTAACAGCGGATTTCAGCTTATCGCAACGTGGGATTCGGCAATTGAGGAAATAGGTCAAGAACGCTCCGTTCGGAAGGCAGCGGCGTCCGCAGACAGATAAGACGGCGACCGGGACTCGACACCCGTGCTACCGTCGCGCTGCCGTCCCCCGCTACCGTTCACGTCACGTTTCCCCAACATCGACGCGGCACGCCCTTCCGGAGGTGCGTTATTGGCCCGCCTACAGAAGTGACCAGCGGTCGAGCGACTACAAAGAAAGCGGGACAGGGCGTCTCGATACTTCACATGAAAATGTGTAACCTATAAACTAAAGTTGTACTTGTCGGAATTTTGCCCAACTTTACCTGCGATTCTATAACAGTCTAAGTACCGTTACCAAACTTAACCCATTAAGTACCAGTGGCCTATTTTGAGGACAGAGAACATATTTATTTATAAATACACAATAAATTATTAATTTGCAACTACGTCATTTGTTGATGATTTTTATAACAAATGTATGCTTACAGGAAATTAGAAGCAATAAATCCTACCATTAATTTATTATTGAATACTAAGGCACACTTTTCGTTACTACAGGTATTGACTTTATCGACAATTTAGTAATATTTGAAATATGTGGCAAAGATCTTTTTGTGATTATTTATAGTCAGCAATGTGTCTTTTAAACTACTTGCGTTGTTAGCTCAATTGGAGTTATATTCATTGTTTTCCATTGTTATAAAATTTGGTGTACTCGAAACAGGACACGGGGACTTGGTGTTATCATTTCAGTTATTTGTATTGCTGCATGTTTGAATATGAAACTCTGCAACTGTTGATATATTTTCTTTTTAGAACTCGGTAATTTTACCAGATTTTGTTGCTGAGGTAAGTAACGACCCCTCTTTTATATATATTAAAGGACATGTAGTTACTTTGAAATTTACAGCGTATTATGTTAGTATATTCATGAATATGTTACCCATCAGTAAATAATACAGTTCCAGATGGACAGAGGTATTTACATATTCCCTTTTCTGTAGATTGTGCTAATGTATTATTTTTCATTTCACTTTATTTTATAAAATTTTATTTCGTTTCATTTTATATAGATTATAATGGCCTTCAGACGAGATAGATACCTCACTAACGAAGAAATAGAAGAAATAATAAACAGTGACGCATTCTATAATGCGGTGTTAGATAATCAGGACCATATTGATATCACCGTATGCCCTACTGAAGTAGAGACTGTATGACCGACGAAGAAGAAGGTCCAGACGATGTTACTGGAACCTTGGAAGTCTCAGATGTGGAGCGGGGGCTATTGAATTACATTATGTTGCATCAGAGAATAACGAAGAAACTGTATGTAAAACTTCACTGCCAAGTACATCGTAAGTTTCTAGAAGTAAATCGAAGAAGAGACGTCTTACTGATGAGAAAAGCAATTGGAAAAAGACACCTGCAGTTTATACAAAGCTGTCTCAAACTAGTGAGCATGACATCAGCGCAAAGAGAGAGGAATCGAAGGAACAACTTTCTTCCTTGACTCTGAAGGAGATGTTTGAAGAACTGATGAACGAAAATATATACGAGTTCATAGTGAAAGAAACTGTGAGATATGCAGTAAATATGAAGAATGCACTGGATTTACTGGATTTCAGACGTGCTGTTACAGTTACATTCCTGAAATTGGACACTGGAAGACTGAATATTGGACTCCAATGGAATACCCATCAAGTCAGTTGAGAGTGATACTGGACATCAGGTTTGATGGAATTGGTCATATGATTGACAAAACAAGCACGCAAAGAAGATGTGTAAGAGCTAAATGCAACGGGAAACCAAAAACATATTGTGTTAAATGCTGTGTAACACTGTGTGTGAAGTGTTTTGCACCATTTCACAAGAAATAAATAGTTAAGACTTGAATACAGTTTAGTATGCTACAGATACTGTTACATCCCAGCGTCCTATTTTGAGGACAGCCATTATATCAGCATGTATAAAAATTCTTTGGTTATTTTTGTACTTATTGTGGTTCATACACTATGTACATTATAATTAAAGAACAAAAAATTCAGTTTTAAAAAAATTAATTTGGGACTTAATGGGTTCTTACTCGTATACTACCCTTTGACTGAACAGAACCTAATTTGAACTGAACTGCAACTGATCTGAATATAACTCTATATTTAGAGCGCAACGGAAGTAAAACGATTATCTGGCCCTAATCAAAATATCCACTTACCTCTCGTCTCGACAACATTGTTGAAGATTTCTCGAAAGCATAACAGCAAAAAGCAACCAGGCAGCAGCTAAGTTAGATCTCTATTTCTAAAAGCATATTCAGACTGTAGCATGTGGTGGCGTGTAATGATAAGCAATGGGGTGGGGAGAGTAACTATTCGTATGAAATGGTATTCCAAAACAATGATTTTAGAATGAAGTGCGTATTCAAAAAGACAGGGTAACAACTTCGCGTGATCTTCACACATAACATTGGTCTCAACAATTGTATGCTTAACAAAGTGAACAATGATGTAAAGAGAATACATTATTAACAGGGAATTTCTATAAAATCAAACCGCTTAATCAATTTATATGTTAATGTATGTGGAGTGCTCTTTCTCTCAGCTCTGGGCAAGTTAAATAGCTGGAAATAAACTTTCCTAGCTGTACAGTGCTGCAGTCTTACCTCAGAATTGGTCTCTTCAAAAATAATAGCTTCATTCAAACCTTATATACTCTTCGCCTTCCAATATAAACATCATATTCATTCTTGCTGTCCTTTAGATTAAATCTTTCTTCATCTAACATATACCATCACGAGTCTACACAGCACTACCGAATACGTCCGTCACCCACCACACTTCAACTAAGTATGTCAGATTCAACAAGGGCAAAGACTGTGCCACTAGAAGACTGAAGATTCTTTAACAGTAACGTAACTTGCTCTCTCTCTCTGACGTGCACATCGATGACATACAAAAACCAAAATGACATGACCACCTTACATATCCTCCACCTTCCCCAAGTAGAATTTTGCACGAGGGTCATTTCAGATAGGAATGGTACGAGTACAAAATTGTCACTGTTGTGGTAATTTACGTGGAAGCAGGCTCAGTGAGGCTAAAGACAGTTCTCAGCTGACAACTCCATACACGAACAAACAGTAATATGTAGTAGTGTCTGCTCGAACCAGATCCATTAACAACTCCAAAGTCATCTTGTAGTAACGAAGAGTTCCTTGTGAACGTCAGTTTCTGCTTGCATCGGTGTATTTGCCAGAGAATGGTTCAAATGGCTCTGAGCACTATGGGACTCAACTGCTGAGGTCATTAGTCCCCTAGAACTTAGAACTAGTTAAACCTAACTAACCTAAGGACATCACAAACATCCATGCCCGAGGCAGGATTCGAACCTGCGACCGTAGCGGTCTTGCGGTTCCAGACTGCAGCGCCTTTAACCGCACGGCCACTTCGGCCGGCAGTCATGGGTCAGCACACCACATTGTGCATGATGTGCTCCAGTTTCACAAAGTGTCTGCAAGATGGATGCCACGGCAGCTGACTCCTGAAATGAGAGAACTACGTGTTGATGCCTGTGAAGAACTTCTTCGGCGCTTTGAACGAGAAGGTGATGGCTTCCTAAGAAGGATCGTTACTGGAGGCGAAACCTGGGTTCACTTCCACCAAACGGAAACGAAGAGAGCGAGCAAGGAATGGCGCCGTTCCTCATCACCAAAACCAAAGAAGTTTCGAACAGAACCATCAGCAGGGAAGGTTATGCTGACTCTCTTTTGGGACGAAAAAGGAGTCATTTTGGAGCATTACATGCCTAGAGGGACCATTGTCACCAATGCATCATAAAAAGATCCCCTAAAAAATCATCTGCGGCCTGTAATCAAGTCAAAGCGACGTGGATTGCTGTCAGCAGGTGTCCTTTTGCAACATGACAATGCAAGGCCCCACACTGCCCGTACAACAGTTGTAACAATCACAGACCTGCATTTTGAGTGTGTTTCGCATCTTCCATACTCACCAGACCTTGATCTAAGCGATTTCCATATGTTTGGACCACTCAAAGACGCAATGGGAGGAGAGAAGTTCCGTTCTGATGAAGAGGTACGCCACACGGTGCATGAGTGGATGCGCGGACTACCACAAGAATTATTTTCTAAAGGAATTTATGCACTTTGTAAGCGCTGGAGGACTTGCATTGAGATAGTGTTGAAAAGTGATACAGCTTTCTACCACTTCCGCACAACAAATAATATTTTTAAAAAATATTGAAGGTTTTCATTTGACTCACCCTCGTACTTATAATAAGACAGGAGTAATAAGAACTTATTTCTATGTCTACAAAAAAGTAAGAAAAATGGCATCACAGTTTTACAAAAAAAATTACAGGAAAATCCGACAGTTAACCATTTGAAACAGCGTATAGTAATAGGTATTATAAAAAATAATAATTACATTTGCGCAGAATGACCTACAGAAGGTTCTAAATCTATTCAAATAAGTATGAATGTGTGGGCATCAGTGAAATACACAAAACTATAGAGTGTGAGGTAGAAAGAGACACATAAGGATAGTGATTACACACAAGAAATAAACACATAAGGATAGTGGTCACACACACAGATAAGGAGAACACAAACATATTATTAGAAAAAAACATGGGTTAGGGAGTAAGCAAGGTTCATATCAAAGAACACTTTAGGCAATCATTCCAACATCAGTCTATGATTATACCTAGTATGGTCAGTAATTAGCATGCTATCCAGTTATATTTCATCCTTTAGTTCGTACACCTTTTAATCCGGATGCCTATAATTACATCAAACTTTCAACAAATACCACTGTTTACTGTACTCTTTGCTTCTTCCTGTCATATGATTCACACATTTTCACACGTTCATATTATTTATCTCCATTGCCCTACCTAACCATTTCTCATATTTGTCCTATCTAATCATCTCTCATAATTCCATTACCTAACCATTTCTCTTATTTGCTCTACCCAATCAATTCATCTCACATTCACCTTTCTAAACATTTATTTGCTCGTGTGCTCATGTGTATGTTGTATAACATCCTTTCTTACGTTTTTCTCCTTGCTTCCTCCTCACACCTCTTTCATGATTTTTCCGCATCTTTCATGACTTACTAGAGCTCCCTACAGTACTAGAGTTAGCCTAAACATTATACTAATTGGAGAGAATCCTATACTAACAATTTATGTACAGTATATGCATTACAAAGAAACTCAATAAATGACATAAGTGTAAAAAGCAAATACTACCTGAAAATTCCTTAAACTAAAACAGTGGATGTCATTATGTTACATCATACGTAAACACAAGAAGATAGTTGCAATGCCACCCATGTCAGTAACATAATACGTGTATAAAAGAATTTTCTCCTATGCCATGGCAAAAAAGAGTAAAGCTGAAAATAAAAAAAAATCATCATTAATATTCCTTATACTTCCTGCATACTCTCTGTCCATGTCACAGCTCGCAAGTGATGAATTTCATCTTCACTTCGCAAGAATTTAAAATATCCCAAACATCTCGACTCTCATGACATCGTTTCATACATAAGTTTATCTGTTGACAAAAAAAGGCAGATTAGTTCTACAGAACTCAATAGAAGTTTTGAGTGCACGTAGCTATGTACAACTCAGAAAAAAACAACGTCAGTCGCCGGCCAGTGTGGCCGAGCGGTTCTTGGCGCTTCAGTCTGGAACCGCGCGACCGCGACGATAGCAGGTTCGAATTCTGCCTCGGGCATGGATGTGTGTGATGTCCTTAGGTTAGTTAGGTTTAAGGAGTTCTAAGTTCTAAGGGACTGATGACCTCAGATGTTAAGTCCCATAGAGCTCAGAGCCATTTAAACCATATTTTTGAAACAACGTCAGTCATCAGTATAAACAAAAAATGGACACTACCACAAATACAAATTACAAAATGTTCAATGAGGGACCACATGCTAAAAGAGTGTGTCACAGTACAGAGTATAAGTCAATGCTGAGCCACATCTTTGGAAAGTATTCTCTGTACATAAATGGAGGCAAAAATATACACTTCTCTAATTATTATGAAGTATAACTATTACATATTGTGTTGTTCCAATGAGAAGAAATGACAGTATATGTTTAGTAAAAAGATTAAATTATTTGTGTCAGATAATTATAAACTCTTCATCAAGGAAATAACTGTGTTAAGTCACGATACCTTCATTCACTATTGTCTCCCAGCCACGTATTTTCAAAAACTTACCTTCTACGCTCATAAACACGAAATGATCCACATGGCATAAAAACTGACTATGACAGACTGGCACGTACATGATAGAATTACATGTCACCTGTTTCTAAAATATATTATTTTATATTTAATTTTATGAAGTCCTTGCTCTTACGTGTCAGAATAGTTTCAAATTCCACAACATCCCCGTGTACAATTCAACGAATCCTATAAGGTCATTTACATACAGGAAAGTATTTGTGAATAAGATGTTTGCCACTACAAGATGAAGAGTGAGATTTAACCAGAATTTTTTGGCGGGCCTATAGCTTTTCTAATGTTCACTTCTCCCTGCTGCAACTTCTTTCTTCTTTGTACAACCTTTTTGATGTTGTTCAGCGCTATATCTACTGCTTCCTTATGATGTATTTTTGTTAAGCTGGAAATGGTATTAACGCCCTGATACGAACTGGTGATGGTTGATTTTTGAGTACAAGTAAAGGAGATAACGATGTAGAATCGATGGTAATTCACTGAAAAACTCTTGGCATGTGTGAATGTGTTTGTCCCAAGTCTGGTGTTGACGATGGCAATATATTCTGCACAGCTTGTAAAAAATTCTCGCATAATTGGACTGAGGCTAATTGAGTGAAATACAAGCGGGTTTAATGTTATGACGTCGTAAAGTGCGTAACCAAATATTTGAGAGAAATTATAGACCGTTGTCGGAAATTACTTTACGAATGTGACAGCTTCTGGCAGGAAATTATTGATAAAGGCTTTGGATACTGTTTTGGCAGTATCTTTTCGTTAAGGAGTGAATGAAACGAATTTTGAAGTCACTTCAATAGCAACAAAAATAAAGAATCCATTGAGTGATCTGACAAGAGGTCCAAACAGGTATACTTCAGCCAACTTCTTTAGTTTAAAAGGAATTATCGGAAATAATGGTGCTCGATGTGTAATGGTTAATGGTTTGGCTTTCTGACACAATTTGCATTTTACTAAAACTTTCTGTATCGTTTTCTGCACGTAATTAAAGTAACAAGTGGTGCGATGTTTATGAAAGCACTTTTTCGGACCAAAGTGAGCATAGATGGGATGTGTATACCAAATAAGCTTTTTTACAAAATCATCGGGTATGCACACAACCCAAGAGAGTCACTGGCTGTACATCTTTTGAAAACAACGTTGTTAAGTACCAAATAAAACTCTTTTATTGCAGTGTTTGTTTTGTCATACCGACGACATTTGACATCTTTCCAGGGTCTTTATTCCGTTCTTGCGCTACATCTCGTAAAGAAGAGGAGATAAGGTTTTCAGAGGCTCACTCTCGTATATACAACAAACCGAAGTTTTTCCCCAAATCATTTTCAGAAGTATTCTTGACAAAACCAATACAAGGCAGCATCATGTGGTAAAGTATCCGCTATAGCACGCTGAGTACCAGTACAGTGAACTCTTGTAAATACAAAGCTCATCGTTTCAAACGATCATGGTTTGGTTTAGATGACATTAAAAATTGGAGTGCTCGATGATCAGTGTACACCTTAGTATGTTTCCCAAATAAGAAGTTTAGAAAACGCCCAAATAATTGCCAGGGCTTCCAGCTCGGTTACAGAATAATTCCTTCCCAATTTAGACAAGACACGACTGGAAAAGTCTATACCTCTCTGCACAGTGAATTCTCTCCGAATTCTGGGAATAGATGAGTGCCAAGCCCAATTTTTAAAGAGACTGTTGATAAGCAAAACTCTCGTGATAAATCAGGACGAGCGAGTATTGCAGCATTAAGATGTGCAGCGTCAAACTCTGAAACTCTGTCCTTGTTCGTCCCAGTGCTATATGGTGTTTTTTCCAGTAAGTAAACATAATTTAGGAGTGGCAAGAATTTTCATTCTTAAAAAGACCGCGATAAAAATTTACTAAACCAAGGAAACTTTGTATTTGACGTTATATGGTTAGCGGAGGGGATTGGTCTAACAGCTTCAATTTCTCTGGGTGTTTTTCAATACCTCCAAATGAAATTATATGACCAAGAAACTTTAGACTTGTTTCTATATACTCTGATTTTTCTAAACTCTTATTTTTCTAAACTGACAGTAATTCCCAAATCTTCAAAAATGCGCAATGAGCTTCTCAAAATGCGGTTATGATGTGACCAAGATTTTTCTGCTGTAAGAATATCATCAACATATGATATTAAGTATTTTTCAAGCAGTCAGGTAAAATGGCTTTCAAACCTTGAGTAAAGGCAGCTGACGAGATTTTGAGGCCCAAAAGGTAATTTACGAAACTGGTAGCACACGCCAAAACATAAGAATGCAGTATATTTTCTACAATCACGGTGTAACTAATTACCAAAAGCTTACGCGGAAGTCTACAAATGGCTCTGAGCACTATGGGACTTAACATCTGTGGTCATCAGTCCCCTAGAACTTAGAACTACTTAAACCTAACTAACCTTAGGACATCACATACACCCATGCCCGAGGCAGGATTCGAACCTGCGACCGTAGCGGTCAAGCGGTTCCAGACTGAAGCGCCTAGAACCGCACGGCCACACCGGCCGGCAGGAGGTCTACAGGAGACAAAATTTGCACACCATATAAATTTCGCAAGAGTTCTTCGAATGCTTTGTCGTCCGTCTGTTACTGTAGAAATAATAGTGTTTATCTGTGTAGAATCTAATACAAGTCTGATCGAGCCATCTTTCTTCTTCACAATAAGTAACGGGCTGTTATATGAACTGATTGCAGGTTCTACGATTCCATGTTCTAGCACAGACAGAATTTCTGCCTTTACTTTTACTCTGTACCAAGTTGGAATGATGTATGGTTCAACGCAAAACCTATTTTGCTCTCTGACCCGGAAATTGTCTTGAAAATCCTTAATAGTTCCTGCGCGATGTGTAAAAAAATTAAATGTATGCGCAGAATGTCGCATTACGAAAACAATCAGATGGAATTAGCTTGCATCATCTGTCAAAAAACATGCACAATTTATTTATTCTTCTTGTTTCGATATCGAGTCTTGAAACGTTAATGAAAGACTTACCCACCACGTCCATTCCTACGTCAGCGTCATTGAAATTCAAAACAGTTTTGTATTTGTTTAGAAAATCTGTTCCTAATATTATTTCAGTGGGTAAGAGAGGAACAATCAAGAAATTCATCGCAAATTTATAGCCTTGAGCCAAAAAAATCTAATTAGGCTTGATGCTTCACGTCAACACTTTTTCCAGAAATCACTGCTAGTATTTTAATCTTTCTAAAAGGTAAAGTCGGACACTGTTGTTGTTATGCATTTGTAGAACGCAGTGTCACTGACGACAGACGTAGGGGTACCTGAGTCAAGGACCGCAGAAAGTGTAGTGTTACCTACTGACATGTTTATTATTGTGTGACCTACAGAGTTTTGTCACCAGTCTCTTCTAGTAAAATGTCTTCAAAACGCACGAAGTTCAAAGTTTCAGCAGCGGCGTGTTTTGTGTGAGCCACAGTATTGTTTGTTGCCACAGTCGCTAGTCATTGTCTAGTATTGCTTCCTCATCATTGATTATCTCTTGGATTTGGTGATATAGTAGCTTCAACTGTGGTACTGGTTCCTCGTCGTTGATTCTCTCTTGCATTTGGTGACCTAGCTGCAAGTGTTTCATCTGACCCGTTGGGCTTGCCCTTCGAGAATTTTGCCACTGTAAGTTATGACGTTCATTACTCTGACTGTATTGGTTGCTATTTGTGTAGTTGTTGGAGTGCCACGTATTTCGTGGTTATGATCAACCTGAATTGTGCCCATGAATATTTGCATGATTACCATCCAAGTAACAGTACTGTCTTAGATTAATTTGGTTGTTACGGCAGTCGTATTTACACCTACTCCCATTACCGTAATGACTGTTATTATGTTCACGGTCAGAGCTCCGGAAATTATTAATATCGTAATAATCACTATCGAACTGCGAGAACTGCGAATCATACGGACGATGTGCGTTGTACCATCTGTAATTGTTTCTGTGGCTGCGTTTGTTATTCGAGTTTCCATAACTCTTGTTTTCACGCGGTACAAAGCGTCATGCGTGTCATACTCCCTGTGTCTTTTAATTAAACCGTTGTCACTGTCAATTTTCTATTCCTGGAGTAATGTTGGAAATGCTTCAAAGTCATCTTTACATCTGCTGGCCAAAATTACATGTCTCAGATGTGTATGTAACTTTTTAAAACAGTTGCGAATTAGCTCCGATGGACTGTAAGGCTTTGATATCTACTGATTTCTGCGTAACATGTCTTCAAAGTATTTTGCTGGGCTAGAGAACTGAGACTGTTCAAATTCCATAACATTATAACACTACGTTGTACTGGATCTTGTGTGGGCTGCCACCAGTTGGCTGGCACAAATACTAAAAAGAAATCACTTACACTTTGGCAGGCTCTCACGATTAAGCGCGTTCTTACTGCAGGTTCCTAATTTGTGTTCAAGTGGCCAATTTGGTGCTAAAGAATATAGGTACTGATCAGTCCTGGCTTGGGAATGAACTTCGTTACTATAACTCATCAAAACTTTGAATTTACGCACTGTCAGAAATTCTTTCTAATCCCCTGTGTCAACCAGATTTTCTCTATTGCGCCACATAGATTATTCATTGTCGTAGCTGGGTGAATAGTACTACTCTCGTGTAAAATCGCCTAAAAGCGATAAATTTATATGGTCGCTAAATTTTTGCTGAATATGAACGTACATGGTGAAATTAGTCTTTCCGTCGTCGTGGTTAAGCTTTCTTTCGAGACTCTCGACTTTCTCATTAATAGTGTTCCTATAACGCATATTTTCTCGATTCATTTTCTCTTCGTTCTTTTGTAAAATTTATGAAATGTTCGTTATGCTCTTTTATCTGTGTAACTATCGCACCCGGAACTACAGCGTGAGTTTTAGCTAACAGTTCGTCCTTCTCATTACGCTGACTTCTTTTCAAGTTTTTGTGGTCTGTTTCAAGGTCACGCAATCTAGTTACAAAATTGCTTATTGAAGATCATTTTTAAATTCTTCTCTATGTGACTTACTAGTTTATACCTGTAACTCGATTCTCTTACTCAGTTCATTTTGTGTTTCTTTAAGCATCTGGAGCATTCATTCCACAAATTTTGTCGGATTGGCGCAGTGTGGTGCTTCATAATTGTTCACTGAAAGTGATGTGTGTTGTGTTCGTTCACACGACACTAACGCAAAACCTGGTTCTGTTGAGTCTATTACCAGTTGTAAAGTTTCGCTCGGCTATAGTGACTTTTGTGCGCTTTCGATAGACTGTGACGACTTTCCACCAACCGACTCAACTTCATAATTCACTTGTTTACTACCCATCGTTTGTTTGTTGCACTAATGTTCGCTAAACTGCTTAATAATTGTGGATCTGCCCAGTTTCCTGCAGTCTCATGTAAAATATTTGTATTTGCTAATTGCTGAAGGTGATTTAGCTCATCCTGTACCGACTCATTATTGTGCAAAACCATCTGTTGTCTTGTACTACGACGAATTTTCATGTTTTTGTGTTGTATCAAACATTATCATACAATATTTCTTAGAAAAAAAGAATTGTTACAACGACCAAACAAACAAAAACAAAACTTTACTATCGCGCACGCAGATACACAACAATGAAAGAAATCCACACACAACCTGTAGTATGTACTGTTATGACAACTGTTTTACGTGATAATATAACAGATAATCGTCACACGACACAAAACCTCACAAACTGAATACAGAGTTTTAAATGAATTGCCTGAAAAATAAGTACAATATTAGTAAAATTAGCCCAGCCGTATTTTTCCTGAGAGAAATCCAACACTATCTGACCAAGTATTACCAAAAGAACCAAAGAAATACCCTGGCAAAAAGGTCAACATATATGAGACTCCACACTGTATTTGTTCCTGTAAGAAATTTAGCCCTACTTTACCTCCCATTCTATAAATGTCTAAGTATTATCAAAACTTCGTTCCCACAAACTGTCATCCAACTTAGACTATGCTAACCTTTGACTAAATAGGACCTAATTTGAAATGAACTGTAGCTGGCCTGAATGTAACTTGTCTATTTTAAATAAGCAACGGAAGTAAAACAGTAATCTAATCCTAACCATGATTCCCACTTACCTCGCGTCTCCACAACGTTGTTTCAGATTTCTCGAAAGCACAAAAGCAAACAGCAAGCAGGCAGCGGCTAAGCTAAGTCTCTGTTTCTAAATACATATTCAAACTGTTGCATATGGTAATGCGTAATGGTAAACAGTGGTGTGGGGAGAGTAATTATTCCTACGAAATGGTAATCCACGACAACGATTATAGAATGAAGTACGTATTCAAAAAGAGAGAGTATAAACTTCGCGTAATCTCCACACATAACACTGATCTCGACAACAGTATGCTTAATAAAGTGAACAATATAAAATTAAGGCTTTCGTGGCCACATGTTGACAAACTGCCTGTAAGCTTCTGTCTCGGATTCTTCGGGCAACGTTCGTCTGATGATTGTTCCGACGTTTCAGAAGCACGAGTGGCTGGCACTGTCAAAGTTTCACCCTCCATTGCGCGTGGTGGACTGGAGCAGAGCTCGCGCTAGCAGACTATATGTACCTGGCGTGCCAGAGTCCGAGGGCATCTTCGCGGTCATTTCGGGTGCGGTTCTCTTGCTACATGCGACGTTCGTTCGCTGCAGCACAGGAAACCAGGATGCCGGACCTATTAGATCCGACTACGTACCGAAATCTAAGCGCAGATCCGACGCAGCGTATCACCCTGAATACGAGTCGACTATTCAAGACATCTTCTCTGCCGACGGACATACAGAGGAACCTGCGCAACACGGAGGCCCTACCACCTCGGCTGTACGGATTGCCTAAATTCCGTAAGATAAACGTTCCACTAAGACCGACTGTTAGCGCTCCTCGATCACCGACGTATAAACTGGCAAAACACTTGGCCTCTCTGCTCCACCTACACGTGGGGAAGACTGACACATACATAAATGACTCAGGACATTTCATTGACAAGCTGAAGAAACTAAAACTTGCGCCGAACGGCATCCTGATTAGCTATGACGTTGTCTCTTTGTTTACAAAAGTGCCACTCAGGGATTCTCTGGAGCACATCGGTTCTCTCTTCCCACAAGACATCACAAAGCTCTTTCATGCATGTCTCGCCACGAGCTGTTTCACGTGGAATGGCAACTACTACAAACAGCTGGAAGGCGTAGCCATTGGTAGTCCTCTTAGTCCAGTGATGGCCAGCTTCTTCATGGAACACTACGAAGGACAGGCACTGGACTTAGCACCTTGTAAACCTTAAGTGTGGTACAGATGCGTCGATACTTTCGTCATGCGGAGCCATGGTGAGGATTAGCTCGGTGACTTCCTAAGACACTTGAACAGTCTTCATGCCAAGATAAAATTTACTGTGAAGTAGAGAAGGACAAAAAGCTACCTTTTCTAGATGTGCTGATCACAAGGGATGGTGTATCGAAAACCGACACATTCGGACCGATACCTGCACGAACTATCAAATCACTTCCCGAGCCAGAAAAGAGGCATGATTAAGACGCTCGTAACGCGGGCAAGACGAATATGTGAGTCACAGCACCTCAGACGTGAAATACGAGACTTTGCTCTGAGGAGCGACGGGTACTCCACAAGTGATATTAGAAGTATAACAGAGCCAGACACACGGCGAAGTGAGAAATCAGAGAAAGAATGATTGACAGAATCGTCCGCATATTGCGCAAACATGGTGTAAAGACTGTTTACAAACCGACAAAGGAAATCAAAGTGTCTCAGATAGGCAATGGAGAAAAGGGACCCACTGGCAATGCCAGCAAACCATGCACAAGCGGTGAAGTTTATGTTGGAATGACTGGACTATCGATGAGCACCAAGATTACAGAACATAAACGACTTCGCAGGTTGGGGCAGGTGGAGAAATCGGCCGTGGCAGAGCACGCGCTGTGTGAGACCGGCCACGTAGTAAAATTCGCCGACACGGGAGTTCTGGCTGTAGAGAAGAACTATCACACCCGCTTGTTCAGAGAAGCTGTAGAAATACACAGACACGAGAACAGCTTCAACATGAAAGACTGAAGTCTCAAGGTAAAAGTATCCTGGCTTCCAGTGCTGCAGCGAACGACCGTCGCAGGTAGCAAGAGGAGAACCGCACCGGAAATGACCGCGGAGAAGCCCTCGGACGTTGGCGCGCCGGTACGTATAGTCTGATACCGCGAGCTCTGCTCCAGTCCACCACCCTCAATGGAGGGTGAAACTTTGACGGTGCCAGCCACTCGTGTCAGAACAATCATCAGATGAACGTCGGCCGAAGAACCCGAGACACACGCCTACCGGTGCGGACGAGCGGTTCTAGGTGCTTCAGTCTGGAACCGCGTGACCACTACGGTCGCAGGTTCGAATCCTGCCTCGGGCATCGATATGTGTGACGTCCTTAGGTTAGTTCGGTTTAAGTAGTTCCAAGTTCTAGGGGACTGATGACCACAGCTGTTAAGTCCCATAGTGGACAGAGCCATTTTTTTGAACCCGAGACAGAAGCGAACAGGCAGTTTGTTAAACAATGTTTTAAAGAGGGTACATTATTAACAGAGAATTTCTATGAAAGTCAAAGAGCTTAGTTTATATCTTAATGCATGACTCAGGGAAGTGGAGTGGTCTTTCTCTCAGCTCCGAGCAACTTAACTATCTAACAGTGCTGCTGTCTTACCTCAAACTTCTTCTCCTCAAAAATAATAACATTATTCAAAATTTATATCCTTTTCGCCTTCTATTATATACATCATGTTCATTCTTGCTGTTGTCTACAGTCAGTCTTTCTTCTTCTAAGAGATAGCATCAAAATACAACACAGTGCTACAGAATACGTCCATCATCTACCACAGTTCAACTTAGGCCGTGTTGTATGTGAGCGACTTCTTCATACGCGACACTCCAGCGACAAGTAGCAACATCGGGCGAAAACCTTGGGTGTCCTGCGTGCGAAGGACCATGTCGCGTTACAAGATGGCTGCCTAGAGAAAACCAGCTGTTTCTATACGTGGGCGTCCCTAAACTGCAGAAGGCTACACAATTACGTTTAATTAAAATAAAGCGAAAATGAATGCTGTGCATGGAATTTAGAAAGGCGAGAATCTCCATGGAGCATTTCATAAGTATCGTCAACTACAAAGAACATCAGACAAGTTCTTCGAATACACGTGAATGAGCAGAGGAGCATTCGACTATCTCATCAATAACTTAAATACGTATGGTTTTTTTTTACATGATCAAGAACTTTTAACAGCCAACAAATATGGAGGAATGACTCTTACATGGCTAACTACACGAAATACAAACATAAGCACAGTGATTGGTGCCAGTGAATAACAGCTAGCTGTGGTGTAGGGGTAGCCCATCCAGTTCACAATTATGTGTGAGGAAAAGGGCTGGAGTTCGATTCCCAGCAGTTCTTAAGTATGACTCAGTTACGATTCCTTTACTAAATTTTATGTATACTGTTTACACTGCATCGCTAAGTATATTTTTAAGGTGTTGCGAAAGAACTTGATCTTCACACCTATCCCGGTATATTACACACACTTAATTCCTAATAAATTACAATGAACGATGAAATTTTACAGATATTTGATGTTGCGAACATAATTCATCAGCAGTCAGTGTTAAGGCCTGACATTTCAATTACTCTAAATAGTCTGTAAAAGAAAGCTTACAAAAATTTTGAAAAGAAAGTCAACCCTTTTGTGTAATGATTAGTCTAAAAGTATGAAATAAAAAATATTAGGAAAACGTTTGGTGCACCTCATTTTGATTCCGAGCATCATTCAAAGGCACGTAGAACGTTTCTCTGATCTACTTGTTTCTTTTACACATTTCATAAAATATTTGACTGATATCTTCCATTTTTGAATTTCAAGTTTTATTCAGAAAGCATGATCTTACTGACTCCTCGTTTCCCTTCTTAACGCACTTGATTCGAAGGAAGCCTTTTTGACATTTAAATACCAAACCAATGTATCTTTTCATGTTAAAAATAGCTACATCTTGAGCAAATGACATTTTTGACATTACATTTACTACAGCTTTTCGTGAAATATTTCAATTTTTCCTCGGCTTATTAAGTTTTCGTTCATTACCCTGATTACTTTCAAGCAGTTAATATTTTCATGTCAAACTAGACTTCATGCTAATCACTTTGATACCCCATTGCCTGTTTCTCTCCCTTTGTTTGGCTATGAAAATTTTGACAAAACGTCATGGTGTAAGTTATAGGGAGTCTTGTTTTCGCTCTGCTCACGCGACCGACCCGTCCGCGGATATAATAACCAATATCTGAAGAATGAAAACAGATATCATTCCGGTCTCAACTTTAAATACAATTTAGATATATTGGTTTCATTTCATATGCAATAATGTATGGCCTTAAATGAACTATATGGAAAGTCTACACAAATTCTTAGAAAATTCCGTGCAACCATGAATTCAATTTCGTGCAGCACAGTAGCTATGACGAATAACAAAAATAAATTCTGACCTTTATCGTTTAAAGACATCAAGCTATAGTTTGCGGAAGAATCAAACTTTTTCATCGAATAGTTTTCTTAAAATCGGATGTTAAGTAATTCATAGCTGCTGTCGCGTCCGCTCCACTGCTTTGCCGAGAAGACACGTGGCTGTCGCTCTGTGTTGCGCGTGCTGCAGCGACAAGATTCAGACACGTTTGAATGCAAACGTCACCAGTTGCAGCGGGAGACAGGCAGCGACACAGATGTCGCTCACGTAGGACACTTCCGTAACTACACCTGCGGTTGTATTTTGTCTCCTGAAGCAGTCGCACGTTGTCACTCGCTTCTGTCGCTCACGTAGGACACGATCTAAGAATGTTATGGACTGCACAGGGGCAAAGACTTGGCCACGAGAAGACCAAAGATTCTTTAACAGTAACGTAACTTGCTCTCCCTGTGACGTGCGCATCCATGACATACAAAATCAAAATGACATGGCCACACTGCAGATGATGGGTACGACATTCATAGAAACGTTGCAACAAGACGACGCCACCACTCGGCTGATTCCACAAGAAGATTTCATCATAGTAATATTCGTCTTCTTATTGCAACCGTCTTTAGCCTCCATTGAGCTCCTTCACCCTCCAGTCGAGGGGGAAAAAACCGATAATCCGTGTCTCAGCCGCTGTCTGGTTGCATTCCTCGCATATCTCAATCTAGCCAGCCAGCTGCCTCTCATCCGGGTTGCGTCAGCGATCCATCGCCTACTCTCCTGCTTCTTGTACCATGATTCAGAGTCTCGTAATTTCACAGGGAGACCAAGACTTCAAGCAGGTTCAGCGGGGCGTAGGTTGTAATGTTTGTATGTATAAGAACAACCGGTTTCACAGCATTACAGCTGCATCAACAAGTGCAATTAAATCAAGTTATATTCTGATCACAAAAGAAAGTGATACGACAGAGCGTTCATAGTCGCCAATTTTTCGCAATGTAGTGGATGACAGTTATAAAACAGTATAAAACAACATATTCGTAGAACGCTCACATGATACGTTCCCTTGATACCAGGAGTACCAATACCTGGTGAGCTAAAGGGTCCTTGTATACTGAAAAAGTGCTCAAAAACCAGCCGCATATGATCATTATGGGATTATGTAACATTAATCAGCACCGGTCTCTCATATGCAGTGGTAAATGAGGGACCTGTGCTGATTAATTTTACGTTATCCCATAGATGGTCGTATGCAGCTGGTTTTTGATCACTTGTTCTTTATACGAAGATCTCTTAGCGCACCAGGCACTGGTACTATGGCATCGCGCGAGGATATCTCTGGAGCTTTCTACATTGTTTTATGCTCTTTTACAATTGATACTCAGTACTTAGCGATAAATATCTGACTATGAACACTGGGTCATCCCATTTGAACAGAGCATGACTTGATTTTGTTGCACCTGATGGAAATGGAAATGCCATGTGGTTAGGGCCTTCCGTTGGGCAGACCGGTCGCCTGGTGCAAGTCTTTCGAGTTGACGCCACTGCGGCGACTTGCGTGTCGATGGGGGGAAATCATGGTAAGGACAACACAACACCCAGTCCCTGAGCGGGGAAAAACTCCGATCCAGCCGGCAGGCGAACCCGGACCGTTAGGTATGACATTCCGTCGCGCTGACCACTCAGCTACCAGGGCAGGACATTTCACCTTATGATAAAGTTATAATACTGTGAAACCGGTCGTGATTATAAATAAAGTATTCACAGCTGAAGAAGTTGTATCTCCGATCATTGAAGCTGTGGCTGCATGAATACAAAGTCGTCTATGTAGTGCCTATGTAGAGAGCTGCATCAGACCAAACGGAAGACCACGGCAACAACAACAAACATTTTCTCTGCCCAGGGACTGGGTGCTTGTGTTGTCATCATTTCATCATCGCCGGCCGGTGTGGCCGAGCGGTTCTAGGTGCTACAGTCTGGAACCGCGAGACTGCTACGTTCGCAGGTTCGAATCCTGCCTCGGGCATGGATGTGTGTGTTGTCCTTAGGTTAGTTAGGTTTAAGTAGTTCTAAGTTCTAAGGGACTGATGACCTGAGAAGTTAAGTCCCATAGTGATCAGAGCCATTTGAATCATTTCATCATCATCATCATTCGTGACAGTGGCTAGATTTGATTTGGTAAAAAGATTGGACTGTATAAAAATTGGGACTTTGTACAAGCGCTGATGACCGTGCAGCTGAGAGCCCCACAAGACAAACATCTTCATCATCAAGCAACAAACATTTGGTAACAAAGAATGTGAAAATATGGTTGTGCTACAAGAAAATTACATTACGACCTCTTACGCAGCACAGTATTGTGCATGACGGCAGGAGTCGGTTGAAGCGTGAGCATCCACAACAGTGGGTTGTTTATAAATAATGTTCAGGAAAATTACGGTAAAAACCCCAGAATGATTTTATATATGATAATTGGTTACAGCTGGGCATGTGGGGAAGCAAACATCTGCTTGAGACGCAACCGCTACGGCCAACGTTCCGAGGATAGCATGGGAGTGCAGCAGACGACTGTGCTAGCAGATCGGAATCCAGCATCCAAGGGCGCGCAGCGTTGGTACCTCGTCCTCAAACTGCCCGCGTCAAGCGCACCTCGTGATCTTTTCTCGCAGCCTTATTGAACAAGGAATTTGGCCGAAGTCCACCCAGAGCGTTCCTCAATCAGTAATCCTCACTATGTGAATACTAACAAGTGAGCATCACGTGCTGGTAGTGCCTCAACTCAAGCCTTAGAAATGAAAATTTAGAGTAAAAAATTGTGAAATATCCTAGCCGTACCTCCTATAAGCAGGTGGTTCCCGTACAGTATTCTGGTCGGACACGACAACGCCCCTGCAACAGACGGAAGTTATTAAGTCGGCGAGTAATGGGCGCCATTCTGTGGCCGCTGGAAAGGCGGGAGCAAGTTGAATGCGCCAGGCAGGACGGTGCTAACGGGAACCGCTCGATGTCGGCCCGCGAGGCTGCCCCCCTGGCGACCACTTGTTAAGTCGGCTCGCACAGTGGAGGCTGGGGAGGCTCCGGTACTGCCGCGTGTGGGTCTCACTGAGCAGGCTTGTGGCCACGCTGCCTTCCTCCTATCACAACGACGATAAGCGGATTCGCATCATGCAGTTTCACATGAAACGTTTAACAACATACCTTGTCTACAGTCCGAGTATACGCGAACTTAAAACAGGACGCGCACAAAGATACAAGATTTTTTTTCCTCAACAAATTTTTATTATTACATTAATTCCACTAACCCACACCCAGTCCTAACAGAATCGAACTCCAATAAATAAATGGGCTTCAAACTGCATTTATCTAATGGTTTAATGTTTGTGGCTTGACACAACAGTTTTATGCTCTAAACACAACTGAGCGGCCTTCCGGCATTCAGGGAAGATCAGTCTCATATTTATTACTTGGAATTATGTTTAATATAGGTAGTTACTTCAATATTATTACTCTTAATATTGTCTGCAAGTATGAATGCGAGCCATCTGCTGATGTATGATTGGGCTGTCTGCTGTGGGTTCTATGAATGTGTGGAGGTAGTGTAGCCAAACTTTGTATTTCGTAGAGTGCGACTGCACTGGACCAGAGAGACACAAGTTCCCTGCGCGTTAGCAGGTCCAGTTAGGTTGGCAAACAGCCGCTGTGCGGACTCTCTGAGCCCTTACGGTCACGTGTGTGAACCCCCGACGATTAGGTAGTTTCCTGCTTAGACTCTGGTGAGTACAGACGCTCTGCGTGATTGCTGTTATAGTTAGTGAATGTTGAAGCATTCATGTTCACTTTGAACTTTCCGGCAGCTTCCCTGCTAATGAAACACAGTATGACGATTCTTAAAACCATCTCAGTTAGGTGAGGCTGGCAGGTTATTTATTTTTACACTTAATTTCAAACCAGTCTTTGTCCACTGCTCTTGGTAGTAAACAGGCACTCATCGCCAAGTAATAGTCAGTTTTACTTAAACTGTTATCTTACGGCTTGAATGTGAAGTACGTGTGTCGTTGTTGTTGTTGTGGTCTTCAGTCCTGAGACTGGTTTGATGCAGCTCTCCATGCTACTCCATCCTGTGCAAGCTTCTTCATCTCCCAGTACCTACCGCAACTTACATCCTTCTGAATCTGCTTAGTATCTTCATCTCTTGATCTCCCTCTACGATTTTTATCCTCCACGCTGCCTTCCAATACTAAATTGGTGAACCCTTGATGCCTCAGAACATGTCCTACCAACCGATCCCTTCTTCTAGTCAAGTTGTGCCACAAACTTCTCTTCTGGCCAATCCTATTCAATACCTCCTCATTATTTATGTGATCTACTCATCTAATCTTCAGCATTCTTCTGTAGCACCACATTTCGAAAGCTTCTATTCTCTTCTTGTCCAAACTATTTATCGTCCACGTTTCACTTCCATACATGGCTACACTCCATACAAATACTTTCAGAAACGACTTCCTGACACTTAAATCTATACTCGATGTTAACAAATTTCTCTTCTTCAGAAACGCTTTTCTTGCCATTGCCAGTCTACATTTTATAGTAAGTGTGTAAAGTGTATCTAATGCAAATTTTAGTCATTGACTGTTAATTGTGGAGAGAAATGATAACACTTGGTCCATAGACCTACGTGCAATCATCGTGAGTGAGAAGCTTCAGCTCTACGTACTCACATCCCGTGTTCGAGTTGAAACTTCTAGTTAAGTTCAGGCTAGTGATTTGATAATGTTCTTTCGCGTTACCCGGAAAACTCAGATTTACCTTACGTATATGAACAGGACTTGTTCTTGAAGCGGTGACCATTAGAACCATGTGCTCTCTCGCAAGTACAGTCCTGGACAAAACGAGCGAGACCCCTCGCCTTTTCGTTATGCTGATCCGCACAGCTTTGAAATCTGCTACACAGCATAACAGGCAAGGCGACGAAGTGCTACCAACATACTGTGCACAGGCGTCAAATTGAAAAACTATCCGACTGTTTTTAATCATGTGTAACACTATATTAACGCTGATTAGTGTATTAAACACGTAAATATAAGATATAAATGAAAGAATAAACTCTAATTAGTATGAACTGTATTAATAAAAATGAACTGCAGCTTATCGAGATAACACAACTGTTTTAGTAAGACAAAGTACCTCACATCGTTACGAATTAGCAAAATATTACGCGCATTCGGCCACGAAACGATCTGTGTCATCGTTCAGACCAGTCACACTGGATTACCATTGTTGCACTACCACGAAAGTGTGCAAATTTAGCAAAGCGCGAAGATTCAAAAAGAAATTCTATTAAAAATCAATCGTTGCCACAATCAAGTCAATTCAGTTATTGACAGAAGCGGAAAAAGTAGGCAGTAACAAGTATGATATTCTACAGGAGTTTCATATTGCCATCCACACAAGGTGCTGGTTCAGAATAAAGGTAGCAATAAAACGCATTGGGGAAGCGAGAATTTCTTAAAATGGCTTTACTGGTAGTCTATCTGCCTCCATCGAGATTAGAAGCGAAACCAAACCAAGCCTTTCTTGCAGTAGCTAACACCTTTCACTACACTAGCAGACAACCCAGGCAAACAGCCCTCTATTATTACTCCAGACATGAAAAAGCCGGCAATTTCGCAATGAAAATGGCAATATGATCTGCAGTTTCTGTTGCATGCAGCTTTCTGGACTAAAATAAATGAATTTTCTACCTTTATGTCACGGCTTATGTGACGATCATTGGTGATGTTTATCGAAATAACAAAAGACTGTTATTATCGAGTAAATTTAGTAGGATAATTCTGCACCACCCCAGGAAATAAACGGCGACATAGCAGCCAAACATATTCTACAATGTTGCCAATTCTCCATTAGACTCACCACAGCCAGAAAACGTTCATTAGCCGAAGTATTTCTTAAGCTAGCTAGCAATGGGAATGCTTTCACTTCTAAAACGCGGTGACTTTAATACTGGGATCTGAATTACCAGGTGTATAGGCAAATGGATTTTATTTGCATTCCTGTAAACGTGATTTGGATCGAAAGCATAGCTACGATTAACATGCTTATGAATCGACTGCAACTACAACATTTCGAATAAAGAGTAGGGTGAGTTATTCATTCGTTGTTAGGATTTCGTCACCCTAATCTGTAAAAATGGAACCCTACTAGTCTCACTTTCTTGACCGTCTATCTGTCTACCCAACCCTTGAAACCCGTTTACCTCGAGTACGGGTAGACATAATAAGCGGAAATGTGTCGCACTTCCTGCGATATACGCTCCCTTAGTGGTGTAAAAAAGTGAGCTTCTGTGTCAACGCAATCTAAAGATACGGCCGTTTATGTAAATAAAATTAACGCGAAAGGTCAAAAAATGGCTCTAAGAACTATGCGACCAAACTGTTTACGTCATCAGTCACCTAGACCTAGAACTACTTAAACCTACGGAAGCTGAGGGCCTCACACACATCCATGCCCGAGGTAGGATTCCAACCTGCGACTGAAGCAGCCGCGCTGTTCGTGACTGAAGCGCCTAGAACCGCTCAGCCACCGCACCCGCTGAATCCCTTTTTACCATTAACAACATTTCGTTATGAATCTTCACGCTTTGCTACATTTGCCCACTTTCATGATAGGCCAGCAACGGTAATCCAGTGTGACTGGTCTGAACGATGACACAGACCGTTTCGTGGCCGAATGCGCGTAATATTTTGCTAATTCGTAACGATTTGGGGTACTTTGTCTTACTAAAACGGTTGTGTTATCTCGATAATCTGCAATTCATTTTTATTAGTACAGTTCATTTTAATTAGAGTTTATTCTTTCATTTATATCTTATATTTAAGTGTTTAATACACTAATCAGCGTTAATATAGTGTTACACATGATTAAAAACAGTCTGACAAAGTTCGGATAGTTTTTCAATCCCACGTCTGTGCGCAGTATGTTGGTAGCACTTCGTCGCCTTGCCTGTTATGCTGTGTAGCAGACTTCAAAGCTGTGCGGATCAGCATAATGAAAAGGCGAGGGGTCTCACTCGTTTTTTCCACGGCTGTACAGACCCATCTGGTGTGGGAAGTTTCTTGTATTTTCTGATTATATGAATGTGTAATATGAGTGCTAGTGCGTGTGTAATTCGACGATTTTGATATGATCAGCGGACTTTAATCTTCAAGCTAGGAAAGGCCATTGTAATATTATGGACTACGTCTTGGTTACGTGACTAGCAGGTTGTATGAAATTGCCATTTTTATTCTGTACTACTTATGGTGAGCCAGAATTCCACAGAATGGTATTATTCAGTAAAGTGAGTGATTAACAAGTATTTTCATGATTTCTAGGCAACGTTGTTGTCATATAAAATTCTTAACTTGGTTTCTCACAGCAACACCATATTTCCCTTATCATTTCAATTACGTTATTCCAAATTTAATCTACTTTTTCAGTAAAGTGCAAGTAATTATGTTTATATGACCCATGGATAGATATATTTTCATTTCTATTAGTACTATGTAGGTGGTATTACAGCTCAATTAAATAATTTACTCTCCTTTCAACTTAAAGCGAACCACCAAGCAGATATTTTGTGTTCTAATGTTTGCATGCAAACGGTCGTAGTCGTCTTTCACAAAAGACACAGGTACCATTTTCAAGTTGAGGACGAATGCCAAGGCTTTGCAGAAAGCAAGTCTCATGCAATATTTGCCGGTAGGCATGTGAGCGATAAGATGCCTCGGAAAAACTATGTTTAATGTCTTTTGGAAGTCGCTAAGTGCTCTGATTATCAAACACTGAGTGATTGTAGTCCCAGTGATTTTCGCTGTGTTTTAAGCAAACTCTGGTTTCCCACGCATCTCCATCTTCATGACACCATATTTCCTGAACCAGGTGTCGTGCAACAATATACAAGGTCCAGCCACCTTTATGTGACACTTGCTTATGTTCGTTTTCTTATTCCATTTACTGGCGTCACTAACTTCCTGCCTTAGTTGCCCGTGAGTGGCAGCAGCAGCGCGTATCGATAAGTGCACTGTTGTATTATCTCTGGAGCGACCGATAGTATTTCTGGGTCGTTATGTGTCTGGCAGTCAGTTCGGGACGGACCAGCAGTGCAGTCGGGACGCAGCAGCAGTGAAGTCGGGGTCGGAGCGCCGGTGAGGCGCCGACAGCCAGTGCTCGCCCACCGCTGGCGACACACATGAACTGTCCGACGGAGGGAGATTGGAGGGGGAGGACCGTTGGTTGGTCGTTCGGTTGGTCGTCTCATCGGCCGACGTAAATTTGGTCCTTTCACCGTTTCCGGGCCTGGGAGTTGCTCGGCTGGCGTGGAGCAGTGAGGAAATCTCCGCGGCGTGCAGTTTGGCCGGGCGTCTATGCGGTGTCGGAGTCTATAGTGCTGTTCCCATAGCTACGAGGTCCGTGGCTCACCAATCCTGGACATGAAAGTTGAGTTTTGACTTAATCTACCAGCAATTCACGACTGTTCACATTGTGTCGTCTGGAGTTCGTTGTCGGCTGTTGGCATATTCCCACGAGCAACAACGTGTGTTTTCAAGTTGGCAAATTTTAGCCACCCTCTGGTGAAGTTTAACTGTACTTGGTTATTTGAATTGAAGCGCACCAGCGGAATCTTCTGCCTTGTGGCCGTTAACGTTCCGGTTACGTGCACTGGCCGTTCAGGTAAATTCAGGCAGTGTATTTTCTTCATCGTGTTGCCATTGTCCAGCACAGTTTGTAGTTTGACAGCTCAATGTATAACTGGTTGTGGGCGCCAAAACCTCCTACATTGTTCCATTGAACTTCCTGTTGTGTGCTGGTCTGGTGAATCGGAGGTTATCTTGTCGGTGGACCCGTTGACTGTCTGTCGGTTGGGTTGTCGTCAGATCGACAATGGTTGGGCTGACTGCCTGTCTCACCTAAGCGAGCGTTAGTGTTTGAATTCCAGGCCGACCCTCGGAACTTCTGAGCGCCCTTGGTGCCTTTTCTTGTTTGTTCTTGTTGTTTGCACTTGCATGGCTTCTAGCCGATTTTTACATTTCGGTTGTTATGCCCTTAAGGCGTCAGATGGTTTGGGCCTTCAGCCTAATTTAAGAACTCTCTTACTTAAAGCCTTTGGCATTTTTAAAATTAATGTTATTGAATCTTAAGTGTTGGGCCTTCAGCCGATTTTGAATTCAAGTTGTTTGCTCTTATAATGTCAGATTCTTTGGACCTTCAGTCTAATTAAGGAACTGTTTTAAGATAAAGCTTTGCCTTCTAAATTTCTGATTTTGGTTGAACTTGAAGTTATTGGCTTTCAGCCGTTTTTAAATGAAAGTGGTCTTGCCCTTAAGGCACCAGATTGTACGGCGCGTTCAGCCGCTAATTAAGTTCCAAAACTGAAGCTGTGTTTTTTTTTTTTTTTTTAATTTCTGGGATCTTGTAATGTTTGATCAAATTAAGGTTGTATGTTCGAGTGTAACTGACAGCCATTTATTTTGGCCCCTTTCCACAACTTAAAGTACCTGTCCTGTCCTGCGGGTTTATTAGGGCCTACCAGATATATAAACCTTGTCTAGGGGAGGGTGGGGGGCAGGAGGGAACGCAGAAAACAGAGCAGTCGTAGCCATTTATCTGATACGCAGTGCCTATATGGTCCAGATGTACGATCCCAGTTCTTTCTGACATGTTTTGCATATACTAAGGAACGGGAGCTGTGACGACCATGGCTGTTATGGAATATATGAAAGCCATCAACTGTGCAATGGAATGACGACAGTGAATATTTGTGCCGGACCGGGAGTCGAACCCGGATTATCGCGAGGACGACTTACGGCAGACCCAAACTTCCTTATGTGGTCAACCATGTGTCTACAACCCGTACCAGTGCATCCATTATGTATCCTCCCGTACTGGGGAGATATTTTAATCCAAAGGCACTTGCCTGGTTTCAGCGATTGAAGTACTTGTGTTGTTCAGTAAGCACGATGAAACGATCGTGTGACATGCACGCATACCCGAAGGAACAGGCACTGCGGCGAACACAGCCGCTATGACGACATGTGGAACTTCGAATCTGGGTGCGAGTCGGATAGCCTAATGGTAAGGAGATAATCGAGAAATTGTGGTTCGAGATGTGGTCCGGCACAAATTTTCATTGCCGTCATTCCATCATACAGCTGATGGGTGTCCATATTCGCAACTGCGAACACGTTTCACGATCTATCTGACGTCGAAAGGAGCATAATTATTGGCTTTCGGGGCAAGGGCGCAAGTATTTCCGAAATTTCTAAGTCTGTAGGTCACTCGCGTGACGCTGTGGTTAATTTATCGCACAAGACAAAATGGTGCTATTCGAAAGCAGCGCCTTGGCAGCTGCGGTGCGCCACCGGCCGTAGATGAAAGGGATGAACGACGGCCGCGGGGATGTATACGGGTGAATAGAGGTGCAGCTGTTGATAAAATGAACGCCCAGATGAAGAGACTACCAACAGCGTCTCCTCAGTGACTGTACAGCGAACGTTGCTTTGTATGGCCCTCTGCAGGAGGCGCCTGGTTCATGCTCCAATCCTGACTGCAGTTCATCGGCGAGGAAGGCTGCAGTTTGCACGACAATAAAGTAATTGGTCGTCCACTGAGCGCCAACAGGCGGCCTTTTCAGATGAATCGTGTTTCGTGCAACATCGGACAGACGGCCGTCAACGTGTACGATGTGAAACGTCTGAAAGCGCACACCCTGCAACAATAGTCGGAAGAGTTCAGGCCAGAGGAGGGAGCTTTACGTTCTGGGGAATGTTTTCGGGTGATCTCATCATCAGGAATACATAATGAATCAGCACACGTGTACATTTGTCCTTGAGGACCGTGTCCACCCCAACATGCAGTTAGTTCTTCCTCGGCACGATGAGATGTAACAGCGCGGCAATGAACGTGTCACGCAGCTCGCAGTGTACGTGCATTGTTCGAAGAGCAGCAGTATGAGTTTATCGTACTCCCTTGGCAACGAGACTCCCGGATTTAGTCGCATCAGGAATTTGCAGAATCATCTCGATCTGGCTTTTACCGACGTGGAGCCATAACAGCAAATCTATTGCAGCTGGTCACGTCACTGGAGGCCACACGGCGCCACATCCCTTGACATCGGGAATTACCAAGATTAGAGAGATCACACAGAAGGACTAGGCCAGTTTAACTAACATCATTTATTCTTGGACAACAACATTTATTTTTATATATTTTTTTGGTAACAACAGCCCCACTTTGAAAAACGGGTAAGATAATAAAGTTAATTTGCCATTTCAGACATGAAGGCGTTCAAAAAGGTGAATGAGACAGCCGTTAAATTGAAAAAATAATGGCGTCAAACAAATGCAATAAAGATGGCCCCAAAAATTTTTGCAGTTATAAAATTCTTAAATTAAACGATTATAAATAAACCAGCCATTTGAAATAATAAAAGAGTTCTAGATAAATTTCTTCAAGTGAATTTAAATCCAAGACATTAGGCAGGCCCCCAAAACATAAATATTAACAAAGATAATAATTGACCTTTAGGGATTGTCCAAAAGGTTTATCCAAAATAAGGACAATAAAACTTAGAACAAGGGTACAATACGTATTAAACATTAAAGAGAAAATTTCCTGTGTGAAGCCGGTTAGTCAAAGGCCTTTTGGCCGTCAGCAAAATTTTGTTTACAGTGCAAGTTAGATAACTTAAGATACTCAGCTTGAGCACAGACAGCCAGGACGCGCGACTGCAAACAAATGATAAGTGTAGCTAGGAAGTGCTCGAGAGCGGCGCTCACGGCCGCAAGTGAGCCAGGACCACACTGCGAGAAACCGCAGACATGGAACACTCTGCCAGGCAACAGAATTCTGTTAGCATACAAGATTATACTAAAAATAAAAGTTATGGTTTAACCATGACTGCATTTATAGAGCCTTTCCAGTAAGGTCACACGCCCTAGGACATAAGCTTCACCAAAAGAGAACTATTGAAAGGAAGCTGTAATGTCTTCCAGGAAGGAATGTAGATAACAACTCGCTGGGGTCTTGCCATTAGCTGGAGCTCACAAAATGATTATAGGGCTGATTAATGGTGATACCAGAGAGCCAGCCAGCTTCTAAAACACCGTGAAAACAAGTATAAAATTCAGGAAGAGCTGGTTCTCTTGCATCAAGATTTAGCAATTAAAAAAAAAACAACTACACTCCTGGAAATGGAAAAAAGAACACATTGACACCGGTGTGTCAGACCCATCATACTTGCTCCGGACACTGCGAGAGGGCTGTACAAGCAATGATCACACGCACGGCACAGCGGACACACCAGGAACCGCGGTGTTGGCCGTCGAATGGCGCTAGCTGCGCAGCATTTGTGCACCGCCGCCGTCAGTGTCAGCCAGTTTGCCGTGGCATACGGAGCTCCATCGCAGTCTTTAACACTGGTAGCATGCCGCGACAGCGTGGACGTGAACCGTATGTGCAGTTGACAGACTTTGAGCGAGGGCGTATAGTGGGCATGCGGGAGGCCGGGTGGACGTACCGCCGAATTGCTCAACACGTGGGGCGTGAGGTCTCCACAGTACATCGATGTTGTCGCCAGTGGTCGGCGGAAGGTGCACGTGCCCGTCGACCTGGGACCGGACCGCAGCGACGCACGGATGCACGCCAAGACCGTAGGATCCTACGCAGTGCCGTAGGGGACCGCACCGCCACTTCCCAGCAAATTAGGGACACTGTTGCTCCTGGGGTATCGGCGAGGACCATTCGCAGCCGTCTCCATGAAGCTGGGCTACGGTCCCGCACACCGTTAGGCCGTCTTCCGCTCACGCCCCAACATCGTGCAGCCCGCCTCCAGTGGTGTCGCGACAGGCGTGAATGGAGGGACGAATGGAGACGTGTCGTCTTCAGCGATGAGAGTCGCTTCTGCCTTGGTGCCAATGATGGTCGTATGCGTGTTTGGCGCCGTTCAGGTGAGCGCCACAATCAGGACTGCATACGACCGAGGCACACAGGGCCAACACCCGGCATCATGGTGTGGGGAGCGATCTCCTACACTGGCCGTACACCACTGGTGATCGTCGAGGGGACACTGAATAGTGCACGGTACATCCAAACCGTCATCGAACCCATCGTTCTACCATTCCTAGACCGGCAAGGGAACTTGCTGTTCCAACAGGACAATGCACGTCCGCATGTATCCCGTGCCACCCAACGTGCTCTAGAAGGTGTAAGTCAACTACCCTGGCCAGCAAGATCTCCGGATGTGTCCCCCATTGAGCATGTTTGGGACTGGATGAAGCGTCGTCTCACGCGGTCTGCACGTCCAGCACGAACGCTGGTCCAACTGAGGCGCCAGGTGGAAATGGCATGGCAAGCCGTTCCACAGGACTACATCCAGCATCTCTACGATCGTCTCCATGGGAGAATAGCAGCCTGCATTGCTGCGAAAGGTGGATATACACTGTACTAGTGCCGACATTGTGCATGCTCTGTTGCCTGTGTCTATGTGCCTGTTGTTCTGTCAGTGTGATCATGTGATGTATCTGACCCCAGGAATGTGTCAATAAAGTTTCCCCTTCCTGGGACAATGAATTCACGGTGTTCTTATTTCAATTTCCAGGAGTGTAGATATGGTGTAGGCTCCTGAGATAGCTATGCGTGACAGCTGGACACATTGTAGGACCATAGCACGATTAATCATGGCAATTATTTTGAGAGAGAACACTGGCCAGAAGATTAATATAACCATAAAGAGCAGACGGGGGAATACACTAGTCCTGTAATCACACAGACAGTTAATAAAGCGTGCATGACGACTCAACGAACATAAACACAAACATCTGTTCAAACAGCTTGCGGAGCGAAAGGTCGGTGTACAGAGCTGAACAACTAACTGCGCGCAACGTAAGTGGACCAGACGTTTGCCTTCTGCCCAGTCCTGGCAAAGAAGAGTGAACGACGACACAAAAAAGACGCCGTGCCGATCCGCACCGCGTGCCCGTCACACCTAGCATTGCTGCTGCCCCCATTTCCTCTCCATGCGAAAACTACACAACTGCCTTCGCCACGCCTCTCTGCCTAGACGAGACTCTAGCGGCCCTTTCGAAGTCCAGGCGAGGCAGCTATGTCCGCACGAGGGAGTAACCCGCGTCCCCTGTTGAGGCGCCTGCAACAAATTATTGATAGGGAAATGAGTCACCACGACTCATCCCTGTTGGTACCTTCCAGAATCTCACTGACTCTCTTCCACCGTGTCTCATTGCGGTCAGAGCTGCAAAAGGGCGTGGCTGCTCAAGATTTGACACGCGGTCACATTAAAGGGACTGGCCAGCGTAATCTTTAGGTACATTCGGTGGTGTATACAGTTACTAGTGAAGAAGTCATAAATTAAAACATCATGCCTTATGCTGACGTTTTACTCTGTGAGCAGTGAAAATGTAGTACTCTTTCTTTCCTTTCATTATTCTGCGTGGGGTGTCAGCGACAAAGATTTTCTTTAAGGTTTTACATTATATATACAGTTACTCTCAAGTCACTAAGTGCTCTGATTCTCAAATACTCGATGAAAATAGCCTGGATAATTTGCGCTCCGAGTGTTACACTGCCTCAGGAGGAGTTACCTTGCCTCAAGACATATAAAAACAGTTTGTAAGAAAAACGCTTGTCCTACATTAATCTTTTAACATAATGTTATACCAGTTAATGAATAGATAACGACAGCATTTTATTTATTTTCAAATGGGCTCACTAATAATAACAAATATTCAAAATATAATTTTTGTGCCCATGAAAGCCGTTGCAGAGACAACCTGCAGCAGGGGTAATGCACCTTGAGCCTGGTAAGCTTCTGGTACAATGAATACAGGCGAGTCAACGTTTCATTAAAATACTACATTACAGTCCCATTATCTTTTGTCAGTTATGGATCTTAAGCTTGACATAGCTCGCAAATTATATACATGATACCAAAATGATATATGCTTTATAAGACACAACATAGTTAGGTTTGCTCCCCTAAGGTTGGTGATCGTACCGCTGTACACTTCATGAAGCTACAATCATACTGAGCATGTTGCATGGACTTCCACCCCTAGAGAAGAAAATGGAAGACAACTAAACGTACAGCTTGTGTTTTTCCTCTCTTTCTAGCAAAAGGATAACAAATCATAATGGAATGCTTTATTGTTCCCAAGCGGTGAATTCTAAATGATCTGTCAGCTTAAATGAGCATAAGTGAATGCATAAACTCCACATTCTTTTCTGTTCTGATTGAGCATAACATCAGACCTTCAACAAAAGCTAATGCTAAAAGCCACCTAAAAATAGACAACAGGACTACCACGACACTGGAGACAAAATGATGGCCGCTAAAAATTCTTGCAGGAAGTATAAGGCCGGTTCACGGGGGATCTGAGCGTTATCTACCACACATGATGCTACCAGCTTCCTTTTCACGCCGGATTTCTCATTCTATTCTGCTCTAGTATTTACGGTATACTGTTGTAGTTGTTGTCTTCAGATCAGAGACTGGTTTGATGCTCCTCTCCATGCTACTCCATCCTGTGAAGCCTTTTCATCTCCGAGTAACAACTGCAACCTACATCCTTCTGAATTTGTTTAGTGTATTTATCTCTATTTGGGGAGCAAAATAACTGATGATGGTCGAAGTAGAGAGGATATAAAATGTAGGCTGGCAATGGCAAGGAAAGCGTTTCTGAAGAAGAGAAATTTGTTAACATCCAGTATTGATTTAAGTGTCAGGAAGTCATTTCTGAAAGTATTCGTATGGAGTGTAGCCATGTATGGAAGTGAAACATGGACGATAAATAGTTTGGACAAGAAGAGAATAGAAGCTTTCGAAATGTGGTGCTACAGAAGAATGCTGA
Source organism: Schistocerca piceifrons (assembly GCF_021461385.2). Classification (NCBI taxonomy): domain Eukaryota; kingdom Metazoa; phylum Arthropoda; class Insecta; order Orthoptera; family Acrididae; genus Schistocerca; species Schistocerca piceifrons. The sequence continues at coordinate 1,016,447,065 of NC_060139.1, read as the reverse complement.
AGATTAGATGGGTAGATCACATAACTAATGAGGAAGTATTGAATAGGATTGGGGAGAAGAGAAGTTTGTGGCACAACTTGACCAGAAGAAGGGATCGGTTGGTAGGACATGTTCTGAGGCATCAAGGGATCACCAATTTAGTATTGGAGGGCAGCGTGGAGGGTAAAAATCGTAGAGGGAGACCAAGAGATGAATACACTAAGCAGATTCAGAAGGATGTAGGTTGCAGTAGGTACTGGGAGATGAAAAAGCTTGCACAGGATAGAGTAGCATGGAGAGCTGCATCAAACCAGTCTCAGGACTGAAAACCACAACAACAACAACATTTATCTCTTGGTCTTCCCCTGCGATTTTTACCCTCCACGCTTCCCTCCAGTACTAAATTGGTGATCCCTTGATGCCTCACAACGTGTCCTACCAACCGCTCCCTTCTTCTAGACAAGTTATGTCACAAATTCCTCTTCTCCCAAATTCTACTTAGTGCCTAATCATTAATTACATGACCTACTCATCTAATCGTAAGCATTCATCTGTAGCACAACATTCGATTATGGCTTTCATGGTAGGCAGCGAGGTGCTTTGCTTTTGTTTTCTAGTTTATACGATGTGGTGCAGAGATTGCAGCCACTGTTGGATCCTAGTGACTTGTCTTTCAATGATCTCTGTGCTCTATGAACTTAATACTACGGTCATCAGACGAGCCTTGTTGAGGTTAGGCTCCAGTCGTACGCAGCTTAGGCTGCCGACTTGCAGGGTCTCACACTCCTTGCAGTTTTACGTACCAGAACTGTAAAGTTTCGAGTGCGGAAATATTTACTCCAGGTGTGACTGCGCGCCATGCACCTGGCAGTGAGGTCACACCCGAAGCTTTGGCCCAGTCCTCCAGAGCCTTTTTGAGGTGCTTAGTACCATCTAGCCTTTCGAGGTTTGGCAGGTAAGCATGCTTTTACAAGCGAAACTCAAGTTGTCCCAAATGGCAGTCAACTGACGATTGTAACTCATCATCCTCTACTTTTATCTCTAAGTCTCAACCAGGTTCACGGTCGTGTTGATCACCGGCAACTCGTAAGATTCTGCTCCCTCCTCAGCATCGACTGACCTTTTTCTTTTAATTTTACATACATAGACTGTAGTAGAGAGTGAAAATATGTACCAAGGCCAGGAATCGAACACTGATCTAGCCACTAAGTCACCTTGGCGCAGTGGTTTTCACAACCACACGAATTACCCTGGCACGCCTCTCTCGTCGGTCCAAATTCGCACTGCCGCTCGAGTCTGCTTTAAGTTCCCTCTTACACACGAACAGAATTGCCGAGGGGTATTTAATGTAGATTTGGGTGGCAGTGAGAATTTGAATCGAGAAGAGACGCGTACCAAGGGAAGCGGTGCATTTGTGCGAGCCGTTGTACCAAGGGGGGCTTAGTGGCATCTCAGTACGCCACACATCAATGCTCGAACTGAGCTACATGACCGAGGATATACCGGCGACGAGAGCACCTAGCGCAAGAGACTATTACCGCCTCTCTTAAGCAGGACAACACCGCAACAACATCGAACAGCAGCACACGACTGTCCACTGGACCAGGTTGTGGCGGGCCCTCCGCACCCGGTACCTGCCCACGTACGTCAAATTTGCCACACGCCAGCGCCTCAATTCCATCCATTTTACCAACGACCCTTTATGCCCACACTGCACAGCCGTCGATTCGAAAACGCACCGCTTGACACGTACTGCGACGAGCAGCTGTTGGGATCTTATACGTTGGCTGGCGCTCCTGTTGCGACGACAGCCAGAGCCTATCATAACTGACGAACCCCTACTTCCAGATGCAGTCTACTTTCCCACAGCCAGAATGAACGCTGTCAAGTGGCTGAAGGACATGGTGCTCTCTTGACTTGTGTATCACATGACGACGACTCACGAAGCGTTCCGCCGCAATGCATAGTACCTGACACGACTACCGAACTACACTCCTGGAAATTGAAATAAGAACACCGTGAATTCATTGTCCCAGGAAGGGGAAACTTTATTGACACATTCCTGGAGTCAGATACATCACATGATCACACTGACAGAACCACAGGCACATAGACACAGGCAACAGAGCATGCACAATGTCGGCACTAGTACAGTGTATATCCACATTTCGCAGCAATGCAGGCTGCTATTCTCCCATGGAGACGATCGTAGAGATGCTGGATGTAGTCCTGTGGAACGGCTTGCCATGCCATTTCCACCTGGCGCCTCAGTTGGACCAGCGTTCGTGCTGGACGTGCAGACCGCGTGAGACGACGCTTCATCCAGTCCCAAACATGCTCAATGGGGGACAGATCCGGAGATCTTGCTGGCCAGGGTAGTTGACTTACACCTTCTAGAGAACGTTGGGTGGCACGGGATACATGCGGACGTGCATTGTCCTGTTGGAACAGCAAGTTCCCTTGCCGGTCTAGGAATGGTAGAATGATGGGTTCGATGACGGTTTGGATGTACCGTGCACTATTCAGTGTCCCCTCGACGATCACCAGTGGTGTACGGCCAGTGCAGGAGATCGCTCCCCACACCATGATGCCGGGTGTTGGCCCTGTGTGCCTCGGTCGTATGCAGTCCTGATTGTGGCGCTCACCTGAACGGCGCCAAACACGCATACGACCATCATTGGCACCAAGGCAGAAGCGACTCTCATCGCTGAAGACGACACGTCTCCATTCGTCCCTCCATTCACGCCTGTCGCGACACCACTGGAGGCGGGCTGCACGATGTTGGGGCGTGAGCGGAAGACGGCCTAACGGTGTGTGGGACCGTAGCCCAGCTTCATGGAGACGGTTGCGAATGGTCCTCGCCGATACCCCAGGAGCAACAGTGTCCCTAATTTGCTGGGAAGTGGCGGTGCAGTCCCCTACGGCACTGCGTAGGATCCTACGGTCTTGGCGTGCATCCGTGCGTCGCTGTGGTCCGGTCCCAGGTCGACGGGCACGTGCACCTTCCGCCGACCACTGGCGACAACATCGATGTACTGTGGGGACCTCACGCCCCACGTGTTGAGCAATTCGGCGGCACGTCCACCCGGCCTCCCGCATGCCCACTATACGCCCTCGCTCAAAGTCCGTCAACTGCACATACGGTTCACGTCCACGCTGTCGCGGCATGCTACCAGTGTTAAAGACTGCGATGGAGCTCCGTATGCCACGGCAAACTGGCTGACACTGACGGCGGCGGTGCACAAATGCTGCGCAGCTAGCGCCATTCGACGGCCAACACCGCGGTTCCTGGTGTGTCCGCTGTGCCGTGCGTGTGATCATTGCTTGTACAGCCCTCTCGCAGTGTCCGGAGCAAGTATGGTGGGTCTGACACACCGGTGTCAATGTGTTCTTTTTTCCATTTCCAGGAGTGTATTTACCTGTATTGTTCAATCATCCTCCTGCCCACTGGGGCGTTCTGATTACCAGAAGGCCCACTTGAAGGCGACTCACGCAGCATGATTGAACCTCCGAGGAAACGGTTTAGAGAGAGTTCTCTCTCCATTAACTTGAGCAATGAGCACTCGGAAGTTCCTGATGGCAGTAGAAGGATGCGGTGAAAAAAATTGATCCTGTAAGACCCCTTTTCTTCCTTGGCACCGGGAGAGCGGGAACGGGACATTGTGGCCAGGCCTCGGATGGTGACCTCTGCCCTCTTTGCTCCCCTCTCAGGCTTCTATTAACAAAAAAAGAAAAAAGTGGATAGGCTAAAAAGAGTGGCTAGCGCACTTGTTACCTAACATTTTCGGCACATGTGCCTTTACCATTTTTGGATTCGGAGTGGAGGACCAAATTAATTTAGTGCCGGACCCAATGCCCTTCGCTGTTTCTGACGCCCTGTGCACGAGGTATAAGGAGATTTGCGAACCGGCACTCTGGTGTGCACGAAACTTTACGGCTCATATTTCTGGAAAACCTTCTATAGTTACTAAATTTTATCGAATTCTTTCGCTTCCAAAGTTACTAAATTTTGTCCAGTTGGCCCGCTTCCGTCTGCGGCTCTTGAAGCTACTCAGGCGGAACTCACACGTCTTCAGTACCAAGGCGTCATTTACCCCGCCTATGGTGATCATTAAAAAAAGTGAGCGGATGTTTACGTATGTTCAGTGATTTTATTTGCTTACTTTTATTTTAGAGCTTCTCCACTCCTCAATAGTTGCCCTGTATTCCCACTCACCATCATTGTTGTGTACTTTTTTCATAGGTCTCATCACCATTACATTTATTCTCGGCTGTTCACGCTTGTTCCTTCCCGGCTCCGACCATTCCTGAATTGCTTTGCGCAGTCTCCTTGCTCCATTCGGCGTAAGTGGCCTTATCATTGAACGACTCTTTTCTCAATTATTTGAACGACTGTTTGTTCCATATCCATCACCTCCCTAATATCTTCATCTCTTTCCTCTCTGTTGTGGATACCATAGCTGCAATTCTTATTCCATGCCCTCTACTGCCTCCACTCTGCTTCTCTGCTGCTCCCTCAGGGTCCATCCTTCTGCACCATATCTTAGTATACATTCAGCTACTTTCTGCAGAATCCTCTTCTCTGTTGTTTTTGATACTGCCTTGCTCTAGAGAACTCCATTTAGCATTTTTATTCCTCTTTCCGGTAGGATCCTCACTTCCATATCTGTTTCACAGCTTCCGAAGGTACGGATAATCGATCCCAATCATTTGAATTGTTTTACTACATTAATAGTTCTTTGCGGCAGCACTGTACCTTTTTCACCTCCTCTCATTTCTACATAACTCGTTATGGCCACATTTATTTTAAGCCCACCTTGTTCAAATGCTTCCGTTAACTTCTTTGTCATGAACTTGGTATCCTCCCTACTTTCCGCCATCAAAACTTGATTATCAGAAGATAATAATGAGTAAATAGTTCCATGATGGAAAGAAATGCTCATACCTCCGCAGGATTGATTCCCACATTCCAACATAGGCTGCATATATGCAGGATGTCCCAGAAATGTTGCAACAAATTTCGAGGATTGTAGAGGGTGTCTTGAAGAGAAAATCGACTAAAGAACTTGTGTCTAGAAACGTCATCCAACGACGCTACAGAAAATCGAAACTATAGCCACCGGCGCCCGCCATTAGGTCGCCCCTTCAGCAGCTAATCTGACTCCGTAAGCTGACAGATAGCACGCAGAACATCTCACAATGTTGTCTGCTATTCAGCGATCGCGACTGATTGCCACGCTCACCAGTAGTGATTATAGAGCTAGCTGCTGTTTACAAGGACCTTGTCTTCCATGAATGTGATGTTCTGCTGCCTCATTGGATGACGGTTTTGGACCTGCGTTAGCACCTGCAATTTATTTTTCTCCTGGAATCTTCTAAAACCTCCAAATTTGTAGTATGCAGGAGATAAATAAGCTGCAGACTGGGACGTGTGCCCAGAACTGTCATCCACCAAGGCAACAGAGCATTGCATTCATAGGAGACAAGGCCCGTCAACGAAGTAGTGGCGATCATCGGTTTCAGACCAATCACTCAATAAAAAATAAAATTGCAAGACGTTACGCCTGTGGTCGGTCAGTGTACAAAGCCTCGTTTGCTACGGAAGTGGTGAGCCGGTGGGAGGCGCTCATGCCTGTAATTTCGACGCTCTATAGCGTCGTTGGATGACGTTCACAGACACGAGTTTGTATCCTCTATTTGTTCCTTAATACACCCTCCACAGCCCCTCAAAGTCTGTAGCAATCATCCTGGAACATCGTCTTTTTTTATCAGGATCGGCAACATACAGCAGCTGTAAGTCCTTTCGATGTTTGGAATAGCTCATTCAGCTTCTTCCGTACTTTTACTGTGTACCATTGCTGATATATTCTCCGAATTATGGATATTTTCTGTTCTTCTACACGTATTAACGCCATTGATTTTCATATTGCGTTGATGAGTTCAGGTTCCTACATTTTTTTTCTAAATCCACAAACGTTAGGTACTTCCTGAACCTTAGATTATGCTTCTTATTTATTTGTCTAAGGCTACAAGTATTATTCATACAATATCATCCAATCGTAAACTTTGTCTGGTCATCTCGCATCTTTCCCTCAATCTCATTCTTCACCCCGTTTTTCAGTACAGCGCTAAGAACTGTAATCCTGCTATAATTGCTTCAAAGCATCTAATTTCGTTTTTTCAAAGATAGCAGATATGAATAAAGTGCAGCACTTTCTTGGTATTTACAATGCCACCACCCTCTCACAAACTGATTCTACAATGATATATGTGGTGTCACTGCCAGACACCACACTTGCTAGGTGGTAGCTTTTAAGTCGGCCGCGGTCCGGTAGTATACGACGGACCCGCATGTCGCCACTGTCAGTAATTGCAGACCGAGCGCCGCCACACGGCAGGTCTCGAGAGACTTACTAGCACTCGCCCCAGTTGTACGGACGACTTAGCTAGCGATGCAACGCTGACGAAGCCTCTCTCATTTTCCGTAGTTCGCATAGCCTTCAGCTAAGTCAATGGCTACGACCTAGCAAGGCGCTATCACCAAGTTATATTGAGATGATAATACTATATCAACAAGACCAATGTTCACCAATTGTGGATTAAAGTTAAGTATTCCAGCAGCTACGTACTTTTCTTTATAGCATTTATTACGTATCCTGTTTTCAGACCTCACGCCAGCCTGCGTGAGTTTAAGCGCGTGCCTTTCGTTTACCCGTCACTGTGGACTGGCTGTCTTGTCAGTCCACAACAATATATAAGTTTTAACAAGTCAGAAGGCTCATTTTTCCACAATTATATAACAACTCTTCCCTATCCACTTGGCTTTTACAGCAGCTCTTTTACTTCTTGTGTAGTACAGGTTCCATATTACCTAATGTACATCTTTTGCTGCACACTTCTATCACCATATCTCTTCTTTTCTGCTATGGGTTCTTCAGAGTGTTTTTTCCCCAGTTCAATAGATACAGGTTGTATTCTGGTTGCGGTATTGCTAGCAATTTTCTATTTCCTTATCATTCTCCATGCTTCCGCTGATTTCCTACATACGGTGCTCTATTTCCCAACATACTCTTTCACCCGTCTCTTGTTTATTACTTGGGCCTGTTTTTACATCGTTGTATCTGTTCCAACCCCCTTCAGTCCCATATCTTAACTGAGTATGATTTAGTTTCTTCTCTTCCTCAACCACCCACAACAACTCTGTGGCCATATATTCAATTCTTACTCTTCTCAAGCCGCATTCTTCACTAGCGTTCTGTTCCTCTTCCATTACATCCAACCTTAATCTTCGTTGACACAAACATAACACTTTCCTTCTGTTTTATCACTGTTTTCATCAGAAAATCTATTTTTTGAAGCAACTATATAAAGATTGGAGCCACAATGTATTCAGCTTTTTACTCTTTCTTCTTATGATTTAAACATCTCCTCACAATATTACATATTGTATAATTGATTTTAGATTCCTTGATGTATTATCCTAGATGTATTTATGAATCCATTTGAGCTTGAATTGGCTATTCATAACACTAAAGTTCTGAACCTTACAGAATTGATCACACTCGAACCGTTATCGCTAACTACATCCTCTCCACTCGACCTACAATGTCATCAATTAACCTTTTCGCAGTCTGCCCATTTAAGTCCACCATTATTCACAATTCTCATCTGGACATTTGTCCACTTCCTTTTGGTCATCGAAAAAATATCTTCTATTTTCCTCAGAGGCATGTTCATTAGGACTGTACACCCCAATTAATACCAGTTTAATTCCATGAATTTTTATTGTCACACTGCTTACTCTTTCATTCACAACATTCCAATAAATTATTCCTTTTGTTTCCATTTCCGTCCCATAAGACCTGCTACTACAAATACCTATAAATGGTTCGATTTTTTTCAGTTTTCTCATAAGACCTGCTACTCTGATTTGGCTCTTTCAGTTTTTTTCCACTCCACTCCTAAACAGAATTTAGACTCCAATCACTTCTTGTCCACAGTCTTTCTTTTCCATGCTTGTCATTAGCAGGCCATTCATTTTCAGAGAAGAAATCTTCTCTGTCTTCCACCCAGGCTGCGTCCAAATCCCATGATGGTTCAGCATCATTCTCATCAACATCGTTGGCACTGTCGAAGGTGCGCGGCCGTCCCATCTATATAGCCGAACACGGCCGTCTCTGCCCACCCTTTCACCAGCGCGAGGCCCGATGGTGGTGGTGGCGGTGGAGGGGAAGGGGGACGTCGATGCGGACCTTCGGTTAAACTTATGGCGCCTTCAGTTTTGCCCAGACTCACGAAGCTTCTGCTGTTGGGCAGCGTCTCTGCGTTTAGTTGCTAGTGCAAGGTCCCATGTTGAAATTAACTGGTAGGCCTCGTCCCTGTTTCCGAGATTGTCACACAGTCTTATCACAGTTCACTCTTCCATGACTCTATCCCAAAACCCATTAGCTCGGCGTAAAATTTTTGTTTTTCCGATTTCGAAACGTATGGGCCACCAAAAATTTGTCTTTATTCCAGGACGTACGAGTCTACTGTGTTTTCAGCAATGCTGGGAGATGCAGCGCTGTGTTTGCCCATTTACTGGGAGCCACACTCGTAGGGATCTCATAATACTAAGTATTTGTAGTTCTAATTTGTCCTTCACCAAGCCAAACAAATCTTTAGTTTTTCACGGATGTCTAAAGATAGCCTTGATTTTTTTTTTTCAGGATTCTGGCAATTCTGCCTGAGGAAGGCGCAATATACGGGATAAAGGCGATTTTATCTTCATTTTTCCCTTCCTATTGATAGCGGATGGCTACCACATTATTTTTCTTAATTGCACGTCGAACCTGCGCTTCATTGTAACTATTCTTCAGAAACACCTCTAGGGTGTTGCAGCACAGCCGGAAAGCTGGTCTTTGTCGCAAAAAAGGCGTGCGCTGTGAACTTAGTGTCGTTAGCCTGGGGTACCTCTGAGCTGGATGATGACAGCTCGCTGCATGAAGGTGTGGGTCTTGTATCTGTAGACTTTAACCCCCACGGCACTGTCTGCTTTTCTTTTTATAAGGATATCGAAAAATGGAAGACATCCATTGTGTTCTAGGTTCCTCGTCAACTGTACGTTTTGATGGATGCTGTTCAAGAGGTCCAGGAAGTCATTCAGGGTCTCTCTGTCATGTTCACACACAGCGAATGTGTCATCTCCGTAACTGCAGAAGTGTTTGCGCTCGAACTGTGCAGCTTTTTCTGCAAACTCCTCAAAATGCTCCATGGAGACTTAGGCAATTCCAGGTGCAACTTGCACATAGGACTCCTCATCTCACTTGAAGTAGGTTGTGGTGAGTACATGTTCAAATAGTTCCACGGCTTGGAGTTATCAAAGCCTCACGAAGTAGTATTCGTGCAAGAATAGACGTTATGTCAAAGCTAACCAGCAGATCGTGCTTTTGCAGCTGCTTCTCATTCAGCGAGGTCACGAATTCAGCCGAATTCTTCGCGTAATGACTGCAGTGTTTCGTTAAATGTTTCAGGAACGACGTTTGATATTGCCCATTCCATACGTGGGTGCATTAACTATGTTCACTTTTTGATACAGAGGGACCCCTACCGTTTGGATCTTAGGCCTCCAGTCCATACAAGTGTGGAAGTACTAGAGTCTTTGGGCAGAGCCGCTCCACATCTTCTTTTTTTTAGATCTGGTTCGTGGAGCAAAGCTGTTGCTTTTCTTGTCGTCTTCGGTGTTGTCTGCTTCTACAGCTTCCTGTAGGCTGAATCCTGCACCAGAATGTTTGTTTGCTGATGGCAGTCAGCAACCTCTTGTAGAACTGTGACATTGCCTTTGTCAGCAGGAAGAACTATGGTGTTTCCATCTCCTAGTTTCAGCGCTTTCCGTTCTGCTGTTTTATATTTGGTTTCGGAATTAAGAATTCATCGATTATACTGATTGTTTCTCCCTGATTTCTTTCCAATTTTCCACTGGCATGCCTTGGATGGGTTCTTAAACACCGCTGATAACCTCCTTTTTCGGTGTTACATTTCGAACAGGAGGGAAGTTTAGCTGTTTGTAGAGGACATAAGTTCTAACGGCATCCATCTGTTTCTTCGTCAGGTTGACGATTGTTCTGGTATTGTTGGCACGTCGGGTCTTAATTTGAGATCCCGCCAGTCTCTCGAATTTTCTGTGCTATCTGGCATAAGCACGCCTTCTTCGTACTTCTCTCTCAGCAAATGATCTGCAATCTGCCCGTTCCCAAGAATACGTTGATAGTGTATCGCCGACATATCGGTGGCAAATGAATACGGTCCATGCATTCCTATACATTTCTCTTCGTGTCAAGCGAATGCATTCTCTCACTATTGCCTGGCTTGCTTGATTTGGTGGGTAATTCTATCGGCAACTTCATGGTGTAGCTGTGGGCTCGCAACCTGTGCCTAGCACTGCCAATCTCTACATGAAGCATTTCGATTAATTGTCACTAAGGCCTGCACGACTTAAACCTAAACGCTTCTTCCTTTAGGTGGATGACACCTTCGCTGTGGAGAAAGTAACAGAGAGGTCCTCAGTGAATTCCTGGACCACCTGAACAGCATACATCAACAAATGCAACTCACTACGAAGCTATCACATAATGGATGTCTTCCATATTTGGATACTGTTATAAAAAAAAAGGTAGACGGTGACCTGGGGTGTGCATTCCGCAGATACAAGTCTACAGACACACAGATGCATAGTTTCGTTCATCGAGCTCTCATCATTCAGCACAGCAGTACTCCAGTACAACGGCACCTAAGTTCACAGAGCTCGTCTTTTAGCGACAAATACAGCCTTCCGGCTGTGTTACAGCACCCTGGAGATGTCTTTCTGCTAAATAGTTACAGTAGAGCGCAGATTAGACGTGGAATTAAGAAAACGAATGACACAGCAATCTGCTCAAAAAAGAGAGGGCAAAAAGGAAGATAAAGTCGCCTTTAACCTGTATATTGGGCCTTCCTCAGCAAAAATTGCGAGAATCCTGGAAGAAACATGAAGACTATCTTTCGGCCACCATAAAAAACCAAAAATTTGGTTTGATCAGTGGAGGAATAATCAGAACTACAAATGCTTGTACAAGATGTTTCCATATTAGCGTGCAAGAATTTAACAGCACATAGAGAATGATCCACTGAAAAATTTGAGGCTGGGAACCTGGGGTCGGAGAAGACGACAGCTTAAGGAGATAATAGGAATAAAATCACATTACTGTGTACTGTGTACTTTTTATTTACATTACTTACAATTAACTACAAATACCATCGTTGACACAACGAACGTACCATTTATAATGTATCTTACAAAATGTGCCGAAACTGACGGCCATAAACCTCATGCAAGCATGATATGGGCGAACAAGATTCTGAAGCATCGTGATAATCATATCAAAAGCGACTACAATTTTGACAATTTCATCTCCGTATCCACCGTATACACAAGCGAGTTTAGATATCCCTACAGGAAATAGTTAAGGGGATTCAGGTCAGGTGACCTCGCTGGCCATGGAATAGGACCTCCCCTTCAAATCCACCGACCAGGAAATATTGTGCCGGTGCTGGTCCATCGTGTTGTACTTTACGTCTCTGAATAGCACTGAGTAATGAATGTGTTTGTCGTTGGTTCATACCACGTTCTGTCATGGGACAGTGTAAATACTATACAACAGAGCCACCTTATGGACAACTAAACAAAACCTGCATCATTAGTTCCTACTAATCAGGCTAGTCTTCCTCGTTTCCTTGCAGGAAATAAAGAACGTACATGTAAACAAGCAGCGCAAAAAATGGTTCAAATGGCTCTGAGCACTATGGGACTTAACTTCTGAGGTCATCAGTCCCCTAGAACTTAGAACTACTTGAACCTAACTAACCTAAGGACATCACACACATCCATGCCCGAGGCAGGATTCGAACCTGCGACCGTAGCGGTCGCGCGGTTCCAGACTGTAGCGCCTAGAACCGCTCTGCTACTCCGGCCGGCAAACAGCGCAGTACGGATGATGTTCAGATGTGTGTGAAATCCTATGGGACTTAACTGCTAAGGTCATCAGTCCCTAAGCTTACACACTACCTAACCTAAATTATCCTAAGGACAAACACATACACCCATGCCCGAAGGAGGAGTCGAACATCCGCCGGGACCAGCCGCACAGTCTATGACTGCAGCCCCTAAGACCGAGCGCAGTACGTATAAACTTGTACAGAGGGTAGTCGTAAATAAGCTGGAAAACAGTAATGCAAGCCAAAGCTGTAGACAAGTTTACTTCTATATCTCCTTAACCAGGCTTCTCCGTCTCCAGGTTCCTTACCTCAAATTATTCAGTGAAGCTTTCTCTATGTCCTGTTACATTTTTGTGTGGCGACCAGTACAGTGGGAAAACACAGCGCTGCATCTCCCAGCGTTGCTGTAAACAGATTAGATGTGTACGCTCTGTTCATAAAGACAAATCACAAGTGTCAGAGCAATGCCTAAATGAGAGACATACGTTTAGAATTCGAAAAGAACCAAAATGTTGTACCGGACTAGTGGCTTTTCGGAGAGCGCCGTAAAAGAATCAGTTGTGATAAGATTGCTTGACTGTCCGGCAACAAGGACGAGGACTACCAGTAAAGTTCGGCAAGGGAAGCTGCAATAGCAACTCAGCTATACGCGGAGACTTTGCGCAGCAGCAGACGCTTCGCAAGCCTGAAGGAGCAAGGCTGTTGTATGTTTCTCCTGTTGCCAGAAACCGCAGTGTAACAGCAAGTCTGCAAATTAAAAGTTACGTGAAATGGGTATATGATACTCACAATATATGAAGATGAAGGCGAATCCCCTGATGTATTCCTGCATCCGACTCATCACAGTATTTCGATACTGAAGTCTTACTTCGACAAATGCCAATAATTTGTTGGAACATTTAGCATTCATCCGCAAATAATTCCGAAATTCATTCGGATCCTCCGGCATTAATTCCTTCATTATCATGCTGTAAGCATCACATTTTTCTTCTTCCATTCTTTGAAGCGACGGTCGCATCCAGCACTTATTTTTTTCCGACGTTGTATTCTCCTTCTACCGACGCACGCCAATACAAATGCAGAATATGCCTGTACAGTATTCATCTCCGGCAAATGTACTACTACCGTACGTTCCCATGGACCAACAACAAACAAGGCTGGCGCCAAATGTGCTCGTAGCGGTATACTGTGTTTACGTTTGCCTGATGGAAGCCAGGGAAGATCTCCTCAGCAGTACACGATGGGAAAGCCTACTCTCAGTAATTCATTTTCAGTATTGACCTTTCCTTATTTATATTCTCATTTTTTCCTTCCAATCACTGTACATTCCATGTTCCACGAAAAGTCCTTGTTCTTAACTAGGGTCGATTTCTATTCATCCATTTTTTCCCATTCTTCAGTGATCTTTAACCATCGCCTCGCCAAAGGAGTTGCTGACTGAAGCGGTAGGGTAACTATATTATTCTAAGATCGATTTAAAAGATGCATATCTCCAGCCGCTGTTTGAAGATGCCTTACGTCAATTGCTAGTACTAAATGCGCCGTTCGACTTTTAAGGTACTATCGCTTACCGCTTGGGGCTGTGCGTGTACCCGCCATTACCAGAAATTATTTTGAACAATTTTCTCATGGTATCCCGAAATATGTTAATTATTTGCACGACAATATTGTTACAAGGTCGACGCCTAAGGAGCACCACTAGATTCTTGAATTCACCTTTAAACAGCTCCAGAAAATACGTTAAACTTGGTAAAGTGGAGTGTAATACCTAGAGCAGTGGTTCCCAACGGGTGGTCCGCGGATCCCCAGTGGTCCGCGAGCTATGCTAGAGTGGTCCGCAAGATGGTATTAGAATAAAAAATGTATTATATATTTCGTATGATAACAGATTTTTTGTTTTGGATGCTTCCTGCATGAACAGAGCTTTAGCGAACGCTAACTTCAGCGTGTAGCGTCTTCCTAGAGCCAGCCGACACTAACACACTCTAGCGCAAAACTAGAATTAGATAGAGGCAAATAGTTACTAACAATGATGGCTAAATTGAAAAAGCTTTAAGCTCAATATTTTTTTTCAATAATGAATATGTCAATGTTTTTTCTAAGTACCAAAAATAGAAACGTATAAAAGGACTCTTAATTTGGCTTTTTTAGGTGCTTCATACTGTGATATGACAAGGTACCAATCATGCTCGATGAGCAGGTACTCGAGAAAATTTCGTTGGGAACCCTTGACCTAGAGCATATTGTGAGTCATATGGGTTTCGCGCCTACGCGCGATCACCGTCGACGCGATCGTAAACGTACCTACCCTCACTAACCTTGAAGAGTTGTAGTTTGTGGATAAAATGACATACCATGCCAAATCCATTCCCCAGGAGGCGCTGACTGCGCACCTTCAAAATGAGCTGCGCTAGGAGGGTGTGGTGCCAGGGCCAGACACCACACTTGCTAGATGGTAGCCTTTAAATCGGCCGCGGTCAGTTAGTATACGTCGGACGCGCATGTCGCCACTATCAGTGATCGCAGACCAAGCGCCGCCACACGGCAGGTGTAGTCTAGAGAGACTCCCTAGCACTCGCCCCATCTGTACAGCCGACTTTGCTAGCGATGGTTCACTGTCTACAGACGTTCTCATTTGCAGAGACGACAGTTTAGTATAGCCTTCAGCTACGTCATTTGCTACGACCTAGCAAGGCGCCATATTCTTCAAGAATGTATTCTGAACAGCTAATATTGTGAATCATGTACCGTCAAGAGCGACGTTCATCATTAATGGATTAAAGTTAAGTATCAAACTAATTACGTCCGCTTTCTAAATTCTAATTCCTTGTCATGTTCCAGACCTCACGTCACTATAGTTCTTCCCTCCTCACGCCAGCCTGCGTGAGCTAAAACGCGTGCATTTCGGCCTTCTCTAGTAACACGGTGTTGGCTCTTCTGCCAACACAACAGAGGGCGTCAAATTTGTTTGGTCAGCCATGGTCAGCTCCTTAAAGACGGCCACAAGCCAACGCCGTGTTTAATGGCACATACACTAGGCCGGCCTGTAACACAGGTGACGCACGCGTCGCAGTACGGCATTGTGGCGGTTTTGTCCCACAAGTTGTCAGTTGATACTGAGTACCCATATGCCCCTGCCTCTAACTGGACTTCAGAGTGGCCACCGACCAGGTCAATCGCCCTCTTTTTCACCTCCTGTGCATGGATATGATCTCCGCTACCGCGCATCCCCTCTCGTCTGTGAAGGAGGGGGGGGGGGAGGGAGGAGATCACGGCTTCGGAGTCTATGGAGATGGAGCTGCTCCCTACACTAGCCTTCCGTCACCCAGTGGCACCACATCAGTGTACTGGCACCTCCACTGCCCCCCGCATTCCTCGACCAGCCTCCTAGGGATCCTAGACCCGTAGGCGGAGAGTGCTGTCTCTCCACTTTCCATCCCCGCCGGCATCGGCATCGGCCGGGACATTTCCGGCCTCAAGCGCGGGTCTCAAGGGGGAAGGAATTTAATATCCCCGACTGCGGGCGCGACCGATAGCAAGTCAGAGGCATTGCAGCTGGCGTCAGTCTGGCTCCACCAGGGACGCCACCGCTGAGTGACGTGGGCTAGGTCGATGGCAGCATGGCGCTAGGCGCGCCGCTGCAACTCTGTCTAGTGTAGCATGCCGCAGGACGTTCTACAGTGATTCCGACTCTGCTCTTACTTGCATATTCTCGTTTTCATTCTTAGCATTCCTCCTAAATTGCACTGACGACGAAATTTGTCTCTGTTTACAGACTGTGTGTTTGTGTCAGGTGCGGACAGAAAAGTGCCTTCCACGTAAACATTGAATAACTCTGATAAATACTTTTCCGTAAACTGGGAAGGAACGGGATCATGCGCCCTGCTCCAGCGGCACGAAGTTGTCAAGAAATGGGAAAAACAAACGATTTTAACGGATACAGACACCAGGACATAACTCATATACTGTGTCGCAGCACGGCGCCACGTTTTGCACAAGAATTAAAGAAATAAAAGCATTTTCCTTTGAAAGATTTGCGATAAAATAAAGTGGAAGTACAGTTAACATGCCTACAGAAATTTTAAAATTATTGGTGGAAGAGGAAACAAACACTGTTCAAGCTGATTTGTGGAATCTGAGTCTGAAGAAGCACCATCAGACTATCAAAGAATCAATGAGCAGATACGTATGAAGATTGAAGTGCAATTTGATTAGCATCTAATGCATCCAAGTTGCTTACAAGAGTAATACATGAAAGGATGGAAAAGAAAATTTAGGATCTTTTCGTTGACGATAGGTAGACCTTCCGGAAAGATAAGGACACCAGAGAAGCAGTTCTGACGTTACAGCTGATAATGGAAGAAATACTTACAAAAAATCAAGTAAACCTCGTAGGATTTTTTGACATAGAAAAGTGTTCTACATGTAAAATGTTACAAGGCCTTCGAAATTCTCAGGAAAAATATATTTAAACTATAGGGATAGACAGGTATACGCAACAGTACCAGAACCGTTAGGAAAATAAGAATGAATGACCAAGAACTAAATACTCGAAGTACGTAGGACATAAGACAAGGAAGTTGTCCTTTGAAACCGCTGCTAAGTCTATACATCAAAAGAAAAGGTTTACAGATGGGTTGAAATTCATCGTAAAACGATATCACCGATAAGATTCGCTGTGATATTGCTACCGTCAGTGAAAATTAGGAGAAATCGCAGGGTATTTGAAATGGAATGATAAATATGGGAGTACACTGTGGACTGAGAGAAAATTGAAGAAAGGTGAAAGTAATTGTGAGTAGTAGAAATGAGAGCAGCGATAGACTGAATATTGAAATTGGTGACAACGAAGTAGACGAAGTGAAGGTATTTTACTCCCATAGCAGTAAATTAAAGCGTAAAGGCAACGGGGACATAAAAAGCAAACTGGCGCAGTGAAAGAAGGCATTCTCTGCCAAAACAAGTCTACTGGTATAAAACTCTTTCTAATTTGAGAAATAAATGTAGACAATTAGGTGAACGAGAAGTGAGGAGGTTCTTTGCATAGCTGGCGAGGAGAGGAGCATTTGGAAAGCACTCACAAGAGGCAGAGACAGGATTGCAGGATATATTTTAAGACGATAAGAAATAACTTGTATGTTACTTAAAGGAGGTGTAGAGAGAAAAAACTTTATTGGAAGCCAGAGACTGGAATATAGCCAACTAATAGCTGAGCACACTGAATGCAAGTGCTGCTCTCAGACTGAAGAGCTTGGCACCAGAGAGGACTTCGTGGCGGTTCGCATTAAATCATTAAGACAACTAATAACGAAAAACTTGTGTCGAAGAACTGACGCCGACGCTGGTCTCCCTTGACATTTCGAATGGGCCCGAGGCATCTAGTTGGAGCTTTCGTATCTAGTGGCGTTGATAGACACAGTTTACCGAAAACTGGAGATAATGGACTTGTTTGTTGGTTTGAAAAGCTGGCTGAACACGGATCTTATATATCGGGACAAAAACGTCGTGAACTTGCTATATTTAGATGTTAATTTCCTTATATTACGAACAAGGGCTAAAGCTCAACATAGCTAAACCTAGCGGTACTGGCGAATCATTCTAGGCTCATTAGCACTAAATATCGAAAACCCTACTATATTTAAACGTAAATGGGACGAATATCAACTTCTCTCCTTCAGCAAAGAGTCTAGGACTAGTAACATAGAAAATCTAAATTGACCAGACCACGTAACTGCAGTGTGCAAGAAGGCATCAGCATCTTTCCATGTCCTACAAAAATATCAAAAGCTCCTCCCTCTTGATCTGAAAAGGAATCTTGTGCAAACACATACTTCCAGTTATTGATTGCAGCTATGTTATTCTGCCAGGTCTTTCTCACGAATGCTCACGGCGCCTGCTACTGATTATCAATGGCTGTGTTCGTTAAATCTGTGATGTTCGACTTACTGCTCATATTTCACTATCATACGCACAGCTATCCTAGCTTCAATGAAGACCGACTCTCATTTTTTTCCTCGATTAACTCAGTGGCAAGAATCTGACTGTGGAAGAACTTGCAGCATTATATTAGAAAAATAAATGACGTCTCCAGCTTCATAAGACAGTTAATGAAAAATCTAACGGAACAACAATAACGATTACCATTGTCCCTGTACCTTTGTACTTAACCCCTTTGTACTTGATCTTCCTCATTTCTCAATATTCTTAGCTGATGCTGTCTCCTTAAATTTCCTTTCCGCAGAACTCGCTATATCATAAGACATCTATTTTGAACACCTATAAATTTATCTGATGTTTGCCACTACCGTTATTGTTATTTTCATTATTACTGTCATTATTATTATTCCTATTAGTGGCAGCAGCAGCAGTATTAAAAGTACAGCAAGTATTAACTACGTTTGTTCATAACTATAATACTTCACCCACACTGCCACTTCAGACACTCAAATCATTTTAATCCTAGTTGTCATATTAAAATTGTTATTTCTTAGGTAACTACGACGTAACAAGGTATTGTAAGAGAGGTCCTGATGGTCCTAATCATACCAGGAGAAATAAGTAAATTAATAAATAACATAAAAATTGTCACCCAGGCACAACTGTACTCAAAACAGTGTTCCGTTCATCAAAAGTCCCAACTTTAAACTGGTAATACTAAGTTTTCAACGCGCTCCAGCAAAGTCAGCTAGGCAGTGAAATGAAAATGAAGTGAGCAAAAAGTTTATCATTTTCAAAATAACCACCATGACTGATAATACATTTATCCCCACTGTGAAACAAGACGGCCAATGCCTTCATGGAAAAATGTTTGCGGTTGCCTACGGATCAACTTCTTCGTCCGAATCAAACCCACGGTCACGAACGTCTTTCTTCAAGGTTCGAAAAACATGGAAATCGCATGAATTGAGGCAGGGACTGTATGGAGGACGTGTTAAGGCCTCCCATCGAAACTTCTGCAGCGTAGTCGAAACAACGTTGGCAACATGTGGGCCCGCCATGAAGAAAGTGTGTCTGTCGATGTGCTTCGGAAGAACAGGTGCACACCCGGATACCATCATGGTTCCGTAGGCAACCGCAAACATTTTTCCATGAAGTCACCGACCGTCTTGTATCACGGTGAGATGAATTACTTTAATATAATAATAAACTGTTTACTTATTTGAAATGATAAACCGTTAAATAACTATTTTTCCATCTCTCTCGTTTTCATTTAACTGGTGCTTATATTAAAACATTAATAATAATCTCTTAACGCGCACTACAACAGTTTAAGCTGCGCGCACGGGAGTTTTCTCGCCGCCCAACGTCTGATGTTTTTAGGTCGCTCTGAACACACATACAACAGAAATACAACTATCAGTAAGAAATGGCTTCGGCGTACGAGCACCAATAAAATCCAGTTTTTTGGCGGATTGTAACCGCGAAATCTGACAGATATTATAGCGCTGTTGTGGCCGTGGTGGATCAGGAAATAATGGAATTCCCGGCCTCTGTTGGGCATGATGGGTTAATGCATAACACAGTAGACCGCCATGCTGTTTATCGTTCTAATTTGTAACAGTGCAAGGAAATTCATACTTATGTGCAATGTACACAAAGACTGTTGAACCATGTGCAATTTCGCAGGATCTCAAAAAGGCTATGTAATGTTTTTGCCTGCTTCGCCTGTACAGCGGTTATTACCGCCTCCTTCGTGACACGAGGCTCTCTATCGTGCTGACTTAATGGGGTTGGACACGAGCTCATTTTTAGTCTTTTACCACAAGTACCTGCAGGATGGCCATCCAAGGGAAAGTGTTGGCAGTTTCGTGGGACACGGACGCTATGAGCATTTGCAAAGATTGAACGACGTCTGGGATGGCTGTTATATTGTCTGTTATACCAGCGTACATGCCGGAGGTGCATGTCTCTCGGATTTGGAGGAAAACTGTCTTGGAACTTGATCTGCTATTTGCTGCTATAGAATCCATGAGCGAAGAGGGGTTACTGAGCAGTGGTCACGGCCACTGGTTGGACCTGTTTGGTGAGTGCACAGTGCCTAGATTGTGTGAACAGTTATTCAGAGCTAAACACTGTGCCGCGGGATTCTTTATGTAATGTGATTTGAGTCTGAGTTGAACTACATTTTATTCAAACAGTTTACCGGTTCCAGTTTGGCTAACTTACATTGCTACACCGCTGTTTATGTCACAGTATTTCCTGACTTTTGGGTTTGAGCCCAGTTTGTAATTTATGAACATATTTCAGCTACAATATTTCGACGTCGGTGACGCATAAGCTCGGCTACTAAAAAACACTTTTTACGTGTTATACAGGGTAAACTAGGAGGAAGATGCATGGTCTCAGTTGTGGCAGTATTAGTGATTATGAAGAAAAAACTTCAATGCACGTATGTCCTATCCCCAGTGTTTTCCGAGACAGAAAACTCTTAATATCACCTTAGTACGTTTTCTTTGAATATGTCGATAAATACACTCTCCAGCCGAAAGATGTCACAGTATAAAATTAAACCACATCAAATTTCCTACAAAAATGTCCGATGTACAATACGTGATCAAAAGTACCCAGACACCCCCAAAAATGCACTTTTTCATATTAGGTGCATTGTGCCGAAACCTACTGCCAGATACTCCATATCAGCGACCTCAGCAGTCATTAGACAATGTGAGAGAGCAGAATGGGGCGCTCCGTGGAACTCACGGACTTCGAACGTAGTCAGGTGATACGGGTGTCACTTGTGTCATACGTCTGCACGCGAGATTTCCACACTCCTGAACATCCATAGGTCCACTGTTTCCGATGTGATAGTCTGTTGACTGATAGAGACCGCCGACGGTTGAAGAGGCTCGTAATGTGTAATAGGCAGACATCTATCCAGACCATCACACAGGAATTCCTAAATGCACCTGGATCCACTGCAAGTACTATGACAGTTACACGGGAGGCACGAAAACTTGGATTGCATGGCCGAGCGGCTGCTCATAAGCCACACATCACGCCGGTAAATGCCAAACGACGCCTCGCTTGGTGTAAGGAGAGTAAACATTGGACGATTGAACAGTGGAAAAACGTTGTATGGAGTGACGAATGACGGTAGACAATGTGGTGAGCTGATGAAAGCGTGTCGGTATGACGAATGTCCGGTGAAATTCGTCTGCCAGCGTGTGTAATGCCAACAGTAAAATTCGGAGGTTCTGTCGTGTTTTTCATGGAGTGCGCTTGCACCCCTTCTTGTTTTGGGTGGCACTATCACATCACGGGCCTACATTGATGTTTTAAGCACCTTCTAGCTTCCCACTGTTGAAGCGCAACTCGGGGATGGCGATTCCTTCTTTCAACACGATCGAGCACCTGTTCATAATACACGGCCTGTGGCAAAGTGCTTAAACGACAATAACATCCCTGTAATGGACTGGCCTGCACAGAGTCCTGACCTGAATCCTAATGAACACCTTTGGGATGTTTTGGAACGCCGACCTCGTGCCAGGCCCCAGGGACCGACATCGATACCTCTCCTCAGTGCAGCACTCCGTGAAAAATGGGCTGCTGTTCCCCAAGATACCTTCCAGCACCTGATTGAACGTATGCCTGCGACAGTGCAAGCTGTCATCAAGGCTAAAGGTGGGACAACACCATATTGAATTCCATCATCACCGACGGCGGGCGCCCCGAACTTGTAAGTCATTTTCAGCCAGGTGTCAGGATACTTTTGATCACATAGTGCATTTTTCTCCAGCAATAACAGTTTGCGCGAAGAGTGCGCGAGAATATTGAATACCTTGTGCGATGCGGATTCGCTGTAGCCACTCTGAGATAGTTTCCCGTCTTGATAAACCGCAAATGTCCTGCATCAAATAGTTCGTCTCAACTTCGTCTACATATTGCGCTACGTCGTAAACATTGACAATGTCTGAATAATACAGAGAGTAAATAACAATTTACATTAAATGTGTTCCACCTAGGAAACCTTTCGGAATAGGGCATATGTCAATATGAAGTTTTTCATTCAGAATCACTAATACTGCCACCCCTCAAAGCATTTACCTTCCATGTTGAGTTCCCCTCTATATGAAACAAAAGACACATGCACATTAAAAATTGTACCCTTAGCGTTTTTTAAGAATACTAATGAATCTGTAAGGCGTAAGACGGGCCAGTAATTAGCCTTGTTAATATAGTTACTTTCAAGAGCGCAAATACCTGGTGATAAAGGTGCGCTGCCCACTCGCCCCCCCTCCCCCCCCCCCCCCCCCCCCGTTACAGGTGACATTCTTTCAAGAAACGATTTAAAAGCCGGTATTGCGTAAGTTTTTATCACGGGCGAAATAGGGCTTTTTAATGGCTACTTATAAGCCACCATTTGTCTTCCAGAGTATTAAAAGTACCCCATATCTCCGGCGAGATCGTGTACCTCCACTCTCACCTGAAGATGGCGGCCAATTGGACCACTGAAATATTGTGTCAAGATGTCGTTATGATCCGGTTGCACACCCGAGAAGAATATTATCAACCCATGACGGTCGGAGCAAGGCGGACATCAAAAGCAGATTATCAATGCCAAAAGGGGCATTGTACAGGAAGTAGAAAAAGAGAGGGAGAGAGAGGGTGAGGGAGGTTGATAAATACGAGCGTATGATAAACTCCTTCCTCGAAAATTTCTCTCCTACATACCTCCTCTGTGTTACCACAGACGATGTGGCACTAATCTCATTAGTACAAAGATTGTAGTACACGTGAGGTGCCCATTTGCTTCCACCGCCCTGACTGGAATGCACAGGTTCCAGTTAATGTTCACCAACTTCCAGTCTTATATAGTTGCTGTCCCTCGGGCAGAAAATAGATCTTAGGTCGTCAAACCGTTATCTTGAGGTGGTAATAAACTCATGATGAGGAACCGATTTTTATAAATAATTAAATTTCCCGTTAGTTTGTTTATACGGGATGCCACTCGCTTTTTATTAGCAGAATACGAGAAACTGCACAATTCTATTGCACTTTATGAACCACAAATAATCATAAAAACAAAACAATGAACTGCGTATTTGCGTAATTACTATCAAATTATTCTCAGTTATACCTCCACATAACGAGAAATTGCTAATAAAGTCTTAACTGACACCGACCACGGCAGACAACATGTCTATCGTCCGAGGCTTCCCAACCAGCTCTGATGTTACAGCCGAACAGCTTCGTCCCACAACCAAGTTAGGCGCGATTCGAAGATCACCGAAGTGCTACGTCTGCCTTTTCGCTTAGCAGTTGTTTATTATTCTGCTTATTATTAATACATGTACAATTATGGAATTTTAGCAGGCTATTGAGAGATGCTTTAATATGAAATGCAAGTAAATACGCTGTTTTTTTTTTCTAATATTCATAACAGTAGATTATCATTTTGGCGCGCAACTTCCTAACGAAGCAGCCAATAATGGAGGAGGACCACAATGTAGGCGGTCTCTCTCATGATGCCCGTACGCATCAAACCATGTGTCATCGGTAGCCACACCACATTACGTCATACTCAGGCTGCTGCCTTCTCAATTGCTCTAATAAGAGCTTCTTGTACCTGAATATGATAGCTGAAAAGCCAGAAATATAACACATCCCCCTCCTCGCATACCCTTCTCGCTGACAATAATCAGTTTCGGAAATAAGTAAACTTTTGCTGAAATTTTTCAGCTGTCATGCTTCAAGTGCCATATCATTCCACTAAACTTGTAATTCGATATTATTTTTCAGCACTTGAATACGTTTTACATATTTTCATTATCAGGTTATAAATTAATTTATATAATCATAGACTTAATTATTTTGTGATTAGAAAAATCTAATTTTTACCCTCAATAAAATTCGTCTTTATCCCATAATCATTCATCTTTATTTACGCTTTTTCTTTTAATAGTAAATATCTTCATAGTTGCATTGTTCTGCGTCTTTAATTTGTTGGTAGTCTTTTGTTAACTTAAAATATATCATTTCTGCTAGAATACTCTATAGCAGTCCACTATCTCCTAGCTAAGTTTCAATCATAAAATTTTATACTCTTGTTTAGGTACTACTGGGGCACTGCCCTCCATTAAATTCAACAAAATCTTTGTCATGAAGAATTCACATTTTTATTCACTTTTGCCACATTACAGTTCTTTTAAATTAACCAATTATTTGTCATAAAAAGTTGCACTGCTATACACCTATTATCGGCGCATTGACGTTCTTTCAATTTGATGAAACATTATTCACAGTTTTCCTCACCGTGCCATTCGATACTTTACTTCTGAATGCGTCATAGAGGCGTCCGCTTCACGTGGTTTCAAATAAAACAAACACAACACCAATACATTTCACAAATACATTGGGACGGAAGAACTTTACACACATACCCTTTACCAGAACATACGCAAAAAGCCTACAACAGCAACCCATATTGATGATTCTGTTGTCCATGATGTCTTGCATTTTGAAACTCCATACTTTTCCAACTGGTCTTGAGTTCAACATCTGTCAGTCCATTCTCCCATCTCCAACTGCAGCACACAGTTCAAGTACAATCCCATGAAACAATACGAAGTGCCTTAAATTAGTTTCCTAATAATTTTCTACATCTACATCTACATCTATACTCCGCGAGTCACCTTACGGTGTGTGGCGGAGGGTACTTATTGTACCACTATCTGATCCCCCCTTCCCTGTTCCATTCACGAATTGTGCGTGGGAAGAACGACTGCTTATAAGTCTCCGTATTTGCTCTAATTTCTCGGATCTTTTCGTTGTGATCATTACGCGAGATATATGTGGGCGGTAGTAATATGTTGCCCATCTCTTCCCGGAATGTGCTCTCTCGTAATTTCGATAATAAACCTCTCCGTATTGCGTAACGCCTTTCTTGAAGTGTCCGCCACTGGAGCTTGTTCAGCATCTCCGTAACGCTCTCGCGCTGACTAAATGTCCCCATGACGAATCGCGCTGCTTTTCGCTGGATCATGTCTATCTCTTCTATTAATCCAACCTGGTAAGGGTCCCATACTGATGAGCAATACTCAAGAATCGGACGAACAAGCGTTTTGTAAGCTACTTCTTTCGTCGATGAGTCACATTTTCTTAGAATTCTTCCTATGAATCTCAACCTGGCGCCTGCTTTTCCCACTATTTGTTTTATGTGATCATTCCACTTCAGATCGCTCCGGATAGTAACTCCTAAGTATTTTACGGTCGTTACCGCTTCCAATGATTTACCACCTATGGCATAATCGTACTGGAATGGATTTCTGCCCCTATGTATGCGCATTATATTACATTTATCTACGTTTAGGGAAAGCTGCCAGCTGTCGCACCATGCATTAATCCTCTGCAGGTCTTCCTGGAGTACGTACGAGTCTTCTGATGTTGCTACTTTCTTGTAGACAACCGTGTCATCTGCAAATAGCCTCACGGAGCTACCGATGTTGTCAACTAAGTCATTTATGTATATTGTAAACAATAAAGGTCCTATCACGCTTCCTTGCGGTACTCCCGAAATTACCTCTACATCTGCAGATTTTGAACCGTTAAGAATGACATGTTGTGTTCTTTCTTCTAGGAAATCCTGAATCCAATCACAAACCTGGTCCGATATTCCGTAAGCTCGTATTTTTTTCACTAAACGTAAGTGCGGAACCGTATCAAATGCCTTCCTGAAGTCCAGGAATACGGCATCAATCTGCTCGCCAGTGTCTACGGCACTGTGAATTTCTTGGGCAAATAGGGCGAGCTGAGTTTCACATGATCTCTGATTGCGGAATCCATGTTGGTTATGATGAAGGAGATTTGTATTATCTAAGAACGTCATAATACGAGAACACAAAACATGTTCCATTATTCTACAACAGATTGACGTAAGCGAAATAGGTCTATAATTATTCGCATCTGATTTATGACCCTTCTTGAAAATGGGAACGACCTGCGCTTTCTTCCAGTCGCTAGGTACTTTACGTTCTTCCAGCGATCTACGATAAATTGCTGATAGAAAGGGGGCAAGTTCTTTAGCATAATCACTGTAGAATCTTAAGGGTATCTCGTCTGGTCCGGATGCTTTTCCGCTACTAAGTGATAGCAATTGTTTTTCAATTCCGATATCGTTTATTTCAATATTTTCCATTTTGGCATCCGTGCGACGGCTGAAGTCAGGGACCGTGTTACGATTTTCCGCAGTGAAACAGTTTCGGAACACTGAATTCAGTATTTCTGCCTTTCTTCGGTCGTCCTCTGTTTCGGTGCCATCGTGGTCAACGAGTGACTGAATAGGATTTTAAACAAACTTTAGATAAACACATTTTTATACACTTTTACAAGATAAATAAACAATACGTAATGTTTTGTTTCGATTTTGTGTGTTTATAAACAATGCCACTGTTTACATCGAACTGCGACAGTGGTTCATCAATGTTTTTCTTTTGGCCTCAGCTGTTGCTAAATACAATTGGGGCATCTGTGCTTGCTGGCAACATCTGTTACCACTGACCCGTTTCAGTAATAATTCACGTCACTAGCCGGAGTTACCTGTTATGCTTTTTAAATCGTTCCTTCGGAGTCTTACAATTGCGATTCACAGATATAATGAGAGAACCTTTTACAATCTTGCTTCGAACATAACGCACAAACACTCATTTATCAAATCGTTGCTTCACACCACAGTATGAGATGTCATTCCTTCTACATTTGTGTGACACTATCGCTACAGAAAGTATTAGTGCAACTCTATTCACGTAAAGACTGTATATTTTCTACTGTCTTGCATATATGAGCGTTATGTGACTTTGTAATATGTAGGGACTAATTACCTTATTCGTAGCTAGACCTTTTATTCCATATTCCTTTCATATTTGAAACCAGTGTTTGTCATTACTCTCTGTACTTCATATTACGTGGCCTTGTATTTCACTCTTATTTACTACCGTTATGTTTTTTATGCGATTTCCATGTCAATGTTTCTGTCCTATGTCGACAATACATCTGCTCCCCTCAACTTCATAAATGAGTTGCCGGAAACCAATTCTCCCATAAATACTACCTGATGGCCGACTTGAACGTCGCCTTTTGCCTTTCTTCCCTCACTCTTCATTAATGGTTCACCGACTTTCCTGTCGCCTATAAACCATAGTTCCCCTTTCTCCCTCTATGTAAATAACTGACCGACTTTTCTGTCGCCTAATCTGTAACTCACGGTTTACCTCTTTTATCTCGCCTAGTAACCATAACGCTCCATTTACCATAAACTTCTTTGGCAGCATTATTCCTAGCCTATCAGTGCATCATAATTCTTTACAGCGGAAACCACTTCGCCCTTTCAATTCATATTAAAAGGTAACGGTATGCCTATGTTGTTAAACACTCTGTACATCATCTCAAGACAACATTTCATTATTTGCGTTATTTTCACCACTAGAATTTCTGCTATTGTACTTTGTCATATTCACATACCTGTTTTATTATCATCCTCTTCTTCTGCAGCCTTCAGCTTATTTTTATGTGTTATTTTATCTGTGTTATATGTAAAATCCCTCGTCTTGTTTTCCTATTCTTAAAACATTTTCAGCCATAACGGTTTATGTATCTTTGTTGTAGATATTTGAAAAATGTTCCACTACATATTTTATAATATGTTTCTTTGGGTGCATTGATAGGGTCCTGATGTCATGTTGTAGCTATGTACTGTGTTCTCTTGGTGGTGTATCTGTAAGCCTATCCTCGTTTTTTCTGGCGTTTCCACATACATTCCGTCAAATGTCTTTCGCCCCTGCTGTGCGTATGTTTATTCTGCTGAGTTAATTTGTTTTTATCATAGTTCGTTTCTTTGTTGTTGCATTCAGTATGAGTAAATTGCTCATCTTAACCTTGATAGTGAAGAATGTTAAAGAAGACAGATATACTTCTGAATGAAAGAAGGGGAAGAACTAACAGCAGGAAAAGAAAATGAAGTGTGCTGTCCGTTAACTCGGGAATCTGGTAATCGTCAATTACCCAGCAATACAGATAACGTTATTGCCTCCTGAGATTTAACACCATAATGTTTTTTCATGTTATTAACTAACACTTCATTTAATAATTGTTGTGGTGGTATTTCCGTCGTAGAATTGGGCACTTCATTCACGACTTTCTCAAATGCAGCCACGTAATCTACACCCATTTGATGCTTTTTAGACTTGGATAGCTTTGCTTCCCACAGACGAATGCAGTATACATTTGACAAGTTTTGCTAGCAGCCTCTGACAGATGCTGGCTGTCAAGTCCATGTTTATTACTAACTTGACGCCACTGAACTTCGGTACGGGACCTTCTATAACCTTCCTCCTATACATTTGTGGTATAATGATCTTCTCACGATTCAAAAACTTCGGTCCACAAATTCTTCGCTTCTCGCTCTGTTTTGTGTGCTGCAAGACCAGTCTTGATTGAAGAATGCTTGAACAAATTCTTGATGTGTTTTACATTATTGTTGGCCCCTGTGTCTGATGACATTCTAACTTACTGGCCACGAATCTGACGTTTTGTTGCTCTGCCACGTTTTCAGGAATGATGCCCTCAGTTGTCTAATGAAGGCTATTGGCTGTATAGATCGCTTACTAGAGAAATTATCGAATTTGCAAGTGTTAGCGTAATTTTCTACGTCACCTAACCGAAGAGCACCTTTCTTTCTTTTCTGTTCACACCAAATTTTAATTGTTTGTTTAACTTCATTAAAAGTGCATCTCAGGAAGCATTTTTTTATCTACTTCTCTCTGTTTACTCTGAATCGCACTTGTGTTGCCTTTAGAACAGCGTTCTACATGTGAACTGTTGCTACTAAGTATTTCATGGTCAAGCTTTTGGTTTACTCTGACTTACAAACTTCTAATTTCTTACCCCATTCTTCAGTTTCATAATCTATTTCCTTACTACACACTTGCGTTTTAACTTCAAGGTTTGTAGCTTTTTGCTCGAAAGCATCGAATTTACCGTTAATTTAAGCTATTCCTACATTTTATTTTAAGCCCTTATCCAGTTTCTTTTGCGCTTTACTTAATTCCTCCTTATATTCCTTTTGTGCTTTTCATAATCTCTCCTGATATTCTGTTATTGCCTCCTCAAATTCCTCCTTATGTTCATTTTGTTCCTGAAAAAATAATTTTAGCGTAGACTTTATACCTTGATCATCCTGAGTTGGTTAAATGTCATCTGATGCTGTACATTGTCTTTCATCCTTTCCTCCAGAAATTTTACTAATACTAACGTTTCAGTTACAGATCTTAGAATGCTATATGCAAGCGCAACACTTACACTACTTTTCAACCTCGTAACATGAAGAATCTTGCAGTGATTATTTAAAACGCAATCCTATTGTCCGGGCACACAATGTTAAATTATATCATCGCAGCATTTGATTTTGAGGCATAAGTTATTAGTGTTCGACTAAAGTTCAAAAATAGTTTAAACACAGTTCAAACCCTACTTATCACAGTTCTTATGCAGTTCCCTGGTCATTTACAGTTCAAACATACCAAGGTCCTTATACAGCTCTCTGGTCGCTTCCAGTTCACAGTTCCGAATAATAGAATCAAGTAAGTCTTACATGTTAAGCTATGCACTGATAGGCTAGGAATAGTGCTGCCAAAGAAGTTTATGTTTAATGAAGCCTTAGGGTTACTAGCCGAGAGAAAAGAGGTAAACAGAGTTACATATTAGGCGACAGAAAAGTCGGTCAGTTATTTGCATAGAGAGAGAAAGGAGAAGTATGGTAAGACGAAAAAGAGAAGGAGACAGGGTGATGGAGGTTAATATATACGTGCGTATGATAAACTCCTTTCCTTGAAATATTCTCTCCTACGTACCTCCTATGTGTTACCACAGATGACGTGTCACTGGTCTCATTTGTACAAAGATTGTAGTATACGCGAGGTGCCTATTTGCTGGCAGCCGCCTTGAGTGGAATGCGTAAGTTCTAATTAATGTTCACCAACCTTGAGTCTTCTTTAGTCGTAGTCCCTTGCGCAGAAAGCAGCACTAAAGTTGTGAATCCATTATCTTGAGGCTGTCATGAACTCTTAGCGAGGAACTGATATTTTATAAATAATTAAATTTCCAATTACTTTTTTTATACTTTAGCAGAATACGAGAAACAGCATCATTTTATTGCACCTTATGAATCATAAATAATCTCCAGTCTTCACACTTTCATAAAAACAAAACTATGAACTGCGTATTTGCTGAATTACTACCAAATTTTTATTATACTTCCACATAACCTCAAATTGCTAATAAAGTGTTAACTGACACCGGCCACGGCAGACAATGTCTCCATCCTCCGAGGCTGCCGAACCAGCTCTGATGTTACAACCGATCCACCTTATCCCCCATCCAAGTTAGTCGCGATCCGAAGATCAGCGAAGTGCTACGTCTGCCTTTTCGTTAAGCAGCTGTTTATTATTTTGCTGGTTATTAGTACTGGTACAGTAATGGAATTATAGCTCGCTACTGAGAGATGCTTAATTTGAAATGCAAGTAAATACGCTGTTTACTTTTACTAATAACAAAAGATTATCATTTTGGCGGAGGCAACGGCCTTGCCGCAGTGGATTCACCGGTTCCCGTGAGATCACCGAAATTAAGCGCTGTCGGGCGTGGTCGGCACTTGGATGGGTGAACGTCCGAGCCGCCATGCTCTTTTGCCATTTTTCGGGGTGCACTCAGTCTCGTGATGCCACTTGAGGAGCTACTAGACCGAATAGTAGCGGCTTTGGTCAAGAACACCATCATAACGACCGGGAGAGCGGTGTGCTGACCCCACGCCCCTCCTATCCGCATCCTCCATTGAGAATGACACGGCGGTCGGATGGTCCCGGTAGGCCACTCGTGGCCTGAAGACGGAGTGCTTTATCATTTTGGCCAGCAACTTCCGGACGGAGCAGAACATTGCGGAGACGGACCACAATTACGGCGGTCTCTCTCATGATGCCCGTGCCGCACAAACCATCTGTCATCGGTACCTCACACTACATTACGTCATCTTAAGGCTGCTGCCCTCTCAACTGCTCTAATAACTGCTTCTCGTAGTATTGCAGAGCCGCTATTCATTGCTGAACGCAGTGCTACGTCATTCAACAGCAATCCGTGCCTCCTCGTCATGTCACCACTCCAAATGTAACCGTTCGTGTTTAGTGTTAAAGCAGCCTACGCTTCTGACGGCAATTCCGTAGCCCACCTACAGTCTCCAGTAATGGTGGACAACGATGGAGAATGTTGCAGGTAGTCCAGACTTGTTGCTGGATGTCAGGCGCAGATGTGAAGGGGTTACGATGTACTTGGTGCACAATACGGCGAACGCCGCTTGTGGTGGTCGACCAGAACCTTCACATCCCCATGCAATCTAATATCAGACCTCTGTCACATAAGAATGCTTCACGTATCTGTATACTGCACGAATCGACCAGGTGGACGTGTCGAAGCCGGCAATGTGTCCCTTTTCAAATACTATCAGGTGCTGATAACTCTGGCTCACACGTGTACACGTCACCACTGCGTTCTCCTCAGTGATCTCGTAATCACGAATGTATGGTTCCAAGCCGCCCGACGTCATTGTAAACATCTTACTAGTTGAAACTTCCTGGCAGATTAAAACTGTGTGCCCGACCGAGACTCGAACTCGGGACCTTTGCCTTTCGCGGGCAAGTGCTCTACCAACTGAGCTACCGAAGCACGACTCACGCCCGGTACTCACAGCTTTACTTCTGCCTGTACCTCGTCTCCTACCTTCCAAACTTTACAGAAGCTCTTCTGTGAACCTTGCAGAACTAGCACTCCTGAAAGAAAGGATATGCGGAGACATGGCTTAGCCACAGCCTGGGGGATGTTTCCAGAATGAGATTTTCACTCTGCAGCGGAGTGTGCGCTGATATGAAACTTCCAGGCAGATTAAAACTGTGTGCCCGACCGAGACTCGAACTCGGGACCTTTGCCTTTCGCGGGGCAAAGGTCCCGAGTTCGAGTCTCGGTTGGGCACACAGTTTTAATCTGCCAGGAAGTTTCATATCAGCGCACACTCCGCTGCAGAGTGAAAATCTCATTCATCTTACTAGTTAGTACACATCAATTTTTAATTTAGACCTTACTGTTGGGTTGTACATCGCAATTAGTTCACATTTCACGTAAGGGGCACCTGTTAAGGGAGGTGTTCGAAATGTTTTCCTTATATCTGGATGCAAACCTGTGCTCGTGTCTGCAATGCATTTCGAATCCTTTCGAAAACCCTTGGATCATTCCGGAATTCTTGACAAGCATGTACAACTCTCTGCTCCAGTTCTTCAACCGTGTTAACGGGTGTGCTGTACACTTTGATTTTGTGGTGACCCCAGACACAAAAATCCAAAGGATTTAGATCAGGTGATCTTGGAGGCCAAGGTACAGGTCCGCCTCGAACTTACTATCTTTGATCGTATATGCGCGTTAGATGCCGTCTCACACCAGCAGCAAAATGTGCCGGAGCTCCATCATGCCTGTACCACATACTCTCACGTTGCTGAAGGGGAACATCCTCAAGCAATCCTGGAAGATGACCCCGCAGAAAGCTAAGGGACCTCCTACCATTAAGTTGTGGTGGAAGAACGTGTGACCCAATGATTTGAGCGTTTAGACCCCGAACCGCACATTCACTGAGAAACGCCGCTGATGTGGTGACTCATGAACAGCATGTGGGTTTATTTCACACCACAAATGTGTATTATGACACAGCATCGCGTGTGAATCCTGCTTCGTCTGTAAATGAAATATTACATGCGAAACGAGAGTCGACTACAGCCTGCTGTTGCAGCCACTGACAAAACATCACTTTAGAAACCAAGTACACATCATTGAGACATTGAACTCGTTAGAGGTGGTAAGGGAACAGTAAACTGCGATGTAAATTCTCCGTACTGTGACTTACTATAGGCACTTGTGTGGCAATTCTTCTCGTCGAGGTTCCTGGAGAGCGCTGTACTGCTTCCAACACCATACCCTGAACCTCAGGCGCAATGCGAGCAGGCCTACCTCCTCCTCTGCCATGTGCAAAACCCTCGTGTTCTCTCAGGCGCTGATGGACCCTTGTAAATGTACGACTTTCGGCGTGTCTTCGATCGGGATATGTTTCTTGGTACAAGAGTGCAGCCTCCCGTGCAGCCGTGCATTTCCATTAGCCCCACCGAACATGACATGCATATCCGCAAACTCTTCGTTGCTGTACGGTTCCAAGGTTACTACATCACAGCACACGTGGCACTCCTCATACGTGACTGATACCCTTTGAGACTGTGTACTGTATCTGTCCTGTACGTTCTGCGTTATGGTGTGATTCCAACTCCACCTCTCGGCAATGTTCCGTTGTGTAAACAGCGAACATAGGGCGGCCTCAAATGCGCAAGGAGGAAACCGGGCGAAGTTACAAGCAAGGCCGTCAGTGGCGGCTTGGAACCATAAAG
Source organism: Schistocerca piceifrons (assembly GCF_021461385.2). Taxonomy (NCBI): domain Eukaryota; kingdom Metazoa; phylum Arthropoda; class Insecta; order Orthoptera; family Acrididae; genus Schistocerca; species Schistocerca piceifrons. Next base: position 1,016,413,610 of record NC_060139.1, on the reverse strand, counting down.
TCGTGATTATCTCGCAAGCGCCTCGTTTGCTGACCCGTATTTACTAGGACATTTGTGCTTCTATTATCGTGTAGTTTCAGCCGTGTAAGTTTACGCCAACCTTTTTTATTCACCCTGCGTACCCTACCAGGCCTGGTAATAACACTTTACACGAACAACACTAATGCTCTCTGATGGCCGGTCAACCTGTCACATACTAATACGTACGATCGATGATGTGTATATCTGCGCAGATACACTGACATTGTACCACGTCTTTTACGTGTTTCACTTTTATTGTCACGCATGTACCATGACGAATATGTGATAGTTCTTTGTAAAAGCAGACCTGCATTCGACAGTAATTGGACAGTAATATCATCTGTATTTATAATGCGTAATCGGTCACGAATAGCTATCGAGCCGTGCAGTAGTATGCACAAGCTTCGGTATTATTAATCAAGTGAGAGGTGTCACTGAATTTTACCGGGACCCATTTCAGGATTAGGTCGAAAAATATTTAGAGTCTTCCGTTTTTAGCAACGAATGATCAATAATGCATCGCTCCCGCAAACGTGCGATCAACTATTTAATGCAAACGTAATCAATTTTGTATGTGCGGTACAATTGGTTGCCAAAATGTACGCGGGTGTAGTTTTGAACTTGTGGAATGGTACTCGAAAACTCGGCGTTCTGCTTATATACTAGCTTCAGATATAATCTGTTGCAGCGTAGACAATGTTTGCTACATGCGAACAGTGAGGCATTAAAAGTCGTACAAACACCCGAAATAACTAAACTGCCTATAAGTACTGCGTATTCAGATCTTCTTGCAGAAATAACAAACAATCAGTTGCCAATTCGAATGTTTATTTAAATGTATTGACCATTGTTTCAACGGTTACAGAAATGTCTTTTTGAGAAGGACCTAGTGACAATAGGCTACACGTTTAGGTGAAGGTACGTTAAAATATAGCCGAATGGTTTCGTATAATACAGAATTTCAGCTCCATGATAATTAAACCATGCACACCATGGTGCGTGTCATTCGGTATTACCTTGCCACTGTACAGTGGCGAGGTAATACTAAATGGCCACCACAATGGGTGCATAGTTTAATTATTATGGAGGTGAAATTTTATATTTTACGAAGCCTTTCTGCTATAGTTTAACGTCCTTCCGCCACAACACGTAACCCAGTTGTCACTATGTCCTTCTGAAGAAGACATGTTGGTTGGTTGGTTGTTTCGGGGAAGGAGACCAGACAGCGAGGTCATCGGTCTCATCGGATTAGGGAAGGACGGGGAAGGAAGTCGGCCGTGCCCTTTGAAAGGAACCATCCCGGCATTTGCCTGGAGCGATTTAGGGAAATCACGGAAAACCTAAATCAGGATGGCCGGACGCGGGATTGAACCGTCGTCCTCCCGAATGCGAGTCCAGTGTCTAACCACAAGAAGACATGTCTGGAAACGTTGAAACCATGGTCAACGGGTTTAAATAAACCTTTCATTTTGCAACTTATTTCAGAAATTATGCTTCACTTTAGTAGTCTAAATTTTAAACGTCTGTGAAAGTTAGAACCAGCTTTTATCCGCTGTGTACAGAGAAAGTGAAATATCACTTTACATACCTCTGTCTGCGAGGCTAGCCAAGCGTGCCTGCGTGCGTGTTGTACTTCTCACACCAGAGGGCTCACTTGGCGCTATTCGGGATGAGGAGCACACATAAATGTCTCTGAGGTTAATAGAGTTCAGGCGTAACCACAAACGCCGGAATGAAAATGGGGAATGCAAGACCAGAGGAGGGCCGTAAGGAAACGGCGGCCAATGGTCCGCGGAATTGGACCGCGCCGTGCCAGGCGAGCCCCTGCGACAAGTGCTAGCGTCGCTCCTGCTAGCCTCGGCCGCTCAGAGCGGCCCGAGTCTGCAACGTCATTAGTGGTACGCGATCAGATTGACGCGATCCTTATCAAGAGTTTCCCTGGACTCGCTGTATAGCAAGAACTGTCCTGTTTTCACGTCACCTCTCGCTAGCGACATATGTTGTAAAGAATGTTAAACATTGTCAGTATGCTTCCTTGAAATAAAACTACTAATGTTATTTGTTTGAGTAGTTGTATAGCATTCCGAGAACGCTGCAGTCGGTAAGCACCCTATTAGCGACGACTGGGCAAGGTCCCACAAATAGAACGTATATGTTACCCAACGCCGGCCGGTGTGGCCGAGCAGTTCTAGGCGCTTCAGTCTGGAACCGCGCGACCGCTACTGTCGCAGGTTCGAATCCTGCATCGGTCATTGATGTGTGTGATGTCCGTAGGTTAGTTACGTTTATGTAGTTCTAAGTTCTAGGGGACTGATGACCTCAGATGTTAAGTCCCATAGTGCTCAGAGCCATTAGAAACATTTCATTTGTTACGCAACCCCCTCCCCTCATCCTCCTCATAAAATGTGGACCTTGCCGTTGGTGGGGATGCTTGCATGCCTCAGCGATACAGATAGGCGTACCGTAGCTGCAACCACAACGGAGGGCTATCTGTTGAGAAGCCAGACAAACGTATGGTTCCTGAAGATGGGCAGCAGCCTTTTCAGTAGTTGCAGGGCAACTGTCTGGATGATTGACTGATCTGGCCTTGTAACACTAACCAAAACGGTCTTGCTATGCTGGTACTGCGAACGGCTGAAAGTAAGGGGAAACTACAGCCGCAATTTTTCCCGAGGGCACACAGCTTACCGTATGGTTAAATGATGATGGCATCCTCTTGGGTAAAATATTCCGGAGGTAAGATAGTCCATTCGGATCTCTGGGCAGGGACTTCTCAAAATATGTCGTTATCAGGGGGAAGAAAACATGCGTTCTTCGTATCGCAGCATGGAATGTCAGATCCCTTAATCGGACAGGTAGGTCAGAAAATGTAAAATGAGAGATGGATAGGTTAAAGTTAGATATAGTGGCAATTGGTGAAGTTCGGTGGCAGGAGTCACAAGACTTCTGGTCAGGTACAAACAGGGCTATAAATACGACATCGAATAGGGGTAATGCAGGAGTAGGTTTAGTAATGAATAAAAAATAGGAGGGCGGATAAGCTACTACGAACATCATAGTGAACGCATTATTGTAGTCAAGATATCACAGTAGTACAAGTTTATATGCCAACTAGCTCAGCAGATGATGAAGGGATTGAAGAAATCTATGATGCGATAAAATGAATTATTCAGATTGTGAAGGGACACGAAAATTTAATAGACTTGGGGGACTGGAATTCGATAGTAGGGAAAGGAAGAGAAGGAAAAGTAGTTGGTGAATATAGGAGGGGGGTAAGGAATAAAAGAGGAAGCTGTCTGGTAAAATTTAGCACAGAGCATAACTTAATCATATCTAACACTTGTTTTAAGAATCATGTAAGAAGGCTGTATATGTGGAAGGGGCCTGGAGACACTGGAAGATTTCAGTAGATTATATAATAGTTAGACAGAGATTTAGGTACCAGGTTTTAAATTGTAAGACAGATCCAGGGGCAGATGTGGACTCTGACCACAATTTATTGGTTGTGGACTGTAGATTAAGACTGAAGAAACTGCAAAAAGGTGGCACTAGGGGTCACACGGATACAGCTTACAATTAAAGAGACCTCTGAAGAAAAGAGAACTAACGGTATGAATATCAACTGCTCATTTGGAATATCGGTTCCAAGCAAAGAAGGGAAAACAGAAAGGTTGAAGAAGTATATAGCATGTACTTGAGGGTAATATTATGGAAATGGAAGAGGACGTAGATGAAGATGAAATGGGAGCACTGAAAGATCTAAGTCGAAACATGGCCCAGGTAGTAGGCAACACTCCAGCAGAACTACCGATAGCCTTGGGAGAGCCAACCATGAGAAATTCTGCTATCTGGTGAGCAAGATGTATGAGACAGGTGAAATACACTCATACCTCAAGAAGAATATAATAATTCCAACTCCAAAGAAAGCAGGTGCTGACAAGTGTGACAATTACCAAACTATAAGTTTACTAATTCGCTGCTGCAAAATACTGACACAAATTCTGTTCAGGCGAATGGAAAAACTGGTAGAAGCCGATCTCGGGGCAGATCAGTTCGGATTCCGAAGAAATGTTGGAACACGCGAGGCAACACTGACCCTACGGCTTAACTTAGAATACAGATTAAGGAAAGGCAAACCTATTTTTCTAGCATTTGTAGACTTAGAGAAACCTTTTGACAATGTTGACTGGAATACTCGCTTTCAAATTCTGATGGTGACAATTGTCAAATACAGGGGGTGAAAGGCTATTTACAATTTGTATTAAAACCAGATGGCAGTTATAAGAGTCGAGGGGCATGAAACGGAAGCAGTGGTTGGGAAGGGAGTGAGACAGGGTAGTAAGCTATCCCTGATGTTATTCAATCTGTATACTGAGCAAGCAGTGAAGGAAACAAATGAATGATCCACAGTACGAATTAAAAGCCATGGTGAAGAAATAGAAACTTTGACGTTTGTAGACGACATTGTAATTCTGTCGGAGACAGCAAAGGACATGGAAGAGCAGTTGAACGGAATGGACAGTGTCTTGAAAGAAGGATATGAGATGATCATGAACAAAAACAAAATTAGGATAATGGTATGTAGTTGCATTAAGTCAGGTGACGCTGAGGGAATTAGATTAGGAAATGAGACAAAGTAGTAAACGAGCTTTGCTATTAGAGGATATAAAATGTAGACTGGTAATGGCGAGGAACTCGTTTCTGAAGAAGAGAAATTTGTTAACATAGAGTATAGATTTAAGTGCCAGGAAGTCGTTTCTGAAAGTATTTGTATGGAGTGTAGCCATGTATGGAAGTGAAAGATGGACGACAAATAGTTTAGACAAGAAGAGAATAGAAGCTTTCGAAATGTGGTGCTACAGAAGAATGCTGAAGATTAGATGAGTAGATCACGTAAGTAATGAGGAGGTACTGAACAGAATTGGGGAGAAGAGGAACTTGTGGCACAGCTTGACTAGAAGAGTCGATCGGTCGGTAGGATAGTTCTGAGGCATCAAGGGATCACCAATTTAGTATTGGAGGAAAGCGTGGAAGGTAAAAATTGTAGAGGGAGACCAACGGATGAATAAACTAAGCAGATTCAGTAGGATGTAGGTTGCAGAAGGTGATGGGAGATGAAGAAGTCTGCACAGGTTAGGTTAGCATGGAGGGCTGCATCAAACCAGTCCCTGGACTGAAGACCATAACAATAACATGTTACGCACAGACTGCTAGTATTAGTAATGGAACAGTCTAAAACTGGTAACCGATACAGAAATTGTGTAAATGCATAGCTGAGATACTTTTTGGACTCGATAAAGGTCTGATCATAGAACGTAATTGATCGTCTATAATAAAATATACTTATACAGCCGTGCATTTCATAATGGTGTTTGTAACATTTCTACTGATGTCATATAAGCTTTATATGATACGTAAACGCTTTTGTAAAACAACCCCCATCCGTAGCCCACTCCAACCAAACCCAGCTCTGCAATAGTCGCATAATCGGTTTTGCAGAGCTTAACTTCAACGAATTAATCAACACTAAGCCTAATATGAGATCACTCGTGAAAGTCTCTATACTTGTATGAAAAGCCTTCCCCGTTAACTGAAGGCGAAATATCTCGATTCAAATAACTAACTTCACATAAAATACAGAGTCGTGATTAATGTTTATGTTGTTGTCGTCTTTAGTTTGAAGAAAGGTTTGCTCCAACTCTCCTTGATAGTATACCTTGTGTAATTCTCTTCATCTCTGTGTAGCTGCAGCGGCCCACATGTCTGTGAACCTGCTTCTTGTATGCAGGCCTTGGCTTCCGTCTATCATTTTCAAGCAAGCACGTTCCAGCCCCCCCCCCCCCCCCCAACCACCCCACCCCACACTTCCCTACGGGCACGTTGATAATCCCTTGAGAGTGTACTATCAAAAGATCCTTCTTCTCGATTCGCTTCGGTTTCTCTTAATTAATCCCATGTACGCATATAATTTTCAGCGTTCTTCTGTAGCACCACCTTTCAAAAGCTTCTATTTTGTTCTTGCCTGTACGTTTTATCCACCATGCTTCACTGTCGTATAAAGCCACTTTTAGGACAAATACTTTAATAGAGGGCATCCTAAAGCTTAAATTTATGTTACATGTTTAAATATCTTTATTTGTATGAAAACTTGTTCTTGCTTTTGTGTGTCTGCCTATTATACTTTCTCTACTTCCACCACCGTCATTTTGCTCCTCAAACAGCAAACGTCATCTACACTTCCAGTGTCTTGTTTTCGAATTTCATTCCCTCATTATCGACTGATCTATTTCGACTACACATCACTACTCTCTTTTTGCTTTCGTTAGAAGCTGTTTCGAAGACACTATCCGTTCCGTTCAGCTGATATTCAAAGTCCTTTGCATCTCCTGACACAATTACGATGTCATCAGCAAACATTATAATTTGTAGTTATCCTTCTTGAACTTTAATTCCCTTTTCAAATTTGCTCTTGGTGTCCTTTACTGTCTACTCGGTAAGCAGATTGAATAACCTGGGTGATAGGTTACAGCCCCATCTGACTCCATTCTTAACGATAGTCTTCCTTTCATGTCCTTCGACACTTATAAATGCAGTTTGATTTCAGTACAATCTCTACACAACCTTTCACTCCCTGTATTTTTTCCCTCATACCTTCAGAACTGAAACACTGTATTCCAGTCAACACTGTCGAAATCTTCTCTAAATATACATATACTTCTTAAAATTCATTACAGGCCTGGAGCAGTAACGTAAGAATGAAGTCTTCTTGAAGAATAGGAAACCGAAAATCAAAACGTTATCCGCACAATGCGAACTGACAGACTGGAGTTGCTGAAGTGACAAGCTGGTAAGTAGTCGGATAATTTCGGTTATTTTAATGCTGTAGTCGAAAATATCAGGACTACTGAAAATGATGTCATCGTACAGACTATGACTGTGTAAGTTATTAAATTGTCAGGAAGCCTAGGTGAGTATTTCTACTAAAAAGAGCAGATGAGCATTTGTTAACATCTCACTTAGACAATGAACTGACATCATTTAGTTCCAATAAGATGGACGTAGATGAGTTATGGACAGAGTTGAAACAGATTGTAAATCTTGGTCAGGAGAACTAGTGCGTAGTAAGTGAATTAGGGGCAGACAAGGCCAACCATGGTTTAACAACGAAATTCGGAAAAAGCTGAGGAATCAAAGGCTGCCGCACTCTCGTTTCAAAAGACAGCGCGAAAATGACGATAGGAAAAGTTACTAGAGATTCGTGCGTCTGTAAAAAGATCTATGCGTGAAACATACAATTACCTCCGTCATACCTTAGCAAAAGATCATTCCGAGAAACCGACAATATTCCTGTCCTATGTAAAACTGTTAAGAGGGTCTATGGCTTCCAGCTAGTCATTCGTTGAGCAATCTGTTGTGGCCGCTGAAGATACAAAAACAAAAGCCGAAGTTTAAAAATTTCGCATTTAAGAAATTGTTCGCGCAGAGGAATCGTACAGACATAACGTCGTTTGACCATCGTATAGAGTTCCGTATGGACGACATATTAATTATCACCCTGGCGTAGATGACCAGCTGAAAGTGTCGAAAATAAACCAGTAACCAGATCCAACTGAAATCCTAATTCGGTTTTATAAAGAGTACGCTACGGCACTGTCCCCTTACTGATCTTGCTTTTACGGCGAATCTCTCGCTTAGCGCAAAGTACCAAGCGACTGGAAATTAGCGCAAGTGACTCCTGTTCACGGGAAAGGTAAAAGAACAGCCCCGCAATATTACAGACAAATATTACAGACAAATATCCCGAACACATCCTCAGTTCGAATATAATAAATTTCCTTGAAACTGAAAAGCTTGTGTCTACAACTCAACACGGTTTTACAAAGGATCACTCATGCGGAACTCATTTTGCCGCTGTCTTCCTAATTGCTCTGAGCACTATGGGACTTAACATCTGAGGTCATCAGTCCTCTAAAACTTGGAACTACTTAAACCTAACTAACCTAAGGACATCACACACACCCATGCCAGAGCAGCATGCGAACCTGCGACCGTAGCGGTCGCGCAATTGCAGACTGAAGCACCTAGAACCGCTCGGGCACACCGGCCGGTCTTGCCGCGGTATACTGGTAATTATGGATGGAGGACAACAGGCAGATCCGGCCGCTGATGGCCGAGCGGTTCTAGGTGCTTCAGTCCGGACCCGATCTGCTGCTACGGTCGCAGGTTCGAATCCTGCATCTGACATGGATGTGTGTGATGTACTTAGGTTAGTTTGGTTTAAGTAGTTCTAAGTCTAGGGGACTGATGACCTCAGATATTAAGTCCCATAGTCCTTAGAGCCATTTGAAACATTTTTGAACCACAGGCTGATACCATATTTCTACATTTCAGAAATGCGTTTCACACGGTGCCTCTCTGCAAACAGTTAACGAAGGTACGAGCATACGGAATAGCTTTAGAGACATGTGAGTGCGTCGAAGATCGCTTAAATAACAGAAACTAGCATCTTGTCCTCGACGGCAAGTGTTCATCAGAGACGAGGGTACCGTCAGGGGTGTCCCAGGGAAGTGTGGTAGGACCACTGTCATGTTCTGTACGTACATAAATGATTTGGAGGACAGGGTGGCCAGGAATCTGAGATTGTTTGCTGATGACGCCGTGGTGTACGGTAAGGTGACATCGTTGAGTGACTGTTGGAGGATTCAAGATGACGTAGGCATACTGTCTAGGTGGTGTGATGAATGTCAGTTAGTTCTAAATGTAGAAAAATGTAAGTTAATGTGGATGAATATGGTATAAAAACCCGTAATATTCGGTTACAGCGTTAGTATTTTCGTCCTTGACACAATTCCATCGTTTAAACATCTGGGCGTAACTTTGCAAAGCGACATGAACTGGAGCGAGAATGTGACAATTGTACCAGGGAAGTAGGATGGTCTACTTCAGTTTATTGGGAGAATTCTGGGAAAGTATGGCTTCTTCTGTAAAGGAGACCGCACATGGAACGCTACTGCGACCCATTCTTAAACACTATTCGATTGTTTGGGATCCGCACCAAGTCGGCGTAAAGGAAGACATCGTACCAGTTAAGAGGAGGCTGCTACATTTGTTACTTCGAACACGCAAGTCTTTCAGATATGCTGCAGGAAGTCAAATGGGGATCTCTGGAGGGAAGGCGAAGTTATTTTCTGAGGAACACTATTGAGAAAATTTAGAGAACCACCAGTTGAAGCTACCGGAAACATACATTTCACGTAATGACTACGAAAATAAGATATGAGACTTTAAGGTTTCATATGGAGACGTACAGATAGTCGTTTCTGCGTCGTTCTGTGAGTGGAACAGGAATGGGAATGCCTGGTCGTGGTAAATGGTACCCTCTGCTACGCAGCGTACGGCAACTTTCAGGGTATGTATGTAGTTATAGATGTTATGTTTCATCGGAACTAGCTTCAGTTACTTGATAATTTACGCCTGAAGTAATGAATGAGCCGGCCGGAGTGGCCGAGCGGTTCTAGGCGCTACAGTCCGGAACCGCGCGACCGCTACGGTCGCAGGTTCGAATCCTGCTTCGGGCATGGATGTGTGTGATGTCCTTAGGTTAGTTAGGTTTAATTAGTTCTAAGTTCTAGGGGACTGATGACCACAGCAGTTAAGTCCCATACTGCTCAGAGCCAAGTAATGAATGCTTGTTATCCGAGCTTTCTTACAGTACGATAAATGCGGCAGCAGAGAATTTGACGTAATTACACTGAGGTGACAAAACTCATGGGATATCTCCACATATTGTGTCGGGCCTCCTTTTCCCCGAATTATCGATGCAACTCGACGTGGCATGGACTCGACGAGTCGTTGGAAGTTACCTGCAGAAATATTGAGTCATGCTGTCTCTATAGCCGTCCATAACTGCGAAAGTGTTGCCGGTGCACGATTTTGTGCACGAATTGACCTCTCGATTATGTCCTATAAATGTTGGATGGGTTTCGTGTCGGGCGATCTGGGTGGGCAAATCATTCGCTCTAATTGCCCAGAATGTTAATCAAAGTAATCACGGATGATGGTGACACGATGATATGGCGAATTGTCATCTATAAAAATTCCATCGTTATTTGGGAACGTGAGGTCCACGAATAGCTGCAAATAGTCTCGAAACAGCTGAACATTTCCAGACAGTGATCGGTCCGGTTGGACCAGAGGACCCAGCACACATCATGTAAACACAACGCACAGATTATGGAGCCTCCACCAGCTTGTACAGTGTCTTGTTGACAACTTACGTCCATTGCTTTGTGGGATCTGGGTCACACTCGAACTCTACCATCAGCTCTTACCAGCTAGAACTGGGCCTCATCTAAACAGGCCACGGTTTTACAATCGTCTAGGGTCCAACCGATATGGTCACGAGCACAGGAGAGCAGCTGCGGACGAAGTCTTACTGCAAGCAAAGACAGACGGTCAACTGCTGCCATAGCCTAATAATGCCAAATTTCGGCATACTGTCCTAACGGATACGTTCGTATTACGTCTTACGTTCATTTCTGCGGTTATATCACGCAGTGTTGCTTGTCTGTTTTCACTGACAATTCTATGCAAACGCCGCTGCTCTTGGCCGTTAAATGAAGACCGTCGGTCACTGTCTCGTCCGTGGTGAGAGGAAATGCCTGAAATCTCATATTCTCGGCACACACTTCAAACTGTGAATCAGGGAATACTGAATTCCCTTCCCTAATGATTTTTTAAATTGAATTTTCCATGCGTCTAGTTTCGTCACCAATTGAGCGTTAGAAATCTACTAGTTCCCGTCGTGAGGCCATAATCACGTCTGACGCCTTTTTACCTGAATCACCTGAGTATCAGAGGCAGCTCCGCCAGTGCACCGTCCATTCTTACGTTGTGTTCAAAATGTTTAACTGTGTGTGAATTCCTAAGGGACCAGACTGCTTAGGTCATCGGTCCCTAGACTTACACACTACTTAAACTAACTTATGCTAAGAACAACACACTCACCCATGCCCGAAGGAGGCCTCGAACCTCCGGCGGGAGGGGCCGCGCAGTCCATGACGTGACGCCTCAAACCGCAGGGCCACTCCACGCGGTCATACTTTGTCCACGGGATAGTAGACACTACCGCCATATGTGTATTTGCATATCGCTATCCCATGACATTTGGCACTTCAGTGCATATCATATGCTGCTAAAGTCATTTAATTAAATAGTACTAAATACCTTGCCAAATAATTATGGATATTAACAATCTCTGAAAGAAATATTGTGGTTGCTTACAGTTTATTTAATTATATACATATGTTGATTTAAAACTGCACATGTCACGCACTTTTATTGCGTAATCACGCCAGACTGCTCAGACGCAGCACACAAAGCACCGCTCCTTAATTTCGTTCGTGACTGGACAGCTATGTCGAAAAAAATGCCTAATTTTCTAGTTCATTCTGTTATTTTTAGACGTCTATTTGCATATTTGGAACTGATTTCACATATGCATCATACAGCGGACTGACAAAAATATGGGAACGCCAAAAACGCAACAGATTGTGGGAAAACATTTGGCATTCAAAACAGCTTCCAGTCGTCCCGAAAAGGGTAAATAAAATCCCCATATGGCTTTCAAGGAAACCGTGTACCATTCGTTCTGCAAAACAGAGTTAATTTAGATAACGGTTTTGAAGATGAATATCAATCACGCACCTTTCCCTCAAAAAGACCACAGAAGCTCAATAATTCTGAGGTGTCATAGCGGCCCCTTATTGTTAGAGGGCGCGCACAACCGATACGCAGGATGGGTTGCCGACCGCCTTTCAAAAGCGCGGTGAGAATCATCGCCAGTGGACAGAAACAATTACAGACTTTCCAAATAAAAATGGAACTACCTCGCCAGACAACATGTGACAGTGTTCCACCAATCGGAAGTCATATGACACATGTAGCTCTCCGCCGACCTGGCTTTATAAGCAAGCATACAGTCAGACCGGCAGTGTTTACTAACCGCTCCGGCCAGTACTTATGCCGGCCCTAGCATTGTATTCACTTGCCGTAGCATGGTAGTAGCACGTTGTATTTTGTAGACTAGATTTTGATCAGTATTTTCTTCCATTTTCTTGTTTCCTTTAGTGGTTGGTTACCACAAGAGTTATGAGGTTTCTTCTTGTTTGTTCTTGCGTTTAACACTTAGTGTATGTCAGGAAGCCGTTTTTCTGTTCTTTCCTGCCGACCGCAGGACACTACATGCGGTACGACGACTGCGATGGTCGCGGGAGGTGCAACAACTCGTCCTCGTGCTCAAAATACTAGTTCTGAACGATGCGATCTGTATGAAAAGGGGGCACAGTATCACCACTGGGGTACAAACATTGTACCATGCGATGGACCCGATCAGTCGAAATGGCCTCATATTCCTTGGCAGAATATCCATGGTTCCCTTCGAATATCACAATATAGCTTCCCAAAACATCACAGAAACCCCGCCACGTAATGTCGGCCAGATATTGCAAACAGTGTGAAACCTCTGAGCAAATGACAATTTTCCGTGTTGTCTTCTTTGTTTTTCGGCCTCTTTTTTCAGCAGTCACAGTTATACAGGTAAAAAGGCGTCTTTTGCGACTGTAATAACGCCTTTCGGTGTATTTTAAAGCATCGTTGGTGGTCACTGTAATAACACAATTTTTCTTACAAGTTTGGTTTGCTAGGATCATGAACAGTTCTCATGCTTAAACTTATTACAATAAACAGTATTGACTGTTATCGCTACTTAAGATCTTCTCGTTGTTACTTCAAGCTTCTTCTACACTAATCTGCTCGATTTTTCCATTACCCGCAGTTTAGGATTTATGGTTTTGGCGTCGCGTTTCCCTGCTACGGGAATTTGCATCATTCGTTTTGGAATTCCAGTTCTCCATGATTATGGAACTCATTTCACGGCTGTTTTGGTGCTGATAGGTTCAGAAGAGCAATATTCCATTCTGCAGTGACGTCTGCAGCTGTCGTCCTTTTACTTTTCGTCATAATTCTCTTCAACGACAATCCATCATAATCACTCAATACGGACTTTCGTCTGACTTGTGACTTAGCGGATGAAGTTTTTCAACTTTCCCTGTGTGTGGTATACATCTTCGACACAACTTCTGTTGAATACACATATCACTTCAGCTTCCCTGGTTTCGGGAAGAGCCACCATGCAAGCACCAACAATTTACTCACGTACAAATTTACACTCCTGGAAATGGAAAAAAGAACACATTGACACCGGTGTGTCAGGCCCACCATACTTGCTCCGGACACTGCGAGAGGGCTGTGCAAGCAATGATCACACGCACGGCACAGCGGACACACCAGGAACCGCGGTGTTGGCTGTCGAATGGCGCTAGCTGCGCAGCATCTGTGCACCGCCGCCGTCAGTGTCAGCTAGTTTGCCGTCGCATACGGAGCTCCATCGCATTCTTTAACACTGGTAGCATGCCGCGACAGCGTGGACGTGAACCGTATGTGCAGTTGACGGACGTTTAGCGAGGGCGTATAGTGGGCATGCGGGAGGCCGGGTGGACGTACCGCCGAATTGCTCAATACGTGGGGCGTGAGGTCTCCACAGTACATCGATGTTGTCGCCAGTGGTCGGCGGAAGGTGCACGTGCCCGTCGACCTGGGACCGGACCGCAGCGACGCACGGATGCACGCCAAGACCGTAGGATCCTACGCAGTGCCGTAGGGGACCGCACCGCCACTTCCCAGCAAATTAGGGACACTGTTCCTCCTGGGGTATCGGCGAGGACCATTCGCAACCGTCTCCATGAAGCTGGGCTACGGTCCCGCACACCGTTAGGCCGTCTTCCGCTCACGCCCCAACATCGTGCAGCCCGCCTCCAGTGGTGTCGCGACAGGCGTGAATGGAGGGACGAATGGAGACGTGTCGTCTTCAGCGATGAGAGTCGCTTCTGCCTTGGTGCCAATGATGGTCGTATGCGTGTTTGGCGCCGTGCAAGTGAGCGCCACAATCAGGACTGCATACGACTGAGGCACACAGGGCCAACACCTGGCATCATGGTGCGGGGAGCGATCTCCTACACTGGCCGTACACCACTGGTGATCGTCGAGGGGACACTGAATAGTGCACGGTACATCCAAACCGTCATCGAACCCATCGTTCTACCATTCCTAGACCGGCAAGGGAACTTGCTGTTCCAACAGGACAATGCACGTCCGCATGTATCCCGTGCCACCCAACGTGCTCTAGAATGTGTAAGTCAACTACCCTGGCCAGCAAGATCTCCGGATCTGTCCCCCATTGAGCATGTTTGGGACTGGATGAAGCGTCGTCTCACGCGGTCTGCACGTCCAGCACGAACGCTGGTCCAACTGAGGCGCCAGGTGGAAATGGCATGGCAAGCCGTTCCACAGGACTACATCCAGCATCTCTACGATCGTCTCCATGGGAGAATAGCAGCCTGCATTGCTGCGAAAAGTGGATATACACTGTACTAGTGCCGACATTGTGCATTCTCTGTTGCCTGTGTCTATGTGCCTGTGGTTCTGTCAGTGTGATCATGTGATGTATCTGACCCCAGGAATGTGTCAATAAAGTTTCCCCTTCCTGGGACAATGAATTCACGGTGTTCTTATTTCAATTTCCAGGAGTGTATTTACCTCCTACATAATGCATTCACAAATACACACAACAAAGTCCTGATCACGAATAACACTTGAAACCTATATAGAACATTGCACAGATGCCGTTCGTGGTCAAATGAGTCAGCGCAACCAGCACACTTAGGTGGCATCTGCATTTTTATTCAAACATGCATTTTTCATGGTGTACTTTTGTTCTTGTGCACCTCCTGTAGCTAAGCCTCACTATTTGCAGTGAAGACCAAAGATAGTGGTACAGGCATGCGTATTTAAACACGAAGAAATGTAAACATGCAGAATACGGCGCTGCGGTTGGCAACTCCTATCTAAGACAACAATTTTCTGACCCAGTTGTTAGAGCGGTTACTGCTGCTATAATGGGAGGTTATCAAGATGTAAGTGAGATTGAGCGTGGTGTAATAGTCGAAGCACTAGTGATGGGAAACAGCATCTCCGAGGCAGCGATCAAATGGGGATTATTTCCGCACGACCATTTCACGAGCGTACCTTGAATATCAGGTCTTCCGTAAATCATCAAATCTCCGACATCGCTGCGGTCGTAAAAAGAACCTGCAAGAACGTGACCAACGACGACTGAAGACAATACCTCAACGAGACAGACGTGCAATTCTTCCGCAAACTGCTGCAGACTTCAATTCTGAGCCATCAACAAGTGTCAGCGTGAGAAACATTCAACAAAACATCATCGATATGGGCATTCGGAACCGAAGGCCACCTCGTCTATCCTTGACTACCTCACGACACAAAGCTCTACGCCTCGCCTGCGCCCGTCAACACCGACATTGGACTATTGATGACTGGAAACGTGTTGCTTGGTCGGACGAGTCTCGTTTCAAATTGTATCGAGCGGATGGACATGTACGGTTATGGAGACAACCTCATGAATTCATGGACCCTGCATGTAACGAGGGGACACTTCAAGTCTGTAATTATGTGAGGCGTGTGCAGTTAGAGTGATACGGGGCCCGTGATACGTCTAGATACGACTCTGACAGGTAACAGGTACGTAAGCATCCTGTCTGATCATCTGCATCCATTCATGTCCATTGTGCATTCCTACGAACTTGGTCAATTCAAGCAGGACACTGCGATATCCCACACGTCCAGAGTTGCTACAAGTGGTTCCAGGAACACTTCCGCTGGTTACCAAACTCCCCAGACATAAACATTATCGAACATACCTGGGGTGCCTTGCAACATGCTGTTCAGATTAGATCTCCACCCCCTCGTATCTTACGGATCTAAGGACAGCCCTGCAGCATTCATGGTGTCAGCTCCCTCCAGAACTACTTTGGACGTTAGTCTATTTCATACTAATTCTTGTAGCGGCACTACACGATATTAGGCAAGTGTACCAGTTTCTTTGGCTCTTCAGTGTAGATGAGAACGATGTCGCTGCTTAAAAGGCATTTAGAAAGTAGAGGGCAGTCCGATATTAAAACTGGAAACAGGAGAGCGGTCTTCTTGACGTATGTTAATGAAATGTAACTCCCGTACTGTAGCGTAATGTCGCTACTTCGTCTTTTCGAGAGAAAGCGAAAGAACTCGCTGAGCGAATGAAGCTGTAGCAGCGGCGGGAGAGCATCTGCTTTCCCTTTAATGAAGGGCTTTGTGTAGGCGAGTCCTTTACCGTTTTCCCTAGCGAGCGCATAATTTAGATGCAGACACCCCGAGAAGCAGAGCCAGCTAGTGAGAGAGTTGCGCGCAGCGGAGATTCTTTCACGGTAAGAGGCGTGCCTTGATATCATTTAAACCCGGCGCCATGCGAAACAGTAGTAATTGTTAATTTCCTGTGTACTGTGTAATTGACGCCCTCGCCTAGCGAACATGTTCAAAATACACTCTTAGATTTTTTTTCATGCGTGGCACACAACTGTAACGTAACCTTTTCTAAACTCGTAATAAAATTTGTAATATAGTTGTGTGTGATGCATTACAAAAAATGCATTATTGCTCTAGGAAATCGACTGCAAAAAATGTTTACTCTTAAATAGAGAAAATCTCAATGACGAATATAATTCCCATTACCATTGATAAGGGAAGCAGGACTAAAGAAAAATCAAAACACGTTCGCCGGGTTTGGCGACTTGGAAAAAGCGTTCGACAACGTAAAATGGTGCAAGATGTTCCAAATTCTGAGAAAAATAGGTGTAAAGTATATATGTGTAATATACAATATTTACAAGAA
The DNA here is from genome assembly GCF_021461385.2 of Schistocerca piceifrons. Classification (NCBI taxonomy): domain Eukaryota; kingdom Metazoa; phylum Arthropoda; class Insecta; order Orthoptera; family Acrididae; genus Schistocerca; species Schistocerca piceifrons. The sequence goes on along the minus strand of NC_060139.1, from coordinate 1,016,396,743 downwards.
CCAAGAGGGAATAATAGGAGTCAACGACCAACAACGAAGTGCTCGGATTAAAAACGGTGTAAGATAGTGATGTAGTCTTACGCCCCTACTGTTCGATTAGTACATCGAAGAAGCAATGATGGGAATAAAAGAAAGGTTCGGGAGAGAGATTAAAATTTAGGGTGAAAGGATACCAATGGTACGTTTCGCTGATGACATTGCTATCCAGAGTGAAAGTGAAGAAGAATTGTATCATCTGCTGAATGGAACGAACGGTCTAATGAGTATAGAACATGCATTGAGAGTAAATCCAAAAAAGACAATGGTAATGAGAAGTAGCAGAAATGAGAACTGTGAGAAACTTAACATCAGGAATGAAGGTAACGAAGTAGATGAAGTTAAGTAATTCTGCTATCTAGGAAGGAAAATAACCAACAACGGACGGAGCAGGGAGGACATCAGAAGTAGACTAGCAGTGGAAAAAATGGCACTCCTGACCAAGGGATATATGCTAGTACCAAACCTTGGCCTTAGTTTGAGGAAGAAATTTCTGAGAATATATGTTTGGAGCACAATATTGTATGGTAGTGAAACATGGACTGTGGGAAACCCGGAACAGAGGAGAGTCAAGGCATTTGAGGTATGGTGCTACAGACCAGTGTTTAAAATTAGGTGGACTTATAAGGTAAGGAATGGGGAGGTTCTGCGCAGAATTGGAAAGGAATATCTCGAAAACACTGACAAGGAGAAGGGTCAGGATAGCAGGACACCTGTTAAGATGTGAGGGTGAAACTTCCATGGTACTAGAGGGAGTAGTAGAGGGTAAAACTGTAGAGGAAGACAGAGATTGGAATACATCCAGCAGGTTGTATGCCCTAGTCTGAGATGAAGAGATTGACACAGGAGTGGAATTGGGGGTTGGGCGCTTCAATCCAGTTAGAAGACTTGTGACTCAAAAAAGAGAAAAAAACGAAATCAGTTGACAGGGAACAGAAAGGAGAATGGGCTGAAACTTCTGCAATCAAAGGTATCCGTCAGGCGTTAATTCATCCAATAATCCCAGCAGTATCATGATTTCGGTAAGAAAAATCTCTCAAGATGATTAACACACAGCTGTTGAAATACTGAATTTTAATCGTTAGAATTATTAAAAAAATCATATCTTTAGGATCAACTTTATTGTGACACCGTACGTTTCTGGAGACAATTTTTCATTGTGTCTGACATGTGGAGAAAACAAAAATACTTGAAAGTAATCTTAGAGAATATAGCCATCAGTTTTCGTCTTCAAACCTTACACAGACTTTGTTTCTTTCACCAATCCTTCGACTAGTTTCCATTCCTGAGAGAAGGACTTGTAACCAACGTCCTGCATTATTTGTCGTATGTCTACGTCTTCTTCTACAATTTTCATCCTCTACAGCTCTCTCAGGTACCATGGAATTTATTCCTTAATGTCTTAACACTTATTCTTTCATCCTCTCCCTTCTCGTTGTCTGCTTCTCCAAATGTTTCACTTCTTGCCAATTCTCCGGTGAATTTCCTCCTTTCTTCTTATCATATCAGCCCACCCTTCCGTAACATTTCGAACATTTTACCCTCTTCTTTCCCTGTTTTCTAATGATACAACAACTCTTAGACTAGATTGGTTGGTTGATTTGGGGAAGGAGACCAGACAGCGAGGTCATCGGTCTCATCGGATTAGGGAAGGACGGGGAAGGAAGTCGGCCGTGCCCTTTGAAAGGAACCATCCCGGCATTTACCTGTAGCGATTTAGGGAAATCACGGAAAACCTAAATCAGGATGGCCGGACGCGGGATTGAACCGTCGTCCTCCCGAATGCGAGTCCAGTGTCTAGCCACTGCGCCACCTCGCTCGGTCTCTTAGACTAGGACTCACATGGAATGAAACTACGCAATATCAAGGCAGAACTGACTATAAAACACAGCTTGATAGACTGCTCAACATATTCTACACCTTGTTATGACTACATGAGGTAGTGTAGCCGGAAAACCGTTTACCGTATCGGTACACAACATCATAGGAATTAAGTTCAGACTGTGCGCTGCAGGATTTGTGTTGTTAGTAGTGGTAGTGTCATGATTTGTCGTGGATGCCGATACTGATACGGCGACACAGGGCTGAAATACAAGCATCAGTGTGCATTACAGTTGCAGGCAGTACTACATGGGTATGGGCGACGTGAGCAGGGCTTTACTCCTGAACCTATTTTGTCAAGACAACAGCAATAGTGCTGCTGCTGCTCTTCAAGAGTACCGGTGCATTAAAGGAACACCCTCCAGCGACGTTGAGGAACATGATTCGGAAGTTCGCACTAACTGGTCATCAGAGTAGTTAACCAGCATAAACTTGACAACAAGAGAAATTTAAAACATTCAGTATCAAAATTTTACTTTTAAAGATAGTCACAATTTGATCAACTTTTTTCACTGATACATCATAACATGATAACATCAGCATCTGAAAAGGTAGCAAATGCAACTGTTAGATGAAATCTGTAAACCACGGAGAAACAAATGTACTCAGTAATTTTTTACAATAAACTTAAGTTGTCTATGGGATCAGTACGTTACACACGCCGGCTAGAATTTCCGGTGTGTATGTTACCTTTACTGAAACCACCAAGCCTGCGGAACCGACCGAACGCTCTGAAGGACCCTGAGCTTGCTCCTACGGCTGGAAGGGCCCATCTGAACATAAATAACAAATAAGGCAGGTGCACCGGAGATACAGAAAATCTCTTTAGTTAAGGTGATAATAACAGATCTTCACATGACACTCAAGATACTGAACTACATCCTGGGTACAATAATATCAAGCAAGACTTCGTGCTTGATGTTTACATACAAAGCTGACAAAGTCGTAAATTGTCGGCCGAAATACAAGGGCGCACCATTTCAGTCACCTTAGTAGCAAGTGCCGACTAACAACTACAAGACAACAAGACCTTTTAAACACATTTAACCTTAGGTGTCACAAGAAGTATGAATACATACAAAGGGTATTCCATTACAATAAAAATTTTTAAGTCAATGCCAGTAAATGGAGAATCACAAAGATCTCGGGGCCCTGAGGGGCGTTCTGCAGTGCTTACCATTCAGCAAAATCTAGAAAGCGGGAGAAGTGAAAAACTCTATTACCTTACGTTAATGTATCCGGAATTACTAATATTGACAACAATCAGCTGTAGAATGGAAGGACGACATTGAAAAATCTGTGCTGGATTCGAACCCGGATTTCCCGCTTATCGTGAGCGCTCATCTTACCAGTTTTCTTTTTTTTTTTAAGGTAGCTGAGTGGATAAAATATCCGACCCAGCTGAGAATCGAACCCCGGCCCTTACGAGTGACATTCCGTCGCGCTGGCCACTTTTTTTTCTGTCGCGCTGACGACTTTTTTTTTCCTTCAAGGAATTATTGTTTTACAAGGTCAGACTTGCAACCTTTGCTGAGATACACGTTGTACACTACCGCATAAATACCGTCTACAATGTCCAAATGTTGACAAATAGCGGCTAATTATAAAATTAATTAAGTAATGAAATGAATAAAATTGAAAATGTCCAAATGAAAATGACATGAAGACATCGCTAATAGTACTAATACAAAAGAAACATGCTCCTCTAGCGATGAAATGAAATCCATGTCAATGGCGACACCTGACCACCAGCCGACGTTCGACAGAGCAATGGAGCCATCTATCGATCCGTTCTCCAGACGTTGGCGTAAGACTGGGTCGTCTTCTCGAAAATAACTAAGGTTCCGTTAAGTGCGATCGATGTCTGTCTCGGCGTACTTCGTCTATCTCATCTCTCACCCGTCACACCCCATCTGGCCGGCGGGTCGGTAATTAGCGAAGTCTTGCCTATATTTCTTATGCTGTTGCAGCTTCGCGTGTCCATCCAGGAGAAAATGCCAAAAATCAATTTTGTCCTTTTCCGATGCAGACGTAGCCCACAACCATTCCCCGTACCCATATCGCTGCATTGGTTTTATGGACCGGAAAATAAGATTCTTGAGGGCAAAAGAGTGTGGCCGATGAAATTGTGTGAGGGGCGATGCGTAACAGGAACGCCAATATCTGTCGTACCCAGGGCCACACCGGAACCGCCCCACTACATGCTAAACGATGTTGATCAGTGTCCACTGTTGCACAGCTTAAACATAGTGGAGTGCCTGCCAAATGAATCGCACGCCGCCGTTGATTCGTTGAGAACTTCCTATTTACCACCATGTACCAACGTAGGGAGGTAAACGTTCCATATAACGTGCCGTATCTGTCGCCAGTTGTTGTCCGGGTACTTCTGTTCCAGGGTATTCATAGGGCACCGGCACAGTAAGATTTGGTACACATCACGCGACGTCGGTAGTCGTGTTCTTGGGAAGGCTTCTCTGACATAGCGAAGCTCCAAAAAGAAAGACTTGAAGTGTGACATCTTCGGTGAAATATGGCCCACATATACTGGGGGCAGCATTGAAGTGGGTGCCAGTGCATCGGCCAACGCACCTGAGATACTGCGAAACTGACTGCGCCATTGTCGGAAAAACGTACCGACGAATAACGTCCGTGCCTTTCCATATACGTTCACCAGGCCATGTCCACCCTCTCTAAGTGGTAGCGTAAGCGTCGTGTATTGGATCTTACGCAAGTGTCCCACATTCACGTAAGTTCCGAAAGTTGCCATTGTTGCCATTGTGCGCGTTAAAGGCAAGACATGCGCTACTGCGGTGCTAGCTACACGTTAACATAGGTCACCCTCGGAATCATACCCAACGCTCTTAATTTCTGTAACAGTACCATTGTACGCACCAGCTTCAACATTCGTCGGTAGTTATTCGCTGCTGTCCGCAGCATATCAGTGTGGAACGTAACAGCTAAACATTTTTTGGTGTTGACTGACATCAGCCGGCCTTCCTCCCCCGGTCGTATCCTCGACCGACATTCATGTAGCGTGACTTCTTTAGACTGAGCACGCTTCCCGCCTCCATCCCGTATCGCTGTATCCATGCCAACACCGTACGTACTTCGTCGCCTGTCCATGCCAGCAGCATCACATCGTTAGCATGTGCGCTGCAATGAAATTTCAGGTGTGGCAACTGCACTCCCTCCAGCCGTCTTCGGAGCCCGTATAGGCAGGCTTCCAACGCCATCGCATACAAAAATATCGAAAGGGGGCAACCTTGACGAACTGACCGTGAAATGCCAATGTAGTCAGTGCCCCGCCCATTCACTGAGACCTTTGTTGCACGCCGTGTAAGAGTCGCATGATCGCTAGAATGAAGGCCTGTGGGATTCCCAATCTGTCCATCACGGCAGGCCTTTGTGGCCGAGCGGCCGCTACGGTCGCAGGTTCGAATCCTGTCTCGGGTTGATGTGTGTGGTGTCCTTAGGTTGGTTAGGTTTAAGTAGTTCTAAGTTCTAGGGGACTGATGACCTCAGATGTTAAGTCCCATAGTGCTCAGAGCCATTTGAACCATTTTTGAACCCATCACGGCGTGCAGAAAGATATAATCCACCCTGACGAACGCATGATCGAAGTCAACAGAGACTAGTGCCCCGCGCAGTCGGCACACCGCTACTAATGCGACGATATCTCTATAATCACCAAGGGCAATATGTACATTACTCTCACCGCCGAGGCATGTCTGATCTGTGACGAGTCTATCTGAAATTGATGACTTCAAGCGGGCTCCAAGAATGCGCGCGAATATAGTCGCAGTTCAGGAGAGTTAGTGGTCTATTATCTCCTGGCCTTCTGCCATCGCACGGTTTGGGTACTGGGATGATGACACCCACCGTGAATTCGACAGGTATCTCAGTCTGCGGTAACAGGATTCGTTATACACCTGAATCCTCGTCTGTCCCATGAGGTATGCAAAGGCGCGGTAAAATTCAATTGGGTAGCCGTCCAGTCCTGGGGACTTGTTCGGAGCTCCCCTGGCAATTGCGTCTGTCAGCTCGATCTCCGTTATCGCTGTGATGAAAATCTCTGCATCCAGTGGTGGTCCTCTATCTGGCATTTCGGAGATGACATCATGTAGTGTCTCGGCGTTCACTTGTACAGGTCCATACAACTGGCGGAAGTAGTCGGTAAACACTAGCGCAATGTCACGTTGGGTCACAACTTGCTGGCCAGTTTCAGAGATTAGTTCCCTGATAAATGTCCTTCGTCGTCGTTGGCGTTCACGTACTCCGTGGTGAATTGAGGGGGCTTCGGCAGCAACTGTGTCCGCCAATCTCGCCCGGACCATTATCCCTTCCATTCTGAGTCTCGTCAGCTGTAATAACTTACCTTTTATCCTGCGCATGGCCGTGTGCCTTACCGGCGATGGTTATTGGGTCATAAGCTCCCTCAGAGCTGTAAAATAAAAATCCGCCGTCGCGCGGTTCCACTGCGATTTGTCCTGCCCGTATCGCATCAACGTTCTCCGTAACGTTGGTTTTGCGCATTTGATTCACCACCGGAGAACCGAAGTGTACGCCCGTTGGCGGCGAACGCAGGTCGACCGGCGTCATTCAGCGTCACGTAAAAGTGCACTATTCATTTTCCAGCGACGTGTACTCCGTCATATCTTCTGCCGCGTTAGTGAAATCGTACAGACGTACGCCACATGATCCGTAAAAGTCGCCGGCCATATTTCGGCATCCAGTATCGACGTCTGTAGAGCGCGTGTCACTTACACTCGCCGAGTGTCCCGTTACTTATGTGTAACCCGTTCTATTGCCATGCTGCAGTTTTACCCATTTGGGTAATTAAAGCGCGCAGTTCCATGCATGACACATAATGAGGTACTTGGTCCTTTTACTCGACGACACAATTGAAGTCGCCGCCCACTACATAAAGGCCGGTTCCCACTAGGGCTGCCGCGCGTCAAAACCGCGCGTCAGCGGCGTGGTTGCCATGGAAACGGCGTCAGCGGCACGGCGCGGCGGGCTCTGCGTCGCGGTTTGACCGTGTCGAACCGCTTCCGCTGCCGCGTGACGCGCCCCATGTGCGCACCGCCAATCACAGAACGCGCTGAGCGTGACGTCAGGTACGCAACCCCGGGCCACAAGAACTTTCGCCGGACCGCTGGCGCGGACGCGGCGGCAGCTATGAAATACTTATCATCCGATTCCAAGGAAACTATTCGGTAGAAAAATTTGATTCTTGGGCATGTTACAGCCTGATATCTTCTCTCGATAAAGGGCCCAATTTCTTTTCGATATTCGTCGTGGTTACTTGCTGTATCGCATTTACGTAAACCTTTACACGAAATTTTAATGAGTGTGCAGAGGTAAAAACGCATTGCGTGGACTTTGCGTACAGTTCATTTTAGGTAATACATTATTGCGTATGAAATTTAGTCAACATGCCGAAATTACTTTTAAAGCTGAGAGCAGAACAATAGCTATCACCCGTTCTCGAGATATTGAATGATATGTCGGCGGACAGGCTGTGCGGTGACCGCGCGCGGGTCGCTCGCGACGCGACCGATACTTCGTCCTGCTCGTTGTAAACCATGTGGTTGTATCAACTGCAAATTTCGTAAACGGTTCAAGAAATCTAAAAGCGTTTTTTTGCAAACGATAACTTGTAAAAAGTCATGTATTTCGTCGCATGATAAATATCCAAAATCTGTTTATCTAACGAGATATTAAAAAAAACTGTTTTTCAGAAGGGATAGATGATTTTTTTTTAAACAGCATTTCATAGCGTGTGGAATGAGAAGTTAAACAGAAACTAATTTGATGGTATATCATAAGATGTAATTTGCTAAGTATCTACAGTTATTGATTATTTCCTTTGGTAAGTAACAAACGTTTTTTTTTTTTTCTTTATCAAGTGTACTTTATTGGTTCAAGACGCGTTTCGCCTTTTACTTTAAGGCATTTTCGGTGGAATCTAGAATGATTCAGTTTTGTTTTAAATGCATAACTGATTATTTACAGTGAATCGAGTTTTTGGCGGACATATACGTTTCCCCTCACCTGGTCACATGCTGGAGGTTGAACTAAAACTTAGATTATGGAACATAAGCACATTCTCATGTTCGCTCTTTTTTCTTCTGTCACTAGCTGTAGACATTTTAACGAAAACACTGATTTGAAGTCGTAACTACAGTGTGTTCACCTCATGCCCCTTCCTGTTTGGTTTGTTTATGTACATGTTGCCAACCTAAAGAATTATATGCTGAAATTGTTTGTTTATTTCTGTTCTCCTTATATCTGTATATGTGTGGGGCTAGCCAGTGATAGTTATAGAAAGTTGAAAGTGAATGCAGTAGTTGTCGGACAGTGGATGAATGGTGTGGTGTTCAGCTGATTTCAGTTTTGGTTTAAATGTTTTGTGGAGGAGTGCATGGAAGACTAAATTCACTGCTTACATTAACAGATAAAATAGTAGAATAGCATTTGAACAAATGATTAATATCAGAATACTATCACCCAACCCCTTTGTCCTCACTCTTTGACGCCTCATAATATGTCCTGTCAACTTACCCTCTTGTAGTCAAAGTTGTGCCGTAATTTCCTCTTCCTACTCTATTTAATTCCGTACCTCTTCTTTAGTTACACGATCCTCATATCCAATCTTCAGCATTCTTATTGATCACCACGTTTTGAAATCGTCCATTGTCTTCTCGACAGAACTGCTCATCGCCCACGTTTCACTTACAAGGCCTTCCCTCGTGAGGATCGCCACACCGCATCCACTCTCATCGTGGATTGAATAATGTGCGTTGTAGCAGCAGAACTCCGGCGGCGATGTGAAACGCACTTCCTGTAGCAGTACAATATCCACGTCCGCGGCGTGTAACATATCTTTCAGCATTTGAATTTGAAGTGGCGTCCGAATGCCATTAATGTTTATCGTCGCAATGCGGTACGCCTGGCATGTATTGATCAGTTGGAGGGGGGTGTCATCAAGCGATGGTGTTGAAAATCTAACTGCTGTCGGCTATCGGCACCCTGTAGCTCCTCAACACACCAAGTCGTTCAACATTCCCCGGCGCCTCCTGGCGCTTGGCCAGGAATATCCTCAATCGCCGCGTCCGTATCTTCATCCTGCTCCTGTTGGTCCATTTCCTGCGCCCAGTCCCAGTCTGGGGCTGGCCGAAGGATGGCAGGCAGCGAAGTCTCCGCTCTGGTGTTGGACAATTGTCATCTCCACTTCTGCCTTACGGTCACCAGAAGGAGAATCCAAGTTATCGTCGCTGTGCAATTCCTGCACCGTTATCTCTGTTGTATCCACGGACCCAAACATCCAACCAACTCGCGCACGCGCGTCCTGACCGTGACATCGCTGGCCACAGTTCCTGTCGCGGCCGTCGGCGTCTCAGGGCGTTACCGCCGACGGAAGAGCTCGCGCCATGGCTGAGCTCTGGTCCGCAGCGCCCTCTGCCTTTTGCATATAAGGAGGAGCGCTGGCCCCGAGACGGTCAGTCTATTGTCGATTGTCTATTGCTACCCTTTCGTGGAGTCTATAGCGGAGCCATTGCAGTGTGATATTTGCTATTGTATTCGACTAGGCTCAGTACGCCGATTACTCTCGGATATTACTTGGATTTGTATTGCTGGTGCACGTTTCGTCAGAAATAAAGATAAGTTATCTCTTCATTCTAGCTGACGCAATTCTTGTCATTAATTATTTTTCGGCTAACAGACACAGCTACATACTGGTCACTACCCACGCTTTATACAATTTGTGGTGGCTGCCCCAAAAGTACCGTAGAGGACCTTGGCTTTGGGAGCCGTCACGCTTGCCGAAGTGGCCGTGCAGTTAAAGGCGCTGCAGTCGGGAACCGCAAGACCGCTACGGTCGCAGGTTCAAATCCTGCCTCGGGCATGGATGTTTGTGATGTCCTTAGGTTAGTTAGGTTTAACTAGTTCTAAGTTCTAGGGGACTAATGACCCCAGCAGTGCTCAGAGCCATTTGACCCATTTGAGCCGTCACAAAAATCTCGGTGTCCGTTAAAACCACTAGCGGCAGGTCGATACTGTCGTTGTTGTCCACTGTCCCCTCAGGACTATGGCTATCATCAGCAGAAGACAGTCGACGTTTCTTTCTTCTCTTCGGCGAACGCTGTTTCTGTTGCCTTGCTTCCGCGTCTTGGGCCTGATCTATCACGCTCTCGGTGGAAGCACTGGCAGCCACCACAGTTGAGCCTGGAGCGACCGTCAGCTGCATCTCTTGTATGGGGTCCTGTGTCTGCTGTGGTGAAACCGGTGGCCAGAGTTCCAGTCCGTTGGTGTCCATGTTCTCTATAGTGCGCAGCTGCTGGTGCCCATCGGAAATCTCCCTCACTTCTTCTCTGAGGGCCTCCACAAAAGTCATCGGTAATGCAGTCATTTGTTGTGGTGCCTGAAAGTCATCCCACGGAGTTTGCACTAAACGTTGCTGGAGGCATTCCGACTAGACGTGACCTTCTTTCATGCACCCCGAGCAAGTGCGATGTTGTCCATCATAGATTATAATCGCTCGACAACACCCTATATACAAATAAGAAGGGACTTGCTTTCGCATTTCAATCCATATTTGTCTCACCTCATTTAGGACCGGGTAAGTGGTAAAATTCGCCCATTTTTCGGCCACGTGGGATAGAACAGTACTGTATGGTCGAAAGGCGTCGATCACAAGTTCTGACGGGACCTCAAACGGAAGTCCGAAGACCCGTTGGTGCGTATCCCCATTCCCGCGTGGTCGACTGTAATCGCACCAACATTCCCGTCGGCATGACATAAACGAAATCCGTTCGGTGATCGTTGTAGAAGTCTTTCACAAGCCGCCTCGTCAATAAACTTGGCATAGACGACGCGTGAAACGATCGATAAATGTACTCCCACCATTTCCCGTGGACCGATTTTTACCTCTTCTCTTAAAAAATGTTCAGCCTCGTGTGCCTTTGGTCGTGTATAGTCGTTCACAAAACTTAACTTCAAAGTCTTTTTTCTGTATGAGTGTGCCACTTCATTCTAGAGTGAAAACACCGCAAACACGAAGCTGCTCCGGCGTAAACAAACAGGCGCGCGCACCACAGCGCGGCCGGAGGGCAACACGGTGCGCACTGTGCCACTGCCAAAGGCAGACAGCGTTGGCTATCCTTGCACGACTCATGACCTTATCCAAACTTCCATATGTCGACGACCATGTCTCGACAACCCGTACTCGTACATTCATTGTCTATATTCCCGTACATTTGAGACATTGGGACTTAGCTACTAATGTCATCAGTCCCTAAGCTTACACACTACTTGTTGTGACTTGGCAAGACAGCCAAGCCACTAGGAGGTGAAGCCGAAAGGCACGCGTTTAAGCTCACGCAGGCTGGCGTGAGGTCTGGAACAGTTAATGGAGTTGAGTCTAGTAACAATAGTACGTATCTGTTGGAATACTTAACTTCAATCCATAATTGGTGAACATCGGTATGACGGTACATGCATCACAAGATAAATAGAAATTGATAATGGCGCCTTGCTAGGTCGTAGCAAATGACGTAGCTGAAGGCTATGCTAACTATCGTCTCGGCAAATGAGAGCGTAATTTGTCAGTGAACCATCGCTAGCAAAGTCGGCTGTACATCTGGGGCGAGTGCTAGGACGTCTCTCTAGACCTGCCGTGTGGCGGCGCTCGGTCTGCAATCACTGATAGTGGCGACACGCGGGTCCGACGTATACTACCGGACCGCGGCCGATTTAAAGGCTACCACCTAGCAAGTGTGGTGTCTGGCGGTGACACCACACTACTAAACCTGAATTATCCTAAGGACAAACACACGCACCCGTGCCCGAGGGAGGACTCGAACCTCCGCCGCACAGTCCATGACTACATTGCCCTAGACCGCTCGGCTAATCCCGCGAGGCGGTATATTGCTGTAAAAAAAACTTTCACCCACTTCCATTGCAACCAGTTACTCTGTTATTAGTAAAACCTGTATTTTGTAATGCAAGTCATTTATATGTACTTTCTTATATGCGTGCATTTATTGACTGCACTCACTCAACAGCAATTGGTTTGTGTATTTTATTGTTTATCGATTTCTTGACGTATGTTGACTGATGTTTGGTTGGTGTTTACCGTGTCTTCTGCGGCCTGTTTGTGTTCCAGTTTCTGCGAGTTGGGGTGCGTGGGTGCGGCGCCACGTCCCGCTTCGGTGCACAGAAGCTGTGACGTCACGTCTAATGGGAAGTGACTCCCGGTTGAGCCCCGACGTTTAGGTGTTGTTTGGACGGCTGGTCTGCTGCTTCCGGCATTTAAGTTAAGTCACCTTCGCCCAGGGCTTCCTGGGGTCACTGCCCGTTTGATAAACATAATCTATTTCGCGTATTGTTTTGTTTTAAAAAAAGGGTTAAATATGTTGAGTATGAACTGTAAATATAGTCACGTGTTGTGCTGGTTGGGTTTTTAGGCGTTCTAAGCGAACAGATGCTTTTCGTAAATCACATTCATATTGTAATTTTTTTTAAAATTTTTGTACCATTTCCTTTAATGAGCTCCAGACTGTAGTTTATTTAATATCTCTGTGGGTCATCTCTCTAAGTCAGTTGGTAATTGTTATCCTCTGTCTTGCTTGCTTGCTCACCTTTGATAGGGCAGCCTGAGGTCACTGCCCGTTTGATAAATATAACCTATTTCATATAATTTTTAAAGGGTTTTAAATTTGTTGAGTATGAATTGTAATTACAGTGACGTGTTGTGCTGGTTGAGTTTTTGGGCGTTCTAAACGAACAGATGCTTTTAGTAGATCACCTTCATATTGTAAATTACCTTTTTTTTATTTTAGTGCCATTTCTTTAAATCAGCTTCAGACTGTAATTTTTTTTTATACTCTGTGGGCCATCTCTTCAAGTCTGTTGGTAATTGTTATCTTCTGTCTTGCACGAGAAGCAAGATATCTGTAATGTTTTGTAAAAGATGCCCACGCTGATTGTCTCTTACCTGTTTTCAATAAACAGTGAATTTGGTAGTTGTTGTTTCAGGAGTGACATTATAGGGACCTTGACCTTCCATGCGTGTACCCCTCATCCCCACTTCCTAAGTTGCAGTGCGGTAAATCCACGGCGCCAGTTTAAAGACGATGACGACAGTAATGCACTGCCAGGCCCAGAACAACACTGGTCGCAACCGCCGAGCTGGACGCGGCAGCGCACGCCTTCACAGACTCTCTAGCCAGACCCAGGTTCCACCCCACCAACACAGTCTAACTTGGTTTTTGCCGGCCACTTCACCTCGCTTTCCAAGCACCGGCCACCTTCCTCGTACAGTGTCCAACCAAAGATTCTGCTTACGGCGGATGATCGATTCCGAGCGAGTTACCACGGCTTACTGATCAGCTTTATTCTTAATTCCTCCATTATTTTGTCATTATTCTTAGTGTTACAATTATTATTGTAGTGTCCTCGACGCCACTGTAGAGTCTTGTACCGCAAGGATGCAAAGGAGGGGCTGTTGTTATGGATGGCCGGTTTCCCCTTTCTACAACACAAACGCACACGTGGATTAATAGGTTATTTATTTACATAAACAGATAGCTGCAACTTTAATATAGTCCGTTCGTTGTGGTGCAAGCTCATCCGTAATACGAGGTGCATTCAAGTTCTAAGGCCTCCGATTTTTTTTCTAATTAACTACTCACCCGAAATCGATGAAACTGGCGTTACTTCTCGACGTAATCGCCCTGCAGACCTACACATTTTTCACAACGCTGACGCCATAGTTCCATGGCAGCGGCGAAGGCTTCTTTAGGAGTCTGTTTTGACCACTGGAAAATCGCTGAGGCAATAGCAGCACGGCTGGTGAATGTGCGGCCACGGAGAGTGTCTTTCATTGTTGGAAAAAGCCAAAAGTCAGTAGGAGCGAGGTCAGGTGAGTAGGGAGCATGATGAATCACTTCAAAGTTGTTATCACGAAGAAACTGTTGCGTAACGTTAGCTCGATGTGCGGGTACGTTGTCTTGGTGAAACAGCACACGCGCAGCCCACCCCGGACGTTTTTGTTGCAGTGCAGGAAGGAATTTGTTCTTCAAAACATTTTCGTAGGATGCACCTGTTACCGTAGTGCCCTTTGGAACGCAATGGGGAAGGATTACGCCCTCGCTGTCCCAGAACATGGACACCATCATTTTTTCAGCACTGGCGGTTACCCGAAATTTTTTTGGTGGCGGTGAATCTGTGCGCTTCCGTTGAGCTGACTGGCTCTTTGTTTCTTTATTGAAAAATGGCATCTACATCCCATCCATTATCACAACCGACGAAAAGAAAGTCCCATTCATGCTGTCGTTGCGCGTCAACATTGCTTGGCAACATTCCAGACGGGCAGCCATGTGGTCGTCCGTCAGCATTCGTGGCACCCACCTGGATGACACTTTTCGCATTTTCAGGTCGTCATGCAGGATTGTGTGCACAGAACCCACAGAAATGCCAACTCTGGAGGCGATCTGTTCAACAGTCATTCGGCGATCCCCCAAAACAATTCTCTCCACTTTCTCGATCATGTCGTCAGACCGGCTTGTGCGAGCCCGAAGTTGTTTCGGTTTGTTGTCACACGATGTTCTGCCTTCATTAAACTGCCGCACCCACGAACGCACTTTTGACACATCCATAACTCCATCACCATATGTCTCCTTCAACTGTCGATGAATTTCAATTGGTTTCACACCACGCAAATTCAGAAAACGAATGATTGTACGCTGTTCAAGTAAGGAAAACGTCGCCATTTTGACACAGTTCTCATTCTCGCTGCTGGCGGTAAAATTCCATCTGCCGTACGGTGCTGCCATCTCTGGGAGGTATTGACAATGAACGCGGCCTCATTTTAAAACAATGCGCATGTTTCTATCTCTTTCCAGTCTGGAGAAAAAAAATCGGAGGCCTTAGAACTTGAATGCACATCGTAGTCCTCTTGTAGACGATGTCGACACTCTTACTATTACGAACTTTAGTTTCGCTGCTTGCAAGTCTTTCACTGGCCTCTCTCGTGATAGGCGCGCTTGTCGAGCGCCTACTATCCATCTTCGCATTACATCTTTGCCAGCCGGTGTTCTGGCGACAGCTTATGCCAGCACAGTTATTGTTGTTTTTATTATTATTACTGCCAGTTACAATTTTCCAGTAACAATGAAAGTTATTATTATTGTGGTAGTTACGTGATACTTGCTTTGAATGTTTTGTTCCTGATCACTTATAAAAGACGGCCTGAAGGCACTAGTTTGGCCTAGCAAAATAATCAGTAAATAAATACCAAAGTTTGTCTCTTTGATAAAGTCATGTCACCTATAGTTATGTTGAGACTTCCGTTACGAACACACAACACTCCGCAATAAACAAGACCCCTACGGCACACAGTCTCAGAGAACTCCCACATGCGACTGTGTCCAAAGAAAGAATGGTTACAGACGCAGATGGATTTCTAGTGTTCTTACATATAAAGAAATACTTAAATTATGTTTGTTTGTGCACTATTAGGTGTCGTCACTTGGTAAAATATACAACATTTTCAGTAATAAACTGTACCAAACACTGTTAATTTTCGTTCTATACATACAATCTGGTTCCAACAGCCGGCCGCTGTGACCAATCCGTTCTAGGCGCTTCAGTCCGGAACCGTTCCACCGCTACGGTCACAGGTTCGAATCGTGCCTCGGTCATGGATGTGTGTGATGTCCTTAGGTTAGTTAGGTTTAAGTAGTTCTAAGTTCTAGGGGACTGCTGACCTTAGATGTTAAGTTCCATAATGCTCAGAGCCATTTGAACCATTTGGTTCCAACATTTTGCGTGGGGGCATTATATACTGGCGACTAATCAGCTGAAACGTGTATGAATTGAATAAGATAAAAAAGGTCTGCATGCATCGATATTTACACTACGATTCCAGTGATTCTTATATATCGTATGTAACTACTTGTGACTCAGTCATAAAGTCGGACCATCCAAATTGCTGTCCTGGTACTACCGCTGCCTGAAGTGCCACGTTTATAATGACAAATTCACGTCCTATTGTAAAAATCCACCGCTCTGTCCTCAAGGTAAGCCTCCCAATTCCTCAAACAAAGTCCATACATCGCCTGCTCTCCAGCCTGCAACATCTGCAAAGATATATTCCCTCCTGCCCAAATACTTCTCACCCACTAAAGGTTCTTCAGATTTTACGTGAAGATGCAGTGCTTCAGTGTTTTTTCTCAGAAGAATTTAACCATTTTGAAGTGTATACTCCTTTTTCTCATTCTTGTTACATTTTTTTAATTCCCTTGGCTGAAGGGCGGAATATTGTACCGCCGACATCCAACTTCATGCCCATATTGGGCGAGGGGGATGAAATAACAAGAAAGGGGAAAAAATTCTATTTGTTTCACACCTTCCCCAGCTGCAACCGAATAGATCGTCTGGGATACTCCCTAGTACTAGTTCGCTCGTTGTTACTCCTCTTGTTCCATAACTTGGTACGGGTACACCCATACGCCTTGAGTCCCTACCTTCTGCTTCATATATATATACATATATATATATATATATATATATATATATATATATATATATATATATATATATATATACTACAAGAAAATTTGTCTAGCTTGAAGAGGGAAACCAGAGGGCGCTATGTCTGGCCTGCTAGATGGCGCTGCCAAAGGTCAAACGCATATCAACAGCGTTTTTTTAAATAGCAACCTCCATTTTTTATTACATATTCGTGTAGTGCATAAAGAAATATGAATGTTTTAGTTGGACCAATTTTTTCTCTTCGTGATAGATGGCACTGTAATAGTCACAAACGTATGGCTCACAATTTTAGACGAAAACTTGGTAGCAGGTAGGTTTTTAAATTAAAATACAGAACGTAGGTACGATGGAACATTTTATTTCGGTTGTTCCAGTGTGATACATGTACTTTTCTGAACTTATAATTTCTGAGAACACATGCTGTTACAGCGTGATTACCTGTAAGTACCACATTAATGCAATAAATGCTCAGAATGGTGTCCGTCAACCTGAATGCATTTGGCAATACGTATAACGACATTCCTCTCAACAGCAAGTAGTTCGCCTTCCGTAATGTTTGTACATGCATTGACAATGCGCTGATGCATGTTGTCAGGCGTTGTCGGTGGATCACGATAGCAAATATTCTTCAACTTCCCCCACAGAAGGAAATACGGGGACGTCAGATTCGGTGAACGTGCGGGCCATGGTATGGTGCTTCGACGAACAATCCACCTGTCATGAAATATGATATTCAATACCGCTTCAACCGCACGCGAGCTATGTGCCGGACATCCCTCATGTTGGAAGTACATCGCCATTCTGTCATGCAGTGAAACATCTTGTAGTAACATCGGGAGAACATTACACAGGAAATCAGCATACATTGCACCATTTAGATTGCCATCGATAAAATGGGGATCAATTATTCTTTCTCCCAGAATGCCGCACCATACATTAACCCGCCAAGGTTGCTGATGTTCCACTTGTCGCAACCATATTGGAATTTCCGTTGCTCCATAGTGCATATTATGCCGGTTTACGTTACCGCTGTTGGTGAATGACGCTTCGTCGCTAAATAGAACGCGTGCAAAAAATCTGTCATCGTCTCGTAATTTCTCTTGTGCCCAGTGGCAGAACTGTACATGACGTTCAAAGTCGTCGCCATGCAATTCCTGGTGCACAGAAATATCGTACGGGTGCAATCTATGTTGACGTAGCATTGTCAACACGGACGTTTTTGAGATTCCCGATTCTCGCGCAATTTTTCTGCCTCTAATGTGCGGATTATCCGCGACAGCAGCTAAAACACCTACTTGGGCATCATCATTTGTTGCAGGTCGTGGTAGTAGTTTCACATGTGGCTGAACACTTCGTTTCCTTAAATAATGGAACTACCCGGCGAACGGTCCGGACACTTGGATGATGTCGTCCAGGATACCGAGCGGCATACATAGCACACGCCCGTTGCGCATTTTGATCATAATAGCCATACATCAACACGGTATCGACCTTTTACGCAATTGGTGAACGGTTCATTTTAACACGGGTAATGTATCACGATACAAATACCGTCCGCACTGGCGGAATGTTACGTGATAACACGTACTTATACGTTTGTGACTATTACAGCGCTATCTATCACAAAGCGAAAAAAGTGGTCCAACTAAAAAATTCATATTTCCTTACGTATCACACGAATATGTAATATAAATGGGGGTTCCTATTTAAAATAACACAGCTGATATCCGTTTGACCTATGGCAGCGCCATCTAGCGGGCCAATCATATCGCCATCTGGTTTCCCCCTTCAAACTAGACGAGTTTCGTTCTTTGTAGTTTTTTCGTTTGATGCTTATTTCGTGAGACCTTTGGGCCGGTCACGATCAATATATATATATATATATACAAGTGCCGAAGGTCAGTGGCAAAATGTTAAACACTCTGAAGAGTGAAGTTGGGAGGGAATCAAAGAGAGCTAGAAAACCCTGGATCACCAATGAGATGCTGGAGAAGATGGAGGAAAGGAGGAAGTGTAAAAATGTTAATGAAGAAGAATACAGAAGACTTAACATCGCCCTCAGGAGGGAAACAGACAAAGCGAAGGAAAAGTACTTAGAAGAAATGTGTGACGAAATTGAAGCACTACAAATAAGAGGAAGGTAGGACCTCATGTACCAGAAAACGACGAACTGGGAGAAGGAGAGAACAAAAATTGTAAGGACGTTCGGAATAGAAGATTCTAGAGGAAAAGTGGTTACTGAACAAGTGTAAGTGCTGAAAACATGGGAAGAATATATAAGGAAACTATATGATACAGAACATTGAGCCGCGCGGTATTAGACGAGCGGTCTAGGGCGCTACAGTCATGACTGTGCGGCTGGTCCCGGAGGAGGTTCGAGTTCTCCCTCGGGCATGGGTGTGTGTGTTTGTCCTTGGGTAATTTACGTTAAGTAGTATGTAAGCTTAGGGACTCATGACCTTAGCAGTTAAGTCCCATAAGATTTCACACACATTTGAACAGAACATCGCCCAGATGACATCGACAGAGAGCCAGAGAAAGCTATTGACGAAGATGAAAAAGGGCCCAGTATACTTACAATGTAAGTGGAGAAGGTGATAAAGGACATGAAGAGTAGGAAAGCTACATGGGATGACGACGTACCAGTGGAATTGCCTTAAGAAATCGGAAATGAAAGTCTGAAAGTTCTGACACAACTCATAAACAAATTCTATGAAACTGGAGAATGGCCTGAAGAGTTTTTGGACGTCACAATGGTTACTCTTGAGAAGAAAAAGCAAGTCAAGAAGTGTAGTGATTATGGAACAATTAGTCTGATATCGCATGTGGCAAAGATCATTGCAAGAATACTAAATTGACGGTTGGAAAACAAAACTGAAGAAGTGATGGGAGAAGACCAGTTTGGCTTCAGGAAAGGAAAAGGGACCAGAGACGCCATTGGCATGATGAGGATGTTGTCAGAGAGAGTTTTGGCCGTTAATGAAGAAGTTTGCGTTTGTTTTATAGACTGGCAGAAGGCCTTCGACAGAGTAAATTGGAAGATGTTGATGGACATCCTTAAGGAAATAGGAATCAACTGGACAGATCGAATACTTATAAGGAACTTGTACCTGGGACAAAGGGTAAAAGTACGACTGAACTATGGAGAAACGAACAGCGTAGAAATAGGAAGGGGAGTGAGGCAAGGGTGTTGTCTGTCGCCAAGTCTCTTCAACCTGTATGGAGAAATGCTGGCGAGAGAAGCGCTGAAAGGATGCGGAAACTTCAAAGTATAACGACGTCTCATCAACACCATCAGGAAGGCAGACGACCTGGTAATGCTCGCCAAAAATCAGAGACAACTGCAACACATGATGAACAAATTGGTGGACACGGGGAGAAAATACGGCATGGAAATCAACATCGAGAATCAAAAGTGATGCGCATATCAAAACGTGAGAAACACTTGAAGATAACTGTTGACAGTCGGGAAGTGGAAAATGTGAAGCAGTCAAGTACCTGGGACGTTTTATCGTAAAGCATGCCCTCAGCACCAACGAAATACGTGCAAGAATCGCCATGGCTAAAGCTGCTTTCAGCAAGAAGAGGAATCTGCTGACCAGCAAGTTGAGTTTGAGTGCTACATTTGGAGCATTGCACTGTATGGAGCAGAGACATGGATCATGAGAAAGAAGGAGAAAAAATACTTAGAGAGCTTTGAAATGTGGTGCTGGAGGAGAATGGAAAAGATCAAGTGGACAGATCGCATAAAAAATGACGATGTACTGCGATGAGTGGGAGAGAAGAGAAGTATTTTGCGTACAATTCTTCAGAGAAAGGCCAACTGGATTGTACATGTATTTAGACAAGAGGGACTCATACATGATGTCATCGAACGGAAACTCAGAAGAAACGCGGGACGAGGAAGAAGAAGAATTCAACATCCGGACGACATGAAAGATGGAAGGGGATACAACAGACTGAAGGAAAAAGCTGAAGACAGGGAACAGTGGGATCAGAAATCCGTACGAACGAAGACATGGACCTGACACTAGACAGAATACCACATAATAATAATAATAATATCATATATACATATATATATATATATATATATATATGTGTGTGTGTGTGTGTGTGTGTGTGTGTGTGTGTGTGTGTGTGTGAGAGAGAGAGAGAGAGAGAGAGAGAGAGAGAGCAACAAAGCAACTAGCTCAGGCCCTAACTCAGAATAACGAAGGCGAGTCTGGTGATTCGGATTCTGGGGGGACCAGGACATCATGCAGGGAAGAGTCGGAGCTCTCCAAAACCCCTCAAACCAATGCGGAAGCAATTCATTGGTATCCTGAACGTACAGACACTGACTAAAACAGGAAAACTCAAGATACTGACAGATACTTGTGATAGATTTGGGATTCGTATACTTGCAGTACAACAAACACATTTTCGTAATTGTGATCACATTGATTCCGGTGGCTAACGAGTCAAGGGAAAGCCTGCAATCAAACTGAAAAATAGTAACGTACATTTGTTGGGAACGACATTCCTGGTGCATAACAGTATCCAGGACTCTGTGATAGACTTCTCGTCACCCTTTGAACACCTCTCTCTACTCACAGTTAGATGTGCCAATAGGGCCTATGCACTTGTAAACGCACACGCTCCATTCAATAACGATCCTGACAAAAACAAAGTGGGGAAGTTCTGGTCACAACTTGAGCGGGTAATCACCAAGATACTGTTGGGAGATTTCAATGTGCAAATTGGCAGAGAACTCGAACACAGACATATAAGTGGGAAGTTTTCAGCACACAAAAAGACGAACACCAATGGATACAGCTTAATCAACACATGTGGGATAGCCAGCCTCCAAATAATGTCCACTCACTTTAAGAAACCACCGAGGAAAATGGCCACATGGAAATCTCCAAACAACCACATTGGGGAATATCAAATTGACTGTGTAGCAACAACTAGAATATTCTCTCCAGAAATCATGAACGTGAGGGTACGCAAAGGTTTCGTGGAGTCCGATCACCATCTCTCACAAGTCAAAATCCGCTTTATACCTAATCGAAAGAAGTGCAGAAAATCTAAAGTGCTAGGCATTGATCCAGAGTACCTAAAATAACATGCAGAGGAGTTTGCACAGTCGCTAGATACTAACACGGAAACATGGGAAGAGCTTCTTGGAACCATCCAGCAGTCATAAAGAAAACTCGGTCAACCACCATGGAAAAGGAAACGCATGTCGTGGACAACAGACTGCGACAGAGCACTCGAATCACGTATTCAAGCCTGGAAGATTTCTTCGCAGCCAGCCATCAAACACCGGAGTATTGGCAGAGCTTTTTGGAAACACAGAAGAAAACATACAAAACCATCAGACAAATTAAATGCACGTACCATCACAAACTATTAGAGGGAATTGTTGATTTTAAATGAAACAACACGAGAAACTTTCATTGGACATATAGGGAAGAACTAGTAACTTTCAAGCCACCCACTCTTAGTTTTCGGCACTCCGATTGAACACTTGAGACGAACACAAAGGCCAACTGTGAAATCTTGAAACAGCATTTCGAGAAGTTACACAACTGTGAACCACCAGCAGACAAACTTGACTTCCACGTTGCGACCCCAATCCAGGATTCAACCCCACTTACGCATGCGGACACACGAAACA
The DNA here is from genome assembly GCF_021461385.2 of Schistocerca piceifrons. Classification (NCBI taxonomy): domain Eukaryota; kingdom Metazoa; phylum Arthropoda; class Insecta; order Orthoptera; family Acrididae; genus Schistocerca; species Schistocerca piceifrons. The sequence continues at coordinate 1,016,374,602 of NC_060139.1, read as the reverse complement.
TTGTATCACATATGAAAAACACCAGTGCACCAGGGGAAGACGGTGTAATTGCCGAAATGCTCAAGATTGGCGGTGAACTCTTGATTGACAGACTAAAAACTATCATTGCAAATATATGGCAAAGTGGAGTCATACCAGCAGATTGGAAAACTGCTGTGATTCACCCTCTACACAAAAAGGACGACGAGACCGATCCCAATAACTATCGAGGCATTTCACTCCTAACAGTCGCTTACAAAGTGCTCTCGCGTTCTCTTCTCACCATGTTAGAACAAACGACAGAATATATGAGCCGTGAATATCAGGCAGGCTTCCGCCCACATCCAACCTGCACAGAACAAATTTGGAACGTGAAGATGATACTGCAACACCGTTAGTCAAACCGTACAGTAGTCAGATTCGTAGATTTCAAGAAAGGATACCACTCGATTCAACGCACCAGTCTGTTCAATACACTTCGTGAATATGGTGTAGATAACAAAACTTCTTCATTCATTGAGCAGACTTTAACAGACACAACCTCAAAAGTAAAATTTATGGAAGAACTTCATGAAACTTTTCAAATTAGGACAGGAGTGAGACAGGGTGATGGGTTGTCCCCAGTCTTCTTTAACCTGGTACTGGACAAGATTATCAAGACGTGGGAGAAAGAAATGCCTGGAATAAACATGAAAACAAAGGGCAAATGAATCAATATAAAATGTCTTGCTTTTGCTGATGACCTAGCAACAATTACGCGGACTCCCGAGGAAGCCAAACATGCCATCGAGAAACTTCGTGAGGTTGCCTTCAACATCGGACTCCAAATTTCTGTCGAGGAAACACAATCCATGGACTCCAAAAGTTGAAATCTGAAACCACTGGCAACAAAATAAGGTGGCATAAAACAAGTTGAGTACTTCAAGTACATGGGTGAAATGATCAGCAACACTGGCAACGAAAAAGTAGCTCACAAAACAGGAACAGAAAAATTACGTGAAGGTTATACAATGACCTGGAACACATACAAAAAGAAATCTCAATCCACCCAAGCCAAACTTCACCATTATCATACAGTCACTCTTCCAGAAGCGTTCTACGAAACTGAAACATCGTCATTAACCATCAACATCAAGGACATTGAGAAAATGGAAAGGCAAACATTCAGGAAAATATTTGGACCCAAGATTGAAGATGGTATTTGGATACGCTAAAGTTCTGAAGAACTGTACTCAAGGACTAAACGTTTCACGTCAGTTGCACGGAAAAGACGATTGAAATTCTACGGACATTTGGCAAGAATGGGCGCCTCTAGAATGACCAAAAAAATCATCGAAGTAACTCGCCAAATCAGGGTAAGCTGGCTAATAGAAACCTAAAATGACCTGACGGAACTCAGTACTGACCCACTAGAAACCACACGGACTATGTACAGACAGAAAATAAACTCTCATAAGTTCACAACAAAAAACCCGGTAGAAAAGAACCGGAAATTGAAAAGAAAGAAGACAGGCCCATAGTGAAAAGAAGAGGAAGCTTTGGGAAGAAAACAAGAACAAGAAAGCTAAGAAGACCAGTGCTTATTAATGGTTCCGCGTGCTTAGAGGGCGATACTAATTAATAAATAATAATAAATGTGTGTGTTAGATGATTAGCCATCATGTCCTTTGTGTATCATCGTTATTATCGCCGTGGCAAAAACTTGATGGCAGCGACCCCCACCCTCCCACCCGACTACCCCTCGAGCGTTTCATAAAGGACGTCAAAAGTTTTTTTAAAAACGGAATTTTGTAGCGCATATACGTGTGGAGAGTTTGATATAGAAAACATACATATCCGAGGAAATGCAAGAAACTTTATTCGGCCTTAAGTGTGTCAAAGTGCAGTGCCACACCTCCTCACACAGCTTTCTTTTCTCGAACGTCACTGTATTTCACTCTATGGAATTCAAACGTGTATATTTTGTAATGGAAGACATCAAGCCTATATTAAGGACGGTGTAAATTAAAGTGTCGTATGGTACCTCTCCTGCTCCCAGTCGGCCGGTTTGATATCCTATCCCCACCCTTATAAAAACGAACTATTAATGCTCGGTGGGATCATTTGTGACCCGGAGAATAACAACTCTTCAGAAAATTTGCGCTCTTATTGCCTATTACCTAATAACTTTCTCTACTGTGCGACATAAAATTAAATATAGGAAACATAAAACCAGTAGAGAAAATAACCAAGCAAGACTGTACACATTTCTTCAGTCCTTAGGTCCCAATATTTCTTTCTCTCTAGTCTTCCTACAATTTTACACAGCTGGGTTTCTTTTCTGCGAAAGAAGCTATTACACCATCAAAGTTCGTCAAACGTTATGGTACTGGAAAATCAAAACGTCGTTGTCTAATACTGAAAAAGTTGTTAATAGAATTAGTACCCGAACTGGTGTGGTTTCTCGATTTGGTTGCATCTATTTTGTCACTGTCTGCAAGATAAAACCAAGTAGGAATTTATAATATTGCAACATTTGTAACACACGCCAAATAAGCGCGCAAATTGTCATTTTTCTGACGCTCATTTACCTAAATAACTAGACTGAACATAATTCATGAAGTACCAATATCAAATGCCTGTTAGGACTACTACAAGCAAAAAGTTTTACTTTAGGAAGTAGTTTCACATTTCATTCATACTCTCCAGTTTCTCAAGCATGAGATCGAAAAGGAGTAGTACGAAATTTTTATATGAATTTGGGATCGTCATATTCTTCCAAATAATTTGCGATGTTGTCGTTGCGTATCCTTCCTTGTTCTAACAAGCAGTCTTGTCATCCTAATTCTGTAAATGTTCCTGCTATTGTCAAAACTTATTCTCCGGTTAATTTCACTAACCCTGCCTGAAGCACCTGTTCAATTATACCGAGTTTATTCTCCGGTAAGGCTTTATTACGTGATCGTACTATGGCGTGGAGTGGCTGCGTGGTTCGAGGTGGCATGTCACGGATAGCGCGGCCCTTCCGCCGAAGGTTCGAGTTCTCCCTCGTGCATGGGTGTGTGTTTATTGTTCTTAGGATAAGTTAGTTTAAGTAGTGTGTAAGTCTAGGGACCGATGACCTCAGCAGTTTGGTCCCTTAGGAACTCACACACTCGATCGTACAACACGTTTCCCGCATTTGTCCGAGAATAGAACTTAAGCAGCAGGGACTGTACAACCGGCCGTTAGTAGTGCAGCGATCTGGCAAAAATTTTCTGTTAAAATTTCTTTTTCTTGGATACACCGAGAAAATAATACGTAATCTTTCTACCTGTTATTTCTGTTAGTCGCTTATTTCTACTCTGGTAGTCTGAATCTACGGATTTCGCTAATAATTATAACAACTGATCATTCGCACCCAAATCCACCACATAAACAAAGAGCGATTGGCATTCACCTTTTCGGGTCTACTCGGCTCAGTCTGTAGAGCCCGGCCGGTTCTGTCTGCGGAAAACGTTTTATTTCTAAATGCCACGGAGATTCCCTTTACAGAGACATCACGTACACTATGCACGCATTCAAATCTCAACTTATGATTCATTGAGAAATCAACCTAGTATGTGTTCAAATATGTTTAAAAACCAACTGGGATGCGTTTCAAAATCAAATGAATAATCAGTAGACCAACGTTCGCTGGAAGCTATGCGCTTTGTGAAATAAGGCTTTTTTCTTAAAGAATATGAATTTCGCGCCCCCTGAAATTGTCGTCCGGGGCAGATGCCGTGGTTTGCCGACCTCCCCCCCCCCCCCTTTCGATCAAGGCCGGCATAATTTGTCCCGTAGTCTATTTTACAGAACAATGTACAATGTATAAGAGCTGCTTCCTGTGTGAAAATGACTGATGAAAGACTTTTTTTTTCCTTTTTTTTACGAAACGTAGGCTATATTTATTTGTACCAGACTCCCTCCACAGCTGGTTCTGCGCTCGTTCTAGTTACCTTTTGTGTATGAAGATTTATACGCAGACACAGCCCGTGCTATTAGACAGTAATAAATCGGGTGATGTGCGACTGTATAAAACTGCAGTACAATGCAATGAAATATATCGCAATATACAGCAATAAATCTTCAGCTTTCATTTTATGAGCAAATGAGACTGCACGTTCTAAAATGAGCAAAGTACTGATTCACATAAAAGTACGAGGATGGCGTGTAGTCTTCATATTACCGATGTTATGCTTCACAGTGGAATGTTAGATCTGAACCAGAAATTTCTGGCACAGAAATAATCATGAAAATGGGATAGGTATATAAAAACAGACTCAGTATCCCGTAAAGTTATGACCATTATTATCAGCTAGCCTAAGAACAAAAATATCTACGTCTTAGCATGAAATTTTCACTCTACAGCGGAGTGTACGCTGATATGAAACTTCCTGGCAGACTACAACTGTGTGCCGCACCGAGACTCGAACTCGGGACATTTGCCTTTCACAGTTTTAATCTGCCAGGAAGTTTTGTATCAGCGCACACTCCGCTGTAGAGTGAAAATTTCATTCCAGAAACAACCCCCAGGCTGTGGCGAAGCCATGACTCCGCTATATCCTTTCTTCCAGGAGTGCTAGTTCTGCAAGGTTTCGCAGGAGAGCTTCTATGAAGTTTGGAAGGTAGGAGACGAGGTACTGGCGGAAATAAAGCTGTGAGGACAGGGAGTGGGTCGTGTTCGGGTAGCTCAGTTGGTAGAGCACTTGCTCGCGAAAGGCAAAGGTCCCGAGTTCGAGTCTCGGTCCGGCACACAGTTTTAATCTGCCAGGAAGTTAAATCTACATCTCACATCGATGGATGCCAACTACAGAAAATATGAAGATGAAGAAACCTTATTACACCCATTTGTTTTAGACAATGACGGACATAATTACACCAAGCATCACATATCACAAGCATCACATATCACTCTTACGAAAAAAACGAAAAAATTCATTCTCTAGTCACTGTAGCCGCAGTCTTCTCGCCGCCTCCGTCTTCGTCGACAGGGCCGTCGCCACCCTCACGTGCTGTCATCTCATCACAATGTGCGTCGCTGCCGTCATCTCACACCACTTAGATGACGCTCCGTGTTGGTAACCGTCAGTCTTCAGTTCCCTGTCTCCTTGTCCCACAATGGACGCTCCAACCACCTCCATCACTTACACCACCCTTTCCCTAGCTCCAACTAACTGTCCCTATTGAACATCTCCTCTGCTTCACCACTATGTCCACACACCGCCTTGGTCCCATTCGCAGTCACTTCCTTTACTTGCCCTGCCCGCGACATCTACCACACCTTCTATCACATCCTTTGCCTATCCCCACTTCCCACGTACCTCACACCAAACACTGCTCCTTTAACACCAGCAAATATAACGACTCGTAATGCTTCAGTGGTAACGCCAGAAATCCCACCGCTGCGCGCATGCAGCTGAACCAACTCCAGCTAAAAGGAAATGTTACGCTGAAAAGTCAGGCTTTGGCACGCCAGTCGGGAACGACAGGGAAGAGTCAGCCAATCGCATGCTGACCGACCTCCCTTCCCGGACGACAAAGCGACAGCCGATAGGTGAAGAGCTCATAAGTGCCACGGGCGACTGGTGGCGGCTCACTTGGTTAGCAGCGCCAACCTTAGGCACTTCGACGACAGGTTTAACGTTAGCCACTTCAATAGCAGTTAGAGATCACCAGTCACTGCAAAGACTGATTATTTCGTAGATCCCCCTTTGCTTGCGACACATCTGTGAAACTGCCAAAGTTGAATATTAAGAAGTTGAGTCAAATGAAAACCTTAAAATAGTAATAACAAATCGAAATTTCGCGCCGTTGTTCTGTAAGTTGGTAAGCGTGCTACAAACAGCGTGCAGAATGGCCTCTAGGTGGCAGCATAGTTGCAGATGCACACATACCGTCGCAGTATCAGTATAAAGATGGCCACCCCACTTGCGACTTGCACCAGGGAAAAACAGCGTTCTGTTATTCGGTTTTTGCGTAGTGAAGGTGTGAAACCTATTGAAATTCATCGACGAATGGAGGTTCAGCACGGTGATGCATGTTTGTCACAGCAGCAAGCCTACGAATGGAGTAGGAAATTCGCAAATGGTGTAACTTCAGTGGAAGCTGTTCCTTGTCCAGGTAAGGCACAACGAGGTCTGACTCCACACAACATTGCAGCAGTTGAAGCCATAGTGAAGGAAAACCGTCGAGTGACACTGAATGACATTGCAGCATGTTTACAGATTAGTCATGGGTCAGCACACCACATTGTGCATGATGTGCTCCAGTTCCACAAAGTGCCTGCAAGATGGGTGCCGCGGCAGCTGACTACTCGTGCTGATGCTTGTGAAGAACTTCTTCGGCGCTTCGAACGAGAAGGTGATGGCTTCCTTGCAACAATCGTTACTGGGGACGAAACCTGGGTTCACTTCCACCAACCGGAAACGAAGAGAGCGAGCAACCCAGACCTTGCCGCAAGTGATTTCCGCAAGTGATTTCCATATGTTTGGATCACTCAAAGATGCAATGGCAGGAAAGAAGTTCTATTCTGATGAAGAGGTACGCCCTGCGGTGCAAGAGTGGTTGCGCCGACTACCAAAAGAATATTTTTATAAAGAAATTTATGCACTTTGTAAGCGCTGGAGGACTTGCATTGAGCGTGGGGGAGATTACGTTGAAAAGTGATACGGCTTTGTACCTCTTCTGCACAATAAATAATATTTTTTAAAAAAATTTAAGGTTTTCATTCGACTCACCCTCGTAATACGAGTTGTTCGATTGTTTGTCTAGCTAACCGAATGAGCAGGATTCATAGACACCACAAGATTGACGACGAAGTGAACGAATACCAACGTGGCAACCACTGCACGTTTTTCATCTAGAGCCGTTAGATGCTACAAATTATGTTCTGTCATGGGCTTTTGTGTTCTGTTGGCACCTCAATTCTACCTTGTCTTTTGTTTACCTGATTAACCAATGTCTCTTATCGTGTTGTTTATTAATGTTTCAGGTGGAAGTTGCAGAAATTTTCTTTGCTTGTGTGATTCTTTTTATTGCATGCCTTCCCTATTTATTGCATTTGCCTATTCCAAAATGAGCAACCCATCTCTCACACCCGCTGCTCAGACACCTCAGCTGCAAGCGATAGATGCAGCGCAGCTAACACAGATGTTTCAGTTTCACACGCTGCAGATTGCAACCATTCTCCACGCAGTAATCGCAAACCACGCAACAAACACTGCGCTACATGCAACAACTGTAGCTCCAAATGCCTTACCGCCTTTTCGACAGTTTAATGAAAAAGCAGATGAACGGCTCCAGTAGTTGTGACAGTGTGGAGCCCACATCATTGCTCACAAAGTTCCAGGTACTCTAAACTACATAGCTGTCGGTCTGTAGTAGGAAGGGTAGTGTTTCACTTCATTCAGAAATTTTTTCCCAAACGCCACTCCGAGTGAACTTCCCTATGATCAAGTTTTAGGTTCACAAACTATTATCACTAACACTTTAATGTGTTGGCAGCTAGGTACCAATTCTTTCGTTGCGAGAAAAGGTCAGAACAAACGTATCACGAGCGAGTAACAGATTTACTGGGTATGACGAGGAAATGCAATTTTAAATGTGCTTGTGGTGCTTTATATTCAGATGTTATGTTGCGTGATGTGGTCGTGTACATTGTGCCTGATGTCAAGCTTAGAGAGCAGGTTTTGAAATCACGTACTGCTAATTCTATATCAGTTTGATTCAGGTGTCGTATCGGCTGATAAATCTGAGCAGCCGCCAATTTGTGTGGTTGAGTTGTCCATTGCTGCCACCTATCCCAGTAGGCAGCAACAGAACGTGTGCGTCAAGCCGCGTAAACAGTTCTCTAAACAAGCAGGTACACCAATGAATAGAATTAAGTCATGCCCTTGGTGCTATTCACAACAGAAACGCCAAGATTGCCGACCCAGACAAGTACAGTGTTACGCTTGTAGCAAGAAATATCACGTACAATCCGTATGTTTGCAATGGAACAAATATAAGAATTCTGCCCACTCACAAAAATCTCGTCACATGACACATGTAATCAATGCAGTGTATTCAAAGCCTGCTGCAGGCATTCGCAGAACTCACTAGCAAACAGTTTCTTCAGTGCTACGCCAATGCAACAAACTTTATGCTATTTGCATCATAGTAGAAAACGTGTGAAATTTCAGTTGTACACGAGTGCCTCTCTTACATTGCTAAATTGTAACACATATGAACTGTTATGCTCCCCACGCCTGTCTAAAACTAGCATGCACCTGACGGCTTATAATGGAGAAGACACTCCCGTTATCGGAAAATTAACTTTGCCTGACATGTACCGCTCACATACGTGAACTGTGACTTTCACTGTGCTGCAATCATGCGATTTTGAGAACATATTTGGCCTTGATTGGTGCGATTTGTTTGGCTTTCAAATTCAGTATAAAGTGTTGTCAGTGATTGCATTCCATGCCATAGATGCGTAGCTACCTTGGTGAAAGAATTCCTTGAACTCTTTTCTGAAGTCTTAGGCAAGGCTAACAATTTTGTTGCATATATTACTATGAAACACAATGCTAAGCCGAAATTTTGCCGAGCCAGAACTGTTCCCGTTCCATTACGGAACGAAGTGACTGCTGAACTTAAGGAATTGCAAGATAACGGAGCTATTGCACCCATATACGCTAGTCATTGGTCACGTCCACTGGTTTTGCTCCCCAAACCTTCAGGTCGCATTCGCCTCTATGTTGACTTTAAATCTACAGTCAACCCACAAATTGTGATTGATACTTATCCATTTCAACGCCTAGGGGATCTCATGGAAAGATTAAGCGCTAATCGCTACTTGTCAAAATTTGTTTTGAGCGACACATATCTTCAAATACCTCTAGATGAAGAATCTCAAACCGTGTGTTTTGTGAACACTCATCTGGGCTTGTTTAAATATTTGGGTTTGCCTTTTGGCAGTGCTTCCGCTGCTGCCATTTTCCAGCGGTATTTGAAACAGCTGACTGCTCAAATATCAAATTGTTTGGGCGATACTGTCGTGAGGTTCAAATGGCTCTGAGCGCTGTGGGACTTAACATCTGAGGTCATCAGTCCCCTAGAACTTAGAACTACTTAAACCTAACTAACCTAAGGACATCACACACAACCATGCCCGAGGCAGGATTCGAACCTGCGACCGTAGCGGTCGCGCGGTTCGAGACAGATGCGCCTAGAACCGCTCGGCAACACCGGCCGGCTGGTACTGTCGTGTAATATGATGCAGGAATAAAGTGTAGACTGGAAAAGTGTGTGTTTTTTTTTAACCTGTGTTGCAGTTTCTTGGTCATGTCAAAAATAGTCAAGGTGTGATTGTTCAAAATGGCAATGAACAGTGACATGTGTCGATCCACAAAACTTCGCAAAAAGAAGCGTTGCAGTTACTTCACCAAGGACACTGGCGGATTGTTCGTACGAAACGGTTAGCGTGTCGACACTGTACTTGGCAGGGTATGGACACCCAAATCGAAAAGATGACGTCACAGGGTCACGCACGTGGGGAAAATCAGTCCGCTCCACCACAAAAATTCTCTCCTTGGCCTAAGTCGCAATCACCATGACAACGTGTGAACATAGACTTTGCGGGACCTTTTTGGGACATTCGTTGGTTGATTGTGATAGACTCTTATAGCAAGTTTCATTTTCCTGTGCCAATCAACTTGACAACGTCACGTAGCACATTTCAGGCGTTGTCCTCTATTTTTTGCCTCGAAGGGTTGCTTGAAGTCATAGTGTCGGACAACGGCTTTCAGTTCACATCAAATGGATTTGAGACATTCTGTTGACACAATGGCATACAGTAACTAACTAGAGCAAACTTCCATCCACAGTCCAACGGCGAAGCGGAACGATTCATCATTACCTTTAGACGATAAAAACTTCGCACCGCACACACCAGGGATCAAGCACTGCAACTATTTCTCGCCTGCTATCGCTCGCGTCCATGAGATGAACCATCGTAGTCGGAACTGCTTCACGGCCGCCGCCATCGGACACTGCTCCACCTGCTCCACCCTCTTCGCCGGCCGTGGTGGCCGTGCGGTTCTAGGCGCTACAGTCTGGAACCGCGTGACCGCTACGGTCGCAGGTTCGAATCCTGCCTCGGGCATGGATGTGTGTGATGTCCTTAGGTTAGTTAGGTTTAAGTAGTTCTAAGTTCTAGGGGACTGATGACCTTAGAAGTTAAGTCCCATAGTGCTCAGAGCCGTTTGAACCACCCTCTTCAGCATCTGGCGCCGAAGAGAGACCGCAAGTAGCGCTTCGTGCCGCATGACATTGTATTTTTCAGGGCTTTTAGCGGCAGCAGACGGTGGGCGCGAGGTGAGATCCCTCGACTTGGATCATGCATGTATCTTACTTTAGGCCCAGAGGGTTTACAACGCAGACAATCAAACTCGACACAGTCATGTGCACGGTGATCCTTCTAAATGTCTGCCCCCAGATTCAAGGATCCCGAGGACAGCGCCACCCCAGCAACCGCTAGATGGTGTCATCACGACACTGAGGGATGACCCCATGGACACGGGGACTTCGCATCCTCCACCTCCTCTCGTCCTACCAATGGAGCTGGACCCGCCCACGCCGCAGCATCTGACACGTTCTACATCCTGGTATGGACCTCAGAACGTGGACACGTGCCCTTCTGGGCGTTTTCTGGGGGACGTATCCACTAGAGGGAAGACCGGATGGCGGGGTACGACCGAAAGTCTGTCGTCCCCTGCAGCTACAGCTTCCGGTCCATCAGAGCTTCCACGCTTCTGCGCCCCCCCCCCCTTCCCCGCTCCCCCCATCTACTTGTCGTCCTCCATATACGACGACGGTCCGTCGATTTGGGCGGAGGAATGTTACACCGTAAAGTCAAGCGCTGGCACGCCAATCGGAAACTACAGGGAAGAGAAGATTGTGAGAAGAAATCAGTCAATCGCACGCTGACAGATCTCCCTTCCAGAACGACAACGCGACAGCAGCGGCCCCTAGATGAGGAGGACCAACGTTAGCAACTTCTATAGCAGTTCAGGAAAAACATTTGTCAGTTAGAGATCAGCAATCACTGCAAAAACTGCCTATTTCGCATGTCACCCTTTGCTAGCTACACATCTGTGTAACAGCCAAAGTTAAGCATTGTATTTGATTAACTGTAATAAAACTCATTAATACAAGTTGTTTAATTGTTTGTCCAGCGAACCGAAAAGGCAGGATTCCTAGACACCACAAGAGCAAGGACCTTTGCCATGCCATTTTCCACTTTCTCTAGGTCCCCAACAACTGCTCTAGCTCATTATCTTCACAAAAAAAGACCAGAAACGCCATAATGCAGACGCACTACTGCCATTACAACCAAGAAACTGCAAATACACACAAGTTTAGCATCACCCCGGTTACCAGAACTCCTGAAGATAGACGTTGACTGTGGATATTGTATCACTGACATAGTCCTTTTGACTGTTCATATATGTCACTAAACCCGCACAAAGATGTATACAACCATGCATGAGCAGCGCCTATTAGACGGAGCGGGCCCGAAAGCCGATCAATTCTAGTTATTCCACCAGGGAGAAGGTACACGGCTCGTGTTGTCTTTAGCTCACCCATACAGTCAATACCGCTGTTCGATCGTGTCCGCATTTTTACTTCGTGCCAGGAAGGACTCTCAACAAGGGAAGTGTCCAAGCGCCTCGGAGTGAACCAAAGCGATGTTGTTCGGACACGGAGGAGATACAGAGAGACAGGGACTGTCTTTGACATGCCTCGCTCAGTCAGGTCAAGGGCTACTACTGCAGTGGATGACCGCTACCTACGGATTATGGCTCGGAGGAACCCTGACAGCAACGCCACCATGTTGAATAATGCTTTTCGTGCAGCCACAGGACGTCGTATTACGACTCAGCTGTGCACAATAGTCTGCGTGATGCGCAACTTCACTCCTGACGTCCATGGCGAGGTCCGTCTTTGCAACCACGACAGCATGCAGCGCGGTACAGATGGGCCCAACAAAATGCCGAATGGACCGCTCAGGATTGGCATCAAATTCTCGTCATCCTTCGACCGACAGTGCAACCATATCGGCAGCATATTGGAGAGGCATTCGTCTTCATGGACGATAATTCGCACCCCCATAGTGCACACCTTGTAAATGACTTCCTTCAAGATAACGCCATCGCTCGACTAGAGTGGCCAGCATGTTCTCCAGACATGAACCTCGAACATGCCTAAGATAGATTGAAAAGGACTGTTTATGGACGACGTGACCCACCAACCACTCAGAGGGATCTACGCCGAGTCGCTGTTGAGGAGTGTGACAATCTGGACCAACACTGCCTTGATTAACTTGTGGATAGTATGCCACGACAAATACAGGCATGCATCAACACAAGTGGACGTGCTACTGGATATTAGAGGTACCGGTGTGTACAGCAATCTGGACCACCACATCTGAAGGCCTCGCTGTATGGTGGTACAACGTGCAATGTGTGGGTTTCATAAGCAGTGAAAAGGGCGGAAATGATGTTTATATTGATCTCTATTCCAATCTTCTGTACAGGTTCCGGAACTCTAGGAACCAAGATGATGCAAAACTTTTTTTGAAGTGCTGAATACATGTACACCGTCCCCTCCCCTGCACCTTCTTCTCTGGCGGTTCACACCTTCATCGTATCTCACCATGAGCCCAAATTCCTAATAGCCAAATTCCTCACTCTCGAAATCAGGAATTATGTCACTCACATTCCCAAAACAGATCAACAGAACCAAATTACCACTCAGACCCCATCCTCAAAATTCCTTGGCCCTCATGCCTCCCACACTCCCTTCAACGCTGTTTCCCCATCCAGACAACCTCAGCCTTCTCAGCCCCCGCCCCCGCCCCCCCCCCCCCCCCCCAAACTTACTGCTATGATTAATGAAGCTTGGTCCTGACATCCCAGTTGAGTAGGTAGCATCATAACTGAATTCACAATCCGCCATCTCTCCCACGATTGTGGTCTCATCTTTCTTAGGGTAGTCTTCAAGATGTACCGCTTCCATCGATCATCTTTTTATGGAGAAGCCGTGATTTACAACTGGTCACAAAGTCGAACCATTTGAAGTATCCTCCCATGGCCAAAACGATTCTCGTTTACAATGACTATCACTCTCCTGATTGTACAAGTCCTCCCATGTGTCATCAGTTCCTCTAACAATTTTCTAACCTTGCCTTCTCATCCCAATCACAACACCTGCAATGATATGCAACAGACCTATTCTAATAAATCACAATTACATGTGCCGGTCCGTCCTATTGAGCACTCTATCTAACTCAATAACCCTCGCTGCCCTCCTCCCACAGCTGCAGATGTCAGTAGGTGTTTCACCATCCTCCTCCAAAATACCCACACCTTCCAACAACCGCATGCCCTACGACTTACTTTCCTTGCCACCTGCTCTGTGTTCCAATTCAATATCCAAGCCACCTACTCAAGAAACCTAGTTCGTTTTCACATGCCTCAATATCCTTGTGTAATCTCTCCACCCACTCACCCACAGAACTCATCTACACCTTCATCATGGCAATATTGTAATACGGTATCTCATTCGACAAAGTCTCTCCAGCAGCGGCCACGCATATTTGAATTTCCTGGCAATTGGTAAAGACAATGGACAGAAAATTACTTGTTGCAGCAAATAAGTAGATTAAAAGTTAAAAACAAAATGGAAAGCTGGATGTGCATAGAGAATAAGTATGTCATACGCTGTAAATGGAACTGGCCCAGCCAATAAGTAGACCATGAGACACTATACACTCACCTAAAACAGATCTGAACGTAGGTCAGGGGGTGGTATTCTAGGACTTGTGGGCAAATACTACTAATAAATCCAACAGTTCGTTTTCGAAATTTTTACAGCACCTTTTCTCATTCACAATCCACCACCAGTGCTAGTGAGGAACCCTACACAGTATTTTTAAACAAATAATAAGTCATAAATGTAATAAATCTGGTTGACAATGACCCAGGGTTTCCTGAGTTATACTTCAATGTCACGCCATATTCAGCTCACCTCTAGGGTATGTGGACGCTTCTTAATCCCGCAGTGATTCTTTCATCATAGTAATCACCCGATTCTTTGACGAACCGCTCAACCATGCGATTACTTTACAAATGAGTTATTGTGTTAAATATTTGACGTTGTGCATGCAAGCGAGGAAGTGTTTGGAAAGGGTCTGACATTATGTTTTAAGGGTTTTTTTTGTTTTTTTTTTTAATTCAGTGAGTGCTCTTATTACGGGGGCTCTTATTACCACTTATCAATTAAAGTAGTTGAGCACAGTCGGATTAATTTCCAGTCCGTTTCAATAAAAATATAGTTTTCCAGGCATTGGTGTGTTTATAACGTTAAAATACTCAACTACATGTCACACAATTATAAATATTTGCAGGTACATTCAGTGATATTCGTTGATACTGGTTGGAATACGTATTTGCTCGTGGAAATATCTGCAGATAAACACATCAAAAATATTGAGAAGGCAATCCATAGGGCCTTTTATAATTTTTTGTAGTTTTTTTTTTAAATTCAGAAGTGAGGAAGAATGTCAGAAGCAATTGCATTTTTCTTCTCAATAGAGCTAAATTTTTCACAATTTTTAAAAAAGGTTTTTATTGGAAAACATTTCTTTATTTATGTTCTTGATTATGCACAGTGAAGGGTTCTTCTTTGTCCACGAATTTTAAAAACAAACCCTTTAGATATTTGGCTCATCTTGTACAGGCATTGAAAAATATCCAGATCCTCATTCAACTTTCACTATTTGTTACGAAGTTGAAAAAAGCAATAAAATAAACTTTTTTGCTTATATTTTTTATTTATTTCGTTTCCTGTCACAGTTGCGTACGCTGGTGCCTAGTTTCGAACGAGGCTATTCGTCCTCGAAGGATTGCCGACGCCAAAATTACATCGTTAGTGAAAAACATAAATATAAAACATTAAGATAAATAAAACTTCACAAACTTCCTGTTTGTACCGGTGCACAGAAGTTCATTAAAATGGCTATGGTATATCTGCGTCTTTTTCGTGTGCTTCCAGCGTTTTGTTCTGGTCTTACAGTACACATTTGAACTGTCTGCCCTTGGCGCAATGGGCTTCCATGCACTAGATCAGCTTAGCAGATGGCTGTGTCTACTTAACAACTGCCAAGAGTGTTGATTATATGTCCATGCGAGCTGACGTGATGCGATAGTACCAGTGTGCTTATGTCACAGTACCTCTCAATGAGTGTCTCTCAATTTCAGAACTACACACACCTCGAAAATACTGGCTGCAAAATGTGCTGTTCAAAATGGCTCTGAGCACTATGGGACTAAACAACTGAGGTCATCAGTCCCCTAGAACTTAGAACTACTTAAACGTAACTAACCTAAGGACATCACACACATCCATGGCCGAGGCAGGATTCGAACCTGCGACCGTAGCAGTCGCGCGGTTCCGGACTGAAGCGCCTAGAACCGCACGGCCACCGCGGCCGGCAAAATGTGCTATGAATACAGTTGATAGTAAGGAAGTAACAAAAAAAAGCGTCATGACTGATACAGCTGTTTTGCTGCATGAAGAGCTAAAATGTAGTAGGCGATAAATTTTTATTTCCTTTCATCAGTTTGTTGGTGGTATCACCGAGAAAAAGTTTCGTAAAGGTTACAAATTATGTGTAAGGTTCGTTGGAAGTAACTAAGCGCTCTCCTTCTAAAATGCTGGTTGAATAAAGATTGGGCAATCGCGCCATTAGTTACACTTCTGTTTCGCCCCCATCCCCACTCGTTTGAGAAGTAGGTCGTTCTTACCCCTACAGTGCTTGCTTCCAGGTAGTAACTGATACGTGTACCATTTTTGGTTGAAATCGATACAGTGGTTTAGGTGCAGATGTGAAAATACATACATTTTTATAAATGAGAGTATTCTAGAAGGAGTGATCAACATTCATGGATATGGCAGGAACGATCATTCCAAGCATATAAGTATAATAAACATGTGCTCTAAAATGCATACTTTAAGAGCTATTAGCACTTCTTTATCTTCGATACTAGTGAAAGAATCTCTCTCTTCCACTGCAAGATCTTTGTTTTTCATGTTTTGGAAGAAGGTAGTATGAACCAAAACAAGAACAAAATTGTCTAATGAACATAAGCTCCAAAACACATACCTTAAGAGCTAAAAGAACTTGTTCGGTTGAACAGATGTGTTTGACGTAGAGCTATAAGAACTTGTTCGGATTATACACTATGTGATCAAAAGTATCGGGACACCTCGTTAAAAATGACTTGCAAGTTCGTGGCGCCCTCCATCGGCAATGCTGTAGTTCAATACGGTGTTCGCACACCCTTAGCCTTGATATCAGCTTCCACTCTCGCAGGCATACGTTCAATCAGGTGCTGAAAGGTTTATTGGGGAATGGCAGCCCATTCTTCACGGAGTGCTGCACTGAGGAGAGGTATCGATGTCTGTCGGTGAGGCTGGCACGAAGTCGGCGTTCCAAAACATCCCAAAAGTGTTCTATAGGATTAACATCAGGACTCTGTGCAGGCCAGTCCACTACAGGGATGTCATTTTTGTGTAACCACTCCGATACGGGCCGTGCATTATGAACAGGTGCTCAATCGTGTTGAAAGATGCAATCCCCGTCCCCCAATTGCTCTTCAACAGTGGGAAGCAAGAAGGTGCTTAAATCATCAAAGTAGGCCTGTGCTGTGATAGTGCCACGCACAACAACAAGGGGTGCAAGCCCCCTCCATGAAAAACACGACCGCACTATAAAACCACCGGTTCCGAATTTTACTGTTGGCACTACACACGCTGTCAGATGACATTCACCGGGCATTCGTCATACCCACACCCTACCATAGGATCGCCACATTGTGTGCCGTGAATCGTCACTCCAACCACCGTTTTTCCACTGTTACACTCCTTACACCAAGAGAGGCGTCGTTTGGCATTTACCGGCGTGATGTGTGGCTTATGAGCAGCCGCTTGACCATGAAATCCAAGTTTTCTCACCTCCTCCCTAACTGTCATAGTACTTGCAGTGGATCCTGATGCAGTATGGAATTTCTGTGTGGCGGTCTGGATACATGTCTCCTGTTAGACATTACGATCTCCTTCAAATGCCGGCGGTCTCTGTCACTCAACAGACGTTGTTGGCCTGTATGCTTTTGTACTGTACGTGTCCCTTCACGTTTCCACTTCACTATCACAGCGGAAACCGTGGACCTAGGGTTGTTTAGTAGTGTGGAAATCTCGCGTACAGACGTATGACACAAGTGACACCCAGTCACCTGACCACGTTCTAAGTCCGTGAGTTCTGCGGAGAGCCCCCTTCTGCTCCCTCACGATGTCTAATGATTACTGAGGTCGCTGACGTGGAGTACCTGGTTGTAGGTGACAGCACAATGCATCTAATACGAAAAACATATGTTTTTGGGTGTGTCCGGATACTTTTGATCACATAGTCAAGGTTTGCTTAACTTGAGAGATGATGAAGTGCTCATAGCTCTTAAGGTATCAATTTTAGAGTCCATGTATACTAGATTTATTTGCTTCACTTAATCGTTCCCATCATATTCCTGAATATTGACCTTTCCTCAATGGACAAACTGTATAGAGATTAAATTCGTATAAATGTCTCCACTGCTGATATATATATATTTTTTTCCAGGCTTCTGGAAGTGTCTTCATCATCTCACTTTCATTGCTGATACGCTAGGTTCAGTATTCTAAGGTGTTCTACAAATTTCCAACACATGCAAATCATTTTCCGTCTCCAGCTGTGTGAATCATATTAAAGCATTTGACACACTCTTCTTAATACGACTGTCCTGTTGGCAGATGTGCAGGTTGTTTCCAAAAGTACTTAATAGCTTTGAAAATTGCTATTGTCTTATTCTTAGGATTTAGAGACCTGGTACTGGTCTCACGTTTTAGCGAAGTACGCCGTACTCAATTATTTGGTGGATGAATTACAATCTCTGTCTTCCTGTACGGTTTCTACCTTCCATGACACTCTTTAGTAGAATGAAAGTAACTTCCTGCTGAACTATAATCCTGCTCCTTCTTCCACTCAGTTTTTGCCATATATTTGCTTTCCTAACCGACTCTTCGGAGAGCCTCCACATTTCCTGCTCAACCATTCCACCTAATTTTCAATATACGTCCATATCACGACGTCTCAGATGCTTAAAGTCTTTTCTGGTCCGATTTTCCCACAGCTCACGTTTCACTACCATAGAATGCTGTGCTCTAAATGTACAGTCTCACAAATTTTTTCCACGAATTTTGGCCTATTTTTGATGATAGTAGACTTCTCTCGGCCAGGAAATACCTCTTTGCCAGTTCTAGTCCGTTTTTTTCTATCCTCCTTGCTCCGTCCATCATGGGTTGTTTTTCTGCCTAGGTAGCAGAATTTCTTAACTTCGTTTACTTCTTGATCCGCAACTCTCCTGTTAAGTTTCTGACTATTCTCATTTTTACTACTTCTCATTACTTTCGTTTTTCTTCGATTTACTTTCAGTCCATATTCTATACTCATTAGACCATCCCATTCAACACATCTCAAAAATGTTCTTCACTTTCGATGATGAAAGTAATGTCATCGGCGGCTCTTATCTCTGACATCTCTTCACTCTGATATTTTAATCCCACACTTTAATTACGTCATTGCTGTTCGATATACATACTAAAAATTGGAGGCGAAATATTACATCCATGCCTTACACCCATTTTAATTCGAGATCTTCCAGCTTTATTGACCCGTCTTCGTTATTGTACATGCTGAATATTATCCGTCATTCCCAATACCTTACCCCTAATTTTCTCACGATTTCGAAAATCTTGCACCATTTTACATTGTCGAATGCTTTCTCCTGTTCCACAAAGCCTATGAACTTGTCTTGAACTTTCAGCAGCCGTGCTATCATTATTAACCGCAAGGACATAACTGTCTAACAAATCCTAAGCCCAAATGATCCTTATGTAAGACATCCTCAATTTCCACAATGAAATTTTTACTATGCAACTGAGTGTGTGTGCTGATATGAAACTTCCCGGAAGATTAAAACTGCATGTCGGACCCAGACTTGAACTCGGGAACTTTTCCTTTCGAGGGCAAAATCTCTACAGTCGGAGCTACCCAAGCACAACTCGCGACCCATCCATACAGCTATAATACCGCCAGTACCACGTTTCATGCCTTCCAATCTTCACAGAAGCTCTTCTGCGAAATGCAAAACTAGCATTTCTGGAAGAAAGGATATTGCTGAAAGATGGCTTAGCCACAGCCTGGGGGATGTTTCCAGAAGGCAAAGGTCCCGATTTCGAGTTTCGGTCCAGCACCCAGTTTTAATTTACCAGCATGTTTCATATCCTCAGTTCTATTTCCCATTATTCTGTATATTATTCTTGTCAGCAAGTTAAATTCATGCGGTGTTTACCTGATTGCGCGATAATTCTCGCACTTTATCGGCTCCCGTAACTTTGCGAATTGTGTGTGTAAGTTCGTTCCGAACGTCTGATGGTATGTCGCCAGTCTCATACATTCTACACACCAACTTAAATATTCGTTTTGTTGTCACCTCCCCGAATGATTTTAGAAATTCCAATGGAATGTTATGTATTCCTTCTGCCTTATTTAAGTCCTCCGAAGCTTTTCTAAATTCTGATTGTAATACAGGACCTCCTATCTCTTCCCTATCATGTCATGTTGCTTCTATCACGCCATCCTTCTCACACAGGCCCTCAGTGTACTGTTCCGCCTATCAGCGCTATCCTCCCCATTTAACGGTGGAGTACCCATTGCACACTTAATGTTACCGCCTTTGCTTTTAATTCCGCGGGAGTCCGTTTGACTTCTCTATAAGGTGAGTCAGTCCAATCAACAATAGTTTATTTTTCGATTTCATTTCGGCTTATCTTCTTTGCACTTCCTATTTATTTAATTCCTAAATGGCCTGCATTTCTGTATTTCTGAATGTCCTTGAACATTTTTGTACTTTCTACTTTCGTCGATAATCTAGAATATTTCTTCTATTACCCACGGTTTCTTCGCAATTATCTTCCTACTAACTATGTTATTTTTTTTTTTTTGACCTCTCTGATGGTCCTTTTGAAAGACCATCATTCCTCTGCAGCTGAAGGGTGTACTGAGCTACATATTATCTCAATATATCTACAGCCACAGAAGAGAAATAGATGAGTAACTCTTCATTCCTTAGATCTTCCGTATCCCATTCTTCCCCACTAGTCTCTAAAAATTCAGCCATTACTAAATTGTTATCCGAGTCTATATTTGCTCCTGGGTACGCCTTAGAACCCAGTATTTGATTTCCGAGTCTCTGCCTAACCACGAAGCAATCTAACGGAAAAATCCCCATATTTCCCGGCATTCTCCATCTCCTCTTCCTGTGATTCTTTAAATATATTCGCTTTTATTAGGCGAAATTGACTGCAGAACTTACTACGTCTTTCTCCTCTTACATTTCTCCTACCAAGCATATAAATTTCAGTAACGAGTTCTTCTACTCTTTATGCTACTACCGCACTCGCATCGCCCGTGACTATTAGATTTTCATCTCCTTTCACATACTGAATGAGTCTTCTGGTTACGAAGTCAGCGTGTATACCTGAAGCATTGTTGTAATTGTTTTCTGCCGATTCTAAGAAGAACAACCCTATCACTGAACTGTTCACAGTAACACATTTTTCTAGGCGCTTCAGTCTGGAACCGCGTGACCGCTGCGGTCGCAGGTTCGAATCCTGCCTCGGGTTAGAATCCTGCCTCGGTCATGGATGTGTGTGATGTCCTTAGGTTAGTTAGGTTTAAGTAGTTCTAAGTTCTAGGGGACTGATGACCACAGATATTAAGTCCCATAGTGCTCAGAGCCATTTGAACCATTTTTGTAGTAACACATTTTATGTCCTACTTTTATATTCATAAAGAATATTCCTCCCAATACACCATTTTCTGCTGCTGTCGATATTACCCTATATTCGTCTGACCAGAAATCTTTGTCTTCTGTCCATTTCACTTCACTGACCCCTACTATCTCTAGACTGAGCATTGGAACTTCCGTTTTCAGATTTTCTTGCTTGCCTACCAAGTTCAAACTTCTTACATTCGATACCCCGACTTGTAGAGCTTTGTCCTTTCGTTGGTTGTTCGATCGTTTTATCATTGGTCCCGTCATCTTAGCAGTCCCCTCTGGAGGTCCGAGTGGGGGCTAGTTCCGAATCTTTCGCCATATCATTCTGATACTTTTTCAGTTACAGGGCACATGTCCTGTGGATACACATTATGTATCTTTAATGCATCCTCGTGGAGTTAGTCATTGCTGGTCCCACGTTGTAACTAAACAGGTTGAGTTTGTCTTTCTATTGGTTGTGTGACACATACAGTATCCCACCTGCTGTCTATTTCTTCCCTAACTCATTTTAGCATGTCAAGTATAGGTAGTTCAGTGGTGGCAGAAATTCTCCTTCTGAGCTTTGTTAGTGATGGTTTGGTCTGTAAGTCGTATAAGTAGGTTTACACGAATTTTCAAAGTTGTTAAGTTCTTTTAGAATCTCTGTGTTTAGTTCATAGCATCATCTTACTCTCAAGGAAAGCACCGTCTTCGTACTTTACAGACTGCGTGGATAGCAAAACAAATAAAGCAAAATTATCTAGAGTGCTCTTGGTAAACTTAACATGCCGTTGGAAACCAAGTTTCTACGAATTGTGGAATACAGTAACATTGCTTTGTGCAGGAAAGGTCGGATGTGATACAGGTATTTCATTGTGGGATGCTAACGTTACATGGCTCACTTAAGTATGATGGACTGTTGTAAAAACACAGGGAACCAAGATGAACTTAGAAACAGTCACATGGCTCACACGCACAAAGGAATGTCTGAAACAGTCTTTTTCAGCGAAATATCAGTCGTTCTGTCGGTTCTCGTCTATAACGAGACATGTAGTTAACGTTAGAAGTACACATTATTTAATAATATAAAGAAGATACAATGTATTTAAAAATAATGCGTATATATATATATATATATATATATATATATATATATATATATATGTGTGTGTGTGTGTGTGTATGTGTGTGTGTGTGTGTGTAAATATCTTGTACATTACGGATAGGAGGCTGATAGGTGAATAGCTATTGTGTGCTGCCTAGATCTGTTACCCCGTTTACTGAAGTACTTTGTTCATTAGTATCCTATACATTTAGACAGGCAGCTACATCCTCAAAACACAAATCTACAGGGCAGAATTTTTTATTTTTATTTATTCTTATCGCTAGGGGCCCCCGTCGGGCAGACCGTTCGCCACGTGCCGGTCTTTCAATTTGACGCCACTTCGGTGACCTGCAGCCGATGAGGATGATGATCACGACAGCACAGTGCCCAGTTCCTGGGTGGAGAAAATTCCCCTACCCAGCCGGGAATCGAACCGGGGCTCAGAGGATTGTAAATCCGTCACCTTGGCAATTCAGCTACCGGGGGCGGACAATATTTTTGTTATATCGAGGAGCAGTACAAGCTACAGAAGGTGGGCATGCTCAGAGTAACTTTCAAAGCAATTCGTTTAAGTAGTACACCGTTTGACTGGCACAACACAGGGTTGTATGCGTTGACGTCTGGAAGCGTTCGCCTGGCAGCGAAACAAAGGAGCAACGGAGACGTGTATACCGTCGTGATTAATAGGCCGGCCAGTGATACATTTCCGCTCTGACCCGTGGCAACTACGGCAACGTAATGAAGCAAGAAATGGCGGAAATCTCGAAACAGAGCTAAGGGTGCGCCAACGGAACGTGATTAAATGTAGTGCGCCATAAATCAGACTGCTCCGTGAATTGCATTAAGGCGCCTGGGATGAGAGCGGTCCAGATTTGTGCACGGGCTCTGATTCACCGCCACCGCCAAATCCGCCTCCGATCCCCGCTAGTTCCAGGAGGGTTGATGTCCTCTGCCACTTCAGTCGGTAAAAGAAACAGATGTCGTAGGTTCAATACACGTCGATTCACGCTGCAGGTCAGTAGAAAGAAAGGGAACGTAATCGTCATCTGGAACTACGTTCGCACTGCAAGGAACATGAGCACGTCACCTCGCTGAGTCCAGTACAATGTACTTCTTATACTTCAGATAAACACTTTAATTGGCAGCTATGTTTGAGACCATACTAATTTTTTAGATCTGTAAAATACAGTTACGGACAAAGTCTATGAAACATTTTTTTTAAATCCGATTTTTATTTGAAAGTAAAGAACAGAATTAGATTAAAACTTGAGTCTTCTTATGAAACTCCAAAGCATTATACTGTCCTCCAGATTCATTTTCGAAAGACTGGTATTACTTAAATGAAGTATGTTTTTATTGAAGCTAGGAAAAGAAGCGAAGAAGAAACTATATTGGATATTTTACAAATAATCCACTAAAATGTAGTACGTATTGTTATACATACATATCTATTTCCATTACGCGACGAAATTCATATATTATCTAATAACATTTCGTTTTGCGATTCATACAATGTCATTTACTGTTCTGATATCGGTCAAAATTCATTGTTTTTCTTTAATTTTCTGTTTTTCACAATCACGTTATTGCAACAAAACGTATACAAATTCCATGCGAACCACTATTGAGCCCTGAGTTTTGCACAAAGTTTCTAGGTGGTCTCTGTACCAACCCGACGTGTAAATATGAAGTCGATTCTTAAAATCACATTCCTGTGTTAGCTTTGAACGTTTGTATCATGATTTGCCTTGTTGCTGGAATGACTTCGACACAGAAGTAAAATACGCTTAAAATTGCGTGTGTTTGTATTAATGTGGACATTACTTCTCACTTGGTCAGTCTGTTATGTCAGAACTTCTTCTTTTCCCGCGACTGCAGCAAATCAGCACTACGAAGCAGATGACTTGGGTATTTCATCCCTGCCAAAAGAGGAAACATTTCAACCTACAGTTCAACGTGGAACCAGAATAACGTGTTGTTCGTGACGACACCTCGCATCATTGAATGGTGAAGACTAGATTAAAGGCAGGTGGAAAATTTCCATAGTTCGACCGAGATTTGATCCCGCGACTTTTCGTTTCTCAGACAAGCGGGTTACTATTAGACCACCAGACCCGACAACCTAGTACCGAAAGTTACGAAACGTATTCGCAGTTGCGAACATGGACAACCATAAGCTATGTAGTGGAATGACGACAATGGAAATTTGTGCCGAACCGGGACTCGAACCCGGATTTCCCGCATATCGCGAGCGGTCCTATTACTGTTATGCAATCCGAGCACCACACACAACTAGACCCAAACCTCCATATGTCTTGAACCATGCATCTGCAATGTGCACTCGTACACTCATTATGTATATTCCCGTACAGGGGAGAAATTTTAATTCAGTGTCGCTTGACCGTCCCGGTGTCGGACGATGAATGAGATACTGCACTGCCTGTGTTGTTCAAAAGTACGGTGCAGTACTCCTCCGGACATGCGTGCATGTCCGAAGGAACGGGCACTGCAGCGACTAAAGCAGATGTGAAATACATGAAATGCATTCGCAGTTGAGAATACGGACAACTATTAGCCGGACTGACGGCAATGAAAGCAAGCGAGGCGACCGCTCGCATTAAACGAGAAATCCGGGCTGGAGTCCTGATGGGCGTACGAATTTTCACTGTCGTCTTCCCTTTCTGTAGTTGACGGTTATCCATATACGTAACTTCGAATACAGTTCATAACGGCTGGAGTCGCCGCGGTGCCCGTTTCTTCGGACATGGATGTGAGTCAGAAGGAACATTGAAGCGAAACTCTGAGCAACAGAGGCACTGCAATATCGTAAAACCGAAACTCATAGACACTATTCGTGAGGCATGAGTCTGAATATTGTATAAGAATTAAAGAGCTAGCAATGATGTTAAAGTTTATTTACAGGCTAAGCAAAATTCATAATTGATATTCTTGGCAAACATATGGTAAATTTTCACACTGCTGTGAACCACAAAATTTTGGAAAAGTGTTATTCGAACAAGTCATTATATCACTATTTATTTGGTCGAGCAAATATTTACAAACTAACACATCAAAAATATTGAGAAGGCAATCCGTAGAGACTTTCTTACCTTTTCGTTGTGTAATTGTTATTCACATACCAAAGAATTTCATGAAGAACTGCATTTTTCTCCTTCAACAGATCTAGCATTTCAGAATTAAAAAAGACTATCTTCAATGGAAAATGTTTCTTTGTGTATGTTCTTGATTATGCACAGTTAAGGACTCTTGTCTTTCAGAGTATTTTAAATCCAAAACAATTTTTCGCTTTTTGATATTTTGCTCATCTTGTACAAAAATCTAAAAATTCCAGAGCATCATTCAACTTTCACAGTTTGTTACGAAGATGAAACAAACAACAAAATAAAGTTTTCTTACTTTTTTTAATTTCCTGACATATTTTCGTACATATTACTTAATGGTGCTTAGTTTCGAAATAGTCCGCTCATTCTCGAAGCACTGCAACGTCAAAAAGTACATCATTACTGAAAAACATAAATATAAAATGTCGAAACAAGTAAAATTTCTGAAACAGACTGTATATACAGACACACAGAAGTTCATTATAATGGATATGGTAGCCCTGCATCTTTTTTTATGTGATTGTCAAATAATTCCAGTGTTTTGTTCCATTCTTACAGTACACATTCGAATTGTCTGTCCTTGGCGCAATTTGCTTCCATACGATACGTCAAATTAGCACATGGTTGCCTACTTGACAGGCGCCATTAGTATTCACGCGAGCTGTCGTGATGCCATAGTACCAGTGTGTCTGTACAGTGTATCTCTCAGTGTGTATCTATGAATTTCAGAACGACACTCCAAGAAAATGAAAAAAAGGAATTATCCGAACCGGACGGAAAAACCAAATAATTACAATTTCATAAAAGTTGGACGATCTATCGAAAAGACAGAGCTTGACAAACTGAGCAAGTCAATAACGGATTGGCTCACTTCTCGCCCTTATGCAATGAGTTATTGAGCTTGGTATTGACTGATAAAGTTGTTCGTTGTACTCCTGAAGGGTATCGTAAGAAATTCTGTCCAATTTGCGCGTTAGGTCGTCAACATCCCAAGATGGTTCCACGGGACTGCACATAATGCTCCAAACGTATTCAGCTGGGGATCGATCCGGAGACTTTTTTGGCCAAGATGGGGTTTGACAGGCACGAATTCTCGCCTTGTGCGGGTGGACATCATCTTGTTCAAATGTAGCCCAAGATGAAGCACAACAAAACCGAGCGTAGAATATCGTCGACGTACAGCTGTGCTGTAAGGAAGCCGCGGGTGACAACCAAGGGAGTCCTGTTATGAAAATAAATCGTATCGCATTCACCTCTTGTTGACGACCTACACAACGGGCGATATTCAGAGTGGTGTCCCATCAATGCAAACTAGCCTGCACGCTGACGAGAGAATCCTGCCCTTAAAAGAGTTCCCAGTAATGCTCCAATACTTGCTATTCCGGATTTTCAGCGCACTTTTCTGTTACAAAGTGTTGCCTCTAGCCGTGAGATTGCTGTGGTGCTACTACAAGAATAGCAAAGCAACCGCAGGCCGGTGGCATACGCTTCAAGAAATCTATTTGTTACTCCTTGTATGAACTTGATGCCTTGGCCGTACCACCCACTGATAAGGTGGGGTAAAAATGGAGTGGAAATCACCTGCGAGTTATTTATTTGCCAAGAATATCGAACACGATTTTGCTTGTAATTGTTTAACACACAGTTACAAAAATATTTTAATACAAAGATCAACAGATAACCTTTTATAAACGCGCTATAGGAAGTTCCAAAATGATAAAAAGAGTCCCAGAATATGTTTAACTCACAGTTCAAAAACTTGTTTTAATCAGATCATCGATAGATAAGTTTTTATTAAAATTACTCTGAAACATTCAGAAACAACAGGAAAACAGATTTCGCAGAAGGCAATGCAATCTGGCCAGACTGCGCAGAAGGCGACTTACTGCCTTTACAGAATAATTCACTTATACAATTTTTAGTCAAGGCGCATTCATAATAACAAAACAATTTAACGAACACGCAAGCAGTTTTAAAGAAAGTAAGGACTGATCGGCTTAAGGCTCTTAATTAAATAGAAGACTCTACTATTCAGTTACTTATACATTTGTGGAAGGAATCAAGCTTTAAGACAAATTTACATACAGAGAATTTCACTGAGATATGAGATTGCTCATACTGCGCAGAAGCCAGTCTACAGCATTAAGAAATTATGCTATATGTATCAGGAAAGTATCGAAACTGGCGAAATTCCAAGTTTCAGCGAACTGAACGCTAAATGCATAGCTGCAAGGACGCTGATCTTCTTGGTGGGTCTAAAGATTGTTAGCAACTTGAAACATAGCCAGAACTTTCCCAGTACGGTCCGTAATATTGCGAATAAATGCAAGAAAAACTTTTCCAGCCGACAGTTTTCTTCTGGGATGGAGTGCACGATCTATCTCGTTGTCAGTGTATCCATTTTTCTCAAAAGCCGTTCGCAAATGATTGAATTCATCTAGCAAATAGTAGGCTAAAGTTAGACAAGATCTGGCAGTCGACTTTGCACCAACGATGTGACAATCGATTACCTTCAATCGAAAATAATGATATTAGTCAAAGATAGACTTACAGTAGACCCTACGTGCGTATGGTGATGCCTTCTATGAGCTCTTTATAAACGGGATCTCCACGGCCTGGCAGCCAGTAGTTGACTCATCTCGGAGGATGCTGCCCTTAGTTGGCAACCAATCTTCAGGAAGAAGAAGTTTTACGGGTCGACCTCAGCTTAAACCCTTCAAAGCGCTCCATCATTATGCCATGCCCTCAGCTGACTACTGTGTTTATCACATCTCATACACTACTGGCCATTAAAATTGCTACATCACGACGTTGACGTGCTACAGATGTCAAATTTATCCGACAGGAAGAAGATGCTGTGATATGCAAATGATTCGCTTTTCAGAGCATTCACACAAGGTTAGCGCCGGTGGCGACACCTACAACATGCTGACATGAGGAAAGTTTCCAGCCGATTTCTCATACACATACAGCAGTTGATCGGCGTTGCCTGGTGAAACGTTGTTGTGGTGCTTCGTGTAAGGAGGAGAAATGCGTACCATGACGTTTCCGACTTTGATAAGGGTCGGATTGTATCCTATCGCGATTGCGGTTTACAGTATCGCGACATTGCTGCTCGCGTTGGTCGAGATACAATGACTGTTAGCAGAATATGGAATCTGTGGGTTCAGGAGGGTAATACGGAACGCCTTGCTGGATCCCAACGACCTCGTATCACTAGCAGTCGAGATGCCAGGCATCTTATCCGCATGGCTGTAACGAACCGTGCAGCCAAGTCTCGATCCCTGACTCAACAGATGGAGACGTGTGTTAGACAACAACCACCTGCACGAATAGTTCGACGACGTTTACAGCAGCATAGACTATCAGCTCGGAGACCATAGCTGCGGTTACCCTTGACGCTGCATCACAGACAGGAGCGCCTGCAATGGTGTACTCAACGACGAACCTGGTTGCACGAATGGCAAAACGTCATCTTTTCGGATCGATCTAGGTTCTGTTTAGAGCATCATGATGGTCGCATCCGTGTTGAGCAACATAGCGGTGAACCCACATTGGAAGCGTGTATTCGTCATTGCCATACTGGAGTATCACCTGGCGTGATGGTATGGGGTGCCATTGGTTACACGTCTCGGTCACCTCTTGTTCGCATCGACAGCATTTTGAACAGATTTCTTACGACCCGTGACTCTACCTTTCATTCGATCCCTGTGAAACCCTACATTTCAGTAGGATAATGCATGACCGCATGTGGCAGGTCATGTACGGGCCTTTCTGGATACAGAAAATGTTCGACTGCTGCCCTGGCCAGCACATTCTCCAGATCTCTCACCAACTGAAAACGTCTGGTCAATGGTGGCCGAGCAACTGGCTCGTCACAATACTCCAGTCACTACTCTTGATGAACTGTGGTATCGTGTTGAAGCTGCATGGGCAGCTGTACCTGTACACGCCATCCAAGCTCTATTTGACTCAATGCCCAGGCGTATCAAGGCCGTAATTACGGCCAAAGGTGGTTGTTCTGAGTACTGATTTCTCAGGATCTAGGCACCCAAATTGCGTGAAAATGTTTTCACATGTCAGTTCTAGTATAATACAGGGTGTTACAAAAAAGTACGGCCAAACTTTCAGGAAACATTCCTCACACACTAATAAAGAAAAGATGTTATGTGGACATGTGTCCGGAAACGCTTAATTTCCATGTTAGAGCTCATTTTAGTTTCGTCAGTATGTGCTGTACTTCCTCGATTCACTGCCAGTTGACCCAATTGAATGAAGGTAATGTTGACTTCGGTGCTTGTGTTGACATGCGACTCATTGCTCTACAGTACTAGCATCAAGCACATCAGTGCGTAGCATTAACAGGTTAGTGTTCGTCACGAACGTGGTTTTGCAGTCAGTGCAGTGTTGACAAATGCAGAGTTGGCGGACGCCCATCTGATGTATGGATTAGCACGGGGCAATAGCCGTGGCGCGGTACGTTTGTATCGATACAGATTTCCAGAACGAAGGTGTCCCGACAGGAAGACGTTCGAAGCAATTGATCGGCGTCTTAGGGAGCACGGAACATTTCAGTCTATGACTTGCGACTGGGGAAGACCTAGAACGACGAGGACACCTGCAATGGACGAACCAATTCTTCGTGCAGTTGACGATAACCCTAATGTCAGCGTCAGAGAAGTTGCTGCTGTACAAGGTAACGCTGACCACGTCACTTGGGGGACTGATGACCTTAGCTGTTTAGTCCCCCTTAAACATCCCAACAACCACCACCACCACCACGTCACTGTATGGAGAGTGCTACGGGAGAACCAGTTGTTTCCGTACCATGTACAGCGTGTGCAGGCACTATCAGCAGCTGATTGGCCTCCACGGGTACACTTCTGCGAATGGTTCCTCCAACAATGTGTCAATCCCCATTTCAGTGCAAATGTTCTCTTTACGGATGAGGCTTCATTCCAACGTGATCAAATTTTCACAATCAACATGTGTGGGCTGACGAGAATCCGCACGCAACTGTGCAATCACGTCATCATCACAAATTTTCTGTGAACGTTTGCGCAGGCATTGTTGGTGATGACTTGATTGGGCCGCATGTTCTTCCACCTACGCTCAATGGAGCACGTCATCATGATTTCATACGGGATACTCTACCTGTGCTGCTAGAACATGTGCCTTTACAAGTACGACACAACATGTGATTCATGCACGATGGAGCTCCTGCACATTTCAGTCGAAGTGTTCGTACGCTTCTCAACAACAGATTCGGTGACCGATGGATTGGTAGAGGCGGACCAATTCCATGGCCTCTACGCTCTCCTGACCTCATCCCTCTTGACTTTCATTTGTGGGGGCATTTGAAAGCTCTTGTCTACGCAACTCCGGTACCAAATGTAGAGACTCTTCGTGCTCGTATTGTGGACGGCTGTGATACAATACGCCATTCTCTATGGCTGCATCAGCGCATCAGGGATTCCATGCGACGGAGGGTGGATGCATGTATCCTCGCTAACGGAGGACATTTTGAACATTTCCTGTAACAAAGTGTTTGAAGTCACGCTGGTACGTTTTGTTGCTGTGTGTTTCCATTCCATGATTAATGTGAGTTGAAGAGAAGTAATAAAATGAGCTCTAACATGGAAAGGAAGCGTTTCCGGACACATGTCCACATAACATATTTTCTTTCTTTGTGTGTGAGGAATGTTTCTGAAAGTTTGGCCGTACCTTTTTGTAACACCCTGTGTATTTGTCCAATGAATACCTGTTTATCATCTGCATTTCTTCTGGGTGTAGCAATTTTAACGGCCAGTAGTGTAATTAAATAAAGAGGAAAGTTAGTGTGCTTAAATTCGGATTGGTCACTTATTAATTTTTAAGCTATTTTATCGTCTATGTATACATCACCCAATCTTCTAGTATGTCTAATTTCATCCCCTTAGGCTCTAGATATAGAGTTTTATTATCATTTTCAGTACTACATGATGTGTGTTTTGAACTTCGTAAATGATGGCCAAAAGCAACTCTAAAATTACGATTTCTTTGGCCTATATGAGAACGATAACACGGCACATTGTAAATTCTACACGTCAGACAATTCGTAAATACTACTTTTTCCCATTTTTTATGTTTTACGTGTTAGCTTAAATCTCAATTGGCTTGAAGGACGAAATGCTACATTTAACTGTTATGGGAAAGCTTACGTTAAATATTCTGTATTAAGGCCGCGGTACTTCAGTATAATGATCATTTTATCCTTACGAGTGTTCTGTTAACGTTCAAATTTGCCGAAGCAATATTGCGTCAAAGCAATGTTGGAATTACACGGATAAAATAAACATTAAACAGACACAAGAGTGCAATACCTACGGCCCCAACATGAACAAGCCTGACAACAGGTTATATTCCTATGTTAGCGGACGACAGTGCTCTTCTCTCACCTAAGTCTACGTCATAAATTTCTTCACTACAATCCTTGACATTGGGATTCCATTTCGTGTTTTTGGAGAACTCTGTAAATTGCGTAATTTAAAGCACTTGCTGAGGAGTTCTGTTCCGTGATGTTAAGTCTGAACAGACTTCAATCAAGCGTGCTGCAGGGTAACGTACATAAAGAGAGGTTGAGAAAACAGTTTATAATTACAGTTGCTATATAATGCAGGAACTCACTGAGGAGTAGGAAGAGACACTATACCTGAGGAATTAATATTGGATGATGCTAGATTCACTGATGATAGCTTCACAAATATTTCGAGAACCGTCCATTTATGTGATATCGTCTTGTTGATGTTAGTAGCTCTCGCTGACGCTTTATCCGAGTTTTCGAATCAATTGCTACTTTTAAAAAATTACCCATTTACATTTTTGGATAAAATATCATACAAACTATTGGTTGCTTTCCTATTTTAGGGCTAAACATAAGATATGAATTTGGTTTGCTATGACTGAACTAATGCTGCATGTATCTAAGATAGTGTTTCACACTGAGGCATTACAATATGAACTTCATAGCCTGCAGAAACTGGAACAGTTTCTTTTCTTTTCTAACTACAATAGCGAAAGTATGAAATTGTGGCGCATCAGACGCAATTGAGGATATCTTTGTACAGAGGACGCAATGTGTTATCTCGGAGAGTCGTCAAGAGATATACAATGGAATTCAGCCACGCCCTGGGAAAATATATTTCGGCTCTTGCGGTTCATGACAATATGAATAGTAACCTCAGACATTTGGCAGATGATGGAGTTATCTATAATGAAGTACTGCTGGAAAAATCTGCACCTATATTCAGATCTTGGTAAGACTTCAAAGTGGTACAGTGATTGACAATTTGCTTTAAATGCCCAGATATGTAAAACTGTGGCCCTCAAAAAACGCTAAAACTTTGTTTTCTCTGACTACAATACCAGTGAGTCATAATCGGAATAATTCAACTCATACAAATACCTAGGAGTAACAGTCTGTGCAGAAATGAAGTGGGCCGGCCAGTGTGGCCGAGCGGTTCTAGGCGCTACTGCTACGGTCGCAGTTTAGAATCCTGCCTCGTGCATGTATGTGTGTGATGTCCTTACGTTAGTTAGGTTTAAGTAGTTCTAAGTTCTAGGGGGCTGATGACCTCAGATGTTAAGTCCCACAGTGCTCAGAACAATTTGAACCATTTTTGAACCAAGAAATTAAGTGGGATGAACGTGTAGGTTCACTCGTGGGTGAAGCAGGAAATACACGAGGTAACTGATAGAATACTAGGAAAATGCAATCGGCCTGCATAAGAGATTGCTTAAAAAACGTACTACTGAAGCTAGAATATCTCTCAGGTGTGTGGAACCAACACCAAACAGGATTAATAAGGGATATCGGATGTATGCTCAAACAGCCGCAGCTGTTGTTCGCTACTGACAATGTACAGCTGATTTTACTTCTAGAACATGATAATCAATTCTCTTGTAGCAACTGATTTACGTTTCAGGAACTGGAGGTGTCGAGAAATAATGAAAATGGAATTAATAATAATTTGTTGTTTGTACCTATGCATCTTTCAAATATTTATCCGAATTTAACACGTCGTGATCGAACTCCGTACTTCGTGCGGTGAATGCCAGAAGCGGTGAAATAGAAAGCACGTGTAGATGACAGCTACTTTCATAGCTGTCGATAATGACAATCATTCATCGAAGGACGAACATCCGATATCTGTCAACTGATGATACGGTATTCGTAATTATATGGAAAAGACCGATGATTTCCACAGACGCACAGTCGGCATGTATTTACTACAACAAATAGTTACCTACATTACTGGCAACTGATCGTATAGTATTAGTAGTTCCATTGGGAAAAACAAATAATTCCCACAGATACGCAGTCAGTGGGATTCAATTTTCTTACTAATTTTGACTTGCACACGGCAGTATCAGACTGTGTTTCGACGAGACGGACTACAAAGAAATGTAACACCATGTCGATGTTTTATTTCGTCAAAAAAAAGGCGTGCGTTACAGAGTAGTAATAAATTATTGGTAAATTATGGCCAGTGTTGTCATGGAAACCAAGGGGTAATTTGAAAACATAATTAAAGTTCAAAGAGCAGAAAGAAAAAAATTCTGAGGTTTCCTGATGACAACGTAACTCTGTCCGCGGAGCAAAGGAGTTGGAAGAGTAGCTGAACGAAATGGATACTGTCTTGAAAACACGTTATAATATGAATATCAGCAAAAGCAAAACAAGGGTAATCGAATGTAGCCGAATTCAAAGAGGGAATACTGATAGAGTTAGATTAGTAAATAAGACACTAATAGTAGTAGATGGATTTTGGTATTCAGGTAGAGAAATAACTGACGATGGCGGAAATAGAGAGGGTATAATGTGCGGACTGAATGGCTTTGAGTATTATGGGACTTAACACCTGAGGTCATCAGTCCCCTAGAACTTAGAACTACTTAAACCTAAATAAACTAAGGACATCACACACATCCATGCCCGAGGCAGGATTTGAACCTGCGACCATAGCAGTTGCGCGGTTCCGGACTGAAGCGCCTAGAACCGCTCGGCCACCGCGTCCGACCTATGTGCGGACTGTCGATAGCAAGAACAGAATTTCTGAGAAAATTGCTTAACATGCGGTATGAATTTTAAACATTAGGAAGATTTCGAAATGTGATACTGTGGAAGAGTGCTGAAAATTAGACTCACAGATCGAATAACAAATTTCTGGCACAATCTGACTTGCAGGTGGTATCAGCTGTAGGAGGACACATCCTAAAGCATCAAGCAATGTTCAGTTTGGTAAAGGAGGGAAGTTTAGTTTAGGGGTTTGGGTGTGGCTGAGGAGTCAAAGTTGTAGATGAAGACCAGAGCTCAAATGCAGTGGCGGCCGGTGTGGCCGAGCGGTTCTAGGCGCTTCAGTCTGGAACCCCGCGACCGCTACGGTCACAGGCTCGAATCCTGCCTCTGGCATAGATGTGTGTGATGTCCTTAGGTTAGTTAGGTTTAAGTAGTTCTAAGTTCTAGGGGACTGATGACCTCAGATGTTAAGTCCCATAGTGCTCAGACCCATTTGATTTCAAATGCAGTAAGCAGGTTCAAATGGATGAAGGTCGCTGTGATTATACTAAGATGAAGAGTCTTACACGGGATAGATTAGCGTAAACAGCTGCATCAAACATTAAAGCGGGTTTCAGAATGAAGACAACGACAACGACAGCACCGAAATAATGTCCAACTGTTAATGTTCGGCAGTTATTGCAAAAAAAAGAAAGTCCTTGATTGTAGTAGAGGATGATGTGATATACACACTAACAAGGGGAAGGCCTCAGACACGGCCAACCGAATCGGCTCAGATTTGGCAGGTCGCTTGTGTACAACCTAAAACGAAGGAATTTACGATATTTTGGGTCAACACCCCCGCGTTTTTGAGAAAATCACCCCTAAAGGTTATGACGAGCAATCGACTCAAAATTTGCGGGATCGATAGATAATTGTAAATAGAGCATTTTTCATCATCAGGTATGGGGTCCGCAAACGCATACTTTTCCAGAAATCGAGGTAAGATACTTTTGCAACTGCCGCTTCTGTACCCACATGGTAAACACCTACCGCCGACAGTGCCCACAGCGCAACGTCCAAGGTAACTAGCTGGGAATCTGAAAACCCGAAGACACCTAGCGGATGTTATTATTTTCGTTTGTATTTTTCCATATCTCAATTGATAGGGATAGGAGGGTTAATAAGGTAAAAAATCAATAAGTAATGATAATAAGGTAGGCAAATAAATTTCTCAAACCTCTTGGGATAGTAAACAACTAAAATGTTACTCCAGGTCACTTTACAATGGCTCTTCCAGTCACTGTTACGTGTCCTAACTTTTCTTCAAACAACTAGATGATTGGTACTTGTCATATAAACATTCGAAACAAATATACTCACAGCACCAAGAACATCTAATGAAGGCAATCTTTCGACAGCTACACTGTTCCTTCCGAAGAGTCGGCGGAAAACCAACTTCGTTTACATTTAAAAATATGTCTCTTTCGGGAATTAATTTTGATGCGTACCACGCATACGATATCATTGTCTGAAAAATCGGTGCTGAAAGTTGGTTATCAATTATGCTGTGAATAGTTATTGCATCTGTGTGGTTTCCAGAAGCACACTGCAATTCTGAAGCCTGGAAATAAAGTTTTTAACCTGGTGATAGAAATTAACATCACATGGCTGGCACACAGGTGTGCAGTTTGGCGGTATTACTTTTACTTGTCACGTTGGCTGACCATCGCCACCTATAAACATTTTATAATACAATTTAGTATTAATTTGTCCACTCTAGGAATCCAATATTAGACAGAACTTGTTATCAGAAACGTATGGTTTTAAAACATTCACAAGAAATGTTCTGTAAATCGCATTCGTCAGTTTCCCGGATTAGGAGCAGGTAATGTAAACATTTTTCAGCGAGTCGGTTAAACGATTGACCTCTTCTATAGCCCGAGGACCAAACGTAACATTCGTTTCTTGTAAACACAGGAAAAGCTAAGATAACACTTTTCCAGAAGCCGTGATGGAATATTGCGCCATGTACGAATGTGTTAATTTGTTTTTAATACCAACTGCGACAAGGGTTCGTTTTTCTCGCTTATGCGATAACGTGCTTGGAATGTTCACTCGATACTCGCATCCCGTTTCATCGGTGATGATCACGTAACCACGATTAAAACCGGTCATAAGTGACGCCGTTTGCGTGCTGAAAAGAGCCGCCACTTTCTGTATATCTTCCATATTTTGTACATCCTTATGAGAGACTGTTTAGTGACGTGCCGTTGACGAATTTTATACTGCGATTTGAAATTTCTTGCCCAAGATAATGATGCAGCAAACGTAAAATCCTTGTTGGCCGTATATTGAAGCGCTGCACGTGCAGCCCATTCTTGAAGTATTCTCGTTGTTGCATTTTCGTTACGACAACGAGATTCGACAAATCGGTCGTATGTCCACTTATTTATCGCCTAATATTTGTCTTATCTTGTCCCTCCTTTAACGATATCACTGTTCGACAATTTAAAGTTCTTCTTCCTTTTCAGGGCTGTTGTTGCTCCATTCTTTTGCAGTGTTTGTAAGTTCCAATTTGGATGATTCCTGGCTAGCGCTACCGCCTTTACTTTTACTTCAAGGGATATAACGCCGTAGTTCAATCGTTTAGTAACCGGTTCATAATAATCATCGGGAACAGATGAAGCACATATTCCAAAGTGTTATGACCATTTTGCGATTCACTAGTCGGGATATGTTCCACTGAACCACCTTCTGCTTCGTCTTCGTCTTCAGTATCAACAAAAGTCATTTCGTTCGTCAGCTCCAAAAATCGCTCGACGATAGCCGCTCCTATCAATCTGGAACGCCGAGAAACAGAACTACCTGCTTTCGGGAGTGCATTGATAATGCATCTGTCTTGCAACACTTTAACAAACCAAAACACAGAGTCGGTAACTTGCCGCTTGCCATCGTCTGTGACAGGCTCCCAACTATACGTATATTACAGCGCTAGTCGAAGCGTGTACATCCTCCATTATTCAGGTTATGCACCTGAAAGATATGACACAACAAACCATAAATAGTTTCTACGGCATGAACAGACGAGCTAATTCCTACAAACTACAAACAGTACTTGTCATATGTTACTTGCGGAAGAACACTGTATTCATACACACAACGTATTTCATTCGACGCATTAACTATGGATAATTACTACATGTATCCGTGAGGTTCGAGGCAACTTAATGACGGAAAACAACTCTTTCCGATTGAGTTCTATAAGGCTCGTGCTGGACACCTTCACTCTTGCAGGTTCACAAGTATGATATGACGAAGAGGCAACCGGGACAACATAACTCTCCCCGCGTGCATTCTGTCCCGTGCCTCGCTGTAAACAAGCGTCGCGCGGTTGACTATCTGTGATCCCTCGTGAGGAATTCGAAGCACTCTTACTCTTAGTTGTTTTCATGTGACAAGGCTTAAAAGTTTAATACTTTACTAACTCACGGCGTTTCGGAAATTAGTTGCTTACCTTATTATTATCCCGGGTTTACCGATTACCCAGCCTGTTTCCTTGGCCGTTGCGATATCGGCGCTCTCAGTGAAAAGAGTTTACCATGTGGGTACACTAGCGGCAGTTGTAAAAGTTTCTTTCCTCGATTTCTGGAAGAGTTTGCGTTTGCGGACCCCATAGCTGATGATGAAAAATGCTCTATTTACAATTATCTATGGATCTTGCAAATTTTGAGTCGATTGCTCGTCATAACCTTTAGGGGTGATTTTCTCAAAAACGCGGGGGTGTTGACCCAAAATATCTTAGACTCCTTTGTTTTAGGTTGTACACATGCGACCTGCCAAATATGAGTCGAATCGGTTGGCCGTGTCTGAGGCCTTCCCCTTGTAGGACAAAAAAAAAAAAAAAAAAAAAAAAAAAAGAAACACCACGAAGTAATTGTCCGAAAGGGACGCAAATCGATATATGTGATGCACATGTACAGACAAACAATGACTACAATCTCAGAGAATTTGGAAGCCTTGTTCAAAAGAAAGGACTTGACAAACTGAGCAAGTCAATAACGCATACATCTATGACCCCTATGCAAGCACTTTTTCGGCTTGCCTTTGATTGATGGAATTGTTGGACGTCCTCCTGAGGGATATTGTGCCAAATCCTGTCCAACTGGAGCATTAGATCGCTAAAATCCCGAGATGGTTAGAAGGCCCTGCTCGTAATGCATCAGTCACTCTCATCTGGTGAAAGATCTGGCAACCTTACCGACCATGGTACAGTTTCACCTTCACGGAGGCAAGCTGTTGAAACCTCGCCGTGTGCGGGTGGCATTATCCTGAATATATGTATGCCCAGGATGGCTTGACACGAAGGATAGCAAAATGGGGCTTAGGATGTTGTCGTCGTATCGGTGTGCTGTAATGATGCCGCTAATGACAACCAAAGTTGTCCACCTGTGATTTGAAATGAAATCACAGCCAAGAAGATCTCTCCCGGTTGACGGGCCGTATGGCCGGCGGCAGTCATTCTGGTATCCGTCCACTGTGTGGGGATTTCCCAGGCACGTCTTTCTTAGACATCTAGGCTGTTCGAAGTGGGAATCATCACTGAACACAGTTCTACTTCAACCAATGATATTCCAGGCCGAATGTGTCCGACTCCACTACAAACGGGCTCCCTTCTGTGCAGAGGTCAATGTCAGTCGGCACGAGGGACACCGTGAGGTAGCCCCATTTCTGTGAGCCCCCAGTTAATAGTCCGTCTGGTCACTGAAGTACCAGTTGCACGTCGGATTGATGATAATGATGAATCCGGGGGAACTGAGTGCCTCTCCGCCGATTGCTCGGTCCTCAAGTCCTGTCGTCTCTCCAGGTCGACTGCTTCCTTCTTGACGCTCTTCGGCCATGGTTCACCCATTCCTGCTAACTGTCGAATAGTGGCAGCACTCCTATTCAGATATCGAGCGATTCGCCGATTATTTCCGGCTTCTTTGAGCCCAAATGGTTCAAATGGCTCTGAGCACTATGGGACTTAACGTCTATGGTCATCAGCCCCGTAGAACTTGGAACTACTTAAACCTATCTAACCTAAGGACATCACAAAACACCCAGTCATCACGAAGCAGAGAAAATCCCTGACCCCGGGCCCAAATATGCGTCCTCTCTCAAATGCTGTCATCTGCGTATATTGTTCGCGCGACTGACTGCGAGGAGCAGTTACTGTCCAACCGAGTGCAGGGAATGAACTTGGCAAAGACTTTGTGACCTGCTACCGACATCCCCTGCTTACCGTCCTTACCAGACGCACGGTGGAATGGCACTGCAGCGTCATACGTTCATCTGTCGGCCGCTAAAGTTAAAAATTTGGGTTTTCCGGCGATATCTGTATGAGTACCAGTTTGCAGACCGAGCGAGGTGGCGCAGTGCTTAGCACACTGGACTCGCATTCGGGAGGACGACGGTTCAATCCCTCTTCCGGCCATCTTGATTTTGGTTTTCCTTGATTTCCCTAAATCGCTCCAGCCAAATGCTCGGAAGGTTCCTTTGAAAGGGCACTGCTGACTTCATTCCCCGTCCTTCCCTAATCCAATGAGCCCGAAGACCTTGCTGTCTGGGCTCCTCCCCCAAACAATCTCCCCCCCCCCCCCCCCACCCTACCCAGTTTGCATATTTCCTTCATGGTGCATCAATTTTTTTTTCTTTTTGTCTTACAGTGTACTTCGTCTCTTAACATTGTCAGTATATGACAGTTGGAAGAGACAGCTCGTAATTCTTCGTATTACGGAATGATTAATTGACTCCATCATCGTCACCTTAAACAAAAATAATAAAATTGTCTCTGATGTATTAATCAGATTTAGAATAACGTTAGACTGATCTTAGGTCCAGCAACTCTGAATAATAAAACCGAACTACAGGAGGTTAAGTTGAACAAATAAAGTTCATTATCAGCAATACCACACGAGGCCAGTGATAGATACTACATAATTATATGAACTTCGATTTAGCTCTAGCGTCCAATGTGGTGGTTGGAAAACACACTATTTAAGTCAAATAGATGCGAAACACAGGTGGTGTTCACAGCTGAAATTTCTCTAAGTCAGACTCCACACTAACACAAATAAATTGTTGTCTAATCGACACGTGATGCAATAATCTTGAGTGCTGAACAATGACGAATATGATTAAAGTCCCCATTGGCACACTGAGTTAAAAAATCAGACTCACTATAAATAACTCAAAGTCCATATCGTCTTCATACACTAAAATACAAGCCCTGCTGAACAGCTATCAGGCATAAAACAGAGTCTTGATCACAGCATGAGGTCGAGTCACTACTCGGACAAACATAGGTCTTGCCTCTACCACTCGGCCTTAAACAGTGCGAAAGAGAAAGATGGCGCCCGCCATATTAAGGCTTCAGCGCGCCCCTCCCTGGAAAATCCAGGCTTCTACGTCACTTAACGGTTCCATAGCATTAACAGCCTCTCTTACAACGTTTTGTATATAAATGCAATTAAAAACCTGATTGCGCTATCAGGTGTGTGCTGAACATCTAAACAAAACAGATGTTTTATAATTAATTCCACTTGTAGTAGTTTGCCCGCCAATTAATTTTGCAAGTTTTGCAAATTTTAGCAGCAGTATCAAACTACGTCATTATCTCTGTGCCTTCATTAATTGCAGTACAGACGTGCGTGTCTCCTATGTTTTATAGGAATTTGCCTACCATTTCCACTTCCCAGTCAGTAATTAATGTGGCTCTAATCACTTGCTAATTACAGGCAAAACTTTGCAAATTTATAAACATTTAATTACAAATCACGATCAGGAATATAAATCTTGCAAACTAAACTTTCTAAGTTGCACGTAGTCCCGTCTGCCAACACATATTGACTTTGTTATTTGTGTAGCTGTATCGGATAAGATGACATGCTCATTTTAATCAAAACTTCAGTTAAAAAGTGTTTCACAGGTCTATTAATTAGATAGGCGACCAATAAGTAATGCAACACATTTTGTCCCGGCGAATTTCGATTGAAAAAATGCGGAATTGCTTGTGGGAAATCGTGGAATGTTCACGCTTCAGTCACTATTGTTTCATGGAACTCCACAGATGGCGGCGCTCTACTTAGCCTTCAAATAGCGTCTGCCGCGGAGGTGCGTCCCGAGCAGAGAGCTGTCACTTTTTTTTGGTGGAAAACCGGTGCATCGCAGTTATTCATTGACACTTGCAGAATGTTCACGGGAAACTGGCAGTGAACAAAAGCACGGTGAGGTGTTGAACGAGACGTTTGTCCTCATAGCAACAAGGTGACACAAACCTTTCCGCCCTCCCACGTGCACATCGGCCGCACACTGATGTGACCCCTGAAATGTTCCAACGTGTGGACACTCTCATTCGAGGTGATCGAGGATTACAACGCACAACTGGACATCTCTGTTGGTAGTGTCGATACACTCGCCCAACAGTTGGGATGGTCACAGGTGTCATCAGTATTCCAACCTCTGTCTTCCTCTACAATTTTTGCCCTCTACAACTCCCACCAGTACCATGGAAGTCATTCCTTCATGTCTTCCCGTTGCACTCTTAATGTTATCACCCTTGCTTTTAATGTCACCGAAGGTTGTTTTGACTTACCTGTATGCTGAGTGTGTCCTTCCGACAATCATTCCTTCTTCGATGTCTTCACATTTTTCCGGCAGCCATTTCGTCTCAGCTTCCCTGCACTTTCTATTTATTTCATTCCTCAGCGACTTGTATTTCTCTATTCCGAAGTTTCCCGGGACATTTTTGTACTTCCTCCTTTTGTGAATCCATTGAAGTATTTCTTATGTTATCCATGGCTTCTTCGCAGTTACCCTCTTTGTACCTATGTTTTCCTTCCCATCTTCTGTGATGGCCCTTTTTAGAGATTTCCAGTCCTCCAACTGTACTGCCTACTGAGCTATTCCTTATTGCTGTATCTATAGCTTTAGAGAACTTCAACCGTATCTCGTCATTCCTTAATACCTCCATATCCCACTTCTTTGCATATTGATTCTTCCTGAGTAATGTCTTAAACTTCAGCCTGCTCTTCATCACTACTATATTGTGATCTATTTCTGCTCCTGGGTACGCCTTACAATACGGTAGCTGATTTCGGAATCTCTGTCTGACCAAGATGCAATCTAACTGAAATCTTCCCTCATCACCCGGTCTTTTCCAAGTGTATCTCCTCCTCTTGTGATTCTTGAATAGAGATT
The DNA here is from genome assembly GCF_021461385.2 of Schistocerca piceifrons. Taxonomy (NCBI): domain Eukaryota; kingdom Metazoa; phylum Arthropoda; class Insecta; order Orthoptera; family Acrididae; genus Schistocerca; species Schistocerca piceifrons. The sequence goes on along the minus strand of NC_060139.1, from coordinate 1,016,332,161 downwards.
CTCTATTACTAGCTGAAACTTGTTACAGAATTCAATTAGTCTTTCTCATCTCTCATTCCTTGTCCCGAGACCATATTCTCCTGTAACCTTTCCTTCTACTCCTTCCCGTTCAACTGCATTCCAGTCTCCCATGACTATCAGAGTTTCATATCCCTTTACATACTGTATTATCTTTTAATATCCTCATACAGTTTCGCAATATCTTCACGTTCAGCTTTCGACGTCGGCATGCACACTTGAACTATGGTTGTCGGTCTTGGTTTGCTGTCGATTCTGATAAGAACAACCCTAGCACTGAACTGTCCACAGTAACACACTCTCTGCCCTATCTTCCTATACATAACGAATCCTACACCCGTTATACAATTTTCTGCTGCTGTTGATATTACCATATATTCACCTGACCAGAAATCCTCGTCTTCTTTCCACTTCTCGTCACTGACCCCTACTATATCTAGGTTGAGCCTTTGCATTTCCCTTTTTAGAGTTTCTAGTTTCCCCACCACATTCAAGCTACTGACATTCCACGTCCCAAATCGTAGAACGTTATCCTTTCACTGATTAGTCAATCTTTTTCCCATGGTAGCCTCCACCTTGGCAGTCCCCTCCCGGAGATCTGAATGGGGGACTATGCCAGCATCTTTTGCCAATGAAGAGGTCATCATGACACTTCTTCAATGAGAGGCCACAGTCCTGTGGATACACGTTACGTGTCTTTAATTCAGTGGTTCCCATTGCCTTCTGCATCCTCATGCCGTTGATTATTGCTGATTCTTCCGCCTTTAGGGGCAGTTTCCCACCCCTTGGAAAAGAAAGTGCCTAGAAACTTTGTCCGCTCCACCGCCCTCTTTGCAAGGCCGTTGGCAGAATGATGGGTGACCCCGGTACCTGAGTGGTCAGCGCGACAGAGTGTCAATCCTAATGGCCCGGGTTCGGTTCTTGGCTGTGTCGGAGATTTTCTCCGCTCAAGGACTGGGTGTTGTGTTGTCCTAATCATCATCATTTCATCCCCATCGACGCGTAAGTTCGCTAAGTGACGTCAGATCGAAAGACTTGCACCCGGCGAACGGTCTACCCGACGGGAGGCCCTCGTCACACGACATTTACTTTTATTTAGGGGTGACTTCTTACGCCGGAAGTCTTCCACCGCCAATGCTGATTATTAATCGAAATTAAAGCAGCAGTTGGTTTTGAACCCATGACCGAAGACGTTTTGATTAGGAATCAAAGACGTTACCTCTTTTTTATTTCAATTTGTTCAATTTGTACTTTAAATTTTTTCGGGACGAAGTCCGATGACACCTGTTCAGGTTCTTCGTTGATCCGTTCACTCAGTTTTTTATTACGGATGGTAACTAACCCTCAGACCGAACACGCTACTGTGCCAGCTCCCTAGACCACGGGTCCTTGGGATAGTTCGCGTCAAATAGCAAGGGAATCTGGCATGAGCCAGAGTAGTGTTTCTCATGTTCTCCACCAAGAATTAACTGGTACGGATTGTATGCGTCGCACTGAATTCTGCCGATGGGCTCAACTTCCGATCAGAGGGATGACACATTTATTAATTTGATTTTATTTACTGACGAGGCTACATTCACGAACCATGGAAATGTCAATTTGGATAACATGCGTTATTGGGCAACTGAAAATCGATGTTCGCTGCGGCAAGTTACACACCAAAAACCATGATCGGTGAATGTATGGTAAGGGGTTCTGAAGGACAGAATTATAGGCCTCTATTTCATCGAAGAAAATCTTAATGGTACCAGGTACATACATTCTTGCAAGAAATATTAGGTCTGTTATTGGAAGAAATACCTTTAGGAGCAAGAAACGCCGGCCGGTGTGGCCGAGCGCTTCTAGGTGCTTCAGTCTGTAACCGCGCGACCGCTACGGTCGCAGGTTCCACTCATGCCTCGGGCATGGATGTGTGTGATGTCCTTAGGTTAGTTAGGTTTAGTTCTAAGTTCTAGGGGACTGATGACCTCCGATGTTAAGTCCCATAGTGCAAGAAACAGAATGTGGCATCAACACGAGGGATTTTTCGCTGATGGCTAGAAATGAGTTGCAGAGACAATTCCCAAATCGTTGAATTGCAAGAGGACATGTGTCGTGGCCGGCTCGTTCGCCAGACTTGACGTCTCGGGATTTTTTCTTGTGGGGGTTCGTAAAAGACATTGTCTATAAAGACGTTCCAACTACACTTCAAGATAAGCGAGAGAGAATTGTCAGAGCATGTGCTTCGATAAGTGCCGGTGTAATAAGACATACAACTCAGTCCATGATAAGATTGCAGCACTGCATTGATGCCAATGGTCATCACTACGAACACCTTCCGTAAATGGATTATTATGTCACCTTTGTGACCTTCGTTGACCTTCAAATACCTTACTGTTACACATCATTGGATTCGTCTCAGTAGCCACTATCAGAAAAAGAGTACCGAACTATAGCATCCCATATCTCTGAAGCGACACCACCAAGCAACAAAAAACCAGCGTCATCTTATGGTCCCCGTTGCAATTGTTTTTCTTCGAATTTTTCAGCTCTTATCATACTTTCGGAGTTATTTTTGGTAGCAATAGTTACTCACTCTGTATATTACTGATTGCACAGATGATGCACGCCTGCAAGGCGTCATGGACTATACTATAGCAAGCCACCTAAAACATGAAATACTGGAATGGGTAACGTTCCGAACAGCCGCTTTTTTGGGGGTAGAAGACCTAGAAGAGAAGATAATCAGATACGAGCAAGAAATGCAAAACACACAAAACAACACGGCGAATCCTGATCACAAGTATAGCCATCCAAGCACCAAAAAAACAAATACACAAGAAATGGCACAATACTCAAATAACTTAAACAAAATCGATCAATACAACCAAATGTGAGAAACCTACGCAACACATGGAAGTAGCTTTGTTAACAGAGAAACAAAAAGAAAAATGGCAATGGAGGGTACTGACGAACAAGACAACGAACTTGTAAACGATCAACAACGTGTGCGTGCAGACACAAATACAGTAGTAAATGATAAAACAAGTACGACACAGGCAGAAAATGCATAACATGCCTCACGAAAACAAATCACCATTCACGGTAAGACAGTAGAAGAGAAAAAACGCACAGAACTAGAAGAAACGGACAAAAATGTAATCGACAACACAACAGAGAGAACAATAGATTACAGTAAAAAAGAGAATAACGTGCAACTTAGTAGAATAGTGTGGTGTCACCGCCAGACACCACACTTGCTAGGTGGTAGCTTTAAATCGGCCGCGGTCCATTAGTACATGTCGGACCCGCGTGTCGCCACTGTCAGTGATCGCAGACCGAGCGCCACCACAAGGCAGGCCTCGAGATACGGACTAGCACTCGCCCCAGTTGTACGGACGACTTTGCTAGCGACTACATGGACGAAGCATTGCTCATTAGCCGAGCCAATAGTTAGAATAGCCTTCAGCTAAGTCAAGGGCTACGACCTAGCAAGGCGCCATTAGCATTACATTGGAGTTATCTAGAGAGAGTCTCACTTGTATCATCAAGAACGCTGTATACAAATGATGGATTAAAGTAGTCCAGCAGCTACGTACTTTTCTTTATAGCATTCATTACGTATCCTGTTTCAGACCTAACGCCCGCCTGCGGGAGTTAGCGCGTGCATCTTGGCCGCCTCTTTCTATTAGTGTACGTAGTGTTGGCAAGTCTGCCGACACTACAAATAGAACACAGAGATATATCCCAAGCAGCAGTTAAACTGAAACTTTCTGGTAGATTAAAACTTCGTGCTGGACCAAGACTCGAACTCGTTTTCTTTCTCGTTTTTTTTTAAAGCTCTACTGACGCCCATAAAGCGTTACTGAAACCCAATAAAAGTCAAAAATATAGTAAACTGTTATTGACCAACGATTTATTTCTATTTCTCAACCAAATGTTAATTTTTACATTTCGTTTATTCGGTTCTGATTCAAGGTAAATTTGGGCTTTTGTTATCTTTGTTGATAATTTGTTCTGTGGTGTCACCGCCAGACACTACACTTGCTAGGTGGTAGCCTTTAAATCGGCCGTGGTCCGTTAGTATACGTCGGACCCGCGTGTCGCCACTATCATTGCAGACCGAGCGCCGCCACACGGCAGGTCTAGTCTAGCGAGACTCCCTAGCACTCGCCACAGTTGTACAGCCGACTTTCCTAGCGATGGTTCACTGTCTACATACGCTCTCATTTGCAGAGACGACAGTTTAGTATAGCCTTCAGCTACGTCATTTGCTACGACCTAGCAAGGCGCCATATTCAGTTACTATGAATGTATTCTGAAGATATATTGTGAATCATTTACCGTCAAGAGCGACGTTCGTCATTAATGGATTAAAGTTAAGTATCAAACTAATTACGCCCACTTTCTGAATTCTGATTCCTTGTCATGTTCCAGACCTCACGTCAGTATAGTCCTTCGTTACTCACGCCAGCCTTCGTGATCTAAAACGCGTGCATTTCGGCCTCCAGTTGTAACACGGTGTTGGCTCTTCTGCCAACACAACATGTTCATTGTGCTGCATATATTTGCAGTTAATAAACTTCCTGGCAGATTAAAATTACGAGCCGGATGGAGTCTCGAACCGGGTTCTTCGTTCTGCGTGGACAAGGGCTCCGACAACTTTTTTTTTTTTTTGTTGAGTGTGCGCCGATATGAAACTTCCTCGCAGACCAAAACCGTGTGCCAGACCGAGACTCGAACTCGAGACCTTTACCTTTCGCGTGCAAGTGTTCTACGAACTTTCTTTTCTTTTTTTTTTAGTGGTGTCCCTGTAGAGAACACCTACAAATATAAACCTCTAGTGTATGAAAATAAAAAACGATGTTCTTCAAAAAATAACACAATATTCCATGAAAACGTAAAACATAAATAGGTATATTTTCGCAACATTCTTCTTTTTTTATTTTGTAAACGCAAATAAGGTTACAGTCTCACCATCAGCAGCAACCGAACCTTTTTTTTTTATTTTTATGGGGGAGCAGAGGAGAAAGGAAACAAATAGGTTGCAGATAGAGTGCTAAGCGTAAAAAAGATAAACACGTGTAACAGACAAAAATTTAGAAGAGTAGGAGAAAAGAGAAGTGAAAGAAATTAGGAACACTTTTCGCGCCATGCTGCGCTTTGACGCGCCATCAGAACAACGTCCATTCTATTATTGACCATTAGAAGGGGAACGTGGGATCATCCAGTCTTGGCTGGCATGTTTCGTTGAGATTCCAGTCGTCCCGGAAGAGATAGTTATAGCCATGCCACTGATCCATGTGATGGCGTGCCACTTAGACGATTGAAAGCAGGTCATTTCAGGATATATTATCATAGTGGGAGAAACGTGATGTGGTGGTACTCGGAGGTAGAAAGCCGCAATTTTCTGTACGAGGGTCCAGACAGCTGCTGCTGGCCTACGTTCAAAACGATGTAAATCCGTATCTTCGACGTTGCACTTGAGGCACAGGGGTGAGTCCGCCAGCGCGATGAGATGCAGTTTCTGTCTTGTAGTATATTTGCCGTTGACGAGAAGATACCTCGTTGCGGTGGTGTCAGCGGTGTGATATGGTTGGTGGATCGCTTTCCACAATGTGTGCCATGAAAACTGGGGGTGACGTGATTCGACGGGGTTTCGGGGTGGGGACTTTCGGGCAAGGCGTTAGATGTCCCGGGTGGTCGTCTTCCTGGTTCTGGAGAGCTCGGTGCGTATGTAGCTGTATTCCAAAAAGAAACGACTGATGTGCGACAACGGAGACGGAATGTGTGTCAAAGACGCTGCGGTCGCAGGTTCGAATCTTGCCTCGGGCATGCATATGTGTAATGCCCTTAGGTTAGTAAGGTTTAAGTAGTTTTACGTTCTAGGGGACTGATGTTATCAGAGGTTAAGTCCCATAGTGCTCAGAACCATTTGAACCACCTCCACCTGATGCGGAAATGAGATCTGTTCCTCCGCTAGACCAACATTAAAATGGAGGATGTTTTTACGACAGCTCTTGCGGCTTCTATGGACTTCCAGAATCTACCACGGTTCCAGACTGTAGCGCCTAGAACTGCTCAGCCACCACGGCCGGCGGTCGGAGGTGGGATATCCGTGTCATCCGCCCATGAAAAGTGTCCGTCAGTTTCAACATCGGTGAGAGCTGGCAGCGCTGACGAGTCGGCTCAGTTGCGTCCATGACGATGGGCGTGCTATGTTCCATGGCTTCTGGGCGCTGGGCTTGCTCACGATCTCTCTTGGACGGTTCACCGTCTTGTGTGTCTGTGTGTGTGAAATCTTATGGGACTTAACTGCTAAGGTCATCAGTCCCTAAGCATACACACTACTTAACCTAAATTATCCTGGCGACAAACACACACACCCATGCCCGAGGGAGGACTCTAACCTCCGCCAGGATCAGCCGCACAGGCCATGACTGCAGCGCCTTAGACCGCTCGGCTAATTTCGCGCGTCTCACCTTCTTGTGGATGACGCGTCTCCGTGGCAGAGGAGAAAGACTTATCGTGTACTCCGTTAGAGGTATGTGCCACCTCTTCATCCTGTAGAGGGGCTCAGTGGTCGATTCTGATGTCTTGCGGCGTTGTTTTCGTCGTTTGAGTGACTTTTGCTTCCGGCAAAGTGTTTCGGTGTCTTAGGAAGAAAGAGATACACGTCGTTGAGGTCCAAAATCCTCGGGTGCTATGATGTGGTCTTCAGGCTCCATAACAATCCCGCTGGTATCCTTCTGCTCCTCTAGCGTGGATGTAACCCGCTCTAAGTCAAGTTCGAGGGTGGAACTGGCGGTAGCAAGGTGTTGGGACGCCTCCGGATTTATTGATCCAGTGAGACGCTTATGAACTGCGTTTCAGGCATTCACTACGGACGTGGCCTTCTTTGCCACAACCGGAACACGTTCGTGGTTGTCCTTATTAAAAGACCACCGCACGGCAGCCGCCGATAGAAATATACGTTGGGACGTGCAGTTTGAGATCTATTCGGACTTGTCTCACACCATTAAGCACCGGATACGTGACTCTGGACTTTTCCGTACGAGCTTAGCGCCGCAATGACTTCATCTTCATTCACCTCGAAACTCAGTTCGAATACGCGCTGGTGTCAGAGTGTCGAAATTTTAGTCTATGTCGCGTCCGTTGAATAATCTCGTTGCAGGCAGCGTCGGAAGCCATCTCAACGTAAACGACGCCGCTAATGATCGATAGGCGTATGGCGATGAGATCGTCACTGGGGATCTTCACATCTTCGCGTAGGAAGCGTTCGACGGCTAGAGCTTTGGGTCTAGCGTATTCATTTGAGGAGGAGAACTTAAGAGCGTTCTTCCTGTAAGAGTTGGACATTATAGCTCGTTCGACTGAGAAGCGCAGTGACGGGGAAGTAAACAAACACTTCGCACGCGCAGCGGCGTGGACGGCCGAGCGCTGATGGTACTGCTGACCTGCCGAAGGCAGATTGCCATCTGAACTACCAAAGCACGACCCACGACCCGTCCTCATAGCTTCATCTCAGCCAGTATTTCGTCTCCTACCTTCCAAACTTCACAGAAGCTCTTCTGCGAACCTTGCAGAACTAGCACTCCTGGAAGAAAGGATATTGCGGAGACATGGCTTAGCCACAGCCTGGGGGATATTTACAGAATGAGATATTTTCACTCCGCAGCGGAGTGTGAGCTGATTTGAAACTTCCTGGCCGATTGAAACTGTGTGCCGGACCGAGACTCGAACTCGGGATCTTTGCCTATCGCGGGCAAGTGCTCTTCCATCTGAGCTACCCAAGCACGACCCACGACCCGTTCTCGCAGCTTCGATTTTGCCAGTACCTCGTCTCTTACCTTCAAAACTTCACAGAAGATCTTCTGCGAACCTTGCAGAACTAACAATCCCGGAAGAAAGGATATTGCGGAGAAGCAGTTAGACTAATAACGATATTAAATCATGAAGATGGAGACGATATATCTTACCCGACGACAGAGCAAACAGACCGAATGATCGTGTGGTGTCACCGCCAGACACCACACTTGCTAGGTGGTAGCCTTTAAAACGGCCGCGGTCCGTTAGTATACGTCGGACCCGCGTGTCGCCACTATCAGTGATTGCAGACCGAGCGCCACCACACGGCAGGTCTAGTCTAGATAGACTCCCTAGCACTCCCCCCAGTTGTACAGCCGACTTTGCTAGCTATGGTTCACTGTCTACATACGCTCTCATTTGCAGGGACGACAGTTTAGTATAGCCTTAAGCTATGTCATTGGCTACGACCTAGCAAGGCGCCATATTCAGTTACTATAATTACTTCAAGAAAGTATTCTGAACAGATAATATTGTGAATCAAGTACCGTCAAGAGCGACGTTCATCATTAATGGATAAAAGTTAAGTATCAAACTAATTACGTCCGCTTTCTGAATTCTTATTCCTTGTCATGTTCCAGACCTCACGTCAGTGTAGTCCTTCCCTCGTTACGCCAGCCTGCGTGAGCTAAAACGCGTGCATTTCGGCCCCCACTCGCAACACGGTGTTAGCTCTTCTGCTAACACAAAAGATCCTCCGGTGTGAAAATATACCGCAGAGGAAAAAAGGACTCTTATAGTTATGTGCTAGGATTATTGAATAAGTTCAATAAGGTATGAAAAGACCTTGTAAAGGCACATGGACGTATAGACTTTGACCACACGTAGACCGGTCGTAGATGTTTCGTATTAACTAGACTGCCATAGTGATTTTCTCACAATTAAATTTTATGAGAATTTCAATGGTAGTAAAAGAGCTTTTGAAGCTTCTGGAAGAAGTAGATGCTGATGTAGTGTGCCTTCAAGAACAATACGTAAGGTCAAAATACCTAACCATCTAAAACAGCGTATGACGACAAACCAAGGACAGGACAGCAGGGCAATAATCATAGTATTTAACATAAAAATCACAGTTCCACGAATCACAAAATGAAGTTACGAACATATTGCAACAACACAGAAAACACTATGGAACGATATTTGGATTATCTCTTCAATATATGCACAATACTCATTTCACGTAGAGCCCTTCGCAGACGGAATTAAAGACATAGCACGGTTTGCAAATGGAAAATGACTTTGCAACTAGAAAACGACTAATGAATCTAGCAGACATCAATGCACGCTCAACTCTTTTTCCCGCACTTAGAACGGACGAAAAAGGACACATAGTAGTGGCCGTAATAATTGAATGTAATCTATTTGTTGTAAATAAACCTGGTCAGCCGCCGACCTACTGCACCAACATGGGAAATAAAACTAACATAGACATCTCACTTTTAAAAACTACGCAAATTACACGTATTACGGACTGGAAAGTTTTAGACAACGTAACAAAAAAGCGACTGCAATGCAATAGTAACACACACTGGAAATAGTAACACAAACATACACAACACACTACAGGATCCACTTATCTTAAACATAGCAGACTGGAATAAAGTTAAACAGATAATTGAGAACTCACCTCTAAATACAATTCAAGGCATTATTATCGAGCAGACAAATATTCTAGCACAAGCACAAAAGCAAGAAATTCCAACAAGACAAACCAAACACGCCTACAAAAAGTTGAATATGCTCTGCTCAAAATATTTTGCGTAAACTCCTTCCCGATGACGACTATACACAAGACAACCAACAACATAAAACTGCCCCGTTTGCGCTTCAAGAGGTTGGCTTGGCAAACGGAAAATTAAAAAATTGGAAAGCCCCTGGCCTATAGGGCATTGACCCGGAAACGATCAAAAACGCTGCTCCACAAATTATACCTTACCTAACAGACTTACTAAACGACGCATTCGGCTTCAGGTCACACAAATCGATAGACGACGTAGTAAACATAGTAATAGAAATAATATAGACAACTAACGTCAGCCGGCCGCTGTGGCCGAGCGGTTCTAGGCGCTTCAGTCCGGAACCGCGTGACTGCTACGGCCGCAGGTTCGAATTCTGTCTCGGGCATGGATGTGTGTGATGTCCTTAGGTTAGTTAGGTTTAAGTAGATCTAAGTTCTAGGGAACTGATGACCTCAGATGTTAAGTCCCATAGTGTTCTCAGCCATTTGAACCATTTTCGGACAACTGACGACAAATATGCAGCGGGTGATATTGCTGAAGGTTGTGACAATCTCTGGTGGCCGGCTTTCTTCGGAAGACTCAGACATGGGGACTCAGATGGTTCAAATGGCTCTGAGCACTATGGGACTCAACTTCTAAGGTCATCAGTCCCCTAGAACTTAGAACTACTTAAACCTCACTAACCTAAGGACATCACACAACACCCAGTCATCACGAGGCAGAGAAAATCCATGACCCCGCCGGGAATCGAACCCGGGAACCCGGGCGCGGGAAGCGAGAACGCTACCGCACGACCACGAGCTGACCGTGTGACCGCTACGGTCGCAGGTTCGAATCCTGCTTCGGGCATGGATGTGTGTGATGTCTTTAGTTAGGTTTATGTAGTTCTAAATTCTATGGGACTGATGACCTCCGATGTTAAGTCCCATAGTGCTCAGAGCCATTTGAACCATTTGAAGCCTGCTGGTTGTAGCTGAAATGCCCTGCTTAACCCACAGGACAGGAGAGGCAGAATAAATTGTGGAAAGGAACCAAAAAGGGGGGCTGTCAGTTACACTCGGAGATACGTACTTGTTAAAGAAAGGTAGACCAGACAAAATACAAGACATAACTGGACGAAAGATAACAGACCGAAAACAGATTAACATATGGCGGACTGGGACATGGCAGAAAGAAAGCGACTAGACAGACAAGGGACTACATTTTTACTCTCTCTTCCCTAATATACGAGCACACATAAGACTGAAACACATTGGCTCCACCAGAGGAATGACGCATTTCCTGAGGGAACATGGCACATATGCCGCCCATCTTCATCGTGTAGGTCTAAAAGAAACTGACATTTGTGAATGTGGTCAATATTGCATCACTAAACGCATAGTTCTCCAATGCAACACATTAATACACCTAAGACCGAATGTAGAATGACAACACCTAGGTAAAACCATTAGAGATCACAACAAATGGCACATCCTGAACAAACTAGCAGATGACGTATCTCAAACACTTCATGAAGCTTAGAGACAAAGCAGCCCATACTTAAGAACACTACAAAACGAAGCACAAGCACCACAACAAAACTTGAGGCACGAAACAGACACTGACATTGACACTTAATCGAATGAAACAACAAATATAGAAAGTGAGCGTGACATTCAAATATTAATGTAAAAAAAAAGCACTCCGTCGTCAGGCCATGAGTGGCCTACTGGGACCATTCGACCGCCGTGTCATCCTCATGGGAGGATGTGGATAGGAGGGTCTTGGGGTCAGCACACCGCTCTCCCGGTCGTTATGATGTTATGCTTGACCGAAGCCGCTACTATTCGGTCGAGTAGCTCCTCAATTGGCATAATGAGGCTGAGTGCAACTCGAAAAATGGCAAAAGCGCTTGGCGGCTGGATGGTCACCCATCCAAGTGCCGGCCACGCCCAACATCACTTAACTTCGGTGATCTCACGGGAACCGGTGCATCCACTGCGGAAAGACCGTTTCCGTAAGATGTTAATGTACACAGGAGTAATTAATGTCCTCTCATTGTTCCCGTCTCCTCTGCTGCGTGCTCGTCTGGTAGTTGGTTTGCTCTGTAACGAGCCAGTACTGGGAGCAAATGGTGAAAAATACGAAAAAAGAAAATAGCATGTTACACTGAAGGGGTCGCTAAGAACGTGGCTCAACCTATGTATTCTCCATCTCCTCCTTTACTCAAAGATACTGATTCATGGGGACGTAAAGGGTGGGCAAAATAAATCTGGTCCAGAAAATATTTCATGCTCCTAAATATAGGCAACCCAACCTACAGCATCTGCCCCAGGTGTAGATTTGTAAGTTGCGTTGCCTGTTTTAAGGTGCACGAAATAATTTCTGGGGCAGATTTATTTTGATTATGAGATCTTCCCAGGGTATCAGACGAATCAAGGCGTCGTTCGGCGGCAACGTTTCGACAAGTTTCCTACTTCTAATACTAAGGCGAAATGTCGAGTTGGTGCCCTGTGCGGTTCTTTATAGCCGTTGGACCACAGGCTTCTCTGCTTGCCTCCGTGAGTAGCGCCAGTCGTGGGCCTCCGAAGGCGGTCCAGCGACTATAAAGAACAGCGCAGGACACTAACTCGACACTTCGCCTGAGGAGGACAAGTAGGAAACTTGTCGAAACATTAGCGCAGAACGGCGGGTTGGCTCGGTTGATAACCCGAGAAGACTTCATCATTAAAATTCGCCGAGAAAGTCTAAATTCGCATACAGATATATTTCACCCCCTCACTCCCCTGGTTGGCACTGTAATGTATGGGTTGACATTTATTTTTGCATTTCTGTAGAAATAACTCAAATTCAAAGATTTGATAGGTCTGAGATGCATTATCAGAATGGCACTGAGTGATTCAGGGAAATCGGGTAAAAATTAAATATGTATCAGAGATATGAACTTCGTTTCTTCTAATTACCAGTTCAATATCTTAAGCTTCGCATCACCTCGGGGGGGTTTGAATTTGCTATTTACGAGGATAATGCTACAAGTTCGCCTTAACGACCTCAGCTTTCTAAGCTAATGAACAGGGATGAAGCTTTTAGCATCGTTCGGATATCTTCCTTCAGCCGTATCAAAACAAATTTCTCAGTTCAGTCCATTTATTAGCGACAGAAAAGCGACTCACTGGGAAACATGAGAAGCATCAGATACAGACGCTTGCTTTCCCGCTGCGTGGTTGAGATGGCAGGCAAACCGGCTAATGGGTCACGAAGGGTTCTTATAACCAGAATCGGGTGCGCCACGACGAAAGTTAATGGACGCTTGTGGCGTTCACTCTTGAGAGCTTTCCATATTTCAGATCCAATAACCATATTTATCTGCTTTTGTTTTGAATCAGCGAACTGGAAGGCAAAGAGAAGAATTAAATATTGGAAATGAGAGCGCCTTCGATCCGCGGTAATTAATGGCTTTTAAAGGGGAGCTTCGCGTCACGTTTACCGCACAAAAGAGCCCTCTGCCACAATAGCGGTAGCAGAGCGATAGGACACTTCTGCAACACGTTGTACATTTGTGTGGAGGTTAACATTTTGCGTAATTAACTGGCAGGAATTTAACTGACATGTTGTGTAATTACAACTTGATATTTTTTTTTTTTTTTTTTTTTTTTACTGATAAGGATGAAAACCGGCTATTAAGTTCCATGGGTGATTTACGTGCTGCAATCTTTCATCATAGGTCCGTAACATTTCATCATGACTGAGATATACAATTGTTATGTCTGCTTTGTGGTAGACGACAAATGCATCGCTATCCACATTTTGAGCATCACTGTACGTGTCTCTCTCTCTCTCTCTCTCTCTCTCTCTCTCTCTCTCTCTCCCTCTCTCCTTCTATTTCTCTCCCACTCCATCATTTTCTTTCACTCCTTGCCTCAGTAGTGAAGTCCGTTAGTAAAATAAAGTTTTCCCTTTGGAAAGCTGCATTTTTGACTTACACGAAAGGCGGTGCATCTCGTGCAAGTTTTGAATAAAGCTATCTTAGTTTTTGCCTATTTTCCCGACACTTAATCAATTCCCCGTTAGTAGCTACCCAAATCTGATATATATACGGAGCTTGTGGATATATAAACCCCAAAGAGACCGAATTTAAAGATACACGACGCCACGACGACAGTGAAGCTAACTGAACAAACCCTTCGCAATTTCCTACGTCGTGGAAACTGAGGCGCGTGTTGTGGGCAATGATGAAAATTGTGAACGAAACCAAAGAGAAATTTGGAAAGGGAATTAAAGTTCAGGGGAAAGAAGTAAATGTTTTGAGGTTTTTATGATGATATTGGGATTCTGTCCGAGGCTACAAAGGAATGAATAATTCAACAGAGAGGATAGTGGCATTAAAATAGTTTATAATGTTATCAACAGAAGTACGAAAATTGTAATAAAGTGTACTGAAACTAAATCAAGCGATGCCGAGAGTATTATATTAAGAAATGAGACATAAAAATTAGTAGATCATTAGGCAGCGAATTAACTGCTGATGGTTGAAATAAGGAGAATGTAAAATGCGAACTGATAATAGTATGATAAGCATTTCTGAAAAAATTGTTAATATCGAACTGCAGTCCCCAGACGGTGGTGGAGCTCTACACAATGGAAGTTTGCATTGTAGATACAGGCTCAGGTTCGCGACGTCCATGTAGCCGCCTTTCCTCCCTTTAGTTAGTAATTCTTTACTTGCTGAAATGTTGTGCAACTTTTGTAATGCAACAGGGAGTTGGTATGACTGGGTTGAGCTGTGAGTGAACATTGTTCTTGAACATATTTTGTTTCGCAGGAATTTCATGCGTTTAAAATAGAAACACCAGTGATAAGAACACGCAACGCCGCGGGATCGCGCGTGAAATTTCATCGTTGAGTGCTAAAGATTCGTGTACCGACATTACTTCCCAAAACAATTATTTAAGCATTAATTGATTTAAGGTACGCCTCCTGCACGTATCTATAACAATTGAAGTGAAACACATTTAAATGTAATCATCAGCTGATCGGTAATTAATAAAAGGATATAAATCTCTATTAATTTGGCAAATAAATGAGTCCAGAACCACAGATTAAGATAGTATCGCCTGTGGTCGAAATTCGACCAGCTGAGTCAGTTGACTTGTTCTGTGAGTGATGTTCACCACGTAAAACTGTGCCTGATATTTTATCTGTAGAACAGACCCATACCATATACACCATTCTAACTATGAATATTCTTGAATTAACTGTTGGATTTCTCTTTAATTTTCCGATTATTTAAAGTGAGTCCTTGATACAGTGCGTTGAAAAATAAATTCGCAACACATAGTGAACGCCGTTGTATTGCATAAAGTAATTTCAGATGAGAAAAGATTTTCATTAAAAAATCTGCACTGTAAATTAATCAAGCCGCGCGGGATTAGCCGTGCGGTCTAAAGCGCTGCAGTCATAGACTGTGCGGCTGGTCCAAGGGGGAGATTCGAGTCCTCTCTCGGCCATGGGTGTGTGTGTTTGTTCTTAGGATGATTTAGGTTAAGTAGTGTGTAAGCTTAGGGTCTGAAGTCCTTAGCAGTTAAATCCCATAAGATTTCACACACATTTGAACATTTTTTAAAAATTCATCAAACCTCTGTTTTTTGGATTTACGTTCAGTGCACATTTCAAAACAGCAGTGTAATTTTCGTTATCAATTTCCACAATTTTCCAATTACTTCGTCTACACAAAGGATGTGCCTCTAAAACTCCTTGTCTTCCAGTCCGACAGTTAGTGCAAACAAGTAAACGATATAACGACCCCAATACGCAACTTTATTTACAGCCTTTTTACTACGACATTTTGATTTCCACTGCTGACTACATCATCGACAGCAGCTGTCGCATTGTAGCTGCCGCTTTGCGTGTGTTGCTGCAAATGAACCATGTAAGCAAGAACGTCTCTAGAATGTGATACAACGTAACGTTGTTACTTTCATGTGTCATTTGTACGATAGCACCTGATCGGTACGCAGGGTAGCACTTTAATTTTCAGTGTTCCCGAATTGGAGATTTTAATGCGTGATAGAGAGGGCATCGTCAGCGCTATGAATATGAAACCATCTATTTCTTGTTACCACTCTTAGCGGCTACGTACACAGATGATTTTTCCTCTGTGCACATCTCTGACAAAGAACCATTCGAATTATATAAGTTTCATTAACTTCGTTGTATAATCAATACTAAAATTGCTACTTGAGCTTCACGTATTAATATTATGATTAAAATTGTAACACCAGTGTAGTCAATATAATTTTTACTTCGATACTCCAGTTAGATTTCTCCAACCGTTGTTTTAACACATCAGTTAAAATATCACTAGATATAAAAATTATAATCAAAGCTACTCAGGCTTACCTACACGGAAAAACATTCTCGAGATAACCACCACAGTGATCAAACCATCACCATCTACAGCTAAAGGCACTCTCCGGGTAGGCACAATATCCGGTAATCTTAAACACTTAAAAAAGTCATTCAATTTACCAACAGAGTTCAAAATTATTCGCCCGCTTATGAAATACCCTGAAGCGCCAAAGAAACTGGTATACGCATGCGTATTCATATACAGGGATATGTAAACAGGCAGAATACGGGGCTGTGGTAGGCAACGCCTATATAAGACGACAAGTGTCCGGCGCAGTTGTTACAACGGTTACTGCTGCCACAATGGCATGTTATCAAGATTTAAGTAAGTTTAACGTAGTGTTACATTCGGCGCACGAGCGACGGGACACAGAATCTCCGAGGTAGCGATGAAGTGGAGATTTTCCAGCACGACCATTTCACGAGTCCACCGTGAATATCTGGAATCCGGTGAAACATCAAACCTCCGACAACACTGCGGCCGGAAAAAGATACCGCAAGAATGGGACCAACGACGACTGAAGAGAAACGTTCAACGCGACAGAAGTGCAACCCGTCCGCAAATAGTTGCGGATTTCAATGCTGGGTCACTAACAACTGTCAGCGTACGAACCATTCAACGAAACGTCATCGATATGGGCTTTCGGAGCCGAAGGCCCACTCTCGTACCCTTCACTACTGCACGACACAAAGCTTTACGCCTCAACTGGGCCCCTCAACAGTGGATTCTTGATGACGGGAAACAAGTTGCCTGATCGGACGAGTCTCGTTTCAAATTGTATCGAGCTGATGGACGTTTATGGGTATGGAGATAACTTCATAAATACAAGGATCCCACATGCGAACAGGGAACTTTTCAAGCTGTTGGAGGCTCTGTAATGGTGTGGAGTGTGCAGTTGGAGCAACATGGGACCCCTGATACGTCTAGGTACGAATCTGACAGGTGACACGTGCTTGAGCATCCTGTCTGATCACCTGCATCCATTCATGTCTATTGTGCATCCCGACGGACTTGGGAAATTGCATCAGGACAATGTGACACCCCAGACATCCAAAATTGCTACAGATTGACTCCAGGAAAACTTTTCTCAGTTTAAACACTTCTGCTCACCGCCTAACTTCCCAGACATGAACATTATTGAGCTCGTCTGGGATGCCTTGCAACGTGCTGTTCATCCCCACGTACTCAAAGGGATTTATGGACAGCCCTACAGGATTTGTGGTGTCAGTTCCCTCCAGCATCATTTCAGACATTAGTCGAGACCATTCCACGTCGTGTTGCGCCACTTCTGCGTGTTCGCGGGGGCACTACACGATATTAGGCAGGTGTGTCAGTTTCTTTGACTCTTCACTGTATATCGACACATGATACACCGAGACAGTACAGTAATGCCAGGTCTAAGGGATCAGCCCCCTACAGGCCGTTGGCATCAGTTGTGTCCGCTGGACCATCGTCCTTCCACTGGCGCTGCTGTCGATCCAGACACAATTTCGCATCGAAGAGCATTATTTTTCAAGAATATTCCCAAAGTGCCCTCCCCTCCCCTCCCCCCCCGCCCCCCCCCCCCCCCCCCGCCCACCACAGGGCTATACTCAGGGGCTTACTTCAAAGTCACGGCATACTGGTCGCTTTGCAGTGGAGCTTGGATTGCCGTGAACGTGTAACGTCTCCTGACGGAACAAATACAGTAAATAATTCATTGTTTCTCTTTTTTGTGTAATATACACTCCTGGCCGTTAAAATTGCTACACCAGGAAGAAATGCAGATGATAAACGGGTATTCATTGGACAAATATATTATACCAGAACTGACATGTGATTACAAATTTCACGCAATTTAGGTGCATAGATCCTGAGAAATCAGTACCCAGAACAACCACCTCTGGCCGTAATAACGGTCTTGATACGCCCGGGCATTGAGTCAAACAGAGCTTGGATGGCATGTACATGTACAGCTACCCATGCAGCTTCAACACGACACCACAGTTCATCTCAAGAGTAGTGACTGGCGTATTGTGACGAGCCAGTTGCTCGGCCACCATTGACCAGACGTTTTCAGTTGGCTGGTTCAAATGGCTATGAGCACTATGGGACTTAACATATGTGGTCATCAGTCCCCTAGAACTTAGAACTACTTAAACCTAACTAACCTAAGGACATCACACAACACCCAGTCATCACGAGGCAGAGGAAATCCCTGACCCCGCCGGGAATCGAACCCGGGAACCCGGCCGCGGGAAGCGAGAACGCTACCGCACGACCACGAGCTGCGGACTACGTTCTCAGGTGGTGAGAGATTTGGAGAATGTGCTGGCAAGGGCAGCAGTCGAACATTTTCTGTATCCAGAAAGGCCCGTACAGGACCTGCAACATGCGGTCTTGCATTATCCTGCTAAAATGTAGGATTGTGCAGGGATCGAATGAAGGGTAGAGCCATGGGTCTTCGGGTCTTAACAAATCTGAAATGTAACGTCCACTGTTCAAAGTGCCGTCAATGCGAACAATGGTTAATGACACACCATACCATCACGCCGGGTGATACGCCAGTATGGCGATGACGAATGCACGCTTCCAATGTGCGTTCACCGCGATGTTGCCTAATACGGATGCGACCATAATGATGCTCTAAACAGAACCTGGATTCATCCTAAAAAATGAAGTTTTGCCATTCGTGTACCCAGGTTCGTTGTTGAGTACACCATCGCAGGCTCTCCTGATTGCGATGCAGCGTCAAGGGTAACCTCAGCCATGGTCTTCGAGCTGATAGTCCATGCTGCTGCAAACGTCGTCGAACTGTTCGTGCAGATGGTTGTTGTCTTGCAAACGTCCCCATCTATTGACTCAGGGATCATGACGTGGCTGCACGATCCGTTACATCCATGCTGATAAGATGCCTATCGTCTCGATTGCTAGTGATACTAAGCCGTTGGGATCGAGCACGGCGTTCCGTATTAACCTCCTGAACCCACCGATTCCATATTCTGCTAACAGTCTTTGGATATCGACCAACGCGAGCAGCAATGTTGCGATACGATAAACCGCAATCGCGATAGTCTACAATCTGACCTTTATCAAAGTCGGAAACGTGATGGTACGCATTTCTCCTTCTTACACGAGGCATCACAACAACGTTTCACCAGGCAATGTCGGTCAACTGCTGTTTGTGTATGAGAAATCGGTTGGAAGCTTTCCTCATGTCAGCACGTTGTAGGTGTCGCCGCCGGCGCCAACCTTGTGTGAGTGCCTGAAAAGCTAATCATTTGCATATCACAGCATCTTCTTCCTGTCGGATAAATTTGGCATCTGTAGCACGTCAACGTCGTGATGTAGCAATTTTAATGGCCAGTAGTGTATGAGATGGCAACTCTTGTGTGTCCGTACTAATGATATATATATATATATATATATATATATATATATATATATATATATATATATATATATATATATTAAATAGGGGTAACTTGTAACACCAGCAATCGATAGATTTATGTATATTCCGTATACGTTCTCTGCTGACATTGTACACAAGTGTATTTGCATAGCCAAGAACTTTGGTTGTGTAAATATATGTAATGACTATGTTAATTATTTTGGAATTTTAAGAAATAATATCGTAACTGTACCTCTGATATGATATGTAATACCCTGTGAATGTAATAATTTTTTAAAAAAACTGCACATTTTATTGGGACATACGTAGGGAAGCTAACTGTGAAACTTGTAGTAGAACCCCTCCAGTACGGAAATAGTTTGGTGGGACTGGAAAAGGTGGCCTTGGCGCGCAAGGCGCTTGCCTCCTTTGTTGCGAGTGGCGATTCTAGTTCTGACTCTGATACAGTGTGGTCAGCTGCAGCTTTTGTCAGCTATTGTGGTTAATTTGGATGTATAATTTGAGGCAAGAAGAACTTGCGAGCATGTAATGTGGCCAATCGACCATGGTATCATTATTTACCCCGTTGGTTAAATTTACGACGCCCAGAAGCCTTACATCAGGACGTGGCTAACATCGAGATCCATGGTTGCTTTACTGCAATTTTATAGCCACTGTAATTTACCACATGTGTCACTACCTCCATCAGAACTGTTATCTAAATAAGTACATGCAATAGACCAGATATTATGTATTGAATAATAACTTTTTTGTTGAACTTGTGACTTATGTGTGCACACCCGTTATTATGCCCAGTCACATTCCTAGAAAGCGTCTTTTCAAAGTGAGTATCTTGTTTTTATTCAACTGAAAATTATGGCAGTCAATCATTTTGCAGCTTTTATTAACATTGTGCACTATGAAGTTTGCTTAGTTTTCTGTACAGTAGTAAATGATGTACTCCACATAATTTTTCCCTTAAGTTTTCCTAAAGTTTGTTCACAAATAAAGCAAATCATTAAATAAAAAATTGTCATTAAAATAATTAATGACAAAAATCTAAAGTGCTTTTGGCTGTCTGTGAGTAAAAGTTATATAAAAAAGTACCAGTATTATTCCACTTTGAACAGGTTTATAAACTTGTAATTTTTCATCTTTTGTATATGCTGTTTTAAATAGTTTTCCTAGTTGGGCAGTCATTCACAAAGCCAGTTTAACTTTGAGTATTGATTTGATTTTGACAGGGAAGCTAAAACAGCTTAGGTCTAACCCGCCACTGCCCGCACCGAAACCAAGTTTATTGTGCGGTATCGCTCCCTGTACATCTAGTAAAGCCAACCAATGCACTTAAATAGTGCAGGGAGTCTCTTTACCAGTTTTTTGTTAGACACAATTTCTTCAGGTCTAGTTGTCCCAAAGATTCTGTATCTTTTGCTCTCCAATACCATGCATTCGAAGATTAAGTGTGTTGCATGAGCCTTGGCGGGACTGGCGCCAGTAGTATCCCTGACATGAGTACGATCGATTTCCTAGTGCAGAGGTTTGTCTTGGGGCTTGGGCCGGCTCGAGATGTAAGCGAATGCCGCCGCGAGTATAAGGGAACAACGCTTTGAGAACGGAAGGCAGCGGTGCGCGAGTCGGTTATTGGTTGGCGGGCAGAAGCGAAGACGGGGTGCCTGAGGTTATACTGGATGCGGTGCATTCTCCGGCAACCTCGTGAGCTGTGGACGTGCCCGCTTGCTTGGAGGGCCACGCTGTTAGGGTCTTGCGAAGTGATGTTCTGATATCTTCGCAAAATCGCCCCAACACCACGACACCCAGTGAAGTACTCTAATTACTAACAAGGGAACCTCCCCATCACACCCCCGTCAGAATTAGTTATACGTTGGCACAGTGGATAGGCCTTGAAAAACTGAACACAGATCAATCGAGAAAACAGGAACAAGTTGTGTGGAACTATGACAAAAATAAGCAAAATATACAAACTGAGTAGTCCATGCGCAAGGTAGCAACTTCAAGGACAGTATGAGCTCAGCAGCGCCGTGGTCCCGTGGTTAGCGTGAGCAGGTGCGGAACGAGAGGTCCTTGGTTGTAGTCTTCCCTCGAGTGAAAAGTTTATTTTCTTTATTTTCGCAAGGTTATGATCTGATCCATCGTTCATTGACGTCTCTGTTCACTGTAATAAGTTTAGTGTCTGTGTTTTGCGACCGCACCGCAAAACCGTGCGATTATTAGACGAAAGGACGTGCCTCTCCAATGAGAACCCAAAACATTTGATCGCAAGGTCATAGGTCAATCAATACCTACACAGTAAAAAACGTCTGATATATTCTGTACGACACTGGTGACGGCATGTGCGTCACATGACAGGAATATGTGTGTTTCGATGTTTGTTTAGGTGCAGTGTCCCCATCATACGCAGTTACCTCGCATCGGACGGACGGACGGACGGACAGGTAACAACTGTCTGAAAACAAAAAATTAAACTTTTCACTCTATCCACTGTGCCAACTTATAACTAAATCTGAGGGGGGTGCGATGGGGACGTTCCCTTGTAAGAGCGCTTAGTTAACTGTGATTGTGATCACTCTTGGTATCGTAAGACGTTGCCGGACGCATGATGTTACGTCTGTTCGATTTCATTTGATGCATCTTACTAAGCGGGTGCTCTGCTTTCGCATAATATCGATGTATTTGCAGAATGTTAGTACATTAGCTATTATTAGCGAGTGTTTAATTTGCTTACGATATTGGTTAATCCATGTCAATATGCCCTCTGCGGGCAATTTCAATTTTTATTTCTAAAGATTACCGTGTTGAGCTTTCTAGACCCACTTAAGGTGGCCAATATGTGTGTCATTAAGTTCTAGCGAGTGTCGGTTCTCGTGAGCCAGTTCATTTCCCATTCTTAGCGATTGTGTATCAGGTACTGTTACACTTAAGCACTTCCGAGTTAAGTTTGTTGTTGATTAGCCTTGATTTTATAGTGTTAATTTACTGGTCAATCTTCAATGTTAAAGTTTCTTGGTCTCCTGTTGCTGAGTGTGGTCTGTGTTTCAGTGAGCTGAGACAGCGGGTTCACGTTTCGGTGGCCTACTCGATGTGGGGTTGCAAACGGAGCCACGTATTGGTTCGAAGTATTACTTCCGTCAGTCGGCTCCACCGTTCGTGGTTAAACTTCGGCCTTACAAGCTTGGGCCTTCCTTCTGTTGCTACACACCGAGCGAGGTGGCGCAGTGGTTGGACATTGGACTCGCGTTCGGGAAGACGACGGTTCAATCCCGCGTCCGGCCATCCAGATTTAGGTTTTCCGTGATTTCCCTAAATCACTCCAAGCAAATGCCGGGATGGTTCCTCTGAAAGGGCACGGCCGACTTCCTTTCCTATCCTTCCCTAATCCGATGAGACCGATGACCTCGCTGTCTTGTCTCCTTCCCCAAACGACCCAACCCAACTCTGTTGCTACACATTTATGATCGTGCAAAAGTTGTAACTTTCTTGGAAATTGAAGTTATGGTCAAATTCAGCCTTCGTGGCGTTTCTCAAAGTTTATGAGATATCGTTGGCTAATGACTTATTAGGGTTTGGTTGTTTGTGGGAAGAGACCAGACTGCGAGGTCATCGGTTTCGTCGGATCAGGGAAGGACGGGGAAGGGAGTCGGCCGTGCCCTTTCAGAGTAACCATCCCGGCATTTGCCTGAAGCGATTTAGGGAAATCACGGAAAACCTAAATCAGGATGGCCGGACGCGGGATTGAACCGTCGTCCTCCCGAATGCGAGTCCAGAATGATTTATTAGATAGCTTTTTTATGTAATGAGTGTTCCGTAAATAATTTTTATGTGAGATTCTTTTTGGTAGTTAATAAACGCATTGGAACTGAAATGTTCACTTTATTGGCTCAGCCCTTTCACTCCTTTTGGATTTAAATGTTAAACAAAGCAGGTGTTAAGTAAAAATACCCATTGTGTGTAGTTGTTTATGAAATTCCCATGGACGGTCATCAGTCCCGTCATGAGTTTGATCTCTTTCCTGTTCAATCCCAGGATCACAGAGTTTCTATTGCAACATGTCTTGGGTATTATTACCTTACCATGTTTTTGTTCATGGACCTTGGTCCAATATTCTACGTGCTGTTTCCTGAGCCAGTTCAGTTGATCTAGTTTGATCATAGCCTTGGTGATTGTCTGGACAGGTTCTGGTCCAATAAATGAAGTCGTTGCCCCAATCCTGGCCAATTTGTCGGCTTGCAGGAGCTGCCAGTGATTTCAGGGCTGCCTGGCTGTTTGAATAGATGTAGACGCTACGGCCATTGTAGCATCTACGCATATCCTCCTCCACAGATGCCCTGATTGCAGTAATTTCAGCTTGGAATACAGAGGCCAGTTTTCCTAGAGAGATGATGCCCTCCAGTCTGGGGTAAACCACGTAAACCCCTGCCCGAAAGCCTTGGTCTGATTTCGACCCAACAATTTCCCCTGTACGGTGTCGAACTGTTTTTCCCACTGCTCCCTGCTTTCAATTATTATATTGTAAGGCTTGTTGAAGCAGTTGGGAGTTATTATAGTCCACAGGCATTTCCCCAGCCATTCCTATGTTTACCTCATTCACTATGTTAGTGTGTGATTCTGAATATCCCGACGAGATCAAGTTTTCGCCAGTTTTAAGTCTGTATGCCCCCGCTGCTGCCTCCATCTTGACCCAAAAGTGTAGTGGAGGCATGTCCAGCATGGCGTCCATCCCAGCGGTTGGTGTGCTGCTAATGCCGCCTGTTGTGGCTAAGCAGACCAGTCTCTGCAACTTAGCAAGCTCCTTAGCTGCAACCCACTGTTCTGCCTTCTTCCACCACACTACTGCCCCACAGGAAATCCTAGGTCTAGCCACTGTGGTGTATTTCCAGTGCATACTCTGGGGTTTAGGCTGCAGTTCTTACCACAAGCCCTTCTAGTACTCGCTAGAGTAATTTTTGCCTTGGAGCTGATCAAATGGCTCTGAGGACTATGGGCCTCAACAGCTGTCATCAGTCCCCTAGAACTTAGAACTACTTAAACCTAACTAACCTAAGGACATCACACACATCCATGCCCAGGGCAGGATTCGAACCAGCGACCGTAACAGTCGCGCGGTTCCGGACTGCGCGCCTAGAACCGCGAGACCACCGCGGCCGGCTGGAGCTGATCGTCTTAATGTGAGGAGTCCATGTTAGTTTCTCATCTAAGGTTACCCCTTGATATTTCACTATCCCCTTTACAGGTGAGTTTCATCGAAGAGCTTTAGATTACAACTTAAATGTTGGATATGCCTCTTCGTAAATGGCACCACAACAGTCTTCTTAGGATTAACCCTCAGATCCTGTTTAATGCATCAGGTATGCACAATGTCCAATCCTCCTTGTGTCAGTAAATGTGCCAGTTATTACTGTGACAAGGTCATCTCCGAATTCTTGGCAAAAGCAGTGTCTGGAATTTAGTGCCTCAATAACTTCGTTCACCACTAGACTCCACAATAAAGGGGACAGAACCCCTCCTTGTGGACAGCCTCTAGTGGTGTTAATTACCATCTTTTCATTCCTCATGGTAGCCTCTACCTTCTTTCCACTAAGCATGGCCCTGGTCCACCTGCATATAGTGGTCCCCAGGTCCACCTCTGCTGCCTTACCATGGAATCGAAGGTCGTGTTATTGAAGGCCCCATCGATAACCAGGAAGATGCAGAGGGCTATTTCGTGGAAGTGAAGTGCTTTCTCCACCCTCCCAACGAGTTGGTGGAGAGTTGTCTCACGTGATTTACCTGATTGATATGCGTGTTAGTGTGTATGTAGGAGGGCCCTAATTAGCCTCCTCTCCCAATGTATACATTAACCAATTTTTCCAATGTTTTGAGAATGAAGGAGGACAGACTGATTGGTCTCATATCCTTGGCTTTGGTATGATCAATTCTCCCTGGCTTTCGAATGAAGACAACCTTCACTGCCCTCCAAGCATTGGAAATGATTCCTACTGCTAGGTTAACCCTGAATAACCTGCATAGGACTCTTATGAGCCGGAAAAATTCCATCAGGGCCAGGTGACGTGAACGGTTGGAATGTTCCTCCTGCCTATTGGATTTTATTAAAGTCCACACACTCCTTGGCCGATTCGCAGTCCTCTCTTCGAGTGCCTGAGAACCATTGTCTCTCCTGGATCACATTCTGGTCTGGGTTGTCCGGCAGAACATATTGCGTAAAGTGAGTTTTGAGGAGCAGTTCCAGCCTCTCATGTGCTGTCTTTATATATTCCCCATCCTCCTTCCTCAATGTACCTCCCGGATTGATTGGTATTCTAGTGAGGATTCTCTGAAGTCTGGCTTTAGCAGCTGTGCTCTTCACTTCCTCACAGAATGCCTTCCAGGATGTCTTCTTTGCTTGTCTGATTGCAAGGTTGTAGTTGACAAGGCCCTCACGATATTTAGCCCATTGTCCTTTACATCTCACAATGTTAAACGGTGTTCGTACTAGTTTTATTTGAATTTCCAAGTTATTACTCCACAAAAGCACACTTCTATTTGTGCACTTCTTGGTGATGGTGCAGTTGTCCTGATATGAGGTCACTATGGCAGAGGTGACAGCCTATGCTACTTCCTCAAACTCTACTGGATTTCTTATCGAGAATTTAATTTCTGATAAGCCTAAGTTAAGGTCCCTCCTATGTTGTGACTTGGCAAGACAGCCAAGCCACTATGAGGTAGCCGAAAGGCACGCGTTTAAGCTCACGCAGGCTGGCGTGAGGTCTGGAACAGTTAAAGGAGTTGAGTCTAGTAAAAAAAGTACGTAGCTTCTGGAATACTTAACTTTAATACATAATTGGTGAACATCGGTCTGACGGTACATGCATCACAAGATAAATAGCTAATGATAATGGCGCCTTGCTAGGTCGTAGCAAATGACATAGCTGAAGGCTATGCTAACTATCGTCTCGGCAAATGAGAGCGTAATTTGTCAGTGAACCATCGCTAGCAAAGTCGGCTGTACAACTGGGCGAGTGCTAGGAAGTCTCTCTATACCTCCCGTGTGGCGGCGCTCGGTCTGCAATCACTGACAGTGGCAACAAGCGGGTCCGACGTATACTAACGGACCGCGGCCGATTTAAAGGCTACCACCTAGCAAGTGTGGTGTCTGGCGGTGACACCACATCCTATATATCTCCCAGTCTGTTTTCCTAGGATTCTTATAGGTCATGGTCTGTCTGATTCCCATTTCAACCTTGAATTTAATGTACATGTGGTCCAATGAGGATGGCTCTAACATCACATGCCATTGTTTGACATAGCTGCCCATCATCATGAAACCAAAAGTTATATCAATTACTTCTTCAAATGGTCCAAATGGCTCTAAGCACTATGAGACTTTACATCTAAGGTCATCAGTCCCCTAGACTTAGAACTACTTAAACATAACTAACCTAAGGACATCATACATATCCACGCCTGAGGCAGGATTCGAACCTGCGACCGTAGCAGCATCGCGGTTCCAGACTAAAGCGCCTAGAACCGCTCCGCCACAGCGGCTGGGAATTACTTCTTCTCTTCTGCTATCCCTCAATGTAGTTTCATTGCCCCTATTCAGGACCTCCGAGTTAGCTAGAGTTGTATAGAGTAACGTCATGTGCAGATTTCTGAGACCTGTAGTAATCAGTACTGTTTCAAATCATGAACTTTTTGTCATAATAATTGAAATAATAGTAAATCATGCCAATGCAAGTCAGACTTTGGTTGTAGGTTCTTATGCCCTTTTGCATTTGTTCATTATACTGCATAGTAGCTTTTTCCAATAGTAGGTGTTATTGTGAGACAGTCTGTACTGTTGGATTTATTGGCCATTCTATGTTCTGCATAAGGAATGGCTGCTGTGTTATTTGCTACTGCAAGTTGCTGTATGATATTGAGAGTAACTGTTTAGAAGAGATTTGTTAGGGTATCAAGTGAGGCTTAGTTTTCTTGAGTATTGTTTATTTCCGCTTTGCCATAGAACATGATACCGCATTGCCTGATTAGGCTGGCGACCGCATCGATATATAATTACAGTTTACTTTCGTATTAGTATATTTCGTATTAGTAGAACTTCAGTTCAAAATCTGTTTGCTTTGCTCTGGTTACTGTTTCACTTACTTCGCGATTATGAAATTACAGGCCCATTCCTTGTCACTTGGTACATTCACTGTTGGGCTAAATCCTTCACAGAAGCTTAGCACTATCGGCGATTGATATTTTGAAAATGGTTGCCAGTGTTAAAAGCCGAGGTCAACAATATAGGATATAGACACAAGCCTTCCATGGGATAATCCTGTTTTCATGGTTGTGAGACAAAACAGTCCCCAAAGAAGCGATTACGACCGAATTTATTTGTGTGAATAGGACGATTCAGCTGAGCTCATCACCTCTAATATGTCCCGAACCGTTCATCATACCGTATGTCTATTTTAATCCTGATGAATTGCAGAAATTTCCACTAAACCACCTATATCCCCTTTTCATAGCTTTATTAGTAACAGAGATATGGCTATTCAGATGAATCAATAGCAGTTCCCACTGCTAGTGCTGTATTTCTAAAAGGGACGAACTCCAGCGTTTCGCTTTTCAGAATCCGATTAATAGTTTTGAAGAAATTAGATTAT
Source organism: Schistocerca piceifrons (assembly GCF_021461385.2). Classification (NCBI taxonomy): domain Eukaryota; kingdom Metazoa; phylum Arthropoda; class Insecta; order Orthoptera; family Acrididae; genus Schistocerca; species Schistocerca piceifrons. Next base: position 1,016,304,150 of record NC_060139.1, on the reverse strand, counting down.
TTATAACTGTTAACATGAAACCGATGGCACAAGTTCGTTATTTCAAATACGAATAAACAGTGTTGCAACGACGGGATCCGGTATAAATGGTGCACAGAGGAAATATAGTTTTTATTTTGTCTGGCCCGTTCGTGAGCGTAGAGAGCTACTTGTCTTTTACAAACCAAAAGACACCAATATGTTAAATCGTTATAAAGAATGCAGAAGGAACACGAAGAGGTCTTTCTATGCATGAAAGTATCCCGACGGTCAGTGTCTGACATGCATGTCAATTAGGCGAATGTGCAGAACTTCGTTGGAATACTGTCATATGTGTAAGGAGCAAGCCTACAATGAGGAGAAATAACGAAATATGTGTTCTGGCAGCTGTTGCTCATAAGCCACGTGCTAGGTCAAGATAAATTGTGAGACGCTCTGGAACAAAGCAGACCAGTCTTGCTCGCACTTAGCACGCAAACAGCTTCCATCTGCATCACGCGCCACTTCGCCAGCAGATTAACTAGCGTGATATTAGAAGAGTCTTGGAATTGCGTCAAACGGTTCTGATGAGACATCAAGTCAACATGTTCTTTCTTCAAAGAATTCTGTTTACCGGTGAAACAGTCTTTGAGAATCGAGAAAAGCTTAATGTAAGAATATGCATTGCTTGACAGCTGTGATTGCGAAACGACCGAGGTAGGTTGAACATCAAACGACACTGAACTCTTAACATCTGGTGCAGGATTATTGGAGCTTATATGACTGGTCCTTACTTTCCTGAGGGAACCGTAAAGCGTAAAAGACTCACACAGTTTCCTTCCGAACAGCTGTCAGCCCTCTTAAAGCAAGTACAACTTTAAACACGTAGATGTGTATGATACCGGCACGTTAGGAAACACGCACGCAGTTGAATAGGACGTAAGACATTGCCAATCGCCCTGAACATTCACCTAATTTCACGCCACTAGACACATTTTCTTCTGGTGTTCATTCAAATATGAAGTCTAAGCACAAATTCCGACAATCCAGGAGTACTTAAAATCGTATTATTGATCATGTGCAATGGTATCGAAGGAATCTCTTCAACCTATCCAGAAATTCTTGGACCAGCGACTCCAAACATATATTGCATCAGACGGCGGGCATTTTGAACACTTGACGACATGAATGGAATTTTAAGGAAGTGTTTTGAATACAATCTTCTGTGATTTCTTTTGCTGCAGCTGACGATGTATTTTGCAATGTATTTATCATTACATGAAAATCATGACGCGAAATTATTAACTAGCAATGTTTGTCCCTCAGTTCCTGTTCAAATTTTTGACGTTTTCTCACGGCTGAGACAGAAACAAGAACATAAATGTTAACTGGCGAATCATCCTCAGATGCACGTCCTTTGCCTTTTTGCTGATGGGTCGATCCAACCACATGTAACCAAGCGTGATTAATACCAGCGAAACATTCTGTTTCCTCCTTATCCGGCGAGATCTATTTCCTAATGGCGGTGAAAACTATTAGCTCCAAGTTAACCATCGGTTTCATATACAAAACAGATAAATCCTTCGTTATAAACACTCCAATTTCTCAGAAACTACGAATCGTCTTTTAAAGCGTGAAATGCCGTTCGATTCACCTCGTTTACAACTACGGTAGTAGTATCAGAAATTACTGTGGTAGCAGATATTTATACAGCGAAGTTGATACCGAAACCTCGGCAGTAAATATACCTTCGGAAAGAGAATGTCATCGGTTAGTGCAATGAGGAGCTATTGTAAATTGTTTCCTTAATTTTGCTTATTCCATCATTTAAGATGAGCAAATAATTAATCATTTAACTAACGGTTAATTAAATGTCGTTATATCTTCAAAATGTAACTATGATACAGTGTGATGGTCTGGATAAATACAAGTTTTGCAAACCGATCATTTAAAATCCAAAAAAAACAGCAATTAGAATAATGAAAGGGGTTGCTAGTGTGGAATCACGCAACACAATCTTTAAATAATTTAAAATTTTGACACTTCCATAAGCACAGGCACGTCCACAATAATGAAATTCGAGGTAGGAGTGATTTTCATTGAGAAGTGCATACAAAGAACACAATTAAGAAAACTATCGCATATAATCCTAAAATTACTGCAAATGGTCCTAAAATCTTTCACCCCCCCCACCCCCCCACCCACCCCACAACCATGAACCTTGGACCTGGCCATTGTTGGGGAGGCTTGCGTGCCCCAGCGATACATGGAGCAGTACCGTAAATGCAATCACAATGGGTCCTGGCGGAGGTTCAAGTCCTCCCTCGGGTATGAGTGTGTGTGTTTGTCTTTAGGATAATTTAGGTTGTGTGTAAGCTTAGGGACTGATGGCCTTAGCAGTTAAGTCCCATAAGGTTTCAAACACATTTGAACATTTGAACAATCACAACGGAGGGGTATCTGTTGAGAGGCCAGACAAACGTGTGGTTCCTGAAGAGGGGCATCAGCCTACTGAGTAGTTGCAGCGGCGACAGTGTGACAGATCTGGCCTTGTAACATCAACCGAAACGGCCTTACTGTGCTGGTACTGCAAACGGCTGAAAGCTAGGAGAATCTACAGCCGTAATCTCTCCCGAGGGCATGAAGCTCTACTGTAAGGTTAAATGATGACTGCATCCTCTTGGGTGAAATACGAGGGTTGTCCAGAAAGTAAGTTCCGATCGGTCGCGAAATGGACACCACAGTGAAATCCCGACGAAGCTAGTATTACCGTCGATCGCATCAAAACGCTCTTTTCAGTTATGAGAGTACTGTGAACAAGCAAAGGTGGCTAGAATAACGATGTTTCCCGCCAAGTAGGAGGCCCGCTGAAAGGCTTCGCCTTAATGAATGCAGCCCACCTAACACAACTGCCACGCACTTCCTTCTTCATGGCAATTCTTAGCCGCCCTCTGCAGGGGCAGTGAAGAGACTTCTGCAGCCTTTCCGATGGGAAGTGTTCGATCACCCACAACACAGTCCTAATTGGCTCGTCCTGAGTATCATCTCTGTTCACGTGTAACGCTGGATACAAAGACAATACTTGGGCGCAGGCTACGCGCTATAGGCCAGTGCAGAGAATTATCGGAGAGCACAGGCGGCTGCCTTCTATGACGATGGTGTTGGAAATTTGGTATAACGCTCCGACAAATGTCTAAGTTGGAGCGGCGACTATGTAGAAAAGTATCTGGAAAGTGTATCTAACTCTTGCAAATAAAATGTTTCTGATTTTCACTGTGGTTTCCATTTAGCGACGGATCGGAACTTACTTTCTGTGTAAACCTCGTATTCCAGACGTAAAATAGTCCCCCATTCGGATCTTCAGGCGGAGACTACTCAGGAGCACGTAGTTATAAGGAGAAAAACAAAACTGGTGTTCTACTGATCAGAGCGTAGTATGTCTGATCCCTTAATCGGGCATGTAACTTAGAAAATTTAAAACTGGAAATGGATAGGTTTAAGTTACATATAGTGGGAGTTAGTGAAGTTCGATGGCTGGAGGGACAGGACATCTGGTCAGGTGAACACAGTGCTGGAAAAACAAAATGAAACAGGGGTAATGTAAGAGCAGGTTTAATGATAAATAAACAAAAATAGGAACGGGAATTAGCTACTATGAACATCATAGTGGACGCACTATTTTGGTGAAGATAGATACGAAGCCGACACCAACCACAGTAGTGTAAGTGATGAAAACATTGAGGAAATGTATGATGAGGTAAAAGAAGTCTTCAGATAGTTAAAGAAGACGAAATTTTAATAGTCATGTAGGACTACAATTCTATAGTAAGAAAAGGAAGAGAAAAAAATGGTATGTGAATATGGACTGAGGGAAAGGAATGAAGAGGAAGAATTTTGCACAGAGTATAATTTAATCATAGCTAACAGTTTAAGAATACTGGAAGAAGGTTGTACATGTGGAAGAGAACTGGAGACCCCGAAAGGTTCCCGACTGATTATATAATGGTAAGACAGAGATTTCGGAACCAGATTTTAAATTGTAAGACATTTCCAGGGGCAGACGTGGACTCCGATCACAATTTATTGTTTAAGCATTGTAGATTAAAACCGAAGAAACTGCGAAAAGGTAAGAATTTAAGGAGATGAGAGCTCGATAAACTGAAAGAACCAGAGGTCGTGCATAGTTTCAGAGGAAGCATTACGGAATGATTGACAAGAACAGGGGAAAGGAATACAATAGGAAAAGAATGCTTAGATCTGAGAGATTAAACAGTGATGACAGCAGAGGACCAAGTAGGTAAAGAGACGAGCGCTAATACAAATCATTGGGTAACACAAGAGTTTTTGAATTTAACTGATGAAAGGGGAAAATATAAAAATACAGTAAACGAAGCAGGCGAAAGAGAATACAAAGTCTAAGAAATGAGATTGCCAGGATGCCTCAAATAGCTAAGCAGGAATGGTTAGAGAAACAAATGTAAGTATTTAGAAGCATAGGGGAATGGTACATGCCGCCTACCGGAAAATTAAGGAGACCTTTCGTGGAAAGAGAACCACCTCTATGAATATCAAGAGCTCAGATGGAATCCCAGTCATAAGCAAACCAGAGAAAGCAAAAAGGTGCAAGGAGTATATGGAAGGTCTATACAAGGGAGATGTATTTGAAGGCAATATTACGGAAACGGAAGAAGGTGTAGATGAAGATGAGATAGGAGATGTGATATAGCGGGATGAATTTGACAGAGCGCTGATAGACCAAAGTCGAAACAAGGCCCTGACAGTAGACAACATTCCGTTACGACTAATGATAGCCTTGGAAAGCCAGCCATGGAAAAACTGGTAGAAACCGGTCTGCAGGGAGATCACTTTGGATGCCAGAGAAACGTAGAAGCATGCGAAGCAATACTGACCCTGCGACTTCTCACAGAAGACAGGTTAAGGACCGGCACACCTACTTTTATAGCATTTGTGGACCTGGAGCAGGCTTTTGACAATACTGATTAAAATACTCTCTTTCAAATTCTAAAGCTAACATTGTAGTTCTGTCAGAGACAGCAAAGGACTTGGAAGAACAGCTGAACGGAATGGACAGTGTCTCGAAAGGTGGATATAAGATGAACATCAGCAAAAGAAAACAATGCCAAATGGAATATAGTCAAATGAAATCAGATCATGCTAAAGAAATTAGATTGGGGAACCGAGACACTAAATGTAGTAGATGAGATTTGTTGTTAGATCAGTAAAATAACAGATGAAAGCCGAACTAGAGGGGATATAAAATGTAGACTGGAAACGCCAAGAAAAGCGTTTGTGATAAAGAGAAATTTGTAACAATCATAGATTTGAGTGTCAGCAAGCCTTTTCTCAAAGTATTTGAATGGAATGTAGCCATGAATGGAAGTGAAACATGGGCGTTAGTCAGTTTAGACAAGAAGAGAACCGAACGTTTTCAAATGTGGTGCTGCAGAAGAAAGCTGAAGGTTAGAAAGGTAGATCACGTGACTAATAAGAAGGTACTGAATGGAAATGAGGAGAAAAGAAGTTGGTGGCACAACCTGACAAGAAGAAGTGATCGGTTGGTAGGATACATTCAGAAATATCACGGGTTCATCAATTTAGAACTGAATGGAAGCGTGAGGCGGGGGGGGGGGGGGGGGGGGGAGGGGGAGAGCGGGGTAAAAATCGTAGAGGGAAACGAAGAGATGATTACAGTAAGCAGATTCAGAAGGATATAGGTTGAGGTAGTTACTCGGAGATGAAGAGGCTTTCACAGGATAGAGTAGCATAGAGAGATATATCAAACTAGTCTTCGGCCTGAAGAATTCAACAGGAACAACAGTCCTAAAATAATCTCCAGAGATGATTTTCATTGAGAAGTATATTGTAAGTCTGTAAGTAAGAAAATTATCGCATATAATTCTAAAATCTCCCCATGACGGAGGGGTATCTGTTGAGAAGCCAGACAAACGTGTGGTTCCTGATGTGGGGCAGCAGCCTTTTCAGTAGTTGCAGGGGCAACAGTCTGGATGATTGACTGATCTGGCCTTGTAACACTAACCAAAACGGCCTTGCTGTGCTGGTACTGCGAACGGCTGAAAGCAAGGGGAAACTACAGCCGTAATTTTTCCCGAGGGCATGCAGCTTTACTGTATGGTTAAATGATGATGGCGTCCTCTTGGGTAAAATATTCCGGAGGTAAAATAGACCCTCATTCGGACCTTCGGGCGGGGACTAATCAAGAGGACGTCGTTATCAGGAGAAAGAAAAGTGCCGTTCTACGGATCGGAGAATGGAATGTCAGATCCCTTAATCGGGCAGGAAGGATAGAAAATTTAAAAAGGGAAATGGATAGGTTAAAGTTAGATATAGTGGGAATTAGCGAATTTCGGTTGCAGGAGGAACAAGATTTTTGGTCAGGTGAATACCGGGTTATAAATACAAAATCAAATAGGGGTTATCCAGGAGTAGGTTTAATAATGAATAAAAAAATAGGAGTGCGGGTAAGCTGCTACAAACAGCATAGTGAACGCATTATTATGGCCAAGATAGACACGAAGCCCACGCCTACTACAGTAGTACAAGTTTATATGCCAACTAGCTCTGCAGATGACGAAGAAATTGAAGAAATGTATGATGAGATAAAAGAAATTATTCAGATAATAAAGGGAGACGGAAAGTTAATAGTCATAGGTGACTGGAATTCGATAGTAGGAAAAGGAAGAGAAGGAACGTAGTAGGTGAATATGGATTGGGGGCAAGAAATGAAAGAGGAAGCCGTCTGGTAGAGTTTTGCACAGAGCGTAACTTAATCTTAGCTAACACTTTGTTCAAGAATCATAAAAGACGGTTGTATACATCTAAGAAGCCTGGAGATACTGACAGGTTTCAGATAGATTATATAATGGTAAGACAGAGATTTAGGAACCAGGTTTTAAATTATAAGACATTTCCAGTGGCAGGTGTAGACTCTGACCACAATCTACTGGTTATGAACTGTAGATTAAAACTGAAGGAACTGCAAAAAGGTGGGAATTTAGGGAGACGGGACCTGGATAAACTGACTAAAACAGAGGTTGTACAGAGTTTCAGGGAATGCATAACGGAACAATTGAGAAAAATGGGGGAAAGAAATACAGTAGAGGAAGAATGGGTAGCTTTGAGGGACGAAGTAGTGAAGACAGCAGAGGATCAAGTAGGTAAAGAGACGAGGGCTAGTAGAAATCCTTGGGTAACAGAAGAAATAATGAATTTAATTGATGAAAGGAGAAAATATAAAAATGTAGTAAATGAAGGCGGCAAGAAGGAATACAAACGTCTCAAAAATGAGAGCGACAGGAACTGCAAAATGGCTAAGCACACATGGCTGGAGGTAAATGTAGGAATGTAGAGGCTTATCTCACTAGGGGTAAAATAGATACTGCCTACAGGAAAATTAAAGAGACCTTTGGAGAAAAGAGAACCACTTGTATGAATATCAAGAGCTCAGATGGAAACCCAGTTCTAAGCAAAGAAGGCAAAGCAGAAAGGTAGAAGGAGTATATAGAGGGTCTATAAAAGGGCGAGGTTCTTGAGGGGAATATTATGGAAATAGAAGAGGATGTAGATGGAGATGAAATGGGAGATATGATACCGCGTGAAGATTTTGACAGAGCACTGAAAGACCTAAGCCGAAACAAAGACCCGGGAGTAGACAACATTCCATTAGAACTATTGGCAGCCTTGGGAGAGCCAGTCCTGACTAAACTCTACCTACGACTTATCTTAGAAACTAGATTATGAAAAGGCAAACCTACGTTTCTGGAAATATTCTATATTTTATAAAGCACTGAGGAATATTTAAATTATTCATTTTGACACCGGTCTGCAATTTTGTTAGAGTATATGTGTGACGTGCATTTACTGTATGTGTTCGACAAACTATTTTCCTGCTGCAGTTCTGAGTTGTGATTGTTTCTGGCAGTCTGGAATCCTCAGAGCTGTTGAAGTGAGTTTGGCAAGCGCAACAATAAGTGTGTGAGTGAAATTACGTGTGTCATGTGACTAGGGCCTCCCGTCGGGTAGACTGTTCGCCGGTTGCAAAATCTTTCGGTTTGACGCCACTTCTGTGACTTGCGCGGCGATGGGAATGAAATGTTAATGATTAGAACAACACAACTCCAAGTCCGTGAGCGGAAAAAAATCTCCAATCCATCCGGGAATTGAACCTGGGTCCCTAGGGTTACGTGTGTGAATTTGTGTGAATGATGAACAGTACAGCGTGTGCGAATGTGAGCAATTCTAGAATCGTTGAGATTGGAATTAGCTTTCCGTTGTAGTCGTATTTGCAAATATCAGGAAAGATAAAAACCAACACAAACACACACACCCACACAGACGAGAACAAGCGCGCACAAACATAAACACACCCACCCACACACCCACCCACCCACCCACCCACACACACACACACACACACTCTGTGAACTCTAGCGCCACCACACAATCAAACATTGGTGTCGTCAGAAGTTATCGATAGTGAATATTGATAACCAACGGATAGCGTAGCATTAACTTTGTCTCTCTGTTTTATGACAAGGGAGAGAGCTAGAATCCGCGCAGAATTTAAGCAAAAGCGAAAACCACCATCTATATTTACATGTTCAATTTCTAATTTAATTTAAACTGCTTCCCTAATAACACTGTTCCAATAGCTAGAAGTTCATTTCAGAATCTCCGTGTTGTTATATTCCACAGAACGACTGGTAATAAGGCAGATTTCTGCAATAGCACCAACGCCCAAGCGTTTACTAGTCGCTGATGACGTTGATTTTACATATTCTGCTCAATAAGCTTGGTTTAAACTACCTCCCGACCCTGCAGAGGAGCTAAGGAGGGAAGTATGTCGTCCGTTGACAGGGGAACGTTCACCCAAGATTAATATAACAGAAACTGAGAGGGCTGCTTTGCATACACTCAGAGGTGATCCGTATACTGTTATACTACTCGTGGACAATGGCAATGCCACAGCTGTGTTGGACAAGCAACACTACATTCAAAACAGGTAGTGTATTAACTGATTCAGCGTGATGTAAGGTCGGTGCTGGCTCTACAAAAAGTTTTGAGAGAAAGAGTAACAACCTGCTGAAGAAAAGTTCCTTGTCACAGGAGACTATTAGTTCTTTTCGTGCTGTCCTTCGAAGATTATGCAGCTTTCCGAATGTCCACAAGGAAGCAGTTCCCTTAGGTCTGCTGTGAGTAACATCGGATCCCTGACATTTCGTGTAGAAAAACACCTTGCTACTCTGTTGAGCCCAATAATATAAGAACTCCGCAAGTACCTTACGTCGATTGGAGGGACTTCATTTGAATCAGTTTGGTATTTCAGTAAGTTTTGATGCGGTTTCTCTTTTCACTCGCATCCCTCTGCCTGATTCGTTATGGTTAGTTGCGGTTAGGTTTGTTGCTGAATTAACTAACCTATTTGGACATTGTTGACTTCCACTTGTGTTTTACTCAATGAACAGACAGTTGAAATGGCGATGGAAGCCCGTTCTAACCTGTTATTGCCAGTTTGTTTAGCGAAGACTGTGAGGAACGCGCCTTGGAGACGGCAGCATTCAAATCTGCGTCTTTTTATATAAATACGATACTTTTGCTATCTGCCCTCATCCCAGGGAGAATCTGAGCAACTTTTTGGATCTGAATTCAATCAACCTGAATACTCGTTTCGTGCCAGAGTGGAAAAGGACAGCTGCCTTCCTGTTCTTGATGCGTTGGTCAGGAGGAAGGCTGGTGGTATGTTCGGACATGCCATTTATAGGAAGTCAAACCACACAGACGTGTACCTATAGGCTAATAGTTGTCACCATCCTTCTCAGTGTCAAGGGTATGAAGGTATCTGTATCAGGAGACTGATTGTAAAAAATTAAATATCATGATAAATCAGAGTTTGTCTAGTGTGTTTCTCACTTGGCGTATGTTTGAATATAATCACCACGAAAGATACCAGTTTGTTTGCAATTTTTGCCACTACGAGCATCTCTGCATTCCTGAACACGTGAGGGACCAATTCTTTGGCTACCAGAGATCGTATTGCTGAATAGAGATAGGGCGAACGAATTAATCGGTAACAGTTGTCGGCCAAAGAGGCAGAGAGAGTTTTGTATAATGGAGCTTCGATGTCGGAGATTCTCCACAGAAAGGAAATTTATTCAGGTGCTCCCTGATATGATTGAGGACAGAAAATGTCTTTCACATGATTTAAAGGGAGACGACATTTTTGAAAGTTCGCTACAAGAGCTATTCACGAAATATTGTAGTTTTAAGATTTCATTATGTCTAACAATATCTGCATGTTGGTATCCACGGATGATGATGTTTGGTTCGTGGGGCGATCAGCTTCGCGGTCATCAGCGGCTGTACGAAGACCCAATTTTTACACGATCCAGTTTTTACGCAATCAAATCTAGCCACTGTCACGAATGACGATGACGATGATGATGATGAGGGCAACACAAATACCCAGTCCTCAACCCGGGCGGGAATCGAACCCGGGCCCCCGGGCCCCAGAGGCAGCAACACTAGCCACTAGACCACGAGCTGCGGACGTATCGAAGAGTGAATTATCAGTTAAGTGTTCAATATTCTAATCAGCTTTCACCCTTCACTGCTAGTTAGGTATTTCAGAAAGGAAGGGAAAGAGTGAATCTTGTGTAATTTAAAGATTGTGTACAAAAAGCAGTTTTATGTAAGTGATAATGCTAAGAATGAGTAACAACTCATGCTAGTACAAGTCCTTTCTGAGTTACTAAAATCATTCAGTCTCATTGCAAAATACCATTTTACTTATTTTCAAAACATTCAATGCAGCTTATCAGCGTTGAAAGATGAAAAATAATTTGGCAAAACCGGTACTGTCACGCCTTGCGCTGTTGCGTAGACACTGTATTCTTTCTTTTTTTCAGAAAAAGAGTACAAGTTTAATTGACGAAAGCAGGAAAAATATGATAAGATAAGAAGGCAATCGGCCGCGGAGTGATTGCTTTCAAGTGATCATTATTGCAGTGCAAACAGAGCAAAACCAGGTTATGCGTTGCAAGGTAAGAGTCTACAGTGTGGAATAAATATTCTCGTGACGCAACAGTTAGCCACTGTGAGTGTTCATTTCATGATAAAGCCATTCTGAGAAACACTGATAACCATTTCATATGCTCAGTTTCAATTGCAGTTAGATGCGCTTCAAATTAGTTATAATCACACATCAAAAAGTAATTTTCATAAATATGTCCGTACTCAAAAGCATGGATTTTTAAAAGTACTTGTTATCACATTTCGAGTGAGAGGTTTTAGCTCACATACAATTTTCAGTTAACAAGTAGAAGCTCTTTTCATTAGTTTTACCTGTCGGTCTTTCTGCTCAGGATAAGATCTTTTTGGTAGTTTTTTGATTCTGCAGTTAGACCAAAAGGCTATGATCTGCAGCTGCATTTACAACGCATCACTTGGATGCGCTTTAGTCTTCTCCTTGTACCTTCTCCTTGTTAGTTTCCACTGAACTTTATTTTATACACAGTTACGCAATGACTTGGGTTGGATGTTGTTGTGAATATGTTTTTAATGTTGCATGATATACACTATGAAAATTTGAGTGGAGAACTAGTAATGCAGACTTACAACACGTTTGACAGCAGAATTTAGTGTACAGGAATGACGGAGCATCGTTGTGTTCAACAATATTAATGGTATGTGTTTATTAAATTGATAATTAGAGGTTATCAGTATAGTTTAAAGTGTACCAGAATGCAAATTTCTTAGGAGACAGCAGTGTGGTTAAACTCATGCAAATGGAGGATGCACGCCTTGGCGTGGGGAGCCAACAACCTTTTTTTTTTTTTTTTGTTATATCATAGTGGAGCACAGTGCACCCGCAGTTGAGGTGAATTTTATTTCTCATTACAAATTCCTGCCTTTTTCTTTCCTATCTGTAGGTTAAGGCAATTCTAGTAGTTGGGTTGCAAAACTATTTGAATGATTTTGCAAAGAGATTATAAATGAACATGAAATAAGTGACATGGACTTCTTGAAGAAGAATTTGATATCTAGAAATATGTATATGAGGTTAAGTGTTATAAAAAATTGTAATGCCAGCATCTAGAGAGATATGATCAGTGAAAAAAGGTTTGGTGATGGTGAGTAGTGTTTGTTGTTTAGTGACTTGTATATTTTCTAATATTAATGTTATTGCAGTAACTTTATCCTATAGTACTTTTCCTGTCAGACCTTTTGTAAATTTTATGTGACAGTACATGATATAAAACTTTTTGACTTTTTATGGATGAGATTTGTGTCTGGAAATTGTGCTAAACTTTAACTGCTGTTTCAGAAAATACTCTGTGTAATACATATAGTGATCTAAATCAAGATACATATCTATTCAATCTGGTACTTTATTGCCACAAAAGGTACTCCAATTTTTGTGTTGACTACTGTAAAGATACATCAAAGATTGGTGGAAAGACAGATTCAATACAATACAGGTTAAGGCCTGAAGAGAAACAGTAATATGTTTCATAAGGTATGGAGATAAAGGTAGCTGAGAAAGATGATTTTTATGGGGTAGTAATAAGGTAAGAGTTTCTGTTGGAAGGATAGATTTGAAAAAATAAGGTATGTAAGATGAACTGGGGGAGAGTAAGAGATGTATATATTATGAAATGAGGAATAGTAATGAGTATATGTTTTGTGAAGTATAAGGAATGATTATTGCAGTTTTTGTACAGCAGTAGATTAAAAAGGATAAACAGTACAAGGTATGTTGCAGCTTGAAGGGAGATATTCTTTGTCAGTAACCAAAGAAACTAAAATGTGTGTTTGGGTATGGTTATTTCAGATGTAAAATCTGGAATAAATGGTTGTTCTGGTAGAACCAATGGAAACAATGGTAAAATTTTGTTATAAGTTTGTAGTTTTATTGTTTTGGTCCACATATAATTGCAAATTTCCAAGAAAAGAGTAATATTCACGCTTCCATTGAGCTTACAGCCATACTATTGTCACAAACTGAAAGGATTTACAACTTAGAGTTTCTCTTGTTATGATAAGATGGTGCTACATTTGAGCAGCAAGATGATAGTAATTTAGGGATAAGAATATGCTTGTTACAGCACACTTTTATCCAAACTTCAGATGTCACTGTATAAGACACATTTCATTTCACATATATACTTTATTCATACTTATGTTACATTTACAAGACTCAAGATATCATGAAAATACGCCAAGACATTATAAGCAGATCTCGTTTCATGAGGCACCTTATTCTCAGTACCCTTCCCATATAGGTGTATTTAGCCCTTAATATCTTACTCCAGCTTATAATGTAAAAGTACTTACCATATTGTCTAATATATGTTTACTTATGTTACATGTTTGTGCACAAGCATGGGAAGCAATAATTACTGTAAAAAGGTGCACAGACACACCCATATTACATGGAGAGGAACTCCCACATGTATTGTATTAAGACTGATATGCACACTTCTGCTTCAATTACTGGAGGAACAGAGACCCATGTCACTATGTCAGATGTATCACAATGCAAACGTTACTACAGTGTGGGTTCACCACTCCATCACTGTCTGGCTTTTAATCAAAGTTGGGTTACATATCACACAGGTGACAGTAAGTGATGGAAGAGCTAACACTGCTATTATTCTCACAACTGTGAATGATTGGGTTGTCGATGGAGGAACTGAGTCAACTTTTTTCCTCACTGAATCTGCCCTTAATTACATTACTTCTATTTTATCGAAACCTATCGACATCTTTGGGTTGTCACTGGAGAATGTGATCACTTTACTTACTCACTGCATCTGTCTTTTGGTCCTCCTCTGCAGCTGTGAGCATGATACATAAATACTTTGACCTTGTAAAACAACATCTGCTGTGTCTGACATTTGCCTCTAGTTAAACACTTTCACCTCCCGGTTCATGACATTGTCCCACGTGTATTTTATATGTCAGTTGAGAAAGATAACTTGCTTCTTTCTAGGGAAATTTAATTTTTTGTGTGAACATGATGTCGACAGTTGTAGATTACTTAGTTCATTTCTTTATTTCAAATGTATAATACTGGTCTTATTACGTTAGTATTTGGTATTCATGCTATATATTACTCAGTCATGTAAGATTAGTTTCTCTTGAAGTTTATCCTAAAATACAGCCACAAACATTATATTCTGAGAGACATTTGTAGTATTTTGCTGTCCATGTAAATGACCACTAGTTACAGTTATCAGCCTCGTTTCATATATTATTGTTTCAAACTGTAAAACTTTGTATTACAATTTTGCAACCTTTAGATTCACTATCTTTTGTATTTTATCACTCTTTTCAGCAATGGATTAACACAGATTGTTCTTGTGTGTTAACAAGTTTTTTAAAAGTTCCTTCCTATTAGAATGAAAATTTGGTATTCATGCTATATATTACTCAGTCATATAAGACCAATTACTCTTGAAGTTTATCCTAAAATACTATCAGCCACAAACATTACACTCTGAGAGACATTTGTAATATTTTGCTGTCCATGTAAATGACCACTAGTTAGGGATATCAGCCTTGTTTCATACGTTATTGTTTCAAACTGTAAAACATTGTATTACAATTTTGCAAACTTTAGATTCACTATCCTTTGTATTTTTCATATTTTTTCAACAATTGACAGACTAACACAGATTGTTCTTGTGTGTTAACGAGTTTTTCTAAAAGTTCCTTCCTATTCTGCAAAATTCTTGTTTAGTGGAGTGGGAACTTTGAAAGGTATCTGTATTAGGAGGATATGTTGTAAAAAATGTAAATACCTTGAGAAACCACAATTTGCCTTTTATGTTCGTTACTTGACGTGTTTCTGAAAGTAATTATCATGAGGCATATCGGATTATTGGAAATGTTTGCGACTGCTACCAGCTTTTCATGCCTCAACACGAGATTGATACATTCATTGGCTACTAGACGCTGTATTATTCAGTAGAGCCAGGACGTGTGAAAGAGTCGGGAACAGTAGTCGGCCAGAGTGGGAGAGAGAGCGTTGTGTCGTGGCAGAGTAAGGAACTTGGATATCGGAGGTGCCACACAGAAAGGAAATGTATTTGAGATGCTTCCTGATGTGATTCATGAGAGAAAATGATTTTGACATTATTCCATGCAGAGACGACTGTTTTGGAAGGAAGTAACTAGCATTAAGTTTTATTTTCTTCAAGCCCTAATCGCGAAATATTGTAGTGATAAGATTTCATTATGGAGAACAAAATCTGCACGTTGGTATCCAGAGTAAATTATATGTCATTTGTTCAGTATTCTAATTAACTTTCTCCCTCTACTGTTGATTAACGTATCACTTAATGAATGAGTCTAGTTCGAAAATAATCATTTATTTTGTAATGATATCCGGTTTCGGCCTTTATACTGCGCGCCTTCAGGTCTAAGGCACTATATGGCTGAAGTCGGCGGTGCAGATAAAAGTTGTGTGATGCTACAGTCGTTTACTAAAACCAGTTGTCACTATAAAACAAACGATTATCTACTATCCTGACTGTGTGATTAAGTGATAATTTAAAGCAGATCGATGTTATATATCTAATTATTTTCGCTAAAAAATTAAATAAATTATTTCATTAAGAAGAACAAAGAATAAATATTATGTAATTTAAAGATTGTGTACAAAGGGCAATTTTACGCATTTCACAACACTAAGATAAAGTAACAGTTCACATTAGCTCAAATCTTTTCTGATATATTAAAAACGTTCAATATAATTGCAAAATAACGTCTTATTTACAAAACATTTCATCAAGCTTATCCTCACTGATGGATGAAAAGTAAATTGGTAAAACCGGCGCTTTAACGCCTTGCCCTACTATGAGGACAGTGAATCACTGTTTCAGAAAAATAACGTAAGTTAATTTACGGAAAGAGCACAAAGTATAATAAGGACAATACAAATATTAAATTGTAACTTAGAACATTTTAATTGATAAATGTTGCTACACAATAAATGAATATCTGGAAGACCAAGAAAATGACATTACAAACTAACCTCCAAAATTTTCTATCTTCATTTGTTTCAGCTTTTATTATACTTTACCATCTATAGTACTAGTTATATATTGTTACTGAGAAACAAATTACTATGAACCATTATGTGGAGAGAAACTATAAATTTGCTGCCATTTATTATAGACAATTTCATTTTGTACATTCTATATTTTAATTTCTGTGTATGACAAATCCAATTGCAGACAGTTTCATTTCGTATATTCTACATTGTTAATTTCTATGTATGACAAGTCCAATATCGTTTGTATGATGACATGTATGCTAAATAAATAAATAAGATAATAAGGCAAACTGACATCCAGTGATTTCTTTCAGCTCATCATCCTTGCAGTGCAGACCAGAAATAAGTTATTCATTGTAAGGTATGAATTTATTGTAGGGCATAAATAAAATTTTTCGAAGAGATTTAAGATCAGTTTTCATTATAAAAGTTCCATGTAAATTCAATTGCAGCATTCTGATAACAGGGCACACTTTTGTTGCTCAACATTTAACCATTGCGTGTGGTTGTTTCATGACAAAGCCATTCTGTGTATTACTGACAATCGTTCTTCATTTTCAGTTTCTTTTACAGATGTGTTTCAGAATAATTACATCACACATAAAAAAAATTTGCATAATGATGGTCGTGTTCAAAAGTAGACCACTCCAGACGAAAATCAGGAATCTGAATTTTAAAAGTAATTGCTTTCACATTGCTAGAAAGAAATTTTCACACACACGCGCACACACAGACACAGACACACACACACACACACACACACACACACACACATACACACACACACATACACACACAAATATACCCACACACACACACACACACTCATTGTTCCATTACTAAAAGTAAAAGCATATTAGACCGACCTTAGTTCACAGTGCCCACACCATCTCAGGCGCTGAAAGCGTGTCAGCTGATTTAGCGTATCGTGGGCATCTTTTATCAGAAAAGTTATAGTGAAAGACAGTTAAGTAGTTCGTTGCGCTATCGACCAATAGTAAACCGAGTGAGTGATAATACCGAGGTGGCACCAAAGTCTATGCCCTTTTTGCCTTTTCTGCTCCTCGACCATCATCTAAGATTACGGCCCTTTGAGGATCTGTGAAGGATGATCTCAGCTGGTGTAAGATGAGTGTCTATCACTGTCCTCGTAGTTGTG
Source organism: Schistocerca piceifrons (assembly GCF_021461385.2). NCBI lineage: Eukaryota > Metazoa > Arthropoda > Insecta > Orthoptera > Acrididae > Schistocerca > Schistocerca piceifrons. Next base: position 1,016,286,937 of record NC_060139.1, on the reverse strand, counting down.
TAACATCACACATTACTCAGAGCATCAAGACCATGGAGGACGAGCATTGTCAGCATACGTAAGCATCACATTCGCTTATAACAGCCGAGCAAATCAGTTGTTAATAGAACATTCGCTTGGCACCGGTCATCATATGCGATATAATACCACAGAGATTCTGATGTACACTTCCAATTAGTGGGATAGTGTTATTAAGGAAGTACTTAAAATTAAATTAGGAATGAGCTTATGAGTAGAGGCGAAAGTTTTAACTGAATTCTACACGTAATCCTGCTCTCTCACTTTGGCGTATCAGCTCACTTCACTATTTCGAGACATCCTTATACTTTGTTATTACACTTGCAAAGGAAGTCGGTCCATTTTCCGTCTTTTTTTATCCAAGATAACACAGCTGTTCATCGTTATGGAAGGCAGACCGACTTACAACCGAATGAAAACCGCGCTCCATTATCGAGTGTCTGGTATCACATTTTGTTAAGAGAAATAACTTCTGCAATATTATTTCAGTGGTACAGCGTGGTGCACGAAAAATCGACCCCGAGTACTAGACTGCTCGTTGTCACCCACCAATCGTCATCTATTGTTTCGAAGTTGTTGTTTGCATTAGTTATTCGTTATTTCTTTTCTGCCTAACTAGTACATGTTTATCTTCTTTTGCTCTTAGCGGTCAACCAATCGCTCGTGATAGGAGAGCAGCCTGTATTCGGGGCCGCTTTTTCGTGTGCCACCTTGTATTATTTCACTGCGTTCAGCCACATAATGGTATAGTTGGCTAAACAAGAGGTTTTGCAGAATCACGAAAATAACTTCCACAATTTTGTAATGAATAAAACCTCTGTACTCCAGAGGGGAGATGCCTTCCATCTTCAGGCACATAAGCTACTGATTTTCAGTTTTTCATAAGAACCATATATCATGCACGACTGAACTGTGAACGAGTAAAAATGAATGGTTCCCAAAAAAGAGCGATCACCAGTGAACTAGTTCCCAAGGACGAACGAGTTTGCCCATCTCTATTCTGCATGTCGAGGGCTTATATCCTTTGCACAGCACTTTGTTGCTGCATTTGTGCCTTGAAAATGACACTGTGACTCACTTGTTGAAATATCAGCTGTTGCCGAAGACGCCATACAGCTGCATTCCAGTAAGTTATATGAACACGTCCCTATTCCTTAATCAGCTTCCAACTTACGAAAAATAAAGAATCCTGAGCGATTGTAATACTTTGAACCCTAAAACCGGCACACGTTCGCAATTCATCACAATTTCAGCACACGAATTCACTGCAAAACAACTGTGCGAATACTAATATCACGACACTAAAATGACTGAAGACGTTTCCTATTAACAACCAGGGCAAATAATTGAAACTGTCTCATCATATTTACAAACTGCAGGTACCACCTCAGAGCTGCTATAACACCTCGCCTCGACGACCCTTAATAATCTGTGATTTTAGACTCACTGACAAATACCACCCGGTGTTCTGAGTGACTGAAAACACGCTGCAGTAACGGCACGTAGAAACAAGGTCAAATAACCACATCGTAACGTTATAACCAAGCGATGATCGTAATATAAAGCAGCCAACTATTGCAGAATTGTGTAGCTCTCAAAATTAGTGATTTTGGAGTTGGTGAGATTATTTAAGAAAGAAAATACATATGCTTCTTTCGGTGGAATTGAGGGGAAAACAAAGAACGCATAACTGGGATTAATTTCGTGCATAGCGTGTGCAACGTAACTAGAACCCGTATTCGTAAACATAGCTGCTGACGTCTCGGAAAAAATGCGTTATTGTAGTGCATATGAACTGTTAGAAACATCTGAGGCACTTATAAATGTAGAATAGTTAATTAGTGAAGCATTACAAAATTTCCAAACATTACACTTATACAAAAACACTGAGGGTTTCACATCACACTCGATTATATGCACACAATTTTCTGTAACCAGTAAAACTTCAACAACAAATTCAGTAACTAGAATTTTGTTTAATGATACTCCTTTCGAACAGACTTCCAATTTTCAAATGATTGTAAGCCACAACATACACTAAGTAACAGGACTGAAAAGATATAGTCATGCTCATATATTGATAATGCTGATACATGGTGGAACAACGCTCTCGTGGGCAGTCTGCGGGTTTAAATCACCTCGAGGTGCGACCATACCGTGCATTTAACCTGCGGTCGTTGCACGGTGGCGCTGGCAGCAGTCCACATACGCAGAGGTGTGTTGGTGCATGTCAGAGTACGGTGCAGCGCCTAAGTGTTCAGACGTTTTCACATGTGCTAATGGTGACTGTGTGTTGAAAATGGCTCAAAGAACACTTATTGATTACGTTATGAGGGGTAGAATACTAGGGCGACTTGAGGCTGGTCAAACATAGCAGGTCGTAGCACGGGCCCTCCATGTGCCAAAAAGTCTGATCTCAAGATTATGACAACGTTTCCAGCAGACAGGAAACATGCCCAGGCGCAACAGTACGGGATGTCGGCAGTGTACAACACCACAAGAAGACTGATATCTCACCATCAATGCCCGCAGACAGCCACGGAGTACTGTAGGTAGTCTTGCAGACTGTAGCGTCTAGAACCGCTCGGCCACGCGGGTCGGCCCTTCCTCCGGATGGATGATAACCCACGGCCCCACCGAGCTGCCATCGTGGAGGAGTACCTTGAAACAGAAGATATCAGGCAAATGGAATGGCCTGCGTGTCCTCCAGAGCTAAACCCCATTTAGCTCGTCTGGGATGCTCTCGGTCGACTTACCGCTACACGTCTTCAAACCCCTAGGACACCTCAGGGGCTCCGACAGGCACTGGTGCAAGAATGGGAGGCTATACCCCAGCGGCCGCTCGACTACCTGATCCAGAGTATACCAATCCGTTGTGCGGCCTGTGTACGTATGCATGGTGATCATATCGGGTACATGCACAGGAAACAGTGGCGTTTTGTAGCACTTGTGTTTTGGGACGATTTTCTCAATTTATCACCAATACCGTGGCCTTACAGATCTGTGTCGTGTGTGTTCCCTATGTGCCTATGCTATTAGCGCCAGTTTTGTGTAGTGCCACGTTGTTTGGCACCACATTCCGCAATTATCCTCAAATTATGAGCATGAGTGTAGGTCGATACACACAAACATAATCAACTTTTTCTCACTACTTCCAACCAGTTCATTTGTAAAGTTACTCATTCACTTTATCTTTCAGTTCATGAAGTTTTTTACATAAAATTCTTTTTAAATACTGATTAATTCTGACTACACTAATCTTGACGCTTTCCTGAAATACTGCTACCTCAAGCCAGCTCCTTTTTTTCTTCCGATCCCTCTGTGGATGGTCCAGGAGCTGAAGGTAGATAGTTAGTTCTGAAATCAGCCATATGCAAACACAATTAATAACTGTGTTTGCATAAGTCTGATTTCAAAACAACCCAGTTTTTAAATCGCAAACACGGAAAAACGAAAAGAGGAGCTTCAAACCTTAGTAAAATGAGTAGATAGTTAGGTAGGTTAGACTGATCGGAAAAATGCCCGGCACGGAATTTGAAGCAAGTCTGTGTCTGAAAGTAGAGCAGTTATGGTTATTTCGTCTGTGGAAGAGACTTACCAGGTAATGTTACTGGCTTTCGTATTCCTGTGATATGTCTGAAAAACGAGCAGTAGCAGTGAAGTACATTAATCGTAATCAAAATATCCACGGGTATGCTGCCGGTCTATAGTGTCCAACGGGCACTATAGACCGGCAGCATACCCGTGGATATTTTGATTATCAAATACGCCGGGAGAAACTCAAGAATCACATCATTAATCGTAATATTTTTACGTCTAGTGATACGTCAAACCATAATCAAAACCATACGTTAATAAAATAAATTCAAAACAAAAATTACACTGAATAATTTCACAGGGTAACACTGACTCTGCGGCATGGGATTTATTAATCAATTTTAGGTAATGTTTGTCTCCTGAGTATGAAAATAATGATATTTTTGTTCAATCGACTCAACTTTTTAAGATAAATGCAATCCATTTTCGTTAGAAATTACATTATAAAAAGAGCAGAACATTTTTTAACTTTTATTTTAAATTTATCGGATGATATGAAACAAACAAAATGCTATAAATGATACAAAGAACAATAAAATTAAACATAACAAAAACATGTCAATAAGAATTAAGAAAAACGTCCCGTGTAGGATTTTCGTCTGTGTTTTAGGTCTGGACAGTCTCTCTGCAAATTCCAGCAGTAGTAATCTGCCATCATACGGCGATCTCAACGGAACGGCCTTGATATCTTTCCTCCACAATCCTGATGTACTGATGGCAGCGTTCCCCATGTTCTTCCCTGTACTCGTCCAAGTTGATAGGAAATTTTATCTAAAGACTGTTCAAAAAATGCAATTTGCCACTCATATTAGCTTCTAGTTTTTGGAAATTCGCAAGCATTTTGTCTACTATTTCAGAATATTCTTCAGCTTCGTGATTCCCCCAAAAAATTTTAACAGCTTTCAATTCAACTTTCTGGCCCGTTAAAACTTCGAGCTTTCAACTTTTCTATAGTGAGACCAGGAACAGATTGACAATTACATTTGAAGCAGTCGCCATTCCTATTGAGAGCTTTAACAAACTGTTTTATAAGCCCAAATTTAATATGTAGTGTGGGAAGAATAATTCTTTTTCCTACTGACCGACAGTTCATGGACGATGTTGTCTTTTCCTACAGTCAGGTTCATTCTCGGCGACCAGTCTCTTCCGCTCTTCTCTTCATTTTTCGCACGACAGTCCCACAGACAAAGGAAACAGGGATATTTGGGGTATCCACTTTCCTGGCCCAAAAAAAAATTCACCATTTTTAAATATACACATACTGACCACTGATGTTGGTGAAATGAAATATTCTCTAAAACAAGTCTAACGTTTTGATATTTTGCTTTAAGAGTAGCTGAATGAGCTATTGAGATCGAAGCTAATTATTTCCGTTACGTAGTAGCACACATTTTAAACTTTTTTTGAGCTAGCTGGGAAAAGTTGACAGTCTTTTGGTTAGTATACTGGAAGACCCATTAAATTTTAAAAAGCCGAGAAATATCACTACAACATACGATATCATTCATCTCTTTAAAATACCATATAATGAAGCTCTCTCTAGTTTGATAGGATGTCATCGATACTACAAGCTGAAGACAATGTTTTTCTTTTAGTCTTGTCGCAAAAAGTTCAGCTGATTTCCTAGATAAATTAAAATCTTGAATCACGTCGTTTAGCTCACCCTGAGAAAAACCTTGCAATGTAGGATTGCGTTCTTTGAATTCGCGTTCATTATTGCTTTCAGTGTTACATTTCGACATCATCATAGCAATCGTTTGATACTGAAGTAAATATCGGTATTGGCAAATCTTCACTATGCAAGGTTGGTGTATTAGCGGATTTTACGTTTGCGTAAACCTAAGAGCGCTTTTTTTATCGATTCATACCTTTTTCATTTACAGCAAAAAAGTAACAATCATTGAGTTGGTTTCTTGGCTCTGTCCATGCCATCGGTATTCCAGACAGTAGCCCTGTTCGTCCTCCATGGCTCCATATTTAAGTGTCTGCACGCTAGTTTTACAGACGTTGTGTGGAGCGCAACATTTATCATGTTTTCCACGTTGTCTTCCAAAATGTGTCCAATAGCTTTGATTTGCAAAATCATTCATATTCAGTCGTTGCTTTTATTTGCAACATTTACCATGTACGTATCAGAAGTGGTCAAGGTTATTAACAGGAGACGTCCGTGAAGAGCTCATACTTTCTATAACGAAAACACCCAAGCAGGACAGCTGCAGGAAGTAATTGATACGGTTTCACGTTTGTAGAAAAATTGCAACTAATGATGAACGCAAGAATGTCATCTACACGGAATAACAACGACTCAGTGACGAACGACAAAAGCTCACTTGTGAAATGGTTGATAGTCATGGCGCTCTCTGTGAGAAGCAGAGATAATTGACGTAGTTTGCCAAATGCGCATGAGGCCCCATCTGTCGGATGCCTGTCACAGTTACGGAGAAAAAGGCCCTAGGCCATATTGAGTCACAGGTCCTATTGAGTACAGTTACCTTACGAAAAAGGCACGATAATCAGGGTAGATTATTAAAAAACCTGTATTGTTACAGAATGGTTTGTCATGAGAACCAGAGTCTGTTCAGATAAAATAATTTATAGTCTAAATACTTCAACACCATATGTATCTAAATAGACTCCGTAACCTTATGCTGAAGAAAAGAATTTTGTTCCCTCTTTTATCAACTGCAAAATCCTGACTTGGATCTAAATTAACCCATGTATGTCTTATTACATAGTTTTTAGGAGACTTGAACACGTGAGCCTTGTTTGTTGCGTGTAATTTACATTACTTTTTGGTACGCAACACTTTATAACCGTACGAAGATGAAACTACATAATTATGTTGGGTTAAAATCACACAAACACAACTTAGTACCACGCCATAAGATTTCTGCGTATTGAAATAACAATCTCGCAACGATCACATAGCACAAGGTGTTTTTTAAACCAACGCGTTGTTGATAAAACACATGACAGCTGTTGACTTTCACTGCTTCTCGTTGACGTCACAATTTCGAGTTCACGCAGTTGTTGGGTCTTTCCATCATAATTAAAAGAGCCTGCTGTACATATCGATACCGATTACAGAACGTCTTTGCAAAAAGTTTGCAAAGATTAGTTCCGTGAGTTAAGGAAAACAAAACTGTTGTAAAACCAAAAGTGCCATTTATCACTCAACTTTCAATTTGATTAAGAGTTCGGTTGATAGGCCAGACTGTGGCTTAAGAAAGTGGTCAATTTGTTAACAGAGGAAAGGTTGGAGCGTGAGGGTACAAATGTAGAGAAGGGACTAAGGTTTGACTACAGCAATCAGATTCAAGCAGATGTAGGCTGCAGTAGTTACGTGGCGATTAAGAGGCCTACACGGGATAGACATGCGTCCTCGAAGTTGTGAAACTGTCAGGCTGAAGAACACGACCAACGACACAGTATATTGTATTGACACATAATTTCGTAGCATCTTTCCATAAGTTTAACAAACACATCAGCTGCGCCTAAAAGAGACTTTAGTCATCAACAATTATTTTCTCCTTTACTATTTACAACAGTCTGACAACGGCAGGGCAACATCTCGATTCCGTGACTGTGGCAATCGTGTGGTTTTTAACCGAAGAACCAGTCAGGCCATGTTCGGAGTGCATTTTTGTACGGAGAAGAAGTTCCTTGAAGTAGAAAGCGGAGAAGGTGAAACATTGAGGGTACAAGATTAGGTGAATATGGCGGGTGCGAATTGACTTGCCAACTAAACAGCTGTACAGTGCTTTTTCTTTTGTCAGTTTAACAGAATGCGGGCAGGCCAGGCGTCATCGTGGAGAAGCATCAGTTCACGCATTCTTCCTGGTCACAGTTCTTGTACTGCGTCTGCAGAACCGCTCAGTCGTCAACAATAGATGTCAGTAATGATGGTTACAAGTGGGGTAGGCAAATCGCAGTACACCTCACCGCCGCTGTTCCAACAGATGCGTCACTTTGACTTTTGTGGATGCGCGCAAGTCTTTGTTCGGGGAGTTCCTGCTTTGTTTGGGCTCAGTCATTCCTTTCGTCTCTTGGAGTTAACATCAAGGCACCATTTCTCACCATCAGTTGCCGATATATAGAAAATGACATCAACTGTTAACAGTAACAGTCTAAGTATGAATGCAGCCCATGTTCAAATTACAGGTAACAAGCTATAACGTAACAGCTAAATAAGTAATTTCATAAAAAATAAAGGCTCATATGCTTTAGATGAATGATAAAGTGGACGCTAAAAAATTTTAAATGAATTAAGAGACAACTCTGTCTCCTTAGGTTCCTGGAAGGATGTCCAACAAACCATATCTCATCACTACCTATATACTTCGAACTACCATACCTGTGCCACGAAACAAGATCGCGCAGTGAACATGTACACTTGTCATCTTTGTTCCCAAGAGCCAACAAACTACATATTGACGTTTCGTCGTATGGGTTGCAGCAGCTTCAAATGCGGTGCGTCTCAGTTATCTGCTGATTACCAGCTCCTCTTACTTTTCTACTGTGCCTTTTTCCGCTAGATAATGCCTTGAAGTGACACAGTGTTTCTACAAACCTCCTCTCAAACGCCCTACTCGCTATGCCTATCTGAGATGCCAATGAGACGAAGGCTATCCAAAAACTAAGTTCCGATCGGTCGCGAAATGGAAACCACTGTAAAAATCCAATGAAGCATTGCACAGATGTGTTGGGCAGTGTCTATAGAACGCCCCTCAATCGCGTCACATCGATCTCAGTTCTGAGCGCACATTGAGCACGTAAATGTTCCTAGAAAATAGTGTCTCCCGCCAAGTACAAGGGCTTGGTGAGAAATTTCGCCTGGCAGCCCACGTAACACAACTGCCCCGCCGTTCCTTCTTCTTGACAATTGTCAGCTGCACTCTGCAGGGGCAATGAAGATCCTCCTACAGCGTTTTCAGTCGGAAGTGTTTTATCACCCACAATACAGACCGCAGACTATGAAGACAACATTTTGGCACAGATAACGAGCTGTAGACCTACGTAGAGAATTAACGGAAAACACTGGCGGCTGCCCTCTATGATAAGGGTATTGAAAATTGGTACAACGCCACAACAAATGTCTAAGTCGGAGCGGCGATTATTTAGATAACTGTGGCTAGCTGTTGCAAATAAAACATATTTGATTTTTACAGTAGTGCCCATTTCGCGGACGATCGGAACGTACTTTCTGGATGGCCCTCGTATACAACCCTTCAAATTCAGAATCAAGACTAACTGAATACATCGCATAACAAATTACAATAGGTCCTCAATAAGTCTAACTTCATCAACACAAAATTCGCGATAAATGGAGCGCCATACTCATAAATTGCAAACTTTTTAACGCGTCGCCATGCTTTCCTTTCGGTTCACTCGCGGCCTGTAATGAGTAACGAATATATCAAACACACGACAGTTGTGTTAAATCGCATCTTTGTGATTCCTTGAAAGTGTAGTGTATCGTCGTACAGTGCAATACAGTAACCAAAGTGAGTGTGAGCATTAAAGGCAATATTTTACAGCAATAAGATTACAAGACAGCGACACCCCCACTATGCAGTATGGAAATAGCCTGGAATGGTGACAAAGCCGAAATATGCCTATTGGTAACACGGATAAGGTAAAACATGCAGCAGTTAATAGTTACAGCAGCAGTCTGTTAAATTGCCGTTTTTTCGTTATGTCACCGAAAAAAAATTTAAAGTTTAGAAGATTAAAGTGATTCATAAAATTTAATCCGATGCTTCTGCCCATTGTGTTATTAGAAATTTTTGCTCTCAGAATTTTGGCTCTCAGAATAATATTTCGCATAAAATAACGCAAGCTAACTGGAAAACGAAAATGGTCAACTGCATCAAAAGTGATCACTGCTGATGACGATGCCTTCACCTGGTAAAAACACCTACGCTCTGTCGGAGATCCTGCCAGAGGACTAGAGCTGAAAACTCAAGCAGATGAATTTCCAGATAAATTAGGCCAAACAAGTTTCTAAGCTAGGACTGGATGGCTGTTCACATTCCGTAATTGGCACAACATCTATAGTAGAAAACTGTGTGCAGAAAGTTTCAGTATGGCGTTCCGTTTCGTAGAGAATTAAAGACTATTTTAGAAGAGTGCCTTTTGACACACTTACCAATTTCATTGACATCAAGGATTAGCAGAAAAATTACCACACACTATATGTGATAAAACAACAGTCCACAAAATACTCTCAGTCAGAAATAATACCCTTCGATAAGCCATTATCAAAAATATTGGCGATGAAAATATAGCTATCGCGTGAACATTTAGTAGTAAGGCTTCTTTGGCTGTGATGAACTGTATGATTGTATAAGAGAAGAAGAATTTCTTAGCCTAGATCGCTTTAAAAAAACTTTATTGTACGTATCTAGTGTAGTTAGTTCTTCAGTACTTTCGACTGTATGCTGCTGCACATAGACCTCTAGGTACGGTGGTGTAATGAAACGTTTTATTAAGAGAAGCCTGTAAGTTTTCATTTATTAATTATTTAGGTTTTTGCCGAGTCTGTGGTGTATCCTTTGGGTTATTGAAGTTCCCATCCACATTGGATAGCCTTTCGGTAGGTTGTGTATGGTAACAGATTGTTGGCTACATTACTATATTCCTAGGCGTTAAGTTATATATTAGTCCATACCTACATTAATACAATGAAGAGGTTTCGCAGGTCAGTGATTCAGGGTTGCCTTTTGGTTTCTCACGTTCAGTATATTTTGGCTACAGACATCCACGTACGCAATCTAAGATGTGGCCTCTAATTAATTTTGACGGTTTTCCGTTGGTATCCTGCTTATTATTCATGGTGAAGATCTATCATATCGTCTAAATTTTTCTGCAATAAACACTATGTGTTGCACTATAATGGAATGATTTACAGATTGGTTGCACTAGCTTCAAATATTTGGTTCAACATCGCTGTACATTGATTTTAATAATTTACTAAAACGTTTTTATCCTACAGTATAACTTTTAAAAAATATATATAAATATTTTTTTTGTAACTATGTTTGTCGCTTACTTAGCAATACTGTTAAAAAGGTACTTGCAATTTTGTAATGGTATAACGCAATCTTCGTAAACATGATGCGTAGGGTTTATTAGCAGTGTTCTGTCACGAAGGAAATCATCAAAGTTATTTTATAGACATTTCAGAATTTTTTGTACATATGTGTACTTGGAATCCTGGTTGTTTTGAAATTACATATTTGACTTTTAATAATAGAATCTATGTGTACTTGGAATCCTGGTTGTTTTTAAATTACATATTTGACTATTACTAATAGAATCTATGTGCTGGAGCTACACGTGTTGTGCGTGTAGCCAGTTCGTCTCATGCATTGTGTATTGACAGTTGCATGCTAGGCATGACGTGTTATCTTATGGGAACGATGTTCTGGAGAACTGTGATGTACATAGTAGTTTTAAATTTGACGTGACAAAGCATCGCTCATTTCATGTCTCATGTACCCGCAAATTCAATGGAAATACTTTTTGTGTAATTGGTACAAGATGTTTCTAATAACCTTTATGAAGGTACGTTGTCATTTGGTTCTTCTATGGGTTAATGTTGTATTATTTCTATAACAGTCTGTAGCACTTCCCGTAATTTTATTACAGGCCTGAAGATGATAACTTACTTTTACCGGAACCGGTTATCTACAACAAAGATTTTATAGCGATCTCGGCTAAGAAGTTCTCCTCAGTAATAACTATGGGTCGCCCCTTCGAACGCAGAACGAGTAAAATAGCTAGTATCATTTTACTTCTAAATCATAGAAGCAAATAACTCATAAATTCCGTATCATTGTACAGAAAATGAGAGATACGAACTTTCAGTCTTGAATAAACATAATAATATATATGAGGGGTATGTAGGACATCTAGCTTGTTTAGTGTAACCTCTGAATTCGTATTTTAACTTTAATTTAATTAATGACATTGTTCTCTGTTCTGGCATGATTACTTTAGTTGCTTTTAAATTATACTGTACAGTAGTCCACATAATATTAAAGTTCATCTTGTTTTTATTTATCCACTATAAACACTGTGAATTATATTCCTAATTATAACTTCTAATAAAAATTTTGGAAAACTTTTCTACCAATCGAACAGTCATTAATTCATATGTGGTCTCGCCCCAGCTAGACCATATGAGTGAGGTGTCACTGAATTTTACACTCTCTCCAAACATTTTGTAGCCAGTTTATCAGGTAAGTTTTCCTTTCAAGGAATGCACTAGAATTTCTAGCCTTACATGCCAACATACATGATGACTGAAGCAAGTACAGCACCGCGATGACGGCTAGTGAAGACTGATATACTGTCCACAGAACGAAACGTATCACTTATCGCTTCAGTCACGCAATCCGTATCGTCCCCGGTTACTGTGCTCTGTGTTCGAGCAACTCAAAGGTTCATAACTCTGCTGTAATTTTGTGCACAATCTGAGAGCGAACATAACATAACATATGCTCACAATAAACATGAAATCCGGATTCGAGTCCCGGTCTGACCCAAATTTTCATGGTCGCCATTCCATTATACAGCTAGTGGATGTCCATATTTGCAGCTGCGAATAAATTTAGTGTATTTCATAACCGCTGTAGTTCAAAGGTATAGTGAATAGTACTTCTGAACAACACAGGGACTGCAATATCGTATATAACTGAATTTCGTGAAAGAGTAGATCTTGTTCTCATTTCCTCCACAAAGAGTTGTGTGTTTTGAAAGTCACTTTTGATATTGGCATTGACAGTTTAAAAAAATTACAGCCTTTTAATGAGGGGCACACGAAGACAAAGACTTGCAGGGAACAAGGTTTATGAATTTAGTAAGCGACATGAAGTAAACTGCATATCTAATGACATTTTCCCACTGTGATCTCCTTCTGTGATCTAACGAAGTGGAGTAAGAATAGGACACTGGACTCGTATTCGGGAGGATGGTGTCTCAATTCCCCATCTGTCCAGGTAGATCTAGTCGTATGTTTTCTTCTTCCGCTACCACTACCTATCTTTGGTGCAAATGTCACTCGACCAATGAGATCTTGCATCCAAACAGATGAGGGTGGGACGGTAGCCCTCCCTAACTGTATATATCAATGAAAATGACTAAAATCTTCCATAAACAGTCTCCTGGGAACTTATGCAAAGTAACTTGTAAATAAACAGTGAAGAACATGACTCAAAGTACATCAACGTTTCCATCGTGATTTCACGGGAAGAACGGACAAAAATGTACCTATGGTACTCCGTACATACTATCACCGACTGACTGAAGTGACCTTCATATCGAGTGTTCATCAAATGTTCAGGGTACCGCTACAATTTAAATGCGTCTTCCATTGAATACAGGAAGTTTCTCAGCAGTGCTGCTGTGGTGCTATCTTTCATACCGGAAAGACCACTGCCGCCTCCTGAGCACCGCAGAACAAATGAGGCGTTCTGGGAGCGCGCATGCGCTGCAGACAGGCTGCTAGCCGTGACGCAAGCGCAGTAGACAGCCGCGCAAAGCACAGGACGAAGCGCACAGGAGATAGGCAACCCGCCGCACAGTCGACGGCGACACACCGCATCGCTGAGACGTCTGGTCCGGCGTAGGCAGCGCTCCGTTGCTGACGAGCTTCCCAGTCGACAGTCGACAACTTCGCAGGTAAGGAAACCGGCTATACTTATAACTCATTAACAGATATGTTTTGGAATTATTTCTGCCTATTTCTGCTCACGTTTCTTTTTTAAATATGTGCAGAACTTCTTAGTAAAAAAGGTCTCATTCTTTTCTTCTGTTGGTATCATAGCATTGTTTATTTTATTCGATATGAAACAAAAACTTTTCACATTATATTCATTATTTTTCGGCCCTTTTTTTTCCTACAGAATTTGTAAAAACTTTTCAGCTCTAACATAACTCTAGAAGAACTGGCTGATAGAGATAAATGAGTGAATTATTCCTGTATGTTATAAATACATGCGGAACAAGCATATGTGACATGTCAATAGACAAAAAATAAACGCGAATTGTTTAATTGATGAGAGTATTTGGAATGTTTTGAGTGCGGTTTGCGCTAAAAGACTAGTTCCAGAAAAATAGCACAACTGCTCCCTTTTTCAGTCTTTGAACCATTGAACTAGCACGATATCTTCAACGAATTTTCATGTCACCGGTGTATTATGAGTTATAATTGTTGGTTACTTTGCAGTAAAAAACATTTACCTCAATTTTTTTTACATTTAACGCGTGACTAAAATTTATCCTATGTGTTGTACATTTTATACTAGTAACCCTGCGTATTAGTTGTTTCTGCTATTGAACCGTGGACAATGATTCGACTTCAGCATCCTATGGAAGACAAAGTGTCAGTTATTTCTCAACTAAATGTCGACGCTGATAAGCATGTCCTGGGGAAAATCACCAATTTCCTAAATAACACAGCACTTGAAAAAACGAAGCTTTATTGATAAACAATTGAGAACCGAAGAAAAACATTAACGACCAAGACCAAGTTCTGACAACTCGCATTTCGTAATAATGGCCCAAGCTTTGTCCCTTGACACTCATTACACAGGACATCTGTTTAGTCTGTATTTCACTCAGAGTTCTTTGGTACATAATCCTGTCACAAAATTTTTCCAACATCTCAGTTTCGTTCGCTAGTGCATGTAAACTGTAATTTTTTTGCTATCGTTTCAGTACTCATAAACTTAGCTTTATTCCAGTAATTAATGTTAGAAAATTTAGTCTAATAAATTCTATAAACAAATAGAGACATAATCATTTATTTAGTGACGTCTGTCAACTGCAGTTCATATCATATAGATGAAGGTGTGGTTGCACAATATTTTCATCAGTTTTCTAGATATTAAATCGCACTGATGTGGAACTGTGTTTAAAACTTAATGAACCTGATATGAATCAAATGCATTAGTTCTTTATATTTTAGTTAATTAATAACCTATAATCATTTTGATTTCTTTTTCATTTATTTATTTTTTTATCTCACAAAACAGGATTACAGTCTACGACATATAGGTAATAATAGGTACTGTAATATGAAAGGAAACTGAAATAAAATTTCGTATTATCATCACGGATTCATATTTGGTATTTTTTGCTCATTATTGAGTGTCTAGAAACATTTCAATCGATGCTGCGTATAAACGTATTGAAGTCACACAAAGTAAAATACTTAATAAGCCTTCACTTTTTTAAGGAGAGTCGCATAATATGCAGAGTTTGTATTAAATCTTGTCTGTACAAGATCTGAAGGAGTTTCAGCCTCTGTACTAGATTTCGTTTCTCGGCATTCTAGGCTCAAAATAATTACAATTGTTTGGCAAAGACACCCATTATCACAGTAAGCATTAATAGAGCTGATAACCTCCGAAGGGCTATAATGCCTTCTGTGAAGTATGTATGTCTGGGGAAGTTAAGTTGTATACATTTTGTGATAACTGTGTTTGTGCGTGTGTGTGAGTGTGTTTGTAGCTGGAGGGACCATCATTTTACTTAATTTCTGAATATACGTTCCTTATTGTGCTCTTCCATATTTTTCTATTACGTAGGTAAGTTACCATGATCAGTTATGAAATGCTACATCACCAAACACGTCTTTGAAAATTATGTTCATGTCAATATTTACTACTCTACAAAATTAAGAAATTCTGGAACAAAATATTCCGAAAACTAACAAAACTTGTACTAATTTGAATTTTTCGCGTTTATTGTAGTATAGAAGAAATTTCCTATTGCAATGCTTCATACAGTCTGTTACGTATACTTTTAATATGTTAAATAATGTAATGCTTATGAACGGTCGATGGTGTGCCTCCGTGACATATATTCAAATTACGTTCACTTAATATAGATAGTCCTTTTCGTCACGTAAATACTAACAGAGGGCTGGGAGAAGAGCATATAATTTTTTCGTCTTGCAACGGTTGTATTGACGCAAGTAAATCCATTCACGCATTAAAAAATTTCTGTGATATACTTTACATAATGAACGACGTTTATGTAATTAATTACAAGTGGCCAAATTGTTAGGTTATATTTTTCATAGTAAAACCTACTTCACGGAAGCAGACATTCTTAACATTATTGGTATCCTGCGAGGAACTATATGCAAACCATTAGCTCTTTCCTTGGTGAATCATTTTTCTGCGGTATAAATTTCCTGTTGAAACGTTTCTGGACCTATAACAGTAACAAACATTCGGATGGGCTAACGCTCCGTAAACTCAATATCTGAAATACTTTTACCACTATTTATGTTATCAGAACATTTCTTCTGGACCGACAGAAAACGCGAAATTCAGTATCTAAAGAACAAATTACGTCTTACCTCGGTACTTGCGTGGTATCACGAAGATTTTGGTCGCAATTAAACTGGCTCCTTGCGACTGTCCACGTAGCTAGCTGACAACAAATAATTAATATATTTGACGCATCGAAATACATTTCACTGACTTCTTTCAGTAATACCTTCTGTATTTAGTAATGAGGAAGAAACCCTTCTTTGACGTATAGCAGGTACGTACGTTTCCGTGCAACACTGAAGTAGATCGATAAAGACGAGCTTAGAACCGCTGTTACGTGCCCGGAAAATTAACCATGTTTTTGTTATTGTTGTTGTAATCTAATCTAATTTGTAATGACCACCGGGTATAACCGAATGCAGCATTTCGCGATGGTTGGAAACCACAGACATCAATATTTTTCGAAAGATCTCTGGAGTACGCAACACAATCCGTCACGCAGCTGGATCAGCCATGGCGAGAGACGAACATGTTGCAAGTCAGATGACTTAGAACGAAGAAGATACGAGAAGATGCGTTAGGACGAGGACCCTAAGTGTACCTGCTACAGGAATCACCGTTTATTTTCTTTCAATTGAAGGGCGGACCTCTCTTTTCTTTACTTTCTTCATTGTACGATGTGACATGGTGTATATCGACTGGACAAAAAAATATGTCCTTGCTGACAACGTTTTGTTTGTTCTTCCCGAATCCCCCTTCGCCTCCTTCTTCCCTTCGGTGCGAAGGGGACTCCGTGGCCGGGCCTCGAGAGACGATCCCTGCCTACTCTTTGCCCCGACCCAATCCCTAAAAACATATTCATTCTAAAAAAGGGGGGGCGGAGATTAATGTGTAGACAACCAGAGTTATGAATTAATGCGTGATGTATTGTTGATTCGTATTGCACTGCACCCAAATACTTTTTACTAAATAAAAAAAGGGTTAGCGTCCCTGTCTTCGATGCGGAAGGCTCCGGGTTCGATTCCCGATAGCTTTGACAGACTTCTTTTCTGGAGTAGGGACGTCTGGCACAAGATCAACTCGTCCCTTGTGAGGACAAATGGAAAGCTGCTTGAACAAGGAAGCAGCGGCATGACCATAATCCTTGAAATGGCAATAATGCCTGGGTGAATTGGCCAGATGCTGATTACAGCTTGCACGATCGCAGACTGCTCTTCCTACTGCCTTCTACGAAGCAACCGGCCAGTCGGAACAAGCCTAGGCCAAATCCGTGAGTGGTATTTAGTTTGATTTTGTGGTCTTCAAAGTTTGGTGCAGTTCTCCTCGTTAGTCTATCCTGCGTAACGATTACAATATATTACCCGACCGCAATTTTATTGTACCGGGAAGTGAGGGCGCTTCGGTCAGATTATTATCGTAATGTTCCATGACCACACGCTAAACTGCTTGATAGTACAATGAGGAGTCAAAAGTCATGGGACAGTGATACGCACCTATACAAATGGCGGTATAAAGGTATAAAAGCGCAGTGCATTGGTGGAGCTTCGTTTGTACTCACTCATACGAAAACTTATCAACAAGATTAAGGCCGCACGACATAATTGACAGACTTTGAACGTGGAATGGAATTAGACGCAGGGCATATACCATTTCCCAAATCGTTATAGAATTGAATATTCAGAGGTCCACAGGGTCAAGAGCGTGCCGAGAATACCAGACTTCAGGCCTTACCTCTCACCACGGACAATGCAGTTGCCGACAGCCTTCACTTTACGACCGAGTGCAGCGGCGTTTGCAAAGAACTGTCACAGAGAAGCAACAGACAAGCAATACTGCGTGAACTAACCGCAGGACTCAGTGAGCGAGTAGAACCGACGTATCTGTTAGGAGAGTGTGGCGAAATTTTGCGTTAATGGGCTATGGCAGCAGACGACCGTCGCGAGTGCCTTTGCTAACAGCACGACATCGCCTGCAGCGCCTCTCCTGGGTTCGTGGCTGACCATATCGGTTGGATCCTATATGACTGGAAAACTTTGGCCAGGTCGGATGTGTCCCAGTTTTCGCGGGTAAGAGCTGATGGATAAGTTCGAGTATGGCCAAGACGCTACAATGCCATGAACCCAAACCGTCAACAAGGCATCATGCAAGATGTTGGTACATCCATAATGGTGTGGCCTGTGTTTCCACGGAACTGGCTGGATCCTCTGGGCCAACTGAACGAAGATTGACTGAAAAACCTTATGTCAGGTTACTTGGAGACCACTTACAGACATTCATGGACTGCATGTTTCCAACAAACGATGTCACTTGAACTGCCCACAAGAACACACTTGACAATTCGGGCGAATGATTTTGCCACCCACATCGCCGGACACGTATCCCAACGAACAATTATGGGACATAATCGAGAGATCGCTTAGTGGTCAGCTATTTCGTAATTACGGATAGTTATAAAGGCAGCATGGCTCACTATTTCTGCAGAGGGCTTCCAACGGCTGTTTGGGTGCTTGAAACGTCGAATTGCTGGGCTACACCGGGCAAAAGGAGGTCTGACACGATATTAGGAGGTATCCCGTAACTTTTTTCGTGTCAGTGCACAGTCGCAACGGTCTTGAAATCATTCACAATGTGATGTCTTTTCTTAGTTACCATAGTACTTGTTTACAGTAACTCACCGCCTGTTTCCGCTAACGGCCACGGAAGTCCAAGAGCTGTAATATCGTGGTCGGGTAATACATCCCACTGAATATCTTTACCATTGTCAGGTCTTGATCTCCCTCTGCAATTTTGACTCTCTCTTTTACAAAAACCACGATTCCTTGGTGACTCAGGACGTACGTTTTCAACCGCTCACTTCTTTAAGTGATGGAAAATTACAAATTTGTTTTCTGTCCAATTCA
This sequence comes from Schistocerca piceifrons, assembly GCF_021461385.2. Taxonomy (NCBI): domain Eukaryota; kingdom Metazoa; phylum Arthropoda; class Insecta; order Orthoptera; family Acrididae; genus Schistocerca; species Schistocerca piceifrons. Next base: position 1,016,268,135 of record NC_060139.1, on the reverse strand, counting down.
TCTCAGTAACTCTTCATTAGTTTTAGGCACTGCCTGCGTAACCAACATTCCCCTGTATCACCACATATCAGAAGTTTCTATTTCCTTCTTATCTGAAATGTAAATTTTCCAAGTTTCACTACCGTACAAGGTTGCATTCCAGACAAACCTAATGAATAAAGACTTCCTTGCACTTAAATTTCGCTTTTATCACTATTGCCAGTCTTCGTTTTATATACTTCAACTATCATCAGTTATTTCGTTGCCTCAGAAGCAAAACATAACTGCACTGGATGTCTCGTTTCTTAATACAACTTTCTCAACAATCATCTGATATACACTGAACAGCCAAAGAAACTGGTACAACCACTTAAAAAATGTTCACATGTGTGCGAATTCCTATGGGACCAACTGCCGAGATCATCAGTCCCTAGACTTACACACTATATAAATTAATTTATGCTACGAACAACACACACGCCCATGCCCGAGGGAGGACTCGAAACGCCGGCGGGAGAGCCCTCGCAGTTAGTGACATGGCGCCTGTAACCGTACGGCCTAGAGATGGGCAAACTCGTTCACTGCTGATCGTTCTTTTTTGGGAACCGTTCATTTTTACTCGTTCACCGTTCATTTGTGCTTGGTATATGGTTCTTATGAAAAACTGAAAACTAGTAGTATAGGTGACTGAAGGATGGAGGGCACCAAGAGGGGGCACTTGCCTCCCCCCTGGAGTATAAAGTTTTTATTCATTACTGAATTCTTACACACTTTTAGAAGTAATTTCTGTGATTCTACAGAACCTCTGGTTTAGCAAACTGCAGCCTTGTGTGGCTGATCGCAGGGAAATAACATCGGGTGGCGCACAGAAAACCGGCCTCGAGTACAGACTACTCGCCAATTACGGACGATGTGTTGCCCGTTATGAGCAGATACAACAAACAGACAAACATGTAATAATTAGGCAGTGAAGAAATAACAAGCTAATGCAATCAACAATTGCGAAACAATCGATGACGATGTGTAGAGAGCTGGAGAAGAGAACATGAAAATCTCACGCGGCGCGCATGGGCTATAGCTCATGTAGTCTTGTAAACCTGTTGTTGGCTGTTTCCCAACTTAATAGACCACAAGTGTCTTGAATAAAATTCTTCGTTTCGACTTCCACTACGTAGCTATGCTACGTTGTAAACAATAATCGTTTACACCCTATATATACTTCACGTTGTCTCTGAGTTCGTAGGCGAAGTAGACTTCATGGAAGCATAAAATAAAATGTGGTTTTCTCATACTTGCATTATTAAAGTTAATGCAGCAATAATAATAATACTTAAGTTCGCAGTAATAAGGTTTTTGGTTTGAAAGCTCCTGAAAAAAATGTTTTTGAGATAATAAAATACGATTTTATGGCAATCTGTGTCTTTTCGAATGAGGAGGCACCACTTTTCCTACTGAGCCAAAATGACCCACAACCCACTTTCTTTTTTTTTTTTTCAAAGAAACCAAACTAGCAGGTAATGCAAATTGGAAACAACGAAACTTAAAAATAATTAGAGCCTTCCTAAATGTAATGTTTTGTATATGAAAGATACACGAAAATCGTTTTATATGAATTTTCTTACACTAAAAATTAAGCAAATCATTGAAAGTTAGCTGCTAAATCAAGTCTATGAAACCAAAAAACATATGAATAACAAAAAAAAACTTGCCTTCTTATAAGCATGTCTTCTGCTGTTCATCGATATAATGAAGTGAGCTGATATGCCCTTTTGTTACCTGAAAATACGTACCTATTACATACAACGTAACTTTTAAGTAATTTTAAGTAATTTACGCAACTATAAAATACTTTTTGATTACCGGTCGTGGACGCTAAATAGCCAGAACCAAGTGCAAGAACATTTTGGAACACATGTAAAATAGGCGAGCACAGTGAACGAAACGAACAACTGGCTACTGAACTAACTAGGAGCAGTCGGCAGTGGAACTGAGACAGGTGGTCACGCGCAGAACGACGAGTGCGGCCGAGGGAGACCGAGACTGAGACGAGCACACGACCGAGGCTGGAACGAGAACTGCCGAAGTGACCGCCGCGACCGAAGTGAACTAGTGAACTATGAACCGATCGTTCTTCGTTCCCGGGAACTATAAGCAGACCGCCGCGACCGAAGTGAACTATGAACCGATCGTTCCTCGTTCCCGGGAACTACACTCCTGGAAATGGAAAAAAGAACACATTGACACCGGTGTGTCAGACCCACCATACTTGCTCCGGACACTGCGAGAGGGCTGTACAAGCAATGATCACACGCACAGCACAGCGGACACACCAGGAACCGCGGTGTTGGCCGTCGAATGGCGCTAGCTGCACAGCATTTGTGCACCGCCGCCTTCAGTGTCAGCCAGTTTGCCGTGGCATACGGAGCTCCATCGCAGTCTTTAACACTGGTAGCATGCCGCGACAGCGTGGACGTGAACCGTATGTGCAGTTGACGGACTTTGAGCGAGGGCGTATAGTGGGCATGCGGGAGGCCGGGTGGACGTACCGCCGAATTGCTCAACACATGGGGCGTGAGGTCTCCACAGTACATCGATGTTGTCGCCAGTGGTCGGTGGAAGGTGCACGTGCCCGTCGACCTGGGACCGGACCGCAGCGACGCACGGATGCACGCCAAGACCGTAGGATCCTACGCAGTGCCGTAGGGGACCGCACCGCCACTTCCCAGCAAATTAGGGACACTGTTGCTCCTGGGGTATCGGCGAGGACCATTCGCAACCGTCTCCATGAAGCTGGGATACGGTCCCGCACACCGTTAGGCCGTCTTCCGCTCACGCCCCAACATCGTGCAGCCCGCCTCCAGTGGAGTCGCGACAGGCGTGAATGGAGGGACGAATGGAGACGTGTCGTCTTCAGCGATGAGAGTCGCTTCTGCCTTGGTGCCAATGATGGTCGTATGCGTGTTTGGCGCCGTGCAGGTGAGCGCCACAATCAGGACTGCATACGACCGAGGCACACAGGGCCAACACCCGGCATCATGGTGTGGGGAGCGATCTCCTACACTGGCCGTACACCATTGGTGATCGTCGAGGGGACACTGAATAGTGCACGGTACATCCAAACCGTCATCGAACCCATCGTTCTACCATTCCTAGACCGGCAAGGGAACTTGCTGTTCCAACAGGACAATGCACGTCCGCATGTATCCCGTGCCACCCAACGTGCTCTAGAAGGTGTAAGTCAACTACCCTGGCCAGCAAGATCTCCGGATCTGTCCCCCATTGAGCATGTTTGGGACTGGATGAAGCGTCGTCTCACGCGGTCTGCACGTTCAGCACGAACGCTGGCCCAACTGAGACGCCAGGTGGAACTCCATGGGAGAATAGCAGCCTGCATTGCTGCGAAAGGTGGATATACACTGTACTAGTGCCGACATTGTGCATGCTCTGTTGCCTGTGTCTATGTGCCTGTGGTTCTGTCAGTGCGATCATGTGATGTATCTGACCCCAGGAATGTGTCAATAAAGTTTCCCCTTCCTGGGACAATGAATTCACGGTGTTCTTATTTCAATTTCCAGGAGTGTATAAGTAGACCGCCGGGACCGAAGTAAACCGTGAACCGATCGTTCCTTGGAATTCGTTCCTCGGCCCTTTCGTTCATCTTGGTGAACCGTTCCTTTGCACCCGTTCGTTCGCGAACTACCCATCTCTAGTGCGGCCACTCCGCGCGGCTGGTATACCTGCCTAATATGGTGTAGAGCACCCGCGAGCACGCAGACGTGGCGCAACGTGAAGTGGCATGGACTCGACTACTGTCAGAAGTAGTGCTGGAGGGAATTGACACCATGAATCCTGCAAGGCTCTCCATAAATCCGTAAGAGTGTGAGGGGGTGGAGATCTCTTCCGAAAAACACGTTGCAAGTCATTCCAGATATGCTCAATAATGTTCATAGCTGGGGAGTTTTGTGGTCAGCGGAAGTTTTTAAACTCAGGAGACTGTTCCTGGAGCCACTGTGTAGCAGTTCAGGACGTGTGGGGTATCGCATTGTCCTGCTGGAATTGTCCAAGTCCGTCGGAATGCACAATGGACATGAATGGATGCAGGTGATCAGACAGGATCATTACGTACGCGTTACCTGTCAGAGTCGAACCTAAAGGAATCAAGGGTCCCATATCACTCCAACTGGACACGCCCCACTCCATTACAGAGTCTCCGAACAGCTTGAACAGTCCCTTGGTGATATGCAGGTTCTGTGGATTCATGAGGTTAACTCCATACCCGTACGCGTTCATCCGCTCGCTACAATTTGAACCGAGACTCGTCCGACCAGGCAACGTGTTTCTAGTCATCAACAGTCCAATATCAGTACTGACGGACCCGGGCGAGGCGTAAAGCTTTGTTTCGTGCAGTCGTCATGAGTATGCGAGTGGGCCTTCGGCTCCGAAAGTTCATATCGATGATGTTTCCCTGAATGGTTCGCACGCTGACACTTGTTGATGGCCTAGCATTGAAATCTGCAGCAATTTGCGGAGGGGTTGAACTTCTGTCGCGTTGAACTATTCTCTTCAGTCATCTTTGGTCCCATTCTTCCAGGATCTTTTGCCGGCCACAGCGGTGTCGGATACTTGATGTTTTACCGGATTCCAGATATTCACGGTAGACTCGTGAATTGGTCGTACTAGAAAATCCCCACTTCATCGCTACCTCGGAGATGCTGTGTCCCATCGGTCGTACGCCGACTATAGCACCACCTTCAAACTCATTTAAGTCTTGATAACGTGCTACTATAGCAGCAGTGATCGATCTAACATCTGTGCCAGACTCTTGTTGTCTTCTATATGCATTGCCGACTGCAGCACCGTATTCTGCCTGTTTACATGTCTCTGCATTTGGAAACGCATTCCTATACCAGTTTGTTTTTCGTTTCAGTGTAATTGACCACATTTCATACCGTTGTTTTACTTTTGTTGACATTCGGTTGGTAACCACGCGCAAAGACATTATCCATTGCGTTCAACTGCTTTCCTTGCGTTCTCCGAGAGAGTTACAGTTTCATCGGATAAACTTTTGAAATTCTTCTTTTTGAATTTTCATTCCGTTTCTAAATTTCTCCTTGGATTCTTCAACAATTTGCCCAATGTACAAATAACTTGGGCTACAAACTTGTCTCACTCCCTTATCAACTAGTGCTTTCCTTTCATGTCATTAGAATCAATCTGAAAAATGTCGTATTATTGCCTTGAGCTCCTGGTAAAATACTTTACTTCAGTCGTTGACCATTATCAGTTCATAAAAGTGCACAGAGCATCATGTTAGACGAAATATGAAAACGTTGTCGTCAGGTGATAAAACTACGAATACTACACCGTTGTCATATCGTAATATGAAGTACGTCATCAGTCTATAAAGACCGAGGTATAGAGTATACCTATTCATGTTAAACCGCAGTCGGTGTTAAAGCCGTAAGATTCATACCACACACAGTCTCTTCAAAGGATTAAAGCCGATTACTGTTGTAACACGAATGTAACAGCTTTTTATAAATTAATGACGTAACTTATATTACGACATGATAACAGTATATTTATGGTTTTATTACCTGACAACAACAATTTTATATTTCATCAAACATGATACTGTGAGTACATTTATGAACCTAATTATGGTCAGACGACTGAACCTGACTGGACAAATAAAGTATTTTACCAGACGTTCAAGGTGGTATTGTGACATTTTTCAAAAATATATGAGCTGTGGGGCACCACCTCCTGAAAATATATTGTGATTTAATAACTTCAGTTCGATTTTCTTACTAGCAGTCAATAACCGTTCGCTTCTTGTATTTTATTCTTGGAACCTTCAGAATTTGAATGAGAGTAGTGTAGTAAGTATTGTCAAAAGCTTTCTCTGAAGCTACAAGTGTCACAACGGGCCTTCCATAAATAATGAAATATACTTTTCAGCGGGCAATTTCGCTTGGAAAAAAGGAGAATTTGTGGTGGGACGTCGTGAAATATTCCCGCTTCAGGCCCTATAGTTTCACATTCTCCGACAGGTGGCGGCTTCAAACTGACCTCTGTGTCAGTGAGTTTCTTTTGGAGGAAAACCAGAGATTTTCAGACATTCATATGCGCTTTGCAGAATGTCTATGGCGACCTGGCAGTGAACAAAAGCACGGTGAGTGTTTGGGCGAGGCGTCTGTCATCATCGCAACAAGCTCGCGCATACTTGTGCGATATTCTGCGCGTCGGCGCGCCGAAACAGCTGTGACACCTGCAACGTGCGGACACTCTCATTCGAGGTGGCTGACGGATCACAAACTAACATCTCGCTGCACTACTGCACATCTCTGTCGGTAGAGCTGACACACTTGTCTACCAGATGGAGTACTCAGATGTACGTGCCCGCTGAGTTCCTCGCTACCTAACAGAAGTCCCTGAAGAGCAACGGAGGGCCATCTATGCAGAGTTACTTGCTGGTGGACACTCAGCCAGCAAAGTCATGGCGACAGTCTTCTAGGGCTCTGAAGGATTCCTTCCCTCGTGACGCAACGATCAGCTCGGAATATTGTGCCATCCTCAGAAAATTGAAGAAACGACTTCAGCTGTTTTGTCGGCACAAAAATGAAAACGAACTTCTTCTTCATGACACCGCACGGCCTCATACAAGTCTGTGCACTTGAGAAGAGATAACAGAACTTCAGTGGACTATTCTTCCTCATCCATCCTACAATCCGGATCTCGCACCTTCCTACTTCTATCTGCCTGATCCAATGAAGGATGCACTCCACGGAAAGTAGTACGTGGGTGAAAGGGGCCGGGGGGGAGGGGGTGGGGGGATAGTTATTGATGCAGCAAGACGTTAGCTCCGACCTCTTTTTTTTTCATGAGAGAGAGCGGGCTGGTGTTAGAGCTTTGCTCTTTTCAGCCGTGGGATATTTGTGCTGTTGGGGCTCCATTTATTTGTAATTTGGGAGAAGATGATGATCGATTAATTTGATTCATACTTCCTTATGTTATATATGCTTTATATATGCTTTATATATACTCTTTCTTTGTTTTTTCTCTGAGGGGGTGGTTTCATAATCCCGGCATTTGCCTTACAGGTAAGGGAAACCCCTCTAAAACCTCACCTGGGATTATTGGTTTCAGTTTAGATTGTCTTCTTGATCTCTTCTTTAATTATAATTTAGTCTTGTTCTAGTAAGTGTCCAATATTATCTTCTGGTCCTGTCTGTAAGTTAAGTTCGTCAAAATCTTCTTGTGTGTGTCTAATGCATTGTATTATGGTGTGTGTCGGATATTTATATTGATATTTGGGGAAGTCGAAAGTGATGATATTTTCTTGTAGCAGCTCAGTTGTCAATGTGCTGGAGTGCAGTCTGTTCAGGCCAATCTTGCTTGCCAGTTTGATAAGTCGACTTTTTAGCGTTGTGATTTTTGCTGTGTCATAGACTTCACTGTTTCTTGTATAGGTGCCAGATCTTGTGGCTAGTCTTAGGATGCGCCTCTCTGTACTTAGTATCTTATCGGTTTGGTATGCGTTTGCTATCCATACTGGTGCTGCGTATTCTAGTCCTGGTCTAATGAGTGACTTATATGTATATACTAGTGTGTCGTTTGGGGCTCCGTCGAATTTGCCTTTGATCAACTTTAGCAGTCTTCTCTCCTCCTGGCTTTTGTAATCACCTTATCAATGTGTGGTTTCCATGAGAGGGTGGAGTACATAATGAGGCCTAAATAGTTTGCGTTTTTTGTTGCTTTTATTTCTTGTCCCCATAACTGTAGTCTGACATCTTCTGGTTTTTGTTGCCGGTTTTGAGTGTAATTTCGGTGTCTGAAAACCTCTGGCATTTGGTTTAATTAGCCATTGGCTGAGCCATTTTTCTAGCCTATTTAGATATGTGGTGTTTGTGAGTTGCAGTTCTTCCGTTGTTCTCTCGTGACACCAATATACTGTGTCATCAGCATATAGTGCAAGACCTTCATTCCAATGGTTAGGGCGAGGTATGTCTGGTGTGTATATGCTGTATAGCAGCGGTGATAGTATGGCCCCCTGTGGTACACCGGCTTCTGGTGAGAAAGTATTTGAAAATTTGCCTTCTACTGAAACTGCTGATGGTCTATTGTTTAGGATGGTCTTGATAAGCTGGACTAGTTGTCTGGGTACGCCAAAGTCTATTAGCTTGTGGAATAGGCCATTATGCCACACACTATCGAATGCCCTTTTGATGTCAAGATAGAGGGCTGATGCACAGTCTAATCTATTGATGGCTTTTGTTACATGGTTGACTAGCCTCAGGATTGGATCTATCGTAGAGTGTTGTTTCCTAAAGCCAGCTTGAATGTTCGGTATTATATTTTGTTTCTCCGTATGGTGTTGTAGGCGGTTTTGTAGGATGCTTTCGAAGCATTTTCCTATTACGGATAATAAGGTGATTGGCCTGTAAGGATGTCGGTTTGTTGACTGGTTTCCCCGGTTTAGGGATCATAATTATTTTTGCTGATTTCCATTGTGTCGGAATTTGTCTAAGATTTAGTGCAGCATTGAAAAGGCAGTGGAGTGATGTGGCTAGGGCTTTCTTTGGTGCCAGTCTTAAGTGTTGTCTGGTAATCCCGTCCAGGCCGGGGGTGGAGTTTTTGCCTTTATTTAACGCTAGTTCGACCAGTAGAGTGGTACGATGCGTGCATATATGCCTTGCCAGTACGGTGGAGTAAGGCCGTCGCATCGAATGGAGATTATGTTAAAAAATAGGGTTTTGTGTCCAAAAGAGTGAGGACTAATATGCTGAATTCGAGTCCCGAATAATGCCAACCCGCTTTCAGAAACCAATTACTTACTGAACGCCTCTTTCATATAGGTAGATTTTCCTTTCTTCATTCTGGCTTCTAAGATACATCGTGGTGTCAGTTCTGAATCGCTTGTTTCTACGATTCTCCAGGGTTCCGCGAAGTCAGCCTCTACCAGTCTTAGCAATCTTTCATAACCACATAGTTAACTGTAAAACGCTGAGCCTATAATATCTCCACTGAATTTGCTGAAAGTATCACATGACGTTCGAGCATAGTGCTTGTGTGTTATATACTGTTGGTTTCTTACAGTATGTGAGTTAATGATATATTAAAAACCCATATCGCGTCATAGTTGCCCCCTTCATGCTATGCTCGGCACTGCACATGAAGGCCTTACACCAACACCAAAGACATTTTTAAGTGTTAACAACACGAGACGCATGAAACATCTAGTGACGTCTTTTTCGAAAAAGGACATTGAAGACTACGTTAGGTAACAGTTCCACGTTGCTATAATCTTCTTTGCAGTCCTTATCTTTGCGTTCTTCTGTGGCAGCTCGTCCTCTTTCACCTCTCCATCCTCTGTTCGTCATGGAAGCTTTTAAGGCTGCCGATCGCTGCCATGCACGTTTCTCCGGTCTGACACGCCGGTTCAAGATCTTTATCACACTCCCCACCCCTTTTAAACATTAGAGTTGCTGTTAAGTGTATTAAAGATCTATCTTGTCAGCCGCTTCTGATTCTCACCAAAGACATTTTCGTGAAATTTTGATCTTATTTTTCTAAATGATTTGGGTAATTTTATTTTCCTGGTACATTTCGTCCAGTCCGCTTAATCTACGCTATCTAACTATGGATTTGTTACCTTGCCAAGGACCTTTCGAATTTCTCGCCTTCTCTTAGCCCCGACGTTCTTGTCATGCGGAGGCTTTCGATAGCATATTGACAATCTGTTTCAGTTGCATTGTTCGAAACTTATTGACAGTCTTTTATCGTCTGTCTTTCTTTCCTCTCTTTTCTTCGTCAGTTACAGTTACATTATTTCTTCGAGCTGTGTAAAGCTGTCAAAACTTTCTAACTTACCCTATTTCCGTTTGCTTTTTTAGTAGGATTGTTTGATCGCTAGCTGCTTTTAGTGTTTTTGGACAGGATTTTCGAGATTGCCACCAAATGCAAAGCAGTTGACCCTGACACCGTTTTAGGTTCCTCCAATTACTCTACGTACACATAAATGATCTGACGGACAAAGCGAACAGAAATCTGCCGCTGTCTGCTGATTATGCTGTGGTGTACGAGGAATTTCGTCGCTGGGTGACTGTAGGAAGATACAAGATGACATAGATAAAAGCCCAAATCTTTTATCCATTTGGCGATGAAGTTCTCGAAAACATAACTGAAGATAACTACAGAGAGTCCATCACCATACCTGACCTGTCTTTCAGATCAACTCATTAGTGGCCTCCACCATACATCTTACCTTCTAACAGGTCCCCATTAACATCTGTGGGTAATTTCGTTGTTCTGTCATTAAATCGGAATTTTATGAGTAAGTCGAATAACAATTATCTATCGATTATATCGTATGCTTTCTTCAAGCGCACCAAGACTACTCAGGGATTTTTGAGGAGATTGTTTTCTAGTACTATTTTCGTCCACCACACAGATGCAAATAGACTGTCAACAGGGTAATATCACCCAGCCTTTAGAAAACGAATATCATGCATGGAGCAGACCTGGAACATTACAGAATTCATTTGAAACCTGGTCGTCAAGGAAGGCAGGATTCGGCTACGATTGTGGACGGGATCGTAATCAGCTACTATTGGTTCCCTTTTGCGATTACACACATTTATTTTAAAACGGTAATTCCAGACTCAGCAATAAATAAAGATATCACACGTTATTAATGAAAGAATAAACAACTGCGTAATTAATAGTGCTTTCAGTGCGTTAAAATTTACCAAGGGAGCATAAAATACAGACACAGCAAACAATGTTTTAAAAACAAGCCAATGTGATCCCAATTAGAATGTTAAGGCAAGTAACCACAGTCACGGCAGAAGGCCTTTAACGCGAATTACGCTAATTAAAAAAATTTAACAGACACACTGTAAAACAGCAATGCAATAGCAAAGGTTAATTTAAAAGGACAGGTAAATGATCACCAAACGGGTGAGACAAAATGATAGTGAACTTGGTAGCACTACGATTTAAACCTACTGTAATGCCAAAAATGGCAATTATATAAAAAGATTTAGAAACATACAATAAAACAGCAAATACAATAATAACGCACAAGGGTCAGTCGCAGCTGGTGCACCAGGAATCGACCTCTGAGAAGGTCCGGCAAAAAAACACTTTCGCGAGTGACGAGATAGGCAGCCAAGAATTGCATTCACTCCACAAGATGGTAACTCAGACTAGTGGCAGTCTAACGAATGACTAATGATAATGTTGCTGAGGCTACCTGACGTCCAATAAACCAAACGCAAAGATGTAAAAATACATCAAAGCCGGAACCGGTGGGCTGGACTCCGTCGGCCAAATACTTTGCTTAGAGCGCCTGGAACGAGAAAGGAATCACTACCACCAGAGTAGAAGTATCGCCAACCAACCTCAATCAAGAAAGCTGTGGAAACTGCAAGCCTTACCGGACAGCAGCGCAAGGCGAGGAAACGTCCACTGCCGTTACATACACTAACTCCCAAGGCAGGTAACTGGGGCGTTAGCGGCCACGAGGCAAGAAAAATGCCGCTGGTTGAACTTAACAGATGGTAACACACTGAACGCAATAAATAGTAATTAGAAGCCCAGGAAAGCTAATCAGATCCGCCTTCCCTAAACACTCCACTCGCTGCTCTTCACCTCAGCAACACTCCGAACAGCAACACGAACCCAAGTCACTGGAGAATCGCAAGATCTCACAATGGTGGAGGTTTCTCTTCTTGAATCCAAATGCACTCAGAGCTGGCAGGATCCCGTTTACGACGAGGTCGTGCACCCTTATGACCAGAGACCTCCGATCCTGCAGTCCATGCGTGCTGCCAGCAGTCCCGGCGTGTTCTTGCACTGCGCTGACGCGGCTCCTCCTGAATCCCCAACCGAACTGCACACTGACACGACCTGGAAGAACGACGACGTCACCTCAAAGATAGGGCCACAGTTAGTGCATATCGATAACCACCGCCGCTGCCACTAGCGGACAGGCAATGCTTCCGAAACCAAGTGGCGGCAGTCAACACGAGAAGAAGACGAACAACCCCAGCCATGTCAACTGAACGATACGGCCTGACCTCCAACAGAGGGCGGACACATACAAACAGCACCAACGCGAGCCGCAGCACGGCTCAATTATTGTCACTTAATTCTGAAATATTTCTGAGGCCACGTGAAATATGGCGCTCTCGAGATGTATGCGAATCACTTACCTTGGGAGCCACTAGAAGCAGAGTGCTCCCCACAGAAAATATTTCTATGAGCCCAGACTTTCCAGTTGAATGTCCGTAAAAGGAATTGCTAAGTATGTTTTCGCAAATTTCCGGTAGCGCTCTAATCAACAGTTGCACCTGAGGCACTAGGCTGATTGTTAGATGCTCTTATGCTGCCTTCTTAAAAGAGAACGTAGCACTTGCGTTGCAATGGCAGCTTTTTATTTTAATAACCTTGTCTCCATATGCACGAATTATGCGTAAATGATAATTATCAGTGTTATGTCCTTTTTTTGTAATCTTGCTGATCTCTGGCAGTAGAAGTGTTCGTGTTTTTTTTTTTTTTTTTTTTTTAATCCAGAAAAGATACTAAATTAATTTTCTCATCGCTGGTGTTCAAATAATTCGTCTCAATCTCGTGGGCTATCTTCCATTGAACTACTATATCTGTTTTACTTCCTCGCAGGATTGTGGGTATATCACAAAAGGAATCGTACCAGCAGAGTGCGTCGCGGCCTTGACATGCCGCTGGCTTGGGGCCATGTCTAGAGGCAGTGCACATGCATCAACTTCGCTTCAGCTGCTCGTATGCTGGGTGGCAAAATGTAGCTTCAACAGATGACCCATAAGGTACTATTTCTGTCCCACACGTGTAAGACATTCTCCCAGTTGTAAAGACAGCATTCATAGCAGATAAACAGTCAAGTGTGAGGGGCGAATGCTACTGGCCTCCGTTTTGAGTGTCATGTCTTGTCATTCTGTTTCTTTGTTGTTGCTTCACTTGCTCCTGCCAGTGGTAATAACAACTTTTTTTTAAACAAAAAGGTTAAATACACACCAATACGAAACATTTGCATTTGTCTCTTAAAATTAATAAAAAAAACTAAGTCCATAACAGTATTTACAAAAGCTTAAACTTTTCACGCTCTACGATTTTTATTAGAATAAATAAATTAAAAGGTAAAATAGAAATTTATATATAAAGACGTCCGCTACGATACATTTTTAGAGCAGCAAAACCATAGGTATTCTGTAGGATTATGGAGTGAGCTTATGGTCACAGGATGCTCTTGGGCTGTAAATGTGGAAATGAGAGCAAGTGTTGGCCTAGATACTAAGAAACAAAAGGGAGTAGCGGTTGGTGTGTAGGAATGGTAACACGAAGGAGGGTGCCGATAATAACTGCAGTTTTGTATTCACTAAATAAGTTTGGAGCCCAGGAAGCTAACTCCATACAACAGAAATCAGTTGTTTTAATGAGTAAGTGCGCTTGCACACTCGAACTGTCTAGTTACAGGGCAGTGTTAAACTAAAATTGAAATAATGCTGACAATACTATGAGAAACTATTAGTAATCACTTATTGAAAGAATGTACATAATGAATACTCAACTACAGTGTCACTAGTCTAACCTAACTCAGTGAATGATGGCCGCCTAATCAAACAGTTGTTCAATCTGTTCTGGTGTCATGGACAATTTCTAAGTTCAGATTCTTAATAGATAAACGCTGCAACGACACCCGGCGATGACAGCAGCAACTTGGTGTACTTGCTGATAACTGCTATCCACTCGTTAGTAACTGCAGCTGAAACTGGAACTGACCCATTGGCAGTGAGCGGCCGCTTAAATTTTCGAACTTTTGAGTGAGTCAATCATTGAGTGAGTGAATCATCACCCTATGTTGCTTCATACACTCCAAGACAGAAAAAACGACGCACCATGGAGGAATCCAGACAGATGTGATATATATACATAATGTGATCAAAAGTATCCGGACACCCCCAAAAAAATACGTTTACCATATAGGTGCATTGTGCTGGCACCTCCTGCCAGGTACTTCACATTAGCGACCTCAGTAGTCATTAGACATCGTGAGAGCAGAATGCGGCGATCCGGAAACACGGATTTCCAACGTGGTCAGGTGATTGTGTGTCACTTCTCTCATACGTCTGTACAACGAGATTTCCACACTCCTAAACATTCCTAGGTCCTTTGTTTCTCATGTGATACTGAAGTGGGAACCTGAAGGGACATGTACAGCACAAAAGCGTACAGACAAACTCGTCTGTTGACCGACCGAGACCGCTGACAATTGAAGAGGGTCGTAATGTGGAATAGGCAGACGTCTCTATCCGGATCATCACACAGGAATTCCAAACTGCATCAGAATCGACTGCAAGTGCTATGACAGTAACGCGGGAGGTGAGAAAACTTGGATTCATGGGCGAGCGGCTGCTCATAAGTCACACATCACGCCGGTAAATGCCAAACGACGTCTCGCTTGGTGTAAGGAGCGTAAACATTGGACGACTGAACAGTGGAAAAACGTTGTGTGGAATGACGATCACGGTACACAATGTTGCGATTCGATGGCAGGATGTGGGTATGCGCTGGTGATATGGTGTGGTCGTGTTTATCATGGTGGGGGCTTGCGTGGCACTATCACTGCATAGGCCTACATTGATATTTTGAGCGCTTTCTTGCTTCCCGCTTTTGGAAAGCAATTCGGGAATGGCGACTGCGTCTTTCAACACGATCGAGCACTTGTTCACAATGCACGGGCTGTGGCGGAGTGGTTACACAACAGTAACATCCCTGTAATGGACTGGCCTGCACAGTGTTGACCTGAATCCTATAGAACACCTTTGGGATATTTTGGAACGCCGGCTTCTTGCCAGGCCTCACCGACCGACATCGATACCTCTCCTCAGTGCAACACTCCGTGAAGAATGGGCTGCCATTCCCCAAGAAACCTTCCAGCACCTGACTGAACGTATGCCTGCGAGAATGTCAGGGAGGCTAAGTGTGGGCCAACACCATATTGAATTCCAGCATTACCGATGGAGGGCGCCACGAGCTTGTAAGTCATTTTTAACAAGGTGTCCAGATACTTTTGATCACATAGCGTATATACGTATACTGAGAGACAAATGAATATTATTTCAGAAAAACAGACAATTTATTCAAGAGAAAGTGCTTCACAAGTCGAGCATGTCAATAACGGCTTGGTCCAACTCTGCCCCTTATGCAAGCCATTACTCGGTTTGGCATTCTTTGATAGAGTCGTTGAATATCCTCCTGAGGGGTTCCATGTCAAATTCTGTCCAACTGGCACGTTAGACTGTCAAAATCCAGAGTTAGTTGTAGGGCTCCAAACTTTTGGAGAGATCCGGCGACATGGCTGGTTAGAGTTTGGCAAGCAGGAAGACAAGCAGTAGAAGCAAGCCACCGCTGTGTGTGAGCGGGCAGTATCTTGTTGAAATGTAAGCCCAGGATGACTTGTCAAAAATGATAACAAAGCGGGGCGTAGAATACCGTCGCAGTGCTGTGATGGTGCCGCCTATGACAACAAATGGCACCGCAGGCCATTACTATTCACTGCCGGGCCATATGATCTGTTACAGCAACAGGTTTAAAAGTGTTCCAGAGCAAAAACAGTCTCGGTTGCGAAATATATATCCGGTTACCTTGGTGTCTATTTTACACTGTATCTGGTTTTGTAACTGATGGATTGCGTATCCAGCTACTTTTACACAATCTGATAATGAGCCAAAACGGTGAAACGCGTCATTGACATTATATGACTTTGAACCGTGCACGGCTCATGTACATCCCATTAATTGTTTGTCATCTTCTATTACGGTAGTTCTGCCTTGTTCTCTTATTCCATTTACTGGCGTCTCTAACTTCCTGCCTTACTTGCCAGTAAGTGGCAGCAGCAGCGCGTATCGATAAGCGCACTGTCGTACCATCTTCGGAGCGACCGATAGTATTTCCGGGTGGTCGTTTGTCGGGTAGTCGGTGAGTGGGAGACGCACCAGCACTGCAGTGGTGACGGAGCAGCAGTCGCGAACGGACCAGCAGTCCAGTCGGTCAGTTGGCGTGGAGCAGCAAGCGAGCCCTCGTCGCGCAGAGTCGGACTGGAGCCGCTGGCGGCGTGCACGCGCGGTTCGAGTGTGTGGTGCTGCTTGTGAGTGCTGCGAAGTTCGTCGCCCACCGATCTTGGATATGAAAGTTGAGTCCTCACTTACTATAGAGCCTCAACTGTTTACATTTCTTCGTTTGATCCTGGTTGTCGCTCTTGGGACATTCCCATGAGCAGCAATGTGTGCGTATTTAAGTCGGTTAAGATTCCAGCCATCATCCTGTGGAATTTTACTTAATTTATTCGCTGTTATGGAAGTTCACCAGCGGTATCTTCTGATTCGTCGCCGTTGACGTTCCGGTTACCTGCCCTGGTCATTGACGTAATTTTAGGCAGTGTATTTTCCTCGTCTTGTTGTTACTGCCCAGTGCGGCGTGTAGTTCGGCAGCTGAGTTGCTGTTGGTCGTTGTGGGCGCCAATGTTCTGTGTGTCGGGTATTGAAATCTTGTGGTCATTTTAATCGTTGCGTGGAGCGGAACTGATTTGGTTGATTGGTTGGTCGGCTGTCTGTCAGTTGGGTTACCTCCAGACTAAGAAGTTGTTGGACAGGCTGTCTGTCTCACCTAAATGGGCGTTAGAGTTACAATTCCAGGCTAACCTTCGGAAACTACTGAGCGCCGTTCCTTGTGTGTTATGTAGTAATTTACCTGTTTGGATTTTAGTTATTTGGTTGATGTGTGGCTTTCAGCCGAGTATCAATATCTCTTAAATTAATGTTCTTTTCTTGCCCTTAAGGCATAGATTCTTATATTTTTGTATGGGGCATTCGGCCGAATTTTACTGGAAAGGTTTTAAGATAAGATCATCTGCCTTTTATGTCGAAACTCTTCCTAGGCCTTAAGCAGTTAAACATATTTTCTGATATGTGGCCTTCAGCTGATTATTAATATATCTTAAATTAATGTCCTTGTCTTGCCCTTAAGGCATGAGATTGGTATTCTTCATTCTACATGAAATGTTTTAAGATTCGGCCTTCTGCCCATCAAAATTGAAACTCTTCTTCTAGGGCATAAGACGTTAAATTATTTGTTGGTGACCGGCCTCCAGCCGAGTTTTAATATCTCTTAAATTAATTTTCTACTCTTGCCCTTAACGCGTAAGATTGTTATGTGTTTGAAGGGGCCTTCAGCCCAATTTGCATGAAATGTTTTAAGATAAGGCGTTCTGGCTTTGGATTGAAACTCCTCTTATTGCTTCATATGCGACCACCAGCCTAGTTCCATTAAAATTAAATAACAGATAAGATTGAAAATTTAGAAAATATTCTTGCGTGCAACCTCCAGAAGAACCTCGTATATCAATTTTGCTTAAGCCTTGTGTCTTGTGTTTTGAATATGGCCTTCAGCCGATCCTAAGTTAGTCAAAGGAGGTGTACTAAAGGTTTGGGTGTTTTGCATCCTTGTTGTAATATTGTGTGTTGATAAATAAAGTTTGTATGTTGAGTGTAACTGGCAGGAACTCATTTTGGCCCCTTTCCACAACCTAATCCGCTCTGTCCTGCTAGTCCAGGCATTTCAAAGCTCGCAACCGAGACTGTTTTAGTTTCGTGTAGAATTTTCTTCAGTGATGAGTCCCGTCTGGGGACACCCCGAACATTGGTGGGATAGCAACTTGTCGCCTTTCACACGGCCTGCCGGGAGTAACGATCTGGGATGCCATTTATTTTCTTAGTAGGAGCTCTTTGGTTGCCATACGCGCCACCCTTACAGCACAGCGGTACATTGACGATATCCTTCGCCACGTTTTCTTGCCCTTCATGGCAAGGCATCCTGGGCTTATATATCAGCAAGGTAATGCCCGCACGCGGCGAGACTGTCTACTGCCTGCTCTCGGGCTTGCCAAACCGTACCGTGGCTAACAAAGTCGTCGGATATCTCCTCAGTTGACCACGTTTGGACCATTACGGGCAGAGCCCTCCGACTATTTGGGGCTTTTGCCGATCTAGCTCGCCAACTGGGCAGAATTTCGCATGATATTCTTCTGGAGAACACCCAACTCTATCTGGCACTGTCATGCCGAAGAACTGCTCCCATACCGGCCAGAGGCGGATGAACGTGTTATTGACTTCTTCAATTTGCGAAGTTGTGTCTCTTGAATAAATGACCCATTTTTCCGAAATTGTGATAGTTTGATTATCTGTACATGCGCATCTACCGATATCCGTCCCATTGGAGAGACTGTATCTAAATATTGGCGGATGAAACGAATATTTGTAACTCGTGTGGCCGAGGCGTAACATGGTTCCGTTATGTGCGCCATCTACGTGGCCGTTGAGCACATCTATTCGGCGCCACGTTAGAGGATGGCCTGGTGTGTGACGTCGTCTATGTATATGTATACAGCTGTGTACCGTATCTGCTCTGCACTGCAAAGGATTCCATAATAGGATTTTTTATTTTCCCGTCCCACCTACAGTTTTCCACTGCATGGTCTATAAGCTAGAAGTCAAGAATAAGTTTAAGGTAAATAGCGTGCTGCAACGTGAGATAAAATCGCTCCACACTGCTCGCTTCTTTTCTTTCACAGTTGAACTGCCGAGGTGTTTGTGGGAATGCGGCCACAGGAACACGATAAGGGGTTTGAGGCTCTCCCTTTTGCTTACCCAGTTCAAAACAGCACCTTCACTCTTTGCTGTCCAAACAGGTAAAATCCTCACAGAAGAGCAGAGTCATTCGAATAAGAGCGTTCCTCCCATTTCGATTCAGAGAAGAGGCAGCTGTGGTGACGTGATCTTTCAGATTTCTCGCGTGACTGACTAATGTGTTTTAGGGTGTTCACCCGAGCTGTTGTTCCATTTTCGATGAGCGACCTTGTCGTTCTCTTCATGTGCTGTGAGCAGCGCTACTACGTGTACTCGCTGCCTTAATTCAGACTCTGAGCTATTACTGGTGTCGCGCCGCTATTTAAAATCGAGTTCCAGTCCTGGAGCACGCTACACCCTTTGATGCTCAATTGCTTTCTGGCGCCTGCGCTGTTAATCCAAGAAATGCACAATCTCTCGGCGTTTTCCAGCTTCCATAGAAACAGGTGACCTTATAATAAGCTGGGTGCCGGATCCAAAGCTTTCTTTATACTTTACCGTCATCCCGCTTTATTAGATTTTGCGACCTTTGTTTCGATGGACTCCTTAATTAAGCTGCCCCAGAAACTTCGCGTTTCTATCAAGATAGTGGTCTTTGCCGTTTTAGTCTGCTTTGCTGCTTGCGCCAGTCCTAATAGCTTGCCTTTTTTAACAAGCTACAATTTCGCGTGGAATGCTTGTACATACACTACTGGTCATTAAAATTGCTGCACCACGAAGATGACATGCTACAGACGCGAAATTTAACCGACAGGAAGAAGATGCTGTGATATGCAAATGATTAGCTTTTCAGAGCATTCACACAAGGTTGGCGCCGGTGGCGACACCTACAAATGCTGACATGAGGAAAGTTTCCAACAGATTTCTCATACACAAACAGCAGTTGACCGTAGTTGCCTGGTGAAACGTTGTTGTGATGCCTCGTGTAAGGAGGAGAAATTCGTACCATCACGTTTCCGACTTTGATAAAGGTCGGATTGTAGCCTATCGCGATTGTGGTCTATCGTATCGCGACATTGCTGCTCGCGTTGGTCGAGATCCAATGACTGTTAGCACAATATGAAATCGGAGGGTTCAGGAGAGTAATACGGAACGCCGTGCTGGATCCCAACGGCCTCGTATCACTACCACTCGAGATGACAGGCGTCTTATTCGCATGGCTGTAGGAGATCGTGCAGCCACGTCTCGATCCCTGAGTCAGCAGATGGGGATGTTTGCAAGACAACAACCTTCTGCACGAATAGTTCGACGACGTTTGCAGCAGCATGGACTATCAGCTCGGAGACCATGGCTGCGGTTACCCTTGACGCTGCATCACAGACAGGAGCGCCTGTGATGGTGTACCCAACGACGAACCTGGGTGCACGAATGGCAAAACGTCATTTTTTCAGATGAATCCAGGTTCTGTTCATAGCATCATGATGATCGCATCCGTGTTTGGAGACATCGCGGTGAACGCACATTGGAAGCGTGTATTCGTCATACTGGCGTGATGGTATGGGGTGCCATTAGTTACACGTCTCGGTCACCTCTTGTTCGCATTGACGGCACTTTGAACAGTGGTCGTTACATTTCAGATGTGTTACGCCCCGTGGCTCTACCCTTCATTCGATCCCTGCGAAACCCTACATTTCAGCAGGATAATGCAAGACCGCATGTTGCAGGTCCTGTACGGGCCTTTCTGGATACAGAAAATGTTCGACTGCTGCCCTGCCCAGCACATTCTCTAGATCTCACCAACTGAAAACGTCTGGTCAATGGTGGCCGAGCAACTGGCTCGTCACAATACGCCAGTCACTACTCTTGATGAACTGTGGTGTCGTGTTGAAGCTGCATGGGCGGCTGTACCTGTACACGCCATCCAAGCTCTGTTTGACTCAATGCCCAGTCGTATCAAGGCCGTTATTACGGCTAGAGGCGGTTATTCTGGGTACTGATTTCTCAGGATCTATGCACCCAAACTGCGTGAAAATATAATGACATGTTAGTTCTAGTATAATATATTTGTCTAATGAATACCCGTTTATCATCTGCATCTCTTCTTGGTGCAGTAATTTTAATGGCCAGTAGTGTACCCGGCTTTCGGACATCACAAGTTTCTCTTATCATAACAAAGAATTTTTATCTTTGTTGATGGGACCTAAAAGCGTTGGATACCATCTTCCTGCAGGAGAGTACGTCTACGGATCTCCCCGAAGACTGAGTCTGCATAAGTCAAATAAGGTTTATAGAATCTGGAGATTCCAGACACATACCATCATATTTTCGAAAAAAAAATAGATAGGTGCGATAACTGTTACATAATCAGCTTAATAGCTGATGCACCTAAATTGTTGGCAAGGATACTACACAGAAGAAAGTAAAATTGAAGAACTAAGAGAACAATCAGTTTGGCCTTAGGAAAGGCAACCCACCACACAAGAAGTTCTGACACTGCAGACGATAATGAAAGCAAGACTGAAAAGAAAAATTAAGACAAGTTCATAGGATTTTCCAACGTAAAACGTAGGAAGATGTATGAAATTCTCAGAAAAATTATATTAAGCTATAGGAAAAGACGGATAATATTCAAAATTTATATGAGCCTTGAAGGAAGAATAAGGATGGAATAACAAGAACGAAGTTCTCAGATATAACTGAGAACATCTACGAAGAACAAGGAAAAACAGAGGTTATCCATTCCATTTGACAGAGAAGTCCGTATAAGGATACTAACATCAACCCAGATTTTCATGATAACTTACTACAGCCCATACTGACAAATAAACGGCTGAGACAAGGGTGTAGTGTATCCCCCACATTTTTCAACGAATATCTGGACGATGCAGTACGAGAATAGAAATCGTAGTTTGGTGCTGCGATTGATGGTGACATTATTTTATCGTGTCTCTTGTATGCAACAATGCCACACTTCTCGTCGAAAAAGGAAATGACCTGCAGAACGGAATACATTTGTTGGGAAGAATAGATAAAGAATATAACCTATTGCTATCAAAAAGAAAATTACTCAAGCGTTGAAACGTTGAACAGAAGAGACCTCAAAAGTTCGAAAATTGTCGTTAAAAAAAAAGTTGGTTTAGCTGCCAAGATGAAACATTACATGTGAATATATTACAGATACAGAATACAAGATAGCAAAATTCTGTGCTATATGTCGGACAGTAAATAAAAATAATACACGGAAAGGGACACGTTTGTTATTTTATAACAACATGGCTGTTACTAATTTCTTGTATGGGAGTGAGACGTGGATCACGTATAAAGAGAGGAGAAGTAGTGGAAAAGGGATCTATCAGAGCAGTAAAATGATGTCACTGATCATACATAATTAACAGTGATTACATTAGGAATGAATTAATATAAATAAGGAAAACACAGCAAAAAGTAATAAACAAATTAACAAGATTAGTGACTAATTATTACCTTTCGAAGTCATACGATACAAACATATGGGGAGAAGAATTCAAGTAATAACGAGGAAATGACAGATATCGTAAAAGGGGAACGCTTAGCGATTAAAGTGTAACAGAGAAAGTGCTTATGGCGTATTTCAGCGAGATGTAGGTGTAAGGAAGTAATATACTACCGTCATCATCTTGCAGCATCCACTCTCGAAATTTTAACGGTATATGTGGTATATGTACGTAACCTCCCTTGCCACTGCTGTTTTGGCCGGCCGCGGTGGCCGAGAGGCTCTAGGCGCTTCAGTCCGGAACCACGCGACTGTTACGGTCGTAGGTTCGAATCCTGCCTCTGGCATGCATGTGTCTGATGGCGTTACGTTAGTTAGGTTTAAGTAGTTCTAATTTCTAGGGGACTGCTGACCTCAGATGTTAAGCCCCATAGTGTTCAGGGTCATTTTTGAACCACTGCAGTTTTGTAAAGCATATTTAAGGCTTACAGAACGAACTCTTTATGAATCATGGTGCTCGTTTTTGGGACGTCTGGTAAGGTTCCCAGAGCAGTATTCTAGGAATCCGTCAAACGAGTGTGAATACTTTCGTAATACGGAGCTCCACAAGTATAATAATCTTAATGAAAGGTTTATTTATATAGCTATACCATCAGCTAGTGTATCAATATTATTGAAATGTGTCACAGTTTTTGGTCTACGCGTCCCATCTTTTGTCACTGGATGTGTTTTAGTTGGCATAATAATAACTTAAAACAGGCGAACATCAGTATTTAAGGAGGTAATTTTTTTTCTCAGGGTCTGATCGACCGCCAGACATAAACCGCAGTGAAAATCAAAAATGTTTATTTGCAACATTTAGCTAGATTTTCCAGCTACTACTCTACATAGGCGCCGCTCCAACTAAGACATCTGCCATAGGGTTGTACAAATTTTCCAGTGCCTTCGGCTGTGCTTTTCCTCCAATTCTCCAAGCAGGTCTCCAGCACGTTCTCTGCGCCAAAATTCTATTAACGTAGCCAGCAGTCCATGCGAACAAAGAAATGAAAAACAGCGGAGCCAAGACCGGACTGTATGTTGAGTGATTAAACACTCCCCAGTGAAAATGCTGCAGGATGTAATGTATCTTTCTGTTTTGACACGTGAAAGAGAGAGGAATTTTTAATTTAATAAAAGATATGCTGTGCATGACTATGAGTTTGCCTCTGGGAAGACACATTACAAATGCGATGGCACAATATAGTTAGTAATTTCCATCTGAAAAATATTAATTCACTAATAGATTCGCCGGCCCGAGTGGTCGAGCGGTTCTAGGCGCTTCAGTCTGGAACCGCGCGACCGCTACGGTCGCAGGTTCGAATCCTGCCTCGGGCATGGATGTGTGTGATGTCCTTAGGTTAGTCAGGTTTAAGTAGTTCTAAGTTCTAGGGTACTGATGACCTCAGATGTGAAGTCCCATAGTGCTCAGAGCCATTTCAACCACTAACAGATTCAACAGTGTGATATCAAACGGTTGCCGACAATTACTGGCAGACACCTGATCTTTAAGAATTAAAATATTATTATTTCAAAAGGGACATAACATTATATTTGGCAACATTAACTTTAACGACATCGACGACGAAAACAGTTATAAGAGGAGGAAGCTTCT
This sequence comes from Schistocerca piceifrons, assembly GCF_021461385.2. Classification (NCBI taxonomy): domain Eukaryota; kingdom Metazoa; phylum Arthropoda; class Insecta; order Orthoptera; family Acrididae; genus Schistocerca; species Schistocerca piceifrons. Next base: position 1,016,244,368 of record NC_060139.1, on the reverse strand, counting down.
GTTTTCTTAAAATATCATTTGTTTCTTCAAGGAAAACGAATGTTGTTTTTCCCTAGAAATCTGTTTTACCTTTCATATGCTTATCTCTGATTTTTTTAGAGTTGTCAATTAAGCCTTGACGATGTACATTATTCATAATTGAGAAGTTCGTTAATTGGTGGCGGCAGGAATTCATGGAAGGGCCAAGCGTCACGTTCAACATCACTTGCGGTTGACAACGTCTACATCCGTTTCGTGAAAACATTCATAATTTTTCTTTACAATGAAATGAAATGAAAAGCCGGTTAACAACAACCAATAATTACAGAGCCCTAGAAGGGATTTAAAATCTGCATCGAAATACACTCCTGGAAATTGAAATAAGAACACCGTGAATTCATTGTCCCAGGAAGGGGAAACTTTATTGACACATTCCTGGGGTCAGATACATCACATGATCACATTGACAGAACCACAGGCACATAGACACAGGCAACAGAGCATGCACAATGTCGGCACTAGTACAGTGTATATTCACCTTTCGCAGCAATGCAGGCTGCTATTCTCACATGGAGACGATAATAGAGATGCCGGATGTAGTCCTGTGGAACGGCTTGCGATGCCATTTCCACCTGGCGCCTCAGTTGGACCAGCGTTCGTGCTGGACGTGCAGACCGCGTGAGACGACGCTTCATCCAGTCCCAAACATGCTCAATGGGGGACAGATCCGGAGATCTTGCTGGCCAGGGTAGTTGACTTACACCTTCTAGAGCACGTTGGGTGGCACGGGATACATGCGGACGTGCATTGTCCTGTTGGAACAGCAAGTTCCCTTGCCGGTCTAGGAATGGTAGAACGATGGCTTCGATGACGGTTTGGATGTACCGTGCACTATTCAGTGTCCCCTCGACGATCACCAGTGGTGTACGGCCAGTGTAGCAGATCGCTCCCCACACCATGATGCCGGGTGTTGGCCCTGTGTGCCTCGGTCGTATGCAGTCCTGATTGTGGCGCTCACCTGCACGGCGCCAAACACGCATACGACCATCATTGGCACCAAGGCAGAAGCGACTCTCATCGCTGAAGACGGCACGTCTCCATTCGTCCCTCCATTCACGCCTGTCGCGACACCACTGGAGGCGGGCTGCACGATGTTGGGGCGTGAGCGGAAGACGGCCTAACGGTGTGCGGGACCGTAGCCCAGCTTCATGGAGACGGTTGCGAATGGTCCTCGCCGATACCCCAGGAGCAACAGTGTCCCTAATTTGCTGGGAAGTGGCGGTGCGGTCCCCTACGGCACTGCGTAGGATCCTACGGTCTTGGCGTGCATCCGTGCGTCGCTGCGGTCCGGTCCCAGGTCGGCGGGCACGTGCACCTTCCGCCGACCACTGGCGACTACATCGATGTACTGTGGAGACCTCACGCCCCACGTGTTGAGCAATTCGGCGGTACGTCCACCCGGCCTCCCGCATGCCCACTATACGCCCTCGCTCAAAGTCTGTCAACTGCACACACGGTTCACGTCCACGCTGTCGCGGCATGCTACCAGTGTTAAAGACTGCGATGGAGCTCCGTATGCCACGGCAAACTGGCTGACACTGACGGCGGCGGTGCACAAATGCTGCGCAGCTAGCGCCATTCGACGGCCAACACCGCAGTTCCTGGTGTGTCCGCTGTGCCGTGCGTGTGATCATTGCTTGTACAGCCCTCTCGCAGTGTCCGGAGCAAGTATGGTGGGTCTGACACACCGGTGTCAATGTGTTCTTTTTTCCATTTCCAGGAGTGTATATCACCCTCAAAAAAAAGAAGAAAATTACAAGTTCACGATCAATAATCACAGAGTGCCGGATGGCCTAGAATTTACTTTATAATTCCCTTAAAAAGTTACAATAAGATCGAAATTAAAATTATCAATCACCAGAAGGCTTAGAATCTGCCTTGAAATTTTTAAGTATTAGAATACGGTCGAGATCAATAGAGCCCCAGAAGGCTTAGAAATATTTCATTTTAAGCAGATTAAAAAGAAAAACAATATAAATAGATCATGGTACACTGGTGTCCAAAATTAAAGCAGATATTTCCCCGCCCTGCGTCTAATTCACCATACAATCATACAGACTGTCAACCAAATATCCGTACGATCTTCTGCACGGAAGATGGCATTCTGGTCAAAGGGCAACCTTACCAAGATGACGTCAGGGCATCTGTGAAACGAGGTGGTGTTTGCCGGATAGCCCCATATCCACATTCGCTTTGTACACAGTCAAAGACGGTGCAGTATGGGACAGAGAAGATGCCTATCTCACTCTCTGCGGTGGTGGGCTACAAAAAGAAAGGAAGTAGGACAGTCGCAAATTGAAATGGCCCAATGGCTTGGTGTGATTCGTTGTGTTGTTTCTCGGATGTGGCGACAGAATATAGAGAAAGAAACTGTATCCCCAAGACCAGGACAGGGCCGACCATGTGTGACTTCAGAACAGAGGACGGTTATGTGGCTGTAAATGCACTACAATGCTGCCTCAGTACTGCACTACAACTGACATGTGAGCTCGCAGCATCCACTGGACGTGTTGCATCGAGGCAAACGGTGTACAGAAGGCTTCGTCAGGGTGGCCTTTATTGTCGGAGGCCTGTTGTATGTCTAACTCTGACGCGTCTTCACAGAAGGGACTGTCTAGAGTGAGTCATCAACATGCGAACTGGACGGTCCAACAATGGGTCAATGTTGTTTTCACAGTGAGTCCCGGTTTAGTCTGAAGAGTGATTCTCGATGTATTCGATTCTGGAGGGAACATGGCACGATTTCGGAACACAAACATTGTGGAAAGAGACCGACATCGAGGATGATTATGTTTACCACTTGAACCCCTCTTCATGAAATTGTACCGGTGAATCGGCAAGGTTTATCTGCTGTCAGGTATCGAGACTAGATCTTGGGATCTCATCTGCGGTTGCTGCGAGATGCTGTGGGCTCAGACTTCGTTGTGATGAACGATAATGCTCGACCTCACACAACACAGGTAGTTGATGTTTTCTTGGAAACACCAGATACTGCACGCATTGTGTGGCTTGGCTGAATTCCATAGAACATGCCTGGAATACACTAGGGGGACGGGTTGCATCACGTCACCATCACCAACCATTCTCCAAGACTGAGAGCAGGTTTGCAGGAAGAATGGGCGTTATTGCATCAACATGAGACTGATTACATCTTTCACAGCATGCCTCGCTGTTGTGAGGCCTGTATTGCTTCTGTATGTGGTGAACCCCACATTGAGCACACTAACCAGTTGTCGGAATTCGTGTACAAATCCGTTAAGTTGGAAAAAGAGAAACCTTTTGTCTACCGTTATGCATGTTTCAGTTGTGTAATTTCTGTGTTCTTTATACTGTTTCTATCTTTTGTCATCTGTTTACACTGTTCTGTGGCAAAATAAACGGAACCTTGCAAAATTTCCGTTTGTTTCTTTACTTTGGGACACCAGTGTACTTTACAATCCTTCCAAAACGATTTGAGAGAGTAACTTCCCTGCTTAAAAACAACTAGGCCACACTGGTAGCTACAAGGAATACAACAAATTTAAAAACAGTTGCGGCAAGCTGGCCTATAAGACCTTATAGGTTTGGTAAACTGGCAACAATACCCACCGACAAACATTTAAACAAGAGGGTAATATTTAAACACAAGATTAATCCAAGGTAATAAAAACTACTTGCCTGCTCAAATCAACTACTCGTACAGTATTAAGATTGACTGTCAAATCAAAAGTTCACTAGATACAAATGCTGCACCTTACCAATATAGGGCATTCATGAACAGCTCACAGTGTCCACCACATGACAGCTGTCTCCCTGTGGGGTTAGAGCTAACGAACAACCCACTGAATTGACAATGAAATTCCCAAACACAATTTAAAAAGTGTAACACTCGTTGCTATAACTGCTCTGTCTATTCCAACATGACTCGTATTAGGTGGATCCCTTCACAGATCCACTAAAAAACGATACCACAAGCGCCGGCCGGAGTGGCCGAGCGGTTCTAGGCGCTACAGTCTGGAACCGCGCGACCGCTGCGGTCGCAGGTTCGAATCCTGCCTCGGGCATGGATGTGTGTGATGTCTTTAGGTTAGTTAGGTTTAAGTAGTTCTAAGTTCTAGGGGACTGATGACCTCAGCAGTTAAGTCCCATAGTGCTCAGAGCCATTTGAACCATCGATACCACAAGCAACTCAAACAATACTAAAACGAGTCACTGTGAACTAAAAGGAACGAATTGCAAGTAATCTGGGCCATGCAGAATCCAGAAGCGGCCAAAAGATCCAATACACATCGCCCGCTGAGACGACTGACCAAACAACGGTCGTTCCCAATGAAATCATACGCAACTGAAAAGGTTGCAGTTGAATCGCCAACTGACAGCTTGCCGCGCGGAGTGGCCGTGCGGTTAGAGGCGCAATGTCACGGATTGCGCGGCCCCTTCCGCCGAAGGTTCGAGTCCTCCCTCGGGCACGAGTGTGTGTGTTGTTCTTAGCATAAGTTAATTTAAGTAGTGTGTAAGACTGGGGACCGATGACCTCAGTAGTTTGGTCCCTTAGGAATTCACACACACACACACACACACACACACACACTCACAGCTCGTTGCCAAGAGGTGACTTCGATGGAGGGCAACACAGTGGAAGGCAGCTGCGCCGCACTTTCGATGGAAAACCAATAGCCAACAGCCTCAACCTCTCGTGGAACGGAGCCTTTGGTCACTTCCCGCATAATCGGCCAACCGTCGTCCCGACCACTTCAGCTCGGAGCTCCAACTTCCTCTCAGCGCTATTCAAATGAGACTCGCCTGCCGCGAAAATTCAGCCCACCGGCGGCAGGAGAGAAACCAAGCATAGGAAGTCGTCCGGAAGAGAAATCGACACGAGCTCAGTAATAAAATATTTTTAATAAGATGAAAGTTCTGTTTTTAATAAGCTATATTTTAAGTAGCGTCTTTGTTGCAGCTGCAGTGTGAGGCTGAGCATTGTCATGAAGAAGGACAACAACTGATGGCAACATTCCTCTTCGCTTGTTTTTAATTGCCCTTCGAATACTATTTTCTCGATTCGCCTGAAGCACTCGCTGAACAAGGTCATCGACCGACACTCGCTTCCTTCCCTTACCACATGCATCATGTACGTTTGTACGTCCTGCTTCAAAGTTCCTGTACCACTGTCGCACTTTTGTGTCACACATGACAGTTACGTTACGTGGGCTGCAGGCAGAACCTCTCGTCACGAAGAAATCGACTGACAGCACGCACTTCACATTTGGCGGGAAACTCTGTTGTTTTAATCAACTTCATGTACTCATTATGTTCTCAGAACTGACATTTGCAACGTGACGCGATCGACGGGCATACTGGAGACGCTCTGCAACCCACATGCTTAAGGTTTCATCGAATTTTCACTGTCGTTTTAATATCGCGACCGATGGGACCTCGAAAAAAAAATAGCTCACTTGTGAAATGTCGCTAGCACACTTTTTGGATCTGCAGCTCTTGTCTTCCTTTCTATGTTTGCAATTAAATTCTTGGATGTAGGTTCCGCCTTTTATGCAAAAACACTGTTTCTTCTTTTTACCCAACAACACACACACAAAACAGAATTGTATATACTCACCCACAATAACAAAACTGTCCACAGAACAGGCAACATATTGAAGATACAGGGACTTCAAATGTGGTTCAGGACAGACAACACAGCAAATAAAAAACTCAGGACACAAAAGAAACGCACAGATAAATTCAACAGATCAGGGATATATGAACTCACATGCAACACTTGCCAATGAGTATATAAAGGACAAACTTGAAGGAACTTTAAGACAAGATAGTTAGAACACCTCAGAGCCCTAAAAAGCAACAGCACCCATAGCACATTTGCTGACCATTTAATAGCCCATAACCAACACCCAGCTACAAAAGCAGCAGATTTAAAAACATCGAAATTGTTGTGGCTTGGCAAGACAGCCAAGCCACTATGAGGAAGCCGAAAGGCACGCGTTTTAGCTCACGCAGGCTGGCGTGAGGTCTGGAACAGGTAAAGTAATTGAGACTAGCAAATAAAGTACGTAGCTGCTGGAATACTTAACTTTAATCCATAATTGGTGAACATCGCTCTTGACAGTACATGTTTTACAGCATCAATAGTAACTGGTAATGGCGCCTTGCTAGGTCGTAGCAAATGACGTAGCTGAAGGCTATGCTAACTATCATCTCGGCAAATGAGAGCGTAATTTGTCAGTGAACCATCGCTAGCAAAGTCGGCTGTCTAACTGGGGAGAGTGCTAGGAAGTCTCTCTCTAGACCTGCCGTATGGCGGCGCTCGGTCTGCAATCACTGATAGTGGCGACACGCGGGTCCGACGTATACTAACGGACCGCGGCCGATTTAAAGGTTACCACCTAGCAAGTGTGGTGTCTGGCAGTGACACCACAGAAATCCTGCCACCGTGCATACCACACACTTACAATAGGAGAGAACGTCCACATACAGAAAGCAGTGGCAGAAGGGAAACAGGTTTTCAATGAAAATAATATACTCTGTAAAGGCACATTATTTAACACATTAAAGCTACAGACAAGGCAACACAAACAGCTGAAGGAGCTTACACACAGACACCCACACCCACCCACACACACACACACACACACACACACACACACACACACACACACAGACACACACACACACACACACACACACACACACACAGAGAGAGAGAGAGAGAGAGAGAGAGAGAGAGAGAGAGAGAGAGAGAAGTAAACAGAATTCAACTTCGCCGTCCACCTCTCTCTCGGGAACAAATGCACTCCGACGGAGTTAGCAAACACAACAACATAGTGCTCACCGCATTTTTCCGAAGTGGGGAGGCCTCTGTAAAAGCAACATTACACAAAGAACATTAATATGTGTTTGCAAAGCCCTCAGAGAACTAAAGAAGAAGGATCAGTCACAACAAATCGTGAATAACAACAAATACGAGAACCTTTTGCCATACCAAAACCACGTTTTTAAAAATTAAGGGGGTGTCTTAACTCGCCGATGAAATTCACACTTATATCGTTTACTCTGCAGATGACAAGCTATCAGTAGAGGACACCATGCAGTTGTTTCTGCAAAACCGTATAATGTAAAATCACTGTATGAAGAAAAGTAAATGAAAACATTCTTTAGGTCTCGCTTTGTTAGATCAGTTACAACTCATAATATGTTCACTTTTTACAGTTCTCAATAAATAAAACCCGTTGATGATGGCGTTGAGGTGCCGAAACATGTTTGGGTAAAAAGGAAGAAACAGTGTTTTTGCATAAAAGGCGTAACCTACAGCCCGTAAGTTACTACCACGCCTGCAAAGGCGGCATATACACTTCTTGCAACATCTTCTTCTTATTACTCTCAAGTCGCAGTTGTTCCGAAATTTACGTAACTGCACTAGTGGAAAGAGTATTCCACTTGCCTGTCGGCTATTGTGTTGCAGACTGCTGGCGTTACTACACTTATTGCGAGCTCAATGACCACCAACAACGTGAGAAGAGGTATTCTACGCCTATGTCGGAAGTCATTTATTTCTCTAGGGTCTCCTTCACTGAACCTCACTGTCGTACCTGTCTGTGGCATCCGACAACTAGTGTTGTGGTCATTCCACTTCAGGTAACATCGGGCAGTCATATCGAAATGTTTTACGACTGTTACAGTTCCAGTGAAGTAAATATAGGCCGCCCGGAGTGGCCGAGCGGTTCTAGGCGCTTCAGTCTGGACCCGCGCGACCGCTACGGTCGCAGGTTCGAATCCCGCCTCGGGCATGGATGTGTGTGATGTCCTTAGGTTAGTTAGGTTTAAGTAGTTCTAGGTTCTAGGGGACTGATGACCTTAGAATTTAAGTCCCGTAGTGGTCAGAGCCATTTGAACAACTTTTTTGTAAATATAGCCGGTGGCTTTTCCGCCCATATGTACTCGACAGTTCGTTTTACCTCTGCAGGTCTTCCTGAAATGCGCTATAGTTCCTTGCCGTCGCAACTTTCCTACTAATTGCACCAGCATATGCGGTCCGTCCAACGTTATCCACCGGATCATTTATACAGGGTGTAACGGGTATTAGTGCCGATATGTCTAATGCCGACTGAGGACGGTGCACCGAACAACATTACATCGGTATATACGTCCTCTGCAGACTAATAATTACAGCTATTAAAAGTCATATGTTTTTAGGTTGGTTAATACGTACAAGTATGTGTGGGAAGAGCAAGGCATTAATGCTTATTGTCCCACGGGGCAGCGGGTCAGGAGTTGAAGTGCGAGCGCCAAACAGTCGGTCTACACCGATAGGCTTAGCCCACTTATGCGGTAACGGTTTTCAGTCACGAAAACGAATTAAAGCCGTCAAGAAGACTTCATCTACTATAAGACTTATGTTCCAAGAACTGTCCCTTGTTCAAGAAAATTTCAGGTTTGAAACAAGAGTTTTACTTCTCAACAAGTTTGTCTAAGCCTTCTGTTTATTCTTTATTGTTTAATAGGCAACGTTATTCCTCGTAGAAAGAAATAATTTCATTAGCGAAGAACGAAGAAATTTTTTTATGAAGTAAAAATATCGAAGGCAGATGGCCTTTTCAAGTTGAAAGCAACTCATGCCTCAACGATGTTTCTGGAGAATATTTTATTTATGTTTCAAATTAAAAAAGAGAAGGTTATTTCATCAGCAAGAAAAACCCTTGATGGTTAAGGCGACTTCTTGCGATAAGGAGGAAATCCGGGTTACAGGTTCTCAACAGTTACTACCTATTCATTATGCTTACGTTACGCCGCAAAACTCTGGAAGGCAAAGAATGGGTAGGACTGTTCAGTTTATCACTTATTTGCGTGGATGTCGAGATGTGACAGCTGACGGCGGGGTCTCCTTCCAGGCCGAAGGCTATCGAAGGCTGTCTTGTCGAATCATCAACAGCAACTGAGTGTCGTTGACCTCTGTGAAACCATCACTCGGCTGGGATTTCGATACACAAGTGGGTGGATTCAGAGGATCCTCTGGATCGTTAATCAACCTCAGAAAAAATTAACCACAGGAATAGACAAGGATGCCCACTTCCACCCACCATTTTTAACGTGTATTTTGCTGTGGTCAAACATTGGTTTCAGTCAGTAAAATGGCTCTTGTTGTAAATAACGTATATTTTAGACATTTGGTGTTTGCTGACAACCGAGTCTTTATAGGCAATGTCGAAAATCAAATACAGACGGCGATACATATGTTCGTCATATGATTACTCAAATCGCAAAAGTAAAAGAAAAACGGTGGAGTGCCGATGGCTATAACCAACAATAGAAAGGCAAACACATGAACAAATAAATTTAAACCTCTCGGAAATACTCTAAAGTATACAAAATCAGATAGTGTTGGAATTAAAGTTCAAAGATTATGAAATTCTGTAATACAATGCAACGAACATTAAAGCATACAGTTGGAAACGAAACGCTACTGAAACTTTACAAAGTTATAGTTCTTCCGTTAGTGACAAACTGCCTGTTGCCTGTTGGCTTCTGTATCGAGTTCTTCCACCGACGTTTGTCTGATGATTTTTCTGACGTTTCGCCAGCACGAGTAGCTGGCATTGTCAGAGCTTGGCTCTCCATTGCTGGTCGTGGCCTGGAGCCGAGCTCGCGGCCGCAGACCGTATGTACCTGGCGCGCCAATCTCCACGGGTTTCTCCGGGGTCATTTCCGGTGCGTTTCTCTTGCTAGCTGCGACGATCGTTCGCTGCGGCACGGGACGCTAGGATCCGTTTCCCTTGAGGTTTTCTTCTCTCTTGTTGAAGTGTATTTCTACAGCTTCGTGCTGGCGGAACGTCAGAAAAATCATCAGACAAACGTCGACCGAAGAACCCGAGACAGAAGCCAACAGGTAGCTTGTAGACAAATGAAAGCCTTAAAAATCTTCCGTTACTGTTGTTCGAAAGCAAAAGCAGACAAGATAAGACAGAATGTCTGATATGATATTTCTCCGCTATAAACGGAGTACTCGCTCCTAGCACAGGAGAATTTTGACTTTAGACAGGAATTAAATGTGGAGTCAGTTTCTGACGTTATGAGAAATACAAAATAAAGTGGAGGTATCGTGTTCAATGTATGAAAGACAGTAGCGCCACAAAATTTGTTCAGTAATATAATTCCACAATCGAAACCAAACGGCCGGCCGGAGTGGCCGTGCGGTTCTAGGCACTACAGTCTGGAGCCGAGCGACCGTTACGGTCGCAGGTTCGAATCACGCCTCGAGCATGGATGTGTGTGATGTCCTTAGCTTAGTTAGGTTTAATTAGTTCTAAGTTCTAGGCGACTGATGACCTCAGCAGTTAAGTCCCATAGTGCTCAGAGCCATTTTGTTTCGAAACGAAACTTTGGGCACCCTTTGAAAAGATATCGTGAACAGTTGTAAGGCGGAACGGGCCAGTAGTTCAAAGTCGATGGGGCTTATTGTTTCCAAGTCCAGGTTATGGCACCATCTTCATCATAATTACCACATCGGACGTATCCGGATACCTATTAGCTGACATTAACATGGCGTGTATCCGCCTTTCGCCTTTATGAGTGCTTCAACTCTGCTGGGGACACTTTCAGTGAGGTGTCTGAATGCCTGTAAAGGAACAGCAACAAGTTCTTGCTCAAGAGCAAGGTGTTCCATTGAGTTCAGATGGCAACCATGAGCAGCCCAGTCCACTTCGCTAATGTTATTGTACACACAACAGCGCCTCACAGATCCTGATTTACGACAAGGTGCACTGTCAGGCTGGTGCAATCATCGTCTCTGAAGTTTTCCTCTACTGCACCAGTGCTGCAAAATGTGTGCATCTCCTTCCGAGTTTAGAGTTTTCTTAAGCACATTACAGAGTGACCACACCCCAACCACGAAAAACACCTCCATTCTGCAACACCACCTCCTCCGCACTTCAACGTTGACCCTACAAAGATACCGGGTAACGTTCTCCAGGAGTTCGCCAAACTCAAACCCTCCTTTCAAATTTCCATAGGATAAAGCGTGATTCAGCACTTCTAATTACTCGTTCCCAGCCGTCCACCGTGTGCAGGCGTCGCTATTTAAACCACTTCAAAGGTCATTGAGCGCAGACTATAGAAATTTGTGGCTTATGAGGAGTTCCACACCTGTTGTATGCCATTCCTCCTAACTCCCTTCGCACAGCCATTGCGCTAGCTGGATTGCTCGTCAAACTTTGAAACTAAAGAATGATTCCTTCTGTTGATTTCACACGATTTCTTAGAACCGCCCTCAACAAGACGGCCCGTATCCGTCAGTACACATGACCTGCCTGCTCTTGGTTTGCCTGTGGTTGTTCCTTCCCGTTTCCACTTCACAATCGCGTCGCCAACACTCGAACTGGGCAGCTTTAGAAGGATGGAGATGTCCTTGATAGAGTTGTTACAGTGGAAACTCCCAATCTCACCCCGTTCAGATTTAGTGGTAGAACGGCCCAGTGGATACGCTGTCAAAATCTGTACGCAGATCAAACATGAAAACAGGAAGAGAGTGCACTAAACTGTGAAAAAAGAAGCAAAACAGCAACAGTGATCGGTCCAAGCTCGACATGGGTAGCATCGAGACGTAAGACAGATCCACACAATTATGGACCTATATTGTTGACGTCAAACTGTCGCAGAACTATGGAACATGTTTTATGCTCAAGAATTATGACGATCTTGGAAAATGAACATCTGATCTATAAAAATCAACCTGGATTCGGCAAACAGAGATCCTGCTAAACTCATCTCGCTCTCTTGCTCACTCAGATCCACAGCGTAGTTGACAACGACACTCATGGTGATGCCGTGTTCCTTGATTTCAGTAAAGCACTTGACACCGTCCCTCATTTCCGTTTAATGAAAAAATACGAGCTTACGGAGTATCGGAGCAGACTTGCGTTTGGATTAAAGACTTTCTTGCAGAGAGAACTCAATACGTCGCTCTTAACGAAACAAAATCGACAGATCTAAAGGTAATATGCGGAGTCCCATAGGGAAGTGTGATGGGATCTCTGCTGTTTACTATATATATATATATATATATATATATATATATATATATATATATATATATATATATATATATATATATACTCCTGGAAATTGAAATAAGAACACCGTGAATTCATTGTCCCAGGAAGGGGAAACTTTATTGACACATTCCTGGGGTCAGATACATCACATGATCACACTGACAGAACCACAGGCACATAGACACAGGCAACAGAGCATGCACAATGTCGGCACTAGTACAGTGTATATCCACCTTTCGCAGCAATGCAGGCTGCTATTCTCCCATGGAGACGATCGTAGAGATGCTGGATGTAGTCCTGTGGAACGGCTTGCGATGCCATTTCCACCTGGCGCCTCAGTTGGACCAGCGTTCGTGCTGGACGTGCAGACCGCGTGAGACGACGCTTCATCCAGTCCCAAACATGCTCAATGGAGGACAGATCCGGAGATCTTGCTGGCCAGGGTAGTTGACTTACACCTTCTAGAGCACGTTGGGTGGCACGGGATACATGCGGACGTGCATTGTCCTGTTGGAACAGCAAGTTCCCTTGCCGGTCTTGGAATGGTAGAACGATGGGTTCGATGACGGTTTGGATGTACCGTGCACTATCCAGTGTCCCCTCGACGATCACCAGTGGTGTACGGCCAGTGTAGCAGATCGCTCCCCACACCATGATGCCGGGTGTTGGCCCTGTGTGCCTCGGTCGTATGCAGTCCTGATTGTGGCGCTCACCTGCACGGCGCCAAACACGCATACGACCATCATTGGCACCAAGGCAGAAGCGACTCTCATCGCTGAAGACGACACGTCTCCATTCGTCCCTCCATTCACGCCTGTCGCGACACCACTGGAGGCGGGCTGCACGATGTTGGGGCGTGAGCGGAAGACGGCCTAACGGTGTGCGGGACCGTAGCCCAGCTTCATGGAGACGGTTGCGAATGGTCCTCGCCGATACCCCAGGAGCAACAGTGTCCCTAATTTGCTGGGAAGTGGCGGTGCGGTCCCCTACGGCACTGCGTAGGATCCTACGGTCTTGGCGTGCATCCGTGCGTCGCTGCGGTCCGGTCCCAGGTCGACGGGCACGTGCACCTTCCGCCGACCACTGGCGACAACATCGATGTACTGTGGAGACCTCACACCCCACGTGTTGAGCAATTCGGCGGTACGTCCACCCGGCCTCCCGCATGCCCACTATACGCCCTCGCTCAAAGTCCGTCAACTGCACATACGTTCACGTCCACGCTGTCGCGGCATGCTACCAGTGTTAAAGACTGCGATGGAGCTCCGTATGCCACGGCAAACTGGCTAACACTGACGGCGGCGGTGCACAAATGCCGCGCAGCTAGCGCCATTCGACGGCAAACACCGCGGTTCCTGGTGTGTCCGCTGTGCCGTGCGTGTGATCATTGCTTGTACAGCCCTCTCGCAGTGTCCGGAGCAAGTGTGGTGGGTCTGACACACCGGTGTCAATGTGTTCTTTTTTCCATTTCCAGGAGTGTATATATATATATATATATATATATATATATATATATATATGATCTAGTAGAAAGCGTCGGACCCTCTTTAAGGCTAGTCACAGATGATGCAGTTGTCTATATCAAAGTAGCAACTTTTATTTTATTTTTAGACAACATAGTTGTGTGGAGATAACAGCGATTGGTTTACGTATAATCAATTGTTCAAAATGACAGTCACCATCGCATTATTTATTTTGTCGCCAACAGCCAATACAGCGGCTTACCGACAATCATTCTTCCCACGCGCTATTTGCGAGTGGAACAGGGCTGGAGGCATCAGATTGTGGTGCCAGAAATACCCTTCGCCACACACCATTAGGTGGCTTGCGGAGTATAGTGTAGATTGCGTCGTGGTCGTGTAGTCGTGATTAGTCGTGATGTTGAACGGTAGAGCTGTATATCAGTGCTGAAATTTCCCTGCTGGCCCACTTTTTTTTTTTCACCAAAATTATACACTTTTTGTGTGTCTATTCTTGTGCCTTGAGCTCTGGGGGCTACGGCCGTTCACTGTCGTAAGAAAATGAAACAGCCGTCTTTATGGTGTCATTTAATGTGTAGCTACCATTTTTGGCGCCTCAGTGCACCATCTTCAGGTCTTAGCTGATGCTGAAGAGCTTATCACGATTCATATATACAATGCATCAGTGGCGAACAGCTGCTTTACGCAGACTACCTGTAACTGTGATGTCGTCTCTCCAACCATCAACTGTCGACTCAGCCACTGGGCCATCCTACAAATAAATCTCAGGGAGCGTGATGGGACTTTCCCTTGTCAGGTGACGTCAAATGAGCAGTCCACGTTCAGAGTCACTGAGCTCACCTGACCCACCCATTCCACTGTTACGGCTTCTCTAGTGACAACATCATAAACTCCACCTAATTTGATACTGACAAATCCGCCTCTCGCGACATCAAGTAGTGAATTTCACATTACATAGGAACGTCCGGATACTTTTGATCAGGTAGTGTACTAATACTGACTGTACACTGGACTCGCCGGGTCTTCGTAGGAGGATAGTGGTTGCTAACGACTTCTGTCTCTGCTGTTCTGCTTCTCAGTTTGCCTACGAACAGTTGCTACTTACGGTCTGTTCTTATACTCAAGCTAGTTAAACACGCCCCGTTAACCAATTTCTTATACGAGGTTCATTCAATAATTAAAGAGACAAATTGGTCTGGGGAAAAGTATGGCAAGTTTGGTACTTTTATGGCTTTATGTTCCCATCATTGGGATGAGCCCTGATCAGTTGATGTATCAACATTGTTTTATAACCTCAAAAATACACTTCAAGATGACGAGTCCGTTTGAAACGTCCACATTAGTTTAAGAATGTTCTGTTATTCGTTTTTTAATTGCTGAAGGCGAGAAACCACATACCGTAGAATGTCTAAAGTTTATGATGAAATTTGGATGAAACGTACCAATTTTTACGACTGGGAAGAGCAATTCAAAAATGATCGCGACTCAGTGACTGGGGAACACCGTTCTGGCCGACCAGTTGCAGTTTCAACTACTGCACTTAAAAGTCGAATTGATGACACTATTCGTGCCGACCGCCTTGTGACAGTTGATAACATTCAAGCTAGTACTGGTACAGTTCAGTTCATAACATTATCTGTAACAAGATGAAGTACCGC
This sequence comes from Schistocerca piceifrons, assembly GCF_021461385.2. Lineage (NCBI taxonomy): Eukaryota > Metazoa > Arthropoda > Insecta > Orthoptera > Acrididae > Schistocerca > Schistocerca piceifrons. The sequence goes on along the minus strand of NC_060139.1, from coordinate 1,016,229,149 downwards.
AAAATGGGTCCCAAAGGAGTTGACGCGGCTACACAAGGAAAAAAGGCTGTGAGTGTGCACAGAGCTAAAGGAACGTTATGAAAGAGAAGATGAGCACTTCCTCAACAAAATTTTAACTTGTGATGAAACCTGGGTTCACTATTATGAGCCAGAGTCAAAAAGACAAAGCAAGGAGTGGAAACACACATATTCACCTGTCAAGAAAAATTTCAAAACCCAAGCATCGGCAGGAAAAGTCATGTTAACAGCGTTTTGAGATGCTGTAGGTCCAGTTTTTTGTGATTATCTCGAATAGCAGCGTACAATGAACAGCCAATACTACTCGGATTTGCTTTTAAATACGAGAGGGAGACATCGTGGATCTCAGAGAAGTGTGATTCATCAGTAAGACAACGCAAGTCCTCATATTGCTCAACTAACCCGTCGAACCATCGACAAAATGAGCTGGGAAGTACTGCCTCATCCCCCTTACAGTCCTGATTTAGCACCTAGTGATTTCTATTTGTTTGGTGCACTGAAGGAGACATTACCTGGGAAGAGATCCAGGACAACGAGAACGTGAAAAGGTTTGTTGTCAATCGGTTCAAAAATCAAGATGAAGAGTTCTTTGCATCCGGAATAAAATACCTTCTAGCCCGTTGGAACAAGTGCATAAATGTTCAAGGGGATTATGTTGAAAAGCAGAAAAAGTATTTTTTTGTAAAAATAAACGCTTTTTTCTCCAAACCAATTTGTATCTTAAATTATTGGATGACCCTCGTATTTAGGAGACAAAATTCATAGATATTCAGCAAATTAAAGCTTCTCCAAGCCCAGGTAGAAATTTATTTACAATGAAGAAGATACTGCCTTCTTAATTTCGGGTTTCTATAAAGTTAGTGAATGTGGTGCTGGACGCAGTCAATGAAATTGTCACAGCATTTAGAGCCATTACATGATCTTCGCAGCTTGCTTGTAGAAGCACTCTCCTAAATACCTTGTCTGTAGAGGCTCTGTCCCAAGTGTGAAGGGTAACATACATAAATTGATAGAGTTTGGGGTACAGTGTTTCCCAGAATTACTTACAGTTTCTTTAGAGCCAAAGATATACATAAATACACATGTGCACAAAGAGGAACTGCGTGTACAACATAAGAGTTTAGCAGACAATAAAACTGGCTAACCAGTGCGGCATCTGGTTCTGCATCTACATCGTTACACATATTCCGCAAACCACTATATGGTATATGGTGGAGAGGACCTTGTAATACTGGTAGTCATTCCCTATTCTGTTTCAATCGCAAATGGAGCGAGAGGTGTAGGACTGTCTATAATCCCCTCCCTACGAACCCTAATTTCTCTTGTGTCTTTGCAGTCCTTACACAAATTTACGTTGGCGGCAGTGCAGTCGTTCAGCAGTCAGCTGTAAATACCGGTTCCCCAAATTTTCTTAACAGACTTCAGCGGAAATAACGTCGTCTTCCCCCCAGGATTTCCATTTCGCTCTACGAAACATCTTTGTTATACTCGCCTGCTGGTGAAATCTACCGGTACCAAATCTAGCATTATGCCTCTGAATTGCTTCGACCTCTTTCTTTAATACACGCAGCTGCAGATGCAAAACACTTCAGCAGTGCTGAAGAATGTGTCGCCTCAGTATTCGACACAGGGTGTCCTTTGTATGAGGATCATGCGAAAGTTCGTAGCGCTTTTCAGCCAGTTCAATAAACACAAGTCACACGTAACAGAAACTTTAGTCAACAACAATATATTCTCCTTCAGTATTTACAGCAGTCTGCCAACGCTAGGCTATCTGTTCGATTCCACGAATGTAGAACTCACGTGGTTTTGAGGCGAAGAACTTGTCAAGACAATTCGGGGTGCATTTTCAAACAGAATGAAAGTTCCCTGAAGACTGTTCGACGGAGAGCGGAAAAGGAAAAAATCTGAATGCGTGACATCAGGCAAATAAGGTGGGTGAGGAATGACTTACCAACCCGTACATACAGTGTTTTTTGTCAGTCTAGCAGAATGAGGGAGGGAGGTATCGTGGAGTAGCTTTACTTTACACAGTTTTCCTTGTAGTCGTTTTTGGACTGCGTCTGCAAGACGTCTCGGTTGTTGGCAGTCAGTATCAGCAGTCACGGTTACACTTCGGGTACGTATTTCGCAGTACAAGACACCGTCGCTGTTCCACCAGATGCATGACGTTATCTTTCATGGGCGTGCAGGTAGGTCTTTGTAGGGGAATTTGGGAATTTCTACTTGTTTTGGGACTAATGATTCCTTTCATGTTGGCACTCCATTTTCTAGAGTCCACAGCTCCACTCACTACCTGCGGTTGACAGAATGACAAAATGTAAACTACAAATAAAAATGTGAACCACAAATAAAAAATGACAGTCGACAAATAAAGCCATAGCATCAGGAATACCAACATTCAAAACAAAAACGCTACGATCTTATGCTCCAAGCCAACAGACGAGCTACATTTTCTTAGTATTCTCACAACAAATAAAGGCAACCATTCGCTCTCTCTGCTACCGATCCTAAGTGTTAGTCCCATTTCATATCGCTTTCGAACGTTACGCTTAAACATTTAATCGACATGATTGTGCCAACCAGCAAACCACTTCTACTGTAGTCGCATATTAGAGGATTGCTTATCCTACCATCTGCACTGACTTACATGTTTCTACTTTTAGATCAAGCTGCCATTCATCAACCCCGTGAAAAATTCTAGGTCACTCTTTAACCTCACTCAGCGACGAAACATTCCCGTACACCAAACAGTCATCAGCAAACAGTCGCAGCCTGCTGTTCACACTATCCATCAGGGACGTCCAGCAGTAGACACTGTGCTACGGAAAGCGAGCGTAAAGACAACAATTGCAACCATGAGTCCCAATCGCTTACAAAGCGTTTTTACATACGACACAGAACTGCGGGAAACCAAAACAGAATTTCGAGAACCGTTTCCAGCTGTCTCATTTATGTGTTAGGCCGACTCGATTTACCTTGCCCGAACAGTTATTAGCGGTAGCTTTACACGAGTGGTGTCTGTAAGTCAGCTATCCGATTTCGTCTATAGCATGACCGTTCGGCAAAGCTGATTTGAAGCACAGGCCCGTCTCAGGTACACAGAGCGAAAGACGAGGGCAACAGCAACAGCATCAACACGTTCACAAGGTGCTGACGTGTACTTAATCGCAGTGGACAGAAGCTTGTAAGTTACTCTTCGACTTGCTTTCTGTGGTCATCTACTGGCCTTCGTTTACCTCTTCGACAATTCAATAGCCCCTCTCAATTTGGCACTGGTTTTATCCGTACGGACGACGCCAATGTCATATATGCCTGCATGAGATGAGTACTGTATTGCATATATTCTATGGCTCACTTTAGTGAGCTTTGTACTAAAGTTTAATTTTTATGTATGTACGATATGTTTGCCCCCTGAGGGCCGGCAACCCATATTACACCACAGAGGATGAGGGTGTCTATGTCCAAGGTGTACCAAAAGCACCATGGTAAACACCGGTTATTTACATGCAAGATAATGGAAACAGACATTCCGAGCAATACATCCTGCAAGGGGAGCTCGACCCAGGTCTGCAGGAAATATTACTACGCCAAAACCTGACTGGCTGGAGACAGCTATCAGGGACTAGAACCAGCCCCGAAGTTTAGTTCACTCCGGATGCCGACGTCGTGTATTTCGACCGCTGAAGATTAAGTCTTCGTCTCTGAATTGGACTCTTAGTAGTGCGTGTGTGTTTCCACGAACCTTTGTGGAAAATTAGAAGCAAAATGTTGTTTGCCTAAATTAGGAGACTATTACTGGTATGGTTATTGTTATCTTTCGTTTGTTGTTCAGTCATCAACCTTGTGAACTTACTTCAATAAAAGCTGTGTTTTTGAAAAATTACGTTCCCGGCGGAGGTTCGAGTCCTCCCTCGGGCATGGGTGTGTGTGTTTGTCCTTAGGATAATTTAGGTTAAGTAGTGTGTAAGCTTAGGGACTGATGACCTTAGCAGTTAAGTCCCATAAGATTTCTCACACATTTGAACATTTGAAATATTGCGAATTGTCAGTCACAACACGATACTATTTGAAATTTCTCTTGTATTTGAACACTTACATCAGGGCTTAACAACTGGCCGGTTTTGAGCGCGAGTACTCGCGTCTGCTCAGGCACGCGCTCGCGAGCAGGTGCAAGGACGCGGAGTAGGGAGGGAGGGGAAATGCGCGCGCACGTTTGAATGTGATGTCGCGTTCTTGGCAGATTTAACTAGCCATATGAATGCTTTGAACATTTTACTACAAGGTAAAGATCTGCTAATTACTCATTTCATAGATCGAATACGAGCTTTTAAATGAAATTGACACTTTGGGTGAGTCAGCTGGAAACAGGAGACCTAGCTCATTTTCCTAAATTACCATCCATGCAAGATGTTCACAAAAACTGTGAACGTTATTCATATAGTTTAGTTGCCCTTAAGGAAGAATTTGATCAACGCTTTCAAGATCTGACAGCACTAGACAGTGATTTTGATCTGTTCTCCTCTCCATATTCAGCGAATATTGAAGAGATTCGTCCTGAGCTGCTGCAAGAAATTATTGACCTGCAGTGTGACAGAGAATACAATTTTCAGAACAAGAAAAACATTTTGGAACATTTTGGACAGTTCCCTCAGGATAGATTTCCTCGTTTGCACAAACTGGCGGCTACAATAATATGAATGTTCGGTTCCACGTATGTTTGTGAACAACTGTTCTCTGCAATGAAATGTAACAAGACACGCATGAGAAACGCATTGTCTGATCGAAATTTAAACTGCACGCTGCGCCTACAATGCACAAGAACAATTACACCGAACATAGACGCAATTGTAAAGGGCAAAATGTACAAGATAACCGAGAATCCCACACTTCAGTGACACCTTTTATTGTGTAACAGATCACAAATTAATACGAATGTAGCGGCATACACTAAGCTAATAAAATTATGTGGCAGGTGTACATTCTCCTTTATTTGTTTCATTTGTCGCAGTAATAATTCGTGAGAGATATCCCTGCAGGTGTCCGCGGATTTACATTGACTGGCGGCAGCTGCTGTGTGCCCCACGTGACTTTCCCTACTCTCCGCTCTGGTCCGGTAGTGGGGGTAGCGTGCTTGCGCTGCTCCGTGCTCGCGCCTTGCTGCTCACAGCTTGCTCCGCGAGCACGTATGTTGTGAAGCCCTGACTTACATGCACACTTACGTATATTTTCTATCAATTTCTTGTGAACTTCATTCCACGGCTCCAGTCTTATGAAATTTTGAAACGCTTAATAAAGAATTGTGCGATCAAGACCTTTCTATTTTTAAAAATTGTGCCAAATATGAGTGGTTGCCTGCCTCTACGATGGAAATATTGCTACATCGAGTAACAACAACAGCATCAGGACACCTTACCTCTGCCAGCTACTAGTGAACTGTGACGCTGCAAAGTACGGGAAACACTTCGATGGCGGGCACTAGGCAGTAATACTCCACTTAAAAACCAGTCACTGAAAAGAAGTAAATTAACACGTTCATACGTGCGAGTGCGCATATCGATAGTGATGTGTTGCTAAATGTGCCAACACCTTGTAGATAGAGGCGGCCTAAATGCACGCTATCTAACGCAGACGGACGTGAATTCTGGAACAGGATAAGTAGTGAATTCTAATAAGAAAAGTATGCAGCTCCTCGAATACTTAACTTTTATTTATCCTTGTTGTGACTACAGCATTCTTGATGAGACATTTCATACGATAACTATCAAACTATGTAAGGCTAATGGCGCCTTGCTAGGTCGTAGCCGTGGACTTAGCTGAAGGCTGTTCTAACTGTCTCTCGGCAAATGAGAGAAAGGCTTCGTCAGTGTAGTCGCTAGCAAAGTCGTCGTACAACTGGGGCGAGTGCTATTCCGTATCTCGAGACCTGCCTTGTGGTGGCGCTCGGTCTGCGATCTCACAGTGGCGACACGCGGGTCCGACATGTACTAAATGGACCGCGGCCTATTTAAGCTACCACCTAGCAAGTGTGGTGTCTGGCGGTGACACCACAGATAGTTATTGCGATCGCCTATCTTTGATGCTTCTGTGACATCTCTGTCCGACCGAGAGAGGGTATGGTCGGAGAAGGCGCTTTAAACGGCTGTGGCCTCGAGGAAAAGTCAATCGTTGACTGCAGTGAGTATGAACGTGGCTGCTGACTGGTCACAAAACGAGGAGTCGGCTTGGCCGGTGATTGTGTGTGAGACCGCGCAGTGAATTTGGATCTACTGTACACTTCTGCTGATTTCAAATGACTCTAAGCACTATGGGACTTTAAATCTGAGGTCATCACTCCCATAGACTTAGAACTACTTAAACCTAACTAACCTAAGGACATCACACACATCCTTGCCCGAAACAGGGTTCGAACCTACGACCGTAGCAGCAGCGCAGTTCTGGACTGAAGCTGTTAGAACCGCTCGGCCACAGCGGCCGGCGCTATTGATTTTGAAGTGGCACTGGTTACATGGAATTGTCTCTCAGAAAAGAAGACAACCTGGACTTAACGAATGTTGGTCAACTTCTCTATCATGTGGGCAGGTTGTCGGGTAGAGAAGATCGTATGGTGAGCAATTTGTGAAGTTAATACTCCCTGCGTTCTCGAATGTGGTTAACGAGGCTCGTTTATAATGTTCGCTATGCCTGACAGTTTTAGCTACCGTCATTGCAGTAACAGTTGGTTCACATTCAATATCAAGTGGATAAGATAATAAGCAAGCCTGTGTCCTATTGTGTGCTTTATCTGTTGCAGTGCTGGCCACTATTGCTGGCCTGTAATTACGGTTTTGAGGGTTTTGTTGGTCGGCCGTTTCAGCCACAGTTAAATTGACGCTGCTGGAGCCGATATACTCGTATGAATATAATTTAATTTCTGAATGCTGTAAGTTGGCTTCTGCGTAATTCTAATAATCTCGCATTTCAGCGAACTCCTGCATGTATATTTCTCTTAAAATAGGATTCCTTGCACAACTGTAATTGAACACTAGAGCGTTCTATTTAATTAAAAGCCTTCAGGAGGTCAGTCCTTGTGTTTTCTTTTTATCTACTTGCGTGTTTGTTAAATTGTTTGTTGTTATAGATGCACGTTATCTAAAAATTTTATAATTGTATTTTTCTCTAAATGCAAGAGGTCGCCTCCTGTGCAAACTTACCACATGCTGTAGTCGCGTACATAAATTTCCTTCTGCGAATTCTGTTTTCCTGTTTTTCAGTTTTCCTCGTAATTTAAGAAAAATAAGTTACCTAATGACCTTCTGATAAAAAAAATTGTAATTGCGTGCTAAAACGCTTTCTGCGTCTCTTGTTATTTTGGAATTTTCTTCAGTAGTTTTAAAAGAAGTTATCTTTCGATCTTCAGAATAACATTTTTTTTTGTTATTCTAATAAACAATTATCAGTAAAATCTTGTGCGATATTCCTGGCAAAGAAATTTACCCCTGGCAGTTTCCACTCCATTTCTACCTCCCCGCTCCTCTATCATTAACTTACAAATTTGCCGTCTTTGTAACGTGACAACAACAGCATTAAATAAATCCGTTATAGCTTCAACAACAACTGGGAACTTAAAAATGGCTCTGAGCACTGTGGGACTTCACAGCTGAGGTCGTCAGTCCCCTAGAACTTAGAACCACTTAAATCTAACTAACCTAAAGACATCACACGTATCCATACCCGAGGCAGGGTTCGAACCTGCGACCGTAGCGGTCATGCGGTTCCACACTGAAGCGACTAGAACCGCTCGGCCACTCCGGCCGGCAACTGCAAACTTAGTTTGGTGACCTTTCGTAATGGTTGTGTTTTAATAAAAGATGTCCTGTTATTTCCAGGTTTCAAATAATACAGTAAGAGCTCTTTTCTGATAATCAGCTATACAGTGTCGCCTAGGATAGATGTCTGCGTAAACATTTTCTGAAGAAGACTTCATTAAAAACTGATTCTCACATCATTGAGGATATTAGCATGGAAAAGCAAAGAACTCAAGAAGGGAATAATAGAAAACTATTCTGCAATGATTTTGTGTTACATTACATTTTTTTATCTCACAAGGGGAAGCCACGACGTTCGGATAACGGATTTACTTTATACTTTGTACACTTTTGGTAGTCCATTAGGGTAACATAAAGTGCAAGTAGGAAGGCTTACTTAGGCAGTCTCGAAAAAATCTTGAGCACTATACGGCAGTGGTCACTTGGTTATCGTTCAAGCTCCGTAACACAGTCTAAATATATAAAAAAATATCCGTAACCGGTGGCTCTCTGGATTGAGTTCCCTACATTTGTTTCTAAATTTATATTTTTTTTCGCAACTAGTCATATTATTTCATACACATTACATTTGAAAGGCAATCTGATGAAAAGACATGTGTATTTGCCTGAACTTTCATTGAATTTCCATTGTTACTTGGTTGTTTGCTAATTTTTACTGCCACAATAAATATCATGTTTATACCTATCGGCATGTAAACCACCAAACACACAAAATTTTCCTGAAAATGCATGCATCTCCTAATTCCCGAAATCTGTTATACCTGCAATAGAGTAAGAAACCGAAAATCGCTTTGCACTTGTATATTTCAACCAGGAGACACAAATTTCAAGGACAAGAGACAGGGTAGGAAATTCCAAGTCGAACACCGATAAATGAAAGTGTACATAAACTTATTCAATAATACGTGGGTTACAGTATAACAGACTATGACGGTAATCTATGATTAATTGTCGTATGCGCTTACGACATTATAAGTTGCAGGACGAAATTTTTCAGGACACGGAAAACATAAATTAAAACGGATTCTTTCACACAAATTGAAGGAAATTTTCCCGTGTCCACAAGGAATCTTCAGTGTTTAGAAGGAGAAACAAAACTCGAAGTCATTTTGAAAAAATTCTCTTTCTTCTTTTAATTTGGATGGGAACCATGCGTAACGCAACGCTTTAATAAATATCGGAGCCGAATATTGGCGATGTACGACTGTATGTATTTTAATAGCATATTCACGAAAAGCAATTTCTCGTTCGTTGGCAACCAAATATCAACAAATCTGAATGCGCTTGATACGGTTTTTAACTTACCTATAGAAATAAAAGTTGCATAATATTATAAAAATCCGTGAAGAGCGAAATATAACTGGAAATTCGAAAAAATATCATGTAAATTAATAAATAGCGAAATAACATTAGAAATTAAATAAAAGTCCATGCATCATATTAACTTTCGAATGTGACGTGTATGAAATAATATCACCAGTGCTGAATAAAGTAGAAATGAACAGAAAAAAACCATGAGCTCACTCGATTCAGGCATCCACCGATTACGTAGACATTTTTTTCATTTTCTTCGTTGTTGATCATTGTGTTTGGTCGTTGCGGACGTCACATCACATCCTTTCAAGTTCGTTTTTTCTTGATCCTTCCACTCAGTGTTTTATTACCGTGGCCAACCAGCCCTCTGACCGAACACGCTGAGCTAACGTGCAGACAATAGCTTCAACGCTAATGACATGACCGCTGCCATCTGGTGCTCAGGGTCTCAATGCACCAGTACGTCACTGACGCGTAAAATTCCTCTTGCGATTTTCACGAAACTGCCAAACTAGTACGCCGTACTATTCGCACATTATGCTGTCGTAATGGACTACTAAAAGCGTACGAAGTTTGAAGTAAATCCTAGGCCCGAACGTCGTGGCCTCCCTTTGTCAATACCCTATAGGTGATAACCCATTATTGGATAATTTACTGGTAACACTGATTTACGTCCTCATTTACGGCGGGGTTTACAAGCGTATTGAAACACCACAAGTACAGCACATAACAGTGCGTAATACCGTGTAGGGAATCAGTTGGCATTCAAAACAGTTCCTGCATTGTTTTCAAGGAAATCTTATACCATTTTTCGTGCAAAATAGTGGCAAGTTCGAAGGACCACGCATCCTTCTCTCCAAGGCAGATCACAAGGGCTCAATAATACTGAGATCCAATGATTGTGATGGTCAGAGGAGGTGAGGCAATTCATCCTCATCCTCGCAAAACCAGTTCTGGACGATGCGAACCCTGTGAACAGGGAACCTGTTGTCTTGGAACTGAGCATCATCACTGACAATCTGAACAGCAAAAATCGTCCCATCGTCATTGGCAGTAAAGCAACCTTGCAGAGTAACCGTAAGATCCATGGAATACAACAATGTGGCTGCTCCAAATCATCACCAGACCCCCGCTATGTTTCACTCGGGGTACATAAACATGACTAGAATTTGAAAACAGTCTTAAACAATACCAAATGACGCAAGACCTTCTTGCATTGCTCCACAGTCCAGATTTTATGGCTTCAGCACTATTTTTCTTGTTAGGGGCAATTGCATCGCTGATGGATAGTTTTGGGATTCCAGCTCACCCTACAATTCTCTACTCATGGCACTGTATTTTAAGTGTTAACAGTGTTCGTGAGTGCGACATTTAGTGACTTTTGCAGCTGCTGTCCTCTTATTTTTCAGTCACAGTCCTCTGTAACGAACGTCCGTGACGATGCGTCAACACAGACTTCCGTCCGCGTTGTGCGTATCCGAAGATGCTTTTCCGCTTTCCCTGTATGCGATATAAATCTTGGATGTAGTGTCTCTTGAACCACCAAACACGTCAGCTCTCTTGGTTATAGAAGCACCACCACATGAGCGCCAACGATTTGTCCACGTTCGAATTCACATGTCTCCGATATAACGCGGTAATAAACGTGCATGATACTGTTTTAACCACAACTGACACTTGCACAGTACTCATACCATCTGTATTTATGTTTAACCATTCTTTCTCGTGGTGTTTCCATACTTCTGTTTAACCCCTGCTTGCATTTAGTTCATCTCATTTTATTATTTTGAACTGCTTCCTTTGTACTACAGCCTATTTGTAACACAGTTCACATAATGGTCTTCATTAAATGCAAAAAGTGTATGATTACTATTCCTGAAATTTTTCTTTAGGTTTACATACCTCGGGTCGAAACACGGTCGCGGGTTAAAAAAGTGATCCAGGAAGTTTAGAATAAATTTCTTGTATTTCCATCAACGATTACAAAACGTTTGGTGCTTAGTCTACAGGTTTCGGTGAGCAACGAATATCCGTATAAAACAAATCTGAAGATGGTCATTCCTGACCGAAACCGATAGTCTAAGGTTTAAATGGCTCTGAGCACTATGGGACTTAACATCATCTGAGGTCATCAGTCCCCTAGAACTTATAACTACTTAAACCTAAATAACCTAAGGACATCACACACATCCATGCCCGAGGCAGGATTCTAACCTGCGACCGTAGCAGTCGCGTGGTTCCGGACTGAAGCGCCTAGAACAGCTCGGATAGTCTAAGGACCAAATGTTTTGTGATCATTGACAGAAATATAAGAAATTTATTAACTTCTTTACTACAAACTAAATTGCGTCAGTCTGTAGTTTACGATACTCTATTCGCCGACAGACTGAGCTTGAGCCCGTTGTGTGCTACATGTCGAATTCTGCGAGACAGTTATGACCCGTCTTCTAGTGGCTGTGAACGCACCCACTCCGGTGCTCTGTGCTCTCAGAAACAAAACTAGACCTCGCTACTCTGTAGAACGCTCGTGTGAACATCCCAGAATCCCACATGGTAAGTCGAGGTTATCAGCACAGTGGGAAGTGGTCGCTGCTGGAGTATTACACCCATGGTGCTTTTCCGCTTTCCGTATGAGGCACTGTTGTTGCTGGAAGATTGCTCTATTAATCCACCTATGTTACACATGTGAGTGAAAATTGCGACATCATTATTGATGGAAAAGTACTGTAATAACACACGTATATTATACTATTATACCCAATATCGAAAAGTATCATGTTTATCATTGCCGGAAGATTACTCAGTCAACCCACCTAAATTACTACTGTGGCGGGAAAACTGCTAGGTGGTCGCTGCTGGAAAATCATTAACTCATCTATATTACGTCCATTGTAGAAAAAATGCAATGTGACCGTTTTAGGAAGATTACTCTGTTAACCCACATAACTTACGCCAATTACGAAAAATGTGTGATGTCGCCATTGGTGGAATTATTCTATTAACCCACCAATGCTATGTCCGTTGTCGGTAAAATGGTATGTGGATGTCACTGGAAAATTATGGGAAGCTTGATACGCAACCATTGCTGAAAGGTTACTGTATCAACCTACCTATATTACGCCCACTCTGCGTAAAACGCGATGCGATGATTGTTGTAAGATTATTTTATTAATGACAGCACACACTATCATACAGTACAGCGTGCGCAGAAAGCATTTTGTATGACTGTCACAAACTTGTAATCTCTTCTACTCAACTTGCAAATACACTACCCAACAAAAGTCTGGAATACTATCGTGAAATGTAGTCTACGATACTGGAAGTCTCATTGACCTAGGCGCTTCACGCATTATCCAATTAGAGCCCATATACTGGGCGGTATTAATGGTTTGCTTTGTGGGCGTTCACAGTCATGTAAACACACCACTGCCGCAGCAGTACACGGCGATCAGAACGATATCAACAACAGCTCCAATCAGTTTGTGTTCAGTACCGCATTAACATGCCACGCAGAAGCATAGAAGATTTTGATTGAGTGAAGATATCTCCTATACTTTTAGAAGTTCATGCACAGCAAGATATTGCCAATCGGTTACATGTGACGCACAGTTGTGTGTGTAAGGTGTGAAGAAAGTACAGAAAGACGGGAAATATGAACGACAGACCTCGCAGTGGTAATCCTTGTATGACAACATCAATGCATGACCGTTTCTTCCAACTGTCGGGTCGCAGGCGCCCCAACATGAACTGTCAGAAATATTGGAAATGGTTTCTCCTGGGCAAAAGGGATTCGTATCTCAGACCAAACAGTCAGCACAAGATCGCATCAGGATGGTCTTCATTCCAGAAATTCGATGAAGTTTTGCACTGACACAATCGAAGGACCTGGGCTCTGGTACATCAACACTAGACCATTGCAGAATGGAGTAATATCATGTTCGCTAACGAGACCAGGATTGGTTTGCGACCGGACACTAGACATGTTAGGTTTCAGAAAAGCTCTAGACGACACCAGGAACGACGAAACGTTCAGGAAATCCATCCGTTTGCAGGTGGAAGCGGAATATTCTGGACAGCAGTGATGATGGGACGGCGGACGCCTCTATGGCAATCAGACTGGTTCCCGATACATAAAAGAGATCCTACGAACGACTGTAGGGCCGTACAGAAGTGAAGTCGGTGACAACTTCATCCTAGTCCACGGCAATGCTAGGCCGCACCGCACTCTAGCAGTGTCTCGATATCTTCAAAGATGGAACATCTGCCGAATGCAATGGCCAGCATAGTCCGAAGACGGACTGCAATTGGGCATGCATGGAGCCCGTTGGAGGGGCCACTGAACAGGTTCCGGATACAGCTGACAATTTTCAGTACCTCATTCAAGCCACCATAGAAGAATGGGACCTCATACCCCAAGATAAACTTGATTGTATCGTCCAGAGCATGCCTCGCGGAGTGGAAGCACTTATTGTGTAATGGGATGACATACTCACTTAAAAAGGCCGATAATCATCATCATCATCGTGAGGTAAAGATTTTCTCTGTTTTTGTTTTCAAGATGTACAGTTAAGAGGTAGCCTGCTTTGTTTCATAAAGATTTTTTGTAACAAACCAAAATCGTTCTTCGTTTCTGAAGGAATTACGTGTATTTTTTTGATACGGAATCGTTCAAACCTCAATGGATGTACCATAAGACATTATTGTTGTAGACTCTATGATACTGCAAAATTTTTTTGAGGTGTGTTTAATTTCGTGTGAGGTAGAGCAGCATTCACATGCATGTAGTGTACTCGTGCTCCAATTCTAGGAATATTTTTCAGTTAAATCGATGGGTGTAGACTTTGTCCTCACATAAACTTAGTCACTGATAGAAAAAAAATACATAAGTGTAATCTCTGTCTATCACTGGTTACCGTTCGGCGTAAGATCCAGATAACATGTTTTCTAAATATACAGTCGATTATTGTAAATCGTAATGAGGAAAAAAGAAGAAAAATAAATAACTATATTAATAGGAGAGAAGTTCACTATTTGTTTAAGATTCTTTAATCTGTAGTTGTCTGGAGTTCATAATTCTAGGTGTTAGTGTCATCGCTTCTAGATTGCGGAGACCCGGGTTCGATTCCCGGCCAGGCAGGAGATTTTCTTCGCTAGGGGACCGGGTTGACTAGACGCCCTCATCATTAATCTCATCTTCATCGATGTGCATGTCGTTGAAGATGCATCAAATACACAGATTTTGACCAGGAGCCCGAACAAACGTGGATGGGGTCTCCTGGCCTATAATGTGATACGATCATTTCACCTGTAGTTATTGTTATATTTAACCTTCCAAATTCTAGTTGAAACTGTACGACGAATTCGAATTGCCTTAACTTTCAAAAAATCGAGTAAAATACATTAATAATTTGATCTATGTTGCAAAATAGAGCACGTAAGTCTATTTCATGCTCTGAAACTTTTTCCCAAAGAATTGTACCTTCTGGACCTCAGTGTCAGATATTTCTTACGCTATTCCAATGTTCGGAATAATTAGAAGTACCGAACCCGAGAGCGGTGACTGTTTCTGCTAAATAATAGTGCAATGACAGAAATCGACATATGAAAGAAATTACTTTAAAATTAATAAATATGAACGCATATTAATGTATCCACTCGAGGTTAAGATTCTGAGCATGAGTCGTTTCCTTCAAAGGCATGTATTGTCTCTAGGTTTCTGAGTTACAAGTCGTTTAAATGAAGACTTGGTGTTGTGGGCTGGGGACATCCACTTTCATGAAAATCTCGCTGCCGCCGAAAATGCGAATAAAGGTGTCCTAGTAGAACTGATGCGTGGATGCTAGGGCAGCACACACAACGAAAGTAAAACAGAACAGTGAATAGTAAAATATATTACTCAGCTTTGATCATGTTGGTTGCAGCAGTTGCAGAATGCAGGCTTAGCCTGTCTGTCCTGCGTTGACTACAGTACCTTGAACACAAACAAAGTAATGTTCTCTGAACTGAAATCGGGATAAAACTGATCTTCTGTCTTCACGTACTGTATGAAGAACGGTTCCAAACTACCAGTACTCAGTAAAATCTCTGTCTACACACGATAATTCTATTCACAGCTCTGTTTATAATGACGACTAACCGTTGTCTATCTACCAGCCGCTGTTTGTATGTCACTCGACGACCTACAGCCTGAAGACACGACGAACGCACTGCAGCAGCTCCCTAGTGAGACTCGGACTTACAGCTCGCAACTGACAACTTCTGCACGTGCAAGGAAGCACGTGTCTCTCTTCCTGGTGGCGCAGCCACTCCAGGGGACGTGATTCTTGCGGGCAGAAAGATTGGTTTCCGCCCAGACAGGTTCCGGCGGGCGGACGTCCATAGTATTTCTGCTTCCAACTGCCGCAAACTCTTCTTTTCTGGTATCTCAGTACACCACACTCGGTTTGTCAACAACATTGACATTCAAAGACTGTTGCAACAGATCGCACAAAACCACCTGTCCAAAAAATAATCCTTCCTTTTATATGTAAATACCTCATTATTCTGAAAAAGTCAGTCTTCAAGTACGTTCACACCAGTACGTCACAAAATGGTTTTGTGTATAACATTACCTTACCAGAACCAGTCCTGCAAGTAACAAGAAATGAAGCTAGTATGAAATTAAGTTTTCAGAATAAAAACATTCTTAGTTGCAAAGTTATTTGATACCAATGATGCGTTTCATCCTTGTGGGGCATCATCAGATTGTGTGAAAGTAGCTCGATATACAACGCATCCGTCATAAAGCCATAAGAAACGGATAATCGATGCAACAGTAAATGGATATGTAATCCATCCTGTACTGTTGCAGCCATTTTCCATTTTATATTACTTTATTATGCATGGGTTGACATACACAGCCACTTTTACACAATGTGATGATGCCCCAAAAGGATGAAACGCGTCATTGTTATCAAATAACTTTGCAACCAAGACTGTTTTTATTCTGAATTAATTCGAAACTGCTTGTTGCAGCAAACTGCCACAATGGAATGTTTACAATCGCCGGTGTCGTCTTACAAAACAGTACAGGATACATACACTAAACTCTCCTTTTTTAGTTTTTAATTTTGTTATTGTCGCAACGAGACCGCGTCTGTTCGTCATCACCGATTTCGTCCAAATTCATGGTATATCCTGGGCTTCACCAGAAATGAAATTGACGGAAGTGGAAGCTTGATATGACCGAGCGTTTAGAAAAAAAAAAAAACATAATTTTTGGTGCGGATATAGGGAAGCATGAGCCATTTATGTTAGCGTGGTTTCCAAGCAATGGCTGACGCAACGGAAAGAGCCCAGAACTGCAATCGGAAGATCGTAGAGCCGAGTCTCTGCTAAGACACTTTATCTTTTTTCTTTATTTCCAATTTTTAAGTTAATTCCACTGCAATGAAACTGAATAATACTCAATATAATCAATTTATTAATATTTTCATAAAAGCCATGGAAAGGAAAGGCAAGGGAAAATTTTGGGATGCAAATATATTTCCTGGAGGGGAGTGCAAGGTGTATCCGACAATTTCATCTGTATAATTAGATACTCTTATTGTTTTACACTTGATGATTTACTCGTGCTGGGGTGATATTCATCGTAAAACAGGGGAAGCAGTAATTTCCTCGCCATTTTCACGCGTTACAAAGGCCGCATTTTTACGATAACAGGACTGTTTTGAAGCTTCTATGGAAAAACAGATGTGGTTTACATTCCTGAAAGCTTCTCTCTCACCGTTCAGTTTTGCAGCAACCCACGCAAAACCAGGAGCTGTACAGATGAAATACAATTCCTTCCTGGAAATTTATTTGCAGTCATCAAAATATTAATAAATGAATGTATTGATTTCATTTATTTGCAGTTTATGTAACGTGGGAGGCGTAAAACATCATCCGGTATTGTACTGAATGCGTTCTCAGAAAATTATTTTCAACAGTTAGTTCAGAAGCCCACCCGAAACGTGAATGGTTGTGAAAACATACTTGACCTCTTAGCTGCAAGTCATCCTTAGCAAACAGGGAGCATGACGGATATAGGGTTTAGTGACGACAAGGTTGTTGTAGCGGGACTGGATACCATAACTGCCAAACCCACCAAAAATAAGGGCAAAGTACATGTTTTTAAAAAATTGAATAAAAATTCGCTTGACGCGTTCCTACGGGACAGTCTCCGTTCCTTCCACTCTCACTATGCTAGCGTAGACCAAATGTGGTATAAATTCAGAGAAACAGCATCGACAGCAATTGAGAGACAAATGTCAAATAAATTAATAAGAGATGGTACCGATTCAACATGGTCCACAGAACAGCTCGGAACACTGTTGCAGAAGCAACGAAAATAGCATGCATTTTTTAAAAGAACGCAACATCCCCAAGACTTGCGAGGTTTTACAGAAGCTCGAAGTTAAGCGCGAACTTAAATGCGATATGAATTTAGTAGTTTCCACAACGAAACTGTCTCAGAATCTGGAAGAAAACCCAAACACATTCTTCTTGTAAGTAAAGTACACCAGCGGCAAGATGCAGACAATACCTACACTGCGCATTAAAAATTGTGATATTAGTGATGACAGTACCACTAAAGCAGGTTTACTAAACACAGTTTTCTGACATTTCTTCTCCAAAGGCGAAGAAGTAAATATTCCAGAATTCGCATCACGAGCGACTGCAAACATGAGTAACTTAAAAGTAGATACCCTCGGCGTATCGAAGCAGCTTGAATCACTTAATTATGGCAAGGCCTACGGTCCAGATTTTATTCCAGTCAGGTTCTTTTCAGAGCATGCTGATGAAATAACCTGTCAAGTTGCATAAGTCAGACGAATACCCAGGAAATGAAATAGGAGTAATTCGCTGAATTAGAGATCCGTATCGCTAACCCCGATTTGCAGTGCAATTGCGGCACGTATACTGTGCTATAAAACTATGAATTAGGTCGCAGAAAACTATTTATTGTCAAACAAGCAACTCGGATTCAGTAAATATCGTTCTTATGAAACGTAACTCGCTATTTATTTTCATGAAGTAATGAGTTATATCGACAGAGGATGTAAGAAAGATCCCATACTTTTAGACTTCCAGAAAACTTCTGACACCGTCCTTCACAAGCGGCTTTTAATCCTTTTAATCAAACTGCGTGACTGTGGAGTCTTGTCTAAGTCGTACGAATGGATCCACAATTTATTATCAGAAAGGTCACAATTCGTAGTAATTGAAGGATTGGTTCAAATGGCTCTGAGCACTGTGCGACTTAACTTCTGAGGTCATCAGTCGCCTACATCGTAGAACGAATTAAACCTTACTAACCTAAGGACATCACACACATCCATGCCCGAGGCAGGATTCGAACCTGCGACCGTAGCGGTCGCTCGGCTCCAGACTGTAGCGCCTAAAACCGCACGGACACTCCGGCCGGCAGTAACTGAAGGAAAGTCATAGAGTAAAGGAGAAGAAATTTATAGTGTTCCCCAAGAAGATGTAATGGGTCCTCTGCGGATCTACGTAAACAATAAAGCAGACAATCTAAGCAGTCCTCATACTACATACTTAGGGGCTACAATTACGAATGACTTAACAATGACAAGGATAACCTTCTGGGGAAAGCAAAACAAAAGAGTCAGATTTATTGGTAGAATAATTAGAAAATGCAAAAGAGCTACTAAAGAGACTGCCTGCACTACGCCTATCCTACCTCTTCTGTGGGATGGCTGTGCGGTGTCGGCTCCGCATCAGGTGGGACTGACGGGGGACATTGAAAAGTACGAAGACGTACAGGAAGTTATGTAGTGTCTCGAAATAGGTGAGAGAGTGGCACCGACATGATACACGTATTAAGCTGGCAGTCATTAAGAGAAAGGGTTTTTTCGTGGCGGCTGGGTCTTACATTCTTTTCAGAGTGTAAGAATCATCCGATTTAAAAAAAACTCATAACTATTATGCTATTTGAGATATGTGCTTTAACAGCGTACTGTTGGAAAGGGCAAACTCTCGACTTTTACATGGTTCCCGCTAGGTAGCAGCAGTGTGCGCCCAATTCAGTTCTAGTAAAAATGGTGTCGGGACAAAAGAAAGTGTTTTGTGTTCTACGTTTTCCGCAGTGCGGGTCAGTAATATAGTCTGTCTGTAAACTCAAGAGCGAGCAGCGCTTTTGGTGGGGGAAGTGGCCTTTCCCGGAAGAACCCTGCCACTGGCCTACAGGGCAACCCAAAATCAATTGCCAGTTACCTGTCTAGCGCTGTCCTTCGGCATGCAGTGATATACGTCGTTTCTGTTCGTGGGATCTTAGTTGACAAACTCAGTCAGTTGACTCTGTGTACTCACTGATATACTTCAGTATCCGGAAGTGATGGATAATCGCCCTGCATTTGCAAGAAAATGTGCAAAATACGAAGAAGATACTTGCGCAGAACGAGCGTTCGATCGTCTCTAACGTTATTACAGCTTGCGTTAAGGAGGCTACACAAAAAGAAATGTTGGCTAATATTACCAGTCACACTCAAAGGGCTGCACTTTATGCAAGCGTCTGCCTCGCCAAAATAGGACGCATAAGGAAAGTACGCGAAAACAAGGCGCACGGTTTACTGGAATCGCCGCTATGGAAAACTTATAATTTAGGGAGGAAACCCACCGTTATAGCAGTTTCACAAAATCGGTCATTCGACAAACGATGGAGGACTTTTACATAAACCAAAAAGTAATGCCCAAATTACGGAAATTACTCACTGGCGTGAAACAAAAAATACATTTTCGTTACAGAAAGATGTTTTCCACAAGACATTGCGAGAAATGGGATTTACCTGGAAATACTTTTCAGACATGTTTACGAAGACAATGACAAAAAAAGCGGTGCGAATCGAACTAATACAACACACGTAATTATAAATTTCTGGTTACTTTTTAAGCACTCTTCGTGTTGCAAGAATTGTTAAGTTTTAAGGCAGCCCTTCAAAGAAAACTTCTACCTTTTAGTAGAAACACAAAGTAAGAACAAGCCTTACATTCTATAGACTGATTGCACTATATCTGGTTCGTCTTACGAATAGAGGAACATACACTCATATGAATAGGCATTCGGTTCTATGTTTGTAGTAGAATCCTAACTTCCGTTCTTATGTTAATATTATTTACTCTATAATGTTTTGTTTCGAAGAAGCTATCCTCTTTTGTTTTCCTTATAATCCCAATGCATTTGTCTAAAAATAAACGCAGACGGGACGTATCTGTACACGGCGTCGTCACAGATTTAAAGCGCGCGCCGCGGCAGGGACTGTACTACATTGTGGAACAGCCTGTAGAAGCGCCCTGTGACGTAGCAGGGTAAGCAGAGTGGGGACTCGCGCGCTCACTCTTCAGTTTACAGACAGACTATAACTGTACAGCGTGACTTTCATACTAAGTATTATGTGGATCCTCCTGCAGCACAGAAAAATTAGAGGATGACATGAACAATTCTGAGAAATAGGTTGTTTGTGTAAAGGCAAATCGACGGGCCGTCCCCAAGTGTCTGACACAGACATCGAAAGCATCTGCCATTACAGGAAGCATGTATCTCGATATGCTTGGGAACTTTCTTTTCCCACAATTGGAGACGGATTCGAACGACAGGATGGGGCACCGCCATACTGGCATGTCGCACTGGGCCGCATGATTCAGCTTTGCATGACTGGCCTCCAAGGCCACCGGATCTGATTGCATGTGATTATTCCTTGCGGGGGTTTATAAGAGACTATGTTTGTGTGCTTCCGTTACCAACAACAACGAATGAAATGAGACATCGCATAACAGCAGCTGTGGAAGCTGTAACGCAAGATATGGTCGCTGCAGTGTGGGAACAATTTGAATACCGCATTGACATATGCCGTGCATCTCAAGGAGAGCATTTTGATCACCGATGAAAAGGTATGAGAAAAAAACTTTTTGAGTTTCCCCTTCATCAGAAAACAAAATTTATTGTATATGTTCATTAGTTTCAGAAATATAGACGTGCCAAATCGGATGATTATTTTTGATAAACCCTGTATTTCGATGGCGCCCATCCACATAGGGAGAAATGATCGTCCTAATAAAATAAGAGAAACGAGAGCTCGCGCAGAGAGATTTAACTATTCATTCCCACATGCGCTCTTTGAGAGTGCAACCGTAGAAGAATAGCTTGAAGGTGGTTCGATCAAGCATCTTAATTGTGAATTGCAGAGTAATATCGTAGATGTAGGTGTAAAAAAGGAAAATTGAAAGAATATTTCCGCATAGAGACTGGACCCCATGACCCTTCCATTACCGTTCTGCACTCTCTCCGTTGAGCTAACCGCTTCCTGGCGTCTGTGCTATCGTACCTTGATAATGCCTCGCCCCACCCACGTCAAAAATGCTATTTTTTGTAAAAGTTTGATTGTCTGGTACTCCCACGTCTGTCCCTTTCGTTTTGTCCAAGCCCTGCATGTGCTATAAATCTGGACGAAATTGGTGCCGATGTTTAGTCGCGATCCTCTCGTTAGACACTGATAATTTTAAAATTGTATGCTTATGGGTTGGTGATTCACCTTATAGAAACTTTTTGAAAACTGGTTCAACCCGATGGGTGGTAGGCGTCTTCTGTCGTCGTTTACATAGGTGGCAGTAGAAAAAAGCGTTTTTTTCCTAGCAAATAAATTGGACTAAGGAAAAGAGGAAACACGGCCTTATTTTTTTTCTTCACGGTTAAGGCACATCTCATAATTTCATGACACCGCTGAAATTAAGTAGGAACACTGCTGTTATGTCCCCCTTCAAATCTATTCAGCAGCACGTGAACAACGACGACGTGAGGTGGTAAAGAATTGTAAAAAAATAATAAATAAATACATCAATGAAAAGGTTTTAAAGGCGATAAAAAGGTCTCCAAGTACTTCAAATAGCTATTTTCCTGATACATGAGCAGTTCTAAACACCACCTAAATTAATCCTGTTATGTTATAAAAAGTGACCTGGTCTCACTATTAAACTACCCCAACTACGCTCGTTGTAGGAAAGATTGTGACGTGGCTACTGTTTGAAGATTGTTCTGTTTCAACGTTTTGGAGACCTGTAATTGCTAGAAAACTTCTGAATGAGCAAGATACTCCTATCCTTGCACACAAAATTAGCGAATGTTTTATCACTAGCCACCGATTGTGTACAAGAGCCTTTGCCCCTAAGGCAGAGAGTGGGTTCAGCAGTTTACAAACTAGCCGTATCAACAATACAGAGTTGTTGCTAATCAGCTCGATTTTTATAACGAAACAAATATACCACGTGTGTGTCTATTTAATCAATATAAAATTTAATTCTCTTCAGTTACATAAATGAGTAACCACCTGCTCATTCGAAACTGCTCTTCCTAATCACTTCGTCCATATTAACCAACATTTTTCAAAGTAGGCAGGAACTTGACAACCAAAGCACGTTTCTAGAACGGTTTGGCGTTTACGTGAGAGTGAATATCGACTGCGGAAGAGGAAATCCGGCAACAAGAGTCACATTTCCCGAATCGATATAGGAATGTTTGCATGACCAATCAGGAACGGCATTGGGAATTCTGTTTACGGAAATCGGATTCGGGAGGCGCATATGAACGTAGTAACTGTGATAATCCAGCTGCTGCATAGCACTTTGCTGGCTTCCGTTCGCCTAGAACCAATCGGCAGAGAGCAGGGGGATAGGTGTAGGGTCGTTTTCAAAAACCTACTCATCCGTATAAAGAAATTTTGCAGTATATGCTAAAGTAAATAAATAAAAGCAGACTAATGTGACTGCAAGTCCGGAATGCAGATAAAGAACAATTTAGTTAAGCATCGGGAGGTATAACTGATTAAATTAAGTAACAACTTCACCATCTTAGGAAATGTAGAGACAAATAAGGAGCTGTTACTTAACAAATATGCAGATAGAAAAAGAGATTGCAGATGCAATGGAAACAGTAGGCAGCAAATCTCAAATGGAATGAGGCAGCTTCTAAAGATAAGCCGAGAACTACAAACTAACTTTGCTGGACACTTCTTAGAACATGATTAATTAAACACAACGTTTCGAAAATGTCTTAGAAATGATGTAACTACCAAGAAAACGCGACAAGAGAAAAATTCGAAAAAGAGTTAAGAAAACTGAATTGGACCTCTTTTATACATATTCCAATTTCGTCAGTTAGGATAGGCAGCACAACGACTAACAACAGACAATGAACTGTACAAAACATCCGAACGTATTTAAATGTCTGTATACTGCAGAGATCTAACTATGAGGCAAGGGAAAAAGCCGGTCTTACAAGTTCCCGTAAGCACAGATGACTGTTTAGAAACAATGAACTAAACTAAAGGATGGAACCCTTTTTTGTATATACGCTAACTTCGTCACTTAGGATACATGGCGGAAAGACCAACAACAACCTGTACAAGCCATCCGAGACTGCTTTAAATGCTCGTATGTTTCAAGAGATCCAACCATTCGGTAAAGGAAATAGCTGGACTTAGAAGTCCACGTGGAGCATTTGACTGTTTAGAAACTATGAACTAAGTTAAAGGACTGAAAATAAAATATGGATTACTGCTTTGATTGGGATTCATACTTGTCGAGAAAACTTTCTATTCTGTTTCTATAAGCCCTGTACTAATCGAACTTCAAAAGGGTGGAGATTGATTCTACAAATCTTAGTGTGACGAACAAATTATATGTCAATGTTGCAGCTTTGCAGCTTCCATTAAACCTTTCAAGGAAAAGGAGGAGGTGAGGGAAGGGGATAAGATCGTACAGGATCCGCGTGGGGGAGGGGAGACGGATGCGATAGGCGAGGCGGAGAGCATGGTGTTCAAGGATTTGGAGGGATTTATAAAAGGTAGGGGGGGCAGAGATCCAGGCCGGATGAGCGTAACAAAGGATAGGGCGGATGAGGGATTTATAGGTGTGGAGGATGGTGGAGGAGTCCAGACCCCATGTAAGGCCGGAAAGGAGCTTGAGGAGACGGAGTCGGGAGTGTGCCTTGGCTTGGATTGTCCAAAGATGGGGAGTCCAGGAGAGGCGATGTTCGAGGATGACGCCAAGGCACTTAAGGGTGGGAGTGAGGGCGATAGGACGGCCATAGACGGTGAGATAGAAATCAAGGAGGCGGAAGGAAGGGGTGGTTTTGCCTACAATGATCGCCTGGGTTTTGGAGGGATTGACCTTGAGCAACCACTGGTTGCACCAAGCGGTGAACCGGTCAAGATGGGATTGGAGAAGGTGTTGGGAGCGCTGCAGGGTGGGGGCAAGGGCAAGGAAGGTGGTGTAATCAACAAACTGGAGAAGGTGGACGGGGGGTGACGGCGGCGGCATGTCTGCTGTGTACAAAAGGTCCAGAAGGGGGGAGAGGACGGAGCCTTGGGGCACACCGGCGGAGGGGACAAAGGTGTAGGAATCTGTGTTATGGATGGTGACGTAGGAAGGACGGTGGGAGAGAAAGGAGCCGATCAGATGGACGTAGTTAATGGGAAGGGCGAAGGTTTGGAACTTGAAGAGGAGACCGGAATGCCATACACGGTCATAAGTACGTTCGAGGTCCAGGGAGAGGAAGATTGCAGAGCGACGGGAATTAAGCTGGTCGGAAAGGAGATGAGTGAGGTGAAGGAGAAGGTCGTCGGAAGAGAAGGATGGCCGAAAGCCACACTGGGTAACGGGAAGGAGGCGGTGCTGGCGGAGATGCTGGTGGATGCGTCGGGTGAGGATGGATTCCAGGACCTTGCTGAAGACTGAGGTAAGGCTGATGGGACGGTAGGAGGAGACGACGGACGGCGGTTTGCCAGGTGTAAGGAACATCAGGATACGGGAGGTTTTCCACAGGTCGGGATAGTAACCGGTGGACAGGACTACATTGTAGAGCCCGGCCAGAGTGGAAAGGAAACAGCAGGAGCTTCACGAAGGTGACGGTAGGTGACACGATCGTGACCAGGAGTGGTGTTGCGTTCAGTGTGGAGTGTAGCAATGAGATCCTTTGTAGTGATAGGGACATTGAGTTCCGTGTGTGCAATGTTGTCCAAGTACTGGAAACCAGGTGCGAGGGGAGGGACAGAGGTGTCAGTTCGATCATGGACATCCGGGAAGAGGGAGTAATCGAACTGGTGATCATCGGGGATGGAAAAAACATTGGGGAGGTAGGATGCAAAGTGATTTGCCTTACTAAGGGTGTCAGGGAAGGGGTGATCATCATGGAGAAGAGGATAGTAGGGGGAGGGTTTAGTTCCGGTAAGAAGACGGAAGGCTGACCAGAACTTGGAGGAATTGAGAGATAGGGTAACATTTAAACGGGTGCATGTCTGCCGCCAGTCCCGGCGTTTCTTAGCCGCGAGCAAATTACGAATGTGTCGCTGGAGTTGCTGGTGGCGTCATAGTGTGTCCGGGTCACGCATGTGGAGGAAGGCACGGTAGAGATGGCGGGATTCACGGAGGAGGAGGACAGCCTGTGGGGGTGAGGTAGGATGGTGGGGGTGGATGGCGACAGTAGGGACGTGGGCCTCCACAGCCTCAGACGAGGTCTGCTGGAGATAGGAGGCGGCATGGGTTACATCGTCAGGGTGGTGGTAGGTGAAGGGCTGGCTATCGATCTGGGTGGAGAGGGTATCCTGGTAGGCATTCCAGTTGGCACAGGAATAGTCATGGACGTACTTAGGGGGAGGGTCATTACGAGGGTCGGGGCGGGGGCGACGACCGTCGGAAATGGTGAAGAGGACAGGGAGATGGTCGCTACCAATAGGCTCCAGGACATCCACCGTTATGGGGCCAAGGAGGTTGGGGGAGGAAAGGATATCTTCGGGAGTGGAGTTGGATTCGGGACAGGTGTGCTGGGGGATGGGGATGAGGTCGCCTTGAAGGGAGGAGAGGAACCGATGCCACCGCCGTGACTGGGCGGCGGAACGACTATGGATGTTGAAGTCGGCGGCGATTACGTAAGAGGAGAAGGTATGGTCGATGTGGGAGAGGAAGTCGAAGGGAATAGGGGCGTTAGGGCGGACATAGATGGTGGCGCAGGTGACGGTAAGGCCGGGGAAGAAGAGACTAAGACTCAGGTGTTCGGTGGGGTCGGGAAGGTGAGGTTGGAGCCGAACGGGCATCTGGCGGTGGTGACCAATGGCAACTCTGCCACGCGCAATCGGGAGGGGATTATCGGAGCGGTGCAGGAGGTAGGGCGGGGTGTGGATGGTGTGGTGGGGTTGGAGGAAGGTTTCATTGAGGAGGAAGGCATCCATGCAGTGGGTGGCAAGGGTGTGCAGGAAGAGATTCTTGTTGGCAGGAAGGGAGCGGATGTTGTTGAAAAGGATACGGTGCTGTCGCGCCATGACAGGGAATTAGACAAGGGTGTCAAGACGGGAGAAGGTGAAATGGGCCTGGTTGTTGGAGTAGGTGGCATACATTTTTAAGTGGAAAATGGAATGGGCGGCGAGGGAGACCTGTTGGAGGGTGTGAGGGCGCTGGAAAGGGTCGACGTTTTGTAGGACCATGGTGAGGAACCTGATGATGTCCTCAGCGGTGAGGGGGGGGGGAGGGGCGAAGGGAATTGCCAGGAGGGGTGGGGGCGTCCAGAGGACTGACAGGGACGGTGAGTTCAGGAGTGGTCGGAGGGGGTCGGGGTTTATGTAAGGAATACTTCAACAACCTTCGTTTTGTTGATGTATTTGCACTGTTTGCCTCTATTGCACACAAATTTCGACAAAGTGTGGAAATTCTAAATGTAAATAATATGAAAGCAGACTGTAAAATCAATTACAGTAAGACTTAAGCAATATACAGCGTGGTCCATTGATAGTTACCGGGCCAAATATCTCACGATATAAGCATCAAACGAAAAAACTACAAAGAAAGAAACTCGTCTAGCGTGAAGGGGGAAGCCAGATGACGCTATGGTTGGCCCGCTAGATGGCGCTGCGATAGGTCAAACGGATATCACCTGTGTTTTTTTTTTAATAGGAACCCCCATTTTTATTACATATTCGTGTAGTACGTAAAGAAACATGAATGTTTTCGTTAGACCACTTTCTTGGCTTTGTGATAGATGGCGCTGTAATAGTCACAAACGTATAAGTACGTGGTATAGTGAAGGAAAACCGCCGAGTGACACTGAATGACATAGCAACATGTTTACAGATTAGTCATGGGTCAGCACACCACATTGTGCATGATGTGCTCCAGTTTCATACAAAGTGTCTACAAAATGGGTACCACGGCCTCTGACTCCTGAAATGAGAGAACGACGTATTGATGCTTGTGAAGAACTTCTTCGGCGCTTTGAACGAGAAGGTGGTGGCTTCCTTGCAAGAATCGTTACTGGGGACGAAACCTGGGTTCACTTCTACCAACCGGAAACGAAGAGAGCGAGCAAGGAATGGCGCCGTTTCTCATCACCAAAACCAAATAAATTTCGAACAGAACAATCAGCAGCGAAGGTTATGCTGACTCTCTTTTGGGACGAAAAAGGCGTCATTTTGGAGCATTACATGCGTAAAGAGACCACTGTCACCAGTGCATCATGCACAGATTTCCTAAAAAATCACCTGCGGCCTGCAATCGAATCAAAGTGACGTGGATTGCTGTCAGCAGGTGTCCTTTTGCAACATGACAATGCAAGGTACCACACTGCCCGTACAATAGTTGCAACAATCACAGACCTGCATTTTGAGTGTCTTCCTCATCCAGCATACTCACCAGAGCTTGTTCCAAGTGATTTCCATATGTTTGGACCGCTCAAAGACGCAGTGGGAGGAAAGAAGTTCCGTTCTGATGAAGAGGTACGCAACGCGGTGCATGAGTGGTTGCGCGGACTACCAAAAGAATTTTTTTCTAAACTAATTTATGCGCTTTGTAAGCGCTGGAGGACTTAAAATGAGCATGGGAGAGATTATTTTGAAAAGTGATACAGCTTTGTACCACTTCTGCGCAATAAATAGTATTTAGAAAAATATTTTAGGTTTTCATTTGACTCACCCTCGTATTTACGCCTACCTAGGCACGATATGTTATATTGAATTCAAGGTCACCTGGAAATATCTACACTAAATGTCGTTCATCTGCAGATCTTCTTACATTTCGCTATATTTTTCTTGCATCGCATTTTTGTTATATATAACAGCGTCATTAGCGGAAATTCCTATGTTATCGGCCAGATCATTTGCATAATTATACCGTGATCAAGAACGAATCTGTGACAGTCTCGTAGGATACTCTCTAAGTTATTTATACAGTACCCGATTGAAAACTATCCGGACACCTCTATGCAATTCGGAAACGACCATAGATGTCACGAACAGGTGGACACCCCAGTGTAAAAGTAGGCGGAAAGAACTGTGTTGTCAGCATAGAAGCAGTAACAACAGAATGCATCGGTTAACCTTAGGAGAGTTCAGTGACTTCGAACATGACTAGTCATATCTCTCCTGACTGATATGTGCATCTGAGACAACCCTTCTACAGCTGCCAAGTAGTCTGTTGCTGATCTAATTATGAAGCGAAAGTGCAAAGGCAAGACCTCGCATACCTCATGTACCGATGGACAGGGACCGTCGAGCATACCTGAGTATAGTTGCAAAAAAATCTCATGAAATCAGCGGAAAAAGGGTCACTCGTGAGTTAGAAATTGCTTTCAACAGTCCAGCTAACGCAATGGTTGTGGGTAGGAAGCCAAAAATAATGGAATACAATGGTCGAGCAGCTGCTCATTAGCCTCACATTTCTGCAGTCAGTGCTAAGTGTGCTTGAGGTTGTGTAAAGAGCCACGCCACTGGAAAGTGGATGACTGGAAATGAGTGATATGGAATGATGAGTCACGCTGTAACCTGTGGCAACCCGATTGGAGGGTGTCTGTTTGGCGAATGCCCGATGAACCTTACCTGCTGCCAAGTATAGTGCCAGTACAGAGCAGATTGTGTCAAGGTAGGGAAGTGATTTTCGTGATTGTGGTGTGATCCTCCTGTCGCGCTTAAGTATATGCTAAATCTGGAAGGATATCTGCACATTGTACAACATTGTGTTCAGTAGAGGATCAATTCGGAAATGATGGTTGCATCAGCATAACAATACACTATGTTGTGAAATTTTAAAATTTTCTCATGAAAGCGAATGTTTGTTGAAATTAAAGGCTTACAGTTGGCCGTCCTCACCTACAGTCCACGATATTTCGACTGGGCACCACCCAGTCAGTTATACCGGAGCCAAGGTAGCCCCTGACGGTCGGCAACCCATATTACACCACTGACGATGAGGTTGTCTATGACCAAGGCATACCAAAAGCACTATGTTAAACACCGACTGCCGGCCGGGGTGGCCGAGCGGTTCAAGGCGCTACAGTCTGGAACCGCCCGACCGCCACGGTCACAGGTTCGAATCCTGCCTCGGGCATAGATGTGTGTGATGTCCTTAGGTTAGGTTTAAGTAGTTCTAAGTCTAGGGGAATGATGACCTCACAAGTTAAGTCCCATAGTGCTAAAAAAAATACTATTTACATACAAGATAATGGAAACAGACATTCCGAGCTCTACTTCCTGCAGGGGGAGCTCGAGACACGGCCTGCAGGAAAAAATATCACTACGCCAAAACCTGACTGGCTGGAGACAGCTATTTGCGAGCTAGAACCAACCCCGAAGTTCAATTCACGCCGGATGCCGATCTCGTGTACTGCGACCGTTGAAGATAACGTCTTCGTCTCTGATTTGGATTGTTACTTGTGTGTGAGTGTGAAACCATGAACCTTTGTGCAATATTAGAAGTGAACTTTCGTTTGCCGAAATTAGGAGACTTTTACTGGCATCGTTATTGTCACCTTTCGTTTGTATGTTCAGTCATCAACCTTGTGAACTTACATCAATAAAAGTTGTCTTTGTGAAAAATTGCGAATTGTCAGTCACAACACAGGCATCCTCAGGTGAGCCATCGAACGCTGACAAAGACAGTCTCCGTTCGACAATACATAGCGTGCTGTGAGTACTCCGCGCATGTGCCACAGTCAATTTGACAGACGGACCACGTTACCCGATGGCAGCGCCCCCGCTGGTGGAACCACGGAACTCAGACGTCCACAGCGCTGCCACTCGCCCTCTGTCGTCTTCAATTTCATTAAATGGTTGAGATGACAGGATTCCACGCATTACCCAGCTGGTAGTCGCTATCTTTATTTCCACGTATTTTTTAATAATAGAGTCCCAAAAGGATACTGCTGTTGAGAAAAGTTATTGTTATATCATACACGGAATTTCTGGTTCCAAGATGCTACTCCAGGCGGGTTAAAATGAATGTGCGCAACGGAAAATAATAAACGCAGAAAACGAAGATTTGGCCCTGTCTGACTACCTCCTGAAGTAGATCTTAGGATCTCTTACTGGACTTTAACATATAAATTACAATCTAAACATGAATGATGAAGGCAACTAATCCTACTAAATGATAAACGTTGTTCCTGCTTATATATTTATTCTAGATTTTTTTTAAAAAACTTTATATTAGAAAGTTTACATTTCCTAAGTAAAATTACCGATCAGTTGCCCAACTCTGTCCCTTATTATGCCTGCGCGGCCTAATATCAATAACGCGGAATGACAAACATCATCTACGTACCAAACACTAGAAGACACTACTTTCAAAGATGATCTACGGTGGTGTGGAACCTCAGTGGAAATAAACTAACGTGATCACAGCTGTTAGCTTTTATAGCCCTAATAAGCCGAAGCAATTTGCGATATCACCGTATGTACTGCGTCCGGTGCATCGAAGTGATGGTTCTCGTACTCTTCTGCGACGATGGAAGAACTCCAGCCACAAATAAACTCTGTCAAACACTAGGACGGCAAAGGTGGTCCTCTGACTAATATACTCAAATACTGTCTTCTTTTCTCTGTGTTCTACAGACGAGAAACGCGAACTCCCAACCACAAGGACGGTGCTCACATAACGTCTCAACGTAAATAAAGGCAGAGGAAGTGCTCTCAATTACTGAACGCTGTATACTCAACGACGACTTCCAACCCAGAGGCGAAGTCCAGAATCGTATAAGTTCGAAACAGTACAGTTCCTAACTGCTCTAACTGTAAACTATACTGAGAGCAAAGACGTCTGTACCAACAAAAGCTGTTTTCGAGCGACCGTCACACATGGGCGCTCAAAATGAAGACCTCGTCTCTCCAGAACTGACTTTCCAGCAAGGCTTGGCTCCCCACCATCGTAATTCCGAAAACGAATCATATTCCCGAAACCACGGAATATTCTCCCTCTCTCCAGATTCTTCCGAAAGCCGACCAACCATATTTTAGTCTTTTGTCGTCCAGCACGGAAAGTTTGCGAGAAAAAACCCTTACTCGTACAATGGTACACTTCTGAGTAAAAATCCTTGGAAATAACCTAGCCTGCGTGGTTTCCGAGATGCCGTTTCTTCGTTCCTCTCACCTGCGTCCAAGATTTTCAGCGTTCGGAAGTAATATCCGGTTATCCTTCCGGCCTCTAGTACAACAGCGGCCGGCCATCACCCTATTGTGCTGCAGAGCTCAGGTGACACGACGTCTGTCTAGCTACTTCCTCTGTTTAAGCAAGACCATTACACCTGTGCGGGCCTTCCACCCAGAGCTTCAGTTCTACCTGTCGTTTCATCTCCACTGGCGTTCCAACCTCTGCTAGTATAGGCAATCATTCATTATGTCGTTTTTTATAATAAAGACACTCCGTCACCTTTCATGCGTCAACAATTATTTACAAGGCATACGTGACAATGTCCGCCTCCTTTGAATATTCGTATGTACGATGTACAACCTGTCACATGATACCTAATTGTGTTTGTAGACCACAACAAAGTATGTGGATGAGTTCTTGTAAGGTGCGAAATTATAGCCACCTTACACGGTGAAGAAGCTATATTCGGCAATAGCATATTTGCTTGGTTACAGGAGACGAACACACCGTTGGTTTTCGGTGTAGCGTGCTTTTGGTCTGGCCTATACAAGCCACACCACACTGGCAAGGGATTTTGTAAATTCCACCTTTCAGCTACAATACGAAATTATAGTGCCTATGCAGGTAAGAAGAACGCTGCATTTTTTCTTCTTAACAGTACAATCACTGCGATATCGTATACGTCCGGTGATAACAGGCAATGAATTTCAATTAAAATGCCCTCCAATGCATGGGAATTACATAGTGTGGGTACGAGTACAGACTGTGGCGCAATAACGATGATATGTGGAAGTTTCGGTTTTGCCCTGGGTCGAATAGCCAAAGCGGTTAAATGTTCCACTAGAAAAAAAATAAAAACAAGAGAAAGGAAAAAAAAAAAACACGCTTAAGGCGACCGCTCGCGGAAACGGGGAAATCCCGGTTCGAGTCCGATCTGGTTTCGGTTTTCGTTGTCGTCATTCCCTTATTCAGCTGATGATATTCGAAGTCCTTCACTGAACCCAGAAGATCGGTAGTCTTAGGTCGTATGCGAAAAATCACTTCCTTCCGTAAACTGCGGTGGATTCTTCCAATTTTAAAAGGAATATTACCAAGAAAGTGATGAAAAGCTAGACACTTGCCGGCGTACCCTCCTAATTGTCCACTACCTGGTTCTTGGCTTTAACTGACGGAACCCTGTTAATCTGTCAGGTAGAACACCCGTTTTTCCTGAACACTATCTTCATATGAGAGAGTTCTCTACGCAAAATATCAGCTCCTAAGTCTGTGTGAGCTGCCTATACAGCTCCCAATCATTGTTGGTGATGGGTGGCTACAACTCAATGATAATAAATACACTTCAGTATGTGTGGCCTTACGATAAACTGAATGCCCTAGAGAGCAATAATCCCTCCTCTTTTCCTCAGAATTTAGCACATCATTCTCCACCGTAGATTGCCCAACGCTCTTTCCGGTTCCACAAATCCTACGAACGTTCTAGGTTTCCTTCAGTCTTGCGCCTTTATCGAACGAAACGTAAGGACTGCTTCTCTGTTGCTATTACGTTTACTAAAGCCAAACTGATACGTGGGCGGGCCCACGTACTGCCAAGATTCGCTTCGACTACGCTGCAGAAGTTTTGCTCGGAAGCCCTTATACATACTTCATACGTTCCAGATACCTCCTTCTGCGATTTCCATATTTTTGAAGTCCTGAAGAAAGAGATTCGTGGGCTGCGATTTACTTCGGATGAACGGGTTCATGTCTTGTGTGCAGCCGTGTTTCCGTAGGCAACCGGAAAGACCTTTCCAAGAGGGATTTGAGAGTTTTCTCACTGTGGCACTTGTGTACTAATAGGTATGGCTGTTAGTTGTGAAATAACAAACAGTTTATTTACATTTTTCCATTTGTTTTCATTTGACTCGCCCTTATACTTAAATGGAAAGGCTCCTGTCTGTTGATAAGTCGGCCGAGTTTCGTGTATAATGTAAGTATTTGCCCGCCAAAGGCCTCAGCGAGGAAAGAAGTGTTGGACTAAATCATATGTGGGTTTCATCAGTGTCGCTATCAGCTGTAAAACTAGGCCCACCTAATGAATTTTAGAAAGACCATATAATCTTGCTGGTATGCAACCACGCTCCGCAGTTCATATTTTCTCTGAGTGAATTATCCAAAAACGGTGCCCCCTTCCCTCTAAAAATTTTCGCAGGAGAAAAATTCACATAAAAGAGACTTTTTAAGGACAGAAACTACAATAGAAGTCAAAAATCTTAAGACTAAATTAGTTAAACGCTGTTCATTTCTGAACCCGATTCATCGCTAATGTCCAGGTATACCTGTAAAACACCTATATTGTTGATTCAATCTAGAAACATTGTTAATATTAAATAAGTTTTGAATCGACGTAAGAAATAAATAATCCGTTCATTAGAACACAATAATCCTGAAATCGTAATAAGCAAGCGAAAAAGCGGCTAAATTGTGGGATTAGCCCTCTTCTACATTGTCATTAAAAAAACTTCGTAAGTGCCCTCAAGCTTTACGTCTGAACGTTTTGCAAGTCGCTAAAACTTACCTCTATCGAGCGTAAGTTTCACAATTTCATCGATATCTGTATGACGTCCAAGAGTAAATTTTTCGAACGATTTAAGAAATTTCGGGGAATCGCTGTCGAATCGGCTCTTGAACGACTCAATCAGGCTTCGAAAGGTTTAAAGCATGATTTTTGAAACTTACTGAGGCGTTTTGAAGTTGACGTTTTCATGATCACCTTGCTCGAGACGTTTGGGAGTTTCGTGGAAGGATTTTACGGGCGTTCAACGGCTAGGTTATCACCGCTGCTGCTTTATGCTGACGCAGAATTTTATTTTAATCAAGATCAAGATCATTAACAACTTGAACACACTTACGGCAATATTTCTCAGATTTACAATCACGTGAAGCGCATAAAACATTAGTACTGCTTCTGTTTGTTCACACGATTCGACGACACACCGATTAAAATCCTGTGGTTAAAATTTTTACTTCAGTAAGCGTTGTTGAATTAAAATAGCACTCTAACCTTTGTAAATAAACAAAAAATGCTGATGCTTCGGCCGACAGCTACAAAGATAATTATGTACTCTTGAGATACAGCACTGTTAGACGTATTTGGTCTCTTAATTTCTTCTAATATTTCGGATAACAGTTCGAATTCCAAACAAGCAGGCACAGTCAGTAAGTTAGTAAAAAACAAAGCTAATAAGAAGGACAACAGTAAACCTAGCGAAGAGAAAAAATTAAACGGGTCACTACGCAGTATTATGGAGCAGTCTCGCTGAAGATCGCGAACATTTTTAAACCGCACGGTGTTAAAATAGCGTTCCAGACAAACAATCTTGAGAGGTATAACCTGAAACATGACGTCAGTAAAAAGAAAAATAAGCTTGAAAAATTGGAGTTTCTAAAATTCAATTGACATCTACATCTACATCTAAATTTACATGGATATTCTGCAAATCATACTTAACTGCCTGGAAGAGAGTTCATCGAACCACCTTCAAAATAATTATCTATTATTCCAATCTCGAATAGTGCGCGAGAAAAACGAACAACTATATCTTTCCGTGTGAGCTTCGGTTTCCCTAATTTTATTATGATTATCGTTTCTCCCTAAGTAGGTTCGGCGTGAACAACGTATTTTCGCACTCGGAGGAGAAAGTTGCTGATTGAAATTTCGTGAGAAGTTTCTGCCGTAACTAAAAACGCCTTTGTTTTAATAATGTCCACACCAAATACTGTATATGTCTCCCCTGTTTCACGATAGTACAAAACGTTCTGCTCTTCTTTGCATCATGTGATACAAAGTATACTGATCAGACAGGAAAAACACTTTCGGTGAGATACTGGGA
Source organism: Schistocerca piceifrons (assembly GCF_021461385.2). Lineage (NCBI taxonomy): Eukaryota > Metazoa > Arthropoda > Insecta > Orthoptera > Acrididae > Schistocerca > Schistocerca piceifrons. The sequence goes on along the minus strand of NC_060139.1, from coordinate 1,016,193,703 downwards.
ACAAAAAGATGCATTCACACTGGGTAATTACATATAACAAATCAGCTGTTGCATATCATGTTTACCAAACAGCCCCTCCCCATAAGGGCACAGAAGACGATTTAGAAATCAATAACATACAAAACAAACGTCGACTGTCTGAAAGAATTGGAGGTAGAAGTTCATGAAAGGCAACATGGAAGTATTTTGAATGTGCGAGTAATGACGACGGACTGAGGTTTCTTAGTTATTGTAGAATTATATTAAGGCAGATACGTAATTATGAATTTCCAGTGATCCTTTCCGAAACAGGTATCAGCCAACGACAGCAGACTTAGGAAAATATAGGCGACCAATATAATTGGTATGCATGCGACAGCACGCGTGCCTAATACGCAGATCAAAAAAAAAATTTGCATCACCTCGGTTCCCAGAGTTCCGGAAGCTGTACAGAAAATTGGAATAGAGATCAACATAAACATCATTTCCGCCCTTTTTACTGCACATGAAAACCAAACATTGCATGTTGTACCACCAGACAACGGGACTTTCAGAGGATATTGCTATACACATCGGTACCTCTGATACCCAGTAGCACGTCCTCTTGTATTGATACACGCCGTGGACGTCGGGAGTGAAGTTGTGCATCATGCAGCCTATTTCGCACAGTTTCATTCGTAACAAGATGTCCTGTCGCTGCACGAAAAGCATTATTCAACATGGTGGCATTGCTGTCAGGGTTCCTCCAAGCCATAATCCATAGGTAGCGGTCATCCACTGCAGTAGTAGCCCTTGGGCGACATGAGCGACGCATTTCATCGACAGTTCCTGTCTCTCTGTATCTCCTACATGTCCGAACAACATCGATTTGGAGCCGGCCGCGGTGGCCGTGCGGTTCTAGGCGCTCCAGTCCGGAGCCGCGCTGCTGCTACGGTCGCAGGTTCGAATCCCGCCTCGGGCATGGATGTGTGTAATGTCCTTAGGTTAGTTAGGTTTAAGTAGTTCTAAGTTCTAGGGGACTGATGACCACAGCAGTTGAGTCCCATAGTGCTCAGAGCCATTTGAACCATTTGAGCCATCGCTTTGCTTCATTCCGAGACACCTGGATACTTCCCTTTTTTAAAGCCCTTCTTGGCACAGAGTAACAAAGCGGACGCGATCGAACTGCTGTATTGACCGTCTAGGCATGGTTGAACTACAACACGTACGGTGTACCTCCTTCCTGACTGGAACTGATCAGCTCTCGTACCCCTCCGTCTAATAGGCAATGCATGGTTGATGACACCTTTGGGCGGGTTTAGTGACATCTCTGAACAGTCAAAGGGACTGTGTCTGTGATACAATATCCACAGTCAACGTTTATCTTCAGCAGTTCTTGGAACCGGGGTGATGCAAAACTTTTTTGATGTGTGTATGTTCCAAAACGCCGCGCATATAAATGAGATTTTCCGGAACTCGAACCTCGGGTTCTGTTGGTCATGAAAAGGTAGCAACAAGCATTCTGGACAGTCCTTTGGCTAGGGACCTTTTGTATACCCAACAGAAGGATTGTCTTAGTGTCACTACCCAACAGTACAGCGTCAAAGTATGAATGTTACATACTTTCTCCTGCTTAGGAAAATGGAGATAATTGGTTGGTTCTTTTTCATTTGATGTGATCTACTGTTCCTCGTAAAACCCCATAAAAAGTGATTTTTACTATATTTTCGCCGTCATCAGTGGACCAAAATCCCACATTGGATTCCAAGACTGTAATACACAGAAAGTAACTAAAATTTCCACGATATATTCATAAGAGGTCGAACTCAAATACCTTTGATAATTCTCTTGATATCTTTATCGTTTGCAACACACAGATTCAAAATTACCCTACCTCTCCACTCAAAATCAGCAATTAGGCTGAATCTAAAAGATAAATAACTGTAGCAGATTGCTCACATTTTAACAATAAAGTCTGTATCATTTATCTAGAAGAGCCATCTCCTTATTTTTAAAAATTTTTATCCGTTCTCGAAAAACATCACAAAAACATGTTGTTTTTTTTCCAGCTACGGATTCCGATACGGCTTTGCACGGAAAATGGCTGTTATTTTTACGATATATTCCTAAGATCCCGATCTCGAAAAACCTTGACAATTTACTTCATGTCTTTATCCGTTTCCGAGATACTCCAATTGCACACGTAAAATACGCATGCAAAACTCTGTGCAAACCGAAAACGTTGTTTATGAAATGACGTAACACGGAAAAATATGCCGAAAAGTGTCTCCGTTGCCATATGGGAAGCCCATGTTGTAGTAGCGAAGCACATGCAAAATGTTTTTGCACGTAAAATGCTGTCTGTGATGTAAAATTAGCTTTGCGTTATTTCAGTTTTACATAAGTAAAAAAGACAGGGAGTGAGACAGGGTTGTAGCCTCTCCCCGATGTTATTCAATCTGTATATTGAGGAAGCAGTAAAGGAAACAAAAGAAAAATTCGGAGTAGGTATTAAAATCCATGGACAAGAAATAAAAACTTTGAGGTTCGCCGATGACATTGTAATTCTGTCAGAGACAGCAAAGGACTTGGAAGAGCAGTTGAACGGGATGGACAGTGTCTTGAAAGGAGGATATAAGATGAACATCAACAAAAGCAAAACTACGATAATGGAATGTAGTCGAATTAAGTCGGGTGATGCTGAGGGAATTAGATTAGGAAATGAGACACTTAAAGTAGTAAAAGAGTTTTGCTATTTGGGGAGCAAAATAACTGATGATGGTCGAAGTAGAGAGGATATAAAATGTAGACTGGCAATGGCAAGGAAAGCGTTTCTGAAGGAGAGAAATTTGTTAACATCGAGTATAGATTTAAGTGTCAGGAAGTCATTTCTGAAAGTATTTGTATGGAGTGTAGCCATGTATGGAAGTGAAACATGGACGATAAATAGTTTGGACAAGAAGAGAATAGAATCTTTCGAAATGTGGTGCTACAGAAGAATGCTGAAGATTAGATGGGTAGATCACATAACTAATGAGGAAGTATTGAATAGGATTGGGGAGAAGAGAAGTTTGTGGCACAACATGACCAGAAGAAGGGATCGGTTGGTAGGACATGTTCTGAGGCATCAAGGGATCACCAATTTAGTATTGGAGGGCAGCGTGGAGGGTAAAAATCGTAGAGGGAGACCAAGAGATGAATACACTAAGCAGATTCAGAAGGATGTAGGTTGTAGTAGTTACTGGGAGATGAAGAAGCTTGCACAGGATAGAGTAGCATGGAGAGCTGCATCAAACCAGTCTCAGGACTGAAGACCACAACAACAACAACAACATAAGTGAACTATCTAAATTTTACTGACCAATACATTTCTTTTCATATGAGTTACATGCCGTGCTGAAGCAGGGAAAAGAATGCAACCGGCGGGAAATATGTTCCTATCAGAGCACAAAAAATGCGAATATGTTCGCGTTTATTTAAAAGTCTATGACTCTAAACTGGGGTACCGGTTGGCTCATTCTATCTTTCTCAGCATCTTTAAAAATGTTCCCAAAACTTTTTGCACTCGCACATTTTCATGCTTTTTTTGTGTAGAGAGGGAAGAAGACAGTGACAGGGGCAAACAGACGGATAAGTAATAAATAATGAAAGATCGTTGAGACTGGTTACAGAAAGAGTGAAGAAGACAATGGCAGTGTGAGTGAAACAGAGTGACTCAGTGGCAGCGAAACGTAGGCAATAGTGACAGAACAGTGATAGGAAAAGAGTGAAGGAGACAGTACCAAAGGGGTGGGGAGTAGGGGAGGGCGAGGAATAAGGAGAATGTGGATGAGAGACATGATAATGAGGGGCACAGTACATGATAATGACAGGGTGGATGAGAGCGATAGTGGCGCTGAGAAGAGACAACAGCAGATAAGAGTAGTAAGAGAGAGAAAGAGGGAGGCAGTGAGAGTGAGAGGAGACTGCAGTAGTAGGACAGAACGAAAGGGCCTGTGGCTGTCACACAGGAGACAGTGACTGAGAGACACAGATAACGACAATGATTTGGGGTGGATGGGGAGTGAGAAAGGGCGTCTGGGCGTGAATGGGTATGGGCCTATGGGCGACGTACAGCGATGGACTGGTGGATGCGAGCGAGTTGCTTCTAGAAGTATGAGGTGAGAGTTGCATGTTAAAAAAACCGGGAATATGTTCCCATAGCGAAACCTTTGGGGATAATTTTCCAAGGGGCTGAGTAAGCTGGTACCGCACTTTTCAGTCAGAGTCTTTTACATAAACAGGAACATATAAGTATTTTTTGTGCTCCAATAGGAGCACTTTTCCGCAGGTAGCATTATGGCTGGGCCAATATCTGCGCTCACGCAGTAACGCCGCGAATGTGTCACTTCTACAAGCCCCAGAGCTCTGCATAAGCGTCAACGCAACACTCTTCGAGCCTGCACTAGATCAGCAGGACGTGGCCTCATATAGAGTACGGTGCGAAATGAAACAGACACTGACGGAAGTCGTCAATTTTAAAATGAAACGAGGACAAATAGTGCAATGTGTTTTTAGTTCATTTCATTTTGTGAACGCCGCAATTTTGCTTTTAGACTTTTAGCGTTTTAAGCACAAAGTTGTACAACTTGATGATGAGAGAATTGTGCCTCAAAACTCGTTGTTGTGTTGTGTGTAGGACGAAATTACTGTTGAATGCTCCTAATTATTACTGTAAAAACATAACAACAATTACCTCACAACTTTATTGGATGATACACTAGTCAAAATAAATATTATATATTGCTTCATTGTCAATACTGACACTATAGGAAACCAAACATCGTTAGTACGGGATATAATACGAAACAAAACTGGTTTTCTTCCGTCAGATGCAGTCATAAGAACACGAAAATACATGATTAACATATTTCCGCATGATAAACGCAAAAAAACCTTTAAAAGATTCCACTACAGAATCCACTACAGCACTACAGTTTCTTCTCACTGTCATCTTGCACAGCAAATCTTTTATGAAAAAATGGCCTTCCTTATACCAGGAGACACGTTTCAGTGCTGTTAGGCGTACTCCTTATCTGTTTGTCCACATGAGTCTGTGGGATGTAGCTTCATTGCTTCGTAGGTGCCTCTGAGTCGTCTCTGGTGTGACAGGACGATTGCCAACTGCTCATTTTGACACGGCTCATGTATTTTCACTGCAGCCGAGATCTGCTGAATATGGGTACCAGTCCATCCGGCTGTTTGTATGCAGCACTAAGAAGGTGTTCACAAGATAGTTACGATGGGAGCGTCCATTAACGTCTCTTGTATTGGTACAAGATGTGTCCTCCGGTCACACATGAGTCCGCCCCGAAACATGACCAAACCACCCTGATAACGACGGCGACCTACGATACAGTTGGGACATAAAAGTTGTCCTCGTTGCCTCCACACACGATTATCTGTATCGTCAGGGTGGAGACCGATACAGGTCGCACCAGGAAAGAGCGCTGAGTCCCACAGCTGCCTAGCCCACAAAGAGTGATTTTGTGCCCATGCGACACGAGCCCAAGCCAGTTTAGGGAATGCGACTATTTAGAAGAGTGTAACCTCCCCGCAAAAATTTAGAAGATATTAGTTTAAATGCTAATGCACATTGAGCTAAGTGTAAGCTCCCCAGAGAAATTTTGAAACACAATAGTTGAATGTTAACAAGAATCCAACCTAATGTAACCTCCCAGCAAATAAATTCAATGACAATAACAATTAAACAAAAATTAGCAATCTGACCCAAGTATAAGTTCCTCACAAAAAAATGAAAGTCAATTCGGTGATAATAAAATCTCAGTGACAATGAAAACAAAAACAGACCGAAATGTCGATCTTAGGCCCTGTTCTTTAATTAAACTGAAATTCTTACCTTAGTAAAGCTGCATCTGCTCTTATTTATTTTGCCATAGCTTGGAGGAAATTGATTGCAAAAATTCTGAATTTAAGGGAAGCTTTTCTTTAAGGAATATCAAGGGAATATTTGTTTCATTAAAGAATTGTTTGTAAAAAATTGCTTTGAAAACCAAAATTATTATTGGGGCGATTGTTGCACAAATTAGTTACAGTTAATTTACATTATTAGCTGAGCGCATTTAAAAATAATATACCTCATCCTGAATCTTGACCAGAGTGCCATGTCGACGCCCGCCGACTCCTCACACACTACTACCGACAGACTGCACTGCTCACAGACTGCCCACTGACTACTGCTCGCAACTGTACTGCACGATTACTACTGACAGAGTACCGCTCGCAACTCTCGCGCGGTCAAGCGCAGACTAGCCACGATAAATGGCTCTCTGGTCAGAGACTCTGCAATGCCTCGCCATCGCCGCCACACAACATACGTGTTTCAAGAGCAGCCGTGAGAGATCTCCTGCTGCGTAATCCCTGGTCACTGGGCCTCTTTCGGATCATTTGTGTTGACACCTGCCCTCCTGTAGCTGTTTGGAACTGACGTCGACGTGTAGCATTGTTTTGAGGATGGCTACTTGTTGTTGTAAGCAGATATCGATGACGCACATCTGTTCAATTTTCTTCCAAGGCCAATTCTGTGAGGATCCTCAACTGATCCTATCGTTAGAAACTTATTCCAGATTCTGGAGACATCACTTTGACTCACAGCGACATTCACTGCGACGTGCGCCTGTCTCGTTCGCTGCCCCATTGGAGTGATTATAGGGACCCTCTTCTCATACGTTATTGTTGTGCAAACCATCCTGAAGCAACACAGCTTACGTGAAGATACAAGTACCGCAGTGTTTGCAGGTGACATACTTGCCATAGATTGCACTTACTGCCCCCTCACGGCAGAAACATAGACTGTTTCCCCTAGAATTACATTACAAACAAACCAATGTATCGATATCATAAATTGTTTCCGGAGAATTACGTTCAGTTTTAAAGTTTCAGCAAAACGCAACATTTATTTTGACCACTCTATTAAATTTTCGACGTTTTTCTGCTATAAGTGCAGCCTGGGCTGCTTAACTAAAAATCATTTCACTAATTCTGTTTATATTGTAAGACTGACGCGCAGTGTGTAACAAAGCTAGTAAGGGCTTAATAGTCTGAAAAACGGTTTTTACTGCTCATCTTCGGTAAGCGCTCAGAACGGGCCTATGATTTCCTCGAAATTAAAAATGTACGAAAACGAATTGCAGTACTTCTCTGTACCATGTCTCCTCCTTCCTTTTCTATGAATTACCCCAATGAATGTGTTCGTACACTGAGGAAACAATAATCGTGCTGCTGTCCAAATCAGAATGACTGCTATACATCACGAATATTAGCAGTGATTTCATTGCTTGAGTAAACTTTTGGGATCCCGTCTTTCCCAAATGTGTGGCAACGGCTACATCAATGTGCGAAGCTGCCACACTTCCGTTTAGGAGAGCATGACCACAAAGAAAATACGGCAGCTGTCCAGCTTGTTGGAGCAAACGGATTACCACTCGGGATAGCAGCTCTACCGAAAGTAGAAGAGAACTTCAGTTAGCACAGTTGCTCCGCGAACTTTCTGTGTGTGTACACACTCATGTTGAGAAAAAACATAACACCTTGAAAGACTAGAGATAGGACATTCATAACCACAGGACACGTACATTAATATGTTCTGCATCAATGATTAGCATTTGAACCATGTCGGCCCGCGGATACAAGGTCAACATCGATATCGCGGAGCAATATATCCTACCAGTAAAACGTGCCTGTGGCTCTCGTTCTTGCCATAAACTGACGGTAATGGATTTGTATGACTTGAGCAGACGTGCAGAATGCCTAGCAGATATATGCGCGAACCCTATCGTCAAATCAGTAAGTTTGAAAGAGAGTGCATTGTTGGCCTTAGAGAATGTGATGCATCCATTCGAGAAATTTCTGCACGAGTGGGACGAAGTGTTTCGGCAGTGCAATGGGTGTGTACAGACTGGTTCACGGAAGGCCATATAACACGACGAGATAGGTCAGGTCGCATCACTCACACTACCCTCCGAGAAGACAGACACCTCATCCGAATGGCATTACAAGACAGATCCCCGACCTACTCGGCTCTGGCCCAGCAGTTGAACAGTGTAACACATCATACACTATCAGAGGTGACAGTTCGTCGTCGTTTATTACTTCTCTCTCTAGCGTTAACGAATGCGCAGAAACATGCTAGACAGCAATGGTGTATGGCTGACGTCACTGAGGCATGAATGGCACCAGATAGTGTTTTCGGACGTATCTAGGTTCCGTTCGTCTGTCCAAATCAGAATGACTGCTTCGTCGCAGACAGGTGTAGCGGCATCACAGTGACTGCATTCTCAAAAGGCAGACAGCGCCAACTCAAGGCCTTACGGTGAGGGGTGCTGTTGTGTACAACCACAAACCACAGTTGGTGCGTGTCCAGGGCAATGTGACCAATCTCAGCTACGTGTGTGACACCCTGTGACCCATAGCCATAACCTTTCTGCACAGCACCACAGACGCCATTTTTGAAAAAAAAAATGTTCAAATGTGTGTGAAATCTTATGGGACTTAACTGCTAAGGTCATCAGTCCCTAAGCTTACACAGTACTTAACCTAAATTATCCTAAGGAATTATCCTAAGGACAAACACACACACCCATGCCCGACGGAGGACTCGAACCTCCGCCGAGACCAGCCGCACATTCTATGACTGCAGCACCTCAGACCGCCCGGCTAATCCCGCGAGGCTAAGCCATTTTTCACCACAACGATGTACGATCACATGTTCCCGCATGAAGACGTGCCTTCTATGTGTCACAGGATGACCGCCGATTTGTACTATCCCGTCAGATCACAGGACTTGTCACCAGACGAAAATGTTTGGGGTCTGGTGAAACGATAGGTGCAGCACTGTGACCCAATGCCAGCCAGCAAAGATGAACTTTGGAACTAGGTAAATGCACCACGGATGGCTGTACCACAGGACGCCTTTCGCGTCTTACAAGCATACATGACGCATGGAACAAGTTGTCAAGGTCCATGGTGGACACTGTGCGTACTAGGATACCGGACACATGCTTAACCGAGGTTACTGAAATGTTAATCATTTCCGCAAAACACACTAGTGTACATGTCCTGTGAATATGAACGTCCTACCTCTAGGCGTTCAAGATGTTTTTTTTTTCTGGAGTGTATATTCCTTCAAATCGAGAGTGCGTATTTGAACCACTCTGAATTTTTGAATGGGTACAACAACCCTCTACACTCATACCAACCGCCGGCCCTGCACATAACCATGTGGTATTAACCTCTTGAGGGAACGAGGAAGAATTAAGGAGCGCAGAAGTCTCCCAAAACGCTGTCGATTTTATCAACAAACTGAGGACTCTCCGTATAAAAAGTTTAGACCTTCTGGTCAGCTTTGATGTAGTCTTTCTTTTTTACAAAGTTCCACCTCACTGATTCTTTGGCACTTACTGGTAGTAAGTTTCATGTGGACATCGCTGCTCTGTTTCGGCAAGATTTTCCCTTAACCTATTTTATGTTAAACCAGGAATATTTTGACTAAACTGACGGCGTCCCCATGGCTGACATCATTTTTATGGATTACGCTGAGGTGAAAGCACTTGAATCAGCGGCCATTAAACCTATTGTGCTACGGACGTAAGAGGACGATAATTTCATAATGTGGCGTCATGGAGAAGCTAAATTAATTCCATTTTTCCATCGTCTCAATGCCATTCATAAGAACTTCCGCTTCACTGTCGAATTAGATAAAGATAGTTGACTGCCTTTCCTGCCTGTCTTGCTTAGCGGAAGAATTAAGGCCCTCTGGGGCACTCAGTTTATGCAAGCCCATTTATAATCGTCGAGTTGTCAACGTCCGTCGCAGACACTATGAGTGTGCTTGAAACATTTATATACAGAGCTCACACAGACTCGGATGCAGATAATTTGTCTAGTAATCACCAATCTGAAGACAGATACAGGGAAAATGGACATTCAAACCAGCAGATTAACAAGGCACTATCAGTTAAAACCAACAGCCATGAAGCGGATATAAAGGAGAGCACGCGGGCTAGCAAGAATAAGTAGTTTTCAGTTGGAAGTGGTTTTTCCGTCCATCATCGACATTGCCGACATGCTGGGTTGAGCGAAGGACAATTTGGTATAGCTCAAGGTTTACTAAATCCCTTGCCAGTGTGGTATGACAAGCATACCCCAGGTCATGCGCAATATGGAAGAGCGCTACACCGAACATCAATGTTGACTCGTCTTCTGTAACCAAGTAATGTCGAACGTTACTTATCAACAGGACATCAATACGCATGGCGGATTATATGAGGAACCTACAGCGGCTACCAGCTGGATAATACATGGTATCCTACCATCTCCACGGCATGCAAGTCGCAGACAACTGAGCACGCCGACCGCCGCGGCTAACGGGGAAGCTGAGGGCAGTCAAGTTCCACGGTTCCACCAGCTACGGCGCTGCCGCCGGCTAGTGTGGTCCGTCTGTCAATTTCACTATGGCACATGCGCAGAATATTCACATCGCGCTGTAGATTGCGGAACTGAGGGCGTCATCGTCATTGTGCGATAATTCACCTGAGGATGACTGCAGGAGCCCAGCTGAGACAACGACGAACGGCTGCAAGCTCAAAATTTCAACGAACAGTGCACCCTGTCGTGAATCAGTATATGTGAGGCAAAGGTTTATGGACGATAACATTCCTCCAGTTGACTGATCTCCCCAGAGTCTCGGGCTGAACCCAATGTAACATCTATCGGATGAGTTAGAACGTCGACATCGTACCACACCCCAGCGTCCAAAACTTCTCTGGTTTCAGTTCTGGAGGAAGAAGTATCTGCCATCCGCAACAGACATTCAGACACACCATTCAAATTGTCCCCAGCAGAGTCAAGCCGTCACTTAGGTTAAGGACGCATTCGCCCCATGTTAACATCAGCTAATTGGTGTCTGGATACCTTTGATTCTGTACAATATATTGACGGTTTCGTTCAGTTAAGAATACCGTGTAAAGCTGTGTACTTGGAAGTCCGGCATACAGTCACAAAATTCCTTCCAGTTTCGCTCTCATTTTGATCACTAACTGACACTGTGGAATTGCATTCAATGCCTGAACACCTCAAGGAAACGTATATGAACTAGAGCGCCGTTACCTACGACACCGTGGACCTCATGGACGAACAGACCCTGAACCGATTCATTAGATCGAGTCCGGAAACCTTGTTGACTCCTACTGACAGATTTTCGTTCTCAATTACGGTTCTAGCTCGCGAGGAAGAAACGTGTTCCATAATTCTACTAGAGACTGGGATACCGTGTGCCTATCCGCGTCCCCTCTTGAAAGGAGAAAGACTTGTGGCTACTTCCCGGCCGGAGTGGCCGAGAGGTTCTAGGCGCTTCAGTCTGGAACCGCGGGACCGCTACGGTCGCAGGTTAGAATCCTGGCTCTGGCATGGATGTGTGTGATATCCTTACGTTAGTTAGGTTTAAGTAATTCTAAGTTCTACTTGACTGATGACCTTAGATGTTAAGTCCCATAGTGCTCAGAGCCATTTGTGGCTACTTTTCAATCGCTTGGAACCCTTCCCTGCTACAGCCACCTACGAGAAACTGCTGCTAAAACCGTATAGATCCTTGCAGAAATCCCTTGGAGCTCAGCTGCAGAATCAGTTCGATTTCCCAATACCATTTCAGACGAAAAATGTTTTGTATATAGGGGTTATTCAGCAGAAAATTCACGCCACAGAGTATTATTTTTGGCCTAGCTGCAAGGCCGCACATAAATTACACGTGTGGCGCACAGTTTTCCTGTCACAGCCACACCCTATAACCAGATTAAACACTCCCCCCACCCCCTCCCCCACCCTCCTCCACCACTTCCCCTTTAGGCCGGGCTGGGACTACGGAGTGGCTGTTGTTTTAGAAACTCGTGAAACGCCAACTTCAGGGCTAAAATAAGCACTGCCAGGAGTTAACCTAAACTCTATGTAGGTTTTAATTACCAACTCCAGTTCGCATGATCTCATTCTGCATTTCTGAGTAAATTTAACTTCGCGCGAGAATTGTGCCCGGAACGAGACATGGCAGCATTGCACTACAATTATCTGTTTTGTTATTCCTGCGGAATTTTATAGATACGGAGTAACTCTGCTGTAAGAAATACATTGGAAAATAGTTCGAATGCCAAAATTATTGTCCGAATTCACTGCAGCTGAGACGGAATATTACCAGCAGCTTTTATATCAGCAGTTGTATTTATTCCAAAATTACGAAAGAAATTTGTACAGTTTTCCGTAAGTGATTCAATGAAAATCTTAAGAAAGTTGTTTCACTTGGTAGTTCAAAGCTGACTGAACACAACACTATATTTCATCTCGCAGCTACTGTTATTGTAGTTCATAATGCTTTTCATCGCATTTTAGAGTAAAATATAATATCTAACATTTAATAACGTGCTATGGGCAACATTTCTTAATGGAAGTCGCATTCGAGAAAAGTTGCGTTCAAGTCCTCATGAGGATGTTCGTTTTTATGATCTGAAGAGTTCTCAGAAATTACATAAGGAGGAATGGTGGAGCGTTTCCCTAACCTAGCGCATTACAAACTGCTGCTCTATACGTATCGACTTCGTCGTTGACTACGCTACATCTTTATCTTCTTTCATTATTCTACCGTCAAATTTAAAGACCGGCACCCGGAGAAAGGTCTGTCAGACGGGGGCGCATGGCCATACGATAAAATAAATAAAAATAAAAATACCGACAAAGAGACCCAATATTCTCATCTAATGAAAAGACCGAGTATATGATTTTTAAGGATGAGAAGCAGACAAATTGGATTTTGTTCTAATTCTTGTTTATGAGTAACCTATTTTCGGCTTATTAGGCCATCCTTAAGTTAAAACGTATTTCGCTGAAAATCGAAGGATAGTCCATTATTAAGATGGCGTGCCACATACGATTTTACAGAAAAGCGATAAACGTAGACACTCTTTACCGATTTTATGCAAGCGCTCCTGACATACAGTAGTTACGAAAGATGATGTAACACTTTGTCTTCAGGATTGTGCTGTAAGCACTTCGTCCTTATTTTAGTTCCAAGTTAGGAATATACTACAGACATTTGGAGGAAGGTAGAAGAACAACCAAACACATTTTAAATTCCGCACAAATTTTATGTCCACATGCATTTCATAAATATAATTTTATTGATTTTTCTTTCATATAAGAGACTACACGGAAAACACTCGACCTAAACTTGACGCTTCTGACACATTGAAAGCACATAACTGTAACCAACCAATGTAATCTGTAGACAATTGTAGCCATGCTTAACTACTTTGTAGCAACTTTTCAATTAGTTTTTACTTAAGTGATAAGTGTAAAAATGAAGTGAACAAAAATAGTGGAAAAGTGGGCTGTAACTGAATCAATAGCAATAATCTACTTACGTTCGTTAGCAGTGGGTCTGACAGTGTTACTAGTAGTAGTGACAGCAGCATTAGTTTCATTCAGTCCTCCATGTGGGGGGGGGAGGGGAGATTGTTTGGGGGTAAGAGACCAAACTGCGAGGTCATCTGTCTCATCGGATGAGGGAAGGACGGGAAAGGAAGTCGGCCGTGCCCTTTCAAAGGAACCGTCCCGGCATTTGCCTGGAGCGAATTAGGGAAATCACGGAAAACCTAAATCAGGAAGGCCGGACGCGGGATTGAACCGTCGTCCTCCCGAATACGAGTCCTCCATATTTCTTGTATAAATCGGCTTCACATTTCTGACTACTTTACAAATGAGCTAATGTGAAAATATTTGGTTAAGCATCTGAGAAAGAAAAAGTTTAGAACAGTTTTGAAATTATGTTTACAGTTCGTCCGAAGTCACTAAGTACTCTCGTTACCAAACACTGAATGGGCATAGTTTCGTCATTTGCACTCCATTTTAAGTACCACATCACATCTTCTGAACTACGTGTCTTACAGTGATATAATTTTGCAGGTATATTCGGTGGTACGAGTGGATACCGTCTGGAAAATGTGTTGCAGAGAGAGTTTGTGTTAAATGAGTAATAAATTAAAACGTCGTGCCTGATGGAACAGTTTTACTGCATGAGCAGTGAAAATAAAGTAAGCGATGAACCTTGTTCCTCTCGCCGTATAACGGCGGGTGTCAGCGAGAAAAAGTTTGCAAATGCTCTGTAATTAAGATTAATGTTTGCTGCAAGTCACGAAGTGCTCTCATTCTTAAATACTGGATAAATGTAGTCTAGGAACATGTGTGCATTGAATTACTGTGCCTCAAGACATATACACAGATTCCAACTTCAATCCTTGTCTCATTGTGATACAAGTTTAATATAAGATTAGACTTTTTAATGTGAAATAGTGGCAACATTTAAAATTTTTCAGTTCAGTCAATACGTATGGGAAATATTAAAAATAAAATATTTGTTGCGCCTGGAAGTCGTTAGTTATGCATCCTGAAACTAAGATTTGGTGACCGTCCACCGGAAAATGCGTTTAGCTCGTCCTGCATTCAAGACATTAACATTAAAATTAGCACAACGTTCTATGGAAGAAAGACACACAAATGATTAACACCAAAGCTATTTATTGGCTGGCTGACTAGTTTCGGGTTTTGCTCAATTTCACAAGCTACCTACTATAGACAACAAAATTTGTTACGTATCGATAATATGGTACGTACTTACATATTTTATATTAGGGTATGTTCGGTGTGGACAGCTGTGTGTCACACTTAAATATATCTCAGATCTGCGTTAAAAAGTGTCACAATTCTAGTTACACGTTACTCTCTTATGTTAATACATGTGCATAATATATATTTCTCTTAATTTTGGTACCTTCATTATCCAGCATAATGTGATCCACGTGACAAAGATATCTACATATAATGGAGAACTTGCTCTATTTCACTATGTCCAGTCTTACAGCTGTCAAATATTGAAAAAATACATTTTAAAAATACTTAAAGCCGAAGTTGCTATTAATTTACTGCCTGAATATTTGTTTTCTTCAACATTAGATAGCTGCAAGACGCGACATACTGAAAACGTTTACACCTTCGTGTAGTTTATCCATGTTGCAAATACGTTATTTCATACGATAGTAATCACTATCTTTTCCAACACCAATCACTGCACACAGAACACAATCTATACACACACTATCAGTTAACATCAGGACAATGGCGATGATGTTTGGATTCTATTTTGTTTACTGGTGTGTATCATTGCTGTAAAAGGAGACCTTCGGTATAAGGTTTTCCTGGCAAAAGTGTTGCAATGACGAAATGACAATGGTGTTTCATTATATGATTGTACTGTATATTTTCCATATACCTACCCTGTGTTATGTAGGTAATCTTTCACTGTACAGAATGTATTGCTTAACAAGCACTTATTACCACCATTTTGAACACGTCTTTTTAAGTCTGCTTTAGCAATGTATTCTACAATTTATACCTCGTTGGAAAATACTGTTTTGAATTCTTGTTTATTCTTTCTTGGTAAATTTCAGTCTACGTTTCGTTCCATGGTCATGGCCAGACCTGCTTTGCTTATGAGCATAACTGACTGATAAAAGCCGGTCTCGGTGGCCGAGCGGTTCTAGGTGCTTCAGTCCGGAACCGCGCGACTGCTGC
This sequence comes from Schistocerca piceifrons, assembly GCF_021461385.2. Classification (NCBI taxonomy): domain Eukaryota; kingdom Metazoa; phylum Arthropoda; class Insecta; order Orthoptera; family Acrididae; genus Schistocerca; species Schistocerca piceifrons. Next base: position 1,016,178,076 of record NC_060139.1, on the reverse strand, counting down.
GGTCGCAGGTTCGAATCCTGACTTGGCAATGGATGTGTGTGATGTCCTTAGGTTAGTTAGGTTTAAGTAGTTCTAAGTTCTAGGGGACGGATGACCTCAGATGTTGAGTCCCATAGTGCTCAGAGCCATTTGAACCATTTTTTACTGATGAAAGTAGTCATAAGGTGTAACTAAAATCTCCGACATTTTGGCTAGAACTTTACAACGAACTCGATTACTATTTTTGGTAATTAATTCTATGCCCCTTTTCCGTAGTTTAAACATCGTGCTCTTATATTTGACATTTTCTCTCGTAACAGAATTTCGTAGTGGAAGATTATCTGTGTCTGAATAATTGGCAGCTAAAAGGCACTGGCTGTTACACGCTGATGACAGCCAATAAATAGCTTTGGTGTTAAACATTTATGTGTCTTTTCTTCCATAGATCGTTGTGCTAATGTTAACAGACGTCTCGAATTCAGGACGAGCTAAACTCATAATCCGGTGGACGTTCACAAAATCTCAGTTTCAGGCTGCCTAAACAAAGACTTCCAGGCGCAACAAATATTTTGTTTCCAATAGTTCACATAATTATTGACGACGAACTCGATTACTATTTTTGGTAATTAATTCTATGCCCCTTTTCCGTCGTTTAAACATCGTGCTCTTATTTTGCACATTTTCTCTTATAAGAGAATTTCGTAGTGGAAGATTATCTGTGTATGAATAATTTGCAGCTAAAAGACACTGGCTGTTACAAGCTGATGACAGGACTCTAAGGACATAACAAGATAATGGAGTTCCAGACTGTAGCACCTAGAACCGTTCGGCCACACAGGCCGGCAATGGAGTTATCCTTACAAGTATCTTTATGTGTTCAGTCACTTAACAATCAATATTTATTCCCAGAAATTTGGTGTGTATTATTCTATCTATAGAAGAACTACCTACATTAATTTACAGCATTTTCTTTCCTGTGCAAGTACAAATCGATAGCATCGGTTTTCCCTGCGTACAGTGTAAATTTCTATCGTATTGTCCAACTGTAATCTTCCTATGGGGTTTAATTTTCATTCTATACAAGAGGTTCTCCTGTCTCTTCAGCGCCTGTATTGCTGCCGTCAATAACAAAAAGAATGTTTTTCCTATGACTAACTTATGGTTGTCTATCAGGAATAATGTTGGTATTAATATGCTATGCTGAATAATTCCTATATTTATGTATTTTGGTTGTGATAAGTATTTTACTAAACATTTAGCCTTATCTGAGGTATCTGTTATCTACACTCCTGGAAATTGAAATAAGAACACCGTGAATTCATTGTCCCAGGAAGGGGAAACTTTATTGACACATTCCTGGGGTCAGATACATCACATGATCACACTGACAGAACCACAGGCACATAGACACAGGCAACAGAGCATGCACAATGTCGGCACTAGTACAGTGTATATCCACCTTTCGCAGCAATGCAGGCTGCTATTCTCCCATGGAGACGATCGTAGAGATGCTGGATGTAGTCCTGTGGAACGGCTTGCCATGCCATTTCCACCTGGCGCCTCAGTTGGAACAGCGTTCGTGCTGGACGTGCAGACCGCGTGAGACGACGCTTCATCCAGTCCCAAACATGCTCATTGGGGGACAGATCCGGAGATCTTGCTGGCCAGGGTAGTTGACTTACACCTTCTAGAGCACGTTGGGTGGCACGGGATACATGCGGACGTGCATTGTCCTGTTGGAACAGCAAGTTCCCTTGCCGGTCTAGGAATGGTAGAACGATGGGTTCGATGACGGTTTGGATGTACCGTGCACTATTCAGAGTCCCCTCGACGATCACCAGTGGTGTACGGCCAGTGTAGGAGATCGCTCCCCACACCATGATGCCGGGTGTTGGCCCTGTGTGCCTCGGTCGTATGCAGTCCTGATTGTGGCGCTCACCTGCACGGCGCCAAACACGCATACGACCATCATTGGCACCAAGGCAGAAGCGACTCTCATCGCTGAAGACGACACGTCTCCATTCGTCCCTCCATTCACGCCTGTCGCGACACCACTGGAGGCGGGCTGCACGATGTTGGGGCGTGAGCGGAAGACAGCCTAACGGTGTGCGGGACCGTAGCCCAGCTTCATGGAGACGGTTGCGAATGGTCCTCGCCGATACCCCAGGAGCAACAGCGTCCCTAATTTGCTGGGAAGTGGCGGTGCGGTCCCCTACGGCACTGCGTAGGATCGTACGGTCTTGGCGTGCATCCGTGCGTCGCTGCGGTCCGGTCCCAGGTCGACGGGCACGTGCACCTTCCGCCGACCACTGGCGACAACATCGATGTACTGTGGAGACCTCACACCCCACGTGTTGAGCAATTCGGCGGTACGTCCACCCGGCCTCCCGCATGCCCACTATACGCCCTCGCTCAAAGTCCGTCAACTGCACATACGGTTCACGTCCACGCTGTCGCGGCATGCTACCAGTGTTAAAGACTGCGATGGAGCTCCGTATGCCACGGCAAACTGGCTGACACTGACGGCGGCAATGCACAAATGCTGCGCAGCTAGCGCCATTCGAGTAATTCATTAGCCTCTCATTCACATATGGCTATTATTTTTTTAAAATGGTGGCAGTAAGGGAATGGGTCTGTAGATATGTATGTTTTCCGGATTGCCTTCATTTAGCGGAGTCGCAGCTGTTACCTGGAAAGTTACGAGATGTGAATGAATTATTTCTTATATTTGTTAATGGGGCCTACACGCACTATATGCGTTGTTTCACCACACATATCCAATCTTCCTAATATGTTCTTTTTAGTTACTGTACAGTTTTACTGGCTTCGTTCTCTGTGTATGATAACAACGTCACAGTACCTCAAAGGTTGATTTGACTACTACAGTGCTTTACTAGACACGATTCTATTGAAGGAGGTATGCTCTTGCCATCTACCATTTCTCGAGCTTTGAACTGACTTCGTTGTTGCTGTGGACTTCAAAGCAAGAACTAGTTTGATACAGCACACTGTCACGCGTAAGACTATTCATTTCTACTGCAACATACCTGCTCAGGATTCGCCTTACCAACCACTCACTTCTTTCGGTCACATTGTGCCATTTCTCCCCAGTTAGCTTCCGTAATACCTCATTCACTTACTGATCCATCCATATTATCTTGAGTATTCTTTTGTAGCACCAGATTTCAAAGGCATCGTGTCTGAACTGTTTATTGTCCACGTTTGTCTTCTGTAAACTCTCTTCTCCAGACACACACAAGATGACATACACTGACATTGTCTAACAAGTATTTTATTTCAGGCTTACAGTGTTGAAATGCACAAACCGCGTAGCCGTGGTTTGTGCATGGTTCACCGGAAGGCAGCACTTGTCAGTATCAAGCATTCATGTCATCACTGGTTCAGTGTAATAAAATGGAGGAAAAGACCGATTGCCTTTAGAACAGAACGTCAGGGCACTGTTGGATTTTTTTTCTTTTCCAGAAACGAAGAGTTTAGCAGAGTTAGAGACTTAGTGATGTTTTACTATTCTTTTCGTTCGAGGTGGGCCGCTTGCAGACATAGAAATGCAACGTGGTGGTCGAGGCTGTGAGAGTGTCTTTGTCATGAAGTCCTAGGAAATACAAGAGGAGAGCCGAAAAGGGCATATCACGCCTTTCTCTTCAGAGAATGTTCTATGCTGGCGTGAAATTATTTCCATGCAAAATGACAGTGTTGCGCAAAATGACGGAAAATGACAAAGTACGGCTATAACAGTTTCAACTTCGGCTAGTGTAAATTACAGTGCCGTGAGTCATAAAACACGGTTCAGCGATGAAGCTTATGCTCACCTGAAAAGTAGCGTCAACAGGCATCATATCAAATTTTTACCACGAGGAGTTCCTGATGTTGTGCACGAGATTGAAAAATATGGAGAAAAAGTGAGTGGGGTGCCATTTCCAGCCATGGAGTCATCAGGAGAATAGTTTTCAACGACACAGTTAACAGTGCATGCAGCATGGATATGCTGCAGAACAATTTTCTTCCACAAATTCATGCAACTTAGTTACGAATGGAGACACAATGGTTCATTCAAGATGGAGCACGTCCTCATACAGCAAACACTATTCTGCATTTCCTGCACGAACATATCTGACACCATCTGATGTCCCATCGATATACGGAACGTTTCCAGGGCGATTCAATATGACCACCACACAGCCAGCTATTAATCCCTGCGATTAGTTTTTATGGGGCCATTTGAAGGAGATAGTCTACTGCTATAAAGCACGTAATCTAATGCAACAGCAAGCGGCTCACGCAACAGTTTTCCAGGAAATCACAGCAAACTTCTGTCGTACAGCAGTAGGAAACATCACAGTTTGTGTGGAAGAGATGGTATGTCAATAAGGTGGACACATTGAACATTTACAGACAGTTTGCTGAGCATACACATTCTGATAGGTAATGTAAAAAAGAAAAAAATTACGCCATTTGGTTATAAAGCGTTATAGAAACAATTCTGAGTATATAATATTTCGCCCACCACCTTGCTCCTTCGGAAAAGACTAACAAACACTAAAACTTATATTTGGTTTTAAAAACTATTTCTTTTTTGGAGATGCTTTACTTTCTTCTGCCAGAATGCATTTTATATCCTCTCCACTTCGGCCACAGTCACCCATTTTCCTGCTCAAATATGAAAAGTCAACTGCTACTTTTAGTGACTCATTTTGTATTCTAATTCCTTCATCATCAGGTAATGTAACTCGACTACACTCTATTGCTTTTTTTTCCTTTTGTTGTTCACTTTATAATCTCTTTTCAAAACATCGCACATTCCTCAGAATTACTCTGCCAAGTGCTTTGCCGTGTCTAACAAATTTACACTGTTACCTGATAACTTTTAAGTTTTAATTTCTTATCCTCAACTTTAATCTCCGTTCCAGATTTCTCGTTGGCATCTTTCATTGCTTAGTCAATGTACAAAATGACGTTAAGGATGGACAAAAAACCCCTCTAACTTCCTTCTCAGTTAGTGAATCCGTTTCATGTCCTTCGACGTTCGGCTGACTTACGCAGCCAGTTATTGGGGGGCCTACAATTTGATGTGATTTTCAAACCATGGTGCAACTTGATTTTTCACTAACAAAAATAATTACCAGGGGTGACAGCAGCGGTGAGTGACAAAATAAGGTACTAGACCTAGATGGGAAAAGAGCCACAGACGTTTGGATTTATATGTGCGTCCGCGGGCTTCCGTGTCCGTTGTCATTCAAGCTAAAATCTTCTATCCTGTTAGTTCGCGACATGTATCTCTTTAACATCTACTTACACAATCGACATTTCGAGCTCTCCCCTGAGAACTTCAAGATCTTCTGGCGTTCATGGGTTAAACGAACACTGTGAAAGGCCATCGCCACGTTCACTTATCAAAGGGTTTTCCCGCGCTTGTTTTGACTAAGTGAGGTTACAGGCTAAAATTCTTGCGGTTATTATTGATGAGCGATCGACATTTACTAGAAAGCGGAAAAGTGGAGCAAGAGAGGGGGAACGTTTATCAAAATATTATGTTCGCGGCGCAGAGTTGGCTTCCTGTTCGATTCTTCTGTTCATGCGCAGTGGCTGCCCATTTACATTCTCGATAGCGGGAAGCCATGAAGCTGGAAGCCTGTAGCAGTCTTCTCTACAGAAATTAAATTCGTTCTTGGAAATCTCAATCGCTTCTGGTACTTTGCTTCTAAAATGTTACCTTCCATCACTAGCAACATACCCGTTGAAATTTGTTTTAACCGCGCGTTGTGTTCTTGCTCTATAATACGTTCCTTTACTGTCCTTCCCGTTTCGCCTATATACACTTTGCCACAGCCACACGGTAGTTAATGGACTCCCTCAGTGTGGAGGTACTCAGGTGCGTCCGTTTTGCTTTGGAAAAAGGTCTTGTATTCTAGGACATAGATCTGGGAATACGCTAGGGCACATAGTGTATAGAAGCTCTGCTATCACAAATAGATGTTTAAATGCACTTGGCACCACCACTTACAACAGAAGACAGCAGTCCGCTGCACTGTATCTTAAAGTGCCTTCCACATAAGTGATAATGACAGAATGGAATCATAGCTGACTTTCATAAAGAAGACACTGAAGACCAACAACTCTGACGGTTTTGGTCTGGTAGGGATTTCAAAAGACGTTAGATTAATCATAAGAAGGACGAGGAACCACTTCTCGCTCCGTCAGGTTACCGCATCTGTTCCTAGAGGCACTGCACGCACAAGTAGAACACTTCAGAAAAATGGTATATAGATCTCATGTTCCACACAGAGCAAAATAAAGGATATTTTCCAACGTAGAATTGACGGACCTGATTACCTTCACACTGTGGGAGTCTGTGAAGTGACGTGCGGCTGTGGAAAAATACACTATGTGATCAAAAGTATTCGGACAGCTGGCTGAAAATGACTTACTAATTTGTGGCGCCCTCCATTGCTAAGGCTGGAATTCAATATGGTGTTGGCCCACCCTTAGTCTTGATGATAGCTTCCACTCTCGCAGGCATACGTTCAATCAGGTGCTGGAAGATTCTTGGGGAATGACAACCCATTCTTCACGGAGTGCTGCCCTGAGGAGAGGTATCTATGTCATTCGGTGAGGCCTGGCATGAAGTCGGCGTTCCAAAACATCCTGAAGGTATTCTATAAGATTCAGGTCAGAACTCTGAGAAGGCCAGTCCATTACAAGGATGTTATTGTGTAACCCTCCGCCGTAGGTCGTGCATTATGAACCGGTGCTCGATAGTGTTGGAAGATGCAATCGCAATCCCCGAATTGCTCTTGAACAGTGGGAAGCAAGAAGGTACTTAAAACATCAATGTAGGCCTGTGCTGTGATAGAGCCACGCTAAACAACAAGGGGTGCAAGGGCCCTCCCTGAAATGCACGACCACACCATAACACCACCGCCTCCGAATTTTACTGTTATCACTACAAACGCTGACAGGGCATTCGCCATACCCACACCCTGCCATTGGATCTCCACAGTTTGTACCGTGATTCGTCACCTCACACATCGTTTTTCCACTGTTCAGTCGTCCAGTGTTTACGCTCCTTATACCAAGCGAGGCGTCGTTTGGCGTTTACCGGCGTGATGTGTGGTTTATGAGTAGCCGCTCGACTGTGAAATCCAAGTTTTCTCACCTCCCACCTAAATTAGTACTTGCAGTGGATCCAGATGCAGTTTGGAATTCCTGTGTTATGGTCTAGATAGGTGTCTGCCTATTACATATTACAACTGTCGGCGGTCTCTGACAGTCAACAGACGAGCTCGGCCTGTAAGCTTTTGTGCTGCATGTGTCCCTTCACGGTTCCACTTCACTGCCAAATCGGAAACAGTGGACCTAGCAGTGTGGAAAGCTGGTGTACAGACGTATGACACAAGTGACACCCAATCACCTGACCACGTTCCAAGTCCGTGAGTTTCGCGACCGCCCCATTCTGCTCCCTCACGATGTCTAATGACTACTGAGGTCGCTGATATGGAGTACCTGGCAGTAGGTGGCATCACAATGCACCTAATAAGAAAAACATATATTTTGGGACTATCCGGACACTTTTGATCACATAGTGTAGACATAAACGAAACGGGAAGGACATTAAAAGAATATAATAAAAAACATGAAAGCCACACGTGGTTAAAGAGAAGTGTGAGATCTGCGGCAGTGGAATATCAGAAGAGCTGCGGCCAACACACTGATTTCAAAACAACTTACATCCACTGAAGTGGAAAATGTCGTGGTATACCTCCTAACATCGTATCGGGCTCCCTTTGGCCTCGAGTGGTGCAGCAACTCGATGTAGCATGGACTGAATAATTTGTCCCCTACAGACATATTGAGCAATGCTGTCCCTAAAGCCTCGAATCTTTGGGAAAGTGTTGCCGGTGGACGAACTCACCTCTTGGTTATGTCCGATAAATGTTCGATATAATTCATGCCGGGCGAACTGGGTGGCCAAATAATTCCCTCGATTTGTTCAGAATTTTCTTCAAACAAATCTCAAAAAATTACGGCCCGGTAACAACGCGTATTGTCATCCATAAAAATTCCATTGTTGTTTGGTAACATGAATTACATCAATGGCTGCAAATGGCCTCCATGTAGTCGAAAATAACGATTTCCATTCAATGATCAGTTCAATTGGACCGAAGGACCCAGTCCATCCCATGTAAACGCAGCCCACACCACTGATGAGCCACCACCGGCTTCCACAGTGATTTGTTGACAACTTGGATCCGTAGCTTCGTAGGGTCAGCGCCACATTCGAACCCCACCAACACCCCTTACCAACTGAAATCAGGATTTTTCTGACCAGGCCGCGATTTTCCAGCCGTCTAGCATCCACCCGATATGTTAACGTAGCCAGGAGAGGCGTTACAGGCGGCGTGGTGCTGTTAGCAAAGGCTTTTGAGTCAGTCTGTTGCCATATCTCACTAACGCCAAATTTCGCCGTACTGTCCCAACGGACAAGCCCGTCGTACTCCAACATTGATTTCTGCATTTATTCCAAGCAGTGCTGCTTGTCTGTTAGCAGTGACAACACTAGGCAAACGCCGTGCCCTCAGTCGTTATGTGAAGGACCTCGGCCACAGCGTTTGTCCGTGGTGAGAGGTAATGCTTTAAATTTTGTTTTCTCACACTCAAATCTCCGGTTGTTTTGTGCACCGGCCATTTATAACTGTTCTCGTCGAAATTCCTCTCACCATATTCCCCATTACTTGCAGGAATATGTTTGAAAAACAGATTTTAAGCAATTTCTTAAATAGATATTCATGACTCACACGGTCAAATACTTTTGCGAAATCGATAAATACTAGGGCTCCTTTTAAGTTGATCTCAGAGAAAATGGCGATAGTATCTCTACACTCACTTACCGTTGCAATGATACTGCGGCCTCGTAGGCAGGTTTGATCTCTACTTATTACGGGCTCCAGAACATTCGTTATACGTTAATTAATGGCACGGGCTATCAGCTTGTACTCGGTATTCAGCAGGCATATTGGTCGTGTTGTATTAATATCTTTGGTACCCTTCCCGTTATGAATAAGGACTGTAAGACTGTCTTTAAAATCTTTGGTTGTTGGCTCTCCGTTTAATACTTCATTTACAATATCTGTAAATGTTTCACTGCAAATGTGCCAGAATTCTCTCAGACATCATCACTTTCAGAGCTCACAGGTAGGGTTTACCCATATTCCGTAGTTCTGGTGTCACTTTTAATTACCGTTTACGCATCTTCTACTGGACGACAGCACACAGCACGAACTACATCACTGTTTTGGTCGATACTCTATCGATACAGTGTTTGGTACCGATCTGAGTGTCTGACATCTGGAGGTTTGTGTGCCAGCGCACTCTTGACACTGTAGATCTCCAAATATTGAATTCACTAACGGCTTCCGAAGTGGAATTTCCCATGCGTCTACAGGTAGCTCCAGCTACCATTCCGCGTTCAAAGTGTGTTGATTCTTGTCGTCAGGCCATAATGAAGCCGTAGACATATTTACATTAATCATTTGAGCGCAAATGACAGTTCTACCAATTTATTGCCTTTTTATACTTCGTGTGTGCGATGCTACAGCCATCTGCATATGTGCACATCGCTATCCCGTGACATTTGTCCCCTCAGTGTGCAAGTAAAGTCCGAGAAGCGGTTGAGATTTCCAAGAACGAATGTAACTTCAATAGAGAAGACGGCTATGGACCCCCACGTTCATGGCTTCCCGCCATCGTGGAAGCAAATACTCAGGCACGGTAAGCAAGGAGAACAATCGACGAACAGGAAGCCACCTCCACGGCCCGGCAACAATATTTTGTCAAACATTCGCGCTCTCTTGCTGTGGCTGTTTCGCTTTCTATTCGATGACGATGACCCACCAATAGCAGCCGGATGTATTTCACCCTATAACCTCATTTCTTCAGAACAAGAGTGTGAAAACTTCCTGTGGTAACTAATGTGACGTTAGTCTTTGACAGTGTTCAGTTAGTTACGAGCACTAAAAGATTCTGAAGAAGATTCCAGTGGAGGAGTCGAAACGTCGATTGCCTAAGAACAAATTGCAGAAGACCATTAAGTTTCCTAACAATTTAAAAGATTTTACTTTCAAATTGGGTTTGTAATCTGACACTGCCCTTCTGAGACAAAGAATCATAGTGTCATTGTATTTAGCTCATAATTATTTACTGGTGTTACGGCGAAAGAAACGGTCGGAGTGTAAAGTGACTAGGGGCTCTATTTGCATAGTTCCGTACAAATTTATGCACATCGATTCTTCGTCCAACACGAGAACCGAACATCTTAACAGTTTTCGGTGCAATCGATATCGATACTGGCAAGAAATCTATCAAAAATGGTTCAAATGGCTCTGAGCGCTATGGGACTTAACATCTATGGTCATCAGTCCCCTAGAACTTAGAACTACTTAAACCTAACTAACCTAAGGACAGCACACAACACTCAGCTATCACGAGACAGAGAAAATCCCTGACCCCGCCGGGAATCGAACCCGGGAACCCGGGCGTGGGAAGCGAGAACGCTACCGCACGACCACGAGATGCGGGCAGAAATCTATCAGGGGAATTCCAAGACTTTCGATAATGTATTAATTATGATTTTTACGTTTAGGTTTAAGTGTATTTTGGTGTTCGCTATTGCAATTTTGCATTTATTTTATTGATTTTGGAGTTACATTTACATGCTTTCATAACTGGCAATTTTAAATGATTTGACGTCGAGCACTCTCGTCCATTTTGCGATTACTGTTAAGATTTGCAGAAGTCTACCGAGGAGAAAAGGGCACACCCGGCTATGGGGCTATTGTTACCCGAATGTTTGTTCTGTGTATCACTTCAGTTGATACTTTATGGGATACTGAAACCTCATCCCAACCAAGCGCAATCCTCTATCAGTTATGAGTATTACTTTGCTTTGAAACGTTACAGATGCTGTATGTACCGTAAGCATTGACTGCGGAGGAGTGTTTGTAATGAGAATGAAACGACTTGGCGTGGAAGTCGGGCGGCCTTCTCCTGTCATCGGTAAGTGCCAAATGTCTCGTTTTTAAAGGAACAGGAGATTTCACTTCACGAAATATCTGTAAATTATACACACGAGTGGTGGTGGTGGTGTGTTGGAGCTTATGGGCGCTCAACATCGAGGTCATCAGCGCCCTGACACACATTAAAAGGAACGAATGTGGACAGACCTAAGAAAACTAAAGCACACACTCAAAGAATGCAAGAAAAGAAGGAAAATGCTACATAAGAAAGTAAAACCTAAGGAAAGGGGAAGCATAGCAACAAGAATGACACAGGAAATTGTTATTGGCTGGCCACTTACCTAAAATATGGGCGAGCTTGTCACACAGTGAGCAAATTAAAATCCTCTCCCTAAAATCTTTGTAAAAACATTTGACAGGGCACAGAACTTTAAAACTTTAACGACATTCGTCCGAGTGTTGCCTAAAAGAGGCGGCAGGTCCGCTGGCAAGTCAGCTGCGACCCGCTGGTCAGAAAATAAAATGCAATCCAATAAAACGTGGCGCACAGTGACCTGGACGCGGCAAGCACCACACATTGGAGGGTCCTCTCGCCGGAGCAGGAAGCCATGCGTCATAGGGCTGTGGCCTATTCGAAGCCGAGTGAGGAGAACCTCGTCCCGTCGACGGGGCTGAAAGGAAGTACACCACACACTCGTTGTGGGCTTGACTATACGGAGCTTATTGTCAGTCACTTCCAGCCACTCATCCTCCCACCGACGCATGACCCGTGAGCTCAACAGCGAGGTGGGTGCGTGCAAGGGGATAGCACACTGAGATACTTGTGGGGCGAGACACGCCTCCTTGGCTGTGAGATCTGCCCTTTCATTCCCAGCAATGCCAACATGCCCCGGAACCCAGGAGAAAGCTACAACCTTCCCCAGTCGCTGTAGTCGGTGGAGGGCATCCTGGATGGTCTGGACAATTTTGTCTGCCAGATACAAACGTTGCAATGAGTGAAGGGCACTGAGTGAATCGGAACAGACAAGAAATTTTGGAGAGGAAGACTGTCTCATGTGCTCCAGTGCCCGCAAGATCGCAAACAATTCTGCATCAAAGACAGTAAAAGTCTGAGGCAGTCGGACCTTGAGGACACGATATGGAAAAACAACTGAGCAACCAACAGAATCCCCTTGTTTCGACCCATCCGTAAAAACAGCTACATAGTCGTGGTGCTTAGATAAAATGGCAGAAAATGAGGCATTAAAAACGGTGGCAGGAGTGCAATCTCTCTTGTACTGCAATAAATCTAAAATCACTTCGGGCCTCTTCAGTAACCAGGATGGCAGGCAGCATCCTCGTAAATCACTCTATGTATTGCTGCAAACCAGATAAAAATTCCTACAGTACCCTCTGAAATTTTTGACGGATTACGAATATAATGCAAGTAAAAATATTTTTACGTGATATAATTACAAATTAACAATTTTAAGATTTTGTACTTTACTTGTACCTACTGTGAAACCGCGCTTCTCGTCAAATTTCATCATTCAACGTCAACGGGAAAGACCCTGTAGGTTTAGATGAGTAAGCTGCTGAGAATTTATCCGGATTGTATGACCGTGGTCCGTGGAACTCTTCTATTCCTGACGTTTCGTCCCAAGCTACGTTGGACGTCTTCGGAGGTGCTCCTGGTTGTGCTGAGTCGGCAAGACTTAGCACAACCAGGAGCACCTCCGAAGATGTCCAACGTAGTTTTGGAGGAAACTTCAGGGATAGAAGAGTTCCATGAGCCACGGCCATACAACCAGGAAGAATTCTCGGCAGCTCAAACATCCGGTCGTGAAAGCCTTCGTTGTATGATTAGATGAGTAAGTTTCTGATCTTCAAAAAAATGGTTCTAGCTTACTAACACTAAATAAGCAATACAAGACGATAAAAATCAACAAATAAGACACCAGCCATAGCTGGACATATCGCATAAGGAATGGTAGCAGTAAAGACATATAAAATTTTCAATCTACACAAAAAAATCAGTGGAGCCTCTTCAACTTACACCAGGTCCTTCAGCGGCCTGGTTGTATGGTGCTGTAGCTTGACCACCTCAGACAGTCGTCTGCAGAACACGATAGGTCACACCAGATACACTTTCCTCTAATTATCACTCAGTAAAAGATTCCTTAGCTTGGAGCAGGTGACTCGCGGCTGGACTACACAGCATGAAGCCCACCGTCACCCGTTGCCCCAGACCAGAACAATGCCCCATATTGACAGCAGGCCACCACAAGTCCCAGCTGCCAAATCACCAAGTTGCTTCACTGCTCTGCTCCACGTTTCCCGCTTCATACGTCCAGCCAGCTGCTCTCTCTCCAATTTGCTAGTTGTAATGCTTCTTAGCAGGCCCTGTTGGTACTCTGCTCTGATGTTCAGAGCATCTACATAGGAATGACGACAGCGGCCACCTTGTATTTCACATACACAAAGCCTTGCTGATGAAAGAGCTCTGCCGGTGCGCCATGCCTAGCCCAGTACGAATCCAAGACCCGTCTGCCGCTGTGCACGGTGGGTCGGTGCTGGCTCACGTTGACATTGCCGCGACAATTGCTCTCGCCACACTAGAATCTGCTGTCCCACGTAGCCTCACATCACTTCAGTGTGACGCTGCATCCACAAACTACAGCGTGGTTCAAAAAGAGCGCCCGTTTGCAAACGGATAGTAAATTTTTGTAGTCGGTTGGTGAGATTGTTTTGGTTTGTTTCTATTTCCCGGAACATTCCGATTGTTGACTCAGTCTAAATTTCTCGCGTTCAGTGTCTAACCATGGAGCAGTTCATTTGTGCGCAACGTGTGCTAATCGTGAAAACGTTTTATCAGAATGCATAAAGTTAAGCAGCAATTGTCAGGCGACTTCGCGTGATTCTAAGGCGTGACTAGGCACTCAATAAATCAACACTTCGTAATCTTATGAAAAAGTTCTTTGAGAAGTGTTCAACAGTAACCTTAAAAGACCATGGCTTCGTCGTTCTGGCCGTAGTGAGACGAACATTGCGGTGGCTCGTGGCACATGAAGTCAATTCGTCACCGCTCCCTAGACTTAAGACTTAAGTTGTTCGTACGGAGAATTCTTCGGTATGATTTCTATTACCACCCCTATAAAATTCAGGTGAAGCAGCAGATAGAACAGACGACAGTTTGTTAACTGTGTTCCATGAATGACCAGAACTGCCTCGCATAATACAAGAAAGGGAAACGCATCAACATCGAATGACAGTTCGGTGCGGCGTTAAAAAAAAAAAAATGAAGTAGGACAAGATGTGACAATCAATTTGCACCTGGATACCGATACTGCACGATGGTAAGGAAGCTTTTGTGGCCTCATTTGGATGGAAAAGTCATTGAAGAGTTGTCGTTTCAGCAGCGTGCTGCCACGTATCGTACTTCTCTCTGAACACTTCAGTTGCTCCATGAGCGGTTCCCGGATCGCCTCATTTCGCGTGATGCTGATCATCAATGGCCACCGAGATCATACGACTTAACTCCTTGTGACTTTTTACTTTGGCGTGTTCTTCTGTCAATGCTGTATGCCTATAAAGCCTGAAACATCCATGACCTGAAGGAGGAAATTCGATGAGTTCTCAGAGAAATGAATGTGGAAACTTGTCGTGCAGTCATAGAGAATTTCGTGGATAGATTTCTTGCATGCCAGCACAATAGAGGACGTCATATGCCTCACATTTTTCATACATGAAATTCGAAGGGTAGACGGACATGTTTATGTATTTTCTTCCTGTAAAAATAAACTCTTTACTTTTATACATCAAAACCGGCGCTCTTTTTGAGCCACATAGGAGATACCTGTGTCCCCAGCAGTGGCAAGAACACAGAAGCCATACTGGCACCGCCTACTTGGCGAGGCTGCAGTTCAACGTCGTAGTCAGTTACGAATTCAAGCACACTGTCATATCAATAGTTTCTCTACAGTACTTGAAAAATGCTCGTTCACAAAGCCGTCTGGCTTGTGTAGCTCATGGGTCATTTGTTACTTTGTGCCCACCACTTACCTGTATGTTATTGTTCCTTTACTTTGAAAGTTTTCTGTATAAATTATTTTCGATGATTTGGAACTCGTACTGGCTTGGTTGGTTGTAACTTAGCTGTCATTTAGCTTTGGGTGACTTCGTGCATTTACAAGTGCGATAGAAACGAAATATATCTGCCTGCCAGAATACAACATTAATTTGGCCCTGTTCTATAATTTTTCTACCAAAATGTGCAAACTCATTAAAGTCTGAACTTTACTATTAATCTCTTTAACTAAACAAATAAGCCCCTGTACGTTAATGATATGCGTAATAATGCTGTTCATCAAATGCTCCCTGCACATTGATAAATTTCATAGCAAACTGATCCTGAAATGAAAATATCTTACCTCGTAATGTAATTGCTTGGAAACGTGGTGCTTGCTGCTCTGTGCGCCAGCTGCAGATTTCTAGCTACAGCCGCTCCCAGCTTACTGCAATGCTACAAACAATAAGTAAACCATTTTATACACATCATTGAGTGAGACAACTCTTCAGATAGCAATGACTTGGATCGATGATGTGGACAGTGCTCTTAGGTGAAACATTCCACTAACCAAACTGTTCTTAAATTATCTACTATATTATTACTTGTGTGCAATTCATGTTACAGTACTCATTAACACTGACAATGAATAAGATTGATACCAAACTCTTACTCTCAGAAATAATAAACAAATTAATAAACACGAAAAATACCTTACAGTGAAAATTACTGAATATTTAACGAAAAATACACTGTTCTCTGATATGGATATCTAATTCAACAATGGTTCTAAACTACATGCGATTGCAGTGCCACTAAGCAAAAAATATTACCTTCATTCCTGTTCATACGATTTTCTAATTTCAATACATCTTATTTCATTCTAAATCAGTATTCGGATCTTTCTCCTCTGATTCACAATATTCCAACACAAATCATTTTAAATAAACACAGATAGACTTAACTTTACGTCTACATAGCCACGAGTCCTCTGCTCACCTTCTGTCTCACTGCACCACTAGCGATAAAATTCCCGCTGTCCTTTCTGCCCAGTAGCGATGGGCACATCTTCCAGCGACACAGCTACTCTGACCTAAGACTGCCTGCTAATAATAAGCGATTCAAAATTGCCGCTTAGAGTTTGAGACATCCGGACTAGGTACAAATTCCAAAAGTGCAAAAAACAAACTCCCAGTAGACCTGTTTCAACTTCTCTCTCCCCATTTCTTGTTTTATGAAATTCCAGAGTCCTTTGCTTCACATTTGTATTACTTTTTAATTATATATTTTTTACAAGAGCTTTTTGCTGATGTAAATCGTTCTTTTTCAGATTGAGTGGCGATGAGAGGCTGATTTCAGACATGCTGCAGTGTGTACGGATCCTGTTTCTAGTGTCAGGTGAGTACTAACTGCATGTTTAGCCCAGTCTTCCACAAGACGTGCCTTTCCTCTCTGAAATACTTGTGTTAACCTGTGTTTTCACTGCGCAGAACTGTCTCATGCAACAGTTTCGCAAGACAAGTTTCATATAGTGTAAACAGACCTTTGATGTACATCAGGAAGCTAACAGTTTTCACTAAATGTTCTGATCGTCTATAATTTAACATATTTTCAAATACTGGGACACCGTTAGAGCAAAATACTACCTAGACATCTAAAATTAGCGCCAAAACCAGACATTAGTGTACAAACTTGTTACAATGGTAGCTGTTATCCAACTGCCACAATGGCCGGTATTGAGGCCCATCGAACAAATTTCCTGAAAATAAAGTGAACATTTGAGCCTTCATCTTATCTTCGAGAATTCAAAAAATTGATCAAATGGCTCTAAGCGCTATGGGACTTAACATCTGAGGTCATCAGTCCCCTAGACTTAGAACTACTTAAACCTAACTATCCTAAGGACATCACACACATCCGAGGTAGGATCCAAACCTGTGACCGTAGCAGAGCGCGGCTCCGGAGTGAAGCGCCTAGAACCGCTCGGTCACAGCGGCCGGCTTCGAGAATTCATTCGAGCCTCAACTGCACGTGAGGAGATTGCACAGGCATGATTTCAACTTTGAGATAAGTTAGGAAAATCAAAAGCATCGCTCCTTTTCCCATTCACTCCTGCTACTGCCTGGTTTACTAGTGGATTCATCTTATTTTCTTTTGACGTTAAGATTACCTCAGTTCTCGTATTCATACAATGGACACTTGAAGATAGGAAGACCATCGTCTTTGGAGAACAGCACTTTGCACAGTTGTTTGCCTAGTAGTATGCTTGTGATGTAACGTCGCCCAATACATCCCGTAATAATCATAGCAACAATAATATGTACTCATTTTTGTCATTCTTACCACCACTTTATGAAGGGGTATACAATGAAGTAAGAAAATTCATGGGATACTTTCTAATATCCTGTCGGACCACCTTTTGCCAAGTTTAGTGCTGCAGTTCGACGTGGCATGGACTCTAAAAACTGTTACAAAATTACTGAACCATATTGCCTCTACAGTCGTCCATAACTGCGAAAGTTTTCCTGGTGCAGGGTTTTGTGCACGAACTCACCTCTCTGTTATGTGCCACAAATGTTTGATGCGACTGATGTCGGACGATCTGGGTGGCCAAACCATTCGCTAGAACTATCCAGAATGTTCTTCAAACCAGTCGCAAACGTTTGTGGCCCAATGAGATGGAGTGTTGTCATCCGTAAAAAAATCCATCGTTATTTGGAAACATGAAGTCCATGAATGGCTGCAGATTGTCTCCAAGTAGCCGAACATAAACGAGGACCCAGTCCGTACCAAACAAACACAGCACACACCATTACGGAGTCGCCACCAGCTTCCAAAGCTACAACCATGGTCCAGTGGTATCTGCGCCGCATTTAAACTCTACCATCACATCAGCTCTTACCAACTCATCTGAGCAGGCACGGTTTTTCAGTCGTCTAGTACCCAACCGATATGATCACTAGCCCTGGAGAGGCGCTGCAGGCGATGTCGTGCTGTTAGCAAAGACACTCCCTTTCGTCGTCTACTGCCATAGCCCATTAACGCCAAATTCCGCTGCACTGTGCTAACGGATACATTCGTCATACGTCCCACATTGATTTCTTCCGTTGTTTCATACAGTGTTGCTTGTCTGTTCGCTGTGACAAACGCCGCTGCTCTCAGTCGTTATGTGAAGGCGTCGGCCACTGTAATGTCCGTGGTGAGAGGCAGTGCCTGAAATTTGGCATTCTCTGCACACTTTTGACACTGGGGATCTCCGAGTATTGAATTTTCTAGCGATGTACGAACTGGACTGTCCCATTCCTCTAGCTCCAGTTACCATTCCGCCTTCAAAGTCCGTTAGTTTCCGTTGTGCGACCATAATCACGTCGGAAACCTTTAAACATGAGTCACCAGAGTGCAAATAACAGCTCTGTCAATGCACTGCCCTTTTATACCTTGTGTACGCGACACTACCGCCATCTGTATGTGTACATATCCGTATCCTATGGCCACCTCTGTATACAGTTAGGCACTCAGATAGGATATAATATCATATGGTAGTAAATCTTTGCATATTGTGTATGCATGCCACCATTCTACATCTACCGTTAAACCACTACCTCGATTACAACCAAACTGGGTGCACATATCTGAAAAAAGCTCTATGGGGAAACAACCACATAGTTTCAGTATATATGGGGGAGGGGATAAAACGGCTCAAGAACGTCTGGAACAATTCTTGTCATATTTTGTATTTACATGACCATTACCTGTATATTTGTGTAATTATTTGCGTAAAGATGTTATGAGGGTCTGATGATCCTATCACCATTAGTGATCGGGGTACGACTGAGAAGCTCTGACAATGACTGATATTAGCATATAATTAATACTTTCCGGGTCGCTGGTCTCTTTCGTGACCGTCCCCGCAAAGTTTCACTCCTAGGATTGGGAGAGATGGCTTTGGGTGAAAAACAATGAATGAGTGGAACTCCTGGCCATTAAAATTGCAACGCCAAGAAGAAATGCAGATAATAAACGGGTATTCATTGAACAAATATATTATACTAGAACTGACATGTGTTTACATTTTCACGCAATTTGGGTGCATAGATCCTGAGAAATCAGTACCCAGAACAACCACCTCTGGCCGTAATAACGGCCTTGACACGCCAGGGCATTGAGTCAAACAGAGCTTGGATGGCGTGTACAGGTACAGCTGCCCATGCAGCTTCAACACACCACAGTTCATCAAGAGTAGTGACTGGCGTATTGTGACGAGCTAGTTGCTCGGCCACAATTGACCAGACGTTTTCAATTGGTGAGAGATCTGGAGAATGTGCTGGCCAGGGCAGCAGTCGAATATTTTCTGTATCCAGAACGGTCCGTACAGGACCTGCAACATGCGGTCGTGCATTATACCTCTGAAATGTAGGGTTTCGCAGGGATCGAATGAAGGGTAGAGCCACGGGTCGTAACACGTCTGAAATGTAACGTCCACTGTTCAAAGTGCCGTCAATACGAACAAGAGGTGACCGAAACGTGTTACGAATGGCACCCCATACCATCATGCCGGTGACACTCCAGTATGACAATGCCGAATACACGCTTCCAATGTGCGTTCGCCGCGTTGTCGCCAAACACGGATGCGACCATGATGATACTGTATACAGAACCTGGATTCGTCCGAAAAAATTACGTTTTGCCATTCGTGCACCCAGGCTCGTCGTTGAGTACACCATCGCAGGTGCTCCTGTCTGTGATGCAGCGTCAAGGGTAACCGCAGCCATGGTCTCCGAGCTGATAGCCCATGCTGCTGCAAACGTCGTCGAACTGTTCGTGCAGATGGTTGTTGTCTTTTAAACGTCCCCATCTGTTGACTCAGGGATTGAGACGTGGTTGCACGATCCGTTACAGCCATGCGGATAAGATGCCTGTCATCTCGACTGCTAGTGATACGAGGCCTTTGGGATCCAGCACGGCGTTTGTTATTACCCTCCTGAACCCACCGATTCCATATTCTGCTAACAGTCATAGGATCTCGACCGACGCGAGCAGCAATGTCGCGACACGATAAACCGCAATCGCGGTAGGCTACAATCCGACCTTTATCGAAGTCGGAAACGTGATAGTACGCATTTCTCCTCCTTACGCGAGGCATCACAATAATGTTTCACCAGGCAACGCCGGTCAACTGCTGTTTGTGCATCAGAAATCGATTGGAAACTATCCTCATGTCAGGACGTTGTAGGTGTCGCCACCGGCGCCAACCTTGTGTAAATGCTCTGAAAAGCTAATCATTTGCATATCACAGCATCTTCTTCCTGTCGGTTAAATTTCACGTCTGTAGTACGTCATCTTCGTGGTGTAGAAATTTTAGTGGTCAGCAGTGTAATTTCTGGAAGTTCTATCAGACTTAGCACATGTCTCCATTGATACTTGCAAAAAGTGACTGTGCCGGTGAGATACCCGTAGCACCAGTACGGTTGTGGGTAGTGGTGAAAAAGTGTTACATACAGGCATAATTCAGAATCGCCTGATGCAGTTTCAGCCCATTTTGGTATATACATGACATTTACACAGAAATGGTGTGGCAGTAACATACCCCACCATCCCTCGGGGTAGCTCTGGAGGTGAAATGGGGTGACATGTAAGAGTGTTCTAAAACGACTTGTTGGTATATCTGCATATAGTTCGCTTGGAACCGCAATTATCTCTTATATGTATCGTTCAGTGCCTCAACAAGGTTGCAAAAATTAGCAGCGAAGCGAGCCGATAATTTTGTCAGCGTATTTGCGGCCAAATATCATGTCACACGGCTGAATGCCACAGCCGGCCGCGGTGGTCTAGCGGTTCTAGGCACGCAGTCCGGAACCGCGCGGCTGCTACGGTCGCAGGTTCGAATCCTGCCTCGAGCATGGATGTGTGTGATGTCCTTAGGTTAGTTAGGTTTAAGTATTTCTAAGTTCTAGGGAACTGATGACCACAGATTTTAAGTCCCACAGAGCTTAGAGCCATTTGAACCATTTTTTTGAATGCCGCAGATTATTTTAACGCCCTCTGGAGCAGCATGCTGTAAAATAGCAGAGAATAAAACAGTTGTTAGCGACAGTCCTTTTTCTCGAAACAGTCCGATACTGTTGCCAACATGCTTCAAAGTAACCGGATGTAAATGGCAAGACTAATCGAAGAGTGCTACGATATTAACAACACAATAGTAATGATGTATACCGCATTACAGAGGAATTTCAAGCTGGTTCTCGCCTAAATAAGATGACCATCATGTTTTCGGTGAAGACGGACAGCGAAATAAAGGGAGTGAAATGGACAGTCCGGCCAAGGAACCTGTGTACACTGGTTCAATGAAATAAGATAAAGTGCCACCTGACGATATTCTATGTACCATAAGGACTGTAATCAGGACCCGACGAACCTGAAAACCTTAATCGGTCTTGTGAAATTAAAGGCAGACACTATGCCGCAGTTGTGAATAATCTCCCATCACGTCGTTGGTACGAAACTTGCGGCTGCAGCAGAAGCTTTATACTCACAATGGCGCGATTTCGAATTAATCGTGGGAGATTCCGGCAACAGCACCAGCCCTCAGCATGATCACATCTTCTTCATGTGAATGTGGCTGTGAGGAAGATGTTAACTCCATTTTCGTCTGCTGCGACAGTATAAATCAAGAAACTACTAAAGCAACGCAGCGCCTGATGTTCCCTGGCAATGCTTTGCCCACAAACACTAAAACTCTTTCAGCAACAGAAGACGTGAAAGTGTAAAATTTCCTATTCGAAAACAGAGGGATGTCTGTCGGTCAGATTCAAAGGAGTTCGTTCCTGATCTTCCAGTCTTATTGCTTTGCATTGTTCCCCGTACATATTGCATATTACCCGTCTTTGCCTAAAGCTTACTCCTACTTTTCTGAAAATTTCTAACATTTTGCCCTAGTTTGCATTGTCTAACTCTTTTTCGTGTTTGATAAATCACAAGATCCTATCTTTATTTTCTGTTGTCTTGCTTTCGTTATTATGAAGATGACTATAAAGCCGAAATCATGATTAAGTAAGATAAATGAATAGTAATTTATTGTCAAATGGCGGCAATTTCCTTCAGAATCTTTCTGTTTTATTTTAAGTAGAAATGTATAAGCCCATTCGATACAGCAGCCTCGAATTGTGGTAATGCGTCATGACACTGTCATTTAATTCTCCGAGTGAGGCGTCGGACAGGTAGCAAAATATGGCTACTCTTCACCTAGACTAGTTTTTCAAGATGCTCCTTGGCTATGAATGAACACCAGAAGAGATTATGTGGATTTTATTATTAAGAGAGATGATCTCCATGTGAGAAAGGTGATCTAAAAGGTCAACATATTGGCGTGGTTGATGTTACAAGACTTACTGACGATCTCTGGGTAGGAAGGTGGACAGAATTCTGTCATTATATCATGAAAAGTAACCTGGAAGTGGATCATAGGTGGGGAGTTAAAGTTGGGGTTGGAGAATGAAACAGACAGGTTTTTATTCTAGGATCTGGGGAATATGGAAACGATGTGGTTGTATTTATGTTGGTGTTGAAAATGCTGAATAAGAATGTGTGTGACAACAAACAAGAGTAAGTTGAGAGAACGTAACATTAGAAAGGTTCGAGGGGGGTATGGATTTAAGGACAAAGAACTTACAGCTTTACGACACATAAATTTTAAATTACAGAAATACTATCTGGGATACTGTCTTCAAGTTGTCATCGACATCAGAGAGATAAAAGATGGCGATGTTGTGTCGTAGGATAAAGCAGCGGTCTTGTTTAATATTTTAAGAATAAAAACGTGTAGCTAATGTTATTTTTTTAATTTATTTGTAACTGTATGTTTCGATCAGGCCATGTTCAGATCTGAAACTGACTGGCAGTTGCTACTAATGACGTCATTGTAGGGTTCTGCCCACTCCTCTCTTACCGGGTGCCTAAAAGGATGCTGTGTTCTCGGATAGCTGTTCAACATCTTCAGCAAATCACATTAATAGTTTTTTTTACAATAAAGAAGTTTGACAATACTTCAATTTGTATTTATAAGAACGTGTCGCAACCGTTGGGTGACATGCAAACAATCAAAGTGTGCTGTATACCATGTCCATGTAAGCAATTGATCTGGATCACACGTCACAGCTATCGTAGTATTGTCTAGTACTGTGTTGGTCGGCGAGATCCGATATCGTACTTTGCAGCCTAGCACTGTGCCGCCTAGTACTGTGCCCATACTGTGCGGCCGAGGTTGTTTTTTGTTTTAACTTCAGCCACAGAAAAACATACAAGAAACATGAAGACATAAAAACAGATGTACATGTAGGATAAAAACAGGACACAGACAAAGGAAAAAGAAATGAAGTCGTTCACGGAAGGCACCGGTCGCACAGGGAAGCTCAGCTCAGTGCACAAACGTAGACAGGCGGTTGAACACGTCAACGTAGGAGCACTGACGAAGAAACGCCGTTGCACTAAGACGAAAAGAAACACTAACACAATGATGGCGATCTCCGGCCGAGGCTGGCAGGAGCGGCGCTTATATTCTCTTCATGTAGAGGCCGCTCCGGTCATACTGCGGCTATTGGCTGACACCGTCTCACGGCCTTCTCTTCTCTTGTGTTCTTCATCTTCATGCCGGCTCTTGTCGATACGCTGGAAAAGTCATCTCTTGCGTAACTTTTCAATTGTAACGTAAAGAGAAAATGGAATATTTTGTGACGGTCTCTCCTAATTGCCTCGTTCTGCATATGCTCCCGTTAGAACCTAACTGAAACTAATATTAGCTAAATACTAGGATTGTCCAGAAAGTAAGTTCCGATCGATAGAGAAATAGAAACCACAGTGAAAATCAGAAACGTTTAATTTGCAACAGTTAGGTACACCTTCCACTTACTTCTCTACATAGTCGCCACTCCAGCTTCGAGTGTCGTTGTAGTATTGTGTCAACTTTCCAATACCCTCGTCATAGAAAGCAGCCGCCTGTGCTATCGGCCAGTTATCTGCACTGGTCTGCAGCTCGTTGCCTGTGGAAAAATTTTGTCTTCATCGCCAGTTGTTCTTGTGAGCAGAGATGAGACTCAGGGGGAGCCAATTACGGACTGTATTGTTGGTGATCAAACACTTCTAACCGTAAACACTGCAGGAGCGTCTTCATTGCCCCTGCAGTGTGCGGCCGAGAATTGGCATGAAGAAGAAACTGCTCGACAGTTGTGTTATGTGGGCTACAAGGCACAGGCGAAATCTCTAACCAGGCCCTCATACTTGGCGGGAGACGCTATTCCCTATGCATCTTTGCGTGCTCACTGTTCACTCAAAACTGAAAAGAGTGACGCGAGACGATCGACGGACACACTAGAGACACTGCCCAACACATCTGTGCAAAGCTTTACCGGATTTTCCCAGTGGTTTCCACTTCACAGCCGTTCGGAACTTACTTTCTGGACAACCCTCATAATTAATATTCCAAAAATACCATAAATCAGTAGCAAAATAATAACACAGCAGATGAATAGAATTAGGCCCTCAGATGCGATACATGAATCCCGTACACCGTCATAAGTAAACAAACACGAGCCGATTTACGAAGGCAATCTGAATAAACTGTCTCCATATTCCATATTTACATTTTCCCAAGTGTTCGAGATACTTTCCGCATAGGCTGTGCCGACCTGCTAAATGTATAGAAGGCGTGTCAACGAATACCAACCACGTATGTTCCCACACTTACTTGAGAAAGAGTTGAAACACGGGAACAGAACTCTAGAACAGATGGCACGAACGTCTTATTTGCGGTTTTCGTGGCATTTCTACATTTTCATCAACGTGCATATTCTGCAAACCACTGTGAAGTCCATAACAGGAGGTGCTTTCTATTGTGTCAGTTATTAGAACTTCTTTCAGAATCCTTCAGATTCCACTTACATGTGTAATACACGAAGAATTAGACTTTAAATCCCCCTGTGCGCACTGTAATTAAGCTACTCTTGCCGTTGCGATTCCTGTAAGTGTAGTTAGATAGTGTATGAAGGACAATCGTAGATTGATCATTTAAAGCTAAGCCGGCCAGAATGGCCGAGCGGTTCTAGGCGCTACAGTCTGGAACCGCACGACTGCTATGGTCGCATGTTCGAATCCTGCCTCGGGCATGGATGTGTGTAATGTCCTTAGATTAGTTAGATTTACGTAGTTCTAAGTTCTAGTGGACTGATGACCCCAGAAGTTAAGTCCCATAGTGCTCAGAGTCATTTGAACCATTTAAAGCTACTTCTCGAAACTTTATAAGTATTCTTCGGAAGAATTGATAAAATTCTTCTGGATTTGCGACCGCATTGTCAATGTGTAAAATTCTCCCGCGTTTCGGCCACTTTTACACAGTGACAATGCGGTCACTTATAAGACTGTTACCGATCATGACAGTGGCCGCGGAAGCCTATGCATACATTTCTTAGGGATTGTTTACGTCTGTCTTCAAGTTCCTGCCAGTTTAGTTTCTTCAGCAGCTCTGTGGCACTCCCCGTAGTTCAAACATACCTATTACCATTCTTGCTGCCATTCTGTATAATGTTAACATCCCTCGTAAGTCCGATATAATGGGGTCCCCACACACTAGATCAATTTTGGCATGTTTGCGGGGTCTCCTGCAACGCTGCCAACCCGCAACGTATCACCGCTATGTGGGCCATCGTTCCAGCTCCGCAGCCACACCGGCCGAAACAGCCGAACTTCGGCTGATCTGCACATAGCAGGCTAGTTCTGAGGGGGCGCGCAACAGCAGTAGATTTTGATGATGATACTGATGTTTGGTTTGTGGGGTGCTCAACTGCTCCCAACCTTTACTCAGCCCAAACTCGCTACATCCATGAATGATGATGAAATGACGAGGACAACACAAGCACCCAATCATCTCGAGGCAGTTGAAAATCCCCGACCCCGCCGGGAATCGAACCTGGGATCCCATGCTCGGAAAGCAAACGCAACCTCGAGACCACTAGCTGCGGACAACAGCAGTAGAGGCTGCCAGATATAGGGACCTTATGCTGCATCCGCCTTGTGATTTTTCTCAGCCAGTCCGAGTCCACATCACTAGACCAATAGCCATCTGGTGGCCGTCCGCCACGCGGGTACAACTGTCCTCCTTCGGCAAGCAGCAGGCAGTTCCGTCTCCGCTAGCAGAATTAGAAGTTCGCCAGCACCACGCCACCGTCAGGGCTCGAGGTCGCCCTTGCCACCTGCGACCACCACGCATCGCGAGCTGCTGCTCCGGCCGTGGACTCTGCCGCTGGAACTCCTTGTTCTGCTCGGGAGATGGGACTTTAATTTCCTGCCTACCGTTCATGTCTAAGGAGAAAGTCTGTTTCATTGGCGAGAGAACTTTTCAGAAGACATTCTCAGGCAGAGATTTACTTACGTTATATTCCAAGAACTTTAAGTTGTCAAAGAAACTCATTTAATTTTCAAGAAGGACTTTTCGTATTTGTTTTGAACTGCAAACAGATCGCAGAACTTACAGGCTGACAATTATTGAACTGTTTGAAGTAAAATCGTCATAACTTCATAACGGTTTGCTTTAGGACATTCAAAGTGCATTATTGGTCGCGAGGTTTGATGAGAATTAGTATGCGCTGTATGGTTTGGTTTAGCTACCTCAACAAACAAAATTGGGGCATTTAGGTACTGAGAATCTGCATTTCGCTATCGAGAAGTCTCTTCACCCTCAACAAATGACTGTGTGGCGTCCAATATCCAATCACGGAGTAATCGGGGCGATATTCCTTGATGGCACGGTAACTACTGAACAGTATGTAAAGGTTTTGGAAGATGATTTCATCCCTATTATCCAAAGTGACCCTGATTCCGACAGTATGTGGTTCATGCAAGACCGAGCTCGACCCCCATCGAAGCAGGAGAGTGTTTGATGCCCTGGAGGAGTACTTTGGGGACCACATTCTGGCCATGGGGTGCCCGCAGGCTTTTGACATGGGCCTATATTTGCCGCCATATTCTCAGGATCTGAACACATGCGTCTCCTTTTTGTGGGGCTATATTAAAGACAAGGTGTACAGCAATAACCCCAAAACCATTGCTGTGCTGAAAACAGCCATTCAAGAGGCCCGTCGACAGCATCGATGTTTCGGCACTTCAGCGAGTTACGGAGAATTTCGCTATTAGTCTGCGCCACATCATCGCCAAGGATGGCAGGGATACTGAACATGTTACACCCTAAATCCGAATATCTGTAGTGAGGTTTACATGTTGAATAAAGTGTATGCACGCCGGAGTTTGTCATTAATTTACTTGATATTTTAAACATTTTGTGGCTATTAGCTCAGCAACCGTGTATGCAGGTATATAAAATGAAATAGTCAGCCACCCGGTTGTACACAATTTTTTTGATAAAAAAATCTATTTTAGAAAAATCGAAACCTGGTTAATGTGTTTTTTAAAAAATTGTGTGCAACCGGTTGGCTGAGTATTACATTTTATAAAACTAATTTACGTTTTTTTTCACGTAGTTCAATAATTGTCACCCTGTATTCTTGTGAACATAAATTAATTTTGTAAATAAACTGATTTTTCAGTGTAATCAGCCGACTGTAAGTGCCCCAAGCTGGGACACTTCAAATATTGTTTGATGGGGAGAACAAGTGTTTTGTAAGCAATTTCCTTTGCACACTGGCCGCAGTTCTCTAGCTTCCTACGAATGAACTAAAGTCTGCCATCTGTTTTATTTCCACTGAGCCTACAGAATCATTGCATTTCATACTGCTACAAACTGTTACACCCACTTCTTTGTATGAGGTGATTGATTCCAGTTGTTAGTCATTGATACTTTGTCATTAATATACAACATTAGCACCAAGGGTTTCAGTCTGTTTCCTGAAGTTACTTCTACATCTGTAGATGATTCGTCATCTAAGATAACATGTTGCGTGCGCTCTAACAAGAAATCTTCATTCCAGTCACAAGGTTCTCTTTCCACGTTCGATATTTCAATAACTAGCGTATGTCAGATACTGCGTCAAAATGAAGACATATTGCATCTACCTAGCTGCCCACATCCACGAGTTCCAGGATGATATGCGAGAAAGCGCTATGTTTTTGGAATCCACGCTGGTTGGTACGAAGAAGGTCATTCTGTATGACATACCTCATTCGTCTGAGCTCAGAATATGTTCTAATGTCCTACAACAAATGGCTGTGAGGGATATTGAACAGTACTTTCATTGGATCACTTCTGCTACCCTATCATGGGTAGATGTAACTGTGCTTTCTTTTAACTTCTGGGAACAATTTAATTTTTTTTTTTTTTGGGGGGGGGGGGGGGAGGGAGGATCTGCGGTATTCAGGTTAAAAGAGAGCTAACTCAAATTCTAGATCTTGTAGAGATTCTACAGGGCCATTGAGCTTTGTTCAATTTTAGTGATTTCAGCTGTTTCACAACACCAATGATACTAACTTCTATATCACACATCTTTGCAGTGGTGCGAGAATCGAATTGAGGCATTATTCCTGGGTATTCCTTTGAGGAACATTTTAATACGGAGTTAGCATTTCTGCTTTTGCTTTACTACCCTAAGTTTGGGTTCTCATCTCGTCTGGACACTAACTTTGATATCGCTAACAGCCTGAATATATATTAGTACATTTCCCATCCCTGCTCCTGATTTCACATACATGTTCCATTGGACACTAATCGTAAAAGTACCGTCGATTATTATCTCCATTAAACATGTATTGATTAATCACAGCTCATGAATCCCCAAGTCTGCCCATATTTCTCCTTCAGGTTACCTAATAACGAAGGTTGTCTCGGTCAAGAGATCCGAGCTCCACTCTCAGTACTTTCCAAATCGTCCAAATCACTGCTATCTTCCTGAAACATACGCGTTAAGGCATCGGCTAGTAGTTTCTCTGAAGCTCTTTTGTGATTTACGGAAAACCGGAAAGTAGAATGCGCAAGGTAGAACTGCGCACAGCCCAACGCGTTATTCGCCCAATTCTCCGGGGCCGGGCACACACTGATCAATACCTCACTGTCGATTTCTAGCAAGAATTTCCGACATTCGAGATATAATTCGAATTTTTCTACGGCGAACACGACCGCCAGTGACTCCAACGCACAGACCGAACACTTCAGTTCATAGCAGGCAAGGGCTTAGAAGCATACGCCACTGGTTGCCTGTCCCCTTTTCCCTCCTGAAGGAGGATCGCTGCAATGCCGAAATTTTAGACATCCATTTCAGCTATAAAAAATCGCTGAAAATCTGGGATGGCCAAGACGAGAGTATTACTCAGTGCGGTTTCAAGAGCATCAAACGCTGTCTTTCTTCGCTGAAATGCCTCTCATTTCTTATATAACTGATTTAAGGGTGCTGCCGACAGAGCGACGTTGTATATAAATTTCCGAAAAAAATTTAACATTCGAACCAACCAGACAATATCCTTCTTATTTGTGGGAAAAGGGAAATTCTGGATGGTCTTGGTATGATCTTGGCAGACCTCCACTCCGCCAGCATAAACTAAGTGTCCTAAGAATGAAATTACCAGAAGGGCTAGTTTAATTGTCAAACTTGCGTCACGCAAACGAAGCAATATTTATTTAACATGATAAAATTTTCTCGGGTTTCCAGTCGCGTCTAGTGGTTTAGAATCCACGAGCTTTCGCCGACTTCTCCTCGGCCATGTAGCAGCGCTGTCTTAAGTGACGTCACTGTTGCTCGCTCCATCGCCATACATGGTAAAATTTTCATTGTGCGCTTGCCGCGCCCGCTTCAACGGTGGCCAAGTTTCAAGTTGTGCTTACCTGCAGGCCGCCGTCTTTATTGAGTATGTTGACAGAAATTTTTAACTCGATCGCTTCCTTTATAACAGTCTCCCAAAAACTAGTAGTCCGCGTAATAACAAGTGTCTCGACAAATGAAACACGGTGTCCGTTTTCTAAAGCATGTTCCGCCACTGCTGATTTCTCAGAATAGCGTAGACGAAAACTTCTCTCGTGTTCAACACGACGCTGTTCAGTTGTACGTTCAGTCTCTTCGGAAGCCCGAAAAAATTTTATCAATATATATCGCCGCGAAGCTGTATCTCCGAATCTTATTTAACATGCTCGAGACGCTCATGGAATGTTCTGCTATACCCGTATAAGTCCTTTCAAGAAAATACTAAAAGGCTTCAAATCACCATCCAAAGGTATCTGATGGTGAGCTTGGTTAAGATCGAGAAACATAACATAATATGCCCCTGAAAATCATATAAAACAATTATCTAAATCTGGCAGGGGAACAGATTGTAAAAGTCCTTTTGATTAAGGGCACAATGGCCGGCCGCGGTGGCCAAGCGGTTAAAGGCGCTACAGTCTGGAACCGCGCGGCCCCTACGGTCGCAGGTTCGAATCCTGCCTCGGGCATGGATGTGTGTGATGTCCTTAGGTTAGTTAGGTTTAAGTAGTTCTAAGTTCTAGGGGACTGATGACCTTACAAGTTAAGTCCCATAGTGCTCAGAGCCATTTGAACCATTTTTTAAGGGCACAATAACCGACTATTGGCATGTAGTCTATGCTATTTCCCTTTAGTACAAGCAAGATAGGTGATGCATAATGGATGGTTGATGGCCTAATAAACTTGTCGCCAAGCATTTTATAAATTCTCTGATGCAGCTCCACTCCTCTTCTGAGGGGTTAGCCGGTAAAGACCTAGACAAATGGAAATGTCACCGGTCAGTTTTATTGGGTACTGAATCTTATCCGTGAATTCTTGTTATCTTTTAATACATCAGGAAACTGCCTAAGCACCTTCAACAAATGCACGACCAAATCTTGCTCCAAATGATCAAGCTGAAATCCACCATCCGAACAGGAAACATTATTAAGGCCTTGGTGCAGCTTTGTTTATTCACATAACTGATGAAGTTTATCTGGTTGAAATTTAAAATAAAATTGCCTGTAATAACAATCGAGAACCATTTTCGCGCCATGAATTAAGTTGCAACCTAGTAGAAGCTTCGTATACAACCCTTTAGCAACCATCAGATTCACTGTCCATGACCATCCTTGAATTTTTACACTAGCCCACACATATCCCATTAAGGGTAGTGTCTGTCCATTAATGATATGAGAATTCCAGCTGACTGATTGCTAAATGAGCAAGCTTGTAGATATCATGGTACTTTAATTGCCTACGGTAACCCATAGCAGAGAGATTACTCCCTGAATTCACCAAGGTATAAACAGATTCGTGATGAAGAGCTATGCATACGAACTGCATGAACTGTTTCACGACAGCTCTGGTTTTGGTGCAAACCAACATTTGCGCTGGCTCACGCTTCCTTGGCCTCACTTGTCCTCGAATTCCGTTCATTGAAATGGACACTCCTGGGCAAAATGTCCTGGCTTCATACAACAATAACACTTCCTAATAGGAGAAAATGGTTCAAATGGCTCTGAGCACTATGGGACTTAACATCGGAGGTCATCAGTCCCCTAGAACTTAGAACTACTTAAACTTAACTAACCTAAGGACATCACACACATCCATGCCCGAGGCAGGATTCGAACCTGCGACCGTAGGAGTCGCGCGGCTCCGGATTGAAGCGCCTAGAACCGCTCGGCCACACCGGCTTGCCTAATAGGAGAGTTCCCACAATTATTTGATTCGTGTATCCACTGATCTGTAAAACCAGATCTACTAGTCCGATACTTTCCACTGCATGTTTCATCACCAAAACGGATACTCTATATTCGTCGCAAAATTATCAACGTCATTGCACTTACTACCATTCTCAGAGAACAGGAAACTTGATCGATCTTTGGGTCGCACTCCCTCTAAGACATTGCTTACAACTTCCATTTCGGTGACCTGTAAAAGCCCCTATGACAGCTTAAATTTGCTCAATATACTGCACTTGGTTCTCATCATGGGTCTGCGCACAAAAGAAATGCTGACTCACAAGTTTGATCTTCCTTCGACTAGATAATTTTTCCTGCACAATCTTCTTATACAAATCCTCCAGTGTGTCTCTATTCTGGATAATTGTTCCAACCATCCTATGCAAATAACCCTGAGCTAAAGGATATATGACCTGAATATTGATGAAATGAGCAATCTGAAATAATTCCAGGTGGTGTTCCAACTGAACAAAGAACCACAAAAATCATTTTCTGAAGACAAATCACTAACGACTTGGAGCACTGGCAAAACAGGATTAGGTAGTTTAGCAAACTGATGATATACCTCAACACAGCCCACCTCCCATACCATATTTTCACCTACTTCTTTACTTTCATTCCAATAATAGTTTTCTTCCTTATCCTCAAACAAGATATCCATTGTAGCTGACTGAGTTTGCCTTTCATTTACATCAGTTGCATAATACTGCTCTGTTACTCAACGATTCTGGAAGACTGTTTCTTTCTAGTGCTGTCTTGAATGTGCGAAGTATTGAATTTGGTTGCGCCAATGACTGATTTTATCATACACACGATAAATCTGAGCATGGGAAAGATTACTACTCTCCAGGAAATCCCTGTTTCCCAGCACAGTGGAGACCACAGCAGCACAGTCAGGGCGTTAGTTACCTCGTCATCATTGTCCATGGTGACTCACAGTGGACTGTGCAAGGCTCCACGTAGTTTCACACACACACTGAACCTTCTCCCTTGTTTAAATAACCCATGACCAGTACACCTTGTGGTTCTATAGCTTATAACAGTGTACCTCTGCATAGAGGAAACAGATATCTTAACCAAGGCAAACGTAACTTGCGAATAATGTTAATTTAGTGTGCACACGTACAGTCACGCTCTACTACCACTGAAAAGCAGAGAACGGTTCACTGGGAATGGAAATGTCAGACGACCAAACAAAGATCATTCACTTAAAGATTGAAAATTTTCGTTTACGTAGGCCAGGATTTCATTGTCTTAATTAAACGCCCAAACACAAATAACAGCCAAAAGATTCAATAAAACAGAGATTCTGAAGGAAACAGCCAGATCCCTCACAATTCACCGGTAATGTACTCAGCAAGAAGGTCACCGCCAGTACTTCAGGTGATTCACCACACAACTTCTGTCGAAATTCGCACAGCTGTTGGCCATACTTTCTGAAAGGAGAAAATTAGATTACATATAAGAGTTTTATGTGGGAAGCAGGTCAGTCTCTCTCGTGATTCTTAAGCCCCAAAGATTAACAAAATGTAAACAGCTGGAAACAATGGTAATACAAAGAATTCTACAATCTGATAACTACACCACACAATGAGCTTAAGACAGGTTAATAAAATGAATCAAATAGTGGTCCACAGCTTAAATAGGCCAACTAGTTGCTTGTTATGATCCACGTTCTTTGTGAAACTCATTGAGAAGTTTATGTTAAACTCAAAATAATTGACTAACAATTGTCTCTAGAAATCAGAATTTCAATAACAATATCTTAAAGTCTTCGGTAGGAAGATGACAACCTTAGTCAGGAGACTTCAAAATATAAGGTGGTATGGATTAAAAGGAGTCTTTAAATATAAAAATAAATAATATGACTCGCAAAACTTTAAATGGCAAACAAGGCAATAGACAAATCCGAATTCTCAGATTTGAGCTGTCGTACAAGAATGGCAAAAAATTTTGCAGTGATCCTGACCTAAACTTGGTGAAACAAGGAGCCAACCGAACTGGTGCAGTCACAGGTGTGCTTCTCAAAACACACAAATTTTGAGGGCAAATGTTCAGAAAGATGCTCCTTGTATGTGCCAGTGTTAAACAAGGTGGGCCCTGCACGTTTCCACAGACAGTGCATCACTGCTTGCAACTACTGCTTGCGACCAATCATGCATCTTAGCCCAATGCATATTACTGTCGCAAAGCCTCCATCCAACACGACCACTTTCTCATGTAGTCCGGCACTGCCACGGTACGCGGCACACGATCAGCGCTCAGCCAGGGTTGACTCTTCCAAACTCTACTGTGTGAGGTCAAAATCCATCTGAATCCAACATGGACGCCAAACACGTTTAAGCTTCACAGGTGAACAGACTGCACCCTCTCCGGATATGCTCCTGATCCCATTGCTGGGTAAATAGAATGGATAGCTTCTACAAAAAGACTCTCCTCCTATAAGCCTAGTTTTGATAGCTGAGACGCCCTGCTAAACCCGCAGGACAGGACAGGTAGTTGGAACTGTGGAAAGGGGCTGTCAGTTACACTCTAACACATATAACTTTATTTATTTAACCAAACATTACAGTACAAATTCTTGAACTTAGTTATCGGCTGAATACGCCGCACTATCTTACGCCTTAAGGGCACAACCACTTTAATTTTTTTAAAAACGGCTAAAAGCCATTAACTCAAAATTCAGACGCCAAAAAGAATATTTAGAAGGCAGAAGGCCTCACGTTAAGTAAGTTCTATAATTTGGCTGAAGGCCCAAAAATCTAACACTTCTGCAGTCACGGACTGTGCGGCTGGCCCCAGGCGGAGGTTGGAGCCCTCCCTCGGGCATGGGTGTATGTGTTTGTCCTTAGGATAATTTAGGCTAAGTAGTGTGTAAGCTTAGGGACTGATGACCTTAGCAGTTAAGTCCCATAAGATTTCACACACATTTTTTTGAATCTAACACTTGAAAAGTAACAACCTTAATTTAAAGACGGCCTAAGGCCGATGATTTAAGACTCAAGGTAAAATTAAATAAAATACACATGGCAGAAGGCCTTAGCTTCAATTAGGCTCGAAAGACCGAGATCCTTAATTTAAAAACGGCTGAAGGCCCCATGACTTAAAACTCAGGGTAAAATAAATTTAAACAACAAAGCCTTATCTTAAATTAGGCTGAAGGCCCCAAACAATCTAACACTGGACAGGCAAGGAATTTTAATTTTAAAATGACTGAAGGCCCATTACTTAAAACGCAACTAAAATAATTTTTATGAGGCAGAAGGCCCAAGGCTTTTAAACAATATATTAATCAGGCTGAAGGCCCAAACAGTCTAACACCTGACAAGCAAGAAACTTTTAATTTTTAGGCGGTTGAAGGCCCATGACTTAAAACACCATTGAAAGCAATTCAACTTTAATTCAAAACCTCTGACTTTGAGCCATACAAATACACACAACACAAAATAAGAGAAGGCAGTCAACGGCCAGGGCAGGTAACTGGAACGTTAACGGCTACAAGGCAGAAAATTCCGCTGGTGCACTTCAATTGCAAATAACCAAATACAGTTAGACTAAACTGGATGGTGGCTAAACCTTCGAAAACACACACGTTGTTGCTCGCGGGAATGTCCCAGCAGCCAACAACGAGAACCAAACGTGAACTAGCAATGGCAACACCCCCCATACTCCGACACAGCGTAGAGACCCCCAGCGGGCCCGGCCAAAATACGCCGCGTGGAGATTTCGTCGCTGCTCCACGCCAACCGACCGACTCCCACAAAAAATGGTTCAAGTGTCTCTGAGCACTATGGGACTCAACTGCTGAGATCATTAGTCCCCTAGAACTTAGAACTAGTTAAACCTAACTAACCTAAGGACATCACAAACATCCATGCCCGCCGACTCCCACACATCAGCACTAAAATAACTGAGCAGTCGACATCACAAGCTACACACAGTTTCACGAACACTTGCACGAAGGACTAGACAATACTAATGGCGATGTTCCGAAAGGATAGGCTAAACACGGTTGGCGAAGGCGTGTTTGTTGCTGTCAGAAGTAGTTTAACTTGTCGCGAAATTGAAGTAGATACTTCCTGTGAGTTAGTATGGGCAGAGGTCATTGATGGCAACCGGAGTAAAATAATAATTGGATCCTTTTACCGACCTCCCAATTCAGATGATACAGTTGCTAAAAGGTTCAAAGAAAACTTGAGTTTGATTTCAAACACTTACCCAAATCATACGATAACAGTTGGTGGTGACTTTGATTTACCCTCGGTATGTTGGGGAAAATACATGTTTGATTCCGGAGGTGCGCATAAAACATCGTCCGAAATTGTGCTAAACGCATTCTCTGAAAATTATCTCGAGCAATTAGTTCATGAGCCCACGCGACTAGTAAACGATTGTGAAAACACAGTTGAACTCTTAGCAACAAATAATCCGGAGTTAATAACGAGCACCAAAACCTATTCAGGGATTAGTGAACACAGGGCTGCCGTAGCAAGATTGAATACTGTAACCCCCAAATCCTCGAAAAATAAGCGAAAAATATACCTATTCAAAAAAGCAGTAAAAAATTCACTTGGCGCCTTCCTGAGAGACAATCTCCACTCATTCCAAATTAATAATGTAAGTGTAACCAGATGTGGCTTAAATTCAAAGAAATAGTATCGCAGCAATTGAGAGATTTATACCAAATAAATTAACGAACGACGAAGCTGATCCTCCTTTGTACACAAAACGGGTTAGAACACTCTTGCAGAAACAACGAAACAAACATGTCAGCCGGCCGAAGTGGCCGTGCGGTTAAAGGCGCTGCAGTCTGGAACCGCGCGACCGCTACGGTCGCAGGTTCGAATCCTGCCTCGAGCATGGATGTTTGTGATGTCCTTAGGTTAGTTAGGTTTAACTAGTTCTAAGTTCTAGGGGACTAATGACCTCAGCAGTTGAGTCCCATAGTGCTCAGAGCCATTTGAACCAAACATGTCAAATTTAAACAGATGCAAAATCTGCAAGATTGGCGATCTTTTACAGAAGCTCAAAATTTAGCGCGGACTTCAATGCTAGACACTTGTAACAGTTTCCTCAACGAAACTTTGTCTCGAAAGCTGGCAGAAAATCCAAAGCGATTCTGGTCGTATTTGAAGTATGTTAGTGGAAAAAAACAATGCCTTCTCTGCGCGATACCAATGGAGATACTAACGAAGACAGTGCTGCCAAAGCAGAGTTACTGAACACAACCTTCCGAAATGCCTTCACAAAAGAAGACGAAGTAAATATTCCAGAATTCGAATCGAGAACAGCTGCCAACATGAGTAACGTAGAAGTAAATATCCTCAGAGTAGTGAAGCAACTTAAATCACTTAATAAAAGCAAGTCTTCTGGTCCAGACTGTATACCAATTAGGTTCCTTTCGGAGTTGCTGATGCATTAGCTCCGTACTTAACAATCATATACAACCGTTCGCTCGACGAAAGATCCGTACCCAAAGACTGGAAAGTTGCTCAGGTCACACCAATATTCAAGAAAGATAGTAGGAGTAATCCACTAAATTACAAGCCCATATCGTTAACGTCAATATGCAGCAGGATTTTAGAACATATATTGTGTTCGGACGTAATGACTTACCTCGAAGGAAACGGTCTATTGACACACAGTCAACATGGATTTAGAAGACATCGTTCCTGTGAAACGCAGCTAGCTCTTTATTCACATGAAGTGCTGAGTGCTATTGACAAGGGATTTCATATCGATTCCGTATTTCTGAATTTCCGGAAGGCTTTTGACACTGTACCACACAAGCGGGTCGTAGTGAAATGGCGTGCTTGTGGGATATCGTCTCAGTTATGTGACTGGATCTGTGATTTCCAGTCAGAGAGGTCACAGTTGTTGTACTTGACTGAAAGTCATCGAGTAAAACAAAAGTGATTTCTGCCGTTCCCCAAGGTAGTGTTATAGGCACTTTGCTGTTCATTATCTATATAAATGATTTGGGAGACAGTTTGAGCCGCCGTCTTCGGTAGTTTAAAATGACGCTGCAGTTCATCGACTAATAAAGTCATCAGAAGAGCAAAACAAAGTGCAATACATTTAGAAGAAATATCGGAAAGTTATGAAAAGTGGCAGTTCACCTTAATTAACGAAAAGTGTGAGGTCATCCACATGAGTGCTAAAAGGAACGCGTTAAACTTCGGTTACACGATAAATCAGTCTAATATAAAAGCCGTAAATTCAAATAAATACCTGGGTATTACAATTACGAACAATTTAAATTGGAAGGAACACATAGAAAATGTTGTGGGGAAGGCTAACCAAGGACTGCGTTTCATTGACAGGGCACTTAGAAAATGTAACAGACCTACTAAGGAGACTGCTTACACAATGCATGTCCGTCCTCTTTTGGAATACTGTTGCGCAGTGTGGTATCTTTACCAGATAGGACTGACTGAGTGCATCGAAAAAGTTCAAAGAAAGGCAGCACTTTTTGTATTATCGCGAAATATGGGAGAGAGTGTCACAGAAATAATACAGGATTTGGGATGAACATCATTAAAAGTAAGGCATTTTTCTTTGAGACATAATCTTCTCACGAAATTCCAATCACTAACTTTCTCCTCCGAATGCGAAAATATTTTGTTGACACCGACTTACATAGGGAGGAACGATCACAAATATAAAATATGGGAAATCAGAGCTCGTACGGAAAGATATAGGTGTTAATTCTTCCCGCGCGCTATACGAAATTGGAATAACAGACAATTGTGAAGGTGGTTCGATGAACCCTCTGCCAGGCACTTCAATGTGATTTGCAGAGTATCCATGTAGATGTAGAATGGCAGCGACTGTGCAATAACAAGAACGAATCACGAGTCGGCACACACACGCTACCCATAAGCGATCACCGGCCAACATACACGTCGTCCGACAAGACGACAGACCGACGGCCAACCAAGATGGTCCACCCTCAAGTCGGCCGAGTCATGGCTGTCCGGACCTCACTACAGCGTCCTAAGTCAAACACTGCCAGGTCCGGACTGCGCTGCCAGAGCCTCCCAAATCACTGGCAGATCCGAACTAACTCCGAAAACGCGACAACTGGGAAGTAATAGCAGTCAGCAAAGATAATACGCCAGGGCTTATATCGATCAGCGGCGATGCTGCCACTCATGGACAGGCAAAGCGGCAACTCGCTGACACCAGTAATTGAAATTAACATAATGAGGTGGTAGTACAATAAAAACAGGATGTCAAATGAGATATGGTACGAACACGAGCCACGCACGGCTCAATAGTAATCATATGTGGTACTGAGTCAAATGCTTTTCTGTGATTGGCAAATACTAGCATTACATCTAGTTGATTTCCTTGATCCATCATGTGAGAGAAGTGTGAGTCGGGCTTCATATGATCGAAGTGTTCGAAATACATTCTGGTTGGCATAAACTAGGTCGATTTGTTCGGATTATCTTATTACGTTTGATCTGAAGACATGTCCTAAGATTCTATAACTAGTGAATGTCTAGGATACAGGACGGTAGCACGGCGCATTTCTCCAGCCACTCATCTTACAGACGAGTGTGAACTGTGCTTTCTTCCAAAAACTGGACACGGTCGATAGATCTACGATATATTCAGGTTAAAAGACTCTTGTGTACATAGTTCCGCGTAGTCAGCGCGTACACAACTTTCCCACTAGAGCGCGCCCCGCTAAGCACAACAGCGCAGGCGCAGCGCTCGTCCGTCTCCGCACTACGAGATGGCGCTGTCATAGAGATGGACAAAATTCTGCTTCCGCCGATCCGCTTATTAATATGTAACGCAGCCAATGAGATTGCTGCTAACGTAGAACCTTTTCTCCTCGCGGATCACACTCGCGCAGTGATACCTGAACACGCGAGGTATTATAACGAGTGTACAGACCTCCGACAAGTCAGTCTGCATTAGTCTGTACTAGTCTGCATTAGTATGTACCAGTCTGCATTAGTCTGCAGTTAAGTTTCAGTCTGCGCTTAAGAAGATTATCATATTCCTGTACATATCCATGAAGAGAAATGTATAGACACTTTGTCAAGTATCGGAGATATGTGAGAATAAGATTAACGTACCAAGACCAAAGGAACTTCAGATTGTCAATTGTAAATAGCATCCAGGAACGAGTTATGTAATTTTTATGATGGTTCAAATGCTTCAAATGGCTCTGAGCACTATGGGACTCAAATTCTCAGGTCATTAGTCCACTAGAACTTAGAACTAGTTAAACCTAACTAACCTAAGGACATCACAAACATCCATGCCCGAGGCAAGATTCGAACCTGCGACCGTAGAGGTCTCGCGGTCCCAGACTGCAGCGCCTAGAACCGCACGGCCACTATGATGATTATTATTTTAATAAATGTGTGTGAAAATTAATCAAATTCTGTTTAAAGTTGGTCACCGTCAATCTGCTACTCTAAGCGTGCAAGTGGCATTTCTATCGTCTGACCTAACGGCAGAAGATAAACACGCCACGATAAGACCACGAGACACATTGCTGACACTCGCCTACTTCGCTAGAGCGACAAGTCAAATAATCTGATGGTGTGTGTACCGAAGGTTTTACAGTACGCACACCACAAAGACAAAGTTAACTCTTCCGGAAATTCAGTATAGAATCTGACAGGCATTCCACCGGTGCATGGAACTTTGTTCAGTTGTAACAATTTCAGCAGTTCTCACAGCACTTACAGTAATATCTACTCTAGTCCTCTTTTTCAGTGGTACGAAAATTAAATTGGTGCAATAATATTGGGTTTTCCTTTGCAAAACAACATGGAATTATGTAGAAAAAATAGAGAATTGTGTCCCTGTAATGGAAATGACGAGTACATACCAATGTGTTGGCAACCTTCCTCATGTAGTGAAATTTCGCAATCATTGCAAGCTTGTATAGAACACATACCTGAAAACAGCATCTTACCTTAGCATCTTATTTAATAAATTCAGTGATGTATAAAATTACACGTAAAACTTGCAAAAGTTAGGTGAGACATATTTCCAGAATTCTCACATTGAATGCACCAGAAACTGTCAAATATACATTCATTTTACAAAATCAGCCACGGAACCACAAACAAAAACTGACATCTGTTGGAAAACGTATTAGAAAATAAAACATTCCATCGCATCTAAAAAAAAGTGTTGCAATAAATTTCAGGAACGAACTACAGATTTATAACACCACGAAAAAATTCATGATCGGCAAGTTTGTTAGTGAAAATATTAATTTCCTCAAATGGTTTTTGTGTAATTAATAACTAGCTATAGGCTCAAGGAAATGAGCTTATGTAAAATAATAGTAAATAAGTATAATAGTCAGCACATTTTTAGTACTTCTGTATATTACTTTACTATGAAAAAGAGATTGAATCCAACAGAATA
The DNA here is from genome assembly GCF_021461385.2 of Schistocerca piceifrons. Lineage (NCBI taxonomy): Eukaryota > Metazoa > Arthropoda > Insecta > Orthoptera > Acrididae > Schistocerca > Schistocerca piceifrons. Next base: position 1,016,136,942 of record NC_060139.1, on the reverse strand, counting down.
ACAGAATCTTGAAACGCTCTCAGTGAAACATCTTACAGTGTACCCTGAGGCAATGTGGATTCTTTGGTAAGCAATGCAGTCGATACATCTTCGTATTCGTTTGCTAACTTGTGCAAAAGGTATTACGAATGACATACGAGTACCGATTGTGTGAAAGGTCCAGCAAACGAAAGAGGCACAAAGCCACAAAGTAGATGCAAAATACAATACAGTTTCATTTGTAACAAAAGTTTTCCGTTAAAATAAGATTTTAGTAATTTTCAGTTGCAGTGCGAATTAGAATGGCGTTAGCATTACACCACAAACGTAGTCATATTTAATAAAAAACAGACCCTAAAGCATTTCATAGTAGAAATCATTTCTAACAGTGTGTTGTGTCACTGACAGAAATCTTAACTGGCGCGCTCCCTTTTTCTTCTTTGAATCTACAAAGAATGAAAACACTCGGGAACTGCGACCCAATTCCCTGGCGGAAATGATGTCCTCGTTTAACAGTAGTGAACTAGAGACTGGTAACCAAGCTTCCGCCCCTTAACACGCCAGTAAACTGTCGCGCGCTAGGCACGACGTGGAAATCACAGGCTGTCGCGCTCGTGCCATTAACCGCTCTGATCGTCCCATTTCGCCGAAGATTGCATGCAATTACGTCGTAAATGGTCTCTGCTAGCGGCGCTTCCTATAAGACAGCTGTATTCTGGTCACGTGCAGCTCCTTTGCCGCCCCGCACTTCCAACAATTATTATTTCCAAACAACTGCCACCATTAGTTTGCACGAAATGAATCCCTTACATCACTCCGCCGGAGAAAATTACGAAAGGCGTTTTGCAAGACAATGAATAACTCGATAGTAATTACATCAGTCAGGTGCAGTCTGCTTTTCGTGTTACAAAGCCTGTCCAACTTCATTTTAATTTCGTTAAACGTCACTTACAACAGCAAAATACGTGTTCAATGGGACCTAAGCCGATTGTGAGATAATTTCCTAGTTATCTGTCTGTGCATTCATAATTCCAGAAATCGCTTCCTAATTCTCCTAAGTGGAGCTCACAACTTTCGATGTAGCTCCCTTCTATCTAGTTACAACGAAAAAGCGTTGTAGAAAGAAGACGTGTTAGAAATGAGATTGGTGCAGAACTTCAGAACATAAACTCCAAGAGCTCAGGTAGCAAACTAGTACCAAGTAAAGAAGAAAAAAGTGAAAGGTGGAAGAAATATACATCAGGGCTATAGAAAAGAAACAAACCTGATAGCGATATATGGAAAGTAGACGAAGATGAGATGTAGGATATGGTACAGCGAGAAGTATTTGACAGCCACTGAAAGACGAAAGCCGGAACAAGGCACATGGAGTAGACAAAATTTCTTTGGAATTATTAGGATTCTTGGGAAGGCCAACTTGGCAAAACTATTCTACCTGTTATGTACCGGTAAGATGTAAGAGGTGTGTGCAGCAGGCGAAATACCCTTAAACTTCTAGAATGTAATAGCCCTAATTTAAAAGAAGGGAAGTGCGGAAAGACATGAATTCTATTAGACCATCAGTTTCAAAATTCAAATGGCTCTAAGCACTATGGGACTTAGCATATGAGGTCATCAGTCCCCTGGACTGGAAACTACTTAAACCTAAATAACTTCAGGACCCACACACATCCATGACCGAGGCAGGATTCGAATCTACGACCGTAGCAGATGCGTGGTTCCGGACTGAAGCGCCTAGAACCACTCGGCCACAGCGGCAGGCCGGCCATCAGTTTAGTAAGTCATGATTGCAATACACAAATTCTGATGTCACCCAAAGATCGCGATATACATCGATACCACAGACATTAGCATACATCGCTGCAGTCCGCGACGACGAATGTGAGCTGCTGCAGAAGACTCGCTCTCTCTCTCTCTCTCTCTCTCTCTCTCTCTCTCTCTCCGTCTTAGCACAGCAGCGTCCTCGCATAGAGGTCAATATAGAGCCGAGAATTAAAACACTGTGCTCCATTACGTGCCCTCAGCTGAAGTAATTCACGTCATCGAGTATGACTAAATAGTAATTCAAGTGTCAGATGGAGAATATTGAACATTATACTTCAAGAGAACAGTCTGTTTATTAATGCGACAAGCGATGCTTCAACAGACCATGACACTTGTAAATTATCAAGCACTCCTATGAGGAATTTTTTTTATCATTCATGGGGTGAAGTGAACTAATATTTCATAAGTTTTAGCTGCTATGAGCCATCTCCCAGGGCAATCTAAGAGCACACAGTTATGGCCGAACGGCAGTATTTTCGTTTGGTCATAACACAAGAATTATTTGCAGAAGAAAGAAAAAACTGGAGAAGGCGAACTCGGGATCGATCATACGGGGTTCCGGAGAAATGTAGAGACAGCCGAGGCAGTACTGACCCTACGATTTATCTCAGAAGGTCGACTGAAGGAAGGCAACCCTGCGTCTGTAGAGTTTGTAGATTTAAAGAGAGCTTTTGACTATATTTGCCGGAACCCACTCTTTGCAGTTCTCAGGGGAACAGGGGTGAATTGTGGGGAACGAGGGTTATCGGCAACTTGTACAGAAACCAGTTTGTTTCCAGCCTATAATGAAACTCAACCAGAGTACATGACACGTGCAAGAAATATTAGAAGGTCGAGGACGCAGAGCGGATAAAATGAATGACAGCGGGCATGGTCATCGGTTTATTTGAGCAACCAAAAGAAAACGGAGATAATGAAAATCTGGGAATGCAGATCCTCTGATTTTCAGAGTAGTACATATACTCTTTGTTCAGAAAAAAATTATGTTGAAATCAGAGTAATAACTGTGAAGATAGACCCGTGCAGGTTTCGTTCTTCGTAGCGCTTTCTCACCCGCTGCGAAAGCTACGCTGGCTTTCACGGCAGAAATATAGATGCTGGTGTTTACACAGAAACAAACAAACACGAGAGACTGTTTTGAAACATATGTTACGGCATGTAATTAATTCTCTTTGCGCATCATTAGCGCGTCCCAGGCACCACGACCATTCCTTGCAACTGACCGGTAATCGCCGGATTACGGTCGCCGCTCACAAAAGCCCTAACAGCGAATGTAGCGAATAATCTTCCGTAAGTCTCCCCGCACCACATCATTACCGGAGCATTACGTTTCTAAAAGCTTCACAGACCAACCTACAGGATTATCTCCATCCGAATCAGTGGTCTCTGCAGTAGATAATTGTCCGCCCTCGCAGTCTGGGAATCAGCACCATAGCTCTCGCATAAATTTCCGTTTTTCTATCGTTCTATTAGTATGCTGGTTTATCGACGAGATTTACATATTAATGTAACCTTTAACAATACAGCTGTTGCTGAGGGTTCACAGCAGTCTTTTGTTGTTAGTTCTTACAGTCCAGAGCAACTCACATATACAGAACGTACCTTTGGAGTGTGACAGAAATTTTCAAACGGAACAAGGAAAACTTAAAAAAAAAAACAGTTTAAACATTCATTTCATTCTTTTATTCTATAACAGGGCTTCACAACATACGTGCTCGCGGAGCAAGCTGTGAGCAGCAAGGCGCGAGCACGGAGCAGCGCGAGCACGCTACCCCCACTACCGGACCAGAGCGTAGAGTGGGGAGAGTCACGTGGGGCACACAAAAACTGCCGCCAGTCGATGTAAATCCGCGGCCACCTGCAGGGATATCACTCACGAATTATTACTGCGACAAATGAAACAAATAAAGTAGAATGTACACATGCCACATAATTTTATTAGCTTAGTGTATGCCTCTACATTCGTATTAATTTGTGAACTGTTACACAATAAAAGGTGTCATTGAAGTGTGGGATTCTCCGTTATCTTGTACCTTTTGCCCTTTACAATTGCGTCTATGTTCGGAGTAATTGTTCTTGTGCACTGTAGGCGCAGCGTGCAGTTTAAATTTCGATCAGACAATGCGTTTCTCAGGCGCGTCTTGTTACATTTCATTGCAGAGAACAGCTGTTCACAAACATACGTGCAACCGAACGTTGATATTATTGTAGCTGCCAGTTCGTGCAAACGAGGAAATCTATCCTGAGGGAAGTGTCTGCAGAATTCCAAAATGTTTTTCTTGTTCTGAAATGTGTCTCTGTATTCTCTGTCACACTGCAGGTCGATAAGTTCTAGTTGCAGCTCAGGACGAATCTCTTCAATATTCGCTGAATATGGAGAGGAGAACAGATCAAAATCACTGTCTAGTGCTGTCAGATCCTTAAGGGCAACTAAACTATGTGAATAACGTTCACAGTCTTTGTGAACATCTTGCATGGATGATAATTTAGGAAAATGAGCTAGATTTCCTGTTTCCAGCTGACTCACCCAAAGTGTCAATTTCATTTTAAAAGCTCGTATTCGATCTATGAAATGAGTAATTAGCAGATCTTTACCTTGCAGTGAAATGTTCAAAGCATTCAGATGGCTAGTTAAATCTGCTAAGAACGCGAGATCACATTTCCATGAAGGCTCTTTCAATTCAGGAACACATATGTTATTTATTTCCATGAACATATTTATCTCATCTAATAGGGAAAAAATCGATTTAATAATTCGCCACGACTAAGCCAGCGGACCTCGCTGTAATAAGGCAGGCTACCATACTGGCTTTCTACATCCTCAAGAAAGCTTTTAAATTGCCTGTGTTGTAGCCCATGCTTCCTTATATAATTGGTTGTACGAACAACAACACTCATCATATTTTTTAGTGTGATACTCATTGCACATAAGTTTTCCTGGTGGATCACACAGTGAACGCCCCTTATTTCATTCGGCACAGTCATTTTTTTCATTTTCTCCTTCAACAGCGCAATGAAACCTGATTTTTTTCCTGTCATCGCTGGTGCACCGTCTGTAGACACTGCAACTAAAGAATTCCACGACAATCCTATAATTTCAACACTTTCTTCAACACTACTTAAAATATCACCTCCGGTTGTAATGTTCTTCATGGCTACTACATCGAGGAGCTCCTCCCTCACCTGAAGATCTCTATTAGCACCTCTAATATATATGGCAAGCTGCGCTGTTCCAGTGATATCAACACTTTCGTCCAGAGCTAGAGAATACGCCATAAAATCTTTACAGATATTTGCAAGCTGGCTCTGGACGTCGTCTGCCATGTCCTGTATGCGACGCATAATAGTCATGTTAGATAATGGCACAATCCGAAACTGTTCAACTTGAGATGGACACAAATGTTCCGCTGCAACTACCAAACATTCTTTTATTATATTGCCATCAGTGAAGGGGCGCAGAGATTTTGCTAAAAGCAAAGCAATTTTGTAACTCAATCTGAGAGCTGCCTCAGTTGATTTTTCTTCGTCGTCCAGATCTTCTTCGGATAGCTTCCTTTTAAGTTTAATAACTTCCTGTGCACGATCTGGTCCATCACATTTTCCACTTCCGTAGTCTTTCGCGTGGTGCGACATATAATGTCGCCGCAAATTAAATTTCCTAAAAGAATTCAGCGTTTTGTGACGTACTAAACATTTTGCAACACCATCTTTTACTGTAAACAGATACAATTCCTCCCAATGGGGGTTGAACTGCGAAAACATGGTTGGGGCTACACAACGGCGACTTGACATGATTCTTAACCTGCGAAGTGACTGTTAGAGTTGATCGTAGTACTTTAAACGTTACACAGTCGGCGCGAATTCAATAGGCACGCTGCGGCCCTGTTCAAACGTGCGCGCGCATTTCCCCTCCCTCCCCTCCCTCCCTACTCCACGACCTTGCAGCTGCTCGCGAGCACGTGCCTGAGCAGACGCGAGTACTCGCGCTCAAAACCGGCCAGTTGTTAAGCCCTGTTCTATAACTTCCTTAAGAAACAGTAATTCTCGCTTAGACTTTTTTTCCAATTTGGTTATTTAAAACTCCCTCTACAGCAAAAGACAATGTTTTTCTTTTTTAAATTCTTCATCCCAATATATTTCAACTGCCGTTTGTAATATAATTTCTCTCTATGAGTGTAGCGACGGAAGTTTTCCTAAACTTTGTATTGCGTATGAAAACACGCGGAACCAGGTGAAAAAGGTGTAAAAAGCAGTGTATTGTAAGGGTTCTACAACTTGTCCAGAAACCAGACTTTTCGAAGCACAAGAAACAGAAGCAGCAGTTGACGGTTGTGTGAGTCAAGGTTATAGTCTCTCCCTATCTAATTCAGCCAATACATTGAGGAAATCTGGAGAGGGAATGAATCTCTGGGAGAAATTACAACTCTGAGGTTCGTAGGAAACAATGTAAATCTCTCAGACACGTCAAAGCACTTGATAGAAAAGTTAAGCGGAATAGAAAATGTCCTGAAAAGACATTAGGAGGTGAACACCTACGAACGTAAACAAAATGGCAATGAAGCGTAGTAGAATAAAATCGGGCGATGCTGAGGAAATTACATTAGGAAATGGGACACTGAAAGTAATAGATGGGTTATGATATCTGCACCCCAAAATAATTGTCGGCGGTAGAAAGAGAGTGCGTACAAAATTGTGACTCTCAAATGCAAGAAAAGCGTTCCTGCAAAAGAGAATATAGATTTCAGTGTTAGAAAGTCTAATCTCACATTACAGGGCGGTCCAAAAGTCTGTTAACATTTGAAAATGCGATACTTTACGGAATAGGTAGAGAGATACAAGTTGAGGCACATGCTGGAAATGACATTGGTTTTATAGAAACCGAAAACAATGCACAGAATGACCAACAATTGACGCTTCACATGATACAAAAGCAATAATTAGCACAACAATTAAATTTTATCGAAGACGATGTTCCTTATAACATGCTCAACACGTCCGTGTCATTCATCAACAATGCCTATAGTCGAGGGACAATGTTGTAAACAGCATTGTAGAGCATTTCAGTAGGTATGATGAGAAACTGCCATTGGATGATTCCTCTTAACATCCCTAATGAGAGCGAATGATCACGGTAAACTTGCGACTTCAGGCAACTCCGCAACCAATAATCACACGGATTGAGGTCTGGGAAACTGGGAGTTCAAGCATGAAGGAAATAGCACCTCAACACGCGATCCTCACCAAACGAAGTACGCAAGGGATCTTTCACAAATGCAGTAGTATGGGGTGGAGCGCCATCCTGAGTAAAAATCCTACTTCCCAGCAGGCGCTTGTTAGTCAGACGAGGTACGATGCGATTCTGTAAGATGTTGGCGTACCTCGCACCCGTAACGCTGGCAGTTTCAAAAGCAGCAACCGCAGTTGCAAGAAAAAAAAAAAAACAAAATGATTCGATCACGACTTATGTGGTAAATTCACACCACACTCGTCATTCAATAGGTTTTCCACAGCAGTTCTAGAATTTTCAGTAGCCGCAATTCTGCAGTTGTGGGTGCGAACTGGGCATCGTCGGTCCACAACAGGTTAGACAACCATCTACCTACATCTGCCTACATACTCCGCAAGCTACCATACGGTGCGTGGTGGAGGGTACCTCGTACCACAACTAGCATCTTCTCTCCCTGTTACACTCCCAAACAGAACGAGGAAAAAATGACTGCCTATATGCCTCTGTACGAGCCCTAATCTCTCTTATCTTATCTTTGTGGTCTTTCCGCGAAATGTAAGTCGGTGGCAGTAGAATTGTACTGCAGTCAGCCTCAAATGCTGATTCTCTAAATTTCCTCAGCAGTGATTCACGAAAAGAACACCTCCTTTCCTCTAGAGACTCCCACCCGAGTTCCTGAAGCATTTCCGTAACACTCGCGTGATGACCAAACCAACCAGTAACAAATCTAGCAGCCCGCCTCTGAATTGCTTCTATGTCTTCCCTCAATCCGACCTGATAGGAATCCCAAACGCTCGAGCAGTACTCAAGAATACGTCGTATTAGTGTTTTCTAAGCGGTCTCCTTTACAGATGTACCACATCTTCCCAAAACTCTACCAATGAACCGAAGACGACTATCCGCCTTCCCCACAACTGCCATTACATGCTTGTCCCACTTCATACCGCTCTGCAATGTTACGCCCAAATATTTAATCTACTTGACTCTGTCAAACGCTACACTACTAATGGAGTATTCAAACATTACAGGATTCTTTTTCCTATTCATCTGCATTAATTTACATTTATCTATATTTAGAGTTAGCTGCCATTCTTTACACAAATCACAAATCCTTTCCAAGTCATCTTGTATCCTCCTACATTCACTCAATGACGACACCTTCCCTTACACCACAGCATCATCAGCAAACAGCCGCACATTGCTATCCACCCTATCCAAAAGATCATTTATGTAGATAGAAAACAACAGCGGACCTACCACACTTCCCTGGGGCACTCCAGATGATACCCTCACCTCCGATGAACACTCACCATCGAGGACAACGTACTGGGTTCTATAACTTAAGAACGAGCCACTCACATACTTGGGAACCAATCCCATATGTTCGTACCTTAGTTAGGAGTCAGCAGTGGGACACCGAGTCAAACGCTTTCCAAAGTCAAGGAATATGGCATCCGTCTGATACCCTTTTTCCATGGTTCGCAAGATATCATGTGAAAAAAGGGCGAGTTGCGTTTCGCAGGAGCGATGCTTTCTAAAGCCGTGCTGATGCATGGACAGCAATTTCTCTGTCTCACGGAAATTGATTATACTCGAACTGAGAATATGTTCCAGAATCCTGCAACAAACCGATGTTAAGGATATTGGTCTGTAATTTTGAGGATCCGTCCTTCTACCCTTCTTATATACAGGCGTCACCTCCGCTTTTTTCCAGTCGCTCGGGACTTTACATTGGGCAAGAGATTCGCGATAAATGCAAACTAAGTAAGGAGCCAATGCAGTAGAGTACTCTTTGTAAAACCGAATTGGAATCCCATCAGGACCTGGCGATTTATTTATTTTCAACCCGTTAAGCTGCTTCATAACCCCAGGGGTGTCTTTCACTATGTCCTCCATACGGGAATCTCTACGAGACTCAAACGGCGGTATGTTTGTACGATCCTCCTGCGTGAAAGATTTCTCAAATGCTAAATTTAAAATTTCACCTTTCGTTTTGCTGTCTTCCGTTGCCAGGCCTGACTGATCAGTGAATGACTGGATGGAAGCCTTCGACCCGCTTACCGATTTTACGCAAGACCAGAGCTTCCTTGGGTTTTCAGCAAGATCTTTTGCTAAGGTATGACGGTGGTAGTGGTTGAATGCTTCGCGCATCGCTCTTTTTACAGCAGCACGAATCTCTACAAACTTTTGCCTGTCCTCATTCTCCCGATCTTTCTTGTACCGCGAGTGCAACTGCCTTTGCTTCGTGAGCATTCTCCGAATTGCGCTGTTAAACCACGGTGGGTCTTTTCCGTCCGTAACCCACTTTTTCGGCACATACTTCTCCAATACGTGATTTACAATGTGCTTAAAATTTGCCCATAATTCTTCCACGTCCATTGTACGGAAGTAAATGAAGTCGATTCATTTACTAAGTGGGATGCTAACAACAGCTTATCTGCTCTTTCTAGTAGGAATACTCTCCTAGCCTTCTTGACCGACTTTCGTAACCATAGTCGTAATGGCAACATCATGATCACTAATCCCTGTCTTAACACTTACACCTTCGATGAGGTCTGGTCTGTTCGTGGCTACCAGATCTAAAATATTTCCATTACTCGTTGGCTGTCGATTTAGCTGCTCAAGACAGTTTTCGGATAATGTGTTCAAAAGTAATTCACACGACGGCTTGTCTGTATCACCTGTAATGAATCCATAGACATCCCAGTCTATACTAGGTAGGCTGAAGGCGCCTCCGACTAATATAGCATGATCCGGGTACTTCTGTGATACAGAATGTAGACTCGCTTTGAATGATTCTAGAGCTGTCACGGTGGAACCTGGTGGCCGTCAATAACACCCCTCAATTAACTTTATTTCCCTTAGCCCTGTTAAACGAGTCCAGATGACTTCACAATCACACTCTACTTCGACCTCAGTAGACACAATATTTTTGTCAACTGCAATGAAGCCAGCACCTCCTACGGTGTCTAATCTGTCTTTCCGATACACTTTCCAACCCTCACTAAATATTTCAGAACTTCCTATCTCAGGGTTCAGCCAGGTGTCAGTGCCGAGAATAATTTGCGCGCCACACGCTTCCTGGAGGACAGTAAATTCAGGAACTTTATTCCGAACACTCTGAAAATTTACTGCTAATATCTTGACAGCTGAAGTCTCTTTACATTGGGCTCGTCCTGATTTCCCTGCCTGCACGTCGACTGGTGAGTGTTCATCAGGACACCTCGCACTACTGCCTAGCCTAAAAAAAACCCATGTGCACGCCACAAGTACTCTGCTACCCGAGTAGCCGCTTCCTTTGTGTAGCGCACCCCTGACCTATCTAGGGGCGTCCTACAATTCCCCACCCAATAGCGGAAGTCTATAAATCTGCAGCCAAGACCGTCACACAGTCGACGAAGCCTCTGGTTGAGACCCTCCACTCGACTCCAAACCAAAGGACCCCGATCCACTCTGAGCACGATGCTGCAAATAGAGAGCTCTGCTTGCACCCCGCGTTCGAAGCCAGAGGTCTTCACCAAATCCGCCAGCCGCCTGTACGAACTGAGGATCGCCTCAGAACCCAAGCGATAGGCATCATTGGTGTCGACGTGAGCAACTACTTGCAGACGACTGCACCCCGTACGCTCGATAGCCGCAGGCAAGGCCGCCTCCACATCTTGGATGAGGCCCACCGGGGGACAAACCGAGTGCACGTTGGATTCCTTTCCAGCCCTGTACGCTATTTCCCTAAGGGGCTCCATCACCGGCCTAACGTTGGAGCTCCCAATCACCAGCAAGCCTTTGCCCCCGTGTGCCTGCTCGGGCCCTGCTGAAGGAGCGGCCACCTGCTCACTGACAGGATGAACGGGCGAGGCCAGCCGGCCAGCCTCCACATTGACCCTCCGCCTCGAGCGACGCGAACTGGTTGCAGTCCACCACTCACTCTGAGGTGAAGGCGGCCCCAACGCGTCGGGTACACTAGAAGGTGCCTCGCGGGTGAGTCAGCGGACGCAGCAAGCGACGACACCTGGGGAGCCTCAAGCGACGCGCCAGACTCTCCGCCGTCGCTGCACCTCGGAGCAGCAACCTGAAGGCGGCTGACCGTGGCCAATAGCGCGCTCAGCTGCTCACGAACCGCGGCCAACTCCTCCTGCGCCCGCACACAGCACGCACACGCCATATCCATCCTACTGCGAATGTCTAACGACTCCGAGAATTTATACTCTACAGCTATTAATAAGCAATATAACTCCTCTCAAATCCGAGAATCCGCAAGGATTTTATGTAATTAAATATGCAAGCGCACAAACACTCGGAAAGAAATTAAGAACCAAACTACAAAACAAATATGAAAGCTAAATATGCGACTCACTACTGCACTGCTGCTGCACTACTGCTGCACTGATACTTCACCAGCGGCTGCTCAAGGCTCTTCCCCAAATTTCTGAAGTGTCCATACCGCAAATACTCTCCGCGTCACATAATCAATGGGTAACAGTTCATGATGACGCTGGATTTTGTACAGATAGCATTGGAGGATTCGCGTTAGAGCTCTTCATACAGAGGTGCATACCGGTGTGACGTGCGATTGCACGACGGGACCAACGGGATGAACGGGCCCTCCAACGAACTTGTGACGTCACACGAGTCGGTTTGCCCACCACACTTCGGTTTCGTGCAGGGCCCACGGGAAATCGATATTTAATTGAAAAGATACTCTCTGAAGGCGTTAATTTTCTCATACGCTATCGAGAACTTACATGCACATAAACGCGTCGGCAAGAATCCTTAATCTCGTCTGAAATAATTACTCGCCCCCCCCCACCCCTCCCCTCGGAGACGGCTGACGCTTTTAAAACCTGAAGTGTCACGTGATGTGACGTACACGCCACAGCCTGTCTCTCTCGTGGACCCCGCTTCACGAGCGCCGACGTCACCATGCGGAGATGAACCCCTTACAGTCTACATTTCTTCCCGAACTGTCCGAACAGCAGCAGCATTTGTGTCTGGTCGCCCACACCGGAGCCGATCGTGTTAAAGAGCCGTGACCTCGACTTCGCGGTGTCACTGACGTGTTGCCGTTTAACGCCATCTGTTGGCCGTTTTTGCACTCGTTTTCAGTTTCAATAAAAGCCCTTGTCATTTCAGGTATGTGTATCAAGTCTTAACTCTCCACCTACATTATTCCGTGAATTAGTCCATTTAAAATGGTGGCTCTGAGCACAATGGGACATCTGAGGTCTTCAGTCCCCTAGACTTAGAACTACTTAAACCTAACTAACCTAAGGACATCACACACATCCAGGCCCGAGGCAGGATTCGAACCTGCCGCCGTAGCAGTCACATGGTTCCGGACTGAAGCGCCTAGAACCGCTTAGCCACCGCGGCCGGCCTTTGAAATGGTAACAGACTTCTGGGTCATTCTGTATTTCGCTGGAGTGTAGTTCATACGAAAGTATAACGATAACAATAAACAATTCAGACAAGTTTATAATAGATTTTGAAATGTGATGCTACAGTACAATACTAAATATTAGATGCGTAGGTAGAGTAACTAATAAGATACTAAACCATACTGGGCCGGCCGGGGTGGCCGAGCGGTTCTAGGCGCTACAGTCTGGAACCGCGCGACCGCTACGGTCGCAGGTTCGAATCCTGCCTCGGGCATGGATGTGTGTGATGTCCTTAGGTTAGTTAGGTTTAAGTAGTTCTAAGTTCTAGGGGACTGATGACCACAGCAGTTAAGTCCCATAGTGCTCAGAGCCATTTGAACCATATTTGAACCATACTGGTTAAAAAAGAAATTTATGGCACAACCTGTCTATAAAAAGGGATTGTTTGATACGACACATCCTTAGGCATCAAGGATTAGTTATTTTGGCCACGGAGGGAAGTCTGGAGTTTAGGAATTATAGAGGGAGACCTTGCCCAGGATAGGCGGCATCAGAGTAGGCTTGGGACTGAAGATCACAACAACGCACATCTATGACAGATTTCTACAGTGGTTTCTCCCGTGATTTCTAATCTATATCTTCTTCTTCAATGATTCTCTTCGTGGAAATTTAGGTTGGAAGCCATAGCACATCTTCCAGCACTCAGACAACGCTTCTTCATGAATGTCTTCTCTTCCTATCCCATTTTAACCTACTCAGCTTCGTACTTAAAGTGGGAAATTATATCAGACTATGTAGACGTGAAAGAAACCTCAGCTACAACATGGTCTTTATGATAGTGGACGAGTATGTCTAGAGCAAACAGTAGTCATTCGAATGTTATGATACTGCCCGTCACCTCTACGTTTATATTTCCTCCATAACAAACAGCACACCTTAAAATATTACTTTTCTAACACTTAGTAATATTTTTCGTAAATCGAGCCGCATTTCTGGTGGCCACACTTCCCAAAACTAGAAAACATGTTGACACTAGAAGAAAACAGCGAATGTATATTAAATTTCAATTGTAATATTATCACAGTGTCCAGATTATTTGTTATGACAAGACTCTACTGATGATAAAGATGTAAACAAACTAAGCACTCATTAAATAGGAGGGACGTTTAAGAAGTAATTCAACATATATTTTCCTCTCAGACAATTTGGGTTGAAAAAATGTGGAATTTGTTCTGTTACATTGTGGATCATTCTCGCTTCAGCTGCTGTAGTTTCATGTAGTTCCGATAGGTGGATGCACTATACGTAGCATTCAAAATGGCGTCTGCATCGGAGGTTCATTGAATTCCAAGCAGAGAGCTGTCCTTGAGTTTCTTTTGGTGGAAAACCAAGGCATCACAGATATTCATAGGCGCTTACAGAATCGGAGACCTCGCAGTGAACAAATGCGTGAGCCGAGGTGTCTGTCATCATCGCAACAAGGACACGGAAACCTGACCGAAATACCTCGTTGCGGCCGGCCGCACACAGCTGTGACTCCTTCAATGTTGGAACGTGCGACCACTCTCATTCGGGGTGATCGATGGATCGTAAGCAAATACCGTGCCGTTGAGTTGACGGCTCTGTTGGTAGCGCTGACATACTCGTCCGCAGGTTGGGTACTCAAAGGTGTAGGCCCGCTGGATTCCTCGCCGCGTAACGAAGGCCATAAGGAACGGTGAAGGACCACCTGATATGAATTTCTTGCATGTTACGAGGCTGATAGTGACAATTTCTCTTCGAAAGTCGTCACAGGCCATGAAACGTGGGTTCATCAATTCGAACCCGAAACAAAACAGAAGTGGCGCCACACCACCTCACTTCGGAAGAAAAAGTTCGAAACCCTGGCCTCAGTCGGTAAAGTCATGGCGACGGTCTTCTGTGACTCTGTTGGGGTTATTCTGTTTGATGTCCTCCTTCTTGGTGCAGCGAATAACTCTGAAGTGTATTGTGATACCACCAAGAAACTCAAGAAACAACTTCAGCTTGCAAACCAAATGCTCAAAATGGTCCAAATGGCTCTAAGCACTATGATACTTAATACCTGAGGTCATCAGTCCCCTAGACTTAGAACTACATAACCCTAACTAACCTGAGGACATCACATTCATGCCTGAGGCAGTATTCTAACCTGCGACTGTAGCAGCAGCAGCGCGGTTTCGGACTGAAGCGCCTAGAAACGTTCGAGCACAGAGTCCGGCTACCAACTGCTCCTTCTTCAAGATAACACAAGGCCTCGCATAAGTCTTTGCACCCGAGAAGCGCCCAAGAATCTTAATTGGACTGTTTCTTTTCGTCCATCCTACAGTCCGAATCTCGCACCTTCCTACTTCCGTCTGTTTGGCCCAGTGAAGGATGTACTCCACGGGAAGCAATATATGGGTGATGGGGAGTTTATTGACGCAGCAAGACTTTGGCACCGACGTCTGTAAGTAGAATAGTACCATGCGAGGATACAGCCCTTCCCAGTAAGGTGTCGTAAGGCAGTCGCACTGAACGGAGATTATATTAAAAAATAGCATGTTGTACCCAAATCAATGGGCACTAATGTGGTGTACTGGAATCGTGCCATAAAACGTACGTGCATTGACAAAAAAATGTGTTGCATTACTTACTTTATTTATTTATTTACACGTCAAGTTCCACAGGACCAAATTGAGGAGTAAATCTCCAAGGTCATGGAACGTGTCAGTACATGAAATGACAACATAATAGTAATAAAATATACAAATAAAATGCTTATGAACCCAAAAAGGTCAAGCCATAACTTAAAGTAAACGCAATCAACAATATAACATAAGAATCAGCTTAATTTTTCCAGGAACTCCTCAACAGTATAGAAGGGGTGACCCTTGAGGAAACTCTTCAGTTTCGATTTGAAGGCGCGTGGATTGCTGCTAAGATTTTTGAATTCTAGTGATAGCTTATTGAAATTGGATACAGCAGTATATTGCACACCTTTCTACACAAGAGTTATGGACGTCCGATTCAAACGCATGTTGGATTTCAGCCGATAATTAACTGACTGAAAGCTGCTTATTCTTGGGAATAAGCTGATATTGTTTACAAGAAACGACAGTAAAGAATATATAGGGCGGTCCATTGATAGTTACCGGGCCAAATATCTCAGGAAATAAGCGTCAAACCAAAAAAACTACGAAGAACGAAACTCGTTCAGCTTGAAGGGGAAAACCAGATGGCGCTATGGTTGGCCCGATAGATGGCGCTGCCATGGGTCAAACGGATATCAACTTGTTTTTTTTAAAATAGGAACCCCCATTTTTATTACATATCCGTGTAGTACATAAAGAAATATGAATGTTTTAGTTGGACCACATTTTTCACTTTGTGATAGATGACGCTGTAATAGTCACAAACGTATAAGTACGTGGTATCACATAACATTCCGCCAGTGTGGACGGTATTTGCTTCGTGATACATTACCCGTGTTAAAATGGACCGTTTACCGATTGCGGAAAAGATCGATATCATGTTGATGTACGGCTATTGTGATCAAAATGCTCAACGGGTGTGTGCTATGTATGCTGCTCGGTATCCTGGACGACATCATCCAAGTGTCCGGACCGTTCGCCGGACAGTACGTTCTTTAAGGACAAAGGAAGTGTTCAGCCAGATGTGAAACGTCAACCACGACCTGCAAAAAATGATGATACCCAAGTAGGTGTTTTATCTGCTGTCACGGCTAATCCGCACATCAGTAGCAAGCAAACTGCGTGAGAATCGGGAATCTCAAAAACGTCGGTGTTCAGAATGTTACATCAACATCGATTGCACCCGTATCATATTTCTATGCACCAGGAATTGCATGGCGACGATTTTGAACGTCGTGTACAGTTCTGCCACTGGGCACAAGAGAAATTACGGGACGATGACAGATTTTTTGCACGCGTTCTGTTTAGGGACGAAGCGTCATTCACCAACAGCGGTAACGTAAACCGGCATAAGATGCACTATTGGGTAACGTAAAATCCACAATAGCTGCGACAAGTGGAACATGAGCGACCTTGGTGGGCCAATGCAAGGTGCGGCAGTATGGGAGGAAGGATAACTGGCCCCCATTTTATCGATGGCAATCTAAATGGTGCAATGTATGCTGACGTCCTACGTAATGTTCTGCCGATGTTACTACAAGATGTTTCACTGCATGACAGAATGGCGATGTACTAACATAATGGATGTCCGGCACATAGCTCGCGTGCGGTTGAAGCAGTATTGAATAGCATATTTCATGACAGGTGGATTGGTCGTCGAAGCACCATACCATGGCCCGCACATTCACCGGATCTGACGTCCCCGGGTTTCTTTCTATGGGGAAAGTTGAAGGATATTTGCTATCGTGATCCACCGACAACGCCTGACAACATGCGTCAGCGCATTGTCAATGCATGTGCGAACATTACAGAAGGCACAATACTCGCTTTTGAGAGGAATGTCGTTACACGTATCGCCAAATGCATTGAGGCTGACGGACATCATTTTGAGCATTTAT
The DNA here is from genome assembly GCF_021461385.2 of Schistocerca piceifrons. NCBI lineage: Eukaryota > Metazoa > Arthropoda > Insecta > Orthoptera > Acrididae > Schistocerca > Schistocerca piceifrons. The sequence goes on along the minus strand of NC_060139.1, from coordinate 1,016,119,988 downwards.
TGCATTAATGTGGTATTTACAGGTAATCACGCTGTAACAGCATGCGTTCTCAGAAATGGTTCAAATGGCTGTGAGCACTATGGGACTTAACTTCTAAGGTCATCAGTCCCCTAGAACTTAGAACTACTTAAACCTAACTAACCTAAGGACGTCTCACACATCCATGCCCGAGGCAGGATTCGAACCTGCGACCGTAGCGGTCGCGCGTTCCAGACTACAGCGCCTAGAACCGCTCGGCCACTCCGGGCGGCTCTCAGAAATGATAAGTTCACGAAAGAACATGTATCACTTTGGAACAACCGAAATAAAATGTTCAAACGTACCTCTGTTCTGTATTTTAATTTAGAAAAACCTGCCTGTTACCAACTGTTCGTCTAAAATTGTGAGCCATACGTTTGTGACTATTACAGTGCAATCTGTCACAAAGCGAAAAAAGTGGTCCAACTAAGACATATTTCTTTACGTACTACACGAATATGAAATAAAAATGGGGGTTCCTATTTAAGAAAACGCAGTTGATATCCGTTTGACCTATGGCAGCGCCATCTAGCGGGCCAACCACAGCGCCATCTGGTTTACCCCTTCAAGATAGACAAGTTTCGTTCTTTGTAGTTTTTTCGTTTGACGCTTATTTCGTGAGATATTTGGACCGGTCACGATCAGTAGAGGCCGAGACGTGAACAGGAGTCGAGAAGAGGTTCGCGAACTTACACCACTTACTGACCGAACTCCCCGTTTGTGAGCCAAAAATATTTTTAGAATGGGAAGAGTTACCCCAAAATGTGGTACCATACATCGTAAGCGAATGAAATTAAGCAAAGTAAACTATTTTTCGTGTCGAACGATCACTTACTTCAGATACTGTTCGAATAGTAAAAATGGCAGCATTAAGTCTTTGAACAAGATCCCGAACGTGCGGTTTCCACGACAGTTTACTATCTACCTGAAGACGTAGAAGTTTGAACTGTTCAATTTCACTGATCATATGCTTATTCTGTGAAATTAAACGCCGGATTTTGTTGAAATGAGTGTTAGAATCTGTAAAAACGGAGTCCTATTGTGATCTAGCGACAGTTTATTTTCTACAGGCAATGAACTTAAGTCATGAACTGCACTATTTGAAACCGAACCAATGGTGCAAACACCATCCTTTACTACCAAGCTAGTGTCATCAGGAAACGGAAATATTTTAGAGTTACCCGTAATACTAGAAGACATATCATTTATATAAATAAGGAACAGGAGTGGCCCCAACACCCTGGGGCACCCCCCATTTGACCGTACCCCAATCAAGAACCCACATTACAGCCATTCTCAACACTACGAATAATGGCATTTTGCTTTCTGTTGCTAAAGTAAGAGGTGAACCAATTGAGATCTTCTCCCCGTACTCTGTAATGGTCCAGCTCCTGGAGCCATATTTGGTGACCAACAAAACCAAACGCTTTATTTAAATCAAAAAATATGCCCAGTGCTCGAAACCTTTTGTTTCACCCGTCCACAACCTCACAGAGAAAAGAGAATATAGCATTTTCAGTTGTTAAACGACTTCTTAAGCCGAACTGAACGCATGATAGCAAATTATGTGATATAAAATAATCAATTACCCTTACATACATATCCTTTTCAATACCTTTAGCAGATAGTAATGGCATAGAAACAGCTCTAAAACTATCTACATTATCCCTCTCTTCCTTTTTGTAAAACGGCTTTACTATTGACTACTTTAGATAATTACAGATATGGCGAAGTACAGGCCTAACATGTGTAGCACAGCACTTTAATATTCTACTAGCAAGTACATCATATCTATGAGAGTCCTTAGTCAACAGTAATTTAATTATTGACTCAATCTCCCCCTTGTCTACATCCCAGAGGAGTATTTCAGACATCAATCTCGGAAAGGCATTTGTTAAGAGACATATATGCTTTCCTGCAGAAACTAAATTTTTATTTAATTCACCAGCAATGCTCAGAAAATTATATGTTAAATACTGTACATACATCTTATTCACCAGTAAAAGAAAAATTTTTACTACGGACTGACTTTATATCATCACCCTTCTACTGCTGACCAGACACTTCCTTCACAACTGACCATACGGTTTTAATTTTATCCTGTGAATTAGCTATTCTATTTGCGTACCACATACTCTTTTGCATCCTGATAACATTTTTAAGCACCTTGCAATACTGTTTGTAATAGGCTACTGTAGCTTTATTGTGACTACTCCTAACATTTTGATATAATTCCCGATGTTGTAAATGGTATCCTTATCCCACAGCTCAGCCACGCATGCTAGTATCCCGTCTAGAACATTCTAATGGAAAACAACTCTCAAAGAGTACAAGAAATGAGTTAAGAAAAGCATTATATTTGTAAACTATATTATGGGCATTATAAATATCCTGACACTCTTGTTACTTATTGCCGTTAAACTAGTTTTCCTACATAGTTTGATATTATATGTGACATTTGTTTGAATAAAAAAGCCTATGAATGTTAAAATTTGTGCATCATGGTCTGAAAGGCCATTCACCTTTTCAATAACAGAATGCCCATCTAGTAGTGAAGAATGAATAAAAATGTTGTCTATGGCTGTGCTACTGTTCCTCTGTACCCTAGTTGAAAAAAAAAAACACGATCTGCATCAGAATAAATATTGAAGTCACCACACACATATACCTAATATCTGGTACTTCCCACGAAGTCAATCAACAACCCTCTCTAGCTTGAGCAGAAACGCTCTGAAGTTAGAGTTAGGGGACTTAAAAAAATAGATGTTTAGCTTCACTAAATTCAACTGCCCCTGCACAATATTCAAATACGTGTTCTACATCTACATGACTACCCTGCAATTCACTTTTAAGTGCATGGTAGAGGGTTCGTCGAATCACAATCATACTATCTCTCTACCATTCCACTCCCGAACAGTGCGCGGGAAAACGAACACCTACCCCTTTCCGTTCGAGCCCTGATTTCTCTTATTTTATTTTGATGATCATTCCAACCTATGTAGGTTGGGCTCAACAAAATATTTTCGTATTCAGAAGAGAAAGTTGGTGACTGAAATTTCGTAAATAGATCTCGCCGCGACGAAAAACGTCTTTGCTTTAATGACTTCCATCCCAATTCGCGTATCATATCTGCCACACTCTTTCCCCTATTACATGATAATACAAAACGAGCTGCCCTTTTTTGCACCCTTTCGATGTCCTCAGTCAATCCCACCTGGTAAGGATCCCACACCGCGCAGCAATATTCTAACAGAGGACGAACGAGTGTAATGTAAGCTGTTGCGTCTTCTAAGTGTCCTGCCAATGAAACGCAACCTTTGGCTCGCCTTCCCCACAATATTATCTATGTGGTCTTTCCAACTGAAGTTGTTCGTAACTATAACACCCAGGTACTTAGTTGAATTGACAGCCTTGAGAATTGTACTATTTGTCGAGTAATCGAATTCCAACGGATTTCTTTTGGAACTCATGTGGACCACCTCACACTTTTCGTTATTTAGCGTCAACTGCCACCTGCCACACCATACAGCAATCTTTTCTAAATCGCTTTGCAACTGATACTGGTCTTCGGACGACCTTACTAGACGGTAAATTACAGCATCATCTGCGAACAACCTAAGAGAACTGCTCAGATTGTCACCCAGGTCATTTATAAAGATCAGGAACAGCAGAGGTCCCAGGACGCTTCCCTGGGGAACACCTGATATTACTTCAGTTTTACTCGATGATTTGCCGTCTATTACTATGAACTGTGACCTTCCTGACAGGAAATCATGAATCCAGTCGCACAACTGAGACGACACCCCATAGGCCCGCAGCTTGATTAGAAGTCGCTTGTGAGGAACGGTGTCACAAGGTTTCCGGAAATCTAGAAATACGGAATCAACTTGAGATACCCTTCGATAGCGGCCATTACTTCGTGCGAATAAAGAGCTAGCTGCGTTGCACAAGAACAATGTTTTCTGAAACCATGCTGATTACGTATCAATAGATCGTTCTCTTCGAGGTGATTCATAATGTTTGAATACAGTATATGCTCCAAAACCCTACTGCAAACCGACGTCAATGATATAGGTCTGTAGTTCGATGGATTACTCCTACTACCCTTCTTAAACACTGGTGCGACCTGCGCAATTTTCCAATCTGTAGGTACAGATCTATCGGTGAGCGAGCGGTTGTATATTATTGCTAAGTAGGGAGCTATCGTATCAGCGTAATCTGAAAGGAACCTAATCGGTATATAATCTGGACCTGAAGACTTGCCCGTATCAAGCGATTTGAGTTGCTTCGCAACCCCTAAGGTATCTACTTCTAAGAAACTCATGCTAGCAGCTGTTCGTGTTTCAGATTCTGGAGTATTCCATTCGTCTTCCCTGGTGAAGGAATTTCGGAAAACTGCGTTCAATAACTCCGCTTTAGCGGCACAGTCGTCGGTAACAGTACCATCGGCACTGCGCAGCGAAGGTATTGACTGCGTCTTGCCGCTTGTGTACTTTGCATACGATCAGAATTTCTTCGGATTTTCTACCAAATTTCGAGACAATGTTTCGTTGTGGAACCTATTAAAGGCACCTCGCATTGAAGTCCGTACCAAATTTCTTGCGTCTGTAAATTTTAGCCAATCTTCGGGATTTCGCGTTCTTCTGAACTGCGCATGCTTTTTCCGTTGCCTCTGCAACAGCGTTTGGACCTGTTTTGTGTACCACGGGGGATCAGTTCCATCTCTTACCAATTTATGAGGTATGAATCTCTCAATTGCTGTTGCTACTATATCCTTGAATTTGAGCCACATCTCGTCTACAATTGCATAGTCAGTTCGGAAGGAATGGAGATTGTCTCTTAGGAAGGCTTCTAGTGACACTTTATCCGCTTTCTTAAATAAAATTATTTTGCGTTTGTTTCTGGTGGATTTGGAAGAAACGGTATCAAGCCTAGCTACAACGACCTTGTGATCACTAATCCCTGTATCAGTCATGATGCTCTCTATCAGCTCTGGATTGTTTGTGGCTAAGAGGTCAAGTGTGTTTTCGCAACCATTTACAATTCGCGTGGGTTCGTGGACTAACTGCTCGAAATAATTTTCGGAGAAAGCATTTAGGACAATCTCGGAAGATGTTTTCTGCAAGTCCCCACCAACTATAACCGTATGAGTGGGGTATTTATTTGTTACGAGACTCAAATTTTCTCTGAACTGTTCCGCAACTATATCATCCGACTTTGGCGGTCGGTAGAAGGAGCCAAATATTAACTTAGTTCGGCTGTTAAGTATAACCTCCACCCATACCAATTCGCACGGAGTATCTACTTCGACTTCACTACAAGATAAACCACTACTGACAGACACAAACACTCCACCACCAATTCTGCCTAATTTATCTTTCCTGAACACCGTCTGAGACTTCGTAAAAATTTCTGCAGAAGTTATTTCAGGCTTTAGCCAGCTTTCTGTACCTACAACGATTTCAGCTTCTGTGCTTTCTATTAGCGCTTGAAGCTCAGGGACTTTCCCAGCACATCTACAACAATTTACAACTACAATTCCGACTGTTCCTTGATCCAAGCACGTCCTGTATTTGCCATGCACCCTTTGAGATTGCAGCCCACCCCGTACTTTCCCGAGGCCTTCTAACCTAAAAAAAAAAAAAAAAAAAAAAAAAAAACGCCCAGTCCACGACACACAGCCTCCGCTACCCGTGTAGCCGCCAGCTGAGTGTAGTGAACTCCTGACCTATTCCGCGGAACCCGAAACCCACCACCCTATGGCGCAAGTCAAGGAATCTGCAGGCAACACGGTCGCAAAACCGTCTGAGCCTCTGATTCAGACCCTCCACCCGGCTCTGCACCAAAGGTCCGCAGTCGGTTCTGTCAACGATGCTGCAGATGGTTTGCTCTACCTTCATCTCGTAAGCAAGACCGGCAGCCTTCACCAAATCAGATAGCCGCTGGAATCCAGAGAGAACTTCCTCAGATCCAAAGCGACACACGTCATTAGTGCCGACATGTGCCACCACCTGCAGCTGGCTGCACCCTATGCTCTTCATGGCATCCAGAAGGACTCTTTCCACATCAGGAATGACTCCACCCGGAATGCACACGGAATGCACACTGGATTTCTTCCTCTCCTTAGCCGCCATATCCCTAAAGGGCCCCACTACCCGCCTAACATTGGAGCTCCCAACTACCAATAAGTCCACCCTCTGCGATTGCCCGGACCTTGAAGGCTGAGAATCATCCTCTGAAACAGGGCAGGCAGCTGCATCTGGCTCAGCCAGAGACAGTGCCTGAAACCTGTTTCTCAGACGCACCGGGGAGGCTTTCTGATCAGCCTCCGGGGAGGTCTTTCGCTGCCTGCCACGCCTTGGAACGACCTCCCAATCAACCACAGGCGAGGGCTCAGCCCCACTGCGGGCAGAAACCGGCGCAACCACAGCGGCAGACCGATATGGGGACAGACGGGACGAGGTTGACATTCCCGTGATACCCCAGTCCGGCTCCCCACGGTGGTGCCCATGGGCAACAGCCTCAAGCTGCGCGACCGTGCTGTGCCGTGATACTTATCTACCGCCCCTCGTATAAACTGATATTAAAATGTGTAATGGCATCTACTTTTAAGTCAGAAGGGAAATACGTTTTTACATACTTGGTATCTTAAGTTATGGTCAAGTGTTTACCGGCATTTATGTCACTCTTCAGTATCATAAAGACATACACACTGTATATGCGATAATTTATTTCTCTCAACAAGGGCATTAAATACGTAATTTTCAGGAATATTATCTACTCTTCTAGGTACCACATGCGAAATATTTTGATAATGACAGATAATGTGTTGTTGTTGTGATCTTCAGTCCAGAGACTGGTTTGATGCAGCTCTCCATGCTACTCTATCCTGTGCAACATTCATCCCCCAGTACATACTGCAACCGACATACTTCGAAATCTGTTTAGTGTATTCATCCCTTGGTCTCCCTTTAAGATTTTTACTCTCCACGCTGCCCTTCAATACTAAGTTGGTGATTCCTTGATGCCTCAGAATATGCCCCACCAACCGATCCCTTCTTCTAGTGAAATTGTGCCACAAATTACTCTTCTCTCCAATTCTATTCAATACCTCCTCATTAGTTATGTGATCTACACATCTAATCTTCAGCATTCTTCTGTAGCACCACATTTCTAAAGCTTCTGTTCCCTTCTTGTCCAAACTATTTATCGTCCACGTCTCACTTCCATACATGGCTACACTCCATACAAATACTTTCAGAAACGACTTCCTGACACTTAAATCTACACTCGATGTTAACAAAATTCTCTTCTTCAGAAACGCTTTCCTTGCCATTGCCAGTCTACATTTTATATCCTCTCTACTCGACCATTGTCAGTTATTTTGCTCCCCAAATAGCAAAACTCATTTACTACTTTAAGTGTCTCATTTCCTAATCTAATTCGCGCAGCATCACCCGATTTAATTCGACCGCATTCCATTATCCTCGTTTTTCTTCTGTTGATGTTCATCTTATATCCTCCTTTCAAGACACTGTCCATTTCGTTCAGCTGCTCTTCCACGTCCTTTGCTGTCTCTGACAGAATTACAATGTCATCGGCGAACCTCAAAGTTTTTATTTCTTCTGTATGGATTTTAATTCCTACTCCGAATTTTTCTTTTGTTTCCTTGACTGCTTGCTCAATATACAGATTGAATAACATCGGGGATAGGGTACAACCCTGTCTCACTCCCTTCCCAACCACTGCTTATCTTTCATGCCCCTCGACTCTTATAACTGCCATCTGGTTTCTGTACAAACTGTAAATAGTCTTTCGCTCCCTGTATTTTACCCCTGCCGCCTTCAGAATTTGAAAGAGAGTATTCCAGTCATCATTGTCAAAAGCTTTCTCTAGGTCTACAAATGCTAGATACGTAGGTTTGCCTTTCCTTAATCTATTTTCTAAGATAAGTCGTAGGGTCAGTATTCCCTCACGTGTTCCAATATTTCTACGGAGTCCAAACTGATCTACCCGTGGTCGGCTTCTAGCAATTTTTCCATTCGTCTGTAAAGAATTCGTGTTAGTATTTTGCAGCCGTGGCTCGTTAAACTGATAGTTCGGTAGTTTTCACATCTGTCAACACCTGCTTTCTTTGGGATTCGAATTATTATATTCTTCTTGAAGTCTCAGGGTATTTCGCCTGTCTCATACATCTTTCTCATTAGACGGTAGAGCTTTGTTAGGCCTGGCTCTCCCATGGCTGTCATTAGTTCTAATGGGATGTTGTCTACTCCCGGGGCCTTGTTTCGATTTCTTTCAGTGCTCTGTCAAACTCTTCACGCAGTATCATATGTCCTATTTCATCTTTCTTTAAGTCCCACTTCTAGGTCCCCTTCATTCTCCTCCATTTCTATAATATTGTCCTCAAGAACATCGCCCTTGTATAGATCCTCTATATACTCCTTCCACCTTTCTGTTTTCCCTTCTTTACTTATTACTGGATTTCCATCTGAGCTCTTGATATTCGTGCAAGTTTTTCTCTTTTCCCCATGTTGTTGTTGTTGTTGTTGTGGTCTTCAGTCCTGAGACTGGTTTGATGCAGCTCTCCATGCTACTCTATCCTGTGCAAGCTTTTTCATCTCCCAGTACCTACTGCAACCTACATCCTTCTGAATCTGCTTAGTGTATTCATCTCTTGGTCTCCCTCTACGATTTTTACCCTCCACGCTGCCCTCCAATACTAAATTGGTGATCCCTTGATGCCTCAGAACATGTCCTACCAACCGATCCCTTCTTCTGGTCAAGTTGTGCCACAAACTTCTCTTCTCCCCAATCCTATTCAATACTTCCTCATTAGTTATGTGATCTACCCATCTGCTTAGTGTATTCATCTCTTGGTCTCCCTCTACGATTTTTACCCTCCACGCTGCCCTCCAATACTAAATTGGTGATCCCTTGATGCCTCAGAACATGTCCTACCAACCGATCCCTTCTTCTGGTCAAGTTGTGCCACAAACTTCTCTTCTCCCCAATCCTATTCAATACTTCCTCATTAGTTATGTGATCTACCCATCTAATCTTCAGCATTCTTCTATAGCACCACATTTCGAAAGCTTCTATTCTCTTCTTGTCCAAACTATTTATCGTCCATGTTTCACTTCCATACATGGCTACACTCCATACGAATACTTTCAGAAATGACTTCCTGACACTTAAATCAATACTGGATGTTAACAAATTTCTCTTCTTCAGGAACGCTTTCCTTGCCATTGCCAGCCTACATTTTATATCCTCTCTACTTCGACCATCATCAGTTATTTTGCTCCCCAAATAGCAAAACTCCTTAACTACTTTAAGTGCCTCATTTCCTAATCTAATTCCCTCAGCATCACCCGACTTAATTAGACTATATTCCATTATCCTTGTTTTGCTTTTGTTGATGTTCATCTTATATCCTCCTTTCAAGACACTGTCCATTCCATTCAACTGCTCTTCCAAGTCCTTTGTTGTCTCTGACAGAATTACAATGTCATCGGCGAACCTCAAAGTTTTTATTTCTTCTCCATGAATATTAATACCTACTCCGAATTTTTCTTTTCCCCATAATCTCTTTAATTTTCCTGTAGGCAGTATCTATCTTACCCCTAGTGATATGCACATCTACATCCTTACATTTGTCCTCTAGCCATCCCGGCTTAGTCATTTTGCACTTCCTGTCGATCTCATTTTTGAGACGTTTGTATTCTTTTTTGCCTGCTTCATTTACTGCGTTTTTGTATTTTCTCCTTTCATCAATTAAATTCAATATTTCTTCTACTAGCCCTCGTCTTTTTACCTACTTGATCCTCTGCTACCTTCACTATTTCGTCTCTCAAAGCTACCCATTCTTTTTCTACTGTATTTCTTTCCCCCAATCGTGTCAATCGTTCCCTAATGCTCTCCCAGAAGCTCTCTACAACCTCTGGTTCTTTCGGTTTATCCAGGTCCCATCTCCTCAATTTCCCACCTTTTACAGTTTCCTCAGTTTTAATCTACAGTTCATAACCAATAGATTGTGGTCAGAGTCCACATCTGCCCCTGGAAATGTCTTACAATTTAAAACCTGGTACCTGAATCTCTGTCTTGCCATTATATAATCTATATGATACATTCCAGTATCTCCAGGCTTCTTTCATGTATACAACCTACTTTTGTGATTCTTGAACCAAGTGTTAGCTATGATTGAGTCATGCTCTGTGCAGAATTCTACCAGGCGGCTTCCTCTTTCATTCCTTACTCCCATTCCATATTCACCTACTACGTATCCTTCTCTTCCTTTTCCTACTGTCGAGTTCCAGTCACCCATGACTATTAAATTTTCGTCTTTCACTATCTGAATATGTATTTTATCTCATCATACATTTCATCAATCTCCTCATCTGTGGAGCTAGTTGCCATATAAACTTGTACTACTGTAGTAGGCCACAATAATGCGTTCACCTATGCTGTTTGTAGTAGCTTACCCGCATTCCTATTTTTAATTCATTATTAAACCTACTCCCGCATTACCCCTATTTGACTTTGTGTTTATAACCCTGTAGTCACCTGACCAGAAGTCTTGTTCCTCCTGCCACCGAACTTCACTAATTCCCACTATATCTAACTTTAACCTATCCTTTTCCCTTTTTAAATTTTCTAACCTACCTTTCCGATTAAGGGATCTGACATTCCACGCTCCGATCCGTAGACCGCCATTTTTCTTTCTCCTGATAACAACGTCCTCCTGAGTAGTCCCCGCCCGGAGATCCGAATCGGCGACTATTTGCCTCCGGAATATTTTACCCAAGAGGACTCCATCATCATTTATTCATACAGTAAAGCTGCATGCCCTTGGGAAAAATTACGGCCGTAGTTTCCCCTTGCTTTCAGCCGTTCGCAGTACCAGCACAGCAAGGCCGTTTTGGTTAGTGTTACAAGTCCAGATCAGACAATCATCCAGACTTTTGCCCCTGCAACTACTGAAAAGGCTGCTGCCCCTCTTCAGGAACCACACGTTTGTCTGGCCTCTCAACGGATACCCCTCCATTGTGGTTGCACCTACGGTACAGCTATCTGTATCGCTGAGGCATGCAAGCCTCCCCACCAATGGCAAGGTCCATGGTTCGTGCGGGGAGGACAGATAATGTATTCCGAGAATATGTTAAAAATGTTTGCCAATTTCCTTCATAATACACACAGTAAAGGTACAAAGTACATGATATGTTTCTGGAGTAATACATTATTTGTTACCATTTATAGGAACAGAACTAAACGACGAAAGCAGAATTAGCAGCTCATGTAGAGAAAGGAATTATTTTCCTTATGTATACGTCTTGTAATTAAACATTGCAATGTTGTGCTTATCTGATAGTTCTCTGTTTCGGACACGGTTACAGTCAATAAAAAGATTTTGTAACCAGATATAAGTAAATAATCCGTAATTACGTGCAAATCGATAGGAACTTTGTGTAACCACTACATGGTGCACGATACAGACAATAAGAATATGCAGGCACAAGTAAGTTCTAGTTCAGTTTAGTTTTTTGCTTGTTCGTTGTATCATATTCACAACAACTCGCCGTTATGTGGAATATGTCGATGCTTTCACGAATAAGATACGTTTTTCTGTGATAAAACGTGTCTGCATGCTGAGTATTAACATAACTCGGTTTTTCAGAATCTTAATCTACAACAAAATCTGATAAATTTAATCCAATAATATGTGTACTAAACAGGCAGAATTTCATCAGTGAAGTTTAAGATGTAGTCAAATAAACATTATATCAGTTTGTTTTTTAAAACTCTTATTATCTGCCAGTACCTGTACTTCCGAAGCAAGGTGGTTAAATAAATCAATGACTGCCTGTTGCTTTGATTCTTTCTCAGCTAGAATCAGGTTAAGTAATGGATACTGGTAGCTAGTTTAGTTCCTAGTGTTCTATTTGTGAATGCTATTATTACATTCTAATTGGGCTTGGTGCTTCACAACGAGCTTCAGGACAGAGTAAACTTGTTTTGGGACGGTTGTTGCTATGCGTCATTGCTTACACAGTTGTCTGCATGAAGTTCTACGATCGAGACCGGATAATGTCGCAATATAACATTTTCCACACTGAATACTTCACGTCTATGCCTCTAATTGCATCGGAAAATTATTGCGATTGACGTCAGTGGCTGAACGTATGCGAAGTCAGTTACTTTTCTAATATTATGATGAATTTATGACATTGTCAGCTGTATTCTAATGTTTTCCTCACCAATGTCACCAAATACACGCAGAGAAACTGTGGCTGAATTCAAGCGTTTGAGAAGATCTATAAATATGTGACTTCCAGTTCAACTTCGGATCAGTATGCACAGTGAGTGATTTTGAACAATCAGTTCTACGTATTTCCTTTTCCCTGTGTTGAATTATTGCTCATGATTTATGTTGCCTTTTATAGAACTGAATAACCCTTGTTTTTCCTAAGTGATAGACCATGTACCGAGAATCTGTCAGTAGTACTTTTCAACGCTTCATTCATTGCTCCGTGATAATAGCTCTTTTATGCTTCGTTATAATCTTTGCATTATATGCTTTATCAGTGTAAGATAGAAGGTCATTTATACAGACTGAGGCAGCTTAGACAGGACACCGCAAATAGATCTACAATGAACAAAGATATCGAGGTGCGGGCGATATGGCAAATTTCCAGTTATTTATAGTCGCCGAATTACAACATCGATTCTGGTTTTTTTAATGGAACTACACACTTGTTTGTGTTATTTGAAAGAATCTTCCAAGACAACCTCTACAACAACACGAATGGCACTTGATCAAATATTATCAAGATAACAGCACCGAAACCAATGGCCCACCGTCAGGAGAAGAGGTTCCACAATAGCCTGTTCTATTATAACAAATGTAAGCAAACACTAAGGTCAGGTACATTTCTTCTGTATACCTGTGGCCTTGGAGCCCATCAGTTTGTGTTCTGTTATTGCACCAGTCAGGTAACTTGAACGTAGAACGACTGAGATATTTGCAATGTACGCGACATTCGAAAAAATGAATAGTGTTTATGGCGAATGTAGACAAACTATTTGAGCATCGATGCGGATGTAGCCTGAAACAAACATTATAAAAAAGTTCTAGAAACTGGAACTGCGGAGAGTAATATACCCCAAAGAAAAAGAAGAGCAAATGATGAAAGAAATGAAAGTAACATTTTAGCAACAGTAACACACAACGCAAAAGCCAGTAAGAGACAGAAAGAACGAGAAGGATCAACCAGACACCTGTTCTGAGAGCACTACACTCCATCGCATTTTATCCTCTTCACATTTCGCTGCATCTACAGCTTCATGGAAATGCCTTTCGAAAGTTCAAATGGCTCTGAGCACTATGCGACTTGACTTCTGAGGTCATCAGTCGCCTAGAACTTAGAACTAATTAAATCTAACTAACCTAAGGACATCACACACATCCATGCCCGAGGCAGGATTCGAACCTGCGACCGTAGCGGTCGCTCGGTTCCAGAATGTAGCGCCTAGAACCGCACGGCCACTCCGGCAGGCCTTTCAAAAGTGTTTACAGTTCTAGGAAAAGTATAAAGTCCCAGGAAAAGTAAAAAGTGACGTGGTATATCTATACAAAATGATGTTTGAGGAAGAAGCATTATTTACAAACTAAGAGCAAGTCAAGCTTCATAATATGCAATTGAAAATCCATGCTGACTCAAAGAAGTGGGTATAAACAACTCTCTTCGTATATCAATGTTTGATGCGTCTTCTTCAAGACTCCCATCAGTGACCTCCATTTTATTGATGGGAATCTGCATACACTCAAGTATCTCGATGCTTGAGTGTATCAGATATGCTCCTGTCGCAATTACTGGAAGACAATCGCACTATACATAAGGTAATCAATGTGGTACCAATGTAACGGATGTCCCTCTTTTTCCGCACGTTTACTGACACATCCTCTTAAGAGAAGATTTGGAGAGCATTGGAACGGTTGTTCAGGAACGTAAAATGGTCTACACACTCATCAAATATAACACTTCGATACTTTTATGTGTTGCGAAAATTAAAACAAGAGTTCTTTAGGGGACACAGACAACTCCCAGAGACATGAAATCGCGTGTAATACGGGCCTACGGTGCGGGTAACTACAAATGAAATTCAGTATACATTATTATTTCTTCAAAATCACTTTATGGCGTATATAAGTGCTCAAGGCCAAAATTTTGAGCACTTCGTAAGACAACCGTGTTAATAAACACACGAAACGGACCTAAGTTTCGTGCTTGTTAGGTTTGTTATAGTAGGGCAGACGTTGATGGAACCTTCTCTTCTAATGACGGGACAGTAGTTTGCGGTGCTGTTATCTCGATACTATTTGATTAAAGTCCTACATATGGTATGCCGCTTAAGTTCTCTGAGAAGTCTAATTAAAATGAGACAGAAAAAAGTTGATCGCTCCAATAGAAAAAAACAAAGTCGGGCTTGTAATTCGGCGACTATAAACGATAAAAATTATTTTCGAATGTCTCGAAATTCTCGATATTGTCTGGAATTGTCCGGCGAATAGCGCATCTCGATATATTTATTCATTCTGGATATATATGGGATGGCCTATCTTAGCTGCCTAATGCTCATAAAGCAAAAACAGCGGTGGTCCGAGAAATGAACACTTATGGAACGCTAGTAGTAATTTGACCCCAGTCAGAAGTAGATTTATCATGATAACTTCTCACTGCTGTCCTCCAACCAGGTAACACGTAGACCAATGAATTTATTACAATTAAATGGACAAAGATGATCCATGAGATCGCATTAGTCATGCATCTAAAAGTATTCGAGAATACTAGCAACAGAAAGATATTTAACAATGCACTACTGCTAAGTTTTTATTTAACTACAGTACATTTAGAATAGGTGCTTTGGATCGATGATTACAGAAAATGGATGTTTCAGACATATAACGGTTTGTTACTTCAGTCCGGAACCGCGCTGTTGCTACGGTCGCAGGTTCGAATCCTGCCTCGGGAATGGATGTGTGTGATGTCCTTAGGTTAGTTAGGTTTGAGTAGTTCTAAGTCTAGGGGACTGTTGACCTCAGATGTTAAGTCCCATAGTGCTTAGAGCCATTTGAACCATTTTTTGAACGGTTTGTTATCAGAGGACTAAAAGATTTTCGTCTTGGGTATTAATAAACATTTCAGCTGTATTTAGTTCTTTATTTCTGGATGACTGCCGTTTTTGTGGCACTAAGAGCCACATCTTCAGGTGAACATACGACTAAAACATTTGAGCGGAAAAGCTCGGAACCTTTTTAACCAAAGTTTATTGTCCGTCGTTGGATTAAAAGGCTCCGAGTTTTTCCAATCTAATGTTTTAGTCATATGTTCACCTAAAGATGTGCCTTTTAGTGCCACAAAACCGGCAGTGATTCAATAATAAAGGACTAAGTACCAAAAAAAATGGCTCTGAGCACTATGGGACTTAACAGCTATGGTCATCAGTCCCCTAGAACTTAGAACTACTTAAACCTAACTAACCTAAGGACAGCACACAACACCCAATCATCACGAGGCAGAGAAAATCCCTGACCCCGCCGTGAATCGAACCCGGGCGCGGGAAGCTAGAACGCTACCGCACGACCACGAGCTGCGGACGACTAAGTACAGCTGAAGCGGTTATTAATAACCGGGATGACTACTCATAGCTGTCGTTGCCCTACCTGCAAGGTTGTCTGCTGAAGGATTTTCGGTCGTTTGGTAATGCAGTGTTTTCTTCTCTTGCTATTTTCATGAATACTTGCACAGAGTTTGTTCCGTTACACGTATATTAGTTTCAGAATCCGAAACTATGAAGAAAATATGCTGGCTATTGCACGGTTGAATAAGGAAGCCGCCATTGTAAGTATGTTACCTTTTTACTGGCTATCACAATGCATCAATGTTTATGTAATTTTGTGTTACTTTTTGCATTTATCGCCAGGTAATTTACCAGATTTGTAAACTGGGATAACAAAGTGCTGAATTCAATTGAGATCCATTTCATCTCTTAAGTTGATCCGGCATCCAACCTCAACACATGTGTTTTCAAAAATCACTCCTTGTGAATACTTCAGAAATCGTTGAGAGGGCTTTAGCGAGAACAGGGGCGATAAATTACCGAAATCCCCTCGGAGTATAAATCTTCGTTACTTCAAAAACGGTTCTTCATTTATTTCTCGTTCCCGAGGAGGCTGTTATCCGTTCTGTAAGCACCATTTCCCTCGCGCAGTGAGACGCGACGTTGCAAAATGTAAACGGCAAATGCGTGGCAGCCATTTGCGGGGCGAGACCTCCACGCTCGGTAAGCTTTCCATCTCATAAATAAAACAGAATGGATTCCACAGATGAGAGACCGAAAAATTTAGTGGCAATTCAAGTCTGCCACAAAAGCGGCCTTACCGTGAGCAATCAAAGAAAGGAATATTACACACACACACACACACACACACACACACACATATACACACAAATGCTTGTTGGAAAAAGTGCTGTTCGCAGCATCCATTTCTTAAAATTGGAATTATGTCAGAACTTTCCTGGTGCTCCTGCGTTGCAATATGATTGTGACGAATAAAGCGTGGTCAACTGGATATTTGCGTACGGTATAGGACAACAAGCATAAAATAAATCATTTCCGAATAAAAAAAATCTTAGCTGCGAAATTACTCAACATCAATGATGCGTTCCACGCTGTAGGGGAATCATCAGATAGTTTACAAAACAAGAAACCAATCTGTTAGTAACAAATAGAGGAAGGGGCATGGTCCAATCTTGCACGACTACGCAGGTATAATGAACTGAAAGTAATATAAACTTACGTAAAATTAGATGGGCATGTCCGCACCCGGTAGCTGAGTGGTCAGCGCAATGGACTGTCGTACCAAGGGGCCCGGGTTCTATTCCCCGCTGGATCGGAGAGTTTTGTCTGCTCGGGGTGTTGTGTTGTCCTAGTCATCATCATCTCATCCCCATCGCAACGCAAGTCGCCGAAGTGGCGTCAACTTAAAAGCCTTGCACCAGGCGACCTGTCTACACGACGGGAGGCCCTAGCCACACGACATTATTTATTTATTAGCTGGATATGAAACCCATCAGTCATATAGCCACATAAAACCAAAATGGATGCAACACCAACAGCATACGTAATACATTAGTCATTTTTTTACGATTTTATACATACACACATCAAAAAAAGTTTTGCGTCACCTCGGTTCTGAAAGTTCCGGAACCTGTACAGAACATTAGAATAGAGATCAAAATGAACATCATTTCCGTCCTTTTTATTCCTCATGAAAACTACACATTGCATGTTGTACCACCATACAGCGAGACCTTCAGTGGTGGTGACCCAGATTGCTGTACACACCGGTTCCTCTAATACCCAGTAGCATGTCCTCTTGCATTGATGCATGTCTCTGTTTGTCGTGGCATACTATCCACAAGTTTATCGAGGCACTGTTGGATCAGGTTGTCCCACTCCTCGACAGCAATACGGCGTGATCTCTCAGAGTTGTTGGAGGGGGGGGGGGGGGGTCACGTCGTCCATAAACAGCCCTTTTTAATCTATCCCAGGCATGTTCCATAGGGTTCATGTCTGGAACTCTTGCTGGCCACTCCGGTCGAGCGATATCGTAATCCTGAAGGAAGTCATTCACAACATCTGCACGATGGGGGTGCGAATTATCGTTGATGAAGACGAATGCCTCTCAAATATGCTGCCGATATGGTTGCACTATCGGTCGGAGGATGGCATTCACGTATCGTACAGCCTTTATGGTGCCTTCCATGACCACCAGTGGCGTACGCCGGCCCAACATAATGCCACACAAAAACAGCAGGGAACTTTCACCATGCTACTGCACTCGCTGGACAGTGTGTCTAAGGAGTCCAGCCTGACCGGGTTGCATCCACACGTCTCCGACGATTATCTGGTTGAAGGCAAATGCGACGCCTATCGGTGAAAAGAACGTGATGCCAATCCTGAACGGTTCATTCGACACTTTGTTGGGCCCATCTGTACCGCGCTCCATGGTATCGTGGTTGCAAAGATGGGCCTCGCCATGAACATCGGGAGTGAAGCTGTGCATCATGCAGCCTATTGCGCACAGTTTGAGTCGTAACTCGACGTCCTGAAGCTGCACGAAAAGCATTATTCAACATGGTGGCACTTCTGTCAGCGTTCCTTCGAGCCATAACCCGAAGGTAGCGGTCATCCACTGCAGTAGTAGCACTTGGGCAGCCTGAGCGGAGCGAGGCATGTCATCGTCAGTTCCTGTCTCTCGGTATCTCCTCCATGTCCGAACAACATCGCTATGAGACGCCTGGATACTTCCCTTGTGGAGAGCCCTTCCTGGCGCAAAGTAAGAATGCGGACGCAATCGAACGGCGGTATTGACGGTCTAGGCATGGTTGAACTACAGACAACGCGAACCGTGTACCGCCTTCCTGGTGGAATGACTGGAACTGATCGGCTGTCGAACCCCTCCGTCTAATAGTCGCTGCTCATGCATGGTTGTTTACATCTTTGGGAGGGTTTAGTGGCATAAAAAATGGCTCTAAGCCCTATGGGACTTAACATCTGAGGTCATCAGTCCCCCATCTTTAAAACTACGTAAACCCAACTAAGCTAAGGACATCACACACATCCATGCCCGAGGCAGGATTCGAACCTGCGGCCGTAGCAACCGCGTGGTTCCGGACTGAAGCGCCTAGAACCGCTCGACTACAGCGGCCGGCTTTAGTGACATCTCTGAACAGTCAAAGGGACTGTCTGTGATACACTATGCACAAGAGTCTATCTTCAGGAGCTCTGGGATCATTATATATTTATATATATATATATATATATATATATATATATATATATATATTCAGTTACTCGATTATTACATGGCTACATGACGCATGAGTTTCATATTCAGTTACTTTTACATAATCTGATGGTAAAAAAATAAGTGTTGTGTAACTAGGGCCTCCTGTCGGGTATCGGGTAGACCGCTCGCAGGGTGCAAGTCTTTCGATTTGACGCCTCTTCGGCGACTTGCGCGTCGATGGGGATGAAATTATGATGATTAGAACAACACAACACCCAGTCCCTGAGCGGAGAAAATCTCCGACCCAGCCGGAAATCGAAACCGGGTCCTTAGGATTGACAGACTGTCGCGCTGACCACTCAGCTACCGGGCGCGGACATCTGATGGTTGAAACGCGTCACTGACATTAAATAATTTCGCAACCAAAGCTGTTTTTATTCTGAAATAATTCGAAAATAGTTGCTGTAGCCACTCCACCACAATCTAATGGAATAATAAATTATAAAATGAATTTAAACTTTATTGATATCTATGGCTCTCAGACGTAATGAAGACCTAAATGATACTGATATTAATGTATCCCTCTTGCCGGAACAATTTAATATTTAAGACTGAAAACCTAACAGTCTGCAGTTTCCAGCAATATCTCTTTGTTACTGTATGTCTTATTGGGATATGGTAACTTGATGGTGGCCTGCTAAGCCCATAAGGCATCTCCTGCTTTCCCTTTTCTACAGTGCTATTGTGCGTGCTGATATTCCCTCGTTACACATCACAGTTTAAGATATTCTTTATCTGATGTTCAAATTTACAGTTAACTTTGATCATAGCTTTGACTTTGTCCTACTGATAGTTAGTTTGTTTCTTTGTCAGGATGGTTCAACAGCCAAATTTCTCATTGGAGACTCTGTTTGATAATGTTGAAACACAATTAACATAAAAATAAAAATTATTTATTTTTTCAAGGTATATTGCGCTAAACGGAACGCACACAACAGCGTGTTTTCTGCCACGATCATCGCCCTATCTTTTACACTTAAAGTTTATATTTAATAATGGAAAACAACAGCATTTTTCCATTCTACTTGCATCGTTAAGCTTTTGCAAATTTCTGTTTCCAGCATCAGCCTCAGAAAACTGTTGATTTACACTATCAACAAATACTGTGGCACAGACAGTAAGAGCACGCTCTACGAACGTCCGGTAACGACGACCTTCACACATTGAGTGCCCACTACCCACAGCTTAAATGCTGCTACAGCGCATATATAATCTCGTACCACTGAGGTTTACTTATTCTTCCGCTGACCAGGATGTCGATACCAGCCCAGTGTGACGGGAAAGAAACAGTTATTCAAAATATGGAAAGTAAATATACAGGGTGACCCTAGCTAGAGCAATGGTCAACATTCAGGGGTATGCCAGAAACGACCACTCGAAGCAAAGAAGTATAGCAAACGTGGGGTTTAAAATTCATACCTTAAGAGTTATGCGCATTTCTTCATCTTCGATAGTGTGAAACAAACCTCTTCGACAGCAAGCTCTTTGATTTCCGTATTTTAAGAGGTTGTATTCTGAAAAAAAAACGAGAAGAAATATCCAATAAACATGGGCTCTAAAGTACATGACAAAACACCAAAGAGCACTTGTTCATCTTCCCTACTGTGAAACACATCTCTGTTCCTGAAAAAGTGCTCACAGCTCTTGAGATGTGCATCTTAGAGCCCATGATTAATGGACATTTTTTCTTGTTTCTTTCCATATCACCTCCTCTCAAAATATGTAAAGGAAAGAGCTTGCAGTAGAAGAGATTTGTTTAACACCGTAGAACATTCTGACCGTTGGTGAAGTGATAAGCAGAGCAAATGAATACCAACTGCCTCTCTGCATTGCCTTTGTTGATTTTGAAAAGGCGTTTGACTCCGTTAGCCATATAGCTGCCCTCCAAGCTTTGAGCGAGCAAGAAGTGGGAGCAACAATATCTACGGGACTTCTTTAGCTTATGTTAATATCGGCGAACCAACTTAATAATTCCGCATCATGATGGCTGTCAAGCAAGGCGAACCCATCTCCCCAAAACTGTTTTCGGCTGTATTGGAAATGGCTATATCAAAGCTGAGCTGGGAAGGTAGGGAATTAGAATTAATGGAAGAAGGCTTACCATCTTGAGATTTGCTGATGATATTGCCTTCCTAGCCAACGTCTTCGCAGGCTCCAAAACGTAGTTACAGATCTTGCATCGGAACGTCAGTCGGTTTGCTTGAACATGAATCTTTCCAAAACAAAAGTAATTTCCAACAAATGGGTCCCAGCTGGAGATGTGAAAGTCAAGGACAGTCTATTAGAAGAGGTCAGCTAATAAATTTGAAGGGAGATGTAAGGCCAGACGTGTATTGGCGCATCAAGCTTGGCTGGCAAGTATTTGGGAGGAGTTCAACAGTATTCAGATCAAAAATGCCAGTAAATCTGAAGAAAACAGTATTTGATCAATGCACTCTTCTTGTACTGACGTATGGTTGCGAGGCATGAACACTGAACTCATTTACAAAAGGGGAACTTAGGACAGCACAGAGAGCCATGGAAAGATCAATGCTGGGCTATACAAGAAAGGATGGGGAAATCGCAGATGTCAGGCGGTGTATGACGAAGGTTAAGGACATCATAGAGACAGTAGGCTCCTGAAAATGGCAGTGGGCTGGCCACGTCGCGAGAAGAAAAGACACCAGATGGACCAAGCTGGTACTGGAGTGGAGTCCGCGAGACCACCGTAGGCCTAGAGGAAGACAACTACACACTCGAAGAGGCCACATCATTTAATGATTGTATTGGCTGATGATGATGATGGTGTGTGGTTTTCCGTTAAAGTATTGCTGTGGGTAACAAAGCGGAGACGGAGTGTTGCGACTTTTATGTTGATTTTGTTATCTCTGCGCTGTCAGAAATGACATTTACCCTGTGTTCGTATATCGCTCTCGACGTGTAACATCTTTTTCAATGTTGTTCACGAATATTGTGCCCTCTGACGACGACTATCAGTTAAAGTCTGATCATGAGCTTGTGAGCGGGAAACCGGTTACCAAAGTAATGGGCAAGATGTTCTACTAAGACGCGCCAGAAGATTTAGCTAAGTGTAATGCATTTTTTTTTCAGTACGTCAGCAGGTGTGGTATCAGAGTAGTCAACAAGTAATGCGAAGATCAATAATTCTGTAATCAAAATATACAACATATAGAGATACGAAGTATGACTACCTCAAGAATAATAGTATTTGTAACAACTCATTGAAGAAGGAGCGCAAGCTGGTATTTGACAATTATAGAGAAGGAAGATGACGATGTTATTTTCAAAAGAAACATCTCATTATTATCATTATTTAGTAAAACTTTGGATAACTTCAAACTAGTTGACCATACAGGAATTTGAACCTTGATCCTTTTAGATATGAATCCATGTCTTAGCAATTGCTTTATTGTATCACTGTCAAACTGTGAAGACTATCGGATACAAAATACGCCACAACTCTCGAGGAAAGTACGTAAGGGCATCCATCCTCCTGAATATACATCTCCCTTAGCATCGTTGTGAAGCCTTCGCCAAATTTGTAAGGCATGTAGAGGAGGCAGTGCAAAGCTGAAATATTCAGTACGAGTACATCTGAGGGGCGTGTTCAAATGCCTCAAATAGTAGAACTCGGTTCGACAACACCGGCTCTCCGGTTCCGCCTGTCTATGTGGTATACATACCTAGTATAACAGTACATTCAGGACAGCATATACACTGCAAAAAGTAAAAGAATTCCTTAACACAATCTTAACATACCTGAACTTCTAAGGCAAACATACATGTGATATGAGAAACCAAATCGTTTCATAGAAACATCATAGGCCCGTTCGTCGGCCGAAATAACTATCTGATGTATAACTGATTTTGGACATTTAAGAATGATTGTAGCAACGTTCATTAATTCTTAGAAGCCAGTGCAACAAGGAATGTTCAACCTATACTCAAGTCATGTGTGTGTGTGTGTGTGTGTGTGTCTACATTAGATGATTTAATTTTCACAAGCCACAATCTGATTGTAAGTTAATTCAAAATAATAAGAAAGCTCTCCAGTAGCAAGTGATAACTCGGAAGCTTCTCGTACTACACACATTTCACAAACGGTTTTATTTGCAAGACACGGCCATATCACGAACTGGTGCAGTAAGCTGCTAAATTTCCTAGAATTGGGAAGTAATAAACATCTTCCTGTATTCCTAAGGTAGCACAAACATCTGATCAGTCCTGGCTCTTTCTAACGAGAAACCAATGGTTTACATTGTCTTCTGCATCCTCCTTTTAAAGTAGTTTTCCATTCCGGTGGCAAGAAAATAACCTGAACCTTTGTCTACTCCTTCGTCATCTTTGGCAAGGCCGCTGGCAGAACAAGGGTGGCCCTACGCTAGAAGTCTTCGGCCGCCGTTGCCGATGATTTTTACTCACAATGTAACCATTGGCTGCAGTCAAAATTCTGACCTAGGACGTTTCGATTACTAATCAAATGCTCTGCAGGTACAGCACAAGTGCAAATCTAGATCTGTCAGATAGTATGTAAGACATAGTAGCCAATGTCAGCAATAGGAGTATCTGCCTCAACCACCTCATGATTTCTGGTACGATTCGTCCGCAAGCTGCTCCAATTCTGACTGGAATTGACTTCTTGGGTGTATTATTCAAGTAAATGAATAGTAATGAGTGGATAGTAGGGTACACTGACTACAACAGCTGCTACATTGACAACATGGTAGTTCCGACAGAAAAAATTCCGGACGTCGCCTGGTTTCTTGCAGAGGACATAATTTTGAAGCTTAGAGTTCCCTGAGTAAAACTCTCTGATCATGGGAAAGTGTTCCAGTCAAGACGGGTGTCAAAAGCTGTAACATCGGTCAAAAATGGTTCAAATGGCTCTGAGCACTATGGAACTTAACTTCTGAGATCATCAGTCCCCTAGAACTTAGAACTACTTAAACCTAACTAACCTAAGGACATCTTAGAACTGTCGTGATTACCCTACTGCATACAGGAAAACCTCGATGTGTTGTGAATTGACCATAATAATCGTGATCGGACACTGTCTCATCGAGGAAATGCGGGCTGCTGCTTTTCAAACTGCCAGCGTGACGGTTAGGATGTACGATCATATGGTTCAAATGGCTCTGAGCACTATGAGACTTAACATCTGAGGTCATCAGTCCCATAGAACTTAGAACTACTTAAACCTAACTAACCTAAGGACATCACACACATCCATTTCCGAGGCAGGATTCGAACCTGCGACCGTAGCGGTCGCGCGGTTCCAGACTGAATTGCCTAGAACCGCTCGGCCACACCGGCCGGTAACATCGGTTAGAGGATGTAACACACCAACTACTTTTTACCAGAAAAATTACCCTGTGGAAGGACGAATACGACGTTAGCAGATATGCTGTTGTAGTACGTACACACACATTCACACACTACTGTTTCTGTCTCTCTCTCTCTCTCTCTCTCTCTCTCTCTGTCTCCCACACACCCACCCACACACACACACACACACACACACACACACACACACACGCACACACACACACACACACACACACACACACACACATATATTAAAAATGTGAGTGTACAAGCGGTTATTATTGTGCCCGATATAAGCACTGCTTCTACAGTATGAGACGAAAACGCATTTATCACCAACGCCATTCGACATTTCATTTGAAATCTGTTACATTGAGCGAAAGTCCCCAATAGACATTTCCTAGCATTATAGATTTTGTGAGAGAACAGCAGATGCTCATAATGTCTCACTTGATCAGGTGAATTAAAAATAGAATAGTGTAGAGAGCAAGTCCATGTTTTAATCAAGTTATGAAAACGTAAAACTACTTTTTAATCATATTCAAATGCAAAGAAACAACTTCGAAACAAAATTTAAACGGTTACATAAAACTGTCAGCAGACAGTCCAATTTTGGGATTCTCAGCAGCGAACGCCGTGAATCAGCAGCGGCTGCATTTTGCATTTCCTCTGCAGCAGGCAGAGGTCTGCAACCTTCACTCCCCACCCTCCAAGTCCCAGAATATTAAATTCTCTACTCAGATACGAACGTGACCTGGAAATTCGCCAAGTTTCCCAAGCGCTTGAAAATCGCTTCAATTTCCAGCCGCGTTTCTAAAAAAGTCAGAATCGACCCCATCAAATTTATACCTTTCATTTATTGTTCGTAATTTCATGCTTGATCTGGAATTGATGTGATATGAAGATTCACAGATATCGGAAACCACGTATAAATACATGATGGGTTTCACGATAACTGCAGACTGGTTTGTGTCCGCAGCAATATCTAGGTAATATCAGACTGCGATTCCATTGTGTACACACTGTGTAACTTCTCTCCGCGATTGCCCACGAGTGTAGCTGATTTTAATTTGATGCAAACTTACTAGTTAGTACAAGCAAACACTCGGGGCACTGTTCAGTTTATACTTCTAGTGAACACACTATACGGAGGGATGCTATGGAACAATGACAGGTAATCACCGTATGGAATGACTGGAATATTTTGTGTTGAGATCGTCTTGAAGAACAATGATTTCGTAAAAAACTGGTTAAAGATTACCTTCCGATCTCACTGTTAAATAATTGGTATCAGAATACTCAAAATTAAAACTCCATACGACAACTTTCGAGTGTGTTGAAGCCCTCCTTTCTTCTGACATCTCTCAGTCTCTTCATTTACTTACGTGTGCTGCATCTCAGTAGTATCTGATGGTACCCTCTCCCTATTCTTCTCCTCCACCTTGTAGTCCATCACCATCACAATGGCATTGTGAAACACTGAACACCACTTCAACAGTAACAGAAAACAAAAGAAGTCTCATCATCCCACCAATGTGACCATGTATTTTATTTGTCAAGTCAACATCACTTTTTCACAACACATACTAACCCTACGGGAATGAATGAGGTATCGTTAGAAAGTTT
Organism: Schistocerca piceifrons; assembly: GCF_021461385.2. Classification (NCBI taxonomy): domain Eukaryota; kingdom Metazoa; phylum Arthropoda; class Insecta; order Orthoptera; family Acrididae; genus Schistocerca; species Schistocerca piceifrons. The sequence goes on along the minus strand of NC_060139.1, from coordinate 1,016,094,103 downwards.
CTTTAATCGACTTCTGAGATTGCACATATAATTTTGGTTAAAAATTACTGTTGGTGAAAAAATTTAACTTAAGAGATACGTTTAACTGTAGTGGGCAAAAGTGCATCACGCATTCCTAGTTCCATACCTACATTTTACGAAGCTAACTTATTAATCAGGAATAAAAGATTGCTTTTTCATATTATCTTTTGGAAAATACCCTTTTATTCATTTTAAAGTACTTATTAACTGAATAATTTGTGTACAGCATTGTCATGGATAATAACCGTGACCAGTATCAACACCACGTGATCCAAGCATGCCTTTTCAATTGACAAGAAGACAGTTACCCATCAAAATTGCATTTGCTATCCCTATAAACAAGTAACAGAGACAAACGCTTCAAAGAGCAGGGCTGTATTTACAAAATCCCGTCTTTAATCACGGACAATTGTATGTAGCCTTTTCAAGGGTAGCTAAACTAACATTTTTGTATTCCTTCAAGAAAATGAAAAACAAAAAGTACAAGAAGATTACATTCTTACGTCAAATATCGTTTTACACCGAGGCATTGCAATGCTCCGTAAACAATTTTGTTCAAAATTATGGGCATGGAAATTTACGATATGTAATCAATAAGTAACGGGAGTTTTGGGTTTTCTTAAAGACTATTTATTCATCAACATCAATTTTGTCCCCTTCAAAGTAATCCACCTCAGATATACTTGTGCCAGTGTTTTTTCCAACCTTGGAAGCACTTCTGGGATTGACAGCTCCTTCAGTGATTCTGCTTTAATCTCATCAATGGTGGCAAAACGACGTCCTTTTTCTCTTCAGCATCGGGGATAGAAAGAAGTCGCAGGGGTCCATGTCCGGTAAGTATAGTGGCTGACTGCCGGCCGCGGTGGTCTAGCGGTTCTAGGCGCTCAGTCCGAAATCGCACGACTGCTGCGGTCGCAGGCTCGAATCCTGCCTCGGGCATGGATGTGTGTGATATCCTTAGGTTAGTTAGGTTTAAATAGTTCTAAGTTCTAGGGGACTGATGACCACAGCTGTTAAGTCCCATGGTGCTCAGAGCCATTTGAACCATAGTGGCTGAGTAAACATAAATGTTTTGTTTTTTGTCAAAAAATCACGAACGTGCATTGAGGTGTGAGTGAAAGCAATATCGTGATGCAGCTTCCACGAGTGGTTTTGCCACAGTTCCAGTCATTTTTTTTCGAACTGTTTCACGTAAATGGCACAAAACTTGCAGGCAGTATTCCTTAATGACTGCCAGGAACTCATGATGCGCTGTCCCACTATAACAGAAAAACAGCGAAAAGAACCTTCACATGTGATCGAACTAGTCGATTTTTTTCTTTTATTTTATTTATTTATTGTTTTTTTTTCGATCTTGGCTCTTCAAGCAGATGCCATTTAAACGTTGGTCTTTGGTTTCGACGTCATACCCGTAAACCAATGTTTCGTCACCTATTACAACCTTCTTTAGAAATTCTGGGTCGCTGTTGACTTCATTCAGCAATTTCGGAGCAATCTCTACACGATGTCGCTTTTAGTCGGAATTCAACGATTTCAGGACAATGCGACGATACCTATCAGTTACTGCTGAGTAGTTGCTCCTCCTAAACAGCATCCCACACGAACAAACTAGTCCTTATTTTGCCTGATATTGCTGCTACCTTAGATACTTGGTCTATGCATGGCTCTGTTCAAAAAGAATAGCTCGATGTAGTCTTAGTCTAGTCACGCGCGTCTACTTTCATGCTCTACAGCTAATTCATTGCACATAACAACCTGTTGCTGTGATCTTGCAGACAGATAGCGTATGCTTTGGCTAGAACTGCGAGTTAGTAAACTACACAGAAATAAGAAAGTTAAAAGGATAATTTCATAAAAATGGCTCTATTCTTATATAAATGCTGTAGATGACAAAGAATAATGTTGAATAATGTTTATTCAAGGAAGCACATCTCAGATAAACGAGAAGTGGTACTACCGTATTCGTTTAAAATAAAGACAGAGAATACTCTCATCAAATGCAGTAAAGTTAAGTTGAAAGCGTTACGAGTATGGCAGCAAAATCTTCAACATAAATAGTCACCGAAGATACGCGAGAACTAAGTCCATTTCGTGATCACAATCCACGAGAGATTCGCCAACTCAGAATAGAGTTCAGCACAATGATTCACAAAATAACACACGCAATGAAAGAATACTAACTCATTCTGTGTATGATATAGTTCCGTAAATCGTGCGGTAAAAGTTGGGCCTACTCTGGAGCACATTCAAACCTTTAGACATAAAAGTGCCTTGAGAAGTTAGAGTATTGTAGCGGCCGTTTACCACCCACACTCAGTCACCTACACACCTACATGACTGAATCACGCACGTTAAAATATGAAGACCTGCCTTCTTCCAGCACTCCACATAAAGTTTCTAGAATAGCTTCCTTGAGCTCTTCTCTCGGAAAATTCCAGTCTCCACTTGATTCCAGCATTTTTTAGCCGCTGTCCAACTTTCGTTTGCTAAAGGCCATCTCCACCAAAAATAGATCTTTCTCAGGCGCTACACACATGATTTGGTTCACCTGACCACTTCCTGGACTATATAGTACAACAATATTTTAAATAAAAGAAACGTTATAAACGGTTACATTCAGATGGTTTACAATAAATATGAGTAATAGTTCGTTCATTAATAAATAAGCCAGCATTCTTACGCAAAAGCGCTTATGTTAAATGACAACAGATGATCGCTAAAAATTGCTTAAACAATTTTTTATGCCTGCTTGACAGAATCATCTTGTGGCACTCGTTTCCTTGCGGTGTCCGGTAACAAATGGGACTGACCAATTTTAAGTTGGCACAGCCTTTTAATATCCCTTGCAATCAACATTTAAATAAAGTTACTGGAAAAATAGTAAACTGTTCATTAAATAAGAACACGAGTATAACAATATGCGAGGTACCGATGCTATGTTCATTTTCTGTGTAAATGTGGAGAATACGATGTTCTGACAACCATTTGCATAATAAAAAACATAAACAAAATAGATACAAATATGTAACTTTTACGGAATGTAGCTATAATCCAATACTCTGTGATATGGTATGCTGATATCACATGAAGCGATTAAAAATTGTTAATTCAGAAGTTCATTGTGTAAATTTTTTTTTCTCAGTGAAAAATCAGCTTCTGTCTTAAAGATATTGGTATGTTGTTGTGTCACTGGAAGCGCCTCGTTTATATGAGAATGTGATGTATTCAGATTTGTATCAATATTTGATGTGAGTTATTGTCGAATCTCACAGAGCTGAAACTTAGCCAACTTCAAGAGTGTCCGACACTCCGCCATTTCCTGGGGCATATTCTGCACAAAGGCAGTGCGACCATCAGCCGTCCAAATTGCCAACTCTGGGGTTAACCCGTTTCCGGCGATGCGCTCATTGTCTCTGCACGTGGCTGACCGGAAGCCCTCAAGTAGCTGGGCTGACCGCGGCGCGCCCTGTGCCATGGGAACGCTAGCGTTCGGCCGTACAACAAATTCATCTTACCTCTTAGCAATTATAGGCGGCCTTTCAGCTAGTCTGAATACATGCAATGTTACAAAAAACTTAGCTGCCTCACTTTTCATCCCCAAAACATCCTAAAAAAACGCGTGGCGTCAGTCAAAGGATATACCAACATCATAAACTTCTGTGATGGTGATTCGGTGATTTTCCAGAGCCATTTTCTTTACTTCTTCCACATTGTCGTCAGTAATTGATGTGCTAGGTCGTCCAGGGTCCTCCTCGTCTTCTCGACCCTCTCTGAAGCTCGTAAACTCTTGCGATTTTTATAGTAGATTCACAAAAGCTACAGTCAGCATTTCGAATGCGGTGCTGCACTTTATTCCAGTTTTCAAGCAAAATTTAATGCAAATTCTTTGATCTATTGAAACCTAGTAGTCAAGGAACGCAAGATTCGATTACGACTGTGGATGGCGCCTTAATCAGTTGCTATTGGTTCCCTTTTGCAATTCCACACATTTATTTTATACCGGTAATTTCAGACTGAGCAGTAAATAAAGATATCTCACGTTATTAACGAAGGGCCGACCGTAGTGGCCATGCGGTTCTAGGCGCTACAGTCTGCAACCGCGCGACCGCTTCGGTCGCAGGTTCGAATCCTGCCTCGGGCATGGATGTGTGTGCTGTCCTTAGGTTAGTTCGGTTTAAGTAGTTATAAGTTCTAGGGGACTGATGACCAAAGAAGGTTAAGTCCCATAGTGCTCAGAGCCATTTGAACCAATGAAGGAATAAAAAAATGAGTAATTAACAATGCTTTCAGTGCGTTACTATTAACCAGATGAGCATAAAATACAGAGACGGCAAATAATGTTTTAAAAACAAGCCAATGTGATCCCAATTAGAATTTTATGGGAAGTAACCACAGTCATGGATGACGGAATTTAACGCCAAGAACGGCAATTATAAAAAATTTAACAAACATACTGTAAAATAGCAATGCATTAATTGAAAAAGACAGGCAACTGATCACCAAACGGGTGAGACAAAATGATGATAAACTTGGTAGCACAACCATTTAAACCTGCTGTAACGCCAAGAATGGCAATTATATAAAAAATTTAGAAACATACAATAAAACAATAAATACTTTAATAAAACACAAGGGCCAGTCACAGACAATGCACCAGGAGTCGACCTCTGAGTAGGTCCGGCAAAAAACACTTTCGCGAGTGGTGACATAGGCAACCAAGAGTTGCATTCACTTCACAAGACGGTAACTCAGACTAGTGGCAGTCTAACGAATGACTAACAATAACCTTGCTGAGGCTACCTGACGTCCAATAAACCAAGCAAAGATGTAAAAATACGCCCAAGCCGGAACCGGCGGTCTGGAATCCGGCCGCAGAATACTGTGCTTAGAGCGCCAGGAACGAGAAAGGAATCACTATCACCAGAGTAGAAGAATCGCCAACCAACCTACAATCAAGAAAGCTGTCAAGCTAAACACCTCACCGGACAGCAGCGGCACTGCGAGGAAACGTACACTGCTGTTACGTACACCAACCCACAGGGCAGGTAACTGGGGCGCTAGCGGCCACGAGGCAGGAAAAATACCACTGGCTGAACTTGAATAGTAGCTAACCGAACGCAATAAATAGTAAATAGAAGTCCAGGAAAGCTAATCAGATCCGCCTTCCCCAAGCACTCCGCTCACTGCTCTTCGGCTCGGCAACACTACGAGCAGCATCACGAACCCAAGTCACTGAAGAATCGCAAGATTTCACAATGGTGGAGGTTTCTCTACTTGAATCCAAATGGACTCAAAGCTTACAGGATCCAGTTTACGATGATGTCGTGCATCCTCGTGACCATAGGCCTATCCAGCAGTCCATGCGCGCCACCAGCGGTCCCGGCGTGTCGCGCACTTTGCGGACCTGGCTCCTCCCGAGGCCCCCTTCCGAACTGCCCACTGACACGACCCAGAAGAACAACAACGTCGCCCCAAAAACAGAGCAACAGTTTCTACATATCGACAACCGCCACTGCTGCCACTAGTGGACAGGCAACGCTTGCGAACCCAAGTGGCGCCAGTCAACACGAGAAGGCAAACAACCGAAACCATGCCAACTAAACGATACCGTCTGGCCTCCAACAGAGGGTGGAAACCTACAAACAGCACCAACGCGATCCATAGCGCGGCTCATCTACCTTTGTGGAAAGTAATAATTTGCCGAACACTCGAAAATACGTTTAACATTTTTGACTGTCAACGGTAAACTAAATTATGCTTATACTACGTCAGAATAAGACATGTACCATATCTCTAAATGTTAAAGCCCTCCATTGCTAACATAAATCAGTACTTTATACATGTTAATTCTAGCTGGAACAAACATAAGCTGCCTTTACCAATATCCCAGATCACTCTAATGTTAGAATAAAAATAAGTCAACAGTTAAAGAATTTTTGTTCGTGATTTTTAAAATATTAAATGTGCAGCCATTCAAACAGCTTTAATCCATTACAATCACTTTAACTCTTATACATATACTTTTGGCTAAAATAAACAGAATCTGCTCTTGATAATACTCCAGATCACGTTAACGTAACAACAGAAATAAGCCAACAGTTCATCTGAAGATTTGTTATTAATTTAAATATACAGGTCCTAGTCATACAGACAGCTGCACCTCACTGCAGATACAATAACTCTGTATTATTGATTCCTTGGGATTCATGTTAGTGCCAAACATGTTATCACCATTCTGATGAAAAAACTTGCCCTTATATCGACTTTAACACATGTAAAGAACAACAAATTTCATCTCTGTACAAAGTAGGCTTATGCCATATCTCTCTGTCTAGATCTTTGTTATAAGCAACAGTTGTAAAGCGCATGCTGGATGCTGGTAAAGTGTCACTGTTAAAGTGTGAACTAATATAGTTCGTGTGAAAGTGTTCTGGACATCAAAATGGAGGCAGACAGATACGAAAAAAGCCGCCTATACTGTCGCAGTAAGTAAAAACTAAATTTACATCCATATCGACAGATAATCTTTAGTCATGGCGATACATTAAAGTGTGACCCATCTTTCTGCCATAGAACCAGCACCCAGCATTATGCTACTACCAGTAATGATGTAACTTCCCGGATTCTCCCGACATCATCTGAAGATGAACCTGAAAGGGTTCGAAAACCGGTTAATGTAATAAAGCATTATTAATGAAAAAAGTGACTGGTTGCAGTTGTGTATAATTTATTTACGGTAAACTAAATACCCAAAAAAGTTGAAAATGCAAGCATATATCAGGAACATGTGTACTAACACGATAAAATAATTGTAAATCGGATATATAAAATCGCGAAATTAAAAAATTCCCATCACTCTTTAATCACACTTCTTATATACAAGAATGTATCACAAGATTTTTCTCTTCACTCCGACAACTACCCTCATCCCAACGACTACACGCATTCTAAACACTGTCGCTATTGAAAACTAAAAATTGCGAACGTTCTGCACGAGTCCCCAGTCCCCAAGTGGTAATATAAATGTGCAAACAGAGCGTACACGAACTCCACCAATAAAATTCTGGATGTTTTTCAGAAATACTTTCTGACTATTTGGGTATAAAGGTACCCTTTACACAGTAACTGAATATCGTCTGATTCCTTACTCTTATTTGCCTTTGTATCTGTGCTGCACTGGAAATAATTGCGCACAGTGCAGTCGTTGGCGGTGTGAGCTATGTCTCTTGTTTAGAAACAAACTTACTGTATTCACTTGTGATACTTCTAACTACAGTAACATCCACTTTACTCTTTGCTCTCAAGCCTGCACTGTTCTGCTCGGTTCTGTGCTTTTTTTCCGATAGTCACGGTTGACGTTAACTGTGATACACAGCTGTGTGGACAGGTTTAGTGATGACATGTTGACCGATATGCACTGGTTCACTGAATGTAATGGAAAAGAGTCACAATAAAGCTATTCTGAGTTGCTCATGTAGCGGCAGCAACTACATCACAATACTTTTGCATTTGAGAGTATGAACTACTCCACGTTTTCTGTTGTACGTTTTGTTGATTGCGTATTACAGGCTTTGTCACTGTTGTGAGTATATTTTCACATAAGCAAAGGTAGATGGATTAATAAACTGAATAAGTAATAATTAAATTTAGATTTGTTTTTGGAGGGGTTGCGCCTTGAGCAAAACACAGTTTTATCTTTTCTTCTATTTCCCAGACATGTTTCGCTGAAGTTTCAGCATCACCAGTGGGCTTTTATTTTCTATCAAGCAGGAAAAATTCTCATTACAATTTGTACACTTATAAATTGGAATTTTTAAGATAGTATTTACAAATTTGAAAAACATACGAAGTTTTGTATATATACCATACATGCTGTGGTTTTCCTGGCTTTTTGTGGCTTTTTATTGCATTAGTTTTCTTTCACAGTTTTTCGCAGCATGTGCTAACAACGTATATACCCAGAACTTGGTATTTTTTCAAGTTTATAAATATTGTCTTAAAACCCAAATTAATTTGTGTAAGTAGTAAAGAGTATTTTTATCATTTAATGGAGAAAAATAAAAGCCCATTGATAATGCTGGAACTTAAGCGAAACTTGTCTGGGAAATAGAAGAAAAGATAAAATCTCTTTTGCTCAAAGTGAACTCCATCCAGAAACAAATCTATTTGTGAGCAAACATGGACGGACGAGCTTCAACCTCAAGATGATCATTATTACATTACTACTCCCTAATGACCCACCGGAGAGCACTGGATATTTATATTAAAATAGAAAATATCCCCCAAAAGCCTCCTCAGTTTTATGAACTTACGGCATGCTGATTTACTTAGTCTAGGGCCACCCTGCATATTGCAAGAAATATTTATTTTTTATGACTCGTTGGATCATTATTAAATGTCTTCGTCTTACAGTTACCAAATGCACAAGTACACAACATTTAGAAGTATTCAGCATTTAAAAACGTGTTGTGAAACACAACATTATATTTTACATAAATTAACATTCGATTGCTCATAGTACCAGAATTTCTAATGGTTAATTTATCTAGATGTACTAATTCTCTCCAGGTCTCCAATATTTTTCAGAAGATAGAAGACAAATTTATTTGTTAACATAATTTGTCAGAACCTGAATGGCGTTAGAGGTAATGGAGGTAGCAGTGTTAATGTGGCATCGACCAATGGCAGTGTGGTTGACTGACAGATCTGAAGTGTCTAGCACATGTCCAATTGACGTCTCCAGCATAACAGAGGAAGACCCTCAAACTGTAGGAACCCTCCTCTCCTATCAGTAGTTTGTAGTGGTTGGGTACAACACCACCGATGGATCACTGAAAGCAGAACATCAACATCGTAATTAGAGAGTTAAGAAAAGGTTCTTTGAAGGGGGAGTGGCCAAGAGGAATCCATGTTCATGGGATTTTAGGTATGTTTTTTCCCTACTTTTAACGAAATAATAAGTGAAAGGAATATTTGCTTAGATAGGGAAACGTAAGTAATAAATGAAGCTCGCCAGTTTGCTTTTCTTCTACAGTATTAATTTATTGGGTTAAATGGTTTTCGTCTTACAAGGCCATCATTAGATATTTACTATTGCCGTCAAAGAAGTTACAATGTTTGTAAATGAAACTGGAAAAGTAGTTCCGCGTCTAGATTGAGGCCGGAAATCAGTTAATTCAATATAGCAAACTAGCGCTTTTCATTTATTATAATGTTGTTCTACCAAGAAACGACGGAAGATTCAGTTAACATTAACGTCAGTAACTTTACTCCTACTGGCAAGGTATGAACAAAATTTAGTTATTAGTTTTCCATAGAGTTACAACAACGTATTATAAATTATAAATGGAACATTGCATTTTCCTATAATGTATCTAACGTACATAAATCAACTGTGTACGATTCCATTTAAATCAGTTTTACCTACGGAACTAGATACCGTCAAGGTACTACACATAACTGGCTCCGTTCAGATGGACATTCTGGTCTTGGAATGTTGATTCAAGAGAAATTCAAATGAGTGCCCATTTTCCTGACTGTACGACTCAATGTGCCTTCTAAAAGACCTGCAAACGCGATGTAAACTTGGTGGTGTCACGGAGCGATGGGCTTCCCTGATTCACTATTTGAAGTCATGTTTGGTTCGATTTTAGAATATATACTGACACTGCCGCATACAAGACCGGTCAAAATGAACAAACAAACGAGATGCAGTCATCCAAGGATTTTGATGTGTAATGAATGTGGTATACAAATCCAATAAGTACGTTGGTATGTCAATGCCGATACGCTTCCATTGAAGCATCCATGGCTTCCCATGAAAAGTCTTCGATAAATGAAGTAATTTAAGAAACTATAGTGTTAAGGGACGAAACTTAACAATGAGTGAGCATATGGGAGGGTTTGTTTTAGCTGCAATAAACCTCGATCATCATGTCAGCTTGAGAGAAGTTGCTGCAGTTACTGTCATCAGCCTTACATCGTCACAAGTTTCACTTGTATCACCTGCCTTTGGCACAGGAGATGCATAGGAAACATTTCATACAGAAATATAGTCTGTGAATGGGCCATGATTGTTTTCGCTCGGGATACCTTAAAAGTGTTATGTTCTCTGACGAGCCCACGATCCACGTTCACTATTTATGGTGCAGTGAAACGTCATAATATGCATTACCGGGCCACAAAAATCCTGCTTTGGTACGCCATGTCGACCGTCGAAGGAGGTGGTCCACTGAACTGTGGTGGGGAATCGTTGGAATCATCAGTCGACACTACGACGCTAGTACTCTAACAGACGTGATATATCGAACTTTTATCTTCAATGTTAGGTGCTTAACCCCGAAACTGATAGACTAGATATTAGAGACGGTATGCGGATGCAGTAAGACGGTCACCAGTCCCATTCTGCGCGTGAAGTTGTGCAAGAATTTAACAACAGATTTTCTGCGAGATGGCTAGGATACCGTCATTGTCCGGAATATACCACCCGATAAAACACCAGTACATTCATTATTGTGAGGATATATAAAGATTTGTGTTCAGGTTATCATACGCACAACCCTACATGAGTTCAAAGAGCGTACTAAGGGAGCTTGTCGCTCTGTGGCGTCTCGTCCACATTCGTTTGTCATTCAGGAGAATGGCCACTAGTTTGAACACCTCACTCAAATGAACATTCTGCCACCAGAATATCCATTTGAACACAGGCAGGTACTTACAGCATGTTGCATCCACGCCTACAGCCTTCTGGGTTTCTAACTCCCTAATAAATCAGACAGAAATTCGATGTAAATTGATTTCCACAAAGTTAGTTTAATTGCACCAGCTGCGTGATATAAATAAATAATGTTTAATTTAAAAAGTTTTAACTCGTTATTTTAACTTTCTGGAAAACTAAATAAACCTTTCTAAATAAAGTCCTTTATTTTTTAATTTTTTTTTATTTTATGACACCCCAGAGATAAACAACTTATCTGAAATATCTTGTATAGTAAAACAAGCATATTTATTAATAATCTGCACTTAAAAAAGAAGATATACCACCACAAAGCATAGCAGTATATGAAATCTTCCACGTGGACCCCTGATTATCTATTTATACTCCACATGAGGTTCTTATTTTTTATAGTGCCAAGTCGGCCCTGGTTGGTGAAAAAGGAGAGTGATATCCTATCTTGTCTATAGTTGTACCACAAGTTTTAACAGAAACATCTGGCGGTCACCTTGATCCTATTATTTGATGCTTCTGCGCGCCCTGTTCAACCAGAAGACTGATTAAAATGGTGCGAAACTGGCAAAAGTGATCCGTGACCAGCATTACTGCCCTATATGCCAAAGTATCTTGGGCGCCTGATTGTATAAGGTCAATTGTGTATCTGCAGGCACAGTCCTATCACACTAATTTATTTTTGCATTTATTTCATCTGTCAAGATTATGACCTCCAGGGCTTCTCTTACAACTAACCATATCTTACTGGGTCAACACTGTAACCTGTACAGTAAACCAGCAGTATACAGGGTGACGCAAAAATCCGTTAACATTTGAAAGTGCACTAATTCACGCAATAATGTAGGTAGAGTGGTAAAACTTGACACACATGCCTGAGAGGATACGGCATTTTATTGAAACTGAAAACGAGTGCAAAAACCGGCCAACAGATAGCGCAAGACAGCAACACGCCAGTGATGCCGCATGAGATTCGTGTATAAAACGAGCTGTAGAGAGAGAGAGAGAGAGTCAGGTGCGAACAGCAGTCGCGGCATGTTGACTTTATCAGAAAAGGAATTTCAAAAAATGGTGGAAGATGACGATTGGTAGTCTAAAGTGTTGTGGACCGCTGAAGCCCATTTCACACTTCCAGGATCCGTCAACATCCACAACTGCAGAATTGGGGCTACCGAAAACCTTAGAACTGTCGTGGATACCCCACTGCATGACAAGAAAGCCACGGTGTGTTGTGAATCGACCATAATAATGGTGATCCGACGCTGTATCATTGAGGAAACTGCCAGCGTGATGGGTAGGAGGTACGATCATATCTTACAGATTCGCGTCATCCCTAGCTCGGCTGATAAACACGTGCTGGCAGGATTTGTATGCAGGTTGTCTCTCCACCCTACACTACTGCGTGCGTGAAAGATCTCTCGCGTATATCGTTTGGGGAGGATCGTGTGCTTAGCAGCACTTCCGACATTCTTCGCCTCCGAAGTACCCAGACCTCAATCCGTGTGATCATTGGTTGCGGGGTTACCTGAAGTCACCAGTCTACCGCGATCGTCCGACTTTATTAGGTATGCCAAAAGACAACATCCGACGGCAGTTTCTCACCATACTGTGCAGGGCTCTTCACAACATTGTACCTCTACTACTAGTATTATTGATGAATGACGGCTGACATGTTGAGCATTAGCATTAAGAACGTCGTATTTGCTAAAAATCTATTCTCATGCTAATTTTTGCTTTTGTACCATCTGAAGCGCCATGTGTTCGTCACTTTGTCCAGTTTTTTGTTTCACTCAATACCCAGGTCTTTTCAAGCAACTGTGTCAATTTTTACCTCTTTATCTACATTATTCAGCGAAGTAGCGTATTTTCGCGTGTGAACGGGCTTTTTGGTCGTGGTATGTAACAACAACAATAATAATAATACTATCAGCAACGACAATGTTTGTAATAAATAAAATGTAGGATTTAAGAAAATTCAGTCTTCTTAAAATTTAGCAATTGCCTCATTGCGTTCATGTCGATTGTGGATAACGACATCTACGAAAACATATGGCTACAGTACAGAAGCAATCGCTATGGAAAGGAAGTTAACTTGTGTGAGAAAGAATGTAAAATAATAGAATAACATTGAGGAATGAGTCGAAAGGTATAAAGAAGAAATACACTACTGGCCATCAAAATTACTGCACCAAGAAGAAATGCACATGATAAACGGGTATTCACTGCACAAATATGTTGTACTAAAACTGACATGGGGTTACATTTTCACGCAATTTGGGTGCATATATCCTGAGAAATTAGTACCCAGAACAACCACCTCTGGCCGTAATAACGACCTTGATACGCCTGGGCATTGAGTCAAACAGAGCTTGGATGGCGTGTACAGGTACAGCTGCCCATGCACCTTCAACACGATACCACAGTTCATCAAGAGTAGTGTCTGTCGTATTGTGATGAGCCAGTTGCTCGGCCACCATTGACCAGACGTTTTCAGTTGGTGAGAGATCTGGAGAATGTGCTGGCCAGGGCAGCAGTCGAACATTTTCTGTATCCACAAAGGCTCGTACGGGACCTGCAACATGCGGTCGCGCATTATCCTGCTGAAATGTAGGGTTTCGCAGGGATCGAATGAAGGCTAGAGCCACGGGTCGTTACGCATCTGAAATGTAACGTCCACTGTTCCAAGTGCCGTCAATGCGAACAAGAGGTAACGAGACGTGTAACCAATGGCACCCCATACCATCAAGCCAGGTGATACGCCAGTATGGCTATGGCAAATACACACATCCAACGTGCGTTCACCGCGATGTCACCCAACACGGATGCGACCATCATAATGCTGTAAACAGAACCTGGATTCATCCGAAAAAATGACGTTTTGCCGTTCGTACACCCAGGTTCGTCGTTGAGTACGCCATCGCAGGCGCTCCTGCCTGTGATGCAGCGGCAAGGGTAACCGCAGCCATAGTCTCCGAGCTGATAGTCCATGCTCCTGCAAACGTCGCCGAACTGTTCGTGCGGATGGTTGTTGTCTTGCAAACGTCCCCATCTTTTGACTCAGGGATCGAGATGTGGCTGCACGATCCTTTACTGCCGATCGGATAAGATGCCTGTCATCTCGACTGCTAGTGATACGAGGCTGTTGGGATCCAGCACGGCGTTTCGTATTACCCTCCTGAACCCAACGATTCCACATTCTGCTAACAGTCATTGGATCTCGACCAACGCGAGCAGCAATGTCGCGATACGATAAACCTCACTCGCGATAAGCTACAATCCGACCTTTATCAAAGTCGGAAACGTGATGGTACGCATTTCTCCTCCTTACACGAGGCATCACAACAACGTTTCACCAGGCAACGCCGGTCACCTGCTTTTTGTGTATGAGAAATCGGTTGGAAACTTTCCTCATGTCAGTATGTTGTAGGTGTCGCTACCGGCGCCAACCTTGTGTAAATGTTCTGAAAAGCTAATCATTTGCATATCACAGCATCTTCTTCCTGTCGGTTAAATTTCGCGTCTGTAGCACGTCAACTTCGTGGAGTAGCAATTTTAATGTCCAGTAGTGTAGAATGAGAAAACATAGATAGTTTACAATGTGTCAGAGATACTGGTTGGACGAAGGAAGAAAGGTGAGGCGTGCCGAGAGGGTAACTACATCGATGATAACAGGTGGAACTTCAATCTCCTGTTCAATGCAGAGCGGTTTTGCACAAGATGCGGTTACAACGTCATTCGATCCACAGTCATTTGGCTGAAATGAAAAAGGAAATGGAAAAAGGTTAAGCGTTGTGCAAAGATACAGCCAGTGTGCAGCACGTATCCGATCTCATATTGCAGTTATAGTCTGATGACTGGTATCTGATTCATGGGAAGTGGTTTTGAATAAACCTACGGTACACATCGATGAAATAAACAGAATATGAAAATAGCATTGTCTATCCGGTCGCAGCCTACTTAAATGAGTGTGTAACACAAACAAAAATTTAAAAAAAAGATTCTCGTAAGGTCCTGAAGGCCCAGGCGACATCGACCAGCCGGCGAGTCGTCCTCTGCCATTCGGAGCCATGCGGATGTGGTATGGAGCGGCATGTGGTGAGCACATCGCTCACTCTAGCCATCTTGGCGACGTTCCAAACCTTGGAGTCGTACTTCTCGATGAAGCAGAAGTGACTGGTAGGACCTGTGGTCAAGGCGTAGATTTTTTGATTAATAATCAAAAAACGTCCTGGGTCTCGGGTTCGAATCTAGCCACTGCTAAAATTCTAAATAAACGTCACCAATAATGGTGGCCGAAGACGTTTGGTTTAAGAAGTCACCCCCGTTCTGCCAACGGCGCTGGTGAGGAGGACGGAGGAGCAGATAGAACTTTCTGAGCACTCTCTTGCTCTTGGATGGGAAACTAAGAGGCGGAAGAATTAGCAGTGATCAACTGCATGAGTGCGCAGAAGGCAATGGTATCCATTGCACTAAAGCCACATAAAATATTTCCACAGGACATGTCCCTGTAGTTGAAAACGCGTTATGATGCTCTCCCACAGTGACAAAATTTCAGATTAGCCCCTAGTTTGAATCTCCGGGAGGAAACTCTCTAGAAAGTAGCCACCATGTGAAAGAGACTGAATAACAAACGAAGCAATAACAGTCTAAGTGTCGGAGCGTGGTGGAGTGTCAGAAGTTTTAGGGAAGCTAGAAAATCTGAAAAGGGAAATGCTAAGGCTCAGTCTAGATATAGTGCTGGGTCAGTGAAGTGAAATGAAGAGAAGACGTGGACTTATGGTCAGACAAATTAAGGATAACATCAAAAGGAGCAGAAACTGGTGTAACGGGAATAGGAAACGGTACAAATACAGTAGGATAGTAGGGCAGAGGGTGAACTACTTTGAACAGTTCAGATATAGAGTTGTTCTCATCGCATTCGATAGCAAGTGCTGACACAGAACTCATTTTAACATCGCAAGCAGAAGGTGAAGAGACTGAGAAAGTATGTGAGGACATAGAAAGGGTAGTTAAGTACGTAAATGGAGATGAAAATCTAATGGTCATCGGGTTTTTGAATACGGTTGCGAGGGAAGGAGTGGAAAAAAGGGTTGCAGGAGAATATGGGACTGGTAGCGAAAATTAGCAACTAGAAAGACTAATAAATTTCAGTTTGTAATAGTAGATACACCAGCAGATGTAGATTCAGACTTCAATTTAGTAATGATTAACAGTAGACTGAAGTTTAAGAGAATCGAACGAAAGATGTGTGATACTAAAGTACCGAGTAATTATGAGACGTGTTAGAAGTCCGCTGACGTGTGGGCACTATGATAAGGAATAACATAGCAGGCTGTTCAGTTGCAGAGGAGTGGATATCTCTAAAAATAGCAATATGATTGTTGAAAAAACAAACGAAGGTACTAGGGAGGTAACCTTGGCTGACAGATGAAATGCTTCAGTTGATCGACGAAATAAGGAAGTACAAACACTTTTAGTAAAAGGCAGAAATACAGCAATATAAAGCACCCAGAAATAAAATAAATACGAGTGCAGGGAATACAAAGCGAAACGGCTGCAGGAAGAACATGAAGAACCGAAAAAAAAACGAAACAGACTTCGGTGAATTTAAAAGTGTGGACAACAACATTAAGAGTGCAATGGGAACTTCACTGTTAAATACAGGTGGGAAGAGTGGATTAAAGGGCTCTATGAGAGGGAGTAATAGTCTGATGTAATAGAAGAAGAAACTGGAGTCGGTGTCAAAGACATACGAAATACAGTATTAGAGGCAGAACTTAGGAGAGCTCTGGAAGACTTGAGAGTAATCAAGGTAGGAAGGATAGACAACATTTCACTGTAATTTCTAAAATTATTGGGGTAAATAGCAAAAAAACTACTACTCAAGCTGGTGTAGAATCTACGATAATGGCAGTATACCATCAGACTTTCAAAAAAAAATTACATAGACAGCAAGAGCAAAACGTACGAGAAATATCACAAAATCGGCTTGGAAGCTCATACATCCAAGCTACTGACACGAAAATATACAGAAGAATGGAAAAGAAAATTAAGGATCGGTTAGATCTTGATACGTTGGGGTATGGGAATGGTACAGGGACGAGACAGGGAATCCTGACGTTACTCTAGATAAAGAACGATAAGACTGGAGAAAAATCAAGACACGTCAGTAGGATTTATCGATCTGGAAAACGCGTTCTACAATGGAAAACGGTCAAAGTTTTTTAAAATCTGAGAAAAATAGGAGTAAGCTATGGAGAAAGACTGGTAGCTGGCTATACAATACGTACAGGGGCAAAAAAAGTTATAAGATTTCAAGATCAAGAACGAAGTGCTTGGATTAAAAACAGTGTAATATAGGGATGCAGTCTTTCACAGACACTGTTCAGTTGATACATTGTCGAAGCAATGACGGAAATAAAAGAAACGTCGATGAGTGGGATGAAAACTCTGGGCGAAAATATCAATGACAAGATTTGCTGATGACATTGCTATCCTCAGTGAAATGAAGAAGAATTACAGGATTTGTTGGACAGAATTAATAGCCTAATGTGTATAGGTTACAGACTGTCAGTAAACCGAAAAGCGACGAATGTAATGAGAAGCAGTAGAAATGAGAATAGCGAGAACCTTAACGTCAAAATTTCTGATCACAGAGAAGAGGAATTTCAGGAATTCTGATACCTTGGAAACAAAATAACACATGACGGACGAAGCAAGGAGGACATAAAAAGCAGAATAGGCCAGCAAATAGGTCGTTCCTGGCCAAAAGCTTTCTACTGGTATCGAGGCCTTAATTTGGGGAAGAAATTACCCAGAATGTTTCTCTGTAGCACAGAATGATACTGCATCGAATCTTGGAAAATCGGAACAGAAGAGAACTGAAGCGTTTATGATGTAATGCTACAGAAGAAAGTTGAAAATTACGTTCATTGATAAGGTAAGGAATGAGGATGGTTCACCGAAGAATAGGCGAACAATGGAAAATACGGAAAACGCCGACAAGACGAAGAGACAGGATGTGTTAAGACATATGGTAATAACTTCCATGTTACTAGATAGAGTTGTAGCGCATAAAACTGTAAGACAGAGAATGTACACTGAAGAGCCAAAGAAACTGCCTAATATTGTGTAGGGCCCCCGCGAGCACGCAGAAGTGCCGCAACACGTCATGGCACGGACTCGACTGATGTCAGAAGTAGTGCTGGAGGGAACTGGCACCATGAATTCCGCAGGGCTGTCCATAAATCCGTAAGATTTCTTTTTGTTCTTAAACGTGCTGGATATTGGCCTACAATATTCTTAAATTTGTTTCCCTTCCCAAGTTGCACACTGAAGTCACTGCAAAGTTAACGTTGTTTTCAGGTATGTTCGACATTTCAGATTCTAAAAGATCGCAAAATTAGTTTACTTTATGAGGATTTCTTCTGTTATCATCTTCCATAGGTGTACGACAATTTATAAGGGTATAGTTTTTTATTTTTGCACTTAACTGTTAACATGGAAATTCATTCTAATTTCAATGTAAATTCTGTTCTACTACCTACGACCTTTTTTTACGTAAAATGTTGTCCCAAACATTGACATATTTTCCGTTATTCTCGCTGTTGGTTGCCCTCTGTAATTTCTATAATGTAGTGTATCAGCTGTATTCTCATCTAAGAGTCTCATTTCTCGCACTGTTTTGTATATGATTCTTATGTAAAAGTAATTCCAATTTCTTCTGTTTTTCAATTTCTAGAAGAGAATTTCCATTTAATATTGCCAAGTAGTACATCTTCTTGAATTTAAACTTAGAAGACTTTTCGGTGTAATCCATCTGTTTATCACCGCGGATGTTCGGACTCCCCATAATCTTAGGTACCAACGCATTACAAGATGTAATGATAGATTCCTTGTCAGGATCACCACCTGAGGTGTTACACCCATTGTAAGAACTCTCAATTTTGCGGCTGAAAATTGTAAAGTGTAGAGAGCAGGATATCCAGCATCAGACCTGTATTCCCAAAATAAGACCATGTTGTCCTGTTGTTGTCCTGGAATATTAATGATCCAGCCGCCACTAACATGTGGAACAGACGCTATCGGGGTACCCCAACTAACATGTGGCCTCTGTCCATCTTATCCTTGGACATGAAGCTGCCTTTTCGGCAGTTCCGCCGTACCGAAGTCCATCTCCTCCGTCTTCGCTGCAATTCATCGCAACGCTGGCAAGAAGCCCTTAGAAGGTACTGTCAGCAAGGCCAGCTGGACAAATATTTTTTACGATATGTTACTATCACTCCCCTTTTATCCTGACTTGTGACAGGCAGTGTTTAAAAATTTAGAACCCAGGCTGGCGGAGTTGAAACCGCATTATTGTTTTTATTTATTTTATATTTTTTCTTATCAAGTTACAGGGATGCAAAGGCGTTATACTAATTGCAAAATATCAACTAACTTTCACCATAAATGTCCCACATTTATTATCTAACATACGTGCTATGGTAAATTCAGGGGTTACAATCTCCTTAGATTCTCATATTCTTATATTTTATTGTTACGTTTAATCTTCAGGGAGATTTGGTGCATTCCCTTCGATGATACCGAACATAGAAACATTCGAAACATAGAAATTCCGAAGACCACAAGCATCGTGTGCAGGCAAGTCTGCCACAGCCTCATATCTTTGCATGAATTTCACTACCGGAAAAAAAAAGAAAAAAGGAAACGATAACATTGATGATGATTTCACGCGTTAGCGATTATTTAGCGGCAAATCACGCATAAAGGATGACTTTTCCGAAAACTGCTTGCAGCTGATTATGTATCAAGATAAACTACAGGAATTTCGCGGGGAACAATTTAAAATCATTTTCCATACATTTATTGTTTTCTTTTCTTCTTCTTCTCCTTCTTCTTTTTGTAATTCATTCACGATACATATATTTAACATGCTTATAAGGGCAACGTTATTTCAATTTACATCGGAAAACATTCGTGTAGTAATCTTCTACGGGCTTGGATAGATAAATTAAAAAATGGAAATATAAGTATTAATCAGGTTTCGAACACGGTGCGCAAAAGTGTAAAGCGGAGAGGCTATCCACTTCACCACAGCTTCGGTTAGATCGTTTACTCACTAAAAGGCACAAAAAGGACGTCTAATACTTTGACTGTCGTTTTCTCAAAAACGGAGGAGTATCTATGAATAAGCGGAGACATGTGTTCGCTCATTTTGACTCCTCTTCTGCTGAGCAAAGTTTCTGGGAAATTGGGTTATGGCACTTGCCGCGTTCTCCTCGTCAGTTCGAAACAATGTTCGCAGCAAGTGCATGTTGACATCACCTTGGTAACACAAAACCAGTGTTCCAGATCTATGTCCGCAAAAGGGCAGATCAACGGAGCGTTGTTCCCGGCCTGCTACCAGTAAATGCCCCACCCTGCGCTGTAGTGTTGCCAGGGCAGGTTTAAGGCCCAAGTGACACGAGCCACCGCTTGGGTCGCCAACACGAAAGGAGCGCCAGAGGCGTCGCAGTTGTTTGATTTCTATGCAGTATGTATCACGGTAACGCCTGCCTGGGGCACCAAGCTCATAAGGGAGCCAGAGGCATCGAAGTGCAAGATTTGCATACAACGAATATCACAACCAGTAGCGAAAACCGATAATGGAAGTGCTCGAGGGAAAATGGGTGATGGGCGTCAAATGTAAGTCCCTTATCTGGAAAAATGTCCTCGAAACGGCCCTCAGTGTTGCGTATCGTTTTTACGTGTGTTTCTTTACAAAATGTAGTCGACAAGAAGCAGAATTTACGAACCTGTCACGCTCTATGAGTCAGAGGAGTACCTCTGAAATGTTCGAAGTCATAGTTATAAAAATATTAAACGAAAAATGATTCCCTACAAAAAAAAAAGCTGCATTGCTGCGCACCAGCAGCAGTGTCGTAGGTGAAGAGTTCAAATGGCTCTGAGCACTATGAGACTCAACATCTGAGGTCATCACTCCCCTAGACTTAGAACTACTTAAACCTAAGGACATCAACCACGTCCATGCCCGAGGCAGGATTCGAAACTGCGACCGTAGCAGTATCGCGGTTCCGGACTGGAGCGCGTAGAACCGCTAGGTCACAGCAGCCGGCTATCTGGCATCCAAAAGGACATCATCATTGACTTTCGCTCGGCCACCGCAGCCGCCGATGAAAAGTATTATGTCTCTCATTTTTCAATACCGCAAGATCAACAGTAACAATAACAACTGGATTCCTTATCTGACTGGATAAACTGATCGTCAGCAAGACTGGTGAGCTGCCACCACACGAAAGGGTGCTGGCAATAACAACAACAACAAAAAATTATAACGCTTTGAATGAGACAGAAATGGTTTGCTGTAACAGGCAGCTGTCAGTAGAAAACGTGAATCATCAGCTGCAGAATCCTCCTTCACTCTCACTGGACATTTGTGTGACACTGAGGGTGAAAAATGTTTCTTTATTGAAAATCATAATTCGCCTTAATTTTAAGAAGAAACTGAAAGTGAATATGTGATCAACTAAACACATTATCCCCTTCATGTACGGTCGGAAAATGCCTGAAATAGAACATTTAACGTCTAAAACAATACGTCTATTTTTTTAAATTTTCCACGGTTGTGGGGGAGGGGGGCGGGAGGGAAGGGGGGAGGAGTCCCCTCAGTACTTGGCATTTGATAACTGACAGTCTCCTGTAAACGCCGGAAGCTATGCATTTGTGTAGGGTTGAACACAAACTGTATGTGCCAATAATAATTATCATTCAGTGACATACATCTGTGTAGAAAGCAACAGGAATAAGAAATTTGGTGCTAACGGCAACAACAAAATTAAGCCTGGGTGTACATGTAACGCCGGAAATGCATATCCTCCTATTTTCATCTATTGTACTATTATTTTTTTTCCTTGTTTTGTTACCTCAAGATATGACATTTCTGTCTCTTTATATATTGTAATTGTTTTACTGTTTGTATATATATATATTTATGCACTTATGTCGATGTATAATTGGTTTGTTTCGTAAATATTATTTGTATTTTTACGCTGGGTCTTGCCTAGGGAAAACTGCTATCGAACGATTACATCGATAGGTCGTGTGAAGACTCAAAGTGTGTAGGATCTTTGGTAGTGTTAACTCTGCCGCGTGAAGCGCGGGCGGGGCAGTGAGAGTCTGGCGGGAGTAGCGAGTGGAGCAGGTGTGTTGTGTGACGCTCCCGCGAGTTGCCGCACTTTCGGGGTTTGGCAGCATGTAATTGCGCTCGACTCGCGATGATAGTTTCTGACATGGTGTCGCGGACGGGAAGCATTAGCTGGCGCACATCAAGAGCCCGTTTCGCCTGGTGACCGTGTCGAGAAGAAGGCGCGCCAACATCCAGCTTCTGCAACAGCGACGGCCGACAATGAGTGACTGTCGCCACCTCCTCGATCGACGGCTTCAAACCTTCAATCAACCAACAAGGAAGACTAAAAGCACGTAAAGTTTCAGAACTGTATGGCAGACCTCAGCTTTTCAAATTGTTCCATTTGCCTCGCAAAATTACAGCAACTTGGCATGAACCTTTGTTGCTCATTGTCCCAATTGCATTGCCAAGCAGGGTCCCTTCCTTTTCCGAAACGAGCCCGAGGGTCGTTGAAATTCAAACGCCAGCATCATTCGATTTCACTGCTTTAATTTCAAAGTTCAGTAGCTGGCTACAGTATTTAGGTTACACGAGCACAAATTTAGAGTGCGAGTTTTGTTAGCATATTTTAGCTTACCTGTGACTGCAGCTCAGCTTGGTACGTACTAAATTTTTCTATTGTTAATAGTTCAGAATCATTTAATTCAAGTTCAAAGTAAAATCTCTTGTTTCTAAATTGCGTAGAGTCAAGTTGCTTTTGAAATGATTGTTGAGGTAGTCCAAGACTAACCGTATTTTACTGGATTTCGATGTGCTTCAGAAAGAGAGCTCACTATTAACTTCAGTCACTAAATTAACTTTCGATTTTCCGGTTTTATTAATTCTTTTGCTAAATTAAGTCAGAGTGTAGCGAAATTTATTACTTCTGACAAACTTTCAGTTTTCACACTACACGTGTCAACCTTCAGTTGCCACGCTTCTAGTGTTAATTATATGTGTAATAACCTTTCTTTTTCAGTTACTATAGTAATTGTCCTTAGGACTGGCGACCGTGATTTCCCCCAAATCTCAAATATCTAATTACCGCTAGTTAATTGTTAACGTAACGGCCGCACATTTACTTTCTTTATTAACTTTACCCCTTTTCAAAATTAATTTCCACCAGTTTCAATTGCATTTTTCCTTTCATGTAGATGTAACCCTTTCCTCCCTCTTTACCGATAGATTAACTTCGGTGACGATTGCTTTTCCCAAATTTCCATTAGGTACACGCGGTTTAATTTTTCACTGTCATTAAGGTCGATAAGTGAGGGTGGAGGTTACACGTGGCGACCTGGTGACAGGACAATCTTCAAATTTGAGGTTGTTCTGGACACGAATTTTGCATTGTGCAAATCTCGTAACAAAGTACTGGTTACGAAATGGTCGATACGTCAGCGAGAATATTCGTGTGAGGAATCCTAATTACAGTTGAGATTTTGCATTTATATTGAAAATTATTAAAAGGAGTGAAGGCAACAATTACCAAAATTTGGTAGACTTGGATACGGAACAATCGGTCGAACAGTGGGAAACGCGCACAGCGGTACCCATTGTTCCGGGGCAGGCGGCTAGCATGAAAGATGCGACCGCCGAAACGCAACAAAGAGCAGAAATGGAATTCCAGACTTTAGAAAATGTTTCGGAATCGGAAGTGAAAATCAAATCTGAATCCCTTGATGACGAATACGGGGGGACAATGAAAGAGGAAGCCGCTACGGAAGTAAAACCGGTGGTTTCCGGGAATTTAACTGATTTATTGAATGTTTTGATTAACGAAATCAAGAGTCAATCGGCAGAAATTAAAGATCAGGCTGCCAAGCAAGAAGCTCAGGCTGCCGAGCAGGCAGCTCAGGCTGCCAAGCAAGTAGCTCAGTCTGAAAAAATTGAACGAATGCTAGACAATCAGAACAAAGCTATTAATGTTGTTAACAACAATGTTGAAGTTGTTAACACAAAAGTTGATAAAATCAAACACGATATTGTCGTGATTAATACCGAAATCGGTAACCTTAAACAGGAAATGATAGGCGTTCAGGCGGAAATTGCGAGCATAAATACTCGTTTTGATTCCGAAATTAGCAGAATCGAGAAAAGTGTAGGAGACGCAGTTGCTCCGATCATCGAGAATAAGGTGACGGAACAAATTCAATTAGTGAGAAAAGAGGATCAACAGAAGGTGGAAACTTTAAAGGCTTTAGTATCCGAAGTAGATACCAAAGTGACGAAGCAGGCTAACACCTGCGAAGAGAAAAAGAGGGAAGTGGAAACGCTTGCGACAACCGCTTGCCAAGTGATTACGAGGGTGTCGGAATTAGAAAGGAAACTTGACGAAAAACAGAGCTATGTGCCAATCTGTGCACATAGTTCGGAGTTGTTGACGAAAGAGGAGCGGTTCGACCCCTTGAAAAAAGGCGGTATACACCCGACGGATTTCATTAAAAATTGTGAAAGAGTTTTACCCAGATCATGGACTAATGACAGAAAAATTAATGCGGTTATTGATGTGTTGGCTGGTGATGCCAAGCGTTGGGGCCTAAACCTCAACATTACGAACCTGACTTTTGACGAGTTTAAAAATTTGTTTCTGGCTGAATACTGGTCAGAGCAAAAACAGCAAAGTGTCTGGCGCGAATTTGTCGTATCGAGGCCTTTCGATGCGAATCCGCGCGGCTCGATGAAGGAGTTTTGTGAGGGCTGGATCCGCAAGTTGGAATATTTGCGTGATCGCCGCACGGAATCCGAAATAGTCTCGGAACTCTACAAAAAGCTTCCAGATGATACAAAACGCTACGTAGGAAGCAATTACAGGACAATAAATGATTTCCTGGAAAGAGTGGAGGACGAGGACAATTGGCGCAATAATCGCGACAGTGGTAGAGGCTGTGGTAACAACAACGGGTACCACAGCAACCACACCAACGATAACCATGTGAATAATGCATACCGCAACCATGGCAGCAATAACAATAATGGTTCGGACCGTAATAACAATCGGTACAATGCAAATAATAACCGGAATGACGGAAACCAGTATCATACTAGCGTGATACGGGCTGCGCAGAATAGTAATAACGCCAGAGGGTGTGACCAGCCGCCTCAGCAGTATCCGGGGAGCGTATCTGCTGGGACGAGACAGGGAAACCATTAGCCGCGCCGGTGAGGGGCCGACCGGGCGTGGAGAAATTTTGGCGGCCCAATAACAGGAGAAAACCCAGGTGTCGTCGTTATGAAAATTCCGTATGGAATAATCAACGGCGGGAGAGTGTGCCAGTGTTAGGAGAAAGGAGTGCGCCCACAAGTAGTAGATCAGCTGTAGACACGGCAGTAGGAATTACATTCACTGTCAGTGAGAACAATTTAAGTAGTGTTCCGGAAATCGATTATAAAGTGGCAGCTGTAATACCCACAGAGATTGAGTTTAAGAATGATTCGCAAGTGTTGAAAGAAGATCAGATGTCGGATAAAACGTCCGTCATCGAGCGAGGAGATGCAGGGAGGGATGAGGTCTGGTTAAGGCAGTTCGGTCGCTTATACGACGAACTAAGAGATTATAGGGGCCTGTACGGGAGAAGTGTTTATGGGGAGCGCGGGCAGGATTTGCCGCGTCTCGTCCCGCAGGAAGATAGTGATTATGAAGTGATAGAAAGTTCTGGCCCTAACCGGCAGACTTTACCGAAAGTTGTAGTGGTAGAAGTAGCCGACCCATCCGACGCGAACATCCAGTTTAAACATTGCGAGAGTATTAAGGAGAAAGATTACGAAAATTTTAGTGATAGCCGAACACGATTGGTAGAAAAGCACGTAGATTACAGCGTGTGTGAGGTTAGAGCTGACATTATACGGTCAGAAGATAACAGTGTGGGTTGCGCAGATCTAGAGGAAGTAATTGCAGATACTACTGGGCACATGTCTCCAGGTAGATTGGCAGATGAGATCAATCTGATTAAAGAGGAATCAACGAAGGTGACAATTAGTGAATTGATAGCAAAGCAACACTCACTAGTTGACGAGTTACAGGAAAAGGTTTCGGTATTGGGGGCGACGCTACAGACTAAGCCTCAGGACAAACGTGTTGAAATTAAAACTGTATGTGAACAGAGGCTGAAAAAGCCGCCAGATAAACCGGATTTAGGATCAAAGCCGGATGGTTTTTTCTGGAATGACCTGGATATAGACGAGGATTTACTGTGGGAAAATAAAGAAACAGTCGAGGACAAGTGTCGACAGATAATAGTGTCTGTTAATATGCACGACCTACAACTAAACGTGTTGATTGACACCGGTGCAGAATTGAGTGCTGTATCTGGGAAAATATTTGAGTTACTGAAAGACAGGCCTGGCATCGTAGTTATGCCAGTAACAGGAGTGAAAATTATCGGTGGTACTGGGAAGGCCAGTAAACCGGTCACAAAACAGATTTTTGTCAACTTCGAGATATGTGGGACACGATTTGAACAAGAGTTTGTCGTCGTGCCAGACTTAACTACGGAAGTAATTATCGGGTTAGATTGGCTATTAAAGTACCGTGCAGTGATTAACTGCGAAAGCAAAACTTTGACATGTATGTCACTAGATAAAACAATGGTAGTTAGTTTTGACGAGGCAGGAGACTGTGTGCATAGGCAATACCAGCCTATACACATTGTTAACTGGCCGGATGCTATTGACGTAGGTATGAATCTGAACTACTGTAACGTGAAGAATTTCGGCATTGGAAAAAGTATAGAAAGTGAATTGCAAGAGATAATCAAAGTCCCTCCACGGATTGACATTAGTATGGGTGTGAAAAAAGATCGTTTGCGAGAAGTAATGAAGCTTAAAGCCGATGCTCGCATACGTCGTCATGACGCTAAAGCGCGTTTTGCTAAGTTTGCAATCGGAGACTTAGTACTTGTAAAAGCTCATGAGAAATCGAGCGAGATAGACAATGAAATCTCTAAATTTAAGTTTGTTTATAATGGACCATATAAAGTCATTGGTATACCTCACACAAATGCTTACTGCTTAGAGTATCCAAGCTCTGGAAAACGATTAGGTATACGGAATATAGTAGACTTGAAATTGTACCAACCTAGGATCGATTAATACCACACAATGCGTAATTTGTACAATATGTAAGTATAGAGTGTAAGATTTAAGGTTTGCTAGATTGCCATGCTTTTGCCTGACCAAGAGGACATTAAAGAAGTTGTAATTAATAAGTAATTAATTTTGACTAAATGATTTAAGAGAAAGTGATTATTTATCAATTGAAAAATCCAAGCTGCTAGTTTAAGTTTTCAGCTGCACAGTAGATTAAGCAATGTAAATATGATTTTGTAACTAGCTGTAAGATTTCATGAATATGTGTTTTACTAGTCATTGCCGATGTACTTAGACGGTGTTTTAAGTTTCAGGCTAGTACATGCGTGTGATGATGGACAGTGTTGAGTTATCCACTGTGATAGTGTTAATGGACTCCTTGTGATTACTCGGGAGTGAGTTTTTCTCAAAGAATTCAGTGAAGCGGACGTTCTGGAAATGCCGTTAGACAGGCGAGTGAGATCAAGCGTGCCGCACAGGCGGTCGCAACAATACTGACGAGGCGGAGCCGCTGTCGGCTCTTGTGCCGCCGTAGGCTCTCCGTGCCGCTCTCGGCATTCTTTGTACTTGCGGGTACGAAAGGCGGAATAGTTTTTCTTCCCGGACAGCTGATGTGAAAGAATTCTGCTGTCAATATTTATGTTTTTTTCGATCTACTGAATATTATTTTCTTGTTTAGCGTTAAGTAGATTCTCGTGACGAGAATATTAATTATGAAAAGGTTATATAAAATGTGTAGTCTATTTAATTATTTATTTGCGTATTTTGATCTACCCGTTTTTATGACCATGCAATCTAATTAATTTTGCAAATAGTATTCCATTTCTCATAGTGTTACGAATTTTAATGATTTTGGAATAGCTAAACCATTTTTTATATTTTCTATGAATTTTAATATGTTGTCAACCTGTTTTATTTTGTGCAAGGTGACAGAGTGGAATAAGATTAGGAGTGTCTCCACTCAATTATTATGGTCTAAAAATTGATTTATGGTTAATTAGACGAATGCTAACTTTTGTTGATGTTTTGAGCATATGCATTTCCGCTGTTTCTTTTTTGGGACATTTTCTGAGTCTGTTTACGTTACACGAACATCCTCAGACAATGTGGGGCACGTGTAACGCCGGAAATGCATATCCTCCTATTTTCATCTATTGTACTATTATTTTTTTTCCTTGTTTTGTTACCTCAAGATATGACATTTCTGTCTCTTTATATATTGTAATTGTTTTACTGTTTGTATATATATATTTATGCACTTATGTCGATGTATAATTGGTTTGTTTCGTAAATATTATTTGTATTTTTACGCTGGGTCTTGCCTAGGGAAAACTGCTATCGAACGATTACATCGATAGGTCGTGTGAAGACTCAAAGTGTGTAGGATCTTTGGTAGTGTTAACTCTGCCGCGTGAAGCGCGGGCGGGGCAATGAGAGTCTGGCGGGAGTAGCGAGTGGAGCAGGTGTGTTGTGTGACGCTCCCGCGAGTTGCCGCACTTTCGGGGTTTGGCAGCATGTAATTGCGCTCGACTCGCGATGATAGTTTCTGACATGGTGTCGCGGACGGGAAGCATTAGCTGGCGCACATCAAGAGCCCGTTTCGCCTGGTGACCGTGTCGAGAAGAAGGCGCGCCAACATCCAGCTTCTGCAACAGCGACGGCCGACAATGAGTGACTGTCGCCACCTCCTCGATCGACGGCTTCAAACCTTCAATCAACCAACAAGGAAGACTAAAAGCACGTAAAGTTTCAGAACTGTATGGCAGACCTCAGCTTTTCAAATTGTTCCATTTGCCTCGCAAAATTACAGCAACTTGGCATGAACCTTTGTTGCTCATTGTCCCAATTGCATTGCCAAGCAGGGTCCCTTCCTTTTCCGAAATGAGCCCGAGGGTCGTTGAAATTCAAACGCCAGCATCATTCGATTTCACTGCTTTAATTTCAAAGTTCAGTAGCTGGCTACAGTATTTAGGTTACACGAGCACAAATTTAGAGTGCGAGTTTTGTTAGCATATTTTAGCTTACCTGTGACTGCAGCTCAGCTTGGTACGTACTAAATTTTTCTATTGTTAATAGTTCAGAATCATTTAATTCAAGTTCAAAGTAAAATCTCTTGTTTCTAAATTGCGTAGAGTCAAGTTGCTTTTGAAATGATTGTTGAGGTAGTCCAAGACTAACCGTATTTTACTGGATTTCGATGTGCTTCAGAAAGAGAGCTCACTATTAACTTCAGTCACTAAATTAACTTTCGATTTTCCGGTTTTATTAATTCTTTTGCTAAATTAAGTCAGAGTGTAGCGAAATTTATTACTTCTGACAAACTTTCAGTTTTCACACTACACGTGTCAACCTTCAGTTGCCACGCTTCTAGTGTTAATTATATGTGTAATAACCTTTCTTTTTCAGTTACTATAGTAATTGTCCTTAGGACTGGCGACCGTGATTTCCCCCAAATCTCAAATATCTAATTACCGCTAGTTAATTGTTAACGTAACGGCCGCACATTTACTTTCTTTATTAACTTTACCCCTTTTCAAAATTAATTTCCACCAGTTTCAATTGCATTTTTCCTTTCATGTAGATGTAACCCTTTCCTCCCTCTTTACCGATAGATTAACTTCGGTGACGATTGCTTTTCCCAAATTTCCATTAGGTACACGCGGTTTAATTTTTCACTGTCATTAAGGTCGATAAGTGAGGGGGGAGGTTACATACACCACACTCATACGAGAGGGCGGTTGAAAACAAATGGTAAGGGACCGATGGCCCTTGTAGTCTGGTCCCTTCAATCCCTCAAACCAACCAACCAACAAACTGGTTACATTAATAAAATCTCATAAGTTAATAACGTGCAACTGTATGAAAAGGAAGTTCAGTGAAGAAAACTGTTATGCAAAGCCACAAAAATCAGGAATAGTTCTAGACTCTGATTGATAAAATCGGATTCCATCACAAAATATGAAATGGCCAGCGTTTTCCACGTAACTCGCAGACACCAAAATAAAATGCTTGGTTACGTTTTGACATTGAATGAGGATAGCCAAGTGAGTCCACCTAGCCATACAAGCGTTTTGTTTCGTCGTCGATGATTTATCTTGTGTGACAGAGACCATTTTCTGTTTTATGATTGTGTGTGATTTTATCAACCATTGTTTAGAACCAATCCTGATATTTTTGATGGTGCGTAAAAGTTGTTTTCGCTGAACTTGCTTTTCATACAATTGCAAGTTAATGGTTGATGTGCTTTTACTGATACAGTTTATTCAACCAGCGTCTCGAGTGAGTGTGGTGTACAGCCAGAGTCAGTTTTGTTCTTGCTGTTACCAATAAATTTCTCATTCATGTTGCTTTCTATACAAATGCATACCGTTGCTTGATGATTATTAGTGGCACATACAGTACGTGTTCAGCCCTAATTTAGTATAGGCATGATCTGAAGATGGTTTTAGTTGCAACCGAAACTAGCTACGCACCACATTTTAATTTTCTTACGCAAATGCGATGTAGAGATTGAAAGATTTTTGTAAGAAAATCTTTATAATATAATAATGAAAACTGCACAAGTTACTTATGTTTACTGATGCAGTTTTCATTGTTTAAATCATGAATGATGCAGTTGCAGTCTTCCCTGAAATATCTAACCTTTTCTTAGTTTTAACAAAAAATTAATTATAAATTAACTTGATGACTATCCGTCGTGCCTTAAACTTGATGACTATCCGTCGTGTACTGATCTCTCGACCACTCTCTTGAAAGTTTTAATGATAGTCATTTACCTCAAATATCGGAAATTAGATGTGTGAATTCACTTTAATACGTAAGTATAACGGCTGCAAAGCGTTGATGGGAAGTCAATATCTTTACGTAGATTCCATCATTGGTGTTAAAAATAAAAGTAATGAACCGTCTTAGACGAGTTTCCGATACTGCTGAATTCTGAATGTGCATGTAAAGTCAAGAGGTGATTTTCGTAACGAAAGATATGAAGGATAATTACAGTGGGCCTCTAGAAGAATACAGGGAGGAACATTTGCATATTTTGCATTCAATGAATAAGAATGAAGGACGCGGCAAGAAGGGAGACGCCGCAAACGGAGGAATATATATCGCTGCACAAATGGTCGCATTTTTCGAGTCCGCAGCAGCCCGTGTCGTAAATCATGTGCTGTGAGCTACGACGTCCCCCACGCTAGCGATATTAGATCCAGACCTGAGCAGCATTCCTTATCCCCTGTCTGTACTTTGACAAAATCACAGGACTTATGACCCGTTCATACCTGTCATCTATTTTGATTTAGTCTCTTCATTGCACATCTGTGAAATAACTTTGTTCACCTCAAATTTGTTTATTCTCTGGATAATAACGAAATGATTGATGTAAAATCAATTAGTAGCTAAACTTTCTATAAACAGACACAGTTTTGCATATGTTCGTTGGATTTATTTTACTTATGTGCGAAGTATACGCATCGTAGATTGGAATCTTGACTTCTGGCTTTATTACGAAGAGTTCAGCCACTAAATTCTTGTACTGCTTCTGTAAGGTCTTCCCTAAGTCATTGTCAAGTATCAGGAGCCATACAACAGAAATCTATTACAAAAACATAAGGGGTACAACAACTATCTATTCTAGAATGTGCCACGCACATATATTTGCAGTTAAATAATACCGTGTTGCAGCACAGATATGGCTTCCTAGTAACCTGGCTGAGTTATATCCCATTACATTTTTCCTGTGCAGCATCTGGAGACACAATAAGGGGAGGGGGGGGGGGGGGAGGAATAGTAGCAGTAAAACCAAAGTTTCAGATGTCTGACAGTTTCTATAGGTGATGTTATACAGTTTATTCAGGATTAAAATTTTTGACGCTGTTGTGATGTTATGATATAATGGTAATGTTGGGGATACATGAAAATTATTCTGTTCATGAAACAGGTGGAGCTATGATTACTACCCCATTGCACCGCAAGAACCAACTAATACTACGGGGGTGTGGGTGGGGGGGGGGGGATGAAGCAGGGAGGAAAGGGAAGGATGGGGTAAGGCAGATTGTTGTTGGCTGGGGCAAGAAGGAAGGGAAGTTATTGGGAAAGATGCAATTGAGTAGTAAGAGTTGGAATTACGGAAAGAGATGATGCATAAGGCATGGGGTGCATGGAAGTGGAATTACTAATGCGGAGATTTGGTCCGAAGGTGTTCCACGATGAGACGAAGGCACAGAAAGTCGATGAGATGCTACAGGGTGCTGCTTCTGGATAGGCAAGGAATTTCACAAGCTGCAAAGTCGTCGCGAATGGAACAGTGATCCGCAAATTTAGAATAAATTTGTTTCACGTCTATAATCACAAATATTGCAGGTCCTCAGACCACCGGTTTCGGTCAGCAGTGATCATCTTCAGATCTGTTATGTACAGCTCCAGTATGCTTGGACACGTTTTTTATAAAACAGATATGAAGATGGTCACCGCTGACCGAAACCGGTACTCCTGAGGACCAACAATATCTGTGATCATAGATGTGAAAAACAGAAATTCAATCAAGCAATTTGTCGACAGAGAAGTGTCGGAGATCCAGGCAATATTGGCATATGTCAGGCTAATGTGGGTGAGAGGTTTGTAGGTGATGAAACTGCAAAAGGAATTCAAAGTTGTCATAAGAAATCCTATGTATATTTTATGCGTGTGTGTTGACCGTAAACTGCTCTTTGACTTTCGATTTCCAGATCTGGCAATTTTGAAAGTTGTACATGACTGACTTTGAACATTCAAGCACGTCTGACTCATAATGATAATTTAAGTGAAACTGATTAATACTGAACTTCCAGGTGCAGCTAATATGTATTTTATATTACAAATGTCAAAGACTAAATACTGCATTTGACTAATGTTAAAATGTTTAACTATTTGAACGAAATTTCCACCGTTTGACTGTATTGTAATAATTTACTACACAATGTTGCGATTTAAGGTTTATAGCCGCTATCAAATACAAAGGCGATAGACCAGAAAATATTACAATACGTATCTTTTATCATAAATCAGTCGTTGCATTGCAGGATATGAGTACAGAGTAAAGTGAGACTCGTTTATAAGGCCTGATGTACGTTGTAACATTTTCAAGATTAGATACCATTCAGGCATGTGGGACATTTTATGATCTTTCATCATTGATTTGATACTGAATATAAATCTGAAACCACGATAGTGTGAAATAAATTAATTCTAATGGCGGAGATGTCATCCGAAAATTTGTATGTAACTGTGGAACCCAATGAAAGAAAAAGCAAAACTGAAACATCCTAATATTTCTACGGATTTAGAGGATCTTTTGCCATCTACCGCTAATCTCGCAACAACAACAAAATAAAGCATGAAGCATGAAGCAAGGAGAAAGAAGAATCACACCAGACAAGGATCACATTCCTCGATAAGAGATGTACAGGATATCTCAAAAGGTACCTACAATCTCATTGTGTTATAGCATCCAAACGAATGTTTGTCTCCCCACCCCTCTTTCCATCTCTCTCTCTCTCTCTCTCTCTCTCTCACACACACACACACACACACACACACACACACACACACACACACTCACACACTCAAAATCAGTGCCATAACACACACAAGACCAACGATGAACAAGTGAGCAACGACAATAACATGACACCTCTCATTGAGTGTGTTGCCAGAAGTGTCTGCTCAGATCACATTTTGTATATGTATATGTGAGGTGAAGTAGTGAGCGGAAATTTGTGAAAAACTGAGTGGAAGCAATGCACTAAATAGCAGCTGATTGATACACCAACCAGGCACACGAAACAGGACAGATAATGTAAGTACAGAAACGTACATAACCTCTACCCTCGAAACAGCTCTCCACAAATACGCAATAACTTCTTCATGGCTAGTTTGCAGATGACATGCTGTCAAAAAAACGACGAAAACTACAAAATAGATGTATAACGATACAGTTCAGTTAACTATGTAATTTTAAGGTGAGTGTCAAAACAAAACGAAGCAATTTGCAAATATTGTACTTCTTAGGCCTACAGCAGTTAAATTATTAGAAATATGATATTGCACTTTACAGAAATAAAAATTTGACCCACAGAAGATGACACATTGGTGTCGAAACATGTCTACGATAAGGACAACACACACAACCGTCCTCAAGGGAGGACCCGAACACCAACGGGGGGAGGGGGAGGGGGGGGGCGCGAACCCTGACGAGACGCCTGAGAGCGCGCGGCTACCCCGCGCAGCCATTAACTCTACACACTGAGCCTTTTCTTGAATCGTTGTCATTATGATTCACTTACGACAACCTAGAACACACACAGACCACAACTTGTGGGTTTTTCTGTCACATAAGCCAAACATGGTGAGAATATCTTAATTCGTTTGGATGCTATAACACAATGAGATTGTAGGTACCTTTTGAGATATCCTGTACGTCTCTTATCGAGGAATGTGATCCTTGTCTGGTGTGCTTCTTCTTTCTCCTTGCTTCATCCTTCATGCTTTATTTTGGTTCGTATGCAGCATAATTTTGACATTGTCTGCTGTGTGATGCACAAGGGGGGTTACGTTAATCGCTAGTCTCATTTTTGCGTTAATTTCATTTGTACTTGATTTACTCTCAGTCCATGTACTGTGTTCATTACATTGTTTATTCCATTCTACAGGTCTTGTAATTGATATCTTTTCATCCTGAATTTCAATCACACTGCCAAAGCCCTCTTTTGTATCCATCATAGCTTCTTCGATACGCAAGTAGAACAATACTGGTCTGTTTTAATCCCAGCGCTTATCTCTTATTGTTCCCTCTTGTCCTTGTACGAAGTCATATTACCCATTCTCCTCCACAGCATGAATTTATTTCTCTTTCAAGTTCAAATACTGTTATACAAATTTAAGTTGAATATTGTTTCTAGGTCGACACATTGCACAGCTTTTATTTTAGTGAAATCTTGATTCCATTATCAAATGCTACGTTAGAATTGGCCGTATAATATTATTTTTCCTAAATACGGAACATCTAACGGATACTCAAATTCTGATTGTTTTGCATATCATAATTGGATGAATGAAATCTTTACATATATTTGCGATAGTTTTTGCACCTATTTGCCTTTGCTATCCTCGTGTTTTTACAGATATGTTTCTGAAAGTCCGATATTGTGTCTCCAGATTCTGCACACTAACTTGTGTAATCGTTAGGTTGCTATTTTCAACAGTGATTTTAGAAATTCCGGAGGCATGTTATGTATCCTGCCTTGTTCGACCGCGTGCCTTTCAATATTCTATAACCGACATTGATAATCGGTCTTGTACATCTTCTGACTGGAAGTGAAGAAGAATTACGGGATCTGCTGAGTGGAATGAACAGCCAGATGAGTACAGAATATGAATTGCGAGTAAATCATAGAATGGCGAAAGTAATGAGAAGTAGCAGAAATGAGAACAGCGAGAAACAACATCAGCAATGACGGTCACGAAGTAGTTGAAGTTGAGTAATTCTGCTACCTATGCAGCAAAATATCCAATGACGGACGGAGCAAGAAGGTCAGCAAAAGCAGACTAGCACTCTCAGAAAGGGCATTCCTGACCAAGAGAATCCTAGTAGTATCAAAGATAGGGCTTAATTTGGGGAAGAAATTTCTGAGAATGTACATTTGGAGCACAGCATTGAAGCATGTATGTGGGAAAACCGGAACAGCAGAGAAGCGAAGAATTTGAGATGTGATACCATAGACGAATGCTGAAAATTATGTGGACTGATAAGGTAAGGAATGAGGAGGTTCTGGGCAGAATCGGAGAGGACAGGAATATGTGGAAAACACTGACAAGGAGAAGGGACAGGATGATAAGACATCCGTAAAGACATGAAGGAATGACTTCCATGGTACTAGAGGGAGCTGTAGAAGGTAAAAACTGTAGAGGAAGACAGAGATTAGAATACATCAAGCAAATAATTGAGGATGTAGGAGGCAAGTGCTCCTCTGAGATGAAGAATAGCAATTCGTGGGGGGCCTTTTAAAAACCAGTCAGAAGACTGATGACTCAAAAAAAAAATTCTTCCAAACTGAAATATATTTCTTATTGTATCACGACAGCAGACCTTTACTCCCCCTATTACATGCTTTCCAGAGTACACGTTCTACGTATGTCGTTTCTCCTCTGCGACTAACAGTGGTATTCAATTTTCAGATCGAACGGCGACGTTCGTGCTTTTCGTTTTACAGTTAGCGTATTTTAACTTTTCTGTATGCTGAATCTGTCCTTGCGAGAAAAGTTTCCTTCCCGATTCACCCCACACGCCGACAAAATTTGTATGCGAGTGACTCCCTGTGTCCTCGAGGCGTCGCAGTCAGTCCGTGCACACAATGGAGTGGTTTTGGTTCGCTGGCACGCGCGCGCCTGCTCACACGATAATCTGCGCGCGTGTGCTGCTCCTAATGCGAGGACGTGTCAGTCAGCAGTCTGCAGCAGGTACAGGCAGCCAATTGGGGGCTTTTGTGTGGGGCTGAAGGGGCGCGCTAGTGCTGTCCGTCTCCTTTTTCCACTACCCCGTTTGCCGTCGATTCGGCTGGAGAGACGGTTGCCTTATTGTGTCGCCTACTGTCTGCCTGTGTGAAAGACAATTAAAGGAACTGGCCACAAAATAACATCTGCAACGTCTGAGATACACGTGAGGAATAAAGAACTACAGTGTTCCTTCACGCAGGTATTCTTGTCAGCAACTCCACAGACTCAAAGCAAATAAAAGAAAACAAAAAGTTGTACTTGTTCTACGACGTCGTAGGTGTAACTATAAACAAATTTTACTGTATCTTTAACGTGCAAATAGTCATCATTAGCTATTCCCCATTAAACACCTGCTCTAACTTATTCAGCTAAACGTACTCATTCTGTACGTGCACGTTTTCTAACGCCATCTATCAACCTTTCATCAGATGGTCGACAGGGTTGTTTTTCAGTCTTTGGAATCAGTGAAACAATTGGCTTCTCCGTTGGTCTGTCTCTATACACTAGCAACATCTACATAATTGCCATTATAGTAATAATTGCTACTGCAATCCTTTCATGTCTCAAACCGTAATTCCTGACCCCCATCTCTTCATTACTCACCGAGAAATCATCGATTTCGGTGGTTTCACATTGAAAGGCCAAGCCTCGTAACTGCGTAACTGTTAACCGCTCCATTTTCCGAGAATCTGCCCGGCTATCGTTAATACCCCGCAGCCAGAAGAAGGGTGCCAGCGAACTGCAACAGAATGCCACCAGTTTAGTACGGTGCGTGTAGCTTCTTCAGAGCTTATGCGCAGTGGAGCTTATGCGAAGTGGAGTGGCATCAGCCGTCGGAAATACGTAGCATAGGGATTGCTCTTCTCTTCCTTTCATCATAAAGACCTTACTCTGTTTTAAATATGGTTTTACTGCAGTAACGATCAGCATCCTAAAATTTTATATTTTACGAATAACTGCTTGAGCTTCTACTGTAAATGTGACATATTTTGTGGTTTTTACAAGTAAGGATTTGTAGTGTATAGGACACATGCATACAACTCAACACTAGGTTGTACCTATGTAATTCCGTGATATACGGAATGATGTTTACTTTTACAAGGCATGAACGTGTGTTCACTGAATGTCAGGTATGACTCACACGTATTGTAAATCACTGATCTCCTTAAACGGAATGTAGTTTCTTCCAAAAAATACTCCAAGCCTTTGCACATGTTTGTGTGTGTGTGTGTGGGGGGGGGGGGGGGGGAGTGGATGGGTGGGTGCTTGGGAAGCTGGGCTCGAAGGACTGTTACTGCATTTGAAAATGTGCTGCGTATTATAATTGAGTCGGTATTCGACATAATTAACTTGATTCCTTCAATCATTCACCGTGCATTGTCTGATACTCAGTTGAGCTGAATGTTTCTTTTATTTAAATCTTATAGAAAATGTATTCGCCTTTGCCATCCGGATATCTACTTACTGGTCTGTGGAGGCAGCGAAGGCACAAATGCAGAATGGTTGCTGCTGGAATGCAACCAAACACGACAAACAGTTTACTCTGGAACAGAGAACTGTATACATAATATGGCCTTTTCTGACTGAAACATTCCTTATGGTTACGTTGCAGATTTTGCAGGTGGAAATATTTTTAACATTCAGTTACACTATAAAAACATCAAGCGTCCACGAATTGCAACTATTTCAACAACTGTTTAAAATATTTCACTGTTCTTTTTAAAAAAGTACATTTTCCTAAAACACCAGAAACGGCTGCCTTCAATAACATAATTCAATCTCTGATGGACACCATCTTTAAACACGAAATAAAGAATTTGCAGTCACTCAAAAATTTGCTGATCGGCACTCATCGTCATACACACATCCAACACAGGGCAGCACAAACGGGTACTCAACACTAGTAAGTAGTAACCGAAACCATCAATAACAAGGACAGTTAGATCACACACAATAACTACCATCTCTCCGGTTATTAAAATTACTGGTAACTCAACACTACCACCACAACCATTTTCTACGTATGACACGACTAGTGCATATCCTATAGCGCGCGTAAGGTGATTCTCAACCTGGTACTAAGTATCGTTAAGTAGACGGCAACGCCCATTAATTCTAAATTTCGCCAGCGGGCTCTAACGCGTTTATTTTGAGGCGGCGCTTCCCGCGATACTAAGTGGAACTTAGTTAACTGCGGGGGGTAGCCCCTCGCTTTACACACACGTATTTGTGTGAGTCAATTGATTCTTAAAGTACAGCCTCTGCATGGAACTAGACAGTGGCGATTATACTAACGCTATTTGCCACTGGCAAACAATTTCGCTACAGCGCCTATTCCTTAAGGTCGAGCTAGAATCGAACACGGAGAATATAGCGCACGAACTAATATAATCACGCGTAATAATGAACACTCGCAGGTAGTGAAAATCCCCGCGAAGGGCAAAATGACTGAAACAGACAAAGCAGAGAAAGCCAGACAGAAAACGACAGCAAATTTCGAATCACAAGTGTGCAGTCATTCTCTCAAGAATTCTCACCATAGACGAAATTAGAGGAAACAGGATCGAGCCAACACACTAACAAACATAAAGCGTTATCTAAGCAACTTCATTTCCCTCACACGTAGTACTCATAATGGTCTTTGCCCAGACAATAGACGGAGGCACACACGACCGAACAAATGTTTGCCAACGACAGTGTGACTACACTCAGCGTCGTCATTTTTGCAAATAACAAACAATCGAGCGAGGAAACAACTAAAGTTCCCCAGTATGACGTGCAGAGTACCCCCTTTCCACAGCCTGTCCGGAGCTCGCAGCCGCCGCAGCAGAGGAGCACTATCAAGTTCCAGCGCCATTCAACGGCGTCAATCAACCGCATAAAGCGCACCATAACGGACAAATGCAACTAGTGAAATGTGACTAGCGACCGCGCTTCCAGAGATTTGTCATGCGTCAGTAAAAGTACATGTCCGAAACCCGTTCTCACGTAGTTGTCCAAATAACACCGGCAACCAAAACTCGGTTTCCCGAGGTCTGATGTCATTGTGCTCCAGAAAACGCGCTCATGCACACATTGGCAACCTTCACGTAGAAGTTGGCTAGTCAAATCCTAGTGTAGAGGTAAGGTCTCAAAATGGCCGAATTTGCCTGATGCGTTCGACCACGAAAGGATCACTAGAAATACAAGCCACCTTGCTCTGCGTCGTACTAAGTCCGCCAGTGGACTCTTCTCCTTACAATGATATCAGAGAACCACTCATACCGACATAGACACTGGCTGATTACAAAGTAACTGTACACACTTCGTGAGTGTAATGTGTGCACCAAAATGAGACTGTGCGGCAGATCCCGGCGGAGGTTCGAGTCCTCCCTCGGGCATGGGTGCGTGTGTTTGTCCTTAGGATAATTTAGGTTAAGTCGTGTGTAAGCTTACGGACTGATGACCTCAGCATTTAAGACCCATAAGATTTCACACGCATCTGAACACCTGAACTGAAATAAGCGTAAAATGTTATGTAAAGTTTTGGCAAAAATTGTTTTATTTCAGAGTTATTTACTAGAGTAGGCCTCACAAGTACAATACAAGCTACACAAAATTAACTCTTCTCGGAAAGCAACGACACGAAGGAACTCAAAACTCAACACAACTACGTATTGTACGTTTACCCCAGAACGTGTTCAAAATGATGTTCATGCAGACAAAGACAGCGATGTCTAGACGTCTTACCGCTCTCGGGATGCTGTAGGCTTCATTCATCTCATTTTGAACAGTTGCACAGCTATTTTGAATTCGCTGCTGTCGTTGTGATGCAGTATCAATTGCAATGCCATACACAAGCTCCTTGAGACGACCCCAAAGGCAGGAGTCCAGAGCGTTAAGATCCCGAGGTCTGGTGAGCAAAGCAACTGATCTTGCGTGACCTATCCACTTGTCGGGATAAGAAACACTGAAATACTCTCTTTTTCACTATTTTCTTCTTTTTTTTTTTTTTTTAGTCTTCTCTCACTGGTTGACGCAGCCCACGACGAATTGAATTCCTCTACTATGCCAACATCTTCATCCCGGAGTATCACTTGCAATCTACGCCCAGAATTAATCTAGTCTCTGTCTTCCTCTACAGTCTTTAACCTCTACACCTCTATCTAGTACTAGGGACGTTATTCCCTCGTGCCTTAACAGGTGTCCTACCATCCTGCTCCTTCTACTGTCCCTGTTTTCCATACTTTCCTTTCCTTGCATATCCTACAGAGTATCTCCTCATTCTTTACTTTATCAGTCCATCTAATTTTCTACATTCTTCTGTTGCACCGCATCTCAATACTTCGATTCTCTTCTTTCCGGTTTTCCCATAGTCCATTTCTCACTACCATACAATGCCGTGCTCCAAATGTACATTCTTAGAAATTTTTTCCTCGAACTGAACTCTGTGTTTGATGCTGGTAGACTTCTCCTAGCCAGGGATGCCATTTTGCCAGTGCTTTGCTTTTTATGTCCTGATTGCTACGTCCATCATAGGTTATTTTACTACCTAGTTATTTTACTGTCCAGGTAGCAGAATTCCTTAACTTCATGAACCCCAATTCTGACGTTAAGTATCCCGCTGTTCCCATTTCTGCTACTTTCGATTATTTTTGTCTTTCTTTAGTTTACTCTCCATCTGTATTCTCTGCTCATTGGACTTGATTGGTTCAAATCGGACTGAGCACTATGGGACTTAACTTCTGAGGTCATCAGTCCCCTAGAACTTAGAACTACATAAACCGAGCTAACCTAAGGACATCACAAACATCCATGCCCGAGGCAATATTCGAACCTGCGACCGCAGCGGTCGCGCGGTTCCAAACTGTAGCGCCTAGAACCGCTCGGCCACCCTGGCCGGCTACTCATTTGACTGTTCATTCCATTCAAAATATCCTGTAATTCCTCGTCACTTTCACGGAGGACAGCTATTTCATTAGCGAATCTTATCACTGACATACTTTCACCTTAAATTTTAATCGCACTCTTGAACCTTTCTTTTATATATATCAAGTTGGTATCTGCTCTTTCGGACATGTCCGAATGAACAGATACCATCGGTTACCATGCAGCTCGTTAAATGAAATTACAGTGAAATTAATACCCCTAGCTGCAAACTGGCGTTGATACAAGTCAAAGGGGACAGTTGAAAATGTGTGCCACGACCGGGACTCGAACACTGGATCTCCGGTTTACATGGCAGATTCGCTGCCCGTCTGGGCCACCGAGGACACACAGAGGATAGTGCGACTGCAGGGACTTACCTCTGGCACGCATCCCGTGAGACCCACATTCGCAACTTACTGTCCCGCACTTTATTCAAAGTACCTCTGCCCATTATACTCATTACTCGCGGCTTTACTGCCGTTTCCCGTAAGAGTTCGGGCACTGTTAGTGCATCTGCACAGAATAAGAGTCCGCAGCTCGTGGTCGTGCGGTAGCGTTCTCGCTTCCCACGCCCGGGTTCCCGGGTTCGATTCCCGGCGGGGTCAGGGATTTTCTCTGCCTCGTGATGGCTGGGTGTTGTGTGATGTCCTTAGGTTAGTTAGGTTTAAGTAGTTCTAAGTTCTAGGGGACTGATGGCCATAGATGTCAAGTCCCATAGTGCTCAGAGCCATTTGAACCATTTGAACAGAATAAGATGGTCAAATGGCCGGTGAGCCTAAACTATATGAAGATGGTTACAAGTATAAGTTAGTATTATGGCAAAATTTTTGAAGGGTTGGAAAGAACGTTTCATAGTATTCATCAGTAGATAGTTTTTGGATTGCATATTATTCCCATCTGGCGTTATACGTGGTCATTGTAGCCAACAAACAACCACGTCTGTAGAATATGATTGCAAATGTGGAAGGAAATCGATAACCTTTGGAATTTGCATACAAAAAGGGAAGAATGTGAGTGAGTTCCCAAAAATGATTCGTGATGTTTTTGAGTACCACGCGCAATCCAAAGATGATGTACAGGCCTGATTAAAGCGTTATGTCGGGAAATTTTAAGGGAAAAGCGCATCTGCACCTGCCGAACTTTCCGAATTTTCGCTAACTCTGATGTTATGTCAGTAACGAATTAAAGATGTGACAGTTTTACGGACTTCATATAAGGCTACATACTAATACCTCCAGGTATCGTAGGATAAGACGCAGACT
Source organism: Schistocerca piceifrons (assembly GCF_021461385.2). Classification (NCBI taxonomy): domain Eukaryota; kingdom Metazoa; phylum Arthropoda; class Insecta; order Orthoptera; family Acrididae; genus Schistocerca; species Schistocerca piceifrons. The sequence goes on along the minus strand of NC_060139.1, from coordinate 1,016,051,406 downwards.
CAGATCACGATTTAGTAACGATGAAGAATAGGCCGAAGTTTAAGAGACTAGTCAGGACAGTTCAATGCGCAAAAAAGTGGGATGGGGAATTACTAAAAACTGAACTGACAGGCTTCACATTCTCTGAGGCTACAGGTACTGTGATAGTAAATAGCTCAATAGGCAGTTTAGTTGAAGAGGAATGGACATGTGTATGAAGTGCAATCACAGAAATTGGAAAGGAAGCTGTAGTTGCTAGGAAGGCAACGACGAAGAAACCAATAATAACAGGTTAAATACTTCAGCTGATCGACAAAAGAACGAAGTACAGAAAAATTTAAGGAAATTCAGGAATACAGAAATAAATGAGAAGTGCACGGAAACTAAGGTGAAATTGCTGCATGAAAAATGCGAAGAAATCGAAAAAGAAATGATTGTCGCAAAGACTGACTCAGCATACAGAAAAGACAAAACAGCTTTCGGCGAAATTAAAAGTACGTGCGGCAACATATAGAGTGCATTAAAGGCGTCTATGATGACATAGAAGAAGAAGAAGCACGAGGCGACAGGGAAGAGATAGTGGATTCAGTATCAGAATCAGAATTTAAAATAGCTTTGCTCGACTTAACATCAAATAACGTGGAAGGAACAGATAATGTTCCAGCGGCCTTTCTAAAATCATTTGGGGGAGTGCAAACAAAACGACTGTTCACGTTGGTGTATCGAATGTACGAGGCTGGTGGTATACCATCGACACAATTCCGAAGATAGAAAGAGCCAATAGGTGCAAGATTGTTATCACACAATCAGGTTAACAGCTCTTTCATTCAAATTGTGAAGAAGAATAACACACAGCAGAATGGAAAACAAGATTGAGTATCTGTTAGATGACTATCAGTTTGGCTTTAGGAACGGGAAAGAGACCAGAGAGATAGTTCTGACCTTGCGGATGATAATGGAAGCAAGACTGAAGATGCATTGAGACACGTTCACTGGATTTGTCGACCTGGAAAAAGCGTTCGATAATGTAAAACGGTGCGAGATGTTCGGACTTATAATAAAAATAGGGGTAACCTACACGGAAATATGCACAATAAAGAAAACGGAATAATTAGAGTGGAATACCCAGGACGAAGTGCTCAGGTTAAGAAGGGTGTACGACAGGGATGTAGTCATTTGCCTCTATTGTTCAGTCTACACATCGAAGTAGCAATGATAGCAATACAAGTTCAAGAATGGGATTAAAATTCAAAGTGAAAGGATTTTAATAAGATTCGCTGACGACATTGCTGTTCACCGTGAAAGTGAAGAAGAATTACTGGTTGTGCTGAATTGAATTAATAGTCTAATGAGTACATAATACACTGTGACAGTACATCGAAGAAAGACGAAAGTAATGAGAAGTAGCAGGAATGAGAACAGCGAGAAATTTAACAGACGAAGTTGGCGAATTCTGCTGCCCAAGCAGCAAAATAAATTGTGACGGCCAGAGCAAGGAGGACATAAAAAGCAGACTAGCACTGGCAAAACGGCGTTTCTGGAGAAAAGAAGTCTGCTATTTGCCAACACACATCTTAATATGAGGAAGAAGTTTCTCAGAGTGTTCGTTCGGAGCACATTATTACATGGAAGTGTGACATGGACTGTGGGAAAAACGCGAAGCCCCTTAGATGTGGTGTTACAGAAGAATGTTGAAAATTAGGTGTATTGATAAGGTAAAGAAATAGGAGGTTCTCGGCAGATCGATGAGGATAGGAACTTATGGAAAACAATGACAAGAGGAAGGAACAGGATGGTAGGACACCTGTTAAGACATCAGGGAATATTCCATGGCACTAAAATGAGCTGTAAAGGGTAAAAAGATAGCCTAGATGAAGACAAAGCCTGGAATACATCCAGCAAGTAATTGAGGACGTAGGCTGCAGTTGCTAATCTGAGATGAAAAGGTTGGAACAGGAGAAGAATTCATCAGTCAGAAGACTGATGAGTCAAAAAAGAAAAGTAATATCTCGATTCTGTATGATCTGACTTGCGACAAGTAGTGGAAGCAGAGCGAGTTTTTCACAAATTTTTGATGCTCGTCACTAAGAGTGCCAACATTTGGCGACGTACCACAACGAAGCATGAAATATATTTGAAGACATGATGTCTCTGGAAACCGTGACCGCTGCAACTACAATGAAAGCACACCATATGTGTCACTTGTTACATTTTATTCAGATTCCTAGTTTCGATCCGTAATATAAGTCTTCTTCAGATCTATATAGTTGTTACTACGAAATGCAGCTTGTAACCAGGATCAAGGATGATCTATGATTTCTCACCCGGGTAACACACTGCGCTTCACAGTAATAATCACGCGAGCTTTTGCCCCACCCCCCTCCTATCTCTGCTTCTCTGGATAACTGAAGTGTTCACTCAACAATGAAATTTTAGGCATTCGCATGAATGAAAAGGGTTCGTTACATTAGATGTCCAGACGGCTATTACATTGAAAGATGTGCCTCAACCCGCTTGCGCACTGCATCGTACATCTCCAGGGGGCCATTTTTATGAGTTTTCTGAAATTATAAAAATCCCTCATACACGGTGGTCCATCTGAAGTTTCGGATGAGATTGTCTCGAAAACAATACATCGGGTAAAAATAGTGGGTAAGACAAATTCGCAAGCTGAGAGGGAGACATCAAATGATACTACATGTGACCTCCAGCCCCCACCCCCTTGGGAGGGGTGGGGGGCAACTTTTAAATCTTAAATGGAAACACCCATTTCTATTTCAGTTTCGTATTCTCCATAAAAAGGTATTCAATTTTGGTCTGAAACATTTTTTAAACCATTGACAGATGGCGCTGAAATCGAGAAAAATTAAAGTTGGGGGAAGAACTCTGATTTATTTAGAATGATCAGAGGAGGACGCATCAAATCGATAAAAAAATGTTCACCAATTCATTCATTACGCCAAATTAAACTATTCTTTTTTACAAAATACATCCTACCCGCCACAGTTTTTGATGGAGGGAGGCGGAATGATACTAAAATCTCATTAGGGATCTCTTCACAATTGCATTACTCATCCGACTGTGGCGCTACCGTGGCCAAATTGCGAAATGTGGCTCAGTATGAATGTATGTGCAATGCGATCAGACGTCACTTCACTTTCAGATTGTGAAACGTAAACATCAACTGACGAAAGTAAATTATTCTTTGGTGAAACATGGCTCACTACCCTCCTACAGAGATTGTTGATATGATGTTAATTTTAGGTGAATGCCATAACAATTACGCTGCGGCTGCACAATTGAATGCGGATCGTTATCCAAACAGACGACATCCAAGCGAAATCATTATTCAAAATTTCACTCAACGAGCCCGAAATCGGTACATGCACCGTCCACCTCATCATCGCTAATACAATGAAAATGACGCTCGTACCCTTACCGTTCTCGGTGTGTTCAACTGGATCCCAAAATGTGTAGTCTTGCGATTCAGTGACAAACTGGAAATCCCGAAATCAACTGTTTTGAGGATTTTGAAGGCACCGACACTGGCATTAACGCCGAAAGAAATGCTAATACGCGTGCATTTCTGCCAATGGGCCTTGGAAATGACAAGAGGTGACAATGATTTTATTAGATACGTTACGTTCACCGATGAAGCCACATTTAAAAACAATGGCGAATTAATTTGTCATGATTGTTGTTATTGGTTCCCTGTCGATCAACACTGGCACAGACCCGTTGACAATCAACACAAATGGTCGTTAATAGTCTGGTGTGGAATTTTAAATGGTTACTTGATAGGACCGTATTTTTTTGGCCGAAATGTTACTGGGAAATCTTATTTACAACTTGTCCGCGATCATTTGTTGGAGCTAATGGAAGATGTTGATTTAGAAACTAGGCAACTAATGTGGTTCCAACAGGATGGAGCAGCTCCCACTATGCTAAAAATGTGTGGAACCTTTTAAATTTACGGTACCCTGGTCGGTGGATAGGACGCGGCGGACCAATTGAGTGGCCTCCACGTTCACCAGACCTAACATCTCCTGATTTTAAAAAAATATTGTTTATGAAAGACAGCCCACAATCCGAAACGATACGGAGCAACGCATTCGAAGAGCGTGTGCAGCCATATCACAAAGATGTGCTGCTCAAAACTGTGGACAACTTTCGCAGACGATTGACTTTATGCGTTGAAGCAAATGGAGATAATTTTGAACAATTTCTTCGTGGCTAATTTCATTAGTTAAGCACCCCAACTTGTGAGAGGCAATGTGACTCACACTAACGAAGCACCCCATGGGAACATCATTCTACTACATCCTTGTCGTTGTTCCTGGATAACGCTAAAAGTAGGATGCAGTACATTTTGTACAAAAATAGTTTTATTTGGCGTAACGAAAGAATTGGTTCACATTTTTTATCGATGTGATGCGTCTTTCTCGGATAATTGTAAATAAATCGGAGTTCTTCCCCAATTGTACTATATTCTCAATTTCAGCGCCATCTGTCAATGGCTTAAAAATGTTTCAGGCAAAACTTGATTACTTTTTTATGGAGAATCCGAATCTGCAATAAAAAATGGGTGTTTCCATTTCAGATTTAAATGTTGCCCCATCCCACCCAAGGGGGTGGGGACTGGAGGTTACGTGTAGTACCGTTTGATGTCCCCCTTTGAATTTACGAACTTGTCTTACCCATTATTTTTACCCGATGTATAGTTTTCGAGAAAATTTCATCCGAAACTTCAGATGGACCCCCCCTGTATAAACCACATTTTATTTGTTCGTTTATAGCATGGTTATTGTCCCTCTGTTTGTCTCAGTCCAACATCACTTATCCTACCCAAATAAGTCCGTGTCTATTTCACGGCCGAATATTTCAGTTATTTAGTTACTTCACCCTGAATTGTTCAAGATTACTTCCGAAATTCTATTTTTATTTATATTCACCTAAGAAATTAGTTTTCAACGTGCTAGCGATGAATTTTATTCGGTCTCTACTGTCTTCCAGTTGCTCGAAACTACGATTCTATATAGATTTAGTATCTTTACTTCCCATAAATATTCGATCATGTACACGACTCAGATACTACTCTATCACTTTCAGACAATTTAAAGTTTTATCCACGCATGTGGACCACAACCTGCTCACTCCAATGGCTCGATAGCGTGCGCAGCCTACCTGGGATTCCCCGACTGCTGTCGAGTAACTACAGCTCCTAAATGCTTCGAGGACAACAGCGATATCGCAGTCATTAGAAATGACGTTCTAATACCGATCCTCGGTAAGGATATCGTCAATGGTAACTTACAATCTGATTACGACCAGTGAAGGCGTCTTTTTTCATTGATCACCGCCCTCCTTAGCCGAGATCGCTGATGCACGATTGTCCGGAGGCGCTGGACTCGGAGGTAAGCCGGCTCGAATCCTAGTTGTGGATGTTAATTTTCACCGCCAGTATTTGGCCGCCAAGGGAAGGAGAGATGGTGGCGTGAGGTTCCTGATCGCTATCATTTGTGTCACTGACCTGGATTAAATTCCATACCTCTCCGCAGTGTCTCATGAAGTTAGAGCATGCGAAACTGTTGTTGGTGACCCGTCCGTCGGATGGGAACGTTACGTTTATCGGCTTCCTTCGTGCCAATCGAGAGGAGTAGGCTATATGCCTACTGTCATCATCATTATATAACACGAACATAGCACCACACTACACATCCATTCATTACACTAACCTACTTTCTAGAAATACACGTAAGACACACCTCTGACGCATCCACAAAGATGCACTGCGAAAGTAATCCCTTTCCATCTAGGCAGTCTAACCTACCCCTCGGGGCCTCCAGGCCAATTTGTTGATGTTTATGGATAGCGGTGTAACAATAAATAGGACAGGAAACACAGGTACAACATAATGATTATTAGTATTTATTTATTTACTCTATGTGGCTGTGCGTTTCTGTTATCAGGCATGTGTGTGGGTCTTGGTATAGAAACCTCTCAAACACAAATGTAGATGACAGTATGTGCATCGGATAAATGATGCAGTTGTGTAGTTGGGTGTTGAGCAACTTGAATCTTCCGTATTCCAAATAATATTATCAGGAGCATCAAAAGTATCACATTCAGCTGGAAATGTACCTTTCTTCTAGGCATGCTTGATCATGTTGTTGAATATCAGGGCACTGAACTGATTATGGATATGTACGTGAAGGTTGATAGTAGCGTTACGACTGTAGAGTTCAACATCCATGTTGTCGAGTAAAACTTGCTCATAAAATCGTTTAGCGAACTTCTTCCAGTGGCGAAATGAGTATACGTCCAAAGGTTGAAGTAGGGACATTGCGTCATGTGGAATGGTTGTTACCTGAATGTTTTTATCTTGCATTACGAACAGATCTTGTTGGTGGAGTGAAAATGAATTCAAAATTAGACAACATTTTGTTCCAACGTTGGAACACAGACAGCTATCTCTTCATTGTTCAGTTCTCCACTTCGCCTGATTTTCAAGGCGTTATGTATACGTTCGGTGGTCGGCTCGTTTTCTTTTGCAAAAAATGGTTCAAATGGCTCTGAGCACTATGGGACTTAACAGCTGTGGTCATCAGTCCCCTAGAACTTAGAACTACTTAAACCTAACTAACCTAAGGACATCACACACATCCATGCCCGAGGCAGGATTCGAACCTGCGACCGTAGCAGTCGCGCAGTTCCGGACTGAGCGCCTAGAACCGCTAGACCACCGCGGACGGCTTTTCTTTTGCACAACGGGACCAAATGTACCACTTTGTTTACGGAAGGCTGTGAATGTCTCGTTCACTCATGCTAGATAGTGTGTGGTCTCTGTGTATGTCATAATTGCAGCCAGATTGGTTGGTACATAGAATTTCAGTTGCTGGATAATTAGGAAAGATAGTGTGCGTGTATTCAGTACGAAATGCAATCGCAGAATTCTCTATCTCTTCTTGTTCTTGTGCATGTTTATACGTCACAAACTGCGTAACTTTGCGGCTCACACTCTTGTGAAGTGCCTTAAAATTCCACACTCAGGTAAATCCTGCTTTGAAATCCGTCAGTCCAAGCGCTCTAGCGTTTATGGATGTCTCCCATCTTCTATCAACATCATGGGCAGCCATGAAGTCTGGCCTTTCCTTTTGAAAAGTAGACAAAACGTACTCCGATATGATCTTGATTTTCCCACATTTTGTTGCTTTTTGTTCGTAATATTTCTGATAACAAGGTAGTTCCTCGCCTTGATCCCTGTGAAGCGATGCACGGTTATTTTCAATGGCCAGCCATTTTCTATGCTTCAGTTACCTTCTTGACGTAATCAAAAGGAAAATAGTAATCAGCTACGTCATCAGTAAGAGGCTCATAAATTTGTTCGACATCAGTAATGTCCTCGGAAGGCCTTTGCACCAGTTCCTCATTCTCTATGATTTCAGTGATAGTGGCGTCTTCGAGTTTCATGATCAACCCCAAGTTAGTGTTTACAATCTCTAATTCATTCCGGTATAAAACCACTAACTTCCATCTGATGCAAAACCCCTAACTCCTTATTCGCGTCAGTTCTCATAATGCAAGATACAAACACAAATAAAAATGTCCTCTTACAGAATGAGATTTTCACTCTACAGCTGATACGAAACTTCCTGGCAGCTTAAAATTGTGTGCCGGACTGAGACTCAAACTCGGGACCTTTGCCTTTCGCGGGCAAGTGCTCTACCATCTGAGCTACCCAAGCACGGCTCACGCCCCCTCCTCACAGCTTTCCTTCTGCCATTACCTCGTCTCCTACTTTCCAAACTTCACAGAAGTTCTCCTGCGAACCTTCCAGAACTAGCGATCCTGGAAGAAAGGATATTGCGGAGACATGGCTTAGCAACAGCCTGGGGGATGTTTCCAGAATGAGATTTTCATTCTGCAGTGGTGTGTGCGCTGATATGAAACTTCCTGGCAGATGAAAACTGTGTACCGGACCGAGACTCGAACTCGGGACCTTTGCCTTTCGGGGGCAACCGCTCTACCATCTACTGGTACTGGCGGAAGGGTCAGGATATACTTCTCTTGCACTGCCAAGGCACTATACTGCCGCGTGCAAAGATTACCTGCAAGTGACGTTCTTTTACGAACCAGTTAAAACGAACAGCTAAAATGTGCATTACTGACATCTAGTGGGTTGGTTACTCCTACGTGTAACACGTGAGTTCAATGCTTGCGAGACACTTCGTGAATGTACCTTGTAAGTAAGGTGAACCTCGATGAATGTATGCGATGCAAAGACTGTGCTAAGAAATTTGCTGCTGTTGTGTATGAGTGACGACAGTGGTTTGAAGAAACCTGTACAATTTCTGGTGTGTCTTGAGTAAGGGAGGCGCTTAAAATGGTTTATGTTGGCAATCAACGGTGTTATACATTGTGGACTGCTTGCCACATCATCATCGAGTTTTTCAGAAAGTATATCTTTGTGTACGATCTCCTTCTTTCAGGATGGTGTGTGGCACTGGGGTCCAGGGAGGAAGCGTCGCAGGGCCCGGTGTTCCTGCAGGAGCCGCCGCACCGTGCAGACTTCTCTAATTCCTCCGGTGTCGCCATTCACTGTGCAGCGCACGGCAAACCGCCTCCGGTGAGTGATTCCACTGCCAGACTTTTGTTCAGACCGCGAAATCTTTGTACAAGGTAGGACTAAAACTAAATCCATCTAAAACCCAAGCGGTACTTGTTGGTCACTCTAAGCTCATTAGCCCAAAACATCGGGAAACCGTACCATCTCTTATCCTAAATGGAACAAAAATTAACTTCTCTCCCTCAGCAAAGAGTTTGGGAGTAATAACAGATGAAAATCTAAATTGGACAGAGCACGTAACTGCAATGTGCAAAAAAGCATCAGCATTCCTTCATGTCCTACAAAAATATAAAAACTCTTCCCTTTCGATCTGAAAAAGAAATTAGTACAAACGCTTATACTCCCAATCATTGACTACAGCGATATTATCCTACAAGGCCTCTCTCAGGAAAATTCGCGACGTCTAGAACTGGTCATGAATGCGTGCGTCCGATATATCTGTAACGTTCGACTTTTTTATCACATTTCACCAGCATATGCAAAATGCTCCTGGCTGCGGCAGACAAACGCAGAAATTTCCATACACTCTGTCTCATCTACTGCCTTATAAATGTACACTGTCCCTCATATCTCTCCTCGTCCTTAACGCTTATGTCGGAACAACATGACAGAAACACAGGTTCCCATCATAATAAAATCCTCTCTGTTCCACTGCATTGCTCAGTCACCTTCTCCAAGTCCTTTACAGTAGCGGGAACCCGACTCTGGAATATCCTCCCTCGTTATGTTAGAGAACTTAAAAACATGTCCGGCTTCAAACAACAGTTAATGACGTATCTACTTAAGCAACAGTAATGCCTTCCTCTGTACATGAATGCTCTTCATCTCATTACTTCCCTTTTTCCCCCTCCTTAAATCTCCCTATACTCGCTATACTAGTAAACATCTACTTTACACACCAAGATATTAATGTACATCAGCACAAATCTTCATTACTATTGCCAATTTATCTCTTATCATTATTATTTGATATTTTTACTATTATTATTTTTGCTTTTATCATAATCTGTATGTATAGCACCTGTTGTAAAAATACTGACAGCATTTACTTCATTAGGTCTTAGTCACTACTCTTTATTCATATTGTCACTAGAGTAATCTCATTTTCTTATTTAAACTATTGTGACGATGTAACTCTGATGTGTGAAATTCTGCATGTGTGGAACACTGGTCCGATGTGAGAGAGGGCCTTATGGCCCTAATCTGATCAGTCTAAATAAATAAATATAATGGAACGTACGGCATGCAGCTTCAAATATTTATCGTTACAAACTGCATGGCCATCAATATCACCAGGTTTGAATCCCTGCGATTTTTTGGCTGGAGGTGTACCTGTAGGACAGGGTTTATCAAGCGGGACACTAACTCCTGTTGGAGGTTGAAGATGAACATAGCGAGAGACGTAGCCATCATTCCCTGAGGTATGTATCAAGCAGCAGTAGTGCGGTTAGAGGCTGTCGTGAATGCAGCTGGTCGTCACAATGAGCAACATTTGTAACCTAGAACATAAACATCGTACGAAATGTTTTCACAAAGTTTCATTGTCCTACGATCACTCATTTTTTGTGGGAACACTCTCAAGTAGTGAAAGTCTAATTTCAACCACCCCGTATTCTCCCAAAACCTGAACACAGCTTGCACTCCCCGTTTATTTAATTTCGTCATGTCTTGCTGTCCATTAAAATTCCTAAACCAGCAAGGGTAGCAAATAACTAAATGTTATTGGTGTGCATTTACGGTATAGAAAGAAGAAAACATGATTTATTTGTAAGTAATTCGGTGGATACAGAGTGCGAAATTTAATACCGCCATCTGTCACCTCTGGTAGCAACACTCTTCTAACCCGGCTCGACGTCGAGAAAACATACACTATGTCATCAAAAGTATTCGGACACCACCAAAAATACGTTTTTCATATTAGATGCATTGTGCTGCCACCTACTGCCAGGCATTCCATATCAGCGACCTCAGTAGTCATTAGACATCGTCAGAGAGCAGAATGAGGCGCTCCGCGGATTTCACGGACTTCGAAGGTCTTCAGGTGATTGGGTGTCACTGGAGGCGTACGACTGTACATGAGATTCCTACACTCCTAAATATCCCTAGGTTCACTGTTTCCGATGTGAGAGTGAAGTGGAAACGTGAAGGGACACGTACAGTACAAAAGCGTACACGCCGACCTCGTCTGTTGACTGACAGAGACCGCCGACAGTTGATGAGGGTCGTAATGTGTAATAGGCAGACACATATCCAGACCTACACACAGGAATTCCAAACCGTATCAGAATCCACTGCAAGTACAATGAAAGTTAGGCGGGAGATGAGAAAACTTGGAATTCATGGTCGAGCGGCTGCTCATTAGTCACACATCACGCCGGTAAATGCCAAACGACGCCTCGCTTGGTGTAAGGAGCGTAAAGATTGAACGATTGAACAGTGCAAAAACGTTGTATGGAGTCACGAATCACGGTACACAATGTGGCGACCCGATGGCAGAGTGTGGGTATGGCGAATGCCCGGTGAACCTCGCCTACCAGTGCCAACAGTAAAATTCTGAGGCGGTGGTCTTGTGGTGTGGTCGTGTTTTTCATGCAGATGGCTTGCACCTCTTGTAGTTTTGCGTGGCACTATCACAGCACAGGCCTACACTGAAGTTTTAAGCACCTTCTTGCTTCCCACTGTTTAAGAGCGATTCGGGGATGGCGATTGCTTCTTTCTTGAAGAACCGAGCACCAACATCCCTGTGATGGACTAGCCTGCACAGAGTCCTGACCTGAAACCTGCAGAACACTTTTGGGATGTTTTGGAACGCCGACATCGTGCCAGGCCTCCCCGACCGACATCGATACCTCTCCTCAGTGCAGCACTCCGTGAAGAATGGGCTGCCATTCCCCAAGAAACAAAAAAATGGTTCAAATGGCTCTGAGCGCTATGGGACTTAACATCTGAGGTCATCAGTCCCCTAGAACTTGGAACTACTTAAACCTAACTAACCTAAGGACATCACACACATCCATGCCCGATGCAGGATTCGAACCTGCGACCGTAGCGGTCGCGCGGTTCCAGACTGAAGCGCCTTTAACCGCGTGGCCACACTGGCCGGCTCCCAAGAAACATTCCAGCACCTGACTGAACATATGTCTGTGAGAGAGGAAGCCGTCATGAAGGCTAAGGGTGGCCCAACACCATATTGAATTCCAGAATTACCGATGGAGGGCGCCACGAACTTGTAAGTCATTTCCAGCCAGGTGTCAGGATACTTTTGATCACATAGATACGTAACTATACGCTGCTTTAGCTCTATGGCACAGTTCATCCACCCCAGTGGCTGTGATTGGTGATGTGCCTGTAACTCATGACCAGATTCAACAAAATTGGAAAAATGGCCGTTAATGTTGTAATGAAGTTTTTTTTTTAAACTAATGACTAGTTTAGGACTTCTTCAGATCATTGTAAAATCATTCTGTGGAGCAGAATATAAGGTCTTACAGTTTGTGCGATGTTTAAAGCGATACCAAAGTACAGGAAAATTTGACAAAAAGTTGTATACCACAAAGACACGCAAAAACATCTATTACGTGCGAATGCTGGCCACATAGCGAGTATGTGTGGCTGAGTGCAACATTTTATTTAAAAAACGACCGTACCGTGCTGCCTGCAACGAAATAATTAAATGTGAACCTTAATCATACTCAATGTCCTCTTTCCTAGTTTGCCTAACTAAGGTTAAGGCTCACGTAGCATAAATTCGCAGCATACAGCACTTTACGGTCATTTTGTAAATAAAATGCTGCACTCAGCCACACACGTTTGCTATGTGTCCAGCATTCATACGTAATGGACGTTATTGTATGACTTACGTGGTGTGGCGGCCGGGGTGGCCGAGCGGTTCTAGGCGCTACAGTCTGGAACCGCGCGACCGCTACGGACGCAGTTTCGAATCCTGCATCGGGCATAGATGTGTGTCATGTCCTTAGGTTAGTTAGGTTTAAGTAGTTCTAAGTTCTAGGGGAGTTATGACCACAGCAGTTGATTCCCATAGTGCTCAGAGCCATTTGAACCTTTTTTTTTTTTTTGACAGCTGTATTGCCCCATCCCATCGCCAATTAAAACTTCTCTGTATTTTGGCATGGCCTTACGTATTGTACAAACTGTAAGACCTTGTATTCTATTCCACATGGACTGAACAGGACCGAAACTAGTAATCAGTTAATAACGATCAACTTCTATGCAACACTGAAGGTTTCTTACAAATTTGTCGAATCATTTCAGGTTGTTGCCTTGTTGACATCCAGCATGATGGAAATAAGTAGACCGTGCACAGATGTTTTCAGTGCGTGAGAGATTCAGAGAATGTTCTTTCGAGGACAACAGTCGAACACCCTCTGTACTGCAGTAGGTCAAGGCAGCACGGATAGTCCACAGCCATCAGCCTTAATGCGTCAGAAATGTAACGGTTGTTGACCAAATCACCTACTATGCGTTCCAGAGGACACCGTGTAGCGTCCCGAATGGCAACCTACACAATCACGCCAGACGCCAGGAGCGTATGGATATGAATGCAATGTGCCATTGTTCGTTGTTCTCGGAGACTCCAAGCATGGATATACACATAATAAAGACACACCACGAAGGAGCACACAAATATCGACGAGAAATGAAAAACTGTAAATTTTAGGGCCAATGAATGAATGTGCGACGCTGCAGCGCAATTTCACAGCACAGCTGGCAAGAACAGTAAAAAGAGGACATGTCAATACCAGAGCATAAACTCTTCGCGAATTTCACTTCGTGTACTGAACTGGACAGTAAGTATGCCTCGCAAAAGGCGTGTGAACAATACAGGCAGATGTCGGCATTTGAGAGAGGACTGAAGTGGGCTCAAAGAAGCCGAGTGCAGTAATCGGTGAATCGCCTGACATTTAGAAAGGAGCGAATGCTACTATTCGACGGTGTTGGCAGGAATGGGTGAACCATGGCCGAACACAGTAACCTAGAGAGAAGACAGAACGTGACAACCGAGCAATTGTCAGAGAGCCCAGGATTCATCTTTATCAACGGCCGATGTGCATTTGGTTCTTCAGTTTCCACAATGACCATTAATAGGTGGCTCACAGAAAGGGCGTTGAATTCAAGGCTCCCCTTGCATCGACTTCCATTGACCCTGTACACCAACAAGCCCGTTTCCAGTCGTATCTGGCAGCTTCGGCCAAGAATCCCATTGAACGGAGTAAATTTGTCTTCGGTGATGAGCCCCGCTTCCAATTGAGCCCCGACGACCAGCGAAAACGTGTATGGAGAGGCCCCGGAAGCGGTGGAATACCAACCCGACTATCATCCGCCATACGGCTAACAACAATGACTGATGGTCTGGGGTGTCATTTCATTTCATACCAGGAGCTACTTGGTTGTCACCCGCGGTACCCTTACAGCACAATGGTATGTCGGCAATATTCATCACCCTGTTCCGTTGCCCTCCGTTATAAGCCATCATAGACTTTCCATTTCAGCGAGATAACTCCCGCCCCACTCAGAAAGAGTTTCGACTCCCTGTCTTCGTGCTTACCAAATCCTACGTTGGCCAGCAACAACACCGCAGCCGTCCACATTTGAGAATTTTTGGAACGGTATGGATAGCGCCCTCCAAAAGCCTGGGATTTTCACGATCTAACGTGCTAATTGGACAGAATTTAGCTAGATGTCCGTCACAGGGACATCCAACAACTCCATTAATGTCAAGTCGAATAACTGCTTGCATAAGGGCCAGACTTGCTCAATTTGTGAAGCTCTCTGAAGCAAACCATCCAATTTTTCTGAAATAGTATTCATGTTTGTCTGTAGATGTCCATCGTATGTACCTATTTCCGTCCCTTTCTGACAATTCCTTCGTGGTGCGGCTTCTTTTTCAGACAAGTGTCGTTGTTGTTACTGTGTCCAGTGTTTTCGCTGCGCGCGCACCACTGTTGCCGTACCCCTCTCTGCTACAACATCGAGGGAAACTTCAACGATATTCGCCGTGCTAACAGTCCATAGTGCTCTAACTATTGTTGTGGACTACCAGCTGATCAAAACATAAATACTTGTTTTTGTTCTTTTTTTTAAGGTTCAGACATTGTAACCTAACAGCCTATCGAATTGAAGGAGAAATGTGCAAAAAAATGCAGAAGCACGAAGAAAACTAACACTCGTAAACTTCATCGAGTAATTATCAATGAACTTAAACAACATGCAACCATAGGATCAGTAGAAGATTTCAGGACATTTCGCATGTCGTGGATGCGCACTGCATTAAATCAGATACGTGTTCATAGTGTTTGGTATAGCAGTTGTGTGTGTCGCATATTCCGATGGGCAAAGTGGAAAAAATTTTCACGATAAAGGATGACAGCCAAAACAGTTGCAGGATAAAATTTTTTATTAAAATTCTTGACCAAGGTTTCGGTATATATATATATATATATACCTCCATCAGAAGTAAAAATTCTTGTACAAACTGTTAGACCTTGTATTCTATTCCACATGGACTGAATAGGACCGAAACCAGTAATCAGTTAATAACGATCAACTTCTATGCAACATTGAAGGTTTCTTACAAATTTGTCGAATCATTTCAGGTTGTTACCTTGACATCCAGCATGATGGAAATAAGTAGACCGTGCACAGATGTTTTCAGGATTTTTTACTTCTGATGAAGGTATACTTATATATACCGAAACCTTGGTCAAGAATTTTAATAAAAAAATTTATCCTGCAACTGTTTTGGCTGTCATCCTTTATCGTGAAGAATTTCAGCAGTTGCTGTTGCAGCCATGTTTAAAATCTTGAAAGTGGAAAAATGCCTAACACAGTGGGTTTTCAGGAACCAGAATCTGATCCTGATGCAGTGACTGGTACAAATAACTTCACTGGGAAAACATATTGACAGTTTCGATACACTGAGGAGCTAAAAAAAATTATTATTTCTGGCCACCGTGAAGTTGGATGCCGTGGCGGTCACGTGACGCGGTAACGAAAGTATGTAAGCGGAGCAGACACGGTCGAGGGATCACCCTAGCGAAGATATTGGCAGAAAATGAGGAAATCTATTGAGATAAGCCACTTTGACGAAGTTCAGAGTATTCTCGAAAACGGAGAATCTAGTCGAATGTTCACGTACTGCTCTCGTCACCATCTGTGGAAAGTGGTAGGACGACATTAAACTATTACTAGCCGTTAAATGGTTGGACTCTTCACAGAACATGGGGTTCAGAGGCTTGTATACTGTGTAAAGTAGGATAGATGGAGATCTATGGAATCAGTGCCGAAAGAGCACACTGCTGGTGCACGGACAAGTCTTTCGGAGCATACATCGTACGCTGTTGGACATGGAACCCCGCAGCAGACCATCCCTACGTGTTCACATGTTGACCCAACGACATCGTCAATTACGTTTACAGAGGGCTCAGGACCACCGGGATTCGACAGTCAATCAATGGAAACGTGTCGGTTCGTCGGGTGAATCACATTTATGCTACACTAGGTCGATGGTCGCCTCCAAAAACACTGTCATCTAGGTGAACGGCAGCTCGAAATGAGCGGCGCGCCACAGACGCTGACTAGTGGGAGCAGTATTGAATTATTGGAAACATTCTACTGCGCTTGCATGTGATCTGTGGTAGTAACGGAAGCCACGCTGACATCTGCTAAGCACCAGCATTCCTTCACTCTTGATGTCTTCCCCGACGGTGATGTCATCTTTGGGCAGTATAATTGTCTGTGTCTCGGAGCCAGAACTCCGCTACACTGGTTTGAAGAGCATTATAGAGAACTCACGTTGACGTCTCGGCGACCAAATTCGCCTGATGTAAATCCTGTGGATCCCGTCTGGATCGCTATCGGGCGCCATCATCGCGTGTACTAATCAGCAGTCCGTTATTTACTCGAATTACATGACATTTGCGTAGACATCTAATGCCACATACCGCCACAAACCTACCAACAGACTGTCGGATACCTAACACGCGGAGTCAGTGATGTTTTCGTCCCAAAGACGGACTGACAAGCCCGCTAAGTCCGCTGAGCAGAACAGGTAATTAGAATTAGGATTGTGGAAAGGGGTCAGTTCCACCTTCTAATTGTAATTCATTGTAATTTAATATCTTTTACAACCAAAGCTGCACGTAGCCGGACCTTTACCGAATGCAACTCTTTCACGGTTGAAGGCCTCCAAACAAGAAATCTTAACAAATCAACAAGATAAAAATCGAATTAAGACAGCAATAAAATAATTAAAAAACATCACAGCCAAGTAGATAGAACAAACATATGCAAGGTGCAATACAAATGGCTGA
Source organism: Schistocerca piceifrons (assembly GCF_021461385.2). Classification (NCBI taxonomy): domain Eukaryota; kingdom Metazoa; phylum Arthropoda; class Insecta; order Orthoptera; family Acrididae; genus Schistocerca; species Schistocerca piceifrons. The sequence goes on along the minus strand of NC_060139.1, from coordinate 1,016,034,471 downwards.
AGGCCACGATTAAATATCAAAATTTTAGAATATATTACCACAGACTTTTAAAGGCAGAAGGCAACTACGTTTATAAACAAGAAATCTTAAAAATCAACAAGATAAAAATGCAATTAAAGAGGCAAATAAAATAAATAAAAAAACATCACACGGCTAAGTGGAAAGCCTCAAGGCAAAGCAGATAGACCAAACATATGCAAGGTGCAATACCAATAGCTGAAGGCCACAATTAAGTATCAACATCTTAAAGTATGTTACCATAATCTTTTAAAGCCAGAAGTCCGCAATCTTTAAACTTGAAAGATAAATTTAAGAATTAATTTTGCAAAAATTTTAAGAAAAGAAAAAAATAACCATAACCCTTAAATTTTAAGTAGCTGAAAACAGACAATTAAACACAGGTGGCACTCATAAGCCTCCAGGGAGGTCGGTCTGCCCTCGTTCACTTAGGCGAGACAGGTGGTGAGCCAACTACACTTGATCCGTCGGAACCCAACCAGGGAACAGCCACGGACCGACCGTCAACCAGTACATGAAAACTCAAACAGAAAAGGTTACAAACGTGCTAATCCACAATGGAGTACGTATTAGCTGTCAAAATTACACACCATGTTGGACAGAGATAACAGGTGTGGAAAGGACGCTGCCTGACAATGTTAGTGGCCAGGGCAGGTAACCAGAACACTAACGGCCATAAGGCAGAAAATTCTACTGGTGCACTCGAATTGTAGTCAACCAAAATAGTTAATTGCACCACATGCTGGCTAAATTTGAGCAGTAGAAACACTCGGTGTTGCTCACACGAAAACCTTCCCAACAGCAAGCTACCGAAACGAACAACCACAACATGAATGGACGTGGCTTGGGTAGTTGAAACCACTACTCAACTTTGACGTCCTGGGTCGCTGAACCATGAAACTCGTAGCGATCGAACACACGCTCCGACACTACGCAGGGACCACCAGCGGACCCAGCCGACTGCACCGCGTGGAGATAACTTCCCTTGTCCACAACTGCCGACCGACTCGCTGCAGAATGCCGACAACATGTAAAATAGTCGTCAGTGGAAACAGCACCGACTACACACACAACCTGACGAATACATACACGAGGACCTGAACGATACCCAACAGTAACTAAGCACGCACGAAGACAAATCGGGAGTCGATGCGCACGCACACACACACACACACACACACACACACACACACACACACACACACACACACACACACACAGCTGACTCATGAACGATCGGCGAGCCAAAACGCGTCGACCGGTGGGACGACCGACCGACGATCCACCAAGACCATGGCCCGGCTCAAGTGGTGCGTGGCAGCAATGATCGGGTGAGCCATGTTGACGCAGACCTCAATACTGCTCCAACCCGACTGCACTAGTGCCCATTGCAACGCCCCGATTGGCAGGTCCGAAGTACGCTCCAGACGCATTCCAACTGACTGGCTGGCCCGAACTCGCGATGCGAACTCCCTTACGACAGACAATGACCGGAAGTAATTAGCAGTCGAGCAAAGATACTACGAGAGGGGAAATACCGATACGCGCTGCTAACGCCGCTCACGGTCAGGCAAAGCAGCAACTCAGTGACAGGAGTAATTTAAATTAACGTAGGGAGGTGGAAGTACGTTAAAAACAGGGTGTAAAACACATAATAAATGAAAAGCACCAGTTTGCTTTTATTCTACAATATTACTTTTATTGTTGACCGGTTTTCGGCTTACAAGGCCATCTTCAGACATTTTTCCGTGGCTGCAGAGATAATTCCACCCTGGACGTCGCTACTGGAAATTCTGGTAGTGGGTGGTTTACCCTAGCTATTGTTCGTTGCGAAAACGCCTCCGCCGGCCGGAGTGGCCGTGAGGTTCTAGGCGCTACAGTCTGGATCCGAGCGACCGCTACGGTCGCAAGTTCGAATCCTGCCTCGGGAATGTATGTGTGTGATGTCCTTAGGTTAGTTAGGTTTAATTATTTCTAAGTTCTAGGCGACTGATGACCTCAGAAGTTAAGTCGCATAGTGCTCAGAGCCATTTGAACCATTTTTGAAAACGCCTCGCTCCCTGGACTGGAATCCTTCGCCGATCGAGATGCTATTGCCTACAAGACGTTGCATTGTGGAATCGACCCTAAGACTCAAAGTAGACGTAGTTATGTTCATGGTAATATGCCTTTTACATTGTATACCCGCTCCTGTAGAAAAGTTAGTAATGATGGAAAAATACATGTATGGATGAAAGGACTTGGTGTACTTGCTGAAAATGTAACTGTAACTGGAGATATCACTTTGTACTATAATTATTAATAAAGTGTGATCCCTGACCTCTGTAACCGGGGAGCGTACATCGCGAACCGGGGGCTCAAAGATGGAACAATTTGAAAAAATTCCAAAGCATAGTGCCGCACTGCCCGTTGAGCGCCCAGCAAGTCGGTGACGCAACCCGCCCGACTCAGCTCGGTGCCAAGTGCTAAGGCCGGCGCACCAACGGAGCGCACTACTAGTACGTTAACAATAAAAATAATATTGTAGAACAAAAGCAAACTGGTGCTTTTCATTTATTATTATGTGGTTCTACCAAGAACCGAAGGAAGACTCTGTTAATATGTAAAATACATGATGGTGGGAACACGAGCTACGCAACAACCTATTAAGCAGGTGGTTTTGACTCATCAGTGCAAATTCACGACAGGGTTTACTTCTGATATTGTCAATCTAAATGAGTGATCCGTCTTCGCTAAACCCCAGTGCCTCTTCCTTTCTCTCCTTCACGGTTGCTGGATCGCAGCAGCAAGGAGTCTAAGGGCGCCCCTCTTCGTGGCACCCTCTGGCAGGACCCTTACTGCCCAGCCAGCCTCCCTCTTAACCTGGCAGCGCGGTGTCTTGCAGAGGATCTCGTGGCTGCTGTCGGACGGCAGCGAGGCGTCCGCGGTGTCCGGGCTGCGGCAGGTGCTGGACAACGGCACGCTGCTGCTGGCGCCCTTCCCGGCGGAGCGCTACCGCCCAGAGGTGCACAGCGCCGCCTACCGCTGCGCAGCCCACAACTCCGCCGGCACCATCGTCAGCCGGCGCGTCCAGGTCCGGGCTGGTGAGTCATCCTTCCACTTTTGCTGACACTGTACAGTATACATTCAGATAACAAAAGTAATGCAATAGGGATATATTCATATACAGAGGTACTAGTGCACAAACAAGGTATAAAATGGCAGTGCATTGGTGAAGCTGTCATTGTTACTCAGGTTATTCATGTGAAAATGTTTGTGACTTGTTTATGACCACACGATGTGTTATGCCGGAGCCAAGGTAGCCCCTGAGGGCCGGCAACCCATACTACACCACAGAGGACGAGGTTGTCTATGTCCAAGGCGTACCAAAATTACCACAGCAAACATCGGCTATTTACATAGAAGGTAATGGAAACAGATATTCCGAGCACTACTTCCTGCAGGGGGAGTTAGAGCCACGACGTGCGGGAAGTATCACTACGCCAAACCTGATTGGCTGGAGACAGCTATTTAGGGGCTAGAACCAGCCCTGAAGTTCAGTTCACTCTGGGTGCCGACCTCGTGTACTTCAACTACTGAAGATTACGTCTTCGTCTCTGAATTGGACTCTTACTGGTGTGTGTGTGTGTGTGTGTGTGTGTGTGTGTGTGTGTGTGTGTGTGTGTCACCACGAACCTTTGGGGAAAGATTAGAAGTGACCTTTTGTTTGCCTCAATCAGGAGACTTTTACTGGCATCGTTATTGTTACCTTGTGAACTTGCATCAAACAAAGTTGTGTTTGTGAAAAATTGCGAATTGTCACTCACAACACGATGGGAATTAACGGACTCTGAATGAGGACGTGTAGTTGGAGCTAAACGCATGGGACAGTCCATTTCGGAAATCGGTAGGGAATTCGGGATTACGAGATCCCAGTGTGCCGACAATACCAAATTTCAGGCATTAGCTCTCACCACAGACAACGCAGTGATCGACGGCCTTCACTTAATGACCGAGAGCACGGAGGTTTCGTAGAGTAGTCAGTGGTAACAGACAAGCAACATTGCGCGAAATAGCCGCAGAAATCAATGTGGGACGTACGACGAACGTATCCGTTAAGATTGTGTGGCGAAATTTGGCCTTAATGGGCTTTGGCAGCAGACGGGTGCCTTTGCTAAAAGCACGACATCGCCTACGATGCCTCTCCTGGGCTCATGACCGTATCGGTCGGACCCTAGACGACTGGAAAACCGTGGTATGGTCACATGAGTCGCGATTTAATTGTTAACAGATGATGATACGATTGGAGTGTGGCGCTGCACAAAGCGATGGTCCCAGGTTGTCAATAAGGCACTGTGCAAGTTGGTGGTGGCTCCACAATTGTGTGGGCTGTGTTTACAAGGTATAGACTGGGTTCTCTGGTCTAACTGAACCGATCATTGACTCGAAATGGCCTCGTTTTCCTTCTTGGAGGTCATTTTCAGCCATTGATGGACTTTATGCTCCCAAACAACGACACTTTTCCTTTCTTTTCTCTCTCTCTCTCTCTCTCTCTCTCTCTCTCTCTCTCTCTCTCTCTCTCTCTTTTTGTCCAAATCATAGGTCGTCTGAGTGATTCAACGCACCCGGATTTATTCCAATCTCGACTTTCGTGTAGAGTTTTTACCCTCTAGAAGTCCCTGATGTCTTACGGTATATTCTATCATTTTGTCCCTTCTTCTTGTCAGTGTTTTCCATATATTCCTTTTCTCGCCGATTCTGCGGGTAGACCTCCTCATTCCTTACGCTATCAGTCCAGCAAATTTTCAGCATTCGTCTGTAGCACTACATCTAAAATGTCTCTTTAAAGTCACTACCGCAATCAGACTGTGTTTTATTTGCAGTGTTACATTTACACGATCATGATTTCGGCTTCAGAGTGCCATTATCAAGTGTTTTAAGTGCTATACAGTGCCTAAGGTCCGAAGCTCGTGGTCGTGCGGTAGCGTTCTCGCTTCCCGCGCCCAGGTTCCCGAGTTCGATTCCCGGCGGGGTCAGGGATTTTCTCTGCCTCGTGATGACTGGGTGTTGTGTGCTGTCCTTAGGTTAGTTAGGTTTAAGTAGTTCTAAGTTCTAGGGGACTGATGACCATAGATGTTAAGTCCCATAGTGCTCAGAGCCATTTGAACCAGTGCCTAAGATGGCATACTGTCGTATTTAAAATACACTATTAGACACATTGTCTAAGGGTCGATATTTCTGGTAAAGCCTACTGCTTTGTTTTTTCACTGAGAATCGCCGGTCTCATACATACTACACACCAACGCGAATAACCGTTTTGTTGTTACTTCTTCTCATGTTTATAGAAATTCCGACATAATGTTATCGATCCCTTCTGTCTTATTTGAGTTCAAGTCTTCCAAAGATCTAAATTCTGGTTCTAATACTAGATCTACCATCTTCTATATTGCGCCTGTTCCTTCTTCTGTCACGTCGTCAGATAAGTCCTCCCCCTCATGGAGGTGTTCAATGTACTCTTTCCACCTATCCGCTTTCTCCTCTGCATTTAGCAGTGCAATTCGCAATGCACTTTTAATGTCGCCGCCCTTGTTTTTAATTTCATCGAAGGTTGCTTTGACTTTTCTATATGATGAGTCAGATCTTCCAACTATCATTTCTTTTTCGATTTCTTCGCATTATTCATATAGTCATTTCACCTTAGCTTCCATTCGCTTTCTATTTATTTCATACCTAAGTCACCTTTATGTCTGTGATCCTGAATTTCCTGAACATTTTTGCACTTCCATCTTTTGTCGACAACTGAAGTATTTCATCTGATACCCACGGTTTCTTCGCAGTTACCGTCTTTGTATCGATGTTTTTCTTTCCAACTTCTGTGACTGCTGTTTTTAGAGACGTCCATTCCACTTCAACTGTACAGCCGACTGAGCTATTCTTTCTGCTGTCTCTACAGCCTCAGAAAACTTCAAGCGTATTTCTTCATTCTTTAGTACTTACGTATCCCACTTCTTTACGCACTGATTTTTTTCTAACTATTCCCTCAAAATTCAACCTACTCTTCATCATTACTAAATTGTGAACTGAGTGTATATCTGGCCCTGGATATGCCTTACAATCCAATATCCGATTTCGGAATGTCTGCATGACAATGACGTAACGTATTTAAATCTTCCTGTATATCCCGGCTTTTTCCACGTATACCTCTTCTCTACAGCTCCAGTTGGCGGGGAGCCTTAGCAGACGGTCAGTCAATGAGATTTAAGCAACGTGCAGTCATTGAATTATTGATAGCTGAAGATGCATCAGAGAATGAAAGCAGTTGATGGTGATTGTGTTGATATGAGTACTGTGCGTCGTTGGGCGAGTAAGTTTAAAGATGTGGAGGCAGGAAGATCTGACCTGCGTGACACACAAAGAATTGGACGTCCTGTGACAGTAGCCACCGAGTTTCACAAGCAAATGTTGACAGATTGATTCAGGACGATCATCGTATCACTCAGAGAGAAATTGCAAGCACAATCGGCATTTCACAAGATTGCTTTGCTTGGCTATCGGAAGATCTGTGCACGATGGGTACCCCAGATTCTGACTCCTGAAATAAAAGCACACAGACTTGAAATTTGCCAGGAACTCCTCTCGGGTTACGAGAATGAAGGTGACGCATTTCTCCATTAAATTATGGCGGGAGACGAAAAGTGGGTGCACCATAACGACCCGGAGACGAAACGTCAGTCTATGGAATACCGACACAAAGACTCGCCCCAGAAAAAGAAATTCAAGACGCAGCCCTCACCTGGAAAAACCATGGCTCAGTGTTCTGGCACACAGATGGGTTCGCCCATGTTGATTTCCTTGATCGTGGAACAAAAATAAAATCAGAGCGTTACATCACAACGCTACGAACGCTGAAACGACGGCTAACAAGGGACCGAAAGGAAAAGGGAAATGTTTTCCTGCAGCATGGCGATGCCAAACCACACACTTCACACGCCATCACAGCAGAACTTCAGAGACTGAATCTCACCACTGTGGGGCATCCTCCACACAGTCCAGATTTAGCACCGTCTGACTTACATCTGTTTTAGATCGTGAAAGGCGATCTGCGGTTACATCATTATGCTTCTGATGAAGACGTCGAGAGAACTGCGAGACTGTGGTTGCGGAAACAGAGTGTCGACTTCTTCCGTGACGGCTTCAGAAAACTTGTTCATCGTTGGCAGAAATGTATCCAATTGTCTGGTGATTATGTGGAAAAGTGAACATTGGTAATTAAAGATCACATTCTAAGTATTATTTCTGCTTTTGGTTTATGAAAACATTCCCATCCAAACCCAATTAACGAAGGTGGAGGCATTACTTTTCATTCAACCATCGTATATTCAGTGTGGCACGGAAAAAATATAGTAGGAATGGAATATAATGCTTACCTATGACTCACAAAATGGTTGAGTCCAATGCAACAGCTATCAATAAATAAAAATGTAATGCAATGTAACATATGTCTTCCTCGTCAATAATAGTGTCCATTATTGACTGTTCCAGCTGTGGAGAAGCAGCACTATGAGGTGCAGGTGTATGACGAGTTTGTGATGGTTGGCAACACTGCTGTACTACGCTGCCACGTGCCGTCCCTGGTGAGGGACCACGTGGTCGTCACGTCCTGGCTGCGGGGGAACGCCGAGCGCATCGTCACTGACATCCAGTCAGGTAACTGTGAAAATTTAATTGATCCTGAGGAGATACTAGTGTTCCAGCCGTGTGAGGCAGTCCATTGGCCTATTATAGGCATTTGGGCGAAAAAGGGATAAGTGCACTTGAAGTACACTTTAATATTATCAATGTAGTAAACACCCTTTTTCAAAACACACTTTTAGTGAAATAAAGATTAGAAGTTGTAAATTTTTCGTTACTGCTCGTTATAATTGTGTTTTCTGTATTCGCGGTATTCCTTTAGACACATTATGTTGGATTTGTCTGGTCCAACAGAAATACGACTATACGCACGTACACACAGTTTAGGGAACGCTGTTGTCCGGTGCCTCCAAAATCCATGTACATGTTCCGCCACAAGAAACTCAACTACGTGCTCCTGTTCCACTACACGCATTCATTACTGTAATTAATTAACGTCTACAAGGTTAGAGGAAAAACTGAAGTTTGAAATCACTCACATGAAGCTCTTGTTAAGTCTGTTAGAGCAGAAACAACATATGTAAATGTGGGCTGCATTGGTCACAGTTTATAGTCACTCTTATGTGAACAATAATTTCTGCGTATTCTACGGACAATTAACATCGACAATTCGTCAGCGTCATGTCTGACAGATACACTTTTGCGTTTCATAAGTAGCACTCTGTTCATCTTCATGAGGGCGCGTGCAACCTTCACGGCACAGATGAATGTAGTCTCAGAGAAATGAGATCGAAGCAAATATTCAGCCACTCCTGAAACATTATCATTTAGCTTACACGTTGTCATGCCCTTACATCATATGATTGCATCATATCCACTACTGCTCGCGCCTCCTGAAACCGCCCTGGTGAGAGTAATTATTAAACTCCACGGCATACGAATTCGCCGGTAGTAGAAATGAAAGTGTAGAATGGCTAATTGAAGATTTATCACGATGGCGAGATTAAGCAACAAAATGTACTGTTCAGGTTTTTCGGGATAAAATTTATTCAAAAAACAATAACATAAATATGCACTAGCTCCACATGAAGATTTGTTCATTGACTTTAAGAAAGCAAGATAGCACTTGGCATGATCCAATAATAATAATAATAATAATAATAATAATAAAACACTGACTTTTCTTCACTAATCTGCACTGAAATGCTAAACGAGCTAAGTCCACTAGACAAGTTCTGGAACATATCTACCGCTAGTAACCATTTTACTGTTCAGTCTTGGCACAATTCACTGAAAAACTGTATTCCATCATACTTCCGAGGTCTCTTTTCTTCTCAGGATACAATCCTTTTGCACCAATGATCTCAATTAATTTGAGAGGAAGAGGGGTAGGAGATTAGTGTTCAACGTCCCGTCGACAACGAGGTTATTAGAGACGGAGCACAAGGGAAGGACGAGGAAGAAAATTAGCCGTGCCCTTTCAAAGAAACCATCCCGGCAATTTGTCTGAAGCGATTTAGGGAAATCACGAAAAACCTCAATCAGGATGGCTGGACACTTCAGTATCCATTGTACCGCCAACGAAGATACACGCAAGAGACAAGTACAAAACAGCAGGAACAAGGGGAAGTCTAGCCAACTCTTGTAATGTATTCTGCACTTTCCCCGTTTAGCAGGAATAAGTCATAGGAGTTACCTCCCGCGCCATATACTGCCCGTAGCACCTACATCGACGATCATTTGAAACAACCCTTGTAGCATGTAAAAGCCCTGTTCACATATCAAATAAGTAGAAAACATAATTTATACAAAACTGACGTTTAGCTCCCTTAGCATGATAGCTCTTCAATCGAGTTCTGCAGTTAATTTCATCTAGTAACACCGAATAACACTGTTAAAAAAAATCATAAAGAGAGGTACGCCTGGAAAATGCCTGGGACACGGGAATATTCAAACTACGTTATACCACGGTGAGACAGAAATTCTGAAATCTCGCAGTGAGCTGTAAGACGTACTCAGCGGCACATATGAGATGTGCTGCTATAGAAATATGTTAAAAATTAGGTGGTGAGAAAATATAACAAATGAGGAAGTTCTCTGCAGATTCGGTGAAGACATTGGCAAGTAAATGGGACTGGATATTAGGACCTACATTAAGGCATCGAGGAATAGTTTTCATGGTAGGTGAGGAAGATAAGGAGGGTAAAAACTATAGAGGAAGACGGTTGAGGGGGTCACGGTGAGATGCATAGATCAGAATAGGAGAGGAATTTTCGCAGGCCACATCAAAACAATAAAAAAACTGCCCCCGTTCCAAAAATATTTGTTTTATTTGATGCTTCAGTAGAACGTTGCGGTACAGTTTGTGTGTAAATAATTTTATCATACCTGAAGATCATCAGATGATCGAAACAGATAGGTAAAGATTTATTTATCAGCAGATGATAGTGTTCTGAAGCATAAACTTTTTTTTTCCAAAATTGATTACACTTTGAGTGTGTGTTGCAGGCGGCCGTTACTCTGTGTTCCCGTCTGGGGAGCTGCATATACGTCACGTGACGCAGGCGGATGGCGCGCTGCCCTACCGCTGCGAGACCAGGCACCTGCTGACGGAGAAGTCCCGGCTCAGCATCTCAGCCGCCAGGTGAGCCACCGTCTTTTCTAAAAGTCGGGGTTCTTCGACGATGTTCATCCAGTTTCACAATACAATACAGCGGGTAGTCTTGCAGTTTTAATTATTACCTCGGAACAATCAAGCTGCGACTAAAAAGCTTGGTGATGGTGTTAGTTCTTCTCTACTATTAAGTCGACGCAGTTCTACCAATGATGGATAACTAGCCAGAGACGTTGGTTGTAGAAGTCTGCATTTTGGCTGTTCAAGAAAACTTCCTTCCCTAAAATCATCTAGTCATCATTATGGGACTTATTTTTCATCTGCGGAAATATGAAGACGTCTCTGAGTGTCGTGGCCAACATAATACGGTCAGTGAAGAAAAATGTGAGAGTCGTAAGTTTTGTGGCGGTGTTCGTAGCGACAAACACTTGGCTGTAGAAATGGCTTACGAAGTCACCGCCACACTTTTAATAGCGGGCCGACCGGTCCGCTGGAACAGTGAACAGAAAGATGAAAGCCCCAAACACTCATATTAAATAAAAGTCGGTACTTATCTTTTATTAATGAAGATACAGTAACACAATAGTGAACTCCGTGTCTACAGAGATCTGTCTAGTTCGAGTCGGAGCGGCTAGGTCAGCGTCGGCTGACGACAAACAACAACTCTGCTGCGATGAACACACAACTGACTAGTAAGTACACAATTCGGTGGCGAGTATACAACTGAGCGGCGAATACAGAACTGTCCTAGCGCTCGCGACTCCAGCGCTTAAGAAGCCAGAAGCCAGCGGTGGCGCGCGCAGACTTGCCGATTTGCTGTCTCGCTGGCGCTGCTTATGCGGACGGCGTCCGGACTTTGATGCTGCCAACCTTTTGGTAGCGGGCTCGGTTGGCATTACTGGCTAGGACATAACAGTAAGCAACATATGTGACTGTGTCTTCTGCAGAATTGGAGCGAAAACAGCCCTCTGTCCAGCTTTCCGCGACTCCTTCGACAGCCTCCCGTGATATCGTCAGGAGATATCCGTAGTATTATCACGTGGCAGTTTGCCCTTGCGTTCATGAATTATTAGCACCACACCACGGCAGTCCCGAGAAACAGCATCACCCACTTTCAACAGGCGTAATGCGGCCTTCAGTCTTCAGTTAGTGCATCGTTAGTATATCGCTAAACCATCGACTGCAGTTTCGTTCTTGCAGCTGGCCTAGCCAAAATTGTTTTGATCTGTTACTATAATTCGCTATATCTTACTAGCAAGATGCAGGGGAAAGGAGGATAAAACCGGGTATGTGGCTCAAACCGGACTGCTTCAGATTTCCATGGCATGCGCTGTCATCAGTCTGATACTACTAGAACTGCAAACAAACGTCATTTTGCAAGTCGCAAATAACCATAAATAGAGGTCGCCTTTTGGTTTTGCTTCTAGTCATTTTTAAAGTTTGCTGAAATTTTCTCGACGTTGGCGCTTCATGGTGCAGTGTCTTGGTGAGAAAAATTAACTGATGATAATAGGTAAGTATTTAGATTAACCATGTTATCCAGTATATTTCAGTGTTTGTAATTAATATGAATGCTAACTTGGACTATGGGGCGAAATGGTATTTACTGTGGGGCTAAATAGAATATACCACATAGGGCAAAACCGGGTAGTAAAAAAGCTTCTAATGCCTCCCCTAAGGTTGACTTCGTAGAAAGTGCAAATAAAATCACCAGTAGGAAAAAGGGCGGAACAGTAATACTCTCTATATAAAACTGATATGGAAGCTGAAGAAAAAGCCAGAAAAGACAAAGAGGAAAACAAAAAGTCAAAACGAAAACTTCTTATGTGGAAGAACTAAAGCGCCAAGCTGTAGCGAAGGTGAAGAAACAGAAAACAACAGTTGGAAAGATCAAAATAGCCTAAAATTTTTAAAACAAGATTTTTCTTCATCAGGTGAAGAAGACCCAAACGAAGCATGAGTATTTTTTAATGTGCTATGTTTAGGCTCATCATCAAAGAAGGGATTGATGCAGTGTCTATCATGTCGTGGGTGGGCTATGAACAATGTTCCAGCCTAGAAGAAGACAACTACTTCGCGTCTGATTTCTGTTGTTAATAACGAGTGTTTTCAGCTTTTTATCAGACCCTTTTATTGAGAATTTGGCCTATATTAATGAAATATTTTTAATTTTTTAAGTTCTTTATTAAAAACCAGTGTTCGTACCAGAAAAAGATTCATCACATTCCTGGGTAGTATGCTGAACGATGTCTGTAAGTTTTCATACAGTTTTTGCAGTAGAATAAATATTTTTACTTCTTTTCAAGTTTTTTCTCTTCATTTAAATGACTACCTTATTTTATCCTACGCACTGGACAAAACCGGTTTTTTGTACCGAAACTGATTTATTATTGTTTATGGTGTAATACTTTAGTTTATGCTGAAACCCGATTAGTATCATGTTGCTGAACATATGAGTAATCGTTGAACAATCTCTTTTTATTTGAATTTTGCACTAAAACAGCGCAGAATCCGCCATGCTGCCAACTGACATCTTTGTTTACATTGGAAAATTATGTCTACGGTTACAGTTACATTTTACTTACAGGTTCTGAAAGTACTATTTCCAGTTTAAGCTTCTGCATCGTTACAAAAGTGGCCAGATGAGAATAGAACTCACACACTGAGTCTTCCTCACAAATTTAGTAATGTATATAGGCAGTTCATCCATTCTGGGAGACGATCATGTCGACGATTTTATCTGACATCGACGTTAATAATGGCACGATATCGATCCCGGGAGTTCCAGAACATCCCACATTCTTTAATTTTAAGTTTGAAGTCTGATAGCAGATGACACATAGAAATATGTTTATAGTGTGATATAGTTACTAATTAATTATTTTCTGGGTTTTTTCATTTACTTGTACAGGGAAACCTTGCTTCTAGTCAAATTTCATGTTTCTAGGTCAACGGGAAGTATCCTATAGATTTTGATGAGTGAGTATGGGAATATCAAAATATGTGACATGAATGGCCTCATCTTCTGATTGCATTGACTTAGAAGTTTCAATTTTTCCAGCCGGCAAGGAACCGTAGTGCTTAGTATGTGACATAAATTCAAACTTCATACATACACACGATCCTCAGGAAAAAGGATTTGATACACTACTGGCCATTAGAATTGCTACACCACGAAGCTGATTTGCTACAGACGCGAAATTTAACCGACAGGAAGAAGATGCTGTGATATGCAAATGATTAGCTTTTCAGAGCATTCACACAAGGTTCGCGCCGGTGGCGACACCTACAACGTGCTGACATGAGGAAAGTTTCCAACCGATTTCTCATACACAAACAGCAGTTGACCGGCGTTGCTTGGTGAAACGTTGTTGTGATGCCTCGTGTAAGGAGGAGAAATGCGTACCATCACGTTTCCGACTTTGATAAAGGTCGGATTGTAGCCTATGGCGATTGCGGTTTATCGTATCGCGACGCTGCTGCTCGCGTTGGTCGAGATCCAATGACTGTTAGCAGAATATGGAATCGATGGGTCCAAGAGGGTAATATGGAACACCGTGCTGGATCCCAACGGCCTCGTATCAGTAGCAGTCGAGTTGACAGGCATCTTATCCGCATGGCTGTAACGGACCGTGCAGCCACGTCTCGATCCCTGAGTCAACAGACGGGGACGTTTGCAAGACAACAACCATCTGCACGAACAGTTCGACGACGTTTGCGGCAGCATGGACTATCAGCTCGGAGACCATGGCTGCGGTTACCCTTGACGCTGCATCACAGACAGGAGCGCCTGCGATGGTGTACTCAACGACGAACCTGGGTGCACGAATGGCAAAACGTCATTCTTTCGGATGAATCCAGGTTCTGTTTACAGCATCATGATGGTGGCATCCGTGTTTGGCGACATCGCGGTGAACGCACATTGGAAGCGTGTATTCGTCATCGCTATACTGGCGTATCTCCTGGCGTGATGGCACGGGGTGCCATTGGCTACAGGTCTCGGTCACCTCTTGTTCGCATTGACGGCACTTTGAACAGTGGGCGTTACATTTCAGATGTGTCACGACCCGTGGCTCTACCCTTCGTTCGATCCCTGCGAAACCCTAAATTTCAGCAGGATAATTCACGACCGCATTTTACAGGTCCTGTACGGGCCTTTCTGGATACAGAAAATGTTCAGCTTCTGCCCTGGCCAGCACATTCTCCAGATCTCTCACCAATTGAAAACGTCTGGTCAATGGTGGCCGAGCAACTGGCTCGTCACAATACGCCAGTCACTACTCTTGATGAACAGTGGTATCGTGTTGAAGGTGCATGGGCAGCTGTACCTGTACACGTCATCCAAGATCTGTTTGACTCAATGCCCGGGCGTATCAAGGCCGTTATTACGGCCAGAGGTGGTTGTTCTGGGTACTGATTTCTCAGGATCTATGCACTCAAATTGCGTGAAAATGTAATCACATGTCAGTTCTAGTATAATATATTTGTCCAATGAATACCCGTTTATCATCTGCATTTCTTCTTGGTGTAGCAATTTTAATGGCCAGTAGTGTATTCGGACTGACAGACGGGCGGACACAAAGCGCACCCATAGGGGTTCCGTTTCTACTGATTTAAGTACGGAACCTTAAAAACCGAAACTGCTTCTCCTAAATATACTGATTGCCATGCATGGTTATTTAATAAGTGCTGTAGTCACTGGTTAATTAATACTATATTTAATACTACAATAATAGCCGCAGCATAGAATACGTCATAATATGACATTTTGTACCTAATTGTTCCAGGTAAGTTGCAAACAGTTTGCTGCTTATCTGGATTAATTCTCAGCATGTCGCGCCAGATGTTGAAAACTGACTCATGACTAATTTCCACTTTTCCCACTATTACAATTTGCTGCCACGTCTCTAGCGATTCCCAGTTCTTCATCGAGAGATGGCCTGGCAGTTGGTTATCGCCCTGCAGCCATTGTTAGACCACCCTGAAAGCGTCTGTGGCACCTGAGCACTGTGTCGTGTAACGCTCAACTTTTACCCCATACTTGCACCAACTCACAACCCAGCACGGACTGTTGCAGCGTTGTGTCTCTTCAAAAGCAGAAAACGGATTACCGCACCATATCTATTTCATCAACAGTCTGATCCATCCTGTTTTGTATTCTCTATCTCCGTGCTACGGAAACGTTGGGCGAAGCTTTCAGTGCCTACCAGACCTGTAACATTCACCTGTAAGCAAACAAAAAATTTACTTCCATGTATTTCTGATAAAACACACCTCTGTCAGTCTACAGCAGTACGAATTACTTCGAAATTTGTTCGCCGACTTGCAAATCCTTGACATTGGGTCGGTCCGTGAAGCGCACGCGGATAGCCGAAGTGGTAAAGTGGCGCTCGTGATAAGAGGGGAAATTCGGGTTCGAGTCTTGATCCGACACAAATTTTCATGTTTCAAAATGTGTTCATATGTATGTGAAATCTTATGGGGCTCAACTGCTAAGGTCATCAGTCCCTAAGCTTACACACTACTTATCCAAAATTATCCTAAGGACAAATACACACACATATGCCCGAGGTAGGACTCGAACCTCCGCCGGGTCCAGCCGCACAGTCCATGACTGCAGCGCCCTAGACCGCTCGGCTAATCCCACGCGGCCTCATGTTTCACTATTGGGTAGTAGATCTAGAAGGTGTTTCAGCACAGCGGTACAAACCTCCTGGAGAAACAGACTACACCTAGACGACGAGAAGTTCTATAGCAATGCGTGGTCGGAAATGATTTCCTGGCACGGTAGTGACGACAGAAAACACAGGATAGGAAGGACACGAAAAGGGTGAGCAGTCATGTTTATTATGCTTAGTACCGCAGAAATCAAGAAATAAGGATAAAAACAGACAACGATCGTCCTTCAGGAAGGTGTTCAAAATTATTCATACCAGACTGCGATGCAGGCCTCATATCTCCAACGCATGGAGAACATCAGACCTTCCACGCGACAAAAATGCGACGCCTGCATCACAGTCTGGGGTAATAATTTTGATTACCTTCTTTGATGACAATTCTTGTCTGCTTTTTGTTCTTATTTCACGATTTCTGCTGTACTAAGCTCAATAAATATGTTTTCTCATTCTGTTCGTCTCCTTCCTTTCTTGTGTTTTCTATCGTCACTACCACGCAGAACAGAGTTTCCGACAATGCTTTACGTTGGCTAGATGTAGTCTGTCTCTCCTGAAAATCTCTAGCTGCTGTGCTGAAGCGCGCAGTATGTCTAATGCAGCTCATGTCAAGGAATTTGCAGTATGGAACCAATTTCGAAACAAGTAATTAGTTATATAATTAGTTTTGGTATGATATTTAAAACTTTATGACTGCCTCTCGTAGCTTTTACGTGAATTGTGATATAAACTTCTGGTGAATTTTAACTTACACAACGAGACTAGAAGTTTATCTTTGTAGCAGGTGAAAAGTTGCTGATTCATTAGATTATCAGTGCGGCAGACAGCTCTCTCGCCCGCTCACCCGACGTTCATTAAACAGTGTGCTTTAAGTCGCCTTGACGACAACGCTTCAGAAACAACTAACTTACGTTCTTCGTTCAAACAGGTGCAATTAAGCTGCAACTGTCCAGCGTGACCGTCGAAAGTACGGTACTGAACCTCCTACAGCTGGAAGTTTCAGATGATACCTTGTGGAAAATGTTCTTTTTCCACAATTGTGAGAATTCATTTTTCAACAGGACTGTGCACCACCCATTAGTACTCGCATTGTAAAAGCTCTTTAGGGTTCTCAACAACAATCGGTAACAACGGAACCCTTATATGATCACTTTGTTGTCCTTCTGTCCGTCCGTCTGTCAGTCTCTCCGACTGTTAACATCCTTTCTTCTCAGTACAGGTAGGCGTATCAAGTTTAAATTTATGTGGAGGCCGCAGTGGCCGAGCGGTTCTAGGAGCTTCAGTATGGAACCGCGTTGCTGCTACGTTCGCAGGTTCGAACCCTTCCTCGGGCAGGGATGTGTGTCATGTCTTTAGGTTAGTTAGGTTTAAGTAGTTCTAAGTTCTAGAGGACTGATGACCCCAGATGTTAAGTCCCATAGTGCTTAGAGCCATTTGAACCATTTGAAATTTATGTCCCATACTAAGGCCTACGGTCCCTTGACGATATCAGAAATTTAAGCTTCTAAGTTGATGCACTCAAAAGATTCGGCTGTTTACGTCACATATTTTCAACCTTGCAAACTCAATGATAAAAAACTACGGGGTACTTTTCGTTGACCAACAGTCATGAAATTTCGTAAAGATGCAAGATTTTACAGCAAAAGTAAAGGGAAAAATCCGAAAACTGTTAATTTGTAATCATATCACAAAAAAAACAATTTTTTAAGACCCATTTTTCTCATGAGCGAGTACTCTCAAGTAAAAAGTTATGTCACACACTAAGGTCTATGGTCCCTTGGCGCTATAAAAAATTTTACCTTCTGAGTCAATCCAATTAAAGGATAAGGCCATTTATACCACATACGCTGATACTTGCAAACCTCACTCATCAACACTTATAGGGTACTTTCCGTGGACCTACAGTCATGGAATTTGGCAAAGAAGATAGGTTCCACAGTAGAAGTAAGGAGAAAAATCACGAAAATTGTAGAATTGTAATTATATCACATAAAAATACCTTTTTACCATTAGGACTTATTAATCATCCATCAAAAGCATAAAAGAAAAACATTACTGCGTGCAAACATAAAATACAAGCTGTAGTGGTGTTCTGCTAAGTAAATAAAAAAAATAGTAACTCCTTTCTCTATACATATAAAATGAAGTCCTCTCCTCGCTTCTTTTTGTATGTCAGGGCTACTGTCAGGACTTTTGATACTGTCTTGCAACTCCCAGGATCGATATCTTGCCAGTATCGATATCGGAATCAGGCAAAAACCGACGAGATCCTCTACTCCTGGGGCGATAAACGGAAATGTCGTGTGACTAGGGCCTCCCGTCGGGTAGACCGTTCGCCGGGTGCAAGTCTTTCGATTCGACGCCTCTTCGGCGACTTGCGCGTCGATGGGGATGAAATGATGATGATTAGAACAACAAAACACCCGGTCCCTGAGCGGAGAAAATCTCCGACCCAGCCGGGAATCGAACCCGGGAATTTGTTCGGTGCAGATGTACCATGACACTCGTTCAAGTTCAGTGGTGAGCCACTGACTCAGTTTTTTATTACAGACGGCAGTTAACCCTCTGACCGAACACGCTGAGCTACCGTGCCGGCGGCCCTTAGGAATGACAGTCTGTCGCGCTGACCACTCAGCTACCGGGGCCGGACCCTGGGGTCGATGAGCTGTCTGTATGCGTAATTAAGTTTGAACAGAATCCTCAGTGCGCAGGTCCCGCTCGCAGTTTGCCAGCTTTTTAAATATATGACTGCCTGAATGTGAAAGATTCTGTGTATTTCGCATGCTCATAAAGTATGGAACGTGTCTGAATATCGTCTACATGTTTGTCTGACCACCGGTGGATGGGACATTGAAAATTTGTGGAAATTAAATGGAAACTTTCACTGCTATTACGGTAGCAAAATAATGTGCGCTGGGAGAAGTAAAGAAAATAAAAAGCTATCTTGGCAATAGCAAGAAAAGCTTTTCTGACTACTAGAGACTTATCAAGGTCTAATATACATTTAAGTGTTCGAAAGTGTTTTCTGAAAGTATTTCTACTGTAGCCACGTACGGAAGTGAAACGTAGACCATAGACTCTACATAAAAGACGAAAATAGAAGGTTTTGTAATTTCGTGCTCCTGGAGAGGGCTTGACGTTAAACGAGTACATCGGAAAGTTAAAGAAAAAATACTGAATCGAATCGGGGAGCTAAGAAATTTTAGGTACAACTTGAGTAAAAGATGGATCGGTTGGTATAATACAGCCTGAGACAACAAGAAATAGTCCGTTTGATTATGGAAAGAAGTGTCGAGGGTAAAAATTCTAGAGGGCGACCAAGAGTTCACTACAATAAGCAGATTCAAGCAGATGCAAGTTGCCGTAACTACACAGACACGAAAAGGCTTGCGTACTATACACTAGTGTGGAGAGTTACGTCAAACCAGTCATCAGACTGAAGACCGCAACAGCAACGTAATTATATTACTTTCCAAACTGATATTCTAAGGTACGCTACAAAAAATTTGGTAGCAAATGTTAGAAGCAGATGGACAAAAAAAATTCTTAGTTCGGAGTTAAGAACACTAACAAAAATGTCAATTGAAAAAAATGTAGGAATTGCTCATGGTGTACAGATGAAGACAATACACATTTTCTCGTTGAAACCAGTCATCAGACTGAAGACCGCAACAGCAACGTAATTATATTACTTTCCAAACTGAAATTCTTAGGTACGCTACAAAAAAATTGGTAGCAAATGTTAGAAGCAGATGGACAAAAAAAATTCTTAGTTCGGAGTTAAGAACACTAACAAAAATGTCAATTGAAAAAAATGTAGGAATTACTCATGGTGTACAGATGAAGGCAATACACATTTTCTCGTTGAAACCTGTAAATCCTTAAGACTAAAAAAAACCATACCGTTCTAAGTGTGGAGATATTTTACTTCCGTACCAAAGATATCACCTGAAATTTTGCTCTGTTGGCCTTCGCATCAACTTTCAGTCACAAAATTTGAAAAGGAAATGTAATTTTGGCTAGATATGGCAAGTTATTATTCCACTGTGCCAGCTTGGTGATGAATACTCTTCCCGTCTGTTGTGAGTGCGCGGTCTCGGTAATTTTTCCTATGGCTCGTCTGAATAGGAAAGAGAAATCCACTAACATCCGTAAATATTACGGTTTCACCCTTGGCAGGTTCCTCATTACTGTAGACACGACGTTACATTGGGAAATTCGTATGATAAAGTATGCAGGCAGCTGCAATATGCGAGAATAAAGTAGTTTACGTAATAAAATGTGCAAACAGCTGTAGTATTTGAGAACAAAAGAAGAACGGAATATGAAGCTGAAGAACGAACGCTCTTCCATTGTAAGAAGTATGACTTAACAACTCATTGACAAACTTTCAAAAAATTGAGTTGAATCACGGAGATAGCGTGAAAGCACTATCTACTAACTTAAAACTGTACTCGATATACTCTATTGATACTATTCATAAACGTAAGTGTACTCAATTTGGATTAAAACCAATTCTATATTGTTTAAGATTTCATACAAACGCGAATGTGTTTGTTCTCCGTTTCTGATTTAGGTTAGCTGTCGATGCATTCATTCAGTTGTGTTAATATTGGTTGCACTACTGCGTCCCTAATGGACAACTCACGAAGTCTCTCTCCCATCCCCTTATCATCTTTTACACATTTAGCTGAATATAATTCCATAAAACTGAAAGTGATCAGCTGAATTTGCATTCGTACTTCTGATCTGAAATCCTCTTCAAGCATAGACAATGTGCAACCTTATCGCTGATGCAGTGAAAGCATATGAGCCTCGAGTTATAGCTTTATGAGAGTATAGCGGGCACCAGGGTGCGGAGCTAAATAACAATCTTGCTCCGTACCGTTCAGGGTGATTCTACTTGCAGACTATGTGTGAAGCACTTGATAGTATGCACCTACAACGTGTAATCTACTGTGATATCAAATGAAGGCGTAAGTTTGATTAAATAAAGCAGCTTGAGAATGGGCTGAGTTTAGAGATGCCAAACTGCATAGAAAGTGACTAGAACCTATCCCCTAACTAATAAAATGCACTTTCTCGTAGACTACAAGGATGTTCACTGCATCTAGATCCCACTGTTCTCGTAGATTTACCTGCAACCTAAAACATTGCCAGAAAAAAGTTCCAATTCACTCAAGATTTATTGTTGCGCCTGTGTACATGTAATACATGATATGATTACGTTTACAGATCAATAGCACAAGCGATTCTGAGGTACAAGGTATCGACCAACGCTGGAACAGTGATTTTACACTACTGGCATTAAAATTGCTACACTACGAAGATGACGTGCTACAGACGCGAAATTTAACCGACAGGAAGAAGATGCTATGAGATGCACATGATAAGCTTTTCAGATCATTCATACAAGGTTGGCGCCGGTGGCGACACCAACAACGTGCTGACATTTCCAACCGATTTCTCTTACACAAACAGCAGTTGACCGGCGTTGCCTGGTGAAACGTTGTTGTGATGCGTCGTGTAAGGAGGAGAAATGCGTACCATCACGTTTCCGACTTTGATAAAGGTCGCATTGTAGCCTATCGCGATTGCGGTTTATCGTATCGCGGCATTGCTACTCGCGTTGGTCGATATTCAATGACTGTTAGCAGAATATGGAATCGGTGGGTTCAGGAGGGTAATACGGAACGCCGTGCTCGATCCCAACGGCCTCGTATCACTAGCAGTCAAGTTGACAGGCATCCTGTCCTCATGGCTGTAACGGATCGTGCAGCCACGTGTCGATCCCTGAGTCAACAGATGGGGACGTTTGCAAGACAACAACCATCTGCACGAACAGTTTGACGACGTTTGCAGCAGCATGGACTATCAGCTCGGAGACCATGGCTGCGGTTACCCTTGACGCTGCATCACAGACAGGAGCACCAGCGACGGTGTACTCAACGACGAACCTGGGTGCACGTATGGCAAAACGTCGTTTTTTCAGATCAATCCAGGTTCTGTTTACAGTATCATGACGCTCGCATCTGTGTTTGGCGACATCGCGTTGAACGCACATTGGAAGCGTGTATTCGTCATCGCCATACTGGCGTATCACCCGGCGTGATGGTATGGGGTGACATTGGTTACACGTCTCGGTCACCTCTTGTTCGCATTGACGGTACTATGAACAGTCGACGTTACATTTCAGATGTGTTATAACCCGTGGCTCTACCCTTCTTCGATCCCTGGGAAACCCTACATTTCAGCAGGATAACGCACGAGCGCATGTTGCAGGTCCTGTACGGGCCTTTGTGGATACAGAAAATGTTCGGCTGCTGCCCTGGCCAGCACATTCTCCAGATCTCTCACCAACTGAAAACGTCTGGCCAATGGTGGCCGAGCAACTGGCTCGTCACAATACGCCAGTTATTGCTGTTGATGAACTGTGGTGTCGTGTTGAAGGTACATGGGCAGCTGTACCTGTACACGCCATCCAAGATCTGTTTGACTCAATGCTCAGGCGTATCAAGGCCGTTATTACGGCCAGAGGTGGTTGCTTTGGGTACTGACTTCTCACGATCTATGCACCCAAAATGCGTGAAAATGTAATCACATGTCAGTTCTAGTATCATATATTTGTCCAATAAATACCCGTTTATCATCTGCATTTCTTCTTGGTGCAGCAGTTTCAATGGCCAGTAGTGTAGTACATGGTATAGCCTCCACGGGCGGTAATGCAGGTGGTGAGGCTGGCATCCAGTCGCTCGTAAAGTTGGCGAATACTGTACTGGGATACGTTATTCCACGCTACTCGACCTATTCACGTATTTCTGTAAGAGTTGTTGGTTGGCGAGTCGCACGAGTCACTCCTCGAGATCGTGCTGGCCAGGGAAGTTGCCGCACGTCTTGTAGAGCACGTTAACTTTAATGTTCAATGTGTGGGCGAGCATTAACTCATTACCTTCCTACTGCAAGAAGGGCAAAGGAACGGGTCTAACATCGTTCTGTACATACCGAGCGCTGGTTGGCGTCCCCTCCAGCAACACCAACAGTAAATGAGAGTTGTAGCTCATGATACCTCAGACTATAAGACAGGGGATGGGGCTAATGTGTCCTACGAGGCAGAAGTCACCAGGGCTACGTCGAATGTGCAAACGACCGTCGCTTGAGTGCAGGCAGAATCTGCTTTCATTGCTGAAGACCACGGTCTTCCAAGTGATCCTCTGACGGCACCGGATGAATCGTGCATGTCGATGCCGAGTGGAAGACGAGCTAGAGGTATGTATGACCATAGGTCCACTGCTAATAATCGGTTTGCAACAGTTGGTCTTGACACATCTGGGCTCACAAGCCATCTTATCCGTGCTGTAATAGCTGTATGATCTGCCACTGCTGCCCTCACAGTACGACGATCCTGGTGGGCGTCTGTGCTGCCTGGACGTCCAATACCTCGTCTACTGGTGTGAGAATGTTCACGTGACCGCAGATTCCAGCATCGCTGCACAACAGACGTAGCACGTCCAGCTTGGGTGACAATTCCCTAAAAACCGTCCCGCCACTCTGAAGATCGCAATTTAAACCCTTTCAAACTGACTCAGTTGGCTGTAGAAAGCATGAGTGCATCTCCAGGCCATGGACGCCTGCTTGTTTCACGCGTTTGCACCGCATTGAGCCTTCTGTATGTAAGCATTTCATATTAGAAGATAGATGGCGCTATGTCAGCAATGGCACTAGGCTATCTGTTGGTAGACGACACTGAAACCATTATGAGCACATCTACTACCCCCATGTGACATATGCCTTTATCAGATCCAAATCGACGTCGTCTTTCCAGATATAATGCTTTTTCTTTCGACAACCTATTATGTACTAATAGTTTAGGTCGAGGTTTGTTGTATTTCTATGCTGGAAGCGCTGTTTACTACTGATGACTGAGTGCTGCGCATGAGATCACCTTGCACAGCTGCGAACAAATTAATTGTAAACTCAGCTGACAAAATATTTGCCAACCTCTTAAAAAGAGCAGTCTGGGCGCTCTGAACCACTGTAAGTGGTGTAAAACAGGAACCAGGCGGTCATGCAAGGCCCCACAGCTGACCAAACTCACGTCAGTGAAGCAGTGTGTGTAGGCCCAGCGGTTGTATACAACCTGATTCAGCTGTCCCTAACTGTCGATTTTATGCAGTCCACAACACCATCTAAAACCATAGGCGAAATTTTCATATTCCCTCTTCTCGCAAACTATTAGTACTACAGAAAAAAATAAACAATACACTTTTGTTGGAAACTTAATGCAGTTAAATTTTGTGCGATGATACGTCTTCGTTGAAGGCCACAGTTCTCGTGTTCTTCAAGAAAAATGTGTTCGAAGGTCGCTTCTGAATGTTTTTCTTGAATAATTCCAGAACAGAAGTCTCTAGTGAAAACGTATTCTAGTACTAAATTTACTTACACTAAATTTCCTATTGAAATACCCTGCTCATTTGTTGTGTACAGGGAGCGAGAGAATATAAAAACCTTGCATGTGGTATCTGAAGGTGTTATAGGTTGCTGGGGCAGCTGAATCTGTCTGTATAAACTGAGCACCAAGATGAATCGACATGGAGACGTCACAGAGTGGCGGGAAGAATCTAAAGTGTTTGAACATGTGCATGACTGCTTTCTGGACGAAGGTGCCCAGTCTCTTACAAACTGTTGAGTTGATTCTTCAGGATGTAATCATCGATGGGTGGTTTTTGCTGCATGTGGCATAGCTGAAGGTCGAACTAAGGCCATAGTCAAGGCTCAGGATGGTGACACATAGCATTCGCTTGAAGTCTCCAGGAGGTGAAAAAATTTGCTGTCCACCTTACATTATATACATATGCCTAAAACTGGACCATCGATTATGTTTGGAATACTAAGTGATGTGTGCATGAAAGGGAAATTGGCTGTGATGCAGGTTTCCCACAAACCACCGTAGCAAGGAGAGGGATACAAGAAGAGAATTATTTTAAAAAGCAACTTCAAAACAAGCAATATTGGCTCGTGTAAAAAATTTCATGTAAATACGAAAACAATTCATACCTTTAAAACAGGAAAGGTCACGTGCTATCACAACAAATACGTTCTTGTTAGACACCAAGACGGCAGTATGGTATCGTCATGCAAACACAATTCTAGCACAGCTACCACTGTGAAACGTAATATACGGAGCGTTCTGAAATAAAATGAGATAATGCCGTCAAGATAACGATAATATTCTACGAAAAGACTTGACCGGCTGCATCTACCAATATCGTCAAGAGAGAGAGCCGGCGTGTAAATGCACAGAAACTTAAGTAGCCGCACTCGAAGAAATGATCTCTTTAGTTCAGTGATTCCAAACATGGGCGCCCATACCCAGGGGCAAAGAGTGATCACGATTCGATCGTAATCATTTCTTACGTTGTAATTACTTTTTGGAGGCAGTTCTTGAGCCAGCTGGCTACTACAAGTGGCGACGCTGTTGCAGACTGCTGGTGACGTCACCGCAGAGCTCTGTGCCTCCCCGCATCACGGACTCGCGCAGCCACGTGCAGACGCGCCACAGGCAGCCCGTGGAGCTGCCCTGCGCAGCACAGGGCTTCCCGCTGCCCTCCTACACGTAAGTACCACGTGCACCTGCTTTTAAAACTGCTGCCGTTTACTGGTCTCCACTGCTAACAAAACGCGCAGTTCATTAAACACATATAATAATTAGATTAGGGAAAACGAGACATGCCATGTAATAGACATGTTTTACTATTTGAGCAGTACGACATCTGTTGTTGTTGTTGTTGTGGTCTTCAGTCCTGAGACTGGTTTGATGCAGCTCTCCATGCCACCCTATCCTGTGCAAGTTTCTTCCTCTCCCAGTACCTACTGCAACCTACATCCTTCAGAATCTGCGTAGTATATTCATCTCTTGGCCTCCCTCTACGATTTTTACCCTCCACGCTGCCCTCCAATGCTAAATTTGTGATCCCTTGATGCCTCAGTACATGTCCTACCAACCGGTCCCTTCTTCTCGTCAAGTTGTGCCACAAACTCCTCTTCTCTCCAATTCTATTTAATACGTCCTCATTAGTTACGTGATCTACTCATCTAATCTTCAGCATTCTTCTGTATCACCACATTTCGAAAGCTCCTATTCTCTTCCTGTCCAAACTATTTATCGTCCATGTTTCACTTCCATACATGGCTACACTCCATACAATTACTCTCAGAATCGACTTCCTGACACTTAAATCTATACTCGATGTTAACAAATTTCTCTTCTTCAGAAACGCTTTCCTTGCCATTGCCAGTCTACATTTTATATCTTCTCTACTTCGACCATCATCAGTTATTTTGCTCCCCAAATAGCAAAACTCATTTACTAATTTAAGTGTCTCATTTCCTAATCTAATTCCCTCAGCATCATCCGACTTAATTCGACTACATTCGATTATCCTCGTTTTGCTTTTGTTGATGTTCATCTTATAGCCTCCTTTTAAGACACTGTCCATTCCGTTCAACTGCTCTTCCAAGTCCTTTGCTGTCTCTGACAGAATTGCAATGTCATCGGCGGACCTCGAAGTCTTTATTTCTTCTCCATGGGTTTTAATACCTACTCCGAATTTTTCTTTCGTTTACTATACCGCTTGCTCAATATACAGATTGAATAACATTGGGGAGAGGCTACAACCCTGTCTCACTCCCTTCCCAACCACTGCTTCCCTTTCATGCCCCTCGGCTCTTATAACTGCCATCTGCTATCTGTACAAATTGTAAATAGCCTTTCGCTCCCTGTATTTTACCCCTGCCACCTTTAGAATTTGAAAGAGAGTATTCCAGTCAACATTGTCAAAAGCTTTCTCTAAGTCTACAAATGCTAGAAACGTAGGCTTGCCTTTCCTTAATCTTCCTTATAAGATACGTCGTAGGGTCAGTATTGCCTCACGTGTTCCAACGTTTCTACGGAATCCAAACTGATCTTCCCCGAGGTCGGCTTCTACCAGTTTTTCCATTCGTCTGTAAAGAATTCGTGTTAGTATTTTGCAGCCGTGACTATTAAGCTGATAGTTCGGTAATTTTCACATCTGTCAACACTTGCTTTCTTTGGGATTGGGATTATTGTATTCTTCTTGAAGTCTGAGGGTATTTCGCCTGTCTCACACATCTTGCTCACCAGATGGTAGAGTTTTGTCAGGACTGGCTCTCCCAAGGCTGTCAGTAGTTCTAATGAAATGTTGTCTACTCCGGGGGCCTTGTTTCGAGTTAGGTCTTTCAGTGCTCTGTCAAACTCTTCACACAATATCATATCTCCCATTTCATCTTCATGTACATCCTCTTCCATTTCCATAATATTGTCCTCAAGTACATCGCCCTTGTATAGACCCTCTATATACTCCTTCCACCTTTCTGCTTTCCCTTCTTGGTTAGAACTGGGTTTCCATCAAAGTTCTTGATATTCATGCAAGTGGTTCTCCTTTCTCCAAAGGTCTCTTTAATTTTCCTGTAGGCGGTATCTATCTTACCCCTAGTGAGATAAGCCTCTACATCCTTACATTTATCCTCTAGCCATCCCTGCTTAGCCATTTCTCACTTCCTGTCGATATCCTTTTTGAGGCGTTTGTATTCCGTTTTGCCTGCTTCATTTACTGCATTTTTATATTTTCTCCTTTCATCAATTAAATTCAATATTTCTTCTGTTACCCAAGGGTTTCTACTAGCCCTCGTCTTTTTACCAATTTGATCCTCTGCTGCCTTCACTATTTCATCCCGCAAAGCTACCCACTCTTCTTCTGCTGTATTTCTTTCCCCCATTCCTGTCAATTGTTCCCTTATGCTCTCCCAGAAACTCTGTACAACCTCTGGTTTAGTCAGTTTATCCAGGTCCCATCTCCTTAAATTCCCACCTTTTTGCAATTTCTTCAGTTTTAATCTACAGTTCATAACCAATATATTGTGGCCAGAGTCCACATCTGCCCCTGGAAATGTCTTACAAGTTAAAACCTGGTTCCTAAATCTCTGTCTCAATATAGACGAAGGTAAAGACTTACACCAAATCAGTCTTCAAATTGATGAGGGCAACAGTAATATTAATTTGTACACTCTGAAATGGTACTATTTTCCTGTAACAGAATATTAGCCGTGAGTAAAATCCATTACATATTAATAGTGTGTGTCGAAACAGAACTTGAATCCTTACACCTGCTTTTGTTACGCAGTGCGTTACCAATAGGCCGTCCGGTACAGCACACCACATGAATCCACAGACAGCTCAAGTAAAACGTGTTGATCGAGTAATATCATGCTACGGTTATAACAGTTGTGCCTCTGTACAAGTCATGCCAAGAAAATTAGTCCTGCACAGTTAGAATATTTGACTGAATAGTAATTAATTCTTACATACTATTTGACATGGCTGCTCCGACAGAAAGTTGCATCCAGAAAACCAGGCAAGTGGCTGTCTTCGGACGTGCCGCTGTAGGCCCCGTAATAAAAGACTGCAGACTACTTGAGCGTAATACGTTTGTCAAACTACGCTCACCCCGTGTTCTTCAGCTGAACAGCAGTTGCACACCACCTGACCCGAAAAGTGAACCAACCAGAACGGGGGAGAAATCGAAATGAAATTTGTGTACTTGATGTTATTTCAGTGACTACAAGTGCTAGTCAAATTTACAAAGGACTTCTCAGTGTGAGCCCACGTATCACCATGGCGTTGCACCCCCTCTGACGTTAACAAACGCACTGGCTCGACGAGAAAGGTCTCATAAAGGTGTTGTATCTTCTCCTGAGATAAACCGGACCACACATGTTGTAATTGGTCCTTGATATCCTAGGTAATGGCACCGGAAAGATGATGTCTGAGCTAATCTCACATGTGTTCTGCCGGGGACAGATCTGGCGATATCGCTGGCAACGTGAGTACCTCAACACCACGCAGACAGTTCATACAGGCACCTGCCATGTATGGACGAGCATTGTCCTGTTGAAAAATGGCACCATGAGGCTGTCACAATAGAGGTAACAGATCAGGACTTAGGATGTCAATAACCGCATTACGTTGTACAGCTGGTTCCAGGAATTTTTCATGAAATGCCATCTGCACTAAATTTATTTAACGCTTTGTCGAAATACATGTGAACAAGAGAAATACTTTCCTGTTTCAGAGCACCATAACTTAAAAACAAATTGGACACCTAAATACTATACATCACCGTGTACCATGAGAACTTCCTCTTTCATTACCAGCTGTGAGCTTTAGTCATACCCGATGGCAATCAATATCATGGTACGAGGAGTAACACTGTTGTGGCCTCCAAATCAATGGACGAATGGGACTTCTCCTGAGGTGACCGGCATATTCGCCGGCGATGGTCATCCGGGGTGGTACAGAACTGCGATTGATCGCTGAACACACTGCGACGCCGTTCATTGGCAGCACATTTTTCCCTGTCACGGCACGACTAAACGCAGCCGTTTGTGCTGTGGTGCTAGGCGACGGCCTACGCATGGGACGGTAATTCCCTATTGCTACAATGGTGTGAGGAGACACAGAATGATGCAGGGAGTCTATATGTTGTTCCCGGATGGCAGTCGCACGTCTCAAGAGGTAACGATGTGCTTGGTGTACAAAATACGGCGATGCTCTCTTGCGGTGGTCCGACGTGGACGACGGGAAACATAATTATGCCATGACTCACGCTCCCATGCAGTTCAACGTGGCGCCACTGTCCCACAGATCTGCACATTGCATGTTTCGAACTGCAGGTCGCAGTTGGCGCACAAATAAAAGAGCCCCTTTCAAACTGTGTCAGGTGCTGATCACGCAGTCACACACGCGTGCGCGGAATGTCCGTGTCAGTGATCACTCATCGTACGATGCTGCTCACGCTTTTTACATTCCCTACCAGGCAAACCTACGTTTCTAGCATTTGTAGACTTAGAGAAAGCTTTTGACAATGTTGACTGGAATACTCTCTTTCAAATTCTAAAGGTGGCAGGGGTAAAATACAGGGAGCGAAAGGCTATTTACAATTTGTACAGAAACCTGATGGCAGTTATAAGAGTCGAGGGACATAAAAGGGAAGCAGTGGTTGGGAAGGGAGTGAGACAGGGTTGTAGCCTCTCCCCGATGTTATTCAATCTGTATATTGAGCAAACAGTAAAGGAAACAAAAGTAAAATTTGGAGTAGGTATTAAAATCCAGGGAGAAGAAATAAAAGCTTTGAGGTTCGCCGATGACATTGTAATTCTGCCAGAGACCGCAAAGGACTTGGAAGAGCAGTTGAACGGAATGGACAGTGTCTTGAAAGGAGGATATAAGATGAACATCAACAAAAGTAAAACGAGGATAATGGAATGCAGTCGAATTAAGTCGGGTGATGCTGAGGGAATTAGATTAGGAAATGAGACACTTAAAGTAGTAAAGGAGTTTTGCTATTTGGGGAGCAAAATAACTGATGATGGTCGAAGTAGAGAAGATACAAAATGTAGACTGGCAATGGCAAGGAAAGCGTTTCTGAAGAAGAGAAATTTGTTAACATCGAGTATAGATTTAAGTGTCAGGAAGTCGTTTCTGAAAGTATTTGTATGGAGTGTAGCCATGTATGGAAGTGAAACATGGACAATAAATAGTTTGGACAAGAAGAGAATAGAAGCTTTCGAAATGTGGTGCTACAGAAGAACGTTGAAGATTAGGTGGGTAGATCACGTAACTAATGAGGAGGTATTGAATAGGATTGGGGAGAAGAGAAGTTTGTGGCACAACTTGACTAGAAGAAGGGATCGGACATGTCCTGAGGCATCAAGGGATCACAAATTTAGCATTGGAGGGCAGCGTGGAGGGTAAAAATCGTAGAGGGAGACCAAGAGATGAATACACTGAGCAGATTCAGAAGGATGTAGGTTGCAGTAGGTACTGGGAGATGAAGGAGCTTGCGCAGGATAGATTAGCATGGAGAGCTGCATCAAACCAATCTCAGGACTGAAGACCACAACAACAACAACCAGGCCTCGTAACAACATTAAACGCGAATACCTTTCATTTGCTCTGGTGGCCTCCTTCCTCTTACGTATAACTGCTACACTAATCATTTATATACGCAACGGTGATGTGTTGCTTCACTTGTTTTTCGGGCAGTGTATGTAGACCACGTAGACTGGTTTACATGTGGTATAAATACAACAATAGTAGCAATTTGGCAATATCGTTCATGAGTGCTAGAAGAGAAATTAAATTAAAGCCCAAAAGCTATTGTGTGAGCACTTTTTCGAAGTAAACACAGTTTCAAATGAACAACCACACGAATCTTAATAATCTTGTTTACTGAAAGTCGAAGTTATAGCCAGTTTTGCCACTGGAATAATGTAAAAATGAGAATCATTGAAAATGTATAATCCGTTTCTAGGGATGAAAGCTACAAATCGTGGAATTACTTGTGAAAGTTTGGTATGTAGTACCATCAAAATAAGTCGGTGTGTAAAAGGGCAAGATGGGATTACTCCCAATGTTAATATTAATTTTCTTCTATTTTATGACATCTTTTCATTAGTAACCCATGTACTATGTGCGCACTAAATTGCCAAATTATAATTCATGCAGTATTTCACATAATTTTCTTATTTACTGTGTAATTTACACTTTGCTGATGGTAACAGTATAAATAGTTCATATGGAAATATTTTACTTAAAATCTTATTCATAATTTGCTACTCCTGTAGGCGATGTGCTCGTCAAAAGCCGACCCACTACACATTTTTTGTTTCTAGAGTCACATAAAATATTAGAAATTATTTCCAAAGTTATTTATATTCAGAATTTTAGTATTCTATACTATATAAGTTTTAAAATGTAATTCTTTCCAAGATCCATTGTTATAATTTTTATCCCCGATTTTTCTGTTTCCAAAATTGTATATTTTTACTGAATTTATCTTTTAGTTTGTTAATTATTTCAATTAGAAAGTCTCAGTTTCTCGATAATTCTAGCCGAACTTTAGGGGTTGCCTTGCACGATAAAATTTGCCTCTAATAAAATAACACGTATCTATTGTCCTTTTATAATTATACAGCTTTTGGTTGAACAATTTTGCTTCACTGACTGTGTATATTTGTATTTTTTTTCTATATTATAACATCTGTTATTTCAGTCTTTTTGTCCTATAACTTGCCATTTTGTAATATTTGTAATAAGCGCATCTATAAATAGTCGTCTCGCACCAACCTGAGTTAGTCGTGACTGAACACTTCAGAAGTTTTGTTACGACGTGTCATTCAGCCAGCGACCAGTAATCAAAACGTATAAATCCATAATGAGTATCTATATAGTAATTAACAAGTGGATAGACAGTGTCCAGTTCATTAGCTTTTAACCGCTCTGAAGGTCTATAGTTATTTTGTTATCACTGCACTTGTAAACTTTTTGAACTTCATCTAACAGATGTAGCTTAGTGCTCCTGTGTTACGATATTAATGCACATGCATACTAAAAAAAACTAATCGTTTGCAACTGAAGTCAGTGACAATAAACACGAAGAGAAAGAAAAGTAAATTCTGCAGTGCTTTGTACGTTATTTAATAAATGTTAATCACATCCAGTAACTATAGAAGGAAGAGTGAAGAAGAAATTCAAGGAGACAGAAGCATACGAAACAGGTCGGTAAGTTACAAGCGTCATGTTTCGGTAGCTATAAACTGTGGCGTCACCTGGAAGCCTATCTAACATAAAACGCGATTTATTCAACAGATATGAACGTAATCCAGAACAAGAAAGCAATGTTCGTAATATTATGAGTCATTTACTCGAATCTAATAATGTTTTATGACAAATATTCTAAATATTTTAAATTAATCGCAAAGATAAAGAATACGACAGTTCAATACGTTCCATAAAAGCATGGAACTTCAAGTGCAATACATATACACAAGAGCCATGTTGCTCCCCATATTTGTTCCCTGTTTTTCGCCTGTTTGTTCTTCCTCGCCTGTGGGTCCATGTATGTATAACGCGCTGGCTGTAAAATTTAAGGTTGCAATATATTGTTAATTGAAAGTATCTTAAATTTCCTTTTAAAAATAACTCTCTCTCCATGTGAAATTTATTTAAAGATAATAATAATATTACTGTCGATTGCCCTTCTGACTTCGGCTGTTTCGGTGGCACCGAGTCCGCCATTACATCTACATCTACATCTAGATGGTTACTCTGCAATTCACACTTAAGTGCCTGGCAGAGGGTTCATCGAACCATTTTCATACTACTTCGCTATCATTACACTCGCAAATGGCGCATGGGAAAAAGGAACACCTAAATCTTTCCGTTCGAGCTCTGATTCCTCTTAGTTTATTACGATGATCATTTCTCCCTACGCGGGTGGGTGACAAAAAAATGTTTTCGCATTTGGAAGAGAAAGTTGGTGATTGAACTTTCGTAAATAGAGCTTGCCCCAAAGAAAGCCGGCTTTGTTTCAGTGACTGCCAACCCAACTCGCGTATCATATCAGTGGCACTCTCACCTCTAATGCGCGATAACACGAAACGAGCTGCCCTTCTTTGCACGTTCTCGATGTCCTCCATCAATCCCAGCTGGTAAGGATCCAATACCACGTAGCAGTATACCAGCAGAGGACGGACAAGTGTTATGTAGGCTGTCTCTTTAGTGGGTGAGTCACATCTTCTAAGTGTTCTGCCAACAAAGCGCAGTCTTTGTTTCGCCTTCCCCACAATATTATCTATGTGGTCTTTCCAGTTTAAGTTGCTTGTAATTGTAATTCCTAGGTATTTAGTCGAATTGACAGCCCTTAGATTTGTGCGATTTATCTTATACCCAAAATTTATCGGATTTTTTTTAGTACCCATGTGGATGAACTCGCACTTTTCTTTGTTTACTGCTGATGCCACTTTTCGCACCATATGCAAATTCTCTCTAGATCATTTTGAAATTGGAATTTATCGTCTGACGTTTTACTAGATGTTAAATTACAGCGTCATCTGCAAACAAACTTATCACTTAGATTATTTATATAAATCTGGAACAGCAGAGGGTCTATGACACTACCTTGCGGAACGCCAGATATCACTTCTGTTCTACTCGATGATTTACCGTCTATTACTACGGACTGTTACCTCTCTAAGAGGAAATCACGAATCCAGTCATCAATTGAGATGATACTCTATATGCACGCAATTTGATTAATAGTCGCTTGTGAAGTGTGGTATAAAAAGCCTTCTGGAAATATGGAATCGATCTGAGATCCCTTGTCGACAGCATTCATTACTTCGTGGGAATGGTGTTGCACAAGAACGATATTTTCTGATTCCGTGTTGGTTATGTATCAATAATTCTTCAAGATGATTCATAACGTTCGTGTACAGATTTGTTCCAAAATCCTACTACAAATTGAGGTCAGTGATATGGATCTGTAATTCAATGAGTTACTCCTGTTTCCTTTCTTGAATATTGGTGTGACTTGCGCTACGCGTACTTAAGAATCTTTCAATGTTTGCGAACTTCACCCGCAAAGGAAAATAATTCTGAGTGCTTTTATGAATTTTTACCTTCAGTTTTCAATTTTAAAATTAGTTAATATTTTTTATTACGAAACTTTCTCAGAGATTTAACACCACGAGGCTTAGGTGAGGCTTAACCTCTGTTTTAAAATACAGGGTAAAAAGTATTTAAACCGACAAACTCTGGGAGGTTGTAGGGGACATCAAAACAAATACTTTCCCTAATGTCATTTTTTCTATGAGGATTATTTAAACCGGTGGAGGCCGTATTACACTCTTCAGTCGTTAGAGGCCGTATTACGATCTTCAGTTGCTAGAGGGAATATTACGCTCTTCAGTTGTAGGCAACTGCTATCCACCAGTGTAGTAGTGCATTGTCTCTGTTATCTAATGGAGCGATACACCTGGTGTAAGTACACTGATACGGTTGGTGCGTACTACGTAGCGCACCACAATGGACGAGCTGCACAGCGGGTTTGGTTCAAATGGCTCTGAGCACTATGGGACTCAACATCTTAGGTCATAAGTCCCCTAGAACTTAGAACTACTTAAACCCAACCAACCTACGGACATCACACACACCCATGCCCGAGGCAGGATTCGAACCTGCGACCGTAGCAGTCCCGCGGTTCCGGACTGCAGCGCCAGAACCGCTAGACCACCGCGGCCGGCACAGCGGGTTTATCAACAACAATATCCTAATCGTCGTATCCCGCATCATACTGTACGACCTTTGCTGCTGTGTACCAACGTCTGCGTGAGACCGGATCATTTAGCAGATTACCTGGACAGGGACGCCGTCGCACGGTAAGAACGCTGCAATTTGATGAAGGTGTCTTGTAGCATGTGAAGCGGAATCCTTCAGTAACATGGGGATGAATCAGACGAATGTAAGAACAGTCCTTCGAGAGCAGTTGTTACTTCCATTTCAATTACAGCGTGTCCACAACCTGGAACCAGTTGATTATTCACCCAGAGCACAGTTTTCGCAGTGGTACCTGGAACAATGTGAAATGCACCCTACATTTCCATCCTCTATGTTGTTTAAAGATGAAGCAACGTTCGGGCGTGATGGAGTCTTCAACATGCATCAAGTGCGGCTCTTCGTTAATATGTGGGTCGGTGTTCTTGGGGACTATTTAATTGGGAAGTATCTGCCACCTAGGCCATTAAATGGCAGGCACTATTACAATTTTGCTCGCCAGAACATTTCCAGAATTGCTGGAAGACGTCCAGCTCCCTACAAGGCGACGCATGTGGTTCCAACATGACGGGGCGCCGGCACATTTCAGTCGTCGTGTGCGTCGATTCCTGGACCGACGGTTCCCAGAAACGTGGATTGGCAGGGGTGGTCCTGTACCATGGCCTGCTCCATCCCCTGATTTGTCCCCTCTGGAATTTTTTGAATGGAGAGAGATGCGCAACCTTGTTTACGCAACTCCTGTTGCGTCAGAAGAGGATCTGGTTGCCCGGATAGTAGCAGCAGCAGGAACAATTCAGGATACTGCTGGGGTTTTTGCTCGTGTCAGACAGTACATGTTTCGACGGTGTAATCTTTGTTTACGTGTCAATGGAGGCATTTTTGAAAATCTACTGTAATTGAAACTGGGTTGTGTTAATGTATTGTCTCTTGGTCATAAAAAAATGGAAAAGTGTTTGTTGGTTTAATTAATTTGCCGCCAGAGGAATCTTCCTCTACCGGTTTAAATACTCCTCATAGGAAAAAATGACATTAGGGAAAAATATTTGTTTTGATGTCCCCTACAACCTACCAGAGTTTGTCGGTTTAAATACTTTTCACCCTGTATATTCAGTTAATTCAACGGATTAAAAGTTAACTCAGTTCTTAAAGAGATAAAGTTAAAGAATTTCTTTGCAATTATTTCAATAATAAGCAAGTGTTTGTGCCATTCTTTCTTTCTGTGTAACATTAGATTAATTTTCTGGGAAAGGAAGTAATTTCATGGTCTATATTATCGCTGGGTTAGTTGCAGGTTCCTGCGTTATGAAGTCACGCTGCCTATATTTAAGGCATATTTACTAGCGCTCAAAATATACGTGGCGTACCAAAAACAAAATTCAGAATTTAAACCGCTACGTTCCATTATTATCGCTGTATTTCAAACCGCTCTTAGCAATCTGCACTGACTTATACGGTATAACAAAATTAATGCTACAGTACAACAATTACGCAGAAAGGAAGTAATGGTACAAAACGTTAAAAATTACGCTCAAACGTCGGAAAATGCGCCAAATTTTCGCGTTTCGGTTCCGTCCAGTCTGCCGTAAGAGCTGTTCCAGTACCGGGCTTGGGTGGATCCGCCTGAGTGAACTAAGCAGCTCTAAGCTCCTCCTATTGCCCACACTACCCGCCTCACGTACGTCAGGCACGCCCCCCCCCCCCCCTCTCTCTCCAATCCCCCTCGCAACTTTTCAAATGTTCCCTCGCTCCGCCCTGCAATTACCGTCTGGGGTAGGAAATGTAAATTGGATGCGACTTGACAGCTTACTGCAAGATGAAAGATTTCGGAGTCCCGTAACAACCCTCTCTGGTACACGTACAAGCAGCTACTGCTCTCATGAAACCGTTGCTTCCCGTGTCGTTCCTTTGACAGTATACCCCCTCCCTCCCATAATGACGCTGTCCTGCCCACTCACTTCCTTTGTCGCTAATTGGTCGCTAAATATCAAGTGAGTCTGAGCGGGTGTGCGGCTGCGAGGCTTACACTGACGAGAAAGCGTTAGCAAAGACGTGCTTTCATCCGCAGACAGGTCTGAAGAGCTTACAATTCTGAAGCACTCCTGAGCCTGACTGCCATCTGCTCCTGAGCTCATGTTTGTGCACACAGATTGTCGTGCAATTCACCACTTCGAGAAGGAGGCGAAATGTAGTACGCAATCCTTCCTTGTCCTCCAAGTCGTTAACCCTTAACATCCCACGTGCGATCTCAAGGGCCGCTTGCATTTATTGTTATTCTGTTGCTAATGCGTAGGGGTGACAACGATATGTTTACGTAATGTGTATACATAAACATACAGTTATAAATGTCCCCGTTCGTAGTCGCTAATTATAACAATATGTTTACTTTTGTGCTGTAACATATAGCTATAATCAACGGTGGAAATATATTTGCGAACGCCGACCGTGTGCGGCTGTTTCTTGGTGGATCGTCTGATCAGTCGGAAGATGCATTGCAGAGGAGAGTAAATGCCTATTCAAAATATAATTATTTTTGGATAGCTCAACATGAATTTCCTAAGGGACCGTAGTTGATCATGCATTTACCAGTAGAATATGGCGCGGAGAAAATATGTCGCCGCATGCAACTTCCGTCCGATATCGACGAAAGAATTCGTGACTGTGAACTCTCTATTTGGCAGAAACATAAAGAAAATTAAATAAGTTCATAAAGGAGTGAGACACAGATTCTGTAAGAAATAAATAGTTCATACACCAGTTCCATTCAACTCTGAATTTATGGCATTTAATAGATGAACTTACACTGCAATGAAGGATTTAACATAGATGCCGTTTTGACTGGCACTTCTCTTCTCGTAATGAAAATAATTCCTTTGACGTTTTCACATACACGTCGCACAATAAATCTACTGCTATGCAGTATTGCACTTTTAGTATTGCACTTTTACTTTACACTAAAATAGTATTATTTTTAACGATAATAATACGGCGGCAAGACATACGCGTCCGACACAAGTTACAAGAGACAAGAGAAAAATGAGTAACTGTTCATCGAGAATATCTCGTACATAAAAAGAAAATTGTGTAAAAGTGTTCCTCTTCTGTCCGTTTTTCGCACCGCGGTTTTCAAAGTCAATAACTCACTGCATCTCTGACGGCGCTTCGACAATAAACAAGTTACGTCACAGGTCGTTCACCTTTTACATTCTCGCAACATTATTTGCTAACTGTAGCTGTTGCCGAGTGACTGCTCGATTAGTGAATGATTTAAAATGATAAGCCAATCACATAATGTTACAGGGTGGGATAGGAGATTATAGTTTCATTTAGTTGTTCTTCCCCGAATCTCGCGTCTTTTCAATTGTCAGTAGCTTTAATGTGACGTGGACCTCTACTGTCATTGCCAGTGGTCTCTGTCGTGCCAGTGGTCTCTGAGACCGCACCTGAGACTCTGCGTTCTGTATTCAGTAGCCGATTCTTTACCTGTTGTACATGTTACGGATCCTGACTTTGAGGACACTGTTTTAAAATCGTCTAAGGACAGTTTAAGAAGTGTCGTTGGATTAGATAATGACAACGAAATTGAAAGAAAACATAATTCAAATTAGGAACAGTCGAAAGTGAAGACGAATTTGTTTTGCCGCCTGTGAAATCCTTGAATGAAACAAGTTCAAAAATGGTTCAGATGTCTCTAACCACTATGCGTCTTAACATCTGAGCTCATCAGTCCCCTAGACTTAGAACTACTTAAACGTAACTAACCTAAGGACGTCCCACACATCCATGCCCGAGCCAGGATTCGAACCTGCGACCTTAGCAGTAGCGCGGTTCCGGACTGAAGCTCCTAGGACCGCTCCGCCGTAGCGGCCGGCAATGAAATAAGTGATCAAAGTGATGAAGACAGAATTGTAGAGACTGAATCTTTAGCTGAAGGTAGTGCTAAAAATTTATTTACTTAAAAGAAATATTGCTGGTTGTTGAAGCCTTCCCAATGATGGCCAATGGCATTATTTTTTCGCATGTCGGACGCAATTGGGGTGTATGCGCTTGACCTTCACAATTCCTACAAAAACGATACTCCGGCGAGCTGCTTTAATTTCATGAAGAAGCTTGGGAACTCGTTGGTGACAACACAGAAAAAAAGCGAGTCAACAGCCTTCACATAGATCATAAACTTCGTATATCCATTCACTGTGTTTTGGGTGTAGCAGAACCAAGGGTAGAAGTCGTTGCAAAAAAAAAAAAAAAAAAAAAAAAAAAAAAAAAAAAAAAAAAAAAAAAAAAAAAAACCAGAGCTTGATTAAATTTTCAGCGAATGCAAAGAAAACCTCTGAAAAGAAAACTAAAAACCCAAAAACTACATTTTTTAATGTTTTTTGATACTTTTTTATGTTTTTATTATTACATGTACAGTAAACAATTAAATATAGAAAAGAGTAAAATTTATCGTTCAAGTTACACTCCTGGAAATGGAAAAAAGAACACATTGACACCGGTGTGTCAGACCCACCATACTTGCTCCGGACACTGCGAGAGGGCTGTACAAGCAATGATCACACGCACGGCACAGCGGACACACCAGGAACCGCGGTGTTGGCCGTCGAATGGCGCTAGCTGCGCAGCATTTGTGCACCGCCGCCGTCAGTGTCAGCCAGTTTGCCGTGGCATACGGACCTCCATCGCAGTCTTTAACACTGGTAGTATGCCGCGACAGCGTGGACGTGAACCGTATGTGCAGTTGACGGACTTTGAGCGAGGGCGTATAGTGGGCATGCGGGAGGCCGGGTGGACGTACCGCCGAATTGCTCAACACGTGGGGCGTGAGGTCTCCACAGTAAATCGATGTTGTCGCCAGTGGTCGGCGGAAGGTGCACGTGCCCGTCGACCTGGGACCGGACCGCAGCGACGCACGGATGCACACGAAGACCGTAGGATCCTACGCAGTGCCGTAGGGGACCGCACCGCCACTTCCCAGCAAATTAGGGACACTGTTGCTCCTGGGGTATCGGCGAGGACCATTCGCAACCGTCTCCATGAAGCTGGGCTACGGTCCCGCACACCGTTAGGCCGTCTTCCGCTCACGCCCCAACATCGTGCAGCCCGCCTCCAGTGGTGTCGCGACAGGCGTGAATGGAGGGACGAATGCAGACGTGTCGTCTTCAGCGATGAGAGTCGCTTCTGCCTTGGTGCCAATGATGGTCGTATGCGTGTTTGGCGCCGTGCAGGTGAGCGCCACAATCAGGACTGCATATGACCAAGGCACACAGGGCCAACACCCGGCATCATGGTGTGGGGAGCGATCTCCTACACTGGCCGTACACCACTGGTGATCGTCGAGGGGACACTGAATAGTGCACGGTACATCCAAACCGTCATCGAACCCATCGTTCTACCATTCCTAGACCGGCAAGGGAACTTGCTGTTCCAACAGGACAATGCACGTCCGCATGTATCCCGTGCCACCCAACGTGCTCTAGAAGGTGTAAGTCAACTACCCTGGCCAGCAAGATCTCCGGATCTGTCCCCCATTGAGCATGTTTGAGACTGGATGAAGCGTCGTCTCACGCGGTCTGCACGTCCAGCACGAACGCTGGTCCAACTGAGGCGCCAGGTGGAAATGGCATGGCAAGCCGTTCCACAGGACTACATCCAGCATCTCTACGATCGTCTCCATGGGAGAATAGCAGCCTGCATTGCTGCGAAAGGTGGATATACACTGTACTAGTGTCGACATTGTGCATGCTCTGTTGCCTGTGTCTATTGCCTGTGGTTCTGTCAGTGTGATCATGTGATGTATCTGACCCCAGGAATGTGCCAATAAAGTTTCCCCTTCCTGGGACAATGAATTCACGGTGTTCTTATTTCAATTTCCAGGAGTGTATTTGAGTTTTCATAGTATTAACATTACCATGTAACATTATGTTCATTTTGTGCAGTTTTTTGTTTAAATGCTTTTATTTCGTAAAAATAAACTTTAAAATTTATTCGGATTTTTTTTGTGATGTTAATGCAATATTTTACATAAAAACTGAACTATTTCACTGAAACTGATGCGTGCAATTTTTATGGATGCTTAACTATATTGGTCTGTCAGACCGCACCTGGGACAGAGTATGACAAAAAAATTACCTGGGAAGCTGAGGGTTAGAGCATGTGCCTACGATTGCGCTTGACCTGGAGTTAGCCGGTTTGAATCCTTGTGGTGGAAGAAAGTTTTGCCCCCAGTATTTGGCCGGCAAGGCCAGCAGATTTTAGCGAACATCAGTATTTGCGACAATGTTCCGGATTAAATTCCAAATTTCTGTGGAATGTCTGTCTAATGGAGCGAGGGCATGTGACACTGTTGATAGTCATCCATCTATCGAACGACACCTTAAACTCAGCGGCTCCTTACGTATGATCCAGGTTACTAAACGGCTGTAGCGGACATCCGATTGCAGATTACCTGTCTACTGGCTCCAAATGGCACGAAAAATTTGATTTTCAGTTGTACCTATAATTACTGACCGAACTTAAAAATTTAAAATCCTGTCATAATCTACTCATTACGACGTATAGTCGTACATTAGAGATTGAAAACGACAGGTAAAATATTGAAATTAGAAACTGTGTATGTGAATTGAGCAATCGATCTCACGGCGTGCAAATTACCCAGATCATATTGATCCACTATTTTGGAATGAGGGAACTGAGCGACTTCCGCCAACTTAACATATAACTTCAAACTCTTTCGAAACATTTTCTCGCTGAAAACCCTGCTCTCCCACAAATTAATTGAAGGAAAAAAGCTTACCGCTTACTATATATACACTATTCGTGTAGTAAACCTACACCATCAAGCACGACGTTTCACTTTATTATTTCTTTACTTATACTAACTGTCTTTGCAACACATTTTGTAGACAGTATCCACCTATATCAGCGAATCTGACTGAAAAATTATATCAATGTGCAAGACGTAGTTCGGGAGAAATGACATTTTGAACACAGGTTCAATTCTTTACAGAATCGATGGTGGGGGGTCACTGGTTCCAGTAGAGTAGCTTACGTGGGAATGCTGTGTGGGAGAAACGACTGTCGACAGACCTCCGTGTGGGCTCTAATTTCTCTGATTTCCTCGTCATGGTCATTTCGTGAGACATACGTGGGCTGATAGGATATGTTACCCAGATGTTCTCAGAACATACACTCTCGTAATTCTCGCCTCTCCATGATACACAACTCCCCTCTTGTAGTGTCTGCCAGTGGAGTAAGTTGAGCATTTCAGTATCGTCTCGCTACTCTCCATTGAATCGTATCTAATTCTTCTATTAATCCAGGCTGGTAAAATTTCCAGACTGATGGGCAATATTCAAGAATATCCCTTACAGGTGTAAGACACATATTTCATCGATGGATTATACTTTCTTGAGATTCTCCCAGCGAACAGCAGCCTGGAATCAGTTTTTTCTACAGTTAGTTCAGTGTGGTCAATGTCCTTTAGGTCGCTCTGGATAGCTACCTTCAGTTATTGTACAGTTGTTACTGTTTACATACAGCTCTTAAGTACGAGGGCCGTTCAGGAAGTATTAAAAGGCGTCTTTTTCTTCTGAAAGCAGTCTGATTTCATTCAGGATTCCAATACATTTCGTCATTCCCCACTCTTTTCGCTCCAAAACCTGCGAAACCGGCGTCCGGCCATAGTGATTTAGGTTTTCCGTGATTTCCCTAACCCACTTCTGGCAAATGCCGGGATAGTTCCGTTGCCATGGCATGACCGACTTCCTTCCTTAATCCGATGGGTGCCGATGACCTCGCCGTTTGGTCCCCTCCCCAAAATCAACCAAATAACCAACTATTGAAAACAAAACTTACGTGCCAAACCCTGATGTTCAGTGATACACTGACGGTATGCCTGTCCGGGCTTTTTCCACAATCGAAAGAACTGGCTGCAGCAAGCTGTACATGATCATCGTAATACTTAGTGTGGACTAGCAATTCGGACCTACTAGTCGGGAATAATTTCTGAGCGAGGTGGTAAACGCTCATTGTTTTACCCATCAAGTGCAAAGTACTGTTAATCGTTTCATATGTCAACACATATGAAACTATTCACAGTACTTTGCACTTGATGGGTAACACAATGAGCGTTGAATTGGG
Organism: Schistocerca piceifrons; assembly: GCF_021461385.2. Taxonomy (NCBI): domain Eukaryota; kingdom Metazoa; phylum Arthropoda; class Insecta; order Orthoptera; family Acrididae; genus Schistocerca; species Schistocerca piceifrons. Next base: position 1,015,991,228 of record NC_060139.1, on the reverse strand, counting down.
CGTAGTACTCGTTACGTGTAGTGTGAGGAGGGCTATGCGAGAGGCGTTCAATGAATTCGAAAGTAAAGTTCTATGTTCTGACTTGGCAGAAAATCCTAAGAAATTTTGGTATTATGTCAAAGCGATAGGTGGATCAAAACAAAATGTCCAGACACTCTGTGACCAAAATGGTACTGAAACAGAGGATGACAGACTAAAGGCCGAAATACTAAATGTCTTTTTCCAAAGCTGTTTCGCAGAGGAAGACTGCACTGTAGTTCCTTCTCTAGATTGTCGCACAGATGACAAGATGGTAGATATCGAAATAGACGACAGAGGGATAGAGAGACAATTAAAATCGCTCAAAAGAGGAAAGGACGCTCTACCTGATGGGATACCAGTTCGGTTTTACACAGAGTACGCAAAGGAACTTGCCCCCCTTCTTGCAGCGGTGTACCGTAGGTCTCTAGAAGAGCGTAGCGTTCCAAAGGATTGGGAAAGGCCACATGTCATCCCCGTTTTCAAGAAGGGACGTCGAACAGATGTGCAGAACTATAGACCTATGTGTCTAAGGTCGATCAGTTGTAGAATCTTGGAACACGTACTATGTTCGAGTATAATGACTTTTCTGGGGACTAGAAATCTACTCTCTAGGAATCAGCATGGGTTTCGAAAAAGACGGTCGTGTGAAACGCAGCTTGCGCTATTCGTCCACGAGACTCAGAGGGCCATAGACACGGGTTCCCAGGTAGATGCCGTGTTTCTTGACACCCGCAAGGCGTTCGATACAGTTCCCCACAGTCGTTTAATGAACAAAGTTAGAGCATATGGACTATCTGACCAATTGTGTGATTGGATTGAAGAGTTCCTAGATAACAGAACGCAGCGTGTCATTCTCAATGGAGAGAAGTCTTCCGATGTAAGAGTGATTTCAGGTGTGCCGCTGGGGAGTGTCGTAGGACCGTTGCTATTCACAATATACATAAATGACCTTGTGGATGACATCGGAAGTTCACTGAGGCTTTTTGCGGATGATGCTGTGGTATATCGCGAGGTTGTGACAATGGAAAATTGTACTGAAATGCAGGAGGATCTGCAGCGAACTGACGCATGGTGCAGGGAATGGCAATTGAATCTCAATGTAGACAAGTGTAATGTGCTGCGAATACATAGAAAGAAAGACCCCTTATCATTTAGCTACAATATAGCAGGTCAGCAACTGGAAGCAGTTAATTCCATAAATTATCTGGGAGTACGCATTAGGAGTGATTTAAAATGTAATGATCATATAAAGTTGATCGTCGGTAAAGTAGATGCCAGACTGAGATTCATTGGAAGAATCCTAAGGAAATGTAATCCGAAAACAAAGGAAGTAGGTTACAGTATGCTTGTGCGCCCACTGCTTGAATACTGCTCAGCAGTGTGGGATCCGTACCAGATAGGGTTGATAGAAGAGATAGAGAAGGTCCAACGGAGAGCAGCGCGCTTCATTACAGGATCGTTTAGCAATCGCGAAACCGTTACGGAGATGATAGATAAACTCCAGTGTAAGACTCTGCAGGAGAGACGCTCAGTAGCTCGGTACGGGCTTTTGTTGAAGTTTCGAGGACATACCTTTACCGAGGAGTCAAGCAGTATATTGCTCCCTCCTACGTATATCTCACGAAGAGACCATGAGGATAAAATCAGAGAGATTAGAGCCCACACAGAGGCATACCGACCATCCTTCTTTCCACGAACAATACGAGACTGGAATAGAAGGGAGAACCGATAGAGGTACTCAAGGTACCCTCCGCCACACACCGTCAGGTTGCTTGCGGAGTATGGATGTAGATGTAGATGTAGATACATTACTCTTTGGATTCACTGAAAGCTCGGAACGGTGGAATGCAGAGAGGAGGCGCTGTGGAAGTGGTTAGCTGTTGTGCCGGAGTTGATGCGGCAGCGGCTTGGGCATTAATGGCCTGCTGGACTGGCGTCACCAACAGCGGCATTTGTCCGTTCTGAAACTGAATGAACTGCATTAGATCAAAGCCTGCTGCAGCCGGAGGCGTCAGCGCAGGTGGTTTAGGACGCGCGTTAGAGGCCATTTTAATGAGAGGAGCGTCGCTACAAAGTAATTGTACACAATTAGCGAAAGCGTTGCGGCGAGTCTGCAATAAAGAACACAATTAGTAGCCGTGCGCCTCTGAAACAAAAGAGAGAAATGTTAGTGACGCGCTGTGACGGAGAGGCGTAGGGCGAAGGGAGCGTTGGTCATGAAATCCTCGTCACCAGATGTTGTGTCGGCTACTGTGGAAGCCAGCACGGACACAAACAAGGAACGAGGGAAATTGCGATGGCCGGTGGCAGGGATCCACAATCATCTGTGCAAAGCACTTTCAGATTAATGTAAACCTTTTTTTTCTGTTAAGGGAAGAAACATAAGTCGATCCGCATGCTTCTTGGAGGAATAGCACTGCCCGCACTTTCCGTTGGCGCACAGATCAGCGACTTCTTGATGTTTCGCGGCGCTGCCCTGTTAGGTGTGCAGTCGAAGCTTTAGGACTGCACAGCAGACACGGTTGATTATGGGTGTATACCCTCAGTTGGTAATCCACCTAATTTTTGTCCGTTCAAATGGTTCAAATGGCTCTGAGCACTATGGGATTTAACTTCTAAGGTCATCAGTCCCCTAGAACTTAGAACAACTTAAACCTGACTAACCTAAGGACATCACACACATCCATGCTCGAGGCGAGATTCGAGCCTGCGACCGTAGCGGTCACGCGGTTCCAGACTGTAGCGCCTAGAACCGCTCGGCCACCCCAGCCGCTTTTGTCCGTCGCAGCAAGAATTTATGCTGGATGAGTCAGTTGCAACTGTATTCAGATGTCCTGAGGTTCGTGGATTAAGGAGTTTATTGAAACCGCTATTGAATACCTTGGGAAACAGTAGTTAACTAAGTTCGCTAAAGCTCATAGAGGAAAAACTTGTAACTGTGAAGAGTAAAGTGTTGCCGATATTCCTAGATTTGCGGAAAGAATTTGACACAATGTCCCACTGCAGACTGTTAACGAAAATCTGAGCGTACAGAATAGTTTCCCAGATAAGAAACAGAACCAAGTACGTTCTCCGAGACGGCAAGTGTTGTCAGAAGCAAGGGTATCGTCAGGAGCGACGAAGAATGTGTGATAGGGCAGTTCTTCTTCTCTACATGCATAAATATACTGGTGGAGCTGTGTTGTACGGGAAGCTGTCGCTGTTGAGTAGCTGTAGGAGGATACAAGATGACTTAAAAAAATTTCTAGTTGGTGTGATGGAAGGTGGCTAGATCTAAATGTAGAAAAATGTAATTAGTGCTGGTCAGTATGGAAAACAAGCCCGTAATATTCGGAAACAGCATAATTAGTGGCCTGCTTGGCCCAACCATGTCATTTAAATATCTGGACAGAACATTTTAAAGTGGTATGAAACGGATTGAGCACGTAAGGATTGGTGTTGGGCAGGCGAACTTTCAACTTAGGTTTACTGGGACAATTTTAGGAAAGTGTGTTTCATCTGTAAAGGAGACAGTGTATATGACACTAGTGCGATCCATTCTTGAGTACTACTTGACTGTTTGGGATCCAGAGATAAGAGCGGCTCGAAGATTTCTTAAGAAACAGAAACCAATACTTTCTCCTAGACGGCAAGTGTTCAAAGGGTATCCTCAGGAGTGCCCAGCGTTGGATTAAAGGAAGACATCGAAGAAATTCAGGGACCGTACAACACCCTCAGTGGCACTGTAGGGAGAAGGAATTACTTCTCTGGGCGGTATCACTAACCTGGTGTCTTGCTGCTTCGGTAAGTCCCTCGTCGCACAGTAGTAGCGCTCAGTCGCCAGGTTGCATGTAGCTGGTGATCCTGCTCAATTGGAGTGTTTAGGGATGCCAGTTGTCAATCGTCAACAACGTTTGTACTATACTTGTTTTAATACAGAAATTGCTTTGTCACACACGTCACAGAAACAGCATTTGCAATATGGCAGCTCTGGACTACGCCGTTATATTCGACTCTATACACACATTAACACCGTTTTCTGACTTTACATAATGATAGACCCTGCCCACGATGACACGTGGCGCTCTGATAACTAATAACTTCACTTTATATCTTGTTTAACAGCTAAAATATGTACTCGCAGCCGTTCTCTTAGAGCCGCCCCGGTTACTTGACCGTGCGTTTTGAGTGGCTCCTCGCGACTGACTCGCCCTGTCTTCCCAAAGGACAAGAGAGCCCTCCCCCCCTTTTCTCCCTCAGCCAATAAGGACACTTCTCTCGTTTCCTACATATATATATATCCAAACTTTCAGCCAATGGGCGTTCAGGTCGCTGTTGCTAGGCGGATGTGACGACCCTTTTGCCAGCATTGTCACGGAAGTTTGTCTCGGAACACTATCTCAGATTGTAAGATCCTACTCCCGAATAGTCGGATCTTGTCCCTACTAAGGTTACACAATATTGCCTCCTACGATTTCATCTCTTATCTCCTTGCTGTCACGTAATTGTTAAATTTACTGTTTTGGTTGGCAGGAGAGCCAACACCGTGTTACTATAAGGAGGCCGAAAGGCACACGTTTTAGCTCACGCAGGCTGGCGTGAGGTCTGGAACAGGACAAGGAAATTAGAATTTAGAAAAACGGACGTAGCTGGTGGAATACTTAACTTTAATCCGTTAATGAAGAACGTCGGTCTTGACGGTACATCAATCAATATCAATAGTAACTGATAATGGCGCCTTGCTAGGTCGTAGCAAATGACGTAGCTGAAGGCTATGCTAAACTATCGTCTCGGCAAATGAGAGCGTATTTTGTCAGTGAACCATCGCTAGCAAAATCGGTTGTACAACTGGGGCGAGTGCTAGGAAGTCTCTCTAGACCTGCGGTGTGGCGGCGCTCGGTCTGCAATCACTGATAGTGGCGACACGCGGGTCCGACGTATACTAACGGACCGCGGCCGATTTAGAGGCTACCACCTAGCAAGTGTGGTGTCTGGCGGTGACACCACATTTACATATTGCCTGGCTGATACTGAGCATTCCCGATAGCATAAATATGCATAATACTTCGCTTAAAGACCTGACGGGAATGCACATACACATTACAACTGGCTGCCAGATTTGTTACCAGTAGGTTCGATCAACACGCAGTTATTGGGGAGGTACTTCGGCGACTCAAATAGGACACTCTGGAGAGAAGTCTAAGTTCTTTCCAAAGAACATTATTGAGAAAATTTAAAAAACTAGCATTTGAAAGTGACTACAAAACGATTCCTCTTCCGCCAATGTAGATTTCGCGTAAGGACCACGAAGGTAACAGGAGAGAAATTAGGGCCCGTACGGAGACAAACAGAAAGTCGTTTACCCATCGCCCTATTTACGAGTGTAATAGGAGTGGAAATTTCTAACAATGGTACAGGCTACCCACCACCACGCGCCGTACGGTGACTAGCGGAGTGTAGATGTACGATGTACAATCGCTTCAGGAGGCGTATGGGCACGTTCTTATGCAGGCAGCCGTTTCCTAACCGTTTAATATAAAGAACCCAACTGCCTATAACCTCTTTGGCGCATTTGGGACTCCCCGCGGGTCGTCGTCGGCCACAGTCGCCGATGCAGACGTCTCTTTCGCCTACCGAGGCGCACCATATGGCGTGAAACGCGTGCGGAGCAGTCCGTGATCGGAGCAAGAGTCGGCTGCGCGTCCCCCGAAGGCTCAGCTAGTCTGAGCACTTGACGATGGCGATATATATGGTTACTTCAATATTGTTCCCGCTCGACACTATGATCCGGCAGCACACTCTTGGAGTGTTCGATGACCTCCAGAGAGTCTGTTCACAATGAACATGTTTACAGAGCAACTGCTCAGTCAGTTCCACAAGAATGTGTACACCATAATTTTAAATGTAACGTAAGCAGTGACATCTCTGGTAGTGGTCTCGAATCTGTAGTCAGTGACCTTTGGCACAATGTGTAGATAAACATTCTGAGAGCTGAATGTTTTGTTCTGCTGGTTGCAGTTTCGGCTATTTGAACTATTTACAGCCAATTTAAACGCTGAAAAATGTGGAATATTTATCAAACATGCCTTCTGAGGTCCGTTAAGAAGCTATTTGGTTCGAACGAGGCAAACTGGGTGCTTCAAGAGAATAATGATCAGAAATATCGCAGCCGTCTCTGTACAGCGCGGAAATGAGACAATGGGGTGTCCACAATGGAGTGTTCTGCAGTGTCTCCGGATGCAAATCCGATCGCAAATGTTTCGTTGTATGAAGTTTAAAGGAAATCCAATACATAGGTAGAAGCAGCTGTCATATATACACTCCTGGAAATTGAAATAAGAACACCGTGAATTCATTGTCCCAGGAAGGGGAAACTTTATTGACACATTCCTGGGGTCAGATACATCACATGATCACACTGACAGAACCACAGGCAATAGACACAGGCAACAGAGCATGCACAATGTCGACACTAGTACAGTGTATATCCACCTTTCGCAGCAATGCAGGCTGCTGTTCTCCCATGGAGACGATCGTAGAGATGCTGGATGTAGTCCTGTGGAACGGCTTGCCATGCCATTTCCACCTGGCGCCTCAGTTGGACCAGCGTTCGTGCTGGACGTGCAGACCGCGTGAGACGACGCTTCATCCAGTCCCAAACATGCTCAATGGGGGACAGATCCGGAGATCTTGCTGGCCAGGGTAGTTGACTTACACCTTCTAGAGCACGTTGGGTGACACGGGATACATGCGGACGTGCATTGTCCTGTTGGAACAGCAAGTTCCCTTACCGGTCTAGGAATGGTAGAACGATGGGTTCGATGACGGTTTGGATGTACCGTGCACTATTCAGTGTCCCCTCGACGATCACCAGTGGTGTACGGCCAGTGTAGGAGATCGCTCCCCACACCATGATGCCGGGTGTTGGCCCTGTGGGCCTCGGTCATATGCAGTCCTGATTGTGGCGCTCACCTGCACGGCGCCAAACACGCATACGACCATCATTGGCACCAAGGCAGAAGCGACTCTCATCGCTGAAGACGACACGTCTGCATTCGTCCCTCCATTCACGCCTGTCGCGACACCACTGGAGGCGGGCTGCACGATGTTGGGGCGTGAGCGGAAGACGGCCTAACGGTGTGCGGGACCGTAGCCCAGCTTCTTGGAGACGGTTGCGAATGGTCCTCGCCGATACCCCAGGACCAACAGTGTCCCTAATTTGCTGGGAAGTGGCGGTGCGGTCCCCTACGGCACTGCGTAGGATCCTACGGTCTTCGTGTGCATCCGTGCGTCGCTGCGGTCCGGTCCCAGGTCGACGGGCACGTGCACCTTCCGCCGACCACTGGCGACAACATCGATGTGCTGTGGAGACCTCACGCCCCACGTGTTGAGCAATTCGGCGGTACGTCCACCCGGCCTCCCGCATGCCCACTATACGCCCTCGCTCAAAGTCCGTCAACTGCACGTACGGTTCACGTCCACGCTGTCGCGGCATGCTACCAGTGTTAAAGACTGCGATGGAGCTCCGTATGCCACGGCAAACTGGCTGACACTGACGGCGGCGGTGCACAAATGCTGCGCAGCTAGCGCCATTCGACGGCCAACACCGCGGTTCCTGGTGTGTCCGCTGTGCCGTGCGTGTGATCATTGCTTGTACAGCCCTCTCGCAGTGTCCGGAGCAAGTATGGCGGGTCTGACACACCGGTGTCAATGTGTTCTTTTTTCCATTTCCAGGAGTGTAAAATCAGGACTACATGGAGACCGTCACCGAGAGAGTATGCAGAAAATCTCGTGAAAATAGATGCCATGCTGTAATCGATAACGACGGAGATTGGATTAACTATTACATAATTGTGAAAATAGTAATAACACGTATTTTCATTTATAACTGTGTTTTTTCTTGTACATATAACGGCGTACACTTCCTTGTAGAATTCACTGTACATCAGTACTTATGTCATTTGCAGACTAATAATTATAACTATTACAAGTCGTACATTATTATGTCGGTTAGTACTTCCAAGTACATGTGGAAAGAGCAAGTCGTTATTGCTTATCTTTCCCTGGGCAAGAGGTCATATGTTAAAATGTGGATTGCTTATTTTTCCCTGGGCAAGAGGTCATATGTTAAAATGTGGACGCGTGGATGCCAAAGGTTAGTCTATACTAACAGGCGTAGTCCTCTTAGTGCTGCAGCTACGACCATGCAGAAAACATCAGGTCGTAAAATTTGTGACGTATTTATTGGAAGAAAACACAATGATCACACTGATGTTTGTACGCTTTAAGTTACTACACGTAAACATATCTGCACCAATACCCGTCACACCTTGTATATCGAGGACTTTGGTCCGTCCGATTATGTATGCACATATCGCCGTTCGCTATGGATTCTCCACAAATTCACCGATGACCATAAGCAGCTTTGCGTCATTTTCTATAAATAAATACTCATAAATTTTGATCGGGGAAATGCAAAATCGGTGTACAACACCATAACAGAAGACGAACAATTGACATTTTCGTACGAGCCTCAACTAAGCGGGAATCAACTGTTTGGGTTTTCCAAGATGAGGCAAAACCAATAAAAGTGCTTTGTTCACAGTGTATTTCCAAGGAAATACACATTCGTATCCTACACATTCGTACACTACACATCTCGCTACTATTCGCGTTAGATGAGCTAAAACAGTTAAAGGGAAGGAAGGGAAGGAATATTGACTTTAACGACTTGTCGACATGGAGATCATTAGAGAGGGAGTACAAGCTCGGATTGAGGAAAGAAATCGGCCGTTCCCTTTCAAAGGAGCTATCCCGTCAATGCCTGGAGCGATTTATGGAAACCACAGATGGCCGGATGTGGATTTGAATCGTCATCCTCCCCAACGAGAGTCCAATTTGCTAACCATTGCGCCCCCTCGCTCAGTCTAAGTACAGTTAAGACTGTATGATTGCCGTAAGTCACTGATGAAATTAAAATAAACAGCTGAAAACGTTGTACCATTCTTCATCGTGACCGTAAAACACTTAAAAGAATGCATTAATTTCAAAATTAAACTTTCATAGCCTAGAAATAATTAGACGTTGTTGTGCACTGGCCGAATAAATTTCTTGGAGAAATTAAATATTTCCTCGCTACCTGTGGAGGACATCTTCAAGGCTTGTTGTTGCTTCTACGAAGACCCGAATTCCAACCTAGCTCGTGAGTTATGAGTCAGGATATATAGTAGAACTTCATAACTACAATTCACGTTAAAGGTGTGCTCAGAAGACGGGGAAGAAACATATTTCTCCAAAAATTTCATTCGACGACGACATAATAGTCCGAAATGTTTTGATAACCTCAAACTGATTATTTGTTGGAAAGAATATGGGATTAAGGTTTCATTCTTAAACTCCAAATTCTCTTGGCGAATCGAATGTTCAGACATCTTACGGGAATGGGTGAACACTGCGTGAATGTTTCAGGTTCCAGTATCGAAGCAGAAAAAAAATGTAGTGTAAATTTGAAACAATGAAAAAGGAAGTAAATTTTAAATACGATTATTTAAACAAGCAATGAAACGAAGTGCACCATAGAAATTGTTTTTTATTTCTTTGTTTTTAAAAACTTCTTATATGGTTGTTCAATCCAGAATCCTTTCTATAATCGTGCGCCCTTCTTTAAGGGTGCGCACAGAGAAAAGTGGGCTACCTGCACACCAGAGACCATCGTGAGACAGCCTGAAGCAGCAGCAGCAGCAGTAGCAACAGCAGCTGACAGACGCCAGCCGGAATAAACAAAATATTCTTTACCCGCTTCGGCGTGACTCATGGCCGATTCCTCCGTTGTGGGAATGGCAGCGTGCACGATTTTAAAGAAACGAACTTAATAATGAAGTTCTGGTTGCGACGGTATCATGAAACAGCGTGTTATCAACCAACTGAGGGCAAGATAGGTCAATAACTTATGACAAACTTCATTATGGGTTGAAAGATAAACGCGTAATTCCTTCACATCCTTCCACTGGAAGACATATGGGCTCCAGCATTAGAATTTAACCGATCTGTGGGAGACTACACTACTGACTATGCTGTTGATCGAAAATTGCTGGAAACAGTAAACAAAAACATAGTAGGAAAAGCATATACCACACAGATTCATGAAAAAATTTCAACGAAATAAATTCATCCACTAAATATGTAGATTACAGTGCGCTTGTTCGACAATTCTTGTGTATTGTTGATCAATAAGGGACACTTACCAGTTGGGACTGCTAGAAGAGATAGAGGTCCAACGACGAGCAGCGCGTTTCGTCCTGAGACCTTTTAGTCGACGCGAGAGCGTTGCAGAAATAACGAGAAAATTCCAGAACAGGCTTACTGACAATTATTCTTCTCAAGCGCCATTCAGAAATGGAACACTGAACGGGGGATCAGTTAGTGATAATAGACGTTCCCTCCGCCACACACAGTCAGGTGGCTTGAGGAGTATTGATGTATATGTAGATGCAGATGTGGATTTGGGACCAAATAAGGCAGCAGGGGTAGATGACATTCCTTCGTAGTTTCTAAAATCGTTTGGACAACCAAACGAATATTCAAGCTGATGTGTAGAACGTATGTGACCTGACACATACCTTTAGACTATCGCCAAAATATCATCCACGTAATTATGAAGAAAGTGAGAGTATAAAAATGCAAGAACTATCATGTATTCATCTAGATAAGAAAGTTTTGCATATGAAGCATTTGGCAAAACACTCTCTTTTCTGCATACTATCATTTGTCAAAAACCTGTTTCGGTATCTCAAGATACTTAAAGATACGAGGCGTGTTATAGATATTTCACTCTCGATGTATTGTTTGTGCACATGGGAGGAAGTCATTGCGCTACATACAGACTATTTTCTCGAGGCTGGAGACAGGTACGGTCTCCTAAGTATAGTATGTTAGCTACATTTTATACACTGCAAAATGACCAAACATGCACAAAATGAGCCGGCCGGTGTGGTCGCGCGGTTCTAGGCGCTACAGTCTGGAACCGAGTGACCGCTACGGTCGCAGGTTCTAATTCTGCCTCGGGCATGGATGTGTATGATGTCCTTAGGTTACTTAGGTTTAAGTAGTTATAAGTTCTAGGGGACTGATGACCACAGATGTTAAGTCTCATAGTGCTCAGAGCCATTTGAACCATTTTGCACAAAATGTAATCTCTTAACGACGCCTATTTTTCTTTGAAAAGTATTGAAATTTTGCGTGCCATAAACGAAACGACAGGTAGTTCACTACGAATTAGGCGCTAAGAAACGACAAAATCAATCATTTCTATCGAAAAGTTTCTTTAAAATCGTTTTACAGGTATTGCAGAGCAGCTGGTGTGCGCTTAACATTCTACTCCTACGTTTACTGCCTCGCCTGTCTGGCGGTCAACCAGCATTCTTTGTGTGCACATGTCTGGGCTTGGCGGCGCAGGGATGAGGCACTCAAAAGGATAACCCGCCACAGGTCGCTGACGCAGTTGAAAGTTCGGTGGATGAAAGAAGGAAGAAAATAATGGGACGTCTACTGTGTCTAAGGTGTCAATACTCAGTAGTGTCTGCGAAAATAATAGTCAAAATTTTGACACCACTCGATCAAACTGCGCGCCGCTTTAAGCTAAGTGAGCTGACAGGGAAGCGGCTAGGAGCATAGTTTGGAATTTTTGTGCCCGATATTCAGATCAGTTCTCATGGGACGGTTTTTCTTTTGTTGAAAGAAATTTTATCATTACAAATCGTATGTAATCTTACATACACTGCTGGCCACCGTAAATGCAACACCCTGAAGGAAGCATCCGAATCAAGTGAAATTTACACCATGAGTTTGCAGCGATGAGATATGTAACTGATCAGAATTTCAGCGCAGACGCACATCACGCGCGCCTGTGGCGCCACCTCATAGCGCCATTTAAGGCTTGGCGATTTCGACGAGTGTACGTTCGGCACGTGTGTTTACCTTGTGGTTGTTTCACAAGACGATCAGTTATGCCTCGTAGACAACAGCGAACAGCTTTTGATCAAGTATCCGAGTTCGACAGAGGAAGGATAGTGGCTTACCGAGATTGTGGATTATCATACAGAGAAATCGCTAGTCGTGTTGGACGAAACCAAACAACTGTAATGCGGATATGTGACCGTTGGATGCAGGAGGATACGATGGACCGACGTGGTCGATCGCATTCACCTCTATGCACCACTGCACGTGCTGATAGGCAAATTGTGCGCATGGCAGTGACGGATCGCTCAGTGACATCCCGAACCATACCACAGCACATTGCGTCTGTAACGCATCATCTAGTGTCTGCGCGTACCATTCGACGCCGTTTACAGTAGAGTGGTCTGTCCGCAAGACGTCCATTGCTTCGTCTACCATTGACACAGAACCACAGACGTCTCCGGCGCCAATGGTGTGATGACCGACGGATGTGGACGGCAGAATGGAATGACGTTGTCTTTACTGACGAGGCGCGCTTCTGTCTGCAGCACCACGATGGTCGGATTCGAGTGTGGAGACACCGTGGTGAGAGGATGCTGGACAGCTGCATTATGCACCGCCATACTGGTCTTGCACCAGGCCTTATGGTATGGGGCGGTATTGGATATTACTCTCGCACGCCTCTAGTACGCATTGCCGGTACTTTAAACAGCCGGCGCTACATATCCGAGATGCTGGAGCCAGTTGTCCTTCCTTACCTTCAGGGCTCAGCCACAGCCATATTTCAACAAGATAATGCGCGACCACACGTGGCACGCATTGTCCAAAGGTTCTTCGTCAATAACCTGATTGAATTGCTTCCCTGGCCAGCTCGCTCTCCGGATCTTTCGCCGATAGAAAACATGTGGTCCATGGTTGCTCAACGAGTGACCCAGATTACATCCCCAGCTGCCACACCAGATGATATTTGGCAACGTGTGGAAGCTGCTTCGGCTGCTGTACCCCAGGAACACATCCAACGTCTCTTTGACTCAATGCCGAGACGTGTGGCAGTGGTGATCTCCATCAATGGCGGCTAGTCTGGCTACTGATTCTGGCAGGAACCACATGTCACAGACGTCTGTAAACGTAATCATTTGATACTTGGTCAACATGTTATCTACAAAATAAATTTTGTTGTGCTACCTCTTGTCTTTCTTGGTGTTGCATTTACGGTGGCCAGCAGTGTAGTTAACCGTAATTGAATTTTGGACACTTATAAATACAAGTATTTCAGTTTTTGCTTCGATTTTTACTTCTATATTTCCGGAGAACCGATGCAGTCCCCAGGGTGATACATGTCATTAGAACATTCAGAGAATAAGAATTTGGAACAGAGAGAAACGTGCGAAGGCACATATGCGCCAATAGCATTTTTTAAAGTGAATAGCGTTAGGTGAGGAAACCTCGTTAACGTTGCCGTAAGTGACGATAATTTCGATATCAGTGGGCGTTCTAGCGAAATCCCCTCCTGGAAATTCAGAATCTGTAGTAGAAAAAAGTTGATAGAGGAGCAGGAGCGTAAGTTCTGTGCCCTTCAGGTGCAGGTACAGCGCGCAAAGAAGTAACTAGATTGGTTGAGGGGGGTGAAGGGTGGTGGGGAATGGGAACTGGCAGTTGGCAAGAAGATAGCTAGGAGGAGGAGGTATTCAGACAGTTTACTTTGCGTATATGCAATAGATTTGACCAACTGTCAGAGTTGAATAGAGAGGACCCTCTTGTAGCTGTAGATGTAGGGAACATGCAGCAGTCCTTAGCAGGTAGGAGGCCTTCGTCAGTTGCAAAGTCTAACAGAAAGAAGAAGGTTCTGCTGCTAGGTAATGCACATGGTAGAGGTGTGGGTTAGCAGTTGCAGGAAGTGTTGGGGAGTGAATACCCGATCACCAGCATTGTGAAAACTAGTGCAGGGTTGGCTCAGGTGACTGACAGCATAGGGAAGTTATGTAGGAATTTTACGAAAGAGGATCAGGTAGTGATAGTGGGTGTAGCAGGGAACAATCTTGTTAGGGACGGTGAATATTATGTGGGGGAGATGCGGCAAAGACAGGTATATTGGTGGCACTAATGTGCATTTCGTGCAACTGTTTCAGCGTCCTGATCTGCCTCATCTTAATGCGGCTGTTAGGCGCGTTAACATGGGGCTGGGGAGGGCGCTGATGGTGGAGGGCATGGGTCCCATTTCAGTGATGCCAGTCGGGTCTCTCAGCAGATCGGGTTTAACTAGGCATGGCCTGCACCTCAATAGGTATGGGAAGGGGCGCTGGCAAAGCTTATAGGTGTAGTTGTTGGTGGTGGGACCACTCATGGAAAAATTCCTGTAGTAGCTGGTGTTAGTGCGCACCTTTTTTTAGATTGAAGTCAGCTGATAGTTATACCTTCTTAAAGGAAGTCCCTCTAACTAAGGGCTCATTTTCAGAGAATGTCATGTTTCCAAGCAGAGAAGGAATTAGCATATTTCATCAAAATATAAGAGGTATTAGAGATAAAGTTAGTGAACTGCTTATAGATGTTGACTCTGAAATTATTGATATGTCGGAGCACCACTTAAATAATTTGACAATTCAGAGGCTTCCTTTACCAGGATACAGATTAGCTGGCTGTTTTTCAAGGAGTTCCGTGCGGGGTGGGGGAGTGGCTATCTACGTATTCAATTTGAGTCCATACACGTACCACGGCACTGCACTGAACAAATATTTGAATGTTGTGCAGGGGCAATTGATTTTAGTGGAACTAAACTTCTAATTGCCGTTGTTTGTAGGTCCCCTACTGTGACTTCAGAGCATTTCTGCTCTAACTAGAGAGGGTTCTTGATACACTTTGTAGGAAGTACCAGAAATTGGTTATATATGGTGACTTCAGTATAAATTTTGTATATGATGGTGCAGGAAAAAGGATGTTGGTAGCTCTCTTAAATTCATATGATCTGATGCAGACTGTGCTTTCTCCAACTAGGGTGGAGGGGAACAGTAGCACAGCCATAGACAATATTTTTACTCATTCCTCATTACTACAAATTCTAACACTAAAAGGCTTTTGTACACAAACAAATGTCACTTATAATTACAAACTATGTAGGAAAGTTAACCCAACAGCAATAGCCGGCCGGAGTGGCCGTGCAGTTCTAGGCGCTACAATCTGGAACCGAGCGATCGCTACGGTCGCAGGTTCGAATCCTGCTTCGGGCGTGGATGTGTGTGATGTCCTTAGGTTAGTTAGGTTTAATTAGTTCTAGTTATAGGCAACTGATGACCTCATAAGTTAAGTTGCATAGTGCTCAGAGCCATTTGAACCGACAGCAATAGAGAGTTTTTTAAACCTTGTCAAGGAAAAAGAGTCGCAGCATGTTTATAGTGCCGATAACATAGATGATAAATATAATGCTTTCCTTAACACATTTCTGATGCCCTTTGAGAGTTGCTTTCCATTAGAATGTCCTAAACGGGAAACTAGCAGTAAAAGGCAGCCTGGGTGGATGACTAGTGGGATAAATCATGTGTAACAAAGCGGTAATTATATCAATATGTTAGAAGTAGTCACAATCCAGCTACAGTAGCCCATTACAAACAGTATTGTAGGGTGCTTAAAAACGTTATTGGGAAGGCAAATAGTATGTGGTAATCAAACAGAATAGGTACTTGACAGGATAAAATTAAAACCATATAGTCAATTGTGAAGGAAGTGTCTGGTCAGCAGCACAAAGTCGACGATATAAAGTCAGTTCGCAGTAAAAATATTTCTGTTGCTGATAAATCAGATATATGTACAGTATTTGATAATCATTTTCTGGGCATTGCTGGTGAATTAAATAAAAATTTAGTTTCCGCAGGGAATCATATAACTTTCTTGGCAAATGCCTTTCCTAGATTGATGTCTGAAATACTCCTCTCTGATAGACAAGGGGGAGATTGAGTCAATAATTAAATCTCTGAAGACTAAGGACTCTCATGGATATGGTGGAGTGCCTAACAGAATATTAAAGTACTGTGCTGCACATGTTAGCCCTGTATTTAGCCATATTTGTATTTTTTTCCTTTAGGAATGGTCAGTTTCCTGAACGATTAAAGTACTCAGTGGTAAAGCCGCTTCATAAAAATGGAGAAAGGGATAATGCAGACCTATTTCTATGCCGTCATTGTTTGCTAAATTTATTGAAAAGGCTATGTTTGTAAGGATAAGTGATCATTTTGTATCACACGATTTGCTATCAAATGTACAGTTCGCCTTTAGGTTTCGAACGCTAGGCATATTTTATTATTTAACTAAGGCATTTGATTGTGTTGATCACAAAATATTGGTCCAGAAGTTGGATCAATATGAAACACAGGGAGTAGCTCACAATTGGTTCACCTCTTACTTTAGCAACAGACAACAAAAGGTCACTCGCAATGTTGAGGATGGCTGTGACGTGGGGTCTGAGTGTGGTACAGTCAAGTGTGTGTGTGTGGGGGGGGGGGGGGGGGGAGGGAGGGAGGGTTGCCCCAGGGATCAGTGTTGGGGCCACTCCTGTTCCTTATTTGTATAAGTCATATGCCCTCTAGTATTACAGGTAACACGAAAATGTTTCTGTTTGCTGATGTCATTTGATTGGTAGTAAAAGATGTTGTGCGCAACATTGGCTCTGTTCACATAGCGCAGTTCGTGACCTAAGTTCATGGCTTGTAGAAAATCAACTAACGCTAAATCACAGTAAGACTCAGATTTTACAGTTTCTAACATACAATTCAACAAAACCTGACATTTTAACTTCACAGAACGGGCATATGATTAGTGAAATTGAACAGTTCAAATTTCTAGGTGTTCAGATAGATAGTAAACTGTCGTGTAAAGCCCATGTTCAGGATGTTGTTCAAAGACTTAATGGTGCCATTTTTACTATCCGAACGGTATCTGAAAATTAGTCTACTTTGCTTGTTTTCTTTCGCTTATGTCGTATGGTGTTATATTTTGGGGTAACTCTTCCCATTCTAAAAGGATATTTTTGGCTCAGAAACAGGCTTTTCGGGCAGTAAGTGGTGCAAGTTCACGAACCTCTTGTCGACCCCTGTTCACGAGTCTGGGTATTTTGACATTGGTCTCTCAATGTGTATATTCCATACTGTCACTTCTTGTTAACAATAATAGCTTATTCCCAAGAATAAGCAGCTTTCACTCAGTTAGTACTCGGCAGAAATCAAACCTGCGTTTGGATCCGACTTATTTAACTCTTGTGCAGAAAGGTATGCATTATACTACTGCATCCATTTTCAATAAGCTGCCACTCGAATTCAAAAATCTTAGCAGTAATCCACGCGCTTTCAAATCGAAACTGAAGAGTTTCCTCATGAGTCACTCCTTCTATTCTGTCGAGGAGTTCCTTGAAACATTAAGCTAATTCTTGTTTTATTGTTGATTTATATAATCTATGGAGATATTTTTTTCGGGTTCATAAACATTTTATCTGTTATTACTTTTATGTTGTAATTTCATGTACTGACACGTTCCATGACCTTGGAGATTTGCTTCTCAATTTAGTCCTACGAAACATGACGCGTAAATAATAAAAAAATAAAACATATCGAAGCATTTCTTCGAAAACTGGAGTCTGCAATTGGTTATGAATCATGGCGTGCATTTCAATTGCATCGCTTCTACTTGTGATTTTCCCTTGCAGTGCGATGAGAATAGGGTGTACCTGTAATCAGTGAAAGTAATTCTTCATTTGTCTGTTATAGTATACGTCACAGGATTGACAGGACGTAAAAATGGACCCGTTTCTGTACTTTATTGATTCGTGGGGTGAGCAAAGCCATTTCTTCTTATACAATAGCTGTTTGTCGATGAAATCGGAATCGACGCGAAAGTCATTTAGCCAAAGTGTATGCCGTCCTTTCAACCCAGCAACGTATACTTTTGCGGACAGATGAAGCATTACATTAGGCGCTTACAGAAGTGCCCTATTAGGCGATTACAGAAGTGCTCTATTGTCATCGCACAGCAAAGGAAAATCACAAGTAGAAGAGACGCAGCTAAGCTACACGCCTTGATCCATAACGATTCGAAGGTTCCAGTTTTCGAGAAAATGTCTCGATGTATGTGGTTAATCGGAAAATTATCGCCAGTTCACGTGGTATTTGGCAACGTTAACGAGGTTGCTTTTCGTGATTATATTCACACTAAAAAATATGGCTATGGCATATGTGCCTTCCGACGTTGCTCATGGTGCTCTGAATTTTTAAATGTTCTTATGATAGATGTCACCCTGGAAAATGGATTCGTTTTCAGAAAGTACAAAATCACAAATTTTTGTAAGTATATCACAGTTAAAGTTCCGTTTCGTATACCTAATTTATTAACACCCCTCTATGTTTCAGTTACTGATAATTGTGTAAGATGACATGAGATTTGAAAGATAAAATCTTTTTTTTTTTTTTGTCAGTTTTGATGTCACATACACTACTGGCCATTAAAATTGCTACACCACTAAGATGACGTGCTATAGACGCGAAATTTAACCGGCAGCAAGAAAGATGCTGCGATATGCAAATGATTAGCTTTCCAGAGTATTCACACAAGGCTGGCGACGGTGGCGACACATACAACGCGCTGACATGAGGAAAGTTTCCAAACGAATTCTCACACAGAAACAACAGTTGACCGGCGTTGCCTGGTGAAACGTTGTTGTGATAAGTCGTGTAAGGAGGAGAATTGCGTACCATCACGTTTCCACTTTGATAAAGGTCGGATTGTAGCCTATCGCGACATTGCTGCTCGCGTTGGTCGAGATCCAATGACTGTTAGCAAAATATGGCATCGGTAGGTTCAGGAGGGTAATAAGGAACGCCGTGCTGGAATCCAACGGCCTCGTATCACTAGTAGTCGAGATGACAGGCATCTTATCCGCATGGCTGTAACGGATCGCGCAGCCACGTCTCGATCCCTGAGTCAACAGATGGGGACGTTTGCAAGACAACAACCATCTGCACGAACAGTTCGACGACGTTTGCAGCAGCATGACCGTCAGCTCGGCGACTATGGCTGCGTTTACCCTTGCCGGTGCATCACAGGGGTGCACGAATGGCAAAACGTCATTTTTTCGGATGAATCCAGGTTCTGTATACAGCATCATGATGGTCGCATCCGTGTTTGGTGACATCGCGTTGAACGCACATTGGATGCGTGCATTCGTCATCGCCATACTGGCGTATCACCCGGCGTGATGGTTTGGGGTGCTATTGGTTACACGTCTCGGTCACCTCCCCTTCGCATTGACGGCACTTTGAACAGTGGACGTCACATTTCAGATGTGTTACGACCCGTGGCTCTAGCCTTCATTCGATCCCTCCGAAACCCTACATTTCAGCAGGATAACTCACGGCCGCGTGTTGCAGGTCCTGTACTGGCCTTTCTGGATACAGAAAATGTTCCACTGCTGCCCTGGCCAGCACATTCTCCAGATCTCTCACCAATTTAAAACGTCTGGTCAATGGTGGCCGAGCAACTGGCTCGTCACAATACGCCAGTCACTACTCTTGATGAACTGTGGTATCGTGTTGAAGCTGCATGGGCAGCTGTACCTGTACACGCCATCCAAGCCCTGTTTGACTCAATGCCCAGGCGTACCAAGGCCGTTATTACGGCCGGAGATGGTTGTTCTGGGTACTGATTTCTCAGAATCTATGCACACAAATTGCGTGTAAATGTAATCATATGTCAGTTCTAGTATAATATATTTGTCCAATGAATACCCGTTTATCATCTGTATTTCTTCTTGGTGTAGCAATTTTAATGGCCAGTAGTGTACGTTCGTAGCCACTATTCTCCGAGCTCACTTGGTTTAACGCCGCGCTCACGATCTTAAGTGACGCCAAAGCTTTGACTGTGATTTCGTCATTCGTGACTGAGTGTTGATAACAAAATCAAAATGGACCCCCACTATTTTCTCCCTTATTTCACCATGTGAATTTTCGACTACGTCAGCCGGCCGCGGTGGTCTCGCGGTTCTACGCGCTCAGTCCGGAGCCGCGCGACTGCTGCGGTCGCAGGTTCGAATCCTGCCTCTGGCATGGATGTGTGTGATGTCCTTGGGTTAGTTAGGTTTAAGTAGTTCTAAGTTCTAGGGTACTGATGACCACAGATGTTAAGTCCCATAGTGCTCAGAGCCTTTTGAACCATTTTTTTCGACTACGTCAGCCAGCGACGTATGGCGCGTTACCCTTATCAGACTAGCAGCGGACAGGGGCCAGGTGAGCCATGCTGGATGTGTTGGCGTGTGCAGGTGGTTCCGCAGCCAGGGCGCCTCCAGCCAGCGCGTCGCCCTGGAGGACCGCGTGCGGCAGGTGGGCGGCAGCCTCTTCCTGGCGGCCGCGCTGCTCAGGGACTCGGGCCGCTACGTCTGCGTCGTCAACAACTCGGTGGGCGCCGAGCGCGCCTCCACCTCGCTGCTCGTCACCAGTGAGTACCCCACACGTCGGGCGTCGTCTCACAGTGACTCACGCGACTCTCAGTGCTACTGGCAGCGACGGCCGCATCAATACTTGATTCATGGACTCAACATTGTTAACTTTCGTGGTTTAAAGTTCAATTTTTTTAAACATTCTCTCTGAATCAACTGTTGGCGTCATTATCATCGATGAGTTAAAACTGGGTGCAAACTGGAAACTAAATTCAAAATATTCAAAAATTGTAAAAATATGAGTCTTAGTACTCCCTGTATATACACTCCTGGAAATGGAAAAAAGAACACATTGACACCGGTGTGTCAGACCCACCATACTTGCTCCGGACACTGCGAGAGGGCTGTACAAGCAATGATCACACGCACGGCACAGCGGACACACCAGGAACCGCGGTGTTGGCCGTCGA
Organism: Schistocerca piceifrons; assembly: GCF_021461385.2. NCBI lineage: Eukaryota > Metazoa > Arthropoda > Insecta > Orthoptera > Acrididae > Schistocerca > Schistocerca piceifrons. The sequence continues at coordinate 1,015,970,393 of NC_060139.1, read as the reverse complement.
ATGGCGCTAGCTGCGCAGCATTTGTGCACCGCCGCCGTCAGTGTCAGCCAGTTTGCCGTGGCATACGGAGCTCCATCGCAGTCTTTAACACTGGTAGCACGCCGCGACAGCGTGGACGTGAACCGTATGTGCAGTTGACGGACTTTGAGCGAGGGCGTATAGTGGGCATGCGGGAGGCCGGGTGGACGTACCGCCGAATTGCTCAACACGTGGGGCGTGAGGTCTCCACAGTACATCGATGTTGTCGCCAGTGGTCGGTGGAAGGTGCACGTGCCCGTCGACCTGGGACCGGACCGCAGCGACGCACGGATGCACGCCAAGACCGTAGGATCCTATGCAGTGCCGTAGGGGACCGCACCGCCACTTCCCAGCAAATTAGGGACGCTGTTGCTCCTGGGGTATCGGCGAGGACCGTTCGCAACCGTCTCCATGAAGCTGGGCTACGGTCCCGCACACCGTTAGGCCATCTTCCGCTCACGCCCCAACATCGTGCAGCCCGCCTCCAGTGGTGTCGCGACAGGCGTGAATGGAGGGACGAATGGAGACGTGTCGTCTTCAGCGATGAGAGTCGCTTCTGCCTTGGTGCCAATGATGGTCGTATGCGTGTTTGGCGCCGTGCAGGTGAGCGCCACAATCAGGACTGCATACGACCGAGGCACACAGGGCCAACACCCGGCATCATGGTGTGGGGAGCGATCTCCTACACTGGCCGTACACCACTGGTGATCGTCGAGGGGACACTGAATAGTGCACGGTACATCCAAACCGTCATCGAACCCATCGTTCTACCATTCCTAGACCGGCAAGGGAACTTGCTGTTCCAACAGGACAATGCACGTCCGCATGTATCCCGTGCCACCAAACGTGCTCTAGAAGGTGTAAGTCAACAACCCTGGCCAGCAAGATCTCCGGATCTGTCCCCCATTGAGCATGTTTGGGACTGGATGAAGCGTCGTCTCACGCGGTCTGCACGTCGAGCACGAACGCTGGTCCAACTGAGGCGCCAGGTGGAAATGGCATGGCAAGCCGTTCCACAGAACTACATCCAGCATCTCTACGATCGTCTCCATGGGAGAATAGCAGCCTGCATTGCTGCGAAAGGTGGATATACACTGTCCCCCATTGAGCATGTATGGGACTGGATGAAGCGTCGTCTCACGCGGTCTGCACGTCCAGCACGAACGCTGGTCCAACTGAGGCGCCAGGTGGAAATGGCATGGCAAGCCGTTCCACAGGACTACATCCAGCATCTCTACGATCGTCTCCATGGGAAAATAGCAGCCTGCATTGCTGCGAAAGGTAGATATACACTGTACTAGTGCCGACATTGTGCATGCTCTGTTGCCTGTGTCTATGTGCCTGTGGTTCTGTCAGTGTGATCATGTGATGTATCTGACCCCAGGAATGTGTCAATAAAGTTTCCCCTTCCTGGGACAATGAATTCACGGTGTTCTTATTTCAATTTCCAGGAGTGTAGAAGCATAAAAATGTTTTCACACTTATATTATTATTACAGTGCAATGTTTACATCTTACATTTGCACTGAAGCGTAGTAAATTAGTGAAGACAAGGAGGACAGTATATAAATTTTTAACAGAATACCGTTGTCGTTCCTTACAGTTTCGCCAAAAGTATGCGACGTGAGCTTTTCTCTCACAGTTTCCACACAAGTTCACCTTTTCTTTGATGGACAGAATATAAAACGCGTGCTTTTGATAGCGTTTCCTGTTGTTGCTATAGTAACTTCTGGTGCTTGAGTTCACAGTCAACTTTGCTTTTTTAAAGAATGTTATCTTTCCACTGTTGACAGCAGTGTTTTATTTTTCAATACACGATTGAAATTTTGGTACTTAGGTCATCGTCAGGTGCTTAAAACAGTCCCTTATGGTAAGCCAAAAATATTCGAGACTTACATAACGACCTGAAGTATCTCGATATTCAGCTACCCCTACCTACGGGTTTTATGCAACTTGCGACGTCTTCAGACACCACGTGCCAATTTCATTTTCTCTCGCACGATACGCCTAAATTAGTACTCCTATAGCACTAATAAACAGGGCCTTTTTGTAGGATATTTAATGTAGTTAAATTTTGTACTGGGATACGTTTTCGGTAAAGGCCGTAGTTTTCGAATTATTCAAGAAAAACCTACGAAATTAGGGCCTTTATGTAGGATATTTAATGTAGTTAAATTTTGTACTGGGGTAAGTTTTCGGTAAAGGGCGTAGTTTTCGAATTATTCAAGAAAAACCTATGAAATTGGCCTTCAGACATGTTTGTCTTTAATTACTCCAAAATCATTTCCTACAAAAATGTCCTGTTCATTTTTTCTGTATGACTAAAAGTTTCCTGGTAGCAGGCAAGAGAGTACGAAAATCTCACACGTGCTTTTTTAAGGCGTTGCAGGTTTCACAAAACCCAAAGGTAGGTGCATCTGAAAGGAACAAGTTACATTCACAGTGAAGGTGCATTCTGACCAGTATTGCGTTTACCTCAACAGTTAACAACACCTAAGAAACTTGTTAATCTAAAAAACGAGTCAAAATCTGCGATAACATTTATATATCCCTTAAAGGTAACTTTCCGTCTCGAACTTTTGTTGAGATTACTATGACAAAACAGATTCTCGTCACCTTGTCTAAAACAGTGCTAGTGTATGATAACGATCGATTATATACACTTGTGTCGGAGAGAGATAGAGAGAAAGAGAGATAGAGAGAAAGAGAGATAGAGAGAAAGAGAAAGGGAGAGAGAGAGAGAGAAATTAAATGGAACAAGAAATGACACCTTCAATATGCACGCTACAGAACATTACACAGCAAGAATTTCATCTATAAGAGCCAGTTTAATTCCACTTTTCTTTTTAGCAGCAGATGCTTCAGTTCGTAAAAAATTAAAACCTTATCATGAGTTACATTCTGACTTCTTAGTTCGCTGGTGGGTTCAAGTGCAATACTCACACCTTGATAGTTTTCTGCCAACTCAAGCAGCTGTGGAACAAACACATGAGAGAATAGTGAAAGTCGTCCATTCGAAAGCAGCCCAGGGAGTGATCGAAATTGAAAAACGTAAAACGCACGCAAGATTAATCACCCTGCTATCAACTACGAACGTTGAAGCCTTCAGACAATAACGAGAACTGCCATACAAGTGGTCCACATTTCTGGCAAATACTTTGCTCTTTTACATCGAATACACTTTCTGAAGTGATGTCACCCTTGAAACTCTGCCAAATGTCAAGCGATAATGTCGTATACTGCAGAGATACATAATCTATGAGTAATTCCTACCAATTTTTCCCAAATACTAAGAACTGCAGCAAATTTGTCACTATGTCGCCTTTCTTCTCAAACTTGTTTCTTATCAGACATCATAATACCTGTATTTTACTAGATAAAGCTAGTGATATTGTTACCCGAAATATATTCTGGCCTATTTCTTTTTCCCACAACTTTTTCTTAGACTTCTTGTACGATCGACATCCATCAGCAAGAAACAACAGCACGACATATCCTCGCAAGAAGACACTCTCAACGTTTATTCATTGTTCTCCCTATGCTCAGTAATTTTCAGAAAGTGAAAAATTGTAATGCATAAAAAATTGTTTCAAATAAACTTCCTGTGTCAGTTATTCGAGTGGCGTGTTCTTGCTTATGCTGGCTGCAGAAAGACGGTTGCTTTGCAGAAGCGGACTAGACCGTCATTCTGAAGCATGACTTCTTGAACGAGTACCGTGTCCACTGCAGACTGAACGTTAACTTAAGTTATCGTCAGAATCCTCGCTTGTGGATACACTGCTCATATGATTTTCACATTCAGCCACTGAGTATTCACGGGCAGATGCGTTTACAGTCTCCCTTACCTTAATGACCACAGTCAACGCTTATTTAACACCCCTGATGGCGTTGCGGACGGGCCACAAATGGGAAAAATCTACTGGCATAAGCGACTATGATAAAGGGCAGGTTGTTACGGTCTGGAATGATCATCTCGGGAACTGAGAAGCTGGTGGTTATTAACAGAATGTGGAAGACGGAGGGCTGCCCGCTCTGGAAACAAGGAGATGCGGTGACCTATGGAATATGTGATGACAGATTACAGCGCTGGTACAGACACAAGTGCTTCCGACCATACACCATTTAGAGCACATTGTTAAAGTTGGTGACCAGCAGCAGATGAGCCCTACATTTTCTCACGTTAATCAAATGACTGTCCATTACTATTGCTGTGAGCACGGAATCATCCACACGTAGCAATTCTACAAAAGACACTAATCTCAGATGAACAGGTAGTAACACGAGGGGTGTCCAGAAAGTAAGTTCCGATCGCTTGCGCTATGGAAACGACTGTGAAAATCCGATGAAGCTTTGCACAGATGTGTTTGACAGTGTCTCTAGTATACCTGTCGGTTCCATCACTTCGCTCTTTTCAGTTCTGAACGCATGGTGAGCACATACAGATGCGTAGAAAATAGTGTCTCCCGCCAAGTATGAGGTCCTGGTGAGAGATTTCGCCTGATGTCATGCAGCCCGCATTACAGAACTGTCATACGGTTCCTACTGCATGACAATTTGCAGGGGCCATGAAAATGCTCCTGCAGCGTTTACGATGGGAAGTGTTTGATCAACCGCACTACTGCCCGTAATTGGCTCCCTCTGTGTTTCATCTCTGCTCTCATTAACTAATAGCTATGAATACAACATTTTCCGACAGACAACGAGCTATACATGAGCGTAGAGAATTGGCGGGAAGAACAGGCGGCTGCCTTCTATGAAGAGGGTGTTGGAAAGTTGCTACAACGCTACGACAAATGTTTAAGTCGGAGTGGTGACTATGTTGAGCAGTGGCTGGAAGCTCTAGCTAACTGTTGCAGATAAAATGTTTCTGATTTTCAAAGTGGTTTCCATTTCGCAATCAATCGGAACTTACTTTATGGACAGCCCTCTTATTTATTTTGGGTGATACTGATCCAAACATTACATATGTGACAGTTACCGTTTTGGAAAAAACTACAGGCACCTCTTGCAGTTATAGACAGGGTCAACAAGTTTCACTAACATATCCCATTTTAATTAGCTGACATTGTCTGCTGAGCTGAGGAGCAATCAATGAATTCAACGAATTCATTGTAAATAAATCTTCAAATATTAAGTATTATGTCTCCATGCTCGTCGTCAAATATGAGGTGTCTAGAAATCCTTCCTGCTCGGTTCGCTAGACAATCACATCAAACAAATAGTATTAATGAGTTTTATTACAAAAAAGTAAATGACAATACTTAACTTTAACAATTGCACAGTATTGTCGCAAGCAAAGGGCGATATACAAAATAAGCGATCTCTTCAGTATAAGAATTCACAAGTCTGTGTTACATAAAGTGTACAAGTGAAGTAACGAGCGTTACGCTTATATCCAAGTCGCCAATCTTGAAGCAGCTATTCAACTGGATTGAAACCAGTCGGGCGACGCTTATGTGCTCTTCACATAGGGGCGCTGCTGTCGCGTTCTCATCTTGGAGAGAGGTGGGTCAGCGTGCGATTGGCTGACGTCTTCTCCCAGCCATCTCTGTTGTATCGTTCCCGACTGGCGTGCCGGCGCTTAACTTTACGCCGTAACATGAAGTTTTTTATTTCCTTGAGCGTGTGTAGGTACACTGGATTACTAGTTTTGACAGGATCAAGGGTGCGCTCTTCAGATCCATAGTGTACGGCTTACGATCATTCTCTGCGATAAAGCATCCGTTTTTTTTTTCGTGTAATCGTAACGGACTCACAATAAAAAGAGAGTAGAACTTTACAAAGATTACCTGTCTCCTCACGGCAAGATAGAGTCAGACAAGTGTAGCTCATCAAGAAGAGCCGCGTGTGTCTGCCGGCAGCCAACCAAGACACGTGCGGTGCTTCTTGACCACACTTTTAATCTGTGTCTTGCCACAAGGACATAGCTATATATATATATATATATATATATATATACTCCTGGAAATGGAAAAAAGAACACATTGACACCGGTGTGTCAGACCCACCATACTTGCTCCGGACACTGCGAGAGGGCTGTACAAGCAATGATCACACGCACGGCACAGCGGACGCACCAGGAACCGCGGTGTTGGCCGTCGAATGGCGCTAGCTGCGCAGCATTTGTGCACCGCCGCCGTCAGTGTCAGCCAGTTTGCCGTGGCATACGGAGCTCCATCGCAGTCTTTAACACTGGTAGCACGCCGCGACAGCGTGGACGTGAACCGTATGTGCAGTTGACGGACTTTGAGCGAGGGCGTATAGTGGGCATGCGGGAGGCCGGGTGGACGTACCGCCGAATTGCTCAACACGTGGGGCGTGAGGTCTCCACAGTACATCGATGTTGTCGCCAGTGGTCGGCGGAAGGTGCACGTGCCCGTCGACCTGGGACCGGACCGCAGCGACGCACGGATGCACGCCAAGACCGTAGGATCCTACGCAATGCCGTAGGGGACCGCACCGCCACTTCCCAGCAAATTAGGGACACTGTTGCTCCTGGGGTATCGGCGAGGACCATTCGCAACCGTCTCCATGAAGCTGGGCTACGGTCCCGCACACCGTTAGGCCGTCTTCCGCTCACGCCCCAACATCGTGCAGCCCGCCTCCAGTGGTGTCGCGACAGGCGTGAATGGAGGGACGAACGGAGACGTGTCGTCTTCAGCGATGAGAGTCGCTTCTGCCTTGGTGCCAATGATGGTCGTATGCGTGTTTGGCGCCGTGCGGGTGAGCGCCACAATCAGGACTGCATACGACCGAGGCACACAGGGCCAACACCCGGCATCATGGTGTGGGGAGCGATCTCCTACACTGGCCGTACACCACTGGAGATCGTCGAGGGGACACTGAATAGTGCACAGTACATCCAAACCGTCATCGAACCCATCGTTCTACCATTCCTAGACCGGCAAGGGAACTTGCTGTTCCAACAGGACAATGCACGTCCGCATGCATCCCGTGCCACCCAACGTGCTCTAGAAGGTGTAAGTCAACTACCCTGGCCAGCAAGATCTCCGGATCTGTCCCCCATTGAGCATGTTTGGGACTGGATGAAGCGTCGTCTCACGCGGTCTGCACGTCCAGCACGAACGCTGGTCCAACTGAGGCGCCAGGTGGAAATGGCATGGTAAGCCGTTCCACAGGACTACATCCAGCATCTCTACGATCGTCTCCATGGGAGAATAGCAGCCTGCATTGCTGCGAAAGGTGGATATACACTGTACTAGTGCCGACATTGTGCATGCTCTGTTGCCTGTGTCTATGTGCCTGTGGTTCTGTCAGTGTGATCATGTGATGTATCTGACCCCAGGAATGCGTCAATAAAGTTTCCCCTTCCTGGGACAATGAATTCACGGTGTTCTTATTTCAATTTCCAGGAGTGTATATATCTTTCGACCAACTTTGAGCTGGGTGGATTCAGGTTACCTTATCAATAAGGTTGAGGTTACGGATATGAAAGTAGCTAGGATGATTGCAGGTACTAGTAGATGGGAACAACAGCAGGAGGGTGTTCACAATGAGGACATCAAAGAAAAACTGGGAATGAACACTACAGATGTAGCAGTCAGGGCGAACAGGCTTCGACGGTGGGGTCATGTTACACGCATGGGAGAAGCAAGGTTACCCAAGACCCAAGAGACTCATGGGTGCAGCAGTAGAGGATAGAAGGAGTCGGGGTAGACCAAGGAGAAGGTACCTGGACTCGGTTAAGAATGATTTTGAAGTAATAGGCTTAACATCAGAAGAGGCACCAATGGTAGCACTGAATAGGGGATTATGAAGGAATTTTATAAGGTGGACTATGCTCCAGACTGAACGCTGAAAGGCATAATCAGTCTTAAATGATGATGATGATTTTGATGATGATAAATATATTCTAACAACACATTTTCAAAATAACATTTCAGATCATTAAATAAATATGAACTGTCGGAGATTAAACGACTATGTCAAAACGTGCTTGGTGTGTAATATTTGTGTTTGGAGAAAGTCTACTTCCGCATACGTGAAATGAGTTAGTCAGGTAGTTAGTTAGTTACGTGTTCGATAGATGATCTGAACGAGCGTTTTATAGAAACGATGCAGAAAGACTAAGTCTGCAGGATACGTATACGTGATTAGCGCTAACATTAGTGGCATACAGTGACTTAGTGAAATAATGGGAAGCGCTTCCGTAATCTCGGTGACCCCACGACTTGTTGCAGCGCCGCTGTCGGCCTACGTGGCGCCGCAGCAGCAGACGGTGGACGTGGGGCGGCCCGCGCAACTCAACTGCTCCACCGAGGGCCACCCCCAGCTGGCCGTCTCCTGGCTCAAGGACGGCCGGCCGCTCCACACCTCCAGCAGGGTCAGGCTGCTAACACCGCAGGTAAACGGCCCTCCCTACAACCTACTGCTAGCTACCTCCTCCAGCACGTCTCCAGGTTACCGGTATCAATCTTTTTGTAACACTCGACCAAATACTGGCGATGGAAGAGCGATTAAACATCCATGGACATTCCAGAAGACATCAGTGTTGTTCTCAACAGTCTGTAACAAAAAAGTTGAAGCTGCACTCTTGTAGCATCAATTCAGGTATGGAAAAACTGAGCGCTCATAGAAAGAGAATTGGCATTAAAATTGGTTGTACTCAGACACATGGAAACGAACTTAACGACATTCGAAGCTCTTCTTCATTATATATATATATATATATATATATATATATATATATATATATATATATATATATATATATATATATAGCCCATTCCTACATTCATATATATATATATCGTACTCCTCCTTCGAAGTGACGTTGTCCAGTGCGACCTTTCCTGTTGTGTAGAGTACATGGTAAACGTCGCGAGTCCATCCTTACGCAAACACGCCCATTTACCCGACAATAGTAATACATACTGCGATATTTTGCTCAAAAATTAACTAATGATGTCGCGCAAATATTATTCAGTTTTTTGACAACTGTGATACCAAAATAGTAGACAACATACAGGATTAAAATACTACACGATGTTAATACAGTTTAAGTAACAGGAATACAAATATAAATGAGGAGGCCCTTACTGGTCATAATTATTTCGTACGTATTTGTTTTTTATTTGAAAATATTTACTGTTGATCAGAATACGAATCAAATACACACAAAGACACAAAATACATACTGTACACGATACAAAACTTTACTGAACCATGTGCTCAAAATGCGTTCCTTCTGCTGCAACGCGCATTTGTAGTCGCCGTTCGAATGATACGTGAACGGCTGCAAGGGTGTCACGTGAGGTATCAGCGCACTCTTCGGTGATACGTTGCTACATATCGTCTGGCGTAGTTGGTATTTGAGCATACACTTTATGTGTGATTGCTCCCCACAGAAAAAAAAAAGTCAACAGGGGACAAATCAGGAGACCGAGCTGGCCACTTCACTCAAGCACGTCATCCTATCCAACAATCCGGGAACTTTTCATTTAACAGCTGTGTAGCCACACGGGAAGAGCGAGCAGGACAGCCGTCACGTTGGAACCACATGCACTGACGAGTAATTAGTGGTACCTATTCCAGCAAAATGGGCAGAACGTTTGGCAGGAACTGTGCATAGTTATTGCCATTTGGTATATCCGGAAAGACGTACGGTCCCACAATGACATTTAACCACGTTAACACTCCACGGTTCCTGATGTTGCATCTGTCGAAGCCAGTGAGGGTTCTCTATTGACCATGTAATGCATGTTATGCAAATTCACATTACCGTGGTTGGTGAAAGTCGCTTAATCAATAAACAGCACCCGTTAAAAAAACGTTGGATCATCTTTTAGGCGCTGCAGAGTGAACCGGCAAAATTCCTGGCGCCGTTCGAAATCCACACCGGAGAATGCTTGATGTAATGAGAGGTGAAACGGGTGAAACATATGCCGGTGCAACATGCGTAGAACACTTCTGTTACTTATACCACATTCGGAGACGATACGTCGCGACGAAACAGTAGGGTCGTTACGCGTCAACGCTAGAACACCCTCTTCATGTACCTCGCCAGTTGCAGTTTTCCGCCTTGTCCTCTGTACGGCGTTCCATGATCCAGACTCAAGTAGTTTCTTGCAAATACGCGCAAGAAACTGGCGCGTAGGACACTCACGATCAGGATACAGCTCTCCATATCGCTTTATTGCTCTAACAGCATTTCTTCTGCTTTCACCATAAGCTAGAATCATATTTAACTTTTCTTCGTTTGTGCACATGTCTGCTCCAAGAAACTGCGACGGAAATGAGATTTCTCTTTACCCCAGCAGCACATTTGTACCCTTATCTCCAGCTACCTCGTGCGTCACCTTGCGGCGTTATCGAGAAGTAGGAAAACAACGCCTTCCCTGTTAAGTTCCTCAATGGGCAACCGGAAAGTGGTCACATTGGGCAAGGACGCTTCGAAGGATGAATACGATACGGGACCCTATCTGTGATACAAAAACTATTCGCCTAAATATTATGATACACACATATTTGAAACCATCTTTTTAAGCCCATCATGTTACGCTAAAATTTAAAATAGGATTCCGTTTAAAAAACCAAAGATAGACTCATATCTCCGTAATAAAAATTAGTACAAACATGAAATGTGATGTATTCGAGTAGCCCCTGTCCAAAAGGCGTCTTTGCGTCTATTACGTTTGGGGAGATAGAAGGTGTGTTATGACTTAGCTGTGTCACCATATATATATATACAGGGTGATTCAAAAAGAATACCACAACTTTAAAAATGTGTATTTAATGAAAGAAACATAATATAACCTTCTGTTATACATCATTACAAAGAGTATTTAAAAAGGTTTTTTTTTCACTCAAAAACAAGTTCAGAGATGTTCAATATGGCCCCCTCCAGACACTCGAGCAATATCAACCCGATACTCCAACTCGTTCCACACTCTCTGGAGATGTTAGAGAATTGGCTGTTCCCTCAGCTCGAACAAGAAGCACAACAATTCATATTTCAGCAGGATGGAGCGCCACCACATTGGCACTTATCTGTCCGTAACTACCTGAACGTCAACTACCCGGGGCGATGGATCGGCCGCCAGGCAGCCCGTGACAGAGCACTTCATCACTGGCCTCCAAGAAGCCCTGATCTTACCCCCCGCGATTTTTTCTTATAGGGGTATGTTAAGGATATGGTGTTTCGGCCACCTCTCCCAGCCACCATTGATGATTTGAAACGAGAAATAACAGCAGCTATCCAAACTGTTACGCCTGATATGCTACAGAGAGTGTGGAACGAGTTGGAGTATCGGGTTGATATTGCTCGAGTGTCTGGAGGGGGCCATATTGAACATCTCTGAACTTGTTTTTGAGTGAAAAAAAACCTTTTTAAATACTCTTTGTAATGATGTACAACAGAAGGTCATATTATGTTTCTTTCATTAAATACACATTTTTAAAGTTGTGGTATTCTTTTTGAATCACCCTATATATATATATATATATATATATATATATATATATATGTGTGTGTGTGTGTGTGTGTGTGTGTGTGTGTGTGTGTGTGTGTGTGTGTGTGTGTGTGTGTGTAAAAAGTAGCAACGGGTTACAAATACCAACATGTAATACGAAACATATTTGAAAATCGAGATGGTAATTATTGGTGGGCACACAAGAAGAAGATCAGACTTGGATAGGAGTTCACAAGTTCGGCAAGGATGTTTGCACCATCCTTCTCACTCTTAGCCCATAACATTGCTAATAACAAGCAGAGACACTGCTCGTGAACAATGACGTCGGTGACTTATCGACGTACTGGGCAAATCCATTTCATTGAGAGAGCTAAGGTGAGCTTAGTCCACCCTTGAAGCACGCCAGTCTCGTGCTGGTTCCACCACAATAGTTAGCACTGTCGTGCTGTAAACCAATAATGTGTTGTTTCTCAGAAATTTGAGGGAATCTACCGTTAATCAAGGAGAAAATAATGCGATCATGGTGAGTCTCTTGCAAATAAGCACCGTGAATATTACGAGTAACACATCTCATCTTAACTAACACAATGAATTCAAAATGTAAAACATTCAGATCATAACGCACACAGAGATCTCTGTTGTATCTTGTCTAAGCGCCGACTGCCTGTCTTGTTGCGCCATAAAATCTTCTGTACAACGTCATGCTGCTTCGTAGTAGGGTATTTGATGTTTTTACGGAAATTGTCTTAAATGATTAATTGTGTCATTCCATGCTCCTAATACACTTTTTTCCTCTTGGATTTCAGTATATTTTCATGAAGACCGAAATGAAATTCATATCATTTGAAAGCCCACTAAAACGCTCCATTCGAGTCATGTGATGCCTGTGACGTCACTAGCTAGCTCGCTTTTCCTGCTGTCATAATGCTAATTCACAGTGATGTCTTCTTTTGGAATTTACGTTTCGGAAAATGGGTCACAAATCGTGCGCAGTACCATATGTGCAAAAATATCTATAAAATCTCCTGAAAAAATGTTTTTGAGTATTTTAGAGAATGAGAAGCTGCCTAAAATGTAGTTGCATTCTACCGGAAAATTTGCCACTACGTCGACGCGTAAGTTCACTAAATTAATTAAAAAGTGTTGCACTGTGAAGTTAACATTAACTTACCTCCGTGGTATGCTGTCCCACTGTTACAACGAAGGGTAGCGTCATTCAACAAAATTAAAATCGCAGTGAAAATTGTCATTCTACCCATGTACACCTCAATTATTCGGAAGCTGAGTTGTGCGCTGACACGGTAGCTTAGCGTGTTTGGTCAGAGGGTTATTTGCCCTCTGTAATAAAAACTAAGTGAATGCATGAACTTGAACAAGTGTCACTGGACATCCACCCCGAACTAATGTAACGAACAGTAACGAACAACATGAGATTTAGAAACAAACCGAAAATGTTTTTAGAGCACTAGAACCTCGAATTTTATCAGACGATGTCCACAGATCACCGGTTCTAATCTAAGACGATAGAAAATTCTAACTTATTGGTAAAACGACTTGATAGTCCTATCATATGAAAACCAAATTACACTTACATGACTCCACCACTCCGATCATAAACAGAAGATTATTGTGTTTGCCTTGCTGTTGACATGCGCCTCTATTTGCAATCGGTGTTCACACACGTCACGTTCAAAAAGATATTTACTAGTTAATGTGATCACACACTTTTTACTTTATCTTCGCACTGCCCAGCTAGTATCCTTCATTTTCTTACGTAAAGATGAAGTAATTCTGCTTTGGACGCTAACGTTAGTTAACACACCAAACATCACAGTCCTTAGGTTTGTGTCACCTACATGCTGAACACACTTTGTATCTGTGCGAATAACCTCAGTGTCCTACACCTCGTTGTACTGTGAGCATATGTGATATGTTCACTACCAGCACTGCTTTCTAAAAAAGTTAACTGTAGGCTCACAAAGTAAATGCATTTGTCCTCCGTTGTCCAGTAATGTGAACCTATACACAATACGCCCACAGTTGAAACGACTGTTACAAGCACTTCCTGCTAACGCTGTTTTCGTATTCCTTGTAAAATTAGTAAAAAACATGTGCCCCCTCCAGGATTCGATCATGGAACCTCTTTATCTGCAACCATATGAGCTATCCGTTGTGCCACGCCGCGGAACTTAGCGAATCGGCGTTGTGTGTTGCCAAGAATGCCGGCCGCGGTGGTCTAGCGGTTCTAGGCGGTCAGTCCAGAACCGCGCGACTGCTACGGTCGCAGGTTCGAATCTTGCCTCGGGCATGGATGTGTGTGATGTCCTTAGGTTAGTTAGGTTTAAGTAGTTCTAAGTTCTAGGGGACTGATGACCACAGATGTTAAGTCCCAGTGCTCAGAACCATTTTTGCCAAGAATAATTACATTGTACTTTGAATCGTAGCTCATGACTGACCGTCAACAATCTAGTTATAATATAGGGACTCATTTGCAGAAGCTCTACAATTCCTTAGTCTTGAGAGAGTTTAATGATGTTGCGGGGAGCAGGGAAAAGTATGTCCGTAGTTGCACATATCACCGCTCTACATGGATGGAGCATAAGCGCATCAACTTTCGCAAGGCTTCCACTATCAGCGTTCGCAAAATTCCCTTCTATCATTACTTATAAGTTGTAATTGCGTTTTCCATCACTGTTTGCAGAAGAATTACGTAAAAACCTCTTAACTTCTGCTAACGCTCCTGTACAGACGTATACGTCTGTGACGTCACGAGAGCATAGTCAATAACAGAGTTATAGATCACGTGACCAGATCTTGACATTTCTCGATTTTTAAGCTTTAATTACATAATAACAACAAATATTATGTGAGAATATTGTCCATAAATGCTATTTAAATGTTATAATCAATAAGAATAACAACAATCCGAACAATATTTTTAACATAGGGAAACAGCCTATTCTTAGTATACTCTCGGATGACTCCGACCCTAAGATTCACGTAGCAAAACTCGAAGAGAAGGAGGAGAAGATTAGTGTTTAACGTTCCGTCAACAACGAGGTCGTTACAGACTGAAGCGAAGCTCGAATTGGGAAAAGGCGGGAAAGGAAATCGGCCTTGCCCTCTCAAAGGAATCATCCCGGCATTTTCCTGAAGCGATTTGGGGAAATAACGGAAGACCTGAATCGGCATGGCCGGACACGAGTTTGAACCGTCATCCTCCCGAACGCGAGTCCAATCCGCTAACCACTGCGCCACCTAGGTCGGTCAAAACTCGAAGACTACTGCATAGTAATAATGACATTATTATAGCCATTGATTGATAGACATCCCTGACATATTCTGTACAAAAAATAAGTTACCATATTAATATTTTTCTTTAATCACTAGTCACCACTCCATGAAGTCCTTTCCTATGCCAATCTCTTCGTCTCACAGTAACACTTGGTCGCTTCGTCTTCAGTTATTTGTTCAATGTATTCTAATCTCTCTGAGTTTTACCCTCCACAGTTTCATCTGGTACCATAAAAATTATTCCCTGATGTCTTAACACTCGTTCCATCGTCCTTATTTCCCATATATTCATACCTTTGCCGATTCTGTTGAGAATTCATTCCTAATCAGTCCACCTAATTTGCAGCATCCTTCTACAACACAATATTTAAACGCTTGAATCACTTTGCTACCTTCTTTTCCGTTTTTCTCATCGCCCTTGATCCACTACTTTCCAATGCTGTGATCCAAAGGCACATTCTCAGAAATTTCCTCCTCACATTAAGTCCTGCGGTTAATGCTAATACAAGCCTTTGGCCACGAATGTCCTTTCTGCCGCGCGGGTTTAGCCGAGCGGTCTCGGACGCTTCAGTCATGGACTGTGCGGCTGGTCCCGGAGGAGGTTCGAGTCCTCCCTTGGGCATGGGTGTGTGTGTTTGTCCTTAGGATAATTTAGGTTAAGTAGTGTGTAAGCTGAGGGAGTGATGACCGTAGTAGTTAAGTCCCATAAGATTTTACACACATTTGAACACTTTTTTTTTTGTCCTTTCAGTGCTCTATGTTTGTCTATCCAACTTCTGTGATTGTCCTTTTTGGAGTAGCCTATTCCTCTCCAATTGAACTACCTACTATGATACACATTATCGCACTAGCTTTAGCCTCAGACAATTTCAAACGCACCTCATCTTTCCTCAGTACTCTAGCATCCCCCTTCCTTCCACACTGATTCTTCTGTGCGTTTCTCTTAAACTCCAGTCTACTCTTCATTCTTACAAAATGCTCTCTCTTTGCTACTAGCTAACCTATATCCTCCTATAACTCGTCTTCTGTTCCCTTCCCTACTACTATGTTTCAATCCCCCATGATTATTAGATATTCATCTCTCTTTACACACTCTAATTACCCGTTCAATTTCCTCACACACTCTTCGTACTTCTTCATCTCGGCATGGATAACTGAACAATTACTGTTGACACCGGTTTGCTGTCGATTCTGATGAGAATACTTCTATCATTTAAACGTTCACAGTAACTCAGTACTTTCCTACTCACAACGAATTCCACGTCCATCACGTCCGGCGCTGCTGCTGTTGAAATAAACCGATATTAGCGTGACTACAAAATCTTACCTTTTTTACAATACACTTTAGTGACATCCACTATTTCTAGATTGATGATTTGCATTTCTCTTTCCAGATTTTGTAGCTTCCCTGTAACACTCAGACTTCTGACATTCCACGCTATCGAACGAGGTAGCGCCGTGGTTCGCACACTGGACTCGCACTGGGGAGGACGTCGGTTCACAACCCACGTCCAGCCATCCTGATTTAGGTTTTCCGTGATTTCCCTAAATCGCTTCAGACAAATGCCAGGATCATTCCTTTGAAAAGGTACGGCCCACTTCCTTCCTCATCCTTACCTAATTCTACGGGACCGATGATCTCGCTGTTTGGTCCCCTCCTCCAAAGTAACCAACCAACCATTCCATGCTCCAACTCCTAGAATGTCATCCCGTCGTTGGTTATTGCATCATTTTCTCATGATCATCTCCCACTTGGCTGTCCCACCCGAAAAACTTCATGTGGGTGCTAGTCCAGAATCCTTTTCTAATGAAAACATCATCAAGATACTTACAGCCTATATATCGTATAGGTACACGTTATGTGTCTTTAATGTAGTGTTTTCCATTGCCTTCTGCATCCTCATGTCGACAACTGCTAATTATTCCGCCTTTTAGGGGTAGTTTGCTACCGCAATGGAAAGTGGTTGCTATGCTATGTTCGAGTTCAGTGTTAGCTGTGTGCTGCACGGTCACTTCGATTAAATATGTAGTCATAACGTTGCAAAGCGACGTGATACGAAACGAGCTTGTAGTGTCCGTTGTCGAGAAGGACAAACGTAGGAGCCTGCGGGGCAATACTGACCCTATGTCCTTTCTTAGAAGACAGCTTCTCGAAAGACGAACTTAGTTTACAGTTTTTGCAGACTTGAGTAAGTTTTTGACAGTGTTGATTCGACACTTTTTGACTCGAATATACTTTTTGACGTTCTGAAGATAGTAGGGGTAAAAAGGGAGCTAAATATAGTGACAGCTTGTACAGTCACCAGACAGCAGTTATAAGAATCTAGAGGCATGAAAGGGAGGCATGGGTGAGATGAGAGTGATACAGCGCTGTGCCCTAGCCCAATGGTATTCGATCTGTATATTGAGCAAGCAGTAAAGAAAACCAAAACAAAAAAAATTGGAGTAGGAATTAAAGTTCATAGAGAAACAACAAAAACTTATAGGTTTGCCAGCGACATTGTAATTCTGTCAGAGTCAGCAAAGGACTTGGGAGAACAGTTCAACGAAATGGACATCAACAAACACAAAACAGAGGCAGTGGATTGTTGTCGAAGTAAGGTGGTACAAATCGCTATAGGCTACAGCATTCATTCAGAGGTGAAGAGGCTTGCACAAGACAGTAGCAGGTAGGGCTTAGTAGCATGGAGAGCTGCATCAAACCAGTCTTCGGACTGAGGAACACAGCGACAATAGGGAAGGTAAATTCCTTTGTTTATTGGGAGACTTCCAGGGAAATGTAGTCGATCTTATCGACTGTGGTGCGGTGCTCTCTGGAGTCGTGAATATCGTCACCCCATTTAGGTACTTGGAACAAATACCTACAAAAAATCTTCTTTGACATTGTTCCACTATACATAATTTGTCTGTTTTCATAATCGATAAAAAAAATAGCAAACAGGCAGCTTAAATACGTAGTTCTTGCCAGACTTTCGACGTCTGTGACAGAAACATATACTGTGATGTGGTACACTGGTCAAACACGCTGCTTAACCTGAGTTTGCGATCTCACTCTAAAATGGCATTTTTCTTTAAATTCATTGTTCTCTGCTTCACTTTTCAGACACTGCGCATCGAACACGTGGAGCAGCATGATGCAGGGATGTACCAGTGTGTGGTCTCCAACAATGACGAGACTGCTCAAGGAACAGCACAGATCTCATTGGGAGGTAAGTCTACTGCAAACCATTGCTATATGTGTCATAGTGGTTTCCTTGTCAGTGTTAGTCTTACTATTAACCGCGGTCTCGTGTTAGCATTTTTACCCATATTCAAAACGTCCTGGGTCCTGAATTTGATCCCAACCTCTGCAAAAATTTTAATTAAAAGAGGTTATCACTGGTGGACGTGGTCTTCCGCTATAAAGAATCAGCATCGTGCTACGAACGACCGACAGACTTGCAGGCCACACTCATGCCCTTGAAGGTGGAAACTATCAAAGCGGAGGCACCCATAGAACAAAGGTGGAATAACCAAAGAAACTGTAACATTCTGCAAGTCAGAGCGTGGAATGTCAGAAGTTTTAATGTGGTAGGCAAGCTAGAAAATATGAAACGGGAAATGCAAATGGTCATTCTATAGTTGGGGGTCAGTGAAATGAAACAGAAAGAAGACAGGGATTTCTGGTTAAATCAACATTAAGTAAAAAGACAGTAGTAGAAAATGGTATAAGAGGAATTGGATTCGTTGCGAATGGGAAAGTAGGGCAGAAATTAGTTACTGTGAAGAGACCAGTGATAGGATTGTTCTCAGAAACGATGGCAGACCAAATCCAACAACATTCATTCAGGTGCATATGCCAATGTCTCAATAAGAAGATGAAGAGGTAGAGATAGTATGTAAGGATGATGAACGGGTAATTTAATATGTAAAGGGACATAAAAATCTACTAATAATGCTCATCGTGGTTTGGAACGCGTTGTTAAGCGAAGGAATAGGTCCGCTGTTGTTGTGTGATAAGTCCGCTGTTGTGTGGTAGGTCCGCTGTTGTCTTCTATCTAAATAAATGATGTTTTGGATAGGGTGGATAGCAACTTGAGGCTGTTTGCTGATGATGCTGTGGTGTACGGGAAGGTGTCGTCGTTGAGTGACTGTAGGAGGATACAAGATGACTTGGACAGGATTTATGATTGGTGTAAAGAATGGCAGCTAACTCTAAATATAGATAAATGTAAATTAATGCACATGAATAGGAAAAAGAATCCTGTAACGTTTGAATACTCCATTAGTAGTGTAGCGCTTGACACAGTCACATCGATTAAATATTTGGGCGTAACATTGCAGAGCGATACGAAGTGGGACAAGCATGTAATGGCAGTTGTGGGGAAGGCGGATGGTCGTCTTCGGTTCATTGGTAGAATTTTGGAAAGATGTGGTTCATCTGTAAAGGAGACCGCTTATAGAACGCTGGTGCGACCTATTCTTGAGTGCTGCTCGAGCGTTTGGCATCCCTACCAGGTCGGATTGAGGGAGGACATAGAAGCAATTCAGAGGCGGGCTGCTAGATTTGTTACTGGTAGGTTTGATCATCACGCGAGTGTTACTGAAATGCTTCAGGAACTCGGTTGGAGTCTCTAGAGGAAAGGAGGCGTTCTTTTCGTGAATCGCTACTGTGGAAATTTAGAGAACCAGCATTTGAGGCTGGCTGCAGTATAATTTTACTGCCGCCAGCTTACATTTGGCGGAAAGACAGCAAAGATAAGGTAAGAGAGATTAGGGCTCATACAGAGGCATATAAGCATATTCCCCTCGTTCTGTTTGGAAGAGGGAGAGAAGATGATAGTTGTGTTACGAGGGACCCTCCGCCACGCACCGTATGGTGGATTGCGGAGTATGTATGTAGACGTAGATGTAGAAATACTGCAAGCGAAACATCGTGCCAGCCACGGCACTCAGTGATTTTGACACCTGTTGACGATGGCCGCGACAGCTGTCAAAAGTTCGAGAGTTTTATTCGAAGTGACGCGGCTTGAAAACGTAGAAGATTTTACTAAATTTGACCTATGACAAGGGGCTGGCACAGGAGAGGATATCCTGGTAGTCATCTGACACACAAAACATTGGGACGAAGAAAGAAATTATGAGAGGAACACTGAAACATTTTAGGGATTTAGTTATGGGCATAGACGCCACTATATTGTGCGGTAGTGGGTGCTTAGTTATTCTAGGCAGTCGTTCCAGCCTGTGACCCTGAGCTGCATTCTGCCTGTGCAGATGCGGCGCCAGTGCTGGTGAAGACGTTCGGCGCGGCGACGCTGACGCCAGGTTCCGCGTGGTCTGCAGAGTGCGAGGCCGCTGGCTCCCCGCTGCCCTCCGTGTCCTGGCGGCGCGACGGCCACGCCCTCACCACCTCACAGCAGCACACACTGCAGGTCAGTCCCACATGGCCTGTTAAGTGCAACACCCGGCAACGCGGGGAATTTGATATAAATTCACTGGAAGCGAATATTTTGGCATCAGCTGTGTTAGGTCACCTATTAGTGAAATATGAAAACTTGTGCCGCACGGGAACTAAAATCTGGATATCCCCCTTATCGCGAGTGGTCGCTTTAACCACTTCGACTGTCTTCCTTCTAGCCTCTAGGCCGCCCTAAACTTCCATGTGTCACACTGTCTACTTCTCTATACCACGGTCCCATACATTCTGTGGCGTCACCGCCAGACACCACACTTGCTAGGTGGTAGCCTTTAAATCGGCCGCGGTCCGTTAGTATTCGTCGGACCCGCGTGTCGCCACTATCAGTGATTGCAGACCGAGCGCCGCCACACGGCAGGTCTAGTCTAGAGAGACTCCCTAGCACCCGCCCCAGTGGTACATCCGACTTTCCTAGCGTTGGTTCACTGTCTACATACGGTCTCATTTGCAGAGACGACAGTTTAGCACAGCCTTCACATACGTCATTTGCTATGACCTAGCAAGGCGCCATATTCAGCTACTATAATTACTTCAAGAATGTATTCTGAACAGATAATATTGTGAATCATGTACCATCAAGAGCGACGTTCGTCATTAATGGGTTAAAGTTAAGTATCAAACTAATTACGTCCTCTTTCTGAATTCTCATTCCTTGTAATGTTCGCCGGCCGAAGTGGCCGAGCGGTTCTAGGCACTACAGTCTGGAACCGTTCGACCGCTACGGTCGCAGGTTCGAATCCTGCCTCGCGTATGGATGTGTGTGATGTCCTTAGGTTAGTTAGGTTTAAGTAGTTCTAAGTTCTATGGGACTGATGACCTCAGAAATTAAGTCCCATAGTGCTTAGAGCCATTTGAACCTTGTCATGTTCCAGACCTCACGTCAGTATAGTTCTTTCCTCCTCACGCCCGCCTGCGTGAGATAAAACGCGTGCATTTCGGCCTCCACTCGTAACACGATGTTGGCTCTTTTCCTAACACAAAACATTCATCACTTCATGCTCGCAGCTTTATTCTGTATTCCCACACCGGTGAAAAGCATACTGTGAGTAATCGAGGCCCTTGATATTGTCATCTTGTCCGCGTCTCGGCATGTAACGTAGTGGTGATCACAAAGTTTCCATTAGAGGACCGTACAGTGCATAATAGGCATGCCAATCACACAAAATCGCAATGACCACTGTGGTAATCGTTCTAGCGACAGACCAGGTTGAAGGTACCAGTCTGGTGAAATATCGTGGCCTCCTGCTTGAAGAAGTCCGCAACTGCCTGCTACACATCCTCGTCCGATAGGAATCGTCGACCCTTCAAACCCTTTTTTTTCTTAAGGAACTGAAGGCGTGATAATCGCTTGGAGTGAGATGAGTAGTTTAGGGCGGGTGCTCCAATGTCTACCACTTGAGTTGGTGTAACTTCTGCATTACATCTGTCATACTGGGACGTGAATTATCATAAAGCAGCAGCACCTCTTATCGCACAGTTTCACGATGGTGGTTTCCGACAGACATGCTGCCCGTACACATTTTTCATTCTCCGATGAATGTGTACCGGTGTTTGTGCTTCTGGAACCAAGGAAACAGCACGTTGGTCCTGTTGGGGTGCTTTTCGTTATTACGTCGCCATAGTTTTCGTTTTAGTATTTATCTCGCGCAGGTCGGAAAGACACGAAAGCCGCACCAGTCCCTTGCTTACACGTCGGTGCTTATACACCCGCATAGCAGACGCGCTACGTTGCAGCAACGCCTTCAAACGGAATGTTTTTGATGGCCCCTTGTATTTATTTGCATGTCTCGGTGAACAGACGCTAATGACGCTTGTCAGATAGAATATCTATACCTAAAACAGCTTACGCCAAGATATTAGCAGTCAGCGAATTTATTTCGAATTAATTTCGTACGGCTGTCAATCATCGTTAATGTCTGTTCATATAGACATGCAGGTAAATATGAATGTTTGTCATAAGCTTTTCATCACATTCAAGCTGTGACCATGAAACTTGTTATTTGTCCTCGTCATATTCATCCTTCAATGCGACTCAGTATTCGCAACGAGTCCGCAGCTCGTGGTCGTGTGGTAGCGTTCTCGCTTCCCACGCCCGGGTTTCCGGGTTCGATTCCCGGCGGGGTCAGGGATTTTCTCTGCCTCGTGATGAATGGGTGTTGTGTGCTGTCCTTAGGTTAGTTAGGTTTAAGTAGTTCTAAGTTCTAGGGGACTGTTGACCATAGATGTTAAGTCCCATAGTGCTCAGAGCCATTTGAACCATTCGCAACGATGAAACTGAGACTTTGCTTGTAGAATACAATATTTTGGCTCAATACACCGTGTTATGTTGAAAAATAACACAAACATTCGACCTAGTACATCAAAGCATTTGTCAAATGGAATAACTGCAGATGGGCTGCTATATGCTGTCAAGTCACTGGTGCCCGCAGTATCAGCATATATGAGCATATTGTAAGAAAATGAAACACTTACAGTCGTCCTTACGATGTCATCTATTGTGTAGCTACACAATAAATGACATCTTAAGGACGACTGTGTTTCAATGTCTTACAAAAGTGAACGACCGTAGTCCTGCAGGCCTCCAGCCACAGGGATGGATGTACGAAAATTATATATGAGCATACGTTGACTTCGCATTCGACGTCTCTCTTCAACCTCGTGATCGCAGGTTCCCACATCTCTCTTACCTGCAGACCGCTGCCTCTGCTGAGAGTGTTGGCAGTATTTTTTTTTTTTTATTTCAATGGCATCTGTAATTACATTGCCCAAGAAGCTTTTGGGGTGAGTCACGAGAGAGGGTGTCACCAAATTTAATCCTGTACCAGTTGCTCAGAGCAGTGTTCCGCAATCTTTTATTAGTCGCTGTACACCCTCCAAGCTGTTCACCACCCTGCTGGAGCAAATGTAATCTCAATGGACTGCTCACTTGCTCGAACGACAATTGACAGGAGCTACCTGAGACATAAAATATCATTGCCCCCGGTAAAAGAGAACTGCAATAGAGTCGCAGGTCAGCGCAGTCTCTGCCGCAATTGCAGTCGCTCACTGCTACAGTGTAGTTGTAGTCTGTCGCTGGTATAACGCAGTTTACACTTAGTAGATGTTAAAGTCACAGTGCAGAACTAATTGCAAAATTTTATTATATGGAACAGAATAATAATTGTGATCAGCCGCAGAGCTAAATGATACCATGGAACGAGATGATGTTGAACAAATAAATAATTGTTAATATAATGAAAAATCAAGTGTAATTAACTCAACCATCTATTGTAAGGTAAATTTTATCATTTTTACTGGCATGCGTGTAGTTAAGCCACTTGTCTGACATGTTTGTATGAATTTGTTTCAATCTTTTCTTTTGTGATTCATCTACACCAGTTGACCCAGATTTGTAATATATTCAATTTTCCCGTGTAACGAATTGTAGATATTTATCAATTACGTAAAAACTTTTTCAGCATATAATTGTTTTTAACCAGTCAACTATAAAACTGTAATTTCCCCTCAAGTCATTGCCAGTCCCGATCCAGTCATTTATCTAAATTAAAATATTCGAGAATTTTTGTCAGGTCATAGTCATGTGTTCTTTAGTAATCAGACGAGCAGCTGTGCAGCTGTGTCACTAACAAGGGAACCTCCCCATCGCACCCCCCTCAGATTTAGTTATAAGTTGGCACAGTGGATAGGCCTTTGAAAAACTGAACACAGAGCAATCGAGAAAACAGGAAGAAGTTGTGTGGAACTACGAAAAAAATAAGTAAAATATACAAACTGAGTAGTCCATGGATAAGCAACATCATGGAGAATGAAAGCTCAAGAGCGCCGTGGTCCCGTGGTTAGCGAGAGCAGCTGCGGTACGAGAGGTCCTTGGTTCAAGTCTTCCCTCGACTGAAAATTTTACTTTCTTTATTATCGCAAAGTTATGATCTGTCCGTTCGTTCATTGACGTCTCTGTTCACTGTAATAAGTTTAGTGTCTGTGTTTTGTGACCGCACCGCAAAACCGTGCGATTAGTAGACGAAAGGACATGCCTATCTAATGGGAACGAAAAACATTTGATCGCAAGGTCATAGGTCAACCGAGTCTTCCACAAGAAAACACGTCTGGTATATTCTATACGACACTGGTGACGGCATGTGCGTCACATGACAAGAATATGTTGTCGACCCACCTAACTTGTACACTTAGAGAATGGGTAAAAAGATTATTCTACCTTGCCAGATTTAGGTTTTCTTGTGGATGTGATAATCACTCCCAAAAAAGTGATGAAAACATAAGAGTTTGTCACATAAACTGAAAATAAAAAATTAAACTTTTTACTCGAGGGAAGACCTGAACCTAGGAGCTCTCCTTCCGTAGCTGCTCTTGCTAACCACGAGACCACGGCGCTCCTTAACTCCCATTGTCCTTGATGTTGCTTATCTTCGCATGGACTACTCAGTAAGTATACTTTACTTACTTTTTTCATAGTTCCACACAACTTCTTCCTGTTTTCTCGATTGATCTGTGTTCAGTTTTTCAAGGCCTATCCACTGTGCCAATTTAAAACTAAATCTGAGAGGGGGGAGTGGGGGTGCGATGGGGAGGTTTCCTTGTAAGTAAAGTCAGTTTTGCTAGTAATTCATATCTCAGACAAATGTTATCCAATATTAGTAGATAGGCCAGCATTGCACTAAGCTGTGCCATTTACGAGCAGATATATAGACAGCGATATCCGGCGAAACCATCACGAGGTAAGAATTTTTCAGATTGATTTCACAGGGCCATGACGAGCGCTGCTTACGTCAAAATTTATCAGTTTTTCAAAAGTTAAGATTTATCAGTTTTCATACGTCAGAATGTAATCATCCAAATTTAATTATTTTTTATTTTTTATTTATATGGGAAGTTTACAACCCATGTGGGCCTAGGCTCAACATGACACACCACAATGTCTGTCCCTTCAAAACTGTGTGAATCTTAATATAAGTACGACTTACTACGCTGTTAAATGATCATTTATTACTATTATTATTATGAAACAGGAAGAAACTCATGCTCATATTAATAACTGAACTTTAATTCACTGTAAAAAAGAGACATTTCCAATACGAATTTTAAACTAAGTGACTACTCATATCTTCAGTGTGATACTGGAACCTTCTTACCTACACAGAGACGGCTGATTCGTGGTGCAAAGGTGAATTTGTGTCTCCTCTTTCTCTCTCTCTCTCTCTTTCTGATGTTTCTATTTGAGTCAACCATGAGAAGCCCAGTTCACACCAATATGTAGCTGAAAATGGTAATGACACATTAATGATTATTTCCATCTACGAGATAGTTGAGTATTCAGTGCTTGTTGACAACTAAAATTTATCCAAAGGCACTACAAAAAAATTTTCTTTCAATGTTCTGTCTGCTTTTAAATCTGCCAGTTTCTCTTGTATGCGTAAACCTAAATTATTCCGAAGATATTTAGAATCTACGAATGGACTACGAACCCAGTCAAAATCTTCATCATTCTTCCCAAAATATGTTCCGAAATTCTAGTGCAAGACTACTAAACGTTCCTTAATTAAGTCCATCAACATCTTATTATCGGCAGTAAGGGACCATGCGGTTGAGAACAACTTAACAACTTACACGATCCATATTCAATTGTTTGTATCCACAAATTTAACTTACTAATAAATCATTGAATATTATACGTATAAGAATTCAAGTGTACGAAAATATCGGAAAGATATGACAATTTAGAAAGTCATTCATCATCTGCAAATATATCCGCTTACTGATGCCCATCAGTAGTCGAAAAGTGAAGTACCTCATCTCTAAGTTAAAACATTCAAATTAACACTTTACACCGAGATAACTATTCGCACTACTGCAGAGCACATCTGTGATAAAACCGAACTGAAATACTCAATGGAAACACCAGGTTGGAAGAACAACAATATTGTTGAATTGAAATACTGCATTCTTATCGGACAATGTGTGGATCCCTTGATGGCGAAAGAAAAGAGGAATAAAGTTTAAGAAGCGGTTACAAACTGGAAGAAATATCAGAACAAGGTAATAAAAATAATAAGTCGTAAATAAGAATGGGGCACACTATATTAACGTTTCGCTCCATGGGCCTAGAAGGCTTCGCAGTATTGAACTATAGCGTTGTGGTGTGCCAGATTATTTGAGCCTGCAGCGCACCAGAAATTAATCCATACCACATGCACTTTCAGAGGCGCAAAACGGGGTGCAAGCCCTTGTTAATTCCATAGCTCGCCTCATTCCAACGAACAGCTGTGTCCTTAGAATTTCTAACACATCGAGTAGGCCCTTTAACACTATTTGCTAATTTACATCGATGTCTCATGCTGTGCCGTTACAGATAAATATGTAAACCAATAGCAAGAAAAGCGTTTCTGGATAGAGGGATATATCGAATATGAATTTATATGATAGAAAGTCTTTTATGTTAGTGTTTGATTAAAGTGTAACCTTGTAAAGACGTGAAATATGGACGATAAACAATGCAGGCAAGAAGAAATTAGCAGCTTTCGAAATGTGGTGTTACAGACTACGGCAGAAGACACAAGGGGTAGAACTAGATACTGTACCAGACGAGGATGTACTGGATCGAGTCGGGAATGTAAGGTCTTCATGGCATATGGAATAGGGTAATAGGACATATCGTAATGCATTGAAGAATACAGTTTTAAACATCGCTGTTTCTCAGCAACCGTGTAGAATTTTCAAACATAGCAATTATACAACCATCCGGTTAGAAATAACTGTTTGGTACAACTGTCCTACTTTTCGACACCTACTAAGGGTGTCATCATCGCAATGAAGTTTTGAGAAGCCGTAAAATTACATTGCGAGAAAGCAATGGTGAGAATTTAGAGCAGCTATGCTCAAATCTGAAATAAAATACTTTGCAGCTTTGTCACGTAAGCCTAGCTAGGAATAACATATGGCTCTAGTAAGCTCGAAATAACATGCGATGCGAGTCAGACGTTAAGCTAGGCATACATGACAAGGCATGAACGTATTTTATTTTATTTTCGACTTGAGCATAGCTGCACTAAATTCTGACCATTGCTTTCTCGCAATGTAATTTTACGGTTTCTTAAAATTTCATTCTGATAAAGACACGATTAGTAGGTATCGAAACCTAGGTCAACAGTACCATCAAGAAACAGCTAATTTGGTACTGGAAATAACTCGTGAGGAAAGTAAAAGTTGTAAAGGCCAAGCATCGACTACAGTAAGTAGGTTGAATTGGGTGTAGGCTGTAGTAGTTATTCTAAGATGAAGATGCAGGACAGTCTATCATGGAGAGCTGCATCGAATCATCTTCGGACTGAGGGTGTAGCAAATCACGATCACTACTGACATATGCCCGCATCTCGTGGTCGTGCGGTAGCGTTCTCGCTTCCCACGCTCGGGTTCCCGGGTCCGATTCCCGGCGGGGTCAGGGATTTTCTCTGCCTCGTGATGGCTGGGTGTTGTGTGCTGTCCTTAGATTAGTTAGGTTTAAGTAGTTCTAAGTTCTAGGGGACTGATGACCATAGATGTTAAGTCCCATAGTGCTCAGAGCCAACCAACTACTGACATAAAGGTTTTTAAAGTATCGTACAAGTACATAACGTAAAAAATATACAGTGGCTTTCTTCTGGGTCTACTGATAGGTTTTAGCTGTGTGGAGTCACTTATATTTTGTATATTCGTCATGCTGTTCACTGAACAGGACGTCATAATTTTAAAATATCGTTGTTATGTTTGGTATCTTGCGGCGAAAGGAGCGGGAAAATTATTGTAATAAGTTAATACGGGAGAGGTGGCAGGTTAGCCGAGAGCGCTAATGCGCTGCTTCCTGGACTCGGGTAGGCGCACCGGCCCCGGTTCGAATCCGCCCGAGGACTTAACGACGGAGACCGGTGTGCCGGCCAGTCTGGATGTGGTTTTTAGGCGGTTTTCCGCATCCCACTAGGTGAATACTTGGCTGGTCCCCACGTCCCGCCTCAGTTACTCGGCTCGCAGACATCTGACCACATTCGCACTATTCCATGGATTACACTAGACACAGACAGTTCCGTCCCCAGGGAGTACGGGGTGGCGGCAGGAGGGGCATCTGGCCACCCCTTAAATTCACCTTGCCACATCCGATTAACCATGCCGACCCTGCGTCATTGCGGGAAAAAGCACAAGCAAAAGAAGGAAAGATAGAAAGAAAGTTGATACGGGAGGGGGGTGGGTCGTGACCAACTGATATCTATCGTTTCTTGCACAGTTCGCTATGATTAGTGCTCATCGGTGAATGAAGCGTGGGACCCAGTTTTCCTCCTGCTGGACGCAAGCCGCGCGACGAAAGTTACTCGCCGGCAGCGCTCGCGCCAAGAGTTATAGGTGCAGGATTTGAACTCGAAGAGTTGGCAGCCAGGATAGGGCAAGTACCCATCCCCTGTGTTGATGTTGTCAGGATGTTTTATTATTTGTATAGCTTCTCAGACCTTGCGTTTCGTCAGATCCGCGTGCTTGGCCTTAGGCGGGTTTCGTTACATTTTATTTCCTTGCCACAGCCGTGTCGGCGTTCGGGGACAGGAGAGTTACCGTGCTGCCCCAGACGAATGTAGTGCTCATGTTCTCGAATGCGTCTTGCTATCTCACCGATGTACACACACCAAAAAAGTTTGGCATCACACCGGTTCCCAGAACTCCCCAACTGTGGATATTGTATCACAGGCACAGTCCCTTTGACTGTTCAGAGATGTCACTAAACCCGCCCAAAAATGTAAACAACCATGAATGAGCCGCACCTATTACACTGAGGGGGTCCGACAGCCGATCACTTCCAGTCATTCCACCAGGAGGGAGGTACACGACTCGTGTTGCCTGTAGTTCAACCATGCCTACACTGTCAATACTGCGGTTCGATCAGTTCCACATTGTAACTTTGTGCCAGGATGGGCTCTTAACAAGGAAAGTGTCCATGCGTCTCGGCGGGAACCAAAGCGCTGTTGTTCGGACATGGAGGAGATACAGAGAGACAGGAACTCGCTCAGGCAGCCCAAGGGTTACTACTGCAGTGGATGATCGCTACACAGGGATTATGGCTCGGTGAAACCCTGACAGGAACGCCACCATGTTAAATAATTCTAATAATTCTTTTCGTGCAGCCACAGAACGTCGTGTTACTACTCAAGGTGTGCGCAATAGGCTGCATGATGCGCAACATTACTCCCGACTTCCATGGCGAGGTCCATCTTTGCAGCCACGACACCATGCAGCCCAAAAACAAGCCGAATGGACCGCTCAGGACTGGCATCACGTTCTCTTCACCGATTAATGTCGTATATGCCTGCAACCAGACAATCGTCGGAGACGTGTTTGGAGGCAACCCGGTCAGGCTGAACACCTTGGACACACTATCCAGCGAGGTTTCCTGATGTTTCGGAGTGGCAATAATGTGGAGTCGACGTTCGCCGCTGGTGGTCTTGGGCGCCGTAACGGCTGTAGGATACGTGAATGCCATCCTCCGACCGATAATGTAACCATATCGGCAGCATACTGGCGAGGCATTAGTCTTCATTGACGCCAATTCGCGTCTCCATCGTGCACATCTTGTGCATGACTTTCTTCAGCACAACGATATCGCTCGACTAGAGTGGCCAGCGTGTTCTCCATACATGAACCCTATCGAATATGCCTGGGATAGATTTAAAATGGCTCTTTATGGACGACGTGACCCACCAACCACTCTGAGGGATCTATGCCGAATCGCCGTTGAGGAGTGGGATAATCTGGACCAACAGTGCCTTGATGGATTTGTGGATAGCATGCCACGACTAATACAGGCATGCAAGGGGACGTGATACTGGGTATTAGAGGTACCTGTGTGTACAGCAATCTGGACCACCACCTCTGAAGGTCTCGCTGTATGATGGTACAACATGCACTGTGTGGTTTTCATGAGCAATCACAAGGGCGGAAATGATGTTTATGTTGATCTCTGTTCCAATTTTCTGTACAGGTTCCGGAACTCTCGGAACTCTGTATATTTCTCCACGCTGACATTCCACCTTGTACTCACCTCCAGTATGTAAAGCATCTTTCTTCCCATTCGTGATGTTAGCACTTACCGGATCTTGCAGCTTCTGTGGTAGACAGGCTGGACACCAACACAGCGAAGGATTTTACTGATCTGGTCAGCTACATTTTTCACGTAAGGTAACTACGTTGTTGGATTCAGGCTACCGATTTTTTGCCTATTCTGCTTTCTTTTGTTTGTTTTCATGGCTGTTTGGATCGATTTATGGTTGTAGCCACTGGTCAAGAACACTGTACGCAGCCTTTTGACCTCATTTGTTATGTTCTTAGCGTCGCTTAGGCGCTGTACACGAATGGCCGAAGAACGGATAAGTGAGTTGTTCTGCGCTGGGTGATGGATATATTAGCTATGCAAATACCTGTCTGTGTGTGTAGGCTTCCGATATACTCTGTATTGTAGTGTGCTGTGCGGTTTCCTGTACAATTCCACGTCCAGGAATGAAATTACGCCATTCTTTTCTACCTCGAGTGTTAATTGTCTCTTCCAGTACATTTTATTTAAATATTCGTCAAACCTGTGTAGGTTCGTTTCACGATGACGCCATACAGCCAACGTATCGTCCACGTATCTGAACCGATATGGTGGGCGTAAAGGAGCGAAACAAATTGCGGTTGCTTCAAAAGCCTCCATGAATATATCTGCTGCTAGCGGACATAAGGGAGGCCCAATTCATACGCTGTCTGTTTACTCGTAGTAATTTCCTTACATTTTAAGTATGTTGAAGATTAATATAACTCACCGAGGTCGCATCGTCCCTCTTCGACCAGAAATTACTCTGTGCATGTAAACTGTTTTATAATAAAAGCTATCCTTTAAATTAAAGCGGTATCTGACGATAAACGTTGAAAGGGGGAGGAAACTTGATGCATTACCACCGAAATATTCGTAAAGTCCGTTGTACAGAATCACTGGATAAATAAAACAATGACTGTCCTCAGTATTCACTGCATACTATACACACTCGGACTGAAATCATTACTGGTATTTACACTACACTCGTTCGTCCTCTGTTAGAATACTGCTGCGCGGTGTGGGATCCTTACCAGGTGGAATTGGCGGAGGACATCGAAAGGGTGCAAAAAAGGGCAGCTCGTTTTGTATTATCACGTAATAGGGGAGAGAGTGTGGCAGATATGATACGCGAATTGGGATGGAAGTCATTACAGCAAAGACGTTTTTCGTCGCGGCGAGATCTATTTACGACATTTCAGTCACCAACTTTCTCTTCCGAATGCGAAAATATTTTGTTGAGCCCAACCTACATAGGTAGGAATAATCATCAAAATAAAACAAGAGAAATCAGAGCTCGAACAGAAAGGTTTAGGTGTTCGTTTTTCCCGCGCGCTGTTCGCGAGTGGAATGGTAGAGAGATAGTATGATTGTGGTTCGACGAACCCTCTGCCAAGCACTTAAATGTGAATTGCAGAGTAGTCATGTAGATGTAGATGTATTCACCAAAAAAGTAGCCAAACGATGTTGCTCCTGGGCATAAGAATACTGCAGTGTGATGAGTTCTAAGATGTACACAGATCCTGTTACAACTCTCGACGTCTAAACATTTCACCGATCAAATCCAAGTCTGCGAAACTAACTCGTTTAATTGCAGCTTCTATTCGACGCGCATATTTTGACGACACCTTGAACAAAATACCACATAACTTGGCTTGAAATTTGCATAAACGAACCAGCGCTAACAAACACACAAAAGTTATAAATACACATTTACACTTAGAAAAACGTGAGGAAAAGCAAAAGCTTTGTATAACTGCAGATGAAAGCGTAACACATGTAAATAGCACACAAATGGAAACATTTAACTGCCAATTTGATTTTAGGTTGCTCTTCTGAAGTTACTAAAAGTGTCTATAAACGTCTGGATCAAAATTATATAAGTAACAATAACGGAAAGCCGTAGACGTAAATTTAGTAACATATCTACATATTCATTATACTTATTACGCACATCTTTTTCTCAAACGCATTTACGAGAGCAAAATTTTCTAACAATCAGAGAACACTTACCTGTCGGAAACGGGGCCCTGTCATCCGTCGGTGGTAGCCACTAAACCGTATTCCAACAGTGATAGCTGTGTTAAGACCTGAAACCGTAACTGTCCTCCTAAAATGATCTCTTACGTCAAAACACCATAGATTAAGCATTTTTTACTCGTACACTCTTCCTATTAGTTAAAGTAACCGTACTCGGCAGTGCCGAACCAATATAATTCACATAGAAAAAGTACTTTTCTCCACCTTTGTTGCGCATAATAAACGTTTCTCATAACTGATTCAACTTTGTAGCATTAATAATATACTGCTGTGATATTTTATTTCGAGAAGCTCTTCAATACTTTTAGTTCCCACTCCGCACTATACATCGAAAAGAGCCTACATAGAGGCTGGTGCACACTCATCATTCCTTCGATTACTCGCCAAACACAGCTCCTCTGTACTAGCGCACTCACAGTTTTATCTTTTAACACTGCTAACCTCCTACACCCCCCCCCCCCCCCCCCCATGAACCACGGACCTTGCCGTTGGTGGGGAGGCTTGCGTGCCTCAGCGATACAGATGGCCGTACCGTAGGTGCAACCACAACGGAGGGGTATCTGTTGAGAGGCCAGACAAACGTGTGGTTCCTGAAGAGGAGCAGCAGCCTTTTCAGTAGTTGCAGGGGCAACAGTCGGGGAATGATTGACTGATCTGGCCTTGTAACACTAAGAAAAACGGCCTTGCTGTGCTGGTACTGCGGACGGCTGAAAGGAAGGGGGGAACTACAGAAGTAATTTTTCCCGAGGTCATGGAGCTTTACTGTATGGTTAAATGATGATGGCGTCCTCTTGGGTAAAATATTCCGGAGGTAAAATAGTCCCCCATTCGGATCTCCGGGCGGGGACTACTCAGGAGGACCTCGTTATCAGAAGAAAGAAAACTGGCGTTCTACGGATCGGAGCGTGGAATGTCAGATCCCTTAATCGGGCAGGTAGGTTAGAAAATTTAAAAAGGAAAATGGATAGGTTAAAGTTAGATATAGTGGGAATTAGTGAAGTTCGGTGGCAGGAGGAACAAGACTTTTGGTCAGGTGAATACAGGGTTATAAATACAAAATCAAATAGGGGTAATGCAGGAGTAGGTTTAATAATGAATAAAAAAAATAGGAGTGCGGGTAAGCTACTACAAACAGCATAGTGAACGTATTATTGTGGCCAAGATAGAAACGAAGCCCACGCCTATTACCGTAGTACAAGTTTATATGCTAACTAGCTCTGCAGATGATGAAGAAATTGATGAAATGTATGATAAGATAAAAGAAATTATTCAGGTAGTGAAGGGAGACGAAAATTTAATAGTCATGGGTGACTGGAATTCGAGAGTAGGAAAAGGAGGAGAAGGAAACATAGTAGGTGAATATGGATTGGGGGTAAGAAATGAAAAAGGAAGCCGTCTGGTAGAATTTTGCACAGAGCACAACTTAATCATAGCTAACATTTGGTTCAAGAATCATGAAAGAGGGTTGTATACGCGGAAGAACCATGGAGATACTGAAAGGTATCAGATTGATTATATAATGGTAAGACAGAAATTTAGGAACCAGGATTTAAATTGTGAGACATTTCCAGGGGCAGATGTGGACTCTGATCACAATCTATTGGTTATGAACTGTAGATTAAAACCGAAGAAACTGCAAAAAGGTGGGAATTTAATGAGATGGGACCTTGATAAACTGACTAAACCAGAGGTTGTACAGAGTTTCAGGGAGAGCATAAGGGAACAATTGACAGTAATGGGGGAGAGAAATACAATAGAAAAAGAATGGATAGCTCTGAGGGATGAAGTATTGAAGACAGCAGACAATCAAGTAGGTAAATAGACGAGGGCTGGTAGAAATCCTTGGGTAACAGAAGAAATATTGAATTTAATTGATGCAAGGAGAACATATAAAAATGCAGTAAATGAAGCAGGCAAAAAGGAATACAAACGTCTCAACAATGAGATCGACAGGAAGTGCAAAACTGCTAAGCAGGAATGGCTAGAAGACAAATGTAAAGCCGGCCGGAGTAGCCGTGCGGTTCGAGGCACTACAGTCTGGAGCCGAGCGACCGCTACGGTCGCAGGTTCGAATCCTGCCTCGGGCATGGATGTGTGTGATGTCCTTAGGTTACTTAGATTTAAGTAGTTCTAAGTTCTAGGGGACTGATGACCTCAGAAGCTAAGTCCCATAGTACTCAGAGCCATTTGAACCATTTGAACAAATGTAAGGACGTAGAGGCTTATCTCACTAGGGGTAAAATAGATACTGCCTACAGGAAAATTAAAGAGACCTTTGGAGAAAAGAGAACCACTTATATGAATATCAAGACCTCAGATGGAAACCCGGTTCTAAGCAATGAAGGGAAAGCAGAAAGGTGTAAGGAGTATATAGAGGGTCTATACAAGGGCGATGTACTTGAGGACAATATTATGGAAATGGATGAGGATGTAGATGAAGGTGAAATGGGAGATACGATACTGCGTGAAGAGTTTGACAAAGCGCTGAAAGACCTGAGTCGAAACAAGGCCCCAGGAGTAGACAACATTCCATTAGAACTACTGAAGGCCTTGGGAGAGCCACTCATGACCATCTGGTGAGCAAGATGTATGAGACAGGCGAAGTACCCTCAGACATCAAGAAGAATATAATAATTCCAATCCCAAAGAATAACAATAAATAGTTTGGACAAGAAGAGAATAGAAGCTTTCGAAATGTGGTGCTACAGAAGAATGCTGAAGATTAGATGGGTAGATCACATAACTAATGAGGAGGTACTGAATAGAATAGGGGAGAAGACGAGTTTGTGGCACAACTTGACAAGAAGAAGGGACCGGTTGGTAGGGCATGTTCTGAGGCATCAAGGGATCACAAATTTAGCATTGGAGGGCAGCATGGAGGGTAAAAATCGTATAGGGAGACCAAGACATGAATACGTTAAGCAGATTCAGAAGGATGTAGGTTGCAGTAAGTACTGGGAGATGAAGCAGCTTGCACAGGATAGAGTAGCATAGAGAGCTGCATCAAACCAGTCTCAGGACTGAAGACCACAACAACAACCTCCTACACAACACAATATTAGGGTCTAGCAAAACTAGAACTCTTTGATGTTTCTCAAACCGAGAAATGTAGCTTAGACGCATACGAACATTATTACTCAAGAACCAAACCTTTCATACACTAAGGTGACAAAATCATGGAATATCTCCTAATATTGTGTCAAATCTCCTTTTTCCCCAGCAGAGTGCAGAGACTGGGTGTAGCATGGACTCAAGATGTCGTTCAAAGTTCCCTGCAGAAATACTGAGCCATGCCACCTCTATAGCTGTCCCTAATTGTGAAAGCACTGCCCGCACAGGATTTTGTCCGCGAACTGGTGGCACGATTATGTCCCAAAAATTTTCTATGGGATTTATGTCAAACGATCTGGATGGCCAACTGAAATCGGGGCTCATCCGACCAGGACACCGTTTTCCAGTCGTCTACGTGTAAGAAGTACCCTTATTCTGCCAGTGGCCTTACCAAGTAACCGAACATAACCATCTGCAATCAATGATCGCGTCAGTTAGACCACAGGATCCAATCTACTCCACGTGGAGGCATGGAGCCTTGTTGACAACTTAGGTCCCTGACTTATTGCTGCGCCGCGCGCCAATCATGCCATCAGCTCTTACCAACTGAAACAGGCACTCATCTGACAAGGCCACGGTTTTCCAGACGTCTAGGTTCCGACCTATATGGTCACGAGCCCGCGAGAGGCGCTGTCGGCGATGTCGTGCTGTCAACAAAGGCACTCGCGTCGGTCGTCTGTTGCCACAGCTCATTAACGCCAGATTTCGCCGGACTGTCCTAACGGATACGTTCGTCTTGCGTCCTACATGATTTCTGCGGTTATTTCAAGCAGTATTGCTTGTCTGTTAGCACAATCTCTACGCAAACGCCGCTGTTCTCGGTCGTTAAGAGAAGGCCGTCGGCGACTACGTTGTCTGTGATGAGAGCTAATACTCTCGGCACACTCCTGACAATGTGGATCACGGGATATTGATTCCCTGACGAATCCCGAAATGGGCTCCAGCTACCACTCCGCATTCAAAGTCTGTTAATTGCCGTCGTGCGTCCATAATCACGTCGGAAATCTTTTCACATGAATCATGTGAGTACAAATGACAGCACTATCAATGCACTCCCAATATGTATCCTGTTTATGCCCTACTACCGCCGTCTATATAAGTGCATATCACTTTCCCATAGTTTTTGTCGCCACAGCGTAAATCAGTACACACACAGACGTGCCCAGAACAGTTCAGAGGACATACACAAACATTATGACCGTATGCTTAATAACCTGTTGGTCCATTTTTGCAATACTACAGCAGTTCTGCGTGACATGGATTGCGCAAGACTTTAGTTGATTTCCTGAGGTCCATGTCTACACACAGATCAAACGAATAGTGTAAATTAGGAGCTAACGTTTTGCTGATATCTTTCTGATCAGGTGAACCTGGTGGGAAACACATAAACGTGAATTCACTTTCATGTCCTTTAAAGCGATGTAGCACAACACTGGCCTCGTGACACGGGTAGTTGACCAGCTGGAAGAAGACATCGCTATGGGGGATGACGCCAAGCGTGGAGGAATACAGTTGGCCCGCAGTAATGTTCACCCAATCCACAGCCGTCATGGTGCCTTCAATTACACCCACTCATCCAATGAAAGCCCAGTTGAATGTTCCCAATAGAATAATAATGTTGCATCGATCCGCGTCCTCCCCACGGTGCACGTTTTTAGCAACCTTTCCTCTGGACGACACCATATTGTGCACGATCATCGCACTGTTGTAATAAAAAAAGGTGAGTCATACGTCCAGGCGACACGTTTCCACTGATCCGCCCTCCAGTATCGAGGATTCCGTGCCCACTACAAATCTAATTAACGATGTCGTAGGGTCGACGTGGGAAAACGTATGTATGGATTGTCTCCAGAGCAGCCCCGTGTTAATAAACTGCTGCGTACGGTGTGCTTTGAAAAACTTTAGCCTACATCAGCACCGCACTCTGTCGTCAGATATGCCACAGAACGCCGCCTATTATCATTTACACGACGGGTAAGTCTCCGACCTCCACGCTCTGCGAGGGACACCTCATCTCCTACTCGTGGTTTCAGTTTACTTCAACCACTTTCCACAGATGCTGACGCCAGTAGCACGCGAAAATGGAAACCGGTTTCACCGTTTTCGAGATTCTCGTTCCCAGGAGCGGGCTCGTAACAGTCTGCCCTTTTTCAGCGTCGCTTATGACAGTGGATTTCCCCATTTCTGGTTCCTGTCATCGCTACAATCACTCTCCTTTTACAAGACACCCCAAAATAATCAATAAATTCGAAATTTAATCTAAGTAAGGAAACTCCCCAACGCACCCCCTTCAGATTTAGTGGTAAAATGGAAAACAAGAAGAAGGGGTACTGAACTGTGAAAAGAAAAGCAAAATAAAACAGTGAACGATCCAAGTTCAAAATGGGCAGCATCAAGCGAATTGCAAGTTGCAAGAATCACGGCGTCGTCATTGTGTGGTCACAGTGTTAGACTAAAAAGCGGGAGATCTGTGTTTAATTGCCCCTCGCGACCTATTTTTTTCGCAAAGTTATGAACTTTCCGTCCGCTCATTGACGTGTCTGTGTTCCTTGTGTATTCTTGACAACTGTCTTACCATACACTGGTTACAAGATATGAGTTATGTGGTAAGAATATAGTACCGTCGCAAGTAAATGTGATGAATAGTAAGAGCAGGCGAGATAAAGCGTAGACTTCTCACAGAAATGAAAAGCACAAGTAAACGGTTGTGAACTATGTTACAACAAACGATTTCGAGAGTCAAAACATCCAATACGGAACGCGAGAGTCATAACATTGGTACTTGTGTGGAACAACTAGGAGGTACGTATGCCCGGAGGTCCCTTCCTTATACCTCGCTGTTGCGAACGAAAGTTACACCACGACTTAGACACAAATTTGAAAACACGGAAGAGACACGTCCATGACCGGACGGACAATTCGTAATTTTGCGGAAATAAAATGAGGCAGGAGACAGAGTTAAGCACGGATCTCCCTGTTCACAGTCCAACACCGTGAACATACAAGAAAGACGCCGTCACCGTTAACGTTTGCTCCACGTTGCTTGTCTTGAGCATGGACCTTTCACTATTTCGATTTCGCTTCTTCCTGTTTTCATGGTTTATCAGTGTTCAGTTTTTGACAGGCTATCCACTGCGCCATCTTACTACTAAATCCGAGAGAAATTTCCCTTGCAAGTAAAGTAGATGGAAATAATTTTTGTGTATAATTATTCAGAAGGCAGCGAAAAATTCAACAATGGTTCCATTTGCTGCAGCAGTGGAAATAACAAACATATTATCGTTTGAAGGACGGAAGTGTGTGCTAAAGAGTAACTGGAAAATAGGGTATGTGGGTGAGTTGAATTTGAAACATTACCACGTAGAAGGTTAGCAAGTACAAGAATCAGAGGCAAGTCTGGAATAGATGGAAAAGCGTGTGAGGAAGCAACGTAGCAAAAGGAAGATATGTTCAATAAACAGCGAAAGTGTTGAAGTGATTCAGGTGCACGCACAATCTCCTAAACAGTCTGTGACCCAATGCTCTCGTGGAACTGGGATCAGCAAAACCAGTGTCACAGAATGTTGCGAAGATGGAATCCTTGTTCTGAACGAGGATGATCCCAATAGGAATACTGAGTTCTGTGAGTGGTTCATGAAAATGTCAAAAGTCGTACGTAACTGAAGAAAGGTACCAGTCTGGAATGTTAATGGGCGCTACTTCTTCGAAGACATTCACAGGTGACTCTTATCTGGAAATGCTGGACGTGATAATTCCACGTCTTAACAACATTTTTTGACAGTGAAGAATACTGCATGCAGCAGGATGGGACGAAGAAGAAATGCTGTGGATTATACAGTGATCACCGGATTAACCTCTTTAAATTTCTATATTTGGGGTACTGCCAAAAATGCAGTGTACGCCATGAAAATATAAACACTGGACGTTCTAAAATTCCCCTTTACACCGAAGCGAGTGTAAACGAATGCGCATTCACAAGCAGTTCTTCAGTTTTCACTGCGATTCCTATGTGGACTATGAACAAGCGTTTCCACTAGAGGAAACGGGAGACAATACGAAATAACGAACATAGCCTACGAACGCTGCGCTATTTCTCTTTAACGTTAATAATTGGCACACAGGATACGACACTATATACTTGAGCCACGACGCAAAATTATTTTAATATTCAGAGGATTATCTTGCATGGCGAATACGCTGTCTTTGGCGAAGTAAGCAAAATGGTGGATGGAAGAGTGAATTTAGATGTCACAGTTTGTACGTCAACATGAAATACTTGGAGGTAACGCTTTTAACACTAAATTTCAGAACCATCTTCTCTTAGCATTAACCCCAAACTTCATACGTCTGTCGGTTGACGAATACCGTTTGCTTCTTATTTCAACTGAGGAGGAAACGAAAAAGCGGAAGACTAATTACGGATCTCCAACATGATCTGTAGAAAGGCTAGAATTTAGAGTCTGGTTATTACTAACTGAAGACATTTACGTTAGTGATAGTTTCGCATTTCAGTAGCTGCTATACGTCGAATAGTTTCTGTCTGCAGTGAGATTTTATTAAAGCACTTATAAGAAAGATAATTTCAATAAAATGTGATTAATGAAATGAGGAATATACATAGGACCTGTTAGAGTACTTGATAAAATCTGTTCATCAAAGGACAGGTAGTGCGATCCCGAGTAGATCATTTTTATAGATCGTCAAAAATCTGTAATATAATTGTGAGATATCAGGTATGTATTAACACATATCAACAACGAAACCAACTAGAATGATCAGGTATTTCATATATTTTTAATTTTAATCCGTGTAGTAGGTAGATTAAAACTGGAGAAACTGCAAAAAGGTGGGAATTTCAGGAGATGGGACCTGAATAAACTGACAGAACCAGAGGTTGTAGCGAGTTTCAGGGAGAACATTAGGGATCGGTTGACGGAAATGTGGGAAAGAAATACAGTAGAAGAAATACGGGGATCATGTAGGTAAAAAGATGAGAGCTAGTAGAAATCCTTGGGTGACAGAAGTATATTGAATTCAATTGATGAATGGGGAAAAATGAAAATGAAGTTAATGAAGCTGGCAAAAAGGAATACAAACGTCTCAAAAATGAGATCGACAGTAAGTGCAAAATGGATAATCAGGTATGGCTAGAGGACAAATGTAAGGATGTAGAGGCTTATCTCACTAGGGGTAAGATAGATACTGCCTACAGGAAAATTAAAGAGACCTTCGGAGAAAAGAGAACCACTTGCATGAATATCAACAGCTAATGGAAACCCAGTTCTAAGCAAAGAAGGGAAAGCAGAAGGGTGGAAGGACTATATAGAGGGTCTATACAAGGACGATATACTTGAGGACAATATTATGGAAATGGAAGAGGATTTAGATGAAGATGAAATGGGAGATATGATACTGCGTGAAGAGTTTGACAGAGCACTGAAAGACCTAAGTCGAAACAAGGCCCCGGGAGCAGACAACATTCCATTAGAACTACTGATAGCGTTCGGAGAGCCGCCCTGACAAAACTCTATCATCTGCTGAACAAGATGTATGAGGCAGACGAAATACCCTCAGATTTCAAGAAGAATATAATAATTCCAATCCCAAAGAAAGAGGTGTTCACAGATGTGAAAATTACCGGACTATCAGAAGTCACGGCTGCAAAATACTAACGCGAATTCTTTACAGACGAATGGAAAAACTGCTTGAAGCCGGCCTCGGGGAAGATCAGTTTGGATTCCGTAGAATGTTGGAAGACGTGAGGCAATACTGACCCTACGAGGTATCTTAGAAGACACATTAAGGAAAGTCAAACTTACCTTTCTAGCATTTTTAGACTTAGAGAAAGCTTTTGACGATGTTGACTGGAATACTGTCTTTCAAATTCTGAAGGTGGAAGGGGTCAAATACAGGCAGCGAAAGGCTATTTACAATTTTTACATAAACCAGATAGCAGCTATAAGAGTCGATGGGCATGAAAGGGAAACAGTGGTACCGAACGGAGTGAGACAGGGTTGCAGCCTATTCCCGATGTTGTTCAATATGTATATTGAGCAAGAAGTAAAGGAAACAAAAGAAAAATTCAGAGTAGGAATTAAAATCCATGGAGAAGAAATAAAAACTCTGAGGTTCGCCGATGACATTGTAAGTCTCTCAGAGACAGCAAAGGACCTGGAAGAGCAGTTAAACTGAATGGACAGTGTCTTGAAAGGAGGATATAAGGTGAACACCAACAAAAGCAATACGAGGATAATGGAACGTTGTCAAATTAAGGCGGGTGATGGTCAAAAAATGTTCAAATGTGTGTGAAATCTTATGGGACTTAACTGCTACGGTCATCAGTCCCTAAGCTTGCACACTACTTAACCTAAATTATGTTTTTGACGATGTTGACTGGAATATTGTCTTTCAAACACGCACACACCCATGCCCGAGAGAGGACTCAAATCTCCGCCGGGACCAGCCGCTGGTGATGCTGAGGGAATTAGATTAGGAGATGAGACACTTAAAGTAGTAAAGGAGTTTTGCTATTTGGGGAGCAAAGTAACTGATGATGGTCGAAGTAGAGAGGCTATTAAATAGACTGGCAATGGCAAGGAAAGCGTTTTTGAATAAGAGAAATCTGTTAACATCGAGTGTAGATTTAAGTGTCAGGAAGTCATTTCTGAAAGTATTTGCATGGAGTGTAGCCATGTATGGACGTGTAACATGGACGATAAATAGTTTGGACAAGAAGAGAATAGAAGCTTTCGAAATGTGGTGCTGCAGAAGAATGCTGAAGATTAGATGGATAGATCATGTAATTAATGAGGAGGTACTAAATAGAGTTGGGGAGACGAGGAGTTTGTGGCACAACTTGACTAGAAGAAGGGATCGGTTGGTAGGACATGTTCTGAGGCATCAAGGGATCACAAATTTAGTATTGGAGGGCAGCGTAGAGGGTAAAAATCGCAGAGGGAGACCAAGAGATGAATACACTAAGCAGATTCAGAAGGATGTAGGTTGTAATAGGTATTGGGAGATGAAGAAGTTTGCACAGGGTAGAGTAGCATGGAGAGTTGCATCAAACCAGTCACTGGACTGAAGACCACAACAACAAACAACAATAGGTACATATTGGTAGTAGTTTACTTTCAAGGAAATTTGTCGTGGTTTTCCATCCTAATAAAAAATAATATTGCAACGCTTATGTTTATTAACTCTGTTCCCGCCTGATGCAAGCAATTAATAAATTTGTCGTCTTTCTCACGTCCCCTGTAGGACCTTGAATGCTTCGGAAATTGTCTGCCAATCATACTTCTTTTCCTTTGACATTTACACCGTGGATCTCAGAAGCACGTACGATACCTATTCTCTTCTATCAGTAATATTACATTCTCTTATGACAAAGGCATCGCAGACGCACGTCACGTCAACAACAGCAAATGTAGGCAAAATACCCCACGAGCGTTTTCTGTGGCGCTAGCGTCAAAGCGAACAGAACATGAAGTTCCTTTGATGGTTCGCTAAAATACCGATAACCAGTGGGCAACACGAGCGGATAAAAGCGGATGCGTACCGAACACGACCGAATGCTTTTTTCACCCACTCCTAGCGTTTACACCAGAGAGAATTCTCGCTCCGTGTTCAATGTTTGTGTTCGCTTCGGCGTAAAGGGAGTTTAAAAGAGTAAATAGAGTGAGCTTGCGATGCTACTTCATTACAAACCATTCAGTTGGTATATAGGTCTGTTCTAAGCTCTTGTCGACGGTTCAATGCGGTGGTGGTAGGTCATTTAGAGCCTTTAAGTTGCACCATAATGTATAGGACACAAAAAACTTTTCATTTCTATTTTAATTAAGCAGCTATTCAGTTCCATATACAGGGTGTCTCAAAAATGACTGGTATATTTGAAACGGTAATAAAAACTAAACGAGCAGCGATAGAAATTCACCGTTTGTTGCAATATGCTTGGGACAACAGTACATTTTCAGGCAGACAAACTTTCGAAATTACAGTAGTTACAATTGTCAACAACAGATGGCGCTGCGGTCTGGGAACCTCTATAGTACGATGTTTTCCACATATCCACCATGCGTAGCAATAATATGGCGTAGTCTCTGAATGAAATTACCCGAAACCTTTGATAACGTGTCTGGCGGAATGGCTTCACATGCAGATGAGATGTACTGCTTCAGCTGTTCAATTGTTTCTGGATTCTGGCGGTACACCTGGTCTTTCAAGTGTCCCCACAGAAAGAAGTCACAGGGGTTCTTGTCTGGCGAATAGGGAGGCCAATCCACGCCGCCTCCTGTATGTTTCGGATAGCCCAAAGCAATCACACGATCATCGAAATATTCATTCAGGAAATTAAAGACGTCGGCCGTGCGATGTGGCCGGGCACCTTCTTGCATAACCCACGAGGTGTTCGCAGTGTCGTCTAAGGCAGTTTGTACCGCCATAAAATTCACGAAGAATGTCCAGATAGCGTGATGCAGTAATCGTTTCGGATCTGAAAAATGGGCCAATGATTCCTTTGGAAGAAATGGCGGCCCAGACCAGTACTTTTTGAGGATGCAGGGACGATGGGACTGCAACATGGGGCTTTTCGGTTCCCCATATGCGCCAGTTCTGTTTATTGACAAAGTCGTCCAGGTAAAAATAAGCTTCGTCAGTAAACCAAATGCTGCCCACATGCATATCGCCGTCATCAATCCTGTGCACTATATCGTTAGCGAATGTCTCTCGTGCAGCAATGGTAGTGGCGCTGAGGGGCTGCCGCATTTGAATTTTGTATGGATAGAGGTGTAATCTCTGGCGCATGAGACGATACGTGGACGTTGGCGTCATTTGGACCGCAGCTGCAACACGGCGAACGGAAACCCGAGACCGCTGTTGGATCACCTGCTGCACTAGCTGCGCGTTGCCCTCTGTGGTTGCCGTACACGGTCGCCCTACCTTTCCAGCACGTTCATCCGTCACGTTCCCAGTCCGTTGAAATTTTTCAAACAGATCCTTTATTGTATCGCTTTTCGGTCCTTTGGTTACATTAAACCTCCGTTGAAAACTTCGTCTTGTTGCAACAACACTGTGTTCTAGGCGGTGGAATTCCAACACCAGAAAAATCCTCTGTTCTAAGGAATAAACCATGTTGTCCACAGCACACTTACACGTTGTGAACAGCACACGCTTACAGCAGAAAGACGACGTACAGAATGGCGCACCCACAGACTGCGTTGTCTTCTATATCTTTCACATCACTTGCGGCGCCATCTGTTGTTGAAAATTGTAACTACTGTAATTTCGAAAGTTTGTCCGCCTGAAAATGTACTGTTGTCCCAAGCATATTGCAACAAACGGTGTATTTCTATCGCTGCTCGTTTAGTTTTTATTGCCGTTTCAAATATACCGGTCATTTTTGAAACACCCTGTATATATACATGGTGTCCTGAGATGTATACGG
This sequence comes from Schistocerca piceifrons, assembly GCF_021461385.2. Taxonomy (NCBI): domain Eukaryota; kingdom Metazoa; phylum Arthropoda; class Insecta; order Orthoptera; family Acrididae; genus Schistocerca; species Schistocerca piceifrons. The sequence goes on along the minus strand of NC_060139.1, from coordinate 1,015,925,506 downwards.
TATTTGAAACTGAATAGTCATATATACAGGGGGAAAAGTACTTAAACCGACAAACTCTGGGAGGTTCTAAGGGACATCAAAGCAAATATTTTTCCCTAATCTCATTTTTTCCTATGAGGATGATTTAAACCGGTGGAGGCCGTATTACGCTCTCCAGTTGTTAGGGGCCGTATTACGATCTTCAGTTGCTACAAGGCGTATTACGCTCTTCACTTGCATAGGCAACTGCTGTCCACCAGTGTAGTTGTGCATTGTCTCTGTTTACTAATGGATCGATACACCTGGAGTGAGTATACTGATATGGTTGGTGCGTACTATGTAGCGCACCACAACGGACGAGCTGCACAGCAGGCTTATCAACAACAATATCCTAGTCGCCGTATCCCGCATCATATGGCCTTTGCTGCTGTGCACCAACTTCTGCGTGATACCGGGTCATTTTGCAGATTACCTGGACAGGGACGCCGTCGCACGGTAAGAACGTTGCAATTTGAGGAAGCTGTCTTGCAGCATGTGGAGCGGGATCCTTCAATCAGCACTCGTGCAATTGCACGTAACATGGTACGAATGTAAGAACAGTCCTTCGAGAGCAATTGTTACTTCCATTTCAGCGTGTCCACAACCTGGAACCAGTTGATTATTCACCCAGAGCACAGTTTTCGCAGTGGCACCTGGAACTGTGTGAAATGCATCCTACATTTTCATCCTCTGTGTTGTTTACCGACGAAGCAACGTTCGGGTGTGATGGAGTCTTCAACATGCACAATTCGCATGTTTGGAGTGAGGATAACCCACATGCCACGGTTACTAGCGCTCATAAAGTGCCGTTCTTCGTTAATGTGTGGGTCGGTGTTGTTGGCGACTGTTTAATTGGGCCGTTATCTGCTACCTAGGCCATTAAATGGCAGGAACTATTACAATTATCTCGCCAGAGCATTGCCAGAATTGCTGGAAGACGTCCCGCTTCCTACAAGACAACGCACGTGGACCCGACATGACGGGGCGCCGGCACATTTCAGTCGTCGTGTGCGTCGATTCCTGGACCGACGGTCCCAGAAATGTGGATTGACAGAGGTGGTCCTGTACCATGGCCTGCTCGATCCCCAAATATGTCCCCTCTGGACTTTTTTGTGTGGGGAGAGATGCGCACCTTGTTTACGCAACTCCTGTTACATCAGAAGACGATCTGATTGCCCGGATAGTAGCAGCAGCAGGAACAATTCAGGATACTCCTGGGGTTTTTGCTCGTGTCAGACAGAACATGATCCGACGGTGTAACCTTTGTTTTCGTGTCAATGTAAGAATTTTTGAAAATCTACTGTCATTGAAATTGGGTTATGTTAATGTGTTGTCTCTTGGTCATAAAAAATGGAAAAATGTTTGTTGATTTAATTAATTTGCCGCCAGAGAAATCTTCCTCTACCGGTTTAAATACTCCTCATAGGAAAAAATGACATTATGGAAAAATATTTGTTTTGATGTCCCCTACAACCTCCCACAGTTCGTAGGTTTAAATACTTTTCACCTTGTATATGATGGGTTTGTGGGGCGCTCAACTGTGCGGTTTACAGCGCGCGTACACATTTCCAATCTGTACACAGTCCAGTCTCGCCACCTTCATGAATTATGATGGGACGACACAAACACCCAGTCATCTCGAGGGAGGTGAAAATTCCTGACCCCGCCGGGGATCGAACCCGGGACCCCATGTTCGAGAAGCCAGAACGTGACCGCGAGACAACTAGCTGCAGACTGTCAGCAGAACAGCTACAATCACGTATCGTCAGTTCATAACACGACTACACTATTAAAGCTTCCGTGTGTTACATGTCAATTTTACTGTTAATTTACGCAACTGCAATGGAAATGTCAATGAAAGAGTCTGCAACATGCACATTTGTTCTTGAGCACTGCATTCCATACTTTTTATATTCAAAGAGTGTCATGATCCGCGTTCTACATGTGCAGAAACGCCCTCCATAGAAGGTAAAAATAAGGTGCTGTATCTTAACTGCAATGTGACGTTAGTCCTAGTTGAGTGCGCCCCTCCTTTCTTGTTGATTATTTGTGACAAAATAATGAAATTCGTTTTAAGTTGTAGATTATTAAATTGTATAAAAACGACTTTTGCAAGTTGCATATTAAGTTGCTTTTTATTTAATTTATGCACCTAGACATGTTTCGCCTTATTTGCAGGGCATCTTCATGGGCTTCCTGAAATATTACAGGATTTTTTCGTTTGCATATGTAAGTTATCGTTTGTACATAGAGGTTCCAAATTTGAAACAGTTTTTGCAATAAAACGGAAAAATACTTAGAGGTCAGCATCTAATTCATTATTTGTAAACCAAACAGCTTTTTCTCATCTGTCAAACTAGTTGAAAGTTGACAGTTTCCCTTGTGGTTACACTTTTCATTGTTTTACAGAGTTATATTTCGGAAACAGAGACTGCAAGGGAAACTGCAAATTTTCAACCAGTTTGCCTCATATAAGAAAGCTGTTTGGATTACAAATAATGAATTAGACTCTGATCTGTAAGTACCTTTCCGTTTTATTTTAAAAATTTCGAAGAATTTTAAATCTACATCCTATATGTGGAAGCGATAAACCATATGTCCAAACAAAAAATTGTGTAATATTTCAGGACACTCACTGAAGTTGTCTTGGAACTGAGACGAAACGCACTTGGATCCATAAGTTAAGCAAAAACAACTTTTTTGCACTACTGCAGTTTATACGCGGCTTCTGAGAAAATGAGCACCACAAACACCTGTTAGTAGAAATTTTCCTTTCTTTGTCGGCACCTTCTGTTATATACAAAACTACTAGCAACTGTTCAACACTGTTCAATCATGTTCATTACTTTGTTGAACAAAATATGCTCCATTGTTTTACTTGTAATACTGGCATCCTTCTTGCACCCGGGATATTCTATCTCATATTTCAATTTTATCGGTGTCTTTGAGGACACACTCACATCAAATGTCGGCGATCCATTCACTGCCCCTGTAGATCTCACACCGAGTCAGCGTCGCTATACCCTGGTCTATCAACCTCTGTCGCACGCTGTAATTAAATGAACAGCCAGCAGGTGCTGACGGCATCGGAGCAGTAAGACAAGCGACTTTGACGTGATCGTCACAAGAGAGCAGTACTCTTCTGGAATTCCTTTGCTTTTAGGTACTTTAGCAGTCAAACAGATGTATCTGAGAGACACTTTGTTAGAGACGAATTTAAATATTCGTTTACGAGGGGCATTGAATAAGCAAGCAACACTCCTTTTCCCACACAATTTCAATTGAAAAAATGCGGAATTTGTTGTGGGAGATCGTGGAATGTCACTACAGTTTCATGAAGTACCCATAGATGGCGGCGCTAAATGTAGCTCTCAAACTGAAGACTGTAACGGAGCTGCGTTCTAAGAAGAGAGCTGTCATTGAGTTTCTTCAGGCAAAAAACCAGAGCATCGCAGATTTTTATAGGCTCTCGCAGAATGGCTACAGAGATCTGGCAGTGAACAAGAGCACGGTGAATAGTTGAACGAGGATCCTGTCACCATCGCGACAAGGACGCGCAAACCTATCACCCGCTAGGGCCGGCCGCACACAGCTGTGACTCCTGCAATGCTGGAACGTGCGGACAGTCTCATTAGAAATGATCGTCAATTACAACTGGACGTCTCTGTTGGTAGTGTTGACACCCTTGGCCACCAGTTGTGATATTCAGAGGTGTGTATGTGTGTGTGTGTGTGTGTGTGTGTGTGTGTGTGTGTGTGTGTGTGTGTCCTGGGTTCCTCGCCGCGTACCAGAAAACCATAAAAAAAGCAACGAAGGACCATCTGCGCAGAAATGCTTGCGCGTTACGACGCTCATATATATACAATTTTTGTCCATTATCGTCACAGGCGATGAAACTTTGGTTCATCACTTCGAACCGTAAACAAAACGGCAAGATATGGAGTGGCACGACACCACCTCTCCTCCGAAGAAAAAGTTCAAAGCCGCACGTTCATCCGGTAAAGTCGTAACGGTGGTCTTCTGGGTCGCTGACGGAATTATTCTGTTTAAGTCCTCCCTCCTGGGAGGAAGCGTATTGTGCTACCCCCACGAGATTGAAGAAAGTACTTCAGTACGTTTACCACTGCAGAAATGCAGACGAACTTCTACTTCTCTACGACAACGCGAGGCTTCACACAAGTATGCGTACCCAAAAGGAGCTCACGAAACTTTACTGTAATGTCCTTCCTTATCCGCCCTACAGTCCGGACCTCGCACCTTCCGACGTCCATCTGTTTGACCAAGTGAAGGATGCACTGCGCGGGAAGCAGTACGTGGATGATAGGGAGGTTATTGATGGAGCAATACGTTGAACTTGACCAATAGAGTGGTACTATGCGAGCATACAGGCACTTTCAGTAATCGGACGTAAAGCCGTCGCATCGAACGGAGATTACGTTGAAAAATGCGGTTTCGTAGCCAAAAGAGTTGGAATAATACGGTGTTTTGGAATTCTGAATAAAACCAACCTGCCATCAGAGAAACAAGAATGTTTTGCATTATTTACTGAACGCCCCTGGTGCATATAAGGAATTTAAATTATATCTACGTTAAGGGGAGTAGGACGTCAAAATTAAAAAAAGAAAACTATTTTTCAAAGTACGCCTATTTTATAGTGCAAATCTTTCTGAATAGTTTGATGTATAAAACATATATTTGAGAGATTATAAGGCACGTTCTTTGGTCTTCATTGTACCAAGAAGCAGCGTCACTCCCCTTTTCACAGCATTCTTCTGTCATATATAAGTAAAGAATACCATCACAGGAATTCTCTACCAACTGCTGTCATGGAAGCCATCAAACCTATATTCAGGGACCTTGCAAATGAAAACTTATTGAAGAAATGTCTTCACGGGGGTACCCCAAACCCAAATGAAAGTTTTAATCAATGTGTATGGGAAAGATTGCCAAAAACCATTTTTTTTTTGGGAAGAAATGCTCTTGCAATTGGTGTTTATGATACCGTTTCATGTTTTAATGATGGTGTGCAAAGCAGGAAATATGTTTTAGAGAAAAATGGGAATTAAGCCCGGACTGAACTGCATCAAAGGTTTTCTATGCGATAGGCAGAGAGCGTGTAGTGAAAGCAGACAAATCATTTGTGGAGGCGATGAAATCAAGAAGAGCGCATCATAGGAATGTGAAAAGGAAGAAAACTGATTAAGAAAATGAAAAAGAACTTGCTTATGGTGCAGGACAGTTCTAAAAGAATGCCAATACAAGCAGAAACTGTAACGGCAATTTTCCGCAAAACACAAATTTCTCTTTTAGGTACATGTAACATCCAAAATAAATATCCTAATACTTTCAAACTTAGTCTGCTTATTAAACACAAAGCCCTTAATGCTAAACTCTAGAATTTTCCAAATCTATTAAAAACCATGGTAAAAATTGAGATAATTAACTACACAATTTGAGTTTTTTCTAAACATGAAGTGTAAAATTGTACAGCTCACTCATTTTTTTTATAAATTAAATAAATTCTAGAGTTTCATACACCTATAAGCATGGTTTGTATGCTGTGCGAAACTCATCAAAGAATCTCTCTAACTTGTGAAGAAAAGTGTACCTATACCAACAAATGGAGCCAACAGTAAGTGAAAAAACGATGAAATTTCACATGTAAAATAAATTATTTTGTTATGTTTTTGAACTTCCACTACGATGAGTGTGAATCCTAAATCCTTCCTGGTCATGCTAACAAAGTTATAAGAATTTATTTGTGAAAGTATAGACAGTGGAAATTAAAATGTCCTGTGGTGCCTCTCCTGCCCCAAGTCGGCCAGTTTGACGTCCTACCCCCCTTAATGAAAATATATGGTGACATCTGAGGTCACTGAGGAGATGGTCGCATCACGTGTACCGATATCAGCCTGAGAGGTGTATCGCAGTTTCGATACATCGATACTTGAAAGCCTTCTGCCACACCTACGCACAGAGCACTTAGTTGCCGTGTGCGTGTTGCAGGTGAGCGTGCAGGCGGGCAGCGCGTCGGTGCGGGGGCGGCTGTCGCTGTCTGCTGTGCGGCCAGAGGACGGCGGCGTGTACGAGTGCGTGGCCAGCAGCGCGGCCGGCGCCGCCTCCCACGCCGCCCCCCTACACGTCGTGGGCCCGCCCCACGTCCGGCCCATGCCAGACCAGAGGGTCGTCGCCCACACCGACGCCGCCTTCCACTGCCGCGTCACCGGCTACCCGATCAGCCAGATACGCTGGGAGAAGGAGGGTTCGTACGTCTCTCTGCACAAATCTCACACGTCACATCGTACAGGACGATTCTATTTTGCATCAGCGATATGACTGGTTTGGGGTGACCCTCTACAACTTCTTCTCCTGTTCTTATGTCTTCATATCAAAGAAGCACAACCAAAGTCCTCGATCATTTGCTATTTGCATTTCGCCTACTGTACACTGTCTGATCAAAAGTATATGGACAGCCACTTGCAAGGCGGAACTGACAATTAGATTTCACTAGAGGTGGACCCACCAGCGTAGAAGGGGGCGGAGAAGTTCTCGTTCTCATTAGAGAGGGGGGCTAAACTCCGACAGAAAAGTCCGGAAACACGACCTGTGTTCTCTGCCAGGCCACTAGGAGCGCTGCAAGTTTATCAGACCCTCCATCTCGCTTTCTTATTCGCTGATTTTCTGTCTCTCGTGTTTGTTTTGGTTTCATCACATTGTGATTCTGATTACGACTTTTCATGTGTATTGAACTCTTTGAATTGCATTGCAAATATGTTTCTCGTATTCTGACGGCTTTGTGCTCGTATTCGAAGATTTGGTGGGGTAAATAATTCCATGTTTTATCCATTGTTTTCCAGTGTTTCGTCTGCGACTGTTTTACTTTCGTAAAATGAAGAATGAACAAACAGAGTTTAACAGCCTCAATTTTTTTCTACACCGTTAAAAGTTTATTTTTTCCTGAGGAATCAAATCTATAATAGCACAAACAGCTGACAACCTACAACATGGTGCCAAATAATTATTTTAATAATACCTGTGTACTAGTAATACTATACCATATTATCTTCTGTGCAACAAGAAAATCGATTATATTTAGAAGTAGAACATCTGTATGAACGAGAATCTTTGGCATGTTTACGTTCTGCTACTACAATGTACGAAAAAGTGTGAGACTATATATATATCCCAGTATGTACTGCAAAATTAAAGATGTGTATTGTTTATACAAACTGCAGAACAGAAGCAGATATCATGCAATGTTAAACTGTAAGTTAGTTTCATATTATTAACGCTGTTGAACTTATATCTACAGGCGAACAACTAAGAAACCTGATCTAAATCACTAAAAAATCACCTGAAGATGAGCCTGCAGGGCTCGAAATGCATAGTGCAGTAAATAAACTGCAACTTGTGACTGAAGGCGGTTTGTTCTTCATTTTACGAAATTCCATATTTGCTATTGTCCCGTATCAAACAGAATCTGCTTTCGTTTCATGGTGTTCTATGGACCTACGTGTATTTGTTATTGCTTAATAATCTATTTGTAGCCTCCATTTTCCGTACTTTCTCGCATTTAATGGAGAACTCCACGTTAGCAATTTTTTACAGTGTTGGTACTCAGCTTTATTATATCTTGTGACGGAATGTGTATGTATTCTGCTTTGAATGTTGTTGCATCTGGCCTTGAGTGCGATGCGTTCCTCAGTGGCTTGCAGAGCATAGATGTATACTTAGGTGACTAGGCCTGTGCTTTGAAGTCTTAATGACTAGAGGATTCTTCCTTGAAAATGCTAAAAATGTGACAGTAGTTACGCAAGTGTCTACACACATTATTTACAGATACCGGTACTACAAACATTACATTTTAGCAGGAGTCAATGAAAATTTCGGCGCCTCCAGTAAATGCGAGAGTACGAAGAACGGATGGGAACATAAATACAGTAGGACACAAGCAATATACGAGGGGCGTTTGAAAAGTCCATGTAAATATAAAAACTACTTAAGTATTTGGGGTAAACCTTTTTTATTTTTCGACATAGTCTCCTTTTAGATTTATACACTTCGTCCAACGCTGTTCTAATTGGTTGATCCCTTCCGAATAATAGGTATTGTCCAAGTCTGCAAAATAGCTATGAGTTGCTGCAATCACCTCCTCGTTTGAATAAAATCTTTGCCCCACCAGCCATTTCTTCCAATTATGGAACAAATAGTAATCCGGGGGAGCCAAGTCTGGTGAGTAGGGGGGATACGAAACGAGTTGGAATCCTATTACGATTAATTTTGCGACCACAACTGCTGAGGTGTGTGCTGGTGCATTGTCGTGATGGAAAAGGATTTTTTTGCGGTCCAATCGCCGGCGCCGGCGCTATTCTTGAAGCTCGGTTTTAAGACGGTCCAATAACTATGAATAATATGCAGCTGTAATAGTTTTACCCTTTTCCAGATAGTCGATGAGAATTATCCCTTGCGAATCCCAAAAGACAGTCGCCATAACCTTTCCGGCCGAAGGAATGTTCTTCGCCTTTCTTAGTGCAGATTCTCCCTTGGTAAGCCATTGTTTAGATCGTTGTTTGGTCTCAGGAGTATAGTGATGTATCCATGTTTCATCCACAGACGAAACGACGCTTAAAATTCTGCAGATTCTTCCTGAACAGCTGCAAACCATCCTTCACACGATTCCGTGTTTGGTCTAGCGTGAGCAATCGCGGAACCCATCTTGCGGATAGCTTTCTCATGTCCAAATGTTCATGCAAAATATTATGTACCCGTTCATTCGAGATGCCGATCAGCATTAACAATCGCACGCACCTTAGCTCTTCTGTCATCCATCATTTTATCAATGATTTCTGGAGTCGTAACCTCCACAGGGCGTCCAGAATGTTCAGCATCACTTGTGCCCATATGGCCACTACGAAAATTTTGAAACCACTTATAAACTGTTCTAATCGAAGGTGCAGAGTCACCTTAATGTTTATCAAGCTTCTCTTTAGTCTCCTGAGGCGTTTTGCCTTTCTTAAAGTAATGATTAATCACCACACGAAACTCCTTTTCGTCCATTTTTTGACAATCACTCGACTACCTTGATTCACACGAATGCCAAACACAAAGAAATAGACCAATATGGCTGAAACTTGGTGTTCGTTCTTTCCAAAGATGCTACTAACTAAACATGACGTCGATACGCGCCGGTGGTGCCATCTCTCGGACTTCACACAGACGTTTGAAACGCCCCTCGTACTTGGAACGCATTTAAATGGAGCGGCTCACGCACGGATTCGCAAGCAGTAACAAATAGACATGAGTCCACAGAATAGCATGTGACAAAACTAGCATCTGTTTCATATGAAAGAAAAACAACTGTGTTATCATTTACCCCAATCAGTGTTACGGATAAGAGCAAAAATTAAATACAATACACATGAAATATTTACAATGCAATTCAAACAAGAAGGTTGTAATAAGAGACATAATTTCCAGTTGATAACAGCCGCACAGTCAAAATTACAATATTGGATTTTAAAAATAAATACACTTCACCACCAAACTACCGTGAGGTGCAAATGGAAAATATTTCGCCAGGCAAGGACACAGATCATTGTGCCGTATTTTCGTGAATTCGAAGTTCATTGGCAGGCCTCTAGGAACGCTACTGCCGGTCTCCGTATCGTAACGCGGTCTTTACACTTCTGATACTTCGGTGTCCTGAGGAAAAACATTAACAACAGAGCTAGTACGTTAGGGAAGCTCAGGGTGTTCGAACGTAGACTAGTCATTAGATGTTACCCGAGTAAAAGATCCATCATGGATTTTCTAACACCTAGGCAGCTGGTGATTTCACTGTGAAATGGAAATGCGAAGAAAACGACCACAGCTGAACCAAGACCAGGTAGATCTCATGTATTGACGGTCACAGGCTGTCGACCATTACGGAGAATATTTGAGGAGACTTACGCCACCACTGAATAAGTCGGTAAAATAACTGGTCACTTGCCGTTTAAGATTCTTATTTAAAGATTCTTATTTACTGACTCGTTTCGGGCCCTGTCCGTCATCAGAAGATTTACATCTTCATGCCTACTCGGCAAATCACATTTATGTGCCTGGCCGAGAATTCACTGACCCACCTTCACAATAATTCTCTGCTTATCCACTCCCGAACAGCGCCCGGAAAAGATGAACACCTATATCTTTCCGTGCGAGCTCAGATCTCCCTCATTTTATTATGATGATCGTTTCTCCCTTTGTTGGTTGGCGTCAACAAAAGAAAGGTCTTCACATAAAGTATGGAGTCACATGTGTTGGTCATTAGTACTTATGCTAACAGCTGACGTATCTGGAAACGTATTTTGTACGAAGACTTCTCTTGCTGAAGTTCTGACACATCAAAAAGTAAGAATAAGTTGATGTTGAGGTTGTTGTGGAGGGGGAGACCAGACTGCGAGGCCATCGGTCTCATCGGATTAGGGAAGGACGGGGAAGGAAGTTGGCCGTGCCCTTTCAAAGGAACCATCCCGGCATTTGCCTGGAGTGATTTAGGGAAATCACGGAAAACCTAAATCAGGATGACCGGACGCGGGATCGAACCGTCGTCCTCCCAATGCGTGTCCAGTGTGCAGTTATTAGTTATTCTAGCGACCTGTTCAGCAGTGGCATGTCTCCACAGGTTTACAGTATCACCGCCGGCCTCCAGTGCGACCCTATGTCGCAGCTTCAGTTACGGGGGGTGGCTGTAAAAAGTGGCATGAAATGAGCAAGACGAAGTACTCGTGAGTTCAAAGTGCTGTCTGCAAACCAGACAGCACAGTGACTGTGCATAGGAAGTTAAAAAGAACGGGGTACAAACGGCCAGCATCTCCTCATAAGCCATACATTTCAGTATGCGACGTTTGAGGTGCCCTAAGAGGCGACAACACTGGACAGTGGGTGACTAGAAACTGATTTGCACTGATGACTCACTCCATACCCTGTGGTAATCAGATGGGAAATTTTGGGTTTCGCGAATGCCTGGAGAACTTCACCTACCATCACGTATAGTGTCAACAGCGAAGTACGGAGGAGGTGGTGCTACGGTGTGGAGTGTTAGTGTTTGGTCCGCTTATTGCGCTTAAGAAAACGCTAAATGCGGAATCTTGTGAACAGACTTTACAGTCTTGTGAAATGCGCACACACAGTAGAGGAAACGTTCGGAGACTATGGCTTATTGTGTCAGCATGACAATGCATCCTGTCATAAATCGGCATCTCTGAGGCAAAAAAGAAGCTTTGTGGACAGCAAAATGCCTGAAATAGAATAGCCTGCCCAGTGTCCCGACCTGCACATAATGGAGCACCGTTGGGATGAGTTAAACCCCATCGTCTAACACTATTACCTTCTCTGACGGAGATTGGGCTGTCATTTCTCCATATGCATTCAGACACATCATTGAAAGTGTACCCAGAAGAGTTCAAGCCGTTATAATGGCGAAGGACTGGTACAACCCGTATTAATATTCAGTAATAGCTGTCCGCACACTTTTGATTAGGTAGTGTACGAGTCTCAATGTTGATGTTAAATTTATCGCTAGTCTCATTCCCGTTACTTTCGTCTTCCTTTTTGTTTACTATCAGTCCATGTAACTCTTCCACATCTTCACTGAGGATAACAGAGTCGACAGCAAACTTTGTCATTCATGTCACTACTCATTACTTTCGTCTCGTTTCGTTCTCTCTCAATCCATATTCGGTGTTCAGCAGGCTGTTCATTCCATTCAGCGGGTCCTGTAAATTTACTCACCTTTAATGACAAGGCAAATTCCCCATGCACTCCCCTCAAATTTAATGGTAAGATGGCCTGGAGTATACCCCGTCAAAAACTGAACACAGATCAAGTACGAAAACAGGAAGAAGGTGTGATGAACTGCGAAAAGACAAACAAAATAGAAATAGTGAACGGCCCAAAATAACACGTGCAACATGGAGCGTACTGAAAGAAGCGCGGCCACATTGTTGTGTGGTCATGGTGTTGAACAGCGAAGGGCGAGATCCGCGCTCGGATCTCCCTCGTACCCCATTGTCTTCTTTATCCCCTCACAAAATTATGGACTGTTCATCTGGTCATTGACGTGCCTGTTGCCCTTCTGTGGTCTTGGTAGTTGTCATACTATAATTGGTAATAGAATATAAGTCATGTGATAAGAAAATATTATCGTCGCGATTAAATGTGATGAATACAGAGAGCACGCGATATGCTGCATCGATCTCTCACGGAAACAAAAACAACAAATTTTGAGTGTGGTCTATGTTACAACAAAGGAATTCAAGAGTAAAAACTTCGATTCCTCCCTCGGTCATGGGGGTGTGTGTTGTCCTTAGTGTAAGTTAGTTTAAGTTAGACTGAGGAGTGTGTAAGCCTGGGGACCGATGACCTCAGCAGTTTGGTACCACAGAACTTACCATCACCTTACACCACGCTGCTGCAAACAGACTTTACAACACGACACAGACACAAAATGAATACAGCGAACAGGCACGCCAATGACCGAACGGACAGTTTATAATTTTGAGAGAAAAAAAGGAGCACGAGGGAGATTCGAACATCGATCTCCCTCTTCGCAGTCCAGCACCGTGAAGACAACCATTATGCAGTGGCTCGGCAGCTTCCCTCGACGTTGCATATCTTAAGCGTGAACCCTTCACTTTTTCTATTTTGGTTCTTTTTGCACACTTCAGGACACGTTTTTCCTCTTTTCTTGCATGATCTGTGTTGAGTTTTTGACGGACTATCAACTGGACCGTTTTATCACTAAATCTGAGGAGGATGCGATGGGAGTTATACTAGTGAGAATAACAATGTCACCAGCAAATGCCGTCATTGATATCATTTCACCTTGTATTTTAATCAGAGTCTTGGACGTTTCTTTCATTTCTGCCATTGTTTCTTCGATGTACACGTTGAACATCAGTGGAGGAAGACTGTACACTTGTCGAACATAATATCTACTACGAGCACTTCTCTCTTAGTCTTTCATCTTTATTGTTCCCTCTTGGTTCGTCTACATGTTATACATTACACGTCCTTAGCTGCACTTATATTTCTGAAACTTTCTGATATATTTGTTTATTTTACGTTGTCGATTGATTTTTGGGGGTCAACAAATCCTATGAAATTGTGATTTTTTGTACGTCTTTTCTCAGTTATCAGTCATACCGTCAGAACTGAATTCTAGGTGCCTTTACCTTTCCTAAAACGAAACTGATCGTCACTTAAGAGAACCTCATTTTCTTTTCCACTCTATTGTATTTTTACGGCATGTAAGTTTTCGTGCATTCTTCTAAGTAGCAAAATATCAAGTACCAAAAATTCTATGCAAAAATCATTCAATAAGAAATTAGTGTCGATAGAAAACAAAGCAGTAGCTGTGGTAAATGAAATCTTTGTTATTATGAACAGTACCAGTTTCCTCATAGTAAATTGCATCTGTTGAGAAAAGGGAGAAACATAAGTAAACTAATTGCAATTACTACATTTAGCTGACAACTATCTTTTGATTCTGAACAATAGAATCCACAATCTCATTACAACAATTATTCTTTTCAGGAACCACACTACCGGACAACGACAGACAGCAAGTGTTCCAGAATGGGACACTCATAATACAGAACATGCAGAAACATTCCGATGAGGGAGGTTACGTGTGCGTAGCGACAAATCCGGACGGACTCACTTCAAGGAGCAAGCTGAATATTCAGGTCCTGGGTAAGAGAGTTTGAAGAACGGGAACGGCATTCGTTCACCAACTAGTCTGCACTGTATAAACACTGACGTAAATGTGTTGCACATGAAATACCCGTCCGACTTTTGTCACTTTCTTGAGAGACTTACATCACATAACGTATATCAAATGATTATTGTTTTTTAGACATGTGTCCATTATCAACATCAGTTCGAGTAATCCTCACGTATATAAACACACTCTTGAATCCGTTGTAGGATGGACATGCTATGTCACTTCAGGAAGGTTGTGGGCTGGAGACTGATGTGAAAATGTACGTCTTCGTATCGCATCCCGGACATTTGATCCGTTTGTGGTATGAGATGCAGTGTGGGGTTTTGCACTATGTTGACGTAACATGCCGTTTAGTACCCCGCACATCTAGTTTATGACGATAGATTCTGCCAGGCTTGCCGCACACTAGTGAGCACTCAGCCTCGGGTTAAACATGGCCAAACCAGTCCTGTTGTCCTATCCAATAGCTCGCCACACAGTGATCCTAAGAGTTGCAGATGTATGGGTTTCGAGAATCGCTGCTACCTGTGACCTTTCACCAGGTCATCTGAGAACACTTTGTCGTCGATCTGAGACCACAAACAGAAACTAGACTCTTATCTGAATACCACACAATGTCAGTCCATGATCAAGTTGACTCTGATTCCACACCGTACAAGTTTGTATACTGTTTGTGGCAGAGTGTCAGTGGTAATTGACACCCAGATTCCTGGTCCAGTCAACAAGGACCAAGAACGCTCGAATAGGCGAAAACGAGTTGTCGTGAGTTTTTTATAATCATAGGAGTGAGTTAGGAAGAATCAGTGCTCAAAGAAGAGGGATACGCTTGAAGTTCTCCGAGGCTACAGGTACTGCAATGAGGAATAGCACAGCGGGCGATTCAGTTGAAGAGGATGGTTATCTCTAAGAAGGCCAGTCACAGAAGTTGGAAAGAAAAACATAAGTACAAAAAAGGTAACTGCAAAGAAACCATGAGTAACAGGAGAAATACTTCAGTTGATCGATGAAAGAAAAAAGTCCAAAAATGTTCAGAGAAATTCATGAATACAGAAATACAAGTTACTTAGGAATGAAATATAGAGGAAATGCACGGAAGTTAAAACGATATGGCTGCAAGAAATATGTGAACAAATCGAAAAAGAAGTGATTTTCGGACGGACTGATATAGCATGTAGAAAAGTGAAAACAGCCTCTGGTGAAATTAAAACAAAGAGCTGTAATATTCAGAGTGCAATGGGAATTCCACTATTAAATGCAGAGAAGAGAGCAGACAGGTAGAATGAGTACATTGAAGGCCTCTATGTGTGTCAAGACTTTGTCTGATGAAGTTATAGAAGAAGAAACAGGAGTCGTTATAAAATATGTAGAAGATCCGTATTAGAACCAGAATTTAAGAGAACTTTTGAATACTTAAAATAGAATACGGCAGTAGGAATAGTTAACATTTCATCAGAATTTCTAAAATCGCTGGGAGAAGTGGCAACTTTTCGAATCTGTATGTACAGAGCAGGGAATCAGTGATCATAAGGCCGTTGCAGCATCCCTGAATATGGAAGTTAATAGGAATATAAAAAAAGGGAGGAAGGTTTATCTGTTTAGCAAGAGTAATAGAAGGCAGATTTCAGACTACCTAACAGATCAAAACGAAAATTTCTGTTCCGACACTGACAATGTTGAGTGTTTATGGAAAAAGTTCAAGGCAATCGTAAAATGCGTTTTAGACAGGTACGTGCCGAGTAAAACTGTGAGGGACGGGAAAAACCCACCGTGGTACAACAACAAAGTTAGGAAACTACTGCGAAAGCAAAGAGAGCTCCACTCCAAGTTTAAACGCAGCCAAAACCTCTCAGACAAACAGAAGCTAAACGATGTCAAAGTTAGTGTAAGGTGGGCTATGCGTGAAGCGTTCATTGAATTCGAAAGTAAAATTCTATGTACCGACTTGACAGAAAATCCTAGGAAGTTCTGGTCTTACGTTAAATCAGTAAGTGGCTCGAAACAGCATATCCAGACACTACGGGATGATGATGGCATTGAAACAGAGGATGACTCGCGTAAAGCTGAAATACTAAACACCTTTTTCCAAAGCTGTTTCACAGAGGAAGACCGCACTGCAGTTCCTTCTCTAAATCCTCGCACAAACGAAAAAATGGCTGACATCGAAATAAGTGTCCAAGGAATAGAAAAGCAACTGGAATCACTCAATAGAGGAAAGTCCACTGGACCTGACGGGATACCAATTCGATTCTACACAGAGTACGCGAAAGAACTAGCCCCCCTTCTAACAGCCGTGTACCGCAAGTCTCTAGAGGAACGGAGGGTTCCAAATGATTGGAAAAGAGCACAGATAGTCCCAGTCTTCAAGAAGGGTCGTCGAGCAGATGCGCAAAACTATAGACCTATATCTCTTACGTCGATCTCTTGTAGAATTTTAGAACATGTTTTTTGCTCGCGTATCATGTCATTTCTGGAAACCCAGAATCTACTATGTAGGAATCAACATGGATTCCGGAAACAGCGATCGTGTGAGACCCAACTCGCCTTATTTGTTCATGAGACCCAGAAAATATTAGATACAGGCTCCCAGGTAGATGCTATTTTTCTTGACTTCCGGAAGGCGTTCGATACAGTTCCGCACTGTCGCCTGATAAACAAAGTAAGAGCCTACGGAATATCAGACCAGCTGTGTGGCTGGATTGAAGAGTTTTTAGCAAACAGAACACAGCATGTTGTTATCCATGGAGAGACGTCTACAGACGTTAAAGTAACCTCTGGCGTGCCACAGGGGAGTGTTATGGGACCATTGCTTTTCACAATATATATAAATGACTTAGTAGATAGTGTCGGAAGTTCCATGCGGCTTTTCGCGGATGATGCTGTAGTATACAGAGAAGTTGCTGCATTAGAAAATTGTAGCGAAATACAGGAAGATCTGCAGCGGATAGGCACTTGGTGCAGGGAGTGGCAACTGACCCTTAACATAGACAAATGTAATGTATTGCGAATACATAGAAAGAAGGATCCTTTATTGTATGATTATATGATAGCGGAACAAACACTGGTAGCAGTTACTTCTGTAAAATATCTGGGAGTATGCGTACGGAACGATTTGAAGTGGAATGATCATATAAAACTAATTGTTGGTAAGGCGGGTACCAGGTTGAGATTCATTGGGAGAGTGCTTAGAAAATGTAGTCCATCAACAAAGGAGGTGGCTTACAAAACACTCGTTCGACCTATACTTGAGTATTGCTCATCAGTGTGGGATCCGTACCAGGTCGGGTTGACGGAGGAGATAGAGAAGATCCAAAGAAGAGCGGCGCGTTTCGTCACTGGGTTATTTGGTAACCGTGATAGCGTTACGGAGATGTTTAATAAACTCAAGTGGCAGACTCTGCAAGAGAGGCGCTCTGCATCGCGGTGTAGCTTGCTCGCCAGGTTTCGAGAGGGTGCGTTTCTGGATGAGGTATCGAATATATTGCTTCCCCTACTTATACTTCCCGAGGAGATCACGAATGTAAAATTAGAGAGATTAGAGCGCGCACGGAGGCTTTCAGACAGTCGTTCTTCCCGCGAACCATACGCGACTGGAACAGGAAAGGGAGGTAATGACAGTGGCACGTAAAGTGCCCTCCGCCACACACCGTTGGGTGGCTTGCGGAGTATCAATGTAGATGTAGATGTAGAAAACGACTGTTCACGTTAGTGTATAGAAAGTCTGACACCCGGAAAAACATCGTCCACACAATCCCGAAGATTGCAAGAGCCGACAAGTGCTATGACTATCGCACAGTCAGCTTAATAGCTCGTGTATCCGAGTTGATGACAAGTACAATATATAGAAGAACGGAAAAGAAAATTGAGGATGCTTTAGATGATGATCAGTTTGGCATTAGGAAAGCTGAAGGCACTAGAGAGGCAATTCTGACGTTGTGGTTTACAATGAAAGCAAGACTTAAGAAAAATCAAGACACACTCTTAGCATTTGTCGACTTGGAGCGTTCTACAATGTCAAATGTCGCAAGATGCTCCAAATTATGACAAAAATAGATATAAGCTGTAGGAAAAGGTGGGTAACATGCAATATGTACAAGAGGCAGGAGGGAACGGTAAGAGTGGAATATCAAGAATGGAGTGCTCGGATAAGAAAGGGTGTCTCTACAGTGCAATCTACACATTGAAGAAGCAATGACAGAAATAAAAGAAAGATTCAAGAGTGGAATTGAT
This sequence comes from Schistocerca piceifrons, assembly GCF_021461385.2. NCBI lineage: Eukaryota > Metazoa > Arthropoda > Insecta > Orthoptera > Acrididae > Schistocerca > Schistocerca piceifrons. The sequence goes on along the minus strand of NC_060139.1, from coordinate 1,015,907,496 downwards.
GACATTTCTATCTTCAGTGCAACTGAGGAAGAATTACAGATTCTGCTGAATGGAATGAACAGTGTAATGAGTGCAGAATATAGATTGAGAGTAAATCAAAGAACAATGAAAGTAATGAATAGTTGTAGAAATGAGAACAGCTAGAAACTTAACGTGAGGATTGGTGCTACCTAGGCAGCAAAACGACCAAAGACGGAAGGAGTAAGGACGACATGAAAAGCAGACTCTCGCTGGCGGAAAGGGCATTCCTGGCCAAGAAAAGTCTACTGGTGTCGAACATATGCCTTGATTTGAGCCGGCCGGAGTTCTAGGCGCTACAGTCTGGAGCCGAGCGACCGCTACGGGCGCAGGTTCGAATCCTGCCTCGAGCATGGATGTGTGTGATGTCCTTAGTTTAGTTAGGTTTAATTAGTTCTAAGTTATAGGCGACTGATGACCTCAGAAGTTAGGTCGCATAGTGCTCAGAGCATTTTGAACCTTGATTTGAGGAAGAAATTTCTGAGAACGTATGTTTTGAGCACAGTATTGTATCGCAGTGAAACATGTACTGTCGGTAAACCGGAAAAGAAGAGAACAGAAGCATTTGAGATGTGGTGCTGAAGAATAATGTTGAAAATCTGGTGGACTGACAAGATAAGGAATGAAGAGGTTCTCCAGTGAATTGGAGAGGAAAAGAATATATGGAAAACACTGACCACGGAATAACTTCTGTGGTGCTAGAGGGAACTGTAGAGGGCAAAAACTGTAGAGGAAGACGGAGATTGGAATAGATCCAGCAAATAATTGAGGACGTTGGTTGCAGGTGCTACTCTGACTTGAAGAGATTGTTACAGGTGAGGAACTCGTGGCGGTTCGCATCAAGCCAGTCAGATGCCTACTAAAAAAAGAAAAAAAGAAACACATAGCGGTATCCATGAACAACATACTAAAAATCCCGATCAGTCAGCTGTGAGCTTGGGGTTGAAAGGGCCATTAACGTCACTTTTTTCTTGAATAACTTGATAATCCGGGCATTTAGAGAAAATATTTCTCGGTACACAATTAATGCACATAAAATTTTCTGCAAGAAAGCCTCTATTAATGTTTTCTCTAGGATTAATAGTTTCAGCATTGCAGGGGATGGAAAAATGGCAACTTATAAAACATAGCGTTTTAGGGGTAGAAAAATTAATGTTTATTTTTAAATTACGTGAATTAATAACAAATATGAAGTATGTACCATATCAAAGTGCAGTAGAACCCTATTAAGGAAGAAATAGCATTCTGGAGGTATAAGAGTGTGGAAGCAGGTTGGAGGAAGGCAGGTCGCTGAATTGTGGTCATGCACCCGGTGGCTGTCGGGGTTTGTGCGTTAACACACAACATGGAATAATGATGTGAGTTACCAATGATAATAAATTGTGCACACCTTTCTGCTCTTCTAGAGTGGAAACTGAGACTTAGCCATCCTGTAAGGCAGCTGTAGAGTCCTTCTGAGAAAGCGACCTCACCCACGGTGAGTGCTACCCAGTTTTCAGTTTACAGATAGACTACATTTCAACAGCAGTTCCTCTCCATTTCTCTTATGTTAATGCACAAAATAGCTTCACGGAGCTCGTCTTTAAGCAGTGTAGATATTTTTAGTTTATTAAGTGATGCTTATTTGCATTTATAAAATGAGCTTTTGTTTCAAATACGTTGCTGTAAGTAATGGCCAAGTATTGTTTAAACTGTGTTATGTTGTCAGCGACCTGCATAGTGTTGGTAGAAAAGGGACTGGATTGCTAAAAATGTCATCTTGACGCTGTGTATTACTGACATCATTTTGTAAAGCTGTGTAACTGTGTTGGGTCACTTTGCAGTCAATTAATGAACCCTTTAGGGGTTGGGAGAGCTGAGGCAGCGATGGTGCATTTGATGCACCTCACGCTGCGAAAACTATTTCAGCCATTGACAACAGACGCAATGAAATCTGCATTTTCGAATACATATAGACAACGTGTTACAGTTACAACAAGCTCTACTGTTTACAGTCCAGTCGTTAACCTTTTTCCACAACAGCTCACTTGTTGTTGTTGTTGTGGTCTTCAGTCCTGAGACTGGTTTGATGCAGCTCTCCATGTTACTCTATCCGGCGTAAGCTTTTTCCATCTCCCAGTACCTACTGCGACCTACATCCTTCTGAATCTGCTTAGTGTATTCATCTCTTGGTTTCCCTCTACGATTTTTACCCTCCACGCTGCCCTCCAGTACTAAATTGGTGATAGCTTGATGCCTCAGAACATGTCCTACCAGCCGATCCGTTCTTCTAGTCAAGTTGTGCCACAAACTTCTCTTCTCCCCAATTCTTTTCAATACCTCCTCATTAGTTATATGATCTACCCATCTAATCTTCAGCATTCTTCTGTAGCACCACATTTCGAAAGCTTCTATTCTCGTCTAAACTATTTATCGTCCATGTTTCACTTCGATACATGGCTACATTCAGTACAAATACTTTCAGAAACGACTTCCTGACACTTAAATCAATACTCGATGTTAACAAATTTCTCTTCTTCAGAAACGTTTTCCTTGCCATTGCCAGTCTACATTTTATACCCTCTCTACTTCGACCATCATCAGTTATTTTGCTCCCCAAATAGCAAAACTCCTTTAGTACTTTAAGTGTCTCATTTCCCAATCTAATTCCCTCAGCATCACTGACAGCTCACTTAACAACTGCAAATAAGCAATTAATAGACTGAAAATAACTCCAATTGAACATAAACAAGAAGTTATTTTGTCTGCTCACTGGACAGGAAATGCAGGGAAGGTGTAGTCTGAAAGGGTCAGCACTCGTAACGTAAGAAGTTACATTTCCCGGAAGAAAGCTAGAATTGTCGTATAGGATGATTAAGAACCAGTTTCCCCTCTAGCAGAGTAGAACAGTTTCCGTATAGTGTTAACGCACTTTCTGGGAACTAAACATCTCTTCACACTCCGTAGCTAATGGTTCAAAACGTGCTCTGCAAAACCACATGACTTTTTCCCCAAATTTTCTTTCACTGACTGAACTGACCCGTAATCAGTTCCTGACGCTTTGTGGTGCTGCTCTGCCGATATGTTCTGCCCGAATTTCAGGTGTTGTCATCCGTCTATTTAGCAGAGCCAGTGGAACCGTAATCTCGTAGTATAATGCGTCTGGAAGGTTCGGTGCATATTCTTCTTGCCACTCTGCTGTCCTGAGTCCATGTCGCCACCACTCGTTCTGTTGACATTACACTGCAGCCAGGTAAAGTATATGAGCTCTCTGTCGGTATGATGCTCCCTTGTCCGCCATGCCAAACATTCGGCCTTTCGCAGAGTCCAGGTGACGGATATAAGCTGCATGCGCACGCCCTCTGGTCATGCTGCGCTGCGATCTCGACCTGGAAAGTTCCAGTAATGTTACGCGCGCGAAATAACCATCATATTGAGATGTTTTATTTTCACACCACCACATCTCGTCACATAAAACACTGATTTGAGTAACGAAAGAGGCCAAGAGCCACTTATTTGTCAATTTGTAATATTTAACTAGGCTTTGTAATGATGTATTTTCACAATTAACAACGAGAAATGAATCCAGCGCCACTGACGTGCCTAAGAAACTATAGACTAATTCAACGCGCATGTAAAAACATCGATATTAAAGAAAAACTCTGAAGACAAAAAAAGCAAGCGCACAACCCATCGTCCACTGCCGGACGATATCACTCTCTTTTTATCTCCTGTATAATACGGACGCACCATTACATGGGCGTCATTATAAGATTTGTAATTTGTTAAAACCTACAGAGATACGCATGTGGGACTAGTATATGTGACTAACGCAGTGTGGTTAAAGAGGCCAAGAGCCATTTATTTGTCCATGTATAATATTTAACTACGCGTTGTAATGATGTATTTTGATAATTTACAACGAGAAATGAATCCAGCGCCACTGACGCGCCTACGTGATTTCTGAACTTTTCAAAACACTCAGGCTCTGCCATTGTTATTAACGTAAGAGTTAACATGCTATCTGTATGTTAAATCCAAACTCATAATTTTGTGTTTGTTTTGGTAGTTGGGCAACCTTAATCATTTACTTTTAATGTGCCAAGTGTTTTCACAGAGCGAACCGTGTCCGACGTGACATTGTGTGGTCACAACAGTCGAGGCCGACATTAACATACTGCTTATATTCCCCCCTCGTAATATTCTTCAAACTCAGTTTTAAACTGGCCCTTAGGTACATTTTCAGTGCGAGCGACGCCCGGGAATTTCTTAGGAAACTTTACTTCTCCAACCGCACGTCGCTCGCACAAAGCCTCACCGTTCCATATTTCGACGCGGCACTTCCTAAACGGGAAAGGGAGCCACGCAAGTACATGCTGCTTCCCCTTCTCAATCTGATGTTTAATAATAATAATAATAATAATAATAATAATAATAATAATATTTCCTTACTCGTGATCCACAATATACTCTATACGTACCTGGCCCACATGGTTGAAAAATACCAGTTGCATAACAGCCCTAAGGAAACTAAACTCAAAAATGTGTGAAAATTACAGGACAATAGCTTTGATGCCACAGTCTAGCAATATTCTTTTAAAAATCATCCTGAATTGACTCAAAATATAAATGGACAGGTAGTTGCCGAAGGAACATAATACAGAAAAGGTAAAAGCACCAAGGACCAAACAGGAAATGTCAGTTGGGTAATGGAAAAATTGGAAGAATATCAAGAAGACTTATTTACGCTCTTCTCAGACTACAGCAAAGCATTTGGCTATGTAAGTCACTAAAAAATGTGGGAAATAATAGATTTTGTGGGAATACCAGAGCCCTTTACACTACAAATCATAAATCTATACAAAAAACAAGAAGATTAGTAAAAATATAGCAAGAATTTATAGAAGCTTTGGAGACATGGAAAAAAATTATCTGTACCATAGATGCTTCTTTTCAATATGTACGATGATATATAATGAGAAGTGTAGGTGTGTCAGATATGGAAACTGGAGTTAAAGTTTGGAGTTGGGGGGGAGGGGGAAGGGAGGGAGGGGGCATCAATTAATATATTCCGACGATACACTTATAATCTGTAGTAGAGAAGACATTAAAAGTATGTTGGAAAAAATACGAAAAGAAAGCCAAAAAGTTAAAATTGTGACGACAGGAATGAAGACTAATGTGGTGATAAGGAGAAAACATTGAGGAAGTCTATGGTAATATAATTTTGGGATACGCGATGCCAATAAGTAGCTCCTGCACTGAGGAATAAGAAAAAGTGTACAGCTTGGAATAGATGCTACAATTAAGCCAATTCCTCAAGGAAAGGAAACCGTAACTTGAAACGTATTCGCAGCTGCGAATACGGACAAGGATCTGCTGTGTAAGGGAATGACGACAATGAAAACCTGTGTCGGGCTGGCACTCGAACCCGGATTTTCTGCTTATAGCGATAGTGTGATAGCGGTAAATGCCGCTTCGAGTCCGAGTCTGACACAAATTTTCATTGTCGTCATTCCATATCACATCTCATGGTCGTCCATGTTTGCAGGTGTGAATACATTTCATGTATTTCAGAACGGCTGTAGTTGCCACCGAGCCAGTTCCTTCGGACATGCATGCATGTTGAGAGGTGCCACGGCACTCTCTCACTTTAACAACTCTGTCAGTCAGATTAATATTCATATTGTAGGCCATGATCATGGAGTTCTCTAGTGCTACGTTTAGCATGGAAGGTTTATAGCTTTTTTCATGAGGAAATTGCTGGCAGAATCTTCATATAACTGTATGTGTAGCCTATAGAGAACTTCTACCCATAGTGCAGTAGCGGAGGCGACGGCGAAGAGGGAGGAAGATGGGTCGCGGGTCATAAAGACTGTATCCAGCGACCTGGCTGTGCGAATGATTCTGGGGAGCAGCGCTCTGTGGACAGCACCTGCAGAGGGAATGGCACGTCCGTCTTCCCACATAGGATTAGAGTGGGAGGGCGCCGGTTCGCAAAACATTATACCTGGGCCAAGCGATTGACCATCGAGAAGGTGACCGACTGGTGAAAACTTGATGGAGGGAGGCATATAAGAGAGACTGCTACAATCTTTATCTTGCAAACAGTGGGACGGTCATAAAACTCTAAGCAATCTCATGTTAGAAGCTGGTACGATAAGGAGTGAGTGACTGGTGGAGTGGCCGAGCGGTTCTAGGCACTACAGTCTGGAACCGCGCGACCGCTACGGTCGTAGGTTCGAATCCTGCCTCGGGTATGGATGTGTGTGATGTCCTTAGGCTAGTTAGGTTTAAGTAGTTCTAAGTTCTAGGGGACTGATGACCCCAGAAGTTAAGTCCCATAGTGCTCAGAGCCATTTGAACCATTTTGAGTGAGTGGTGCACGTTAGTGGAGGCAAGACTGTAACTCCTCTGACGCCAGTAAGTCGCCAGGTACTTTAAACGAGGTGCAAAACCAAATATTTCATGGGCACAACTTTCTGGGAAGCTTAACAGTCTTCTTTCAGAAATTGGAAATTGTGAACTGGACAGATTAGATCTCTCATCAAATGAGGGAATGTAATCCTGTCTAGGTAGAGGTTTTTTGCCGAAACATGGCCATTCCTACCATGAGAATAAAACCTCCCTGATCTAAAATATTTTTTCACAGAAGAGAGATTTGGGGTTGGTGACTGGCTCCCCTCAAGATATTCAGGATATGCAAAGCAGAGGATTGCTCCAGCGTGGGAAAGTCAATGCTGTGTCTGGATTGGCTACCAGGCCAACAGAACAGTTAAGAGGGGAGATTGAGTGAGTAGAGGATAGTTGGATTGGTTTGTAGAAGATAGAGATGTTTCTTTTTTATTCGAATTCTGCTCTTGTACCGAGGCTTGGTGGAAAGGTATTGTGATTCTTTGTCTCCTTAGTCTTTTGGTGCTTCCCTGGTAGAGAACTTCAAATCTTTCCTTAGCGGGTGAGACTTGTGGCCTGCAGCTTACGGTAGACTAAGAGGCAGTGGCAGTTTCCAACTGTACCGACAGTGGGATTGCGTACCATCTCGGACGTATCGTGGGTCACGAGGGTAAACTTATTCATTCTGAGTAGGCCGTCTGACGTTCGACAATTCTAGAGCACACTGTCGTGCCTGTGAGTGACATTGGTCTGGCCAGACCAGCAAACGGGTGCACCTCACACCGAAATCTGTCAGGATTTTAGGGCTCTGATAGGGAAGTTTCCCGTGTTCTAATAATCAGAACGCTAGTCGGCGCAGGTTGCAAATACTCGTGGAAGCCAGAACATTACAGCTGCCGCAGAGCGCCGCTCCTCGCACACAGTGTGCCGTTTCCTGCTGCTGCTGCTGCTGCTGCTGCCTCAATCAAGGTGAAAGTGTGGTGTCACCGACAGACACCACACTTGCTAGGTGGTAGCTTTAAATCGGCCGCGGTCCATTAGTACATGTCGGACCCGCGTGTCGCCACTGTCAGGGATCGCAGACCGAGCGCCACCACAAGGCAGGTCTCGAGATACGGACTAGCACTCGCCCCAGTTTTACGGACGACGTAGCTAGCGACTACACTGACGAAGCCTCGCTCCTTTGCCGAGCAGATAGTTAGAATAGCCTTCAGCTAAGTCCATGGCTACGACCTAGCAAGGCGCCATTAGCCTTACATAGCTTGTATCTAAAGAGTCTCACTTGTATCGTCAAGAGCGATGTATACAACAAGGATGGATTAAAGTTAAGTATTCCAGAAGCTACGTACTTTTCTTTATAGCATTCATTACGTATCCTGTTACAGACCCATCTCTTGCCTGCGTGAACTAAACGCGTGCCTTTCGGCTACTTCCGTGGCGTGGCTGTCTTGCTGCACCATCGTAAATGTCCAATGTAAATGTCGTGTGACTAGGGCCTCCCGTCGGGTAGACCGTTCGCCGGGTCTTTTTATTTGACGCCACTTCGGCGACGTGCCCGTCGAGCCGGCCGGTGTGGCCGAGTGGTTCTAGGCACTTCAGTCTGGAACCGCGCGACCGGTACGGTCGAAGGTTCGAATCCTACCTCGGGCATGGATGCGTGTGATATCTTTAGGTTAGTTAGGTTTACGTAGTTCTAAGTTCTAGGGGAGTGATGACCTCAGATGTTAAGTCCCATAGTGCTCAGAGCCATTTGAACCTTGCCCGTCGATGGGGATGAAATGATGATGATTAGGACTTTTTTCATCAAACCAGGTGGGTGACCAGCCACCTGTGGGTATATGGCTGGTCCTTTTTTTACCACAAAAATCCTTTTGTGCTATACCCAACAAGGTTTTCTGGTCTCTTAGCCATCGTGAGTGGCCGCAAGTTTGTTAGCTTCCGGCCACCCTCGATGTTGCCCGTCCCTGCCACGTGGAGGCGGAACAGTTTATGCGTTGTTCACCTTTATCTTTTATTGTTGAGTGATATCGCATATCTATGTACAAGCTTTAACAGTTTAGATACAATTTGGAATTCAATCTCGATATGTTTTACGAAAAATGCTTTAAAACAAAGAAAGGAAACAAATTAAAGAAAATCATGCTGGGAATTCTTAATATAACTTATCTGCTATACTTAACCTAATGAGACTTTGAAATATGAGTTTGATTTGTGGATTTGTGAGGGTAGTGGAGAGGTTTGGGAGGTGTTCGGGAAAAGGGGTCCGACTCTCCCCGTCTAGCCAACAGGGGATGGGGGGCTCGGAATGTACTTCGAGCCATCCATCCCTATCCGCATCGCACGTTTGAAGGGTTATTCGTAATTGACTGTGTAGGGTTGGTGCTTAGCTAGGCACGATTCTTGGTGTTGAGAGCCGTCATTGAGTTTGAGTGAGTGACATATTGTTACTGTTTTCCGAATCTGTGTTTTCCGCAACATCTGTATCATTCTCTTCATCATAGCTGGTAGTCTCCCATGTTTCCGTTTCCCGTGTGTTTTGTGTCTCTGGTCGCAATCTTTGGTACGGCCTTGATTACTTAAAAGATTTGTACAGTACCTGGGATACTTCGTTTGTCACCTGGTTGATCTCCTCCCATGTGTTTTTATTCCTGATGGCTGTACTTATGTCATCCTGCGTTTATATTTGTAGTTGTGTAGGTGTTATGCCTGCGATCTGTAATGGGCAGCGAAAAACTAAGTGTTCTGGTGATCCATTTACGCCACATGTGCAGGTATCACTTTGAGTGAGTCCCGCAACACAACAAACTCTCCGACCCAGCCGGGAAACGAGCCCGGGCCCATAGGATTGACATTCTGTCGCGCGTACCACTCAGCTACCGGAGGCGGACACCGTAGGGTTATTAAATGATATTCTCAACTCTCTGTTCTCTAGTGAAGCATAGTTTTTGATGTGCTTGGTCGTAGATGATTTCATTTGAATAAAACGGTCTCACTGTGGATCCATGTAAACAAAGTCAGAGGCGTTGTAAAAGGAATTAATTTACGGCAGAATTTGTATAGTTCTCACGCAGTGAATGCTTTGCCAATCAAGCAACATCTCTTTTCTGGCTTTTGTTTGTCATTTATTTTTGTAAGATTTATCAGCTCGTTGTAGTTATAAAAATTTGAATAAAAACTTGTCATTATCTTTGTAAACTTCAGTGTGCCACTGTTCTCATTCATACTCCCTGAGCTACTCAACGTTGTCTTTTTTGTGGTAGTACATGGATACACCAGTAATTCAAGGTTGAATCTTATTAAATTAGTTAATCTGATTATTAATTTTAGTGCGGAAAATGACCACAAACATAGGCAACAAAAGTGCCATGAGTAAATTCACTAACTTCGTAAATAATAAACAAAGAATGTAACTCACGATTTGAAGATTATTGAGAAGACAATACTGTTCTTTATGTAAAGACAATAACATTTAGCATCACTCAGAGATAAGTTTATGATTAAAGCAAGCAACGGCTTGCAATGTCTCAAGGAACACTGCATCGTACTTCCGAACAATACAGTCACTGTAATATCGTATCGAAACTGTAACTACCGACCGAAATACACTCCTGGAAATGGAAAAAAGAACACATTGACACCGTTGTGTCAGACCCACCATACTTGCTCCGGACACTGCGAGAGGGTTGTACAAGCAATGATCACACGCACGGCACAGCGGACACACCAGGAACCGCGGTGTTGGCCGTCGAATGGCGCTAGCTGCGCAGCATTTGTGCACCGCCGCCGTCAGTGTCAGCCAGTTTGCCGTGGCATACGGAGCTCCATCGCAGTCTTTAACACTGGTAGCATGCCGCGACAGCGTGGACGTGAACCGTATGTGCAGATGACGGACTTTGAGCGAGGGCGTATAGTGGGGATGCGGGAGGCCGGGTGGACGTACCGCCGAATTGCTCAACACGTGGGGCGTGAGGTCTCCACAGTACATCGATGTTGTCGCCAGTGGTCGGCGGAAGGTGCACGTGCCCGTCGACCTGGGACCGGACCGCAGCGACGCACGGATGCACGCCAAGACCGTAGGATCCTACGCAGTGCCGTAGGGGACCGCACCGCCACTTCCCAGCAAATTAGGGACACTGTTGCTCCTGGGGTATCGGCGAGGACCATTCGCAACCGTCTCCATGAAGCTGGGCTACGGTCCCGCATACCGTTAGGCCGTCTTCCGCTCACGCCCCAACATCGTGCAGCCCGCCTCCAGTGGTGCCATGACAGGCGTGAATGGAGGGACGAACGGAGACGTGTCGTCTTCTGCGATGAGAGTCGCTTCTGCCTTGGTGCCAATGATGGTCGTATGCGTGTTTGGCGCCGTGCAGGTGAGCGCCACAATCAGGACTGCATACGACCGAGGCACACAGGGCCAACACCCGGCATCATGGTGTGGGGAGCGATCTCCTACACTGGCCGTACACCACTGGTGATCGTCGAGGGGACACTGAATAGTGCACGGTACATCCAAACCGTCATCGAACCCATCGTTCTACCATTCCTAGACCGGCAAGGGAACTTGCTGTTCCAACAGGACAATGCACGTCCGCATGTATCCCGTGCCACCCAACGTGCTCTAGAAGGTGTAAGTCAACTACCCTGGCCAGCAAGATCTCCGGATCTGTCCCCCATTGGGCATGTTTGGGACTGGATGAAGCGTCGTCTCACGCGGTCTGCACGTTCAGCACGAACGCTGGTCCAACTGAGGCGCCAGGTGGAAATGGCATGGCAAGCCGTTCCACAGGACTACATCCAGCATCTCTACGATCGTCTCCATGGGAGAATAGCAGCCTGCATTGCTGCGAAAGGTGAATATACACTGTACTAGTGCCGACATTGTGCATGCTCTGTTGCCTGTGTCTATGTGCCTGTGGTTCTGTCAGTGTGATCATGTGATGTATCTGACCCCAGGAATGTGTCAATAAAGTTTCCCCTTCCTGGGACAATGAATTCACGGTGTTCTTATTTCAATTTCCAGGAGTGTATAAGGAGCAGCCAGACGAAAATCGAACACTCGCCACAACGAGACCATGGTATTACTCTGTTCAAAAGTAATCACCACACACGTTAACACATTTATCCCACTGGCAAGCGGGACAATCAATTCCTGTTTCGTACAACGTGCTCAGACGCTGACGGAACTACAACCGCACCCACTCTTGCACTTCCTCGTCAGACTAAAACCGATGTCCACGTAGGTCTTTCTTCAGATTGCCAAACATTTGAAAATTACACGGCAAAAGATCCGGGCCCTAACGAGAATGCTGCAGTGTTTCCCAGCATAATGGCAGAAGCGTAGCCTTCGTTCGACTGCAATCTGGGGGAGGGGGATGGGGGGGCAGGAGTTATCCTGCAATGGTATGATTCCGTCCGACAGCATTCCAACATCACTAGGGCAAACGGCAAATCTATCAGTGGAAACATCCCACATATTCCCCGCCAAAGAAATCTAAAGATAATTCACACAAGTTCCGGTAAGGTCACGATGACTTTCTTCTTCGAGTGTACCGACTCTCTGCTCGTAGAGTTTCTCGGGCGTGGAACCACAATCAATGAGCAGCGCTACGGAGAGCCTTTGCAGAAACTGCGTCACAACATATGTGAAAACGCCCAGGGATGCTGTCAGACAAAATCCTCCCGCTGCACGATAGCGCCCGTCCACACACTGCCAAACACATGAAAGGTACGCTTGAACGATTTCTTTGGGAAACAATGCAACATCCTCCTTCCAGCCTGGATCTTTCACCGTGTGATTTGAACATCTTTGACGACCTGAAGAAAGACATGCGTGAAGGTGGTCGGTCGAGGATGTGCAAGACAGGATGCGGTTACGGATCCGTCTGCGGTCAACCGCCTTCTGAGAAACAGGAATTGATTGTGTTTCCAATGGGGTAAATGTCTCAACGTGTGTGGTGATTATTTTTGAATGGAACCATTCCATGGTACGCGGTGATGAGTGTTTGGTTTTCATTCGACTGCCCTTCTGATCTTCCGCACAGTTCAGTACGGATATGATTTGTGGACAGTGAACTAAGTGCTTCACAATAAAATCTATTCATTTTAAATATGGGTGTGGAGAAGTAAAGTGAGGATGTCATGGTCCAAGCAAGTAAAAAATAAAACAACCCTGGAAAATACACACATCAAAAAAAGTTTTGCATCACCCCGGTTCATAGAACTCCTGAAGATAGACGTTCACTGTGGATATTGTATCACAGACACAGTCCCGTTGACTGTTCAAAGATGTCAATAAATCTGCCTAAAGATGTAAACAACCATGCACGAGCAGCGCCTATGAGACGGAGGGCGTCCGACAGCTGATCAGCTCCTGTTACTCCACCAGGAAGGAGGTACAGGGCTCGTGTTGTCTGTAGTTCAACGACGCTTAGACGATCAATACCGCATTTCGATCATGTCCGCAGTGTTATTGTATGCCAGGAAGGGCTCTCAACAAGGGAAGTGTCCAGGCATCTCGGAGTGATGATGTTCTGACATGGAGGAGATACAGAGAGACAGGAACTGTCGATGACACGCCTCGCTCAGGCCGCCCAAGGGCTACTACTGCAGTGGATGACCGCTACCTACGGATTATGACTCTGAGGAACCCTGACAGCAACGCCACAATGTTGAAGAATGCTTTTCGTGCAACCACAGCATGTCGTGTTACGACTCAAACTGTGAGCAAGAGGCTGCATAGTGCGCAACTTCACTCTTGACGTCCATGACGAGGTCCATCTTTGCAACCACGACACCATGCAGTGCAGTACAGAAGGGGCCAACAACATGTCAAATGGACCACTCAGGATTGGCATCACGTACTCTTCACCGATGAGTGTCGTACATACCTTCAACCAGGCAATAGTCGGAGAAGTGTTTGGAAGCAACCTGGTCAAGCTGAACGCCTTAGACACACTGTCAAGCGACTGCAGCAAGGTGGAGGTTCCCTGCTGTTTTCGGGTGGCATTATATGGGGCCAATGTACGCCGCTGGTGGTTATTGAAGGCCCTGTAACGGCTGTACGATACGTGAATGCCGTTCTCCCACCGACAGTGCAACGATATCGGGAGCATATTGCCGAGGCATTCGTCTTCATGGACGACAATGCGCGCCCACATCGTGCACGTCTTGGGGATGACTTCTTTCAGAATAATGACATCGCTCGACTAGAGTGGCCAGCATGTTTTCCAGACATGAGCCCCATCGAACATGCGTGGGATAAATGGAAAAGGGCTGTTTATGGACGACGTGACCCACCAACTACTCTGAGGTATCTACGCCGAATAGCCGCTGGGGAGTGGGATAATCTGGGCCACCTTGTCGGTAGCACGCGACGACAAATAGAGGCATGCATCAACGCAAGAGGATGTGCTACGGGGTATTAGAGGTACCGGTGTGTACATCTATCTGGACCACCACCTCTGAAGGTCTCGCTGTATGGTGGTACAACATGCAGTGTGTGGTTTTCATGAGCAATAAAAAGGGCGGAAATGATGTTTATGTTGCTCTCTATTCAGATTTTCTGTACAGGTTCCGGAACTCTCGAAACCGACGTGATGCACAACTTTTTTTAATGTGCGTATAAAATATATGCTGTTTTTGTAGGCCAATGCACTACACATGAAATAGGGTACTTTGGGCCTTTCATCAGAGAAAAAGACTCGTTAGACAATACTGTAATGTCCATACGAATGGAACGTCAAAGACATGGAGGAAAACCAAGGGGAAATTGGATAGAGGACAACAAAGCAAGCCCTTAAAGGACCCTGGAATAACAGAGGAACGTAAGAACGTCTAGGAGTGCATGGAGGGAATTCGTTCTTCACCAGAAATCGCAAATGAGTTGATATATCATAGCAACAACACACACTATTCTTGTTCTGAAGGAATAGCATTTTTCTGTACTATAAATACTGAAACTTATCATGTATAATGATGAAATTTTAATCAATACGACTCACAGATTGGAAATACTGGAGTATAAGTTTCGTCTCATCCGGTCAGAGTGTTGACGGTGTGACACTTCCCGTTTCAGTCTGTGTACGTATAGAGTGATTTTCCTAAATGGGCACAAACAATAATAAACTACCTCTGAGAGGAAAGGAGCAGTATCGGTGGACATATAGCCGAAAATACTTTACAAGGGAGATGCGGCTACCTGAAAGTAATGTAGGGGTTTCAGTGATTGAAAGACACACGGGAACACGCCAGGCAAGTGGGAATGTCTGTAAAAGTGTTTCAGCTTTGGAGCACCATCATGTAGTTAGTACGGGTATGCTTCGCTTGTGAAGCAATGGGGAAGGATGATTGGTCCCACGAGGCGGTCGACAATTATGCGCATTGAGGCTGGACCGGTGTTGATGGATCGCTGCGACTACACCACGGGGAGCTTCGTCCATAAGTCGGTGTCGTAAAGGTTGACAATATTGCCTCTCGTAAAGGCAGTCTCATTGGTGAAACGGAATATTCGTGAGTTCGGTCCCCTGGTGCTATTAGACACCACTTGGAACACTTGCGCGTCGACGATGATGTAATGGTTATTGAGACAACACATACACACACCCCTGACCGCATAAAATTCACGACCCGGCCTTGAACCGAACCTGGGGCTTCTTGATCTGGTGTTAGCGACGTTACCCACAAGACAACAAGCTGCTGATGGCCTCATCTGTGAATAGAACGGATGACAAAAATCCAGGACGATGGTGCCATGCGCGATGAGCCTGTGACAGAATCTTTGCCGCAGAGACACGTCCATTGCTAATATAGTCTAAAATTCTTATAATTTTTTAAACATTCTTTGCCTGTCTAAATCGCAATAATACACTCCTGGAAATGGAAAAAAGAACACATTGACACCGGTGTGTCAGACCCACCATACTTGCTCCGGACACTGCGAGAGGGCTGTACAAGCAATGATCACACGCACGGCACAGCGGACACACCAGGAACCGCGGTGTTGGCCGTCGAATGGCGCTAGCTGCGCAGCATTTGTGCACCGCCGCCGTCAGTGTCAGCCAGTTTGCCGTGGCATACGGAGCTCCATCGCAGTCTTTAACACTGGTAGCATGCCGCGACAGCGTGGACGTGAACCGTATGTGCAGTTGACGGACTTTGAGCGAGGGCGTATAGTGGGCATGCGGGAGGCCGGGTGGACGTACCGCCGAATTGCTCGACACGTGGGGCGTGAGGTCTCCACAGTACATCGATGTTGTCGCCAGTGCTCGGCGGAAGGTGCACGTGCCCGTCGACCTGGGACCGGACCGCAGCGACGCACGGATGCACGCCAAGACCGTAGGATCCTACGCAGTGCCGTAGGGGACCGCACCGCCACTTCCCAGCAAATTAGGGACACTGTTGCTCCTGGGGTATCGGCGAGGACCATTCGCAACCGTCTCCATGAAGCTGGGCTACGGTCAGGCACACCGTTAGGCCGTCTTCCGCTCACGCCCCAACATCGTGCAGCCCGCCTCCAGTGGTGTCGCGACAGGCGTGAATGGAGGGACGAATGGAGACGTGTCGTCTTCAGCGATGAGAGTCGCTTCTGCCTTGGTGCCAATGATGGTCGTATGCGTGTTTGGCGCCGTGCAGGTGAGCGCCACAATCAGGACTGCATACGACCGGGGCACACAGGGCCAACACCCGGCATCATGGTGTGGGGAGCGATCTCCTACACTGGCCGTACACCACTGGTGATCGTCGAGGGGACACTGAATAGTGCACGGTGCATCCAAACCGTCATCGAACCCATCGTTCTATCATTCCTAGACCGGCAAGGGAACTTGCTGTTCCAACAGGACAATGCACGTCCGCATGTATCCCGTGCCACCCAACGTGCTCTAGAAGGTGTAAGTCAACTACCCTGGCCAGCAAGATCTCCGGATCTGTCCCCCATTAGCATGTTTGGGACTGGATGAAGCGTCGTCTCACGCGGTCTGCACGTCCAGCACGAACGCTGGTCCAACTGAGGCGCCAGGTGGAAATGGCATGGCAAGCCGTTCCACAGGACTACATCCAGCATCTCTACGATCGTCTCCATGGGAGAATAGCAGCCTGCATTGCTGCGAAAGGTGGATATACACTGTACTAGTGCCGACATTGTGCATGCTCTGTTGCCTGTGTCAATGTGCCTGTGGTTCTGTCAGTGTGATCATGTGATGTATCTGACCCCAGGAATGTGTCAATAAAGTTTCCCCTTCCTGGGACAATGAATTCACGGTGTTCTTATTTCAATTTCCAGGAGTGTACATTACTTTGCAACTGATTAATAGTTACTGCTGCAGATCACTCATGCTAGAGGTTCTGTATCTACATTCACTGTACGCTACAATACCGTCGTCTGAAAGTGTACCTCGGAACTTGCTCACTATAGAGTGAAGTTTTCAGTACACTGTTGGTTACACCAACGCGGTTGCAAGCGCAATTGTGAACCTTTCTCATTATGAAAATTACAATGTTGACATGTCCTCGTTACGAAGCACGTCCATGAAAAATATATAAAATATAATAATGAAATATATAACTTTTATATCTTTATCAGTGACGGGTTACACTTAGTACCGAGAATATGTCGACGTTCTATTCTGGTGCACTTAAGCGTGGTACAGAACTGCATTTTGCAAACTCTTGGTATAGCCAACAGTGTATTGAATGCTTGGCTCATTAATGATCACCTACCGAAATACGCTTCCACTGTACCTAGACACAGAACCTCTAGCAAGAGTGATCTGAAGCTGGTCGTCTTACAAACAAAATTAGTTAGCAGTTGTTATAGAAATTTTATAGTAGTTTTAGGAATACGTCAGGTCGCTTGTCTGCATCACTTGATGACGTCAAGTCTTACTAACTGGGGAGAAGTTCTGCACGCACCGTTGTGCAGTATGTTCCACAAGGGCGTCTCGTTTACCCCATGGTGGCGGACCACCTCTCTTGTGTTGCTACTGTGTACTCTGTCAAAGGTCTTTTCTCCACCTGCGTGTGTACCTTCCTTGCAAGGCATTTCCGTCTCTATTGCTGCTTATTCTCCCAGGAATCGTTTCCTGCAATTTGCCCCTTTTTAGTAAAATCACCTTGTGGACGTAACCTGTTATGTGCAAATGAAAAAAAATGAGTCTCTTTACGGATCATCATTTCAAAGACATCCGTAACATAGCCTTTTTTTTTTCTTTTTCAGAACCCCCTCAGATAGACCCAATATCGACAAAGCCGGACCTACAGAGAGGAATGCGGACGCACCTGTCTTGTATCGTCAGTAAAGGCGACCTCCCGATCGAGATCAGCTGGCTGAAAGACGGCGCGCCGGTTCCCCAGGACGAGGAGGTCTCCGAGAAGACCATCGACGACTACTCGAGCACGCTCAGCTTCCGCAGACTCGCTCCCAGGCACGCCGGAAACTACTCCTGCCACGCGGCCAACGCAGCAGCCTCCGCCCACTACACTGTGCAGGTTACTGTGAACGGTAAACACAGGCTTCACTATTTATATGCCGTTACAAAGTTATGCAGATATTTACCTAAAAATGTCACAATCATAAAATCATCAGCAAATCTTACACGGCTTCTTTTTTTTTTTTTTGTCTCTGAAGCTTAATTTCCTTTTCAAATTTGTCATTCGTTTCCCTTACTGCCTTACTCAGTGTACCATCGACGAAATGCTACATCCTATCTCACTCCCTCTCAACTACTGTTTCCTATTCATACCCTTCAACTCTCGTAGGTAGTCTGCTATTTTTCTGCCTCATCAATCGTATATCCTGTTTGATGCATTCCTCCACAAATTCCTCTCTTGTGCCCTAGTCTTTATCTCAGAGTAGCATCTCCAACCATCGTCCTCAATTATTTATTTTATACAGTAGTGGAAAACAGTATAAAGGCGTAGAGATGTGTAGGAAAATTAACACTCTTGGTTAGAATAGTTGTGCACAGTGTACACACAGTGCTACGAGATGCAGTGTACAGAGAAATGCAGTCGAATACACTACTGGCCATTAAAATTTCTACACCAGGAAGATGACGTGCTACAGACGCTAAATTTAACCGACAGGAAGAAGATGCTGTGATATGCAAATGATTAGCTTTTCAGAGCATCCACACAAGGTTGGCGCCGGTGGCGACACTTACAACGTGCTGACATGAGGAAAGTTTCCAACCGATTTCTCTTACACAAACAGAAGTTGACCGGCGATGCCTGGTGAAACGTTGTTGTAATGCCTCGTGTAAAGAGGAGAAATGCGTACCATCACGTTTCCAACTTTGATAAAAGTCGGATTCTAGCCTATCGCGATTACCGTTTATCGTATCGCGACATTGTTGTTCGCGTTGGTCGAGATCCAATGACTGTTAGCAAAATATGGAAACGGTGGATTCAGGAGGGTAATACGCAACACCGTGCTGGATCCCAACGGCCTCGTATCACTAGCAGTCGAGATGACAGGTATCTTATCCGCATGGCTGTAACGGATCGTGCAGCCACGTCTCGATCCCTGAGTCAACAGATGTGGACGTTTGCAAGACAACAACCATCCGCACGAACAGTTGGACGACGTTTGCAGGAGCATGGACTATCAGCTCGGAGACCATGGCTGCGGTTACCCTTGACGCTACGTCACAGACAGGAGCGCCTGCGATGCTGTACTCGCCGGCCGGTGTGGCCGTGCGGTTAAAGGCGCTTCAGTGTGGAACTGCGTGACCGCTACGGTCGCAGGTTCGAATCCTGCCTCGGGCATGGATGTGTGTGATGTCCTTAGGTTAGTTAGGTTTAATTAGTTCTAAGTTCTAGGCGACTGATGACCTCAGAAGTTAAGTCGCATAGTGCTCAGAGCCCATTTGAACCATTTTTTTTTTTTTTTTTTTTTGGATGCTGTACTCAACGACGAACTTGGGTGCACGAATGGCAAAACATCATTTTTTCGGATGAATCCAGGTTCTGTTTACAACATCATGATGGTCGCATCCGTGTTTTGCGACATCGCGGTGAACACACATTGGAAGCGTGTATTCGTCATCACCCTACTGGCGTATCACCCGGCGTGATGGCATGGGGTGCCATTGGTTACACGTCTCGGTCACTTCTTGTTCGTATTGACGGCACTTTGAACAGTGGACGTTACATTTCAGATGTGTTACGACCCGTGGCTCTAGCCTTCATTCGATCCGTGCGAAACCCTACATTTCAGCAGGATAATGTACGACCGCTTGTTGCAGGTCCTGTACGGGCCTTTCTGGATACAGAAAATGTTCGACTGCTGCCCTGGCCAGCACATTCTCCAGATCTCTCACCAATTGAAAATGTCTGCTCAATGGCGGTTGAGCAACTGGCTCATCACAATACGCCAGTCACTACTCTTGATGAAGTGTGGTATCGTGTTGAAGCTGCATAGGCAGCTGTACACGCCATCCAAGCTCTGTTTGACTCAATGCCGAAGCGTATCAAGGCCGTTATTATGGCCAGAGGTGGTTGTTCTGGGTACTGTTTTCTCAGGATCTATGCACCCATATCACGTGAAAATGTAATCACACGTCAGTTCCAGTGTAATATATTTGTCCAATGAATACCCGTTTATCATCTGCATTTCTTCTTGGTGTAGCAATTTTAAGGGCCAGTAGTGTAGTATCGCGTTTGTAGTACAGTATATAACCAGATATCAATGACTTAGGTGATAGAGGGTGGAACTCAGTATAAAGGCAGTTGGCTTTGTGTGAAGGTACTGTGTGCGTTGTGCCTTTACTGCATATAGGAACCAGGTACGGTTAGCGACAGTATGGGTTGTGTACTTAAGCCACGATTGTGTGAATTTTGATTCCACTCGTGAACCTTTCTTCTCTACCCGTCGTTGCTCGTTCGATGTACAGATTGAACAGTAGCGGTGAAAGACTGCATTTCTGACTTAAACCCTTTTTAATCCGAGGACTTCGTTCTTGGTCTTCCATTCTCATTTTTCCCTGTCAGTTCTTGTACATGTTGTATATTAACTTTCACTGTAGGTTACAACCATTTTATTGAGAATGTCTGACTTCTTACACCATTTTACATTGTCGAATGCTTTTTCTTAGTCGACACATCACATTAACGTCTCTTGAGTTTTCTACGTTTGGCTCTATTATCAAGCGCAACGTCAAAACTAGTTTTCTGGCACCTTTCGTAAAGCCATACTGATCGTCATGTAACAGATCCTCGATTTTATTTGTTATTATTTAAGAATGTTTCTCTAAATTGATCATCATCACTACGTAATCCGCTAACATCATAGAATTTATTTTTTCTCTTTGAAGTTTAATCTCTTTTCCTAATTTCTCCTTTGTTCCTATTACTGCCATGCTGAATGTCAAAACTGAATTAGATGGGGGTAGGTTACAACTGTGCCTCACTCCATTGTCAACTACTGTTCCCTTTTCATGCCTTTCATCCTTACAAGGGCAGTCTGATTTCGGTATAAGTTGCAAATAACCTTTCCCTTCCTGTACTTTATCCCCATAACTTATCCCTGTAACGCAGGATCACAATCCATATTTTGCTATGAACTTCCTTTTCCTGACAGGTATCACATCCTGAAATGTATTTGTATACCCCTGACCTCCCCATTCTTATCAGGAATCACATTCTGAACTATGCCCCTTACTTTACATTCACCATGTATAATTGTTTATTTCAGTATTATTCGTATGTGCCCTATGGTTTGAGAGGATGACTCTGTGAATACTGCAAGACATACAGAATCTGTGGAGAAAGCAGCTCTCCTCTCGACTCAGATTACATAGTTTTCAACTGGTGTACCGATTGTGATGTGGTAAACGTCAATATACGCATGCAGTTCATCAAAGTTGCTGCTCCTATGCCCAGAAAGGTGCGACGACAGAAGCCTGCTTTTGAAATCTGTTAACTGGGTTGCCTATCTGCTGGCACGAAAAAATGCTGTCCAACTATACGAAGAGGATGATTTGTTTACATGTCCTGATGCGCCTGCCACCTAGTGATAAGCTGTACAACTACGCCGCAGCGTGTATTATGAATCGAAATTTGGGGTGATTCTCTGTCCACTGATACTTGTCATTTTACTGTATCACTTGTAGTTTCACACTAACTTCTGAAATCCTTGGAAGTACTTATGAATAACACTGTACTTGCTAGAGCAGTATGTGACTAGAGTTAATAAGCATGGCTCTTCTCCTGCCACTAGAGCCACCATCTTGGAAGCGTCAGCCGAAGGACACGCAAGTGGAGGCCGGCAGATCCGTGACGCTGCCCTGCTCTGCGGACGGTTCTCCTGTGCCGAGAATCCTCTGGAAGAAGGATTCCGGGTCCTCGCCACCCAACTTCCAGGATGTCAGCATGCTCATGTCCAACTACAAGTAAGGCCAACACACCTACTGGGATAATAGGGGTTGCTTTGCGTATTGCACAAGCGCTGTTTCTGGCATTGGGCAGGAAATGATAACAGGAAGGCAGGCTACAAATATCGCATGGGCTGTAGCCCATGACTTGCAAAAAAATGGTTCAAATGGCTCTGAGCACTATGGGACTCAACTGCTGTGGTCGTAAGTCCCCTAGAACTTAGAACTACTTAAACCTAACTAACCTAAGGACAGCACACAACACCCAGCCATCACGAGGCAGAGAAAATCCCTGACCCCGCCGGGAATCGAACCCGGGAACCCGGGCGTGGGAAGCGAGAACGCTACCGCACGACCACGAGATGCGGGCCCGTGACTTGCACTTTGCTACATGTCGAATTCATTTCAGCATAACAGAACGAGGGGTGATAGCATTCAATTAAAGTCCGAGAAAACCGATGCGCCATTTAGCCCTTCAGAGTAGTGTGTCAGTAACATCGGTAGCATGGTTGTATCTGTAGAACAAAGTAACACCAATGTACCGACTGTCCGGTACAAATAATGTTGCTCAATGTCACAACTGAAAACGTGTCTGGAGATTGTATCCTCACCTCACATGTGACATCATTTATAAATATCAACTTTCTATACATTTGTTTACTTATTCTTTCATATTATGGGAAATAAATGCGTCCTCAAAATCAGGGGAAAAGAAGGTAAACCACTTTGGCAGGCGACTATAGATACATTGTTGCAGCGTTCGAGCTGTGAGCAGTTTTGAGTCGGTGGCAGTCGTCGGTGGGCGTTCGTATACCATGGACATACGATGTAAAATATTCCTGATTAGTGCCAATTAGCGGTTTTTGAGCCTCATGTTGCCAAAAATGAGTACAATCTTAATGATACAGATAGAATGGAAAAAAATCCTTTTGTTTACTGTTCTTAAATATGAAGTTTCAGTGTTAAAAATTCGGATAATAATAGTGCCACATAGTAGACTGTAGAGTGTGATAGGTTTATGGCAATCTACCTTCGAAGACTACATAATAGAAGTTTTCACGTAAATTGTGATTCAAGTTTAGCAAACAGATGCTTTTAAAAAGTACATCCCTATTAAGCGATTCCGACGAAAAGAAAGAAATTTGAGTGGTGAAAGGCAACATAGGTTGATAACTATAACAGCTACTAAACACATTAAAAAAAAATATTTTGCATCGCCTCGGTTACCAGAGTTTCAGAACTTGTGCAGAAAATTTGAATAGAGATCAACATAAACATCATTTCCGCCCTTTTTATTGGTCATGAAAACCACACATTGCATGTTGTATCACCATACAGCGAGACCTCCATGGGTGTTGGTCGAGATTGATGTACACTTCTGTACCTCTAATACCTATTAGCACGTCCTAATTCATTGATGCATCCCTGTATTCATCGTGGCATACTATCCACAAGTTGATCAAGGCACTGTTGGTCCAGATTGTCCCACTCCTGAACGCCGATTAGGCGTGGATATCTCAGAGTGGTTGTGGGTCACGTCGTTCATAAGCAGCCCTGTTCAATCTATCCCAGGCATGTTCGATAGGATTTATGTCTGGAGAAAATGCTGGACACTCTAGTCAAGCGATGTCATTATCCTGAAGGAAATCATTCACAAGCTGGGCACGATGGGGGCGTGAATTGCCATCCATGAAGACGAATACCTATATGCTGCCGATATCGTTGCACTATCGGTCCGGTGATGGTATTCACGTATCTTACAGCCGTTACGTCGCCTTCCATGACCACCAGCGGCGTACGTCGGCTCCACATAATGCCATCCCAAAAACGGCAGGGAGCCTGCACCTTGCTGCACTCGCTGGACTGTGTGTCTCAGGCGTTCAGCCTGACTGGGTTGCCTCCAAACACGTCTGCGACGATTGTCTGGTTGAAGGCATGTGCGACACTCATCGGTGAAGAGAATGTGATGCCAATCCTGAGCAGTCCATTTGGCATGTTGTTGGGCCCATCTGTACCGCGCTAAATGGTGTCATGGTTGCAAAGATGGACCTTGCCATGGACGTTGGGAGTGAAGTTGCGCATCATACAGCCTATTGCACACAGTTTGAGGTGCAACACGACGTCCTGTGGCTGCACGAAAAGCATTATTCAACATGATGGCATTGCTGTCAGGGTCCCTCAGAGCCATAATCCGTAGGTAGGGCGGCCTGACTCTCTGTATCTCCTCCATGTCCAAACAACATCGCTTTGGTTCACTCTGAGACGCCTGGACACTTCCCCTGAGGAGAGATCTTCCTGGCACAATGTAACTATGCG
The DNA here is from genome assembly GCF_021461385.2 of Schistocerca piceifrons. NCBI lineage: Eukaryota > Metazoa > Arthropoda > Insecta > Orthoptera > Acrididae > Schistocerca > Schistocerca piceifrons. The sequence continues at coordinate 1,015,883,422 of NC_060139.1, read as the reverse complement.
GACGCGATCGAACCGCGGTGATGACTGTCTAGGCATGGTTGAACTACAGACAACACGAGCCCTGTACCTCCTTCCTGATTGAATGGCTGGAATTGATCGGCTGTCGGACCCCCGCCGTCTAATAGTGGCTGCTCATGCATGATTGTTTACATCTTTGGACAGGTTTAACTGTCAAAGGATCTGTGTCTGCGATGCAATATCCACAGTGAACGTCTTGTTGTGTTAGCAGAAGAACCAACACAGTGTTACTAGTGGAGGCCGAAATGCACGCGTTTTAGCTCACGCAGGCTGGCGTGAAGAGGGAAGAACTATACTGACGTGAGGTCTGGAACATGACAAGGAATGAGAATTCAGAAAGCGGACGCAATTAGTTTGATACTTAACTTTAATCCATTAATGATGAACGTCGCTCTTGACGGTACACGATTCACAATATTATCTGTTCAGAATTCATTCTAATTACGGAATACGGCGCCTTGCTAGGTCGTAGAAAACGACGTAGCTGAAGGCTATGCTAAACTGTCGTCTCTGCAAATGAGAGCGTATGTAGGCAGTGAACCATCGCTAGCAAAGTCGGCTGTACAACTGGGGCGAGTGCTAGGGAGTCTCTCTAGATTAGACCTGCCGTGTGGCGGCGCTCGGTCTGAAATCACTGATAGTGGCGACACACGGGTCAGACGTATACTAACGGACCGCGGCCGATGTAAAGGCTACCACCTAGCAAGTATGGTGTCTGGGGGTGGCACCACACGTCTATCTTTAGGAGTTCTAGGAACTGGGATGATGCAAAACTTTTTTTGATGTGTGCAGCAGTAAGTCGAAGTAATAAACAAAGGCAGTGGTAAACTTGGATGTTAGTCAAAGTATATCATGTGATGAGGAAAAATCACAAGATTGAATAGTGCAGAGACGTGCAAAACTTAAGAACGAAAGTAACTGTCGGATGATGTGTCACTGACAAGTAACATAACTCGATGGAACTTGGATCATATAAAAAAAAAAAACGCCACAGTACAGTACAGAAGTTAACTGAAAGAAGTACGCAATGTGACGAATAGAAATGACACTTGTATTCAAAGACAATATTTACACTGAAGTTACCGCTATTCATGGTGCTCACCTGGACACGCGGACGGCAAATTGTGCGCTGCAACTAATTGGTAAGGAGTTCTTGTGGTGGTGCATTTCACTCCTCTACACTGCGGTTGGAACTACCGGATGGTCATTCGTGCATCTGGACGTGCTGCAATATGTCTCTCCAACGTATCTCGCGCGTCCTCGATGGGATTTAAGACAGGGAATAGGCACTACAGTCCATTCACTAAATATCCTCTCGTTCCAAGAGGTCCTACACTTCTGCTATTCAATGCAGTCTCGTATTGCCATCCACAAAAATGAAATTAGAGCTGAATTCACCCCTGGAAAGACGCACTTGTGGAAATAGTAAAGTATCGCAATAAACGTTGACTGCTCAGTGTACTGTGTTCAAAGATTTGGATCTCAGCACCCCCATCCAACAGTATGCCTCTCCACACCATGACATCTGAACCACCACAACGATCATGATCGACAATGCTGGACATACCCTCATATGAAGAGACGATAGTTGATGGTTGGATCTTCAAGTTATCAAAAACACTTTGTCATAAATCCATAGACCCAATGGCGGTGTGTGGTCTTGTATTGTCATTCACACGATGGGTGTAGGTATTTTTGGTAGCTGGTGATTCTCTGCATAAAAGTTTCATTATATTGGTCACATACCTATAAGAAGTTATGATTTGTTGGAGAAGATGTTTCCCATAATTCATGTTGCACTAATGGAATACTGGATTCCTGAAAAAAAAAAAGCTATGCTTCATTAAGAAAAAGAAAATTTCGGGATCAGCGTCTCTGTAGCTCCATAATATACAGATTGCAATAGATAGCTGCAACACAATCGTCGAGCAGCAGTGTTTGAGCTGGTCAGTTGACGCACTATGCACAACCGTTACTTTGTAAGGTCTCAGTCTCAATTTGTGCACAGCTCTGTAGTAGATGCTGCTGTTTCAATAGTCTGAAGGGCTAAATGCTGCAACGCCTCTCTCGGGCTTCTCTCCAAGGCCCTTCCTAAGTCGTCTCTACTACATGACAGAGAGAGTGAAGAACCCAGAAGATATGGTCAAATAAATAAATGTCCTGTGACTAGGGCCTCCCGTCGGGTAGACCGTCGCCTGGCGCAAGTCTTTCGATTTGACGCCACTTCGACGACTTGCACGTCGATGGGGATGAAATGATAATGATTAGGACAACACAACACACAGTCCCTGAACGGAGAAAATCTCCAACCCAACCGGGAATCGAACCCGGGCCCTTAGGATTAGCATCCTGTCGCGCTGACCACTCGGCTACCGGGGGAAAACCATGGTCAAATGTCAATGTAACTTCACACACATTTGCACCATCAGTGGGAATGTAAAGGCATAGTTGCCATTCTCTGTGACTAGTGGAACGGCCACCAGAGTGCATTAGCGTTATTACCAAGACATATAAGCAGCGTGAACAGCGTCATATGTTGGGTGATCACTGTCAAAGACAGGGAGATGTCACGTATATGTATGAGAGCTTTATAAGCGACTGATAGAGCCCGAGAGGGGCCTCATCGGAGATTCCGATACAATGATTGGTCGAATAGTGCAATTCCCGGACTTTTGGGGCATTCAGATTTGACAGTGGCCTGCCGCTGGAGTGCATGGGAACATGAGGGCAGGCGTAATCGTCATCAAGGTGCCGGTCAACCACGTTTGACTACAACAAGGGAGGTTCGCCATATGATGCACCAAGCAGACTGTAGGCCCTTGGTTCTGCACTCACCACCCGAGAACAAGTAATAGACTCCTTATAACATTCCGTGTTATCCCACAGTGCTGGTCAGTCTACCAGCAGCACAAACGGCTTTGTTGGAGTGGCAGCACGTCTGGGAACCATGGACTGCTAATGTATGGTACCGCATGGGGCATTCAGACATAAAAGTCGCCCGACGCTGGAGTGAATGGGAACATGAGAGCAAGTATAATTGTCGCAAGGTGCTGGTCAACCACGTTTGACTACAACAAGGGAGGGTCGCCATATGATGCACCAAGCAGGCCATAGCCCCTTCGCATCTGCGCTCACCACCCGAGAGCAAGTAATGGACTCCTTATAACATTCTCTGTCATCCCACAGTGCTGGTCACTCTACCACCACCACACACTGCGTTGTTGGAGTGGCAGCATGTCTGAGAACCATGGACTGCTAATGTATGGTGTCGCATTGTTATCGGCAATGAATCAGAGTTCTGGACTTCTGCGGATGCCAATCGTCAGTGAGTATGGTGCCAACCCAGAGAGAGATCCCATTCCGTCAATATTTTCGAGAGGCACATTGATGTTACTCCTGGAGTCACGGTATGGGGAGCCATCGGTTATGACTTCCTGTCAAGGCTGGTAGTGATTCAGGGGAGTTTGATGGCACAACAGTTCATCACGGACATCCCACATCCTCATGTTTATCTCTCGTGAGATGGTATCGTGAAGCCTTTTTTTCAACAGGACAATCTTCGTCCACATATGGCACGTGTCTCTGTTTACTGTCTGCTTGATGTTGAGGTACTCCCCAGATCCTTCCCCGACACAACATGTGTGTTACCAGCTTGGATGTCAGTTCTGTCCCATTGCCGGTATCCTGGATATCAAAGACCATTTACTACAGTTGTGGTAGAGCTTGCCTCAGGAGAGGACGCAACTACTTTGATACAGAAGATTCCATTCCTTTATAATGTCGTTCCCAACCCAAATCAGTGCATGTATCCAAGAAGAGGGGTATATACTGCCAAGTTTCTTGCAAATTTGATTCGCTATTGTTATAGCTGAAATATTATTACACAATCTCTCAACCACTGAAGATTCATTTCGTTTCCACATATCCATCCGCATGCACCATTCTATTGTCAGGCAGTGGAGTTTGAATAACCTGATTCACCACCTGCCGAAGTACGAAGAATGAGTCGCAGCATATGTGACCACTGGAGCCTGCCTCGCCGGTACTGTTTACCAGCGTCATAAGTGAAACACAGTGTCATAAGTGACACACCCTATTCTTTCATTTTCCTTACTTACGTTATTGTGTTCCCACATGGCAAATGTGATTGTCATACTGAAGCACTTGGGTTAACGAAGACATGTGGTTGGTTCCGACGTACAGAGAGAGGGCATTGGTAGAACACTGTAGCAACTGAACCTAATTCATCATTTACAACTGATTTTAAATCTGCTACAAACGTGCGAGAGCTGTCCACTCGTCAACTGGTTTAGGACATTTCCATATTATGTATCGTTTTGTATTCATTATTTGGCCATTAGACGATATGGAAAAACTTTCATTCAGCTAAAAAATGAAATCGCGCTGCAATGTTACTCTTAAAAACAAAAGTACAGGAAACTAGCGTGAAATACTGAATGCGACGTGTGGGATTCTGACTGAAATCGTTAAGAAGAAAAAAATAAGGACCTACCCTCTGGACAGATCACATTTTCAAATTATCAAGAGAAATAACGATAAGAAGTTCTCGTTATAAACGCACAAATGAAATAGTTAAATGTAAGCTTCGTTGAATACAGGCTCTGAAATATAACTTAACACCACACGCTATCTGCGATTCTGCAAACTCCACAGTCAGCACGTGACGAAAGCCAGGAAGTGAATGCTTACAAAATTCTCTGTAGTCCGTTCTGAGTAGAACAGAAAGCCCAACACTCTGGAGGGACGACAGCTCGCTTATTGCCAATGTGATGACATTAATGTGCCTTGAAGCTTAGAATTAAGAGGAATGCAACTAAGACTGGCATAAAAGTAAGAACTTTACTGTTATCAGGTTGGTATTACCAAACTGGTATCTTGTCTGAACTGTCTTCAAATACTGATGGAGATAGCACACATAGTTCCTAGCAGGAAGGACAATTCACTGGAAGGGACGGACAGAAATATTGGGGAGATGGCATGAGTTTTCTCATACTGCAACGGAAACGAAAAGTCGGTGTACGTGTTGACATCCACGCTGAACTGTTACTTGTACTTGCTCACATGGGCAGTTTACAGCTTCGGTGCTCCTATGGTCACATATAAGGATGTGCCAGAAAACCACTACTTACCGATTCAGAAGCTGTGTTACCCCGCCTTGTCCTTGGCAGCCTCCCAAGTTTTCCACCCGTGTCTCGAAGAGAGTTTTATTGCCGCAGCTGAGCAGTAAATACGGATTGTACCGAAATTCGCTTCCTTACGTGAGACCCTGTGATAGGACCGTAGCTTTTTCCTGTATATATAAACGATCTGGCAGACAGGTTGGGAAGGAATCTGCGGTTGTTCGCTAATGATGCTGTGCAGTATAGGAAGTTGTCGAAGATAAGTGACTGTAGACTGATGACAAGATGAGACAGACAAAATTTCTAGCTGATGTGATAAATAGCAGCCCGCTATTAATGTAGAAAAATGTAATGAGTAGGAAAAACAAACCCGTAATGTTCGGATACAGCATTAGTAGTGTCTTTCTTGGCATAGTCAAGCCGTTTAAATATCTGGGCATAAAGTTGTGGAGCGATATGAAATGGAACGAACGTGTGAGGATTGTGGTAAGGGAGGTGAATGGTCGACTTCGGATTATTGAGAGAAATTTAGGAAATTTTGGTTCATCTGTAAAGGAAACCACATATAAGACGTTAGTACGCCTTGTTCTTGAATACTGCTTGAGTGTTTGGAATCCGCGCCAGGTCGGATGAATGGTTCAAATGCTTCAAATTGTTCAAATGGCTCTGAGCACTATGGGACTTAACAGCTGCGGAGGTCGGATGAAAGAGACACCGAAGCAGTTCAAAAGTGAGATGCTAGATTTGTTGTGGGTAGGTTCGATCAGCATGCAAGTGCGACTAATAGGCTTCGGGAGATCAATTGGCATCCCTGGAAGGAAGAAGACGTTCATTTCAAAGAACACTACTGAGGAAGTTCAGAGAATCGGTATTTGAAGCTGACTGCAGAAAGATCCTACTGCCGCTAACGTACATTTCGTGTAGGGACCACGAAGATAAGATACGAGAAATACAGATAGTAGTTTTTCCCTTGCTCTGTCTGCGAGTGGAACAGTAAAGGAAGAGACTAGCTGTGGTAAAGGGTACTCTCCGTCAGACACTGCAGGTGGCTTGCAGGGTGTACATATAGATGTAGATGAACATTTTACCATATCCCAACGTTCGTACTGCCTGCTTTTACTTAAGAAATAAATGTAACTGAAATTGCACATAATCATAAAGCGACATGTAACAATCATGTTACACAACCATAGGACTCCTTTGATGTGATCTAAAGATCCTGCTGAAATGCTGTATCAGAAGTCACATGACCACACAGAAACATCGAGTAAATTGTGTGCGCCTAAAGATTTTCAATTAAACATTAAGACTAATGAATAGAAAAGGAATTGAAGGCTATTGAAACAAATTATACTGGCACACTGGAAAGATTCACATTACCCATTTAGCTTCAATGGAAAATGTAGTATATTCACTAAAGCAAACTACAGTTCCCAGGAAAAACAATTCAAAACTAGTGTAATAACTTATAATCCTCTCTATTTTAAATTTGTTTTGCCGTTATTCGTGGGGATACAGGAATCAGCTACAACTGCTGCTAAACGAAGCTGTTCATTTTCAACAGCAGAACTTGTCGACACAGTATCATTCTATAATACTGATTGCAATAGCTTGGCAAACCGCTCGTGTGTGGAATGCCGTGCCAGCGGCCGATTGCAAGCGATATCGCATGTGACGCATCGCTGCCATCCATCGCTCTTTGTGGGTCCCTTTAAATAACTTCCCAGTTGCCCGCCCAATTGCGAGCGCTGACCTATTTCCACACCGTTCTTGCGAACGTACATCAGTCGGTGTTTTGCATTCGCACTGGATGGTCCTACTAAGTATTTGGGCAGCTATCAGCTGTGAGGGCAAAACCGTAAAATATCGTATCCATGTAGAATATTCATGAGACTGGAGGTGAGCGGAGAGTATAACTGTTGGTCGAATAATAGTGTCAAAAAATTTACTTGAAGTGCTATTGATGTGGCTGGAAACCAATAAAAATAATATTTTATGCTCTTTTCAAGGTATGCACTCTACAGAATTGCCGCTATTATCACGGAGTCGCGACATATCAGTATGAATTTGCTGTTGCCTTATCACCTCTGAATCACATTATTTTTTGTCGCTTATTCTGTAATGTACTGAGTTTGCCGAAGTAATTAAACACGATACATACAGTAATTTGTAGAATAATTCACAGTTCCAAATTTGTCACCGAAGGAGTCGTTTTGTCGTAAGATCACTCCCACATTCTAAATTTCTAGTCTACATCTTGTACTGCAAGCGACCTACCAGTCAGAAAGGATAGAAACTTTAAACAGTCTATGTACCTGATCTTCACCCTTCAAATACACCATCCAATTGATAAACTACGTAAAATACGTTACATTCACAGTTAACAATTGCACGGACAAGTCTGACAAAGAGAGCTTGATACACTCGATACCATTATCAATTGATAGTATTGATGGCATGTTGACAATTAATACACAATACCAACGCTGTTGGACATCACAATTCCAACAGCATGAAGCTGGAAACAAGAGAAGTCAAAGCGGCATACCTAGATATGCCAGAGATTAGCACTGCAAATGCGCTAAGTAGTTGGGAGTAACACCATCAACATTCTGTATGTAAGGAATGATTATGCAGCAAATTTCTCATTTACTACTTACAACTGAATACTGGTTATTTGTCGGAAGATGCTGTTGTGAATCACGTTAGAAGAAAAAACGTAAGCTACTACAATATTCCTAAATTCGACAGCAACAGGATTATGGTTTGTCATGACTGTCGTTTATCGTTTTACGACATTTTATTTTTATTTTTATTTGTTTAACTGATCTGTTAGGACCAGCAGGTCCTCTCTTACGTCGGATCAGCGTTTCACGCATATAGCATGTTTGTACATTATAGTTGCGTAGTAAACGACAATTTTAATATGACAAAATATAATGAAATTACTTGTGTATCTGATGTGGCATTGTGAGTAAATAATATGGACTACAAATTAATAAAGTTAGTAGTGACAGTACTTGTACTATTGCGGCTGCTGCTACTAAGAGTGATAACAGTAATAATAATGAAAATGAATATAAGGACAATAACAATAGTGTCAGATATAAAAAGAATTCATAGGTGTACAAGATAGACGTTTTCTGATGTAGTGAGTTCTGGGGGTCGGAAATGTAAGGAGACTGTAAGAGTTTGGAATACGGAGAAAACAGAAAGTTCTGGTTGGAAAGAAGGATATACAAAAGTAACGAGTGCGTACGGGGACGATAATTATCTTTATTGTTGTTTCAGTACATGTGTCATTAAGTATCTTCTGAAGTTGCAGATGTTATTCACTTCTCTAACATAATGCGGGAAGTTATTCCAGTGTCGGGTTCCGTCTACTGAGAAGGACTTCGAGAAAGTGACTTACGGATGGAATGGGACAGAAAAGATTTTCCTGTGATGAGAACGGGTGTTTCTTCCACGATGTTCAGATAAGAGTGTTAAGCTCAAGGAGAAATATGAGGGACAACGTTCGTTGATAAGACTGTAGAGAAGACAGAGGGTATGGAAATCTCTGTGCTTGCCTGCACGCAGCCAGAATATCTGTGCATATATATGATGGTGAAATATTATCAAAGAAATAAGGAACACAGGCGCTCATGACCAGTTCCAGGTGAAGCGAGTTTCCTAAGAGAGGCTCTGCTGGGTAACATCGCTATAATCAATAATTGGGCGTATAACTATTTGTTCAAGTTTCTTTTTCATGTCAAGAGGGAATAGCAAAAAAAAAAAAAAAAAAAAAAAAATGGCTCTGAGCACTATGGGACTTAACTTCTAAGGTCATCAGTCCCCTATAACTTAGAACTACTTAAACCTAACTAACCTAAGGATATCACACACATCCATGCCCCAGGCAGGATTCGTCCAGACTGTAGCGCCTAGAACCCGCTCGGCCACCCCGGCTGGCAGGAAATAGCATTTCATATCTTTTTAGGGCATAGGAAGATCCTAATGCATTCCTGCAAGTTGCAGTTACGTGCTCAGTCCTATTTAGATTTTCATCTCTTATTACTTCTGGACTGTTTGCTGATGGAGAGAAGTTGGGGGTTAAAGATGGCAGCGATTCCCGATATTTCGGGCTAATTTGCGTGTAACGACCAGCCAGTACCACTTGGAATTTGTACGGATCGAACTTGAACCCTACATCCTGCGCCCTTTTCGATTGTGCACATTGGGTGGTATTGAGATTCTCGACAACTGTCTTCCAGTTCATTGGTTTTGCTCTTAGATGACATGAAGGTCTTCAGCGCAGGTGTGGTATTTGCAGAAGGGCAGAACTGATGAGACATTTACGTAGAATGAAAAGAGTATAGGACCTAACACCGGTCCCTGGGGGAAGCCTGATACTATATTCTTCCACTGTGACTTTATGGTGCCGGACATGATGCAGTATGTGAGGTTGAGCGAAACCATTGCACTGCACTTGGCGAGATTTTTAGGCTGCTAAGTCTGGCAAGTAAAATGTCCTAGTCGACAGTGTTAAAGGTTTTGTTAAAGTCTAAGAAGCACATGATAGTTGCCTCTTGGGTATTCATGTGAAGCTTTACGTCATGTGCTACTTTTATAAAGGCAGGTGCTGTGTTGCGATCTTTACAGAAACCTGAATGGTATTCGTCTAGTAGGTTGATTTTAGTTATGTAGTTTGCTAACTTCTTGAGGATTATATATTCCAAGGCCTTGGGCAGTGCAGGAAGAATTAAAATAGGTCGGTAATTAGAGGGTGCTGTGCCAACATACTTCTTAGATTTGCTCGACTAGTCCCTTTTTGCAGGCCTCAGTGGGAATACTTGTGGTTAACGACTTGGAGGTATCTGTTATAGTCGACAGTAGTGAGTCAATATAAGCTTCATCATTTGGACCGTGATACCATCGCATCCAGCAGATGCTGATCTGACAGGGATAATGCCTGTTTTAGTCGAATTGCAAGTAATATGCTTCAGATAGAATTTTTCGTGGGTATAGTTCACACCGACGAAGTAATCAATGAGTCTCGCTTATGGTTCAGTTGTGGTTGTAGGTAATGTTAAGTACCAGGCCAGTCCTTCATCTCGGACTATGAGATCAGGTGCATCTTTCACTTTGAAAATATCATGACCATGCAGATTTTTCCATAGGACAACTCGTTTATTTCTGTTGTCAGTTAAAGTACGGCCATGAGTGAGTTTTACATTTATCACAGCTTGACTGATTCTGTTCCGCTTCTGCTCGTAAAGAATATAATTTTGAAGCTTTGGGCATAGTTTGCACGCCCATCTGCAGCGTCTTTGAGATTCATGAGCTGTTTTATTTCTTCAACGTGAAGCTATCGTTCTTACTTATATGGTCTTTAGAAGAGCGTATTTTTATATAGTTGAGTTAGTTTATTACTAAACCCATGTAGTTTTTTATGTCAGAGAAGCGAATAGAAGACGTTCCGAAAATTACTTCTTACACCTCAGTTACAAGTTCAAGTAAGTTAATTAGTTTGAAGTGTAGGTATGTAGTCAGTTGCGGCTTCTTTCTGAAACTTTTTAGAGCGTACGTCATGAAAATAGACATGGGTGGACATGCTAAGTGAAGATATTTGAGAGGCACGAATTAGTCTAGTAATTTGATTGGAAATATATCGATGAGAGTGTGACTACTGTTCATATGATGGTTAGAGGCTAGCTGAAGTAGCGACACGTTTGAAGAAGAATGCATCCGCTCAAATCTGACACTGGAAGGAGTATTTTATAGCAAATTTATGTTAGTGTCACTACCTAAAATTACGTGCTCATATGTCGATTCGAGACTTGAAAGATAAATTTATAATCAGGCGAAGTTTTCCACTTTATGATCTTTGCAGAGGAGACGTATCAGGTGTTTTTTGATCTCTATGAATATATATTCCACTTCTTTATGTTCATTATCTGCGGTTGCAGTATTTCAGTAATTCACAAGGCAGCAGAGCGGTAAATATCATTATAAATTAAATTAAAATCAGCACTTAAAATTACCCTTAAATTTGTTTGTGTCACCCAAAAATCGCGTCGATCAACAGAAATTTCCCAAAAAGGTGATGGCTGCATTTCTTTACAAAAATTTGCTCAGCATTCTGTCATCAGTAGGCCAAATGGCAAAATATCACCCATTCTGGTGACACTGGCGGTACTCAGTTATGAAAACCATTCCCGATACGGAACGATGGGGAGGGATTTGTGGAGAGCGGAGGAAGTATGTGATGACAACACATTCTATAGCTCGTTCGTTTCTAAAAGATTTTTTCCGCGGGCCGACTGCGCCCTACATCCCCCCATTCCCCTTTCGTCCAAAATATATTTACGCTCTTGTAATACTACAATAACGAAAGCCATCAATTCCACGCACGATTAAATCTAAAAAAGGCGGGCATTCATGCACTATCAAATGACTAAACATGCAGAATTAAAGGACAAATATGAAATGTCAATTTCACATTTTGTTGTGATGCAGTTTGTTTTATCTTAAAACAGTGTACAACAATCAGGTTTTCCAAATACCTCATCGACTTGGTACAGTTCTGTGTGGTGGCCTCCCTGTATTCGGGAGACGAGACAGTTTGAATACCTCCTCTGACAACTCCGAAAATGGTTTTGTGTGGTTTCACTTTTTTAATTGAGGCTAATATCAGGGTTGGTCCCTTATCTTAGGGCACGGTCATCTCCTTCCTAATACCTTTCTTTCCTGACAAATTCCAGTTCCCTCAGAGATGCAGCCGCACTGCTTTAATGAAAAGAGCTGCGTCGAAGTCGAGCCGAACACCTCTTAGGTGGCTCCCGACACCAAAATCCGTATGATAAATAAATACTAATCAAAATTTTCCTCATTTAGGGTCATGCATTCCTCTGCTGGGACATTCGTTGATGCAGGAAATGATCTTTCTTATGTTGCAAGAAGTGGCAGAGGCATACTTAAGAGAGAAAATTTGGGAAGGTGTAAAATTCAATAATTCTAGATCTTCTGCATTTTCGCCACCAACTATTCTATCTACTCTGTCGAACAGAGATCTCTTTATTCCAAAAGCCATGTCGGTAATAATCAAAGTGCCCCAAAAAAATTGCGCTCCTGCATTGATACTCACTTCCTCAGTTCAAACCCAAACTGAAAGAAGAGTGTAAAATGATCTTGGAGACTGGAGCATGATTTCTTCCTAACGGTTTGCCGAAGGACAGCACTCATAACTAATGACATCGAATCTCTGCTTGGCGAAATCTCCAAATTTCGAATAAAATGACGCAAATTTTCAGGATGTAAAAAACACGAGTCTTTTTAAGGTCTTCTTGACGCCGACCGAGGTGGCCGAGCGGTTCTACGCGCTACAGTCTGGAACTGCGCGACCGCTACGGTCGTAGGTTCGAATCCTGCCTCGGGCATGGATGTTTGTGTTGTCCTTATGTTAGTTAGGTTTAAGTAGTTCGAAGTTCTAGGGAACTGATGACCTCAGAAGTTAAGTCCCATAGTGCTCAGAGCCATTTGAACCATTTGAACAAAACAAGACACCCTCCTCTTTTGTCAAAATTCTAGCTACGTCCTTGTTGGAGCATCATGGATTGCGTGCACAGCAACCATTGTTGTGGCGTCTTTTCACAACATTACTGGATACTGACTGGCGCTACGTCACCGTTACTGACGAGTCCATATTCTTCGTGGTGTATTATGACGGACCTATCATATCCATACGTGGAGGCTCCGTTGTTAAATTGCATTCAATATCGTCATATGGGCCCATAACGTAAGGTGACGGTATGTGCGCCATTCTGTAAATAACACGATCCTCGTGGTTACACATCTGACGTGTTGAAGTCGGTGGCTGTGTCCTACCTTCGAGGTCTCCCTGATGTTATTTTAACAAGATAATTCAAACTTCCTGGCAGATTAAAACCGTGTGCCGGACCGAGACTCGAACTCGGGACCTTTGCCTTTCGCGGGCAAGTGCTCTACCGACTGAGCTACCCAAGCACGACTCACACCCCGTCCTCCTCACTGCGCAGGAGAGCTTCTGTAAAGTTTGGAAGGTAGGAGGCGAGGTACTAGCGGAAGTACAGCTGTGAGGACGGGGCGTGAGTCGTGTTTGGGTAGCTCAGTCGGTAGAGCACTGGCCCGCGAATGGCAAAGGTCCCGAGTTCGAGTCTCGGTCCGGCACACAGTTTTAATCTGCCAGGAAGTTTCATATCAGCGCACACTCCGCTGCAGAGTGAAAACCTCATTCTGAAGATAATTCAAGAGCACATGTTGCCCTCACTGTCCTTACCTACCTCGATACAGACGGTGTTTGTATGTTGCTCTGACCAGTACGTTCTCTAAAATCCTTCAACCACTGAAAACATCTGGTCAGGGATTGCTGAGGGCTGATGTCTGATGTTCCACCATTCGTCAGCCACCACGGTTGATGAACTCTGATATAGAGCTTAAGTAGCATGTCATGACGTACCCCAGTCATCCAAGCTCAGTTCGATATGAAACTTAGCTGCCTGGTTAAAGCAGCTATTGCTGCGAGAGGTGACAGCTCGCATACTGTATGCCCCCAAATCATCTGCAAATCTCATAATGTATTCTTCCTTCTGCAGTGTACACGCACAGTAAGTGAAATGTCGTTATTTGCTGTCCTTCCTTATGTGCCATTTTTAAGGGCGAGTTATGTAATGGGTGTTTGTAAAAAAACATGATTCCAAAACCCCATATTTATTGATGAAAGCCGGCCACTGTGGCCGAGCAGTTCTAGGCGCTTCAGTCCGGAACCACGCGGCTGTTACGGTCGCAGGTTCGAATCCTGCCTCGGGCATGGGTGTGTGTGATGTCCTTAGGTTAGGTAGGTTTACGTAGTTCTAACGACTGATGACTTCAGATGTGAAGTCCCATAGTGCTTAGAGCCATTTGAACCATTTATTGATGAAAACGTACTAGAAACATGGAACGAATTCCACAATACTGACAAAATCTTAAAGGATGTAGCTCCACCACAATGGCACAACAACGTACATCAATTTCTCAATGGCACTCTGCCTCAACGCTGGATAGGGACCACTGGAGCCCGTGACACAGCCCTGCATTTTTGGCCTCCATGACGTGAGACATGACCCCATGTTATTTTTTCTGGAGATATGTGAAGGAAAGTGTGTTCATCTTTCCTTTACCTCGTAGCAAAGAAGAAGTGAAGAACAGAATAACAACCACCATAACGTCTGTAAAAGCAGATACACTGTGTAAAGTTTATGACGAATTTAGCTATTATCTAAATGTTGTTCCTGCTGCTGTTGATGGACCCATAAACCATTTGCAGTAGCATAGCTAAAGTTCAAGATTTTGTAAGTGTTTTACGGTTCATCCAGAACTGTAGTATTTTTTATCAATAAATATGGGGTTTTGAAATCATGTAATTCTTATTGACACACTCTGTGTATTCTTATACTGTATAGCAAATGTTGCCTGATTTTGAGGATTGTAAAAATTCTTAAATATGTTGTTTTTTCAGGATTCTGGATAACGGCAGTCTGTGGATTCATAGCGCCCGCCCAATGGACAAAGGACATTACCTATGCCAGGCTGCCAATGGATTTGGAATTGGGCTTAGTAAAGTCGTTTACGTCGATGTGAGAGGTTAGTACGATGCATGTCAGTGTTACGGAAGCAAAATGCTGCTTACAATCACAATAACGTAAGCATTGAAATTGCGATATTGCAAACTTTGAACTTACAGTATGAAGAGGTATTTTCTTTCCTAACGAGAATTGTTCCCCGGAAACTACGTTCATTTCGCCAGCAACAATTTCATGGCTGACACGAAACTAAGTGATTTTTCTTCTATATTTTTGTGACAGTTTCACTGTTATAAGATACGGCGAAACACAGTTCCCGTTGTCTTTTTATATGATAAGTGAACAAGAGCTTTTTACACTCGTTGATGACGTCAGAAGAGTGGCGACACCGTTACTAAACAACAAGAAAAAAAATGAAGATATGCGGCAAATACTACATAATGACAGGTTAACAAAATTTAGGAACATACTTGGGAACACATGACAAGGACGGATTTAGCCAGAAGACACACTGTCAAAATATAAACCCAAACAAGAAGGAAGAGAGGTATCCAGTCGAAAAGAATGTAGCAGAATGGGGATGTGAATAGTTTGGTCCTCGGTGATAATGACAGTTTTGTTCATCAGTCAATTTTTCCTAAATCTGACTTTGCCATTTGCGAGATATCTCCTTCGGATTCTAAAATGCTGTAATTTACACGGTTCATGTTGTCTGTTTTGTTTTGTGGCCTCTTTTCCGCATTCGCAGTTATATAAGTTACGTCTTTGGCTTCTGTAATAAAGTCCTGTAAAGACCAAACACGTCTCGCTTTATTCTGAAGCATTTTCATTGGTTACTGTAACAGTAGAGTTTTTCTTGCAATTTTGATTTCCTAAGATAAACTACACTTCTCATGCTTCAACTTACTACTGTAAACAGTATTAATTATTGTCTACACTTGTGAGGTTTTGTTTCGTTCAGTTCTTACAGGTATGCGGTGTGGTACGTTTCATCACACAGCAGTTTCACTAATTCATGCTTTTGCGTTATGTAGAACCACTCCCATCCTGTTATTTTGTGCCCTTTGTTTGACGTGCGGAATGCGTTCGGCTTTCATTTAGTTTTGGCAATAAATAAATAAAAATACACACACACGCACGCACACACACACACACACACACACACACAGAGAGAGAGAGCAGATGTTACCACCAAAATCTAATGCATTTCGCACATCGGAACAAAGTGGTCAATATGGCGAGATGGCAGTGACTCTCCACAACCCAAAAATGTGAATATATTTAGTGTCAGTGAAAGTGCTGCGCGCTGAAATCTGCCACATATGTGTAAAAGAACGGATCAGATGGTGTAAAAAGCAAAAAATTTCGTTTAACGATAATAATTAATCCTGTCTGTATTGGTAACTGAAAGCATGATAACTGCTCATGATGCTAGCAAACCAAACTTGCAAGAAAAACTATACTGTTACAGTAACCAATGAAAATGCTTTAGAATACAGTGAAGCACGTTTGGTCTTAATTAGACCTTATTACTGTCGCAAAAGACGGTTTTTAACCTACATAACTTGTATTTCGACGTTATTGTTACTCTTTAAAAAAAAAAAATCTTTATTATCAAAGCCATTATAATTATACAAATTAACCCACTACCTTACTACATTAGTGGGTCCTAACATTTATACATTTGTATTGAAACGTTGCAGCTAGTTTAGTATTAGTTGGTGAGCTACAGTTAATATTAATATTAATAACAATGGGCATCTAATATCTACATATACTATTTATTTCCCATTCCTATGACTAATTTAATTTGTATGTGTATTCTGCAGCGTCACATGTGTGCCAGTAAAGATATAAACCTACTTGCATTTGCCTTGCTCTTCAAGCTAACCCCGAAGAGCATGCCCCTGCCACTGGCAGGCCTCGATGTTAATTCGCTGCAGTCCCTATCTTAATTTCCTATAACTAAGTCCTACAAACTAACTTATCCTACGTCAAATCCGGTGTGTGTCACGATCGGTGGTTGTTCCCTACTCCCCCTAGTCCTGCACGTGGCGGATTCCAACTTATTGTTACTTTGTAATATTTCATATTCTTCCAATGATTTTGCGTGTAATGACAAGAAGCCTCATTAACGTAACTTACGGTAGGCGCTGTTCGCATCGCGTGCATCATATTACTGAGTGCTACGGCAAGAAACACAGAACCTAGCCTCCGTAATTTCAAGAGCCTGATGCTAATGGTCCATGCGTTTTTATTTCTTGATGAGTTGTCCCTTTCTTACGCTCTGGTCACAGAACTTACTGGTGAAGTGCAATCTGTGTGTGAGGTGCAATCTGGCCGTTAATGTCTTTGTACGATACGACACTCCAGAAAAGGATAGGCAAGGAAAGAGATCTGGTATACACCATTTCTCCAGCCTTCTGTAGAATAGCACTTAGATCCAACAGCTTCGTTTATTTGACGGATATGTTGTTGTTGTTGTGGTCTTCAGTCCTGAGACTGGTTTGATGCAGCTCTCCATGCTACTCTATCCTGTGCAAGCTTCTTCATCTCCCAGTACCTACTGCAACCTACATCTTTCTGAATCTGCTTAGTGTATTCATCTCTTGGTCTCCCCCTATGATTTTTACCCTCCACGCTGCCCTCCAATACTAAACTGGTGATCCCTTGATGCCTCAGAACATGTCCTACCAACCGATCCCTTCTTCTGGTCAAGTTGTGCCACAAACTTCTCTTCTCCCCAATCCTATTCAATACTTCCTCATTAGTTATGTGATCTACCCATCTAATCTTCAGCACTCTTCTGTAGCACCACATTTCAAAAGCTTCTATTCTCTTCTTGTCCAAACTATTTACCGTTCATGTTTCACTTCCATACATGGCTACACTCCATACAAATACTTTCAGAAATAACTTCCTGACACTTAAATCTATACTCGATGTTAACAAATTTCTCTTCTTCAGAAACGCTTTCCTTGCCATTGCCAGTCTACATTGGCGGATATATAGAGGGTGAATCACTTAGAATTTGAACTGCAAATATTGCGGAAATTGAACGTGCTACTGATATGTGGTCTTCACAAAACGTATTGGTATTCACGGGCCCATATTGTCAGGCAATCAACTAATAATACTTTGAAAGATTATTTTTTACGCAAACAATTCCTGCTGACAACAACAAACTAAAAGTGTGGTAAATTAACATGTTAGTGTTGTTTGTTGCAGGATTATAGAGCGAGTGGCTTATGACATACCGTATTTTGAAAATTTCCCACATCTACACATCTGCAATAGCGGTGTAAGCACAGAGTAAAGAACAATGTAAGTGCATAAACTAGTTGTGTGGTTTCTGACCAGTGACGAGACAGCTGACCATAACATACTGTGTTCAAAATGACCACCGGCAGCGGCAATATACAGTTTTTCTGATATGCAACGGCTGCTGCACACGTGCTAGCATTTCAGCTGAGATTTCCCAGCAGGCTGCAGTAATACGTTGTTGCACATCATCGCATGTAGTTGGTATGTCCTTATAGACAGCGTCTTTTAGCTTTCCCCACATACGAGGTGCATTCAAGTTCTAAGGCCTCCGATTTTTTTTTCTCCGGACTGGAAAGAGATAGAAACATGCGCATTGTTTTAAAATGAGGCCGCGTTCATTGTCAATACATCCCAGAGATGGCAGCACCGTACAGCAGTGGAATTTTACCGCCAGCGGCGAGAATGAGAACTGTTTTAAATACTTAAAATGGCGATGTTTTCCTTACTTGAACAGCGTGCAATCATTCGTTTTCTGAATTTGCGTGGTGGGAAACCAATTGAAATTCATCGACAGTTGAAGGAGACACGTGGTGATGGAGTTATGGATGTGTCTAAAGTGCGTTCGTGGGTGCGACAGTTTAATGAAGGCAGAACATCGTGTGACAACAAACTGAAACAACCTCTGGCTCGCACAAGCCGGTCTGACGACATGATCGAGAAAGTGGAGAGAATTGTTTTGGGGGATCGCCGAATGACTGTTGAACAGATTGCCTCCAGAGTTGGCATTTCTGTGGGTTCTGTGCACACAATCCTGCATGACGACCTGAAAATGCGAAAAGTGTCATCCAGGTGGGTGCCACGAATGCTGACAGACGACCACACGGCTTCCCGTGTGGCATGTTGCCGAGCAATGTTGACGCGCAACGACAGCACGAATGGGACTTTCTTTTCGACGGTTCTGACAATGGATGAGACGTGGATGCCATTTTTCAATCCAGAAACAAAGCGCCAGTTAGCTCAATGGAAGCACACAGATTCACCGCCACCAAAATAATTTCGGGTAACCGCCAGTGCTGAAAAAATGATGGTGTCCATGTTCTAGGACAGCGAGGGCGTAATCCTTACCCATTGCGTTCCAAAGGGCACTACGGTAACAGGTGCATCCTACGAAAATGTTTTGAAGAACAAATTCCTCCCTGCACTGCAACAAAAACGTCCGGGAAGGGCTGCGCATGTGCTGTTTCACCAAGCCAACGCACCTGCACATCGAGCTAACGTTACGCAACAGTTTCTTCGTGATAACAACTTTGAAGTGATTCCTCATGCTCCCTACTCACCTGACCTGGCTCCTAGTGACTTTTGGCTTTTTCCAACAATGAAAGACACTCTCCGTGGCCGCACATTCACCAGCCGTGCTGCTATTGCCTCAGCGATTTTCCAGTGGTCAAAACAGACTCCTAAAGAAGCCTTCGCCGCTGCCATGGAATCATGGCGTCAGCGTTATGAAAAATGTGTACGTCTGCAGGGTGATTACGTCGAGAAGTAACGCCAGTTTCATCGATTTCGGGTGAGTAGTTAATTAGAAAAAAAAATCGGAGGCCTTAGAACTTGAATGCACCTCGTAAAACAGTCTACAGACTTCAAATCTGGGAAACGGGCCGGCCAAAAGTACACGTACTCTGCGTCCAGTTGAATGCTTTGGAAGCAATTTGTTAAGACATGACGTAGTATTTCAGCACTATGGGCTGGGCAGATATCCTGTTGATACCACAGATTCCTCCTAGTCTGCAGAGAAACGGCTTCTAGCATCCGTGGAAAAAATGACTGAGCACTATTTGACTTAACTTCTGAGGTCATCAGTCGCCTAGAACTTAGAACTAATTAAACCTAACTAACCTAATGACATCACACACATCCATGCCCAAGGCAGGATTCGAACCTGCGACCGTAGCGGTCGCTCGGTTCCAGACTGTAGCGCTTAGAACCGCACGGCCACTCCGGCCGGCCACCCGTGGAATATGGTCCGTTTGGAGGCTGCGTTATTTGTGCTCGTTCAGTGTTCCGCCTATGAAAAACGGTGCTATGAGCTCATGGTTCATTATCCCACAAGATACGTTTACACTCCATGGGCGCTGACGTTCCACGTGACGAACCCAACAGGGGTTGTCGACGTACCAGCAGTGCACATTTCGGCGGTTTACATGGCCATGATCGGTAAATGTGTCTTCACCACCAAACAAGATACATGATACGTCTGACGTATCCTGTCTTAATGCCCATGTATAGAAGATAACAAGATTATCATAATCGTTTCCATGCAGCGCTTGATGGAGAGAGATGTGATAGGCTTGGAACCTATGTCGACATGTCCCCCTCCTCTATCGTCATTTGTTTCCTTCTGTTATATTGTCTAGGTGTTACATTATAACTTTCAAGTAACTAGTTGAAAATGGTGATAAATAGCTGCCGAGATAGTAGTCCTGAGTTGGGATATCTTGCCGCATACACCATACAAGAACGAACTGCATTCTTCCTACACTCTCCATACATCGCGAGCATGTCGACGTCTGCTGCATTTGTAAATCCCACTGTCCACTCACGGCCTACGGTGCTCGGACTGTCGCACAGTAGCTGACTGGCAAGGAACGTACAAGCACACTGTAAGCAAACATAACGACGCCGTACCTATAGAATGCGCAGGTTGAATAGCACAAACCTCTGTCGGTGTGCAAAGTTTTCAAAATACGATATCTCGTAAAGGACGTGCACTAGAATCCTGCAACAAACGCCACTGACATTCTGATTTACTCTGCTTTTAGTTTCTTAATGTCAATAGGCAATGTTCCATTTAAAAAAGTGTATGTCTTCACAAAAAATACGCTTTGTAAGTATTATTACAATCTATTTATTGCCTAATTATACGAGCCCCTGACTACCAATTCTGTCTCTGAAAACTGCACAAAAGTGGTTCAAATGCCTCTAAGCACTATGGGACTTAACATCTGAGGTCATCAGTCCTCTAGACTTAGAATTACTTAAAGCTAACTAACCTAAGGACATCACACACATCGATGTCCGAGGCAGGATTCGAACCTGCGACCGTAGCAGTCGTTATTACGTAGTTAGGTTTAAGTAGTTCTAAGTTCTAGGGGACTGATGACCTCAGAAGATAAGTCCCATAGTGCTCAGAGCCATTTTGAACCCTTCAACAGGTCTCGTAAGTTCCTTACTTTGACACGGGACAGCAGTCTATCAGCTAATCTTACCATTGACGCCATTACGCTCAGAATTTTAATTCCACTTCCGAAACTTCCTTTTATTTGTATCATTCCTCCTCCGATATACAGATTTAATAGTGGAGGTGGAAGGCTACACTCCTGCCTTACGCCCTTTTTTAACAGAAGCATTTCTTTCTTGGTCTTCCATTCGTTTTATTCCTTCTCGTTGTACATATTGTATACTGTCCTCCTCTTCCTTTAGCTTATGCCTATTTTTCTGAAAATTTCTAATTTACCTTCCATTGTGTGTTGTGGAGTGCTCTTGCTTGGTCACCAAGTCCTATGAAGATAACTTCATTTTTCTTATGTCTTGCATCATTTATCAGTCACAACGTCAGAACTATCTCCATGGTACCTTACCTATCCCAGAACCAAACTCATTGTCATGCAGGAGTTCTTCACTATGTTATTCTTGTCTTGGGTTTATGGGTTGTATAGTTGATTCTCCAGTAGTTCTCACACTCATCTTTGATAACTTTGGGACGGTGTGGATGATTATCTCCTATGGTATCTCCAGAGATTCTACACACAATGGTTCCAACTTCTTTCAATAATTTTAAAAACCACTAGCAAATGTTACCTGTGTCTTCTACATTTCTTCACAACTCTTTCAAAGTTATTTCAAGCTCTAAATCTAATACTGGATCACCTATGTCTTCCAAATCGATACCCAAGGACTTTCGCTTTTAGTTATCCTCCTTGAACACTGTCCAGTCACATTAACGTTATCACCTGCTAAAAAACCGAATAACAACATTTTGCAGCGCGTACCTCTGCGAGACGTATAGCAAGAGAGTCCATGAGGTTCCAGAAGGTACCGACAGGAATATGGAGCCAAGCCGATTTCAGTATCGTGGTCAGCTGCCCTAGGCTTCTCGATTGAGGATCCATGGCGAGAACATCCACCAAGGTGGTCTCACAGATTCTCGATTCGGTTTAAGTCCTAGGAGTCTGTTGTGGCAAGGGAAGAACGGTAAACTCACCCTGGTGCTCTTCAACCCACAAACTGCGAGGTGTGTGACACGTTGCAGTGTCCTACTGATAGATGGCATCCTACCAAAGAGGGTTGGGTTGGGTTGCTTGGGGGGCGAGACCAGACAGCGAGGTCACCGGTCTCATCGGATTAGGGAGGGACGGGGAAGAAAGTCGGTCGCGCCCTTTGAAAGGAACCATCCCGGCATTTCCTGGAGCGATTTGGGGAAATCACGGAAAACCTAAATCAGGATGGCCAGAGCCGGGATTGAACCGTCGTCCTCCCGAATGCCCTGCCGAAGAAACAAACTGCGTGGAAGGGTGGAAATGGTCCCAAAGAAAAGATGCATACTTCCGGTGATCCATTGTGCCTTTTAGAATGAGGAGATCGTCCAGGGAATGCCACAAAACACTCCCTACACCATTACGCTCCCTCCCCCCGGCTTCGATTGTTGCAGGGCTGTAAACGCCAAAGGCCATCTGTCTGATGGAGTATGAAACGCGATTCATCTGAAAAGACAACCAGTTGCCACTCTGTGGACGCTCAGTGGGTGCAAATTCCAGTGTTTTTCGCCGATGGTTCAAATGGCTCTGAGCACTATGGGACTTAACTTCTGAGGTCATCAGTCCCATAGAACTTAGAACTACTTAAACCTAACTGACCGAAGGACATCACACACATCCATGCCCGAGGCAGAATTCGAACCTGCGGCCGTAGCAGTCGCGCGGTTCCCGACTGTAGCGCCTAGAACCGCTCGGCCACTCCGGCCGGCGATGAACAGAAGGCAGTGTGGGTCATGAACCAGGCGCTTGCTGTAGAGGCTCACATGCAGCAACGCTCGCTGAACGGTTATTGAGGAGACACTGTTAGTAGCCCCATGATTCATCTGGGCGATCAGTTTCTCAACAGTTGCACGTCTATTGGCCCATACACGTCCTCACAGCCGTCGTTCGCCCCAGTCACCTAAGGGACCTGGTGTACCACATTGCCGACGGTTTTGGATAACACCGTTTTGCCATGCACAGTGTTCTTTAACCACGGTGGCATGCGAACAGTTTACAAACTGGTCCTGTAAGAGAATGCTTCCATCCTTGGCCTGAAGGACAACTAATGTGAAATCTTATGGGACTTAACTGCTAAGGTCATCAGTCCCTAAGCTTACACACTACTTAACCTAAATTAACCTAAGGACAAACACACACACACACACACACACACACACACACACACACACACACACACACACACATGCCCGGGGGAAGACTCGAACCTCCACCGGGACCAGCCGCACAGTCCATGACTGCAGCACATAGACCGCTCGGCTAATCCCGCGCGGCTAAGGGACAACGGTCATGCATTTTGGACGTCTGATAAATAGCTTCTTTTCTGCATTACGGTAATGATTGCACTGTTTCTAGCGTTCCCTCCCCCCCCCCCCCCCCGCCTCTCCCCCCCCCCCCCCCACCCATCCTCATTGCTAGTGCTGCAACCTGGTGTCTGTGAGTCGGTATTGCGCGTTGGCCTTGAACATAGTCGATGGTCACATTAATGTGACTGGACCTTGTATTTATTTGTCCATCTTCTCAGTTTAGGTAAATGTTTCTATATTGTTTCCTGTCGCAGTATCAGCAGCCTCAGAGAACTTGAGATGCATATCATTCCTTAATACTTCCGTATCCCACTATCTAATACCTGATTCCAAAACTAATCCATGATGTAATCCAGCTGCCATCATTCCTTTTCCGCTTTCAGAGACCTACTGGAGTAATATTTGCTGCAGCATCAAGTAACAGTTTGCTCGTTGTACGAAAGAAGAGAGGGGAATTATTTTAGATGCAGACAAAAAGTGCAAAACAGATTTTGCAGGACTTATTATATAGTATACACACTTACGAGCCAACAGATCATGATCACCTTCTTAACCCCTGTCCCAACGCAATACAACAGAGGTTCTGCCCAGTCCTTAGGTACGTGACCTCTGACGCATATGCATAGGTCACGCAATCCTCATATATTTGGGGCCGGTAGTTTATGGGCTTCAAGTTGGCGCCCGTTATCGTATCGGATGCGTTCCATCGGTTCAGATAAGGCGAATTTGGTGGCCAATACATCAACGTGAATTCGTAGTCGTGCTGCTCAAAACACTGGAGTAGGATTCTGGCCTTATAACAAGGACAGTTATTCTGACGGGTAATGTCATCGCCAACGAGGAAGGACAGCAAACTTGAAGGGATGCAGATAGTCCTCAATAATGTTCGCGTAATCCACCGCTATCACGGTGTCTTCAGTTACTACCATAGTTCCCACGTGAAACCAGGTGAATGTTCCACATAGCAAAATACTGCCCCCACCGGCCTGCGTCTTGAAATAGCGCTTGTTTATCTGGATGACGGCATATCCTAGTGTCTGATTAATCAGATCAAGTAACACCTTTTCGTTGATTCGTGGTCCTAACTCGATGACTTTGTGCTCAGTGTGATCGCTACTGTCGTTGTCGCTGGGTCTGAATGGGTGCACGATAGCCTCTTATGTGGTGGGACCTTTTGTTCAACAATGTGCGGTGAACTGCGTACTCTGAAACACTTGTACCTGCACCAGCATTACACTCTATCAACATACCGCATTCAGTTCTGCTTCAGTGTGGAAGCACAAAGAAAGCGCTCGCTGCTTAATGTGCAGCACTGCCACGACGAACTGAACGTTGCGCGCACTCAGACTGCTCTGCAAACTTTTTCACGCCATTTTAAACAAACTGCTCGGTAAAAGAATTGATTTTTCGTATCTTATAGCGTTGTTTGTCAGTTTCACGATGAACTGCGTATCATTTTGTTAACGGTCATAGTTACTACGATGCTTCACAGTGAAGTAACAAACTGTAAGAAATTTGAATAGATTGCAGTGCAAAATAGGAGGCGTTATGAGTTTAATTTTGTTGCATATTATGTTGTACATTGCTGCTTATGAAATACAGCTGACATATTGAATTTTTCTTCATACTTGGGAAGAGAGCTATATCCATCTCCAATCTCAAGGAAGTGGACTGTATGTAGCGCATTAACTTCTACTCGTGGTTGTTAACAATACAGCGAGAATGAAATATTCGTAACATCTACTCCATCTCCTAAACTGTTGGAGATAGCGAAATGAGTTTATAGAAAATAACAGCACGCAGAGAGAAGTGTATTTTATCATATGATTAACATGTGCAACTTTGTTATCTACTGCTGTGTATGAGTAACTACGACGGTATAATATAATTTTTAAGGCTCATTAATAGCGGGGAAATGAGAAATAGCATGGCTTTGCAGCAACATGATATATAAATTACACATTTATTTTCAGAACAGTAATTTCAGAACAGTAATTTCAGAACGGTAATGTGTTTTTTCATGAGCTATTGACCTGAGTTGTTCCCAGTTGTTCTTTTAATACACCAGTGTTTCAGGATTCAGTCGTAATTGCAACCACATTAACATATTGATGAGGTGTCGTTGTGTAAACTCAGCTGTGTTTTTACAAAAGAACAGAATATTTGAATGCTAACAAGAGACATGAGGGCGCTCTACTTTAATTTCGTGACTGGTGACGCTTCCCTGAAAATATAAGAAGGTTAACAAGTGAAACGAAAATAAATTGCTCCTTCTGATGCGCTTCAGAGGAATCCTAGAACCCAGGGTGTTTTTTAGTAATGAACAGCTGGTACTGAGACTTACCCACGTTTAATCTTTTTACTCTTCAGTGATCTGAGAAATAAAAAAAGATTCACACAAAATAGCACACCATCTTTTTGACTCTGTGGACGATGGCCTTCTCTTATTCACCAGTGGATTGTCTATTTCATCACAGATATTGATTACGGCCACGTCACATTAATGTCACCAACGCTTATATACGACGTTATTTTTTTAAATAGAAGTGAAGGCCCTCCACCCCTGCACCGACATAATGGCCAACTCAAAAGGTCTACTGCCATCTCTCCATAAGGGCTAGTTTTCACTCAAGTGAGGTGTTGCAGGATGTGAGTACTGCGATGTTTGCGTACGTCTAATTAAGGTTAACCATTAATACGCACTCATCTGGAGATAGACTGAGTCGAAAGTCAAACGAAGGGTAGCGGTTTGAAGGGCAGAGGGAAAAAAGTGCCAAGGCAAGAGCCAAGGGGAGAAAACCTCTGCGATAGTTAGGTCGGGTAGTAAGAGCAGTAGCGGATGTCTTGCTGCCTGCGTCAGGTCATGCAAGGTTATGCTTTGTTAGTAGTGGGTGTCATGCAAGTCGGTACCTTTGACGTTGTGCGGTGCTGTTACTCGGCGACTGCCACTGGTTGTCGGTGTTGATCTCTCGGTCAGCGTCAGCATACCTGTAACAGGTTCATCGTCGTTTTGTGTCTGATAGGTCATATATTAGATTCACAGTGTAGGATGATGTCGGCGATTTGTTTGTGCGTCAGTGTGCGATCTCGTCGGTTTTCCTGCTGTAGCCTGTTGGTCGGCTTTAATAGCAGCTGGCATATCCAGTCAACGTTGCTGATATGCAGGGACTTAACATCGTTTGTCGCTTGTTGGTGTGTGTTAGCTCACCATTGGTGGTTATGCCCTAGCTAGTAGTGTCTTTGCCGCATATGCTTCCACCTATGGTTGCGATCATAGTTTCCCAGAGTAAGGATGTTGTTCGAGTGTCTCGAGTTCCTGTATAGTCGTGTGGCGAGTTTTTTGAATACTTCCTCGAGGTTTTCAAGGCGGTATTCATTGTGAAGATCCCCGGTGCGTGTGTAGCGTGGAGAGTTCGTAATTATGCGTAACACTTCGTTCTGTATGATCTGCAGGCGGCGCAGGCGTGTAGGAGCTGCATATCCCCAGACAGGAGCTGCGTACGTCATGAGAGCTCTAATCAGTGTCATGTATATGGATCTCGACACCCTCCTATTCAGTATACATTCCCTGTTGAGCATTGAGTAAAATTTTTTGAGCCTCGCGTGCGCTCTGTTGGCAACGTATTCGATGTTGGCGCCCAATGTAAGTTTCCGGTCCAGCCAGACACCGAGATATCTGACTTTCTCTCGGAAACGTATTGGGCGGGTATCTAGTGTTACCTGTCTACAGAGTTGATGTTTGCGCAGTAGTTTCGGTCTGCGTGTGAACAGAAGTGCTTCGCACTTGTCGACGTTTACTTTAATACGCCATCTTTCCAACCAAGGCTCGGCAGTTCTGAGTGCCGTCTGTATTCGTGAATTAATGTTCGACGGTTTCCAATCTTGCGCAAGGATGGCTGTGCCATACGCGTAGATGGCTAACGTCGTGTTTTGTGTTGCTGGGAAGTCGTTAATGTACAGATTGAACAAGATGGGCCCTAGGATGCTTCCCTGAGGTACTCCAACTTTGATACCGTGTTGTGTTGATCGTTTACCCTGCACGTCAGTGTTAAAACATCAGTTAGTGAGATATGAGTGCATGAGACGTACGAGACCGTCCGGGAACACAGCTTCGCTTAGTCTGCGTAAGGGCGTTGTGCCAAAGACGTTCTAAAGCTTTTTCGATGTCCAGGAACACAGCGCCTGTGGATTTGTTCATGTTGCAGCCGTGTGTTATATGTTCGATTACGCGGAGGAGTTGCTGTGTTGTTAAGTGGTGGTTCCTAAAGCCGAATTGCTCCGATCTTAGGATGTCGTTGGCGACGCAGTGCCTAGTAACGCGTTTTAGTATTACCTTCTTAACAACCTTGCTGAGCGAGCACAGCAGACTGATGGGTCGGTAATTTGGTGAGAGAGAGCGGTCTTTCCCTGGCTTCCTGAACATCAGAACCTTGGTCGCCTTCCAGAAGCCAGGGAAGTGTTGGTGTTCTGGGATGGCATTCGTTATGTGTGCAAGTTATTCTACGGCTCTATCCATGAACTCCTGGAGGACACGGTTTTGAATACCATCAGGCCCAGGGGTTTTCCTAGCGTTGGTATGCTTGATAGACCATGTGCTAGTGCGTCTAATTTCGTTGCGCGAGGGCTGGGCTACAAGTCGTGTAACCTCGTGGTCCGTTTCAAGTGTGAATACTGGATCTGAAGGAGCCAGATTCGGCATAAGCTGGGCCGTCTGGGCCGTCTTCGACGTCAACGTGCAATAACCACTCAAACGGCCGGTGGCACCATTAGCAGTGGAGGGTAATAAACCTTGTCGGGGGATGCGGTAAACAATGCAGCCATTGTCGCAATGCGAAAACGGATCGATTTATCTGGCGTCGTTTTTCCTCGGCACTGTGACATATACCAGTTTGAAAATGCAAAGTGTCAGCCAGTTTACAGAGTACATACGTGATTCGAAGAGCACCGGGATGAGTTAGTCGTACTCAGCTGGCCACCAACCCTCGTGGATTTAAACCCAATCGAGAATCTGTGGGACCACCTCAATCGGTCTGTTCGTACTGAACCGTGAAACTTAGCGCAGCTAGCCACGGCAGTTGAGTTGGCATGGCTCCGTATGCTTGTTGGTAGCTTCCAGGACGTCAAGTTCTCTCTCCCTGCAAGCATCGCAGCGGCCGGTGCTGTAGAAGATGGTTGTTCAAGTTTTTGACAGGTAGTCATATTATGGAGACCGGACAGTGCATTTTCCTCTTGACGAATAGTCGACAGGATTTTGCACGTCGTCAGAGTGAGCTTTCCTTAAGTGCTACGAAATATATTGTCTGAACAAGAATTAGTATTCCGAAACAAAAATGGAACACCGTTTTATTTCTTTTATGAGCCGCTTGCAATCACTCATCAAGATAAAAATAGAGTAAATGTGTTACACCCTTCCAAAAAATCTGTCTCCCAGTAAGCTTCTCGATGATATAACTTGATCAAAACGTTCATTGATCTTGTAATCCGATACTATGAGGTTCTTTTCTTAGTTATATGCATCATCTTGCATTTCTCCACAGTGTATCCTGTTTTATGATGGTAATTAAAGTGAGCATCCGTATCGGGAGGCCTACAAAACTCAAACTTTCAGTGTCAAGTACAATTCTGAATCTCTTGAAATACTTCCAATATTATGTAATCTTTCTAAAGTATGACATGACAATGAATGCAAAGATCTTTTCAACAATTGTCAGTTTTGTCCATTTGAACCTTTACTTACTTAATCATTAACTGTTGCTGTATAAACATAATTACGAATATTAGAGAACAAGACGTACTATTGCTCCCAATGCCGTCTACGTAGTGCAACAGGTAGTAAAATACTCGAAACCGTTGAGAGAACATGAAGTATTATAACGCCAGCGTACGTGTGCACGAGCGGTAGTCATCTCAAAAAATGAAACGGTAGTTAAAGTTTTGTCTGTTCGCAGGTACATCTCTCAGTCCTGGTTCACACTGAAATCCAGATTTTAATTTACAATGTCGGTGTTTCACAATGTCGGTATGTTATTGTACAAAGGCCTTCAGACATGTATGCAAATAGCCTCTACAGGTTAAAAACGACTATAAGAACACTGACTGTCCCTGTTGGGAGGATCAGTAACCGTCGTCGAGCACTAGAGGGTATAAACAGTGTGACATATGGAGGTTTGTATTGGTCCGGGGATAGCCGAAGTGGTAGTTTGCTTTTCGCAGTCCAACGGTGCGGACGTGTTGTTTGTGTCCTCACCGAGGAATGAGAGCTCGTGTTGTTTACTCAGTTATCGGCCGTCCCGTGAGCGTAACCTGAAGCATAGAGATCAGCATTGCGAACCCATACAGAAATCAACGCATAAATTTACTTTCCGAAACGAGTTTGCACCACCAAAAGCACAAGTATTAGAATGATTTTTACGAGGAGATGTCATAACCCCAACGCCAACATCATCGATATACATTTGTCCACCGTGGGTAATGCACTCTATGTAAAGATCATCAGTGACGCAATATGTGAACGGATTTTTCGGTAGATGACACAGAGTAGCCTCTTCCGCTACACTGATGGTAGTGTCGGTACTTTGGACGTTGATCATGCTAGTCTGGGACACCGCGCAATCAGGATACTCTAACTTACACCTGGACTCCCAGCAGAAGATGTCGAGTCGGCACTTCGCCTCTGCGGCACGATGCATAGTCAGAACGAGGAAAGACGGACGCAATTTCTAACACATTCTGTTCTGAATGGAACCCGACAGGACCGAATTGAACTCAAGACATGTTTCCTCAAATTTCTAAATCAGTCGCTGCCATGCCATCGTCATTTACGACGTACAACAAAAACCCAATTCCGAATGTGGGAAGGAGGGGCAGCTCCGATACGAATCCATTGAACACCGAACCACGCAACTACCGCGAGCGGACGTGGAGCCGCCATCACAGCCGACACTGCATTTCCCAAGACTTAGGTTGCTACCTTCACGACTCTTGCGCTTCAAATGGTGTCGGACACTTTATGATGACCCAATGTAGGAGCCTCCAGTGCGGCGTGAAGACGAAACCTGTCGCAGGCTTTTACTTCTACAGCACCGCCTCTGTCGACATATGACGAGGTTCATAACGATAGAATGGGGATAGACTCCCTGATCGTGCTACCCGCCGCGTTTGTCCCAGAGCGTCGTGAGTCGCTGCCTTCGTCTGATACAGAAGGTCACACCTGAAAACAATGGTACCCAAAGCACCATAAGTGAAGGCGCTGGGCAACTACTGAACAGGCTGAGGAACAGCCGCCAGAGGACAATGACTTCACCCGCCATCGAATGCTCTTCAGTGTAGGAACACAGAATGAGACTGAGACACTTTTCATACGTGCCCACGGCTAAGCGATCAGACATCGATGCACGAGAAGGGTGCTGTCCCCCCCCCCCCCCCCCGCACGTGCCGGAGTGCGTGCACCAACCAATCTCGTGCCCTGACGAGACGATGGAAGACGATCTTGCTGTGTGTTCAAAGAAGTGGGGCGAGATCGATGACGCCATGCAAGCTACACTGACAGTTCGAGTTGGTAGCGTCTACACTTTAGGAACAGTTCCAGCTAAGGTGTTGTGGGTAGCCAAAGGTCACGGCGCAATTTGACAAACAATAGACATTTCCTACCTATTGAAAAACTCGGCACCCGCATTTCGATGACAGGTTTATCACGTCGCCACTATTAACCTGAATAACAATGGAACAATGGTGAGGATCCACCTGTTGCTAGAGATTCTTCATGTTTCGGATATTGACTTTGCTTTATTGCGGGAAGTGCGCTTAGTGTCCCTCCCCAGCTGCAATGGTTGATGATGGTGGGTGATCAGAATGGCAGCGGTATGGTGCGATACTAGTGCGTGACGGTATTGAAATCGAAGGTGTGACTTACCTCCCCTCGTCCAGGGGGTGGCAATCACAATGTTGGTTACACGTATTATTAATTTTTTCGCTCCGTCAGAAACCTACAAATGCTGTGAGAGATTGCTTTTCTACTCAGAGGAAATCGTCCCTTGTTTCGTGGGCATTCCGGCCAATATCTCCTTGGTGACGAATTTAACTGTGTGTTCCACCCCAAAGACCACGTCCAACATTTCTCGAACTGTTAAGTTCACATATTGGTGCAAGATCTGTTTCTCATCGATACTTGGAGAAAGAGCAAGGTGACCACCCTGGACACACATATCTTACCAATCACTCGGCCAGTCGTCTTGATCACATCTATATCTCACACGATCTTGCAACGGAAGTGTTGGACGCTGAAGATGGCCGCTTGCCTTCTCACACCATAACGCCTTCATATGGATGTCGCGTATGGCGCAAATGTGGGATCTAGTAGATAAATGTTGTGCATCTCCAGGACCTCCGAATGCCGTCAGATTATCGTTGCCGCGTGGGCGGACTACGAGCGATGTCTTCCACGATACCTTTCGACGCTGACATAGCGGATGGAATATGCAGAACAAGCATTTTGGTAGGTGCTAATACAATACAGATGAAATCTCTGCATGATAGCATCATACTTGGGATTTTTTTTACATGATGCTTCGCGAAACCGCATCCCAACCGCCTTCACCAGAGCAGCAAATCGCAAGCCGCCCAATTGAAGCCAAAGTATTGCCTCTCACGCGGGGAAAATTGTAAAGGGTTGTAGAGCGGTCGCGGCGTCTAGACCGAGTGAGCGATGAAATCCCATCTAAGCGCCACGTCGTGCTCGTTAGCCGTCGATGCCGACGAAAGCTAGTCACTAACCCCACTTTGCGGGATGGTCGATCCTTAACGATTCCGGTGGCCACTGTGCAAGCCTTTGCTGACCATTATCGACGATTTTTACCAGGAGGAGAAAATAGAGGAATGGGACGATAACGACGTTCTACAGCACGACACTGCAGCATTGTTGCTTTTAATGGAGATTGCGTAGGACAATGTTGAGTGCGCGCTAGACAGGTATGCGCTAAACAAGTCGCCTGAGCCAGAAGGACTGCCGCTCAAATTCTATTGGACGTTTCGCTCCCTGATGAATGGCTCTGAGCACTATGCGACTTAACTTCTGAGGTCATCAGTCGCCTAGAACTTAGAACTAATTAAACCTAACTAACCTAAGGACAACACACACATCCATGCCCGAGGCAGGATTCGAACCTGCGACCATAGTCGCTCCCTGATGATTCAATATTGGATAACCTTGTACCAAAAGCTGACGTCTCCTAGTTTTTGTGTGCCACCTGCCTTCATCGATGGACCATTCATTTTGTTACAAGCCTTCAACAGGTCAGCCGATCATGGAATACCACTGATGCAATGTTAATTTCAGGCTATAAGGTATTCGCTTGGCTCCTGCCAGCAGACATAAAGAAGGTCCTGCCACGAACCCCTTCAATGGAGCAATCGACACAGGGTGGAGAGGCTATAAGCGATTGTAGTGTTTGATAGCTCTCGCCCATCCTGTCGCCTCGAACTCTTGTGATACCAATTGATTTCGACCACGCTTTCGACAGAATACGCTACAAGTTTCTTACATCGGTTCTAGCCGGTGTGGACTTCCCACCTGACTTCCTCGACGTAGTTTTGCGCCTCTTACGCCGAGCATCTTCCCTTGCACTGGTAAATGGACGTGAGGCGGGTCCCTTGCCAGTCCGACGTTCGGTTCGACAAGGATCCGCAGTCTCCAAAATTTTTCACGCGATCGCACTGGAACCACATATAGGAGCGCTGAAACGCAGACTCTTGGGGGTTACATTGAGGGGCCACACCTCCCTCTGCGAAGTGTATGCTAATGACCTACCGTTGGCCTGATCAGGCGATGAAGTGTGCTCTGTGTTTGAAAGGACCAAAGGATATGGACTGGCAGCGAGAAGCCACATGAATGTAGCCAATGTGTATTACAATTATATACCAAACTGAGCTGAAGGGAGCAAAATTCACAGGGACGGTTCAGTGACAGGGAAGGTGGAGGCATCGTTGCCCGGCCTCGGCTTTTGATCCATGCGAACTCTGTCTACACCAGCGTGAATCTGACTGCTCTTCTTCATTAAAGCAATAACAAGAAAAAGTTATTAAGGTGACGGCTCGCGATAAGTGGGAAATTCGGATTCGAGTCCCAGTCGGACACTAATTTTCATGTGTCGCGAATAAATTGTAAAGCTGACGTCACATTGATTTCAGTTTTTTTGAGTCGGTTTCCTAATCCACAGTGTAATCCCCACCCTAAAGTAACGTAGCATGTTGCTACAGGAGAGAAAACAAAATGGCGCTGACAATGTGCAGTTTATCAGTGTTTGCGAGGACTGCGGACATGTTGTTGTTGTTGTCGTCTTCAGTCCTGAGACTGGTTTGATGCAGCTCCTCATGCTACTCTATCCGGTGCAAGCTTCTTCATCTCCCAGTACTTACTGCAACCTACATCCTTCTGAATCTGTGTAGTGTATTCATCTCTTGGTCTCCCTCTACGATTTTAACCCTCCACGCTGCCCTCCAATGCTAAATTTGTGATCCCTTGATGCCTTAGAACATGTCCTACCAAACGGTCCCTTCTTCTTGTCAATTTGTGCCACAAACACCTCCCCAAATCTACTCAATACCTACTCATTAGTTATGTGATCTACCCATCTAATCTTCAGCATTCTTCTGTAGCACCACATTTCCAAAGCTTCTCTTCTCTTCTTGTCCAAACTACACTCCTGGAAATGGAAAAGAGAACACATTGACACCGGTGTGTCAGACCCACCATACTTGCTCCGGACACTGCGAGAGGGCTGTACAAGCAATGATCACACGCACGGCACAGCGGACACACCAGGAACCGCGGTGTTGGCCGTCGAATGGCGCTAGCTGCGCAGCATTTGTGCACCGCAGCCGTCAGCCAGTTTGCCGTGGCATACGGAGCTCCATCGCAGTCTTTAACACTGGTAGCATGCCGCGACAGCGTGGACGTGAACCGTATGTGCAGTTGACGGACTTTGAGCGAGGGCGTATAGTGGGCATGTGGGAGGCCGGGTGGACGTACCGCCGAATTGCTCAACACGTGGGGCGTGAGGTCTCCACAGTGCATCGATGTTGTCGCCAGTGGTCGGTGGAAGGTGCACGTGCCCGTCGACCTGGGACCGGACCGCAGCGACGCACGGATGCACGCCAAGACCGTAGGATCCTACGCAGTGCCGTAGGGGACCGCACCGCCACTTCCCAGCAAATTAGGGACACTGTTGCTCCTGGGGTATCGGCGAGGACCATTCGCAACCGTCTCCATGAAGCTGGGCTACGGTCCCGCACACCGTTAGGCCGTCTTCCGCTCACGCCCCAACATCGTGCAGCCCGCCTCCAGTGGTGTCGCGACAGGCGTGAATGGAGGGACGAATGGAGACGTGTCGTCTTCAGCGATGAGAGTAGCTTCTGCCTTGGTGCCAATGATGGTCGTATGCGTGTTTGGCGCCGTGCAGGTGAGCGCCACAATCAGGACTGCATACGACCGAGGCACACAGGGCCAACACCCGGCATCATGGTGTGGGGAGCGATCTCCTACACTGGCCGTACACCACTGGTGATCGTCGAGGGGACACTGAATAGTGCACGGTACATCCAAACCGTCATCGAACCCATCGTTCTACCATTCCTAGACCGGCAAGGGAACTTGCTGTTCCAACAGGACAATGCACGTCCGCATGTATCCCGTGCCACCCAACGTGCTCTAGAAGGTGTAAGTCAACTACCCTGGCCAGCAAGATCTCCGGATCTGTCCCCCATTGAGCATGTTTAGGACTGGATGAAGCGTCGTCTCACGCGGTCTGCACGTCCAGCACGAACGCTGGTCCAACTGAGGCGCCAGGTGGAAATGGCATGGCAAGCCGTTCCACAGGACTACATCCAGCATCTCTACGATCGTCTCCATGGGAGAATAGCAGCCTGCATTGCTGCGAAAGGTGGATATACACTGTACTAGTGCCGACATTGTGCATGCTCTGTTGCCTGTGTCTATGTGCCTGTGGTTCTGTCAGTGTGATCATGTGATGTATCTGACCCCAGGAATGTGTCAATAAAGTTTCCCCTTCCTGGGACAATGAATTCACGGTGTTCTTATTTCAATTTCCAGGAGTGTATTTATCGTCCATGTTTCACTTCCATACATGGCTACACTCCATACAAATACTTTCAGAAACGACTTCCTGACACTTAAATCTATACTCAATGTTAACAAATTTCTCTTCTTCAGAAACGCTTTCCTTGCCATTTCCAGTCTACATTTTATATCCTCTCTGCTTCGACCATCATCAGTTATTTTGTTCCCCAAATAGCAAAACTTCTTTACTGCTTTAAGTGTTTCATTTCCTGATCTAATTCCCTCAGCAACACCCGACTTAATTCGACTAGATTCCATTATCCTCGTTTTGCTTTTGTTGATGTTCATCTTATATCCTCCTTTCAAGACACTGTCCATTCCGTTCAACTGCCCTTCCAAGTCCCTTGCTGTCTCTGACAGAATTACAATGTCATCGGCGAACCTCAAAGTTTTAACTTCTTCTCCATGGATTTTAATCCCTACTCCGAATTTTTCTTTTGTTTCCGTTAGTGTTTGCTCAATATACAGATTGAATAACATCGGGGAGAGGCTACAACCCTGTACCATCAGGAAAAAAATTTAATTACGTTTCTATATTTTTTTCGAGTTGATTATTAAAATTTTGTGAATGTCTTTTTCACAGTAACCAATTTTCTCTTTTGTTACAAGGATTCAGTGTGTTATTTTCGTGAACAGTTTCAGTTTCATACAGCTTGCTACATTTAAAAATATAGCTTGAAGTCTAAAAATGATGTTCATAGCCGGCCAGTGTGGTCATGCGGTTCTAGGCGTTTCAGTCAGGAAACGCGCGACCGCTACGGTCGCAGGTTCGAGTCCTGCCTCGGGAATGGGTGTGTGTGATGTCCTTAGGTTAGTTAGGTTTAAGTAGTTCTAAGTTCTAGGGGACTGATGACCTCAGATGTTAAGTCCCATAGTGCTCAGAGCCATTTGAATCTTTTTGATGTTCATACCCGACAGACACAATAAATAACACCTATCGTTGATCTAAGCTGGCTTGTCGTCCTCACTACATCGTGATTCAAAAAGGAAGAACAGATTTCAGTTGTTTATTACATACAAGCAACAAAAGATAGAACCACACTGCTGAAGTAACCGTACAGAAGAAGTTTTGACAAATCTGCGCTGTTGTCTGTGTGTAGCAAAGATGTCGACTACACCACAAGAGAAATCATTATATGTGTTGGAATCTGGGCGAAGTCAACCCATTGTTCAAGTGCAACGTGGATTCCGTGATCAATTTAGCAAGAAGCTGCCTCTGCGCTACTAGATTTATGACTGGTACAACAAATTCTTGGAAACTGGTTGCATATGCAAAGGGGAAGGGTGCTAGTCGGACACGAACGACTGACGAAAATCTCGAGCGTATCCGAGATGCGTTCACACGGCACCCTCGGAAGTCCACAAGACGGGCACACCAGGAACTTCAACTTTCTCAAACAGCAGTGTGGCGTGTCCTGCAACGACGCCTGCAGGTGAAGCCATACAAGTTGCAGTTACTGGAGCAACTGCGTCCCCGCGACCACGATAGAAGGTACAAATTTTGCATTTCAGTTCTCCAGGATATGGCAGAGGACACTTTATCCCAACGCCTCATCTTTTCAGGCGAATCGGCGTTTCATCTATCGGGGAAAGTAAACTCCACAGTGCAAGAGTAAGGGAAGTATCCTGGCATCCTCGTCAAACATGAAAGAGACTCTCCGACACTGAATATGTTTTGTGCCATTTCTGTTCACAAAATTTATGGACTTTTCTTTTTTGCGGAGGAAACTGTAGCAGGAATGTCATACTTGGATATGCTGCAAAACTAGTTGTTTCCTGAACTTCACAAGGGTTCCAATGCTTTCATTTTTATGCATGATGGCGCCCCGCCTTAATTTCATCTTGAGGTACGGCGTTATCTGAACAACACCTTCCCACAATATTGGATTCGAACAGGTAGGCAACAAGATTTTGTTCATTGCTTTAGGCCTCCCGTGTTACCAAGCATCAGACCTTACTTTTTTTCTGTGGTGGTGCATAAAAGATGAGTCTTTGTCCCAACTATGGCAGCTACTTCTCAAGATCTGAGAAATCGTACTGTTGAAGCTGTCGGTTCAATAAATAGGGACCTGTTGAATCATGTAAGGAATGAAATGGACTAACTTTCCGATGCTTCTCGACCAACTCTTTGAGCTTATGAACTTTCAGCATGCTAGAGTAACTTGGGTCAGAAACTTCTGTTAATCAATAGAACTAAAACCAGTCCAAGTTGCAAATATTTTATTTTTTATACGATGACTAGTTTCGGGCCGAGACCCATTTTCAAATTAACCCACAGTGCAGAAAACCAAATGTACACTCATGCATAATGCAGTTATCACCAAATTCTTAAGCATATGCCAAAGATACAGCACATATCGTTTTAAACTTCCATAAAGTCGACACTGGCATTTCTAAAGATGTCAACAAAAAGTGTAATATACATTCACAGTGCATACAGATAACTGGCAGTTTATTCCTTCCTCTGTCGTAAGGAAACTTCCGGAAGGGGGCGCCCTATCAGGATATAGGAAACCTTTTTTTTTTATTTTAAACATAGCTGCGTAACAGCAACGGTTCCACGTAATTAGATTAAAAACAGCCGACCCGTTGCAAAGGATAAAGTAGTCTTTACCTAGGTTTCGATAAGTTTAAACCTATCTTCTTCAGAAGTCGGCAGTATGTTAATATAATACTGCCGACTTCTGAAGAAGATAGGTTTAAACTTATCGAAACCTAGGTAAAGACTACTTTATCCTTTGCAACGGGTCGGCTGTTTTTAATCTAAAAACCTTTTTTTATTTATTTATTATCAAGAGTATAACAGTTCGTACAGTAACCATAAAAGTCCATAATAAAAGTAATACTCATTGAAAATCTCTGCCAAAAGGAGCCAAACACTAAAAATCACTAACCAGTGACGCACAGCAGCGCTGTGTATTACTGGTTACTGACTCTTTTTGGTATAGATTTAGAAGGATCTGTTCTTTTTTAATACTTTTGACGCTGTACACATTTAATTATTTTTATGTGCCTACGTGGCATGCAACTTTGTAATATGCGCCGTATGTGGTGCTCTTGTGTTTTACTGTGCAGTGGTTTTAAATAGTTTTTTGGTAGAGGATTTAAAAAGGTCGTAATTTTATTGTTGGCTTGCACGGTTTTACGTTTAATGGCTTTTATTTGTCAGTAAGGCATACAATTTTGTAATATGCGCCGTATGTGGCGCTGATGCGTACTACTGGTCAGTGATTTTAAGTATTGGACTCTTTTTAGTAAAGATTTTAAAAGAGTATTACTTTTATTGTGGAATTCTGTGGTTATTGTATGAGCTAGTGTATTCTTGATGGCTGGAGAACATTTTAATAAATAAATACATGTATCCTATATCCTGACAGGGCGCCCCCTTCCCGAGGTTTTCTTAGGACAGAGGAAGAAATGAACTGCCAGTTATGTGTATCCATTGTGACTGTACATAACACGTTTTGTTGACATCTTCAGATATGGCAGTTTCGATTTTATGTAAGTTTAAAACGAGGTGTTCTATATCTTTGGCATATGCTTAAGAATTTGGTAATAAATGTATTACGCATGAGTGTAAATTTTGTTTTCTGCCCTGTAGTTTGATTTGAAAATGGGTTTCGGCCCGAAACCAGACATAGAATGAAAAATGAAATCTTTTCAACTTGGACTGGTTTTTCGCTCTATTGACATCGTGCTTACGTTGAGTGTCTGAGCGAACATAAAGCTTTGGTCCTTTCTCTTCAAGTGAGATGCGCAATGTGTTTCTGTCTTTCACAGTTTGTCTGTATGAACAATTGGATCACCCTATATATAAATGCTTAACTGTAGCACATGTTACATTATTTATATCAAGCAACCTTAAAACTGGATAGCAAATTACATGCCTTTAGGAACATTTCATGTGCTCTAAAAACAATGAAATTTTATATTTACGTGGTTCCGTGTGTGTATAAGTGTATGTTCTTGAATGTCTGAACGAGCCATATTTCATACCTGCTATGAACAACATACAATACATTAACTCCTTTCTGGCAACTACCACATTGCTGCAACAGGTATATTCAGATATATTCTCTAGCAATTACATTCATTTCGTAATGGTCTAAATACATTGAAGTAACTAGGTATTTTACTTTATTTTCAGTGCCGGCAAGATTTCATAGACCGTTTCAAAATATCACAGCGGTCAAAGGAAGTTCAGCAACGCTTGACTGTACCGCCGATGGGGACAAACCTGTCACCATAAACTGGTTTCAGAATGGCCACCCTTTTGATGCTACTCGTCACGAAAGAGTTACTGCAGAAGAGATAGCAACACGTAATGGAATGACATCCAAACTGGAATTCAAACGCGTAGAGCGAAAGGATACGACACATTTTGTTTGTGTCGCGTCGAACAAGTACGGGACAGACAGATCAGAAATTCTGCTGGTAGTTCAAGAGCCGCCAGACACTCCGCTGAACTTCCACGTTTCCAACTACAGTAGTCGCAGTGTGAGTCTGAGCTGGGAACAGCCGTACGACGGGAACAGCCGCATAACGCACTACGTGGTCCAGTACAAGAACGCTTCAGGTATGTGGTCGCCGAACTGTTAGCGTGCTCTAGCGTTTGAAGATTTTTTGCGGAATCTCATCGTGACTGACATTGTTGTGTAATTTCTTCCAGTTTGTGTGTCTGTTGGCAGTTACATGGCATTGGAATGTTGCCCAGGTGCTGGTGCAAGGAGGCCAGCAAAATGTGACCGTGTCTGGCCTTCTGCCCGCCCGAGTTTACCAGTTCAGGGCCCTCGCTAGTAACTCCGTGGGAACGTCCAATGCGACCAGAGCGCTCTCGGTCACCACAATGGAGGAGCCCCCTGAATCCCCACCCAGGGATGTGAAAGCTAGGACGAAAAGTTCAGAGAGTCTTTTTGTTACATGGAAGGTACGTTCCAAGTTTAAAACGCCTAGGGAGCAATGTACTGAAAGCAAAGAGATACAGTGAGTAGCGTTAATATTTGCACACTATCAGATTTTTGCTTTGAAGCATCATAACTTCATTATTAACTAGATAAAAATATTAGAGGTAAATGTCCAGTAAGTAATAGTATTCAATAAGTAATAGCATTTTTTACACAACAAAAAACATTTGTTGAATAATACCCTTTAAATAAAACACCATTCCACACTCATGCTCATAAATTAACAATAATGCTGATACATGGTGAAACAACGCTCTGTTGGGCGGTTTCCGGGTTTAAATTGTTGTCGACTGACAAGACAGCCAGTCCACAGTGACGGGTAACCGAAAGGCACGCGTTTAAACTCACGCAGGCTGGCGTGAGGTCTGAAACAGGATACGTAATGAATGCTATAAAGAAAAGTACGTAGCTTCTGGAATACTTAACTCTAATCCACATTTGTAGAACATCGCTCTTGATGATACATGTTATAACCACAATATATATAGCAAAGGATTATGGCGCCTTCCTCGGTCGTAGCAATTGTAGCTGAAGGCTATGCTAACTATCGTCTCGGCAAATGAGAGCGTAGTTGTCAGTGAGCTGTAGCTATGAACGTCGGCTGTACAACTGGGGCGAGTGCCAGTACGTCTCTCTAGACCTGCCGTGTGGCGGCGCTCGGTCTGCAATTACTGACAGTGGCGACACGCGGGTCCGTCGTATACTAGCGGACCGCGGCCGATTTAAAAGGCTACCACCTAGCAAGTGTGGTGTCTGGCGGTGACACCACATAAATCACTTCGGGGTATGACCATGCGGTGCATTTGACCTGCGGTCGTCGCACGGTGCCGCTGGCAGCAGTTCACATACGCATAGGTGTGTTGCTCCATGTGAGAGTACGGTGCAGCGAGTAAGTTTGCAGACGTTTTGCAACGTGCTAATGGTGATTGTGTATTGAAAATGGCTCAAAGAACACATATTGATGACGTTATGGGGGCTAGAATACTAGGACGACTGGAGGCTGGTCAAACACAGCAGGCCGTAGCACGGGTCCTCCGTGTGCCACAAAGTGTGATCTCAAGATTGTGGCAACGATTCCAGCAGACATGAAACGTGTCCAGGCACTACAGTACAGGACGCCCACAGTGTACAACAACGCAAGAAGACATATCTCACCATCAGTGCCCGCAGACGGCCACGGAGTACTGCAGGTAGCATTACTTGGAACCTTACCGCAGCCACTGGAACGGTTTTCTCCAGACACACAGAATACAGACGACTGAACAGACGTGGTTTATTCGCCCACAGACCTGCAAGGTGTATTCCACTGACCCCTGGTCACAGGAGAGCCCGTAAAGCCTGGTGTCAAGAACACAGTACATGGTCATTGGAACAGTGGTCTCAGTTTATGTTCACGGACGAATCCAGGTATAGTCTGAACAGTGATTCTCACCGTGTTTTCATCTGCCGTGAACCAGGAACCAGATACCAACCCCATAATGTCCTTGTAAGGGACCTGTATGGAGGTCGTGGTTTGATGGTGTGGGGTGGGATTATTATTGGTGCACTTACACCCCCGGATGTCTTTAGAGAGGGACGAACAGGCCGGGTGTATCGGGACGTCATTTTGCACCAGTATATCCGCCTTTTCAGAGGTGCAGTGCGCCCCACCTTCCTCCTGATGGATGATAACGCTCGGCCCCACCGAGCTGCCATCGTGGAGGAGTACCTTGAAACAGAAGATATCAGGCGAATGGAGTGGCCTGCCTGTTCTCCAGACCTAAACCCCATCGAGCACGTCCGGGATGCTCTCGGTTGACGTATCGCTGCACGTCTTCAAACCCCTAGGACACTTCAGGAGCTCCGACAGGCACTAGTGCAAGAATGGGAGGCTATACCCCAGCACCTGCTCGACCACCTGATCCAGAGTATGCCAACACGTTGTGCGGCCTGTGTACATGCGCATGAACATATCCCATATTGATGTCGGGGTACATGGGCAGGAAACAGTGGCGTTTTGTAGCACATGTGTTTCAGGACGGTTTTCTCAGCTTATCACCAATACCTGGACTTACAGATCTGTGTCGCGTATGTTCCCTATGTGCCTACGTTATTAGCGCCAGTTTTGTGTAATGCCACGTTGTGTGGCACCACTTTCTGCATTACCCTTCATTTATGAGCATGAGCGTATTTT
This sequence comes from Schistocerca piceifrons, assembly GCF_021461385.2. NCBI lineage: Eukaryota > Metazoa > Arthropoda > Insecta > Orthoptera > Acrididae > Schistocerca > Schistocerca piceifrons. The sequence continues at coordinate 1,015,840,528 of NC_060139.1, read as the reverse complement.
CAAGTTACTATAATATTCGGACAGCCGGCAGTGTAGCACCTGGTTTGATCGTTCACGCCAAGTTACATACTCTGAGTTAGAGCGCAGTATTCACCTACAGCGCGTTCGACTTTCCAGACGGTAAATTGTCACGCAAAACTAATACCACTTTTGATATACGAGAACTATTAATTTTTCGTAAGGCCAAAGGGAAATCATATAGACAAACTTCTGCCATGCTCAACAAGAGCAGCAGTACTGTGCCAGCTATCATCATAAGGTTCATAAACGAGGACCGTATAGATTCTAAACATCGTAAGGACCAACCAACTAAGTTGGATGCTCGTGACAAGAGGAATCTACGAGGGTTGACCAGAAAGTAATGCACCGCATTTTTTTCTCAACCGAAAACAATGCTACGCATCGAAACGCTACGTATATATTACGAGGGCAGTTCAATAAGTAATGCAACACATTTTTTTTCTGAAACAGGGGTTGTTTTATTCAGCATTGAAATACACCAGGTTATTCCCCAGTCTTTTAGCTACACAACACTATTTTTCAACGTAATCTACATTCAATGCTACGGCCTTACGCCACCTTGAAATGAGGGCCTGTATGCCTGCACGGTACCATTCCACTGGTCGATGTCGGAGCCAACGTCGTACTGCATCAATATCTTCTTCATCATCCGCGTAGTGCCTCCCACGGATTGCGTCCTTCATTGGGCCAAACATATGGAAATCCGACGGTGCGAGATCGGGGCTGTAGGGTGCATGAGGAAGAACAGTCCACTGAAGTTTTGTGAGCTCCTCTCGGGTGCAAAGACTTGTGTGAGGTCTTGCGTTGTCATGAAGAAGGAGAAGTTCGTTCAGATTTTTGTGCCTATGAACACGCTGAAGTCGTTTCTTCAATTTCTGAAGAGTAGCACAATACACTTCAGAGTTGATCGTTTGACCATGGGGAAGGACATCGAACAGAATAACCCCTTCAGCGTCCCAGAAGACTGTAACCATGACTTTACCGGCTGAGGGTATGGCTTTAAACGTTTTCTTGGTAGGGGAGTGGGTGTGGCGCCACTCCATTGATTGCCGTTTTGTTTCAGGTTCGAAGTGATGAACCCGTGTTTCATCGCCTGTAACAATCTTTGACAAGAAACTGTCACCCTCAGCCACATGACGAGCAAGCAATTCCGCACAGATGGTTCTCCTTTGCTCTTTATGATGTTCGGTTAGACAACGAGGGACCCAGCGGGAACAAACCTTTGAATATCCCAACTGGTGAACAATTGTGACAGCACTACCAACAGAGATGTCAAGTTGAGCACTGAGTTGTTTGATGGTGATCCGTCGATCATCTCGAACGAGTGTGTTCGCACGCTCCGCCATTGCAGGAGTCACAGCTGTGCACGGCCGGCCCGCACGCGGGAGATCAGACAGTCTTGCTTGACCTTGCAGCGATGATGACACACGCTTTGCCCAACGACTCACCGTGCTTTTGTCCAATGCCAGATCACCGTAGACATTCTGCAAGCGCCTATGAATATCTGAGATGCCCTGGTTTTCCGCCAAAAGAAACTCGATCACTGCCCGTTGTTTGCAACGCACATCCGTTACAGACGCCATTTTAACAGCTCCGTACAGCGCTGCCACCTGTCGGAAGTCAATGAAACTATACGAGACGAAGCGGGAATGTTTGAAAATATTTCACAAGAAATTTCCGGTTTTTTCAAGCAAAATTGGCCGAGAAAAAAAATGTGTTGCATTACTTATTGAACTGCCCTCGTAGTTGAAGTCTCCTAAGTGAGTACGCCTAGTTTCCGTCACTTCTGAAAGATAGCGTAGCTGCAGTGTCATTGAATTTCTCTCCGCAGAGAAAGAAACTGTGGGGAATATTCACAAACGCTAGTGCAAAGTCTGTTGAGCATTTACTGTCGACAGAAGTTCAGTTAGTCGCTAGGCACGGAGGATGAGGTCATCACAAAGGCTGTTCGTCGGAGCTGCACGATTTGCAGCGGTCGAGGAGACCATCCAGGCTGTAGAATGAAGGCTTTCACGACCGGATGACATAGCTGTTGATGTACTTTTCGGGATGTGAGGTCGTGGTCCAAGAACTTTTCTGCTCCTTACGTTTCGTCCAGGCTGCGCTGGACTTCCTCAGAGGCGCTGCTCCGCTGAGTCTTGCCGACTCTGAGGAAGTCCAGCGCAGCCTGGACGAAACATAAGGAGCAGAAAAGTTCTTGGACCACGACCTCACATCCCGAAAAGTACATCAACAGCTACCATCCAGGCTGTCACACCTGACATGTTGCACTGAGCTGATGTTGTCATTCGCCAGGACAGACGCATTACGACTCGGCCGTTGGCGCTGCATCTGTCAATCAGAAAAGGAAGTGTAGATGCAATTGCGCCACTCGGACAACGATTGGTACCGACAGGGCATACACGCCTTTGTTTCGCGCTAGAGGAAGGCCATAGAACGGGATAGAGATTACGTGGAAACATAAGATATGTAGATAAAAAACCGTTCTTTCGTGTGTGTAATTCTCATGGGCAATAAAAAATTGTTGAAGAAAAAAATGCGGTGCATTACTTTCTGTGCAACCCTCGTAATGCGAAAATTAAAGAAGAAAAGTGCACTCAGTGCGCCCAAATTAGCAAGTGAGATTCTAAACGAGACTGGAAAGAAGGCATTGTACATCCTCAGACGATTCGCAGAGCATTGAGGGAAGTCGCTGCAATGGAAGAGTGGCTAGAAAGATCCGTACGTGAATCAACAAAATCGAAGGAAGAGATGGGACTTCGCTAAAGAGCTTATTACGAAGGAAGAAACATGGTGGAGAAATGTCATTTCCACCGACGATTTCTGCGTCAGATGGACGAAGGGTGGTGGCGCCGGAAGGAGAATGAAGTATTTAAAGTCACAATTGTTAACTCGACCGTAAAGCGTGGAGGTGGCACTGTTCTTCTCTGGGGCAATATATCTACATTTGGACCAGGTGAATTAGTGTTCATCGTCAATGTTACGGAAAAATATATCTGAACACATTAAACTGCATTTTACGCAAATATGCTGGAAAAAATGGGAATATCAAATACGTTCAAATTTTACTAGGAAAATGACCGGAAACCTAAGGCTCGAATTGTGCAGAGATATTTGTTGTACAATTTCCCGAAAGTCTCACAACCACCACCTCAATCACCTGACCTCAACGTATTAAGAATGTGGAGGGAGGACGTATTAAAACACACCATTACCTTCCAAAGAAACTGTGAAACGTCGATTAAAAGAAGAGTGGCACGGTCTGTGTACTGACTATTTAAAAAACATCATTAGCAGTACACCGCAGCGTTTTAAAGAAATGATGCAAAAGAATGGATAACCGACAACATATTGAAACACATATTTTCCACAACAATGTGTCTAAATAATTATTTCTCAAAAGTGTCAGAATGTCAAAGTAACGTGAAAATAAGTCCAAGTTTTATTTAAATGGCATTATTAAAGAACTTTCGTAAGTTAGATTGATAAAATTTATGCTGTTGTTTACAAGACATATAACTTAATATTATACTTGGCTATGTTTTTTTGTATGTTTTGTTCAGAGAGAATTTATGACGCTACAAAGTAAAAATCTTATGGTGCCCAAATATTAACATTATGTATTCATAGATACAAGAGAATGAATGAATCTCTTCTTAAAGGAATGGATAGTTTTGTGTACCAAAACTGCAGGAATGATGGAATTAGCTTAATGATTAAAGTAATTTCGTATTTACATTCTTGCACACAGAAACACTTACAAGGGACCGCGTCTACTCGTCGTCACCGATTTCCTCAAAATTTATGGTATATAAAGAACTTGGCCAGAAATGAAAGTGGTGGAAGTGGGAGACCCTGATGGCCAAGGGTTTAGAAAAAAGAATAGTCGTTTTGGCGCTGGTTGGGGGAGCCACGAGCCATTTATGTTAACGTAGGATTCAGACACCGATCGGTGCTGCGGAAATCTGAGGGTCGTGGCTTCAAGCCCCTATGTTCAAACTTTCTTTTATTTTCAATTTTTACGATACTTACACTGCCAATAGTCGGAAATAATGCTCAATATATTGCATTTAATATTTTCATAAAAGGCAAGAAAAGGAAAGGCAGAGGAGAGTTGAGATTGTAAATGAATTTCCAAGAGAGGATTGTACTTACAGCGTCCACGAGGAATCTGGACTCGTGGACTCTGCAAGTAACATTCCAAGAAGGAATGGTAATAAAAGCGTACAGCGTAAGGTATTCCGTTAGTTTACTTTCGTCTTCGAGCAGCCCTCGGCATCTAATGCATCTCTGCGGTGCGTATTTCTTTCGTCAGGTAAAGAATTTGTGAAAAAGGCTGCTCTTACTTCATCGAGAAATAAACAGAAGCACATACCGAGAAGACTTAAAACATATTTCATTGTAGAACAGTAGCTATCATCGCCAGTATTTAGCGAAATAATGCATTACGAGTGATTTGCTGCCAAACTATGCGCTGAGTGAGAATTTTTTATGAATATGAAACCAAGGTTATTTATCTGTAGAAACTTTCAAACGACCACGTAGCTGCAAAACTGCGGAGTTTGAAACAGGTGCAAGACGCCGAAAAAATTATTGCTTCCCTTGCTTTTCCGATGAATATTACCTCAGCACTCGAATATCATCAGCTGTAAAGTAATAAAATTATGTCCTTTTACATACGAAATTCTTGTATACGCCATATAATCCCATACTGTAAATTTATTTGCGATCCCAAATTTTCCTTGTCTTTTTTATGTCTTTTATGAAACTTTTAATAGCTACGATATATTGAGCATTATTTAGATTTATTTGCAGTGTATGTAACGTAAAAAAATTAAGATAAAAGTAAATTTCAGCAAGGAGCTTCAACTACGACCCTCAGATTATTGTTCTGCACTATTTCCGCTGCTTCACCCGCTAGCTGGAAGCTACCAAAACACAAATGGCTCATACATCAAAAATGCTATTTCTTTCTTAATTCTTTGTCATCTAGAGCTTCCACTTCTGTCGTCTTCATTTCTGGTCAAGCCATGCATATTACCATACATTTGGACAACATCAGTGATGACGAGGTGGGTGGTCCCCTTGTTAAACGCACACAAGTTACTCAAAGTAACCATTATTCTACAGTGGCTTATAGTTTGCCTAGTTCGAGCTAAATTCTCAGAAAATTGGCATCTGTACAGTATGAAAAACTATGACATTAATCAGGATGTATCACTTCGTCTGAGTGGCAGGCGATCGTACGAATTCCAAAGATAAATAAAATAGCCGCTGTCAGTCTGTTTCCAGATGGAAATGTTTTCAACTTCTATGGTGAATTAATTGTACGGTAAAGCTGCAAATTATAGAAGACTGATTCTTCCTTCGCCGAACATTGCTTAAACCAAAACCATAAATAAATAAGAGATGCAAAAGTTTTACATACGGAGGGAAACGGTACAAAGCTCAGTCAATCAGGAATACTAGGAAAAAAACAGATGTGTATCCCCATCTTCACTATTGAATGAGGAAACTCAGTTCAGTTATTCACCTCTTTTAGACACCTTACGACTTCTATATAGGAGAACAACCTTGTTGCTTTCATCCATAATTAGATTATAACACAAATTCTCATTCCTGTGCACGGAGCACCAAGGCAGTATATATTTGTTCATAGTTACTGTAAATAATGTCGCAATGAAACCTGTAGGCTGTAAATGTATCTGTGTTAAATTTGGCAACAGAGACAACTTTTTATGATTTATCATGAATCGACAGGAAGTGCAAAATGGCTAAGCAGGGATTGCTAGAGGACAAATGTAAGGATGTAGAGGCTTGTCTCACTAGGGGTAAGATAGATACTGCCTACAGAAAAATTAAAGAGACCTTTGGAGAGAAGAGAACCACTTGTATGAATATCAAGAGCTCAGATGGCAACCCAGTTCTAAGCAAAGAAGGGAAGGCAGAAAGGTGGAAGGAGTATATAGAGGGTTTATACAAGAGCGATGTACTTGAGGACAATATTATGGAAATGGAAGACGATGTAGATGAAGATGAAATGGGAGATAAGATACTGCGTGAAGAGTTTGACAGAGCACTGAAAGACCTGAGTCGAAACAAGGCCCCGGGAGTAGACAACATTCCATTAGAACTACTGATGGCCTTGGGAGAGCCAGTCATGACAAAACTCTACCATCTGGTGAGCAAGATGTATGAGACAGGCGAAATACCCACAGACTTCAAGAAGAATATAATAATTCCAATCCCAAACAAAGCAGGTGTTGACAGATGTGAAAATTACCGAACTATCAGTTTAATAAGTCACAGCTGCAAAATACTAACGCGGATTCTTTACAGACGAATGGAAAAACTGGTAGAGGCGGACCTCGGGGAAGATCAGTTTGGATTCCATAGAAATGTTGGAACAGGTGAGGCAATACTAACCTTACGACTTATCTTAGAAGAAAGATTAAGAAAAGGCAAACCTACGTTTCTAGCATTTGTAGACTTAGAGAAAGCTTTTGACAACGTTAACTGGAATACTCTCTTTCAAATTCTGAAGGTGGCAGGGGTAAAATACAGGGAGCGAAAGGCTATTTACAATTTGTACAGAAACCAGATGGCAGTTATAAGAGTCGAGGGGCATGAAAGGGAAGCAGTGGTTGGGAAAGGAGTGAGACAAGGATGTAGCCTCTCCCCAATGTTATTCAATCTGTATATTGAGCAAGCAGTAAAGGAAACAAAAGAAAAATTCGGAGTAGGTATTAATATTCATGGAGAAGAAGTAAAAACTTTGAAGTTCGCCGATGACATTGTAATTCTGTCAGACAGCAAAGGACTTGGAAGAGCAGTTGAACGGAATGGACAGTGTCTTGAAAGAAGGATATAAGATGAACATCAACAAAAGCAAAACGAGGATAATGGAATGTAGTCACATTAAATCGGGTGATGCTGAGGGGATTAGATTAGGAAATGAGACATTTAAAGTAGTAAAGGGGTTTTGATATTTAGGGAGTAAAATAACTGATGATGGTCGAAGTAGAGAGGATATAAAATGTAGACTGGCAATGGCAAGGAAATCGTTTCTGAAGAAGAGAAATTTGTTACCATCGAGTATAGATTTAAGGGTCAGGAAGTCGTTTCTGAAAGTATTTGTATGAAGTGTAGCCATGTATGGAAGTGAAAGCTTTCGAAATGTGGTGCTACAGAAGAATGCTGAAGATAAGGTGGGTAGATCACGTAACTAATGAGGAGGTATTGAATAGGATTGGGGAGAAGAGAAGTTTGTGGCACAACTTGACTAGAAGAAGGGATCGGTTGGTAGAACATGTTTTGAGGCATCAAGGGATCACAAATTTAGCATTGGAGGGCAGCGTGGAGGGTAAAAATCGTAGAGGGAGACCAAGAGATCTATACACTAATCAGATTCAGAAGGATGTAGGTTGCAGTACGTACTTGGAGATGAAGAAGCTTGCACAGGATAGAGTAGCATGGAGAGCTGCATCAAACCAGTCTCAGGACTGAAGACCACAACAACAACTACATGAATCGATACTTTAAGAATTAGGCGTGTTTATTTTTGCTTGTTTTCCATTTTTTGGGTCAGTTGTGTACTGGACAATGGTCTTATAATCCGAAACCTAGGTCATACAATAATAATAAAGTTCGTGAAACAAGGCAAATACGATTTTCGTTTGATTAATATGATACACAGCGTTTCACCAGGAATCAATTAAAACGTATCCGATTTCGCGAAAAGTCTTCGAATTCATAGAAATACTGGGTGAAAAATACTTCTGGCACTACTGCTGTCGAGTGGAATTTCAATTTCCAACAAATCCGATGTTCCTTATACAATATGTACAATATAATTTAAAATGTTGTTTTATTCCTACCAGAGTGGTAAAACAACTTTCTTTGTTCGCCGTGTGAAGTAGGGTGATAGCGTGGTATGTACGGTGACAGGTACCCTCTCAAGAAAGAGAGAAAATGGCGGCATACCATTTCTTAGCGTTTACACGGTCCCACCGTTACTTTTCAGCCCTAAGCGGAGCTTGCCTGCCACATTGATTAATGTTAATTTTGCATTTCTTAAGTAACTATTTGTACCTACTTTTATAAAAATACACTAGCGTTAGGCTTAGTGCAATAACCTGTTTGCATTGCGATTCCTCTAGCATACCTGCATTCACCTTTCGCATAAGTGCCCTTAACAACTGTATAAATAGTGAGTTTTCGAATGTGGCATACACTGATTACACAAGCTTACTCATCAATGATATAACTAAGTTCTTTTTTTTCAACTTTACAGCCACCAGAAGAGAAATTTCAAAATGGAGAAATTCTGGGATACTACATTGGCTACAGAAAAACAAACTCTTCTGATGCATTCCATTACAAGACGTTCGAAGTAATTCCAGGAATGCCGCTGCAAGGCCTCCTCACCAACCTGCAGAAGTTCACAGAGTACACGGTTCTGATACAGGCGTACAATAAGGCTGGAGCAGGTCCCAAGAGCCCAGAAGTTACCGCCATGACAGATGAAGACGGTGAGTCTGCTCTGGTGAGCTCTGAGGATCGTAAAGCGTGGTGTTACTTTGCATTTCTGCTATGTCGTTGTTATCAATAACTTTACATTTTACGTTAGTGATTCGTCTAAAATGCTTTCCAATGTTCAAAATATTAAAATCGTTTGCGAAAAAAAATTGTTGTAGCTAAAGACAATAGAGAATGCATTTAGGGTTGATCTCACCATTTCTGTTCTCCTTCACCTGCAATAAGAAAATGAAATACTTGAATAGTACCTACAGTTATAAATATAAGACTTTCTCAGTTTCGGTCATGTTTATTTTCCAATATCTGTTGATCCGGCGCGCTTGGACTACATGATACCATCATCAGGTAGCTAACTGCTCCTTTTACAATAATTTTTAGGGTTCTGTACCTTAGTCGGTAACAATGGCACTCTTATGCACTGAAGAGCCAAAGAAACTGGTACACCTGCTTAATTTCGTGTAGGGCCCCCGCGAGCACGCAGGAGTGTCGCGACACGGCGTGGCATGGACTCGACTAATGTCTGAAGTAGTGATTGAAGGAACTGACACTGTGAATGCTGCAGGGCTGTCCATAAATCTGTAAAAGTACGAAGGGGTGGAGATCTCTTCTGAACAGCACGTTGCAAGGCAGCCCAGATATGGTCAATAATGTTCATGTCTGGGAGTCTGGTTGCCATCGGAAATGTTTAAACTCAGAAGAGTGTTCCTGGAGGCACTCTGTAGCAATTCTGGGCGTGTAGAGTGTCTTATTGTCCTGCTGGAATTGCCCAAGTCAGTCGCAATGCACAACGGACATGAATTAATGCAGGTGATCAGACAGGATGCTAACGTGTGTGTCACCTGTCAGAGTCGTATCTAGACGCATCAGGGCTCCCATATCACTGTAACTGCACACGCCCCACATCATTACAGAGCCTCCACCAGCTTGAACAGTCCCCTGCAAATATGCAGGCGCCATGGATTCATAAGATTGTCTGCATACCCGTGTACGTCCATCCACTCGGTACAATTTGAAACGTGACTCGTTCGACCAGGCAGCATGTTTCCAGTCATCAGCAGTCCTGAACCGTGAATTTACTTTCAAAACCTTTTATTAAGAATTTACTTTATTTACTAGCGATTCATCAAGAACATTAACACATTTAATCACATTATGTGAGCGTGGAAGTAGTTGCCAATTGGTAACTGATGAAACAAATTTTTAAAAAAAAAATTTCAATAAATTTTTAACACGGCCGTAGTCACGACCGCTCACAACAACCTCTGGAAGACTACACTGGTGCAAATCTGCAACACACCAGATTACTTTAAACTAAAAATTTTAACAATTCACACAAACACATAAACTATGCAACCCGTAAGTGGGATGTAGATGGTACCAAACACTCACATTAAAAATTATTTGCCACCGAAAGTGGAGCTTCTTTTTAAAAGACTCTTACGGTGGAAGGGTGGCAACTTTATATACCGAAAATACCATTTAAATAAAATCCGTGAAATGCAGTTTTACATAAAGTGTACCAACACGCTCTACATTACACATATACCACCTCGCAAGATGATAGGCAAGATAAAAAAATGGCTCTGAGCACTATGGGACCTAATTTCTGAGGTCAGCAGTCCCCTAGAACTTAGAACTACTTAAACCTAACTAACCTAAGGACAACACACACATCCATGCCCGAGGCAGGGTTCGAACCTGCGACCGTAGCGGTCGCGCAGTTCCAGACTGTAGCGCCTAGAACCGCTCGGCCACTCCGGCCGGCATATTTCAGGAATTCGGCCTTTACACCTTAAGCAATAAATTCGTTAACACCGAATCCGACAAACATGACAGAGGCAGCTATTAACGTAGGGCAGACCGACAGACAGACACTAACTGCCTAACAAATGCGGACGAGAGACAGACGAGTACTCGTAAACTGGGGACGAGAGACTGGCCAAGAACACAAATAGAATTTAACAAGTAAATGAAACACATAGCACGAATCACTTAACTTTTCATAAACTGCGATGTCTGGCGAAGACGTGGCGTAGCCGAACTCCCGTCTCACGGCGTCGCAGCTCGCGCCAGCCAGACCGATGTCGTCGGTTGACTCCCGTTGCTCTCGTGTCGGCCACGAAGGCACTACCCCTCGCTATACGGCGCGGGCCACTGGACTGACGTGGAGACTTCACATGCACCAATCCTCAAGACGGACAAGTCATCTTGTGTCCCAGTGCGCGACCGACCAACCGATCAATCCAACCGCCAATGCCCATTGCCTGAGCAAACTCGAGCAGACTGGCAGCCTAACGCGTACTAGCACTCCGGACGACAGACAGACACTGACTACCCCACACTGACGTGGCTGACCAACTGACCAGCCTCGCCGAGACTGACAGACTGACCCCCTGCCGAGTTTTTTTTTTCTTTATTGATTTTCAATTCCCCCCGAAGACGGCGGGCCGGCAGCAGCTTACTACGCTGCTCTACAGCCTACAGACTTTTTTTAAATAAAGGAAGAAGAAAGAAACAAGGAAAAACAGGCGATAAAATGGCGATTTAAAGTGAAAAATGGCGTAAAATTGCGGAAAGTTAAAACAGAAAGCAAAAGGGGGTTGGCAATGTAGATAAAAGACATAGGAATCAGACAAGTAACACAGTAGACACACAATTAAAAAACATGGCGACAGTCTGGTTTCTGTTCGCAAGTAATAAAAAGCATACCCAGCGACAGTATGATGGCTGTTCGCTACACTTCCCAAAAGACACAACACGGAGCATGCACTGGAAAAACACACTGTAAAACACTGCACGAAAAAGGCGGCACAAAGATGGCACTCGCGACCCAAGGCAGATGGGGGGGGGGGGGAACCTGGAGTAGGGGGAAAAACAAGGAGGGAGGAGAGGAAAAAACGAAAAGGGGGGGGAAACCAAGGAGGGAGAGGACTAATAAAGAGGAGAAGGGCAGACGTGAGAGGGAATGAGAGGAGGCAGAGGAGGGAAATGTAAAAGGACACGGTGGAGAGAACGGGGCAAAGAGAGGGGAGGTGGGGAAGAAAGAGGATGGAAGGGGGGGAGAGGGAGCCCGGGACAAGGACAGAGGAAAGGAGGGGGAGTGAGGATCAGAGTTGATAGGAGGGATAAATGGAGGGAGAGAGGGCATCATCCGGGAGGGGGAGTTGATGGAAGCCACCTTGGGAAAGGAGATGTAGGGTGTAGAGATGGAGGGTAGGAGGGACACAATGGTGAAGACGGGGCAGGGGGCGGGGATCGGAGAGGAGAGGAGCCACCAGGGGGTGAGGAGGTTCAAGATGGCTGGAGGTATAGAGGATGCGGAAATGTTCAAGGAATAGGAGCAGATGGGGGAAAGGAATGAGATCATAGAGGATCCGCGTGGGGGACGGGAGACGTATACGGAAGGCGAGGCGGAGTGCATGACGCTCAAGGATCTGGACCCTGCCGAGCTCATGGCGCCCCTTAAATGCACGTGAACAGGCAACCTTTCCCCTTTTCCACCAGAGGGAGACACCAAAGTTGCGACTGCCACAGCGGCGCCACCGCCAGAAACAAAGGGCGATTGCTTCACACAACGCGCTGCGGTGCACTGTTCAAAACAGCAAATTTTACCACGGCTCAAGTCGAATGTCGCTGTTGACGGGCCCAGGCGAGGCCTAAAGCTTTGTGTCGTTCTGTCAACAAGGTTACACGAGTGGGCTTTCGGCTCCGAAAGCCCATATCGATGATGATTCGTTGAATGGTTCGCACGCTGGCACTTTCTGATGGTCCAGCATTCAAATCTGTAGCTGTTGTGAATTGGCAGGAGCCAATTCACGGGGTTTGGAGGAAGCTGAAAGGCACGCGTTTAAGCTCACGCCGGCTGGCGTGAGGTCTGGAACAGGTAAAGTAATTATATTATCAAGAAAAGTACGTAGGTGCTGGAATACTTAACTTTAATCCATAATTGGTGAACATCGGTCTGACTGTACATGCATCACAAGATAAATATCAAATGATAATGGCGCCTTGCAAGGTCGTAGCAAATGACGTAGCTGAAGGCTATGCTAACTATCGTCTCGGCAAATGAGAGCGTAATTTGTCAGTGAACCATCGCCAGCAAAGTCGGCTGTACAACTGGGGCGAGTGCTAGGAAGTGTCTCTAGACCTGCTGTGTGGCGGCGCTCGGTCTGCAATCACTGACAGTGGCGACACGTGGGTCCGACGTATACTACCGGACCGCGGCCGATTTAAAGCTACCACCTAGCAAGTGTGGTGTCTGGCGGTGACACCACAGTAGCAATCTGCGGAAGGGTTGCACTTCTGCAATACTGAACGATTCTCTTCGATAGACGTTGGTCCCCTTCTTGCAGGATCTTTTTCCGGCCAGAGCGATGTCGGAGATTTGATGTTTTAACGGATTCCTGATATTCGCGGTACACTCGTAAAATGGTCGTACGGGAATATCCCCACTTCATCGCTACCTCAGAGATGCTGCGTCCTATCGCTCTTGCGCCGACTATAACACCACGTTCAAACTCACTTAAATCTCGATAACCGCAATTGTAGCAGCAGTAACCGATCTAACAACTGCGCCAGACGCTTGTTGTCTTATATAGGCGTTGCCGACCGCAGCGCCGTATTCTGGCTGTTTACATATCTCTGTATTTGAATACGCATGTTTATACCAGTTTCTTTGGCGCTTCGGTGTAAAACTTTTTCTGTGGCCGTCTGTGTATCTGTCTGCCTGTCTGTCTGTCCAATTATAAATACTCCCTCTTCTCAGGAGCGGGTAGACGTATCAAGATGAAAATTATGCCAAATACCAAGATCTGCAGTCTCTTGGCGGTGTAAATAATTTAAGGTTCTACGTCAATCCTGTCAAATAATACGGCCATGTATGTGACATATTTTGTGTACTCACAAACTCATTGACCAGAAACTACAGTTCAATTATTTATATACGTTTTGGGGCTGATAATCCATCGGTAAATGGCGTTCCTGACAACCAAGAGGTCGCGGGATCGAACTTCGAACTGACCATGTTTTTCTCCTGTCGTAGCTTTCATCTCTCAACGACATGAGAAATCCACTTTAAATTGTAGTTCTCCGTCCACGGTTGGATTACTGTGGAGGTTACAAACACACAAGTCGCCAAAGTGGTGTCCAATAGAAATACTTGCACCAGGCCATTGAACCATTATTATTCTTATCAATATACATTCTTAACTACATACACTATTAAAGTTTTGTTTTGTTTTTTTTAAAAGAAAGGAAAAGAGAGACTTGTGTAGTGCGAAGAACTTTTCTGCCTGTGCCTTTGAGGCTTAGTTCCTTCCGAAACGTTGTGTGTTTTGTGTGTTGCCCAGAAAGGTTAGTTTACATTAGAGAGGAACACCATGTGCGTTGTGCATGTAAATAGTCAGTATGCTATCTTGGCATGCGTGTTGTGGAAGCGTATCCTTATCTGGCACACTGAGCACAAGGAAGGTCACAGCAGACAGATTACATGACATACGCGAAAGAACTTGCCGCCCTTCTAACAGCCGTGTACCGCAAGTCTCTAGAGGAACGGAAGGTTCCAAATGACTGGAAAAGAGCACAGGTAGTCCCAGTCTTCAAGAAGGGTCGTCTAGCAGATGCGCAAAACTATAGACCTATATCTCTGACGTCGATCTGTTGTAGAATTTTAGAACATGTTTTTTGCTCGCGTATCATGTCGTTTCTGGAAACCCAGAATCTACTCTGTAGGAATCAACATCGATTCCGGAAACAGCGATCATGTGAGACGCAACTCGCTTTATTTGTTCTTGAGACCCAGAAAATATTAGATACATGCTCCCAGGTAGATGCTATTTTCCTTGAATTCCGGAAGGCGTTCGATACAGTTCCGCACTGTCGCCTGATAAACAAAGTAAGAGCCTACGGAATATCAGACCAGCTGTGTGGCTCGATTGAAGAGTTTTTAGCAAACAGAACACAGCATGTTCTTCCCAATGGAGAGACGTCTACAGACGTTAAAGTAACCTCTGGCGTGCCACAGGGGAATGTTATGGGACTATTGCTTTTCACAATATATATAAATGACCTAGTAGATAGTGTCGGAAGTTCCATGCGGCTTTTCGCGGATGATGCTGTAGTATACAGATAAGTTGCAGCATTAGAAAATTGCAGCGAAATGCAGGAAGATCTGCAGCGGATAGGCACTTGGTGCAGGGAGTGGCAACTGACCCTTAACATAGACAAATGTAATGTATTGTGAATACATAGAAAGAAGGATCCTTTATTGTATGATTATATGATAGCGGAACAAACACTGGCAGCAGTTACATCTGTAAAATATCTGGGAGTATGCGTGCGGAACGATTTGAAGTGGAATGATCATATAAAATTAATTGTTGGTAAGGCGGATACCAGGTTGAGATTCATTGGGAGAGTCCTTAGAAAATGTAGTCCATCAACAAAGGAGGTGGCTTACAAAACACTCGTTCGACCTAAACTTGAGTATTGCTCATCAGTGTGGGATCCGTACCAGATCGGGTTGACGGAGGAGATAGAGAAGATCCAAAGAAAAGCGGCGCGTTTCGTCACAGGGTTGTTTGGTAACCGTGATAGCGTTATGGGGATGTTTCGCAGACTCTGCAAGACAGACGCTCTGCATCGCGGTGTAGCTTGCTGTCCAGGTTTCGAGAGGGTGCGTTTCTGGATGAGGTATCGAATATATTGCTTCCCCCTACTTATACGTCCCGAGGAAATCACAAATGTAATATTAGAGAGATTCGAGCGCGCACGGAGGCTTTGCGGCAGTTGCTCTTCCCGCGAACCATACGCGTCTGGAACAGAAAAGGGAGCTGACAGTGGCACGTAAAGTGCCCTCCGTAACTCACCGATGGGTGGCTTGCGGAGTATAAATGTAGATTTAGATGTAGATAATATGGTTGTTACGTAAAATATGAGAAATAACCACATGTCGTTTTAATTCAGAATTGTCTGGAGAATCGACCCATCTAATAAGTGCTACTCCCTTCGAAACAGCCAGAGTAGTGGCCATTTGTAATCCCAAATTGTCTGATAAAGTGAAATAGTTAAGGGAGAATGCGTGCAAATGTTTTTGGCATGATTTCATAATTACTACGATGCCTGAAGTGTTCGTGTATGTAAGTAACACAATACAGGACCGTTTTATGTATCACGCAAATCAGCTTGTAAGAAGAGAACGATTCTTTTATTTTATTTTCGCTTACGAACGGGTAAGAGACAATTCGTGGGCCATATAATGAAGCGGAATAAGGCAGTAATAGAATATTTGAGGCGAGGGAACAAGAAAAAATTAACTAAAGCCACAAACCACTGTAGCAAGTAAGTGGAACCATTGAGCCTTGCACTCTGATTTATTGTTTAAACCACGTTGACAGTTCTTGAGATACAATTAGACTGCGTCGTAGCTCCTACTAACTTGGTAACTGGAGCGCCAGGAAGTCGTATGATCATGCAGAGACTATTCTGGTTTTGTGTTCGTGATATGTGAGAAAATCCTGACTAACAACAAACATCAGGAGATTTCACCTGCAACGGAACTAAAGAATGAGAAGAATTATCAGGTACTCCCACAGCAACCACTACAAGGTCTGTATCCGTTTGGGTCACATCCCAAGTGGTATGAAGAATTTCTGCAGGTATACTCTGGGAAAGAAAATTGAGGACGCATTGGGTGAGGATCAATTCACCAGAGAGGCAATTCTGACGTTGCGGTTGATAATGTATGCAAGGCTAAAGAAAAGTCAAGACACGTTCATAGGATTTGTCGACTTCCAAAAAGCGTTCGTCAATGAAAAATGGTGCAAGATGTTAGAGATAGACGGGTAATAAGCAATATATGTGCAAGAGCAAAGAAGTAAAACAAGAGTACGACCACAAAGAAGTGCTCGGATCAAAAATGGCCGGCTGCTGTGACCGAGCGGTTCTAGGTGCTTCAGTCCGGAACCGCGCTGCTGCTACGGTCGTAGTTTTGAATGCTGCCTCGGACATGGATGTGTGTGATGTCCTTAGGTTAGTAAGGTTTAAGTAGTTCTAACTGTAGGGGACTGATGACCTCAGATAATACCATAGTGCTTAGAGCCATTTAAACCATTTTGATCAAAAATGGTTTAAGACAGGGATGTCGTATTTCGCGTCTACCATTAAATCTGCACATCGAAGAAGCAATAATGGAAATAAAAGAAAGGCTCAGGAGTGGAATTAAAATTCAGTGTGAAAGGATATCAACGATAAGATTCGCTTATGAAATTGCTATCCTGAGTGAAAGTGAAGAAGAATTAATCTGCTGAATTGAATGAAAAGCCTAATGAGTACAAAAAACGGACTGAGAGTAAATCGAAGAAAGACGAAAGTAATGAGAAGAAGCTGAAATGAGAACAGCGAGAAACTTAACATCAGGGTTGATGTTCACGAAGTGGAGGAAGTTCAGGAATTCTACTACCTAGGCAGTAAAGTAACCCACGACGGAAGGAGAAGCAGACTAGTACTGGTAAAATGGGTATTCCTGGTCAAAATAAGTCTACTAGTATCGAACATAGGCCTTAATTTGAGGAAGAAATTTCTGAGAATGTACGTTTGGAGCACATTGTATGGTATTGGAACGTGGACTGTAGGGAAACCGGAACAGAGGAAAATGAAACCATTTGAGATGTGGTGCTACAGAAATTGAAAATTAGGTGGACTGATAAGGTAAGGAATGAGGAGGTTCTGCGCATAATTGGAGTGCAAAGGAATATGTGGAAAACACTAAACACTGTCAAGGAGAAGGGACAGGATGATGGGTCATCTGTTAAGACATGAGGGAATGACATGGTACTAGAGCGAGCTGTAAAAGGCAAAAACTGCAGAGGGAGACAGAGATTGGAATACATCCAGCAAATAATTGAAAGGTGGGTTGCAAGTGTTACTCTGAGATGAAGAGGTTGGCATAGGAGAGGAATTCGTGACGGTCCGCATCAGACCAGTCAGAAGACTGATGGCTCAAATAAGAAAAAAATTCATCACGGAGACATTCACTGCTCAATACGTCCTCCTAAAGGATACTAATCGTAAGTTTTCGTCTCTCTCTCTAGTTTCATCAACGCCGAAGGTTCTGTCATGACGTTAGTTGACGCCCGTGGAATACACGTAAGCGTCATATTCTCTTAGTCGTAATACAAAGTCTCATTTATCTAATAACCTAGCTGAGGTCATCCATAAAAAAAAAAAAAAAAAAAAAAAAACATCTGGGCGCTCCTTCTCTGGAGCTGCAGTTCGCGTCTGGATCAAGCTACCTTGCAACTAGACCACTAATTAATATCTTATTACAGTTAAGAAAAATCTGAAACACTCCTGTTGGTCCACCTCACAACTTTTCCCTCGCAAACTGCCATGTATGGCTATTCCTTTCTTTCAGGTAGTGACGCAAATACTGATGTCTTCCAGCTACTCTTGTTTCAATCTCGTTCCTCGATCAAGTCAGGACATATTTTCCCTAAGAACGTGTTTCCCACCTCACTCACTACTCTTTGCTCCGTTACCCACTACTTATCTCAAGTCCGTTGCTACCACGGCATTCAGTCACAATCTACACTACTGGCCATTAAAATTGCTACACCAAGAAGAAATGCAGATGATAAACTGGTATTCATTGGACAAATTTATTTTACTAGAACTGACATGTGATTACATTTTCACGCAATTTGCGTGCATAGATCCTGAGAAATCAGTACCCAGAACAACCACCTCTGGCCGTAATAACGGCCTTGATAC
The DNA here is from genome assembly GCF_021461385.2 of Schistocerca piceifrons. NCBI lineage: Eukaryota > Metazoa > Arthropoda > Insecta > Orthoptera > Acrididae > Schistocerca > Schistocerca piceifrons. Next base: position 1,015,822,201 of record NC_060139.1, on the reverse strand, counting down.
GCCTTGGTATTGAGCCAAACAGAGCTTGGATGGCGTGTACAGCTACAGCTGCCCATGCAGCTTCAACACGATACCACAGTTCATCAAGAGTAGTGAATAGCGTATTGTGACGAGCCAGCTGTTCGGCCACCATTGACCAGACGTTTTTAATTGGTGAGAGATCTGCAGAATGTGCTGGCCAGGGCAGCAGTCGAACATTTTCTGTATCCAGAAAGGCCCGTACAGGACCTGCAACATGCGGTCATGCATTATCTGCTGAAATATAGGGTTTCGCAGGGATCGAATGCAGGGTAGAGCCAAGGGTCGTAACACATCTGAAATGTAACGTCCACTGTTCAAAGTGCCGTCAATGCGATCACGAGGTGACCGAGACGTGTGCCATTGGTTACAATGGCACCCCATACCATCACGCCGGGTGATACGCCAGTATGGCGATGACGAATACACGCTTCCAATGTGCGTTCACCGCGATGTCGCCAAATACGGATGCGACCATCATGATGCTGTAAACAGAACCTGGATTCATCCGAAAAAATGACGTTTTGTCATTCGTGCACCCAGGTTCGTCGTTGAGTACATCATCGCAGGCGCTCCTGTCTGTGATGCAGCGTCAAGGGTAACCGCAGCCATGGTATCCGAGCTGATAGCCCATGCTGCTGCAAACGTCGTCGAACTGTTCGTGCAGATGGTTGTTGTCTTCCAAACGTCCCCATCTGTTGACTCAGGGATCGAGACGTGGCTGCACGATCCGTTACAGTCATGCGGATAAGATGCCTGTCATCTCGACTGCTAGTGATACGAGGCCATTGGGAACCAGCACGGCGTTCCGTATTACCCTCCTGAACCTACCGATTCCATATTCTGCTCACGTCATTGGATCTCAACCGACGCGAGCAGCAATGTCGCAATCGATAAACCGCAATCGCGATAGGCTACAATCCGAGCTTTATCAAAGTCGGAAACGTGATGGTACGCATTTCTCCTCCTTACACGAGGCATCACAACAACATTTCACCAGGCAACGCCGGTCAATTGCTGTTTGTGCATGAGAAATCGGTTGGAAACTTTCCTCATGTCAGCACGTTGCAGGTGTCGCCACCGGCGCCAGCCTTGTGTGAATGCTATTAAAAGCTAATCATTTGCGTATCACAGCATCTTCTTCCTGTCGATTAAATTTCGCGTCTGTAGCACGTCATCTTCGTGGTGTAGCAATTTTATTGGCCAGTAGTGTACCTGTCTGTAGGTTACATTATTCTACATTTCACAAAAGATACAAACTGTGTTTTCTTTCTGCTGTAAGTGTTTCTGTTGACGATGTTGATATAACTATTTTTACATCTAAAAGTGCATACATACTCCGTAAACGACTGTACAGGTATGGAGGAGGGTATCTTGTAACAGTAATAGTCATTTGCACTCGCAAAAACCACTGTCTACAAGCGTCCTAGCGATCACTAATTTCTCGCTTATTATCTTCATGGTTCTTATTCGTAATGTACGTTGGTTGCAGTAGAATCGTTCTGGAAAGACCGGTTCTCTAAATTTCTGAAATAGTGCGTTACGAAAAAGTTGTCGTCTTCCCTCCAGGGATTCCCATTTGAGTCACGAAGCACTTCCGTAACACTTGCGTGCCGATCGAACCAACCGGTGACAAATATAGCGGCACGCCTCTAAACTGCTTCGGTGTTTTCCAATAATCCGACCTGGTGTGGATCACAAACACTCGAATAGTACTGGAATTCGAGAGTTCGCCTTCCCTCCTGCCAACCTGACGTGCTCATTCCATTGCATGTCACTTTGTAAGGTTACTCCTTGTTATTTAACCGCTGTGAGTGTCAAGCTGCGCCCTACCAAAGCTGTATTCGAATATCACAAAAGTGTTTTTCCTACTCATTCGCCTTCATTTACATGTTCCATATTTATAGCAAGCTTCCATGCAACAAACAAACTAGAAATTTTGTCTAACTCACCTCGCATACTCCTACAGTCACTCAATGACGACACCACGGAGTCAACAGCAAACAGCCATAAACTGCTGCTCACCTGTCCGTCGGGTCATTTATGTATACGAGCTACGGCAATAAAGAAACAGGACTCATGGTCTAATTCTTAACTGAAAAACCTTACACAGTTGAAATGTTGTCCCCTTCGGTGTAGTCCACTCCTCGATCCATGCCTCCCCGAACCATGCACCGCTCCATGCTACTTTTCCACTGTTGGAAACAGTGTTGTAAGTCTGTTTCTGTTATGCTGTTGAGAAGGCTCGTTGCTTTGTCCTTCACTGCATTCACGAACCTGGTTTCTTTGAGCCCAGACTTCAGTTTTGCGAAGCGAAAGAAGTCTAATGGTGCTATGTAAGGAGAATGCGGTAGATGTTCCATCAATGGAATGTTTTGCGCCAAAAATCTCTTCACAGACATCGCGTAATGAGCGATTCTTCAACAGTTCTGGTCTCCGTCGCACACGTTTACGGGGTCTTCATAACGGTTTCATAATAAGTTTTATCCCCCTCCCCCTCCCCCCCCCCTTTCCTTGAACCATGGACCTTGCCGTTGGTGGGGAGGCTTGCGTGCCTCAGCGATACAGATAACCGTACCTAGGTGCAATCACAACGGAGGGGTATCTGTTGAGAGGCCAGACAAACGTGTGGTTCCTGAAGAGGGGCAGCAGCCTTTTCAGTAGTTACAGGAGCAACAGTCTGGATGATTGACTGATCTGGCCTTGGAACACTAACCAAAACGGCCTTGCTGTGCTGGTACTTCGAAAGGCTGAAAGCAAGGGGAAACTACAGCCGTAATTTTTCCCGCGGGCTTGCAGCTTTACTGTATGGTTAAATGACGATTGCGTTCTCTTGGGTAATATATTCCGGAGGTAAAATAGTCCCCCATTCGGATCTCCGGGCAGGGATTACTCAGGAGGACGTCTTTATTAGGAGAAAGAAAACTGGCGTTCTACGGGTCGGAAGGTGGAATGTCAGACCCCTTGATTGGGTAAATAGGTTAGAAAATTTAAAAAGGAAATGGATGGGTTAAAGTTGGATATAGTGGGAATTAGTGAAGTTCGGTGGCAGGAGGAACAAGACTTTTCGTTAGATGAATACAGGGTTATAAACACAAAATCAAATAGCGGTAATGCAGGAGTAGGTTTAATAATGAATTAAAAAATAGGAATGCGGATAAGCTTCTACAAACAGCATAGTGAACGCATCATTGTGGTCAAGATAGATACTAATTCCACGCCTACCACAGTAGTAAACTTTACATGCCAACTAGCTCCACAGATGACGAAAAGATTAATGAAATGTATGATGAGATAAAAGAAATTATTCAACAGTGAAGGGCGACGAAAATTTAATAGTCATGGGTGACTGGAATTGAGTAGTAGGTAAAGGAAGACACGGAAACGTAGTAGCTGAATATGGAATATGGTAAGGAATGAAACAGGAAGCAGCCTGGTAGCATTTTGCAAGAGAATAGCTTAATCATAGCTAACACTTGGTTCAAGAATCATGAAAGAAGGTTGTATACATCGAAGAAGCCTGGAGATACTGGAACGTTTCAGATAGATTATATAATGGTAAGACAGAGATTTAGGAACCAGGTTTTAAATTGTAAGGCATTTACAGGGGCAGATGTGGACTCTGACCACAATCTATTGGTTATGAACTGTAGATTAAAACTGAAGAAACTGCAAAAAGGTGGGAGTTTAAGATGGGACCTGGATAAACTGACAGAAGCAGGGGTTGTAGAGAGTTTCAGGAAGAGCAGTAGGGAACGACTGACAACATTGGGGGAAAGAAATACACTAGAAGAAGAATGGGTATCTTTGAGAGATGAAATAGTGAAGGCAATAGAGGATCAAGTAAGTAAAAAGACGAGGGCTAATAGAAATCCTTGGTTAACAGGAGAGATACTGAATTTAATTGACGAAAGGAGAAAATACAGAAATTCAGCGAATGAAGGTGGCGAAAGGAATACAAACATCTCAAAAATGAGACCGACAGAAAGTGCACAATGGCTAAGCAGGGATGGCTAGAGGTCAAATGTAAGGATGTAGAGGCGTATATCACTAGGGGTAAGATATATACTGCCTACAGGAAAATTAAAGAGACCTTTGGAGAAAAGAGAACCACTTGTATGAATATCAACAGGTAATGGAAACCCAGTTCTAAGCAAAGAAGGGAAAGCAGAAAGGTGGAAGGAGTATGAAGAGGTTCTATACAAGGCCAATGTTCTTGAGAACAATATTATGGAAATGGAAGAGAAGGTAGAAGAAGATGAAATGAGAGATATGATACTGCGTGAAGAGTCTGACAGAGCGCTGAAACACCTCAGTCGAAACAAGGCCCCGGGAGTAGACAGCATTCCATTACAACTACTGACGGCCTTGGGAGAGCCAGTCCTGCCAAAACTCTACCAACTGGTCAGCAAGAAGTATGAGACAGTCAAAATACCCTCAGACTTCAAGAAGAATATAATTGCAATCCCAAAGAAAGAAGGTGTTGACAGATGTGAAAATTACCGAACTATCAGTTTAATACGCCATGGCTGCAAAATACTAACACGAATTCTCTACAGACGAATGGAAAAACTGGTACAAGCCGACTTAAAGGAAGATTCCGTAGAAATGTTGGAACATGTGAGGCAATACTGACCCTACGACGTATCTTAGAAAATAGATTAAGGAAAGACAAACCTACTTTTCTAGCATTTGTAGACTTAGAAAAACCTTTTGACAATGTTGACTAGAATGCTCTCTATCAAATTCTGAAGATGGCAGGGGTAAAATACAGGGAGCGACAGGCTATTTACAATTTGTATAGAAACCAGATGGCGGTTATAAGAGTAGAGGGGCATGAAAGGGAAGCAGTGGTTGAGAAGGGAGTGAGACAGGGTTGTACCCTATTCTCGATGTTATTCAATCTGTATACTGAGCAAGCAGTAAAAGAAACAAAAGAAAAATTTCGAGTAGGAATTAAAACCCATGGAGAAGAAATAAAAACTTTGAGGTTCGCCGATGACATTGTAATTCTGTCAGAGACAGCAAAGGACCTGGAAGACCAGCTGAACGGAATGGACAGTGTCTTGAAAGAAGGATATGAGATGAACATCAACAAAAGCAAAACAAGGACAATGGAACATAGTCGAATTAAATCGGGTGATGCTGAGGGAATTAGATTAGGAAATGAGACACTTAAAGCCGTAAATGGGTTTTGCCATTTGGGGAGCAAAATAACTGATGATGGTCGAAGTAGAGAGGATATAAATGCAGGCTGGCAATGTCAAGGAAAGTGTTTCTGAAAAAGAGAAATCTGTTAACATCGAGTATAGGTTTAAATGTCAGGAAGTCGTTTCTGAAAGTATTTGTATGGAATGTAGCCATGTATGGAAGTGCAACGTGGACGATAAATAGTTTAGACAAGAAGAAAATAGAAGCTTTCGAAATGTGGTGCTATAGAAGAAAGCTGAAGATTAGATGGGTAGATCACATAACTAATGAGGAGGTATTGAATAGAATTGGGGAGAAGAGTAATCTGTGGCACAACTTGACTAGAAGAGGGGATCGTTTGGTAGGACATATTCTGAGGCATCAAAGGATCACCAATTTCGTACCGGAGGGCAGTGTGGAGGGTAAAAATCGTAGAGGGAGACCAAGAGATGAATACACTAAACAGATTCAGAAGGATGCAAGTTGCAGTAGGTAGTGGGAGATGAAGAAGCTTGCACAGGATAGAGTTGGCATGGAAAGCTGCATCAAACTAGTCTCTGGACTGAAGATAACAACAACAGTAATTTTTATTGCCACTCTTACTTTCAGGCACCCAATCAATGTAGATAACCCCTCGGTTATCGAAAAAAACAGTCATCATTGCTTCGAATTTTGATTTGCTCAAGCGCGCTTTCTCCTTCCTCTGGGGTTGAGGGCTCTTCCAATGCATGGACTGTCCCCCAGTCTCTGGACAGTATTGGAATATTCGTGTTTCATCACACGTTGTTACTTCGCTGAAGTAATCAGGGTCATTTTTAATGTTTTCAAAAGAATCAGCACAGCATTCCACTCGATGGTGCTTTTGCTCGTTTGTAATGTTTCTTGACAGTACTTTAGCACAGATCTTTTTCATGCCCAGGTCATCGTGCAAAATCTGCCTAACGGTTTCTTTATTGATGCATCAAGTTCTGAAATTGCTCAAATGCTTGGGCGGCGGTCTTCTCGAATGATTCTACTGACATTCTCCACACTCTCTTCAGTTTTTGGAGTGGAAGGCCGGCCTGATTTAGGATCGTCTTCAACGTCTTCCCTACCGTCCTTAGACGTCTTAACCATCTCGAAATCTTGCGTACTAGATAGACACTGTTTCACCAAATTGTAAGTTTCTATTGTGGATTTTCCATGTTTTGTGAGGAATTTGATGTTAACACGTTGTTCCACTTTAGAGCGTAGCATAATTGCAACGGAGCTCAGACGCACGACCCGTTCTTAGGAAGGCTCACAGGCAGACTAAACACAGCGGCGTAAAATTTTGTACTCGCGTCAGGGAGAGTCCAAAGTTTATTCCCCCACTCTTCTACCTGTGATCGACGAAGCCGGAAATTCCCACAATAACCAGTCCTGTTTCTTTATTGCCACACCTCGTACAGAGAATAAAAGGGGTCATATCACAGTTCCCTGGAGCACTCCTGACGATACCCTTGCCTCTGATGAACGGTCGCCATCGTGTATAATGTACCGGTATCTATTATTTAAAATGTGTTCGAGCCACTCACATATTTGGGAACATATTTCGTACCCTCGCACCTTCATCAAGAGTCTGCAGTGAGGCATCGTGTCAGAGACTTACCGGAAATCTGGGAACATGGAATCTTCCTGTTACCCTTCACCCATGGTTCGTAGGATATCATGTGACAAGAGCAGAAACTGAATTTCTTACGAAAGTTGCTTTGAAAATCTGAGCTTATTTGTGGACAGACGGAAACTTATCGCATCTGAACCCAGAATTCTGCAGCAGACCGATGTTAGGGATATTGGTCTTTAATTATGCTGGTCAGTTCTTTTACCTTTCTTACACACAGGAGCCACCTGCGCTTTTCTCCAGTCGCCTGGGACTTTTTGCTGGGCGAAAGATTCGCGATAAATGCAGTAAGTAAGGGGCCAATGGCGCAGAGTACTCTTCATAAAACCGAAATGGGGTTCCATCTGGACTTGGCGACTTACTTGTTTTCAACTCTTTTAGTTGCTTCTCTACTCCACGGACGCCAATTTATATGTGCTCCATGCGGGAGTCTGTACAACAGTCAGACGACGGCATGTTTGTACGATTCTCCTGCGTGAATGATCTCTTAAACGTGAAATTTAAGACTTCAGCAATTCTTTTGCTGTCTACTACTGTCATGCCCAGACCGGTCGACGAGTGACTGAATAGAAGCCCTACAACCACTTAGTTATTTTACGTGTGCCCACAATTTTGTTGGGTTCTCGTCACGATCTTTCGCTAAGGTGTGACGGTGGATGTTGTATGCTTCAAGCATTGATCTTCTTCGAACGCACTACTAACTTTTGCTTTTTTTTTTAACCGAGAGTCCAACAATGTTTCTCCATCATTTTCCGAATTTGATTACTGAACCACAAATGCTCGTTTCAATTCTTAATACACTTACTTGGCACATTATTCTCGAGAGGGCGATTAAATAACAGTTTAAACTTCGCCCATAATCCTCCTACATACTGGAGCTGAATGGTGTCCATGCGTTATCTATGTGGGACGCTAATAATTACTTGCCTACTTTTTCTAGCATAAACACTCTGTGACTGAGGAAGTCGGGAGGAGGGGGTACACTTAGCATGGAAGGTCAAGGCCCCTATAATGTCACTCCTTAAACACAACTAGCAAATCAATAAATTAACAATTTACACAAAGACAATATTTATAAAACAGCTAAGAGACAATCAACACGTGGCCATCTTAAGACAATACCAAAATATCACAGATAACCTGCTCCTAAAGCAAGGGAGCAAATTACAATTAAGAACTCTCACTTAAAGAGATGAGCAACAGAGATTTCAATACTTAAAGGAACAATAAATTAATATCCAAAAGCGTTTTAAAGCAATGTGTCACAGATAATTTATTTAAAGGCGCAATAATTGGCAATATGAAAGTGATTTATGAAACGCACACCAGTTGGTTAAGAACCCAAATAACACAAGCAGTACAAGAAATTACAATTTAATGCAATTTATTCCCAAGAAAATAAAAAGCCAATACTTTTTAAAAAAAATATACACAAAACACGTTAAGTATTTACCAAACGGGCAGTGACGCCAGACTGCCCTGGGCAAAAGCTGACTTAACTTAAAATGCCGGAAGCAGCAGATCAGGCACCCAAAACAACATCTAAACCCCGGGGACCAGCCGGGAGTCACTTCCCATTAGACGTCACGTCACAGCTTCTGTGCACCGAAGCGGGACGTGGCGCCGCTCCCACACAACCCATCTCGCAGAAAACTGGAACACAAACAGATTGCAGAAGACACGGCAAACACCAATCAAACACCAATCAATTAATATAAGTTAAGAGATCAATAAACAAGAACTAAATACTAATAAACAGTACTAATACTGACTGAGTGCATTCAAATAAGTGCACGCATATAAAATTCTACGTACAAATGATTGCTTTTTACAGAATACGAGGCTTTACTAATAACTAGTGAGTGCTTTCAAATAATTGCACTTATATAAAGGAACTACGTACAAATGACTAGCCTCACAGAATACGAGTCTTTACTAATTAACTGAGTAGGTGCTTTCAATAAGAGTGGCCCAAATTTTACAGCAATATACAAGGGACGTCGATTTGATGGCAGTCAAAATACAATGAAAATCTCATACACACAATATATAAACTTCTGGATACTGTCCCAAAGAAAACGAAATATAACACACACACACCTACAAGCTAATCAGCTTCCTAATATTAATCCGACCAGCGGATTTTTAAAAAGAAATATTAACTGCTGGTCGCTCAACGAAACGAAGGCACCGAAATCACTTACACCTTCGATGGAGAGCGTTGTTCGAGATGGTCTCCAGGGATGAGTCTCTCCGAGAAAACGGGCACCAAAGCAATGCAACAAACAGCGCCCGGAGTTGACATCAGGCAGGTCCACCACAAACTCGCGACGGCCTTACGAGGTAGCCCTGTCTCGCCGCTGCACGTCCTTGCGCCTCGTAGCGAGTCCACCGCCAACTGCCCCGAATGCTGAAACCCCGCGAGATCACAACAGGGTCAAAGATCTTAGTACAGCCGGGTAATCGATAGTGTCGCGCCAAGGAGCTGGTATGCCAGAAAAGGCGCATCAAGGCTCACACTCTTGACGGATTTATTAACTTTAGTAACCATCGTCGCTATGATGACACTGATCACTAGTTCATGTCTCTATACTGACACTGTGGATGAGATTCGATCTATAGCTATAAGGTTTATAAAACCTTCATTGCGTGTGAATTGTCTAACTAGTTCTTCAAGGTAGTTCTCGGAAATCCGGGTCAGAAGTACTACACAAGACTGTCTGTCCGTACGACCTACAGTGAAGCCAAGTCGTCCCAGTCTATACCCGGAAGCTTAAAGTCGCCTCCGACTATCATGGCGTGATCTGGATATTTCTGCGCTACTTAGCGTACACTTTCCTTGAATGGTTATAAAACTGTCCCAGCGGAATCGGGTGGCCAATAAAAACATCCAGTAACTAACATTATTTCACCTACGCGTATTATAAGTGCCCAGACGACTTCACTGTAACACGAAAATTCGACCTCAGTAGAGACAAATTTCGGAGGATTGCAGTCTGTATTGTAAAAGCTACCATATGTGTGTCATGTTGAATGTGCTGTAGAGGATATTCGAAAGATAGCAGAGGCATGTTAGAAAAATGACACAGTTCCTAAAAATTGTAGAAAGCTGCCTCCATTATTCGAATTCACGTGACTGAATATGAATTGCGCAGTAACACGTCATTAAACTTTTCCTGCAGTTCGAGAATAGTGTCAAGGCGAAATATGTAAGCAGCGTCCTTAAGCTACACCCACAATAAAATGTCAGGTGGGGATGATTCAGGAGACGGAAGGGGAAACAACACATTTGAAATCACTTGTCCATGAAAACAATATCCCAAAAAACCATGGCGGTGTTGTCTGTATGACCCATAGCAATGTCCTGCTCAAACCTCCATACTGTAGCTGTTCTTCACGTACAGTGTTTACAAACTGTGATGAAAATGTGTGACTTTAGTAACCATCGTCGTTATGTTGACATTGATATCTAATCCCTGTCCCTACACTAACACTGTCGATAAGTCTCGACGTGTACTTCTCGGAAGTAGCCGGTACAGCACGACATTGCATTAAACACTGCGGCGTGGCATTTTTCGGTCGGCATGACTTTCTCCTGTTCGGCAGGAGCGTAGAGTCAGCGAGGTTTACCCTTCTTCGCTATCCCCTTTTTTGAGTGGATTTCCCGTATCCCAAATGCGTCAATTCTGTTCGCTCGCACATCCGTGAAGGTGTAAACAATACGACCAGTCAGACGGAAACCAACTATCGAGTGTCCGCTGTCTGGCGTTCCAGATGACATTAACCGCTGATAAACAGTTATACGTCTTCTGGTAACTGCTGAAGCACAACTCGACTTCTACTCACACGCGTCATTAAAAACACGTGCATTGCTGTAAAGTATGGTCGGCCAAGGAGTGCGAAACCACACGCGAGCACGATGTGTGAACCGCGTGCGAGCTGGGACTCGGCCTGTCTTGGCTTTGTTCGATAGTTCTCTCGTAAGTACTCGGTACAGCACGTCGTTCCATTTAGCATTGCGGTCGGCAAGTCTTCTTTCAGTTCGTCAGAAGCGTAGTGTCAGGGCGGTTTACCCTTCGCTATTCGTTCGTCGTATGAAGGACGTTTATAGGTCCAGTGCGTGTCTCCATACAACACCAATTGCAGAGGTCTACCGTCACAAAAATGAATGCGAATAACAGAGGAGAAGTATAAGAATTCTCAATCTCTGTTCGCGGTACACAGCCCCACAAACAACAAGTACCGCAAGTGTGCTATGGAACGACGCTGCAAAGAAAGAATTTAAAAATTCAGTCGACGTTGAAGGAGCAAAATATTATAACGATCGACGGATGGGACTCACCGTTTTGTACATCAAGAAGCACTTAGTGCTAAAATTTGCATGCATATAGCACGCGATGAAACCGGTGGTATGCTTTTAAATTTTCTGAAGTCGCGTGAATTACTCCACGGTTTGTTGCATCATTTTTCGATGTAACTGAACGAAGAGTATGAAGACTATACGTATTACGAAATGCACGTTGGCTAAGTCAAGGGGCATGACTGGAAAAATGTTTCTATTTGAAATCGGCGAATTTTCAACGTGTGAAGAGAAATGGCGAGCGGGAACGAAAACTAAAACATCTGGAATGAATTGCATACTTCGCATTTTAAGTGGAGTTGACAGCACAATTCCCACAGTAAGACATTGCAAGAAACAACTTATTTCCGATTTAATAGGGATGGATTTAACCGGAAAATCGCGTTGTGGAAGGGACAAATTCTGATAAAAAAGCAGGCCATTTCCCTAAGCTCATTGACGTTATGGAAAAAACGAGATTTCGTAATTCACTGTGACATTGAAAGAATACAAGGATAGTTTTCTGAACTTCTGAGGACACTGCCAGTCTTATATCTGTTTTCGAGATGTTTTTATTTCAGTTGAAAATGCCATTCTGCATACACAGATGGAACTCATCGATCTGCTGTGCGATTTCCGTTTAAAAGACAAATTCTTTTAAGTTAGAACTGTGTAGGACGTCTACATTGCTTCCGTTGGGAAGAGTTTCCACGTCTCCATAAAGAGGTAACAAACGTGATAAAACGTTTGGACCAACGTATGTATGCGAAACGCTTTTTCCGATTTTGAAACTAAATAAGTCACGATTACGTGACAACCTGGGTGTGAAACATGTGTGATATTGTCTACATCTAACAGTTTGTATCAGGTAAAATTATGTCTTTAGTGTGACAAAAATAATTAAATAATACTGAAGATTTGTTTTGTTTGTGGTCTATGTTGTTGAGAAATATGAAATCAAGACATAAGCAATGCAACTGCACTGCCATTTGAATGCAGCGTTTTGCCAGTTTCCACTGCTTCGCCCTTCTCACAGTCAGACACAATGGTGTGGTGGTGGGGGAAGTACGCAGCCAGCTGAGGGAGGTATGGCATACGAGCAACAGCACTTCTCATGTGCTGAATTCTTGACCGTTCCTGCTGTAAGGGTACTAAGAAGACAGAAGCCAAACTGGATGACGATATGTAGTCTCTGTCTCATAAATTAAACGAGGAGCATAACTACGTCAAACAAAAAGTTTAAAAATATGTTATGTCTTAAGGTTGCGCCTACTTTTAGAACACCCTGCAAAACATGGAGACTGCCTTGTTAGATGTAAGAGAGGGTCTGATTTCCCTATCCTGGCCAGGATGTATAAATAAATTAATAAAAACAGTGGTCTCTTTGAAGCTACATCAGGCTCACCAAACAATATTTTGCAGATTGTGGCTACATGCTCGAGAATATGTAGCTATTAACAATTCTACAGAATTGTACAAATAACTGTTGCAGAACGAAGATAAATTCATTTACTAAAGAAAGCTTTTGTTTCAAACCAGCCATCACGCTGCTTTGAAACGACGCAGCGGAGAGCATTCTGTGTTTTCTCTTGTTTACATTTCACTTTTAATCTAAAGACTAACGAAAACAACGTTTATGTACAGTTCAAACGTTAATAATCCCTCGCTAAAAAGGACAGTGGTTTTTCGCGTCTCATTTAACACTAAAAGTGATTTTTTATTGCTCTTTCTTTTTGTCTGCTTGTTTCAGTTCCTGGAGCGCCTCCAGAAGACGTTAAGTGTAAGCCTTTGTCTTCTCGCGCCCTGTTTGTTCAGTGGTCCTCTCCCACTGCTGAGATCAATGGAGTGCTGCAGGGTTACAGGGTCTCGTACCGAGCTCTGTCCGACTGGGAAGGTAAAATTCTTCTTTTGTATGCTGTAGGTAGCTTATGTAGCTACGCAAAAATCTACTTCTCTGACAAATTTCTCAACCATTAATGTATAATCGTCACTAACATGAACGCATATGCAAGCTCATCAATATGACAAAACACAGCATTTTGTTTAACGTTCGAATCTCTAACAATAAAAATAAAATAGAACACATCAGTATTCAACTACAATCATCTTCTTATTTCCCAACCATCCGTTTAGCAAGCCATGGTTCAGAATGTTCCTTGCTGCAATTTTCAGGTAAATTACATTTGTGTTTCAGGTAAATTACATTTGTGTTTTGCACCTTCCAGCACCAGTACCGCAAGCTAACAAAGATGTTGCTGGTAGTCTTTCAAATATTTGTACTACCAAAACTGGTTCAGATCAGCATTTCTCATTAATTAAAGAATGTTCTCTTGCTTACTAGAACAATCGATTATTCATTCGTTATAGTTAGACAAAGCTTATATCTTACACTCATCCTTACAATAAATTTTCGTAACTACAGCCCTTATGGATTATCTTCAAACATTTCGTGGACAAGGACAAGCTTTGAGAGTCAGTATTTTCCTTTTTTTATATAAAAAAGAAGGGTACGCAGCATACTGTATAACAGAAAGTTCACGTATTCCTAGGATGAGTGATGATGGTTATATGATGAGACCTATCAGGTCTGACATAATCAGCGTCACTTTTCGTACTTCTTAGGAGATGCATCGTTCTGGATGTTACCCACTTAGAGCAGCAATAATCTGTACTTGCAAACAGCCTATGCGGTGGCATGAAGTTGATGCTGGAGGCTCAGTTCCATCTGAGTGAATGACGTTAGGCTTTGCCGAGTGTAAAACGAGGCGATCAGAGAATTAGTATTAAATTTATGGTCATAGCTATACTATATCTTACATTTAGCGTGACTGCATCGTTACGAAATGCTTTTTTTTTTCGTAACATACTGCAACAAAGACAACGTTGTGCTCGACAGAAAAGGGAAATGTATCCCAGTATGCCAGTAAAAAACGCACTGGTAGTCTGCATTGATAACGCAGCTGACAAAAACGGGCAGAGGGAAATCTAAGACGGTGGAAACAATTATGTTCGAAAAGACAATTCGACCTTACCCAAATATAGTGCAGTTAGTTGTCTTTCGATAGATAAAATTAAGAAATATGCGTCAGTAGCAGGAGCTGGATACACACCTTACGGATATATGATTCTCATGCTGCATGGCACAAGCAAGTACCAGGAGGTGTATTTCCGATAATTATATGAACTAGTGTAGCTGCTTGACATATAACCTCAACCAGGGCAAACGGTGCCAGTACCTAAATGGTCTGTAGCAAATATTGCCCACATTTTTGTCTCATTTATTAATTCTTATTAATGGTCCATGACCCTGCCAACTAACTGGAACGGTATTTTTTTTACGTTTAATCAAGTTGTGTGAAAGATATATAATTTTTTTCTTTTTTCTTAAATCACTTTAGTTATTATTACTTTAGTTTTCTCTCTTAGTCGCGTTTAAATCTGAGTGGCGACTGGCTTTGAGATTATTTGACAATTGTCAAAAAATTTGCAATGTTCAAAGTAGAAAAGTACCAAAAATGTAACATACAGAATTATGCAGGTTGTTAGGGATATAAGTGCAGATATTTCTGTTGAGACCAAGGACAGCGTGCCTAACGACATTACATTATTATTTACTTCATTCGCTGTCTAATAATTATTGCTATGATGAGTAGTATGTGTATAAGTTGATTAGTGTGCGTGACACAACCAAGTAACTAATGTTTATTTTCTCTTGGATGGCAGGCCAGGTACTGAAGAGTCGACAAGTGGTTGCAACACAGATAGTCTATATTGACAGGTGTCTTCCACTTCGTAGTGCAGAAAACATCGGGTGGTAAATTATGTGATGCGTTTGCAGGAAGACAGATGCAGAGAAAAACAATTGACACATTGAAGTGTACATATTGAGGTAGCAACTATCAGAATCTCTGTGTCCATACCCCACCATCCTGTATAAACAGTTTTCTACCACGCTATGCATACAAATCACAACAGTTCATTTTCATGGTTGTTTTAAATCAGTCACTCTCATGTTATTAAGCAGATAAGTCGTACTTAATGATAGGACGTATTGGAAGTTGGTTTTCGATGGGTGAGTAATGGAGCAAAAAGAGAATGAACCTCTTTTAATATCCAATTTATATACTAATAAATTAAATTGTGACAGCTGATTGCTTTATGACCTTAACCTATTGTTATGCTAATTTATTTAAGAAAAGTGTTGATATATGACCTGCTGGGGATAATCCCTCCTTCTCAGAAACCCACCATCTCTCCCCTTCCCTCTCCTCTTCCTTCCTAACCCTCTGGAAAGAGGGACAGATTTTTCTGTCATCCCTCCCCAATTCAGTTCAGTCCTACTTTACCCCTTTCTGGATAATCCCCTAGTCCCCCCTCACCTCCCCCGCTTCCCCCTCCCTTCCTGCACGACCCCTCTCCATTTCCCATCTGAAAACTGGCGGGAAAAAGAGTCAATCTGTGCCAAGTCACTGTTTTTCTCGAACCACTCCTTCACAGTCCTGGTCTTCTGACTTGGCGCATTATCTTGTTGAAAAATGCTACTGCCATTGGGAAACATGGTCATGAAGGGGTGAACGTGGTCTGAAATTACTGTATGATACTCCTTGGCCATCACGGTGCTTTACACGAGCGCCAATGGACCCATGGAGGCATGTGTGAATGTTTGAGCTGGAAGTTGACAGATTCTACCCTCCCATCTGCATAATGAACAAAGTATCATGATTCATCAGACCATGCAATGGCCTACCACTGTGCCAACTCCCAGTGCTGATGGTCATGTACACATTCCAGTCAAAGTTGCTGATGCTGTCATGTTAACACTGGGACTTTCGCGACTCATTGGCTGCAGAGCCCATCGTTAGGAATCTTTCGTGCTCTGAGAGTTCAGATGTACTTGCACTCTGCCCAGCGTGAAAGACTGACGGTATTTCCACCACATTTCGCTGCCTGTCCTGTTTTATCAGTCGGCCCAACCTACATGTCCGACATCTGTAATGAGGGGTGGCTGCACAATCGCTATCGTCTGGGTGTGGTTTCACCTTGGTTTTTAGAAGTGTTGAAGATGCTTATCACAGCACCCCTTAAACACCCGACAAGTAATGCAGTTTCCAAAATGCTCATGCCAGGCCCCTAGGCCATCACAATCCGCATTCAGTCAAAGTCAGACAAATCATGCACCCTCCCTATACTACTCGTGGAAAGCGTGCTCCCAGATACTACATGCACTTTGCCTGTGTCCGACTATCCGTCATTCCTCGACAGATGACACTATCACCTGCACAAATTTATATCGGTAGTCATAATATTATGGTTGATCAGCGTACATCCGAGATCTTGCATGCACCGACATTTGAGAACACACAAACACCTTCCTAAACCACCTGCACTAAACATACTGACGAAAAATATCTCCCAATCACACACACTCACCATCGTGAACCTTGCACCATCCGCCAGCTCCTGGAGAGCCACCCTGACGCCGATTGGGGGAGATCTAGAGACCCACACCCGCTCTGGCCACACCAGCAATTGCGAGCTCGTCTCTGGCCAGAGGCCAGAGAGACTGTCAATGTGATTGCCAAACAGTCAACCGATCAGAATACTCAGAGGAGGTAATCGTCCAGTGCAGAGAGTCGCCATATTAGATCTTCTCACGGAACACGCACATCCGCTCCTGTCGCCACTCAACCAGCATACTGATTACTTTGCTATTCAGCCGTTGGCCGTGGACACTGGAAGTCAAGCAAGTGTAGGTTGGACGTATAGTTCTAACTGCAGTTCCAGCCTGATGTAGACTTCCCAGTTTAAAAAATCCACTTTATCCAATCAGAAACGGCAATGAGACTGTCCATACACATCAATTTCCCGCATAACCGAGCGAGGTGGCGCAGTGGTTAGCACACTGGACTCGCATTAGGGAGGACGACAGTTCAATCCCGCGTCCGACCATGCTGACTTAGGTTTTCCGTGATTTCCCTAAATCGCTTCAGGCAAATATCGGGATAGTTCCTACGAAAGGGCATTGCCGACTTCCTTCCCCATCCTTCCCTAAACCGACAAGACCGATGACCTCGCAGTTTGGTCTCTTCCCCCAAATCAACCCAACCCTCTCACATGAAATGTAGATTCCTTCCTTTTATACGAGCTATTTTTGAAAACAGAACAAACTGGGGCCCACACATGTTTTCACATTGCTAAATAATCGTTACTTGTTGCGAAAATCCTGTACAATAGTGTGGTATAGACTATATTTCCTCGAAATATTCTCTCAACAGGTACAAAAAAAGATTTGTTCTATTATGTCTTACGTCCTGCATCATAGATCAAGAATATTTATCTCATTTTTGCCTCATGAAATGACCATGCTCCATGTATGTCACATGTTGCCTCCTCACTTTCGAACCCTCTTCAACTAGCCAGATGCCTCGTCAACCTACCAAGTCTCTCTTGCTAGCAGCACAGAGGAGACTTATATTTCAGTTTCATACTTGGCATCACTTCATAAATTCGGTAATAAAGCTGACTTTATTGCAATGATTATCAAGCTGTGTGTAGGGGGAGATTTGAATTTCGTGAAAAAAAATTTCGCCGCAACGAAAAAACGCCTGATTATCGCTCCAACTCGCGAATCATATCTGATGTAGTCTCGCCCTCGCCTCCACACCCGGCTGGCGGCATGTAAAAACTGATCGTGGGTGTCCGTTTGCATGATGAATAATTTTTTCCGTAATCGGATTATATCCACCAGATAGCTCCAACAGGAATCCCTGGAGCGAAGATGATGTTCTTTTCAAATAACACTGTTGAGGAAATTTAGAGAATCGACATTTGAAGCTGATAGTTAAATGTTTCTACTGTCCTGGTAAACTACTAATGATACAGGACACACCCTCCGCCACACACCAAACGATGGCTTGCAAAGTAAGCAAATAGAAGTAAATGTAAATTTAGTCTACTCTTACGATGTATTTGCATCCATTTGTAGGCACGAGAAACTCACGGAAGAATATTTATTTTATTTATGTAGAAAACAAAAGATGGAACTTCTGCTGCTGACTGTCTCTCATTACAAATCTTCGTATGAGCCCCTAATTATTTCAGTCTGCGTAAAGTGTTGTCGTTCTTAGCAGCTCAACTGCTGTAATGTCAGCGCATTTATTTTAAAGAAATAGCTGAATAAACACGAACGCCTATTTGCTGTAAGAAGTGTTACCATCATGTATTTTCTTGGTGTGATTATGATTCTTGTATTGTAACGACAGACTTCTTCTCATATAGTGTAAAGGGTGTAGTCATACACTTTTGAAACGAGTACTGTGACGCTGCAAATAGTGTGATTCTTGTGCTTGCTACAGCAAAATATCGTACCGACGGACCTGACCTCACACCGTGTAAATGGTGTGGCCATACGCTTTTAAAATGAATACTACGGCAGTCCGAATAGCGGATATAGTACTAAAATTATTTAAATCTGCAGCTAAGTAAGTGTAATCTGACGATCGTGGTATGAACTTATGCTTCCTACAATGATTATTGTTGGATGGGTGACCATCCAGGCCACCATGCGCTGTTGCCATTTTTCGGGGTGCTCTCAGCCTCGTGATCCCAATTGAGGAGCTATTCGACCGAATAGTAGCGGCTTCGGTCAAGAAAACCATCATAACGACCGGGAGAGCGGTGTGCTGACCCCACGCCCCTCCTACCCGCATCCTCCACCGAGGATGACACGGCGGTCGGATGGTCCCGGTAGGCCACTCTTCGTCTGAAGACGGAGTGCTTTTTTTTTAGAATGGTTACTGAACCGAGAACTTTGTATCTTGCCTTGAATATGATACACAATAAGCACGTAACAGTATCCAACAGTCCTTAAACATACATTGGCTAGCAAGTTCCACACACTATGGTGAGTAGAAGACTTGACCAATAACGTAATGCTATTAGAACCAAACAACAACACTACAATCAATTTTGAGCAAATATTCGGCGTTGGAGAGGCTGTTTTTCTTACGAATAGTACCATAGCGTCTTAGGAGAAGAAAGACAAAATCCTCAAATAAACAAGCAACTAAAAAAAATCACAATAGCAACAACTTTGTTACCCCATGAATGCAGCTCAAAGCCGGTCTTACCTCCCCTCCCACCTCCGCTCCTCCTTCCTTACCCACCTGTAGGTAAGGACACTGGTTCTCCAGACCTGTTCTATATTGTCACTGAGGTACACAAAAAAACATCCATCCACTGTAGATGCTCCGTTTTGGGCTTTGTTGGGCAGAAAATGATATGCCGTTTCAGTTCTGCAGAAATCAGCAGTATTTCTAGGAAATACCGACCACTGGAACAATAGCGAAATACTTGAGTCCTCGTCACGGAACGTTCAACACCATGCTATGGCCCTTGGCTACACCTCATAGTAGGAAAAGGCAGCAGCAGCCGGAGGAGTGGGCGATGTGACGGGGCGGTCGGTGTTCAATACGCTGGGGCACCGACTATCCCTCTGCTTCAAGCACTAGCCTTCCGTAGCCCGAGCATACAAAATTAGCGTCTGTGGAGGTCATGCAAATAAACTGCAATGCGCATGGATATTAGGTACGTTTCAGGTGCATAAATATCAATACCGAACAGCGGGTTTCACGCTATCTACTCACATGTGGTGAAAAAACCACCAACAGCAAACTACAATTCACATCTACCCCTCTATGTTATTTCGCAACATACAACTGAGTAAAACTATGAACTAGTCTACGTTACTGTTATCGATAACGAATGAGCAAACTGTCAAGGTCGGAGCTCTATAGCCGGCCGCTGTGACCGAGTGGTTCTAGGCGCTTCAGTCCGGAACCGCGCTGCTGCTATGGTCGCAGGTTCGAATCATACCTCGGGTATGGATTTGTGTGACGTCCTTGGTTAGTTAGGTTTAAATAGTTCTCAGTCTAGGGAACTGATGACCTCAGATGTTAAGTCCCGAAGGGCTAAGAGCCATTTGAAACATTTTGAGCTCTATAAAATCATTTTTATCGTTTCTGTCGTATTTTTCCTCAATTTTACGTATTTTCCATAAATTTCAGAATATTACCAAATTTTTCCAGAATTTCAACGCATTTCACAAAATTATATGAGTTCAAAACCACTGCTGTCGACGACTTCTCATGTCAACAAAACGTGAGATAGTCAGCAGCAAAAGTTTCGTCTTTTGTTTTCTCGATGAACGCGGCGTGCAGCGGAGGGTATCCTGTACCGTTACAAGCCATTTACTTTTCTACTCCACTCGCAAATAGAACGAGGGAATAAGACTCTCTGAGCGGTAATTTCTCGAGTCTTATTTTCGTGGTCCTTAACCGAAATGTGTGTAGGCGGCAGTATAAACCTTCTACAATCTGCTTAAAATGTTGGTTCTCCAAATTTTCCCGATGGCGTTCCTCGAAAAGAGCATCGCCGTCCTTACAGAGATTCCTGTTTGAACACCACCTGGCGAGTGTAATCCGGCTGGAGGAAAGAAATTACTCATCACGCAATGGGACTCTTCATACGAAATCAACGAGAAGCCGCCGGGCAGGTGGATGCGAAAGCCAGAGTACGACGGATATGATACGCGAGTTGTAGTGGTAATCGGGCGTTTTTCTCGTTGCGGCGAAATCTTTTCACGAAATTTAAATCTCCCACATACACACAGTGAGATGTTCATCGTAATAAAACGAGCTATATTACCGAATTTATAAAGTGATACATAGTGTAAACCTGACATTTAAATCTCCTCCGTGCTGCTACCTTAAGAAAAGCCGTAGTTGACGAGGCATCTGGCTACTTAAAGAGGGTTCGAAAGTGAGAAGGCATCCTGTGACATACGTGGAGCATGCTCGGATCATGAGGCAAAAATGAATATGCTCGTCCTGTGATGCAGGACATAAGACATAATAAGCTGATAAGAACAGGTGTTTTTCTTTACCTGATGAGAGAATACTTAATGGAAATATATCCTAAACCACACTGTTGTACAGGTTTTTCGCATGATGTATGAAACAGGCGAAATACTGTCAGACTTCAAGAAGAATATAATAATTCCAATCCCAAAGAAAGCAGGTGTTGACAGATGTGAAAATTACCGAACAATGTTTAATAAGCCACAGCTGCAAAATACTAACACGAATTCCTTACAGACGAATGGAAAAATTAGTAGAAGCCGACCTCGGGGAATATCAGTTTGGATTCCGTAGAAATACTGGAACACGTGAGACAATACTGACCTTACGACTTATCTTAGAAGAAAGATTAAGGAAAGGCAAACCTACGTTTCTAGCGTTTGTAGACTTAGAGAAAGCTTTTGACAATGTTGACTGGAATACTCTCTTTGAAATTCTAAAGGTGGCAGGGGTAAAATACAGGTAGCGAAAGGCTATTTACAATTTGTACAGAAACCAGATGGCAGTTATAAGAGTCGAGGGACATGAAAGGGAAGCAGTGGTTGGGAAGGGAGTAAGACAGGGTTGTAGCCTCTCCCCGATGTTATTCAATCTGTATATTGAGCAAGCAGTAAAGGAAACAAAAGAAAAATTCGGAGTAGGTATTAAAATCCATGGAGAAGAAATAAAAACTTTGAGGTTCGCCGAAGACATTGTAATTCTGTCAGAGACAGCAAAGGACTTGGAAGAGCAGTTGAACGGAATGGATGGTGTCTTGAAGGGAGGATATAAGATGAACATCAACAAAAGCAAAACGAGGATAATGGAATGTAGTCGATTTAAGTCGGGTGATGTTGAGGGTATTAGATTAGGAAATGAGACACTTAAAGTAGTAAAGGAGTTTTGCTCTTTGGGGAGCAAAATAACTGATGATGGTCGAAGTAGAGAGGATATAAAATGTAGACTGGCAATGGCAAGGAAAGCGTTTCTGGAGAAGAGAAATTTGTTAGCATCGAGTATAGATTTAAGTGTCAGGAAGTCATTTCTGAAAGTATTTGTATGGAGCGTAGCCATGTATGGAAGTGAAACATGGACGGTAAATAGTTTGGACAAGAAGAGAATAGAAGCTTTCGAAATGTGGTGCTACAGAAGAATGCTGAAGATTAGATGGGTAGATCACATAACTAATGAGGAAGTATTGAATAGGATTGGGGAGAAAAGAAGTTTGTGGCACAACTTGACCAGAAGAAGAGATCGGTTGGTAGGACGTGTTCTGAGGCATCAAGGGATCACCAATTTAGTATTGAAGGGCAGCGTGGAGGGTAAAAATCGTAGGGGGAGACCAAGAGATGAATACACTAAGCAGATTCAGAAGGATGTAGGTTGCAGTTGGTACTGGGAGATGAAGAAGCTTGCACAGGATAGAGTAGCATGGAGAGCTGCATCAAACCAGTCTCAGGACTGAAGACAGCAACAACAACAACAATATATATATACATATATATATATATATATATATATATATATATATATATATATATATATATATATATGTGTGTGTGTGTGTGTGTGTGTGAGTGTGTGTATTTGACTAGGTCTGTAGCTGCCCCTTATGTAAGTATGTAAGTAAAGCTGTCCTATCCCCTCCTGTTCCTAATATGTCCATGACTATTGCGAAGACATGGCATATATATATATATATATATATATATATATATATATATATATATATATATATATATATATATGTGTGTGTGTGTGTGTGTACAGTTTACAGTTTTGGTCAGGTTGCTCAGTTGTGTATGGTGCCTCATATGTAGTTCTTTACAGAACCTCACTCTCGAATATCTCTATCTCTCTGGTGTGTTCATGCGCGAAGGACTGTTTTGACCTGACACAAAGAACTCCGTTACAGCTAAATACGTCTCGTTGGAAAAAACTGTCAGTCTCTGAATCAGTTGCAATTAAGACCAGCCAAAGCACCTCTATTCAACATACCTATATTTAATATCATTGTTAGCTTCAAAGACCTTTTAAACGCTAATTCGGATGTGGCGATGATTGTATGCGACCCCTGCAGAGTGTTATATCGCAACTGGCTAGTCCTTAAGCCGGCTAAGTAGGCTCCGACGACAATTCATTTAGGATTACGGAAAACGCCTGACCCATTATCTTCAAGCTGGAAGAAGCCAACCTCCTGCTTCTCCTCTCCGGTAGACACAGTAAACTGGTACTGGAGTCCACAATAGCCGAGGAGAGCTTAGCGAAATTTAGTTATGTGGTCATGGGATTCCTGCTCCTTTGACCAAGTCGTAAAATTGCGCCATTGTTTTTTAGTGATCAGTTTTCTGATTAGTTTGATGTGGCGCACCACGAATTCCTCTCCTGTGCCAAATTATTCCTCTGAAAGTACGAAATGTGAAACCTACACCCTCAATTATTTGCTGGATGTATCCCAATCTCTGTCTTCCTCTACAGTTTTTACCCTCTGCAGCGTCCTCTATTTCCATGGAAGTTATTCCGTGATGTCTTAACAGATGCACTATGATCCGTCCCTTCTTCTTACCATTGTTTCCCACAAATTCCTTTCCTTGCCGATTCTGCAGAGAATCTCCTCAATCCTTACCTTATCGTTCCACCTAATTTTCAACATTCTTCTGTACCACCACATCTCAATCTGTTTTCATCTACTCCAGTTTTCCCACAGGACATGTCTTACTGCCCTACAGTACAGTGCTAAAAACGTACATTCTCAGGTATTACTTCCTCAAATTAAGACTTATGTTTGATA
The DNA here is from genome assembly GCF_021461385.2 of Schistocerca piceifrons. Classification (NCBI taxonomy): domain Eukaryota; kingdom Metazoa; phylum Arthropoda; class Insecta; order Orthoptera; family Acrididae; genus Schistocerca; species Schistocerca piceifrons. The sequence goes on along the minus strand of NC_060139.1, from coordinate 1,015,798,325 downwards.
CTAGTAGACTTCTCTTGTGCAGAAATGCCCTTTTGCCACTGACAGTCTGCTTTTTATGTCTTCCTTGCTCCAGCCATCATGGTTACTTGCTGCCTACGTAGCAGAGGAACTTCATCTACTTTTTGGTCACCAGTTCTGATGTTAAGGTTCTCTCTGTTCTCATTTCTGCTACTGCTCGTTACTTTCGACTTTCTTCGATTTACTGTCAATCCATTCAAAAATGGTTCAAATGGCTCTGAGCACTATGGGACTTAACATCTATGGTCATCAGTCCCCTAGAACGTAGAACTACTTAAACCTAACTAACCTAAGGACATCACACAACACCCAGTCATCACGCGGCAGAGAAAATCCCTGACCCCGCCGGGAATCGAATCCGGGAACCCGGGCGCGGGAAGCGAGAACGCTACCGCACGACCACGAGCTGCGGACTCAATCCATTCTCTATACTCATTAGAGAGTTCATTCCATTCAACAGTTGCTGTAATTCATCTTCATTTTCACTGAGTACAGCAATGTCATAAGTGAATGTTAACCCTGACATTCTTTCACCTTGAATTTTAATCCCACACTTGAGCCTTTCTTTTATTTTCGTCATTGCTTTTTCGACGTATAGATTCAACAGTAGTGGCGAGAGACTGCACCTTTATCTTACACCCTTTTTCACACCAGCACTTGGTTTTTGGTCTTCCACACTTATTGTTCCCTCTTGGTTTTTGTACGTACTGTGTACTGATCAGCCAGAACATTACGACGACCTACCGAATAGATAACCGGTACATCCACCTTTGGAATGGACGCGATAAGGCCTTGGAAGATCGCTGGAGGGTATTGGCACGACATCTGCAAACACACAGGTCTTCTTATTCCCACGCGTAAATTCCTGGGAGGTGGAGGGGGCGATGAGCTCTCGTGCCACGTTTAGTTACATCCCAGATGTGTTAGATCGGGCCGGCCGAAGTGGCCGTGCGGTTAAAGGCGCTGCAGTCTGGGACCGCGAGACCGCTACGGTCGCAGGTTCGAATCCCGCCTCGGGCATGGATGTTTGTGATGTCCTTCGGTTAGTTAGGTTTAACTAGTTCTAAGTTCTAGGGGACTGATGACCTTAGCACTTGAGTCCCATAGTGCTCAGAGCCATTTGAACCATTTTTTTGTTAGATCGGGTTCAAATCTGGGGAGTTGGGTGGGGGGGGGGGGGGCCAGCACACCAACTGGAACTCGCCACTTTGTTTCTCGAACCACTCCACCTGCCTTGTGTCACGGCACATTATGTTGCTGAAAAGTGCCACTGTTGCCGGCAAACATGATCGCCAACAAGAGGGTGTACGTGGTCTGAAAGCAGGTTTAGGCGCTTCTTGGCCAGCAGGGTGCCTTGCACGAGCTCCATTGGATTCGTGGATGCCCACATGAATGTCTCCCATAATGGAGCCACCATCGACTTGTCTGTGTCCTGCAGTACAGATGTCAGAGAGCTGTTCCCCTGGAAGACGACTTATTCGCGTCCTCCCACCTGCATCTTGAGGAAGGTATTGGGATTCATCAGACCATACAGAGCTCACTGAGCCAACGTCTAGTGCCTATGGTCACGTGCCCAATTCCGTCGTAGTTGCCGATGTCGTGGTGTTAACATTGGCACATTCATGGGTCATCAGCTGCGGAAGCCTATCCTTACGAGTGGTCTGTACACTGCCCAGCATTAAAGTGTAATGTCTGTTCCGCCACAGATCGCCGCCCATCCTGTTTTAGCAGTCTGCCCAGCCTACGACGTACGAAAGCTCTAATGTGGGGAGGTCGCCCAACCCCGCGACCACTGGACGTGATTTCACATTCGTTTCGGCACAGCATTCCTCGATCACTCGACAAGTCGTGAGGTTTCCGAAATGCTAGTGCCGAGCCTCTGGGCCATCACAATCCGTCCTCGGTCAACGAACAGTACGCTTACAGGTACTACATGGACCTTGCGTGTGTCTGACTACCTGTCATTCCTCGCAAGATGAAGCTGCTATCGCCTGGACGGATTCATGTCGTTAGTAGATCGGTGGCCTTAAGACTCTGGCTGATCATCATTTATCACCCGTCATTTGTTACAGCTAGCCCCGATTTTTATCAGGACTTCGAAAATCTTGCACCATTTCACAATGTCGAACGCTATTCCCATGTCGACAAATGCTATGAACATGCCTCCATTTTCTTCACTCTTGCTTCCGTTATCAACAGCGACGTCAGAATTACCTCTCTCACGCCTCAACCTTTTTTAAAGCCAAACTGATCGTCATCTAACAGATCCTCAATTTTCTTTTCCATTCTTCTGTATATTATTCTAGTCAATAACTTAGATGCATGATCTGTTAAGCTGATTGTGCGATAATGCTCCCACTTCCCAGCTCTTGCAGTCTTCGAAATTGTGTGGATGATGCTTTTCCGAAAGACTGATAATATATCGCCGGTCTCAACCCTTGTACAAACCAACATGAATGGACGTTTTGTTGCCACCTCCCCTTATGTGATTTTAAGTCATTCAAAGATGATTCCAATTCTGATTCTAATACTGGATCCCCCGTCTCCTCCTTATGGACTCTTGTTTAGTCTTATGTCACGTCAACAGGTAAGTCTTCCCCTCATAGAGACGTACAATGTACTCTTTCCACCTATAATATAATGTAGTCTAAGTGAACTCTTCTCGTATCTCCCTGTCCATAGGTTAGAGAAGTGTGATGCAAAGACAGGGTTTCAGTTTCCTCTAGGTAAGTGTGTGTGTTCATTTTAATCGTCCTCGTCATATTTTCAATTTACTTGACTTGCATATGAGGGACACCGTATTACATTTTGGAGACTCAGAGAGTTGACTCCAAGTTGTTGTGATTGTCACACCTGAGAGACATGATAGCTAGGGGTCTTTGGGAGCGGACAGGGCTCGTCTCCTCCAGTTTTGTCAGACTTTCATGCGTTCGCGGCTGAACTACGGGTGCATGGCATATAGATTAGCGAGGCCTTCCTTTTTGATGATCATTGATGTTGTCCAACATGAGAGGATTTTTCTGGCCGTGGGTGCTTATAGGACCAGTCCCAAACCCAGTCTCTCAGCTGAGGCCAAGAAACAGCCATTCACCATCCGGCAACAGCTCGTCATGGTGCAGCAGGCATGCTAAGTTCCTCATAGCTCCAACTTCACCTGTATGCCATAACGTTGCTCTTCCGCCTCTGGAACGCCTTTTAACCAACTGTCCACTAGCGATAATGCCATCTGGGATTCACTTGCACTGTGTGCTGGAGTCACTTGGTGTGGAGCAGGTACAACCCCAAATCCAGGATTTTAACCGTCTGCTGCCCTGGTTACTGCAAACGCTCAGCGTCATTTTAGATTTAGGACAGTGCAAGAGAGATTGCACTCCTGCTTCTGTCTTCAGTGCGATATTTTCTGACATTTTATATGAACGCCACAACTATGTAGCCTTCTTTACGGATGGGTCCAAGCATGGGGACTCTGTTGGTTGCTCTGTCGTTCTCCCAGATCGTGTCCTCAAGACCTGACTGCCTCCAGAATTTATTTTCTTCGACGCAGAATTATATGCGATCTTGAAGGCACTGGAGGAGATGAGACGTTCTTCCAGTGCTAAGTTTCTCGTCTGTTCCGATTCGCTGAGTGCCCTTCACTCTCAGAAACGTTTGTACCCAGCGGATAAAGCAGTCCGTAATATCCAGGATGCCCTCCTCCAATTACAACGACTGGGGAAGGAGGCGTCTTTCTGCTGGGTACCAGGGCACATGGCATTGCGGGAAAGGAGAGGGTGGATCTAGTAGCCAAGGAGGCGTGACGTGATCTTCAGTTACTTCAGTGTGACGTCCCCCTGCATGCTACCACCTCCCTGTTAAGGTACAAAGCCATGTGCTAAAAGGAAGACGAGTGACTAGAAGAGATAGACATTAAGCTCTCTGCAGTAAATCAACAATTCGACTGTTGCGCACCTCCTTCCAGCCACGTCGACGGGACGAGAGGTCCTTCTTACTCGTCTTCGCATAGGCCACAGCCCTATGACACATGGCTTCTTACTCTGTCTAGAGGGTCCTCCAATGTGTGGTGCCTGTATCGTGCAGATCACTGTGCACCACATTTTGTTGGACTATGTTTTATTTTCCGACCAGCGGACCGCGGTGAATTTGCCGACAGATCTGCCCCCTGTTTTAAGCAAGTTATGTGAAATGTCCAACATTCCTCGAAAGATTTTAAGGAGATGGTTTAACGAGTAAACAGGGTGACTGGCTGACCCAAGTTTTTTGTAAGTGGTCAGCCAGTCACATTTCCCTGTGCTTTTCTTTTAGCTCTCCTGTGTTGTGTTTTCTCTGTGTTTTAATTTCATTTGTAGCTACTTCCCCTCTTTCTAAGTTGTTTTATGGCCTGTGAGATAGAGTGAGTGTGTGGTCATTTCGAGTGCATGAGTGGGCAACAGATTTAGAGTTTATCTCCACATTAGCTTGTTTTAATGAATGTAAGGACGCTGATGACATCGCCACTGCGCGCCTATAAGATCCAACAAAACAAACACACACACACACACACACACACACACACACACACACGCGCGCGCGCGCGCGCGCGCGCACACACACACACACACATAGATACACTGCCAGCAGGTCAGTATCAAAAACAGCTTCATTCAGTTAGTGCTAAGCGCCGCAATAACAGGCCATATAGAGGCATACGACACTTTGACAGACGAGGATAGTGATTTTGCTTTCAGCAGATCATACACAGCAGGATGTTGACAATTGGTTACATGTCACTCAAAGTGGTATGTCTAAGACGTGGAGAAAGTACAGAGAGATGGGAAATGTGAACGATAGACCTCGCTGTGGTCGTCTTCGTATGACAACACCAATGAAGCATCCTTCCCATCAACTGTCGGCTCGCAGGCGTCCAACAACAACAGCCACAAATATTGGAAACGACTTCTCCTAGGAAAAAGGGATTCGTATCTCAGACCAAAAAGTGCGTAGAAGAGTGCATCAGTGTCGTCTTCATTCCAGAAGACCAATGAGAAGTTTTGAACTGAACCAAAGGAGCCGATGCAATCGAAGGACCTGGGCTCTAGCACATCGACATTGGACCGTTGCAGTATGGAGTAATATCATGTTTGCTGACGAAACCAGGGTTGGTTTGCGACTGGCCACTAGACGATTTTGGATTTGAAGAAAAGCTAGACGACACCAGGAACGTCGATACTTTCAGGAAGTTCATCCATTTGCAGGTGGAAGTGTTCTGTTCTGGTCGGCAATAATGATATGATGTCGGACCCCTCTAATTCCCATCTGCAGCAATGTGACTGGTCCCCAATACTTCCAAGAGGTCCTACAAACTATTGCATGCCCCTAGAGACGTGAAGTCGATGAGAAATTCATGCTAATCGATGACAATGCAAGACCTCACCATACTCTCCCCATAGATGCAACATCAACCGAATGCATTGGCCAGCACAGTCCCTAGACACGAATGCAATTGAGCAAGCATGGAACCTGTTAAAGATGGCCATTGTACAGCGTCCAAATCCACCTGACAATTTTCAGGACCTCCATGAAGCTGCCACTGAAGAGTGGGACATCATATCCCAAGATAAACTTGTTGGTTTCATCCTCGCAGAGTGGAAGAACTCATGCGACTGCAGAGAGGACGTAGTCACTGCTAAAGACTGATAATCATCATCATGAGATAGAGATTGTCACTGTTTTAGTTTTCGGGATGTACACTTACAAAAGAGACTGCTTTGTTTTGTAATGCTTTTTTGTAAGTAACCAAAATTGATCTTATTCTCAGACGAAATTATGATTATTTTGTTAATAAAGTATTGTACAAACTTCAGTGGGTGTACTGTAAGAATTCATTGAATTAAATTCTGTGATATACCAAACGTTTGTTGAAGTGTGTATATTACAAGTCTTCTCCTGCGCCTTCCACCAATTGTTGGTGCCTTTACCGTATACTCATAAAGTCTGTATGTGGAGGATGGCAGCGTCCTCACAGTTGATGTAACTGGTGGACGGTGGCAGTCGTTCCAGAGCCTTCGGCCCCCGCAGAGCGCGTGACGCAAGAGGAGCGGCTGGAGCTGAGCGAGCTGCAGAGCTTCCGCAACTACAGCCTGGAGGTGCGGGCCTTCACCAGGAAGGGCGACGGCGTCCCCAGCCAGCCCGTCTTCTGCACCACTCTGGAGGACGGTAGGCGTCTCTAGCCTTACATTCCGCAGATGCAATCGTTGTGTTCCCCACAATAACCCAATAAAATAAGTCTTCCTTACAATAAAGCAGAGCCTCCGCTTTCCCTGAGGATCAGACTGCTTAGTACCTTCATTATCATTACCTTTATTACCAATTCTGTGTCATTCACCAGCCACAGCTGGACAGACAGCGTCAAGATACAACGTTATCAAAATACCAGGTGATCAAAAAGTCAGTATAAATTTGAAAACTGAATAAATCACGGAATAATATAGATAGAGAGGTAAAAATTGACACATATGCTTGGAATAACATGGGATTTTATTAGACCCAAAAAAAATACAAAAGTTCAAAAAATGTCCGACAAATGGCGCTTCATCTGATCAGAATAGCAATAATTAGCATAACAAAGTAAGACAAAGCAAAGATGATGTTCTTTACAGGAAATGCACAATACGCCCACCATCATTCCTCAACAATAGCTGTAATCGAGAAATTATGTTGTGAATAGCACTGTAAAGCATGTCAGGAGTTATGGTGAGGCATTGGCGTCGGATGTTGTCTTTCAGCGTCCCTAGAGATGTCGGTCAATCACGATACACTTGCGACTTCAGGTAACCCCAAAGCCAATAATCGTACGGGCTGAGCTCTGGGGACCTGGGAGGCCAAGCATGACGAAAGTGGCGGCTGAGCACACGATCATCACCAAACGACGCCCGCAAGAGATCTTTCACGCGTCTAGCAATATGGGGTGCAGCGCCATCCTGCATAAACATCGTACGTTCCAGCAGGTGTTTACAGCCAGGCTGGGGATGGTGCGATTCTGTAACATATCGGCATACCTCTCACCCGTCACGGTAGCGGTTACAAAACCAGAATCACGCATTTTCTCGAAGAAAAAAAGGCTCGATAATGATACATATGGTAAATCCAACCCATACCGTGAATTTCTAGTCGTGCAGTGGAGTTTCCACGACAGTTCTAGGATTTTGGTAGCCCAAATTCTGCAGTTGTGGGCGTTGACAGACCCTCGGAGCGTAAAATGAGCATCGTCGGTCCACAACACGTTACTCAACCAATCGTCATCTTCCGCCATCTTTTGAAATGCCCACACCGCAAATTCCCTCCGCTTCACTAAATCGCCAGGTAACAGTTCATGATACCAATGGATTTTGTACGTATAGCATCAGAGGGTACGCCTCAGTGCCAACCAAACAGTAGTGTATGGAATGCCGATTGTCTCAGCAGCATTACGCCTTGTACTCGGTCGGCCACTACGGGGTCTATCGTCTAAACAACCCGTGGCTTCGAACTTCGAAATCATTCTCGCCACAGCTGCATTTGTCAACGGACCTTTACTCGTTCGAATCCCCTTCCTATGGCGATAGGATCGTAACGCTGAACTAGCACATTCCCCATTTTGATAATACAGCTTCACTAAAATCGCCTTTTCAGGTAACGTCAACATGCTACGACTGCTGGCGCATCTGATTCTCTCTCTCATTACAGCTCCTTTTATACACGATTGTCATGCGGAGTCACTGACGTTTTGCTGTCCAGCGCCATCTGTCCGACATTTTGTGAACTTTGTTTTTTTTTTGTTCTAATAAAACCCCATGTCATTCCAAGCATGTGTGTCAATTTTTCCGTGATTTATTCAGTTTTCAGATTTGTACTGACTTTTTGATCACCCGGTACATGAATACAACTCTACTGTGATAGTAATTTAATACCGCAACACGTATTTAAGTTATATATTAGATTACAATAATATCACAACAATAAATAGATACAAGTATATAATGAAATTAAATGTAACGGTTGCTGTTGGAGTCATGGAACTGAGCTGCAGCTCAAGTAAACACTATGCTATTACTGGAGAAGAATTCTTCAATATTGTAGAAGGGTTGCTCTTTTAGCTTACACAAAATATTACTTTTAAACTGCTCCCATGGTCAAGTCTGAACGTCATCAGGTAGAGCATTAAACAGCTTTAGGGCCACCATTGGGAAGCGGTTTTGTGTCTTAGCTAATCGACACCTTGGCATTTCGATACTGTCTTTGTTGCGAGTGCTGTATTTGTGAACTTCATTTCTCTCTCTGTAAATATCATAGTTTCTCTTTATGTGGAAGAGGCAGTTCGATATATACTGGCTGCAAACAGTCAGAACTCCTAACCTGGTGAAAATTGGTTTACAGTGGTGTGTTTTTTTGCCTGAAGTAATGATCCTCATTGCTTTCTTTTGCAGTAAAAGCACATTCTTGCAGCCTGCAGAATGGCCCCAAAGCAACAGCCCATAACTAATGTGGCTGTGGAACATTGCAAAGTGCACAGTTGGCAGGTACTGTTCTGGTACTATACTTTTCAGTTTCCTCAAGAGGTACAGGACCCGTGAAAGTCTGGGACATACATGTTTGGTGCGCTGTTGCCAGGTTAATCTGTTATCAATGAGGAAGCCCAGAAGTTTAACATCTGCTGCGTTACCCAGTGCTCCAGTATTTCTGAGGCTGCGTATCATCCTCTGACTTTTATCTTCATTAATTTTCATTTCGTTCGTGATAAACCAGGCCTTAGCCTCATTGAACAAGACTTCTGCTTGTTGGACTGCCTGTACAACATTCTCTCCTTATGAGAACAAGGCTGTATCATCCACAAACTGCAAGATGTGCCCATTGGAGCCTATGACGTTTACGAAGATAAGGAACAGGAGGGGCCCTATTACCGATCCCTGTGGCACACCATGCTGTAGCTTCTTCTCATCTGATTCAGCTCCTTGCACGGAGACAATCGGTCGTCTGTTTCTCAGGTAGGATTCAAGAGTTTGCAGGACAGATCCCCCTATACCATATGTTTTTAGCTTTCTGAGCAGGGCCTTATGTGGGATGCAGTCAAATGCCTTACTAAGGTCACAGAGTACTAGTACTATAGACTCTTTGTCTTCAAAACCCTGACTTATGTTTGTAACTAAGTACAGCTCTTGTTGTTGACCTGCCCTTCCGAAAGCCATGTGGCGCATCATAAAAGTAACTTAATAGTTGTTCTTCCATTATCGACTCCATCACCTTCGCTAGTCCTGGTATTATAGATATGGGCCTGTAGCTTGAGACTTCATGTGGACTGCCTTTTTTGTGAACAGGCACTGTGCGTGCTACTTTCAGGAAGTCTGGAAATTCCCCTGCATGGAGGCTTTTATTTATTACTACTGTTAATGGCTGTGCAATTTCACTGATTATAGTTTTTAACATAGTGCAGGACATGCCATAAACATCAGTCCTCCCTGTAGATATGTAGCTTCTTACAATTTTTATTATTTCTTTTTGATGCACTCTTTTCCACATTACCATGCTGCATTTATTCTCAAATTTCACAACAGCTGCAGGATCTATTCCAAAGTTAGGAATTTCATCTACTGTGTTTTCCACTATTTTATAAAATAGTCATGAAACTCATCTGGGCTACAAGAATTAAAGCAAGAGGTGGGACTTATCGCGTGCTTTACACGCCCTTAAAAATGAACAACGGTTAACTAACTGCCAAAAACTGGTAACTGATACATTTAAGAGCTGTCGTAATTAAACAATAATAACAATCTTTCGGTGTCAGTGCTAGCAAAGTCTACATGTGCTGTCACGACACTCGTTGCTGTGAAAGTTGTCATCGTCTTGACATTTGTAGCGACGCTAGCGCTCCCAACGTCGAAAAAGCCATTCGTCTTCTGTGTGCCATAAGGTTATTGTTTTTTAAAATTTCTTTTCTACTTAATTTACGAAATAATTATTCTGTTTTTGAATCGTAAGCATTAGTAAAAATCAAGAGATCTGAATAATCGTAAAATAAATGTAAACAGAGCCAAAACTTCTGGACGAAATGACGTAAGCTGAAATGTCTTCATGAAGAAATACTCTCTAAATAGCATATAATTGTAAATTATCGCACTAAAACCAATCCCTACAACTTTTAAATTACCTTTTTCGATCGTCCTATCCGGTTAACCAACACATTAAAGTACCTATGACACTTTATCGCCGATTAACATGGAAGCCACGTCCACTAACCATTGAACAGAAAACCCACGATAGACTAGTTATTGAAACTACTAACCGACCGAACATGGGAACTGAACTGTTCTGCAAATGTTGCATGGACTTCTCTCTTCCCTCTTTTTATCTCACCCTACAGATCCTTGAACACCATGCACTCTGCCTAGCTTTTCGAATCCTCTTACCGTCCCCCACCCGCAACCTCCACTAACTTATAAAATCCCCCCCCCCCTCTTCCTATTCTATCCTGAACACCTCCGACTATCCTACGTTACCCGTAAACTCGACACTACCCACCCCCTAGTTTTCTCGCTGCTCCTGGTAACCTGCCGATACTCTACCACCACATTCCTCCAACACAACAGCTCCACACTCTCCACATCCTCTTCCAACGAAACTCTAATCGCTTTCCCTTACCCGACCATGAAATGTATACCAGATCCAAAAGAATCCTCCCCACCTCCTCTCAATCAGGGCTCCCTTCCTCTTCACTCCTCTACACCCACATCCTAAGGACTGGTCCGGAACAGCAGCCCTTTCCCTCTCCCGAATTCCTCCTCCCAACATCCGCCAACACAAACTCCCTTTTACGCACTACCCCAACTGTTATGTTCCCGGATACTCCCTCTTCTGGCAGTCCAGGCCCTTTCCTCACTTCATTCATCTATGTCTCTATCTTAATCAGTCAAAACACAAGCTTGTTACTTTTTTAACTTTTGCAGCTGTCCCTCTGTCTTTTAACTTTTGTGAAACATTTACTTACCACTCCATCTGTGTCACTCGTTCAATTAATCATCTAAATCACCTTCTATATTTTAAATTATTCAACTGAATAAATGTCTTTTTCTTATGTAAACATTGATTTTACCAACCGCCGTGTCCAATTTTGTAATATGTTTTAAAATTTTTACTCTCATATGGCTGAAAATTCCCCCCCCCCTCCCCCCCAAAGCCTGTTTGTCATCTAACCAGTCAAATCTACCACAAATGCTAAGTGTGCCATCCTATTGGTATCGTCAACTTCCAGCACAGTTTTTGCTTTTGATATCATGAACGATTTGATTGCATTAATTATGCAATAAAATCTATTTAATATCTGGCCTCGACAGTGCCACCTTACTTCTGTAATCTGTACGATGTCGCCATACACAATATTCAGACTTCTGCTGCGATGATTCAGTCCCCTGGTTCCTACAAAATCAACAGTCTTCACAACGATTTCCACAACGTTACCCATTTTAAAGCTTTTCCGCACTAATTTTCTTAGTGTATTATAGAATGGTGTTGCATCAAATGAGAGTTTCCAAATTCTATTATTCCTATAAGCCGTTCTGTCATAGGTACCAGAGCCGAGGCATAGCCGGATCTCTAACTTCTACCAATTTGTAGTGATAAGAACTACCGCGAAAAAAGGTTCTTTATCACATATGAACAGAAATGACACGGAATTCCCATGTAGTAAAAACGAATTTCTTTATACGTCTCTGTCTCTAGTTTCGCAGTTGCAGCTGAAGCAGCCGTGAGGTAACAAATTATCGCGGATTGGCCTGTTATACGAGAGAGCCTCCGGTGCTTCAAGCATAGCACGGGCGAGTTTAAAACTGAAAATCTTCAACATTCGGAATTTTATGTAAATTTATTATTATTTTTCTTTTTTATGGATTTGTGATAGAGGCCACTTCTCGCGCGCCTTTGATTCTTGCTTTGAACTGCATGCGGCCCGCTAGCCGCGGGATGGACACCCCTGCTATGAAGGAAAAACAGAGCAGAACGTAATTTTATATGCGCACCGAAGCTCTTTTGTATATCCGAGTACCGTTCCAATTTTGAAACTAACAGATCAATAGACGAAATTAACGCTTTGTTGAAAACGGACGAGGTGGCGCAGTAGCCTTCTTACTCGGGATGTCAGCGGTCCAAATCCCCGTCTGATCAGCCAGATTTACGTTTATCGTGGCGTGGCTAAATCTCTTAAGGCTAATAAAGGGCTGCTTCCTTCGAAAGGCCATTGCGATCTTTCTTCCGCATCCTTCGACAATCCGAGCTACTGCTCTGTCTCTAATGACCTCATCGTCGACGAGAAGTTAAATAGTCTTCCTTCCTTTCTCTCACCGAAAACTGTAACCGGTATGTAAAAGAAATAAACTGACGATAAGGACAGTACATGAATGACCGATTGATAGTGTAACTTCTTATCTTTTGTTGTCATCCAGAACTACATTCATTATTTAATGCCTTTTCCGGAGTCATGTCAGTAAATATTCTATATAATTCACTGGTCGTATTTTGAAACTGATCACTGCAAACTTCTATCTGTATATCAAAGTTAAACATCATATGCACCATTCTCGACATTATGTTAGGTTGGTGCATAAGTTCGTAGCGTTTTTGTTTAAAATGTCCAGTTGCTACGGGTTTATTTATCGATTGTCATTTTTTATTTGTAGTTCACTGTTGCTACTTGAGTTGAATGTTGTCATACTGTCATTTGGTGATTGTGAGTGGTGCTGTACACGCTAGAGCCGGCCGACGTGGCGCTACAGTCTGGAACCGCGCGACCGCTGCGGTCGCAGGTTCGAATCTTGCCCCGGGCATGGATGTGTGTGATGTCCTTAGGTTAGGTTAGGTTAGGTTTAAGTAGTTCTAAGTTCTAGGGGACTGATGACTACAGCAGTTAAGTCCCATAGTGCTCAGAGCCATTTGAACCATTTTTTTTTTTTTTTTTGTACACGCTAGAAAATGGAGTGCCAAGTGGAGAAATCTGAACATTTCCGACATATTCTTCTGTTTGAGTTCAACGGAGGGTCAACAGCAGCGCAGGCAGCCAGAGACATGTGCGCCGCTAATAGGAATAATGTCATTGGATAGAGCAAGGCAATAAAATGATTTGCTCGTTTTAAGGAGGGTCATTTTGACACTAGTGACCCTTCACGTTCTACATCTACGTCTAAATTTATACTCCACAAGCCACCCAACGGTGCGTGGCAGAGGGCACTTTACGTGCTACTGTCATTACCTCCCTTTTCTGTTACAGTCGCGTATGGTTCGCGGGAAGAACGACTGTCTGAATGCCTCCGTGTGCACTCGAACCTCTCTAATTTTACATTCGTGATCTCCTCGGAAGGTATAAGTAGGGGGAAGCAATATATTCGATACCTCATCCAGAAACGCACCCTCTCGAAACCCGGACAGCAAGCTACACCGCGATGCAGAGCGCCTCTCTTGCAGAGTCTGCCACTTGAGTTTGCTAAACATCTCTGTAACGCTATCACGGTTAACAAATAACCCTGTGACGAAACGCGCCGCTCTTTTTTGGATCTGCTCTATCTCCTCCGTCAACCCGATCTGGTACGGATCCCACACTGATGAGCAATACTCAAGTATAGGTCGAACGAATGTTTTGTAAGCCACCTCCTTTGTTGATGGACTACATTTTCTAAGGACTCTACCAATGAATCTCAACCTCGTACCCGCCTTACCAACAATTAATTTTATATGATCATTCCACTTCAAATCTTTCCGCACGCATACTCCCAGATATTTTACAGAAGTAACTGCTACCAGTGTTTGTTCCGCTATCACATAATCATACAATAAAGGATCCTTCTTTCTATGTATTCGCAATACATTACATTTGTCTATGTTAAGGGTCAGTTGCCACTCCCTGCACCAAGTGCCTATCCGCTGCAGATCTTCCTGCATTTCGCTACAATTTTCTAATGGTGCAACTTCTCTGTATACCACAGCATCATCCGCGAAAAGCTGCATGGAACTTCCGACACTATCTACTAGGTCATTTATATATATTGTGAAAAGCAATGGTCCCATAACACTCCCTTGTGGCATGCCAGAGGTTACTTTAACGTCTGTAGACGTCTCTCCATTGATAACAACATGCTGTGTTCTGTCTGCTAAAAACTCTTCAATCCAGTCACACAGCTTGTCTGATATTCCGTAGGCTCTTACTTTGTTTATCAGGCGACAGTGCGGAACTGTATGGAACGCCTTCCGGAAGTCAAGGAAAATAGCATCTACCTGGGAGCCTGTATCTAATGTTTTCTGGGTCTCATGAACAAATAAAGCGAGTTGGGTCTCACACGATCGCTGTTTCCGGAATCCATGGTGATTCCTACAGAGTAGATTCTGGGTTTCCAAAAACGACATGATACGCGAGCAAAAAACATGTTCTAAAATTCTACAACAGATCGAAGTCAGAGATATAGGTCTATAGTTTTGCGCATCTGCTCGACGACCCTTCTTGAAGAGTGGGACTACCTGTGCTCATTTCCAATCATTTGGAACCTTCCGCTCCTCTAGAGACTTGCGGTACACGGCTGTTAGAAGGGGGGCAAGTTCTTTCGCGTACTTTATGTAGAATCGAATTGGTATCCCGTCAGGTCCAGTGGACTTTCCTCTGTTGAGTGATTCCAGTTGCTTTTCTATTCCTTGGACACTTATTTCGATGTCAGCCATTTTTTCGTTTGTGTGAGGATTTAGAGAAGGAACTGCAGTACGGTCTTCCTCTGTGAAACAGCTTTGGAAAAAGGTGTTTAGTATTTCAGCTTTACGCGTGTCATCTTCTGTTTCAATGCCATCATCATCCCGGAGTGTCTGGATATGCTGTTTCGAGCCACTTACTGATTTAACGTAAGACCAGAACCTCCTAGGATTTTCTGTCAAGTCGGTACATAGAATTTTACTTTCGAATTCACTGAACGCTTCACGCATAGCCCTCCTTACGCCAACTTTGACATCAATTAGCTTCTGTTTGTCTGAGAGGTTTTGGCTGCGTTTACACTTGGAGTGAAGCTCTCTTTGCTTTCGCAGTAGTTTCCTAACTTTGTTGTTGAACCACGGTGGGTTTTTCCCGTCCCTCACAGTTTTACTCGGCACGTACCTGTCTAAAACGCATTTTACGATTGCCTTGAACTTTTTCCATAAACACTCAACATTGTCAGTGTTGGAACAGAAATTTTCGTTTTGATCTGTTAGGTAGTCTGATATCTGCCTTCTATTACTCTTGCAAAACAGATAAATCTTCCTCCCTTTTTTTTATATTCCTATTAACTTCCATATTCAGGGATGCTGCAACGGCTTTATGATCACTGATTCCCTGTTCTGCACTTACAGAGTCGAAAAGTTCGGATCTGTTTGTTATCAGTACGTCCAAGATGTTATCTCCACGCGTCGGTTCTCTGTTTAATTGCTCGAGGTAATTTTCGGATAGTGCACTCAGTATAATGTCACTCGATGCTCTGTCCCTACCACCCGTCCTAAACATCCGAGTGTCCCAGTCTATATCTGGTAAATTGAAATCTCCACCTAAGACTATAACATGCTGAGAAAATTTATGTGAAATGTATTCCAAATTTGCTCTCAGTTGTTCTGCCACTGATGCTGCTGAGTCGGGAGGTCGGTAAAAGGAGCCAACTATTAACCCAGCTCGGGTGTTGAGTGTAACCTCCACCCATAATAATTCACAGGAACTACCCACTTCTACTTCACCACAGGATAAACTACTACTAACAGCGACAAACACGCCACCACCGGTTGCATGCAATCTATCCTTTCTAAACACCGTCTGTGCCTTTGTAAAAATTTCGGCAGAATTTATCCCTGGCTTCAACCAGCTTTCTGTACCTATAACGATTTCAGCTTCGGTGCTTTCTATCAGCGCTTGAAGTTCCGGTACTTTACCAATGCAGCTTCGACAGTTTACAATTACAATACCGATTGCTGCTTGGCCCCCGCATGTCCTGACTTTGTCCCGCACCCTTTGAGGCTGTTGCCCTTTCTGTACTTGCCCGAGGCCATCTAACCTAAAAAACCGCCCAGTCCACGCCACACAACCCCTGCTACCTGTGTAG
This sequence comes from Schistocerca piceifrons, assembly GCF_021461385.2. Classification (NCBI taxonomy): domain Eukaryota; kingdom Metazoa; phylum Arthropoda; class Insecta; order Orthoptera; family Acrididae; genus Schistocerca; species Schistocerca piceifrons. The sequence goes on along the minus strand of NC_060139.1, from coordinate 1,015,782,207 downwards.
CCGCTTGTTGCGTGTAGTGGACTCCTGACCTATCCAGCGGAACCCGAAATCCCACCACCCTATGGCGCAAGTCGAGGAATCTGCAGCCCACACGGTCGCAGAACCGTCTCAGCCTCTGATTCAGACCCTCCACTCGGCTCTGTACCAAAGGTCCGCAGTCAGTCCTGTTGACGATGCTGCGGATGGTGAGCTCTGCTTTCATCCCGCTAGCGAGACTGGCAGTCTTCACCAAATCAGATAGCCGCCGGAAGCCAGAGAGGATTTCCTCCGATCCATAGCGACACACATCATTGGTGCCGACATGAGCGACCACCTGCAGATGGGTGCACCCTGTACGCTTCATGGCATCCGGAAGGACCCTTTCCACATCTGGAATGACTCCCCCCGGTATGCACACGGAGTCCACATTGGTGAAGACCTTCAAGGTTTGATGAAGATCGTTCAAACGAATTAATCCACAATGCTCCACGACGATTTACTCGAGAACTGTTAAATGTGATGAACTGTGGCTGTTACACCATCGTGCGACATTCGCATGCAATGGCAAAGGTTCAAAAAATTGGTGTATGGGTACTGAATGCGCTAAGGCAAAATCACAGAAATCAGTGGGTGGCCATTTATTCATCTCTGCTTGCTCATTATCAGTTGGTTCCTGAACAGCACCGACCATTTCTATCCTGTGTCGTTACTGGTGATGATAAATAATGTGTTTATGCTAACACAATGAAAATCAAAAGGAGGGAATGTTCGAATCCAAACAAAGCAGAAACTCCCCGCACAAAGACCTTTGCGCATCCACAAAAGATAATGTCACGTATCTGGTGGAACAGTGGCGGTGTGGTGTGCTGTGAATTGATTCCCCGAGGTGAATCCATCACTGCTGACATTAACTGACAACAACAGAGACGTCTTGCAGATGCAACCCGAGAACAACGACTAGAAAGGTTGCGTGAAGTGATGCTACTCCGCAATAACGCTCTCCTGCATTCTGCTAGACAGATAAAAAACACTGTCTGCATTGGGAAATTATGCACCCACCTCATTCACTTGATCTTGCGCCCTCAGATTTCCACCTTTCTCCCTCTCCGTCAAACGACCTTTAAGAACTTCCTTTCCGGCTGAATATGGATTCCGACCAAGGATCGACGAGTTCTTCGCCTGAAAACCACGTGATTTCTGCAGTTGCGGGATCGAAAAGTTACCCCAGCGTTGGAAGACTAGTAAATAGTGTAGGAAAATATATTACTGATTATTAAAGTCTCTGTTACGTTATCTGTTGTGTTGATGAAACTTCTGGAAAGACGCTACGAACTTATACACCTACCTAATATATGCTTCCCATGAGCTCTCACATGCAACTCCTTCGCGCCATGGGCTCTCAGGCAAAACTGTTCTATAAAGCATATCTGTCTAATTTGTCAATACGATAAAGATAATAAATGTAAATGAATATTTAAGAGAAAAACTGATTTACAAAATACATTGATTGAATTATTAAAGTAATTTTCAATATTTATTGCTTCTCTCTAAAAGGTATGTTTGTAGTTTTTCTGTATGAAAAAACCAAGAAGCACCCATAATGGCAGGAAGAAACTAAAGGAAACTTTAGGGGTTGAGAAGCCACTTGATGCTATTTTATTGATTACAAAATCGAGTTAAATTTACAAAGAACTTGGCTGTATGACTCAGCTTATCAGTATGTTGCACCCCCTGTGGCCTGGAAGCATGCTCTGATTCGGTTGGGAAGGATGTCACAAAGCTGTCGTATCTTCTCCTAAGGCAAGATGACCCCAATCCTTAGCCCTTGATACCCATCATACTGTCACTAGGGTGGAGTTGACGTCCTATCAGATCCCACGAATGTTCTGTCTGGGACAGATGTGGTGATTTCACTTGTCACGGGAGTACCTCAGCATCATGCACACAGTTCCTAGTGAGACGCATCGTGTGTGGACAAGCATTGTCCTGTTGAAAAATGTCACCACGATACTTTCGCTTCAGAGTTGACACGTAAGGACGCAGGACATCGGTGACGTATCGCTGCGTCGTCCCTCAATCACCACCATCCATTAACCGATGTCATGCCCGATGGCTTCCACACCGTAACGTCAGGAGTAAAGCCCCTAATTGTTTTTGCGCCCTAAAACAAAACAAAACAGGAGTAAAGCCGTGGTGCCTCTCCAAAACATAGGAAGAACGGTTTTTCTCCTCACGTCATCCAGCCTTCTAGTGTAGTGCAGAACAGCGATGTAGCGCTGAACACAATGCGACGCCATGAATCATAGTCCATGCTTTCCGATTACGGCACCACAATACGAAACCACTTGTGCTGTGGTGTTAACAGCAGTCTATTCATGGGACGGTAACTGAATAGTCGGGTTGCTGTTAGTCACCCAGCTATGGTGTGGGATGACGCAAAATTTTGCAGGGGCTCAATTACTTGTTCTCTGATGGCAGACAGAGATATCAAGGTGCTTGGGAGAGAATACGGCGATCCTCCGTTGTGGTGGTCAGCTGTGGTCAACCGGAACCTTGACGACAAGTATGTCTACCCTCAAGATACGATGCAGACTACACCAGACCACTGCCACATCTGAATGTCCCACAAATCTGGATGTTGCAAGGTTCATCCTTCCAGCGAAATGGAGACACACAAACAGGTCTCATTCAAACTCTGCCTGTTGCTGATAACGCTTTCTCATACTAGTATACGGCTTCTCTGTTACCTTCACAGTAATCACTCAACAGCTGATGGAGTTCATGCCCCTTATATACCCTAGCAGGACTATATAGGCACGACACTAATGCACTCTAGCATCTGCTCTACCTGTCATAGGGAATTACTAACTCTAATCACTTACATAACCGCCGATGGTGTGCACGTCTACAGAGTCACCTTGGCATACGACCAATTCCTTTGGGTGCTTCACTTTTTGGTCAGATAGCCATTCCGAAGTTTTGTGCAGTAATTCCAAATGCTCTAATTAAAAACTTAAGATTTCAAAATAATGTAGTTCATTTAGTTAACGACTATTTGAATAGAAATATGGAAAAGTAACCATTGGTTCAACATCTGTTTTATCGAAAAATTGAGTTCAATTGATAGAGCGACACACGTATGTGAAATCTCCTAAACAGAGCGAAACAATTATTGAATGGTTATAAATAAAATGCAACTACTCACGGAGATCAAGCGTGGGCAATAATTATTGTATGACAGTGAAACTTGGTAGATAAGCTAATTCGCTAATGCAGAACCGATTTACGCTGGAAAAGGTTTACTTCCAGTTTTTGCAACGAGGCGCAAATCTGGCGCTGTACACTGTTTCTGTCATTGTATGACATCTACACTGTCATTCTGACAAGCCATAACATGACTGAACGGTGTGGCTATCTTGAAACTGTTTTATGTGAACGGCAGGAATTGCAGTGTTGCATTGAGAGAGTACCGCTGACTTAAAGGTCTTGGGAGAGGCCAGATCTCATTAAATGATTTAAATAAGACGACAAAGAGATTAGAAAACTCGGACGATCTTGGTGTGGCATCCGGAAGGGGATGGCGTCCTATCCTAGAAGAAGCCATGCTGCGCCCTGGGTAGCGCAAATGCTCGTGAAGTGTCATGAGAATTGTCCATCCAGTGGTCGACAGTACGGAAAGTTTTGCGGTCAAGTTTACACTCCTACCCGCACAAGAACCAGACGGTGCAGCAACTGATACCACACGATCCGCAGCAACGTTCTGAATTTTCTATTCGGCGAAATGAAATGATTGTATGCCTCTGATGGCTTGGGGTTCCCACTTACAGATGATCGACCGTAGAGTTGCAAGTTTTATCAGTTGACAACACGTTGGGTGACTTGCATGTCGATAATGAAGGTTCAAAATGGTTCAAATGGCTCTGAGCACTATGGGACTTAACATCTGAGGTCATCAGTCCCCTAGAACTTAGAACTACTTAAACCTAACTAATGTAAGGGCATCACACACATCCATGCCCGAGCCAGGATTCGAACCTGCGACCTTAGCGGTCGCGCGGTTCCAGACTGAAGCAACTAGAACCGCTCGACCACTCCGGCCGGCCGATAATGATGAAATGATGATAACAACACAGTACCCAGTTCCCTAGTGAAGAAACTGTCCGACCCAGCTGGGAATCGAACCCGGGCCTGCTGCATGGCAGTCAGACGCACTCAGCTAAGGAGGCGGACTGCTATTCGGTTTCTGGCAAGGCGCGAAGTGGCCAGGCTATATTCTACGGAGTGACGAGGCACGTTTCATACTACAGGGTGCAGTGAACACACAGAACTGGCACGTATGGGTACTGTTAAGCCGCGTGTTGTGCACGAAGTACTGTTGTACTCGCAGTATGTCACTATGTGGTGTGAATTCATCAGCAATTTTATTCTCGATCTGTTCTTCTTTGAAGAGAATACATACGGACGGCCTGTCACGTGTACCGTGACGTCTGTACACTATCGAGACTTCTTTGTACAGCATGTGACTCCTGCTTTGGAAGAGCGCAGTGTGTGATAACCACTTTTTGCATGCAAGATGGGGTCACTCGCCCAGTGAAAGATCTGCTTACTGTAATGTTACACGAACGTGTTATCTCCAGAGGTAGTGTAGGTGCATATCCTACATGATCTCCTGATGTGTAACCATCTGACTTTTGCCTCTGGGGATATCTAATTGAACGCGTTCACCAGGGAAACGTTCGGTTCCCGCCTAAACTGAAGACCAATATACAGGAATACGTTGCTGAGATTCCATCAGAGTTTCTGCAAGCAGCTGCTGAGTTTGTCGTTTTACAGATGCAGCAGCTCGTCGACATACTGACAAATTGTGTAAGCGTCGATTAATAATAAAAGCTACATTATGCCTTTCTCTTGTGTTTGACCTTTCCGGTCCTAATTCATTACATATGGAAACGTCTCTATACGTCTTTAATACATTCACAGCGCCAGTCTCAAGTCTGGTGTTCAAAATTGGAGCCTTTTTCCCCAGCGTGAATCGGTTCCACACTAACGCATTAGCATGTCTAACAATTTTCGCTGACATATGATAATTAAAGCCCACACTGGACCTCTCTGAGCACCTACACTTTAATAATAACCACCCTGTATATTGCACTGACAGATATTTGTGATAACATTCCATTCGTTACCAATGTTTATTTTTTACTCTTCGGAAAAACGTACATTGAAAAATTTGTAATACTTTTTTCAATTATTTTGTGTACCAAGGTACACATAAATTTTCGTCTTGTCTTCACGTTCAGCTTCATGATAAAACCTGACTCAAAATCCTTTTTTGCAGTTCCAGGAGAACCAGCTGACATCAAAGCGCTTGTTATGGATTCACAAACGATCCTGATTTCATGGAGGCCACCAAAATATCCCAATGGAAGACTGACAAAGTACAAAGTCTACATTAGATCGCTCGATGGATTTGGTTTGGTATGTCATGTTAAAAATATTTGTTCTTGGCTATAGTAATTATATAAGTAATAGTAATTACGTGAACTCTCTCTCTCTCTCTCTCTCTCTCTCTCTCTCTCTCTCTCTCTTTCTCTTTCCCTCTCTCTCTCTCTCTCTCTCTCTCGCTCTCACACACACACACACACACACACACACACACACACACACACACACACACAGAGAGAGAGAGGGGGGGGGGAGGGGGAGAGAGAGAGAGGGAGGGAGGGAGAGAGAGAGAGAGAGAGAGAGAGAGAGAGAGAGAGAGTTGGGAGGGAGGCGCGGTGGAGCGTGGGGGTGGGGCGTTGGAGGCAGGCAAGAGGGAGACATACCTGTAGCTAAAAACGATGGATGTAATTTTCTGATACCATATTAGATGTAAGGAAATATTCCGTCATCAACATGTTGGACACCTAGTGATGCATTTTACGACTGCATCAGCGTCCTCTTCTTATCCAGCTACTGTTCTATTACAGAAAAGACACGCTGGAGGTGTCACCCAATGTTTTACCCTACGCCAAGCCATATCATATAATGAATCTTTCACTGACTGGGAATTGCTTCAGGTTATTGCCTCATCTCACGATTGGTCTCCAGGCCGTGATGAAATTCACAATCAGATGATCCAGCACCTGAATGTTACTCAGTGACTACATCTACTCATGGCCTTCAATCATATTTGGTTCGAAGATGGCGAGATAGTATTCCCTTCACAATCCTTAAGTCAGGTAAGAACCCAACGTGTGTCGACAGTTACCGACTGCTTGACCCCACCAACGTGCTTTGCAAACTGCTTGAACGGATGGTTGCCCAGAGGGCAATCGTATTTTTTTGCAAGTCTCAAAAATCCTCGCCAGCCGCGGTGGTCTAGCGGTTCTAGGCGCTCAGTCCGGAACCGCGCGTCTGCTACGGTCGCTGGTTCGAATCCTGCCTCGGGCATGGATGTGTGTGATGTCCTTATGTTAGTTAGGTTTAAGTAGTTCTAAGTTCTAGGGGACTGATGACCTCAGATGTTAAGTCCCATAGTGCTCAGAGCCATTTGAACCAAAAATCCTCGAGAAAATCGACTTTGAAGTTTTCCTAGCATCTTTAATCCCCTAAAGCAAAGTAGTTTTTCTAAACAGTCTGCGCGGCGATGTGGCAGAATGCTTTCACGTATTGTGCAGGGCCAGGTTTCAGCTGCCGGCTCTGGCGAAATTTTAAACAAAAGCGCATGTTTTAGAAGGATTTCTGTGAAGCGTAAAATACGTAAAGATGAAAAGGAAATTAATTTGTAATCTTTCTTTATAATTAAGCAATCTTTATTAACTACCTTTTATAAAAGATGAGTAATTAAGAATTATTATTTGCATTCAAAACTGGATTTTTTTGTGCGATATGTAATTAAAAACACGAAGACGTGCGAACCAAAATTAGGCTTAAACCAGCGATTCAGCGATTACCAGACTCGAACGCTATCGATTTTTTCAATCTTAATGTATCTAACGCTTCACTGGTATTCTCGTAGAAGATGCACCTATGTTTAAAAATTTGGATCCAGTGGGAATGGAACCGACGCCCCCAGGTTAGCAAGCGAGCAGGCTACAGGAGAACCACGGTGACTATCAAAGAACGACCTTATTTTCGTATACTAAAGACTCTCGGATAACTTCAAAGTAGATTTTCTCGAGAATTTTTGATAATAATTGCATTGAACTGCCTTGGCGAACTGATATTTGAGTTCTGAACTTCATGTGAGATAAATTTAAAATGTAAGTGTCCCCACCTGGCAAGAGTTTCACGAATGTTTATACGAAAATGACGGTACAGAACATGGACCGCGACCTTCAGTTGCTAAGGACATTCTTGCTAACTGATGAGGTTCGCAGAATAAAGTGCATTATAGCAGGTTCCATTGTGGAGAGTATTGCTTCTGTGTTATTTCTGAAACAGCACAATTTGAACTGGTAATATGTCTAGCCATGTCATTTCCTGACACTTTAGCGCAACAAAGCCTATTAAAATGCTCATTTTGGAGACATCTATAATGTGGTGTATCATTCAAACAGTATCTTTGGGTAATACCCAGGTATAAATACGAAAACCACCAAATACGGCATCTTTCCTTCTAAACACTTAAAGCAACATGGCAGCCGCTCGGTTTGCTTCTGTCAGGCAGTCGTAGGATAGGACCTGTGAGGTCGTGGGAACATCACTGTTTCTTCAGCGCGAGCTCATAAACGCCACAGACTGGACACAGACGAAAACGTTAAACGTGTCAAGTTCAGACTGGCAAACACAAGAAACATTAAGCATGCAGCGAAGCTGATGTGCCGTATTTGATCATTTTCGTAATTATATTGGTTGTTTAGTAAATTAGAACCACGAGCTTTTTATTCTTTTACTTATTATTATTATTATTATTATTATTATTATTACTGATACAGTAGGTGCTTCAGATTTTATGTTCCTTCTGCACGTGTACGATGTTTCGAACAGTTTCATCAGATGGTAGAGCCGTTGTGAACAATCAAATTGGAGAGTTCACAAGACAGTCGTTAAAAGCAGTGTGCTGTAATTGAATTCACGGCTGCGGAAAAAGACGAAAAATTCAAATGGCTCTGAGCACTATGGGACTTAACAGCTGTGGTCATCAGTCCCCTAGAACTTAGAACTACTTAAACCTAACTAACCTAAGGACATCACTCACATCCATGCCCGAGGCAGGATTCGAACCTGCGACCGTAGCAGTCGCGCGGTTCCGGATTGCGCGCCTAGAACCGCGAGACCACCGCGGCCGGCGGAAAAAGACGCTCTGTTAATATCCATAAACGTTTGCGTGCAGTGTATGGTAATAATTCAGTTGATAGGACTACTGTTTTGCGATGAGCAAAGAGAATTAAGGGTTCAGGAAGTGCAGAAACTAAGCTCCATAATCGGTCACATCCAGGATGTCCTGTCACAATCACAGCTGCCGACATTATGAAACGCGCGGACGCCGTCCTTCGTGCAGACCGGCGCATCACAACTCGATGGTTGGCTCTGCTGCTATTGGTGAGCGTCGGAACTATGTGTGCTATGACAGACTCTTGGATATTCAAAGGTGTGATCCATGTGGGTTCTATGGCTGCTCACAATATGCCATAAGATTCAAAGAAAAGCCATTCCGTCTTAACTGTTGGGGCTGTTTTAGGCCAGTGGAGAAGATTTTCTGTCACGCAGAGCTACACATCACAATTGGGTGCGGCACGTTGAGCCAGGAACCAAAAGGCAGTCACTTGAGTGGCGCCATCTATAACCACGAAAAAAATAAAAGCAAGAAATTGAAGGTAGCTTCCTCTGCTGACGGTCATGATTAGAGTCATTTGGGATAATCATGGTGCCATTCTCACGGATGTGTTGATGTTAATTCAGTGGCGCACTCTTACCTGAAGACTCTGAGCAAACGCAGGAACGATTACCGACTTCTTCGGTCTGACAAGAATTCAAAATAAATATTCCTCCAACATGACAATGCACGCCAATACACGTCCACCTATAAACGCTTCGCTAAACTGGGTTGGACATTGTTGCCTCATCCACCCTATAGCACAGAACTGGCGCCCTTGGGCTTTCGTCTGTACGGGCAACTTTGATGTGAAACCGCCATTCAAATAGTGAAGATCTGGCTAAGAGTATAGGACAACAGCTTTTACCAACGGGGAAGACACACTCGTACACAACGCTGGCGTAAGGCTATAGAACGTGATGGTGACTATGTAGAAATATACAGGGTGGAGCAGAGGAAACGCATGTTTTTTAAATCGCTAGTACGCGGGGACGAGAGAGGGTATTGGCCTTGAATGAATGTTGGCAGACTTTTTGTGGTGTCTTGGTGTTGAAAGGATTGGCCGTTAGGCACAGGCCTAACGTTGCCCAGGGTACGACCGATCGTTGTCATGATCTTCGGGGAGGCTCCTTTCGTGTTTGTTCTTGAAATGAAAATCCCCAAGACTTGGCCGAAGGCAAATATAGTAGCTATACCAAAACCTGGAAAAAAAACCACAGACCCTAAAAATTTTCGGCCTATCTCCCTGCTTTGTCAGCTCTATAAAGTCTTAGAAAGAATGATCCTTAACCGCATCTCAGAACATGTAGACAAGAATATAATTAAAGAGCAAGCAGGATTCCGCCCAGGAAGGTCATGCTGCGGACAAATCCTCAACCTTACACAGTACATAGAAAATGGATACGAGCGGAAACAAATTACAGGTGCAGCCTTTATCGACCTTACAGCAGCTTACGACACCATAAACCACAGTAAGTTAATATCAAAAATATATAACACTACAAAAGACTACCGACTGGCGCAATTCATCCAGTGCCTGCTGCAGAATAGACGGTATTTTGTCACGCTGCAGTCGAAGAAGAGCCTATGGCGGACCCATAAAAACGGCCTACCTCAAGGTAGCGTCCTCGCCCCATTGCTGTATAATATTTATACCAATGACCAACCGATCAGCATGGACGCTCGCTCCTTCATCTATGCAGACGATACAGTCGTTGCCACCCAGGGAAAAACCTTTGAAGAGGTAGAAAGTAAATTAACTTTAGCGATTGAAAAGCTGGGTGACTATTATGATAATAACCATCTCAAGCCAAACCCAGCAAAAACCCAGGTCTGTGCTTTTCACCTACGTAATAAGGAAGCAAGGAGGAAACTCAACATAAGCTGGAAGAGACAACATCTATCTGACTGCGACACACCAAAATGTCTTGGGATTAAACTTGACCGTGCTCTCCCCTACAAGGAACACTGTTTGGCCACAAAGATGAAAGTGAGTGCCAGGAACAACATCATCCGCAAGCTAGCAAATCGCAGATGGGGAGCGCAACCTACAGTTCTCCGCACTCGGCACCCGTTTGGAAAAATTCCACCCACGCTGAACAAGTAAATATAGCATTGAATGAGACTGGACGCATCGTGACAGGATGCCTCCGCCCAACTCCCACAAAGCAGCTGTACCACCTCATGGGCATAGCCCCGCCAGACATCAGAAGAAGGACTGCCGCAGAAATCGAGAAACATAAACAGGAGACAGATCCCAGACATGTTCGGATACAATCTTCAACCTCGCCGACTTAAATCAAGGAAGAGTTTCCTACGAACAACTGAAGCAACTCTTTTATCGCCTAGAGCACGACGAGAAGAGCTGTGGTACAATGTGGACCCAGGAAGACCAGGGAATAGCCCCAGGGAAGAACCCACAGCTGCCTCTGAACTCCCATATACGACCTGGAAAGCCCTGAATAGACTACGAACAGGCGTATCAAGATGCAGAGCAAACTTGGAAAAATGGGGCTACATCAGTGCAGACGAGCCCTGCGAGTGTGGAGAACAGCAAGACCCACAACACCTACTGGTCTGCAGGAAACTAAACAACCCGTGTTCGACTCAAGACCTTTTTGAAGCAAATGACAAGGCTATTCAAGCTGCAGTGTATTGGGCTTCACGTGGGATATGAAAATCGCTCTGTTTCGCATCCTTAGCGCTTATCATTATATGTTACATACTTTTCTATATTATTGTAGTTAATTTACCTTATAACCATGTATTATTGTATTATAACTGCTTCTCTTGCATTGTAATATAATTTTTTTTTGTAAAATGGTGATGTCTTGGATACGATAAATAAATAAATAAATGTTGGCAGACTGCCCATACAATGCAGTTTCAGTCGCTACGGAGCGTTGGAGCGTAGAGTATCGTGTGTTCGTTATCGTGCAGTACTTTAGAAACAATGATTCCGTAGTCACAGTGCAACGTCTTTTCTGTCAAAATATTTGAGTTGGGGTCGAGGTGCAGTGCCTGATCGAAATACTGACTTCGATGGTTTTCAGCGTTTAGAAGTACTGGATCTGTGATGAAATAGAAACCATCTGGTCATCCCCGTTCAGTTCGTACTCCAGAAAACGTAGACCGAGTGAGAACGGCAGTTGTTGCTAGTCCGAAACGATCGGCTGGACGACAGGCTGTAGCGCTAGGTATGTCACGTCATTCGCTTCACCGCTTCTTACATGGTGATCTGAAGTTTCACCCGCACAAGATGATGATCGTCAAGCAGCTTAGTGAAGGGGATTTTGTGCAGCGCAGAGAGTTTTGTCGCGCAATTGACGAAATTTTTACAGAAGATGCAAATGCTACAGTCTTCATGAGTGATGAAGCACATTTTCATGTAGACGGTTACGTCATTGTTCAAAATTGCCGGTACTGGGCGCTGGAGAATCCACATGAATTACCTCTCCACAGTTTAAAAGTAACAGTGTGGTGCTGCATTTCAAAGATGGCGATTGTTGGACCCTATTTTTTTGAAGAGGAAGGAACTGTAGTTACTGTGACACCGGCGCGCTACGTTAAAATGTTAAACAACTTTCTTCGTCCAGAACTTGAAAGACGTCAAGTAAACATGAGAAAAATATGGTTTCAGCAGGACGGTGCTATAGCTCACACAGCGAGAGTATCCATGGAAGTGGTTCGACAAATGATCCCAGGTCACGTTATTTCGAGATATGATGATGTTTACTGGCCTCCTCACTCACCCGATTTGTCGATATGCGATTTCGTTTTGTGGGGATATTTAAAACCAGAAGTCTGCAAGATCCAAGGAAGAGCGGTGCGTTTCGTCGTAGATTTATCTGGTAAGCGTGATAGCGTTACGGAGATGTTTAGCAAACTGAAGTGGCACACTCTGGAAGAGGGACGCTCTGCATCGCGGTGTAGCTTGCTGTCCAGGTTTCGAGAGGGTGCGTTTCTGGATGAGGTATCGAATATATTGCTTCCCCCTACTTATACCTCTAGCGGAGATCACGTAAAACTAGAGAGATTCGAGCGCGCACGGAGGCTTTCCGGCAGTCGTTCTTCCCGCGAACCATACGCGACTGGAACAGGAAAGGGAAGTAATGCCGTGGCACATAAAGTGCCCTCCGCCACACACGGTTGGATGGCTTGCGGAGTATAAATGTAGATGTAGATGAACAAGCCTCGCACAATCGATGACCCGAAGAATTCCGTTCGTCTGAAAATTGAACCCGTGCCGAATGAAATGTTGGAGAGAGCCATGCATAATTTTTGGGAGAGGATCCAAATTTGTATCCAGCAAGAAGGGCGTCACCTCCAAAGCATTATTTTTGGAACCTAATTAAAGTATGTGTATTTCAAAACTGGATTAAAAAATCTATAACTTAAGGCTTGTTTTTATTATTTTTATCAAACCGTGTCCGAGTCATTAAATAGTGAAAAACATGCGTTTCCTCTGCTCCACCCTGTTGTTGTAACTCCACTTGTAAGGAAAAATTTTTGGTATGTTCCTATGGGACCAAACTGCTGATATAATCGGTCCCTAGGCTTACACACTACTTAATCTAACTCAAACTAACTTACACGAAGGACAACACACACACACACACCCAAGCCCGAGGGAGGACTCGAACCTCCAACAGGGGCAGCCGCACGAACCGTGGCAAGGCGCCACAGACCACACGGCTACCCGACGCAGCTCACTTGTAAGTTGCGACATATTACGAGGTGCCGTTGATAAATCATTGCGAACAGTGGTGCTACTCCCAACCAACAATATCAGATACACATGCATACAAATCGCACTACTGAAATAACTACAAATATCATTCAAAAAACATTTGTTCAGCAATACATGAGCTTCAGGTAATAGCTCTACAACAGCCTGTAGCAGTGCTTCTCTGAGACTAAATCCAATCAGTAAAGACAGTACTGTCTTCTTACCGCCGTAGATGCTGCCATGGGCGTGTCGTGCGTTGTCGAAGAGCGACAGATCCTTCTTCGGACAGGCGAACTGACAAGCGGCCGCACCTATTCGTCATCGACGATTTCGTCCAAATTTATGGTATACGCAGGGCTTGGCCAGAAATGAAAGTGACAGAAGTCGGAGCTCCAGATGGTCAATCGTTTAGAAAAGTAGCCTCTTTGGCGCTGGTAGGGCAAAGCATGAGCCATTTATGTGCTTATGTAGACTTCGTCGCCGTAATGACTGATGATAGTCTTCTCGGGTACAGAACATGGGCCGCGACCTTCCGTTGCTGAGAATATTCTTGCTAACTGATGAGGTTTGCGAAATAAAGTGCATTATTAGCAGGTTCCCTTGTGCAGCCTACCTACACTATAGTCAAGATGACTACATTACCCAGCTGCATACCCGATCAAATGGCTCTGAGCGCTGTGGGACTTAACATCTGAGTTCGTCAGTCCCCTAGAACTTAGAGCTACTTAAACCTAACTAACCTAAGGACATCACACACGCCCATGCCCAAGGCAGGACTCGAACCTGCGACCGTAGCGGTTGCGCGGTTCCAGACTGAAGCTCCTACAACCGCTCGGCCACAATGGCCGGCTGCATACCCGAGAAGAGTACCTTGAGCCATTTATGCTAGCGTAGGTTTTAGTAAGCGGTTGGCACGGCGGAACCTGTGCGTGTAAGGAGTGTAAGGAAAGGCAAACGAAATGTCGCACAGCAAATAAATTTTCAAGAAATTGTTGTACTTACAGAATCCACGAGGACACAGTAAAAAAATTCCCAGAAAGGGATTGTAAGGCATACACGAAAATTTCGTATGCAAAATTAAATCGTTTTATTATATTTGATGATTTACACTTCCTGGGGTTACACTCATCTTAAAAGTAAGGGAAGCAGTAATTCTCTCAGCATCTTGCATACGTTTTAATTTTTCACTCTTTTCCGTTCAAACAGGAGTTGAAGGCCCAGCACTACCTACCGACCGCCATATCATCCTCGGCCCTAGAGCGTCACTTCATGCGGATATGGAAGCGCATGTGGTCAGCACACCGCTCTCGCGGCCGTTGTCAGTTTTCTTGACCGGAGCCGCTACTTCCCCATCAAGTAGCTCCTCAATTAGTCTCACACGGACTGAGTGCACCCCGTTTGTCAACAGCGCTCGGAAGACCTGACGGTCACCCATCCAAGTGCTAGCCCAGCCCGACAGCGCGTAATTTTGGTCTTCTGATTGTAACCGCAGTTACCACTATGGCAAGCCCGTTGGAGGATTTTTATACTTACATTCTTGTTTTAACGTTTCTGTAGAGGCACAATCTTTGATTACATTCATAAAAGATTCTCGCCACACAGTGTGGCAACCGACCGCACTTAACGGTGATCGAACGTCAAAATGAAACTAACGAATTCCCGTATGTTTCAATAACGATCCCTTCTTGGACCATTACTTGCGTAGTCCTCGTGATCGCTCCTTTTGCGAAGATATTCATAAATGCAGAGAGCACTAGTTCGGTTAATTTGCAGTATAAGTATAGTAAAAATTGAAAATGAGAGAAATGTTACCGCTAAGGGACTCGACCTCATGACCTTCTGATTACAGTTTTGTACTCGTTTCACTGCACCATTCACTGCCTGGAAACTACGCTAATATACATAGCTCATGGCTCACCGACCCACGCCAAAGATGCATTTTCTTTTTTCTTTTTTTTTCCCTAAACGCCAAGCCTTCTGGAGTTCTCACTTCTGACAAGGGGGCCCTCCATACGGTAAATCACGGATTTTGATGCGCTTCAAATATGTTGTAGAGGCACTCACCCTGAGTACCAGGATATCCGTTTTTTTAGCGACGGGCCTTGGTTTTTGAGAAAATCTATTTTGAAGTTCATTGCTTTCTTTGTACACCTGTAACATTACGTGTATTCTGAATAAGTCAGCGTAGCGCAGCGATATAGGTTCACGGCTACCGCACTGGAGATACAATGTTCGCATCCTGCTCGTGTAGTTTTTTTTTTTTCTTTTCAAAGTCGACCGAATTTTTCAGTTTTATTTCAAAGAATATCAACAAGGTGTGCCAAATTATAAAGATATATTCAGTTATTAATTTTTTCAGACATTCATTCCGTTTATTGTTCGCAGTTGGAGTTCCAAATGTTCGTAAAACAGCCGCTTCTTATGTTACCTGAAATCGATCTCCGCCCATTATCGTCCCCTCTCCCGTAAATACCGTTAGCCGTAACGGGAAACCCAGCTCCTAGTTGCGGCCAATGAGGATGTGAGTTGCATTCCTTTACGTTCGCATCTAATTATGGCGTCAGTTGCTCGCAAAGCGTCTCTAGTGCCGTGTGCTAGAAAAATTCTGTGAAATGGAAGAACCAAGTGTTTCTGCAGTAGTGCAGGCAGAAGAAGATCCACAAGTAGAGGAGTTGAACGAAGAATCAAAAGGTGAAATCACAAGTGCCATTAAATACGCCGAAAATCTACTCCGCAAGCTGGATTCGAGCACGGTACCTCCAGCACGGTAGCCTTGAAAGTTTACCGCTGCGCTACGCTGACGTGCTCGGAATACACCGTGTGATCAAAAGGTCAGGATAAATTAGAAAACTTAATAAACCACGGAATAACGTGGATAGAAAGGTAAAAATTGACACACATGCTTGGAATGACATGGTGTTTTATTAGAACCAAAACAAACCACGTTCACAGGATGTCCGACAGATGGCGCTGGACAGCTACCGTGACAGGTGAGAGGTACGCCGATATGTTACAGAATCGCATTATGTGCAGCCTGGCTGATAAACACCTGCTGGAACGTACGATGTTTATGCAGGATGGCGCTCCACCCTATATTGCTAGAGACGTGAAATATTTCTTGCGCGCATCGTTTGGTGATGATCGTGTGCTCAGCCGCCACTTTCGTCATGCTTGGCCTCCCAGGTTCCCAGACCTCAGTCCGGGCGATTATTGGCTTTGCGGTTACCTGAAGTCGCAAGTGTATCGTGATCGACCGACATCTCTAGAGATGCTGAAAGACAACATCCGACGCCAATGCCACACCATAACTCCGGACAAGCTTTACAGTGCTGTTCACAACATTATTCCTCGGCTACAGCTATTGTTGAGGAATGATGGTGCACATATTGAGAATTTCCTTACTTTGTTATGCTAATTATTGCTATTCTGATCAGATGAAGCGCCATCTGTCGGACATTTTTTGAACTTTTGTATCACTTTTTTTTTTTTGTTCTAATGAAACCCCATGTCATTCCAAGCATGTGTGTCAATTTGTACCTCTCTATCTTCATTATTCCGTGATTTATTCAGTTTTCAAATTTATACTGACTTTTTGATCACCCGGTATGTAATGTTACCGATATACAAAGTGCGCAATGAACTTCAAAATCGATATTCTCAAAAACCCATCGCTAAAAAAACCGGATAGCCACGTACTCAGGGTAAGTGCCTCTACAACACATTTGAAGCGCATCGAAATCCGTGATTTACATTATGGACGGTCCCCTTGTGAGACGAATTCCTGCATATACCATAAATGTGGATTGAATCTGTGATGAAAAGTAGGTGCAGTCCCATTATGAGGTGAACTGGAGCTCTAACGTCTGTAATAGGGCACTAGAATATGCAGGTATCGCTCCGCTTGGGGATTAGGCTGTCCTGTGCAGGCACTAATCCTCGAGGGAAGTCTACATTGCAGGCGATGCGACTCGCGCTCCCAAGTATTACGGAAGTACCCAAAGAGTCGGGAGGTCTGATGTCGGTGGTTCAACATGCTACCTATAGGTCACGTCTTTGATTCACCTTTAGTATCTGCCTGTAAAACTGAAAAGAGGTACAGATTTTAAACGCTTTTGACAGCCCTGGTACAATATTACCGATCGATAAATGTCGCCGCCTTCCCCAGCTCGGAAACCACTGCTCGCTCCTGCGCGAGAGTGAGGGAGGGGTGCGTGTTGCAGACGCGGGACCGGTTCGACATCCCGGCGGGCCAGACGTGGTACCGCGTGTCGCACCTGGCGGAGCAACGCCGCTACGAGCTGTGGGTGTCGGCGGCCACGGCGGCCGGCGAGGGCGCCCCCTCGCGCCGCGTGCAGCAGGCGCCGTCTGGTCGCGCGCCCGCCAGGATCGCCTCCTTCAGCCGACAGATGGCAGCACCGCCGCGCGCCCAGCTCTCACTGCCCTGCCTCGCCGTGGGGCAGCCGCCGCCCGTGCGGCGCTGGACCAAGGAGTACGTCTCGCATAACCACACTGTCTCAACTCTCCATGTTCTTCTGGGTGTCCAGGAGCAAAATTTAAATAATAATTTCTAACAAACATACAGTCAAGGTCGAAAATGATGTCCTTCGAAAAGCATAAAATGTGTCAAGTGAATGTTGTGTAGCTGCCAGCGGAACATTAACCAGCTTGATAGATTTTCTTGTAACGTTGTTCATTACGAAGATACTAACAGCAGTACGTCTTTTTTTAAATGGTACCTTACCTTTTTTGTACGGTAAACCACTTCCTCCCCTCAAGAGTTGTTCGAAATCGTTAATAGTACGCTGTGACACGTTCTCGAACAGCTCTTGACAAGAAATAAAGACAGGGTACTATTAAAAAAAAACTTACTGCTGTTCATATACAGGGAGGTCCATTGATCGTGACTGGGCCAAATATCTAACGAAATAAGCGCCAAACGAAAAAACCACCAAGAACGAAACTTGTCTAGCTTGAAGGGGGAAACCAGATGGCGCTATGGTTGGCCCGCTAAATGGCGCTACCATAGGTCAAACGGATATCAACTGCGTTTTTTTTTATAGGAACCGCCATTTTTATTACATATTCGTGCAGTACGTAAAGAAATATGAATGTTTTAGTTGGACCACTTTTTTCGCATTGTGATAGATGGCGCTGTAATAGTCACAGACATCTGGCTCACAATTTTAGACGAACAGTTGGTAACAGGTAACAGGTAGGTTTTTTCCAATTAAAATACAGAACGTAGGTACGTTTGCACATTTTATTTCGGTTGTTCCAATGTAATACACGTACCTTTGTGAACTTATCATTTCTGAGAACGCATGCTGTTACAGCGTGATTACCTGTGAATACCACATTAATGCAATAAATGCTCAAAATGATGTCCGTCAACCTCAATGCATTTGGCAATACGTGTAACGACATTGCTCTCAACAGCGAGTAGTTCGCCTTCCATAAAGTTCGCACATGCATTGACAATGTGCTGACGCATGTTGTCAGGCGTTGTCGGTGGATCACGATAGCAAATATCGTTCAACTTTCCCCACAGAAAGAAAGCCGGGGACGTTATATCTGGTGAACGTGCGAGGCATGGTATGGTGCTTCGACGACCAATCCACCTGTCATGAAATTCGCTATTCAGAACCGCTTCAAACGCACGCGAGCTATGTGCCGAACATCCATCATGTTGGAAGTACATTGCCATTCTGTCATGCAGTGAAACATCTTGTAGGAACATCGGTAGAACATTACGTATGAAATCAGCATACATTGCACCATTTAGATTGCCATCGATAAAATGGGGGCCAATTACCATATATTAACCCGCCAAGGTCTCCGATGTTCCACTTGTCGCAGCCATCGTGGATTTTCCTTTGCCCAATAGTGCGTATTATGCCGGTTTACGTTTCCACTCTTGGTGAATGACGCTTCGTCGCTCAATATAACGCGTTCATAAAAATCTGTCATCGTCCCGTAATTTCTCTTGTGCCCAGCGGCACAACTGTACATGACGTTCAAAGTCGTCGCCATGCAATTCCTGGTGCACAGAAATATGGTACGGTTGCAATCGATGTTGATGTAGCGTTCTCAACACCGACGTTTTTGAGATTCCCGATTCTCGCGCAATTTGTCTCCTGCTTATGTGCGGATTATCCGCGACAGCAGCTAAAACATCTACTTGGGCATCATAATTTGTTGCAGGTCGTGGTTGACGTTCCACATGTGGCTGAACACTCCCTGTTTCCTTAAATGACGTAACTATCCGGAAAACGGTCCGGACACTTGGATCATGTCGTCCAGGATACCGAGCAGCATACATAGCACCCGCCTGTTGGGGATTTTAATCACTATAGCCATACATCAACACGATATCGACCTTTTCCGCAATTGGCAAACGGTCCATTTTAACAAGGGTAATGTATCACGAAGCAAATACCGTCCGCACCGGCGGAATGTTACGTGATACCACGTACTTACACGTTTGTAACTATTACAGCGCTATCTATCACAAAGCGATAAAACTGGTCCAGCTAAAACATTCATATTTCTTTACGTACTACACGAATATGTAATAAAAAATGGGGGTTCCTGTTTAAAAAAAAACTGTTGACATCCGTTTGACCTATGGCAGCGCCATATAGTGGGACAACCATAGAACCATCTGGTTTTCCCCTTCAAGCTAGACAAGTTTCGTTCTTTGTAGCTTTTTTGTTTGACGCTTATTTCGTGAGATATTTGGCCCGGTCACGATCAATGGATCACCCTGTATACGTAACGAATAAAGTTACAATGAAAGCTGTCATGCTGGTTAATGTTCCCCTGGGTAGCTGAACGACTTTTACTTCGTACATTTTGTATTTTGCTTTTGGACAAAAAGTTATTTGGGATGGTGAAGATAAATAGACCAGGCTGAACATCTCTTTCCAAGTGTTTATCCCGCCATACGATTTGTCAACATTCGGCAGGGTAAGATGCTGCAAGATGTTGAAAACTTTTGGGGCATTAGGTGTAAGCTATAGGTAGCAAAAAGACAAATTGTTTTTATTTTGCGGCGAATTTCTTTTTTTTTTCTCAATTCGATATTGTCTCTTGCCAATTTCCATGTTATGTTCTGACGGCTATTTTCCAAGTATGTTCACCATTTTTGTCATATTTCACTGTTTTGCCACTGTTTTCCAGTGTTATGTTGAAAAAAATCAAACGATATTGACAGCTTCTCAAAAGAAAACATTGCCACAGCTTTCAAGTTTTCCGAGACGTCATGCCACCGAACCGTCAGCTATTCATTGTAATGTAAAAATTGCCACTAGGAGTTTGTATTCCGACATAGAAGCCACCCAGACTTCAGGACTATTCCCCTACATACAAGAATGTCTGTATTTTCTGGAAGAGCCCTCATCTATAAAACATCTTCGACGATATAAGATAGAGTGATAGGCTCAAAATTCTCAGGAAAATAGGTCCAAGTTCTAGGAAAAGAGGGGCAATATTGGTATGTACATGAACCACATCTGAAATTAAAAATCGAAGACCCCGGACGAAGTGCTCTGATAAAATGGGTGTAAGCATAGCCGTAAGCAGAAAATTTTCGAGGAAGGGGCAGCACTCTAAAGTTGCCATTTGTACGGTTCCGTGCTTTACAGCGTCGTTTTTTTATCCCTCTGGCTATCTTCTTTTGTGACCTGAGGAACGGAGAGACGTGTCAATTTTAAATTTATGTAACATACTAAGGTCTACGGCCTCTTTACAACTTAAAAACAATTTAAGTTTCTAAGTCAATGCAATCAAAACATACGGCCATTTATGTCTCATATTTTGATACTCGCAAACTCTTTCATCAAAACCTACAGATGAGCTACCTATACACATAATTAAGTTCGTATGGAACCCTCAGTGCGCGGTGCCCACTCTTACTCGTCCGGTTTTTTATATAAATGCGTTTATTTTTGTCGATACGTCTGATGCCATAAGAACTAAACTTTTCTGTAAATGATTCTGCCTGAGGGACGATTCGTATGGTAAAATTGCTCCTAGACAGACAACCATGCAAAACGTCAAATGTTATACAGTAATATAAAACAGCCAAATTTTATTACAATGAAAGACGTTTATATGTACAGTTCTATTTTAGAACAACTAACTTAATCGTGAAACTAATATAAAAACCCAGTGTACTGCATGCAGGGAACATATCCAACACCAAGAAAATTGTCCCCCTCTTTACCCTTATGCCATACTTGACTTTTACATATACAGGGTGGTCAATCTGAAGTTTCGGATGAGATTATCTCGAAAACTATACATCGGGTAAAAATAGTGTGTAAGACAAGTTCGTAAGCTCAAAGGAGGACATCAAACGATACTACACGTGACACCCAGCCCCCGCCCCCTTGGGTGGGGCGGGGGTTAACCTTTAAATCCTAGATGGAAACACCCGTTTTTATTGCAGATTCGGATTCTGCATAAAAAAAGTAATCAAATTTTGTCTGAAACATTTTTAAAACATTGACAGATGGCGCTGAAATCGAAAAATTTAAAATGGGGAAGAACTCCGATTTATTTAGAATGATCCGAGAAGGACGTATCAAATCCTAAAAAATGTGAAACAATTTCCTCGTTTCGCCAAATTAAGCTATTTTTGTACAAAATGTACTGTATCCTGCTATTAGCGTTACCCAGGAACAACGACATGGACGTAGTAAAATGATGTTCCCATTGGGTGCTTCATTAGTGTCAGTCCCCTAGCCGCTCACATGTTGGGGGTGCTTCATTAGTGTGAGTCCTCTTGCCTCTCACAATTTGGGGTGCTTAATTAATGGAATTAGCCACGAAGAAATTGTTCATAATTTTCCCTCTTTCGCTTCAATGCATAAAATCAATCGTCTGCGAAAGTTGTCCACAGTTTTGAGCAGCACATCTCGTGGTAGGGCTGCACACCCTCTTCGAATGTGTTGCTCCATATCGTTTCTGATTTTGGGCTGTCTTTCATAAACAATATTTTTTAAATAACCCGACAAGAATAAATCAGGAGATGTTAGGTCTCGTGAACGTGGAGGCCACTGAATTGGTCCATCGCGTCCTATCCACCGACCAGGGTACCCTAAATTCAAAACGTTCCGCACGTTTTTAGCATAATGGGGAGCTGCTTCGTCCTGTTGGAACCACATTCGTTGCCTAGTTTCTATATCAACATCTTCCATTAGCTCCAACAAATCATCGCGGAGAAGTTGTGAATAAGATTCACCAGTAACATTTCGGTCAAAAAAATACGGTCCTATCAAGTAACCATCTAAAATTCCACACCAGGCCATTAACGACCATTTGTGTTGAGTGTCAACGGGTCTGTGCCAGTGTGGATTGACAGGGGACCAATAATGACAAGCATGACGACTTAATTCGCCATTGTTTTTCAATGTGGCTTCATCAGTGAACATGATGAATCTAAAAAAAATCATTGTCACCTCTTATCACTGGCAGAAATGCACGCGTATCTGCGTATCTTTCGGCGTTAATGCCTGTGTCAATGTGATATGGTACGTATGATATTTATGTGCCTTCAAAATCCACAGAACAGTTGAGTTCGGTATTCCAGTTTGTCTCTGAATCGCACGACCACTAATTTCGGGATCCAGTTGAACACAGGCGAGAACTGTAAGGGCAAGAGCGTCGTTTTCATTGTATTCGCGATGACGAGGTGGACGGTGCATGTATCTATTTCGAGCTCGTTGAGTGCAATTCCGAATAATGTTTTCGCTTGGATGTCGTCTGTTTGGGAAACGATCCGCATTCAATTGTGCAGCTGCAGCGTAATTGTTATGGCATTCACATAAAATTAACATCATATCAACAATCTCTGTAGGAGGGTAGTGAGCCATGTTTCGCTAAAGAATAATTTACTTTCGCCGGTTGATTTTTACGGCTCACAATCTGAAAGTGAAGTGACGTCTGGTCGCATTGCTCTGACCTTTATACTGAGCCATAGTTCGCAGTTTGGCCACAGTCGGGTGAGTAATGCAACTGTGAAGAGTTCCCTAGCGAGATTTTAATACCATTCCACCACCTCCCTCCATCAAAAACTGTGATGGGTAGGATACATTGTGTAAAAAAATAGCTTAATTTGGCGTAATGAAAGAACTGGTGCACATTTTGTATCGATTTGATGCGTCCTTCTTGGATCATTCTAAATAAATCGGAGTTCTTCCCCAATTTTAATTTTTCTCGATTTCAGCGCCATTTTTCAATGGTTTAAAAAAAGTTTGAAACAAAATTTGATTGCTTTTTTTATGGAGAATCGGAATCTGCAATAAAAAATGGGGGCTTAGATTTAAGATTTAAAATTTGGCCCCGCCCCACCCAATGGGGCGGGGGCTGGGGGTCACGTAGAGTATCATTTGATGTCCCCCTTTGAGCTTACGAGCTTGTCTTACCCACTATTTTTACCCGATGTATTGTTTTCGAGATAATCTCATCCGAAACATCAGATGGACCACCCTGTATATATAATAGGCAAGTATACCTACAAGAAGAACTCTAGTTATACTAGTTAGCAGATAAATTGCATTAAACCGATTTTATTCAGTTTTTGTGTCTACTGCGTAGACACATTGCCTTCCTGCAGAAAGATAATTACATCTCCTAGCTCCTAGCATTGAAGTGTATGAAAATCCTGTAACTACAGGGGGGGGGGGGGGGGGGAGTGATCCCTTGCCTCCCCACCACCACCACCACCACCACCACCACCACCACAACCATCACCACAGCCAGTCCCTACCCTCTCTCCCCTCTTACAAAAGCCTGTCGGTATCATACAGCTATGTAGTTTCTCGCCCCTACTGTACAGTCCGTACAGCGAATGGAATGACAGAAATAAGGGACAGCTTCAGCACTTTGCAGTTTCATCGAGTGAATGCATGTGAATATTACCTGTTACAACATTTTTGTTTGTTAATTTGAGAAAAGGGTGAAGGGATGCGCAAGTACCGACATCATTCTCATTGAAGTTGATGTGTGTGGCTACAACAGTGGCAACCATGCTGTTGTCATTTCAGTCATGGCCCAATCTCAACTATGCTACACTCCTGGAAATGGAAAAAAGAACACATTGACACCGGTGTGTCAGACCCACCATACTTGCTCCGGACACTGCGAGAGGGCTGTACAAGCAATGATCACACGCACGGCACAGCGGACACACCAGGAACCGCGGTGTTGGCCGTCGAATGGCGCTAGCTGCGCAGCATTTGTGCACCGCCGCCGTCAGTGTCAGCCAGTTTGCCGTGGCATACGGAGCTCCATCGCAGTCTTTAACACTGGTAGCATGCCGCGACAGCGTGGACGTGAACCGTATGTGCAGTTGACGGACTTTGAGCGAGGGCGTATAGTGGGCATGCGGGAGGCCGGGTGGACGTACCGCCGAATTGCTCAACACGTGGGGCGTGAGGTCTCCACAGTACATCGACGTTGTCGCCAGTGTTCGGCGGAAGGCGCACGTGCCCGTCGACCTGGGACCGGACCGCAGCGACGCACGGATGCACGCCAAGACCGTAGGATCCTACGCAGTGCCGTAGGGGACCGCACCGCCACTTCCCAGCAAATTAGGGACACTGTTGCTCCTGGGGTATGGGCGAGGACCATTCGCAACCGTCTCCATGTAGCTGGGCTACGGTCCCGCACACCGTTAGGCCGTCTTCCGCTCACGCCCCAACATCGTGCAGCCCGCCTCCAGTGGTGTCGCGACAGGCGTGAATGGAGGGACGAATGGAGACGTGTCGTCTTCAGCGATGAGAGTCGCTTCTGCCTTGGTGCCAATGATGGTCGTATGCGTGTTTGGCGCCGTGCAGGTGAGCGCCACAATCAGGACTGCATACGACCGAGGCACACAGGGCCAACACCCGGCATCATGGCGTGGGGAGCGATCTCCTACACTCGCCGTACACCACTGGTGATCTTCGAGGGGACACTGAATAGTGCATGGTACATCCAAACCGTCATCGAACCCATCGTTCTACCATTCCTAGACCGGCAAGGGAACTTGCTGTTCCAACAGGACAATGCACGTCCGCATGTATCCCGTGCCACCCAACGTGCTCTAGAAGGTGTAAGGCAACTACCCTGGCCAGCAAGATCTTCGGATCTGTCCCCCATTGAGCATGTTTGGGACTGGATGAAGCGTCGTCTCACGCGGTCTGCACGTCCAGCACGAACGCTGGTCCAACTGAGGCGCCAGGTGGAAATGGCATGGCAAGCCGTTCCACAGGACTACATCCAGCATCTCTACGATCGTCTCCATGGGAGAATAGCAGCCTGCATTGCTGCGAAAGGTGGATATACACTGTACTAGTGCCGACATTGTGCATGCTCTGTTGCCTGTGTCTATGTGCCTGTGGTTCTGTTAGTGTGATCATGTGATGTATCTGACCCCAGGAATGTGTCAATAAAGTTTCCCCTTCCTGGTACAATGAATTCACGGTGTTCTTATTTCAATTTCCAGGAGTGTATAAGGCAACATTGTAGATACTCTAAGGAACGAAAGAGTGATGTAAGCATTCTATGGCCATAGAGCGGAGACTCCCTACACTTTACATTCGCTTTCTACAGTGAAAATGAATCGGTCTACGTCGAATTGTTCTATCAACTGCTCACGTTGAATTTTACCTGATGATGTTGAACAGAATATGAGATAATTACACTCTGCACAAAAGTGTCGCAGACGAAAGTTTTGCTGGTGTGGTCTCCAGTTCGCCAGGTCATGCACGTTTCTTCCCGTCGGATCTCTCCTTGGACATCAGACGCCTTCCCTGGTGCTTTTCTTGTCTTTCACGTCACGATGTTTCCGTGTTAAATGGTTAGGGTAGCGGGACCAAAGGTGTGCATGGGACAAAGATCCGAACCCAGTGTTTTTCCTACTTGTAAGTGTAGTGTGGCAGCCCTGTATCTTCAGTTGGCAGCTTTTATGGTGGAAGAGTCAGGTGTGTTGTGGTAGTAGTTTACACTTTGAAGCTTTTGAGAAAAGAGGTGAGTTACTTTTTGGAGCTTTCGATCTAAGTATTTACAGTTTAAGTGATGGCGATCTGCCTGCTATAACAAAATCCCAAAGAATTACCAATACCTCGTATGTAGATATATATCTAACAAGTTGCCTTATAATGCAACTGAAACCAGAAGTTCAGGAATCAGCGTCACGAACCTACGAACTAGCTGCGGCAAATGTCCGTATGCGTACCTTTGATCCAAGACGTTTCTCTTTTCTTTTTTCGATTTTTATATTGAATGCGAGGTCTGTTTAACATATTTAATGGACCTCAGTTTAAAGTTCACTATTTCGCTTAGACTGATTGAGTATTAATCAGACTAGTTCTACTAGATGTTACAGAAACTACAAGAGAAAAGAATCCTCCACGCCGCTGACTTCTAAAACATTATAGAAGGCTAAGAGCTGATAGAAAATTGATCTTCCACTATAAATGCAGCTAAAAGGCTTGAGTGTAATGAATCCACTTTGCGTAAAAGACTTACAGCAGGCTAAGAGGTAACATCATTGAGGTGTTTCAAGAGAGTAATTTCTGAGACAGAGGAAACTGAATTGGCGGAGCACTTTGTCTGTCTGGATCCCATGTTCTAAGGCCTTAGGTTTAAACACTTCCAACGTTTAGCGTATCAGTTTGCCGAAAATAACTGCATAAATAACCCGTTTAATAAAGGAACCCAAGTGGCAGGGGAAGACTAGGTTGGCTCAGGCCGGAAGAATAATTGGGTTAAATAAAGCACAAATGGATTTTTTTTCCAGCAACTTGGATACATTGCAGTCTGAACATAACTTTGCCGCGCGGGATTAGCCGAGCGGTCTCGGGCGCTGCAGTCATGGACTGTGCGGCTAATCCCGGCGGAGGTTCGAGTCCTCCATCGGGCATGGGTGTGCGTGTGTTTGTCCTTAGGATAATTTAGGTTATGTAGTATGTAAGCTCAGGGACTGATCACCTTAGCAGTAAAGTCCCATAAGATTTCACACGCATAAACATAACTTTCCCCCCATCGAGTCTATAATGAAGATAAAGCAGGAATACAGACTTTACCGGAAAAGTGCAGAAACAAGTTATGTTGGCCACTGATGCAGTGTGTGTATGGATCATGATAACCCCTTCAGCATCAACTACTGCCTGAAGATTCCGCATTGAAGCGCCGAAACAGGTAGTTAGACAGTAAATAAGATCATAAGGACGGCTGTGGCGTTTCATTTTCCTACAGTAATAAACGGCCTTGGTCCTTAAGACCTCAATTCAAAAAGATGGACATACAAAAACTGCAGAAAAGTCGACATAGAAAAGGCCAAAAACGAACATACATTGTGTTTCCTTGTGTTAAAATGTTTTGTATTGAAATTAGTGATACGATAATGTCATATTTTTATGTTTAACCCATTAACTGCCACGTTCCTGATGTGGGGATTTGTCTTAGTAGCGGACATTTTTTATTTCTAATTATGTTGGCAGCAGTTATTACTATTTTGTATTTTTGTTTAGACCTCTTCAAGCTTGTGCATTGATTGATTGTTAGATGTTGTTAAGGGAGTGAACTGTAGAGGATTATTTGTGTGAAGAAGTAAACTTTTTCAGCGTTTCCAGTGTTGAACATATTCGAAACAGTGTAAGTTATGTTATTATGTAAATAACTGTCAGCGCCTGTGTAGTGGCATGTTCTGTAATGGTTTTAGGAGATGTCCATAGATTGTTTATTGCCAGGGCTTATTTTATTTTCCCGTTTGGGCTCTCTGAACGTTGATCCACATTTGGGGCTCATGGCAGGTTCTACCCAAAACAACATTTCGTTTTACTTTAATCCCCAGGCACAACGACTCAGTATAAAGCACTTTCTATAAAGAAAAGTGAATATATTGTAAATAATCACAATTTTATTTCTTCTTCTGATCATGAATATGAAGTGATCATGGACATTATCGAGCACCCTCTAGATCGTGTAGATGTGAGGTCTGACTGATTAAAATACACTCCTGGAAATTGAAATAAGAACACCGTGAATTCATTGTCCCAGGAAGGGGAAACTTTATTGACACATTCCTGGGGTCAGATACATCACATGATCACACTGACAGAACCACAGGCACATAGACACAGGCAACAGAGCATGCACAATGTCGGCACTAGTACAGTGTATATCCACCTTTCGCAGCAATGCAGGCTGCTATTCTCCCATGGAGACGATCGTAGAGATGCTGGATGTAGTCCTGTGGAACGGCTTGCCATGCCATTTCCACCTGGCGCCTCAGTTGGACCAGCGTTCGTACTGGACGTGCAGACCACGTGAGACGACGCTTCATCCAGTCCCAAACATGCTCAATGGGGGACAGATCCGGAGATCTTGCTGGCCAGGGTAGTTGCCTTACACCTTCTAGAGCACGTTGGGTGGCACGGGATACATGCGGACGTGCATTGTCCTGTTGGAACAGCAAGTTCCCTTGCCGGTCTAGGAATGGTAGAACGATGGGTTCGATGACGGTTTGGATGTACCGTGCACTATTCAGTGTCCCCTCGACGATCACCAGTGGTATACGGCGAGTGTAGGAGATCGCTCCCCACACCATGATGCCGGGTGTTGGCCCTGTGTGCCTCGGTCGTATGCAGTCCTGATTGTGGCGCTCACCTGCACGGCGCCAAACACGCATACGACCATCATTGGCACCAAGGCTGAAGACGACACGTCTCCATTCGTCCCTCCATTCACGCCTGTCGCGACACCACTGGAGGCGGGCTGCACGATGTTGGGGCGTGAGCGGAAGACGGCCTAACGGTGTGCGGGACCGTAGCCCAGCTTCATGGAGACGGTTGCGAATGGTCCTCGCCGATACCCCAGGAGCAACAGTGTCCCTAATTTGCTGGGAAGTGGCGGTGCGGTCCCCTAAGGCACTGCGTAGGATCCTACGGTCTTGGCGTGCATCCGTGCGTCGCTGCGGTCCGGTCCCAGGTCGACGGGCACGTGCACCTTCCGCCGACCACTGGCGACAACATCGATGTACTGTGGAGACCTCACGCCCCACGTGTTGAGCAATTCGGCGGTACGTCCACCCGGCCTCCCGCATGCCCACTATACGCCCTCGCTCAAAGTCCGTCAACTGCACATACGGTTCACGTCCACGCTGTCGCGGCATGCTACCAGTGTTAAAGACTGCGATGGAGCTCCGTATGCCACGGCAAACTGGCTGACACTGAAGGCGGCGGTGCACAAATGCTGCGCAGCTAGCGCCATTCGACGGCCAATACCGCGGTTCCTGGTGTGTCCGCTGTGCCGTGCGTGTGATCATTGCTTGTACAGCCCTCTCGCAGTGTCCGGAGCAAGTATGGTGGGTCTGACACACCGGTGTCAATGTGTTCTTTTTTCCATTTCCAGGAGTGTGTATTGGAAGATACTCTCCCAGCTAATGGACCAGGTGTTGTGACTGCCAATTCGCAATATTTCACAAACACAAATTTTTTGATGTAAGTTCACAAGGCTGATGGCTGAACAACAAACGAAAAGTAACAACAACGATCCCAGTAATAGTCTCCTAATTTAGAAAAACAAAAGTTCACTTCTAATTTTCCACAAAAGTTCATGGTAACACACACACACACACACACACACACACACACACTAGTAACAGTCCAATTCAGAGACGAAGACGTAATCTTCACGGTCGCAGTACACGAGGTTCGCATCTGGCATGAACTGAATTTCGGAGCTGGTTTACCTTGGTGCTTTGGTATGCCTTGGGCATGGACAACCTTGTCCTCTGTGGTGTAATATGTGTTGCCGACCCTCAGGGGCTACCTTGGCTCCAGTATAACACCAGGTACATTGGAAGCTCATACGAGGAGGATGGCGGGGGGTGCAAAGAAAAATGGTCCAGAACTGAGTTCCAGGGTATAAAGAAACACAGCAGAGAGAAGGAAATACAGTAGTAACCTCACTATAGCAGATGGTGAAAGTGGCCACTATTCATCTCCTAGCACTTTTGGGCCCTGGCCAGCAAGCTGCTTGAGATGGATCTAAGGTGGACTGCTGGAACTGCTGCAATCTCATCCGAAATTTTCTGCTGCAGTTCTTGAAGACTACGAGTGTTGTTGCAATACGCCTTAGACCTGAGGGTTCCCCACACAGAGTAATGGCACACTGACAGATCAGCTAACATGGGTGGCCAGGTAGTGCCGCGACCAGACTGACCTCTGCTAACAGTTCTGTCAGGCTTGAAGATCGTATAAATGTGCTCCAAGGTTCGGTCGGCTGTGTGGGCAGTTGCTCCATCTTATGGGAAGTAACTGTAGGTCTTTTCCTCCTCCGTTAATACCGCCGCAAGAGATATCCACTCTGGGCCACTTTCATTTGTCCCACTTGTACTACTGAAGAAAGGGAGGATGAGGAAAATGCAGGCCATCGCAAGAAGAAAGTGAAAGCTAATATCGCTTCTAACTGAGAAACAGAACACGTTACCTACAGTAAGACCTACAGCAGTATATCGGAAACTGAAGAACGCTAATGCCATTTGGTAGGGGTACTGAAAGGAAAGTCTGTACTCGATTGCACTGAAGAATGTTTTGATGAACAAGTACTGAATTTGACTGCCAGTGAAAGTGCCCAATATGCTACACAGACCAATAATCACAGCTTTGATCCATCGAACGCGTAAACTTCGATATACTCGTAAAGTGTGTGTGACAGTGTAAGGGCCGCAACTGATACCTGCAAATTAAGTATCACCTTCACTTCAATGATGAATCACATCCGAACAGAATCCAAGCTGACGAAAAGTATGAACTGTTCAAGATTTGTCGCATGATGGATTCGCTGAATAATTATTTCATGAAATTTCAAGTTTTTTTTCTGATAGCCTGAGCAATGATGAGCTGATGATTCGGTATTACTGGCATCATTACCTAAAACAATTTATTCGCAGGAAACTAGTGTGATTCGCTTTCAAACAGAGGCCATGTACTGTTTCTGTCGTCTGCTGCCTCACAAATGAAAATATTCCACTGCTCCAGTTTAGTAGGCTGGTGGCAAGGGCATATAGTGCTCAATCAACTGCTGCTTCTGATCCAAAAAGGGTAGGACGTCCATCATATCCGAAGGCATCCACTGCAAGTGTTCCAGTTGAGATCAGGATTTCTCAAACAGGGCATGTAACCGAAAGCGCGACATTGGAAAAAAGAGATATGTCATATTTGCAAGAGAAAATTCACAGAAGAAGTGCGATATGTGCAGTGTGCGACTCTATATCGAATGCCACGTTATCTGGCACAAAAAGTAAATGAAAATGGAAAACGAGTGGAATCTGTCACGGTCCCCATTTGGCGCTTGACTAAAATACAGAATTTATTTCGAGGTTATTTCATTTTTTTTTATTTTACAGTTCTTTTCCCAGAACGTCAATAAAGCTACCTAAAAATAAACGTAGGTCGAAGTGAATTCATTTGGCAGTTATGGGTTGATACGATCACGATGACAGAAACAATGATGATTATCTTTGTGATGATGGTGATGATTTTGATATACTAAACATTAAACAAGTTAATAATTGCAGTATCTGGCAAATACTGTAGTTCTGCTTTAGTCTGTTATAATAATTTCTTTTGCGTGGAAAAAAATTGTTCAAATGGCTCTGAGCACTATGGGACTTAACTTCTAAGATCATCAGTCCCCTAGAACTTAGAACTAATTAAACCTAACTAACCTAAGGACATCACAAACATCCATGCCCGAGGCAGAATTCGAATCTGCGACCGTAGCGGTCGCGCGATTCCAGACTGTAGCGCCTAGAACCACTCGGCCACCCCGGCCGGCCCTTTTGTGTGGAATTTTCCCCCATAACAGTAGGAAGTTTACTCCAGACCTGGGTGCAATTCCATTTTCTTCATTTTAAACATTTCGTTAATTATAATTCTAAAACATCGTACAGGCAATCTTGAACTCATGATACAGTGTAAAGTATGCTCCTAGGTGTATTGTGTACAATTTTCAGTGTGATGTAACCAGAAAATCAGAAGGGAAAAATTAAAAAGTGCTGAAAAATAAGAAAACCTAAACTTTATACATAATATGTAGATTTTTTTAAAAAATTGAAATAAAAGGAACTCTGCATGTCTGAGCACAATGTTTCATCCATACAGCTGACTGTAATTGATACTCTTCTAACTTTTTAAATTTTATGGTGCTAATCTTGGCATAACACATTCCAGTCATCATGTTAAACGTTTCAAGGATCGTGGAAAATTTGAAGATCACCATGTGAAGTGCATCAAACGCCGTGTAAAACCATAAAAGAGATGACAAACGACGTAACATAGGAAACAGGCTAGCACAGGTAAAGACGGAATTTTTTGCCAAAAGAAGTTCATTGCGAAAGAAATTTCTGAGAATGTGTATTTGGAGTGCAGCATTGAATGGAAATAAATCATGGACTATAGAAATACCGGAACAGAAGAGAATCGAAGAGTCTGACATGTAATACTATAGAAAGATGTTGAAAATTAGGTGGACCGATTTCTCATACAAGGCTTAAGACATCATGGCATAACTTCCACGGTACTAGAAGAAACTGTAGAGGACAGAAACTGTAGGGGAAGACAGAGACTATAATGTATCCGACAAATGGTTCAAAATGGTTCAAATGGCTCTGAGCACTATGGGACTTAACTGCTGTGGTCATCAGTCCCCTAGAACTTAAAACTACTTAAACCTAACTAACCTAAGGACATCACACACATCCATGCCCGAGGCAGGATGCGAACCTGCGACCGTAGCGGTCACGCGGTTCCAGACTGTAGCGCCCAGAACCGCACGGCCACTCAGGCCGGCTATATCCGACAAATGAGTGAGGGTGTTGGATGTGCCTACTCTGAGATGTAGAGGTTTGCACAAAACAGGAATCCTTGGCATGCTACATGGAAATGTAAATGCCGTGTGGCTAGGGCCTACAGTCTGGTAGACCGTTCGCCTGGTGCAAGTCTTTCGAGTTGACGCCACTGCGGCGACTTGCGTGTCGATGGGGATGAACTGATGATAAGAACAACACAGCACCCAGTCCCTGAGCGGAGAAAATCTCCGACCCAGCCGGGAATCGAACCCGGGCCGTTAGGCATGACATTCCGTCGCGCTGGCCACTCAGCTACCAGGGGCGGTCGGCGCGCTACATGAAACCAGCAAAAGACTGGTGATTCAAAATGGCGACCTTCTGGCCACCGAGCCGTCATACGCACACAGCCCACTCGTCTCTAGTGTTGTCAGATAACGTCAGTCACCACCACCA
Source organism: Schistocerca piceifrons (assembly GCF_021461385.2). NCBI lineage: Eukaryota > Metazoa > Arthropoda > Insecta > Orthoptera > Acrididae > Schistocerca > Schistocerca piceifrons. The sequence continues at coordinate 1,015,748,901 of NC_060139.1, read as the reverse complement.
GAATCCGAGGCAGGACGTTCCAGACAGTCGCAAGTAACAGAATGTTATACGAAATGTAGCACAGTGTCTCCCTACACTTTGTTTGAAAGCTTAAGCTCGGTAGCTCGGTGTTTCTAATTTCCAGAAAGTCAAACTGGCGTTCTTCTTCCGACTGGACGGGATGTTAGGTTTCTCCGCCAGTCTTTCATGTCGTACTGAAATAGTTGCTGTTTTTCCTTCCTCTCTATTCTGTTTGGCGAATCCTTTTTGTTATACGGGAGCCAAGGTAGCCCCTGAGGGCCGGCAACCCATATTACACTACAGAGGACGAGGTTGTCTATGCCCAAGGCGTATCAAAGGCACCAGGGTAAACACCGGCTATTTACATACAATGGAAACAGACATTCCGAGCACTGCTTCCAGCAGGCGGAGCTCGAGCCACGGCCTGCAGGAAGTATCACTACGCCAACACCTGATTGGCTGCAGACAGCTATTTAGGGGCTAGAACCAGCCACGAATGTCAATTCAGATGCCGACCTCGTGTACCGCGTCCGTTGAAGATTACGTCTTAGTCTCTGAACTGGACTGTTACCAGTGTGTTATTGTGTGTTACCACGAACCTTTGTGGAAAATTAAAAGTGAACTTTGGTTCGTCTCAATTAGGAGTTACCTCTCGTTTGTTGTTCTGTCAGCAACCTTGTGAACTTACATCAATAAAAGTTGTGTTTGTGAAAAATTGCGAATTGTCAGTCACAACGCTCTTCATTCAGGGAGTTTCCGCGGCGTCTCTGAAACGTTCTGCTTCGTACAAGCACCCACAGTGTCGTATCTGAGACTACTGCTTGGGAGTAGGCCATTGAGGTAGTGTGTTGCTTCTGTTTGGGGTACACACACACACACACACACACACACACACACACACACACACACACACACACAGGCTTCCTCTGGCAGTGGTCTTTTGCTCGGAGCTGGCGGTCCGTCCCTTTCAAGTTCCTAATACTGTTGTCCAGCACGATGCCAACTTCTGCGGTCTCTGGGTCACCTTGGGAGCTGTTTATCAATTAAGATACATTTCCCAAGGCGCGGCCCTTGGCCACGCATGCGCAACTTGTTTGCGATACGAGGCACTGCTGGGTCGGCTCCTGGTGCAGTGTCTCTTTACGGCAGGCGCTACCGTGTGGCCTCAGTCCCCGAACTACAAAGGAGACACCTGAAGACTTACGAGCTGCCTAGAGGCCAGTGAGATGAGCAAAGCATAGGAAATTCAGATGGAAACATGTTTTCATGAATTTTCACACTATATTCAAACAAAGTAGTAAAACATTTGATTACGAGTTTGGTAATAATGTTACCAGCACTCTTGTGTTCGGCTGGTTTCTCATATAATTGTTTTGCTAATTATAACGTTATTTTCAGATATCGTCTGGATACGACTGCAATTGTCCGAAGATGTGGCGTAGGAAACGGTGGGGGTGAAAAGTGGTTGGGGATTGTCTGGGCGTTAACTCTTAACCAAACTTAATTGAATTTTGATAAGTATGAACAATCAAGAGCACATACAGATGAAGAAACAACCAAAGAAAGCGCTTCGATTAACAAAATATCAAGATCTAACACAAGATAATACGCCGTTAAATAACTACTTTAACGAAATCGTCTATCGAAATGAATGGGATTGATTTGAAATTTCGTTAAAGAAGAATAATAAAATTTATCTGTTGTTTTTAAGTTAATTTTCTTTCGTGCGAACTTTGTTGTAGAACCACTCTCTTATTTTCGTGTGGTAATAAAAAATTTTTACTTACTTAATTATTACGTACATTTAAAGAAAAAATAATATTTACGTGAACTCATATGAACTGATTAAGAATATTAGGTTGAGAATTGGGTCCTTTAAATCATTCGGCCTTGGCATACACTTTCCTGATGCAGTGGATTCTTTGTTAAATATTTTTACTGAATTTTATCCCGGCACTAGCCATAGAACACAAGATTACCTCTATTAGCAGAAAATGTTTTAATTATTGCCAAGCCGACATTTATCACTGATCAAACCTACTTCATTACACATTTAAGATATTTTGAAAGAACCAAACTGTTTAAATTTCAATGTTAACTAACATTAGCTATCCGCCTACGAATGCACAAACGTATAATTAATTCAAATTTTATCAGCCACAGGATCACTGAAAAAGAAGAACAATTTCTTAATTCACCATTGATTTTTATGCATCTGTTCCCGATTTACGGGTTTGCTATTGTTGGTCGCGGCACAGCCCAGCAACACCGCCAAAAAATGCTGAAAAATTCTTAAAGAAATTTTGTAGATGACGTGGGCAAGCTAATTTACATAAATAATTCACACTTTTGATAAACTCTAATATATTTAGATCAAACAACAATACAACTCACATTAATTCGTAACGCATCGTCTAATGGCGGCTAAGTCCAGACAGAGACAAAAGAAGTCTACCCATTCGTAAAAAACTCTTTCACAGTGTCCTACCGCAATGACTTCTGAACAGAGAAGACCAAAGAATACATAATGCATTGTGCTTAAATAGTATTGCTGACTATTAACATTTCTTTGCAAATTGACGATATTATTCTCTTCTGGCAACATATCTCTGCTATCGCAAATACTGACACATTTTACAATCACATAATAAATACAGAAAAAATTCCTATCCTAAATACAGACAAATATTACAACAAAAAATATAAGGAGAATAACAAATGTCTTTTACACCACATTCAGTAATATTTTTGTTCAATAATTACCATATATACAACTTGCCCAGAGCGGCGTATATGGTACAAATAAACTCCTTCTTTTTTTTTTTTTTTTTTTTTTTTTTTTTAACGTGAGTTTGGCAGGGAACGTTACATTGCCCCCTGGCAGCATTTGGCAAAGAGTTTTTACACTTTGACACAATGGTGCCAGTAACGTTCTTTACACTTGTATATTTTACGGAATGGCTCTTTTATTTAGTCCCAGGGTTATATAAGTTCATGGCTCCCCCATTTGGGCGTAGGCAAACAGGAAACCTGGGCAAAACTGTGCCGGAGCCCAGCCATCCCAGTTGGTTCATGGTCATTTGAATTAAATGCAGTTATTCATTTGAATTAAATTCAGTTCGTCACAAACGGTTACACAATTACACAATATCACAGTCACATACAGTTCGACTGAAGTTTTTTTTTGTGTGTGATACTATTATTCGTGTGATACACTACAAGGTCACTTGTCCTACGTAGTAAATGTTCAATGTTTATCGAAATGAAGTCATTGACATGTTATTCAGTTTATGTGAACATAAAAAAAATCAATAATGCTGTATTTGGTGAGCGGTGCGGAGTGATTGTTGAGCGGCGCTCGGCGCGGCGCGCTGACTCCGTGTAGGTCACCGCCCCCGGCGTTGACAGCTACGGCGCGGAGGGGCGTGGCTGTCTGTCTGGTCTGCTACGGGCTGCTGCGGCCGCTGCATAGCTGATGTAGCCGGATGCGCGTTGGATATCCGCTCGCCCGTGCGACGTTTTCTTGCAGTGCTCCAGGAAACATGCAACAAGTTCAGAAACAGTATACTATCCTTATAGGCATTTTTCCTGCTGTGGGAAAGAACGCACACAGTTAGTGGCAGTTATTACTCAGTAGGCCTTCACTAGTCTGGTTTGCACAATGTTTCGTTGTCACAGTAACACGTTTTATGGGCATACAATATTTTTCACCATGTCATGACTTGTCATTAGTCACACGCAAGTATCTTCGTAGTCAATGCGCTTTCCTAGCGTCCCTTGACACACAAAGAGTTAAAGTTTGACACTAGCTTGATCCACCGTCCGTTATCGGTTCACTGTTCGTGTCGTGCTAGTTCCTTGTCCACTTGCACACACGGCGATGATACAGTTTTTTATCACTTATACACAACTATTCCGTGACGTATTGCTGCAGGTTTAACAGTCACTGTCTGTCTCTGCCGCACAATACTGCACTTTTGTTTAAGTTCCTTTATTTTTATTTACAATGTCCGCTGTGCAATTTTTTTTTTTTTTTTTTTTTTTTTTTTTGTAATAGCACACTCGTAACTCTTTACCAAGGTGTGATATTTGCGTACATGGTAACAAAATATTAAAATTTGGTATTAGTTTGCCCAAAAGTCATCTATATTCGTGTTCGAGTAGATTTTATTTGTGCATTCCAGCCGGATGCAGGCATATTGTTCAATAACTCCTTTGAACTCATGTCACACTTTACTATCAACGTCCTACGTAACTACAGTGTAGTCTCTGTAGGCAAAAATTGACTTGGACTGTATCTGGCTAGCTCTTTTTTACTGTTTGAATCTGCACATGCTTCAATTGAAGCTTCTTTGTGCGTAACTTTGCATTACATAAATTTGCAACAAGTTTGCCTCCCGTGGTGCCCTCGGGTCACTACTGGGTGCATTATTTTCTCTAATAACATTGGTTAGATAATGAAGTTCTCAGGGCCTCATATTATTGATATTATTCTGGGTTCGAATCTGTCAATCTGACAGCTACACATATATACATACATACACATAATAGAGAAGATTGTGCCAAGAAATATTTCAAATTTGGGCACATAGAAAATTATGTAGTACACTAACTAATCATTACTAAAATGTTCTTTTTGATTGAACTCTGTCACAGCTTAACACTACAAATAATTGCACTAATCAGATTATCTGTGCAAACATTTAGAGCATGTTCTAGATAACACAAATTAAAAGAGTACATAACACAAATATCCATACACATGAGAAAGTCAATCATATTCTTATAGCTAAACACTTCTACACTAGTACATTATCTCTAAAGATCACACATCATTAATGTTCATTATTTACAAACGAATGGTGTCCACATATGACTATTAGTCTTTTACTGTAGGAATGCTTTTACATCCTTACGCGGATACAGTCCCCGTACTCTCCCTGAGTGGGGATCTGCTAAGAGATAGCTACACTCATGTGGCACACTTACTACTCTAAAAGGTCCATTGTACACCAATTGCCACTTGCTATTCTGTTTCAAGGATGCCGAGGACTTAGGATGATTGCGTAAGAGTACCAAGTCCCCAACACTAAATTTTTGGTTATTCGTCACATGTCGATTATATTTTTCTTTCCTTTTCTGAGCGCACCTGGTAAGGTTGCACCTTGCTTTTCTTATCTTCTGTGCTTATATACAATGTATAACCTGAAAAATTTATTTAACTCTCCAAATGTTCGTAAAAAACTTTTTCCTTCTTGGGCCAAGGAATGGAGTATGAGGCTCGACAGTAAGTTTTGTGAGGCTTTACCTCGATATTGTACTGATATCCCTTAACAATTCCTGGTCGTTCTGAAAATACATCTGCATAATTAGATAATAACTGTACCAAATCCTGCTGTTGCATAGAGTTCAAATTTTCGGACTGTGATACTTTGTTCACAAGTGCGTCCACATTTGCTTTTAATTGATCATCTTGTACGTCAGGATAATAGAGATTCTGACCTAGACAATGATTGTCTAAATGTAGTATCCACTGATTCCTACACCTTATGTTAATAGCGTTACAATTAGGTACAGGTACCTCTTCAGATCTGAGCATGGACAATTCTATTCTCCTACCAGCATTCATCAAGCTTAATTTTCCCCGAGAAAGGTCGATTATTGCGTCCCTTTCTCTTAAAAAATCTACCCCCAAAATGCAGGCTACCTTTAAACCCTTTACTACCAGGAATGAGCACGCTATGGCTTCATCCCCTACATACATCTCTACCCGCACTTGGAGTTTAATTATTTGTCGCTGTGCACTTATGGCTCCAGTGACTTTACAATTATTCACGGGAAAAGTCAGCATACGCCTTTCCTTCCCCAGTACTTTGAATAAGTCCATACTCATAACACTGACAGTAGCACCTGTATCTACGACCGCTTGCACATCAATATTGTTAATTTTGATCTCTATTATCGCTTGTACTTTGTCTTTGTGCTCCTTTATGCACGTAGATGGTTCAGTTATTAATTCATCTCCCATCTGTACTCCGTCATTATACCTAAGGATACAGATTTTGTTCGGTGTTTTGTTCTGTGTCGGGCTGCTCTCACTCCAAACCTCAGCCGACGATGGAGAGCGTATCTCGGCTGCATCTAGTTTGTTGAATTATTGCTAGTGGATGGGCGTGGCTGCTCTGTGTCACTGACCTCCACTATGTGCACGTTGTGTTGCGTCGGCCGCCACGGTTGCGCAATTGGCGCATTTTGTGGTGGCGGTCGGTTATTGTCATACCTATCACTGTTTTGCCGGTCCGGACTGGACCTCTGGTTCTGCGGCCAAGTTCGGTTTGCATCATTATAAGTATTACTATTGCTCGGCCCCCTGGCATTTTTCCATCTATTATTGCTTGGTGGGCCTGTCTCATACCGGTCATCGAACCTCCTTTTCCGGTCATTATTCACCGGCGGACTATTGCCGTTCCGGTCTCTACCTCTATTTCCGTTTTGTGCATACTCTTGTCTCCTATTATTACCTCCGCCGTTTCCATTACTTGGTGGAGGCGTGTTATTTCTACCATTTCTATAACCATTTCCGTTACTTCTAGCCTGTTCAGAGGCTGCCTTAACATCCTCCTGAATCAGGTCAATTGAGTCCAGAACAGACAAGAAATGTTCCATATCATTTTCAGGCACGTGTATAAGTTTTTCCTTTACATGTATCGGCAAGTGTGACTTCAAAAGTCTGATCAAATCCCGGGATGAAATCTGTTCGTCCCAGTAACGGGTCTTATTAATGTACTTCTCGAAATATTTTCGCAAATTGCCTAGTCGTGGAGAATACGGCTCTGGATTATATACCTCCTTCCGTAATCTCTCCTGGATACATGTTGACCAATATTTGGCCAAGAATGCTTTTTCAAATTGCTCATATGTATCACAACTGTCAGCTGCTTCGGTTGCCCATAATGCAGCATCTCCTTGTATGTAAGACATAACGAACTGTATTTTCTGGGTATGACTCCAAACGCTAGGCAAAATGTTTCTAAATCCCTTGATAAACACTACAGGGTGAACAGATTTCTTCTCCGTTGTAAAGATCTGAAACTGTCGGTTCCTAATCAAGCTTTCTTCAATCACTACTTTGGAATGACATTTATTTGTTTCGCTTACATTGGTTGCCTGTTCTGTCTCGCAGTCGCAATTTTTTACTGCAGTATTTATATGCCTATCATTGTTGGACCTGGCTGGCGTGACATACGCCCGTGCCTCGTCGTGCCGCAAGCTAAGCTCCATCTCGGCAAGACGACGGTCCACACTCCGCTGCCACAGCGGAATGTCTTTGTGCACTATCCTTTTTAGATCTTGCACATCCGCACTTGAGCCTACATCTCTGGCCTCAATTGCGGCGTGCACTTTCTGATCTATTTCTTTTATGACTTCATTTTCTACTTTGTGCACTTGTTCGATCACTTTGTTCTCAATTACTTGAGTTGTGTCAATTTCTAGTTGTTCGACCCTATTAGTCAGGACACTGATTTCCTCTACTATATTGGCGTTAGCCACTTGAACACTATCTACTCTTTCGCTTAATTCTTGCACCGTTTTGGGTATGGTTTCATATTTTTGTTTCAAACTAACAATCTCACTTTGCATAACTTCTAAAGTTTGCATCAACTGCAAGTCCCTCTCATGCAGGCGTCGGTCACGCTCTGCTTGTTTAGCATCACGTTCTCTATCGCGCTCTGCTTGTTTGGCAAATTCAGCTACCAATCTCTGGTCACGCTCTGCTTGTTCAGCATCACGTTCTCTATCGCGTTCTGCTTGTTTAGCATCACGTTCTCTATCGCGTTCTGCTTGTTTAGCATCACGTTCTCTATCACGCTCTGCTTGCACACGTACAAATTCAGCTTGGAAATTGAGCATGCGCTCGAACATAACTCTTAATGATTGCACTTCTGACACCTCACCACTCTCTGGTCCGTGTCCAGTGCTTGCGGATGGCACAGTATTTCCGCTATCAACTGAATCACTGGGTGGCAATGGCAACATTTCTTGTCCTTCTGCCCCCAGATTCTCACATTGTACTTCCTGAACTACGTCACTAACATTACTTTGTGTCCCACTTTCCAACTCGGTATCACTACTTACTGACTGTTGCTCATTATCCATGTTGATATCTTTCTGACTACGCAATCTAACCATAGTAAACAAAAGAAATAAAATCTGAACTAAATATCCTAACACTCAGGTTTCACTGACATAATCACACAAGAAATGGACATTAACTAATACACACTTACTATATACTACAATGACTAACTACCTAAATGTCCTGTTGTTTTAAAACAAAGTACTAACAACAAGCACACCACTAATGATCCGAGAACACCACACTGAGGCTACTTTACTACCCACAGGACAACTACACTCTAGCTTTACCTTTTGGTGATCTATCTTGGGTGCAGCTGCCCCCTGATATTGTGGTAGGTAATTAATTTTTCGAAATATTGAGCTCTCTTCTTCAGCTTGCCTCTGGGTACATAGTGTTCTCATGCAAAAAATCATACACAGGTATTACCACACAATATTGGTTATGCAATACATACAATACATAGAAAAATTATTAAATGTTCTGCAACAAAGTTCGACTATATTAATTCCCTAGTTATCTCACGGGTATTTAGTGGCCACTGCATATTCTGGCCCCACGTTGGGCGCCAATTTAACGAAATCGTCTATCGAAATGAATGGGATTGATTTGAAATTTCGTTAAAGAAGAATAATAAAATTTATCTGTTGTTTTTAAGTTAATTTTCTTTCGTGCGAACTTTGTTGTAGAACCACTCTCTTATTTTCGTGTGGTAATAAAAAATTTTTACTTACTTAATTATTACGTACATTTAAAGAAAAAATAATATTTACGTGAACTCATATGAACTGATTAAGAATATTAGGTTGAGAATTGGGTCCTTTAAATCATTCGGCCTTGGCATACACTTTCCTGATGCAGTGGATTCTTTGTTAAATATTTTTACTGAATTTTATCCCGGCACTAGCCATAGAACACAAGATTACCTCTATTAGCAGAAAATGTTTTAATTATTGCCAAGCCGACATTTATCACTGATCAAACCTACTTCATTACACATTTAAGATATTTTGAAAGAACCAAACTGTTTAAATTTCAATGTTAACTAACATTAGCTATCCGCCTACGAATGCACAAACGTATAATTAATTCAAATTTTATCAGCCACAGGATCACTGAAAAAGAAGAACAATTTCTTAATTCACCATTGATTTTTATGCATCTGTTCCCGATTTACGGGTTTGCTATTGTTGGTCGCGGCACAGCCCAGCAACACCGCCAAAAAATGCTGAAAAATTCTTAAAGAAATTTTGTAGATGACGTGGGCAAGCTAATTTACATAAATAATTCACACTTTTGATAAACTCTAATATATTTAGATCAAACAACAATACAACTCACATTAATTCGTAACGCATCGTCTAATGGCGGCTAAGTCCAGACAGAGACAAAACAAGTCTACCCATTCGTAAAAAACTCTTTCACAGTGTCCTACCGCAATGACTTCTGAACAGAGAAGACCAAAGAATACATAATGCATTGTGCTTAAATAGTATTGCTGACTATTAACATTTCTTTGCAAATTGACGATATTATTCTCTTCTGGCAACATATCTCTGCTATCGCAAATACTGACACATTTTACAATCACATAATAAATACAGAAAAAATTCCTATCCTAAATACAGACAAATATTACAACAAAAAATATAAGGAGAATAACAAATGTCTTTTACACCACATTCAGTAATATTTTTGTTCAATAATTACGATATATACAACTTGCCCAGAGCGGCGTATATGGTACAAATAAACTCCTTCTTTTTTTTTTTTTTTTTTTTTTTTTTTTTTTTTTTTTTTTTTTTTTTTTTTAACGTGAGTTTGGCAGGGAACGTTACACTACCCACCCTGAAATCAGCTGACTGCAAATAAGGGACCACAGAATAACACACCAAAATTACAACACAATGAATCCTAATCAGATCAAAGAGAGTATCAATGAGTCAGTCCCTATTAATTCATTCAACCTTTTAAAAACAGAGGCGTCAGTTAATGTACAAAAATAGCAACGCACAGCAAAAGGAATATAAGAGAATATCCAATAAAATATCTTACATCGGAAAAAAAATCCTAAAATGTACCCAACCTATACCAAAACCTTACTTAAAACTCGACAGGCAATACTAGAGTTTTAAAATTACCATTTGCTAACATAGACTATTCATAAGTAAGCGCAGACTACGGTAGTTTTCCTAATATGTTTTGTCAGTAAGTGTTACTTGTAGTTTAGGGCGGTACCTCATAAAGATTGTTGTCCTTACTTATGCAATCAATGTCTTACAAGATTTTCCCAAAACCGGAAGCAGCGAATCGTCCAGACGCTGAGAGAGGATATATAAAGGGCCAGCAACCTATGGAACATTATTGTTCTACGTAATTATCCTCTTTAAAATATTATTTATAGCAAAATTGAAATTTTCAATATATAATTCAGGTTTTATTAGAAAATTGTTGATTTGTAAAGCGAAACAGACGGGTGTTGTAGTAAAAATAAAGAAGGCAATACAGATCTATCATATAACACTAGAAAAAGTAATTTACTCAAATAATATCAATAATAAGAGGAAACTCTTCCCATACATCATGACGAAAAAAGTTCTATTGCATACAAAATAAGAACAATAACTATAAATATGTATTTTATGTTTGTGCATGTAGACTGTCCTCGCATCGAAAGTAATTGCTTTGCTTACATAGACTCGCGGATGTTACGCGATTAACTAACTTTTATTACTTCTAAAATGCAATTTAGATTCTATAAGGATATAAAGTAGACAATGGACTAACACTGAGCCATGTGCAGTTCTAATTATGTGTGCAACAAACAACAAGAAAAAAAGAAACACAAAGAAAACTCGTGGGCTCGCAGTTCCTCTCTCTCAAACATTCATTTATGTTTCTTTCCTTACCAACGGTAAACCTATCATGTTCTACGTCATTTGTGTAATGCACCAAAATTACCGAGTCGTAGTTTTCGCAGAGCACAACTCAAGGCAACACAGAGAGACAAAATTCACAGTAAAGCCAAGTGCATGTACAATCTGCTGCACCCAGAAGTTAAGAACAGTAAAATAATGAAATCCAATAGCAATGGCGAATGTAATATCACTAGGCACGCTTCGAACAAATAGAACTTTTCAACTGAATACAGTAGGCCCAACAGCAGCTAAGTGTTTCACTGCCGAAATTATTAGGAAACTTAATTAGGACAGCCCAGATTCATACGTATGCAGTACTGATTAGCACTGGTCTTACCAATCACACACTCCAGCTGTTATATCCAAAAACTAACCGCAGCAACTAACTCTTCAATCCTGGCTGCACTGTATCCCTCGCGAGGCCATGCAGCGTCCGCAGCTCCAGGCAGAATGATGCCCCGTGTTGACACCATCTCATCAACAGCCTCGGTCATCCATTCATCAGGCAGCCTCGCTGCTCTGCCACACGCTTCCTATTTCGTCTGTCCGTTCCGTACTCCAAGTTTGCTGGTTGTGTCCTCCTCCAGTGGCCGTCCGAACTCTGTTCGCCCTACCGAAGCTGCTGTCCATCCAGTGGCGACAGTGGCTCTACCATCCTTCGTCACGTCCAGAGCCGTGCTGACATCGGCAACTACACGCACAAGATGGGCAGGTTTAGCATTAACGGCCCGCCGCTGCACTGACGGCTTGTCTGTCAATGTCCATGGTTGCCAGCTGCTCGAATCAATAAATTGATGCCACTACAGTCCGCCCACACTTCACCAAACTTTGGCGTTGCGTCCGCAAAACTGACCAATATCTTAGTCCCCAGCAGCGGCGTGAACACAAAAGAGCCGGGCTTACGCCTCCTGCTAGGAGGGAGCGACAGAATTCAACTGTGCCGTGTATTGCTAATTGATGGCACCAATATATATAGGTTAAAATTTTTATTTTCAGATCTGAGGATAGTCAGTTAACACGATAGAAAGCGGTGCTCTGAACAGATCATTGTGAATGTGTCAGAAAACAGAAAACATTCTAACATTATTTTGTTCAATGCCCATTTTCTCGGAAACGGAAGTCTGATTTTTGATGTTGTGATCTGACGTAATTTCAATTCCTTTATCTCAGTCTTGCAACAATACCGCTACCACATTCTGGCCCTTTGTTGGTAAATTCTTGTTGTCGGAACGGACTGAGTGGTTCTCTCTTCGATCACAACAGTTTCCTTAGTTTTCTAATACGTACGTGTTTTGGTTGAGTGACTTCACTTTAAACCTGCGAAGTGCAGCTGTCATCTCTATTATGCACTGCTCTAGAACTTCTACTTCCTTACCTGTATAGATATCTCTAACAAAATTCAACACTTCAGAAGCGATTCAGTCGCTTCGTTCTGTCAAGACCACTAGGTGTATATTTGATATGTAGGCTGTTAATTTCTGCCAGTTCTCCAGTATCTCCCTTCTTTCTTTCAGAGTCGAAAAATCCTCGCTGGCATCCATCAAGGGGACTAATGACCTCAGCAGTTGAGTCCCATAGTGCTCAGAGCCATTTGAGCATCCATCAGCTTAACGTCAATTTCCGCTTTTACTGGAGACTGAAAACGACTAGTGTTGTTTTACCATACATTTGCATGTGTATTAATTTAATTTATTTTTATTTCTATATCGGTTTCTGTGGGACCACGCGAGCCAGAGACAAATGGTCATGGAACGAATAAGTTCATAATTTTCGGAACCGTGAGCCATGTGCAGGACGGCGAGCCCGTTATGGGCGAAATGGAAGATGTGGTTGCCAGCGGCGATTTAAAGTCATAAATTCAATGAAAAGACAACGTTTGCGCTTCTTCACTTAATAGTTTACATTACAAGCCTCCAGGATGGATGCACCCATTTCATATCCCAGTCCCAAGTGTGACCGGGATGGTAGCCAAAAGTTGAAAGATTTTCGAAAAGGAAGGCGAGTGCGAAATGATGGAGATTGGGCAGACCCTTGTTACAAGTCAGCAGTAGAGATGGCCTGAGCCACCTGTCATGGAGAGGGGGGGGGGGGGGCACTCACATAGCCTCTCCTGATCGATTATTCGAAGAATGCTAAGTAAGGGCGCATGTTAGAACCGGTTCTGTACTGCCCTTACTCTTTGGTCCATAAATTCAGCGCTCATGTAGATGCAAGAGGTAAGATCGTAAGTTGAAACAAAAAAATAACAAAATGTATTAATTTGCAATGGTACATGTTGCGACTGACAGCTGTGGTTGTGCAATCCCTGCCCCCCTTTCGCAAAGGTCTATGGGGTGCGTACGAGAAGGTATCCTGTTAAGGTCATATAGTCTAAAGGGTAACAGAGTTTGATGAACATTACACTTTCTTTTACATTAACCAGAGATTTAGAAAAGTATATACATAAAATAATTTTCGGGTCTCTACAATATTTGAGTTCGTTGATATGGTGTTCCCCACCTGGTTGTTGGTGATATGGGACTTGGTTGAAGTGAGCTGCTTAGGTTAGGCAATATCTGAATCATTTGTACGATTAACATTAGAGAAAGCCTTGGGAAGAGTAATACAATTAAATGTAGTATTTGAATTCTGAAGAGTAACTGTAAAGACGACGTTTTATTTTAATTTTGTCAATTAAAGTTCATCAGAATTCTAAGGGCCACAAAAACAGAATCAAAATAAGTGTCAGTGTATTCAGGCTGAACAGATCCAAAAATTATAACGTTCTTAGATTAGCGGGTGCAATTTAAATATTTATTTGCCAGTGCTCACTCCATGATATTGTTGTGCAGTTGACGGACTTTGAGCGAGGGCGTATAGTGGGCATGCGGGAGGCCGGGTGGACGTACCGCCGAATTGATCAACACGTGGGGCGTGAGGTCTCCACAGTACATCGATGTTGTCGCCAGTGGTCGGCGGAAGGTGCACGTGCCCGTCGACCTGGGACAGGACCGCAGCGACGCACGGATGCACGCCAAGACCGTAGGATCCTACGCAGTGCCGTAGGGGACCGCACCGCCACTTCCCAGCAAATTAGGGACACTGTTGCTCCTGGGGTATCGGCGAGGACCATTCGCAACCGTCTCCATGAAGCTGGGCTACGGTCCCGCACACCGTTAGGTCGTCTTCCGCTCACGCCCCAACATCGTGCAGCCCGCCTCCAGTGGTGTCGCGACAGGCGTGAATGGAGGGACGAATGGAGACGTGTCGTCTTCAGCGATGAGAGTCGCTTCTGCCTTGGTGCCAATGATGGTCGTATGCGTGTTTGGCGCCATGCAGGTGAGCGCCACAATCAGGACTGCATACGACCGAGGCACACAGGGCCAACACCCGGCATCATGGTGTGGGGAGCGATCTCCTACACTGGCCGTACACCACTGGTGATCGTCGAGGGGACACTGAATAGTGCACGGTACATCCAAACCGTCATCGAACCCATCGTTCTACCATTCCTAGACCGGCAAGGGAACTTGCTGTTCCAACAGGACAATGCACGTCCGCATGTATCCCGTGCCACCCAACGTGCTCTAGAAGATGTAAGTCAACTACCCTGGCCAGCAAGATCTCCGGATCTGTCCCCCATTGAGCATGTTTGGGACTGGATGAATCGTCGTCTCACGCGGTCTGCACGTCCAGCACGAACGCTGGTCCAACTGAGGCGCCAGGTGGAAATGGCATGGCAAGCCGTTCCACAGGACTACATCCAGCATCTCTACGATCGTCTCCATGGGAGAATAGCAGCCTGCATTGCTGCGAAAGGTGGATATACACTGTACTAGTGCCGACATTGTGCATGCTCTGTTGCCTGTGTCTATGTGCCTGTGGTTCTGTCAGTGTGATCATGTGATGTATCTGACCCCAGGAATATGTCAATAAAGTTTCCCCTTCCTGGGACAATGAATTCACGGTGTTCTTATTTCAATTTCCAGGAGTGTATGTTTACTGTCTAGGTCTTGTCTTCTACATTACATTGCATTAGGTACTGAAACTGACCTCCTTGTGCTTCAGTGCACTTTTGCTCGCTCTCTAACTTGTTAACATGCACTTGCGCAACTCTACCGCATCACTTCGCGAAATTTCGTTACGAATATTGTCCTTCGAAGTTCTAATGTTACTGACTTATTTGTGTACACTTTTCCCTTTAGGTTGCTCCACAGGTAAAAGTAACAGCGAATGCGGCGACCACAATCCTTTGCTAAGAGTCCTTTCTTTTTTGAATATTTCATTAATTCGTGAGACTGGCACGTGTGAAGTTTGACAGGTCGCCCCACCCTGTTGGAAGGCAACATAGGTACGTTCGAGGGGGCAGGGAGGGGGGCAACTGTAAGTGATATTCCTCAAAAATATATACACACTAGTGTTTACTGTTGTTTCAAAAACTATGGGACCCACATTCCGGCTTGACTGTTCTGGGAGTTTACATGTCCTGTAAGATGGAATCAGGCCTCATCACTCATGAAATACAGCAGCGGATCCAACACTGAGATAGCTACGCACAGTAATTCACACGTAGCGCCTTATATTCCTCCTTCAGTTCTTGGACACATATCGTTCTGTAGGGCTTCATTCCTCTGTGGTGTAAAATACGTCTAGGCGCGCAGTCCGGAACCGTGCGCTGCTACGGTCGCAGGTTCGAATCCTGCCTCGGGCATGTATGTGTGTGATGTCCTTAGGTTAGTTAGGTTTAAGTAGTTCTAAGTTCTAGGGGACTAATGACAACAGCAGTTGAGTCCCATAGTGCTCAGAGCCATTTGAACCATTTTTTTTTTTTTTTTTTTTGTAAAATACGTTGACAAGACCTACAGAGAACGTCCACTTGTGGTGGCGGCGAAGTACGTGTGGACTTCTTTGGACTCGGGATCATTCGTGTTCAAATATCCGCGATTGCATTAGATGTACGAACGGATGCGGCAATTTTTTTTCATGCCTCTTTGTACCAAATCCTGTGTACTTCTCTTTGCTGATATGGAAACCCCAGGAAACTTCTATGCAAAAATGTCCCACGTTTCCTTAAATGAACCAGTATACATTTACGCCTCCACTGTTGCAGTTCTTCATTGAAGAGGTTGCATCTCGATGGGATGATGATGTCGTGTGACTAGGGCCCCCCGTCTGGTAGACCGTTCGCCTGGTGCAAGTCTTTCAATTTGACGCCACTTCGGCGACTTGCGCGTCGATGACGATGAAATGATGATTACGACAACACAACACCCAGTCCCCGAGCGGAGGAAATCTCCGACCCAGCCGGGAATCGAACCCGGGCCCTTAGGAACGACAGTCTGTCGCGCTGACCACTCAGCTACCGGAGGCGGACATCTCGATGGGATATTTACTTCACACGTCTTAACCAAGTCGCAACGGCTTTCGTACTGACATACAAAACGCAGTCGTAACAGCTCCGGAACAATAGATGACAACTGGCAAGCGACAATGAGCAGCGTAGTACTCGGGGCCGGTTTTTCGTGCGCCACTTGTGGAAGAGAAAAAAACCATTGTGGTCAATTCTTTAAAATCCGTTACAATAAAACTTAGTATTCAAAATTAGATTAGTATAACTGCTACGTAAAAAGATATCACTGTAAGCTCTACGTCTGAGAGCAGCACTTGCACACTACGTCCTAATTATTTGCCGGGTGCACTCCAATCTCTTGTCTTCTCCTACAATCTTTACGTCTACGGCTACATCTAGTACTATGGAAGCTATCCTTGATTTCGAAACATAAGTCTTATTATCGTTTGCTTTTTTCTTGTCTGTGATTTCCATAGCTCCGTTTCCTTGCGGTTCTGCGGAGAACCTCCTCGTCTTTAATCATTGTATCCAATTTTCGAAATCTTTCTCTAGCATCTCATGGAACTTCCATACTTTACCAGAGATTATGTCTAATGTCTGTGACTGAAGAACATTGTTAGCGATACTCATTTCGTTAGATTTCTCACCTCTAAGGCAGCAGCAGCCACTGCCTCCGTTAAAGTTGTTGTTACATACTCTGATTTCAGCGGCTTCTTTGATGACAGGGTCCCAGTAGATAAATGCACGGCATAATACTTCATTTTCGTCAAACATAATCGTATGTTTGTTAACGTACCAGATGTCTTAGTGTACAAACTGCCCCGCAGCGGAAGTGCTGTGGAGACCAGCAGCCGGGTGCGGATCAACGAGGAGTGGCAGCTGAGCATCAGCCCCACACGAAGCTCCGACAGCGGCGAGTACTCGTGTGAGGCCGAGAACGTCTTTGGGAGTGACCGCGTCGTGTACTCGGTAACCGTACGAGGTGAGCTGCTAGGGTAGATACGAAGCTTTGTAAATATCTCTAGGCTAATTGCACAACTAAAATAAAGTAAAACTTCCTACTTCTCTGTCTCTATTTCTGCCCCACGATTACTAATGTCTGACTCTACCAACATTTTCATGCTGTCACAGAAGCGTGGAACAGTGGAGGTAAGTGTCGGTACTTCTGTAGTGGTGGTAATTTTCCTAGTTCCGGCTACATTTATGAGGTGGTATTTAAAAGTTCTCGAAAACTGTTACGCTCCACCTAACTCTAAGCAGTCCTCTGAGGAGTGCCACAAGGGTCAGTCCTGGGGCCATTACCGCTTTCCTTATTTGTCAGTGATATCTCGTCTGCTCTGTTCTCCTATAAATATCATTTCTAAGCTGATGACTTTCAGCTTTACCTGAGCACGATACCTGAACATTTTCAACTCTGCGATCATCCAGACGAATAATGATCTGTCTTCCGTAGTGAGGCGCGAGCACAAAACCTGGGAATTAAAATAAGTGCAAGAAAGCCCGATATAATCTTAGTATATCATCACAGATTAATTATTTCAGAATTCCATTAAAAATTGCGTCCTTTTGTTCTCGACGGTATTCCAATAACATATCACAAAACCATGGGCTACTTCGCTGGACGATTATCACAACTGGGCAGAAAACACTGTCGCCAAATGCAGGGGGACGCTTTATTGCTTCTATGCCCTCAAAAAGCTTCAGAAACTGTTTCCACAGAGTGTGAAACGTGGAGCTGTGCAATAAATCGTCCAACCGATTCTCCACGATTGCGATGTAATGCAGTTCGGCACAAGAAATGGAAACACTAGTCGATCAGAACGAAGCAAGAATGCTCGTGTGCGTTACATCTGCAACATCCATCAACGCTTCATAATACCAGTTAGGTTGCGGCCAGACAATATGTAGTACCATACACCTTGGTGCACTTATCGGCTCTCCAGTGCGCATTATTTTAGAACAACTATCGTCACACGGTAATCACCACATCATAATAATACAATTTACAATTTCAAATCCTACACTAAATCTACAACAAGTATAAATTTCCTTGCCTATTGTAATCACTGTTTGCCAAACACTACCACCGGGTACGAACCATGAATACTGGCACACAACACGACACACAAAAGCAAGAGATATTTTTAGAAGCCCTTACCTTCGTTCTTATTGTCGACTTTATTCTTTTTTATTCGTGTGGTAGGTTCCAGGACTTCAGTTTTCTCTTTACTTGAAAATTAATAATCCTCGTAAACATGAAACAGGTTACATATACGAGCATTAATTTTATTATCTGGAAAATATATTCTTTACATATGCATAAATTTCTGGAACATAGAGCCCCACGTTGGGCTCCAGTTATCGTGTAACTTTTTGAAAAGAGAAAAATGTTCCGTTAATTTGGAATGAAAATGTTTTGTTACAGAAAATCTCTTTTACGTTCAATAAAAGCCACGGCTAAATATTATTTCTCCGGGCGCTATCGCCAGAAACATCATACGTATTCCAACGTGAAGTCATCCCTCTTACTAACGATGGATAACAAAAAAATCTTTGTTTAGTGTTATGCGATAAGCCAATTAAGTATAATACTCAAATAATTATTTCTCTCTGTGAGGCTTGTGCTCCAGTATAGCTGCCTACGTGCAAGGGCAGCGTACACAATTCAAATAATTCTTTTCAATAAAACTCTACCTTTGGCCAAAAATGAAATGGCAATTATTATGAGACGCCGTTTTAGATTTATTAAGTTTAAACCCTTTCAATACATTCAGAATTAAACGACTATTTAGAAGTTTTTGTCAATTTTAACAGCAATGGCGTCGCTTCAACAATTCAATTACAAATGGCCAGGGCAACATTTAATTGTTACGTATTTAATTAAATAAAGGGGGCAGGGAAAGTACTTTCTTGCCACAAACAAAAACACATACTGCATTAGATGCTGACATATATATTTAGCAGAAATTATAATTGCACTACATCTGAGTAAATTAATTAATTACACACCGTGATCTATGTGCGACCTTCAGCTAGGATGTCAGGACCAAGACGACGAAAGAACAGCAGAGAACAAAGATCATGCTTAATATAATTCTCAGAGCGCATGTGTCGCTTTCATTTTCGTTTAATATCGGTTATTATATTTTATATTCCATTTTTAAGAAGCGATGCTATAAGAGGCAGCCTATATAGTGAACGTATTCAGTTCATGAGAATTTCTGTGGCAGTTGGCAGTTGGCAGTTACGCAGGTCACAGAAACCTGCACCAAGTTGTTATGGGTCTTAAGAAAATGTTTTACCAACACCACAACAGACATACGATTTAAAACTCGCTATAGTTGAATTTATGAAAACATTAGAACATCCCACTACTCACACTAAGACATTGCAAGGTACCTTCTTCCGATTTGATGGGTATGCATTTAAAATGAAAATCGCATTGTAGAAGAGACAAATTCCAACAAAGTGCAGTTTCCTAAGCTCACTTACTTTAAGGAAAACGCTTGAAGCATTCATATTGATCTTGAAAGAATTACAATGACAGTTCTGTGAACGTTTTGAGGACACTGCCAATCTTACATCTGTTTGCAAGCTGTTTTCGCGACCGTTTGCCGTTTCAGTTGAAAAGCGCCCCTGCGATTTGCACATATAAAGGTTTGATTTGCAAGGTAATGTTAAAACTGTCCAGGGCGTCAGGTAGAATATCCACGTCTCCATAATGAGGTTGCAAAAGTTCTACAGTATTTTGATCAACACATGTGTGCGAAAGACGTTTTTTCGATTATGAAACTAAAGAAGTTACGATTACGTGCCAAACTGAGTATAAAAATCTGTGAAACGGTCTGCCTCTGTCCGTATGCCGACCGTTTGAATCACCAAAAAAATTATATTATCTCTTCAGCGCGCCAAAAATAATTAAATAATAATGAAAATTTGTTTTGTTTTTGATGTGTGTTACCGAGAAATGTGAAATATAAAACCAACTCGCATGCAGTGCGACTTCACCGCCATTCAAACGCCCCGCGTTCGTTGTTTCCCCTCTTCCCACCTCGCGGTCAGACAGCACAGCCTGGCAGGGAAGGGGGAGGGGGGGAGCAGCGGGGAATGTACCTGCCAGGCTTTGCACCATGGCACTCGTGCAAGTGCGAGGCTCATCAGCCGAATACTTGGGCACCCCTGCAGTAAAGCAGATCCTTCCGTCTTAGCACAGTCTATAGCTGTCTATACCTGTTTAAATCTACCTTCCCGTAATTTGTATTTATTGTTGTACTTTTCACGAACGAATGTAAATTGGGAATGTGTGCAACATATAATTTATAGAATGCCTGGTTACGTGTAAGACAGGGCCCTCTAATCTTGCCAGTTAAATAAATCAATAAATAAAACATAGTATTAGTCCCCATGCAAGCAAATACGTGAATGCATCCTGGAGGTCCTGTCTTTGTTACTGTGTTTAATACCCATTGCGATTTCGCTTGCATCTTCTGCACTCTATCAATCTTCACCCTGCAACTTGATTCTCGTCTTGAGGAAGGAGCCACACTGTGCCAAGCCTGGTGACCACACCTGATAGGTAGCAACTGCCAACTTGCTTCTAGTCCAAAGCAGCTGAATAATGTAGGCCGCTTGCAGTCGTGCAGTGTCATACTGGATTACCCAGTCGTTCCGATGCCGCGTGACATTTTCTCATCATTTTCTTGCTCAAACGTCTTAGAACATCGCGTCAGAACTCTCTGTTAACTGCCAGACGAACTATTTATGGATAATACTGTCAATGTATTGTGTGATTATAATTAAAGTGCAGCTACCCACAGAGGTCCAATGTGGGCTGTAATTATCGTACAGCAGTGAGACTTGGTAGCTAATGGGTTAATGTGGAACCAATTAACACTGGAAAAAAGTAGTGCCAATTTTTGGCTACCAGGTGCTAACCTGGCGCTCTACAACATATCTTCAATGTCTACAGTTTAAACGACAATTAATAATAAAATCAACATTATGCCTTTCTCACTTGTCTCACCTACTCTGACCAAAGCCCATTCCTAATCCATTACACACGGAAAGATTTCTATATATCTTTTTTGCTTTCACAGCGCCATATTTGCCTCTGGTGGCCAAAATAGGAACCAATTTCTTTCCGGCGTAAATCAGTTCCACAATGACACATAGTTTCGCTCTCATACCTTAATTACAGACTTCAGTGGACGTCTGTAAGGATCTGCACTTCAATTATAAACACCCGGTATAAATGACTTAATGTTGCTTGCTTTTTGATTGGGGAGATGAGGGGCTGTTCTACTGGGACGATGGTGCTCTGTTTCAGGGTCATAGTCACAATCCCGATGTCCGCCACCAGTGACAATCTCCGAAAGCGGTTCGTCCTGAAGCACCTGTGTTACTTCCCTGCGGCATTCCACGACGTGTTGCCTCGCCACAGTCCCCCTCACGTTCAATTGTTCTGATGTAATATGTACACGTAAATTTATCTTATTCTAAAGGTGTTGCAGGAGTGCTGGATGGTCTCTCTCTACGATCTTGCAGAATCAGATCTCTCACTCGCTCTACACTTTCCGCTGCGATGCTAGTTGACCGGCGACCGGAAAGATCTTGATCATCAGTCGGTGTTCGCCGGTTTTTGAAACGCTTGCATCGGTCGTAAGTCTGCGTCCGACCTAAACCACTGTCTTCCTAAAGCTTGCTTTAACATTTGGTGCATTTTTGCAGCATACTCTCAAAGCTTAAAACAAAACCTTACACAGGCACGCAGCTCTTTCAGGCCAATGATATAAAGGTCGCAAACTCATGGAAACACGACAGTGAAAATATGCTCGCTGACAGCTAACTAAATAGCCAAACTCGCAGCCACTTGCCCATTCAAAAAGGGTGTATGGGGAGAGACTCAGTGGCATTTCAATGAACTCATAATTTGTAAGTAAAAATCTAATTCCGGGATCTTTTGCGTACGATCTCGTATTAATGATAAAAGAAGTGCACTTGAGGACGGTATTTGCAAACTAATAATAAATAAATGGATCGGGTGCTGGGGTGTAAACAAACTACGTTACAATCAAATCTTAAAATAAGTGTTTGGAACACGTCTATTAACTCCAGTTACCTTTTACAAATCACTATTACAGAACGATTAAGAAATAACTACCCCTTCGAGTAAAATGGCATTACTGTTATATTGATGACAATCTACAACTCCCGTGCGGGGTAGCCGCACGGTCTAGGGCGCCTTGTCACGGACCGCGCGGTTTCCCCCGTCGGAGGTTCGAGTCCTCCCTCGGGCATGGGTGTGTGTGTTGTCCTTAGCGTAAGTTGAAGTTAGATTAAGTAGTGCGTAAGCTTAGGGACCGATGACCTCAGCAGTTTGGTTCCAAAAGACCTTACCACAAATCTACAACTGTCTCTTTGCCCTGACAACACGTGCCTCAACATCTAATTTTAACAGAGCAACCGTGCATCTGAATTTATCATTGGAAATGCGCAAAACCGTCACATCTCACGATTTATCTGAAGGGAACGAACCTTGCGTCTTCAGTACTTAAAAGATTGGTTTGCTGTAAAGAGCCAGAGCTTAACTTTTTCAAAGGATACGATTTTATGATTCCTGTGGTTTGATTCACATCACACCTCACTCTACACCAAATGCGTTATGCAAGATACTTGTTGCCCATACAGCTATTCAGTTGTGGGCATATTACACTTCAATTACTTCCAGCTGCACATGCGATCTCATTGTAAACTGGCTCATGATAATGCAGTTAAAAAAAATATTTTGCTTGCCAATTATCAACAACTGACAAGAGCCACCGCTTATACGTCCCTCCGCCGTGGCCCACCACTACTAGACTCTCCTCTACCTTCTCTACGTTAGTGCCTGCCGAAATAAGAGCTTCCGCATAGCTCGTTTCACCCAATCTCGTCCATGGAGATTTTAAATTTTGTTTCAGTATAAATACTGGAGCTTTGCTCAGGCAATAAAGAGCTTCTGACGTGGGTGACGCCGTACCGCCTGGCCACGCCAGCAAGGTGCCACACCGTAACTTCCACGTCATTTCTGCGACATATTGTCCCTCTATGCAGAAGCTCTGCGGGGTATTACACACTCTTATGAAGTCTTAGATACTGGTTCTATAACATGCGAGAGGCGTTCAATAAGTAATTCAACACATTTTTTCCTGCAGTAGATTGGTTTTATTCAGGATTCCAGTGCATCGCGTTATTCCCCATTCTGGCTACAGTCCGCCCCTGGTAGCTGAGTGGTCAGCGCGACGGAATGTCATACCTATCGGCCCGGGTTCGATTCCCGGCTGGGTCGGAGATTTTCTCCGCTCAGGGACTGCGTGTTGTGTTGTCCTTATCATCATCATTTCATCCCCATCGACATGCAAGTGCCGGCCGCGGTGGCCGAGCGGTTCTAGGCGCTTCAGTCCGGAACCGCGCGGCTGCTACGGTCGCAGGTTCGAATCCTGCCTCGGGCATGGATGTGTGTGATGTCCTTAGGTTAGTTAGGTTTAAGTAGTTCTAAGTTCTAGGGGACTGATGGCCTCAGATGTTTAAGTCCCATAGTGCTCAGAGCCATTTGAACCTTGCGAATCCCAAAAGACGGTCGCCATAACTTTTCCGGCTGAAGGAATGGTCCTCGCCTTTTTTGGTGCAGATTCTCCCTTGGTAACCTATTGTTTAGGTTGTTGTTTGGTCTCAGAAGTATATGAATGTATCCATGTTTCATCCACAGGGACGAAACTACGCTTGAAGTCCTGCGGATTCTTCCTGAACAACTGCAAACCATCCTTGCAACACTTCACGCTATTCCGATTTTGGTCAAGCGTGAGCAATCGCGGAACCCATCTCGCGGATAGCTTTCTGATGTCCAAATGTTTATGCAAAATATTATATACCTGTTCATTCGAGATGCCCACAGCACTATCAATCTCACGCACCTTAACTCTTCTGTCATCCATCTCCATATCATGGACTTTTACAATGATTTCTGGAGTCGTAACCTCCACAGGGTGTCCAGAACGTTCAGCATCACTTGTGCCCTTATGGCCACTCCGAAAATTTTGAAACCATTTATAAGCTGTTCCAGTCGAAGGTGTAGAGTCACCGTAATCTTTATCGAGCTTCTCTTTAGTCTCCTGAGGCAATTTGCGATTCATAAAGCAATGTTTAATCACCACATGAAATTCTTTTTCATCCATTTTTTGACATTCAATCGACTTCCTTGATTCACACGAATGCCAAACACAAAGAAACAGACCAATATGGCTGAAACTTGGTTTGTGTTCTTTCCAAAGATGCTACTAACTAAACGTGACCTCGATACGCGCCTGTGGTGCCATCTCTCGGACTTTGCACGGACTTTTCTAACGCCCCTCGTATGTGCAGCTAGCCGGCGCGCGGGAGATGGGACAGATTTGCGCGACCTTCTTGCGATGATGACAGACGCCGCGCTAACGACTCACCGTGCTTCTGTTCACGGTCATGTCTCCTTAGATATTCTGCGAGCACCTATGAATATCTGCGATACTCTGGTTTGCCGGCAAATAGAGACTCAATTACAGCTCTCTGCATGGAACGCACCTCCGTTACAGACGTCATTTTGAAGACTACGTATTGCGCCTCAACTTCATGAAACTATAGGGGCTAAAGTGGGAATATTCTATGACGTCCCACAACAAATCCTGCATTTTTTAAACCGAAATAGGCGAGCGAAAAGTATTGTGTTACTTATTGAACATCCCTCATAAATGTTATACGTCTCTGAAGGTCGTTACTAGGGATTTAGTAAATGTTACTCAGGCACAAACGGCATAGGTATCCAGATAGTGCTTAAGGGCATATCGTTATCAGGTGATTAAATATGGCCGGACTGGGTGGCCGAGCGGTTCTAGGCGCTACAGTCTGGACCGCGCGACCGCTATGGTCGCAGGTTCGAATCCTGCCACAGGCATGGATGTGTGTGATGTCCTTAGGCTAGTTAGGTTTAAGTAGTTCTACGTTCTGGGAGACTGATGACCTCAGAAGTTAAGTCCCATAGTGCTCAGAGCCATTTGAACCATTTGATTAAATATGGATTATCTGAGCCTGCATCCGCGCTGAAGTGACGGAGGCGCTAACAACTGTGTCTCACCAAGCCTCTTGTCTGGCCAAGCAGCTAAGTGCCACGCTATGGCTATCTCTCATCTGGCATTCTGCTAAGATTTCTATGGGGTGTCCCGCGTCCTTGATCTAACTAGCCATCTCATATTCTTCTTATTGTCACTCACAAGCGACCGCAACTGCAGTCTTTTGCTCGTCCTGGAATTTGGCTTACAGACGTTTTACTCATTACAGAGTTCTCACACATTTCTAGACATGACTGTGCGTCATACTTAATTTTTCTGAGTACGACTGAAAATGTTGTGGGTTTAGCGATCATAGGTAATTCAATGTTAAAATGTGGGCTCAGTCACCGGTTTACAGAGTAAAAAACACCAGAATTTACGCGTTTCAGAGGTCAAGCCTTTATCATCAGAATAATTGTACAAGTATATCTAAAAGCGATCAATGCAGAAGATTAACAAGCTGCAGCACTGGAAGTCCCAATGAGTGAGCAATGACGGAGCTAAATATCATAAAACAGCTAGTCAGACCTAACGGTTACCACAAAAACACTGAATAAATTAATATACAAGAAACGTTGCATGAATATGAAGGAGAATGCCGCGTGGAATACTAAGAGACGCACAAGCCCACATTTTGGTAATCATTCTCAAAAACATTTTCAAATCTTTTAAAGTCGACGCTGTATTTAAGGCCAACAATACGCTGCGATTTAACCTAACAAACAATTCACAAGAAGTCTACTAATACAAGAGGAATAGTGTCTAAGAAAAACAATGTAACATCTGTAATGCGAGCTACGTATGCCAAACTGGTATGTCCTTTATCTGAAGCTACAAAGAACACAGGGACGCTTTTCGGCTTAGCAGTTTCGAGAAGTCAGCCGTAGCCTAGCACATTCATGAAAGTAGTAGCCCCATCTTGGAAACTGATGAGTATCTCGTAGTTTTACATAGGCCTATACAAGATAAATACGAAAAACTGAATGTACTGGAACAAAAGCAGAACTCAAATAACATCCTCAGAAACTTTTAAGTTCTTATTTAATATCTGTTAATTATTTATTGTCTCTATATCTTTCAGTTCAAGACGAAATTTAAGATGCCGAGCACGCATATAGCCGTCACTGTGACGCTGCTTAGTACCCAAGACAACACAGGGAATTCTATTTTATCAGTTGACGGGGTTCGCCCCCGGTAGCTGAATGGTCAGCGAGACAGAATGTCAATCCTAAGGGCCCGGGTTCGATTCCCGGTTGGGTCAGAGATTTTCTCCGCTCGTCAAATCGAAAGACTTGCACCCGGCGAACGGTCTTCCCGACGGGAGGCCCTAAAGAATGGTTCAAATGGCTCTGAGCACTATGGCACTTCACTTCTGAGGTCATCAGTCCCCTAGAACTTAGAACTACTTAAACCTAACTAAGGACATCACACACACCAATGCCCGACGCAAGATTCGAACCTGAGACCGTAGCGGTCGCGCGGTTCCAGACTGCAGCGCCTAGAACCGCTCGGCCACCCCTGCCGGCCGGGAGGCCCTAGTCACACGACATTTACGTTTAGTTGGTGGTGATGTGGATGTACTTGATAAGAGGACGCAGCTGCAAGGGAAGTAGCCACGTTATTTTACTATTTTTATTGTTCTTGTTTATGTTTGTATTGGTAACCTTTAGAGATTCTTGTGTGGTTCTTCTGATGGTGAAGACTTGATCTTCAAAACGTGTTAATTCTAGAGTTTTCTACACAGCAAACAGGTGATTGAGCCGACATTTTAACTCTGATTTTGAGACCACGACCTCATATCCACTGTACATAAAATCGTAGGTGATTCAGCTAAGCACGTCACATCTTTCCTAAGCCGCCCAAAGCATCGTAATTCTGTTTTAGCCCAGACAAATTGGGATAAAGTTCAGACTAAACGATGTATAGTCTCTTTTTATAGCCATATTAATTATAGCTATATGAATTATGGAGGTATAGGTACCGATTTCGCTTTTTCGCATAGAACTGTGGTAATTTCGGGTGTTAAGAGTCTTTAGATCTAAAAGAGACGAATTCAGCAGGGTTTCACTCTTCAGAATCCTATTCGCACTTTCGGAGAAATTAAGATATTTATAAATTAGGGTTCGTCTATGTCGAACATGAAACCGGTTGCTGTCTTACTTGAAATTTGGTGTTGTTACACGGAACTGTCGCATGAAGCTGAGGGGGCGCTCCAGCTTGACGTAGTTGAGATAGTCAGCTTACAAAAGCAGAATATTGGAGAAAAGTTTTAAATTAAACTAATATTAAATGCACTTGGCTACTTGTAGCTGGACCGACACACGAACTTGAAGGTAAAGGACGTGGTATTTAAGGATGATTCGCGAGCTGACTACGGTAACAGTACTGTTCGTGTTTCTACCAGTCTTGAAAGAAAGGTGAACGTCAAAAAGCGAATGAATTTGTAAAACGGAAAATTAAGGTAAAAGGACTGTTAAATAATTTTTTCGTGTCATAAGTTTAATGTCGAGATACACGCTTACATTGCAAAATTGTGTAAGTAGTCGGAAGGAAAATGAAAACACAAAAGTATATGGACAAAAAAACTTTCTCGAAATTCTGTTTGTCATTAAGTCTTCGAAATGTCCACCGTCTACTGAAGTAGACATTTGCAGTCGCTGCTTCAAGGACTTCTGGACAATGTTAGATTACTTCCGTCCTTGGCTGTTGATTTTGTGATTGTAGATTTAAGTAAGAAGGTGAAATGTTGGCGAAGAAAGCAAACATCAAATTTTCAGCAAGAAGAGAAAACTCATGGTCGTGAAAATTAGAGGAAGGCATTGAACCTTACACTTTTCTTGAGCCATAAAATAATTCTGCAACAGAATATTTCTTGACTGACATAACGTGCAGCTCTCTAGAATGAAATGATAATTAAATCTGCCATGTAAGCAACAGATCCCGGGTACGAGTACCGGTCGGGGCACACATTTTGAACTGTCCCTGTTGATGCATATCAACGCCTGCCGGCAGCATAGGGTTTTGATTTAATTGTCATTTCATTCGTTACACATTAATGTGAAACTATAGTGGATCTGTAGGGTTGGACGGAGGGCAAGGATGGCAATGTGAGTACATAGATTGAGGCTGATGGGTGGGATGTATTGGTTTTGTAGAGGAGATAGAGGGGAGGGAATAGGACTGATCAGTAGGACACGGGAAATACGGGTTTGAGTAGGGCTGGCAGTGTCAAAAGAAAGGCGGTGTGACAGCGGAATAGAAACTGAAGACAGACGTCCGTATGTTTGTAGTTTGAAACTGATACTCGGTCGAAGGCTTTTTCAGCGTCGACGCATACAAAGATGGCGAACAGCGTTGGATCAGTTGCAGGGAAAGGATGATAAGGTGTTGATCTCGTGTTACGCTCTTTCCAGAGACGTTATGCAGGGATAGGTGTATTTCTGAGTGTTTGTGGATGCAATGGGTCAGAATGGATTGAAGTATCTTGCAGAGGGAAGTAAGGCTAATGAATCGGCAGGATGAAGTACCGCTGGGACATTTGTTCAAGTTAAGGAGCAGCAGCACCTTGGATATCTTCCATGGCTTTGGATAGAAAGGCGGACTAATATTATGGCACCGTACAGTGTAGTTAGCATTTGTAGCTGTCCACATGATTTATGGTGATAATGGACTGAATTTCCCGAAGATTTGAGACCGTTTGATTGGAACCAAAGCCTTTTTTCATGACTGTGTGACACGAAGGTTCTAGACGTGCGCTCAGATGGTGTTTGCGTGTTTCAGTGCCGGCGGCTCCACTGGACCTGCGGGCCACACCAGCTGGCTACGACAGCATTCTGCTGCAGTGGCGACTCCCTGAGGAGGCCCGCCGCACCGTCCAAGGTAAGAACTTCGTCAGTGCAACGAGTCAACCAGAGACCAATTTGCTTTCCATGCCACGATGAAAACGAGAGAGTTGGAGCCACACCTATTACTGACTGCGATGTACACCAGTTCCTAATTGACTGAAGTTCAGTCACTTAATACCCACTTCTAATTCACAGCTCCACAATGTTTGACAGGTTTGCATGCTGTAACACATCCCACTTCAATTACTGTAATTACTGTTTAAAACTGGACAGAGTGCAGTCTAGTGTTAAAATTGCTGTCACTTTAGAAGACATCCGGAATCTAGTGTTAGAGTCAGCGTTTGATGTGGCTTTGGATGACTTGAGAATTAACAAGAGAGAACATTCGCTCAAAATTTATGAAGTCACTGGAGTGAAGAGGTACAGAAACGATTATTCACACTGGTATGTCAGAATCTGTAATACTAGAGACATATCGTTTGAGTTTCGGGAGAATATCATTCACACAAGCTCGAAGACATTAAGGGCGACAACTTTGGGACAATCTGCTTAAATGGTATGCAAGCAAGTTTGCTGACAACAATAGTACAACAAACGAACGGCAAAGAAAATTGGGGTCTTTTAGATGACGATCAGTTTGGCTTTAGGAGAGGTGAAGCCACCAGAGAGGCAGTCCTTAGGATATGCTTGATGTGGACTAAGACTTAAGACAAGTCACAAAATTTAATGACCCATAAAAACCATTCGGTAGCGTAAAACAGTGCAAGATATTTGCAGCCCTTGGAAAAAAGGTGTAACCTTTAGGGAAAGATGAGTAATATACCTTGTGTACAAGAGTAAAACAGTGCGAGATGTTTGCAACATGAAGGAAAATATGTGTAAGATTTTGGGAAAGATGAGTAACATACCGTATGTACAGGAACTAAGAGGTGCATATAAAAATGGTACACCCAGATCGATTAAAATCTAAGGCAAGGATGCGCAGCCTTTCTTCACTACTGTTCACCCTGTGAACAGTAGTGAACAAGCAGTGGCGGAAATAAATACATGCTCTGGACTGGGTTGAAAATTCAGGGTGAAACGAAGCCATAGACTATACAAACAGTAATGTTATACGAAGGTCATAATGTTTCATTTTCTAAGCATCACAGTAAAGTCAGATTGGCACAACGTGCTGTTGAACTTCTACTGCATAAGAATCACATCACTGCTCATCTCTCGGAACGGGTTCAGTTAACACAATTATATTTTCGTTCACCTTTTCAATTAAACTTCATAAAACTTTGCGCGATCTACTGGAGTAGTGTTTTGTTTTTTTCTCTACTAGACAGAGCCATAGGTTACTCCAAAGTCCTAACACAAGACACACGTGCCACATTAATGCACATAAACACAACTGATGATGGAGATGCGACAAGTGTTTTGGAAATAAATAAACAGTGACTCGTTACAGTAAACTTACTGTTTCATTCGATTGACACTGTTGTTTTTATCTTATTATTTATCTATCACTTCCATTCACCCTACTGGAAAGAGAGGGAGGGGAGTGACAGTGTTCAAACTTTCGCTCTTCAATCATTACAATATAAACATGCTTTGTATTTCAATTTTAAATTAAAAAATCCATATGATAAAATAGATGAAGATATTCATAAGAAGATATTGATATGAGGTACATTCTCTTTATTATGAACATGATATATTTATACAGGCTCATGGTAACTGTGCTTAGGGACTGGGATGTGGGAATTAATGGGGAGGATATTATTTGGGAAAGGATGTAGGACGTTTAATTGAGAAGGAACTGAAAGGTGGGATGTGGGTGTTAGTAGATGTGTGAGATGCCTGCTGGTGAAGTAAAAGATCTGGATCTTTCATTCAGATATGGTGGAATCAATAAGTTAGGTTTTGTTCGGAAGGAAAGAAAGATATCGGTGATGATATCATGGTCTAATAGGGGGAGGCGGTTGAAACTATTTTGGGGAAGGACATGGAGAGTTTGGAGGTGAAGGGAAAATGGAATGTGTTCATAGAGACGCGGGAGCAAAAAAAAAAAAAAAAAAAAAAAAAAATGGTTCAAATGGCTCTGAGCACTATGGGACTTAACATCTGAGGTCATCAGTCCCCTAGAACTTAGAACTACTTAAACCTAACTAACCTAAGGACATCACACACATCCATGCCCGAGGCAGGATTCGAACCTGCGACCGTAGCGGTCGCGCGGTTCCAGACTGAAGCGCCTTTAACCGCGTGGCCACACTGGCCGGCACGCGGGAGCAGATACACTGCTCTAAACGATGGAGGAGACTATAGGGTGGCGCATTTCCTGTTAGCTTCTGTCCCGGGATCTTCGCCGACGTTTGTTTAACGATTTTCCTGAAGAGTCATCAGCACGAATGGCTGGATTTGTCAAAGTCTCATCCTCCACTACTGCACTACTTGTGGCGATACACAGTGGGGGATGAACCTTTGATAACGCCATCACCGATATCGGAAAAATATCAGGAAAACCGCCAAACAAACGTCAGCCGAAGATCCCTAGGTGGAAGCAATGAGCAGCACGTCAAAAAGTGGCCACAAAAGCCTCAACAACTTTTAAACTATATAGGGTTGGGATTCAAGTTCTCGAGTGATGTAGTAGAGACTAAGGTGCTTTTTTTCTGTTAGAGGAAGTGTGGGAATTTCATGAGCTGCTAGAGGCAGTTTCTGCAACCCTCTCAAGTATATTTTTAACGAGATTTCTTCATGCTCATTTGCCTCTTTCAGCAGAAATGCCACAGCATTGCGTATAATCACATGTTCCTGAAAATTAAGAACTCTCTCTGCACCTATGGTTCGCTAGGCTGTGGTGCTGTGTATTTTAGTAACTCTCTAAGCGTGCAGGTCGGCAGCTGACGGTCAACCCAAACAGTCGCTATTCCGGAGTAAAAGGATGGACTCGCCCAGCGCTCAACAGGAGAACGCGCCTCTGCGCCTGTGGCATGTTATTCTGAGCGAGTCTACAGCTTTGGAGAAAATTTTAATCGACATATCCTACTGGGAAGTAAATACTGCAGTATAAGTAGCGTGCATTCATGGCGTTCACGATGTAACACTTTTAATTTCCATCAGCGTATTTTTAAACTTACTAAGCTAAAGACTAAGAAATGAAAAGCGTGTACTATATTAGAGAACTGGAGCGATTTCGAATAAAAGTAGGCATTATCTGCCCGCGCACGACAGTGCCGGTGCCAATGTGTTCCAAGAAGCCACGCGCAAAAATGCGATTTTTCAGGGGGTCATATCTCGGGTTCTATTGATCACAGAGGCACGGAGTCAAGTGTTTCGGATAACCCTTTGGCCTATTGACCATTTGTGTACCTATCACAAGAACAGGTTCACTTTAGCTGTCCTACTCTGCACGATTAAAATTTAAACATTACACACTTCCCCTAATACAGGCAAATTGAGCAAATTGGTTGGTTCTTTTGCATTAAGCGTGGTACAGGGTGGACTTGAAGTGACTTGCAAAAGCACCATTTCTTCATAGGTGGTTCCTGAGAAAACCACAAAAAACCGTGATCCTTGGGTATCCAAAACACCATTGTGGGGATGGCCACATCTATAATTTCCATTCATGGAAAATAGTCGAAATTTTTACCTTATGTTCTTAATGTCATGATCTCAGGGAACCCTGAAGCATTTTTGAATATCATTATCAGGTACTCACATCCGGTCTGAGGCGTGAATATATTTCTGACTAACGTAGTAAACAAGGAGCAAGGATTCTGCGGTCATCGCAAGGGTTCTAAGGTCACCAAAGAGTTTTCAATCACCTATTTTTCACCAGTAAAGCTTTAAACACGCCGTTTCTGTATAATGGGTACTTCACACCTATACAGGCTGTCTTGACCCGGAAATTATTCGATATTTCCACCTGGTGGTGTAATAATATTGTGAATATAGCATTTTTTATCTGATAAGAAACGTAAAGTAAAAAGAAGGAGAAATAAACCAACCTGGTGGACATGAGCGTCCTATGATGCCCTAATATTTTTTACGCGAACACTGAATACTTGAAAATTCTAGAAATAATGGCAACGAATCACCAAAATACTTTCCGCCGAGTATTAAATGACTACATCTACAGAGTGTCCCTCCTAAGACTCGTCAGGCGAACTTTCTCTAGTCTTCCAGCAAATAGTTACGATTTTGTTTCTGCAATGTATAGATCGAGTCGACCGAAACAAGTACTTCTGATCAGATGTTTCATGCGACCCCCGCTGTCAACGGAAAGCGACAGATTGTTTTCCCTCGCAAAGAATATGATTTTTGGCAGGAAATTTACGTGCCTATTAGATAGAGGGATCTCAAGTCAGTCTAGCGCGATATTCGTTTTATCGATATGTAAGTATTAACAGGAACAGTAAAACACGAAGAATAGCCAGTACTCCAACATTAGAGGAAACATTACTTTATGATCTGCCTTGTATAATTTTAAGCCATACGTTAAACTGTTTCTAGTGTCAGAACTGTACGTCTTATTGTTATTATATACTATTTTTGTGACAACGATTTGAATTTTAACGAGACCTACCGACCTCATATTCCTACTTAACGTAGACTGCGTCACTAAACAGCACTAAACTGCATAACAGGACTGAGATTCTAAAAGGTGGTTCAATTTCGTTTATTATATAAATGTATTATTGTAATACTTGTAGAAATATAATTTCTACATTTGTTCTGATATCTGATGATAGTGGTATCAGAAGCGCGTAAAGATCTATAATTTTAAAAAAATAAAAAAAATTGATAGTAATAAAGACAGACAATTATATTAGAAAAAGTACCACCATAGTTGTATCTTGAGAACGTCTTCATTCCTTCGCACGACTAGTTTCGGCGGCACATTACTGCCATCCTCAGACCTCACCATGCCAAAAGAGTATTTGATTTCCATGGCGCATTTACTGTGTTACCGTAGTTACTAGCACATGTGGGGTAGCTTTCATCAGGAGTCTATACGCGAAACTGTATTGTCTTTAATGACGGAGGATGGCAGTTGGTTGGTTTGTGGGGGTTGAAGGTGCCAGTCTACAAAGGCCATCGGTCCTTTTTTCCATGATCACGGAAACCCACAAGGAATAAAAATAAGCAACGGAGGTAACAAGGTACGACACAGAACAAGAAAGACGTAGACAAAGACCAGAAAAGAGGAATTAAAAAAAACAGTGTTACAGTGGTTGGCCGACCATACTAAAGAAAAAAAAGGAAAAGTCAACCACCAAGAGACACACTAAAAACCGTCATTTAAAACCGTAGGCCAAAGGCCAGACTCAATACAAAAACAGACACAGACCCTCAAATCGAGCGATAAAAGCCCCCTGCGTGAATAAAACTCAAAACTAAGCCTGCCGTTGCAGCGTCATCTGTTAAAAGTGCATGGCGCGTATCAAGCAGCGCAAAAGTCTGCCTGAGCGCAGTTAAAAGCGGACAGTCCAACAAAATGTGGACCACTGTCAACGCGAAACCACAGTGACAAGAGAGGTGGCGCAATAGATAACCGTGCGTCAGCTAGGTGTGGCCAATGCGTAGCCAGGAGAGTACAAAGGAGTCCTTGTGAGATGTCTGCAAGAAGGAGCGCTACACACTGGTACTCTCCTTTACAACCCGAAGTTTGTTGGGTGAAGGCAGGGTGCGCCATTCATCACTCCAGGTACCAAGGACATTCTGCCACAGAACTGACTGGAGATCACACTCCAAAAGGCCAATCTCCAGGGCCGGTGCATCGACAGCCTGTTTGGCCAGCCCGTCAACCCATTCATTACACATGATGCCGACATGACCTGGGGTCCACACGAAGACCTTGGAGTGGCTGCAATGGGCAAGAGTATGGAGGGACTCCTGGATAGGCATCACCAGACGAGAAAGAGGAAAACACTGGTCGTTAGCTCGTAAACCGCTCAGGGAGTCACTACAGATAACAAAGGACTCACCTGAGCAGGAGCAGAGATACTCTAGGTTACGAAAGATGGTTACCAGCTCTACAGTGAAAACACTGCAGCCAGCTGGCAATGAGCATTGTTCAGAATGATGCCCAAGAAAAATAGCAAAACCAACTAGACCATCAACCATCGAACCGTCGGTATAGACCACGTAGCAAAAATAGAAAGAAAGTGGCGGCGGAGGGCCTCAGGAGGGACTGACTGAGTCCTTAAGGCCCTGTGCCAAATCCAGCCGAAGGCATGGGCGTATAAGTCAATAGGCTCAGAAAAGAGGTGAGAGAGGGAAAAACTCAAGCCCAGAGAGAAGAGCCATGACGCGAACCGCGATCGTACACCCTGACTGGGGCCGCCATTTGGGAGGATGGATGACCGAATTGCGGAGCAGGAGACGGTTATTGGGACTCTCGTGCAAACTACAAACATTTGCAGCATAAGCGGTCAGTAGTCGTTGGCGCCGGATCCGCAATGGAACCTCCACAAGTATGCTGTTTACAGGACTTGTGCAGAAAGCTCTAGCTGTGAGTCGGATCCCGCAGTGAAGTATGGAGTTAAGCAACCGCAATGCGGAAGGCGATGCTGAACCGTAAGCCAGGCTTCCACAATCGAGATGGGACTGAATCAACGCCTGATACAGTCGTAGAAAGGTAGACCAATCGGCATCCCAGCTGGTGTGATGCAGCAACGAAGAGTGTTAAAATGGCGCCAGCACGTTTGTTTACGCTGCCGAATATGAGGGATACAAGTAAACCAGGCATCAAAAAGCAAGCCCAAAAACCAATGCGTCTCCACCACGGCAAAAGGTTCGCCGTCAAGATAAAGCCTTGGCTCAGGATGAACAGTGCGACGCCGGCAGAAATGCATGACGCAGGTCTTGGCGGCCGAGAACCGTGCATGACGGCCCAAGACTGCACCCTACCGATAGCGCCCTTTATCTGCTGTTCAGTAACCACAATGCCAGTGGAGCTATAGTACAGCAAAAAGTCATCAGCATACAAAGAAGCCGATACGGAAGTTCCCACAGCTGCAGCTATCTCATTGAAAGCAACTAAAAACAGGCAGACGCTCAAAACAGAGCCCTGCAGGACCTCATTCTCCTGGACTCGGGAGGAGCTAAGGGGGGGAACCAACTTGCACACAGAAGGAACGAGGCAACAGAAAATTTTGAATAAAAATCGGGAGCACGCCCCGAAGACCCAACCCTTGAAGCGTGGTGAGGATGTGATGTCGCCATGTAGTATTGTATGCCTCCCGCACGTCAAAAAAGATGGCAACCAGATGCTGACAGTGGGCAAGTTCTGTAAAAATGGCAGACTCCAGGCAGACAAGATTATTGGTGGCAGAGCAGCCCTTATGGAACCATCCCTGAGACGGAGCCAGAAGGCCCCAAGACTCAAGTAGCCAACTCAACCTCCAGCTCACCATATGTTCGAGCAACTTGCAGAGAATGTTGGTGAGTCTAATGGGGCGGTAGCTGTCCACCTCCAGTGGGTTCTTGCCAGGCTTCAACACTGGTATGATAATGCTTTCCACCACTGAGACGGAAACTTACCCTCAACCCAGATATCGTTGAAAAGGTCTAGGAGGCATCACTGGCAGTCCACTGATAGGTGTTTGTGCATCTGATAGTGGATGTGATCTGGCCTTGCAGCTGTATCAGGGAAAGTGGCGAATGCACTTTGGAATTCCCACTCACTGAAAGGAGCATTGTACGATTCTGGGTGGCACATATGGAATGAAAGGCTCTGCTGCTCCAACCACTCCTTCAGGGAGTGGAAGGCCAGTGGGTAATTCGTAGAAGCAGAACTCTGAACATAATGCCCCGCTAAGAGTTCTGCAATTGTGTCTGATTCAGTACAGACGGCTCCATTCAGGGAAAGCCCAGGTACACTGACACAGGTATGATATCCATAGAATCGCCTAATCTTGACCCAAACCTACGATGGACAGATATGGATGCCAATGGTGGAGATAAACCTTTCACAGCACTCTCGCTTCCGTTGGCAAATAAGGCATCGGGCTCTGGCACGGAGCCGCTTAAAAGTAAGGAGGTGTTCCAGTGATGGGTGCCACTTACGACGTTGGAGGGCCCGTCTACGATTTCGAATCGCCTGAGCGATTTCCAGTGACCACCAAGGAACAGTCCTCAGCTGAGGGGACCCAGAAGAACAGGGATTTTCAGATTCTGCTGCATAAACGATGCTGGTGGTTATCGTGTGAACCACCACATCAATAGTGTCATGAGAAAGACGCTTAATAGTGTCAATGGAGGTGAATGAGTCCCACACCCAGTATCAAAAAGCGAGGCGGCAATTGGGCCATCAGCGCAGCCAATACATATTGTGGGACATCACCATCCGGTGGAAGATAGACACTGCAGACAGTAACAGCCTGAGGCATCCACACCCTAACAGCAACAGCCTATAAAGGTGTTTGAAGAGGTACACACTCGCTGTGAAGAGAGTTAAGGACATAGACGCAGACTCCACCAGATATCCTCGCATAAGCTGCCTGATTCTTATAATAACACCAACAGCCATGGAGGGCGGGGAGTCGCATCGCCAGAAACCAAGTTTCCTGCAGAGCAATGCAGAAGATACGGTGAAGGCTGATAAGTTGTCGGAGCTCAGCAAGGTGGTGGAAAAAACCGCCGCAATTCCACTGGAGGAAGCCATTGTCCGCGGACTAAAAAGATGTGAAAGGACTGAAGAGGCAGATTACATTAGCGGGTTATATATCGCCACCAAAGGAGAACCAGAATCGAGAACCATTGCGTCTGAGGTAGACGCGAGAGCAAGGTCATCAGGAGACACCAAAATCTGCAAATCGTCCTCATATGCAGAGCTGGTAGTAACAGGTGGCACAGAGTCAACCTGAACCCCTTCCTTCCTACTCGGCGTTTCCTTCTTCTTCTCCTTCTTCTTCTTCGTCTGCCCCTTCACCCACTGCTCCTTAGGAGCAACCTGGGAGGGAGTCTCAGAAGGAGGATCAGGGGCAAACGAAGAGCGGGAAACTCTTCGATCTGCTGCTCGTGGCTCCTTGAGCCACTGACTGATGTCAGCTGTCGCACTGGAGGATTCCCTGGAAGGTAGACTTCCAAGGGACCCTTTCCACACGAGAGAAGCCAGAGGAGGCTGGCGTACTTCCAGTGGGGTGGCGGGGTTCGATAGCCCCATCAATTTGGGGGGTTGGTCTCCCAAGGGAGATACCTTGCGAGCACCAGAAGAAGCGGTGCCCCCATCAAGGACACGGTGGAAGAGTCAAAGAGGCCCTAAGGGCAGGGACAGCCGTCGCTAACGAGGGCAACGAAATCGCTGTCACAGCATAGGATGCAGTCATTGAAACAGTATGAAGGCGCTAATATTTCCTCTTTGCCTCTTGATAGGTGAGCCTGTCCAGGGTTTTGATTTCCATTATTCGCCGCTCCTTACGGAGAACAGGGCACTCAGGCGAGCAGGGGGAGTCGCGCTTCCCACAGCTGACACAAGTGGGAGGAGGCACACACGGAGAACCTGGGTGCAGAGGACGACTGCAGTCCCTGCAGGTGGCGCTTGAGTTACAGCGAGATGACATGTGGCCAAACCTCCAGCACTTGAAGCACCGCGTAGGAGGAGGGACGCAAGGTTTCACGTCGCAATGGTAAACCCTGTGTTGTCAGGGGGCTACCAACAAGAGGGTGCATGACAACTCCACCACGACGGACTGGCTATCGCGCTGGTTTTCGGGTATAGAAATGGTCCAGAATTGTCGTGGGCACGAAGGATGGTGCAGCGCAGGAGACAAGGAGTAGGCAACCCAGAAGACGTTGGGTGCAAAGCCCACCACAAGACAATAAGTAGCATGCAAGATCTTGGTTCATGATGGACAAACAAAAAACACCATTTAAGGCGTTCTTTCCCAAATGGCACGCACTATCAACAGAAATTTAGAGAAGGTGGAGGTCAAACCCGAGAGGAGAGGAACACATAAAGGCCGAAACTTTGGAGACTCCTTTTAGTCGCCTCTTACGACAGGCAGGAATACCGCGGGCCAATTCTAATCCGCGAACCCGCAGGGGAGGAGGATGGCGGTAATGTGCCGCCGACACTAGAAGTGTGATGAAATAAAGACGTTCTCAAGATACAGCTACGGTTGTACTTTTCTTATATATATCATCAACTGAAGTCCCTCGTCTATCCAATAAGGTGGACATCCATAAATTGAACAGACAATTATGTTGTCACAGGGGTCTGTCACGGACAATAAAACAACTTTGTCGACTGATCTTCGGTGGGCAGTAATTTTAAACACTGTTACGTCTTCATTCTGCACACAGGACATTACCTGTTCTACAAGAAGGAGTTTGGAGAGTGGGAGCAGGTGAGACTGCCGGCAGAGGACAGGAACTGGACCCTGGGGGAGCTGCAGTGTGGCACCAGGTACCAGCTGTACCTGCAGGCGTTCAACCAGGAGGGTCGCGGGGCTGCCACTCCCACCGCTACCGTACGGACTCTGGGAACAGGTGAGCGTCTTCCCTCCTATCTTGAGTCCCGCATTAATACGGGGTCCGCTTGTTGTGTTCAACTCCGTTTTAAGCCATCCAAGTTTAATTCTCGTAGTAGTTGCAAAGATGAGTGATAGAGTCAGTGCACTGGCGTTCGCAAGGAGACTGCGATAGGGTAGGACTGGTAAGTGAGGTACTTGCCCCATCCTAAAATCTGGAGGTACAGGCTTTTTGTTGATAGTAGATTTCTCACCAACTGCTAGCAATGATTGTTTACGAATCTAGTAAACTGCAGGTTAAATAATTCTGAGCGCGTCGGTAAATATTGTTACTTAAGCACTCACTATACGGGGTCATTCCGTGTCATCTTACAAATTTTCAGGTATGACGGACAAGGATAAATGTATCAATTTGAGGTAACAGACTAAGTCGAAAGTTATATGTGAAAATCGTACTCATACCCCCTGACAGTGGAATACATGTACCGGTAGTGTTGTTGCTAAATTGTAAGACTGTAGGGTAGGCAACTTATAGACGTGGCAGTATGGACCAGAACAAGGAAAAAATGTCTGGTAAACATGAGCTCTAACATGCATACCTTAGAGCTATGGGCACTTATCCATCTTCGATACTGTGAAACACACATCTTCTACTGAACAAGTGCCCATAGCTGTTAAGGTATGCATTTTAAAGCCTATGTTTACCTGACTTCTTTTCTTTCTTTGGTCCATACTGCCATGTCTGAAAATTGGCTATTCTACAGTCTTACAAGTTAGCAACAATAGTACCGGTACATCTATTCCACTGTCAGGGGCATCAGTACGATTTTCGCTTATAACTTACGACTCGGCCGTTTCCAGACCAAGGTCCCTGATCTCAAATGAGTGCATATACCCTTCTCCGTCATCTCCGACAGTTCGTAATACCATCACGGAATCATCCTACATACCTTCGGTTTTTTTTTATAGTCTGGTGATTCTGAGACGGGTGTTACGATTAATCAAGGAAAACCCCCAGTTGGGAAACGGGACCAAAATTAGTTGGTTACTGTCGAGTTGCAATTTACAATTTCTTTATTGATTACTTCAACCATTAAAAGTCATTTCTTTAGCACTTGACCAGGAACAGATCCAAAAAAACTAGCAGGCACGAGTGCCTTTTCAAAACAATTTACTTTACAGTTAACGGTCAAGCCATTTTACTTAAAACCAGCTTTGATGAAGCATTTAATAACAAAATTAAAACTTTCCAAGTAATGAAAAAAAACAACAATTTGCATACAATTCCGCTACCGAACATGTAGAGAGACAATTTCTTTAAATTTTCGCACAACAAGATATTAAATTACAGGGGCTCGCTAACAGGGAGGCAGAACTAGCATTTTCAAATGATGCCAAGTAGATTAAAACAATCAAAGTAAAGACACAGTCATTCACCTTTTACAATAACTAACAATTTTAAAGTCACGTAATTTTAAAAAAAATAATGAAAGGCAAACTGAACCCTTTTGAGCAGTGGCCAAAAACAATCAGAGTAAAATACAACCATTTAACATTTTACAATAACTAACAACTTTAATACCATGTCCTGCCACCAAAATGTCCTGGGATATAAATAATTAACCGACCGGGTGTAAGAGCGGCCACAATTGTCTCCCGAAGGATGCTTAGGCTAGAAGCGGACTAACAGACCCACAACGCCTCACATTCAGCAATCACATCGACCTCAAGCGAGGCCAGGGGAGGAGGAGGAATCCAATCAGGAACCATAATCCCTGCCCAAAAATACACTTCCTCCCAGGAAGTATTAATAAGAAGTCAAGAGATCACTGTCTACAATTACACCGGCGACAGGGACAGGAAACCCGAACGCAGGAGGCCACAAGGCAGAAAAGACGCTGGTTGCACAAACCAAAATTCTTCAGTTAACATCTAAACATTTAACGAACTTAACTTGCAGTTTATCAGAGAAACAGCAGGTGAACTCAGATGCAAAGGTTCCTCACACCCGACCGTGTCCACGTCCCCAGCGTACCCAACTGGGCACAGTCACGCAGCCACGCGCTCTGTCGCCGGAGCCCTCGTCTTCTCCGCACGCACGGCTGCGAAATACCACTGCTCAGGTTAGGCGAGTTACTAGTCCATCGTTCCCGCCTCCAGACGGACAATTTAAAGACGTCCGTTGCCGCTCCCACCAAGTAGTGACTCGGAACCACAGCCGTGGCCCCCAGGTGTTCACAGCAATAGCTTACAGCCTTTTGCCGTCAACTCGTCCCACACGTCTCGCACCGCCAGGATAGACCACGCGGCTTCTCGGAACAACAGCCAACTCTCCACCGCTGCGCCACGCCGCGGTCTCATCGTACGACATTCTCTAATTCCCGATTTTAAAAACTGACCGACCGACTCCCCACCGCTAGGCAACTAACCGGCCATCCCCCCAAAGACCTTATTCCCTTACACAAGGCTAACAGGAAGCAACGACCCGAGATCGATAAGACCAGACACGCCGCCAGAGGGGAATCTCAATAGAATGGTACGCAGCATAACTATAAATATTAAAGAATCGATTAACGATTGAATGGAAGGACTTAGAATAATCTTAACAGGGCGATATATGTTTAGAGCCGACACACGGCTCAGATTCGTTGGTGCGGCAGCGGTTTCGATGCCGTTCTGCAGTCAAGATGGGTGAGAACCTTGACAGAACCGTGCTGTTATCGTGTCCTCAGTCTTTCTCTGTCACTTTTTCGCACAGCCCTAATCAGAGTGCAGAAATAGACCTTACTAATATAAGAGCGCGCGGATATCTGCAGTATATCTGTCCGTCATCCCTACACAGTTCCCACGACGACACCCCTTTCCCCTCCCTTTGCTGCACAGCAGTCATAATAGTGATTCACTGTTCTGCCTGACTACACTGAAGATCGTATTTGCTTGGTGATCCTAACTTCGCTTTCACAGGACAGGTCTGTTGTAGTGGATTCCATAGAACACGGCCACGTTATACTACTGGTGTTTACATCTATACCTACTGCATGTAGTTATTATGTTAGTCGAAAACAGAAAATACCAACTTATCTGCTAGTAGAAAAGAAAAAATAGTTTGAAATTTCAAGACCGTGAAGATTTTCACCCAATAATTGGGATTTCCTCTGCTCTGTGGCATGGAACAAAGGGTCACGTGCAGTCACAGAGCTACGAATTCTGCATATCAGATGGCATACTTGCTCGATACTGTGCTGAACCGGACAAACGGTGACTGACCAATTTGAGGATGGTTTTGAGCGATTTCCCCATATGCAACTAGTCGTACACTGGTCCTGTCTTACACCTAACCTAATCAATCCATAAAACATGGCTTACAAAAGACATTATGTTCAATTTTATTAATGGTATGCCAGTCTAAGTTAAAAAATACAAACCATGAAAGCAAAGCGATAAATCAATTAACAACATCAGCTTTGAAGTTCTGTATGTGGAACAAAGCGTCATAAGTGTTGAATAAGAGTTTTTAAAGTTTATTCCATACTCTATTCATCCACTTCTACACACGTTAATATAAAATTTGTTCTTGATTATTTTTATTGATATTCAATATGATTTTCTCAATCATTCTGAGTTTTTTAAAGTTCACTTGTTTAGTTTTCAGTATGAACCTAAGATTATTCGAATATGAACAAATTTCTTGTGAATGTTTTCTAGTTATATTTTATATCTCGTTGGATACCCCGGATTTAATCACTTTATATAATTTTAAGATCTCTGAGTAAAAATATGGCATTCATATGCATGCTGTAAATAGTCTTCACGGGTTTTCCGCCGCATCACGTTATGCAAGTTCCACAATATTTCCTCGGAGCAACTCAGACATCTTCAGGTAGGTTCAGAATGAGGTTTTCACTCTGCAGCGGAGTGTGCACTGGTATGAAACACCCTGGCAGATTAAAACTCTGTGTCGGACCGAGACTCGAACTCGGGACCTTTGCCTAGGCAAAAGCCCCGAGTTCGAGTCTCGGACCGACACAGAGTTTTAATCTGCCGGGAAGTTTCATCTTCAACTGGTTCAACCTTGCTGGTGGCTAGGTACCTAGGACCAGCAAGGTTGAACCACCTGAAGACGTCGGACAGTTGCTCCGAGGAAATATTGTGGAATTTGCACAACGTGATCCGGTGGCAAACCCATGAAGACCATTTACAACATATCCGCTGGGAAAGCGCGAAGAATCACATATTCATGACAATAATATAAAGAAATGAACTTTGCTTATGTTACTGAAATATGTTCGCCGTTTAGGTACAAAGTAGTTTACCTCAATAGTAAGTGGGTAATTGTCAGTCGTTAGGGACGTAAAAAGTTTTTATGCATTCTATTAAAATTAGTTCAGGAGGCTGGACACTTTTTCAAACTCACAATGCCGGTGATACAGAGAAGTGTCAATTTAGAACTTTACCACCTGTTCGATAAATTTATTTAGGTGCCCAAGAGTCAGTGACGGTGAAAATAATTAAATTACTAAAATTAAGCAGGGCTTCAGACCCGATGAGCCCCCGTCAGATTCTATACAGACTTCCTTCCTTTCCATCATTTTGATTTTCAGCTCCTTGAGTTGGCCGTGTTTGCAGCTAAAATTGTTGGATGTGAGGTCCGCCAGTTATGCAAAAGCAGTTTTTTCTCAGTACCCAAACAATTTTCGGCACCGCTGTGCCATCATCAGTGATACAGGTTTCGGCACCACTGAGAAAAAACGGTGTTTTGTATACTGGCGGACCGCACATCCAAAAATTTCCTTCCTTTTATTTTTGTCATCAGTCTTGTGACTGGTTTGATGAGGCCCGCCACGAATTTCTCTCCTGTGCCAACCTTTTCATCTCAGAGTAGAACTGTCAAACCAGTCCTCGGTTATTTGCTGGATGTGTCCCAATCTCTGCCTTCCTCTACAGTTGTTACCCTCTGTAGTTCCCTGTTGT
Organism: Schistocerca piceifrons; assembly: GCF_021461385.2. Taxonomy (NCBI): domain Eukaryota; kingdom Metazoa; phylum Arthropoda; class Insecta; order Orthoptera; family Acrididae; genus Schistocerca; species Schistocerca piceifrons. The sequence continues at coordinate 1,015,704,116 of NC_060139.1, read as the reverse complement.
ACCATGGAAGTTATTCCCTACTGTCTTAAGGATGTCCTACCATCCAGTTTCTTCTTCTTGTCAGTGTTTTCCATGTATTGCTTTCTTCGCCGATTGTGCGGAGAACCTACGCATTCCTTACCTTATCAGTCCACCTGATTTTCAGCATTCCTCTGTAGCATCTCATCTCCAATGCTTCTATTGGCTTCTATTCCGGTTTTCCCATATCCCATTCCTCACTACCATACTGTGCTCCAAACGTGTATTCTTAGAAGTGACTTCCTCAAATTGAGACCTATGTTTGATATTAGTAGGCTCCACTTGGCCAGGAATATCCTTTTTGCTAGCGGTATTCTGCTTTTTATGTCCTCGTTGGTCCTTCTACCATGTGTTACTTTGCGTCCTATGTAGCAGAATTCCTTAATTTCCTCTATTTCGCGGTCGCCTATCCTGATGTTAAGTTTCTCGCTGTCCTCATTTCTGCTACATCTCATTACTTTCGTCTTTCCTCAGTTTTCTCTGATTAGAATGAACAGTCTAACGTGTACAGAATGTGGATGTATTCTGTACTACTTAGACTGGTCATTCTACTCAGCAGATCATGTAATTCTTCTTCACTTTCACTGAGGATAGCAATATTGTCTCACTGACATCCTTTCATCTGGAAATTTAGTCTCATTCTTGAATCTTTCTTTTCTTTTCGTCATTGCCTCTGCGATGCATAACTGAACAGTAAGGTTGGAAGACTACATCCCTGTCTTACACGTTTGTTAATCCGAGCACTGCGTTCTTGGTCTTCCAGTCTTGTAGTTTCCTCTTGGTTCTTATACGGTATGTATATTACCAGTCTTTCCTTATATTTTACCCACATTTTTCTCAGACTCTTCCACTCTTTTACACTGTTGACTGTCGAATGTTTTTTCCAGGTCGAGAAATCCTGTGAATGCGTCTTGATTTTTATTCAGTCTCGTTTCCGTTATCAATCGCAAGGTGAGAACTACATCTCTGGTGTCTTTCCTAAAGCCAAACTTTATCTAATAGATCCTCAATAAATGAAAAGCACTAATTTTCTTTTGTTCTACAGTATTACTCTTATTTTGTTAACCGGTTTACGGCTTACAAGGCCGTCTTCAGACATTTACAGAGCATTGTCACCAATGAAGTTACAATGTTTGTAAACAACATTGGAAGAGAAGTTACATGTCTAGATTGAAGCAGAAACATACAGTAAGTAACATCTTTGACAGTTTTGTGGTATTTGCTAACAATTAGGCTGGCTGAACCTGAACGCAGCTGGAGGTTGCAGAATTCTGACTCTGCATTTGCTGAGTATGTACTGAGATATGGTCACAACTACCAACCAGTCTTCACTTGCCAAACAAAGGCCGTAAACGCAACCTGCTGGAAGCCCTGGAAATTAACAAACATCTAGCTCACATTTCAGATCTAGTCCTAAATGACAAGACACAGCTCAACACTTCACCCTCTCCTAAACTTCATACAATCATCTCTGTTTTTCATTACTTCCCACACTGTCTGTTCCTACATATTCCCATTTTTCGGCCTTCATTAAGTTCTTTTATTTTATTGAAGTTGTCTATGTATTCCATGTGGACTATAGTTTCAATTGTTAAGGCTTTCCTTTAACTGGTACTTGTATTACTTAATTAATATCTCTTGTAGTTGGCTCATCGAATATTTTTGTTATTTTACTTGGTTCGTTTATTTAATGCAAACTGCTACGTAGTCACAGTTTTGAGTATAATGTTAATGTTTTTCCTGTTTGCTCCTTTTGTATTTGTGTATTGTTCAGCCTTTTTACCTTTTAAAATGTAGTACCACCACACAAGATTGCATTCACTGTATGTTCCCTCACATTCCTCCATTTTCCTGCATTTATTCATTTCTGTTTATCTTATTGATACTGCTTAAGTTCGTTATATATACTGTAGTTACATTGATCATTGTTTCTTCTTTTAATTGATTTGTGTATCCTTCTCCATGTTTTATATCTTGTCAAGTACTAATTTTATTTTATTTTATTATTTTTGTTTATTAATAGAAACGGTTATGTAAGCATGCTGTTCCTATTTTGTGTTAAAGTTTTTTCCTGTCTATTCCGTTTTTATTTATTTACTGTTCAATGTTTTACTTTTTCATTGCATTACCACCACACTGTCAGAGATGTTACTTACTGTAGGTTTCTGCTTGATAGATGTGTAACGTCTCATCCAATGTTGTTTCCAAACATTGTAACTTCTGTGGTGACAATACTCAGAAAATGTCTGAAGATGGTCTTGCAAGCCGTAAACCGATTAACACAATAAAAGTAATATTGTAGAACAAAGGCGAACTGGTGCTTTTCATTTATTATAATATTGTTCTACCAAGAACGGACGGAGAATTCAGTTAACATAATAGATCCTCCGTTTCTTCCGTTCTTCTGTATATTATTCTTATCAGCAACGTGCAAGCATGAGCCTTTAAGATGATTGTACAAAAATCCTCGCACCTGTCGGCTCATAATATCTTCGGAATTGTATAAATGATGTTTTTTTCCGAAATTCTGGTGCTATAACGTCAGTTCGATACATTCTAGACACTTGAAAATTGTTGTGTCGCCAATTCCGCCGACGATTTTGGAGATTCTGATGAGATGTTATGTATTCCCTCTGCCTTGTGTGTTCTTTAAGTCTCCCAAAGCTTTTTAAATGGTGATTGTAAGACTGAATCTCATATCTCTTCCTGTTCTTCTTTCATCACGTCAATAGACAAGTCCTCCCCCTCATAGAGAGGCCTTTAAGGTACTCTTTCATCCATCTGCTCTCTACACTGCACTCTTAATTTTACCGCTTTTGCTTTTAATTTCAACGAACGCTGTTTTGTCTTTTCTCTATGCTGAGTAAGTCCTTCCGTCAATCATTTCCTTTCAGATTTATTCGCATTTTTCACGCAGCCACTTCGGCTTAGCTTCCCTGCACTTTCTATTTATTTCATTCCTAAGTGACTTGTGTTTCTGTATATCTGAATTTCTCCGATCATTTTCATACTTCCTTCCTTCGTCGATCAACTAAAGTATTTCTTCTTTGTAATTACCTTCCTTGCACCTATGTTTTTCTTTCCAACTTTTGTGTCTGCCCTTTTTAGAGATGTCAATTCTTCTTCAACTGAACCACAGCTGCAGTAGCTCCCATTTTAATTATAATACGTGGTACAACCCTTCAACAAGAAATTGTGCTCACTGATTCCAAAAAAGCGCCGGTCACACCTGTGTGCAAGAAGGCGAACAGAAGTGATCCAAAAATGATCAGCCTGTTATCCTGTCATCCATCTTTTGTAGAACGTTAGAACGTAGTCTGAGCTTAAACGTAATGAGGTATCTCGAACAGAATGACACCTTCATGTAAGCCAGTATGGATTCTGAAGACATGTACCATGCGAAACCCAACTTGCGCTTCTTTCGCTCGACAACCTGAACGCCATGGATCAAGGCAGTTAGGTGAACACAGTATTTCTCGACTTCTTAAAAACATTTGACTTCGTACACACTAACATTTGCTAACAAAAATACGATTACAGAATTTGTGATTGGACTGAAGGTTCTTTTTGTAAGGAGGAAGCAACGAGCTATGGCTGGAGATTCATGGCCAGGCGTAGACGTACGTGCAGGGCGGAGTTTTACTACCGTTGCTGTTCCTGTTGTTTACTAATGCCCTGGCGGAAAATATTAAAAGTAACCTCTGATATTTCGCAGATTATACAGTTATCTATAATGAAGTACTATCTGAAAGAAGCTGCAGAAATATTCGGTCAGATCTCGATAAGATTTCAAAATCGTGCAGAGGTTGCAAATTGCTTTAAATGTACAGAAATTTAAAATTATGCCCTTCAAAAATAGAAAAAAACGAAGTAATTATTGAGACTTAGAATCAGTCAACTTATAAAATTACATGAGTATGACAACTGTAGGGATATGAAATAGGATGATCACATTGGCTCAGTAGAAGGAAAGACAGGACAGTGAAAAAATACAGGCAGTCTACAAAGCACACTGCATGCTAATCACTTGAGGTTTCCATCTCAGAATATTGGTCAAGTGCTTGCTTGATAAAATTTTACAGAACTATCCGTACCCTACAAATATTTATTTGCTGACCTCCGAGATATATTATCACTATCCTTGACACAAAGGAATGCTTTTCAGTCTGTGGAAGTGTTCTGGTTGTTCAACTGTTACGCTCAGCTGGTGCGGAAATTGCAACATCGATTTTTAGACGAGTTTAGTTTCTAATGTACGGCAAATAACATCTTTTGATAATATTTTGGCGCAAATTTCTAGAAATGCACAGCAGATTGCAATAGAACGGTGCATATAAACAAAACTCTAGTGCAAATTAGTAATACGTAAACTGTGGTTTAATGAAATATAATTACGTCGGTTGTATTCCCCTAACGTACGAAAATAAAGTTAATTTTACGTCACTGACCTGTTATTTCCGGTGTTTTAAAAGTGCTGAGCAATCATGCGCACGTAATTCTGAACAGTATTATTATGTTCAGTTAAACCTGCTACGTTTCATTTCCTCGGAAAGGTGGGAAATGTGGCTGTAGCTGGGTGCCGCTGACAATGCGATGACCGTAAGCATGTGGTACATTGATAAACCGCCTCTGCTCCTCGGCAAAATGGCGGCCGGTTGTTGTTTTCGTCAATTTATCGCCGCTCGTGGTGACGTGGCCATGCTACCTAAAGCATGTTTCTCTTAATTTGTTGGTTACTGCTGTCGCCCTCTTACATGCTCGTTTTTCGTGTGGTCCAGCCTCGCGAACTCAGAAATTTCTAATTTTAATACACGCCGCGTTTGTTCATGTTTTGTTCTTGCTGGGCAACATTCTGGGCAGAAAAATTAACTGGGGCAACACTGCGCGCTTATTGTTTGATTAGCGACGTACTGAAAGAAGCTCAACGAATTCTAGTGACACATTAGCTGTCATTTTGCCTGGCTTCTCACTATTCTGAAAAGAGAGAAAGAAAGAAACATCTAAAACTGAAACTGTAAGGCGGAGTTAACAAAAACAGTAAAGCTAATGGGCAGTCTTATGCAACTGTGACGAAATAATGCGTTTGTAGTGGAGTAAATTTGTGCATTATTACTAAAATGAGAAAAAAACATTTATGCCGTTAATTTCTTCTTCATTATCTACTTTTGAGTATACATCTGTATAATGTACCTTCTTCCTCAGCATGTAATAGCTATTCTTAACAAAGAATTTGAATTAATGAACAATTCCGCGCCTCTTGAGCAAAACGGTGCATAAAAATAAAAAAAACCATGAAAATATTCCTATTTGATTAATGAAAAATTACGCGCCCTTTGAACAAAACAGCGTTAAAAATTGTAAAATCTTGTGAAAAGTATTTCTATTAGAAGAAAGTCTATTAAACAGAAATCACGAATGAAGCATCTAGAACCTAAATAACGAAGAAAAGATTCGTAACACAACTCCTCGCACCTTACACATTTAATGCAGTTTTTGTTTGGAGGATTAGTGCAAGTGAAACGTTTGTAGATTTTCTGTCTTTTTGTTTCATTGATCAAAATCAGACAACCTGTTAGGTTTCTTTCTTTCTTCGATTCGACTTGCTTTTTGGGATGAAGCCACAACCTGGTTAAAGGAAGGGATCGCTTTATCGGGCACATTCTGAGAAATCTTCAGTTTGCCAATGGAAGGAAGCGTGGGAAGTAATACTTGTAGAAGGAGTCCAAAGCTCGAAGACGATAAAGAAGTTCAAATGGATGTACCCTGTAGGTTTCTGGAGTTACGCAAAAACGGAGAGACTTGGGCAAAACAGACTGGCGTGGGGCGTTGCATAAGGTCAGTTTACGAACTGAAGACCCCTACAACAGTAACTCCATTACTGGTTTCGTTATTTACTGTACGGAATGTTAATTTTGTGCGGATAACAGGGAGAGACTATTAGTTTCGCGTCGCATCCATCGGCTACTGAGCTGTTCTATATCACTTCGGACAGCAGGAAACCTTACGTTGTTTCGTGGGGGCTCAATTTTCTATCATCTAAAGTAGACGTTAAGTTAATAATTCTTTGGAAAATCGCATCTGTGTTAAGTAAGTGAGTCGGGCTTTTTTTTAACGGCTGAAGTTACCATAATTTAACAGACCCACAAGATTCAGAGACTCGTTGCTCAGAAACTATTCACAGTAAAATTCTAAATGCTCGTGGTATTGTATTGTTTAAGGTGGTATGCATGCAATATTTTTAGAATTTAAGTTTAATGTAATTTTCATCATGTTCCGTATTTTTTCTAGCAATATTGGTAAACCTTTTTACGGTATCTTCAGTGGGGAGCTTTATAAAAAATAAAAAGTAAATAGAAAAAGCGGCAAAACCCGCTGGCTGCGCTACGCCATATTACGCAACACATAGCAACGAGGTCTCTTTCAATGTTAGGCGACAGCTCATCGCAACTTAAGAACAGCGCTAGCGTTAAATATTTATTAGCGTATTTGATTATTTTTTCCCCACTTCAGAGAAGGTGCTCCATTAAACTTAAAACTGAAATCAATGTGTAATCATAGGAGGTTGAAACTTATGTAAATTTAATCTTCAGGAAAATTGTGTTTATGCTTAATCCATGAAATGAAGGTTTTTAAAATTTGTTTTACTTATTGTTGTATTATTGGTACATACCTTCATCAACAACAGACATTCAGCTTCAAAATGAATCGTTGTTCACTAAAATCCGATATCAGATTCTTGAGTAACACGGCAGGTAAATTGTCTAGTTCGGAAAATAATGCTAACTTTACCAAATTGTAACTCGAAAACTAATAAACATTTAAAACTTTAAGAAAGTGATTTCGTTATACAGTAATTGACAAATGTAGAAACTATTAATGAATCTTTAAAACATTTTAGGTCAATTTTCTTATTTTTGGCCCGAAATGGAACAGCTCTATTTTGAACGCCAGCGCCAGCTTTCCAGTTTCCAACGGAACGGGAACAATTCTCCTGCCTGGAGATACTGGCCTGGTCTTCCCTTAATCCTGCCTGAACCAACCGTGCTGTTTTCAAAGACGAGTGATTTCCAGAAGATGGCCGCTGCTTTCTAGTACTCTTTGGTTAAGAAACTTCGGGAAGTGTTGGCAGGAAGCAGCATATTACAGCAAACAACATGAGTGTTATCGGGTGATGGTCAATTAAAGTACCTAATTCTGCTCCTCTGGAAACTGATCGATCGCAAGGATTGTAGGTTAAAATAATCTCGAGGAGCAGTTGTGGAGCTTGCGAAATCGGTGCTTACAGCCTTGCTAGGTTACAGGAGGGCAGAATCATGTGCCCTGTGGTTCTAAAGGTATTACATAGTCGAGAGTGAATTATCTTAAGTGATAAATATAATTCTTCACGGCTTATTCTGTGAAAGGGAGGGAGTTAATGGGCGTGTACTTCAAAGGTGCACAGTCTCAGAACATAGAGACACTAGCTAGCTGGAAGTAGTGTTTGCTAACAAAGAAGCGGGCTTTGGGACTCCTTACAGAAAACAATAAACTCCATTTGTCCCAGTGAAAACTTGAGGTGTTTTTGTGTGTGTTCCGGCTCCCGCTTAAGATTGTTATCCAGGTTTGCTTCTCGAAGAGATAAAAGGATGTGGGAAAATAGCCTCCCTAATGTAAAGTTGAAATTAAAAGCAGATCGATCAAAATAAAGGAACTGTGCTAGCGTGAATGTTATCTATGGAGTGCGCAGTTCTGTTTACTGCTGGTGACATGATAAGAAATGAGGAGCACGAAGGCCACGCAGGTTCGAACGCTACATAACATTAATGTAGTAAGGCGATAATTCAGCAGTGTCCAACCAGATCTCATCGAAAACCTGCTAGAGCTCTCTGTAGTTACCTGATCGGAGTGTGCGTTGAATTTTTGCAACAGGACTTACGATTGCATGGGAATAAGATGGATATTTTTCAACAATTGTCTGAGCGTGATGACAATCGTGTGACGTTATACGCAAACATTCTTGTAAACGTTCCTTGAGATGCTGTGGTCCTTCGCAATGACGAAGCACATTTTCATTTATCAGTATACGTTAATCGTCAAAATTTCCGATATTTGGGTGGACAAAACACTAGTGAACATCATGAAAACTCACTACGTGATGACTATGTATTTGTATAGTGTTAGGTTGGAGGAGACGTGATAATCGAACCTTACCTTTTAGAAGAGAATGGTGCCACTGTGACAGTAAACTCTCAACGATACACTCAAATGATAGCACTTTTTTTACACCAAAGTTCAGTTTCTACAGACTGACAAAATGGTTTTAGCAGGACAAAGCCGCCGCTCACACAGCTCAGATTCCTTTCCTAGTGCTGAGAAAGGTATTTACAGGACGTTTATTTGCTTCACGTGGCGATGTCTGCTGGCCAGAACGATCACCGGACCATACAGTCTGCGACTTTTTCCGTGGGAGCATCTTAAGTCTGAAGTGTACAAACATCGGCCGAGTACTTAATGCGGTATTCAAAGAATTTGGTCTCATTCCTAAAGAAATGCTTGTTAAGGTGATGCAGAATTTCGGAAGTAGCTGACAACAATACCGGGTGATTCAAAAAGAAAGGACAGATAACAATTGTTTAGTACGAACAACTATAAGAGAAACAGATTGCACATGTCACTGGCTATAGGAAGGTTCAAAGTTTTCACACAGCTGCGCTATTGTTTGTATAACATGGTGAGTACATCACAAAAGAAATAACTTATGTGTTGGAATTTCCGCGAAGTCAATCCACTGTTCAAGTGCAACGGGCATTCCGCCGTCGATTCAACAAGAAGCCGCCTCTACACAAGCAAATTTACGTCTGGCAAACAAAACCCTTGGACGTTGGTTGCATACGCGAAGGTAAGACCACTCATGAGTTAGACATGTCTGAAGAAAATTTCAAGCGTATCTGAGATGCGTTCACACCTCATAAGTCCACAAGAGGGGCAGGCTAGGAACTTCCGCTTCCTCAACAACGGTGTGGCGTATTTTGGAACAAGGACGCCTGCTTATGAAGCCTTACAAGTTGCAGTTACTACAGCAACTGCGTCCTGGGGATTAGAAAAGAAGGTACGAATTTTGCATTCCACTTCTCCTCGATATAACGGAGGACACTTGTTTTCGTACGACTCATCTTTTCGAACGAATCGACGTTCCATCTATCGAGTAAAGTAAACAGCTACAATGTAAGGATTTGGGGGTCACAAAATCCCGACATCGTCGTGGAACATAACGAGACTCGCCGAAACTGAATCACAATGTTTATGGTCCTTTCACTTCTGCGGAGAAAACTGCGACAGGAATGTTATACCTGGATATGCTGCAAAATTGGTTGTTTCCTCAGCTTCTTGAAGAGTCCAGTGATTTCATTTTAATGCATGACAGCGCGCTGTCTCACTTTCAAATGGTTCAAATGACTCCGTGCACTATGGGACTAAACATCTTAAACATCTGGGGTCATCAGTCCCCTAGATTTAGGACTACTTAAACCTAACTAACCTAAGGACATCACACATATCCATACCCGAGGCAGGATGCGAACCTGCGAGCGTAGGAGCAGCGCGGTTCCGGACTGAAACACGTAGAACCGCTAGGCCACAGCGGCCGGCGCCTCACTTTCACCTTAATGTGGGGCGTTATCTTAATAACACCGTCCCACAAAGTTGAATTGGAAGAGGTGGACAACAACATCTTGTTCATCGCTTTTAAGCTCCCAGGTCACCAGAACTCGGAGAGCTGAGAAACGGAGTTGTTGAAGCTGTCGATTCAGGGACCTAATGATTCGTGTGTGGAAAGAAATGGACTATCGCTTCGATGTTTCTCGAGCAAAGCCCTCTTGTTGAGTGTATCTACATCTACATAAATAATCCGCTAGCCACCTAGCGGTGTGTGGCGGAGGGCACAATTCGCGACAAAATCATATTTACCCCCCCCCCCCCCCCCCCGTCCCTCTGTTCCACTCGCGGATCGTGCGAGGGAGAAACGACTGTCTGAACGCCTCAGTACGAGCTCTAATTTCCGTTATCTTTGAATGGTGATCATTGCTCGATTTCCATGTTGGTGCTAATAATATATGTTCTACATCCTCGGCGAAGATCGGATTTCGGAATTTAGTGAGCAGCCCCTTCCGTTTTGCGCGTCGTCTATCTGCAAGTGTGTCCCAATTCAAACTTTCAGTGAGATTTGTAACGCTCTCGCGATGGCTAAATGTACCAGTCACGAATCTTGCCACTCTACTTTCGACCTTCTCAATCTCTTGAATCAGCCCCGACTGGTAAGGGTCCCATACAGACGAACTGCACGAACTAACGTATTGTAAGCAATTTCCTTTGTTGAAGGACTGCATCGCTTCAGGATTCAACCAATGAGCCGCAACCTAGAGTTCGGCTTGCCCGTTCCTTCTGTAATCTGATCGTTCCATTTGAGATCATTTCAAATAGTCACACCCAGATACTTGACGGATGTTACCGCTTCCAAAGACTGGGCATTTATTTTGTACTCGTACATCAATGGGAATTTTCACCTTGTTGTACGTAGTAGGTTACATTTACTAATATTGAGAGATAACTGCCGGTCATTACATCACGCATTTATTTTCTGCAAATCCTCATTGATTTGCTCACAACTTTCGTGTGATACTACTTTCCTGTAGACTACAGCATCATCGGCAAACAGTCTAATGCCGCTGTCAATACCATCGACCAAATTGTTTATGTAAATCGTAAAAAGCAGCGGACCTATTACGCTTACCTGGGGCACACTGGAAGTTGTGAGTGTTTCTGCTGAAGTCACCCCACGCAGGACAACATACTGCTCTCTGTCTGTAGAGGGGAAGCGCACACTTTTTGGAGCAAGCGTGTATGGTATAGTGTCTTTGCGAGCATAAAACTTTGAACCTTCCTCTATCTAGTGACATGCGCAATCTGTTTCTATCATTCATAGTTTGTCTGTAATAAACAATTGAAATCTGTTCTTTCTTTCTGAATCACTCTGTACATTGTCGTGGACGACACCATTTGAATGACATATTGTCTACTATTAACCGGTTCTTACAGGGCATTGATTAGTGGTATAGAAGAAGTGACCACTTTAACTTTGTCTCTTAATCAGTGTGATGTTAGAAGCGTACAGAAATTTTACGGAACCGTCGAAAAATGTTATTGAGGGATTCTATGGAGTTATAAGTCACATGATTTTTCTCGCTCTCTCATGAAAGCCTACTTTACACGAACGTCTTACAGGTCAAAATTGACTACATGTTGTGCGTGCGCGCCATCTACTCAAGTGTAAATCAGTGGGCTACAACATCAATCAGCTGAATTTGCAGGGTGTAGAGTTCTACAATTGTTGAGTATGTTGCAGACTGTGCACGCGCAAGAACAGGACACTGTGGCTTCGAACGCAATCATGGAAAGTTAACCTATATCCGCAAGATCACTCCAATTACAGTAACTGGTTTGGATTCTTCTTAATCTTTTTTTTTTTTTTGTTTCCTTTGTTTTCATGACACACTGCAAAGATTGCATGAGCGTCTGGTATTCTTTCTAGAATGTTCTCCCACAATAAAGACAAAATACTTCAAAGCAAAAATGTATCGATATTAATGTATTACAATACCGACGAAGAAAAAGATTATATTAGGCACAGACAACGACGGAAATAGATGGACATTTTTTAATGAAAACAGTTACAATGGTGTAAAGGTGGGAATTATTTAATAATAGAAACAATGTTCGATGTTATTTGAGACTGCGAAAAAAAAAAAACAAGATACAAGGTGAATCTGAAAAATTCAATGAATGGTCTCAGGAAATAAAAGAAGTAAGTGGTACAAACAACCTACCTTCTCTGGTCTGCAAAGAAACCACCATGTTTATGACTAAATGACAGTGTACAACATGGAGTGGTTCAAATGGCTCTAAGCACTATGGGACTTAGACTCAGAACTACTTAAACCTAATTAACCTGCGACCGTAGCAGCAGCGCGGTTCCGGGCTGAAGGGCCTAAAACCGCTCGGCCACAGCGGTCGGCTCATCATGGAGTGACACAATGTTTGATGTGCGTAGGTGATTTGAAAACTATATTTAAACTGCCGGAACCAATTATCTTTACATATGTTTATTGCGCTGGATCTACATTCGCAAGCCACCTAACGGTATGTAGTGGATGGTACTTACGGTGTCACTAACTGATTCCCCCTTCCCTGTTCCATTTGCGAATGGCACGTTGGAAGAAAGATTGTCGGTAAGCCTGTGTATTAGCTCTAATTTCGCGAACTTTCTCGTCGTGGTCATTCAACGAGCTGCATGTGGGAGGAAGTGATATGTTGTCCGACTCTTCCCGTAAAGTACTCTCTCGAATTTTCAATAGTACACAAAAGCTCTACGCGATGCACAATGTGGCATCAACGTTCGATACCACACTTGTTAGGGGTTGCAGTTATCGACCGCGGTCCGTACTAGTATCGCTGGAGCCGCGAGTCGAGACTAGCGCCGCTCCGCGGCTTGCAGCAAGTCTCTGGCGTGCGCTCGGCCACTCTTGCTCGGGAGGTCAAGTAGGAAGGTAGTGGAGCCTTGAGCTGATAGTAAACAACCTCTAACAAGGCTCACAAGGCTCCTAGTTAAAGTACGGCCTATGTGATGCCTCTGTAGCTCTCTGTTTGTAATTATATTCATCCTATGAAGACTCCTGTAGCAGCAGTTAAGTACAATATAATATTTTTACCAACGGCTTCTAATTATTTTAGTCGTTGCAGCCCAGACCATGCAGCCAGCTCCTTATCGACTACACTGACAAACCTACTGTATATGCAAAGAAGAAATTTGTATGTTTCTATTTAGCACTGGCCACCAGTCATTCACATGGGCGACGATTCGTTCGTAGTCATCATAACACACAACACTTCCCTTTTAAAGTCTGTCACTGGAGATTGCTGAGCATATTTGTAACGCTCTAGAGCGAACTAAACGATCCCGGGACGTAACGCACCGCTCTTCGTTAGATCTTCTCTATCTGTTCTATCAGCCGTATCTGGTAAGGATCCCATATTGATGGACAACATTCAAGAATCATTCGAGTAGGCGCCTTATAACTTGGTAATTCGCGGCGGGCATTTCAGTGTGTCTACAAACAGTGATGTAATAACATATGCGGCGACGAAACACGACGTCTTAATTGTGGTCGGAAAAAGATCCTGAGAGAGAGAAACCGGAGACGCCTTTCACGCCTTGTGAGTCAAAATCGATTTCAATCCGACACGAATTGCTGCAGGCAGTAAACAGAGGTCCACCCCAAACTGTTAGCGAGAGAACATTGTGACGGGAACAACATGCAATTAACATTTCGACTCGGCCACTTCGCAAGAGGCCATTGATAACACAGGCACATAAAGACAACAGCAAAGTTCATTCAGCTAAACACTCCTTCACCACCAAGCGAGGTAGCGCAGTGGTAAACACACTGGACTCGAATTCGGGAGGGCGACTGTTCAAACACGCATCTACACTACTGGCCATAAAAATTGCTACACCACGAAGATGACGTGCTACAGACGCGAAATTTAACAGACAGCATATTGCTGTGACATGCAAATGATTAGCTTTCCAGAGCATTCACACAAGGTTGCCGTCGATGGCGACACCTACAACGTGCTGACATGAGGAAAGTTTCCAACCGATTTCTCATACACAAACAGCAGTTGACCGGCGTTGCCTGGTGAAACGTTGTTGTGATGCCTCGTGTAGGAGGAGAAATGCGTACCATCACGTTTCCGACTTTGATAAAGGTCGGATTGTAGCCTATCGCGATTGTGGTTTATCGTATCGCGACATTGCTGCTCGCGTTGGTCGAGATCCAATGACTGTTAGCAGAATATGGAATCGGTAGGTTCAGGAGGGTAATGCGGAACGCCGTGCTGGATCCCAACGGCCTCGTACACTAGCAGTCGAGATGACAGCCATCTTATCCGCATGGGTGTAACGGATCGTGCAGCCACGTCTCGATCCCTAACTCAACAGATGGGGACGTATGCAAGACAACAACCATCTGAACGAACAGTTCGACAACGTTTGCAGCAGCATGGACTATCAGCTCGGAGACCATGGTTGCGGTTACCCTTGACGCTGCATCACACACAGGAGCGCCTGCGATGGTGTACTCAACGACGAGCCTGGGTGCACAAATGGCAAATCGTCATTTTTTCTGATGAATCCAGGTTCTGTTTACAGCATCATGATGGTCGCATCCGTGTTTGGCAACATCGCGGTGAACGCACATTGGAAGCGTGTATTCGTCATCGCCATACTGGCGTATCACCCAGCGTAATGGTATGGGGTGCCATTAGTTACACGTCTCGGTCACCTCTTGTTCGCACTGATGGCGCTTTGAACAGTGGACGTTACATTTCAGATGTGTTACGACCCGTGGCTCTACCCTTCATTCGATCCCTGCGAAACCACACATTTCAGCAGGATAATGCACGACTGCATGTTGTAGGTCCTGTACGGGTCTTTCTGGATACAGAAAATGTTCCACTGCTGCCCTGGCCAGCACATTCTCCAAATCTCTCACCCGTTGAAAACGTCTGGTCAATGGTGGCCGAGCAACTGGCTCGTGACAATACGCCAGTCACTACTCTTGACGAACTGTGGTATCGTGTTGAAGCTGCATGGGCAGCTGTACCTGTACACGCCATCCAAGCTCTGTTTGACTCAATGCCTAGGCGTATCAAGGTCATTATTACGGCCGGGGGTGGTTGTTCTGGGTACTGATTTCTCAGGATCTATGCACCCAAATTGCGTGAAAATGTAATCACATGTCAGTTCTAGTATAATATATTTGTCCAATGAATACCCGTTTCTCGTCTGCATTTCTTCTTGTTGTAGCAATTTTAATGGCCAGTAGTGTATTATCATAATCGTTTCTTCCTATGTAGGTTGGCGTCGGCAAAATATTTTCGCATACGGAGGAGAAAGTTTGTGATTGAAATTTCGTGAGAAGATTCCGCCGCAACGAAAAACGTCTATGTTTTAATTATGTCCACCCCAAATCCTGTATCATGCCAGTGACAGTCTCTCCCGTATTTCGCGATAATACAAAACGTGTTGCTCTGCTTTGAACTTTCTCGATGTACTCCGTCAATCATATCTGGTAAGGATCCCAGACTGCCCAGCAGTACTCCAAAAGAGGACAAGCGTAATGCAGACAGTCTCTTTAGTAGATCTGTTGCATTTTTTAAGTGTTCTGCCAATAAAATGCACTCTTTGGTTTGTGTTCTTTCCGATTTAAGTTGTTCGTAGCTGTAATTCCTAGGTATTTAGTTGAATTTACCGCCGTTAGATTTGACTGATTCATCGCGTAACCGAAGTTTAACGGATTCCGTTTAACACTCATGTGGCTGACCTCACACTTTTCGTTATTTAGGGTCAGTTGCCAATTTTCGCATCATACATGTATCTTTTCTAAATCGTTTTTGAATTTTTCTTGATCTTCTGATGACTTTACAGATGATAGACGACAGCTTCACCGCAAACAATCTAAAGACGGCTGCTTATATTGTCCAACTATCCAGATTTAGGTTTTCCGTGGTTTCCCTAAATCGTGTAAGGTGGCTATAATTTCGCACCTTACAAGCACCCATCCACATACTTGCAGTTCCTGAGTGTTCACCAGAGTCTATCACCGTCTTCTCGTAGTTGAAGTCTTTATCAGCTGTATCGGCTGCAATGGGCCTACTCGGCCCCGCTGGCGTCTCGCTGCGGAATCTCCAAACTGCCGGCACTGGCTCTGAATCTGCATCTGAATCTCCGCCTCTATCTATTCCGCTGCCTGGCCTTTTATTTCATGTCTCATGTACTTGGGTGCACACGAGTTAATTTGTTTCACAAGACCCTTTCATTTCTAAGTGATCGGATTGCACAAGAATGCCTATGGTTCCACACGACACTCTCGTTTCTAATTGGTCAGCTTGGGCAAGAATGCCTTTGGTTCCACACGACATTTTCGTTTCTAGCTGCACACAACTTAATTTGGTTCCACACGAGTTTTTTCCGCACGTGGCTGACACTCTGTCTTGCTGTATTATCGCCCTGGTGTTTGCGTTTTTCATTGCGCAAGTTTGCTTCATGCTGCTTCCTCTGGCAGGAAGTCACACACTAAGTTATTTGATCAACAAGCCATACTTGGCAGCCTCCGCCGCTTATCGTGTCCCTACGTCCTGGTGGACTATTTCTTAATGTTGGCTGGCTGTTTGTCTATGAGGTCTGGACTCCTATTATGGTGACAAAAGCAAGTATAAAAATTAAAATTTTCTACAGTCACAACAGATAGGTTGTACATCGTATATATGAATATATAAAGGAGACTGACATTGTCACGTACGCCTTGTAAATAATTGTTAACGCTTATTGCATGAAAGGTGACGGAGTGTCTTTATTATCATACTAGTAGAAGCTGCGAGCGACAGTGCGAATGAAACGGCAGGCGGAAGCCGTGGTTGGAAGGCCACGGAGGTGTGTTGGTCCTGCTTAAACACGGGAAGTAGCAAGACGGACGTCGTGGCACCTGGGCTGTGGAGCATAATAGGGGGACGGCCGGGCGCTTTTGTAGTAGGGCCGGAAGAGTAACCGGATAATACTTCCGAACTCTGCAAATCTTGAACGTAGGTGAGAGGAACGAAGAAGCGGCACCTCGGAAACCACGCAGGCTGGGTTATTTCTAAGGATTTTTACTCAGAAGCGTACCATTGTACGAGTACAGGTTTTTCCTCGCAAACTTTCCGCGCTTCACGACAAAAGACTAAAATATGGTTGGTCGGCGTTCGGAAGAATCTGTAGAGAGGGAGAATATTCCGTGGTTTCGGGAATATGATTCGTTTTAGGAATTACGATGGTTGGGAGCTGAGCCTTGCTGGGAGACCAGCGGTGGAGAGACAGGGTGTCCCGTTGTGAGTGCCCGTGTGTGACGGTCGCTCGATATCAGCTTTGTTGGTACAGACGGACTTGCTGTCTTTGCTCTCAGGAGAGTTTATTGTTAGAACAGTTAGGCACTGTACTGTTGCGAACCTATACGATTCTGGACTTCACCTCCGGATTGGAAGCCGCTGTTGAGTATGCAGCGTTCAGTAAGTGAGAGCACTTTCTCTGTCTATACTTACGGTGAGACGTTATCTGAACTCCGTCCTTTGTGCTGGGAGTTCGCGTTTCTCGTCTGTAGAATACAGAGAGGAAAAGACAGTATTAGTGTATATTAGTCAGACACCCGCCAGGGTAGCCGAGAGCGCTAACGCGCGCTTCCTGGACTCGGGTAGGCGCGCCGGCCCCGGCTCGAATCCGGCCGACGGATTAACGACGAGGGCCGGTGTGCCGGCCAGCCTGGGTGTGGTTTTTAGGCGGTTTTCCACATCCCGATAGGTGAATTCCGGGCTGGTTCCCACGTTCCGTGTCAGTTACACGCATCACAGACATTTGAAACACGTCCGCACTATTTCACTATCTACACTCAATGCAGACAGTTGGGGTACACTGATTCCGTCCTGGGAGGTACGGGATGGCGGCAGGAAGGGCATCCGGCCATCCATATCGAATATATTGGTTCCCCCTACTTATACCTCCCGAGGAGATCACGAATGTAAAATTAGAGAGATTCGAGCGCGCACGGAGGCTTTCCGGCAATCGTTCTTCCCGCGAACCATACGCGACTGGAATAGAAAAGGGAGGTAATGACAGTCGCACGTAAAGTGCTCTCCGCCAAACACCGTTGGGTGGCTTGCGGAGTATAAATGTAGATGTACGTGTAGAACATTGCCAAATCCGTTGTGACAAAGCCGACCCAGCGATCGCTGCGGGACTATGGCGTAAGCGAAAGAAAATGTATATTAGAGAACCGCCTTCTGCCGTCCTAGTGTTTGAAAGAGTTTATTTGTGGCTGGAGTTCTTCCATCGTCTCAGACGAGTACAAGAACCATCACTTCGACCACTGGACGCAATACATACGGTGATAACGCAAATTGCTTCGGCTTATTAGGGCTATAAAAGCTAAACAGCTGTGATCACGTTAGTTTATTTCTACTGAGGTTCCACACCACCGTAGATTATCTTTGAAAGTAGTGTCTTCTAGTGTTTGGTACGTAGGTGATGGCAGTCGTCTCGCGTTATTGAAATTAGATCAAATTCTCAGCGAGTGGCTTAACCTGGATGAGATGTACTTGCGCATCCTTGTGGACCCACTTCCTGACCAAATCCAAGCTTTAATGATTTCTCTAGGGGTGACCAGGTTTGTCTGGTCGCTTACCTTAATTAACGAGTGTGGATCTCGGACTCGGTGACTTTCACTTTTCAGCTCCTGTCGCCCCCACGGATTCGAAACTGATACGCATCAACTCGACGTCGATATCGCTGAACCTGCGCTCGTGGGAGGACGGCGGCTGCCCCATCACGTCCGTGGTGGTGGAGTACAAGGCGCGGCGCGAGCCGGCGTGGACGCTGGTGTCCAACAACGCGCAGGTGGCGCCCAGCGGCGGGGGCGGAGACCTGCCCGTGCTGGACCTGAGCGCCGGCACCGCCTACCTGCTGCGCGTCACGGCGCACAACAGCGCCGGCTCCACCGTCGCCACCTACGCGTTCGCCACGCTCACTCACGCCGGCGGTAAGCCATCTCACGGCTCGCTCGTGACAAGTAGCTTTGCTGTCCTGACGATTACATGGGGAGGGGTGGAGGTGTAAACTTCTGTATATACCCATCATGACAATTGTTTTTCAACGTTGCATCTCTCTAATAGGAAACGAAGAGTGTCAGTGGGAGATAGCCCTGGATTAAGCTATCATGCATCATTCAGTTGGGCACTGTCACATTTTAAATATACCCATACATAGACGATTTTCAGGCAGAACCAGCTGTACTATATCACTGAACGCTATTGTGTACAGTGGTCGATGTGCAATGACTAGTTTTCGTGGAAAGTGCTGGGAGAGTTCATTCGGTTGTTCGGCAAGGGAGGCAGACATTGTTTGCATTGTGATTCTTCTGTCTCTCCCAGCTTATTTCTTGCTCGAACGGTCCACGGGTGTACTGCCGGTCCATAGTGTCCAACGGGCACAGTATTTCGACGATCAGACATCTACATCTACATTTATAATCCGCCTGCCACCCAACGGTGTGTGGCGGGGAGCACTTTACGTGCCACTGTCATTACCTGCGTTTCCTGTTCCAGTCGCGTACGGTTCGCGGGAAGAACGACTGTCTGAAAGCCTCCGTGCGCGCTCGAATCTCTCTACATTCGTGATCTCCTCGGGAGGTATAAGCAGGGCAAGCAATATATTCGATACGTCATCCAGCAACCCATCCTCTCGAACCCTGGACAGCAAGCTACAGCGCGATGCAGAGCGCCTCTCTTGCAGAGTCTGCCACTTGAGTTTGCTAAATATCTCCGTAACGCTATCACGCTTACCAAATAACCCTGTGACGAAACGCGCCGCTCTTCTGTGGATCTTCTCTATCTCCTCCGTCAACCCGACCTGGTACGGATCCCACACTGATGAGCAATACTCAAGTTTAGGTCGAACGAGTGTTTTGTAAGCCACCTCCTTTGTTGATGGATTACATTTTGTAAGGACTCACCCAATGTATCTCAACCTGGTACCCACCTTACCAACAATTAATTCTATGTGATCATTCCACTTCAAATCGTTCCGCACGCATACTCCCAGATATTTTACAGAAGTAACTGCTACCAGTGTTTGTTCCGCTATCATATAATCATACAATAAAGGATCCTTCTCTCTATGTATTCGCAATACATTACATTTGTCTATGTTAAGAGTCAGTTGCCACTCCCTGCACCAAGTGCCTATCCGCATCAGATCTTCCTGCATTTCGCTGCAATTTTCTAATTCTGCAACTTCTCTGTATACTATAGCATCATCCGCGAAAAGCCGCATGGAACTTCCGACACTATCTACTAGGTCATTTATATACAGGGTGAGTCACCTAACATTACCGCTGGATATATTTCTTAAACCACATCAGTTACTGACGAATCGATTCCACAGACCGAGCGTGAGGTGAGGGGCTAGTGTAATTGGTTAATACAAACCATAAAAAAATGCACGGAAGTATGTTTTTTAACACAAGCCTACGTTTTTTTTAAATGGAACCCCGTTAGTTTTGTTAGCACATCTGAACATATAAACAAATACGTAATCAGTGCCGTTTGTTTCATTCTAAAATGTTAATTAGATCCGGAGATATTGTAACCTAAAGTTGACGCTTGAGTAGCACTCCTCCGTTGTTCGATCGTGTGTATCGGAGAGCACCGAATTACGTAGGGATCCAAAGTGAACGGTGATGGACCTTCGGTACAGAAGAGACTGGAACAGCACATTACGTCCACATGCTAACACCTTTCTATGGGTCTTTTTCACTGACGCACATATACATTACCATGAGGGGTGAGGTACACGTACACACGTGGTTTCCGTTTTCAATTACGGAGTGGAATAGTGTGTCCCGACATGTCAGCCCAATAGATGTTCAATGTGGTGGCCATCATTTGCTGCACAAAATTGCAATCTCTGGCGTAATGAATGTCGTACACGCCGCAGTACATCTGGTGTAATGTCGCCGCAGGCTGCCACAATACGTTGTTTCATATCCTCTGGGGTTGTAGGCACATCAGGTACACATTCTCCTTTAACGTACCCCACAGAAAGAAGTCCAGAGGTGTAAGATCAGGAGAACGGGCTGGCCAATTTATGCGTCCTCCACGTCCTATGAAACGCCCGTCGAACATCCTGTCAAGGGTCAGCCTAGTGTTAATTGCGGAATGTGCAGGTGCGCCATCATGCTGATACCACATACGTCGACGCGTTTCCAGTGGGACATTTTCGAGCAACGTTGGCAGATCATTCTGTAGAAACGCGGTGTATGTTGCAGCTGTTTGGGCCCCTGCAATGAACTGTTTGTTACAACACGCAAGTGAACGTCGGAGGTTTCAAGCGTCAACTTTAGGTTACAATATCTCCGGATGTAATTAACATTTTACAATGCAACAAACGGCACTGATTACATATTTGTTTATATGTTCAGATGTGCTAACAAAACTAACGTGGTTCCATTTAAAAAAACGTAGGTTTGTGTTAAAAAAACATCCATCCGTGCATTTCTGTATGGTTTGTATTAAACAGTTACACTAGCCCCTCTCCTCACGTTCAGTCTGTGGAATCGGTTCGTCAGTATTTGATGTGGTTTACGAAATATATCCAGCGGTAACGTTAGGTGACTCACCCTGTATATTGTGAAAAGCAATGGTCCCATAATACTCCCCTGTGGCACGCCAGAGGTTACTTTAACGTCTGTAGACGTCTCTCCATTGAGAACAACATGCTGTGTTCTGTTTGCTAAAAACTCTTCAATCCAGCCACACAGCTGGTCTGATATTCCGTAGGCTCTTACTTTGTTTATCAGGCGACAGTGCGGAACTGTATGGAACGCCTTCCGGAAGTCAAGGAAAATGGCATCTACCTGGGCGCCTGTATCTAATATTCTCTGGGTCTCATGAACAAATAAAGCGAGTTGGGTCTCACACGATCGCTGTTTCCAGAATCCATGTTGATTCCTACAGAGTAGATTCTGGGTTTCCAGAAACGACATGATACGCGAGCAAAAAACATGTTCTAAAATTCTACAACAGATCGACGTCAGAGATATAGGTCTATAGTTTTGCGCATCTGCTCGACGACCCTTCTTGAACACTGGGACTACCTGTGCCCTTTTCCAATCATTTGGAACCGTCCGTTCCTCTAGAGACTTGCGGTACACGGCTGTTAGAAGGGGGGCAAGTTCTTTCGCGTACTCTGTGTAGAATCGAATTGGTATCCCGTCAGGTCCAGTGGACTTTCCTCTGTTGAGTGATTCCAGTTGCTTTTCTATTTCTTGGACACTTATTTCGATGTCAGCCATTTTTTCGTTTGTGCGAGGATTTAGAGAAGGAACTGCAGTGCGGTCTTCCTCTGTGAAACAGCTTTGGAAAAACGTGTTTAGTATTTCAGATTTACGCATGTCATCCTCTGTTTCAATGCCGTCATCATCCCGGAGTGTCTGGATATGCTGTTTCGAGCCACTTACTGATTTAACGTAAGATCAGAACTTCCTAGGATTTTCTGTCAAGTCGGTACACAGAATTTTACTTTCGAATTCACTGAACGCTTCACGCATAGCCCTCCTTACGCTAACTTTGACATCGTTTAGCTTCTGTTTGTCTGAGAGGTTTTGGCTGCGTTTAAACCTGCAGTGAAGCTCTTTTTGCTTTCGCAGTAGTTTCCTAACTTTGTTGTTGAACCACGGTGCGTTTTTCCCGTCCCTCACAGTTTTACTCGACGCGTACCTGTCTAAAACGCATTTTACGATTGCCTTGATCTTTTTCCATAAACACTCAACATTGTCAGCGTCGCCATCTTCAGGTGCGCTGACGAACTGAGCTCCTGAAGGCGGGCGGTGGTCTTAAATCCCCTCCCCTCGCGAGGCGTTCTCTCGGCGGTCAGCACCCGCGCGTCAGCGGTCGGTGAGACGCTGGCGTCGGCGTCTGTGGTGGCGTCGGTGTAATTGCCTCGTCCGCCCTAGTCGCCCGTTCGTTTCCTTTGCTGAGCGTCTTTTTAATTAGACTCAATGCTGGTTCCCATGCCTGCTGAGGTTGTAGCCGCAGTCTCGGTTGATGAGTTCGTCCCTGGTTCTGCCTGTCCGTCCCTGGGACTGCGGCTACAACCTCAGTAGGCATGGGAACCAGCATTGAGTCTAATTAAAAAGACGCTCAGCAAAGGAAACGAATGGGCGACCAGGGCGGACGAGGCAATTACACCGACGCCATCACAGACGCCGACGCCAGCGTCTCACCGACCATTGTTTGCACTGTTTACCCGTCGTCTACGCGCTGCAATGACAGAATAGAGGTACACGCCCTGCAGTCTTTCTCAAATGATTTTAGAAAAACTATCTAGTAAAAAGTTTCGTTTAACTTTGCCTGTCAGCTCCATGATGACGTGCCCATCATTTCGTTAATGGTCACAGTTAATTCTGGTATTTGCATTTGCAAAATTTGAAAAACTTTGCAATGAAAAATAGGAGCCGCTGTGATTTTGCGTTTGGTGTATACTACATAATATGTTGCTCTACATGACGTATACCTAACATATTGATATATCAGTCTTACACATTTCCTTTTTCGGACGGACACACGTCCACATCGTCCGCTCATAGTAACCTCTCAAAACTTTGGCATCTCTTTCCCCACATCCACCACTGCTGGCGGCTCACCTCCAACCGCCCAACACTACGCGCTGTTCACATCTAACTACCCAACACTACACTAGCAAATATTCCAACAATGAGTCCAACCAGCCACAGACTGCACACGTCGCAGTCAGCGATTTTCATACAGAGCACTTCGTGGTGTACCAACATAAGAACCTTAACAGCCTACTTACAAGGTACACGCCTGGGTACAGTCATTGGTGCCATAGGTAACTGAAAACATTCTTCCATGAAGGCATTGGCCGTCTTTTCTCACAGTGGGATGAAGGTATTAACATTTCTGGCGATCTTTTGAAACAAAAACAGTTTACTTACATTTCTCATCTGTCTCGTTTCCATTTGTCTGCCCCCTCCATATCCAATACTACTCCAGTCCGTTACTCAATATTCTGACTGTTTTCACTCGACTGAAACGACACACTGACTACCTGAAAATGCGTGCCCGTTCGAATAAAACAATTTTACTTTGTCGAACTACAATGGCAAATGACTTTCTTGCAGGTTACCAAAGAACCGTGCGTCGGCATGTATGGTACGCTGTTGTATCTGCTACTCCAGGTGGCCTGTTGTCTCTCAGATAAATCACAGTGCATTAACTGTAAGTTGGCCAATTGCCAGATGGGGTTGCGGACTGCAGCGGATGTGAGCCCGGCCACCACATTGACCGCCGCGGGGCGAGGAGCCGTTCAGGGGGGGGAGGAACAAACACCACCCGCATCCCGCAGTGCAGGCATCTTAACACTCAGACCAGTGAAGTACAAAATAGTGACACATCAGACAACAATGGCTACCTCACTCATTGCTCTCAGTTAGCAAATGTTGGCTGCAGCCAGAAACAAATTACTACCAGCCGAAACGTTCCAAATTTACCGATTGAGGTGTAGGCAGCCAACTGACCAACTTAACAAATAACATACTTTACAAGCCTAAGTAATATGGTTCATTCGGAAAGAGCAGAGACATTCATTTGGAGGTCTGTTGGATGACTGAGGCAGCTTCGCCATTCAGTAAGTAGAGTAAATAGAATTATGTGACTCAACCTCCTCTGTTCTCTGGCAGAGGTTTCTAATGGCCATGTTTTCGCTCTCCTGAGTTATTTCTGAAGCCATAATTATTTATTTTCTTTAATATTTTAAACATCTTCAACTGTTTACCCTGGTGGAGTGATGGGGCTACTCTTCCCAATTCCTTCCACCTCACCTTAGGCAAATCAGCACCTGTCTCCACCGCGATCTTCAGTTACATTTGCTTATATAACTAGTTACTTATGGTGACTGACTGAGGTAGACTCCATACCACAAATTCATTAAATCAAAACAAACATTCAAATTATTAAATGAAACGCCCACTCCTACATTGCTTGAAGGTATGACAGGTTTTCACCATTTCATTTTATTTTACTTGTTTTTGGCAATTCTAGTCTTCTCTTCATAGAAAACAGGTATGAAGCTCAAACACTTACACGTCAAACAGTTTTACAAACTACGACTGATATCTACGTCCCATATTAGCTCATTTCTCTTGTCGACCTTAAACATCGATTTACTTGGAATGATAGTTAACTTTGATTTTATTTGCCGCTTTTATCAGCAATATTGTGTCTTGGTGTTAGATAAACAAAGAACATTTCTGCAATATCTGAACCAACCTCTGAAATACTCAGTTTCAACAAGGAAACTAGTCATTTGTCGTTACAGGTCCAATGACCGGATGAGTTCGCAGTTTGTTGTAGTGTTTCTGAACATGTTGGTGGATTTGTGACCTGCTTCGTAGCCAGAGAACATATTTTCGGATGTGTTACACATCGTTACTTTTTTTTCCTGGAGACGATGTCTTATAGTTTCGAAGTTGACTGCGGTTCTTTGGAAACCAATGAAGACAGCAGTTTCAACATAAAAATAAAAAGGAGTAAAGGGTATTTATTTTCGCAGTGAAAATGTTAGTATATGAATCTCCATTTCTTCGGTGCTCCCGAAGCTACAAAGCTAACCACTTCTCCATATATGAGCACGCAAATCATTCAGAGATCTATCCATCCTTCCAGACACAGCATAATCATCCATTTCTTTCTCATTCCAGATCTCCTCTTCTCCACACACTTTTCTTGCTTTTCCATTGTCTTAGTTTGGAATTATCAGTTACTTTCTCCTAATTTTCTTCCCCAAACTTCATCCTGCAGAAAATCCACATTACCAGCTGCCTTTCACCACTCTCACACCATCCGCTAACTTCATCCTTCTAATCAACAAATCCCACTTCTCAACCATCCGTATTCCGTGACATTTACAAAACCTCGTACCAACAGTACTAGCAACTATCTCTGTAACCAACAAGAAAATCAATATTTTATCATTAACAAAGCTCAAAGAAAGTAGATATTTTAATTTATGTAGTAGTTTAGCCACGAGTCCATTAGACTCGAAATTTATTTACCAGAGGGCAGTATTGCAGATGAGCTGACCTACGTATTAGAAACTCATCTTAAACTAACAATCAGCCAATTTATAGCCCTCATCATGAATGCGCCACAGTTAGCTTCATAAATAATTCGAAAGAAAATTAGGCACAAAGAAACCCGGCACTCTCCATTGTAGTGGCTAATAACAATTAATTTATAGAATCTATGACATGTGTTTTTTAGTTGTATATGCTAATGAATCACGGAATTTTATAGTAGTTTCGTGATGGAAGTTTGGAAACAGTGCTTTGCACACATTTCTCTGATAGTGTTACAGTTTCATTACAAATACTAGCTTCTAGAGACAGGTAGTCACACGCTTGTCCAGAAACAGAGTGGAGAAGGAAGAACATCCAAAACCGAATATAAAAACAAACAGAATAATCATCTTAATACCAAAGAAAACAGGGCTAGAATTAAAGAAATTTTGGGTATTGTTCTGCCTAAGTGATAGAAATTAAGATTGCTTACCTCTGCTTTGGAACTGTCTGCAGCTACTGTGTCACCAGAGTTGATGGTGCATTCCGAGTACAGCAACAGGGACCTATACACAGGGATCAACGTCATTGTACCTATCGTCACCGGAGTCTCATTCCTAGTCATCCTGGCAGCGGGCCTCTTGCTCTACCTTCGAAGAATCTCAGGAAGGCTTTCACAGGATAAGTACGAAGGTAATTTCCATAGATTTTTGATAATTACGTTTCATTAAATTTTGCTCAAAGACATAATCTTTACTTATCAACTCATTAGTATCCACATCACAGTAAAACCATTTAACTTGGTAAAGTTTCCTTTCAATTTCACTAAATTGTGTTTGTTCATTTGAATACTTAATACTGAAAACATTGACATAGCACTTCTCCACATACATAAATATACATACATACATTAATCCTTGTTCCAAAGATCATGAATACGGCATTTCGTAATGATGTGGAACGTATCACTTTAACATAAGTTTTATTTACACAAAATAATTATTTAATTAATTTTTTTACAGTTACTACTTCATATCTAAGAAATCATCTGTCAAACTGTTATTACGATTTGGCAAATGACCAAAGAATTTTGTGGCAGCATAATTCACCACTTTCTGTGCCAAAGTGAGAGTTAATCCAGAATAGTGAATATCATCGCCGGCCGGGGTGGCCGCGCAGTTCTAGGCGCTACAGTCTGGAACAGCGTGACTGCTACAGTCGCAAGTTCGAATCCTGCCTCGGGCATGGATGTGTGTGATGACCTTAGGTTAGTTAGGTTTAAGTAGTTCTAAGTTCTAGGGGACTGATGACCTCCAAAGTTAAGTCCCATAGTGCTCAGAGCCATTTGACCAGTTTTTTGAATATCATCCTTTCTTCTAGGGTTGTAGCTATGCACTTCACTGTTATTTTTGAATTGGGATGGGTTATTACTGACAAATTTCATTAGTGAATATATGTATTGCGAAGGTACTGTGAATATCCCGAGTTCCTTAAATAAATGTCTGCAAGGTGATGTTGGGTGGGCTCCAGCTATTATTCTGATCACACGCTTTTCTGCAATGAATACTTTCTCTCTTAATGACGGATTGCCCCAAAATATGATGCCATATGAATGCAATGAATGAAAACAGGTATAGTAGGCTAATTTACTGATATGTTTATCACTAAAATTTGCAATAATCCTAATAGCATCAGTAGCTGATCCTAACTGTTCCAGCATATCATCGATGTGTTTGTTCGAATTCAATTTCTCATCAATGCACACACCCAGAAATTTTGAGTATTCTACCTTAGCAACAGACTTCCATTCATAGTCTATGTTTATCAATGGTGTTATGCGATTTCCTGTACAGAATTGTATAAACTGTGTTTTCTCATAATTTTGTGAGAGTCCATCTGCAGAGAACCGTTTAATAATTTTCTGAAACACATTATTTGCAATTTCCTCAGACGATTCTTGCTTCTTGGATGTGATTACTATACTTGTATCATCACCAAGAATAACTAACTCTGCATCTTCTTGAATACAGAGTGGCAAGTCATAATATATATTAAGAACAACAAGGGACCCAAGACTGAACCCTGTGGGACACCGTTCTTGATACCTCCCCAGTTAGTGGACTCTGTACCGTTAACGTCAACCTTCTGCATTCTTCCAGTTAAGTATGAATTAAACCATTTGTGCACTGTCCCTCTCATACCACAATACTTAAGCTTGTCTAGAAGAATTTCATGATTCACACAATCAAAAGCCTTAGATAGATCACAAAATATCCCAATGGGTGATGTTCGGTTATTCATTGCATTTAATATTTGATCAGTGAAAGCGTTTATAGCATTTTCTGTTGAAAAGCCTTTCTGAAAACCAAACTGACATTTTGTTAGTACTTGATTTTTACGAATATGTGATGCTACTCTTGAATACACTACTTCTTCAAGAATTTTGGATAAAGCTGTCAGAAGTGAGGTTGGGCGGTAGTTGTTAGCATCAAATCTATCCCCTATTTTATACAATGGTTTAACAATAGCATATTTCAGTCTATCTGAAAAAAATTCCCTGTTTCAGTGAGCTACTACATATGTGGCTGAGAATCCTACTTATTAATTGGGAACAAGCTTTTACTATTCTGTTGGAAATGCCATCCATCCCATGTGAGCTTTTACTTTCAGATGTCAGGCGTACTTCCATTGGTTAATATTATACAGGGTGATTCAAAAAGAATACCACAACTTTATAAAATGTGTATTTAATGAAAGAAACATAACATAACCTTCTGTTGTACATCATTACAAAGAGTATTTAAAAAGGTTTTTTTTCACTCAAAAACAAGTTCAGAGATGTTCAATATGGCCCCCTCCAGACACTCGAGCAATATCAACCCGATACTCCAACTCGTTCCACACTCTCTGTAGCATATCAGGCGTAACAGTTTGGATAGCTGCTGTTATTTCTCGTTTCAAATCATCAATGGTAGCTGGGAGAAGTGGCCAAAACACCATATCCTTAACATACCCCCATAAGAAAAAATCGCAGGGGGTAAGATCAGGGCTTCTTGGAGGCCAGTCATGGGCTGCCTGGCGGCCGATCCATCGCCTCGGGTAGTTACGGACAGATAAGTGCCAATGTGGTGGCGCTCCATCCAGTTGATTGTGGAATTTGCAGCTCTCTGTTAGCTCTGCGAGTCGATTCTCCTGGGCTGCGAACAAATGCTTGCTGGATGCGTGCTACATTTTCATCACTCGTTCTCGGCCGTCCAGAACTTTTCCCTTTGCACAAACACCCATTCTCTGTAAACTGTTTATACCAATGTTTAATACATCACCTATCAGGAGGTTTAACACCATACTTCGTTCGAAATGCACGCTGAACAACTGTCGTCGATTCACTTCTGCCGTACTCAATAACACAAAAAGCTTTCTGTTGAGCGGTCGCCACCTTAGCATCAACTGACGCTGACGCCTAGTCAACAGCGCCTCAAGCGAACAAATGTACAACTAAATGAAACTTTATAGCTCCCTTAATTCGCCGACAGATAGTGCTTAGCTCTGCCTTTTGTCGTTGCAAAGTTTTAAATTCCTAAATTTGCGGTATTCTTTTTGAATCACCCTGTATTTAATGAGTGCAGTAGTGCTCTACAAAAACTACGGTTCAGTAGTTTTGATAAATACATAAATGAGGTCGTCAATGGTAGGATTACCGGATGTATTGGTAGCATTGGCAAGAAGAGAAACACAAATGAATGTGTAAGACAGGAACTGGGAGCCAACGACTTCTCTTTGCTTCTTTTTATTTCACATAGAGGAAAGTTGCCACTCACCATATAGCGGAGATGCTGAGTATTTTTATTTTATTTTTTTTTTTTTTAGATAATTAGAACTGCCTATCGCTCTGTGTTAGTTCATTGTGTATTTTTTGTCCTCGCAGAATATGAACTGCACTTTATAAGTAGTAATAATTAGTTGATCACATAACTTCTGCATTTTTTACGTAGCCAAAGCATTTACTTCTGATGCAAGTACATGCACAAACATCAAAAATCTAGGTAATTATTGTTATTTGTAGTCAACAGACGGTTCTTCAGCATGATGAAAGACAACGGGTTATTGACAAAACGCGAAAGTTGTTCATGAATAACATAAACATGTTTTCTATAAGTTCGACGAAATATTGGAGCAATGTTTAATTTACTTCTGTTTCGGGTCTTTTAACTCTTTTATTTTTACTACACTATCCCTCTGTTTCACGTTACAGATAACAACATTCGAGTGAAGCCAGAATTAAACAATGACAGTTTCAACTCTGGTATAAATACTGTTTATTTTTAAATAACAGATAGAAGAATAAATATGTAGAACAAAAGTGTTTCGTAGGTTACGTGGCCCTTTAAATATTCTCACTGCTTTCTACACAGTTCACTGCTTCCGGTTTCTAGGGGAATCTTGTAAGACACTGATGCATACGTAAACAAAGCGATCGATATGAGATAAGACCGAAACGTATGCAACACACCTAATGTACAGGTAATGCGTGTACGATTTTAATTGGCCAAGGCTGCTAGGAAAACTACTGAAGCTACTCATACTTATGATAACCTGTGGTACCCTGTGGTAGTTTTAGAAATCTGTTAGTGAGCAACGAGCAACAGAAAATTGACAAACCCTTACCATTTCAATTCTTTGCTAACATATTTGCAAACCGATTGTTGTAAATAGTACATTACGCACTTTATTGAGAAATTTACAGTGAAATAACTGGAGAGAGCACATACAGGGTT
Source organism: Schistocerca piceifrons (assembly GCF_021461385.2). Taxonomy (NCBI): domain Eukaryota; kingdom Metazoa; phylum Arthropoda; class Insecta; order Orthoptera; family Acrididae; genus Schistocerca; species Schistocerca piceifrons. The sequence continues at coordinate 1,015,673,566 of NC_060139.1, read as the reverse complement.
ATTACAAATGATTGAAGCGATTTCACAGCTCTACAATTTGTTTTATTTTATTTATTGATTTATTTAACCTGGCAAGATTAGGGCCATCAGGCCCTCTCTTACATCTAACCAGGCATTCTACTTATTTTACATTCATACGTTTTAGTAGGCATGTTAAACTACATCTAGTACAAAAAGTGAAATAAACAATTAGAAAGGTACACCTGGAAAAATACATACATATAGAGTTTACATTCGTAGATCATAAGTACTGTTATAATTAGACATTATTGAAGAGACAAATTTTAGATAGGAGTGCTGGCAGCAGGGAGTATGAGGGAGACTCATGGTGAAGGGAGGAGAAGAATAGACATGATGAAACATAATTAAGGAAATATAAAGGAAAAGAAGATTGCCTGGCTAATAGAGATATATGAGATGGAAGGCACCTCAGGAGCAAGATAGGAGACGCTAGCTTTGCTATTTGACAGATGAGAGGATTGGCCTGGTACATTAATTTTGTGGAGAACTTTATGAGGATGATAGTAGGAAATGCTTCAACTTCTTCTTAAAAGCAGCAGGAGATTGAATTTTGCGCAAGGTAAGGGGCAGTTTGTTCCAGAGGCGGACAGCGGCAACTGAGAAGGAGTTTGCAAAAGTTTTTGTTTTGTGAGTGGGCACAGTTAGGATACCAAATAAGAGTGACCTCGTGTTTCGATTATGATGGCATGACAGGTTTTTAATCTCTGAAGCAAGATACTGGGGTGCTTGCGCGACGGGGAGTCGGTGGAGTAGACATAGAGTGTGGTAGTCACGCAATTTGTCCGGCCGCAGCCACTTTAACTCGGAGTATGAAGCACTAACATGATCATATCGGCGAATGTTGCAGGTGTAACGCACACAGGCATTCATGGTTAGCTCTAGCCGTCTTTTGTTTTCACTACTCGTGCCTTGTTGAATCACATCACAATAGTGAAGGTTCGGTAGAACGAGTGCTTGCACGAGCTGGCGTTTCAAGTCCTGTGGAAATATGTTCCGAAACTTTTTGAGAGCACAGAGACAGGCAGACGTCTTTCGGCACACTGCGACTGTATTCTCCGCCCAGTTGAGATGCTCATCCAAAGTTACACCCAAGTTCTTCACTGTTTCCTGATATGGTATTGGAGTACCGTCGAGCAGAATAGGAGGTAGCCGTTCGCGGAATTCTGAACTTATTAATTTCTGATGGGCTATTAAGATTACTTGCGTCTTTTTTGCATTTAGTTTAAGCCCCAGGCTTTTCGCCCATGTCACTACCGAAGACAGATCATCATTCATCTGAGTGATTGCAGTGTTTACGTCTTCAGGTCTGACGCTTAGGTAGAGCTGGAGGTCGTCGGCATAGAAATGATATTTACAGGAGGACAGAACCGACGAAATATCGTTGACATATAAAGAAAACAAAAGTGGTCCTAAGACTGATCCTTGTGGCACTCCCGAGGAAACATGTTTCCAGGAAGATTTTTCATTTACGCAGACAACACATTGCTGTCTGTCTTTTAAGTAGCTTTCAAACCATCTCATTGCACTATCAGAGAAATTAAGCTGTTGCATTTTTCTGAGCAATATGTCAGAGTTAACAGTGTCAAAAGCTTTGCTGAAGTCCAGTAGCGTCAATATTGTTGCCTTTCGATTGTCGATGGCACGTTTCAGGTCATCTGTTACTTTAATTAGAGCAGTGTTTGTGCTGTGATATTTACGGAAACCGGATTGAAATTTGTCATATAGGCTGAATTCATGCAAGTGTTCAGTGATTTGGTCATGAACAACATATTCGAGTGCTTTGGAAACTGCAGGCAGTATGCTAATTGGTCGGTAATCACTAGGCAGTTGCGGGTTTTCGATCTTAGGGATGGGTCGTATTATGCTTCTTTTCCGTGCAGTGGGGTATATTCCGTTCACGAGGGAAAAATTAAATATGTCCGTTAAGACAGGTACTAACATATCGGCAACATTCTTAATCATAGTTATACCAATACTGTCGTTGCCTATTGCATCAGAAGAGATTCTCATTATTGCTTTTCTTGCCGTATTTGTTGTTACATGTTTTAGATGGAAGCTATCGTTGTTAGTTATCCTGTTTGGGGATTCTTGTGGACGGTAATTATCAGCCGTGCTGGTATTCAGGGGTGCAGAGAAGAATTCATTTAATTCGTTAGCTGACACATGAAAAGTAGTTTCCGATTTTGCCTTTCCGACCCCCTAGCTACGGAGATTCTTCCATAGAGTCGTGGGCGTCAGATCGCTGCATACAAGGGAGCGAGCGTGCCTGATTTTAGCATTGCGAATGCATTGTTTCACTCTGTTCCGTAGCTTTCTGTATTCCTCGAAACGCTCGGGTTTCGGATCTGCCTTGAAACGCCTGTGGGCAGCATCCCTATTAGTCATCATTTGACGTAATTCAGCTGTCAGCCATGGAGCAGGAGGTTTTCTTACACGGATTGTGCGCACAGGTGCATGTTTGTCATAGAGGGCAGTGAGTTTATCACCAAGTTCACTAATTTTGCCGTCGACTGCAGGTTCTCTGATTATTTGATGCCATGAGATTTCTGAGCAATCGGCTGTTAGAGCGTCAAGGTCAATAAGTTTCATGTTCCTACAAGTTATGTAACGCGATTTGATCCTTGGGGGCTTCACAGAGTAGGCCAGGAATATTACATCATGTGCTGAGAGGCCAGGGGCCGATGTTTGACCAACATCTCTTACTTTGTCAGTCTGTTTCGTTGCAATTACGTCTATAAGAGTATGACTGTGCGCTGTATGGTGTGTAGGTTGTAATGGAAGAATGTTCATGCTATTGCAACTAAACAGTCATCTTAGGTTTATTGCGGAGGGAGTGTCTCTTAGCAGGTCTACGTTCAAGTCACCCATTACGATGACATGTTCGTATTGACACTGGAGTGAATGTAATTCCGACTGGAAGGAACTCATTGAGTTTATTTTTGGCGGCTTGTACACGACGCCAGTCAAGAATTTCCGACTTTGTATATTTATTTCAATGAACATGAATTCAGCCTCTTTTTCTTCTTATTATTTGAGATATTTTCACAATGCTTTGCACACACATACAAAAACTCAAAAAAATTTTTTAGGCATTCACAAATATTCGATATGTGCCCCTTTAGTGATTCGGCAGACATCAAGCCGATAATCAAGTTCCTCCCACACTCAGCGCAGCATGTCCCCATCAATGAGTTCGAAAGCATCGTTGATGCGAGCTCGCAGTTGTGGCACGTTTCTTGGTAGAGGAGGTTTAAACACTGAATCTTTCACATAACCACACATAAAGAAATCGCATGGGGTTAAGTCGGGAGAGCGTGGAGGCCATGACATGAATTACTGATCATGATCTCCACCACGACCGATCCATCGGTTTTCCAATCTCCTGTTTAAGAAATGCCGAACATCATGATGGAAGTGCGGTGGAGCACCATCCTGTTGAAAGATGAAGTCACGCTGTCGGTCTCCAGTTGTGGCATGAGCCAATTTTCCAGCATGTCCAGATACATGTGTCCTGTAACGTTTTTTTCGCAGAAGAAAAAGGGGCCGTAAACTTTAATCCGTGAGATTGCACAAAACACGTTAATTTTTTGTGAATTGCGAATTTGCTGCACGAAAAAGGCGTGAGGATTCTCTATCGCCCAGATTCGCACATTGTGTCTGTTCGCTTCACCATTAAGAAAAAATGTTGCTTCATCACTGAAAACAAGTTTCGCACTGAACGCATCCTCTTCCATGAGCTGTTACAACTGCGCCGAAAATTCAAAGCGTTTGACTTTGTCATCGGGTGTCAGGGCTTGTAGCAATTGTAAACGGTAAGGCTTCTGCTTTAGCCTTTTCCGTAAGATTTTCCAAACCGTCGGCTGTGGTACGTTTAGCTCCCTGCTTGCTTTATTCGTCGACTTCCGCGGGCTACGCGTGAAACTTGCCCGCGCGCGTTCAACCGTTTCTTCGCTCACTGCAGGCCGACCCTTTGATTTCCCCTTACAGAGGCATCCAGAAGCTTTAAACTGAGCATACCATCGCCGAATGGAGTTAGCAGTTGGTGGATCTTTGTTGAATTTCGTCCTGAAGTATCGTTGCACTGTAATGACTGACTGATGTGAGTGCATTTCAACCACGACATACGCTTTCTCGGCTCCCGTCGCCATTTTGTCTCACTGCGCTCTCGAGCGCTCTGGCGGCAGAAACCTGAAGTGCGGCTTCAGCCGAACAAAACTTTATGAGTTTTTCTACGTATCTGTAGTGTGTCGTGACCATATGTCAATGAATGGAGCTTTATGAAATCGCTTCAATCATTTGTTATAGCCCTGTAGTTGACTTAAAGTTGTGACAGCCCATTCCCAAGCACAGCATTTGCTGATAGCGACGTTTCGTGAAAATAAATGCCCGTGTGTCCAAGTACCTACATTCACAACGCTTGGGCCTGTATTACACCATCACATTTCGTGTCAAAGCTGATAAGACGAATATTTATGTCAAAGAAATTTGATGGTGTAATAGGGAACTTTGCCAAATCTCGCCTGTCGCCAAATACATATGATCAAATCTAGGGCCTCACCGTAGATTTGATCATGAAAGTCGTGCGTCTTCTGTTCAGTGCAATGTGAAATGTAACCTCTTGGAACGCTGGCTCGCTACAGCTATTTGACGTGTCTGTAGTGTGTTTGTACACACGGCATGGCTTCACTGTTAGTGTGTTCCTTCAGCTTCTTTTTTTTATTTATTTATTTTTTTAATAAGTTGGCTTCGACTAGGGTAGGAGGTGAGCGACGGGCACACGGCAACACTCGCACAATGATTTCTTGAATAAAAAGAAGTTTAATATAAAAACTTCTACTGCCTAGACAGCAATATTCATCATACAGTTAAAGCATGATGAGTAGTTTCGTTTGCTTTCTACAACCACCTTCAGGACGTTCGGATCGTAAAAACGAGTTGAATATGCACTGAAAAACATCACCATTAGCAACAGCAATGCAATGACATGCATTCATATTATAGCCGATCAAGTCTACAACAGTATCTAGTTAAAAGACTCATCGAATGCGAGCCAAGTTGTAAACCATAATCTCGCAAGATTTAGGTAATAAGGAAGGAATTCTTGCTTATGCAAACTGGCGATCTCCCTTCTTTGTTAGCTGTATCATGCAAAATTATGGTTTACAACCTGGCTCGCTCTCGATGAAGTTTTTAAATACATACTACCATACTCTTATTGGCCCATAATACGAATGCATGTCACTGCATGATTCTTGCTAATGATTATGTTTTCCAATGCATATTCAACTTGTTTTTACGATTTGAACGATCTGAATATGGTTGTAGGAGGTAACCGAAACCAGTCATCATACTTTAATTGTACAATGAATATTATAGTCCAGGTAGTAAAACTTTCCTTACATTAGAAAAAATGTGTCAATACATACGTTAACATCGCTGTCTTCTTCCTGACAGTGTTAGGCTTCACTAACGGTGATTTCTTTGTGATCTATGAATACACGTCATTGTGTTTAAAAACTTCATCGAGATCGAGCCAGGTTGTAAATCATAATGCCGCATGATACAGATAATAAAGAAGGGAGGAGTTCGCATAAGCAAGAATTCCTTTCTTATTACCTACATCTTGCGAGATTATGGTTTACAACTTGGCTCGCTCTCGATGAATCTTTTAACTAGATACTGTCGTAGACTTGCTCGGCTATAATATGAAAGCATGTCATTGCCACGCATGATCGCTGACACTTCTGTACTGAACCTACAAGCACACAAACAAGGCGCGTGGACTGAATACTATGAATGTCACAGTCGTACTAAGGTTGGTGTTCAAGTAGTCTTCTACTGGGGTGATCAAAGACTTTCGGAGTGCAGGCAGACCGCGAATCATACGAAGCACTTACAGTGGACGAGGACTCTCAGCTTGCAGGTAGGTCGTGACCTAGTGAGCAGGTAGTTTCCGGGAATAATGGGCGCAAATTTTACAGATTTTTATATTGGTGTAAACTTCACTGGTCGCAGTTTTCGTATACCTGGTTCAGCCTGTGGACATAGGAATGCTCAGCCTGGGAATACGTGCCTTTATTGGGTTGGAATGTTACCGCTCAGGTCGTTACTCCATCTGTGTGGGCAATTCGCCTGCAAGCAAACAACTGAAAATTATCCTACGTTACGTAGCTTGGCTACTTCTAGAATTTCTTGCTATTTTTTAGACTCTTAGTTTTCATGCTACTTTCTTCTTCAAAAGTTAACTGTGAAATTTGGAAATATATGTATGTAAAAAATTAGTTCTTCTACTGCAATGCTCTTTTGAGGTGTGGAAGAGGAGCTGCCTCCCTGTAACCACTTGGGATCAGCACCTACGGGTGTTTGCTGCATGTTCGCAGAGAAGCCAGCAGACGCCGGTGCACCGGCCGACCTGGAGGGGAAGGGGGCGCAGCAGGCGCACCTCATCGTTGAGGAGGGGGCAACCTCAGCCTCAACCGCAGCCTCAACAGCAGCCTCGGCCGCTGCCTCAACGTCAGCGTCAGCGTCCGCCAGCGGGCAGCCACTGTACATGCCCGCCATCTCTCTGCATGACGTCAGCCCCTACGCCACCTTCCGCGTGCCACTCGCCACAGCACAGGGCTGTCCAGATGTCGTGCAGGAGTCCGTCTACCACTCAGACTACGGTGGCGGAACACCCAGTCCCAGAACTGTGAGCAGTGTACGTGCACAACGTCAGCAAAAGTACAGGGTGTTTCTACATCTATATACAGTGTTCCACTATTGTAGTTACAAAAAAAAGGACTGAGCAGAGGAAAATGAAACAAACAAATAATCCAAATAATCTTAGATCCAGAAACCGGTATACACATGGTGTTTCAAAAACACTTTTACAGACTTTGCTAATGATTCCTTACAACAAAGTAAGGGAAAACGTACATACAGGGGGATTTTCTCCACTGTGTACAAACTCTACAGATTGATCGATGAGAGGATACGAAACAAAAAAGGTCTAATGAACTTACGTCCTAAATTAATGGTTTCCATGCTAGAGTCCATTTATTCAATCATACTTTATTAAAGAGACTGCAGTCTAATACGCACTGCACCATGCAGCCACGATTACAACATGCATGGTGTTGTGTTGGCAGAAGAGCCAACACCGTGTTAGGAATGGAGACCGAAATGCACGCGTTTTAGCTCACGCCGGCTGGCGTGAGGAGGGAAGAACTATACTGACGTGAGGTCTGGAACATGACAAAGAATTAGAATTCAGAAATGGACGTAATTGGTTTCATACTTAACTTTAATCCATTAATGATGAACGTCGCTCTTGACGGTGCATGAGTCACAATATTATCTGATCATAATACATTCTTGAAGATATGGCGCCTTGCTAGGTCGTAGCAAATTACGTAGCTGAAGGTTATGCTAAACTGTCGTCTCTGCAAATGAGAACGTACGTAGACAGTGAACCATCGCTAGCAAAGTCAGCTGTACCACTGGGGCGAGTGCTAGGGAGTCTCTCTACACTACACCTGCCGTGTGGCGGCGCTCGGTCTGCAATCACTGATAGTGGCGACACGCGGGTCCGACGTATACTAGGGACCGCGGCCGATTTAAAGGCTACCACCTAGCAAGTGTGGTGTCTGGCGGTGACACCGCACATTGTTTTTGCAGTATGCACAGTTTCCTCCTAGAGGGTGGTACTGTTTATCATACGTCATACCCTAGTGCACTCGCCTGCCATAGCAATTGGCAATGTTGTATCCTATTCACTTATCCTGCCTTGTAGTGGATGTGATACAGCGTTGTACACAAAGCTTCTGTATTCGAATCGAGAGCTTGCTGACATGGTGTTTACTTACGGAAAGGCAAATGACAACAGACAGCGGGCACCAAGGTTGTATCAGGAGACCTATCCCCACCTACAACAACTACAACATTCAACGTTTGTAACAGTGTTTCGCCATTTGTCTGAGACATGATCGGTTCAGGAAGCAGGAACTCATGAAGAACGTACCCGAAACTTGGAGGAAAATGTGATTAACACTGTGGAAGGCGCCCGCCCTGCCAGTACCAGGCAGTTGGCCCACCAGTACACGGTAAACGAGGCGACCGTGTGGAACATTCTCCATGACAATTGCTACTACTTTTATCACGTACAAGGTGTGCACGGCTTATTAGCGCCAAACTTCCCACATCGGAAGCCGTTTTTTTACTAGGTTCTTCACCAGGCAACAACGATTCCGTGATCTGTGTCATCCACTTTTACGCAGAGTGCTATCTTCAACTTTCAAAACAGTCATCTGTGGTATAGTATGCATAATCCCCAAGTTATGGTGACAGCGAATGATCAGCATCGGCGCAGCCGGAATGTATGGGCCAGGATAATATGGGACCGTATTTTGGGACCAGTTTTCCTTCCACGTCGCCTAACAGGCCGGAAATATCGGCGTTTCTTGCTGGTGACTTTGCCTTCCCTGCTGAAAGAAGTGCCACTCATGATACGAAGGTTTATGTGGCTGCTACATGACGCCGCTCCACCCCATTTCACCATGAATGCCCAGCCGCATCTCAGTCGTGTCTTCCCTGGTCGATGGAGTGGACGACAGGGTCCAGTTGTATGGCCTGCTCGTTCACCAGATCTCAACCCGTGCGATTTCTGGTTGTGGGACCATCTGAAAAGTATCGTCTATGCAGAGCCCATCCAATACATGGAGATACTGGAGCTGTGTATTCATGCTGCCTTCGACATTGGTGGGATGCAGCCTGGACGATGTGAGCGTGTGAGAGAAAACATGCTACGGTGCGTACACGCATGTGTTGAGGCACATAGAAGCCATTTTCATCACATACCGCGGTCTGTGTAACAATGTATGATTGAATAAATGGTCTCTGGCATGGAAACCATGCATTTTCGGACGTAAGTTCATTAGACCTTCTTTGTTCCGTATCCTCTCATCGATCAATCCCTAGAGCTTGTACACGGTGGAAAAAAACGCCCTGTATAAACACCGATCATAAAATCCTTCTTTTTCGAGTAGTTAATGAAAGTTTGAGGTTTAGATGATTGGACCTCAACAACACATATACTGGGATGTCAAAAGTCATGGGATAGTGATATGCACATATACTGATGGCGTTAGTAACACGCACACGAGGTATAAAAGGGCAGTGCATTGTCGGAACAGTCATTTGTTCTCCGGTGATTCTTGTGGAGTGCACATTTCATTTCGTGAATCGTTAGGGAATTCAATATTCCACATGTCAAGAGTGTGCCAAAGGTACCAAATTTCACACATTACCTCTCACCACGGACAAAGCAGTTGCCGACGGCCTTCACTTAACGACCGAAATCAGGGACGTTTGCGTAGAGTTGTAAGTGCCAATAGACAAGTAGAAATGCGTGAAATAACCACAGAAATCAATGAGGGACATACGACGAACGTAACCTTTAGGACAGTGTGGCGGAATTTGGCGACAATTGGCTATGGCAGCAGACGACCGAAGCGAAAGCTTTTGCTAATAGCATGACGTCGACTGCAACACCTCTGCTGGGCACGTGACCTTATCATTTGGTCCCTAGACGCCTGTAAACCAGTGGCCTGGTCAGATCTGTCTCGATTTCAATTGGTAAATGCTGATGGTAGGGTTCGTGTGTGACCTAGACTCCACGAAGCCATGGATTCAAGCTATCAACAAGGTACTGTGCAAGCTGGTGGTGTGGGCTGTGTTTACATGGAATGGACTCGATCCTCTGGCTGTTCAGCTATTTGGAGATCACATGCAACGATTCATGGAAATCATGTTCCCAAATTTTTGTGGACGACAACCCGCCGTGTCACTGGGCTACAGTGGTTCTACATTTGTTTGAAGAATATTCTGGACAATTCGAGCGTATTGTTTGGCCGCACATGATTCCAATCGAACATTTATGGGACATAATGGAGAGGTCAGTTCGTGTACAAAATCTTGCATCGGCAACAATCTCGCGATGGTGGACGGCCATAGAGGCAGCATGACTCAATATTTCTGCAGGGGATTTCCAGCGCATTGTTGGATCCGTGTCACCTCGAGTACCTGCACTATGTCAGGCAGAAGTTGTCGCTTCACTATAAACTCATAATAAATGCTCGAAATGTCCTTCCCTTGTTTCTAAACATGCATGCTCTCATCGAATCATGTACTGCCGCTCCCTTTCAAATACTCCCTGACGTTTTCTAATAATCTTTCATGCACCCATGACACATCGATGATTTTCTGCATGTGGATGGTCTGCTCATACTCCAATTGTTTCAAGTGCCCCTACAGGCAATAATCCTAAGGACTGAGGTCGGAAGAACGTGTAGGACATGGAACTGGTCCTCCTCTACATACCCATTCTTCACGGTAGATACACAAACATGCTGAAGCTCCATCATGCATAAATCACATGTTTCTTCTTATTTGCAGCGGCACATATCTTCTAGTAGGTCTTGAAGGGTGTTCTGAATAAAGTGCGTGTAGACAGTAACTGTGAGACGTGCTGAGAGAAGGTATGGCGTAACCAGGCAGTCACCTACAATTCCAGGCCACTAGATTCATACTGATGTCTAACCTGTAGTGTAGCATTGTTACCTGTTGAAATTTGTTGTTCCATCTCTCCCAAACATTGTCTCGTCTGTAAACCAAACTGAAGAGACAAACAATGGATTTGCACTTTGTGCAACAAACCATTGACAAAAATATTCCTGTGGTGGGTGATCGGCAGGTAACGCCCTGTAGACGTTGAAGATGATACTGGTACATGAGTTGCTCGTGAGGTGTCCTTCATGCTGTACTCGGAGATGTAATGCATGCCATCGTCATATCTCTTGCGCTGCTACCTGGAACCTCTTTGACGGCCTGTAAACGTGATTTTCCTAGTCAGGCGTACGAGCAACGTATAAACTCCCTCGGTCAACAGTCAGTTTAGTTACAGATCGTGTCTCGTCAACGCGACGATACACAGCTTCAAAGGTTGGATGACTCAGCTGTCTTCGGCTTGGAAACGCCGTCTGACACAGCTGTGCAACCTCGGGTTCATTACCATTCGCGCAGCCGTACATAAAAATTATGCCTACCTGTTCACGAATATCCTGCCATATCTGAACGGAGCACTTTCAGTTAACTCACATCTGTAGTAAATGTACGCAACGTACACATCGATGACCGGCGAATGATGAATGTAGACAAGTCTCTCTGGGAACACATGGTCATCTACAATACATTGACTCAAACGGGTACAAAGATAATGAAGTTTTTGTGTTGTATCTGGAAAGCTGTCTAATGTCAGACAACGAAGGACATTTTTTCATGTTTTGTTGTAAGGAAACTGTCCCCAAAGTTCGTACTTTACGAAGTGTTTGAAACACCCTGTGTATTTATATACTCCGCAAGCAGCTGTATAGTGCATGGTGGACAGTACATTGTACCATTATTATCGATTGAAACAACGACATCACGAAACCAACAAAAGTTCCTGTATTGTGCATTTGTTTATCGATAAACGGATCCTGACAAGCGACCATCTTCTAGTCACGAATACCACGAATGCAACGAGAACTAACACGAGTAAACGAACAACACTAACAGTAATCTCTTCCATGTCTTTTTTTTTTTCACACAAGTTATGGGTCTACAAGAACGACTTTTCTCAACTGCTATGATACTAAATAGTTACGATTTTTGCACAATCGTAATTTGTGGACACGAAAATATTCACATTTATCTCAAATCCTCTCGTGTATCCGTCAATGGTTGACCATTACTGACTGACACTGTTTTTCGTTCTTCTTTTTTCAGCAAGGAGGTGCTATGGATGTCACGTGCCGAAAGATGCAAGAACCACGGAGATATGGCGATAAGTCGGAGTGGATTCCACTGAGGAACCTGTACCTCACCCACAGGTACTGACTGTAAGAGTGTGCACACGTCGACGTCCCGACAGCAGCCGTCAAATGCAGTTTACTGTCTTACCGAAGGCAGTGCTAATAATCCAAGTGCCTTGTGAACTTACTCTCATGTAGAACGATACCGTACAAAGCGATTCTCTTACGTGTGTAGGCTACACGTCTTAGTGAAGCACGATACCCTTTTAAACCATACAGTTAAGTGTTGCAAGTGCGAAATAAGTATCAAGTTACCCGCAAAAGGAATGACTGTTTTCTGAAATAATTTAGGGAATAAAGTCTTTTAATGAAAGTGGAACATTTTATGCCGCTGTTCTTTGTTGTACTTAAATATAAATTTTATTGTTTTTGATTCTCACAATGATCTATATACACATAATGTTTATATTATACTGTTCTTACAAACTAAGTGTACCCTAAACATTCTAAACTTGTTCGAATATCATCTACTGAAAGTTTTAAATGTGTTGTAACTGTTATGTAATATTATAACTGTAATTAACTATATAAAATTTCAAAAACAATTTTCGTTTTTGGTTAATTAAGACTGGAACATTGATGTATAAGGAGCATTCTTTGTTTTGCAATAAGTTTCGATTTACAATTAGATTAGATTTACTGTCATTCCAATAGATCCGTAGTGAGAAGATCCTCCAGGATGTAGAACACGTCAGAAAAACAGTAATACATGACAAATATTTACAACTGAAACAACAAATGTTCCAAGCTTGGCTTGATGAATTACCCCAAAAAATAATCCCATATGACATTATGGAATGAAAGTAAGCATAGTATGCCAGCTTATTCATTTTTATGTCTCCTATGTCTGACACAGCATTGCAAATAGAGATTTGTTAAGATGCTTCAGCAGTTCTGTGGTGATCTCCTCCCAGTTGAATTTATTATCAAGCTGTAATACCAAGAATTTAACACTGTTCACTTCTTCTATCTGCTTGTCATCGTATGTTAGGGTTATGCTCGTGGGACACCACAGACAAGTTCTGAACTGCATGTAGTGTGTTTTTTCAAAGTTTAGTGACAAATAATTGGCTAGGAACCAGTGAATAATGTCCGAAAATATTTTATTGGCTGATCTTTCTAAGACTACACTTGATTTCCTATTTATTGCAATATTTGTATCATCGAGAAGCAAAACGAAGTTGGCATCTGTTAATGTTACTGATGAAAGGTCATTGATATACACAAGAAAAAGTAATGGCCCTAAAATGGAACCTTGTGGGACCCCACATGTAATTAGTTCCCAGTTGGATGATGCCTGATAGCTTAATACATGTCTTTTTACTAATAACACCCTTTGTTTCCTGCCAGAGATATAAGATCTGAACCATTTTGCAGCATTTCCTGTTACACCATAATATTCTAATTTACTTAAAAAGGATATTGTGATTTACACAGTCAAATTCCTTTGACAGATCACAAAATATACCAGTTGCCTGCAGTTTTTTGTCTAATGAATTAAGCACATTTTCACTGTAAGAGCCTTCCCAATATCAGAAACCTTTAGAAATTCGAACTGTGTCTTTGACAGTATGTTATTTGAGATAAGCTGGTTATAAAGCCGATTGTACATTACTCTTTCTAAAATTTTTGAGAATGTTGGCAAAAGTTAAATTGGTGGGAAATTTGATGCTATTTCTTTATCGCCCTTCTTAAACAGTGGTTTAACTTCAGCATATTTCAACCATTCAGGAAATATTCCACTGATAAACGATTGGTTACACAGATAGCTTAACATGTTACTTAACTCAGAATCACATTCTTTAATTAACTTTGTTGATATTTCATCATATCCACTAGATGCTTTTGATTTTAAAGATTTTATGATGGAAATTATTTCCGCTGGGATAGTGAGGGTCAAATTCATATTATGGAAGTTACTTGAAATGTCTGGTCTGAAGTATTCCATAGTAGCATCTACAGAACCTGACAACCCCATCTTTTCAGTAACAGTTATAAAATGTTTGTTAAAAATTTCTCAACGGTTCAACAGGATGTTTATTCTGAATGTGAAATCATATTTTCTTTATATACATCGCGGTTATTGTTGGGAATGCAGGAGGACAGCGTGTGTTATGTTCATTCAGAAACTTTCCAAACAGCTAGTAATAAAATGATATTTAGTAAATATGAAGAAATGCTCTGATGCTGCTTCTTTTTGTGAAATGTCCAGCACAATTAGATCTTGGAAATTGTTACAAGTCCTCTAAAAGCTCAAAGTCCTGTCACTGTACCTCTGAGTGACGCCAACGTAGAGACCAGAGCTGACCTACGATGCCTACGTAGCCTAAGTCACAGAGACTATGGACCAACACAGTAGCTTGTAGACCCGGCGGTAACTGGAGCCTGACTGTACCCGACGCGGTGCACTGAAGAGAATTGTCCGCCGCAGCTCAGTGCTCCGGTACTGAATGAGGCATTGACTAATTGCTGTCCACACACGTGATGCCGACGGGTTGGCAGCTGTGGCTCTGGCAAACCTCGGTTTAGTTCGTAATGCCAACCCACAAAGCCGCTGCGCTACAAGTGTTTCGAGCGCGGTTTATTGATTGTGGTGCGGTACTCTCTGGAGTCGTGAGTGCCGTCACCACAGTTATAATTAAACTTTCTCTTTACAGGGGCCCCATTAAAAACTAGTGATCCTAGGAAACGAAACTTAATGGAAACATTTGTAAGGTCATATGGAAGAGAAATAACGAATAAACCACTGAAAGAACCACATTTTAATTTCCAAATGAGAGAGGTAACATTTCGCACCCCGGCAAGGACAGCGACACAATTCAAAGTGCAGTACTTGAAAGAAATCGACTTGAAGAATTCTATAAAACGTATACTAAAATAGTATAAGCGTTCTATAAATTTCAGGTAGATGATTTTGGCAGTAAAGTCCATTATCGTCTATAATTATCATAATATGGATTCCGTACTCCTCGAATGTGAGGTGTTATCAGGTAATTATTAATTAATTAATGTGAGGTGTTATCAGGTAATTATTAATTAATTCTTTAAGTTGCGTCATTTTTCTTGAGTTTCTAAAAGCTTTTTTTGTTTCTGTTGTGGCCTCTTATTTAATACTTTTGCCACTTTTCTGCTCGCTATATATAAGCTCTACATTCTATCCTCCATCAAGCAAAATTAGTTCTTAATTAAAAATTAAAAAATAAAATACCAGTTGAAATTGCTATAATAGAAAAATACAAAATTGTAGTTTATAACAAATAATACAGTTTAACAAGCGTTATCAATTAGGTACAATTTTAGAAAGACAACAAATGAGCTTATGTAATGTAGAAATACATTTCGCCGAGAAATACGATTCAGTATGAACTTTCCTTGTAGCAGAAATTGCCATTTTTCCATGTACGCTGCAACGCACGACATTTAGTAATATTTACAACAGCTGTAATCGTCAAAGCAGTGTTTCTTCATACATGAACGCATATCTGAAGCATATTGTAATGTAAGATACAGATATTGTATAAACACAGATAAAGTGGCAAGCAATGATATTAAAAATTACATTCAACTTACCTTTTGCATGAAAACTTTCACAACTCAGAATGTGCCACTCTTCTTGAATGACCCATGCAAACCTGCCGATAAGAACGCTGAAGTGACACTGCTCTTGCTTTGACGAATCATGAAGTAGCGTATAACAAAAATGACACAACTGCCCAGAAGTGTACAAATTGTGAGATAGAGATGTGATGTTTCTCGTGAACGTTGGGGCACTTCACACGTATTTTTCAGTGACAAGAACTTCGACTTGTGCCGCTTTTCTTGCCGGGCTGCGATTTGTTAATGGCATAGCACGTTTACGTTCCAGGCTGCAAACGTTGCCCAGAGTGACAGTCATATGCATCCACGACTGCCTGGAATCTCGCTAGACATTGCTGTACCGCTGCCCGAAACATCTCAGATGTGATGTTAGCTATCTCGCTCGCTCTGCTCATCTTCAACCGCCAACATGTGTTAGTGTCCCATTAATAAATCCTGTCCTACAGGTAACCCCACAGCGAAAACCACACGCATTCAAGTCTGGTGATTTTGGTGGCCATGCACTAGGGAACGAATAGCCAATGATTCTGCATTCTCCAGATGTGTTACAGACTAATAGAGTCACATCACTACAAGTGCGTCACAGCGAGTAATACGGAGGCAATGTGGTGGGCCCGCAACACAGAACAACACGTGAGGAAAATTCGGTGATTTCGTTTTAACTGTGTCATTCGTTAGATGTGATTAGCAAATACCTGTACTGATCTCTGTGCCTCTAATGCGCGTTGGTGCCAGCGAAATGGAAATCATAGGCGTGGGAAAAATCTCTGTGACGTCTCAGAAAATTTAGTACAACATCTTACTTTTTCCCATTGCATTTGTTTCGAAAGCAGAAACATAACGAGGATGTTTTGCCTTTCGAAGGGACAATAATTCAAGGCAGTCAAGAATCAGCTAGTGGCTCCTCTACGTTTCAGGATACTACTAATGCACTGATTAAAACTAAAACTCTGTAACAGTAATTAATTCCTGTGAGTAAAAGATAATTTCATATGTACGTTTGGGATAAAACAGTTTGACTGTTTTGCCATCAATATTACAATATGTTTCCGATCTTTTTTCTTTGTAATACCCTTATATTATTACCTTCTTACGTACCCAGCACTGTTCTACGTCTACATATACTGAGTGTAAAATATTTACGGACACGTAGGTTATTTCGACCAGGGAGTTTGTTTTGGAGACGGATCTACCATGCGAACTAAAATATGCACCTCAGCTTGTAGAAGATGTACGTAGTCACTATTTTACAAGTGAGGTACGCAGAATAATTATAATGATACGTTGCGTTAAATAAAATATAACTTAAAGCACTAGACCATTTTAACGCACAACACGTTTTCGGACGTCTTTTAATAGCTCCTATGGCCAAATCCTCGTGCTAACGCAGACTGAATATATCCAAATGCTTTAAGTATTCTGGTATAAAGACAATTTGACGTGGGTTATGTGGGGATGTATTACTGCGACAGTACCAAAATACAGAAGTGAGTAAATATTAGAGACAGTAACTTTTATTGGAGAATATAGACACAGGAAGCTAAAAGAAAAACGACCCAGCGTGTCAGACTGAAAGCCATCGTTCTATTGCTTCTGCATAAGTACTCTTAGGAAGACTTGATTAATTCAGTGCCATCTACAAGTTTAGATGTCTCCACTGACGATGCTTTACCGAAGGCTTCTGGAAGTGGCTTCATCACATCGCTCCTATATGCAATGTAAGTGCAAGATGGTAAAGTACGCCGCCAGGTTTCCACAGATTTGATTCAGGAGACATTAGAGTGACTTCAGGTGATTCTCCGAGTTAAATACTTTGAAATAGCGAATGTAATTTGTACTTTACTCTCGCGCTTAACCAAACAACTGAAAGTAAGGTAATCGGCGTGGGTCAACGACCTTTGGTAATCTTCAGATGACGTCACTTCTCAGCAACAAATAGTTCAGCTCTTTCAGGTAGCTGTGCGAGTAAAGCGTGAATTACAACTGCTTTTTTTGAAGCATTTAACATCATAAAATGGATCTGCTATCTCTCTGGTCCCTCATGATATCTCCGGCAGGAGGAGGCGAGAGGTCTGGCAGAAACACGCAACTTTGATCACAGTTAGAGCCCCAAAAAAGCTGTTATTAAAACTGTAAACACCTGCAATCGTATAATCCTCATTTTCTTCGTAGTTAACCGTTCATTATACACTCCTGGAAATTGAAATAAGAACACCGTGAATTCATTGTCCCAGGAAGGGGAAACATTATTGACACATTCCTGGGGTCAGATACATCACATGATCACACTGACAGACCCACAGGCACATAGACACAGACAACAGAGCATGCACAATGTCGGCACTAGTACAGTGTATATCCACCTTTCGCAGCAATGCAGGCTGCTATTCTCCCATGGAGACGATCGTAGAGATGCTGGATGTAGTCCTGTGGAACGGCTTGCCATGCCATTTCCACCTGGCGCCTCAGTTGGACCAGCGTTCGTGCTGGACGTGCAGACCGCGTGAGACGACACTTCATCCAGTCCCAAACATGCTCAATGGGGGACAGATCCGGAGATCTTGCTGGCCAGGGTAGTTGACTTACACGTTCTAGAGCACGTTGGGTGGCACGGGATACATGCGGACGTGCATTGTCCTGTTGGAACAGCAAGTTCCCTTGCCGGTCTAGGAATGGTAGAACGATGGGTTCGATGACGGTTTGGATGTACCGTGCACTATTCAGTGTCCCCTCGACGATCACCAGTGGTGTACGACCAGTGTAGGAGATCGTTCCCCACACCATGATGCCGGGTGTTGGCCCTGTGTGCCTCGGTCGTATGCAGTCCTGATTGAGGCGCTCACCTGCACGGCGCCAAACACGCATACGACCATCATTGGCACCAAGGCAGAAGCGACTCTCATCGCTGAAGACGACACGTCTCCATTCGTCCCTCCATTCACGCCTGTCGCGACACCACTGGAGGCGGGCTGCACGATGTTGGGGCGTGAGCGGAAGACGGCCTAACGGTGTGCGGGACCGTAGCCCAGCTTCATGGAGACGGTTGCGAATGGTCCTCGCCGATACCCCAGGAGCAACAGTGTCCCTAATTTGCTGGGAAGTAGCGGTGCGGTCCCCTACGGCACTGCGTAGGATCCTACGGTCTTGGCGTGCATCCGTGCGTCGCTGCGGTCCGGTCCCAGGTCGACGGGCACGTGCACCTTCCGCCGACCACTGGCGACAACATCGATGTACTGTGGAGACCTCACGCCCCACGTGTTGAGCAATTCGGCGGTACGTCCACCCGGCCTCCCGCATGCCCACTATACGCCCTCGCTCAAAGTCCGTCAACTGCACATACGGTTCACGTCCACGCTGTCACGGCATGCTACCAGTGTTAAAGACTGCGATGGAGCTCCGTATGCCACGGCAAACTGGCTGACACTGACGGCGGCGGTGCACAAATGCTGCGCAGCTAGCGCCATTCGACGGCCAACACCGCGGTTCCTGGTGTGTCCGCTGTACCGTGCGTGTGATCATTGCTTGTACAGCCCTCTCGCAGTGTCCGGAGCAAGTATGGTGGGTCTGACACACCGGTGTCAATGTGTTCTTTTTTCCATTTCCAGGAGTGTAGTAACCGCTGGTCTATGTCGAAGAGACACAGCTGATACCCCTAGGCTTGCTTTTATACGTATATGTACGACATATATTTCAGACATTTTAGTGGTGCCAGTTGAGTCCATCAGTTGATCGGGTTTTACTAGGCATGGCCTGCACCTCAGTAGGTATGGGAAGGGGAGGCTGACAAAGCTTTTAGGTGACGGTGTAGTGGGTGGTGGTGGGATCACTTATGGAAAAATTCCTGTAGCAATTGGAGTTAGAACTGCACCTTTTGTAGACTGAAGTCAGCTGTTAGGTATACCTGCTTAAAGGAAGTCCCTCTAACTAAGGGATCACCTTTAGAGGACGTCATGTTTCTAAGTAGAGAAGGAATTAGCATATTTCATCAAAGAATAAGAGGTATTAGAGATTAAGTTAGTGAACTGCTTGTAGATGTTGACTCTGAAATTATCGGTACATCGGAGCACCACTTAAATAATTTGACAGTTCAGAGGCTCCCTTTACCAGGATACAGATTAGGTGGCTGTTTCTCAAGGAGTTCCTTACGGAGAGGGAGAGTGGCCATGTACGTAGAAAACAGTATTCCATTTGAGTTCATAGACTCATCACAGCACTGCACTGAAAAGATATTTGAATGTTGTGCCGGGGCTGCTGAATTTAGTGAAACTAAACTTCTAATTTTTGTTGTTAATAGGTCCCCCTAACTCTGACTTTAGAGCATTTCTGCTCAAGCTAGAGAGGGATCTTTATTCACTTTATAGGAAGTGCAAGAAATTAGTTACATGTGGCGACTTCAATATTAATTTTGTGTATGATGGTGCAAGAAAAAGGATGTTGGTAGATCTCCTAGATTCATATCATCTAATGCAGACTGTGTTTTTTCCAACTAGGGTGCAAGGGAACAGTAGTACAGCCAAAGACAATATTTTTATTCATTCTCCATTACTAGACGTACGTTCTGTTAGTAAAAGGGTGAATGGCCTTTCAGACGATGATGCACAAATTTTAACACTAAAAGGCTTTTGTACTCAAACAAAAGTCACATATAATTACAAGCTATGTAGGAAAGTTAATCTAACAGCAATAAAGAGTTTTTTAAACCTCGTCAAGGAACAAGTGTGGCAGTATGTTTATAGTGTCGATAACATAGATGACAAAGACAATGCTTTCCTTAACACATTTCTCACTCTCTTTGAGAGTTGCTTTCCATTAGAACGTTCTCAATGTGGTGCTAGCAGTAAAAGGCAGTCCGGGTGGCTGACTAGTGGGATAAGGATATTATGTAGAACAAAATGGAAATTATATCAAAATGTTAGAAGTAGTCACAATCAAGCTACAGTATCCCAGCACAAACAGTACTGTAAGGTGCTTAAAAATGTTATTGCGAAGTCAAAGAGTATGTGGTACGCACATAGGATAGCTAATTCACAGGATAACATTAAAACCATGTTGTCAGTCGTGAAGGAAGTGTCTGGTCAGTAGCACTTCGTTGACGACATAAAGTCAGTACGTAGATGAAATATTTCTGTAACTGATAAATCAGATATATGTACAGTACTTAACAATCATTTTCTGAGCATTGCTGGTGAATTAAATAAAAATTTAGTCTCTACAGGGAATCATATAACTCTCTAGGCAAATGCCTTTCCGAGACTGATGTCAGAAATACTCCTCTGTGATACAGACAAGGGGGAGATTTAGCCAGTAGTTAAATCACTGAAGACTCTCATGGATATGATAGAGTGCCTAGCAGAATGTTAAAGTACTGTGCTGTACATGTTAGCCCTGTATTTAAGCATATTTGTAAATTTTCCTTTAGGAATGATCAGTTTCCTCATCGAATAAGGTACTCAGTAGTAAAGATGCTGTATAAAAAGGGAGAAAGGGATGATGTAGACACCATTAAACCTATTTCTATGCCGTTAGTGTCTGCTAAAGTTATTGAAAGTCCTATATGTGTAAGGATAATTGATCATTTTGTATCACACAATTTGGTATCAAATGTACAGTTCGGATTTAGAAGTCTTTTAACAACTGAGAATGCTATGTTCTCTTTTCTATGTGAGGTAGTGGATGGGTTAAACAAAAGGTTTCAAACGCTAGCCATATTTTATTATTTAATTAAGGCATTTGATTTCGTTGATCACAAAATATTGCTCAAGAAATTGGACCGTTACGGAATACAGGGAGTAGCTGACAACTGGTTCACCTCTTACTTTAGCAACAGACAGCAAAAGGTCATTATTCACAGTGTAGGGAATGGCTGTGATGTGGAGTCTGAGTAGGGTACAGTCAAATGGGGGTGCCCCAGGGATCAGTGTTGGGGCCACTCCTGTACCTTATTTATACAAATGATATGCCTGTAGTATTGTGCGTAACTCTAAGATATTTCTGTTTGCTGATGACAATAACTTGGTAGTAAATAATGTTGTGTGCAACATTGGCTCGGTTTCAAATAGTGCAGCTCATGACCTAAGTTCATGGCTTGTAGAAAATATACTAATGCGAAATCACAGTAAGACTCAGTTTTTACAGTTTCTAATAAACAATTCAACAAAACCCAACGTTTTAATTTCACGGAAATGGCACATGATTAGTGAAACTGAACAGTTCATATTTCGTGGAAAACTCACGTTCAGGATCTTGTTCAATGTCTTAATGCTGGCATTTTTCCTATTCAAACTGTATCTGAAGTAAATGATCGTTTGACATGAAAATTAGTCTACTTCGCTTATTTTCATCGCTTATGTCGTTTGATATTATGTTTTGGGGTAACTGTTCCCATTCTAAAAGGATATTTTTTGCTCAGAAACGAGTGGTTTGGGCAATAAGTGGTGTAAGTTCACGAAACTCTTGTCGACTCCTGTTCACTAGTCTGGTTACTTTGACATTGCCCTCTCAATACACATATTTTTTATTGTCATTTCTTGTTAACAATATCAGCTTATTCCCAAGAATAAGCAGCTCACCAAATGCCCAGCAGAAATCGAATCTGCATTTGGATGAGGCTACCTTAACTCTTCTGCAGAAAGGTGTACTATATACTGCTACATCCAGTTTCAATAAGCTACCATAAGAATTCAAAAATCTAAGTAGTAATCCACGCGCTTTCAAATCGAAACTGAAGAGTTTCCTCATGGGTCACTCCTATTCTGTAGAGGACTTCCTTGAAAAATTAAGCTCATTCTTGTTGCATTGTTGATTGCTTTTACTTAAACTTATAGCTTGACTTTTTTGGGTTCATAAACATTTTATTTTTGCCTATTATTACTTTTTCGTTGTAATTTCATGTATTGACACGTTCCATGACCTTGGAGATTTGGTCCTCAAATTGGTCCTACGGAACTTGACGTGTAAATAAACAAATAAAATATTCCATTGTATAGAAGCGCAGCAGAGTGAAATTTTCCGACAGTTTGCTACATTTTTCTAACATATCAGCATTCATTGTGAAGGACAATAATCAATTCTTAACTCGTATTTGCAACACATAGTGAGGGTGACTGATTGGTCTGATCTTGCAGTACCAGTCGACATAGCCTTGCTGTGCTAGTACTGTGAACGGCTGAAGTCAGTGGGAAACTACAGGCTTTGTTTTCCGCCGAGGACCTGTAACTCTACTGCACAGTTAAATGATGGGACGGCGTCCTCTTAGGTAAAAAATTTCGGAAGTAAAAACAGTCCTCCATTCGGATCTCTGTGTAGGGACTTCTCAACAGGATGTCATCAGGAAAAAAAATACAATCATTCTGCATGTTGGAGCAAGGAATGTTAGATACTTTAATCGGGTAGGCAGGTTAAAAAATTCAAAAAAGGGAAAATGACAGGATGAAGTTAGACATAGTGGGAATTAGTAAAGTTTGATGGAATGATGAACAGGATTTCTGGTAGTATTATCAATATGAAATGCAGGAATAGGTCTAATAATGAATAATAAAATAGGATTGCAGGTAAGCTATCATGAACAGATAGACGCGATGCCAACACCCACCACATCAGTACAAGTTCATATGCTAACTAGTTCCGCAGATAATCAGGAGATTTGAAGGATGTACCATGAGACAAAATAAATTATTAAGGTAGATAATGGAGAGGAAAGTATAATTGTTATGCGTGACTGAACTGGATACTACGGAAAAGGTAGAGAAGAAAGAGTTACAGGAGGACACAGACAGAGGAAGAATGAATGAAACAGAAATGAAAACTGCTTGGCAGAATATAGCACAGGGCATGATTTAATCATAGCTAGTACATGCTTTAAAAATCGTGTAAGAAGGTTCAATACGTGGAAGAGACCTAGAAACTGGATGGTTTCAGGTTGATTATACAGGATGGTCAGAAACAGTCTGAAAAACTTGTAACAGTGTTGCATGGTAGCTTGTGCTGAGAAATAATTGATAAGAAAAAATTCGACATGCTGCCACCTTTCCGAGTTAATGAGTATTGAAGTTCGTCAATCAGGCAGTTGCAAGTGCAGATTGAAGTGGCTCCTCACAGGCAGTGTCGCCAAATGTGTACTTCGTTTCGTCTCCTAAAACCGAACAAGATAGTGATACAAAAATTGGACATGACGCGGTAGTAAGGATCGAACGCGAGCCAAAAGCTGAGCAGTCACGTGCACTGTCATCTACGCTGTGAGAACAACTGACCATTGATAATTTTATCTGGCGCGCAGCTTGAATTTTCGAGTGCAATGGCCTGATCGGCTTACTTCAATGCAATACCGCGACGTACCGAATTTTTTTCGTAAAAATTTCTCAACACAACCTACCCAGCAAGGCCCTTACAAGCTTTTCAGACTGTTTCTGACCACCGTGAATAACTGTGAGACAGAGGTTTCGGAAAAAGATTTTGAACTGTAAGACATTTCGAGGGGCGTATGTGAACACTGACCATACTTTATTGGCTATAAACTGTAGATTAAAACTGAAGAAATGACAAAAGGTAGGAAATTAAGGAGATGGGACTCAGGTAAGTTGAAAGAACTAGAGGTTATTGAGAGTTTCAAGGAGGCATTAGTCAAGATTGACTGAAACAATGGAAATGAATATTGTAGAATACAGGTGGTTATCAGGTGAATCAATCAAGACAGCAGAGACATGGCCTAGTGGAAATTCTTAGCTATCACAGGAGGCATTGAATTTAATGGATGAAAGAAGAAACGATGGTTGTTCCAGCTATTCCTACAAGTCCTATTTCTGTGAAATAATGTTTTATAACAATTAAATCAGGGCTTATACCAAATAAA
The DNA here is from genome assembly GCF_021461385.2 of Schistocerca piceifrons. Classification (NCBI taxonomy): domain Eukaryota; kingdom Metazoa; phylum Arthropoda; class Insecta; order Orthoptera; family Acrididae; genus Schistocerca; species Schistocerca piceifrons. The sequence goes on along the minus strand of NC_060139.1, from coordinate 1,015,649,209 downwards.
CAACGAAGTAGACTGCAGGGAAATGAGCAAACTCTTTAATATTATTCCTTAACAAAAATGTATAGCAGCACGATTAAAGCTAGTCGTAACTGTTGTACTATTATTCTGTTGCTGCTAATGAGTAAGGTATTTCATTTTTTTTTTTTTTTGAATGCTGAATTTGTATCTACAAGTGTGAGGGTGTACTTTTGATTTTTAGTCAATATGCATTCATGTACTAGATGTGAAGCTAAAAATAGGGAGTCAGTGAACTAAATAATATGATTGATAAAAAATGTTTTAACAGCGCTACAAAAATTGATTAATAACTAAATAAATTGTTGTATTTTATCTGTCCTTAGTGACCACATAAAGAAAAACTTTTGTTCACCTTTGTTTTCTAAATGTTTTAGAACACAAAACATGTCACACGTTAAATCAATAGTTTATAAATAACGCCTTATTCAATGGACGACAAAATGAAATTGTTGCAGAAGACTATCCAAACTGAGTTATGTCTTGCCATTTCCTTTTGTAAATACTATTTTGTTTCAAGATTAAGATGTTATGGAAGATCAACTGAAACTGCGATCATTTTGAGCCACTTACCGACTGTGAAAAATTGCAAACTGAAATGTTAGTTTTGCAGACACGCAGCAAAAGCATTTCAAACCAACAGCCGCATCTAAGGGCCGGCTTCCACTTAGGACAAAACTGGCGCCACAGCAAGTGTCATCATGGCTAACACGGCAGTGGTGCCGTGTGCTACCATTTCCACACTCTCTTGCCGAAATTCTGGGCATTGCTTTCAGTATGGTGTCAGTTGATACTATTCGTACAGACATTGGTGTTGTCATTAAGGTTATGTCAATGGAACTGAGACAAGAATCCAGGAAGAAGTAGGAGAAACATAATTGTTGACTTTGGAAGTGGATTTTTCGCAGAAATAACACAGAGCCATCAAATAAACTTATAATCTAAATAGCATTCGTAACCAAAGATCAATCCCTGAATCAAAGTCAGTTCCGGGTGTTTGTAGAGCTACGACTCGATCCTTGTTACAAAAATCCGATAGAATCGATAGCATATTAGAGGTGGAGCCCTGGCTCTAGTGAAACTAGAACTTACACTTTGATATTTGATGTCTGCCAATTAACTGTCACATTTCCCTTATTAATACTACACTCTCAAAAGCACAAATCAGAGTTGCTATACTATTACTAATTATGATGCCCCAAAGACTTATTTACAAGGTGATGTTTTCAGTCTTGGACAACATCAGTCAAATAACATGAAATATTTAAGTTTTTCTCAACCGAGTTTGGACATACGGCTCGTGCTAGTGCACTAAGAGACATTGTAATAAACTTGATGATTTCCTTTATTAAAAGCTACTGTCAACCTTAAGTTACACTTTCACCAGACACCTTGTTCACTGGGCATGTGTTTAACAGCACTTAAGTTGGCAATACTAGTATCTGAATACACTGCACTATTGCATCAATTTTCACCATTTTTAGAAGTAAGTGAGCTGCTGTAATCTTGAAATGCTTTTTCTCTAATTACTGAATAATACTTGCCTCTTCGCACACAGATCTTATCCTGCATTATATAACAGAAATATCATGTACTTTCACTACATAAATTAACCATTATGTGTTTGTTATTGCAGTGACAACGTATATTCAGTACATTTCTGCATGACATGATCTAAAGGATAGAATCTAAAGAGGTGAGAATGTGGCTGTATGTTGATGTTATGACCCTGCAATCAGAAAGAAGAGAGCCCTTGCAAGAAACTGTTGACACATTGGAAGGACGGTCCCAGGAAAACTATCTTACCATAAGTAGGGATAAGACAAAAGATGACATTCCAAAAAGGAGGAACCTAGGCAAACAATGAATTCATCTGCAGAAAAAAACTGGAAATAGATAAAAGCCACAAATACGTAGGAATTACACTGCAGGTGACAGGCCATACCTTTATGAAGCACACTGAAGACAGAGCAGTAAGAGGAATGAAGGCAACATTTGAGATAAAGAAATCTACTATCCGTAAGAACAGCCTGAGAGTACTCAACACAAAAGCTGCACCCACTGCATCATATAGCATTCTAATGTGTCAGACAAATAACACACCATGCATTGAATTCCTGAATAATTCCCGTTAAATCGATATGTCACACGACATTGTTACATAAAAATGTACGAGTTTTATTGATATGCAAATCCAATAAACAAGCCTATATCTCATGAACATAAACCACTAACACTCGCACCAGTAATTGCATGCAAGTAATTTCCCAGACCCAAGCTATGAGACGCAGTTCTGAGGAAAGGAAAATTTTATGACAGCAACACCCATCCCATGTTCGGCTGAAACCTTCACAGCGGGACAACCAGTGGACACAATGTAACGCCGCAGCGACTGCGCAGAATTCAACTCAAAACATTGGTAACTCACTGTGGCCACCTCCGTAAAAACACGCTTGGAAAAAAACTGTTCTTCTCAGGATAAACTCTGCCCTACGAAAGAAACGATGCTTTCGACGGGCTACAGAAACTCTATTGGGTGGAGTTATAACAAGTCAGAACACCCTTATTGGCCAGAAAGAAAACACAAGGCCACAAGCTGTAATATAGGCAAAAAGCGGACAGAACAATTCGATCTTCTCTTGCAGTAAATCATCGAGTGTTTGAGCAAGATACTCCCGCAGCGCTGAGACGATTGCGAGAGTAATTATGTGAACACCTGTTAACTCTCAAGTTTTTAAACTGCAAAGTCTCCTAGAGCGGAGAATTGCACCGAGCACTGACAGTTAACGCTTGCTAGCGATTTGAGGGCAATGACGTACGCCCTGTTCCAGCCAAATAGCGTGTACCATGCCAATTAACTTAGCTAGGGAGCAACAAGAAGTTTCGACTTCACCAAAGATGTGGGAACAGTATCAGACTGATATTTAACAGTCGAGAAAGATTCAGAATAGATTCTCAGGAGCACAGCACGCCAATGGCAGGTACAGCAGCCGACTACCAAAGGTAAATACGCGCGCCACGCCAGAAAGTGATATTCAATTTCCACTCAGAACTGCTGTCGTCTCGTCTCTCCTATTTCTCCCGTATATTCAACCATGCCTGGTAGTTAAACATATTCACGATTTATGGGCTTAATTGAAGCAGAAACGTGAGATGTCTGATTTAACGAAAAGAGCTGATCAGCCAATGTAGAGTGCTTTGTACTCCTAAGTTATTGAATTGTTTTGTGTACTTTTTTTATTGCTCTTTACCAATTCCCATCCATTATTTGGTTATTTTAATTGTGCATTTATTTCAATTGTGTTTAATTTTTTGTAATCTGCCCACCCCGGATATGGTTAACGACCACATCACTATTAAAGGATTCTGGAATCAGGAATTGATACTAACAGTTTGGGAATATCCAGCATATAAATATTATACCATACTGTATGTATCATAATTATGATTGCTATGTCATGAAGTCATACTGAGACTCAAAATAAACCGTAATAATGGAAAAACCCCTTTTAAATTACTCCTTGCTAACAAGTAGTGACGCCTTGAACCCATATACAAAGTTCTGTTAGCGTTAACGTTTCTTTTACAGGGACTGTAGTGCAACCGACATTGAGATCAAGGTCTAATTACATGACTGCCCATACTGCTGCACTCTTCTGAACTCTGCATGCATGATGTGATATCTTCCTACCTCGCAGGCCATAGGTCAACTCTAATTCCCCAAAATACTCACAGAGTGTCCTTGCACAACTGTGGTAGGAAGGTAGAGCAGAACCAGTCTCACACATGTTAGAGCACACAACTTGGAATATAAGACAAAAAAAAAGATCACACTACAAAGTGGGGAGGAAATCAGTAGGTGTGATGTACATGCACAATGAGACAAAGGATTACAGTTATAGAGAAACTGGATGATTTGTTCAAAAAGAAAAGCTTCACATATTGAGTAAATCAGTAACAAGTTGGTTCACGTCTGGTCCAATGCAAGCAAATATTCTGTTTGACATTGATTGACAGAGTTGTTGGATGTCCTTCTGAGGGATAACGTGCCTAATTCTGTCCAATTGGCGAGTTAGATTGTCAAAATCCTGAGAGGGGTGGAGAGTCCTACCTATAATGTTCCAACCGTTTTCAATTGGGGAGAGATCCGGCGATCTTACCGGCTAAGGTAGAATTTAGCACGCACGAAGACCATCAGCCGAAACTCTCACCGTTTGTGGGCGGATATTATCTTGCTGAAACATAAATGGCGTTTACCGTGTAGGGTAGCAAAATGGGGTGCAGAATGTCGCTGTGATGTAAGGGTGCCACGGACGACAACAAAAGTGTTGCTGTTATGAAATGAAATGGCTTCCCAGGCCATCTCTTCTGGTTGTCACACCATATGGTAGGCGACCATTTGGTTGGTATCCCACCGCTGTCCTGGGCGTCTCCAGACATATCTTCGACCTGAAATCTCATAGACATGAGCAGAACTGTCTTCAGTGATGATTCCCGATTCTAATAAACAGTGAAGCCCCGTCTGGAGACACACCACACAGAGGTGGGTAGCAGCCTGACTCGCCTGTCATATGGACCAACAGCATATGTTGACAATATTCTATGCCCCTTTTTGTTACTATCCATAGAAAGCCACCCTTAACTTACATTCCAGCACACGGTGGGAGTCGTCTTTATGCTTAGTAAACCCTACTTTGGTCAGCAAGGTCGCCAGATTTCGCCCCAATTGAGAATATTCAGAGGACTATGGGCAGGGCCCTCCAACTGGCTCGGGGTTTTGACAATCTAACGCGCCAACTAGGTATAATTTGGCAAGATATTTTTCAGGAGGATTTCCAACAACTCTATCAACCATTGCCAAGCCGAATAACTGCTTACATAAGGGCAGGAGGACGACAAACATGTTATTGAATTGCTCAATTTTTTCAGATCTCTCTCTTGAATAAGTCGTCTAATTTTTCAGAAAGTATAATTATTTATTTGTCTTGATACGTACATCATCTCTATCAATTTCCGTCCCATTCGGATAATTCTTTCATGATTTGTCGATTTTTTTTCCTTAGAGTAGGTATGTATAGACACACCTCAGGCACTCAAGCCTCAAAGGACCAGAGGAAGCAAGTCTTCTACCTAAAAAGAATGCTCTGTGTCTCAAAACACACGTGTAACAGAATAACTTACATCTGCCAGAAACAACTTTTCTCATTAAAGACCTGATGGCAACTCATAATATTAACCCCATTAAACACCAGACTACTAGAACTCTGCTGGGAAAAAGCACGACACATGTACATGATGGACTCCTCAACATACCAGCAATGACGAACATTCAATGGAAGGTAGCCAGCTTCCAGTTATACCACCGGTACATGAGGGTGCTCAACCAAGGGGTATCACAACCCCACAGTTTTGTGGAGGACCTTGTGATACATACCATGTTATAGCATGTAAGCAAAGAACATTACCACTATCTCACTATGCAAATGATGATAATTGTAGTTAACTTAAAACCTTGTGATTAATAAAATGTTAACAGTAATAAATTAATGGCAAAATGATTAAGTAGCAGCAACTTTGAATGTAGGAAGTTAATATTACGTTCCTGTTAAAAGACACCATGTTCTCATGGTGCAGGGCATAACCTGTTTTGAATAAAAACACATATAACATGTTGTCAGAGTTTCTCACCGTAAATCATGAAATCATGTTTCCCATCATTTATCATGATTGCTGTGCACTCATGATACAGTACAAAATGATCAATATTTTGCGTTGGCCTAGGTATAGTAATAACATTTTTTTACCCAACGTTTACAACTAGGCCACTTTTATTTTAAAGAAAATTCAGGTTTTCTTTCTAAATACTCATAAATGGAAGTAACATGTTTTTTTTATATAAGCTACAATTTATTTTATTGACAGCTATATAGTTGCTGCATAATTTTTAGAAATTAATCTTTTTGGGCGGTAGATGGACCTGCAGATGCAGTATTCTTATAATACGTTAACACTTTGTTGTAGTTATTGATTTAGTTATTCCAAATGTATCTTTTCTTTTACTTTTTCAATAGGTAAACCACAACTGGGATGTTTTCACCGGTACCATCCACGATTTCAAGTAATGCTCGATATCTTACACTCTTTTCTTGGCAGCGCTCAGTTTTGTGTTTCAACAGACAATGTTGCTTCTTGTACAGTTCAACAAACTGTACAGTTGTTGCTAAAGACCACTTCTTAGACCTCTTTTTGTAGTACAAAACACACACACAGTAAAATTACTAACACGAAAACGACAATGCTTCCAAATTCAGCGACAAGGTGTCAGGCAAATTATGCTAATCGGCAATGGTGGAAGGAAAGTGGCGTCACAAAGTTGGTGATTTTTATTTTAGTGATATGGCTACAACTAGAAACACGAGAATGGAGCCACAGGAATTTGGTTGTTTCCACACACGTATTTACTAATGCCACTCGAGTGGCGGCCCAGTGGCGTCACTTTTGCTGCATGTGGAAACCTGGCATGACTCTCACTACTTAAACTAATAGACACGTTGCGTGGGGGCTTAATTAAATATAATGCAAATAATTTTAATTTTAGTAGCTGTCTGTCCGGTTACGCAGTCTAGTAACCGATTGGCCCTGACTAGTATTAGTCCGCAATCTGACTGCATAGAATAACAACAAAGAATGAAAGGAAATTTCCGTTAACACAATTAATTAATTAAGTCCCCAGCAACAATAAAAGCTACGAAACAACAAAGCACAAGTGTAACTGTTCTGCGTGTGGAAGTGTGATTCAACCTACACATCTGGCACGGTTCGTCCTCAATATGAGAAGTTGCTTTAAACGCCATTTACAATGAAATAATTAAAAAACCAGAAATACTATGATTGCACATAGAAACCAGTATTACACTCTAATACATGAACACAAGCCAGATGCTTTGTTGACTGAACCTGTGACCAAGAGGCATTCTCATTTAGGAAATTTGAAATACAAAAAATTTTTTGTTACCTTCATATATATTGACGAAAAATACACTGTGATCATTACAACATCTCCATTCGAACAGCATCTGTTGTCTAGCCAATCATAACAACTGCACACGACATGCTCACAACTAGTACTGCTATCGACATACTCTCAACAAGCACAGCCCACGGCAACCTTAGAACTACTACTGCCCACAGCAACTTCTCAACTACTACTGCCCAGTGGAGGCAGCAAAAAAATACTCTCTGGCGCAATCTCTGGCGCTGTGCCTCAGTGAAGCCACCTTTCATATGCCCCTCCTCCACGGGCTAGAATTTGATGGTATTTTTGCCAGCATTGGTGGTGAAAATACCACCAAATTCGTCCCAAAAATACAGACAAAAATTGAAAACTAATATTAATAAGTAAATATCACATAACAAAATAAATTTTGGCTTTGCACTGACCCTTCAATAACCTAGTATATAAAATACAGCAAGGAATACAAATGCTTGCCTACATGTGATTTTACATAATAGTTTACACAAGTATCATTCAATCAATGGCACCAGCAATGACGAATAGGTGTAGGTAAGAGCCTCATAACATTTCATAAACAGTAGATACACAAAAAATCAGTTTATACAAATATTCACATAAAATCTTGTCAATAGTTCAATAAACAAGTAGCACTCCTCAGAGTAGTTGACAGTTCCAACAGTAGCACCCAGCAATGGTCAGCAGTCTCATAACATTTCATCAGCAGTATTTAAACAGCTCCAACAGTGGCACCCAGTAATGTTGATCAGGTTCAGACACCAACATTTCTGTAGAAACAGTTCCATCAGTGGCACCCAGCAATGTTGAAGAGGTGCAGACAGCAACAAGTAACATTATCTCAGTAGAAGCAGTTCCATCAGTGGCACCCAGTAATGTTGAACAGGTGCAGGTAATAGTCCATAATATTCACTATCACTAATCAGACAGTTCATCAGGGTTCATTAGCAGAAAGTAGACATTTCCAAGTGGCATCCACCAATGTTAATGCATGTAAGCACGAACAACAGTTTGAATGCACACACAATTGCTTTTACAAAATTATTATCAATGCTCTTACACTAAACATACAAATTATAATAAACACACAAATGGTATCAGATAATTGTCATATTAACTATTACAAATGCACAAGTATCAGTAAACCTATAATATTTACGGGTGTCAGTGCAAGCCATAACAAACAAGTAAAATAATATTTAGGAGATAGGTCACTACCAATTATTTGGGATTAGGACAGGAAAACACACAAAACACACTCACTCATCTTACATCCACATTTAAGTACTACTGTGTAATTGAATAGTGTTAACTGTGTAAATGCAATTCTGTCAAAAATTTGATGTTCAACATGTGTATCGAGTAGTAGTGGCACAGTGTATAGCAGTCAATAATAGTTAGTCAACGCCATAGTCATCATATCAAGACCAATGTTTGCCAAGCCAAATCAAATGTACAGTTGCTGGACAACTGTCAGTGTGCCAAGATATGAAAATACTTCCTCTCTCCAAAAAAAAAAAAAGTATATACTGCTTATTGATTTAACAAAGTGTGTGTGTAGACAATCTTCCTTCCACTTTAGTGTTCTAGTGTGCCATCTTCATCCTCTTTGTTCCATATAAACCAACAAAAAAATGCTCCTCACTTACTTTACCTCTAATCCACCAAAACTCCAATAATCATCAGCATCACATAATCTTAATACTTCAATAATACCTCTTACATCGATACATATAAACCTTATCATACCTCTTATTCACCAAACACCAATAATCATCAACTTCACACAATCTCAGTACCTCAATAATACCACTTCAATATGTCGATACATATAAACCTTATTGCCAATCTCATCTCACTTCCATAACAACTCTTTCCTCTAGTCAGTCTCCTTGAACAAGTACAGATAAAATTCTAGTGTAATCTTCAATTCATCATCCCATACAATCCGAAGACACAATGTCCACACACAACCTCCGTGTAATCCATATGACCCAAATCTTCTACTCATTATGAATTATAAAATACATTTTGGTTACCTTGTCCATCATTAAATAAAAGAAATGCGTAGATGACCTCTAACAGCCTTTAGTTTGAATAACTTTCAGTAATTAAATACGAGTATGGAGTGTGAATGATTGTAATATTTCACAATGTATACACCACTTCAAGAATCATGGCAAAACAGAAGCAAACATGTGGAGTATTTCTTGTGTCAAGTGTCACTTGCTATTTCAATTCCTCACGAACAATGCAGTGTAACGACTGTCAATGGTCTAAACCTAGTGTTGGCATGTCATGTCGTTAGCTTCCTTCCTATTAGCATAAATTTATACAGCTTCCATAAAACCTCCAGCTCATGTGACTTCAATGAAGTTTCTTGTACCAATGTCGTTCGTAGCATTATAGCAGTTCATTTTCTTATCTTAAAATATAAGGCACTGAGCGTAAGCAAAACATGCAATAGCGAGTAAATGTACCAGTGGAGAACAGAATGTCATCAAGTGGATGCAGCACAATCCCTACAACGAGGCTCTGCCAAGCAAACAGTCTATAATTAATACCATAGTGTAACCTAAACTCTATGTTCGTACACAGTATATCAGCATTTCTATATATCAAATTAAAGAGTAGTTATGACAACAAAACAGAAATGTGTAAATATGCAATCCATACGCAAAGCAGCAAATATATATCTTACATAATAAACAAGTCATTAGCATCATATCAGCATAAGTAAATAAATGTTCATATGTAATCTTAATAAGTAAACATGAAGGCGCAAGCAGATAAATCACAAAGTATAACCTACATACATAACCATATCAGCACAACTAATCAGGTGACAATTATAATTTAAATAAATAAGCACAGCAGGCACATAATAAAAAAAATGTGACATCAGTAAAAAAGCAGTGCAGCCAAGCGATGCATAATATACATAAGTAACAACCCTGTTCATTAATCAATCATTGTTAAACTCAGTTAACACAAAGTATAAATCACGCAATCGCGAGCAGCAAATTAAGTCTAAAGTACGTACCTAAGTGGAAATATGTTACCTGAAAAATAAACTCAATTAATAGTTACCTTTTCAGTTTATTACTTTCTTCTTCGAAATTACATTCTTCCTGAAATTTTCTGATAGCAAGTCCTCTTAACGTCGGACACACACAGAATTTACCTGAAGTTCTTAAATATTTTATACAACCGTATCCTGAAAAATACTGAACGTTAATAACATAATTTATCAAGTCACAATAGCTTTATACTGAATTGAATCAGAGAAATTAGACTGTGTATTTGTTTACGGCTGTCAGTGCATTCGCACTGAGCGCTCGATCAGCTGTAGTTACGCGTGACGTAGGAAGTAATTGCGGTCAACGACTGCCTTGTGCGCCGCGCAGACTTGACTGTTGCTTTGAGTTATGTGCCGCCGCCGGAACTCGGCGCGGTATCCTTGTACTCTCCGTGTGTTTACGTATAACTGTTAGTTTCTCAAAAGTATGTCATTCCACAAAAATTTTAATGTTCGATATATGACGTATTCCCTTAGAGCGCCGAGATTTAAGAGTTTCTACTTCGACAGTGTTATCATGAATAATTTTGCGAACCCTATATGGACCGTTATAAAGCAGAAAAAATTTGCGACACAAGCCTTTTCCTTTGTGAGACAAGCGATGAAACTTAATTAACACCTTTTGACCAACTGACAAGGTTTTTAAACGACCAGGACGTTTAGCTGATTTATCTCTTCTAGCAACCACAGATGTAATATTTTGCAGAGCCAGGTTGACAACTTCAGAATGCAGCAGTTTCCGTGAAGGCAGAAAAGGAACGATTTCAGAAATGCGATTTGTCGATGCTTTATTTTTTAATATCAATATAGGCGGTAAAGAAGTTGAATCATTAGGGAGTTCATTCAGAATGTTTTGAAAAATATGAAGATACTGATCCCATGTTCTGTGATTCTGATGACAATAAAGATGGCACAATTTATTGATTTCCTTCATCCATCTCTCTGGAGCGTTAGATTGAGGGTGAAAAAGTGAAATGAAAATTGGTTTAATCTTACGACGCCGTAGAGTACGAAGCCAAATTTTAGAGCGAAACTGTGATCCGTTATCTGATATAACCTTATCAACATGACCCACTTCTTTAAGAAAATGTTTGATGAAAGCATTAGATACTGAACGAGCTGTTGCTTTGTGTAAAGGTGTAAAACACACATATTTTGATGTCAATTCCACTGCTACCGAAAAGTACGCAAAACCATTAGTAGAACGAACCACTGGACCGAACAAATCGACTGCAGCCATCTCCTTTAATTTCGCTGGAATGATGGGAAACAACGGTGCTCTGTGAGAAATAGTTGGCGGCTTAGTCTTTTGAAATAATTTGCATTTGTCAAGAACAGATCGAATACGTTTTTCCATATTACTGAAGTAGCAATTTTCTCGTAATTTATGAAAGCATTTTCTGGGACCAAAGTGTGCATAACTGAAATGTGTATACCAAATCAATTTATTAACCCACTCATCAGGAATACAAACTAACCAAACAGAGTTGTCGACCGATTTTCGTTTAAAAAGAATATCATTGCGAACTAAATAATACTGTCTAATCGCTACGCTTTCCTTTCTCCTCCACTTCTCCTTAATGTCCTTCCAGATTCGATCCTTGTTTTGCTCCTTAGCGATGTCCTGGAGCGAAGATGAAATAAAATTTTCAAACGCAACACCTTGAATATTCATCAAACAATAATTGTTTTCTTTGCAGTCCTCCTCAGCACTTTGTTTCAAACCCATAGGTGCACGTGATAAAGCATCAGCAATAATATTTGAAGAACCCTGTATGTAAAGAATACTAAAATCAAATTCCTGTAGATACAGTGCCCATCGTGACAATCTTCCATGTGTTAATTTTGTTTACATAAGCCGAAGCTACAAGTCATTATCGATTGTTTGCGTCACGTCTTTGATTATTCGCGTCATTTCCCGGATCAGTTTCTACGATTTGCACTTGTCTCTCTGAATTTCTGTCATGCGGAGGATACCAATTAGGTCCCTCCTGTCTGTTACATGTAAATTCTTGGTTGTGTCTGTCATTAAAATTTCTGTTTTCTTGGCTATCTGCATGACTACTTCTTGTGTAATTTCGACTGTCACTTCTGAAATTACTGTTATATCTACTACCCTGGTTATTTCTGCAGTAAGGATTTCTATTATTGTATGAATAATTTCTGTCTTGTTAATACCGATTACTGTTTCCGTATGACTGATCATTCCGGTAGGAATTCCCGTTACTATAATTGTCTGTGTAATTTCTGTTAGAACGTCTGTTATTGTCATAAGGCTGGTATCTATTGTCCTGTCTGTTTCGTCTGTCCTTCTCAAAATTCCCCATATAAAGTCCGTTCCGATCATTATCCCTTCTCTCTGAAAATCTATTGTGATACCGTTACTGAAAAAATTACAAGAAGTCCCGTCGTCGTTGTCATACTCAAATTCTTGTAGCAAAGTCTTAAAAGTCTCAATGTCGTCTTTACATCTTCCGGCTAAAGCAATTTGTCTTATCAATTGTGGCAGCTTAGTTAAGCAAATGCGAATTAATTCAGTCGGGCTATAAGGGTTGGAAAGGAACTGATTCTTTCGAATCATATCTTCAAAGTATTCTGCTGGCGTGCGGAACTCAGACTGTTTAAAATTACGCTGCATAATAAGACTATGTTTGACTCTGTCTTGCGTGTTTTCGGACCAATATGCCGATAGAAATGCATGATAAAAATCATTTAAATTATTACAATCTCTAATAAGTGCACGCATGCGCGTCGCCGGTTCGTTTGCTAAATATCCACACATAAATTCCAGTTTGTGACTTAGTGGCCAATTTGGTGGAAGTGCGTACATAAATTGATCTAGCCATGAACATGGATGTATGTCATTCTTAGAATTCCGAAAGATCTTAAATTTCCGAACAGTTAAAAAGTGTTTATAGTCAAAGTTTTCGCCTCGTGGCGACAAAGTCCTACCGCGTCTTTCCCAGTCCGCATGTCGATTATTATCAAGTTCGCACGCCTGGAGCTCTCTTGTTGCAGCTCGTAAATAAAATAAATTATTTTCTTCAAAGCCCTCTGCTATCTGTGATTCTAAATTTCTTCTGCTGTCTTTTCCTACGATTTCGCTTTCAATTTGTTTTACTTGCTTTCGTAACACCTCAAATTCCCTTTTAACGCGTTCATTAAATTATCCCTGATTCTTAACATGTTTATTTATGTTCTGTTACTCTTCTGTCTCTGCAAATGGCAATGCAGCTGTATCATCTGAATCTCTGTCCCCATTTAAACTAAGACTTGTCAATTTATCTGAAACCTCCTCAACTCTTTCCGATAAGTCACCTATTTGTTCTTTCTGTTTATTTACGTCTTCCGTAAGTGTCGCGACTCGTGTTTCAGTATTGACACATTTAGTACTTAACTGTTCATACTGTTGTGTTAGGTTATTTATTCTGTCATTTGGTACGGATTCCTCGATTCTTTCAAATATTTCTTCCTTATCACGTGCACGTTGTAAATTTAACTCTGAAAATTTTTGTACTATCACGTGATCTCTTTCTTCCTGTTCTTTATCCTGTTCCTTTTGTCTGATTTCTATTGAAATTAATCTATTATTGTGAGCATTCAAAATCGGTCGTACTTCTTCGCTAATTTCTTTCTATAATTCATCTTTCATTTTTTTTAAAACATGTCCCTATTCGTGAGTCTAACCGTGTTTCCATTGCTCCCATATCAGTTTCTAACCGTGTTGCCGAAGTTCTCATCTCTGTTTTTAATTCAGATCCTAACTGTGATCCCAGTGAGTCTAACCGTGTTTCCATTGTTCCCATCTCAGTTTTAATTGTTCCTATTTGTGACCCCACTGTTTATAATTCAGATCTTAACTGTGTTTCCATTGTTCACATATCAGTTTTAATTGTTCCTATTTGTGATCCCACTGTTTTTAATTCAGATCCCAAATTTAGTATTGCACACATCAACTGCTCCATATTAACTGGTTCGAAACTCTTTTCACCCCTAACATTTCCCGCAAAACCAACTTCTTTCGTCATAGCAGTAAAAGTATCTGTGTTGGATACTATTCCAGAATCTTCTGCCGTTAATCTCGTATTCTGAAAATTTTTTGATTGTGAAAAATTTTGAACTGGTTCCGGACTATTTTCCCGACTTATTAAATTGTTTTCTGCTTCATTATTCATCAAACTGTTCTCCTGTGTTGGCGAGTTCGCCATGTTAACATTTTCTTCATTTTCCCAATCCATCATTTTTGCCTTTTTCATCGATTGCGTAATCATTTACGAAACATACAAAACTCGTCACTATACGAAAATTACACACAATATGACACTTTATCACCAACAATACCATTCACACGAAATGCTTCCCGACAAACACGATTAACGAACAATTGAAATCTTCATAATTGCACAAAATTGTCAAATCCATATACAAGACATCAGAAATTAAGTTCTGCAAATATACCATTAGAAGAATGACAAGATAACTACAAATGTTCAATTACCAAATCTACACATGCAATATAGACTACAATTACTAATCTACAAATTACTACAACAATACTACTGTCTGGTATTTTTACTACCAAAAGAATTCCAAGGGACGATCCGAAGCAGCGGTCGCCACGTGCATGGGGGCTTAATTAAATATAATGCAAATAATTTTAATTTTAGTAGCTGTCCGTCCGGTTACGCAGTCTAGTAACCGGTTGGCCCTGACTAGTATTAGTCCGCAATCTGACTGCATAGAATAACAACAAAGAATGAAAGGAAATTTCCGTTAACACAATTAATTAATTAAGTCCCCAGCAACTATAAAAGCTACGAAACAACAAAGCACAAGTGTAACTGTTCTGTGTGTGGAAGTGTGATTCAACGTACACATCTGGCAAGGTTCTTCCTCAATACGACAAGATGCTTTAAACGCCATTTACAATGAAGTAATTAAAAAAACCAGAAATACTATGACTGCACATAGAAACCAGAATTACACTCTAATACATGAACACAAGCCAGATGCTTTGTTGACTGAACCTGTGACCAAGAGGCATTCTCATTTAGGAAATTTGAAATACAAAAAATTTTTTGTTACCTTCATATAGATTGACGAAAAATACACTGTGATCATTACGACATCTCCATTCGAACAGCATCTGTTGTCTAGCCCATCAGAACAACTGCACACGACATGCTCACAACTAGTACTGCCATCGACATACTCTCAACAAGCACAGCCCACGGCAACCTTAGAACTACTACTGCCCACGGCAACTTCTCAACTACTACTGCCCAGTGGAGGCGGCGGAAAAATACTCTCTGGCGCAATCTCTGGCGCTGTGCCTCAGTGTAGCCACCTTTCAACGTTCCTAGGTAGTAGTTCTTACACAAACAGTACGTTGATTTGCATACTTCATAAGAGAGGGTAACACAAAAAAATCCTTCTTGTGATTCTCTACGAGACTGGCGAGAATTTGGCAATTTTTCCCGAAACTCGTGACTACTGTGGGACTGATATTTAGATGTGAACCTAGGGCATTTTGCCGGCCGCGGTGGTCTAGCGGTTCTAGGCGCTCAGTCCGGAACCGCGCGACTGCTACGGTCGCAGGTTCGAATCCTGCCTCGGGCATGGATGTGTGTGATGTCCTTAGGTTAGTTAGGTTTAAGTAGTTCTAAGTTCTAGGGGACTGATGACCACAGATGTTAAGTCCCATAATGCTCAGAGCCATTTGAACCATTTTGAACCTAGGGCATTTCGAACTATGATGCAGGTAACAGCACATTGTGGCGATCTGATAATCGGTAGGTGAATGTTAAAATACTCTTAGATCGACCACCCAACTTAACACCTTCCTGGTTCTGGATGCGCAATATCTATTGTGTACGATCTCGGTGTGATCGTCAGCAAAAGGAGCCAAAAATATACTCCACTAAAAGCACCATGTTCAGAAACGGTGTCGAGAAGATCGGTGTTGAAACTGGTTGCCATTATCGTCTAGCTAAGTAACACCCATCTAAGTAAAAAGAGAAGGGAGTTGTCATTACGTCACAAACTTAAAGCCGACGTTCGCCATCTTCCATAGCCCAAAACGTTAGTTTCATCGCATTTATACCCCGATGATTCATCGTAGCTATGCTTCCCCGTGACGTCACTCTCACGTGTCCGTACTCAGTTTTGATCTTTGGGGATATCTTTCGACGCTTATGGTCGTATCTCAAATAGTATCTGGCGCTTTGATTGCGTGGAGTCGTAGTAGTTGCATCAAGGATGCCAGCTTATGTCGTCTGCGAGCCTGCTAAGAGATACGTCCGTAATCTAAAATTTAAAGGAATCACTTTAACTCGTAAGTGGAACTGTTCAAACAGTATTTTCGTTTGTATACGTGAGTTGTGGATGCGCTGTTTATTTTAATTTTTTCTTTGTTTTTCGCTGACTGCCAAACCGCAAATGCTCCGACATCCAAGCCACACCGTAGAGAGAGGTCTCGTCCCCGGATAACATTCAGCTACGTGACCGCACTAGTTGTTGGTGCAGCATCTCATGCCCTACATTCCGATAATTACACATTGTTCGCATTTTCTCACTCTTTGAAAAAGATTCTGGCTAGAACAGCCGGAGACAGTGGTCATGTGTGTGTGTGTGTGTGTGTGTGTGTGTGTGTGTGTGTGTGTGTGTGTGTGTGTGTGTGTGTATGTGTGTTTTGCTGCCTTTCTGAAGAAGGATTTGACCGAAAACATATGAACACTGTTTTTGTCCCGCCTGCCTGCTGCTCGGCGTGTGAGTAGCAGTCTGTCCGCTTCACTATATAGTTATTCCCTCATGACGTTTGTTGTAAATAATCCGCTGCCTTTCAGCAGGAAGAATTATGTACATAATTACAATACCGGAAGAAAAAAAGACATTCATTACGCCACATTATAGTTTTCTGTAGAACAAACACGGTTTCGCAATGCTACGACCAAAGTTTTGATTATTAACCGAGTGATATAAAATGCCTGGCATAAAAAGTAATATTTGAAACTAAACTGAAAACGTTCTTCTTTGACAACTTGTCCTATCCCGCAGAACATTATCTATTATGGTAATGTGGGGTGATGGGTAGAAATTAAATGGTTCAAATGGCTCTGAGCACTATGGGACTCAACTGCTGAGGTCATTAGTCCTCTAGAACTTAGAAGTAGTTAAACCTAACTAACCTAAGGACATCACAAACATCCATGCCCGAGGCAGGATTCGAACCTGCGACCGTAGCGGTCTTGCGGTTCCAGACTGCAGCGCCTTTAACCGCACGGCCACTTCGGCCGGCTAGAAATTACTTACTAACGTGTTTGCCTTTAGTAAAACAAACTAATAAATGATCAGCATGTAGGCACATTTCCATAAAAAAGAAGTTAATATAAAATGACTCGTTCCACATCATTACGATTTATCGTGCAAATGATGCGTGGAACATGCAACTAACTAATAGTGTCTTAGAAAGTATGGCGCAGATTTTCATGCTTTGAAAACTCAATATAAAATTCAAAAGTAAAATGTATTAGATGACCAAAGTAGACGTATATTCGAGTTGTGGTATGTTTGGTTATTCCTGAAAAACATACAGTGTTAATGGCGATAAATACTCCGGCAAAAGGAGTAAAAAGGCTATTGTTGGGAAGGTAGGCCTATCTGTCAAACAGGTTAGGCTATCGTACAAAAGAAATGAGTTCTGTACATGTTAGAGCAAAATACCCGTTTTACAGGGTCTTCTATTTAAGTGTCAGCAGTGGGTTAACACCACCTAGTAACTGCCATATTAATTTGTTCAGCTCTACCAGTGTGTCTGCAATATAAAATTTAAGCGTGATCACATATTGACTGTGGCACTTGATTGACAGACCCATTACACGACTGTGATGAGATTTATATAAATAGGAGTTCTTGAGCAAAGCCAGAAAACATACACGTCATTCATTCAGATACGTAAACATGGTAATATCCTTCCTTCAACATGATGTTGTTGTTGTGATCTTCAGTCCTGAGACTGGTTTGATGCAACTCTCCATGCTACTCTATCCTGTCCTTCAACATAATCGACATAAATACCTTCACTGTATAATTCCAGTACCACTAGTGTTACCATTCTACTCTATAGTTAAATAACTCTCCATACAAGACACAATTACGTTCATGTAAATATATTCCATGTATTATGTTAAAAACATCAACTCATTTATTTCTTCTCTCATATTGTCGATGCTGACCTACTAGTCTAAATAATAGTGTTACAATTCGGACAGGAGAAAAATCTTCCGTTCCCAGTGTGGTTTTGCTACATCGATTACATTGCATAAATACTATTATTCATGGGTTCATAATCCAATTTTCATCAACCAGTAGCAGTAGACTTCACTGGGTACATAATCAAATTTCGTCTATAATATAAGTGGACGTTAAGATTTCATTGAACATGATCGCCTCATAAACCACATTGCGCAGCTCATGATCATACATATCAAACCACATTAAGTTACATTCTCTTACACAACCGGCTGTATTGAGTCCCGGACATATTATACAGCTACGCTTTAAAAGGTACTGCGAGAATAGTGTACCATTTGCGCTTAAGCGCGTTTGCACGAGACCAGCGATTACTTCATTTCATTAAAGTCCAGGAGCAGCTGACAAAACAACTGAACATCCATAACATCTCTTACAGTAGATAAGTACTTAAACCTTTGTAACTGCATTCTTTTCGTTTAACAATAAATAAATTTGTAAATACAGCAGACAACAGGCTACTACACCAGTTGTTCAAGTAAATGCAACTTGGTTAACAGCTTCGCTCGAAGTAAAACATCTTGCGATGTATACTAGTAGTAAATAACGTAAAGAAAACGATCCTTATCGACTCCGTTTTTTCAACAATAAACAAATAAATGAGTAGTAAGTCTATCTTGCGTCAGGTAGCTAATTAAAATACGTAAAATCGTAAAAGTCTTGGAATGCCCTCAACATGAAATGACATAACCACCACTGGGACTTGGAGAGCAAAATCTTTTCTTTACCTTCTACATTATCTGCACGATTCCGTTGAACAATACACTTCTTATTAGGAAAGACATCTCATCTTCGTGACGTAGCATGTGTGGCCAATACTTAAAATCCTTCCTTTCACAGACAGTAATTCACATAATAAACTGAAGAGCCACAGAAACTGGTACACTTGCCTAATGTCGTGTAGGTTCCCGGCGTGGCGAGCAGGCAGAAGTGCCGCAGCACGACGTGGCATAGACTCGACTAATGTCATAAGTAATGCTGGAGGGAACACTATGAACCCTACAGGGCTGTCCATAAATCCGTAAGAGTACGAGGGGTGGAGATCTCTTCTGAACAGCATATTTCCAAGGCGTCCAAAATATGCTCAATAATGTTCATGTCTGGGGAGTTTGGTGGCCAGCGGAAGTGCTTAGCTCAGAAGAGTGTTCCTGGAGCCATTCTGTAGCAATTCTGGAGCTGTGGAGTGTCGCATTGTCCTGATGGCATTTCCCAAGTCCGTGGGAATGCATAATACACATGAATGGATACAGATGATCACACAGGATGCTTACGTATGTGTCACCTGTCAGAGTCGCATCTAGAGGTATCAGGGGTCCCATATCACTCTAACTGCACACGCCTCACATCATTACAGAGCCCCCACCAGATTGAACAGTCCCCCGCTGACATGCACGGTCCATGGATTTATGAGGTTGTCTCCTTACCCGTGCACGTCCATCCGCTCGACATAATTTGAAACGAGACTCGTCCGACCCGGCAACATGTTTCCAGTCATCAGCAGTCTAATATCGGTGTTGACGATCCCAGGTGCGGCGTAAAGCTATGTGACGTGCAGTCATCAAGGGTACATGAGTGGGCCTTCGGTTCCGAAAGCCCATATCGCTGACATTTCGTTGAGTGGTTCGCAAGCTGACACTTGTTGATGGCCCAGCATTGAAATTTGCAGCAATTTGCGGAAGGGCTGCACTTCGGTCTCGTTGACCGATTGTCTTCAGTCGTCGTTTGTCTCGTTCTTGCAGGAGCTTTTTCCGGCCGCAGCGATGTCGGAGAATTAATGTTTTACCGGATTCCTGATATTCACGGTACACTCGTGAAATAGTCGTACGGGAAAATCACCACTTCATAGCTACCTCGAAGATTCTGTGTCCCATAGCTCGTGCCCCGACTATAACACCACGTTGAACCTCACTTAAATCTTGATAACCTACCATTGTAGCAGCAGTAACCGATCTAACAACTGCACCAGACACTTGTTGTCTTACATAGGCGTTGCCGACCGCCGCGCCGTATTCTGCCTGTTTATACAGGGTGTTACAAAAAGGTACCGCCAAACTTTCAGGAAACATTCCTCACACAGAAAGAAAGCAAATATGCTATGTGGACATGTGTCCGGAAACGCTTACTTTCCATGTTAGAGCTCATTGTCTTCAAATCACATTAATCATGGAATCGAAACACACAGCAACAGAACGTACCAGCGTGACTTCAAACACTTCGTTACAGGAAATGTTCAAAATGTCCTCCGTTAGCGAGGATACATGCATCCACCCTCCGTGTCACGGAATCCCTGATGCGCTGATGCAGCCCAGGAGAATGGCGTATTGTATCACAGCCGTCCACAATACGAGCACGAAGGGTCTCTACATTTGGTACCGGGGTTGCGTAGACAAGAGCTTTCAAATGCCCCCATAAATGAAAGTCAAGAAGGTTGAGGTCAGGAGAGCGTGGAGGCCATGGAATTGGTCCGCCCCTACCAATCCATCAGTCACCGAATCTGTTGTTGAGAAGCGTGCGAACACTTCCACTCAAATGTGCAGGAGCTCCATCGTGCATGAACCAGACGTTGTGTCGTACTTGTAAAGGCACATGTTCTAGCAGCACAGGTAGAGTATCCCGTATGAAACCATGATAACGTGCTCCATTGACCGTAGGTGGAAGAGCGAAACTAAAATGAGCTCTAATATGGAAATTAAGCGTTTCCGGACACATGTCCACATAACATCTTTTCTTTATTTGTGTGTGAGGAATGTTTCCTGAAAGTTTGGCCGTACCTTTTTGTAACACCCTGTATATCTCTGTGTTTGAATATGCATGCTTATACCACTTTCTTTGGCGCTTCATTGTATGTTACGTAATATATGTCCTCGACTTAATGCTCCTTCCAAATATACCTTTACATTCCTACTCTCATTACCACAAAACTTAAAACAAGAACATCATTAATGACAGTCTCCTCGGGTTTGTTGCTGTACTCTAAAATCAACACGATCCACTATTTCGGCCATCCATCTATCCGTCATCTTCAGAGGACGCTACTGCTGCTGCTGAGTACCGCTGAAAACTGATCCAAGGCGGCAAATCGTCATCCTATCCAGGTTTCCATATCGTTCCACCCGTCACAGTTGCTTTCCACCAAGCCTGGGTCTGTGGCGCCGCCCATAGTAAACATCTTCGGCAACGATACATCGCACTCGAAGACTATTTTCAAACACTCGCGCTATCAAGAGTTATTACGCCTACTAAGCCTACAAAGTCACAAAAAGAACATCATTAATTTCTCCATTAGTAATTATTCCTCCTTCACATACACTGCCTTCAGACCTTAATCCTACTCATTACGGGTTAAATGCATTTCAAAATCAGTTTTACAAACATCGTACACCATAGTATATTCCTAGGATCTGTAAACGCTTTTGTAGGGGTTGCTTGGAACTTATTCACTGTTTCAAAGTTACTTTGGTATTTATTACCCCAAATAGCATTTTCTCCTCTTAATTGACCAACAACAGTTCTAGACCTTTTAATCTCAAACCAATCACTGGGAAACACTAACTCAAAAGACTTTAAAAATATAGTCGGATACAGATCCCAGGCCGCACTGGACGGAGCAAAATTATGTAATTACAACTTCTCTACCGTGGAGACACCAGTGGGCTATCACAATGTCATGCATTCCTTAAACCTTAACTTTTCTATCTGTTGGGTTAGCCGTTGTTTTGTTTGGCCCATTGATTTCTCTAACAAAGCTACATCAGTTTCTACTGCTCTTACCTTTTTGTTAAGTTCAGACTGAACTTTCTGGGTCCTATTAAAATATATTTCTACATTAGATCATAGCTCATTAGTTTGTTTTACACATTTGCTATCCACTGCCTCTACTTGTTCAGTTAGATCAGACTTCAGTTGGGTTAGATTATTATATAACATATCAGTTTCTTCGTACCAGTTCTTACATGCTGTGTCGTAAAAATTTTTAAATTCAGAAACTTCATTTTTAATGGCACGAGTAGCTTCCTTTTGTCCCTTTCTCAATTTATCTATCTGTCGATTAGTATCAGCACTTAGACTATGCATGTGTTCCGAAATCCCTTCCCTGTCTAGTCATTTCAACAACACACTGAACTGAACTAAAATCAGCATTAAATTCTGTTCATAATGTCTTAGTTCGGTTTAGTTAATTCGATTTTTATGTTACGTAATTAACCTTCAACTTATTCAGTTTGACAGAATGAGTGTCTAATTTAGATTCTAACTTAGTCTGGCTAGCTCCATTTCTTTATGTATGTTTTGTATAATACTACATAAACTAGGTTCCTCCTCACCCTAGAATCACTTCCCTTTTGACTAATCACCTACTCCTTGGGACCTACATTTACCTTAGACTTATGCTTTTATCACTATCACTCCCAACAGTTTGCGATCTTGTCATAAAACTGACCTCTTCTCCGTAATTCACATTCAGCTCATTCTTATTATTTCTTCTCCTTTCACGTTTATTTTAATTAATTATTAAAGTAATGTCTTTAAGACTTATCTTAAACATAGGGTCCGGCAAAAAGACTCCCCGTATTTAAAAAGGTAGTTACAAACAAAGAAAGAAAGAACGGAAAAAATACTTTTATTTGTGAACAACAAATAACATGGCATTTTACATCAGTTGCTCTTCAAGATTATTTCCGGTAAATGACGTCTTCCATTGTTGATACATTGATGAAGCCTTTGCAGGAAGTTGTCTATTTTTTCGTGTCATTTCCGATGGAATAACAGTCACTTCCTGCATGATTGCCTCCTTAGGTGCTTGCAGCGTTGTGGGGTGATGTTTGCACACTTGAGCCATTAAGTGTCTCGAAATAAAATAATCACAAGGTGATAAATTGGGTGATTTCGTTGGCTACGCAGTATGTTGTCTTGAGGAGGGAAGACGTCCGGGAAATAACTCTCCCAGAATTTCTACTGAACGACGAGAAATGTGAGCTGTGGCTCCTTCTTGTTGGAACCAGCGTTCTCCCTCCTCGTGGTCTCTAACAACTTAGGTCGGAGGAAGGTCTCTATCATGTGACAGTAGCGATGACCACCTAGTTCCATACTAGAGTCAGTTAACTGCCAAACTACCCTGGCAAAAAGGCTGCCATTGCCATTGAGGCGAGCTGACTGTCGGTAGATGAATATTAAAATACTCTTCGAAAAAATGCGGACACCATACACCAGATTTTAGCCACGATGCACCAAATTGTCACACAATTGGTGTGAAATAGACATTACTGAAGTTCCTGAGGGTTTGCTGCTACCCAATACCTGAGAAGTGGAAATGGGCCTTATCCGAAGAAATTAAAATATCACCAACGGGAATTTTCTGAAGAGTGTTCTCACACACAGCTCTACGAGTTTCAAAATCTCTCTCACTTAATTCTTGGGTAGCCAAACCTTTGTATGGGGGCATGTGAAGATCTGTGTGCAAGATTCTTCTTACACTCCTATCAGACAATGCCAGGCCTGTTTCAGCGCCGAAAACTGGTGATTGTTGGACTGATGTTCCCACACGCGCCACATTTTCTAGCGTTACTACAGTCTGAGGTCGGAACAGATTTTCTTTTCAGTGAAGAAACTGATACTGTAAAGTTTGATACCCATACTCTAATAGTTTTTCTACCAGGAACAGAATCATGTCGGCCAAGTTCGATCCGAATGCGAAATGCTTGCTGAGTAGTAATCACAGAACCATAATTACGAACACACTCGTCCACAACAGAAGGAAGGTGCTCACCTAGCCAAGCTGTTGCCCCTACTGGAAATGGCATGTACACCGCTCTATCGATCGATACATCCTCTACATAAGTATCCCCACCACAACTCACAAAGAGGCCACTCCAAATATGGGAGGTCTTTTTTCCAGGCACTCCATGAACGATAAGACGCACAGTACAGCTGGAAGGTTGATCAGCTGCTGACGGGTTGTGAGAGCAGTCCAAAGACCCGCGATGTGTCGACTGCATTCACAGCGCCTCGGTAGAACAGCAACCAGCGATCCTTCAATTGTTGAGCCAGCAGAGACATTGACTGGTGCTAAGCCCCCAGCTAGTTGCCATTGACAGCTTTGCGCGCCAGCAACGCATACGCTCGCTTTTGACAGCTGCTATTATGCCCGCTACTCGCCTGCTCGCTACAGCCGACCGCTACACAATCCAGCGACTCGGCCTTGTAGGTCGATAGCTAGCACCGCGTTCCCAGCTGCTAGGTTCATGACGCACCAGGTACATCACCAGCTCCGGCAGCTTGCCATAAACAAGCGAGCAAGCAGAAGTGCTCTAGTCCGCTCAGCTGACTTAACAGCCACCGCCGCTCGCATCGCAGAGAAGAGAGTACCAACAAATCTCCGACCTCTGCTTAGACAGACACGTGTCGTCTGCCCCAGCCGTACCACACACTGCCGCAGATGTCGTGAGGGGTGTGTTAAACTGCACTTCCCGCCGAGATGGGCAGAACAGCTCCCTCAGTGCCGCACGTATTTCACGAGTCGCCTCTGGCCACCTACTTCCACCCAAAATTCTAACTACACTACTGACCATTAAAACTGCTACACCAAGAAGAAATGCAGATGATAAACGGGTGATCATTGGACAACTATATTATACTAGAACTGACATGTGATTACATTTTCACACAATTTGGGTGCATAGATCCTGAGAAATCAGTACCCAGAACAACCACCTCCGGTCGTAATAACGGCCTTGATACGTCTGGGCATTGAGTCAAACAGAGCTTGGATGGCGTGTACACGTACAGCTGCCCATGCAGCTTCAACACGATACCACACTTCATCAAGAGTAGTGACTGGCGTATTGTGACGAGCCAGTTGCTGGGCCACCATTGACCAGACGTTTTCAATGGGTGAGAGATTTGGAGAATGTGCTGGCCAGGACAGCAGTCGAACATTTTCCGTATCCAGAAAGACCCGTACAGGACCTGCAACATGCGGTCGTGCATTATCCTGCTGAAATGTAGGGTTTCGCAGGGATCGAATGAAGGGTAGAGCCACGGGTCGTAACACATCTGATATGTAACGTCCACTGTTCAAAATGCCGTCAATGCGAACAAGAGGTGACCGAGACGTGTAACCAATGGCACCCCATACCATCACGCCGGGTGATACGCCAGTATGGCGATGACGAATACATGCTTCCAATGTGCGTTCAACGCGATGTCGCCAAACACGGATGCGACCATCATGATGCTGTAAACAGAACCTGGATTCATCGGAAAAAATGACGTTTTGCCATTCGTGCACCCAGGCTCGTCGTTGAGTACACCATCGCAGGCGCTCCTGTCTGTGATGCAGCGTCAAGGGTAACCGCAGCCATGGTCTCCGAGCTGATAGTCCATGCTGCTGCAAACGTCGTCGAACTGTTCGTGCAGATGGTTGTTGTCTTGCAAGCGTCCCCATCTGTTGACTCAGGGATCGAGACGTGGCTGCACGATCCGTTACAGCCACGCGGATAAGATGGCTGTCATCTCAACTGCTAGTGATACGAGGCCGTTGGGATCGAGCACGGCGTTCCGTATTACCCTCCATATTCTGCTAACAGTCATTGAATCTCGACCAACGCGAGCAGCAATGTCACAATACGATAAACCGCAATCGCGATAGGCTACAATCCGACCTTTATCAAAGTCGGAAACGTGATGGTACGCATTTCTCCTCCTTACACGAGGCATCACAACAAAATTTCACCAGGCAACCCCGGTCAACAGCTGTTTGTGTATGAGAAATCGGTTAGAAACTTTCCTCATGTCAGCACGTTGTAGGTGTCGCCACCGGCGCCAACCTTGTGCGAATGGTCTGAAAAGCTTATCATTTGCATACCACAGCATCTTCTTCCTGAAGGTTAAATTTTGCTTCTGTAGCACGTCATCTTCGTGGTGTAGCAATTTTATTGGCCAGTAGTATAGAATCAGTGAATTACCGAAACTATGCTGACCAAAAAGGTCGCCAGTGTGGCAGCGTGCCAGTCGGTAGGTGAAAATTGGAATGCTCTTATATTCGAGCCGAACTTAATACATTCCCGAGGCTGGACTGACAAGAACTATTAAGTTTGATCCAGGTGCGATAACCATCAAAAGGGGTCAAAAATACATCCACAAGAAAAGCGCAGTGTTCAGTTCACTGTTCAAATTCATTACAACTACTATCTGCGAGCATAATATTGATTAACAGTCATCATTGAGTGGGAACTAAAGGACCCCACTCACGAGTGACAGATCGCAGCTATCTTTCGCGTAGTGACCGCTTCGTAGATCACATGTGTGTGGGTAAATCACAGCGATCGGTCGTTGATCGCTGGTCACATGGATATCTCAAGCAATCTCACGGATCGTATGCAATTCGTGCACGCAGTACGGCTGCCTGATTGGTTAGCAGCGGTGTGAGGCAGTATGTCTGCGACTCATTTCTCTGTCTATTAAGAGCGCTCGTGCAGCTTTCTTTCGTTTCGCTTTGCCCACGAGTAAGACATATACGTCAGAATTCATAGTTATCCACGGACCACGAACTGTTCTGAGAGGTGAAGTGGAAGCCGGAGTTGCCATCTACATTAACAAGTAATACGAAGTACACCCTCCGATTTTGCGATGATTTAACATTTTGAAGCTTGTGCTGTATAACTAGAATTGATGGGAACTTCATAGTGGTTCCCTCTTTTGATTTTGATTTTTTTGTGAGATAGCTACACGAATTATTAACCTCTAAACAGAATGACATAGTACCTAATGAATGTTAAGAGAGACATTTTAATTTAACTGTTCAGGGTAAATATGGTGCACAGTTATACCCAAGTCCCTTTTCATTTGATATAATCTAACTCTGCTTCATACAGCTTATGACAGGAGTTACGGTAATCAGTAGTGCTGCTATTTGCAACATCTCTAGAGACACGTGGCGTAAATTGTGTAAATCCTTGCGGTTAAATCATGTGAGTAATTAATAAAAATTAACTGAAGACTAATAAACGTAAGACGAAGATGTGTACAACCCTGCCATCAGTGAAAAATGTAATACATTCTGTAAAATAATGCACAGTTCCCAAGAAAAGCGTTTTAAAACTAGTTTAATTAATTGTAATTCTTGTTTGTTTGAAATTTATGAGTTGCAAGAATTCGCAGTGATACAGAAATCAACTACAGCTGATGGCGGAAATAGTAGCTCATTTTCCATAGCAGAAGTTTCCGACACAGTGACGTTCATAATTCTGATCGAAATTGGTTGGCAAATCTCTCGAGTGTGTGATGTTGAGGCGATCGATCGACTGCGACCGATATCACACACGAGAGATCGCTGCGCTCCGTTACTCGCAAGGGGCCGTTAAAAGGTTTCAGTTCGCTCGGAGATTATATAAAATAGAAGCAATAATCAACTATTACTTCTTCTAGTAATAATTTTGATTTGAAATGAAATTGTGCATTATCTTAAAACCTTAAACTAATATTCACACCATAATTCTTTCACCTTACAAACATCGAACTACAAATGAAAATGTGGATGATTTTGTAAGGTAAGTTCATTTATGCTCTCCCATAATCTCATTATATATAATGTGCCAAAATAATCTCTAACTTCACTTAATAAGTATCTTCAGTTTATAGAAAGAGCCTTGCTCAGGCGCTCAATAAACAGTCAAATACAAATACAACCACAAAACTGATTACATATTATTTCAAGCTGTATTTCTCGTGCAATAGCGATTGCACCCCGATGTTCTTTGGCTGTCGATACTTTGTCTCCCTGTTGTCAGTGCTCACTCAACCGAGTGCCTTTCACCTCTAGATACTGCGTGACACGTTACAAATAAATTTACAGTAAATTCCGGAATACCCTTAATTACGCGCCAGTGGTATGTTGGAGCGAAATACGGTTGGCATCCCTGCACACGCCTGTGTTTAATGTGTAATTGCCGGAAGTTTCATTGTTGTGTGTCTGTTAATTATTATTCAGTGCTGTATTGAGTACAACGTTGTGTCGCACATTCTGCGAATTTCGAGATGGCAGAGTTAGAGGAGCAATGCGTCTGGATTAAATCTTGCGTGAAACTCAGGGAACGCTTCACAGAGACGTACCAAATGATGCAGGAAGCCTATGGCGGTGAATACTTAAGCCGTACTCGGTGTTACAAATGGTCCACGCGGTTTAAAAATGACCGGGCAGAAGTGAAATGCGACCCTCATGCAGGACGCCCTTCGACGTGTACCAACGACGCTCATGTCACGTATGTCAACGAAATTGTGCGGGCCAATCGAAGATTAGATTAGATTAGATTAATACTAGTTCCATGGATCATGAATACGATATTTCGTAACGATGTGGAACGAGTCGAATTTTCTAATACATGACATAATTAGGTTAATATAACAACATACTTAAGTTAATATAACAACTTTATTTTTTTGTGTTTTTTGTTTTTCTTTATTTTTATTTTTATTTTTTTTATTTTTAAATATTTTTTTTCTTTTTTTTCTTAATTTATATCTAAAAATTCCTCTATGGAGTAGAAGGAGTTGTCATTCAGAAATTCTTTTAATTTCTTCTTAAATACTTGTTGGTTATCTGTCAGACTTTTGATACTATTTGGTAAGTGACCAAAGACTTTAGTGCCAGTATAATTCACCCCTTTCTGTGCCAAAGTTAGATTTAATCTTGAATAGTGAAGATCATCCTTTCTCCTAGTATTGTAGTTATGCACACTGCTATTACTTTTGAATTGGGTTTGGTTGTTAATAACAAATTTCATAAGAGAGTATATATACTGAGAAGCTACTGTGAATGTCCCTAGATCCATAAATAAATGTCTGCAGGATGATCTTGGGTGGACTCCAGCTATTATTCTGATTACACGCTTTTGTGCAATAAATACTTTATTCCTCAGTGATGAATTCCCCCAAAATATGATGCCATATGAAAGCAATGAGTGAAAATAGGCGTAGTAAGCTAATTTACTAAGATGTTTATCACCAAAATTTGCAATGACCCTTATTGCATAAGTAGCTGAACTCAAACGTTTCAGCAGATCATCAATGTGTTTCTTCCAATTTAATCTCTCATCAATGGACACACCTAAAAATTTGGAATGTTCTACCTTAGCTATATGCTTCTGATTAAGGTCTATATTTATTAATGGCGTCATACCATTCCCTGTATGGAACTGTATGTACTGTGTCTTATCAAAATTCAGTGAGAGTCCGTTTACATGGAACCACTTAGTAATTTTCTGAAAGACAGTATTGACAATTTCATCAGTTAATTCTTGTTTGTCAGGTGTGATTACTGTACTTGTATCATCAGCAAAGAGAACTAACTTTGCCTCTTCATGAATATAGAATGGCAAGTCATTAATATATAATGACTGAGTGCCCGAGAGTTTGAAGAAGAAAGTAACGTTGCAGTTGGATCATGTCATGAAATCCTAACACAGCTGCTTGTAATACACCGTGTTGCCGCCAGAATGGTCGCACGGCTGATGAGTTAAGACCAGAAAGACCTTCGCCTCGCAATCTGTGAAGAGCTTTTGAATCGCGCAAAAGAGAACGAGATTTCCCTTAAGAGAATCATAACTGGCAATGAGACGTGGGTCTACGGTTGTGGTTCCATCTTCACAATGGGTCGGGAAAGGCTCTCCAAAACAAAACAAAATATCGGCAGGTCAGATCAAATGCCAAAGTCATGCTTATAGCTTTCCTTGACTTTGAAGTATTAGTTCATCATGAATTCGTGCCACAGAGAGAAACTGTTAATCGATGGTATTATCGGGACGTGTTGCGAGGCCTGCGAGGAACGGAAACGGCCTGAAATGTGGCGAGACAATTCATGGCTCTTTTATCACGATAACGCACCATCGCATTCATCCCTGCTGGTGCGGGACTATTGCACAAAAACCGAAATCACTGCGTTGCCTCATTCTCCGTACGGTCCAGACCTCACCCCTGTGGACTTTTTTTTTATTTCCGTAGTAGGAAAAACCCGCTAAAAGAACGAAGATTTGCAACGACAGACGAAATAAAAGAGAATACACAGATGGCGCTTCGCGCGATCTAGCAAGAAGCTTACCAAGACAGCTTCTGGAGGTGGAAACGGCGTTGAGGGCGGGGTATCAATTGCGGAGGAGAGTATTTCGGAGAGAGTCCATGCACAATAAGTAAAAGGTAAGCGTAGAAAAATGTTGTGGACAAAGCTCCGGAATTTTTTGAACAGACCTCGTATATAACATCTGCCTCATTAGCACGAGTATATTCCCCCCACTATATAATTCGCCTGGTCGCTCAGTAGTTTTATATGAACAATATGTCATCTTTAGACTGCACACGAGGATAAAAAACTTCATCTTGCAGTCGTCGTTGTCAAACCTTTACAACATTTTCTGGCATTTAAAAGCAATAGCGAAGTATTTTCAGATTAAGCTGTTAAGAGACACACATCAAAGCCTTTCAACCTGTAGAGTCACAATCACAACTACAAGACGCCACTTCTCGTTCCACGCTGCAGTGTCACAACAGCTGCATGAGTGAGCATCCACTTTTCGGTGGCGACACTGTAATGCTGTCACCACCTTCTGCCACTACACTAAATGTTAAAGTTGATTGTACTTCGTTATGACACTAGTCTTCTATAACCACTAAATGGCAGCATTCAAGTGCTCTTGGTGGTTGTGTTTCGAAGCACAGGCAGTCTGCCCCAGATTTCGCGGAATTATCGCTGCTGTGCACAAAATTACAATGAAGTCCATTCAATTTCAGCGTGTCTTCATTTCCTTACTGAAAAAATGTCAAACAAGAGGTAATGAGATAGAGTTTCGCAGTTTCTTGAACTACGCCTGACAATGTTGTTGAAATTTTAATCGGAGAAAGTAAATGTGTGAGTGTGTGTGCGTGTGTGGATGCGTGAAAACACGTAATTCTTATAAAACAGTGACGTATCCTCATTCTGGAAGTTGTTTTTGGATGACTAAACAAATATGTAATGAAATTAGAGAGGCTGAAAATGATTGTGGATTGAAAGAGCAAGCATTGTAGAAATTGTGGTTTGGATGCGAGAAATAGCCCCTAGTGTGATGTGATAGTTCTGAAAGTAGAAAGTAGAAATACTCAAAGTACAAATGTTAACAAATAGAATAAATTTCTATAATCTCAGAAAAGTGGTGTTTCTGCAGATGATATTCACAAGCCAAGTGTTTTATGCAACTGCTGATTGGTTTGCCACAGCAGACAGCACTTTCGTGTTCTGTGTGTAATATCTTTTACAAGTGTTTTGGCTGCCTCTTTTTTATTCCGGCTTAGAATATATTTTGGGATCGAAAATTTGGGCTCTGTTTCCTTGTTTTTAACTGTCTCCTCAGCTCTATGCCACAAACTGCACTATAACGCCGGCCGGAGTGGCCGAGCGGTTCTAGGCGCTACAGTCTGGAACCGCGCGACCGCTACGGTCGCAGGTTCGAATCCTGCCTCAGGCATGGATGTGAGTGATGTCCTTAGGTTAGATAGGTTTAAGTAGTTCTACGTTCTGGGGGACTGATGGCCTCAGCAGTTAAGTCCCATAGTGCTCAGAGCCATTTGAACCATTTTTTGCACTATAACGTTTTTATCCACCCTGCATCATCTCAGATGATGCAGTACTGAAAACTGTAAATTTTTGGTGTAGATGGTAGCTCATACTGCCACAGCAATTTCCCCAGAGATATGGCGTCACTACGTGTGTGAACGTGGCTTCAAGGATGGTTGTATTTAGTGACACCAATAGCCTTCTTCCTCCACTAGAAAGCACCATTCGGTTCCTCCGTGCCGTCTGTATTTCAAAACTTCGGCATTCTGCCCCAGTTTTCTTTGATTTTTGCTGCTACAGACGGTTTGATTTCAGTGTTTTTCCATTTTCTTACTGAAAAGGTCAAAAAGTGACTGGCAAGTGTAATTTCGCACATTCTGGAACCATGTGAAGAGTAACCTGACATCACTGTTTGATTCTTTGTCAGAGGGAGAGATAGACAGAGAGTACATTATTCTGTCTCTTTTACGGCACTATTTCAAATTGTTTGGCAACCTGTCTTGTGGTATTCGCCCAGTATGGTTCCATACCACGTAAAAACGAACTGTATGAAATTTTGTATCAGTAGGTTTATGAGGAGGGTTGCCCCTGGGCATTCACAATAAAAGTATCCAGAGATAAAAGGATCATCAACTACGCAAAATATTCCATCTGCATAAAAAATGTATACATTACGAAATAAAAGTTGTTTGTTTATTTCGGTCTCCTTAGCTCGAAGCGTTCTCATTTTACAAATCGCATTGGTTGAGTCACGTGACTGGTCTATGACTCCATGACTGGTAGAGAAACGGGAGAGTGAGCCGGGGCCAGCTACAGAGCTTTTCCCCCTCTAAAACGAAGAAAATGACGCACGTTGAAAAGAGTATACGAATGGGACTGAAATGGATAGACGTCATGTACACGTATAGACAAAAAAAGTCTACAAACTCAGAAAAAGTAGATTATTTATTCAAGAGAAAGAGCTTCACAAACTCAAGAAGTCAATAACGCGTTGATCCACCACTGACCGTTATGCAAGCAGTTATTCGGCTTGGCAGTGACTGATAGAACTGTTCGATGTTTTCCTGAGAGATATCCTGTCAAATTCTGTCCAACTGGCCCCAGATGTAGACCAGCGCGTTATTGACTTGTTGAATTTGTGAAGCCTTTTCTCTTGAATAAACCATCCAATTTTTTCAGAAATTGTGATGATTTTTTTGTCCCGTTCGGATAATCCTTCATGGTGCGGCGTTTCTTTTGTCTTACAGCGTAACACAGAGGTTCTCTAGGCTCATCAGTTCTTTTCAGGATCCATTTGTGGTCCACGCCAGTCGTCTTCCACTTTTGAGGGAAGGTAGCAGTCGTAGCAAGTACAATATTTTCGTCTTATTTCGTTTATGGAAGATAATTTATTTTCTCAGGTATTACTCGCATAAAATAACAGTGAGCACAATTTCCTCCTGTTAAATAAATATTACTGTTTGTATTTTACTATTGTTGAGAGCGTAAGTTATCTGGGCATCCAAGCGCCATCCCAACTGTGCGAGAAATGGCAATTCATTGGCAAAGCACTAATTTCCACACAGGCTTGAGAAGCTCTATATACACTGATGGAAAAATATCGCAACACCATAAAATAATGTAGTGTCGTGAAATTTCGGGAATACATTTGTCCACGTAATATACTTAAGTGATTAATATTACGAAATTACGTATTAATGTAAGCGCGAGGTAAGCCCTCACAAATGTCAATTGCTGGTACATTAATAACCGCTGTAACCGCCAGAATGTTGAATGCGAGCATGCAAACGTGCATGTATTGTGTTGTACAGGTGCCAGATGTCAGTTTTTGGGATGGAGTTCCACGCCTGTTGCATTTCGTCGGTCAATACAAGGCCGGTTAATGCTGGTTGCGGATGACTCTGGAGTTCCATGACGTCCAATATGTGCTCGATTGGAGACAGATCTGGTGATCGAGCAGGCCGGTGCAACGTGTCGACACTCTGTGTAGCATGTTGACTAACAATAGCTGTATGTGATGGAGCGTTATGCTGTTGGAAAACGACCTTTGGAATTTTGTTCATGAATGGCAGCATTGAGAGGCACCCACATGCCTTGCTCATACTATGGCATCAAGCAGTCAGGCCTGCAAGATGAGTGGTCTGCCAAGCGAGTGGATTTATTATTATTTCTTGCGAAACATCAATGACTGATTATGAGCTCTAGTACCCACAATTAAGCTACAAATTACTCTCCTGTTTGAATATTACGCAACGGAAACGGATAACGCACATCTGACTGTTAGGAATTTACACAACTCTGATTGCTCACTACGCTCTGGCAATACCACTTTTTCTTTCTTACCCATCGGCTTTGTTCAACACGTGGCCATCGCATTGAATATGAATGGCGCACACACTATAAATTCTGTGTATCGTTACTACACACTATTCGAAGAACAACACCACCAATCTTTTTCTTTTCACTATCTTTTTTATTCCGATAAATTCTATTATGATTAAAAGATAACCTAAACACACCATTACATTTTATACAACAATTACACATGAGAAACTCCGCCCGGTGGGCGTGGCTTTACACTGGTGATTCTCTATCTTATGGTCTCGTAATTATCTAACGCTACAGTGCACTTTCTGGATAGGATGGTGGATCTTTTGCTATATCTCACACTTCGACTGTCACACCCATCATCACGAAAATTTACTCCAGGCCGAGCGGTACAAAAAGGAGCTACTCTCCCATGCAAACCACACATACTTAAATTACATGAAATACATCACACTGGCAACATAGAATGCATCGCAAAGAATAGTCACAACGTTAGAATCACTTCACTTTCAGCTTTCCCACTT
This sequence comes from Schistocerca piceifrons, assembly GCF_021461385.2. Lineage (NCBI taxonomy): Eukaryota > Metazoa > Arthropoda > Insecta > Orthoptera > Acrididae > Schistocerca > Schistocerca piceifrons. The sequence continues at coordinate 1,015,614,344 of NC_060139.1, read as the reverse complement.
CAATTAGTATTCATCCCAGTTTCACATGACACTGTCACACTTTGTAACTTTTCTTTCCTACTACGAACTCTGGAGGATATATGCACGTCTTCCTGTGCAATGCAAGCCAAGGTGCGTTGCTGGATAGACGGCTGACTCACCTTGCTTCTCTCTCAAGAGTATTAAAGTTTGAATCTAGCGTCACACGAAAACATAACACGCAAAGGTAATATTAAGATCATATTCATCTTTCCTACCACGAACTCTGGTGGATATATGCACGTCTTCCTGTGCAATGCAAGCCAAGTGGCGTTGCTGGATAGACGGCTGACTCACCTTGCTTCTCTCTCAAGAGTATTAGCGTCTGAATGTAGCGTCACACGGAAACATAACACGCAAAGTAATATTAATATCATATTCGTCACACACGCAGGTCCTCAACTGATACCTTGGACGAGTACTTCTCTTTATCCTTTGTCTCATAAACAGATTGAGAGTCACACAGTACTCACCACGTGGAAGTGCTTATCTCTAATTGCAAGTCCTGCACACGCCATTTCTTAAATATTTCTAGCTTATTGTACACACGCCAGTAATTCAGCTTAACTTTAGCACTCAGAAGTATTTCAACTTAGTACTAGCACTCGCAAGTATTTCAGCTTATTGCTACAGGTGGTTTCATGGTGACCGTTGGTCACTTCCGAAGATAATTACGATCCCCTTAATATTACCTGCCTGTCATTTAATTCCCCCTCTAAAAATAACTGAAATAGAGAAATAATTATTCCAAACTGCTCTTAAGTATCTCACATGCATACCATTCTCTCCACTCTTTTGTCTTTCCGGAGCAAACCTAAGACAGGTCTTACCAACACAAGATCCAGCGCCAGAGTGCTGAAACATGGCCGTTCTTCAGGTCATCTCGCACCTCCGCTGAGGTGGGGGAGCATCATGCTACCGTATTGGTCAGCCACATTTCAGGCGCTCAGAGATCAGGTAAATTTCATCTCTTTGGTTCCACCAAAGGTGACCAAACGACCGTCTCAAAGATTATCATATATTGCACATTCACTATCTGTGGTTAGCAGACAACCACACATTCATTCATTTCACAGATCTCACCAAATTGGATGTAGGGATTTATTTTGTGGGAGTGCACATGTGATCAATGAAATAAATTGTCCTTCTTTCCTACATTGGTGTTCGGCTTCGGTGTATTAAGTGAAATTGAGTTATTATTACAAAAAATACGTTGTTCTGACAAGAATAAAGAAGAATGTTGTGCCTATTTTCAATGTCGAGCAGTACTGTACCCTTTCAGCATAACATGTCGAATCACCAACCGGGCGAGGTGGTGCAGTGACTAGCACACTGGACTCGCTTTCGAGAGGATGACGATTCAAACCACGTACGGCCATCCCCATTTAGGTTTCCCGTGGTTCCCGTAAATCATTCCAGGCAAATACCAGTGTAGTTCCTTTCAAAGGAGAGGGCCGATTTGCTTCCCCATCTTTGACACAGCCCAAGCTTGTGCTCCGTCTCTATCGACCCCAAAGTCGGTAGGACGTTAAATCCAGTCTTCCCTCCTTCGAATCGCCAGACTGACGTATAAATTTGCAGACACGCTGCGTGAGGTAACCACCAAAGTGCTCCTGCTGTCATACAAAATCGGACCCCAGACCATAACTCCAGGTGTAGGTCGAGTGTGTCTAGCATGCAGACGGATTGGTTGGAGGCCCTCAGCTGCCCTTCTTCTAACGAACACACCGCCATCACTGGTACCGAGACAGAACCAGCTTTCATCACAAAACACAACAGATATCCACCTTGCCCCCTAATGAGCTCTCGCTTGACACAACTTGTGGTGTGCGTACTGTAAGACCTTCGGTACACACACCATCAGATTATTTGACGTGTCGCTCTAATGAAGTAGGCGAGTGTCAGCAATATGTCTCATGGTCTTATCGTGGCGTGTTTATCTTCTGCCTTTAAGGAATCATTTGCACTCTCACAGACAATATTTAATTTAGTTAACTTAGATTATATGTATCGATTTTTTAAGACAAGAGAATGCAAAATAAAGGAATTAACACCGCTCTCCTGTCACAGCCAGTAGGCATCAGCACACTCTTATGTTATTCGTTGTCCTAGAAGGACGTAATATTTTGTGTGGCTCCACAGTAAGCCATTTGATATTTATTTGCAGAAAGGAGGCGCAGAATTAATAAGTCGCTCTCATTTGTGAATTATCTGCAATTATTTAGATAGAATTTTACGTGTCATATATATTGCAATGTACACTCCTGGAAATGGAAAAAAGAACACATTGACACCGGTGTGTCAGACCCACCATACTTGCTCCGGACACTGCGAGAGGTCTGTACAAGCAATGATCACACGCACGGCACAGCGGACACGCCAGGAACCGCGGTGTTGGCCGTCGAATGGCGCTAGCTGCGCAGCATTTGTGCACCGCCGCCGTCAGTGTCAGCCAGTTTGCCGTGGCATACGGAGCTCCATCGCAGTCTTTAACACTGGTAGCATGCCGCGACAGCGTGGACGTGAACCGTATGTGCAGTTGACGGACTTTGAGCGAGGGCGTATAGTGGGCATGCGGGAGGCCGGGTGGACGAACCGCCGAATTGCTCAACACGTGGGGCGTGAGGTCTCCACAGTACATCGATGTTGTCGCCAGTGGTCGGCGGAAGGTGCACGTGCCCGTCGACCTGGGACCGGACCGCAGCTACGCACGGATGCACGCCAAGACCGTAGGATCCTACGCAGTGCCGTAGGGGACCGCACCGCCACTTCCCAGCAAATTAGGGACACTGTTGCTCCTGGGGTATCGGCGAGGACCATTCGCAACCGTCTCCATGAAGCTGGGCTACGGTCCCGCACACCGTTAGGCCGTCTTCCGCTCATGCCCCAACATCGTGCAGCCCGCCCCCAGTGGTGTCGCGACAGGCGTGAATGGAGGGACGAATAGAGACGTGTCGTCTTCAGCGATGAGAGTCGCTTCTGCCTTGGTGCCAATGATGGTCGTATGCGTGTTTGGCGCCGTGCAGGTGAGCGCCACAATCAGGACTGCGTACGACCGAGGCACACAGGGCCAACACCCGGCATCATGGTGTGGGGAGCGATCTCCTACACTGGCCGTACGCCACTGGTGATCGTCGACGGGACACTGAATAGTGCACGGTACATCCAAACCGTCATCGAACCCATCGTTCTACCATTCCTAGACCGGCAAGGGAACTTGCTGTTTCAACAGGACAATGCACGTCCGCATGTATCCCGTGCCACCCAACGCGCTCTAGAAGGTGTAAGTCAACTACCCTGGCCAGCAAGATCTCCGGATCTGTCCCCCATTGAGCATGTTTGTGACTGGATGAAGCGTCGTCTCACGCGGTCTGCACGTCCAGCACGAACGCTGGTCCAACTGAGGCGCCAGGTGGAAATGGCATGGCCAGCCGTTCCACAGGACTACATCCAGCATCTCTACGATCGTCTCCATGGGAGAATAGCAGCCTGCATTGCTGCGAAAGGTGGATATACACTGTACTAGTGCCGACATTGTGCATGCTCTGTTGCCTGTGTCTATGTGCCTGTGGTTCTGTCAGTGTGATCATGTGATGTATCTGACCCCAGAAATGTGTCAATAAAGTTTCCCCTTCCTGGGACAATGAATTCACGGTGTTCTTATTTCAATTTCCAGGAGTGTATATGTTAAAATGAATATATGTTTTATTTAATCGTATGCTTTTCTTTGTTTTAGTAATTTTAGTCACTCCATTTTCATGATTGAAGCTGAGGTCAGATATGAGACTTTGTCTACAAAAAAAAAAAAAAAAAAAAATACATAATGAGCCCTGGCTACGTTCCGTACATCTTTGGACGTGCGATAAATTCACGGCGTAAATTTTAATCTCTCAATTACTTACTCAACCAAACAAACAATAATTATTATTTTACAAATTATTATTATAATTATATTATTATTATTATTGTTATTATTATTTTATTTTTTAATTTGTTAAATGCCGTTAGGTCAGATGATAGAAATGCCAGTTGCACGCTTAGAGTAGCAGATTGACGGTGACCAACTGTAAACAGAACTTGACTAATTTTCACACACATTTATTAAAATGATAAATAACATAGATATTACGTAACTTGATTCTGGATGCTGTTTACAATTGACAATCTGAAGTTCCATTGGTCTTGATACTTGACAAAGTGTCTATACATTTCTCTTCATGGCTATGTACAGGAATATAATAATCTTATTAGGCGCAGACTGAAACTTGACTACAGACTAATGCAGACTGACTGATCGGAGGTCTGTACACCCGTTGTAATACCTCGCGCGTTCAGGTATCACTGCGCGAGTGTGATCCGCGAGGAGAAAAGGTTCTACGTTAGCAGCAATCTCATTGGCTGCGTTACATATTAATACGCGGATCGGCGGAAGCAGAATTTGGTCCGTTTCTAAGACGGCGCCATGTCGTAGTGCGGAGACGGACGAGCGCTGCGCCTGCGCTGTTGTTCTTAGCGGGGCGCGCTCTAGTGGGAAAGTTGTGTACGCGCTGACTATGCGGAACTATGTACACGACACAACTGAAGTCTCAAATGACGGTTGTTTGGAATCAGTGAAATGCACGCTACAGGGCACCTAGCTCGGAGCTGTCCTTGAAGTAACCGGTCTCTAACAGTTCGTTGTGTCACTGTGATGCCAATTACTGCTCAGATTGTTGTTGCACTTGCAGTACGATGTGCCAGAGCCAGACGCCGAACACAGTCGAGTGCCCTCTCGATAGTGCCAAGTGGCCATCCGGAGGCAGGTCTTCTTGCAAACGCACATTCTCGTGTCCACCACTGCCATCAATCACGTACAAAGGCTTTATTCCTGCCAAGTATTTCTGCAATATACGAGGGGCGTTTGAAAAGCCCGTGCAAAAATAAAAACTACTTACGTGTTTGGGGTAAAGCTTTTTTATTTTTCGACATAGTCTCCTTTTAGACATATACACTTCGTCCAACGCTGTTCTAATTTGTTGATCCCTTCCGAATAATAGGAATTGTCCAAGTCTGCAAAATAGCTATTAGTTGCTTCAATCACCTCCTCGTTTGAATAAAATCTTAGTCCCGCCAGCCATTTCTTCAAATTAGAGAACAAATAGTAGTCCAAGGGAGCCAAGTCTGGAGAATAGGGGGGATATGAAACAAGTTGGAATCCTATTTCCATTAATTTTGCGACCACAACTGCTGAAGGGTGTGCTGGTGCATTGTCGTGATGGAAAAGGACTTTTTTGCAGTCCAATCGCCGGCATTTTTCTTGCAGCTCGGTTTTCAAACAGTCCAATAACGATGAATAATATCCACCTGTAATAGTTTTACCCTTTTCCAGATAGTCGATGAGGTTTATCCCTTGCGAATCCCATAACCTTTCCAGCCGAAGGGATGGTCTTCGCCTTTTTTGGTGCAGATTCCCCCATGATATCCCGTTGTTTAGATTGTTGTTTGGTCTCAGGAGTATGGCAATGTATCCACGTTTCATCCACAGTGACGAAACGAAATTTAAAGTCCTACGGATTCTTCCTGAACAGCTGCAATCCATCCTTGCAACACTTCACAGGATTCCATTTCTGGTCAAGCGTGAGCAATCGCAGAACACATCTTGCGGATAGCTTCTTATGTCCAAATGTTTACGCAAAATATTATGTACCCGTTCATTCGAGATGCACACAGCACTGGCAATCTCAGGCACCTTAACTCTTCTGTCATCCATCACCATATCATGGATTTTATCAATGATTTCTGGAGTCGTAACCTCCACAGGGCGTCCAGAACGTTCAGCATCACTTGTGCCCATATGGCCACTCCAAAAATTGTGAAACCACTTACAAAGTGTTGTAATAGAAGGTGCAGAGTCACCATAATGTTTATCAAGCTTCTCTTTAGTCTCCTGAGGCGTTTTGCCTTTCATAAAGTAATGTTTAATCACCACATGAAATTCTTTTTCGTCCATTTTTTGACAATCACTCGACTTCCTTGATTCACACGAACGCCAAACACAAAGAAATAGACCAATATGGCTAAAACTTGGTGTGCGTTCTTTCCAAAGATGCTACTAACTAAACATGACCTCGATACGCGCCGGTGGTGCCATCTCTCGGACTTTGCACGGAATTTTCAAAACCCCTCGTGGCAGAGGGAACATCCAGCTTCTTGTTGCAGCATTACACGACCTCGTTGAGACTCAGTGAGGTGTTGATACTGGCGTCTTTGTCGCCTTAAAGGAATTGTAGACGAACATCAACTCACCAAGTCCATTCCTTATAGGTAACTAACGGTCACGACCGTTACAGCATGCATTTAAAGCAAACCTGATTTGCATCCTCATAGTGTAGCTAATGCCGCCAGTCTTATGCCACTGGTGCTAAATTGGAACAAACGTTATCTTCCCGGTGTAGAAACACGCCTACCAACTTTCGTTTATGATGCACGACTTATTCTCGATGATGTCGCTTTTTTTCCGTCAGTGAAAAAAACTAAAAGCAAAAGAGGTGAGTACAAAGATATGCTGGATGATCGTCGAAGGTTCGTAGGGCGAATGTTCATAAGCGGAAATTTGAGGACGTAGCACTGCCTATTTCTTTAAAAATCGTTGCTGTTGTAGAAAGCCCGCCTCCGTTGCTTAGTGGTGCGGGCACCGTAGCTCAGCGTGTTCGGAAGGAAGGCCGGCTGCCTTCTCAAATAAATAAAAAATTCAATGATAGGGGCAACGATGAACTCGAACGGGCGTCATCAGACGTCTGCCCCGACCAAACGCAACGAACAATGACGAACAAAAGCAAAAGCGTGTCTGCGTTCGATTCCCATCTTTGTCAAAGATTTTTTCCTCGGTGCGAGGACTGGACCGAGGTGCACTCAGCCTCGTGGTGCCTGCCGACGAGCGACATGATTGAGACGTAGCGGCTACAGGTCAGGAAAACTGACAAATGCTGGAAGAGCGGTGTGTTGAACCCACGTCCCTCCATACAGCATCCAATGATGCCATTGGTAGAGGATGACACGATGGTCGTTCGGTAGTAGCTAGTAACAGTTTATACCAAAATAACTTTACAAGAAAATTATCACATTCAAAAATCAAAAGCCCGAGGAAAGAAGGTACTAAACGGATACACACCACTGTGCAATATAACGCTGTTCGCCACAATAGAAGAACTATATAAATAATCCCTACTCCAAAATTGCATAAGCTCATGCTCCAAATTAAATTCGCCTCCTCATACTCCACATCAGTCACTCTACGTGCTATCCATAACACACATTCTCTCTCTTTTTCTCTCTCTCTCTCTCTCTCTCTCTCTCTCTCTCTCTCTTCGTCTCCGCGCGCGCGCGCGCGCGCACACACACACACACACACACACACACACACACACACATATGAGATAAACACCACAAACGTCAACAACTCTTCAAGTCCGCGGGCCACGTCTCAAACAAACCCGCCGGGAACCACACAACCATATCAACACGTAATGGCAGCAGAAATTCTGTGCTTGGCAAACAAATCTTACAAAATGCATTTACAACGACACCAGCTAAAGGAACAAGCGTGTTGCCTCCACACAAACAAGGGAAAAAACCCCACAACGTCAAAAACTGTAAATAACACTCTAAATAACCCGATAGATAGCGATTCTCAGTCGGAAATGAACAATAAGCAGAAAAATAAATTTTTTGTTGTTTACAAGCTGTAGATTGTGTAGTAGATTTAAGCTACCAGCATAAACAAATAATAGCTTCATGTGACGTTTGTAAACGAATATACACATCCACTTTATTTTCAAATTTACTTTAAAACTAAAGCCTTTAGACGTATCGTAAACGAACAACATAGATTGTCTCAACTCAGTGACACAACTCTGTACTGCATGCAAACTAACGTAAAACATTTGGAAATTATCGCTCCTTTTGCAAACGTAAATATTTTGTGCCAGAAGTTCATACAATCCGCACAAGAGGTTAATATGTAACAACAATTTTTGCAAATCCCTCAAGAACAGTAGAGAAGCCTCTTGGGCAGACAAGGACTTGCAGGTATCAAGTGAAGTAAGACCAGATTCTTTTGCTATTATAAATCTGTATACCAATATCCCAACCAAGCCAACGTTTAGACACCATTAACAAAAATTTAAATAAAAGTGAGACAATTGCAGCAACAACAATTAAAGATATTATGGACCCGTTGAACTTGTGTTGAAACTTTCAGTAAAACAAAAATTTTTATGAACAGCCAGATGGGTTAATCATGGGATCAAGTCTCACTGACTTGTTAGGTGACATTTATATCGATTATTCACAGAACCCAGAGCTTTGTTATAATGATGTATTAGCTACTAAAACAATTTATTATTACAGATGTATTGATGACATTATCATATTTTTTCCAGGGAAAGCAAACTGCAGTAGAACTTCATGTAACCTTTTAGGCAGTCCCAACCCAACATCAAATTCACCATCAAATGTGAGGTAGACAAGATATAAAATTTCTTAGACCCAACTGTTTGTATAAAAACTGACAAACTCATCTTTACCGTATACAGAAAGACAACAGCTGCAGACAGTATTATTCACACCAGCTCCTCCCATCCAACCACTCAAAAACTAGCGGCATACAGAAGTATGATTAATAGGCAATGAATATCCTAAATACAAGAGCTTCTGTGAGGTTTGGAAGGTAGGAGACGAGGTACTGGCAGAAGTAAAGCTGTGATGAGGGAGCGGCAGTCGTGGTTGGGTAGCTCAGACACTAGAGCACTTGCTTGCGAAAGGCAAATGTCCCGAGGTCGAGTCTCGGTCCGGCACACAGTTTTAATCTGCCAGGAAGTTTCATATCAGCACACACTCCGCAGCAGAGTAAAAATCTCATTCTGGTTCCCAAAGACGCATCATTATCTTGTTGATGAAATTGCAATAATCAGACAAATAGTGGCTAGTAAGAGATATTCAGCATCCACAATAGATTACCTCTTTAATCTCTTGAAAAATAAAGAAAATAGAAATGAAACAACACATTTGTTACCAACGCATACAAAAATGATAAAATATTTCCGTAATCGATTCACTGAAGGAGCTTCTTGTGAAACCGCCAATCAGTTCAAAAGGAACGGCATCAAATGAGCTATTACACATCTAGTAATATATAGCATGCCCTGCCTCACAGTTGTAGCAAACATGATGACAATAAACAACCAGGCATTTACAAAATGACATGCACAGACCGTCTCTGTTTCTAGGTACGTAGGAGAGACAGATCATTTACCATACGATACAACGGACACATGTCAGCTCTTCCGTTAAATGTTCATAATAAATCAGCAACTCACCTTTCTGACAGCAAAAACAACGTTTCAAACATCAACAAAGATCTCAAAATTTGTAATAGACAACCTTCAGAAAAAAAACTCGTTGTACTAGGGGCGCTTGATACACACAGACACCAGATATTGGAACCCTAAGGCATGCTCAATGAACAGACAGATAGCGAAAATGTGAGGCGGCGCCTTGTTTCAGGCCCTTCTCCTCAGATTTTATCCTATTTGCATACAGAATTTACAGACGAGACTCTTGTTTCATTTACTTTCCAATTCAGTTTTGTTTGTCGACTTTCCACCTGTAGTGCGTGTTATTTACATGAGTGGCTAGGGCAGCGTCTAATAATGCAGGTAACACAACCCTCTAACATTTCATTCTTGTAGTAGTTTTTTCCATTAAACGCATCTGGCCTTGACCAGGGCAACTCCTTTTCTCTGGGGCGTAAACATGAGGAACTTTCGTATGTCCTGGAGGAACTGCAGGGTTATCTTTGCAGGGATTATCTTCCTGCCTAAGATTCCGCAAACAATTGAGTGGCAGAATGGAAAACTGGCGTACTCTATAGCAGAACGGGAAACCACTCGTGTAAGGCTAAGAACTCTGTTAATAAACTCCGGGTGGAGAACTCAGCTGTCCACTTGCCATTATGCTGCTGTGAAAGGTCTCCAGATATTCTTCCACAGGCCAAACACATAGCCACACTTAGCCCTTCCCATACGAACTGTGTGCGAAACCCAACAAAATTGCCGGAATTTACGAAAAACAAGTCTGGACATGGGTACGGGGCTATACTCGTCTTCCGTTTCCGTATACACGTATCTTTGGCGGATACATTTTAACTTTATGGTGGGACGTAGGGAATCGTCTACCAGATCCATGATTGGAAGAGCCCTTAGGCCCTTTCTGGGAATGGCTGGAAAAGATTGTACGAGGTACCCTTCCGAGGTGTGAAGGAAGGCTGCCAAAAACTGAGAGAGGTCGTATGGCCGTAATCACGCCGGAAAGATTTTCACGTGAACCACATGAGTACAAATCAAAACTCCGCCAATGCCTTGTGTATACTACCGCCATTCTTGTACATCGTTATCCCATAACCTTTGTCACCTTAGTGTAGGCTATGTCCCGCAAATAAAATACTTGCAAGATTGGAAATATTATTTCTGCAACAAAAAAGTATGCTGTAGCAGTAAATGCCAAATACATTGTTTGTGGGTCACCAACGTGTAAACAACCGTAGTGAAGATTTATATCCAAGTACAGTGTAAACTATTCTGTCAACGTATTGGCTTTTACAGTACCAACGTATTTTTCATAACGTGCTGTATTTAGGGGGGCCCACCATAAAAATTTTATAATTGAAATTCCTTTAATTTTTATTGACCTCTATTAACAAAATATTGTATAAAGAGATACTGACGTATAATAGAGGTCCAGCACTCTCTATGAAATGCATTTAGTATTTGTCACTTTCTTTGTCATTTAAGTTTTTTCTTGAGCAGTATTTCTTTAATTGGTAGTAAAAGTCATTACAGAGTTATTGAAGAACAGTTCATTCAAATTCAAAAATATTGCAGATATTTTAGGTTAAATACAACAGTTTACATTACATATTTTCTGAGATCACTTATTCATCAGTTTCTTCGGAAGCGTCTTCACATTTGGAATGTATAACAGTTTCCTTGATGTGTTTACTGCATGGGTATATCTTGCAACTGTTACAGTTAATTATTGTTTTGTTCACTTTATTTTACTTCACTGTTTTTGACTGGCTTTCACAACACAAGCGACATCTTCCCCTTCTTCCATGAGCTTTCTTTGCAGCGACCTTCTGCTTGATATGCCGTCAGAGAGTATCTTCCATGGATGAAATACACACTTCTGGAGTCCTCTAATATTCGTAGACATTTCTTCAATCCATGGTTTTGTGAATTTTAGTTCCAGTTCTTGAAGAAAAGGCTTATTACATTTTGTCTTATTCCACTCTGGGAAGTTCAGCAGAGACAATGTATAACCAGTTAACGCTGCTATGTCCACAAGATTAGAGAAAACGCATAGCGGCCAATTTCTTGTACCACTAGTTTGAAAATTTCCTCACCATTTGATCGATTGTGTCAACTCCGCCTTTCGTCTCATTATAATATAAATTTATGACTGTTTTCTTCTTAGTGTCAGTAGGTGAACGAACTGCAGCGTCATAATGTTGAGTCGACAGCAACAGAAAGTTCTTTTTTTCTGGGGTTTTCACGGGGGATATAAGAAACACTTATGTTGCTGATATTTCCAGTACTAGAATCACTGAAAGCAAATTGACTGGAGTATATTTCTCTTCTTGAGACGTCTTTCAGTTCTTGAGGTAGATGCTTCTAGTAGTTTGTAATGGTCCCACGAGAATTCACTTGTGATTCCTCTACAAACCTTCGGCCATATCAACTGAAGTTATCTGGCTGTGGTGACATTGCGGACTGAACTATGTATATGAACAACCAGGCGTTTCACTACAGCTGCAACTGAATTTGATTCTTGTGGACTACCATTTTTCTTCCCTGCATACAGCTCCATCCTGAGAACATGTCTGGTTTAAGAGTCTGTGAGCATTCGAGTAAGTATACCACACTATCCAGGTTTTTCCTTCATGAGGACCTGGAAGGGACACCTGCCACGGAACAATGGCAACGTTTCATCAGTAACAGTGTGCATGCTTATAGAATAATATTTTGGCAGTAATTCATTTCTTTTATCAAATGCTTCTCGTATTGCAACAAACTTGTCACGTTTTCTGAGTTCATTTAGCGTCTCTCTGTCATCAAATCCTACTTATTTTGGTAAGGTGATGGAATCTAGTTCTACTCATAGCAGCAGTATAAACAAACCTTCCTGAAGTGTTGGACAACAAATCGGGAATACGTGACTTACTTCCGCCCTCCTTCCTCATAATAGTTAGTAATCCTATATATGGCGTAAATTTAAGTCTGTCTGTTTTGGGTAAATTCTGTCTCAATGCTTCTTCATAGGCACGCTTTATTGTGATGTTAACAATATCTGTTGAATTTTTTTAATTATGCTCTTATTGTTTCCACTTTACCCTCATTTCTTATGCCTTCTCACTCTTTCGCTGTGTTTTGTACTACTCGTCTGAGGAGGTTTAGACGTAAAAACTTTTCCAGTGGTTGTAAAATACTTCTTACTGACCTCACCAGCTGCGTCATCATCCGCTGCAGGTGTCCAGAGTTCGTCTTTAGAGTCTGTACACCATCATTGTCTACATCCTCGCTCTCCAGTTTGACTCATCACTTCATCACTATCAGCAAATTCAGTTCCAGAATCTGTAGATTCTTCTAAAATGTCTAATATTTTGCTCTCTGTAGGAGAGTGATGGTGCATTTTCAGTCACAGTTGTCTCTGACACTGGACAGAACGAGACTGAGTAAGAAGAAACTGGAAACAATCAGAAACCAGGGACAAATGAATCATTGTTCAGATCATTCTTGCTACCCTCAAAGAGAATTTCAGTGACCAGAGGATCTACATTGCCGAAATGTTATAATTTATGGAATAAGACATTCGTTGTCAAATCTCATCTGCTACTAAGAGGGTAGTCATTGCGACGATCGCCAATAGGCTTAAATTAAGGGATTAAGTTTAGCTGAAAAAATGTATATATTTATAAAATCTGGTGGAGGAAATAACAAAAACAATAATCATTTTTATCAGAATTTTAAAATATGAAATACCAGCCATAATTAAAATAAATGAGCGCAAAGTACTCCCTCCTCCCCTTGGTACTGTAAGGGTTAATATGCGCCACCTAGGTCGTGTAGTACTCTAATAAACATGTTAAATAGTTCGAAAATGTAAGCGCGAACGTGGAGGCTTTTCTACAAATGCAGAAGATGAAAATCTCGTTAAATCTGACAACTGTGTCGTTTTACTACTCTTGGGTCAAAAACTGAAAAAAAGAAACAGTATAACGATACAGGCCTTTAAAATGGATCTGTAGCTCCGAGATGCTTTGGACAGCAATTACAAAATGGAAGTCGTGTCTGACGACGGAATGCTACTAATTACTAATCATAAACTCGCTAGTTATAGAACACTTTTGAGCCGTCCATTGTCAGTGATATATTGTTCTTAGATGCGGATACCTACGGCAGCAGTGAATCAGTACGTCACGTACAAAAGTCTGTGATCCGTTGTTGCTAACTAAACCGTCAGTTGGGTGGCAGCGGATGACCAATCTGAACAAGTTCTTGTAAAAGTATTGTAGTATTTCCATGTAATCTTAGGCACCCAAAGGCAGGATGAACTGCGTTCTCTTCTTCCCCACAAGTGTAAAAAAAGTATATCTACGACGTGTAGCCTGCGAAAGTGTTTGCAGAAATACCCGTGGATCTTGAGTCTGGCTATTAGAGAGGCGATTTGCCCAGGAACTGAATTTGTATGTAATTTTGTGGAATACGCGACTCATGTTTGCCTGTAGGGCATACGTATATCGTTAATCGGTACTTGAACTTGCAGTCCAGCAGCTTCTTTGGCTCAGCAGTCAACAGTTGCATTGCCTGTGGTTTCATAGCGTGAATTCACTCAAGAAAAATTAACTGAAGGCCTTCTTCGCGGGTGGATTGGAGCACTCCGATAATCCTGTATACAATGGGGCTCTCAGTCAAACACGTACTAAAGTTTGTAACTACTGTTAGAGCATATAATTATAAAGAGTTACTGAGTAGGAAATGTAGAGATTTTGCTCCCCGCGAGAAGAAACGAAGTGCTTCTACGAGGGACTTTCAGTACATAACGCAATACTTTTTCTTCCGAAAGCAGATTGGTCTTATTCAGGTTCCCAATCGTATTATTCCCCACTTTTTTAGGTGCAAAACCTATTTTCAACACAATCTCCATTCAATGCGACGGCCTTACGCCAGCTTACTGGCAGGGCCCGTATGCCCGCATGCTGCCCCACTACTGGTCAAAGTCGGAGCCAACATCTGGCTGCATCGATAAACTCCCTATCATCCACGTACTGCTTCCCGCAGAGTGCATCCTTCATAGGGTCAAATAGACAAAAGTCGGAAAATGTGAAATCCTGGCAGTAGGTTGGGTGAGTAAGAACAGTCCAATGATGTTTCGTGAACTCCTCTCGGGTGCACACACCTGTGTGAGCTGTTGCATTGTTATTGAGAAGGAGAAGTTCGTTAGCATTTTAGTGGTTACGAACACGTTGAAGTCGTTTCTTCGGTTTCCTGAGGGTAATACAGCACACTTCAGAGTTGATCGTTGCTCCATGAGGGAGGACATCAAAGAGAATAATCCTTCCAGAGTCCCAGAACACAGTCGCCATTTTACCAGCTGAGGGTACGGGTTTGAACGTTTCCTTCAGATGAGAGGTGGTCTTGCGCCACTCCGTGGATTGAAGCATTGTTTCCGGTTCGAAGTGATGAATCATTGTTTTTCGCCAGTGATGATATTTGACACAAAATTGTCACGATCAGCCTCTTGACGCACATGTACGAGGGGCGTTTGAAAATTCCGTGCGAAGTCCGAGAGATGGCACCACCGGTGCGTAACGAGGTATGTTTAGTTAGTAAGAAGGCGCACCAAGTTTCAGCCGTATTGGTCTATTTCTTTGTGTTTGGCATTCGTGTGAATCAAGGAAGTCGAGTGATTGTCAAAAAATGGACGAAAAAGAATTTCGTGCGGTGATTAAACATTATTTTATGAAAGGCAAAACGCCTCAGGACACTAAAGAGAAGCTTGATAAACATTACCGTGGCTCTGCACCTTCCATTAGAACAGTTTATAAGTGGTTTCAAAATTTTCGGAGTGGCCATATGGGCACAAGTGATGCTGAACGTTCTGGACTCCCTGTGGAAGTTACAACTCCGGAAATCATTGATAAAATCTCTGATATTGTGATGGAAGTTACAACTCCGGAAATCATTGATAAAATCTCTGATATTGTGATGGATGACAGAAGAGTTAAGGTGTGTGAGATTGCTAGTGCTGTGGGCATCTCGAATGAACGGGTACATAATATTTTGCATAAACATTTGGACATGTGAAAGCTATCCGCAAAATGGGTTCCGCCATGCTCGCGCTTGACCAAAAACGGAATCGTGGGGAGTGTTGCACGGATCGTTTGCAGCTGTTCAGGAAGAATCCGCAGGACTTGAAGCGTCGTTTCGTCACTGTGGATGAAATGTGGATACATTACTACACTTGTGAGACCAAACAACAATCTAAACAATCGGTTACCAAGGGAGACTCTGCACCAAAAAGGCGAAGACCATTCCTTCGGCTGGAAAGGTTATGGCGACTGTCTCGTGGGATTCGCAAGGGATAATCATCATCGACTATCTGGAAAAGAGTAAAACTGTTACTGGTGCATATTATTCATCGTTATTGGACAGTTTGAAAACCGAGCTGCAAGAAAAACGCCGGCGATTGGACCGCAAAAAAGTCATTTTCGATCACGACTATGCACCAGCACAAACCTCAGCAGTTGTGGTCGCAAAATTAATGGAAATAGGATTACAACTCGTTTCACATTCCCCCTATTCTCTAGACGTGGCTCCCTCAGACTAAAGAAATGGCTGGTGGGACAAAGATTTTATTCACACGAGCAGGTAATTGTAGCAACTAATAGCTATTTTGCAGACTTGGACAATTCCTACTATTCCGAAGGAATCAACAAATTAGAACAGCGTTGGACGAAGTGTATAAGTCTAAAAGGAGACTACGTCGAAAAATAAAAAAGGTTTACCCCAAACATGTAAGTAGTTTTTATTTTTGCACGGACTTTTCAAACGCCCCTCGTAAATCCGCAAAGATGGTCCTTTGTTGCTCTTTATGGTCGTTTGTTAGGCTGCGATGAACCCAGCGGGCACAAGCCGTTGAGTGCCCCAACTGGAGGATGGGTCTGTCAATATTATCAACATAGACGTCTAGTTGAGTTGTGTAGTGAGATGTTTGATTGTGATCCATCGATCACCTCGAATGAGAGTTTCCGCATGTTCCAACATTGCCAAGTGTGTGCGGCAAGCCGGCACGCGAGAAATCGGACAAGCTTGCGGACATTGCGATGATCATTGACGCCTCGCCCACCGATTCACCGCGCTTTTGTTCACTATCAGGCAAGCGCCTACGAATATTTGCGATGCTCTCATTTTCCACCAAAACAAACAGTGACAGCTCTCTGTCTGGAACCCACCTCCGTTAAAGACGGCTTGTTGAAGGCTATATATAGCGCCGTCACCTATCGGAACTTATGAAACTAAAGAGGCTGAAGCGGGAATGTTCCACGATGTCCTGCAGCAAATTCGGCGTTTTTTCAACTAAAATTGGACGAGAAGAAATAAGTGTTGCACTACCTACTGAAGACTTCTCATAGTATCGCAACAAGTTCCACGCTCATGATACTCACTTTTGTTGGTAACTTGAATAGCCCAAACTTCTGCAAACATGACATATAGTATACGCTACTGACAAGGCCACTGGCTTTGGGTCGTCAGTATAGAAATACTTTGCCTCCGGATACTGCCTTAAAAATTGTGTGGAAGTGTTAATTTGAGGCTCGTGGTCAAAGGCAACGCCAGCTATTACGTATACTTTCGACAGTTTCAGTGGGAACGAGACGCTAAAACTATTTATCTAGGTGCTCTAATGATCTTCCTTGAAATTTTTTGAGTATCTAAATATTCTTGAACTAGGAGTGAAACAGTTCTAGCGACTAAATTAAATTATGTTCGAGTCCCACTATGTAATGATCTTTGAACTGGATGGAGGAGGTAAGTGATTCACGTATCTTTACCTCTGAATCTGAAGAACGATCTTTTGTTACTTGAATGCAACGAAAGAGTTCACTTGACTGACTGATTTCATTTTCCCATGGCTTTGCACGAGGTGCCCCAGCCTTGTTACGCCCTGCCATATCATTGGATAATTACCTTAATAAGCTGTGGTAATTTTGCGCATTTCCTCTAACGGTGAGCAGCGAATTGCGAAGTGCCGCATTTTTCAACAATAGAAGAGTCCCAGCAGAGGCCCAGAGCGTTGCATAGCAACAGTTCGAGACGAGACGATCGGCGATCAACATGAATCTATCGGATCCCAGTCATCAAAATCATAAGAAAACCGTTTGGTGAAGTAAGAGCATGGAGCAATGACAGGAGGCAGAAGGTAACACATCAACAAAAATTCTTAGAAGCGAGTATGTGTAAAGAATACGGAAATCGTCGATGCGGAAATTATATTCAGAGAAATATGATTTTGCAAATCTTTCATTCGAACTGTATATGACTGCTTGTCTGAAGTAGTTTGTGTTGGAGAAGCCTGAACATTTATAATCTTGTAATCACAGGAAATGGGAATTTCATCAATTATACACTCTCCTACGCATATTCCGTGGCAAGGGCAATTCTGCATTCGCATGTATTGGACATGTCCAGTATGTCGACTGTATCAGCATAGTGTTATAAAACTACGTTTTCCTTTAAGGATACCATAGCAAATCATGGGACAAGGAAGGGTCCGCCTTCTTTAACCCATGTTATCGTGTGTGAAGACATGAGTTTACGATGCGAGGAATACAAGCGGTCTGTTATTAAATGTTATCTGCGGTTGCTTCAGCAACACAGTAAATATTTTCCTGCTTCTTTCCGTATTTGGCATGATTTCCGAGGGTAAGGTTGAGCTAGAACCAAAGAGCACAACTTAAATTATTGCGAGAGATACAATTAGTGATTGAAATTACAATGTTTTTTTCTTATTATTTGGCTGTTTCCGTAATGTGGCACGTTTGTTGAGAGGGAGGTTAGGCAGGAAGCTAAGTGCATAGTTCAGATAACTAAGAGTGAAACAGATAGTGGCCTTTTCCACAACCTTGGTGCTTACAAATGTTTCACTCTTCTTTCCGAATGTGTCGCCATGGAGGTGCGATGTATTTGAAACGGATTTTTTTAAATAGGGGTCGTGTTGTTAGTGGTGACTCACTCACTGTGGTGGATGTTTGTTTTTTTTTTATAGTTTTTGGTAATGGTTCATTTGCATGGGACCGAGTCTTTGATAATTGTTGGTTATTTATTTGATTTTGGTTTTTAAGCTGTTAGTTTGCTATGCAGTTTGTTACTTTCCTAGACTGAATGTTTGTGTTTGTCATTTGCTTTGGAATTGTGTTTGAATATTTTGTTGTTTGCAGTTCGGACTGTTTGCTTGTGCGTGATTGTGTGTGTGTGTGTGTGTGTGTGTGTGTGTGTGTAACCAGCCCTGATTAATTTGGAGTTGTGTATGGTTCGTAAATTTGTTTTATGTGCTTTTTCACTTATTGTCAGCCTGTAGTTTGTTTTTGAAAGCGAAATCGTTTTGAAACGACGTTTTTCAAATTTGTGTTAGCTGAAGCGAAATATTTTATTCCAGGATGGTTTTTTTTTTTTTTATTTTTGTTCCGTTTAACCTGGAGAAAGATGTGTGGTATTTGTCGATTATGTGGTCCTTTCATGCGTAGGGGGTTGGGGAAGGGGAGAGGGGGGGGATTAGGGTGTTGCTGTCTTCGACTGAACTACTGTATGTAGGTCAAGTGAAATATTTGATTCCACTTTTGCGTTTTTGTGTTTCTTCGTTCGGTTTATTCTGGAGGAATAGATGTCCAAGATTTTTCAGATTTTTGGTTGCGTTGAAATAATCTAAGATTTATTGCTGATTCTTTATTTTGTCTCAGCCCAAAACCCCATAATTACCGCAGTTGTTCTGTTACTTTCATTTCATTACCGGCTGGAAATGTTTCGTGTGTTTTTTATATTTGTTTTTGACCATAGTGGTCTGTCTTATGCTCGCGATCTTGAAGGGTCTAGTCTGACTCTGGTTGTCTTAGTATTATCTGGATAATGTTCGTTTCACAATAATTCCCGCAAACATGACATTTTGACGTCACACACAATGGGTTCGTTTAAGCTGAAATCACGTATAAGCAGCCCCTCTTCTGGCTACTTCAAGTGTGCCAATAAGCAAATTCCTGCCAGAATCTACCAGGAAAATTTTTCTGGCACTGCCAAGCTGCCAGATTCGCGCATGAGCATAGTTGAGTTAGACTAGGGGTACACTTAACGTGACTTGTGTTTTGTTTGTGGCGCGTTTTTCAGTCATTTCGATGCTATTGCAGTCCAGCTGTCGGCTTCTTCATATTTACATTTCATTGTTAATAGTAAAGTCAGCGTATTCAGATGTTTATCCACCACTGTGCTCCGGAATCTAACCAGAAATGGGACGAGAAGCGTTTAAACAGTGAAAAGACCAGACGCGGATTTCTACGTCATCGGAGATGCGCATGCGCACTAAAGCCCGTTTTTTAAAGCTTTAAAGCAGCGGTCTGCAGCTGCTTAAACAATCTAACATCAACAACTGCACGATCGGCTATCAACTTTCGTCAGCATTCGATACGTGCCTCTCACCCAATTTAATGATTTATGGTCGGTTAATGTCTGTGATCTTTAGGAGTGAGTTATTATAGTCAATAATTTACAAATTGAAAATGAAACACGCATGTTTTATAATTTGCCGTATGCCCCTTCACTGTAACAGAGACTGGAAATTTATCACAACACATCACCATTATCATTAAATGCCACATAATAACTCATCAATGATACAAGCCTTCAAGACAGAACATGATAATCAAGACTGGAGATAAACGTTACATGGTTAAGTGCTAGCTTAATGAATAACACCGTAGTTTTTGGAGTCGAAAGTAGGCGATTCGCATCATGTTAGCATTATTGACACGTTCTGTTACGTCCTTGCGAATGTAATACAGGTATGTTCTACAATACTGGATGTTATTTACATTCATTCTGAACCTAAGAGGACAGTTTTAAATGCTGCTACTAAAATGAGCTACAATAAAATTTGTATCTTTTCTTCTAACAAATATTTGTCTCCTTCTTCCCAAATATTTAACGACTTCTGAGTGTGTGGTTAGACTGGAAACTAAGAGTACAGCTTAAACTGCTGAGAGTGAATCGAGGAACAATAATATTCATATTCTTTCTTCTCACAAGGCCGATAATCGATCATGCGGTCGTCGATATTGTGCGTGACGTCATAATACCATTACGTTTGCGAGAATTGTTGTGAACCGAGCTTACCCTTACTCTCTAGTGTAAAACCCAGAGAGTATAAACATCTCTGCAGAGCGCATTGTGTTCTGTGCATGTAGTCAACATTAAATTGGATTTATCACGATGTCTCGGGACGACGCTGTTTCTTTAAGGCCAACTTACATTGGCCGTCACGTCAAAACATTCCACAATGGATTTCACGTTACGACATTCACACAGGTCGTCAACGAACCGTCATGTCACATCACCGCCCGACACGTCAACGTTTTTTTCTTGGGAAGAAAGTATTGACGGTATCGTCGTAACTTAAACTATTTTCCCCACACTCACTCGAATTTTAGTAGTAGATTTTATGCTTTTGAGTTTTCGTGATCCTTTTATGCTTTGTTTTCGTGGGGAAATAGCAAATGTTCCATGACGACTTGCATAGTTTACCCATTGATTATTCTTACATAACATGCCAGCTTCAATGAAGGAGAAAAATGCAGTTGTTTATGACACTATTAGTCACATAAGGGAAAAAACGTTATGGATTGCGCAAACAAGCTTCAGTTATTTCTTTATGGCTATTGTGTGATGTGTTTGTATGTATACATTTTCGCAAGCAAGTAAATGTCGATGTTTTGAAATGTTTCACTTCTCAGCACTTTACCAAACGAAACTTATCAAAAATATACGTTATGAAGTTTTCTTTGGCCATTAATATATTTTGTCCTCAATTCAGATGCTTTACTCTGACTTTTTGTATCACAGATGGTGACTCACAGGTTCACATTTGCTGTTCGGTGCTGAGCTAAGTGAAGTGACATGACGATTTGATGGACAGTGTGAACACACCGTGACGAGACGGTGCTGTGACGTGATGCCCGTTCATTTTACTCTTCAAAGCTAGGAGACCAGTTTACTCCAGGTATCAAATTCAAATTGTTATGGTGTCTACAAAATTCCAGCATCAAATCCATAGCACCTACGAAGGGAATCTGTCTGCACTACAGATACGATGACATTTAAAATTCGTAGAATGCATTATTTATAAACCTATGCCATCCCAAGATCATGTTATCACGGTGGCAATGTATGTTGATGACACAAAATCAGTTCAGCGCATATGAGTGCTCACTCCAGAGATATTGCTGCTCTATGAATTTCTCAACAATAGTGGAATCCCTGCAACAGGAGCCCCGGCAAGGGAGCATAGTTTTGCGTAGCAACAGATCCAGACGAAACGATTGATGTGCAACGTGAATTTATTGGGACCCAGTCACCCTATAGTGAAGTAATAGCACAGAGCAACTATAGAAGTCAGAAATATCTGAATTCTGTCAATTTGTGGTGCCCAAAATCTTGCAACGGACGAACAATATAAATTCTTAGAAGCACATACATGTAATGAATATGGAGATCTTCGACACGACAATTACGTCTACAGTAGACTAATATGATTTTGCAAACCACTTATCCGAACAGTTTGTCATGCTTGTGTGAAGCAATTTGTGTTGGACAAGCCTGAGTGTTTATAAATCTGGTAACTGCAGGAAAATCGGAATTTACAAATTATAAACTCTCCTAAGAATTTCCCATGGCAAGTGCACCCCTGCATTCACTCATTTTGACAGCATATAGTAGGGTAAGTCGACTATATCAGCATGGTGTTTTTACGCACACGTTTTCCATAGATATACCAGAACATGAGTCAAGGGCACAATCCAATACCACCAGTCTGCTTTGGCCCCATGCCGTGTGACGACATGAGTTTGAGATGCGAAAGATAGTAAGCGGCCTTATATTGGTTGTTATGTGTGGTTGCCTTAGTAACTGTTGTACACAATGATGTTTTTAAACTACGCCGTTTATTGCCAACATGTCGCGATTTACAAGGATGTGGTTAGGTTGGAACCTGACAACACAGCTTAAATTGTTGCTATGGAAATTACTTCCTGACAAATATTTTCCTGTATCTTTCCGTATTTTGCACCACTTCCGAGGGTAACGTTAGGCTGTAACCTAAAGCACAACACAATTAAAGGGATGTTTCTTGTTATTTGGCCCTTTCCGTAAAGTGGCAAGTTTGCTGAAGGTGAAGATAGGCAGAAAATTAAATAAATAGCTAAAATTTTGCGAGTGAAACGAGGGTAATTTCCAAGAATTCTTTTCGAATGTTACGTCGAGGAGGTGTGGTATATTTTAGTGGAATGCAGCACTGAGAACCATAAGGGCCTAAAGCACACTGTCGTCTGACACATATGGAAGTGAATATCAGAAAATTGGTGAGACAGATTTTCGTGAACTTTCGTATGCATAACGTAGGCCTATAGCACAGATAAGCTGGATGCACAATAACACAACATATGTCAGGAACGTGAATAATTGGTAGAATTTCAACATTGGCACCGGCATGTTTATGGTTCTCGGTGCCTCTATTGTTTTTTTAGGGGTCGTGTTGTTGTTAGCAGTGGCTCAGTAATTGTGGTGTATTTTCAGTTTCTGACATGTTCGTAGTAATGGTTCAGTTGAATTGGATAGAGTCTTTGGTAGTTATTGGTCATTTATTTGTTGTTTGCTTTGAGTTGTGTTTGAACATTTTGTTGTTTGCAGTACCGTTTGTGTGTGTTTTTAATATGTTCTGTGGCTGGCCTTCTTAATTTGGCAGCTGTTTGTGGTTTTTAAGTATGGTTTCATGAGCTTTATCATTTATTCTGAGATTGTGGTCTGTTTGTAGAACGGAAATCTCTTTGAAACGAAGGTTTTCAAATTTGTGTTAGATCAACTGTGGCACACCAGAAGACAAATTAAAGAGTGTAAATAAGTCGGACTCCAAGAGTATTTGTACTTTCTGTCAAATAGCTGTGAAGTAAACCACATTATGTCTCTCATCTTCAACACACTCACCTTATGCATTTTTGTATAGTTTAGAACGTTTCAAAATGGGTTACAGATGGGTTGTGGAGTACAGACAAACACATTCGTGATGTCTTATTTATTATAAAGGGATTAAAAATCACTTACGATACTACTCAGTTCATTGAGACGCCTATTAAAGAGTAAAAATGAATTGGAGTCGAATGTAAGTTCTAATTTGTAAGAAACTGTTGTCAAGTAGAACCACGTGTTGGTGTCCAGCTGTAAAAAGTAACCTTACCATTGTTAAGTTTCAGATGGGAGAAAATGGACTGCATAATATATGTGAGAGGCAACATAAGGTTTTTCTTCAGAATTATTTATAAACACTATTACTGATTACAATATCAGTTAAAACGTTTAAAACATCGCCTATCATATTGTGTGTTCAATTAAAGTCTGAAAATAAGTATATAAGTTCAGGTTTGTATCGCATAGCTTTCCAGTAAAAGCACATGATGTTGCTCATTTGCTAGAAACTGATGTATCTATTTTTTATGTTTTGGATGAGAACGAAATTGACAGCAAAACATTTATGACAGGCAAATCAAGTTATCTTTGCAGGTTCCCTAATTCAAAAGACAGTTACAAGTTTTAAAGTACACCTAGGACAAAACGTGACTAACAATAAAGGAGGTATGTGTTATTACCGAAGGACCTACCACTTTGTATCATATAATTGTAGAGTGTAATCACCTATTCAAATGGTTCAAATGGCTCTGAGCACTATGGGACTTAACATCTGTGGTCATCAGTCCCCTAGAACTTAGAACTACTTAAACCTAACTAACTTAGGACATCACACACATCCATGCCCGAGGCAGGATTCGAACCTGCGACCGTAGCGGTCACGCGGTTCCAGACTGAAGCGCCTAGAACCGCACGGCCACACCGGCCAGCTGTTATTACCTAATCTTGCTAATCCTGTAGCTACTAATTTATCCATATTTTACTTTCCAAACTGAAAAAAATGGACTACAAAAGCTTTGTGAAACGTGAAAGAAGATATTTCTATTGGCTAAATGATTTAAGAGGCATTTTCAACTTTTTAAGTATCTCTAGAACACTGCAAGGCACATTAAACAGTGGAAACAAATCGCACTCGGATTTAGGTCCAAACAGCTGAGGAGTAAAAGCACTTTATATATCTTATATTTGAAAAACTATTCTTATTCGTACTTTTGAATATAGGTAGGTACAAAATGGACGGGAAATGGTTTTAAAAAAAGGACATTGCTGTTGCTTTTTTGATTAAAATGAGATTTAAATAATTCAAAATACTACCCACCACATTGTGAGGCCGCTTAAAGTGTGAAAAAGAATTGGACTCCACAGCAAATGTTTTGTCAAAAATAGGTATGAAACAGAACCATGTGTTTGTACTCATCCTGAAACATCTAATGTTATCCATTCATTTGTTTCAGATGGGTACAAAACGCACTGCCAAGGATGTGAAAAAGACAAAAGAAACACCTTCTTCACGATTTGTGATTACAAAGGCAGCTACAATTTTAAAATAGCCCAACCACGCTGCGTGATCGATTGAAGTGTGAAAATAAATCGAACTATGAAAAAATAGGAGCTTAGCCCTACTTAGTTTAACACAGATGTCAAACAAAAGCACATGATTTTGCTTATGGACTAGGTACTAAATTATATATTTCTTATGTTTCACGTGAATAACAAATGACTATAGAATATTTCCTTGTGGCGAAACACCTTGGGCCTCATTTGCTTCCTATGGACACTACTCCAGCCTCACTCTATCGCCTTCCGTTTCACGACCTTCGCATGGAACTTCGCGATAATACCTTTGTATACATTGATGGCTCTCGGACTGACTATGGTGTCGCGTGTGCGTCATTGACGTAAACGTTTCTCGGTATCTGCTTCCGGAACACTGCTCAGTATTTACAGCAGAGCTCTTCGCCCTGTATCAGGCCACACAGTACATCCGGCGACACAGGCTTTTCAATTGTGTCGTGTGTCGTCTGGTCTAAAACAAAAACTTAAGAAAGACAGTTACTACATTTTACGTACTCCATGCATACTGCCAGACAAATAAAAGAGAAAAGATGAGTTACTCTTGAAGGGAGTCTCGCTTTCTATGCAACAACTGCCGCATATAATCACCTGTCGTTTCTTATCCTGTAGATAAGAATTTATCGACGTATTATTTTTCAGATTGGTAAAAAATGGACAGAGGAAACTTTGTGTAATGTATAAGCAGCTATTTCTGTTCACTGACCATTTTAAAAGGCAGCTTAAACGTTTAACGTAGTTTTAGCATACTGCAAGAAAATTGGAAACCGGAAACTTACCACACTCAAAGGTAGTTCCTACATTGTGTCAAACACTCGAAGGGTAAAACTATGTACTATATACTCCAAAAACTAATCTTTCTCGTTTTCATATATTAGATGGTAACAAAAATCACTGGGGATTGATTTCAGAACACAAAAAAACACTTGTCTGCTGTCTTTTTGATTAAAAAGTTGTTCCAAATGTTTCAAATACAGCTCAGCGGAATCTAACGCCGCTTATCGTCAAAATGGTTTGAGCTCGAAAGTAACTCCTCTAAAGTGAAAAATAGTTAAATAGACCATATGATCGTACTCTTGTAGTAAAAACTAATATTTTCCATCCTTATGTCCCAGATGGATTCAATATGGCCTGCGAAATTATATGCAGAAGCCCAAAGAAACATTTCTCCAGATTTTTCATTAAACGAACAGCTTTTAAAGTATCTCCTACCACACTGCATGCTCTAGTAATGTGAGACAACAAACTGGACCAGAAGGTGAGTCCTACTTTGTATTAAATAGAGGCTACATAAAAGTGCGTGATTTTGCATTTGCAGTAAATATTAATTTATCGCTTTCTTCTGCTTAAGATGAGTAAAAACTGTCTGAAAAATATTTCCAAGTGGTCGAAACACGTTACTTCTAAGAATTCTGTTTGCAAACGACAACTACTACGTTTTACAAATTCCATCGCCAAAAGCCATGAGTTCTTCTACAAGGAAGGTCCGTTTTCTGTCATATACTTGCCAAATTAGCATGGAGAGCTGCATCAAACCAGACTCAGGACTGAAGACCACAACAACAACAACAACTTGTCAAATAAAAATCACTTGTTGTTGCCTGTCCTGTTTATGCTAATTTATTCACGTTTTATTTTTCAGGCTGATAAAACACAGATGTCACAAATTTGTGTCGAAGAAAGTATTTAACCTCATTGACTGGTTTAAAACGCATCTTCAAATTTTAAGCTATTTCTAGCACTCTTCAAGACGAATGTAAATGCTTAAACCGATTGCACACAACGGTAGGTGCTACAATGTCTTAAACAGCGGAGGGGTAAAACCAATTTATATCTCTCATGCTACAATAACTGATTTTTCTCAATTTTATATTTCACATTCTTAAAATATTAACTGGGGATGGTTTTTGGAAGTCGAAAGCACACATATTTCTAATTTTCATATTTCAGATTGTTAAAATAATGCTCTTAAATGAAGTATAGTCCTGAAACAGAACAATATGATTGTACTCTTATTGCAAAAATTAAAAGTTATCCATTTTTGTGTTCCAGATGAGCCCAAAGAAACACCTACTTCAGAAAATCTTATTAAACGAACAGCTATAACTTTTAAAGTCACCCCACTATAAGATTGAGTAAAGTGTGACAACAAACTGGACTAGAAAGTGAGCCCTACTTTGTATTGGATAATTGTCACATAAAATGACATGATATTGTATTTGCACTAGATATTAATAAATCAATTTTTGTGTTTCAGGTGACTTAGAACTGACTGCAATATATTTCCATGTGGCGAAACAAAATATTTTGCAGAATTCTGGCGCCAAGGAGAACTAGTACCTTTCACATACTCCATAGCCCAAGTTGAAGACCAAACAAGAGGAAAGATGAGTCGTTCTTATAGGGAGTCCCTCTTTCTATCATATACTTGTCAAATAAAATCACTTGTTGTCACTGATAATGTATGTGTTAATTTATTCTCGTTTCAATTTTCAGATTGATAAAACACGGACGATGGATATTTGTGGGATCCCAAACAACTTATTTAACCTCCTTGACTGATTTGAAAGACAGCTTAAAATCTGAAATATTTCAAGCTCTCTGCATGACAAACTCAAGCGTTTTAACTAATCGCATTCAGTGGAAGGTACTACTATAACTCATAGAGTTGAGAAATAAAAACAGTTTATATCACCCATTCTCCACAAACTGATCTTTCTCATTTTTATGTTTCAGATCGTTAAAACATTCACTGGAGATTTCGGAACACAAAAGAAGACATGACTGCTGTCTTTTAAACTGCTACTCACCACATTGTGAGGCCCCTTACAAAGAGAAAATTATTTTAACTCGGAAGTAAGTTCTCTTAAGTGGAGAACAGTTAGGAAACAGAGGAAGACGTTTGTACTGTTGTTGCAAAAATTAAGCTTATGCGTTATTCTTTTCCAGAAGGGCTACAAATGGACTGCCAAAAGATCTGCAAAAGCCCAAAGAAGACAGTTTCTTCACAATGTTTGATTAAAGAAACAGCTACAACTTTTAAAGTAGCTCCTACCACACTGCATGATCGAGTAATGTGTGACAACAAATCCGACCAGGGCAGACGAATCCCAGTTTCTATCAGATAGTGGTCACATAAAAGGACATGATATTCAATTTGAAGTAAATATTAATTTATCGATCTCTTATCTTTCAGACGAGTAAGAATTGTATGCAGAATATTTCCAACTCATGAAACCAGCTATTTTTCAGCGTTTAGTGCTAATGACAACTACTGTATTTATATAATCCACAGCCCAAGGCGAGGACGTACAAGATGACAGATGAGTCATTCTTCAAGAGAATCCCACTTTCTGACATGTACCAAATAAATTCACTTGTTGTTTCCTCTCCTGTATATGCTAATTTATTCTCAATACCATTTTTCAGACTTGTAAAACACAGACACTGGTAATTTTTCTGTTGTCGAAGAGCTATTTTCACCTCGTTAACTGGTTTGAAACACAGCTTCAATTTTTAAGCTATTTCTAGCACTCTAGCAGATGTGCTTCAAAGTTTAAAGTAGTCACACACTATGTTTCAAACAGCTAAGGTGTAAAATCAATTTATATCACTGATCCTGCAAATACTGGACTTTCGCATTGTTATATTTTACATTCTTAAAGTATCCACTGGAGATGGTTTTCGGAATACAAAAGTACACATGCCTGCCATCTCTTTGGTTAAAAAGTTATTTCAAACTCTTAATGTGTACTCATCACATTGTGAGGCCACTTAGAGAGAGAAAATAATTTGGGCTCAAAGGTAAGTACAGATGTGAAATAGAGGTAGACGTTTGTACTGTTGTGGGAAAAACTAAAGTTATCCATTCTGATGTTTCAGTTGGTTTCAAAATGGACTACCAAATTATCTGTAAAAGCCCAGAGAAGCAACTTCTTCAGAATGTTTGATTAAACAAACAGCTACAACTTTTAAAGGAGCTCCTACCATACTACATGGTTGAGTAAAGTATGACAACAAATAGAACTAGGAGGTGATTCCTACTTTCTATCAGGCAGTGGTCACAAAAAATCACATGATAGTTCATTGGCACTACATATTAATATATCGATTTTTTGTGTTTCAGATGCGTTAGAAGTGTCTGCAGAACATTTTCAAGTAGCGAAACAAGTTATTTCTCATAACTCAAGTGCTTATGATGACTAGCACATTTTACATATTCCATAGCCCAAGGCAAGGACCATACAGGAGGAGGGATGAGTCATTCTTCAAGGGAGTCCTGCTTTCTATCATATACTTATCAAATAAAATCACTTCTTGTCACTTATCCTGCATATGCTAATTTATTATTGTTTCACTTTTCAGACTGGTAAAACACGAATGTTGGATATTTGTGGGATGCTGAAGAACTTATTTAACCTCCATGAAGGCAGCTTATAATCTGAAGTATTTTAAGCACTCTGCAGGGCAAACTCAAACGTTTTAACCAATCTCATTTGATGGTAGATACTAGTATGTCTCACAGAGCTGAGGAATAAAACCAGTTTATTTCACTCATCCTCCACAAACTGATATTTCTCATTTTTATGTTTCATATTGTTAAAACATTCACTGTAGATGGTTTTCAAAATACAAAGGAACACATGGATGCTGTCTGTTTGATTAAAAAGTTATTTCAAACTTAACTGATACTCACCACAGTGTGGTGGACTTTACAAAATGAAAATCAGTTGAATTTGACAGTAAGTCCTCTTAAGTGAATAACAGTTGAGAACTAGAGGCATACATCTGCAATCTTGTTGCAAAAATTAGAGTTATCCACTCTTATGTTCTAGATGGTTTTAGACTGGACTGCTAAATTATCTGCAAAAGCCTAAAGAAACAATTTCATCAGAATTTTTTGTTAAAAGAATAGCCGCAACTTTTAAAGTAACTCCTACCACACTAGACATATGAATAAAGTGTGAAACAAAATGGACTAGACTGTGAAACCTACTTTGTATCAGATAGTGATCACATAAAAGCGCTTGATATTGCTTTTTCAGTAATTTACCGATTTTTTAATATTTTAGGTGGGTAAGAACTTACTGCATAATATTTCCAAGTGTTGCAACAAGCTATTTTTCAGGATTCTGGTGCCATAGGTAACTAATGCATTCACATATTCAATAGCCAAAGACGAGGACGTTATAACTAGAAAGATTAGTCATTTTTCAACGGAGTCCCACTTTCTATCACGCACTTGTTAAATGAAATCACTTGTTGTTGCATTTCCTGTATGTGCTTATTTATTCTCGTTTAATTTTTCAGATTTGTAGGATATTTTTGGGATGCCTAAAAATTTATTTAACCAACTTGACTGATTTGAAAGGCACCTTAAAATCTGAATGATTTCCACCACTCTGCAAGACAAACTCAAACGCTTTAGCTAACCACATTCAATTTTAGGTACTACAGTGTGTCATACATCTGAGGAATAAAAACACTTTCAATCCTTCATCCTCCAAAAACTGATATTTCTCATTTTTATGATTCAGATTGTAAATTTTTTCACTCAGGACGATTTTCGGAATACAAAACTACACAGTAGTACTGTTTGTCTGGTTAAAAATTTATTTCAGACTTTATACTGCTATTCAGCACATATGGGGGCATCTTAAAAACTGAAAAGTACTTGAATTCTATAGTAAGTCCTCTTAAGTGAATAACAGTTGTGAATTAGAGGCATACATATGTAATATTCTTGCGAAAAGTAGAATTACCCATTCATATGTTCCAAATGGTTTCAAAATGGACGTCGGAAATTTGTATGTTGCCAAAGAGTTATTATCACCTCACTAACTGGTTTCAAACACAGATACAAATTTTAAGCTATTTATAGCACTCTACCAGACGTCCTTCAAAATTTAAATTAATGGCACACAATGGTAGGTTCGAATACGTCTCAAACAGCTGAGGTGTAAAACAAGTTGATATCACTGGTGCTCCATAAGCTGATCTTACTCATTTTTATGTTTCAGATTGTTAAAGTATTCACTGGAGATGGTTTCAGAAATACAAAAGTACACATGGATGCCGTCTCTTTGGTTAAAAGTTATTTGAAACACTTGAAGTGCTACAAAGCACATTGTGAGGCCCCTTACAAAACGAAAATTATCCATTGTGATGTTTCAGATGGGCTAAGAATGAATTGACAAATCATCTGCAAAAGCCCGAAGAAGCAACTTCTTCGGAATGTTTGATCAAACGCACAGTTGCAACTTTTAAACTGGCTCCTAACACACTGCATGGTCGAGTTAAGTGTAAAAACAAATCCGACCAGAAGGTGAGTCCCACCTTGTATCAGATTGTGGTCACATAAAAGCATGTAATATTCCATTTGTAGTAAATATTAGTTTATCGATCTTTCATGTTTCAGAAGAGTAAAAATGGTCTTTAGAATATTTACAAGTGGCAGGACCAGCTTTTTTCAGCATTTGATGCTAATGGCAAATACCGCATTCACATACTCCAAAGCCCAAGGCAAGGACGTTAAAAGAGGAAAGATGAATCACTCTTCAAGGGAGTCCTACTTTCAGTCATATACTTGTTAAATAATATCGCTGATTGTTGCATACCCATTGCATGCTAGTTTCTCTAGTTACTTTTTCAGATTGGCGAAACATGGACGATGGAGATAGTTAGGATGAAGAATAGCTATTTTTACCTTGTTGACTGGTTTAAAACACAACTTCACTTTAAAGCAATATCCAGCACTCTCCAACACGAACTAAAAATTTAAAACTAATCGCACACAATGGTAGGTCCTACTATATCTCAAACAACAGAGGTATAAAACCGATCGTTGATACTCCATATAATGATCTTCTTCATTTTTATATTTCAGACTGTTGAAGTATTCACTGGATCAGGTTTTCAGAATAAAGAAGTATACATGGCTGCCATCTCTTTGGTTAAAAAGTTATTTCAACCACTTTAAATGCTACTCACTACACATAGAGGCCCCTTACAAAGAGAAAATTATTTGTGAACAAAGGTAAGTCCTCTTAAGTGAAGTACAGATGTGAAATAGAGGAAGACATTTGTACTCTTATGGCAAAAACTAAAGTTATTCATTCTTACATTCCAGAAGGGCTAAAAATGGCCTGCGTACTTATCTGCAAATGCCCAAAGATGAGACTTCTTCAGGATATTTGATTAAACGAACAGTTACAACTTTTAAACAAGCTCCTTCCATACTTCATGATCGATTAAAGTGAGACAACAAATACGATTAGAAAAAGAGTCCCACTTTGTATCAGATATTGGTCATGAAAAAGAATGTGATATTCCATTTGTAGCAAATGTTTATTTATCGATTTTTTTATGTTTCAGATGAGTAAGAATTGTCTGCAGAATATTTTCAAGTGGCGAACCCGGTATTTTTTAGCATTTGGTGCTAGCGACACTACTACATGTATACTCCGTAGCCCAAGTCCAAGACTTTACGAGAGGAAAGATTAGTCTTTTATAAAGGCAGTCCCGCTTTCTATCATATACTTGTCAAATAAAATCACTTCTTGTTTCCTATCTTGTTTATGTTGATCTATTCTCGTTACATTTTTCAGATTCGTAAAACACCTAGCTATTTTCACCTCGTTAACTGGTTGAAATCAGCTTCAAATTTTAAGCTATTTCTAGCACTCTACCAGATGTACTTCAAAATTTTAACTAATCGCACACAACCGGTTTATAGGCCTGGTGCTTGAGAAACTGATCTTTCTCATTTTTGTAATTCAGATTGTCAAAGTATTCATCGTCCCCCCATGAACCACGGACCTTGCCGTTGGTGGAGAGGCTTGCGTGCCTCAGCGATACAGATAGCCATACCATAGGTGAGACCACAACGGAGGGGTATCTGTTGAGAGGCCAGACAAATGTGTGGTTCTTGAAGAGAGGCAGTAGCCTTTTCAGTAGTTGCCGGGGCAACAGTCTGTATGATTGACTGATCTGACCTTGTATCGCTAACCAAAAAGGCCTTGCTGTGCTAGTACTGCGAACGGCTGGAAGCAAGGGGAAACTACAGCCGTAATTTTTTTCGAGGGCATGCAGCTTTACTGTATGGTTAAATGATGAAGGTGTCCTCTTGGGTAAAATATTCCGGAGGTAAACTAGTCCCCCATTTGGTTCTCCGGGCGGGGACTA
Source organism: Schistocerca piceifrons (assembly GCF_021461385.2). Taxonomy (NCBI): domain Eukaryota; kingdom Metazoa; phylum Arthropoda; class Insecta; order Orthoptera; family Acrididae; genus Schistocerca; species Schistocerca piceifrons. The sequence goes on along the minus strand of NC_060139.1, from coordinate 1,015,581,252 downwards.
CTCAGGAGGACGTCGTTATCAGGAGAAAGAAAACTGGTGTTCTACGGATTGGAGCGTGGAATGTCAGATCCCTTAATCGAGCAGGTAGGTTAGAAAATTTAAAAAGGGAAATTGATAGGTTAAAGTTAGATATAGTAGGAATTTGTGATGTTCGGTGGCAGGAGGAACAAGACTTTTGGTCAAGCGAATACAGGGTTATAAACACAAAATCAAATAGGGGTAATGCAGGAGTCGGTATAATAATGAAAAAAAAATAGGAGTGCGGGTAAGCTACTACAAACAGCATAGTGAACGCTTTATTGTGGCCAAGATAGACACGAAGCCCACGCCTACTACATTAGTGGCCGGCCGGTGTGGCCGTGCGGTTAAAGGCGCTTCAGTCTGGAACCGCGTGACCGCTACGGTAGCAGGTTCGAATCCTACCTCGGGCATGGATGTGTGTGATATCCTTAGGTTAGTTAGGTTTAATTAGTTCTAAGTTCTAGGCGACTGATGACCTCAGCAGTTAAGTCGCATAGTGCTCAGAACCATTTGAACCACTACATTAGTACAAGTTTATATGCCAACTAGCTCTGCACATGACGAAGAAATTGAAGAAATGTATGATGAAATAAAAGAAATTATTCAGATAGTGAAGGGAGACAAAAATTTAATAGTCATGGGTGACTGGAATTTAGTAGTAGGAAAAGGAAGAGAAGGAAACGTAGTAGGTGAATATGGATTGGGGCTAAGAAATGCAAGAGGAAGCCGCCTGATAGAATTTTACACAGAGCACAACTTAATCATAGCTAACACTTGGTTCAAGAATCATAAAGGAAGGTTGTATACATGGAAAAAGCCTGGAGAGGTTTCAGACAGATTATATAATGGTAAGACAGAGATTTAGGAACCAGGTTTTAAATTGTAAGACATTTCCAGGGGCAGATGTGGACTCTGACCACAATCTATTGGTTATGAACTGTAGATTAAAACTGAAGAAACTGCAGAAAGGGGGGAATTGAAGGAGATAGGACCTGGATAAACTGAAAGAACCAGAGGTTGTACAGAGTTTCAGGGAGAGCATGAGAGAACAATTGACAGGAATGGGGAAAAGAAATGCAGTAGAAGAAGAATGGGTTGCTTTGAGAGATGAAGTAGTGAAGGCAGCAGAGGATCAAGTAGGTAAAAAGACGAAGGGCAGTAGAAATCCTTGGGTAACAGAAGAAATATTGAATTTAATTGATGAAAGGAAAAAATATAAAAATACAGTAAATGAAGCAGGCAAAAAGGAATACAAACGTCTCAAAAATGAGATCGACAGGAAGTGCAAAATGGCTACGCAGGGATGGCTAGAGGACAAATGTAATAATGCAGAGGCTTATCTCACTAGGGGTAAGATAGAAACTGCCTACAGGAAAATTAGAGAGACCTTTGGGGAAAAGAGAACCACTTGTATGAATATCAAGAGCTCAGATGGAAATCAAGTTCTAAGCAAAGAAGGGAAAGCAGAAAGGTGGAAGAAGTATATAGAGGGTCTATACAAGGGTGATGTACTTGAGGACAGTATTATGGAAATGGAAAAGGATGTAGATGAAGATGAAATGGGAGGTATGATACTGCGTGAAGAGTTTGCCAGAACACTGAAGACCTGAGTCGAAACAAGGCCCTGGGAGTAGACAACATTCCATTAGAACTACTGACTGCCTTGGGAGAGCCAGCCCCGACAAAACTCTACCATCTGATGAGCAAGATGTATTAGACAGGCGAAATAACCTCAGACTTCAAGAAGAATATAATAATTCCAGTCCCAAAGAAAGCAGGTGTTGACAGATGTGAAAATTACCGAACTATCAGTTTAATAAGTCACAGCTGCAAAATACTAACACGAATTCTTTAGAGACGAATGGAAAAACTGGTAGAAGCCGACCTCGGGGAAGATCAGTTTGGATCCTGTAGAAATATTGGAACACGCGAGGCAATACTGACCCTACGACTTATCTTAGAAGCTGGATTAAGAAAAGGCAAACCTACGTTTCTAGCATTTTTAGACTCAGAGAAAGGTGTTGACAATGTTGACTGGAATACTCTCTTTCAAATTCTGAAGGTGGCAGGGGTAAAATACAGGGAGCGAAAAGCTGTTTACAATTTGTACAGAAACCAGATGGCAGTTATAAGAGTCGAGGGACATGAAAGGGAAGCAGTGGTAGGGGAGGGAGTGAGACAAGGTTGTTGCCTATCCCTGATGTTATTCAATCTGTATATTGAGCAAGTAGTATAGGAAACTAAAGAAAAATTTGGAGTAGGTATTAAAATCCATGGAGAAGAAATAAAAACTTTGAGGTTCGCCGATGACATTGTAATTCTGTCAGAGACAGCAAAGGACTTGGAAGAGCAGTTGAACGGAATGGACAGTGTCTTGAAAGGAGGATATAAGATGAACATCAACAAAAGCAAAACGAGGATAATGGAATGTAGTCGAATTAAGTCGGGTGATGCTGAGGGAATTAGATTAGGAAATGAGACACTTAAAGTAGTAAAGGAGTTTTGCTATTTGGGGAGCAAAATAACTGATGATGGTCGAAGTAGAGAGCATATCAAATGTAGACTGGCAATGGCAAGGAAAGCGTTTCTGAAGAAGAGAAATTTGTTAACATCGAGTATAGATTTAAGAGTCAGGAAGTCGTTTCTGAAAGTATTTGCATGGAGCGTAGCCATGCATGGAAGTGAAACATGGACGACAACTAGTTTGGACAAGAAGAGAATAGAAGCTTTCGAAATGTGGTGCTACAGAAGAATGCTGAAGATTAGATGGGTAGATCATAAAACTAATGAGGAGGTATTGAATAGAATTGGGAAGAAGAGAAGTTTGTGGCACAACTTGACTAGAAGAAGGGATCGGTTGGTAGAACATGTTCTGAGGCATCAAGGGATCACCAATTTAGTATTGGAGGGCAGCGTGCAGGGTAAAAATCGTAGAGGGAGACCAAGAGATAATACACTAAACAGAGATAGAAGGATGTATGTTGCAGTAGGTACTGGGAGGTGAAGAAGCTTGCACAGGATAGAATAGCATGGAGAGCTGCATCTAACCAGTCTCAGGACTGGTTACCACAACAACAACAAAGAATTCATTGGAGATAGTTTCCGGAATACAAAAGACACACGGCTGCCATGTCTGTGGGTGAAAAGTTATTTCAAACACGTAAAGTGCTACTCACTACATTGTGAGGTCCGTAGGAGGAGAAAATTACTTGGCTCGAAGGTAACTCCTCTTAAGTGAAGTACAGATGTGAAATAGAGGATGACATTTGTACTGTTTTCGCAAAAACTAAAATTATCCACTCTTATGTTTCAGCAGGGCTGAAAATAATCTACCAAATTATTTGGAAAAGCCCGAAGAAGACACTTCCTCAGAATGTTTGATGAAACGGACAACTGCAACTTTTAAACTAGGTCCTACCACACTGCATGATCGAGTAAAGTGTGACAACAAATTCGACGAAAAGGTGATTGGTTCAAATGGCTCTCAGCACTGTGGGACTTAACATCTATGGTCATCAGTCCCCTAGAACTTAGAACTACTTAAATGTAACTAACCTAAGGACATCACACACATCCGTGCCCGAGGCAGCATTCGAACCTGCGACCGTAGCGGTCACGCGGTTCCAGACTGAAGAGTCTAGAACCGCACGGCCACACCGCCCAGCCGGCGAAAAGGTGAGTCCCACTTTGTATGAGATAGTGCTCACATAAAACCACGTGAAATTCCATTAGTAGCAGATATTAATTTATCAATTTTTTATGTTTCAGATGAGTAAGAATTGTCAGTAGAATATTTCCAAGTAGCAACGCCAGCTTCTTCTCAGCATTTGGTGCTTACGGACGTCGGGCGCGCGCTCCGCGCCGTCCTCGAGGAACTCGCTGTTCCGGAAGGAAGTGATTTTGCGTCAAATGCGGCCGGTTTCGACCGAAAACTATGATTTTGTGTGTTGGGAGGAGAGGCGAATGCGAATTCTGCCGTACGCCTACAGTATATGAATGTTGAACACACCGGTTCTCGTCCGATCACCGACGTTAAGCAACATCGGGCCCGGTTAGTACTTGGCTGGGTGACCGCCTGGCAACAACTCGGTGCCTCACGTGCGGTGTTTCCTTGTACGACTTGGCCGGCGGCGCCTCGGTGTTTGTCTGCTTCCTCTGCCTCGTGGCTTGTTTTCTTCTGGACTGTAAGTAATGGAAATGCTTTACGACGATAGTGAGGAAAGACAGAATAACGTACAATGTGAATTTGGTCGTTCCGTTGATAAATCTTCGGCCTTTGAAATTCACCGTTGGATACTTGAGAACTTTATGTTAACGACCGATGACGTTCTTGGCATACAATTTGATGCGTTCCTTAATTCCGTGTTCTTAAAATTGAAATCTCCTGATATGTGTGATGCTGTTGCGTCTGTCAGTGATGGTGCTCGTAAATTGCGGCATGTTGACGGTTAAATGAGTAATGTGACTGTATCGAACGCCGGCTTTGCCGTTAGGCAAATTCGAATATTTAATCTGCCGTTTGAAATAAGGAATGACACTATTTGTCGTCATTTGCGGCCGTACGGCACCGTGTTGTCTGTGGTTAAGGAAAAGTGGCCCTCCGCGTGCCGCTTTCAAGTCGAAAACGATGTGTAAAAATTGTTGTCAGACAAAATATTCGTCCTTTGTTTTGGTCAACGGACACCGCGTGTTTGCGGCATACAGTGGACAGCCACAAACTTGTTCTCTTTGCAGTGGCGTTGGTCATTACCGCCAAAACTGTCCGAAACGTGAAGGGCCTGCTCAGTTGCTGATTGACGATAGTTTGCGCGGGGCCAGCTTTGCTTCTGTCTGCCGTCCCAGAACAGGTTAGGGCTGACGTGCCGGCTGTCGACAATTTGCTTTCCACAAATGTTTCACCTGAGACTGTGTCCGAACACGTGCAACAGTCGACGAATGATTTTGTACCGGAACCTGTTTCGCTGCCCGTGACGGTACCCGAACCCTCTAGTACGTTGACTGAACCCGTTGCCGTGGCTGCCAGTGCTCCTGTTCCCACTGCTGCCGTGGAATCGCAGGAATTTTTTTGCGGCTCCGAAACCGCGACGGGATGAATATCCGTCTCGGAGTTCTAGTAGGCAACGTGCGCGTAGTGTGGGTCGGTCCCCTTCTTCTGACAGGGGTTTTTCGCGAACGGATCGCAGTCCGTCTCCGGTTGAGTGTTCCCCCGCCGCTACCCGGCAGTCGCGGGGAGTGGACGGCAAGATTCACAACACCGTGGCGCCCGGCGGGACCTAGACCTCGAGCGGCGGCCGTCTCAGGCTTCCGGCTCCGGACGTCAGCAACCGCAATCACAACAACGGCGTGCCTCTTCTCGTCATCAGCTGCCTTACGACCTTAACGTTGCCGATCAGAAACGTGATATCGCTGTTCGACATTTAGGAACTGTGTTAAGTCAACAGACCACTGGTGACGATTCCAGTATGACGACCGACACGGTTTTGGCTGTGGCGACACCGCAGTTCCGGACAAAACGAAAAGCTCAAGATACACACCAGCGTCGTGTTTGTCCTTCTGCCCCCGAGAGTGTGCCGGTTTCTTCTTCCGACGTGGAGACGCCTGTCGTTGATCCTTTGTCGGTAGATTCTGGTGGAACAGATTCTGGGACCGCGCTAACCCCCCCTCCAGTCCACCCCACTGAGTGGGTGGCGGATGTGGAAGGCAGTGAAGAGACTTAGTGTGTGCTTCTGTTACCCCCTAATCCGGATGACGGGAATTAAACCCGTCTTTCTAGTGTACATTCCATCTTTTTTGGTGGCTGAATTCAGTCCATGGCTGCTGTCTTTTTTCTCACATGGGGAGTTTTTGTTATTGTGTATTTTAATTGTGTATGGAGCTTGAGCGTTGTTCGTGGAACATTTTAACTGTGAACGTTAACAAACTGAGTAACCAGCACAAGTTGTCGGCTTTGCTCACTTTTTTACGTGACTCCCACTGTCATGTGGCGTCTTTACAGGAAGTTACGCGTCAGGCTCTGTTGTTTTTACTTGACTCTTCTGATTTTACCGTCATTGATAATATCATGTCAGACGAACAGACTGGTACTGCTATTTTAATCCACTCGGATTTTGATGTTAGCAACATTGAAATACTGCCAAATGGCCGCGCAATAGCCTGTACCATTAATGGTGCTGCCTTTGTTAATGTGTACGCCCATGCCGGTGACTAACCAGCGAGGAGTCGGTTTTATGGCCAGGACCTCTGTCAACTTCTCCATCGTAATAATGCTGAATTAGTGCTTGGCGGTGATTTTAACGCAGTCGTTGATGGTAGGGATCAGGAGCCAAGTCCTAACTGGTGCCAGGAAGTGCGTACCATGGTTGACAGCTTTCGGCTTCGGGACACGTGGCGTGTGCTCAGTCCGGACAAGACACAGTTCACCTACTTTTACGCCACCGGTCAAAGTAGACTAGACAGGGTTTAAATGTCATCGCCGCTTGCTGCCCACGTCCGGAAGGCGGAAGTGTTGCCAGTTATTTTCCCCGACCACTGCGGTTACTTGTGTCAACTCCTCCTACCACGTGCGCGCCCTACTCGGCGCAAAAACATTTGGAAGCTTAACTGCAGTCTTTTGGATGATGCCAGTCTTACGTCTCAGTTTACTGACTTGTGGCGCAAGCTCTTGCGTGACAAAAGCGATGACGGCAGTCCCATCGGGTGGTGGGTTGAGGTAGCAAAGCCGGCTATTAGGCGTTTTTTAATCGATTTTAGTCGCGATGCGGCGCATTGGCGACGGTCAACAGCGCGCTTTAACCAGACCTGTTTGAAGGACCTCGCTCAGCGGATTACATCGTCTCCTAATCAGCTTCCTGTTTTTAACGAATTCAAAGCAAAGCTACTAGATGATCTTCAACGGAAGTGTGTTCGGACAGTCACGCGAAGCCAACCAGTGGGTGACGTAGAAGGGGAACCACTCTCTCTTTACCACCTGAACAGGGAGCGACAACGGCGCGAGTGGTTGGCCATACGCAAATGGATAAAACAGGATGGCACATCAACTTGCGATAGGGCGGAAATTGAGCGGGAAGTTCAAGCGCATTTTGCAACGCTCTTTCACCATGTGGACGTAGAACCCGGAGCGCTGCGTGATTTTTTGCAGAGGATACCACATATCTTAACACGACAAGACAGAGCCCATCTAAATGAACCTTTTACTTTTGACGATTTAGATGCAGCTGTGAAACGGAGTCCTAGGGCAGGTCCCCTGGCCTCGACGATATTCCCGCAGAATTTTATTTCAAATTTTTCCGTCTTTTAAGTTATGTTTTAATTGCTATCTTGAATGAAATCCATAACGGCGTTGATATTCCGGCGGAGTTTGCCGAAGGGCGCATTGTACTACTCCCGAAATCGAACGCAACGCCAAATATCGACAGTGTTTGCCCTATAACATTACTGAACGCCGACTGTAATATTATGGCGCGGTGTGTCACGTGCAGAATGAAGGACATTATGCCGAAGGTCGTATGTGAACATCAGACTTGTGTTGTGCAAGACCGTAACATTTTCGATGCCGTTCTGACGTATCGGGATTGCATCGGCTATGTTAAAAATCGCAGGCTCCGCACGGCTACGATTTTGTTGACCGATTTCAAAAATGCCTTTGATCGGATCAGTCACGCTTGTCTGCGGCAAGTGATGGTCGGGTTGGGATTTGGCACTAAAATAACAAAGATGGTGCACAGTACTTTGCGGAATGCCACGTCACGAGTAGTCATCAACGGTATTCCCAGTCGTGTGATACCCATTAACCGTTGGGGGCTTATGGGCGCTCATCTGTCCGTCAGGGCTGCCCCTTGTTCATGTCGCTCTACGCCTTGGCGTTGGATCCGCTTCTCCACTGTATCGCCCAGGAATGCCGGGTCGTTCGCATTGGTGACGATAAGTTGATCTGCAGAGCATATGCGGACGACCTCGGAGTGTTCCTTGATCAGCCAGAGGACATTGACAGGCTGCATGGTGTATTGCAACGATTTGAGAGGGCAACGCGGGCTATAGTTAATACTCGGAAAACTGTTTTCCTCCCTCTTACACCTCGACTGCGCAATGTACACGGCGTTTGGTTCTGTGTTAAGCAACGGCAAACAGTACTTCGTGTCATTCTGACTGACAATCCGCAGCGCATGGAAGCTCTTAACTGGGGGTCTACGCTGTATAAGATTCGGTCCGTTGCTAAACTGTATGCATCCAGGACTTTGGCGCTCCGTCAAAAGGTGGCTCTTATCAACACGCAGATTTTGGCCAAAGCGTGGTATCTGCCACAAGTCCTACCGGTGCGAAAAGAAATGGAACGGGCCATTCAACAGGCGGTCTATTGGTTGCTATGGAAGGGTGACATTTTTAAGGTTTCCCTCGTAACCTGTACCTTGAGCCTCACGGAGGCGGTCTGGGTTTAGTTGATTTTCGCAACAAGTGCGCGGCGCTCTTCGTGAAGCAGACTACCGTGGTGATTGACAAGGGGCCGTGCAGTCCAACGGCTGCCTTGTTCCATACATATCGCCTACCATCAGTGGTTGCTCCAGTCTCGGTCGGTCACATTTCGTACACGTTGAACTTCGTGCGCCGTTTTTATATTTACAACAGTTATCTCGTGCTTGGTGATTGTGCGTGCAGTGCGGGTGATATTATTCGCGCTCTTCGAGGATCGCCAGCCAGGAATAAATGGGAGTGGCGGCTGCCTCAGCATGACTGGAAGATAGTGTGGAGGAACCTCGGCCACCGCAGCTATTCCGGCCAACGTTCACGCTACGTGGTATAAAGTGGTGAACCGTGTACTTTTCCGACCAATGCTAAACTTCACTCTATCGACTTGATTTCTTCGGGAGTATGTGTTTCGTGAGGTGAGGAAGATACCATCGAACATTGATTCGTGTGTCGAAAATTCCGTGCTGTTTGGGATATTGCGTGTGATATGGTTCGTTTAATCAACAGGGTGGACAGGCATCACGTGACAGCCATGGACGCCATCGTGCCTCGGTGCTCGGCTTATCCTCCCACCAAACGAAACGCCACACTTTGGATTCTGGGACACACGATTTTTTGTGTATTTTCCCTAAAATCGACTGATGCCGTCGATTTTCTATCTTACCTGTGGGCGGAACATCGTCAGGCCCTAGGTCGAGCGGCTTATCACATGACTTCCGCCAACTTTTTCATTGTTGCCTTGGACCATGCATTTACCAAATTGTCGCTTACTTCATAGGACTGCCTACCCAATTTTGACATTTACCATATTCTCATCTGGCAGTGATGCTAATGTTACTGATTAAGGTGATTTGACGGAACTTTGATTACAAACGCACCTACTTTCTTCGAATGATGAATTTATGGTTTGGTGAAGCTGTGTTTATATGAATAGAACATTAACGAAAACGTATAATGATCTACAGTTATGTGAATGGTGTTTTGCCAGTCAGAGTTCATTTATCCTTTCTTTTCTTTGCTTTTTTTCCCACGTGAATTATTGTTTGTTATTTTTTATACCACGACGACTGAGGGGACAGTGTCGAGAAGATAATTTTACTTCATTTGGCATGTGCATGCAAGTTGGATTCCTTACTATTACTGTGAGTCGACATTTTGTTTTCTTCTCAATATAACCTCCGTCGACCATTGGCGGCGACATTCCCGTATGGGACTTAATTTTCTTTCCGGTGGATTTACTTTTTCGGCAGATACCAAGTGTTGATTGCTTTGGCAGGTTGTAGTCACTATAGATGACTGTCACGGCAAGATGATACGGCGTCCGGAAGCCTATTTTGTTTCTCTTATTTGGAACACCATCTGGAAGGAGGACTCATTTCAGTTCATTCTCAACGTTTGGAGGGTACATTTCCTTTCTGATTGCCGTACAGTAAGCCAACAGCGCATGTTCACGCCAGAGTAGCTCGCCGATGAAGGCAGTACTTGGAGGGCGTAAACCAGTTCAACTTCAAGAAGCCAACAGCACCTTTATAGCACAAGAAGCTCGCCAACAGAAGGCATTTTGTGGAGAGCGTAAAGGCCAGGCTCTAAGGGGAGTTGGGAGGCCCGTAATTAAAAAAGAAAAAAAAAAGTGCTGTTGGTTTCCTTTCATTTTTTCCTTTTTACGTCGCTACCCTGCCGGCAGTCGTATCGTACTACCTTTCTGTTGTGACAAAGATGCTTCCTTAAGCATTTTAAACTACTGTAATGGTACGAGAATGCAGTAATTAACTCAGTTTGAGGGAGAATGTGCTAACGAAGTTTGCCAGGAAGTCTTCGAAAACGACAAAACAGTACGAATCGGCAGGTGAGTCCTGAAATGCGTCAGCGCCTATTGTTGTGTAGCAGTGTACAGTTCCAAATTTGATTTGTAATCATAAATTTATTCTTCAGTCGTCTCGTCTCGTCCCGCAGACGTTTCTCGTGCTTGCGCTGTCATATGGACCACGACCTGTGCGGCAGCGAGCGGCAGTCGAGCAAAGTCGAGGCGGGAATACAGTCGAGCAAAGTCGGGACGGGAATAGGAATGGTGTGAATGTACTGCAAATTACGCAAACATCTTGCGTGAGGCGAGGCGAGGCGAGGAAGCGAGCGGCAGTCGAGCAAGGTCGGGGCGGAGATACAGTCGAGCAAAGTCGGGACGGGAGTAGGAATGGTGCGAATGTACTGCAAATTACGCAAACATCTCGCGTGAGGCGAGGCGAGGCGAGGAAGCTCGCATCGCTTGCAGTGGCGCCCTCCAGCAAGACACTGCCACACCCCGCACAGGCCATACGCCGGTCGGCCGCGCGTCAGCCCTCCGCGAGTGGCGAAGGTTGCACGCGCCAAGCGAATGACAGAGGAGGTGCAGCGAGTAGCTGTGCGTCTCACACAACGCGGCGGCGCGCCCGCTAATTCGGCAGTCGCTCTCACTTTTTTATACTCCATAGCCCAAGACGAGGACATTACAAGAGGAAAGATGAGTCATTATTCTTAAAGGGATTCCCGCTTTTTGTCACACACTTGCCAAATAAAATCACTTGTTTCCTATCCTGTATATTCTAATTTATTCTCGCTGCATTTTTCAGATTGGTAAAACACGGACACCAGAAATTTATGTGATGCCGAAGAGCTACACTACTGGCCATTAAAATTGCTACACCAAGAAGAAATGCGGATGATAAACGGGTATTCATTGGACAAATATATTATACTAGAACTGACATGTGATTACATTTTCACGTAACTTGGGTGCATAGATACTGAGAAATCAGTACCCAGAACAACCACATCTGACCGTAATAACGGCCTTGATACGCCTGGCCATTGAGTCAAACAGAGCTTGGATGGCGTGTACAGCTACACCTGCCCATGCAGCTTCAACACGATATCACAGTTCATCAAGAGTAGTGACTGGCTTATTGTGACGAGCCAGTTGCTCGGCCACCATTGACCAGACGTTTTCAGTTGATGAGAGATCTGGAGAATGTGCTGGCCAGGGCAGCAGCCGAACATTTTCTGTATCCAGAAACGCCCGTACAGGACCTGCAACATGCGGTCGTGCATTATTCTGGTCAAATGTAGGATTTCGCAGGGATCGAACGAGGGGTAGAGCCACGGGTCTTAACACATATGAAATGTAACGTCCACTGTTCAAAGTGCCGATAATGCGAACAAGAGGTGACCGAGACATGTAACGAATGGCACCCCATACCATCACTCCTGGTGATACGCCGGTATGGAGATGACGAATAGACGCTTCCAATGTGCGTTCACCGCGATGTCGCCAAACACGGATGCGACCATCATGATGCTGTAAACAATCTGGATTCATCCGAAACAATGACGTTTTGCCATTCGCGCACCCAGGTTCGTCGTTGAGTACACCATCGCAGGCGCTCCTGTCTGTGATGCAGCGTCAAGGGTAACCGCAGCCATGGTCTCCGAGCTGATAGTCCATGCTGCTGCAAACGTCATCGAACTGTTCGTGCAGATGGCTGTTGTCTTGCAAACGTCCCCATCTGTTGACTCTGGAATCGAGACGTGGCTGCACGATCCGTAACTGCCATGCGGATAAAATGCCTGTCATCTCGACTGCTAGTGATACGAGGCCGTTGGAATCCAGCACGGCGTTCTGCATTACCCTCCTGAACCCACCGATTCCATACTCTGCTAACAGTCATTGGATCTCGACCAACGCGAGCAGCAATCTCGCGATACGATAAACCGCAATCGCGATAGGCTACAATCCGACCTCTATCAAAGTCGGAAACGTGATGGTACGCATTTCTCCTCCTTACACGAGGCATCACAACAAAATTTCACCAGACAACGCCGGTCAACTGCTGTTTGTGTTTGAGAAATCGGTTTGAAACTTTCCTCATGTCAGCACGTTGTAGGCGTCGCCACCGGCGCCAACCACGTGTGAATACTCTGAAAAGCTAATCATATGCATATCACAGCATCTTCTTCCTGTCGGTTACATTTTGCGTCCGTAGCACGTCGTCTTCGTGGTGTAGCAATTTTAATGGCCAGCAGTGTATTTTCACCTCAGTAATTGGTTTGAAACTCAGCTTCAAATTTTAAGCTATTTCTAGTACTCTACCAGACGTACGTCAAAATTTAATCTAATCGCACACAATGGTAGGCCCTACTATGTCTCAAACATCTGAAGTCTAAGACCAAGCCGGCCGGGGTGGCCGAACGGTTATAGGCGCTACAGTCTGGAACAGCGCGACGGCTACGGTCGCAGGTTCGAATTCTGCCTCGGGCATTGGTGTGTGTGATGTCCTTAGGTTAGTTAGGTTTAAGTAGTTCTAAGTTCTAGGGGACTGATGACCTCAGAAGTTAAGTCCCATAGTGGTCAGAGCCATTTGAACCATTCGTAAAACCAATTTATATCGCTGATGTTCCAAAAACTGATCTTTTTCATGTTTATATTTCAGATCGTTAAAGTATTCACTAAAGGTGGTTTTCGGAATACAAAATTACACTTGTCCGTCATCTCTTTGGTTATAAAGTTATTTCAAATACTTAAAGTGCTGTTCACCACATTGTGAGTCCCCTTACAAAGAGAAAATTATTTGGGCACGAAGGTAATTCCTCTTAAGTGAAGTTCAGATGTGAAATAGACGAAGACGTTTGTACTGTTATTGCAAAAACTAAAGTTATCCATCCCTATGTTCGAGAACGGCTAAAAATGGACTGCCTAATTATCTCCAAAAGCCCAAATACGCAATTTCTTCAGTGTTTTTGATTAAACGAACAGCTAAAACTTTTAAGCCTCAAACCGACGCATCAGTCTGAGAGACCGTCAGTGTTTTTTAAATGTGTGCTGTGGCAATACTGGTCTGTTCTCCGGTTTCCCCATCACCGTACCTTCACATTGTTAAATCATACACGTAGCAAAGGCTTTGCAGTTCAGCTTAGTTACGGCTTCTGACTGTCAGCTACGCTGTAATTTCGTAAACCCTACGGGGTCTGTCAGACCGGGTGTGTCGAATTGGTATGAAATCTATCGGTCTGTTAGACCAGGTGTTTCGTATTATGTGTGATTTATTTTTTCGACTACTTCTTACTTTTGTGATTTGTCATCTTTTGTGTGTTTTAGAAGACTGCATGATGGCTAGTACTTCGGCACGTGTTCGTTAATCAACTAGAGGCCCATGAAATGAGAGAACACGGTGCAGTGATACCAGTTTTGGGGAAAGGTTACCGAGTGGCTGGAGGAAAGCAGTGATGAATCTGAGGTGGAAATTGAATATTCAGATTCTCAAACTGATTTTACAATTACCGACGAGAGAGATGATTATCATAGAAGAAAAAATAATGGCAATAGGCTGATATTAAGTGAGAGTAGCGATGATGATGATGAGATGATGACGATGACGTCGACGATTGTGACAATGTACTGGAAGATGCGCAATATATTTTTACGGACAATATACATGGAGAACAAAGCAACATTCCAGGTATTTTTCCTGGAAAACTGGACAAAAAAGATTTTGTATGGAATAGACTGGAACCAACAAGAGCAGTCAGAACACCAAGTCATAACATTGTGAGACAATTACCTGGATTGACTATCGCAGCTACTAGGTAATCCTGGCATTCATACAATTTAGAGTGTTTGTTTGACCAAGCTATGATTGACAGTGTCGTTTTTCATAAAAATATGAAAATGTTTTCAGTGAGGAACAACTTGAAAGACACAACAAACCAATCTAACTACCGCAAAACTGATTCTGTAGAAATTCATGCCTTGATTGGTTTGCCCATGTTCGCATCCATTTTCAGATCTGCCCACGAAATTGTCATCTCTCTCTTCGTCAAGGAACCTGACTGGAAGACCAATATTTATAACAGCAATGTCTGTGAAACGGTTTGAAATACTGATCAACTGCCTACGGTTTGATGATTCTACAACACATGAGATGATGAAAAATTATGACCGTGCTCCTGCCATCTCTGAAATATTCAACAAGTTCATATTTAATTCCCAACAGATGTATTGCACAAGTGAGAATATGACGGTTGACGAAATGCTTGTTCCTTTCAGAGGGAGGTGTGGATTTCGCATTTATATGCCAAAGAAACCCGCCACGTATGGCATCAAGATGCTGTGTGTGGCTGACTCACTTACTTCATACCTTTTCAATGCTTGCATTTATACTGTAAAGGACAGTGATGGCATTGGACTAAGTTAGGAAGAAAAAAAACTTTCTAAACCTATGCAGTCAACAGTGCACCAACGCAAACCAATTGAAGGTTCAAATAGAAGTGTCACTGCAGATAATTGGTTTTCATCCATGGAACTGGTGGAAGAACTGAGAAAAAGTCTCTGACATTTGTTGGAACCATGAAAAAAAATCGAACTGCTATTCCACCAGAATTGAAGTTTGATAAATCTAGACCAGTTACATGAGTTCTCTATGTTTTTGCCAATGATTTACCTGTTACTTTGTTGTCTTTGTTCCCAAGAAGAACAAAGCGGTTGTTCTCATATCTTCAATGCACCACAGCATCTGATGAACGTGTCTGGATTTTTCGTTAGTCTTGCTTCCACTATCTACCGCAACATCAGACCTGTCTAAGGTGCCTTTACCTTTCCTAACGGCGAACTGACAATCATCTAACACTTCCTCAATTTTGTTTTCCATTCTTCTGTATATTACTCTTGTCAGCAACATGGATCATGAGCTGTCAAGCTGATTGTGCGACAATTCTCGTATTGTCAACTCTTGCAGTCTTTGGAACTGTGTGGATGACATTTTTCAGAAAGTTAAATGGTATGTCGTCAGACTCAAACATTGTACACACCAACGTGAACAGTCGTTCTGTTGCCACTTCTCCCAATAATTTTAGAAATTCTGATGGAATGTTATCTATCCCTTCTGCCTTATTTGATCTTAAGTCCTCCAATATCTTTATATACTTTATCTATCTCTTCATCTTCAGCTTGTGTCGTCGGCGTGTATGCCTGCACTATCGTTGTCGGTGTTGGATTGCTGTCAATTCTGATAAGAACATCCCTATCACTGAACTGTTCACAGTAAAACACTCGCAGCCCTACCTTCATATTCATAACGAATCCTACTCCCGTTATACCATTTTATGCTACTGTTGACATTACCCCATACTCATCTGACCAGAAATCCTTGCTTTCTTTCCATTTCACTTCACTGTCACCTTATCTAGACTGAGCCTTTGCAGTTCTCTTTTCAGATTTTCTAGCTTCCCTACCACGTTTAGGCTTCTGACATTCCACACTCCAACACGTAGAACGTTATCCTTTCGATGGTTATTCAGTCTGTTTCTCATGCTCACCTCCCCCTTGGCAGTTCCCTCCCGAAGATCCGAATGGGGGACTATTCTGGAATTTTTTGCCAATGGAGGGATGATCATGACGCTTTTTCATTCACAGGCCACATGTCCTATAAATAAACGTTATGTGTTCTTAATGCAGTGGTTTCCATTGCCTTCTGCATCCTCATGCTATTGATCACTGTTGATTCTTTCGCTTTTGGGGGTAGTTTCTCACCCCAAGGACAAGAGAGTGCCTGGAACCGCTATCTGCTCCTCCGCCCTCTTTGACAAGGCCATTGGTAGAATGAGGGTGACTTCTTATGCTTTTTATAGTAGCCCCCACCACACAGCGTGATCGAGTAAAAGTGATAGGTAAAGTGTGAAAATAAATTGCAGTGGAAGATGAGTCCTACTTTGTATCTTATAGTTGTCACATTAAAGCAAGTGATATTGCGTATGCAGTAGATACCCATTCATCGCTTATTTACGTTCGTCATGAGTAACAACTGACTACAAAATATTTCCAAGTGGCGGAGCTACCACTTCTCCAAAATCTGGTGCAAGTGACAGCTACTACACCTTACATCCTAAAAACCGAAAATGAGGGGGCAATACAACACGAGAGATGAGTTATTCTTAAATAGTTGTTAATTAAAAACACTTGTTACTTCTATCCTGTATATGCTAAATTATCCATGTTTTATTTTGCAGATTGGTAAAAAGCACGTTTGAAACCTTGTGCGATGAAAACGAAGCTATTTAAATGGTTTGACTAATTTGAAAGGCAGCTTAAACTATTAAGCTATTTCTAGCACACTTCAAGGCAAATTAAAAAGTGGTAACTAATCGCACTCGAAAGTAGGTCCTACTATGTCTCTAACAGCTCTGGGTAAAACCACTGTAAAACGTTCATCCTCCAAAAACTGATCTTTCTCCCTTTTTATTTCAGATGGCTATAAAATTCACTGTAGATGGTTTTCGTAATGAAAAGGAACACATTTCTCCTGTCTTTTGGATTAAAAAATGATTTACATCACTTACAACACCACCCAGCCCCTTGTGAAGCCACTTATCAAGTGAAAATCATTTCCACTCGAAAGTAAGTATTGTTATATGAAGAATATTTGTGAAATAGCACCATACATTTGTACTCATGTTTTAAGAACTAATTTTATTCCTTCTTAGGTTCAGATGGGTACAAAAAAGACTGAGAAAATATGTGTAAAAGGCCAAAGAACTACTGTCACAAATATTTTTTATTAAAGCAGAAGTTACAACTTTTTTAAGTAGCCCATACCACACTGCGTTTTCGAGTAATGTGTCAAAATAAATTCGACTAGAATGTGAGTCCTACTTTGTATCACAGAGTTATCACGTAAAGGCACTTGATATTATACTGTACATGCAGTAGTTGCTAATTTATCGATTTTTTTATGTTTCAGATGAGTAACAATTACCTGCAGAATATTCCCAAGTGGTTAAACAACTATTTTTCCGAAATCTTGTGCAAACAACAGCTACTGCCTTTTTTATACTCCATTGGTAAATGCGAGGACGAGACAAGAGGAGACTTGAGTTACTCTTGAAGGGTGTCCCGTTTTCTACCAAACAGTTGTCAAATAAAAACACTTGTCGTTCCCTGTCCTGTATATACTCATTTATCCATGTTTTATTTTTCAGATTGGTAAAAAAACCGACGCCGGAAGCTTTGTGTGGTGTGAAAAAAGCTTTCTGCTCGGTAACTGATTTAAAAGCCATCTTAAGCGTTTAAGGTATTTCTAGCACACTGTTATACAAATTAAAAAGCGGGGAACTAACAGATAGGTCCAATTATGTCTTGTCAGCTCAGTCATAAAACCACTTTTATCGTCCATCCTCCAAAAACTGAAGTTTTTCATTTTTTAATTCTATATGGTTTCAAAATTAGGGCCTAACTGGATATGGTTATCGGAATACAAAAAATATGGTATGCTTTTTTGAGTAAACGTGATTTAACTCTCTTAAACTACCATCCAGCACATTGTGAAGCCTCTTATAAAGCGCGAATGATTTGTACTCGAAGGTAAGTATTGCTGTGTGAAGAATAATTGTGAAATCGGATCATATATTTGTACTTAAGTTGTAAACTAATGTTATACATCTTACTGTGCTGGCGTACGCCTCCGCCAGCACACCGATCAAAACTAGGAAACGTATAGCAGGCGCGGAAATAGGCTATGCGGCGATAACTCCCCTGGGCAGCGTCCACATTAGCCGCCGCCGGCGCCGCCGTTCGAACTGCCTCAGTCTCTCAATCTCAGTACCTCAGTACGTCGCACTGGGACGCAGTTCGCATTGCTCATCTACACATCGCACTGCTCTCTAGTCTTCCACAGTGATAGTCGTCGCCTTGCACCTTAGCTAGCTATGAGGGAACGTCAGTCATTGTGCATAGTTATGTTATAGACACGGACTAAATTCAAGAATTAGTACATGTTATTTGATTGCTGTTAGCCACAGATCTTCAGACTGGCCACCATTGAAGCTAAGTACTCAAATGTTTTCTGTAATAAAGTGTATTTTAACATGTGCATTTTGTGTTGTAGTGAGAGGAAACTGGCAACCCACCTATCGTACCACCCTCTCCTCGTCCAACCAGGAAAAACAAAACATTATAAGAGGCACAGACATAACACTTATGTTCCAGATGGGTATATAATGGAGTGCCAAAAGATGTGGAAAAGACCAAAGAAACACCTTCCCCAGTATGTTTGATTAAACAAGCAGCTAACAAATTTCATGTAGTCCCTACCACACTGTGTGCTGACTCAAGTGTGAAATTCAATTGGACTACACTGTGAGTTCTACTTTGTACCACAGTGTTGTCACATAAAAGTGTGTGATATTGCACATGCAATAGATACAAATTTATCGATGTTTTATATTTCTGATGACTAGCTTTTGACTTAAGAATATTCCCAAGTGGCGAAACAAGCTGTTTTTCAGAATTCTGGTGAAAACGACATATACTACATTTTATGTACACTACATCACAATTGGAGGAGGATACAAGAGGAGAGATGAGTTACCATTGATGGGAGTCCCGATTTCTATCTTATGGAAATGAAGTCCCATGCTTCTTAACAGAGCATAGGGGAATGATGCGGGAGACCCGCACCGCCGTTCTAGGCAAGGTCCTAATGGAGGTGGCTTCCTCCGACCGTAATGCTGATGAATGGTGTTGATGAAGACGACACAACACCACCCAGTCATCTCGGGGCAGGTGAAAATCCCTAACCCTGCCGGGAATCGAACCTGGGACCCCGTGTTCGGGAAGCGAGAACGCTACCGCGAGACCACGAGCTGCGGACTTTCTTATCATATAATTTTCAAGCAAAAACACTTGAGTTGCCCATCCTTTACATATTAATCTATCCATGTTTTATCACTCAGATTGGTAATAAACATACGTCGGAAGCTATTTCTCCTCGTTGATTGATTTAAAAGGCAGCTTAAACTTTTAAGCTATATCTAGCACACTGCAAAAAAAATTAAAAATCGTAAACGAATCGCACACAAATGTAGGTTCTACAATATCTCAAACAGCTGAGGAGTAAAACCACTTCAGTAGCCCAGATGCAAAAGCCGCTATAACTGTGATTTGTAAGCAGTCTCCTTCGTAGACTGATTGCACTTCGCCATTATTCTTCCAATAAACGTACGTCTATCATCTGCTTGACCCACAACTGAGCTTATGTGATCACTCCACTGCATATCCCTACAAAGAGTTACACCCAGGTATTTGCATTTTTTTTGCACAGATCTGTAACTGTAGATTTTCTCAGAATTTTTTGATATGCAGAACTGTTTCCAATTTGAACTATTAAAGCACAATCACATACACATAGCAACAACGCACATAGTGGTAGTTTTATTATAAGCTGACTAGCAGTTCGCACAGCAACTATATATTTTTTTTATCTGACCTAGCACTCATGTCGTGGTATCTGGTCACAAAGAATAAATAACTGAAAAAAACTTTCCCTCAACGGTAGGTTGGTTTGTATCACACTTACTGTTTAAAATTATTTTGGGATTTCTAAGCTGTTTAATTTTCTCATTCATCAGCCCTGCAGTTTGACCAATACAAACAGGCACTAGGAAATGTCCAATTGGCAAAAAGGGACAAGAGGACTGGAATTGATCGGGCACTGGAGTATAAGTTTTCCCAGTATCAATGTGAACAGGAGGAGCACCTCATGCTTTTAAATAAGAAACAGACAGGTATAACAGAGAAATATTCAATCAGTAACTTCAGCACATTGAAAAGGAGCACCAAGAAACGAGTGCAGATTTTGTCAGCTAAAGTAAAAGAAGTCAAAGGTTCTGGTGCCAAGGAGATGAAAAACTGGTGTGTGGCTGTCTGATGCAAGTCACCACCATAAAACAAGATATTATCTGAATAAAATAGATGATAGAGAGCAACAGCTGTATCACTTCAGTGAATGGTTTATCAGTACCTACTGATGGGTGTCTATTGCAGAGTCACAACCTCACATTGTGACAAGTACAGCTTTGTACAGATTAGGTACCACTCCTTTCATTGCAAATGCAATGTTATAAGAGAACATGATACAACACAGACAATTCACTGTGTCTGCAACTGAAAAACTATCCACACACCCTATAGTTTTCTAAAAATCATTCCATGGGGTACTACCAAGCTCCTGGAAAGACATTCAGAGAATGAAGTTTGTGGCTGGATTCTTGCAAAATGACAGAGCTCTATGTGCCACTGGAAGTTGCTGATACATGTCAAACTTATTAAGAGTTTGAAAGATATTCTTGGCCAAATATTGAGTAAGTTGCATTCAAGACAGTCTGAGAAAAGAAGTTTTCGAATCAAAACTGTGTAACAAATGATAAAGTAGCCTTCACTGCTACACAGAAAAAATATGTTAACAGGACAGTATATTGGGATGAAGCAATTCCAACACAAACTGTTTTGTGCATACTAAAGACAAAATTGTCAGTCCCAAAATGCAACAAACTGCTGAATGCACCTGATGAAACACTGATGTATTTTTATTCTTAGTAGCCAATACCGATCTGATCCATGGAGACTGGAGGGCCACGCAAAGCGCATGGTCCAGTAAAGCAATAACAATATACAATCATGCAAGGACAACAATCAGCATTCCAACAATGCAGCACTGCAACCAGCGCAAATGACACTGTTCAAATGTTTGGTCAAGATCGCAAACTTGTAGCCATAGCCCACATCATCAGAGATGCAATGAATGCTAAAATAATCATGACAGCTGTGAGAACAACAACAGGTTTTGAAATTCTAACAGATAGTGGAACAAGCAATGTTGGGACAGAAATGATGTTCATTCATGCAGCTGAGAGCATGGAGTGACCATTGTAGAAGTTCTCTCTAAAAATGTACATGGTAGAACATCAAACTAAATGGGACCCACTGCTTTGATCTCAGTACAATGTAGGAGTGTGAAACATGAAACACATTTATTATATTACAATGATGCTGTGTGCTTGTCAGAAGGTCTCTGTGAAGAGCAGAATGAATTAACACACATGTATGTCACAAGGTGTGAGCCACAATATGTACGACAATTAACGAATTACCACTAATGGTAATACTGGATACTGGAATGCATATGAGTGCTGTATCAGCTGGATTATTACAAAGAATTACAGAACACGGAAAGATTCCAACACTTCACATTAGGGGTTGCAAGATCGTGGTAGCTGTGACCCCCAAATCAAAGCCAATTAGATTACATTCCTGACTTGAAGTCATGTTATGGGAATGAAGTGTCCACACTTGTTCCTCATTTTCAACAGGTTAATGACTGAATACACAGCAAGTACAGATTTTTTACGTTAGAGGATCCCAATTGTAAAACTCTCTGCAGGAAATTGCCTGCCCAAGTAGGTGGTAAATCCATCACGGTGGACTTGCTAACTATGGCTATGGACCAGGGCAAATTCCGCCAAGGCATGAAACTGAAATTTGTCATCAAGCTCAATGATCCACACCAGAGATATGAAGTGAATCAATGCACCAGCTTACCAGATCTTAT
Source organism: Schistocerca piceifrons (assembly GCF_021461385.2). Classification (NCBI taxonomy): domain Eukaryota; kingdom Metazoa; phylum Arthropoda; class Insecta; order Orthoptera; family Acrididae; genus Schistocerca; species Schistocerca piceifrons. The sequence continues at coordinate 1,015,559,359 of NC_060139.1, read as the reverse complement.
ACATTCAAAGATACAATGACCTGATTGAATATATGCATGCTGAACTTGGTCAGAATGGGAAAATGAACAAAAAGCTGGGTGCTCAGTGTTGTTAGCAGAAAACTTTGCCTAAGGGTTCCACTAAATTCAAACTTGCTACGGCAACAGGGGGCTGCCGCAGTTAAATTGAGAGACAGTGCGCCCTCAAAGGGAGGGACTAGTGTACACATCTGGTCACAGACTGAGCTGGCAAGGAAGAAACATGTCACCAACCCATACTGTGTACCGCACATAAATGCACCCCAGTCCTCCTATTGATAGGAAGATGGTGCTTCAGTGGGCACCCCTCTGTCATTGGTATTCAACATAGCATCCCCAGTTAGCAGTACTACCATGGGACAATGTTCTTGTGGACTGAGTATGGGCGTTATGCAAAACATCCAGTACTATGTCAGCCCAGACATAGCCACTGTCTTACCAAACAGGCAATACTGTATGTCATATGAAAGACAACTAAAACTGAAAATTCGAAAAAAGGGTTCCTCTCAATAAAACTGCTCACAACACACACATACATGTCACAGAACAATCCAAATTTAGAGCAAATATTAACTGCCTGCATCAAAGTTTATGGAGAACATTGTAATGTAACAGAATAGGACAACTTAAAAAAAACACATACTGAAACATTTTTGGATCACTGATTTGATAAAATTAGGTTAACTTGTAACATATCAAGAACAAATTAAGATGAATTGTAAGGATCATGAACCTCAAACTGAAAACATACCAAAATCAACATAAACCAAAGTCCAATTTATCATTCACAAAAGTTGTACATAGACAATTTAGCTAACTGTAAAATCACAGAATCTATGTTAGTAACAAAAATTAGACTGTACTTATAAAATGTTAACAAAAATTTCATTATGAATATTACAATATTTTCACACACTAACCAATTCAGAAATACTGTAACTGGTTGTAAAGCTAAATTTCATAATCAGTTTTGTAAAAGTAATGAAATATTGTTGTAAACTCAATTAATTTTCATTTAAACAATGCAGAATGTAAATCTGTGATTGTTAAAACTACATAAGCGAAAGCAGCACTAGCCACTGAGAATCAGTATTGTTTTAGCTTTTAGGCACTAAACGTGTGTCATTCTTTTTCAGTTTGTGATGCAATAAAAGGGGTTTTCTGAAAGTATATGGACTACTTTTGGTTCATTATTCATCTGATTAACTTGACACAGAGCGCCTGACATGGTACATCCACACAGATTATACCACAGGTGGAAGAAACACAGCAAGCCTGGGTTACACACCTCATTGAAGATCGCCAGTAATCAACACGTGACTTAGTTGAATTGTAGCTATGATATCTGGTTATGTTATAACACCCAGAAATTATCCAGTGGTAAGAACAAAAATCTGTTGTTTACCTCCACAAAATATACTGTCACACCTTGTACAGTGCCCCTGGGCTAAGCAGCAAGCCATAACCATGCAGATATGAAGATACTTGAAAGGAGAACAACAGAACCTTCAAAAAGTCAATACAAAGTCCAGTTTCAGCTGTGTCCAAACCTGGAGGCAATGTTCACCTTATACTGGACACAATGTCCTTAAATAGGATATTAATCCCAGGCAGAACATAACATGAGAATCTGGAATGAAGGATCTAGTACTTCAACGAGACCAGATACCTGCCAAGTACAAATTTCAGTTATCATAATGGCAGATACCCCTTGTAAAGAAACTCCCACAAATATGTTGCATTCTTATTTGAGGGGCACAGTTATCAATGAACAGTACTGCCATTTGGCCTTAATGTAAGTGCTGGATTATTCAAAAATGGTTCAAATGGCTCTCAGCACTACGGGACTTAACATCTGAGGTCATCATTCCCCAAGACTTAGAACTACTTAAACCTAACTAACCTAAGGACAATACACACACCCATGCCCAAGGCACGATTTCAACCTGCAACCATAGCAGCAGTGCAGTTCAGGACTGAAGCGCCTAGAGCCGCTTGGCCACAGCAGGCAGCTGCTCGATTATTAATTTCCACCTTGGATTCAGTACTAGATGCATGTTTCTGGGGCCTCCTGCAATGCCAGCAACATAAAATGTAGCACTGCTATACAGGTCATTGCTCCAGCTCTGCAAGTGCACTGCAAAAAGTCAGCTGAACTTTTCCTGGCCTCCAGGAAGCTTACTGGTTATGAGGGCAAGCACAAGAATAGTAGAGGCCACCACATATACGGACCTTTTCGTGCATCCACTACGCCATTTTCCTCAGCCCATCCAGGCCCACATTGTTAGACCAGTACCTATTTAGCAGTCATCCACCACACAGGTATAACTCCCCTTGCCTGGTGAGCAACAGGCAGTTCTGTCCCTGCCAGCAGAAGCAAAAATTCACCAGCACCATGCTGCCACCTGGACTTGATGTCGCCCTTGCCACCCAGGACCACCATGCAATCATGACCTGCTGTTCTAGCTGTGTGGACTCTGCTGCTGGAACTCCTTGCATCACTCATGAGATGGGACTTAGTTTGTTGATGTCTAAGAAGAATTTTCATTTGCAAGAGAACTTTTCAGAAGATAGTCTCATGCAAAGATTTTCTTATGTTGTTTCCCAAGTTATCTTTTAAAATACATTCAGTAATGAGTTAAAACAAATAATTATTATGGTAGTAAGCAGGTTAACTGAAAACGAGTGGTGTGAATCATGATAGTGTTACAGTGCTGCAGGAACACTTAGAATTTGTTCCAGTGCATGAACCTTCAGGTAAAGTCTGGCGCCAGAGGGCCAGTGCTGCAGCCACGACGACATCAAAAGGACTGGAGCACGAACAACTGGAACCCTCTGCCTCGCGTTGTCTTGGCACTTCGAGACATTACAATGCCAAAGCTATATAAAGCCCACCCTGCTGTCGCAGTCATTAAGTGTGGATAGTTTCATTCAGTGCATGCTGCAGATGTGTTTAGTGTTCCGACTTTAGTGTCTAGCAGACTATTTTATATGACTATATTTTATTTGTTTACTTTAGTCTCTTAGTGTATTGTGAATTAAGTTTGCAATGGATAAATTTGTTACCAAAAAGGTACACTTGGAAATCGATGATACTGCAAGTCAATCTCCAACAATTATTGCTTCGTCGTCTTCAGGTGAGAACCGTTCACAGCCGAAACCTAGACAATCCGGTAAAGGAAGATCATTTCAGAAGTCTTGGTTGATCAAATATACTTGGCTAGAACATGAAGCATCTACTGAAAAAGTTTTTTGCAAAACCTGCAAGGAGGCATATGCTAAAAATCTATTACAATTTTCTTCAAAAAAAGAAAATGCATTTACTTCCATAGGGTTTTCTCACTGGAAAAAGGCTTTGGAAAAATTCTGTCTTCATGAAAATACATTTACACATAAAGAAGGTGTTCTGAAACTAAATTCTATCACTAATGGAAGTGTGGCCTCCCAATTGAATGAACAGTTAGAGAGTGATATGAAGAAAGGCCATTTAGCTCTCGAGACAATTTTTACTACCGTGCAATTTCTATGCCAACAAAGGCTAGCAATTAGAGGGCACGAAGATGTAAACTCATTTTTTTTCTATTGTTGGAATTCTGAAAGAATGATATCCTCAGTTTAAAGATTGGTTAGGGCGTTTGGTAGATGGGTAGATCTCATAACTAATGAGGAAGTATTGAATAGGATTGGGGAGAAGAGAAGTTTGTGGCACAACTTGACCAGAAGAAGGGATCAGTTGGTAGGACATGTTCTGAGGCATCAAGGAATCACCAATTTAGTATTGGAGGGCAGTGTGGAGGGTAAAAATCGTAGAGGGAGACCAAGAGATGAATACACTAAGCAGATTCAGAAGGATGTAGGTTGCAATAGGTACTGGGAGATGAAAAAGCTTGCACAGGACAGAGTAGCATGGAGAGCTGCATCAAACCAATCTCAAGACTGAAGACCACAACAACACAACATAGAGCGTTTGGGGTATAAGTGGACGTCCCACAATATTTTCTTCAAAATTCAAAACAAATTCAATGATCTACTAGGAAAGTCTGTGTTGAGAAAGGTATTGGCTTCAGTCGAGAAGACTGAACATTTTTCTATTATGGTTGATGAAACAGGTGATTTTTCGATTCACAAACAAGTGTCATTTTGTATTCATACTGTTGATGATTTCTTAATCATAAACAAAGACTTTATTGGCTTATACGAGACCCCCACCACTGAATCACAAACTCTATATAGTATTTTAAAAGACGTTTTGCTCGTCTTGATTTGTCAGTGGATAACTTAAGAGGACAGTGCTATGATGGTGTCTCGAATATGAGAGGTAAGTTCAAAGGACTAAAAAAGTTAGTTTTCGATATGCAACCAAAAGCGCATTACATGCACTGCACTGCTCACAGTTTAGACTTGGCAGTTGTAGACAGTCTCCGCCATCTTACATCTATGAGGGATATTATGGCTTTAGCCAAGGACTTAATAACTGCCATAAGGGAATCCAACAAAAGGATGGGACTTTTCAGAAGCATACACTGTGAGAGCACCAATGACCGAGCTCATCTACGACCCCTTTGCCCAACTCAATGGACTATGCAAGCTTCTAGTATCTTGAGAATATTGAAAAACTTTGAAGAACTTCTAGAGTTTTTTGAAACATTTTCTGCAGAGATCAAAACAGAGGCAGGTTACAAATGTGCAGGCTACCTTGAGTCAATGTTACAATTCAAGACTTATTTCTTTTTACGTCTTTATTGCCATGCAATGAACCCAGTAGAGGATATCAATGAAAAAAATCAATGCCCTCATCGAAGTGTGGCTGATCTGGAAAAAATATATGAGGGCTTGATTTGTATATTGAATGGAAGGTGTGATAGTTTTGAAAACTTTTGGGGATTGTGTTTAAAAGAAAAACCTTCACAAGTCGATGATACTTCGCTTCCTCAGAATCGAAGTATACCAAAGAAGTATGGAAACAATGAAGCCATCTCACCACACAGTTTCAAAACGCCAAAAGAACACTACAAAGCTATTTACACTGAGGTTTGTAAAACTGTTCAATCTTGCATTACTGAGCAGTTTGCTTCAACTGGACTCACACAGGCCATTGCAGTTGAACAACAGTGCTTGCTTTTAGTAAACAGAGGTGAAACAAATTTGGAAAAATCAACTGAGTTTTTCAAAAATGACCTAGACACTGAGAGACTACACTTACACTTGAATATGTTTGCCGATATCGCTAATAAAAAACAACTGGTCTTAAAAAACACTCGTGATGTAAGACAGTACATTACACAAGAGTCTGCAGTTGGAGAACTTGTATGTGAAATAGTGAAGTGCATTAAGCTTCTCCATGTAGTTCCAATCATGGCAGCAACTCCAGAATGGTCATTTAGCACCCTTAGACGGCTGAAGTCATATCTCTGATCAACTATGGGACAGCAGCAATTGAACAACTTGGCAGTTCTTCATGCCCACCGATATGTTTTGGATGAATTGGATATCCGACCAGTCATCAACAACTTCATTTTCAGTAATCCAGTCAGACGGTCGACATTTGCACCTTTCTAAAGACACTCTAGCCCTAATAATGGCATCTAGAACAACATTAAAAATCTTTATAAAATAGAGAATTAAATACATAATGTTAAATTTTCAGTTTCGAAATATTAGTACTAGTTTAATACTGTATTACTATATAACTGTATATGGTATTATTTTCAAATAATTATTATTTTCAAGTATTAGGCATACTGTATTAACTTTATTAACTGTATTAAAGTAGAGATATTGTTTTTATTTAATGAACCCTGAGCCTTATTCAGAGTAAGTTTAAATTGGCTATTTCACTTATTAATCGAAGTGCTATTACTGTGCAACAGAAATATTTTATGTTTTATTCTTTTAATGATAGTTCAGTATTCATTTAAATATAAGTTCAGCTTTTCAGAGTTATATATTCACTGCTCTGTAATAGTCTATAAGCATGATCATTACTGTAAATTAAATTAGCTTCTTATGAAAATACCGTGTTTGTTTATGTTTTGTTTCTTTTTTCAAAGCCAAAAAATGTGCCGCGCTCGTCGAGTTTCCTGGAGTGTTGAGTTATTGAGAGTCCAGTTTTCGGGGTTCTAATGTTGATCATATGACTCTAAAATGCTTAAAAAAAACTTTAAAACTCACTATTTTTAATCTAAAATTTAGAAAATTTCCCAGGGCAAGACCCCCAGTATGGCCCCCGCCCCCCTCCCCAATATTTTTGATAAGTCAGCACCCCTGAGTAGAGCTGCATGCACTCAGTATAAATTACAGCTGTAGATTCCCCTGGCTTTCAGCCATTCGCAGTACCAGCACAGAAAGGCTGTTTTGGTTGATGTTTCTAGGCCAGATCAGTCAATCACTCAGACTGTTGCCCCTGCAACTACTGAAAAGGCTGCTGCCCCTCTTCAGGAACCACATGTTTGTCTGACCTCTCAACAGATAGCCCTCTATTGCAGTTGTGACTATGGTACGGCTATCTGTATGGTTCATGGTGGAGGTTTCCAGCAGTACCTTGAACAATTTGACTACTTGGACGATATCTTGATCACTGGTGCTTACACTGAAGACCTTGCCCACAATCAGGGTGTTTTGTTTGCACTGTTTGATCATGCAGGCCTCTGTTGTAACAAGGACAAGCATGGCTTGATTGTGCAACAAGTGGAATATCTTGACCATGTCCTTAATACTTGTGGCACCGCCCAATTCCATAGTTCATTGAGGCCATCAGAATCCCCCAGTGCCTCACGACCAGACTGAACTCATATCTGTCTTACGTCAACTGAACTACTACCACCATTTCACTCCCCATGCCACTGCCATTGCAGAGCTACTCCATTGCTTCCTCTGCAAAATTGTCAGATGGCACTGGTTCACTGAGTGTGGCAGGGTGTTCTGTGTATTAAAGCAGGCTCTCCTGAAGCCTACATGCTTATCACCTATAATCCCTACCAGCCACTCATGCTTGCCGCTGATGCCTCTGATTATGGTGCTGAAACTGTACTCTCCCACATGATTGATGGAATAAAGCAGCCGTATGATTTTGTATCTAAAACTCTTAGCTCTGTACTAAAACTCTTAGCTCTGTCCAGCGTAACTACAGCCAAATTGAAAAAGAATCATTGGGCATTATTTTTGGACTCAAAAAGTTCCACTAGTACTTCTATGGGTGTCCATTTACCCTCTATAAGGACCACAAGCCCCTACTGCCCCTCCTCCAGGCTTCAGCACCTGTTCACACCAATGAAGACTGCCACCTCCAGTGTTGGGCCCTGTTCCTCTCCATCTATTCCTACGAGAGTTTTTTGCCCCACCTGCCTTCCCAATGATGATATTCTTTTCCAGTTTCCGCCAGGACAAGACCTAGCATTCAGTGCTGATCTGGAAGTCTGCTGCCACCTTGACTCCACTGCCACTGATGCTATCACACAGCTACACCTGGATGCGGACCTCATCCGATGCCACACTGCGGATGATCCAGTCCTCAGTGTCATCCGCCAGCACATCTGGCACGGTTGGCTGTCCAACCAGAAGGCTCTGGTGCACCTGGATGTTTTGGTGTTCTGGGGACATTGCCAGGACCTCTCTTTCCGGGATGGTGTCATGTTGATCCAGGGCAACAATGCTCACACTCAGATGGCCATTCCATCTTCTCTCCACAACCACATCCTGCAGTTTCTCCATGAACAGATCAGAACAACGATTGACACAGCTGCCAAGGTCATGCACAAGCTGGCCAGACTGACATAACACACTTCAGGGTTATACAAATTGAGAATCTACCATTGTGTACTCTTTAAGTCTGTGGTCTGTTTTGCAGCCAGTGTGTGGGCCCACCGAGTGCATCTGGTGACCAACAAAAACATCATGCAGGGAAGGCAGAGAAGTCCCCTGGTAAGGCTGTTAGGAACTTTCAACATCATGTTGGTGGAATCACCCTGCGTGGTGTTTGGAAATTTCCCCATTGCCATAACCATTCAGTTTTGGGCTGCAGTCTACTGGTTGAGGAGGGAGAGACAAGGTAATCAATATTACTGGACAGGATATCACCGAGAAGTGCCAACTTGTTAAATGGTGGGTGGATACCTGGCAAAGGGAATGGAAGTTAAGTGATAAGGGCCATAGGGTATACCATTTCTTCGTGGACATTAGGGAACATCTGAGACTGAGACATATCAATCCCAGCCACGGTAGGTTTCACTTTCTGACAGGTCACTGTCCTTACCCTGTGTACTTACACCGCGTAGGATTCAGCTAGAGTGCTACTTGTACATGTGGAGAACACAGACTCCAGAACACATACTTTTTCATTCACCAATACAGTGCAACACATCAGACACCAACACAGTAGAATGACATGAAATGGGCAACAAAACACAAAAACAAGAGGGAGATAATACATAAAATCACTGGTAATGTATCCAGGACATTACATGACAAATACAGACACGGCCATATAACAGAACACTGAAACACATATGAACCACATAAGACAGCAGTTCCAATTCACACACCAACTCTAACAGCAGTACCGAGACACACACTATTTCAAACAGCAAACAATTTCACCAATGTATACTGCAGACAACCTTACACAACATCTAGAATAATTAAACTGTATTAGAATAAATGATTTAATGCAACCAGTCCTGTAAATCTGTTCTACCTGAAGTACAAACAGCAATCATATGCATCCAGCAGTCATTATACTGCAGTTGGGATGTAATACTTGTAACTGAACAGTACTAAAAAACGCAATAGGTACATTCAAGACACACAATATAGGAATTGAAGGTTAATTAGCAACCCCTAGAAATATACTTTATACTCACACACCCCTGTACTTTCCACAATGTACATAGTAGTTAGTGTTTTTGTAAACAGTGCTTAGAAATATTAATCCATAAATTAAACTGTAGCGAACTAGGACTGCGAGGCTCGAAGTAGTTGCAGGGCTTTCAGACCAGGCTGGCTTGCATAGGGAAACATTTCTCTATTTCTTTCTATCCAAGGCTAATATTTTTTGCGTTTTTCTTCCTTTCAATTCCTAATGTATTTTTAATTTACTATTACTTCCCAATAATTGCTGTTTGTTTGTAATATGGAACATGTTTTGTAATCTACATGAAAAGCTCTAAAATGAATGACCTGTTATAAAATGTACGGCAGCTGGTCTCTAAATGAGCAGTAAATCAAATGCACAACAGATGCGGGGGGACCATCCTCATCAAGCAGTTGGCTTGCCATCATCTCTATTGGCAGGGCACGGATTCTGCTACCATGGATTTGGTCCCCACCTGCTCCGCCTGTCAGATTCAGCAGGCAGCAGCACAACAGCATTACTTTGCATGGCCTTACACCTCCGTTACTTGGTCACGCCTCCATCTGGACTTCACCGGCCCGTTCCTTGGCTCTATGTGGCTTATCATAGTGGACACTGGGGTCCAGATTTTGGTCGTGGCCCGCATGTCTTCCACTTCCTCTTCCACCATTCGGGTCCTTACCCAAATTTTTGCCCTTCAGGGCCTCCCTGAATCTATTGTCACTGGTACTGGACCTCAGTTTAATTCCTCTGAATTTTCAGCCTTTTGTGTTATGGTATTGCATTAATCCACACCATGCATTTCCACCCTGCCTTCAGTGGCACTGCTGAGCATTTTGTGAGGACTTTTAAGTCTCAAATGTCCAAACTATGCCAGCACCACTCCCTTGACGAGGCTCTTCATTTTTTCCTCACATCAAAACGAGTCACTACCACGGAGGGCTGCTCTCTGGCAGAGAGGCTCCATCACTGGCCTCTCTGTTCCTCTCAGTCCATTCTCCACCACTCAGCCATCACACTTCTTCCCAGTCTTCCCACTGACAGTGCTTTTCTCATGGTGACTCAGTTTAAGCTATGAATTCTGTCCATGGCCAACACCAGAGGATGCCGGCCATCGTTTCCCATCTCCTGGTCTGAGCTATGCTTCTTGTCACACTCCTCTTCATCTCCCAGTGCCACAAGTGTATCGACCAACTCTGCCATCATCGTGGTTCCCTCCCTCGACAGACTCTGTCACTCTGTTTTCTGTTCCAGATACACAGGACTCTGAGTGGCTTGCCGCAAGCCTGGTCGACGTGTTGCTTCAGCCATCTGCTGCGCCCAGCCTGTCGACACCTCCATCTGCTATCCTGATGGATGTCAATCCACCAGCATCCCCTGCCTGGCCCCGCAGCGACGTTTCAGCAGCGACACTGTCCTTGACTCCAACCCCTGCCTCCAGATCTCCTCAGTTTTTTTCGGGGAATGGTGGAAGATATGACATGTAGCACCAACAACCCGCAATGTAGCACCACTATGTGGGTCATCACTCCAGCTCCACAGGCACACCAGCCGAAGTCAGGCAAACTTCGCCTGACCTGCAGGAAACAGACTAGTTCCAAGGGTGTGCACAAAAGCAGCAGAGGCCACCACATCTACAGACCATTTGGTGCAACCACCATGCCACTTTCCTCAGCCAGCCCACATTGTTAGATCAATACCTGTTTAGTTATCATCCACCACATGGGTATAAATGCCCTTGTCTGGTGAGCAGCAGACAGTTTGGTCTTCACCAACAGAAGCAAAAGATCGCCAGCACCACACCGCCGCCCCGACTCGATGTTCCCTGGCCACCCTGACCTGCTGTTCCAGTTGTGGACACTGATGCTGAAACTCCTTGTACTGCTCATTAGATTGGGATGTTAATTTTCTGCCACTGCTGATGTCTAAGAACATAGTTGTTTTTGTTTGGAAAAGAACTTTTCAGAAGATAGCCTCAGCCAATGATTTACTTATGTTGTTTCCCAAGAACTTTAAGTTGTCAAAGAAATTATTCCTTTATTTTCAAGAAGAATTTTTCTTATTTGTTTTGGAGTGCTAATGGGTCACAGAACTTAAATTTGTAAACATAAACAAATCGTGTCACTAAACTGATTTGTGAGTGTTATCACTGACTTAATGTGGAACTGCGCCAAGGGGGGAAGTTTCAATTTCACCGGAATTGCTAGATACAGTTACATTCTTTCCTGGAAATCTATTAAGCACAACATTCACACAGGAAGAACATTTTGACTTTCTCCAATAAAGTTCCAAAACTCATAAATAACTACAAACCAAAAAATGTCCAAATTTGGACGCTGTGGCATTGAATTCCTTCAACATATCATCAAGCTGGAAGGAATCCACCCAGACAAGTCAAAATTTTGTGTGATACGAAATTTCCCTGTAGCCTGGACTAGAAAACAGTTAAAATCATTCCTACATCTGGTTTAATTTTACTGCTGATGTGTGTCTGACCAGCTTATAAATAGTCAGTCACTATCACAACTATTAAAAACGCGTACCCAGTGGTACTGGTCTGAAGAATGCTAACAGTATTTTGAGAACATTACACAGCGGCTTTGCCATGCAGATTTATTGTATCATTGAGATATGAGCAAAGAATTCTGCCTGTATCCTGATGCCTCAAATACTGGATTAGATATGAGTCTGTTCCAAGTAGGGCTTGTCTGTATACCTGGTGAGGCCATAGATATACTCACTTAGTACACACATCAGGTTTGGGGGCTTTTTGGTGAGATGAAGTATCCATAAAAACTAGAGAAATATTGCTACTTTAACATGACACAGGAGGCGCAACAAGTGTTGCTGACTTGTTTGCTTTGACAAGCGAAATATTCTGGCCTGTGCAAGGAAGGTTAACTCCATCATACTGTACTGGCTAAACCACTACAAGTCGTGTGAAATATGTGGCACTATTATATGACATCTTTTCCAAATGTGTACATATGTACACCACATGGACCTCAAAAGTGAACCAATTCTGAGGAAAATTCAAGATGATTACATACCAAGATTTAGCAAACCAGATGCTATTCTGTTGGACAATTGTAGCACTTTCATTAGTTATAAGTGAAAGGGTATCACACAACAACATGGCATTAGGCACATATTACTCTCCAGATTCCACTCAAAGGCAAACCCCTGGAATGGGTTTTCTGCAAATTTAACACATTACTCAAGATCTATTGTAGAGTACCTGGTTCTAACGCCTTGGTCAATTTGAGGAAATAGTAAACAAGCTACCACATGTGTCTAGCAACTACACACCATGCAAATTAATGTTAAACCAATGAGGAGTGCACCAGTCCCAAAAATACCATGAAACAGTAGTGTGGGAAGTAAGGACACAACAAGCTGTCAAAACATCAACAGAGAAAGCTAGATTTTTTGACACAAAAATCAGGCAACAATGAACATATCAGCACGGTGACAAAGTGTTAATCCATTTGTCATCCTAAATCATGTCTTCACACCAAGCAAAACAAAAAATGTAAGATCAATGCTAAAAATTCCCCAATTTTAGGCTCCTTCCTAGTACGGTTTACCTCAATTTTACATTCTCACTCGATGTCTTATTTGACTTCATCCTGTTTTCTTCCTATTGACATCTGATGTGACTGAGCAAGTTGTGAGTGGCATAAAAGCAGACAGTTTGCACCGTGGGAGGTGGCAGAGTTAAGGGAGTATTTTAGGCCGTTGGGGAGAGGGGAAACATGAGAAAGGAAATGCGTAAGTAATCCATGATCGGTGTTGCCAACACAATTTGCAACATTTAGCTTCACCATACAATTATGATACTACTACTGCTAGTGGCAATGAAAAAACAGGACAGTCAATGCGAAGCATTCCAGCCTGAGCTAATACCTTTTCTTGTGACACTTATTACTCAGTCTTGTATTTCTGCATATGTTTCTGATATACTGTATTCAGCAACAATATCAATTCTTAACCTTTTAAGTTCAAACACTGATTCTTGAAAAATATGCTCAGTCATAAACAAGTAAATGTCGGCCATTTGCGGCTAGTGGGCTCTTATTGGCTGGTGACTTGTTACGTCGCCCAGCAGCCAGCTCAGCCACCACATCACATTAACACACGTAACACTTTTACAGGCCTTAGCCTATGAAACATTCAAAATTCCTAAAGTAATGGATTATAAACAGTCACAGAACCTGTGAATCAAAGTCAGTGTGAGAACTTCATTCTTCTCCTCCTAGGTAGCAATTTTATGAACAGTCAGAACGTCAACTCACATAACCAAACTGCAAAACCATAAACAAAACAAGAAATAAATTTCAAAATTTTACATCATTTAATAGAACTACTAGGAAAAAAGATGGGTTTTGGCACTAGTAATACTGTAGGGCATGTAATTGAAAAGACTATCTAAAACTCTGCCCAAATCGGCCATGAAGGCCTAACAGTACTGACCGGCCACCACGTCATCCTCAACCCACAGGCATCACTGGCTGCGGATATGGAGGGGCATATGGTCAGCACACCACTCTCCCGGCAATATGTCAGTTTACAAGACCGGAGCCGCTACTTCTCAATCAAGTAGCTCCTCAGTTTGCCTCAAAAGGGCTCAGTGCACCGTGCTTGCCAACATTGCTCGGCAAACTGGATGGTCTCCCATCTAAGTGCTAGCCCACCCTAACAGCCCTTAACTATAGTGATCTGATGTGAACCGGTGTTACCAATGTGGCAAGGCTGTTGGTGAAAAGGCTGTCACTTTTGCTAATGATGTACAAGGTAAATGAACCATTTCCCAACACACTACTGTCACAAATTATACCTTAACACACGCAGTTTTGAGGGGTCTTTCGTTTTATGTTATCCCCGAAAACAGCAAAAATTTGTAGCCTACATGGTGAAATAAACTAAAAACTGTGAAATACGGTGAAAACTGGCAGACTACAACATCTTGGAGATTTGTTTTCTACCTATGCTGTATAGCATAGTGATTGTGAGTTAATGAGCATTTCGCTTTCATGTATGTATATGGCCAAAAGAGTCAGCCTTCAGGAATCGTGAAACGAACCCTGTCATCCAGTAAGGGCGCAGATTCACCACAAGATGAGGAAACTTACAGGCGCCTATTGAGGCCTAACCGCTGTAGTGTGCAAGTGAGACAGATGAGAACCTACATCATAGGGAAACCCAGTAGAAGGCTTTTGTGGCCAAGGAGACGTAGCAGTATTAAATATGGCGGACCTAAGACTGACCGTAAAGGGAAATATTTATGAAAACTATTTAATTCTGCAGTAGTGCAGGGAATCAAGCCACAGTAATTTAACCTGCCATCCTCCATAAATTTTCATCATGATCCCAATAAAACTTGAATATTGATCATATCTATAATAATTTAGGATTTACTGTTAAAGTAAAATTAACAAGTTTTGTAGCAAAGACCTGAATGCTAAAATTTCAACCCTTTGGTCGATCTTAACAATCGACATTTCACATAGAAGCACATCATTAAAATGACAAACGTTGTAAATAACAACTTTGTAACTTTATTTGTATAAAAGATATAGTAAATTTAAATTATCAGCATTTATAGTTAAGCATCAGATCATCATTTCCTCAACAAAAAAACATATTTAACAATGACTGCATGACATCTTATTGAATCATTAGGTAATACTATATTTTTTGTAAAGTTTAGTGCATAATAGTTACTTTTGTTCTTTATTTATTTATAAGAAAGCACATTGGTGCAAGGCTACTGGCCGCGACATTCGAAGTTAAGAAGGAAATTTTATTGGTTTTATGTAAAAGAATTTAACGTTTATTATGTAATGGGTATTATTTTTTACTTTATTTAGAACATGAAAGTGGTCAAGCTTTGATTATTTAAATATGTTAAAATGTAAAATAATGTAGAATAAGTTGTAGCCAATCAGATGGACAGCTTCAGGGAAGGGAACTGCACTAGTCAGTTGAGCGAAGATGTTCGGCATGCTGGAAACGGGGCCGGGGACGGGCAGAGACAGTGCTGGTGCATACGCAAAAGCGGACTGTTCTGATCTAGACACCAAAGGGAACAGTGCTTGTGGAGATGTGAAAGCGGACTGTCGGTCTTTAGGCAGCTAGGAAGTGAAACGACTTAGAAAATTTTGCGTTGTGTGGTATTGCGGGACTTAGTCTCCGAGTGGTGAGCAGCCATGCGCCTGGTGTGAACTCTAACGTTTCGCGTACTTAATGAGGTGGAGAATTGGACATTTAATTCATAATGAGATTGTGAATGATCAAACTGTGTCAAATGGATATGCGCTCGAAAGTAATAGTAATTCTAAATACAACCACTTTCGCTATTAGTTTGCTTTGTGAATAAACATTATTGTAACCAAATCGTACCTGTGTGCTCTACACCATTTATGGGTCATTAATTTAGTTCCCGATATTACTATTACTGTTATTATATGTCATATCAACTTCATACAATTTCGCAAACTTCCCATCAGTCAGACAATTTAACCAAAGGGTCACAGGTGTCTAATTTAGGACGTGTAATGTGACACGTGTGGTTCAACCCCTAGACGAGTTTGAGCGAAGACATTTCAACGAAGATAAATAGAATGTGAGCCTGAACATCTTAAGGATGTTAACTTGCATGGCATCATGCTAATCCATTGGCTTCTAGCGTATAGAGTGATAAACAGCAAGCTTATTTGGTGGCTTGTTCAAAAGTGTGGCTGATGTGATTGGTGTATAGCAAATAGATTGACTGCGGCTTCCACTTAGGTTTAATTTATATAGTTAAACCTCATGTGCCCTTCACTCCTGTGCATTAATTTTATTTACATAGTTCTGCTCACAAGGGAACCTCCCCATCGCATCCCCCTCAGATTTAGTTATAAGTTGGCACAGTGGATAGGCCTTGAAAAACTGAACACAGATCAATCGAGAAAACAGGAAGAAGTTGTGTGGAACTATGAAAAAAATAAGAAAAATATACAAACTGAGTAGTCCATCCGCTATATAAGCAACATCAAGGTACTAGTGAACTAAAGAGCGCGGTGGTCTCGCGGTTAGCGTGAGCAGCTGCGGAACGAGACGTCCTTGGTTCAAGTCTTCCCTCGAGCAAAAAGTTTAATTTTTTATTTTCAGACAATTATCAAAGTTCAGGCACTCACACCTAATCATCTTCGCTCTCCCAAATTCCTGGACATGTTCAGATTTGCTTGGGCATATGCAGGATTTGACGGTCTACACACAGAAAAATTTGAAAACGTTAAAAACACATGTTTTGACAGAGCACAGGGAAAACTGTGCGACTGGGAAACCGTTCCATTCATTTGTTGCAGTTTATGTGACAAACTCTTATGTTTTCATCACTTTTTTGGGAGTGATTATCACATCCACAAGAAAACCTAAATCGGGCAAGGTAGAAGAATCTTTTTACCCATTCGCCAAGTGTACAAGTTAGGTGGGTCGACAACATATTCCTGTCATGTGACACACATGACGTCACCAGTGTCGTATAGAATATATCAGACGTGTTTTCCTGTGGAGGAATTGGTTGACCTATGACCTTGCGATCAAATGTTTTCGGTTCCCATTGGAGTGTCACGTCCTTTTGTCTACTAATCGCACGATTTTGCGGTGCGGTCGCAAAACACAGACACTAAACTTATTACAGTGAACAGAGACGTCAATGAACGAACGGACAGATCATAACTTTGCGAAAATAAAGAAAGTAAAAATTTTACTCGAGGGATGACTTGAACCAAGGACCTCTCGTTTCTCAACTGCTCACGCTAACCATGAGACCACGGCGCTCAGGAGCTCACTAGAACCTTGATGTTGCTTATCTTGCGCATGGACTACTCAGTTTGTATATTTTGCTTATTTTTTCATAGTTCCACACAACTTCTTCCTGTTTTCCTGATTGATCTGTGTTTAGTTTTTCAAGGCCTATCTACTGTGCCAACTTATAACTAAATCTGAGGGGGGTACGATGGAGAGGTTCCCTTGTCAGAGCCTGTAACAGAATCCATAGCATGTCTCTACTGACTACAGCCAACATTAGAGTACTCAATTTCCTATGAGTGGCACCACAATTAACAGGACATGTTCAGCGAACAGTTGTTCGTCTCTGTTGCAGTCCTCAATGGTGTGTAACGCATTGTGACGGCAGACAGGTTGATATAAACGTAATGGATTGCTGGGACAGAGAAACACTGAAATCACAGCAGGCTTAACTTCATTTCATATTCATTGGTATAAATAAGTACCACATGTGAAGAAAAACTTGTGTGTGCATACATGCTCTCATCAGGCCTGCTGTGTTTACACTACAATGAGTTCGAAATGCAAATGGTGCGGGTTGGCAACATGCAGAACACTTGACTTTGAATACTCAGCAAAAGAACAAAGAAAAGTTTACAAGCAATACACTAGATGCCACAGCCCTCGGGTCACCAAAGGCTGCTGCACTGCCACAGGCTACAGAATGAAAACACCCACTCCCACACATTAGATACTGATGCCTTTCACCGTACGTCACAGTTTTCTGTTCAATTCACCATGTTCATTAATGTTTGTTTTGTCTGGGTGAGCACAAAGGAAAGATCTCTCAAACACGCATGTTTTGATGAATAATTTGTGAGCGCAGCATGTTGGGAAACAATTCGATTACCTGCAACCTTTTTTTTTTTTCATTACCTCAAATTACTGTATAAACACTGTATTGCACATTTTATATCCTTCACTTATACAGATTTTATACATAGTATTGGAGAGGATTATGATTTTTAATCATATATTTCAATTATATATGTTTTCACTCATATTCTGGGGGTTTCAATGTTTTCCTCAATTCTGCATTTTCCTCAACATTGCATCTTTTTTAGCGTAATAATAATAATAATAATGGTTTATTTGTCCATAATAACTTTTACAGATGTGGACATAGTCAGTCAGTACATACATGAACAATAATAACAGTTTAGTAGTAGAAATAAAGTACATACAACATTAAAAATCCTTGATGGAGTACAAACATTTAGCAATTAACAGCTGCTTTAATTTTATTTTAAATATGTTTCCTTTTAACATTTTTGTGGTATTTGGCAGTCTGTTGTAAAAAAATCTTCCAGCAGAAAATTGATTATGGTCGGTTGCTTTTTTATTTCTGAATTTTATGTGGTAATCCTCTTTCTTCCTTATATTATAACTATGGATATCACTATTTATTATACTGTGCTCCATATTTTCTTTTACAAACAGTATAGTCCTTAGAACATATAATGAATACACTGCTAGTATATTATACTTAATGAAGCATTCTCTACAAGATTGACGTTTACTAATATTCGCTATTATCCTAATTGCTCTCTTCTGGGCTCTAAAAGCCCTATCCATGTATACCATTGGTGCCCCGCCCCAAATCTCAATACCGTATTGTAGGTGGGAGTGTATAATACCAAAATAGATTTGTCTTAAGACTGGTGACGCTATTATGCTAGAAAGGCGTTTTAGCAGGTAGGTATTACACGAGTTTTTTTTACACATGTAGCTGATGTGCTCCTTCCATGTAAAATGTTCATCAACTATAATACCCAGGAATTTATGTTTATCAGTTGTTTCAATTGATAACTCTGGCTCAGTATCCACTTGTCTTGATTTGTAATTTAGCATAAACTCCATTAGAATTGTCTTTTCCTTATTTAATGCCAATTTATTTTTAGTCATATATTCTGTGATGAGGCAGTGTTCTTCATATTATTTTGCACTGCTAGCTGTTTCATAGGGCCCCAGCTTATGAAGGAGGTGTCGTCAGCATAATTCACAAGGTCTGCATTTTTTGGACACATACAACAGGAGTTTCACTGTGTGTGTGTGTGTGTGTGTGTGTGTGTGTGTGTGTGTGTGTTTCACTATTTTCCTGAGGTTATGTTAATGTAGGTATGTACAAAGTATTTCATCCCACATATGCAAGTACAAGTTATTTCTGTTTTATGCGACTAGCTAAACACAACACACCAATACAGCCACACTTACCTGACACTTTTTTTTTCATATGTTCATTGTGTAGCTGGCAAGCATTTTAAATATAACACAGTTATGTCTCATGTGGTAGCTTGCACACAGTATTTTGAGGAACATGTTAGTTGATCCAACGAGGGGTGTAATCAAAACTTCTCCTGTCTCCAAATACCACGAACCATTCTGAGATGATGTGAGCTTTGCTTCTTACAGTGCTATGGGCTTTGTGTAAAAATGTTGGTGTGGGTAAGCAGAAGGTTTCGTGATCTTTGGGATCCAGGCTACATGAGTATTTAATGAACCAGCAGTCAGCTTTGGTAAGCATATGTATATACATTTAAATTGAAGTTACAATTCATATAATTATTCTGCAGCTTAATACAGAGGTTCTTAGTTTATGTTAACTCACATAAAGTGTATTCACTAATGATGTTTCCTGAAACCCGTTGAGATTTCTCATGTCAAACCAGTAATGCTCAGTGAGAAGTTCAAATGCTCACAAGTAAAGCTGAATCTATGTCTGCACATGAATTCCAATTCAGTGGTAGAAAGGCTTCTGTGCTTCAACAAAGAGTATTACAGATCATGCCTGTGCTAGCTTTGATCAGTATTCCATAGTGTAAACTCTGCACTAACACTGTACAAGGGGCAATATTTGATGCAGCAGAAAAAAAGAACACTTAAGTGTGTGATGTATAATTCATGGGCGAATTAAAGAGTTCTAGTAGAATATTGTCCTAGCTGTGGTGTCACTGAATCCTTTGAATACACTGATAGCACATGCTAAATGATCAACAACATAACATATCCAACTTCTTCACTGGTTGAACATTGTGATTTGTATTTGAATAACAGTGCATCTGTGAAGTCAGCACCACACAGCTGAAGTGAGAGGTTTGTGCACTATCTGCGGGATGGGAAGTTAACAATTCTCTGTGCATGCACGATAGGCGTCATTACGTGTGCACTGAAAAACTGACTGCAAGCAGTTAGTGCTACTGCTAACAGGTTGAATTGCAGCAAGCTTCCATGCACTCCTCCAGCAACAATACCATTCCCACATGTGGACAGCCACACACTTACAAAACTGCACTGAAATATTCACTCCAAAAGGTATGCTTTGAATGAGAATGTCCTATGAACAAGAAATATGAATGCTAACAACATGGAAAACTTTCTTTTTATCGTTATTAAGCGACTATTAATGCCAATCGATGTCAAGAGACGATTTTATGTATATACAAATGTAAAATGTTTATTCCAGCTTTAGTTATGCACCTCTGAGTAAACATTAGCCTTAGTTAACAAAGAACTGCATGAACCTTGGACAGTGTCTAACTAACAAATTGTTTTTCAGGAAGAATCATATGTTCCATATTCACCATTACCATACCTGCATCCGAAAGCAGGCTGCTACTCTTTTACCTTCACCATGCTGATCACCGTGATTTACTACAATCAGGTTGGTACATCTCCAAACCTATGTATTTGAATGAACATTATACAACTGTATGGCTAGACACAGAAGTGAAACACTCTTCTCTCAGTTCTGACTGGTTTCCTGTAGGGACATGGGCAAATGCCAGAGCACAGTTAACACAGTCATCGTTAGGCTTCCCATCATTTGGTGGCTGAGGAATAATCAAAAATTGTATTGTTCATGTTTTTCATTTTTACCTTTGATGCCTTTATTATTGTATGACCAATATTTAGTAAAACACTGCACATCAAATACTGAAGTATTCCATTAGCAAGGGAATATTTTCATAATTCAAATGTACATACACTATTTACAAATATTCTTACATTTCCTGATGACATATTTTTATTAAATACTTTTGTTTTCACTTATCGGGTTTATGTTGTTTTCTTTGTTTTTCTTTGTGTGTGTGTGTGTGTGTGTGTGTGTGTGTGTGTGTGTGTGTATGTAAGAGAGAGAGAGAGAGAGAGAGAGAGAGAGAGAGAGAGAGAGAGGGGGGGGGGGGGGGGGGGAAGTGGCAGTAAAAGAAGACTAAAATTTTTTAACTAAAGTTTAAACACATGTTGTGACCGTGTAATTTTTGTTACTGAGAGTCAACATGAGTGATTAAAGTAATCCCTGGTCCCCTTAGGGGCAGTATGATATTAACACCAAACTTCGCAGATTTTATCGCAGTTTACCAAGGACTCTACAAAGACAAATGGTTACAGCACAAGATAATTAAACTGAATCACTATTGATCGAATCTTGTTTATCATATGTTTCTCAGTGAGCTCTGCTATCTATCTGTTTTTGTTATTATTACAATGTCTGTTCCTTAAGAAATGCTTGCAGATGTCTCTTTCTGCCTGGAGTATAGCCACGTACGGAAACAAATGTGGATGATATGCAGTTCAGATAAAAACAGAATAAAAGCTTTCGAAATGCAGTGTTGTAGAAGAATGCTGAAGATTATATAGGTAGCGCAACTAATGAAGAGGTACTGGACTGAATTGGGGAGATGATGAATTTATGGCACATCTTGGCTAAAGATTCTCAATATTGTATTGGAGGGACGTTTGTGATTTTGTGTGTGTGTGTGTGTGTGTGTGTGTGTGTGTGTGTGTTTTCTGGATGGGGGCCAAGGGATGAATACAGTAAGCAGTTTCAAATGATGTAGGTTGCAGTAGTTATTCAGAGATGAAGAGACTTGCACAGGACAGTCTACTGTGGTGAGCTGCATCAAACCAGTCTTTGGACTGAAGACCACACCCACATCAATAACAACAACAAGTCAATAAACACCTTCAAAGTGTACCCCATACAGTGACAGTCACACAGGGGTGCATCACGTCCTCCCACTTCCTCAGATTTTTGATCAGCAAACTGTACATGCTGGTAAATAAAACAAGTAATTCCAGAAAGCATTTGGGCTGCTTGATAATCAAAACAGAAGAAATAGTTCTGGTCATGTTTAGGGTGAAGTGTGGTGCCCACTAACCCTTCGAAGGACTTTCTTAGATATCTGCCAAACCAAGAACGCCACTTGCATTTCTACTACAGCTGCCTATGGTACTACGTACTTACCATAGAGTGTTATTGTTTATCTAATACATGCACGCACAAGTGGTTTCTTGTGTAATAAACAGATGCTTTCAATTCTTACCATTCCAAATTCAGATGACAATTTCCACTGGAGCAACTGAAAATGTACAGTGTGTTTAATAGTGCAACTTTTTTGTCTTTCTAGAGTGTCCTGTGTCCCACATATCCCAATTCATATGAAACAATATTATAAAAAGGAAAGTTGCTAGTCACCATATAGCGGAGATACTGAAATGCAGACAGGCACAACGAAAAGATTGTAACAAATAAAGCTTTAGCCAGTAAGGCCTTTGTCAAAAATAGATATCTCTTTCACACACACACACACACACACACACACACACACACACACACACACACACACACACACACGCGCGCGCGCGCGCGCAAACACAACTCCCACACACAACTGCAGTCTCAGGCGACTGAAACAACACTGCAATTGCGCATGTGTGTGTGTGTGTGTGTGTGTGTGTGTGTGTGTGTGTGCACATGGGCGCGCATGCGTGTCTGTCATCTATTTATGATAGAGGCTTTATTTGTGACGGTCTTTTTGTTGTGCATATCTGTGACTCAGTACTATTTGGTGAGTATCAACTTTCCTTTTCATAATATGTTACATTCCATCCTAAATTTTCCAATTTGTATGAAGTAGTTCATGTAAGTATAGTTAAATGTATCGTCAGTGTATATTATTTATGCTTGACAACATCACATAGCATAATGCATACAAATAAATTGCAGCTAAATCATATTCACATTTTAGGGCATTTTTGTTTGTAAGTACAAGTCATTCCAGCTTCCAAATGAGATTATTTTTATCTAACATTCACATAGTTACAAACACTCAACTATTTAATCTTCCAAGAAAGATACAACAGTTTCCAGTTGTCTAAATACATATTTTAATTTGGCTTTAACACGAAAGCAATTATACAAAAATATGGTTCTGCATATTGTGTGTGAATATTTGCTAGTGTTTGTAAAATATTTGAAAATGAGCACATAACAGAGTTCACATCAGATAACTACTTTGTGTAAATAGTTATTAAGAGCATTCCAAAATGTTCAGTAGCAAATGACATTTCCAACTACAAACATTCATCCATATTCTATATTGCTCACTGCAAATATCTTGCTAAGGATCTTGCAACTGAAGGGGCACTCACATAGTGGACACGTAAATGTTTCTTTAGAGTGCTACTATCTGTGAATGTCTTGCTACATACGGTACAGCAGAAGGGACGTTCACCTGTGTGGATACGTAAATGCGTCGTCAAGTTACTTTTCCATTTAAATGATTTGCTGCACACAGTGCACCTGAAGGGGCTTTCAGACGAGTGTATGCGCAAGTGCTGGTTTAAGGCACTGCTACTAATAAATGTCTTGTAACATATGGTACAGTTAAAGGGTCGTGCACCTGTATGTTTGCGCAAATGATTCTTTAGGTCACATTTCTGTATAAATGATTTCTTACAAATAAAGCAAATGAATGGACGTTCACCTGTGTGTACCTTCATGTGCACTCTCAGATATTTGGGTGATTTGAACGTCTTGCTGCACTCAGTGCAACTGTAGGGACGTTCATCTGAGTGTATATTCAAGTGCTCCTTTAAGATACTGCTACTTGTAAATCTCTTGCAGCAAATAGAACAGCTGAAGGGTCGTTCAACTGTATGTGAGTGCAAGTGATACTCCAGGTTACTCTCCTGTGTGAACACTTTACTACATATGACACAAATGAATAGGCATTCACTCTTGTGTGCATCCATGTGATACTTCAGAGCAGAGGCTTCTTTGAATGTTCTGTCACATTCAGTGCAACTGAAGGAATGTTCCCCAGAGTGCACATGCATATGCTTCTTTAGCTTATCTTTCTTGGTGAATCTCTTGGAACAGAAATTACAGCTGTAATGGTGGTCGCCAATGCGCAATAATGGGTCTCTCTTCACTTTGTTCTTACTGTTGACTGTCCTCAAAGACTCACCAGAGCTGTTGACAGTGTCATTGTGTCTGAATATATTACCTAAAGAATATCTGGTCTCATCTACATTTGATACTTTCTGGACAGAATTTTGTCGGCAGTTGCTGCTGCTGAAATTTTCATCCTGATCTTCATAAGTACTTGCTGAATGACTGTCATCACTTCTGGTATTCTTGTTTTGTGGGCTGCTACTGCTGCTGAATTGAAGAGAATTGTATCAGAAATTGTCATTATTCTAGCACATTAGAATATTAATTACCACACAAGGTAGAAATCACTTTAAATATTCTGAAAAATAAAAAAGTGAAGAAAGATGATAGTGTCTAACATACTGTTAGATCATAGGAGACAAATCTGGAAAAAGGTGGGGAAGAAAATGTGAGCAAAGTGTGTGAACCAGTGCACAAACTGGCTTGGTGTGGAAAATATGCTTCCTCATAGGTCAAATATGAAAATTCACTATGAGTAGCAAATTTGAACCTAAGCATCAAGGCTTTGGGAAAATGTTAAGTTATATGTTCACAGCCTATGCCTCCTGAGTTCAATTACAACGTCCACAGAGATAATATGGATACTCATGGCAGCATTAACAGTGTCTTCCATGACTAATTACCTGAACACTTTTTCTGGAAATTTTACTATTGCTTTACCTAACCTTAGAACTGGACTCTTGGCATTTAAAGAATAATTTACTGTACTCATTCCACCAAAGCAATATTAAGCTGGCAAAACAAAACATAAAAACAAAATATGACTTTCAGTCACACAAAAAACACTGGAAATCATTTTTACCATTGTTTTGGTATGTGAGAAATAAAGTTAAAGCATTTTGCTGGTGAATTTGATTTCTTCACAAAACTACCATTTGCTCAATAAGTACCATATACGTAGTACTTTTACATAGATTATGTTCACAGTAGAAGGGACAAGGGGCAGTTATAAATTTCCACCAGTTTTTCTTGTTCTAATTCTTCTACTCGCAGGTTCTGTAACTCTTGGAAGTATTCTGCCCACCTGCCAAGTATTTTCTTCCTCTCCTCTATCAATTCCCCTTCTTTACTCCTACATACAACTGTTTTGGCTTGAAACCTGGCCTTTCCTTCTTTAATCTTTTGGTACACTGTGGAAATTCTGTGGAGAGCAATAAATAAAGTAATACTGAGCATTCGAATAAAGTGGAAAATGGCTATTACATGCCTCATAAATAAAAAAAAGGGGATAAACTGAACTGCCAGAACTATCGAGGAATGTCCCTGCTAAATACTATATATAAAGTGTTCTCCAAGATCCTAACCAGGAGGCTTACTCCATATGTGGAAGAGAGAATTGGAGACTATCAGAGTGGCTTCAGAAAAATTGGTCAACAATTGACCAAATATTCACACTGTGCTTACTACTTGAAAAATATTATGAACACCAAATAAACATACATCAGCTTTACATTGATTTTAAACAAGCCTACGATAGCATCTCATGAGTGGCATTGAGAAATGTAATGGAAGAAGCTTGAATGCCCAAGACACTCGTTAAGCTTACGATGACGACCCTCAATGAAACCAACTGTAAAGTAAAAATACAGGACGAAATCTCCACTAGGGACTTAGACAGGGTAACAATATCTACTCACTGTTATTCAACTTCTCCCTGGAAAAGTCATAAGTCAGACAGAATTAAATAGAGGAGGAACCATGTTTAATCATACACTGTAGTACCTAGCCTACACAGACAATGAGGCATTACTCGCACGAAACACTGCTGTGGTGGCCGATGCCTATCAACAACTGGAGAGAAGTACAATAATACTTAGCCTGGTAGTCAATGCCGAAAAGACCAAAAATATGTTAACAACCAACCAATGAAACCTACCAAACCTCAGAATGGCTGACAAGGAGCTTGAAAGGTGAGAGACTTCAGGTACCTCAGATCGACTATTACAGATACAAATGACAGCAGCAGCAAGGTGAAAGTTAGAATGGCAGCAGGCTACAGATACTACTTTGCCACACTACCCATGCTTAGGAGCTCACTTCTATCACAAAAGTCTAAAATCCTCATTTACACATTATTTATAAAACTGGTTGTCATGTATGGTGATGAGACATGGACCATCACTACAAATGAGGAAAGGATCCTTAGCATTTGGGAGAGTAAGATTCTGCGTAAAATATATGGTCCAATATATGATCAAGATGGCTGGAGTATCTGTACGAATGCAGAACTAGAACAAATTGTTGAAGAACCTGAAATTGTCACTATCATTAAAATAAGAAGACTGAGGTGGGCAGGACACATGCTCAGAATGAAGGAGGACAGAACATGTAAGAAGATTTTTGATGGCAAGACTGGAGGCAGACAATGGAAGGGACATCCAGAAAGTGATGGGTGGACAAATTGAAGAAGACATGAAAAATATGGGTGTCAAAGTATGTAGACGGAAAGCCATGGACTGGATAGAATGGCAGGATATTGTGATGCAGGCCAAGGTCCTTCAAGGGCCAAAGAGTAAGTAAGTAAGTAATAGTATGAATTTAGGCATTTATTATGCACATTATATTATTTTTCTGTCTTCAGCGCATAAGTTGCGATGACTATGTGATACTACCTTTTTACTGACATTTTTTTCATATGAATTATGACAAAGTGTGGAATATGAACAATTTTGCAAGTTTTGTTATTGAGTGCAGGGACCTTAATTCGCCTTGGTAAATATCAGTAGAAGTCAATATACTTCATGCCTCCTCTCACTGCTGCCAGTTCTCGCTATCTACAGTGAAGGGGAAGCATGATTGTATGTGAGCAATGGAATTATTCTGCATGGGCTATGTGGCATGAAAAGTATGTTGCCAGCACTGCATGAGCTACTGTCCTCTGCACCAGTACTCTTTGCCGCTTCTTATCCCTCACAGCAATCACTTCTGATGTGATCTCAATATGAAGTTTGCGGATTATATAATTATTTTGTAAGTGAAGAAGTTAAGCAATTTTGGATAGGAAGTTTGTAGAACTGTGTAAAATATGGCAACAATTGTATTATGAAGTTGGTCGACCATGTAACACTTTTCGTTGTCACTAACAATGGAAAATGGCTGAATTCTGTATTGCCTGCAATCTAATGACAGCAGGTACCTCATACAATTGTGTGAAATTTTAATGTTTAGTTATAGCCCATGATTCTATCTGAAATTTCTTCACTTAAGAATGCACTTGTTACTTCTTGTAAAGTAGAATAGTCCTTTCCTACGTACAAAAATATTCTATCAAATAAATGCATGAGCATAATTGAAGAAAATTCTGAAGAAATTGAGATTTCTGTGCTGTTTTAGGGCAAAATGGAAATATAGAACTGAATTTTGATATTGTATGTTTACATTATTTTGCTGCCTCATTGTGCATTTTTAGTAATACGAGTATGATACCGCTTGAATGCATGGATGTTGTATGATTTGATAGTGCTTTAAAATCTGGGCTTTACTCAACAGTTAAACAATCATAAGCATGTTATGGTTATTTCAACACAATCAAGTTCAAAGCTTAGCTCAATAATTCTGATTACAGAAAGTATTTGTAGTGTCTTGGCAGCACTAGATGTTATAAATTACTTCAATAGTGCAAAACGAATAGTTTTCCATATTGCTAAGAACTGTTCATCTGCCAAACAATCAGAACACTTTGTAGTTTGAAGTAACAAGGAAAACATCTTGTAAATGAAACCTTGTAATGCACTGCACAGAGTGAGGCAATTATTCGCCACAAGTTCCTTCCCAGGCTCGAAAGTACTCACTGTGGATGCTCAAGTAAATCACAAGAATAGCCACTGGTTACCAAACAATCTTATGGGTGTTGCTGTCAAAACCACAACTAAATTTCAAGCTAGCGTCCATGAGCTCAGCACCATTTCAAGTGGAAACATCAATTTTCCATAATTCAGCTTTCTCCAGTATATCCCAAGACATTTATAATGTATACATGCACTGTTGGTGATGGTGAAGCCTTGGACCGAAAATTCAGCTCGTGAAGGTAAAACATATTCCAACTCATACTTGCTCCTGGACCTACAAGGTACTTGATAAAAACCGATTCTCTGATGTTTTGTCCAATGGAATTTCAGTCCACAACATTAATATGTTCGGTTGGAGTATTGTCAAGAAAGCCGGTAATGAGCTTTGGAACCTACACACGGCATCACTCAAAGCCATTATCCAGACATTCAAGAAAATGGAGAAGGAACAGTGGAGATGTACATACTCTCTTGAGATGTAGATGCTCTCAGTTCAGCCTCAGAAGTTGTGAAGAAGGTTTCATATCTTGTTGATAATGATGTTATTCTAAATGGAGTACGATCACAGAATGGACACAGATGGGGAAGAATCTTAGGTGCACCTTTTCTAGAGGAACCATCACAGTATTCACATTAAACATCTGACAGAAATTGGAAAAAGTGTAAATATGAATAACGAGACACGAATCAGAAACCTAATCCTCCTGAATACGAGTACAGCACGTGAACCACTTCCATGTTTCTCAGTCTGCCCAGATCAGAAAGTAGGTGGTAATCAAATTACATGATTGTTAAGCTGAATGAAGAATGTTAGGACACATCTAGCAAAAATGTAACACATACTGTATCTGTTTTCAAAAATTTAGCCTTTATCGTAAAATCTTATTTGTATCACAGTTTACTTTCTGCATTCTGGCTAAAGGAAGTAAGGCAAAACAGCATATTCTCTCCACCAATGAAGTACATAAACATAGTAATTTCAAAAACATGTGCTACTAGTGAACACAGGTCATATCGAGCACCCTGTTACATAAAATACAAGCTCTTTTCAGTCTGAAAAAAGAAGCCTATTGTGAAGTTGTAGGACAACCTCACTCACAATGAATAGTGATGCCAGTTCTCTCGCGAAGCAGTCCTTCAGATTTTTCCACTTCCTTTGAATTTCTTTACCTGTCATAAATACCATGAAGACAGTATGACTTGAAATTATATGTGACTACAACAATAGCATCTTATATGCCCTTTGTCAGGACAGGGGTTGGGGTTTATTTTTTTATTTATTTTCAATTAGAAAATTGAACTTACCAAGTAATGATCCTAGCTCCTACCGAAGTAGTACCCTTGGCTATCTATACACAGTTGCCAATGTTTCTGGAGGGTTTGGAAGCAAGCAGGGAAATTTTCAACTCCAATGCTTGTAAGGTCATTTCTCACAGCCGTTTGATGTCTGCAACATCTTGATGAAGCTTTCCTTTCAGTCGTCTTTTCACTTGCAGAAACAAGAACAAATCGCAAGGTGAGAGGTCGGGCAAATATGGTGGATGTGGGATCGTAATAACAAAATATCTGGCCAGATACTTGGTAACACATAAAGCAGTATGGGGCCTTGCATTGTCAGGCAGTGTGAACCAGTTCTGAGAATGGAACAATTCAGGGCAGTGACTTCGAACTGCTTGTCGGAAACGTTCCATTTCCCTAAATATTTGTGTAAAATCTCATGACACATATCACAATTCAAATTAAGATCTTCTGATGTCACACACACAGTTGCATGAAGGTCTTCTTGTTATAACTGCCCTATATGCTTCATATTTGCATTTGTATGTGCTGTAGACGGGCGACCAGTTCTGGGATCATCTTCCACTGAATCTCTGCCTTCACAAAACCTTTTGTGCAATTCAAAGACATGACTTCTTGAAAGTGCCTTGACTGCATTTGTATGTGCTGTAGACAGGCGACCAGCTCTGGGATCATCTTCCACTGAATCTCTGCCTTCACAAAACCTTTTGTGCAATTCAAAGACATGACTTCTTGAAAGTGCCTTGACTGCATTTGTATGTGCTGTAGACGGGCGACCAGCTCTGGGCTCATCTTCCACTGAATCTCTGCCTTCACAAAACCTTTTGTGCAATTCAAAGATGTGACTTCTTGGAAGTGCCTTGACTGTATTTGTATGTGCTGCAGACGGGCGACCAGCTCTGGGATCATCTTCCACTGAATCTCTGCCTTCACAAAACCTTTTGTGCAATTCAAAGACATGACTTCTTGAAAGTGCCTTGACTGGATATACTTGCATATGCCTTCTTGTCCACATTTCACTAAGGGTTTTCATGAACTTAATGTAGAATTTGACGTTCACTTTTTGCTCACTATTAGCATCAATTGCATCATCGTAACTAAGGTTGCTAAGCACATTCCTGCCACTTACTGAGTTTGCGCGGAACAATGGCCAGGTCATTTCAAGGATGTGCACACACTAAGTAACATAAAAACAACATTTGTTCCTGATGAGTCTTGCATACTGTGAAATAAAAAGAAATTGTCCTGAAACTTTTCTGACAAAGGGAGTACAAAGTAGTTTTCATGATTCAACCCCATCATAAGGTCTTGATCCACCTATGATCTCCTGCCCCAAATCTGGTGCATCACAATTTCTGACTCTTGTTACAGGTATGTTAGCAACTTCTTAACAAATCAATAGAAACAGTGACCTCGGACCAAACTTGAGCTGAAATTTTACTACCCACACAGTTTCTTCCAAAAAATGTGATGTTTCTATGGCACTTGAGGTTAAACTACTCTGCACTATAGTAGTTCACTTTCATATTCAGCAAAATTCCAGTGTCTGTCAAAAACTTCTCAGTAACAAAAGCTCGGGCTTCTGAGCCTCCATAGTATTTACTATACGGTCCACCCAATATGAGACCAAACTTGCAACGTGCTGCTATTCTTTGTCAAGATGACTTCTACCATCAAAACTGCTCCCTGTCCTACACTCCTGGAAATGGAAAAAAGAACACATTGACACCGGTGTGTCAGACCCACCATACTTGCTCCGGACACTGATAGAGGGCTGTACAAGCAATGATCACACGCACGGCACAGCGGACACACCAGGAACCGCGGTGTTGGCCGTCGAATGGCGCTAGATGCGCAGCATTTGTGCACCGCCACCGTCAGTGTCAGCCAGTTTGCCGTGGCATACGGAGCTCCATCGCAGTCTTTAACACTGGTATCATGCCGCGACAGCGTGGACGTGAACCGTATGTGCAGTTGACGGACTTTGAGTGAGGGCGTATAGTGGGCATGCGGGAGGCCGGGTGGACGTACCGCCGAATTGCTCAACACGTGGGGCGTGAGGTCTCCACAGTACATCGATGTTGTCGCCAGTGGTCGGCAGAAGGTGCACATGCCCGTCGACCTGGGACCGGACCGCAGCGACGCACGGATGCACGCCAAGACCGTAGGATCCTACGCAGTGCCGTAGGGGACCGCACCGCCACTTCCCAGCAAATTAGGGACACTGTTGCTCCTGGGGTATCGGCGAGGACCATTCGCAACCGTCTCCATGAAGCTGGGCTACGGTCCCGCACACCGTTAGGCCGTCTTCCGCTCACGCCCCAACATCGTGCAGCCCGCCTCCAGTGGTGTCGCGACAGGCGTGAATGGAGGGACGAATGGAGACGTGTCGTCTTCAGCGATGAGAGTCGCTTCTGCCTTGGTGCCAATGATGGTCGTATGCGTGTTTGGCGCCGTGCAGATGAGCGCCACAATCAGGACTGCAAACGACCGAGGCACACAGGGCCAACACCCGGCATCATGGTGTGGGGAGCGATCTCCTACACTGGCCATGCACCACTGGTGATCGTCGAGGGGACACTGAATAGTGCACGGTACATCCAAACCGTCATCGAGCCCATCGTTCTACCATTCCTAGACCGGCAAGGGAACTTGCTGTTCCAACAGGACAATGCACGTCCGCATGTATCCCGTGCCACCCAACGTGCTCTAGAAGGTGTAAGTCAACTACCCTGGCCAGCAAGATCTCCGGATCTGTCCCCCATTGAGCATGTTTGGGACTGGATGAAGCGTCGTCTCACGCGGTCTGCACGTCCAGCACGAACGCTGGTCCAACTGAGGCGCCAGGTGGAAATGGCATGGCACGCCGTTCCACAGGACTACATCCAGCATCTCTACGATCGTCTCCATGGGAGAATAGCAGCCTGCATTGCTGCGAAAGGTGGATATACACTGTACTAGTGCCGACACTGTGCATGCTCTGTTGCCTGTGTCTATGTGCCTGTGGTTCTGTCAGTGTGATCATGTGATGTATCTGACCCCAGGAATGTGTCAATAAAGTTTCCCCTTCCTGGGACAATGAATTCACGGTGTTCTTATTTCAATTTCCAGGAGTGTATTTGCTGTACTTGGTTGCTGTGTGCTGTTGACCTCTCAAGCACTGAAGAGAGGATGTAGAGGTTTCTATCTCTGTCTTGCTGAGCTGAATGAGGGTGTTTGCATACTGTCAACCCGTTGCTGTATTGTGAAGGTGTGCTAGCTGCTGCTGCCCGTACCTAGTACTTGCAAGCAGTCAACATCCCCAGACTTCCTTGGTGGAAGGGCTAGGCTGTTGTTCATCTCCACATCGTGCAGAGCTGTTGAGAGATTGCCTGACAACATCTCTTTGATGTCCACAAGAAAGCTCTGGTAATACGTAATCACTGTCCTGGGCAGCAACACCTGCTGTATGGGCTACATCAACCACCAGTGAGATCTGCCACTTGCCTGATACCAAGCTTACATGCTCCTAGGGCGATGTCCTCTGAAGATTGTTGAGATAGTGTCAGCACATTCCAAGACCACCATCACAGAGAAGAATACACAATTATAAACTTTAATGTAATAAAATTTTTGTTCCACTAATTTTATATCATTAGCGACCAGTGTGGTGACTGGCCAGTTCTACCACACTCCACTCTCAATCCTAACAACAGTACAGGTGTCATCCTAAGTTCATGCAGTAGTTCAAAATGTTATACCTAGGAATAAAAACCAGTCACACAGATGTAGTGCAGTTACCTGTAAGTCGTCCACCAATATGAGAGGCAAAGAATTTGGAAGACCATGCTTAGCATGGATAGCCTGAAAGAGAGGGCATTCCACTAGGTTATGGGCAATTATCAGTAGGGCTACAACCATAATGTGGGGGTGGCTCATCACATAAAATAAAACTATGGGTCGGTATGTTATGAGCCAAGTGGAGGTGACATACAAAGGCAGATTCCTTCCTTGGAGAAATGGGAGGAGGACTCCCATGCAGTAGAAGTATCCTTGGCAGTGGGGATTTTATTAGAAGGGGCAGTAGCTCAGCAAATGTTTCATATCCAAGTGAGCAGGGCCCTTAGTGGCACCCACAAATCTGCACCTGGGATCTTCAAAATGAGAAGGAGGGTTTGGGGGGGGGGGGGGGGGGGAGAGTTATCGCTTCCCCAGACAAACCCAGAAAAAGACAACCGAGTATGCAGTATGACTAAGTTCAGTACAAAGGTAATGAATAGCAGAAACCACAACATGACGAGTAACATTGGTCACTGGCCTGGAGACTGCCCAGTGAGTCACTACACCTTTTTTTTATAAAAAAAAAAGATCAAGAGAGCCCCATTTAATAAAACAGAGGGCTCTGTTGATGGCCTCAGCTACTCTGTAGCAACACTACAGCCCAGCAATGAATGATATTCCAGACTGGTAGTAGATGTAAAAGCATAACCTGTACTATCCATTGTTTTAGAGCTGTCAGTGTAAAAGTTGGGAGGACTCTAGCACTCCTGAAGAACTGAACATCGAAGATGCCGAAAGGTTATAGGGACGAATGAGACTTTAGATCCTTGAAATAAATCACTCCTAATTTGTGGCCTTGGTACTATCCAAGGAGGGGCTGAGTGAGAAAACATGGAGAGTACAGTCTAAAGAAAATAGGCAAAGGTGCTGGTAGATGGCTGGGTGGGTGTCAGGGAGTCAATGCCTCCTTGTAAGCAGAAAGAATATGACCTGTTGGATGACCAGGAAACTGAAGAATAGCGACTGCATAGGTAATCAACATTTGGTACTGTCAGAACTGAAGAGGTGAA
This sequence comes from Schistocerca piceifrons, assembly GCF_021461385.2. Classification (NCBI taxonomy): domain Eukaryota; kingdom Metazoa; phylum Arthropoda; class Insecta; order Orthoptera; family Acrididae; genus Schistocerca; species Schistocerca piceifrons. The sequence goes on along the minus strand of NC_060139.1, from coordinate 1,015,525,504 downwards.
GAGGAAAACTCACTTCAACAGGAGACAGCCAATGAGACAGGTCTGGAAACACCAGATGGCAGTCAAATTCCACAAGGAGGGACGAGTCTAAGGCTAGGCGTGCACAGGCGATTTTTCAGTCGGCGTGACTTAACAATCGCTGTTGCAGAAGTACATTGTGGTGCGCACACAGCGGCAGGAAAATCGTAACTACTCTCAGTGCCAGCACGGATTTCATCAAAACAGCTTGTTTGGTGGCACTTTTACTACGAAGAAGAGCGAGAAAACAGCGCAAATGTCATTACTGGGTGCATCCGATTGTAAGTCAAAGACTAATGAAAGGGCAGTTTTACAAATTACACGAAGAGTTTCAAAATCACCCAAATACATTCTTTCAATACTATCGAATGAGTAAGAATAGTTTTGATACACTGCTTCGGACATTAGGACCAAATATAACAAAACAAGATATGACATGGAGGAAGTGTATACCACCTGAGGAGCACTTATCAGTGACTTTGAGGTGAGCACACATTATTTCATTCAACAGTTTTTATTGCCCTTTCACATTATTGATTAGATACATCCAGACATGGAGAGCTGCATCAAACCAGTCTCAGGACTGAAGACCACAACAAACATCCAGACAATCATTTCATTCAACAACTGTTGTTACCATTTTAGATTACTGATCAGATACATCAAGAAAATCACTACTGCAAGTCGAAACTGGCGAACTTGTTTCATGAGAAAACTGCAAAACCAGGTTGTGCATAGAGGTTTCTGTGGTCTTGTTGTGGTTGTCAGCAGAGGGGCACACAAACAAATTTTGTGGAGGTTCCGTTTCATTTAGGACATTTGAAGAATACGGTTGAACAAATGAAGATGCTGGAGAATAAGTTGCTCGAGTGGTGTTATAAGTCGCTTGAGTTGTGTTATAACACATGTTTGGATGCTGTGGAAGAATCGGTGAAAGCTGATAATATCTGGCATTTCTCATCACATTCAGTATTTCTATTTACGTGTAATGTTTCTGTTCTTCATTTAACTTCGCCAGCATGGGGACAATCATTAATGCAAAATTCTTATCCTGGTTTACTTCTTCTTTTTGTCTGTCATTTAATATATTTAATAGATATTCCTCATAGGACGTAACCTTCTTGGCTTCTCTTTTCGTAGGATGTCGTACTTTTGTGCTCTGTGCAGTATCGTTGTTGTTTTGTGAGGACAAACTGGGGGGAGAACCTACTTCCTTGTTTCCTGTGCTACTGGGCATAATTTCAATGTTGCTGGTGGTCGGTCTGTCTTCCATTTGAGGGAGCAGAAATAACATTGCATCGAAGTATAGATATTTCCTCCGTTGTCTTGCAGCCTCGCCAGACAAAGATTTTTTTTGTGATGCCAATTCTCTTGCGAAGCAGTCCTTCAGATTTTTCCAATTCCTTTGAATTTCTTTACCTGTCATAAATGAAATTATCACTGTATATAATTTATTGTAAGTATTTACCTTAATACTTCTATGAATAAATATTGATGCTGTTACTGAATATTATTCCTTCCAGATAACTTGCAACTGGAAATAGCTGGATGCATGCAAACAGCTGTGGCAATGTCTACCGCCTATTTATATGGCAGAAAAAACTGAAGATGATTGGAAGATATTGCCAAACAGTTTTTAGACAGAACTGACTTTCCAAATTGCATTGGTGCTGTGGACAGGAAACGTGAGACTGAAGAAGCCTGCTGACAGTGGCTCAGAGTTTTATAATTACAAAAATTATTTTTTGAACAATACTTTTGGCCATAGTGGACACTGACTATTGTTTCACTGTGATAGATGTGGGCTCGTACAGAGCCAATGGGGATTCTAATGTGTCCAAGAAATCCAACTTCTATCAAAAACTGAAATCTAATCAGTTAAACATTCCAAATCCTCAAAAATTACCACACGACGAGGAAGGAGAGCCTCAACCTTTGAATTTTGTAGGAGATGAAGCATTTGCACTGTCTAGACATATTCTGCAGCCGTACTCAAAGAAAAACCTGACAATGAAAAAGCGGGTTTTTAATTATAGACATTGTCGTGCTCGTAGAATGGTGGAATGTACTTTGGGGATTTTAGCTAACAAATGGAGAATATTTCATCTACCTATGGATGTGGATGTTGGTTTTTCAGACATAATCATAAAAGCATGTTGTATTCTGCATAATTTTGTAAAGCAAAATGACTGTGTATGAACTGAGGACGAGTCAAATGAATGCCTTCTGCAAGGCTGTGAGCCTGTAGGAATAAGAGCCGATGCATGTGGTATGCAGATAAGGGATTATTTTGCAAACTACTTTGTGACTCCACAAGGATGAGTATCTTGACAATATGAAAAAATTTAAATTGTTGTAACTGTGATGTCTACATGAATGAATAAAATAAGTGAACCATGAAATACTTTTGTTAGTCTATTCCGGTTCAGGCAGTTGAGACCAATTCCGAATTAGGCTGCAGCATACGTCTCCCCATAGTTTCTCTTTCAAATTGCAATCACTATATTCTTTTAATTTCCTGTTGTAGAGAGCTGGTCGCTTTTCTACTTCTGCAATTAGTCTTTCTGAATCGACAACACAACTTACAATGTCATCCATAGCGCAATTCCCGTTATCAGACATGCTGCTGGCGCACTGAACTTGTGTGTATGCAACACAGAGCGAGAGCGACTGACTGAGAAATCGCGTTGCTAGTGCGCGCGGGCCCATGCCTGTGCCTGTGAAATGGGGCCGGTTGTGTCTTTTAAATCGCCGCTACTGTTTTGTCGCACGTTCGCGCACTCCTATTCGAGTCACTGTGTTTCATTCTTGCGACAAATAAATCGCGCAACAGAAAATTGCCAGTGCGCACCTAGCCTAATAATTTCAAAGCCAAAGGCAGCAACGAGCATCAACCTGGTAACCATAATCCAAGTTGGATCAGCCCAGATCCCAATAGATACAATGGAAAGTAGCACAACCTGCACCCCAAGAGTATGTGCAAGTAGCAGAGTGTGTTAACATTTCACATGCAGCTAGGCTTCCAGAATGAAATTTTCACTCTGCAATGGAGTGTGCCCTGATATGAAACTTCCTGGTAGATTATAACCGTGCGCCAGACCGAGACTCGAAGTTGGGGCCTTAGGCTTTCGTGGGCAAGTGCTCTACCAACTAAGCTACCCAACCATGACTCACAACCCGCCCTCACAGCTTCAGTTCTGCCAGTACCTTGTATCCTATTTTCCAAACTTCACAGAAGCTCTTCTGTGAAATTTACGGAACTAGCACTCCTGGAAGAAAAGATATTGTGGAGACATGGCTTAGCAATAGTCTGGAGGATGTTTCCAGAATGAAATTCTCATGCTGCAAGAGTGTGTGTGCTAATATGAAACTTCCTGGCAGATTAAAACTGTGTGGATGGGCCACAAGTCGTGCTTGAGTAGCTCGGTTGGTAGAGTATTTGCCTTTGAAAGGCATAGGTCCAGAGTATGAGACTTGGTCTGGCACGTACTTTTAATCTGCCAGGACGTTTCATATCAGTGCATACTCCATTGCAGAGTGAAATTTTCATTCTGGAAACATCCCCCAGGCTATGGCTAAGCCATGTCTGCAATGTTTGCAGAAGAGCTTCTGTAAATTTTGGAAGGTAGAAGACAAGGTACCGGCAGAATTGAAGCTGTGAGAGTGTGTCATGAGTCGTGCTTGGGTACGTCAGTTGATAGAGCACTTGCCCACAAAATGCAAATGTCCTAAGTTCGAGTCTCAGTCCAGCACAGTTTTAATCTGCCAGGAAGTTTCAGCTAGGCTTTAGTTGACATTCATGGGAGCAGTCAATTCAGCTTCCTATCAAAAGGAGCTCCAAAATTCGAGACTGTGCAACAATTGCTGGGTACCCAAGCAGAGTTCTGGATCACGAGGATCATGGTATGACAACAAAATTGAAGGACCCATGTTTTAGCAGTAGTGAACTGGAAACCATGGGGAAGGGTCTAAGCAGAGACCGATCAGATGGTGCCTTGGAGCTAGTGTTCAGCCAAGGCTACAGAGTGTGACACTCAGCACATAGTCCAAGCATTTTCTTGGGCACACGGAGACCTTAGTGAAGTAACTACAGTAACATGGAACAACCAGTGGCATAAAAATTGGCAGGGAGCCTCGAAAGCCCCAGTTATGAGGTAAGTAATATGTGATGGCATCAGACATTCATGCAAACCAACACACAGACCCCTCCAGATGCCCTCTCTGGGCCATCACAGTTCCAACAGAATGCATGGCATGGTGTATAAGCGGACAAAAAAAAAAAAAAAAAAAAAAAAAAAAAAAAAAAAAACGGATTTTCCAATTATTAATGAATATTCCAAGAAAGGAAAGCAGAATCTAGGGTGGATCACATCAAAGGCTGCCATAATGGGAAAGAGAGTAAGAGAAAGAAGAAGAGAGATGAGAGATTGTAGCACAGGAAAGAAGGTAGATACTGCAATGGCTTGGGGCCCTGTGCTCGCCACACACACACTCACAAAAGAATCATCAGACCCACATATGGATTAAACAGTTTCTGGACAAATCACTTGGCAGTAAAACTTCGGTGAAAGCATTGATTTATGGCACAGACATCTGAAAAGCACACCAAACACTGATCTGATCTTGAGATTGTACAATGGCTTACAAAATACTGACGGGGATTTTCTGATGCATAATGGTGCATGTTCTGTGAGTTCACATATCTGGCAGGCTGAAACAGGCTTCATCTGAAGAAACATAAACTGAGGGTCCAAAAATCCTGATTCCAGTTCACTCAGAAACCAATGGTAGAATTCAACACGATAATTTGAATAACTCGTGCACAACAGTAAATTTATAACAATACATTAATGCAAATTCCTGGATGGAGCAATATGTATAAAGTACCGGAGAGGTAACCACTCACTTATAGTGGATCTATGCACGACGCACAGAAAACAGCATTCACACTAGCTGTCAAGCAGTAGCTCTTTTTATAGCAATAGTACATACATTGAATCTCACGCATAGGCACACCCACACAGACAGCCAAACGCATACTTTTGTAGTCATGGCATGTCTTGGAGGGAGTGAAATAAAAAATTAGAAACAGAAAAAAGTGAAGTACAGAGAGGACGCAAAAACAAAGGAGGTCATAAGCATTTAAAGGCGGAGGAGATCAGTGTTTAACGTCCAATCAACAATGAGGTCAATGGAGATGGGGAGCACAAATGTCATAACCTTAGAACACTAATAAGTAAAATAAGTTGAGTGTGACTAAATGTTAAGCCCAGTCGACAGAAGGAAAGAGAATTAAAAACAAAGACCTCCCCTCGGAGAAAGGTCCACAAAATATGCTGCCAAGACAGCAGAGGTCCCGAACCAAAGATTAAATGTTCTTCGTCATGTTGCTACAACAGATGAAAAATAAAACACGGTCAACGGCCTGTGTGTCATTCACTAAAACAGCCAATAACTCAGGCAGCAAACAGTACACAATAAGCAACCTAACTAAAATGATCTTGCAATGAGAGGGTCAAAAGGAGGTCGGCCAGGCTGCTGGGTTTTACTGGGAGCGGTTTAATTCCCCAGGGCTTCTTCCCATGAAGAGAAGACCAGTGGTGATGCCAAAGTGACACCAGCTGTCGACAGAGGGTAACGTGGAGTTCATCTGAAGGAACGTGAGAGCTAGCAGGGTGAGATAGGTGGACTGCAGCCTTGGTAGCAGCATCATAAGCCTCATTTCCTGTAAGACCGACGTGACCAGGAACCACACAAACATTACAATGGCTCATTCAACAGCAAGCAAGTACAAGCTTTCTTGGGCCTATTGTGCTAAAGGATGGACTGTGTACAGCACACAGAGGCTTTGAAGGGTACTGAGAGAATCAGAGCATATGCCACAATTAAAAAGCCCGTGTTGCCGGACGTAATGGGTGGCCTGACAGTGGGTGAAGAGATATGCTGTACAAACTGAGCAGTGTTCTTGAAGCCGATACCAAAAACGGTTGGTGCCAATGACAAAGGCACACCCAACACCACAGTCAGTCTCAGAGCTATCAGTGTACACAAAGGTACTATTGCTAAGTTGCATGCCACAGTCGAAAGACTTGAAGCGATATATCGAATCCAGAATAGCGTTCTTTGGAAGCAAATGAAGTCCACCATGGACACAAGCCACTGCACAAAGCCAAGGCAGTAAAGGGTTCACACTCATCAGGAACGTGAACTTAAACTGCCAGAGCAGTAGCTGAAAGCGAACTCCAGGAAGTAACGGAGCAGAAGGGTACCCCCCATACTGGTGGTCAAGGAAGCTATAAAAAGGGTGTAGGATGGGTGGTCGAGTATGGCAGACAAAAGGCATGCATATCCGCTGATGAGGGCATCATGCCGGTATGATGGTAGTAGTTCAGCAGCTTCTGCATATAGACTCCAGACTGAGTTAATGTAAGAGGCACCAGTGGCCAAACGTATTCCACAATGGTGGATTGCGTTAAGATGGCATAAGATGGACAGACGCACAGAGGAATAAACAAAACACCCATAGTCCAGTTTTGAACGGGCAAGGGCTTGGTAAAAATGGAGGAGGGTGGTTCAAATACGCACCCGAGGAAATACCGCTTTGAACAAATAGGACAGTGAGGGACCAAGCACAGTGCACAGCCAGGTAAGAGATGTACAAGGGTGAAGAAAGTTTTCAATCAAGCAAGAGCCCCACAAATTCTGTAGTTTCAGCAGAAAGAATAACACGTCCAAGATGTAAAGATTCCGGAAGAAACCCAATGCACCACCAGAAATTGATACAAATGGTTTTGTCTGTGGGAAAGCAAAAGCCTTTTTCGAAGCTCCATGAGTAAAGACAATCGATACATCACTAAAGATGCCACTTAAGAAGACAAGTCCATGGAGAACTGCAACAGATCACAAAGTCATCGACAAAAAGGGAGACAGGTCATAATAGGGTGGTTGTTACAGCAAAAGAACATGACACTCAGGACAGAGCCCAGAGGCGCCCCTTTTTCGTGGATGAAGGTGTCCGATAAGGCAGAACCCACATGTACCTTGAAAACTAAGTTGTTTGAAAATTCCTGAAGAAAACAGGGCAGGTGGTCTCAGAAGCCCCACATGTAGAGAGTACAGAGAATACCAGTCCTCCAGCAGGTGATGTACCATCCTCCGAATCACAAAACACAGCCACAGTCTGGTATTTCCGCAGATAACCATTCATGGTATGGATTGAAAAACTGACAACACGGTCAACGGCAGAAGGGTGTGCTTGAATTTCGTATTGTGCTGTGGTTAGCAGATTGCGAGACTTGAGCCACCATACCAGCCGACCTCGAACCACATGTTGCATTACCCTGCAAACACAGCTGGTGAGAGAAATAGGGCAGCAGCTAGAAGGAAGGTGTTTGTCCTTATTGGGCTTAGGTATTTGTATGACAGAGGCTTCATGCCTTCATCAGGGAGAAAATATGTCACCTGTGCAAATGCAATTGTACACACGAAGGAAAAAGTGCTTGCCCACAAAGCCATCTGAATGTGAACATTGTCAAGCCCTGGAGCGTAAGATTGGGATGAAGTGAGAGTATGGTCTAGCTCCCTTACAGTAAAGATGGCTTTGTAGCATTCCAGATTCTGAGAGGAAAATGATACCACCTGTGCCTCCTCCACTAGTTTCCAAGAGAGGAAAGTGGGGTGATAGTGGGTGGAGCTAGAAATCTCTGCACAATGGTGACCCAAGCTGTCGGAGATACCAATAGGGTTCACAATAACAGCATCTGCTGAGTTCAGGCCAGAAATAGGGGAATGGACATTGGTCCCAGAGAGCAAATGGAGTTTGACCCACATGATGGAAGAGGGAGTGAAACTGTTAAATGAACTAGTAAATGAAATCTAACTAGCTTTTTTGATGTCTTGAAGACTGCGATCACACTGCGCATGCAACTGTTTATAATGATATTATGAATACAGTTCACTATCATAGCATGACGATCAAAAATGCAGAGAGGACGTCTCACGCTTCGTGGCACACCTCAGTCCACCAGAGGAATGGGACACGACACAGTAAATATCAAGTGCGAGGTTTGGAATGTTCTGCATTGGTAAGGATAATGTTCTTAAGATAGTCTATTTGGCCATCAAAATTCGAGAAATGTTCATCCAAGGTTGCCAGGTAGGAGTAATGCCTTCAGTGAGCCTTCAAAAGCTGCCAATTCAATTTACATGCAGACAGGGTAGGAGTCAGCATACAGATAATACCCAGAAAATGGTAGCTTGAATATGTGTCAGAGACAAGGGACCACTTGAGATGACAGACAAGCTGGGTAGTGCAGAACGGGAGGTCCAAATGTGAATAGGTGTGTTTGGAATCTGAAAGGAATGTGGGTGCTCTATTTTTAAGACAGATGAACTGAGTTGATTGAGAAGGCCACACAAGAGGGAACCTCTCGGGCAGGTTCTCAGAGAGCAACAAACAGGGTGGAAAGCGTTAAAGGCATCGAGCAGCACGAAGTGTTGAAGTAGCTGATCAACAAGCTGGAGTAAGTCTGCCCTGGTGACAGCGAATGATGGAGGAATGTAGACATCACAGAGTAAAGGTGAAACAAGGAAGAAAAACGTGAACTGCAACAGCTTGCAGCCGGATGGTTTGGCTATGGATGTTATCTTGGATGAGCAGCAAGACTCCCTCATGAGATAGAATTCCGTCCTCAGTAGGAAGATCAAATCAGTCCAGAAGGAAACATGAGAGATCAAAACAATCGCAAAGACACAATTTTGTTCCTTGAAGGCAGAAAACAATTGGATGCTGTGATTCCAAGAGCAGCCGTAATTCCTCATAGTTGGGTCTAATGCCACAGATGTTCCATTAGTGAAGAGTCATAAAGGGAAATGGGGAGGAGTGTAGTCACCTCAGCAGCTCTACATGGCGGAGAGGCTGGAGTATGCTGTTCCATGAAACCTATGGATGTGTTGGCATTCTTCCTGGGTAGACCTGCAGATTCAAGGGCATAAAAACAGTAGACGGAGCACACTAGAGAAATGGAGGTCAGCCAGGTGAGGGTATCACATGGTGGCACGGTTGAAGAGGATTTCCGTGTCGGGGAAGGAGAACACTGTTTGCCTTTTGTTTGATTTCTTAGAGTCCTTACAGTTGGCAGACGAAGAGTCAGTAGTTTGTTGGCTGGCGAGTTGTAAAAATTCTTCACATGAGTATTCCTTTTGTCCTTTCAGCCTGTAGGTTGTGTTGTCCTTTCTGGCCTGTCAGGTGACTTTGGTGGCTGGGGCAAAGATTCGGTGGGTTGTTGTGCAGCCGTAGGAGAAGGATACGAGGATGCTACAGTAAGACTGGGCGATTTCACGACTGCAATACTGAACTGGAGGTCACAAGTCTGTGTAGTCCTGTCCTTCGTGGAGCTTGCATAACAAGAACAGTACTGAAAGTGCCAGATGGTAAAATGCAGAACTTTTGACTAACCAACAACTTATGACAGAATGGGCTGGGTACTTCTTCCTTGACCCAGATCCCCTGGATGGCCTGCTCATGGAGATAAATGGAACATCCATGGGATGAGGCGGCATGGTCATCATTACAACTGATACAACGTGAAGAATAAGGCAGGCAATCGCCGTCGTGAGCATCTCTACCACATGTAACACATCTGACCATGTTTTGACAGGACACACAAGTGCAGATATAATGTTGACGCTGGTAGCATTGCATTGGGTTTGGAACGTACAGTCGGGCTGTGATGACTTTATAGTCTGCATTAATCTTCAATGGAAGCACTAATCGATCAGAGATAAGAAAAAGGGTGCTTGTAGGCACTAAATTTGCATCAACCTTTTTCATTATTCGATGGACCGCAGTAATGCCCTGATCAAAGAGATAAGTCTGGATTTCCCCCTCAGTCAGGCTATGAAGAAGCCAGAGGTAAATAAAGCCACATGAAGAATTCAGTGTACAATAGGCCCCGACATGAACAGGATAGCCATGGAGGAGCGAAGTTGTCAGCAGTTGTTGGGCTTGAAATACACACTGGTCTCCAGAAACAACTGGTCTCCAGAAGCAAAGTCCCATTATGTAAGCAAGAGCAGGGCTGGTAATTGTATCAACACATCCAGGATTGCCAGAGTCTCCAATGGCACGTTCCTTTCAACCGGGGGATCCCTCGACCCCTCAGATGGGGGCTAACCCACCTGACGTGACTATTCACACCTAATGTCACACTTCTTCAACTTCTGACAAAGGGACCAAATGGCAACTGGGAAGGTAACAGTTCAGGCAATGGCATGGCCTGTACTAGCGGTTGCATGTGAACCCTACCTGTCAACATGGGTCTGAGAATTGAGAATTACCCAGTAACCTGTCACACATCAAACACGTCAGCTGGCTTTCAGGAGTGCACAGGGAGCGACTACCTTGAACGACAAAGCAGAGGAGTGGGAGGAGATCAAAAGAACATTATTTCCACACTGTTCAGCGATTACAGAAATTATTACTCTACAAGGGTGTAATAAACATAATCAAATTAAGAATAATTACTTAAAAAGTAGGGGAGTTATGATGTGACATGGCCTTCACAAGGCATTGTCGTGTGTGTGTGTGTGTGTGTGTGTGTGTGTGTGTGTGTGTGTGTGTGTGTGTTTGCATGAGAGAGAGAGACAGAGAGAGAGAGAGACAAGTGTGAAGTGAATCAGATACTTATACTTTACCTCCGCAATGCAATATTATCGGAAGTCCTCTTTCTTTTCTTTGCAAGCTTCTGAGAAGGAAAAAATGGAGGTATCAGAATGGCATATTTTTAATAACAATAACATCACAACAAATAAATCATAGAAATAGAATTACAAATAAATTACATGTTCACAAATAAAAATATACAGTATGCACAAAACACATGCATCCTAAAAATATGTAGAACTGTGGAAGTTGTGTACAGAGAGATATTATCAATTAGGCCAACCCCTTTGTACAATTTCCCCAAAATTTTTATTATTAACATTTATAGTGAGGGATTCTGTTGTAAAAAGTTAAATTCCACAATCTTGTAAAACCTGAATCTCAACCAGAGAGGCCAAGAGACAAGTGAATCAGTGTATGGTTACAGACATAACATTTGTACAGTTTACACTGAAGTATTAACATGAAAATAAAAATAATAATAAAAAAAAAACAGTCCTGAATATGACACTATACACAGAGAAGGTTTGATGTGAACTGTGTTGATCTGCTGCTAAATAATAGAATATGAATTATTACAGATGTAACAAAACCTTCACTCTTCATGGAAAGAACCAAATATTGATAGTGGGCAATCTTGCTGGAGACTACATATTGCAAAAGTCTCAATAAAACATACCATATAAAACATTTTAAAGTAACTGGATGGATAAAAACTCAACTCACCAAGAAGCGGCAGGAGAACACACATATAAAAAAGATTTTGGGTATGAAATCTTTCAGAGCTAGTGGCTCCTTCTTCCGGAAGAAGGGTTGAATGGTAAGGAAAATGGGTGAAGGAAAAGGACTGGAGAGGTTCGGGAAAAGGGGCAGTTCGAAAAAGTCACTCAGGGCCCCAGATCAGATAAGACTTGGCAGACAGGATGACAAGAAAAGAATGATTGTTGAGAACTGCACTAGACGAGATGTGAATACCCGAGAGCTTAACATGGAAGGTAGAGTAATATGCAATACAGTGGTTACTGCTAAAACACCGTGAATGAGTTAATAAGAGTGAAAGGCTAAGTGCATTGTATCTAATAGCTGTTGGGTGGGAGGGGAGGGGTGGTGAAACACAGACGGTTCAGAAAATGAAAGATGTAGATATTAAAACCGAGTGAAGAAAGGAGTGGTTACTGTGAAGAAACACTGAGGTGGAAGAAATAAACGTAAATTAAGGCCAGGTGGGTGGCGAGAACCAAGGACATGCTGTGGTACTACTTCTCACCTGTGTAGTTCCGAGAAACTGGTGTATGGAGGAAGAATCCAGATGGTGCATGTGGTGGAACAGACACCAAGATCATGACTGTCATATTGTAGACCATGCTCTTCAACAGGATACTGTGTGTTGCCGGGATACACCCTCTGTCTATGCCCATTCATCCTAACTGTAACTTGGTGGTACTAGTCAAGTTGATATTAAAGGCTGAACAGTGTTTTCATTGTTATATGTAACACATTTCCTAGTGATAGCAAATACCTGACAGCAGTAGGTCTATTGTAGGTATATTGTTACAATTAAATCCTCTCTGTCCTGCCCTGGCCTCTCACAAAAAGGAAAAGCTTCTGCTACTGAAGAGTGGGACAAGATAAGACCACCATCATAGCCAGTTCTTGTTTAAGCATCACCATCTGCTCTAATTTCAAGCAGATTGCAGTTTTTTTCCATCTTGTTCTAGGATGCCCAGTATTCCTCTTCCTATGAGTTGTACACATGTATATTACTTTTGGTAGGCTATCTGTTCATATGAATGTTTTCATGTCATTTCTTTCGATATTTCATTTTCTTAAGTATATGTTTGATACCCAGTTCAGTTCTAATTTCATTATTCATTACCAAATCTACGAGTCTGTAGCCAGACAGTGGTCTTAACAGACAAGAAAATACGGTAATTTTAGTTTTCAGCTGTCCAACTGAATCATGAGTAGACAAGAATATTTTTTTCCCACAAGTTCTTCAGTGTTACATATTAACTAACTGCAGGACACAAAACAAAACTTGTGCATGTTGACAATGCAACAGTCTCCTAAAAGTGGTGGGTAATTTTTTTTTTTTCCCCCTCTAAGCTGAGAAAATACCTTACACCTCCTGTCGCAAAGTTACTGCCCTCTTATAGGCCTAGTACCATCTGTGATTTGTGCATCTGTATTTTACGCCACACTGTCTTCAACCAGAAAAAAACCTACTATGAAAGATTTAAAAAATACAATGTAGAAAGACAACCCTGCAGAAGACACTTGCAACCACCTTTGAAACAACAACCTGCATCCAACACATCAATCTAGCCATCTTTTTTTTTTTTTTTTTTTTTTTTTTGTTGTATTTCCTTATCTCACAGCAGAACTGTCACACTGTTCCCTCTTTATTAGCCATCGCACGCAAATGTTAACTGCATTCTACGTAGGGAGGTGACTACTTGGTAGTAATTTTGCGAAGAAAAGAAAGAGAATGGCTCTAGAGACAGACTAATCTGTTTTGCTTCGCTGTGTGCATACTTGACTCCATAGGCCTACAATAAAACGGGTCAATGTGACGACGTATGAACCCTTGTTCTTTGCGGTCTACTCTGATACCTATCGGAACCTATTGTAAATAATCCGCCATTGTCATTATTCACTGCGTATTAGTTTTATTTTCTTTATAAATACGTAAAACTGCATAAAACTATACTAGACTGTAGGAAATAACTGAGAAAACTCCTAAGATGCATATTACGTACATAAGTAAAAATACTATAAGAGCGGCACAACGTGAGTTAATAACAAAAAAAATGTTCAAATGTGTGTGAAATCTTATGGGACTTAACTGCTACGGTCGTCAGTCCCTAAGCTTACACACTACCTAACCTAAATTATCCTAAGGACACACACACACACACATACACACACACACACACACCCATGCCCGAGGGAGGATTCGAACCTCCGCCCAGTTAATAACAGCCGTCATATTAAACAGTACTGTATATTTAGTGATCCAGGTTTGTCACTTATGTTCTATTTACAACACTGCGACATTTTACTGCATGTATTAAGTAGGTAGCAGTCGTGTACGTCTGGAGCTGGTTAAGAGGGGTAAAACCGAGAAACATAAGGAAAGAGATTCTACAACAAACTAACAATACTTCAGCTGGTCATCTACCTGTGAAAAATTTGCTGTTTCCTGCTCAATAGACTCACAATGTCGTTTCTTCTTCATGTTTCTGTATTTCACAAGCCTTCTCGCTTGTTTGTATACAAAACACACACAAACACGAACAGTCTCTAGTAGTGCTGCCAACTCTGAAGCACAATTTCCCCCTACATCGCATTTCAAATCCCTCTTAATCGGACCAAAATCCTCTACATAGATTATAGTACTAAATGGCTATATATATATATATATATATATATATATATATATATATATATATATATATATATATATATATATATATATATTGAAAGGTGGGGGGAGGGGGGGGGGGGGACTGTGGAAGAGGAGTTAGTGATTATTTAATGTCCTGTCGACAACCGGGTCAGACCGAGTGCAGTTCAGATTAGGGAAGAATGAGGAAGGAAATCGGCCGTGCCCCTTCAAAGGAACCATCCCAGCATTTGAGTCAAACGATTTAGGAAAATCACGGAAAACCTAAATGTGGATGGCCACACGCGGGCTTGAGCCGTCGTCCTACCGAATACGAGTGCAGTGTGCTATCCACTACGCCACCTCCATCGGTAGCGAGGAATGAGGAGGGGTGGGGGGGCTTGTGTTTGGAACCATTTATTTATTTATTATAGAATCTGTAGATCATACAATTTGTACAGAAAAGCAAATCATGATTTAGGACAAACCAATATGAAAATTACGTTAAGACGGTGTATGATGAGAGATGACGGTAGTGGTACATAGCTCACATAGCAGAATACATAGTAGTAGTAGCAGTAGTAGCTTTATTCATCCGTAGGATATAAGACATGTCAAAGTATGTACAAATTTTGATCAATTTAAAATAAACTAATTCGTATACATACATATTTTCAGACTTCTAGTTAGAGACAATAATCGGATTTACTCATAGTATACAATACTTTTTTTTTACAAATAACTTATTAAATGAAATGAAATGAAATGTCGTGTGGCTAGGGCCTACCGTCGGGTAGACCGTTAGCCTGGTGTAGGTCTTTCGATTTGACGCCACTTCGGCGACCTGCGCGTCGATGGGGATGAATTGATGATAAGGACAACACAACACCCAGTCCCTGAGCGGAGAAAATCTCCGACCCAGCCGGGAATCGAACCCGGGCCCTTTGGATTGACATTCTGTTACGCTGACCACTCAGCTACCAGGGGCGGACACTTATTAAATAATGTAATGCCACACTGTTCACTTATATCTCACTATCAGTCACTGCACACACTATACACACATTGTTTCATAACACACACACACACTGGTGATCTCTGGGCCATTTACTGTACCACAACTTCCCGTTTGCTATCTGGAAAAACTGAATCAGCATCCCTCCATAACGACTGAGATGTCGAGCTCAGAAAGAGGATGAGATGTTGGTGTTGTGCTATGCATAGTTTGGGGGAAGTATTTCTAGAAAGGAAAAAATATAAAGTGAAGGTGTTATGTGGACTGTTGGATATTTTATTACCATTATTGTTACTATTTATTTGAATAACATTTTTTTATCAAACCCCTAATCTCTTTTAGCTAAGAAATCCTCCAATGTATGAAACGTATTGCATAACACGTACTTTTTAGCTGCCTAATTAAATAAGTGTATTTTTGCTATTTCTTTACTCTCTTTTGGTAATTTATTGTACAGTTTTATTCCTTGGTAGAAAATACTGTTTTGAGTTTTATGCTTATTTTTTCTTGGTAAATGTAAGTTGAGTCTGTCTCTTGTTGCATCATCATGGATAAAGTAGTTTGTGCTGTAATTACAAATGTTATTTTTGATGTGTACAACTGATTGGTAAATGTATTTGCATGGAGCAGTTAAAACCCCCAGTGTTTTGAACAGATCTTTACAATGAGCTCGACTAGTATTTTTGGTTATTATTCTTATGGATTTTTTCTGGAGTTTGAAAATTGTGTTCATATTTTGTGCATTTGTTCCCCCAAAAAAATGCCATAGCTATGAATAGAGTGAACATATGAATAATATGTAACTAAAAGACACTTCATGTTACACACTGATGATACGATTCTAAGGGCATAACATGCTGATGACACTCTGTTTGCAAGTACCTTTGTGTGTTCACACCACTTCAACTGAAAATCAATATCGTTCCTAGAAATTTTGCATTTTTTATGCAGTCTATACAGGTGCCATCTAAATTTAATTTAACATTGTCATTTTTCCTCTTCAAACTGAAATTCATGGCATTAGTTTTCTTTATGTTCAGTGTCACTTTATTGCTTATTGACCCATCATGAGCTTCCTTGAGAGTTTCATTTGCTTTCTCGGCAAGGACTTCTCTTGTTTTCTCAGTGATTATAATACTGCTGTCATCAGTGAAGAGAATTTTTTCACCATGAGTAACATTACTTGGAAAGTAATTTATGTATATCAGGAACAGTACTGGTCCTAATAAGCTACCTTGCAGAACCACTAAATTAATGTTTTTTGGCTCTGGTAAGTGTTTTACTAAATGTTTAGATCTATTTGAAGTATATGTTATCACTACTCTTTGTACCCTATCTGTTAGGTATGATCAAAACCAGTCATTAGCTACCCCTCTTATTCCTAATGCTTCTAATTTATTTAATAGAATCTTGTGGTCGACTGTATCAAACGCCTTAAAAAGATATATATGCCTGTGACACACTCACTTCATCAAGAACATCAAGTACAAATTCAGTGAATTCTACTATGGCTGACTCCATATTTTTGTCACTACAGATACCAAACTGTGATTCACTTAAAAGATTGTATTTATTCAGGTAATTCATTAATCTGTCTTTTGTAATTGCTTCTATTATTTTTGAGAATGGTGACAGCAGGGAAATGGGCTGGTAATTTTCTGTCTTCTGCATTATCTTTCTTAAGCAAAGGTACAACTCTTGCCTGTTTTAACTGATTTGTAAAGGTCTCTGATGTGAAGGATTCATTTATTATGTTTGTTAAGGGGCCTTGTATAATCCCTATGTATTGTTTCAGTACACACATTGGTACTTCTTGCAAGTGTACTGACTTTTTATTTTTTTATTTTTTGAACAGTTTTATTGACTTCATTCCCTGTGGTTGGAAGTAACATCATTGTATTTAGTGCAACATTATTTACAGGTGTTTTATTTGTTTGGGGTAATTTTTGCTGTAACTTCTGTGCAATACATGAAAAATGCTCGTTTACATAGTTTGCTAAGTGTTGTGGATCATTTATTACCTTATCTTCCTCCCTTATCAGTATGTTATTCTGCATTTGTTTGCCTCCCTCCGTTTCATTTTTTTATAACATCCCACACTGCTTTGATTTTATTCTCTGCATTATATTTTGCCATTAAATGACTTTTTTGCAGCAATCAGAAACTTCCTATAGATTGTTTTGTATCTATGATGGAAATTTACGAATTCTGGTTCATTGCGAATCTTTTTCATGGAACTGAGGTGTTTAAGTGTTTGGGAGGACTTCTTAATACCTACTGCTATCCAATATATAGGATATATAGACAAAATATAAAAAAAGATGGTGTGATGAGAGATGACAGTGGTGATACATACTACATATAGCAGAACACATATAAAAGATACAGACAGAATAAATATAACAAACAATAATTAAATTATCTTACTAAGTGTAAATACCTACAAGTGAAATGACAGCTTATTATAAGTAATTAAAATTTTGTGGTACATACTTCACATAGCAGAATACATAATATGTATCTCATATATTATATGAGATAAAGACAGACTAAGTAGAAATATCTACAAGTGAATAAACAGCTTATTAAAAGTAATTAAAATTTTGATTCAAGAAATTCATGTGTGGAATAGAAACAGCGATTTAGTAGTAGTTCCTCTAATTTTTCTCATTATTTTTTGGTTTTTGCTTGTTTTTTTTTTGTCTGTTGGGAGGTGGTTGTATATTTTAATTCCCGTACACTTAACCACATTCACATATAGTTTTGTGTTGTGAGCTATCATTTGTAATTGGGTTTTGTTTCTGGTGTCATGTGTGTGGCAGTCTGCATTTCTGTGGAGGGATTCCAAGTGCTGTACTGTGAAACAAAGTAGTTCCATTATATAGAGGCATGGCTGTGACAGGGTTTTTAACTGTTGAAACAGCGGTTTACAGTGTTCAGTTCTTCTTTTATATTTCATTATTCCTACCACTTGTTTTTGTAACTTGAAAATTATGAGAGCATTGGAGCTATTTCCCCAGAAGATTAGGCCATAGCTCAAGACAGACTCAAACAGGGTATGGTACACCAGCTTCAAGGTATCTATTATACTGGCTGTGTCTTTTAATGATCTTAATAGGTAACGGGTTTTATTAAGCTTTTGTGACAGTCCCTCACTATGTAGTTTCCAGTTTAGAGTGTTGCTGATGGTAAGTCCAAGAAATTTGGTGTTCTGTCTGTCTGTAATGTCATCTTTACCAATAACTATAACTGCATTGGAGGGGGGTAAGATTTCATCTAGTGTGGAAGTTTATACTTAACAGTTGTTTGAGTATTTATGAGTAGTCTAGTGTGAAAGTTTATACTTACAGTTTTTTGAGTATTTATGAGTAGTCTATTTGCTTCAAACCAAGACTGTAATTGACAAGTAGTTTTATTGACTGCATCTTGCAATGTGTCTCATCTACTGGTTATCAGGATATTTGTGTCATAGGCATACAGACAGGAGCTGGCATTTCGTATGTGTTCTGGGAGATCATTTATGATTTTTTTAAACTTGTAAACTTTATATGGCGCAATTGTGAACTGCAGTTCTTTCAGAAAATCCCACAGTTTGCCTCAGTGTTTAATGACTCGTCGTACAATCTCTGGTTAGAAGCCGGTTAAGCTCTATTCTCGAAAGAGCGCGAAAATCGCGTTGTATAGCGCATACTAACTGGAGAATAAATTCTGGATAACTTAGGTGGTGATTCTGGCCAGTGGGCAAGCTTAACTGGGGAACAAGCTTTCAAGAAAGCAAGGTAGTGACATATGCAAACAGTGATGAGATTTTGGCTGAACTGTTCATCAGAATGCAGAAGGAGAAGGAAGTGAGACGACTCTGATTCCGAATTTACATCCAGATTTCGCTCGTCAATGGAAGCCGTACTTCGTCTTTTCATTCTTGTACTTGAGAAACTGGAGCATGTGATGGACAAGTGACACTAATTTTCTGGTTTCTTGAGTAATGCTGTTTATTTGTAGCAATACACATTTGATTTGAGATCTTTGAGAATTCTGTCGTATTATTTACATAAATCAGGCACATCAAAATGAAGATTTGTGCAAAAACAGTTTTGTTTATATGGTGTGTGCTACAATTGCTGCAGTAGTGGAAAGGACTGTTCCTTTTTTTTATCGTACAGTGCCATAATAGACAACCAAATCGAAAAACCACACCGGTTATGTGTACTATTTGTATTAATAGCTTTTTCCGTTTTAGACAAAACATCGATTTTTCGTGTTGCAAAAACAGTAGTGTTCCAGTTTCACTCCACCACATTACAGCAACAGCTGTTTACTATAGGAATTGGGAATGCCCCTTTTTGTAAACACCATAATAGTGTCAGAACAACTCTCCACCATTTCGTGAAAATATTAGGAACACAGGTGCCCAATAATGCTTCAGGGTAACAACATTGCCTCCCACCTATCATTATTCACAGAAGCCTGTGTAACATTTGTGCTTACTCAGGCTAAGTTTAACACACTAAGATTAAGAGGAAAGTTAGCATTTTTTTTAATTTATTTTCTAAAGGTGACACTTCTCAAGCTATAATACATAGCTGTTGTATTTCTCAGTAACCGTAAGACAATAGCTTTATATGTACATTATAAGAGTAGAACAAGAATCTAGTTATGAAATCTGCATAGTCGTAGCCTTGGAAAGAGTGCCTGGAAGCCTGTGTTTTTTAACTTTTTTAATATTAATTTATTTTGTGTCCTCCTTTATGTCAAATCAGAGCTAGTTGAAGGCAACTTAAGTTGAAATATCTTATATTGTACTTGTATGAAGTACCATTTTTCTAAATCTGATGGATCATTATAATTGTTTAATGTAACAAAAAGTTTGATAGTACACTAATGTCCTGAATTCACTCAGCCACATCTATATCAGAAAATATTGTTCACTCTTATCTCCCATTGGGACAACAACTTTCCATCTTCTAGTGAATGCATCAGAATGACTAAATTGTCCATGACCTAGCATTATTCCCATAAGCATGTAAATAAGTTTAACACAGCTAAATTAACAGGAATGTCAGTTTTTTTAAGAAATCTATAGCAGATAGCTGTTGCATTTCTCATTCACTAGTATGGTTATAATAGAGGGAAACATTCCACGTAGGAAATATATATCTAAAAACAAAGATGATGTGACTTACCAAATGAAAGTGCTGGCAGGTCGACAGACACACAAACAAACACAAACATACACACAAAATTCAAGCTTTCGCAACAAACTGTTGCCTCATCAGGAAAGAGGGAAGGAGAGGGAAAGACGAAAGGAAGTGGGTTTTAAGTGAGAGGGTAAGGAGTCATTCCAATCCCGGGAGCGGAAAGACTTACCTTAGGGGGGAAAAAAAAAAAAAGGACGGGTATACACTCGCACACACACACACATATCCATCCACACATATACAGACACAAGCAGACATATTTGGGAATGTAAATAAAACTTAATGGGGTCGTTGTGGGGGTGTTGTGAGGGTGACATGGTATTAGAAGGTGGGAAGTGTAAGATGAGGTTGAAATGAAAATGAAAGATAAAAATATATGGGGAGAGATAAGGGTGAACTAGAAAATAACTGGAGATCTGGTATGAAAAAATGCGAAAAAGTGTTGGTTAAGTTGATCATGTGGTGAACTTGGGTTGGTAGACAGTGATGTGCATGAAGGTTAGGTGGTTGTGTTGCCGCTAAAACACGTTAAAGGACGGAGAAATTCGGGAAAATTTCGAAAAACCGTGTAAATGTATTAAAAGGCGTGGTGTTGTGGTGAAAGATTACGAAAATGGGGCTAACAATTGTAAATAATGACGTTAAAACCTGTGGAGAGCGGCTAAAAATGATCAGTGATGTACGAAAAACGGAAGTGGAAATAAAGTAAAAGTTATTAGAACTAGCCGAAATGGTTGTTTAATACGTGAAGGCAGCTGTTATTGAACTAGAAACGGTTAGCGGTATTGTTGAAAGCGCAAAATAAAAATTTTTTGGTTACGGTTTGGAAGTGGGTTACGTATTATAGAGTATATATAGGCGGGATAAATTTGTATTACGGTAAAAAGGGAAGGTGAATAGAAAGTGAGACTACTGGTAAACGCAGAAAGAGAAAATAAGACGACAGGAAAGATTTCGAGATGCAACAGCGACAATAACAAACGTAATTGTTGGGTTCAAATTAATGATATGGTTATAATAGAGGGAAACATTCCACGTAGGAAATATATATCTAAAAACAAAGATGATGTGACTTACCAAATGAAAGTGCTGGCAGGTCGACAGACACACAAACAAACACAAACATACACACAAAATTCAAGCTTTCGCAACAAACTGTTGCCTCATCAGGAAAGAGGGAAGGAGAGGGAAAGACGAAAGGAAGTGGGTTTTAAGTGAGAGGGTAAGGAGTCATTCCAATCCCGGGAGCGGAAAGACTTACCTTAGGGGGAAAAAAAAGGACGGGTATACACTCGCACACACACACATATCCATCCACACATATACAGACACAAGCAGACATATTTCTGTCTGCTTGTGTCTGTATATGTGTGGATGGATATGTGTGTGTGTGCGAGTGTATGCCCGTCCTTTTTTTTTCCCCCTAAGGTAAGTCTTTCCGCTCCCGGGATTGGAATGACTCCTTACCCTCTCACTTAAAACCCACTTCCTTCCGTCTTTCCCTCTCCTTCCCTCTTTCCTGATGAGGCAACAGTTTGTTGCGAAAGCTTGAATTTTGTGTGTATGTTTGTGTTTGTTTGTGTGTCTGTCGACCTGCCAGCACTTTCATTTGGTAAGTCACATCATCTTTGTTTTTAGATATATCATTCACTAGTATTATACACATAACCACATGCATATGTATCACAAACTAATCATTATATTATAAGAACATAGGTACTTATTCAGGTAACAGGAATCTATAGTTACTTAATGTACATAATCATAACAGTCGAAGGAGTAACTGGCAAGTTATGTTTTTAAATTTCTCTTGAATTATCTCATATCAATCTTTTCTTTCTTCCTCTGTTCCACCAATGAACTAGCTGCTACTGACACTGAAATATTTAGCCTCTTGTGATGTCCTTCTATCCATTGGAGATTTCATTCGTATTGACAAGGAGACAGCCAGCTTTCCTTGTCATTGCCAGTCTACATTTTATATCCTCTCTACTTGCTCCCCAAATAGCAAAACTCATCTACTACTTTAAGTGTCTCATTTCCTAATCTAATTCCCTCAGCATTACCTGATTTAATTCGACTACATTCCATTATCCTTGTTTTGTTTTTGTTGATGTTCATCATATCCTCCTTTCAAGACACTGTCCATTCCATTCAACTGCTCTTCCAAGTCCTCTGCTGTCTCTGACAGAATTACATCATCATCAGCAAACCTCAATGTTTTTATTTCCTGTCCATGGTTTTTAATTCAATTTTCCTTTTGTTTCCTTTGCTCTTCGCTCAATACCTAGACTGAATGACATCGGGGATAGGCTACAACCCTGCCTCATTCCCTTCTCAACCACTGCTTCCTTTCTGTGTCATCTGGTGTCTGTACAAATTGTAAATTGCCTTTCACTCCCTGTATTTCACCCATGACACCTTCAGAATTTGAAAGATAGCATTCCAGTCAACATTGTCAAAAGGTTTCTCTAAGGTTACAAATGCTAGAAATGTAGGTTTGCCTTTCATTAATCTATCTTCTAAGATAAGTCATAGGATCAGTACTGCCTCATGTGCTACAACATTTCTATGGATTCCAAACTTATCTTCCCCGAGTTTGGGTTCTACCAGTTTTTCCATTCATCTGTAAAGAATTCGCGTTAGTATTTTGCAACCATGGCTTATTAAACTGATAGTTCGGTAATCTTCACACTTATCAACACCTGATTTCTTTGGGATTGGAGTTACTGTATTACATTCTTCTTGAAGTCTGAAGGTATTTCGCCTGTCTCATACATCTTTGTCACCAGATGGTAGAGTTTTGTCATTGCTGGCTCTACCAAGGCTATCAGTAGTTCTAATGGAATGTTGTCTATTCCTGGGGCCTTGTTCCGACTTAGATCTTTTAGTTCTCTGTCAAACTCTTCACGCAGTATCGTATCTCCCATTTCACTTTCATCTACGTCCGCTTCCATTTCCATAATATTGCCCTCAGGTACCCCTTGTATAGACCCTCTATTTTTTCTGCCTTCCCTTCTTTGCTTAGAATTGGTTTGCCATCTGAGGTCTTGTTATCTTACAAGTGTTTCTCTTTTCTTCAAAGGTCTATTTAATTTTCCTGTATGTAGTATCTATCTTACCCCTAGTGATATATGCGTCTACATTCTTACATTTGTCCTCTAGCCATCCCTGCCTATCCATTTTGCACTTCCCGTTGTTCTTATTTTTTAGATGTTTTGTATTCCTTTTTGCTTCTTCATTTACTGCATATTTATATTTTCTTCTTTCATCAATTAAATTCAACATCTCTTCTGTTACACAAAGATTTCTACTAGCCCTCGTCTTTTTTACCTACTTGATCCTCTGCTGCCTTCGCTATTCCATCTCTCAAAGATATTCATTCTTCTTCTACTGTATTCCTTTGCCAGGTTCTTGTAAATCGTTCCCTAATGCTCTCTCTGAAACTACCTACAGCCTCCAGTTCTTTCAGTCTATCCAGGTCCCATCTCATTAAATTCCCACCTTTTTGCATTTTCTTCAGTTTTAATCTATAGTTCATAACCAATAGATTGAGGTCAGAGTCGACATCTGCCTCTGGAAATGTCTTAAAATTTAAAATCTGGTTCTTAAATCTCTGTCTTACCATTATATAATCTATCTGAAACCTTCCAGTGTCTCCAGGCCTCATTCACGTATACAACCTTCTTTCATGATTCTTAAACCAAGTGTTAGCTGAATTCTATGAGGCAGCTTCCTCTTTCATTCCTTACCCCCATTCCATATGCACCTACTACTTGTCCTTCTCTTCAGTTTCCTGCTATCGAATTCCAGTCTCCCATGACTACTAAATTTTCTTGTCCCTTCATTATCTGAATAATTTCTTTTATCTCATCATACATTTCTTCAATCTCTTCCTCATCTGAGGAGCTCGTTGGCATATAAACTTGGACTACTTTAGTAGGAGTGGGCTTCGTACCTATCTTGGCTACAATAATGCATTCACTATGCTGTTCGTAGTAGTTTACCTGCGCTGCAATTTTTTCTTCCATTATTAAACCTATTCCTGCATTACCCTTACTGGTTTTGTATTTATAATCCCATATTCACCTGACCAGAAGTCTTGTTTCTCCTGCCATGGAACTTCACTAATTCCCACTATATCTAACTTTAATCTATCCATTTCCCTTTTTAAATTTCCTAACCTATCTGCACGATTAAGGGATCTGACATTCCACGCTCCGATCCATAGAACGACAGTTTTGTTTCTCCTTGAGTAATCGCCGCCCAGAGATCCGAATGGGGACTATTTTAACTCCCAAATATTTTACCCAATAGAGCGCCACCGTCATTTAACCACACAGTAAAGCTGGATGTCCTCGGTAAAAATTATGGTTGTAGTTTCCCCTTGCTTTCAGCCGTTTGCAGTACCGGCACAGCAAGGCCGTTTTGGTTAATGTTACAAGGCCAGATCAGTCAATCATCCCGACTCTTGCCCCTGCAACTACTGAAAAGGCTGCTGCCCTCCTTCAGGAACCACAAAAATGGCACATCTGGAAACAAATACATTTTTCACACAAATATAGATTAGTTCGTCTTTTGTTTTTTAAATGATAGATATTAATTTTGAAATAACCGAATATTGTAAGAGATGGATGTAAATTCATATTCACAAAAATTCCGATTGAAAAAAGAGTGATATAAAGAAAAAATGAAAAAGTTAATATGGCAATTAAAATGATGTGACAAAAGAAAGAAATAAAAATGTACATTTAAACCAATCAATTGAATAAAATTAATGATCGAAGTAATTTCAAAAAAGATTTAAAACTAAACAAAAATTGTGCATCTGGCGAAATTCGAACCCACACCCTCCTGCATGTGAAGCTGTAATTCTATTCATTTTACCATGCAACCAGACTACATAATGCAACTTTTTAATGCTATTGAGAACCTCACAAAATTCTGAATTTGTTTCTTCTGTTACTCGCGAATGAGGACCCACCATGGTGAATTGCTGTAGTGTGTCATACTCTGATACCTGGGATCTTAACCTACATCACCATATGGATAATTTCTAATAAATCGATCGCACAGCAGAGGACCTCTCCTAGTTAGAAGTATATAGATAACTGGTAAAATAACTTCTTAGAATGGAACGCCCTGCCAAATAAACAGTGGAAAAATGTTTCATACACTGTAAGTTCTGGGACAAGGGTTTTGCAAGAAGCAGATGCAGCTGGTAACAGGCCCAGAAATGGGGGGAGAGGGACAAAACTGGGGTATTCACCCCAGGTGCCCGTTTCAAGGGGCGCCAAATTCGCATTCATGAAGGGAAAAGAAACCTTGTTTCACAAAGCACCTAGCATCCAGCGCGTGTTGGTCTATCGATCATTCATATGATTTTGAAAAGCATCCCTGTCCGTCTTTGAACATGTTTGAACACATTCTAAGTTGATTTCTAAACGTATGCCTGTGTAGTGGAGGCATATGTGATGTCTCTGCTAGGGGAATCCCCATCGAATCTAGATGTAAACTTCCCTGCAGACCAAAGGGGATGGGGTTACACGGGCTGAACCGAATAAACCCGAATGGGTGAATACCAACCGTTGCTTGCTTATGTGTTTGATTGGGAGTGCGAATTATCAGTGTAGTTATAATTACTAGCGAAATTAATAGATTCAGATTACCAGAGTGGAAATAAATGACTAACAGGAACAACAGATAAGAAGGAATGCACATCAATCTTCTTAGTGTACAGAAAAAAAATGAAATTTTGCCAGATCGCTATACTGCTAAAGGCCAGTTGTACAGTCCCCGATTAGCAGCCGCTGAAGTTCTGTTCTCGGAATAGCGCGGAAAACGCATTGTATGAACATGTGATAATACCTAACTGGAGACTAAAAGTGGGTAACTATACTGGTGATTCTGGCTGGGTTAGTGAAGTTAACTGGAGAATAAGTTTTGATAATGGCAGGAATAGTTACAGAACAAGTGCTAACAAAAATTTTTGTTAGAACAAGGAAGGAGAAAAAATGGGGACATCACACAAATTATATTGATTATATTGAAGAATACGACATTCTAAATTTATATAACAATTTCGCACTACTATTTACCGATCTCATCCTTGGGAAACTGGAGCGTTTGAATGCAATGTGAAACAATTTCCTAACAGAAAACTTTTAGCTTGTAGTTGACCTAAAACGCATATGATATCGGTACTTCGCGAATTATATTGTGTCGTGTTATCTTTGTAAATGAGGTAGATAAAAAAGACCATTTGAACCAAAGCAGTCAGGCTTATTTGGCCTGTGTTACAATTGCTGCAGTATTAGAAAGGCCTATTTGGTTTCATGTAGCAGACAGTAACAAAATAGATGTCACCAAATCGAGAGATCGCACCAGTCTTAGGGTACTATTCGTATTAACAGCTTTTTCAGTATTAGACAATGACTTTTTTGATTTTTCATGTAGCAAAACGTTTGACAAACTTTGATGAGGTAATAGATACTTTCTCAGAAAGGAAAGCACGCCATGTAAAGTTGTAGCAAGATTAGAGAGAAAAAATGCTGGGACCTAAGGACTGAAAAAATTTGCACTGTCTTGCTTGTTCCTTGTATTTACTGGTTTTATTTATTTATTTAGAACCTGTAAATCCAATACAGTGAGACATTTGCATAGATGTAGGACATGTCACATTATTACAAATTATACAAAAGGAACACATAAAAGACCCTCTTTCAAGAGGATATGTAGGTACAAGACAAAATCATATTTCTAGGTGCAGACAAAATTACACTTAAAATACTTAAAGGTAGATCTTAATACCTACATAAAAGACATAACAATGTTAACAGTGATTCAGACTATGATAGTGCATAAGAATACATAAGATTTAATTAAAAGAAAAAATCAATTAGAATTAACACAATTGAAATATTATTCAACCAAATAAAATGAATTATCTTTAGATAGTGTTTGAGCTGTTGTTTAAATCTGGGAAGCTTGTGGACAAGTTATTTCAGTGATGGTGGGAGAGCACTGCATATCATGTAATGGGCTCCTTTTGCACAATACTGTGATATTTTAATTCATAATGGAGATCCCTCTTCCTCCTGGTATTGTGGGTATGGAATGAATCATTGTTTTGCATACTTGCTCATTTTTACAAATGAAACATAACAACGAGTAAATATATTGACATGCAGGTGTCATTATCCCTAATTTTCTAAAAAGGTTTCTACAAGAATGTCTAGGCTGGACTCCACTTATTATACTAATTATTCTCTTGCCTCTCAACGGATACCCCTTGTTGTGGTTGCACCTTGATCTGCAACAGTGAGTAGCTAAATCATACCCATTAAGCTGAAGCCCCTCAATACCAACTGTCATATTGTATAAGACATAAAACATACTCACAGTTGACAAGGTCTATATCACCTATATTTACAGATAAAGTATCTAATTTATTTCTGAGACTTCTGATATTTTGGTGAAAAGTAGTAAGATTGTTCAAGCTCTCTTCAGTGTCCTGCTGTTGGTCTTTTTCTACATATGCACCATACTTCATTGTTTCGCTTTGAGCTGGATTGTTTATAACATGCCCTACATTGCAGCTGGAGATTTATTCATTTGATTTTGATGTAGTCATGTAGTTGGCATATATAAAAAAATCACTGCTTCTCTTTGGAATTAATCTTGCTCTCGTCGATATTCGTGGTGCAGTTTGTTTTTACTTGTGCATGAAGCAGCAGAAATACTTTCAAGCTCTCAAGGCTTTTTGGATGAAGTATCATGTAGCACTGATGTATCTGCAGGCAGTGTTTGCGATGCAATTATCACTGTACATACACACATACATACATTAATCCTTGTTCCACAGATCATGAACATGACATTTCGTAATGATGTAGAATGTGTCAGCTATGTATTTTATTTTTTTACAGTTACTACTTCATATCTAAAAATTCATCTATTGAGTAGAAGCAGTTGTCATTCAGAAATTCTTTTAATTTGCTTTTAAGTGTTTGTTGGCTATCTGTCAGACTTTTAATAACTTTTTTTTTACAGTTACTACTTCACATCTAAAAAGTCATCTATTGAGTACAAGGAGTTGTCATTCAGGAATTCTTTTAATTTGGTTCAAATGGCTGTGAACACTATGCGACTTAACTTCTGAGGTCATCAGTCGCCTAGAATTTAGAACTAATTAAACGTAACTAACCTAAGGACATCACACACATCCATGCCTGAGGCAGAATTCGAACCTGCGACCGAAGCAGTCACTCGGCTCCAGACTGTAGCACCTAGAACCGCACGGCCACTCCGGCCGGCTCTTTTAATTTGATTTTAAGTGTTTGTTGGCTATCTGTAAGACTTTTAATGCTATTTTGCAAATGATCAAAGATTTTTGTGGCAGCATAATTCACCTCTTTCTGTGCCCAAGTGAGATTTAATGCAGAACAGTGTAGATCATCCTTTCTTCTAGTGTTGTAGCTATGCACTTCTGTTGTTATTTTTGAATTTGAATGAATTATTAATAACAATTTTCATAAGTGAGTATATGTATTGAGAAGGAACTGTGAATATTCTAAGTTCCTTAAATACGAGGTCCTTAAGGTGATCTTGTGTGGGCTCCAGCTGTTATTCTGATTACATGTTTTTATGCAATGAATACTTTCTCTCTTAATGACAAATTGCCCGAAAATATGGTAACATATGAAAGTAGTGAAAGAAAATAGGCATAGTATGTCAATTTACTGATACGTTTATCACCAAAATTTGCAATAACTCTAATAGCATAAGTAGCTGAACCTAACCGTTTCAGCAGATCATTGATGTGTTTTTCCCAATTCAATTTCTCATCAATGCACTCACCCAGAAATTTTGAATATTCTGCCTTAGCAAGAACACTTCTGTTCATAGTCTACAATTTTATCAATGATGTTACGCCATTTACTGTACAGAATTGTATAAACTATGTTTTCTCAAAATTCAGTGAGAGTCCATTTGCAGAACTCCACTTAATAATTTTCTGACAGACGTTATTATAACTTCCTCAGCTGATTCTTGCTTGTTGGGTGTGATTACTATTCTTGTATCATCAGCAAAAAGAGATTGCTTTGCATCTTCACTAGCTTTGCATCTTCAGCTGTTGATCACAGCTTTTGAAGGTGACTGTACAATGCATCCCCTTGCAGGAATACGTTTGTCTTAAAGCTTGGTCTGGAGTGTCTTCTGCAACACAAAGGGACACTTTTCTGTCAGAGCTAATTCTAAGTGTCTTCATTATATCAACTTGTTTCCATGTTCTTGTTGTTGTTGCAATATTTTTGCACAGTCTCAGCTTTCCTATTTTGTTCAAATGTAGCCATGATTAGTACAGTCACTTCTTTGCAGCAATAGATCGATATCAATTACCTTCACGTTAGCAAACGTTTATGATATGTTAATTACATATCTGTTA
The DNA here is from genome assembly GCF_021461385.2 of Schistocerca piceifrons. NCBI lineage: Eukaryota > Metazoa > Arthropoda > Insecta > Orthoptera > Acrididae > Schistocerca > Schistocerca piceifrons. The sequence goes on along the minus strand of NC_060139.1, from coordinate 1,015,495,777 downwards.
AACTTATACATGGTTTGGTTGATTTCTGGTGTGTCATAACAGTAAGGAATGGTACATACAAATACTTTTGTGTTATGTTTTGAGATCACCTTCTAAACATTACAGAAAAAGTTGTTTTTATTACGACCGTTACTCGTTTCTGCAAGAATAGTACTTACGTCATCACAGTTGAAATCAGACTGCTGAGGCCTGCATTATGTTTAACAACAAACATTGCACAGTACTTAGGTTTTACAAAGTCACATTTTCGACCGTGACTGTCGGTCAGCAATAATTTTTTTTTCCATGCGCTGACTCTTAAGCGATCTTTTTGCTGTATTACCTGAATGATTGTTTTGTTTTGTTATTTGGCTGGATTTTTCTGTTTTCTCGATTGTGTCCACTAATGCAATAAAACAGTTGTCGGTAGTCACATGTTTCACTTGCAGAGAAATGAGATTTTTTCCCGTCTTTCCAGGCTGGTGCCAAATGTTCATCTCATCTTGAATTTCACCTTTACTTCGTAGCTTTTGTGTAACAAGTTGGCATATTTAGAATTTAACTTTTCAACTCCTGCTACCACTGGTGTTCACTTTTACACATTTATCACATATCCAGAACTTTTGATTAGTGTTTGCATTACACAGTTATACTGGTAAACACATTTACATTTGAAACATGGACTACCTTTAACTACGTTCTTACCACATAAGCGCTGTCTTCTGACCATCGCTCTGTCCAAGTGGAGTTTCACAATTATGTAACAAGAGATAAATTTCCTGTCGCAGAATACGTCGAACTTCTTACACTCACACATATTTCTCCAGATTCTTTGCCTTTGTTTCTAGCATATTCTACTGTGTGTTATGTTGTAAATAATTATTATTGTAAATGGCTATGTTGAACTCTTTAGCATTCTGGAGGACTTTTCAGGACAGCATATGTTTTCCCTTTTTAAATAATATCTGGTAGGTGGCAAAGCATTCACTAACAGTACAGAGAGCCTATTTCTGAGTTTATTTTTTATGCGAGAAAGTAATGAAAATGTACATTTAGCTGCAGCATTTGATACGGGCAATGTTAGTAACCCAGCTGCAAAATTGCCAATATTCCAAAATCGGACATTACCAGACAGCCCTGGATCTACGATATTTCCAAACCGGGGCAGCAATTGACAGTTGCACCCCTCCCACTCCTCTCCAGCGTTAGAGACAGGAGGTCAAAAGTTAAAAAAAAAACATGATTTTCAGAAGTATGCTCATTTTGTAGCGCAACTCTTCTAAAGAGTTTGATATATGAATCATACCTGTTCAATGCAATGTAAGATATATTATTTGGTCTTAAGTGTTCCACACTGCAGTGCCAGACATCTTCACACAGCATTCTTCTGTCACGAGTCACTGTATTTCGCTCAGGGGAATTCGAACTTATATATTTTATAATGGAAGTGATCAAAACTATATTCAGGATAGTGGAAATTAAAATGTCCTACCCACATTAAAAAAAGCCCACAGTTAATTCTGGATGGGATTACTTGCAATTGGGAGAAAATGATATCACACTTTATTGCCTATTAGCTAATAACTTTCGTGTGACATAAAATTAAATATAGGAAACTCTTTTCAATGATGACATCTCCATTCTCATAAACAAAATTCCCAACCAAAATCTTGAGGAATCGGCCAATATTGTCTTTATTGAAGTACTTAATTAATTTAAAAATAATGGGTTATCACTAAATGTTAACAAGATCCATTTGGTTCATTTCCAAGTAAGTAAAAAGTGGGAGATCAATTAAATATTAAATGTAATGGTAGTGAGTTACTACAAGTTGAGTCATTCAAAATCGTGGGTGTACACATTGACAGCAATCTAAAATGGTCAGAACATATTTTACAACTTCTCAAAAAACTCAGCTCTGCAACATTCATTATTCGTATTATTTCCACTGCCTGTGACTGAGACAGCACAAAAACTGCTTATTTCAGTTACTTACATGCACTATTGTTGTATGGCATAGTTTTCTTGAGTAATCAGCCACTTTAAAAAGAAAATATTCATTGCCCAAAAGAGAATAATTAGTATAATAAGTGGAGTCCAGCCTAGACATTCTTGTAGAAACCTTTTTAGAAAATTAGGGATAATGACACCTGCATGTCAATATATTTACTTGTTGTTATGTTTCATTTGTAAAAATGAGCAAGTATGCAAAACAATGATTCATTCCATACCCACAATACCAGGAGGAAGAGGGATCTCCATTATGAATTAAAATATCACAGTATTGTGCAAAAGGAGCCCATTACATGATATGCAGTGCTCTCCCACCATCACTGAAATAACTTGTCCACAAGCTTCCCAGATTTAAACAACAGCTCAAACACTATCTAAAGATAATTCATTTTATTTGGTTGAAGAATATTTCAATTGTGTTAATTCTAATTGATTTTTTCTTTTAATTAAATCTTATGTATTCTTATGCACTATCATAGTCTGAATCACTGTTAACATTGTTATGTCTTTTATGTAGGTATTAAGATCTACCTTTAAGTATTTTAAGTGTAATTTTGTCTGCACCTAGAAATATGATTTTGTCTTGTACCTACATATCCTCTTGCAAGAGGGTCTTTTATGTGTTCCTTTTGTATAATTTGTAATAATGTGACATGTCCTACATCTATGCAAATGTCTCACTGTATTGGATTTACAGGTTCTAAATAAATAAATAAAACCAGTAAATACAAGGAACAAGCAAGACAGTGCAAATTTTTTCAGTCCTTAGGTCCCAGCATTTTTTCTCTCTAATCTTGCTACAACTTTACATGGCGTGCTTTCCTTTCTGAGAAAGTATCTATTACCTCATCAAAGTTTGTCAAACGTTTTGCTACATGAAAAATCAAAAAAGTCATTGTCTAATACTGAAAAAGCTGTTAATACGAATAGTACCCTAAGACTGGTGCGATCTCTCGATTTGGTGACATCTATTTTGTTACTGTCTGCTACATGAAACCAAATAGGCCTTTCTAATACTGCAGCAATTGTAACACAGGCCAAATAAGCCTGACTGCTTTGGTTCAAATGGTCTTTTTTATCTACCTCATTTACAAAGATAACACGACACAATATAATTCGCGAAGTACCGATATCATATGCGTTTTAGGTCAACTACAAGCTAAAAGTTTTCTGTTAGGAAATTGTTTCACATTGCATTCAAACGCTCCAGTTTCCCAAGGATGAGATCGGTAAATAGTAGTGCGAAATTGTTATATAAATTTAGAATGTCGTATTCTTCAATATAATCAATATAATTTGTGTGATGTCCCCATTTTTTCTCCTTCCTTGTTCTAACAAAAATTTTTGTTAGCATTTGTTCTGTAACTATTCCTGCCATTATCAAAACTTATTCTCCAGTTAACTTCACTAACCCAGCCAGAATCACCAGTATAGTTACCCACTTTTAGTCTCCAGTTAGGTATTATCACATGTTCATACAATGCGTTTTCCGCGCTATTCCGAGAACAGAACTTCAGCGGCTGCTAATCGGGGACTGTACAACTGGCCTTTAGCAGTATAGCGATCTGGCAAAATTTCATTTTTTTTCTGTACACTAAGAAGATTGATGTGCATTCCTTCTTATCTGTTGTTCCTGTTAGTCATTTATTTCCACTCTGGTAATCTGAATCTATTAATTTCGCTAGTAATTATAACTACACTGATAATTCGCACTCCCAATCAAACACATAAGCAAGCAACGGTTGGTATTCACCCATTCGGGTTTATTCGGTTCAGCCCGTGTAACCCCATCCCCTTTGGTATGCAGGGAAGTTTACATCTAGATTCGATGGGGATTCCCCTAGCAGAGACATCACATATGCCTCCACTACACAGGCATACGTTTAGAAATCAACTTAGAATGTGTTCAAACATGTTCAAAGACGGACAGGGATGCTTTTCAAAATCATATGAATGATCGATAGACCAACACGCGCTGGATGCTAGGTGCTTTGTGAATCAAGGTTTCTTTTCCCTTCATGAATGCGAATTTGGCGCCCCTTGAAACGGGCACCTGGGGTGAATACCCCAGTTTTGTCCCTCTCCCCCCATTTCTGGGCCTGTTACCAGCTGCATCTGCTTCTTGCAAAACCCTTGTCCCAGAACTTATAGTGTATGAAACATTTTTCCACTGTTTATTTGGCAGGGCGTTCCATTCTAAGAAGTTATTTTACCAGTTATCTATATACTTCTAACTAGGAGAGGTCCTCTGCTGTGCGATCGATTTATTAGAAATTATCCATATGGTGATGTAGGTTAAGATCCCAGGTATCAGAGTATGACACACTACAGCAATTCACCATGGTGGGTCCTCATTCGCGAGTAACAGAAGAAACAAATTCAGAATTTTGTGAGGTTCTCAATAGCATTAAAAAGTTGCATTATGTAGTCTGGTTGCATGGTAAAATGAATAGAATTACAGCTTCACATGCAGGAGGGTGTGGGTTCGAATTTCGTCAGATGCACAATTTTTGTTTAGTTTTAAATCTTTTTTGAAATTACTTCGATCATTAATTTTATTCAATTGATTGGTTTAAATGTACATTTTTATTTCTTTCTTTTGTCACATCATTTTAATTGCCATATTAACTTTTTCATTTTTTCTTTATATCACTCTTTTTTCAATCGGAATTTTTGTGAATATGAATTTACATCCATCAATACAATATTCGGTTATTTCAAAATTAATATCTATCATTTAAAAAACAAAAGACGAACTAATCTATATTTGTGTGAAAAATGTATTTGTTTCCAGATGTGCCATTTTTTTGCATAGTGATTTAAAACATAATGTAGATACCTACTGTACTATGGACAAAATAGCACAGGTTAAAATTCAAATGAAAGGCAGGTTTATAAGTAAAACGAAATTCAAGCAAAATAAGACATACATATAACGAATGCAATAATGAGGACGAAAAACCAAGGCGATGAAACAAAAGAAATTTAATCGAAATTAATACACAAAATTAATGAAAAGCACATGAACAAAGATTTCAAGTGGAGAAAGGAAAATTAGAGTAAATGAAACAGTTGACATTATGCTTGAAATTATGTGACAAAGGAATTAAACAATAAGACTTGAATCAATTAATTTAGTAAAAATGATCAAAGTCATTTCAGTAATGATTTACAAATAAAAACAAACTTACCGCACCTGACGGGATTTTGATACTACAACTTCCTGGATGCAAACTTGTTATCCTATCTTTATCTGTTTTTTTTTTTTTCGTTATTGTTCGTTGCATTTGGGTAAGGGGGGGGGCGGACGTCACATGATACCCATTCCAATTTTTTGTAGATCCTTTCACTGAAGTTGTTTTCTTTATTGCAGAGGACAGCCAGCTGAGCTTCTGTGCTGGCATGATAAACGCATATACCAGTGGGAGGAAGGTGCACACTGAGTTTATGGAAGGCCATTTTTTGCTTCACAATAGTTTGTAATCCTTTATTAAATAAGATATACATAAAAACATCAATAACACATAAGTGAATAGTAGCTATTAGATAGATTTCAGGATGGCAAACCAAAAAGAGCAAACTTACTATAATTTTTTTCTTTTTCAGAACAATTAATACCAATTTAAAATAAGTCTCTTATTCATAAAAACACAGCTTGAAAGCCCTTTAGGCATCCTTAACATTTCAATCAGGCAAATCTGACTTCACTACTACTACTACAGAAAGAACAGTACAACAACAATTTAAAAATAAGGAAAGAGCCACTTATTTACAAAGAGAGGTCCAAGTTTAGGATTACCATTAAAATAACTTTAGAGCCCTTTTAGCGCTACTAATATGGTAACTTTTCGAACATTAAAGTAACAATATTCAAATTTTACAAGTTCAGCATTTGACAATATTTTAAAATTGACACATCGAGTATAATAACAAAGGTTTGGAACGCCCTTTGGATACTAACAATTTTGGAACACAAAGTAACAACGATTTTAAAATTTACAGCAAAGTACAACTAAGAATTGAAAGACATCCAAATCAAGCAGGAATACAACACAAGGCCAAGCTGGAGAAGATAACGCTTGGCTAGGATGGCTTAAAATACCAGGGAACTTGATTTCAACTTAAGTTCAAACACCATGAGATAAAGAACTTAAGTTACAGACAGGTGCCATGTCAAGCAAGGAGGCCACGCTGCCTCAGTGACTACCACAAGACAGGAGGCCGAACACCACGCTGCACACAACATGTACACAGCCGAGTTGACTACCCACGCCTGGTGAATCGGCAGGTAGTGGATAACATGACAGATATAATGGCTCCAACGGTATGACCAACTCGGCAAGTTGAGGCCAAACAAACAGACATAATTCATGCATGACTGAGCATCAAATGAGTAAATTCCTAGGGCACAACACAACAACATCAACAGCAAAATCCGACCCTGACCCCGACCAACACAAGATTAACTGATTACTCGTTTATCCGTAATGACCAAACACAGGAATTAATTTGATTAAACAGCCAACTGCTAACAAGACCTCCCAAGAAAACAAATACATTTAAGCAAGCTTAAAAGTAGTAAACGCTTAAGCGCTAATACCTAAGCACGAAATCACAGTAGTAATAAAATATACAACAGTTAAACAATAAGATCCTACTTTTAAGAGAAGTGCTGGATCTCACCAAGGCCTTCCAACATGAGCTCAGAAAACAAGCCTCGATATTCGACCTCAGTGGTCATTAATATATGACCTAGAGCATTTTAAAATCAAATAATTTCACATACAAACAATAAAGACGAGATCACTGAAATGCTGAACAAACGAACACAGCGCTATTCTTTCTAAAGGAAAAAATCCAAAATAGAGCGTGGCAAGACCAAAGTCGAGGACCAGTCCAGTCCGTCGTTTAAAGTCACACACAAGGATTAGTGCGACAGATGAACTCCTCACGAGAGAAAAGGTAATCGACCAATAAAACCCACAAATAGTCAATTTCCCCTTTATTTCTCCTAACAGAGGCAACTCTTGCCCACAGATGGTTCGACATCTCTGAGAAGAAGAGCGTGTGGGAGGGACCTTGCAAATGATCCTGAACTCTAAATACCAACTGTAATTAAGAAGGGAAATGGCGCTACCGAGATCTAAGAAGGCGGCACAAGCAGGTTCCTGATTCAGACTAGCACAAATAAAGGGAAGCAGAGAATCCTTAGAAGCAATGATACGGGCACAACCGGCCTGACACCTCCCCGAATGGCGCCCCCCCCCCCCCCCGCCCACTTTTTTTCTGATGAGGTCAGCTGCTAGGTCTTCATGGACGCTCGACAGGACATTCCAGCACCAAATGATCATTGGGTCCACAATAAAAGCATCGCCTCTGCAGGCGCTCCCCAGATAAATAAGAACAAGTGCCATTAAGCGAGGGAAGACCGCACTGTTCAACAGAAAACCTTAAAGCGTCAATCGAACCAACTAACTGGTTCAATCCGAACAGGTAGTGGATTTACTGCCAAAAAATACGCGTGTCCTTCGAGAATGGTAGAAACGACCTCCTGTTCCCCACCGGCCAATTTAGTGGGGGGGGGGGGGAGGGGGGGGGGGAGGGGGGGGGGGGGGAATTGCAGTGCGAACGCGATCTATATAGGGAAACAAAGCGTCATTCGGTGCCTGAATGTATCCATTCTAATTCATTGTGGACGAGGATTGATAGCTTCTCTTCGATAATACGCCGTCTCAAATCAGTTAGACTCCAGACTTTGGAGTACCTCGGCCAGAAAATCACTGAAGGAGCCGCAGGCTGGTGGGTGCAATAAATTGAGGATAGCAGTATGAGATAGCTGAAGCGCATCAGCATGACGTTAGAAACGGACAGTTAACAACAATACGCGCTATGCCTGAGCTAACTGATCAACTGACAACTCTGATACATCTTTCAAGAGATACAGAATCGGGTCGGGCAATTTGGCAAAGTTGGAGGCAACTTGAGCTTCGGTTTCCAAGGAACGCCGAGGTCGAGGCCCCTGATCTAAATTGGTAAGAGCCAAAACTGTATTCTCGGTATCAAGGAGTTGCTCTTCCAACCCTAATGTACTAGTTGAAACTAACAATTTGTGAACCTCGACCTGTAACTTATCAACCGCCTCCTGCTGTGACTGACTAAGCTGGCAACAACCCAGACCAATAATTCCAAAGGCAGAGTTGAGCATGTACTCTTAATAATTCTTTGTGGGTGGATTTACTGTCTCCAAGGAAACTAAGATATCGATCGAGTTCTTGCAGGGAAGAAGAATAGGTAGAAACTGCAACACCTACCTTGCCAATGATGGCCACAGTAGTGTCGACCAGACTGGACCAGACGGCAGGTAATTGAACCACAAGTTCAGGGACCCCAACTGTCCTCTTGGAGCTGAAGTCGGAGCTCGTACTGCAGTTTCTCCCGCCGGAAGTAAGATACACCAACACAAGCCGTGTTCTACATCATACTGACTCGGATCTGAAACAATTGTAATATTTATTATTAGGCCTAATATACGAGGTAAACAGCAACAAATGACTTCTAAGAGGAGGACAACCACTCTCTGGGGCTACCATTCAAACGTCAGTGGATGCCCCAGGATATGACAAGAACTTAAGGAGGAAGGGGCAGGCTGAGTTTAAGGAAAACCATTTGTTGCTTCACAGTGGTTGGTAAACCTTTATTTAATAAGATATACTTAAAAACTATCAATAACATATAAGTGAATAGTAACTGCCAGATAGATTTCAGGACGGCGCACCAAAAGGACCAAACTTACAATAATTTTTTTTCTTTTTGCGGAACAAGTAATACCTCTTTAAAACATCGTTTCAAATTCATAAAAATACAGTTCGAAATCCCTTTAGGTGACTGTAACATTTCAACCAGGCAAATCTGACTTCACTATAATTACAGAAAGGTCATGACCCTAACAATTTGGAAACCACTCCTTCCACAGTAAACTTGAAACAAGGAACGACGTCCTTATTTAGTAAAATTTGTACAAGGACAGGATTACCATTAAAATAACTTAAGTGCGCTTTTGGCGCTAGCAATTTGCAACTTTTCAAACAGGAAAGTAGCGACTTCTGAAATTTTCCCGGCGTATTTCTTCTTCTAATAATTTCCGGGTATGCAGCCGGATCCCGTCGACATTCGGCCACGATATTTCGGCCCAGAGACGACCGGCCATCATCAGGTGAGCACACAACTACTGAAGAGCCCAGGTGCAGTCGCGGTATTTATGCCGAATCTCGCGCATGTGAAATGTACTGGCATCCTACAGCGCATGCGTCAGGTGTTGACATGCGCAGCATAGCCGAGTTGTACGTGCTGCCCTCGGTGGTGGAAATAAAGGTTCATCTAGTCATTGAGTATCGAATGACACTGTCGATTCCGCTGTGATTGTATAATTTTAATAACAGGATTCCAATTTTTATCCAGCTGAAAGCCGTTGTCACGATTTATGAGATTATTGGCAAGACGTATTTCCACTGATTCCTTGATTACGGAATCCCAAAAACCGGAAACCGGGGATAACATTTTTGTTACATTGTATTCCATTGAATGTCCCAAAGAAATAACTTGATTCAGCAGTAGCAGAGCACTGTATTTCTTTGGGACATTCAATGGAATACAATGTAACAAAAATTTTATCCCCGGTTTCCGGTTTTTGGGATTCCGTAATCAAGGAATCAGTGGAAATACGTCTTGCCAATAATCTTATAAATCGTGACAACGGCTTTCAGCTGGATAAAAATTGGAATCCTGTTATTAAAATTATACAATCACAGCGGAATCGACAGTGTCATTCGATACTCAATGACTAGATGAACCTTTATTTCCACCACCGAGGGCAGCACGTACAACTCGGCTATGCTGCGCATGTCAACACCTGACGCATGCGCTGTAGGATGCCAGTACATTTCACATGCGCGAGATTCGGCATAAATACCGCGACTGCACCTGGGCTCTTCAGTAGTTGTGTGCTCACCTGATGATGGCCGGTCGTCTCTGGGCCGAAATATCGTGGCCGAATGTCGACGGGATCCGGCTGCATACCCGGAAATTATTAGAAGAGGAAAGTAGCGGTATTCATATTCTCTAAGTTCAGGATTTGACAATATTTTAAAATTTATACATCCAGCATTATAACAAAGATTTGGAACGCCCTTTGGGGACTAACAAATTTGGAACAGAATGTAACAACGATTTTAAAATTTAAAGCAATACACAGTTAAGAATTGAAAGACCTCCAAATCAAGCAGCAATACATGACAAAGCCAGGCTGGGAAGGCAAGGCTCGGCTGTCGCGAAAAGATGAAGAACTTCATTATAGGGAGACACTGTGGTAAGCGAGGAGGCTGTGCTGCCTCACTGGCTACCGCAAGACCGGAGGTGGCATACCACGACCTGTGAATCGGAGGATAACACGCCAGGGACCAACGGCTCCAACGCTATGACCAACTCAGGAAGCCGAGGGCAAACAAACAGATACATAATCTATACAAAACTGAGCATCAAATAAGTAAATTCCAAGGGCCGGACACAGCAATACCGAATGCAGACCTGGACCAAAATCACTGCACAATTAAAACAAGATTAGCTGGTTAATCGCTTAAAAGTAATTACCAAACACAGGAATTACATTAAACAGCCAGCTCAGAAAACGAACCAATATTCATTGGGCCGCTAGCGTTTGCTTGTCTTGACCATGCCCAATGTTACAATTCATACACAAGACAGGCGCAAGAAATTGCCACCTTAAAGATCAGGCTCGATATTCGACCTCAATGGTCACTAATATATGCCCTAGCACATATTACAACCAAATCAATTTCACACCCTAGCAATAATGACAAGATCACTGAAATGTTGAACAAATTGCAATAAAATGAAAACATAATTTAAATACACTCAAATATATCAAGCATAATGGGGGTTCGCACAGGGAGGGGGAGGGCGAATTTAGTAGTTTGAGTACTGAGTGAAGGAGAACAGAGGGCAAATCAGAAAAATAGGGGACACGGTTCATTTTCCTTTTTAATTATCGCGGCAAAATTTGTGTGATGTATTTTTAGTCCCTACAGAGAAGTACATTGGTAGCTGTTCTCCTTGGTGATTTACACTACTACTAGAGAAGTGTTGGGCAACATAAACAGCAACCTTTAATTCTGTCCCTTTAACATAGTTACTGATTTCTAGAGGCTTTATATTTTGGCATGATAAGGCTATTTTCTCCATTTCACGTTTTCCCTTCGTGCTATTACTTTTTACGTGACCTAGCAGATGCTTTTTTGAGCTTTAAGCGTAGAATAGCAATATTTGCAAAAGGCTCTACATTCTTGACCGGACAGACCAGGGGTCAACCAGTCTGAAAAGCAATGAGGTGTGAGCATTATTAATTATTGATAGTAATCCGTTTATAACATGCATGAAACATATAGAGAACAGTAATTAGTATTTATTTCCAGCGATACAACCTTCCATTAAAACTCCGGATATTGAACAATGTGCTCATGCATTCATTTCGGAAGTCCAGTGTGGAAAATTACTAATTTTTTGTATTACACATTTTAGTGTTTAATAAAAAAATTCAGTAGTTTCTGCATGACATACTGGTATGTTTACCCTTCCCACTACATTTCGACCTGGAGCGTTTATCCCTCTAAATTACTAAGGCAGATGATTTACTCTAAATTTAGGGGGAAACCCCCACATTGGCAACGCTGCCACCTTGTTACCTTGAGACTCACACGTCAGGTTATAAGAAGAACAAGTCTCGTGTTACGGTATGGAAACCAGAACGACAGTAGCACTCATTGTGGCGTGACAACAGTCCTAAATCGTGTTGCCAGAAGTTACCAGTAATGACCAGTTAGAACTGCCACCATTGTTGGGTTTCGTTTAGAGTTTCACTCAACAAGTGTAAATTTTAACTTGTTGGTTTCACGTACCGAAACAAAAATAACCAATAGTATTTCACAGCATTTGGGTCAGGTCACGTAACATCATTCACTTGCTACTTATTGGATCCCATGTTGGATTTCATCGCATTCTACCATTTCTCTATTAAAATTTGTGTTTTATGACACTATGCCGTTTCAATGCAACGGCACATCTGGAATTTGTCACAAACATCACTCTTAGCACGATTTGTTACAATTAAATATCAGCGGCAAAAAGCTTTTAGGAGAGCCTTAGCCAAACGGTACAAGGGCAAGATTTGTGAATGAATGGCGTGGTTTCGTGGTCGCCAGCACGGTAGCTCAGCGTGTCCAGTCAAGAGGCTGCCGACCCCCTGTAATTCAATAACAGAAAACAGAGCCCAATGTCAAGGTGCAGTGATACAGTCATATATACAGAATGTTTTAGATATTTCAACATCATGAATCCGAATGCAACAGAAGCCAACAAAATATCACACCTGATGAATGGAGTCAAAAAATACATATATCTACATCTACATCTACATGGATACTCTGCAAATCACATTTAAGTGTCTGGCAGAGGGTTCATCGAAGTATCTTCACAATTCTCTATTATTCCAATTTCGTATATCTTGCGGAAAGGACGATCACCTACATCTCTGATTTCCCTTATTTTATTATGGTGATCATTTCTCCCTACGTAGGTCGGCGTCAGTAAAATATTTTTGGATTTGGAGGAGAAAGTTGGTGACTGGAATTTCGTGAAAAAATTGCTCCGCAACGAAAAACGTCTTTGCTTAACGATGTCCATTCCAAATCCAGTATCATTTCAGTGACACTCTCTCCCTTATTTCGCAATAATACAAAACGTGCTGCCCTTCTTTAAAATTTTTCGATGTGCTGTGTCATTCCTATCTGGTAAGGATCTCTCACCACGCAGCAGTATTCTAAAAGAGGACAGACAAGCGTAGAGTAGGCACTCTCGTTAGTAGATCTGTTACATTTTCTAAGTGTCCTGCCAATAAAACACAGTCTTTGGTTAACCTTCCCCACGAAATATTCTATGTGATACATCCGACATATCCGAAAGAACAGATACCGTTGGTGATCTTGCAGCTCTCGAAGAATGAAATTACAGTGAAACCCAGACCGTTAGCTGCTTACAGGCATTTATAAATATCATTGGGGATAGTAGCAAATGTGTGCCTCCACCGGGACTTGAATCCCGGTTTCCTACTTAGTGGCAGACGCTCTAGCCTCTGAGCCATCGAGAACACATAGGGCAGTGCGATTACAGGGACGTATGTCCGGCACGCTCCCAGTGAGACCCACATTCCCAATTTACTGTCCAACCACTACATTTGTAGTGCCCCTGCCCAATATACTTATTACTCGCGGCAGTCAATCTGCCGATTCCCGTAAGAGTTTGAGAAACGTGAGTGCATCCGCACTGAAGAAGATCATTGGCTGGTAAGCCTTATCTGTATGAAGATGGTATCTGTTCTTTCGGATGCGTCCAAGAAAACAGATACCATTGGTCAACTTCCAGCTCTCGAAGAATGAAATTACAATGAAATCCAGACCATTAGCTGCTTACAGGCGTTGATAAACATATACCATCTTCATATAGATAAGGCCTACTAGCGAATGATCTTTTTCAGTGCCGTTGCACTCATATTGCTTAAACTTTTTTGGGAATCGGCAGATTGACTACCGTGAGTAATGAATATAGTGGGCAGGGGCACTACAAATGTAGTGTGTGGACTGTAGGATGGAAATGTGGGTCTCACGGGCATCGTCTTAGAGATAAGTCCCTGCAGTCGCATTGCCCTCTGTGTCCTCAATGGCTCAGTTGGATAGAGTATCTGCCCTGTAAGCAGGAGGTAATGGGCTCCAGGTCCCAGACGGGGCACACATTTTTAAATGTACGCTTTGATATTTATCAATGCCTGTAAGCAGCTAATGGTCTGGATTTCATTGTAATTTCATTCAAATTTTCTGTGCGTTCCTTCCAATTTAAGTTGCTCATAATTGTAATTCCTAGATATTTAGTTGAAATGGCTTTTAGATTAGACTGATTTATCGCGTAACCAAAGTTTACTGAGTTCTTTTTGGCACTCATGTGGATGACCTCACACTTTTCGTTATTTAGGGTCAACTGCCACTTTTCACACCATTCAGATTTTTTTTCTAAATCGTTTTGTAGTTTGTTTTGATGTTCTGATGACTTTATTAGTCGATAAACGACAGCGTCATCTGCAAACAACCGAAGATGATTGCTCAGATTGTCTCCCAAATCTTTTATATAGATCAGGAACAGCAAAGGGCCTATAACACTACCTTAGGGAACGCCAGAAATCACTTTTGTTTTACTCGATGACTTTTCGTCAATTACTATTAACGGTGACCTCTCAGACAGGAAATCACAAATCCAGTCACATAACTGAGACGATATTCCATAAGCACGCAACTTCACTACGAGCTGCTTTGGTGGTACAGTGTCAAAAGCTTTCCGGAAATCCAGAAATATGGAATCGATCTGAAGTCACTTGTCAATATCACTCAAAACTTCATGTGAATATAGAGCTAGTTGTGTTTCACAGGAACGATGTTTTCTAAACCCATGTCTACAACAGACCGTTTTCTTCGAGGTAATTATTATAGTCGAATACAATATATTGTCCAAAATCCTGCTGCATATCGACGTTAACGATATGGGCCTGTAATTTAGTCGATTATTCCTACTACCTTTCTTGAATATTGGTGTGACCAGTGCAACTTTCCTGTCTTTGGGTATGGATCTTTCGTCGAGCAAACGGTTGTATATGATTGTTAAGTGTGGAGCTAATGCATCAGCATACTCCAAAAGGAACCTTATTGGTATACAGTCTGGACCAGAAGGCTTGCTTTTATTAAATGATTTAAGTTGCTTACTACTTCGAGGATATTTACTTCTACGTTACTCATGTTGGCAGCTGTTCTAGATTCGAATTCTGGAATATTTACTTCGTCTTCTATCGTGAAGGCATTTCGGAAGGCTGTGTTTAGTAACTCTGCTTTGGCAGCTCTGTCTTCTATAGTATCTCCATTGCTATCGCGCAGAGAAGCCATTGGTTGTGTCTTGCCGCTAACATACTTGACATACGACCAGAATCTCTCTGGATTTTCTGCAAGGTTTCGAGACAAAGTTTCGTCGTGGAAACTATTATAAACATCTCGCATTGAAGTCCGCGCTAAATTTTGAGCTTCTGTAAAAGATCGCCAATCTTGGGTATTTACACCTGCAGTGAACAACTTTCCAAACCTTCAAGAAGCCTGGTTTCAACAGTACGGACTACGGAGAGACATCACACACTGCATGGCAATCAATGGCATATGTCCGAGAATTGTTTGGCACCTGTGTGAACTCACGATTCGGTAACATTCCCTGGCCCCCTACATCACCAGATTCGTCCGTTTGTTATTTTTTTCTTGTCGGGGCTACCTCAAGAGCAAAGTCTACAAGACTCGACCAAGGACCCTGGATGAGTCAAAACAGAGAATTCGAGGTGCAGTTCACAGTATCCCAGCTGAGACGTTGCAGTGGTCAAAGTGGAATCTCAACAGCAGATTTCACGAATGTATTCGTACAGGAGGACGCCATCTAAAGCATGTAATTTAAAAAAAAAATGATAAATGCCATCAATGTTATGGCAAAGTTGTGAGGTGTCAGTTACTGTGAATGCAATTTCTTTCCTTCATCACTTCTAGTTTTATTGGATTGTGGAAATGTTCCCGTTTTTCTGTGTCACCCTGTATTTCTTTGAATTCAAGCCACATTTGTTTACACTTACGTTGTTAATTTGGAAGGAGTTGAGATTGTCTCACAGGAAGGCATAACGTGAATTTTTATCCGCTTTTTTGAAGAGGTACATTTTTCGTTTATTTTTGGAGGATTTCGGGGTTACAATATTCAGTCTCGCTACGACAACTCTTTGTTCACTAATCCCTGTATCCGTTTTGATGCTCGTTACCTTGCTGTCAGAAAGAGTGGAGATTGTCTCTCAGGAAGGCGTCAAGTGAATTTTTATCTGCTTTTTTGAAAAGGTATATTTCGAGGATTTGGGGATTACGTTATTCAATCTTGCTACGACAACCCTGTGTTCACCAATCCCTGAATCGGTTTTGATGATCGTTATTAACTCAGGATTATTTGTTGCTAAGAGTTCAAGTGTGTTTTCACAACCGTTAATATTCGCGTGGGCTCATGAACTAACTGCTCGAAATAATTTTCAGAGAATGCGTTTAGCACAATTTCAGATGATATTTTATGCCTACCTCCGGAATTAAACAAGTATTTTCACCAGCATATCGAGGGCAAATTAAAGTTACCACCACCTATTTTCGTATGAGTTGGGTACGTGTTTGAAATCAAACTCAAGATTTCTTTGAACTTTTCAGCAACTGTATCATCTGAACTGGGAGGTTGGTAAAATGATCCAATTATCATTTTATTCCGGTTGCCAATAATGACTTCTACTCATACTAACTCACAGGAAGCATCAACTTCAATTTCGCGACAAGTTAAACTACTTCAACAGCAACAAACACGCCACCCCTAACCGTGTTTAGCCCTTCCTTTCGGAACACCGTTAGGTTCTTCGCAAAAATTTCGGCTGAGCTAATATCCGGCTTCAGCCAGCTTTCAGTGCCTATGATGATTTGAGCATCAGTGCTTTCTATTAGCGCTTAGAGCTCTGGTACTTTACCAACACAGCTAAGACAATTTACAACTGTTATACCAATGGTTCCTGTATCTACGTTCTTTCTGTGTTTAGCCTGCACTCTTTGTGACTGAAGCCCTTCTTGTGTTTTCCCGAGAACCTCTAACCCAAAAAACCGCCCAGTCCACGCCACACAGGCGCTGCTACCCATGTATCCGCCTCCTGCGTATAGTGGACACCTGATCTATTCAGCAGCATCCGAACCCAACCACCCTTTGGGGCGAGTCGAGGGATCTGTAGCCTAATAATAGTAATAGTGATGATGATGATGATGATGATGATGATGATGATAGTGATAGTAATAATAGTAATACACAGAACTTCACCAAACAACATTTATTATATTAATAGTCATGTAAGGTATGTTAGGAACAACAGACATTTCCGCCAAAATGTCGTTCTCAACAACCATCTGTCCATATTGCCCTCTTTACTTTTGCTGACTGCATTTTGTACACAAGTAAGTCAAGTGTGTTTTGCATTGATGTTTAATACACTTTCCACACAACATGCTTGTTTTAATGTCATTGTTTGGAGGACAGTACTTAAAGCATGCATGTTTAGTAGAATTTCTTGTTGTTACTGATTTAGCCACACCTGCCACTTCTTCATGGTCTTCGATGCTCATGACCATTC
The DNA here is from genome assembly GCF_021461385.2 of Schistocerca piceifrons. Classification (NCBI taxonomy): domain Eukaryota; kingdom Metazoa; phylum Arthropoda; class Insecta; order Orthoptera; family Acrididae; genus Schistocerca; species Schistocerca piceifrons. The sequence continues at coordinate 1,015,478,442 of NC_060139.1, read as the reverse complement.
TCAAAGATTCTTCTGTTTTTGGAAAATGCTTATTTGATACAACACACTGGCAACCAGTGACTTTCCAAGTTCCTCCAAAAATATTCTACTTCTAGTCGATTTCCTTGCATTCCAGTTAGGGTCAATCGAAGTCCACAAGACATATGCATTGTAAGCAGCAACATCAAGAACATCGTAGAAAACTATAATGGGCCGTCTATTGGTTTTTCATCTGCATGTACATGTACCTGTTACATTAGCGAGTGTGTCTACAGCTACTTTGTTGAATTATAATTTCAAATTTTTGGCTTCTTATCAGCCCTGTCACTTATTTCCCCACCATGGTGGAGGGTGGTCATTAGTACAACATTCTTATTTCTCTTAGGAATATAACTGACCACTGTAGTGTCACATAAGTGAAATTAAGAACTATGAACATCCTGTTTGGTCATATTTTGTGGAAGCTCTTGCTTATTTTTATGTATGATTCCTAACATTGTCAGTTTCCTTTTCAGCAGCAACTGTCCCAAATTGTATGAGGTTACATTGTGACCTTGCAAATCAAAGGTAAGATCAATAACTACTCTCATTCCCTGATTTTTTCTGGTGCTGCTACACTCTCCTTTCAGTACATATGAAGATTTGCTGTGACACACAGTCCATATCTTGATCTCATATTTTGCTGGGTTGCTTGGGATGTACTGCTTGAATGGATGGTGGCCTCTAAATGCTACCTGCTGCTCATTGACATTCACATTTTACCCTGGATTATACAGTTTAGAAAGGATTTATAACCACTTCTCCCAGATACCGCAGACTGTGGCGAGTTTATCAGTATATCGCCTTGCCTCTCTTGTGGATTTCTTATCAAATCGCAAGACACCCTGTTTCTTACTGAATGTATTTAGGGACATTGTTGCTTGAAATATGTTCTGCCCAGTATCCTTATTCCACAAACTTTTTATAGATTCTCCATGTGAGTGATATACACCTGCAAGGAATAGGAGTCCTAAGTATGCGTGAAAAAGAGAATCATCAGTATTTGTCTATTGTTTACCATAAACGCATTGCCCCTCAATATTTGTCATCTCTATTATTTCATCCAGAAATGCTGTAGAAAATAATACTTCAAATGAACTTTTTATATCACTTGTTCTGCTGCTTGCATACCTGGTAACCTCCAGGGTGCTCCTGATTACGTTTGAAGCAGATAGGCAGCCGTATTGTGCTGTGGTTTCGACTACCATTCTATGTTCCAGTTCTTAGAAACAGAAGTTTGTACACTGACTTGAACAGGCTGTGGGCTGTTGTCAGTGTCATCAGAGCACTTGCTTTTAGATGAGTTACTGACATGATCTTTGAACTCGGAAAGTGATCCATCGTCTGTCATGCTATTTACTAATTTATCCAATTCAGTGTCATTCAGTGATGTAATCACCATGACGTCGCAATTCAGATTGATCACAAACGATAGAGAACACAAACTGAGCAGAAACGATGGATAATTCGAAGAACTGACAAGTCCACTGATTAGATTAGATCAGTTTAATTATTCATTCCATAGACCCACAAAAGAGGGGATCCTCCTGGGTGTGGAACATGTCAGATAAACGCATTATAAAAATGTAATTAGAAAAAACTTGAGTTTCATTAATTTTAATGATCCTCAGTCAATAAACCGTAAAATTATGTACATGAATTAAAATTAAACTTCTAATATTTACAGATTTAATACTTACATCTGATTTTATTAAATTCATCATTCACACAGCTAGTTACTTGGCTATTACAACAGACATCATTCGCGTTGCAGACACAGACTTGTTTAGGCGCTTTAGCAGTATGTTAGTATGACGCTCCCAACTGAATTTTTGAACAAGTTGTAATCCCAAGAATTTTACACTCTCAACTTCTTCTATTTCCATGTCATCATATTTTATACACCCACACTAGAAGGAAATCTCTTGGAAGCTCTGAATTGCATGTAAAGAGTCTTTTCAGAGTTTAATGACAGTGAATTGGCTATGAACCACTTATTAATGCCAGAAAAATTTGATTAGCTGCCCTTTCTAAAATTACATTAGATTTACTATTTATTGAAACGTTTGTATCAACTGCAAATAAGACAAACTTGGAATCTGGTAATGTAACAGATGACAAGTCATTAATGAACACAAGAAAAAGTAGTGGACCTAATACGGAACCTTGGGGAACACCACATGTAATTTCTTCCCAACCAGATGATGTCTGATTGCCTACTGCTGAAGTGTTACATATTGACACCCTTGTTTTCAATTAGTAAGATATGACTGAAACCACTTTGCAGCACTACCAGTGATGCCATAATTTTTTAATTTACTTAAAAGAATGCTGTGATTCGCACAGTCAAAAGGCTTTGACAGGTCACAGAATATGCCAGTTGCCTCTAATTTGTTGTCTAATGAATTAAGGACATTTTCACTGTAATTGTAAATAGTCTTCTCAAGATCAGAAACCTTAAGAAACCCAAACTGTGACTTTGACAGTATGTTATTTTCACTAAGGTGCTTAAGTAGGTGCTTGAACATAACCTTTTCAAAGATTTTTGAAAAAACTGGCAAAAGTGAGATCGGTCAGTAATTTGATGGCATTTCTTTGTGCCCTTTCTTGTGGAGAGGTATAACTTCAGCATATTTAAGACAGGCTGGGAATGATCCTGAGACAAGTGACTGATTACACAAATAACTTAAGATATGACTAAGCTCACATGAACACTCTTTTATTAACTTTGTTGATATGATATCATAATCACTAGAATGGTTTGATTTCAAGGACTTTATGATGGATTCTATTTCTTTAGGTGAAGTAAGTGTCAATTCCATTTTACTGAGATTCCTTGTGTGAGACAAAATATTTGTTTAAATGGTTTGCAACACAACATACGTTTGTTACTAGGGTTTCATTTATATTTAGGGCTATTTGTTCCTCCTCATTTATGGTCCTACCTGTCTCTGACTTAACTATACCCCATATTGTTTTTATTGTATTGCTGGGTGTATTTATCTTCTTCTCATCATGCAGGTGTTTAGATTTATGGATAACCTTCTTCAGTATTTTGCAGTAATTTTTGTAATGAGCTATAACGGTAGTATCAAAGGCGTCCCTAAATATCAGATAAAGCTTCCTTTATGTCTCACATAATATCTTCATCACTTGTGTGATCCGACACTGGACTCGCATTCGGGAGGACGATGGTTCAATCCCACGTCCGGCCATCCTGATTTAGGTTTTCCGTGATTTCCCTAAATCACTCCAGGCAAATGCCGGGATGGTTCCTCTGAAAGGGCATGGCCGACTTCCTTCCCCATCCTTCCCTAATCCGATATGACCGATGACCACGCTGTCTGGTCTCCTTCCCCAAACAACCAACCAACTTGTGTGATCCATGGTTTCTTATTAGACTTCTGCTTAATTTGAGTTACCTTCAAGGGAAAACAATTTTCAAATAAGGTGCTAACTTTATTAATGAATGTTTTGTATTTTCCATTTGTGTCTTGGATGCTGTAAACATCCATCTAATTAATTTCTTTGAGCAATCTCCTAAATTTCTCAGTTTTTGACTGTTTTATTAGCCTTCTGTACTCAGTTCCGATAGATGTTTTACCATGACAGTTTTCAAAATTTAATGTTAAGTGTTGCATGTCATGCTCAGATAGCCCATTTACTACTAGCTGCCTAGAATTGTCTATAAAGAGATTATCAATGGTAGTCTTAGAACATTTGTATACCCTAGTTGGGAAATTTACCGTAGAAATTAAATTGAATGACAATGTAACTAATTTCAGTAACTGTTCACTGACAATGTTTCTCAGGACATCTATATTAAAATCACCAGCAACCACTAGTTCTTTGTTGTTTTTTTAAAATTTTAGATGAGATAATAAACCTTCAAGGCCGTTTATAGACAGGCTGAAATTTCCTGAAGGTGCTCTTAGCAAAATTTAATAATGTCAATATTCTTAAATTTAAAACCGTTTTTAACAAATGTGGCAACTCCTCCTTTCTCCATATTTTGTCTACAGAAATAAGAGCCCAACTTAAATTCTGCAAGGTTTAACATATCTATAACAGTGGTCACATGATGTTCAGAGAGGCAGATATGTTAACTGGGTTCGATGACTCTAATTCATCAATGCGCATAAGTAGTTCATTAATTTTATTTCCAAGCCCTTGAATATAATTATAAATGCAGCACGTTTGTTGACTTGCTGAATGTTGAGAGTAAGTGTGAACAATGAAAGTCATTACTACTATAAAAAATGGGAGAACCGGGAAGTATTTGACTTTAGGACAATAATATTAGTATCGGGTCACAATGACCTGAACATGATGTATGTAAATCTTAAGATTTATGACCAGATGACTTATCATATTTTAAATCTTTTTTAACCATAAACTTGCATTTTCAGACAAAGTCGCCAAATTTCATAAAGGTATTTTGACACGGAAATAATTACAAACGAAATTTATAACCATTTCAGGTCATACAGACCTGAACAGAACAGTAGGGTTAATGCACAAGCCATTGCTGCATCAACTCCAGCACAACAGGCAGGCACATCCATGGCACTGCCTTCATGCATTCTACTGTTCCAAGCTTTCAGTGAACAACAAGAGGAATGGATCAACTACTATACTCAGTCTGACACTCACTGTGCGACACATCAAGTGCAAGATATGGTGAAACTTTCTTGTTTTCTGTCAACGGGCTATTGCATTGCTTAGAAGTTACTCCAGACTAATCGACCAGAGTTGCTAGTTTTTGAAGATTTATTTTCCATCTACTTACGTATTATGAGGAGCAAGTAAAGGCTGCTGCAGTTTGATACAAGTTCTTTCAGTTGCAAAAAAAGCCAGAACGGAAAAAGTATCAGTGAGTCATTGAACTTCTAGGGTTTGACACGACAGTCATTTTCAGTGCAGCTGTGAACAGTAGTATAGTGACCCAATGATTTGTGATGCAGTTGCACACAATGTGACAGACAGTATGATTAGTGAACAGATTCTCAAACATTCTGATTCTAGTTTTAAACAAGTGTTACAAACCACTGAACATTAGGGCTCAAGTGATAGTGCCATAGAAAACTTTGAGGTAGCTTCCTTTTGCAGTGTAGTGCAAAGTGACAAACAGATACGGCCTTGCCACCAACCACCACGTGCAAACAGGCCACCATACTATAGGCAGAGTGAACAAGTGTTAACGCATGTGTTTGCTGTAAAATCATGATCCCATTGCTTTCAATGCATAACAGGCAAAGTCGCCTGCTTTACTTGTGGGAAGCTAGGTCATGTACAGTCTGTTCGCTAGCAACAGAAAAAGAATTCTACCAAAGTTTGCTCACTCAGTGAATGCAGTTTTTTTCTAAACTAGCTAATGGTACTAGTAATCACCAAATTCAGACTGCAGCTTCACCCTGCCAAAGCACTATGCAGTGACAGCTAAACAAACTGTTTGTAAACTTAGTCGCTGCCGGATGCTGTGTGCAACTTCGGTTAGACACTGGGACTTCCATTACGTAGCTTAATCATGCCACTTATGAACAGTTGGGCTCATCACAGTTGACAAAATTTTCTACACAACGTACTGCGTATAATGGTCAGAACATTCTAGTGCTCGATACAAGATGTTTGTCTTCCACATTCCAGTCTCGCACCTCAACAGTGACATTTACAATTTTGATCTTGCGAGACTGTGAAAATATTTTTGGATTAGATTCTTTTGACTTGTTCGGTCTTCATACTCAGGACAATGTACTTTTTGTCTCTGCTTTCAACCTAAAGTGTCGTGTTACTTGACTGATTGCGGAATTCCCCGATTTATTTTCTGATAGACATTTCAGAGCAAGTAATTTCGTGGCACACGTTACAATGAAGGACAGTGCACAACCTAAGATTTTTCATGTGCGTCCCATCCCTCAAGTGAACTTAAAGAATGGCAAGACAGTGGTGTTATTGCTCCTATCCAGGCTAATCAGTGGGCTTCTCCATTAGTAACCTTACCGAAACCTTCAAGAAAACTTTGCATTTATGTTGACTTTTAATTGACTGTGAATAAACAAACAATAATTGATACTTATCTGTTGCCTCGCCCTGAGGAATTAATGGACAGGCTTGGTGCAGCTCGCTATTTTTCAAAAATTGACATACATGATGTGTATTTGCAAATTCTGCTAGATGAGAAGCCTCAGAAACTGTTTGTGGTCAACACACATTTAGCGTTGTTAAAATTTTTGTGCTTATCCTTTGGCAGCGCACTTTCACGCCTGCTGTAGTCCAACCCTACTTAGAACAGCTTACTGCTAAAGTTCCATCCTATTCTGATTACTTGGATAATATTGTGGTGTCAGGATGTACTTTGGGGGAACAGGTCATTAACCTTCATACGCTTTTTCAAGTTCTTTCAGCTGCAGGTTCACAAGATAGGCTGATTGCTTTCGCTTCCAAGTTCTTGACCAAGAGTCAATGTAGCTATTCCCAAGACAACAAAGCACTCGCTATTATCTATGGAGTGACACAGTTTCACCACTATCTGTTTGGTCAGAAGTTTTACCTAGTGATGGAATGTAAGCCACTTCAGTCTTTGTTCACAACTGTTCCACCATGCACAGCTCAGAAGGTACGACATTGGGCTATGTTAGATTACATTAATACTAGTTCCATGGATCATGAACACGATATTTCGTAATGATGTGGAACGAGTCAAATTTTCCAATACATGACATAATTAAGTTAATTTAACAACATAACTAAGTTAATGTAACAACTTTTTTAATAATTTTTTGTTTGTTTTTTCTCTCTTTTTCTTAATTTATATCTAAAAATTCCTCTATGGAGTAGAAGGAGTTGTCATTCAGAGATTCTTTTAATTTCTTCTTAAATACTTGTTGGTTATCTGTCAGAATTTTGATACTATTTGGTAAGTGACCAAAGACTTTAGTTTCAGTATAATTCACCCCTTTCTGTGCCAAAGTTAGATTTAATCTTGAATAGTGAAGATCATCCTTTCTCCTAGTATTGTAGTTATGCACACTGCTATTACTTTTGAACTGGGTTTGATTTTTAATAACAAATTTCATAAGAGAGTATATTTACTGAGAAGCTACTGTGAATATCCCTAGATCCTTAAATAAATGTCTGCAGGATGATCTTGGGTGGACTCCAGCTATTATTCTGATTACACGCTTTTGTGCAATAAATACTTTATTCTTCAATGATGAATTACCCCAAAATATGATGCCATATGCAAGCAATGAGTGAAAATAGGCGTAGTATGCTAATTTACTAAGATGTTTATCACCAAAATTTGCAATGACCCATGTTGCAAAAGTAGCTGAACTCAAACATTTCAGCAGATCATCAATGTGTTTCTTCCAATTTAATCTCTCATCAATGGACACACCTAAAAATTTTGAATATTCTACCTTAGCTATATGCTTCTGATTAAGGTCTATATTTATTAATGGCGTCATACCATTTACTGTACGGAACTATATGTATGGTGTCTTATCAAAATTCAGTGAGAGTCCATTTACGAGGAACTACTTAGTAATTTTCTGAAAGACATTATTGACAATTTCATCAGTTAATTCTTGTTTGTCAGGTGTGATTACTATACTTGTATCATCAGCAAAGAGAACTAACTTTGCCTCTTCATGAATATAGAATGGCAAGTTATTAATATATATTAAGAACAACAAAGGACCCAAGAAGTGTCGGAGGTTCCATGCGGCTTTTTGCGGATGATGCTGTAGTATACAGAGAAGTTGCAGCATTAGAAAATTGCAGCGAAATGCAGGAAGATCTGCAGCAGATAGGCACTTGGTGCAGGGAGTAGCAACTGACCCTTAACACAGACAGATGTAATGTATTGCGAATACATAGAAAGAAGGATCCTTTATTGTATGATTATATGATAGTGGAACAAACACTGGTAGCAGTTACTTCTGTAAAATATCTGGGAATATGCGTGCGGAACGATTTGAAGTGGAATGATCATATAAAATTAATTGTTGGTAAGGTGGGTACCAGGTTGAGATTCAGTGGGAGAGTCCTTAGAAAATGTAGTCCATCAACAAAGGAGGTGGCTTACAGAACACTCGTTCGATCTATACTTGAGTATTGCTCATCAGTGTGGGATCCGTACCAGATCGAGTTGACGGAGGAGATAGAGAAGATCCAAAGAAGAGCGGCGCGTTTCGTTACAGGGTTATTTGGTAACCGTGATAGCGTTACGGAGATGTTTAGCAAACTCAAGTGGCAGACTCTGCAAGAGAGGCGCTCTGCATCGCGGTGTAGCTTGCTCGCCAGGTTTCGAGAGGGTGCGTTTCTGGATGAGGTATCGAATATATTGTTTCTCCCTACTTATACCTCCAGAGGAGATCACGAATGTAAAATTAGAGAGATTAGAGCGCGCACGGGGGCTTTCAGACAGTCGTTCTTCCCGCAAACCATATGAGACTGGAACAGAAAAGGGAGGTAATGACAGTGGCACGTAAAGTGCCCTCCGCCACACACCGTTGGGTGGCTTGCGGAGTATAGATGTAGATGTAGATGTAGATGTAGACCGACCCTTGTGGAACCCCATTCTTGATAGTTCCCCAGTTTGAGGAATGTGCTGATCTTTGCATATTATTTAATAAAATTGCAGCCAAATAGCCATATACAGTTACTTTGCTTAACATTTTACATTTACATTTACGTTTTACATTTTTGCACACTCATTTATCGATTTCACTCTTTTACTGCACATTTCTATGTGATATCGTTCACAGGCTTCGTTACACATTTCACATACACATGTTGTGGTTGGATCGTGATAAGTTTTGTTTTTGCAGATTAGGTGATAAAAGCCGTGAATAGAAAGTCTAGTTATGACATGTCGCTGTTCGAAGTTTGGTGCTGTCCATGAGCAGTTCGTCATTGCTTCGGCGCCATAGAACTCCAGCCATATTTTTTTTTCGTTTGTCCTCCATGATCTTCAGTTGCTTTCTGGAAGCCCTGGTGTGTGGTATCATATATCGAAGTCTGATGTCCTCAATTAGGTATGTCTCTCTCGCTAGCAGGTACACTAGTCTACATCTTGTTGTCTTTGAGAGACCTAGTGCTCTTTTTAGATATGTCGATTTTGCCTTTTCTAGTGTTTCTAGATTTTTTTCTGTCAGGTGGTCCCATATAACCTCCATCCCATAGGCCAGGATTGGCAAGATTTTTGTGTTGAATAATTTCATGGCCGTTTCTAGACTGAGTAGTCGGATGTTTTTGATTTCCTGTATTGCTATTGTTGCTTGGGCTGCACTTTCTGTTGTATGTTTTGTGAAGGATTTGGCTGTTGGTTGCAATGCCACTCCTAGGTATTTAAAGTCTGATGAGATTTTTATTTTTTGTCCTCTGATACTGATTTCCGCATTCTTGGGTGTTTTGCCTCCTTTTCTGAAAATTACCATTTCTGTCTGTTATGTTTATGTGTAGTTTGTGTTCACTGCAGCATCTGTCTATTTTCTCAATGATGCTCTGCAGCTTCTGTATATCTGTTGAATCTACGGCTATGTCGTCAGCATATGCATACACATACACATCTTCTTCATTTTCTCCAATTCGGAGTACTTCTTCAGTGGCAAGAATGTACAGCAAAGGGCTCATTGGGTCACCCTGTAAGACTCCGTTCGACTGCAGAATGGGGTTCGAAAAAGAGAGGTTGTCTGATATTGCGATTAAGTTGTATTCTAGGATTTACTTGGTTATTCTTGCCCATACGCTATCTTCTCCCATTGTGTTTTCCAGTTTTAGGACTATGGGATCTCTTTCCAATAGGTCAAAGGTTTTGGTAAAGTCTATGAACACTGTGTAGAACATCTGTTTCCTTTGTAGCGCTTCGTCGATGTTGTTTAGAAGAAGCCTGACTGCCGTAAGTGTTGATCTTCCAGATCTGAAACCCATTTGTCGTTCTGGGAGATGACTGTCCACAGAGGCTTGGATTTTTTGTGTTATTATCTTTGAAAACATCTTGAATTGAGTATTTTCCAGGGCTATGCCTCTGTACTTGTTTGGGTCCATTGGGTCTCCTCTACCTTTGTAGAGAACTTTTATAGTCGAGTGTCTCCATTGTGTCGGAATTCTTCCAAGTTCCAGGCATTTGTTAAATAGTTTGGTCCATATGCGTTGGAGGGCCTCTTTTGCATCTTTTATATGTTCATTATATATATTATCGGGCCCTGCTGCTTTGTTGTTCTTCAGTGTCTTTATTACTTCTTTCACGTCTTCTTCATGTAGAGGTTCCCATATATGGTCTTTTTCCTTAGTTTGATGTTATTTCTCTTTCTTTGGGGGTGTTTTGATTCCTCGTTTGTTCAGTATCTTACTGAAGTGGTCTTCCCATTCCTTCCGGTCTATATTTGGTGTATGAGCCATTTTTCTTGGTCATGCTGCTATGTATGGGTCTTTCTCTGCTTCATCCGCTTCTCTTTTTGCCTATCTTTCTATGTATTCTTTTTTCTTCTCTTCTATTAGTTTTTTGTAGATTCTCCTCTCTTCTGTGTAATTTGTATGTTTCCTTGTCATACTGGTTTCTTAGTCTGTGGAGCGTTCTTAGAACAGTGTTCCTTTTGCTGTAGCATTCAGCATCGAACCATCTTTTTGCCGTCCTTGTTTTGGGGGTTGTTTGTATCACTGAATCTTCTATTTGGTCTGCTGCTTTTTCAAGGTCTCCTTCCTCTATGAAAGTTTCTATTTGTGTTAATTGTTCTTGCTGGTTTGTTAATTTTTTTATCAATTTTTCTTTGTGTGATTTGGTGGGTCTTTCTTGTTGGCGGTGATGTGACGATATTTATTTTTGTCTTCATTGGAATGTGCTTTCGTATAGGAGTAATGGAGTCATGCATATTGGTTGAATACTTACTTCTATTTCTCTTCTTGTTAATGCGATATCAATGGTGCTTTTCCAATTGTGGCATATGTATGTGGGTATCTGTCTATCGTTAAGTAGTGTGAAACCATCTTCTTCTAGAGTTTCAACGACTAGTTTTGTTTTATAGTTTTCTGTGTCTATTCTGCAGTTGAGATCGCCTGCAATAATGGTGGGTTTGCTGTCGCATTGTTTGATGAGTGTGACTATTTCGTCAATTATTTCTACAGCATTTGTGTGCGGTTTAAAATAGGCTGTAATTATATTTATGTTTGCTGCTTCTACTAGCATACTATTTTCCTTGTTTTATGATTTTTTTGGTGGGCATCATCCAGGGTTTCAGTAGGATAGATATTCCTCTCATCTTTATGTTGCCAGCTGTCTATCAGGAAGGTTTCTGTTAGAATTGCAAGATCCGAGTTTTGCAGAATGTCTGTTGGTGTTAGGTTGAGAGCACTTTTTACTCCCTCTGTATTCCACAAGACTGCTTTTATTTCTTGCTCTTCTGGTTTTGTTCTTAGTTTAGTTGAGCTCTGCTCCCTCTTCCATTGATCGTCTTGGGAAACGAAATCGACTTTTATGTTTGCTGGCCAGAATTCTGGTTCTTGTGTGATTTGTAGCTTTTCGAACGGAATGCCTACTCTGAAAGCTTTTTTGTAGCCTGACGTGCGTAGTTCTTCACATTCTAGTTGTCCCAGTATTCCAATCTTGTTAAGGTATTTCACTATTGTAGCAGTTGTGGTGGTTCTCTTTAAGTTACCAATGTATAGCCACGATGTTGTTTCTGCTGCTTGTATTTCGTCGTCTTTTTTTGTACCCATTATGGTTTTATTATTACTCTGGTTTCTTCTGTACCAGCTCCTCCCTACCACAGTACTCCAACTCGGTTCCTCTAGTTCATTAACCTGATTTCGGGTTTTATTATGTTGCTCATGTGCATTGATTTGGACTTGTAACTGATTTTGTTGCTGGAGCAGAGGATTTCTGTATATTGTCGTTCCCTCTGGTTTAACTTTGTTGTTGTATTTAGTTTGTATGTTGTTTCCATCAGTTTTGGTTTTCTCTGTGTCTAGGTGGCTTTCCTTTTCTAGAGTTTTCCTTATTTGCTCTTGTATTAGTATCCCTAGTTGGTTTTTTAGGAAATCTGTTATCTCCTCCACTTTGTGCCTCAGGTCTCCCATTTCCGTCTTTTTTTTCTTTTTCCAGAAAGCTACCCACACCGATGTCTCTGTTGAAGTTCTTCTCAGATCCTGTGCTGTTTCCTGCGTTTCGCCAATAGATGTCGCTAGGTGACTAGCAGTCCACTGTCCACTATGTGTTGTTTCCTGTGTTTCGCCAATAGATGTCGCTAGGTGCCCAGCAGGACACTGTCCACTATGTGCTGTTTCCTGTGTTTCTCCAATAGATGTCGCTAGTTGTCCATTAGTGCAGCTGTCTTCTCCCCCGCTCGTCTCCTCTTGTTGGATGTTCCTAACCTCTCTTGTAGGATTCCTATTCTCCACCTTCTTTGCTTTTGTTTCGTTTTTCAAAGATTCTTTGCATATTATGAGATCTGCTTATTTCAACTTTCTGCACTCTTCCAGTTAGGTACGAATTAAACCATTTGTGCACTGTCCCACTCATGCCACAATACTTGAGCTTGTCTAGCAGAATTTCATGATTTACACAATCAAAAGCCTTTGAGAGATCACAAAAAATCCCAATGGGTGGTGTTCGGTTATTCAGATAATTCAAAATTTGATTGGTGAAAGCATAAATGGCATTTTCTGTTGAAAAACCTTTCTGGAAACCAAACTGACATTTTGTTAGTACTTCATTTTTACAGATATGTGAAGCTACTATTGAATACATTACTTTCTCAAAAATTTTGGATAGAGCTGTTAGAAGAGAGATTGGAAGGTAATTGTTGACATCAGATCTATCCCCTTTTTTATGCAAAGGTATAACAATAGCATATTTCAGTCTATCAAGGAAAATGCCCTGTTCCAGAGAGCTATTACACAGGTGGCTGAGAATCTTACTTATCTGTTGAGAACAAGCTTTTAGTATTCTGCTGGAAATGCCATCAATTCCATGTGAGTTTTTGCTTTTAAGCAAGTTTATTATTTTCCTAATTTCAGAGGGAGAAGTGGGTGAGATTTCAATTGTATCAAATTGCATAGGTATGGCCTCTTCCATTAACAGCCTAGCATCTTCTAATGAACACCTGGATCCTAATATATCCACAGCATTTAGAAAATGATTATTAAAAATACTTTCAACTTCTGACTTTTTGTTCATAAAGTTTTCATTCAATTTGATGGTAATACTGTCTTCCTGTGCTCTTGGTTGACCTGTTTCTCTTTTAATAATATTCCAAATTGTTTTAATTTTATTATCAGAGTTGTTGATTTCAGACATGATACACATACTTCTGGATTTTTTAATAACTTTTCTTAATATAGCACAGTAGTTTTTATAATGTTTGATAGTTTCTGGGTCACTACTCTTTCTTGCTGTCAGATACATTTCCCTTTTCCGGTTACAAGATGTTTTTATACCCTTAGTAAGCCATGGTTTTTTGTCACATGGTTTCTTACGAGTATATTTAACTATTTTCTTGAGGAAGCAGTTTTCAAATGCATTTACAAAAGTGTCATGAAATAAATTATATTTTAAATTGGCATCAGATTCACGGTACACCTCATCCCAGTCTAACTGCTGTAGGCTTTCCCTGAAATTTGCAATTGTTAAATCGTTGACTGAACGTACTACTTTGGAGGACTGTTTAGTACTGCTGAATGGGGCTATGTCATATATTGTAACTAGCTGTGCACCATGATCAGAAAGACCATTCTCAACAGGCTGAGCATTTATCTGGTTAAACTTATCTTGTTCTATAAAGAAGTTGTCTATCAGTGAGCTGCTATCCTTTACCACCTGAGTAGGAAAATCAATAATGGTGTCAAATTGAAAGAACCGAGTAGTACTTCAAGGTCATTTTTCCTATTACCCTCTTTCAGAGAATCTACATTGAAATCCCCACAAATAATAATTTGCTTCCCCCTGCCTGACAGATAGCACAACAAGGAGTCCAAATTTTTCAGAAATAGATGAAAATTTCCCGATGGGGACCTATATACAGTTACAATTATAAATTTGCCTTTATTTAATTTAAGCTCACAGGCACATGCTTCTATATGTTTCTCTACACAAAACTTTTTGTTTCTATACTTTTTGCACAATGATAACTTTTGACATATATGGCAACTCCTCCTTTCTCCATATTATCTCTAATTACACGCGCAGAGTGCTTATATCCACTTACATTTACCTTATCCATATCAGTAACAATGTGATGCTCAGAAAGGCATAGTATATCTATTTCATCTTCAGCTTCTAAATCTTCTAAACAAACCAGAAGCTCATCCATTTTATTCTTTAAACTCCCAATATTTTGATGAAATATACTTACATTATTTTTAATTATACTTTTATGAGAACCTTTCCTTATTCTAACATTTGCAGTACTCTCCTGTCTGAGCTTCTCATTGTGCTTAGGCCTAGTTCCTATACCAGTGGTCACATGGTGTTCAGAGAGGCAGATTATGTCAACTGGGTTGGGTGACTTTAATTCATCAATGCAATTACCTAGGACTGAGATACAACTTGGTGGAGATAAAATTTCTGGTGATTGGTGAAAATTTATAATTGACAGCTGTGATTGGTGATCCAATGTGCTAGAATTGTGCTGTTTAATTTCTTTCCTAAACTGAAGATTTGTTTCAATCCTGACCTCTCGTAGAACATGACATCTTTCTGTCTTACCTATCCTGGAGAAGGTGCTGCTCCAACACCTGTAACCAGTGGTATTTTACCATTCATGGCAGTGCCTCCCCCCCTTAAATTTCTTGCTATTACCCCAGCCAGTTTACCCTTTCCTTTCCCGTTGAGATGTAGGCCGTGCCTGGTATAGTCCCACCTACTGAGAGAATCAACAGGAACCACACCAATATGAGCCCCCGCACCCGACCCAAGCAGCCGTTCCAACTCCAAATTAACTCTCCCAACAGAAGAGTTCAAATGAGGCCGGTCATGGCGTCTCAGGATAGATACAAATTCAACATTGGTGTGTCTCGATGCCGGCGCGATCTTTACCAGATCACAATCTATACTGTACCCAGGATCTCTGTTGATACTGTTCCCTGGCCCTCCCACAATAACCACGGTGTCTTCCCTGGTAAATCCTTAACAGAGTGAACCTAAATCCTCTGTCATCTGATCCAGACTAGCACTTGGTTTGAAAAAATTTGTGACCTGGTATTCTGGTCCTAATTCCTCCTGCAGAAGTTGGCCTACACCTCTGGCATGAGAACTGCGTAACAACAAAACTGTCTTCCTTTTCGATGACTTTCCTACATTCTTTTTCAATTCCCTATTGAAAGTTTGTTGTGTCCTGTGTACACCTACCTCTGCTTGAGGCTCATCAGTTTCTAACTGATTCAACAGGTCAAACTTATTTTTGACATTCACCACAAAACTGTCAGACTTAGTTCTAGGCCTGTTCCTTCTGTTACCTGTTGCCACTTCCCACCTCTCTATGCCTTTCTCCCTCCTTAACCTGTCCAGATCTTCCCTAGCCTGATCTAGCTCAGCCTGAAGGGCAGCAATTTTACCCTCCTGTTGCACTATCTTCCTATCTCTGCTGCAAATCATACATAACCACTGATGAGCCTGATCCACTTCCCCAACACCCACGCCACTGCAGTCCCCCCCCAATGAAAAAAACTACTGCATCCGTCACATCAAACCCCGGAACTAACAATTCTACGGCAAGTCAGGCACTTCTCACTCATGGCAAAAATAATACTATAGCTAGAATAAATCAATTAAATTACCGAAAATCAAAAAAGACGTTACAAGAATTAAGCCTATTCACAAATGTATATAAGCAAGTTTCTTATTTAAAATTCTGCTGTTTTTCTGAGATCTGTATTAAAACAATGAAGGTATATGCTATTTATTATATATTTCACTCGATGGAATGAAAAAAAGGACAATTAAACGAGATACTTTAAGTTTGATTCTCCAAACACGTTACGAGCATTAGGCCTATAAACAAATGTATATAAGCAAGTTTCTGATATAAAGTTACGCTGTTTTTCTGAAATCTGTATTAAAACAATGAAGTTATACACTATTTACGGTAGTTTACTTATTTGTCACCGAGAAACTAGTCAAATTACCGTGAAACAAGAAACAAACACGTTTACAAAATTTAAGCCTAACTTCACGAAGTTACGATCTTTTCGTGTTTTCTGAAAAAATACGCACGCAAATGTCACAGTATCAGTACGAAATATTGTACCAGACCACGTTGAAGCACACAAATGTTGATGCCCTTTCTCATCTTAAAGTTGGTCCTCATTCTGAATTCAATGCCGCATCTTGTTGTCAGATTGATGTGCTGGACAGTGAACTTTTACATACTTCTCCACTGCAATGTAGGAAGACTGCTCAGGCCAGAGAAGCAGACTCTGACATGTACCCTCTGTTGCACTATATCCGTATTGCTTGGCCTTGATCAGTGCAAAACATTCAGAATTATTTTGTGTGCCGGTAGTTTGCTCCTTGGAATAACCTGTCCATCCATCATGGTGTGGTTGAAATGCAAAATGACTCTGGACAAGCACGTGCGCTTATCCCTAAAGTGTTGCACAAAGATATGTTGCAATTACTCCACCAAGGACATTGGTGAATTGTATGCACAAACAGTTAGCGCAGTGTTTTTCAACATGTGGGTCGCGACCCCCTCGGGGGTCGCAAAGCCTTGCTCAGCGGGTTGTAGTTTCAGAGAAAGCAGTTTCAGCATGGCTGGAAACATATGTTTCATGACGATCATTTGCTATGGTATAAATGTCACACGGAAGTGACAAGGTTTTATGAAAGCACCTTGCAAATTCGCTCATGTCCAGATCTGGTACATATTGATAATAATGAATACAAATTTAATTTAAACCTGTTGAAGAGTTCAAATACGCAAACACCTGCAGCAGTGAGAAGCAACACAATGTCTATCGTTCTCTTCGCACTTCTACGGAATAGAACTAGGGCGGCAAGAGTCACTAAGTCTTGTACAATAGTATTTACCTCTGAGGGCTTTTCAAGGAAAGGGGAAGGACCACATCAACTTCCAGGCTGCAACGGCGGTGCACTAGCAGCATCTTGTGTATTCCTGACAACTTAGATTATGTGCCAATAATCTGCCGTGATAGAAATATCACACGGAACGAGAACAATTTATGAAAACACATTTAAAAGATGCTCAAGTTCAAATGTGATACAAAATGGCTGCAACAACATGCACACAGCTTATGTGCTAGATTTGGCACCATGGTTACTAGAATGCATTTCAGTATCAATCTTCCAACCAAACAATAGATCGCTAGGATTGGCAGCAGTGAGACAAGGCACAAACTTCTACTGAGTGGATCTAGGATGTGTGAGCTCAGCTCAGACTTTAATTCACACACTGCATGTTGACGTTGTTCCTATTTTCCTAGTTCTGTGGTTTCATAGGGATTCCCACAAAATTGTCGTTTTTGGTCACCGGTTAATTAATCATTTCTTTCTTTTAGTAATTGTGGTGATTGCCGTGAAGTGAATCATTGTTATTGTGGTAGTGCTTTATAAAAGCGTTGAAAAAATCTTACAAAAAAAAAAACTATACCATCATTTGTATAAATATGTACTAAATATTCTCGCAATTAATTAAAAGGAAATGTTGTCTTCTTTTGAAACTGAAAGACAATAAGTTAAATAACCATCCTGCTACGTGTCTCAAAACTAGGGTTGCTGTGATACAAAAACATAGGCCTATGGAAAAGTTATGTATGTTTATTTTTTATTAAAATTACGTAATTCCTTGTTTAACATTATTTCTGAATTGAGCATATGTAGATTGTTTTATAATAAATAGACTGTGTTAACAATAAATAAACGCAAAAACTGGAAAACTTTACAGGAACAGATCGATAAATAAATGAAGCAGATCCAGTAAGTAACTGTGAGAAATTTGAAAAAAGATCATCATCTTTACAAATTAACTGTATAGTGGGATCTCATTTAACGAGGATAATTCACTTCTGAGTGTTACTCGCATTGCAAAAAACTTGTTATGTGAAACACTTTTCTGTTGGAATCCACGTAAAAAGAGGACAATGCATTCCATTCCGAAAAAATACTAAAAGAGTTTATAAAATGTATGTCTTTTTTTTTTTCAAGTAGTTGTCTAAAGACATTTGTTTTACCTTCTCTTCAAAATGATTCATAAACACAGAAGATGGCTAACTGAATGAAATATCTGCCTACATATTGGCTAATGTGCATCTATATTGAATTCATGTTGCCCCCCTCAGCAGGTCTGGGACTAGGAATAGGCCCTACATATTCCTGCCTGTCCTAAGAGGCAACTAAAAGAAGTTCCACACGTTTCAGACTTGATGTGATGGTCCCCTGTAGGTTTTGACCACCATTCTTCAAAATGTTCCTGAAGAGCGAGCCAGTTGGGGAAGGATGCCTTACATGGCGCATTGTGTCCACCGTGCACTGAGATCTTTAGCTCACTTTCTCATAGTCGCATTTCAGTGTCTCCCACTCTCCATCTCTTGGCCGAAGACAACTTCCTGGATGCAGTTTCCACCATGCACTAAGCAGTATTGCTTTCTGCATTGATGATGACCATGGACTTCTTTGCACCTCATATCTAGCACGGTAGCCAGTCTGTTGTGGTGGGGCCTACATGTACCCTGTTGGTTGTAGCCCCTTGACCACACAGGGATCACTCCGCTGATGCCTGCGCCGTTAACTCCCCATTTATGCCAAGGGATAGGTGCCCATCCCCCTGGGGCATGGGGACTCCCAGCAAAGGTCATCCTGCCAGGCGGACTTTGCTGCAGCTGGGAGGCGCCCATGGGGAGGGCCCCAGCTCATGATGAAGTGCAGTCCACCATCTCTTGCTGCTGGTGAAACACCAGCAGTCTCTAAGCATTCACGAGATCAATTCAACACACAGAAGTACCCCTCCACCATGGGAGGAACGTCAGGCTAAGGATGGCAGTGGATCTTATTTGTCCCAGTACCTTGCATGTTTGAGAGATGATGGGAAATCTTTCATGACGACGGAGCTTTGGTTTTTTGTTGAGCATTTAGAGGACAAGTTTGGGAAGGTGGAGAGATTGTCCAAACGAGATTTGGGTCAGTCTTGATGAAAACAGCATCATCTGCCCAGTCACAGATGTTACTTGCTTGTGACGAGCTTGGTGCTGTTTCTGTAACCATATGCCCATAAGAGCTTAAATATGGTCCAGGGCATCATATTTCACAGGGACATTCTTTGGCAGTCTGACAATGAGCTGTGCGCCAATTCAGAGTGGTGAGGTGTACATTTTGTCCGGTATGTCCACCGGGGTCTGAGGGATAATCAGGTTGCCACTAGTGCCTTCGTCTTGGCCTCCGAGGGTGATACATTGCCTGAGAAGGTCAAAGTGATGGTCTACTGCTGTGATGTCAAACCCTATATCCCTCCACCGAAGCGGTGCTTTATGTGCTGGAAGTTCGGCCATATGTCTTCCCACTGTACTTCCAATGTCACATGTCAAGATTGTGGATGCCCATCACATCCCAATACTCCATGTGCCCCGCCTCCCATCTGTGTCAACTGCGGAGAGCACCATTTGCCTTGCTTGCCAGACTGCAGGATTATCCAGAAATAAAGGAAAATCATGGAGTACAAGACCCTGGACTGACTGACCTACACTGAGGCTAAGAGAAAATTTGAACACCTGCATCCTGTACGTATGACATCGTCTTACACCGCCACTACAAAAGTTCTGGCACCATCAGCTCTGCCAACCCTAGTCATTTCTCAGAACCAGAAGACTACACCTGCCCCCTTGATGGTGGTGGGGGGGGGGGGGGCATTTCCCTCCCTGTTGCTCCCGCACCACTTACTTTGGGAGCAACCCCCCCCCCCCCCCCCAACAATCGAGGACATCCGTCCCCACTTCTAAGCTGGAGAAGCGTACGTCTTCTTCGGCTTCTCTCGCTAGGAAGGGGTCCCTTGGGTCGCTCCCTTCCCAGGTTTCTGCTTGTGGGAAATATGACATCCACCAGTGTCTGAAGAGCTTAAAAGCAGCTGGTTGACTGAGCCAGTGATGTCCTCCCAGCCAGGGAAACCCCAAGAGCAGCAAGAGAAATTCAAAAAAGAAGATGCCTAAGACCAAGGAAATTGTGGTGGAACCCATACCACAAGCTCTACGTATGAAGGTGGTATGGAGATTCTGGTGTCTGCTGAGGACCTAGATCTTGCCAGACCCTCAGACACAATGGACATAGACTACTCAGGCAAAACGTCAGTAGCAGCAGGTGACTCTCAGGCGTGAACTGCCTCATTGTATGTTCCATGCCTTCCCAGTCTCACGATGACGTCATCCTCCAGTGGAATTGTGGGGGTTTTTTCCTCCGCCTGTCTGAGCTATGGCTACTGTTAAGCTTTACACCTGCTATCTGCATTTCCCTCCAGGAAATCTGGTTCCCGGCAATGCAGACCCCTGCCCTCCACAGCTATAAGGGATGCTACAGGAACCATAGCGACTATAATTGTGTGTCAGGTGGAGTTTGTGTTTATGTCCTAAACAATGTATATCTTCCTCCAGATTGTGCAGTACCTCTGAATGTATTAGCTGCACTGATTGATCAACTCCCTAAACCTTTCCCACTTTTAGGGAGATTTTAACGCCCATAGCCCCTAGTGGGGTGGCTCTGGACGAGGCAGCGATGTCGAAACTTTAATGTCTCAGTTTGACCTGTTCCTCTTAAATACTGGGGCCACCATACATTTAAGTGTGACTCATGCCATTGATTTATCAATTTGCAGCCCAAGACTTCTCCCATCTGTCCCCTGGAGAGCACATGACAACCTGACAACCTGTGTGGTAGTGACCATTTCCCAATTTTTCTGTCACTTCTCTGGCGTCAGGCCCATGGACGTCTATTCAGATAGGCTTTAAACAAGGCGGACTGGGAAACTTTCACCTCTGCTGTCACCGTTGAATCTCCTCCACATGGTAACAATGATGCCATGGTTGAGCAGGTGACTACCACAATTGTTTCTGTGGCAGAAAACGCGATCCCTCACTTTTTAGGGTGCCACTGGTGTAAGGCAGTCCCTTGGTCGCCGGAAGTTGCTGAAGCAATTAAGGAGCGTCGGCGAGTTCTACAGTGGCACCTTTGCCTGGAGCACCTCATAGCCTTTAAAAAGCTCCATGCCTACTTTCACCAACTCATCAAACGACGGAAGCAGGAATGTTGGGAGAGAGACGTCTCAACCATTGGGTGCCATTCGTCACCTTCCCAAGTCTGGGCAAAGATCAAATGTCTTTTCGAGTACCAGTGTTCCCAGTGTTACCATAAATGGCGTGTTATCTACTGACGCAAACGTGATTGCCGAGCACTTTGCTTGAGCCTCTGCATCAGAGAATTACCACCCAGTCCTTTGCACTCTCAAACACTGGCTGGAAAGGAAAGTCCTCTCATTCACTACATGCCACAGTGAATCCTATAACACCACATTTACAGAGTGGAAGCTCCTCAGTGCCCTTGCACATTGCCCCAACACAGCTCCTGGGCCTGATTGGATCCACAGCCAAATGATTAAACATCTTTCATCTGACTACAAGCGACATTTCCTCGTCATCTTCAACCTGATCTGGTGCGATGGCGTCTTTCCATTGCAGTGGTGGGAGAGCACCACCATTCCAGTGCCCAACCTCGGTAAAAACCCACTTGATATGAATAGCTATCAGTCCATCAGCCTCACCAATGTTCTTTCTAAGTTGCTGGAGGGTACGGTGTGTCGGCAGTTCGGTTGGGTCCTGGAGTCACATAGCCTACTGGCTCCATGTCAGGGTGGCTTCCGCCAGGATCGCTCTACCACTGATAATCTTGTGTCCCTCGAATCTGCCATCCAAACAGCCTTTCCCAGACGCCAACACCTGGTTGCAATCTTTTTTAACTTATGTGAAGCATACGACATGACCTGGCGACATCATATCCTTACCACATTGTATGAGTTAGGTCTCCGGGGCCCACTCCCGATTTCTATCCAAAATTTCCTGTTGCTCTGTACTTTCTATATCCAACTTGGTGCCTCCCATAGTTCCATCCATGTCCAGGAGAATGGAGTCCCGCAGGGCTCTGTATTGAGGGTGTGTGTATTTTTAGTGGCCTTTAACGGTCTAGCAGCAGCTGTTGGGCCCTCTGCCTCACCTATGTATGCAGACGACTTTTGCATTTCGCACTGCTGCTCCAGTACTGGTGCTGCTGAGCGGCGCCTGCAGGTAGCCATCCATAATGCGCAGTCATGGACTCTAACCCATGGCTTCCAGTTTTTTCCGCAAAGTCGTGTGTCATGCACTTCTGTCGGCGTCGAACCGTTATTCTGGACCCAGAACTTTACCTTCATGACGATCCGCTCACTGTAGTGGAGACATATCGATTCTTAGGACTGTTTTTCGATGCTCAATTGACTTGGCTTCCTCATCTTCGTCAGCTTAAGTGGAAGTGCTGGCAGCATCTTAATGCCCTCTGTTGCCTCAACAACACCAATTGAAGTGCAGATCGCTCTATGCTGCTGCAGCTGTACAGAGCCCTTGTCCAATCCCAAATTGACTATGGGAGTGTGGTTTATGGTTCGGCAGCACCCTCAGTGTTGCATTTACTCGACCCTGTGCACCACTGCAGTGTTTGACTAGTGACAGGAGCTTTTAGGACGAGTCCGGTGACCAGCGTATTGGTGGAGGCTGGGGTCCCTCTATTGTAGGTCAAATGTGCACAACTGCTCGCCAGTTATGCTGCACACATTCTTAGTTCTCCTGAGCACCCGAATTACCACCACCTATTCCTGCCCATGGCAGTCCATCTCCCACATCAGCGGCCCAGGTCGGGGCTAACAATTGCAATTTGCGTGTGGTTCCTTCTCTGCAAACTGGAGTCCTTCCCTTTACCACCTCTACTTGCGGTCCATTCACGTATGCCTCCATGGCGTATTCCTCGGCCGCAGCTTCGTCTGGACCTTTTGCATGGCCCTAAGGACTCTGTTAATCCCATGCTTTCCGCTGTCACTTCCTCTCAATTCTTGACGTGTTCCGGTGCTCTGACGTGGTTTACACTGACAGCTCGATCGCTGAGGGTCACATAGGCTTTGCGTATGTTCATGGAGGACATATTCAACAGCACTCCTTGCCAGATGACTATGGTGTTTTCACTGCAGAGCTGGCATCCACATCTCGTGCTCTTGAGCACATCTGCTCATGCCCTGGCAAGTCATTTCTCCTGCGTACTGACTCATTGAGCAGCCTACAAGCTATCGACCAGTGCTACTCCCGCCATCCTCTGGCAGCGTCCATCCAGGAGTCCATTTATGCCCTGGAATGTTCCCGTCATTCAGTGGTGTTTGTGTGGACTCCACGACACGCCTGAATCCCAGGCAACAAACTCGCCAACAGGCTGGCCAAACAGGCGACGTAGAAACAGCTTTTGGAGATGGGCATCTCTGAAGCTGACCTGTGTTCTGTCTTACACTACAGGGTTTTCAGGCTTTGGCAGACGGAATGGCATAACAGTGCGCACAACAAGCTGTGTGTCAATAAGGAGACAATGAATGTGTGGAAGTCTTCCATGTAGTCCTCTTGCAGGGAATCAACTGTATTCTGCCAGCTTCGCATTGGCCGTACACGGCTAACTCATGGTTACCTATTCCATGGCGAGGACCCATCTCTGTCTCGCTGTGGCTCCCAAATGACAGTCATCCACCTCTTCAGCGGACTTTTAACTTTTCCAGCTCCCTACCTTCGGTGTTGGGCAATGATGCTTCAGCAGCAGCTTTAGTTTTACAATGTATCTGACAGAGTGGGTTTTATACTTTTATATAGGTTTTAGCACATGTTCTTTGTCCCTCTGTCCTCCATCATAGTGCTTTTAGGGTAGAAGTTTTAATGTGTTGCAGAGTGTCAGCCAACCACTGTAATCTGCTTTCTTGTTTTCCTCTCTTCTGTTTCTAGCATCTCGCTGTTAATTCTTGTCCTCTTTTGTTCCTTTTAGTGTTCGTTGCCTGTCCTTTGTTCTCGTGGTTTTTCTTTTCTTTCTGTTTTGTGTTATATGTCTTGTCCGTTTTTCACACTTGTGGCATTGTTTTATTAGGAACAAGGGACCAATGACCTTGTAGTTCGGTCCCTTCTCCCTCTTTTAAACCAACCAACAAATTTGTGTTGGATAACGGTGACATAAATAAAATAACATTCATATAGAGGTATTTCAAAGCCATGAAGTAACATGAGTCTTGCTTGCAACACTATCGCAGAGAATTTGCCAACATCATCGAGGAGACCCGAGCAGAGGTATAGGTTACAATAATTGCAATGCGAGGAGTGTTGCTAACAGTACAGGTGAATACTACATTGTTGGTGGTGTTGTCTTTGTCGGAGCTTCTAATATACTTTATTCGTCATAGTAATAATAATAATAATAATAATAATAATAATAATAACAATAACACTGATGTAAGACATTACGCTATTTTTTTCCTTCACATTTTCTGTTATTTCGTTGTCTGAGTCGGTGTAGAGACATCACCATCCACAGAAATACCATGTACACCCATGTGGTACTGGTTCCCATAGAGGCATCGAATTTTGCAAAAGAGGGGTATGTGGTCCAATGGTACCAACACTCCGGCCCAGCTTTCTTGTTCCTGTCATTTTAACAGGTGGTGTACCTGGTCACAGAGCTGTTTAAAGGTAATGAGGTGCTCCATCGATGGATGTCGCTTGTGGCATTGGAGAGCCCACCTGTGGTCTCTAATGGCCACATTAATTTCGGGGGATCCACTAATGTGCTGTCTTCTGATGACAGGATTGCAACCAAGAGGAGGATTGCTGAGTCAGCTGCTGATAAAATGACTGCAGTTGTGCTCTGGACAATGGCATCAATACCTCCACTTGGCAGGGTTCGAAGGACAGCGACAATTGTGAAAGCATCCTAATCATCTATGGAGATAGCCAATCTGGGTAGATGCCCAGGTGAGTGACACCAAGGGAGAGTCAAAATGATCACTGTCACACAGTGACATTGGATTCTCCAATGGATGGATGGTAGATGACATGGGCTGCAAATGCAAATGTTAATAGCCAAATAAGTCCTATATTCCACACTGAAGTGTGTGGAAGCATCAGTATTCAAGAGGCGAAGGCTGAGCTCCGCAAGTAAGTTTTCGACAGATTTACTGTGGCCAGGGACCATAGTTCCACCCCAGAAAGGGTTGTGGGCATTGAAGTCAACCAATATTAGAAACGAAGGGGGAGCTGAGAAAACAGTGCAGACAATTGATGTACCCAGAGGAAGAGTGGAGCAAGCACTAGGAGAAGGACCCCCAACCAGCACAGGAGTGGGTACAGTCAGGTGGCCACAGGGACAAACAAATGATATGGAGGGCAGTAGCACAGTCACCAAAGATGATAATGTTGCCATAGCAGTAGCATATGTCATTGTCATACAAGTAGGATGCAGGTGATTGTATTTTTTTTATATGTAAGGCAGTCAAGGGTCTTATATTCCTTGATTTTCTTTACATGCTTGAAAATGGTGCATTCTGGTGAACAGGGGGAATGGTGCTCTCCGCATTTGACACAGATAGGCAGAGGGGCATAAGGAGTATTATCGTGGAACTGATGGCCACAATCCTAATAGATGGAGCTGGAATTGCAATGTGAAGACATGTGTCCCCACTGCAAATATTTCTAGTATCACATGACAGGAGGAAAATAAGGCTTGACATCACAGTGATACACAATGACTTTCACCTTCTCAGGCAAAAATCACCTTCAAAGGCCAAGTCTCCAGTATCCATTATATTGTCTTTTGGTCCCCACTGGAAACAATAGACAAAATGCACACCTGATTGCTACAAATTGGCACACAAATTATCAGCCTGCAGAAGGACATCTTGGTGGAAAAGGATACCCTGTAATATATTCAGACTTTTATGGGAGGTTACAGTGATAGGGATATCACCCAGTTTGTTGCAGGCGAGCAGCACCTGTGACTGAGTGGGGAAGACCCCTTTAAGCAGAACTGAGCCACATTTCAGTTTTGAAATTGCTGCCCGTATCCCATCATCGAGATGCTCAATTAAGAACAATGACTTTGTAGTCAAAAAGGAGTCCTCAACCATGCTAGAACAAACTACGTACTGGGTGGAGTATTTCTTGCCTTGTGTCTGAGCACTATGTTCTTCCCATGGTGTAGCTAGGAATGGGAACATTTTGGGGGTCACATCTTTCTGCATTGTAATATGTCTTAGCTTCAGAAAAGATTGCTGAAGCCATATGGCCACCAGCTGAAGAAACTGGAATTCGCTTCATGTGCAAATCTTCCATTGTGGTACCACCTCCTAATGGGGGCTTTCCCCGCAGGCACAACCCAGCCTCAGCAACACTTACCTGACCAGTAAACCATTGCCTTGAGTTCCCATGTCCAACTGTCCAAGGCATGACAGGCACATAGTACTCAACTTTGTGTGGGGAGTTTCTGGCTCAGATGCCAATAGTGCAATCCCTGCAAGCAGGTACTTGATGACACTCTTCCCCCCCCCCCCCCCCCCCTCCTTCCCCTTTCATCCCCAATGGAATGGCTAGTGTGGTGGGTTTTCGATGTAGTACGGTTGCAGGAATGAAGGGTGCAAATGGAGAAAGGCACAAAGGTGGAATGTACACCACCCTGGATGACCTTTCCTGCATGATCAGCACAACTGTAAAATTAAAAAAAAAGTTGCAAGTCAAACCCAACAACGGGACCATATAATTAATAATGGAAAGTTGTAGAAGACCAGAAGGTACAAAAACAAGCATCCAAAACACAAACCAGAAGACAGTCCAGTGGAAAGACATAGAGGAAAAAAGAGTAGTAGGATGATGGACTTGTAGGACAGAAAAGGAAGTAGCACTGCAAGGGCTGGTGTGGTGGCCAAGCATGTACTCACAAAAAATGTGTGCGCCCCCTGGGTGGGAATCAATCAAAACTGTTAATAGCCATGTTGGAGTAGTGAGAGGTGAAGTGAGTGCAGTAAACGAAGGTAGATTCTGCCAAAGGAGAAACATGAGCTATGATCACAAAAAAATTGGTAATCTTAAGCTTGACACAGTGACAGTACAGTTGAAAGTGACAGATATAAATAGTAAATTTGATTCAGAAATAGTTAGGATTCAAGAAAATATTGAACCTATTGTGAAAAATAAAGCTGGCAAATTGTGAGGTGGGCTTGTGGGGACAGATCACAGCAATGCAACAGCAAAAGACAAAATCTCAAATTTGAGAAGCATTGTGTCTGTAGTAGATACTGAGGTTAATAAACAGCCGGATGCTTGTCAAAAAAGGTTGGAGGTGGAAATGTTGGCCATGATCACTGCTGAAGTAGCAAGCAAAACTGCTAATCTAGAACAAAGATTTCAGGGAAGGCGAAACTATGTATCACGTATTCTGTATGGTGATAGTAACGAGACAGGAGTGTTTTGCTCCACTCAAGAAGCAGGCTGGACTGAATCGAACTGATTTTATTAAGAATTGTGAAATGGTATTGCCAAAATTGTGGGTGGATAAGCGAAAGATCAGTACTATCATTAATGCATTAGCAGAGGATGCTAAGAGGTGGGGTTTGAACCTCAATATTTTTAGCAAGAGTTTTCATGAATTTAAAGACAAATTCTTGAAAGAATACTGGTCTAAGCAAAAATGAGAGAGTGTGCAGTGTGATTTTGTAGAGTCAAGGTCCTATGATGCCAATGTGAGAATCTCAACGTGAGTATTTGGCAAAAACTGGGTTTACAAAAAAGAATAAATGTGACAACACTGTTCTGAAATGGAGATCATTTGAGAATTATGGATGAAGCTTCCTGAGAATTCTAAGTGTTATGCTGGTAGTAATTACATGATAATTACTGCATTTATGAAGAAAGTGGAGGATGAGGACAAATGGTGATATAATCACAAGAATTTTAGGAATCACAGAAATAATTACAGCAATGACAAAAGCAAACATGGTATAGAGCCAACAGGAAGAAACAATAATAGAAGACATCAGAATTACAGGAAAGCCAGAAGAAATGGTGCTTAAAAAAAAGCACACAGGTTAAAGGCCCAGTGGGTGTGGGTAGGCACAAGTGGTTCAGAGAGAGACAACACAGGTATAGTCTTGATAAACCTGGGAAAACGGGGAGGGGGAGGAGCATGAAGATGAAGGAGCGAAAAAAAAAGGGGGAAGTCAGGTGGACAGCATTGCAAGAATGTTAATATATTTTCAGTAGAAATAAAAGAAAATTATTGAAAATTGGACCAGAAACAACTACTTGCCATTTCTTTACAATCAAATAAATAAGAACTACCATGTTCAACAGAGAAGCTGTATGTTACTCATGGGTAATCATATGACTAATACATGCTAACTAAAAGGAACCCAAACAAATTTTTTAAATAACACATAATCAACCAGTAAAGTGAGCTTCACAGTCTGCCATACACATCATACCACATAAGCAGTGAAAAGGCACAATGCACACGGAAATCATCTTATCCAACCAGCACCAGCCTATAGGCACCACAGACAATAGTGCATACTCAAATCAAGAGTTGTCCCCTCAATGTATTAGGAATGGAACATAATAACAATGCAAGAACTGAACCACACACTGAGAAATATGTAATTTATTTTCGTGAAATGAAGAAGGCAGGTGTAAGTGGGCAGGCAAAGCACAAGTTTCAGGCAGCAGCCAGATACATAAAAAGCTGGAAACTTAATTCAGTACATGATAATGCACTCAAAAACAAAACATCACTATGAGAATATTAGAAAATAAGTAGAAGGGGTGGGGTGGGGGGGGGGGGGGGGGGGGGAGGAGAATGGGAGAAGGAAATGGGGGCAGCGGGTGAAGCCCAGCATACAGGAGTTCGAAATCCAGGGGTTGGCAGAAGTAATAAAGGGGTTTGTGGTAGTGGGAGAGAGTATAAACTATACATCATTTTGGAACAGAGAAAAGGACCGATTAAACCGAAAATCAACTTGTTCATTCAATACTTTGTGGCTCTTTTATTTTGCTCTTAAAAATCTCAAGTTCCTCCAAAATATCCAACTGCATACCTTTCGCTGCATGATGCAAAACCTTAAGCGTATTGTCTATAGTACCTATCCAATGACCCTCATTTTTTAAATTCTGCCCAAAACTGTCCTATTAGGACCTACATGCTCTTTAAAACAGGTGACAAAACTTCTACCCATATGTGCAATATAAAATGATTAAAAGGATCCGCACTGCAACTTATATATGCTGGATGAATTGTATTTATCACCCCCCCCCCCCCCCCCCCCCCCCTCATAGTTTACAGAGCCTACGTTTCAACTTCTACCTTAGTTGCCCCCTTGTACAGAACCCTACCCTAAATCTTTTTGGGAAGAAGCAGGTCAAGTTCTCAGAGATTGGTCCCCTATATTGCAACATTAAGTACTTTTTTTATATCATCTGTGGTTTCATCTGCCTGTGCTTCCCATACACCGGAAACCATCAACAGCTTATAGCCAGTAATCACCACAACTTGCTTCAAAATGTTCAGCTCTTTATTAACTTTGGCCTCATTTAGAGGCAAACTTAACAGTCATGCTACCATTGTACAAAAGTACACTACTTTACGTCTAGTGGGATGATTGTAATCATTGCATACTATGGCGCCAGACTGCGTTGGCTTCTGAAAAATTGAGAAGCCAAGGCTCTTATCATTTTACATAATAAGAAAGCCCAGGAAACTTAATTCCTATCCACTTCAATTTCCATTGTGCGCTTAACGTTCAGATGCTGCTCATTGTTTGGGTTTCTTTTAGTCAGCATATGTTATCTGTACGATTACTCATGAGTAATATATGGTTTCTGTGTTGAACATGGTAGTTCTTATTTATTTGATTGTAAGGAAATGGCCAATAGTCATTTCTGGTCCAGTTTTCAGTAATTTTCTTTTATTACTACTGATAATATATTTACATTCTTGCCATTTGTCCACTCGACTTCCCCCTTTTTTTGGGTCCTTTATCTTCATGCTCCTCCTCCTCTCTGCTTCCCAGCCCTCCATCCTTACAATGATTTTTGTGAGCAATTTTGCTTCAGATGTAAGCTGTGGCTCTATGCAACAAACCCAACCCATGAGCAAGAAAATTTGTAATCATAATTTCTATGTTTTAATGAATGTTTAGATGTAAAAATTTACTAATAGAACATAAATATTTAATTATTTTTCAGACATAGTAGACATATTGTATAAGTTGCAGATACCAGTGTTGTGTGTAATGTGGAGTGTGTTGGGTATTGCACTGTATGAATAAACAATGGACTTCTTTATGATAACTTGGTTGGTTGGTTGTGGGATTAAAGGGACCAGACTGCTACGGTGCATAATAATACTGTGCCTGACCTGAACTGCTGTGAGCTACAGCATTTTTGTACATGCACCAATAGAGTGAGAAGTTCATTTTTCAGCAACATGCATAATATTATGTATGTTTCAATGATCACAAATAAATTATGCTATTATATGTGTATAATCGTATCTTGAAAACTTACTCTGTTTAAGAATAATTTTCAGGAAACAATCTTTAATTATTAGGCTACTATTAGAGATGATGTGTTCTCTGGTAAGCATATTTGAATAACTCCTGTATATAATGTTTCATGCCACATATGTAACAGAATGCTACACACATATTGCCTGCGTAACAATGCCATGCAACTGTAATTCGCATAACAACAACATGATTGCCACAAGTTATCCCAAGTGAAATTCCCCGATTTCCAGACACATTCTAGCATTTTTCCCTGACAAATTTTGAGATCTTAAGGGTAAGTAAAGACATAAGTTGACAAAAAAATGTAAGGACTTCTGTATTTCAAAGCATGTGAGCAAAAATCTTCCATTGATCATGACTGGGCCAAATATCTCACAAAATAAGTGTCAAACTAAAAAACTACAAAGAACAAAACTTGTCTAGCTTAAAGGGGGAAACCAGCTGGCACTGCCATAGGTCAAACCGATATCAACTGCATTTTTTAAAAATAGGAACCCCCATTTTTTATTACATATTCGTGTCGTACCTAAAGAAATATGAATGTTTTAGTTAGCCACTTTTTCGCTTTGTGATAGATGGCGCCATAACAGTCACAAATATATGGCTCACAATTTTAGATGAACAGTTGGTAACAGGTAGGTTTTTTAAATTGAAATACAGAACATAGGTACGTTTGAACATTTTATTTTGGTTGTTCCAATATGATACATGTACCTTTGTGAACTTATCATTTCTGAGAACGCATGCTGTTACAGCGTGATTGCCTGTAAATACCACATTAATGCAATAAATGCTCAACCTCAATGCATTTGGCAATACGTGTAACGACATTCCTCTCAACAGCAAGTAGTTTGCCTTCCGTAATGTTCACACTGTTGTGGCCGATAGTGCACGCACAGCAATAAGCATACGGTCGTGAAGTCTGGAACATAAAAACTTATGAATGAATAAGACGAAAAGTATGTAGATGCTTTTTACTTAACTTTTATTTATCCTTGGAATACATCTCTCTGGAATACCCGTACGCTATAGGCACTGATACAAATGGCTCCTTGCTAGTTCGTAGCCCTTAACTTCTGATGGCTATTGTGTCTCTCGGCTAATGAGAGAGAAAGGCTTCGTACCACTGGGCGATAGCTAGGTTCGCGTACAACTGGCCGGTAGCTTGGTTCTCGTACAACTGGGCTCGAGTCCACACTCGTATCACGAGACCTGCCTAGGTGGTGGCGCTAGGTCTGCGATCCCAGTGGCGACACGCGGGTCCGACATGTACTACATGGACCGCGGCCGATTTAAACTACCACCTAGCAAGTGTGGTGTCTGGCGGTGACACCACACACACGTGCATTGACAAAGTGCTGACACATGTTGTCAGGCATTGTCGGTGGATCACAATAGCAAATATCCCTCAACTTTCACCACAGAAAGAAATATGGGGACGTCAGATCTGGTGAACACGCGGGTTATGGTATGGTGCTTCGACGGCCAATCTACCTGTCATGAAATATGCTATTCAGTACCGCTTCAACCGCAGGCGAGCTATGTGCCGGACATCCATCATGTTGGAAGTACATTGCCATTCTGTCATGCAGTGAAACATCTTGCAGTAGCATCGGTAGAACATTACGTAGGAAATCAGCATACATTACACCATTTAGATTGCCATCGGTAAAAGGTCGCTGAAGTTCCACTTGTTGCAGCCATCGTGGATTTTCTGTTGCCCAATAGTGCATATTATGCCGGTTTATGTTACTGCTGTTGGTGAATGATGCTTCGTCGCTAAATAGACCGCGTGCAAAAAATCTGTTATCGTCCCATAATTTCTCCTGTGCCCAGTGGCAGAACTGTACACGATATTCAAAGTCATTGCCATGAAATTCCTGGTGCATAGAAATATGGTATGGGTGCAGTCGATGTTGATGTAGCATTCTCAACACCGACGTTTTTGAGATTCTCGATTCTCACACAATTTGTCTGCTACTGATGTGCGGATTATCCGTGACAGCAGATAAAACACCTACTTGGGCATCATTTGTTGCAGGTCATGGTTGATGTTTCACATGTGGCTGAACACTTCCTGTTTCCTTAAATAATGTAACTATCCAGCAAACAGTCCAGACACTTGGATGATGTCGTCCAGGATAAGCAGCATACGTAACACATGCCCGTTGGGCATTTTGATTACAATAGCCATACATCAACACGATATCAACCTTTTCCACAATTGGTAAATGGTCCATTTTAACACGGGTAATGTATCACGAAGCAAATACTGTCCACACTGGCGGGATGTTACATGATACCACGTACTTATAAGTTTGTGACTATTATAGCGCCATCTATCACAAAGCGAAAAAAGTGATCAAACTAAAACTTTCCTATTTCTTTACGTACTACACAAATATGTAATAAAAATGGGGGTGCCTATTTAAAAAAAAACACAGTTGATATCCGTTTGACCAATGGCAGCGCCATCTAGCGAGCCAACCATAGCACCATCTGGTTTCCCCCTTCAAGCTAGACAAGTTTCGTTCTGTGTAGTTTTTTCGTTTGACGCTTATTTCGTAAGATATTTGGCCCAGTCACTATCAATGAACCACCCTGCATATGTGTTTCATTAAGACCACTGATGTTATTTTATTTAAATAAAACAAAACACATTCAGAAATAAACTCAGAAAAAAGTAGGTCACTTGGAAGAATTGTATACGGTGGGGGAAGAGAGTGTCAACTAACACTTTAGGTTACCACTAATAAAATGTTGGTTTTCCTATGTTTATTATTGTGGGTTGTTACCCGCTGTGTTACATCTATTATTTTAAAGGTATTGTGTGATTTTTCTTTAAAGAAGTATATCAGTATATAGCGAACAAACTGCCAGGGACTGCCACAATTTTCTTCTTACTGTGCATACTTTCTAATATATAAACTACTTTAGAAGTGTCATAAATGTACTAGAATAAATAAAATGTTGCACTGTACAATCTATTTCCAGTGACACAGTCGCAATTCCTGAAATTCATCGCCTGTGGCCTCTGGCCTGCCGAGGAGCACCACAGTCCTGGGTCCATGGATAAACCTTGAAAATCCCCCACATTATGCACAGTTCCCTTAGACTAGATCCAACAGACAGGACCTGCACCTCAGTGGTAAATGATGGGCTTCACATCAGCAGGCCCGATCCATGAAGAGAGACCCACAGAAATGGCCTCTGGTTTTGGGCTGTCATGGAAGCCCACTTGAGTGGCCAGCTATTCACGTATCACTGGCACCATGTTGATGAAATAAGACTGCTGTGATCAGTCCATGCAACAGATAACTTGCTCGAATATTCTGAGAATCAATACTAATGAGAATAGGTAAGAACTCACTGTAAAGATGATCGCTGATCCAAAGACAGGCACATGGAAAAGACAATCACACTCTCACAACTAAAATTTTGGCCGTAGCCTTTATCAGAAAACAAGAGCACACACATTCACACAATCACTCAGACACAACTCATGCACATGTGACTGCCATCTCTGGCCGCTGTGTCAACTGTCTCCGAGAACCAGATCTAAGCAAACCACTCCTCACACCTCCCTGCCTCTCGTTGGCAGCTGCTAGTCTAGTGGCAAGAAGTGGTGGCAGCACTGACTACAAGCTGAGGGGAGTAGTAGGAAGGGAAGAGGCTGTAACAATGAGGGAGTAGGGAAGCGGCACACATACTCAGCTACACCCAGCCAGCGACAATGCACGACATCTCATCTCAGTAAACAAACCATTTCATCTACTGAGACAAAAACAAGATTTTTTCAGTGTTTTTATCAATTTTGCAGATTTCCCTGACATGTTTGAAATTTCTTGATTTACAGAACTTGTGGCAACCCTGAACAAGTTACAAATCTGGAGATATTCTCTAACTAAACATAACTTGTACATTACATAATGTTAACTGCGAATATTTAAAAGACACTTACTGTAAGTTGTGATGGTGTTATTGCATGTATGTAAAGAAACGTTTTATTATGTGCTTCAATAAAAAAAATGACTTAATGAATAGTAAATAAGATTACGCATACAACTACACCAATATAAGAACACATGGGTTTAATTACACAACCATATTAAAGTTTTTCTGACTTTTGTGAGTAGAGTTTTGAAATGTGGGGTATATATATGACACTGTAATACAGAAGTGCCACCTAAAGTATTTTTTTAACAAATTTATATCCAGTAAATACTATCTATTTTTTGTCTGTAAATCTTGAAATGTTATTTTTAAATATAAAATGTAATATGTTTCTGCAATATTTTGTAATTTTATTGGGTTGATGCCATTAGAGAAATGTAGTATCATTTGTCAGAAGGTGAATTTGAGAAACTAGTGCTATCCCTGGATCTGAGTAACGTGACGTCAGAGTGAGCATGCGGTTGACAGACTGTAGTGTGAGACATGAGAGTTGCTTGTATAGAGGAAAATCAGGCAGCTGAAGCCAGACTGTGAGCAGCAGCACATGATGGGAGAGGCAAATGTGTGATGGCGTTAAAGAGGTGGCTGGGGGGGGGGGGGGGGGGGGGGAGTGGGAGGGATAGAAAGGTAGGGGTATGTATGGGGATCACTAAAGTGCTGCTTATGGCATCAAACAGGGACGCGGTGGAGAGAGGGTAGGGAAGCTAGGTGCAGTCGAGAGGTTAGATGGGAGGTGAGGCTGGAAGGGGAGAGTGATAGCAGAAAAGGAGAGAAGTAAAAAGACTGACAGTGTGTTGGTGGAATAGAGGGCTTTATAGTGCTGGAATGGGAACAGGGAAGGGGCTACGTATGTAAGGACAAGGACTAATGAAGGTTGAGGCCAGGAGGGTTATGGGAACATAGGATATATTGCAGGGAGAGTTTCCACCTGTGCAAATTGGTGTGGATGGGAAGGATTCAGATGGCACAGGCTGTGAAGCAGTCACTGAAATGAAGAATGTCGTGTTGGGTGCTGTGCTCAGCAACGGGATGGTCCAGCTGCTTCTTGGCCAGTTTGTCAGTGGCCATTCATGCGAACAGACAGCCTGCTGGTTGTCATGCCCACATATAATGCAGCACAGTGGTAGCAGCTTGTAGATTATAGATCACAAGACTGGTTTCACAGGTAGCCCTGCCTTTTATGGGACAGGTGATGTTTGTGACCAGACTTGAGTAGATGGTGATGGGAGGATGCACAGGCCAGGTCTTGTGTCTAGGTCTTTTACAGATGTATGAGCCATGGAGCAAGGGGTTGGGAGCAGGGTTGTATAGGGATGGACGAGGATATTGCGTAGGTTTGGTGGGCAGCGGAATACCCCTGTGGGAGGGGTGGAAAAGACAGTGGGTAGGACATTTCTCATTTCAGGTCACGACGAGAGGTAGTCGAAGCCCTGGTGAAGGGTGTAATTCAGTTGCTCCGGTCCTGAGTGGTACTGAGTCATGAGAGGAATGCTTCTCTGTGGCTGGACAGTGGGACTTCGGGAAGTGGTGGATGACTGGAAGATAAGGGGCAGATCTGTTTTGTACATGGTTGGGAGGCTAATTGCGGCCTGAGTGAGACTCTTTGATATATTTCGAGAGGGTGTGCATGTCATTACAGACGTGACAGCCATGGGTGGCTAGAGTGTATGTAAGGGACTTCTTGCTCCAGAATGGGTGGCAGCTGTCAAAGTGGAGGTATTGCTTGTGGTGGGTAGGTTTAATATGGACAGAGGTACTGATGTTGCCATATTTGAGGTGGAGGTCAACATCAAGGAAGGTGGCTTGTTGGGTTGAGTAGGACCAGATGAAGTGAATGGGGGAGAAGTTGTTAAGGTTCTAGAGCAGGCTGTTTCAGCTCGTCGGCTCTATTGTGAGCCGCGCAGCACTCCCTGCTCCAGGGACCCGTGTCGCTCTCTCTGACCATTCAAGTGGGCTGGGACGCCGGCATGTGGCACGGCTGGCTGAGGCCGTTGCAAGGCAAGCGTTTTGATGTGCCAGCTGTGTCTTACAAGATCGACAACCTGATACTCTTAGCTGCTAAGACGTGGGGACATGCTACACTAGGAAATACGATGTTCAGGCAATAAATAAGAAACAACTGTTTTACAAGAAATTGCATACTAAATTTATTGGGCCTCTGTAGCTTGACATTTTATTTTCATTAAGAGATCGGAAATATCAGGCGTCAAAGTGTTCACAGTGTTAATGTGGAGGATGGCCTTCATTGTTGCATCCTGAAGAAACAATCATTCCTTACTTTTTACTCTTCCCATTGCTGAGAAAAGCTGCGCATAACAATACGAAGATCCAAACATGCATATCATCTGAGCAGCATTGTTGTGAAGCTTGGGAAATGTTTTTGTTGTAATGAACGATACCATCGTGACAAATCCAATGTGTTGTAGTACCTCTCTTTCAACAAAGTTGAATTTTGCAAATCAATAATCTCCAATTGAAGTGACGATGACAAGTCATCGGGGGAAGCTGAAAAAGGAGTTCTGAACACCTTAAGTTCCATTTTCAAACTAATGAGGTCTCGGAATCTTGATTCAAATGACGTGATGAGCTGCTTTAACTTTGCTTGGTAATCTCCGAAAGTAGTACCTTCGGGTAGTTTTAAAGAAGCAATGAAGAACCTTGAATGTCCATTACCCATCTGCCTCTCAAATAAATGTAACTTTTCCATGAATGCTTTGATCTGGTCGTGCATGTCAACAATTAGCTGCCCTTTGCCCTGCAATGACAGATTTAAATTATTCAGATGCATAGTTACGTCAGCTAAGAACGCCAGGTCTGATATCCATTTTATATCTTTCAAGACAATGCATTTCTTCCCCTTTCATTTTGAGAAAAAGGGATATTTCCTCATGAATGGCAAAGAAAACATCAAGAACT
The DNA here is from genome assembly GCF_021461385.2 of Schistocerca piceifrons. NCBI lineage: Eukaryota > Metazoa > Arthropoda > Insecta > Orthoptera > Acrididae > Schistocerca > Schistocerca piceifrons. The sequence continues at coordinate 1,015,440,958 of NC_060139.1, read as the reverse complement.
TTTCCCCAACTCAGCCAACGAACTGTACTGTGGTAAGGTATATCCTCATAGTCAGCTTCCATACCTTTCAGGAATCCTTTGAATTGGCAATGATTCATATCGTGATGTCGCACAAAATTCACACACTTCACGACATCTTTCATTACACCACCTAGCTCTACTGTTTCAGCACACAGTGCCTCTTGGTGAATAAAACAATAAAGAGTCAAAATGTCTTTCCCGAATTCTCCCCTGAGTTTATTTTTCAAACGAGAAGCAAAACCTTGGTGACGCCCGATCATTTGTGGTGCACCATCTGTTGCTACAGAATGGAGCTTATCCCACGGCAAATACATATTGTCCACTGATTCACAAACAGCTTCAAAAATGTCATGCCCTGTTGCAGTGTAATCGAGTGGTACCACATCCAAGAGTTCTTCAGTTACTTGCAGCTCCATGTCGACACCACGCACATACACTGCAAGCTGAGCACAGTCCGGTATGTCAGTGCTTTCGTCAAGCGCTAGCGAAAATGAAACAAAGCTCTCCACCTTATTCCTGAGCTGTGTCTCTAAACCCGCTGCTGTGTCTAGGATTCGACGAGACATTGTTTGCTTTGACAGGCAAACCCTTTCAATTGCCTGCACCTTCCTTGGAATCAAAGATTCTGAAACTGCTACCATGCACGATTTTACGAGTGGTCCCACCGAAAACGCAATGATGTTAGTGACCCTGTAACTCAGGGACGGGCAAACGTTGCACGCGGCTCATGACCACACAGCGCTGCACGTGTGCTGCTCACGTGCAGGCGTCGACCGGGGCAGTGGCGACAGCCAGCAGGTTGCGGCAGTGTAGTACCAGGCTAAGATGCGGACGTTGAAGTGAAGCGACCACTACGTAGTGAACGTTGTATTTCAATAACCGGAAAATGCAGAGTGAATCAAGGAAACGGAGAATTGGAGATGTGCTATCTTGTAAAAAGGACTGGGAGAATCATTTTATTCTCTGTGCAAAAACGTGAAAATTGGAAATGTATAATATGTGACAGTATTCTGGCTGGTCAGCGGAAGTTTAATATTGAACGCCATTATAATAAATTTCAGTATGTTGCCGTTCTTGGTGCAATAAAAGAGGAATTTCTCAAGCAATTTGGGGATATATCTTACTTATCCCAAGGTTTTGAATAGTTCTCAAGACAATCTGCTGTTTCTGTAGACGATATTCATCCCAGTTTGCAAATGGAATTAACTCCTTACTGCATGATTTTTTTATTTTTCTGAGAAAAATGTTACATGTTATGTTCGATGTTCTGATTTCATAAAAAATGCTTAAAAAATTCTAAATCTTATGTAGGGGTGGTTATTTTAGAATTAAGGGTTTGTGCCATATATGGGACAGCATGCAGTAACGACTAATACCATGTGATACCAGTTTTGGGATTGATGATGCACAATGTGGAAAATACACAATAAGATACGTACATGAACTAGCAGAACTGTATTTATGTAAAAAAATTACACTTTCTATTCATTACAATACACATATTTTGAGAAAATAACACACATTCTGTTTCCATTTTTCTCTATTCATTATGAAACTTGATGAAGCAATTTCTCTCCTTATTCAAGCACAATGTTGTACTGCACTTCATACACGCTACATAGGATTTTCCCTTGCATTCTGGATACTTGCAACGACCACGGTTTTTCAGCCAGATAGGCATGTGATGTATCCCATCCAGTCGCACCTGACGCTGTGGAAGATCTGCTGTAGAGCCTCTCTTCTTCTTGCAGTCAAGTTGTTTTTGTATTTCATTGCTTGGCCTACCACGTTTCTTGGATAAGGATTTCCCAGTTTTGCAGAGGGCCTCTGTAACTGTGACCTTGAAATCAACAAGGGGCATGTAGTCCGTATTTCTTCTTCTGCATAACAGCCAGTTGTTCACACAAGCCAAGTCAACTAGATGAAAGAATATCTTCAAGTACCATTTCTTTGATCTGATTTGAATTCTATAATATCCTAGCATAGAATCTAATAGATCAACACCCCCCATGTAGTCATTGTAGATCATCACAGCGTGTGGACAAGGTACCATTTTGTATTCTTTTTCCTCCCTGAAAAGCCTCTTGATCTCGCCTTCTGGTTTGCATCCAACGTAAGTTGACAAAGTGTTGACTACTTATTATCAAACCAGGAGACTACTGACAGTTGCACACCGTCTACTGTTGCTATCTTTTCCTCCATGCTGCCTCGACCATTCTTCTTCATTGCTGCCTCCTTAGGTAAAATTGGACCGGACTGCATGTTGTGCCATATCCGTCACAGACCTATTTTTCAGTATTATATGTATTCTAATGAACAAATATATAAACTTACCTCTTTATAACTGTCCACAGATGTCCTTTTTCCTATACAAATAATATAAACACTGAAATCAATCGTTTACTGTACCTGATTGCAACTGTTTGTGTGACCAAACTTGGATGTAAACAGCTAGCAACACAAAGCAAAGATTCATAACACGTAATTCCTTACTCTCCCAACAGATGCCATACACTACTTGCACAGCTGCTCTTGACTGTGTGCCATATCTGTCCCAACATGCAGTTTGGAAACATATTCTCAGATATGAGATTGACAAAGAGAAAAGTGGTATGTGCCATATCTGGCACATTATGCAGTAAGGGGTTAATAGATCTACAGCGTAATTCTCGTCTGAGAGACAAGTTCCTTTTGGCAAGACATGTAATAGATTTTTATCACGACTTTCCACAGCAAGAGTTTCCTCGTCTCCATCGTGAAGCCATGAAGATAATGTCAATGTTTTGCACGACATACGTTTGTGAGAGATTTTTTTCTGTTATGAAAGTCTCGGTTAAGAGCCAACACCAGTAATGAAAATTTACATAACTGTTTGTGTTTGTCTGTATGTAGAAATTTTGTTGCAGACATTAAACGTATTGTAAACCCCACCTGTGATAATTAAATAAAACGTATCTTAGGTAATAGGTACTCTTCCAAACCACGATTACTTTCAAGCACTCCTACTAACCTTATTCCTTCATTCAATAAAGCAGGCCAGGAAACAAGACGCATTACAAAGGAAGAAGCAGTGAGACGGTATGGCGGGGAGGGGAGAGAAGCGGGTGGCCAGCTTGCCCCTGTGTGCGCGCAGAACACCTGTCAACTGCACACGTGCATGTGCACCGCACACGTGCAGAATTCCTGCCCACCCCTGCGTGTAACTTGACCGAATTGCAGATTCAGTAGTGTTTTCTCCACTCTCATTCACCTGAAAATTATACACGCATAACAGAACACGAACTATGTTGCATGTTTTGATACCCTCCATATTATGAAACCGTTTTTAAACTTGCGTCTCCTGGTATGTCATTCTTAAGCCTGGCTACCAATTCTCTGCGTGCAACGCCTTCTACCTGATCGTAGTGTGCTGTGTGAAGACGTGTATAATGTCGTTGTATATTGTACCTCTTCGCAGAATTAAATACTTTATGACATACAAGACACTGCGTACGACCATCCGTCTCAATGAATAGAAAGGTATCCTCCAATAGAGGTACAGGGCTCCCGTGGCTAGTCTTAGCTGTCATTGAACACAGATTATTGCATCAGTTGCGACTGCATGCGACCAGGGGGCAGTGAGTTCGCTTTCCCCCTCCAAGGGGGCTCCGAGCTGCCGCAGTGAGCGCTCCGGCTCCCTGGAGCTTGGTTGGAACTGCCTGTTGTAGAGGAATGTGAATAAGGCATTGTCACCCTTGATCCACAACACAAAGACGTCACCAATGAATTTGACCAGGTGAGGGGTTTGGGATTCTGAGTGTTTAAGGTGGTTTCCTCAGGATGGCCCATGAATAAGTTAGCTTAGGATGGCACCATGCTGTTGACCATAGCCATACCCCAGATTTGTTTGCAGGTAATGCCTTCAAAGGAGAAATAACTGTGGGTGAAGACATGGTTGTTCTTGGCGACTAGGAAGGAGGTTATTGGTTTGGAAAGGTAGTGTTTAATAGCAGTAAGGCCATGAGCATTAGGAATGTTAGGGTAAAGAAAGGTGGCACCAATAGTGACAAGAAGGGCATCATATGGTAAAGGAACAGGAACTGTGGAGAGTTGGTGGAAGATATGGTTGGTATCCTTTATGTAGGAGGATAGGATGCAGGTAATAGGCTGAAGGTGTTGGTCTACGAGAGCAGAGATTCTCTCGATGGGGGCGCAGTAACCAGCCACAATGGGGCATCCTGGATGGTTGGATTTATGGATTTCAGGAATCATGTAGAAGGCAGGAGGGGGGAGTGGTAGGGGTTACGAGGGACATGGACTCTGGGGAGAGGTTCTGGGATGGGCTTAAGGATTTGAGGAGAGTCTGGAGATACTGCTGGATTTCTGGAATGGAATCACAGTGGCAGGATCTGTACGTGGATGAATCTGACAGCCAGCGGAGTCCTTCTACCAGATAATCCTTGCAGTTAAAAACAACAGTGGTGGTGCCTTTGTCAGCGGGTAGAATTATAAGGTCGGGATCAGTTTTTAGCTGGTGGATTATGGTTCTTCCTGTGGATGTAAGGTTAGTTTACATGTTGAGGGAAGGTTTGAGGTTAAGAAATTCTAGCAAGTTAACAGGGGTTGATTTGGGGGCAGTGAGGGTGGATCACAGTTGGATAGAGTGAATTGAGTCAGGCAGAGTTCATCACTGACCTTTGATTGCATCTGATCGGTAGGGTTGGCCACAAAAAAGTGTTTCCATTGTAGGGACCGGGAGAAGGACAGAAGGCCTTTAACAAGTCCTGCATGATTGAATTTGGGAGTGGGGCAAAATGTTAGGCTTTTGGAAAGGACAGATATTTCCGCAGGGCTAAGGATTTTGGAGAAAAGGTTCATGAATGTGTTTTGTGTCTGTTTAAGTTCTGGAATGTGTGTGGAGGTGAGAGGGTTTTTTGAGGGTGGGGTAAACGTACTTGGACTGTGAGACAGGGTTTGTCAGCTATGAGGAGATGTGGGGGAGGTTTGGAGGTTGTTGCAGAGGTGGCAGAGGTTTTTTTTTAATTGAGGTGGTTCCTGGACGGCAAGAGTTTCAAGGCATGTTATTGGATCCTGGCATTTGAGACTGCATTGCAGGAGAATTTTGTGGATGGAGAGAAGCTATTGCTAAGAGGTTTGGGCATGACTGATATGGTGTTGCAGGACTACATTGGTGAGGGTTAACTACTGGCAGAAGCTGAATAGATGGAGGTCATTGTAAAAGGAAGAATGGCAGCTGGAGAAGGGTAATTTGATGGTAAGGCCATTTGGGGGAATTCCACGAGCCAAGCAACAATGTAGGACTGGGTTTTGGCTAGGGATAAGGAAACTTTTCTGTCACAGGAACAGCATATGTGAATGGGTTTGGGCTAGGGACAAGGAAACTTTTCTGTATTGATGCAGTTGGAAGGAGCAAGGATCCGTGGTGGTGGATAAAAACATGTAAAAATACGCAAATAACTTAGAACTAAGTCCAAACAAATTTGCAAAAATACTCCCAAAAACATAGGAAAAAAATCACAAAAAAGAAGAAATAGATTAAGTAATGGGGGAAAAAATTGAAATTTGAGGGAGTAGACTGATAGTGAAAGACGAAAACTGACAAATTGCTGTGAAGACACAGTGAGATCAAAGAAAAAATAAAAAGGTCCGTGGTTGGATAAGTGTGAGGAAGGGGAATGACAGATGTGACTAGATTACATAAAATTAGAAGGTGCAAACTAGAATTTGGTGGAGAAGTGGGGGGGGGGGGGGGGGGGGGGGGGGGGGGGAGTGGTTGGTAGGATGAGATACATGTTTCTGTGGCACAGGAAAGGCATGGGAAATAGCATATGAAAAAAAACCAGAGTGACGCAGAAAAAGTAATCAATTTGAAGGTACAGGATTAATGATATCAGCAGGTGTAATGTGGGACATGAGATGCTGCACCAACAATCAGCATGGTATGTGGCCAAGAAAGAGAAAGAAGGATGGACACTGACTACAGTAACGTGTTAGAAAATAGTAACAAAGGAAAACAGCACTGGGTCATGCAATGGGAGAAAAGCTGTCAGGAAAAAAATCAAACAATGGGAAATCTGGGACAGCCACTACTTCAATAATAAATGTTGTACGTAAAACTTTTAGATTTCTCATTTATATATTATCCAATGTCACTATCACCTTTCCTGCTGTTAAATGTCTGAGTGTCATTGCTTAAACTAAAAAAACATTAATATGAAAGAAAAATAATGCCAGTTGGTCTTCTTATTGAGTCTAAAGATAACTCAAAGTAAATGTTAAATACACCTCAATATGTGAACTGTTCTATTCTACAATAATAATAGTAAGCAAAGTTTATTCTTGAAATCTAAACTTAAGGAAAGTAAAGCTAATTTCTATTTCACTGGTAAATCAACATTCTATCTTAAACTAAAAAAAAAAGGTTCAAATGGCTCTGAGCACTATGGGACTTAACTTCTGAGGTCATCAGTCCCCTAGAACTTAGAACTACTTAAACCTAACTAACCTAAGGGCATCACACACATACATGCCCGAGGCAGGATTCAAACCTGCGACCATAGTGGTAGCAGTGTTCCTGACTGTAGCACCTAGAACTGCTCGGCCACCCCAACCGGCTCTTAAACTACAAATTTTAGCACATTTCTATTTATGTTAACTGTCAAACTGTATTGTCTGTTTCCTTACTTCATAATAAGGCCTTGCAAATGTGTTGGAGGTCAATGGTTCGGTAAATTTTACTGTGAGGTTTCTCAATTATCATAACACAAGTTGCCTACATTCATCGTTTTCAGTTTCGCGAGGTTATTGCTATTTTAAATTTTTATGTTTTGATTTTATGAACAATTGAAAGCAATTGCTATAATTTTCCCATTATTACCTTGTTGAGTAGTTGGAAACATACATTACTTCCTGTTGCCATATGTGCAGCTAAACAGGTGCGCGATCATTGCTGGTCTCATTACTGTTTAAGTAGTGAACAGATAGTGCCCAATTGGGCTGGCAGCCATGTTAATTATTTCTAAATTATTTCCCTTGAGTTTGTTGTGCATTATCAAAGGCAGGCACCTGGTACCCCTTTTCATTTTGTACTTAACATGTATAATTGCACTGTTTTATGTATATGAATCATAATTCAAGTAAGCAGAGACAAAAGGAAATGGAAAAAGTTGTTTGAAAGGATAATTTGTTGTACAGTTCTCACCACTAACCAGTAATATTTCTAGCAAACGACTGCCTAGTAAAAATTTATTGTTTCTACTTGGTGCAGACAATCATGGTCAATTTTTCACATTAACCAATAGTCACATATGGAGGTTACACATTATCAGTTTAAAAATTTAAAAAGTTTTGTACACTGAAATGAAATGACAGGTACCTACAATTAAAAGAATGTTAAGTAAGGGCACATCACATAAGAACTCACCATACTAGAATATGAAACAAATCAAGATATTCTAAATATGCTCTTCTGTTAGAGGTGATTATGTAGACTAGGGACTCACTCTCTTGATCACCGGCATTGTTTTGTGTGAGGTGTTAAAGGACTCACCATTGACTTCGTGGCAAGATAATTTTTTGGAATCTATTATTGTTTTCCAGATTAAACTCCAAACACATGTAGCTCTTCAGTCTCAGGAGTTTGGGTTTACATAGGTTTTGGTGACAGGCTTTTTAATGGCAGTTGCAAAAACCACGTCAAATGCTAGAGGTTCAGTGTCATTAAATTTCCTCAACTTTGCCATGTGGGCACTGCTTGTCGCCTACAGCTCCTCAGTTTTTCTCAACTGAGGGTAAACAGGGCAATGCCCACTCTACATTGGAAGACTATATTACCTACTAACTTATGAGGAGATGTAAAAGACTCCTCTGCTCCATATACCATGGATTTTCATCCACTACCAACAGCATTATCTCTACAAGCAATGGTTGTGTCCTCGGGCATTTGGCAATTGAAGCATCCCATACAGTTTGATGTACGGGTATAGTGCTTAATTTAGAAATAAACTGATGAGCCAAAACATTATGACCATTGGCTTAATAGCTTGTTTGTCCATCTTTGGAATGAACTACATCACTGATTCAGCATATCAGGAATTCAACAGTTTGTTGGTAGGTTTGCAGAGGTATGTGGCATTAGATGTGTGTGCACAGGTCATGTAATTTGTGTAAATAATGGGCCACTGATTTGCTTACACAGTAATGGCGCCTGACAGTGAAACAGATGGGTTCCATCGGATTTACTACAGGCAAATTTGGTCACCAAAACATCAACATGAGTTCACTACAATGCAGCCCAAATCACTGTACCAAGGTTCTGGCTCCAAGACAACAACAGTTATAATGCTGAAAGATAACGTCACTGTCAGGGAAGACATAAAGCTTGAAGGGATGCAAATGGTTCACAGCTATCAGTGTGTCTTTGATTACTACCACAGGTCCAATGCAAGTGCAGGAGATCGTCTCACATAGCATAACATTGCTGTGCTCTTTTTGTAGAGATGTCACAGAACACAATCTACCCTACTTTACAGAGCAGTCAATCCTCTAAACCTCACATTCTGTGAAGAGTTGTGGCTGCCCAACCATTTAGTGCCTAATGGTGGTTTCACTGTCCTCCTACCTCTTTCTGTAGATGCTCACGACAACAGCACACTAACATTTGATCATCTGCTTACAGATTTTTGTTACTGTGTCACTTGCCCAAAGTGCCACCAGGCAGCATCCAACTTAACGGTGGGAAGTGGTCATAATGTTTCGGCTTATCAGTGTACTATAATATTCTCACATCATTTCAATAATGCACAGGGTTATAAATACAAAATCAACAATGTAGGAAAAGATAGACTGCTACTTACCATAAAGAAGACATGTCATGTTGCACACATGCACTATTAAGACACATGTAGCTGTACAAAATCAAATAGGGATACTGCAGGAATGGGTCTAACAATGAATAAGAAAACAGGAATGTGGGTAAGCCACTATGAGCAGCACAGGGACTGCATTATCACAGCCAGGTCAGACACAAAGTCAGCACATCCACCACAGTAGTGAAAGTTTTTTATGCCTGCTAGATTGCAGACGATGAAAGATTGAAAAAAAAAAAGTATGATGAAATGAAAGACACAATTTAGATAGTTAAGGGAGGGAAAATTTAATTATGGTGAGAGACTGGAATTTCTTTTCCTTTTCTTTCTGTCAGAAAGAAAAGGAAACGAAGGGAAAATAATAGGAGAATATGGGGTGGAAGAAAGGAATGAAAGGGGAACCACCAGATAGAATTCTGCACAGAGCACAATTTAATGGTTGCTAACATTTGGTTTAAGAATCACATAGGAAGGCTGTGTGCATGGTAATGACCTGGAAACATTGGAAAATTTGATACTGATTATACCAGGTAATGGTAAGGCAGATATTTCAAAATCATTTTTAAAACTGTAAGACATTCACAGGGACAAATGTGGACTATGTCGGTAACTTGTTGGTTATAAACTGCAGATTAAATTTGAAGTAATTGGAAAAAAGCAGGGAATTAAGGAGAAGGAGCCCTGAATAAGTTGGAAGAACAAGAGATTATTGAGAGATTCAAAGACAGCATTAGGTAACATCTGATGAGCAGGGGCAGGAAATACAGTAGAAGACTGGGAAGCTATGAGAGATGAAATAGTGAAGGCATCAGATGATCAATAGGTTGTAAGACAAGAGCTAGTAAAAATCCTTGGATAACATAGGAACTACAGATTTTAAATGATGAAAGAAAAAATATAGAAAGCAGCAAATGAAGCTGAGAATACAGACACCCAAAAATTGCAATTGGCAGAAAAGTGCAAAATGGCTAAGAAGGAAGGGCTAGAGGACAAATACGCAGTAGCATAAGTATTCATAGCAAGAGGAAACATAGATACTACTTAAATGAAAACTCAACAGACTTTTCAAGCACAGAGGAGCAATGTATGAATATCAAGAGCTTACATAGCAAGCCAGTACTAACCAAAGAAAGGAAAGCTGAAAGGTTGAAGGAAGAAACCGCCATAAAAATGTACACACACTTTAAGGGACAAAAAGTATTACTTATGTGTTTATTTTATATTTAATAATTTATTACACATGTTGTACAACCTTCAGATTAGCACATGGTTACTTTAAATGTTCACCACTGGCGGTTATACAACACACACTAGAACGACGAGTGGTCTCTGCAACTACGTTAGTCAATGTTACAATGGAGATTGCTGCACATATCACTGTAATCTCCTGGTGAAGTTCCTCCAGTGTGCATGGCTTATGTCGATTGACGTTATCTTTCACAGTTTCCCACAAGTAAAAGTCCATAGGTGTTCGATATGGCAACCGTGGGGGGAACTCAATGGGCCCTCTTCATCCAATCCAATGCTCCGGAAAACTGTCATCCACGAAAGCTCAAACGGCTAGGTGGTAGTGTGGTGGCACCCCATCCTGATGGTAGAAGACCTCTTCATCAGCTCTATAAAGTGCACTTATACCTGATAAAACTATTGTGTGTAACATTTCCAGGTACACTTCTCCAGTGACAGTAGCATCAAAGAAAAAGGGTCCTACTAAATCCCTAGATAATAGTCCACACCACACATGAACCCCTGGTAGATTGACTGCTTCATCTACATAAACATGCAGATTTTCGGGTGTCCAGTACACACTGTTATGCCAACTCACAGTTCCATTAAGTTTAAATTGTGCCTTGTCACCCCACACTACCTTCGTCACAAATTGTTCATTATCAGTTACCATTTGCTGATACCATTCGCAAAATTGCACTCAGCAATCAGGATCGTCATCATTAATCATGTGCAGTAATTGTGGAATGTAAACTTTCCACTTAGAATTCTTTCTACAGTTGTACTGCTAACCCCCACTTCATATGCACATTGTGTAGCAGACTTCTGTAGAGAGTTAACAAACATTAGAGCTGATGAAGCAGGACTTGTAACTGTACACTGTATTCCTGATCTTACTTTGTGAATATCACAAATCGTTCCATGTAATTCAAACTTGTCAATGATGCATTTAATCGTCGGGCGAGTTGATGGTTCTGTTTCAAACTCCCACCTCCAGTGAAGTTGCGCTTCAACAGCATTATCAAACTTGAAAAACCACTTCGCAATACATTTTCGTAGTTTGAATATCAAGTGTGCTCCAGCCATCTTGTTTTCTCAATACCGAGATGAACATACTAATATCTGTTGGGCCAAAGACCATACTACAATACACTGTTAACTCAAATTGAACGATAATATCGATATCTCAATAGAGCCTGACAAAAGAGTGTATAAATTTTTCTGGCAGACTCTGTAGAGGAGCTCTACATGGGAAGTGAACTTTCAGACAATATTAGAGCAAAGGAAGAGGAATTACATAAAGATGTGATGAGAGAGACGATACTGTGTGAAGAATTTGACACAGTGCTGAACCACCAAGGTGGAAACAAGGTCCCTAAAGTAGACGACATTCCATCAGAATTACAGAGATCCTTGGGGGTAGCCAGCTATGATGAAACTATGCCTCCAAGTATAAAAGTTGTGTTTAGAAAGACAAAATACCCCCAGACTTTGAGAAGCATGCAAAAATTCCAAAGAAAGCAGGTGCTGACAGGTGACAATATTACTTAACTATCAGTTTAATAAGTCATAGTTACAAAAAACCAACATAATTTTTTTACAGAAGAATCGAGAAACTGGTGGAACTAGACACTGGGAAGATCTGTTTGAGTGCCAAAAACACACATTTCAATAGTGACCTTAAAACTTATCTGTAGAAAATAAATTATTGAAAGGGAAATCCATAATTATAGCATGTCTAGAGTTAGAGAGGGCTGTTGACAATGTTGACTGAAATAAACTTCATGAAATTCTGAAGGTAGCATGAGTAAAAAACAGGGAGCAATTATTTACATGTTGCACAGAAACCAGACTGCAGTAAAAAAAAGTGAAAGACATGGAAGGGAAGAAATGGTTGAGAAAGAAATGAGAAAGGGTTTTTGCTCATCCCGTATGTTATTCAATCTGCACATTGAGCAAGTTGTGAAAGAAATCAAGAAGAAATTTGGAAAAGGAATGAAAATTCAGGAAGAAGACATAAAAAAAAAATTAGTGGTCTGCCTGCAGCATAGTAGTTCTGTCAGGTGACGAAGGAGGTAGAAGAGCAGTTGAACAGAATGGATAGTCTTGAAAAGAGATTATAAGATGAACATCAACTGGAGCAAAGAAGGGTAATGGAATGTAGTCAAATTAAATCAGGATATACTGTGGGGATTAGATCAGGAAGTGAGACACTAAAAGGAGTAGATGAATTTTCTATTTGGCCAGCAAAATAACTTGTGATGGTCAATGTATAGAGGATTTAATATGCAGGCTGGCTATAGCAAGGGAAGAATTTCTGAAAGAAAGGAATTTGTTAACGCTAAATATAAATTTAAGTGTTAGGAGATCTTTTCCTAAGGTATATGTCCGGATTGTAGCCTTTTATGGAAATGACACATGGATGCAAACAGTTCATACAAGAGGAAAATAGAAGTCTTTGAAACGTTGTGCTATAGCACAACAGTCTCAATTTTATAGATTTTGTTCTGTCGTAGAACGGCAAAATTAATAGGTTTATAGTTGATGTAAATAAAGCAATAACACCTCCAACGATGAGATATTGATTTGAATTGGGAAAGAAATTTAGGGCACAACTTCACTAAAAGAAGGGATCAGTTGACAGAATACACATTCTGAGGCAAGGAATTGTCAATGCAATGTAGAAAATGAGAGAGAGAGAGAGAGAGAGAGAGAGAGAGAGAGAGAGAGAGAGAGAGAGAGAGTGCACGTGCGTGGAAATACAGTCATATTCATAAAAGACTTAGTCTTTGAATGTGTAAATATACAGTAGTACCATTCACTATGAAACATGCCATGAATTTTCAGTTGTCATGATTATACAGGATGGCGGCATGCTCTATCAGGCAACTGCTTTACAAAGTTTACATTAGTACTGCTTTTATCTGTTGTTGCACAATGTACTCCAGAAAGATGTCTGCAACTTCAGCACCATCAATGTGAGAATTCTTCATGCTCTCTCCTATATCTTCTTCTTCATCACTTTCACTATTACTTTCCTATATACTTTTAATTATTTCTCAGTATGTTAAAGTTTGGACTATCTCTCAGTTTCCCTAATTCAGCCAATTGGCAACATCGTCTTCATCAACTTCTCTTTCTCGTGGAAGCTTATGGAAGATATCAATGTAAAAAGTGTCAGCTACTGATTCTTTCGAATTTCCTGCCTCATCACTGTCACTCAGCATCAATGGATGGCCACATTTTTCTCCAGCTCTTCTTTATCGTAGTGTTCTCAATTTTTTTTCAAGCTTCTGCTATTTAGAGAACAACATCACACAAGTTGTAGTTTTCTACACCTTCAACATAGCATCGGTAGAGTCATTTTCACATTCATTCACCAAGGAGACAACAAGTGCTTGTCAATAACATTCAATTGATTCCAAAATAGCCTGGTCCATGGGATGAATCATGGTTTTCACACTGGGTGGAAGGAAGAATATTTGTATAACAACAGACCTCAGAGTCACCTCAAAAGGTTGACTGGGAGCATTGTCAGTTACAAGGACAACTTTCAGTGGAAGATTTTCCTTCTTCATCTCCTTTCTTACAGATGGGGTAAATGTCTTGTGGAGCCATCAAGATAATATGTCTCTGTCCATCATCCATGTTTTCTTCTGAGCACAGTATTGCACTGGTACTATATTTCTATCACTGTGTTGAAAACAATGTGGATGCTGGGATTTCCCAATCACCCATTTGTGTTACAACATTAATATTATATGTTTCTGTCGTTTTCATTTACATTCTCAGCAGCTAGTATTGTTGAAGGAAGCATCTCATGAAAGAGACAGGTTTCATCAGCATTGTACAAGGCATTATTGGTTAAACCTTTTCCTCTGTTATATCCCATACCTTCTGTTTTCCAGTTTGATAGCTAACACTTACTTGCTGCAAACAAGCTACTGTCACCAAGATGTTCATTAAAAGCAACTGCTTTTTTTCTTTGTTACTGGACCATTGACTGCAATTCCTTTACAGTTGTTGTATGAACCATCCATACACAGTTATGTTGGTTCTTCATTCTCATTCTTTTGCATAATCTTCTTCTTTCCCAATTCACTCTCCGCACTGTCAAACATCATCGTTTTTCTTGTTGTTGTCATAAATAACTGAAAGTCAGCAGCAATGGCTTTCTGCTAAGAATCTCTTAGCTAAAATTTCGAGTTTATGTTTGAGATATTTCATAATGCGTTTTCTTTAAGATGCCAAAAGATACTGAACTCAAGAGAAAGCTACAATTTGGAATATGTATAGCACTCTTTAACATTTTCATCAACTACACAAAGCTGCACATGGTAATTCATTGTTGTACAAGTCATTTCTGCTTGAACAACAAGAAGTTCAGATGTGGGCTGGATTACTGAGAGGCCTGACTACTGAGGGTTAGTTTGGTGGGAGTTTAGTGTGCATCAGTGTGTTCCATAAAGTGACTGTCATGCAGAGTGCATAACATCCTCCCTCTTTCTCCGACTTTTTATCAATAAGCTATTCATGCTGGTGCATACAATAACTCCACAAAAGTATTGGGAATATTTGACAATCAAAATGAAAGAAATAATGATCATATTGGGAGTGAGGCTTTGAGGCTTGGTGTCCATTAACCCTTCAAATGACTTTCTCAGATATAAGGCAAATCAAGAACGCCATATGCATTTCTACTACGGCTGCTAATGATACAATGTACTTGCCACTAAATACAATGGTTCATTCAACACAAGGAGAAACATGAATGGGTTATTGTGTAACATAAAAAATAATTTCTGCTCTTAATACCCCTAACTCAAATGACAATAACCACTGAGAGTATTTCAAAATCTACAGCCTATGTAGCAGTGTTACCTTTTTGTCTTCCAGGGTGTCCTGTGCCCAGCATCCAATCTGTGTGAAGTAGGTCATGTGAGCCTAGTTGAAATTATTCACATTTTAAAACATTTTTGTTTACAAGTCATTCCAGCTGTTAAACTGATAGAAATTTTAATACAATATTCACATAATTACAAAACATTCACATATTCAATTCTCCAAAAATGATGGAACAAATGCTTTCAGTGGTCTAAATAAAATTTTTATTTGCTTATAACACCCACACAATCACACACAGCTATGGGCCTTCATATTGTTTGTGAATATCTTTCAGTGCCTGTAACACATTCAAATGTGTCCCAATAACAGAGTTCCCAACAGGTAACAACAATATGTAAACACAGTCAACAACATTAAAAAAATGCAGCAGCACATTATGATTCAATCTACAGGCATTCACCCATACACCTAACTGTTCATTGCAAGTATCTAACAGAAGATCTTGCCACTGAAGGAGCATTTACATAGTGGACACGCAAATGCTTCCTTAGGCTACTACCATCTGTGAATGTCTTGCTACATATAGCGCAGCAGAAGGGACGTTCACCTGTATGGATACGTAAATGCGTTGTCAGATTGCTTTTCCATTTAAATGTCTTGCTGCACACTGTGCACCTGAAAGGGAATTCAGAGGAGTGTATACGCAAGTGCTGGTTTAGGACACTACCACTAGTGAATGTCTTTGAGCACACAGTACAGCTGAAGGGTCGTTCACCTGTATGGTTACGCATGTGGCATGTCAGGTTACTCTTGTGTATGAACGCCTTGCCACACACGTAACAGATGAATGGACGGTCACCTGTGTGTATCCTCGTGTGTATTTTCAGATAATTGGCTGTACTGAATGTTTTGCTACACACAGTACAGCTGTAGCGGTGGCTGTCACTGTGCAAAAGTGAGTGTTCCTTCAGACTGTTCTTATTCTTGAGTGTCTTCTGAGACTCACCATAGCTATTGTTAGTATCATATTCTCCAGAGACACAACATACAGAATTTCTGGTCTCATCTGCATCTGATACATCCTGCATGATATTTTGTTGGCTTTTGCTACTGCTGAAATGCTTTTCTTCATGTTTGAAAGTATCTGTGTGACTGTCATTACAGCGGGTATCGATGTTTTGTGGGCAGTTGCTGCTGAATAGAAGAGACATGTATCAGAAAAAATGTCATTACTCTAGCACAATTAAAATATTAAATACTGTACAATATAAAAGTATATAAGGCGCACTGAAAAATAAAAAGGGATGTAAGATGATCTGTGTCTAATGTAATGTTAAAAAGGTCTTAACGGGGAGAATTTGCTCCGATTTGGAATACACTGGTAAAGACAATGATGAATCCAGTGGCTGAACAAGTGCACACCCTTGCTTTGTTTGAGAATGGTGCTTCCTCATATGTCCAATATGAAAATTCCAATCAGAAAGCATCGAGGCTTTGAGTAACTGACAGCTATACGTTCAGCTACTGGCTACAAAGAGTACCAAAATAACCCTACATACAACATAAACTGATTTTCACCAAATATATAAATTAACATGACCAACAGTCTAAAGTCTGTGGCTTTTGCAGCACTGACTGGTGCAGGATGGGAAGAGAGAGTGTGAGGTTCCGGAAGCTGCTGACAAGTGTGTGGAGACATGCCAACTCCAATGTTGTTGCCAGCTGTGCCAGGTTTCTCAGCTGGGAATCCACAGCACGAAAGTTTCTTGGTTGAGGAGTCAATGTGCAAACTGTCTGATCGAGATGGTCCCATAGATTCTCAACTGGGTTTAAATTCAGGGAGTTTGGTGCCCAAGGGGAATATGGTTAACTCTTGGTACTTTTTGAACCATGCATGTACACTGCGAGCTGTGTGACACATTGGACTGCCCAGCTGATAGATGTCATTGTGCTGAGGAAATGCAAACTAATATGTAGGTGTGGAGATGGTCCCCAAGGATAGATGCATACTTGTGTAGATTCATGGTGTCTCCCAGAGTGGTATCCCCAGGGAATGTCACAAAACATTCCCCAGACTATAATGCTCCCTCCTCCGGCCTGGACCCTTCTGACGACTGTTGCAGGTTGTTTGCCTTCAGAAGTTTCTCACCAACAGAGCATAAAATGTGGTTCACCTGAAAAGGTCACCAGTCGCCACTCAGTGGACATCCAGTTGCAATAATGGTGTGTAAATTCTAGTCTTCATTACCGATGAACAGCAGTTAGCAATGGTGCATGAACCAGGCACCTGCTGTATCAATGTTTGCTGAACAGTCGAGGAGACACTGTTTGGTAGCCCCTCAATTCATCTTGGCGGTCAGTTGCTCAACACTTGCACATCTGCCTGCCTGTACACATCTCCGCAGCCATCATTCACCCCTGTCATCTATGGCCTGTGGTGCATCACGGTAGCATTTACTCTGGTTTTGGATACTGCCAGTTTCCCATGCATGGTATTCTCTAACCAAAGTGGCAAGTGAAAGCTAACAAATGTAGCCATTTTGGGTATGCCTCCACCCTTGGCCCGAACGCTAACTATCATGCACTTTTGGACATCAGATAATCGCTCAATTTTCACGTGGCAACAATGACTGCACTGGTCTCCTCATCCCCCTGACACACTTTATATAACCCCTCTTCACTGCTAGTGTTGCCACTTGCCATCTGTGAGTGGTTATTGCATACTGACATCGAATATAAGCATTGGTCACATTATTATGACTGGATTGTATACAAGAACCACACAAAAATAGAACAAAACAAAAGTAGCTCATATTTGAAAAATAACATTTAAGATTTAATAGTGCAAGTAAACAATTGTAATACAGGCAAATAATGCACATACATAGAAAGATAAATGTGCTGATAATAGCTTGACTGTTTCTAGATACCACTTGAGAATGAGCCATCTCTCAAAACTGTGAGCAGTAAATAAAAAGAAGCATATCTTATGGATCATTATTACAATAGTATCCCTTTTCACATGATCAAATACATGTTGTTCAAATTTATTGATAGTCCTACTATGGATTAATCTTTTTCTTTGTTCACAAGTGAATCCTTAAACATCATTTACAGAGCACTGAATGACATACAAATAGAAGTATCCACTGGTTTTGTATCTGTTCCAAGCAGGCATCCTGGAAGTGCTTCATCTTTAAGGCACATTGTTGTTACCAGTAAAATGATAAGAGCAATGCACAGAGGGTAGGAGGGAAGGACTATTTATGTGGTTAATGTTATCAATTATGAAAGTGTGATGGTAAACTTCATATCTGACAGCTGCCAATGCCATCAGCATAGTGCTAATAATCCTTTGCATGGTTCAGAGATAACAAAGGCCACATCACTCTTCCATAAAATAAATAAATAAATAAATAAATAAAAATATGGAAGATTTCTCAATGAAACAAATAAGACTCTCAGAGACTAGCTCTTATTAAAAATGTTAGGATAATGTTCACTATTAAGGATTAAAAAAACAAGTCATAATGAAAATTGCAGTAGCCACCAGAAAGATCGTGGGAGGCGCACATTGGCACGGCGCGTCACTGACGGTAGTTGCCGCAAGTAGAGTCCTGTCCACCAGAGGGCACGCGAGAATTCGGACGCGACCTCTGCCAGCATAACAACAACAACAACAACAACAACAACAACTCCGGCAGCACGGGCCGTGCCCAGTCAGTTAACATCGGGCATGCCTAGGACAGAGTCCCGGTCTATGCTAAGTGAAGTGCAACGTAAACGTGAACAGTGTTACTACACAATTGGTGATGAGTAGGGTCGTTCTTTCGCGTGTTGCGTCGTTGTTCCGGTTTCGCAGCTTCTCCGCGGCATGGAGGATTTGGTGCGGGTTTTGGTTGTGCAGCAGACGGAGCTCATGGCCACCATGAAACAAGTGCTTCCGGCGTTGCTCTCCACGCCGTCTGCTCCAGTGCAGTTCCCTCCTCCCTTTCCCCCGTATGACGAGATGGCGGAGGATTGGGACGCATATGAACATCGCCTTCGGCAGCATTTCCAGGCGTTTCATGTTGCCGATGCGGAGGTATGTTGTGCTCTCTTCTTGTCTTGGATATCTCCCTCGCTGTATCAAGTTTTGCGGCAGCTAGCGCCGTTGCAGGAACCCTCGTCCTTGTCTTTTGATGCATTGTGTTCATTGCTGTCTTCATATTATCGCCGCCGCACGCATGTTGTGGCGGCTAGGGTCGAGTTCTATCAATGCAAGAAACAGCCCCATCAGTCTTACCGGGCGTGGGCCGCTACCCTGCACGGTCTTAGTCGCAAGTGTCATTTTGTCACGGAGCAGTTGCAAGAGTCGTATGCCCCCGTTATGGTACGCGACGTCATTGTTCGTTCGGCCCCTGATCGGGAGGTCCAGCTCTATACCTTGCAGGCGGGGGACCGGGTGCTACGTTGTCACCAAAATCAGCTACGTCCACGTTCGGGCACCCACCCTCCGACCTCTCGGACACCGGCTTCCCCATTGCCAGCACCTGTGTTGGTTTCGCAGGGGACGTTACCTCCTCTCCCCGCTGTGACTCTGCCGCACTGCGATGGTTCTCAGCCTTGGCAGCCTCCAGTAGCTCTGTCATCGCCATCGTTCGAGATGCCCCAGCGAGAGCCGGGGTGATTGGCAGACCTTCCACAGAAAAGATTTTTGCTAGTGCCTGGATTGCAACTTCTGAAGTGGTTGAGGAGCAGTGAACCACATATGGGAATCGGGAATAAGCATCAATGACAATGAGCCAAAAGCCATTGAGACACGGGCCCGCAAAATCGATGTGAACACATTCCCATGCTCGGGTTGCCGGCGGCCATGAAGAGAACGCTGCCCTGGGAGATGCTTGTTGGCTCGCACACTGGGAACAGGCGGCCACCAAGTGCTCAATTTCTCTGTCAATACCGGGCCAGTACACATGTCTGCGAGCCAAGGTTTTAGTATGCGAAACACCCCAGTGCCCCGCATGTAATAACGTGAGGACCTCCCTTCGTAAACTTGCAGGAACAACCACGCGAGGAGCTGTATCATCGGTAGCCGGAAGGAGAACTCCTTCCAAGACCGAGAGGCGGTCTCGTAGAAGAAAATAATTACGAAGAGGGTCCGAGGCCCGGCCTGGAGGGCGGGATGACCACCCCTGCTGAATGAGGCGAAGTACTTGCCGGAGAACCGGGTCAGCTGCCGTTTCCCTGGCGACTCGAGAACTAGTGATCAGGAAGCCATCAACCGCTTGGCGGGATGCCACATCCAAATGAAAACACATAATCTCCTCTCGATCGAATGTAGGATCCGGGCCCACCGGAAGACGGGAAAGAGCGTCGGCGTTGGCATGCTGTCCTGCAGGGTGAAAATGAATGTCATAATGGTACTTAGAGAGGAACAAGGCCCAGCACTGTAGTCTGTGGGCCGCCCTATCCGGAATCTGAGAGGCGGGGCCAAATAACGATATTAACGGCTTATGGTCAGTGATTAACTGAAACTTCTTGCCATACAAGAAAGGGTGAAACTTGGTAACAGCGTAGACAATGGTCAAAGCCTCTTTTTCCACCTGGGAGTAATGGGCCTGCGCGGGACTAAGCGTTTTAGACGCAAACGCCAGTGGTTGCTCAGAACCATCTGCGTTGCGATGGGCCAGGACCGCCCCCACTCCATACTGTGAAGCATCTGTAGCCAGGACCAACGGCTTATGGGGATCAAAAGTAGCCAAACAAGGGGCTGACGTGAGGAGGCCCTTCAACAAGGTGAACGCTCGCTCGCATGCAGGCGACCAATCAAATGGAACACCCTTGCGCAGAAGGCAGTACAGGGGGTGGGCTATAGTGGAAGCTCTGGGAATGAACCGGTGGTAATAGGCTATCTTGCTTAAAAAAGCTTGTAACCCTTTCAGCAAAGCGGGCCGAGGAAGGTTGACGATACCTTGGACCAAACTTTCTAGTGGCTGGATGCCGTGCCAAGAGATGGTGTAGCCCACATACTCAATGGACGGTTGGAAGAAGGTTGACTTATGCAGGTTGCAACGCAAGCCCACAGACCTGAATTTGAGAAAGAGGGTGCGAAGGTTTTGCAAGTGTTCCTTCGTGCTGTGGCCTGTGACAATTATGTCATCCAGGTAATTAATACAATGAGGGATTGTCGACGTGACATGCTCAAGATAACGCTGGAATATCGCCGGGGCACTGGATATTCCAAAAAACAACCGTTAGTATTGGTAAAGGCCAAACGGGGTGTTGACGACCGCCAGCCGTTTGGAGTCCTCGTCAAGTGGTATCTGATGATAAGCCTCCGACAGATCGATTTATGAAAAATATTGGCCTCCCACCATGGCGGAGAACAATTAATCAGCATGAGGCAAAGGATAGGTGTCCACCACCAATTGGGAATTAATGGTGGCCTTGAAATCGCCACAAAGACGTAATATTCCCGAGGGCTTCCTTACAGTAATGAGGGGCGAAGCCCACTCACTGGAAGAAATGGGAAGAACGACCCCTAGGGCTGTCAGCCGGTCTAGCTCTTCCTTGACCTGAGGGCGGAGAGCCAAGGGGATCTGCCTCGCACGCAGAAGACGCGGGCGAGCCGACGCCTTCAACGTTAAGTGAGCTTCAAAATCTGAAACACACCCCAGGCCCTCCTCAAAAATATCTGGAAAGTCTGAGGTCAAAGATTCCAATGATTGATAGGGAACGTCGTCGGAGACAAACTGTATGGTGTCAGGGATAGAAAAACCAAAAGCTTGAAAGGCATCCAGGCCAAAAAGGTTAGCGGAGCTCGCAGCACTGACAACAATAAAAGTAATAGGCCGAGTGACTGATTTCTAAGTCACGTCGGTAGTGAATTGACCCAGTAGGGGAATGAACTGTTTACCATAACCGCGTAGACGCTGGTAAACTGGCGCCAATGCGGGCGATCCAAGGTCGGAATAAGTTTGTGCATTCAACAACGAAACTGCCGCACCCATATCTACTTGCAGTTGTAACCGGCGCGACCGAACCGACACCTCGATAAAGAGTTTGCGTGCCGATGCGTCGGGAGCCTGGCGCGATGAAACTTCCTGAATGTCAACGTCCATGTCCTCTGTACCTGCTTCCTTCGATTCTTTTGAGGCTGAGTGGCAAACTTTAGCAATGTGACCTTTTTTATGACATTTGCGACAAACGGCTCAACGCTGGGGGCACTCTGACTGATCATGATGTATATAGCACGACGCACAGGACGGCAACAGGGGCCGGCGGCCGGAATTCTGTTTACACGCTGTGCGGGAGCGGCCGCAACGGCCGGATTGTACCGCTCGCACGTCGTCCACCCTGGACACAGTGGACGCGGCCGGGCCGCCCTGAACCGCCGCGACGTCGCACCACGCTTCCAGCTGTTGACCTGCTGCGTGAGAGACGTCATACGATTGAGCAATGGACAGAACTTCCTCGAGGGAAGGGGGGCGCACATTTAAGACGCAGATGAAAAAGTATGTGCACGAATTTCCTGCGGAGGAAGCATTGACGTTTTTCTTGACGGCATACCGGACCACACCAATGGGAGAACACAGCCCTGCAGAGCTCCTTCATGGGCGTCAAGCTAGGACTCTGCTGCACCTCCTCCGGCCTGGTCCTCGCCAGTCTTCACAAAACAGAGTAACTGGCTTCCCATTGGGTATGTCGGTCTGGGCCCGTGGGTTTGGTCACAATTCACGTTGGATACCGGCAGTGGTCCTGCGCCGAAATGGCCGCCGGCTCTATACCTTGCAGGCGGGGGACCGGGTGGTACGTCGTCACCAAAATCAGCTACGTCCACGTTCGGGCACCCACCCTCCGACCTCTCGGACACCGGCTTCCCCATTGCCGGCAAATGTGTTGGTTTCACAGGGGACGTTACCTCCTCTCCCCACTGTGACTCTGCCGCACTGCGATGGTTCTCAGCCTTGGCAGCCTCCAGTAGCTCCAGCATCGCCATCATTCGAGATGCCCCAGCGAGAGCTGGCCCCCCTAGCAGGCCGGGTTTCTCAGGCAGCTGGTTCACCTGTGGTGGTCCCTTCCCCATCATCCCCGCCACTGGGTCTTGCCCCTCCCGAGGTGGAACAGGATCCGGAGTTCGACAGCTTGTCGCCCATTCTGTCCCGGGCTCCGGTTGTGGGACGATGGGGGCCTCTTCGTGTGGGTCACTTCCAGCCATATTCGAAGGTTCCGGCTCGAGGGTTGGCAGATCCCCTCGACTCCGGCCTTCCAATGGATGTGGAGGTCATCGCTCCTGCCCGACGCTCCACCTTCCGACGCAGTGGATCACAGTGGCTTCACCCCCCAAAGGAGGAGGAGTGCAGTAGCCACCAGAAAGATCGCGGGAGGCGCACATTGGCACGGCGCGTCACGGATGGTGGTTGCTGCAAGTAGAGTCCCGTCCACCAGAGGGCACGCGAGAATTCGGACACGACCTCTGCCAGCATAACAACAACAACAACAACTCCGGCAGCACGGGCTGTGCCCAGTCAGTTAACATCGGGCATACCTAGGACACAGCCCCAGTCTATGCTAAGTGAAGTGCGACGTAAACGTGACCAGTGTTACTACAAAAATCTTCACTGTAGAAGGCCTATGAAATGCATACAAAAAGTAATCATGGCATCTGAGGTTGGGCACACATGAATGATTTTTTATTGACCATTTTTACTTGGCCGATGGGTAGCATTGACGTTCTGCAAGTTGGTCGGTAACTATTTGCATGCATGGCCAATTTGTTAACCAGTCAACAGCTGATATAAATGTGGATTTTGAAATGGTGGTGAATGTTTGTACCCTCCTTATAAAACTGAGACAGAAGAAATAGCAGAGAAAATGTTGAGTACATCCAGTAATAAGCGCAACACAAGTAAAAGGACAATTCTGTATGTTGTATGAAGAACTGAGGTCACATCCTTCAAAATTTTGGAGTATACCAGAAGTCTATCAAGAGTTTTGATATGATACTTCCAATTATTACATTTCATATTAACATACCTGCCAACGTTTCAAAAGGACTATCAGTAAAATTCACACGCAACATAAAGTTTAATGATTCTTTATGTATCCCAGCTTGCTAAAAACAATAATACTTTTGGGCTACAAGATACAATAATTCATGCTTTAAACAGGATACTTCAATGAAATAAAATCAGTTTACTCCATAGGCCAATGATCTGGAGATGATCGTAACAGTCAAGAAGAAATCCATGTTAAACTGCAGCAGGTGCGTTGATTATTGGTTTGGAGCATACATAACAGGAATTCCTTAATAAATTAAGCAGATGTGCAATAACTGAAAAAGCCTTTACACAATAACACTTGTTTAACTTAACACGGACAAGAAATAATATAAGACACACTGCAAATCACATGCTAGTTCAACATTAAAGACATAGTTGTCACCTTTTTAGCTTCCTGCAAAAAGCCTTGACAAAATGTTTCATCATAATAGGGACCAGAACTAATGGTATTCAAAATAGAAAGATCCCAGAGATTCACTGGACATGGATGATCTGAACTCTGTTTAATTTTTCTTCACAAGGCTGGAAACACGTTCACATTCTGTATTGCTATGGGGTATGGTCAGAATAGAGAGCATTACTATAGAAATTCAGTCCATCCATTCCATGAATTCTTGATATTTGTACCCAACTGGAATCACTTGCAGCATCTTGATTTGCGGCCAAAGTTTCATCTACCTGAAGAGCTGTGAACTGCCTCTGAAGCTCATTCACCACCTCATCTGTAATTTCATTCTCTTCCTTGCATAATATGATATGAAACTTTTCCAAGAACAAACAAATGGAAGAAAACTGTGCATCATCAATTTTGTCTAACCTACCAACTTGAGCATGCTTTAACACATTATCCTTCGGTGGGAACTTGCTGCTGATGTTTTTACAGGCAGTACAAAAGTAGTTTCTCACTGATGAAAAGAAAAGGACTTTCTCTATATCATGGAGATCATTCACTATGTTCAAATTCTGAATGCCAATAATTAACTCATCATCACTTCTTTGATTTTGAATCAAGCAGTACTCAACTTCCAGCAATGAGGAGCTTTTGACAATTTTGGGCTTAGCAAACTTAGTAAACAACTGCTTTAGCAAATCCATTAGAAACTCTAGAATAAAGTGAACTTGTGGGGAAGACGTCTGAAGGGCAACATTCAATTTGTCAAATACAGGAATAATCACATGAAGGTAAGTACAAAAGACCTTGTCTGAGGACAGGAACATAAACAATTTCTCATAATGTGTTGTAGTAGAAGTCTTACTTTTTAAGATGGGTTTGTCACATTTGGAAGAAAGATGTCAAGCTTATAGAAATGTTTTGGGTGCATAATATTACTTCCTCCTTGAATAAAGACAGTGGGTCTACTGGTCCAGTAACCTATCCAAGCATCTGCCTAAAGATAACCATCAAGTACATACATGCTTAAGAATATTCTTTGCCTCGTTACTGTTCAAGTTTTGAAATTTCTGAAGGCGTTCTGTTCTTTTCTTTTGACACTCTTCTTTAAGAAACAAAATATATCAACAAGGATCTCATCCACTTTAACTGGTAATCTTCCAGCACCTTTTTCAGCTGCTAGATAATCGAGTGGCAAATGCAACCTATGACGGCAATACCTGGTCGAACTTCCTTCAGAACTGCTGAAATCCCATTTTTGTGTCCTATCACAACAGGAGCATTGTCGGAGCAGAAAGCCACACTGTTTTAAATTGGTATGTTATAAGAATTCAGCTGTGATAACATCAGATTACCTATGTTTCGTGCTGTTGAGTCCCCGTCTATCGCTGGTATGAATAGCACAGTGCTAACCACTTTTTCCTGAGGATTATCACAGAATGTAACAATAACAGGATACAACTTGACATTCATATCATTGCTTCCATTAGTTGCCAAAGAAAATGGTCCATTCTGAAGGCACTTAACAACTTCAGATGGTGCATTATTTTGCCATTTTATTTACAATGTATGTTGTTTTCAAGCAACCACAGCTATATTTCTTTGTGGGTCAACGGAAGTGTATGATTCCACCTTTTCACTTTGAACCGTGATATAATGGTGTAGGGGTGTGGTGCGTGATGTCACTAAGGCACAGAGTTTTTGAGTTGGTTGTGTTTGTAGATGTTGTGCTGTTGTATTTGATGGTGCCCTCTGGTGGTGGATATAAACATGCTGAGTTTTAACGTGTGTTATTTGGTTCATTTGAGTTTAAATAGTTGGTATGGTAACATGTGTCGTGAAAGTGTTTTCAGTGAGTTATTAAGGTTTTTTTGTTTGTGTGTTTGGTGCTTTTGTTACGTCTGATTAGTTTGGTGTGTGGAAAGAAGTATAATTTTTTACATTTTTTTTTTTTTTTTTTTTTTTTTTTAGGTATGGCTGTGACACTGAAGTTCTTGAGTGTAACATTACATTCTGACACGGGTGACAATATGATGTCTGTCATACAGTTTCTGCAGATGTTCAGTCTTATTGCTGAATATGTTAAGTGTCAGGTTTTTGAAACAACATTAGGTTGACAAGAGTTCCGGCAGCTCAGGCTCAGGACACGCATATGTGGTGGTGTTTTCTTGTATAGTAATTGTGATGTTGTGTGTGTTGTATATTTATGTAGGTTGGTTGTGTTTTAATTTGTGTAGTGAATAAGGGCTTTGGGTTTTTAAGTAGTTGGGGGTTTTGGTTTCAAGTTACAGGTGTTAGTTTTTTGGTATCAATAGCTGTGGTTGACTTACATAGGTAAGGGAAGTGTCCGATTCTTATGGTTTTGTTGGTATAGCGGAATGCTGTAACTCAATTTTTTTTGGTATATTATTTGTTTTGGGATGGTGCAGTGTTCTTTTGTTGCTGTATAGTTAGCCTGTCTCCACCCTAAACCCCCAATTTTATGTGGTTGTTCCATTAGTTTGATTTTATTTTTGGAGTGAGACATATTGTGTCACTTTAATTTTTGTTTATGTTTGTTGGTGCATGTAAGTAGCGACATTATCATCATCATTTTGTAAACGCTGGAAATAGCTGTTTCTGCCATACAGAGAACATTATGGGTCAAAGCAGATGGGTGGAATCGGATCCTTCTGTATTGTCTTTTTTGCGTTATCTCATGTGGGATTCATCATCTTAAATAAAGCACCAACATGATCAGCCACACTTAAGGGCACATTGTGTTCCACCAAAAGGGAAGTAAACAGACATTCGGCCCTAATTATGTCATTGTCAACATTTCCAGACCTGGCAAAAAAGGTGTTGATTTTCTTGCTATCTTCCGTCGATTTAACATAACATACACATTTGCTGCACTTCGCATGTTTACTTAAATCGTTTCTTCCACCATGTGCAATACTAATATCACACCCACATACCATACAAAAGGCAAATTTTTCTCCCTTTACTGATTTTAGTATGTACAGAAAATCAACAGAATTGTTGTTGTTGTTATGGTCTTCAGTCCTGAGACTGGTTTGATGCAGCTCTCCATGCTACTCTATCCTGTGCAAGCTTCTTCATCTCCCAGTACCTACTGCTACCTACATCCTTCTGAATCTGCTTAGTGTAGTCATTTCTTGGTCTCCCTCTACGATTTTTACCCTCCACGCTGCCCTCCAATACTAAATTGATGATCCCTTGATGCCTCAGAACTGGTCCTACCAACCGATCCCTTCTTCTGGTCAAGTTGTGCCACAAACTTCTCTTCTCCCCAATCCTATTCAATACTTCCTCATTAGTTATGTGATCTACCCATCTAATCTTCAGCATTCTTCTGTAGCACCACATTTCGAAAGCTTCTATTCTCTTCTTGTCCAAACTATTTATTGTCCATGTTTCACTTCCATACATGGCTACACTCCACACAAATACTTTCAGAAATGACTTCCTGACACCAAAATCTATACTCAATGTTAACAAATTTCTCTTCTTCCGAAACGCTTTCCTTGCCATTGCCAGTCTACATTTTATATCCTCTCTACTTCGACCATCATCAGTTATTTTGCTCCCCAAATAGCAAAACTCCTTTACTACCTTAAGCGTCTCATTTCCTAATCTAATTCCCTCGACATCATCTGACTTAATTCGACTACATTCCATTATCCTCGTTTTGCTTTTGTTGATGTTCATCTTATATCCTCCTTTCAAGACACTATCCATTCCGTTCAACTGCTCTTCCAAGTCCTTTGATGTCTCTGACAGAATTACGATGTCATCGGCGAACCTCAAAGTTTTTATTTCTTCTCCATGGGTTTTAATACCTACTCCAAATTTTTCTTTTGTTTCCTTCACTGCTTGCTCAATATACATATTGAATAACATCGGGGAGAGACTACAACCCTGTCTCACTCCCTTCCCAACGACTGCTTCCCTTTCATGCCCCTCGACTCTTATAACTGCCGTCTGGTTTCTGTACAAATTGTAAATAGCCTTTCGCTCCCAGTATTTTACCCCTGCCACCTTAAGAATTTGAAAGAGAGTATTCCAGTCAACATTGTCAAAAGCTTTCTCTAAGTCTACAAATGCTAGAAACGTAGGTTTGCCCTTCCTTAATCTAGCTTCTAAGATAAGTCGTAGGGTCAGTATTGCCTCACGTGTTCCAACATTTCTACGGAATCCAAACTGATCTTCCCCGAAGTCGGCTTCTACCAGTTTTTCCATTCGTCTGTAAAGAATTCACGTTAGTATTTTGCAGCTGTGACTTATTAAACTTATAGTTCGGTAATTTTCACATCTGTCAACACCTGCTTTCTTTGGGATTGGGATTATTATATTCTTCTTGAAGTCTGAGGGTATTTCGCCTGTTTCATACATCTTGCTCACCAGATGGTAGAGTTTTGTCAGGACTGGCTCTCCCAAGGCTGTCAGTAGTTCCAATGGAATGTTGTCTACTCCGGGGGCCTTGTTTCGACTCAGGTCTTTCAGTGCTCTGTCAAACTCTTCACGCAGTATCGTATCTCCCATTTCATCTTCATCTACATCCTCTTCCATTTCCATAATATTGTCCTCAAGCACTACGCCCTTGTATAGACCCTCTATATACTCCTTCCACCTTTCTGCCTTCCCTTCTTTGCTTAGAACTGGGTTTCCATCTGAGCACTTGATGTTCATACAAGTGGTTCTCTTATTTCCAAAGGTCTCTTTAATTTTCCTGTAGGCAGTATCTATCTTACCCCTAGTGAGATAAGCCTCTACATCCTTACATTTGTCCTCTAGCCATCCCTGCTTAGCCATTTTCACTTCCTGTCAATCTCATTTTTGAGACGTCTGTATTCCTTTTTGCCTGCTTCATTTACTGCATTTTTATATTTTCTCCTTTCATCAATTAAATTCTTCTTCTGTTACCCAAGGATTTCTACTAGCCCTCGTCTTTTTACCTACTTGATCCTCTGCTGCCTTCACTACTTCATCCCTCAAAGCTACCCATTCTTCTTCTACTGTATTTCTTTCCCCCATTCCTGTCAATTGCTCCCTTATGCTCTCCCTGAAACTCTGTACAACATCTGGTTCTTTTAATTTATCCAGGTCTCATCTCCTTAAATTCCCACCTTTTTGCAGTTTCTTCAGTTTTAATCTACAGTTCATAACCAACAGATTGTGGTCAGAGTCCACATCTGCCCCTGGAAATGTCTTACAATTTAAAACCTGGTTCCTAAATCTCTGTCTTACCATTATATAATCTATCTGAAACCTGTCAGTATCTCCAGGCTTCTTCCATGTATACAGCCTTCTTTTATGATTCTTGAACCAAGTGTTAGCTATGATTAAGTTGTGCTCTGTGCAAAATTCTACCAGGCGGCTTCCTCTTTCATTTCTTAGCCCCAGTCCATATTCACCTACTACGTTTCCTTCTCTCCCTTTTCCTACTACCGAATTCCAGTCACCCATGACTATTAAATTTTCGTCACCCTTCACTATCTGAATAATTTCTTTTATTTCATCATACATTTCTTCAATTTCTTCATCATCTGCAGAGCTAGTTGGCATATAAACTTGTACTACTGTAGTAGGTGTGGGCTTCGTATCTATCTTGGCCACAATAATGCGTTCACTATGCTGTTTGTAGTAGCTTACCCGCATTCCTATTTTCCTATTCATTATTAAACCTACTCCTGCATTACCCCTATTTGATTTTGTGTTTATAACCCTGTAGTCACCTGACCAGAAGTCTTGTTCCTCCTGCCACTGAACTTCACTAATTCCCACTATATCTAACTTTAACCTAGCCATTTCCCTTTTTAAATTTTCTAACCTACCTGCCCGATTAAGGGATCTGACATTCCACGCTCCGATCTGTAGAACGCCAGTTTTCTTTCTCCTGATAACGACATCCTCTTGAGTAGTCCCCACCCGGAGATCCAAATGGGGGACTATTTTACCTCCGGAATATTTTACCCAAGAGGATGCCATCATCATTTAATCATACAGTAAAGCTGCATGCCCTCGGGAAAAATTACGGCCATAGTTTCCCCTTGCTTTCAGCCGTTCGCAGTACCAGCACAGCAAGGCCGTTTTGGTTATTGTTACAAGGCCAGATCAGTCAATCATGCAGACTGTTGCCCCTGCAACTACTGAAAAGGCTGCTGCCCCTCTTCAGGAACCACACGTTTGTCTGGCCTCTCAACAGATACCCCTCCTTTGTGGTTGCACCTACGGTACGGCTATCTGTATCGCTGAGGCACGCAAGCCTCCCCACCAACGGCAAGGTCCATGGTTCATGGGGGGAGGAATATAATTCTTTAAATGTCTGGAAGTACTGCTTCTTGTTGGGTTTATTCACAAATCCTGCAGTAGGAATACAGCATGTGAAAATGTCCAAGAACAAATTTCTCAATATGTAGTGAAGCATCGAAAGGAACCTCGATCACCGAATGTCACATAAAATTATAACAAACAGTCAAGGCAGTCACACACTTCATTGAAACATGTCAAAGCACACAAAGTCTTAAACCATTAAATGAACATGACACCAACCTCGTGAACAAAGAATATGCACATGGTAAAACACACGCGCGCACACACATACATACACACACACACACACACACACACACACTGGTGGAATGAATGTAATTAGTCCACACGTGGTCAGAGAATACGGGTTAAATCACAACAAGTGAACAGAACAAAACTAAGAATTTGTGGAGCAGAGCCTGTTGACACACAAGATTCACATGGAAGAACTGTTGTCCTGGCTTTAAATTCAATTCCAATGACAAAACAAACATCACACGGTTAAAAGACCGATCATATCAAAGAATAAGTTATCGGCTATTGTAGACTTGCCTTTGACCCGTGCAATCAATCGACTGTACAGAAGTGGAGTGATTATTGAATGTTAACGTTTCAAATTTTTATCCACAAAGTTGTAAAATGACACCACCTGCCCGTAAAACAGTAAAATGCTGCAATTTCCGTAAATTGTATGGTTAAACTGTAAAGGTTGGAAGGTTTGTATTATGTAGCAGAATGTTGTTCGTGACAGTATTTCACATACTGAAAGGCTTTTAGTTACTATAAGGAAAATACACTTGAATAAAACAGTGTATATTTGAAAATTTGATTTTGTTTATTTAAAAGTTGACACAAATGTTGGGATTACTAAAGAATGGGATACAACCTATCAGATTTGACCAATGACATCAGAAGCTACCTGAGATGATGTACTGCACAGATTTAACAGCAAAGACAAATGTTGAGAAATAAAGGAATGCAGGTCAGAGAAAATAGATGGTAGACATATATCACATACATCGTATTTCGAACGTAATGTTAAGTATATTGCTTCTTTTCAATCACAGTACCCTATTCTTCAGTTGACCTATTCAGCTCAACTGAAGAATGGGATATTAATGCAAAAAAGGAAAGAAAAAAAAAGGGACACAAGTAACGTTAGTATGGAATACCTCAGTTGACATATATGAGTTATATCCTGAACTTCAGTTGATCTGTTTAGATTAACTGCAGTATGGGATATAAATTTAACGTATGCTGACTTTTTTGCCTTTGCTACTACCATTATCGTATTCTTCAGTTGACTTACAAAGGTCAACTGAGGTATGGGATACAAATTTTTAAGGTGTTGATTTTTTCACCTCTGCTACTACTGGTGAAGGCAAAAAGAATGTAAAATTTGTATCCCCATACTTCAGCTGACCTATACAGCTGAACAGAAGAATTATTCAGTTGGTACTAGTACTAGCAAAGGCAGAAAGACCCACATACATAAAATTTGTATCCCACACTTCAGCTGACCTACAAAGGTCAACTGAAGAATAGGATACTAATGTTAGCAAAGACAAAAAAATCAATATACTTAACATTGGCATCCTGTACCTCAGTTGAACTATGTGAAGGCAAAGAAACAAAATAAAACACATACATAAAATTTGTATCCCACACTTCAGTTGATCTATATAGGCCAACTGAAGTAAGGGATACAACTTTTTTTTTCATCTTTGATACTAATAGTATCTTTTCGTCTTTGCTAGCACAAGAATCCTATTCTTCATTTGACCAACATAGGTCAACTGAAATAAGGGATACAAATTTTTTGTATGTCGGTCTTTTTGCCTTCGACAGTACTAGTATCAAGTGAAAAATAACACAGTAGTACTAGTGCTACTGAAGGGAGTAGTTCCATAGTGTGTGCACTTGCAGGTCGAATTGTTGTTGCCACAAAGGGAAAAATGGATGTAATTAAAAAATAAATATTGAGAAGGTAAAAGGTAGTAAGCCATGTAGAGATCAATTTTGAATACTATGAAATTTAAATACACCTGGAAACAGTGTAAGTGGCTTTGTGAAATTCTTAATTTCATTTATTTTACTATAAATCCAGTCATGGACCACAAATAATCAGGTTATCAACTTCAGTCAAAGATGGCCATCATCAGGCCTCAGAATAAGCATACTGAGATAATTTTATGTACAAATATATCCAAATTACACAAATACAAAACCAGAATCCACTTTCAGCAAATATGACACTATTTCCATACCAGAGAAGATGCAGTTTACTACATATATCATGCAATTACATATCCAGAAAGTACAGTCACAATAACTAGCAGCACAAGGTTCATCACAAAGTTTCAAATTCTGAGTACCCAAAACACCATTGTGATATACATGTTGACACCTTCAGAGTACAAGTTATACTGCCATGCAGTTACTGCTTTCTGACATGTTAGATGTGTCATTTGCACATCAGTTCACATAACTTCAATAGACATTCTTTTTTTAATTAAAAGTACAAAATATTTCCCACAGAATTTAGTGCAAATAGATATCAAAGCACAAAATGATTGTGCTTACATAATCAACTGCAATGACAAAGGAGGCTTTATTAAGAGCTAGCTGAGTACCCGGTGTTGCGTGGGTATGTATTTTTTCCAATCTCCAATTAGTTCTTTTGGCAGTGTTGGAACAGACTGCTCCAAGATTTGTACATGGTGACACAATATACCAGCAGTATAATTTTTCTCGTTTAGCTCTGCAAGAACTGCATTTGTGAGGTTTTTTATGGCTTCCTCTGAGGAGAATGCTTTACGAAAGACGAACTGAGAGGTAGTTAAGATGTTCTGCTCATTTAAGAGAGTCACAATTCTTCCATAGGTTACTTTCTCAAACCTTCTTGAAAACACTGGAAGGAGTGATCTATGCCAGTAATTAGATGGTCTGCTTATCTTCAATTTTCTAGCTGGATGTTTCTACACATATTAAAGCCTGTCAGGCAATATGCCCTGTGTTATTGATTGATTAAGAAACATCACAGCCAGCAGACTTACTACATTGTAATGACCTGATGAATTCTCCTTAGGGATTGTATTTTTGAAACTAACATCTGTTCGTGGTATGTGTTGTCTGTTCATGTTAATCTAATGCACCTGTATTTGACTGTTTTTTTTACTAGATTGTGGTTTTGCTGTCACTGTGAGGAAGTAATCACAGAATTTGGTGCCCAATGATTCGCACCACTTTTGGGGACTACATTTCATTTGGGCCACCAGTTTTGTTTCTTTCTTGTTTAATTGTGTTTCAAATAGTTGTTGGCTTATTTTTTTTTATTTTTTGAGCATAATATATTGACTTTTGCTTCCTTGTTGACATACTGGATTATTTTCAGGTGGTAAAGTAGTTTCAAATCTTGAACACAGCTTGTCCTTTTAATTACTTTTAATTACAAGATACTTTAAGTCTAATTCTCTCCCTTATCCTTGCATCTGTTCAGTTTTGAACTAGTTTGTTTTAGGGGAAAACAAGAACCATTGACACTTTCTACCTTATAAGTTTCTCTCAAACATTCTTCCCATAATTTCACTAAACACGATCAAGTCATTGTTTATGGTTCTTAGATACCATACTTCTATTATCTGTACTTAGCTGATCAGTGTTTTTTCATTTTTTAACATGGCCATCATGGTCAGATAAACCATTGACTATGGCTTTACAGCTATGTCACTGCAGGATGTTTGGTGCAAAACATATTGTGAGTAGCTGTTGTACTATGTCCTTCAATCCCTACCACAAATCTGATTGCAGAAAATAATTTAATTCTGGGCATCAACTACTCTAGGCATCCTTGGTCACTACTATCTGGCAGATAATCAAAATAAGTGTCCACACACAATGCTTTTCCAGTTAAATCTGCATAAAACTATTTCTACAGTATTAGCAAAATAAAATCAACTCAGAAAATATTTACAATAAGATGGAGGTTAAATTGACCTTTGTTAACAAATATCATAGAAAATGCTCAAAATGGGTACTGTTGACATCTATGCTGCATAGTGTACAAGTTATCAAACTGTGAGATGATTGGCAGCTCTGCCTGAGGAAAAGCAGCAGCAATGTTTTCAACATTCTGCTGTAGGTCTTTCAGTGTGCGCATTACTTGAGTACACCTGACCCTTCAATTCATCCCACACACAAAAATCAGAGGGAGAGAAGTCAGGCAATCAAAGTGGGGAAGACATTGGCACAGCCTCTGCTTATTCTCCTCTCCTCACCGAACACTTCACGCACCCGTGAGAAGATTGTCAAGATAGTTGTGTGCCGTTGCTCTGTCCTGCTGAATATCCATACAGTTGTTCGCTTTCTGTGAGTTGAGTCACATACACTGGATGGCTGACTGAGGTAAGGGACTAAATAGTGAAGGCATTGGTCCCACAGTAGTGACATCAATCAGGAATGTGCAGGTATGAGGAAAGTAATTATGAGTAGTAAAAGTGCGGCACTGAAGACAGTACTGTTGTTAGAGTTGAAAAACAGTTTATGGAGAAGTGAAATTGTATGGATTGGATTAGTATGTAGATCAGAACAAATGAGTTGTCTCCCAGGGCTCAGCCACGGTGAGAGAAACTCCAACCGCAACTGACCCCCATCAATCTGCTTAAGGGTGAATACATCTACATTGTAAAGAATGCCTTCTAGTTAAGGGACCCAGAACAGTAAAAGGGAAAAGACTAAAGATGTAATGGTGATCAGTTGGACCATCAATAGGAAACAAGATGAGAAAAACAGTTAAGGCCGCACATGAGTGACCCCCAGGTATCTGCATGCGAAAGGGCAGGAGTGCCAACAACCATACCACACTCCCATCCAACAAGGCAGAGTGTTAACGAGGAGGATAGCATCCACTAATCAATCAAGGGTCAACCCTAAACTGGACAACATTGTGCACCATAAAAAGAGGCAAACTGAATAAAATCAATTAAAACAGGGGACAGGAGGGATGACAGAAGTAGCAAACAAATGAGGCAGAGCTCAGGGGCCCCTTGGACCACCTGTGGCAGGAGACACCCCCAACACCATCCAAACTGAAGGTAGTCATACACAGCAGGAATGTATTACAGGCAAATGCGAAGTATTCTCGAAGTTCTCTCCAGCCAGAACCACACCAAGACAAGCCAGCCAGTACCTTGTGCCACAATCAGAATGGTGAACAGAAAGAAAGCTGGCATTGCGAATAGCAGAGCAAACCCGGAATATACCACCTCAATTCGCACAAATGAGCGAGAGGCCTCGGCAAGGAGAAGACATAGTGTCACTGTGACAGCACTTACTGATTTCTCAAGTGAGAGTAAAAGTTTCACAGGAACACCTATCCTGCTGAACCCCTGAAAGCCATTCTTGCAAAACAGTGTGGTGGTGAAGGCTGCCAATGGGCTCAGAAAAGTAGGCCACATTTGGTCATCACTAGCCAGGCATAACACCACTTTCTCATATGAACAATAATAAATTCTCCGGCTCCAAGTATCCACAGGATTAACATTATGATATAGCTCCTATACCTCCAATACTGACCCTACGACTTATCTTAGAAGCTAGATTAAGGAAAGGCAAACCTACGTTTCTAGCATTTGTAGACTTAGAGAAAGCTTTTGACAATGTTAACTGGAATACTCTCTTTCAAATTCTGAAGGTGGCAGGGGTAAAATACTGGGAGCGAAAGGCTATTTACAATTTTTACAGAAACCAGATGGCAGTTATAAGAGTCGAGGGACATGAAAAGGAAACAGTGGTTGGGAAGGGAGTGAGACAGGGTTGTAGTCTCTCCCCAATGTTATTCAATCTGTATATTGAGCAAGCAGTGAAGGAAACAAAAGAAAAATTCGGAGTAGGTATTAAAATCCATGGAGAAGAAATAAAAACTTTGAGGTTCGCCGATGACATCGTAATTCTGTCAGAGACACCAAAGGACTTGGAAGAGCAGTTGAACGGAATGGATAGTGTCTTGAAAGGAGGATATAAGATGAACATCAACAAAAGCAAAATGAGGAAAATGGAATGTAGTCGAATTAAGTCAGGTGATGCTGAGGGAATTAGATTAGGAAATGAGACAATTAAAGTAGTAAAGGAGTTTTGCTATTTGGGGAGCAAAATAACTGATGATAGTCGAAGTAGAGAGGATATAAAATGTAGACTGGCAATGCCAAGGAAAGAGTTTCTGAAGAAGAGAAATTTGTTAACATCAAGTATAGATTTAAGTGTCAGGAAGTCAAAGTATTTGTATGGAATGTAGCTATGTATGGAAGTGAAACATGGACGATAACTAGTTTGGACAAGAAGAGAATAGAAGCCTTCGAAATGTGGTGCTACAGAAGAAGAATGCTGAAGATTAGATGGGTAGATCATATAACTAATGAGGAGGTATTGAATAGGATTGGGGAGAAGAGAAGTCTGTGGCACAACTTGACTAGAAGAAGGGTTCGGTTGGTAGGACATGTTCTGAGGCATCAAGGGATCATCAATTTGGTATTGGAGGGCAGTGTGGAGGATAAAAATCATAGAGGGAGACCAAGAGATGAATACACTAAATGGATACAGAAGGATGTAGGTTGCAGTAGGTACTAGGAGATGAAGAAGCTTGCACAGGATAGAGTAGCATGGAGAGCTGCATCAAACCAGTCTCAGGACTGAAGACCACAACAATACCTCCTATGAGGCGAAACATGTGGGCCAGTTCATACCAAGTGCTCCAGCACTGGTTGCCTGACCATCTCAGAAAAATTTTATATTTGCTGGGCGAATTCCCCAATGTTTTAGTATCATCATCATCATCATCATTTAAGACTGATTACGCCTTTCAGCGTTCAGTCTGGAGCGTAGTCCCCCTTATAAAATTCCTCCATGATCCCCTATTCAGTGCTAACATTGGTGCCTCTTCTGATGTTAAGCCTAATACTCCAAAATCATTCTTAACCAAATCCAGGTACCTTCTCCTTGGTCTACCCTGACTCCTCCTACCCTCTACTGCTGAACCCATGAGTCTCTTGGGTAACCTTGCTTCTCCCATGTGTGTAACATGACCCCACCATCTAAACCTGTTCGCCCTGACTGCTTCATCTATAGAGTTCATTCCAAGTTTTTCTTTGATTTCCCCATTGTGGACACCCTCCTGCCGTTGTTCCCATCTACTAGTACCTGCAATCATCCTAGCTACTTTCATATCCGTAACCTCAACCTTGTTGATAAGGTAACCTGAATCCACCCAGCTTTCGCTCTCATACAACAAAGTTGATCGAAAGATTGAACGGTGCACAGATAACTTAGTCTTGGTACTGACTTCCTTCTTGCAGAAGAAAGTAGATGGTAGCTGAGCGCTCACTGCATTATCTTTGCTACACCTCGCTTCCAGTTCTCTCACTATGTTGCCATCCTGTGAGAATATGCATCCTAAGTACTTGAAACCGTCCACCTGTTCTAACTTTGTTCCTCCTATTTGGCACTTAATCCGTTTATCTCTCTTTCCCACTGACATTACTTTCGTTTTGGAGATGCTTATCTTCATACCATAGTCCTTACATTTCTGAACTAGCTCTGAAATATTACTTTGCAAACTTTCAATCGAATCTGCCATCACAACTAAGTCATCCGCATATGCAAGACTGCTTATTTTGTGTTCACATATCTTAATCTCACCCAGACAGTCTATTGTTTTCAACATATGATCCATAAATAATATGAACAACAGTGGAGACAGGTTGCAGCCTTGTCTTACCCCTGAAACTACTCTGAACCATGAACTCAATTTACCGTCAACTCTAACTGCTGCCTGACTATCCATGTAAAGACCTTTAATTGCTTGCAAAAGTTTGCCTCCTATTCCATAATCTCGTAGAACAGACAATAACTTCCTCCTAGGAACTGGGTCATATGCCTTTTCTAGATCTATAAAGCATAGATACAATTCCCTGTTCCACTCGTAACACTTCTCCATTATTTGCCGTAAGCTAAAGATCTGGTCCTGACAACCTCTAAGAGGCCTAAACCCACACTGATTTTCATTCAATTGGTTCTCAACTAATACTCGCACTTTCCTTTCAACAATACCTGAGAAGATTATACCCACAACACTGATTAAAGAGATACCTCTGTAGTTGTTACAATCTTTTCTGTTTCCATGTTTAAAGAATGGTGTGATTACTGCTTTCGTCCAGCCTGATGGGACCTGTCCCGACTCCCAGGCCAATTCAATTATCCTGTGTAGTCATTTAAGACCTGACATTCCACTGTATTTGATGAGTTCCAACTTAATTTCATCCACCCCTGCTGCTTTATTGCACTGCAATCTATTGACTATTTTCTCCACTTCCTCAAATATGATCCTATTTCCATCATCATTCCTATCCCATTGTACCTCGAAATCTGATCGTATTTTCACCTACATTGAGCAACTCTTCAAAATATTCACTCCATCTGCCCAAGGAATCCACAGGATTCACCAGCAGTTTTCCTGACCTGTCCAAAATACTTGTCATTTCCTTCTTACCTCCTTTTCGAAGACTGCTAATTACACTCCAGAATGGTTTTCCAGCAACTTGACCCAAAGTCTCCAACCTGTTCCCAAAGCCTGGCCAAGATTTCTTCTTGGATGCTGCAATTATTTGTTTGGCTTTGTTTCTTTCTTCAAGATAACTTTCTCTGTCTACCTGAATTCTAGTATGTAGCCATTTTTGATACGCCTTCTTTCTTCTTTTACAGGCTGCCTTGACTGTGTCATTCCACCAAGCTGTTTGCTTCATCCTACCTTTACACACTACTGTTCCAAGACATTCTTTAGCCACTTCTAGTACTGTGTCTCTGTACCTTGTCCATTCCTTTTCCAATTACTGTAATTGACTACATTCAACTAACTGGTACCTTTCTGAGATCGCTGTTATGTACTTGTGCCTGATTTCCTTATCCTGAAGTTTCTCCACTCTTATCCTCCTACATATGGACCTGACCTCCTGCACTTTCGGCCTCACAATCCCAATTTCACTGCAGATTAAATAATGATCAGTGTCGTCAAAGAATCCCCTGAATACACGTGTGTCCCTCACAGCCTTCCTGAATTCCTGATCTGTTATTATATAGTCAATGACAGATCTGGTTCCCCTGCCTTCCCAAGTATACCGGTGAATGTTTTTATGTTTAGAAAATGAGTTTGTGATTACTAAGCCTATACTGGCACAGAAATCCAAGAGTTGTTTCCCGTTCCTGTTGGCCTCCATATCCTCTCTAAATTTACCCATAACCTTTTCATACCCTTCTGTTCGATTTCCAATCCTGGCATTAAAATCACCCATGAGCAGAGCACTGTCCTTGTCCTTTACTCTAACAACTACATCACTGAGTGCCTCATAAAAACTATCCATCTTATCTTGATCTGTCCCTTCACAATGCGAATATACTGACACAATCCTAATTTTCTTGCTAGACACTGTCAAATCTACCCACATCAGTCGTTCGTTCACATACCTTATTGCAACTACGCTGGGTTCCATTTCTTTCCTGATGTAAAGCCCTACACCCCATTGTGCTATTCCTGCTTTGACTCCTGACAGGTAGACCTTGTATTCTCCCACTTCCTCTTCTTTCTCACCCCTTACCCGAATGTCACTAACTGCTAAAACGTCCAGCCCCATCTTACTTGCAGCCTCTGCCAGCTCTACCTTCTTCCCAGAGTAGCCCCCATTGATATTAATAGCTCCCCATCTCATTACAATTTGTTTGCCAAGTCGTATCTTAGGAGTCCCTGGTTTGTCAGTTAGAGGTGGGACTCCATCACCTCCAAAGGTCCGAGGCATTTTGCTCTGATTGTTGCCAGCATCATATTTAAAGTACTAGGGAAGCAGGTTGCTAGCCTTACTTGCCCTGAGTCCCATTAAGTTTTACCCCTAATGGTTGAGGGACTAACCGGTGGATTTGGTAGTCTTTGCCGTATGAGCACAAAGGTGACCACGACTCAGAATATGTCTGACATGCCTAGCCTTATTCCAAAGTAACTGGTATCCTGACTGTCGGGACCACTTACTTGGCCACTCATACGTTACCCACACCTTGAACCAATGTTTAGTAGACACAAAAATATTTTTTTAAAAAATTTATTGTTTATTATTTTGAAATGGTGGCCATATTTGTTCCAGGCCGCATGAGTTTTTTCGTATTTGCAAGTATCTACATTTTTTACAGTTATTCAGTAGTTGCTTGTCCTAAGCCTTTCAGATAAAATGCATTTAGTTCAACACACTCTGGGCTACAAATTAACATCAGTATCAGTTAGCTGAATGTATTCTTTAATATATTTTAATAGTTCAAAGTTATCAGCCACAAATTAAAAAAAAAACTCAATTTTTGAACAGTGGTTTTCCAAAGAAAGATTAATTTCTCTGCTTTAATATTTCTTCTGCCATTACATTGTATAGTATAGTTACTTTTTAGAGAATATCAATGGCGAGCAGCTTACGCTTAAAAAAATACACTATTTTAAAAAATTGATTTTTTTAAACTTTTCCATTTTGTGGCCTGCAATATCTTTGTTGGGGGACCAAATAAAAATCTGAAAATTTCACAGTTAAGAGACCTTTATGATATTAAACTTCAATATAAATTTCAACTTTGAGATTCAATTGGAAGTTATGGAAAAAAGATTACAAACACGAGTC
This sequence comes from Schistocerca piceifrons, assembly GCF_021461385.2. Taxonomy (NCBI): domain Eukaryota; kingdom Metazoa; phylum Arthropoda; class Insecta; order Orthoptera; family Acrididae; genus Schistocerca; species Schistocerca piceifrons. Next base: position 1,015,399,548 of record NC_060139.1, on the reverse strand, counting down.
AAAAATACATTTTTTAACATCTGTGATATCTGGTAGGCTAATCAAATAAAGTATACCAATTGCATAATGTAACACACCGCATTATACTCACTAATGATTATTTGTTGAAACAATGCTGTGGTAATTATTTCAGCAGGCTAACAATTGAATCTGCAAGCCTATACAAGTCTGATTGTTGTCTTCCCTCTTACAACAACAATTGTCTACTCACACTTATTTAGCTAGAAGTTCTTGAAGTGTGCAGTTGAAAAATGCTGTCTCAGTGTTCTGTTGGTGTTATTATTAATGAAGCATGTCATAAAAGTGTGTATGGAGTGTATCATAAAGACATTATTTTAATCGAAGATTACAGTGAAGAAGAAAAAGTGTTGTTTTACTTACGAGTCGGCCCAGAGGTCAAATCAACATGCAAATACCATGAAATGAAATACTTAAAAAATTTCATCACCTTTTTGATCAGTCTTGCACAGACCCTTTTGACAAAAGATCTGCGAGAAATAACATTTGATCATTATTCTAAAAATAAAAGCTCTTTTTTCAATCTCATACCAGGAAAATCATTGTGTCCAAAATGTTATTCTAAGATATTTGTAATTCACAAGAGAAAGGATAGTGATACCTCAGATACAGAATTTTGTAACTTATCAGCAACCATCAAAAAAGTAGATACACCTTGTGAAATCCTGGGTGTATCGCCCACTAGTAAAATTAGAAAACTAAGTCAAGATAAGAGACCAAGTGCCTTGAATACAAAAACTGAGAAAGTGGCAGTCAAAAAGAATTTGGAAGTTTCATTTCAAAATACAATTTGTACTAAAACAGATGGAAGTTCTAAAACTTCACCAACCGAATATGATGATTTGATAAAAAAAAACTAAAAACTAAATGCAGCACTTCAAACAAAGAGGATAAAATTGAGATTATCAGTTTACTGCCGAATTCTTGGGGTCGAGCAAAAGTTAGTGATGAATCTAATGTGTCAGAATACCTTGTTAAGGTAACAAGGCAATTAGTAAAAGAACTGGGGATTTTACCAGCATTACAAAAGAAAAGTGCATCTAATTTGGTAGATGAAAACACAATCAATAACGTTATTAAGTATTATGACGATGACAATAACAGCCGTTTGATGTCTGGCAAAAAAGACTGTGATTCTGTGAAAGAAAATGGTTCTAAGATTCAAAGACAAAAAAAGGTTAATATTGTGTAATTTAAATGAACTAGTCACCAAATATAAAAAAGAAAATCCTGAGATTAAAATTGGAAGATCAAAGTTTAGCGAGTTGAGACCAAGATGGTGTATTGTTGCAGGGGCATCTGGCACCCATAATGTGTGTGTTTGTTTTTATCATCAGAATGTAAAGTTGATGATAGATGGGGCCAATCTTATAGTTGACAATAAAGACCTTTTGGAAGATATGGTATGCAATATTGACAGTTACTATTGTATGATCAAGGGAAAATGTGAAGATTGTCCAGGCAAACAAGCCTTACTTGACATGTTTGAAGAATCTGAAGAAGAGGATTTGATGTCTGACAATATAAAATATAAACAATGGGTGACACATACAGAACTGAAAAGGTGATAGTCATAAAACCACAAGAAGAGTTTTTTGAAGTGTTGGTGGCTAACCTTGAAAATCTGAAAATGTATCATTTTATTGCAAAAGTTCAAAGTAAATGTTTGAAAGACAAAAAGCAAACCTAGGCAGCTGATTAATGCTTAGTTCTTGCTGACTTTTCAGAAAATTATTCCTTTGTTGTTCAAGATGAAGTACAAGGGCATCACCGGGTAAACAAACAGGCCACAGTTCATCCATTCGTATTCTACTATAAAGATGAAGATAAACTAATGAGCCACAGCTTATGTGTCATAAGTGACTACCTTGAACGCAACACTACAGCAGTGCACATTTTTCAAATAAAATTAACAAACTACATTAAACAGCACCACTCTTACATAAAAAAATTGATTTACTTTTCGGATGAGGCAGAAAGTCAATACAAAAACAAACAAAAAAATTATTAACATCTCCTTTCATAAAGAAGATTTTGGGTTTGATGTAGAATGGCAGTTTTTTGCTTCATGCCATGGGAAGAATGGTTGTGATGGTGTCGTGGGTACAACAAAGCGAGCTGTCACAAAAGCAAGTCTGCAGCGGACCAATGACAATCATAACATAACACCTCAAGAAATGTTTGAATTCTGTAAAAAAAAGGAATTACCTATGTTTTTGAACAATGTGAGGGATACAAGAAGTCTATGACAAGTGTCTTGAAGGAAAGGTACAACACTCGTAAGAAGATTAAAGGCACTCAATCTTTTCATTGTTTTGTACCCCATTCACACAACTTACTGAAGTGTAAGATCACATCAACTTCGCCTGATAGTGAACTTCATGAGTGTGGACAACTTGTACAACTGGTTCTTCAGAATAAAGACATAGTGGCTTGTGTTTATGATGAACAGTGGTGGATTGGCTAATTTGATAATATTGACTGTCAAAACCGAGATGTAAATGATGTTATTTTACCACCCTCCAGGACCAAGGACATCTTTTTAAAAAAATTGAGAAGGATCAAGTTTGAATGCCACTTAAAAATGTACTAAGGAAACTGTCTCCCATGGAATTTACAACTGTGACTGGGTGAACTTATAATCTAACACCCAAACTGAGTGAATAAATTTCTTAAATGTTCAATGAGAGACGTACTAAAAACAAATAACAAGAGAAAAATATAATGTAATTGGTAGGCTTATTTTCAATAAAAAAGTAAGTATCATAGATATGATTAAATTATATACTGTAACTGATACATTTTATTCCATACGCCTAGATATCGCAGATGTTAAAAAACGTATTTTTGACTCATTTTTGTAATCTTTTTTCCATAACTTCCAATTGAATCTCAAAGTTGAAATTCATACTGAAGTTTGATATCATAAAGGTCTATTAACAGTGAAATTTTCAGATTTTTATCTGGTCCCCCAACAAAGATATTGCAGGCCATAAAATGGAAAAATTAAAAAATCAATTTTTTTAAATAGTGTGTTTTTTAGTGTAAGCTGCTCACCATTGGTACACAGTGTAATAGCAGGAAAAATATTAAAACTGAGAAATTAATCTTTCTTTGGAAAATTATTGTTCAAAACTTTAATTTGTGGCTGATAACCTTAAATATTAAAAATATATTAAAGAATACATTCAGCTAAGTGGCAATGATGTTAATTTGTAGCCCATAGTGTGATAAACTAAATACATTTTATCTGAAAGGCTTAGGACACTCCACTACTGAATAACTGTAAAAAGTGTAGATGCTTGCAAATACAAAAAAAACACATGCGGCCTGGAACAAATATGACCGCCATTTCAAAATAATAAACAATAAATTTAAAAAAAATATTTTTGTGACTACTAAACATTGGGGAATTCGCCCAGCAAATATAAAATATTTTTGAGGGGGTCAAGCCACCAATTATTTTTTTCTTGGACCTCTTGGTATGGACTGACCCACGTAATGTGCTGCTACCATTCGCCAAGATGAGTTCCATCTTCAAAACTGCTACTTGACTGATATGCTATACCTGTAGGCAGTCATCAACATCCCTGGCCTTCCTTGGTGGAAGGGTTATGCTCTTGTACATATTCACACTGTGCAGAGCTGCTGAGAGATAACCTGAGCATGTGCTCTAATAATTTGCAGGCATGTTCAAAAAGATTTAGGGATTGCAGCCGATCATAGTAAACTTCATTGCACGATATTTCAGCTGGACAATGCCAGCCATCTTCAGGTGAGCCGAACGAGGACTGATGAAGTTCTCCGCTCCGTCTTATATAGTGCGCTGATAGCACTGCCACACGTGCATTGCAGTCGCGGAGACAGAAGGGCCACACCGCCTAGCGACAGTGCCCTCGCTGGTGGAACTGCAATACTCAGCTGCCATTGGTATTGTCGCTGGCCGCAACTATCAAAGTCTTCTGGCATCTTCATCTCGAGCAAATTTCGGAGATGATGGGATTCTATACGTTATTCAATTGGTAAGCACTGTCACGGTTATTTAGATTTCCCACAATGCGTATTTCAGCGGATTCTTTGACAATGGAGTTCCAAAAAGTTGTTGCTGTGGCCAAAATCGAAGTTTTGTCGTACTCCATTGAATGTCCATTAGAAATACAATGTTCTGCGACTGCATACTTACTGGGTTGCAGTAGGCGAGTGCAACGTTGATGTTCTGTAAAACGCTCTTCCACCGTACACTTTGTCTGTCCTATATAGGCCATACCGGATTAACATGGTATTTTGTAAATTCTAGCCTTCTGCAGAAACAAATCATCCTTCACTGATCCCAGCAAATCTGAAATCTTACAAGGCGGACGAAAAACCACTTTCACATGAAAATTATTAAGAATTCTCGCCCTCTTGAAGGAGATATTTCCAACGAAGGGAAGAAATGCTAGGAACTTGGCTGGCACGTTCTCCTCTTTATCAACTTTCCGGTTCCTGGCTCTAGTTGAGAAGGCCCTGTTAATTTTCTGTTTCGAGTACCCATTGTCTCTGAACACCATCCTCAAATGTGCAAGTTCCTTAGGCAAATTCTTTGCATGCGACACCATATGTGCCCTGTGCACAAGGGTTTTAAGTACACTCGTGGTCTGTGATGGGTGATGGCAGCTTGAAGAATGCAAATACAAATCAGTTTGAGTGGGATTATGATAGAATGTCCCACCGTGCTGTCAATCTTCCGTTTAACCAAAACATCCAGGAAAGGAAGACAGCCATCTTTCTCTAGTTCCATAGCAAATCGGATATTCTGATGGATGGAGTTAAGATGACGAAAAAACTCCATTAACTTTTCTTCTCCGTGGTGCCACACTATGAAAGTATCATCGATGTATCACCAAAAAACAGTTGGTTTACAAACCGGATTCAAGTGCTATCTCCTCAAAATGGCTCTGAGCACTATGGGACTCAACTGCTGAGGTCATTAGTCCCCTAGAACTTAGAACAAGTTAAACCTAACTAACCTAAGGACATCACAAACATCCATGCCCGAGGCAGGATTCGAACCTGCGACCGTAGCGGTCTCGCGGTTCCAGACTGCAGCGCCTTTAACCGCACGACCACTTCGGCCGGCCCAAAATCCTCCATAAAAAGGTTAGCCACCAGAGGAGACAGAGGGCTGCCCATGGCAACACCGTCAGCCTGTTCAAAATATTCCCTTCTGCCTCCATGACTGCAACGCATGCGCAGCAGTACTATCAGTGCACTATATAAGACAGAGCGGAGAACGTCTTCGTCAGTCCTTGTCCGGCTCACCTGAAGATGGCTGGCAGTTGTCCAGCCGAAATATCGTGCAATGAAGTTTACGACGACTGGCTGTGAGCCCGAAATCTTTTTGAACAGTTGATTCACCGGGAAAATTTCAAATTTTACAACATGCAGGCACTTTCCTGGATTGTGACGCCTGCTGTACAGGTTATGCCTGTCACCAGCAAGATCTGTCACCCACCTGACACCATGTATATGTGAGCAGATGCTGCTGGAGCGACATCCTCTGAATATTTCTGAGAGAGAGTCAGCACATCGCAAGACAACGTGCAGCATTGTCACTGGCCTGGACACTGCCATAGAGAAGAATAAACAACTGTAAAATTTAAAGTAATACAATTCTTGCTTCACTAATGTTGTATCATTAGTGCCCAGTGTGGTGACCGGACTGCTCCACACTCCATGCTTTATTATCCTGACAATGGTACAGGTCTCTATCCAGGGTCCTCAGGAGTTTGAAATCTTATATCTGAGAATAAAAGCCAGTCACAGAGAACGAGTTCAATTGATCCACCAACAACAGAGGCAAAGAACTGGGAAGACCATGCTTAGCACAGATAGCCAGAAGGTGGGGGGGGGGGGGGGGTGCAGGGGTTCCATTAAGATACGAATGGTTGTCAGGAAGGCTCCACAGCCATAATGTGGGAGTGGCTCATCATGTAAAATAAAACTATGGTCAGTTTGCTATGAGCCTTGATTAGTCCGTAAATGGCCTGGAGACTGCTTAATGAGTACCTACAGCTTAAAATGAGATCAAGAGAGTGACGTTTAATGAAACAGAGGGCTATGTCAATAGCCATCAGATCCTCCTCAAAATTCTACATGTTCCTGGGAATGAATGGTGTTCCTGACTGGCAGGAGACATACTTTCTAAAGAGGATAGATGGAGGTGGTGGCACAGGGCTGGAAATCTCATATGCGGGTGGGTGTCAGGGGGTCAGTGCCCCTTGCATGGAGAAAGAATAGGATATGTTGGATGATCAGGAAACTGACAAATGGTGATTGCATAGGTAAGCAAGATTTGATTCTGTCAGAACTGAAGAGGGAAGATCCCCACTTTGGCAGGAGACAGTCTACGGGACTAGCCTGGAGGCACCAGATGCCAGTCAAACTCCAGAAGGATGGACTGTTTAACAATTTCAAAGCTAAAGTTGGTGCTGAGTCATCAATCTGCCAACCAAAATCCAAACGGGATTGGACCAGAACCCAACAGCTAAAATGGACAGTAGCTCAACTGGCACAAAGAGCACATGGGCACGGAGCAGAAAGTGTTAAAATTTCACATGCAAGTAGTCCATAGTTTATGAACATGAGAGCACCCATGTCAGCTTTTTGTCAAAAGGAGCCCCAATATTCGGGACTGTGCTACGATATCCAAGTGCTGGGTACCCAAGTAGACTTCTGGGTCAGGCTGGACTGTGGTACAATGACAAAAATGCACAACCTGCATGTCACATGCTTAATGTAGGTCAAAAAGGACTGCAATGAGGTGTTGGGTGTTCAGAAAAAGACTGTTAGGTCTCTGTTTCCAACCTAACCATAAGGTCAGTTGTGGATCGTCCCTTCCAGAAACCACACTGACAGTGAGACAAAAGGCTCCAACATTTGAGAACCCAGCGTAACTGATGGGCAACCACCCTTTCAGCCAGTTTGCAGAGCACATTGGTGAGGCCAATCAGCTGGTAACTGTCGATGGACATTGGATTCTGATCGGTTCAAGCATTGGAATAATAACCGCTGCAAAGGGAAGACACAGTTGAGACAAATGCAGTTGGAGACTCTGAGGAGATAGAGTCATAGAGTACCAGTCATATGTTGTAGCATCTGATTGTGAATGGAATCAGGACCCGCGGCTATATTGTTAGGTGAGGCAAGAGCTTGAAGTAATTCACAGTCAGTGAAAGGATCATTAGATAATACAGCATGCCAAGGTGTGAAGGAGAGGGCAATGTCTTCAAGTCATCATGTACGCGTAGAGAAGGCAGTCACATAGGAAGGGTATGCCACTGCCATCGCAAGGTGTTCAGCAAGAGCCAACACTTCAGTACAGAGAACATCCTGAAGAAAGAGACTTGGTATAGTTGTGGATCTTTAGAGGCCCAGAAGATTATGGAGCTTGGACCACACCTTGGATGAAGAGGCATACATTCCCAGGGAGTAGATGCATTCCTTCTTACTGTATTTAATTAGATAACAAGCCTTAGCATGAAGTTGCTTGAAAGTGGTAAGGTTGGTCTATAAGAGATGTCACGTGCAACATTCTTTGGCAAACCTGAACAGATATTGCAGTGTCTTTGGTCCATCCTGGTGCTGGCAGCGGAGGGGACTTGTAGGAAGGGGCACTGTAGTTCCACCAACATGGGTGTTTGTGATGGATACATCTTGCGCACTCCTGCTGATAATATGACAGAGAGGGAGAGGTAACAGCAGAGGCATACAACTACCAGCTGGCTCTTCAAAACACCCACTGTGGTAGCTGGTCTGCCTGGTAGTCGCAATGAAATGACAGGATCACTGGAAAGCAGTCACTGTCACGAACATTGTCAAGTAGTGAACAATGCAGTGAAGCCAAGGGACTGGGGGAAGAGATCATTAGATTGATAGCTGAGAAGGTGTGAAAGGCAGTGCTGGAGTGTGGAGGAGCACCATCACTGAGGAGATGCAGATCATGTTTGGTAAGATGCTGGTCAATTAGAAGGTACCTTTCAGAGAAAGGTGGCACTCCCCATACAAAGTGCTGCACACTGAAGTTTACAAATAGACAAGGAGGACAAACTTGTTGGATTAAGGTGGTCAACTAAACAATATGAGAGAAGGAGTAGCAACTTTCCTTCTCTCGTATTGTTACATTCCATCTTGGTGGTCAACTAAAGATACATGAGTGGGCTGCCAGGAGTTGCAAATGGTTAAACTTCCTGGCAGATTAAAACTGTGTGCCAGACCGAGACTCGAACTCAGGACCTTTGCCTTTCATTGGCAAGTGTTCTACTGGCGGAATTAAAGCTGTGAAGACGGGTCGTAAGTCGTACTTGGGTAGCTCAGTTGGTAGAGCACTTGCCCGCGAAAGGCAAAGGTCCCGAGATTGAGTCTCGGTCCAGCACACAGTTTTAATCTGCCAGAAAGTTTCATATCAGCACACAATCCACTGCAGAGTGAAAATTTCATTCTGGTTACAAATGGTGATCACTGCACTCATTTGCACTGCACCACTATTATTTCCAATGTGGTATTGAGGGGAAGACACTCACTGATGACATAAATTCAAACCAATACACAGTCCCCTCCAGATGTCCTCTTTGAGCCAGCACAGTGGCACATCGAGGGCACCAGGGCAGCCTTGTCCCATTCTCCTCCTGCTCCTTCACTACTGGTGGCCAAAGTTCTTGAGAGAGCCTATCCACAGAGGACATTGGGGGTGGGGTGGGGTGGGGGGATGAAGAACAAGCAGCCCTAGGACCCAGAGGCAGTGGCTCACTCAGACATTGTTTGGTGTCTGGCTTCTAGTCTGGGGTTTTCCAGTAGATGTTTCTTTAGATGGGTGCATGAAGTGGTTCCTGAAGATGATACTGTAGGAACTATAGGAGAGGAAGGTCATAGGAGATATATTTAGAGAAAAGTTGAGGTGGAAGAGGAGATGGCCACGACTTCCACTTCACTGGGCATCGTATCACAGGTTGTAGACATACATTTCATTTTGTGCCTCAATATATGACAAGTGGTCAGTAGATTATATTCCTGTATTTTCTTTTCTTTCTTGAGCCTGGGCAAACTAATGGACACGGAAGACAGTGTTCTGTGCAGTTCACGCACAAAAGTATGAGTGTTCACAGTTGGCATGCTTTGGGTATTCCTTGCAGTAGGATCACATATGACCGAAGTGTAAGCATCAGAAGCACATCATGAGTCGTGGGACTTAAGGTTTCACTTTAAACCTGTACACCGTGACTAACTTTTTCCATGAGGACATTCCCTTCAAAGGCTACGATAAAGGCATCTGTATCTGTTTAATTAAACTCGCCACTTGAGATCAGCCTGCAGCTCCTCATCTTTGAAGCATAAGGTCTCTGGATGTTGAGTCCTTGGACCATATTCAAAGTTGTGTGATGCAATCATCACTGGTGTGTCACCCGGGTGTTCCTATGCCTGAAAAGCCTTATGTTTTGCAGCAGAGGAGGCTTTAATCAACATCAATCCACTGAGCAATATTCTCAATGACTCAACTTCTCCAAATTTTTCTTTAATTTGTTCCACAGAAAATAATGGTTTGTCACAGCAAAAGTTTACCTGTCAGTTTGAGTACATACAAAGTATTTGATAAATTGTTTTGCACCCAGATGTCTAGCTTGTCCCTCTTCTCACAGATGATCTTTGACACTTCACACAGTATGTGCTACTTAAGCTGTTCTTCCCCAGTCAGTCCACAATACAGAAAAAATTTCGAAAATGAAGGTCAAACTCAGAAGTGGGCCAAAAATTATTTCAGCAAAAATCAATGTAAATTAATGAATATACCGAGAAAGGAAAGCAGAGTCTAGGGAATAGCTGGGTGGGTCAACATCAAAGGTTGCTACCATGAGAGGTTGCAGCACATGAAAGAAAGTACGTGCTTCAACAGCTTGTGAGCCCCTGAGGTGGAAGAATGGACCACATACTTTTACTATACCTCTGCAAAGAAATCTTCCTTTTCCTTGCAAGCTTCTGGAAAGGAAAAAAGGAGGTATCAGAAAGGCACATTTTTAACAACAACAACATCACAACAAATAAATCAAAGAAATATAACTGCAAATATAATTATTACATGTTCACAAATAAAAATACACAAAACACACACATCCTAAAAATATGCAGAATGGAGGAAGCAGTGTGCAGAGAGATTATATCAATTAGGTCAACCCCTCAGTAAGAGTTCTCCAAAAATTTTTGTATCAACATTAATAGTGAGGGATTCTGTGGTAAAAAATGAAATTCCAGGATGTTGTAACACCTGAATCGCAACAAGGGAGGCCAAGACACAAATGAATCATTGCATGGTTATGAACGTAACATTTGAACAATTTACACTGAAGTAATAAAGTGGAAATTAAAAAACAGATCTGAATACGACTCTACATATGGGGAAGGTTTGATGTGAACTGAGTCAATCTGTCACTAAACAATGGAACATGAAGTGGTACAGATATAACAAAACCTTCCCTTTTCATGGAAAGATCCAGATATGGATAGTGTGCAATCTTGCTGGAGGCTAGATACTGCAAGTCTTAATAAAACATACCAACTGAGACAGCAAATATTTAAAGCAGCAGTTCTATAGTGTATACAATATATGTTGTTACAATTAAATCCATCTCAATATTGGCCTGATGTTTCACAAAAAGGAGGAAAAGCTACTGCTATTGAAGAGTGGTGCACAATAAGGCCATCATCATAACCAGTTCTCGTTTAGGTATTATTGACTACCCCAATTTCAAGCAGACTGCAGCTTTTCTTTGCATCTTGTCTTATCTTTCTTCCCTCACGATGTATATTTGTATATTAATTTATGTAGGCTACTTGTTCATCTGAATCTGTTCATGTCATTTCTTTCTCTACTTCATTTTCTTAGGTATAATTTTGATGCCCAGTTCATTTCTAATCTCGCTATTCTTTATCAAATCTGCAAGTGTTTAATCATATAGTGGTCTTAAGAAGCTTGAGGAAATAAAGTAATTTTAGTTTTCTGCGCACAACTGAATTGTGAGAAGACAAAAATAATTTTTTCGCACGACCTCTTCAGTGTTACAGACTAATTCATCCCAGGATGCAGAACAAAACTTGTCTACATTGGCAATGCTACATTCTCCTGAAAGTATGATGCCTTGTGTGTACATTTTCTTGTTGCTCTAAGCTGAGCAACTATCCTCTGCCTGTTGCGTATTTACTGCACTCATAATTCCATCTGTGATTAGTGAATCTGTATTTCATGCCATATAATCTTAAATTGGGAAAACTACACCACTAAAATTCGGTGTCGTACGACAGCCACGCAGAAGGCACTTGCAACCAACTTTCAAACAATAGCAATCTGCAACCAACACATCAGTCTAGTCACCCTATTTTTGTGAATGTTATATATCGTTATCTCATAGATGTAAAATCATGTTATCGCCTCTTTATTAACTGTTCCATTCAAATGTTAAACGCATTGTACGTCTGGATTTGGTTGGGAGGTGACTGCTTGGTAGCGATTTCGCTCTAGAGACAGGCTACTCTGTTTTGCTTCGCTGTTTGCATACTTGACTCCATAGGCAACTAATAAAACAGGTCATTATGAGGCTGCATGAATCTATTCATATAACAATCGCAAACTATTTCAAACAAAGCGCCGTTGTCGATGCATATTCCGTTTACTTTTCTTTACAAATTCGTAAATTCTGAAAAAAAATGTGTGAAATAACTGAAACAATTCGAACGATTACTGATATATTACGTACAGACGTAAAAATAGTATGACAGTGGCACATCGTAAGTTAATAACAGCAATTATATTAAGCAAAACCGCATAGCCAGAGCTTCGTCACTTAGGTTCAGTTTATGGCAGTGGGGCATTCATTACTACGTATTAAGTACGTATTAATCGTACGTCTGCACTTTGACAATACTTCAACTGGCCATCTACCTGTGAAAAATGTGCCGTTTCTTTGTCAACAGGCTGACAGCGTCGTCTTTTCTGCATATTTGTTTCTTTCATATGCCTTCTCGATTCTTTGTTTCTGTTGTTTGTGTGCTTGTTTCAGTTGTTTCTGTTCAAACTTGTCACAAGTGTCTAGCAGTACTGCCAACTCTGAAGCATAATTTCCTCCTATATCGAATTTTAAACGCCCTAAATCGGTTCAAAATCCCCTAAATAGTTTGTCTGACTAAATGGCTATATTACTAAATTTCTATTTTTTTTTTGGGGGGGGGGGTGTTCGGAACCATTTAAATAACTTTTAAAGACTTTGCATGGGGCCATTGTGACCTGCAATTCTGTCAGAAAATGCCACAGTCTGCCTCAGCGTTTAAATTATTACTAAGTTCTCGTACGTAACTTTAAACTGATTATCAACATCTTATACTGTGTTTCTGGTACGTTTTAGATAAATATCGTATAGAATAAACAGGATTCTACTCGGAAATTTTGAAGTTTCCAGTATTAAGTCAAGGTGATTTTTCTTCAGGAAATATGGAATTTAACGCTTTTGAGAAGGATATACACTTCCTCCGACGATATGGAATAATACCTGATAACACCCAACAAATTCTAACTCATTGGCTCTCTAAAAGTGTGAATATGTTGGAGCAGTATGAAGCGGTACTACGATAACGACATCACCAGTAATGCGTTAATTTCAGCAAAGAATTATACTAGACTGAGGTGAACATCTCAAGAGAATTGCGTGGCTGCATACTTCCTGAGAGATCTGAGGTTTAGAGCATGGTTTGTCACTATTCCAAGAGTACACGCCAAATTCCGGCCATGCAACAGCGATTTCAATATTGTAAACTACTTACACAGCATTTTCTCTTCACTTCGCTGACAAAGGAAGCTGGAGGAAGATGGAAGTCCCTAGAAGTGTTCAAGGTCTGCCAGAACTACACCTTCTTTGCACAATTCTGTTTGTTTGTTCTCATACATGGAAATGTTAAACTTCTTCAGCATATTGGAGGATGGTTCCGTACAATATATGTTTTCCCTTTTTAAATAATATCTGGTAATTAGTAAAGCATTCACTAACTGCATAGAGAACCATTTCTCAGTTTACGTTTCATGCAAGAAAATACTGAAAATGTATGTTCAACTGTAGCGTGTGATATGGGCAGTGTTAGCAACCCAGCTGCAAATTGCCAACATTCTGAAATCGGACATTGCCAGTTGCATAACCTCTATCCAGTATCTTACGTTGTCAGAAATGTTTTTCCACTGTTCATTTGGCAGGGCGTTCCATTCTCAGATGTCATCTATTTTACCAGTTATCTTTGTACTTCTAAAGCTAGCAACATGTGAAAGTTGCAGTGGAAGGGTGAAGTTCAGTTATCCTTTGCAGAACTGCTATATTTTTTGGCAATCGCATTTGAAATTCCCTATGAAATGCTAGTGCAAATATCTTGCCTCTTATGGATATTGGAACGTTCTTTTGCTTTAAGAAGTTGTTTCAAGACGAAAAATTGTGTTTGCATTGCTTTAGTTTTCTGGCCTCAGTAGCACAAAAATGTTCAAATGTGTGTGAAATATTATGGGACTTAACTGCTATGGTCATCAGTCCATAAGCTTACACACAACTTAACCTAAATTATCCTAAGGACAAACACACACACCCATGCCCAAGGGAGGACTCGAACCTCCGCCGGGACCAGCCACACAGTCCATGACCGCAGCGCCTTAGACTGCTTTTTTTTTTTTAATCTCATTTTGTTCACTTTTGTTCGTTGAATCTGCTCTGGGCGGACGTCGTAAGACTTCTGTTTAAGTTCGTTGTTGATCGATTAACTCAGTTTTTTTATTACAGAGGGCAGCTAACCCTCTGACCGAACACGCTGAGCTACCGTGCCGCAAAAATGTGGAAAGCTTCACGATTTTGCGTGTCATCTTTGCGCTGGGGCCATGCTAATCTTCTCTGTGTCGTTCCAATTTTAGTATATGTACTGCCGAAGCAAGTACAGGGTTATTACAAATGATTGAAGCGATTTCACAGCTCTACAATAACTTTATTATTTGAGATATTTTCACAATGTTTTGCACACACATACAAAAAAACAAAAAGTTTTTTTAGGCATTCACAAATGTTCGATATGTGCCCCTTTAGTGATTCGGCAGACATCAAGCCGATAATCAAGTTCCTCCCACACTCAGCGCAGCATGTCCCCATCAATGAGTTCGAAAGCATCGTTGATGCGAGCTCGCAGTTCTGGCACGTTTCTTGGTAGTGGAGGTTTAAAGACTGAATCTTGCACATAACCCCACAGAAAGAAATCTCATGGGGTTAAGTCCCTGCTTGCTTTATTCGTCGACTTCCTCGGGCTACGCGTGAAACTTGCCCACACGCGTTCAACCGTTTCTTCGCTCACTGCAGGCCGACCCGTTGATTTCCCCTTACAGAGGCATCCAGAAGCTTTAAACTGCGCATGCCATCGCCGAATGGAGTTAGCAGTTGGTGGATCTTTGTTGAACTTCGTCCTGAAGTGTCGTTGCACTGTTATGACTGACTGATGTGAGTGCATTTCAAGCGCGACATACGCTTTCTCGGCTCCTGTCGCCATTTTGACTCACTGCGCTCTCGAGCGCTCTGGCGGCAGAAACCTGAAGTGCGGCTTCAGCCAAACAAAACGTTATGAGTTTTTCTACGTATCTGTAGTGTGTCGTGATCATGTGTCAATGAATGAAGCTACAGTGAATTTATGAAATCGCTTCAATCATTTGTAATAGCCCTGTACATCCGCTTGGCTAATCCCGCGCGTTTGACCTGAGTAGTGATCTGAAGAACTAAATGATGTCTTCCAAGACTTTCTCAACGTATATAATCTCACTCTGAAAAAGCAGATCAGTTCTGCATATGGATTTTAATTAATTTCTGAGGAACATCAATAGAATTTTGTATGCTGTGCAATCCGTTATCTTGTAAAGTTGTCCAGACATATAGTATTTATCACTGCATTTAGCAAGAGACAATAAGAAAATAAGAAGTTCAATTCCTCCCATTGCTTCAAAACTGTGTCAATAGCAGCATATCTTTTTTTTTTGTTTTTTTTTTTTTTAGAATTGCAACTATCATTCATAATTTTCTACAAATATTTGTATTGGTCTGGTATCTGAGGATCATAGGAAAAACAGTTGTTTGTTTGTTGGCTTCTCTAATAAGAAATCCCAATTGGGGTGGGAAGATTGCTGCAGCTTCTTCTGCACAAAGATGAATAGAATGACAAACACTCTTAATAACAGTTACGTCAGATTAGATTAGATTAGATTAGATTAGATTAATACTAGTTCCATGGATCATGAACACGATATTTCGTAATGATGTGGAACGAGTCGAATTTTCCAATACATGACATAATTAGGTTAATTTAACAACATACTTAAGTTAATATAACTACTTTATTTTTTGTGTTTTTTTATTTTTATTTTTTTAATATTTTTTTTCTTAATTTATAGCTAAAAATTCCTCTATGGAGTAGAAGGAGTTGTCATTCAGAAATTCTTTTAATTTCTTCTTAAATACTTGTTGGTTATCTGTCAGACTTTTGATACTATTTGGTAAGTGACCAAAGACTTTAGTGCCAGTATAATTCACCCCTTTCTGTGCCAAAGTTAGATTTAATCTTGAATAGTGAAGATCGTCCTTTCTCCTAGTATTGTAGTTATGCACACTGCTATTACTTTTGAATTGGGTTTGGTTGTTAATAACAAATTTCATAAGAGAGTATATATACTGAGAAGCTACTGTGAATATCCCTAGATCCTTAAATAAACGTCTGCAGGATGATCTTGGGTGGACTCCAGGTATTATTCTGATTACACGCTTCTGTGCAATAAATACTTTATTCCTCAGTGATGAATTACCCCAAAATATGATGCCATATGAAAGCAATGAGTGAAAATAGGCGTAGTAAGCTAATTTACTAAGATGTTTATCACCAAAATTTGCAATGACCCTTATTGCATAAGTAGCTGAACTCAAACGTTTCAGCAGATCATCAATGTGTTTCTTCCAATTTAATCTCTCATCAATGGACATACCTAAAAATTTGGAATATTCTACCTTAGCTATATGCTTCTGATTAAGGTCTATATTTATTAATGGCGTCATACCATTCGCTGTACGGAACTGTATGTACTGTGTCTTATCAAAATTCAGTGAGAGTCCGTTTACAAGGAACCACTTAGTAATTTTCTGAAAGACAGTATTGACAATTTCATCAGTTAATTCTTGTTTCTCAGGTGTGATTACTATACTTGTATCATCAGCAAGGAGAACTAACTTTGCCTCTTCATGAATATGGAATGGCAAGTCATTAATATATAATAAGAACAACAAAGGACCCAAGACTGACCCTTGTGGAACCCCATTCTTGATAGTTCCCCAGTTTGAGGAATGTGCTGATCTTTGCATGTTACGAGAACTACTTATTTCAACTTTCTGCACTCTTCCAGTTAGGTACGAATTAAACCATTTGTGCACTGTCCCACTCATGCCACAATACTTGAGCTTGTCTAGCAGAATTTCATGATTTACACAATCAAAAGCCTTTGAGAGATCACAAAAAATCCCAATGGGAGGTGTTCGGTTATTCAGATCATTCAAAATTTGACTGGTGAAAGCATATATGGCATTTTCTGTTGAAAAACCTTTCTGGAAACCAAACTGACATTTTGTTAGTACTTCATTTTTACAGATATGTGAAGCTACTCTTGAATACATTACTTTCTCAAAAATTTTGGATAAAGCTGTTAGAAGGGAGATTGGACGGTAATTGTTGACATCAGATCTATCCCCCTTTTTATGCAAAGGTATAACAATAGCATATTTCAGTCTATCAGGGAAAATGCCCTGTTCCAGAGAGCTATTACACAGGTGGCTGAGAATCTTACTTATCTGTTGAGAACAAGCTTTTAGTATTTTGCTGGAAATGCCATCAATTCCATGTGAGTTTTTGCTTTTAAGCAAGTTTATTATTTTCCTAATTTCAGAGGGAGAAGTGGGTGAGATTTCAATTGTATCAAATTGCATAGGTATGGCCTCTTCCATTAACAGCCTAGCATCTTCTAATGAACACCTGGATCCTACTATATCCACAACATTTAGAAAATGATTATTAAAAATATTTTCAACTTCTGACTTTTTGTTCGTAAAGGTTTCATTCAAATTGATGGTAATACTGTTTTCCTCTGCTCTTGGTTGATCTGTTTCTCTTTTAATAATATTCCAAATTGTTTTAATTTTATTATCAGAGTTGCTGATTTCAGACATGATACACATACTCCTGGATTTTTTAATAACTTTTCTTAATATAACACAGTAGTTTTTATAATTTTTGATAGTTTCTGGGTCACTACTCTTTCTTGCTGTCAGATACATTTCCCTTTTCCGGTTACAAGATATTTTTATACCCTTAGTAAGCCATGGTTTGTTACAAGGTTTCTTATGAGTATATTTAACTATTTTCTTGGGGAAGCAGTTTTCAAATGCATTTACAAAAATGTCATGAAATAAATTATATTTTAAATTGGCATCAGGTTCACGGTACATCTCATCCCAGTCTAACTGCTGTAGGCTTTCCCTGAAATTTGCAATTGTTAAATCGTTGACTGAACGTACTACTTTGGAGGACTGTTTAGTATTGCTGAAACTGTTTCTTTCAGATAAGCAGTTACAGAGCTATAGAGTCCTACCATTACACTTGCACCATCTACTCCAATTCCTGTCAATGTTTCCACTTTAAAATCATCGCTTTCCAGTTTTGAGCTAAGAACATTGTACTGTTTCTGCATGACATACTGAGATGTAAGCCCTTCCCCCTACATTTCCTCCTGAAGCACTCATCCCTCTAAATTACTCCCTAAGGCAGCTGATTCACCCTAAATTTAGGGGAAAACCCTCAAGCTGGAAACATTGGTACATAGTTATCTTGAGACTTGCACAGCATCAAATTATAAGAAGAGCAAGGCTCATGTTACAATACGGAAACACAGGACGACAGTAGTACACATTGTGCCATGACAACAAATCTAGGTCGTGTTGCTGGAAGTCATCAGCAATGACCGATTAGAACCGCCAAATTCAAATGGCTCTAGGGGCTATGGGACTTAACATCTGAGATCATCAGTCCCCTGGACTTAGAACTAATTAAATCTAACTAACCTATGGACATCACAAACATCCATGCCCGAGGCAGGATTCGAACCTCCGACCGTAGCAGCAGCGCGGTTCCAGACTGAAGCGCTTAGAACCGCCCGGCCACAGCGGTCGGCAAGAACCTCCACCATTGTGCGGTTTCATTTAGAGTTCCACCAAACAAGTTTAATTTTTAACTCGATGGTTTCACTTATCGAAACAAGAATAACCAATAGCATTTCATAGCAATTGGGCCGTCGCGTTACATCGCTCGCTTGTTGCTTCGGTGATTCCATATTGGATTTCATCGAATTCTGTTGTTTCTGTATTATGACTTGTGTGTTACGACAGTATGCCGTTTCAAGGCAATGGCGCATCGAGGATTTATTACAAACGTCACTCTTGGTGCGATTTGTTATAATTTAATATCAGTTAATGACACATCAGCGGTAAAAAGCCTTTAGGAGGTGCTAAGCTAAACAATACAAGAGCAAGATTTTTATGTGAATGGGGCGGTCTCGTGGTCGTCAGCACGGGAGCTCAGTGTGTCCAGCCAGAGGACTGTCCACCCACTGTAAATGAAGAACAGAAAACAAAGCGCAGTGTCAAGGTGAAACAATGCAGTCATATACACACAACGTTTTTGATCATTCCAACATTATAAATTCAAATACAATAGAAGCCGACAAAATATCACACCCTATGAAAGGAGTCGAGGAAGCCAGTCGAAGAAGATATACAGGGTGGTCCATTGACCGTGACTGGGCCGAATATCTCACGAAATAAGCGTCAAACGATAAAACTACAATTAACGAAACTTGGTCTAGCTTGAAGGGGGAAACCAGATGGCGCTATGGTTGGCTCCCTAGATAGCGCTGCCATAGGTCAAACGGACACCAATTGCGTTTTTTTAAAACAGGAACCCCCATTTTTTATTATGTATTCGTGTAGTACGTAAAGAAATATGAATGTTTTAGTGGAACCATTTTTTTCGCTTTGTAATAGATGGCGCTGTAATAGTCACAAACACATGGCTGACAATTTTAGACGAACAATTGGTAACAGGTAGGTTTTGTAAATTAAAATACAGAACGTAGGTACTTTTCAACATTTAATTCGGTTGTTCCAATGTGATACATGTACCTTTATGAACTTATCATTTCTGAGAACGCATGCTGTTACAGCGTGATTACCTGTAAATACCACATTAATGCAAAAATTCTCAAAATGATGTCCGTCAACCCCAATGCATTTGGCAATACGTGTAACGCCATTCCTCTCAACATCGAGTAGTTCGTCTTCCGTAATGTTCGCACATGCATTGACAATGCGCTGACGCATGTTGTCAGGCGTTGTAGGTGGATCACGACAGCAAATATCCTTCAACTTTCCCCACAGAAAGAAATCCGGGCACGTCAGATCCGGTGAACGTGCGGGCCATGGTATGGTGTTTCGATGACCAATCTCCTTGTCATTAAATATGCTATTCAATACTGCTTCAACTGCACGCGAGCTATGTGCCGGACATCCATCATGTAGGAAGTACATCGCCATTCTGTCATGCAGTGAAACATCTTGTAGTAACATCAGTAGAACATTACATAGGAAATCAGCATACATTGCAACATTTAGATTGCCATCGATAAAATGGGGGCCAATTATCCTTCCTCCCACAATGCCGCACCATACGTTAACCCCCCAAGGTCGCTGATGTTCCACTTGTCGCAGCCATCGTGGATTTTCCGTTGCCCAATATTGCATATTATGCCGGTTTACGTTACCGCTGTTGGTGAATAACGCTTCGTCGCTAAATAGAACGCGTCCAAAAAATCTGTCACTGTCCCGTAATTTCTCTTGTGCCCAGTGGCAGAACTGCACACGACGTTCAAAGTCGTCGCCATGCAATTCCTGTTGCATAGAAATATGGTACGGGTGCAATCGATGTTGATTTAGCATTCTCAACACCGAGGTTTCTGACCTTGCCGATTCTCGCGCAATTTGTCTGCTACTGTTGTGCTGATAAGCCACGACAGCAGCTAAAACACCTACTTGGGCATCATCATTTGTTTGCAGGTCGTGGGTGACGTTTCACATGTGGCTGAACACTTCCTGTTTCCTTAAATAACGTAACTATCCGACGAACGGTCCGGAAACTTGGATGATGTCGTCCAGGATACCGAGCAGCATACATAGCACACGCCCGTTGGGCATTTTGATCACAACAGCCATACATCAACACGATATCGACCTTTTCCGCAATTGGTAAACGGTCCATTTTAACACAGGTGATGTATCACGAAGCAAATACCGTCCGCACTGGCGGAATGTTACGTGATACCACGTACTTATACGTTTGTGACTATTACAGCGCCATCTACCACAAAGCGAAAAAAAGTGGTCCAACTAAAACATTCATATTTCTTTACGTACTACATGAATATGTAATAAAAAATGGGGGTTCCTATTTAAAAAAAAAAACGCAGTTGATATCCGTTTGACCTATGGCAGCGCCATATAGCGGGCCAACCATAACGCCATCTGGTTTCCCCCTTCAAGCTAGAGGAGTTCCGTTCTTTGTAGTTTTTTCGTTGATGCTTATTTCGTGAGATATTTGGCCCGGTCACTATCAATCGACCACCCTGTATATCAGTCAATCCCGATAAAGAATGTCACAACACAACTACAGAAGAATTCATTAAATGATACCAGCTCATTGAGGAAAATAAAAAAAGAAAGAAAGAGTTCAGATGAAAGAGATATGATAGACTCCAGAATATGGTCCCCATGGCAGTTGTAGAAGACCACCATGATCACGCCTCTCTCATACAACACGTTTTAAAAGAAGATATAGAGAATTTCATGGCAGGCCGAATTGTCGGACCGAGTCCACAACAGATAGTGCCATCGACGTCGATGCCATAAGTCAGGAGGTAATACAGAACGTCCAAGAAGAGGTGTATTGATCTTTGATACCTGTCTCCGCCACTAGCCCAGCGCTGCAGGAAGAATGGCCACAGCGAACTTGGACTTACACCACCACAGTCAAACAACAACCCAGCAACCAATCGACCAGGTACAACCAGCTACTCTGCCACGCATAACGCCACACCAAAGCACACATATTTGGAGGACACAGGACAACACACCGGCCTGATTTCACTTTGAACGCTCTGGACACGTTGTATGCTACTGTAGAGAAAGAATACGAGTGTTTGACAAAAATGACACTGCAGGACATCAGTCATCACAACTGTGCTATTCATGCCAGTAATTGTAGACGTTTACTGTCTGCCTGTGGGACGAATCTCATTGCCATACCCTGGACAAGATTGCTCCCCAACTTGCCATAAGTGTCCCCCATCGTCGTACGGAGGTACCAACCACTCCCCTATCCCCGAAATTCAGGAAAACTAAGTGAGACGGATCTATGGAGGGACTGTATTGTCGATGTGATGGGCTTCCCAGCAACATTTCTGCAGCATAGTCGAAACAGCGTTGGCGACATGTGGGCAGAATGATTTTGAACATGATCAGTGTCACTGCCCATTGAGTCCCGAGATTTCTCAGATCTATTCAGAAAGCTCGCGAAATGAAGCAGAAATGGAAATGTTGTAGATGTGTGGGTGAATCCACATGATGGATTACGACGTTTAATCACCATAGACAAGTGCTGGGTGTATCACTACACCCCCAAGACAAAGGGGCAAAGCAATCACTTGAAACAAGTTGATTCGTCACAGCCGAAAAAGGCGAAGACCCCACAGATTATGCTATTAAAATATCTCAGGGGCACACTAGCGAATTCTCACGACAAATGTGTGGGAAGAAGCCAAAACTAGTGTCACGAAAAGCTTCCGAGGGTTCTTTTTCGTCCACTAAAAGGCCCCAACTCGTTCTGCGCTGGACACAGTGCTTCTTTGGGCTATCAAATCTTGCCTTACCACTCGTATTCCCCTTTCTCTTCCCTCGGAAGAAGGAAACATTGTATGGCAGGCGTTTCCAGAATGATTACGAGACAATTTCTGAGACGGAAGTTTTCCTCAACATCCAAAATGGGAATTTCTACAACCAAGATCTTTGAGAAGTCTTCTATAGTTGTTAAGACTGGCATTTGAGGGTGAATAAGATAAGGACTAACACCATCACCAAAGTTTATGTTAGTAGCTTGATTTTTACAATGTTATAATGATAAGTTTTTGACTCTGCTCCTGTGCAGCTAGACACACTTGAATCTACACATAGAAGGTAATGTCCCGACTGACTCACTCACTGTCTGACTCATCATCGCCCAGCCCAAACCATTAGGGATAGAAATGAAATTTGGAGAGAGCGTTGATCTTATCCTATAGGCGTCTTATAAAAAGGGATTTTTTGAAATTCGCTACCTAAGGGGTAAATAGGGGTGAAAGGTCTTTTGAAAATGTGTCGCTATTAAGGCAATTTTGAGGCTAGACCTATGGAGATTGGTATTTAGTTTCTTGGTCAGCAATAAAGACATACATGTTTCAGCATTTTGGAAATTTAACCCTTATGGGGTGAAATAGTAGGTGAAAGATGTTTTTGAAAATAAATCATTATCAAAGAACTACCAAAGTATTTTTAAAGCTACAGCTATGAAAATTGGTATATGACTTCTCAGTTTTAAATACAAAAAAACAGGTATCTCAGTGTTTTTGGAAATTCAATCCAGAAGGAGATGAAGTAGGGGATGAAATGTTTTATGAAAATTTTTCATTATGAAAGCATTTTTAAAGCTAGATCTATTAAAATCTGAATTTGGCTTCTCAGAAATATAAAAATACGCGTTTCATTATTTTTGAAATTCAACCCCTAGGGAGTGAAACAGCCCAAACTGCTAAGAATAGAAACTTGAAATTTGGAGACGGTATTGATCCTGTATTTTAGCCACCGTTCAAGAGGGACCTGTACGATATTCCACTCCCAAGGGGAATAAATAGGGGATGAAAAGTTTTAAGAAATTATTTCATTATAAAAGGATTTTCAACGCTAAATCTATGAAAATTTTTATATGGCTTCTCTACCAGAAACAAAAAATACGTGTTTCACTCTTTTTGGAAAATCAACCCCCAAGGGGGTGAAACAGGGGATGAATATATTGAAGAAAATATTTCATTACATTAAAAAAAGCTAAATTTGTGACAACTGGTATTTCAATTCTCGCTTAAATACAAAAAATACACTACTGGCCATTAAAATTGCTACACCACGAAGATATGCAAACGATTAGCTTTTCAGAGCATTCACACAAGGTTGGCGCCGGTGGCGACACCTACAACGTGCTGACATGAGGAAAGTTTCCAACCGATTTCTTATTCCAAACAGCAGTTGACCGGCGTTGCCTGGTGAAACGTTGTTGTGATGCTTCGTGTAAGGAGGAGAAATGCGTACCATCACGTTTCGGACTTTGATAAAGGTCGGATTGTAGCCTATCGCGATTGCGGTTTATCGTATCGCGACATTGCTGTTCGTGTTGGTCGAGATCCAATGACTGTTAGCAGAGTATGGAATAGGTGGGTTCAGGAGGGTAATACGAAACGCCGTGCTGAATCCTAACGGCCTCGTATCACTAGCAGTCGAGATGACAGGCATCTTATTCGCATGGCTGTAACGGATCGTGCAGCCATGTCTCGATCTCTGAGACAACAGATGGGGACGTTTGCAAGACAACAACCATCTGCACGAACAGTTCGACGACGTTTGCAGCAGCATGGACTATCAGCTAGGAGTTAGACACTGGACTCGCATTCGGGAGGACGACGGTTCAATCCCGCGTCCGGCCATCCTGATTTAGGTTTTCCGTGATTTCCCTAAATCGCTCCAGGCAAATGCCGGGATGGTTCCTTTCAAAGGGCACGGCCGACTTCCTTCCCCGTCCTTCCCTAATCCGATGAGACCGATGACCTCGCTGTCTGGTCTCCTTCCCCGAAACAACCAACCAACCAACTATCAGCTAGGAGACGATGGCTGCGGTTACCCTAGACGCTGCATCACAGACAGGAGCGCCTGCGATGGTGTACTCAACGACGAATCTGGGTGCACGAATGGCAAAACGTCATTTTTTCGGATGATCCAGGTTCTGTTTACAGCATCATGATGGTCGCATCCGTGTTTGGCGACATCGCGGTGAACGCACGTTGGAAGCGTGTATTCGTCATCGCCATACTGGCGTATCACCCAGCGTGATGGTATGGGGTGCCATTGGTTACACGTCTCGGTCACCTCTTGTTCGCATTGACGGCACTTTGAACAGCGGACGCTACATTTCAGATGTGTTACGACCCGTGGCTCTACCCTTCATTCGATCCCTGCGAAATCCTACATTTCAGCAGGATAATGCACGACCGCATGTTGCAGGTCCTGTACGGGCCTTTCAGGATACAGAAAATGTTAGACTGTTTCCCTGGCCAGCACATTCTCCAGATCTCTCACCAATTGAAAACATCTGGTCAATGGTGGCCGAGCAACTGGATCGTCACAATACGCCAGTCACTACTCTTGATGAACTGTGGTATCGTGTTGAAGCTGCATGGGCAGCTGTACCTGTACACGCCATCCAAGCTCTGTTTGACTCATTGCCCAGGCGTATCCAGGCCCAAATTGCGTGAAAATGTAATCAAATGTCAGTTCTAGTATAATATATTTGTCCAATGAATACCCGTTTATCATCTGCATTTCTTCTTGGTGTAGCAATTTTAATGGCCAGTAGTGTATGTATTAGGGGATGAAAGTTTCAATGGAAATGTCACTACAAGAACGCAAAAGGAATGGTTAACAGAGACCTTGGACTCCAGCACATTCGGAAGAGACCATGCTTCTATGGACTTAATTAGTGTGAAAATTTTAGACGATCTTGCAGTTTGTGAACAACATAAAAATTCGACTAAAGAAAATAAAAAAAAATCGTTGCAGGCCATACAGTCTACGCGAGCGAAGCAACAGGCACTAAGCTAGTATGTTATATAGTATAAGGGCGATCAAAAATTTTTCGTCCGATGACATTGTTGCAGTGCATGTGCAGCACACCACGTCTCGAATGTGGGTATATAAGCACTGACATGTAGGCAAGGGATTACTGTGGCATTAGTGTCTTTCCGACGTGCGTGTGGTAAATGTGGAAACGTGAACTACAGACACCTATCGGAGAATGAGGAGTACGTTTGGGGCAGCATATCTGACGGAGACCACCATTGTGCAATGGAACACCAAGTTCCATATAAAGGGTGCTGCTGCTCCTTGATCTTATGCACTTCCCCATATCGCAGTTGTTGTAACGCACAAGTTGCGCCAGTTCAAGTGTTAGATACTCGATCACCCGACCTAGAGTTCTGTTCTCTCCTTATGCAATTATCACGTCTTCGATTCCTTAAAAAATACCTTGAAGGGCCGACGATTCCTGTCGGACAAGAACGTGCAGGAGGTAGTTACGCGCTTCTTCATGCAGCAGGAGACGGTGTTTTACCAAACAGATATATTCAACCTGGTGCATCGGTGGAATAACTGCCTCAATGCTCACGGCGTTTTTGTCTGACTAGCATACCGATTCTGGACCGTATGGCTCTCGAAAGGAAACTTTTTGATCACCTCTAATAATACGGCAACATATAATTGAACACACCACGAGGAGCTCTCTAAGCCAAGCATGTAAGTGCACTGACTGGCGGAAAAGAAGTCGACAATGACACTAGTAATTCTTAAATTGCAAACACACTCTGCGACAAAAAAAGGACTCTGGACAGAGGAATTATCCGAATGGACGGAAATCGATAGATGTGACGTACACGTACAGACAAATAAATGAGTACAATTTCAGAAAAAACTGGATAATTTATCCAAGAAAAAGAGCTTCACAAATGGAGCAAGTCAATAAAACCTTGGTCCACATCTGGTCCTTACGCAAGGAGTTGCTTTGCTTGCCATTGATTGACAAAGTTGCTCGATGCCCTCCTGAGGGATATCGTGCCAAGTTCTGCCCAAGTGGCGCGTTAGATCGTAAAAGTACATAGCTCGCAGGAGGGCCCTGCCCGTAATGCTGCAAACGTCCTCAGTTGGGGAGAGATCTGGAGACCTTGCTGGCCAATGTAGGGTTTCGCGAGCACCAAGACAAGCATTAGAAACTCTCGTCATATGTGGCACGGCATTATCTTTCTGAAATATAAGCCAGAATGTGTTGCGATGAACCGCTACAAAATGGGGCGTAGAGTATCGTACACATACTGCTGTGCTGTAAGAGTGCAGCGGATGACAACCAAAAAGCTCCTGCTATGAAAAGAAATGGCATCCCAGACCATCACTCCTGGTTGTCGGGAGAGTATGGCTGGTGACAGTCAGACTGGTAACACACAGCTGATCAGGGCACCTCCAGACACGTCTTCGGCCTGGAGTCTCATTGAGTGGAGTAGAATTTCCTTCGGTGATGAGTCTCGCTTCGAAGCGAGTCCCAATGACAAGGAAAGACGTGTCTGGAGGTGCCTTGGACAGCAGTGGGATACCAACCTGTAGCATGCCATACGGCTCGACAACCAGAAATGATCTACATTTACATCTACATTTATACTCCGCAAGCCACCCAACGGTGTGTGGCTGAGGGCACTTTACGTGCCACTGTCATTACCTCCCTTTCCTGTTCCAGTCGCGTATGGTTCGCGGGAAGAACGACTGTCTGAAAGCCTCCGTGCGCGCTCTAATCTCTCTAATTTTACATTCGTGATCTCCTCGGGAGGTATAAGTAGGGGGAAGCAATATATTCGATACCTCATCGAGAAACGCACCCTCTCGAAACCTGGCGAGCAAGCTATACCGCGATGCAGAGCGCCTGTCTTGCAGAGTCTGCCACTTGAGTTTATTAAACATCTCCGTAACGCTATCACGGTTACCAAATAACCCTGTGACGAAACGCGCCGCTCTTCTTTGGATCTTCTCTATCTCCTCCGTCAAACCGATCTGGTACGGATCCCACACTGATGAGCAATACTCAAGTATAGGTCGAACGAGTGTTTTGTAAGCCACCTCCTTTGTTGATGGACTACATTTTCTAAGCACTCTCCCAATGAATCTCAACCTTGTACCCGCCTTACCAACGATTAATTTTATATGATCATTCCACTTCAAATCGTTCCGCAAGCATACTCCCAGATATTTTACAGAAGTAACTGCTACCAGTGTTTGTTCCGCTATCATATAATCATACAATAAAGGATCCTTCTTTCTATGTATTCGCAATACATTACATTTGTCTATGTTAAGGGTCAGTTGCCACTCCCTGCACCAAGTGCCTATCCGCTGCAGATCTTCCTGCATTTCGCTACAATTTTCTAATGCTGCAACTTCTCTGTATACTACAGCATCATCCGCGAAAAGCCGCATGGAACTTCCGACACTATCTACTAGGTCATTTATATATATTGTGAAAAGCAATGGTCCCATAACACTCCCCTGTGGCACGCCAGAGGTTACTTTAACGTCTGTAGACGTCTCTCCATTGATAACAACTTGCTGTGTTCTGTTTGCTAAAAACTCTTCAATCCAGCCATACAGCTGGTCTGATATTCCGTAGGCTCTTACTTTGTTTATCAGGCGACAGTGCGGAACTGTATCGAACGCCTTCCGGAAGTCAAGAAAAATAGCATCTACCTGGGAGCCTGTATCTAATATTTTCTGGGTCTCATGAACAAATAAAGCGAGTTGGGTCTCACACGATCGCTGTTTCCGGAATCCATGTTGATTCCTACATAGTAGATTCTGGGTTTCCAAAAACGACATGATACTCGAGCAAAAAACATGTTCTAAAATTCTACAACAGATCGACGTCAGAGATATAGGTCTATAGTTTTGCGCATCTGCTCGACGACCCTTCTTGAAGACTGGGACTACCTGTGCTCATTTCCAATCATTTGGAACCCTCCGTTCCTCTAGAGACTTGCGGTACACGGCTGTTAGAAGGGGGGCAAGTTCTTTCGCGTACACTGTGTAGAATCGAATTGGTATCCCGTCAGGTCCAGTGGACTTTCCTCTGTTGAGTGATTTCAGTTGTTTTTCTATTCCTTGGACACTTATTTCGATGTCAGCCATTTTTTCGTTTGTGCGAGGATTTAGAGAAGGAACTGCAGTGCGGTCTTCCTCTGTGAAACAGCTTTGGAAAAAGGTGTTTAGTATTTCAGCTTTACGCGTGTCATCCTCTGTTTCAATGCCATCATCACCCTGTAGTGTCTGGATATGCTGTTTCGAGCCACTTACTGATTTAACGTAAGACCAGAACTTCCTAGGATTTTCTGTCAAGTCGGTACATAGAATTTTACTTTCGAATTCACTGAACGCTTCACGCATAGCCCTCCTTACGCTAACTTTGACATCGTTTAGCTTTTGGCTGCGTTTAAACTTGGAGCGGAGCTCTCTTTGCTTTCGCAGTAGTTTCCTAACTTTGTTGTTGTACCACGGTGGGTTTTTCCCGTCCCTCACAGTTTTACTCGGCACGTACCTGTCTAAAACGCATTTTACGATTGCCTTGAACTTTTTCCATAAACACTCAACATTGTCAGTGTCGGAACAGAAATTTTCGTTTTGATCTGTTAGGTAGTCTGAAATCTGCCTTCTATTACTCTTGCTAAACAGATAAACCTTCCTCCCTTTTATTATATTCCTATTAACTTCCACATTCAGGGATGCTGCAACGGCCTTATGATCACTGATTCCCTGTTCTGTACATACAGAGTCGAAAAGTTCGGGTCTGTTGGTTATCAGTAGGTCCAAGATGTTATCTCCACGAGTCGGTTCTCTGTTTAATTGCTTGAGGTAATTTTCGGATAGTGCACTCAGTATAATGTCACTCGATGCTCTGTCCCTACCACCCGTCCTAAACATCTGAGTGTCCCAGTCTATATCTGGTAAATTGAAATCTCCACCTAAGACTATAACATGCTGAGAAAATTTATGTGAAATGTATTCCAAATTTTCTCTCCGTTGTTCTGCCACTAATGCTGCTGAGTCGGGAGGTCGGTAAAAGGAGCCAATTATTAACCTAGTTCGGTTGTTGAGTGTAACCTCCACCCATAATAATTCACAGGAACTATCCACTTCTACTTCACTACAGGATAAACTGCTACTAACAGCGACGAACACTCCACCACCGGTTGCATGCATGATAGTCTGCGGTGCCATTTCTTTCCACACCGGACCCCTCGGTAGTCATCCACGGTACCCTTACAGCACAGCAGTATATCGATCATGTTCTACAACCCATTTTCTTTCCCTTTATTGCAAACCATCCTGGGCTTACATTTCAGCAAGATAATGCTCGTCCACACACGGCGGGGGGTCTCTAATGCTTGTCTCCGTGCTTGCCAAGCCCTTCCTTGGCCAGCATAGTCGCTGGATCTCTCCCCAACTGAGAATGTTTGGAGCATTACAGGCGGGGCCCTCCAACCATCTCGGGATTTTGACGATCTAAGCCCTAACTGGACGGAATTAGGAACGACATCCTTCAGGAGGACTCTGTCAATCAGTGTCAAGTCAAATAACTGCTTGTATAAGGGCTAGATGTGGACCAACGCTTTACTGAGTTGCTCCATTTGTGAAATTCTGTGTCTTGAATAAATCAACCAATTTTTCGAAAATTGTTATCGTAAGTTTGTCTGTATATGTAAAAGACATCTATCGATTTCCGTCCCCTTTAGATAAATCCTTCGTGATCCGACGGCTTTTTTTGTCTTAGAGTGTAAAAGATTTAAAATATTCACAACGGAAAACTGAGTGTACAATGTATGCCCCACTCTTCTGAAAGTAAAGAAAAGGTAAGGATTGGGTAATTACTGGTGCAGGTAAGCCAGACATAAACTAGAAGTAAATTAGCTGAAGACTCCCGAAGAAACAATCTGCGAGTAGTAAACTAGTTGCAGACGAGCTAGGCCTTAAAAATGCCATTTTTGACAGAAATGAGCTGTATCAGATTTGATACCATAGGGAAACAGTTGTGCCCAACGACTGTATTCATTTCAAGTAGTAGAGGGTACAGCAATCAGCCGCAAATGATGTTCATTGCATATCTAGATTTCGGTCACTGTGTGGCCATCTTCATTGCAGTTAATGTAAGTTAAAACTGTAGAGGAACTTATCTTTGCAGAGTGGCGGTGCTGGGTTGAGAGACGTGCACACATTTTCAAAAACATCTTTATTTTCCAAAAGGCCTTCGAAAGAAAAGTATTCCACTCCAGAGGGTGGGGCCCAGTCCACTCACAATGACACACAATATAACCGTCCTCTTGTTCAGACAGTAGCGACATTATTAGTAAGAAAATTTCAAGAAAAAATACAGATCAGTCTCAAATAACTACTGGCCAAGTCCCAGCCTCAGTTAACACGAAATGGCATTAACTAAATCGTTCGGAATCAAGAACATCAGCAGATTTAATTCAAAACACGTTGCTGGTCACCACCTAACATCAGTTAACCTCAAATCGGCATTGAAGGTGCCTACTCAAAAATTGTCAGTGTAAAAATTCAGTTATCAAGGCAAGTACCAATGTTCCGAAACATAACTGCTGGTCAATCTCTATCACAATCAGTTAATTCTAGGCATCAGGTGCGTACCAGTATTGTTAGCGTAACTTAAGATACAATGAACAAGCCCAAATATTTTTTCTCTGCCTCGTGATGACTGGGTGTTGTGTGATGTCCTTAGGTTAGTTAGGTTTAAGTAGTTCTACGTTCTAGGAGACTCATGACCATAGATGTTAAGTCCCATAGTGCTCAGAGCCATTTGAATTTGAACCCAAATATTTAATCGCAGCACAAACACTATTCCGAGTTCAGCTACAGTTACTGTTGCTACCAAGAAACGAGGTTGGACCAACGTCTGCCACTCATAAACAACATATAGACAGTCTTGCTGATAAGGTAAGGAATGAGGAGAGCAAAGGGATATGTGGAAAATACTGACTAGAAGAAGGGACAGGATGATAGGACATCTGTTAAGACATGAGGGAATAACTTCCATGGTACTAGAGGGAACTGTAGAGGGCAAAAACTGTAGGGGAAGACAAAGATTGGAACACATCCAGCAAATTATTGAGGACATAGTTTGCAAATGCTACCCTAAAATGAAGAGGTTGACACAGGACAGGGATTCGTGGCGGGCCGCATCAAACCAGTCAGAAGACTGATGACCCAAAAACAAAAAAGACACTGTTGAGATACAACTGCCCGCAGCTTACGTTGAACCACTTTCCCAAATGACCGACGCACATCGGTTTTAACTCGACAGTCGCCGCCTGTCTCCCTACAGGCCACAAATCTTCATCAGATAGTCACAACAGACCTCACGAGCAATCGTAATGCTTCTTCTTAAAACGGTGCTGACTCAAGAGACAAATTCAGGCGGTCCACAGCACCGCCGATGCCATGCAGCTCGCCGCTGCTATACCAGGCTGTCTCCCGCCGGCCGGCCGGGGTGGCCGAGGGTTCTAGGCGCTACAGTCTGGAGCCGCACGACCGCTACGGTCGCAGGTTCGAATCCTGCCTCGGGCATGGATGTGTGTGATGTCCTTAGGTTAGTTAGGTTTAAGTAGTTCTAAGTTCTAGGGGACTGATGACCTAAGAAGTTAAGTCCCATAGTGCTCAGAGCCATTCTCTCCCGCCGACTGCCGTCTCTGAAGAGACGTTTTCACGTCGCTGACCAAGGAGGCCATTCCAACCGACGCGACTATTCATGTCAGACACTGACTTCACACTGAAATTACTATTTTACAACTTTAAACAGCGGCTACGGTGTGAACTCAGCCTTTGACATGAACAGTTCAATTGGAACTATATGCAATTACAAGCGGTTTTGACGTTTTCACTTACATTCACTGCACTGAAGATGGCCACAAAGTGACCGAAATCTAGACATGCAATAAACATCATTAGCGACTGAATGCTGTATCCTCTACTACTTGTTCCAAATGAATTGTTCAGTTTCGAGACATCTCATGTCGTACGAACTAAATTTCATAGGTGGCATTAATAACTTATTATGACCCAGAAAACTGATAGTTTTTCCAATCAATATTTGAATAAATACTCCATGTTCTGGATTCCAGTGGCGGGGAGGGGGGTGCGGGTCAAATGCCCCCACTTATTCCTCAATACTTCACTAAGTGTCCCATCTGCCGATCCCTGCTTTTTGACAAGATGTGCCATATTTTTCTCGCCCATCAGATATAGTACCTCTTCATGAATTATCCAATCTACGTATCTAATCTTCTGCATTCTTCTGTAGCACCCAGTTTAGATAGCTTCTATTTTCTCGTCCCCTGTACTGCTGACTGCCCATGTTCCACTTCTACACAAGCCTATGCTCCAGCCGTAAACCTTTCACAAAAGACTTCTTAACACTTAAATTTGTATTAGATATTAAAATATTTTTCTCAGAAACGTTTTTCTTGATTCTTCCAGTGAACATTTTATGTCCTCTGTACTTCAAGCGTCATCAATTATTTTGCTGCCCAAGTAGCAGAACTCATCCACTACTTTTGGTGGGTCACCACGAAAGCCTCGTTTCTTTAAAGTGTCGAGATATCATTTTTGAAATAGCTTCAAATTTCTGATAATCTTACAAATGAGTTAATATGTCAGATATATTACGTAAAGCATGCAAGCGAGAAAAAGTTTAGGAAAGGTTTGAAACTAATTCTAAAGTTTGTTGAAAGTCGCTAAGTGCTCTCATTATCACATACTGGATGAGTATATCTCGGCGATTTGCGCTCCGTTTTCAGCAAAATTTAGTTTTTCGCGCAACTCGACGTTTACGACGCCATATCTCCTGAACTAACTGACACACAATAGTATAATTTTGCACGTTCATTCAATGATATACACTACTGGATATTAAAATTGCTACACCAAGAAGAAATGCAGATGATAAACGGGTATTCATTGGACAAATATATTAGCCTAGAACTGACATGTGATTGATTACATTTTCACGCAATTTTGCTGCATACATCCTGAGAAGTCAGTACCCAGAACAACCACCTCTGGCCGTAATAACGGCCTCGATACGCCCGGGCATTGAGTCAAACAGAGCTTGGATGGATTGTACAGGTACAGCTGCCCATGCAGCTTCAACACGATACCACAGTTCATCAAGAGTAGTGACTGGCGTATTGTGACGAGCCAGTTGTACGGCCACCATTGACCAGACGTTTTCAATTGGTGAGAGATCTGGAGAATGTGCTGGCCAGGGCAGCAGTCGAACAAATGTATCCAGAAAGGCCCGTACAGGTCTGCAACATGCGGTCGTGCATTATCCTGCTAAAATGTAGGGTTTCGCAGGGATCGAATAAAGGGTAGAGCTACCAGTCGTAACACATCTGAAATGTAACGTCCGCTGTTCAAAGTGCCGTCAATGCGAACAAGAGGTGACCGAGACGTGTAACCAATGGCACCCCATACCACCACGCCGGATGATACGCCAGTATGGCGACGACGAATACACGCTTCCAATGTGCGTTCACCGCGATGTCGCCAAACACGGATGCGACCATCATGATGCTGTAAACAGAACCTGGATTCATCCGAAAAATGACGTTTTGCCATTCGTGCACCCAGGTTCGTCGTTGAGTACACCATCGCAGGCGCTCCTGTCTGTGATGCAACGTCAAAGGTAACCGCAGCATAGTCTCCGAGCTGATAGCCCATTCTGCTGCAAACGTCGTCGAACTGTTCGTGCAGATGGTTGTTTTCTTGCAAACGTCCCAATCTGTTGACTCAGGGATCGAGACGTGGCTGCACGATCCGTTACAGCCATGCGGATAAGATGCCTGTCATCTCGACTGCTAGTGATACGAGGCTGTTGGGATACAGCACGGCGTTCCGTATTACCTTCCTGAACCCACCTATTACATATTCTGCTAACAGTCATTGGATCTCGACCAACGCGAGCAGCAATGTCGCGATGCGATGAACCGCAATCGCGATAGGCTACAATCCGACCTTTATCAAAGTCGGAATCGTGATGGTACGCATTTCTCCTCCTTACACGAAGCATCACAACAACGTTTCACCAGGCAACGCTGGTCAACTGTGTTTGTGTATGAAACATTGGTTGGAAAGTTTCCTCATATCAGTACGTTGTAGGTGTCGCCACCGGCGCCAACCTTGTGTGAATACCTTGAAAAGCTAACCATTTGCATATCGCAGCATCTTCTTCCTGTCGGTTAAATTTCGCTTCTGTAGCACGTCATCTTCGTGGTGTAGCACATTCTCAGCAACATATGTAGCAAGTAGAGGAAGAAGCAAAGAAGTAATAAATTAAAACGACATGCCTTATTCCGAAGTATAACTGCAAGAACAACGAAAATGTAGTAATCAATGGTTAAATTTACTCCTTGCACCATTTTGTGAGCTGTTTCACCGAGATAAAGTTTCTGAAGTATTTGACATTATGTGTAAAGTTTTTTGCCAGTCACTAAGTGCTCTCGTCCTCCAAAAATGGAAGAATATGATCTAGACATCTGTGCACGGTAAGTGCGCTGTATCAAGAATTATACAGAGTTTCTAACAGTAATATCTGCCTAAATCTGTTAAAGTTTTAATATGAGATTATAGCTCTTAATGAGCAGATTATGAGAGCGTTTTAAATGTTCAATCCTGGTCAATAATTACGCAAAATATTGAAAATCAAATCTTTTTTGCCCTTAGAAGCCGTTAGGTAGGCAACCTGTGACTGGAAACCATGAAACATGAAGCACGAACCAAGATAGCCATTTAGTAATACAGCAGAACCTTGTTCATACGTTTTTGAAAGTGAATGATGAAGTAAATGTACAAGTTAGATTAACATTAAAATGAAACTTCTTAATATATTTGTACTAACTTTAAATGCATGCAAACGTGCTGAATAGTAGTAGATACAATAGTTCAAGTAAGTTTATGCCTAATTTATGGACAACTAAAATTAATTATGCCTGAAGAATGAATCAGTTGTGGGATTTTTTTGGAAGCAACGCTGCAATCTTAGATCAGGTCCTCATATGCAGTTACCATGCACTTCTTGTCGTCACTAATGTTTGTGGATCTGATCTAACGGTGAATTACTTCCAGGGCAGTAAATGGCTCTGACATACTGAGGGGGTCTGCAGATTCACCATTCGATTCTTTGGATTCCCCAGAATAACATTTTTTCAGCTGATAGTTGCACCATTTTTTTTTTAAATTATTCCATCATCATTTTGCACACAACACGCGGCACTTTCAGCATCACAGTCAACAAAATCATCAAAATCAGTTCCATTTAAATGCCAGCGTTTTGCCCGACCGTAAGTTAAAAAGATTTCCTCTTACGTCTGTGTTGTAAATACCTTTCAGAGCGTATTTTTCAGTTAGACTTTGGAAATCACGCTGTTTCCAACTTTCCACTGTGGTGTTATCCACGCTGTTAGTTACCCACCAACTGCAATGTCACATGTTACTTTGTAGCGGTGTAACCATCTAGGAGAAGAATGAAAGTTTTCATTTAACTTTTTTTGCGAATTCTAAAACCTTCTCTTTCAGTATTGTGTCTGAAACAGGCACATTAGCTGCACGCTGCTGCTTCACCAAGCTTGAAGACACTTTTCTACGTCCGTAAACTTTCGACTCTGGGTACGCGTCCGTTTCTCACCGCTTGACCACGCTTTCGAAGCACATCTTATCTGTCTTTCACTGGCCAGTGTGGTAGTTAAGGTGCAATATGGGCTTCGGGAGGCTTACTTTAGATTCACTAGGCCTTCTTTGCACTGCTTCAATTACGTTTATTTTCTCCAGAACGGAAAAATATCTTTTGTTTTGTGACGAACTGATTATTTTCGCGTGCACTAAAGTTGGAAACTACACTAAAAAATTAACTAAACCCACCGCTTGCAAAACAGTCCTAGTTTAAGCCATTACTCTCTGCACCTGCTCACTCCCTCGTCCACTGCAACTACGCTGAAGCGCCGAAGAAACTGGTATATGCATGCTTATTCAAATACAGATATACGTAAACAGCCAGAATACGGCGCTGCGGTCGGTACCGCCTATGTAAGACAACAAGTGTCTGGCGCAGTTGTTAGATCTGTTACTGGTAACACAATAGCATGTTATTAAGGACTGGATTGTTTGGGGGAGGAGACCAGGCAGCGAGGTCATCGGTCTCATCGGATTAGGGAAGGACGGGGAAGGAAGTCGGCCGTGCCCTTTCAAAGGAACCTTCCCGG
This sequence comes from Schistocerca piceifrons, assembly GCF_021461385.2. Lineage (NCBI taxonomy): Eukaryota > Metazoa > Arthropoda > Insecta > Orthoptera > Acrididae > Schistocerca > Schistocerca piceifrons. The sequence goes on along the minus strand of NC_060139.1, from coordinate 1,015,363,139 downwards.
AATTTGCCTGGAGCGATTTAGGAAAATCACGGGAAACCTAAATCAGGATGACCGGACGCGGGATTGAACCGTCCTCCTCCCGAATGCGAGTCCAGTGTGCTAGCCACTGCGGCTCTTCGCACGGTGTTATTAAGATTTAAGTGAGTTTGAACGTGGTGTTACAGTCGGCGCACGAGCGGTGGGACATAGCATCTCCAAGGTAGCGATGAAGTGCAGATTTTCCTGTACGACCATTTCACAAGTGTGCCTTGAATATTAGGAATGCGGTAAAACGCAAAATCTTCGACATCGCTGCTGCCGTGAAAAGATCCTGACGACTGAAGAGAATCGTTCAACGTGACAGAAGTGCAAGCCTGTCGCAAACTGCTTCAGATTTCAGTGCTGGGCCATCAACAATTGTCAGCGTGCGAACCAATCAACGAAACATCATCAATATCGGCTTTCGGAGCCGAAGTCCCACTAGCGTACCCTTGATGACTGCGCGACACAAAGCTTTACGCCTCGCCTGGGTCCGTAAACACCGACATCCGACTGTTGATCACTGGAAACATGTTGCCTGGTCAGACGAATCTCTTTTCACTGTATCGAGCAGATGGACTCGTACGAGTATGGATACAACCTCATAAATCCATGGACCCTGCATGTCAGCAGGGGACTGTTCGAGCTGGTGGCGGTTCTGTAATGGTGTGGAGCGTGTGCAGTTGGAGTAATATGTCTAGATGCGACTCTGACAGCTGACACGTACGTAAGCATTCCCTCTGATCACCTGTATCCATTCATGTCCATTGTACATTCCGACGGACTTGTGAATTCTAGTAGGACAATGCGACACCCCACACGTCCAGAATTGCTACATAATGGCTCTTCTGTATTTAAACACTTCCGCTGGCCACCAAACTCCCCAGAGACATGAACATTATTGAGCTTAACTTGGATGCCTTGCAACGTGCTGTCCAGAAGAGATCTCCATCCCCTCGTACTCTTACGGATTTACGGACAGCCCTGCAGGATTCGTGGTGTCAATTCCCTCCAGCACTACTTTTGACTAGTTGAGTCCATGCCACGTCGTGTTGCGGCACTTCTGCGAGCTCGCGGGGGCCCTACACGATATTAGGCAGGTGTACCAGATTCTTTGGCTCTTCAGTGTGTAACGTACAGGGCGAAAATCTTACAGAGATGGGAAACGTATAAATACTATTTGACTGTATAAATTTCTAAATGTAATCCCCGAGCATAGCCTAACTGGCAAAGTTCAAAGTTTTTCAGTTCTTCTCACTGAATTTTAATTTCCTTTCCAAATCCCTCTTTGATTTCCTTTACTGCTTGCTGAATGTACAGACCGAATTACATAGTAGATAGGCTACACAACCCTTTTTTTACTCCATTCTCAGTTAATATTCCTTTTAATGTCTTTCGTAACTACCTGTGTTTCTGTATAAGTTGCAGATAACATTTGGTACCCTGTATTTTACCCTCCTACCCTGAGAACTTCCCAGACAGAATAATCCAAACTAGGAGTAGGACTCAGTAATTTGGGACGCCATTTGTTACCGGCAGCGCCACGGGAGTGCTGACGTGGTCCGGCCAGCGCTGGAGACGGCGGCAGACACGTATCGCCTCGTAGAGACGCGTTCGCCTGCGACTGCCAGCAGATAAGGAGCGCGCCGTCAGCGACTGTATTGCCGATAGATTGCGTGTTGACGAGGCGTTCCCGAACGTGCCGGCCGGTGGCTACGCAGTACTCGCGACGTGGTGTGCTGTACCGGCAGCTGCGACCCAACTACTAGGTAAGTCGACCGCGCCGAATGACCATGGCGCCTCGTGTTACTTTGAATCACTTACAAGCAATCTGCAATTGTCTGACAGCTGACAGTAAATGCTCTGCAACGCTGATCAAGGAGTGTTTTCATGTGATTTTGGTCGGAAACTACAACCTTTGGCAACGGGATACAGCGCGCGGAAATTCTACATCATTGCATCCAGGATAAATGTATATTCCGTCGTTTGCATTTACATTTACACATTCGTACATACTTCGCAAGCCACCATACAGCGCTTGGCGGACGGTAACTTGTAGCATCGATAGCCATTCCCTTTCTCGTTCCACTTGCAAATGGAGGGAGGGAAAAACGACCTCTATATGCTTCCATATGAGTCCTAATTTCTCTTTTCGACCCTTAAGCAAATTTATATTGGTGACAGTAAGATCTTTCTGTAATCTGTAGCAAATGACGGTTCCCTTTTCAATATCGATTCCCGAAAAGAACATTTTCATTCATTTATACATTCATTGTGTTCCATACATATTATCAACAAGGAGAACCTTCAGTGACGTGGAACTAACGTTCACATGAGAAAAAAGGCAATCATATTGTATTAACAATAACCTGTGGCTATTCTGCTTAGTGCTCTTCACACTTATGCCATCTTAATTTAATCTTCCCTCCAGCGATTCCAGTTTCATGTAGCATTAGATTAATACTCGCATACTGACCGAACTTAAGGTAACAAACTTAATAGCTCGCTTCTGAACTACATCGATGTCCTCGTTTAATTTGACCTGGTGGTGATTCCAAAAACTCGAGCAGTAGTCAAGAACAGGTCGCGCAAGTGTTCTGTACGCGGTCTCCTTTATTTATGAACTATGCATTCGTAGAATTCTCTCAATAAAACTAAGTCGACCATTCACCTTTAGTACAACAGACCTTACGTGCTCGTTCCTTTTGATGTCGTTTTGTAACGTTACGCTCAGATATTTAATAGGCTCTCCCCAAGGATCTCAATAGATTTGAGGCAGCAGCCTTTACTCTCGCAGTATTGAATATTGTATCTCTTTTTTCCTTTTCTGTAGTATTGTGTTCAATTTAAATTCCCCTGTACAGTCCTTTATATTCCCTGCATTTTACAGCACTCCCTTTTGTGTTTAATACTTACTTCCCATCTGAACTCTAGGTGTTCACACAGCTGCTTCTCGTTTCTCCAGTGGTACTACTAGCTGCACCCCGCTGTCTTACCTGCGGTTAAACATTTATTTACGAGCATAAAGCAGTGTCAAGCAATACACCTCTAGTACTGCATTCGAATATTACAGCATTGATTTTACTATTCATTTTAGAGCAAGCTGCCATCTGTCACACCAAACATAAATTCTATCTAAATCATCGTGTATTCTTTTATAGTCACTCAAAGACAACACGACACTTTCCCATACACTACGTCATCAACAGCCGTAGATTGCTACTCACCCTAGGCCGTTTATGCATATAGAAAACAAGGTCGGGTCCTATCACACTTCTCTGGAGCACACTTCTCTCTCTCTCTCTTTCATTTCTTGTTTCTTTATTTTTTTGTGTATATGTACTAAGCTGTTTAAAATGTCGACTGATGGTGTTATCGCAGCGAGCCTGTATGGAGGGTTAAGACGATAGACTCTTAATCGGGACAACACAGATTAACACCACTCTCTATCTACCTTGATTACAGTTCTTCGTTCATTCCCTGAAAATGGTGGAATACCACTGAGATCCCGTCAACGACACCGATTACATTTCGAGCTAGTACTTCTTAAACTGACATATGTGGTGTCATAGTAACATTCGCATGCATCATTTGTGATAAGTTCATATTGTTTTAAGAATTACAGCAACCAGTCATTTTTAATGTATTTTTAAGATAATACCCGTTTCGGGCTTTCACCAGTCTTCAGTTAGCGTAATACATTTTTGACTCTTCAGTAAGTATATCGTTAAAACATCGATAACAAATTGGATACTGCAGCTTCCCTGTGCAAAATAACAATTTTACTCAGCTACTACACTTCTCGATTGTATATTTACGCTATACTGCTGGTTAGGTGTACTTAGCTTCTACTATGCTTGTTGTTACTCCGATTTTCGCGTATTTAGGTGTGGCACAAGCACTCTTCCACTTGCATCTGGCAGAAAAACAGCGCAGTATCCGCCATGTTGATGCCTGACATCTTTGTTTACACGCGAAAACTATATCTATGGTCAAAGCTATATTTTGATTACAGTTTTTGAAAGTACTATTTCTAGTTTAAGCTTCTGTATGCCTAAACAGGACTGAAATTTTTTAGCATGAATGTGCTAGCATTATGTGTGGTTATTAAATAAAATGAACGTAGTTTATATAAGAGAATTAATATTACATATTTTACTCGCAGCTGGAATGCCATTTACGAACAAACTGAACAAACTAATATTGTATCCCGAACCAGGTATCTAAATTGGAAGGACAAAAGATGAGTTATCGTTTATTGTCTGAACTACATCGAGACATTGGAGATGAGGAAGGAATGAGCTTGAACCTGAAGTTCAAATACATAACGAAGACTCCAGTAAAAAATTGAATTTTTTAGGATGGGGGTGTTGAATGGACTTTGTTCTGTAATAGCTTCACACTGTCACAAGGGTGCGGAAGCTATTATTGAATCCCATTTACCTCCACATGTATGTTAACTACATGCATCCCATTTACACACAATAAGAAGAGTTACGGCGCGATGAAGTACGGCAGCAGCTGTATCGACAGACGTGGACTGTCCTTGGTCGATCCCGTCAGAGTTTCGGCGCAGCCAACCTAGGCAACCTTAGTTAGCAGACGACAGTATGTTCATTGCGGCTATGTACTAATAAACAAGAGCACACGCAGCGTATACGGTTAGAGATCACAGGAATCTGAGATGTGATTAAATTTGAAATGATTTAAATTTATTGTTCTGTTCAATGAAGATCCTCTTTGCACTTAGTGTTGCAAGATCGCTAATGGAAACAATTAAATATAGGCCTGAAGTCATACAGATTCTTTCGACATTTAGCGAAACAGCTACTCCTGTCAGCCATTTCAGCGTAATTCTTCTCACAGTGAACAATTAATATTGGTTGGTTAAACGGAAGAAGGAAAAAAAAAGTAAGCTAGAGAAGAGGAACGTAAATAAGTGCACTGGTCCCTACGGATTATGGAATACATATTTGCGTAATAAGAAAAACCAATTTACTGTCGTTTTGAACAACGATACTGGTAGAAGAAAATATTTTTAATGTTATCTACAGAGAAAACAAGTTGTTCTGCTTTGTTAAGATTGAACGGGTAGCCTCTGTTGTCAATAATCCGTCAAATTTAAGAATCTTTTAGTTGCGGGAGGTGACTTTGCTATATTTAAATACAACATTGTAGAATTACTCAACTGTTTTGTCTTATTCTGGCGTGATATATCACATTTTTAGCTTAAAGAGCGCTGGTTTTTCGGATGGAGGTAGGTAAGCGTGTAGCATCCCGTCTCCACCGAGATTAGAGACAGAGCTTGCCTGTCTTAACTAGAATGCTGGATGAATCTATCGTGTCCTTGCTTAAGGATCTATCTTGCTAGTTGCCGAACTTCATTCTATATGCTACCTCTGAGATGTCTATATGCCATTTATGTTTACAATATAATATAAAGGAGTTCCACGCAGTTTTACTCAAATAAGAAGAATAGATGGGCTACTTTAACGTTAAACATAAACATTTCTGTGTTCACGAGTATATTGATTTATAGAATAAATAAAAGATTTCCACCGATAGCGCAATCTCATTCCTCCGTCTAGAATCCGGAGGCTCCAAGTGCGATACTACGAACAGGAGGCAGCCTAAGGGTCGGCAACTCTTAAGCCACTTGTCAGCCGACCAAGTCCGCTGACCAGTGCTAATGTTGCAATATATTTCTAATCTATTTCTCCACGTCTAAGCAAACCTACAGAAATAGTACGTTTCAAATAGTAATACAGATAAAACTTTAATTACTAATATAAAGAGCCAGATGTTGTACGAACTTAACAGTCTGTTCAATATCTACTTCCTTCCTTCCTTTTTCCCACGAAAATCAAAATTATGTATGTTTCTGCAACAGTTCCCGTTTATCTGTCACATGGAATATCAAAAACTAGATATACAGTACTGAAATAGCGGAAATTTGGCATTATTTTCCTGGAAACTCCTTCTTAACTTCACTGTGTAACATTCTGTTTGTCGGAATTGCCTGAAAAATTCTGTAATAGTACCATTACTAACAGGCAGAATTTAAAGCAAAAAGAGACTATCTGAAGATTTTTTTTCACACGATTACTGAGTTACGCGTGAAATATGCAGCTTTGTAGTGTGGCTCAAAATGGATGCAACTCGCTACTAACAAGTAGTCTGTTCCGCATAGAAAAAACAAAAGACTATGTTGATATTAACGCCCTTACGTGAGGCTTGTGTTGCAGCATAGCTCGATAAAACACTGCAAGCAGGTATGTCCCAGCGCAGTGATGAACGATTGGTGGTTGCTCCCAGTGCGTATTGTCGAATGTATCATCAGAAAAATACATTTCTTTGTCACAGTACACAACGAATAAACACATTTCGTACTCCAAAATTATGCTATGCTACCTATTGCCCTGTATTGAGTCGCACGTTAAAAGTGTTGAATTAAATATTGGAAAAGTGATGATGATCGTATGAATAAGACGAGTGACTTTTTTGTTCAACTATATTACGTGTAACTGTGGTGCCAACTGCTGCTCAAATTGCTGCTGCAGATGCAGTACGATGCGACAGAGCCATACGCCGAACGCAATGGTCTTCCCTATCGGAACTGCCGTGTGGCCGTCCAAAGCACGGTCTTCTTGAGACCGTACATGCTCGTGACCACCGCTGCCAGCAATCATGTACGATGGCTATATTCCTGCCAAGTATTTCTGCAGTATCAGAGAAGGAACATCCACTTTCTCGTAGCCCTATTAGACAATCTCGTTCAAACTCAGTGAGGTGTTGATAATGGCGTCCTTGTCGTTTTTAAGGGCATTCTTGACTAACTTGAACTCACCACTTCCGATGTCAAAGGTAACTAACTTTCACGACCGTTACAGCGTGCATTTAAAGCAAACCTGATTTGCATCCTCACAGTGCTGCACTCTTTTACGACTGGTGCGAAATCTGAAAGGACAACATCTTTCAGAGTAGAAACACGCCTACCAATTTTCGATTATGTCTCACAACTCTTTCTTGCATTTTTTCCGTCAGTGTATTTGGTATCTGTTTTTGGTCATTCCAATGTAAGTATGAACAATGTAGAAAAAGATAGATTGCTACTTACCGTAAAGAATACACGTCAAGTTGCAGACAGGCACGATTAAAAGACAATCACATATAGCTCTCGGCCACAGCCTCCGTCAGTAAAGAGGACACACACACACACACACACACACACACACACACACACACACACACACAAGGAGGCACACCTCACTCACAACTCCAGCATTCTGGCCCGAGATGCTGGAGTTGGCGGTCGTGTGTGCGTGAGGTGTGCTTGCTGTGGCCGAAAGCTGTGTGTCAGTGTCTTTTAATCGTGCCTGTCTGCAACTTGACGTGCCTTCTTTAAAGTAAGTAGCAATCTGTCTTTTCCCACATTGCTGATATTCCTACCTGGAGTTTCCGTTGCAGTCAAAGTGTGTTTAGATGTGATGGGATTGACGCGTCTTTCGTTAGGCAAATCCAAAAATCAAAATTATCGCGGGTTTCTACACTCCTGGAAATGGAAAAAAGAACACATTGACACCGGTGTGTCAGACCCACCATACTTGCTCCGGACACTGCGAGAGGGTTGTGCAAGCAATGGTCACACGCACGGCACAGCGGACACACCAGGAACCGCGGTGTTGGCCGTCGAATGGCGCTAGCTGCGCAGCATTTGTGCACCGCCGCCGTCAGTGTCAGCCAGTTTGCCGTGGCATACGGAGCTCCATCGCAGTCTTTAACACTGGTAGCATGCCGCGACAGCGTGGACGTGAACCGTATGTGCAGTTGACGGACTTTGAGCGAGGGCGTATAGTGGGCATGCGGGAGGCCGGGTGGACGTACCGCCGAATTGCTCAACACGTGGGGCGTGAGGTCTCCACAGTACATCGATGTTGTCGCCAGTGGTCGGCGGAAGGTGCACGTGCCCGTCGACCTGGGACCGGACCGCAGCGACGCACGGATGCACGCCAAGACCGTAGGATCCTACGCAGTGCCGTAGGGGACCGCACCGCCACTTCCCAGCAAATTAGGGACACTGTTGCTCCTGGGGTATCGGCGAGGACCATTCGCAACCGTCTCCATGAAGCTGGGCTACGGTCCCGCACACCGTTAGGCCGTTTTCCGCTCACGCCCCAACATCGTGCAGCCCGCCTCCAGTGGTGTCGCGACAGGCGTGAATGGAGGGACGAATGGAGACGTGTCGTCTTCAGCGATGAGAGTCGCTTCTGCCTTGGTGCCAATGATGGTCGTATGCGTGTTTGGCGCCGTGCAGGTGAGCGCCACAATCAGGACTGCATACGACCGAGCCACACAGGGCCAACACCCGGCATCATGGTGTGGGGAGCGATCTCCTACACTGGCCGTACACCACTGGTGATCGTCGAGGGGACACTGAATAGTGCACGGTACATCCAAACCGTCATCGAACCCATCGTTCTACCATTCCTAGACCGGCAAGGGAACTTGCTGTTCCAACAGGACAATGCACGTCCGCATGTATCCCGTGCCACCCAACGTGCTCTAGAAGGTGTAAGTCAACTACCCTGGCCTGCAAGATCTCCGGATCCGTCCCCCATTGAGCATGTTTGGGACTGGATGAAGCGTCGTCTCACGCGGTCTGCACGTCCAGCACGAACGCTGGTCCAACTGAGGCGCCAGGTGGAAATGGCATGGCAAGCTGTTCCACAGGACTACATCCAGCATCTCTGCGATCGTCTCCATGGGAGAATAGCAGCCTGCATTGCTGCGAAAGGTGGATGTACACTGTACTAGTGCCGACATTGTGCATGCTCTGTTGCCTGTGTCTATGTGCCTGTGGTTCTGTCAGTGTGATCATGTGATGTATCTGACCCCAGGAATGTGTCAATAAAGTTTCCCCTTCCTGGGACAATGAATTCACGGTGTTCTTATTTCAATTTCCAGGAGTGTATAAAGCTTTTTCACGTTAGTTTGAGAACGGTGACTCCGTTCTAGGCAAATGGACTAAACGAGAAAGAAAACAGAACAAAGCTTCAGTGTTAACTGCTGATAGACAAACGAGAATATTTTATTTTGTGACATAATACTGGCAAACTCAAAGGCTGTAACAAAATTCCCTTTACGAATTTTAACGACCTTTTGCGAGGACCAAGACGGTTAAGTTTAGTGTGGGAACTCATGTTGGCACACGTACCGTTTTCCCGCTACACGCAAAATACCACAACACACGTCGCTCTCTGACTCCTGCTACTTGTCGTCTGGGTTCATTTACAAGTAGGAATCGATGTGACGACCATCGACGTCAGCACAGATACTGTACCTCCCTACCATGATCCGGTACAGACGGCCATTCCTGGTTGTCCAGCATCCACCGCAGCTATAACCCGCGCCAGTAAGTCTTCCTCGGATGCCGCAATGGCCTCGTAAATCAAGGATTTTTGTAAATTTGTGGTAAGGTCTTATGGGACCACACTACTGAGATCATCGGTCCCTAAGCTTACCCACTACTCAATCTAACTTAAACTAACTTACGCTAAGGACAACACACACACCCATGTCCGAGGGAGGACTCGAACCTCCGACGGGGGGAGGCGCGCGGACCGTGATAAGAAGCCCTAGACCGCGCAGCTACCCCACGCGGCTCAAGGATTTCACGTGCCCAGTAGATAGGAGTTGTCTGGCGAGTTCAAGTCGAGAGAACGTGAAGGCCAAGCAATCGGGCAGCCAAAACCTATCTGCTGTTACCCAAATCGTTGGTCCAGATGATCTCCTTCTGCAATTGAAAGATGAGATGTTGCGCCATCGTGCTGGAACTACATGTTATGAGCAGTGACACATTTCCCAAGAGTCCATGTAACACGCCATAAAGGAACCGCAAGTATGCGGCACTGGCGATATGTTGTGGAATAAGACGCGGCCCAATCACACGTTCATCCAGCAACCCTGTCCAAATGTTCACAACGTACCGTTCCTGAAACCCTGGGGGCGCACAACATGCGGATTTCCATCGGACCACACATGGCTGTTGTGGGAATGGAGGACTTCCTTTCCTGGAGGCTTCATCCGTGAAAAGAATCCGTCGTGTGACGTCGGGCTCGTCCACACGTTGGTGCAAGAACCACCTGCAGAAGTGGGTTCGTGTCACAGAATCCTGAGGCTGCATTGCCTTTACCTTCTGGGGGGCGGTACAGGTGTAACTGCTGATCGTACAGAACACACCAGGCAGTATGGTTATCCACATTCAGTCTACCTGCAACGTATCTGGTACCCGCCATCGCACCATGTTCCACTACAGCCTGCCGATGGTGAAGTATGTGAGGCCCGCTGGTACACCATAGCAAAGAAAGAGTGCGAAGGTGTCTGGTGGCGTGGAAAACCCTCCACATACAACTGACGAGCAGCCCTCCCATTGCACCGAGCTTTGGAGTTCAATAACATCGTGTAGGCGTTTACCACAAAGGAGCAGTTCACTATTGTCAATAGCAACATACAAAAAATGAAACGCACATACAGCTTGCATTCTATACTGTAGTTAACAGTTAATACTCTACATTAGTGCAAGCACAACAGCAGGTGCAAACCCCTCTCGACAAATCACAAACTCAACTGAATAGTATATGAGCAAACCGTCAATGAGCATGGGACATCAGGTGACTGGTGAATGTTGTACGTAATATCCAGGCCAGTGGCGCCGAAAATGCGAGAGGTTTGAACGTGTGTTGTAGTATTCTGATTGTAGCGGGGAAACAGCACGTTTACAGGTATGAGTTCCTATGCTAAACAACCATCATGGTCCCCACTTTTTACTTTTTTTGTGTTATCAGGCTACTGACTAGTTTGATGAGGCCTGCCACCAATCACTCTCCTGTGGCAACCTCTTCATCTCAGAGTAGCACTGGAAATCATCTGCTGCATGTATTCCAATCTCTGTCTTCCTCTACAGTTTTTTACCAGCTACAGCTCCCTTCAATACCATGGAAGTTATTCCCCGATGTCTTAACGGATGTCCTACCATCCTGTCCCTTCTTCTTGTCAATTTTTCCCATATATTCCTTTCCTCGCCGATTCTGCGGAGAACCTCCTCGTTCCTTACGTTATCAGTCCATCTGAGTTTCAACATTCTTCTGTAGCACCACATCTCAGATGCATCTATTCTCCTCTGTTCCTGTTTTCCAGCAGTTCCTGTTGCACTACCATAGAGTTCTGTGTTCCAAACGTACATTCTCAGAAATTCTTCCTTCAAATTGAGAGCAATGTTTGATACTAGTAGACTTCTCTTGGCCAGGAATGCCCTCTTTGTCTAGTCTGCTTTTAATGTCCCCTTTGCTCCATTCGTCGTGGTTTATCTTGCTGTCTAGGTAGCAGAACCGCTTAACTTCATGTGCCTCGTGATTACCAGTTCTGATGTTAAGTTTCTCGCTGTTCCCATTTCTGCTACTTCTCATCACTTTAGTCTATCTTCGATTTACTCTCAGTCCATATTCTGTACTCATTAGACTGTTCAGCGCCTTCAGCAGATCCCGTCAATTCAATTTCACTCAGGATAGCAATGTCATCAGCGAATCTTATCATTACTATCCTTTCACCTTGAATTTTTATTCCACTCTCGAACCTTGATTTTATTTCCATCACTGCTTCTCCGACATATAGATTGAACAGTAGGGGCGAAAGAATGCATTCCTGTCTTGCACCCTTTTTAATCCGAGCACTTCGTTCTTGGTCTTCCACTCTTATTGTTGCGTCTTGTCCTTTGTACAAGTTGTATATATACTTCTTTCCCTATAGCTTATCCCTATTTTTCTCAGAATTTCGAACATCTTGCATCATTTGACATTATCGAACCCTTTTTCTAGGTCGATAAATCCTATGAATGTGTCTTGATTTTTCATTAGTCTTGTTCCCATTATCAACCGCGTCAGAACTGCCTCTCTGGTGCCTTTACCTTTCCTAAAGCCAAATTGGTCTTCATCTAATACATCCTCAATTTTATTTTCCCCTTTACAAGTCGTCAACGTCTGTAAAGGGAATTTACGAGTAGTTACACCTTAGCGGTTAAAATTCTTCTGGGTACTATGCCGCGTCATTGCTAAAAACTAGCAACAATAATAAACTAAAACCGACGTTTCGGCCGAATTGCAACGGCCTCCCTCAGGGCAATTCGGTCGAAACGTCGGCTTTAGTTCATTATTGTTGTTAGTTTTTACCAATGACGCTGCATAATACCCAGAAGAATTTTAATCATTACGACACCGGCCGCGGAAGCCTACGTTCTTATATTAGTTAAACCTTGTGTAGACTACCCGATAAATCAGCACAGTTTCTTACTAAAGGAAACAAATTTTCTGAATGAGACTGTTTATATTTTGTGAGTAAAACCGTCAAGATCGTTTAATATATTATTTTATTTATTAAGTGTCGATGCCCCGCCAAGGCATAGCTTTTATTGACTGCGAGAATGATGTCTTACTTGATGATGAAGTCGGCTACCGAAACAACGTTACAAATAATGTAATATATCAAGCGATCCAGATGGTTTTATCCCGATCCAGATGGTTTTATTCACAAAATATCAAAACTGTGCATAGCACCCGGATTTTCTTCGAACAGTCCCGGTAAACTGTATTTTGTCTATGAATTAAATGTGTAAGAGACGCAGATATGAATTATGGTTAAATATTATTCGAGATCATGAAAGCCAATTATCGAGAGATATTGAAAAATGACAGCCACTTGAATATGGAAGATAAACAGCAGCCGATTGATTCTGATAAGCACTGGAAGGAGCTTTGGAGATTGTCTCATGAGCTAGTGCTGAACATTTCAAGAATCCCATAAATGATACGAAAGACTTCAACGACATTAAAGGCTGAAGACCCCAATACGACAGTTTAGTTTTCCTACTTCTTTGAAAATGTGTTTTATGGTTTTTATACGCTGCACAGGTAGGACGTTCGTTCTGAAGTAAACCATTTATGTGTTACACATAACTCATTATAATTAACAAACGTATGTTCAAATTCTGCGTCTCGCATACAATATCTGATCAAAAGTATCTGAAGACCTATTAACGGGCATTGATATGAGAAGTGTCCACCCTGCGCCTTAATGACGTCTTCAGCTCTGCTGGGGCCACTTTCTGTGAGGTGTCTAAATGTTTGCCGAGGAGTGGCAGCCCATTCTTCCCCAAGAGCCGAAACCGGAGAAAGTAGTGATTTTGGAGTCTGGGGACTGGAGCGAAGTCCACTTGCGAACTCAAACCAATGATGTTCTGTTGGTTTCAAGTCGGGATTTTAGGCAGGCCAATCCATTTCAGGAATGCTATTGTGCACGTGCCATTGCCTCAAAGATGATGCCTTATAACACTGTGCATTGTCATGCTGTCTCTGATGAGAGCCTGAATGAAAGAAGCACATTGATGATCTGCTGAAACGTTTGAGTTCAACTACATATGCTATTAGGGCGATTGCAAATTTTGCTGATAAACATATCAGTAAATTAGTTTACTACGCCTACTTTTATACGCTGGTTTCATATGGCATCATACTTTGAGGTAATTCATCATAAATGAGAAACGTATCCATTCTACAGAAGCGTGTAGTTGAAATAATAACTGGAGCCCACCCAATGTCATTTTGCAAACATTTATTTAAGGAACTAGGGATGTTCACAGTAGCTTCGTTATATATACATACATTCCCTTTTTAGAAAGTGTCAAGTCAATATGTACTTAAAGAGCATAGCTCGTGAGAAACAGCTTGCCCTTATCTCTCACGACATCCTGTGGACCATGGATGAAAGACAACAGGCAGATTGCATCCACATAGATTTGGAGAAAGAGTTTGACACAGTGTAACACTGCAGATTGTTAAAGAAGGTCTGAGCATACGGATTAGATTCTCAGATATGTGAGTAGCTCGAAGATTTTTCACGCAAAAGAAACCAGTACGTTGTCGAGGACGGTGGGTGCTCATTGCAGACATTGCATCAAGTGTGTTCCAGGTGCCATAGAACTGCTCTTGTACTCTATACAAACAGGGTATACGTTCGGATATTTTTGTATGTGGAACCTTAATATATAAACACATCAGTGCACTGATTGTTCTTTCTAAGCGATGAACAGTCTTTCCATATTATGTAACATAATTTATTACCTCGTGTTTCTGCATGGTTCTAACTGCACCACTAAGTGGACTACGCCTGTCAGTACAGGCTAACCATTTTGCGTCGACGCGTCCACTCTTCAACACCTGACCTGTTGCCCAGGTGAAAATAAGCATTAATGGATTGCTCCTGTCACATGTACTTGGAAGTATTTAACCTAAAAACATACTACTCTTAACAGCTATGTTTATTAGTCTGCCGTTGAATTAAATACTGATCTAATGTTGGTCTCTCAGTCTCCAACAGAAATATCTGGACACATACCTCTGACACTCTGCATGAACGATCTGGCGGATAGAGAGAGAAGCAACCTGCGATTGTTTGCTAATTACGCTATAGTGTACGGGAAAGTGTCGTCGTTGAGTGACTGTAGGACGACACAGAACTTCTATCTTGTGAAAGGAATGCCAGCTTGCTCTAAGAGTGGGAAAATATAAGTTAAGGGAACATTGTATGTGAAATTTGACATTTTCTCTTTCCTACTCCATAATGCACTTTGGACTTTCTCGAAAATTTTGGTATATAATACATTAAAATCAGACATTTGTGAGACTTTCAAATGTCTGATTTTAATGTATTATGTTGACGTGTTACTGTCAAATTTCGCAGCTACGCATATACTGCCACAGTTGAGCAGTCTTATCTTGGGAGCTACACAGTCTAGAAGGCTGTGAATTGCTTTGTTTTGTGTTGAGTGCGTAGAAAATGTCAAGATAAGGATGGGAACACCTCTGCGTAACCTAAAAACCCAGCTGGGTAACAAAAAAAAAAAAAAACAAAAAAAAAAAAAAACTGTCTGATGGCAAGACAATAAAATGTGCTGGAAGACTAACGGAACAAAGTAATTGATGAATTACAGGAATATTATGGGAAGGCCATTAGAGATAACTGTGACAATTAAGAGAAGATGAAAAGAGCTGTGTGGAGCACTTTCTCTCATCGAATATCAACCGATGAAAAGTCATGTCATGCTTTGTGTCCACCTCCACAAAATGCTTGGTGTAAATATATGCAAGCTGAATTTTCTGGTACCCTGCATGAATTTACACACAAACATTCTCTTCCTTTGGGAGTAATGAAGCCAATCAAACCTATTTACAAAGATTTGGCAAATCCTCAGCTACTAAAGAAGTGTTTACGTGGGAAGACCCAGAATGTGAAGGAGTCCTTCAATAATGTTGTGTGGTGCCGTGTGCCTAAAAATGTATTTGTTGGCCTTATGACTCTAAAGTTAGCAGTGTCTGATGCTGTAATAACTTTTAATGGTGGGAACTATGAAAGAATTAAGGTTCTGGAGAAGTTAGGGGTAAGATTTGGATAGAACACAGCTAAAGAACTGCGGGAACTGGACGAGCTTTGTTTACGTGAAGCAGTCAGCTGCTCAGTAAATGACAAAAGAAGCAAGAAAGAAAAGGAGGAGGCAAGCACTGGGCTGTTGTGACACTGAAGAAGGCACAGACTATGGGCCAGGGCAATTCTAGTGCATAAAAGACGCAGAAATGTAAGTCTATATAAGAATTTGTAATAAAAAAGTTTTAAATGTCAATATCCGTGAACTACATTTGTTGCAATTAATGACCCGTTTTCTAAAAAAGTACTGATGCTAGGAACATGAATTTTTCACAGCATGCCAAGTGTGAGATTCAACACATATGGAATTAGAACAATTAAAATATCTTGAGTTGTTTTGTTTTTATTCACAAAATTCTGCCAAAACATTAAGTGTTTGAAACAAAAGGTAACATGCCCCACAATACAATTTTAGTAATAATTCTAGTTCAGTGAATCTAGAAGGGTGCATTCAATAATTATGAAAAATTGTAAGTTGGTGTCTTAAAAAGTTTTCAAGATAATGGACCACAAAATTCGATAATTTAACATTGGCGGCATAGGACATACAATGTCCTTTTAATGCGGATGAGTAGGTAACTCAAACCCGTAAAGTTTGGATACAGTATTAGTGATGCGGAGCTTCTCACAGCCACAGCAATTAAATGCCTGGGCGTAACATTGCAAAGAGACATGAAATGGAACGAGCACTTATGGTCAATTGCAGGAACAGCGAATGGTTGACCTCGGTTTATTGGAAGAACTCTAGGAAAGTGTAGATTCCCTAGAGTACTCCTATGAGCGTGTAGATTACCTAGATTATTCTTAGGAAAGTGTGGATTACCTTTAAATGGCTCTGAGCACTATGGTACTTAACATCTTAGGTCATCAGTCCCCTAGAACTTAGAACTACTTAAACCTAACTAATCTAAGGACATCACACACATCCATACCCGAGGCAGGATTCGAACCTGCGACCGTAGCAGTCGCGCGGTTCCGGACTGAGCGCCTAGAACCGCGAGACCACCGCGGCCGGCTGTGGATTACCTTTCGTATCACTTAATACAACAAAACAATATTCAAATTTATTCTGTTCACGATAAACTCACGTCATTATTTGAAAACAGCATTCCACATACGCTAATCACAAAGGACATTAAAAAGATATGTAAAAAACCTTGGGTCAAATGGTTCTGAGCACTATGCGACTTTACTTCTGAGGTCATCAGTCGCCTAGAACTTAGAACTAATTAAACCTAACTAATCTAAGGACATCACACACATCCATGCCCGAGACAGGATTCGAACCTGCGACCGTAGCGGTCGCTCGCCTCCAGACTGTAGCGCCTAGAACCGCACGGTCACTCCGGCCGGCAACCTTGGGTCATTAGATTGATTTAAGTATACATCTTGTGAAAGGAAAAGGGAAATGTATCTGTTGAAAAGTCAAGTAGAGATCCAGTGCAGTAGTTGCACAGTACAAAAACTGCTCCAAAATAATAAGAAAAGCTATTAAAAAATCAATGTCAGAAATCAGGAATTCCGACAACAGACTTAAGGATATATTGAATTTTGTGATACTGGAGACAGGACAACCTGAAAAAGAACAGGGTAACATCACTATTGACAACTTGTTAAGTTTCCTGCAATATATGTTATAGACATAACATCAAATACTTGGAAATGGCATAAAAGACAGAAGCCTGGGTTGTACTTAAAAAACAGTAAAACAGTCAAATGGCGGTGTGTTCCTTTAAAAAGCTATTGAATTAAATGGAAGGGTTATAAATGATGAGTCACAGATAGTAAATACGTTAAATGATCATTTGTTAAATATAGTAGAAAATAGGGGGACAAATAGTTCAAAAGAAAAAATCGCAGCAGTATGTTAAAAAAGCGGCCCTCATAAAATTCTGTTATATGAATGTATCACCCACTTCTCCGTCTGAAATTAAGAAAATTATATGTTCTCTCAACAAAATAATAGCTCATATGGATTTTTCGCTGTTTCCGACAGACGACTACGTCCTGTTTCATTACTGACAAAATTTTCCAAAATTTTTAAGAAGGTGATGTATTCTAGAATAGTACGCCCAAAATATCAGTCCAGTCACCACGTTTTACAAGGATTAAATAACAGAATAGCTCCGGCTGGTAATTTCTGTGACCTATCTAGGACACCTATCTGTGATTTATAATATCCTCCTACATACACTAGGTTTTATGGAATTGATACTACAGCCAACCAATGGAAAATGTCTTATCAGAAGAATTCAGGAAGTGGTACTTAGTAATCCAACCGATGCAGTCAGGGGAAAGTCTACAGACTGTAGATAAATCACATATGAGCATCCCCAAGACTCAACAACGTAGCTCATAGTAACTTTTCGCCGCGCCGGATTAGCCGAGCGGTCTAAGGCGCTGCAGTCATGGACTGTGCGGCTGGTCCCGGCGGAGGTTCGAATCCTCCCTCGGGCATGGGTGTGTGTGTTTGTCCTTAGGATAATTTAGGTTAAGTAGTGTGGAAGCTTAGGGACTGATGACCACAGCAGTTAACACATATTTTACATTGAGTAACTGTTCAAAGCGACGACCGCCAGTATCAATGCATGTACTGCAATGGTGCATGCAGTTCTGAAACGCTCTCGTAAAGATCCCGGGTGTCTGATGTACACTGGAACAGGCAGCGGGTGATAAACAGCATACACTTCTGACCACCAAACAGACGTACTGTACACAACTTGGTTAATAGCGCGAGTGCCATGTGACAACCGTATGCACCGGACCGGCGCATTAACTTGCGCTGCATGCACGCCACCATCCCTGGTGCCAGATGTCCATTGCATCAGACAACTTTTGACGTGTCCATGGTGAGGTGTGTTACTGTGGAAAGGTCATGGCACGTAGTCAAAGACAGAACTATACCCGTTAGGAGAGCTGGCAGACATACATCTAATCTATGGTCTGGCAGGATGTAGTGTCTGTAAATCAGCACGGATGTACAGAGAATGCTATCCAAATAGGCGTAATCATAATTCGAAGAAGTTTATCTCCGTGGTTACCAACTTACGAGGGGCAGTGTCGTTAACACCACAGAGAGCCGGCGAGGATTCCTGCCAAAGACATGTCCAAACACGAGAGTTTGAGAATGGTGTTGGATCTACCACACAGCAATACGTACCCATCAACACGCCTGTCACACACACACTTCGAAGGATACTATTTGGAGAGTACTGCTGGAACAGGTATTACATCCTTATCACAAAGAACGTGTGCAAACATTTGGACCAACGAATTTTGCGACCCGCGTTCACTTCTGTAAATGGATTATCTACTGCAGTGCTGAAGAGCCGAGCCTCGTACAGTTTGTATTGTTGTGCTGTTCACGGATGAGGCCATGGCGTTTTAGTGGCCGCAACAGCCATGTGTAAAGTGAGGACAATCCCCACGCAAACCACATCGGTGGCCACCAGCAACGATTCTCTGTCAACGTATGGGCGAGAGTTGTCCAAGATCACCCAATAGCACCTTATTTATTGCCTCCCCGTTTGACTGATGCACTTTAGCTGGTGTCACTGGGAGATATGCTGCCACAGTTCTAGGAAATTGTGCCCCTTATTTTCCTCGAAAGGAAGCCAACTTCGATATTAACGTCCACGTGCACCGGAACAACATCTACGCCAATCGTTGAACTGGAAGGGGAGGTCCTGTCCCAAGGCCACCGCGTTCGCCAGATCTCACACCTCTGGACTTTTTCCTCTGGGGTTACGTCAAGACTTGGTCAAAGGAAGCCGCGATGAAGACCTGTCCTCTAGGGGCTAAGCTGCCTGACACCAGCAATCTTTCAGATTACGCCTGAACTTTATGCGCCTCTGCCGTGCATGCACTGAGACTGGCAGTCGTCACTTTGAACGAGTACTATGAGCTAAGATGTTGATATGCGGTGTATACTGTGTATGACTATAACACAATAAATATACATTTACGAACATTGGTTCCAAATGGTTCAAATGGCTCTAAGCATTATGGGACTTAACATGTGAGGTCATTAGTCCCCTAGACTTAGAACTACTTAAACCTAATTGACCTAAGGACATCACACACACCCATTCCCGCGGCAGGATTCGAACCTGCGACCGTAGCAGCAGCGCGGTTCTGGACTGAAGCGCCTAGAATCGCTCGGCCACAGCGGCCGGCCATTGGTTCCGTATCTCAGTATAATCGGTTGTGGACCCACTGTTTCACTTTGACCCAAAAGGCTTGCGACACCCTGTATGTAAACGACCTTCCGTCTAAAATACAAAAAACAGAATCAGTTCTTTTGGCGGATGACATTAGTATTATAATCAAATCATACATGCAACAACAGAAGAAATGGTAAAAAATATTCTTAAGAGTGTCACTGACTGGTTTTCTGAGAATGATCTCACTTTCAGTTTTAAAAAGACACACCGTATTCAGTTCTGCACATTTAGAGGTACTACATCAAACATAATTATCACAGATGGTGAGGAAATAATAAGTAAGGTCGAAAATCCAAATTTTCACCTGTCCACATTGATAGGAATTTAAACTCGGAAAAGTAAAGTTTGGAACTCCTAGAAGAATAAGGGAGAAACAGATCAGCAAGTTGACATAGTTTGCTTATTTTCATTCAGTAATCTTTAAAGAAGGAAGTCTTCATTGATCAAAATCTTGCTATAAGAGTAATATGTGGTGCTCACCCACGATCATCTTGTAGACATCTTTTTAAGGAATTTAGCATACTGACTACTGCTTCAGACTATATTAATTCCGTCATGAAGTTCACTGATATTATCCACTGGAGTTCAAAGGGAACGACGATGTACATAATTACAACACCAGAAAAAATGACATCCATTTCTCCACAGTAAAATTGTTTTTAAAACTGCAAGGGGTGTGCAATGCTTCTACTAAAATTTTTGATCAGTGAAATAAAATGTGTGACAGACAACAAAGAAAAATTTGAAAACAAACTGGACAAATTTCTCCTTGACAACTCCTACTCCGTGGAAAAATTTCTGTTATTGTAATGTGTAAAATGTGGTGGGTAGGAATTACTAACTCACATCTGCACATATAAAAAAAGTTACAAATGTCCAACATGTAGCCATATTTACAATTTAGTGCAAAATGACACCATTAAGTTCTTCATTTGTGTGCCCATGTTGTCCGTAGTTGCTTTACAACTCTTGAGAGTATTTTTGTTCTGTCGTTGCAACTACAAAAACATCAATAAAGCGAAACGCGTCTGGTTAAAAAAAACTACGCATTTTTGTAGTTGCAACGACAGAACAAAAATACCCTCAAGACACCATTAAGGTTTATCGTATAAATGATCCGCAGAATATGAAACTAACTAATGTCAAATCAAATTTGCGTCTCCACCTTAGGTTTACTGAACTGATGCTACTCAGCGGAAGCAATTTTTATGCAGGAGTTTATGGGTCTGTCGTTTAGTCGTTGCTGGTTGCTTTTCGGAATTAGTTACAACTTATTGCTTCGGTTATTGGACTA
Source organism: Schistocerca piceifrons (assembly GCF_021461385.2). Taxonomy (NCBI): domain Eukaryota; kingdom Metazoa; phylum Arthropoda; class Insecta; order Orthoptera; family Acrididae; genus Schistocerca; species Schistocerca piceifrons. The sequence goes on along the minus strand of NC_060139.1, from coordinate 1,015,342,073 downwards.
ACATATGGCATCGACTATCACATCACAATACTTATATGTGAACAGCTGCAGGTAAATAGACTGAACAACTGGAACTTATATATTCGCACGTTTTTGGATGAACAACTAGCCTGGTCGCCCATAAATAGTGCAAAAAAAAATTTCCTCTTTGTATCACAATTTGTTCAGTCCACATGATCGTGAACATGTAGACAGTCGGAACATGTCGTAAAACAAAAATAAACAGTTTTGGACGTGTAAATAACTGGTTGGGCCTAATTTTTAACATCTACATTTAATATCTTACTGTCTTACTTGTAAACGAAACACATCAGTATTCCCATTCTTTAATTTCATTCTGTTCTTCCAAGGTTTCAAACATCATTACGGTAGAACCTCCGAAACTAAATATATCATAATGGACACTATATTGAGAAAATGTTCCCTCATACCTAAATTAGTCGCTCAATGTATGCGGGAGCGTAGAGCTCGCTTCTTAGACCGGCTTGAGAAGTCTTTCGGATATAAGCTACATTAAAAACACATGTTAAAGACGCTGAAAACTATAACAGTTATCAAAGGCGAGCCTCCAGGGCTGGCACAAGTAGTAGCTTCGCTAATCGCCAGACATGTAGATATCTACGACAAAAATACTCTTCAGAAGCTGTTATCTGCGTTATTACTTCGCCAGCCGGTCGATACGCACTTCATGGGGGCGATAGCGAGTCGAAATCAATAAATAACACGTGCACCTGAAAATAAGAGTCCGCAGCTCGTGGTCGTGTGGTAGCGTTCTCGCTTCCCGCGCCCGGGTTCCCGGGTTCGATTCCTGGCGGGGTCAGGGATTTTCTCTGCCTCGTGACGACTGGGTGTTGTGTGACGTCCTTAGGTTAGTTAGGTTTAAGTAGTTCTAAGTTCTAGGGGACTGATGACCAAGGATGTTAAGTCCCATAGTGCTAAGAGCCAGCCAGTGAAAATAAGAGCTGGCTATCTCACATGGATGTGAATCGGAAGGAAATGTATGCTTAACACTGAGAGGCGTAAAGGCGAATAACATTTCAGCATGGCTGCAACTGCTCTGCGACCAATGGTACCGGATCACATAAGAGGGGCGTTCTACAACTAATGCAACACATTTTTTTCTCGGACAGTTTGCGTTGAAATAAAGCGGAATTTGTTGTGAGAGATCGTGGAATAATCCCGCTTCAGCCCCTATAATTTCATGAAGTTCCGACAGGTGGCAGCGCTATACGTAGCCTTCAGAATCGAGTCTTTAGTATGTAACTGGCAGAGAACTGCCAGTCAAGTTTCTTTTGGTGAAAAACCAAGGCATCGAAGATATTCATAGTAGGTTCCAGAATGTTGCGGAGACCTGGTAGTGAACAAAACCACGGTGACTCGTTTGGGAGGCTTCTGTCATCATCGCAACAAGGTCGCGAACCTGCCCGACCGCCCGCGTTCCTGCATGCAATGTTGGAACATGAGAGCACTTTCATTCGATGTGATGAACGGACCTGCGCATCGGAGAGGAGCTCATAAAACTTACCGGGCCATTCTTCCTCATCCACTCTACAGCACAGATATCGCATCTAACGACTTCCATCTGTCAGGGTGCACTCCGGGAAGCAGCACGTGGATGATGGAGAGGTTATTGATGCAGCAACATGCTGGATCCTACTTAGACTAGTAGAGTTGTACCATGCGGGCGTACAGGCCCTTCCAATAAAGTGGCGAGGAGTCGTCGCATTGGACGGAGAGCAACATGCAGGCTCCTACTTCGACTAATAGAGTTGTACCATGCGGGCCTACAGGCCTTTCCAGTAAGGTGGCGAGGAGTCGTCGCATTGGACGGAGGTCATGTTGAAAAATAGGGTCTTGTAGCCAGAAGAATGGTGTATTGAAATCCTGAATAAAATCAACCTCATTTCACAAAAAAAATATGTTGCATTATTTATCGAACACCCCTCTCAGTTTGTAGCAGGCAGTCCATTAATTTTTCTCTGATGGGAGAGGCAGAAGTGACGGGTTACGATGTGCTTGGTGTACAATACGGCGATCCTGCCTTATGGTGGTCAGGTGTGGTCCAGCGGAACCTTGAGTATGAGTACGCCTGCCCTCCACGTCCCCGTACAGTCCATCGGATCACTGTCACTCCCGAATACCCCACAAATCTGGGTATTGCACGATTCGACCAGCCGACCAAACTGAGACCTACAAGGAGGTCCCTTTCAGTGTGTGCCAGCTGCTGATAACGCTGTCTCACACGAGTGCGCTGCATCTCCGTGTGCTTTACAGTGATGACTCAATGTCTGATGCTCTTCATGCCCTTTACATATCCTCCAGGCCTGGTAACAACACTAAATACGAACAACACCAATTAACTCTGGTGGCCGTTCTACCTGTCTCAGAGGTTTGCATTTCTAATAATTTACATACCCGCCGAAGGTGTGTACATGTACGAAGTTACGTTGACACCTGATAATGTCTTCTGAGTGCTTCATTGTTTTTGTCAGGTAGTGTATGTATGTCTCTTTTCATACCTACGTTAATTATAAGGACAACGGTATAAATTTCGCTTTTTCACTTACAACTGCCGTAATTTCTGCTCCTCCTATCTCGCTTCTGAAATATACAATATTAGCAGCAGAACTTGCTGAAGTTCCATTAAAAAAAGCGAAATATACACTGACTTAGCAAATGTCATCGCATAGGCATCTAATATCGCTTGGTGCCTCCTCTGGTCCTGAGGACTGCAGTGATTCTACTAGTTCCCGGCAGCCCTCTGGAAGCAGCTGGCAGCAAATTGTTTGCAGAGCGGCAGCCAATTCAATTCAGTATTAGTGGATGCAGGATCCATCGCAAGGAGCTTGCGTTCTATGGCTTCCCAGATATGCTTGATGGGGTTCAAATCTGGGCTCCGGCGTAACCATCTCAGTCTTTGGACCTCCCGTGCATGTTCCTGGAACAATTGCTGGGCGACGTGGGGCGGTGTGGCGGCGCGTTATTATCTTGAAACACCGCAGACCGTAAGAAGACCGTAAGGAGAGAGCGAAAATAGGTGGATATTATCCCCAAGCAGCTCAACATACCGCGGACCATTCAAAGTGCCTACTAGAACAAGTAGGGGGCCCATTCCATATCCGGGAAATGCACCCTAGACACTACCGCCTTGGACCGCACCTACTTGGCAGACGGGATACATCGATTCATGTGGTCTGTACCACACACCGTGCCTCCCATCGCCATAGAGCAGTTGAAATTTTGATTCGTCCGACCACATCACGTTCTGCCTTCGTTCCGGTGTCCATCCCTCGTGATTGACGACAAATGCAAATCGTTGTGCCTGATGACGTTGGTTTGACAGTGCCATCTGTGTGCGGCGCCAGCTCCCATACCCCATGCTAGCACGCCCTGTGTTGAACTGAGCTGTGATTTGTTGCACTGTTGTCCTTACCAATATTAACGAGCCGTCTCAGAAGTCACCGGTCAGCGTCATCAAGGGTGGCAGGACGTCCAGTAGTTCGTCTGTCGCGGACTGTGACTCCCTCATTCAACCATTCACCCTGGACACTGTTGAACGTGTGAAGCTGAATTTTTGCACCACTGCGGAAGTCGAAATTCTCATCCGTCGGCCACCGACAACCGTACCACCGTTTGAATAGCGTCAGCTCACGATTACGTTGCATGTTACACGAATCAGTCGCACAACAACTTCTCGAAAGTTCTACTATACAACTGCAGCTGCCACAGGGGGCGTGTGGTGCGCATACAACACACCTGCGCCCAATATCCCACGACATTTACTATGCCAGTGTACATTTGATACATTTTTTATGAACAAAATGTTACATGGGGTGGTCTCGATGAAGAGTTCATGTTTGGTAGCGATCACATCCCCCCATGTACCTTTCGTCTGTAGATAAATACACCCAATATGTTAATAATCTGTATTACACACTTTAATCCTGCTCACTACCTTAACTTTTGGACATAAGTGCAAAGCAATCATAGCGAAATTTGCCTTAAAAGATTTGGGGACTCACGAAATACCCAAATGTGTGTGGATGGACGGATGCCTCTTCTCCCCAGTGCAACAGAATGGAGATAGCTGTGATTAAGGCGCTGAAGTGAAGAGTGGAACAAATCTCCGACAGGTCGTCGAGATTTGGGCTTTCCTTCGTTTCTTTAAAACGATCGAGGCGAATTCCGAGATTGTTCCTTCCAAAAGGGAACAACCAATTTCATCCAAAACTCTTTCCTATCCGAGATGGTGGTTCGTCTCTAACGCCTTCCTCACGGACATAACTTTAAATCCTAGTCTTCCTCTTTTTCAAGTGTGTTATCGCTGCCCTTCTCGCGCACTTGTATCAACATCTATATCTACGTACATACTCCGCAAACACCGTACGGTGCGTGGCGCTGGGTACTCGCACACAGCGCAAGGGAAACGACTGTCTATGTGCCTCCGTAAGGGTCCTGATCTCTCTAATGTTGTCTCCATAGTCCTTACGCAAAATGTATGTTGGCGGCAATAGAATCGTTCTGCAGTCAGCCTCAAATACCGGTTTTCTAAATTTTCTCAATTTCTACGATTTTCACACTCCACGCTGCCCTCCAATACTCAATTGGTGATCCTTTGAGGCCTCAGAATGTGTCCTACCAACCGATCCCTTCTTCTAGTCAAATGGAGCCACAAATTTCTCTTCTCCCCAATTCTATTGAGTACCTCCTCATTCGTTATATGATCTACCCATCTACAGCATTCTTCTATAGCACTACATTTCTAAAGCTTCTATCCTCTTCTTGTATAAACTATTTATCGTCCATAGCTCAAATGGTTCAAATGGCTCTGAGCACTATGGGACTTAACTTCTGTGGTCATCAGTCCCCTAGAACTTAGAACTACTTAAACCTAACTAACCTAAGGACAGCACACGACACCCAGTCATCACGAGGCAGAGAAAATCCCTGACCCCGCCGGGAATCGAACCCGGTAACCCGGGCGTGGGAAGTGAGAACGCTACCGCACGACCACGAGCTGCGGACCCTATCGTCCATGTTTCACTTCCATACATGGCTACACTCCATACAAATACTTTCAGAAACGACTTCCTGACATCTAAACTCGATGTTAACAAATTTCTCTTCTTCAGAAACGCTTTCCTTGCCATTGCCAGTCTACATTTTATATCCTCTCTACTTCGACCAGTATCAGTTATTTTGCTCCCCAAATAGTAAAACTCATTTACTACTTTAAGTGTCTCATTCGTAATCTAATTCCTCAGCATCACCCGATTTAATTCGACTACATTCCATTATCCTCGTTTTGCTTCTGTTGATGTTCATCTTATATCCTCCTTTCAAGACACTGTCCATTCCGTTCAACTGCTCTTCTAGGTCTTTTGCTGTCTCTGACAGAATTACAATGTCATCGGCGAACCTCAAAGTTTTTATTTTTTCTCCAAGGATTTTAATTCCTACTCCGAATTTTCTATTGATTCCTTTGCTGCTTGCTCAATATACAGATCGAATAACATCGGGGATAGGCTGCAACCCTGTCTCAGTCCCTTCCCAACCGCTGCTTCCCTTTCATGTCCCTCGACTCTTATAACTGCCATCTGGTTTCTGTGCAAATTGCAGATAGCCTTTACCTCCCTGAATTTAACCCCTGCCGCCTTCAGAATCTGAGAGTACTCCAGTCTACATTGTCAAAAGCTTTCTCTGAATCGTAGGTTTGCCTTTCCTTAATCTTCTAAGATAAGTCGAGGGTCAGTATTGCCTCATGTGTTCCAACATTTCTACGAAATCCAAACTGATCTTCCCCGAGGTCGACTTCTACCAGTTTTTCCATTCGTCTGTAAAGAATTCGTGTTAGCATTTTGCAGCCGTGACTTATTAAACTGATAGGTCGGTTAATTTTCACATCTGTCAACACCTGCTTTCTTTGGGATTGGAATTATTATATTAAGTCTGAGGCCTTTCAGTGCTCTATCAAATTCTTCACACTGTATCATATCTCCCATTTCATCTTCATCTACATCCTCTTCCATTTCCATAATATTGTCCTCAAGTACGTCGCCCTTGTATAGATCCTCTATATACTCCTTCCCCCTTCCTACTTTCCCTGCTTCGCTAGAAACGATACATTCCAAATAGCTTAGATATATTATATAGCAGTTAAAAATGTAGAACCAAAAATATTTACGAATGATGCACAAAATACAACTTCATGTCTTACAACAACAAATCAGTAGAAAATGCCGGAAACTGCTTACGGCGACGTCTAGTACGTGTTCTTCCACGTGATTCTAAAATCGGTCACTAGATTGAAACACGAGCCATCGAGCATCACGTGTTCCTAGGCACCCTACGGGATTCTCTCGTATTTCCGATAATGACTCTCTTTGATTCAGATAAAAAAAGTAGACAGAAATGCTGTGCTCATAGCAGTAGCTACATAACTTGATTTTGTTTGCTCTAACGTCGCCTTCATTTCAGTGATTCCCATTTGAGTTCTCGAAGCATCTCCATACTACTTGCATGTTTTCGAATTTACTACTAACAGATCTAGCTGCCCACTTATGAATTGCTTCGATGTCTTCTTTCAATCTAACCTGGTGCGGATCCCAAACAGTCGAACAGTACTCAACAGTGGATCGCGCTAGTGTCCTGTACGCAGTGTCCTTTACATATGAACCACACTTTCTTAAAATTCCCCCAATAAACCGAAGTTGACCATTCGCCTTCCCTACTACAGTCCTTATATGCTCATTCTATTTCATACCGATTTACGACGCTACACCTAGATATTTAATCGACGTGTCTGTGTCAAGCAACATACTACCAATACTGTATTCGAACACTATGGTTTGTTTCTCCTATTCATCTGCATCAACTTTCTACATTTAGAACCAGCTGCCATTCGTCACACCAACTAGAAATTTCGTCTAAGTCGTCTTGTAGCCTCCCACAGTCACTCAACGAGGACATATTTCTGAACACTACAGCTTTTTCGGCAAAAAGCTGCAGGCTGCTGCTTCCCCTGTCCATCACATCATGTATCTATATGTAAAAACCAGCTATCCTATCACACTTCCCTGGGGCACTCCTGATGATGCCCTTGTCTCTAATGAACACTCGTCGTCGAGTTCTCTAACTTAAGAAATTTTGCCTGACTTCTTCCATTCTCATTCGTTGTATAATCTCATCACTTCGTAGATTATCTGCTCACTATTTTAGTGTCATGTTATAGCACCAAAGTTTAAATGCCGCTAGGTTCGTATTTTCTTTAACATGCTATAATGTCGTCATTCGTAGTCGACGAGATTTAGCGACCGTCCTCTTATTCGATGTTTATCACAAATGGGAAATGCTACTTAAAAATTAATGACTCCTCCATTGTCCCTTATATGCTCGTAATTGCCTTACACGACCTCTCACAAGAGGCTTATCAACGTCCGCAGAAGCTGCCACTCTTTCATTGTACTCACTTACTTCTTCTACACTGCTTCGAATTTTCTTTAAGTTTTATATAATTTGCCGGCCGTTGTGGCCGAGCGGTGCTAGGCGCTTCAGTCCGGAAACGCGCTGCTGCTACGGTCGCAGGTTCGAATCCTGCCTCGGGCATGGATGTCTGTGATGTCCTTAGGTTAGTTAGGTTTAAGTAGTTCTAAGTATAGGGGACTGATGACCTAGACGTTAGGTCCCATAGTGTTCAGAGCCATTTGAACCATTTTTTTATATAATTTGCTATTTTTCTTCATATTGTTGAAGTTTTCGCAAACAATAATGTCTTTTAGATCTACGTAGTTTCCATGTGTAGTCTGTTCCCTGTAGTGTGGCTAACACGTCAACATAACAAAGATGACACGGACTTATCCTATGCCTACCCTGTTTCTGATTTCCTTTAAGTTTTGTATAATTTGTGAACTTCATTCATACTTCCGTCCAACAATCCAGACTCAGTATCAAATGTATAGGCCCTAAACATAAAAAGTAATACATGGTAATTTTTAAGCATTTCAGCAAGTCGACATAAAGAACAAAAACTACGTTAATAAAAGAATAACTAGGCTGTTTTAATCCAAAATTTTAACGTAAAACACGTCCGATTGCATCAAAATGACTTTAGGTAACGGCAGTATACAATTGCTTGAAAATCGCAATGTATGTAAAACGGCTTGTTATAGCATCCAGTAGGGTCGAATACCAGCTACGGGCAAATAAGTAACGCTAAATTTTGTAGAATTTAGTCCGTAATTTGTGCGCTGAAACCTGTATATTTGACCAAACGGAAAGTAGTTGCCAGTAGCGACAAACCCGCATCGACGCGGCCGAGAACAGCAGAGCGAGACGTTCGTGTTTTGTCTGTACACGCTTTGTTTGCGACTTCGCTGACGACACAACAGCTGCGACAGCGCATTACTCTGCATTCAACGGCCGTGACGTGTCGTCACAGCGAGATCCACAACCGGTTCTCTTGCTGCATTCGTATTGCACAATTCCACTCGTGACAGTCTTGAAATGCCGTCCGTTTTTTTAAAAAATATTAGTCTATGAAAGTAAAATCCTCTAGGTTGTTAGACCGCATCACAATTTGGGCCACTCTGCTCCTCGGAATCTAGTGTTTGCAGTTAGCTGAACACAGTTAAGATCAGTGTTGCGTTCACTTACGAAAGCGAGTTTTACCGTGCTTATTCTGAGAAACTAGTGTTATTGGGTGAAATTTTTCAAACTATTATTGATGAGCCATCGTCATTGGATAGATAGCGAAACAGAAACAGAAAGAGAGGGGAATGGCGCATAGGTAGCATCCTGGCCGTAGTTTGTACTCCTATCTGTCTTCTCTAATGAAATTACATTAATTCTTAGAAATCTCAGACGTTTCTCGATCTTTCCTTCTACAAATGTTGCTCTCCTTAGCTAGCACTCGCACACTGTTGAAATCTCTATCTTTGGCGCAGTTCCCCAAATGTTCACACTGCGTCACGATAATAGTACTTAAACATTCCTCTCTCTTGCTACGCCTGTTTCGCTGTCTAACATGAGCCAGCAACAGTAGCTGGCAAAATTTCACCAGCTAACAACGATTCTGCAAATGGCTCTGAGCACTATGGGACTCAACTGCTGTGGTCATAAGTCCCCTAGAACTTAGAACTACTTAAACCTAACTAACCTAAGGACAACACACACGTCCATGCCCGAGGCAGGATTCGAACCTGCGACCGTAGCGGTCGCGCGGTTCCAGACTGAAGCGCCTTTAACCGCGCTTACATCAAATGGTTCAAATGGCTCTGAGCACTATGGGACTTAACATCTTAGGTCATCAGTCCCCTAGAACTTAGAACTACTTAAACCTAACTAACCTAAGGACAGCACACAACACCCAGCCATCACGAGACAGAGAAAATCCCTGACCCCGCCGGGAATCGAACCCGGGAACAGACTTACATCGTTAGTCTATGTCAGTGCTCGGAAACCTTGAGTGGACGCTAAACACTGACAAGACTTGTTTACAACTCCGTAGAATACTAGCTACAGTGTGACACAGGGAAACGGGAAATTTTGAAAGCAATGGCGGCTGTAACGAGGAGTTGGTAGAATGGTGGGATTAGCAACGCTGTGGGCAAATCTTTGTTATTTAGTAATAATGGATATAGCCGTCCGCCTCTAGCCAACTCTGTAACAGATATTTAATACATTCTCTTATTCCATTTTAAATGGTAGAATTCACTTTTTGTGTGCTGTAGTTTTTTTTCTGAAATTACAATAGTTACTACGTAAAAGTAAGGTTTTCCAAATGTGTAACAATTTTCCAAGGTGCAACACGGTCATGCACCTTGGATGAAATATTCCACTGAATTTTTAAAACCACTGCAATCGAGAGCAGTTTGTCAATACTGTATTTAATATGTTACATTATCACGAAGTTAAAGCGTATTACACTGAGGTGACAAAAGTATGTACGCATACAATGGCGGTAGTACCGCGTGCATAAGGTATAAAAGAGCAGTGCATTGGCGCAGTTGTCATTTGCGCTCGGATGATTATGTCCGCACGGCGAGAATTAGCAGATTTTGAACGCTGAATGGTAGTTGAAGACAGACGCTTGGGAGATTTCATTTCGGAAATCGTTAGGAAATTCAGTATTCCGAGATCCACAGTTTCAAGAGACTGCCGAGAATATGAAATTTCAGTCATTACTTCTCACCACGGAGAACAAAATGGCCGACGATCTCCACTTAACGACCGAAAGTAGCGATGTAGCTAACAGACAAACAAAACCATAAGAAATAACCGCAGAAATCAATGTAGAACTTTCGACGAACGCATTCCTTATGACAGTGCGGCGAAATTTGGCGTTAATGGGCTGTGGCAGCAGATGACCGGCCGGAGTACCTTTTCTAACAGCACGATATCGCCTGCAGCGACTGTCAAGGCACTCTGGAAAACCGTGGCCTGGTTAAATGGCGAGAGCTGATGGTTTGCATATGGCGCAGACCACACGATGCCATGGACCCAAGTTGTCAATAAGGCACTGTGCAAGCTGGAGGTGGCTCTGTAACGGTGTGGGCAGTGTTTACATGGAATGGGCTTGGTCCTCTTGTCCAGCTGAACCGATCTTCGACTGAGGCTGTTTGGAAACCATTTGCAGCCATTTATGGACTTTATGTTCCCAAACAGCGATGGAATTTTTACGGATGACAGTACGCCATGTCACCAGGCCACAATTGATCGCGGTTGGTTTGAAGAACATTCTGGACAATTCCAGCGGATGATTTGGCCATCCAGATCACCCGACATGAATCCCATCGAATATTTATGGGACATAATCGAGAGTTTAGTTCGTGCACGAAATCCTGCACCGGCAACACTTTTGCAATTATGGACAGCTGCAGAGGCAGAATGGCTCAGTATTTCTGCAGGGGACTTCCAAAGACTTTCATGCCACGTCGAGTTCCTGCACTATTCTGGGCAAAGGAGGTCCGGCATGATGTTAGGAGGAATCTCAAGACTTCTGTCAGCGCAGTGTAAGCAGATGTATTATCAAAAACCAGTTACAAGTCAAAAACACTTACCTATAAAAACTAACGCAAATATCCATTTCCAAGACAAGTAAAATGGTTAAGGCTTTAAAGAAATTTAGGTCGCTTGTGAACATCACGTTCCATGGTAGAAGACTTTCTTTCGTTTCAAAGAACAAGTTGTTGCGTAACTGACTTCACACACTATATAGCTAGTTTGTACAGAATTTTACTCACGGTAAAATTCTGTAACAAGAATTAACGATGTCGCTGTTGTTGTTGTTGTGGTCTTCAGTCCAGAGACTGGTTTGATGCAGCTCTCCATGCTACCCTATCCTGTGCAAGCTTCTTCATCTCCCAGTACCTACAGCAAACTACATCTTTCTGAAACTGTTATGTGTATGCATCCCTTGGTCCCTCTACGATTTTTACACTCCACGCTGCCCTCCAATACTCAATTGGTGATCCCTTGAGGCCTCAGAATGTGTCCTACCAACCGATCCCTTCTTCTAGTCAAATGGAGCCACAAATTTCTCTTCTCCCCAATTCTATTGAGTACCTCCTCATTCGTTATATGATCTACCCATCTACAGCATTTTTCTATAGCACTACATTTCTAAAGCTTCTATCCTCTTCTTGTATAAACTATTTATCGTCCATGGCTCAGATGGTTCAAATGGCTCTGAGCACTATGGGACTCAACTTCTGTGGTCATCAGTCCCCCAGAACTTAGAACTACTTAAACCTAACTAACCTAAGGACAGCACACGACACCCAGTCATCACGAGGCAGAGAAAATCCCTGACCCCGCCGGGAATCGAACCCGGGAACCCGGGCGTGGGAAGCGAGAACGCTACCGCACGACCACGAGCTGCGGACCCTATCGTCCATGTTTCACTTCCATACATGGCTACACTCCATACAAATATTTTCAGAAACGACTTCCTGACATCTAAACTCGATGTTAACAAATTTCTCTTCTTCAGAAGCGCTTTCCTTGCCATTGCCAGTCTACATTTTATATCCTCTCTACTTCGACCAGCATCAGTTATTTTGCTCCTCAAATAGTAAAACTCATTTACTACTTTAAGTGTCTCATTCGTAATCTAATTCCTCAGCATCACCCGATTTAATTCGACTACATTCCATTATCCTCGTTTTGCTTCTGTTGATGTTAATCTTATATCCTCCTTTCAAGACACTGTCCATTCCGTTCAACTGCTCTTCTAGGTCTTTTGCTGTCTCTGACAGAGTTACAATGTCATCGGCGAACCTCAAAGTTTTTATTTTTTCTCCAAGGATTTTAATTCCTACTCCGAATTTTCTATTGATTCCTTTGCTGCTTGCTCAATATACAGATCGAATAACATCGGGGATAGGCTGCAACCCTGTCTCACTCCCTTCCCAACCGCTGCTTCCCTTTCATGTCCCTCGACTCTTATAACTGCCATCTGGTTCCTGTGCAAATTGCAGATAGCCTTTACCTCCCTGAATTTAACCCCTGCCGCCGTCAGAATCTGAGAGTACTCCAGTCTACATTGTCAAAAGCTTTCTCTGAATCGTAGGTTTGCCTTTCCTTAATCTTCTAAGATAAGTCGAGGGTCAGTATTGCCATACGTGTTCCAACATTTCTACGGAATCCAAACTGATCTTCCCCGAGGTAGACTTCTACCAGTTTTTCCATTCGTCTGTAAAGAATTCGTGTTAGCATTTTGCAGCCGTGACTTATTAAACTGATAGGTCGGTTAATTTTCACATCTGTCAACACCTGCTTTCTTTGGGATTGGAATTATTATATTAAGTCTGAGGGTATTTCGCCTGTCTCGTACATCTTGCTCACCAGATGGTAGAGTTTTGTTAGGTCTGGCTCTCCCAAGGCTATCGATAGTTCTGATGGAATGTTGTCTACTCCCGGGGCCTTGCTTCGACTTAGGCCTTTCAGTGCTCTATCAAATTCTTCACACAGTATCATATCTCCCATTCATCTTCATCTACATCCTCTTCCATTTCCATAATATTGTCCTCAAGTACGTCGCCCTTGTATAGATCCTCTATATACTCCTTCCCCCTTCCTACTTTCCCTGCTTCGCTAGAAACGATACATTCCAAATAGCTTAGATATATTATATAGCAGTTAAAAATGTAGAACCAAAAATATTTACGAATGATGCACAAAATACAACTTCATGTCTTACAACAACAAATCAGTAGAAAATGCCGGAAACTGCTTACGGCGACGTCTAGTACGTGTTCCTCCACGTGATTCTAAAATCGGTCACTAGATTGAAACACGAGCCATCGAGCATCACGTGTTCCTAGGCACCCTACGGGATTCTCTCGTATTTCCGATAATGACTCTCTTTGATTCAGATAAAAAAAGTAGACAGAAATGCTGTGCTCATAGCAGTAGCTATATAACTTGATTTTGTTTGCTTATCCAGTCGCTCACGTGAAATTACACAATTTCCTTGAGACGGTGAAGGGTCGAAGCGGATGCAAACCTTCGCAGAGCGTTGCCGAAATAGAATCTCCAATATTTTTCCTCTCTTCCTACTCTTTCCCACATATAGCCCTTATCTAGCTGCTCATAGAGATCGCTCCACCACACTGGCGCATGAAATAAACACGGTTGCAGTACACTGCCCGACACCCGTCCGTAATTCCTACCAGGGTATCCATCCCCCTCCCCTTGTAATACAACTTAATCAGTAAAGTAAAGTCGTATAGCACGAATGACTGGGAGACACCGAGCCGTCTAACTGGAAAGATATTTCGTACCCTTAGCGCTCGCAGGGTCCTTTCCTTAGCGAAGTATAAAAACTGTGTGCGTAAAGGTATTTGTTACGTGTAGGCGACTGTGTTGGGTGTGTGTATATCGTCATGTTTGTGCTGGAGACGATGATGAGAAAGGAGAGGGTGAAACCCGAAGCCGGCTCATAGCCTGCTCCTCTCGAAGAACACCAAAGTGCGCTACGGTCGCAGGTTCGAATCCTGCCTCGGGTATGGATGTGTGTGATGCCCTTAGGTTAGGTAGGTTTAAGTAGTCCTAAGCTCTAGGGGACTGATGACCTCAGATGTTAAGTCCCATAGTGCTCAGAGCCATTTGAACACCAAAGTCGACGTCCTCATCCGAGAGACAGATCACCATCTACACTGTCGCATGCCCTCATTTCATGAGACACTGCACAGAGACTTGGAATTTCATCCAGGGCGTTGACGCAAAGACTGATGATCGAGGACTTTACGCCACCACCCGTCCTGTCCCCTCCGCCGTAAAGGAGTGGGGAAAATTGTCAACAGCGCGCAGCGTACCGATAGGTCACCCATCCAAGTACTCGCCAGGCCCAACTGTGCTTAACTTCGGTGATCTGTCGCAAACCTGTGTATCAATCTAGGCACGGTCGTTGACACAACTTAATGCGCAGTATTTTGTCATTTGTCTAGAACAGAGAAACAAAACGCATGAGTTTTCAATGTCGAAAAAATTAACTCTCCAAGAGTTGGGGTCTGCTTGAACACAGCGTAGTTTAGAGTTACGAATTCTACAGTAACGAATTCTCCAATAACGTCTCAAACTGGGGAGACGATTATTGTCTTGAATAGTCCCAAGCAATCGGCTCTATCGGTTAATTTGAGACTTGTTGTGGGAGGTTTGATTGCGGTCAGTGGCGTGCGCTTTACGCAAATAACCGAAAAAAGTAGCACTGAAAACCTATTTTCTTCAGCATTAAGTATTTCAGAGAACATTAAAAAACGATGGTGCGAAAGCAATGCAATTAATCCGTTAACACAGTTAGAGGCGAAGTTCGGCAAGCAAGCAGTGTTGGGGCTGTTGTAGTTGGCAACAAAGTTGAATAAACGTGTTTTAAACTTTATTCCCGCTTACTCCACTTTGAAGAGTATTAATAAATATCATTTTTATGGCTATTTTTGTTGACAGCCAACAGGGTTTTCTCAGGCTATTTTATTTTTTAGACTTTTGAACGTTCAGTATCAACATAACATTACTGATATATCAGTAAAAATATCTTTAGTGAATACTTTCCAGTTTTATTTCCTTTATAGTGGGAGATGCTGAATTTAAACGCACGAAGATGTCATTTCGAATCGCTAAATCGAAAATGCTCATGGTCTAACGGTAGCGCATTTGAGTAGTAGTCAAATCGTCCTGAATCCTGACTTCAGACTCATACACTGATTGAATTTTGAATAATAATCATCAGCAAAGGCTGCTTAAGAGTCCTGGATTAAGGAGTTACCCTCTTTCCCGTTAGAGTGGGAAACTGACCCTAAAATATGGCAAAATCAGCTGTGATCAACGACATGAGGGTGCAGGAGACAGATGTCAATAATTACCGGCCAATATCCTGGCTTACAGCATTTTCAAATAAGAGTGGTTAGCCATCTCAACAGTAATGGGATACTTAATAAATCCCAGTTCGGATTTCAGAAATGCTGTTCCACTGAGACAGCAATGCATAATTTCACTGTCCACGTAATAGAGTCTTTAAGTAGTAAAATGTCAACAGTAGGAATATTCTGTGACTTATCCAAAGCATTTGATTGTGTGGACCATGACATTATGTTAAGGAAATTACAATTCTATGGTATAAATGGAACAGCATATGAGTGGTTTAAGTCATATGTACAGAACACGAAGCAAAAAGTCTCTTCGTATGCTTCAAGTGATTCAAAGGAGTTTGACACTTCATCTAACTGGGGTGAAATTACATTAGGTGTTCCACTAGGTTCGATCATGGATCTCCTCCTGTTCCTGATATATGTGAATGACCTCCCTTCTTATGTGAAACAAGATGCTGAACTGACACTGCTGATGATACAAGCATAATTATTAATCCAATAAAAGAAATTCCGATAGAAAGTGATATAAATAAGTTCTTTGGAAAAGTTATTAATTGGTTTTCTGCGAATGGGCTTTCTCTGAACTTCGAAAAAACACAGTACATCCAATTTTCTGCTGCAAAAAGAATAAGAGCATACTAAGTTTTTGAGTGTACATATTGATGAGAATCTTAATTGGAAAATTCATATTTTGGATCTCCTAAAGCGACTAAGTACAGAAACTTTTGCAATCAGAATAATAGCCAATTTTGAGGATGTATAAATTAGTAAGCTAACATACTTTGCATACTTCCACTCTCTGATGTCATATGGAATAATATTCTGGGGCAACTCAACACTTAGGCAAAAGGTATTCACTGCTCAAAAGAAAGTAGTTAGAATAATGTGTGGGGTGTATAGTCGCACATCTTGTAGGTCTCTGTTTAGAATGTTAGGAATTCTTACAACTGCTTCACAGTACATTTACGTAGTAATGAATTTTTTTCTCAACAACATGGACCAGTTTAAAATCAACAGCGACATCCATGATTACAATACCACAAAAAAGAAAGACCTACACTATCCTTTACTTAAACTATCTTTGGCACAGAATGGGGTAAAATATGCTGCTATAAAACTTTTTGATAAATTACCAGATGAAATAAAATGTCTGACAGACAGCAGTAATAGTTTCAAAAACAAATTGAAATCATACATCCTTGACAACTCCTTCTGTACCACAGATGAATTCTTGAATATGAATAAATAAATCTGGAGATATAATATATGCATTTTGTGCCATTTAAGGGAATGGGATAGATAATAGAAATATTTAGGTATAACACTATAATGTAAACAAAAAAAACTTGTTTCCTGTGCGCATTTCTTGTGCATTTGACACGTTCCACATCATAACGGTTTTCAGTGTTGTTGAGCAATGGAACACGTAACTAACTAACTAACTAAAAACTTCTGCATTAAGGTCCCAAAAAAGATTTCGGATTAGCCCAATTTGGATCGTCAAGGGGACTCCAAGGGGATGGTGACTATGGGAAAAGGACTGACTAACCAATGAAATAGTAAAATTCTACTTTGATCTCATTTCTGCCTGTCTTATCAGTTATACCCTTTCACCATGTATTGTGATCTCGCTCCTGAACCCTTCTTTTACTGCCGGCCGCGGTGGTCTAGCGGTTCTAGGCGCTCAGTCCGGAGCCGCGCGACTGCTACGATCGCAGGTTCGAATCCTGCCTCGGGCATGGATGTGTGTGATGTCCTTAGGTTAGTTAGGTTTAAGTAGTTCTAAGTTCTAGGGGACTGATGACCTTAGATGTTAAGTCCCATAGTGCTCAGAGCCATTTGAACCTTCTTTTATTTCCGTCGTTACTTCTTCGAACAGTGTATCCCTGTCTTACACCCATTTCAATCCGAGCGCTTATACACTGATGAGCCAAAACATTATGACCACTGCTCACTATGACGGTGGATGCCGCCTGGTGACGTTGCGGGCACGTGCCGCCGTAGCAAAAATATATAAGCGGAGCAGAGACAGACGGAGGGTCAGTCTAGCGAAGACAGGGGCTGCAAACGGGGAAATCCATTGAGATAAGCGATTTTGACAAAGGGCAGATTCTTCAGATTCTTATTACGCAGAGCCTGTGATCGAATATCTCGAAAACGATGAAGCTGGTCGAATGTTCACATGCTACTGTCGTGAGCATCTACGGAAAGAGATACGGGGTGTTCAAAAAGTCTCAGCGCAGTGGCGTGTGACTGTTAGCCGCGCGGCCCTATAATTGTTGGCCTGTCTGGGCTACTTCCCTTCAAGTGGACTCTCTCAACATTCCACTGTTTCGTTTATCTCAGCCAGCGTCAGTAGTATCGTTGGTGTGTGTCGTTACGTGTTGACGTGAACGTTTAAGTTTAGTTCCTTTGTTCGTTTGTTTCGTTTTTGTCACTGTTAAAATGCTAACCACTGAAGAACGTGTGCCTTTAGTCGAACAAGTGCTCGAAGCTGGCTGTAAATACAGTTTCAGTTCGTCAAACATTTAATTCAGTTTTCCCGGAGACAACATTCCCACATCGCGATGCTGTGCGAGATTTGATTAACAAGTTCAGTGACAGATGCACCGAGGAGTGGTCGTCCTAGCGTTTTGTCTGAGGGTGAACTGCTCGATATTTCCGATAAAATGTCCATGAATCCGAACAAGTCAGTAAGAAAACTCGCCCAGGAAATCGATGTTAGCGTCGGAACGGCTCACACAGCTGTAAGGAAAAAATTAGAACTTTTCCCATACAAAGTGACAGCCGTGCAAAAACTTAAAAATACTGATCATGGCAAGAGACTGCATTATTGTCAATGGTTCAAAAATTTCGTTCAACAAAATGGAAGGATATTCTTAATGAAACATTTTTCACTGATGAGGCGTGGTTTCATTTATCCGGGTACACGGACTCGCAAAATTCTCGCATGTGGAGTACTGCAAATCCATTGTGAATTCATGAGGAACCACTTCATTCTGTGACAATAGGAGTTTGGATTGCAATTTCTAGACGTCGGATTGTGGGTCCCATAGTTTTCAACGAAACAATAAACGCACAACGATACTGCACTGATATTCTGTACCCATTCATAGCAGAACTTGTGTTAAGTGAAATACTGAACGGTTATTTTCAAAAAGATGGTGCAACCGCGCATACAGCTCGCGTTTCAATGTCACTGCTTGCTGACGTTTTTGGTGATGGCCTCCACGATCGCCTGACGTAACACCACTTGCCCTTTTTCATCCGGGGTGCAGCGAAAGCAGCTGTCTATAAAAACCGTCCTGAATCCATTGATGAATTGAAAACTGCAATATCCACTTTCACTGCTTCTGTTGCAGAAGAAATGTTACAGCTTGTGTTTGGAAACGTGATTCGAAGAATTGAATTATGTATTCAACAACAGGGGGGGGGGGGGCTTTCAAAATTTAATGTGAAAATTTGTAAGTAAAAATGAATATTCAATAAATTAAGAACTTGTATTTCACTGAGTTTCATTTCGGTATATTCACTGCGACATACGGCACGCGCGTCTAACAACCATAGGCACTGCGGAGAGACCTTTTGAACACCCCGTAGAAGAACAGTGAAACTACCACTAGGTGCTAAATAGTTGGACGTTCACGACTCTTCACTGAACGTGAGGTTCGGATGCTTGTCTACTCAGTAAAGTAGGATAGATGGTGACCTATGACATCTCTGCCGAAAGAGCACAATGCTGGAGCACGCACAAGTGTTTTGGAGCACACCGTTCATCCTACATTGTTGAACATGGAGCTCCGCAGCAGACCACCCCTACGTGTTCACACGTTGACCCAACGACATCGTCAGTTTCAACTGTAGTGGGCGCAAGACCATCGGGATTCGATCGACGAACATTAGAAACGTGTCGGCACTTCGGGTGAATCACATTTATGCTACCCTAGGTCGATGGTCGCCTCCACAAACGTCGTCATCGAGGTGAACGGTGGCTTGAAACGTGCAGCGCGCCACGGACGCAGGTTGGTGGGAGCACTTGCTATGAGACATTCTCCTGCGCTTGCATTGAACCTACGCTAGGAATCGAAGACACGTTAACAGCTGTGAACCGCCTGCATCCCTTCATGCTTGATGTGTCCCCGACGGCGATGTCAACTTTCAGCAGTATAATCGTGATTGTCTCGGAGCCAGAACCGTGTTACAGTTGTTTGAGGAGCGTAATGGTGAACTCACGTTGATGTCTCGTTGACCAAATTGCTCTGATGTAAATCCCATTAAACCCTACTAAGTCGTTAACGGGCGCCATCACCGCGTACGCAAATCAGCGGCCAGTTATTTACGCGAATTGCATGACCTGGCCGGCCGCGGTGGACGAGCGGTTCTACGCGCTTCAGTCCGGAACCGCGCGACTGCTACGGTCGCAGGTTCGAATCCTGCCTCGGGCATGGATGTGTGTGATGTCCTTAGGTTAGTTAGGTTGAAGTAGTCCTAAGTTCTAGGGGACCGATGACCTGAGATGTTAAGTCCCATAGTGCTCAGAGCCATTTGAACCATTTTGCATGACCTGCGTGCAGACATCCAATGCCGCATATCCCCAAAAAACTACCAACAAATTGTTGGATCCCTGATAGGAAGAATGAGTGATGCATATCGTTCCAAAGACGGACAGACAAGCTATTAAACAGGCAGTCATAAGGTTTCGCCACATCTCTGCACATCTACATCTACATGAGTACTCTGCAAATCTCACTTACGTGCCTGGCAGAAGGTTCATCGAACCACCTTTAGACTAATTCTATATTATTCGACTGTCGAACGGCACGCGGAAAAAACGAACATCTATATACTTCAGTGCGAGTTCTGATTATTTTATGATGGTTATCGTTTCTCCCAATGTAGGTTTGCGCCAACAAAATTTTGGTCTTCCATCCTTATTGGTTCCTCTTGGTTCCTGTACATATTGTACGAGGGCAGTTCAATAAGTAATGCAACACATTTTTTTTCTCGGCCAATTTTGGTTGAAAAAACCGGAAATTTCTTGTGGAATATTTTCAAACATTCCCGCTTCGTCTCGTATAGTTTCATTGACTTCCGACAGGTGGCAGCGCTGCACGGAGCTGTTAAAATGGCGTCTGTAACGGATGTGCGTTGCAAACAACAGGCAGTGATCGAGTTTCTTTTGGCGGAAAACCAGGGCATCTCAGATATTCATAGGCGCTTGCAGAATGCCTACGGTGATCTGGCAGTGGACAAAAGCACGGTGAGTCGTTGGGCAAAGCGTGTGTCATCATCGCCGCAAGGTCAAGCAAGACTGTCTGATCTCCCGCGTGCGGGCCGGCCGTGCACAGCTGTGACTCCTGCAATGGCGGAGCGTGCGAACACACTCGTTCGAGATGATCGACGGATCACCATCAAACAACTCAGTGCTCAACTTGACATCTCTGGTGGTAGTGCTGTCACAATTGTTCACCAGTTGGGATACTCAAAGGTTTGTTCCCGCTGGGTCCCTTGTTGTCTAACCGAACACCATAAAGAGCAAAGGAGAACCATCTGTGCGGAATTGCTTGCTCGTCATGTGGCTGAGGGTGACAATTTCTTGTCAAAGATTGTTACAGGCGATGAAACATGGGTTCATCACTTCGAACCTAAAACAAAACGGCAATCAATGGAGTGGCGCCACACCCACTCCCCTACCAAGAAAAAGTTTAAAGCCATACCCTCAGCCGGTAAAGTCATGGTTACAGTCTTCTGGGACGCTGAAGGGGTTATTCTGTTCGATGTCGTTCCCCATGGTCAAACGATCAACTTTGAAGTGTATTGTGCTACTCTTCAGAAATTGAAGAAACGACTTCAGCGTGTTCGTAGGCACAAAAATCTGAACGAACTTCTCCTTCTTCATGACAACGCAAGACCTCACACAAGTCTTCGCACCCGAGAGGAGCTCACAAAACTTCAGTGGACTGTTCTTCCTCATGCACCCTACAGCCCCGATCTCGCACCGTCGGATTTCCATATGTTTGGCCCAATGAAGGACGCAATCCGTGGGAGGCACTACGCGGATGATGAAGAAGTTATTGATGCAGTACGACGTTGGCTCCGTGGAATGGTACCGTGCAGGCATACAGGCCCTCATTTCAAGGTGGCGTAAGGCCGTAGCATTGAATGGAGATTACGTTGAAAAATAGTGTTGTGTAGCTAAAAGATTGGGAAATAACCTGGTGTATTTCAATGCTGAATAAAACAACCCCTGTTTCAGAAAAAAAATGTGTTGCATTACTTATTGAACTGCCTTCGTATATCACCTGTCTTCCCTACACCTTACTCCTATTTTTCTCAGAATTTCCAACACCTTGGACCATTTCGCTTTATCGAACACTTTTTGAGGTCGATTAATCTTATCCATGTGTCTTGATTTTTCTTCAGTCTTGTATTCACTATCAAGCACAACGTCTTAACTGCCTCCGCGGTGCCTTTCTCTTTCTTGAAGCCACACTGATCGTCGTCTAACAGATCCTCAGTTTTTCACATTCTTCTGTGTGTTATTCTTGTCAGAAACTTGAATGTACGAATTGTTAGCCTAACTGTGTGATAGTTCGCACACTCATGTGCCTTTGCTGTTTTCGGGATCGTGTGGATGATATTTTTCCGAAAGTCTGATGGCATGTCTCATTCCTCAAAAGATTCTGCACACCAACTTGAAGAGTCATTTGGTTGCCGCTTTCCCAATGATTTTAGAAACTCTGCAAGGCTTCCAAGTCTCTGTCAAATTGGCTTTAATAGTGGACGTCTATTTCATCTTCTAAAAACGTCTATTTCATCTTCTAACACGTCATCAGACAAGTCTTCCACATAGCAGAGGCATGCTACCCACTCTTTCCATCTATTCGCTCTCTCCTCTGAGTTTAACAATCGAATTAGTATTGCACTTTTAATGTTGCCTCCCTTGCATTTAATTTCACTAAAGCTTGCTTTGAATTTTCTATATGCTGAATCAGTTCTTTCGACGGCTGTTTCTTTTTCGATCTCTTCGCCGGGTTTCTGGAGCCATTTCGCCTTTGATTCCTTGCAGATACTATCTCTTTCATTCCTAAGTGTCTTATATTGCCGTATTCTTATCTTTCCGTAAACATTTTGGTACTTCCTTCTTTCGTCGATCAGCTGATTGGAACATCCCTATCCATACTCTCCGCTCTACCTTCTTATTCATAACGAATCTTGCTGCCGTTGTACCATTTTCTGCTGCTATTCATGTTACCCTATATTAGTCTCAGCAGAAGTCTTTATGTGCTTTCCATTTCACCTCAGTGACTCCTACTGAATCAAGAATAAGCCTTTGAATTTCCTTTTACAGATTTCCTATCACAGCCAAAATGTTCACATTCCATGCTTTGTTAATTTTTTTTTCCATGATAGAGGGTGCTGTCTCGAGATTCTATCTTAGTAAATGTAATTTCAGCATAGATCTTGTTGCGTGGCCACCTACAGGGCTGTTTATACAGTAATTGTCTGTTTTTTTACGAGCTCAACTGATTGGGAAATGTGCTCACATGGCGCTGTTAAAATCTCAAATGTTTTAAACCGATCTTTACAATAAAACAGATTACTACTTTTGGCTATTGCTCTTACGAACTGCTTCTGAGTTCATATTTTCGGCATTTGTTTCCCACAAAAGAATACCACAGCTAAGAATTGAGTTTATGTACGAACATTATGTAACCAACAGACTGTTAAACACTGATGACAGAACCCTAAGAGCATAAAGTGTTGATGACGTACTATTGACAACTATCTATGTGTGTTCATACCACTGATAATCAATATTCTTTCCCAGAAATTTTGATTTAATTACGCCATCTACAGAGGTACACACAAAAGCGTGTCATTTTTTCCTTTTCACACTGAAATTTGTGGTATTTGTCTTTTTTATGCTCAATGTAACGTCAAAACGTTGAGCAACTGTAAACTTCGTTGGGGGTTACATTTTCGTCTTCTGCAAGAAATTCTCTTTGTTATTTTCAGTGGCTAAATTATGGCTCTCATCATTAATGAAAAGTTTGAACCATAAGTAATATCACTATAAAGTGACTGATACATATACCAGGAATAAATAATAATAATAATAATAATAATAATAATAATAATAATTATTATTATTATTATTATTATTATATGCTACCTCTCATGTAGGACGTTTCAGAATTAGAGAGCACAAATTTCGGGTATGTGTTCCACATATATAGAAAATAAAAAAAGTTGATTACCTCACGTCTGGAAATTCTTGGTTTTCGGGTTATCGCCTTCAAAACAGTGATATTCACCAGATCAGTTTTCTTCCCACAGGTGGTTTACAAAAGATCTTCAAAATGTCCACCTCCTACTCGAATACATCTCTCATATCGTGGCTCTATCAACACGATCCTCAATCCTAAAAGTGCTGCATATTTCTGCACAACACACCAACATTAGATTCCATTCCATATCAGGCCCATATATGCCGATTATGAAAGTTCGTAATACCATATCGCATGAGCTGTGCTTCATCTGCGAATAATTCTAAGCAGCAAATTTCGGATTTGTAGCACACTGCTGGCAGAACCACTGTCAGAACATAACTCGTGCCGGGTACTCTGCTGGTGAAAGAGCCTCTAGATGTTGCAAATGATAAGAATACAGGGTGGTTGTAATTACATTTTCGCTGCTTGAGAAAGCTCCCATGAGAAACGAGTGATCGTAGGGCAATGAAACTTCGTGGAAACATTTGTAAGGACGTGCGGGAGAGAAATAACAAATAAACCATTTCCATATCAGAGGAAAACATTCGTTAATCGCGTTCCATGTTTACGTTCCAGGTTACAAACGTTGCTCAATGTGACGACCATCTGCATCCACAATAGCTTGAAACTGTTCTAGATATTGCTCTACAGCTGCCTGAAACATTACATTTGGAACGATGGACCTTGGAATGGTCAGCTGTCGTGACAAAGCTCGTGCATTGCTTGAAGATAAACACATTACTTTAAGTATTCGCAGCCATGGCAACAGTAACTTCTTCAACAATTTGTGGTACAATTGGCCGTCGGCTTCTCCCAGGAGCTATGCGGAAAACGCCAGTTAATTTGAACTTCCGGATCGTGTTCTTAGACAACGGTGCTGAAAGAGGACCTCTCCGTAATCCTTTAATGCGTCGATACTCGGCAACTGCAGCAACACTACTGCTGTTGTTTTGATGAAACAGCTTTACGAGTAAAGCACTGCGTATCTTGCCTCGACTGACCCATATTGAGTGGCTGCAACTGTAATGCACACTGATTTTTCCAGTACTACGTCACCGTACCAGTTCCGGCGCCTAACGGCAAGTCACGACACTAACATCTCAAATATTGAAAGTTTAATTATAACCGCCATGTAGAACTGTTGCCCTCGCTAGTCTCCAGACAGTTGTATGAGCAACATTAACTTGACCTATATATGTTGATAGACGAAGTCGGGTGCACAAAATCCATAATCGCTTTCAGTACATCTGGTGTTGTGGATCTCGGTCGTCCCGTCCCCAAACCAGAAGATGTAAATTTCGGATGAGCGGACACACGGCGATTGAGACGCTCAGATGTCTTCCCACCTGGACATTTTCTCTGTGGATACCTCTCCTGGTACAAACTACACTCATGTTCATAAATTAAGGATAATGCTGATACATGGTGAAACAACGCTCTGGTGGGCGGTTTGCGGGTTTAAATCACCTCGGGGTATGACCCTGCGGTGCATTTGACCTGCGGTCGTCGCACGGTGGCGCTGGCAGCAGTCCACATACGTAGATGTTTGTTGGTGCATGTCAGAGCAAGGTGCAGCGAGTCAAGTGTGCAGACGTTTTCAGAGGTGCTAATGGTGACTGTGTTGAAAATGGCTCAAATAACACACACTGATGACGTTGTGAGTGGTAGAATACTAGGGCGACCGGAGGCTGGTCAAATACAGCAGGTCGTAGCACAAGCCCTCCATGTACCACAAAGTGTGATCTCAAGATTAAGGCAACGATTCCAGCAGACAGGAAGCGTATCCGGGCGCTACAGTACGGGACGTCCACAGTGTACAACACCACAAGAAGACCGATATCTCACCATCAGTGTCCGCAGACGGCTACGGAGTACTGCAGGTAGCCTTGCTCGGGACCTTACGGCAGCCATTGGAACAGTTGTCTCCAGACACACAGTCTACAGACGACTGTACTGACATGGTTTATTCACCCAGAGACCTGCAAGGTGCATTCCACTGACCGCTGGTCACAGGAGAGCCCGTAAAGCCTGGTGTCAAGAACACAGTACATGGTCATTGGAACAGTAGTCTCAGGTTATGTTCACGAACGAGTCCAGGTATAGTCTGAAAAGTGATTCTCGCTGGGTTTTCATCTGGCGTGAACCAGGAACCAGATACCAACCCCTTAATGTCCTTGAAAGAAACCTGTATGGAGGTCGTGGTTTGATGGCGTGGGATGGGATTATGATTGGTGCACGTACACCCCTGTATGTCTTTGACAGAGGAACTGTAATAGGTGTATCGGGACGTCATTTTGCACCAGTATGTCCGCCTTTTCAGGGGTGCAGTGGGTCCCACCTTCCTCCTGATGGATGATAACGCACGGCCCCACCGAGCTGCCATCGTGGAAGAGTACCCTGAAACAGAAGATATCAGGCGAATGGAGTGGCCTGCCTGTTCTCCAGACCTAAACCCCATCGAGCACGTCTGGGATGCTCTCGGTCGACGTATCGCTGCACATCTTCAAACCCCTACGACACTTCAGGAGCTCCGACAGGCACTGGTGCAAGAATGGGAGGCTATACCCCAGCAGCTGCTTGACCACCTCATCCAGAGTATGCCAACCCGTTGTGCGGCCTGTGTATGTGTGCATAGTGATCATATCCCATATTGGCGTCGGGGTACATGCGCAGGAAACAGTGGCGTTTTGTAGCACATGTGTTTCGAGACTGTTTTGTCAAATAATCAGCAATTCTGTGGACTTACAGATCTGTGTCGTGTCTGTTCCCTATGTGCCTATGCTATTAGCGCCAATTTTGTGCAGTGCCACGTTGTGTGGCACCACATTCTGCAATTATCTTTACCTTGCATAGAGAGCACTGGTTCCTGATTTTAATACATGTCGAACGTCGAACAGAACACTGAATTTATCTTCCGCCTCGGAATCAACTGTGCTGTTAGTATCTTGTGTCACGGCAGCTACGCGCGGCAAGGAAAACGTGCCGGTGAATATCACTGTTTTGAAGGCCTTAACTTGTAAACCAAATATTTCCGGACACATGTTGCAATGGACTTTCGTATATGGGAAACACGTATCTGAAATCACCACTCTATTTTTGAAACACCTTGCATAAGAGTATGAAATGCCTTCGAATAATTTCCGAAATAAGAGTAGAAAGTTGTTCCCCACTTTACGTGCACCTCTGTATGAATTGTTGAACGGACAGACATGAAAGGAAGTCAAGGTGGAGCTGGTACATACGGGTCCCGCGCTAGACGGTCCACGTGGCTGTTGCATATGCAGCGGATTCCATATTGAAATGTCCCGTCCTGCAGTGTCGCCACAGTAGTCTGTCCAGTGTCTGCTTCAAGCTCCTGCGCGCGCGTAGCTACGACCAGACCGGAAAACCCTGCTCATTTCTTAGGTAGGAACTTGTATTTGATTTTCATTACGCGGTAGTCGATAAAGGTGAATTTCGAGTGCGACTGTTAAGCTGATTACCACTATTCCACAATGCGTGCGTGTCTGTGCGTGTGCAGATTCGGTTTAAGGGCCAAGCGACCGCTTTGGGAGTCAAGATGAGACGAACCCCACGGGCCCCCAAGTGCAAATTTTGTATACATCGTGTACCATAATTAGTAGCGGAAACTGACACGGATGCAAATATACGGTAATACTCCTAGAAACAAAAATGTTTTGGTAACATTTGCGATAGCAAACAAGCCGTTTGCGGGATAATTGCGAATAAATGATTACGTGACCGCTACTGACTTCAGTATGAAATATTGTCCTAGTTAGTACAAGTATATTTGGAATGTAAGCTTCCAATTAAGTCTCCAACTAATTGTGCGCACATGTCACCCGTGGTCTACATTACCTTGCGAAATTTGATGAATGTGAATGTGGTACATGCATGATGGAACACAGGAACATTTGGTATCGATATTAAGCCGACATCTGACGCACCAGTGTGGTATAAGATAGCTATGTCAGAGAGAGAGGTTGTACCTTGGGCTCCAATGTCACCTGACATCAATCCTTACGAAGTTTCCGCTGACGTCGAGCCACAGTCATGCAATATTGTTTAAAAGAGTAAACTGTCATTTGACTGTGTATTACTATTTTTATATTTTGTACTGTCTAGATTTCGGATTTTATAGCATTATCAAGTACAACGCTAAAAGTTATTAGACCATCATTACGTCGTATCTGTTAAGGCAGTCCGAAGTAGGTAAACAAGACTAACACATGTCTTTAAGATGTGACTATCAAAGAATTTGACACGTGTTATTCTTGTGCACCTGTTTTTGACTGCCTTAACAGATATGACTTCATGATGATCTAACAACTTTTAGTATTGTACCTGATAAGGGCATAAAAGCCGAAATCTAGATAATATAAAAGATAAATATAGTAACACACAGTCAAATGGAGATTTACTCTTTTTAACACTAATCCTTGCCATTTTTTGTCGCGGTCATCTCAAAATTGAGGTGTACAGCAGTCCGACTGATACGGCTGAAGAAATGGAGCAATGGTCCGGACAGCCTTGTTAACATCTACGAGATGATCCGGGAATGTTTGAAATAATCTGCAACTCACTGCATAATGAGGGAGGTTATGAAAGCTCGCATGAAATCAGCGCCGCGCGGAGTAACCGCGCGGTTTGAGGCGACATGCACGGATTGCGTGGCCCCTACCGCCGGAGGTTCGAGTCCTCTCTCGAGCATGGGTGTGTGTGTGTGTGTGTGTTGTTCTTAGCATAAGTTAGTGTAAGTTACTTTAAGTAGTGTGTAAATCTAGGGACCGATGACCTCAGCAGTGTGGTCCCTTAGGAATTCACACACATTTGAACAGGAAATCAGCGGGAGGAATCACTCGTGAGTTCAAAAGTGCTGCAAGCAGTCCAGCTTACATAATGACTGTATCTGGGAAGTTAAAATGAGTGGGCGCAATGGTCGAGCATATTCGCATAAGCAATAGATATACACCATGTGATCAAAAGTATCCGGACACCTGGCTGAAGTCCGCAGCTTCCGGCGCACGGGGTCCCGGGTTCGATTCCCGGCTGGGGCAGGGATTT
Source organism: Schistocerca piceifrons (assembly GCF_021461385.2). Classification (NCBI taxonomy): domain Eukaryota; kingdom Metazoa; phylum Arthropoda; class Insecta; order Orthoptera; family Acrididae; genus Schistocerca; species Schistocerca piceifrons. The sequence goes on along the minus strand of NC_060139.1, from coordinate 1,015,313,371 downwards.
TCTCTGCCTCGAGATGACTGGATGTTGTGTGACTTTCATCATCATTTCATCCTCATTCACTCGCAAGTCGCCGTAGTGGCGTTAAAGAACTTGTGGAGCGGCGGCCGAACCGCCCCGCGAGGGGTCTCCCTGCCACCAATGCCATACGCTCACACACTCACACGCACACACACACACACACACACACACACACACACACACACACCTGGCTGAAAATGACTTACAAGTTCGTGGCGCCCCACATCGGTAATGCTAAAATTCAGTGTCGTGTTGGCCCACCCTTAGCCTTGATGACAGCTTCCACTCTCGCAGGCATACGTTCGATCAGGTGCTGGAAGGTATCTTGGGGAATGGCACACCATTCTTCACGGAGTGCTGCACTGAGAAGAGGTACTGATGTCGGTCGGTGAGGCCTGGCATGAAGTCAGCGTTCCAAAACATCCCAAAGGTGTTCTATAGGATTCAGGTCAGGATTCTGTGCATGCCAATCCATTACAGGGATGTTATTGTCATGTAACCACTCCGCCACAGGCAGGTGCTCGATTGTGTTGAAAAATGCAATCGCCATCTTCGAATAGTTCTTCAACAGTGGTGAGCAAAAAGGTGCTTAAAACATCAATGTAGGCCTTTGCTGTGATAGTGCCACGCAAAATAATAAAAGGTGCAAGCCCCCTCCATGAAAACCACGACCACACCATAACACCACAGACTCCGAATTTTACTGTTGGCACTACACACGCTGGCAGATGACGTTCACCTGGCATTCGCCATACCCACACCCTCTCATCGAATCGCCACATTGTGTACCATGATTCGTCACTACAGACAACGTTTATCCACTGTTAAAACGTCCAATGTTTACGCTCCTTACACCTAGCGAGGTGTCGTTTGGCATTTACCGGCGTAATGTGTAGCTTATGAGCGGCCGCTCGACCATGAAATCCAAGTTTTCTCACCTCCCGCCTAACTGTCATAGTACTTGCAGTGGATCCTGATGCAGTTTGGAATTCCTGTATGATGGTCTGGATAGACCGTGTTCAACTGACGGCGGTCTCTGTCAGTCACCAGACGAGGTCGGCCTGTAAGCTTTTGTGCAGTACGTGTCCCTTCAAGTTTCCACTTCACTACCACATCGGAAATAGTGGACGTAGGGATGTTTAGGAGTGGTGAAATCTCGCTTGCAGATGTATGACGCAAGTGATACCCAATCACCTGACCATGTTCGAAGTCCGTGAGTTCCACGGACCGCCTCGTTCTGCTCTCTCACGTTGTCTAATGACTAGTGAAGTCTCTGATATGGAGTTCCTAGCAGTAGGTGTCAGCACAATGCACCTAATATGGAAAACATATGTTTTTGGGGGTATTCGGATATTTTTGATCACATAGCTTATGTAGTCAGTGCTAAGCGATACTTGTGCTGTAAAGAATGACGCCGTTGGACAGTGGATGACTGGAAAGTGATTCGGAGCGATTAATCACGCTGTAGACTGTGGCTGTTGGATGGGAGAATATGGGTTTGGCGAATGCCTGGAGGAAGCTACGTGCCATTATACGTAACGCCAATAGTGAAATAAGAAGTGTGGAGGATATGGCGTTACTGTACGTATATTTTTCGTGTTTGCGGTGTGGTCCCCTTTCTGCGCTTAAGAAACGCTAAATGCGGAAGGGTACGATCACATTTTACAGTACTGTGTACTGAGTACAGTACAGGAACAATTTCGCGGAGCATGATTGATTATATCAGCATGATAATGCACCCTGTCATAAAGCAGCATCTGTGAGACACTGGTTTGTGGATAATAACATTCCCGAAATGTACTGGCCTAGCCAGAGTCCCGGCCTGAACCCACTGGGCCGCCCTTGGAAGGGGTTAGAACGTTGGCTTTGCTTCAGACGCCAGCGTTTGAAACTTCCTGGCAGATTAAAACTGTGTTCCGGATCAAGACTCGAACTTGGGACTTTTACCTCTCGCGGGCAAGTGCTCTACCGACTGAGCTATCCAAGGACGACTCACGACCCGTCCTCACAGCTTTAATTCTGCCAGTGCCTCGTCTTCTGCCTTCCAGACTTCACGGAAACTCTCTACGAACCTTGCAGAGCTAGCGCTCCTGAAAGAAAGTGTATTGGGGAGACATGGCTTAGCCACAGGGGGTGGATGTTTCCAGAATGAAATTTTCACTCTGCTGCCGAGTTTGCGCTGGTATGAAACTTCCTGGCAGATTAAAACTGTGTGGCAAATCGAGACTCGAACTCGGGACAGTTGGCTTTTGCAATCAAGTTCTCTACCGTCTAAGCCAACTAAGCACGACTCAGAAGCCGTCCACACAGTGTTAATCTGCCAGGAAGTTTCATATCAACGCACACTCCGCTACAGAGTGAGAGTTTTCATTCTGGAAACATCCCCCAGGCCGTGTCTAAGCCATGCCTCCGCAATATCCTTTCTTACAGGAGCGCAAGTTCTGCAGGGTTCGCAGGAGAGCTTCTGTGAAGTTTGGAAAGCCTGAGACGAGGTATTGCTAGAATTAAAGCTGTGAGGACGGGCCGTGAGCCGCGCTTGGGTAGCTCGGATGGCGGCACGGTAGCTCAGCGTGTTCGGTCAGAGAACTGGTTGGCCTCTGTAATAAAAAAACTGAGAGGAAGGATCAACAGACGAACTTGAACGGATGTCATGTGTCGTCCGCAACGATCAAACATAACGATCAACAACGAACAAAATGAAAAAAAAGACGGTAGAGGACTTGCCCGCGAAAGGCAGCGGTCCTGAGTTCGAGTCTCGGTTCTGCACGCAGTTTTAGTCTGCCGCTGCTGGATCACTACTTTTTCTAGTTTCGGCTCTTGATGAAGAATGGGCTGTTATTCGTGAACAGACATCATCTGAATGCTACCATCATTACAGCAAGCACAATGGCTACCTCATTGAAAGTTTTTCCAGCATAGTTCAAGCTGTCATAAAGGCAAAGGGTGGTGACACCACATATTGATGATCACTAATAGGTATCTTGAGACATTTGATCAGATAGTGTATTCATTGACGACCACTGCTACCCTGTCTCAAAGTACTCTGTTTTGAATCCTCTACCTTTTACTGGCAGTGTAATTTTGACTCTAATGGTTTGGGTCACCCTTTCTATAGCCAGTTATTAGAGGATAATTAAGATTTTTGCATAGTAATAACTGGTGGCAGCTGATAAGTATTAAATCCAGGAGTAACACTTTCCTGTGGTTGGCAGTGTTGCAGTAGTATGTATCAAAACTTGTAAGCATCCACCGCAATTCACATTGCCAGTCGCAGTTTTAATTAAAGCAACAGGAATCTTTTTTATTGGATTAAACATGGAAGGTTTAAGATTCAAAATGGTTCAAATGGCTCTGAGCACTATGGGACTTAACATCTATGGTCATCAGTCCCCTAGAACTTAAAACTACTTAAACCTAACTAACCTAAGGACATCACACAACACCCAGTCATCACGAGGCAGAGAAAAATCCCTGACCCCGCCGGGAATCGAACCCGGGAACCCGGGCGCGGGAAGCGAGAACGCTACCGCACGAGCTGCGGACGAAGGTTTAAGAGCTGTGGCTGTGTGCCTAATAGTGCTCTCACACAAAATACCGTGGCAGTTGCACAGAAACGCAGTGTCGTGTTGAGCGCTGGGCGAGTCCATCCTGTTGTTCCGAAGGGGCGGCCGCACAGTTGACTGTCGCCGACGACCTGCGGGCTTCCACCGCAATCGTTAGCACCTCTTTCTCACATAGTGTGGCATCACAGTCTTCACGCATCGTAAATACAGGGAAACTTTTTCCAGTAAGGGACATGGGACTGTATGCAATAGCATTAAGTTTTGGGCAGAAGAGGCAGACAGCATAACAAAAATCTCATTAAAATTAGTGCTTGAGAGGATTGCAAGAGCAGCTACCTATTTAAGTCGCACAATAAAGAGAATAAGAAAGGAGGGGAGAAACATAGTGCAGGTACCGGTTGGCTGTAATTAAATTGTAGCTACTCACAGAGGTCCAGTGTGCGTTGTAATTATCGTATGACAGCGAAACTTGGTAGATGTTCTAATGCGTTAATGCGGAATCGATTTACGATGGAAAAAAATTAGTCCCAGTTTTGGCCACCAGATGTAAATCTGGTGCCATGAAAGCAAGAAAGACACATATAAATGTTTCCATGTGTAGTGGATTAGGAGCGGAATGTGGGCAGAAAAGGTCAAACAAGAGATAAAGGCATAATTTTGACATAATTATCAACTGCCACTTACACAGTTTGTTGATTCTGAGCACCAGAGACGTCAACGAGATGCTGAATTCGTAAAACGACGTGATCAACAGTTGCTGGCAGTAGTTCTGATGGAATCTGAGCATGTGTCCCTGTATACTGTCCTTCAGATCGAGTAGGAACCGAACGTATTCCTTGTAAACGCGCTGTTTTACATATCACTAGAGCCAAAACCCACGTGGATTCAAATCAGGTAATCTTGAAGGCCATGCACCTAGAAGCCTCTGGAGATAATACATTTGTGGAAAGCTACATTAAGCAAACCTTTCACTGGGCGAGCGACATGAAACTGTTGCCCCACCTTGTATGAAAACAGAGGTTTCCACACAGGTGCCCTGTTCCAAAGGTGCAGGGAGGTCTCTATAACTGGCAGATGTCACCAAACACCAGAGAGGCCCTGCGTGTATTCCCTTCAAAGAAGAACAGACCGAGAATTAGGGAATTTTTTTTTCTTCCTTCCTTTGGATGCACACCACACAGTCACATATGGCAAGTGCAATGACTCCTCGTGCACAACACATGGTTTAACAGTATCCCAAAATTCGGCAGTTCTGTGTTTTCGCTGTACCCTGTGGTATAAACTGTGTCTTGTCACTCCATAGAATATTGCCCAGCCACATTTCGTCAGCTTCGATCCATGCCAGAAACTGAAGAGCAAATTCAGAACGCTGCTGCGGATCATGAGGTTTCAGCTACTGCACCATCTGGATCTCGTAAAATAGGCAGCAAAACTTTCTGTACTGTTGATCAAGGGATGGACAATTCTCGTGACACTACACGAGCACAAGCACTACCTGAGCCTGTGCTGAATGGTCATTTCCATCAACAGCAACCTTGTTAATAGCTTCCACTCGGATAGGACTCCTACCCCTTCCAGATGCCGCACCAAGTTCAGCCTTGATTTGGAATTTCGTTATCATTTTCTTTAAGCCATTTAATGACCTCACGCCTGTCCTCCAGCCTTTCAGTCAGCGACGCTCTCTCACTGCAGCACTGTAATTGCTGCCGTTCACATTCAAACAACGGCTTCGCTGACAACGCATGGTCTCTCTTCTCGATAGCCATATTGTTTACTCACATTATGGCTTGTCAAGTGACAGCGTGGATGTATACTGTCATACGAACAGCGTACGGCACCAGATTGCACCTGGCGATCACAAATGGAACTAATGTTTTTCCAGCATAAGATGGCTCCGCATTTACGCATTAGCGTATCTACCAAGTTTCGCTGCCATACGATAATTACAGCCCACACTGAAACTCTGTGAGTAACTGTACTTCCTAAGGCCTCACTTTTTTGAGAAGACTCCCCTTTTGCAGCGCATGGTCGGACTCTTCTTGCTTTGGTTAATCCTCTGTTTATTTGACTATTTATATTCGGTACTCAAGTGAGACATTGTTGAGCTTGAGGATCTTTATTTGTCTGATAGTAGACTGTACTGATATAATCTTTTAATATGATCATTTCCTGATTTGTTAGCTGTAGCTCACAAGTTATGCGAGAAATGAGTTTGTGCACAGACTTCAGCTGTAGAACTGCACCTCGTCTGCAGCTCCATGGCCATCCACAATGGAACACCCTCCCCCCTTTCCACCTCCACCATCACTGCCACTGGGCCACTGACCCCTCCTGACCCCTCCCATGCCTTGCTATCTCTGCAGATACAGACCAAGTTATTTCGTGCACATTTTACCCATCCCATTTTTCTACTCGATTTAAATAAAGTTTGATTGCTATTAATTTTAATTCAGTTAGACACTACTATGCGCATGGTTTGTATAACTGAGAACGAACAAAGTACGTGAATATACTCACCATTTATTCGTCAAACATTTCAAACCTGACAGTTCCAGTCCGCATTCTCGCTCGCTCGCTCGCAGATTCCATATTTCTAGATTTCTGGGAAGCATTTGGCACGGTGCCCCAACGTAAGCTGAAAACGAAGTGCGAGCATCTGAAATAAGTTCACAGGTTTTTGAGTGGCTCGAAGACTTCTTAAGTAATAGAACCCAGCATATTGTGCTCGACGGCGAGTGTTCATCAGAGACAAGGGTCTCCTCAGGAGTGCCCCAGGGAAGTGTGATAGGACCGCTGTTGTTCTCCACATACATAAATGATATGGCGGACAGGGAGGGCAACAATATGCGGTTGTTCGCTGCTTATTCCGTGGTGTACGGTAAGGTGTCGAAGTCGAGTGATTGTAGGAAGATACAGGACGACTGAGACAAAATTTTCAGTTGGTGTGATGAGTGGCAGCTGGCCCTAACTGGTTAATGCGGATGAGTAATGTTCGAATACAGTATTACTACAGTACAGTATTACTAGCGCCCTAGTCTCACGGCCAAGTCGTTTAAACATCTGGGCGTGACATTCCAAAGCGATTTGAGGTGGTACGACCATGTGAGAACTGTGGTAGGGAAAGCGAATGGTCGACTTCAGTTCATTGGGAGAATTTTAGGAAAGAGTAGTTCACCTGTAAAGGAGTACTGCTCGAGTCTTTTGAGATCCGTACCAGGTCGTATTGAAGGAAGACATCGAAGCAGTTCAGAGGCGGGCTGCTAGATTTGTTACCGGTAGGTTCGAACAACACGTGTTACGGAGATGGAACTCAAATGGGAATCCTTGGAGGGGAGGCGACGTTCTTTTCGAGAAACACTATTTAGAAAATTTTGAGAACCGGCGTTTGAAGCTGACTGTCGAACGATTCTACTGGCGCCAACATGCATTGCGCGTAAAGAACAGGAAGATAAGACACGAGAAATGAGGGCTCAGACAGTCGTTTTTCCCTCGCTCTTTTTACGAGTGGAACGGGAAAGGAAACAAGTAGTGGTACAGGGTACCCTCCGCCACGTACCGTAAGGTGGTTTGTGGGTTATCTATGTAGATGTAGATGTAGATCTGATGTGATGGTAAATGTGCCAACACCTTGTAGATAGAGGAGGCCGAAAAGGAAGCTATCTAACGCAGACGGGCGTGAATTCTGGAACAGGATAAGGAGTGAATGCTAATAAGAAAAGTATGCAGCTCCTCGAATACTTAACTTTATATGGTTCAAATGGCTCGGAGCACTATGGAACTCAACATCTTAGGTCATAAGTCCCCTAGAACTTAGAACTACTTAAACCTAACTAACCTAAGGACATCACACACACCCATGCCCGAGGCAGGATTCGAACCTGCGACCGTAGCAGTCCCGCGGTTCCGGACTGCAGCGCCAGAACCGCTAGACCACCGCGGCCGGCTAACTTTATATGGTCCTTGTGGTACATCGTTCTTGATAATACAGATAAGACTATCTTCAGATACGGTTAATGGCGCCTTGCTAGGTCGTAGCCATGGACTTAGCTGAAGGCTATTCTAACTGTCTCTCGGCAAATGAGAGAAAGGCTTCGTGAGTGTAGTCGCTAGCAATGTCGTCGTACAACTGGGGTCGAGTGCTAGCCCGTATCTCGAGACCTGCCTTGTGGTGGCGCTCGGTCTGCGATCACACAGTGGCGACACGCGGGTCCGACATGTACTAAATGGACCGCGGCCGATTTAAGCTACCACCTAGCAAGTGTGGTGTCTGGCGGTGACACCACAAGATCATTATTGTTACAGGACCGTTTTCACTGTGGTCGGCGAAATTCTAGATTGTTCCCCACGAAAAAGAACGAATATTTGGAAGAATCATTCTGTATGACAATTACGCTACTGTTTCTCATCATTAATATATAGATGTTGATTTTATCGCTTGTGAATCCCTTTAAACCAGAACATTACTTCTTTTATTTCTTATTACCATCTTTTCATGTACATTACTAGTTAATATGACTATACCTCGATCAAAATAACAAAGTGATCGATAGTTGAACAACAGAGGGTGATGTTGTCGGTTGACAGTTGTCTGGGCATACAATATGGCTGCAGTTGAAACAGCTGGGCGGTCCCATTTTAGATGCATTCACACGCTGCCCGTAAACATGCAGCTTTGGGTTTACTTAGCAATGTGGTAATGGTCTTATCTGTGGCACACACAAACACGCTGCTCGCGAAACAATGCAAACAACGTAAAGGAATTACAATTGTTACGTTACCAGCCGCAAGCGTCGTCTCCAGCTGACTGTTGCAACTGGCTGCTGAGAAAGCAAAGCGATGTGACAAGATATTGTTGTGTTGGCAGAAGAGCCAACACCGTGTTACTAGCGGAGGCTGGCCTGAGGAGGGAAGGACTATACTGACGTGAGGTCTGGAACATGACAAGGAATTAGAATTCAGAAAGCGGACGTAATTAGTTTCACACTTAACTTTAATCCATTAATGATGAATGTCCCTCTTGACGGTACATGATTCACAATATTATCTATTCAGAATACAATCATAGTAACTGAATATGGCGCCTTGCTAGGTCGCAGCAAATGACGTAGCTGAAGGCTATGCTAAACTGTCGTCTCTGTAATTGAGAGCGCCTGTATACAGTGAACCATCTCTAGCAGTCGGCTGTACAACTGGGGCGAGTGCTAGGGAGTCTCTCTAGACTAGACCTGCCGTGTGGCGGCGCTCGGTCTGCAATCACTGATAGTGGCGACACGCGGGTCCGACGTATACTAACGGACCGCGGCCGATTTAAAGGCTACCACCCAGCAAGTGTGGTGTCTGGCGGTGACACCACAGATATGACAACAGTGGGCAATATATCCGGACTTATCAAGCTCATTTGTGATTGGCTGTTGCTGTTGTAACGATCCTGTAAACAACTAGCTGTCTTTTATTATCAGGTACGAGGTCTGTTCAAAAAAATCCGGAGCTTTGTTCACAAAATTTTTCTACGCTTACCTTTTACTTATTGTGCATGGTCTACGTCGAAATACTATCCTCCACAAATGATATATTGCTCCCAACGCCGTTTTCACTTCCGGAATCAGTCTTGGTGGGACTCTTGCTAAACCGGGCGAAGCGCTGTCTGAGAATTTTCTTTTATCTCGTCTGTCGCTCCAAATCTTCGTCCTTTGACGGGATTTCCGACTTTGGAAATAAATAAAAGTCCGCAGGGGCTAGGTCCGAAGAGTACAGAGGATGAGACATCACAGTGATTTCGTTTTTTGTGCAATAGTCACGCACCAACGGGATGAAACTGCGGGTGCGTTATCGTGATGCAAGAGCCATGAATTGTCTCGCCACATTTCGGGCCGTTTCCTCCTCACATTTTCTAGTAGGCGTCGCAACATGTCGATTAACAATTTGTCCCTGTGATACGAATTCATGATGAACTAATTCTTCTAAGAAAACTTTTAGCATGGCTTGACCTGACCTGATGAGCTTTTTTTTGGTCTTGGAGAACCTTTCCCGACCCATTGTGAAGATTGAATCTTGGTCTCAGCATCATAACCGTAGATCTACGCCTCATCACCAGTTATGATTCTCTTAAGGAACATCTCGTTCTCATTCGCGCGACCCAAAATCTCTTCACATATTGCGAGACAAAGGTCTTTCTGGTCTCGACTCATGAGCCATGGTTCGAACTTGGCGTCAAGATGATCCATTCCAGATGCTGTGTCAGGATTTCGTGGCGTGAGACAACTGAAATGTTACATTCTTTTGCAATCTCTCTGACAATCAGTCCTCGATAGGCACGCGTAATGTCGTTGACGTTCCTGACATGAACGTCGTCGGTAGATGTCGAATGGCGTCCTGAACGAGGGTAATCTTTAACTTCCGTCCGTCCATGTTTGAACCGTGTGAATCTTTCGTAACACAGAGTAATCAACATTGGCTTCCTGCATCAATTGGTATACGTCTGGAAAGGCTTTCTTATGCTTCAAGCAAAATTTAATGCAGACACGGTGCTCCTCTAACTCTACCATCTAGAGATACGCAAACTGTGCGACACAACATTCTACTCAATACAATACAATAACTAACAGACATACAAGAATGAAACAGCCGGTAGTCACACATTGAAGACAGGCGTGTGCGCAGGGATGACAATAGCATTTCGCTCCAACACACCATTGGCGCAAAATTGCGATTTTTTCAACAGGCCTCGTATAGTTGATATTCTTCCTATCATCACATTTTAATGGCTTCACTTGTCAGTTCATATTTATTGATTACATAACATCGGTCCTCAAAATTCGAACAACATTCACCTTCTATCTGGTTCTAACGACTCGATAATGTCGACGAGTTCGAATCAGGAACCCCACATGTCAGCACTTAAAGTGTCCAATAAACTTGGCCTCAGTAGGTATAATACGCTTACAAACTGTCGCTGGGCGTAGCGATATTCTTCCAGAAAGTATCTATACGTACCGGCGTCATTTTCCCCCCGATATGTCGATATATTGATATCAAAGTGGTAATATGGAGTGCCGATATTGTTATTTTATATTATAGTTTTTCACAGTTTTCGACAAATATTTGAAGTTGTTCTTTTGAAATTGTAGTAGAACATAATTTTAGTTTTACTGTGTGGAGGAGACCAACGACTTTTTGAGATTTCATGACGTCCAGTCTTTGTCTTTGACTTTGTGAAGCAACTGTGTGTGGTACAACAGAAGAAGTCCGATTGCACTAGGGGTTGGAGGGGCGGGGGGTGGCGGTGTAAATGGAAAACAAAACAGTTTTCAACGCAACTGGGATGCCATTTCTTCACATTGGCATTATTTAAAAACAGATGCGGCAAACGATGAGTAAAAATCCCACTGATGAGCTTGGTCTTTGCGGTGGCCATATACGTGTGAGGGGAAATGCTGACGTAATCGTCGCTGGGCGCTACCCTACAGAAACTGCAACGTTTAGCTTCACCAAAGCAATTTTGACACTGCAGCTACTAAGTAGTTGATATTGGAGAAATGAGAAAAAAAACAGGCAAGTCAGCACGAAGTGTTCCAGACAAATTCAATATGTGACGATACCGAACGATGGACCCATCGGACACCTTTTTATTGTGCCACTTACATGCAGTTATACCATTGTTAGCAAAGTGGTTATCGTCAAGGACGAACGCACATCGTTTCCCTCTCGGTTCTTGCTCGAAAGGGGGTTGGCGGGTTGCTAGCTTGTGCAGAATATCTAGTAATGAATCAATACTTACACTACTGGCCATTAAAATTGCTACACCACGAAGATGACGTGCTACAGACGAGAAATTTAACCGACAGGAAGAAAATGCTGTGATATGCAAATGATTAGCTTTTCAGAGCATTCACACAAGGTTGGCGCCTGTGGCGACACCTACAACGTGCTGACATGAGGAAAGTTTCCAACCGATTTCTCATACACAAACAGCAGTTGACCGGCGTTGCCTGGTGAAACGTTGTTGTGATGCCTCGCGTAAGTAGGACAATGCGTACCATCACGTTTCCGACTTTGATAAAGGTCGGATTGTAGCCTATCGCGATTGCGGTTTATCGTATCACGACATTGCTGCTCGCGTTGGTCGAGATCCAACGACTGTTAGCAGAATATGGAATCGGTGGGTTCAGGAGGGTAATACGGAACGCCGTGCTGGATCCCAACGGCCTCGTATGACTAGCAGTCGAGATGACAGGCACCTTATCCGCATGGATGTAACGGATAGTGCAGCCACGTCTCGATCCCTGAGTCAACATATGGGGTCGTTTGCAAGACAACAACCATCTGCACGAACAGTTCGACGGCGTTTGCAGCAGCATGGACTATCAGCTCGGAGACCATGGCTGCGGTTACCCTCGACGCTGTATCACAGACAGGAGCGTCTGCGATGGTGCACTCAACGACGAACCTGGGTGCACGAATGGCAAAATGCCATTTTTTCGGATGAATCCAGGTTCTGTTTACACCATCATGGTGGTCGCATCCATGTTTGGCGACATCGCGGTGAACACACATTGGAAGCGTGTATTCGTCATCGACATACTGGCGTATCACCCGACTTGATGGTATGGGGTGCCATTGGTTACACGTCTCGGTCACCTCTTGTTCGCATTGACGCCAATTTCAACAGTGGACGTTACATGTCAGATGTGTTACGACCCGTGGCTCTACCCTTCATTCGATCCCTGTGAAACCCTACATTTGAGCAGGATAATGGACGACCGCATGTTGCAGGTCCTGTACGGCCCTTTCTGGATACAGAAAATGTTCGACTGCTGCCCTGGCCAGCCCATTCTCCAGATCTCTCACCAATTGAAAACGTCTTGTAAATGGTGGCCGAGCAACTGGCTCGTCACAATACGCCAGTCACTACTCTTGATGAACTGTGGTATCGTGTAGAAGCTGCATGGGCAACTGTACCTGTACACGCCATGCAAGCTCTGACTCAATGCCCAGGCGTATCGAGTCCCTTTTAAGGCCAGGGGTGGTTGTTCTGGGTACTGATTCTGCGTGAAAATGTAATAACATGTCAGTTTTAGTATAATATATTTGTCCAATAAACACCCGTTTATCATCTGCATTCCTTCTTGGTGTAGCAATTTTAATGGCCAGCTCTAAAACCGGCAGTATATTTTTATAGGTAGGTACTTCGTTATTTTATACGCCCATATATCGACTTTTTTTCTAGATGTATCGAGAGCCAATAATGATATTCTTTTAAAACTGATACGTCGGAATCCAGATATTTTTAAAAATATCGACAGTCCTAGTGGCCGGTGTGGTGCAATGGGCGGCTGTCTGTGCTTCAGCGGCTCCGAACCATGGACGAGATGGCCGACGTGCCGCTGGACGAGCTGGGAGAGGCGACGAGGGAAGGGCTGGAAGGACTGAACCTGGACAAGGAGCAGCTGGCGGAGCGGCTCAAGCACCTCATCACCAAGGTGGCCGACATGCCGGCCGAGAAGCGCGCCAAACTGCTCAAGTCGCTGCTGGACCAGCAGGCGCAGCCAGAGGGCGTCTGGGCCATCCTGCTCTCCCCCTACACCCTCGTCATCGTCGCCATCACCATCGTCGTCATGATCTTCCGTAAGTAGCTCTTCCATTTTCGCCCACGCTTCTGTGATCTTATTTATACTTGACATGTAAAAATGTGACTTCCAACAGAATGACGCAGTTGTGTATCCAGAAGTATTATAGTTCAATTCTTTTACTCGTATCTTGGCGGTTCGCGCATGCCCGCCCAGACGCGGGAGATTGCTGCGTTGCCAGCTGCACGCACCAAGAGAAGCAGCGCTATAGTATAGTTCGCAAACTTACGTTTAGGGGGGAGCGCACAGTTTATGAAGTAAAGCCATCACGGCCGCATTAACCCTTTCGCTGCTACAAAGACGTGCTCCCAGCATTCCGCGCTGTGATCGATTTTGTCATCACTGCACTGCTCGCCTGTGCAGAAACATGGTGTTTCGACGTCTTTGACACACTTTATCATTCGATTTCACAAAAACTATTTGGCCCAAAAATTTGATTTTTACAAATCTTCTTGACTGATACCTTCCCCCCATAAATAACTTAATTTTGTTTCGATGTTCAACGCAGTTATTGTGCAGCATTAGATGTAGTAAACCATTGCACGAAATTTTCAAGAGTTTGCAGAGGTAAAAGTCCATAGCGTATACTTTCCGTATGACCGATTTTAGTTGCCATTAGAAATTTCAAAAAATTACATTCAAACGAATAAAATTCATGAAGTAAGACACTTCGATATTGTTTTCAAATAAAGAAAATATTAAGCACCATACAAGGTTTGAATTCAGAACCTTTTGCTTAATAGCCAAACATTTTAACCATTACGCTAACGCAGCTCGTTATCCAATAGATCTCCCGGAGGACTTTATAATGTCACGCAAAATACCTACAAACACTGTTGGTATGACTATGAATTACTGACGTTTCGTCGAAGTACAATAGGAAATAAACAATTACCGCTGTTCTTTATTGCGAAAAGGCGGTTAGTGGGAATGATAAAAACACCTTTCCTTGCTATCGCCTGAATTAGGCTTATTGCTTGTTTGGTTTAGTTAATTAATAGACTATGAAGCAATTGGTATAAAGAATGCTTTTTCCAAACTTTCTATAAAAGTAAGTCTGCTATCAAGACATTGCTTTTGTTCAATTACTTTATTTATGACTGAACGTTTCTAAAACTGAAGACACTCGTCCGTGATCTGCACTGCAGTGGAGCTCTGGCAACGTCGTTCTCTGTTCATTGGCTGAGTGTGTTTTGTGACGTCAGATGCGCAGAACGAACGCACTTTGGTTGATAAACTTTGTAGTAATAGCCAGCTGGATCTGAACCAAGTATCTACTGAAATGTCAACATGTTTGCCAGACAGGGATATGACATCCTGACCGACACCTTTTTCCAAAATATTCGAAAAGGTTGTATACTCAAGAGGAGGCTAACGATTAAGAACAAACAATTTACTCAGCACATCAAAATTTGAATTCTAGAAGGGTTGCTCGTCTTTTCAAGGCGTTTCATTGCGTAGACCATGTCACTCTCTTAGAAAACCTTAAATTTTATGGAATTTTGTGGTAAGTTCTGTGGGACCAAACTGCTGAGGTCATCGATCCCTAGGCTTACACTCTACTTTATCTAACTTAAACTAACTTACAGTAAGGACAACACACACACACACCCACGCCCAAGGGAGGACTCGAACCTCCGACGGGGAGAGCCGCGCGAACCGTCGCAAGGAGCCATAGACCGCACGGCTACCCCGCGCGGCTAAGTTTTATAGAATTAATTGCTTCACAAACAGTTGGTTTGACTCATACTTAACAAACAGAATACATAGAATTGTGCTAAATAATTCAGACAATGTTGGAAGGAGAAAAAAATTTTAGCGACTAGGGAGAAATCAGGGAGTCCCACAGGATGTAATTTTGTGTCCACTCCTATTCTCTGTACACGTGAAGCGCCAGAGAAACTGGTACAGGCCTGCGTATTCTGAGATATGTACAAAGGTAGAATACGGCGCTGCTGTCGGCAACGACTATATAAGATAACAAGTGTCTCGCGCAGTTGATAAATCGGTTAGTGCTGCTACAATGAGGTTATCAAGATTTAAGTGAGTTTGAACGTAGTGTTATAGTCGGCGCACGAACGATAGTTCACAGCATCTCCGAGGTAGCGATGAAGTGGGGATTTTCCTGCACGACCATTTCACGAGTGTATCGTGAATATCAGGAATCCGATGAAACATCAAATCTCCGACATCGCTGCGGCAGGAGAAAGAGCCTCTAAGAACCGGACCAAAGACGACTGAAGACAATCGTTCAACGTGGCAAAAATGCAACCCTTCCGCAGACTGCTGCAGATTTCAATGCTGGGCCATCAACAAGTGTCAGCGTGCGAACCATTCAATGAAACATCATCGATATGGGCTTTCGGAACCGATAGCCCACTCATGTACCCTTGATGATGACTGGAAATATGTTGCCTGGTTGGACGAGTCTCGTTTCAAATTGTATCGTGCGGATGGGCGTGTACGGGTATGGAGACAACCTCACGAATCCATGGGCCCTACATGTCAGCAGGGGACCGTTCAAGCTGGTGGAGACTCTGTAATGGTGTAGAGCGTGTGCAGTTGGAGTGATATGGGACCCCTGATACGTCTGGATACGACTCTGGCAGGTGATAGGTACGTAAGTACCCTGTCTGATCACCTGCATCCATTCATGTCCATTATGCATTCCGACGGACTTTGGTAATTCCAGCAGGACAATGCGACACCACAACATGTCCAGAATTGCTACAGAGTGCCTCCAGGAACATACTTCTGAGTTTAAAAGCTTCCGCTGGCTATCAAATTCCCGGGACATGAGCATTATTGAGCATATCTGGAATGTCTTACAACGTGCTGTTCAGAAGAGATCGCCACCTTCCGTACTCTTACGTATTTATGGATAGCTCTGCAGGATTCATGGTGTCAATTTCCTCCAGCACTACTTCAGGCTGTAGTTAAGTCCACGCCACGTCCTGTTGCGGTACTTCTGCGTGCTCAGGGGGCCCTACGCGGTATTAGGCAGGTGTACCAGTTTCTTTGGCTATTCAGTGTGTGTGATGACCTTCCTCTTAACATTCATGGAACCGTGTTGGTATTTTATATAGCGATACTAGTGGTTTAATAAATACCATTAGACAGAAAGCAACAGAAGAAATTGTTTATGATGTTTAGCAAGGAATTATTAAATATTTCCCTGACAATCGATACTTCCTAAATTTTGAGAATGCATACTGTCGTAGTATAGGTTAATTTTTTTAATGAAAAAGACAGCAACCAGCCTCTATTAATAATACTGTTTATTTCAATGACTAGCACCTTTCGACAGGTTCATCTCCAGAAGGCTATTCACAAGATGCACATTTGTTTGAATTTTACGTAGGTCTTTTTATACAACAAAAAGAGCAAAAAACCTATGTAAACTTCAAACAAACTGCAATAAACAGCATTATTAATAGCGGATGGTTGCTGTGTTTTTCTTTGAAAGAATCAGTTTACAATTTGTACATAGCTATGGTCTCAAAATGGCAGTTTTCGATATCATAACACTATATTCAGTTCTGTACAACAAATAGTCATACCAACAACTGATGCAGCACATGAAAAGGAGTCAATAAACAGGTAGAATACTCCAAATTTTTGCGTGTACTTATTGATGAAAACTTGAACTGGAAGAAACATATCACTCTGCTGCTCAGATAATTAGGTTCAAATAGTTTTGCTATTCGTACAATTGCTAGTGTTGGAAATAAATGCATCAACGTCCTCACATATTTTTCCTATTTCCAATCGATAATTTGTGTTAGAATAATTTTCTAGTGTAACCCATCACTTACAATTAGAAAGAAAGTATTAATTGCACTGAAGCGATTAGTGAGGGTAATATGTTGTGTTTACCCACAGTTAGACTGTAGGTACCTCTTCAGGGTGTTAGGTGTTTAAACTGAACATATATATATATATATATATATATATATATATATATATATATATATGTGTGTGTGTGTGTGTGTGTGTGTGTGTGTGTGTGCTAATGGAATGCCTCATAAATTATCCATCATAATTTGAGAAGAATAGTAATGTCCACACCTACAACACTAGATAAAAATGACCTTTACGTACCCATTATTAAACCTTGCAATTGCTTAGATAGGAGTTCTATTTGCATCAACAAGATTTTTTAATCATTTGTCCAACAACATAAAATACTTGCCAGGAAGCAAAGCAAGTTTTAAATGTAACCTAAAATCATTTCTTCTGAAAAACTTCTATTTCATAGACGAAAAAGAAAAAAAACTACTTTTAAGTGTAATTTGTAGCTTCATTCGTAAGACTAAAAACAGTATGGTCATTAACGTTAAAACTAATCATGTATACATATCCCGTAAACCGACTCGTTCCACATCGTCTGGATAAAAAATTGTTCAAATGATGTATGGAACATGTAACTAACTAACAACTCATTCCTCCATTGATTGCGGTATACGGTATTTTCAAGTGGGTCTGCTGTACGCTGACACAATGCCAGATGAAATTTAATGTTATTATCCATTTCTGCGGATCTGAGACAGCGATTGTTATATTTAATCGTTATGGCTTACTTGAATTCGACACACTTTACGGCAGTGTTCAGATAATACAGCACCTGGTTTCGGAATAGCTCATCATCCAGCTATGAATGTTCTGATCATCTTATCAAACACACTAAAACACACATGTAATGTATGGTGGACAAAGGTCTTCGTCTTACTTGATTGTCATCCAATTCTGTCCCCTTTGCTAGTGCCACTTAATATGCCCCGCTCTTGACTATGATGGTATCAGTCCGTTTAGATTTGTGAATAATTATGATCATCATAATTCGATCGTTTTTACGGTCGAGAATGACGTCTTTGAGTATGAGAATTGCCGATACCTGAATTTTCTTCACGAAAAGTGGAAAGTGACTTCACTTATTCTCACGAGCTGCTTAAGTTACGGCATATTAGCAAACTGTTCTGACTAGATACCAATACACCATATGTCATAATATACTTAGTGCCTTTACAGCACAAATAAAGTGGAGACGAGGGAAAATCGTCCAACAGTTAGTCATGAGTCTCTTATGACCATTATTAGTCTTTGAAACTAAATTGAGGCTAAAAAGTTAAGGTAAAGGGAGATGGTAGTAGGTAAAGAAGAAAGAGACAAGGAATATTACAGCATTAGAACTTGCACTTGCATACCAGTTTATAACTCGGTTTAAGTATTGTCAAGTTAATATGTTTCGAGAACAGGCCAACAGAACAGAATCTAAAAACAATATTCATTCCCTTTCGTCTCCATGGGGAGAGTGAAAATAAAATTAGACTAATACGGGCATAGACAAATGCATGTAAATAATTACTCTTTCCTTACTCCACGATGGAATAAGAAGAAGCTCTAAGGTGTTATAAAAAGGAAGGAAGGAAGATTTCGTTTAACGTCCCGGCGACATCCAGGTCATTAGAGACGGAGGACAAGTTCGGATGGCGATAGAAATCGGTCATGCCCTTTCAACCGACATTTACCTGTAGCGATTTAGGGAAATCACTGGAAACCTAACTCTTGTTGGCCAGTCGCATATTATAAAAAGTACCCACTGTCAAGCACACAGAACTAAATTGTAAATTGGATAACGAGATAAACTTTTATGATATGCGACGCAGAACTAAACGAAACTCAGTATTGTTTGATGTTTACTTCTGTACTGTAGAGCATACCTTCAGAAGTTCTTTAATTCCATTTTGGACTTATTTTCCTGCCATCAACCACAAATCCGAAATTAGGGGAGCATCAGGCATTGTGGTCATGGCAGGCAAAGTGGCTACTGGGGTCCCGGAAGCTTATGATGTGCTGGCATGGAGCTAGAAATTCGTTCACTAATTATCCGTGTAGGGTCCAATCACCCCATGAAGTCTAACCTGTTCGCTGCGCCGCTATTCGGGGTTATAATAATTTTTGTGGATTTCAGTTGTTCCGATTTAAGGTAAATGGTCAGTTTGAGTATTTAGTGTGGAGAGAGAATGTGACCTATGTCTTTTTAATGAAATTGTGTTGAAACTATCGTATCTTAACTCCATAATCTTATTGTAGTTATTGAAAGTTCGGTCATGCTATTAAAAGGTACTGCAGCTTTTGTGTAATAGCGTCAATGCAGGCAAAGTGGCCATCTCATCGGTGGCTTCTGGCGATTTTGTGTAGGGGCAAAACGTAACAACAGCGGCCGAAAAGATGGTGTCTGTGGCGATACTAAGTCGAAATCCTTACAACAGTGACCTAAAAGCGGCAAATAAAGAAAGAGAAGAAAAATAAAATAAAAAGAAGGAAGTAGGGAGAGAAGAAAGACAACAAAAAAATTAGAGATAGCAGAAAACAACCCTAGTCGAGCTCTTTTTGGCGCTAACAATGAAGGTGAACGCATAAAGTGCATGTAATGCGAAGAAAAATTTTCAACTGCAAGGCCAGACCAGCAGTGCATTAAGTGCCACCTGTGCTCCCTCTGGGCGACGAACTCTGTGCTAAAATTGAGGAACGCAGTTCGGCTTTTGTTTGTGAAAAGTGTAAATAATTTAATTCTAATCATGTTTCACAATAAAGTTTGTTCAGTTCTTTTTTAGTTTTTTACCCTTTATTTTTGAGTCAGATGAAGGGGCCATTCTTCCACTTTGTGAAAACTGAATTTTGTAAAATATATAATTTGATACATAGGTGCTTAAACTATTCCACATTCCGAAACTTCCTGGCAGATTAAAACCAGGTGCCGGACCGAGACTCGAACTCGGGACCTTTGGCTTTCGCGGGCAAGCGCTCTACCAACCTTTTTTTTTTTTTTTTTTTTTTTTTTTTTTTTTTTTTTTCAAAAATGCTTTACTATCTCTTTAATAACGATTTATTTTTAAAAAACTTTCATCCACTGTTTCACTCCCATATAAGTTAAATTCTCAAAATTGCTGAAACATGGCTTTCTTTCAGATGTTTTTTTATTCCAGTGTTTGTTCACAATATTAATTCCAGAATGAGATTTTCACTCTGCAGCGGAGTGTGCGCTGATATGAAACTTCCTGGGAGATTAAAACTGTGTGCCGGACCGAGACTCGAACTCGGGACCTTTGCCTTTCGCGGCCAAGTGCTCTACCAACTTTTTTTTTTTTTTTAATCTTTATTATTGAACAAACGGAGAGTACATATATATATACACAAAGCAAAAGTTCTTCAAGGTACCAGTTAAACATATACAAAGGAGTGTTAGGTAAACAAATTATTAGAATAACATGAAATACAACAAATTAGAACATATCCTGTTTTCCTTCTTTTTTTTTTTTTTTTTTTTTTGTTTAAAAATTTGTATTGAACAAACTAAAAGTACATATATATTCACTATGCAAGAGTTCTTCAAGGTACCATTTAAAAATATACAAATGATTGTTAGTTAAACAAAAAAATATTAAAAAAGAAATACATTAAATACAACAAAATATAACATATTCTGTCTTCTTCCATAAAAAAAAAAATTTTGTTTGTGTTTGGTCGATGCATGAGAACGTGGATAAGGGTGTTGCATCATGTGACAGGTAGGCATGGTACACCCCAACTTTGAGGGGGGTCAAGGAAGACGCTGCGGAGATAACCGGCAAAAGTTTGTCGGTAAGATGGTCTTCGGGTGAGGGTGCTATGCGCGGTCACAACTTTGTACCAGAAGTCAAGGACTGTATGCGGACCACTTCGAAAGAGATATTCTAAAGCCTGTCCTCGAAACCAGAGTAGGGTATGGTGCTTAGCAAGAGGGTAGTGAAATGTCTGGGGCAACAACAGGAAATCCGGGGTTACCGTCGTTGGCGGGGCACGGAGGTAAAAGCCCACGATTCGTTGGATGAGGAGCCATACGTTTTGTTTCAGGGGGCACGTAAGACGGTGCTCGTCGGTGTCTTCAAGCTGACAGTCAGGGCAGAATGGGGAGGTGGCCAGTCCTATGCGATAAAGTCGACTATTAGTCGGGAATTTTCCATAGACTAAAACATACCAGAGTGCAGACACAGACGACGGTAAAAAGGGTGCATGCACACACCCCCAAACCGTGCGCCAGTTAATGTCAGGATGCTGTAGCACCATGGGGTCGCAAGGGTTGGACAGCATAAACAAACGATAATAATCTTTTGTACGGGGAGGACGGGTGACTGGAAGATCGGCCCGAACGTAGCTGAGTTCTACGAAACAATTGGCGACGTAGTACAATAATGGAGAAATAGGTGCCACATTGATCGGTGGATCGAGAGAAGCTGGTCGGAGGATATCTAAGAGACTGCGTGTTAAAGACGGGACCGGCCCCTGCCAGTGCCGCAACAGAGTGTGGACAAAGAGTGCTGAAGAGCGTGCCCGCACGTTGATGAGTCCGAGGCCACCTTTTGCAGGAGGCAGTGTTAGAGTGTTGTAGCGGACTTTGAAAAGTGCCCCTGCTGACACGAAATATCCAAAGGCTGATTGGATGCGGCGGCCAAGGAGTAACGGCATTGGGAGGATCTGGGCGACGTGTACCAGTTTAGGGGCGACATAGATGTTGACATAGGACACACGTTGCAGTTGGTTTAAGTTACGGTGCACTTGACCACGGACATGGTGCCGAATCGACTGCAAAAGCCGCCGGTAAGCCAGGGCCACTGTGCGGTGTGTGGAGCTCGTAAATTCGATACCCAAGTAACGAAGGGTGGTACTAACTGGGAGTGGGGTCGGCACCATAGCCGGGAGGCCGCGCCCAATGTGCATCATAGTCGATTTACGGACATTAAGAATGCTACCAGAAAGACGTCCATACTGGTGGATCCATTGGATGGCGTCATTGAGTTCCGTGGAGGAGCAGGTGAGAAAGAGGAGATCGTCCGCATAAGCCCTACAGTGAAAGGTGTGGTCACGCAAAGTGAGGCCCTGCAGTCTAGAGGTAAGTCCAGTGATGAGGGGCTCAAGTGCAATGGCATACAGTAAAGTAGACATAGGGCATCCTTGACGCACAGAGCGGCGTATAGGAATCGGTCCTACAAGCCTCCCATTGACTTGTACCATCGAGACCGCGGGAAGGAGTAACCGGCGAATGGCATCGACAAAAAGCAATGGGAACCCCATACGTGTCGCCACCATGAGGAGGAATGGGTGTCGAACGCGATCAAAGGCACTCGTGAAATCGACGGATACCAATGCTGCACGAAGGTGACAAACCGACGCCAGTGCAATGAGGTCACGACATTCTCCTAGGGCTGTTTGTAAGGTGGCCCCACAACCACGTGCAGTCTGCTCAGGTGAAAGGACCGTAGGTAAGACGGTGCGTATGCGCGCTGCTAAGAGGCGTGCATAGATTTTATAGTCTGCATTCAGTAGTGTAAGGGGGCGATATGCAGAGACATGAGACCCTCCCTTCGGTTTGGGCACAGGTAGAAGAATGCCAGTGACGAATTCAGGTGGAATTGGGAAGGACGGAGTAAAGAGTTCCTGAATCATTTCCGTCCAGCGGGGAAGCATTAACGTGGTGAACGCCCGGTAAAACTCCACTGGGAGACCATCTGGTCCGGGTGATTTGTTCTTGGCCCCTTTGTTGATCGCATCTACCACCTCATCTGCGGTGATTGCAGACATCATGGACGTTGACTCCGCTACGGTGAGGGTCCGATCAGGGGAAGGACGGAGGTCATCAGGAATCGGCGTCGCCATCGGTTCATCATCATAAAATTGGCGATAATGTTCAGCAAAGGCGGACACGACCGCCGCCTGTGTTGTGTGGTGAACACTATCGGAGGTCGTGATGTTGGGGACGAAAAGCCGACGTCGACGACTATGGTCGGATGCGGCATGGATTGTGGATGGGGTTTCGTCGTGGAGGAGGTCTTGTCGTCGGGAACGCACCACGACACCATGCAGTTGTGCACGTTGGAGAGAGAGGAGACGAGCTTTAGTACGTTGTCGTTCCCTGTGGGTGTCAGGTGATGGAGGGAGCGCATCGAGCTCACGGAGGACGGCGTAGTGAAAATTTGTGGTGTCTCGATGCCATGCTGCTGCTTCCTTGCCACATTGTATGAAGGCCTTTCTGATCGCAGGTTTGGCACATTTGAGCCACCAATGGAACGTGGATGTGTACTGCGGAAGGCGTCTTTCGCAAGACGCCCATGTAGTGGCAATACATTGTCGGCAGTGTGGGTCATTAAGGAGGGAGGTATTAAGCTTCCAGTAACCTCTGCTGCGCCACACTGACTGAGGTGGCAGAGCCAGGGAGCAAATGACGGCGCAATGGTCCGAAAATGCAAGGGGCCATCGTTCAGCTTGGGCGACTTCATTGCCGAGGTGAGCAGAGACATAAAACCGGTCCAGTCTGCTCGCAGAATGTGCTGTATAATGGGTAAAACCGGGGGTATTGCCATGAATTTTCTCCCAAACGTCCACTAGATGAAAATCTTCGATTAAGGTGAGCAGCGCCGGGCATGGCGAATAACCAGGTACTTGGTCCTGCGGATGGAGAACACAGTTGAAATCGCCTCCCATGATAAGGCGATCATAGCGTCCAGAAAACAGGGGCGCCACGTCATGTCCGAAGAAAGTGGACCGCTGCCGACGGTTCGTGGAGCCAGACGGAGCGTAGATATTGATGACGCGCGTGTCGAAGATGGTAACAGCCATGCCTCTTCCACAGGGAAGGATTGTCGTGTCCGTGAGTGGGATTCCTTCGCGTATGTAGAAAGCCACTCCACGCCCTGATTGATCACATGTGGACGTGTATGAGTCGTAGCCGTAGACTGGTGGTAGTGTGGCAACGCGTACTTCCTGAAGAAGGGCGACGTCAACGTCAGAGGCCCGAAGCATGTCACATAGGAGTTGCAGCTTGGGTGCAGTGCCGATCATGTTGATGTTCAGTGTGGCAAACCGGTATGTTTGTTTCAGTGGTGGTGGACGCGCATCTACCATCACCAAGGGAAGTAAGAGGAAGGCACCGACAGGAAGTCCCGTCCCATCAGCTGCAATGCCTCGCTTTTGATGTTAACAGGCAGCCTCGTCCGGCGGAGGTAACTCATCCGGAGGAGGGGGCGTACCTTCCTCAATGTCGTCGGCCCATGCTCCTGTGCCGTGGGTCTGTCCAATGTCCATGGGAATTGCGTCGTGGCGAGAGAGATCTGGAGCTGTCGGCGGGGAGACAGGCGTCTCAACCGGCGCACCGATTGTTACATTGTGCGTGGCGACCTCCATAGTGGTCCCGTCCTGCGAAATGTCTTGTGCATCGTGAAAGTTGTCCGCCGACCTCTGCGTGGAAATGTCGGCTGCTTGGGTGTCGTCTTCGTCGTCGCGGGTGGCAACGCTCTGAGAGCCCGTGGGTGAACGGCGACGGCGTTTGCGCCTACGTGGCGAGCGTTGTTTGCGCACGTGTTCCTCAGTGTCGGACGACGGCAAGGAGGAGCGTCGACCTGGTTCGAAGGCGTCGGTGGGTACAATGAAATTGTCAAACAGGTGTTGTGAAGATGTACTGGTCTCCTCAGCGTCCGGTGCGGGAGCCTGTTCGGCGGCAAGGTTGTCAGGTGGGACGTCTGTACCGTCCGTTGGTGACTGGGACGGTGGGACGTGCCGATCGGAAGGACCGGGCGACGGACTGGACGAAACTGTAGACGTGGCAAGAGCCGCTGCGTAAGTGACCGGTAGGGCGGTCATCGTGGGTGTGACGGACGCTTCCGACAACGGGAGCTGCGCGACACGGCGTTGAATGCATTCAGACCGTAGGTGACCTTCTTTCCCGCAACCGGAACAGGTCCGAGGTTGGCCGTCGTACATTATAATGGCACGGCAGCCTCCGATACGTAGATAGGAAGGCACGTGTTTCTGCAACTCGATGCGGACCTGTCTAACACCGTTTAAAACTGGATAGGTCTGAAATTGGACCCATCGTTCGGCAACATGTTCCAGAACGTTGCCATAGGGACGGAGCGCCTCGATGACGACGTCTGCAGGTAGTTCGAACGGCAGTTCGAAGATCCTTATCGTCCGTGTGCCGAGACCTGCGTGATCGACGGTAACGGCTCCGACGTTGCCGTCGGAATGACAGAAGCGCAGTCCACGTTTTGCCTCTTGAAGCACCTTGTCGCACGCCGCATCGTTGATCATTTTGACGTAGACTGTACTGCTAACTATGGACAAGTGGATACCAATTAGATCCGTTGGTGGTATTTTAACTTCATCGCGTATAAACCGTTCTACCTCCAGGGCCTTGGGTCGGGCGAAGTCGGAACAAAAGTTGAAACGTAATGTCTTCTTCCGATAGTTGTGCGCCATGGTGGTCTAGAAGGAAAACGGCACTTACAGCGGCCGAAGTAAACACAAACACACCGTGCGCGCCTCGCCCGCAGCGCTCTGGCGCGTGACCGCCTCGCAGCACTGCCGGCGGCAGACTGTGCCCAACTGAGCTATCCAAGCACGACTCACGGCCCGTCCTTCACCAAATCTGCCAATACCTCGTCTCCTACCTTCCAAACTTTACAGAAGCTCTCCTGCGAGATGTGAGGACGGGGCGTGAGTCGTGACTGGGTAGCTCAGTTGGTAGAGCCCCTGGCCGCGGAAGGCAAAGCTCCCGAGTTCGAGTCTCGGTCCGACACACAGTTTTAATCTGCCAGGAAGTTTCATATCAGCGCACACTCCGCTGCAGAGTGAAAATCTCATTGTATTCCATATTCTACTTCAGTGGTTGTAGATCATAATACCCATTTCTAGGCCTTTCCGTCTATTGCTGTCCAGTTTAAAAAAATAGTAATACCACAGCCTGCTCACTGTGATCGGCTCTCCCGTACATGGTAATAGAATGTATCTGATGTAAATTGAAAGTAGAGGTGGTCGGGGGAGAAAGGAAAGGGAAGGAAAGGGACTACTGATGTCAACTGCATCGAGACTTTACTGGGAATCAGCGGCGACGAGTGAAAATCTTCACCAAATCGGCATCCGAAACCGGATCTCCCACTTACTAGGCAGTGCGACCCACACTCATTCAGTTTACATATAATGTGTAACAGCTGCTATTTCTTCGTGGTGTCTGTTGTTTCTTACATGTCCCAAAGAACAGACACTACGCATTCATCTAATTGATTCACTTCAATGGGCAATGAATTCACTTTCTTCAGTGCGGATGTACAATTACATCTGACATCCTGTGGGAATCTCAAATAGTGAGCTTGGAGGATGTATCCGGAAAGTGCGGAACAACGAAGGCTGGAGGCGTGAGCGGAAAACCAAGTTTAATCTCTCAATTGAAGTTCACACAAGATATAAATACAAAAACTGTTGTTGTTGTTGTGGTCTTCACTCCTGAGACTGGTTTGATGCAGCTCTCCATGCTACTACATCCTATACAAGCTTCTTCATCACCCAGTACCTACTGCAGCCTACATCCTTCTGAATCTGCTTAGTGTATTCATCTCTTGGTCTCCCTCTACGATTTTTACCCTCCACGCTGCCCTCCAGTACTAAATTGGTGATCCCTTGATGCCTCAGAACATGTCCAACCAACTGATCCCTTCTTCTGGTCAAGTTGTGCCACAAACTCCTCTTCTCCCCAATTCTATTCAATACCTCCTCATAAGTTATGTGATCTACCCATCTAACCTTCAGCATTCTTCTGTAGCACCACATTTCGAAAGCTTCTATTCTCTTCTTGTCTAAACTATTTATCATCCATGTTTCACTTCCATACATGGCTACACTCCATACAAATACTTTCAGAAACGACTTCCTGACACTTAAATCTATACTTCTCTTCTTCAGAAACGCTTACCTTGCCACTGCCAGTCTACATTTTATATCCTCTCTACTTCGACCATCATCAGTTATTTTGCTCCCCAAATAGCAAAACTCCTTTACTACTTTAAGTGTCTCATTTCCTAATCTAATTCCCTCAGCATCACCCGACTTAATTCGACTACATTCCATTATCCTCGTTTTGCTTTTGTTGATGTTCATCTTATATCCTCCTTTCGAGACACTGTCCATTCCGTTCAACTGCTCTTCTAAGTCCTTTGCTGTCTCTGACAGAATTACAATGTCATCGGTGAACCTCAAAGTTTTTATTTCTTCTCCATGGATTTTAGTACCTACTCCGAATTTTTCTTTTGTTTCCTGTACTGCTTGCTCAATATACAGATTGAATAGCATCGGGGAGAGGCTACAACCCTGTCTCACTCCCTTCCCAACCACTGCTTCCCTTTCATGTCCCTCGACTCTGCCATCTGGTTTCTGTACAAATTGTAAATAGCCTTTCGCTCCCTGTATTTTACCCCTGCCACCTTCAGAATTTTAAAGAGAGTATTCCAGTCAACATTATCAAAAGCTTTCTCTAAGTCTACAAATGCTAGAAACGTAGGTTAGCCTTTCCTTAATCTTTCTTCTGAGATAAGTCGTACGGTCAGTATTGCCTCACGTGTTCCAACATTTCTACGGAATCCAAACTGATCTTCCCCGAGGTCGGCTTCTACCAATTTTTCTATTCGTTCGGATACAAAAACTGTCAGACGGAAATGTACACTGACTGCTTATCACTGTCATGCAACACTGACACTTAAGTCTGTATATGTCCGTAGTTACAAGCGGCGAGTCCAAACACTTCGCGCAGCCTAAATTCACACTGCCGTTCGCAGCGGGGCGTGCGCTTTTTAGTCCAGGGACGCAGGAGTACACAAGTCGACGTTGAGCCCGCGGTGGCGTGGCATGGCATGATTGGCCCGTAGTCGGTAACTTGCTACACTCATGCTCAGAAATTAAGGCTAATTGCGGAATGTGGTGCCACACAACGTGGCACTACACAAAACTGGCGCTAATAGCATAGGCACATAGGGAACAGTCACGACACAGATCTGTAAGTCCACGGTATTGGTGATAAGTTGAGAAAACCGTCCCGAAACACATGTGCTACAAAACGCCACTGTTTCCTGCGCATGTACCCCGACATCAATATTGGAAATGGTCACCATGCACACGTACACAGGCCGCACAAAGGGTTGGCATATTCTGGATCAGGTGGTCGAGCAACTGCTGGGGTATAGCCTCCCATTCTTGCACCATTGCCTGTCGGAGTTCCTGAAGTGCCGTAGGGGTTTGAAGACGTGCAGCGATACGTCGACCGAGAGTATCCCAGACATGCTGGATGGGGTTTAGGTCTGGAGAGCAGGCAGGCCACTCCATTCGCCTGATATCTTCTGTTTCAAGGTACTCCTCCACGATGGCAGCTCGGTGGGGCCGGCGTTATCATCCGTCACGAGGAAGGTGGGACCCATTGCACCCCTGAAAAGGCGGACATACTGGTGCAAAATGACGTCCCGATACATCTGACCTGTTACAGTTCCTCTGTCAAAGGCATGTAGGGGTATACGTGCACCAATCATAATCCCATCCCACACCATCAAACCGCGACCTCCATAAATGTCCCTTTCAAGGACATTAAGGGGTTGGTATCTGGTTCTTGGTTCAAGTCAGATGAAAATCCGGCGAGAATCACTGTTCAGACTATACCTGCACTCGTCCCTGAACATAACCTGGGACCACTGTTCCAATGACTATGTACTGTGTTCTTGACACCAGGCTTTACGGGCTCTCCTGCGACCAGGGGTCAGTGGAATGCACCTTGTAGGTCTCCGGGCCAATAAACCATGTCTGTTCAGTAGTCTGTAGACTGTGTGTCTGGAGACAACTGTTCCAGTGGCTGCGGTAAGGTCCCGAGCAAGGCTACCTGCAGTACTCGGTGGCCGTCTGCGGGCACTGATGGTGAGATATCGGTCTTCTTGCGGTGTTGTACACTGTGGACGTCCCTACTGTAGCGGCTGGACACGTTTTCTGTCTGCTTGACATAATCTTGAGATCACACTTTGTGGCACACAGAGGGCCCGTGCTGTATTTGACCAGCCTCCAGTCGCCCTAGTATTCTACCCCATAACGTCATCAATGTGTGTTCTTTGAGCCATTTTCAACACACAGTCACAACTAGCACGTCTGAAAACGTCTTCACACTAACTCGCTGCACCAACAAACCTCTGTGTTTGTGG
Organism: Schistocerca piceifrons; assembly: GCF_021461385.2. Lineage (NCBI taxonomy): Eukaryota > Metazoa > Arthropoda > Insecta > Orthoptera > Acrididae > Schistocerca > Schistocerca piceifrons. The sequence continues at coordinate 1,015,284,121 of NC_060139.1, read as the reverse complement.
ACTGCTGCCAGCGCCACCGTGCGACGACTGCAGGTCAAATGCACTGCATGGTCATACCCCGAGGTGATTTAAACCCGCGAACAGCCCACCAGAGCGTTTTTTCACCATGCATCAGCATTATCCTTATGAGCATGAGTGTATTTTCCGTATGTTCGCCGCCCAGCCTTGCTGGGGTTACAGCAGAAGCGGCTTAGGGATGGTTGCGCCTACGCTCTTAAGCGGCGGTGGTGCCGCCAGCTATCGGCAGTGAGCTGAACGCCGTTCGACTCCTGGCCGCGAAATGCTGTGCGCCGTTATGCTGCAGAGGACATGGACAGGGACTGCCGATAGGTGGCACTAGGTGGGACTGTGGGTCGACCGAGAGGGATGCCGAAACAGTGAGCGCGTTCTGGTAAACACTTTGCCCGGGTGGTGCAGTGGTTAACGCAACTGCCCAGGAAGTTCTACATCTACATTTATACTCCGCAAGCCACCCAATGGTGTGTGGCGGAGGGCACTTTACGTGCCACTGTCATTACCTCCCTTTCCTGTTCCAGTCGCGTATGGTTCGCGGGAAGAACGACCGCCGGAAAGCCTCCGTGCGCGGTCGAATCTCTCTACTTTTACATTCGTGATCTCCTCGGGAGGTATAAGTAGGGAGAAGCAATATATTCGATACCTCATCCAGAAACGCACCCTCTCTGTGGTGTCACCGCCAGACACCACACTTGCTAGGTGGTAGCCTTTAAATCGGCCGCGGTCCGTTAGTATAAGTCGGACCCGCGTGTCGCCACTATCAGTGATTGCAGACCGAGCGCCGCCACACGGCAGGTATAGAGAGACTTCCTAGCACTCGCCCCAGTTGTACAGCCGACTTTGCTAGCGATGGTTCACAGACAAATTACGCTCTAGTTTGCCGAGACGATAGTTAGCATAGCCTTCAGCTACGTCATTTGCTACGACCTAGCAAGGCGCCATTATCAATTGCTATTTATCTTGTGATGCATGTACCGTCAGACCGATGTTCACCAATTATGGATTAAAGTTAAGTATTCCAGAAGCGCGTACTTTTTTTACTAGACTCAACTCCTTTAACTGTTCCAGACCTCACGCCAGCCTGCGTGAGTTTAAACGCGTGCCTTTCGGCTACCTCTTAGTGGCTTGGCTGTCTTGCCAAGTCACAACACTCTCGAAACCTGGACAGCAAGCTACACCGCGATGCAGAGCGCCTCTCTTGAAGAGTCTGCCACTTGAGTTTGCTAAACATCTCCGTAACGCTATCACGCTTACCAAATAACCCTGTGACGAAACGCGCCGCTCTTCTTTGGATCTTCTCTATCTCCTCCGTCAACCCGACCTGCTACGGATCCCACACTGATGAGCAATACTCAAGTATAGGTTGAACGAGTGTTTTGTAAGCCACCTGCTTTGTTGATGGACTACATTTTCTGAGGACTCTCCCAATGAATCTCAACCTGGGACCCGCCGTACCAACAATTAATTTTATATGATCATTCCACTTCAAATCGTTCCGCACGCATACTCCCAGATATTTTACAGAAGTAACTGCTACCAGTGTTTGTTCCGCTATCATATAATCATACAATAAAGGATCCTTCTTTCTATCTATTCGCAATACATTACATTTGTCTATGTTAAGGGTCAGTTGCCACTCCCTGCACCAAGTGCCTATCTGCTGAAGATCTTCCTGCATTTCACTACAATTTTCTAATGCTGCAACTTCTCTGTATACTACAGCATCACCCGCGAAAAGCCGCATGGAACTTCCGACACTATCTACTAGGTCATTTATATATATTGTGAAAAGCAATGGTCCCATAACGCTCCCCCGTGGCACGCCAGAGGGTACTTTAACGTATGTAGACGTCTCTCCATTGAGAACAACATGCTGTGCTCTGTTTGCTAAAAACTTTTCAATCCGGCCACACAACTGGTCTGATATTCCGTAGGCTCTTACTTTGTTTATCAGGCGACTGTGCGGAACTGTATCGAACGCCTTCCGAAAGTCAAGGAAAATGGCATCTACCTGGGAATCTGTACCTAATATTTTCTGGGTCTCATGAACAAATAAAGCGAGTTGGGTCTCACACGATCGCTGTTTCCGGAATCAATGTTGATTCCTACAGAGTAGGTTCTGGGTTTCCAGAAACGACATGATACGCGAGCAAGAAACATGTTCTAAAATTCTACAACAGATCGACGTCAGAGATATAGGTCTATAGTTTTGCGCATCTGCTCGACGACCTTTCTTGAAGACTGGGACTACCTGTGCTCTTTTCCAACCATTTGGAACCTTCCGTTCCTCTAGAGATTTGCGGTACACGGCTGTTAGAAGGGGGGCAAGTTCTTTCGCGTACACTGTCTAGAATCGAACTGGTATCCCGTCAGGTCCAGTGGACTTTCCTCTGTTGAGTGATTTCAGTTGCTTTTCTATTCCTTGGACACTCATTTCGATGTCAGCCATTTTTTCGTTTGTGCGAGGATTTAGCGAAGGAACTGCAATGCGGTCTTCCTCTGTGAAACAGCTTTGGAAAAAGGTGTTTAGTATTTCAGCTTTACGCGTGTAATCATCTGTTCGGATCTCGGTCCGGCGCACAGTTTCACTCTACGTCGCTGATTCCGCGGCAAAGTCCCAGAGCATCTGACACTAATAATCCCTCCCATTTCCTTTTTTTTCTCCCCCTCCTACTTCAATTTACATGTAATCTATCGCAGCTGCAGACTCCATAGTGCAGTGGGAGATCCCGGATTCGGATCCCAGTCCGGTACACATTTTCACTCGTCGCAACTGATTCCGTTTAAAGTCCCAATACATCTGACATCAGTAATCCTATCCCTTTCCATTTCTTTCTCCCTCGTCCTTCTTCAGTTTAAGAAATATGTTTCACATCTGCGGATGCTGCTTGTTGTCTGTTCTTTCGGACATTCGTAGAATGTGTTTGAGTTTCCAGCTCTCCTCACTTACTTACAGGTACTCCGTCTTCAGGCCGCGAGTGGCCTACCGGGACCATCGGACCGCCGTGTCATCCTCAGCGGAGGATGCGGATAGGAGGGGCGTGGGGTCAGCACACCGCTCTCTCGGTCGTTATGATGGTATTCTTGACCGAAGCCGCTACTATTCGGTCGAGTAGCTCCTCAATTGGCATCACGAGGCTGAGTGCATTACTTCACATCTGTTCACACCCTTTTTTGCATGGGTATTAGCTCTTCTTACCATGTACGTTTCTGGAGACTTAAAAACTCTTCTGTGGAAATGAACATGGGTTCCAGAAACAACGACTGTGGAAACTCAGCTCGCTCTGTCCGTCCATTACCCTCAGAAAGCAGCCAGCACCGAGGTTGATTCCGTGTTGCCTGACTTCCGGAAAGCGTTCGATACTATTCCGCACTGCTGCTTAACGAACAAAATAATATCATACGGATTAGCAGTCAGTCGTGTGACTGGATTGAAAATGTCCTAGGAAACAGCATGTCATTCTCAACGGAGGGAATCTTCCGACGTGAAAGTAACTTGGGGCGTACCCCAATGGAGCATTATAGGACTGTTACTTGTCACCATATGTATAAATGACTTAGTGGACAACGTCACAAGTTCCCTGAGGCTTTTGCGGGTGATGTTGAATACAGAGAAGTAACCACGATAGGAATTTGTACAGAAATGCAAAGAAGACCTGCAGAAGACCGAAGCTGCAGGGATTGGGATTTGTCCCTCTACATTAACAAACTTTACGTGTTGCGGATAAAAAGGAAGAAAGATGCATTGTCGATTAATTATACTTTTGCAGAACAGTCATTGGAAGCAGTCAAATCCATAAAATATCAAGTAGGTTGCTCATGGACCGATTTAATGCGGAACGACCACAAAAAACTAATCTCAGGTAATATAGACACCAGTCGATCTGGAATCAGTACCAGATTGATAGACGAAACAGAAAATACAAAGGAGAGCAGCGCGTTTGGTTACAGTTCATTTCGTAAGCGCGAAAGCGTCGCAGAGATGATCAGCCAACTCCAGAGGCAGAAGCCGCAAGAGAGGCGTATTGCGTCACAGTATTGTTTATTTTTAACGTTACAAGAGCTTACTTTTCTGGAAAAGTCAACCAATATCTTCCTGATTACTTCTCGAGAAAAGACCATGAATGTAAAATCAGAGATCTGAGTTTATTCGGAGACTTCCCAACAACTGTTCTTCCCACAAGCCATTCGCAACTGTACCAAGAAAGGTGAGAAATAGCTTTGGTACGCTAAGTACCATCTGCCACACGCAGTAACATGGCTTACGGAGTGCAGATGTAAACGTAAAAGTTTCTCAAATTTGTGTAAGTGTACTTCCTCTACCAACCAGACAAGCACTTCCGTCTGTGACAGCATTCTACAATTCGTGCTTTCACACTGTTCCAGCACCTTATTTCGTCACCGCATCCGTGTTACGTGTGTTTCCGACGGCGGAAGAGGCGTAATGGATAAGTTATTGGACTGTTTTCGTGAGAAGCAAGATTCAAATCCCCGTCCAACCCACCAGATTTAGGTTTTCAATGGTTTCCCAATGTTGAGTGAAGCGAATTCCAGTACGGTTCTTGTGAAACAGTACAAGACCTTTCCTTCCACGTGTACGTCCACTCGGAGCGTATATCTTTTCTATAATGACATCGCCGACGACTGCCTCATTTTTGGAAGTAAACTGAAGCGAATCTCTCGGAACTGGGGTCCTGGTAAGGGGGGGGGGGGTAGTTTCTTTGACCACCAATCCGAAGTTTCTGTATCTCAGCCATTGCTTAGATTTCGAAGAAAAATCATCAGCTATTGCAGCCGAGGACTACCGGAGTAAGAAGTCACTCTCATTCTACCAGCAACCTTGTCAGAACAGGGCTGAGGGGCGAATAGGGATTCGGGATCCCCTTTTCAGGTGCTTTTGACTGATTGTGTGGTGCGATCTTGGGGTCTGAGGATTCCATAAACTACTCGCCAAAAATCCTAGAGCATTCGCTGATTACACCCACAGTTTTTTTATAGTATTGCCGCCGTCACTCTCTTCTAAACCGTGGACTCTAGGTGCTGTTACTCCCATCTGTTGTAAGTAAACATTTTTAATTGTCTGTACCACTTTATGGCCTCGCATATGTTCGATTTCACATTGCACGAAACCTTCTAAATTGAGTAGCTAATCGTCTGCTTTGTTCGTTACCGAATTTATTAAACACTGTTCTTCACAACCAGCATTTATCGCTTCCTACCAGTTAAGCGTTGCAGTATGAATGATCGTCCTTTTGTCTTGGCACTTCGAAATCTGTCTTTTCCTTTGATCTGATAAGTTCTTCGCTACGCTACGTTCTTTCGTTATCTTCAAAAGGTCGCCCCTGTCTTTCAGTCGCTTTCTGCTACTACTCAAACATATATGCCTGAATACGTCAATTCACAAAACTTGGTGACATGCCCAAAAGGCAATTATAAATCTGTTCACTACTGAAACCCGAAGTTTACGAGATTAATTTTAATATCTGAGACATCTGAATCCATACAATTCTTGGGTGCTTTTTTTTAGCTGCAGTGACCAATATTACCATAAATTAGTGATTTGAAAACACATAAATGGCACTGGAAACCAATTATATTGTTCGGCTTTCTCATTCTCACAAGAGAAGTAGTTTGAAATACGGAGATGTACCTGTTCTGTTACGCATCAAGATCATTTCTCTGTAAACTTGTATCTGAGAGCAATAGATGTTCGAAGATTATCGGGTCTGAAGTCTACAGAAATACGAGTTACTTAAGAACAATAGCAGACAATTATGGCCAGCAGACTCACAAGAGTCGTACATGGCATATTATTTGGAAAAAAGTGAAGATTTGTTTGAAACAAGATGTGTTTACACACAAATTACGTATGACTCATATTTTCCAAAACGGAAGATGCTGTTTTATCGTATGTTTTTCCCTTATTCGTCATGGAAATGCAAATGCGGAGTTTCAGTGAAGTGTTTATAACGCAGCGGAGTGGAACACTATGCACCCTTGACAAGGAAAACATGTGGTATTGCCATATCATTTTTGGTGTATAAGCACAGAGGTACTCCAATATCAAAAGCCTCAGTGAGTACATCATCGACCACTTGTACATTTCGGTAACGAATAAGGGAAGAACGTACAACAAAACAGCAACTTCTGTTTAGGGAAATATAATTCCGACAGTACTTCTTATTAACGTACCCTATATTATATCGAGCAAATGTTCAGCTTTGTGCCAAATAATACCTCATGTATGACTCTGTAGAATCTGCTGGTCATAATTGTTTGCAACATGGTACACTTTATTCAGGAGCTTGGGTTTGTGTAATCTGTGGATTCGTTGACCTTCAAACCTGGTTTGTACACAGCTGTAGAGTTTAAAAAAGTAAATTACCTTGATTGTTAGTGGAACAGATATTTTAAAATCAGTTGTATTGTGTTTTCGCCATTCGATCTGATGTACTTCCTTTGTCAGACAGTTGTCCGCACTTACATGTGGAACGCCATGGTATATAGCACTCCGTCTTCAGGCCAGAAGTCGTCCATCGGGACCATTCAACCGCCGTGTCATCCTCAGTGGAGGATGTGGATAGGAGGGGCGTGTGGTCAGCACACCGCTCTCCCAGTCGTTATGATGGTTTTCTTTGACCGGAGCCGCTGCTAATCGGTCGAGTAGCTCCTCAATTTGTATCATGAGGCTGAGTGCACACCGAAAAATGGCAACAGCGCATGACCACTGGTTGGTCACCCATCCAAGTGCCGGCCACTCCCGACAGCGCTTAACTTCGGTGATCCCACGGGAACCGGATTATCCACTGCGGCAAGGCCGTTGCCACAGGGTTTATAGGGTGCATCATAATTAATGGTGTAAACGCATACAGTTGAAAGTACACGATACTAGAAGCAAAAAAATTCTGAGTAAACATAGGGTCGAAAATTCATTCCTTAAGAGCTACGAGCAATTTTTTCATCTTCGATGCTGTGAAACATCTCTCTTCTACTGCAAGCTCTTTGCTTTCCATACTTTGGGAAGTGTCAGTATGGACCAAAACAAGAAAAAAAGTCCAGTAGACATGTGCTCTAAAATGCATACCTTAAAACTTAAAATTTATTAGCATTTGTTCATTAGAAGAGCTGTGTTTCAAAGTAGCGAAGATGAAAAAGTGCTCATAGCTCTTAAAGTATGCTGCTTCGACCGTGTGTTTACGGAGACTTACTTGCTTCTAGTATTGTGTACTTTCAACTGTATGCATTTACGCCACTAATTATGATACACCCTGTATATGAGAATTAATTATCCTACAAAAATGTTAATTTCCTGGGTGATTTGCTTTGAAAACAAACAAAGGGGGGGGGGGGAGGGAATCACGATTGGTACTTCGAATATATTGTCAAATATTCAGATGTGTGTGAAATCTTATGGGACTTAACTGCTAAGGTCATCAGTCCCTAAGCTTACACACTACGTAACCTAAATTATCCTAAGGACAAACACACACACCCATGCCCGAGGGAGGACTTGAACCTCCGCTGGGACCGAATATATTGCCAGATTTGCATCTTCGAATCACCGGTTTCCAAATGTTTACAGCAGTTTACAGCTGAAAACTTCTCTGAAGGACACATTCTTTTTAAATGTGGTGTGGCACTTGACATTACACAATTCTGCTGCTGGTTTAGCCAGCCTAGTTTTGAAAAAATTTCAATTGGTTTAGTATGAGCATTCCTTTTGTTTACACCCTTTGTTGTAGTTGATGTAATATAATTATTCACCTTTCTTTTCTTACAGTGTTCCTCGCGTATAAGATCTTCCAGCGTGAAGTGGAGAAGGAAAGGAGGCGAGAGGAAAAGAAGAAATTGAAACAGGAAAAGAAAAAGAAGTGATGTAAACTTTATAATAAAGTTTTGCCTCACATACTTTTAACTAATGGAAATTCATTTCTTGTCCTGGCCTTGACCACTTTGTAGAGTAACACCTTTTTTAATGCTTGCGCGTTACGTTTCTGAGATGCAGCAAACTATTCGCCAAAATGTGTCTCGATAAACGGTTCGAAATCTCAGCTAGGTGGTATCCTTGTTAAACCAGTGTGAGGTTCGATACAGGTCTGGTTCATCTTCTTGACTGCAGATCTAGGTACCACCTCTCACGCTATACGTACTACTCAGTTTCAGTGTCTCATTTTGTTTGTATTTCTTTTTATTTAAGGAACTGCAATCTGTACTTTCAGGCCTAAAAAGTAGGAGAACCTGAGATTAAGATAAACATCTTAGAGTCGAAACTGAAGCTCAGTAAGTCTGAGGGGAGTGGAAATGTGACAATCGGCACAAAGTGACAATTGAAGAGCATGTATACCTCCGTGAGCTAGTGAACAATAGCTAAAATTTGCTGTTGTATAAAACTGGGATAAACGTCGTTTGGAAAAAAAATTGATTGTCTTGGAGTCAAAACGTCAGTGGACTTGAACGAAAGACTTTTAGACCATTTGTTACATTCCTGTTTGACTTTTACCCGCGCTAGTGAATTTGCGAAGAGGAAATTGAGAACCGCATAGAGAATCGCGGAAACGTCAATGCTAGACTTCATTGGAAGAGTGTTCAAGAGAGATAACGATATTCCTGTTACTAATGTCAGGTAAAACAACAAGACATTGAATTGGGTAGTATGTGTACAATACAAAATGATGGAAGATTTACAACAGCTCTGCCATGATGAGCTCTAAGTATTTTTTTTTTAAAAAAAGGCTGCTTACTTCACATCGCACACCATAGTTAAGAGGGATCAAGATGAATATGTTAGAACCTTTTGCGCAGAGCATGTGGAAAACGTTAGGCGCTCTTCCCTCCATACGGACAATGGTCCTGACATTGGTCCTGGAGCCCAATTCAAACTGTGAGATTTTTTGTCTTGTTACACCTTTACTCTGGTAACGTTTAAAAGCGGATACGACTGTAACGATTTATACAGATAAGGAGCTAACATGTACATTTTGCTTACGAAACGGGCAAAGAATATAGTTTTGACCGTGTGACGCCGCGTCACTACCACAACTTTGTCTCATACTAGGTGACTGCATATCGTCAGTTTGACCAATATCCGGAATTCTTTTCATTTGAGGAAGAATATTGTAAGGAAATGAAAATTATTTATGACAGACACCTTTAGATATTGTTATACAATTCACAAGCTGCGACATCGTCGCGAAAAGACAGTGACCCGTATATGTAATAAGTTTACTTTAATTTACGTCTATGGTCACAAACTGATTTTCGTCGTCTCTCAGGCAACCAACGATGCAGTTTAAACAAGCACTCAACAAAATCGGTGACTCATTGTTTCTTATGCTAGCAGTCAAGTATCATGTATCATTCAATTAATGTTAGTTGTTTCACATAAAACTCGTTCAAATCGTTTGTTGTCACCAATGCTATACAGTGGTAGGCCAGTAATAAAAGTCATAACTAATTTCATAATAATGATTTTGATTCTAAAATGGGGGAGAAGACATCAAATGTTCAAATGTGTGTGAAATCTTATGGGACTTAATTGCTAAGGTCATCAGTCCCTAAGCTTACACACTACTTAACCTAAATTATCTTAAGGACAAACACACACACCCGTGCCCGAGGGAGGACTCGAACCTCCACCGGGATCAGCCACACAGTCCATGACTGCAGCGCCCCAGACCGCTCGGCTAATCCCGCGCGGCGAGAAGACGTCGAACACAATTTTACATACACACAATACAGTGAATATTTGCTATATTATCTCATTATCCGATCATAATCGCCACAGGAAATGTTGTACAGCCATTAGGTGTCTTTTTGCAGTGGCCTGCGGTCGACCAGCTGGCTCCTGTGTTCGGCGACGCATTAACACGCGGCGCGCCAAGTACAGCTTTCAGCACTTAGCAGAACTCCCCGACGTACCTGTATCAAGTAAAAACAAATAGAACACTTTGTAATTTGCATTAAACAAACATATCTTTATAATAAACTCATTAGATCAATTATAGACAGTATGGCGCACTGTGCAAGCGTTCCCTGTGGTACTGTGCAACTTCTGTATCACTACATTTTTGTATTAACCTGAATCACACAACAAGTTAAGAACAGAGAGAAAGACCACCAGTCAGAACGTTTTTCGGGAGAATAGAGTGTTAGAACAAATGCTAGAGAAGGTTTCATTACCAGAAAACTTTTACCAAAGAAGAATCACCAAACCGCCGTATGTTTTCAGAAATTGTTATTTTATTTAGAAGATCAGTTTCTGCATGGCATGAATGCCATCTTCAGGCCCCTATGCACTCCATGTATAGACAATCAGATACATCGATCCATGCATAACTGGAGCCATCAGTATCCGTTGTCAAGTCTTTGAAGTATACATTCCACAAAAAAATTCACTGAATCCAGGTAGTGATGGCTCCAGTCACGCATCCATAGATTTACCTGATTTTCTATACATGATATGCGTAGTGGCCTGAAGATGGCATTCACGAGATGCCGACACTGGTCGTCTAAATAAAATATTATCTTCTGAAAACATACGGCTGTTTGGTAATTTTTCTTTGGTAAATATCTGACCAGCCGCTGTCTCGTATTCACGATGGTTCAACAGAGATTATCAGAAAGTGGCGAACGATTAGCAGAGTGAGTGGAATGCAACATGAAGTTTGGGGAGCCATCACGGGGCGGCGACCTGTCGGAGCAGCTGAATTAAGGTCACGCAAAGCAGCTGCGCACACACATGCCGACTCGCCACGCTGTCTTCTTTGACAGTCAAACACAAACTAAGCGTATTCCGTCTCGTAACACCGTGGGCTAGAACAGCTGTGCACGTGTTAGTGTCGGAGATAAAAATGGTTGCCGTTTCTTATGCTGTATATACAGGGAAGGAAGCCAGTAACACCTTTAAAAACTGGGCACGTAAAGCCAAAGACTTTCTGGTAGGGCTTTTTTGTCCGCTGGGATAAGTGTAGCGATGTTTCAGAATTCCATTTTTATACCTTACGATGGTTATTTGTTTTAATTTCACACAATTAAATACCTCGGAAACGAAGCATCATACGAAAAAAATGTTTTAAGTGAAGTATTAATATTACACTACCGGTCATTAAAATTGCTACACCAAGAAGACATGTGATTACATTTTCACGCAATTTGGGTTCATAGATCCTGAGAAATCAGTACCCAGAACAACCACCTCTCGCCGTAATAACGGACTTGTTACGCCTGGGCATTGAGTCAAAACAGAGCTTGGATGGCGTGTACAGGTACAGCTGCCCATGCAACATCCACACGATACCACAGTTCATCAAGAGTAGTGGCTGGCGTATTGTGACGAGCCAGTTGCTCGGCCACCATTGACCAGACATTTCCAATTGGTGAGAGATCTGGAGAATGTGCTGGCCAGGGCAGCAGTCGAACATTTTCTGTATCCAGAAAGGCCCGTACAGGACCTGCAACATGCGGTCGTGCATTATCCTGCTGAAATGTAGGGTTTCGCTGGGATCGAATGAAGGGTAGAGCCACGGGTCGTAACACATCTGAAACGTAAGTGCCGTCAGTGCGAACAAGAGGTGACCTAGACGTGTAACCAGTGGCACCCCATACCATCACGCCGGTTGACACGCCAGTATGGCGATGACGAACACACGCTTCCAATGTGCGCTCACCGCGATGTCGCCAAACACGGATGCGACCGTCATGATGCTGTAAACAGAACCTGGATTCATCCGAAAAAAATGGCGTTTTGCCATTTGTGCACCCAGGTTCGTCGTTGAGTACACCATCGCAGGCGCTCCTGTCTATGATGCAGCGTCAAGGGCAACCGCAGCCATTGTCTCTGAGCTGATAATCCATGCTGCTGCAAACGTCGTCGAACTGTTCGTGCAGTTGGTTGTTGTCTTGCAAACGACCCCATCTGTTGACTCAGGGATCGAGACGTGGCTGCACTATCCGTTACAGTCATGCGGATAAGATGTCTGTCATCTCGATTGCTAGAGATACGAGGCCGTTGGGATCCAGCACGGCGTTCCGTATTACCCTCCTGAACCCACCGATACCATATTTTGCTAACAGTCTTTGGATCTCGACCAACGCGAGCAGCAATGCCGCGATACGATAAACCGCAATCGCGATAGGCTACAATCCGACCTTTATCAAAGTCGGAAACGTGATGGTACGCATTTCTCCTCCTTACAAGAGGCATCACAACAACGTTTAACCAGGCAACGCCGGTCAACTGCTATTTGTGTATGAGGAATCGCTTGGAAAATTTGCTCATGTCAGCACGTTGTAGGTGTCGCCACCGGCGCCAAGATTGTGTGAATGCTCTGAAAAGCTAATCATTTGCATATTACAGCATCTTCTTCCTGTCGGTTACATTTCGCGTCTGTAGCGCGTCATCTCCGTGGTGTAGCAATTTTAATGGCCAGTAGTGTAGTAAATGGGACACATGCCTGTGCTACAAATGGCCACCTCCTAACCACCCCTCCTGCATGGGCGGGATCAGGTTTATATTTTCAAGTAGGAAACTCCAATTTTTATTACATATTCGGATTCTATGCCAAAAAATACGTAGGGTTTACTCAAACCATTGTTTCCCAATCATGGGAGATGGCGCTGTAGTAGACAAATATCAGGTGTGACTGTTTTTGAATTAAGAACCGGCTCATCTGATTCTACATTCCATGTACAATGTAAAAGTAAACCTCTGTGTTCTAACGGTCGAAGCTGATGTACAAAATTTGCTTTAGTGTTGCAGATTTTATTGTGCGGTATAATATGGTTAGCCCTTTCAACGTCGAGTTGAAAACTACATTTAGCGTGATCCAGGAACAAAGACGTGGATGCAATAACTTCTGCTCCCATCAGGATGCTCGATTTCGATGAGTCGCCTTCCCCCTCACCATTGGGGTGCTTGATTTCGGTGAGCATCCATGGCAGGCGTGTCTGTCAGTATCACTTCAAGGACATTTTACCTTATTACAATGGTTATGGCCTGTATTCTGCTGGTAGCCAAGTAGTTCCAGAATGAGATTTTCACTCTGCAGCGGAGTGTGCGCTGATATGAAACTTCCTGGCAGATTAAAACTGTGTGCCCGACCGAGACTCGAACTCGGGACCTTTGCCTTTCGCGGGCAAGTGCTCTTCCAACTGAGCTACCGAAGCACGACTCACGCCCGGTACTCACAGCTTTACTTCTGGCAGTAACTCGTCTCCCACCTTCCAAACTTTACAGAAGCTCTCCTGCGAACCTTGCAGAAGCCGTGTCTCCGCAATATCCTTTCTTTCAGGAGTGCTAGTTCTGCAAGGTTCGCAGGTGAGCTTCTGTAAAGTTTGGAAGGTGGGAGACGAGATACTGGCAGAAGTAAAGCTGTGAGTACCGGGCGTGAATCGTGCTTCGGTAGCTCAGTTGGTAGAGCACTTGCCCGCGAAAGGCAAAGGTCCCGAGTTCGAGTCTCGGTCGCGCATACAGTTTTAATCTGCCAGGAAGTTTCATATCAGCGCACACTCCGCTGCAGAGTGAAAATATCATTGTGGAAACATCCCCCAGGCTGTGGCTAAGCCATGTCTCCGCAATATCCTTTCTTTCAGGAGTGCTAGTTCTGCAAGGTTCCCAGGAGAGCTTCTGTAAAGTTTGGAAGGTGGGAGACCAGATACTGGCAGAAGTAAAGCTGTGAGTACCGGGCGTGAGTCGTGCTTCGGTAGCTCAGTTGGTAGAGGACTTTCCCGCGAAAGGTAAAGGTCCCAAGTTCGAGTCTCGATCGGGCACCCAGTTTTAATCTGCCAGGAAGTTTCAGCCAAGTAGTTGCCAGCGCAAGGGTTATGATGGTTAGATCAGTGATGGGAACAACCGAATGAAAACAAACGATTCATTCAGTTGTTGGAAAACAACCAACTAATTCGGTTGTAATTTTACTTATCGGCTGAATTATTCCTTCATCTTTTGAGTGAAACCAATCTGTGGGAACAACCGAATGGAAACGTTGAGTCAGTTGGTTGTAGTTTTACGTTTTGGTCGAATTATTATTCATTTTTCTTCGTGTAAAAGCAGTGTGTAGGAGCAATCAAATAAGTCGTTCGACAGTTTGGTAGCTTTGCGCATTGTCTGAATTATTCATTCTTTTTTTTTCAAGTGAGCACGGTAGTTTTTCTGTTGGCTGAACCATGCAGTCATTGTCTCAGATGAAACCAGTTTTTAGTGCTTTAGCTGACTGATATTCATTCTTCTGAGTCATACCAGCCTGCATTACTTCCACCAGTTGAATTAAAGCAGTGCTACGTTGTACTGTCAGACGGTAGTCCTACCCCCATGGGTAAGTGAAGACATATCTCAGAGGGTATGCTAAAGTTAAAACAAGCATTATACATGTTCATTTAGTTATGTGCTGAATGGAATATTTTTTCTTTTCATCATTTAAAACTGATTCATATATTGTTGTGGATTAAGTTGCTCCAGGTGCCATTAACAAATAACTAATTAAGCTGACGTATCGCTTGGGTAGGCCTGCCATCACTTAAATTGCCGACACCACACAAAAAGCTTCAAAAACTCTGAACATCTCACATCAAGTACTCTCCGCCATACATCGGGTGTTACAAAAAGGTACGGCCAAAATTTCAGGAAACATTCCTCACACACAAAGAAAGACAATATGTTATGTGGACATGTGTCCGGAAACGCTTACTTTCCATGTTTGAGCTCATTTTATTACGTCTCTTCAAATCACATTAATCATGGAATGGAAACACACAGCAACAGAACGTACCAGCGTGACTTCAAACACTTTGTTACAGGAAATGTTCAAAATGTCCCCCGTTAGCGAGGATACATGCATCCACCCTCCGTCGCATGGAATCCCTGATGCGCTGATGCAGCCCTGGAGAATGCCGTATTGTATGACAGCCGTCCACAATACGAGCACGAAGAGTCTCTACATTTCGTACCGGGGTTGCGTAGACAAGAGCTTTCAAATGCCTCCATAAATGAAAGTCAAGAGGGTTGAGGTCAGGAGAGCGTGGAGGCCATGGAATTGGTCCGCCTCTACCAATCCATTGGTCACCGAATCTGTTGTTGAGAAGCGTACGAACACTTCGACTGAAATGTGCAGGAGCTCCATCGTGCATGAACTACATGTTGTGTCGTACTTGTAAACGCACATGTTCTAGCAGCACAGGTAGAGTAACCCGTATGCAATCATGATAACGTGCTCCCAATCAAGACATCACCAACAATGCCTGCCCAAACGTTCACAGAAAATCTGTGTTGATGACGTGATTGCACAATTGCGTGCGGATTCTCGTCAGCCCACACATGTTGATTGTGAATCGAGGAAGTACAGTACATACTGTCGAAACTAAAATGAGCTCTAACATGGAAATTAAGCGTTTCCGGACACATGTCCACATAACATCTTTTCTTTATATATACAGGGTGATTCAAAAAGAATACCACAACTTTAGGAATTTAAAACTCTGCAACGACAAAAGGCAGAGCTAAGCACTATCTGTCGGCGAATTAAGGGAGCTATAAAGTTTCATTTAGTTGTACATTTGTTCGCCATTTCAGCCAATAAAGTTTTTGGTCCCTTTTTCTTCGAAGGTGCTACTGTAACTGGACTACAGTATCTGGAGATGTTAGAGAATTGGCTGTTCCCTCAGCTCAGCTATGTAGAAGCCACGCCCCCAAACCGATACTACATGCAGCTTACGGACGTTCCAAGGCGCAGCCTAAACACTACTAACCGTTCGGAAAACATCTATCGATACAAAGAATTCCAATAACGTTGACCGTCGTAATTTTAATCGGAATGGGAAATATGCGAAATTCGTCCTGATAATTTAAATTATGTAATACGTTCTTTCGAAATTTACTTTAACATATATTTTGGGGCGGCTCCGCCTCAGAGCCTTTAATTACGAGCCGCGCCTGCTCTAGTGATATTATTTGTACTGGCCGGCCACTGTGGTCGAGTGGTTCTAGGCGCTTCAGTCCGGGACCACGCGGCTGCTACGGTCGCAGGTTCGAATTCTGCCTCGGGCATGAATGTGTGTGATGACCTTAGGTTAGTTAGGTTTATGTGGTTCTAAGTCTAGGGGAGTCATGACCTCAGAAGTTTAACCCCATAGTGCTTAGAGCCATTTTAACCATTATTTGTACTGTACAATCACATTTCCAACACTCAAGTTTGAACATCAGTATCAACCGTCAGAACACGAAAGTTTGTTTAACATCGCACATGAAATGTAGAATCAGATGCATCGGTTCTTAAGTGCAAAAATAGTCACACTTGATATTTGTCAATTACAGCGTCATCTGCCACGAATGGGAAGTAATGGTGCAAGTAAACATTACGTATTTTTTTTCGTAGATTTCGAATATGCAATAAATAAGGTGTTTTCCCATTTGAACATGTCCCCTTTATTAATATTTAACTTGTTCACCTACTTCATTTATTCGTACGATATTTAGTTGTCTGAAGTTAGAAAAAAACATCCTATTTATATCTTCACTAAAACTGCATTGAATCAAAATTACTGATATGTTCTTCAGTACCACTGCAAACTTCGCAAATTCCATTTACTTAGAAACAGTCATATCCAAGACTTACGTGTGCAACGATTACAGAGCATCTATGGAACTTATTAGAGTCAACTCACCGAACTCAGTGCCAAGAAGGCGTCGAAAGGTGAGTGTGTAAAACTTACCAGTAGGACTCTGACCAGCTGTAACAGTAAATGATTACATTATTTTACTTTAAGTTTATTTTTTTTAAATTAAATCTGTCGCTTTACTTACATACAATACTGCTAGGACACAGAATATTATTTACAGTTTATTTATTTGCTATGTTTTGTTCTGATGCTAATTGGGCTCGACTTTCTCCGCGAAGTTCAAAGGCATTTTCCAGTGTAATTATTGAAAGTGTTGCACAGAAGTGTTCTAACTGAGCTGGCCTAACCAGATGGATGCAACGAGTTTCGCATTGTGACGAGCGTAGTCGTATAATGAGGTGATCCTGCACTGATAACCTAACTGCCAACGTGCTACTCCCCCTCCTGTTTTTTCTACGCAGATTTGGCAAATTTCATGACTTTTTAAGGATGTGTAATGAAAATGAAGCATTACTGAAAAATACTACTTAACTGAACTAAGTTGATGAAACAACTTGCAAGCAAAAAATTAATTGTATCTTTTTAGTAAGTAAATTACAAGCTCTATAAAGTTTCTAAAAGAATTGAAAACGAAGCAAAGTCGATATCTTATTATTTATGACAGCTACTCTATGATGAACAACGGAGAACAGATTCCATTCGCTCTTCAAAGGGCTGTAATTAAGAATGAGAAAATATGTTTTCCAGGAATTGTGTTTCCATAGTAATGTTACATTGAATTTCCTTGCTTTGAGCGAAGGAGACTCATTCATTATTACATTTAGCACATGTCTGTTTTCCTGTCGACAAGATAAAATTTGACAGTCTACTTTTACGCACTCGATTTTAAGTAATTTATCTATAGTCTTTAATTTCCCGAAATTGCGTTCTCCAGATTCTGGAGTCACTGGCATTGTCACTGATGTGTCGACAGAAGTGCCGACGCAGCGTGAGTTGAGGGGACCGCAATGCACGCTATAAACACACGAAGGATGGCGTGAGGTCTGAAACAGGATACGTAATGAATGCTATAAAGAAAAGTACTTAGCTTTTGGAATACTTAACTTTAATCCATCCTTGTAGTATACATCGTTCTTGATGAGACATGCTTAATACGATAAGCATCAATTGCTATGTAAGGCTAATGGCGCCTCGCTAGGTCGTAGCCATGGACTTAGCTGAAGGCTATTCTAACTATCTGCTCGGCAAAGGAGCGAGGCTTCGTCAGTTTAGTCGCTAGCAAAGTCGTCCGCACAACTGGGGCGAGTGCTATTCCGTATCTCGAGACCTGCCTTGTGGTGGCGCTCGGTCTGCGATCACACAGTGGCGACACGCGGGTCCGACATGTACTAATGGACCGCGGCCGATTTAAAACTACCACCTAGCAAGTGTGGTGTCTGGCGGTGACACCACAGTCACAAATACCTTCAACGCTATTTAGATAAGCATATCTTAAACCACAGTTTGAGAAAACATTCAGAGGATCCAAATGGGAAGCCGTCAACACGCTTCATCATCTCTTTGACCTGGAACGTGAAAGCAGCTGTTTCATTAACAGTTCCCTTGTTTTTCTCCTATATTTGGCATCAAAATTAGCTGCAAATGTTTCAGGATAAGATAAGACAAAGAGCTTCATTCGCGCAAGAACAACAACAAAATACCTATAATATATGGCCTCTTTCCAACGGTCTTATGACACGAGATGCAATTGGAGAATCATTCCGTTGTTTACACGATCGTACAACCTAGATGACCAGAGTATAGCTTGCAACATACCGGGTAAATGGCGTAAATCAATAAACACTTGCAGAGCTTATGAAACTCCAGTGACGGGAACCAACGTTAAGAGGCAAGTGCGTAACTTAAAATTAGCAGATGGCTTGTCTGCTGAGGGAAGCGGGTCCACCGTTGCATTTAATTTACCCCCCCGCTCCCCTCTCCCCAATGACCACGTTATAAGCTTATTAAGCGCCCAGTGAATTATGAAAGCAAACTTGATTTAATGATAACAGTTCACATTCGAAGATTCATCAACACGATATTATTCCAAGTACAAACTGAATTGGTCACGTGTCTGCCAGTGCATGGAAGCAGTTTCCTGACAAATTTCATATATGCGAATCCAAAAAAAACGTTGCTTGGTGTTCAAAACACAGTTGGTTACTGGTGTTTCAAAAGCACTGAAATATTCACTGAAGAAGTTGTATCCTGCCTAGCTGTCAAATATGGGGTGTCTCGGGTCGCTAGACAATTCAAGCAAACCGTATTAATGAATTTTATTACAAAAGGAAATGATTACAATACTTAACTATAAGTTAAACAGATGTGTCGCAAGGAAAGGGCTACAGAAAAAACAAGAAATCTCTTCAGTATAGACAGTGCAACATAGAAGCGAACTGAATAGTCTTGATGCTGTAGATCTGGTAGTCTAGAATTGGGCCGTGACCAGGTGGCGCAGCGCTTATGTACTTTTCCTGTAGAGGGCGCTGCCTTCGCGTTGTCATCCTGGAGAGGGGTCGGTCAGCGTGCAATTGGTTGACGTTGTCTCACAGCCCTTTCTGCTCTAATGTTCCTGCCTGGCGTGCCGGCGCTTGACTTCACGCCGGAAAAGAAGTTCCCAAAGAAACTAGTAGACCTGTCTTATATCGTGTAGTGCCCCTGCAAGCACGCAGAAGTGCTGCGACACAACCTGGCCTGGAGTCGACTAATATCTGAAATAGTGCTGGACACCATGAATCCTGCAGCGCTGTCCATAAATCCGTAACAGTAGGGGGGAGGGGGGGGAGATCTCTTCTGAACAATACGTTGCAAGGCATCCCAGATACGCTCAATAATGTTTATGTCTGGGGAGTTTGGTGGCCAGTGGAAGTGTTTAAACTCAGAAGAGTGTTCCTGGAACCACTCTGTAGCAATTCTGGACATGTGGGGTGTCACATTGTCCTGCTGGAATTGCCCAAGTCCGTCGGAATGCACAATGGACACGAATGGATGCAGGTGATTAGACAGGATTCTTACACGCATGTCACCTGTCCGAGTCGTGTCTAGACGTATCAGGGGTACTATATCACTCGAGCTGCACACGCCCCACACCATTACAGAGCCTTCACCAGCTTGAAGATCCCCTGCTGACATGAAGGGCCCACGGATTCATGAGGTTGTCTCCATACCCATACATATCCGTCTGATCGATAAAATTTGAAACGTGACTCGTGCGACCAGGCAACATGTTTCCAGTCAACAGTGCAATGTCGGCATTGCCAGGTCCATGCGAGGCGTAAAGCGTTGTGTTGTGCAGTCATCAAGGATACACGAGTGGGATTTTGGCTCCAAAAGCCCATATCGGTGGTGTTTCGTTTAACGGTTCGCATGCTGATACTTGTTGATGCCCCAGCATTGAAATCTGCAGAAATTTGCCGAAGGGTTGCCCTTCTGTCACGTTGAACAATTCTTTTCAGTTGTCGTTGGTCCCGTTCTTGAAGGATTTTTTTCCCGGCCACAGCCATGTCGGAGATTTGATATTTTATCAGATTCCTGATATTCACGGTACACACGTGAAATGGTCGTACGGAAAAATTCCCACTTCATCGCTACCTCGCAGATGCTGTTTCCCATCACTCGTGCGCCGACTATAACACCACGTTCAAACTGTAGGGAAACCACGGTAAACCTAAATCAGGGAGACTGGATGAAGAATAGAGCCTGCACCCTCCAGAATACAAGGTCACTTTGCTTAAAACAGTGCTACCTAATTCTGTTTATTAAAGTAAAATACGGTTTTACCAGTAAGTTATTTAATGATGATGAAAGGATCAGGTTACACTGTTCACTTTTCACTACCAGTCACTGCAAGCACTACACACACTGTAAGACATTATTTTCATAACGTGGCACACGCTATCAATTGATGTTTAGTGTTCACCGCAACCTCCCATTTGTTAGCCTGGAAAACGGAGTCGGCGTCCCTCTATAATGACTGAGATGCCGAGTTCAGAAAGAGGATAAGATGTTAATATCATAAATTGCATAGCTTTGGCAGCAAGTATTTCCAGAATAGGAAAAAAGGGAGGAAATAGTAAAGTGTGAAAGTGTTATGTGGAACGTTAGATGTTTTATTATCTTTATTATTACTTGTGTTACATTTTTAACACATCCCTACTATGTGTATCTAAGTAACCTTGAAGGATATAGAATGTTTGGGTTGACAGGTGCTTTTTAAGTTTTTTTAAATAAGCTTCTTAAATAAATTTTTTAAAATAAGTTTTTAAATAACCTTTTTAAATAAATAAGTTATTGTACAGTTTTATTTCTTCGCAGAATATACTGTTTTGAGATTTTGTTTATTATTTCTTGATAAATATAAGTTCAGTTCACATCTTGTTCCACAGTCAAGGACAGAGCTGTTAGTGCAGTAATTACAAATGTTATTTTTTTGTGTACGACTGTTTGGTAAATGTATCCAGGTGTTGCAATTAAAATCCACCAGTGTTTTGAAAGGATCTTAACAATGAGCTCGACTACTATTTTTGGTTCTTATTCTTATGACGCTTTTCTGCAGTTTGATAATTGTGTTCATATTTTGTGCATTTGCTTCCCAGAAAAAAAAAAAATGCCACAGCTAAGAACTGAGTGCAGATATCAACAGTGTGTGATCAAAAGACATTGGCCATTACACACTGATGACAGGACTCTATGGGCATAACATGCTGATGAAATTCTGTTTGCAAGTATCTTTGTGTGTTCACACCACGGCAGTTGAGAGACAACACTAATTCCGAGAAATTTTGCATTTGTTAAATCGTCGATAGAGGTGCATCTATATTTAGTTGAATACTGAGGGGATGAAAGGAAAGGAAAGGAAAGGGAAGAGATTGTTGATATCAGCTGCATCAGGACTCTGTGTGGCGTGCGGCGATGAGTGAAAAGATGTGTTGGACCAGGATTCGGACACGGGATCTCCTGCTATCTAGGAAGCTGCGTTAACTATAGTGCCACCCGACCACAGCGTTTATCGCAACTGCAACGACTATTTCGGCACGGTTCTTAGCCGACTCACGTGTCCATCTAGTGCCAACTATCTGCGGTCCCTCTCCATGTTCTCCATGCTCGCTACTTTGAGATCCCCATAGGGGAACAGACTTAATTATGCATTTGCACTGAAAGTGGTGGACAGGGCTTGCAGATAGGTGGCGCTATGTGGGAATTTGGGTCGGCCGAAGGCATGCTGAGGTAGTCCGTGCAGTTGCGATAAACACTGTGTCCGGGTGGCACAGTGGTTAACGCAGCTGCCTAGAGTGAGTCCGAGACCCCAGGTTTCAATTCTGGTCTGAAACACATTTTCACTCGTTGTCACTGATGCTACATAAAGTCCTGATGCGTTTCATAATATGTTCCACAGCTGCGGATTCCACGTGGTGTCTGTTCTTTCGGAAATGTCAGAAAGAACACACACAATGCATTCCACGAATATGGTCATTTTCTCTTTTCTACTGAAATTCATGGCATTTGTTTTCCTTACGTTCAGTGTCACTTCATAGCTTGCTGACCGATTGTAAACTGCCTTGACGGTTTGATTTGCTTTCTCTGCAAGAAGTTCTCTTGTTTTCTCAGTGATTATAAAATTGGTGTCATCAACATATAGATTTTTTCTCCATGACTAACACCAGTGGAGTTGGTCCTAAAATTCTCCCCTGACAAACTCATATTTCAACGTGTTTAGGCTCTGATAAGCATTTTACTAAATCTTTAGACTTACTTGAAGTATGTTATCTCTGCTCTTTGTATTCTGTCTGCTAGGTGTGTTCGGAACCAGGCATTAGGTACCCCTCTTATTCCTAATGCTTCTACCTTATTTAGTAGAATCTTTTGGCCAACAGTACCAAAAGCCTCGCAAAGATCTAAAAATATGCCTTTGACACGAGCATCTTTGCCAATAGTATCGAGTACCACTTTGCATGGGGGCTTAATTATTATAAAATGCAAATATTTTTAGTAGCCGTAACTATATATCCGATTACGCTGTGTCTCGTAAACGGTAGGCCCTGACTAGTATTATTACGCAATCTGACTGCATAGAACAACAACAAACAATGAAATGAAAATTTTCGTTAACACATTTAATTAATTAAGTCCCCAGCAACTATAAAACCTACGAAACCAAAGCACGAGTGTAATTGTTCTGTATGTGGGAGTGTGACTCAACGTACACATCTGGCACGGTTCTTCTTCAACAAGACAAGAAATCTCAAATACCATTTATACTGACGTGATAAAAAAATTAGAAATACTATAATTGCGCAAGAAACCCAGAATTATACTCTAATACAAGAACACACGCCAGGTGCTTTGTTGACTGAACCTGTAATGACGCATTATTTAGGACACTGAAATAATGAGAGAGAAAAAGAAAAAAATTTTTTTTTTTACCTTCGTTTATATTGATGAAAAGCACTCTAAACATTACAATATATCACCATACCGAGTCGCTACTACCACATCTCATCAAGCACTTACTACCACGAGTTCTACCCAAGCAGTGCCAGTGGAGGCGGCTGAATAATACTCTTTGGCGCAATCTCTGGCGCTGTGGCTCAGTGTAGCCACCTTTCATATGCCCCTCCTCCACGGGCCAGAATTTGATGGTATTTTTGCCAGCATTGGTGGTGAAAATACCACCAAATTCGTCCACAAAAATACAGACAAAAATAAAAGATAATATTAATACCTAAATATCACATAATTAGTTAAAATTTTGGCTTTGCACTGACCTTTCAATAACCTAATATATGAAATACAGCAAGCAATACAACTTCTTTTCATACATGTGACTTTACATAAGAGTTCACACAATACACAAAAAAATCAGTTTATACAAAAAAGACACCAACAGGTGACATCTTTTCAGTAGAAGCAATCCATCAGTGGCACCCAGCAATGTTGAGTAGGTGCAGACAGCAAGAAGTAACATCATTTCAATAGAAGCAGTCCATCAGTGGCACCCAGTAATGTTGAGCAGGTGCAGACACCAACAAGTGACATTATGTCAGTAGAAGCAGTCCATCAGTGGCACCCAGCAATGTTGAACAGGTACACACAGCAACAAGTCACATTTCTCAGCAGAAGCAGTTCCATTAGTGGCACCCAGCAATGTTGAACAGGTGCAGACACCAACAACTGACATCATTTCAGTGGAAGCAGTCCATCAGTGTCACCCAGCAATGTTGAACAGGTGCAGACACCAACAAGTGACTTCATTTCAGTAGAAGCAGTTCCATCTGTGGCACCCAGCAATGTTGAACAGGTACACACAGCAACAAGTCACATTATTTCAGTAAAAAAAAAACAGTCCATCAGTGGCACCCAGTAATGTTGAGCAGGTGCAGACACCAACAAGTGACATTATTTCAGTAGAAGCAGTTCCATCTTTGGCACCCAACAATGTTGAGCAGGTGCAGACACCAACAAGTGACATTATCTCAGTAGAAACAGTTCCATCTGTGGCACCCAGCAATGTTGAACAGGTACACACAGCAACAAGTCACATTATTTCAGTAAAAAACAGTCCATCAGTGGCACCCAGTAATGTTGAGCAGGTACACACAGCAACAAGTCACATTATTTCAGTAGAAAGCAGTCCATCAGTGGCACCCAGCAATGTTGAACAGGTGCAGACACCAACAAGTGACATTATGTCAGTAGAAGCAGTTCATTAGTGGCACCCAGTAATGTCGAGCAGGTGCAGACAGCAGTCCATCAGTGGCACCCAGTAATGTTGAATAGGTGCAGACACCAACAAGTGACATTATTTCAGTAGAAACAGTTCCATATGTGGCACCCAGCAATGTTGAACAGGTACACACAGCAACAAGTCACATTATTTCAGTAAAAAACAGTCCATCAGTGGCACCCAGTAATGTTGAGCAGGTGCAGACAGCAACAAGTGACATTATTTCAGTAGAAGCAGTTCATCATTGGCACCCAGCAATGTTGAACAGGTGCAGACACCAACAAGTGACTTCATTTCAGTAAAAGCAGTCCATCAGTTGCACCTAGCAATGATGAGCAGGTCCAGAGAGCAGTCCATGATATTCACTATCACTGATCACACTGTTCATCAGAGTTTATAAGCAGAAATTAAACATGTCCTAGTGGCACCAATCATGTAGAAAAAGTACAAGTAACAGTCCATAATATTCACTATCACTGATCACACTGCTCATCAGCAGAAATTAAACATTTCTAAGTGGCACCCATTATGTTGAAAAAGTGCAGGTAACAGTACATAATATTCACCATCACTAATCACACAGTTCATCAGCAGAAATTAAACATTTATAAGTGTCACACATCAATGTTGAACAAGTGCAGGTAACAGTTCATAATATTCACCATCACTAATCAGACAGTTCAGGCATGAACAATAGTTTGAATCCACATACAAATGCTTTTACACTAAACATACAAATTCTAATAAACACACAAATGATATCAGATAATTGTCATATGAACTATTACAAATACTCAAATATCAGTAAACCTATAATATTTATGGGTGTCAGTGCAAGCCACTACAAACAAATAAAATAATATTTAGGAGATAGGTTGGGACTAATTATTTGGGATTAGGAAAGGGAAACACACAAAACACACTCACTCATCTTTCATCCACATTAAGTACTACTGTGTAATTGAATAGTGTTAACTGTGTAAATGCAATTCTGTCAAAATTTGATGTTCATCTTGTGTATCAAGTAGTAGTGGCAGCAATGTATAACAGTCAATAATAGTTAGTCAACGTCATAGTCATCAGGTCAAGACCAATATTTGCCAAGCCAGATCAAAATGTACTGTTGCTGAACAACTGTCAGTGAGCCAAGATATGCAAATACTTCCTCTCTTCAAAAAAAAGTATATACTGCTTAGTGATTTAACAAAGTGTGTGTAGACAATCTTCCTTCTACTTGAGTGTTCTAGTCTGCTATCTTCATCCTCCTTGTTCCATATAGACCAAAAAAAAAAAAAAAAAAAAAAAAAAAAAAAAAAAAAAAAAAAAAAAAAATGCACCTCACTTACTTTGCCTCTTATACACCAAAACTCCAATAGTCATCAGCATCACATTATCTCAATACTTCAATAATACCTCTTACGTCGATACATATAAACCTTCATCAATATCATTTACCTTACCTCTTGTCCACAAAAACTCCAATAATCATCAACTTCACACAATCTCAATACCTCAATAATACCTCTTCACATAATCTCAATACCTCAATAATACCTCTTCAATACGTCGATACATATAAACCTTAGCACCAATATCATTTCACTTCCATAACAACTCTTTCCTCTAGTCAGTCTCCTCGAACAAGTACAGATAAAATCCTAATGCAAACCTCATCATCCCATACAATCCGAAGACGCATTGTCAACACACAACCCCTGTGTAATCCATCTGAGCCAAATCTTCTACTCATTATGAATTATAAACAAAGAAATGCATACATGCCCACTAACAGACTTAGTTCGAATAACTCTCAGTAATTAAGTACGATTACAGAGTGTGAATGATCATAATATTTCACAGTGTGTACACCACTTCAAGAATTATGGCAAACAGAAGCAAACATGTGGAGTATTTCTTGTGTCAAGTGTCACTTCCTATTTCAATTGCTCACGAAAAATGCAGTGTAATAACTGTCAATGGTCTAAACCTAGTTTTGGTATGTCATGTCGTTAGCTTCCTTCCTATTAGCATAAATTTATACAGCTTCCATAAAACCTCCAGCTCATGTGACTTCTATGAAGTTTCTTGTTCTAACGTCGTTTATGTCGAATTATAACAGTTCATTTTCATATTTTAAAAATATAAGGCACTGAGCGTAAGCAAAACATGCAATAGCGAGTAAAATATGCAATCCATACGCATAGCAGTAAACATATATCTTACGTAATAAACAGGTCATTAGCATCATATCAGCATAAGCAAATAAGTGTTCATATGTCATCTTAATAAGTAAACATGAAGGCGCAAGCAGATAAATCACAAAGTATAACTTACATACATATCAGCACAACTAATCAGGTGACAATTATAATTTAAATAAATAAGCACAGCATGCACATAATAGAAAAATATGACATCCGTGAAAAAGCAGTGCAGCCAAGCGATGCATAATATATACAAGTTACAACCCAGTTCATTAATAATCATTGTCAAAATCAGTTAACGCACGCAAGCACGTCGCTTCACAAGTAATTTCATAGAACATGAAATTTAGCACAAAGTATGAATCACGTAATCGCGAGCAGCAAATTACGTCTAAAGTACGTACCTAAGTGGAAATATGTTATCTGAAAAATGAACTCAATTAATAGTTACCTTTTTAGTTTATTAGTTTCTTCTTGGAAATTACATTCTTTCTGAAATTTTCTCGATAGCAAGTCCTCTTAACGTCGGAGACACACAGAATTTACCTGAAGTTCTTAAATATCTTATACAACCGTATCCTGAAAAATACTGAATGTTAATAACATAATTCATCAACTCACTATAGCTTTATACTGAATTTAGTCGGAGAAATTAGACTGTGTGTTTGTTTACGGTTGTCAGTGCATTCGCACTGAGCGCTCGATCAGCTGTAGGCGCGTGACGTAGGAAGCAATTGTTTGCGGTCAACGACTGCCTTGTGCGGCGCGCAGACTTGACTGTTGCTTTGAGTATATGCCGCCGCCAAAACACAGCGCGGTATCCTTGTACTCTCCGTATGTTTACATCTAGCTGTTAGTTTCTCTAAAGTATGTCATTCCACAAAAATTTTTCAAAAGTATATCATTCCACAAAAATTTTGCAAACTACGAAACTCACGTTTTGTGGCAGGAACAGCATAATTACGAATAGCATCTAATTTCTCTGGATCAGGAAGAATACCTTCTGTAGAAATAATGTGACCGAGAAATTTCACCTGAGAACGACCAAATTCAGATTTTTCTAAGTTCACTTTAATGCCAACCCTTGCAAAAATACGTAATAATGAATCCAAAATTTTGTTATGCTCACTGCAAGAACGTTTAGCAATAAGAATATCGTCAACACATGAAGTAATATTGTCACGAAGATAAACAGGTAAAATTTCGTTTAAACTAGGAATAAATGCTACAGAAAATATAGTAAGTCCAAACGGTAATTTCCGAAGTCACTTTTGGGTAAATTAGTCATATCAGGTTATTGTTTACTTACTCTCTAGATAGATTGATAGTCGAAGAGTTGTTTTGACAGATGCAAAGAATAGTAAAAGAGTAGGCAGCGGTGCAGAAAACTAAAAGGGAAATAGCACCACTACAGCTCGGGGCCCTATGCTCGCTACGGCACATATTCACTTAGAGTAGTGAATCCCCTGAGGACTTTAATAGCCGCACATAATTTCCAGTTTGTGACTTAGTGGCAAACTTGGCGGAAGTGCGTACATAAATTGATCTAACCATGCACATGGATGTATGTCATTCTTAGAATCTTCTCAACTCTTTCCGATGAGTCACCTAATTGTTCTTTCTGTTTATTTACGTCTTCCATTAGTGTCGCGACTCGGGTTTCGGTATTGTCACATTTAGTAGTTAACTGTTCACACTGTTGCGTTAAGTTATTTATTCTGTCATTTGGTACGGATTCCTCGATTCTTTCAATTATTTCTTCCTTATCGTGTGCGCGTTGTAAATTTAATTCTGAAAATTTTTGTACTATCACACGATCTTTTTCTTCCTGTTCTCTGTCCTGTTCCTCTTGTCTAATTTCTGTTGAAATTAAACTATTATTGTCAGCATTCAAATCGGTTGTACTTCTTCTCTACTTTCTTTCTTTGATTCATCTTTCATGTTTTTGAAACACGTCCCTATTCGTGAGTCTAACCGTGTTGTCATTGCTTTCATCTCAGTTCTAATTGTTCCTAACTGTGAATCTAACAGTGTTTCCATTCGTGATCTCAAATTTAATATAGCACTCATCAACTGCTCCATAGTAACTGGTTCGAAACTCTTTTCACCCCTAACATTTCCCACGAAATCGACTTCTTTCGTCATAGCTGTAAAGCTATCTTTGTTCGATACTATTACAGAATCTTCTATCGTTAATCTCGTATTCTGTGAATTTTCTGATTGAGAAAAATTTTGAAATGGTTCCGGACTATTTTCCCGACTTATTAAATTGTTTTCCACTTCATTATTCATAACACTGTTCTTCTGTGTTGGCGAGTTCGCCATGTTAACAATTTCGCTATTCTGACTATTCATCAATTTTGCCTGTTTCATTTATCGCGTAATCCTTTACAAAACATAAAAAATTCGTCACAATACGAAAATTACACACAATGACTCTTTATCTCCAACAATACCATTCACACGAAATGTTTCCTTCAAACACGATTAACGAACAATTGAAATAATTGCCCTAAATCGTCAAACGCGTATACAAGGTAATAAAAATTAAATTTTGAAAAATACCATTAGAAGAATGCTAATTACCAAATCTACACATGCAAAATAGACTACAATTACTAAACTACAAATTACTACAACAATACTACTGTCTACTATTTTTCCAATCAGAAGAATTCCAAGGGACGATCCTGGCAGGGTCGCCACGTGCATGGGGGCTTAATTATTATAAAATGCAAATATTTTTAGTAGCCATAACTGTATATCCGATTACGCTGTGTCTCGTAAACGGTAGGCCCTGACTAGTATTATTACGCAATCTGACTGCATAGAACAACAACAAACAATGAAATGAAAATTTTCGTTAACACAATTAATTAATTAAGTCCCCAGCAACTATAAAACCTACGAAACCAAAGCACGAGTGTAATTGTTCTGTATGTGGGAGTGTGACTCAACGTACACATCTGGCACGGTTCTTCTTCAACAAGACAAGAAATCTCAAATACCATTTATACTGACGTGATAAAAAAAATTAGAAATACTATAATTGCGCAAGAAACCCAGAATTACACTCTAATACAAGAACACACGCCAGATGCTTTGTTGACTGAACCTGTAATGACGCATTATTTAGGACACTGAAATAATGAGAGAGAAAAGAAAAAAATTTTTTTTTTACCTTCGTTTATATTGATGAAAAGCACTCTAAACATTACAATATATCACCATACCGAGTAGCTACTACCACATCTCATCAAGCACTTACTACCACGAGTTCTACCCAAGCAGTGCCAGTGGAGGCGGCTGAATAATACTCTTTGGCGCAATCTCTGGCGCTGTGGCTCAGTGTAGCCACCTTTCAACTTTTGTGAATTCCACTACAGCTGATTCCTTACTTCCACAGCTTTGCAAACCAAGCTGTGATTAACTTAACACTTTGTAGTTATTCAAGACTGTGCTTCATAATTGATTCTATTATTTTTGAGAATGGTGTCAGAAGAGAAATGGACCAGTAATTTAGCAGAGGCACAACACTTGCCTGTTAATGGAGTTGAAAAATGTGATGATCATGAGGAACTCTATGGCACGGATCCAATGGCGAGGTCATGGGGAGCCATGAAAAACCCCTTCTTTTTGGAGAAATTTTCTGTTTTTAGATACGAAATGTTTGCAGAAAATAACAGGAGTTTTTGTACTTTGGAAATCCTTGTGTGCGCTGCGACCAACTATCACTGCATTTATTAACATAAAATAACATAGCTACAGGACAGTTTACTGTTTACTAAAAAAACCTGGATGAGCTGCGTCGCCATGCGTGAGTAATCTAGGTGGTGGAAGAATTATACAAGAAAGTACAAAAGTCGTCGCAAAGTCGTTATCTAGACAGCAGTAAAAAATCCTTAGAACAATCCAGAGTCTAGTCTAGTAGAAGGTAGCAAGGTTCTAATAGTATGTCTAGAAAATGACAAGTACAGTCTTCAGTCGGCGAATAAAGGCAATGGCCTTTAGGTAGCGTGCTGAGGTGACTCGCTGGTAACCCCACCATCATGAGCTGCCCTGATAATTCCTCGGCGGAATAGATGTGATTATCCGGTTTAGATACAAAAGAAAGAATTTTATATTTTCGTCTACATCAATGTTACCCTCTTCAAAATAGTCCCCATTGGATATTATACACTTACTAGTGGAGCACCCATCGTTGTCCAGGTATGTATATATTCCTGTCTTCTGTTAGTCCATCCTCTCCTTCCGTCTGTCTCTCTGTCCATCTCCTCCTCCATCCTCTCTTTGTACATCTCTTCCTCTGTTCATCTCCTCCTCTCCCTTCTCTCTCCTCATCTTCTCTCCATTCTCTGTTCATTTCCTCCTACCCCTATCTGTGCATCAGTTCCTTCCTTCTCTCTCTGTCAATTTGTTCCTCCCCCCTCCTCTCTGTCTCTCTTGCCTTTCTCTGTCCATTTCCTTCTTCCCCCTCTCTCTGTCTATTTCTCCCATGTGTCTCTCTATCCATCCCCTCATCCCCACTATCTGTGTCTAAATTCCCCCACTCTGCCTCTGAAATTTTTATGAACAGAGCTAGTAGTAAAGAAATAATAAATTAAAACGTCATGCATTACGCACAGAGCTAGTAGTAAAGAAATAATAAATTAAAACGTCATGCATTACGCTTAAATTTTTCATGCTAGTCATGACATCATATTGTCTGAACTACAGGTCATAAAATGATTTATTTTTCTATGTATATTCAGTGGTATATACAAGTAATGTCTGCAGAATGTGTTGGGAATAGAGTTAGTAGCAAATACGTACTAAATTTAAACATCACACATGATCCGACAGTTTTTCACGCATTTCAGCACTTGATGCCACATCTCCTGACCTATGTGGCTTAAAGGACGTCAGTGAAACCATCCCATTTCTTGGGGGGTTGATTCCGGAACATTTCGCGACCGACACCAATAGTTCATAGTGCGATAAGCAACAGGATGACATTCTTGACAACCTGACACCCTTGTCGTTTTAAACCCCTCTCTTAGAATACTGTGGGGCTCCATCCCCACTGAACATGAACTCACCCCTTTGGAGTGCAGCAAGACCGCAATTTTTGCTCTCGTGTACAGGTTAGAACTACATGGGATCATCCAAAATCATTGTACGAAATTTGAACGTGATCGGAAGCAGCAAAGGGTCCTTATGCTTTTTCAGCCATCCAGTTTCACGTCCTGTGGTGTGATTAAGAGGTGTGCGACACTGACATACACGTGAATGCAACGGCAAAGGGTCCACTTGATAGCCCCACAATGCTAGTTGCCTACCTGCAGGGACCTAGGGCTACTTCACAGTTTTTCTCTGTAAAGGCACATTTTTTAAATTATCAGCAAATGTGAACAGGTGCCACCGACGGTACTGCGAACAGAGAGGTCTTATAGGGACCCTATGCCACTGGATTCAAGTGTTTTTCAATGTTGTACTGCTCTGTGATCTTGTGGCAGATGAGCGTGAAGCAGGAGGGCTGAAAAAATGTATGCACCCTTTGCTGCTTTCAGTCACGTTTAAATTTCGTCGTATGGTTTTGGATGGTTCGTAGTGATTCCAACCTGTACATGAGAGCAAAAATTATGGCTCACTGTACCCCAAAGAGATGTGATCACCTTTAACGACGATGCAGCCCCACATCTCCTTAGAGAGGGGATGAAGCCTCCAGGGGTGTCAGGAATGTCACAGGTTTGCCAAAATGTTGTCCTGTTGCTCATCCCACTGAGAACTATCGTTTTCGACCTCGAAATATCTGGGAACTGTCACCCGGAGGAAAGAGATGATTTAGTTGACGCCCTTTATGCCGTTAGGCAACGGCCTTGCCGCAGTGGAAACACCGGTTCCCGTGAGATCACCGAAGTTAAGCGCTGTCGGGAGTGGCCGGCACTTGGATGGGTGACCATCCAGCCGCCATGCGCTGTTGCCATTTTTCGGGGTGCACTCAGCCTCGTGATGCCAATTGAGGAGCTACTCGACCGAACAGTAGCGGCTCCGGTCAAAGAAAACCATCATAACGACCGGGAGAGCGGTGTGCTGACCACACGCCCCTCCTATCCACATCCTCAATTGAGGATGACTCTGAGGTCGGGTGGTCCCGATGGGCCACTTGTGGCCTGAAGACGGAGTGCTTTATGCCATTGCCTGAAACCTTTTTGGACCGATTCTGAGCAGCTATGTGTCTGAAATCTTTTCCTCAGCCATCAGTAAGAAAACCACGTGAGTTAAACGCAGGGTATTGCCGTTCTGAACTCCCTCACAGGAACGTCAGAAGAAGGGGCGAAATGTGGGTAAAAAGGGATGTGACCACCTTCCCACGTGTGGCCCATCCAACGTTGTGATTGACAGAATTGTAGTGAAATTTGGGGCCAATATGACATCCTTATTCCACCTTACACGTCACACGAAGTTCTGAGCTCTGGCCTTTTCTTAGATGTGTTGACACCTTGCTGTTAGAAGCGTTGTCGAACCCGAGGGTGATGTCGCAGAGCGTCATGATTTTGCGCCATTACAGAGAACGATGAAGGCACACTTGACCCAAATTTCAAACTTCTGCGAAGTAGTGGAAGACAATTAAGAAGTTTCGAAAAAGTGATCATTTAATTCTGTTGTGCAGTGTACATACGTACATCCATTTTTATAATACGAAGTCTGTTTGAAAAAAAATTTGCGTCTTTGTTCACAAAATTTTTCCACACTTACCTTTTACTCACTGTGCACGGTCTCTTTCTAGAGCCGCGCGGGGTAGCCTCGCGGTCTAGGGCGCCTTGCCACGGTACGCGCGGTCCTCCCTGTCGGAGGTTCGAGTCCTCCCTCTGGAATGGGTGTGTGTGTTGTCCTTAGCCTCAGTTAGTTTAAGTTAGATTAAGTGGTGTGTAAGCCTAGGGACCGATGACCTCAGCGAGGAACGTACCACAAATTTCCAATTTCTCCTTCGAAATACTCTCCTCCACAATTGATGCACCACTCCCAACGCCGTTTCCGGACACAGTCTTGATATGCCTCTTGCTAGACCCCACGAAGAGCCTTCTGCGAATTTTCTTTCATCTCGGCTATCGTTCCAAATCTTCGTCCTTTCAAAATTATTTCAACTCTGGAAATAAAAACAAGTCCGTAGGGGCCAGGTCTGGAGCATAAGTAGGATGAGGCAGCATAGTAATTTCGTTTTTTGTACAATAGTCACACACCAACAAAGACGAATGTGTGGGTGCGTTTTCATGACGCAAGAGCCATAAATTGCCTCACAATATTTCAGGCCATTTCCTTCTCACATATTTCTCGCAGGCTTCGCAAAAAAAAAAAAAAAAAAAAAAAAAAAAAAAAAAAAAAAAAAAAAAAAAAAAAAGGGTTCAAATGGCTCTGAGCACTGTGGGACTTAACATCTGTGGTCATCAGTTCCCTAGAACTTAGAACTACTGAAACCTAACTAACCTAAGGACATCACACACAGCCGGCCGGAGTGGCCGAGCGGTTAAACGCGCTACAGTCTGGAACCACACGACCGCTACGATCGCAGGTTCGAATCCTGCCTCGGGCATGGATGTGTGTGATGTCCTTAGGTTAGTTAGGTTTAAGTAGTTCTAAGTTCTAGGGGACTTATGACCACAGCAGTTGAGCCCCATAGTGCTCAGAGCCATTTCAGCCATCACACACATCCATGCCCGAGACAGGATTCGAACCTGCGACCGTAGCAGTCGCGCGGTTCCGGACTGAGCGCCTAGAACCGCTAGACCACCGCGGCCGGCGCAGGCTTCGCAACACGTCCCGATAGTACCATCTACACTCATGCTCATAAATCAAGGATAATTGCAGAATGTGGTGCCACACAAAGTGGCACTACACAATACTGGCGCTAATAGCATAGGCACATAGGGAATGCACACGACACAGCTCTGCAAGTCCACGGAATTGGTGATAAGTTGAGAAAACTGTCCCGAAACACATGTGCTACAAAACGCCACTGTTTCCTGTGCATGTTCCCCGAAATCAGTATGGGATATGATCACCATGCACACGTACACAGGCCACACAACGGGTTGGCATACTCTGGATCTGGTGGTCGAGCAGCTGCTGGGGTATAGCCTCCCATTCTTGCACCAGTGCCTGTCGGAGCTCCTGAAGTGTCTTAGGGATTTGAAGACGTGCAGCGATACGTCGACCGAGAGCATCCCAGACGTGCTCGATGGGGTTTAGGTCTGGAGAACAGGCAGGCCACTCCATTCGCTTGATATCTTCTGTTTCAAGGTACTCCTTCACGATGGCAGCTCGGTGGGGCCGTGCTTTATCATCCATTAGGAGGGAGGTGGGACCCACTGCACCCCTGAAAAGCGGACATACTGGTGCAAAATGACGTCCCGATACACCTGACATGTCACAGTTCCTCTGTCAAAGACATGCAGGGGTGTACATGGACCAATCACAATCCCACCCCACACCATCAAACCACGACCTCCATACAGGTCTTTTTCAAGGACATTAAGGGGTGGTATCTGGTTCCTGGTTCACGTCAGATGAAAACCCGGCGAGAATCACTGTTCACACATACCTGGACTCATCCGTGAACATAACCAGGGACCACTGTTCCAATGACTATGTACTGTGTTCTTGACACCAGGCTTTATGGGATTTACTGCGACCAGGGGTCAGTGGAATGCACCTTGCAGGTCTCCAGGCGAACAAACCATGTCTGTTCAGTCGTCTGTAGACTGTGTGTCTGGAGACAACTGTTCCAGTGGCTGCGGTAAGGTCCCGAGCAAGGCTACCTGCAGTACTCTGTGGCCATCTGTGGACACTGATGGTGAGATATCGGTCTTCTTGTGGTATTGTACCCTGTGGACGCCATGTACTGTAGCGCCTGGACACGTTTCTGTCTGCTGGAATCGTTACCATAATCTTGAGATCACACTTTGTGTCACATGGAGGGCCCGTGCTACGACCTGCTGTGTTTGACCAGCCTCCAGTCGCCCTAGTATTCTGCCCCTCATAACGTCATCAATATGTGTTCTTTGAGCCATTTTCAACACGCAGTCACTATTAGCACGTCTGAAAACGTCTAGACACTTACTCGCTGCACCATACTCTGGCATGCATCAACACGCCTCTGCATATGTGGACTGCTGCCAGCGCCACCGTGCGACGACGCAGGTCAAATGCACTGTATGGTCATACCCCGAGATGATTTAAACCCGCAAACCGCCCATCAGAGCGTTGTTTCACCATGTATCAGCATTATCCTTAATTTATGAGCGTGAGTGTATTAACCGTTTGTCCCCACCGCACAAATTCATGAAGAACCATTGTGAAGACTGAACCTTGATGTCAACATTATAACCGTAGACCCACATCTCGTCACCAGTTATGATGCTCTTAAGGAACATCTCGTTCTCCTTTGCCCGATCCAAAAGCTCTTACAGATTGCTAGGCGAAGGTCTCTCTGGTAGTGACTCAGGAGTCGTGGGACGAACTTGATGGCAAAATGATGCACTTCAAGATGCTTTGTCGAGATTTTGTCACTTGATCCATCTGAAATGTTACATTCTTCTGCAATCTCTCGGACAGGCAGTCTTCGATTGGCACCCACAATTTCGTTGACGTTCCTAACATGTCGGTAGACATCGAAAGGCGTCATGAACGAGGGTCATCTTTAACTTTCGTCCGGCTATTTTTGAACCGTATGAACCATTCGTAATACCGAGTACGGCTTAAGCGCTCGTCACCGTAGCCTGTCTGCATCATTTGGTGCTCTCTGTACAGGTTTTCTTGAGTCTTACGCAAAAAGTTAATGTAGACGCTTTGCTCTTCTAAGTCTGCCATCTCGAAATTCGCGAAATATGCGACACAATGTTCTACTCAGTCCAGCACTGAACAATAACTAACAGACATTTAACAATGAAACTTCTGGCAGTTACACCTTAAACACAGGCGTCTGCAGGGATGCCAACTGCATTTCGCTCCAACACGCCATTGGCCAGAAATTACGAATGTTCCAGTATTTTTTGAACAGACATCGTATGAATTGATCCCAGTGCTTTTTCCAATCCTCAAAACACTTCTGGAACTAGAGCTTGGCGATAGCTTTAACTCTTTCAGCGATGCGTGTTCTTACTTCTTTTGTGCTTGTACAACGACGGCCCTTTCAGGTTTATTTATTTCTGGGAATAGAAGAAAATCACATGGTTCATATCTGGTGAATATAGAGGCTGGGACATCATTGTAGTATCGTTTTTGGCCAAAAATTCACAAACAAGCAACGGAGAATGAGCAGGTGCATCATCGTTCTGTTAGTCTCGGTTCGTTTCGCCACAAATCCGGGAGGTTTTTTATTCTGATTGCTTCATGAGACGGCGTTGAACTTGTAAGCAGTAGCCTACACCTTATTAATCATTCAGCCCTGTGCCAAGAACTCGTGCCGTACCGTGCCGTTAAAATCAAAGAATTACTTTTGTCTTGGCGAATCTGGATGCTTTCGCTGAGCCTATTGAGTTTTAGTTTCGACATCAACACCTGTTATGACACTTTTCAGTAGGTTTGCGTTGTCCTTGACCTCTTCTAACGAGTAGTGTTGGCCGCTGTTTTTGTTCGAAGTTCAACAATTTAGAAACTGCTGTGTCCTCAAGGCGATAAGGGATACAACTTACATATAAGGGCACAGAGATCCGTACGATTAAACACAATACAGTATAGATTAGATTCCTAAACGGATCACAACAAGACAGGGAGCGTGTTATGCATCCGCTTTACGTCGCACAGTTAGTTCCCAACTCGGCATTCGGCTGCCAAACGTGAATTTAAGCAGTCACATAGCAGTAGTTAGTCAGTGAGCACCTCAAGGGTAGTACACAGGACCGTGTATTAGCAGGCGTCTTGGAACTCATGTACAGTAGCCACCAACAAAAGCTAAACTGAACATTATTCAAGTGATTTAAGTCATCGTTTACTGGATTTAGAGCTATACCAGTATTCAAATACTGCTCAAGGCAAGTGAACGTTGATCTATATTGTCTTGCACACGCTTCATACTCACCTTAAGTATTGTACAGTTTCTACAGATAAATCTCTGTAAATTGTGGATGGAATGTGTTGCCATATGTTTAGGTCACTTCTGATGCCTAACCGAATTTGGCCTTGTGACGATATTGTAGAGTTGTTGCGTGCGAGCAAGACACCTCACAACAGCAAATATTTTCGTTGGTGGGGAGATTCTCCTCCTACCACATTTCTATATTTAACACTAAGTGCATTTAGTGAATTCAAAAGAAACAAATTTTGCTGTCACGTGATTCATACCCAAAACACCCTTTAAAAAAAGGTCATTGTCAGACGCACAGATTTGTCAGCATCATCGGCGACTTCTCTGGTAGTGACTGAGCGATCGTTCATAATCACTTCTTTCATTTTCTCCATAATTTTATCACTTCGTGTTTTATATTTCAATTTATTAAAACGAATATACGTAGGCCTACTTGCTGCAGATAATGCTGTTGGACACAGCCGCGTGTTCACATGCGCGTTCAGTTTCCTAGAAGACGAAAGAAACGGTATATGTATTCTGGACGGTGGAGCAACGGACAACATGACTTACCGACGTGAAATTTCATCACTTTTACCGAACTTAAAGAGTCACTAGAAGTACCTGATGGCAGTCATTTGCAAAGGACCGTTTCGGGCAAAGTGCACATATACCTGCCAGGAGAATGTGGAGTACAAACAGTCGATTTGAACTATACGTTGTACATTCCAGACATCGTGTGAAATCTGATATCAGTCCCTGAAGCGACTGATAAAGGAGTGATAGTATCGTTAATAAAAGCAGATGCTAGCTAGAATCATGGAAGACAACAGACAGTGGCATCCAAAAACAGGAAATATAACGAATGCCAGATATGCCATATTTGGCGAAAATATCTTTCCTGCAAAAGTGGACAAAGGTGTTACTACTGTGATTTATCTGAAGACCACAACCATTGCGGATGATGAAAGAGCACGCGGAATATAGATATTACGGAAACATGAGAAGCACCTGACACTGAACGAAGTGAAGATCTGGAAACATGGGTGCCTACCGAACACATCTAAGTAGAAAGGACCCTGAAAGGGCGGATGAGATTGCTGACAGTGATTATTCCACACCAGATAACAATAACTGTGACATACAAGAACCTACAATAAACGAAAACTACGCAACATGTTCTGGAAGACAAGACAAGCCACGGAAATGAGGGATGAAATATAGGACAAATGAAAAGAAGAAGGCGTGCACTGTTGAAAAGGGAAATACACCAAGAGAAAATTATCCACGAAGCGTACAGGAAGTCATGTCAGCTGACGATAGGAACAAATGGCAAAAAGCAATGTGAGAAGACTGGAAAACCTAATGTGAAACCGTACCTCGACATTTGTACTACCTAGTAACAATGCACAGACGACACGAGCAAAAATGGTTCTCAAACGGAAATATGATGAAAATGGAAGAGTTGCCAGATATAGGGCACGGGCAGTAGCTTTAGGTAATGAACAAAGACTGCGAATTTATTTTAAATTAAAACTATGCGACTACTTATGGGGATAGCTGTCGATGGAATTGGAAAATTCATCATTTAGATATCATTGTAGCATGTTTGACGACTGACATAAAAGATGGAAATATCCATCGGTTTCAGAGATGTCACATGCAAACAACAAAGAAAATTCAGTGGCATAGCGGTTCAAGAGGAACTGAACACTAGCGAGTCGATCTGCAGGCTTGAAAAGTGCATCTAAGGATTGCATTAGTCAGAAAGGAAAAGGGAAGAAAATACTCGACGAGTTCCCTCACAATTAAGGGATACTGCGCTCAGTAGTTGGTCCGTGTGATTACTCCGATCTACAGCATGAACTTGTACTGCTGCAAATGTAGATGATATAATGTATGACGAAAAAAGTGAAATAAAGAAAATAAAAAGTATCTTACGCACTTAATTTCAAGTAAAAGACCTCGGAGTAGCATGACGTGTACAGTCAGTATAAGATACGACAGAAGAAAGGCCACTGATTTTAGACGAAACAGCATATGCAAAATAAAGGTTAAAAGAATTCCAAACGGAAAGCTGCATACCTCTGAAAAAAAATCTCTCGTCATGTATGCAAAGATACAAAATGCGACAGATGAAGACAAGTTCAGCGAACAGGGTGCATCAAAATACAGGACCGCAACTGGAAGTGTTCCATGCTTGGCAGCGGGTACAGGGTCAGATTTAGCACATCCAGAGACGTATTTAAGCTGATCCAGCAGTCTGAATGAGGAGCACTGACGTACCGACAACCATACTCTACGCGATTTACGAGGTACAAAAACCGATGTGCTCACTTTCCTCGAGGCTGATAAAAAAATCAAAATGCATCCCGAAGTACACTGGGAAGATGATCCAAATCACCGTAAATCCCTTAGTGGATATTTGACAGTTTTTGGGAGTGTCACTATAAGAAGCTAGAGCAGCAGAAAACGACGAACTGTTGCACTTAAGTACAGTTGGAGCAGAGTTTGTTGCACTGAGCAAATCTAAAAGAGAAGTAAAGTGGATGAAC
Organism: Schistocerca piceifrons; assembly: GCF_021461385.2. Taxonomy (NCBI): domain Eukaryota; kingdom Metazoa; phylum Arthropoda; class Insecta; order Orthoptera; family Acrididae; genus Schistocerca; species Schistocerca piceifrons. Next base: position 1,015,243,930 of record NC_060139.1, on the reverse strand, counting down.
AGCTTTCTCAGGGAGGTTTTATTAAGTTTATTTTCTTTCCCTCCTATCAAGATTTTCTTCGATAATCAGGACGCAAAGAAACTTGCTGAAAATGGTGTGTCTTCGGAAAGAACCAAGCCTGTGGATCTGAAGATTTTCTTCGTGAAGGAAGAAGTGGGAGCCAACAATGTAAGTTTGGAATGTATTGTAAGGGAGAAGAATGTTGTTGACTTTTTTTACAAAGGGAGTAGTTAATCGGGGTCAAGGATCAGAAAGGAGGGGAGGGGGGGGGGGTCTTGTCAGTAATGTGGACTACCTTGCTTGTCAACTTGGAAGTACCCATTGTTGGATTGTTGTCTTCTTGTTATGATGTGCTGTAAAAGACGTTTTGCATGTATATTAAATATGTTATTTCATTTGCAATGTGTTGAGCACTTGTTTGTGCTCCCTCTCTTTTCTAAAGCAGATTCACAGAACGAATGTACAAAGAAGTTGGATATTGAATTACTGGGAAATAATGATGAGTTTTTGAAACTCTCCAATGCTGTGAATATTGTGATGATGAATAACATAGTGGGCAGTTCAGTAGAAGAGGAATGAATGACCCAAAAATCTTAACTACAGAAGTTGAGAGACAAAAACGGGTACAAGGAAGGTGTAGCGGAAAGATCGACAAACATGCTACAAACTACAGATATTGTGCAACAACTATAGCTGAAGAACTTTGGATCACTCGCTACTGGCACGATTTTCTAAGTTGTGATGTATTTTGTTCTGACATGTAATGTGAAATGAAAGGTGTCATTGTGCGTTCTCCATTGGATCACCTCCACCTTATAGGTGGATAAGAAACCTTCTTTGACAGAAGGAGTACTGACAGTGATCGACAGAAGATGGAAATATAACAGTGATAACGGAAAATGAAGTAAACAGAAACATAAGTCTCTTACAAATGAAAGCAAAAGGAAATGTAAACAAGCAAAAGCAAAATAACCGCAAGAAAAATCTCAAAACATCGAAAAGGAAATGGTTGGTTGTAAAAGTAACTCCATTGCATAACACAGCCCTCAGGAGCAGAAGGAAGGAAGCCTTCACAATTCAGAACCTGTGGCTGCTTCCCTGAGGAATATATTGTATATCTGGATCTGGGGTAAATCAACGATGTGCTAGAGGACGTTGAGTTTCCATCACAAACAAGGATGTCCTCACAATACACTCGTAAAGTTCTAAAGCTGACAAAAAGCCACCAGCCCACAGCAACTTAAGATCAGGTCAAGGAAGGCCTCAGTTTACTAATCTGACAGACATTTATTTATTTAATTTACTAGTTTGTTACCTGGTGTTCTCTGCTTGGACTTACTTGTAACCACCTCCACTCCCATTTGTAATGATGGAATGTTACTGAGGAGCTCACCATTTAGCCTAGGACTCCAAACCCAGAGAATATGGATTCTCAGTAATATTGGTCATTTTGACTACTTTTACATGTGATATTTGCCATCCTATACTATCTGGCAAGACGGTATCAAATGACAGTGGTTGGAAATGGCAGCAGTATGGTTGCAAGCATAGCTCTAGAGATACTGGCAGAACCATAAACAACGAAGCTCAGAGCAGAGGGGCTACCAGCAAGGAAGTCCAAAGCAAGGCAATGAGCAACAGCCTGGGCGGTGCACGATGTATAGCTTCATTCAATATTGGGGAATCACTGGCAGGCCATGGTGTTACCTGGAGATGCAGTGTATTCAGCTGATCCAGTGTATACTGCACACTAAGAGGATTGCCTGCTGTCAACTGGTAAGCCTCCAACATCTCTATTTTATCATCTGACCCAGCATCTACATTACACAATGCTAAACATCCCACCCCTAATCTTGAGGGTACTGTGGTTGTCATAAACCCCACAGCACTTTTTCTCACATATTAAGTCATATGAGTAGCATTAAGATTTGCAAGTTTGTGCACATCACTTTGCTCCAAATCAATGAGTTTATACGTAAGGTACATCTCATCAAAAAATAAAGAGCTACCTCTTGAACAACGGGTTCTGCCACAACTTCTATGATCATCCAGTAGAGACATTGCATTTCTGACAATAATAGACCCATCTGTGCACCTTCTTCAGCCTGAATCTTAACAGTGCAGAGACACTGTCAAATGCAGCAAGCCACTGCCAACTGCACTAGTGACCAATTACAATGTGCTGTAAGTACCAAGGCAAATACCACTGTAACGGGGCAGTACTATAGGAGAACTTGGAGGAGATGTTGGCGCCCTGAATTACAACTACCTCTCTCAGCTGTACACCACTCTGCCTTAGTAGTTTGCCCAGAGAAGCCTGCAGAACTGACCTTACCAAAAAAATACAAAAAGTTGCACATGTCAGTAATGCAGCCAAGGAGTTCACTAAATCTGATCCAAACACAAAATGTAGGTGCAAGGTTTTGCATGCGCTATAGTGTCTACATCTCAAAAGTATTCTTCCTTACAGACGAAACCTAATTACTAAGGAAATAACGCATTTACCAAACAATTATTTAGGCTAAATTTCCTGATAAATATCCAAATCAAAATCAAAGCCAGCATTTCATCTGCTTCAGAGTGCCTTAAAAAAGACTTGCTGCTTTTGATTGCAGCATGTCAGACTTGTAGCTTGACTACATTATCAAATTACAGAGCCCTTCTTTGAAAAAGTGACTGAAGCAACAGGCAGTTTTGGACTACAATGCATGAAAATGGAAGGTTCCGTCCAAAACTAAATTGAAACACTCATCCATCAGTTTAGATCATCTCACAAAGTAATAGAAATCAGTGACACACTAACAAAAAGAGAAGAAAGAAAAACAGCCACAAACAGTTGCAGTAATCAGCTTACACATCAGTGAACCCAGAAACAGCTGATCAACTCACAGGAGACAACTACCTGCAAGCAGTCAGGATTTTTGGTGGGTCTAGATCAGCAACAGCACAATCTAACAGGCACAGGGATTACTAATTTGGTGAGTACACCACCTCCAAGTAACACAGGCAATATAACCTTAGCACAAAGACCAATGGCTTCCAGAAAAACAAAATACAGAGAATTTTCTCACATTATTACAAATTAATATTTGCTCTATTATAAATGGCAATGGCCTTTCCGCAGTGGATACACTGGTTCCCGTGAGATCACCGAAGTTAAGCGCTGTCGGGCGTGGCCGGCACTTGGATGGGTGACCATCCAGCCACCTTGTGCTGTTGCCATTTTTCGGGGTGCACTCAGCCTCGTGATGCCAATTGAGAAGCTACTCGACCGAATAGTAGTGGCTCCGGTCAAAGAAAACCATCATAACGACCGGGAGAGCGGTGTGCTGACCACACGCCCCTCCTATCCGCATCCTCAACTGAGGATGACACAGTGGTTTGATGGTCCCGATGGGCCACTTGTGGCCTGACGATGGAGTGCTATTATAAGCTGTTAGAATTAGAACACTTCCATAATTATAACAATGTGGATGTCATGTGTGTGTGTGAGAATTAGTTAATAGAAGATCAGATTGACATTATTATTCATCACAGATATGTTGCTGCTGGCATAATGTGTCAAAAGCAGAGGTGAAATGGTGTGGCTGGGATCGTTATAAGATATAATTAGAAAATTGATGTAACAAACTGCTGTTTAGAGACAGATGGAGAATTTAACTGCTTAAAAGTGACCAATGAAAACCCAATAACTGAAAGCCTATGTAGGACTCCAAATAGTGACACTGATACATCTTTTGGAAGTTTTGAAGTTCTGTAGTCCAATTCATGAATGATGGTGGTTCATGCAAGTCGAGGTATGGATGGAGGATTGCATTATTGCTGGTTCCAAGCGATAGTTGCTATATGTGCTGGAAAGCCCTTATACATCCTCCATTTAGTGCTGATCTCTTCCTATGTGACTTCCATATGTTTGGAAACCTGAAGAAAGACATTTATGGCTGTCAATTTGCTTCAGACAAAGAGGTGCACGTATGGATACAACCATGCTTCCACAGGCAGCCACAAAAGTTTTTCCATGTAATAAATATTTTAACAGTTTTGGAATTACTTTTGAAATAATAAATAGTTTACTTACTTTTTTCCATCTGCAGCATTTTCATGTGAATGTCCCTTATAGAATTTGTTGTTTACCACCACCATCAGTGGTAACAGCTTGCAAAAATTGGAATGAAACTTCTGTAAATAACTCACTGCAATCACGTTTAATGCTAGCATTCGCTATGGCATTCACAAGGAAGAGTTCGGAACACTATTGAATACTTGTTGGCTATAAGAGAATGCAAAAAGTAGGTACACAGAATAATCCTAAACTCACCTGTCATCATTTGTGATTCCAACAACAGTTAGGAAAGCACAAAAGTATAAAACAAAGATTGATGTATGTGGTGATTTCAAAAAGGTGAGCATGGATAATGAGAAATCAAGAACTTTTCTTTATCCTTTAAGGTCCCTTACCTGTTCTGTACTAATCTGTATGCTACATGTAATAATTCTTGCATAGATAATATCATTGTCAATTTTCCCAGAGGCACTTACACAGTTAGTAGTGTAAATACATGCTTTGAAAACAATGAGCCATTGCTCTTCAAACTCTGTGTTGAACAGCCGAATTACTCTAGAGTGCACAGTTTGACATGGGTAAGAAAACAAAAGGAACAGTACAGTATTTCATTTTTTGGTGCTTTAAAAGATACAGTCTGAGATACCACCTATGTGTGGCAGTCGACTCAGCACAAGTCAACCACCCAACCTCTGTAAGGATTAATTTTTTTGACTTACTCTCAGTGTGGTCTTGTTCAGCCATGTTGTGTGTTCCTTTTGTATCTGATGTGATCTATGTGCATAAAGACACATTTATTATTTAATAGTGTGACTCTGGTACTTCTCTCTATGGCACAGTACTGGGTTACCCACAAGTGTTTAACTGATGAAGCTGATATTGAATCTGCCTTAAAAAATTTTTTAAAACATATTTAGAATGATAGTATTCCTCCTCATCATTAATAAAAACTAACTTTTCCAGAACGTATAAAAATAGAAAGTTTAAATAAATTAGACAATGGAAAATTTAGGATGGAATGTAACAATATTATGAAAGGGTAGTTGCTACTCAACATATAACGGAGACACTGTGTTGCAGGTATCCACAACAGAAAGACTGGCAGAAAGTGAGCTTTCAGCCAGAGGCACGGCAGCTTGGCCCAAGATAAGCCCTCAAACAGCACACATGAGACTGGGCTTAGTCCAAATGAACTGAGTGACTACTTCATTAGTTCAGTCAAAGAAACTGAAAGTAAAATAGAAGCAACAGGCACATCTGCAAGGGATTTGCCTAATACCCAGCAACCAGTAGATCATATCTTTATTGGTATAGTATGACACCCACTGAAATTAAAGAACTGTCTCAAAATTATCAAACTCTTAAACGAAGGACTGCTAATGGCTCTCCAATAACATCGTAAGAAACACAATTAAATATAATCTGTAAACTATACATATTTAACAGATGGAGTTTTTCTGACTCCCTCAAACTTTCCCAAGTTATCCCTACGTTAACAAAGGGTGATAAACATCTACCTCAAAGTTATCGTCCAATTTCAATGGGACCTATGTTTTCAAAGATGTTGGACTGCACTTACATATTCAGTAACTACAATATAAGGAAAAGATAGATTTGTTCTTACTGAAAAAGTTACAGGTTAATTTACAGACAGGTACTACTAAAAGACTCTTACACATCAGCCTTTGTCAGAAAAGGAAACACACACGCTCACTCACTCACTCACTCACTCGCTCACACACACACACACACACACACACACACACACACATGCACGCACGCACAAACGCACAGGGTGTGTTCCATTTATCTTGACCACCCTAAATAACTGTTTGTCCAGATGCAAATTACAAAACATTGACTTTGAGCCCAGGATCACAAACTTGTCCACTTGCTGGAGTTGTTAGAAAACCAAATAAAAACATAATATAAAATTGACTTTGACTCTCCTGTACCATTGCCCAGGAGTAGAATATTTAAAGGTGCTCAAAGGGGTGACCCTGGACACCGATAACCTGGTGCACTCTTTGAATGAAAGAATTATTTACTGCTTCCAGTGTTGCCTGCTGAAGAGAATTACAAGCAAGCATGATACATTCCTGCGTGTCCTTTGGAGTTGTAATATCATGATAGACAACATCTTTAATGCATTCCCAAAGAAAAAGTCCAGAGAATTTAAATCAGGAGACCTAGCAGGCCAAGTAACTGGTCCTCCTAGACCAATGCATCTGGCAGGACACCTTCGTTTCAGAACACAATGTGCACGCAAGGAATTATGTGCTGGAAATCCATCGTGTTGATACCACATCAGCATTCTGGTTCTTAGTGGCACTTCATCCAGAAGAGGAGGAAGAATTCATCTGAGGAAATTGGCATACGCTGTGTCATTTAGACTACCATTGATGAAGTAAGGGCCAATAATTGTAGTACCAAGCACCCCACACCAGATGTTAACTCTCCATTTATGCTGATGTTCCACCTGTCTAAGCCATCATGGGTTGTTGCTGGGCCAATAATGCATGTTTCTTGTATTTACCTGTCCTTTGTTTGATAAGGAACATTATTGGTAAATAGAATATTGGAGAAGAAGTTCTGGTTGGCAAGAATTTGCTGCTGTGCCCACTGACAGAACTGTACACGATTCTGGAAATCATTCCTATGCCATTCTTGATGAAGGTGTACATGGTAAGGATGGAACTGGTGAGATGTAAGAATACGATGTATGCTGGTTTTAGGAATGCCAATCCCATCTTCAGGCTGCTGTGTGCTCACATGTAGATTCATAACAACGGAAGCGGAATGGTAACTTCGGCAGCTTTGTCTGTACAAGTGCTATGATGACTGCATTGTTGTGGGTTGAAACTTCCTGTTTGCTGAAGATGAGAAAACATCTGTTGAAAAGGTGGGTTCTTGTCAGGATGTCGCTCTCTGTACAGTTTTACTGCCTGTGTAGCATTTCGCCTACCTTCAACAACAACAACAACAACAAAACAACAACAATAAAAGAAATCTTATGTCAATGCAGTTTGTAGGAAGGACAGCCTTTACTGTATGCCTACTCTACACAACAGGATTGAAAGGGACTAAACTAGTGTACTAAATGAACCCATACATAAGAAAACAGTATTGCAATTAGGCCTACTGTTCTGCTAACTTACATTCCCCATAGATGAGTAGCATTTCTACCTTCTCTTCATTGGTGTACATTCTACTCACACAACTCTTCATCTGACAATGGTTGATGGAATAATGGGTGTGCATTTTACTTATGTTCACATTTGTCCTCTGTCAACGTCAGCACGTGGATGTGTTCCATTACCCCGAGTACCTCCACTAAGCGCTGGGAGCGTCAATGTCAGTGTTGCGATATGTAATTAATAACATTGTTTCTCAGTGAATGGTACTCTGTGATACATTTTTGAATTAGTCTTTAGGAGAGGAAATGAATTACTGAATAAAATATACATGGTGCCATTTAAAAAAGTCATATCTTTGTAAAAAACAAAGATACAATGAAGGCAATCATGCTGATTGATGTCCCCCTGATGGCTAAAGAAAATTTGCTTGAAACATTTTGTAATTTGCATCTGGACAAACAGCTATTTAGGGTGGTCAAAATAAATGGGACACCCTTCTACTGCAAGCTCTTTTCTTTTCATATTTTGGAAGTGTTCAGTATGGACCAAAACAAGAAAAAAGAATGTCCAATAAACATGTGCTCTAAAATGCATACCTGAAAATTTATAAGCATTTGTTCACTAGAAGAGTCTTCAAAGTATCATAGAGGAAAAAGTGCTCACAGATCTTAACATATGCATTTTAGAGCACATGTTTACTGGAAAATTTTTTTCTTGTTTTGGACCATACTGCCACTTCTCAAAATATGGAAAGCATAGAGTTTTCAGTAGAAGAGGTTTGTTTCACAGTATCAAAGATGAAAAATTGCTCATAGCTCTTGAGGTGTGCATTTTCAACTCTGTATTTACTGAGACTTTTTTCCTTCTAGTATCATGTACTGTCAACTGTATGCAATTACACCATTAATTATGATATTATGATACACCCTGTGTTTGTGTTTGTGTGTGTGTGTGTGTGTGTGTGTGTGTGTGTGTGTGTGTGTGTGTGTAGTGGATGTTGCACTCAGTTTTGTATGTCTTGAAGCCTCAACTATTGATTTTCAGAAAAAATATTCTGGTAAATCATACTATGAAGGATAGTATCATATGATGTAGACCACACAACAGGTGAATTTTAAAAGTGGCTCCTTCCACTTTTATTCATACTATAGTCTTGTTGAAGGACAGTCCCAGTTTTATAGATCACAGATTAACAAAGTAAGAAGACATGCATCTTTTCCTTTATAAAAATGTACAGTCACAGAAATTTGCAGTTTACAGTGCACCTGACATAACTTTCTGCACAGTCACCATAATTAATTATCCTGTCCAGTGAAAATTAGTGATCAAACATTAACTCTTTCATACAATACACAATGTTACACATCTGATGATAATCAAAGAGTTTTGCATGAATTGTTTGGTGTTGTATACTCAGCCAGGGGCTTTCACTTCAACCAACACAATATTGTTGTGTATTCAACTGATCAACCAAGATTCTAGCATGAGCTGACATAGAAATGTCACCTGACTGCTTGTCAGTCACTGACTCTAAGCATCATAGATGTTTAGCAGTTGCTTGCTGATCGTAGACTCTCAAAGACTTACACAGAGAAGTTACAGCACTGGTTGCCAGTTTCAGACTTTAAGCTGTATAGATGTTTTGCGTTTACTCCCTGGCCATAAACATTCACTTTAACTGAAGCAGAGAAGTGAGCATCACACTAGCTGGACACATACTGGTGATTTTCGGTGACGAGTGATTATTTAACACATTGGAGCCTAATGGGTTGGCAGTCCAATTCATACCTGGATCCAGAGGAAACTTTGCTACAGTTTACAATTTTTTAATAAATTTACTAATCCACTTACCTCTTTAGGCAATATGTCAGCTTAACCTTCCATCCTTCCTCTTTGTGAATATGTATACATTCAACACAAATAAATTATACAGGGATTTGTAGATATTACTCTAAAGATACTGTTTTTCAGCATTTTTATTTTTCCCAAAAGTGGTCATAATTTTCATAAGTCACAGGTAAATGTTGATTTAAAATAATTTGTCAGCAGGAAATACTAAATACTTCATTTATAGGTAAAGTGATTTATTGTGCAATTTTTTTCTCTCATTTTTAGAAATTAGAGAACTTCACTCGGGTATGAAATCATTAAGAACGCTCGGGAACACAAAGGCCTGTGTTATATGGCCTACCATAGTATCTGGTCTCTTTCCTCATTACCTTTCCTGCAGCTTTCCCTTGTTCCCAACAGACCTTATATCTTGTAGCTGGGCTTGTTTTCTTTTCTGTTGGTGGCAGTTTTTCAGAAAAATGACATGCTGTGAGTCTGCACTTGCAGTTCCGGATGCTGATTTTGTGTCTTTATTTAGTTTCGCTCCTCCTTTTTGAACCAGCTGCTTTGCTAATTTACAGAGAAAACCTGCTAATGCACACTTTTTTGATATTGTGAATAATATTGACTTTCACAACTGCTCTCATAAAAATATGGAAGAAAATCATTTTCCACCATTTTACAGACTTTTGTTTAAGGGATAGTAACTCATTAGCTGGTCTCCTCTCTCAACACCTGTTTTAGACAAGTTGTTGTCTAGTACAACATCTGACTTTACTAGGTCAACATATCCACTCCTGGATTTTACAGACATGCAAAGCAGTCATCTCATGCTGTGTTGACAACATGTTTACATCACGTGTGTCTTTCCATTTGAAGCAGAAAAGGTGTCCTTTGCAATGAAACATCATTTCTCCTGTCTTTAGTTTTTGATTTATTGGGTCTTTAGGCAAACCTATCCTATTCTTCATTTCAGTTCCAACACCCAATGTATTTCTTTCTGATAGTTCTTCAAGGACTGCAGTAACTGTATAAAATCTGTCCATGTATACCACATATCCTTTTCCCAAGTTAGAGGAGCATAGCATCAGCAGCAGGGATTTGACAGAATTGTCAGCATTTCCTTTTCCTCCAGTATAAACTTCTGCCTTGCAAATGTAACCTGTTTGAGTATCACTTACAACATACAGTTTTGTCCCACATTTCTCTGGTTTGTCTTTCATATAAACAAAGAATCCAATTCTTCCTCAAAGACATATTGCTTCATTCACAGTCACATTTTGTGATGGATAAAAGCATATTTCTGTGAAGAGGTTCCTGAAAGGTCTTATTTTATGCAGAGGGTCATAGCCTGGTTTTTGTTGAGGTATTCATAGTGCATTATTGTTCACATGCAGCATCCTCAATATGACAAAAAATCTGTGTTTTGACAATAGCTGAGAAGCAAATAATGAAGCAAGCACAGGATCTTCAGACCAATAATTCCTAAGTTTAGGTTTCTTTACAACACACATATGCAAAAATATTGCAAAAAATTGATATACTTCATATATCCTCACTGCTCTCTATTTCTTCCATAAAGATTTTCGTTTGACTCTGTTCTGATGGTGAAGTTCAGAAATAGTATCAGTATTTGTCTCTCACTTTAATTTTAGAAACATGCTGTGATCAAAAAATTGCAACAAACAGTCTAGTTCTGTTGATAATGTATCGACAAGAACCTGAATTCCACTCATTTCTTCAAACAGAGGTAATTCATGGCGTGCATCAAAATGACACCATTCATTATGAAGGGCAGGCTGTTGAACTGAATGACAAACCTGACTTATAGAAACTTGTGCATTAGCTTCTTCATACTCACTACTGTCATTTCTATCAGCAGCACAGGTTTCGCTCTCCAGCTCACAGAGTCGTCGTCCTCTTCTGAAAAATTGCCCATGTCGGACAAAAGATCATTAAGTTTTAGCCATTCTTCAAGAGTTCTTCAATCTCTAGTTTGACAAGCAATGTCTGTTAGCCATATTCACTATTTATATGTTTTTTTCACATGGGAAGAATGTACAAAACACCACAACATAGCGGCCGACACAGGAAAAAACAACCTTCAACAATATTCCAAGTGCGCACTCAGTTCACTTAACACTGGTACCATTCACGAGAGACTGGCATGTGCTAGCCATCAACAATGCACTTACAACAAGCCAAACAATTAGTCTCTCCACTTATAAACTTAAAACATGCATTTAAATCACAAGTAAATAAGCCGGATGTGAAGAACGTATGACATACGTCTGTCGGATTTTATGGCTAAACCATAGTCTCGGTCGGGTACACAGTTTTAATCTGCCAGGAAGTTTCATATCTAGCACTTCCATTGGCTCCAATGTATTAAAGATAGAAGTAAAAACATGATGTGATTTCAAATCTTACTGAATGTTTTGAAATTCAGCTAGTTTGTGTGTTATTATTTTGACTTTGAGAGATTACTATTACCCGTTTTATGAAAAATGTTTCAGGTTATTAAATTATAAACATATATGGAATATTATTATTCATCTGTAGTCTGAAATACTCTTTTTTTTGAGTGTGGCATCAATATTGAAATAAAGCTTTTATGATCCTAAATTAGTCAAACTCTGAATTGGTTACTAAATGAATTAGTGAGTGGTGTTGTCTGATTCTGAAAAAATATAGCAATAAAAATCTGTTGTCAAAGTTCAGAATATTGTATGCACTATAGCAAAGCAGGCAACTGAAATTATGAGGGTCTGAACTTACAGTGTTAGTTATTTTATAAGGTAAATAATTTCAGGTAGTTCAAAATGTTTTCTTGAAAAGTTGGGAATGTTTAATTTTGAGTGAGTGGTAACACCACCTACGATGCAGTGCATTAGCTGAAAATGTTTTCTTATTACATGATGTCATTGTTATTTCAATTACTTATAACTTTTATAATTAGACATAACTTTTAATTGTTTATGCTTCAAGTAAAATCAGTTGGATCATTATAATAAGGAAGATAAACAATTAGACTGTAATATTAAATGGCTTTTCAAATAAATAACAGTCTGACTACTAGTGAAATTTTTTAAGACTAGTCTGACTGACTAGTGAACAGTTACATTAGATACAATTACATTAGATATACAGGGTGATAATAATTAAAATTAAACTTTCAAAACACTGTAGAAATAACACCACTGGTCAGAATGATGTCAAATTGCAATGGAATATTATCGGAAATGGGGGAAAAACACCTGTCATGCACACAACCCATTGAAGTTGGTATAAACACACTGAGTACAAAGCTTTCCTCCTTTCACATCTGTGATGTTCGCCATGACTGTCTCAATGCAGGATTGGGCTCAGCTTGTAAAGCTGTATTACAAGAATGATGACTGTACACACTTAACTATGCGGAAGTTCTGGACACTGAAGGGTTTGAAAAGAGGTGTTGGGTCTGATGACTGCCATGGGTATGGAGAAAATGATTCAGGAATTCCAAAAGGTTGGTGTGAAACCTTGTAGAGGGAGGAAAAAAACTGATTCAACATCAGTGGAAGCAATGGCCACAGCAATGCAGGAGGAGACGATTGGTGGTGTGCAAACGTGTAGTGCATGGAGAATTTCTTGAACATACCCATGAGCACCCTGAATAAAATCCTATGAAACATCCTTCTTTGCTATCCATTCAAAATTACAAATGTGCAAAAGTTTCCCCCTGTTGATCTACCAGTGAGAGAGACCTTTGCTTTAGAATTTAGTGCTCATGTGGAAGTGGACAATGATTGGCCGTGGAAGATTTTGTGGACAGATGAAGCCCACTTCCATCTGACAGGATATGTCAGTACATAGAATTGTTGAATATGAGCAATGGAGAATCCACACTCAAATCAACTAATACCACTTCATCCTGAAAATGTCACTTTGTGGTGCTGGTTTATGGCCATATTTTTTCGAAAAGACAGGTGCTTCCAGTCCTATTACTTGTACCGTCTCTGGTAAGTGCTATGAGTGTTTTCTGAACAACCATGTCATTCCAGCTCTCCAACAGCATGAATGTCTGGATGGGTTCATGTGCACATTGCAAATCCAGTTAAGCAGCTGCTGGAGTGCCATTTTGGAAATGCTAGAATTATCAGCCACCATTTCCCTAAAGCCTGGCCATCCCGATCACTTGATCTTAATCTGTGTGACTTCTGGCTGTGCAGCTATCTGAAAGATGTTGTGTTCAGTGTTCCAACTGCAAACTTAGCTGCATTGAAGGCACACACTGAGCAACACATTATGTACGTGACCCCGGAAACACTTCAGTCAGTTGTTGAACATACTGTTTGTCACTTTCAATGTTGCAGAAAATGGTGGACAGCATATTGAACATGTTTTGCGCCTGTCACATGGAAATTAATAATCCAATCTGATTTTGATTGATGCTTTTTATGCAGTTTTTGGCCTCAGGACAATTAAAAACCTATGTGATTCATGCTTTTCCTGCAGTTTTTGGCCTCAGGACAATTAAAAACTTGTGGGTGATGTTTTTATGCAGTTTTTGGCCTCATGATAATTAAAAACTTGTGGGTGATATTTTTTATGCAGTTTTTGGCCTCAGGAGAATTACAAACCAATTTCTCCCATTTGATGTGATATGATCTCGCTGTGGTGGATGGGTTTACATAACTAACAGTATCACAGCTGTACACCTATCCACACTGAGTAGAACAGTTTGTTTAATGTCAAACATACAGCTTAGGCATTATTGAATGATTCATTTGTCATTTGTAGTCAACCACTATTAAATTGCGATGCTTACAGCACCATTTATTGCTACATTTCGTAACTATTTATTTTTCTTCTGCCATACATTTTCCCCCTACTCTGATAATATACATTTGATATTAGACGTCATTCTGACCAGTGGTGTTATTTCTACAGTGATTTGAAGGTTTAACTTTAATTATAATCATCCTGTAGAATGTAAAACTGAAAAGATATTAGTTATTCCTGGGAGCAGAAAACATAACAGAATTAGTAACTTCAAACTCGCTGTGTCTCAGGTGCTCTTGTCGGACACTACCAACTTGTTGAGTTATTGTTCCTACTGCCAAAACCTGTTGTTACAATCATTTACAGATTGACTAGTTGTAGCTTATTAGTTCTGTTTGTGAGCAGGCTGCCCCAACCATGCTGTGGCTACACACAGTGAAACCCCACCACTGCAGTTGTCACCCCTTCTACCATGCTGCCTGCACAGACATGGACCAAGTGAATTTGTGTGCACTCTGTCATGGAAGTTATTCCTTGATGTCTAAACACATTCCCCTTCATCCCCTTCACCCTGTCCCTTCTTCTTGTCAATGTTTTCCATGTGTTCCTTTCTTCCCCAATTCTGTGGAGAACCTTCTCAATTCTTGTCTTACCAGTCCACCTAATTTTCAACATCCTTCTATAGTAACACCTCACAGATGCTTCAATTCTCTTCATTTCTGAATTTTCCCCAGTCCATAATTTGATTCCATACAATGCTGTGCTTTAAATTTATATTCTCAGAAATATCTTCCTGAAATCAAGGCCAATTTTGAATACCTGTATACATTTTTGTAGCCGGAAATTCTATCTCTGCCTGTGCTAATTTGCTTCTCATGGCCTCTTTGCCATCACTTTAACATTTCTTTGGTTTATTCTCAATCCATGGCATGACTTCATAAGAGGGCTTATTCCATTCTCACTTTCTGTTGGCATTCAACCACTGTCTTTGGCACCTATAGATGTCACTGGGTACATGTTTTCAAGTCTGTTGTTTTGTAGTTTTAATTCTGTGTTATCCTCTGTACTGTAGCCTATGAACTAAGTTGTTTGGTAATTAAATACCCTGAAAGTATTGTCAAACTACACACCAGCAGGTTATCTAGAATAGCCTATTATGTACGGATACCAAGATCACAGTATTCACCATCTCAAGAGATGTGTGTAAGAGTAGGCATTATCATGAATTGAAAGGGAGGAGATTTCGGTGGTGATACAAGCACTGAGTCTGAGACATCATCATATGATGAAACTTTTAAGAACATTTATTTAGGAAAAGGTAAATAAAAATACATCTGTCTTTACAAAGTGAACACATTCATGGCTTGAAACTAACTAACTGTTGAGCAGTAAAAATTTATTGTTGAGATCCCTATCAACATAGTCAAGACTATCCATATAAATGTACCACATTCCAACATGCTTCCTTACATTTACACACATCAAAAAAAGTTTTGCATCACCTCAGTTCCAAGAGTTCCAGAACTTGTACAGAAAATTGAAACAGAGATCAACATGAACATCAATCCTGCTCTTTTATTGCTCACTAAAACCACACATTGCATGTTGTACCACCATACAGCGAGACCTTCAGAGGTGGTGGTCCAGATTTCTGTACACACGGGCACTTCTAATACCCAGTAGCATGTCCTCTTGCATTGATGCATGCCTGTATTCATCATGGCACACTATCCACAAATTCATCAAGGCAATGTTGGTCCAGATTGTCCCACTCCTCAACGGTGATTCGGCATAGATCCCTCAGAGTGGTTGGTGGGTCAAATCATCCATAAACAGCCCTTTTCAGTCTATCCCAGACATGTTCGATAGGGTTCATGTCTTGTCAAGTGATGTCGATATCCTGAAGGAAGTTATTCAAAAGATGTGCATGATGGGGGCACGAATTGTCAACCATGAAGACGAATGCCTCGCCAGTATGCTGCCGATGTGGTTACTCTATCGATCGGAGAATAGCATTCATGTATTGTACAGCTGTTATGGTGCCTTCCATGACCACCAGTGGCGTATGTTGGCCCCACATAATGCCACCCCAAAGCAGCAGGGAACCTCCACCTTGCTGCACTCACTGGACAGTGTGTCTAAGGCGTTCAGCCTGACCAGATTACTGCGAAATAAGTCTCCGACGATTGTCTGGTTGAAGGCAAATGTGGCACTCATCAGTGAAGAGAGCATGATGCCAATCCTGAGTGGTTCATTCAGCATGTTGTTGGTCCCAACTGTACTGCACAGTATGGTGTTGTGGTTGCAAAGATGGATCTCTCCATA
Organism: Schistocerca piceifrons; assembly: GCF_021461385.2. Lineage (NCBI taxonomy): Eukaryota > Metazoa > Arthropoda > Insecta > Orthoptera > Acrididae > Schistocerca > Schistocerca piceifrons. Next base: position 1,015,227,811 of record NC_060139.1, on the reverse strand, counting down.
GACATCGGGAGTGAAGTTGTGCATCATGGAGCCTATTGTACACAGTTTGAGTTGTAACATGATGTCCTGTGATTGTCAGGGTTCCTCAAAGCCATAATCCATGGGGAGCGGTCATCCACTGCAGTAGTAGCCCTTGGGCAGCCTGAGCGAGGCATGTCATTGACAGTTCCTTTCTCTCTGCATCTCCTCCATGTCCGAACAACATCGCTTTGGTTCATTCCGTGATACCTGGACATTTCCCTTGTTGAGAGCCCTTTCTGGCACAAAGTAATAATGTGGATGCAATCAAACTGTGGTATTTACCATCTAGCTATGGTTGAACTACAGATAACATGAGCCATGTACCTCCTTCCTGAACTGGATGTGATCAGCTGTCAGACCCCCTCCATCTAATAGATGCTGCTCATGCATGGTTGTTTACATCTCCGGGTGGGTTTAGTGACATCTCTGGATAGTTAAAGGGGCTGTGCCTATGATGCAATATCCACAGTCAATGTCTATTACAGTCAATGAAATTACATTCAACATATCTTGCAATTTTACAAATTTATTCTTGCTCAAAGATGTTCTAAAAATGTCTGCTACATTGGTTCTGAATCTATTCTAAATCTACTTTAAAAAGTCCATAATTCCATTTATATAGGATTTATTCACAGATGGGTAGTGTACTTCAATATACTTTGAAATTTTAGCATGGTTACCATACCTAGCAGTGCTGGCTGCCCCTGAGTTGTCTTCATATACTTTGAAAGGCTTGTCATACTTTGTATCAAAATATCTAGAATTAACTTAATCTCAGTGACAGCTTCTGACAATGATACATACTCAGTGAAAGTAGAAGATTTAGCAACAGTTCCTTGTTTCTTAGATTTCCAATATATTGCATTTCCAAATAATATAATTATGTAGCCTGATGTGGACTTAAAATCTACAGAATGGCCTGCCAATCGGCTTCTACGAAAAATCTAAGAACTCAGTATTTTCAGCCCTTTTGTATGTTAACTTCAAACCTTTTGTTCGATACAAATATTTGAGTACTTGCGAAGGAAACTTAAAAATGTGTATCATTTTAACCATTTTGAAATCTACTCTAAGAGTTCACATTATAACTTATATCCAGCCACATTCCTAAGCTAATGTACAGCACAGCACCTATCAAGTTCCTGAGCTTAATATCATGACTAGCATTTTGTGCTACTTCTAGTTTCAAATTTACTTCCATGGAGTACGGAACAACTTTGAATGTTCAGTCTGATATTTCTTAGCTAGAGATTCAATATAACAATCATCACTCAGAGTCATTACATTTTTTGCATAATTATAGTTAATGTTTACCCAAAGGTAACTCTTTACTTCACCCAAGACTTTCATCTGAAATTTCTTGGATAACAGATTTTAGATTTCTTGTGTTTTCCCTTTACTTTTACAACAAACTAGGAAATCATCATCAAACACAATTATATAGGTCACATAATTCGTTGTCATCAATACGCATAGTCAATAAACACACTTAATTTTAAAACCTTAACCTTTTAAAAACTCATCCAAACAATCATACTATCATCTAGCACTTTCTCTCAGGACATACAGTGCCTTAAATAGCTTACAAATTCTATCTGCTCCATCCTTCTACCCAGGAGACTGCTTCACATAAATTTCAGAGAAAGTGTTACCATTAAGAAATGTAATCTGCACATTCTTTTCTTCTACACTCAAACCCCTTTGATAACAGAATGACAACTAGACATCCAACATTTGCTTCATAGCGACTGTGAATAAATATCATCCACTTCTTTTCTTTTTTTGTGAAAGCTACTTACAACAACTCTTGCTTTACAAGTGTTCACTGATTTTCTTGTAAAATCCCACTTTACATCAAGAACATTTACATTCACTGGTTACTAGTTCCCAGGTTTTGTTTATTTTAAGATTTTAATTTCCTTCTCCATTGCTCACTTCCAAATTTCTGACTCATTACTATTCATTGCCTCCTCAAAATTTCCTGGACTATCAGCACTACAGAATTTGACATAAATGTAGTTACTCATGACATAATCATTAAATCTATGAGGCATTCTATATTCTCTAGTTGACCTTCTCAAATCTTGTTCTCGTTTTTGCTTATGATTGCTTGGACACACTTCGATACCCCTTTCTTCCGTTTGCTCATTTATTGATTCATTACCTATGCCTTTTTGTATTCAGAACCACTAACACACTGCTCACTGCAATACATCTGACGTTGTCTTCCACAGTATCAACAGGTCTAGCAATGATAACTTTGTTGTTAATCAATAATATGTATTCACCTTCACTGTAACCTATTAAAATTCCCAAGTCTGCTTTATGATCCCACTTTGACTTTCTCATTTGTTCCTGCACACATATGAAAGCCCTACTTCCCTAAAACTTTAAATGTTTAACATTAGGTTTTTTCTCAGACAGTTTCTCATAAAGAGTTTTCCTTTCAATAGTATTAGTTAAAGTTATGTTTTTAAGGTGTGCATCTGCACAAACTATTTCAGGCCAGAATCTCCTATCTTCACTCACTTCACCTAACAGGCATCTTGTCATATCCATAACTGGCCTGTTGTATCTTTCAGCTGTATCATTCAATTCATATACATAGGGAGGCATGCATTTAAAGTGATTCCTACCTATCTTGTAAACTGATACAGATCTGAATTTAAATATTCTTTCCCATTCTCACATCACAATTTATTAGTAGTTTTACTAGTCAAATTTTCAATTTCATTAACATATTCTACAAAGCTATCATAAACTTGATTTTTAGACTTGATAGTGAAGACTGTAGCTGCTTCTTATCATTATAAATAAAAGTGAGAACTATCTTTCCTCATACAAATTACGAGTTAAGTCAGGTCCATTCAAATCGGTATGAATAATCTCTAATGTTTGTTTTGCTTTGCTTCTATTGTTTCCAAAATGTAAATTGCATTTTTTTTTCAGTACAAACTTTACACTTCGTAAAACTGTGATTTTAAATTTTTTGACAATCATTCTGCTAATGATGTTTACTTAAGGTATTCAAATTGTTAAAATTTACATGTCCAAGAGTACCATTCCATTTCTCCTTTATTGCCATGCTATCCTTACTGCTGACACTACTTATATTAATCTCTTTCATGTAAATTTTACTTCTAATTTTGTACAGGCTATTTTTTTTCAACCAATCAGAGGAAAGTTGTTGTCTTTATCAAAAACCTGTGAGATATTGCCTATGGATACAATTTTGTGTTTTTCTGTTATTAGCTAATTAAATGTCTGTCCATACCTTCGATCTAAAATACATTTTTCATTTCAGCTGGAATCACATCATCATAAATTTTAAAGTAACTAATTACATTTGCTATTTTTATAGCTTGCAAAACTACCATCTGTAATTTTTATGTTAACAGGCTTTTTTGAGGTTACACACCCAGAAAAATAGTTTTCATTTTAACAGGATGATGTGTGCAACCACTGTCTAATAACTAGACACCGGACAATATGCATGTGCATGTTGCATATGCATTTACATATGTGGCTCCTTTTTTACCAGTTATTGCATATTTTAACTAAAAACTAGTGATGATGCATATTTTCACTCTATGTTTACAATATTTTAAAAATTTACATGGACAGTCTCTAGCTTCATCTAGTTTTGATGTCTCACAGATTGACTGTGACCTAGAACTATGTGCAATTGCTAACCAAGAGGCCACTGCATAGTGAAATCATTACAGAAGTGGAACAGGAACAAGCAGACAGAGTCAATGCTCCTTCACCCGTGGCCCTGGTTAATCCCTTCCATTGTCATACTGATGTGTCGGCAACAATTAAATTAAACTACGCTTACTTTTAGGTGCATGTCCATTGTTTCAGATTAGCTTTCTATTTACTTGTACACAGTTGAATGAGTTTACAGCATATAGTGTGTAATGTGTTGCCGCCCAAAAAAATAAACATCGTTTCATGGATAGCTGGCAATCCTGGAACATTTACATATGATGGAATTGTTTTATATTTTCAAGTTTGCAAGAAAAACATTTTGTGCAAAAATAAGTTTCAAATAGACCGGCATGTGAAGACAAGTCTTCATATTGCAGGAATGTGGAAGAAAGGACCATGGCAACAACTTCTGACAACAGCAAGTTGCAGTAGTAGGAATTTATCCAAAGGTAACCAAAAATATCAGTTTATTATGGACCTATGTGAAGCATTCATTGGAAGCAATATTTCTCTTCACAAACTTACAAACCCTATCCTCAAAATCTTCCTGCACAAATACTGCTTAAATCAAAATATGCCAGAGGAATCAACACTGCATAAAAAACACATACCGACAAATTATGTAAATGTTCTGGAAGAAATATGCAATGAACTCAAGGACAGCATTACCTGGATTTCAGTTGATGAAACTATAGGCACTTGTGCCTGTTACATTGCAAATTCAATTCTTGGTGCTTTAAAAGAAGAGCCTTCTTCTTCTTTTTTATCAGCCTGCAAAGAACTTGAAAAAGTACATAATTCTACAATCGCCAGATTTGTGAAAGACATAAAAGTATTTGCATGCATGTTTTAAGATTTTTATGATGCATATAATCTGGTCTCTACTAATAACCAATCAATCTCCTTTGATGTTACCTGGTTCAACACTAAAACAGTGTATGATGTACCTCTATCACAAAATTTTCATGCTGGTTCCATTCTGTTGACATCCTCAGTGTTCTGGGTGACAACAGCCTCTCAAACCAGAATTTACTCTGACCATATGACTAGTTCTTGTTGTCCGTGGTGCACTGATTGCTTTGCCCTTTGCCCGTGTTGCCAACTGCTGTGACCATCACCTTGATGATGTCCGCCATGTGTCCATGAGCCTTTGCTTGTTCCTGACTGGTAACAGTCTCTTGAGATGCCCTGGTTTGCCACACCCCTAACACAACTGCCCCTGTTAGGCCACACTGTTTTTCTTTTATGTGTGAAATGAATTAGATTTTACACTTTCTCTTCTATCCTTGTCTTTGAAATCTGTCATCTGAAGTTTACTTTTAATATATTCAACTGTTTGATTTTCTTCTTTCAAAACATTGACCAAGTACCAAATACAGCTCAATGATTCTGGCATGGTTTTCAACATGTAATTTATCTTGTCCTTTTCCATCACTTTCACACCTGCTAGTTTTAATTCATTCACTATTTTTCCAAAAATAGTGAAGAAAGTTGATATTTCACTATGTCTTTAACCTCAGGTTATCCAACTTGTATCTGTATACAGTTGGTAGTGCTATTGATTCTTTGGAGTCTAGTTCATCAAACTGTTTCATTAATTCAAATGGAGTTTCCTTAACACTCATGAATTCTTGCTGCTTGATTGAAATTGCTCCATATATGCAGTTCATTGGAGTTTCTAGTATCCACCTTGATGGTGCTCATCTTTGTTCTTGAAGCCACTGTATAGTATTTCTTCATGTTAAGATACATTTTCATTCTCCATTTCCAGTTCACATAGTCTTCTCAATCAAACACCAGTATCTTATTCTCAACCACGTCCAATTTCACAAAGCACACTTTTCATATAACAATTTTTGTTTTGCTTCACAACCAATCACTACATTCCTGAATGATACTCCTCTTTTTTGATTTCTGACTGTGGACTGCTACCATGGTAAGAATATTTATTTAGAAAAAGGTAAATACAAATACACCTGTCTTACACAGTAGACACATTCATGGCATGGAACTAACTGACAAACTGTTGAGCAGTAAAAACATAATACTCACTGTTGAGATCCCTGGTGACAGCCAATGTTATGAATATAAATGTACAACATTCCAACAAAACCATTCTACAGCTTTGAAAAAGACAGGCTTCCAGTCAGTTCAGGTCAAGAATTCAATCCTGATGATGACTTATCATGTAATGGGGAAAACCATGCTTTAAGCATCAAGGCTTCCAGTCAATACAGGCCAAGGATTCAATCCTGATGATGAAGACAATCATGCTTCAAGCATCACACCTGCTCAACAATCTGTGTTGGGTATAGATTCATCAGATATTTCAGTCCATGGTATTAGCATAATTGAAAATGCAACAAAGGTCAATGTCAAAAATGCATTATGTGGTCCAGATAATTGAAAGTGTTGTGAAGTTATATATAATGAAATCAGGTCGAAGGTGAGAAATGAGACTTTGGAAATTGTAGGCAGACCAACAAATGAAAGGGTAATTGACTGAAGGACTGTTTTGAGGAATAACTATAGAAGTGATGGATCTTTGCTGAGAAGATAACCAATGGCCTGGAGTTGATTTAAACATTCTCTCCAGTTGCAAGAATAAAGTCATTTTGACAAATCATGGCTCTGAGAGTCAAAGTTGAATTGCATGACCTGAAACTGCATATCAACCCTGCATTTCTGGTGAAATTGACACAGAAATGTTACTGGAAAAGTTGCTCAAAAATCTCACAAAAGATGAAAGATTTGGAGAAATATAATCATATAGTCAAGGAGGTGTGGGGATGTAACTCTGTGGGGTCACCTGGAACAATATTGCTGCCCTGAGGTAGCTCAACTAACTTCTCTAGACTTGAAGTTATTCCGCTCTGATTGATGTTTGTGACAACATGCTTTGTACCTTGTAGGACCCAGCAAAATATATTTGATGGAATCATATGACTTGTTAGTTGTTATTGTATGTAGCTAGTATCACTAATACTGAACTTACTACAAAGTGACTTGCTCCAAACGCTGAAATCTGTTGATAAAGTGAGTATTCATGAAAAAGTCATTTATGGGTTGCACCAAGTTGTCGACAGTGGATTTATGGGCTACACCAAGTTGTTAACAGTGATATGCCAAGTTGAATGTGACCCTAACATCAATTGGATTTCATCCGTAAATTAGGATCCATGTGTCTTTGTAGGTAGTCCAGCATTCTTACACTTCAGCAGACCCAATAAGAACAAAACAAATCAAGGATGAGTTATATGCAAGATTTCATGTCAAAGACCTTAGTGCCAAAATTTCTGTGAATGAATTGAACACTTTTTTTGGGCTTTCATGGTTGGTAAGCTTGATTATTCCAAGAATCACATAAGGAATTTCAGCAATGTACTGGATGCAGTTCTTTGTTGACAGGCACCTGAATTGGTCAGTGTATTGACTGCAACTGCAAATGGAGAAAATTGAGTTTCATGCTGTTATTAAACACTTTCATTTGAATGGTTGGACTGCTGCAGAAATCAATATTCAATTATATGAGGTTCACATGCACTCTGCATCACGATTGTTGACAATTTACTTTTGGATTAATGTATTTAAATGTGGTCAGATGAGTACTGAGTATGAAGTGTGCTCCAGTTGTCCAACTGAAGTCACTATAAAGGAAACCATTGACAAAATCCATGGTATGGTAATGCAAGACTGCTGAATAAAATTTTTTGAGAGTACTGAGACTGTAGGCATCTCAACTGAGTGAGTGCATAATATCCTACATGGAGAATTGGCTATGGAGAAGCTGTGCATGAGGTGGATGCTGCGATTGCTCACAATAGACCAAAAGTGCATCCGACATAACAGTTCAACACAGTGCCTGGCGATTTTTAATCACAATCCAAAATGCTTTTTGCACTGATTTGTGAATTTTGATGAAACCTGGATTCATCATTACACACCAGTGTCAAAACGACAGTCAAAACAATGGACAAAGGCAGGTGTAAGTTCATCAAAGAAGGCAAAGACCATTTTGTCAGCTGGTAAGGTGATGGACATTGTAGTGTAGATTAATTCTCATAGATTACTAGGACAAGGCAGAACTATAACTGAACTCTACTATGCTTCATTGTTGGATCATTTGAAATTTGTATTAGCTGAGAAAAGACCAAGGTTGCTATGCAAAAGAGTGCTTATTCAACAGGATAATGTACCATCTGACACATTACCAAAACAATGGTGGAAGTGCATGAACTGGTTTTTGAATTGGTTTCTAACGAGACTTAGTCCCAAGTTACTTCTTTCTTCCCCCAGTTTGAAACTTTGGCTTGCTGGGAAGAAATTTTCATAAAATGAGGAAGTGATAGTTGCAGTCAACGAGTATTTTGGAGAGTTTATCATGGGATGAAAAAGCTAGAGGATCACTGAACCAAATGTATATCCCACAGAGGGGACTATGTTGAGAAGTAAGGTGAGTTGTTTATGAAACAAACATTTTTTTCCTTGTATTTTTACCAGACTTATCAAACCACCTGTGTACATCACCATCAGTATTGGGCCTGACATATGTTATGTAGTGAATAAGCTAAGCCAGTACAATCATGACCATAATTTTGTTCACTGGCAAGCAGCTAAATGAACTTTAGATACCTCAAAGAAACTGTAGGCAAGAAATTGACCTTTGTCAAAGATAAGGAAACAGCCTTAGGTTTCACAGATGTGGACTGGAGATGTTCCAATGCTGATAGGAAGTCACACACAGACTGGAATTTCTCCTTATGCAGATCATTGAGGGAAACAAAAGAAAAATTCGGAGTAGGTATTAAAATCCATGGAGAGGAAATGAAAACTTTGAGGTTTGCTGATGACATTGTAATTCTGTCAGAGACAGCAAAGGACTTAGAAGAGCAGTTGAACGGAATGGACAGTGTCTCGAAAGGAGGATATAAGATGAACATCAACAAAAGCAAAACCAGGATAATGGAATGTAGTCGAATTAAGTCGGGTGATGCTGAGGGAATTAGATTAGGAAATGAGACACTTAAAGTAGTATAGGAGTTTTGCTATTTGGGGAGCAAAATAACTGATGATGGTCGAAGTAGAGAGGATATAAAATGTAGACTGGCAATGGCAAGGAAAGCGCTTCTGAAGAAGAGAAATTTGTTAACATCGAGTATAGATTTAAACGTCAGGAAGTCGTTGCTGAAAGTATTTGTATGGAGTGTGGCCATGTATGGAAGCAAAACATGGACGATAACTAGTTTGGACAAGAAGAGAATATAAGCTTTTGAAATGTGGTGCTACAGAAGAATGCTGAAGATTAGATGGGTTGATCATATAACTAACGAGGAGGTATTGAATAGGATTGGGGAGAAGAGAAGTTTGTGCCACAACTTGACTAGAAGAAGGGATCGGTTGGTAGGACATGTTCTGAGGCATCAAGGGATCACAAATTTAGTATTGGAGGACAGTGTGGAGGCCAAAAATCGTAGAGGGAGACCAAGAGATGAATACACTAAACAGATTCAGAAGGATGTAGGTTGCAGTAGGTACTGGGAGATGAAGAAGCTTGCACACGATAGAGTAGCACGGAGAGCTGCGTCAAACCCGTCTTAGGACTGAAGACCACAACAACAACGCAGATCAGTAATCTTATGGTGTTCTATATATATATATATAAAAAAAACAAAGATGATGTGACTTACCAAATGAAAGTGCTGGCAGGTCGACAGACACACAAACAAACACAAACATACACACAAAATTCAAGCTTTCGCAACAAACTGTTGCCTCATCAGGAAAGAGGGAAGGAGAGGGAAAGACGAAAGGATGTGGGTTTTAAGGGAGAGGGTAAGGAGTCATTCCAATCCCGGGAGCGGAAAGACTTACCTTAGGGGGGAAAAAAGGAAAAAAGGACGGGTATACACTCGCACACACACACACATATCCATCCACACATATACAGACACAAGCAGACATATTAAAAGGCAAAGAGTTTGGGCAGAGATGTCAGTCGAGGTGGAAGTGCAGAGGCAAAGATGTTGTTGAATGACAGGTGAGGTATGAGTGGCGGCAACTTGAAATTAGCGGGAAGAGAGGATATATTGAAGAGGAAGTTCCCATCTCCGGAGTTCGGATAGGTTGGTGTTAGTGGGAAGTATCCAGATAACCCGGACGGTGTAACACTGTGCCAAGATGTGCTGGCCATGCACCAAGGCATGTTTAGCCACAGGGTGATCCTCATTACCAACAAACACTGTCTGCCTGTGTCCATTTAAAACCCACATCCTTTCGTCTTTCCCTCTCCTTCCGTCTTTCCTGACGAAGCAACTGTTGGTTGCGAAAGCTAGAATTTTGTGTGTATATTTGTGTTTGTTTGTGTGTCTATCAACGTGCCAGCGCTTTCATTTGGTAAGTCACATCATCTTTGTTTATATACAAAGATGATGTAACTTACCAAACGAAAGCGTTGGCATGTTGATAGACACACAAACAAACACAAACACACACAGAACATTCAAGCTTTTGCAACCAACGGTTGCTTCATCAGGAAAGATGGAAGGAGAGGGAAAGATGAAAGGATGTGGGTTTTAAGGGAGAGGGTAAGGAGTCATTCAAATCCTGGGAGCGGAAAGATTTACCATAGGGGGAAAAAAGGACAGGTATACACTCGCACACACACACACACATACACACACACATATCCATCCGCACATATACAGACACAAGCAAACATTTGTAGAGGCAATGAGTTTGGGCAGAGATGTGCAGATGGATATGCAGATGGATATGTGTGTGTGTGTGTGTGTGTGTGTGTGTGTGTGTGTGTGTGTGTGTGTTTGCGAGTGCATACCTGTCCCTTTTCCCCACCTCAGGTAAGCCTTTCCGCTCCCGGGATTGGAATGACCAATTAACCTCTCCCTTAAAACTCACATCCTTTCATCTTTCGCTCTCCTTCCCTCTTTCCTGGTGAGGCAACTGTGGGTTGTGAAAGCTTGAAATTTGTGTCTGTTTTATTGTGTCTATCTACCAGCACTTTCTTGTTTGGTAAGTCATAGCATTTTGATATATATATATATATATATATATATATATATATATATATATATATATATATATATATATATATATATATATATAAAACAAAGATGATGTGACTTACCAAACGAAAGCACTGGCAGGTTGATAGACACACAAACAAACACAAACATACACACAAAATTCAAGCTTTCGCAGCCAATGGTTGCTTCATCAGGAAAGAGGGAATGAGAGGGAAAGACGAAAGGATGTGGGTTTTAAGGAAGAGGGTAAGGAGTCATTCCAATCCCGGGAGCGGAAAGACTTACCTTAGGGGGAAAAATTGACAGGTACACACTCGCACACACACACACACACACACACACACACACACACACACACACACACACACATATATATATATATATATATATATATATATATATATATATCCATTATATATAAAAACAAAGATGAGGTGACTTACCGAACAAAAGCGCTGGCAGGTCGATAGATACACAGACAGACACAAACATACACACAAAATTCAAGCTTTCGCAACAAACTGTTGCCTCATCAGGAAAGAGGGAAGGAGAGGGGAAGACGAAAGGAAGTGGGTTTTAAGGGAGAGGGTAAGGAGTCATTCCAATCCCGGGAGCGGAAAGACTTACCTTAGGGGGAAAAAAGGACAGGTATACACTCGCACACACGCACATATCCATCTGCACATATACAGACACAAGCAGACACATGTAAAGGCAAAGAGTTTGGGCAGAGATGTAGTGCAAACTATGAATAAAGCTTGAAATGTGGCAACCAAATTTAAATGTCAGTTCCATTAAAATAAGATTGTAATTAGAAGATGATATCAGACCTAGTTCCAGTGGGAAGATATACAATCACAGTGACTATAAATTCTCAGCTCTTTGTAGCCTCATTTCCTTTCTCTTAACGTAGTGTGTGACTCAGTTGTTTCTAGATGATTTTGTGTCCATCAGAAGGCACAATGTGTCGAATTTGAGATGGTAGGGACAGAGAATGAAATGAAAAAAATGGTCTTTGGCATGAGAGCAGACCAGTGAATCAGATAATGACTATGCAGAAGTGGTGGTTCCAGTGCCTAGCCAAGAGTGCAGCTACTGTGTATTTGTACTGCCTCACCTAGCCCAATGGTCGAATAGCAGCAGGAGTGCACAGCTTTCTCATGTTTTTTGGTGGTCTTTGCAGACAGCCATCTGATACTTTTAGGAGGAAAACACAGTCTGCAGAAAGTAATGGCCTAGCCTTGTGAGCTAGTCTTGGAATTTCAGAGGACCTCTGATGCAACACTGGTTCTTGGTCATGAAAATGTGCCATTGGTGTATTCATCAGTGCCATTGTCCATTTTTTTTAGTAATAGGAGGGCATTTTTTTGTTTGATTGGTGTCAAATCATGATGCTTTGCTCTGGACAGGATTTTGTATGTAAAAAATGTAAAAAGATCCTCTCTATTGGACCACAGTGTTTTGCATTTTTGACTATTGGCCGGCAGGTATGGTTCAGCACAAAAAGATAGCAGGCAACTAGAATCTCCCAAAAATTTAGAGAATTCTTAGGGAATCATAGGAGATTTGCGGCTAGACTTCTTATGGGGATGCAGAGCTGTGCACATCTTTTGCATGTTAGCAGTGTATGTCAGAGACAGGGATCAGTGCATTTTAGCAGACAAGCAGGGAGCAGAGTTGCAGCAATAACAACGCACCCTTGTCTTCAATCAAGAGCCACCTGCACAAAGGCAGTGTTCACTGCAATGGTCATGTATAATTATGTTGAGAATAAGTAGCAGAACCAGCATCATAGGACATTCTTTGTCTGCACATTTGGAATTCTGTATGTGTACCTGGCTCAGAGTCAGCCATAATGTGAGCTTTGCAATAAGGCACCAAGTTTAAAGTCACTGTTTTTCATGTGAGATTAACAAGTTCTGTGACTGATTTCCTAATTGACTTTAATTTCAGCAGGGCATACTATCTCGTCCAGTCAAGTAACACTACTGATCAATTACAGCCACTAATTAGAATTTCTAGAATTTGTGTTCGTAAACGTTACAACATTTTCTCATGATTTATGCATAGGATTGATATTTTTAGTTTAAATAAAATATTGTTTCCATTAGACAGCTTTCTTTCAGATCTAATATTCTATGTGCAGATCCCCACTTTAGGATCTATAGCTAGGGCCAATAAAATAAGCATTATCCAATGATTTTGCACACATCAAACTCATAGTGTAGATGTTAAAGGCTCACAATCAGTTCTCTGGCTTGAGGAAACTTCCTATGCATGGGTGTTCCACATAAATTAGTGAACCCATGCTCAGGATGCAAGTTCCATTTGGATTTTCTGATGCACAGTCAGGGTCATTAATGTTAGTTTTTTGTGTTCATTCATTTTGCATTCTTGGTATCACTGGACAAGGAACAAAAGATCATTCCACAATTATAGTTTCTGATACTTGCTGGCACAAATTAATATTTCATGTATTTTATCTGTGTTCATGGTTTTGTGGGTTCTGCTCCACATCTAATGATATAGCTGTGTTGAACACCAGCATCACAAAAAATTTGGATAGGAATGTGCTATAGTGATGGAAGTTATGTAGAGTATGATAAGTAAAAATATCAGTTGTACAATAGGTGTATCAATCTACGTATCATGTATAGGTATATAGTCAAGTTCGAACATTAATATGAAGCAAAGCATGATGCACATTAAGTCAGGATGGTTATGAAACAGAGGGCATAATAAAGCAAGATAGAAGTATAGATTTCTGTGAGTCAAGAGAGAATCATACGACTTATGCTGTGGAACAGTCAAGATCGACAGGTAGTGATCACAAGAATAGTGTAGTGGACAACATCACATTAGAGAATATAAACAGTGCAGTGAACAGCAGTACTCGCGAGGAAACAGAAAAGGTCAGAGAACAAAGTGTGGAAGCAGCAATGACAATTCGTAACTGGGAGGAAGAAAACAACACCAAATCAAACCAGAAAGGAATTAATATTATTTTGGGAAGATCACAAGCAGCTTCACAGACAGAACTACTGAAACAGGAGCTGATGAATTCAGTATCAGAAATTTTCTGAATCAATGAGAAAAGAAAATAAAGACATTGGAGAAAAAATACAAGAGAAAATCAGGCAAGAGAATAAAGGAATGGGGAAAAAAAGGTAAGAAAGTGACTTTGAAAAAAAGTCAGGAAAGAAAATAATGACATGGGAGAAAAAAATCATGAAAGAAAAGGACATGAGAGAGAGGATACAGAATGGTATTCAGGAAACCTAGGGAGAAACAAAATAAAATTGCTAAGCTGGCAGAGGAAATGAAGCAAACAGCTGAGGAAGTGAGGGATGAAGTGCAAGAAGTGAAAAAGGTAGTTAATGAAGTGAAATAAGAGAGTCAGAACACAGATAAGAGCAGTCAGGAGGCAATCTTAAAAACTGGAAGAAGAGATGAAAATTTGGAGTTGTGACAGGAAAAATTGGAGGAATATATCGATGTGAGGTTGGAAGAAATGGCAAATCATCTGGAGAATGTGAATCAAGAGAAGATAGAGAATGAAATACAAAAACTCAGTACAGGATGTATCAAATCTGACAAATCTGAAACCAGTCATGAAAACTGGAGATGTACACACACTACCGACACAATGTCAGCAAGAAGTTATCAATTCATAGATGGAGAAGAAGCTAGAAGGTGTGTTTAAGAAGTACATAAAACAGCAACTAAAGGACAGGTCAATGTCTGATGAGGATGTGAGATCAAATGAATTACACAACTGTGCAACATTACACAGTGGCAGCAATTTCAGCTTCAGAATTAGCAACATTGGGAGCTTTCTTGATGTACAGAGCAAGTAAAATGTAAGAAGAACTGAAATTTGTGTTAGTGCGAGCATGTCAAGTGAGGTATCATTTGATTACAAGCACTTATTGCAGTTCAGCTAACTCCAAAATTAGAAAGATGAAAGGAATACACTACATAAAAAAACTGGATTTCACAAATCAGTTTATGGTTACCACTGTCTTGGCAACTACAATACAGACTTGAATTTATATGCCGACACTTGAAAGGGATTATGATGGAAAAAATAAGAGACATAGCAACCACACATCACTCGTACAATTAATATAGAAGAAGGTTCCTAGAGAATTACTGGTCAAAGGAAACTCAGGAGAGAATAAAGCATGAGATGACAATTGCAAAAGACTGTGGGGTCTGGATATGAAAGGCAAATTTCTAGAAGCAATGATTAAGAAAAAACAGTTTCTAGATGTACCATGCACACCAGGAGAAGTCATTAGATAGTGTTACATGAAGCTACTGTCACATTACTAGCAATGATAGCAGGAAGATGTAATGTGGATATAAGAACTTTCTGAAATATTCCTCACGAGTTAGAATTTGCATTCAGCATACTGCACAGCTGAGAATGTATGTGCAATAATGAGGGGGACTTTGGAGATATGTTGCACTGCCAGAACCAAAATAACTATCACCAGAGGAACAGGCATTCAAGAAATGGGTACCACTCCCCAGGTTCATCAGATCGAGGAGATTTAAGATGCAACCAAGTACAAAGTAATGGCAGATGGACTAACTGGAGGAAGAATAATTACAGGCCATAAAATGGGGTGGGGGGGGGGGGGGGTGGGGGGTAGGGTGGAGAAATATTGAGCAAAATAATAGTAGACCACCAAAATGTGGCTACAAAAATTTGGGGAAAAACCACAATCGAGGGCAATTCGGTCAGAAAAACAGAGGAGGATATATGAAGAAGAGAGATGCCAAAATTATTGAAATACATGGTCCTAACTCACAACATAACCAGCACAGACACAGTCCACTAAACAATGACTGCAAGAAAACATGGTAGAGGCTAATTTTACAATGCCCACAACAATCGGGACCACCCTTATCAATGTAATAAAATACGATGATGTTTCTGAAGTGTTGTTATAAGAGGGAGGGACGAAAACTACAAAGGGCATTCAACCTGTAATAAAGGCTATGATAGGAAATTTAGCAATACATGGCATTTTGGAGAGATGAAGTCAAATTTCAGCGAGAGCCGAATCGATGTTTGATAGATGCAGGGATGTAAGTGGCCAGAACTTCCATTGAGAAAAGTTAGGATAAAGTGTGCCATCTTAGAGAAGATTACCAAAGTAAACAGGCAATTGAGACTCGAAATAGTGTGCCAAGGACACACATTAATAACTAGTTTTGTGGAGGTGCCCAGGCTGCCGATGGAGTTAATAATCAGGAAACACTTCCTCAGCAATTACAGAGCACAGTTAGACACGTGATGAGATGAATTCATTACGCAAAGGGGAAGAAGATGCAGCTTTGATTCAAGAAACAAGCCATTCATGTACACAAACCACAGAGCTGTTTGAAACAATGCAAGGACAGAAGAGAGAGTGAGAAAGGTGAAGATGACATGGATTCAGAAGATGACGGAGAGTTGATAAAAAGGGAAACAAGCCATGCAATCAACAAATGTGTTGAACAGCTTTCCAAAATAGGTGTAGAAGACAGATAAGAGTTGAAGGAAATATTAATCAACAACTGGGATGTATGTTTACAGAAACTGTGACAATCGACAATTTTCAGTACACTTTCACCATGAAGGAACTTGGCAAATTTTTATGCTTCCTTATGTCATTCTAGTTGCTCACTGATCAAAAGTAAGTCAAGAAATAGGAAGCATGTTGCAAGATGGTGTGGCTGAACATGCAGTTTCCACATATAACACCCCCTGCACATTGTTGAAAAGAAGGCAGGTCAATACACATTGTATTAAATTCTAGGCAGATTGATATAGTTATCACATCAGAGACAGACAAGCCAGGGAAACTAGAAGAACTATTGGAAAGATTTTATGGGTGAAAGTTTTGTTGTTGATTCATATTAGATCAAGCTTCTGATAGAAAGTACTCCAACCTTTTTGCCACATGTCACGGCTTTTATCATTTTCAGTTGATGCTACCAGTTTCAATGATTGCCCTTCAGCCTGAATACCAGTGTACCTACAGTCACATTTATTTATGGATTGAAAGGAATTCACAATGAATTATCAGTGTTTATAAAATCATTTATGAGTTGGACATGTTAACAGCACCAAGGCTCGGTGCAGTTTCAGGGAAGAAGACAGCATGGGTGTGGGATACACTTGCAGAGAGTGAATTCCAAGCAGTAAAGAGTGCACTGGTAACTGCTGTGAAATTGTCACATCCTGACTTATCAGCTGATTTTTGCATGGTAACTGACAGCAACAAAGCTGGTGTATGAGTCATAATATTCCAGGAAATTGAGGGGAAGGGTGAGACCACAAGGAAGGCAACAGCATTTGGTAATCACGTACTACCAAATTAGATTAGATTAGATTCAGTTTTGTTCCATAGACCCAAAAAATGAAATGATTGTTGTGGGTGTGGAACATGCCAGAAAGTATAACATAAAAACATGAAACATTTGAATATAATACTTACTACCCTGATCATTTGTCAGGAGATTGTCGAAATAGATAATTACAATTCAGTAAACTGGAACAGCTAATATTTACAGAATTAACACGCTGTCAGAATGAAAAATTGTTATAGAATATTAATAAATTTATCATACACAAAATACCTAATCTTTACTGTTGTGATCAAGTTTTATCAAAACTGGAATCTAACAGACATTTTTACTTAAGCTGGCTTAATAGTCTCTGCTAAGATATTCATCTATACAGTAGAAGGAGTTGACTATCAAAAAGTCTTTCAAACTCTGTTTAAACCCTGCTTCATCGGAAACCAAGTTTTTAATGGTTGCTGGCAATTTATTGAAAATGTGAGTTCCTGAATATTGGACCCCTTTTTGGACCAAAGTAAGTGATTTTAGGTTGTTATGTAGATTGTTCTGATTCCTAGTATTGGTACTATGTATTGAGCTATTGTTTGGAAATACAGATATATTACTTGCAAAAAAAATTCATTAAGGAATAAATATTCTGAGAAGCAGTGGCTAGTACACAAAGTTCCTTGAACAGGTTTCTACAAATGATTCTTATCACATGCTTTTGGATCCTAAAAACATTTGCTCAGTTTGATGAGTTACCCCAGAAAATGATCCCATATGACATAATAGAATGACAGTAAGTAAAGTATGCAAGTGTTTTTATATTTATATCTCCTACATTTTACATCATTCTCACTGCAAATACAGACTTGTTTAGGTCCTTAAGCCATTATGTGGTATGCCCTTCCCAACTGATTTTATTATTGAGTTGTAATCCCAGAAATTTAACACTGCCAACCTCTTTGAACTGTGTGTCTTCATATGCTATACATACACTGGAAGGAAATCTCTTACATGTTCTGAACTGAATATAATGGGTCTTCACAAAGTTTAATGACACTGAAATAGCTTTAAACCACTTATTAACGTCAGTGAAAATTTCATTAGTAGCTATTTCTAAATCTGTACTTGACTTGCTACTTATTGCAATGTTTGTATCATCTGCAAACAAAACAAACTTAGTATCTGTCAATGTAACCGATGAGAGATCATTAGTGTACACAAGAAAAAGCAATGGACCCAAGATGGAATGTTGAGGAACACCACATGTAATTAATTCCCAATCAGATGAAGACTGAGTGCTTACAGCACAGGTATTTTGCAAAGACACCCTTTGTTTCCTGTCAGATAGATTAGACTCAAACCATTTCACAGCATTGCCGGTGACACCATAATATTCTAATTTATGTAAGAGAATGCTATGGTTCACACAGTCAAAGGCTTTTCACAGGTCACAGAAGTGCCAGTAGCCTCTAATTTATTTTCTAATGAAATAAGACCATTCTCACTGTAAGAGTAAACAGCTTTCTCTATATCAGAACCCTTAAGAAACCCAAACTGTGACTTGGGCAATATATTATTTGCAGTCAGATGCTTGAACACAACCTTTCCAAATATTTTTGAGAAAGCTGGCAAAAGTGAAATTCGTCGATAGTTTTATGGTATCTCTTTATCCCCCTTCTTGTAAAGAGGCTTAACTTCAGCATATTTTAGCCAGTCTGGAAATGTTCCACTGATAAGAGATTAATCACACAAATAACGTGAGATAAACCTCAACTCTCATGAGCACTCTTTGATTAACTTCATTGAAATGTTATCATACCAACTGGAATACTTAGATTTTAAGGGTTTTATGATCAATGCTACTTCTTTGGGAGACATGAGTGTCATTTCCATCTTACTGAAGTTATTTTTAAAGACTGATCTCTAGTACTCCATTGCACTGTTCACCGAACCTCATAATCCCAAGCTGTCAGGAAGAGAAATCAAGTGCTTGTTTAAGAGGTTTTCAACACTACATGCATTTGTTACCAAAGTCTCATTTATTTTTATAACCATATTTTCCTCTTCCTTTCTGGCCCCACCTGCCTCTGTCTTCACTATATCTCTTACAGTTTTTATTTTATTGCCTGATGTAATTATATTTCCTCATAATAAAGCTGGTTACAATTTTAACACCAGAGCTGTCCCTAGATAGTAGATACAGTCTCCTTTTTGTCCCACATATCTTTATTCCTTGTGTAATCTACCATTATTTTTTGACTTCTATACAGAAGTTACCTTTATGAGAAAACAATTTTCAAAAGAGGAGGTAACTTTATTGATGAATGCTTTGTATTTTCCATTTGAGTCAGAAGTATTGTAATCATATATCCAGTTCATGTCTTTGAGCAATTTCCTGAATTTCTCAATTCATGACTTATTTATTACCCTCCTATACTCAGCTGTAATAGATTTTTTTCTCCTGACAAGTTTCAAAATTTAACAGAAGATGCTGCATGTCATGATCAGATAGCCCATTTACTAATGGTTTCATGGTATGACATATTTCCCTAGATTTGTCTACCAAGGTATTATCAATAGCAGTCTCACAACATTTACATATCCTAGTTGTAAAGTTCACAGTAGGAACTAAATTGAATGATAGTGTAACTGACTGCAATAATTGTTCACTGACAGGGCTTTTCAATAAATCCACATTAAAACCACCAGCATCCACTACTTCCTTGTTTTTTACCATGAGATGGGACAACAGAGCTTCCAGATTTTTTATGAAGAGGTTAAAATTTCCTGAAGGTGATCTGTGTATACCTAATATTATAAAGGACTTATTATGAAATACTACTTTTGTTGCACAAGCTCCTAAGTGCTGCTCTGAGCAAAATTTATTAATATCAATATTCTTGAAATCAAAACAGTTTCTGACAAATGTGGCAACTCCTCCTCTCTCCATATTTTCCCTACAGAAGTAAGAAGTTAACTTGAATCCTGTAACATTTAATGTATCGACACCAGTGGTCACATGATGTTCAGAGAGGCAGATTATATCAACTGGTTTGCTCAACTCTAATTCTTCAACTCAAGTAAGCAACTCATTAAGCTTGCCCCTTAGTCCTCGGATATTCTGATGCAGTAGGGATAACTGATTTTGTGCACTGGCTGAATTACAGCTGGACAAACCTCATTTTCCTGTTAGTTTTTGAAAATCTCTAGTTACAATCAGAGGCTGTCTGCATGAACTGAGTACATTAAAATTTGTTTTCTGGCTGCCTGTTTTACCAATGTGAATGTCATTTTCAGTCTGTATCTGAACACCTTTTGTTTCTGCCCTCCCTGCCCTAAAAAAACTGCTGATTTGTCACCTGTAACCAAAAGTACTTTACCACTTGTAACAGTGCCCCCTCTCCCCACCCATTTTGAAGATATGTGGCTACCATTCTTCCATTATAACAGTCCCTTAGCCAAAAGTGATTGTCCAGGAACAAAGCAGTCAGTAGTGTCTCCAATGTTCATGCTGATGCAACTGGTGTTGCTTGCGGTTGTCATTTCTACTGTACTTCCACAGTGTTAATACTTTTGTTTGTTAGAGCTAAACAGGAATTAGATATGGAGTACCTTGGACAATTATTCTGTGCTTTCCAAAGGATCCACTGAAAAAGGGTATTCTAAATTGTATTGAATGTCAGGGTGCATAAAGTGCGAGAGTTCTCAGTGAGAGAACAGAAATATTGCAAACATTGTTGCATTGCACAGAACTGCTTTCTGGTGCAGACTGGCTAGTGGATACAGGTCTGAAGTAGGATATAAGGTTAAATTTGTGCCATAGTGTGGCTGACATGTCTTGGCCAGAACTGATAAAGGTAGCAAGTTCATTTGTTGTGGACTAATGCCAGCACTCCCAGTCCTGAGGGCTCTCAAATGGCATGGGAATCCCCTATTGACATTGACTCTGCTGCTGAAACAGACCACTGATCACCTTGGCTGCCATGCAACAGTCACTGGTTATCATCTGCCCATCACTTCTTGGCTCCTCCCCACTGTGGTCCAGCTCATGCTGAGCACCACTCAGCACTTCATCAGAAGCTGCCAGACAGCTGTGGCCCAGATGATCTTGAGTATGGCTGCCGTCTGCCGGGACAGGCCTCTTGGGCCCCTACTCTGCTGTGCCGTAACGTGCACTGCCTTCATTCTTGGTGTCCTCCTGATGCTCAGTGCCCCAATTATGTCAGGCTGCCAGCACGCTGCATGTGTCTCTGTGTCCTCACCCTGATCTCCACATGGTTCTGCACAATCCTTAGAATGAGACTCAGTGCATGAAATTTTCTACAAGCTATCGTACATCCTAATGAATATCTCCATGAACTGTACACAATGGAGTCAGTCTACTCACAAAACAATAAAAAATTACTGACTATTAATGTAGGTCTGAGTGAAATTAAGTATGAATTAAATTTTTCAAATCCTTCTCCCAAAATAAAAATATGTATGTTGTACATTTTTATTATTATGGCATGAAATTATTGCTACTCATGGCAACATCAATCTGTTCATTATCTTATAATGTTGTCATCAATGAAGAGTGGGTTAGTACCTTGTTAATGATGATTCAGTACATTAGTCTGTACCTCATTATAAATGTCATGCTTTATATCTAACATTCTTCACTAACTATCCCTACTAAGCATGCAAATAACTCTAAGACAGAATAATTAATAAATTACCAAGGTCTCTGATTCAAATTGTGGTTCTCATTGTTGGATGGCACCATGCTATTTCTCTATGATTTACATTTCCTTCATTGTCGTTGTGTACTGCTGCCTTCTCTTGCAGACAAAAATCACAACACACACAACTATATCATACTACAATACCTGTAAATACATCAGTTGTCCCTCACTGAAGATTTTGATGTACATAGCCAAGCTTATATGCTCATCATGTTACCTCTGGTCAGCCTGAGTAGCATACCTGCATGTCAGTAACTTTTGATACTTTATTGTTCCTTTACCATTCTCAAAGCTTGGCACAATTCTTCTATAAAATATAAACTGGTTCTCCCTGTGTTCTAGTCATTTGTGCTACTTGAAACTTACAAATTACTTCTGAGTACACCATTTCTTTAACTCTTCTGCGAAGCTCTACAAGTCAGCATATAATAAAAATATTTTATTAAATTTCTATCTCTTTCTCACTGAATTCTGCTTTTCCATACAACCTGCTGTTATGTTCATACTTCTTGCAATGACTAAATTGTTCATACCATCAGGTATGATCACAAATCTCTCCTTGTCTTCACTGCTGCACTAATCCTTGTATTCAACTAGACTACTTTGACCTGATTGTTTCTAATTCAAATGAATCTGCATCTATAATACACTTAGTTCACAGCAGCCCATGTAAACAGAGAAACTCTTGTAGCACTACCTCTTTTATTTATTTGACAGTAGGAATGACAATAACTTAATGAGTATCTATTGTCCCACCTGATATTCCCTTAATCTCACCTTCTTATCCGTCCTCTTTCTTCCCACCTTGCAGATCCAGGAGAGTGCTTGATTAATTATTTCTTACTGATGAGTCCACTATTTACATGTGAGCTCCACAAGAGTTAATATATACTTAAGGGCATGCTGTACTATCAGCAGTGATCCCATTAAGATTGCAGCCATGAGGTGTGACAACTCGTTCAGCACAATTGGACAGAGTGGTGCTTGCATCATCCAGGTGCTTTGATTTGTCATCTGGCATGTGTTGCATATGAGAAAAGCCTTCCTTATCCTCTGCTCTATGTTACTGAAGTGTCATAAGGTTTTCAACTTCAAAAAAACATTTCTTCACCACAAAATTCACATAGCTGAGGTGGATCTACCATATGACTGTTTATTAGATTCTCTGGGCTATGAAGGGCCCACAGTGGGTCAGAAACACTCCTACAGTGGAACAGGATTCCTTTTCTAACCAGATAAAACAGTCTGACTGTGGATTTTTTCCAGTCTCGCCATTTCTCCTTTAGCTGTCTGAGTACCAGACCCTTATCCTGTGCCTTTATGATTTCCTGCAGTGATGTGGAGATCTGATTCTCAAGCGCCATGTTTCTCAGATAATACAAGCTGAAGTGAGTGTCTTCAGTGTCCTCTGCTACCCCTTCATTCCATCCTTCTGGTGAACCAGTCAGTAGATGAGTTATTATGTTTGTTTCACCTGGCATGTGTGTGATTGTGAAGTCATACTCCTCCAGAAAGAGAACCTGCCACACCAGTGTATCATGGGTTAACTTGGCTGTCAGCAGAAACTCTAGTGTTCAGTGGTCAGTAGACATTCTGGTCTTGTGTCCAAAGAGGCAGTAGCAGAACATTTTAAACCCCCACAACATGGCTAAAGCCTCAAGTCCTGTCACTGAATAATTCTTTTTGCATTTTGCATAACTTAAGAGGGGGGGGGGGGGGGGGGGGGTGCACTGTTACAAGTGGTAAAGTACTTTTGGTTACAAGTTACAAACACATGGGAAGATTGGAAGAAGGCCCATCTGCTACTCTCTGCATTGCATATTTCATCTAGATGCAACATGCCCGTGCTGCGAGTGATGACCAGTTGGCTGCATTGAACTAATTTGCATGTCCTCCATCTTTCTGCCTCAGTATCTCCTACTACATTTTTGTGACAGAAGAGATTCAGTGCATGTGTGATGTTCAAAGAAAGAGTTAAACTCAAAGATCAGGCTCACTTCTTTGTTCTGTGCATTTTTTAAAACTAATTATACTGATGTCAATGTCTTCCTGTTTGCTTATTGCCATATTTTGTTTTGTTCAACCTTCTGTTAACTCATATGTTGTCAGTAATGTAAATGTGCCAAATTATAATTGTCCACAAAGTAAGAATTCCTTGATTACATGTTTTATTTATATGTTTGTTTGTCATCGTGTATACTCAGACAAATGCTACTGCAACAAGCGAGCGGCGAAAGGTATTATGTGTGTTAAATGCAAAACCTTACACCATTACAGTTGTGCAAGTGCTAATCCGAAACAAAAATTCTGGGCTTGTCGGGAATGTTATGTAGACGACATTGAAAAAAAATTGATCAGTGCAGAATGTGAAAGTGAAGTGATTGCAACGTTGCTAACTGAGATCGGCATTTTAAAACATAAATATGAGGCCTTAACACAAGAAGACCTACAGCCTGATATATTAAAGTATAAAAGCGAACTGCAAGAAGCAAAAATAATAATACGTTCATTAACTAATGAACTACAAAGACAGGCCTCACATAGAAAACACACAGAGATCGACGAATTTCAACAGAAAATGCATACCAGCAAAGCGAAAATCTGTGCCCAAGTGAAATATTTGTCTCCAAGAATAAATAATCAATCTTCACAAAATCTCACTGAGTTAAATATCTACTCAGATAGTCACGGACGCGGACTGGCGGAGGTACTACGAAACCATTACGATCTGAAAGTATGCAGTCTTGTGAAACCAGGAGCACCAATGCGGGAAATTATTAGGGACGTTTTACTCTACAAACAAGACAACAAAAATTGTCATGTTGTATTAATTGGAGGAGCAAATGACGTGTATTGTAACGAGTTAGCTAACGCTATTATCAGTCTCAAAAGTGCCCTCAGTTCGATAAAAAACCAAAAAGTAACTGTTATTGGTATACCACATAGGCATGACCTCATATCTGCTTCATGTGTGAACGCCGAAATTAAGGAAGCAAATAAACAGATACAAACAGCGTGTAAAGTGTACCCAAACATAAGATTTCTATCAATCGATTTCCTGGATAGATGCAGCTTTACAAAACATGGCATGCACCTGAATAGAAAAGGCAAGTCATCTCTGTGCAAAGCAATTTACGAAACGTTAGAACCATATAAAAAACAAAGTATCTATGAGTCAGTACCAGCCATTGTAATGAACTACCAATACATTACTGGAAGCAACCATGGAGGAAGTGAATCTGTCTTGGAGACAACAACTAAAGCAGCTGCAAAACCACAAATTGCTACAGCAGCACGATCAAATTCAGTAACAACTGCAGCACCAGCAAAACCAGCAACATCTGAACCAGCTCAAGCAACAAGACCAATAACAGCAGCAGCACAAGCAACAGAAGCAGAAATGGTGTCAACAACTGTAGCAGTTCCACTACAGTCACTGGCAGAAAAGAGGAAGGAAACCACAGGCATCAGTAATTACAGGGCAAAACAAACAGATAGGCCAACTACAACAACAGATCCACCACCAACAGAAACAGTGCCAATAAAAGAATCAAAGGCAGCAACAGCACGAAGAATCCTGTCAGCACCACCACCACATCCACTACCACTACCACCACCACCACCACCACCACCACCACCACCACCTCCGGCCACAGAAGCACCAGCAGCAACAACAGCAGCAGCAACTGAACCAACAACAACAGTAGCAGCAGCAACAAAACCATCAACAACAGTTGCAGCAACACAACACTGCCTAAGGAGGAGTCAAAGACAAGGTAAATCTACATCATTAAATAAGAATTTTTTATGGCTTCAGACAAAGAAATGGAAAAGATTGTGACAAATCAGCAAGAAAATTTGCAGATAAGTCACAAATACTATGGAAAAAGCAGCACATTACCAGGTAATGACAAAGGAAAAAATACTTCCAAAACAGTCAGGATAATGAGTCAGAATATTCAATGCCTCAGAAACAAAGTACTAGATCTAGAAGTAGCTTTAAATAATCTTGCCAATGTCTCTTGTATTTGTTTATCTGAACACTGGTGCAAGGCTAGTGAATTAAGTCTCATAAATATAAGCAAGTTTAATTTAGCAACACATTATTGCCGAAGTGTTTTTAAAAATGGTGGGGTATGCATTTACTCTAGAGTAGGACTGCAGTTCAAAGTGAAAACAGAATTGGACCATCTAAATATAGAAAAACATTTTGAATCATGTGCCATAGAGTTAAAAACTGAGGAGAAGAGTGAAAAACTAGTTGTCATTACAGTATATAGATCTCCACTGGGTGACAAAAACATATTCTTCAAAAAAATAGAAGCAGCATTAAACACCTTTTATAGTAATGAAGTGAAATTATTTTTATGTGGAGATTTTAATATTAACCTGTTAATTGAAAGTGATGAAAAAAGACAGCTTTTGAGTATACTCAGCAGCTTCCACATGAAACCACTCTTTACAGATGCCACCAGAATAACAGAACTGTCATCTTCTCTTATAGACAATATTTTCTCAAATATGGAGAATGGTCTCACTGAGCCACTAAACGTAAACTTAGGTCTTTCGGATCACAATACACTATTAACATACATAAATTACTCCATCCCCAAGGCAGTAAATTATAAGTGGGGATACAAAAGGCACTTCTATACAGAAAAAGTAAATAGTTTCATCCAGTTGTTAGCTAATGAAACCTGGGAAGATGTCTTTGCACAAACAACAACCGAGGAATCTTTCAATGCTTTTTCTAGTACATTCATGTCCCTATTTGAGATGTGTTTCCCAAAAAAGCTCACAAAGATCAATGTCATGCCTAGGAACACAAGCCAGTGGATAACACCTGCTATTAGAGTATCTAGTCAAACACTATTGGCATCGGATCACAATGCATAGCTTTGGGTGTAATTTTGTATGTAAAAAGAGCCTCTCTATCGGACTGCTGTGTTTTGAGTTTTTCACTATTGGCTGGCAGGTACAGTCCAGCAGGAAAAGATAGAAGGGCGTTAGAATCCACCAAAAATTTAGAGACTTCTTGGGGAGACATTGAGGAGGTCCACTCTAGACTTCTTATGGGGACAGAGAGCTTTAAGTATCCTGTGCATATCAGTCAAATGTGTGGGAGAGAGCATTTTATCAGACAAGCAGGGAGCAGACTTGCAGCAGCCATTTGCACAGAGGAAACATCCACTGTGGCAGCCATATATAATTTCAGTGAGCATAAGTAACAGCACTAGTCTCACAGGGTATTCTTGATCTGCACATGCAGGATTCTGTGCCTGTACCTGGCTCAGATTCGCTCATAGTGTGCAATTACCACCAAGTCTACAGTCACTGTTTTTGGTATGGGATTAACAAGCTTATCGAGTGATTTTCTGATCAACTTTAGCATCTGCAGGCATCAAGTAACACTGCTAATAAATTAAAGCCACTAATTAGAATTTCTAGATTTTGTGTTTGTAAACCATTCAACATTTTCTCGTGATTTATGCATGTGACTGATGTTTTTAGTGAACAAATTGGCTTGTTTAAATGAAATATTGTTTATGTAGACAATTTCCCTTCAGATAAAATGTTCTATGAGTAAATCCCCACTTTAGGATCTATAGCTATGGTCAATAAAATTAGTGTTATCTGATTAAGTTGCGCATATTAAATTCATAGTGTAGATTGTAAAGGCAGGGCTTGCTCACAATTAGATTTCTGGGATGGGGTAACTTTCCACATGTGGGGGATTCACAAGCTGTTTGGTAATTATCTACATCCACACAGATACTCTGCAAATCTCACCTAAGTGCCTGGCAGAGTGTTCATCGAACCACCTTCAAAATAGTTCTCTATTACTTTGTTAGTGGTACAATGTTAATGTTAGCTTAAAGAAGCAACACAGATTTTCTTTGATTCTGCCATCTTCCATTCCTTAGATGCTTTGGCTTTTTCTGTGTGTGTATCATTGTCTGCCATTAGTTGTAAGCTGTTTAGACATTACAATAAACTCTGCACAAACAGGCCTATTTTCGTGTGCTATTTACTGTGCCTGATCACAGCTTATGGGCCCAGGTGCATGAGCCCATTTTTTAATGCAGTGGCAGAGATTTGTTTGGTGGTGTTGTGCATAACCGCAAAATTTGATGTTACTGGCTTGGTGCAATGGAACAATCTACACATCAGTTTCAGTGTATAAGTTGTCTGGAGGCAACAATCAGGAAGTGTGGAAATTCCAAATGGAAGTGATATTCAGAGGAAAAGGCCTTTTAGATATTGTCAGTGGCATTGCTATTATGCCACCACAGGAGAAAGAAGTTGAAGTCAAAACATGGCTGGAAAAGGATGCAAAAGCACAACAACTTATTGTGATGCAGATGGAGGTAGCACCACTCACTCATCTACTTTCGTGTATGACATCTGCCGGAATGTGGGTTAAACTGAGACTGTGTATGAAAAAGAGGTCGCAGTGAGTATTCACCTACTTTAGCAGAAGTTCTTGTTCCAGTTTGGTGATGACATGAGGGCTACATTTATATCGAAAATAGGAGAAATCAACACAAAATTGAAGCAAGTGGGTGAACCACTTTCAGATAAAATGATAACAACAAAAGTGTTAATGTTATTGCCAGAGCAGTATAAAAATTTCCATTCAGCATGGGAGTCCAACCCCTTTGAAAAGCAAATCCTTCATCAGTTAACTTGAAGACTTCTCTTTGAGAAAGAGAGAAATAATTAATCCAATCAGCCAGAGGTAAGCAGGCAGCAATATTACCCATTATAATGTAGGTTGATTCTTACAAAGAAGAAGACAGCAACCAACCACTATTAATAATGCTATTTATTTAAGTAAATAGCACTGTAACCGGTTTTGAATTGACAAGTTCATCAGCAGGCGGCTGTTCACAAGATGCACTTTAAATAGTCATCAGTTTTCAATTTTTATTCTCCCATTGTAGCGAAATATTCTTGATGTGTTGCTGCAATGGGAGAATAAAAATCTAAAACTAACAATTATGTAAAGTGCATCTTGTGAATAGCTGTCTGATGATGAACCTGTCAGTTCGAAACTGGTTACTGTGCTATTTACTTAAATAAATAGCATTATTAATAGTGGCTGGATGCTGTCTTCTTCTTTGTAAGAATCAATGTACATTAATTGTACACAACCGTGGTCTCACCATGTCAGTTTTAGACAAATAGAATTACCCATTCTCGTTGCGGTAAGGAGGGCCATTATGCAAAGTACTTTGAAAGTAAAGCAAAGAGAGAAATGAGAAGTTGCAATTATTGTAAGGAAAGAGATCATTTGAAGTCAGATTACAGGTTGTTGAAATTGAAGGAAGGCAAAAAGGCTCAGGATGTAACTGCCTTTGTGCGTATGAATCAAGGAGTTGATATAGCAGATTATTGGATCATGGATACAGGTGACAGCGAGCATATGTGCTATAAGAAAGAACTGTTTATGAAATTGGACAGTGTGCAAAGCTCAATGAGAATTACTGCAGGTGACAGTAAACTTCTTGGTGTGACTGGGCATGGTACTGTGGAACTGTATGCATGGAACAAAGTTCAATTTATCAAAACAGTGCTTAGTGGAGTGCTTTTTGTGCCTGAACTAAAATTCAATCTGTTTTCTGTAGGAACTGTGTTAGACAAAGATATGTGTTTTGTGTCAAACAAGAAACAATGTGAATTCTTGAAGAGGTAGGTGAAGTTCATGCGTTATCCAAACGTGTCAGCAAAATGTACCATATGTTGTTTTAATTAAACGGAACAAAATCAGAACTGTCAATGATTACGACATGTGCAGATAAACACACATTGGTTGACAATAATGACAGTAGTGATCTTTTGTCAGTGAATATTGATAGTGGCCTGCTCAGTTTCTATAAAAGTGTTGAAAACTTGAGTGTCTGGCATAAAAAATTGTGCCATCAGACCATTGTGCATTTGAAAGAGCAATTTTCACATAAAGGAATGAGCTTGGTTGATGACTTTGTCACCTGTGAAGAATGTTTGACAGGTAAACAATGTCACTTGCCTTTCCCTGTCAGTTTATATCAAAAGCTAATGCCCCACTTGAACTGGTTCATGCAGACGTCTTGGACACATGGAGACACAATTGGTTGGAGAAGCAAGATATTTTTCACTTTTGAAAGATGATTACTCTGGTTACAACAATGTTCTCTTTATGAAACAGAATAATGAAGTTAAAGGTCTGATTAGGAATTTTATTGCAAAAACTGAAAATAAAAGTTTAAGGAGTGATAATGGACTAGAGTTTATAAGTACTGACTTAGATACATTTTTGAGTGAAAATGGCATAACCCATCAAAGAAGCATTGTGTACACATCAGAGCAAAATGGAAGAGCTGAAAGGTAAGTGTGCATCTTGGTTGAAGCTGATCATTCAGTGATTTCATGAATGCCCAAAACGTTTCTGGAATGAAGCAATTAACACAGTATCTTATGTACTAAATCAAACTGGTTCAAGTCCTGTAAAAGGTAAAACTCCTTTTGAAGCTTTTCATGGCAGGGAATTACCCTTAGCATATTTGAAAATATTTGGAACTCTTGTGTCTGTCCTTGTACCCAAAGAAAAGAGTCTGAAACTAGACCCCAAAAACAAGATAGGTTTATTTATGGGATATAATAATGATGTGAAAAGGTACAGAATACTTATAACTTGCACAAAGAGAATCAAGGTGCATCAAGATGTAATTTTCTTGCCACCAGCAGCATCTGAAAGAAAGAAGAAAAGTGATGTTCATGTAAAGGAACCAGATACTATTTGTTGTGTTGAAGAGAACATAGATAAACCTTCAAATGTAGAGGAATATAAGGAAGAAATGATGACTGAGGTCGTGGAAGAAAATAAAAGTCAGCCTAGAGAAGAGCACAAAATCAGTGAAGTCAGTAGAAACAGAGACATTTCTTTTGAGGATGCAGAGGAAGATGTAGTTTTTGATGACAAGAAGAAATACAATCTTACACCCAGGAGAAAAATTCAACTCTTGAATTACTTGGAGGACTATGATGTGGCCTGTTGACAGCAGTGAATGATAAAGACCCCAGCACCTATGCTGAAGCAATGTATTGCAGCGAAACTAAAAACTGGAAAGATGCCAATAGCAAGTGAGCTGCAAGCCTTGGAGAAAATAATATGTGGGATTATGTATGTAAGCCAAATGATTGTGATGTTATTGACATAAAGTGGATTTTTAGGTGAAAAAGAGATGAAAAAGATAATTTGTTTCTTATAAAGCTCATCTTGCAGCAAAAGATTTCCAACCAAGCTTGTCTTATTCAGATATATACAGTCCAGCACCAAAATTAACTTCACTGAGACTTTTTCTGGTTTTTTATGATGAGAATAACTATCCCATCTGTCAATATAATGGAAGGAAACATTCCACGTGGGAAAAATTATATATAAATACAAAGATGAGGTGACTTACCGAACAAAAACGCTGGCAGGTCGATAGACCACAAACAAACACAAACATACACACAAAATTCAAGCTTTCGCAACAAATTGTTGCCTCATCAGGAAAGAGGGAAGGAGAGGGGAAGACGAAAGGAAGTGGGTTTTAAAGGAGAGGGTAAGGAGTCATTCCAATCCCGGGAGCGGAAAGACTTACCTTAGGGGGAAAAAAGGACAGGTATACACTCGCACACACGCACATATCCATCCACACATACAGACACAAGCAGACATATTTAAAGACAAAGAGTTTGGGCAGAGATGTCAGTCGAGGCAGAAGTGTAGAGGCAAAGAAGTTGTTGAAAGACAGGTGAGGTATGAGTGGCGGCAACTTGAAATTAGCGGAGATTGAGGCCTGGCGGATGACGAGAAGAGAGGATATACTGAAGGGCAAGTTCCCATCTCCGGAGTTCGGGTAGGTTGGTGTTGGTGGGAAGTATCCAGATAACCCGGACGGTGTAACACTGTGCCAAGATGTGCTGGCCGTGCACCAAGGCATGTTTAGCCACAGGGTGATCCTCATTACCAACAAACACTGTCTGCCTGTGTCCATTCATGCGAATGGACAGTTTGTTGCTGGTCATTCCCACATAGAATGCGTCACAGTGTAGACAGGTCAGTTGGTAAATCACGTGGGTGCTTTCACACGTGGCTCTGCCTTTGATCGTGTACACCTTCCGGGTTACAGGACTGGAGTAGGTAGTGGTGGGAGGGTGCATGGGACAGGTTTTGCATCGGGGGCGGTTACAAGGATAGGAGCCAGAGGGTAGGGAAGGTGGTTTGGGGATTTCATAGGGATGAACTAACAGGTTACGAAGGTTAGGTGGACGGCGGAAAGACACTCTTGGCGGAGTGGGGAGGATTTCATGAAGGATGGATCTCATTTCAGGGCAGGATTTGAGGAAGTCGTATCCCTGCTGGAGAGCCACATTCAGAGTCTGGTCCAGTCCCGGAAAGTATCCTGTCACAAGTGGGGCACTTTTGTGGTTCTTCTGTGGGGGATTCTGGGTTTGAGGGGACGAGGAAGTGGCTCTGGTTATTTGCTTCTGTACCAGGTCGGGAGGGTAGTTGCGGGATGCGAAAGCTGTTTTCAGGTTGTTGGTGTAATGATTCAGGGATTCCGGACTGGAGCAGATTCGTTTGCCACGAAGACCTAGGCTGTAGGGAAGGGACCGTTTGATGTGGAATGGGTGGCAGCTGTCATAATGGAGGTACTGTTGCTTGTTGGTGGGTTTGATGTGGACAGACGTGTGAAGTTGGCCATTGGACAGGTGGAGGTCAACGTCAAGGAAAGTGGCATGGGATTTGGAGTAGGACCAGGTGAAACTGATGGAACCAAAGGAGTTGAGGTTGGAGAGGAAATTCTGGAGTTCTTCTTCACTGTGAGTCCAGATCATGAAGATGTCATCAATAAATCTGTACCAAACTTTGGGTTGGCAGACTTGGGTAACCAAGAAGGCTTCCTCTAAGCGACCCATGAATAGGTTGGCGTACGAGGGGGCCATCCTGGTACCCATGGCTGTTCCCTTTAATTGTTGGTATGTCTGGCCTTCAAAAGTGAAGAAGTTGTGGGTCAGGATGAAGCTGGCTAAGGTGATGAGGAAAGAGGTTTTAGGTAGGGTGGCAGGTGATCGGCGTGAAAGGAAATGCTCCATCGCAGCGAGGCCCTGGACGTGCGGAATATTTGTGTATAAGGACGTGGCATCAATGGTTACAAGGATGGTTTCTGGGGGTAACAGACTGGGTAAGGATTCCAGGCGTTCAAGGAAGTGGTTGGTGTCCTTGATGAAGGATGGGAGACTGCATGTAATGGGTTGAAGGTGTTGATCTACGTAGGCAGAGATACGTTCTGTGGGGGCTTGGTAACCAGCTACAATGGGGCGGCCGGGATGATTGGGTTTGTGGATTTTAGGAAGAAGGTAGAAGGTAGGGGTGCGGGGTGTCGGTGGGGTCAGGAGGTTGATGGAGTCAGGTGAAAGGTTTTGCAGGGGGCCTAAGGTTCTGAGGATTCCTTGAAGCTCCGCCTGGACATCGGGAATGGGGTTACCTTGGCAAACTTTGTATGTGGTGTTGTCTGAAAGCTGACGCAGTCCCTCAGCCACATACTCCCGACGATCAAGTACCACGGTCGTGGAACCCTTGTCTGCCGGAAGAATGATGATGGATCGGTCAGCCTTCAGATCACGGATAGCCTGGGCTTCAGCAGTGGTGATGTTGGGTGTAGGATTAAGGTTTTTTAAGAAGGATTGAGATGCAAGGCTGGAAGTCAGATACTCCTGGAAGGTTTGGAGAGGGTGATTTTGAGGAAGAGGAGGTGGGTCCCGCTGTGACGGAGGACGGAACTGTTCCAGGCAGGGTTCAATTTGGATGGTGTCTTGAGGAGTCGGATCATTAGGAGTAGGATTAGGATCATTTTTCTTCGTGGCAAAGTGATACTTCCAGCAGAGAGTACGAGTGTAGGACAGTAAATCTTTGACGAGGGCTGTTTGGTTGAATCTGGGAGTGGGGCTGAAGGTGAGGCCTTTGGATAGGACAGAGGTTTCGGATTGGGAGAGAGGTTTGGAGGAAAGGTTAACTACTGAATTAGGGTGTTGTGGTTCCAGATTGTGTTGATCGGAATTTTGAGGTTTTGGAGGGAGTGGAGCTGGAAGTGGGAGATTGAGTAGATGGGAGAGACTGGGTTTGTGTGCAATGAGAGGAGGTTGAGGTTTGCTGGAAAGGTTGTGAAGGGTGAGTGAGTTGCCTTTCCGGAGGTGGGAAACCAGGAGATTGGATAGTTTTTTGAGGTGGAGGGTGGCATGCTGTTCTAATTTACGGTTGGCCTGTAGGAGGATGCTCTGGACAGCCGGTGTGGATGTGGGAGAGGAAAGATTAAGGACTTTTATTAAGGATAGGAGTTGACGGGTGTGTTCATTGGCTGAGTTGATGTGTAGGTGAAGGATTAGGTGGGTGAGGGCAATGGATTGTTCAGTTTGGAACTGGTATAGGGACTGATGGAAGGAAGGGTTGCAGCCAGAGATGGGAACTTTAAGTGTAAGGCCTTTGGGGGTGATGCCAAATGTCAGACAAGCCTGAGAAAATAGAATATGGGAGTGTAATCTGGCTAGGGCGAAGGCATGTTTGCGGAGGGAATGTAAATAAAACTTAATGGGGTCATTGTGGGGGTGTTGTGAGGGTGACATGGTATTAGAAGGTGGAAAGTGTTAACATGAGGTGAAATGAAAATGAAAATAAAAATATATGGGGAGAGATAAAGGTGAACCGGAAAGAAACAGGAGATCTGGAATGAAAAAAGGCGAAAAGGTGTTGGTTACAGCTGGGCTATGTTGGACTTGGGTTGGTAGATAACGATGTGCATAAAGGTTAGGTGGTTGTTGCCGCCAAAACACGTTAAAGGACGCAGAAATTCGGGAAAATTTCGAAAAAACTGCGTGTAGTGTATTAAAAGGAGTGGTATTGTGGTGGCAGATTATGAAAATGAGACTAACAATTGTCTGACGAAGAAATAATCGCGTTAAAACCTGTGGGAAGCGGCTAAAAATGATCAGTGGTGTGGGAAAAACGGAGATGGAAATATAGCGAAAGTTATTAGAACTGGCCGAAATGGTTGTTTAAAAGGTGAAAGGAGCTGTTTGTGAACTAGAAAACGGTGGATATTATAGCGGCGGTAGTGCTGAAAGCGGCAAAAAATTTTTTTGGTTATGGTTTGGAAGTGGGTTACGTATTATTGAGTATATATATAGGCGGGATAAAATAGTATAGCAGATTACGGTAAAAAGGAGAAGGTGAATTCAAAGTGAAACCAAAGTGAAACTACTGGCAAAAACAGAAAGAGGAAAATAAGACGACAGAAAAGATTTCGAAATGCAACAGTGACAATAACAAACGTAATTGTTGGATTCAAATTAATGATATCAATATAATGGAAGGAAACATTCCACGTGGGAAAAATTATATATAAATACAAAGATGAGGTGACTTACCGAACAAAAACGCTGGCAGGTCGATAGACCACAAACAAACACAAACATACACACAAAATTCAAGCTTTCGCAACAAATTGTTGCCTCATCAGGAAAGAGGGAAGGAGAGGGGAAGACGAAAGGAAGTGGGTTTTAAAGGAGAGGGTAAGGAGTCATTCCAATCCCGGGAGCGGAAAGACTTACCTTAGGGGGAAAAAAGGACAGGTATACACTCGCACACACGCACATATCCATCCACACATACAGACACAAGCAGACATATTTAAAGACAAAGAGTTTGGGCAGAGATGTCAGTCGAGGCAGAAGTGTAGAGGCAAAGAAGTTGTTGAAAGACAGGTGAGGTATGAGTGGCGGCAACTTGAAATTAGCGGAGATTGAGGCCTGGCGGATGACGAGAAGAGAGGATATACTGAAGGGCAAGTTCCCATCTCTGGAGTTCGGGTAGGTTGGTGTTGGTGGGAAGTATCCAGATAACCCGGACGGTGTAACACTGTGCCAAGATGTGCTGGCCGTTCCCATCTCTGGCTGCAACCCTTCCTTCCATCAGTCCCTATACCAGTTCCAAACTGAACAATCCATTGCCCTCACCCACCTAATCCTTCACCTACACATCAACTCAGCCAATGAACACACCCGTCAACTCCTATCCTTAATAAAAGTCCTTAATCTTTCCTCTCCCACATCCACACCGGCTGTCCAGAGCATCCTCCTACAGGCCAACCGTAAATTAGAACAGCATGCCACCCTCCACCTCAAAAAACTATCCAATCTCCTGGTTTCCCACCTCCGGAAAGGCAACTCACTCACCCTTCACAACCTTTCCAGCAAACCTCAACCTCCTCTCATTGCACACAAACCCAGTCTCTCCCATCTACTCAATCGCCCACTTCCAGCTCCACTCCCTCCAAAACCTCAAAATTCCGATCAACACAATCTGGAACCACAACACCCTAATTCAGTAGTTAACCTTTCCTCCAAACCTCTCTCCCAATCCGAAACCTCTGTCCTATCCAAAGGTCTCACCTTCAGCCCCACTCCCAGATTCAACCAAACAGCCCTCGTCAAAGATTTACTGTCCTACACTCGTACTCTCTGCTGGAAGTATCACTTTGCCACGAAGAAAAATGATCCTAATCCTACTCCTAATGATCCGACTCCTCAAGACACCATCCAAATTGAACCCTGCCTGGAACAGTTCCGTCCTCCGTCACAGCGGGACCCACCTCCTCTTCCTCAAAATCACCCTCTCCAAACCTTCCAGGAGTATCTGACTTTCAGCCTTGCATCTCAATCCTTCTTAAAAAACCTTAATCCTACACCCAACATCACCACTGCTGAAGC
Organism: Schistocerca piceifrons; assembly: GCF_021461385.2. Classification (NCBI taxonomy): domain Eukaryota; kingdom Metazoa; phylum Arthropoda; class Insecta; order Orthoptera; family Acrididae; genus Schistocerca; species Schistocerca piceifrons. The sequence continues at coordinate 1,015,191,171 of NC_060139.1, read as the reverse complement.
CCAGGCTATCCGTGATCTGAAGGCTGACCGATCCATCATCATTCTTCCGGCAGACAAGGGTTCCACGACCGTGGTACTTGATCGTCGGGAGTATGTGGCTGAGGGACTGCGTCAGCTTTCAGACAACACCACATACAAAGTTTGCCAAGGTAACCCCATTCCCGATGTCCAGGCGGAGCTTCAAGGAATCCTCAGAACCTTAGGCTCCCTGCAAAACCTTTCACCTGACTCCATCAACCTCCTGACCCCACCGACACCCCGCACCCCTACCTTCTACCTTCTTCCTAAAATCCACAAACCCAATCATCCCGGCCGCCCCATTGTAGCTGGTTACCAAGCCCCCACAGAACGTATCTCTGCCTACGTAGATCAACACCTTCAACCCATTACATGCAGTCTCCCATCCTTCATCAAGGACACCAACCACTTCCTTGAACGCCTGGAATCCTTACCCAATCTGTTACCCCCGGAAACCATCCTTGTAACCATTGATGCCACGTCCTTATACACAAATATTCCGCACGTCCAGGGCCTCGCTGCGATGGAGCATTTCCTTTCACGCCGATCACCTGCCACCCTACCTAAAACCTCTTTCCTCATCACCTTAGCCAGCTTCATCCTGACCCACAACTTCTTCACTTTTGAAGGCCAGACATACCAACAATTAAAGGGAACAGCCATGGGTACCAGGATGGCCCCCTCGTACGCCAACCTATTCATGGGTCGCTTAGAGGAAGCCTTCTTGGTTACCCAAGTCTGCCAACCCAAAGTTTGGTACAGATTTATTGATGACATCTTCATGATCTGGACTCACAGTGAAGAAGAACTCCAGAATTTCCTCTCCAACCTCAACTCCTTTGGTTCCATCAGTTTCACCTGGTCCTACTCCAAATCCCATGCCACTTTCCTTGACGTTGACCTCCACCTGTCCAATGGCCAACTTCACACGTCTGTCCACATCAAACCCACCAACAAGCAACAGTACCTCCATTATGACAGCTGCCACCCATTCCACATCAAACGGTCCCTTCCCTACAGCCTAGGTCTTCGTGGCAAACGAATCTGCTCCAGTCCGGAATCCCTGAATCATTACACCAACAACCTGAAAACAGCTTTCGCATCCCGCAACTACCCTCCCGACCTGGTACAGAAGCAAATAACCAGAGCCACTTCCTCGTCCCCTCAAACCCAGAATCCCCCACAGAAGAACCACAAAAGTGCCCCACTTGTGACAGGATACTTTCCGGGACTGGACCAGACTCTGAATGTGGCTCTCCAGCAGGGATACGACTTCCTCAAATCCTGCCCTGAAATGAGATCCATCCTTCATGAAATCCTCCCCACTCCGCCAAGAGTGTCTTTCCGCCGTCCACCTAACCTTCGTAACCTGTTAGTTCATCCCTATGAAATCCCCAAACCACCTTCCCTACCCTCTGGCTCCTATCCTTGTAACCGCCCCCGATGCAAAACCTGTCCCATGCACCCTCCCACCACTACCTACTCCAGTCCTGTAACCCGGAAGGTGTACACGATCAAAGGCAGAGCCACGTGTGAAAGCACCCACGTGATTTACCAACTGACCTGTCTACACTGTGACGCATTCTATGTGGGAATGACCAGCAACAAACTGTCCATTCGCATGAATGGACACAGGCAGACAGTGTTTGTTGGTAATGAGGATCACCCTGTGGCTAAACATGCCTTGGTGCACGGCCAGCACATCTTGGCACAGTGTTACACCGTCCGGGTTATCTGGATACTTCCCACCAACACCAACCTACCTGAACTCCGGAGATGGGAACTTGCCCTTCAGTATATCCTCTCTTCTCGTCATCCGCCAGGCCTCAATCTCCGCTAATTTCAAGTTGCCGCCACTCATACCTCACCTGTCTTTCAACAACTTCTTTGCCTCTACACTTCTGCCTCGACTGACATCTCTGCCCAAACTCTTTGTCTTTAAATATGTCTGCTTGTGTCTGTATGTGTGGATGGATATGTGCGTGTGTGCGAGTGTATACCTGTCCTTTTTTCCCCCTAAGGTAAGTCTTTCCGCTCCCGGGATTGGAATGACTCCTTACCCTCTCCTTTAAAACCCACTTCCTTTCGTCTTCCCCTCTCCTTCCCTCTTTCCTGATGAGGCAACAATTTGTTGCGAAAGCTTGAATTTTGTGTGTATGTTTGTGTTTGTTTGTGGTCTATCGACCTGCCAGCGTTTTTGTTCGGTAAGTCACCTCATCTTTGTATTTATATATAATTTTTCCCACGTGGAATGTTTCCTTCCATTATATTGATATCATTAATTTGAATCCAACAATTACGTTTGTTATTGTCACTGTTGCATTTCGAAATCTTTTCTGTCGTCTTATTTTCCTCTTTCTGTTTTTGCCAGTAGTTTCACTTTGGTTTCACTTTGAATTCACCTTCTCCTTTTTACCGTAATCTGCTATACTATTTTATCCCGCCTATATATATACTCAATAATACGTAACCCACTTCCAAACCATAACCAAAAAAATTTTTTGCCGCTTTCAGCACTACCGCCGCTATAATATCCACCGTTTTCTAGTTCACAAACAGCTCCTTTCACCTTTTAAACAACCATTTCGGCCAGTTCTAATAACTTTCGCTTTATTTCCATCTCCGTTTTTCCCACACCACTGATCATTTTTAGCCGCTTCCCACAGGTTTTAACGCGATTATTTCTTCGTCAGACAATTGTTAGTCTCATTTTCATAATCTGCCACCACAATACCACTCCTTTTAATACACTACACGCAGTTTTTTCGAAATTTTCCCGAATTTCTGCGTCCTTTAACGTGTTTTGGCGGCAACAACCACCTAACCTTTATGCACATCGTTATCTACCAACCCAAGTCCAACATAGCCCAGCTGTAACCAACACCTTTTCGCCTTTTTTCATTCCAGATCTCCTGTTTCTTTCCGGTTCACCTTTATCTCTCCCCATATATTTTTATTTTCATTTTCATTTCACCTCATGTTAACACTTTCCACCTTCTAATACCATGTCACCCTCACAACACCCCCACAATGACCCCATTAAGTTTTATTTACATTCCCTCCGCAAACATGCCTTCGCCCTAGCCAGATTACACTCCCATATTCTATTTTCTCAGGCTTGTCTGACATTTGGCATCACCCCCAAAGGCCTTACACTTAAAGTTCCCATCTCTGGCTGCAACCCTTCCTTCCATCAGTCCCTATACCAGTTCCAAACTGAACAATCCATTGCCCTCACCCACCTAATCCTTCACCTACACATCAACTCAGCCAATGAACACACCCGTCAACTCCTATCCTTAATAAAAGTCCTTAATCTTTCCTCTCCCACATCCACACCGGCTGTCCAGAGCATCCTCCTACAGGCCAACCGTAAATTAGAACAGCATGCCACCCTCCACCTCAAAAAACTATCCAATCTCCTGGTTTCCCACCTCCGGAAAGGCAACTCACTCACCCTTCACAACCTTTCCAGCAAACCTCAACCTCCTCTCATTGCACACAAACCCAGTCTCTCCCATCTACTCAATCTCCCACTTCCAGCTCCACTCCCTCCAAAACCTCAAAATTCCGATCAACACAATCTGGAACCACAACACCCTAATTCAGTAGTTAACCTTTCCTCCAAACCTCTCTCCCAATCCGAAACCTCTGTCCTATCCAAAGGCCTCACCTTCAGCCCCACTCCCAGATTCAACCAAACAGCCCTCGTCAAAGATTTACTGTCCTACACTCGTACTCTCTGCTGGAAGTATCACTTTGCCACGAAGAAAAATGATCCTAATCCTACTCCTAATGATCCGACTCCTCAAGACACCATCCAAATTGAACCCTGCCTGGAACAGTTCCGTCCTCCGTCACAGCGGGACCCACCTCCTCTTCCTCAAAATCACCCTCTCCAAACCTTCCAGGAGTATCTGACTTCCAGCCTTGCATCTCAATCCTTCTTAAAAAACCTTAATCCTACACCCAACATCACCACTGCTGAAGCCCAGGCTATCCGTGATCTGAAGGCTGACCGATCCATCATCATTCTTCCAGCAGACAAGGGTTCCACGACCGTGGTACTTGATCGTCGGGAGTATGTGGCTGAGGGACTGCGTCAGCTTTCAGACAACACCACATACAAAGTTTGCCAAGGTAACCCCATTCCCGATGTCCAGGCGGAGCTTCAAGGAATCCTCAGAACCTTAGGCCCCCTGCAAAACCTTTCACCTGACTCCATCAACCTCCTGACCCCACCGACACCCCGCACCCCTACCTTCTACCTTCTTCCTAAAATCCACAAACCCAATCATCCCGGCCGCCCCATTGTAGCTGGTTACCAAGCCCCCACAGAACGTATCTCTGCCTACGTAGATCAACACCTTCAACCCATTACATGCAGTCTCCCATCCTTCATCAAGGACACCAACCACTTCCTTGAACGCCTGGAATCCTTACCCAATCTGTTACCCGGAAACCATCCTTGTAACCATTGATGCCACGTCCTTATACACAAATATTCCGCACGTCCAGGGCCTCGCTGCGATGGAGCATTTCCTTTCACGCCGATCACCTGCCACCCTACCTAAAACCTCTTTCCTCATCACCTTAGCCAGCTTCATCCTGACCCACAACTTCTTCACTTTTGAAGGCCAGACATACCAACAATTAAAGGGAACAGCCATGGGTACCAGGATGGCCCCCTCGTACGCCAACCTATTCATGGGTCGCTTAGAGGAAGCCTTCTTGGTTACCCAAGTCTGCCAACCCAAAGTTTGGTACAGATTTATTGATGACATCTTCATGATCTGGACTCACAGTGAAGAAGAACTCCAGAATTTCCTCTCCAACCTCAACTCCTTTGGTTCCATCAGTTTCACCTGGTCCTACTCCAAATCCCATGCCACTTTCCTTGACGTTGACCTCCACCTGTCCAATGGCCAACTTCACACGTCTGTCCACATCAAACCCACCAACAAGCAACAGTACCTCCATTATGACAGCTGCCACCCATTCCACATCAAACGGTCCCTTCCCTACAGCCTAGGTCTTCGTGGCAAACGAATCTGCTCCAGTCCGGAATCCCTGAATCATTACACCAACAACCTGAAAACAGCTTTCGCATCCCGCAACTACCCTCCCGACCTGGTACAGAAGCAAATAACCAGAGCCACTTCCTCGTCCCCTCAAACCCAGAATCCCCCACAGAAGAACCACAAAAGTGCCCCACTTGTGACAGGATACTTTCCGGGACTGGACCAGACTCTGAATGTGGCTCTCCAGCAGGGATACGACTTCCTCAAATCCTGCCCTGAAATGAGATCCATCCTTCATGAAATCCTCCCCACTCCGCCAAGAGTGTCTTTCCGCCGTCCACCTAACCTTCGTAACCTGTTAGTTCATCCCTATGAAATCCCCAAACCACCTTCCCTACCCTCTGGCTCCTATCCTTGTAACCGCCCCCGATGCAAAACCTGTCCCATGCACCCTCCCACCACTACCTACTCCAGTCCTGTAACCCGGAAGGTGTACACGATCAAAGGCAGAGCCACGTGTGAAAGCACCCACGTGATTTACCAACTGACCTGTCTACACTGTGACGCATTCTATGTGGGAATGACCAGCAACAAACTGTCCAATCACATGAATGGACACAGGCAGACAGTGTTTGTTGGTAATGAGGATCACCCTGTGGCTAAACATGCCTTGGTGCACGGCCAGCACATCTTGGCACAGTGTTACACCGTCCGGGTTATCTGGATACTTCCCACCAACACCAACCTACCCGAACTCCGGAGATGGGAACTTGCCCTTCAGTATATCCTCTCTTCTCGTCATCCGCCAGGCCTCAATCTCCGCTAATTTCAAGTTGCCGCCACTCATACCTCACCTGTCTTTCAACAACTTCTTTGCCTCTACACTTCTGCCTCGACTGACATCTCTGCCCAAACTCTTTGTCTTTAAATATGTCTGCTTGTGTCTGTATGTGTGGATGGATATGTGCGTGTGTGCGAGTGTATACCTGTCCTTTTTTCCCCCTAAGGTAAGTCTTTCCGCTCCCGGGATTGGAATGACTCCTTACCCTCTCCTTTAAAACCCACTTCCTTTCGTCTTCCCCTCTCCTTCCCTCTTTCCTGATGAGGCAACAATTTGTTGCGAAAGCTTGAATTTTGTGTGTATGTTTGTGTTTGTTTGTGGTCTATCGACCTGCCAGCGTTTTTGTTCGGTAAGTCACCTCATCTTTGTATTTATATCCCATCTGTCAGTTAGATGTTTGTAGTGCTTTTGTCCATGGAGAGACAGTTGGAGAATTTTATGTTAATTTACCTACTGGATGTTGCAGTGAACTGAGTGGTAAAGTTTGTAAACTTAGGAAGACTCCGTATAGTTTAAAGGACTTGGCCAAAAATTGGAATGTTAAATTTCACACAGTAATAACTGGTCTAGGATTTTGAGTATTGCTTGTATGTAGAACCATAAAATAGCCCTAAAGCACACATACTTGTTTACATTGATGATCTGCTGATAGCTTCAACTGCTCAAGTGAAATTGACAGTTTAAAGCTGTTATTGAGTGAGAACTTTAAAATGAAAGATTTGGGTCTGATTAGGAACTATTTGGAAATGAATATTGTTCACAATTTATGGGAGGGTACTATTACTGTTTGCCAAAGTACCTATCTTGAAAAAGTGTTGGAAATTTTTAATATGTTTGAATGTAATTTTGTTTCAGCTCCCATGGAGGAAAATTTTGATCACAGTATGTTAAAAAGAGAAAACCCTGAAAATGAAGAAGTTGAGAAAAGATGTAGAAGATTGATAGGGTCACTGATGTATGTTATGTTAGGTTCCAGACCAGATATTTGCATAGCTATAAGTATTATAAGCATTTATCAATTATGTGCAAATGTGGATTTATGAAATGCTTTAAAATGTGTCTTGCATGACATTAACGGAACTCTAAAACGGAGACTGTTATGTGCTAGGGATGAAAAGTGTGCTGGTCCTATAATTCATTATATGGGCTCTGACTGGGCTGGTGATGGAGTAGACAGGAAGTCCACAAGTGAATATCTTTTCAAAGTTTTGGGTTGTAGTGTTTCTGGGCATCTAGCAAGGGAAACTCCCCAGTGCACCCCCCTCAGATTTAGTGGTAAGGCAGCCCGCTGGATAGCCCGTCAAAGACTGAACACGGATAGAGCATGAAAACAGGAAGAAGGTATACTGAACTATTAGAAAAAGCAAAATAGAAACAGTGAACAGTCCAAGAGCCAGAAGGCTAATAAAAAGTAGCCCAAAATCCTAATGGCATCATGTGTCAGTGGTCATGGTGTTGGACTGCCAAGGGGGTGAGCTGTGTCCAAAACTCCCTCTTTCCATTCACTTATTTATTTTTTTCACAATGTTATGAACTGTCTGTCTGGTCGTTGAAATGTTTATTCTCTTTCTGTCATCTTGGTAGCTATCATACTATACACTGGTTATAGAATATGACTCATGTGGTAAGAATATGTTAATGTTGCAAGTAAATGTGATGAATAGGGAGAACAGGTGAGATACCACATCGACATCCCACAGAAATGAAAACAACAAATAAATGGGTTTGAACTCTGTTAAAACAAAGGAATTCAAGAGTCAAGGCTTCCAAAATGGAATGCAACTTCAAAACTGTTAAAAAAGTATATTTTGAAAGAGCACAGAGAAACTGTATGTTTGTGAAACTGTTGCATTCATATTTTCCAGCTTATGTGACAAACTGGTATGATTTCATCATTTCACTGGGAGTGACCACATTCACATTCATACGAACACCTATATCGGGCAACGAGTCATATCTCACTCACTTACCAGCCGTACAAATTAGTACAAATTAGGTGCACTGATAAGAGATTCCTATCATATGACACATGTACTGCCACTTATGCCATGTATGAGATACCAGACGTGTTTTCTGGCGGTGGATTTGGTTGACTTGTTGCCTTGTCATCAAATATTTGTGGTTCCCATTCAAAAGCCACTTCCTTTCTACTGCTAATAGAGTAGTTGTGCAGAACCAGCCATCATTACAGGTCCCTATCTTACACCTTGTTGTTGCAAGTGGATGTTAAACCATGACACAGACACAAATCTGAATAAAGTGAACAGTGGAAAAAAGAAGAAGGAAATTGGCAAATTGAGGCTTGATCACAGCTTGCCCTCTTGGTAGTCAAACACCATAACTACTTAACCACGATGCCATTTTTCTCCCTAGCTGATTTATATTGCACTTCTTGTCCTGGGACCATTCATTGATCCTATTTTGCTTTGTTTTTTCACAGTACAGTACACTTTCTTCCTGTTCTCATGCTTGATCTGTGATCAATTTTTGATGAATTGTCCACTGTGCCCTCTTGGTACTAAATCTGAGGGGGGCTGCGATGGGGAATTTCCCTTGTAAGAAGCAACCCACAGTGTCTGTCATCAACAAAGTCTGAATTTGTAGTCTTTAGCGTGACAATTAGTGAAGCCTGTTGGTTCAGTAATTTGTGTCATAGTCCCGCTGGCAGTCAAAGAGCTGCTGTACTTTATGAAGACAATATGTCAGTAATAAGGCTTTTTGGGAACCCACAGTTCCATTATAAACTAAAGCATATAGATTCAAAAATGTTATTTGTGAAAGTTTTTACTAGGAAAGTTAAGCTAAAGTACATTAGCACAAATGACCAACAAGCTGATGTTCTAACATAGCCACTAGGTAAAATAAAATTTGAAAAATTTAGAGCCTTGTTAGGACTTACTTAGAGCTTGTAATTTGTTTTTGTAACACTGACAATTAACATTGAGGGAGGGTGTTAATGGTACAATGTTAATGTTATCTTAAAGAAGCAACATTGTTTTTCTTTGATTTGTGTTATCTTCCATTTTTAGATGCTTTGGCTTTTGCTGTTTATTCTGTGTGTGCTACATTGTCTATCATTAGTTGTAAACTGTTATCCATTACAATAAACTCTGTACAATCAGGCTTCTTTTCATGCTTCTTTAACTGCACCTGATCACAACTCCACTCTCGAACAGCCCACGAGAAAAATGAACACCTAGGCTATAGCTTTCCATGCAAGCTCTGATTTCCCTTATTTTATTATGATGATCATTTCTCCCTATTTGTGTTGGCATCAACAAAATATTTTTGCATTTTGAGGAGAAAATGTGTGATGGAAATTTAATGAGAAGATTCCACAGCAACGAAAAATGCCTTTTGTTTTAATGATGCCCACCCTAAATCCTGTATAATGTCAATGACACTCTCTCCCATATTTCTCAATAATACAAAAGATGCTGCCCTTCTTTGAACTTTCTCGATCTACTCCATTAATCCTATGTGGTGAGGACCCCACACCACGCAGCAGTACTCCAGAAGAGAAAGGACAGGTGTGTAGGCAGTCTCTTTAATAGATCTGTTGCAGCTTCTATGTGTTCTGCCAATAAAACACAGTGTTTGGTTCACCTTCCCCAAAACATTTTCTATGTATTCTTTCCAGTCTACATTATTTCTAATTGTAATTTCTAGGTATTTACATGAATTTATAGCCTCTAGATTTGAGTGATTCATCATGTAACCAAACTTTAATGGATGACATCACAATTTTAATTATTTAGGTCAACTGCCAATTTTCGCACCATACCGCTATCTTTTCCAAATCTTTTTCAATTGGTTTTGGTCTTCTGATGATTTTACCAGACAATAAACAAAAGCATCATCTGCAAACAACCTAAGATGGCTGCTCGGATTGTCTCCTAAATTTTTAATATGGATAAAGAACAGCAGAGGGCCTATAACACTATCTGAGGATCACCAGAAATCACTTCTGTTTCACTCAATGACCTTCTGTCAGTTAGTATGAACTGTTACAGTTTGACAGAAATTCACAATTCCAGTCAAATAAGAGAGATATATTCCATAAGCACACATTTTAATTACAAGCTGCAAGTGAGGCACAACGTCAGAAGCATTCTAGAAATCTAGGAATATGGCATCAATTTGATATCCCTTGTCAATAGCATTCAAGACATTGTGTGAGTAAATGGCTAGTTGCGTTTCATAAGACAATGTTTTCTAAATCCATGATGACTGCATGTTAATGGGCTATTCACTGGAGGTAATTCATAATGTTCCAAAATCCTGTTGCATATCGACAGTAATGATATGGGCCTGTGATTTATCAGATTATTCCTACTGTCTCTCTTGAATATTGGTGTGACCTGTGCAACTTTACAGCCTTTACTGACCTTTCATTGAGTGAGTGGTTGTGTGTGATTGTTAAGTATGGAGCTGGAAGAGTTGATTTATTTAGTGGTTTAAGTGCTTCACTACTCCAAGGATATCTGCTTCTAAGTTATTCATGCTGGCAGCTGTTCTTGAGTCAAATTCTGTAATATTTACTTCATCTTCTATGGTGAAGGAATTTTGGAAGGCTGTGTTTAGTAACTCTGCTTTAGCAGTGCTGTCATCAATAATATTTCTGTTGCTACCATGCAGAGAAAGCATTGATTGTGTCTTTGATTTTGGCATGCTTTTTTATTGTTTCTGCAACAGTATTCTGTGATGTTTTGTGTACCAGGGGGGGATCATCTCCATTGCTTGTTAATTTATTTGTTATACATCTCTCAGTTCCCGTCTATACTATTTTTTGAATTCAAGCTACATCTGGTCTACACTTACATTGTTAATTTGGAAGGAGTGGAGATTGTCTCTCAGAGAAGAGCCAAGTGAATTTTTATTTGCTTTTATGAATAGGTATATTTTTCATTTGTTTTTGGATGATTTGGGAGTTACAGTATTCAGCCCTGCTGTGACAGCACTGTGTTCAATAATCCCTGTATCTGTTTTGATGCTCTTTATTAGCTTAGGATTATTTGTTGCTAAGAGGTCAAATGTGTTTTCATGACAGTTTACTGTCCTAGGGGTTCATGAACTAATTGCTTGAAATAATTTTCAGGGAATGCATTGAGCAGAATGTCAGATGATGTTTTCTGTGTACCTCTGGATTTAAATATGCATTTTCGCCAGCATATTGTGGGTCAATCAAAGTCACCATCAACTATAATCATATGGGTTGGGCATGTAACTGTATCATCTGAGTTGGGAGGTCAATAAAAGGATCCAGTTATTATTTTATTCCAGTTGCCAAGAATAACCTCTACCCATACTAAATCACAAGAACTACCTACTTCAATTTTGGTGCAAGATAAACTACTTCTAACAACAGAAACTTGCCACCACTAACTGTATTTAGCCTATCCTTTCTGAACACTGTTAGATCCTTTGCATAAATTTTGGCTGAATGCATCTCCAGCCTTAACTATCTTTCAGTGCCTATAACAATTTGAGCATCCATGCTTTCTATTAGCGCATGAAGCTCTCATAGTTTCCCAACAAAGCTATGACAGTTCACAACTATTATAATGATGGTTCATAGATCTAGGTTCTTCCCGTGTTCGATACACATCCTTTGAGACTGAAACCCATTTTGTGTTTCCATAAGACTCTCTAACCTAGAAAACTGCCCAGTCCATGCTACGAAGCACGTGCTACCCATGTAGCCACCTCCTGCATGCAATGGGCTCCTGACTTATTTAGTGGAACTCCAAACCTCACCACTCTATGGCAAAAGTCGAGGAGTCTGCAGCCTACATAGTTGTGGAACCATTTGAGTGTCTGATTCAGATCCTCCACTCAGCTGTGTATCAGAGGTCCGCAATTGGTCCTGTTGACTATGCTCTATGCTGCAAATTGTAGGTTCTGCTTTCATCTCCCACACAAGATTGGCAGCCTTTACCACTTCTGACAGCCACTCAAACCCAGAGAGAATCTCTTCCAATCCAAAGTGACACATAATTTTGTACTGACATGAACCACCACCTGCAATTGGTTGCACCCTATGCTCTTCAAGGCATCTGGAAAAACCCATTATATGTCTAGAATGACTCCACCTGGTGTGGCTCCCACCCCCCCACCCCCTTTGATAGCCCTATAACCCACCTAACACTGGAGCTTCCAACTACTAATAATCCCACCCTCTGTGACTGACTGCCTGGATCTTGCACCTGAGAGGTTTCCCCTGAAACAGGACATGTGACTACATTTTGCTGAGGGACAGTGTCAGCCACAGACAGCATTTGGAACCTGTTTGTCAGACTTACCATGGAGGCCTTACACGCACCTCCCCAGGAAGTTTTCCACAGCCTGCGATGCCCAGAGGGAACCTCCACTCAATGATGGGTGGTGGGGTCAGCCTCAGTGTGAGCAGTAACTGATGTGGACCAGTTGTAGACTCATGGGTCATTCTTGATGTCCATTGGATACCCACTGCCAGCTCGCAACAGTGACGCCCATCCACTGCAGCCCGAAGCTGTGTAACTGAAGCCATCAGAGCCTGGAGCCGCAAGCAAAGTGTCACCAACCTGGCTCTCATCTGCATACTGCTATCTTAGTCCCTATCCATAGTAAAAACTGTGGAAAACTACACTACACAGATAAATTAAGGACTATCAGCACTCTCTTTGGAACTCTGCTGCAGACTCTGACAATGCAAGAAGTGTGTCTAATAGATTAGATTAACTCACAGAGATTCAGAAACTAAACTTCCAATGCACACAGGTGAGCCTAAATAATTCACTCCTGATTAGGAACTTGTAATATGTCACAAAATCAGTTTAATTTCTGACATAAGTGAAAAACAAGAACTGTGTCTATTAAGTATTAAATTAACACGCAGAGATCCAAAAACTAAACTACCAAAGTACACAAATGAAACCATATTATATGCTACTGGTTAGGAACTCATAAAAGTCACAAAATAATTTGCTTCCCTGTTGCTGCTTGTGTCTTGGTCAGCTGCTACTGCCTGACTGTGGCATGTGTCTATTTTCAAACCACATCCCAACACTTTCAGTGAGTATAGCAATGCTGTGAGTGAATCTTATCATTTATATCCTTTAATCCTGAATTTGTGCTCTACTCCTGAACCTTTCTTTTATTTCTGTTGTAGCTTCTTTGATGTGTTGATTGCTCAACGTATTTACCATACACATTTTTAATCTGAATCCTTAATTTTTGGCCTTACATTCTCATTTTCAATTTTTGGTTCTTGTAAAATGGTGTAAGACCCATTTTACCCTACAGCTTACACCTATTTTCCTGAGAATTTTACACTTTTTGCATTGTAGAATGCCTTTTCTAGGTTGACAGAGCCTATGAACGTGTCTTAATTTTTCTTAAGTGTTACTTTCATTATCAAGCACAAGGTCAGAAATGCCTCTCTGGTGCCTTTACCTATCCTAAAGGTAAACTGATAAACATCTAATAGATTTTCAATTTTCTTTTCCATTCTTTCTGTATCAGCAATTATATGCATGAACTGTTAAGCTTGTTGTTGTTGTGGTCTTCAGTCCTGAGACTGGTTTGGTGCAACCTACATCCTTCTGTATCTGTTTAGTGTATTCATCTCTTGGTCTCCCTCTACGATTTTTACCCTCCACGCTTCCCTCCAATACTAAACTGATGATCCCTTGATGCCTCAGAACATGTCCTACCAACCGATCCCTTCTTCTAGTCAAGTTGTGCGACAAACTTCTCTTCTCCCCAATCCTATTCAATACCTCCTCCTTAGTTATATGAACTACCCATCTAATCTTCTGCATTCTTCTGTAGCACCACATTTCAAAAGCTACTATTCTCTTCTTGTCCAAACTAGGCATCGTCCATGTTTCACTTCCATACATGGCTACGCTCCATACAAATACTTTCAGAAACGACTTCCTGACACTTAAATCTATACTCGATGTTAACAAATTTCTCTTCTTCAGAAAGGCTTTCCTTGCCATTGCCAGTCTACTTTTTATATCCTCTCTACTTTGACCATCATCAGTTATTTCGCTCCCCAAATAGCAAAACTCCTTTACTTCTTTAAGTGTCTGATTTCCTAATCTAATTCCCTCAGCATCACTTGACTTAATTTGACTACATTCCATTATCCTTGTTTTGCTTTTGTTGATGTTCATCTCATATCCTCCTTTCAAGACCCTATCCATTCTGTTCAACTGTTCTTCCAAGTCCTTTGCTGTCTCTGACAGAATTACAATGTCATCGGCGAACCTCAAATTTTTTATTTCTTCTCCAAGGATTTTAATACCTACTCTGAATTTTTCTTTTGTTTCCTTCACTGCTTGCTCAATATACAGATTGAATAACATTGGGGAGAGGCTACAACCCTGTCTCACTCCCTTCCCAACCACTGCTTCCCTTTCTTGTCCCTCAACTCTTATAACTGCCATCTGGTTTCTGTACAAATTGTAAATAGCCTTTTGTTCCCTGTATTTTACCCCTGCCACCTTCAGAATTTGAAAGAGAGCATTCCACTCAACATTGTCAAAAGCTTTCTCTAAGTCTACAAATGCTAGAAATGTAGGTTTGCCTTTCCTTAATCTAGCTTCTAAGATAAGTTGTAGGGTCAGTATTGCCTCACGTGTTCCAATATTTCTACGGAATCCAAACTGATCTTCCCCGAGGTCGGCTTCTACCAGTTTTTCCATTTGTCTGTAAAGAATTTGCGTTAGTATTTTGCATCTGTGACTTATTAAACTGATTGTTTGGTAATTTTCACATCTGTCAGCACCTGCTTTCTTTGGGATTGGAATTATTATATTCTTCTTGAAGTCTGAGGGTTTTTCTCCTGTCTCATACATCTTGCTCACCAGATGGTAGAGTTTTGTCAGGACTGGCTATCCCAAGGCTGTCAGTAGTTCTAATGGAATGTTGTCTACTCCTGGGGCCTTGTTTCGACTCAGGTCTTTCAGTGCTCTGTCAAACTCTCCACGCAGTATCGTAAGCTGTTAAGCTTATTATGCATTAGTTCTGTCCTTGATAATTGTCAGAACTGTACAGATGATATTATTCCAAATGTCTGATGAGTGTATCTCTATATTAATTTATTCTACAAATCAGTTTGAATACGCTTTTGGTTGCCATTTATCCTGATGGTTTTAGAAGTTCTAAAGTAATGTTATCTTCTCTTCTGCATTATTTGACTGTAAGTCTTCCTAAGCTCCATTAAACTTGTCTATAATACTGAATGTCCTGTGCCTACCACATGAACTCCCATTTATTCCCCGGGGGGAAACTCATTGATGCCCTCCCATGGAAATGTAGATTGTGCAAAAAAGACAAGGGGATCACTAAACAGGAGGCAAATGTGCCCTTCAATCTGAATTAGAACACTTGAAATTTGTGCTAGGTAGGTTGAAGGGGAAACAAGATCATGGGAAATGGGTAAAGATAACAACCAATAGGTGAACAAGAAACAGATATTCAGCTTCCTTATATACATTTGAGCTAAAAGTATCGAATAAATTTGCTACATGAAGTATGAGAGGAAGAGCCTCATCCAACCATATGCCATAATAGGGTGCAGCAGACTGCTATCAAAGAAACTAGGTGTAGCTTAGTACTAAAAGAGAGTAGGAAGAAATGTGTCTTGTTGCTAGGTAGTAGGCATGGGAGGGGTATAGGCCAAATGGTGCAGAAATAATTAGGAACAGGGAACCAGTTTACAAGTATTGTGAAGCCATGTGTTACCCTTAGCCAGACTACAAATGACATAGGGAATTTATCCAAAGATTTTGCCAAAGAGGATCAGGTTATTGTGGTAGGGGGAGCAGAGAACAGCCTGGCTAATGAGATGTAACCTGTAGCTTGTCCAGAGGTACATGTTCCACATATTCCTTAATGTTAGAAAAAAGATGATTGTGTAAAAGCATAAGTAGCTTTGTGGTAGGTGGGAGAATCCTACTATTCAAGGTTATTATAATTTATAGATAAAATCCATGAAATGGAGTGCATACAGCACATCTAAGGCACAACAGAACCCTAGCAGACATAGTAGTTGTGTGGATGTTTAATTGTGCCTTGCTGTCATTACTCAGAGGTGGTTTCGACACCTCAGACAAGAAGAATTGTCAATAGTTCTAAAAACTAAAGAGGACTAAAAAACAGTTGGTTCATTCATAATTAAGCTGAACTTTAGTTACTAGACATGACAGATATGTTTAGATATATATTGATGTATGGCTTGGAAAATTGGGTTCTTTACAGTGTATTGGAAGATTGTTCAAGATTATTGAAAGTACAACAGTTTTGTGAGAGAATGTAGAGCTATAATTTCAAAGTTGCTGAATGTATTTAGAACTCTCCTACAGACTTCATAGCTACTGCATCAAAGAAGAGCTGTACATGGTATCCAGTGACCTTGGTTAGCAATTTCACAACATCAAGAAATGATCAGAAGGTGACCGTATTTGAGAAGAATTCCAGGTAAAACTTACACAGACTGCCAAAAGGAGGTAGAACCTTAATGCCATTGGCAGCATTAATATTATACAATGCAAGAAGAATCCATTTTGTATCCTAGTGACAGGATGGGAACAAGCAGAAGTAGTTTAAGAGAGTTTTGAAGCAAATACAGAGAAAATTCCATTAAAATAACATCAGCATACAAGGTGGTGTCAGGGACAACAGAAGTCAACAAGTACCATGACAACTAAGTATGCAATGGTCAGCAATGAAATAAAAAGTACATTAAAAAGATTTGTAGATTTCTGGGGAACAATTATTGAATGAATTAACATCAGTCATGAAATGGAAGATATAATTAGTCCAAGACTAGGATGAATGACACCTGTGACAGCAGTAAGCAGGTGTCATCTCACCAATGTGAGTCATAACACAGGAGGTCGGTTACAGTGGCACTACAGATCCCATTGTTGGTCACAGACTGCATCCCGCCAGCCTATGGCATCTATGTCACTCAACAGACTAGCTTCTCGCTGGCAGCTCATCACTATGAGAGCTACCTTCAAGCAGTGTGGTGAGCTGCGATACGTAATATTTTATTAGCATGTGAGATTGTTTTTTGTTTTGTTTTGTGGAACATGCTACTGTGAAAGGAAAAACACTGAAGTAGGAGTAAATCAAGCATGAGAGGTTGAAAATAGTATAGATTTGCATGCGTGTGCACACTAGGAGCATGGATGAAATACCAAACTGGCTAAGTTCCTGCATGACAATCTAATTATGCAAATATATGCTGTTTAGACTAATTTCAATGATAAGATTAGTTCAGTTGAAACAAATTTAAATAATAATTTAAATGCTGTTCAAACTTTTGTAAATAATAATATAGAAACAGAATTATATACCTCTAAAACTGATTTAGATGGCAGCATTGACGCTCAAGGTGAAGAATTAAAGAACCGAGTTGATGGTCTATCAGGTAGTCTCAAAGCTACCAAAAAAGAACTATCGAATAACTTAAAAAAATTGTAAGAAGGTAAGTTTACCAATATAGAGGCCACACTAGCTAAATTACCTAAGAATTTACACAAGCACATTGTAGGGCGTTGTGGCTTAGTTACATTTGAGGGACAGGAGAAATTCGAAATAGTAGATAAACAAATAAATCAAATAGCATTGGTTATAATAAGAAATCTTAACAGATGAACAACCAAATCTTAGAAACACAAAATCAAATAGAGACTTTAGAACAGGGTAAAGACATAGTAAATGTAACCAATAACACAGATGTTTTGACTACTTTGAAGTAACATCTCCAAAGTTTCCTTGAAGGGGAAATGCAGTTGGGGACAGGTATACATTTATTCAACCAGTTTCCAAAATTCAAACCTGAGGAAGAAGTTCTCCTATTTATTTTCTCAGAGTGTTATTCAAGACCATTACCCAAGAAGTAACAAGGTCATTCAAAGAATGGTTTATTCTTTGTTACCTAGTAGAGAAAGCAGCTGAATTGGGGTACTGCTCATTTGGAAGATTTTGAAGCATGGGAAGACTTTCAAGAAAAGTTTAGAAAGAAGTACTGGTCAGGTAGCACACAAGAAAAATTGAAATTAGAACTGTTGGGCCCAAAACATTATAATAGTTTGTGGGGTAGATAGAAAAATTGTACTGAGTGGCATATTATGAGATCAAAATATTTGGATAGTCCAATAGAAGAGATACAAATAGTAAAAATATTGATGTGACAATTACCTTATTTAGTGGGGAAAATAAAATCCCAATAGGTAAAAACAAATATTGAAATACAGTATAAACCTTGCTGATATATAAAAAATAGTAATTTGTATCTTTTACATGATAAATTTTCTATCTTTTCCTTTTCTTTATTGATAACTGATTGGCTCTGTAGACAAATTTTCTAGAAGAGGATGAGTAGGATATTACTTGGTATATATGTAGCTGACATGCTTTACATTGCAGCAATATTTGTGATTGAGAGAAGTTATTTCAATAAATCATGTAAATTATTACATTCGTATATGCTCTAAGTTAAGGTGATGACCTAATGGTGAGAGATGGATGGATGAAGCTGATATGACAACTTACTACTGATGACTGATGTGAGTATATTCTAACCTCTTCTGGCTTACAATAAGGGTGTGTTTAGGATTGCTTTTTGGACCCTTGTACATTGTAGCTGAAGCAAACTGTTCTGTAGGGCATATTAAGACTCTTCATCATCTGACATTTCAGTCAAGTACTTGACCAGACAAAGTCCTTTTGGGGTGGCATGGGAATCTGTCTTTGTGGTCTATCTTCTTCCTTCCTTTGGCCTAAACACATTCATTTTTCTTCTGCCTTTCTTTCTTTTCTGTTTGAAATACTTGCTCCATCTTCCCTCTGTCTCTACACAAGTTCCTTTTTTCGGGCCAATTTAGTGGTGAGTATATCCTGTCTTCACAGGAATCAATGGAAAGATGTCTAGATAGACACAGGGTAACTCGCTAACTCTCATAAGAGTCACAGACTCAGAGATAAATAATTTTTTTGACACTTTGATAGATAGTTTACATTATTTACCAGTGTTGTTGGCAATGCCACAATAATGACAGGGAGGACGAGGAGAGGCAATAGTCATCTACTAACAAGAAAGGTGACAAGGTAACATAATATGCGGGTATATCCATAGGGGGCAGTAGTATTGCAAGCGAGGTATGACAACTGATAACATGAGTAACTGGAGAGCAGCGTAGTTAGAAGGGTCTACTTGAACTACTGCCCACAGGATTGTGATAGTGCTAAAAATACTTAAGCCCTATAAGAAACAGTAATTAAGTAACAAAGTGCTACATTTTTAGGATAAAGTATAAGAATTGAAGAGCTAATGAAAGGAATTATAGGATAATGTAATAATAAAAAGAAATTTATTGACAATAAACAGCAGAAGTATAAGGATTCTCAGCAGTGAATAAGGAGAAATTCTATTACATATTGTGAATTGTGAATTGTGTGAATTGTGTTTTATTCATCTCATGATGTACATTTGTAATCCATTTGGCTTGCGTACAGGAGACGTCAAATATTTATAAAACAATTACAATGATTTTTACATTAATAAATGATAGGACTATAATAAGTAACAACACTATAAGGATAACACATTGTACCTAGCTCAAATTTCCAGTTTGTCCTGCATGAATTCATCCACTGAGTAATAACACTTAAGTGTCAGTACCACATATAGCTTTCTTTTAAGTGAACCTAAATTCATCTGCATCAACTTGTTCCCTTTTAACTTATTACAAATTTTCATTCCCATGTATTGAGGTCCCTGGGCATACAGTCTGAGGTGGCGGGTGGGGAGCATAAAATTTTCTTTGTTTCTGGTATCATGTGAATGGACAAAATGGTTTCCCTCAAATAATTCATGTTTGGTGTACAAAAATATAATAATCTCATGTATGTATAAGGATGGCAGAGTAAATATTTTAAGTTTTCTAAATAATGGTCGGCATGGTTCTTTGTGATTTGCAGTGCACATTTTTCGTATGATTTTCTTCTGTCTTTTTGGTATTCCCACTATGTTTGTTGAGTTACCCCAAAAAACAATACCATACATAATGGATTCGAAGTAGCTTGTATATGCTACTTTTCATGTGTCCATGTCAGTTGCAGTTGACAATATTTGCATTGCAAATGCAAAGCTGCTCAGTTTGTTTGCCAGGTATTCATTGTGTGCGTGTCAGCTCAAATTTTTATCTACATTTAAACATAAGAATTTGACTGAGTCAACTTCTTCTGTACCTTGGTTGTTGTGTACAATCTTAATCTGCTCACATTTTGACTGTTTGGTGCTGAACTGCATCACGTGAGTCGTAGATATGTTTAGATTCACCCCATTTAGCTGAAACCAAGTTTCTAAGGTACTGAGGGTACTGATCACAGATTTTGGAATTTTTGTTTGTGTTAAGAATAGTGAAGCAGTTAAAATCATCAGACAGTGTAGACATATATGACCTGTCTTGTAACATGCTTAAGAAAGTAATAGACTGTATAGTGTACCCCCTAACATATTGTATAAACAAGTGTATACTGGAGGGTTTTTTCCCTGATGAGCTTAAACTGTCTAGGGTAGTTCCAGTACATAAAAAAGGAGATAAAAATTCTGTCTCAAGTTACAGGCCAATATCCATAGTCCCAATTTTCTCAAAAGTTCTAGAATGCATAATTTACCAACAATTATCTGTTTACTTTGATAACATAGGATTAATAAGTGGATCACAGTATGGCTTTAGGAAAAACCTGTCAACCATTGATGCCATAGACAATGTTGTTAAATACATCCATCAAGTATTTGAAGATAAATGCTTTGCCCAAGTGACTTTTTGTGACCTAAGCAAAGCCTTTGACTGTGTAGAACATACACTACTACTCGAAAAAATGGACTTTTATGGTGTTAAAGGTAACAGCCTTAAGCTATTAAGATCATATTTACAAAACCGTAAGCAAGCCGTCTGTGTTGGGAAAGAAATGTCCAGTATAGAACAAGTTGAGGTAGGTGTTCCGCAGGGATCCGTGCTGGGCCCTTTCCTTTTCCTAATAATGATAAATGACCTGCCATCATTTATCAAATCCAGAACAGTACTCTATGCTGATGATACAACATTTCTGAACAGCAGTAATGATCTTAATAGCCTTAAAACATGTGTTACAGAGACAATTGAGGAAGCTTCATTCTGGTTTAAAGCAAATGGGTTCTTGCTTAATGAAAGCAAAACCCAGGAGATGGTATTTAGTTTAAAAGACAAGTTTCCATCAGATGATCCTAGTTGTGTTAAATTTTTGGGGGTATATTTGGATGATAAACTTTCTTGGAATCCACATATTAAGTATATTAGCGGTAAATTGTCTAGGATAATCTATTTGTTAAGGCGATTAATGCACTGTGTACCTAAAAATTATGTTAGAGTATCTTACTACTCATTTTTCCAAAGCATCATATCCTATGGCATTATTTTATGGGGAAACTCCACTTGTGTGCATGATATACTATTGCTGCAAAAGAAAGCTATTAGGATAATTACAAGCTCACTATACAAGGCTCATTGTAAACCTTTGTTTACTCAACAAAAAATCATGACAGTAATAAACATATATATTTATTATGTTTTAATTTACACAAAAAAGAACTTACCTAAAGTAAAACGCAGGGCAAATATACATTGTTACAGCACTAGGACAAACAGCTCTATCTATACGCCCTACAACAGACTGTCAAAATCAGTTCACAGTTATGAACTTATGGGCCACAAATTATTTAACAAACTTCCACAAGGTATACAAAACTTACCAGAGCAACAGTACAAACAAACACTTTATGACTGGTTAGTTGTAAACCCATTCTACAATGGAAATGATTTCATGACCTGTGGTATTAACTTCCACAAGGTATACAAAATTTACCAGAGCAACAATACAAACAAACACTTTATGACTGGTTAGTTGTAAACCCATTCTACAATGTAAAGGATTTCATGACCTGTGATATTAAACTGTAAAGTTCTTAACAATTCTGTCCTTCTATAGCATGTACTGTACTGTACTGTATTATATGTATGACTTTGTCTATTGCTGTAATGGCTTAAAGACAATAAAATTATTATTATTACTATTATTATTACTAAGATAGAAGTATCATCTGCAAACAGAACTGACGGTGAGCTGATGTTTAATGGTAAGTCATTAACATAAAAGAGAAATAGGACTGGGCCTAATATTGAGCCTTGTGGAACACCCTGAGTAATTTTTTTTCCAGTCAGAAAAATAATATATGCCATTTGAAGAAATGCTAACTTGCTTTCTGTTGAATAAGTAGGATTTAAGCCATTCTAGGGCACTGTTGCTAATGCCATACTTTTCAAGTTTGTATACAAGCAATGCATGGTTTACGGAATCAAACGCCTTTGTGAGGTCACAGAAAATTCCTGTCACCTTATTTCTCTTGTCTAATGATGTGCTTATTTTCTCAATGAAACTGTTTACTGCGTCAATGGTGTTTTTACCCCGCTGAAAACCACTGTATTTGTTATTTTAATGCTACAGAGTCATATAAAGCGAATATTAGTGCAATGAATGGAAAATGGCATACAATATGATCTGATGACACAAATAATAATTTGTTATAATTTTTGTTGAAAGAGAGGCTATCAGAATAAAATGTGAATGCTTCACTGCTAACAGTACTGAACAAAACAATGTGGCAACATGTATGTATACAGTTATTGCATTATAGAGCAACTTTATTTTAAAGCAAGTGAAGATTAAATAGTGAACAGACACTGGGCATATAATTAGAAGGTTTTTGGGATGGAGTGCATCTGTTGTTTTTTATGTAGATGAGAATTTTGTAGATAGTGAGAGGGTATGTTTACATATAGAAAAGGGAGCCTATATCTGAGGGTCAGGTGAATCCAGGGTAAGGAAGGGCCAGTCCTAAAATTTGCAAGGAACACTCTCATCATAGAATTTATGATGTATGTAATCAGTATCTATCCAAAGGATAAGGTACAAATACATCTCTTATAAAGATAGGAAGCTGCAAAGTGACAGTTTGTCACCCAACTGTGTTCTCCAACATAGTCAAAAGTACATGTACTTACCGGGTATACATTGAATTTGTCCAATTTTCATTTCTGTGAATATTGACAAAAAACAAACCCTTGAGACTTGGAGAAGTTGGACACTGTAACGTCCAAGATCAGAATGTAACACCTCAAGGTAATTTAGGGTGTGTCATCATGGGTTATGTGGCATTAAATGTAACAGAAAGGTTTATGCAATCTATAAAATGGGTCACATCAAAATATAAGGAAATGTACAATAAAAGACAGAAACTGCATAGATAAAAAATGTTGACATGTATTTATTCATCTGACAGCCAGTCATTTAAATAACAAAACTATATGAATGAAAACTATAATTTAAGATAAGAAAAAACAATCCATAATTTTGTATTAAGGACACCTAAATAAAAGTGTTCTGGAATGATGAATATATGTAATGTCCAGTGAGAAAATAAACAGAAGTAAAGAACAAAATTATGTACACTCCTGGAAATGGAAAAAAGAACACATTGACACCGGTGTGTCAGACCCACTATACTTGCTCCGGACACTGCGAGAGGGCTGTACAAGCAATGATCACACGCACGGCACAGCGGACACATCAGGAACCGCGGTGTTGGCCGTCAAATGGCGCTAGCTGCGCAGCATTTGTGCACCGCCGCCGTCAGTGTCAGCCAGTTTGCCGTGGCATACGGAGCTCCATCGCAGTCTTTAACACTGGTAGCATGCCGCGACAGCGTGGACGTGAACCGTATGTGCAGTTGACGGAATTTGAGCGAGGGCGTATAGTGCACGTGCGGGAGGCCGGGTGGACGTACCGCCGAATTGCTCAACACGTTGGGCGTGAGGTCTCCACAGTACATCGATGTTGTCGCCAGTGGTCGGCGGAAGGTGCACGTGCCCGTCGACCTGGGACCGAACCGCAGCGACGCACGGATGCACGCCAAGACCGTAGGATCCTACGCAGTGCCGTAGGGGACCGCACCGCCACTTCCCAGCAAATTAGGGACACTGTTGCTCCTGCGGTATCGGCGAGGACCATTCGCAACCGTCTCCATGAAGCTGGGCTACGGTCCCGCACACCGTTAGGCCGTCTTCCGCTCACGCCCCAACATCGTGCAGCCCGCCTCCAGTGGTGTCGCGACAGGCGTGAATGGAGGGACGAATGGAGACGTGTCGTCTTCAGCGATGAGAGTCGCTTCTGCCTTGGTGCCAATGATGGTCGTATGCGTGTTTGGCGCCGTGCAGGTGAGCGCCACAATCAGGACTGCATATGACTGAGGCACACAGGGCCAACACCCGGCATCATGGTGTGGGGAGCGATCTCCTACACTGGCCGTACACCACTGGTGATCGTCGAGGGGACACTGAATAGTGCACGGTACATTCAAACCGTCATCGAACCCATCGTTCTACCATTCCTAGACCGGCAAGGGAACTTGCTGTTCCAACAGGACAATGCACGTCCGCATGTATCCCGTGCCACCCAACGTGCTCTAGAAGGTGTACGTCAACTACCCTGGCCAGCAAGGTCTTTGGATCTGTCCCCCATTGAGCATGTTTGGGACTGGATGAAGCGTCGTCTCACGCGGTCTGCACGTCCAGCACGAACGCTGGTCCAACTGAGGTGCCAGGTGGAAATGGCATGGCAAGCCGTTCCACAGGACTACATCCAGCATCTCTACGATCGTCTCCATGGGAGAATACCAGCCTGCATTGCTGTGAAAGGTGGATATACACTGTACTAGTGCCGACATTGTGCATGCTCTGTTGCCTGTGTCTATGTGCCTGTGGTTCTGTCAGTGTGATCATGTGATGTATCTGACCCCAGGAATGTGTCAATAAAGTTTCCCCTTCCTGGGACAATGAATTCACGGTGTTCTTATTTCAATTTCCAGGAGTGTATATTGCATCTAGTAAAAGACTGAATGAAGTTAAATGCAACAGAAGCCCGAGTTTGAGAGTAATATTCTGTCTGCAGATCCAAATTTAAAAGGTGCCAATAGTATTTTGTCTAATTAGGTGTTTCACTCAGTATCTTTTCTCTTAGTTGGAGGATCTGAAGCATTACTTGTAGATTGTACAGAAGTACTTTTCGGCATATTCCTTGATCTTAGAAGAAAGGTGATTGAAGGTGATTGTGTAAAAGAGTAAGTAGCTTTGAAATAGGTGCGAGCTACCTGTTGTTTGAGATTGTTATTTTTGGATGTTTCAGAGAAGAAGAGCCATCAGTAGGCATAAAAACAAAAGAGGTCTGAAAAATGATGTGCTCATTCATTATTAAGTTGAACTGTGGTCACTAGATGTGACAGACATATTTAGATATGTATTGATGTATGACTTAGAACTTTATGATATGTTGCAGTATGCTGTAAGATAGTTTAAGATGATTTAAAATACAGCAGTTTTCCAATGGAATGTTGAGCTGTAATATCGTAGCTTCTGCATGTATGTGGAACTCTTTACAGTCTTGGTAGCAACTGCATCAGAGAGGAGCCATGCATGATAACCAGTAGTCTTGATTAGCAAGTCGACAACATCAATAAATCATCAGAAGGTGACTGTAATTGAGGAGAATTCCAGGTAAAAATTGCAGAAGCTACCAGAAGGTGACAGAACAAGAGCAATATTATCAGCATTTATATGCAGGGAGAAACAGTTTGCTAAGGACAGAACATTATAGCATTAGGAGTGTCATGGATGTAGTAGGGGTAGCAGCTGCACACACAAATGTGAGTTTCGTGGAGGTCCTGAGGCATAACAACCAACCCTGTGTTAACACTGTTGTGAGTCGTGTGAACACTGAATTGAGCAAGCTGCTGCTGACTGAAGTGAAATCTCATATGATTGCATTGCATTTTGCTACAGTTGAGAGAAGGAGATATACCACTCATGGCCTACACCTGAATTAGAGGGGGACAGAAAGGCTGGTTTAGTTTTTTGCAGGAAATATACAAGGGCCCCCACAACTGCACACAGTAGTTACTGGTGTCTAAGAGGTACCTTCTTCAGTCTGGAATCAGGATTCAGGCACCTTGTTTTGAAGGAAATCAAAACAATAGACAAGCCCCACAAAGTATTGAAGAATGTACAGAAAAGTAATGATAGTTTATTTCATCAAAACATTAGAGAACTGAGTAATAAGGTAGAACAGTTTCTTGTCAGATTGTAAAATTTAGAGAGCTCTGAAAAGGTAGATATCTTGTGCCTGTCTGAACACCACATAGCCACAGAGGTAGATCAGTTACATATAAAAGATTACACTCTAGCAGGTTACTCATGCAGAACTAATGTGGAAAAATGATGAGCTGTTACACATATTAAAGCAAAACACAAGTTCAAAAACATTGACACAAGGAGATTTTGTAGTGATCAGCATACAGAACCATGTGATTGTGAATTAATACAGAAAAATAATTCATCTTTAATTGTAACTATATGAATATCCACTGGGAAATTTTGCTATCTGTCAGACAGCAGCAAGCAGTTAATAATTCTTGGTGACTTCAATGAAAATTTTCTAATGGATTCTGATAGGAAAAAAGGTGATTTGGAAATCTTATTTGGATCCTACAATATGATTTCTGTAATTAACTTCCTAACATGGGTGCATAAAGACAGCAGGACTCTAATTAATAATGTTTTCTTTGTTGAAGCTGAAAGGAAGAATGTAACTGTTTACCCAGTAACAAATGCTCTCACTGATCATTATGCACTGCTAGTTAGGACAGATAAGATAGTGCCCTTTTTTTTTTTTTTCTTTTTTAGTCATCAGTCTACTGACTGGTTTGATGCGGCCCGCCACGAATTCCTTTCCTGTGCTAACCTCTTCATCTCAGAGTAGCACTTGCAACCTACGTCCTCAATTATTTGCTTGACGTATTCCAATCTCTGTCTTCCTCTACAGTTTTTGCCCTCTACAGCACCCTCTAGTACCATGGAAGTCATTTCCTCATGTCTTAGCAGATGTCCTATCATCCTGTCCCTTCTCCTTATCAGTGGTTTCCACATATTCCTTTCCTCTCCGATTCTGCATAGAACCTCCTCATTCCTTACCTTATCAGTCCACCTAATTTTCAACATTCGTCTATAGCACCACATCTCAAATGCTTCGATTATCTTCTGTTCTGGTTTTCCCACAGTCCATGTTTCACTACCATACAATGCTGTACTCCAGACGTACATCCTCAGAAATGTCTACTTCTCATTACCTCCGTCTTTCTCCGATTTACTCTCAAACCATACTGTGTACTCATTAGACTGTTCATTCTGTTCAGCAAATCATTTAATTCTTCTTCACTTTCACTCAGGATAGCAATGTTATCAGCGAATCATATCATTGATATCCTTTCACCTTGTATTTTAATTCCACTCCTGAATCTTTCTTTTATTTCCATCATTGCTTCCTCGATGTACAGATTGAAGAGTAGGGGCGAGAGGCTACAGCCTTGTCTTACACCCTTCTTAATATGAGCACTTCGTTCTTGATTGTCCACTCTTATTATTCCCTCTTGGTTGTTGTACATATTGTATATGTCCCGTCTCTCCTATAGCTTACCCCTACTTTTTTCAGAATCTCGAACAGCTTGCACCATTTTATATTGTCGAACGCTTTTTCCAGGTCAACAAATCCTATGAAAGTGTCTTGATTTTTCTTTAGCCTTGCTTCCATTATTAGCCGTAACATCAGAATTGCCTCTCTCGTCCCTATACTTTTCCTAAAGCCAAACTGATCATCACCTAGCGCATTCTCAATTTTCTTTTCCATTCTTCTGTATATTATTCTTGTAAGCAGCTTTGATGCATGAGCTGTTAAGCTGATTGTGCGATAAATCTCGCACTTGTCAGCTCTTGCCGTCTTCGGAATTGTGTGGATGATGGTTTTCTGAAAGTCAGATAGTATGTCGCCAGACTCATATATTGTACACACCAACATGAATAGTCGTTTTGTTGCCACTTCCCCCAATGATTTTAGAAATTCTTATGGAATGTTATCTACCCCTTCTGCCTTATTTGACCGTAAGTCCTCCAAAGCTCTTTTAAATTCCGATTCTAATACTGGATCCCCTATCTCTTCTAAATCGACTCCTGTTTCTTCTTCTATGACATCAGACAAATCTTCACCCTCATAGAGGCTTTCAATTTATTCTTTCCACCTATCTGCTCTCTCCTCTGCATTTAACAGTGGAATTCCCGTTGCACTCTTAATGCTACCACCGTTGCTTTTAATGTCACCAAAGGTTGTTTTGACTTTTCTGTATGCTGAGTCTGTCCTTCCGACAATCATATCTTTTTCGATGTCTTCACATTTTTCCTGTAGCCATTTCGTCTTAGCTTCTCTGCACTTCCTATTTATTTCATTCCTCAGTGACTTGTATTTCCGTATTACTGATTTTCCCGGAACATGTTTGTACTTCCTCCTTTCATCATTCAACTGAAGTATTTCTTCTGTTACCCATGGTTTCTTCGCAGCTACCTTCTTTGTACCTATGTTTTCCTTCCCAACTTCTGTGATGGCCCTTTTGAGAGATGTCCATTCCTCTTCAACTGTACTGCCTACTGCGCTATTCCTTATTGCTGTATCTATAGAGTTAGAGAACTTCAAACGTATCTCGTCACTCCTTAGTACTTCCGTATCCCACTTCTTTGCATATTGATTCTTCCTGACTAATGTCTTGAACTTCCGCCTACTCTTCATCACTACTATATTGTGATCTGAGTCTATATCTGCTCCTGGGTACACCCTACAGTCCAGTATCTGATTTCGGAATCTCTGTCTGACCATGATGTAATCTAATTGAAATCTTCCCATATCTCCCGGCCTTTTCCAAGTATACCTCCTCCTCTTGTGATTCTTGAACAGGGTATTTGCTATTACTAGCTGAAACTTGTTACAGAACTCAATTAGTCTTTCTCCTCTTTCATTCCTTGTCCCAAGCCCATATTCTCCTGTAACCTTTTCTTCTACTCCTTCCCCTACAACTGCATTCCAGTCGCCCATGACTATTAGATTTTCGTCCCCTTTACATACTGCATTACCCTTTCAATATCCTCATACACTTTCTCTATCTGTTCATCTTCCGCTTGCGACATCATTGTCGGTGTTGGTCTGCTGTCGATTCTGATTAGAACAACCCGGTCACTGAACTGTTCACAGTAACACACCCTCTGCCCTACCTTCCTATTCATAACGAATCCTACACCTGTTATACCATTTTCTGCTGCTGTTGATATTACCCAATACTCATCTGACCAGAAATCCTTTTCTTCCTTCCGCTTCACTTCACTGACCCCTACTATATCTAGAATGAGCCTTTGTATTTCCCTTTTCAGATTTTCTAGTTTACCTACCATGTTCAAGCTTCTGACATTCCACGCCCCGACTCATAGAACGTTATCCTTTCGTTGATTATTCAATCTTTTTCTCATGGTAACCTCCCCCTTGGCAGTCCCCTCCTGGAGATCCGAATGGGGGACTATTCCGGAATCTTTTGCCAATGGAGAGATCATCATGACACTTCTTCAATTACAGGCCACATGTCCTGTGGATACATGTTACGTGTGCCCTACAGAATGGCTACTCCTCAGTGGAAATCAAGTTGAATAATCAATGACTCCAGGACAAATGTTTTTAAGAATAGTTTACAAGAGATGAGCTGGGATGAAATTTATAATAAACCAAATGCTAATATAAAATGCTAACATAAAATGCTAACATAAAATTTAATCTATTCATATGATCATTTGAAATAAGCTTTCTGCATAACCTAATCAGAAAGGACATTATACAGCCATGTAAAAAACAATGGATTCCTAGAGGGATTAAAGTATCTTGTGAAAGGAAAAGGGAAATGTATCTGCGTGCACGAACAAGTAGAATCCTGCAGTAGTTACACAATACAATGTATGCTCAAAATTACCAAGAAAAGTTATCAAAAATCAAGGAACATGCACATAATGTCAGAAATCAGTAATTCTGCCAACAGACTTAAGGCTGTATGGAAGGTAATGAAATGAGTGACAGGACAAGCAACCACAGAATAGGATAACATCACTACTGAAATGAATGGAAGGACTATAAATGATGTGTCAGAGGTAGCAAATGTATTTAATAATCATTTCTTAAATATAGTAGAAAACATCAGGACAAACAGTTCAAGAAAAATATGTCACAGCACTATGTTGAAGAAGCAACTCTCATAAAACTGAATCCTAGGACTGTATCACCAATTTCTCCTTCTGAAATTAAGAAAATTATAAATTTTTTTCAAAAATTTAAAATAAAATAGTTTTGATGCTCTTTCTGATAGAGCACTAAAGACTTGTTTTCATATAATAAGCCCTATCTTACCAAAATATGTAATTCATCATTAACTGAAGGCATTTTTCCAGATAGACTGAAAGATGCTGCTCTCAAACCCCTCCACACAAAAGGTGATCGGCGAAATGTCAACAACTACTGACCTGTTTCAGCGCTGACATCATTTTCCAAAATTTTTGAGAATGTTATGTACTCTCGAATAGTATCTCACCTGGGCAACAATAATACCATCAGCAAATCACAGTTTGAATTTCAGAAGAGTTGTTCTGCTGTGAATGTCATTTACATGTGAAGTCACCAAAATTGACAGTCATTAAATAATAAAATAGCTGTAAATCATATTTTTTGCAACCTATCTAAGGCATTTGACTGTTTAAATCACAGTATTTCCTAGATAAATTGGTTTTATGTGACTTATGGATAAAATCATATCTAACCAAAAGGATGCAAAAAGTTGTACTTAGTAGTTCGACCAATGTAGTCTGGAGACATTATTGTGAGTGGGGAGAAAACTTGGGTGGGGTTCCACAGTGCTTAGTTTCAGAACTACTCCTACTGTTCCCAATGTATGTAAATGATTTTCCAGCTTGCAATAATCAGAATTGGGTCTTTTTGAAGACGACAATATTATTGTAATTAGCCAAAACATAAAAACAGAAACAAGAATAAATAACAATCAATGTTCTTAGCAGTAACATTGATGGGACCTCACCCTCAGTTTTAAAAGGACACAGTATAGGGTGTGGTATAAGGGGTATTATACTAATGGTGAGTTTCACGTGTTGTGGGACTTACAAAACAGCTTAGATCAGCCACATTTTGCTCTTACTATCATTTGAAGTCTTGGGGAGAGACAAATTATTAAGTTGACATATTTTGCAAATTTTAAATTGACAGTGTCATGTGGAATAATGTTCTGAGGTAACTCATCTTCAAGAAAGAAAGTCCTCATTGCTCAAAATCATACTTTAAGAATATTATTTGGGGCTCACCCAGAGTCATCTTGCAGACATCTGTTTAAGAAGCTGGGCAGTCCGATTACTGCTTCACAGTACATTTATACCCTAATTGATGCAACCAATTCAGGCAGTGAGATGGATTTATTATAACTGTCCTAAATTCATCCATACATGCTGCCTGCACCACTAATAATGCTGCAAGCTGCAAGTGGCCACCACAAGACAAATTCTGGAAAGAAGTAGGTGCTGCACTGAGAACGGCAGTTCTCGTCAGTGCTCTGTATCATCTGCGTATTTCACTGGCCAACTTGTGATAACAACTACCACCTTGGAGCTGATCTACTCTTGGACTGTGTGATTCTGTACTCTTGTTCATTGTTTGTCTATCTAGTGAATATGGAATAAAGAGTGTTAGTAAATGTAAATCTCAACAGTGGCAACAAGTATTTTTGGACCTGCTGTACTTTGATTTCTGTGATACCATGGACCAAAAACTACTGCAGCTGGGGTTGGCATACCAACAGGTAGAGTGTTGATTGGATGGGCAGTGGAGCAACAGCATCAGCACTTGGTTTTACAACAACAGTTGTCAGTGTTGTCTGTTAGAGATGCATTGTCCTTGACTGTTCTTTCATTTCTTTCCTTTGTGGATGGCATTCACCAATAGTAAATGTATTTACAGTACCTCAATCATCATTTTGCAGCATACCAGATAACCAACACTGACAGGTAACAATTCTATTTCCTGTCATGGTGCTGCTCCACAAGTTGGCTCCTACAGTGAATCCTGACACCATTCACACTATTGACACTGTGATTAAACTGGCATCAGGGAAACCTGTCAAGCTCCCACTCATTCTGCACATGGTGGGTCAGACAATACATTTCCAGGTGGACATTGGTGCATCTTCTTCTCTGATCAATAATTCTGCCTATGTGATGCTGGCCTCCCATCCACTGCCCTCATATCAGGGGAAGGTCATTGCCTATGGCAATGCCCAGTACAGGGCATGTTTTCAATGGAGGTCTCATATAGAAATGTGTCTCACATGCTTTTATTTTTGTTGGCTTCTTCTGGGGTAGCAGAAAACATTGTTGGGTTAGGTGCCTTCAAGCAATTTATATTTGGTATCCTCAGATATTCCATTTCAAGGAATTGAAGATATGATGACCTCCTTTCCGGAACTGTTTGCTCCATGTTTGGGTCAGGCAGCACTTGTCAAGATATGCCTTCACTTGAAGCCAGGCTTCATCCCATGCTTCATGCAGGCATGCCTAATTCCTCACAACCTCCAGGACATTGTGAAGGTGGAAATGGACAGGTTCATTACCCTAAATGTGGTCACCTCAGTTTCTTCCAGTCATTAGGCTTCTCCCCTCATCATTTGCAAAAAACTGGATGGCTCCCTCTTGCTGTGTGGTGAATGACCAGTTGATTGTAGATTCTTTCCCAACTTCATGACCAGAGTACTTGTTCTCCAGGATACAGAACGGAGACTATTACACAAAGATGACTCTGTCAGATGCATATTTACAGCTGCTGTTATGTTCAGATTCCTGCGACCTGTCGGTGCTTAAAATACACCCTTTGATATGGTCCGGTATAACCAGCTGCCATTTGCAATCGCTAGTGCTCCAGCTGTTTCTCAGTGTATCTTGGAACAACAGATTCAGGGCATTCCCTTGTGTGCCAGTTATTTATATGACATCATTGTGACAGGTGCATCTATGGTTGAGCACCTCCAGCACTCCTTGTTTTATCACTTATTGCCAAGATAGAAGTGTAAGTTTTTCCAGGTCTTGGTAGAGTACCTTGGCTTCCTCCTCTCTCATCACTGCATTCAAAGTCCTTCATAAGAAGGGGGCTTGCTTCATGCTGTCATCTGCTTCTGGTGTGGCATTTCTCATGCTCGAGCAGGCTCTGCAATGGTTCCATGCTTTGTGGCATAATCTCTGGGAAAGCCCTTCCCCTCACCACGGATGCTTCACAACATGGAGTTTGCATGGTGTTCTTCCACCGGGACCCCAATGACTCTGAACATCCCATTGCTTTCATTTCTAAAGCTCTCACCTAGGCTCAGCATAATTACTTGCAGAGAGAGAAAGAGGCGTTAGCTATTGTCTGCGTGTGGAGAAGTTCCATACCTATCTGTACAGCATGAGGTTTCAGTTGACCACAAACCATTACTCACATTATTTGATCTTTGGTCCAGACTCCTGGGCAAAGTGACGCAAAGGCTTCAGCATTGTGCATTGTTTTTGTCCACATATATGTACACCATCCTCTGCAAATCTTCTGGTTACATGCAAATGCTGACATTCTGTCTCATCTGCTGCTGGTACAGATCCAGAGTTTGATGCTTAGGAAATCATCATTTTTCAAGTAGGCTCTGACTCTTCATTTCCCCTTCAAGAGTTCCCCCTCAATCATTCAGCAGTTGTGAGGCAGTTGCCACAGTCCATTCTGTTGTCCAGTGGATTCTGAGAGGTTGTCCTCAGAGACTGTCAACAGAAACCCAAGGTCTCCTGAAGACACACTTCACTCTCTAATCCTGACTCTCTCTCCATAACAGGGTCACCTCCTCCAGATGGAATGAAACTGGCCTGAGATTGTTATTTCACCAGCTCTGTGCCTTAAAGTCCTTGATCTCCTACATGCGGCTGTTCTGCATATGAAGCAACTTGCCCATCAGCATACCTATTGCCAGGCCAAGGATAGGGATATCGAGTCAATGGTTCACTCCTGTACCATGTGTACCCACCAGCAGACAGCTCCCCCACAGGGATTTTCTCCCTGGCTCCAGCCAGGCCCCTGGAAGCAGCTTCATATTGACTTTACTAGCACTTTCTTGAAGTGGATGTGACTCACAGTGGTTGACTCATTCTCCAAATTTCCTTATATCCAACCAGCAAATGTCATTTGGGCTTGTCTCACTTCTTTGTTACTGAGGGTCTCTTGTCAGCCATTGTCATGGAAAACAGCCCCCAGTTTACCTCCACATGATTTGCTCATTTTTCTGAGCTCCAAGAGATCATGCCTGCTCAACATCCCATTCCATCCTCAGTCCAACAGAGAGGTGGAACAGATGGTGTGGACTTTCAAGGAGAAGATGTCGACTGTGCACACTCTGCTTCCATGGACGAGGCCCTCATGTGGTTTTTGGTGAGCCACCAGGCCACTCTGTTTGCTGGAAAGTGCCCTGCTGGGTTACTGCAGTCAGCACTGTAGGGGGCACTACCAACCCTGTGTGCTGTCTTCAGGGGAAGGGTTGATGTAACTGACTTGGATAGTGAGACGGAGTTATCACACTGTCAAAAGTGATCCATACTTGCTGCCCACACTGCCAACGGCTCTGCAATCTGTGAATGGTCAACACAACACAAATGCGAGAAAGAAACTGTTCCCTCAGGGTGACTGTCATGTCACCTGGCATGATCCTGTGGGCAACCTGCCTGATATAAGCAGGCACTCTGCAGTGAGCCACAGGTCTTGTTGGTACTCTATATGATCTGCATATTACATTGGCCACATTATGATGACAGCTACCACAGATCTAGACTACTCTTGGGCTGTGTGATTCTGTACTTCTTGTTCGCTGTTTGTATATATTGTGAATATGGAACAAAGAGTGTTAGTAAGTGTAAACCTCAATACTCACAAGGTTTGTTATAAGTAATTGACTTCAGTTCAAGAGGAACAAATATGTACATCTTTACAAAACAAAGTCTTATAAATGTTTGGCATGTAGCCATATTCACAGATTAATTTGTGATGTGAAAGTAAAATGGCTCATTCCACATCATTACGATTTATCATGCAAATGGTTCCTGGAATGTTACACCAACTAACTTTCTAATCAATCAGGTCTAGAAGCCTTCAATATACTGTTTCTCTTACAGTCTTAATGTTGACACCTTTGCTTTTAAGGGGACATTGTGTGTCCTATGCCATCAATGTTAAATTATCAAATTTTGTGACCCATTATCTTGGTAATGTTTTAAGACACCAACTTACAAATTTCCATAGTTATTGAATGCACCTTTCTAGATATACAGAACTAGAATTATTACTAAAATTGTATTGTGGAGCAGCTTATCTTTCTTTTTCAAACACTCAATTTTTTTGACAGAATTTTGTAAATAAATGAACATAAAAACAAAAGGGTATTTGAATTATTCTAGTTCCATATGTGATGAATCTCACACTTGGCATGCTGTGAAAATTTCATGTTTCTACCATTGTTACTTTTTAAGAAAATGGGTCATTTATTGCAAAAAATGTAGTTTAGAGATATTGAGATTTAAAACTTTTTTATTACAAATTCTTATACAGATTTACTTTTCTGCATCTTTTATGCACTAGAATTACCTTGGCCCACAGTCTGCATCTTCTTCATTGTCACAACAGCCCAGTGCTTGCCTTCTTCTTTTCTTTCTTGCTTCTTTTGTCATTTGCTGAGCAGCTAACTCTGCTTAATGTACACAAAGCTCATCCAGTTCCAACAGTCCTTTACTTGTGTCTGTCTAAATCTTATCCCTAACTTCTCCAGAACCTTAAGTCTTTCATAGTTCCCACCATTAAAAGTTATTACAGCTTCATATACTGCTAACTTTAGAGTCATAAGGCCAACAAATAAATTTTTAAACTCACAGCACCACACAACATTATTGAAGGACTCATTTATATTCTGGGTCTTCTCATGTAAACACTTCTTTAGCAGCTCAGGATTTGCCAAATCTCTGTAAATATGTTTGATGGCCTCCATTACTGCCAAAGGATGAGAATGTTTATGTGTAAATTCATGCAGGGTGCCAGGAAATTCAGCTTGCCTATATTTACACCAAGTGTTTGGTGGAGGTGAACACAAAGCATGACACGGCTTTTCATTGGTTGACATTTGATGAAAGAAAGTGCTCCACACAGCTCTTTTCATCTTCTCTTAACTGTCACACTTATCTCTAATGGCCTTCCCATAATATTCCTGTCATTCAACAATTACTTTGTCCATTAGTCTTCCAGCACATTTTTTGTCTTGCCATCAGACAGTTTAGTGTTACCCACCTTGATTTTGCAGATCAATTATGACAATGTCCATAATATCATTACTTTTACCACTGTGACCCATTTCCAAAGTTACTTTCCTTTTCGATTCACTAAGGGTGTGGTCACTTCAGAAACATTATTGTGGTTTCCTTCGCTGCTAGAACACGTGTTTTCAAGTACTCCAGAAGCAAATGCAGGTCTCACATATCTGTTACCCACAAATTTGCATTCCTTGAAGTTACTTTTACACTTAGTCATTTTGTTTATGTATAAAAAGCAATAGAAGTTAGCTTACTACACAAATAGCCAATAATCACACTACTTTCAATCAAAACTAGTACCAGAAACAAAGGACTGATTTGTTTATTCATAATGCCAACTTCTGAGACGTAGCAGTAGGCACAAAACAAAGCCTTCTAGACTGTATAGTTTCCAAGATATGACCGCTCAACTGTGGCAGTATATGCATAGCCCCAAAATTTGACAGTCACACGTCAGCATTCAAAATATTATTTGAAGGTCTCACAATTGACTGATTTTAATGTATTATACACCAAAATGTTCAGGGAAGTCCAAAGTACATTATGGAGTAGAAAACAGAAAATGTAAAATTTCTACGAATTTCACATACAATGTCCCCTTAGTTTCACTTTGATTTGACTTTTTTGTATGGTGAATCAGTTCTTCTAATGACTATTTCTTTTTTGATTTCTCTGCAGCTATTTCACCCTGGCTTCCTTGCATTTGCTATTTATTTCATTCCTAAATGATAAAAATTGCTATATTCCTGTCTTTTCTGAAACATTTTTGACCTTCCCTCTTTGAACAATCAGTTGAAGTTTTTGTACTGTTACATCAGGTTTCTTCACAATCACCTTCTTTGCACATATAGTTTTCTATCAAACATTTGCCATTGTTCCTTTTAGAAAAGTATGTCCCTTTTCAACTGAACTGTCTATTGTGATTTTCATTATCACTGTATCTGTAGTCATAGAGAACTTCAAACATATCATTTCTCAGTTTTTCAGTATCTCATTTCTTTACACATTAATTTTTTCAGAATCTTCTCATGTCTCTAGGCCTTTTCCAAGTGTACTTCCTCCTCTTGTGATTTTTGATCAGAGTATTTACCATCTCTAACTGAAATTTCTCACAGAACTCAATTAGGCTATCTCCTCTGTCATTCCTACAACCAAACCAATATTGTCTTTTATCCCTCTTTTCTATTCCTTCTCCTGCTTCAGCATTCCAATCCTCCATAACTATTAGATTATCATCTCTCTTTAACCCTTCAATAAAATCATATACTTTCTCTATCTCTTCATCTACTGCTTGTGTGTCAGACCATGTATCTGAAGTACTGTTATTGGCATTGATTTGCTGTCAGTTCTGATGAAAATGATCCTGTCAGCAAACTGTTCACAATAACTCACTCTCTGTCCTACTTTATTATTCATGATGAATCATACTCCCTTTACACCATTTTCTGTTGCTGTTGACAGTAGGCTGTGTTTGTCTGACCATATATAATTATCTTCATTGATGCAAACTGTATTTAGGCTAAGCCTTTGTATTTCCTGTAACTTTTGTCATGCAAAAAATTGACTAATTTAAGAGATTTGGGGTAAAAGACAAACTCTGGCTGTTGCATTATGATCTTCTGAATATGTAAGGATAGTGTATTTGGGCTTTTTTTAAGTCAGATCAATACTCTACAGAAACAGCAAAAAATAAATGGAATTCTTATAATTCAGAAGAAAGCAATTAGAGTAATGGCAAGAGCAGCTAGCAGTACTCATTGCAAGCCTCTGTTCACTAAGCATAAATTTTTAACTGTAATTAATTTATATATTCTAGAAAGTGTTAATTACATAATCACTGAACTACCAAATTTGGTGAAATAAATCAAAGACATGATTATAATACAAGAAAGATTACTACTCTGCTCTTACCACAAAAACAAAGCACCAAAGACAAACAATAGTCATACCTTCATGGCAATCAAAATATATAACAAATTTAGTAAACATGTCACAAACATGCCAGTCAAATCATTGTATGTATTTTGTAATATTAACAACTAAATGTACTGGCGATGTCTGTTGCATGTACAAATGCTGAATGACTAATAAAGAATCTGATTCTCAAACTTTAAACTTGGTTGGGAATTTTTCTTCAGCAAATAATCCAAAGTTGGCAAATAATATCTGTAGATGTTTTGATCAATAACAACAGCAGAAAACCAATATTGAACCCACCACAAATAATGATATCTGATGAATCTAGGAAATCTTCTTAATGCTCTAACTTCTTGACAAAACTTAGGATGTTTCTCCCAGTTAGTCTATAAAATGGTGGGTACTATTAGCTTCTTTGCTTCTACATACTGTTTTGTAGCACAGAATTAAAACAATATAATATGCACCAATTTGTAGAGAATGTAACATAACATGTATTTTTAAACAAATAGTCATTCCCCATTGCTGTTTATTGATTTTACACTAATATGACATCAGCTTGTGTCCGTACAGATGTGTTTGTTTAATCCAGTGTTTTCAAGTAATATTCAGATAAGCAGAACATATCTATTGATGCTTAAAGTTTGATTGTATCAAAGGAAGAAAAAAAATCTCTCAGTAAAGCTATTAAATTATGAGACAAAATTGTTGGCCTGTTCTTACATTCAGGAGGTGAAATTTAAGTACTTCTGGTAGATGAGGTCTGTCCTTACCCACACAGTGGGTTGATCCCTCGCCTCTTGGGTCTGAATGACATGCCTTACCTTTTTAATCATCACTAATCTATCCTCCTCCCTGAAGAAAAAATTATTAGCAACTGTGTATACCAGTATTGAAATTTTGCATCATAGCTAGCAATACTGTCTCATAATTTCATATTAGAAGTTCATTCATTTATCATGGTTTAATGTCACATGCTTTAAGAGAGTTGTTTCAGATCCTTGTATTTGTCCAAGCGTCAGTATTTTGTGTTGGCAGTAATTGCCTCAGTGGTTGTAACATGTACTCTAGAGCACTGTTGTACCCTAAAAAAGAGCTAGTGAAAACACTGCAGATCACTAGGATAGGACAGAACTGCTTTAGTCATACAGAATTCTGCTCTCAGTTTGGTGTGCCTCTTACCAGAAAGTCCATTTGGCATATGTTTCAAACAGTGTTCTTGAGGAGTGACTATTAGTATTATGTGGCCACCATCACACTAACCAAACAATTTAGAAGTTGGTAGTGACTTTCTGTTTCTGGTTTGTAGTTACATAAATGATACAGCAATCACACCCATATGTGTGAACTCTGTCCTCTCCTAAGCAGCTGTCTAAACTTTGGTTATTGCCATCTAAGTATGTGTATCAATGATCAGTATGTTCATATGTCCCACATGTAATGGAAACAAAAATTCTGTATTAGGTGCTTCTCAAAAGTTATAGGTTATAGTTTGCTTTGGCTAAAGCTCTGCGTTGCTTTCTCTTCAATTTGAATATAGCATTAATGTCTCTAATGAATGTATCTCTCCGAGTTTGTCAGTGCCAGTGATTGTATATTTCCATTTTGCTAAAATAATTACATAAGGACAAAGTGCCTTTATTTTTTACTATCTACCTACACCCAGAAGACAATTCATTATGGTTTGATACCCTGTGCCCAAAGTACAAAGTTTTATAAACAGATGACACACAGTACTGGTAGTCAGTAAATAAATCCATAATGGAGATAGTCAGTTAGTACAATAACTGAAAATATTAAAAGATTGCTTGGCTTATTCCATTTAAATAATTTCTTGTCATACCCACACTATGATACAGTAACTGAAATGTTTTGTCTTTGGTCATAATATGCAACACATTACCAAATTTATTACACAGTATCAGTGTAAATATCATCAAAGAAAAATAAAGGCTGAAAGATTCATACCATCAAGATATAGATAGGTAGTTAGATAGATAAATAGAGAGAGAGAGAGATAGATAGAGAGAGTAGCGATAATAAAAAATAGTCAGGAAAATGTGAGGCAAGTTCACTGAGAAAATAACAGTGGCCCCACATACATATATTTGATAGCCTTTTAATTGTAAATCTGGTATGTTGCAACTACCTCACTGTGTGATCAGTACATACACATTTGAATTTGGCACAATATACAATATTAGGTGAAGTGCAATCCAAAATAAGACTTCATTAACAGATAGAACTAAAATGATTTCTTTAATATTAAATACAAATAATGTATACATCACTTACAGGTTATGGTATCTTTTGCTTGAAAATATTGCACTGGATCAGTTCATTGGCATTCAACACTTAAGAAAATTTAATTCACTTTTAATGGTTTCTGGATTTTCTAACATTACAACATTTATTCTCACACACAGCATACTACATTCACTCTTCACTGTTTCCTTTCTTCTTTGAGCATATAATTTCTTGTAGAAATAAAGTCCCACTAATACACAAACAGCATTATGGTTCGGAAAATTATATTTACGTTACATTAATTAAACATCAAAATACAATTTAATCTGTACTTCAGTTTTTGTTTTTTTTTTTTCTTTTATAAGAAATTTATCAATAACAACATCAAACATGGAGAAGAAATTAGGTATCTTCAATCCATTTAACAGGTTATGCTCTGTATGTCTACCAAGTCCCTTTCATGTAAAGGATTTTTTTCTTTTTTTTTTACAATGGTTTATTAGTGTACCAGCACAGTTTGAGATTTTGAGGTAATCTGAAAAACTGATGAAAATTAAATACAGAAATCTACATAAATATAACTGTAAATTTCTACTACTTCAATTTTCATTATAGGAATGACAGTACTACTAATGGCAGCATGAATGTTACCTTCTCATACTTCGAGGTAGAAAATATATGCAATAAATTATACAGGTTCTACTTATGTTGTAGAGCAACTCATCAGTATGGCTACAATGAGTATGAAAGCTTCTAACCTGTGGCACTTAAGAAAATTAGAACAACTTAAAGCTATTAGGAAATGTGCTTTATGCTATAATAAATCCAACAGATACACATAAATGACTAGTTATGAGCATAGTTTTGATAGAGTGCACCTTCTCCATCAGTACAAAGAAAAACAGAAATTCATAATAATTGATGTGATGTGGAAGCAGTTTTCTAACACCACCTTCACTTTTTCAAAATTATGTTCTAGAATAATGCATTTAAAAGATTTTTCTACAGTTTGTAGCAAATAAGACTGCAGAAAATGGATCATTTTATTCTGTAACACATAATGCTGAATTCTGGATTACAATGTATTGTGTCTTTTGCATAAAGAGAGGTATCTATTTTTCTTATCACAGACTAAGACAGGCTACAAGCTGCAGATATTGAATTTCTACAGTACCTCATTGCCCTTGTGGCAAATAAGTAATGATCCACGTAGTTCCTGAACTGTAGCATTTAATGTACCTGTCACAGTAGCAACAACTGTAAAAGTTACCTAAGAGATTAATATTGCACTTCTCCGGCCTTTTTAACATAGATGAAAATCAACTTTAAAAAGATTGCCTTTTTATTTACTAGTACTTGTTTTGTTACTAAATTTATAGTTGAACCCATTACCACCTGTGGTATATTAAGGTTTATAGAATGGGAATCCAGAGAGCCTATCAATTTCTGAGGCTGGTAAACTCATTTTGCTTTAATGACAGAAATCTGAAATGTATACTTTCTGACATGTATCTTTGTAAAACATATCTGATAAGTATGACTAATAAGTATAAATCACTGTTTTCATTCAGAAACAGGGAGCATTTACTTTATTCTTAACAAAATAATGATATTTCTTTTGTGAAATTAATTATTTGTCTGATAAATGAAAATGACAGTGACCTGACTGAGGTAATGAAATTATAGCTTTCTAAAGTTACTTTTACATGCTATTTCATAATGTACTAAGGATATTATTGTGTATATTGAGTGACTATTTGGCAAACCTCTTTTACAAGGTGTATGCTGTAAAAATGATGAAACCAAATTTAAAAACGTGCTCTGGGAATGAATTGTTAATTTACTTATTTATTTTTCTTGCTGAAAACAAAATCAAGACAGTTGCAGCAGTGACTTATTCCTTCAGCTATGCTAGAGAAAAACACTGAAATGCAGGTTGGTTCAAATATGAACTGACTGCTTAGAAGGAGCTACATTATAATGAAAAGCAAATCATGATATGCAATGAGCAGAATCCAGGTTGGTAATGTTCAAAGTCTGATGCATTAGAAGCATTATGTGAGTACTATCTAGCCATCAAAACACAGAGTTTTAATTCAGAAAAAAAAACAGTTTTTAAATACTACATGGAAAAGTGATTGCACAACAATGTAATTATCAGCATGCAGAGTTTTATGCAGAGGAAACTGATATGGAACCTTATTGACAGTCATTCTTTTCATGTATCAATCGCACATGGTGTAGGAAAGGTGAGTAAATGATAATTATACATAAAGTTCTAGTACTCTACATCACACACTCTACATCACACACTCTACATCACACAAAGTATAGATGCATCCTGACAATTCAATTGAGAAACCCAATAAATTATGGAAGAGAGTTATTGGCCAGTACTTAACATCACATTCAAAACTAAAAGTGACACCCAACTTAGTTTTTGGAACTAACACTCATTTGTCAGAGAGAAAACATGTATAAGATGGGGAAGGTTAAAAAGAAAGGACTGAGCACTTAAGCACAGGGATGAGAAGCACCAACTCACCCACTTTTTTAAGCTTCTCGAACATTCACTCTCACCTCCCCAACAAAGGAACTATTAGTTACAAAAGCTGGGCAGTATGTCAATTTTACTTTTATATATGGCTATCGACAGTGATTCATATTTTGCCTCTTGAAGGTAAAATGCTGACAAGCAATTCTCTCTTGTAATTTACTACTTTTACAAATTTTAAATATAGATGTACGGTTACATGAAGAACTTCTTTTGCTTTTATAGAAGGAAACCTTAAATCCAAAACAGATCTGTGATACTTTGACCAAAAAAGAGGATCAATTGGAGCTCAAAGAAAACTATGATTTCTAGCACAAATCGTCATCATAAGGGAGAAGACAAGCAACATGTCACTGTCTTCAACTCCTCAAATTCTGTCATTATTTCATCTTAGTGTAATTCAATATTCAACAACATGTCTATCTAAAATCTATATTATGTAATAGGATAAATGGCATAATAGCATGTAAAGATAAACGAAGAATATGCAAAACAATGGAAGAATTTGTGCAAGATAAAATTATATAAGTGTGACATTTCTTACAATTAACATCATAAATGCAATTATGAGCTATGAGCACAACACAGTGATTAGGTTTGACAGTTGTTTTATTTACTGACTCATTAATTTTGTTTTGGCAAAGGTTGTAAAAAGTTCACCAAAGATGTTCTGTCCTACTTTCACTGTTCTGGGAGTTTACCTGTAATAAGATCTATTAATCACTTACAGTAGTTACCAAAAGCTGAAGAATTTTTCTAATTACCCATCATTCTCACATTTATTACTATAATAATAATAATAATCAAAACAGGCCGTATATTGTTGTTCCTTATTTCCAATACATAAACTGTTCCAAAACAGGCTGTATATTGTTGTTCCTTATTTCCAATGCATAAACTGTGTCAGATACAAGACATAACTTTGTTACAAGAACACAAACCAGAGGAGACAAAAGTGAATTGCTGCTACACTCCTTAACAAAAGTCTGTTTAATGGTTACAGTTGGAAATGTTTATCTCTTGTACTAGTTTCTGTGAAACAGATTGTAACGTAAAGAGGAAAATTCACTACTAACAGT
The DNA here is from genome assembly GCF_021461385.2 of Schistocerca piceifrons. Classification (NCBI taxonomy): domain Eukaryota; kingdom Metazoa; phylum Arthropoda; class Insecta; order Orthoptera; family Acrididae; genus Schistocerca; species Schistocerca piceifrons. The sequence continues at coordinate 1,015,147,057 of NC_060139.1, read as the reverse complement.
GATCTGTACCCTGTCTTGTCATCATCAACATCTATAAGGTATTATTACATTATTATTAGGCAGAAACTCTTGGAATTAATTGGGAACCATGTATCTGTAATTGGAGGTTGCTTTTGATGCTAATGGACTGAAACTGCTCACTCTAACCCTGTCAAGTGGTGGGTATCCATATTTTAAGACCACCTTCACTTTTGATGCAAGTATACAGCTATGTATACTGTCCAGAATAACAGCACAGAGTTTCTGATCTCATGGTTGTTTCTGATCTTTTGGTTAGAAATTATCAGAATTTTCTTGAAGTGATTGAACTGCAGAATTGTTACAAAGAAGTACAGCAAAGAAATATAAAACTCAAATTTCATTGCAGTAAAAGAAAAAAAAACTGATAACTAAGCATTATTTTTAAAAGAAGGCTACCAAGGAATAGATTTTTAACAAAAAATTCAGCTTTTATAAAAAAGGCATTTTACATGCTACCAACTGTCCATCCATCTCTCTCTTTATCTCTCCCTCTTTCCTTAGTGCCCCTTTCCTCTCGCCTTCTCCTCTCTGTTATGGTTTCTATCTCCTCTGCCACTCTCTTCTTTTCCTACTTTTCATGCTGTTTTCATCCTGTAAACTTTTATGCCATTTCTTTTCTACAAGCTCTTTCCATTTATTTACAGTAAAATGTACTCAAAACCTGATTAAGTACCTGAATATTAGTTTAAACAGTGAAAACTCTAGATTGGGATGTCAACAGTATAAGGAAAAGATAGATTAAGTTGCAGACAGACACAACAAAAATACATATACAATTTAGTTTTTGGTCACAGCCCTCATCAGAAAAGGAAAAACACACATATTCATTCACACAAGTAAGCACACCCCACGCAGATATGATAGCTGTCTCTTGTAGCTTGGACTGCAGTGCTGCTGGAGATGACAGTCGTGTGCGTGTGTGTGAGGTGTGCTTGCTCGTGTGAATGAACATGTGTGTGTTCCCTATTGTGATGGAGGCTGTAGCCATAATGTAATGAGTAAGTGTCTTTTCTTTGTACCTGTCTGCAACTTAATGTCTCATCTTTACTGTAAGTAGTAATCTATCTTTTCCTTACATTGTTAAAACTTAGTTTATTATGAAAACTATAGCTCTCAATTTTTGTCCTAGTTATCCACACAAGTTTGCGTATTATCACCATAAGACCATTATTTTCACAGTTTTTACAGCCTGGATTGATTGAACAAGAATGAAATTTTCTGCATGTGCTGTTAATTTTTATAGCTGAATTCCATTTAGAATATAAAAAGAGGCAGTGGTGGCATTAATTGTGGTTCTCCACCAGAAATTTGTTTTTGGTGTATTTCATTTATTTTATTTTCCCGATAATTTAATGTATCCACATTCTGTATGTAAAATTATAGGCTGTTAACTACTATTTGTATTATTCTTAATTCATTAAATTCAATTCTCATCAGTTTATAATAGGAATTTCAGCCAGTATTCTGTATCTGTTCTCCATACAATCTGGCAGGACAGTAACACACTGAAGACTAGAGAAAATCAGCCAAATTAAATTAATGGTAGTAATAATAATAATAATAATAATAATAATAATAATAATAAAGTCTATAGAAGAGATCGGGGAAGGAAAATAATTTTCTTTTTTTCGTTAGAGACCTGTATGAGTCATATTGTTGAAGTTGGGGATATATTCCACTGTGAAATTTAATGTAGACAGAGTCAACACCCTTGAGGACTTAAAAGAGAGTCAGACATGTGGCCAGAATGTCAAGAACCAGTGCTTGCCATAGTCCAAACTGCAACTACTGGTATACTTAACATTTCCATGATGGTCTACAAGATACAATACCATTGATGATAAATGAGAAATACAAGAATGAATGCATGTTTGACATTCCTAGTCAATACTCTACAAGTTAGAGAATTTCCAGGATTACATTCAGTTGAAAATCAGAGATGTCATTATCTTTTAATGCTCACAGCAAACCAACAGAGAAGAATCACATTAATGCAGCCTGTCTGCTGCTTATCCATCAAACTCAGAATATAACGTGTGAACATTGTGCTTTCCCCTTTTCAGAAACGAATTTAACAGAAACAAACTTTTATCCTTGATCTTGTGTTAGGTACATGTAAGAAACATTTTTAGTTTTATGGAATATGAAACATAGTAAATATTTATGTTCGAAAGTGAATGATGTAACACATAGTAACTTGTAAAACAAAAACCTGAAACACCAATATGAAGTGCTGAAATGTTTAATTTGCAAAATTTCCATTGAAGAAATACATGGCATTTGAGAAAATAATGATTAAGAAGCCCAGATAAGGAAAGATACATCTTCCAGAAGTGGAGAAGGTAATATACTAACAGATTTGTGAGGTGAAGAAGGGAGAAGCGAAAGGATGGCTCATGCACCAATTTGAATCAAGACAAAAACATCAAGAAAGCAGGAAGTGTTTGTATTTTATATACTAAGTTGTATTGTACATTCTGTTCTTCATTTATGTTCAGACCACTGTAAGTCTAACACCTGTGAATACTGTATTCTGCTTGTCCTTTGATGAAAAAAATAGTAATATTACTGAATAACTGCTGAAGTTGCTAAAATGTTCTTTATTTTAGTCCATGACTGGTTTAATCTTTTATATTGAAGCCAATTTCTGGTGGATCTGAAAATGGTTTTAGATATGAAAGGTGGACCAAATCATGGACTCAAATAAGGAACAGTTTAGCAACTGAAACCGTTATTCATAAATACAGTACACAGTTGTGAAGCAACTGCACTCACCAAACATGGAGAGAGTAATCAATAATATTTTCATGTTAGGAAACAGTATATGACTTCTGTATGCAGTAACATTTGGCTTCTTAATTACATAATATTTTGATTTTTTTGTTGTTGGTGTGGCTGCATATCAAAGTTTAGTTTTCCAATCAATTTCACGTGTTTACTTGTGTCTGCTGCATAATACTTATTTTACATGTTTCAAAAATGAAACGTAAAGTTCCAGTCTTTTAGCTTTTGTTTTAATACCTATACTTTTTTTACACAATATGATACTGCAATTACATAGGTTCTGAGTGAAAAGTCACATAAGACTATCCTATTGTCTTTTTTTTACTCACAGTTACTTCAGTGTTTAGTTTGCATCTTTCTCAAAGAGGTAGATGCAATCACTACCAGTACCTGACACATACTTTCACTGGAATTTCTAAATTGTTGAGAAATGTAAATAACATGCCACTCTAGCAGGCTATCATAAATGCTGAAAACTCATTTGAAGAGATTAGATATAATCTTTTATATATTGTTATGCTACCAATGACTTGGAGATCAGCCATTTCTGTTTTTGAGTTACAAAATTTTTGGAAGCTAAGAAATTATCTTCAAAAATTAATTCTGCAAGACCACTTATACCTTCTATAAATAATAAGTGTCTGTTGTTAGCTCTCAGTATACGTAAGACACTGTATCCGCACTTAAGTTAGTTCTCCTAATTGTGCAATTATCTTCTAGCTTTCTACTCCCTACTTTCATTGTCATTATTTATAGCTCTTGTGCTAGCTTTCAAAGCAGGCTCTGTTTTTTGATGATCTTTTCTAATACATTTTTTGCTAACCTAACAAAGTATTGTATTAGAATATTTAGTACGCTTTGTTTCAGCAATTTCCTTGACTAAATATTAAAACTCATGTTTACCAAAATATCCTATTTTCCCAAGAGAAATTATAAGTAAAGTTAGGAGCCCATAAATAACAGCAACAATTTTTCTTAAACATTACATACTTGTACTTTTTTTTTATAAAAAATTCTTAATTGCATGCATGCAATCCTATTACTCCTCTTCAGCTAATAAAGTAGAATTAAATTATTTCTGGACTGTTGAGAGAATAGGTAGTCAAATTTCTGAAGAACACTGACTTTCTGAAGGTACTAAGAGTACTACAGCACTTGTGAACTATCCCACAGCTTAATTATACTTCTCCTTCTGTACTAATATTCCAGATAATTGCAAAGTAGCAACTATATTACAAATGTATCTGTAAACAGTTCAAACAGAATAGCTAAACAGAAGGTGGGGAAAATTATGAACAAAAAGTGTTTGTGGGGTTTTGAATTACTAGCGTATGAATTTCAATATAAATTGCAAATTGGTTATTAGAAACTCTTTTGCCGACTTGCTGTTCTTTGCTATGATTAGTTGCTGATAACTGGGTGTTGATACATTCAAATTTTGTATGTTCTGTAACACCTACTTATGGGATACTAAACAACAAATTTAATATGAATGTATTTCTTTCTTGTTATTCTTCCAATTTTGACCTTGTTGGCAGTTTTGTTTGATGAATTTAATTTCTTATGAACTGATTCATCTCCTTTTCTTGGCTAGACAAATAAAACTTGCATTTTCCTATTTTACAGAGCTATAATTGTGAGAGTAATAGCAAATTTATTTCAACAGAGAAAAAATAAATCTGATACAAAAAATCATCTTTGGGAGTCTAAAGAGGTCTCAAGACCATAGCATATGTGGTGTGATTTTCTGTCATTTCATCAGTAAATTTGTTCAATTTGGTTCAGTTACTGTTGAAATTACATTACTTCACTTCTATTTATTTTATGATAATCAGCCAATTTATTTCAACAGACAAAAAATAAATCTGATACAAAAAATCATCTTTGGGAGTCTAAAGAGGTCTCAAGACCATAGCATATGTGGTGTGATTTTCTGTCATTTCATCAGTAAATTTGTTCAATTTGGTTCAGTTACTGTTGAAATTACATTACTTCACTTCTGTTTATTTTGTGATAATCAGCCAATTTCTCATAAAATGCAGAGTTCTGTAATATATTAGACTCCTTAAATTGCAAGTTCTCTCATTATGTATATGAGACATAAATTCAAAATTAATCATTCATTCCAGTCATCCATGATGAGCATGAAATGGCATTTTTACTTTAGTTTAAATGCATACCCTTTCAATTATTTTACAATGGAAATGCAATGGTTGAAATAAAACTGAAATTGCCAAACTATTCTTTTAACTGATTGTAAACTTACTTTTAGATTTCTGATTGATTTCTGTGCAAGAGGTATTAGGCTTCTTATAGTATCATACTTGTAAAATCTGCTGAGTGTCTGCAGTTGAAAGATACATATCTGTATGATATTAGAAACTAGAAGGAATGAGTCAAGCAAGCAAGGGAGAAAGAAAGAATTAACCGATTACAATTTTTTGGATGAAAATATTCACTTTTCAATTCTGTTACTAATGGAAAGCCTCCTTGGTAAAATCAGTTACTTGGTATATATATATATGTATGTGTGTGTGTGTGTGTGTGTGTGTGTGTGTGTGTGTGTGTGTGTGTGTGTGTGTGTGTGTGTGTGTGTGTCCACGTAAGAGATAAGGATAGAGATAGAGACGGAGATAGATAGATAGATAGATAGACAGATAGAGAGTGAGTGAGTGAGTGAGTGAGAGAGAGAGAGAGAGAGAGAGAGAGAGAAGAAAGAAATTATATAATAATTTATGTTGCAGAAATCAATTTCTTTCGTAACTTCTGTGAAAAGTAATGTTGGTTCAGGTGTCATTTTAGCTTTAGGTTCAGATTTTCTCTACTGAAAATACATACACCAATAGTTTTTTGCAACGTAAGGGAAGTTTTTTGTATATTTGGACCGTGATCAAAAAAAGAAACCTTGCAGAACGTGTTACATACTTGGTTCAGCAGCTGTGAGAACAGGAAACATGTAGTACATGTAGTTGAATATGTCATAAGCTGACATGAAAGTGAAGGAAAGGAATTAGTGAAAATTTTTCTATATCTTGCAACAGTCCTTTTAACATTTGGCAACAGATAATGAAAATTTTCTTTTGTTATATGGGAAAAGAAAAACTATGCAGGAACTTGCCTTATGGTCACAGAACATACTCACAGGGGGATGCATGATTCATTGAAACCCATGTTGGCTAGTGAATGTTGTAGCGTATGGCAATATCTTCCATAGATTTATTCAAAGATGCCATGATATAAGAAGTTGCTGATAACATTAACATATATGATGTCCTAGGAAAACGTTTCGTCTAAACTGCAATGCAGCACCATAGTGCAGCACAAAATTCAAAATATTTGTATTACTGAATGAAGCACTGTGCGGGTAATAAATATAAATGTGTACGAAAAATTGTAATACCAGTTAAATTAAAGGGTGACCACGGTTATCCAGCTCAGAGAATGTGAAGAAAGATCCTTTCAGTTTAGATACTAAACAGGATTTGAATAAAAACATCATAAGAAGAATGAGAAAATTAAACTATTAGACCAAATTAAGGAGAACACAATTAATGATGTGAAGATGATCTACATACAAAAGAATAGGAAAGATAATAGAAATAGAAAAAAATAATACAAATAGAAATAATGTCTGTTGCTTAGTGTTTTGGCAAAAGAATGAAGAAATGCACCAAAGCTATGAATGAAGAACTATGGAAATATCATTGTATGTGCTTTGTAGGAGCACACCACAGGGGAATTGAAAAAAAACAAAAAAAAACCGGTAAGCCACATTTCTATGGATACCAGCTGAGAACATGTATGGAGATGAAATAGTTACAGATTCTCATGCACATAAAAGTATGAAACTGTGAATATCCTAAAATCATTACAAAATACAAAAGAAGAACCAATGTGACAATTAAAATACAATGCTAAATATTAGTCTATTGTTCTTTCATAAAGCTGTGAAAGTTTTAGAAAATAGAACATCTGTGATCAATTAGATATTACTAGAATTTTTAATCTTGTTAGAGGGTAGGAAAATGTGTTCTCAAAGCCTTTAGTTACATTATATGAACAAGGACTGAAAATGTGTTAAATAACAATCAACATTCATGCTTTTCTGAATTAGACCAGTAATTCATCACTGAATTTGTCATTACATATAGCTGTAGTTAGTAGTATGTATGTCACTCTTAGATATTTGAAGCAAATGTCATGGTTTGTTGCTTCTGAGTGGCTGAATCGTTTACTGTTTTAAACATTACATTCTCATCTCCTTACCCAGTTTGTTAGTGTTTAAAATGAACCAATCAACTGAGGATTTCTGTAGTACAATATATAAAATGTTGATTTTTCTATAAAATATTCTGAAACTAAATAATATTTATACTACTGGGCATAAATTTCTCACAAAAGGAAAAAAAATACTTCCTATATAAAATACACACATACAAGTGATAGATACAAATGAAAAGTGCATTACACATAAACATGTCTCAGAAACACTAATTAAATATAAAAATGTGTAAACAAACAAAGTATTATACTGTGACACAATTATGAATGAAGGATGGAGGCAGAAAAGAAAGATTTCTGGAACAGGAGTGATGTAGACATTTGTGTCTGATGGGAAACAGTTGAGTAAAAGATTTTGCTGTTGCATATGTAACATACACTCATGTGTCTGCCCCTGCAGTATTGTTAATCCCCAACTGCAGAAATTAATTTTAACTTAGTCACAATTTTGTTTTTCAGTGAGAATGCTTCATAAGTTGCTCACATAGTTTTAATATTAAATTTTCTAATTTCTGTTGTAAATTATCTCAGAGGAGTCTGAAAAAAATTGTGTGCATTGCATTTTACTGCCATAACATACAAATACATCTAAACTGATTAAATTGTATGAATTTTAAAATAAATAAAGTCTAACAGTGAGTAAGGTCACTTAGGGAATTGTACTATCAGAAACTGTGTATACTCCAATTAAAATTACTTTGTGATTGACAGTTTGAAGTGTCAAGGGGAAATGTTGCCAGCATGCAGCCTGCCAAACTTCAGAAAGCGCTCCATGTACCTACAAAATAAGCAACACAGCAAGCAAGTGGCACTCAGGAGGTCACTAAAATTGATTGGCAGGTAGCCTCCACCACTCGACTTGCTGAAACATCAGTCACAGAGTAATTTTAATCTGAGTACAGTTGTGTTGTTGCAGTAAATAGAAATGAAGCTGTAAGGCAGAAATTTTGGATGGTGTTTCTTTAGCACTTCATGTGAGTACTGGAGAGTTATTAACTGAGTTGAAAACTGAACTTAAGTTATTGGAAGAAATTATGAAAACATCTGACTCACTGCATATATTTCACACAGACTGGAAATCAGGCAGAAAAAATTATTCTAAAAGACAGTGATGAAAATGCTACTAATGTTTTAAAAGGTGTAAGTAGTACAGAAGGAGCAAACAAAAGCAGACGAATATGATCAACAGTACCAGGAAGATTGGTGTAATAAATAACTAAATAGCAAGAAAACATATCAGGATGTCACTTGCTACACCTGAAAACAGTCTAAAAAGAATGAAGTTTCCATTAGTACTGGTGAAGTACAGCAATTAAAATAGCTTATATAACATTTGGTGAAAAAAAAACGTTTTTCTCCTTTCAAGCTATAATATAAAGAGAGAACTGGCAAAATGTGAATGCTGATAATACAAAACAAGCATATAACATCTGAATCATATAAAAAGAATTTGCCTCATCAATCAACGAAATGTTATGTACCTATGAGAAAATCCTCAGGTAATCAACATATAGAGAAAAATCTAAGTCACTCCTGGGTTTGATAAATGATTTCTGCTAATCAGTTCATTCACACAGCCCATGCATACATTTACAAGTTTTCTTGAACAAGTAGGTTTAAAGAAGACACATGTTACAATGGCATGTCCACAAACATGGTTCACTGCCTTTTTATGCACTTTTGGTACATTCACTTAATTGTTTATAATCAGATACCCTGAATTCTACACCTGATTTTTTTTTAAATAGTAAGGTATTCAGCATTAGCCATCAACCTCTCTAACTTTCACTTCTTCGGCACCAACAAACAAATTTTTACATTCAGCTCTCATGTGTGAAATTATTAAAGGAAGTTCTCACGGTGTAATTTTTCACTGTCTTTTGCTGAAACAGCATATTACTTAATATTCACATTGTATGCTCAATAATGTGAACTCCTGAAAAGAAATGAGTAGCACAATGTACACCTTTGCTATTATATTGTTACCACTTTTTGCACAGTAATACCTGAAAATTCAGTCATAAAATTTTTGATGAAAAATTGTATTGCATTGCTGAACTGTTTTATATTTTCTCAGCAATGGTTAACAATAGAATTAAACACAATTTCTTTGCAAATATTAAAATTATGGATCAAATGAATGAATTACTATTTCATTAGAATGCTCCTCACAGCAGTATTAGACATGAGAGACACATAGGTCTAAATCATAAAACTGAAGTAGACTGTATTGGAAGAACTACTTGTATATAATCTTTCTGTTAAGAGACTTAAAATCTAATTTACATACATTATTCTAAAGCACTTAAACATGAAGGGCAAACAAGCAAATAATTTTTACAGGCTTTTAATATATTACTTACATACGACTAACTTAATTTACCTCTACTTTACTTTAGTTAAATATTCAACAACAAGCCCACTTAAGTCCATTCCAGAAGGGTTCCTGCATTAACCCTTAAGGGATATGTGGGCACAATGTAGTTACACTACATTATGTAAATTGAATACTTCGAATTAGCATAGTCCCTGTTATATCCTACATTTATGACTGAGTGTTTGTAGTAATTCTTTTAAACAACAATCACTCAGTTCACCCTGCACTATTGTAATGAATTTCCTATTCATTAGCTACAAGTCTGAAGTCTTTGTAGAGAGAAATATCTTGTGATTGGAAGGAGTTCTCATCAAACATAGAAAATAACAGTGATATTAATGTGATCTAATGTCTGTAGATGTTGTTTAACCTGATCAGAATTGTTACACAAGGCACATGGATGATATCCATGCCTTTAAAAAGTTTTAGTGTGTCCTACTGGTTGGCCATGTTATTTCCCTAGAAACATTTTTGTCATATAAAATTTCATTTTCTTTTTCCTGGGAAATGCAACATATATAAATGTTTCAAACAATGCTTCTTTACTGCTGTCCTATCAATGTTTTACATTTAAAAGGATGAATAATTTTACAGCCTTCATGCCATCATATGGAACACATGGAATGATTCATGTAGCTGTACAGCTTCAGTTTTAATATTTTGAGTGCTGGACACATGACATAATAGGAATCAACACATCACTTTTTTTTAGCGGTGAAGTTGGCTGGCTGGTGTAATGTTCAGTGGCAGGCATAATGACCTCATTCATCTGTGACACTACTTCCAGAACAAAGTACCTGAAGAAGATGAGAAATGCATATAATGTCAACGTGAATATACCTGAGTATTTCGGTAACAATATTCTGGAACCATAGGAAACAAAGCAGTAAACAATAACTGGTATAGAAATCTCTAGTATTATGCTGAATCACATGAGGGACTTTTGTACTGTGAATGGAAATGTTGCTCACTTATAGGTGGTTCAAAATAAAGTTCTATTTATCCCCATATCTTTTCAAACTTTTTTACATATTAATCCTCCACATAATACAATCACCTCAGATCCAGCAAAAGCTTCTCAAAAAGGAAATACCAACTGAACACTATGTCAGATTTTTAATAACACTTGGCAGGGACAGAATATATTAGAAAGACCAACTTCTTCTGTGCCTTATTAACATTGAATGTTTTTGAAAATTTCCTTCCAAACCCATCAGGAACATCACAGATCAATGAACTTAAAACCACAATCTCCACAGGTGAGGAAAGTTGTAATCTCTGCAGATAATTGTTTTGTGGAAGAATATTTAGAAAACAATACGTTTACACACTGTATGAATATCTGGATCAGAAAATCCACAAACAAGACTGGTATTACTATCACTTTGAGGGAACAATTACACAATTGTAATCTGACTTTTAAGAGGAAAAAGCCTAATGAAGACAGGCGCAATTTGTTCAAAACATTAGATAGCAAATAATGTTGGATTGAAAGGAAACTTGGAAGTTTGGCCATTAACTTCACACATATTATCAGAAATGTTTCTGAAAAATGAAAATTTAAGGCCATCACAAGCACAGTGTGTATGCACTAAAGAGAGCTGTTATGATGCAATACACAGATTGAGATGTGTAAGTGACAGAGGGGAACTATTCTGTTCAGTGTATGAGAATGTCCAACTTCAAAATTTGTGACCTGCAAAGAAAGCAACTTTCCCCAGTTTCTGATGTTAAAGAGTGGCACACGCATTTGTATACTTGAGATAAATTTCAGTATATCGACGGATCAGCAGCAATTGTTGACAAAAGGCCTGTTTTCCGCTGGTTGGCTGTTTTGGAGGGAGCTCCTCCGTGTGCCGCTAGAGGGCCGTGCCCCCGCGCGGGAGGAGAGCGGGGGCTGCCGCAGGTCACAGTGTAGTGACGTAGTGGCTGCGCGCCAGGCGTACCAACACGACACTCTGCTGGGGACCCTGGCCACCAGTGGGAGGTCAAGCAGTCGCAGGCAGTGCCCCTGGGCCCCCACCCTCTGGATGCTGCTGTTGTTGGCATTGCTTTGACTGCTGCTGCTGCTGGTGGTGGTGGTGCTGCTTTTGTTGTTGTTGTTGTTGCTGCTGCTGCTGCTGTTGTTGTTGCTGTTGCTGCTGCTGCTTTTGCAGTTGCACTACCGATGCACTGAGGGCAGGGGGTGGCGGAGGTGGTGGAGGGGGTGGTGGTGGTGGTGTAGGTTCTTGCAGTTGTTGCTGCTGTTGTTGCTGTTGTTGGACCTGCACATACAACACCACAAATAACTATGTAGAATTTTCATAGCTGCCAAGTATACAAATACTAATTTTTGCATTAGTAATAATAATTTTGTTATTTTGTAAAAGTGAGTATACAGTAATATTGGGACATTTATTAGACACACTGCTTGCTGCCATAGGTTGCAGATCAAGAACAATAAGTACCATAGACAGACAAATGTCAAACAGAACACATGTAGCTATCAGTAGGTTAGCTTTCAAGAACTATGTAAAACGTTTTATCACAATACTCTTAAAACCCAAGAAAATTTTTTCATACAATAAAGTCCTTAAATGTTAATTAAATTTTGTGTTGATACTTGACAGGACACAATAACAATTTTAAATGTTGTGCAAAAGCTGGTTTATGATCAACTGCATAATATTTTTCAGAAAATCAAAAAAAGTGTTCCACATTTCATAAAGCACTGAAAGTTTATAATCCAGATGACTTGACACAAAGCAAAGAAAGAAACAAAAATATTGGTTTCTGTCTTCATATTTTACATATCAAGGTAAATACAAGAACTGATGTCACCATTAAATTTCCACAGCTCTGCAAAGGTGAATGGTGTTGATATTGTTACTTGTAGTGGCAAAGAGTAGCAGAAATTACTGGTGATCTCACTGGAATACCTGAAAGATCCTGTACATAATCTGAAAATGATGCTCACTTAATATTTAATCTACTGTAGGTCTCTTAAAGACTGAGCTGTTCCCATTTACTGGAAGAAAGCATGAATATTGTTCAACTACAGGAAAGACTATGAAAACTGGTTCCCTGAAATACCTTTGTATGAACTTTTTTAAAACATTTTCATTTTTATTCTCATTCTCTAGTGCAGGCTATTTGAGTTATGACCCATTGTAGGGTCAGGGTCTCTGTGGCTAGATACCAAGCACTTGTTATGTAACTAATTAATGTTATCTCAAAATATTATTGTATATTGTTTTAAGTGTTGCTCAGTGTTATAATAAGTTGGGAGTAAGGGAATTTACCAAACCATTTTGTTCCAGAACTTAATATGTGTTGGGAGTTGTTGGGATGTGGTAGGTAGCTCCTCATGATACTATTAGAAACGTGATTACATCCAACATTAAGTTGCAATAAATATTGCGAAAGAATGAAGACACATAAATGAAATTCATGCTGTATGAACCATTGTGGGGTTGTTAATTTGCTTTCAAAGTGTATAGACCATAACTCTTACTATTTGTCAACAACTCGCACTTGAAATCATGAACTGCTAAGTTTAATTTATGGAAGAGTCAAGTAAAGTGACAGAGCACTATACTATGAATCACATTGTTGCTGAATAATTTGACATTGCTTCTGATGCTCTGACATGAGATAAACGCAATAAACAATAGAAATGGATACAGCGCCTCTGTTGGAAAAACAGTGCACCAGCTGCAACAGTGAATGGACTTTCTCTGCCTGGCTCGTGACTGTGCTGTTGTCAGCACTCATCAATGTGATAGTTAAGTGTAGAAAGAGAGGAAACGTTAATTATTTAGTATGAATAGAAGCAACAAGATGGGACTAGCATTTTATATTTTTGAAGTGCTTTCAGCTGTTAAATAACCATACAAATTACTGCCGAGGTTGAAAAACTGAACTGGATATCTAATGAGTTCTATGATCGGATTCAAAACTTTTTGAAAGGCAGAATACAGCTTGTTATACTGGGTGGGTATTTATCAATAGGCACAGAAATAAATTACAATATGTCTCTGGGAAGTCAGTAGCTGCTAAATAAAAAAGTATCATAATATAAAGATTGATAGCTATTGAGACAGGGACTAACTTAAAGCAATACACTTGATGGAGATTTGATAATGGTCATAGTATAGCCGTCATGAGCTGCATTTTGATAGCATTTCTTTGCCGGACCAATATTTGGGCATATAACACCATCATCTGTGGCATATACTGTGCGCGTCTACATCCAAAAACATGTCCATAAAGAATAAAATCTTCATGATGGTTAAACATGATTTGGAAAAGATTTTATATGTGACAGACAGATTTCTTGAGGGAGACATGCATGGTATCTGTCACTAATGGTGGGCTATATGCCTTTTTGATTTGATTTGATTTTTTATTGGTCCAGTTTTATCATATAGCACAAATTGTACAATTGATACTGGACAGCTCAAAGATAAGTTACAATACTACATAGTATTAGCAATTAAAATTAGGTACCTACTACAATTAATTTTGTTACTTATTCAGAAATTCTCTGAAAGAATAGAAACAGTGCTTTATTAGAAATGCCTTTAGTTTAGCTTTAAATATTGGATGAGTAGTATTTTTTATTTCCTCTGGCATTTTCTTGTGTAGTATTACACCAATGTTAATTATGCTCCTCTGATAGGTGGTTGTTCTGTGATATTTTTGATGTATATTTGATTCCCTTCTGGTACTATAGTTGTGTACACTTTTGTTCTGTAGCAGTTTGCCTGTTTTCAGGAGGTAGCCCATAGTGAACAAGATAGTTTCAGAAATGAATAAACTTGGAACATTTAGAACACCAAGCTCAGTAAAATGGGATTTACAGGACTCCATCTTTTTAAGGCCACAAATTATTCTTAAAGCTCTTTTTTGCATTCTAAAAACCTTTACACTGTGAGTTGAGTATCCCCAGAAAATGATCCCATATCGGATTAGTGAGTGGAACTGTGCATAGTATGAGTACTGGTGTGAAAAATGAATGCTTTTGACATGTAGATCATAGTATCCAACAGGATGTCCTTGTTCAAATACATAAAAACTGTGAAGCACTCAGCTTACAACATTTTTGTAAGTGCAAAGTTTGTAACAAACTGTACTGAACTGGGCAAACAGACAGATGTATCATTTCAGCACCAGTTTGAAGAAAGCCAGAGGTGTGTTTCATATTTACTAGTAACAAGTGGCACAAAGTCTTTCTCACTAACTGCAAAACATGAATGGGTTATTTGCAAGCAGTTATCCTCACCCCCTCTCTCCGCACACACACAAACTATTTTCAGTGGAGATAACATGTATTATCAACCTTTAGATTTAGAGATTTGGATAATCAGCTAATTGTTAAAAAGAGTGGACAATAAGACATGCCCTTAATATGATTTTAAATTGGTTGAGGTACCCAGTTTCTTGGTTCATGTTATAAGGGAGCATTTGAATACCATTGCATCACTGCTTGTCCATTACAACCTCTCTTGACAAAGAAGCAAAGTCTAGAGGAAAATTATTTTTGGAACTTCCTGGCATATTAAAATGGTGTGCCAGACCAAAACCTGAACTCGGGACCTTTGCCTTTTGGGAAGAAGTTCTGTACTGACTGAGCTACCTGAGCACGATTTACAATTCTTCCTCACAACTTTACTCCTCTCCTACACTCCATGCTTCATGGAATTTCTCCTGTGAACCAGGACAAGCTCTCCTGGAAGAAAGGATGTTGTGAAGCCATAGCATAACCACAGCCCATAGGATTTTTCTATGTTTTCTTGGAAATATCCCCAGACTGTTTCTGTAAATTATTATTGTAATTTGTGTAATGCTACAGCAAATCACAGTTTAGCTGAAACTGATTTTAACTGTCAGTGACACAAACTATTAAGGACTACATCTACTGAGAAGTGAGTGCAAGAATTCCAAGGTGCTTCAAGAAGCCACTGCTAGATGACCACTTATCTGCTTCTACCAATACCCTTAGCAATCATTTCTTCTGCATACAAGTTTTATTTAATTGTAACACCCCAGAAGATATTTCCATAACACAACAGGAAGTGAAAATATGCAGAACAAGGCAGCAGGTCAACAGAATGAGATATTTTAAAAAGAAATACACTTCCTAATCTTCTGCAAAATATGTTTTCTTTTTAATATCATTATCATGTCCCACCAAGAACTGATGGAAAATTCAGTCAATGTTACAATGAGATATAGATATGTGCTTCTCAGTTAATATATCTTTGTGTTGACTCCATTTTAACAAGTTATCCAGCTGCCTACCAAAGAAATTTACACACAGTGTTTCATGTAGGGTATGAGAATTAATGTTCACAATTGGTGCTAGCAGTCATTGTTGCTTGTCTGGATTTGCATAACATGAGGCTTTGTGACATTTGGATGGAAACTGTTTGTTGTGAACCAGTTTTAGGCATGTTCAGTTATCATCTGAGGAATGTCTGGTAACAATGACTGCGATCACTTCATTAATGTGCTTGTGTCTTCAGCTAATATTCCAGTTTTTAAACATTACTTAAAGGTCATTGGAAGATCATTTGTGAAAGTTTGGAACAAAAGTAGACCAACATTGATTCTTGTAGACCCCAGGCAGAGTTTAGTTTCATGCCTGCTACACACTCTGTCAGTGTGACTATCTGCTTTCGTTTATAAAGGTACAACTCTATACATGGAAAAGGAATGTCATTAATGCAATAACACATTAGTTTACCAAGCAGAATTAGGGCTATACAGCAGGGATCTATAGCCCAGTCCCTCATATACATCTACATCCATACTCTTCAAACCACTATGATGTGCATGACAGAGGGCACTCCCCATTGCACCATTTATTCTGTTCAAGCAGTGAGTCTAAGAAGAATGATTGTTTAAATGCCTCTGTATGTGCTGTAATTAATCTAACACTGTTCTTGCAATCCTCATAGAACAATATTTATGGGTTGTGGTATATTACTAGCTCCAACAGTTCAAGTGGGTTCTTAAAACCTGGTAAGTAGGCTGTCTCAGGACAGTTTGCATCTCTCTTCATGCACCCGCCAATTCAGTTTTTTTAGCATCTCTTTGGCACATGGGTTGGACAAATTTGTGACCATTTGTGCTGCCCATCTTTGTACACATTCATTAACCTCTATTAGTCCTATTTGTTACTGCTTCAACATGCAATGTTCTATGATGAGTTGCTTCCCCTTATGTAAGCAATCTCCTTTGCATCCTGGTTACACTTCCCTAGTATTCTACCAATGAACCAAAGTGTGTTCCCTGGCTTACCTATGACTGAGCCTATGTGATTGTTCCATGTCATATCCCTACAAACTGCTACAACCAGCTATTTGTATGAGCTGACCAATCCATTTATGATTCGTGGATTTTGTAGTTGTAGGATACCACATTTACTCATTTTGTGAAGTGCACAGTTTTACATTTTTGAACATTTAAAGAAAGTTACCAATGTTTACGCCACTTTGAAATCCTGAAAAAATTCGACTGAGAATCTGTGCAGTTTTTTTCAGTCAGTTCTTCATTGTAGTCAACTACATCATCTGTACATCTGAAATTACCTTTACATCTATCAATTAATCTCCATCAAAGATAACATGTTGCATCTTTCTGTCAGGAGTGCTAGTTCTGCAAGGTTCGCAGAAGATCTTCTGTAAAGTTTGGAAGGTAGGAGAGGAGATACTGGCAGAAGTAAAGCTGTGAGTACCGGGCGTGAGTCATGCTTCAGTAGCTCAGTTGGTAGAGCACTTGCCCGCAAAAGGCAAAGGTCCCGAGTTCGAGTCTCGGTCGGGCACACAGTTTTAATCTGCCAGGAAGTTTCATATGTTGCATCTTGCTTACCAATTAATCCTGAGTGACCCATATTATCATACTTCTGATAACAAGCATAGGTGTAGTGCTTACTCAAATACAGGATGCAGCGCCTCTGTTGTTAAGAATAACAATGCAATGTTCCTTTAGGCATGCATGCATGTCTGAAGGAACACTGCATCATACTTCTTAACAACAGAGGTGCTGCAATATCGAATCTATGTGCTGATACCAGGCAGTAACTTTCAATTAAAATGTCCTCCCCTGTATGGAAATTACATAATGTGTGCATGAATACAGTTTGCTACCAGGAACAGTGACTTATGGAAGTTTGGGTATGTTCATGAGTCGCGCCAAAGCTGTTAAGGTGTCTGCTAATGTAAAGTGGGAAATCTGGGTTTGAGTACCGATGTGGCACAACTTTTCATAGTCATCATTCGCTTGTACATATGGTGGTTGTTCATACTGACAAGTGTGAACTCGTTTCATGTACTTAATCAGTTGCTTCTCAGAAATCAAGAAATACTGTATCCACACACATCAAAAAAAGTTTTGCATCACGCCAGTTACCAGAACTCCTGAAGATAAACGTTGACTGTGGATATTGTATCACAGACACAGTCTCTATGACTGTTCAGATATTTCACTAAACACACCCAAAGATGTAAACAACCACGCATGAGCAGTGCCCATTAGAGGAAGGGGTTACGACAGCCGATTAGTTCTAGTCATTCCACCAGGAAGGAGGTACATGGCTCATTTTGTCTGTACTTCAACCACGCCTAGATGGTTAATACCACGGTTCCATCATGTCCACATTTTTACTTTGTGCCAGGAAGGGCTCTCAACAAGGGAAGTGTACATGCGTCTCAGAGTCAACCAAAGTGATGTTGTTCGGACATGGAGGAAGTACAGAGAGACAGGAACTGTCGATGACGTGCCTCACTCAGGCCACCCGAGGGCTACTACTGCAGTGGATGAAGCCGACCGCAGTGGTCGAGCGATTCTAGGCGCTTCAGTGCGGAACTGTGCTGCTGCTACAGTCACAGGTTAAAATCCTGCCTTGGGCATGGATGTGTGTGATGTCCTGGAACCCTGACAGTCACAGGACATAGTGTTACGACTCAAACTGTGTGCAATAGGCTGCATGATGCGCAACTTCATTCCTGACGTCCATGACGAGGACCATCTTTGCAACCAAGACACCATGCTGCACGGTAAAGATGGGCCCAAGAACATGCAGAATGGACTGCTCAGTATTGGCATCACGTTTTCTTTATCAATGAGGGTCACATATTCCTTCAAACAGACAATTGTCGGAAACGTGTTTGAAGGCAACCCAGTCAGGCTGAACGCCTTAGACACACTGTTAAGCAAGTGCAGCAAGGTGGAGGTTTCCTGATGTTTTGAGGTGGATTATATGGGGACGACGTACAACGCTGGTGGTCATGGAAGGTGCCATAACGGCTGTACGGTACGTGAATGCCATCCTCCAACCGATAGTGCAAACATGTTGGCAGCATGTTGACGAGGCATTCTGCTTCATGGACGACAGTTCGCGCCCCCCATCGTGCACATCTTGATAACGACATCAGTTGTTTTGGGGTGGCATATATGGGGACGACGTACGATGCTGGTGGTCATGGAAGGTGCCATAACGGCTGTACGGTACGTGAATGCCATCCTCCAACCGATAGTGCAAACATGTTGGCAGCATGTTGACGAGGCATTCTTCTTCATGGACGACAGTTCGCGCCCCCCATCGTGCACATCTTGATAACGACATCAGTTGACTAGAGTGGCTAGCATGTTCTCCAGACATGAACCCTATGTAACATGCCTGGGATAGATTGAAAAGGGCTGGTTATGGACGACGTGACCAACCAACAACTCTGAGGGATCTACGTCGAATCGCCGTTGAGGAGTGGGGCAATTTGGACCAACAGTGCCTTGATGAACACGTGGATAGTATGCCACGATGAATACAGGCATAAATCAATGGAAGAGGACGTGCTACTGGGTATTAGGGGTACTGGTGTGTGCACCAGTCTGGACCACCAACTCTGAAGGTGTCGCTGTACGGTGGTACAACATGCAATGTGTGGTTTTCCTGAGCAATAAAAAGGTTGGAAATGATGTTTATGTTTGTCTCTGTTCCAATTGTCGGTACAGTTTCCAGAGTTCTGGGAAACGAGGTGATACAAAACTTTTTTTGATGTGTGCACTTGATTGCCTTGATCCATGGCTTTCAGGGTGTCATGTGAATAAATGTGAGTTGGTTTCCACGTGGACAATGTTTCCGAAATTCGTGCTGGTGGGCATGGATGAGGTCATTTTGTTCAAGATTTCTCATTTCGTTTGAGCTCAGAATTGTTTACAACAGGGATATTGGACGGTAGTTCTGTGTCTGGTACCCTTTTTGTAGACAGATGTGACTTCTGTTTTGTTCCAATTATTTGTTCAGAGAGTCTACAGCTGTTTATAGTAAAAAGAAGGACTACTCATCCGCAAATCTGGCGTAGAATCTGATAGGGATTCCATCGGGCCTCGAGTTTAGTTCAGTTGAAGCGATTTCAGTTATTTCTCATCACCGCTCACACTAAAACCTATATCGCCCGTCTCCGCAGTGGCGCAGGAAGTAAACCGAGCCAGTAATTCTGGATTTTCCCTCGAGAAGTTACCAATCAGAATTGGGGTGACAGAGGAGTAGTCCCTCATCGGCGCGTTTTGCAGTGTTAAGGTGCAACGCAGAGGGGCTGACCTGTGCGCCGCACGCCTTGAGCTCGGTGAAGATCTCGGTGAAGAAGCCGGGCTCGGCGTTGATGCGCAGCATGTTGCGGCTGAGCCGGTTGACGATGAGCAGACAGCGGTCCCAGAAGCGCTCCTTGTCGTCCTCGACGAGGAACGGCTTGAGCGGGTAGCTGATCTCGTTGCCCATGTACGAGTAGGAGAGGTAGAGGCACGTGAGCACGACCGCCTGCAGTTCGTGCTCGCACGACAGGTTCTCCTCCGTCACCAGGTCACGCACCAGCATGTACACGAACACCACGTTGGCCGGGTTGATGAACGCCACGTCCTGTAGGCACACAGGCGGAAGGGAACGTTAAAACACCGTGCGTGCTTCAGTGCTGTCGGGAGCAGTGGTTTACTACTGTGCAGCGTGTTAACCCTTCCATGCGCGCAATTTTTGTAGCAACTCAGCGAAGATAATTTTTTTGCTATCCTATTACAAATGTGATCAACTGACTATTTATTTACTGATAATTTTATTTTCGTGATCTAGGACCAATAACTATGGTGCTACATACATCACCACAGCAACTTTTTGAGGTATTAAAACTATGGTTGTAAACAGATTGTAAACAGATTTCCCGCTTTCCTTTTGTGAGCTCTTATTTGTTGCCATTACACGTAAAAAAAAATTGATGAACAGTGTTTTCTGTTTTTATTTTAAATATTCTTTTACACTACTGACCATTAAAATTGCTACACCACGAAGATGACGTGCTACAGACGCGAAATTTAATCATCAGGAAGAAGATGCTGTGACATGCAAATGGTTAGCTTTTCAGAGCATTCACACAAGGTTGGCGCCGGTGCCGACACGTACAACGTGCTGACATGAGGAAAGTTTCCAGCCGATTTCTCATACACAAACAGCAGTTGACCGGCGTTGCCTGGTGAAACGTTGTTGTGATGCCTCGTGTATGGAGGAGAAATGCGTACCATCACGTTTCCGACATTGATAAAGGTCGGATAGTAGCCTATCGCGATTGCGGTTTATCGCATCGCGACATTGCTGCTCGCGTTGGTCGAAATACAATGACTGTTAGCAGAATACGGAATTGGTGGGTTCAGGAGGGTAATACGGAACGTCGTGCTGGATCCCAACGGCCACATATCACTAGCAGTCGAGATGACAGGCATCTTATCCGCATGGCTGTAACGGATCGTGCAGCCACGTCTCGATCCCTGAGTCAACAGATGGGGACGTTTGCAAGACAACAACCGTCTGCACGAACAGTTCGAAGACGTTTGCAGCAGCATGGACTATCAGCTCGGAGACCATGGCTAGGTTACCCTTGACGGTGCATCACGACGAACCTGGGTGCACGAATGGCAAAACGTCATTTTTTCTGATGAATCCAGGTTCTCTTTACAGCATCATGATGGTCGCATCCGTGTTTGGTGACATCGCGGTGAACGCACTTTGGAAGAGTGTATTCGTCATCGCCCTAGTGGCGTATCACCCGGCGTGATGGTATGGGGTGCCATTGGTTACACGTCTCGGTCACCTCTTGTTCGCATTGACGGCACTTTGAACAGTGGACGCTACATCTCAGATGTGTTACGACCCGTGGCTTTACCCTTCATTCGATCCCTGCGAAACCCTACATTTCAGCAGGATAATGCACGACCGCATGTTGCAGGCCCTGTACGGGCCTTTCTGGATACAGAAAATGTTCGACTGCTGCCCTGGTCAGCACATTCTCCAGATTTCTCACAAATTGAAAACGTCTGGTCAGTGGTGGCCGAGGAACTGCCTCGTCACAATACGCCAGTCACTACTCTTGATGAACTACTCGTGTTGAAGCTGCATGGGCAGCTGTACCTGTACACTCCATCCAAGCTGTGTTAGACTCAATGCCCAGGCGTATCAAGGCCGTTATTAGGGCCAGAGGTGGTTGTTCTTGGTACTCATTTCTCAGGATTTATGCACCAAAATTGCGTGAAAATGTAACACATGTCAGTTCTAGTAGAATATATTTGTCCAATGAGTATCCGTCTATCATCTGCATTTCTTCCTGGTGTAGCAATTTTCATGGCCAGTAGTGTACTTTCTTTAAAAAGTTATTCTTACCAACATTAAAGTTTATTTACCACAATGTGAAAACAATCCTTGAAACTTCATCATGAAATAAAGGTATGAGCTGATACATGTCACAGTAATGTATATTGCAGAAGCCAAGCAATGTGTTCTGACAACAGTAGTCATCCCACGACAAATAGAAAGAGATTATGGTAGCAGTTTTCTTACACCTGGAGCAGTGTAATATCACAAGATGTCGTTAGGCATAGACAGAGGTTGTAAAACACATTCCCAAAAGCTTTGAGATACCACTAAGTCGGTGGTAATGGTAAAAATGCTCTCCAAGTACCAGAAATGACAGGTTAATTTTGTCGTAAGTATAGCTCCCAAGCCCCCTCCAGAAACTACTTTCGTCGTAACCACACTTCCCAATAACCATTAAAACGCCGTTGTTTGTAGGGATATATATACTTCCCACAGTCCCGAAACCTATTTGTCACAACAAACAGAAACTACAGCTGGTGCAGCAGACTGCCATTAGATGCCAGGGGTGTACAGAAGTGATAAGACATTTAGTGGGAAGTACTGCTTATCACGCACGGCCTGCGAAAGGGTTAACTCAAAAATGGCTCTGAGAACTATGGGACTTAACATCTGAGGTCATCAGTCCTCTAGAACTTAGAACTAATTAAACTACCTAACCTAAGGACATCACACACAGCCACGTCCGAGGCAGGATTCGAACCTGCGACCGCAGCAGTCGCGCGGTTCCGGACTGAAGCGCCTAGAACCGCTTGCCACCGCGGTCGGCAAGGGTTAACTGGAAGGTGCGATCAGTCACTCTCATGAATCGTTTTAAGTCGGTAGAAATTGGAAGGCTTTAGCCGGTAGTCTTCTGTTTTTGGTTGCAGCCAACGTTAGCTATACTGTGTTCATCATTAGAATAAACCTGATGTAAACATTACACCACGTTTTCTTCCGCGTTGGTTGGAATCTCACGGCATTTCGTTTCACGTGAAGCATCAAGCTGTCGCCAGTACAGTCAAGTACGATAATAAGGATACCCTTTATGTTGTGCCTTACGTGATCATCGACTGAACCATAATGAGGGACAACAGATTTACCGGCGCATTTAACTTGGACAACGCAGTCCAGTCAGCTAGTTCAACTAACCTACAGTGATGTGAACAATTGCAGTTGAGAAGTAAAAAGAAGCGAGCAGAGAAACAATATAGCTTAGAATGTCATTTAATTTTTAAAGAGAACGAAACAATATTCGGCAAAACTATTGCATCACCGCACGCTTCTTAGGGGACCAGATGGAAAGGATAACATGCTCTCCTTTTTAGCTATCACAGTGTTGTAATTACTTAAATACAGGGTCTGAGCGAGCTACGTGTGAAGCAAGAGCGTATTTCAGGGATTGTATCATATAATTAAATATGTAAGCCACTGAAGTTATTACAGTCAGTCGTCCGGTAATCTCTGAACTTCTTCCATATTCGAATCCAAGAAGTACATTTCAGTTCTGAAATTGCCATCTGTGATGTTGCTAACGAGTCGATCAACAGCAGAATCCTCTTCTTTTGTTGTCGCCTACCGTTCTCTATCCCGCCAGCCTTCAGCAGCGAATGTGATGAAGCTTCGTGCATTAGGTCCAGTACATATGGCAGCAAAAGTGACTTGACATTTCTCGCGACAAATTCCTTAACTTGGCTCCATACCAGTTCTGGTGGGCTCATATTACAGTGGTTCAGTGGAAACTATAAAAATTCAGCATTCGTATTGTGTGCTAGATGCTGCGAAAACTATTGTTTTTCATGTTTCTACGACCCGTATCACTCTGCCTCATGTGGTCTAAAACAACGGACGTAGTCCAAATAAAGAATATGTGATTTTTCATTTTCGTCCTAAAAATTTAATTTATACGTTCTTAATTTGAACAACCTTTATTAACAATATTTTACAAAACATCGATAGTAAGAATTTATATTTGCACTGAAACTTGAAATTATGCGTGCATTATGTAATTAGAAACAAGAAGATGTGTAATTTTCATAAAAATTACGATTAGGTGTGTTCTAATTGACGAAAATTTGATGAATTTCACATTTAAAAGATGTAGATATTCCAAATGAACGAAGAAAAGGAAAACCAAAGCGAGATTTGAACCGCTGATCCATGGACTGTACCAATTTACCATTATACGAGGGTTGGAACTTACAATAAATAGCGGCAACTTTTTACTCACAACCGATACAAAAGAGTTACATGTTTTCACCTGTTACTGTCCTTCAAAGCAGTCACCAGCGTTGTGTAGACCCCGTTGCCAGCGATGTGGAAGGCGTAGTGTACCGTTAGCAGAGCCTGTTCTGTTGATGGTGCTAATGGAGCGGTCTACTGCCTGTCGAATCTCTGTAACAGTTCTGAAGCGAATGCCACGAAGTGGTTCCTTCATCTTCGGAATCAAATCAAAGTCACAAGGACTTAAGTCCGGGTAGTATGGTGGATGGTACAGTACTTCCCAGTCCCATCGACCGAACAGAGCAGCCACAGCTTGCGCTGTATGCGCCTGCGCATTGTCGTGCAAAATGATGGGTGGGTTGCGCAGAAAGTGTCACCGCTTCTTTCGCAAAGCTGGTCGCAGGTGATGTTCCCAAAACGAACAGAAATACTGTGCACTGACGGTCTGCCGTGGAGGAACGTAATGCGTTAGGGTAACACCATCACAGTCGTACACGAGAATCACCATAACATTAGACCGCTCCACTCGCACCATCAGCAGAACAGGCTCTGCTAACGGTATACTACGCCTTCCACATTGCTGGCAATGGGTTCTACACAACGCTGGTGACTACTTTGAAGAACAGTAACATGTGCAAACATGTAACTCTTTTGTACCGGTTGTGAATAAATAGTTGCCACTGTTTAAGTTCCAACCCTCTTACTATGCTACTGAGTCAGCAACATATCAGATTTTTAAAATACTACTTTTTTTTATTAAATACAGTCACTCGGAAAACTTCAAAACCCATTATTCCTGTAAACTTGTGGAAAACATTAAGAAGAACCTGTTTGTCGCCATTCCTTAACCGCGTTCACGCGCGTATTTTACTATGGAGCAGGCAGCAACATCAGCCATTTGTACACTGCGTATTAAAAGCGCGACATTCGCAGCACAACACTACAGAGACTGCGACTGTACACAGCTTTTGAAATGGAAAACTACATTGCTAAAGCGTGCTTAAGGAAAACATTGATGGCTGTTAATACATTAAAAAGTTTTAAAATTTCTTTTATGGTAATTTAGTTATAAGATATCTAATACATCAGTAGGACCTACTTCCAGCAGCTTAACAACAATAGCGTACGTGTGCTACGGCTGCTGACCAATCACCGCGTTTGTATTTGTTTACATCTGGTTTATTCTTATGATGAAATACGTGTAGGTGTCAGTATGATGCGAGTAGGGTTGCTATACCTAGCTGGGATCTCGTCGGGAACTCTGGAAGGGATGTGTAGATATGATGAAAAAAATTTATTTAATAAAACTACTTTTTATTTAGAACACAATTACATGGAAATTGCTGGAGCAGAAGTAGTTAATACACTATGTTCTGGAAGATTTCAACTTTTTACGTATTTAAAAAACTCCATGCAAGTCAGCCTAAAGTTAAACCGGCACTGTAACATTGATTCCACAGTCCCTGGCAGCTGTCGATTTCTTTCATCAGTCCACTGGGCCGACATCAGGAAATTACTCTTTTCACAGTGACGTTGTGTCACCCGCATAAGTTTAGTAGCTGGAGTTTGCTTTCAGGATTTTAAGTTTCCTGCAGAAAGTAAATCTACCTTTCAATCACGGAGTGTTTATACGTCCATTCTTCCGAGTCACGCTTAGTTTCCAAAACGCTCTTCAGATACATGTATTCCTGAAAACAATTGTCGCCTGAAATCTTCACACCTTATTTAGTCAGGTATACGATAGTGTTTTCAATCATCACCCAGTCTGGAGTTTCAGATAACGCATCCAATCAAATACTTGATATTTACGAAAAGAAGTAGGCCATTTCTTCAACTACTCACAGTTCTGTGCTTCATGAGACATTTCTGCTTATATTATCGTATGCTTTCACACGTGTCAGTTTCCACTACTAATTATGGTACACCCTGTAAAGAAATTCTGTACTTGGGCACCAGGTCATTTGTGTTGCTTGGAGCTTAAACCGAACTTCACGATGTATTGTGGTCTTCAGTCCAAAGACTGGTTTGATGCAGCTCTCCATGCTACTCTATACTGTGCTATCCTCTTTGTCTCCGAATAAGTACTGCAACATATGTCTTTCTGAATCTGCTTATGTATTCATCTCTTGGTCTCCCTTTACATTTGTTACCTCCCTCATTTCCCTGCACTACTAAATTTGTGGTCTCTTGATAACTCAAAATGTGTCCTATCAACCCATCCCTTCTTTCGGTCAAGATGTGTCACACATTTCTTGTCTCCCCAGTTCCATTCAGTACTTCCTAATTAGTTACACGGTCGACCCATCTAATCTTTCTAATCTTCAGCATTCTTCTCTAGCACCACATTTCGAAACCTTTTTATGTAAACTGCTTACCGTCCATGCTTCACTTTTGTACATGCCTACACCCCAGACAAATACCTTCAGAAAAGCCTTCCTAGTACTTAAATCTATATTCGATGTTAACAAACTTCTCTTCTTCAGAAATTCTTTTCTTGCCATTGCCCGTCTACATTTTACATCCTCTCTGCTTCGACCATCATCAGTTATTTTGCTGCCCAAATAGCAAAAATAATCTACTACTTTAAGTGCCTCGTTTCCTAATCTGATTCCCTTAGCATCACATGACCGAATTCGACTATGTTCCATTATCTCTGTTTTGCTTTTTTTAATGTTCATCCTATATCCTCCTTCCAAGACACTGTCCATTCCGTTAAACAGTTCTTCCAAGTCCTTTGCTGTCTCTGACGGAATTGCAATGTCATAGGCAAATCTTAAAGTTTTGATTTCTTCTCCTTTACCTTTAATTCCTATTTCAAATTTTTCTTTGGTTTTCTTTACTTCTTTTTCAAAAATGGTTCAAATGGCTCTGAGCACTATGGGACTTAACATCTGAGGTCATCAGTCCCCTACAACTTAGAACTACTTAAACCTAACTAACCTAAGGACATCACGCATATCCATGCCCGAACCAGGATTCAAACCTGCGACCGTAGTAGTCGCGCGTTTCTGGACTGAAGCGCCTAGAACCGACTTCTTTTTCAATGTATCTATTGAATAACCCTGTCTCACTACCTTCTCAACTGCTGCCTCCCGCTCTTGCCTCTTGACTCTCTGTACAAGTTGTAAATAGCCTTTCGCACTCTGTGTTTTACCCCTGCTACCTTCAGAATTTCAAAGAGAGTATTCCAGTCAACATTGTCAAAAGCTTTATCTAAGTCTACAAATGCTATAATTGAAGATTTGGCTTTCCTTAACCTATCTTCTGAGATAAGTCGTAGGGCCAGTACTGCCTCGCGTGTTCCTACGTTTCTCTGGAATCCAAACATTTTCCCCGAGGTCAGCTTCTACCAGTTTTTCCATTCTTCTGTAAAGAATTCGTGTTAGTATTCTGCAAGCATGAATTATTAAATTGATAGTGCGGTAATTTTCACACCTGTCAGCAACTGCTTTTTGGAAGTTAAGTGTTAGTAACTGTTGCAGTTAGGATCTTAATTAAACGCTAGCTGATACCCACAGCTGTGCGCACATACCGGTTATTTTGTTATGAAGAGTGATGGTCAGCAAGTAATCCACTGTGTGTGCAATAACATCAGATGGCCTCACGTGTGTGCCTGTTCTCCCACCCCCCCCCTCCCTCCCAAGTTGTCCCAACGCACGATGCATCATCATCCGCAGCGTCACTACCGAGCAGTGCGTAGAGTGGACATGGGCGGGACTGCGCATCCATGCATCGTGTTGTTGAAATAGCTGTACGTTATACAACGTGAATAAATAGTGCGTAAGTATGAAGTAAACACACTGAAGAAGATATCAGCGCTGTATTCGTTACGTCGCATCGTAACACTTAGCACATATCAAGCAATGAAAGTATTTTCACAAATATGATGAAGCTCGAAAGCCAAAGAGCAAATAGCTTTTTCAAAGAGTATATGCTTTTCCCTAATTTGCATAATATTCTTCAAATCGGTAAGTATCTTGTAGTACACACTTTCTAAACGAGACCATGTTCTTCCTCGGGATTCAAGCTGTTTCCGAGCCAAATTTCATCCATGTCGGTTCAGCGAGTTAATCGCGAAAAAGTAATAGAATTACTTTCATATTTATAATATTAGTATGAATGAAACTTTATATTACGATATATTTTTTCCTTGATTTGAGTCGGCCGCGGTGGTCTCGCGGTTAAGGCGCTCAGTCCGGAACCGCGCGACTGCTACGGTCGCAGGTTCGAATCCTGCCTCGGGCATGGATGTGTGTGATGTCCTTAGGTTAGTTAGGTTTAAGTAGTTCTAAGTTCTAGGGGACTGATGACCACAGAAGTTAAGTCCCATAGTGCTCAGAGCCATTTGAACCTTGATTTGATTTTTATGAAATGAGGCCTATACTGTGGCCCATGCCATGCCTAAATTGTCTGCAGAACCCACATTAAAGAGATTAGAATGTTCAGACAAAGGGACACGACAGTTTTACAGATTCATTAGTAGTATGGATGTTAATACATCAGTTTAGATTACGATCTACAGTTAAGCGGCTAAAGGAACAGGTTTCTTTTAACATAGGTGCACATATAAAAGTTTAAAGTTATTGCGGGTATGAAGGAGCAAAGGCAGGAAAATCTCAAATGGGAGGAAGCAGCCACTGAAGAGACGGAGAGTTTAAGGGAAATAATAACGGAAACATAACAGGATACATTTAATTACTTAAAATTACTTTGCAATGACTTATTGAGGGGATATAACGAATCTTTAATAAAAGTTTGGAACGAGAATAAATTGGAAACAATAGAAATTTGAATAAAAATAAAAACAATTGTTGGGTGGGCACTACATTTTATCTGTTGGAATGTTAGATGACACTGTATCTAACAACAGAGGAAATTGTAGAATCATCCCAAGATCTCTTTAGCTAATGGTATAGTTCAAAATATGACTCAGGTAATTGATAATGCAAGCAATAAAATTATGGAAGTAGCGTCAGTGGAGGTACAAAGAAAGTAATCGTGTCTGAAGTTGAGGGCGATTCAATACAAGTCGTTAAAAACCGAGGTAAAGTAATACAAGGGGAACATATAAAATTATATATGAAATGTCAGTGGAAGAGTACATCCATTGTTGTAATTACTCTATTTTACAATAAAAGAGACAGACAAGAGTCAAAACACTATGAATATTACTATTCTATCAGTAAATATGTAAGGTATATAGTAAAATTATCACTCGCCGAATAGAAACAGAAGTTAGGTTTCAATGCGGCAAAGGAATATGCCAACTTTAAAAGTGGAAAAACCCAACAGACTGTTCGCAAGCAGTGAACGAAAGTATAGAACGAAACAGTGAGTGCACATACCGCATATCTAGGATTGACAGACTGTTCAGAAAGCTGTTGAGTCAGTTGCAATAAAATCTGCACTGCGGTGACAACCCTCGAGAAACAATGCATTGCTTCCACCCGCATTAGTATGTCGAAATATCTGCGAGGATACGTCAATACCTACTGCTTCCTTTAGCTTCATCAGGATAGTGATAAAATCAGGATTGACAGAGGTGCCAAGGCAGGAGATTCTGTGTCACCATAACAGTTCTCTGCAATCCTACAAGAAGTTCCCACATGCTGTAACTCGGTAAATGAAAGAGAAATGATCGTTAATGGAACTTACTGATCCACCTTTTGTTTACTAACAACATCCTACTGCACCGGTACCTTCAACAATGAATGGAAGAAATTAAAGGAGCAAGTTCGTCTACAATTTATTATAATAAAGCTAGAGTAATTTATTATCAAATTATGAAAATGAAAGGTTATAAATTAATAATGAAAACATGGGACCAGTTGAAGATTTTCTGTACCAAAACTAGGTGAAGGCAACGATGGCATTCGCAGGAACAACATAAACAGGAGAGAAACAAAGTGACTGCTTCTGATGAACCAAGTAATATTAACTGTGCTTCTGATTTGTCCGACAAGGTGAGCTTTCAGAGTGACGCATTTAAATTTTCTTCACACTTTTAGAAGCTCACAACCGGGACATAAATTTCCTAAAGCAGTAAGAACTCTAAAAAGAGCATTTCAAGATTAGGACATTTCGTAGCGCTGGTAAGTACCACACATGGTGTATACGTAGCGTAATAGATTTGTAATTATGAAGTAATTGGTCCAAATCTTGCTAACATCAGTTTTTTTGCTTTTATTTAAATTTCATATTTATTAACACACGCAAGTGTTAATTAATAAATATTGACTCATATTTTTGTAATAAAAACGACAAATTTATTTTTAATTACTTTTCGTATAAAAAATCTGATATCCAAGGTAAATTAAAATTTGGCACAAAAATGCGAAACATGAAACAGAAAATTAAACAATTTTTGTTCCTATAGAGTGCACAGTATTTCTGCTCTTCATAACTTGTTTCGTTTAACAAAAAGATATTTTGCATATCTTTATTAAGTTTTGTTTTCATACAACCATTAGTTAAAAGCAAAATGTCTTATTTTTACTAAACAATTACATTTGTTAATAACTACGGAATTCAAATAAAAGTAAAAAATTTTGCTACTAGCGAGATTGAAACTAACAACTACACGATTACAAATGTATTACGCAACGCATTCAGCTAACGGCGAACACGTTAATAAACTCAGTAAGCGTTCGGAAATCTACATCTACATCTACATGGATACTCCGCAAATCAGACTTAAGTGCCTGGCAGAGGGTTCATTGAACCACTTTCACAATAATTTTCTATTATTCCAATCTCGAATAGCGCGCGGGAAAAACGAACACACATCTTCCCGTGCGAGTTATGATTCCCTTATTTTATTACAATGATCGTTTCTCCTCATGTAGGCCGGCATCAAAAAAATATTTTCGCTTTCGGAGGAGAAAGTTGGTGACTTAAATTTCGTGAGGAGATTCCGCCGCAACGGAAAATGCCTTTATTTTAATGATGTCCACGCCAAATCGTATATCATGCCAGTGACACTCTCCCCTCTATTTCCCGATAATACAAAACGTGCTGCTCTTATCTGAACATTGTCGATGTACTCCGTTAATCCTATCTGGTAAGTATCCCCGACCGAGCAACAGTACTCCAAAAGAGGACGGACAAGTGTTTAACTGTTCTGCCAATAAAACGCAGTCTTTGGTTCATTTTCCACACAACTTTTTCTATCTGTTCTACCCAATTCAAGTTGTTCGTAATTGTAATTCCAAGGTATTCAGCTGAATTTACGACCCTTACATTTGACTGACTTATCGTGTAACCGAAGTTTAACGGATTCCTTTTAGCACACATGTGAATGGCCTAACAGTTTTCATTTTTAGCGTCAATTACCAATTATCTCACCATACGGGTACCTTTCTAAATCGTTTTCCAATTTGGTTTGATCTTCTGATGATTTTACTAGACGATAAACTTCACCATCAACTGCCGGCGCTCAGATTGTCTCCTAAATCGTTTATACAGATAAGGGACAGCAGAGAGCCTGTAACACTACCTTGGGGAACGCCAGAAAACACTTATCTTGTACTCGATGACTTTCCGTCAATTACTACGAACTGCGACCTCTCTGACAGGAAATCACGAATCCAATCACATAACTGAGACAATATTTCATATGTACTCAATTTCATGGCAAGCCATTTGTGTAGCACAGTGTCGAAAGCTTTCTGGAAATCTAGAAATAGGGAATCAGTTTGAAAGCCCTTGTCAGTAGAACTCAATACTTTGTGTGTCTAAAGAGCTACTAGTGTTTCACAAGAACGATGTTTTCTAAATCCTTGTTGACTGTGTGTCTCTGAGGTAATCCATAATGTTAGAATACAATATATGCTCCTAAATCCTGCTGATAATCTTCACAGCCATTTTTTCTGAGGTCGTTGAGAATTGCGTCGTGCAGCTTTGGGAAACTGATGTTTGGGCACTGAACGTTAAAAACTCTACTTATGAGAGAAATCCAAGGAGGTTGGTCCGCAAGGTAACCACTGTGAATCGGAAAATTTATAAACGGGTTGTTTTAGCAGTTTGGACTAACGGTAGTGAAACAGAGGGACTTTTAATGAGAAAATCATTCCAAACTCAGCGAGAAATGGAAAGACAGGTCTGCATTTAGCGTTCAATCTGTGAACGGATTGCTGGCCTGACTGCAGGTTCAGAGGAGCATTTCGTTCGCCGCGGCACTAGGAGGGCCAAAATGGCGGGCCCCTGGCTCCGGCCGCCCTTTACCGTCGGGAAAGAAACTCGTCACTCAGTCTGACAGCAGGAAGAGTGCACCGGTTCTGTCGTGGAGGGAATGGAAAGAGGAAAGTCCCTGTAACTTCCTGGGTTTGAACCTGGGTCCTTCCAGCCTACAGTCTCGCTCTGTGCCCTCTGAACCACCACCGCCAAGGAGAGATGTGTGACGGGGATCAATAGCAGCGGCAGGATAATAAAGACATCAGAGAACGGTCTAGAGTAGAAGACGAAGTTATGACTGTGATCAAAATGAAGTGGAGGTGTGCGGAACATGCTGTTCAAGACTGTGAGTGGTAGGAGGACCAAGGAAGTTCTTTGCTGGATTCTAAGAGATAGGAAAACACGGAGAAGGTTACCTAATGAGAGGTGGGTAACTGGCACTGGAAAACGTGCAGGAAAAACACGTTTCCGTGTAGGTGAAGATTTTTTTCCAGCAGACGTTAACAAATAGCCGAAGATAACAACACTTGATCGTTGCATCACTGTTTCTTTTCTAAGTCTCCGTCGTCATTTCCGGATTTGGAGTACTGTGCATGTATGCTGACTGCAATACAATCTTGAAGAAACTGAGCGATGTTTTGTGGCCTGAGACACTGCAGAGCAATGATATCTGATGCCAAATGACTCACCGATGTACTCTGATCAACATCGGAAAGTTTGCTGTTAAACTTGGGACTCATTCTGTTGGAACTGTTTCACCATAGTCATAAGTGCATGAAAATCACTTACTATATACGTTGTAACCAAACGACGCTATGACACCGACGAAAAGCAGCGCTTTCTACAGTGTTGAATACGATAGAGAGCGATATCATCTAACGGCCGGAGTGCTGGAACACTTACTGCGAGAAATTTTGCTTGAGACACACTAAAGGGCCACAAAGGAGCAATTTACACCCAGTTTCAACCAGCATTACGAACGCCACTGTGATTAGAAGTTCTGTTGCGGAAACTGAATTTCTATGTTGAGAGCGGCAGTAGCAGCTGATCTTCGTATCTTCAAAATTGAAATTTATTATTTGAAACGCTTTTCTTGGGAGCTGTGGGTTACTTTACGGAATATACTACATTAATTAATGACGCCAAGTGGGTTGTGTTTATGTTTCGAGTGTGCTAATACAAGTAGTGATGTGTCGCTCACACCGACAAAGGGAGAACTGTGATCAAAGTTTGAAAAAGCTTATTGAGCAAGGAAAAAACGTCTGCTTCGACGATAATAACAAAATCACAACTACAGTGTCTTACAGGTATGAAGACGTGACAGTATGGTAATTCCAGACTCTAACAAAGTAGCACAATTAGTATCTTCATAGACAGATACAATTCTATGGAAAATATTGTAAGTGCGATGAAGCTGTCCTGAATAACACCAGCGAAGGAACAGAAAAGTCTATCCTGGTTGTAGTCTGATAGCACCAAGCGAAACAAAGACGAATGCTGAATACAGCTACGTCAGTCCCAACGATGGACTTACAGAGTTTTCTAAGACGACAGGATGTGTAGCACCCGCCCAGAAGCTAGCAAGGGCTCTCGAAGCCGGAAGAACTGACTTATGCAGCTCAGGCGCCGACCTTTATAGCGATCGGCAGAGGAATACTCGCGACACTATTTTCTGGTCACGTTTGCGGCGGACGCGAGTAGGTCCCTTGAAAGCGGTGTCCTCAGCTAGCGCTGGCGCCGCCGCCTGCTGTCCGTCCGTTACTGCGACAGTGCAGGGCGAGATCGTGACGCTCAGGCGTGCAGGGGCCATGTAGGCCGCACGCGTGCCCGAGGTGTACAATGGGTTGCCGATCGCTTTCGCAAAGATCTTCGGTATAGAAATACGAGGGGTATCCGGAAAGTAAGGAATGATCGCTCGAGAAATGGAAAATACAGTGAAAATCTGATGAAGCTTTGCACAGATGCGTTGGGCACTGTGTCTAGTACGATCGTCGATCGCATCATGTCGCTCTTTGCTCTTTTCAGTTCTGAGCTCACTGTGAGAACATAAAGATGCTTAGAAATTAGCGTCTCCCGCCAAGTATGAGGGCCGGGCGAGAGATTTCGCCTGGAGCTATGCAATCCACATAACGTAACTGTCATGCGGCTCGCTCTAACGACAGTTCTCGGCCGCACTCTGCAGGGGAAATGAAGATGCTCCTTCAGCGTTTTCGTTGGGAAGTGTTTGATCACCCACAGTACAGCCCGTAATTGGCTACTCCTGGGGTTAATCTCTGCTCAGATGAACCGCTGGCTATGAAGACAATATTTTGACACAGACAGCAGTCCAGAGTAGAAAATTGTCGAAAAGCTCTGGCGGCTGTCTTCTATAAGGAGGGAATTGAAATGTTGGTGCAACGCTACGACAGATGTCTAAGTCTGAGCGGCGACTGTGTAGAGAAGTAGTTGGAAGATCTAGCTAACCATTACAAATAAAACAGTTTTGATTTTCACTGTGGTTTCCATTTCGCGAACTATCGTTCGTTGTCCGCAGCTCGTGGTCTCGCGGTCGCGTTTTCGCTTCCCGAGCACGGGGTCCTGGGTTCGATTCCCGGGGGGGGTCAGTGATTTTTCACCTGCCTCGAGATGACTGGGTGTTTGTGTTGTTCTCATCATTTCATCATCATTCATGAAGGTGGCGAGATTGGACTGAGCAAAGGTTGGGAATTTGTACGGGCGCTGATAACCGCGCAGTTGAGTGCCCCACAATCCAAACATCATCAACATCATCTGTCTTTCCTTACTTTCCGAATAGACCTCGTACATTTTCATTGGAGGCGCTACAGTCTGGAGCCGACCGACCGCTACGGTCGCAGGTTCGAATCCTGCCTCGGGCATGGATGTGTGTGATGTCCTTAGTTAGGTTTAATTAGTTCTAAGTTCTAGGAGACTGATGACCTCAGAAGTTAAGTCGCATAGTGCTCCGAGCCGTTTGAACAATTTGAACATTTTCATTTATTGGTCCTCAGTTTGCCTTAATTAATTAGTCTCGTAGCTCAACTGCAAGTATTTTCACAATGACCTTGCAGTATTGATGAGTCTCTAGAAACGTGGTCAATAGCGGCACTGCTGATTTCCATATATGTTATTCTAAATTGTCTGAAGAAAAATCAGATTATACGAAATGAGAAAGTATTTGAGCATAGCTACATAACAGGTCTGTCCTAAATATTTAAACTTACATGTCCACTTAACAGTATGGTACATTGTATTGTCAAAGTCGCTTGCGATTCATCAGATTTCGTGCGAATTTCAAGCGATCAGCAATCGATTGCTGCGTTCTGCTAATTGGACACACATGTGCGATTACGTTTGCTGCCTAGCGGCAGGCGTTGGCCACTGCAAATTCGGCCCAGTTGATGTATCCGGACAAGGCTTCCTGTCTTCAGTTTGTTCCTCTCCACCCCCCCCCCCCCCTCTCTTACCCCCAAGACCCCTCAAGATTTGTCAGTGTCATTTTGCTACACGCCCTTTGTAGGCGAAGAATGCCAGTTTGGTATCAGGTGTAATGTATTGAAATCAATAAAAAGGTATGGGTATTTGCAGGGAAATTAACATTGACGGCTGAAATAGCTGTGCACTGTGCACAATGTTTGTGCAACAGTATGATATCCAGTACAGTCACAAATGTAGTCAAACGATATCGCATGTGACAGTAGTAGTACAGCATACAATAAGACATCAACTGTTCAGGTGGTAGAGGATGGAATTCGGTATAAAGGGAGTCGGTTCTGTGCGGTGTTAGTGAGTGCGTAAGTGCCTGCACTGCAGACAGGAAACCGACACCATTAGTGACAGTGAATGTTGTATACCTAAACCAAGGTTATGTCAATGACACGCGGAAAACAGTTATGGTGTAATGAAAACGGAGAAATCGGTAGGCACAAGGAAATGTGACTCTCCAGTCATCACGTCGCCAAGAAGATGCAGTGTTCGTGTACAGTTACTGATAATTTCATTCGATGTAGACAGAACAGAAAATTTGGGCAAAGCAGAGAATTATCTGAGACATAGAAAGTGTTGCTTTTGCACAAAGCAAGGGCCGCCAAACGTTATTCTTATCAGCTTCTTGCTGATTTACAGTTACCAGTAACTGCTAGATGTGTACGACAAATTGTGCCACATGACAGACATCTTGCATTTCAGAATAGATTGCAGCAACCCTCTCTAACACACAAGCATAAACAGGATAGATTAGACTTTGCTGAAAAACAAAAAAACAAAAAATGTTCAAGTGTATGTGAAATCTTATGGGTCTTAACTGCTATGGTCATCAGTCCCTAAGCTTACACACTACTTAACCTAAATTATCCTAAGGACAAACACACACACCCATGCCCGAGGGAGGATTCGAACCTCCGCCGGGACCAGCCGCACAGTCCATGACTGTAGCGCCTGAGACTGCTCGGCTAATCGCTGAAAAACATGTATGTTGGACTTCAGAATGGAAGAAAGTGATTTTCAGTGATGGGAAGAAGTTTAATTCAGGTAGGCTGGATGGATTTCAGTATTATTGACGTGATCTGAGAACACAGCAGCAGACAAGAAATGAGGAGAAATTGTGGTGGTGGAAGTGTTATGATTTGGGCAGCCTTCTGCGCTGAAGGTAAATCACACTTTACTTGGCTGTACACTAGAATGAACTCTAAAATGTACACAGAAATGCTAGAGACAGAAATTCTTAGAATGTATGAGGACCTAAAGGACAAAAGTCTGATGTTTCAACAAGACAGTGCATCTGTGTATGCTTTTGCTAAAACCAAACAGTGGAATGAAGATAAAGATATCGATGTCTTGCCCTGGCCAGCTCGTAGTCCGGATTTGAACTGCGTGGAAAATATTTGTGAAATACTTAAAAGTGTGTTTATCGCAATGAAAGGCAATTTGAGGCCCTATGTGAGCTGAAAAGAGCGATACGAGAAGAGCGGATGGCGTTTTCACAGCAAGAACTACAAACCGTAGTCGAAGAGAATGTATGAGATAATTAGGAAGAACAGAGCCTTGGACAAAGTACGAACATTGGAATAACACAACAGGACAGCGAATGCCTTTATACAAATTTCCATTCAGGAAATACGACCACCCTGTTTTGTTACTCGTGTTATCAAAGAAACTATGTAATTCCGTCATGATTGTTTGCTTCTTATGTGTCTGTACTACTTTCATAATGAAGTCGACCCATATATGCTTCAGACATTACACTAGTAACTTCGTGGAACCCTGCCTTTATACTGATTTTCACTACTGTGTTACATTTGTCAACTATTAATGGAGTTTTGCGTGCAGTTAGACAAATGCCGCATCGTACAGGGAAAAACAGAAACGAAGCGCCGCAGTATCACACAGACCTTTTGGATGTTTGTTGCCGAGACTGAATACCCATCGAGTTATCAGACAGGGTTAACGCAGCAGTCACTCGTGAAATACGGCCAGTGTTCCGCACGCTCGCGTCCGTGACGTCAGGAAAGAGGAGGGTAGTGGGGTGGGGTGGCTGGGGCAGGAGGTCGCGAGCGCCGAGGTCACCGAGCATAAATAAGCGCGCTGGCGACGCGTTCGCCAAGCACTCGACAGAGGGCACGCGGCGCGCGAGTGACGTGCGGGCCCCCACACCCCAATAAGCTGGAAGGGAAAATTATTTATCACACTTATAAGGCTGAGTCTCAGGATGTGGCTGGAAATTCATCTATAGATAGAGTGTATGTCAAAATAAATATATCGAAAATCGATGCGGGGTAAGTATACGATAACGGAACCAAAAACGTTCCAGTAAATTCGGGTCCACAAACAAGCCGTTCGAGGATAACTGGGAATGTTTCTTGACCAGTCAACACTGTGTGTGTTGAAATTACGAAGAAATGGCCGCTATCGACAGGGGATCTCAAGTTGATTCCGTATTTCTAGATTTCGGGAAAGCTTTTGACACCGTTCCTCACAAGCGACTTCTAATCGAGCTGCGGGCCTATGGGGTATCGTCTCAGTTGTGCGACTGGATTCGTGATTTCCTGTCAGAAATTTCACAGTTCGTAGTAATAGACGGCGAATCATCGAGTAAAATTGAAGTGATATCAGGTGTTCCTCAGGGAAGCGTCCTGGGATCTCTGCTGTTCCTGATCTATATAAATGACCTGGGTGACAATCTGAGCAGTTCTCCTAGGTTGTTCGCAGATGATGCTGTAATTTACCGTCTAGTAAGGTCATCCGAAGACCACTATCAGTTGCAAAGCGATTTAGAAAAGATTGCTGTATGGTGTGGCAGGTGGCAGTTGACGCTAAATAACGAAAAGTGTGAGGTGATCCATATGAGTTCCAAAAGAAATCCGTTGGAGTTCGATTACTCAATAAATAGTACAATTCTCAAGGCTGTCAATTCAACTAAGTACCTGGGTGTTAATATTACGAACAATTTCAGTTGGAAAGACCACATAGACAATATTGTGGGGAAGGCGAGCCAAAGGTTGCGTTTCATTGGCAGGACACTTAGAAGATGCAAGTCCACTAAAGAGACAGCTTACACTACACTCGTTCGTCCTCTGTTAGAATACTGCTGCGCGGTGTGGGATCCTTACCCGGTGGGATTGACGGAGGACATCGAAAGGGTGCAAAAAAGGGCAGCTCGTTTTGTATTATCACGTAATAGGTGAGAGAGGGTGGCAGATACGATACGCGAGTTGGGATGGAAGTCATTAAAGCAAAGACGTTTTTCGTCGCGGCGAGATCTATTTACGAAATTTCAGTCACCAACTTTCTGTTCCGAATGCGAAAATATTTTGTTGAGCCCAACCTACATAGGTAATAAGAGAAATCAGAGCTCGAACAGAAAGGTTTAGGTGTTCGTTTTTCCCGTGCGCTGTTCGGGAATGGAATGTCAGAGAGATAGTATGATTGTGGTTCGATGAACCCTCTGCCAAGCACTTTAATGTGAATTGCAGAGTAATCATGTAGATGTAGATGTAGATCTCAGTATGAAATACTCTAATGTGACAAAAGTCATGCGATAGCTCCTAATATCGTGTCGGATATCCTTTTTAGTGCAGCATATCGATGTGGTACGGTCTTTCGAAGTCCCCTGCAGAAATTTTGAGCCATACTGCCTCTGTAGGTATCAATAATTACGGAAGTGTTGCCAGTGCAGGATTTTGTGTATGAACAGAACTCTCGATAATGAAGGTTCGAAGGGGTTCTGTCGGGCGGTCTGGGTGGCCAAATTATTCGCTCAAATTGTCCAAAATGTTCTTCGAACGAATCACGAAAAACTGTGGCCCAGTGACATGGCGCATTGTCAGCCATAAAAATTCCATCGTTGTTTGGGAACATGAAATCCATGAATGGCTGCAAATAGTCTCCAAGTAGCCGAACATTTCCAATTATCGGTTCAGTTGGGCCAGAGGATGCAGTCCGTTCCATATAAACACAGCACACAGCATTAAGGAGCCACCACTACGTTACACAGTGCCCTGTTGCCAATTTAGATACATGGCTTCGTGGAGTCTGCGCCACACTAGAACCATACCATCAGCATTTACCAACTTACCGGCTGAAACTGGAACTCTTTTGGACCAGACCAAGGTTTTCCAGTCGTTTGGGATCTAAACGATATGGTCTCGAGCCCAGGAGAGGCGGTGCAGGCGATGTCGTGCTTTTAGCAAAGGCATTCGCGTCGTTAGTCTGCTGCCAAAGCGCATTAACGCCAAATTTCGCCGCTCGTTCGTCCCATATTGATTTCTGCAGTTATTTCGCCGAGTGTTGCTTGTCTGTTAACACTGACAACTCGTAAGCAAATGCCGCTACACTCGGTCGATAAGTGAAGGCCGTTGGCCACTGAATTGTCCGTGGTGAGAGCTACTGCATGAAATTTTATATTCTAGGCCCATGCTTTGTGTTTCAGCCCATATGGTTTCATGAATTCCGATACGTGGCGGCGCTATACGTAGCCTTCAAAATGGTGTCTGTAACGGAGGTGCAGTCCAAGTAGAGAGACGTCGT
This sequence comes from Schistocerca piceifrons, assembly GCF_021461385.2. Classification (NCBI taxonomy): domain Eukaryota; kingdom Metazoa; phylum Arthropoda; class Insecta; order Orthoptera; family Acrididae; genus Schistocerca; species Schistocerca piceifrons. The sequence goes on along the minus strand of NC_060139.1, from coordinate 1,015,106,522 downwards.
CAGGTCTCTTTTGGAGGAAAACAAGAGCATCGCAGATATTCATAGGTGGTTGCAGAAGGTCTACGGAGACCTGGTAATTGACAGACGAACGATGAGTCTTTGAGCGAGGCGTCTGTCATAACAACAAGGTCGCGCAAACGTGTCCGATCTCCCTCGTGCCGGGCGGCCGCACACAGCTTTGCTCCTGTAATGCTGGAACGTGCGGACACTCTCGTTCACGGTAATCGACGAATCACAATCAAACACCACGCTGCTGAACTGGATGTCTCTGCTGGTAGTGCCGACAGACTGGTCCACAAACTAGAGTACTCGAAGATATGTTCCCGCTGGGGTCATCGCCGCGTAATAGAAGACCATAAAGAGCAACGAAGCACCGTCTGTACGGAATTGCTTGCACGTTACGAAGCTGATCGTGACAGTTTTCCGTCGAACATCGTCACAGAAGATAAAACAAGGGTTCATCTCTTCAAACTGGAAAGGAGTGGCGCCGCACCACAACCCCTCAGAGGAAAAAGTTCAGCCGGTAAAGTCATGCGACAGTCTTCTGACTCTGAAGGGGTAATTCTATTTCATATTGAATATAAACAGTCACAACCACAATAACCTTCCAGAATGAGATTTTCACTTTGCAGCGGAGTGAGCGCTGATATGAAACTTCCTGGCAGATTAAAACTGTGTGCCTGACCGAAACTCGAACTCGGGACCTTTGGCTTTCGCGGGCAAGTGCTCTGCCATCTGAGCTACCCAAGCACGATTCACGCTCCGTCCTCATAGCTATACTTCTGCAAGTACCTCGTCTCCTACCTTCCAAACTTTACAGAAGCTCTCCTGCGAACCTTGCAGAACTAGCACTCCTGAAAGACAGGATATTGCGGAGACATGGCTTAGCCACAGCCTGGGGGATGTTTCCAGAATAAGATTTTCACTCTGCAGCGGAGTGAGCGCTGATATGAAACTTCCTGGAAGATTAAAACTGTCTGCCGTACCGAGACGGGGCGTGAGTCGTGCTTGGGTAGCTCAGATGGCAGAGCACTTGCCCGCGAAAGGCAAAGGTCCCGAGTTCGAGTCTCGGTCAGGCACACGGTTTTAATCTGCCAGGAAGTTTCATATCAGCGTTCACTCCGCTGCAGAGTGAAAATCTCATTCTGGAATATAGAACAAAATAAGAGAAAAAAATGGTAGAGCACTTGCCCGCGAAAGGCAGAGATCCCGAGTTCGAGTCTCGGTACGGCATACAGTTTTAATCTGCCAGGAAATTTCACAATAACCTTTTTTTATATAAGGTTACCAGTTTCTGTCTATTTTAGACCATTTTTAGACCCACACCACGATGATAGATGGCGGCTGTGAACGGAGCTGGCGCTACATCTTCACAAACGCTAGGTGTGGAGGTGCAGCGCCTACTCCGTTCACCCTCACCGTCTACATCATGGTGTGGGTCCGAAGACGGTCTAAAACAGACCGAAACTGGTAACCTTATATATAAAAAAATATTGCGATTGTTACTGTTAGTATACACTTTGAAATAATAAGTAAACCGCTATACTCCAGAGAGACATGTTGTCGAAAATTTCTAGTTATTCTGTTTGATATCCTTCCTCATCGTGCAACGATCAACTCGTAAGTGTATTACACTACCCTCATGAAATTAAAGAAATGACCGTAGCGTTTTCGTCGCCACAAAAATGCAAACGAGCTTTTCCTTCTCCACGAAAACGCAAGACCTCACAGAAGTCGGCGCACCCGAGAGAATCCCACAAAACTTCGCTGGACTATTCTTCATTATCCACGCTGCAGCTAAGATCTCGCACCTTCCGTCTTCTATCTGTGAGGCCCAATGAAGGACCCACTCCACGGGAAGCAGTACGTGGATGATGGGGAAGTTATTGATACAGAAAAACTTTGGCTCCGCGTCGAGCAGTAGAATGGTACCATGGGGGCACACAGGCCCTTTCGGTGAGGTGGCGTAAGGCCGTCGCATTAACCGGAGACTGTGTAGGAATATAGGGTTTTGTAGCCAAGAGAATTGGGAACAATAGTGTGTAACGGAATCTTGAATAAAACTAATCTCCTTTCGGAAAAAAAATGTGTTGCGTGGAACATTTTTGTTGTTGATGTGATACGTGCTAAGATGGGAAGTCGAGCATGACAAATACCTTCTGCTCCAAAACAACCTAACCTAAACATCCTGGATTTTTCTGGCTGGGGTCATCTCAACAGAAAGCGTACAATACTCCCGTGTCGAAGAAATGGAGCAGCGAACTTTACAGCCTTATGAAGCACTACGAGATGATTCAGGAGTGTCTGAAAGAATTCATCACTCACTTCTGAGACAAGTGCAGTACTACAACAAAATGCGAGGACGACATGCAGAACACCTATTTCTACAGACATAAATGTACAGTGTTCAGTAACTTGCAACATCCTGACATATTGTATTTCTTCTTAAGGTAAGCCATGGGTGAACTCTAGACCCAAGTCGATAGGTACTTAAACTAAAAGTTTATAGTTCAAATACATTTGTACTAAGTAGGACAATATATCATACTGAAGCCAGTGATGGCTAGTAACCACAAACTTACAATTACCTCACAAACAGCTCGTTTGCGTACAGATGTTTACTGGAACCGTTTTGCTCCTGTCATGGTGTACCTTAACACGTATCAGGTTCCGCTATTAGTCTGATACAGCTAGAGTATAGACATGTATACATCAAAGACTGAAGTTTCTTTTTTCCAAAAGCCAAAAATAAATACACTGGTCTAAGGATATGAAAGCCAAAAATGAATTCGCGGTCACAGTAGCACTAATTAATACGTTCCGAGTAGTACGTGTTTATTTGCATGTCGTTTAAGAGCTTCGGCGACGGTTCCAGGGCACAGGAAATGTTCGTTGTAAGCCAGTAAACCAATCACGAGAAATGCACCTAGCCACAGTAAATAGGCTAGCGTGCCTCAACGGTTTATTACCTTATACTCGTTTTAATTAATAATTAATCAGGATGTTAGAAATTCTTCTCAAGTCGATTGTAAGCCATATCTAATCTCTCTGAAACTAGTAAAGATGTTTCCTGGGAACCAGAAGGTAAGAGTACAGAACAAACAAGGCAGTTAGCAACCAAAGTGCAAAAGTCACCTTTTACTAAAAATTTAATTAGGTAATTACGAAAATACGGTCTGTATAGGATCTAAGGCGCTGACAATTGTAAGTCAGGCAGGCAAAACAATATCCTTTGATAGACATTTTATTGTAAGAAATAACCAAAAACTGTAAGAAAATGTGTCTCAGCTACACAGGTTACCGAACCACAGTCGCAGTGATGTCAGTGGGGTAGCTGTGAAGAGATGAGAACTAACATATGCTTATTGAAGAGGGACGGTAAGGTTTTCTGTTTGGTAGAGAGTTGACAGTCTGAACGACTGTCTGAACTGGTCTTGTAATATTAGCTACACCATGGTCACGCTGTGTAGGATCTGTGGCACGACTGAAAGCTCGGGGAAACTACGGCCGCTGTATTTCCTGAGGACATGTTGCTCCATCTCATGAAGAGCCGCACCAGACCAGTAGCGGACACTTGGATGATGTCGCCCAGGATACCGAGCAGCCTACATAGCACACGCCCGTTGGGCATTTTGATCACAATAGCCATACATCAACACCATATCGACCTTTTCCGCAATTGGTCCATTTTAACACGGGTAATGTATCACGAAGCAAATACCGTCCGCACTGGCGGAATGTGACGTGATACCACGCACTTATACGTTTGTGACTATTACAGCGCAATCTATCGCAAAGCGAAAAAAGTGGTCCAACTAAAAAATCCATATTTCTTTACGTACTACACGAATGTGTAATAAAAATGGGGGTTCCTATTTAAAAAAACGGAGTTGACATCCGTTTGACGTATGGCAGCGCCATCTAGCGGGCCAACCATAGCGCCATCTGGTTTCCCCATTGCTAGACGAGTTTCGTTCTTTGTAGTTTTTTCGTTTGACGCTTATTTCGTGAGATATTTGGCCCGGTCACGATCAATGGACCAGCCTGTATACCAACAAGATAAAACAGTTTGAAATCGTATGCATAAGGGCCACGACTTTAAAAAATTCCTGTCACTTTTTAATCACACCTCGTACACTGTTTTTTCAAGTAATTGTGGATTTTTTAAATTTTCCTTTCAACTATTTTTTATTTTTCGGCGACCAAACAGCACACAAAAAACATGTGAATAGCTGATTATTACACAGGTCAACATACAAGAAACAAGTGAAACTGAATAGTAAATTACGTCGCTCACATACGTTGGAACTTCCTATGTTTTTTTAAATTTTTTTTACAATATCCTCACAAGCATTTCTTTAATAAGTATTACATAGTGAAGGAAATGTATGGGAAACATGTTCTCCTCGAAGTAATTGGCACAGCTGACAGCAAGATCTTGCAAGGCGTACATTAATAACATCCTGGAAAGAGTTCTGTGGAATTTCTTTTCATAACAAAATGTATCTTGCGACTCATGTCTTCATTCTTCTCACTTGATACGCTTTTTCATAACACTGTATCTTCCTGAATTGGTCAAATATTCCTTCCTTCCTCAAAATTCTATTTAACAGCTTAGAGGCATCGTCGACGTTTCCGTTCTTCACCATCACGGTTCTTGCTATGAACCTTGCGCGATACGTCGTCATTGTTCGCAGAGTAAGATATTTTTTCTAAGAGACACTGTGCGAAACGTCTGGCACGACGCGGCGCCGGAACACGAGCTGCGCCGCTCTGCCCGCGGCCTGGGTGCGGCCCCCGTTCCGCCGCCGCCACTATCGATCTCGGCGTCGCGACGCCTGGCCCGACGGCGGCGTCGGCACAGCCCCTGCAGCGCGCTGTGCCCCGCACCCCTTGCCGTCTGCTTCCCTCCCCTCCTTCCTTCCATTCGCACACGCCGGCACGCAACGGTTCAATGTCCTGTCCTCTGACATAAACGATGGCCCACAGATAACTGAATCGATTGATTACGTCTCCGAGGCAATACGGCCAAGAAAGTTTGCTCAAATATATTTAGATCGTGGACACTGACAATCTGTCTCTTGGGGACAAACCGCTATCATTTTCTAGAGCACAGCGCAACATCGTTTTATTACCTGTTCCAGCTAGATTGGCAGGGACTTCAGAAAAACACGGCGTCCCACGCTAACACGGCAAGTGCCATAAATCGATTCCCCAGAAAATTCGAACAATGAAAGAGGCGTCAATATAAGGGAACATGTGTCTCGGCTTATTCGCAGATATTCGACCGTTTCTGAGAAAACGACGGTCAGAGCTTCCGAAGTAATTTATGCGCCTTTTCGAGAGTCGAAAAGAAGCGGCGCAATATACAGCGGGCGGTGAACGCCTCTTTTCCTAACACTACTCCTATTTCTTTACTTCTTTTTCACTGTACACTACTGGCCATTAAAACTGATATACCACGAAGATGACGTGATACAGACGCGAAATTTAACCGACAGGAAGAAGATGCTGTGATATGCAAATGATTAGCTTTTCAGAGCATTCACACAAGGTTGGCGCCAGTGGCAACACCTACAACGTGCTGACATGAGGAAAGTTTACAACTGATTTCTTATACACAAACAGCAGTTGACCGGTGTTGCCTGGTGAATCGTTGTTGTGATGCCTCGTGTAAGGAGGAGAAATGCTACCATCACGTTTCCGAATTTGATAAAGGCCGGATTGTAGCCTATCGCGATTGCGGTTTATCGTATCACGACATTGCTGCTCGCGTTGGTCGAGATCCAATGACTGTTACCAGAACATGGAACGCCGTGCTGGATCCGAACGGCCTCGTATCACTAGCAGTCGAGATGACAGGCATCTTATCCGCTTGGCTGTAACGGCTCGTGCAGCCACGTCTCGATCACTGAGTCAACAGCTGGGGACGTTTGCAAGACAACTATCTGCACGAACAGGTTTGCAGCAGCATGGACTATCAGCTCGGAGATCATGGCTGCGGTTACCCTTGACGCTGCATCACAGACAGCAGCGCCTGCGATGGTGTACTCAATGACGAACCTGGGTGCACGAATGGCAAAACGTCATTTTTTCGGATGAATCCAGGTTCTGTTTACAGCATCATGATGGTCGCAACCGTGTTTGGCGACATCTTTCCGGCTCATCTCGCAAATAGAGCGAGGGAAAAATAACTGTCCATATGCTTCCGTATGAGCCCTAATTTCTCGTATATTGTCTTCGTGGTCCTTACGCGAAATGTATGCTGATGACAGTTGAATCATTTGCCTTTGAGCTTCAAATGCCGGTTCTCTAAATTTTTTCACTGTTGCTCCTCGAAATGAATGTCGCCTTCCTTCCAGAAATTCCCATTTGAGTTTCCGAAACATCTCCGTAATACTTGCGTGTTGTTAGAACAAACCGATAACGAATCTAGCAGCATGCTTCTGAATTGCTGTGATGTCTTCCTACAGTCCGACCTGGTGCGAATCCCAAACATAAAAGCAGTACTCAAGAACAGGTTGCACTAGTGTCCTATATGCAGTCTCCTTTACAGATGAACCTTACTTTCCCAAAATTCTCCCAATAAACAGCAGTCGACAATTCACCTTTCCTTCCACGTTCCTCACATGGTCCTTCCATTTCACAGCGTTTTGCAATGTTACGCCCAGATGCTTAAAAGATATGACTATGTCAAGCAGGATACTACCAATGCTGCATCCGAACATTACGGGTTGGTTTTACCTGCTCATCCACATTTACTTACATTTTTGTACATTTAGAGCTAGTTCCCATTCACTGATACTGTGGTTTCATGTAAAGAATGTTTTGGTGAATAAATAAATTTGTAATGGTATGCTGACACTAAAGATATAATTCTGTTTGTAATGTCTTGATTTTTGTCGTAGTGGCCTGGAGCAAATATTTCAATTGAACGTGACTTCGGCGGGTAAAGGACCCTAAAGTTTCACTTGGATCCCGAAGAACGTGTTGCTCCTTGCGACACCTCACGTCTTTGAGAGGTGAAGCCTTGATTAAAACTTGGCTAAAAGTTTCGAGAGTCCGACCGGGAATCAATGCCACGACATCTCGGCATCCAGACACTTGCTAGATCACGAGGTCCGACATTGGTAATCTGCAATGATAACATTTTATTTCAAGTGTTGAACTTGTCTTCTTTGGTCCATCTGCACAAACAAATTTTCCTTCCGTTGAAGAATGAAATGATTTTATCAAATATAGATGAGGCTTTATTCTCCTTGACGCTTCAAATGGTTCAAGTGGCTCTGAGCTCTACGGGACTTAGCATCTGAGGTCATCAGTCACCTAGAACTTAGAACTACTTAAACCTAACTAACCTAAGAACATCACACACATCCATGCTCGAGGTAGGATTCGAACCTGCGACCGTAGCGGTCGCGCGGTTCCAGTCTGAAGTGCCTAGAACCTCTCGGCCACACCGGCCGGCCCTTGACGCTTCGTCAAGTGTTGAGCATCTTCGTAGTCCACAATGAAGGGGGATTGTGAGCTGTAATGAAGCTTCCTGGTAGACAAAAGTTGCGCACCGCGCCCGGCCGACTAGCCTTAGAAGTATTACTTCTGCCACTATGGAATGACACAAAACTGTCGATGTTAGCTTTCGTACCGCTGCCACTGGTACAGCCATGTGTAATGTGTAATTTCGCTATACCTTTAATCCACTATAATAAATGTTATATCGGTTGAGGCGAGCGAGCGCCTCGGCCGACTGGGTATCGTCCGTCGCGTAGTACACCGTCCTGTCAGATTAACGTGACCATTGACTAAGTTCGACGTCATTTTGCAATAACCACTCACAGACGGCAGTTGGCAGCACTGGCTGTTTTAGGTATATAGAGAGCGTCGAGGGAACACAGAAAACAGTGCAGTCGTTGTGGTAATGCGAAAACGGAGCGTCTCATTTGACGTCCAAATGCACGTGATCATCGGGGGTGGAAACATTTCCAAAAGGACAGCCATGGTCAAAGTATACCGTGCATGCAAAAATGGAGCAATCCAAAACCGGGGTGGAGGCAACATTGGTGAACCATGTGCCATAAATGGCAGGGTGAACGGCGGCTGCGGGGATGTGTACGGGTGAACAGAAGCGCAACTGTTCAGCAACCGACCGCCCATATGATCCATGGGGCTGCCAATAGTGTCTCCATTCAGTGGACGTTCCCGCGTATGGGCTTAAGCAGTAGGTGCCTGGTTCATGCACCCATGCTGACTGCTGTTCAGCAGTGACGAAGGCTGGAATTTTCACTCCGATTCCGCAACTGGACGTTCACTGAGTTTCATGCTCCATTGGACAGATGACCATTGGCGTATACGGCATGAAACTTCTGAAAACAAACACCGTGCTACCCAGTGGGAGAGTTATGATCCGAGGAATGTTTCTGTCACGTTCCCAGAGTGATTTCACTGTTCTGGAAGGAAAAATGGATCAAGACATGTATGCGTCTATCCTTGAGGACATCCCTACATGCGGTATGTTTTTCCTCAGCACGATGGTATCTACCAGCAGGACATTGCAACGTGTCACACACCCCGCAACCTACATATGTGGTTACAAGAGCACCAGGATGAGTTTAGCGTACTCCGCTAGACACCACTCCCCAGATTTAAACCCAATCGAAAATCTGTTGGACCATCTCGATCCAGCTGTACGCACCATGGATTCTAGTGCAGAAGGCCGCGGAGCTGGAGTCAGCATGGGTCTTTATACATCCTAGAACCTCATTGACTCTCTTCCTGCACGTCTCGAACCTGTCCGCACTGCAAAAATTGGTTATTCAGGCTTTTGACAGGTGGTCACAGTAATGTGACTGGACAATGTACCAATTGGCCACTTCTGCGCATGCTTCGCGCGCGAAAGGTATTTGAGAGGACGAGCTACATCTCACCTCATTGATACTGTTCTTTTTTTAACCACATTTTGCTGTTAATTGTCCTTGAAGATTTGTTGGAAAGCTTATCACGGAAGGGATAAATATTATGTATTAGCTCACTTGAGCAAAATGTAAAATAAATGGAAAAACCGACTATACTGTATATCGGCAAAGATGTTAAGATGTCACTGAGAAAAGTTTCGAAAAGATTTGATCTTACGTGTAAAGCTCGTTGAAGGTCGTTAAGTGTTGTCATTCTCGAATACTGGATGAAGACAGTCTGGTAATTTGCACGCCTGACTGAGGCCGTCTGAAGACATAAACACAGTTTCCGATTTTGAAACTTGACTTAGAGTGTTAAACCCTTAACATAATATTAGTAATCTTAACGAGTACATTATAACACCACATTAGATTTTTAATTTTAGTTAATAAATATACCAAATAATGGAAATAAAATTTTTGTCGCCTCTGGAAACCGTTAGATAGCCAATCCGTCACTCCGACTGTTAGTATTTCAGCCTCTCAGTAATAGAGATATATTGCTCTTTACAACAGACGTACTGTCGTTTATATCTTCATAACGACAAAGTTACAACAAAAGCAGTTATATTATATGAACTGAAAGTGGAGGGGGCACAGAGCAGTGGAATGGAAAGGGAAGGAACTAATCTACATCTACATGTACATCATTACTCCACAATTCACATTTAAGTGCTTGGCAGAGGGATCATCGAACCACAATCATACTATCTCTCTACCATTCCACTCCCGAACAGCGCGAGGGAAAAACGAACACTTAAACCTATCTGTTCGAGCTCTGATTTCTCTTATTTTATTTTGATGATCATTCCTACCTATGTAGGTTGGGCTCAACAAAATATTTTCGCATTCGGAACAGAAAGTTTGTGACTGAAATTTCGTAAATAGATCTCGCCGCGACGAAAAACGTCTTTGCTTTAATGACTTCCATCCCAACTCGCGTATCATATCTGCCACACTCTCTCCCCTATTACGCGATAATACAAAAAGAGCTGCCCTTTTTTGCACCCTTTCGATGTCCTCCGTCAATCCCATCTGGTAAGGATCCCACACCGTGCAGCAATATTCTGAGGACGAACGAGTGTAGTGTAAGCTGTCTCTTTAGTGCACTTGAATCTTCTAAGTGTCCTGCCAATGAAACGCAACCTTTGGCTCGCCTTCCCCACAATATGATCTATGTGGTCTTTCCAACTGAAGTTGTTCGTAACTTTAACACCCAGGTGCTTAGTTGAATTGACAGCCTTGAGAATTGTACTATTTATCGAGTAATCTAATTCCAACGGATTTCTTTTGGAACTCTTGTGGATCACCTCACACTTTTCGTTATTTAGCGTCAACTGCCACCTGCCACGGCATACAGCAATCTTTTCTAAATCGCTTTGCAACTGATACTGGTCTTCGGATGACCTTACTAGACGGTAAATTACAGCATCATCTGGGAACAACCTAAGAGAACTGGTCAGATTGTCACGCAGGTCATTTATATAGATCAGGAACAGCAGAGGTCCCAGGACGCTTCCCTGAGGAACACCTGATCAGTTTTACTCGATGATTTGCCGTCTATTACTATGAACTGCGACGTTCCTGGCAGGAAATCACGAATCCAGTCAGCTTCATCGGGGCATCATCGGCGACGACTGAAAATGTGTGCCAGACCGGATCTCGAACCTGGGATCTTCTGCTCACTAGGCAGTTGGGCTAACCGCAGCACCATCTGGACATTGTGCTTGTCGCAAATGCGCGGACTATCTCGGCACGCTCCCCAGCCGACTCACGTTCCCACTGAGCGGCACCTATCCTCACTCTCCGTCCATGTTCTCCGTGCATGTTAATTTCAGATCCCCGGTGGACGCCGTATATAAATGTGCACCCACACTGTAGGTTATGGACTCAATGCCCATCGAGGGTGAATCATGTCAGAAAGAAAAGACAGCACGCATTCACAGAGAAGCAATCATGCTGGTTAATGTCCCCCAGGGAGCTGTACAGCATCAGCTTTAAAAATTTTTTACTTTGCTTCAGGACCAAAAAATTATTTCAGTTGGTTAAGATAAATATTACACCACGAGTAGGGAGGCCAGATGCCAGCATAACGCCCTTCCCTTGGTTAATGTCGGATTTTGGAACTGGAGCCGCTACTTCTCCTTTAAGTAGCTTCTCAGGTCTCCAGGATAGCATGCCTAGACTCCTCCCTCCCCTCTCCCTCCCTCCTTGACATTGTCAGCAATCGAGTTCGAGTCATCCGTGCGAGAATTTGATGAGAATTTGATGCGTTAGACTGTCAACTATGAACGGAAACATGTCTTTTGTTTTGATTTTCTAATCACGTACCTGCATTTCTGTGGCTGCTCTGAATATTACAACACGATAGTGTCTTTCGTACATCATCGTATACAATCATGGCACACCTTATAATATCACCTACATAGTTCGAGAGACGTTGAATAAGCAATGCAACACATTCTTTTCTCGGCCAGTTTCGATTGAAAAACTGCGGAATTTCGTGTAACATTCCCGCTTCAGCCCCTATAGTTGCATGAAGTTCCGATAGGTGTCGCCGCTTTACCTAGCCTTCAGAACGGCGTCTGTAAGAGAGGAGCGTTCCTAGCAGAGAGCTGTCACAGAGTTTCTTTTGGCGGAAAACCAGAGCACCGCAGATATTCCTAGGCGCTTGTAGTATGTCTACGGAGACTTGGCAGTAAACAAAAGCACGGTGAGTCGTTGGGCGTGGCATCTTACTTCATCGCAACCAAGTCGCGCAAACCTGTCCGATCACCCGCGTGCCTCCCACACCTGTGACTCCTACAATGTCGGGACGTGCAGGCACTCTGATTCAAGGTGACTGACGGATCACAATCAAACATCTCACTGCACAACTGGACGTTTCTCTAGGTAGTGCTGACACAGTTGGGGTCCTCACAGGTGTGTGCCCGCTGGCTCAGAAATGGTTCATATGGTTCTGAGCTCTATGGGACTTAACATCTGAGGTCATCAGTCCCCTAGAACTTAGAACTACTTAAACCTAACTAACCTAAAGACATCACACACACCCATACCCGAGGCAGGATTCGAACCTGCGACCGTAGCGGTCGCGCGGTTCCAGACTATAGCGCCTAGAACCGCTCGGCCGGCTACCCGCTGGCTCCCTCGTCGTCTAAAGAAGACCATAAAAAGCAACGAAAGACAAATGAAATGAAATGATCTTATGGCATTGTTGGCCGGGAGGCCCCATGCGGGGATGTTCCGCCGCCGTATTGCAAGTCAGTGATGATGATGAAGAACACACAACACCCAGTCATCACGGGGCAGAGAAAATCCCCGACCTCGCCGGGAATCGAAGCCGGGACCCCGTGCGTGGGAAGCGAGAGCGCTACCGAGAGACCACGAGCTGCGAACAAGGAAAGACAATTTTTTGCTGTCGAACATCGTCATAGCCGATGAAACATGGGTTCATCACTGCGAACCGGAGACAAAACGGCAATCTATGGAGTGGAACCACGCTACCTCTCCTTCAAAGCTGCACCCTCAACCGGCAAAGTCAAGGCAACGGTCTTCTGCGACTCTGAAGGGGCTATTTTTGTTTGATGTCCACCGTCATGCTGCAACGATGATCTATGAAGTGTATTGTGCTACCCTGAGGAAACTGAAGAAACGGCTTTAGTGTGTTCGTCGCCACAAAAATGAAAAGAAGCTTCCCCTTCTCCATATAAAGGTCTCACATAAGTTTGAGCACCAGGGCGTCAGTTCACAAACTTCATTGGACTGTTCTTCCTTGTTCACCTTACATCCTGGATCTCGCAACTTCCGAGTTCCATCTCTTTGGTCCGTTGTAGGATGCACTCCGCGGGAAGCAGTACTTGAATGATGGGGAGGTTATTGATGGAGCAAGACGTTGTCTGTGACGTCGACCAGTAGAGTGGTACCATAAGAGCACATAGGCCCTCTCAGTATAACGCTATCGGTTTTAAAGATTATGTAAAAAGTGTGAGATGTGTAGCCAGAAGAGTGGGGAATAATATGGTGTACTGGAATCCTGAAGAAAACCAACCTTCTTTCAGGAAAAAATGTGTTGCGTTACCTATTGAACGCCCCTCGGCCGGCCGCTGTGGCCGAGCGGTTCTGTGTGCTTCAGTCTGGAGCCGCGCGATCGCTACGGTCGCAGGTTCGAATCCTGCCTCGGGCATGGATGCGTGTGATGTTCTTAGGTTGTTGTTGTTGTTGTGGTCTTCAGTCCTGAGACTGGTTTGATGCAGCTCTCCATGCCACTCTATCCTGTGCAAGCTTCTTCATCTCCCAGTACCTACTGCAGCCTACATCCTTCTGAATATGCTTAGTGTATTCATCTCTTGGTCTCCCTCTACGATTTTTACCCTCCACGCTGCCCTTCAATACTAAATTGGTGATCCCTCGATGTCTCAGAACATGTCCTACCAACCGATCCCTTCTTCTATTCAAGTTGTGCCACAAGCTCCTCTTCTCCCCAATTCTATTCAGTACCTCCTCATGTCATCTACCCATCTAATCTTCAGTATCCTTCTGTAGCACCACATTTCGAAAGCTTCTATTCTCTTCTTGTCTAAACTATTTATCGTCCACGTTTCACTTCCATACATGGCTACACTCCATACAAATACTTTCAGAAACGACTTCCTTACACTTAAATATATATTCGATGTTAACAAATTTCTTTTCTTCAGAAACGCTTTCCTTCCAATTGCCAGTCTACATTTTGTATCCTCTCTACTTCGACCATCATCAGTTATTTTGGTGCCCAAATAGCAAAACTCCTTTACTACTTTAAGCGTCTCATTTCCTAATCTAATTCCCTCAGCATCACCCGACTTAATCGACTACATTCCATTATCCTCGTTTTGCTTCTGTTGATGTTCATCTTATAACCTCCTTTCAAGACACTATCCATTCCGTTCTACTGCTCTTCCAAGTCCTTTGCTGTCTCTGACAGAATTACAATGTCATCGGCAAACCTCAAAGTTTTTATTTCTTCTCGATGGATTTTAATACCTACTGCGAATTTTTCTTTTGTTTCCTTCACTGCTTGCTCAATATACAGATTGAATAGCATCGGGGATAGGCCACAACCCTCTCTCACTCCCTTCCCAACCACTGCTTCCCTTTCATACCCCTTAGGTTAGTTAGGTTTAAGTAGTTCTAAGTTCTAGGGGACTGATGACCTCAGATGTTAAGTCCCATAGTGCTCAGAGCCATCTGAACCAATCTGAAAGTCCCTCGTAGTTGTCTTAGTCTGCATTGAGACCCAACAGAGAAGCCAGTAATTCGCTGATTTGGGACGTTTGGAGCGGAGGGCTGGTGATGGTGGCTCGGAGCCGACGCCTAGACGCCGTGCGATGTGCAGTGGTGTGGTGCGGTACGTCTGCCGACGCCAAATCAATAGGGCGTCGCGTCGCTGCGGACGACGACGCCGCAAGACGGGCGAGGAGTAGGGCGGTACGGCCCACCCCAGCCACCGGCTGCCGCTGTCGCGGCCACGTGGCCACGCCTCGCCGCAGAGGGCTTGTCGCAACAGTAATTCAAGCGGATCGCACCTTTTGAAACCACTGTGGTGCAGCCTTTCCGCGGTACGGCTTGTGGCAACAATAGCACAATACGCAGGTGAAAAAAAAGTTGCTTAGTGCGTCTAAGGCTTGTATCTAGTCACTTGTTGACTAGTCTGGATGGCAATAGACGATAGGAAAAGTGAAGCCGAAGTTTTAAATTTCGAGTTTAAGAAATCTTTCACGCAGGAGAAACGCCCAAACATACCGTCCTTTAATCCCGTATGGGGGACACAGTAATAAGCATCGCTGCTGTGTAGAAACAACCGAAACCTTTGCTAGAAAATACAGTAAAAACTCGATTAACCGTCACTCTTTAAACCGTCAGTTTCTGTTAAACGTCACTGCTGTAACAGCATAATAATTCTGTAATAACAGAATGCTCTAAGGTGCAGTGACGCGTTCGCTTTGTTTATTTACTCTATTTTAGTGGGAAGTAGAATGGTACATAAAATATGACCTTCAGTAGACGTGCTAACACGTCTCCCCCTTTTCTTGTCTCACTTGTGAGTCAACAATCACCACTGTATCGGTTTTCAGTTGTGGCGAGAAGACTGTAATTGTCGCAGTGTATCTAGCGGGCTGTGCCGTGTTACGTGTTTTCCACTTGAATAAGCTTTATTGACTAATATTTTACACTATCGTATTTAGTGCAGGTGTGTGTGATACAGTGACTTGATAAAATGTCTGAAAAACGTAAACGTGTTGTTTTAGGACTTAATCAAAAACTTGAAATTATAAAACGTGAAAGGGCGAAACTGCGACAAGTGTAGCGCTGATTTACGGTATTGGAAGAACAACAGTTAACCATGTAAAACGTGATGCTGATAAAATAGAACAACATGTGTCAACAATGCAGAGCATGGATGGAGATGTGCGAATAAGAAAGACTTTGAAACCTGCAAAATATGATGAACTGGACACTGCAATGTACTGATGGTTTATACAAGCAAGAAGTCAGGGGATTCCACTTTCAGGACCTATAATAATGACCAAGGCTGTTGAAATGAACAACGAACTTGATGGTGACTCGTCTTTTAAAGCAAGTATCGGATGGCTCGACAAGTTTAAATTTCGTCATGGCATTCGCCAACTTGATATCAGTGGAGGAAAACACAGTGCGGATATCTCTGTAATTGCTGAGTTCCGGGAACAATTTAAAGAAAAAAAATGGCTGAATTGAATCTTGTTAGGGAGCAAGTTTACAATTGTGATGAAACTGGGCTTCATTGGAGGGCTTAACCACGAAAGACATTAGCATCACTCTCTGAAAAAGCAGCTCCAGGTTTCAAAGTACAAAAATGTAATAAATAGTTTTATTTGTTATTACAATCGTGTTTAATTTGTTTTCGCTCCGAAATATTATTATATTACTGTGAGAGTCATATGTGTCTATACATAAAATAATTGATTGACGTTATGTTTTGGAGGAATACGGTGTTTCTGTTATCCGTCTATTCGCTCAACAGTCACGACCACGGTCCCGAAGATGACGGTTAATCGAGTTTCCACTGTACGTCACCAGGTCCTAATGGAATCCCATTTCGGTTTTGTGAAGAGCACTCTTCAGATTTGCCTCTTACTTAGCTGGTATTTTTCTCGAATCTCTCGCTAGCGCAAAGTCCGACTGGAAAAAAAAACCGCAAGTGACTCTTGTACATTAGAACGGACCCGCAAAATCCTTAACATCGGTTTCCTGCAGAATCCATGAACATATCTTCAGTTGGAATATAATAAATTTTCTAGAGAGGGAATTGTTTCTGTCCACACATCAGCACAGTCTTAGAAAGCATCGCCCTTGTGAAACTCAGCTTGCCCCTTTCTCTTTACTGGAAACCATGCATGAAGGGCAACAGGTGAATTCCATATTCCTAGATTTCTGAAAAGCCACATTGCCGACTGTTAACAAAGCACTGAGGAAACGGAATAAGTTCTTTGATGGGCTGGCCGTTGTGGCCGAGTGGTTCTAGGCGCTGTAGTCGGGAACCGCGCTGCTGCTACTGTCACAGATTCGTATTCTGCGTCGGGCATGGATGTGTGTGATGTCCTTAGGTTAGTTAGGTTTAAGTAGTTCTAAGGTCTAGGGGACTGATGACCTCAGAAGTTAAGTCCCATAGCGCTTAGAGCCATTTTTTTAAACTTCCCGTGTGTATGAACATAAGTTTTCCTCATGGCAGCAAAACATAGACTTTAATGTGGAAACTACACCAAAACTGAGTGTTTATTGGCCAGAAATGGACAGATGCATGTTTGCAATTACTAGGATAGACAACAAAGAAAGAGATCAGGGTGCGTAGCGGAGTAGAGGACGTAATCATGAGCATGATGAAAATGAGATGAAGGTGGGTGGTACATTCAGTCAGGCGAATTGGTGGAAGATGGACGAAGCAAGCTATTTCCTGGATGGCAAGAGACAAGATAAGACACAGTGATCCAATGGGATGTGGGGAAATGAGACCAGGAAACATGTAGGAGCTACGAGGATCCTTATAGCTGAAAGTTACATTGTATGGAAAGGTCTATAGGAGGCCTTTATCAAGCCGTAGATGAAGAAACGCTGACAATGATGCTGATGATGACCAGCACTCAAATACGTAAGAACGCATTTGTCAATGGATTCGGGCTCATTCAGTCACAATTCTAACAATCAATCTGGAATATACCATCTGATATTTGCACAGTTCAAATGAACCGCGGATCTCGACCTATACTGACTGTATTACTTCACTATTCCGTACATTTATCCAGTAATTTCATTCGTAGATTTACTCTGTGCGATATACAAATTAGATTTTTCAATTGGCAACTGTGACATCCTTTATACAGTTTATTGGTTAAAAACAGCCTTGCTTGCAATTTTAGTTTTCTTATTTTTCAACTATGCGTTTCGCCTTAATTAGGCATCTTCAGGTTATGTTTTCTAGATGGACGCGAGAAGCACCAAGATCTGCATAACGCGTTCCCGTTCACAGGAGCGAGTAACAGTAACGTGGGGGCTCAGGTAATAAGCAATTATAGAATTATCAAATTTTGTCTGCGGCGATCCAATTCGGTGTTGGATTTTATCAGATATTTTTAAACCAGCTCTGCTCTTTATTGTATTTATGTAAGTGTTACAAGTACTGCTAAGCCAAAATATCATGACACTTCTCGTCAGCAGACTGGTTGCGGCCTTTGCGGGCCAAAGAAAGAATTTGAGCGAGGCAGAGTAGAATGAACCAATCTAGCGACGACATAGGCGGTAAATAGGAAGGAGGGAAGCAAGGAAGGAAGATTGGGTTTAACGTCCCCGCCGACATTGAGGTCATTGGACGGTAAGTCCGGACAGTGTCAAGGATGCGGAAGGAAATCGGCCGTGCCATTTCAAAGTAACCATACCGGAATTTGCTTGGAGCGATTTAGAGAAATCTCGGATTTAGGGAAATCTCGCCTGGTCGGATTTTCGCATGCGAATGTTGTGAGTATCTACAGCATGTGGTTGAAGGACGGCGAAACCAAGAGCAGGTGACAAGGTGCGTCTTCACAGAACGTGATGGTCGGATGCCTGCCCGCTCTGTAAAGCACAACAGGGGCCGATCTGTGGAAGATATGGCGGCAGAACACAATGCTGGTACAGACACAACTGTTTCGGAGCACATTGTTCAGCAGACATTGTTGAACATGGGACTGCACAGCAGATGTTCCTAAGTGTACCCACGTTGGCCCAAATATCTCATCAGTTACGATTGCAGTGGGCATGGGATTATCGGGATTGGGCCAAGGGGTTTATGGAAACTTGATCGTATGAATCACGTTTCTTATTATACCAGGTCGATGACCGTATCCACATACAACGTCATCCACGCGAACAACTGGTCGAAGCATACACCGTGCAGAGATGCATTCCGGTAGGGACGTATTACGCTATGAGGATGAGCCGTAGTAAAGTAAGCTTTGAAAAGCGCTCCGCAGCGCGTAGCGTGAAGCAGTCGCCCTCCGTTCTCTGGCGGTGGCGCCGTTGTCGCAATTCAAGGCTTCGGTGTCTCCCTCTAGCGGGAAAGGGGAAAATTGGACTGTTGGCGTGGGTCTAAGGAGTGGCTGTATGGGCTCTCGTGGAGAGTTGGCAGTCGGGGCATCAAGAAGCGACTTCTCTGACGGTGCTAGAGGGACAGCACGCAGACCGCGGCATCAGCGTAAGCGACGCGAGCAGCGGCTCCGTGGTATGAGGCGTTAACTGATCGTCACGAAAGGAATCTTCCTGAGCGTGGGTCCGCGAGGGGCCTAATTTGCAGTTAGGCCATATGCTGTCGACCGGCGAGGAGGTTCTGAAAATCGGCACACCTATCTGCGTCCGTTGAAACGGCTGGCAGCGGGCGGCTCGGCAGAGCATTTGGAGGTGCTGCGTTGGTTCAGTCCTGGGAGTCGTAACGCACCAGAAGTTGAGTATTGATTGTCAACAGATTTTATGAAATTTAATTGAATTCAATTTACTTATTCTTGTTAATTATACCAGCCGTATACTTTAGGGGTTTCCCGCCATTCATTCTAGTCTGCCCACCCGCGGGAAGGTGGTAATATTAGAAAGGGTGGTCCGTTTGTCCCCTTTTGAGGACGAAAGAGGGGAGTCAGAGTAAATCTGTGGTTCGGATTGCTTCTTTTCCCTCCCAGCTAACCTACGGGTTTATTCGACCGTTAGCCTCTGCCATGTCTGTGAAAGTCTAAGGCACTAAGACCTGATCCATTCTTTCGCCAGCCATAACTAGTATTACTAGACTCGCGTTTAAAAGGTACTCTAAGAAAGAAGAAAAATTCATTTTGCCTCGTGGTAAGAACTAGTCAATTGCATAACGAATTCCTGCTCATTTGGAAGCTTTAACTTACGTAAATTTGTGTTTATATATATTTGGCTATAATCAAGCAAGGTTGTTAATGTACGCCGTAGTGGATTTTTTTATATTGTTTCTAGTCAGCAAAATCTGTTGTGTGTTTTTCCAGTTCAATACCTTTTAAGACATTTACTCAACGTGCTTATGTGTTTTACACAGGTAGTTGGTTATTAGTGTGTTTTCTTGCCATGCAAAAGTTTGCCATTTCATTACGGGTAGAAATTGTTGAACTGAAAGGAGAATGTTGTAAAGGTTCGCAAGTCCTACCTTGCCAGCGTGTGTGTTTGCCGTAAGTTAACTGGCAGAAATTGGTAAAATTCGTTTTCTTATATATTTTGGCTCTGAGCACTATGCGACTTAACTTCTGAGGTCATCAGTCGCCTAGAACTTAGAACTAATTAAACCTAAGGACATCACACACATCCATGCCCGAGGCAGGATTCGAACCTGCGCCCGTAGCGGTCGCTCGGCTCCAGACTGTAGCGCCTAGAACCGCACGGCCACTGCGGCCGGCTATATATTTTGGAAATGTTAATCTTATTAACTGTGAGTGTCCCCCCCCCCATGTGCATGATTCATGCGTTTTGGTTTTTCTATTTTGAGAACTTTTGTAAAGAGGATTGTCTTTATATGTTGCAGACAAGTTAGATTCTGCACCATTTAATGAGCCTGAGTGAGGCTGTTGTGGGCGGCCGTAGCTACGGCTGTTGTAACGAAATGGGAAATTTGTGTGCCCAGAGAAGTGAAGTTATATACTCAAATTGTATTCATTTATTAATGGAGTGAAATTCACCTGTAATTTAACTGAGCTTGAAATATTATACAGCGTCGCGTTGTATATGTTAAAGTGCTTGCCTGTACTTGCCTTTTACTGGCGTGAATTTTTTTTATAATAATTTAAAAATCTTTGCCTATCGTAAATTGTGACTTATTCGTTAAATGATTGTTTTTTTTTAATATGGTAAAGTCTTGCACCAAATTTGAATAAAGAGTGTTGCTGTAAATTGTGTGTAATTTCACCAGTTATTCCTTGGCACCTACTTCCACTTTATATTCTGAGTATTAATTCTGATTAATAACCTTTGGTGAACCGGTAGTAATTTTACGGTTCAGAGGAACATTCACCTGACTGTTGCCTTGTATGCTTCAACTGATCAACTTTGTGACTGACATTAAAGCGAGTCGAGTGGGTGGGTTAGGCGCCAGCCAATCGGCGCTCTTCGTCGTGCTCAACGTGTGTGTTATGCTGGCACAGAGAATTACCAGGCGTTGCAGGTTACACAGTGTAAAAGTTGGGGCTGGGAGGGGGGGGGGGTAAAGAAACCGTGGAATTATTTATACCTATCGGATGAGTCTGTGATATACTGGGCAATAGCTGGCTTCCATGAGACCTATGGTTATTATCAAAGGCACCATGTGTGGACTATGTGAATATTATTGCGCATCGCCTGGATCCCTTCATGTATGTAGGCTTCCTCGACGACGACACCTTCGTCCATCTGGATAACTATTCGTGTCACAAGACCAGAATCACGGTGTAGTGGTTTGAGGAGCATTGCAGCGAACTTCCTCTAGCGTTACGGTATATTGATAATTTTTACTTATGGACCGTCTGACAGCAACTGAATAAAACACAATTTTAGTGCCATACGCGTTTCGCCTTTATTTTCTGCAAGGCATCATCAGTGTAGGGTTGCGTGGACAATTCCTTACATATTACGCTCCTGTTGCATTTTTGGTGTTGTTCTTCTTCTTATGAATGCCAATTTGCGGTTTTTTCCCCACATTCCACAGCACTATGAACTGAACGCTTATTTCAATGCAGTTGCTGTCAGACGGTCCATAAGTAAAAATTATCAATATACCGTAATACTACACGCAACTGATGAAGACAGGACTATAAAAGTTGAAGATGTCCCTCTAGCGTCTTTGTCACCGCTCTCTTGATCTGAAGCCGGTGGAGCAACGCATCTCGGATGGTGCCAGGCGCCAACTCTGCGACCACAAACCACTGATTGCTCGTAGATATCTGATACCTCATACCTCCGTAAACCTACCAGGGACTTACCGAATCTCAATGTCGGCGGGGACGTTAAACCCAATCTTCCTTCCTTGCTTCCCTCCTTCCTATTTACCGCCTATATCGTCGCTAGATTGGTTCATTCTGCTCTGCCTCTCTCAAATTCTTTCTTTGCCCCGCAAAGGCCGCAACCAGTCTGCTGACGAGAAGTGTTATGATATTTAGGCTTAGCAGTACTTGTAACACTTACATAAATACAATAAAGAGCAGAGCTGGTTTAAAAATATCTGATAAAATCCAACACCGAAATGGATCGCCGCAGACAAAATTTGATAATTCTATAATTGCTTATTACCTGAGCCCCCATGTTACTGTTACTCGCTCCTGTGAACGGGAACGCGTTATGCAGATCTTGGTGCTTCTCGCGTCCATCTAGAAAACATAACCTGAAGATGCCTAAATAAGGCGAAACGCGTAGTTGAAAAATAAGAAAACTAAAATTGCAAGCAAGGCTGTTTTTAACCAATAAACTGTATAAAGGATGTCACAGTTGCCAATTGAAAAATCGAATTTGTATATCGCACAGAGTAAATCTACGAATGAAATTACTGGATAAATGTGCGGAATAGTGAAGTAATACAGTCAGTATAGGTCGAGATCGGCGGTTCATTTGAACTGTGCAAATATCAGATGGTATATTCCAGATTGATTGTTAGAATTGTGACTGAATGAGCCCGAATCCATAGACAAATGCGTTCTTACGTATTTGAGTGTTGGTCATCATCAGCATCATTGTCAGCGTTTCTTCATCTACGGCTTGATAAAGGCCTCCTATAGACCTTTCCATACAATGTAACTTCCAGAGTCGCGAGTATATTGCTTTCCAGAGGTGGAACAACACGCTACTACGTAGATGCTCATAATGATCTGGATCATCAGTGTACATCTTTCAGTTCCATGATGCACCAGAGAACTGACGGCGGGGAGCAGAACAGACAGACACCTGGTGAACTTGCCTCTCAATTCCACAAAACTCCAGCTGACGCAAACGCATGTATTGGGACTGTGGTGGTTTCGCTCAGAGTGAAGGTTACAGGGCAATTGTAAAATCCTCGGAAATGACTCGTTGATGCGTACTGACAGAGCCTGAGCAACTATGCATTCGGCGGAAAGAATGTCGAGAATTTATGGAAGCCTCTGAGGGCAGGGTGCCGGCGCCTCTAGGAGCCTCATTATCGAGAGGCGGGAGGAAGCGGGTCCTCAGTTTGCCTTGCGCCACCAGCTGCGCTTCTGCTGGCCTTGTGTGGGCTGACCAAGGGCCGCGCCCTTCTTATCGACCGCCAGGCGGGTGACAGCGTATCGGCTCCCGTCCCAACCCCTTCTCCAATTTTCTCGTTACTGTTCTCTCGTTACTGCCTTCTCCAGTTCTCTGTAAGCTTTTTGCTTGAGTCATCAGATCATCAGTCTTCTGGCTGGTATGATGAGGCTCACCATGGAAACCTCTCTTGTGTCAAGTTCATCACAGAGTAGCACATGCACTCCAAGTCCTCAGTTATTACGTGGATGTCTTCCAATTTCTTTCCCTACACCTTATACTCTCCACAGCTTCCTCCAATATCAAGGAAGTTATTCCCCGATGTGGTAACAAATGTCCTATCATCCTGTCTCTTCTTTTGCCAATGTTCTCCATATGTTCCGTTTATCGCCGATTCTGCGGAGAACCTCCTCATTTCTTATCGTTCCACCTAATTTTCAACATTCGTCTGTGCACTACATCTCATTCCCTTCTTTTCCGATTTTTGCACAGTGTATGATTCTCTATCATACAACGCTGTGCTCCAAACGTAAATTCTCAGAAGTTCTTCCTCAAATTAAAGCTTATGCCTGATACCAGCAGACTTGTCTTGGCCAGGAATGCCGTTTTCGCCAGTGCTAGTCTCCTTGTTATGTCCTCCATACTTCGTTCGTAATAAGTTATTTTCCTTCTAAGGTGACGGAACTTGTTAACATCGTCTACTTCGTGGTCAGCAGTTACGATGTTGGGTTCCGCTAATCTCATTTCTGGTACTCTTCATTACTTTTGTGTTTCTTCGATTTACTCTTAACCTATATTCTGGAGCCAACGGCCAAGGCCGCAGCGGTAACACCGGTTCCCATCAGATCACCGAAGTTAAGCGCTGTCGGGCTGGGTGGGTGACCATCCGGTCTGCCGAGCGCTTTTGGCAAGCGGGTTGCACTCAGCCCTTGTGAGGCAAACCGAGGAGCTACGTGATTGAGAAGTAGCGGCTCCGGTCACGGAAACTGACATATGGCCGGGATGACACGGCGGCCGCTCGGTTCCGTTGGACCTTCATGGCCTTTTCGGGATCAGTTGAGTTAGCTTTCATATTCTGGACTTATTACATTGTTCATTCTATGTGACAGGTGCGCTAACTCTTCCTCGTTTTCAGTGAGGATAGCGTTAGTGAATATTATCACTGACATCCTTTCAATTTTAATCCCACTGTTGAACCTTTTCTATTATTTCCGTCATTGCTCCCTCGAAGTATAGACTGAACAGTTGTCGCGAAAGCCTGCATCCCTGCCTTACATCTACTCTTATTTTACCCTCTTGGTTCTTGTACTTTTCGTGTATTACCCGTCTTTCCCTATAGCTTACACCCGTTTTTCTCATAATTTCGAATATCTTGAGCAGTATTACACTGTCCGGTCGACAAGTCCTTTGAAGGTGTCTTGATATTACTTAAGTCTTTACTCCGGCGTAAAGTGCGAAGTCAGAACTGTCCCTCTTGTGCCTTTACCTTTCGTAAAGTGAAACTGATTATCATCTAAAAGATCATGAAATCTATTTCTGTATAGGGTAGAGACCACAAAGATATCAATTACATTGTACCAGTTTTTGTTACTGCCGAAAGCATGATTATGCCACAGGAACTGGTAACCAAAAAGATACGCCAGATATGGGAAAAAAATTCGCCAAAAATTAAGAGTATTGAAGCAGTAACTGAGGAAGAGCGGTTGCAAATATTAACAGTGCAACTGCTGCTTGTCAAGCAGTTTCATCACAGACGTACAATACAGGCAAGAAGATCCTCATGCAACTTCATAGAACAACTAACCATTTTAAATTAAAAAAAGTGTAAACAGTTCGACTTAGGTCCAAATTACAGCTTAGCAAACAATTTTTTATTTCCTTATAGACGTCTGATGGTGTCCAACACAAATACAGCAAACTCCCGATTAATGCGAACCCTGCACGATGCATATGTTTTGACCGGAAACTGCTATTTGCTGTTTTTGTAAAACAAGGTGCACGTCAGGTTTGAAAATCAATGGTATCACTCACATGTTTATGGCCGGAAAATCGGGTTGGAAATTGTCAACCATTCACTCGTGGGCGCTACGCAAACATATAGACATAAAATTATCTGCGAAAAGTTGGAAAGAACGAACAAATATTTCACCGATGCCCGACAGTCGGAACGGGCCGACATCGTCGTCCGGCAGTAAAACGGGAGTGATATGCATAATAATGTATTGTAAACGATAATTTCGTTCTGATTATAAGAGGATTTTTTTTTATTTCTTGAAAAACTGCCAGAATGAGTACCGATTATCCGCGACCAGATAATTCGTGCTCAGATGAGTGCTTCCTCTAGACGAAACGTATTTGGATAAAAGCGGTAATAAAAATTTAATTGCAAAAGACGAGTAAAATTTATTATCTCACTGTAAACCGTTCAAATTTCATGCGATAAGCAACTTAGAAATTAAATATTACAATAACTATGAGCAGCCGGCCGTTGTGGCCGAGCGGTTCTAGGCGCTTCAGTCCGGAACCGCGCTGCTGCTACGGTCGCAGGTTCTAATGCCGCCTCGGGCATGGATGTGTGTGCTGTCCTTAGGTTAGTTAGGTTTAAGTAGTTCTAAGTCTAGGGGACTGATGACCTCAGATGTTGAGTCCCATAGTGCTCAGAGCCATTTGAACCCCACTATGGGACTTAACATCTGAGGTCATCAGTCCCCTAGACTTAGAACTACTTAAACCTAACTAACCTAAAGGCAGCACACACATCCATGCCCGAGGCAGGATTCGAACCTGCGACCATAGCAGAAGCGCGGTTCCGGACTGAAGCGCCTAGAACCGCTCGGCCACAGCAGCCGACTTCCCATTACACTGTTGATCGCTAGTAGACACGTATTTCACAGCAACCAAGACGAACAAGTGCTGATAGCTCTTAACGTATACAGGTTAGAACAAATGTTTATTGAATATTACAGAGCTGGAGTAGAAGAGATTTGCTTCACCGTATCTGCGGTGTCGACGGCTTTTCCACCTGTCACACTCCGTGCTGCGAGCGCGCTCGCAGCTGCGAGACAGACAGAGAGCACTGTTGAACCCCATGTCAGCGCGACGCCGAACGAGCATCGCGTTTCCGTCGGTCGCTGCTCTCCGATGGCCAACACACACGCCACCACAGGACGCTAACTGAAGTGATGTCACTGCTGCGCTCTGATCGGCCAGCGCGTCTTTTTAAGCAACGGTAATTAGGAGCAGCAGCCCAGATTCCGTGCATCCGCACACTTATCAACTTTTAGTTCGGAAGCCTGCAGTGATGACGTCAGTGATGACGCAGCACAGCGCTACTAAACATTACTAATATGCAGTGTCTTACTGAACTGCATCAGTATCCGAGACTATTTATTACAATCAAGAATGTTGCTCTCGCTGTATACGAGGTGCGACAATACAGTAATGAGACTGATGTGAAAAAAAAATGCTGCTTACCGTTTCAGTCAAGTTTAGTGTTGTCTCCTTCAAAGTAGTTCCCTTCTGATTGCACACACTTTTCCCAGCACTTCTGTAATTGATGATAACATTTCTGGAACTCATCTTCTGTAATATCCTCCAAGACAGCTTTTTGGACATCTTGTGTTTTTCGAAAATGGTGTCCCATGACCCCCGTTTTGACTCTTGGAAATAGAAAAAATTCGCACGGAGCGATATCTGGTGAATAAGGTGGCTGTGGTAGTACTAAAATTTATTCTGAGGTTAAAAATTGCTGTAGTGATAGGGCAGTATGGGATGGCGCATAATCGTGGTGCAGAATCCAATTATCAGCAATGTTGGCAAGGACACGAAGAACTCTTTTACGAAGTCTTTATAAAATTTCTTTGTAGTTTGTCCAGGAGGCACCCACTCTTTATGAACAATTTCCTTGGAATCAAAGAAGCACAGAAGCATGCATTTCACTTTTGACTTTGACATGCGAGCTTTTTTTGGTCTGGTTGATCCCTTTGAGCACCATTGTGAACTTTGGCGTTTTGTCTCTGAATCAAACTGAAAAAAAAAAAATCTTTCATCACCAGTGACAACGCGGTTCAACAATTCTGGATTGATTTCCGTTTGCTCTAACAGATCGGCTGCCACATTTTTCCGTGTTTCTCACCATTGTGGTGTGATCGTTGGGGACCGTTTTTGGACAAATCTTTCTCATACCAAGATCTTCAGTTGTTATTAGACGAACCATTTCTCGAATAATGTTCAGTTCTTCTGCAATCATTTTCACGGATAATCTTCGATCAGATCGTACGAATTCAGACACCCTGCCCTAGTTGACATCCGTCCGTGAGGTTGATGGTCGTCCACTGCAGTCTTCACCTTCAACGTACGTTCTGCTTCACTAAACATTTTATGCCAACAAAAAACTTGAGCTCTTGACATAAAATCCTCTCCAAAAGCCTTCTGAAGCTTACCGTAAGTCGTCGTCGCATTTTCACCCAATTTAACACAAAAGGAAATGGCATACCATCGCGCAATATTGTGTGGTTCCATTTCTGTGACGAGAGACGCAACTCTCGACTGAGCAGTTGCATCGATGTGCCACTTGGACTAAAAGCAGCTTATAAACCAAGGTCAAAGATATTGTGCCTACGCAAGCCTGTAGGGTAGCCACATCTTGCATAGAAAATCAGTGTCATTACTTTATTGTCGTACCTCGTATACGAGGATTTGAAAAATAGTGTGAACTATTTATTCGCAGCCAGCACAAAAGAGTTACATGTTTGCACCTGTTACTATCCTTCAAAGTAGTCACCAGCGTTGTGTAGAACCCGTTTCCAGCGTTGTTGAAGGCGTAGTATACCGTTAGCAAGGCCTATTCTGTTGATGGTGCGAATGGAGCGGTCTACTGCCTGTCGAATCTCTGGAACAGTTCTGAGGTGAATGCCACGATGTGGTTTCTCTATCTTCGGAATAACATCAAAGTCACAAGGACGTAACTCCGGGGAGTGTGGTGGATGGTACAGTACTTCCCAGTCCCATCGACCGAACAGAGCAGCCACAGCTTGCTCTGTATGCGCCCGTGCATTGTCGTGAAAAATGATGGGTGGGTTGCGCAGAAAGTGCCGCCGCTTCTTTCGCAAAGCTGGTCGCACGTGATGCTCCAAAAACGAACAGTAATACTGTGCACTGACGGTCTGCCGTGGAGGAACGTAATGCGTTAGGATAACACCATCACAGTCGTACACGAGAATCACCATAACTTTGTACCGCTCCATTCGCACCATCAACAGATCAGGCTCTGATAACCGTATACTACGCCTTCCACATCGTTGGCAACGGGACCTACGCAACGCTGGTGACTACTCTGAAGGACTGTAACAGGTGCAAACATTTAACTCTTGTATATCGGTTGTGAGCAAATAGTTGTCACTATTTAAGTTCCAACCCTCGTAGTGCAACACCACAGAAGAACCAACAGTATACGTATATTTCAATAAGTCAACATCGAGTGATTAAACTTGTTAACGTGTTAAGTTTTTGTAAATATTTGATTGCATTTATTAGCCATCTCTGCTATCCATAACCCTGTATCTAAGATGAAAAAGTGATCATAGTTCTTAAGAGATGCATTTTGGAGCCTATGTTTAATAGACATGTTTTCTTTGAATGATCGTACTCAATATTGACCATTACTCCTGAGAAACACTTTGTAGTAAAGCTGATTAAGCAGCAGCTTTTCTCGGGGTAGCAGCTTTTGTGCTAATTTCTCGAATACATTTAGATGGCATAAACGTGAGAAGCATGAAGCGTGACTGTGGTAGTCTATTGTTAACACTGTATACGGATTAAGTTCCTATGACACACTTTGTCTCATCATAGTGTGAAGCTTGATCTGTTCCACATACTTAATGGTTCTCCTTTTAGGTGGGATGTACAGAACATGATGCTTCTGAAAACCATATGAGACGCTGTATTCCTCTTGCCCAAAAGACGACATTCAGGCCTTTGGTAAAAGGACTCTTATGTGGGACATGCTTACGTGGTAAGCTTGGATCCCCAGGTACGTCTACGAATGGTGCAGAAAACTACTATCCCATAATTTGCTTCCGTTTGATAGCTTACAGCGACCAGCAGGCGTCTGTATCTACATCTTCAGCAAGGCAAAGCATCTCCTCCTCGTTAGCGAATTGTGACACTGTGCACACACACACACACACACACACACACACACGCACGCACGCACGCGCGAGCGCGCGCTAACGATCAGGAGCTGCTTTGTCTTGTTGAAGAAGTAGACGTAGGTCTCCTGCTGGCTGGTCGCTGTTCTGTTTTAGTATGGGACAGTAGATAATTGTGTTCCAGAAATAACTACAATTCCGATCTCCCTGTGCTGACCAACGTTCTCAGGAGAATTGCCATGGTTGCAAGGCAAACGCCGGAACTGGTAATCTGCTCCCATTGATTCGCAATTGGGAATTCCTCTAACCCTTCTACCAACTCGTTCAACAACTGGCTGAAACGAAGCTAGGCTGTACAGTGAGCCAGATTCAAAATGCTTTGCTCTACAAATTGCAGTAGAGAATGAAAATTACTACAAGCAAATAAATAACTAAATGGAAATTAAAATTAAAAATTTCTAAACTGTTTTACAATAGTTCTCTCGTCGCTCGTCGTTGCGCAGTTCGTGGCTAAAAGTCGTAACAAGGTTATGAGGGTGAATGTCTGGCCATTGTATCACCTGACCGTTTCCTGCCGAACACATCGAGTCTGGAGGCTGCGCCATGGACTCAAGTCCGATCAATCTCTGTGAGTTGGGGGCGGTGGCTGATTGCTCATGAATCTGTTTGCCTTTCTAACGCTGTAGGTGTCCTGCGGAAGCTGTGTCTTCCGGAAGAATGAGAAAGCGGATTGCTAAGCTTTACGATAACACTCTAGGTCATATTCTCATGCGACGCTATCCTTCCTTTTCGGAGTTAGGGGTAATGTTTCTTGTAACTAAAGACTGCCTCCTGTCTCAGTCCTTATACCGTAAGATCAAAAACCAGAAAAACTCACTACGAAAAATATCTGTCGACAATTTTCTTGGTGATTCTTGATGTTAAATGCAAACTGCTAGATTGGAAATGTAAGATTGTGGGCAACAAGATCGAGAGAGTCCCAAACAGTTATAACAGCTATTGAGCAGAATTTTTTTGTATGTGGAGTTTCAGAAGGCCAGCTGTAGCGTGCGACCTTGCGTCTAGAGCATCCCCATTGGCAAGATTACTGCTCACCAGCACGAACGCTGAGGCTTCGTTAACCTTGTTACGGCTTTTAGCCACGAAGTGGACAACGCCGAGCGACATGCGATCGGGGCTTCGCTACCCAACTGTCTTGTCCTAGGACGCCTTATTTTCTCTTCTCTCGTATCCCCTACCTCTCCTCCTTCCACTGCTGATTCCCATTCCACCGTTTTGTAGCTCCAAAAATACAACCCTTGTTACCTGTGTCACAGGTGCCCTTGAATGCTACAAACTTTGCGAATCATACAAACCTGGAATTACCGCATAACAGCCCATTAGGTATCCCGGTTTTCATCTCCCACCGACACTCGGCACTATGCTGGAACTTCAGGAATCTCTACCGAATTTCTAAAAATTTTCGGGATTTTGAATTACACGTACCATATCTTTTTCAGAATGAGATTTTCACTCTGCAGGGGAGCGTGTGGTATATGAAATTTCCTGGCAGATTAAAACTGCCAAAAACGACTCACGCCCCGTTCTCACAGCTTTGCTTCTGCCAGTACCTCGTCTCCTACTTTACAAATTTACAGAAGCTCTCCTGCGAACCTTGCAGAACTAGCACTCCTGGAAGAAAGGATATTGCGGAGACATGGCTTAGCCACAATCTGGTAGAGCAGTTGCCTGCGAAAGGCAAAGTTCCCAAGTTCGAGTCTCGCTCCGGCACACAGTTTTAATCTGCCAGGAAGTTTCATATCTTTTTCGGTTTGGCAGCTGTTACGTGTGTTGTATTAGAGAGTGCCTAATTAGCAAAACAAAAATCCCTGAATTTTTTTCCCTGTAAAGAAGTTCCGTGCAATGCACTTATTATTAAACCTAGTCTCGAATTAAGTCAATGCAGATTGTCCAATAGTTTTCCACTTAGTAGATAACACTACTTCTTCATTTGTTTGAAACCATATTTCAACTTCGAATTCTATGAGATATGGGAACAGAAGGGAGAAGTTTTCAAACTGAATCTTCCATCAATTCCTACTACAAATCCCTCAATTTTCCAATTATTGAAAAAGTACTTTTGCAATTAGATTATCCCTAACTGCGTGTTTATGATCTAGTTGTTTCAGAAGACGTGTGCAGAATTTGTTTGTCAGTTATTGTTTTATTCTTTGAAAACTAATTAATAAGATGGCAACCTTGCGCTTCTCAGAAAACACCGGCCACAACCATTCCGACAGAAGATACCGAGTTCGCACTTTATGGTGTAGAACCAAAGGCTTCCGTCCAATGTGTTAATTCCTGTTTAGTTTCCGACATGAGGTGACGAACCCGCAGCAAGAAATCATTATGCCAAATCAGATGGATTCTGTATGAAACTGTCCAGAAATTCGTTGCTTCGTTTGCTTTTAGGACTCCGTGGCTCAGTCGGTAAAAACCGAATCCTTATATGATCACTTTGTTGTCCGTCCGTCTGTCTGTCTGTCTGTCTATCTATTTATTCATTAAAATCCCTTTTTCTCAGGAAAGGGTAGATGTATCAAGTTGATATTTATGTCTCATACTGAGGCCTTTGGTGTCTTGGCGGCGTAAAACACGGAAGATTCTAAGTCAACTTATGCAGTCATAAGATAAGGCCATTTATGTCAGGTATTCTGATACTCGCAAACTCACTGATCAAAACCGATAGGGTACTTCCCATTGACATAGAATCATGAAGTTTGGCAAGAAGTAAGGTTTCACACTACAAGTAGAGGAAAAATTCCGGAAATTGTTGATACGTAATTACATCGCACGAAAAACATTTCTTTTGTCATTTGTTATCAGATGTAAAAGTTGAAATTAAAACAACCAGCAGTTCTGCATTCAGACTGACTGGGAAGCAGTGGTAAAAGTCAAACATCAGGCAAGGAACGACTATTGCTCATATGACGCGTTTTGGAATTTATCCATCATTAGATGTCCAGGAGCGAATACTGCATGTAGATATGGCGTTTCAAATTTTACGAGAAACAGACATTCACAAGCTAGTTTCCGAATGTTTGTTTCACGTAGAGCTTGAAACACCGTAGCTACGTCGAGTACTCACTCCTGGATATCTTATGACAGATAATTTCCTAAACGCATCATATGAGCAATAAAGTCGTTCCTTGCCTGATGTTTGACTTCTACCATTGCAAGCCAGACATCCTAAATGGAGAACTGCTCACTATTGTAATACGCCCATCAAAAAAAGTTTTGCATAACCTCAGTTCCGAGAACTCCGGAATCTGTACAGAAAATTACAATAGATATAAACATAAACATCAATTACGCCCTTTTTATTGCTCATGAAAACCACACATTGCAAGTTGTACCACCATACAGCGAGACCTTCAGAGGCATTCACGTATCGTACAACCGTTACGGCGCCTTCCATGACCACCAGCGGCGTATGTCGGCCCCTCATGATGCCACCCCAAAACAGTACGGAACCTCCACCTTGCTGTACTCGCTGGACAGTGAGTCTAAGGCGTTCAGCCTGACCGGGTTCCTTCCAAACACGTCTCCGACGATTGTCTGGATGAAGGCATATGCGACACTCAACGGTGAAGAGAACGTGATGCCAATCCTGAGCGGTCCATTCAGCGTGTTGAGCATGTTGTTGGACCCATATTTACCGCGCTGCATGGTGTTGTGGTTGCAAAGATGGGCCTCGCCATGGACATCGGGAGTGAAATTGTTCATCATGCAGCCTACTGCGCACGGTTTGAATCGTAACACGACGTCTGGTGGCTGCACGAAAAGCATTATTCAACATGATGGCGATGCTGCCAGGGTTCCTCTGAGCCATAACCCGTAGGTAGCGGTCGTCCACTGCAGTAGTAGCCCTTCGGCGGCCTGAGCGAGGCCTGTCATCGACAGTTCCTGTCTCTCTGTATCTCCTCCATGTCCGAACAACATCGCTTTGGTTCACTCAGAGACGCCTGGAACTTCCCTTGTTGAGAGCCCTTCCGAGCACAAAGTAACAATGCGGACGCGATCGAACCGCGGTATTGACCGTCTAGGCATGATTGAACTACAGACACACGAGCCGTGTACCTCCTTCCTGGTGGAATAGCTGGAACTTATTGGCTGTCGGACCTCCTCCGTCTAATAGGCCCTGCTCATGCATGATTGTTTACGTCTTTGGGCGGGCTTAGTGACATCTCTGAACAGTCAAAGGGACTCTGTCTGTGATACAGTAGCCACAGTCAACGTTTATCTTCAGGAGTTTTGGGAACTGGGGAGATGTAAAACTTTTTTTGATGTGTGTAACGGGCGCTTGCCTCCTGCATGACTTTGTCACGTTTATATTATTGAAACTAAAACATTCTAGATAATCTTGGAATCCCTGCGACCGATATCTGGCCGATATCAATGCCGATAACAGGATAAAATGGCCGAATTCGCTATTCCCGTAACGGATGAACTGCCTGTATAAATAATTAAGACTCAGTGTGCGGGTGCTAATCGCGCCTGGTCAGTTTCTTGTCATCATTTGACAAATGCGGCGCTGATTTTGTAGAAAGCTTTTTGGTAATTATTCATGTAGAACCGAGCGAACTCTTACTTCTGATACAGACCTTTAACCAGCGGTCGCCTTGTATCATATAGCGCAGTTTCACAATGTTTTTATCTGTGGGCAAATGAAATATTGAGAAAGACAAAGGCCGGGGTAGCCGAGCGGTCTTGGGCGCCTTACCACGGTTCGCGCTGCTGCCCCCGCCAGAGGTTCGAGTCCTCCCTTGGGCATGGGTGTGTGTGTTGGCCTTAACGTAAGTTAGTTTAAAAAATGTTCCAATGTGTGTGAAACCTCATGGGACTTATCTGCTAAGGTCATCAGTCCCTAAGCTTACACACTACTTAACCTAAATTATCCTAAGGACAAACACACACACCCATGCCCGACGGAGGACTCGAACCTCCGCCGGGACCAGCCGTAAGTTAGTTTAAGTTAGATTAAGTGGTGTGTAAGCCTTGGGACCGATGACCTCAGCAGTTTGGTCCCACAGAACTTACCTCAAATTTCCAATTCCCAGAAAGACAAATGTTCGTTTCACGTATAATTTCCTAAACTGCAGAGATTTGTTACGGAGGTCATGAGTTGCGTGTTTGCATGCTCTTACAGAAATGTCCCGAGTACACACAGAAAAGGAATGTTGTTGTTTACTGCACAGCGTGGGGGTTTGTGACTGAACAGTAACTAACACCAATAGCTGTTACCTGCTGTTTCCTGAAGAAAAGAAAGGTCGCATCGTTACAGAATTGTTGGGAAATATAGGAAGATACGCGGACGACCAACAGTTAGTAGAAAAGATGGCAAATAATCCTCAGTACAACCAAATTTAATGTAAAGCTGGTAAATAGGTGAAAAGACCCGATAGTGTTTTGTTACTTTACCGGCGACTAGTATAAAAACAGAGCATCTTAAGATGATACAACCACTCCAACCTAGTTGTGGGGAAGATGTATGCCTGACTAAAATACGTTAAATAAAGTTAAGAAAGTGTGATTTATCGATGAAGGAGACCACAGAGAAGATCCACAGAATAGCTAAGTAGATCTCACTGGTTTTTTTGGCTAACAAGAGAATGTTGTGTAAACACTCAATAATTACTGGCTATTTACAATTTGTACAGAAACCAATGGCAGTTATAAGAGTCGAGGGACATGAAGGGGAAGCAGTGGTTGGGAAGGGAGTGAGAGAGGGTTGTAGCCTATCCCCTATAACTAACTAGGTGATATTAAATAGAACTGGAGAGAAGAGGGACATGAAAGGGAAGCAGTGGTTGGGAAGGGAGTGAGACAGGGTTGTAGCCTATCCCCTACAACTAATGAGGAGGTTTTGAATAGAATTGGGGAGAAGAGAAATTTGTGGCACAACTTGACTAGGAGAAGGGATCAGTTGGTGGGGCATATTCTGAGGCATCAAGAGATCACCAATTTAGTACTGGAGGGCAATGTGGAGGGTAAAAATCGTAGAGGGAGACCAAGAGATGAATACAGTAAACAGATTCCGAAGGATGTAGGTTGCAGTAGGTACTGGGAGATGAAGAAGCTTGCACAGGATAGAGCAGCATGGAGAGCTGCATCAAACCAGTCTCAGGACTGAAGACCACAACAACAATAACAACAATTGCTGGCAGATGACTCCACAGGAAAGAGCTGTGAGTCACGGAAAGGTTGCTACACCCCCCTTTAAAACGTTCACACAGCACTAGTTCTACAAAAATATGTTTCGCTTTCATATCATATGCAAAATAAAAGCAACCCCACACCTAAAGTTGTTTAGCTTTGCACAAATACACGTTCTGTAATCCCAGTGCTTTCTGCTGGCCGGCATACACCCGCAGTTCCCGTCACGTGACTCGGCTGGCTCGTGCTGCCGCAGGTGTCTTCGCCGCCTGCACTCCTCAGATTTCGGCGCAGTCGCAGCCACACGCGGAAGTCCCCCTAATGAGATCGACCTACATACTCAGGGCGAGGTCCAGGCTCGACCAGCTGCTAACGAATCACGCCAGCGCTCCGGAATCTAACTCCTCACCAAGTAGCATATTCCACAGGTTTTAATCGCTATTTCTTTTTGGAAGGCATCACCGTCGACTTTGACCCGTTCAGAATTGTTTAAATTCATTACTGTAGGTTGGGCGGTTTAGTCATTTTCCAGTGGAATACAGTCAAATATTTTGCTAAATTGCATCTCAAAATTTTAAATATGTAACATTTGTATGTCCGCAGCTCGTGGTCTTGCGGTTGCTTTCCACTGTCGGGATCCCGGGTTTGATTCCCAGCGGGGTCAGGGATTTTTCCTGCCTCATGATGACTGGGTGTTGTCGTGTCACCTTCATCACCATCAGTCATCCTTATTACGGTCGGAAGAAGTCAATTGCAAACCACCTCCGGTAGAACCTTGCCTAGTACAGCAGTGCAGGTCTCCCGCATCGTCCTCTACGCTCCTCGGAGTATCGGACCTCATCGTCATCAAAATCTATATACAAAGCGTCCAGCCAAGGACTCCATGATTTTTGAAGTAAATAAGATGAAAACAAATATAGGCGCATTGTCCTGTCTACGATATTTTTCTATAGATCTATATTAGCGATGTAAGAATGTTACCAGGTAACGAAAGTGCTTCATTGTAATTCCAGTCCTTTTACTTGGTTTTTGTCATTCTATTGATAGCCGATTTATTATAGCGTGACTCAACAAGATTCTGTATCTTCAATCAACACGTTTAAGATTACAGAACTCTGAGCCGGCCGCTGTGGCCGAGCGGTTCTTGGCGCTTCAGTCCGGAACCACGCTGCTGCTACGGTCGCAGGTTCGAATCCTGCCTCGGGCATGGATGTGTGTGATGTCCTTAGGTTAGTTAGGTTTAAGTAGTTCTAAGTCTAGGGGACTGATGACCTCGGATGTTAAATCCCATAGTACTCAGAGCCATTTGAACCATTTGGACCGGAATCTGACTTCGGATGATCACAAGCAGTCAGCACTGGAACGTAATGGTGCGGATTTTTCAACTGCACTAACACCCCGAGGAAGCTTCATCATTTGAGAAAACAAAAAGTGAAAGCTAATGTAAAATTCATCTTAACCTGAACTAGCCGTCTGCAGATGAACCTCTAAAGTTCGAAACTGGTAACGGCGCTGTTTAAAACAGTAAATAGCATTGTAAAAGGTGCCTGGCTGCTGTTATCAAAAAATGGCTCTGAGCACTATGCGACTTAACTTCTGAGGTCATCAGTCGCCTAGAACTTAGAACTAATTAAACCTAACTACCCTAAGGACATCACACACATGCATGCTCGAGGCAGGATTCGAACCTGCGACCGTAGCGGTAGTCCGGTTCCAGACTGTAGCGCCTAGAACCGCACGGCCACTCCGGCCGGCGCTGTTATCTTCTATGTAAGAGTCAACCTACATTTTGTACACAGCCACAGGTTCAGAATGTCAGTTTTCGAAAAAACAGAAATAAAAAATATAAAAGGTCTTACCCTCTAAGCCTGTGGCATAAGACGACTAGAAGATTACTAAAACACTGGGCAGCGTGCATGTGCTGTACTTTCCGTAGCTTTTGAAGGCGAATTCAAGGCGGTTTCCCGGCTTAATAGATCACAAGCGTCCTCTGTCGAACTGTTCGTCTCGTCTTCTCTTCCACCACTATAGTTCGTTGTAAACAGAAAATTTTTACTCTGTATAGTCATTTTTCCATACGCGAATGCGACAGGACAGAAAGGCAGTCACATTGCCAGGAAGTGCTCTCCGCCATGCACTGTTAGTCGCTTG
Source organism: Schistocerca piceifrons (assembly GCF_021461385.2). NCBI lineage: Eukaryota > Metazoa > Arthropoda > Insecta > Orthoptera > Acrididae > Schistocerca > Schistocerca piceifrons. Next base: position 1,015,069,303 of record NC_060139.1, on the reverse strand, counting down.
GGGAATATTTCAGAGTATGTAGATGTACAACGTGAGAAAGATGACTACAGTGTAGGCTTTCACGGTCGGGATTCACTTCATTGATGATGTTTATTGTATGGTTATTAGGATTAAAGTTAGACAACTTTTAGGCCTATTATGTGAATTGCAGGTGGAGGGAGCAGAAACGAAAGAAAAAGGAAGGAACGCATGACGTCAGCCGTTTTGGACCTTTATGTGGAGTCAGCGGCGCCATGTGAAAATGTGTAAAACGTGTGCCAGACAGGGATTCGAACCCGACTGCGTTAACCATGCGTGGTGTCTGTTCTTTCGGGCAGTCATTTGAGTCGCCTCGATGGGCTATGAATTCACCACCTTCATTTCGAACGCACAAACACGTTCAACCTCCAACGGGAATCTCGAAGTAGCGAGCATGGAGAACATGGACAGAAACTGCGGATAGGTTGTGCTAGGTGCGACTCTGGGTCGGCTGAGGGGCGTACCTGGATAGACTGCGCAGTTGCGATAAACAGTGTCCGAGTGGCTTAGTGGTTAACGCAGTTGCCTAGTAAGACGGGGAGATACCGGGTTCATATCCCACCGAGCGAGGTGGCGCGTTTGTTAGCACACTGGACTCGCGTTCGGGAGGACGACCGTTCGAACCCGCGTCCGGATATTCAGATTTAGGTTTCCCGTGATATCCCTAAATCGCTATAAGCGAATGCCGGGATGGTTCCTTTGGCAAACAGCACGGCCGATTTCCTTCCCCATCCTTGACACCATCCGAGCTTGTGCTCCACCTCTGATGACCTCGATGTCGATGGGACGTTAAATGCAATCTACCTTCCTTCAAATCCCTGCCCGGCACACATTTTTCACTCGGCATCCCTGACTTCGCATAAAGTCCCGCTGCAGATGACATCATGAGTTACTTCCCTTTCCTTTCCTCCCCCCCCCTCCTCCCCTTGTTGTTGTTGTTGGGTCTTCAGTCCAGAGACTGGTTTGATGCAGCTCTCCATGCTACTCCATCCTGTGCAAGCTTCTTCAACTCCCAGTACCTACTGCAACCTACCTCCTTCTGAATCTGCTTAGTGTATTCATCTCTTCGTCTCCCTCTACGATTTTTACACTCCACGCTGTCCTCCAATACTAAATTGGTGATCCCTTGATGCCTCAGAATATGCCCTACCAACCGATCCCTTCTTCTAGTCAAGTTGTGCCACAAATTTATTTTCTCCCCAATTCTGTTCCGTACCTCCTCATTCGTTAGGTGATCTGCCCATCTAAACTTCAGCATCCTTCTGTAGCACCACATTTCGAAAGCTTCTATTCTCTTCTTGTCTAAACTGTTTATCGTCCATGTTTCACTTTCATACATGGCTACACTCCATACAAATACTTTCAGAAACGACTTCCTGACACTTAAATTTATACTCGATGTTAACCAATTTCTCTTCTTCAGAAACGCTTTCCTTGCCATTGCCAATCTACATTTTATATCCTCTCTACTTCGACCATCATCAGTTATTTTGCTCCCCAAAGAGCAAAACTCATTTACTACTTTAAGCGTCTCATATCCTAATGTAATTCTCGCTGCATCACCCGATTTAATTCGACTACATTCCATTATTCTCATTTTGCTTTTGTTGATGTTCATCTTATATCCTCCTTTTAAGACACGGTCCATTCCGTTCAGCTGCTGTTCCAGGTCCTTTGCTGTCTCTGACAGAATTACAATGTTACCGGCGAACCTGTTTTTATTTCTTCTCCATGGATTTTAATACCAACTCCGAATTTTTCTTTTGTTTTCTTTACTGCTTTCTCAATATACAGATTGACTCCTGCCCTTACCCACCTTCAATTTACATAATACATATCACGTCTGCGGATTCCGCTTAGTGTCATGTCCGAAAGAATAGACACCACGCATTCATATGAACTGTAGTACTTACTATTAAATCAACCACAGAGAAATTAATCGTCCGCAGTAATAGCCCCATCATACACGTCGACATGACCCGGTGAACTTAGAAAGTGGTCTAATGCCATCACGAAACTGAACACTGTACCGATACGGAAAAAAAAAACAATTCGACTTGCTGAGCTTATTTAGGTTTGAAACTACTGTCTGAATTCTTATAACCTCTGATGACGTCTGCACGCTTAGCAGCCGAAACGTTAGACACAAAAACAAGACTTAGACCACGACCTAATGCCCGCATAACAAAAATCATTAAAGATGACTATTTCAGTGTCTGTACATTGTGTTCAGAAATGTAACCGCCAACTAGACTGGATACACGGAAATCGATCATCAATCACAAGAAACAACTCCGAATATACCGGCTGTCTCTCCTGCGGGCCGTGGGACGCATTTTTTCTGGTATTTCGGCTGGTATTTGCAATTAAATTTTTGTAACTTGTGGCCGGCATCAGCCCAAACAAATCCTGTCCACCCTTTCTTTCACACGATGCTTAGCGTCTACGGAAAGTGTCACTTTCTGTCCCGTTACGCCCAAAGTGATTATTATGTCAGAATTTTATGTGTCTATTCAGTAGGGCGGTCCCACGTTAGTCTGGTGCTTTATTCGTTTCATCGACGTGTGTTAACAGTGAGAGGAAAACGGTAAGAATATTCTGTACATCAGCACCGACTGAGCAACGCTTCTGCGTGGCGAGAGCAGTCATCGCGGGCTAGGGCAGTGCTATCCCTGCTGCAGCACTGGTCATTTTTCGTGTTTCACTTTCCCTGTTAATACACATCGAAAAAATGAATATCGCACTAGGTTAATACTGGACCTCTCTGTCAATTCACCGACGCAGGGCGTCGCATGAAACACGTGATAGCAGAACAGAACAAATTGGAATGACTTCAGCTGCATGTCGCGAAAACGAAATTTCATATGTCCGTAGAAACACCAGAGAAAATGCGCCCGACGGTTCTTAGGAGCGGAACCTTGTGTATAAGGTACACCCGACTACTTACGCCGTATTAATGGCGAAATGTATTAGGCTCAATGTAAACAAAACTATTTGGTGGTACTGCGCTACTCACACAAGTTTTAGTCACAGAGAAAAAAAATTGGAGCGATTACATCAGGCAGTCATGATTATACTCGAAAGCCATTGAGGACGAGATTGAGCTGCTGTGTACTTCTATTTCAGCGAAGGAAACGAAGCTGTATACAGTTGTTGCGAAAGTACTCAGCGTGGAAAACATGCATTTGACGCAGTCATCCAGGACAGTGCTTTTAGAACGTGTCATATCAAACATACAGCTGGGCGAATGACAAGTATGAATAGTCCGTGTATGCGAACTGAGCTGAACTGAAAACGTCGCCCTGCTACACTTCCCCTCTTTATGAAGCATACGTTAGAATGTAAATGTGGACTCGTAATTCTGCATAGTTATATGGCCCAGATTCAATTATACCGCTACCCATTCAGTTAATTTACAATGCCGTACAATTTCCTGTCCTATCAGCCGCTGCTGCGCGTGCGCGTGACCGTGTAATTAATGTGATACGCATCGCAATTATGCTAACGAATGTCCGTATGAACAATTCAACAGCGTGAAGCGCGCAGTATTCCCTCTGCTTGTTAGCTGCGACATTCTGTTGGCGTGCCGTTACAACGTATGGAAGGTAGGAAGTGGAGACCACTTCATCGTACTCGTATACGGAGTCATCAGTCTTCTGACTCGTTTGATGAGACGCACTGCAAACTCCTGTCCTCTGCCAACCTCTTCATCCCAAAGTAGCACTTGAAACCAACGTTCTCAGTTATTCGCTGGATGTATTCGAATCTCTGTCTTCCTCTACAGTTTTTACCCTCTACAGCTCCCTCTGGTACCAGGAAAGTTATTCGTCATGTCTCCACAAATGTCCTACCATCCTGTCTTCTTGTCAGTGTTTTCCGTATATTCCTTCCCTCGCTCATTCTGCGGAGAACCTCCTCAGTGTATACCTTATCAGCCCACCTGATTTCCAACATCCTTCTGTAGCGCCACATCTCAAATTCTTCCATTTTATTCTGTTCTGATTTTCCCATAGTCAGTGTTTTACTACCGTACAATGCTGTACTTCAAACGTACTTTCTCAGAAATTTCTTCCTCACATTAACGCCTACATCTAATACTGGCAGACTTCCCTCGGCAGGGAATTCCCTTTTTGACACTGCTGATCTTTCTTTTTACGTCCTCCTTGTTCCGTTTGTCATAGTTTATTTTGCTGCCTAGGCACCACAATTCACGTACTCCGTGACCACCGATCCTGAGTTAAGTTTCTCATTTTTGCTACATCTCATTACTTTCGTCTTTCTTCTATTTACTCTCAATCTATATTCTGCACTCATTACACTGTTTATTCCATTCAGCAGATCCTGTAATTCTCCTTCACTTTCACTGAGGACAGCAATGTCATCAGTGAATCTTATTAGTCGTGTTGAGTTTTAGGCCCACTGTTGAACCTTTCTTTTATTTCCGTCATTGCTTTTTTGTTGTATAGATTGAACAGTATTGGCGAAAGACTAAACCCTGTCTTACACCCTTTTTAATCCAACTATTTCGTTCTTGGTCTTCCACTTTTATTGTTCTCTTGTGGCTATTGTACATGTTGTATATTGCGTGTAGAATTAGAAAACGTCAGATTATGAGCAACCACGAAGAATGGTCGAAATCTGCGTCTTTCTTAGCCCTGAAATTGACCGCAAAGAAGACTAATGACATATAATGAAGCAAGAGTTCCGAACTACGTAATGATTGGTAAAATATTCGAAAAATAAAGGTCAACAGCAAGTTAAACGAGTTCATTTTTTCAATACAGTAGCTAACAACAGCTGAAAAATATGTACAGTGAAGAAAAACGATAGATAAAACATATCTGAACGTTTCTATGTGATTTGGATCACACGCAGTGAGAAATAAACTCTTATCTTATTGTGATTCATCCTCATGGACGGACCCTTAGGGATCGTTCAGGTGTTATTTGATAATCCATTGGTATGTAATTCACATGATTGATTTCGAAATTATAGAATGTCATCTTCTGACGAACTTGGGGCTGTCCATCTGAACCGAAATGCTGAAGTACATATAGTGATCCCAAACGTAACCATATCGAAAATCAGTAATGCTGTCTACCGTAAGCATAAATTGTGTCCATTCTTCTTTACGGCCTTCACACTGAGTACATACAAGAAATGGTATTATTTCGGAACAGATTATGTGAAATAACTACCATTAACAAAACAGCTGAATGAATTATCAAACATCTGAGTGTATTATCCAATAACACTGTAATGTGAAACTTTTATTTGATGCTTACATACAATATCAATTTCAGTTGCACATTGTGAACTTATCTACACTTCGGGTCGATAAAAATAAAGTCTAACACCCCACTGAATCACACCAAAAATCCAACTTGTGGGTTTCAGCAATGATGGATTTTAATGGCTGCAGCTCTTTCCATGTTTCTTGTTCCACACTTAATAGAGTTAACGTTTGCTATCGGATGTTTCTATGAGGTACTTAAATACTAGTAAGTCAAAACACTTCTTCATTGCACATTCTGTAAACAACTTACAAACTTGCTTACAGTAACAAGTGACGTAGGACATATTTATCCACTTTTTCCAGGCAACACTTCGATGGCAGTTGCTGAAATTAAAAATGGTACAAGACATGCCACAAACAAATTCATTCGGAAGTGACGCGTAGAGTCCCTCTAAAATCTAGTTACAGATGTCCCTCTCGCCGCCTGTTTTACGCACGTGAGGTCACAAAACAAAATACAAACACGAATTTAGTACTAAGTTGCTGAAGACTAATGCTACATTAATTTATGTCAGTATTAATGTAAAAGAGTTTTTGCTTTGTATATTAAATTTGTTTGAAGATATAGTAATGTGGTAGCAATCACATTTGTGTCCATTATTTCCAGAAGCAAGTCTGCTATCTCAGCAAAATAAAAATAAAAATAAAAATTTTGTAAGGACCGAGAACTGATGTGTTAAGTTCTCACCTTAAGTGATTTTTTTGTCCTGATTCTAAAATTGGTCTTACATTTTGCGAACCTGTACTATGTCCGAAGTTATGAATAATTTGATATTATGATATATTTTATTAATATTAGTTCAGATGATGAGTTTGGGTTACGGTTGTATGTGTGAAACATGATCTTTTGTCATGCAGCGTCAGCTGAAAAAAATGCTACTTTTCAAAACAGTCGTTTAATTCAATTTGAAAAAAAAAAAAAATCGCAACGATTTCCTTCGTTGATTCTGCTATGGGCATCAGTTGTTACAGATTCTTCATTCATGGTAACAAAATATGGGTTTCAACTTTCCAACAGAAATACTAAAATGTAACTTCAGAAGTATTGTATGGTATCAACAGAATCAACAAACAACCAGCAATGTTGCACTTTTGTTATAAATAAGTCTTATACATAAGAAAAGGAACGAATCCACTCGATACAAATTTAGTTAGGGTCAAAGATTTTATTTCTGGGTGTCACAATCCTCTTTCCCTCGATAATCGATAATCAATTATGAAATTATATCACAAAGTTCTTTTGAAATATTTAAATTCTACACGTACATATAGGGTAGTTATACAAAGCTCGTTTACATGAGGCTCCCAAAAGCGGATTTCGTAAACCGATTTCGGAATACCGCTTCTGGCTGGTCACGTAAACACTTAAAATCGATTTTGGAAACCTGTTTCTGTTTTCCAGGTTTCCAGTCCCGCTATCGATTTTCGCTCCCTTGTAAATGCAACCAGTTTTGAACGTGCTTGGGCTGTCAGATTTCGTCTTGTTTTTTAAAAATTTCGGCTAATACGGACAGAATGGCTTTTTGTACAGTGAAGGATAAGTAGAACTATTATACTGAAGCTGGTAACACCTCGTCTAATTAAAGAAAAATAGCCGATTGTGCCGACTGAATCATACAATGTAACAACTGTTTTCCAGGCGCCATATTTAACTCGGCTAGCAAACCTGCTTCAGACCTTAACAAGTAAATGTGACAGCGAGAAATGGTTTCCGAAACGATGGTTTTCGTCTTTCGGAAGATGTGTCGCATGTAAACGTAGTGACAGAATGGTCGAAACAGTCTGAAGAGTGTGTTGCAGGGTGAGTTGTGCTGAGAAATAACTGTTAAGAAATACATTCAGTATACTGCGTCGTTTCTGAGTTAATTAGCATTGAAGTTATCCAATTAGGCCGTTGAGCACGAAAATTCAAGCAGCCAGGTACAATATTAGTGTCGTTGTTATCATAGCGTAGATGATAGGGCATGAGACTGCTCAGCCTTTGTGTCGGTTTCCATCCTTACTACAGTACAAAATTCCGTTTTTTATCACTCTCTTGTTCGGTTTTAGGAAATCAAGCGAAGAAAACGTTTGGTGATACCATCTCCAGCGGACCGCTTGAATTTGAGTGCGGAACGGTCTGATTGGCTAACTTCAATGCTAATTAACTCGCGAACTGTGCAACGTATCTGATGTCTTTCTTAACAGTTATTTATCAGCACAGCCTACCCTGCAACACCCTTATAAGCTTTCAGACTGTTCCTGATGACACTGTGTTAGTTGGAACATCAAGATGTCTTGATAACTGTGCACCAAAAAACAGTAAAAATCAAATTCACTTTATTAACATGAGCTCACTGCTCACTAGATGGCACTGTTCACTTCCTAGTAGTTGTCGGTACAATATAGTGCAATAAAATTTTTTAAAGATGATGGGAATCTTATGTGTACCATAAAAAACTGAAATATGTTAACGACGGTAAATCAGGAAGGAATATAGGTAATGCGTCAGTTTTTATGGTAAAAGATTACTAGTGAGAATATCGTCTTTTGCACTGTTTTACCACATTGTGAAAGAGTTTACCATTAGTGTAAGCTTACAATCCAAGAAAACTGCACGTAGAAATAGCGCATTGGGGAAAGTGGTTAGACTGAATTCGTGTGGTGTTGCTGTAAACCTTGACATAAGTTCTCGAGCGATGTTCATGATTTGTAAATACCATAGGTTGTATTCTCCGAGTCCGTATCACATATTGGTGCATCAACAGCTAAATGGCGATGATTTTCATGTATGTGCCATGTTTTGTCGGTGAAAATGTGCAAAATAAAAGATATGACTTCAATTTTTTCCGTGTTTATTGTTCTCATATGGATGAGTCTCGACTTATCAGGTTCAGGTAGATAGGCAAAACATACGTGGTTGGAGACTGATAACCCCTTGTTGGTTGGAGGGAGTAAATCAGTGTCTACCGTCGGTCCACAACTGATATACTGTAGAATAGCGGGTGGCAAACGTGTTTATCCTTGTTGTCGTGGGATTAATAAATGTATCCAAACCGTTACTGCTCGAAGACATTCGACTTTAAGAACGTCAAATCATGTGGTTCCAACATAATAGTTGCTCAGAAAATAACCACAAGAAGAATTAGATCGCAATTAAAGTGGTCTCTGTGTTGGAAGTTGTGGTACAACAAGTCGGCCTGCTAGATAACGACTTGTTAGAACTCCCGATTTCAATAGATATGTTTTTGAATAGGGTCAGCCTTTAGCAAAATACAATTTTGTTTTTTAACCCAAGCATACTTCACTGCAATTGCAACATCTTCAGTGGACTTTTATTTTATGGCTGCTAAAGATAAAGAATGTTCTTTACTGTATGTCTACATGTAACTATTAGTTATTAAATCGTAATTACAGTTATTTGAAAAAACACATAAAATTATGAATTCATACCTTTTTACCACATGGTGTGCTTTTTCTGATGTATTGTGTTTCTACAGTGACTGATTTGTTCCACAGTTTGTCATATGCAACCACTTACACCTTAAAGTAGATAAATTGTTTAAGCCAAAATTCCGATTTGAAAATTGTTATTCCTATGTCTGAAATTAATTAATTCTATGTGTGAGTGTGTCTATTTACATTATGTTTTACTTATGTTTTATATTTTCCTCATCTTCATCACTGTGAACACTATATATTGAGCTGTCACTGTCACTGTCACTGTTACTGTTTACCAGCTGTCAACAACAAACATGGCGGACAGTGAAACAGTTGAAGGTGTAAAAACAAGATGGCTGACGGTGGAACAGTTGAAGGTGTTCCTGACGGTTGTTCTGAATCTTTTAGAGTCGTTTGTGCTTTTGTCTGTGTGTGTGGGGCGGGGGGGGGGGGGGGGGGGAGGGTGGGGGCGTGGCGTGAGAGCTCTTTAAAAAAAATTGAAAATCCTCAAACCTACTGTCACACTCACCCAATATGATTATTCTCCCGATTTCTGTCTCTGTGATTTACTAAACGAGGAACTCTATAAAAAACTGCCAGTTATTCGTGCGAATATGATTCAAGGAATTACAAACGTTTGCAATGACTCTGAAGATCAATCCCATACAAAAAGGAAACATACACTGAGGTGACAAAGATCATGGGACACATCCGAATAGGCCGGCCGGGGTGGCCGAGCGGTCCTAGGCGCTACAGTCTGGAACCGCGCGACCGCTACGGTCGCGGGTTCGAATCCTGCCTCGGGCATGGATGTGTGTGATGTCCTTAGGTTAGTTAGGTTTAAGTAGTTCTAAGTTCTAGGGGACTGATGACCTCAGCAGTTAAGTCCCATAGTGCTCAGAGCCATTTGAACACATCGGAATATCGTATTGCATCTCCTTTTGAAAGCGTAGTGCATCAGCTCGACGTACCATGGATTCACCAAATCGTTGGAAGTCACCTTCAGAAATAATGAGCCACATTGGCCACAATTGCGAAAATCATTCGCTCGAATTGTCCACAACGTTCTTCAAACCAATTGCAAACAATTGTGGCACGGTGCACTGGCGCATTGTCATCCATAAAAATGAAGTCTCTGAACGGCTGCAATAGTTCTCCAAGGAGCCGAACATAACCGTTTCCAGTCAACGATCGGTTCAGTTGGACCAGAGAACTCAGTCCATTCCATGTGAACACAACCCACACCATTATGGAGCCACCAATAGTTTGCACAGTGTTTTGTTGATAACTAACGTACCTTGGCGCATGGGATCTATGTCACACTCGAACCCTACCATCAGCTCTTAGCAACTGAAATCGGGACTCATGTGACCAGGCAACGGTTTTCCAGTTGTCCAGGGTCCATCCGGTATGGTCACGAGCCCAGGAGAGGCGCTGCAGGCGTTGTCGTGGTTTTAGCAAAGGTATTCGAGTCGGTCGTCGTCTGCCATATTTCACCGCACAGTCATAACTAACACACATTGATTCCTGCGTGTTATTCGGGCAGTGTAACTTGTCTGTTAGCACTGAAACTCTACGCGAACTCCGCTGCTCTCGGTCTTAAAGTGAAGGCCCTCAGTCACTGCGTTGTCCGTGGTGAGAGGGAATGCATAAAATCTGGTATTCTCGGCATCTCTTGACATTGTGAATTTCGGATTATAGAATTCCTTGAAGGTTTCTGAAATTAAATATTCCATGTGTTTAGCTACAACTGTCATCCCGCGTTCAAAGTCTGTTAAATCCCGTCGTGCGGTCATAATACCGTTGGAAACCTTTCCACATGAATAACTTGAGTACAAATGACAGCTCCGTCAATGCACTATTCTTTCATACCTTGTGCACGAGGTACAACCGCCCTCTGTATATGTGCATATCGCTGTCCCACAGCCGGCCGCGGTGGTCTAGCGGTTCAGGCGCTCAGTCCGGAACCGCGCGACTACTACGGTCGCAGGTTCGAATCCTGCCTCGGGCATGGATGTGTGTGATGTCCTTAGGTTAGTTAGGTTTAAGTAGTTCTAAGTTCTAGGGGACTGATGACCACAGATGTTAAGTCTCATAGTGCTCAGAGCCATTTGAACCATCGCTGTCCCACGACTTTTGTCGGCAGAGCAAGGATGAGCATCTGTCTTGGGCATACACTCATCTACTGCGTACTGCCTCAGCAAGACAGATCTCACCATTGAACCTAAAAACTTTGCTTTCCAATGTCAACCCAAGAATGAATTAGCGGATAGGTTCAAAGCGTTTTTAGCAACGAAGGAGTTCTTCGTGTATCTCAAGTACGTCATGCAGTTGGTGTAGACGACCTTTAGGATGTAAGGTGAGCACCGTGTGACAACTGACACCGGTTGTCATAGCTGATTAAGATGGATAGCGGCGGAGAAATGGAGCCCTAAAATGAGTCTTGCCGATTATGGTTACAACGTGTACATACACAGCATCAAGAGCGTGGCACAACAGATCGAAAAATTATTTTCACTTTTTTTTTATCTTCTGCGCTGTCTGTGAATTGTACGTATGACTTTAAAACAGTATGCAGTATTATACTTGCAGACACGCTCTTTACTGTGACAAGAGTAATGACCAAGGCCCTTCACGAATACCACAGCATTCTTCCTTCAGAGCATCCCAGAAAAGATTTTGAACAATTTTTTATTTCTTGTTTTAGCTAAGGTACAAACAATCTGTTGGCTATCTTCCCGTAATGCACAGGAACACAGAAATGTAATATAACAAACTTATGGAAAAAACTAAGAATTTTAATGATTCGTGTCATGCCGAACGAAACCTATTTAGCATGCTGGATTTGGACCAACACAACTGACGGATAATTGTAGGGATCTAGGTATGATCTCGCAAGCGCAATACGAAGACGTCGATCTACATCTGGAGCCTCTAGGGCAAGGTATGGTCTATGGCAGATGACAGGCCCACAGATTTTGCCTATTCTGCTTACATACGTCCACCTACTGCCGGAGTACCTTCCCTGTAAGCCCGAATTTCACGACATTTGCCGCTATAACTGTTACACGAGAGATGTGTACTAAACGACTAAAATTACGGTGTATTGATAATTTTTACTTATGGACCGTCTGACAGCAACTGAATAAATCACAATTTAGTGCCATACGCGTTTCGCCTTTACTTTCTGCAAGGCATAATCAGTGGCCTGGAATATGTACATATGTTTGCTATTTAATTTACATTTTTGTCACTCTACTTATAGGTTATAAACAGTTCTGGTGGCTCGTTTTTGCTATTACGTAGTAATGTTTCGAACTGTACTTACAGCTTGCGTGGACAGTTTCTTACATATTACGCTCCTGTTAAATTTTTGATGTTGTTCTCTTCTTATGAACGCCAATTTGCGGTTTTTCCCCACATTCCACAACACTATGAACTGAACGCTTGTTTCAATGCAATGTTTTTGTCTCTGTTGCCGACTGTCAAATGTTTTTGCCAAAGATCGAATGTTATTGCCAAACTTCCGAGTGTAATTATTGAAGTATCTGTAATCTCTTTTGGTGTGACACATTTTTTTTAAGTAGTAGTTTCAAAAATTTGCTGGTTAGCTTCTGCTGTAGCGTCTCCGAATGGATTTTATAAGTATTTCTGTGCCGCTGTCATGCTTAGCAAAACAAATAAGTGATGAAGCGCGCAGATGTTTTGTGAATCATCTTGTTCCTCCATTAACCCAACTTGATTTTAGTCGCTATGGTTGCACAAGGTTTTTGAAAATGTATCCGTTGTGGATACTTAACATTACTTTAAAGTTCGAACAATGAACTTCAGTCTGCTAAATGAGTTCCACCAATTTTTATGATAACTTCATCCTTAATCATACAGCGAAAATACATCTAGAGAATTACGTTGTGACTCATTACTGTGACTGATAGTGATGAAGAAGTTAGTTCTGAATTTGTCTGTTAAAGAGCATAATGTGACTTTCGGAAAAAGTAGTAGACCTTTTCGGAGGTTTACAATTCATTAAGATGTTTTGTTGCAACAGTGCACATGAAGTACATTAAATGATTACGTTTACGTATCAGTAACACCAGGTACCCGGTACAGATCCATGCTGAAACATTGACGCTGGTACGTGGTGTAACCTCCACCGGCGGCGCTGCAGGCGCTGACTCAGGCATCCAGTCGATAGTACAGATGGCGAATGCTGTCCTGAGATACGTTATGCCACGCCCGCTCGATCTGTTCACGTAGTTCTGTAAGAGTTGTTAGTTGACAAGTTGCAGGTGTCACTTCTCGTCCCGTCACGTGCTCTATTGGAGACAAGTCTAGAGATCGTGGTGGCCACGGAAGTTGCTTCCCCGCCGCGCAGAGCACGTTGTGTTTCAGGGGCAGCGAGTGGGCTAGCATCTACATCTACATATATACATATATACTCCGCTAGCCACCAAGCGGCGTGTGGCGGAGGGCACAATTCGCGCCAAAGTCATATTTCGCCCCGTCTGTCCCACTCGCGGATCGCGAGAGGAAGAAACGACTGTCTGAACGCCTCAGTGCGAGTTCTAATTTCCCTTATCTTTGAATGATGATCATTGCGCGATTTGAAAGTTGGTGGTAACAATATATGCACTACATCCTCGGCGAAGATCGGATTTTCGAAATCAGTGAGCAGCCCCTTCCGCTTAGCGCGCCGTCTATCTGCAAGTGTGTCCCACTTCAGACTTTCTATGAGATTTGTAACGCTATCGCGATGGCTAAATGTACCAGTCACTGATCTTGCCGCTCTTCTTTGGACTTCTCAATCTCTTGAATCAGACCCAACTGGTAATAGTCCCATACAGACGAACGATACTCTTAAGACTGGTCGAAATGCCGTATTGTAAGCAATTTCCTTTGTTGAAGGGCTGCATCGCTTCAGTATTCTACCAATAAACCGCAATCTAGAGTTCGCCTTGCCCATTACTTGTGGAATCTGATCATTCCATTTGAGATCTTTTCGAATAGTCACGCCCAGATACTAAACGGATGTTACCGCTTCCAAAGACTGGGCATTTATTTTGTACTCGTACATTAATGGGGATTCTCGTCTTGTTATACGCAGTAGGTTACACTTACTAGTATTGAGAAATAACTGCTAGTCATTACACCACGCATTTATTTTCTGCAGATCCTCATTGATTTGTTCACAACTTTCGTGTGATCCTACTTTCCTGTAGACTACAGCATCATCGGCAAACAGTCTAATGCCGCTGTCAGTACCATCAACCAGATTGTTTATGTAAATCGTAAAAATCAGCGTACCTATTACACTGCCCTGGGGCACACCTGACGTTACATAGAATATGTTGTTGAGAAGTCTAACCAGGGCTCCGTTTTATTGGCCGGACACTTAGAAAATTTAACAGACCTACTAAGAAGACTGCCTACACTACGCTTGTCCGTCCTCTTTTGAATACTGCTGCGCGGTGTGGGATCCTTACCAGGTAGGACTGACGGAGTACATCGAAAAAGTTCAAAGAAAGGCAGCACGTTTTGTATCATCGCGAAATATGGGAGAGAGTGTCACAGAAATGATACAGGATTTGGGCTGGAAATCATTAAAAGAAAGGCGTTTTTCGTTGCGACGGAATCTTCTCAAGGAATCCCAATCGCCAACTTTCTCCTCCGAATCCGAAAATATTTTGTTGACACTGACCTACATAGGGCGGAACGATCACTACGATAAAATAAGGCAAATCAGAGCTCGTACGGAAAGATATAGCTGTTCATTCTTTCCGCGCGCTATACGGGATTGGAATAATAGAGAATTGTGAAGGTGGTTCGATGAACCCTCTGCCAGGCACTTGAATGTGATTTGCAGAGTATCCATGTGTAGATGTAGACGCTTGTTTCTGTTGAAGTCACCCCGTTCAGGACGATATACCGCTCTCTGCCTGTTAGAAAAATATCTATCCAACAGCATATGTCATCGGATAAGCCGTAAGTGTGCACTTTTTGGAGCAAGCGACAGTGCGGAACTGAGTCGAACACCTTTCGAACGTCGAGGAATATGGCACTAACCTGGTAGCCGGAATCTAGAGCCTGTTGTGTATCATGCACAAAGAGGGCCAGCTGTGTCTCGCATGACCGCTGTTTCCTAAAACCGTGCTGGTTTCTGCAGATGAGCTTCTCAGAGTCTAGAAAGGTCATTATGTCTGAACACATCACCTTTCTGTTGCAAGAGTGGCAGAGGAACGGGTCTAACAACATTCTACATGCACTGAGTGCTGGTTAGCGAGTTGTAGAGTATGGGACGCCAGACCATAGGGCCTCGGTTGGTGCCAGTGTGTCTTGGACGAATGCGCTTTACGAGACAGCGCCCATCTGGTATACGTCGTATGTGCAAACGACCATCACTTACGTGCAGACAGTATCTGCTTTCATCACTGAAGACCACGGCGCTCGATTTCATCTTCCAGGTGATCCTCTGACGGCACCAGTCAAGCGTGCACGTCGATGCTACGGCATGAATGGAAGAAAGGACCGAGATGTGCGTGCCCGGAGACCCACTGCTAATAACGGGATCGCAACAGTTCTTGATGAGACGTCTGGGCTTGCAAGCCCTCTTATCTGTGCCGTGGTAGCTGTACGATCAGCCATCGCCGCCCTTACAATACGACGATCCTGGCGGGCGTCCGTGCTGTGTGGACGTCCAGAATCTCGTATAAGGGTGTGCAAGCGCTCACCTGTCCACTGACACCAGCATGGTTGCACAACTAACGCAGCTCGTCCAGCAATTCTACGAAAGGACCATCCCGCCCCTCGGAAGGCCACATTTCGACGCCTTTCAAATTCGCTTAGTTGGCTGTAGGAAGCACGTGTGCGTCTCTGTGGCATGGCTACCTGCTTGCTTCACACATTTGCAACATTATGAGCCTTCTGCCTGTAAGCATTCCCTTTTAAGTGGTAGAGACAGATGGCGCTATGGCACCTATGCCACTACGCTATCTGTTGAAGGACGACGTTGATATCATTTTAAGTACCTCTGCTATGCCCCATTAGCATATGCCGTCATCGAAACAAAATCGACGTCGTCCTTCTAGGTGTACTAATTTTTTATTCCGGCAGTGTATATACCGACAGCTGCCAATCCCTGCTTCAAAAGCATCTCTGCACGTATTCATTCAACAATTATTTTGTGTGTGTGGTACAACGTCGTCCTCTGTCAATCGCTGACAACTAGTTATGGCATCTAGAAAATCATAGTAACAGTCACATAGTTCTTTATTACGGTGCTCTCCGGACACTCCATTCACTTCTTACGATAGCTTTTATTGACAATGATGGACTGAGTGCAGTCTGACAAGCAGTCTTCAGCACAATAGCTCACCGGGTCTGAGGAGGCGCTAATCCAATTCTGGGATGGTGAGGGAGTGGGGATCATACACTACTGGCCCTTAAAATTGCTACACCACGAAGACGAGGTGCTAGCGAAATTTAACCGACAGGAAGAAGATGTCGTGATATGCGAATGATAGGCTTTTCAGAGCATTCACACAAGGTTGGCGCCGGTGGCGACACCTACAACGTGCTGACATGAGGAAAGTTTCCAACCGATTTCTCATACACAAACGCACCGGCATTGCCTGGTCAAACATTGTTCTGATGCCTCGTGTAAGGAGGGGAAATGCGTACCATCACGTTTCCGACTTTGATAAAGGTCGGATCGTAGCCTATCGCGATTGCGGTTTATCGTATCGCGACAATGCTGTTCGCGTTGGTTGAGATCCAATGGCTGTTAGCAGAATATGGAATCGGTGGGTTCAGGAGGGTAATACGGAACGCCGTGCTGGATCCCAACGGCCTCGTATCACTAGCAGTCGAGATAACAGGCATCTTATCCGCATGGCTGTAACGGATCGTGCAGCCACGTCTCGATACCTGAGTCAACAGATGGGGACGTTGTCAAGACAACAACCATCTGCACGGACAGTTGGACGACGTTTGCAGCAGCATGGACTATCAGCTCGGAGACCGTGGCTGTGGTTACCCTTGACGCTGCATCACAGACAGGAGCGCCTGCGATGGTGTACTCAACGACGAACCTGGGTGCACGAATGGCAAAACGTCATTTTTTCGGATGAATCCAGGTTCTGTTTACAGCATCACGATGGTCGCATCCGTGTTTGGCAACATCGCGATGAACGCACATTGGACGCGTGTATTCGTCATCGCCAAACTGGCGTATCACCCGGCGTGATGGTATGGGGTGCCATTGGTTACACGTCTCGGTCACCTCTTGTTCGCATTAACGGCACTTTGAACAGTGGACGTTACATTTCAGGTGTGTTACGACCCGTGGCTCTACCCTTCATTCGATCCCTACGAAACCCTACATTTCAACAGGATAATGCACGACGGCATGTTGCAGGTCCTGTACGGGCCTTTGTGGATACAGAAAATGTTCGACTGCTGCCCTGACCAGCACATTCTCCAGATCTCTAACCAACTGAAAACGTCTGGTCAATGGTGGCCGAGCAAGTGGCTCGTCACAATAGCCAGTTACTACTCTTGATGAACTGTGGTATCGTGTTGAAGCTGCATGGGCAGCTGTACCTGTACACGCCATCCATGCTCTGTTTGACACTCAATGCCCAGGCGTATCAAGGCAGTTATTACGGCCAGAGGTGGTTGTTCTGGGTTCTGATTTCTCAGGATCTATGCACCGAAATTTCGTGAAAATGTAATCACGTATCAGGTCGAGTATAATATATTTGTCCAATGAATACCCGTTTATCATCTGCATTTCTTCTTAGTGTAGAAATTTTAATGGCGAGTAGTGTAATAATAACAGTGAAATATGTATTATCCCTACTCGTCATAAAAATGGATGTTTATATGTGCGTATTTTCCACATCTTCACCTAGACCACTGCACCGATTTCAACCAGACTTGGTGTACATATGCCTTATTGTCGGGCAACAACCGCTGTGGGGATATGAACCGCCTACCTATCAGAGTTCAGAAGATAAGACGTCATAAACTGTGAGACACGTGGAAAAAGTTTCTAAAATGAATGATATTTTGACTCATTTGTTCTTTACTCTTAAGACACTGTCACAATCGAGTCAATTTAAGGAAATCGCTGGCACCTGGCGCTGTTTTGACAGCTTTCAACTGCGAAGCGCAAACGGCTGAAGACGAAAACAACAGTCATCTACACAGCTACGGAGGAGCGCTGCCATAGAGATGTTTACAATATCGTTTTGTAGCCTCGTGAAGCTCCTGTGCCCAGCGTGCAGAAACTGTTCGGGTAATGCCAGGTTTGTCAGCCTGTGTTATAATGTAATAATAATAATAATAATTTTTTGTTAATTGAGGGTGGAGGGAGAGAGAGGAAAAGAAAGAAAAGCCAAGAAGCTATTGATGTCAGGTGCATCGGGACTTAATGGAATCGGAAAATGTTTGCCGGACGAAGATTCGAAAATGCAATCTCCTGCTTTCTAGGCAGCTGCGTTAACAACTCTGCTGTCCATACGCAGTGTTCATTGCAATTGCGCGGACTGTCACGGCCACATTCCCACCCAGCACCACATATTCGCAGTTTCCGTCCATGTCCTCTACGCTCGCTACTTTGACGTTCCCTCAGAAGGCCTCACGTAACTGCGCATCCACACTGAAAATGGTGGATTCATTGTGCATAGAGACAAATCAGTTACATGAATGCGTGGGTGTTTTCTTTCGTACGAATCCGAAAGAGAAGACATCACGCATTCATAAGATAACAATAACAAGAGTGTTTAGCACATGTTAGTGCTTAGTACGTGTCCAAGAAATTGTAATCTGAGAGATGCAGCGTTTTGAAGGCATTCTTCCGAAAATTTGAGATGTACATGGGTCACGCAATTCATTTAATAGTTGTAATAGGAACGAAGGTAGTCTAATGGGTAGAGTAATAGACTACGCCAGTAGTGGTCCGACTTTCACTCACGAGCAGGAGCGGGGATTTTTTATCGTTCTGGTTCCGACAGGACAGCCCCAGGTCGACCCAGCCTGTTACAAAGTAGCAACGGAGTCCTTTCTAGGAGGTAAAAGCCGGCCGTGGCGATGGCCATCCTAGTGCCGAGGAGAAAAAAGGCCTGCACGTAACCTGCAGCCAGGCCGATAGCCCCGTGTCGGGCGTGAGCCACATAGCATAACACTCCAAAACTTTCACAGTTTAGAATCGAAGTATTCGGCATTATACACTGAAGCGCCAAAGAAACTGGTATAAGCATGCGTATTAAAATACAGAGATGTGTAAACACGCAGAATACGTCGCTGCTGTCTGCAACGCCTATACAGGACAAGAAGTGTCTGGCGCTCTTGTTAGATCGGTTAGTGCTGCTACAA
This sequence comes from Schistocerca piceifrons, assembly GCF_021461385.2. NCBI lineage: Eukaryota > Metazoa > Arthropoda > Insecta > Orthoptera > Acrididae > Schistocerca > Schistocerca piceifrons. The sequence goes on along the minus strand of NC_060139.1, from coordinate 1,015,050,195 downwards.
TGGCAGATTATCAAGATTTAAGTCAGTTTGAAAGTTGTGTTATAGCCGGCGCATGAGCGATGGAACACAGCACCTCCGAGGTAGCGATGAAGTGGGGATTTTCCCGTACGATCATTTCACGAGTGTGCGGTGAATATCAGGAATCCGGTAAAACATCAAATCTCCGACATCGCTGAGGCCGGAAAAAGATCCTGCAACAACGGGACAAACGACGACTGAAGAGGATCGTTCAACGTGACAGAAGTGTAACCCTTCCGCAAATCGCTGGGCCATCAACAAGTGTCAGCGTGCGAACCATTCAACGAAACGTCAACGATAAGGGCTTTCGGAGCTGGAGGCCCACTCGTCTACCTTGACTGCACGACACAAAGCTTTACGTCTCATCTGGGTCCGTCAACAGCGACATTGGACTGTTGATGACTGGAAACGTGTTGCCTGGTCGGACGAGTCTCGTTTCAAATTGTGTCGAGCAGGTGGAGACAACCTCATGAATCCATGGACCCTGCAGGAATGGGACTGATCAAGCTGGTGGAGGCTCTGTAATAGTGTGGAACGTGTACATTTGGAGTGATATGGGACCCCTTACAATTCTAGATACGACTCTGACAGGTGACACGTGCGTAAGAATCCTGTTTGATTCATTCATATCCATTGTGCACTCCGTTCGGATTTGGGTGATTCCAGCAGGACAAGGAGACACCACACACGTTCAGATTTGCTACAGAGTGGCTCCAGGAACACACTCCTGAGTTTAAACGCTTCTTCTCGCCACCAACTTTCCCCCGACATGAACATTGGCTCTGAGTACTATGGGACTTAACATCTATGGTCATCAGTCCCCTAGAACTTAGAACTACTTAAACCTAACTAACCTAAGGACAGCACACAACACCCAGCCATTACGAGGCAGAGAAAATCCCTGACCCCGCCGGGAATCGAACCCGGGAACCCGGGCGTGGGAAGCGAGAACGCTACCGCACGACCACGAGATGTGGGCGACATGAACATTATTGAGCGTATCTGGGATGCCTCGCAACGTGCTATTCAGGAGAGGTCTCCTCCCCCTCGTACACTTACGGATTTATGGACACTTCTGCAGGACTCATGGTGTCAGTTCCCTCCAGCACTACTTCAGACGTTAGTTTCTTTGGCTCTTCAGTGCATTTGATTAAGCATTACGGCTGCGAGCGCAAGTATACAGGGTGTTACAAAAAGGTACGGCCAAAGTTTCAGGAAACATTCCTCACACACAAATAAAGAAAAGATGTTATGTGGACATGTGTCCGGAAACGCTTAATTTCCATGTTAGAGCTCATTTTAGTTTCGTCAGTATGTACTGTACTTCCTCGATTCACCGCCAGTTGGCCCAATTGAAGGAAGGTAATGTTGACTTCGGTGCTTGTGTTGACATGCGACTCATTGCTCTACAGTACTTGCATCAAGCACATCAGTACGTGGCATCAACAGGTTAGTGTTCATCACGAACGTGGTTTTGCAGTCAGTGCAATGTTTACAAATGCGGAGTTGGCAGATGCCCATTTGATGTATGGATTAGCACGGGGCAATAGCCGTGGCGCGGTACGTTTGTATCGAGACAGGTTTCCAGGTGTCCCGACAGGAAGACGTTCGAAGCAATTGATCGGCGTCTTAGGGAGCACGGAAATTTCCAGCCTATGACTCGCGACTGGGGAAGACCTAGAACGACGAGGACACCTGCAATGGACGAGGCAATTCTTCGTGCAGTTGACGATAACCCTAATGTCAGCGTCAGAGAAGTTGCTGATGTACAAGGTAACGTTGACCAAGTCACTGTATGGAGAGAGCTACGGCAGAACCAGTTGTTTCCGTACCATGTACAACATGTGCAGACACTATCAGCAGCTGATTGGCCTCCACGGGTACACTTCTGCGAATGGTTCATCCAACAATGTGTCAATCCTCATTTCAGTGCAAATGTTCTCTTTACGGCTGAGGCTTCATTCCAACGTGATCAAATTGTAAATTTTCACAATCAACATGTGTGGGCTGACGAGAATCCGCACGCAATTGTGCAATCACGTCATCAACACAGATTTTCTGTGAACGTTTGCGCAGGCATTGTTGGTGATGTCTTGATTTGGCCCCATGTTCTTCCACCTACGCTCAATGGAGCACGTTATCATGATTTCATACGGGATACTCTACCTGTGCTGCTAGAACATGTGCCTTTACAAGTACGACACAACATGTGGTTCATGCACGATGGAGCTCCTGCACATTTCAGTCGAAGTGTTCGTACGCTTCTCAACAACAGATTCGGTGACCGATGGATTGGTAGAGGTAGACCAATTCCATGGCTTCCACGCTCTCCTGACCTCAACCCTCTTGACTTTCATTTATGGGGGCATTTGAAAGCTCTTGTCTACGCAACCCCGGTACCAAATGTAGAGACTCTTCGTGCTCGTATTGTGGACGGCTGTCATACAATACGCCATTCTCCAGGGCTGCATCAGCGCATCAGGGATTCCATGCGACGGAGGGTGGATGCGTGTATCCTCGCTAACGGAGGACATTTTGAACATTTCGTGTAACAAAGTGTTTGAAGTCACGCTGGTACGTTCTGTTGCTGCGTGTTTCCATTCCGTGATTAATGTGATTTGAAGAGAATTAATAAAATGAGCTCTAACATGGATAGTAAGCGTTTCCAGAACCATGTCCACATAACATATTTTCTTTCTTTGTGTGTAAGGAATGTTTCCTGAAAGTTTGGCCGTACCTTTTTGTAACACCCTGTACACGCTATGGCTGTAAAATCATGTAAATAGAGTGGGACGCTGTTTCTTTAACTCGTTTCCCTTACGACGATCGGGAAACCAGTCTTTCTGTTGTTGTTTTTTCCTTAGTAAAAGAACTGTCTCTTCTTCCTCAGCTTCCTGTGGTTTCTTAGTCCTACCCGTGGACTCACGAACCAAGTCCAACTTGTTGTTGGCAGCCTGTCAATGTGCTCCTTTAATTGGCTAGAATGAAACCGGTCATGACCCACCTCCCCTGGATCCATGACTGGATCTGAGCCTGTATATAGTGTATCACGCGGCAGTAGTGTGGCTCCTTATCTTAACATTCGTTCTGCGGCCATTTCGGTCGTAAGATAGTTACGACAGCAGAGGGCTGGCACGTTACGCCTACAACGCGGCCGACTTTAGTGCCGTGCTCTACTCTCCAGGGCCCATCCTGCGTTACGCCAACCGGGTTACGGCGAGACAGATTGCCGGCGAGATGACGCCTACGGCCCATATAGGATGAGGGTATTCGAGGAGCAGGCCCAGGGACAGCAACAGACGCGTGCGCGTGTGGCACTGATATTACACGGAATACGTAGAGCGTTAATCTCAGTATATTGTTTTCCAAACGGCCTATTAGGCAGCTAAATGAACTACGTCGCTTTTTCCCTCCGTATACCGATTATTATAACTTTCGAGATATCCGCAGCTCCTGGCACGACGATGGTATGAAGTCTTCTTGTACTCATCTTTTGAGCCTTAATGATATGTTGCGAGTAAAAGAGCCATAGATCCTGTATTTTGTAGTTAAATAACGATTCAGGCGTCTACGACATGGTATTGTCTGACGATGCAAATTTCTTGCTCTGAAAACAGTGTCTATGGCTGCTAATGACCTGCGGAGAACCCAAGATTTAATTGCTACGCTAAATTGTCTCTAAGCTAGACCGGCATTGTCACATCAAATCTGATGTGCTTGTGATGAAATAATTACTGTCATTGAGGACACGAAGCCAGCTCGACTTAGGTATAAATTACCAAGAAGTGTGTTGACATGTCTGAAGACTAGCAGAAACCGAAAACCAGTCATACTTTTGCGATCCCTGTTCGCCTCGTCTCTAAATGTGATGTTATCACTTAGCAGTTTCTACATGACACAGGAAAAATTATAATAATTTAAGTATTAAATATAACTATACTGTAAGTATTAAATTATTATAATTTCTTTTATTATATTTATTAATTTTATTTTATTTCTTTTATTATATTTATTAATTTTATTTTATTTCTTTTATTATATTTATCAATATTTGTATCAGAACATTGCACAAGGATTTGATGCAACAAATGTAAGCATTGTTGCAAAGCGCTTTAGTAAATATTACGGAAACGTTAAGTGCTATTGATGTGTGGTTTCACAGAATGATTTGGTAGTCAGCGACTCGGATTGTTAGCCAATAAATATATTGTTGTAATACTTAGAAAGTATATATTTGTGAGAACATACACTTTTTTAAGAATGACAATGCCTATTGACATTAATAAACTAAAAGTAGGGTAAATTACAACGTCAGTGTTGTTTGTTGCAGTATTCTAGGGTGAGTCGTTTACGAGATATCGTATTTTGAAAAGTTTCCACAGCGACACTTCTTTGTGGCATTCAACCTGCGTAGTTGCTAGGTACGATGTTATGTTTGATTAGGGTGCGCTTCTCTGTTCCTTGAGGACATTGCGACTTGTTAGTCAGTTAGTGTGTCACAGTCCAAGCAGTAGGTCGTGAGTGGACGATGCAGAAAAAGGGGACATGCTCATGGAGTATGTATGGTGTAGGAAGAATGCAATTCGTTCTTGTAGTGTATAGGCGACAAGATATCTCAATACACGTCAACCATTTTGGAAGTTATTTATCAACCTCTTTAACCAGTTACATGAAAGTGGTAGTGTAACACGTAGACAACTAACAGAAAGAAGCACGCGACGACAGAAGAGGGAAGAATTAATGTTCTTGCTTCCGCTGCATTTGATCTGCAAGTTAGCTCCCGCACAGTCGCTTGAGGAAGTGGCATGAGTGAGACAAGTGTCCTTCTCCATCGGCACAGATTCAATCCCTATCTCCTGTCTCCATCAGGAGCTGGATCGAAACGATTTATCACAATCGCTCTAGATGTATCACATATCTTGTTTAGTGATAAAACCACATTTACCAATCGTGGCCAGGTAAACCGCCGAAACATGCACTGCTGGTCTGTTGACAACTCTCGTTGTCTTCGTCAGTTGGAACGTCAGCGTACATGGGGTGTAAATGTGTTGTGTGGCATAGTGAACCATCAGATCGTACGCCCGTTTTCATAGACGGAACACAGGACGCGCACAAGTTTCGCAGCCTCCTAACAGACCATCTTCCACGGATACTCTTCAGAGTAGGAGGAACATGTGGTACCAAAATGAAGCACTATAGCTTGCCTTCACAACTTGTTTCTAAATCGTTGGATTGGACGCAGAGGACCCGTACCTTGGCCGGCCCGTTCCCCACATTTGACGCCTGCAGACTTTTTTGGTTTGTAAGAAAAACTGAAAAATGGTGTCTACAAGAACATACCAACTACACCTCATGATAATCAACTACGTATTACTGCTGCCTGCTCGGACACCTCCACTGAAATACTAGCACATGTGCAACAGTCATTCCATACCAGAATGGAAGTGTTCGTGGCTGCTTGCGGAGTTCATTTTGAACACAACTTTTGATGGTCAGTTTTTTCGTTACTGGTCAGAATCCACATAACCAATGTATGCACTTGCGTTTTTCTTTAGTGTGTGCTACCACAGGTATTGTTCAAGTGACGGTCTGTGAACTTCTCAAAATATGATACCTCATAAACGACTCGCACTGGAATCACGCAACCAACACCACTGGCATTCTAATTTACCATACTTCTGGTTTTTTAATGTCAATAGACATTACTGCATATAAAATACTGTATGTTTCTACAAAAAATACAATCTGCTTATAGGCTAACAATACAACCCTTGCCTATCACTCCATTCTCTGAAAATCACACATGAATAACACTTTCCATTTCTACAATATTTGCTGTGCACGTTTTAGATGATTCACCCTACAATCATCATACGACGGCCATTTCGGTCGTAAGATAGTTACTACTCCAGAGAGCTGATCTATTTCTTTATTTTACTTATAACGTAAGTTCTGAGCCCATCTTCTCGATATGCCTTAAGCGTAACCCTAGCATCGATGAACGCATAGAAGCTCTACTTTGTTCAGAGAACATCACCTCAATTTCTTCTGTTGGCAGATATGAGCGTTGAATGTAGTATTGCATTGGATCCAGACGTTATGTTAAAAAGTTCACTTCTTTTAAGCTCGTATATTTTAAAATGGAATAGTTAGCACAGCATGCACTGAGTTACGAGATGTAGAACAACCCTACATGTTTAGGAGGATAGCTTTCACTTCCCTGAGCTTGGGCTGAAAATAAACCATCTCATACAATGATTTCTAGGCATTTGAGGGGTCTATCGCCTGCACAGAAGCTGTCGACCTTCTTTTAATGTTAGGACCCTGCGAGGAGAAGTATCCTCAGAACAAAATACAGGATAACAATGATGGCATATTGCCATTAGTTGCCGCTGTGTGATGGCATAACACTCATAATGTCTTTAATTTAGTTCTTAAACTACAAACTAAGATAAGTTATTGAGAGAAATAATTTCATGGTGCTTTGATGACCAATAACGCGCTGTCTTCAGAATTGACGAAATAAGAAAAACAACTACATATTATCCGTTGCTGTCAGTGTTTCTTCTGTGAATGTAAAACTTTTGTAAATTAAAGAATAACCGCCTTCCGTCGCAGTCGTGATTTTATTTCTATGCAGGAAGCATTTCGAGCACTGGGGTCTCATCTTCAAGTCGTTTGATACTTTACACCTTTCTTTTACCTGATTTCTGTACCTGAGGACGAGCCCGCAGGGCTCTAAATGCATCCTGCATTGAAATAAAATCCCGATTGTTACTGAAGGCGGTTGTTCTTTATTTTATGAAAAAAATAAGTTGACTCCGAGTTGTCTTTGAAAAATAACCATTGGCTGGCATTGTATAAAGTCAGAATATGAGCCTCCACCGAAGCATTTACTTTTCCTGCTGATTTAAACTTGTTCAATGCGCGACACAGATAATCGGGACCAACAAACGAGCTTCAGCATTTAACATACATTAACGATTAAAACGGAACCGCGTCTTGCTCCCAGATATTGATTGTCATCGATATTTTTGTTTTCGTTGAAAAGTTAATCAGCTCTATATCAGTCCATAATCGTACATGGATTCGCATATGCAACAATGGTTCCTTAGGTACTGACCGTATGCCAGAGGTTAAAAACCAGAGGTTAGTACAATGTCTACGATAGTTAGCAGAAACTGTAACAAAGTAGTACACCACAGGTTAGCCTTAATACGTATAATTATGTTCCCGTAGGTAATTAATGTTCAGTGGTTCAACACAATCACACTCAAAAGTTGTTGCTATGTGTGTTCTGTTTTTTTTTGGAAATTTGTGGTAAGATCTTATGGGACCAAACTGCTTAGGTCATCAGTGCCTAACCTTACACACTACTTAATCTAACTTAAACTAACTTACGCTATGGACAACACACACACCCATGCCCGAGGGAGGACTCAAACCTCCGACGGTGGGAGCCGCGCGGACCGTGACAAGACGCCCAAGACCGCGTGGCTACCCCGCGCGGCGAGTGTATTCGTATTATCACTGGGTGTTCTCTGAGAACACTTCGTTTTTCGTTCTCATGATTACTTTATGATGCATACCCCTGGGCAAATGGCAACGTTCTCAGATGTCGTCCGAAAGGTGGACATAAAGAGAATATTTAAAAAGTATGTATACATTTTTTTTTTACAATAAGAGAAGTTTCTACCACATGTGATCATTTTCAGATATATGAAATTGCGTAAGCCAGGACGGATTGCACAACTACATATGAGTGCTATTATTTTCAAGGTCCGATCGGTTGCGAACTGGAAAGCACGGTGAAAATAAAAAATGTTTTATTTGCGGCATTTAGCTGCACCTTCGAGCTGCTTCTCCACATAGTCGGCGCTCCAACTTAGAAATTGGTCGTAGCGTGGTACGAACTTCCGAGTACCCTCGTCATAGAAGTCAGTCACCTGTGCTTTACGCCAATTTTCTGTGATGGTGTCCGCTCTGCTTTGCAAAGTGGTGACATGTTTGCCTACCATGCAATGGGTCCGGTTTCGATTCTCGGCTGGGTTGGAGATTTTCTCCACTCGTGGACTGGGTGTTGTGCTGTCCTCATCATCATTTTACCATCACCAACCCGAAAGTCGTCCAATGTGGCGTCACATGAAATGAAACTTGCACCTGGCGGACGAACTTCCCCGAATGGGGCCTCCCGGTCAACAATGATGCACGATCATTTCACTTCATTTCTGAGCTGGTCTTCAGCTCGTTGTCTGTGCGAAAATGCTGCCCTCACAGCCAGCGGTTCATGTGAGCAAAGAGATGAAAATCAGAGGGCTGTATGATGGGTGATCTAATACTTCCCGTCGCAGTCGCGCGGAATTGCCGCGCGGTCTTAGGGTCCTTAACACGGTTCGCTCGGCTTCCCCCGACGGACAATCGAGTCCTCCCTCGGGCATGGTTGTGTGTGTTGTCCTTAGTGTGACTTAGTTCGAGTTAGATCAAGTAGTGTGTGAGCCTAGGAACCGATGACCTCAGCAGTTTGGTCCCATATGAACTTAAGACAAATATCCAAATTTTCCCTTCGCAAACGCTGCAGGAACTTGTTTGTTGCAGCTGCGGCGTTCTGCCGAGCATTGTCATGAACAAAGACAATTCCTGTTGACAACATTCGTCTTAGCGTGTTCTGAAATGCCCTCTGTAGAGGTTTTTTTCGAATCGCCTGATCCAATCGCTCAACAAGGTTACCGGTTGACACACGCTTCCTTCCCTGATCGCCTGCATCATGAACTTCTGTATGTCTTGCACCGAAGTATCGAAGTTTCTGCACCATTGCCGCAATTATCTGTCAAGCATGACAGTTACGTTATGTGGACTGCATGAGATCAGGCGTTATCCTTCAGCATGAAGAAATCGAATGACATCTTGCACTTCACACTAGGTAGGAGACTAAATTTTTCTAGGCATTTTTAAGTGCTGACTGTGTGATCAGAACTGATAAGTGCGACATGACGCTATCGACGGGCATACTAGAGACACTTCACTATATCTGCGCAAAATTTCTTCAGATTTTCACTGTGGTTTCCATTTCGCGACCGATCGGACCTAGGAAAAAAGTAGCCCTCGTACATCAAATATACTCTTATTGCAAGCAATGTGCAACTGAGACAGAAAAATAAACGATATGTAAATGTTCAAATATCAATATAGTTGCTGAACAGTTTCGTGACGAGTATGTTGGCTATAGTGATAAAGAGAAGATCCTGTTTCCGGGCCAACGTAATCGTCTTATCTATCGCTTGACTTGTCATGTGGAACGTCGTGTGTGCCAAACACGGATCACTAGGTGAGAATTGCCACTGTCTATGATCTCCGGACGCCACAGAGGTTTGTCGAATATGTCCAAAAGAATTTTGTGTGAGATGAGAACTGCGAGACAAGACTTCAAAGTACTGTTATGAGTCTAGTACTTTATGCATGTTAGACAGATAAATAAAGGTATTCTCGACGCGTGTCTACTTAGGTTTTTATCGCCGACAAAAGAGCAACTTTACATTTGAACTTTTTTTATTTTCTCTTGCAGCTATTGACTCAGACGATTCTGGATGGAGATTACCTGCCGTAAGTCGACACATTTGCGCTTCTGCGTTATCCCTGAAAATTTGTATCATAATCAGGGAAATTCTTGTTTCAAGGCGCACCGCACACGTTTTTACTTGACAAGGGAAGAACTTTCAGTTTTCTCAGTGTGCATTTTCATGTAACCTTAAGTTATGAGAAAGCCTTTCCAAATATTATACTCACAAACAATTTTATCCATGGTTGACAGCATGGACCTGTGTTGTAACATGTGGCTGTATGAGTTTTCAACTGTGGGAGTATAACTTCAGACCCGTAAAAAAGCATACAGGAACAGTAAAAACAGAATCCAAGATACAATACCTTTATTTTAAAGTTTAACCTGGGTAATAACACGTAGAAGGTACATGCTCGCAAGTGTGAGAGTTTAGCTTTGGTCATAAATCTCATTAGACCTTAGATTCTGCATACACTGCTGTTTCATTTTTTCTATTTCGTTGCCTTTGGTTTTTGACACATTTCATGATAAGAGGTCTAAGTTTCTGGTGACAACAGCCGTGTATAAAACACTCTCGGAGATGATGTGAGAAAGAAAAGACTGAGACCCATTTTCTAGTTACCTAAGAAAATAAAGGAGATACTGCACCTGGTTAAGTACACTCTCACTCTCAGGCCACTGGAATTTATAAGATTCCTTGTTAGTGCGGAAGGAACTACATGGATGAGTCTATCTGTACAGTTACCGACCGCTGTATGAAACACAAAAAGCACATTAAAAATCGTGAATTTAAGCAAACTTTCAGAAATAAACACAGAGTACTGTTTCGTGAATAAAACCGTATAGATCGCTAAATAAAGTATCCTTACTTATTACGACGTGTCGGCATCTGACATCATCAGATACGTGCTTTTAAAAAGCAAGGAACAAAAAGAGTGACAGGCGTTAGTTAAACAACATTAAGCTCCAAAATTTATACAAAGTTAAAAAAAAGATTTAAAAAGGCTCACACACCAAAACACTCTGAACTTATGTAACATGTTTCAGCGTCAATATTAAAATTTATACCTACCATGGGTATCAACTAACAACTAGTTTAAAAAGTATGGGAAGACATAAATATAGGTGGCGCCTTCGGATTTTAGTTTTATTTTGTTATTATTCTATTTTCCCACTCCACACCTCCACTTAAAAAAAAGGAGACATACTTTAAATTAGAAATATGTGTAATCAAATAACAAAACACGAATAAAATGAGTGTAACTGCAAATAAATGACTGCAACGTTTCAGAGGAGGACTTTGGTCCATGTAGATTTCACCTACTGCTGACAACAAGTAATCATTAAATCTGTTAGTGATATTTATACAACAGCCACATGAACTATACTATGAAATACCTTTCATATTATCGGAAAGTTGCGATTACGGAAGTAGTATTTGTGGATATAATTACGACTGTGTAAGAAGCAAAAATCTGTGGCTTATGAGTTAAGATTTTTTTAACTTTTTAAATTTTGGAGCTTCATGTTTTATAACAAACGCCTGTCACTCTTTATGTTGGTTCCATCTTAACTGCGGATGTCTGATGAAGGCAACTCCTACAAAGTCGTAATAAATGAAGACATTTCATTTAGCGATCCAGGCGGTTTTATTTACAAAACATAGATGATGATCGCGGACTCATACCGGAAATTTGTTTCCTGTAATAATCCAGAGTACTAGTAAATTCTCATTCCACGCTTCTACATACCGAGATTCTATTATTAAACAAGCAGTGGAAATTAGACTGTGCGAGAAAAACTTCAGCCGGGACAGCGTGGAAGGGAGCTCTCTAAGCGCAGCAGACACAGAAATGTGCAGAACTGTTTATGTTTCTACGAGAGAGCTGACGCTACCTTTGCAGACATGGTTGCAATCCATGCCAGCATGATGTAATGACGAAGTACGCCAACCAGTCATAAGCCGGTTCTTACCACAATAGCAGCCAAGATAGTTGTTTCTGACGAAAGCTCGAGATTTTACGCAAATTTGAAACTGCGAGTAAACGGAGAATGTGTCAACAAGGTCTCATGATGTTTATCGCTGAACGAAGTAAATATATTGCCGGTACTGTTAGAGGTCTAACCGTAAGTTGTTTGCAATACAAGTAGCTGCAAATGTATAAAACCTCTTGCTGAAGATATGCTACTCTACTTATCAAATTAAGGGCTTTTTTGTGTGTTACTAGATATTCTAAAGTGTTGTAAGCGATCAGAAATTTTGGGCATAACTCGATGCTCAGATTACAATTTCGTAATGTGAACTGCCGTCCATGATCCGCGATCGTTAAAGCGGTCGACTGTGACACCGACACTGCAGTAGTGATTATTTGCAACAACTGAAACGAGAGAAATCTGGGTGCCTCCTCCCCAGAACAATAACAGAGTAGCGGCTGTAACGAATTAAGCGAGTGAGTGTTAAATGTCGGAAGCACCTGTGAGAGGAGGCGTCACAGACGCGACCGTGGAAATGAGAAGTAAGGGCGGACGAAAGTGAGAATACCATCGAAGGTCGCAGGACGCGGCGAGTGGCCGTATCGTACGGTTTACGAGGCGGAACAGCGGTGAGAGGAAGCAAGGAGGAGAGAGACTGTGGACAGAAAGGAAAGGGAAAGGGGACAGAGGGATGTTGGCGCTTTGATGCGATCGATGGCGGCGCTCTGTGCTGTGCTTGCCGTGGACGAGTCCAACATCACCGGAGGGGAGGCCGCTCGCCTGTAGCTAACGCCTGTGCACAGGCCACCCGCAGCGCGCTTCTTGAATGTGGCGAGACGCGATACTTCCGAGGCAGACCGGTATCGGATGTGCTGACTAGGTACCAAGGAATAGTTGGCAGACTTGAAGAGTATCGAGTTGACCAACAGTTTTGCTGAGCAGTTTACGTCGACGAAATTTTTATGCGTGCCTTGTTAACAACATAAGGCAAACAGAATTTGAAGCCATTTTGACTATTTTTCGACCGTGACTGTCTCTAGAAATATGTAAAAGTTTTTTTTAAATTACCGCTACCAGTCACAAACTTTGTCAACTATTCTGTTACTTAATTATTTAGCAACATGTTTCGAATGAGTGAGTGTTCATCTTCAGGCTAAATGGCAGTACAATATTGTAACAGGTGCTCAACTTGTAATGTATTTCGTCAACCTACATCTCTAATGCGATAACAAGACGTGAAGACGACATGTAAACATCTGACACCCCATAGACCCACAAATCGATAGTAAAATCGAAACCAGCTGTATTTCTACCGCAATCATGTCCACTGCACTACAGAACTGGTTGTGATCGTGTTTCCAAGTTACTGCTATATTAGTGACAATCGGTGAACAGTGGCCAAGAGAGCCACGGAAATGGATACACAGGAACACATCACAACGAGACTGCCACGCCAGAAGAACAGAGTGAGTGACCGTAATACAACATTTTCGTGCAAACATCAGTCCAGTTCCCAAAGTGACATCGCCTCTTACTAAGTTTTCTCTTCTTCCGCAGGATGACCACAGAATTTACGAAAAGACTATGTAATATCAGTAAGACCTTATTGTAAAGTTGTTTGTGTAATGCCATTTAGCCTGAAGATGAGGTTTAACCCTCGAAGCATGTCGCTAAATAAATAAGTAATCCAGTTGTTGACAAAGTTTGTGACTGGTAGCGTTAATTTGAAAAACCTTTACATATAAAGCAAACAATCTCTGTCGACAATACTGAGGCTCAAGTTTGCAATGATTAACAGCTGACCATAGTGGAATAGGGCATGTAAATCAGTCTCTTGTGCCAATGTGTAGTACGTAAAATATGATTTAATAAACTATAATTAGATAAAATGTACTGTGCAAGTGTTTGAAAACCAAGTATTTTTGTCAGTTTTTGTGGGCTTTAGAGCAGAAAGCAACTGAGGTCATAACCACTCAATTTATGTCTGAAAATGGCCCATTATCTAGCGGAAGCATCGAACAATTGTAGATTATTCACTGAAATTTTTATTAAATTTATTTTCGATTGCAGAGTGTGGTGCAATGTTCGATGTGGATGTTCCGATAGCATCAAAGTATAGATACGCATTTAAATGAGTACTACTCAAGTCGTCGTGCATTACTACTCACATAAGTACTCCAAAAATATCGATACTTGCTCATGTCAATATCTGAGTTTCCTTTTTTGCAAATAATGTATTATTGACTATTATGATATTTTATCTGATTGCTTATTTTAGTTACTCTAATAAAACACGTTAAATGCTTTCATTCCTTTAGTAATGCCAATAACGTAAAGTCGCAATCAAGAACTGCTAAGTATGTGTAATATTATTTACTCTAATAAAATATATTAAATACTTTTATTTCTTTAGTAATGACAATAACGTAACGTCTCATTATTATAAAATATAATTCCTGCATGCTGAATTAGAAAACTGAGTTTCAGTATAACAAAAGTAAAGGCACGAGAGAGCCATTTCTGTCGCTGCGATTGTTATCGAAACAACACATAAGATAAATCAAGAAACGTTCACGGCGTATGTCGACCTCGAAGAAGCGTTTTACATTGTAAAATGATGCAAGATATCCGAAATCCTCTGGAAAATAGGCGTAAGCTATACATAAAGAAGGGTGTTATACAAGATAAACAAGAACCAAGAGTGAAGTGTAAGACTGGAAGACCAAGACCACAGTGCTCTGATTAGAAAGGGTATAAGCCAAAGATGAAGTGTGTCATCTGTACACCGAAGAAGCAATGACGAAAATAAACGAAGGATTCAAGAGTGGGATTAAAATTCAGAGTGAAAGCATATCATTGATAAGATTCACTGATGAATTGCTGCCCTCAGTGAATGTGAAGAAGAATTACATGTTGAATGGAATAAACAGTCTAATCGACGCAGAATACAGATTGAGAGTAAACTGATGGAAAAGGAAAGAAGGAAGGAAGGGATATTGGCTTCTGGCGTCCCGCTGAAAACGTGGTCATTAGAGATGGACCACAAACTCTGTTTAGGGAAGGATGAGGCAGGAAAGGAGCCGTGTCCTCTCAAAGGAACCACTGAAGCATTCGCCTTAAAGGATTTAGAGGAATTTCGGGAAACCTAAATCTGTATGGACGACAGGGATTTGAACCGTCGTCCTCACTAATGCGAGTCCAGTGTGCTGACCACTTCGTCACCTCACTCGGTTAAACCGAAGAAAGACGAAAGTAATGAGGAGTAGCAGAAATGAGACTGGCAATAAATTTAATACCAAAATTATGGACCAAGATATAGAAGAACTTGCGGAGTTTTGGTGCATTGGAAGCAGAATAAGAAATAATTTTCTGAGGTAAAAAAGAAAGCATTCATTACACAAAAGTGAACATTAAGAATAATGTGTGGTGTTCATACACGGGCGTCAAGTAGGTACTCCTTCAAAGAGCTAAGCATTTCAACTGCGCCATCACAGTACATATATTCGTCTTAAATAATCTATCACAATTGAACAGTGATCTGCATACCTGCAACACTAGAGGGAAAAATGACCTTTATTACTCATTGTTAAAGGTGTCCGTGGCTCGGAAAGGAGTTCAGTATGCAGCAACAAAAATTTTTGATCATTTACCCAAATAGTCAATCATTTATCCAATTCCATTGACGAGTTCCTACTTGAAATATGGCAGCCAATAAAAGAATGTGTAGTTCCATGAGTAGGACTAAACGTAACGTGTTTATTAATGTTAATTTAAAGTAATAATACACTCCGTTTTCAGGCAACGAGTGACCTACCGGGACCATCCGACCGCCGTGTCATCCTCAGGGGAGGATGCGGATAGGAGGGGCGTGGGGTCAGCACACCGCTCTCCCGGTCGTTGTGACGGTATTCTTGACCGAAGCCGCTACTATTCGGTCGAGTAGCTCCTCAATTGGCATCACGAGGCTGAGTGCACCCCGAAAAATGGCAGCAGCGCATGGTGGCTGGATGGCCACCCATCCAAGTGCCGGCCACGCCCACCAGCGCTTAACTTCGGTGACCTCACGGGAACCGGTGTATCCACTGCGGCAAGGCCGTTACCCAATTAAAAGTAATAATGCGTTTATTAATGTTAATACTAATCTTGTATACGTTTCGTCCAAAGTGACTCGTTCCATATCATTTCGGTAAAAGAATCGTTCAAATGATCTATGGAACATGTAACTAACTAGTAACTACCTAGCTGAAGGAGGAAGCAAGGAGGACATAAAAATCAGATTAGCATAGGCAAAGAGGGAATTCTTGGCCAAAAGGTGCTTACCAGAGACAAACATCGAAATTAATCTGAAGAAAAAAATTCGGAGAATGTACATTTGGAGCGCGGTATTGCATGGTATTGAACTACGGACCGAGGGAAAACCGGAAAAGAGAAAAGAAGAGAATCTAGCAGCTTGAAATGTGGTACTGAAGAGAGATTTTGAAAGAGTGTGTACCTACTAGATATGAAACGAATTCTACGCAGAATCGGCGAGGGAAGCAATGTATGAAGAACACTGACGAGGAGAAGGGACAGGATGATAGGACATTTGTAAAGACGTCAAGGAATGACTTGCATGGTATTTGAGGGACTGTAGTGGACAGACGCTGAGGACGTTACATACAAGTGCTGCAGTCAGAAGACTGAAGACCTAGAAAGAAATGCAGTTCCGGCCGTACTCATTTAGGTTTTTCTTGATTCAGGATGATCCATTTGAAAGGGCTCGGCCGATTTACATCTCCATCCTTCCCTATGCCGAGCTTATGCTCCGTCTCTAATGTTGTCGACGGGATGTTAAACACTAATCTGCTCCTCCTCGTCCTCCCTGTGTATCTTCGCGGCATTCGTGTTGTTTTCAGTTCAATTTTTATCAGTTGTTACGTTTAAAATTATGGTAGTGTGATGTCTCGAGGTGCGTTGGAGGTGGCCGATCTGAAAGAACAGGAACTATCTAGCTTAGCTGTGCAAAGAAAAGTAGTTTACTTAAGTATGGACGATTTTAAATACGAGTATGAACCCCAGTTTGCATTGGTAATGTGTCACTACCAACTACAAGGTATCGGACACACTTAGATGCAGTTAAGTACATAGATTCTGAACTGCACAAGGCCAGGCCACACCGTTAGTAATAATGCATAGGAGGAAATTCAGTAAATGAAACTGAATGTTTTAAATTGCTAATTGTTTATACCTACAGGAATTCGAACTGGAAGACACATGTTGTAGATGCTCTCAAACTTCTAGGCACGATAAGTTTTAGATTACCTATAATAGCAGAAACTGGCGAAGAAAATCTCAAAAAGTTAACTCACGTTTGCTATTGTCATTCACTTATGTCTTGTTTCATGATACTCTTGGAGTAATTCTTCACTAAGGAAGAAGGTGTCTTTTGGACAGAAACAGCACGCATTAACATGCTTGCAGGCGTATGGAGAGAGTTGTCGAGCAGCGATGCAGCCGTTGGGGGGTTTGGCGTTAGGAGCACATTCATACGTGACTCTCACCACACAGCCACGTCGCGTGTATGTGATGTTCACTCTCAACCTCTTATGACTGCTCTTTGAATAGTCAAGCAATATCGACAACAGCCTCACAGTACATTTACTGCCATATGAAGTTGGTACCCAGCAACTAACTGCAGCCGCGCGGGATTAGCCGAGCGGTCTTAGGCGCTAAAGTCATGGACTGTGAGGCTGGTCCCGGCGGAGGTTCGAGTCCTCCCTCGGGCATGGGTGTGTGTGTTTGTCCTTAGGATAATTTAGGGTAAGTAGTCTGTAAACTTAGGGACTGATGACCTTATCAGTTAAGTCCCATAAGATTTCACACACATTTGAACATTTGATTTGAACTAACTGCATTTCGAAAAAAAAAGTAATGTAAATGTAATACCAGAAGGAGGAATGGTTTATACTCTCCATTAGTAGGTCAGTAAGGTTAAGAATAGTGTAAATACTTGATTTTAGGACGTTGGCTGCCCTATGAATGTTCCCATTCGAAGAGCTAAGCTTCCCATTTTTAATGTGTTATGTATGTTGGTTCGTTGATAAAACCAGTATATGGGCTGCACCTTTTTCATTTTAAATCTGACCTTCACATCTTCCATAGTTTTACCCCTCCATACTTCTGTTTGGTGAACTCTTATTAGGGACACATTCCCATTGCTTTTTCGCACACTCCTGAGGGTATCATGACCATGTAGTGAGCAAAACGTTATTTTTGGTGTGATGTTCGTTGATAATGCCCAAGGAGACGAAATCAGGCAATTACTAATAATGAAATAAATTGTTTGAAATTTAAAAAACAGCAAATGCAAGAAAATCACTTCTTTTAAGGAAGCTCTCTTTCATTATTTCATTTACTGAACGCTTTAACGCCACTGGTATTTGATGCATAATGTGTCGCTGACTGAGGCCCGCCACTGATTAACATAGCGCAAACAAAACAATGTTCTGCATCAATCGCGCCTTTATTTATCCAACACGCGTTTGTGTGGTTCATTATCAGGCGGATTATTGCATGTTATACATTTCAAAATACACCACTGACATGCACATTGCGTGTTAAAAATATACGAACAAATCAAACGCCAAAATGACGAGAAGCAACGTAAGAGAAAATAACTGCTTTGTGAACTTAATAGTTGTAGAAGAAAATTGAGAATTAGCGAAAGAATTCTGCTATCCAGGAAGAAAGATTACGCAAGCAGAAAGGCAGAGATTAGAGGACAATTAACAGAGAAGAAATAAACTTACTTGCAAAAGAAATCTACTGGTATGAAATTGTATACCGTGCGTACACAAGGCCTCGACCTTGGCCTTTTCTAGACAATGCTCTTACCGACTGAGCTAGACAGACACTACTCACGGTCCACCACGAAAGCTTAAATTCTGCGTGTAAATCTCACCTACATTCCAAACTCTGTGTAAGTTGTGTTGCATTCGTTGCTGGACTAGCACTCTAAAGAAAGGATATGATGGAGCTGTCTTAGCCGTAGCCTGGATGAATTGCTAGCTCTTCACTGGCTTTGGGTCTCGGTCCAGTACGCACTTTTAATCTGTTTAAGACGTTTCGATACTGCGTATACTCCGCTAGAGCCTTCGATATTGGCATAGAATTGACGAAGACTTCTTACAAGCTAATATCGAAGTGTTATATTGGGTGGAAGTTCAGTGCGAGCAATGAGAAAACTGGCGAAAAAAAGAAGCGGGAACCGTATGAAATGTGACATAATAAACGATGTTAGAAGTTACGGCGATAGATAGAGCTGTGGATAGGTTGATAGCTTTCGTGCTAAGACTTCAGAGATTAACTTCAAATTGGAGGGAGTACTAGACAAAGTATTTTACTGGCAGACTTGTAATAAAATATGTAAGATAGATTACTGACGGGATATTAAGTCCGAAGGCAAGAAGAGATCGGCAAATGGTAGGGAGAAGCGGCGAATTGAGAAAGTCAGAAAATTATACTATGAACTTTTGAAGATGTAGCTAATAAGATACTTGAAAAAATTCTTTTACGTTGTATTTTACAGGAGAAAAAATTGTGGCAAGCTGCAAAAAACCATCCAGAAGGCTGAAAAGAAGACTTTATGATAAACTAAACTTTTTGATGCTGCACTATACATACTTTAACAGAGAAACGTTTTGATTTTCATTTAAAAAGCACTTTTAGTGGGCCTTACTTACTTTTTTATTCCTCCATGAGGAGCAGAGGCAAAGACTCACGCTTGAACTCTACCTCCGAACATTTGCTGAACAAATAACTCAAAATTACTATTCTTCTTCGCCGTATCATGAAGCAGTCAAACAGATTGGCTAAAAATATAATAATTACTAGCTTAGTGTCCGCTGCTTCGCTCGCGTAGAATATATGGTCCGCACAGATTTTTTTTTTTTTGGTTTGCTTTAATCGAATTTTTATGTTGTTCACAAACTGCAATACGTTCTCAACTTTTGACATTAATTGAGGCCATAGAAGCACAGTCTTTTCTGAATGTATTTTTGACCGAAAAGCGAGTCTGGTTGCTGCAGTCCATTGTTCCTGTTAATCTTGCCTTTTTCGTTCTTGTTGTGATATTTTCATAGAAACTTTCGTCTTCTAACACATATTTCTTTACATCTAACCGAGAGGTGAAATAGCAATTTTCATGGATCTACCTTCCTTTTAATGCAACGAAATATTTTCTTAAAAATTTTCATGCCTTATTTCACGCCCTTGGAGGTTGAATTTCCAAAAACAGTGAAACACGTATGTTTTTTTTCTGACAGAGTAGCCTAATACACACTTTCATACATGTAGCTTTGAGTACGTTTCATAACGAAATAATTTCACAAAAAATTTAATTCCGTATTCGTCCATCTTAGGAGTGGGAATTTCGAACAATCCCTTCCCGAACGATCCCTGCAGTGTAAGATCAAATTTCAAGTTTATATCCTTAACAGTTTGGGCTCTGTGACGATGACCCTATTTAACCCCTTTAGGAGTTGAATTTCCAGAACCAGTGAAATGTACATTTTTATTTCTAACTGGGAAGCCAAATTCAAATTTTGATAGGTTTACGTTTAAAAATGCTTTCATAATGAAATACTTTCATAAAACATTTCATCCCCTTTTGGAACCACTTAAGGGTTGAATTTCCAAAAACAAAGAAATAAGTATTTTTGCACTTGGAATCGAGAAGTCAAATACGAATTTTCACAGACGTAGCTTTAAAAATACTTTAGTAGTTCTTTAATACTGATTTATTTTCAAAAACAACTTTCATTCACTATTCCAAAAATGCTGAACCATGGATTCCTTTATTCCTGAACATTTCACAGAATGCCAGTTTTCTCTGGTCTAGTCTTAAGATTGCATTAATAACGACATATTTTCGAAATACCTTTCATCCCCTATTTCACCCCTACAGGGGTGGAATTTCAAAAAATACCTTTTTAAACGACGTCTATGGTATATGATTAGCACCCTGTGCAAATTTCAAGTTTCTGTCCTTAGTGTTTTTGGCTGGGCGATGATGAGTCAGTAAGTGAGTCAGTCAGTCGGGACATTGCCTTTTATATAAACAGATAGCGTGTGCTGAATAAAACCTAGTGTGACAAGGAGCAATGTGATTTTCTTCCTAGCGACGCATATCTTGCCAACAATTATTAGTATGAACATAAATAACTAAGCGCATAGGAACGCGCGATAAGAAGGATAGGCGAAAGGGTTGAAGAGTATGAATAGCAATGACAGTGCCAATGCCGATGACGACTGCGGCACAGTGAGCACCGTATGATGTCCACCCTGCGGCTGGTCGGGTCCTTGTCACCCTCAGAGTTCGTAGCATGCTCGATGACAACATGTCTGTTAAAATAGTGTAGGGAGGAAGGAGTATAAAATAATATAGCGTTCTTTCAGTATGTAAGAAGTGTTATATAGTAATTATATATACATTATATATTAAAAAAAACCTTCAGGGTCGGATTCCTGAATAAAAATGATGGAGGTACATGTGTCCAGAAATACATCGTTCTGCCCCTCCCGTAGCTGGCGCTGACGAGTGACAGTTCCTCTGACCACGTGACGGGTGATCCTCGTGTGTTGCAGGCTGTGTGATTGATGCAGCATACTGTAAGCAGAAGGAAACGGTCGAGGAGCATCACAGCTATACCAAAATAAATACGCTCACTGACACCAAACACACCAGACAACATTTCAAGCCCTTTTTGTGCGTTTGTGTGATCATGAGTCCATTGAAACAGACGAACGTGCAAGGAGGGGAGGGGACTGGGCTTACACAGATCGCTTCTTGTACTAGGGTTCGTCTCAATATCCTGTAGAACTCTGTTTTCCACATCTGATGTATTCTCAGGCCGCCGCTTCCCTACACGTTCGACTATCTGAAAGGTTCCATATTCACAAAAACGCCCAAAATGGGCTTGACAAGTTGTGTAATGTGGTTGGTGTCTATGAGGTTGATTGTTTTGGTATACCATGCTGCCTGTCGACCATTTACATCTGCTTGGGCGCACACAGGCACCAACTCTACTTGCTCCCAATATGAATACCTGACCATTTTGCTGCTTGCAGTACGCTGCGTCAATCATACAGCCTGCAACACGCAAGGAACACACGGCACTTGCTCAGAGGAAGTGGTATTCGCCAGCGCCAACTCCCGTGACAGTGATGGATTTCAGGAATCATGCTCATAAAAAAAAGCACTCGGTGTTCAGGCCACGAGTGGCCTACCGGGACCATCCGACCGCCGTGTCATCCTCATTGGAGGATGCGGATAGGAGGGGCGTGGCACCGGCACACCGCTCTGCCGGTCGTTATGATGGTATTCTTGACCGAAGCCGCATCTGTTCGGTCGAGTAGCTCCTCAATTGGCATCACGAGGCTGAGTGCACCACGAAAAATGGCATCAGCGCATGGCGGCCTGGATGGTCACCCATCCAAGTGCCGACCACGCTCGACAGTGCTTAACTTTGGTGATCTCACGGGAACCGGTGTATCCACTACGGCAAGGCCGTTGCCCGGAACTATCCTCATGGACCTTTTTTCTCCATTTCGAGTCAGGAATTCGTACCTGCAGTTTGTCGGTTTCATCAATGTTCACCCTATATTACAGAAAAAAATGCAGAGAGCAAACAGCGGTATCCAATAAAATCAGTCTGTTTTGAAATAACGTACAGTCCTGCAAACTTTGAAGTAAGGTAGAATAAAGCGAAAATCTGGCAATAACCTATGTACTGTAATAGTTATGCACATGGTAGGAGCGAATGCTGTAAGAGACGACTGCAGTTCATTCTTGCTGTGGACAATGTTGGGATCGGTACAACGACAAACTTGTGACTGAAACCTAGAAAGCAAAACAGGATAAACGCCTAATATCCCATAATAATAATAGGTATAATAGTCTTTCTCTAGAGAACTATGCTGAATAGCAGTGGAAGTGTACGGCTTCCAACTACGAAAACAGTAGCGGAGAGGAAGTAAACAGTCCAACAGTAGCCGGCACGGCTGCTACTGCCACAATGTTGCCGTTCGGGTCGATGGCAGGTGAGTCACAGCTGTATTTTGGTCACCCACTGTGGACCTGGCCGACTTAAGCGTTTGTTCGATAAACCTGCCGCACGAGCTATGCTTCCTATTTCTCTCTCATTACGGACGTCTACAAAATGAAATGACACGCGCGGGATTAAAAACAATGACAGCTTAAGTGGCGTCAAAGGCAGCTACGTTGATTCAATGTAGTATTGGTACACCTGGACACCGCGCTCGTGCAAGCACCATCGTCAGTAAACAAGTCGAGATGGTTTCCCAAACACTTAACAGCCTTTCGTTGTGTTAGAGTTTTAAAGTGTTTCTCTTCACCTGACTTGCTTATAATCCACCAGGTGAAGCAATATATTTAACGTGCTGATAGCGAGGTGATGTTAGTATCCTACGTTACGTGGCCAGCGATAATAGGCCTGAGCCCACGTCTGCGTGTCGTCGGCAATGTAGTGTTCGTGGCCAACGATAAATACTTACCAAATACGGTTGGTCAAATCTCTGACAGTGTAGCAGGGAAGCTTTTAGCAAAGATCTTTGATAAAAGTTAGAGCAAGATCCATTGTTTACAGTCGCTTGGCTTGCTTTAGTATGTTTAATTATAAAATGAGGAAGTATATTTCGTGCGGGGCTACGACCACAGTGATCACTGCAAAGTACGAAGAGTACGAAATTCTTCATAACACAAAGCACGCTGACAGTAAAAGCCGTAATAAGCGGTTGCGATCTTACAATGAAATAGCTGCATCATTCAGCTGCATTCGAAGTTGCTGCATTGTGGGTGATGTTAAGTGTAGATAAAAAAATGATGTGGAAGGGGATGGAGATGTGAAAATTCAGGTGCGTTAAAAGTGTACGTAAGTGAAACAAACGTATTTATTTGTACTCTAAATAACCTACCTTAACCATCAGTGACGTATTTTTTCTCGATTTGCATGATGCTTTGCGAGATTTTATTCTCATGATCTGTACAAATATTTACACAGGTATTTTATGTGTTGTTTCGGAAAATCGGACAAAAGAAATTGTCCGATTGTAGTACACTATAGAAACACAATTACAGAGCAAGCGAGGCACAACAACGCACGTACAAACACCACATTAAATACATGTGTGAATATTTCCTCTCGGTCATGAGAATAAATTCTCGAAAAGGGTCGTATGAAAAAATACGTAAGTATGAATTGTTTCATTACTTAAATCATGAATGATGCACTTGCAGGCTTCCCAAAAAACATCGGTTATTATGAATGAAATTAGGAGATGCCATTTCTCATACGAGTATGGTACATAAAAATAGGAGGGACCACCTTTCACGAGGGCAAATTGAAATGTTTGTTCGCCCATTCACAAATAACTTTCGTTGTTGTTTATATACTCGCAATGTAGCTCACGAAGGAATTTCTGGTGTACACTTTGGGCTACTCCTCTCGCTGTCCACGGTTTCACCCACAATCGTTTCCATTTCTCTTTCTTTTCCAGCAATGCGCTCACCATCAGCATAAAGGCGATTACGTGTTCGGCATCCATTTCCGCACAACTATGATGAAAAATTTCTCTTATCTTCCGCTCAAGTGACCAGTTTCAACTGTGCTGTGGCACCGAAGGGCCCGCGAGGGCCTGTGGACCCAGTTTACGTTGACGTACATGAAATCTACATCTACATGCATACTCCGTAAGCCACCTGACGGTGTGTGGCGGAGGGTACCATGAGTACCTCTATCGCTTCTCCCTTCTATTACAATCTCGTATTGTTCGTGGAAAGAAACATCATCTTGTTAACTAAAAGCATATCTTAATCTACCACTTAACGTACACAGCTGTCCGTCTGAGCAAGTATTGCGACGTCTGTGATATCGGTTAAAGGGGCCGGACAATGGAGTTTAGCGACTTAGAAATCGATAGCGTTTGGGTGCATGAACTTCAGGAACGCAGCTATAATGGGAAATACGTTTGGCGAATAAAGAGAAGCGTAATCAGTTCTTGTTGTTATCGTTTTCAGTATGAAGTTCGATGTGATACATGTCTTCATGCTAGTGTATCTTGTGCAAGCCTCTTCATCTCCGCATAATTATTGCAACTTACAACTCCTTGAACTTGTTTACTGTAGTGAAGCCTTGGGCTTCCTGTACAGTTATCCCCCATGTCTGTTTCTATTACCAAACTGAACACTCCTTGCTGCCTCAGGATGTGTCCTGTCAAGCTATCGCCCCTTTTAGTCGAGTTACCTTAAAGTTGTTTTCCTTATCTCCCAGTTCGTTATCCTGTCTATCCATCGTATGTTTAGCATTCCTTTGTAACTCCACACTTAAAAAGTTTCCCATGTTTCACTTCTGTACAAAGCTACACTCCAGACGAAAACTTCCTGAAAAACTTCGTAACGCTTTAATTTATATTCGGTGTTAAGGTATTTCTCTCTTTCAGGAAAACTTTCCTTGCTATTTCCAGTCTGCATTTTATACGCTTTTCATTTCGGCCATCGTCAGTTACTTTGCTGCCCAAATAGCAAAATTCATCCATTACTTTTAGCGTCTCGTATTGTGTAATCTAATTCCCTCAATATCACTTGCTATAACTCGACTACACACCGTTTCCTTGTTTTACTCTACTTGATAGTCATCTTATAATCTGTATTCAAAATTATCCAATATATTTACCTAATATTCCAAGTCGTGTACCGTCTCTGTCAGAATTACAATGTCTTCAACAAACATTAAAGTTTCTATTTCTCCTACCTGAAATTTAATTCAGTTTCCCAATCTCTATTTTGTTTCATTTACTGCTTTCTCAATTCGCAGAGTGAATAACGTGGGTGATAGGATACAAAATTGTGTCACTCCCTTGTCAGTTATTACCTCCCTTTCTATCCTTTGACTCTTATAAATACAGTCTGATTTTTGTACAAGTTGTGATAGTTTTCCACTCTCTGGTTTCGTACCTGTTATGTTCGGAATATCTAAATGTGTGTTCCAGTCAACATTGTCAAAGCTTTTTCTGTACCTAGAAATGTTATAAAAGGAGGTTTGTATAGCTTTTTCAGTCTAACAGTATGAAACGTACGAAGGATATTCGGACAGTAAGCTCCGATCGGTCAAGAAATATAAACCACAGTGAAAATCTAATAAAGCTTTGCACATATGTGCTCGGATGTGTCTCTAGTATGCCTGTCGGTTACATCACTTGGCTCTTTTCAGTTCTGAGTGCATGGTGAGCACATAAAGATGTGCAGAAAATAGTGTCTCCCGCCAAGTATGAGGTCCTGGTGAGAGATTTCACCTGATGGTATGCAGCCCATATTACAGAACTGTCATACGGCTCCTACTTTGTGACAATTCTCTGTCACAATCTGCAGGGGCAATGAAAATACACCTGCAGCGTTTTCGATGGGAAGTGTTTGATCAACCGTACTACTGCCCGTAATTGGCTACCTCTGTGTTTCATCTCTGCTCACATTAACTACTGGCTATCAAGACAACATTTTCGCACAGACAACGAGCTATAGATGGGCGAAGAGAATTGGGGGAAGCATAGGCAGCTGCCTTCGATGACGAGCGTATTGGAAAGTTTGTACAACGCTACGACAAATGTCTAAGTCGGAGTGGTGACTATGCAGAGCACTGGCTGGAAGGTGTAGCTAACTGTTGCAGGTAAAATATTTCTGATTTTCAAAGTGGTTTCCATTTCGCGATCAATCGGAACTTACTTTCTGAATAGCCCTAGAACTTGTCTAGCAGGCGAGCCTCCAGTGCACGGACATCATCATGTATTAGATGTAACGCAATTCCGTACACACTACGAAAAAGGCGTACGTACCTATACAGGATATAATTAGCAGTCGTCAGAGAATTTCAATAAAATTGTTGCTGTGGTGTACAACATGAAGTTGCCCTGGATGAGAAAACTGGCACCACAGTATCAATCTCATTCAATAATAATAGTAGAATTGTAAACGATCCAAGAACTGTGAGACACAATCACACTCGTATGAAACTTCCTGACAGATTAAAACTGTGTGCCGGACCGAGACTCGAACTCGGGACCTTTGCCTTTCGCGGGCAAGTGCTCTACCAACTGAGCTGCCCAAGCACGACTCACGACCCGTCCTCACAGCTTCAATCCTGCCAGTACCTCGTCTCCTACCTTCCAAACTTCACAGAAGCTCTTCTGCGAACCTTGCAGAACTAGCACTCCTGGAAGAGAGGATATTGCGGAGACATGGCTTATCCACAGCCTAGGGGATGTTTCCAGAATGGGATTTTCACTCTGCAGTGGAGTGTGCGTTGATATGATGATATGAAACTTTCTGACAGATTAAAACTGTGTGCCGCACCGAGACTCGAACTCAGGACCTTTCCCTTTCGCGGGCAAGTGCTCTACCAACTGAGCTACCAAAACACGACTCACCACCCGAGTTCGATTCTCGGTCCGGCACACAGTTTTAATCTGTTAGGAAGTTTCATATCAGTGCACACTCCGCTGCGGAGTGAAAATCTCAGCCGCGCGGGATTAGCCGAGCGATCTATGGCGCTGCAGCCACGGACTGTGCGGCTGGTCCCGGCGGAGGTTCGAGTCGTCCCTCGAGCATGGGTGTGTGTGTTTGTCCTTAGGATAATTTAGGTTAAGTAGTGTGTAAGTTTAGGGACTGATGACCTTAGCAGTTAAGTCCCATAAGATTTCACACACATTTTTTGAAAATCTCATTCTGGAAACAACCCCTAGGCTGTGGCTAAGCCATGGCTCCGCAGTATCCTTTCTTCCAGGAATGCTAGTTCTGCAAGGATCACAGAAGAGGTTCTGTGAAGTTTGGAAGGTAGGAGACGAGGTAATGGAAGAACTGAAGCTGTGAGGACGGGTCGTGAGTCGTGTTTGGGTAGCTCAGTTGGTAGAGCACTTGCCCGCGAAAGGCAAAGCTCCCGAGTTCGAGTCTCGGTCCGGCATACAGTTTTAATCTGTCACGAAGTTTCATATCAGCGCACACTCCGCTGCAGAGTGAAAATCTCATTCTACAGTCACACTCCATTGTAAATCGCGAGTCACCCGTCAATGTCAGTTCCAGATGTAACGCCCTTGCCTACTGTGCAACACGCCATATCTACGAGGGATGCGACAGCTTTAAGAGTATGGTGGGTCGCCGGGCACAGCGACCTCTTGGGGCTGACAACACTCAGTCTAGCAGGGTATGTAGGGCTCGGTGGCTGCCGTCAGACTGTAACTAGGACACGCTCGCCGTTGATTCAACATTGTTTCGTATATAAAGCAACCGTCGATGATGCCAGTAGTGCTGGTGAACCTTTCCTTTCTCCATGAATCATGTACACAGCAATGAAATGTCGGTATGGGCGTCATTTAACGTCCATCTCATATTTGCACTAAGGATACGATGACACGTAACGTCATGTAAATGCGTTCGGTGTGTAATACTACTGCTCCCTAAGATTTGAATACTGTCTAAAGGGCTCCATACACGAGCTTCGGATCGCAGCTATCCGTTGCATGGGACATCGAGCGCTTCGTAGGTCGCACGTACTGTATGTGGACAAATCGCAGCGATCTGTCGTTGATCGCTGCTTGCATAAAAATCCCAGGCAATCTGATGGATCGCATGCAATTCATGCTCGCAGTGTGGCTGCTGGTTGATTAGCAGTGACGTGTGGCAATATGGCTCCCACGCGTTTTCCTATTTATCAAGACGGGTTGTGCAGTTTTGATTCGTTTCGCTTTACCGACAGTGAGTAAGAAATTTACGTTAGAAGTTACAGTTATCCAGTGATCAATAAGCGCTCTGAGAAGACAACTGGAAGCCGGAATTGCCATCTACATCAAGAAGTAATACAAAATATGCCCTCCGATTTTTCAGTGATCAGCTTTTTGAAGCTTGTGATATGGAAGTAGAATTGATGGGAAGCTCATACTAATGGATGCACTACAATAGGCTCCGTTTTATGATTCTGAGTTACTTATAAAATAATTATACTCGTTATTAAAACTTTCAACCTATAAACACAATGACATAGTATCTACTGTAATGTTAAAGGAACTTTTAATCTCCAGGACAAATCTATTCTACAGTTACATTCAACTCTCTTTTTCATAATTTTGTAACAAAAGCTGTGGTAATCAGTAGTGTTGCTATTGACAACATCTCTATAGACACTTCGAGTAAATTGTATAAATACTCGCATTTAAAAATGAGGCTAATGAATGAACAGGAAACTAAGGACTAATAAACGTAAACCGAATTGTATTGGCACGCGGAAAGACATACAGAATCCTTTTGGCGTCAGTGAAAAATGTAATATATTCTCTAAAATAACTTATAGTTCCCAAGAAAAACGTTTCAAAACAATTTTAATAAATTATAATTCTCATTTGTTTCAAATTTATGTTTTGCAGATATTCATGATGATACGGAAAGCAACTGCAATTGCTGCTGATCATACCAGTTCTTTTTACGTAGCAGAACTTCTCGACACAGTGACGTCCTTAATGCTAATTTAAATTGTTTAGCAAATCACTCGTGTATACGGTGAGGGGGCAAGCGGTCAGTTACAGGCGACACCTGCAATGTCACGCTTATATATGGGACCCTTAATACACACACACACACACACACACACACACACACACACACACACACACACAGAGGGAGAGTGCACAATGAAAATGGTTCAAATGGCTCTACTATGGGACTTCACATCTGAGGTCATCAGTCCCCTAGAACTTAGAACTACTTAAACCTAACTAACCTAAGGACATCACACACATCCATGCCCTAGGCAGGATTCGAACCTGCGACCGTAGCAGTTGCGCGGTTCCGGACTGAAGCGCCTAGAACCGCTCGACCACAGCGGCCGGCTAGAGTATACAGTCAGAACAACTATACCCATGACTACAGCCAGTACAGGCAATTGCAGGCGCACATAGCGATCTCTTAATCTATAGGAAATTAACCTAAACCCCGTCCGAACGGGCTTCCCTTATGCCCAACGGAACCGACCGACCGCCGTGTCATCCTCTGCGACAGGCATCACTGGATATGAATATGGAGGGGCTTGGTCAGCACACCGCTCTCCCGGCCGTTAACAGTTCTCGTGACCAGAGCCGCTACTTCTCAATCAAATAGCTCCTTAATTGGTCTCACAAGGGCTGATTGCACCAAGTTTGCCAGCTGCGCGTAGCAGACCCGGGCAGTGATCCATCCTAGTGGTAGCCAAGCCCAACAATGTTTAACTTCGGTGATCTGACTGGAAACGGTGTTACCACTGCGGCAAGGCCGTACGTAACATGTTTCCCAATTATTTCGCTACAGCGCAGTCCATGACGTAATGAATTTTTCACAAATCTCTAAGATCAAAAACCTCTCAACTTATGGACACGAGTATATGAAGTACGTCGACGTTAAGTGGAATGACCTACGTAGAGTAAGTGCGAAGCACTCTTGTGGAACAGACTATTGGTCATCTCTCTCATACATAAATACAGGTTGCGCCAGAAGTCAGCGTTTTGTAGCTTTAATAGTTCATGCAAAGTAATCTGTCCTACTGAAATTCTTAAACGCGTCCTCTACTGTTAACTAGACATTTAACTCATGAATTTGAACACTGATTACATATCTTGTTACCTAACCGCCCACTATTATGAAAAATGTTATCAAATTCTTATTCAGTCAAATCTCTAAAATGCTTCAGATTCAATGGTTGTGCAGTGTCTTTCATTATCGCCCGCACTGAAAAATCACACGGTGAAACGTCCAGCGATCTTGTGAGCAATCTAATGGCGGTGCCAGTGGAAGGTGATGTGAGGACCTGTGTCTAGACATGGGAACGCCCGTTAGGTCAGCAGTAAGGTACGTAGGCAAGGCATAGTTAGTATGGCGCGAAGCAAGTTATTTTCCTTAATAAATATTTACTAATGAAAGAAATATTTACTAAAAAAAGTCGCTGTTTTTAATACAGCAGCCTACAGGTAATAAGTACTTCCTGTACGCATGGGCTCTTCCTCCCATGTTGGTACACTCGAGTTTGAGCGTATAGTGCGAGAGGACTCACTGTCTGTCCTTTATTTCCACTCACAATAGTTAGACGGAACACGATATCTGGTATGAATGTTTGTTCTAATACTTCAACAATGTGCACAGGCAGCGCGACAACTGCGGCTCCTAGCTTAGCTGAGAGACATACTCGTCGTACACACCCGTCCGCTACGAAGCCTCGAAGTTACCAGCTCGGCCGTTACAACGGCGCCAACCTTACGTGCGAACACGAAGGACGTGGGAGATCCAGCTCCGCGCGTAGGTTGCAAGGTCTCCCGACAGGGAGCAGACTATGCTGGACAGTCTGACCTGCCCAGTTTGGAAGCTTCCACTGAATGGCAGTTGGAGTGAGTACAAGAGCCGGCCGGGGTGGCCGAGCGGTTCTAGGCGCTTCAGTCTGGAACCGCGCGACCGCTACGGTCGCAGGTTCGAATCCTGCCTCGGGCATGGATGTGTGTGATGTCCGTAGGGTAGTTAGGTTTAAGTAGTTCTAAGTTCTAGGGGACTGATGACCTCAGATATTAAGTCCCATAGTGCTCAGAGCCATTTGAATCATTTTTGTGTTGCAGAGTCCAAACACTACCTTACAACAATATTACAACGCCAGAAATCGATCATCTGAATAAATAAACGAATAATGTTTAAGCTATCGAAAATGTACGAACGGCTGCGAAATATCACGAATGCAAGTCGCCGGCCTGCCTCTAGGTTATGTACCTTTCTAGTCAGCAATAGATTGCCTTCCTATCTAACTCTGTTGCAAGACTATGCTTTCAGGAAATTGGTAGTTTCCAGTTAATCATTCGTAATTGTGTCGGTATTATCAGGTTATGGTTTTTAGTAAATAAATACGAGTACATCATAATGGCATCCATTTTTAATGTTATTGCGAATGAAAAAACTTCCCGCTTCATCCCTTACAATCACAGGAAGTAGAATTGCACTTTACAGAGAACCCGACGTGCTGATACTGCTTCTGCGACGGACATACACTTCGAGAGTTTCTCGGCAAAGCAGGTAGAAAGAATCCTATCACTAAGACTCACTAAGATAGTCCAAGGACAGATATCTTAAAACTTCGCAAGACTCGGATG
Source organism: Schistocerca piceifrons (assembly GCF_021461385.2). Lineage (NCBI taxonomy): Eukaryota > Metazoa > Arthropoda > Insecta > Orthoptera > Acrididae > Schistocerca > Schistocerca piceifrons. Next base: position 1,015,018,448 of record NC_060139.1, on the reverse strand, counting down.
GGATGGTACGGTCAGTTTTACTGTGTGCCTCATATTCCATCCCCTACGGACTCACTGGCTAAATTGAAATATTTCTGGAGGTTTAGTAAAAGTGGGGTGGTTCTTGCAAGTGTAATCCGTGGTGCAACGGAACACAGTCTTGCTGTCAAATGAGATTGTTCATTACAGCTTCAAGTAGAGGGGTACTGTCTAGTTCAATAATAATTTCTCTTGACATTTCAGCAAGACAGGTGGCGCAGTGATTAGCAGACTAGACTCGCATTCGGGAGGTTGACGGTCCAAACCTGCGTCCGACCATCCTGATTTAGGCTTTCCGCGATTTTCCTAAATCGCTTGAGGTAAATGCCGGGATGGTTCTTTTGAAAGGGCACGGCCGACTTCCTTCTCCATCCTTCTCTAACCCGGTGGGACCGATGACCTCGCTGTTTGGTTCCCTCCCTCAGTTCAACCAACCAGTCTCTCTTAACATTTCAAGATACGTTTCCGCAGTAATGGTCCCATAGAAAAAATAAAAACCTATCAGTCCTTTGCCGCATATACCAGACCAAACCGTAACTACAGGAACATTTAACTCCTTCTCAATAACAAATCGCTGGTTTTCAGAAGACCAGTGCCCGCAGTTGTGGTTCTAATTCTTCCATTTAACTTAAAGCTTGCATCATCAGACCACTGGATTGTTTTGTAATAGTCAGGGTCGCTTTCGCTGCACACGACATTCCACTCACTGAATTCACTCCTTCGATTTGGAATATGATCGTTTAATGCGTGTAGTAATATAGGCTTAGAAGGCTTCAGGTGTAGTATTTCTAATATTCTCCTTAAACACTCGTCGTGAAATCGCAGTTCCTTAGCTCTTCTTGCAGATTTTCCCCAGTAGTTATTAATTTTGGGCGGCTACTGCGTGGTAAGTCTGATACAGAACCTGCCACAACGAACCTTCTATTTTATTTCTAGCTAGCTTGCTTGCATGATGGCTGTGTATGCGACAATTTTTCAACGAAAGCTTGTCTTAGATCTTTCTAATGTCGACCAAATTTCCATCACATCATTAAAGCGACTGGTCTGTGCATAATTTTCGATTCTAAACGCTTTCCATCCTTACAATGTATGCACAAGTGACTCCAAAGAACAGATTCTCACTTGTTAACAACAAACCAGTTCTGACACCACTCTGTAAACAAATTTCACTGCGCACAGCTTTCGTGGTTTATCAATGTGGTACTGAATTACGTACCTAAAATTGGACAATGGACTTAAATGACTTGTGTCACGCCTAGTATTTTGCACATAGGAAGGGTGTTTCAAATAGGTTCATTCGATTTCACACGAATGGATGAGTTTTAACATAAAAGTTGAAGCTGAAAGTGTGCATTGGTGCCAGTTGCAATTTAAGGGCCTCCATGGTACAGGTAGCTCGTTCGCTATCTCTTTCATCTGGCTTTGCCCACATCTGCGAGAACGTGCCGAGAATTTCAATTTTCAACATTATGGAGCACTGGCAGGAAGATGCGACAATTTTTCAACGAAAGCTTGTCTTAGATCTTTCTAATGTCGACCAAATTTCCATCACATCATTAAAGCGACTGGTCTGTGCATAATTTTCGATTCTAAACGCTTTCCATCCTTACAATGTATGCACAAGTGACTCCAAAGAACAGATTCTCACTTGTTAACAACAAACCAGTTCTGACACCACTCTGTAAACAAATTTCACTGCGCACAGCTTTCGTGGTTTATCAATGTGGTACTGAATTACGTACCTAAAATTGGACAATGGACTTAAATGACTTGTGTCACGCCTAGTATTTTGCACATAGGAAGGGTGTTTCAAATAGGTTCATTCGATTTCACACGAATGGATGAGTTTTAACATAAAAGTTGAAGCTGAAAGTGTGCATTGGTGCCAGTTGCAATTTAAGGGCCTCCATGGTACAGGTAGCTCGTTCGCTATCTCTTTCATCTGGCTTTGCCCACATCTGCGAGAACGTGCCGAGAATTTCAATTTTCAACATTATGGAGCACTGGCAGGAAGATGCACTTCTTAACAATGAGCTGTCTCAACGATTAATGGGCAATAAGTGGCGTACTGCTCCCGCATTGACATTGACCTACAAGGGAACCTGATCTCATTGTGTGTGATTCTTTTTGTGGGGGATGGGAGTCGAAAAGGGTGTGTGAAAGATTCCGTCTATGTAGATCCCCTCTCAAACTCTTTGAGTGAAGTGTGACACCGCATAGCAAGAGCAACGAATGCTATAGCTGCAGCCTTGCTCGCAAAAGTATCATACGAGTTTGATTACTTTTTGTGCGTTCGGTGCACAGTACACTGAATATTTGTGAAAGGAAAATGAAAACTTTGGTCCTAAACGTAACAATAAAAAAGTACTGCAATGTTCTGTGTGCATGCATGTAAAAAATATGCCTTTGTAAATTAGGATGATTCTTTCGAGAATAATTAACTTTAGAGAATTTAAAATTTATCCCAAATATCTGTTGCCATTCATGTAGGAGATATAGTGTTATGAAGCAGATGATTTTTGTTGTTGTTGTTGTTGTTGTTGGAAAATCTTTTATTATGTGGTAGTAGAAAGTTCCCTTAGCTGCGTAAGAAGCTGAGATCCAAAAATAGAGGGTAACGAGCCATTGATTCGCATAAGGGATATCAGTGACTACCTTTTCTTAGTTGTCAGTGCTGGACATTCACTGCACAAGGGCGACAGCTGCTTGGACTCTAGATTTCTCCGTGTAAAGTTCTGTTGCAAGCCTTTTATCCGAGGCTTAGAGATTAACAAGCAGAACTGGTAGCCTAAATAAAGGTATTCTCCCGTGTGACGTTCGATCCCCCTCGGTGGCCGAAGCGCCGCCCACACGAAGCGGCAGTAGCGCCGTAATCCCTACTGTGCGCCGCTGCTCGCCACCGGCGCGGCTCTGTCCGCATACAAACAAAGCTAATTTGGAGCTGCCGTGCCGCGTGTTTGTCCGTTGGTCACAACGAGGACGCTCCGCTGCAGATGAACGCTGCTCGTCTCCTGTGGCTGCCACGCGTGGCGTGGAGGGGCTGTTTGGACAGGCAGCGGTTCGCAGCTTTGCCTCAGGGGTGTAGCTGCCACCTGGCTGTGACGTCACTCCCACACCTTGGTAGGTAATCCATCGGGGACAGTGGCACCGCAGCCGGACGTGAAGTACTTGAGTAACGATAATTGAAACCAACAGCTGTATTGTAATCCAGCATCGTTCATTCAAACCTTGCTACCCGAGCGCAACCTGCCGTCAACGCACTACGAAACACAATGACAAGGAGTCTTGTGATATTGCTGGCTGTGGCCACCAGTATTTTATTTTGCTAAAAGCTCGCCTTGGTGCAGTTTGACACACGTGAAGTAGCATATGGTACAAAAGTGGAGCGACAGATGGCACAGTATGTACCAATCCCATGGGAGAGTCCGCCAATTGTACTGAACTTGCTTCTGACTAGTCGGTACATTAGGGTACTAGGCACCCTTACTAATTATTTATATACTTTTCATTCTGTTTAACCCAGTTTTTAGTATGACAATCTCTCATGGTTACCCTACGAGTTTATCGCTTTTGTTTACTAAATTTCACTAGTTTTCAGAAACATAACACACCTTTGGGTCGCTTTGGAGCTTCTGGGAGACGAAGTACTTTGGCTGCGCTAGTCACTCCGTTTCGGGCATTCTGGAGGGACGGACACGTCTCTCTGTTTCGGGCGTTCTTCAGAGCCACACACGTACCTCTGTTTCGGGCGGACGTGACGTACTATGTATCTTAGGTGGATGGAAAAATTACCGTACAATTAAGAAAGCTATGTCGAGAGTTGTAAAAGACAGTGTAAAATGTGTGAATATTTAAATAATAACCTAACAGGAAACATTAATGAGGAGTGTCGCCTATCGTCATTGACAGTACTACAGATCTTGCCCTCTGTAGATGCAGAGACTGCCTGTCTGGCCGCTCCCTTCATACATCGTAGCGCCTACTGCATCGGCATCCCACTTCACGTCCAACCAACAAAGGATACCTGCATCACAGGGCGTATATTCACCAGGAAAACCTACAAGGTCTGTGTTGTCAACACAAATATTTACCGGCCGTCACAACACAACACAACACCAGGTCTCCACCAACGGCCGCCAGGGACCGCTACCCGTTCGCGGAGCCTGCAGAACAACTTCGCCAGAGGTCGCAGCTAGCCCAGCAACTACTTTGATACGGCAGCCACGTGATCGCTTTATGGGGCGGCGCACTGCCGGCAAAGCGCAGTTCGACGCACCGCTTGGAAGTACACAGAGCTGCTGTGATAACGTAGATTTTCCCGGCGTATCAAATACTGATGATTTTCACGGGTTTGCAGCCAGGTTCCATCGTCCTGACGACAACACGATACTGCGGCGGACCATCTGGCCGCCATCTTCAGGTGAGATTGAATGCACGATCACGCCGGAACTGACCTCAGATTCGGCGTCTCCTTTATACCGCGGGTACTGGCCGTTGCGCATGCGCGAGCAACGGAAGAGCTGCCCTCTGTAAGGCGAAGAATTGCAGCGGCGCCAGCGGTGAAAACAGTCAAAAGCGAGGAATCGCAAAATTAAAATGCTGCCGATCGGAAACCAGACCGTTGTTCAAATGGTTCAAATGGCTCTGAGCACTATGGGACTTAACATCTGTGGTCATCAGAACTTAGAACTACTTAAACCTAACTAACCTAAGGACATCACACCACAACCAGTCATCACGAGGCAGAGAAAACCCTGACCCCGCCGGTAATCGAACCCGGGAACCCGGGCGCGTGAAGCGAGAACGCTACCGCACGACCACGAACTGCGGACCCAGACCGTTGTTGTTTTATCTGTGATAAAATAGGATTCCACGTCTTCCTTAAAGCAAAACCTTTATCTCCATCGTGGACAGAGGCACAGCAGCCGGACGTGAAGTACTTGAATAACGATGATTGAAACCAACAGTTGTATTGTCATCCAGCATCGTTTATTCAAACCCCAAGCGTAACCTGTCATCAACGTACGAAACACAATGACATGGAGTCTTGTGATATTCCTGGCTGTGGCCATCAGTATTTTATTTTGCTAAAAAATCGCTTTGATGCAGCTTGACACGCGTGAAGTAGTATATTGTACAAAAGTGGAGCGACAGATGGCACAGTATGTACCAATCCCGTGGGAGAGTCTGCCAATTGTACTGAACTTGCATCTGACTAGTTGGTACATTAGGATACTAGGCACCAATCTTCCCGTACTAACTATTTATATATTTTCATTCTGTTTAACCCAGTTTTTAGTATGAAAATCTCTCATGGTGACCCTACGAGTTTATCGTTTTTGTTTATTAAATTTCACTAGTTTTCAGAAAGACACCTTTGGTCCGCTTTGGCGCGCCTGGGAGACGAAGTACTTTGGCTGCGCTAGTCATTCTGTTTCGGGCATTCTGGAGGGACGGACACGCCTCTCTGTTTCGGGCGTTCTTCAGAGCCAGACGAACAACTTCAATTGGAAAGACCACATAGATAATATTGTGGGGAAGGCGAGCCAAAGGTTGTGTTTCATTGGCAGGACACATAGAAGATGCAACAAGTCCACTGAAGAGACAGCTTACACTGCATTCGTTCATCCTCTGTTAGAATATTGCTGCGCGGTGTGGGATTCTTACCAGGTGGGATTGACGGAGGACATCGAAAGGGTGCAAAAAAGGGCAGCTCGTTTTGTATTATCACGTAATAGGAGAGAGAGTGAGGCAGATATACTACGCTTATAACTTTAGAGTGGATCATTTCCGGACCAGGATATATTACCCGAAATTCCTACATTCACCCTTCTCCACCATTCCTGAAAGGTTTTAATAGCATCATGGAATCACCCAGTGCACAAACGCTCTGATAGATAAAGTGAGCAGCAATCTGCGACTGTTTGCTCCAGGAGGATACAGGATGACTTGGACAGAATTTGTATTCAGTCTGATTTAATTGGAGCTTGCTCTATGAGTAAATGATGGAAAATGTAAGTCAGTGCAATTTCGTAGGAAACACACTGCTGACATGTTCGAATACAGTATTCGTATGGGTCGGTTGTAAGGAAAGTGAGTGGTCGACTTTGGTTTATTAACAGAATTCTACGAAAGTTTAGCTTATCTAAGAAGAAGACCGCATACAGAACACTTTCCCGACCAACTGTTGGATTTCTTACCGGCATCTCCGATCAGCAGACGAGTATTCCGGAAACGCTATGTGAATTCAGTGGAGAAGGCGATCTTTTCACGTAACACTACTGGGAGTGTTTAGGGAACCGCTATTTCTGACAGATTGCTGAACGATCTTACTGCCACCAACAACTTCTTGCGTTAGCACTGCGAAAACAAAATATGAAAAACCAGGACTCGTAGTGACACAAACACTACATTACGACCACTGTCCAACGCGACGTAAGACGCCGCCTGATGGCGTTGCGGGAACGTGACGCGGTAAGAAAACTATGTAAGCGAAGCAGACACGGACAGGTGAACACCCTAGCGAAGACATGTGCTGCAAATGGGGAACTCCACTGCGATAAGCAGCCTTAACAAGGGCAGATTATTACACTACTGGTCGTTAAAATTGCTACACCAAGAAGAAATACAGATGATAAACGGGTATTCATTGGACAAATATATTATACTAGGACTGACATGTGATTACATTTTGACGCAATTTTGGTGCATAGATCCTGAGAAAACAGTATCCTGAACAACCACCTCTGGCCATAATAACGGCCTTGATACGCCTGGGCATTGAGTCAAACAGAGCTTGGATGGCGTGTACAGGTACAGCTGCCCATGCAGCTTCAACACGATACCACAGTTCATCAAGAGTAGTGACTGGCGTATTGTGACGAGCCAGTTGCTCGACCACCATTGACCAGACGTTTTCAATTGGTGAGAGATCTGGAGAATGTGCTGGCCAGGGCAGCAGTCGAACATTTCCTGTATCTAGAAAGGCCTATACAGGACCTGCAACATGCCGTCGTGAATTATCCTGCTGAAATGTAGGGTTTCGCAGGGATCGAATGAAGGGTAGAGCCACGGGTCGTAACACATCGGAAATGTAATGTCCACTGTTGAAAGTGCCGTCAATGCGAACAAGAGGTGACCGAGACGTGTAACCAATGGCACCCCATACCATCACGCCGGGTGATATGCCAGTATGGCGATTCCGAATACACGCTTCCAATGTGCGTTCACCGCGATGTCGCCAAACACGGATGCGACCATTATATGCTGTAAACAGAACCTGGATTCATCCGAAAAAATGACGCACCCAGGTTCGTCGTTGAGTACACCATCACAGGCGCTCCTGTCTGTGATGCAGCGTCAAGGGTAACCGCAGCCATGGTCTCCGAGCTGATAGTCCATGCTGCTGCAAACGTCGTCGAACTGTTCGTGCAGATGGTTGTTGTCTTGTAAACGTCCGCATCTGTTGACTCAGGGATCGAGACGTGCCTGCACAATGCGTTACAGCCACGCGGATAAGATGACTGTCATCTCGACTGCTAGTGATACGAGGCCGTTGGGATCCAGCACGGCGTTCCGTATTACCCTCCTGTACCCATCGATTCCATATTCTGTTAACAGTCATTGGATCTCGACCAACGCGAGCTGCAATGTCGCGATACGATAGACCGCAATCGCGATAGGCTACAATCCGACCTTTATCAAAGTTGGAAACGTGATGTTACGCATTTCTCCTCCGTATACGAGACATCACAACAACGTTTCACCAGGCAACGCCGGTCAACTGCTGTGTGTGTATGAGAAATCAGTTGGAAACTTTCCTCATGTCAGTACGTTGTAGGTGTCGCCACTGGCGCCAACCTTGTGTGAATGCTCGGAAAAGCTCTTCTTCCTGTCGTTTAAATTTCGCGTCTGTAGCACGTCATCTTCGTAGTGTAGCAATTTTAATGGCCAGTAGTGTAGTTGTTCATACCAGACGAATAGCAGTGTTGTGTTTTAACGTTGAGTGGCTCCCCTAAACCCACTTGCCGATTTCGATAGATAATTTCAGGCAAGACAGCGCAGTGTGGAGCAGAATAGTACGACCGCCGCAAGATTATCAGGTACGTGGTGTGGACAGGGCGCACGGTCGAAACGACAACCAACGAAGAGAAGGGTTCCCCACCCATTGGTACCCCCGGGCGTGTTACACTATAAGAATACCAATACTCTCGGAAAACTTTCCATGTAACCCCCGTTTTGGCCGGCCGGAGTGGCCGAGCGGTTCTAGGCGCTACAGTCTGGAACCGCGCGACCGCGCGTCGCAGGTTCGAATCCTGCCTCGGGCATGGATGTGTGTGATGTCCTTAGGTTGGTTAGGTTTAAGTAGTTCTAAGTTCTAGGGGACTGATGACCTTAGATTTTAAGTCCCATAGTGCTCAGAGCCGTTTGAACCATTTTTTTAACCCCCGTTTTGAGCACGAAATGGCTGTACTACCTGCAACTTCGACGTTCTATGTTGCTGTACGTGGGTTCATATCGGTTCTTCGTCCCTCAAGACACCCTCTACAATCGATTCTATCGATTACAGGATGCTTTTAATATCTGTATAGTATCTCCATGTAGGAGCGTGAGTATTTTTAAAGCACAGAAGAGGTGAAAGGCTTTTTGAACGCAGGAAACATACTGGGTACAACAGAGAAATAGATTGCGTGGACGAGACACCACCCGAGGGATCTCGTTAACTTTGACCGATGAGTCTGCGCAGCCATTAGTAAATTCTCAAAATACGCCGTCGCAAAAGTGCTTTCAGCCGACGCTCTGGACACTGGGTTTCCCCTCCTTAGAACCAGGCGGGCGCCCGCCGCAATTAATCATCTGCTGAGCGGCCCTCTGGCTGTGAAGGCACAGCAGGCCCCTGTTTCCCACGAACAGGTGCAGTTCATGTGCGAGGGAGGTGTCGAGGAGGCGTTCACCGTTTATGCAAACAAATGGCTGCAAAAGGAAGTGAGCGAAGTACGGGCGAACATTCAGAAATCTCGACATTTACTGGAACCAGTAAATAACTTTCTGTACCAGTGGTGGGTGGAGTGAACGACATGCCCAAGGTAGAGGGAGGTAGCACTATTAAATACGGGAAGAAGTTGAAAGAGACGCACTATCTGTCTCAGGTGAGTTGTAGTGCCATTCGGGTTCCAGTGCAGAGGCAGTTGAGCTACATGTCTGTTCCCAATTTAAATATTAGTTCTGAATACGTGTTTCGGACATCTCATTTTGAATAAGGGCCCACAACTGTATGAACTGTTTAAAAGACTGAGCCGTGTATCGACTCGAGCTACACCTTGTGTTTAGATTGCGTTGGTTTTCCTTTTCTTCCCCTGACATGTTGTTTGATATGTTGTTTGTCATTAAGTGGCTGCTTCGTTGTCTTTTCCCTCTGCTATCGATATCTGCGTTTTTGCTCCCGGGTGGTGGTGGTGGTGTGTTGGAGCTTATGGGCGCTCAACATCGAGGTCATCAGCGCCCTGACACACATTAAAAGGAACGAATGTGGACAGACCTAAGAAAACTAAAGCACACACTCAAAGAAAGCAGGAAAAGAAGGAATATGCTACATAAGAAAGTAAAATCTAAGGAAAGGGGAAACATAGCAACAAGAGTGTCACAGGAAATTGTTATTGGCTGGCCACTTACATAAAATATGGGTGAGCTTGTCACACAGTGAGCAAATTAAAATCCTCTCCCTAAAATCTTTGTAAAAACATTTGACAGGGCACAGAACTTTAAAACTTTAACCACATTCGTCCGAGTGTTGCCTAAAAGAGTTGGCAGGTCCGCTGGCAAGTCAGCCGTGGCCCGCTGGTCAGAAAATAAAACGCAATCCAATAAAACGTGGCGCACAGTGACCTGGACGCCGCAAGCACCACACATTGGAGGGTCCTCTCGCCGGAGCAGGAAGCCATGCGTCATAGGGCTGTGGCCTATTCGAAGCCGAGTGAGGAGAATCTCGTCCTGTCGATGGGGCTGAAAGGAAGTACACCACACACGCGTTGTGGGCTTGACTATACGGAGCTTATTGTCAGTCACTTCCAGCCACTCATCCTCCCATCGACGGATGACCCGTGAGCTCAACAGCGAGGTGAGTGCGTGCAAGGGGATAGCACACTGAGATACTTGTGGGGCGAGACACGCCTATGGAGGAAGTGAGATCTTTGACCGGTTGTAACCTCGTGTGGTGGCGCGGAAGTAGGGGCGTTGCGCGCAGAGAGTGTGGTGGACACGGGAGGGCAGTGTGGCTCTCCAGTGCGAAGTAGGCGTGGTCGGTTGTACCGAGTCGCCACTGATGTAGGTCGGTTGTGTGTAACGAGCGGGTCGAGTTGACGGAAGAACTCCCCGTGTGTTGGTTGGTTGTATACAAATGGTTCAAATGGCTCTGAGTACTATGGGACTTAACATCTGTGGTCATCAGTCCCCTAGAACTTAGAACTACTTAAACCTAACTAACCTAAGGACATCACACACATCCATGCCCGAGGCAGGATTCGAACCTGCGACCGTAGCAGCAGCGCGGCTCCGGACTGGAGCGCCTAGAACCGCACGGCCACCGCGGCCGGCGGTTGTATACAGAATCGCCCCACGAGTAGTTGTTGTTTATTTTGCCTTGCTGGGACGTTAACTAGCTTCTTTAAATCCTCCGTTTCAACACTGGAGTTTAGTAGGAGACACCTAACATGAAGGAGCGGTCACTACCCGTCAACGTTACACAGAAGACGTGAAATCCGTTGACAGAGCGCGTTGTCGCGTGCCCGTGGCGTGTTGGGTACGCTGGCGACGCGTGCGCGGTCGAATGTGTGGATCCTTGCCATCGGAGGTCGTGTACTGCCTGTTCGAGCATAATTGCAAGTTAAGTTCGTGGAAGGTTTAATCATTAAGTAATAATTTTGTGTAACCAGCGTCTCTTCTGCCTTGTGGCCTCCGGCGACCAGGTTTCCTGTCCCTGGCACCGGTGTAACTGAAGACAGTGATCTTTCCTCCTCCTCTCGCTACTGTCCGATAGGAGGTGTAATTTTGGCAGTTTAATTGTTTCACTATTCTGTCGTGGGTTATGAATAAATTCATGTTTCCTGTTGGTTGATCATGTGATCGCTCATTCAGGACTGTGTGGTGGTACGTTTCCTTGCACGAGGTTAGCTCTAATTCTGTCAGCAAGTAAGCCATCTTACTACAAGTTTTCGCTAGCTAAAAGTCGGTTCAGTGACCAGCTTGAGAGTGGCAATTGTGTTTACGGTCGTATTTAAATTGGTCAGTATTCTGTCTAGCCTGAGCATCCCTGAATGGGTGATTTGTGGCCACCTTACATGGGTCCGCAATATCTGTTATGTTCTAATGATATTCAAGGACACTTTTGTTTAAAATCTTTTATTGCCATTAATCGTCTGTTTGCTGAGACCTGTTTAATTTTTTTTAATGGCGGTGTTGGAAGCTTCACTACCTCACCGTACTTTATTAACAAAGACCTGTATTTACTTTAGTAGCCTGTTTACTAATGTTCTTTAAATTTTTTAAAATTGTTGTATTGCTATAAATTACTTGATTGCCGTTAGTGGCGTGTTTAAAAGGCTGTTTATTGCCGTACTGCTAGTTTCTGTAAGATACGAATAAAACATTTGTGAAAATCTCAACTCGACAGTAAACTACTAGAAACTTGGCCCCGTTTCCCAACTTGTGGTGTGGCTTGTAGTAACCGTAACCACTGTGTGTGTCAAAGACCTCATATTGTACTTATAGCTGTAGAAGTTTTCATTCGGTTATTGCAGTTTCTTTGTTACAGCACTGAAGAATGAAACATGGACTATTGCCGTCATGTCATGGCACAGTTGTAAGTTACAAGCAACGTTATCTTATCTAGGGCTGTGGATCGCTTTGCACTAATGGAGTCATCAGTTGTGATCAGTGTCTCTTGTACTTTTCACATGTCGTCTGAAACACGAATATGGCTCACAATGGTTTATAAGGCGAATCTTCTTATAGCATTCGTGGAATGAGACCATCGTACGAAGTGAAGCGCCCTTGTCCTATGCAAAACATGGGTAGAATAGCGAAGTGTTAATGTCGTGTGACTAGGGCCTCCCGTCGAGTAAACCGTTCGCCGGGTGCAAATCTTTCGATTTGACGCCACTTCGAATACTTGCGCGTCGATGGGGATGAAATGGTGATGATTAGGACAATATGACACCCAGTCCCTGAGCAGAGAAAATCTCCGACCCAGCCGGGAATCGAACCCGGGCCCTTAGGACTGACAGTCTGTCGCGCTGACCACTCAGCCACCGGGTGGCGGACAAAGTGAGGTAAATACACAATTTTCTATTCATGTGAAGTAATACGTGCTATGAGATGTGGAAACTGAACCCAGGAGTGCCTTACATGACGACAGAGATTAGAAAGGTATATCAAATGACTTTCTTATCTTCTGCCTGGATCATCAAGAACAAACAAGGCATTATGTTTCATTCTCTGATCACATGGACATAAACTGCACAGCTACAATTAAGATATCGGTCACATAATTCTTAGGTCCCGGCGGAGGTTCGAGTCCTCCCTCGGGCGTGTGTGTGTGTGTGTGTGTTTGTGTGTGTGTGTGTTTGTCCTTAGGGTAATTTAAGTTAAATAGTGTGTAAGCTTAGGGACTGATGACCTTAGCAGTTAAGTCCCATAAGATTTCACACACACATTTGAACATAATTCTTATGAAAGATTGTTATGTGTATGAAATAAAAAAATATAGATTCATTACTCTAGGTATCTCATCAAACAATGTCACGCAACTTCAATAAATTAATTAGTTATTGAGTTATACAGGGTGTTTCAAAAAAGAATGACCTGATTTTGGACGGCAATATTTACGAAACATGCCCGCAATGTGGTAGTAAGTTCCTATGAGGTCATCGGTCTCTAGGCTTACACAATACTTCATCTAACTTAAACTAACTTCCGCTAAGGACAACACACACACCCATGCCCGAGGGAGGACACGAACCTCCGACGGGGGGAGCCGCGCGGACCGTGGCAAGGCTTCCCAAACCGCGCAGCTCCCGCAAGGAAATGTATGTCGTTTGAATGGGCGTGGCCTAGAGTTGCATAAAATCGCCAATAGATGTCAATCTATGCGTGTTCTCAGTTTGCAGTCAGTCAGAAGTGAGATGGAGTCGGCTCAACAGAAGGCGTTTCCTGTGCTGCGGCTGGCAACGAGTGAGTCAGTGATTCCCTAACGGCGTGCTTTTCGCCGACGTTTTAGCACTGATTCGCCTGCACTCAAGAACATTCACCGCTGGTATCCCCAATTTGAAGAGACAGGATGCTTGTGCAAAGGTTCTGATCACATGGTCAAAAGAATTCAGCAAAACTCTGAACGGACTCCATGGAAGTCTGTGTTTAACGTCCCGTCGACAACGAGGTCATTAGAGACGGAGCACAATCTCGGATTGGGAAATGATGGAGAAGCAAAGCGGCCGTGCCCTTTCGAAGGAACCATCCCGCCATTTGCTTTATACGATTTAGGGAAATTGCAGGAAACCTAAACCACGATTGCCCGACGCGGGTTTGAACCGTTGTCCTCCCGAATGCGAGTCTAGTGCGCTAACCACTGCACTACACAGTTCAGTGAACTGGCAATGCCTTGTATGACTCTCTGGCAGGTGCTGAGGCGTCGTTTGGTCTATAAAACATAAAATGGTTCAAATGGCTCTCAGCACTATGGGACTTAACATCTGAGGTCATCAGTCCCCTAGAACTTAGAACTACTTAAACCTAACTAACCTAAGGACAGAACACACATCCATGCCCGAGGCAGGATTCGAACCTGCGACCGTAGCGGTCGCGCGGCTCCAGACTGAAGCACCTAGAACTGCTCGGCCACACCGACCGGCTATAAACCATACAGACTACAATTAGTGCAAATTCTTCGGGTTGGTGGCAAAAGGAAACTGGTTGACTTCGGCAGTGCTCTGCTACAGGATATGGAAGACGATGCATTTTTATCCCGGTTAATTCGCAGTGATGAAGCAACATTTCATGTTAGCGTCAAAGTAAACCGACATACGTGCACGTATGGGGACTCCAGAAGCCTCATGACATTACTGAACATGAAAGAGACTCAACTAAAGTGAACGTTTCTTGTGCCAATTCTCGTGAAAAAGTGTGCGGTCATCCGCCCCCCCCCCCCCTTTTTTTTAAGGAAAACACAGTGACTCGAATGAGCTAATGCTGCAGAATAGGCTTTTTCCACAGCTTCAAGAGGATTCCGATGACTTTATTTTCCTACACGAGGGAGCTCCACCACACTGACACAACGTACGTCAGTTTTTCGATGACACTATGCCTCAAAGCTGGATAGGACGCATGGGACTCCGAGCCACCGCCCTGCATTCATAGCCCCCAAGATCGCCAAACATGGCCCCACGAGATTTTTTCTTGTGGGGATATGTGGAAAGTGTGCTCATCTCCTCTTTACCTAGTGACATAGAAGAAGTGAAGAATAGAATAATAGCTGCCGTAACTTCTGTAAAAGCAGACATATTGTGTAAAATTTATGACGAATTTAACTATCGTGTAGATATTGTTCGTTCTGCTGCTGGTGTACACATGAAGCATTCGTAATAGCACAACTAAAACTTTAATGTTTTGTGAGTGTTTTGTGATCCATGCCACGTTTATAGCATGTCTTTATCAATAGACATGTAGTTTTGGAATCAGGTCAATCTTTTTGAAACATTGTGTAGTTTAAGACCTTAGTTCACATGAACTACTTTACTTACGCTATGAAGATGTAGTTATTCATATTCCTAACACCTACGAAAAGTTTAATTGAAATTCTCTCTGTCATGCTATGTTCATTAGAACTGCAGCACCATCAAGGCGGCGTGCACCAAATGTCAAATTCGCATGAAGCATCCTACATTCTTGCATATTGAAATGATTAGTACAAGGGCGTGCGGAGAAGCAGTGCCTCTTTGTCCTCAGTATCGGATGAGGTATTACATGTCATGCATGTTACTCCGTCGACTTTCCCGCGACGCTGAGCAGTTTGCAACCTTTGCCGCTAGAGATTTTCCAAATGTAACGTGTAACACGGCGGTTTGTAAAGTAGCTGCGTCTGTGTGTGAAAAACAGCGTGCTGTAATCGAGTTTGGAGCTCGAGTAGTTCCCCCACCCATGGAGCACTCTTTCCTTCAGCATGCAATGCCAAACCACTCACGAACGGTGCGACATCTGCAACATCCGTCGTCTTGGGTTCACTATCACCAATCATCCTCCGTACAATCTCGGCTTGGCTCCACTCGATTTTCATCTATTTCCAAAACTTAAAGAACATCTTCGATGATTTCACTTTGATAGTGATGAAGCGGCGGAAGCAGAGGTAAGGTTGTGTCCCGTCAACAACATCAAACGCTCTGTATTGATGGTAGAGTTGGGAGAAACGTGTTCGTCGCCAGGGTGACTATGTGTGTGTGTGTTGGTGCTTATGGGCGCTCAACATCGAGGTCATCAGCGCCCTAGGGTGACTATCGACAAATAAGTATGTAGCCAACTTGGGCTTTGTTTAAGAAGCTTTAACAGGGTGTATACGTGCACAAGGAAAAAAAAAATTCCCGGATTTTTCCCGGATTTCCCGGTTAAAAATGCAGTTCCTCCCGGGTGACAGTGCATTTTCCCTTATCAATCCTTTGAATGGTTATGGTTTTATACCCGGGCGTACAATATCCCGGCACTTTAGAAAACGAAACTCAGGGGAAAACAGACACATTTTGGAAACATCTTTGATGTGCAGCAACATGCACGCTGCGTATTTTCGCATTACGAAAGTATACACTGGAATTCCACCAAACACCGCATGTTACTTTCCGAATCATTGAAATCGAGATTTCGATGCTCTTTTGTAGGCCGTTCGTAGCTCATGTCACGTGATATTGCCAGTCGATGACAGCGGATATTCAGAGCATAGTACACGTGATGTAGTCAGCCAACAGCAACATCACTGTTAAGTAGCACGAACACACAGACAGGGAAAGTTAATAGTTTAAATTAATATAGTGTTGCTACAAGAAAAGCAAAGTTTTCACATATAATGTTGTTCTCAAGCTGCAAGAGAAGCTAAGCTTTCGCATATAGTGTTGATCTTTTTTGCGCATGTTACACTTTAAGATATATCACACAAACGTGCCAGTAAAATTTTTAATAATGACATAAATGTCTGATCTTCAGGGTTCAAAATTCTTCTAAATGGCGCGTCATCAAAGAGTTGATTTTTAAATGAGAGGCAAACGCTCTGTGATTTAATAAATTCATGGTACATTCTTGCACACAGTTCAACTTACGTAAAAGGATATTTACTTTTAATGTAACGCTTTTCAAACCACTATTCGCAATATTTTCCCACGACCTGTTAGAACTAGCTTCGTTTCAGCAGTTGCCAGAGAGCGCAGATAACAGGCGACACCGCGCTTGGGTAGCTATCATGACGTAAGAAGCCCGTATGTACGTACGTGTAAGACATTAAAAGATCATACATTATGTCATAAACGAAACAAGACAACAGAGGATACTGCAAGAGCATCGGAATTTCGTGAACAATATTAAAATGTGCACATTTAAAGTGCATACTTAAAGGGCACATTCGTATGTCCGGATTCCCAATGATGTAGACCTCGACCTAATATTAAGCTTTTCAGTGTGGTATTTGGGATGTAAATTTTCTTGGAGCACCAGTACTGAATTACATCATGTTTGGTTCTTTATTATGACATAATGCCATACGTGCTAGAAAATGAAAACGTGCACTTGAAATGCAGCGAACAGTTGAAACTAGCCAGTACTGCGGAATTAAACGTTTCGTTTCAAATACATTGACTGCCTCTGCGGAAAAGGTTAACAAAAGTCAAATTTCTTTAGCGAACAGACAAAAATAACGTCATTGTTCCGCAAGGCGATTAATGCTTGACTGTCAGAAAGGTGGAAATAAAATCAAATCTGAAACTAATGACATATTTTAGCCTTCCGTAATTATGTGAATGTGTTTTAATTCACTTGATAGCTCCCGGCCACAGATATCCGTTTTGTTTTCGTTTGACGTGAGAGTAAACGAAGGGGAAACAGCAAAATCACTAAATGTAAACACGGGTCATGTGGAGACTACCCACTATAACTCAGACTGCTATGCGCATCAGCCCCGGATCTACATTTGCGAACCGAGTCAATTCTAAAAAAAAAAAAATTGAATTTTCAAAATATGTTCATCTTGTAGCGCACATCTTTCTGAGAAGTCTGAAACATAAAACATATGTATTCGAGGAAATGTAAGACATATTATTTGGTCTTAAGTATGCCAAAGTGCAGTGCCACGCCTCTTCATAAAGCATTTTTCTACCGCACGTCCAAACTATATTCAGGAGAGTGGACATTGAAATGCCTGTGGTGCCTCTCCTGCTCCCAGTCGGACGGTTTGACAGCCTGCCCCCCTTTAAAAAATCTCGCAATTAATAGCGGATGGGATTTTTTTTGTAATCGAGAGAATAAGAACTCTTCAGAAAATCAGAACTCTTTATTGCCTATTAGTTAATAACTTGCTGTTTTGTGTGACATAAAATTAAATATAGGCTACATAAAACCAATACTGACAAGAGATAAGCAAGAAATTACACATTTCTTCAAACCTTAGCTCCTAGCATTTTTTCTCTCTAATCTTGCTACGTTTTGCTACATGAAAAATCGAAATGTCGTTATCTAATACTGAAAAAGCTGTTAATACAAATAATACTCAAGACTGGTGTGGTTTCTCGATCTGATTACGTCTATTTTGTAACTGTCTGTTAGATAAAAACAAAATAGGCCTTTCTAATACGGCAGCAATTTTGAAACACACCAAATAAACGAGACTGTTTTGGCACAAATGGCCATTTTTATAACACGACAGAATATAATCCACGAAGTACCAATATCAAATGTCTATTAGGCCTACTACAAGCAAAAAGCCTTATGTTAGGAAATAGTTTCACTACGAAATTTTTATATAAATTTGGAATCGTCTTATTCTTATATAATTTGTGTGGTGTCCCCGTTTCTTCTCCTTCCTCGTTCTCACAATCTTGTCATCACCAATTCTGTAGCTATTGCTGCCATTGTCAAAATTTGTTCGCTGATTAACTTCACTAACCCTGTCAGAATCACAAGTTTAGATATCCCGCGATTATTTTTCGGTTAGGCGTTATTACGTGTTCGAACAACACGTTTACCGCGTTGCTTCCAGAATAGAACTTACGCGTCTGCTAGCCGGGGACTGTACAACTGGTCCTTAATAGTGTAGCGATCTGGCCAAAAATTTTCTGTAAAAATTTCATTTTCTTGGATACACCGAGAAGATAATACGTAATCTTTCTCACCTGTTATTCCTGTTAGTCGTTTATTTCCATTCTGGTAGCCTAAATCTACGGATTTCGCTAGTAATTATAACAATGCTGATCATTCGCAAACCCAATCAACCACATAATCAGGCAGCGATTGGCATTCATCCGTTCGGCTTTACTCCCTCATCTCGTATTGCCCCGGCCCCTTTTGTCTGCGGAAAGTTTATTTCTAGATGCGACGAGGATTCTCCTGACAGAAACATCACGTACACTATGCATGCATTCAAAAGTCAACTTATGATTCATTCAGAAATCAAGTTAAAATGTGTTCAAAAATGTTCAAAAACCAACAGGGATGCGTTTCAAAATCATATCAATAATCGATAGACAAACGTGCGCTGGATGCTAGGCACTTTGTAAAACAAGTTTTTTTTCCCCAAGAATATGAATTTGGCGCCCCCTTTTCCAGTAGCATCTAGCTGCTTGCTGCGACTGCTTGCACAGCCAACAGCCACATTCCTGTAGCCAGAAGCGGGAGAATCACTACTCAAACGTGACTCAACTGCGCATGTGCACGAGCGCCCGCGAAATGCTAAAACAAATCGAATGTAAACAGTTTCGACATCACGCTCATTGGAGGCAATTTGTTGTTATGAAGCACTGCATAGTCTTCCTAAAGCCTTTGACACATTTTCGATTGGCAGACGCTTGCATGAGCACTGTGTGTCGTTGTTGTATATGACGCATTTCCTTTGCAATTTAAGTTATTTTCGTTCTTTTTTCTCTCGTTTATGTTTTATTGTTGAAGTATTATTCTGCAGTAGCGGGATAAGTAATATCCTTTGTTAGAATATCGGTTCTTACCAGTCAAAATTACAAAAATTTAACTGAAAACTCAAACAATGAAAAATTCCCGGAATTCTAAAAATATCCCGGGTTTTTCACGGTTTTCTCCAGGATGAAAAAATTCCCGGGTTTTTCCCGGATCTCCCGGTTATGCCGGGTCGTATACACCCTGTTTTAAGAGTTTTCACGTAGAAAATTCGGTGGCCTTACTTTCAGCACGCTCTGGTATTTCATCACACGCACATGAAGTAGATAGGAATAACGCACCGTCTACAACTGTACAAATAAAAATGTAAATATTTGTTTATTAAAAATCGTGTATCTCCGAAAGTTCTTGACGGATTGTTTTGAATTTCTGACATAACGTTGCGTTTTAATACAGTCGCGTTTTTAGATATCTACTTCCTTCATATATCTATTAAAGAAAAACCAACATTTTCATTTTTATTTGTGTAGCCGTAGACGGCGTTACTTCTATCCACTGTGGTTGCGAAGACATCTGTATATGTAACTTCTTGAGATTTTTTTGTAACAATGTTTCCCTATTATTAAATTCATAAAAAAATTATATATAACATCTGTTAAAAATATGTAAATAAAAACATGCATGTATACCAGTGGAACATTGTGTCAAAATTTCAATGCAATCGGTCAAAACGTTTCGGAGATTCGCGATTAGGAACATCTACATTTTCTTGTAGGCACAAACGTAGATGTTCATTTCTTCAAAATCTCAAATCTCTGAGAGTTCTTAATGGACTGCATTGAAATTCTGACAACTTTGTATTCGGATACTCAAGAGTTTTTATATACCTATTGGAACGCCGTCTGATATATATGTAATAAAAGTGGAAATATTACAAAAATATTGACGTTGGTGTGTTCAAAATCGTTGATATTCATACGTTCTTGACCGATTACTTTGAAATTTTGACGCTGTCGACTTCTGATACGGGCATATTTTTAGGTACCTAATTCTTTAACATATATTTTAATATATATATATTCCATATATGCGAAATATATAAAGGGAAAACATTGCTACCAAAAATCTCTGTACGTAACTTTCCGATTTACATCAAATTTTTGCACGTTACTACAATAAACACTTTGACACATACAGACTATATAAGTGAAACGTTATTAGGAAATAGGAAAGTTGTATTTACTCTTATTGGTTTATGATTAGAATGCTCTTACTACTAATACTGAATATGAATTTGTAATGACAGTAAACAAGACTAAGGTTAGAGAGAGGGGGGGGGGGGCGGGGAAAGAAGATGGCCAGAGGGGTGGCAGGAAATGGGCGTAGGAAACGGAAAGCACGAGATGGATAGAGAAAGGTGGGAAAAGGTGATTGACTGAGAGAGGGGGAGAGTGGTTGGGGGGGGGGCAGGAGGAGATGGAAAGAGAGAGGGGGGGGGAGGTGATGGACGGAGAGAACTGAGGGAAGACAAGATGGACAAAGGAAGAGGGGGGGGGGGGGGAGATAGAAAGAGACAGGGCAGAGAAGGAGATTAGGACGTATACCCAACAGCCGTAAGTATCAGAAGCATGTGCTTTCTCTCTTCTTCCTTTTCCGTTTAAGCAGACTGACACACAGAAAAGTGTTGCCAGGTACAGCTACTTCTCTGTAAGGAAAAATTAGAATGTTGTTTTTTTGTGAAAAGGCCATGTTATGTCTGACGGAAAGAGAACAGCACAGGTCGGGATTCGACCGCGGCCGGATCGTGATCTACCGACAAAGCCATTTGTCGTCCCGCGATGTTACTACTAGCTGTAATCGTGGTCCCGCGAATGTCATACGAATATAAAATCGGGGGCTGCAGGAGAGCCATACTGAACGCCATGCAGGATCTCATCGGCCCCACGAGAATAGCGCCTGGGAGGACAGACACACAATTCGTTCGGCCTTGCAGGATCGCACGTCCACATCACGTACCTGAAGTCAGCAAATGGGCTTGTTCGCAGCTAGACAAGTATCCCGACCGACAGAGCGACCACGTCTGAAGCAGCAACGACTGTCATGACGCAGACCATTACCGCTGGTTCCCTTGTGACGCAGCAGAGAGAGAAGAGCGCCGACAGTGCTGCCTCCAGCGACGACACTCGACACTAGGGTTGGCGGTTATCGCTGAAACAATCAGTTTTCGGTTATATCGGATTTTTTCAACGCCAGTTTAACAGTACTATCAAAACAGCTCGAAATAACCGGTTTCTGAAATAGTAGACTTCCAGTTTTTTCCTGTTATTTCCTGTAATAAGCATAGAAATCGAAGAAAGACTGAAAACTTTTGGCTACCTCAGTTTCAAGATACATTAAATAGGAAAATAATAGAAAATTTCGCCGGTCCACCGTTCGTGGCTTTTCTGTAAAAGTCGCAAGTGGTTGACTACTACAAAAAACACCCGTATTTCATTATTAATTCTAGTTCTTTGAAACTCTGCTTCAAAATCATATTGTAATAGGGGATCATACCATTGTTTGGACATTACGAACAGTCACCGAAAAAGAGTGGAAACTGAGGTTCAAGAACTATTTTTCGTGTTGATTTCTCCCTTTTCAAGGACTACATGCAGATAAAGGCATGTTAAGTAGACACAGGTAGCAGATCATCTGCTTCCCGTTTTTATTGTAAACTATGTTACGTTTTACGTTGTATCCCTGTATTATTCTGCAAGCTGTTGTGGCTTCTCTCGTTTTTATTCTTTTGGAGCAAATGGGGCATTGTATCTCGGTGATATACAGCTTCATGAAATACTTTCTGAGTAGAGACGATATCGTCCTGTAATACGACTTAATGTCCAAGAACGACAGCAAGAAACTACAGATAATGGTGCACATAAAACTGGCCCGAACCGGACTGCGAACGCGCGTGGTAGCATTACTAGCTTGTCAGTTTCTTTGCCACCTTCCAACAGCAGTAGCGTGTGAGTACTTCATACGGAAAGTAGTTATTATAAACCGTGTACTTCACTGTCATGCCTTGCTCCATTGAAGAACGTGTGTTCATTGTTGAAGAACATGTGCGGTCTGGATCCATTAAAGTTGTTCGTGACACTTTTCATGAAAAGTTTCCTGAAAATAATATTCCTGCAAAATCAACGATTCGGGATCTAGTGAGAAAGTGGCATTCGACAGGCAGTGTTGTTAATTCAAAGAGAAATAAGGCACCGACTGTACGTACACCTGAAGTTGTAGCAAACGCGACGGCACACAGTGAAAGAAGTCCCTACAAGTCATTTGGAAATTTGTGGTAAGTTCCTATGGGACCAAGCTGCTCAAGTCATCGGCCCCTAGACTTACACACTACTTAATCTAACTTAAATTAACTTAGGCTAAGGACAATACACACACCCATGCCCGAGGGAGGACTCGCGCCTCTGGCACGGGTAGCCGCGCGAACCGTGGCAAGGTGCCTAAGGCCGCACGGCTAATCCCGCGAGGCCCTCCAAATCAACACGATGATTATCACAGCAATGTGGAATATCTCGCAGGTCATGTCAACGCATCCTTCATGGCTTAAAAATTAAACCTTACCGTGTGAGGGTTGTTCAGCAAATAAAAGAAACGGTCAAGGGTAAGCGTACACACTACTGCAATTGGTTGCTGGAAAATGTCGCGGGGGGACATCTTGATCCGTTCCTTCTTTTTTGACGGATGAAGCTTGGTTTTATCTGTCGGGTTACGTTAGTTCACAAAGCACAAGACACTGGGCTATAGAGAAGCCCCATGGCATACTGTAAAAGCCGTTACACAATTTAAAAATTGGTGTATGATGTGCTGTATCTAGTAACAGAATTATCGAGCCATTGTTCTTCAACGAAACTGTCAACACACATGTTTACTTGCAACTCTATAATGAATTTTCGGCTCTGTTAACTCCAAACGAAAAATGCTGTTTATATATCCAGCAAGATGGGGCAACTTCGCATACGTCGGATTTGTCCTTAGCTCGTATACATACTGATTTTTACTATGGGCTTGTGGACACCCCGCTCTCCCGACTTGTCACCATGTCACTTTTACCTCTGGGGATTTCTGAAGGCTAGATTCTACAGCAACAATCCCAGAACACTTAACACATTAAAAAACAATGTTTGTGAAGAAATTTCGAACATTCCTCAATGAGTACTGAAAAGTGTTTCCTTAACACGATTCGGCGTGCAAAACTTTCCTTGGATGTTGGCGGAGAACATTTTGCATACAGACATTAAATTGCTTTCTAAAATATGCTTATTAAACTAATAAAAGTAAATATGTTACTTAAACTGTTAATTACATAGTTAATAATGAAACTGTACAATAAAAATGTAAGAAAGCGATGATGTACGTTGATTTTCTTCATTCACATTCCTTTCAGCGCAGGGGCCGGTTTTATGTGCGCCACTCTGCACTATATGGGACAAATCTTGCACAATGCAGGTATACGTCTGCCGTCTAATGGGCCACGCCCCATGGTAATAGGTATCAGTTCTGGTGCCATGCGTTAGTTGCTCGTTTCTATTGACACAGTTATTGAAGTGGCATTGATCGCTTTTCCTGTTTTCTATAACAACACACTATTTCAAGGCAATGTATATTTTACGAATAAAAATTACTTATTTTTTAAAACGGTTTCTTTAAAAACGAAAAATTTTAGCACTGCTGCTGTGTCTAATTGGTATTTCGGTTTTTTACTTGTTTATTAAAATAAAAATAAAAAAACACTTGTTATAACCCAGCATAAACAAATACCGAAAAATACCAGTTATTCACAACTAAAATGCCGATATCGGTTTTAGCCAGTCGGTTTTTCCCACACTACACAGGAGCGTCACTATGCCATCTTTCAGACGTGTCTCAGTCAAACGTACAGCATCACGCAGCATCATGGAAGACCTATCCGTGTCTGAAGGCTGCGAAGAGAACGAAAGTCGCCAGACTGCATTCATAGTTATAATATGGACCCAGCATCTGGCATGATAAAAAGGGATACTATAGTGTACACAACACAGTCAGCCTTGGTTTGCAGAGCCGGTAGTTTGGAAGGCAGCTGTTACATTTCTAACGAGTTTTGACAAATGGCCTTGCTCTGTCTTCTAGGGCTCCGTGACGATATCTTTCAACAAGATAACGCAAGACTTCACATTGCGTATGCTCTCCTGATCATCTTGGTTACAAGGAATATTCGGTGTTGCCCCGGCCAGCTCGTTCGCCAGATTTCTCAGAAAACATCAGCTCGTGGGTTTCTGGAAATCAGACGCGCCAACACTTGTCAGCCACTGCGAGTGATGGACTCTAGCAGAGAGCTGAAGCGGAATCTAGCCCCACAAGAAAGATAGGCCGCGGCGCACACATCACAGCACCTGACACTGCAGGTCTTACGCGTGACAGCAGCAGTCGCCAGCGGGCAGCGAGTAACTATTTCAGACGAGTTTAACAATTCTTAACTTTGCGTTTAAATGCATGCAAGCTCTCCACAAGACATCGACATACTGATTTCCCGAGGGCCCTTCACGCAGCCGAGTGTTCGCGAAATATGACGGACAACGCGACTAGTGTGACCTGACAAACTCGTTGTGGAGCCCGGCCGTATTTCTCGTGGCCCCGAGCGGAATAGAATGACGTACCGGTATCTGTTATTCCAGCTCAGTTCGAGAAACTGCCCAGCCGGATTAGAGCGACTTCTAGTGCCAGAAGTGACAGCTCTGTGCACCAAATTTATCACACAGCAAACCCCCAAATCACCTACATATTTAATCGTATTATATCCTTCCTGTGTTGTTGTGGTCTTCAGTCCAGAGACTGGTTTGATGCAGCTCTCCATGCTACTCTATCCTGTGCAAGCTGCGTCATTTCCCAGTATCTACTGCAACCGACATCCTTCTGAATCTGCTTAGTGTATTCGTCTCTAGGTCTCCAAGATTTTTACTCTCCACGCTGCCCTCCAATACTAAATTGGTGATCCCCTGACGCCTCAGGACATGTCCTACCAACCGATCCCTTCTTCTGGTCAAGTTGTGCCACAAATTTCTCTTCTCTCCAATTCTGTTCAATATCTCCTCATTAGTTATGTGATCTACCCATCTAATCTTCGGCGTTCTTCTGTAGCACCACATTTCGAAACTTCTATTCTCCTCTTATCTAAACTATTTATCCTCCACGTTTTACTTCCATACATGGCTACACTCCAAACAAATACTTTCAGAAACGACTTCCTGACACTTAAATCTATACTCGATGTTGGCAAATTCATCTTCTTCAGAAACACTTTCTTTGCCATTGCTAGTCCACATTTTATATCCTCTCTACTTCGACCATCATCAGTTATTTTGCTCCCCAAATAGCAAAACGCATTTACTGCTTTAAGCGTCTCATTTCCTAATCTAATTCCCGCAGCATCACCCGACTTAATTCCACTACATTCCATTAGCCCCGTTTTGCTTTTGTTGATGTTTATCTTATATCCTGCTTTCAAGACACTGTCCATTCCGTTCAACTGCTCTTCCAAGTCCTTTGCTGTCTCTGACAGAATTACAATGTCATCGGCGAACTTCAAAGTTTTTATTTCTTCTCCATGGATTTTAATACCTAATCCGAACTTTTCTTTTGTTTCCTGTACTGCTTGCTCAATATACAGATTGAATAACATCGGGGAGAGGCTACAGCCCTGTCTCACTCCCCTCCCAACCACTGCTTCTCTTTCATGCCCCTCCACTCTTATAACTGCCATCTGGTTTCTGTACAAGCTGTAAACAGCCTTTCGCTCCCTGTATTTTACCCCTGCCACCTTCAGAATTTGAAAGAGAGTATTCCAGTCAACATTGTCAAAAGATTTCTCTAAGTCTACAAATGCTAGAAACATAGGTTTGCCTTTCTTTAGTCTATTTTCTAAGATAAGTCTTAGGGTGAGTATTGCCTCACGTGTTCTACGGAATTCAAACTGATCTTCCCCTAGGTCGGTTTCTACCAGTGTTTCCATTTGTCTGTAAGGAATTCGTGTTAGTATTTAGCAGCCGTGGCTTATTGAACTGATAGTTTGGTATTTTTCACATCTGTCAACACCTGATTTCTTTGGGATTGGAATTATTATATTCTTCTTGAAGTCTGAGGGTATTTCGACTGTCTCATACATCTTGCTCACCAGATGGTAGAGTTTTGTTAGGCCTGGCTCTCCCAAGGCTGTCACTAGTTCTAATGGAATGTTGTCTACTCCCGGGACCTTGTTTCCACTTAGGTCTTTCAGTGCTCTGTCAAACTCTTCACGCAGTATCATATCTCCTATTTCATCTTCATCTACATTCTCTTCCATTTCTGTAATATTGTCCTCAAGTACATCGCCCTTGTATAGACCCTCTATATACTCCTTCCACCTTTGTGCTTTCCCTTCTTTGCTTAGAACTGGGTTTCCATCTGAGCTCTTGATATTCATGCAAGTGGTTCTCTTTTCTCCAAAGGTCTCTTTAATTTTCCTGTAGGCAGTATCTATCTTACCCCCAGTGCCTCTATATCCTTACATTTGTCCTCTAGCCATCCCTGCTTACCCATTTTGCACTTCCTGTCGATCTCATTTTGGAGACGTTTGTATTCCTCTTTGCCCGGTTCATTTGCTGCGTTTTTATATTTTCTTCTTTCATCAGTTAAATTCAATATCTCTTCTGTTACCCAAGGATTTCTATTAGCCCTCGTCTTTTTACCTACTTGATCCTCTGCTAACTTCACTATTTCGTCTCTCAAAGCTACCCATTCTTCTTCTACTGTATTTCTTTCCCCCATTCTTGTCAATCGTTCCCTAATTCTCTCCCTGAATCTCTCTATAACCTCTGGTTCTTTTAGTTTATCCAGGTCCCATCTCCTTAAATTCCCTTCCTGTAACATATTAAATTTTTTATATTTGGTATCCTTCTTAGTGTTGCAGTTTTAATGTTCAACAGTTTAGTTACAAAACGGTAATACTCAACAACTTTGCCTTAGCACGAGCTTTTTCTTGTCTGTTGTACATTTTCAGTCACCTGTCTGTCGTGATTTTGTGTATATCATAACGTGAAACTTGAAGGCTGAAAGTGTTAAACAAATTTAAAGATGAGAAAGACTAGGGTATGGAACATGATCACCAACACCACTAACTAATCTCTTGGTACTGTGTGTGACACATGTAATGGGAAATCAATGAGATGCGACTCAACACTAGGCCATCCTTCCTTGGCTGGGATGAAACAATTAGTCTACAATTTGTGTGTGATACTGGATAAGTGCAACACGTCAATTTCCCATTCTTGTAGCTGCAGTTTAATGCACTCCGAGATTTCTGCATGTATACAGTGAAACGAAGAATGCGATACTGTGTGTAGTTACAGAGGACGCTGGCAGGAGGGAAAGATTAAAGTGAACGAATGAGTCAGTTCATGTACTTTCAATATGTTATACACATGAACATCATATCTTCCGTTGAATGGAAAAGCAGTATATCTGAACTGTTATTTTTACAATGGTACACATTTCAAGATATTTCAGCACGTTGGCCACAATATACATGGTCATTTGTACACTCGTTGAAAATGAGAAATTTTACTAGCAACAGGAAGATGAAATAATTTATTTAGTCTGAGATGTATGGATTTATTTCGAGAGTAATCACGTAAGACAACGGATAGACCAAAGAAATGCTACTGAGATTTTTCTATAGTCCCGGGAATCAACACAGCTGTACTTCCACCTATTATAAATTATAATTCATCGGTATACTGTATAAAACCAATCACACTCAGACTGTCACTCGCAGATAACAGTTTGAGAAACGTCACCCTTCACAAAAACCCTACCAACTCGAAATAATAAACAGGGTTCGAACAAATACAGCACACGTAAACACAACAGCATCTAATTCAGTTTAAACTCAATGCATCCTGCATTTGCAGATGTTAACTGAAATTGAAAAGGTAGCCAGTTGATCTACTGGTGTCTACTCAAGATACCATTAACCGTATCTTTAATCTTTTATGTTGACGAGTATTTTTAAAAAATTGGAAAGAAACAGCACCTTCAGTTGAGCTGAACAACTCTGTCTAATTGTGAGACGTCCGACAAAGAGTCACGTAACATTTGATAATGCGACTGAATATCTTGAAACTGGCTATGTGAAAAAATAAACAGAAGTCTTAACGATATTTGCGGAAGGATCAATCAACATCGACCAGAAAAATACGTACATCAAGTAGAATGCAAAACCTCTGTTCATTTTTTGATAGCACCCCTCAAGAATAAATGCTAATTAGGACACGAATGTCGCTGCATACTCCTACATTCGGTGGTAGAAATTTCAGAACGTCAGATGGACGGAAACCGTTGCGACAGAAGGTCCAAACATCAAATCAAATCTGCCAAACTCTGTCAAAAACACGCAGAAGTGGCTGACGAACTCTGCTACGTTCTGTAACAGGTAAGAGCCACATTTCAGGCTCCAACAAGCTCAGGCTGCGCCATACTTCATTGGCAGACCTTTTGGTGGTGTGCTCAAGACTTTCTAACCGAAATAACCAATAAACCGAAGGATTACACATCAAAGAAGCAGGACTGTCAACATCCACCGAATTTAATCATTAAAAAAACCACGTAGGAATACATCTGAAAGTTGTGGGTATCATCCCGTTAATTAACGGGGGTTCATCGATTTACAGTTCAAGTTCGCACGTTGCAGCACTCGTTAACTTCGAGATGCTAGTGCTTGTTAGAAGCAGTTCTGAAATACGGGGCTCCTACTCCGAGCAGCAATTCTTTTGAGGCGAAACGATCTCTTAAAAGACATTCACGCAATTCCCCTCGCTCCGATAGCATTTCTGCGGCGCTGCGATAAATGTCACGCAAGGTGAGTGTCTGTGAGGGAAGAGGACGCAAGCGGTCGGTGCTATGCGAGATTTCAAGCGCGCCTCAGCAACGAACCGCTCCCAGAGTCGCGTGTTTGCACGCGCAGGTCCTGCGCGAAGGGGTGGCTTGGCATTGGGATGGTGACGCAGCCCGGAGCGCAGAGTGAGGGGTGGAGTTTGGAGGGGTGTTCTGGCAGAACGCTCATTGGCTTCGTTAGCCGGGCCTCGAGAGCGGTGCCATGCTGCAGAGGGCGCCCTTGTGGTGTCGGCTCAATAGTTTAATCCTTTATTGGAAAAACAGACTGCCTTTGTGAGTGACGCAGTTAGGTGCTTCTGAATCTGCTTTGCATCGGCTCTCCACTTTTCAGAACGCTTCAGTGCACATTCTATTAAAACAGTGTCAGAGTGTTATTCGGGAAGCGTATTTGCATCGCGGCGTATTCAGAAGGGAAATGCGTTTACAGTGCGACAATGCACAATCTAGTGCCATTTTATGCGGCGTGTGCGATTGGAGATTGAAAATAACCGTTGTGTGACCACATTGTGATATTAAAGCAAGGATGGGAAGAAGATTACGGTTTAATATTCTATAGACATCGAGATTCTGGAATTCACCTTAAGCGATTTCGAAAAATCACTGAAAATCTAAATCTGATTACCAGGGCGGGGATCTGAAGCGCCGTCATGCCGAATATGAGTCCAGTGTCTTACAACAACGCCACCCCGAAATCTTCTTGGGATCAGATTACAAATAGCAAAGAATATTAACATAGTTATATAGAATTATTTATTGGAACAAATAGGAATTGTTCTGTTCAAATGTGTGTGAAATCTTATGGGACTTAACTGATAAGGTCATCAGTCCCTAAGCTTACACACTACTTAACCTAAATTATCCTAAGGACAAACACACACACCCATGCCCGAGGGAGGACTCGAACCTCCGCCGGGATCAAATGGTTCAAATGGCTCTGAGCACTATGGGACTGAGGTCATTAGTCCCCTAGAACTTAGAACTAGTTAAACCTAACTAACCTAAGGACATCACACACATCCATGCCCGAGGCAGGATTCGAACCTGCGACCGTAGCGGTCTCGCTTTCCAGACTGCAGCGCCTAGAACCGCACGGCCACTTCGGCCTCCGCCGGGATCAACCGCACAGTCCATGACTGGAGCGCCCTAGACCGTTCGGCTAATCCCGCGCGGCTAGGGATTGTTCTCACCGTTTGTATTCATGTCCTACAGAAACCTGTCGCCTGAGCCTGGAACTGGTGCGTACAAGCCGTCCGCGGCAGTTGTTTGCCAAAATAGCACTTCGGAAATCGTCCAGGTGTAATGACCGGTGGTATGAAGAGTGTTGCTCCAGAAGAAAATGGGTTGTCCGCTGAAAAGTGCGAGGATGAAAGATACGGCAATGAACATCCCACGCCAGCTATTCTTATTGGTCGATTGCAATTGCAGCAAGGTTTCACATTAACGGACTGCTCGTAAGTTAAAACTAAGTACGTTGTCCACCTGTGAGGACAAAATAGAGCGAACAGTAGTAACTAAAGCGGCCCATAGATGGGCAACAATATTGCACGTTTTCCCTACACTGATCAATAAGATTGTCAGTTTTATTGTCAATAATATTGTGCAACAATACTATGGTTCGGAATGTTGAACGATAAAGAGACTACTACTGTGATAATTAGTCTGCTTTGTTGCATGTAGTAAAGAAAGGTGGATGAAAAACTGGTTCAAGCAGCGTCAAAGATCGCTCATGAAAACTTGTGGAGAAAATTGAGATTGAACGAAAAAAGAAAAATGTTACAGATTATTGATAGTTGATGGTGCGTCGATTGATAAGTTACTGGAAATGGTTCTCCACGTACTCCGGCGTCCTCACACGTGATTTACGCATTTCAATGCGTCTTGTGTTGAACTCCTTTTCACACAACAACGACAACAACAACAAACCTAAACCAAACTAACCTGCTTGCTCTACGAGAGACTGTCAAGAATGTTGTCAATACTTCCCACAGACGGCTCAGTATTTCCAGGCTGTGCAATATATGTCGAAAGTTTTTGATATTCTGAATCTCAGTCCTAGACGGGCAATATTATTGCGCGTACAGGAAACATTGTCAATATAATTGACCGTGTAAGCCCTAAGAGCTTTTCCAGACTTCTTTTAATTCTTGCTTGTTTGGTGGCTTCCAACACTGGTTTCTCTGCTTCGAAGACTCTCCTTCAGTCAATGTCAGATAAAGGTCGTTGAATAATTAGTCAACCAGGCGCTCCCATCAATCCCAAAACCTTAAACCCCTAGGGAGGGGATTTGGAGTGGGGGAACCAAGGTACACTAAAAAATCGCGGGATCCACCGTAACAGCGCTTTTCAGGACTGTTGCGCCATGGGAACTTTATTTTACGGAAAACCCTCGTATTTAGTCCTACCAAAACGGTTTTTGGTATCCGTCACGTACACCGTTGTTAAGGGGGGTAGGGCGTCAAGCTAGCCTACTTGAAGCAGGAGAGGCACCACAGGACATTTTAATTTCCACTGTTTATACTTTTACAAGTAAATTCATAAAACTTTGTCAGTATGACCAGGAAGGGTTCAGGATTCACGCTCATAGCAGTGGAAGTTCAAAAATATGTCAAAATATATTTTTTTTACAAGTGAAATGTCATCACTTTTTCACTTACTATTGGCTGCATTCGTTGCTATAAGTACACTTTTCTTCATAAGTAAGGGAGATGCTTCTATGAATTTTGCACAGCATACAAACCATACTTACAGGTGTATGAAACTCTAGAATTTTCCAAATGTATTAAAAACTGTGCTAAAAATTGATATAATTAACCACAAAATTTGAGTTTTTTGTAAACATGAAGTTTAAATGTAACAGCTCATTCATTTTTTCATTAATTAAATAAATTCTAGAGTTTCAAGTATGGTTTGTATGCTGTGCAAAATTCATCGAAGAATCTCTCTTACTTGTGAAGAAAAGTGTACCTATAGCAACATATGCAGCCAATAGTAAGTAAAAAAAAGTGATGAAATTTCACACGTAAAAAAAAAAAAAAAAATATTTTGTTATACTTTTGAACTTACATGTCTATGAGTTTGAATCCTGAATTCTTCCAGGTCGTGTTGATGAAGTTTTATGAATTTATTTGTAAAAGTATAGACAGTGGAAATTAAAATGTCGTGTGATGCCTCTCCTGCTCCAAGTCGGCCCGTTTGACGTCCTACCCCCCCTTAAGACTCTCATTTGGATTTTGACTGCTACCATGTAATTACTTCTGTAACAGTGATCTGCCATCAACGCATTAGAGTCTAAAAAGTCATAAAAAACAAAAACGTGAGGACAAAATTGTGTTTTTGATAGCTGAGTGCCTGACGCAGGGGCATCGTCATGTCCGCGGACACTTTAAAATTTCTATATTTTTGGAGCTTTCTTCGGTACAATTTGTTCAGAAAAGTACAGAGAATCTTTTAATACAAAAATTAAAACATCGACTGTTTGACACTTATTTTTTATTCAAGTACTTGTCCTCCTAATCGCAGTCTAAGCCAAATTCATTCTCAGTTTCAACTAATAAAAGCAGTTTCGCAGGTGTGTCCGTGTTTACGGTCGGTGCGCCTTCCGCAGACATTTGCAAACCCAAACGAAGCGCGAGCTCGGCTGCGCCTGTACAGAGAGGTCGTTTGGGAGGAGGGAGCCGTTGTTAGTGAGAAAAGGGGTGGGGAGCGAGGGTGGGCCTGGGGATAAAATAGCGACGCAGGCGCGGCGGCGAGTCTCGGCTGAGTCACGTAGCCGGCGCTGGCCGGCGGACCCCTGCACTCTGCAGGCAAACCGCGGCCCCACCCACTCAGCCGGCGCTCCCCTTTGTTTCAGCGCGGCGGCGCGTGCCCTGGAGAGGGGCGGGGGCTTCACAGCGGCAGGTGCCTGCCCGCCAGCACGCTACGTACAATCGCACCAAAAAGTATTGGCACACGTGCGTATTTATCGTTGCTGGTTACAAACGCCGCACTTTCCGGTACACAGTACATGTACGTGCTACCTCACATACCAGACATTACAATTCTGCCCATAGTGCCTACCATTAACAAAGAAATGCAGTGTTATGGGCAAACACGTATCTCCTCTGCACACAAAAAGTATTGGCACAGAGCATGGCATCTCGGTATATTGCTGGGTTTTCAGGTACCGGAACGCCATCTGCTGACACATTAGACACTGCGTGTTGTTGACGGCCCGGTCGCCAGTATGTTGCTGTAGTGCGCGATAGTGGTCAGCATGGGGCCGAAGAAGAAGGAACATTCAGTGGCGTTGCGTGAGAGAGTGGTATTGCTCCATTCACAAGGGAGAAGCTATCGACAAATCGGAGCAGAGGTGTCTGTGAGCTACACCACGGTAAGAGCCATCATTCAGAAATATAAAGAGACTGGAACAACAGTGAATAAGTGTCGTCCTGGACGTCCAAAAGTGCTTACAACCCGAGAGCGTCGCCATATCATCGCACTTGCTCGGAAGGAACCTGCTACAAGTGCAGCAACTATTGCTGAGATTGTTCAGACAACGTCCGACAAGACGGTTAGTGTTCAGACTATACGAAATGTGTTGAATGAGGCTGACATGCATGGACGTTCTCCCAGGAAGAAGCCATACATTTCGGAAATTAACCGGCAGAAACGCCTGCAGTTTGCCAAGGACTACATCAGCAAGCCGATGGAGTTTTGGAACACTGTGATATTTAGCGACGAATCGAAGTTCAATGTGTTCGGATTTGATGCAAGAAAGAAAATTTGGCGCAAGCCGAATACGCACCTCGACATCAAACACATGCATCCCACAGTCAAACACGGTGGGGGCGGTATCATGGTCTGGGGCTGTATGGCGGCTTCCGGCGTTGGAAATCTAGCTGTAATTCACGGCACAATGGATCATATGAGATACATTGACGTGTTGCGAGGTAATTTACACGCTAGTGCACAGAAATTGGGCCTTACTGGGGTGTTTCAGTTCCAGCAAGACAACGACCCAAAACATACCGCCATGAAAACCCGGGAGTGGTTACTGTACAATGCCCCCAGAAGGGTTCTAACACCACCTCAGAGCCCTGATTTGAACCCCATTGAGAACCTGTGGGCTCATCTTGACACACAAGTCAGAAAAAGGCGTCCGTCCGGTAAAAACGACTTGGAGAAAGTGCTCCTGGAGGAATGGTCGAAAATTACCCCTGATATCACCCGGAATTTAATACAAAGCATTCCTAGGCGTTTACGTGCTGTTATAGATGCTAAAGGGATGCACACTAGCTATTAGATGGTGAACATCAATGAAGAAAACGAACACACTGTCCGATTCATATGCGTGTGCCAATACTTTTTTGGGTGCAGAAGAGCGATGTTTTTTTTCATGACACTGTATGTTACTTTAAGGACAGGTGATTTTGACATATTTGTAAACTATGTAATGTAAGGTGTCACATGTATGGGTTCTGTTCTGAAATATATGTTTCGTTTAACCTACAACCACTAAAATGTAACTGTGCCAATACTTTTTGGTGCGATTGTAAATACCGGCCTGCACACTCAACGCGAGCGAATTTCACATTTCCTCTGGTTCAGCAGGCAGCTGCATTTATCGAACCAATGTCTCTGTACGTGTTAAACACTAGCATCAGTGTGGTTTATTTGAACGCTGTTTTTGCCCAGTCTTTTGAATATAACACTACAGTGCACCCGTAGTTTGGGTGTTTCATGTGTTTTGATCAGCAATGCTTTTCCTGTTGTTAATATAATCTTATAAACACAAAGCACTGCAATAAAATCTTTGATTACAAAATTGTGTCTGAATTTCTACGTAAAAGAACTGCATTAAGTTTTTTCTCGACGCCGTAAGTAGGAAAAAAAGAAGGGTACTGCTTGTGGTTAGAAATCAAAACGGCCTCGGTCCCATGCTTTCTGTCATGTTTTTGGATTAACGAACTAATTAAAAACACATCTTAGGACAGTGTACTCTGAGATCTTAGGAGTCGAACAGGGACAAAAATGTTTGTTAGGATTTCAGATGCCACTGGAGAGCAGACCGCTACAGATGGAAACTTGCCTAGATTAGCCGAGGGCGAGATTACTTAAATAATACACAAAAGACCTGGATAGCTAGTCGTGTGTTCTACAACTGTGGTTTCTCTGAACTGTAGAAAGATGTCCACAGAATGCGCCCACAACGGGCCATGTTAGCAGACTGCTGCTCCTGAAACTGTGTTGACTAACGATAATTAGCGATTGTCATAGTTTGTCGTAGTTTGGTCGCACTTGGAAAACAGTAATGGAAGAACTCATGATGCAGTGCTGCACACATAGAGCAGTGTTACGAATCGTATTATTGAAGAACAAGATGATGAGTAATTTGTAAGTAAAATAAAATGATTAGATGGGCACAAATTAAGTTATATTATAACGAGTCAGCGCAACTATACGTAAAGGCCTGATTCAGTGACAATTGCGATGCTTCTACAAGAAGCCTAATACTCATTTCTGCTCTACCTATGAACACTGCGAACGACGATGCACCGAACTCACCAGCGATCACTGCATCGTGTTTCCAGCAGTGGACATCTGGCTGCTTGTATTTCCTTACACTGAGCGTATTTAATCAATATGTATCCCGATAAATATCTTTGGCGTAGTTACAGGCAAAGAATATTATATATTGAAGCACCAAAGAAAATGCTACAGTCATGCTTGAATACAGAGATATGTAAACAGGCAGAATACGGCGCTGCGGTCGGCAACGCCTATATAGGACTATAAGTGTGAGCACACTTGTTAGATCGGTTAACGCTGCTACAATGGCAGGCTACCAAGATCTGACTGAATTTGAACATGGTGTTGGTGCACCAGCGAAGAGTGTTCAGACAAGAGAATACAAGCTTCTAAAAGTGGTGCAGCAGAAGAATTCTGAAGACTAAACGGGTAGATTGAGCACTAATGAGAAGGTAATGTAAATGACAGCTGTTTTAATACACATTTATTGTGATTCGAACTGTTTCGTTCTTAAATACTTCATCAAGTTGCCTGCAGTTAAACAAGAAATTTTACTAAAAGCTTGAAGATCACGACGTCGATTGCAATCAATACAGTCTTTCGTAGCCCCCTGTCTCTTTTTGCACACTGCAACCAAAGCAACATTTCTAGTTTTGTTTACCTAGAGAAAACCTGACGATGTTCTAAAGACCAAACCCGGTCGTGACATAATAAATGTGCATTAATACAGCGCTGGTGGTTGTCATTAATGACTAATATTACTGTCAACCAGCTGTGATGCCAACATGATTAACATTAATGAGGAAGTACTTCATCGAAATGCGAAAAAATTTATGGCACAACTTGTCTAATAGAGGGGATCTGTTGATGGGACACATCCTGATACATCAAGGAATCGCCAGTTCGGTAATGAATAGAAATGTGGGAGGCAAACATTGCAGAAGACGCCAAAGAAATGAATACAGTAAGCAGCTTCAAATGAATGTAGGTTGTAGCAGTTATACAGAGATGAAGCTTGGACATGATAGTCTAGCGTGGAGAGCTACATCAAATCAGTGCTCTGACTGAAGACCACCATACCCACAACAACAACAATAACAAAATCAACAAGGGCAGTCTTGTGGCATTGGAGAGGCTCTAAGATTTTGTTAACCTTTCTGCGGTAGTATGAAAAAACCTAACTACACTACTGGCCATTAAACATGCTACACCACGAAGATGACGTGCTACAGACGCGAAATTTAACCGACAGGAAGAAGATGCTGTGATATGCAAATGTGTAGTTTTTCAGAGCATTCACACAAGGTTGGTGCCGGTGCTGATATGAGGGAAGTTTCCAACCGATTTCTCATACACAAACAGCAGATGACCGGCGTTGTCTGGTAAAAACGTTGTTGTGATGCCTCGTGTAAGGAGGAGAAATGCGTACCATCACGTTTCCGACTTTGATAAAGGTCGGATTGTAGCCTATCGCGATTGCGGTTTATTGTATCGCAACATTGCTGCTCACGTTGGTCGACATCCAATGACTGTTAGCAGAATATGAAATCTGTAGGTTCAAGAGGGTAATACGGAACGCCGTGCTGGATCCTAACGGCCTCGTATCACTAGCAGTCGAGATGACAGGCATATTATCCGCATGGCTGTAACGGATCGTGCAGCCACGTCTCGATCCCTGAGTCAACAGATGGGGACGTTTGCAAGACAACAACCATCTGCACGAACAGTTCGACGAAGTTTGCAGCAGCATGGACTATCAGCTCGGAGACCATAGCCGCGGTTACCCTTGACGCTGCATCACAGACAGGAGCGCCTGTGATGGTGTACTCAACGACGAACCTGGGTGCACGAATGGCAAAACGTCATTTTTTCGGATCAATCCAGGTTCTGTTCACAGCATCCGTGTTTGGCGACATCGCGGTGAGCGCACATTGGAAGCGTGTGTTCGTCATCGCCATACTGGCGTATCATCCGGCGTGATGGTATGGGGTGCCATTGGTTACACGTCTCGGTCACCTCTTGTTCGCATTGACGGCACTTTGAACAGTGGACGTTATATTTCGGATGTGTTGCGATCCGTGGCTCGACCCTTCATTCGATCTCTGTGAAACCCTACATTTCAGCAGGATAATGCACGACAGCATGTTGCAGGTCCAGTACGGGCGTTTCTGGATACAGAAAATGTTCGACTGCTGCCCTGGCTAGCACATTCTCCAGATCTCTCACCAACTGAAAACGTCTGGTCATGGTGGCCGAGCAAGTGGCTCGTCACAATACTCCAGTCACTACTCTTGATGAACAGTGGTATCGTGTTGAAGCTGCATGGGCAGCTGTACCTGTACACGCCATCCAAGCTCTGTTTGACTCAATGGCCAGGCGTATCAAGGCCGCTATTACCGCCAGAGGTGGTTGTTCTGGGTACTGGTTTCTCAGGATCTATGCACCCAAATAGCGTGAAAATGTAATCACATGTCAGTTCTAGTATAATATATGTGTCCAATGAATACCCGTTTATCATCTGCATTTCTTCTTGGTGTAGCAATTTTAATGCCCAGTAGTGTAATTCTTTTCGTCGAAAGCTTCGTCCATTTATGTAGTTTTGTTTACATGGCAACTGTCGTACCTGGAAGCCAAGGGCGTTCTGCCCTTCGTAGCGCTCGCCGCGAGCGCTGTTTGGTGGAGCACGGTGTATGATTTCCACTCTGAAGACCGGAGCAGTGCAATTAACAGGGCGCGGGGCCAATCTTGGTGGAATCCCCCCTGGAAAGCAGCGCTGACTCACGTTCGATGACGCAACGCGATTTGCATGCACGTCGGGCCCTCTCAAGTGGCCGGCGGGGGATGTGGGAGGGAGGACTGTGCTACTGCTCCACCCGATACCACCTTACTCCCTCCCTCCCTCCCTCACACTGGTCCGCGGAACTTTAAGAGGCCCTGGTGTCTGGCTGCAGCAATAGCCACGTGAGTGGCAGTCTAGGGAGGGAGCTCTGTCTCGCACGTAAATGAGTCCCGATTCATTTTCGGAAGGTAGCTGACAGAATAAAATCGTGAACGTCTTGCTTCATCGTTAATGTACCCAAGTGCAGTTACACATCGCTAACGGCGCTGAAGCGTTACAAGAAGCAAAGAAGGACTTCAGGGACCTTATTAAATGACGTTTGTTACAGCATACAACGTCTTAAAAGTATGCTAAACTGGCAACCGTGGAGTATGTAGCGTGCTGGGTAATGTGGGACGGCAACTCATTTTAGACTGTGGTGCAAAAGCAAATAGCCAGAGTTGCAACTAAAATGAATATTTATTTAGTCGGTGAATAAAACAGCAGTTAACGAACATTAATTGCGACCATACACGTATGTACCCACTTTATTTACTACTATTTTGGACGGACAAACTTTTCAAATGGCTCTGAGCAGTATGGGACTTAACATCTGAGGTCATCAGTCCCCTAGATCTTAGAACTACTTAAACCTAACTAACCTAAGGACATCACACACATCCATGCCCGAGACTGTAGAACCGCCGGACATTTTACTTCTACATCTACATCTACATGGATACTATGCAAATCACATTTAACTGCCTGGCAGAGGGTTCATCGAACCACCTTCACAATTCTCTATTATTCCAATCTCGTATAGCGCGCGGAAAGAATGAACACCTATATCTTTCCGTACGAGCTCTGATTTCCCTTATTTTATCGTGTTGATCGTTCCTCCCTATGTAAGTCGGTGTCAACAAAATATTTTTGCATTGGGAGGAGAAAGTTGGTGATAGAAATTTCGTGAGAAGATTCCGTCGCAACGAAAAACGCCCTTCTTTTAACGATTTCCGGCCCAAATCCTGTGTCATTTCTGTGACACTCTCTCCCATATTTCGCGATAACACAAAACGTGCTGCCTTTCTTTGAACTTTTTCGATGTACTCCGTCAGTCCTGTCTGGTAAGAACCTCACACCGCGTAGCAGTATTCTAAAAGAGGACGGACAAGAGTAGTGTAGGCTGTCTCCTTAGTAGGTCTGTTGCATTTTCTAACTGTTCCTTCCAATTTAAGTTGTTCATAAATGTAATACCTAGGTATTTAGTTGAATTTACGGCTTTTAGATTAGACTGATTTATCGTGTAACCGAAGTTTAACGAGTTCTCTTTACCACTCATGTGGATGACCTCACACTTTTCGTTATTCAGCGTCAACTGCCACTTTTCGCACCATACATATATCTTTCCTACATCGTTTTGCAGTTTGTTCTGATCTTCTGATGACTTTATTAGTCGATAAACGACAGCGTCATCTGTGAACAACCGAAGACGGCTGCTCACATTGTCTCCCAAATCATTTATATAGATACAGAACAGCAAAGGGCTTATAACACTACCTTGGGGAACGCCAGAAATCACTTCTGTTTCACTCGACGACTTTCCGTCATTTATTACGAACTGTGACCCCGCTGACAGGAAATCACAAATCCAGTCACATAACTGAGACGGTATTCCATGAGCACGCAATTTCAATGCGAGCCTCTTGTGTGGTACAGTGTCAAAAACTTTGCGGAAATCAAGAAATACGGAATCGATCTGAAATCCCTTGTTAATAGCACTCAACACTTCATGTGGATAAGGAGCTAGTTGTGTTTCACAGGAACGATGTTTTCTAAACCCATGTTGACTGTGTGTCAATAGACAGTTTTCTTCGAGGTAATTCATAATGGTCGAACTCAATATATGTTCTAAAATCCTGCTACTTATCGACGTTAACGATATGGGCCTGTAATTTAGTGGATTACTCATACTACCTTTCTTCAATATTGATGTGACCTGTGCAACTTTCCAGTCTTTGGGTACGGATCTTTCGTCGAACGAACGGTTGTATATGATTGTTAAGTATGGAGCTAATGCATCAACATACTGCGAAAGGAACCTATTTGGTATACAGTCTGGACCAGAAGACATGCTTTTATGAAGTGATTTAAGTTGCTTCACTACTCCGAGGATATTTACTTCTATGTTACTCATGTTGGCAGCTGTTCTTGATTCGAATTATGGATTATTTACTTTGTCTTCTTTTGTAAAGGCATTTCGGAAGACTGTGTTTAGTAACTCTGCTTTGGCAGAGCACTTGGCAAAGAATGGTTGGTTTGATGAATAGGCATAGCCCGAAAACAGGCACCGACTGAATAAACATCCATTTCAGTTGCAGCTCCGACTGCCTCTTTTTGCAAGCTAAGGAATACTTGTAAATTCTGAATGCAGATGACGCTGTCACGCTTTAGGAGAAATTAGAGAACAGTGAAACCACTGACGATATTTGAATTAATGATACGAAAGAAGTAAGGTAACATAAATAAGCATTTTAGTAGTTACAAAGGTGTATTTCAAATACGTCAACTAACAAGTAAAGAAGAAAGACTAGGATTTAACATTTCAACTACACCTACGTCGCTATACAAGAACACCGGATAATGGAGAACGATGGGGAAAGAAATCAACTGCGACTTTTTTCGAGGAATCGTCTTGGCATGCGCGTCAAGGTATGTATAGAATTCGTGGAAGACTAAAATACGATTTATTATAGGGGACACTGAACCCTCTCCTCTCCAGAGAAGCCGGAGATTAGGAAATCTGTCGTAAGTGATTTGCGGAAAGTGGAAAGTCAAAATCCGGATGGCATGAAACCGAGTTGAACCCCAGTATTCCCAAATTTGTCTCTACTGTCTCACCTTTACACCAACTCCAAGGTATGGAACTTCGGTTGATGTGTTACAGCTACTTTTAGGAAACGAAATCGAACAGCGAGCATAAACTACGAAATGTATTCCAAAGATGTAAGCTTTTTTCTTTTTCTGTACGACAACATAAGGACGAGAGCACTTAAACTTTAGCTCCAAAAACTAGCTAAGGCTCCTCTCAAACTGTTTAATTATCGAGGGAGCAGTCTTTAGGATAAAGTTTTGAAAATTATTTTGGGCACTAATAATCAAAATTATCTTCTCTAAGAACATTGCAGATACTTTCAATTCTGATTAATGTTTTATCATGGTTTTGAAGATTAGATAGTTGATTAAGTGAGTGTCTTGCGGAATCTGGTTTCGGTGTCGGCAATGCTGCTGAAATAGCTTTAATATAGAGATATTAATTTTCTGACCATGCATTTTCGTTCACAGAATTTCTTTATACATTCGTCCATAGAAGGGCGTCCACTCATGTGCCAGAGTAGCTCTCTCAGTGGAGGATAGGTGGTAGCTCTCGTCATATTGGGTAACAAGTGAAAGTTCTGTTGTTAGGAATGCTCCCCAAACCGGGGCTGTTGTGAGATTGCGTATTCTATCTACGCATCCGAACTATGCTGATCCTTACGATCCAGGAGTATATAAATGGAAAACATGCCTGGAAATTTAATAGAGTATATTTTCCAGATTAGCAACGCATTTTTCCTCATATTTCTATGACAAGAACTTCTTAACGTGTCCACAATCCGGACAATATATTTGCGTCATTGCGTTGTACATAGGCAAAGAATTGTTGACTGGTCTTCAACATACTCGTCTAGAACCATCCCAGACTAAATCTTTACTTTGTCATAGAATTCTCATTCCACCGAGTCTGTGGAATTTAAACACAATCGTTGCAACGCATCCCACACTATGGCATAAAAAATGCTATAACTTTCTCAAATAAATAAAAGGGATAGCAAATAAAAGGAATATGTTGTGTACTTCGTATGCAACGTAAGGAGATGTGAGCTACAGACTGCTGCAGCAACTGTTATTGTAGGAAAGCCTGACAGGAGCAAAAATGATTAGCGAAGAAGGTAACACAGTAAAATGGAGTTTTACTTATACTTCTAACGTACGAAGAGTCTTTAAATGTGAACATTTTAGGTTAGGCTTTACCGTGATTGTTACTGACATTAAATGAGGCAACAAATTTACTGTTACCAGCCACTCTTTGTTTATCTCCTGCATCATCAGGTAGATTTACATGTGTTTGTATGACATGTATGCACGCGTTGTGTTACAAAATATGACAGTGTACATGTGATGTTTTACAACAGTGAAAGGAACCTGTGACCACCGGAGGTACTCTATTTTACTTATTTTATTTATTTTTACCATTAGATATACGTTTAGTTTTTAGTCAAAAGAGAAAAACACCAAATCCATGTTTTGAAATAGTATTTTGTTTCTCCACTAGACAGTGCCACAAGTTCCTCCAAAATATTGTAACACAACACACAAACACACGTCATACTAACAAATATAAATCCACCTGATGATGGAGGTTTAAACCTTTCAAACGCGGCGTAGAGATAAACAAACAGCGACTGGTAACAGTAAACTTGTTGTTTCATTTAATGTACAAAGAATCTCTGCAGTTAATGCAACGAGAAACAGAGTCCACCTACATCTACATCTACGTGATTACTCTGCTATTCACAATAAAGTGCCTGGCAGAGGGTTCAATGAACCACCTTCAAGCTGTCTCTCTACCGTTCCACTCTCAAACGGCACGCGGGAAAAACGAGCAATTAAATTTTTCTGTGCGAGCCCTGATTTCTCTTATTTTATCGTGATTATCATTTCTCCCTATGTAGGTGGGTGCCAACAGAATGTTTTCGCAATCGGAGGAGAAAGCTGGTGTTTGAAATTTCATGAGAAGATCCCGTCGCAACGAAAAACGCCTTTGTTTTAATGATTGCCACTCCAATTCACGAAACATGTCTGTGACACTATCTCCTCTATTTCGCGATAATACTAAAGTAGCAGCCCTTCTTTGTACTTTTTCGATGTCATCCGTCAGTCCCATTGGATGAGGATGCCACACCGCACACCAATACTCCAGAATAGGGCGGTCAAGCGTGGTAAGCAGTCCATTTATTAGACCTGTTCCACCTTCTAAGTGTTCTGCCAATGAATCGCAGTCTCTGGTTTTCTCTACCCACGCTATTATCTATGTGTTCATCGGAGGTGAGGGTATCATCTGGAGTGCCCCAGGGAAGTATGGTAGGTCCACTGTTGTTTTCCATCTACATAAATGATCTTTTGGATAGAGTGGATAGCAATGTGCGGCTGTTTGCTGATGATGCTGTGGTGTACGGGAAGGTATCGTCGTTGAGTGACTGTAGGAGGATTCAAGATGACTTGGACAGGGTTTGTGATTGGTGTAAAGATAGGCAGCTAACTCTAAACATAGATAAATGTAAATGAATGCTGATGAAAAGGAAAAAGAATCCTGTAATGTTTGAATACTCCATTAGCAGTGTAGCGCTTGACACAGTCACGTCGATGAAATATTTGGGCGCAACATTGCAGAGCGATATGAAGTGGGACAAGCATGTAATGGCAGTTGTGGGGAAGGCGGATAGTCGTCTTCGGTTGATTGGTAGAATTTTGGGAAGATGTGGTTCATCTGTAAAGGAGACCGCTTATAAAAC
The DNA here is from genome assembly GCF_021461385.2 of Schistocerca piceifrons. NCBI lineage: Eukaryota > Metazoa > Arthropoda > Insecta > Orthoptera > Acrididae > Schistocerca > Schistocerca piceifrons. The sequence goes on along the minus strand of NC_060139.1, from coordinate 1,014,974,387 downwards.
ACTAATACGACCTATTCTTGAGTACTGCTCAAGCGTTTGGGATCCCTATGAGGTCGGATTGAGGGAGGACATAGAAGTAATTCAGAGGCGGGCTGCTAGATTTGTTACTGGTAGGTGTTACGGAAATGCTTCATGAAATCGGGTGGGAGTCTCTAGAGGAAAGGAGGCGTTCTTTTCGTGAATCGCTACTGAGGAAATTTAGAGAATCAGCATTTGAGGCAGACTGCAGTACAGTTTTACTGCCGCCAACTTACATTTCGCGGAAAGACCACAAAGATAAGATAAGAGAGATTAGGGCTCACACAGAGGCACATAGGCAGTCATTTTTCCCTCGTTGCATTTGGGAGTGGAACAGGGAGAGAAAATGCTAGTTGTGGTACGAGGTACCCTTCGCCACGCACAGTATGTATGTAGATGTAGATGTAGATATGTGATCGATCCAATTTAAGTAATTTCTAATTGTAATCCCTAAGTATTTACTTGAATTTACAGCCTTCAGATTTGTGTGGCTTATCGCGTAATAGAAATGTAGCTGATTTCTTTTAATACTCACGTGAATAACTTCACATTTTTCCTTATTCTGGGTCAATTGCCAGTTTCCGCACCGTACAGATATCTTATCGGAATCATTTTGCAATTCGTTTTGATCATCTGATGACTATACAAGAAGGTAAATGACAGCATCATCTGCAAACAATCTAAGACGGCTACTCAGATTGTCTCCTATATCGTTAATATAGATCAGGAACAATAGAGGGCCTATAAGACTTCCTTGTGGAACGCCAGATATTACTTCTGTTTTACTCGATGACTTTCCGTCTATTCCTACAAACTACGACCTTTCTGACAGGAAATCACGAATCCAGTCGCACAACTGAGGCGATACTCCGTAGGCACGCAGTTTGGTTAGAAGACGCTTGTGAGGAACGGTGTCGAAAGCCTTCTGGAAATCTAACAATATGGAATAAATTTGACTTCCTCTGTCGATAGCACTGATTACTTTATGAGTATAAAGAGCTAGTTGTGTTTCACAAGAACGATATTCTCTGAAACCGTGCTGACTACGTGTTAATACACTCCTGGAAATGGAAAAAAGAACACATTGACACCGGTGTGTCAGACCCACCATACTTGCTCCGGACACTGCGAGAGGGCTGTACGAGCAATGATCACACGCACGGCACAGCGGACACACCAGGAACCGCGGTGTTGGCCGTCGAATGGCGCTAGCTGCGCAGCATTTGTGCACCGCCGCCGTCAGTGTCAGCCAGTTTGCCGTGGCATACGGAGCTCCATCGCAGTCTTTAACACTGGTAGCATGCCGCGACAGCGTGGACGTGAACCGTATGTGCAGTTGACGGACTTTGAGCGAGGGCGTATAGTGGGCATGCGGGAGGCCGGGTGGACGTACCGCCGAATTGCTCAACACGTGGGGCGTGAGGTCTCCACAGTACATCGATGTTGTCGCCAGTGGTCGGCGGAAGGTGCACGTGCCCGTCGACCTGGGACCGGACCGCAGCGACGCACGGATGCACGCCAAGACCGTAGGATCCTACGCAGTGCCGTAGGGGACCGCACCGCCACTTCCCAGCAAATTAGGGACACTGTTGCTCCTGGGGTATCGGCGAGGACCATTCGCAACCGTCTCCATGAAGCTGGGCTACGGTCCCGCACACCGTTAGGCCGTCTTCCGCTCACGCCCCAACATCGTGCAGCCCGCCTCCAGTGGTGTCGCGACAGGCGTGAATGGAGGGACGAATGGAGACGTGTCGTCTTCAGCGATGAGAGTCGCTTCTGCCTTGGTGCCAATGATGGTCGTATGCGTGTTTGGCGCCGTGAAGGTGAGCGCCACAATCAGGACTGCATACGACCGAGGCACACAGGGCCAACACCCGGCATCATGGTGTGCGGAGCGATCTCCTACACTGGCCGTACACCACTGGTGATCGTCGAGGGGACACTGAATAGTGCACGGTACATCCAAACCGTCATCGAACCCATCGTTCTACCATTCCTAGACCGGCAAGGGAACTTGCTTTTCCAACAGGACAATGCACGCCCGCATGTATCCCGTGCCACCCAACGTGCTCTATAAGGTGTAAGTCAACTACCCTGGCCAGCAAGATCTCCGGATCTGTCCACCATTGAGCATGTTTGGGACTGGATGAAGCGTCGTCTCACGCGGTCTGCACGTCCAGCACGAACGCTGGTCCAACTGAGGCGCCAGGTGGAAATGGCATGGCAAGCCGTTCCACAGGACTACATCCAGCATCTCTACGATCGTCTCCATGGGAGAATAGCAGCCTGCATTGCTGCGAAAGGTGGATATACACTGTACTAGTGCCGACATTGTGCATGCTCTGTTGCCTGTGTCTATGTGCCTGTGGTTCTGTCAGTGTGATCATGTGATGTATCTGACCCCAGGAATGTGTCAATAAAGTTTCCCCTTCCTGGGACAATGAATTCACGGTGTTCTTATTTCAATTTCCAGGAGTGTAAATCGTTTTCTTCGAGGTACTTCATAATGTTCGAATACAGTATATGTTCCAAATCGACATTAGTGATATAGGCCTGTAATTCAGAGGATTACTCTTACTTCCCTTTTTGGGTATTGGTATGACTTGAGCAATTTTCCAGTGTTTAGGTACAGATCTTTCTGCGAGCGAGTGGTTGTATATAACTGCTAAATACGGAGCTATTTTATCAGCATACTCTGAGAGTAAATACAGGGAGCGAAAGGCCATTTACAATTTGTGTAGAAAGCAGATGGCAGTTATAAGAGTCGAGGGACATGAAAGGGAAGCAGTGGTTGGGAAGGGAGTGAGACAGGGTTGTAGCCTCTCCCCGATGCTATTCAATCTGTATATTGAGCAAGCAGTAAAGGAAACAAATGAAAAGTTCGGAGTAGGCATTAAAATCCATGGAGAAGAAATAAAAACTTTGAGATTCGCCGATGACATTGTAATTCTGTCAGAGACAGCAAAGGATTTGGAAGAGCAGTTGAACGGAATGGACAGTGTCTTGAAAGGAGGGTATAAGATGAACACCAACAAAAGCAAAACGAAGATAATGGAATTTAGTAGAATTAATCGGGTGATGCTGATGGAATTACACTAGGAAATGAGACACTTAAAGTACTGAAGGAGTTTTGCTATTTGGGGAGCAAAATAACTAATGATGGTCGAAGTAGGGAGGATATAAAATTTAGACTGGCAATGGCAAGGACCGCGTTTCTGAAGAAGAGAAATTTGTTGACATCGAGTATTGATTTAAGTGTCAGGAAGTCGTTTCTGAAAGTATTTGTATGGAGTGTAGCCATGTACGGAAGTGAAACATGGGCGATAAATAGTTTAGACAAAAAGAGAATAGAAGCTTTCGAAATGTGGTGCTACAGAAGAACGCTGAAGATTAGATGGGTAGATCACATGACTAATGAGGAGGTATTGAATAGGTGTGGGGAGAAGAGGAGTTTGTGGCACAACTTGACTAGAAGAAGGGATCGGTTGGTAGGACATGTTCTGATGCATCAAGGGATCAACAATGTAGTACTGGAGGGCAGCGTGGAGGGTAAAAATCGTAGAGGGAGACCAAGAGATGAATGCACTAAACAGATTCAGAGGGATGTACGCTGCAATACGTACTGGAAAATGAAGAAGCTTGCACAGGATAGAGTAGCACGGAGAGCTGCATCAAACCATTTTCAGGACTGAAGACCATAACAACAATAACTCTGAGAGGAACCTAACTGGTATACAATCTGTACCAGAGGCCTTGCCTTTATTAAGTGATTTAAGCTGCTTCGTTACTCGAGGATGTCTACTTCTATGTTTCTCATCTTGGCAGTTATTCTTGACTGGAATTCAAGAATATTTAGTTCGTCTTCTTTGGTGAAGGAGTTTCGGGAAACCGTGTTTAATAACTCTGCTTTAGTGGCACTGTCATCAGTGACTTCACCGTTGTTATCGAGCAGTGAACGTATTGATTGCGTCTTGCCGCCTCTCGATGTCAACAACGAGTCGGTTGTCTGGCTGCCTCCGGCCCTCCCATATAGCGTCAGCGGAGAGCGGTCGTAATCCAGGGCTGCTGGAGGTGTGGCTGAGTGGGCGCGCACCATTGGGTCCGCCGGATCCCACGTGACTTCTATCGGTGTCTGGCGGAAACATTCTATTCCATTGCCAACTTCACGACGCCCGTGGGGTCTATCGATAGCTGAAACCATAGCACAGCATTCACTTTTAATATGACGCCTTCAGTAAATAAACAACAATAGTTTGCACACTCTTCTAATTATTTTAAAGTTGTCATTGAAACGTTCTATAAATCCGAATGACAGTCGCCAGAAGCGGGCCCGTGTCTTATGTTTACAATGGCGGAAACGCGCAGGGTGATGTGGCTGTACTGTACGTTTACAGAGGACATCTATCAGCGATGTGGGGTTGACCTTTGGTACCAGAGGGAAACATGCCCTGTGTGCGTGGGCAGGGCAGAGCTGGCGGCAAATTAGCTGCAGCTGGTAACGTGGGCGCGGGTGGGACACGGCCCGCTACTCAGCCAGCCGTGCATATTGATGGCCGCCTGCTGGGGACGCTGCCGCGACCGGCAACGACAGAGCGGCTAGCGGACCGGGAGAGTGGCGGGCCGCCCGGCCTGCACCTGCGCCGGCTGTGTTTGAAGTGGCAGTTCGTTCACCACGCGGGTGGCGACACTACGTGAACTTCATACGAGAATATGTTTGTTAGAAAACGTACTAACATTTTTTGCAAAAACAAAAGTTTAGTTCAGCGAAATTTTATTCTTTATATTCCCTCATATGAGGGACAAGTGTAAGCCAGATAAACTCTTTATTCGACGAAAATATCTTGCATCTGAACAGTTTACTGACGTTATAAAGAGTGACATTTGGCCAAAAAGAAACGGGATGGATTATGATCAACATTGAAGCCCTTCCTCTCTTACGGCGACCAGATGCATCAGCACCTTGTTTTTTGCTGTAACTCACTGTGGAAACGAATGATAGCCACATTAATTGGTTTCATTTACTAATTAGGGACAGCAATTGAGTTGACTTCCTCTCCATCACTTACGAGCACTATTCGGAAAGTAAGGTCAGATCAGTCACGAAATTGAAACCGCAATGAAAATCCGATGAAGCTTTGCATATATGGTTCAAATGGCTCTAAGCACTATGGTACTTTACATCTGAGGTCATCAGTCCCCTAGAACTTAGAACTACTTAAACCTAACTAACCTAAGGACATCGCACACATCCATGCCCGAGGCAAGATTCGAACCTGTGACCGCAGCAGGAGCGTGGTTAAAGACTGAAGCGCCTAGAACCGCTCGGCCACAGCGGCCGGCTTTGCATAGATGGACCACTGTCTCTAGTATGCCTACCGATCGTGTCACGTCGTTCTTTTCAGTTCTGAGCGCACAGTGAGCAAGTAAATGCGCCTAGAAACAATGTCTCCCGCCCATTATAGGTGCACCTGACAGATTTCCCATGACTTCGGGCAGTCCATACATCATAACAGTCATGTATTTGAAGTTAAAATCTTCTGGGTTATTAGGACGCGTCATGTTTCTTCTAAAATGTTCGACGTTTCGATCCCTCTGCTGGGATCTTCCTCACTCAGTGTTCTAGCAGTAGAGGAACCAAAAGATCCTGAGGAAGAACCCAGCAGAGGGGTCGAAACGTCGAACATTTTAGAAGAAACATGACGCAGTCGAATAACCCGGATCTTAACTTCAGTGACAACGGCCACGAAAGCCTGCAGAGTGTCATGTATTTCCTTCTTCATGACAATTCTCGGCCGCGCACTTCAGGGGAAATGAAGGCATTCCTGCAGCGTTTTCGATGGCAAGTGTTTGATCACCCACTATACAGCTCGGACTTGACTCTCTCTGATTTTCGTCTCTGCTCACGTGAACCGCTGGCTATGAAAACAACATTTTGGCACAGGCAACAAGCTACAGAACAGCGCAGAGAATTGGCATAAATCCACAAGCGGCTGCCCTCTATGATGAGGGAATCGGACTTGAATCTCTCTGATTTTCATCTCTGCTCACGTGAACCGCTGGCTATGAAGACAACATTTTGGCACACACAACAAGCTACAGAACAGCGTAGAGAATTGGCATAAATCACAGGCAGCTGCCCTCTGTGATGAGGGTATCGGACCTGAATCTCTCTGATTTTCATCTCTGCTCACGTGAACCGCTGGCTATGAAAACAACATTTTGGCACAGGCAACAAGCTACAGAACAGCGTAGAGAATTGGCATAAATCACAGGCGGCTGCCCTCTATGATGAGGGAATCGGACTTGAATCTCTCTGATTTTCATCTCTGCTCACGTGAACCGCTGGCTATGAAGACAACATTTTCGCACACACAACAAGCTACAGAACAGCGTAGAGAATTGGCATAAATCCACAAGCGGCTGCCCTCTATGATGAGGGAATCGGACTTGAATCTCTCTGATTTTCATCTCTGCTCAGGTGAACCACTGGCTATGAAGACAACATTTTCTCACACACAACAAGCTACAGAACAGCGTAGAGAATTGGTATGAATCACAGGCGGCTGTCCTCTATGATGAGGGTATCGGACTTGAATCTCTCTGATTTTCATCTCTGCTCACGTGAACCGCTGGCTATGAAAACAACATTTTGGCACAGACAACAAGCTACAGAACAGCGCAGAGAACTGGCATAAATCCACAAGCGGCTGCCCTCTATGATGAGGGAATCGGACTTGAATCTCTCTGATTTTCGTCTCTGCTCACGTGAACCGCTGGCTATGAAGACAACATTTTGGCACACACAACAAGCTACAGGACAGCGTAGAGAATTGGCATAAATAACAGGCGGCTGCCCTCTATGACGAGGGTATCGGACCTGAATCTCTCTGATTTTCATCTCTGCTCACGTGAACCGCTGGCTATGAAAACAACATTTTGGCACAGACAACAAGCTACAGAACAGCGTAGAGAACTGACAGAAATCACAGGCGGCTGCCCTCTATGACGAGGGTATCGGAAAGTTTGGACAAAGCTACAGTCGGAGCGGCGACTATGTGGTGAAATAGCTGTAAGGTGTAGCTAACTGTTGCAAATACAACATTTTTGATTTTCACTGTGGTTTCCATTTCGCGAGCAATCAGACCTTACTTTCCGAATAGCCTTCGTATAAATCTTCCTCACACGAAGTCTCTAAGTTGCACAGTCCACAATAACCTAACAGCCTCTTTCATATGCTCAATTCACACTTCCATTTGTTATCAAAGCCTTTTTATCGCACGAAATGCAGTCTCTTCCAAGGCAATCTGAAATGAGTGTTTCCGTTTCGTATTGCAAACACGAAGGCAGGGGTAAAATACAGGTAGCGAAAGGCTATTTACAATTTGTACAGAAACCAGATGGCAGTTATAACAGTGGAGGGGCATGAAAGGGAAACAGCGGTTGGGAAGGGAGTGAGACGGGCTTGCAGCCTCCCTCCTGATGTTATTCAATCTGTATATTGAGCAAACAGTAAAGGAAACAAAAGAAAAATTCGGAGTAGGTATTAAAATCCATGGAGAAGAAATAAAAACTTAGAGGTTCGCCGATGACATTGTAATTCGGTCAGAAACAGCAAAGGACCTGGAAGAGCAGTTGAACGGAATGGACAGCGTCTTGAAAGGAGGATATAAGATGAACATCAACAAAAGCAAAACGAGGATAATGGAATGTAATGGAATTAAGTCGGGTGATGCTGAGGGAATTAGATTAGGAAATGAGACACTTAAAGTAGTAAAGGAGTTTTGCTATTTGGGGAGCAAAATAACTGATTGTGGTCGAAGTAGAGAGGATATAAAATGTAGACTGACAATGGCAAGGAAAGCGTTTCTGAAGAAGAGAAATTTGTTAACATCGAGTATAGATTTAAGTGTCAGGAAGTCGTTTCTGAAAGCATTGTATGGAGTGTAGCCATATATGAAAGCGAAACATGGACGATAAGTAGTTTGGACAAGAAGAGAATAGAAACTTTCGGAATGTGGTGCTACAGAAGAACGCCGAAGATTAGATGGGTAGATCACATAACTAATGAGGAGGTATTGAACAGAATTGGGGAGAAGAGGAGTTTGTGGCACAACTTGACAAGAAGAAGGGACCGGTAGGTAGGACATGTTCTGAGGGATCAAGGGGTCACCAGTTTGGTATTGGAGGGCAGCGTGGAGGGTAAAAATCGTAGAGGGAGACCCAGAGATGAATACACTAAGCAGATTCAGAAGGATGTAGGTTGCAGTAAGTACTGGGAGATGAAAAAGCTTGCACAGCATAGAGTAGCTCGATGATGGGTTACCGGCCCTCACTCGGAGGTAGCACCTCCAATTTCTTCACCTGTAATTGGTCGGCAAAAGGAGGCGAACTGGATTTACAATCATCTAACGGTGCACCAGTTTGCTGGGTTAAGCCCCAAGTGTCTCAGCAGTGTCACGTGAAGTGAGGACATCTATCACTGGCGAAGGCCGACCATCTCTTGAACAAAGACACTTGACTCGATCTTCATCTTCGTGTTATTCGGCAGGAATCGCTTAGACTCTTAGTACCAGGCTTTGTAATGGTTCAAATGGCTCTGAGCACTATGGGAATCAACTGCTGAGGTCATTAGTCACCTAGAACTTAGAACTAGTTAAACCTAACTGACCTAAGGACATCACAAATATCCATGCCCGAGGCAGGATTCGAACCTGCGACCGTAGCGGTCTCGCGGTTCCAGACTGCAGCGCCTTGAACCGCACGGCCACTTCGGCCGGCCCAGGCTTTGTAATTCATTTCATTCCTCGCGCTCTCCTAACGATACAAATGGAACACTCGACTATCTGCAAAAGCTCTCATTACAGTAACAGCCATACATGCTTTACCCCCTCCTTTCTCACTCCGTAGAAAAAAATCTCCAAGAATATTGTGCAGATGCCAGTGAGCTTCAATAGTATTCCATCACCTCCTAGGAAAACTGTGAACACATAAGGAGTAGTAAAAAAATATTTTGAATCAGACATGCATCTCTGCAATTCGTTGCTGTCAATAAGAAACACCAGCCCGAATAGCCAAGCGCGTTAACGCGTCGCTTCCGTGTTTCAGGGATACTAGTCTGCTCCTAATGCAATGCGCCTTGCGGGTTAACGAGGAAGGCTGACGACGGGGCCATACTGGATGTCGTTTTTAGGCGGTTTTTCCACATCCAAGTTTATAGTTGAATATCGCGCAGGTGCCGGCGTTCTGCCTCAGATACACGCTACTCAAACATTTACAAAGTGTTCTCGACTTGAACACGTGATTTGCTCTTGACGCACACAGATAGGGTACGTAGATTCTACCCCGGGTGGGAGGGGAGGGGTTTGGGGGAAGAGAGTGGTGGCGTCAGGGAGGGCTTCCGGCCACCAACTGTCAGTAAGAATGCCTCAGTCCATATAACAATGCTGACACCGTAGAGGAAACGGGCAAAAGATAAGGGAGAAAAAGAGGAATAGGAAACTTAAAAAATCAGTAGAGAAATGCAAAACCACAATATCAATGTCAAGAGCGCAGATTTGCAAGCCAGTACAAAGCAAATAAAGAACTGCTGGAAGGTAAACGAATATTTGGAAGAGTTGTATAAAGGAAACATGCTTGAAGGCAATACCACAGTAAAGGAAAGAGAACATGGAGGAAAGCTAAATGTGTGATCCGTAAAATGCGTGTAATGGTACTTGAATTACGTTACCATTACGGCACCTCACCTCAACCTCTCGATACCAGCAGTATTCTACTGTGTTTCTGTAAAATAGTTAACATATTTCTGTGACAACATTCAGATTTTATTTCATTAATGTAGTGGTACTTCGATACATCGATATGTTTATATTACAATGATATTATCTTTATGTGTATTCTTTCGTTTGTCACTATGATCTTTGACGTACTTGTAACTCTGATTTTTGGGCGCGTAAGCGGTTATTAGAGAGTCAAGTATTGGTCGTCATGTTGAAAAGACACAAATTGTAGTCACTTTATGAAATGTGAACTTTAATACTGAGGAAGATATTTTCAAGTATGTTTTATATTGTGAAATGATGTTGCAACAAACGTAATAAAAAAGAAGTGTAACTTAAATCCGGAGTGCTGATTACTTTTTTACATCACCATTGTTCTACCTTGTAAAAGTTTAATCTTCAAGAATGATTTATGAAACACATCTATAAAACTTTTGAATATCGCAGCATATCACCTAGGCCTCTTTGCATCCGAGCTTGAAATCATCACTACCTAGATCTTCGACGATTGAGCCATGAGCTCACAACGAGACCAGCGTGGGAAACACGAAAAGATGAGTGCCTAGTTTATCCATTATTTCATGAAATGACTTTATTAACTGTGCTCTAATGACACCTGCCACATAATATAACTTTGTTGTTGCCCGAAAATGCAATATTTAGCAGCGTGAGCAATACTACAATCATAATTAATTTTTGACCTTTGTTGTGGTAGGGTTGTTAGATGCGGGAATAATTTGACAAAACACTGATAGCCCAAAATGGAAACACGGCATCTGGAGTACGCTATATTTTCAGTGTTACAAAAATCCTTGGGAAAACCAACTCAACAAAACCGTTGTTTCTACGAAGTACCTGCAGTCTTCAAGAAGAATATCATCATCCTAATTCTAAGAAAGCAGGTACATTGGAGCCAGTATTACCAAACTATATGTTTAATAAGTCATGGTTGTAAGAGACTAATACGAATTATCTGCAGAAGGATGTAACGACTGGGAAACGGCGTTTTGAGGGCAGATCAGCATGGATTGCGCAAAGATGTAGGAACACCCGAAGCAATACTGATCTTATGATTTATCTTAAAAAATAAGTTGAAGGGTGACAAATCCGCATTTACAGCTTTGGTAGATTTAAAAATATCTTTTGACAATATTAACTGGAGAAGGTTTTGGAATTTTCAAATTATCGGAGTGCAAATACACTAGACGAGAGATCAAGCTAAGGCTATCTGAGGTTTCTGCGTACTTGTCATATTCATGTTTGTGCATCGTCTTTAACAACATTGTCAACTACAGACTATAAATCCTCGCGTCTTTCTGCTTGCGGAGAACTTATAGGCACGTAAGAAGAAAGCCTCATCAACAGCGAAGTGCCGGCCGGAGTGGCCGAGCGGTCCTAGGCGCTACAGTCTGGAACTGTGCGACCGCTACGGTCGCATGTTCGAATCCTGCCTCGGGCGTGGATGTGTGTGATGCCCTTAGGTTAGTTAGGTTTAATTAGTTCTAAGTTCTAGGGGACTGATGACCTCAGAAATTAAGTCCCATAGTGCTCAGAGCCATTTGAACCATTTGAACTGCGAAGTAATAGGACCGGACTACTAAGTCTGATGGACGGGAGTGGTGGTGAAAGCGACTAGGGCCTTGTCGAAGAAGCCAGTTCGGGCATTTCCCGAAGAGTTTGGAAGATGAAAGACTGGGCTTTAACGTCTTCTTGGCATGAGGTCACGAGTGACGGAGCACACACTCGGAAGGGGCAATCATGAGAAGGGAAATAGGCCACGTTCTTTTCAAACAAACACACGCGACGTTTGTCTTAAGTGACCTCGGAAAAACTGAAATCCGGATGGCCAGGCGGGAATTTGAGCTCCGGACATCCCGAATGCATCTATTACCTCATCCTTGCATCACCACGCTTGGTCGAAGTATACGGAAATTCATGGAATGACTCGGCCTGGCGTGTCGGACGGGGACCTGAAATGCATTGCTGTCGAGAATGAGTCGATTGCCTTATACATTGCACCATGTCCCTTGATAATCTGTAGTGGTCTTTTAATTCGTTTATGATGCATCGTCCATGCCCATATTCATTCAAAGGACTTAACTGCGATCCAGAGCAGGTGTACTGGATATTCAAATCGCTCTGAGTACTATGGAACTTAACTTCTAAAGTCATCAGTCCCCTAGAACTTAGAACTACTTAAACCTAACAAACCTAAGGACGTCACACACCCATGACCGAGGCAGGATTCGAACCTGCGGCCGTAGCAGCGCCTAGAACCGCTCGGCCACCCCGCCCGGCATATTTGATGTTCCTTAGGTTCCCAAGGAACGCTCGTTTCATTCTAGTTCTTTTCAGTAATCATGACAGAATTCAGTCTTCGATTTTTCGTATTTACTGTTACGGTAGAGATGATAGATGGAAAATGACCCAGACAACTGTTTCTTTCTATAAAATAGTTCTTGTCATCATGAAATGGGTGGAAATGTTTTTCATTAGTCTATTCCACGGTCGTTTATACACTGTCTATTAATGTGACCGCCTGTCAATAACCGGAACAACCATCTTACGCAGCGAGGACCGCTGCGAGCCGTGCGGGGAAAGTGTCATTGAGGTTTTGGAAGGTGTAGATAGGGATGTGGAGCCATCCCGATTCTAGTGCCTTGGCCAGCTGCACTACGTTTCTTGGTTGAGCATCCATGATGCGAACAGGCGGTCGATGCGGTCTTACAGACCTCAGTTGGGTGTAAATCTGGGGTTTTTGATGGCTAGAGGAGTACAACAAACTCATTGCGGTGTTCTTCGAACCATGCACGTACATTTGGAGATGTGTAACACGATACATTCTCCTGCTGGTAGATGCTATCGTGCCGAACAAATTGCAAATATGGGTGTATATGTGTTCGAAGGATAGATGCATACTTGTGATGGATTGCAGAAAGGCGAGATCACTCAGGGAGTGCTCTCCGGCCCGGATCCTTCCGAATATTGTTGCAGGATATTTGCTTTCAGATATTTCACGCCATAAACTACAACGGCAACATGTCCGATGGAAAATACGACGTGTTTCACCTGGAAACGCCAGCTGTCGCCATCCAGTGGACGTATAGTTGTGGTACTGGGTTACAAATCCCAGACTTCGTCCCCAACAAACAGCGGTCAGCATGGGTGGGTGAAGACGGCGCCTGCAGCAACGTTCGCTGCACGGTCCTTGAGCAGACACTGTTGGTAGCCCCTTGGTTCATCTGGGTGGTCAGTCGCTCAGCACTCGCCCGTACACATCTCCGCAGCCGTCGTTCACGCCTGTCATCTATGTACCTTTGTGCATCACATTTGCGTAGACGTCGATTTCGAATAGCGTCGTTTTCCCTGTTTTTTTTTTCATTATTGTTATTTTTTAATACCTTACAAAAGGTAGGCTGGCAGCGGCCTATCTACGCCGCTCTTCGGCCACAAAAAAACAGACAGTAAACATGGAGACAGAAAAACAGACATACATGAATGGTAAATACTGTAGACATACATAAGAAATGAAATGAAGGCGTTCGCGGAAGACACTGGTTGTACAAGTAAGTTCAGCAGTGCACACAAACATAGATAAACAGTTTCACACATGAACGAGGGAGCACACTGAAGAAGAACACTGACATTCCTAGACGAAGGGAACACTGTAGCACATTGGTGATGATCTTTGGCACACTGAACACACTGAGGAGATGGGCGGGGCAGCCACTGGGTACAGGGGATGGGCACGGGATAGGAAGGGGGGGGGGAAGAAACCAATGGGAGAAAGGAAGGGCGAGGGGATGGGTAAGGGTAGGGTTGGTTGTGGAAGCCTGTGTAGGGGGAGGGAGGAAGTGGGAGAACTGGGAGAGAGGAGGGGTGAGGGAGAAAGGAAGGTGAGGAAGGAGAGAGGGAGACCTGGAGGAAAAAGGGGGGGAAGGTAGGAAAGGAAGGGGAGGATTAGAGCTGATAGGAGGGGTATATGGATGGAACAAGGACATCTTCAGGAAGGGAGAATTGGCGGAAGCCACCTTGGGCAAGGATGTGGAGATGGAGAGCAGGTGGGATGCAAGAGTATAAGCGCGGCAGTGGGATGGGGTGGGAGAGGGTGGGAGAGACAGGCAGGTGGGGAGGATAGAGCTTACAGGATGTGAAGAGGATCCGCATTTATTCGAGGAAAAGGAGGAGGTGTGGGAAAGGGATCAAGTTGTAAAGCATCCATGTAGGGAAGGGGAGACAGATGCGGTAGGCGAGGTGGAGCACATTGCATTCAAGGATTTGACGGGACTTATAGTAGGTGGGAGGGGTGGATATCCAGGCGGAGTGGGCATAACAAAGGACAGGGCAGAAGAGGGACTTGTAAGTGTGGAGGATGGTGGAAGGGTCCAGACTCATGTTCTGCCACAGAGGAGTTTGAGGAGACAGAGATGGGTTCTTGCCTTGGCTTGGAGATGGGGGGTCCAGGAAAGGCGGTGGTCAAGGGTGACGCCAAAGTATTTGAGGGTGGGTGTGAGGTTTATGGGGCGGCCATAGGTAGAAATCCAGGAGATGGAAGGAAGGGGTGGTTTTGTCTACGATGCTTGCCTGGTTTTGGGAGGATTGACCTTGAACAGCCACTGGTTGCACTAAGCGGTGAACTGGTTAAGATGGGAGAAGGCATTGGGAGCGTTGAAGGGTGGGGTCGTTTTTCTGTGCATGGTATACTTTAGGCACGGCCCGACGCGAACTGTTTACAAACTTAGCTGTTCCGGAAATGCTTCCACTCCTTTCAGTAATGCTTACATTCTTGGGCTGAAAGTCAATGATCAGGCCCTTTTAGATGTCATACGACGACGACTTCACTATTTCCCGCGTCTCCCCGTCATGCTTTATATACCCTAAAACTCTAGTGCTGCCACCTGTCTTCTGTGATGGTTATCGCACGTTGACATCGAACATAGATGGCGCTTGCAGTAATGTGCCTGGACCGTGTAGCCTACTGCATTCGTGTAGTTCGCTTTAAGTCCCATCATACGCCCTCTATTTCGGTTCGGAGAAACGTGCATAATTGCTTCAAGAATCTGGTGTATTTTGCCAGACGTAGGGCAGATGGAATACAGCACTAAACGGCGCGTAGTTAGCTTCCTGTGGTAGAGACGCACGAGACAATACGGTAAGGAAAAAACAAAACATACGAGTGCTCCCGACTGCTGTTTTCGTTCAGACTGGTGGTAAAAGTACTCGATATTAATGTGGTCTGTAAGAACTTGGTTGAACGGTTCTGGAGGTAAACACACAACTATAACAATCAGATGAGAGACAGGAAGACTGTCCTACGAGAGGATCTGAAGCTGTGAAAACAAAGTACTTAATGGCTATGTAGATCGCCTCCCGTAGAGCTGCTGTTTTACAGCAGAGAAGCAACACCGTGCAAGTGCAGCGTTCTCACGCCACGTGAGTCACCCGTCGTGCATGTCGGCCTGTTGTGCACGCCACTCTGCGTGCTAACCCGTGTCTGTGCGCCTGCTCATGCAAGTTCTTCCGTGTCTGCTCCTAGCGAAACGCATTTAAAGCACGAGTTCTCCTGATGGACGCTCATCACGGACTGATGTGGTAATTGGCCCGCGCGCGTTGTGTGTGTGTGTGCGTTTGTGTGTGTGTAAGTGCGTCAGTTAAAAGGGTGTTAAGAGATTACATTCCCGATAATATTGGGAATCGTCTGAAATCTAAATCTATTCTGACTCCTGAAAAATAGGTCAACAACTCTTCACCTGCTTGTACTGGAATCTTTGAACTTACCGGATATGAGGCAGCTCAATTCTTGAAAGCGAATATGAAGGAAATCTACTGCAATTGTGGAAGTGTGACGTCCCAAGAGAGGTTGTTCACAAGGGAAAACAAAAGGAGATATTTAGCTTTTGACACTGGCCAGAGTATCGCAGGCTGAAAGACAAAGAGAGAACTGAATTACATATGCTGATTACTTGACATATTCATCAATACGACAGTCACCTTGCGACGAACTAGGAGCAGCACAATCTTCTTCTCAGCAAGCTTCTCATGCATAAAGTGAACTGAAGCGATGCTTAGCATAGCAGGAAACATTTTAATTGCCTCTGTGCCTTAGACTTATTGCATTCGACCGAAGAATCTATGAGCTTGAAAACTAAGAGCAACCAAACTAAACGCTTTATCATTTTCCCAAGTTTCAATAACTGTTTATGTTCTTCAAGGAACCTATCGACTTATAGGTAGAGAACTCAATGAATTATTGCTAAAAATGCGATACTTGAAAAAAATAAATGCCTACAGCCGCAATTTTATTACTTTTTTTGACTATCAGTTTTGGTACCCCGTTGTCACCGTCTTTAGGCCCGTAAACACGTAGGTCGTTTAGTCATAAAAACGGCCATGCCTTTGTAAGGATCACTAATTTCAAATGGCTTCCGTAGATTTCTAAAACTCGTCTGTAGACGTGGAATCTCCACACCTCTAATGTCATTTTGATGACTTCTATAGCTACGTGTATAGGGACCTGAAGATGGTGCCAATGAGGCACCGAAACTGGTAGTCAAATAAGATAATTAATAAAAATTACGGATGTCGGTATTTATTTTCTTCGAGTCTCTTATCAGCTGCAGTCTCATTCCATTTACACAAGATGGAACTATAGAAAATCCAATCATCCATTGGCATTATCCTTAGAAGGAAGAAAGGAGACTGGGGTTTGACTTCCTGTCGACAACGAGGTCATTAGAAACGGGAAGAACTAGGAAGGATATCACCAGTGCCCTTTCAAAGGAACCGACTAGGCATTTGCCTGGAGGGATTTAGGGACATAATGAAACACCCAAATCTGGAGGCCGGTTCGGAATTGAACCGCCGTCCGTCTGAAAGCGAGTGCAGTGTGTCGACCTCTGCGCCACCTCACAGGGTACTTTGTAATACCGTACCTTTGCAAGAACAGATGTTAGGTATAACTTGCAGATTCCAAAGAAGTGAAAAAAAACTCATACGAGTACTTAGTTGTTTGGCTGAAAAGAGTGTTTGCACTGTGTAGCAAATCCTCAAAGCACGCCGGATATCTTCCGCAACAGCTGCTTGGTGTTTATAGAAATAAAACGCAGAAAATGCCAGTTACGTTGCACTTTATTTCACACAGCGGATTTCGGGTCAATTACACTACTGGCCATTAAAATTGGTACACCAAGAAGAAATGCAGATGATAAACGGGTATTCATTGGACAAATATATTATACTAGAACTGACATGTGATTACATTTTCACGCGATTTAGGTGCATAGATCCTGAGATATCAGTACCCAGAACAACCACCTCTGGCCGTAACAACGGCCTTGATACGCCTGGGCTTTGAGTCAAACAGAGCTTGGATGGTGTGTACAGTTACAGTTGCCCATGCAGCTTCAACACGATACCACAGTTCATCAAGAGTAGTGACTGGCGTATTGTGACGAGCCAGTTGCTCGGGTACCATTGACCAGACGTTTTCAATTGGTGAGAGATCTGGAGAATGTGCTGGTCAGGGCAGCAGTCGAAAGTTTCCTGTGTCCAGAAAGGCCGTACAGGACCTGCAACATGCGGTCGTGCATTATCCTGCTGAAATATAGGGTTTCGCAGGGATCGAATGAAGGGTAGAGTCACGGGTCGTAACACATCTGAAATGTAACGTCCACTGTTCAAAGTGCCGTCAGTGCGAACAAGAGGTGACCGAGACGTGTAACCAATGGCACCCCATACCATCACGCCAGGTGATGCGCCAGTATGGCAATGACGAATACACGCTTCCAATGTGCGTTCACCGCGATGTCGCAAAACACGGATGAGACAATCATGATGCTGTAAACAGAACCTGGATTCATCCGAAAAAATGACGTTTTGCCATTCGTACACCCAGGTTTGTCGTTGAGTACACCATCGCAGGCGCTCCTGACTGTGATGCGGCGTCAAGGGTAACCGCGGCTATGGTCTCCGAGCTGATAGTTCATGCTGCTGCAAACTTCGTCGAACTGTTAGTGCAGATGGTTGTTGTCTTGCAAACGTCCCTGTCTTTTGACTCAGGAATCGAGACGTGGCTGCACGATCCGTTACAGGCATGCGGATAAGATGCCTGTCATCTCGACTGCTTGTGATACGAGGCCGTTGGGATCCAGCACGGTGTTCCGTATTACCCTCCTGCACCCACCGATTCCATTTTCTGCTAACAGTCATTGAATCTCGACCAACGCGAGCAGCAATGTCGCGATACGATAAATCGCAATCGCGATAGGCTACAATCCGACCTTTATCAAAGTTGGAAACGTGATGGTACGCATTTCTCCTCCTTACACGAGGCATCACAAAAACGTTTCACCAGGCAACGCCGGTGAACAGCTGTTTGTGTATGAGAAATCGGTTGGAAACTTTCCTCATGTCAGCACGTTGTAGGTGTTGCCACCGGCGGCAACCTTGTGTGAATGCTATGAAAAGCTAATCATTTGCATATCACAGCATCTTCTTCCTGTCGGTTAAATTTCGCGTGTGTAGCACGTCATCTTCGTGGTGTAGCAATTGTAATGGGCAGTAGTGCACATATCATTCTAAGGTTTATGGAGTGTTTATGTCGAGTACAGTGCGACAATTGACTGCCGCTTGCTAATACTACTCTGCACCTCGTCCGCATCTAGCATTGCACATGGTTGTGAGAGTATGACCATTCCTAGTGGGCGCTACAGTCTGGAACCGCGTGACTGCTACGGTCGCAGGTTCGAATCCTGCCTCGGGCCTGGATGTGTGTGACGTCCTTAGTTTAGTTAGGTTTAAGTAGTTCTAAGTTCTAGGGGACTGATGACCACAGCAGTTAAGTCCCATGGTGCTCAGAGCCATTTGAACCATTCCTAGTGGTCCTCAGATTGTATGAGATATTGTTTGGTAGTGAGTATGTTGCTGTCTGTTACTATCATCGGAAAGGGAACCTAAGGGCAGCAAAAATAAACAGGATAAACGCTATTAATGGTAAATAGGTCTTAGAAATTTTATTATTCGCTGAAATAATATGTAAAATTACATACCGAGTGATTTCGTGAAGATGCTACAAACTTTGAGGGATGACGGAGAAGGGTGAATGTATCAATTTGAGGTGAAGGATCGTGGTCCGGAGACGACTGAGTGGAAAGTTACGAGCGAGAATCGTTCCGATAAATCTGACGTCAACATTCGAAGCCTTCAGTGTCAACTAGATACCACAGCCGCTTGGTATAAGACGAGTAAAGTGCATCTAAATTCCGCCAAGACGACAGCCATCTATTTCAGCAAGAAACACGCCTCATACCTAGCAGCTTGAGACTGCATGGGTGGGATATCCCCATATCCCCTTGGGGGGGGGGGGAGGGGGGAGTGGCTTACCCGAGGGTCACTTTGGACAAACACTTCTTTCTCCATAAACATGTTGACTTTCTCAGGAACAAAGCTTTTCGTATGGCCAAGAAAGTCCTCCCTTTTCTCAAAGTACCTCAGTGCCAGAGAGCAGCTTCGATGACATAAGGCGACGGTGCTCTCTAAGATACTGTATGGGAGCTCAATCTGGATCTTGCCAGTCCACCACAGATTGGCCGTCTACAAGATATTAAAAAATATGGTACTAAGATAGGTAATTCTTGCCGGCCGCTATGCCCGCATCGTTGAAGGACGACGACCCTGCCCGACAATGTAAACACTTTGCGTAACTCGGTGTACCTCATAAGATCTCTGGGCAGGACAATACCCCTCTCAGCACGTAGCGTTTGTTGCTGAGAGTGTAAGGTAGGCAACTTTCAGAGATGGTAGTAAGAACCAAAACAAGAAGAAATTTTCAAGTAAACATGGACCCTAAAAAGAATACCTTTAAGACCTATGAGCACTTGTTCGTCTTCTAGCACATATCTTCTACTGCAAACTCTTTAGTTTCCATATTTGTGGAGGATGTAGTATGTACAAAAACAAAAAAGTGCAGTTAACATTGCCTCTGAAATGTATACCTTAAGTGCTATGGGCACATGTGAAGTATAAGAGATGCGTTTCACAGTAGTGAAGGTAAACCTTCTTCATCATCCCTGAAAGTTTGTAACATCATCACGGAATCACTCTTTATATCCTTTAATGAAAACTTAATAAATATTGTAGCAAAATGCCCACATTATCAAACAGTTAGAACGCTGCAGAAATAATAAAAGGAAAAAGAAACGGCACTGACAGCGGTCGAGATGACTTCAACACAAGCTTCCTCCTCATACTGCAAGGGCTGAAGGTACAGGAAGCAGGAACAACCCCATGGCTGATCGATAACACGGCTGGATACCGCCTGTGGCCGTCTGGAGACTTCTCGGCCGTAGGCAGTGCACCCGTATTAAGCAGTCAGAGGCAAAGCTGATTACTAGCGGCCGAGCGGACGCGGAAGTCAGTCAGTGCGGGCTCACACTGCCTAGTCTAGAAAAGTGGGAAGTTGTACGGCTTGGGACGACACACAATGGCGGTGTGTCAGAACAGTGACGGTAATACTGTTACGTGGTTTTGTAAAAACATGTTAACAGTACTTGCGCAGTATTTGCATGAGAGTTCGCGGTCCAGTTATTCACTATGCGATTCGGTATTGAATTATTCTACAGCAAAAATACTCTTTTTCAACCTTTTTGACTACATAGCTGATGTGACTACTCTGCAGGATGAGGAGCACATTCAGCAAGAACAAATTACACTTCTGTGCGTTAGCACTGAAACACAAGGAAGGATAGCTAATGAGGAATTTATATTCAAATTTGTAAGTGACTTGGGGTACAGGGTGCAACATTTTGTATATATTTGTACAGGTCCGTGTTGATCAAATAAATTGTACATTTCACAATTATCGGTTTCGGCCATTGCCATCTTCAGATGGGTTTACAAATAGAAAAACAGTAGAGTTATTAACTTCAGTTACCTGAAGCAAAATCTACAACACGAGTAGTAACACATATAAAAAAAGAAAATATTAGACTGATTAAGAGCCGTGCATACCAGTCATAAGTACCACAAAAATGTTCTGATGTATATATCAACGTCAAAATCTATGTAACTACGTACATAGCAAGTGATGGTGATGGCCTCGACACGTCCAGTACTTATAAAATTAACTGATGCCCGTAGAGCGCATAAATGCTAGGGCGCATGGGTAATCAGTGTCATAAATTCAATAGTTAAAATGCAGTACGCGCACTCGTTAGTCAGAATTACTTCGTATGGGAAAATGTGGAAATAGTAACCCATTTTTAAAATTCACATGAAACGTGAAAGGAGTAATAACAGAAAAATAATAGTCTAGTGAAGTAAATAACACATAATTGTATAGAGGCCAAAACAAAATGTTCAAAAGTAACATCACATCTTTACAATACTGATTACCCATCCATCCTAGCATTAGTGCTCTCTACTGGCTTCAGTTACTTGTTTAAATACTGTACGTACCTACACCATCACCAACACTTACTACGTACCTAGATATATGGATTTTTGACATTGATACCAACATCAGAATAATTTTATGGTATTTATGACTGGTTGGCAAGGCTGTTAATCACGCTAACATCTTATTTTTATGTATCACTAGGTTTGTAACATAGTTTGCTTCACCCGGTTGAACTTAAGTTGCAGCGCTGTTCTTCTATTTTTAACAGATCTGAAGACGGCAATAGCTGAAACTGGTAACTGTGAGAAGTACAATTTATGTCATTATGTCGGACAGCTACAAACAAAGTGCCATAATATGATCGCGGACTCATTTACAGACTTTTATGTCTTCAGTTGATTGATTATGGAATTAGCAACTGATATAGTATCCGCTTAATTCGTGCCAGCAACCGCGCTTATCCCATTGACCCAAGTCAATACTGTTGGTTACAGCAGTTATTAATAGTCCGGGAGTTACATTATAAATTTGTCCGTAATCTTGAATTTTTGTGGCTCCTTTTATGCATCTGTGAAACTTAAATAATAAACTAGGATTAGATAGCATATTATTTTGAATGTTAATTATACTTACCAGCGTATTATCAGTTACTGTCTTCAAACCAAAGAATTTGACGGTATCTCATTCTATTCAGAGGAACCTTCCCCATGATTGATAATACACGACTAACTGTACTTAATTTACTTGTTTGTGTATCTCCGTTATCAGAGAAACATTTTAGAGCTATAATTCTATTGAATCATAATTATAAAATATTTCAGGTCAATGTGCATCTTTATAGTAAAGGGGAGGTAGATTACAATACATGTTTGTTTATAATTGATTTTATTATGAAAAATTATTAATGAAAAGAATTTGATAGTAATTTAATTTATTTAATTTAACTGATATTGGCTAGTAGGAGTTTACACCTCGTCCATCGCTCTCATACCTGATTATTCTGTCTGAAAGTATTTGATAAGGTAGCTTCAATTTCGATAAGTCGTAACATTCTAGATGTACTGGAAACAGTATCTAGGAAGACGTTGCAGATATAATTTATTACCAAAGTATTTCTCTCACACTGAAAATTTTTCTGTGAAAATAAGCGTGTATTATTCTATTGAATTTTCGTTTATTTTATTATTTAATACAAATAATTTTATTGAATTTACATTGTGTTAGCATATTTTCTGTTTTTAAGCTATAGTTTACTGTTAATCACGGCTACTATCCTGCAGACAGAATCATGCCGCTGTTGAAATTGCAACACGAGCTGGTAGACGGTTCTCCTTCTAATGCAGTATGATCTTCTCATAAAGAACCAATATTGAAATGCGATTTCTGAATGGAAAAACCTTCCCGTAATCTTTCCTTGTATCCAGGAAGTAGACGGCGTCACTTCTACCTACTCCCAGTGGTAGCTCTGTAATTCGCACGTGCAAACACGCAATGCACTTCATGCTAATCTGACGTTTGTTGCATGCCGACTTCAATGTCTTTCAATGTGTATTTCAAAAAACCTACAGAACTAAACGTCGTTTGGCAATGTAAGGCGTCACTGTTTAATGTTACCAGCGCTGTTGAATCTGCTGTAGAAGTCTACCAGGCATGTTATCTCACATGATAGCACTGGTACAACCAGCCATAATTACCATTGGTGGTCTTAGTTGACAGAATATTGCGTCAGAGTGATTTAGCATTCAGAATCATTTACTGTCACAAAATGAAACTATTCTGCCTACCTATCGTAAATTAATACAAATACTTTCAGTATTTCTCATTTTGATGATCTATGTATTTTGTGGTTGTAGTTGCACTGAAGTTTTATCTTTAAGCTAAAAATCGATGATGAATATATAACAACACCAGGTCTTTCAATTCTTATATAATATTATATGTTCTTACTGTAGAACACATTAACAGAAGTTCCAAACTCGAAGCCTTTGGTATTTGGAAATTAGAGTTTGTCGCTACGACGGTAATTCGTGAAAATCGTTTGTGAGTCGTGAGACACACATAAACCACGCCCCCAAGCAGCAACGCTGCCACATCGAGAACTTTTGTCAGAAATGTTCTCGTATACGTATGTCCTTTCGTTTTGTTACAAAATGCAGTGCCATATCGTGTGGTGAAGTACCTGTGCGTGGATTTCTAGCCACGCTAGGTTTCAACCGACAGTTTCCACAGACGTGATCTGTACTACCGATTAATCGTAAATTCCATACTTTCAGACATATTTAGTTTGACTAATGTCAACACAGTTTTTATTGACTTAATGACATAGAGAATGCTATGTATCTGTCTGCGACTGTATCAAAATGTTCATACGTATTACAAATTATGTATTACCCGTCTTTTGGTAGTAGCTAGTGTAGTGCTATACTATTAGTTAGTGCTTTAGCCCAATGATTTGATGAAAATGCCATAGTTATTTTATTACTGTAAGTATTACACTCATTGTCAGTCATCATAACGTAACTCAAGATGATAATTTCCGGAAACCTCAAAGTAGAAGTCAACATTATATTACTATCAGGTGACTGATTCCATAATTTGTTAATTTTAAATTGACTTCTTATCACTTTCGACAAAGAAAAGAACTCTCTAGAATGGTGCGGCGGCGTGTTTTGGCAGTAGGGTCAAGTCGTGACTTAATCTATCATCTTACTGTGTTAAAAAGATTTAATTTACAGTAGTTTTGCAAGTGCTGAGTTTGTAAATGTCTTGCCAGTGTGCACAAAAATACGGCAGCACAAGTGTCACTACCTAGCCAGTGTTTCACGAATCGTTATGAGGAATGAGGGCGTGAAATATGTGCCATTATCTTCAGTTGTCAAAAAATCACCGTGGCTGCTGGCGGTGTTTACAGCATAAAACACGTTACGATCGAGATTCTTTTTTCGTAGTGTATTGTGCCTGAGTTCTTGTGAGATACATTTTATTGTGAATAACTGCAGCATACCGAGAGTCTCAGAACTAGTAACATATTTAACCAAAATCAAATTTACCGTCACTTTAACAAATCGAACCGTGCTAAAAGCTTTCACGCTGTGTGTAATGGAAACCACACATACCGTAAAATGTATGTTTAAATACGAAAACCACCACATACGACATGTTAAACTCGCAACTTCAAAAAACATAGTGGTTACTTCATTCGCTTCTTTAAGCCAATCACATTACAGCTCGCATGACGTCATGGTAACATCGCTGACTGGTGTATTATGGGGAATTAGTGGTATGTCTGTCATCTTCTCCGAGTGTTTCAAAGGTAGAGGGAACATGATTTTTTTTTTACTAAATAGTATATCCCATGGTACTAGAGGGAGCTGTAAAGTATAAAAGCTGTAGGGGAAGTGAGAGATTGGAATACAACAAGCAAATAATTGAGGACATTGATCGCAAGTGCTACTCTGAAATGAAGAGGTTGGCATAGAAGATGAATTCGTTGTGGGCTGCATCAAACCAGTCAGGAGACCGACGACTCCAAATAGAAAGTGTTAAATGGCAATGAAAGGTAAATTTTACGTCCGTTCGCCAGGGATTCAGATAGTTTTTGGAAGCCAGAAGTCGTCCTGTATCATGTTGGATTGGTGTACATATCAGTCATACAGATGTGAGTTTTTTTCCAAACCATTTCATGTGAACGGTGTGATGGTCCTACACAACGCCATGCCTGAAACATTTTTCCTCCCATGCCCATTGTTGTAGTTGGCAAAAACAAGTATTTTTTCTGCTCTATGCTTATTGTTAATATTATTAGTATACTGTTCTCGGGTTAAGCGCGTTAGTGACACTATTTCAGCCGGCCGGAGTGGCCGAGCGGTTCTAGGCGCTACAGTCTGGAACCGCGCGACCGCTACGGTTGCAGGTTCGAATCCTGCCTCGGGCATGACTGTGTGTGATGTCCTTAGGTTAGTTAGGTTTAAGTAGTTCTAAGTTCTAGGAGACTGATGACCTCCGAAGTTAAGTCCCATAGTGCTCAGAGCCTTTTTTTGACACTATTTCATTAAAGCACGTCTTCAACACTTTCAGGTTGCTATTACTGTAAGGTGCAGTTGATGAGTAACTGGAACATTACCATCAGTTAGCCAGGAGGACTCATGAACTCCGGTATATTGTTGAACGATCACTGTGTAACATACCCGTATCCGTGACCCCAGCTCGGTTCAACCCTATGTCCAGCCTAGTAAGATCCGTTGCTGTTGTCATAGGTACAACTATGTGTACTAAATTTAGTTCCCTGTACACCGCCGAAACATCAACAAATTCATTCATGCATTGTTGCAACTATATTGTATACGTACAAGTAATATTTCGTTGTTTGCCATTCTTCCAGATGTTGTAATTTTAGTGGTCAGCAGGGAGGCTTTTGGCCCAGAATGTGAGGGTTCAACGACGAAAAAAAGTCGTAGATCCGAGAAGCAGGTTAACTTTTAATCCGTCGTGCATTAATTACAACGAAGAACATCCTGAAATGGTGCAAACTGCTACAACAGCAGCAAAAATTAGGAAGATTTACACATTTCGCGAAAGGTGGTAGTTCTTGAAACTTCCTGGCAGATTGAAACTGCGTGCCCGACCGAGACTCGAACTCGGGACCTTTGCCTTTCGCGGGCAAGTGCTCTACCATCTTTTCTTTTTATTTTTTTAGATCTTATTTTGTTCGCTTTCGTTCGTTGCATTGGCTCGGGGCGGACGCCGTAAGACATCCGTTTCAGTCCGTTGCTGATCGGTGCACTCAATTTTTTATTACAGAGGGCAGCTAACCCTCTGACCGAACACGCTGAGCTACCGTGTCGGCAACCATCTGAGCTACCGAAGCACGACTCACGTCCGGTCCTCACAGTCTTACTTCTGCCAGTATCTCGTCTCCTACCTTCCAAACTTTACAGAAGCTCTCCTGCGAACCTGTAAAGTTTGCTAGGTAGGAGACGAGATACTGGCAGAAGTAAGACTGTGAGGACCGGACATGAGTCGTGCTTCGGTAGCTCAGATGGTAGAGTACTTGCCCGTGAAAGGCAAAGGTCCCGAGTTCGAGTCTCGGTCGGGCACACAGTTTTAATCTGCCAGGAAGTTTCATATCAGCGCACACTCCGCTGCAGAGTGAAAATCTCATTCTGGAGTGGTAGTTCTTATTCGTTCTGAGCTAACAGCAAACGGTATAATCTGATGCTGACTAAGCAAATTGGCTTTGCTTAACGATGACGTAATGAGATCGGGCGCCCGGTGTTCGTTACGAGTACGGTCCCCGGTTTTAACAAACTTCTTCCGTAGCTCATTATGGCGAAGTAGGGACGGCAGCGCGGGGTGAAGGGCAGGAGGCTGGTGGGAAGGGGGGGGGGGGGCGGTTATGACGCGGCATGCGTCGCTGCTTCCGGCAGCGTGATTCACAAACGTGAGGCCCGGGGGCGGACGCAATACCAGATCAGTATTCCGCCGTCCCTAATGTGCAGGGGACACGGCCCGGCGGCCGTGGGCTGCGACGCGTGTGATTTCTGCGACGTCCCCACTAATATTCTTGAGACGCTGATTTCGGGATGAAGAACCAGGTCGTCGTGGTCTTATAAGTACTTTCAAAACACCATATACCGTTTGCTCCTGTTTCCGAGTCCTTATCAATTACAAAAGCATGGTGAAGTCATCATTAGTGTGCCGTTCCTTGGCCATATTGTAACATCCACGGAGTAAGAATTGATGCGGTACAGCATACAAAGTACGGGTGGGAATCAGCTAAGAATAAACTTTATGATAGTAACGGACTCGCCACCTACACCCCATACGCTGAAGAGTTCAAAAGCTCAGCGCATTATTCAGCTCTTTGCGCCAGCCGCGTAACTGTAATATGACCGAAGATATTCGCAGCAGCTACGTAAGCCACGAGCACACGTGTAGACACTGCTTCCTTGAAGAAAGACCGCCATCGTTGAAGTAGAGTGCCGGGTGATGACTGTTGTCATGCTACCCTTCACATGATATTTTTCGATCATCTCCCATTCCCTACTGGTGAGAGTACGGCGGGCTGTTACATTGTAAATAGGCTGTTTAGGTTTTTATGTCGGTAACACCGTGTAGCGCTCTGTATGAAAATCACTGACTGTGCTGTGTGCAGTCTGTGGCTGATTTGCATTGTTGGAATATTTGCTATTGTAGTGTTGGGCAGTTGGATGTGAACAGCGCGTAGCGTTGTTAGTTGGAGGTGAGCCGCCAGCAGTGGTGGACGTAGGAAGAGATATGGCAGTGTTTTGAGAGCGGACTATCTGGACGTCCAGATCGTCCTCTCTCAAAATTCTCCCATCTCTCTCCCCACATCCACCACTGCTGGTGGCTCACCTCCAACTACGCAACGCTACGTGCTGTTCACATCCAACTGCCCAACACTACAATAACAAATATTCCAACAATGTAAATCAACCACACTCTGCACACAGCACAGGCAGTGATTTTCATACAGAGCGCTACACGGCGTTACCAACATAAAAACCTAAACAGCCTACTTACAACATAACTTCGTCATTTTCAGCCAAAAATCCCTGTAGTCTGGGACTGGAGCAAAGGAAATGCCAGTTCGGAACATTTTAGAAGGGATTTCCAGTTCCAGTAGCCGCCTGAAAACCAAGGGGTACCTCCCGAAAATCTTGGTCGGAACAGAGGGATTGAGGCAATTTTAATATGTTACCGTAACACTCTTTTGTTTCGTATGTAAACACATTTTCGAGATCAACAGCAGCCGGATCTGTTCTACCTGATTCATGCCAGACGGAGACAAGCGAACGTTAGCAGACGAGAAGTATCTCAGGCAAGCGCGAGCGAATAGCATTCTGAGGTAATTGATTCCAATTTGCAGATTCGTAACAAGGGTTGAATGTCAGGAGAGAAAAATCAAGTATATGGTAAGAGATTCGACATCTCTGTAGTTTCAACGTCACATAACTTCAGCAGGATTAGTTATCGATTCCTTCTTCCTGAGAATCGGCTCATCCAGCCAAGATTTGAGCTTTGTTTATCGTGCAATCCAAATCGCATCCGTTATAAGGGCAAGAAAAATTCCCACGACCGACATAGAATCGAACTTTAGAATTTTTATTTTGCAGTGTGACGTCAACAAGCAAAACTTCCATACCGTATAATTCTACTGGACATATCACAATATTGACACTTGCGACAAGAAAAGACGTTGTTTACCGAGGGAAGACAACTCATGCACTGAACGCTTCAAAGCGCTTACCACTTTTTTCATTTCTTTCTTGATTAAGTTCTCTTAAAATTAAAAGATTCATTCAACTAATTTTTTTTCAGGCCGAAGGAAGCTTGAAATGCTCTGCAAAATGGGAAGCGACGTATTTTCAGAATCGCAGCTATAAAAGACGGCACAAAGTAGTACTTCAATTTTTCATGGGGAGATTTACGTTACTTAATGATTGTATGTGTAGCTTTCAGATTTCTTGTCAAATAACTTGTTCGGATGCAGCTGCAATTCGCCACGTAACCACATGGAAGATTTATTTATTTATTTATTTTTAAAGAATAAAGCGTCATTTGACTGTGTATTACTGTATCTATCTTCTGCATCACCTACATATCGACTTTTACGTCATTATAGAGTACAATGCCAAAAGTTGATAGACCATTAACATGTCATATCTGTTAAACCATTCCTGTCTTGGACTGTCTTAACGGATACGACGTGTTAATAGTCTAAGAACGTTTAGCATTGTACTTGATAACCGCATAAAAGCCGAAATCTAGATAGTACGGAAGATAAATACAGTAACACACAGTCAAAAGATTGTTTATTCTTTCAAAAGATATTGCATGACTGTGGCTCAATATCATCGAAAACGTTGCACATGAAAGTGATGGAGTAGCCTCAGGATATAATTGTACCTACTTAATGCAAATTAAGAGAGTTATTAACGATCTCGCACGTTTCTCGGCACGATTGGTTAACTGTTTCCTTTCGGGAGAAACGTCGGTTGCTGATTCCATTTTTCTGTTGTTTCGTTGAAATACAGGTAGCGAGAATGTATAAGACACACGTCAGGGTCGCTTCACGAAATGTGCAAAAAAGTGGACTCAACAATTCGGCTGAATACCTGAAAGCAGGATATTGAAGATTTATACACAATAAACTAATTTGGCCTCGTATCAGGAAAAGGAAGGAGAGAAGCAATATTGGCACATCGTCAAATTTTTGGAAGAAGTTTAGAAGTAAACAAAAAACACTTATGGAATTTATTGATCTAAAAAGGCATTTTAACTGGTCGATTGTGCATTGATTCAAACAATAACTTCCAAAGTAGGACTAGACTGGAAGGACAGGCGGTTATTTTTGATTTTATACCGGCACAAAAGTCAAAAAGTACTGAACTGGATATTAAGGGTAGCAAGAAAAAAGTTAAAATCAAAAGGGGAGCGAGGCGTGCCATTATCACTTAGATAGTCAATATGTTAATCGAGGAGGCGGTAACAACAATGAAAGACAACGACTGGAACCTAAAGGTATTCATATTCACTGTGTCAGGTTTCTCGATGATTTGCAATAGTGGCAAGCGCAAAGAAAGAACTTAATAAATGCTTAAGGTCTTAAGTCAACAGGTAACAAAAAAAAAATTAAGACCACGAATGCAGAAGTCATGATTATAGACAAGAAAGGAGGTGGAAATAAGGCTGCAGTGAGGAACTCGAGGAAGCAACCGAATTTCAATATCTCTGTAGCACTGTGTAGGAAAGCAGTCTCACACAGATCAAGAGAAGAATAGCAATGGTCAAGAGCTTCACCCAAAATGAGAAAACCCTTCTGCTGAACAAACTCTCTTCAGCTTTCACATTAAGAAAATATTGGAAAAGACTTTTGTGTGGTGTGTTCTGGAATACGGATGTGCAACCTGCATGTTAGGAAAGCTCGTTTCGAAACTGCGGAGATATGGATCAGGAGAAGAACTTCAAGAACTACCGGGGCTGACAGGGAAACAAACGTTATAGTTCTACAAGAAACAAGGGGAGGGGGGGAGGAGAGAAGGAAAAAGGACGGTAAATAATAGGCCAACGACTAGAAAAACTCGTTCGACACTTCATTAGACACAATATTCTTTTACAAAACATTTTAGAAGTTAAGTACGTAGACAATAAAAGAGGAGATAACCGAGAACACCGTATGTAAAACAAAAAATTAGATGGGTTGTTCTTCATACAAGAAGACGAAGAGGACTGCCGACGAGAGGGAGCTGTGGCTGTAGGGACAAGGCCTAGCCTTTTCAAAGAAGAAGAAGAAGAAACAATCCGCCAGTTATGGTAAATGTAAAAATTAAGGAAATGGAGGGAAGCATGACTGCAAGTAACGAACTATCAATGTCTCAAAACAGATGTGTGAATAGAAAGCCGTATGAAGGACTAAAGACACATTTATGCTGTTTATGCCGTCCCAGAAGATAAATGTTGCTACAGTTGGATTAACGAACATTAAATTAAGCAGAAATTAGTCAAACTGTTATAAAGTGTAGATGTAGGATTTCTCAGTGAACCAGAAAACTTCAGAAAATATCAAGCGCTGGAAGTATTACGGAAAAGACGCTGTGCGCTGTTCACATCCAGCTGCCCAACACTACAATATCGAGTATTCCAACAATGCCAACCAGCCACAGATTGCACACAGCACAGTCAGTGATTTTCATACAGAGCGCTACGTGGCGTTACCAACATAAAAACGTAAAAAGCCTACTTACAACATATTACCATGATTAATTCTAAAGCACTTACAGTCGCAGTTAAATTTGTACAATTTAGTAAAAAATTAAAATGTGGCGCATGCTAATTTTATCGAGTTCAAAATTCGCAATACGTTCCCTCGGACTAAGTTACATGGACAGGAAAATTAACATTGCGGCACTCAGCGTGCGAAGAATGACCAAGCTGGCGTGGATCTGCAAGGGCCAAACTTTAAAGTATGCATGAGAACATCGCATAAATATATGGCGACGTAATAGGCAAGTACTCTATAAAACTCACTCTGCCTGAACTCAGAATTACTAAAAAGAATATAAAACAGAATCGGAGTAACAACAATAAGTGAGATAGTGTATCACTAACCATAATCTGAAAGAATGGCTGTCAGATTCTGGAAACAGGTAAAGCAAATAATCTATGTGTACAACATTGTGGCGCAAATTCGACTTTATGTGACTATCGCGCTAGTTCATAGCTCCAAAACCGTTTGAAGCTTCATCTACATCTACATCTACATCCATACTCCGCAAGCCACCAGACGGTGTGTGGCGGAGGGTACTTTGAGTACCTCTGTCGGTTCTCCCTTCTATTCCAGTCTCGTATTGTTCGTGGAAAGAAAGATTGTCGGTATGCCTCTGTGTCGGCTCTAATCTCTCTGAATTTATCCTCATGGTCTCTTCGCGAGATATACGTAGGAGGGAGCAACATACTGCTTGACTCCTCGGTGAAGGTATGTTCTCGAAACTTCAACAAAAGCCCGTACCGAGCTACTGAGCGTCTCTCCTGCAGAGTCTTCCACTGAAGTTTATCTATCATCTCCGTAACGCTTTCGCGATTACTAAATGATCCTGTAACGAAGCGCGCTGCTGCTCTCCGTTGGATCTTCTCTATCTCTTCTGTCAACCCTGTCTGGTACGGATCCCACACTGGTGAGCAATATTCAAGCAGTGGGCGAACAAGTGTACTGTAACCTACTTCCTTTGTTTTCGGATTGCATTTCCTTAGGATTCTTCCAATGAATCTCAGTCTGGCATCTGCTTTACCGTCGATCAACATTATATGATCATTCCATTTTAAATCGCTCCTAATGCCTACTCTCAGATAATTTATGGAATTAACTGCTTCCAGTTGCTGACCTGCTATATTGTAGCTAAATGAGAAAGGACCTTTATTTCTATGTATTCGCAGCACATTACAGTTGTCTGCATTGAGATCAATTGCCATTCCCTGCACCATGCGTCAATTCGTTGCAGATCCTCCTGCATTTTAGTACAATTTTCCATCGTTACACCTCTCGATATACTACAGCATCATCCGCAAAAAGCCTCAGTGAACTTCCGATGTTATCTACAAGGTCATTTATATATATCGTGAATAGCAACGGTCCTACGACACTCCCCTGCGGCACACCCGAAATAACTCTTACTTCGGAAGACTTCTCTCCATTGAAAATGACATGCTGCATTCTATTATCTAGGAACTCTTCAATCCAATCACACAATTGGTCTGATAGTCTATATGCTCTTACTTTGTTCATTAAACAACTGTGGGGAACTGTATCGAACGCCTTGCGGAAGTCAAGAAACACGGCATCTACCTGGGAACCCGTGCTATGGCCCTCTGAGTCTCGTGGACGAATAGCGCGAGCTGGGTTTCACACGATCGTCTTTTTCGAAACCCATGCTGATTCCTACAAAGTAGATTTCTAGTCTCCAGAAAAGTTATTATACTCGAACATAATACGTGTTCCAAAATTCTACAACTGATCGACGTTAGAGATATAGGTCTATAGCTCTGCACATCTGTTCGACGTCCCTTCTTGAAAACGAGGATGACCTGTGCCCTTTTCCAGTCCTTTGGAATGCTACGCTCTTCTAGAGACCTACGGTACACCGCTGCAAGAAGGGGGGCAAGTACTCTGCGTACTCTGTGTAAAATCGAACTGTTTTTCTATCCCTCTGTCATCTATTTCGATATCTACTATTTCGTCATCTGTGCGACAATCTAGAGAAGGAACTACAGGGCAGTCTTCCTCTGTGAAAGAGCTTTGGAAAAAGACATTTAGTATTTCGGTCTTTAGTCTGCCATCCTCTGTTTCAGTACCCTTTTGGTCACAGAGTATCTGGACATTTTGTTTTGATCCTCCTACCGCAATACTTAAGTTTAACAGTCAACGTAAGGAAAAACAAAGATACAAATTATTTGTTGAGGAAGTTACTCTCGGAGTGTCAAATCTTGAAAGAACAAAATTCATCTGAACTGTAATCGGCGCTACAGCACGATTTTCCGTGGCACACAAATTGAATATGCGCTGAGTGATGGATGTTTGGCAGGCGTTCTTCTAAAATTAGATCCCCTCGGCAGCAGAACTTATTACCGTACAATATCCGTCTCCACGATATTTTCATTGGGAACATCATAACCGTAACAGACTTTACCGGCGGGAGGGAGGCGTCCCCCGTGCGCACGCCTCCTGGGATTCCGGCGCCCTAGACGGCGGCAGGCAGGCGCAGCCACGCCGTTTTTCATAGCGGTAATCACACGCCCCGCCATAGCCGGAGGTGACGACGAGCTAAACGGCGGCCGAGATCCCCGTCGATGGCTGCCAGCTGGGCGCAACGAGGTTTTCTTAGCAGAGCCTCTTGCCCTGGTGTTTATTTTGAATCGTCGGTAAGAAACTCGAGGAGACGCTGGTGAGAAAGGGCCACGCTGCCACGCACACTGTCTACTATTTATCATCCTGTAACATTGCGATAAAAACCTTGGCTGAGAGTCGGAGGTACTTGTATGAAATGGTTAGTTCTGACGAGGACTACGAGCGGCGTTCAATAAGTAATGCAACACTTTTATTTCTTAAAGCAGGTGGGTGTTATTCAGGATTCCCATACACCATACTATTCCCCACTCTTTTGGTTACAAAACCCTATTTCTTCACTTAATCACCGATCAATACGATGGCTTTACGCTGTCTTACTGGGAAGACCTGTATGTCCGCCGGCCGGAGTGGCCGTGCGGTTGTAGGCGCTACCGTCTGGAGCCGAGCGACCGCTGCGGTCGCTGGTTCGAATCCTGCCTCGGGCATGGATGTGTCTGATGTCCTTAGGTTAGTTAGGTTTAAGTAGTTGTAAGTTCTAGGTGACTGATGACCTCAGAAGTTAAGTCGCACAGTGCTCAGAGACATTTGAACCATTTGAGCTAACCTGTAT
Source organism: Schistocerca piceifrons (assembly GCF_021461385.2). Classification (NCBI taxonomy): domain Eukaryota; kingdom Metazoa; phylum Arthropoda; class Insecta; order Orthoptera; family Acrididae; genus Schistocerca; species Schistocerca piceifrons. The sequence continues at coordinate 1,014,940,224 of NC_060139.1, read as the reverse complement.
GTCCGCACGGTACCACTCTAGTGGTCGGCGTAGGACTCAACGTCTTACTACATTAGCAAACTCTCAAGCAGTGCTTCCCGTGGAGCGCATCCTTCATGGAAGTCGCATTGTGCGAGACCCGGGTCTTAGGGTGCATGAGGAAGAACAGCTCAGTGACGTTTTGTGGGTTTCTCTCGGGTGCGCAGACGACTGCAACGCCTTGCGTTGTCACAGAGAAGTTCATTTGCAATTGAGAGAAAACAGCCCTCGGTCACTATTTTTAACGAATTAACCGGGTTTCAACACTGCTAGGAGTGTCTTCTTCAGAATTTAAATCAATGAATGGTCTATAACATGTTCACGGAATTACAATTCCGAACGTATTGAAGTAGTTTCTTCAATTTCATGAAGGTACCACAATACGCTTCTGTGTTGATCTTTGTGTCATGAGGGAGGGCAGCAAACAGAATAACCTCTTCAGAATCCCAGAAGACCGTCGTCATGACTTTACCGGCTGAAGGTGCGTTTTTGAACTTTTTGTTTGGAAGAAAGTTGGTTAGATACCATTCTATGGATTGACGTTATGTTTCCAGTTCGGAGTGATAAACACATGTTTCATCGCCTGTGATGAAGTTCGACAAAAAATTGTTACTATAAGCCTCGTAAGGCGGAAGCAGTTCTGCTCTGGCGGTTCTTCGTTGCTCTTTATGACCTCTGTTAGGTGGCGAGGAAACTAGCGGACACACACCCTTGACTACCCCAACTGGTGGACTAGTGTGCCAGTATTATCGAGAGATACGTCCAGTTGTCCAGCGTGGTGTTTGATTCAGATCCGTCGATCACCTCATATGAGGGTGTCCGCATGTTCCAACGTTGCAAGAGTCACAGCTGTGCGCGGCCGTCCGGTATGCTCGAGTCCGGTCACGTTTGAGCGACCTGGTTGCGATGATGAGAGACGCCTCGCCCAACGGCTCACCGTGATTTTGTTCACTACCTGCTCTCCGTCAGCATTTTGCAAGCACCTATGAATATCTACGATCAATTTGACCTCTGGAAAGGTTAAGGCGCCAGAGGGGCAATTCTGACATGGTGGTTGATAATGGAAGCAAGACCAAAGAAAAATCAAGGCACGTTCGTAGGATTTGTCGACCAGGAAAAAGCGTTCTACAGTGTAAAATGGACCAGAATGTTCAAAATTATCAGAAAAATAAGGCTAAGCTATGCAAGAGCCAAGAGCGAATAATAAGAGTGGAGGACCAAGAACGAAGTGCTCGGATTAGAATGGAAATAAGACGGGGATGTAGTCTTCCGCCACTACTGTTCAATCTGTACATCTTAGAAGCAATGATGGAAATAAAAAAAATGTTCAGGAATGCAATTAAAATTATAGGTGAAAATATATCAACGACACGATTTGCTGATGACGTGGCTATCCTGAGTGAAAGTGAAAAAGAATTACAAGATCTGCTGAATGGAATGAACATCTAATCAGTACAGAATATGCTTTGAGAGTAACTCGAAGAAAGACGAAAGTAATGAGAAGAAGCAGAAATGAGATTGTTGGTCACGAAGTAGATGAAATTAAGGAATTCTGCTACCTAGGTAGTAAAATAACCAATGACAGACGGAGCAAAGAGGACACCAAAACCCGACTAGCAATGGCAAAAAGGGCATTCCTGTCCAAGAGAAGTCTACTAATGTCAAACATAGGCCTTGATTTGAGGAAGAAATTTCTCAGAATGTTCATTTGGAGCACAGCTTTGTGTGGCAGTGAAACATGGACTGTGGGAAAACAGGAACAGAAGAGACCGCTTCATTCAGAGTAGCACCTGCAGACCTACGTCATCCATTATTTGCTGGATCTATTCCACTCTCTTTCTTCCTCTATAGTTTTTGCCCTCTACAGCTCCCTATAGTACCATGGAAATCATTTCCTTATGTCTTAACAGATGTCCTGTGATTCTGTCCCTTCTCCTTGTCAGTGTTTTCGAACATATTCCTCTCCGATTCTGTGCAGAACCTCGTCATTCCTTTCCTTAGCAGGCGACATTATTTTCAACATTCTTCTGTAGGACCACATCTCAAATGCTTCGATTCTCGTCTGTTCCCGTTTTCCCACAGTCCATATTTCACTACCATACAACGCTGTGTTCCAAGCAAACGAATATTCTCACAAATTTCTCCGTCAAAATCAAAGCCTATGTTTGATACTAGTAGACTTCTCTTGGCCAGGAAAGCCCTTTTTGCCATTACTGTTCTGCTTTTGATGTCCTCCTTGCTCTGTCCGTCATGGTTATTTTGCTTCCTAGGTAGCAGAATTCCTTAACTTCATCTACTTCGTGACCATCAATCCTGGTGATAACTTTCTCGCTATTCTCATTTCTGCGATTTCTTATTAGTTTCGTCTTTCTTCGATTAAATCTCAATCCATATTCGATACTCATTAGACTGTTCATTCCTTTCAGAAAATCGTGTAATTCTTCTTCACTTTCACTCAGGACACCAACGTCATCAGCGAATCGTATAATTGATATCTTTTCACCTTGAATTTTAATCCCACTTCTGAACCTTCCTTTTATTTGCATCATTGCTTCTTCGATGTACAGATTGAACAGTAGAGGCGAAAGACTACATCCCTGTCTTACATCCTTTTTAATACGAACAATTCATTCTTCTTCGTGGACTCTTATTACTCCCTCTTGGATATTGTACATACTGAGTATTACCCGTCTCTCCCTGTAGCTTACCCCTATTTTTCTGAGAATTTTGAATACCTTGCACCATTTTACATTGTCGAACGTTTTTTCCAGGTCGACAAATCCTATGAACGTGCCTTGATTTTTCTTTACTTTCGCTTCCATTATCAACCGCATCGTCAGAATTGCGTCTCTGGTGCCTTTACCTTTCCTAATGCCAAACTGATCGCCATCTAACAAATCCTCAAGAAAAGAAAAGAAAAGGAAAGAAGTGTGTTTAATTTGTCAAATCAGAAATTGGTGGACTTTAAGACGTGATGAATGGATGAAAAGCACAACCCTTTTTGGACGTGCCCATTACCATACTGCAGTTCCCAGTTTGCTGTCCGAAGTGTTTACAAGAAAATGAGTCCGACTCGTACGGTGTAAGAACAGCGGTCGTGAAAAGGTCCCAACAGACTGGGAGTGGCCAACAGTGTTACGACTTCCCAAATCAGAAAGCAGTTGCCGCTGTCAGTGAATGCAGAGCTATCTCGACGAGTTTCCGAACAAACACTGTAAAGGAAACTGCATGAAACCAACATTTGGAGTCGGGTAGAAAGCAAAAGGTCAAACAAAACTAGTCTTCATTGGGCAAACAATACAGAAACCAGAAGTTAGCTGCATGTAGTGCAGTCTGAAAAGTTATAATTTTTTTTATCTTTTCAAAAGATTCAAGATATGAAGTGCTCCAATGGATCACTGAGGCGTTTGACTCATAATCATGCATGAGATGGTTTTGTGGTGTTTTGGGGGTGTCTTCCGTACCATGAATTGGGCCCACTCATCAGGGTTATTGAACATGAACAAAGATTTATATTTTACAGAAGCCTCGAGGTCTAGGGCTCCTTGCCTCGGTTCGCGCGGTTTCAGCGTCGGAGGTTCGAGTCCTCCCTCGGGCATGGGAGTGTGTGTTGTCCTCAGCGTAAGTGAGATTAAGTTACATTGAGTAGTGTGTAAGCCTAGGGAGCGATGACCTCAGCAGTTTAGTCCCATAGGATCTTACCACAAATAAAAAAAATTGAAACATTCGCGGTGTAAAACTGTGTTCAAATGTGTGTGAAATCTCATGGGACTAAACTGCTAAGGTCATCAGTCCTTAAGCTTACACACTACTTAACCTAAATTATCCTAAGGACAAACACACAAAACCATGCCCGAGGAAGGACTCGAAACTCCGCCGGGACCAGCCGCACAGTCCATGACTGCAGCGCCTAAGACCGCTCGGCTAATCCCATGCTGCTGGAATTCTTCGACTAGCGGCTTATTGAGTCACAACAACAGTAAGCGACGGCGTACAAATATTTGGGAGTGACGCTGGGTTGAGATACAGCGTAGAACGACCGTATGGGCTCAGCTGAAGATAAACCGAACGGCAGATACTGTGTAGGATACTGGGAAACTGTAGTTTTCCTACAAAAGAAATTGCTTACAAAACCCTGGTATGATGTATACGTGAACTCTTCTAGAGAGTATGAGAGCTGTATCAGGTATGACCGACAGGAGACACTGAGGGTATGCAAATAAAGACCAGGCTGTTTGACTGGCGAGTGACTGTAACAGAAATGTTGACAATTAGTAGTCGGCAGAAGTGCGGTGCTTAGGTAACTTCAAGAATCACCTTTCAGGGCAGAAACTACAAATATTCTTCAGCACCCTGCTTTGTCGCATAGCGATCCTGCAGATAAGTTTAGGCAACTAACAACTTGCGGAGTAGCGCACACGCAGTTTATATTGCTGTTCATGAACGAATCAAGAAGACCTTTTTAACCGGCCGGCGGTTCTAGGCGCTTCAGTCTGGAAGCGCGTGACCGCAATGGTAGCAGTTTCAAATCCTGCCTCGGGCATGGATGTGTGTGACGTCCTTAGGGTAGTTAGATTTAAGTTGTTCTAAGTTCTAGGGGACTGATGACCTCAGATGTTAAGTCCCATAGTGCTCAGAGCCATTTGAACCATTTTGAAGACCTCTTAATATATGCTACAGTCACACACTCCATGTCTATGCGCTGAGTATAGATGCAGATCTACATCTGTATCTACACGATTACAGCAATTCACAGTTAAGTGCCTAGCAGAGGGTTGATCGAAGCACTTTCAAGCTATTTCTCTATCGTTCAACTTTCGAACAGCGTGCAGGAAAAACGAGCAAAAAATGTTCAAATGTGTGTGAAATCTTATGGGACTTAACTGCTAAGTCGTCAGTCCCTAAGCTTACACACTACGTAACCTAAACTATCCTAAGGACAAACACCCATGCCCGAGGGAGGATTCGAGCCTCCGCCGGGACCAGCCGCACAGTCCGTGACTGCAGCGTCTTAGACCGTTCGAAAAAAACGAACACTTATATCTTTCTTTGCGAATTCTGATTTCTCTTATTTTTTCTTGATGGTCATTTCTCCCGGTGTAAGTGGGCACCAACAAAATATTTTCGCAATCGGATGAGAAAGTTTCACGAGATGATACAGCCGCGAGGAAAAACGTCTTTGTTTTAATGACTGCCACCCCAATTTACATATCATGTCCGTGGCATTCCCTCGCCGATTTCACGATAATAATAAACGAGCTGCCCTTAACTGAATTTGTTCGATGTCCTCCGTGAGTTCCATCTAAAACAGATCCCACACCCCATAGCAGTATTCCAGGAAAGAGGCCGGCCGCGGTGGCCGAGCGGTTCTAGGCGCTTCAGTCCGGAACCGCGCGACTGCTACGGTCGCAGGTTCGAATCCTGCCTCGGCCTGGATGTGTGTGATGTCCGTAAGTTAGTTAGGTTTAAGTAGTTCTAAGTTGTAGGGTACTGATGACCTCCGATGTTAAGTCCCGTAGTCCTCAGTGCCATTTGAATCAGAAAAGGGCGGACAAGCGTGGTGTAAGCCGTCTCTTTAGTAGACCTGTTGTACTTTCTAAGTGCTTTACCAATAAGTCGCAGTCTCTGCTTTGCTTTACGCACAACATTATCTGTATGATCATTCCAATTTAAGTTATTTGTAACTGCAATCCCGAAGTATTCCGTTCAGTTTACAGCTTTTAGACTTGTGTAATTTATCGTGTGTCCGCAGCTGGTGGTCTCGCGGTAGCGGTTTTGCTTCCCGAGCACGGGGTCCCGGGTTCGATTCCCGGCGGTGTCAGGGTTTTTCTCTGTCTCGAGACTACTGGGTGTTGTTGTGTCGTCTTCATCATCATCATCATTCATCGGGTTTCCCGCGTCGTTCCCCTACGCTCTGTAAAGAAGTATGGGATTTCATTTCATTTTCCAATTTATCGTGTAACCGAAATTTGGAGGATTTTTTAGTACTTTTCATTATTTACAGTCAACTGTCACTTTTTGCGCCATATGGATATCTTGTCTAAATCATTTTGCAATTGGTTTGGATCATCTGATGACTTTACAAGAGGGTGAATGACTGCACCATCTGCAAACAATCTAAGAGCGCCTCTCAGGTTGTCTCCTACGTCGTTTATGTAATCAGGAACAGCATAGGGCATATAAAACTCCTTGGGGAACTCTAGATATGACTTCTGTTTTACTCAATGACTGTCCATCAATTACTATGAACTGTGACCTTTACGACAGGAATCAAGAATCCTGTCACACAATTGATAGGAAACCAGTCTGCGATCTCCTGTCGATACTACTCATTACTTTGTCAGAAGAAAGAGCCTGTTGTGTTCCACTAGAACTATATTTTCAGAATGTGTGTTGACATTGGTCAATAAATAGTTCTGTTCGAGGTAATTCACAATGTTCGAACACAGTATATGTTCCAAAACCCTACAGCAAATCCGAGTTAGTGATAGCGTCTGTAGCTCGACGGATTACTCCTGTTTCCTTTCTTGGGTAGCCTATTGCTGCGACTTGTGCAACTTTCCAGTCATTAGACACGGATCTTTCAAAGAGCAAGCGGTTGTGTATGATTGCTAAATAGGAGCTACAATCTGAATTGGCGGCCTTGCCTTTATTAAGTGTTTGAAGCTACTTCGCTACGCTGAAGCCTACCTCTACGTTACTGATTTTGGCAGTTGTTCTAGATTCGAATTTTGGGGTATTTAGTTCTCCCTTTTCTTTTTCTTCTTCTTCTTCTTCTTCTTCTTCTTCTTCTTCTTCAGTGAAGGAGTTTCTGAAAACAGTGTTTAGTAACTCTTCTTTAGTGGCACTGTCATCAGTAACATCGCTATTGTTACCGCGCACTGAGGGTGTTTATGGCGTTTAGCAGCTGGTGTACTGGACGTACGACGAGAATTTCTTTGGGTTTTCTGCCAGATTTAGAGACACAGTTTCGTTTTGGAAATTGTTAAAAGCATCTCGCACTGAAGTTCACGCTAAATTTCGAGCTTATGTAACACTTCGCCAATCTGAATGATTATGCGTTCTTTTAAATTTGGCATGCATTTTTCCTGCTTCTGGAACTGTGTTCTGACCCGTTTTGTGTAACCAGTATATATGTAGCGTATACTTTGCAAAACGTAAAAGAATTGCATGTGAGTGCAGAATAATGGGAACCAGTGTATACAGTAGAATGTTTCGATTCAGTGTACAACGAACAAGCAGTAAAGGGAACGAAGCATAAAAATTGAAGAGAGCATTAAATTCTGAGAACATTAAAAAGTTTGAAGTTTTCTGGTGACATTATAATTCTGCAGAGACGTCAAAGGACTTGAAACAACAGTTGAATGGAACAGATAGTGTCTTCAAAAGAGTTTTTAAGGTGAACATGATTACAAGTAAAAAGAGGGTAATAGAAAGCAGCGAATTAAATCAATTAATACTGAAAGAATTGGGTTAGAAAATGAGACACTAAAAGTAGTAGATGAGTTTTGCTGTTTTTGCAGGAAAATAGCTGACGCTGGCAGGAGAGAAAATATATGAAATGATCGTATGGCATTGCTGGCCGGGAGGCCCCATCCGGGGAAGTTCGACCGCTAAGTGCGAGTCTTATTTCAGTCAACGCCACGTTGGGCGACTCGCGTGCCAGTGATGAGGATGAAATGATGATGAGGACCACACAATACCCAGTCCACGAGTGGAGAAAATCTCCAACCCGACCGGGAATCGAACCCGGGCCCGCTCCATGGGAGGCAAACACGTAACCACTTTTTTTGTATTTTGCTCATTATTGTGCGTTGTATTTGATGGTAGCGGACTTCATATAAGATTCGTTGAAGTTCGTTGTTGATCCCTTCGGTCAGTTCTGTTTATTACAGAAAGTAGCTGCCGCTGAGCTACAGTGGCGACAAACACTCAGCTAAGCAGGCGGAAGTCAGCGAGGAACTACTGTGTAGACGAGGTGGGGGCTAGTCTTACACACTCACACTGCACGTACGTGCCTTAAGGGGGGTAGGAGGTCAAACGGGGCGACTTGGAACAGGAGAGACACCACAGGAATTTTTAACTTCCACTGTCTATACTTTTAAAAATAAATTAATAAAGCTTTGTCAGCATGACCAGGAAGAATTCGGGATTTACACTTATAGTGGTGGAAGTTCAAAAATATCAGAAAATACTTTATTTTTTTTACATTTGTATTTCACCTTTCTTTCACTTACCATTGGCTGAATTTGTTGCTATAGGTACACTTTTCTTCATAAGTAAGGGAGATTCTTCGATTAATTTTGCACAGCGTACAAACCATACTTAAAGGTGTATGAAACTCTAGAATTTTCCAAATATATTAAAAACTGTGGTAAAACTGAGATAATTAACTATAATATTTGAGTTTTTTCTAAACATAAAGTTTAAAATGTAACAGCACATTCATTTTTACATTAATTAAATAATTTCTAGAGTTTCATATACCTGTTAGTATGGTTTGTATGCTGTGCAAAATTCATCGAAGAATCTCTCTTACTTATGAAGAAACGTGTACCTATAGCAACAAACGCAGCCAATAGAAGTGAAAAAAAAATGATGAACTTTCACATGTAAAAAAAATTATTAACTTTTTTTTAACTTCCATTACTATGATTGTGAATTCTGAATCCTTCCTGGTCATGCTGACAAAGTTTTATGAATTTATTCGTAAAAGTATAGACAGTGGAAATTGTTCTGTGGTGTCTCTCCTGTTCCAAGACGGCCCGTTTCACGTCCTACCCCCATTAAGACATGACACACAGCAACAAGGAGGGACATTACTGTTTCAGCAATGCTGTACCAATTCTTATGACATGTGTTTGTTGCTCATTTTTGTTATTAAAATAGCACTGATCGCTATTTCCCATTTCCCATATAACACAATATTTCAAATGAATGCAAATATTACGAATAAAACTTATTTCTTTAAAAAAATTTATGTAAAAAAGAAAAATTTTAGCACTGCTGCAATCGCTATTTGATATTTACTCTATTATTGGTAACACATAAAAAACATCTGTTATAACCGAGGCCAAACAAATCCCTAATATATTGTGTTATGGTTAGGTTAGACCACGAGTGTAAATTAAGTGCTGTAGAACAAGTCGTCTGCCGTAGGGCAGTGATTGGTCAGTTAAAATCAGCAGTGGAAAGAGGATCTGGAGTTCCCGTCATACGTGAGGGCAGCCCCTTCCAGCATTGCTCTGCATTACATCTAACAGCACTTCAGCGCTAGTGAATTGAAAGTTTTGTAAATACGACAAGTCATTAATCACCATAAGTCGCATTATCACGGAGATTAAAATCATGATCGAATAGTGACCACACACGATGGGATCGCTGTCACACCCTTCGTCAACTTTTGCGATGACACGTCGTCTTTGCGTATCGCCTGTAACGGAGCGTCAGCTGATGTAGCGACACTGTAGTGGCAAGTCATAGACGTCAACTAGCAGGTAATATTAATCGACATACACATAACTCATTGGTAGAGAAGCCGACTGGCCGTTCCGCAGCGAGGGCAACTGTAGTTAGATTAAAATTACTTTATAGTTGACACTTCATTCGTTGGAACTGGTTTCCTCCAGTCAGAGCGCTAAACATTACTCCCGAACCGTTCGCCGATGCCAGACTGTCACAACTAGTCAGTTCACTTACAGTTCCTTCTCTAGCACTCTTTCTTGATGTGTTTGGATCTCGAATCATGGTTCCGACAGTTATTTCGTATTTTATCACACGTGATAACCACGCCATAAACAACACACACACACACCCACACACACACACACACACACACACACACACACACACGGCCGGCCGGGGTGGCCCTGCAGTTCTAGGCGCTACAGTCGGGAACCGGGCGACCGCTACGGTCGCAGGTTCGAATCCTGCCTCAGGGATGGATGTGTGTGATGTCCTTAGGTTAGTTAGGTTTAATTAGTTCTAAGTTCTAGGCGACTCAGAAGTTAAGTCGCATAGTGCTCGGAGCCATTTGAACACACACACATATGTTTCAGACATAGCACCGACTAAACACTACTGGATACTTCCACATAAGATGCGATTGAGCCTCACAGACAGGGTTATCATAACCACAGGGATTGGATTACATTAGATAAGATACGCATGACATTGCGTGAGACCAAGGTTTTGAAGGCTACAATTCATCTTTGCGACTGGATGTTCACAATCAAAAAAATGGTTCAAATGGCTCTGAGCACTATGCGACTTACCTTCTGAGGTCAGCAGTCGCCTAGAACTTAGAACTAATTAAACCTGATTAACCTAAGGATATCATACACATCCATGCCCGAGGCAGGATTCGAACCTGCGACCGTAGCGGTCGCTCGGTTCCAGACTGTAGCGCCTAGAACCGCACGGACACTCCGGCCGGCCACCACAATCAAAAATGTAACAACTTCCCTCAGTGTTGTACTTTAGCGCAATGGTTTGCGTAATAACCTACCATATAGAAGGTAGAGGAATCGAATCTTCTCAAATGACATGAACTTTTTTTATTTATAAATCCAACAAGAGAGCTTAATTATCATTTTTATTCAGTTAATTGGTTTCAATGTGATTTTATAATTCATAATTCTTTGCCAAGTCATTTTCATCATGGTATTGACTTTTTTATTTGCTCTTATTTTTATACCTGTCATTCTTTTTTCATCTGAAACCGCTTGACGTCTGTAATCATCAGCCAAGTGCTAAAGAGGACTGTTCATCGTTCGATAACGCGGAAGCTCGTGTAGCCAGTGAGAGATAGTTTCAAGCAGCTAACGACAGCAAGAAATTACAGTTTACTTTCACCTTTGAAAATGAGCTTTTTATGAATTAGCTTCAACAGCTATGAACAAATGGATCGTGAATCTAGTTCTGTCGGACACTGTTGACCATCGCTTCCTCGCATTCATTACCCGTGACGACGTCGTGTTTAGCTTAGGACGTGTGTTTAAATCCAAGGCAATAAAATGCATCTCCTGCTCACAGTTCAGTCACTGAGCTCTTAAAATCAGCTGTTGGCAGAGCATCTCGCATTTCCGACATACCTTGCGGCGACCACTTCCAACACTGCTTTGCGTTACACTTTAACAGCATTTGTGAAGTGACTTGCCGTGTATCTACACCACTGGCCATTCAAATTGCTACACCACGAAGATGATGTGCTACAGACGCGAAATTTAACCGAGAGTAAGAAGATGCTGTGATATGGAAATGATTAGCTTTTCAGAGCATTCACGCAAGGTTGGCGCCGGTGGCGACACCTACAACGTGCTGACATGAGGAAAGTTTCCAACCGATTTCTCATACACAAACAGCAGTTGACCGGCGTTGCCTGGTGAAACGTTGTTGTGATATCTCGTGTAAGGAGGAGAAATGCGTACCATCACGTTTCCGACTTTGATAAAGGTCGGATTGTAGCCTATCGCGATTGCGGTTTATCGTATCGCGACATTGCTGATCGCGTTGGTCGAGATCCAATGACTGTTAGCAAGATAGGAATAGGTGGGTTCAGGAGGGTAATACGGAACGCCGTGCTGGATCCCAACGGCCTCGTATCACTAGCAGTCGAGATGACAGGCATCTTATCCGCATTGCTGTAAGGGATCGTGAAGCCACGTCTCGATCCCTGAGTCAACAGTTGGGGACGTTTGCAAGACAACAACCATCTGCACGAACTCTTCGAAAACGTTTGCAGCAGCATGGACTATCAGCTCGGAGACCATGGCTGCGGTTACCCTTGACGCTGGATCACAGACAGGAGCGCCTGCGATGGTATACTCAACGACGAACCTGCGTGCACAAATGGCAAAACGTAATGTTTTCGGGTGAATCCAGGTTCTGTTTACAGCATCATGATGGTCGCATCCGTGTTTGGCGACATCGCGGTAAACGCATATTGGAAGCGTGTATTCGTCATCGCCATACTGGCGTATCACCCGGCGTGATGTTATGGGGTGCCATTGGTTACACGTCTCGGTCACCTCTTGTTCGCATTGATGGCACTTTGAACGGTGGACGTTACATTTCAGATGTGTTACGACCCTTGCCTCTACCTTTCATTCGATCCCTGCGAAACCCTACAGGATAATGCACGACCGCATGTTGCAGGTCCTGTACGGGCCTTTCTGGATACAGAAAATGTTCGACTGCTGCCCTGGCCAGCACATTCTCCATATCTCTCACGAACTGAAAACGTCTGGCCGGCCGAAGTGGCCTTGCGGTTAAAGGCGCTGCAGTCTGGAACCGCAAGACCGCTACGGTCGCAGGTTCGAATCCTGCCTCGGGCATGGATGTTTGTGATGTCCTTAGGTTAGTTAAGTTTAACTAGTTCTAAGTTCTAGGGGACTAATGACCGCAGCAGTTGAGTCCCATAGTGCTCAGAGCCATTTGAACCATTTTTGAAAACGTCTGGTCAATGGTGGCCGAGCAAGTGGCTCGTCACAATACGCCATTCACTACTCGTGATGAACAGTGGTATCGTGTTGAAGCTGCATGGGCAGCTGTACCTGTACACGCCATCCAAGCTCTGTCTGACTCAATGCCCAGGCGTATCAAGGCCGTTATTACGGCCAGAGGTGGTTGTTGAGGGTACTGATTTCTCAGGATCTATGCACCCAAATTGCGTGAAAATGTAATCACATGTCAGTTCTAGTATAATATATTTGTCCAATGAATACCCGTTTATCATCTGCATTTCTTTTTGGTGTAGCAATTTTAATGGCCAGTAGTGTATAAGCGAGCGGTAGTCAGCGTAGGGGCTGATGACCTCAGGAGTTGAGTCCCATAAGATTTCACACACATTTGAACATTTGGTAGCCAGTGGCCGATGTACGAACGCTGTATCGTCGAATGACAGACGTCAACTACCAAGCAATTTTAAACAGGCTAGAGGGCGGCACTGCGCATCAGTCGTTATTGCATCTAGTACACGTGCGGACGCAACCGCCATGACTGTTCGATGCGTGTTAGTTCCCTGCCTTGCCGCGTGCCGCAGTGTGAGCGGAGCAAACACAAACAAACCCGGGCACGTGTTCACTGGCACCTTGCGGAAGCCGCCAACAATTCTGTTAGCCCCAATCGATAATGGCAGGGGCAACTTTCAACGCCCCCTCTCTTTCACTGCCGCTGCTGGCTTTTCCAGATCTGCCTCTCCCGCGTCCATTGTGCTATCGCTTCCCCTGTGCCAGCAACGCAAATAACATTGCCCGTGGAACATAATTTCAACGCAAAAGAAAATCTCATTGTATGCGCAACGAGTTTCGAAGCGCGGCGGGAACACTATCACCGATATTACATTGTCGCTGCACGTAATTTCAAACGCGCTCATAGCTTTGTGGGGAAAGAGAAATAGATCCAATTTTTGCTATTTCTGTGCCGCACTCCGTGCACTATTCGGGAGCTATCAGCAGCGATACGACTAATAATCCGACCATCACTATCTACGTCGCATTCTAGTTATTCGGTTAACGCTGCTATTTAAACTCTTTCAGTCCCTCTAACGCGCGATATTCTAAACATCGCACAAAATTTACTTTAATTTAGCTGCCAATTTATGATTGGAATTCACATCGTATATATCAACGTATAATAACTACCTAATGTAAATAAGTTATGATGACCCCTCGAACTCCACGTTCAAAATTTCGGATGTGTTTCTGGGACATTTTCTGAGTATTTGCTTGTATGTCTGCATGAACAGACACTGTTGGCGATAGACAACCATCAGAATTAACTTCGAAATGAATTTGCTGAATGCGAATTACTTTGCTTCAGTCATGTTTGGTAAAAACGTACTACCTGTTGGTGAGATACGAAAATTTGTGCCGAACTGGGACTCCAACTAGGATTTCCAGCTTATCGCGAACGGACTTGGAAGAGCAGTTGAACGGAATAGACAGTGCGTTGAAAGGAAGGATATGGAATGTAGTCGAATTAAATCAGGTGACGCTGGGGGAATCAGATTAGGAAACGAAACACTTAAACTAGCAGATGAGTTTTGTTATTTGGGTAGTAAAATTACTGATGATGGCCTGAGTAGAGAGGATATAAGCTGTAGATTGGCAGTGGCAAGAAGAACATTTCCGAAGAAGAGAAATTTGTTAACATTGAATACAGATTTAGATCTCATAGTGAAAGCTCCACTTAGAAAAATTTGTGAATTACTGTGCTTGGATACCCCTTACGTTATTTGATTTTCAAACAGCTGTGCAGAACTGAACGTACTCAGACATTTCGCTCTTTACTTATCCTGATCAACACTAAACTGACACACAATATTTTTAGCGCAACGCAATCTGACTTTCAATAATCCCTACAAAAGAATGACCCTGACTAATAACAACCTATCACTTACCTCACAAAAATCTTCGTTACTCTAACTACTGCAATACAGCGAGCGCCAATACTGCCAGCTAAATAAAAGATTCTAACTACTGAAGTCACTATCTACTGATAGGTATAGTTAGCAAATGAAAGATTTTGATAGAGAACAAACAATGTATTTACCTTGATAGTGTTCAAAAGTCATATGTATCAGTTCATGACATCCAGTCTTACAAATTTACTGTCTCTGACGGACACACGCCCAGATCATCCGCTCTCAAAACTCCGCCATCTCTCTCCCCACATCCACCACTGCTGGCGGCTCACCTCCAACTGCGGAACTCTATGCGCTGTTCACATCCAACTGCCCAACACTACAATAGCGAGTATTTCAACAAAGCAAACCAGCCACAGACTGCACACAGCACAGTCAGTGATTTCCATACAGAGCGCTACGCGGTGTTACCAACATAAAAACCTAAACAGCCTACTTACAATAGAAACAGTTTAGGCAAAGAGAGAATAGATGGTTTTGAAATGTGATGCTACAGAAAGATGCTGATGGTTACATGGATATATAACGTAACGAATGAGGAAATGGTTAACAGAATTGAGGAGACAAGAATTTTGTGGCACAACTTGACCAAAAGAAGGTATCGGTTGGTAGGACACATTCTGAGACATCAAAGAATCACCAATTTAGTATTGTAGGGAAGCGTAGGCAGTAAAAATCGATGAGGGTTACCAATAGATGTATACAGTAAGCAGATTCAGAAGTATGTAAGTTGCAGTAGTTACTCGAAGATGAGGACACTGCACAGGATAGAGTAGCATGAAGAGCTGCATCAAATCAGTCTTCGGACTGAAGGCCACAACAACAACAACAACAATAACAACGGCACACGGAAAATTACATTCCATTACGGCATACTTGTTCCTGTAGATTCTACAATGCTGCAGCAGCTGGGAATTATGCCTACCTTTCTACAAATCTTTTGTTATGCGATCTACGATGTGGATGAGCTTGGATGAGCTTGAGGTAACTCTTTCATACTGAATTGTAGTAGTCTCCTAAAAGCGATGACTTCGTCTTGCGTCATTGTTTATTACCCGACCGGAGATTAGCACCTATGAAGTGTCATTGGGGCTGAGTTACTTAAGAAGTCTACATGATAGAAGATGAAAAGTTACTTACAGCTAACTGTCCGAAGTTCGGAAAATGAAAAAAAAGGAAACCTTTTGTGACTAATATAAGTGAATTTCCTTGAGTTGTGTTATTACAAGAGTAGACGACACTTGTGCAGGTTAATAATATTTCGGCCAGAATACGCCATTATGTTCATGTTCCGCTCGTGAACTTGTTTTCCGAGAGCGTAATACATTACAGTGACGGTTCACATATGGATCGATATCTAATAACTGTATCTCAAGAAAATTCCGTCACGCAACAAGTCAGTTTATTGCACCAACTTTGGCACGAAGCTTTCGTTTTGTCAGAAAAGTTTGATTAATAAGTAAACCGGACAAGCTGAAGTGAAAGAGACATACCGAAGCGCTTAGCTTATGTGGAAAGTCTCTGACTTGAGTGCCGTCTATGTCACCAACCTAGTTTGGGAACAGGGCATTCCAGTATCGGAATTTGGCTTCCTGTTTAGAGGAAACGCGAGCAACTGTCTTTTTACACTGGAATATCGCGTGGAATTGTATTTTGGGCCGATGAAGACGGCAAGATTGGTCAGAAATAGAATGAAACTTCCTGGCAGTTTAAAACCGTATGTCGGACCGAGACTCGCACTCAGGACCTTGAGCATTTACCCACAAAAGGCAAAGGTCCCAAGAACGAGTTTCGGTCCGGCACACACCTTTTAATCTGTCAGTGAGTTTCATATTAGCACACACTCCGCTCCAGAGCGAAAGTTTCAGTCTCGAGGAAATAAATGTCTCAAAGCTAGTCTTATATTCGGTTTGATGTGCATAATTCCTCATCAGACAGGATTTTGAGTCACTTCATCCCACAGCTATTGAAGGCAGAAAATACAAAATATAACTTATAGCAGAATAGTTTAGAGTAGCAATTGCCTCTCGACATATATACATTTCTGAGGGGAGCGCTGGTTAAATCCTAGTACTGGTTTTTTGTGGTCTCCTTAAATCATTTCTTAAACTTTATTCCTTACCCTGGAATTCAATAAAATCATTAAACGACAAAATATCACCGCCTGGAATAGTCTGTCATGTGTCTAATTTGACACTCACAAGCAGAAATTATCGTATTTAACAATTACATGAAGGTTGTGGACTCGTCCGTCATGAAACAACTAAATTTTATGATATTGAACAAACAGGAAATAACTATGCCCCATAGTATTTAATGATCAGTGAGCTGTGTTAGACAGCTCCTTGAGTTTGAATAAGGAAACGTCTTCTGATTAGGAATTAGGAATCATCTTCCGACTAGGAATAAATCACTTGTAGCATGCCACAGGGTTCAGTACTGAGTCCGCTACTGTTCCAATTGTATTTCATATCGACCAGGCGGAAATAGGTTTTTTTGCTAATGATGAAAGCACAGTAAACAAGTCAATCAAAGATATACTATCATAAGTAAAGTTAAATGCAATTTGAAGATAAATAATTTATTAAATTACAAAAAAGAGCGTTATTCATATAGACATTTACAATTCAGGCTGCAACTACAAGAGTAACAACAGAACATGGAGAAACAGAACGTTCCAAGTTACTGGAAATTAACGTTTTTGATAACTTACTACGAGATATTGCTGAAAAGTAATGCCTCCGAATTTTTTATGTGTACAAAAGAGCATCAAAGGGCGCAGTGGACGTCTGGAATCAAACTCGGCTATAAACAACGGCGTGAGACCAACAACAGCTCACAGTGCGGTTAGAGTCCATGCAGCGTGTAGGCACAACAGTAAAACTCGCAGCGCTGAAGAAGACGGCTGGGTCGGTCATCGAAATACTGTGCAGGAAACGGAAGTAACAGCTCTGCTGAAGTTCCGGAAGCTCTCTATTAATTATTGTTTTCCACTGTTCGCCACGTAGTCTGCCTGAGACACATCAAAAAACTGAAACTGGCAAGTGAAACAGCGGTAATAGGAAACGTTCCCGCCAGTGAATTAACTCTTTCACTAGCATTAGTACTTGTGTCCAACAAAAAGTTCTTATGATGGCTCCGCGAAAGCTTCAAGATTTACAGGAAAGTGACACACATCAGTGAACAGCGCATCTCCCAACATTTCGAATCACAATACACGCCTTGGCGTAGATGCAGTAAGAGGTAGAAAGGGGCAAAACATATAGCCAAATCTTACGTTGTGTATCGCAATGACCAATCCACCCTGCAGATAGGCAGCCCTAGGGACAGATATGTAAAGCGGGCTTCTGTCGTTCGTTCCCAGACAATTAGCGTCAATGAACAGCAACATATTGAGCAGTTGTAAAACTTCGACAGATTCCATCCACTGATGTGTATCTATATTCTACACAGCTTGCAATTTTTGCGCAACCGTCTTCTGAAGCACTATCCCCACGTTGGCAAACAAAACGACAGGAAGTTTTTTTTCATTTTGTGACTTCTGACTACTACAGAAATTAAATTAATCATGAAATACTGCCTTTCACTCCAAAATAATGGTGTTGGAAGGGTTTAAGGAACTGTACACAGTAGATTGAAACCAAATTGTAATCGTGTTTTGCTGTACTATTTCTTTTGCAGTGTAGTGTCTGAGACACTACGTTGACGATCAATACCCACATTCGGTTAAGAATGAACTCGCGAACTGCGTTTATGTTTTGCATTAGTTGTAAAATATTTCAGAACAAATGAAAATTCGTGCCGGACTGAGACTCAAACCGGGATATCTCGCTTGTCGCGTGCTGTCGCCTTGCCAGCTTCGACTATCTGAGCGCGCTTCCAGGAGCGGCCCAAATCTCCATTTGTTCTGGTGTCCACTCTCCTTTGTGCTCGTAATATATTAATGTGATTCATGCACAGGTGTGAGACACTGTTTTCTCTCGTCATTGGTTCGCTATTACATTAAATACTGTTGTGCAGTGTCTGTTATGATTCCTCATCAGCTGTAGAATATTTCAGAACAAGTAGAAATATGTGCCGAACCGGGACTCGAACCAAGTTTTCCCGCATGTCACGAACGGTCACCGTAACAACTTCGGCAACCCGAGCCCGCTTACAGAAGCGGGGCGAATATCTATTTGTTCTGGTGTAAGTCCTGCTATCTCTTCCTTATAAGAATTATTGAAATATATACACGCAACACATCAAAGCAAATATCTTAAACATGAGCCGTAATGCGAGGTAATTGTAAACATTTCGTATTGCGCTAGTTCCCCCTCTCTAATAACTTTGGTGCTGGTGTGACGTAAGGTTTTTTTTTATTACTTTATCGAGGAAAAATGTAGAACAACTTTACATGGAAGATAGACGTATAAAGAGTCATTTCAGACGATTTTCGACAACATTAGTAAGAGAAAATGTGCACATTTTGTTGAGCAGTTTCTAAAAAACTGGTAACCGTATAGTGATGGGCCAGGTACTCTTGAAAATGCGAGCTGTCTGCAAATATCTGTGTGTAACTGGAAAGACGGAACAGGTACGGTCACGTGGCAGGCGCAGAAAGCTTTTAGTGGCAGCGCCTCGCCTATTTGGAGTCATCGGCCAGTCGCTGAACACAGCCCGCTGCTCGTCGCGGTAATGGACAGCAGCCGTGGCCGTGTGGAGGGGAGGCGGTATCCGCCGTTGTGGCTCGCTCATGCGATGCGAGGGGAGGGAGCCGTGGCGCGCGCTCATTACTCCCGCACAGGTGTGAATGCGCTTTGTCTGGCGCTGCAACAGAGAAGATGCACTTCTCTGACGAATAGGTGCAGCAGCATAGACCTGCAGGTGTGTGCATCCAAGAAAGGCAAAATACGCCACATTCTCTCGCTCTAGCCAAGTCTCTGCGCCTTGCTCATTTTTCATACCGACGCTGAAAGCAGAGATACGACAGAAACACACAGTTTTCGGTGAATACTTGGTGCAACCCTTAAGAGTGAAATTTGTGTGTGTCACACTTCTTCTAATATCCTAAGGTTGGTTGTTTGGTTAGTTGATTCGGGGACGGGACCAAACAGCGAGGTTATCGGTTCCATTGGATTAGGGAAAGATGAGGAAGGAAGCCGGCCGTGCCACTTCAAAGGAACCATCCCGGCATTTGCCTGAAACGATATAGGGAAATCACGGAAGACCTAAATCAGGAAATCGGGTTTGAACCGTCATCCTCCGGAAAGCGAGTCCAGTGTGTAACCAATGCGCACCTTGCACAGTACCCTGAGGTGACAAAAGTCATGCGATACTTCCTAATATCGTGTCGCACCTTCTTTTCTCCAGTGTACTGAAGTAGCTCTACACGCTATGGAGTCAACAAGTAGTTGGAATTTCCCTGCAGAAATACTGAGCCATGCTTACTCTATAGCCGGCCATAACTGCGGAATCGTTGCCGGTGCAGGATAGGATTTCGTGCACGAACTGACCTCTTGATTACGTTCCATAAATGTTCGCTGGGATCCACGTCGGGCGATCTGGGTGGCCAAATCATTCGTTCCAATTGTGCAGAATGTTCTTCAAACCAACAACGAACGACTGTGGCTCAGTGATCTGGCGCATTGTCATCTATGAAAATGCCGTCGCTGCTTGGAAGCATAATGTCTATGAATGACTGCAAATGATCTCCAAGTAGCCGAACATAAGAATCTCCAGTCAGTGATCGGCTGAGTTGGACCAGAGGACCCAGTCCATTCCATGTAAACACAACGCATACCATTATCAAGCCACCACCAGCTTGCACAGTGCCTACATCTACATCCGCGTGATTACTCTGCTATTCACAAGAATGTGCCTGGCAGAGGGTTCAATGAACCACCTTCAAGCTGTCTCTCTACCGTTCCACTCTCGAACGGCACGCGGGAAAAACGAGCACTTAAATTTTTCCGTGCGAGCCTTGATTTCTCTTATTTTATCGTGATGATCATTTCTCCCTATGTAGGTCGGTGCCAACAGAATGTTTTTGCAATCGGAGGGGAAAACTGGTGATTAAAATTTCATGAGAAGGTCCCGTCGCAACGAAAAACACCTTTGTTTTAATGATTGCCACTCCAATTCACGAATGATGTCTGTGACACTGTCTCCCCTATTTCACGATAATACGAAACAACCTGCCCCTCTTTGTACTTTTTCGATGTCATCCGTCAGTCCCACCTGATGCGGATCCCACACCGCACAACAATACTCCAGAATAGGGCGGACCAGCGTGGTGTAAGCAGTCTCTTTAGTAGACATGTAGCACCTTGTAAGTGTTCGGCCCATGAATCGCAGTCTTTGGTTTGCTCTACCCACAATTTTATTTATGTGATCGTTCCAATTTAGGTTATTTGTAATTGTAATCCCTAAGTATTTAGATGAATTTACAGCCTTCAGATTTCAAATGGTTCAAATGGCTCTGAGCACAATGGGACTTACCTGCTGAGGTCATCAGCCCCTAGAACTTACAACTACTTAAACTGAACTAACCTAAGGACGTCACACACATCCATGCCCGAGGCAGGATTCGAACCTGCGACCGTAGCGGTCGCGCAGTTCCAGACTGTAGCGCCTAGAACCGCTCGGCCACCCCGGCCGGCCCTTCAGATTTGTGTGACTTATAGCGTAATCGAAATTTAGCTGATTCCTTTTAGTACTCATGTGAATAACTCCTTACTCAGGGTCAATTGCCACGTTTTCGCACCATACAGATATATTATCTAAATCGTTTTGCAAGTCGTTTTGATCATCTGGTGACTTTACAAGACGGTAAATGACAGCATCATCTGCAAACAATCTAAGACGGCTACTCAGATTGTCTCCTATATCGTTAATATAGATCAGGAACAATAGAAGACCTATAACAGTTCCTTGGGGAACGCCGGATACTACTTCTGTTTTACTCGATGACTTTCCGTCTGTTACTACGAACTGTTACCTTTCTGATAGGAAAACACGAATCCAGTCACACAACTGAGGCGATACTCCGTAGGCACGCAGTTTGGTTGGAAGCCTTCCTGAAATCTAAAAAGACGGAGTCAATTTGACATCCCCTGTCGATAGTATTTATTACTTCATGAGTATAAAGAGCTAGTTGTGTTTCAAAAGAACGATATTTTCTGAAACCGTGTCAATAAATCGTTTTCTCCGAGGTACTTCATAATGTTCGAATACAGTATATGTTTCAAAACCCTACTGCAAGTCGACGTTAGTGATATAGGCCTGTAATTTAGCGGATTACTCCTACTTCCCTTTCTGGGTATTGGTGTGACTTGAGCAATTTTCCAGTCATTAGGTACGTATCTTTCAGTGAGCGAGTGGTTGTATATAATTGCTAAGTATGGAGCTATTTTATCAGCATACTCTGAGAGGAACCTGACTGGTATACAATCTGACCTTGCCTTTATTAAGTGATTTGAGCTGCTTCGTTACTCCGAGGATATCTACTTCTGTGTTTCTCATCTTGGCGTTTGTTCTTGATTGGAATTCAGGAATATTTACTTCGTCTTCTTTGGTGAAGGAAAACCGTGTTGTTGATAACTTGTGCTCACGGTTTCGTGGAATCTGTGCCACACTCGAATCCTTCCACCAACTCTTATCAATACAAATCGGGACTCATCTGATCAGGTCACGGTTTTACAGCCATTTGGATGCAACCAGTATGATGACGAGCGCAGGAGAGGCCCTGCTGACGATGTCATGCTAAGAACAAAGGCATTCGCGTCGGTCATCTGTTGCCAGTGCCCCTTAACGCCAAATTTCGCTGCACTTTCCAAACGGATACGTTCGTCTACGTCCAACATTGATTTCTCACGCAGTTTCTCTTGCCTGTTGGAGTAAATGACTCTGCTCTCGCTTGTTAAGTGAAGGCAGACGACCACTGCGTTGTCCGCGGTGCGAAGTAGTGCCTGAAATTTGGTATTCTCAGCACACTCTTGACATTGTTATCTCAGAACATTGAATTCCCTAACGATTTCCAAAATGGAATGTCTCATGCTTCTAGCTCCAACTACTTTTCTGCGTTCAAAGTCTGCTGATTCCCGTCGTGCGTCCATAACCACGTAAGTACCTGTGTACAAATCTTAGCTCCGCCAACGCACTGCCCTTTTATGTATGCCTTATGTGCGTCATATTACCGCCACCTGTATATTTGCGTATCCCGTGACTTTTCTCACCTCAATGTACATTCTGCAGGGTGCAGAAAAGCTGTCTGATAATACCCTTAGAGCATGGTAGCGTACATGGAATCGAGAAAAAAATTTCCGCTAACTATAGTTCGAAGATGCACAGTTCTGTAGCTGCGGTCACAAAACAACAGCCGAGCGAAGAGCGCGCTGGAGTGTATGCATTTAAAATACGGTAAATCAGTTAATACCGGCTCTGGGAGAGCGCAAATAGTAAGTACCACATGACTTTAAAAAGTGAGTTACACATGTCGTCCCAGACTAACACCACTGCGCAACAAGTGTAGCGCATTGTAGCAACAGAATACATGTTCTGGGTTTGCTGCAGACAATTCGGTTTTACAAAGAGTACTCGACGGCAGAGGCCCCTTATTTAGCTAGCATTTATCGCGAATCTCTCACCCAGCGCAAAGTCCGAATGACTAAAAAAAAAAATTGTAGTTAACCGCTATATAGACGAAGAGTAAAAAAATGGACCCGCAAAATTACAGACCAATATCACAAACTTCAGACTGCTGCAGAATCCTTGAACATAATCTCAGTTTGAATGCAATAAATTTTCGTGAAACCGAAAGGCTTATGTCCACGAATCAACACGGTTTTTTGAAAGCATCGCTCGTTCGAAACTCAGACTGCCTCTCTTGTCACGTGGTATATTCCGAACTATGAGTGCAGGGCCACAGACAGATTCCATATTAACTTAGGTACGAGAGTATGGAACAGGTTCCTAGACATGTGATTGGCTCCAAGATTTCTTAAGCTATAGAACCCAGTATACTTCTTAAGTGACACAACCCAGTATCCTGTCCTGGACGGCGAGTGTTCATCACAGACAAGGGTACCACCAGGAGTGCCAAAAAGAAGTATGATAGGACTGATATTACACTCAAGCGTCAAAAAGTATAGGCATGCGTATGCAAATACCGGGATTTGAACCCATTATCTCCTGTTTACATGGCAGACGCTCTATACATGTTTTTTTTCTATTTTTCCATTTTGTTCGGTATTGTTCGTTGCGTTTTGTCTGGGCGGACGTCAAAAATCATCCCTTCAAGTTGATCGTTGATTCCTTGACTCAGTTTTTTTTATTACAGAGGACGACACGCTGAGCTAGCATGTCGGCTTCCATCTGAGCCACAGAGGACACAGACGATAGTACGACTGCAGGAACTTATCACTGGCACGCCTCCCGTGAGACCCACATTCCCAACTCATTGTCTCGCACTATACACGTAGTGCCTCTGCCCATATATAAAGTATTTGGCCTACCATAACAATGTGAAAGTTATTTTCTGAATATCCCTCGTAAACTGGCTGAAATCGTTGATTTGGACAACAAAAGCAAAGTAAACTTTAAATCTCTTTCCTCGCATATTTACATTCGACGCGAGCTTACTGTGTGTTTACAGGGTGTAGCTTGAGTGTTAAATCAATTACGCGAAAATTACTGTAATACCATTAATTTGTTGAGGTAATAAGCAGCAGCAGTATGGTCAGCGTGTGATAGTGCGTGGTACATTGTCATTAATAGTGAAATCTGTAGGCTACATGTTTTAAATGTTGCTAATGTTCAAAATGGTTCAAATGGCTCTGAGCACTATGCGACTTAACTTCTGAGGTCATAAGTCACCTAGAACATAGAACTAATTAAACCAAACTAACCTAAGGACATCACACACATCCATGCCAGAGGCAGGATTCGAACCTGCGACCGTAGCGGTCGCCCGGCTCCAGACTGTAGCGCCCAGAACCGCACGGCCACTCCGACCGGCTGTTGCTAATGTAGTGTCGAAGTAAGACGTTGATCAAAAACTAAGCAGAAATTAAAGACTCGATTTTTCTCAAATCTCATTTCTCATACTGTAAAAGGGCAGTTAACTAAAAACGAGACGGATGGAAAATACGGAAATAAACTGTTTAGTATCTGAAAAGCAATCGCCATAACTGTTAGTATATTTATCCTACTAAGAGACAAGGCGGTCAGTGCCTTCATGGAAAAACTTTGCGATTGCCTTCGGAACCATGGCAGTACCCATTCGTGCACCTCTTCGCCATAGCAAATCGACGACCACGAGTGTCTTTCTCCATGGCTCCAAAATATGGAAATCGCATGGGGAAAGTTCGGGACTGACCCCAGCAACGTGTTGCCAAAGTTGTTTGGATTAGGCTGCAGAAGTTGCGCTGGGAAGCCCTTATATATCCTCTGTACAGTCCCGATCTCTCCCCATCCCATTGCCTTAAGACAGACATTCGCGAACGTCAATTTTTCTCGGATGAAGAGGTGCACGCCTCTGTACAATGACGATTCCGTAGGCAATCGCAAACATTTTTTCACAAAGGCATTGACCGTATCGTCTCACAGTAGAATAAATGTATTAAGAGTGATGGTGATTACTTTGGCAACAATAAACAGCTTACTTACCTTTTTCCACCTGCCTCGTTTTCATCTGACTGTCCCTGATACTTTACGATTGTAGCTGTTTCCACTAATGTATCACCGAGAGTGTAATTAAACACTAATGGATCACATCTCCTATTTATGCGTAATACGCCCTTCGAAATATTTATTTACACTCCTGGAAATTGAAATAAGAACACCGTGAATTCATTGTCCCAGGAAGGGGAAACTTTATTGACACATTCCTGGGGTCAGATACATCACATGATCACACTGACAGAACCACAGGCACATAGACACAGGCAACAGAGCATGCACAATGTCGGCACTAGTACAGTGTATATCCACCTTTCGCAGCAATGCAGGCTGCTATTCTCCCATGGAGACGATCGTAGAGATGCTGGATGTAGTCCTGTGGAACGGCTTGCCATGCCATTTCCACCTGGCGCCTCAGTTGGACCAGCGTTCGTGCTGGACGTGCAGACCGCGTGAGACGACGCTTCATCCAGTTCCAAACATGCTCAATGGGGGACAGATCCGGAGATCTTGCTGGCCAGGGTAGTTGACTTACACCTTCTAGAGCACGTTGGGTGGCACGGGATACATGCGGACGTGCATTGTCCTGTTGGAACAGCAAGTTCCCTTGCCGGTCTAGGAATGGTAGAACGATGGGTTCGATGACGGTTTCGATGTACCGTGCACTATTCAGTGTCCCCTCGACGATCACCAGTGGTGTACGGCCAGTGTAGGAGATCGCTCCCCACACCATGATGCCGGGTGTTGGCCCTGTGTGCCTCGGTCGTATGCAGTCCTGATTGTGGCGCTCACCTGCACGGCGCCAAACACGCATACGACCATCACTGGCACCAAGGCAGAAGTGACTCTCATCGCTGAAGACGACACGTCTCCATTCGTCCCTCCATTCACGCCTGTCGCGACACCACTGGAGGCGGGCTGCACGATGTTGGGGCATGAGCGGAAGACGGCCTAACGGTGTGCGGGACCGTAGCCCAGCTTCATGGAGACGGTTGCGAATGGTCCTCGCCGATACCCCAGGAGCAACAGTGTCCCTAATTTGCTGGGAAGTGGCGGTGCGGTCCCCTACGGCACTGCGTAGGATCCTACGGTCTTGGCGTGCATCCGTGCGTCGCTGCGGTCCGGTCCCAGGTCGACGGGCACGTGCACCTTCCGCCGACCACTGGCGACAACATCGATGTACTGTGAAGACCTCACGCCCCACGTGTTGAGCAATTCGGCGGTACGTCCACCCGGCCTCCCGCATGCCCACTATATGCCCTCGCTCAAAGTCCGTCAACTGCACATACGGTTCACGTCCACGCCACGGCAAACTGGCTGACACTGACGGCGGCGGTGCACAAATGCTGCGCAGCTAGCGCCATTCGACGGCCAACACCGCGGTTTCTGGTGTGTCCGCTGTGCCGTGCATGTGATCATTGCTTGTACAGCCCTCTCGCAGTGTCCGGAGCAAGTATGGTGGGTCTGACACACCGGTGTCAAAGTGTTCTTTTTTCCATTTCCAGGAGTGTACATTCATAGTCAACTGCCAGTCTGTACAGGAATCACCGCTTCTCTGCAGGTCGTTCTGCATTTTGTTACAGTCGTCTCGTGGTACATAGTTCTTTACAGATAACTTCACCGTCTGCGTTGCAATATTTAGACAGTTTATGGTGCACGGTAAACAATGATGCCCCTATAACATTCCCGTGGGGTACTACCGAAATTACATCTGTCGATTTCGTTCCGCTGAGGACAATGTGTCGAGTTCTCTATACTAGTATTCAGCAAAATCACAAATATGGTCCGACATCTCGTTAGCTCGTATTATTTTGTGTACTAAATCACAGTGCGGGACTGCGAACTGGATTCTGCTTACACGTCTGTCATCACACAATAATTACCGTCTTCAGTATACATGATGAGCAGGAAAACATCGACAATTAATTCACGCTTCACGTGCAAATTTCCGTCCTATCATTGACAAGAAATGACGCATAATATGTGTGTTTTGACGGTACAGTGTGCTTCTCATACAATGTCCTGCTGACCGATGTCTACAATTTTTTTTTCTGCTTCACGATGTGTATAGGTCTATTTCCTGGCCCATAAATTACAGAATTTCTTTCTGATTTCACTTGTGTTACTTATTTGTGTTAAAGTTCACAATTTGCAGACAGTTAAGTCATTCTGGCATACGAGATAACAACAAATCGAGCAGAAATATTCAGTCGAATTGCTTAAAAATGCGTTACTGTAAATCTTATTTGACAATAAGTCCTCGTCACCCTCACTCTTAAAGTAGGGAAAAATCAGAGAAACAGAGAGATATAGGCGGAGGGGAATTCTCTTAGGCTGGGGACAGTAAATGTGCAAGAGGTTGACAAATTGAATAGTAAATATAATTGGGCGAGAGCTGACATCGCCACCAGGGGAAACAAGCGACTGTTAAAATTTTGTGGACAGCCAAAGGTCGCACACAGTATGTTTTATTGAATGGCTTCGATCTTAAATTTAAGTTAAACAACCAACTTAATCCCTGACACCGACAATATAATGAATTTATGTTACTGTAAACTCTAGAGTTTCTGATGATGCTCTCGTTAATTTAAAAAGCGAAAACGGAGACAAAAAGTTACTCAATGTGACTTGTGGCTATCCTGAAAACTTTAAATGATTGGCTTATGGAGATCCCTTTGTGTTTCATGTATCCCCCGACAGGGTCGTCATCTTTCAGCAGGATAAGTGTCCGTTTTACAAGACAAAAATCGTGCTACAGTACGCTGAGGAATATGATAGCGAACTCACGTTGATGTCTCGACCATCAAATTTGCATGATTCGAACGCGTAAGAACACTTCTGGGACGCTATCCAGCGCGAAATTACGCCCTACAGACCGCAGACCAATAGTTTACGGCAAATTGCATGATCCATGTGACCTTGTGTCACATGCCTCCTCAAAACTACCAATGACTTACTGCTAAGCAGAATCACAGCAGTGTTGCGTTCCAACATGGAGCATCACGCAATTAAGCAAGAATTAAGCAAGTGCTCATCAAGTTTTCGGCCGTCTCGGTAGTGGAGTGATGTCGGTACGGTAGCTCAGCGTGTTCAGTCAGAGGGCTGGTTGCTCTCTGCAATAAAAAACACTGAACTATTCAACAATGAACTGTGACGTCCGTACAGACAAGCTAAAGAGAATAACAACGATCAAAATGAAGAAGAAAAATATTTGTCAGCGCTGCTGCCTGCCACGCGCAGATTCCGGGTTCGATTCCCGGTACTAGTCGGGAATTTGATCTTGGTGGGAGGATGCAGATTTACTCAGCCTTTGACGCCAATTGAGGAGCTACTTGGCCGAGTAAATCGGGCTCCAGGTCACGAAAAGTGACAACTGTAGGAAGAGCGGTGTGCTGATCTCACGCCCCGCCATACCGCATCCAACAACGCCACTGGCGGAGGATGACACGGCGGTCGATCGGTACCGATGAGCCCACCGTGGCTGGTTTTTGTATCACGTTTTGGCTCATCAGTGAAGAGAATTCGCAAGCCACAGTATAGTACATGGATTTGGTTACTTCGTACCAATATTAGCGTTTATATCGTATTCTGTTGGCATTTTGAGCAAAGAAAAAATTACTGTCCGTATACCTCTGTGCACACCCTAAAACCCAAAACTCTCGTATCTCATTCTCCAGCTCCCTAAGTCAGTCATTTTGGAATGCAACTTCTCTAAATTCACTAAATACTGTTTGGCAAGAACATTTTTTTACGTACTATGCTGATCTTCTACGATAGCAGTAGCGTGTCTCCGAATTCGTTTCGGGTGGAAAGCAGGAGCAGTAAAATAAAATAAAAAGCTCGAAGTTTAAAAGGCTAGTCAATGGACAGCTTGTAATTCATTCACATTTTGGTAAACAATCGACTGAATACATTGTGTGCTGCTCGTAGAAAGTCTGAAGTGAATACACTTCATCTTCCCCGCACACGGCTTTCCTTACCCGGAAATGTTTATTTTTTCCTGCCCGCTGGAGTCCGAAAGACCGCTCGTTTCATTCTGGCTCTTTTTTATGAAGACGTATCTTTTTCAGGCAGAGAAAAACGGGTTGGAGAAGCAAGACTTACTACTGGCATTATTTTCTTCCATAATGAAGCACCGCTGTGGATATTATCCTTACACTTCCCGGGCCGTATTAAAAACCCTCACTTTTGCCTCCGTTTCACTTTTACAACTGTTTTACGGAACTACCTTAATTCTTTGATATTTATTTTAGGTTTCTGTGCCTTGAGGACTTAAAGAATAAGTTACTTCGTTCGTTTGTTTTACAGTACGCTGTTACTAAATGCAGAGGAAGCAAGATCGTGCTCTCTGTGGAGAGGAAGTCTGAAAGTTAAAAAGAGACCGGCTATAACAGTTTCTGTTTGGATGAACGTTAAATGTAGATGGAAAAAATAAGCGCGAGGTGTGCCTAAGATTTTAGATGAATGAGATTTAACTGCGTGCGTATGAGTTAGCACATTTTGGCATCGATGGACATGTAAGGAACTCAAAGAGCTGAAACAGATTTTTCTTCTGCTCCCAGTCGAAAGTACAGGATACGAAGTATAATATCAGAATGTGACTGAGTAACATGTACTGGTAAGCAATATAAACTTTCACGACTGGTTGCAAAGCCTTAGGGACGGAAAGTGACTGTTGAATGCAAAGCACGTTTTACTCAACCCGCAACGGACGTAGTGACAGATGGGGCCGTGTGCGACAGATGGTGTCAGAAAATCTGCAAATGTTTGAGGAAGATCATAGGGAAGATCTGAATAAGAGTGAAATCCTTGTGCCTTTTGTGCTTAACAAACTGGCAGAAGAGCCGAAGCCACCACAGAAGAAACTTCTGCAAATTTCATTGGCGCCTTTCGCCATGCTGGATATTTTCTGCAAAGTGTCACAGCCGCAGTGCACAGCTGTCTGCATCATATTTCCGCAGACATCCAGAAACTAGCAGTATCGATTTGAAACGTTTTCCAGCAGTTACTTTAACTTCGCCGAAACTGATAGGATCTTAATTCCGCCACTTCGGATAAAAAAGTATGCTTTGTCTCTTATGAAGGTACAAGAATAAAATCTTTAGATGGAAGATGGAAGGACTGCAAAAGATAATAAACGATAGACAGGACACTGTTGTGTAACTATTATTGCTGAAAGTTGAGTAGGAATGACCAGAGACACAAGAGCATATGCCAAGTACTGCAGAGCATTCCTTCTTATCTAACTGCATCATAAGTGCTTAACTTTCGGAAGTTCCGTGGTAGAAATGGATGTTGTGACAAAGTAGTTAAATGACTAGCATTTGTAAGGGTTGAAGATCAACTGTTCGTCCAGCAAACAAGATTACCGTTTTCGTGTTATCTTAAATCAGCTGAGACGATATCGGAATGGGTCCTTCACAAAGACCGTGGTAAATCTCCTTATTCAATGGAGCTGATACTCTATCTCTAACAACCCACATTTCAAACTATTTGCCGGACCGAGAATCGAACCCGGGGCTTTGGCTTTCGTGGGCAAGTTCTCTACCAACTGAGCTACCCAAGCACGACTCACGACCCATCCTCACAACTTCAATTCTGCCAGTACCTCGACACCTACCTTCCCAACTTTACAGAAGCTCTTCTGCGAACCTTGCAGAACTAGCACTCCTGGAAGAAAGGATATTGCGGAGACATGGCTTAGCCACAGCCTGGGGGGTGTTTCGAGAATGAGCATTTCACTCTGCAGCGGAGTGTGCGCTGATATGCAACTTCATGGCACATTAAACCTGTGTGCTGGACCGAGACCAGAACCCGGGTTCGAGTCTTGGTCCGGCACACAGTTTTAATCTGGCAGGAAGTTTCATATCAGCGCACACTCCGCTGCAGAGTGGAAATCTCATTCTGAACCCACATTGCCTTGGACTCTAACCTTCCTTTACAACCTTACACATCGATTAAATATTTGTAGTTTACGATCATAGTTGGTGGAATGAATTTGTCCATTAACTATAAATAGGCAAATTTGCTTCTTTTTTTGGGGTGAAATATGACAGATCTTCGAAGGATACCATCTATAAGTCATCCGGTGGCGACTGTTCCTCAGTCTGCTCCCTTTTAGGAGAACTGATGGGCCTGTAGGCAGCTGGAAAGACAGTGTCGAACAAATTCACAGACGTGCTACTAGGGTTTCAGGGTCT
The DNA here is from genome assembly GCF_021461385.2 of Schistocerca piceifrons. Classification (NCBI taxonomy): domain Eukaryota; kingdom Metazoa; phylum Arthropoda; class Insecta; order Orthoptera; family Acrididae; genus Schistocerca; species Schistocerca piceifrons. The sequence goes on along the minus strand of NC_060139.1, from coordinate 1,014,908,922 downwards.
CACTTCATATGTATGATTGTGGGATTTTGGCGCTCAACAGCACTGCTGTTTGTCGTCCTTTTACAACACTAAAAGTTTATTGTTCTAAAAATATTAAAAATATGTAAATTAATATAGAATAATCTTTGTTAGAATACCACAATACACCATCATATGACACAGCTGCCGGCGTTATTGTTTTCAATATGAAAAAGAATGTGAGTGGTGATGAACGAAGTGGCATATCATCTCTCTGTGAAGAACCAAGAAGCCACGATCTTCGGTGACCGGCGTACCAAATCGAGGTAACTGTTCGTGAAGAACGCCGATTGACAGTGAACGAAATTTCGGCGATGTTTCCACAACTCTCCAGAACTATCTTACACTAGACACTCACAGAAATGTTGGGACACGTATCTGAAACTGTGCGGAAGATGGGACCGAAAATAGTTGACAGAGCAGCACAAAAGAAATCATGTCAGTAGCTCCCATTTCTTGATCAACTTGAACTGAAAGTTTTCTGAGTTCGCCTGTGACTGGAAGTGAAACGTGGGTGGTTTATTGTATGCCTGATACAAAAAGACGATCGTCACAATGTCGTCACACCAATACCCCATCTGTTAAAAATTAAAAACCACAACTTCGGGAAAAATATCATGGCCTCATTGTTTCGCGGCGGAAAAGGCATAATTTTGGTCGAGTTTCTGGGTCGCGTGGGGGGGGGGGGGGGGGGGGCACGACGATCAGTGCACAATGATACTGTGAGATGCTCAAAATAAGCATTCGAAACGAAAGGACGAGAATGTTGACAATAAGAGTGTGCCTGTTGCATAGCAATGACCGTCGTCACACAGCCCCAGCCACGAAGGAGCTTTTGGCCTCGTTTGGTTGGGATTTTTTGAACCGCTCGTCGGATTCCCCCGACTCGGCGCCTTCAGATTATCATCTTTTCACCTTCGTGAGGGCACACATGAGCGGAATCAAATTTTCAATCGACGTGCAGTTGTAGAACGAGGTCCCCCCCCCCCCCCCCCCCCAACCAGAAGGTGCAAGAGTCAACCACTTAACGGCGCGCCGCAGTCAGCTGACTCACCGGCACGTGGTGTTTCTTTTCTTAGCGCTAGTAGTTCTGAAACAACGATGGAGATAATCTTGTTTATATGCGCATCCACAGTCTTCAAGGAAGGCATAAAGAAGCTTGTGCCACCGCTCCTCACATGCTTTGCACGGGACAGCGATTGCGTGGAAAAATAGTCAATAACTGTATCACTCAGGTGACTACAGGGTTATAAACACAAAATCAAATAGGGGTAATGCAGGAGTAGGTTTAATAATGAATAGGAAAATAGGAATGCGGGTAAGCTACTACAAACAGCATAGTGAACGCATTATTGTGGCCAAGATAGATACGAAGCCCACACCTACTACAGTAGTACAAGTTTATATGCCAACTGGCTCTGCAGATGACGAAGAAATTGAAGAAATGTATGATGAAATAAAAGAAATTATTCAGATTGTGAAGGGAGACGAAAATTTAATAGTCATGGGTGACTGGAATTCGAGTGTAGGAAAAGGGAGAGAAGGAAACATAGTAGGTGAATATGGATTGTGGCTAAGAAATGAAAGAGGAAGCCGCCTGGTAGAATTTTGCACAGAGCACAACATAATCATAACTAACACTTGGTTTAAGAATCATGAAAGAAGGTTGTATACATGGAAGAACCCTGGAGATACTAAAAGGTATCAGATAGATTATATAATGGTAAGACAGAGATTTAGGAACAAGGTTTTAAATTGTAAGACATTTCCAGGGGCAGATGTGGACTCTGACCACAATCTATTGGTTATGACCTGTAGATTAAAACTGAAGAAACTGCAAAAATGTGGGAATTTCAGGAGATGGGACCTGGATAAACTGACTAAACCAGAGGTTGTACAGGGTTTCAGGGAGAGCGTAAGGGAACAAATGGCAGGAATGGGGGAAAGAAATACAGTAGAAGAAGAGTGGATAGCTTTGAGGGATGAAGTAGTGAAGGCAGCAGAGGATCAAGTAGGTAAAAAGACGAGGGCTAGTAGAAATCCTTGGGTAACAGAAGAAATATTGGATTTAATTGATGAAAGGAGAAAATATAAAAATGCAGTAAATGAAGCAGGCAAAAAGGAATACAAACGTCTCAAAAATGAGATCGACAGGAAGTGCAAAATGGCTAAGCAGGGATGGCTAGAGGACAAATGTAAGGATGTAGAGGCCTATCTCACTAGGGGTAAGATAGATACTGCCTACAGGAAAATTAAAGAGACCTTTGGAGATAAGAGAACGACTTGTATGAATATCAAGAGCTCAGATGGAAACCCAGTTCTAAGCAAAGAAGGGAAAGCAGAAAGGTGGAAGGAGTATATAGAGGGTCTATACAAGGGCGATGTACTTGAGGACAATATTATGGAAATGGAAGAGGATGTAGATGAAGATGAAATGGGAGATATGATACTGCGTGAAGAGTTTGACAGAGCACTGAAAGACCTGAGTCGAAACAAGGCCCCCGGAGTAGACAACATTCCATTGGAACTACTGATGGCCTTGGGAGAGCCAGTCCTGACAAAGCTCTACCATCTGGTGAGCAAGATGTATGAAACAGGCGAAATACCCTCAGACTTCAAGAAGAATATAATAATTCCAATCCCAAAGAAAGCAGGTGTTGACAGATGTGAAAATTACCGAACTATCAGTTTAATAAGTTACAGCAGCAAAATATTAACACGAATTCTTTACAGACGAATTGAAAAACTAGTAGAAGCTAACCTCGGGGAAGATCAGTTTGGATTCCGTAGAAACACTGGAACACGTGAGGCAATACTGACCTTACGACTTATCTTAGAAGAAAGATTAAGGAAAGGCAAACCAACGTTTCTAGCATTTGTAGACTTAGAGAAAGATTTTGACAATGTTGACTGGAATACTCTCTTTCAAATTCTGAAGGTGGCAGGGGTAAAATACAGGGAGCGAAAGGCTATTTACAATTTGTACAGAAACCAGATGGCAGTTATAAGAGTCGAGGGACATGAAAGGGAAGCAGTGGTTGGGAAGGGAGTAAGACAGGGTTGTAGCCTCTCCCCGATGTTGTTCAATCTGTATATTGAGCAAGCAGTAAAGGAAACAAAAGAAAAATTCGGAGTGGGTATTAAAATTCATGGAGAAGAAATAAAAACTTTGAGGTTCGCCGATGACATTGTAATTCTGTCAGAGACAGCAAAGGACTTGGAAGAACAGTTGAATGGAATGGACAGTGTCTTGAAAGGAGGATATAAGATGAACATCAACAAAAGCAAAACAAGGATAATGGAATGTAGTCTAATTAAGTCGGGTGATGCTGAGGGAGTTAGATTAGAAAATGAGGCACTTAAAGCAGTAAAGGAGTTTTGCTATTTGGGGAGCAAAATAACTGATGATGGTCGAAGTAGAGAGGATATAAAATGTAGGCTGCAATGGCAAAGAAAGCGTTTCTGAAGAAGAGAAATTTGTTAACATCCAGTATTGATTTAAGTGTCAGGAAGTCATTTCTGAAAGTATTCGTATGGAGTGTGGCCATGTATGGAAGTGAAACATGGACGATAAATAGTTTGGACAAGAAGAGAATAGAAGCTTTCGAAATGTGGTGCTACAGAAGAATGCTGAAGATTAGATGGGTAGATCACATAACTAATGAGGAAGTATTGAATAGGATTGGGGAGAAGAGAAGTTTGTGGCACAACTTGACCAGAAGAAGGGATCGGTTGGTAGGACATGTTCTGAGGCATCAAGGGATCACCAATTTAGTATTGGAGGGCAGCGTGGAGGGTAAAAATCGTAGAGGGAGACCAAGAGATGAATACACTAAGCAGATTCAGAAGGATGTAGGTTGCAGTAGGTACTGGGAGATGAAAAAGCTTGCACAGGATAGAGTAGCATGGAGAGGTGCATCAAACCAGTCTCAGGACTGAAGACCACAACAACAACAACAACTGTATCAATAGTACCCTGTAATTCTTTCAAATACACTTTTTCTAAAAAAGGAGAAATTGTATATTTACTTTCTGAACATGCCTAGTAGTTAAAACTTTCTCACAAGTAGCTCTTTTGTGTAGATTGAAAGATCGCGGTGTAATAAATTCCTGAAATATCGGAGCTGTTACCGGACCTATTACTGTCAGTGCTCCAATAAAAGGCAAGTCGATGGACATGGGAAAGGTCTTCCTCTTGACTCTGGAGGCAGGCAGTTTGGATGCGGTGGCTCTCGGATAGGCAGTTAGGTAATGCCACTCAGACAATCATGGGGCACGCGCTCTATGAATGGCGGTCACACAAGCCGTTGCGTAAGTCTGCTCCCCGTATATACCTTACGCAACCCCTGATGGCGCTAAGCACGAACAGTTACGTGCTGACATTTTGGTTGTAGTAAGGAAACTCCCCGCGGGACAGGTGCCTACTACGAGTATTCTTTACTCAGTTTCACATATTTATGAGTTACTTGTTCTCCGTCGCCGGCCGAAGTGGCCGTGCGGTTAAAGGCGCTGCAGTCTGGAACCGCAAGACCGCTACGGTCGCAGGTTCGAATCCTGCCTCGGGCATGGATGTTTGTGATGTCCTTAGGTTAGTTAGGTTTAACTGGTTCTATGTTCTAGGGGACTAATGACCTCAGCAGTTGCGTCCCATAGTGCTCAGAGCCATTTTTTTGTTCTCCGTCCTTAAAATAATAACATGTTCTTTGGTGTAGACTAATTATCGGCAATGAATGTGACATCTGAAAGAGTCGAAACATTCAGCGAGAGAGAGAGAGGGGTAGTGATGCGATGGAAAATACTGAAACAAGAGTTAAAAAAAATTCCATTCCATTGATAACTTCATCAACGATTTACTTAGACGTACCTGTTTTCGGACCTATGGACACCTTCAGACGGCAACACGAACTTCTTGTGCAAACCAATTAAGTACAAATAAATGTGTTTATCGATGTAATTATGGAGAAGCCAGTAAAAGTGGATGATGAATGTACGGGAAATAAGATGCTGTGGGAAGAATTTGGCAGAGTACGAAAGGCCTATGTCGAAACAAGGTCACTGAAGTAGACGACATTTATTCAAAGTTATTGACATTCTTGGGAGAGCTATTTATTTATTTATTTATTTATTTATTTATGCATATATTTTACCTGGCAAGATTAGGGCCTTCAGGCCCTCTTTTACACCTAACCAGGCATACTCAGATTCAACAAATTTCAGTGTCTACAGAAAAATTAGGACATATAACATGTTATACAGTATTAAAGTTAAAGAAAAAAAATAGAGATTATAAAAGTAGTACAATGATAATTATAACAATCAAAAAATAATTATAATAATCAAGAATAATAAAAATAATAATAATAGTGATAATAATAATAATAATAATGACTATGTATATGTAAAGTAAACATAATTTTCTTATATGAGTGTCAGTCCTATTGCTAGTTGGGAATTTTCTCGTTATATTCTTGCAGCTTGTAAGTTATTCTCATCAAGCAGAGACATAAGACGATGGAATGGGGTGAAAGAGATATAGAAGAGGTAGATAGGTTAGAGGAAGAGAAATAGAATGGTAAAATTCGAAGCTATGATGGAGAGGAGAAAGAAAAAGATGAGGGGGGGGGGGGGCACAACAATGGTGGCTATACCGTCCCTAATATGTAAGTCTTAAGTTCCCTCTTGAATGTTGAGTGGTTTTGGATAAGACGCAGATCACAGGGGAGCGCGTTCCATAGTCGTATGGCTGAGATGGAGAATGACACGGAGAAAGATTTTGTGTTATGTAAAGGTACAGCCAAGATGCTAGACGTATCCGATCTGGTATTGCGGTTGTGGAATGATGATAGGTGTTTAATGTGAGAAGATAAGTATTGGGGGCACCAGTGGCTAAGAAATCGATGAAGTAAGCACATCGTGTGGAGATCGCGTGCCTTATGTGGGCGTATCCAACCCAGCTGGGAGTATGAAGGACTGATATGATCATACAACCGTATGTTGCATACGTATCTAACACAAGCATTCATCACTAGCTCGAGGCATCTCGAATTTTCATTGTTTGTGCCATGTTGAACTACATCACAGTAGTAAAGATTAGGCAAGACTAGTGTTTGGACTAATTTTTGTTTAACATGGGTTGGAAATATTTTTCTAAATTTTTGAATTGCATGTAGGGAGGAGAGCGATTTCCGGCAAGCTGTGACTGTTTGTTCTTCCCAGTTTAGGTGTTCATCCAAGATTATTCCAAGGTCTTTTACTGTTTTTTGGTATGGTAGTTGGGTACCATTGAGGAGTATTTGAGGGACTGTTTCGCGAAAGTACCGACTGATTAACTTTGGATGAGATATAAGTATGACCTGGGATTTCTTGGGGTTTAGTTTCAGACCTAGGCAAAACTATTCCACCTAATGTGCAAGACATATAAGACAGGAAATGTACTGCAAGAAAACTACAATAATTCCATTTCTTAAGAGAGCAGGTGCTGACAGGTGTGAATAATACAGAACCAACAGTTTCGTAAGTCATGGTCACCAAAAACAGATGCGAATTGCTCATATTTATGTAACACTGGTAAGAGTGGTGGAAGCCGACCACGGCAGACATCAGTTCGGCTTCCTGAGAAATGTAAGAACACGCGAGTCAAATCATAGAAAATAGACCAAAGTAAGTAAACGTATGTTTATGTTTATAGGAGGAATTTAAGGTTTGCCGATGACATTGTTATGCTGTCAGAGACGGCAAAGGACATGGAATATCACTTGAACGGAAGGGATACTGTCTTGAAACACAGTTATTAGACGAACAACAAAAGTAAAACAGGGATGACGAAAGGAAGTCGAATTTAATAAGGCGATTTTGAGGGAATTAGATAAGGAAATGGGACTCTAAAAGTAGTCGATATGTGTTGCCATTTGGGCAGCGCAATTGCTGATGATGGCCGAAGTAGAGAGGACATAAAATTCTAAGTGGCTATAGCAAGAAGCGGTTCTGAAAAAGGTAAATTTGCTAATCTTGTATACAAATTTAAGTGAAACTAACTCATTTCTGAAGGTGTTTGTCTGGAGTGGACCCTTGCATGGAAGCTAAACGTGGACGGTAACAGTTTAGAAAGAAAGCTGTACAAGCCTTAGAAACGTTATGCTACAGAAGATTGCTGAAAATTGGATGGGGACTGCATAATTAATGAGGACGTTCTGAATAGAACTAGGGAGAAAAGACCTCGATATCACAACTTGAATAAAAGAAAGGGTGTGGCGACACGTGACGGGATCGTCTGAAGGGATTTTGAATATCGAAAGGACTTAATCTGTATGACCGTTATTAGGTTTAGGTACATTAAACTGATGCTTTGTCTTTTTTCTACAATCGTAATGATCTTAATTGCGACTCATTCAAAAGTAATAAAATAGTGACTGCGTTGGGTTTTGTCTTTATGGATTCAAGAGACACTTCATAACACACACATTTTCGTTCTGACCATTCGCAAGAGTTTTGAGAAAAGCCACGTCGTAGTATCTGTACAAGGTAGCACGACCATTCCGACGAACTGGCTGTATTAAATATGTCCGAACAACGCCGTGTAATATCACTGGAAGCGATCTGAAAGTGGAGCAGGAATAGGAGGATGGTACCAGAACATTTCAGTCATCATGATTTGTCCGTGGAGCAAAAGTCGACCGGAGGTCGAGGCATTTGCTGTAAGCCGATGACATGGAGTTACAGAGCGGATTATGTATTTTAGATATTTTTATTTTGGCTTTATTCTACATCTACATCTACATCCATACTCCGCAAGCCACCTGACGGTGTGTGGCGGAGGGTACTTTTGAGTACCTCTATCGGTTCTTCCTTCTATTCCAGTCTCATATTGTTCGTGGAAAGGATTGTCGGTATGCCTCTGTGTGGGCTCTAATCTCTCTGATTTTATCCTCATGGTTTCTTCGCGAGATATACGTAGGAGGGAGCAATATACTGCTTGACTCCTCGGTGAAGGTATGTTCTCGAAACTTCAACAAAAGCCCGTACCGAGCTACTGAGCATCTCTCCCGCAGAGTCTTCCACTGTAGTTTATCTATCATCTTATCAACGCTTTCGCGATTACTAAATGATCCTGTAACGAAGTGCGCTGCTCTCCGATGGATCTTCTCTATCTATTCTATCAACCCTATCTGGTACGGATCCCACACTGCTGAGCAGTATTCAAGCAGTGGGCGAACAAGCGTACTGTAACCTACTTCCTTTGTTTTCGGATTGCATTTCTTTAGGACTCTTCGAATGAATCTCAGTCTGGCATCTGCTTTACCGTCGATCAACTTTATATGATCATTCCATTTTAAATCACTCCTAATGCCTACTCCCAGATAATTTATGGAATTAACTGCTTCCAGTTGCTGACCTGCTATATTGTAGCTAAATGGTAAGGGATCTTTCTTTCTATGTATTCGCAGCACATTACACTTGTCTACATTGAGATTCAATTGCCATTTCCTCCACCATGCGTCAATTCGTTGCAGATCCTCCTGCATTTCAGTACAATTTTCCATTGTACGTAGCAAGACCAGCTGTTTCGCCAGTGCTAGTCGGAAGCGGATTCTTGCCTGTCTGTTAATGATATCGAGAAACCATCCAAGTTGAAAATGGAATACCTGAACATCGCCGTCTCCATAACTGCGCCGTGTGTCGTCTTTCAGAAGAAATGGGAGCAGTACGGTCGCATAAGGTTACAGATGCCCACAAGTAGTGGATGAGGAATGCTGACGGTGCGCGACATTTCCAGAAAATCCTGCAGCTACATCTATTACATTCCGAGGGAAGGCGTAGTAACGCCTTAGCAACGCTGAAACGGGCGCCTCCAGACTGTTTTTAAGACTATAACATACTATCGTGACATGCGATTCCACAGGGTTTTGAACGACAGGAAGACTGTTGGAGAGATTCAATCTCCTGATTAGAATCGTCAATGTCAACAATGTACGCTTATAACACTAACGCCTAATCTTTGTGAGCAGCAAATGAGATGTATCCATGGCTCTATCAGCATTCAAAACTACTGAATGTCATTGTGATGTAAAAGCTGAATAACATGGTTAGATGCTATTATTTTCTTCAAAGTGGAAGTAATGACCTTGCTGTTGTACGTTATCTAACACCGATGGGATGGAAATAAAACGAGGAAGCAAAGAGAAGGCCAGGGTTGTCCTGTTAGTGACGCAGACAGACGGGCGAAGCTGGGTGGGACGGTCAACGCGCGCGCGAGAGAGAGGGAGATAAACGGTATTAGAGGCGGATGACGTCACCGGCCAGGGGCGCGTCCCTCGCCACCGCCCTATGTGGCTCCCCGACAGGGAAATCCCATCTCCGTCTGGCAGACGGCTAGACGCTGACATGACGTCATACTCGTCTGGCCGGCCACGTGGGGTGCCAGAGTCCAGGGACCCCCGTACTCAAACAAGGCTGCACCTCCCCAGAAGGTGCAAGAGTCAACCACTTAACGGCACGCCGCAGTCAGCTGACTCACTGGCACGTGGTGTTTCTTTTCTTAACGCTAGTAGTTCTGAAGCTACGGTGAAGATAATCTTGTTTGTATGCGGAATCACAGTCTGCAAGAATATTGCGTAAAAGGGAACATTGTCATTTATAGGCTGTTTACACAACTGGCCATTAAAATTGCTACACCACGAGGATGACGTGCTACAGACGTGAAATTTAACCGACAGGAAGAAGATGCTTTGTTATGCAAATGATTAGCTTTTCAGAGAATTCACACAAGGTTGGCTCCGGTGGCGACACCAACAACGTGCTGACATGAGGAAAGTTTCCAACCTATTTCTCATACACAAACAGCAGGTGACCGGCGTTGCCTGGTGAAACGTCGTTGTGATGCCTCGTGTAAGGAGGAGAAATGCGTACCATCACATTTGGATTGTAGCCTATCGCGATTGCGGTTTATCGTATCGCGACATTGCTGCTCGCGTTGGTCGAGATCCAATGACTGTTAGCAGAATATGGAATCGGTGGGTTCGGGAGGGTAATACAGAACGCCGTGCTGGATCCTGACGGCCTCGTATGACTAGCAGTCAAGATGACAGGCATCTTATCCGCATGGTTGTAACGGATCGTGCAGCCACATCTCGATCCCTGAGTCAACAGATGGGGACGTTTGCAAATAACAACCATCTACACGAACAGTTCGACGGCATTTGCAGCAGCATGGACTATCAGCTCGGAGACCATGGCTGCGTTTACCCTTGACGCTGCATCACAGACACGAGCGCCTGCGATGGTGTAGTCAACGACGAACCTGGGTGCACGAATGGCAAAACATCATTTTTTTCTGATGAATCCAGGTTCTGTTTACAGCATCATGACGGTCGCATCCGTGTTTTGCGACATCGCGGTGAACGCACATTGGAAGCGTGTAATCGTCATCGCCATACTGGCGTATCACCCTGCGTGATGGTATGGGGTGCCATTGGTTACACGTCTCGGTTACCTCTTGTTCGCATTGACGGCACTTTGAACAGTGGACGTTACATTTCAGATGTGTTACGACCCGCGGCTCTATCCTTCATTCGATCTCTGCGAAACCCTGAATTTCAGCAGAATAATGCTCCACCGCATGTTGCAGGTCCTGTACGGGCCTTTCTGGATACAGAAAATGTTCGACTGCTGCCCTGGCCAGCACAGTCTCCAGATCTCTCACCGACTGAAAACGTCTGGTCAATGGTGGCCGAGCAACTGTCTCGTCACAATACGCCAGTCACTACTCTTGATGAACTGTGGTATCGTGTTGAAGCTGCATGGGCAGCTGTACCTGTACACGCCATCCAAGCCCTGCTTGACTCAATGCCCAGGCCTATCAAGGCCGTTATTACGGCCAGAGGTGGTTGTTCTGGGTACTGATTTGTCAGCATCTATGCACCCAAATTGCGTGAAAATGTAATCACGTCAGTTCTAGTATAATATAATTGTCAAATGAATACCCGTTTATCATCTGCATTTCTTTTTGGTGTAGCAATTTTAATGGCCGTGCTATCGGCCAGTTTCAAAAGTACGTAATTGTCAAGAACATGTACGGTAACATTATGCACCAAGTCGCACGAGTTGTGGGTGCAAATCAACTTATTAATCCACATATTAGACTGTGTTTGTATCAACAAGCATGAAGGCAAGCAGGGGACAGCAATAATGTTTATGTACCACAGCTGTCACGGTGCCTTCGATTACCACCACAGGGCCAGTGGAAGCCCGGGTATAATACAGATCCCACCGGCTCGCGTCCGTGGCGCAGTGCATATTCCGAGCACACATTCGCCTTGATGACGGTTTATCTGAAGACCACCGATCTGGTGTGACAAGAAATGTGATACAACCTATCAGGCGATATGCTTCCATTAATCCTCAGAACTCTCAGGACGATCCCGTGTCTACTGAAATCGTTACTGACGATGTCTTTGGGTCATCGTGGGCTACTGGAGAGTGTGTGTTGCGGTGCCTCTTATTCAACAATGTATGCTGAACGATGTGCTCTGGGGTCAAATCTACCACAGATCGCCGCCTACCCTGCTTTGCGGGTAAGTCTCCGAACGGTACGTTCTGTGATGAGGCCTGGACGTCCAACACCTTGTCGCCTCCTAGCGGTTTGACCGTTCTTGAACCCAGATGCTCACTGCAGTAGCGTGCGAACGGCCGACCAGCTTCTCCGTTTCCGAGACGCTCGTTCCCAGTCACCGGGCCGTACCGGTCTGCCCTGTTTCAAAGTCGCCGTCCGTATCGTCGCTGGAAATGATTCCACATTGGTCTCTGCTCCACTTATAGAATACCTTCCCTACCGCAACCGCGCGGTGTAGCCGCGCGGTCTTGGGCGCTTTGTCATAGTCCAGGCGCCTGCCCCCGTCGGAGGTTCGTCCTCCCTCGGGCATGGGTGTGTGCTGTCGTCAGCGTAAGTCAGTTTAAGCTAGAGTAAGTAATGTGTAAGCTTAGGGACCGATGACCTCAGCAGTTTGGTCCCATAAGACCTAACCACAAGTTTCCAATTTCCCTGCCGCAACTCGTGCACAGAAAACCACCAGGCGGCATTGACTTCCGCGGTGGGTGGTGGTCATAAGGTCTTTGTTAACACCTCAGGAGCAGCAGTGACAATCGTACCTGTACGGATTACGCTCCGTCGGCCGCCATTAGCAGCCATAATGGCAGTGAAAAGCCTGAAGATGGTCTGAGGAAGGGACCGAAACCGATTTCTAACAAATAAAAAAAGACTAAAAAATGAAAACTCGATCGAGAGTATTTGCATTTGATTTTTAGCATTTTACACCGTCCGCTGTGCTCCAGTGACAGAATCCTTTCTAAAATTTTAAAACCTTGAAGTAGTCCTCTTAAACGACGGTTGATATCGTTTTTAGAGGTTTACTACATTCAGGATGGATGGGACGATCCTTAGGCACATTTCACGGTCAGATATGGGGGACGCAGCTAAGCTCGGCTACCCGAAATTTCTTTATTCTACAAAATATTCAGGACGCTCTATAAATAGTTACATAGTGAGTGAGGCATCTCGGAAGTCTGAGGAAAAGGCCGAAACCGATTGCTAACAAATTAAAAAAAAGACTAAAAACTGAAACCTCGATAGAGGCTATTTGCATTTGATTTTTAGTATTTTACACCGTTCGCTGTGCTCCAGTGACAGAATCCTTTCTAAAATTTTAAAATCTTTATGTAGTCCTCTTAAACGTCGGTTGATATCGTTTTTGGAGGTTTACTACATTCTGGATGGATGGGATGATCTCTGGGCACATTTCATGGTCAGGTATGGGGGACGCAGCTAAGCTCGGCTACCCGAAATTTCTTTATTCTATAAAATATACAGGACGCTGTATAAATAGTTACATAGTGTGTGAGGCATCTCGGAAGACTATCCCGTCATTTACGGACGCAGTGTGGTGACAAAGATAGTAATCGGTTTCCTACGCAAACCTTGAGATTTATAATGGAACACTTGTTAGAAAACGTAACGCCAGTACTGTTAGAGACACATCGAGGGTCTGACACCGTATGCATAAACTACACGAAATAAAATAAGCCTAATTCAAGTTATTTTGCCTACTAAGGCAGCGTGAGGCGAAAGAAGGCACTTGATCCCCCCTGGAATTTAGCGGAAAAAAACTTTTTATCTTTACACAATTCTCTTACATTTCTGCCACATAGTGTCATTCGGGCGCGGTATAGGGGAGTATGATGTCGGCTTTCCAGCCGTTGGAGCCGCTCGCTACTCCCCTTTCAAGCATCTCCTCAACTATCATCACAAGGATTAGTGGAGTAATGGATACTATGCTAGTCCTCCCACCAGGCAAAAATCCTTGGCAGCAACCGAAACTGAACCTGGATCTTAGGCATCGTAGTCGGACGCTCGGACCACACGTCTACGGAGGCGTAATGCTATCACAATGTACCTTATGATTATTTGACTGTCAGGCTGTTGACGGAAAGTTATGCCTTTTCTTTGGCACAACTGTTGTTTCAGCGTTGTCCTGCAGTTAAAGCGGATGAGAAGATTTACAGACACTGTCAAATTATAGTCTCCAATCTATGCTGTGTCCCTTCCTCGGACAGGTCTTACCGAGATGCAAAATGAGATCATTCCTACATGCTGGTGTGCGGTTTCCGGCCACGCTTGCCAGTAGTGATTTAACTGATCCAATAACATTAATGTGGCCACCGCCTATGTCCGACATCAATGTGCAATAACCACTCACAGACGGTAAGTGGCAGCACTAGCAGTGGAGGGTATATTAAGCGTGTCGCGAGGGACGCGGGAAACAGAGCAGTCGTCGTCATAGTACGGATACAGGTCGATTTATATGGCATCCAAAAGGGGATCCACGCTGAGTGGCCGCGTGGTTTTAGGCGCCATGTCACGGATTCCGGAAACAGCGATCGTGTGAGACCCAACTCGCTTTATTTGTTCATGAGACCCAGAAAATATTAGATACAGGCTCCCAGGTATATGCTATTTTTCTTGACTTCCGGAAGGCGTTCGATACAGTTCCGCACTGTCGCCTGATAAACAAAGTAAGAGCCTACGGAATATCAGACCAGCTGTGTGGCTGGATTGAAGAGTTTTTAGCAAACAGAACACAGCATGTTGTTATCAATGGAGAGACGTCTACAGACGTTAAAATAACCTCTGGCGTGCCACAGGGGAGTGTTATGGGACCATTGCTTTTCACAATATATATAAATGACCTAGTAGACAGTGTCGGAAGTTCCATGCGGCTTTCCGCGGATGATGCTGTAGTATACAGAGAAGTTGCAACATTAGAAAATTGTAGCGAAATGCAGGAAGATCTGCAGCGGATAGGCACTTGGTGCAGGGACTGGCAACTGTCCCTTAACATAGACAAATGTAACGTATTGCGAATACATGGAAAGAAGGATCCTTTATTGTATGATTATATGATAGCGGAACAAACACTGGTAGCAGTTACTCCTGTAAAATATCTGGGAGTATGCGTGCGGAATGATTTGAAGTGGAATGATCATATAAAATTAATTGTTGGTAAGGCAGGTACCAGGTTGAGATTTATTGGGAGAGTGCTTAGAAAATGTAGTCCATCAACAAAGGAGCTGGCTTACAAAACACTCGTTCGACCTATACTTGAGTATTGCTCATCAGTGTGGGATCCGTACCAGATCGGTTTGACGGAGGAGATAGAGAAGGTCCAAAGAAGAGCGGCGCGTTTCGTCACAGGGTTATTTGGTAACCGTGATAGCGTTACGGAGATAAACTCAAGTGGCAGACTCTGCAAGAGAGGCGCTCTGCATCGCGGTGTAGATTGCTCGCCAGGTTTCGAGAGGGTGCGTTTCTGGATGAGGTATCGAATATATTGCTTCCCCCTACTTATACCTCCCGAGGAGATCACGAATGTAAAATTAGAGAGATTAGAGCGCGCACGGAGGCTTTCAGACATTCGTTCTTCCCGTGAACCATACGCGACTGGAACAGGAAAGGGAGTTAATGACAGTGGCACGTAAAGTGCCCTCCGCCACACACCGTTGGGTGGCTTGCGGAGTATAAATGTAGATGTAGATTGTGCGGCCCCTCCCGCCAGAGGTTCGAGTCCTCCCTCGGGTATGGGTGTTTGTGTTGTTCTTAGCATAAGTTTTTAAGTAGTGTGTAAGTCTAGTGATCGATGACCTCAGCAGTTTGGTCCCTTAGGAAATCACCCACATCTGAACCCCCCCGAAAGGGCATGATCATTGCCTTTCTGGCCAAGGTGGAACATTTCCGATGCGGAAAGAGTTTGTAAACCGTTCGCGTACCGCAATGGTTAAAGTGTACCATCCATGGCAAAATGGGGCTATACAAAATCAGTGCCGAGGCAACTGCAGTGCACCACGGACCATAAATGGCGTGGATGAACAACGGCTGCGGTGATGTGTACGAGCGAATAGACGCGCAACTGTTAGCGGGTGACCGCTCAGGTGAACTAATTGGTTACAAACAGTGTTTTCGTAACGACCGTTCACCGAACATTGTTGAGTGTGGGCCCCCGCAGCAGGCGTCTGATTCATGCACCCATGCTGGATGCTGTTTAACGGTGACAAAGGTTGAAATTTGCACGCCACTACCGCAACTCGAGTTCCAATGAGAGGCAAAATGTGGCCTTTTCAGATGAATCGCATTTTATGCTCCATCGGACAGATGGCCTTTGGCGTAGGAAGGACCCAGGTCGAAGGAGGAAACTTTATGTTCTGGGGAATGTTTTTGTGGCATTCCCTGGGTGATCTCGTCATTCTGGGAGGCAAAATGGATCAACACAATTACGCGTCTATCCTTGGGGACCATGTCCACCCCTGTATGCAGTTTGCACGACGGCACGACGGCATCTACCAGCAGGATAAGGCTACGTGTCACACAGCTCTCGTTGCACGTGTTTGGTTCGAAGAGCACCAGGGTGAGTTTACCGTACTCTCCTGACCACCAAACTCCCCAGATTTAAGCGCAATCGAGAATCTGTAGGGCTGTTAGCGCTACGGATCCTCAACCGTGAACCCAGCACAGCTAGTCAAGGAACTGGAATCGGCATGGCTCCATATCCCGATCGACGCCTTCCAGAACCTCATTAACTCTTTTCGTATATCCATAATTGAAACAGACGACTTGGGACGTCAGTTAGTATAATATATGACCAAATTCCTCCAGCTGTATTAAGGTGTTGGTTTTATTGGCAACTAGTTTCGATGTTGTTACAACATCATCTGCAGGCCCATTCTTGTTGACAGCAACCGTATGTGTCAAACACTAGTAGTCAGTTGTGAGATAGGCTTGTTCCATGCGGAAGGCAGGTAGTAACTCACTACCAGCCTTCCGCATGGAACACGCCTATCTCACCACTGACTACTAGTGTTTGACACATACGGTTGCTCTCAACAAGTATGGGCCTGAAGATGATAATTCTAGCAACATAGAAACTAGTTGCCCATAACACCAACACCTTAATACAGCTGGAGGAATTTCGCCATTTTTTAACATTCATTAACTATCTTCCTGCCCATCTTACTCGGCAAAAAGTGGTTATTCAGGCTTTTCATAGGTGGTCACAATAATTCTGCGTTACGAAACGATGTGAAAGCCAATGAATCAATTGGAGGTAGCAGTAATCTTGCCCGCTCTCAGATAAATCTGTGCCGGCGCACGTGGATACCAGAACATATATTGGCTGCATCATTGCAGAGAGTGGGCGGTACCACACCTCCAGGAACACAGAGTTCAGCTGCCCCTGTCAACGCTGATTTAACCAGACGCCCATCGGTGGATGCAGTCTTACAAGGAGACGGCACGACCCTGGGGTCCGGGATTTGTCCGAAATTTTGTGTGGTGAAAGAGGACCCCTAACACCCCACGTGGTTAAAATATTAGGACGCACTACCCGGAAAATCCCGGGAAAAATCGATCCAAAGTTTCTTAGGTGCCTTATGAGTATAAAATGTTAGTTCAGTACCAAGCTGCCGTCTGGCCTACATGGTTAGCAGTCGGACCCTTACCCTAGAGGTCTCGAGTTCGATTACTCCTCTGGCACTTTTTTTTTCTTCTGTTGCTTGCAAAATTGCAGCGCATTGTTACGGGAGAATCGTGAAATTAATTCCCAGGAAGACTGTATAAAAATTCATTCTATAATTCACCAACAGTTATCGTCATCAATATTCCGACACATGATTCAATATGCCTGGTTTGGCTCAAAATTATCAGAAACTCAAAACATTTTCGTAAATGATAATGGGGCATATTTTTGTACAGATTTATTGCAGACGCCCTGTGATTGCAAAAAAAATCCGCTTTTATATGTTGCGCAAGATGTCGCAAAAATTATTGCCTTGTTTGTTTTTACGATATTTACCACTGCGGTTCTTGTTTATAATCATTATATGTATAAAAATTGAATGTTTCCCAATCGAAATTGAGATTCTGATTAAAAACGCAATGATTCTCATTATATGCTTTACAATGAAAAATGGAAAACCCACCGCCATGAATTGTGTTGTTGGACAAAAAGAAAATAATTTTTATTCAATAATGTAACTAATTGTTTAAAGATAATGTAGGTTTGGGAAACTTTCTGAATAATTGGTGGACTAACAAAAGAAAATGAAACAGAAGGAAAAAAAGTGCCAGAGGAGGAATAGAACCCGAGACCTCTGGCGTAAGAGTCCGAGCCCTAAACTTTTTTTTTTTTTTTTTTATTTTTTTTTTAACATCTGGACCAGCCGGCGGCTGGGCAATGGGCTAACATTTTATCCTCATAAGGCACCTAAGAAAGTGTGGATCGATTTTTCACGGGATTTTCCGGGTAGTGCGTCTTAATATTTTAACCACGTGAGGTGTTAGGGGTCCTCTTTAACCACACAAAATTTCGGACAGATCCCCAACCCCAAGCTCGTGCCGTCTCCTTGTTAGAGAGCACCAGTATTGAGTATCAGGAAGACGATTATCAGCCTGCGTTCTTCGAGTAGTAATAGGATGTCAAAATAATTGCATGCAGGAGGCACAGGAAGCCACTTCGTAACAAGAAGTCATGTTTCTTTTCTTTTTAGATATACGGGGTGTTAAAAAGGTCTCTCCGCAATGCCGTATGATTGTTAGCCGCGCGTGCCATATGATTGTTCGCCTGCCTGGGTTACTTCCCTTCAGGTGGGGACACTTTCAACATCTAATGTGAAAATTTATAAGTAAAGCCGGCCAGAGTCGCCGAGCGGTTCTAGGCGATACGGTCTGGAATCGCGCGACCGCTACGGTCGCAGGTTCGAATCCTGCCACGGGCATGGCTGTGTGTGATGTCCCTAGGTTAGTTAGGTTTAAGTAGTTCTAAGTACTAGGGGACTGATGACCTCAGAGGTTAAGTCCAATACAGTTCAGAGCCATTTGAACCATTCTGTAAGTAAAAATCAATATTCAGTAAATTAATAAGTTGTATTTCACTGAGTTTCATTTCGGTATATTCACTGCGGCATACCGAGCGAGGTGGCGCAGTGGTTAGCACACTGGACTCGCATTCGGGAGGACGACGGTTCAATCCCGCGTCTGGCCATCCTGATTTAGGTTTTCCGTGATTTCCCTAAATCGCTCCAGGCAAATGCCGGGATGGTTCCTTTGAAAGGGCACGGCCGACTTCCTTCCCTAATCCGATGAGACCGATGACCTTGCTGTCTGGTCTCCTTCCCCAAACAAACCCCAACTGCGGCATACGGCACGCGCGACTAACAATCATACGGCACTGCGGAGGGACTTTCTGAACACCACGTAAAATATTGTATTAATCTACAACTGTTATTTACGGATCATTTTGGATTCCTGCCACCGGCCGTCGGACGTCTCTCGTTCCTTGTTTGTGTCGGTGCTGACTCCCACAGTGGCCGACACAACAGGTTCGGTGACTTAAGAGTTGTGAAGCGGCAGAAACGAGAGTGTGGAGTCGCAGGGATACGGGCAGAGGCGCTGTGCTGCTCGCAGCGCGCCAGAGGCGTAGGGCAGAAGCGATCGATTAGCGGTCCCGGCTCGCCGACCCAGGGCCAGGTGTCGGCGCTTGCGCCCTGGCTTTACGTTACGATACGCTGCATTCCGTTACAGGTCGAGCTGCAGTCGGGCGCACGTGTTTCACACTTGTCTCGCGCTGCCTTTGCTTCATTTGTCTCATTCTGCTGGGCGCGTAGAGCGCTTAACATCGAGGCCATCGGAGCCCTCAGTAACCTAATCTGAGACGAATGTGACTAAACTGTTTAAAACTAAGTTTCAAAGGGGAAACCATTAAACAGAAATTAGATCCACTCCGCTCCATTCTCAATCACTCGCTCTCACACTTTCACACAGAAGCAGACAATACGTAAGGCTAACTAGGGGACTTTATGCACTGGGCCTCACCGGTTTCCTTCAAACGTGTAGGAGGGTAACTGCCCATGCAAAACTGAAGTGATATCAGGTGTTCCCCAGGGAACCGTTATGGGACCTCTACTGTTCCTGATATATATAAATGACCTGGGTGACAATCTGAGAAGTTCCCTTAGGTTGTTCGCAGATGATGCTGTAATTTACCGTTTAGTAAGGTCATCCGGATAAGGTGGCACTTGACGCTAAATAACGAAAAGTGTGAGGTGATCCACATGAGTTCCAAAAGAAATCCGTTGGAATTCGATTACTCGATAAATAGTACAATTCTCAAGGCTGTCAGTTCAACTAAGTACCTGGGTGTTAAAATAACGAACAACTTCAGTTGGAAAGACCACATAGATAATATTGTGGGGAAGGCGAGCCAAAGGTTGCGTTTCATTGGCAGGACACTTAGAAGATGCAACAAGTCCACTAAAGAGACAGCTTACACTACACTCGTTCGTCCTCTGTTAGAATATTGCTGCGCGGTGTGGGATTCTTACCAGGTGGGATTGACGGAGGACATCGAAAGGGTGCAAAAAAGGGCAGCTCGTTTTGTATTATCACGTAATAGGGGAGAGAGTGTGGCAGATATGATACGCGAGTTGGGATAGAAGCCATTAAAGCAAAGACGTTTTTCGTCGCGGCGAGATCTATTTACGAAATTTCTCTTCCGAATGCGAAAATATTTTGTTGAGCCCAACCTAATAGGTACGAACGATCATCAAAATAAAATAAGAGAAATCAGAGCTCGAACAGAAAGGTTTAGGTGTCCGTTTTTCCCGGACGCCGTTCGGGAGTGGAATGGTAAAGAGATAGTATGATTGTGGTTCGATGAACCCTCTGCCAAGCACTTGAATGTGAATTCCAGAGTAATCATGTAGATGTAGATTTAGATGTAGATGCATTAAGTTCCTAAAGCAGTACAACGCAATTCTCAACCAAACTTGAGCAACCGCCTTTGAAGATTAGAATATTTCCGAGCTGGACTACGGAGGTCGGCAGTCGTAAGCTTTCGTGCAAATGTTATCTTTATCACACAAGAAACAGCTAGGCCATAGAAATTAAACAGCATGAGAACAAGCTTAAGAAAAGAAGGCGAACACATAGTAAACAACTAACGGACCTTGACGAAAAACCAACTACAGTCAATTCATTCGCCAGCTTAGTTCTAGGAGCCTCCACCATTCGACTTGGCGTCTGTTTAATGCATTTTTCCAACTGCTTTGACCTAAACATCATCGTCGTCTTTCGAAGCAGCTGAGAGCGAAGAATTGAAACGTCGACTCCAATAGCCTTTGGTGCTGTCTCACGCAACAGTGGAAGAAACTTATTCACAAAGATTAAAAACAAAATCTTTTCACCAAGTAAGTAAATAAGCTGACGGGTGAATAAATGTTTCCAATACCAAAAAAAAAAAGACCTAAAAGTAAACGCTGACCCTGACATGTTGTATCGTACAATCCGAACGTCCGGAATAGCTCATCAGTTGCCTTTCCCAAAAGGAAAGTAGAGAGTGAAGCGGGGCTATTGTAAACCCCGCTTGACTCTTTTCTCTCCTTTTGGGAAACTGTATTATTACAGACTTCAAAGTTTCGAGTGCCGGTGATCGCCTAACGTAACAGACTGTACTTTCAGTTCCATCATAAGACTCGGTCGCTGTTGATTTAATGTTGATACTTGAATAAATGCCACACCAGTCACTTTCAGATGTTTATTTTTGGATCCGTAACCGATTTAAAGAGAGTCCCAATGGTATTGAAACAGATCTGCTTAAAAATAGACAAAGAGTAAGCGTGAACATCTTAGAAGAAATTGAAATTTTTATCTACTTACGTCAGTCAACAAATAAACTTATCCAGTGAACAGAAAGACCTATGGGATAAACGTGTCTCTTTCACTTTCGTCAACTACTGAGCACAATCTCTTCCCTTAGGTAATTATATCCGTGTATTATAAATTTAATACAGTCTCTCTCTTTCCAAGCATTTATCCCGAATAGCGGGGTCTGGTGTTATGGTTAACCGGATTTGGCGTGTTAATTTTAAGGGGTGGCCGGATGCCCTTCCTGTCGCCACATAAATTTAATACAGTAATGTTTTAAAACTGTATTTAATTACCAACTAAGTTTCCACTTTGTGTTTATTGATAAAGTAGATTGTTGACAATTTTATTCTAGTCTCATAAAGTTTAAATAGCAGCTCTTCATAATTAGTAATGTCTCAATTGAAAGTAACATGTCATTGTCGTGCGTGTTATTTGACATCATTACTATGTATGAACATATTGTCTTCCAGTGACTGTTTGTATCAGAATTTAGCGAAAACAGTGTCAGTGTATGTTGGTTCAGAGTAGTTATAAATTATACACAATAATAAGTACAATTCAGCTAACATTGATAGCAGATGCAGCAACACTGCCTTAGACCTAACACACACAAAAATGCTCGATTCCACCGTTCATAAGACTTCCTATACTGTCTTTCAAACTTGTATTACAATGCTCAATAGTAGAAATACATTCCTTGTTTTTATTAGAGATACAGGAATACATCAACTGATTCGTGAGGTACGAAGGTTGTCCAGAACGTAAGTTCCGATCGGTCGCTAAATGGAAACCACAGTGAAAAACAGAAACATTTTATTTGCAAGAATTAGCTACACGTTCCAGATAATTCTCTACATAGCCGCCACTCCGACTTAGACATTTGTCGGAGCTTGTAAATAATAGATTTCGGCTATCATTCATCCTTTTTACATTTTATTGGCAGATCTAGATTTCAGTTAGAAACTATCCATTCTCAAAGCACCATTATCTTTGATCAATGCATGTACTGCCCGTTGGTCGGGCTTCATCCACAATGAGTATTCAATGAACTGTGGATGAAGCCCGACCAACGGGCAGTACATGCATTGATCAAAAATGATAGTGCATTGAGAATGGCTAGTTTCTAGCTGAAATCTAGATCTGCCAATAAAATTTAAAATGGACCACTGATAGCTGAAATCTATTATTTACAAGTCAATATAACAGTCGCTGCGTGCAACAGCCTTCTGAATGGAAGGTAACCTGATTTGTCGGAGCGTTATACCAAATTTCCAACACCATCGTCATATAAGGCAGCTGCCTGTGCTTTCCGATAACTCTCTACGCTGTCTACAGCGTGTAGCCTGAGCCCAAGTGTTGTCTTCGTATCCAGCGTTTCATGCGAACAGAGATGATACTCAGGACGAGCCAATTAGGGCTGTGTTGTGGGTGATCGAACACTTCCCATCGAAAACGCTGCAGGAGCGCCTTCACTGCCCCTGCAGAGTGCGGCTGAGAATTGCCATGAAGAAGGAAGTGCGTGGCAGTTGTGTTAGATGGGCTGCATTCATGAAGGTGAAGCCTCTCAGTCGGCCCTCCTACTTGGCGGGAGAAATTGTTGTTCTAGGCACCTTCACTCACTTACAGTGCGCTCATAACTGAAAAGAGCGTGTTGATGCGATTGAAGGCCATACTAGAGACACTGCTCTAAACGTCTGTGAAAAGCCTGGTCGGATTTTCTCAGTGGTTTCCATTTTGCGACGAATCGGAACTTACTTTCGGGTCAACCTTCGTATAATTAGGACTGATAGCTAAGCAGATGCATTCGAATACGAATTAGACGGTTTGAAATTAGTTATGGACTGCAAAATATAAACGGAAAGCACAAAGCAGGTGTTGAGATATTATTTACACATCTGCATCTACACTGTCCAGTAATATTAACGTGACCACCTGCCACAAGCCTGAATAACCACCTTTTGCAGTGCGGACCGCTGCGAGACGTGCGGTAACAGAGCCAGGGAGGTTCTGGAAGGTACAGACACGGATTTGGAGGCATGCCGACTCCAGCGCTGTGGCCAGCTATGTTAGTTTTCTCGACTGGGCGTCAATGGCGGAAACAGCCCGATCGAGATGTTCCCATAGATACTCTGATGGGCTTAAATTCAGGGGGCTTTGGTGGCCAGGATAGTGCGGTAAATTCATCCCGGTCTTATTCGGAGCACGAACGTACACTGCGAGCTGTGTGAGACGTTGCGTTGTGCAACTGGTAGACGTCATCGTGCTGGGAGGAAACAAACTGTATACAGAGGTAGACATGATCCACAAAGAGAAATGGATACTTCTGCTGACGCACTGTGCTATCCAGAATGACGAGATCACTCAGAAAATGCCAAGAAGGCATACCACAGACAATAAGGTTCCCTGCTCCGGCTTGGACCCTTCCGACGTCTGTAGCAGGGGTTTGCTTTCAGACGTTTCACGTCGTACGCGCCAACGACCATCTGTACGAGACAACGTAAAGCGTAATTCATCTGAAGAGGCCACTTGTAGCCTTTCAGTGGATTCTAGTTGCGGACAAATTCTAGCTTTCGTCGCCGATGAACAACAGTCACATGAGTGCATGAACCACGTGCTTGCAGCAGAGTCCCATACGCAGCAGTGATCACTGAAGGGTCGTTGAGCAGACGCTATTGGTAGTCCCTCAGTTCATCTGGCCGGTCAGTTTCTGAACAGTTGTAGTATTCGCCCATAGACTCCTGTCATCCACGGCCCATAGTGCACCACCGCCGCCTCGGTAGCGGTTTTAGATAGCGCCGTTTTGTCATGTACGGTGTACCTTAGCCACGGAAGGAAGCAAACAGCTTACAAACTTAGCCGTCTTGGAAATGCTTCCACCCTTGGTCCCAAAACTAATGGTCATTCCCTTCTGGACGTCGGATAAATCGCCCCGTTTCTGCACTACAACGACGACTGTACTGTTTTCCGCGTCCCCCCTGACACGCTTTACATACCCTCCACTGCTGCTGCTGCCACCCCGCATCTGTGAGTGGTTGTTGCACGTTAACGCCGAACATAGCTGATGATCACATTAATGTCGCTGAGCCGTGTACGTAAATACTCTGCAAACCACTGTGAACTGCATGCTACCACGTATTAAGGTTTCTTGCCGTTTCGGTAGCATATGAAGCGCGAAGTCAATAACTGCTTAAATACCTGTGTGCGGGCTATAATTAGCCTAATCGTGCCTTAATGGTCCCCTCGGAAGCGATATGTAGAGTGCTGAATCATCTCTGTAAATTGTTTACTTAATATTGCCTCAAAAATGGCTCTGAGCACTATGGGACTTAACATCTGAGGTCATCAGTCCCCTAGAACTACTTAAGCCTAACTAACCTAAGGACATCACACACATCCATGCCCGAGGCATATTCGAACCTGCGACCGTAGCGGTAGCGCGGTTCCAGACTGAAGCGCCTAGAACCGCTCGGCCACACCGGCCGGCTAATACTGGCTACTCCTGACATTCACTCGTGAGTCGAACAGACCCGTCACCTTACCGCGCTTTCTTGCATATGCTTAATATCCTCTTTTATTCCTATCTGGTATGGATCCCGCACATATCAACAATATTCTATGACGGAGCACACAAATTCCTATCCGGTATGAGTTCCACACAATTGAGCAATATTCTATGACGTGACACACTAACGATTCGTAAGCAGTCTCCTGTCTCAACAGAGTGCACTTTTATAGTACCTGCCAATGAAACGAAGTCTGCCACCTGAACTGCCTACGACTGAGCTTGCGTGAGCATTCCATTTCATATCTCTACATATTGTGACACGTATTATTTGTGTGAATTTACTGATTCCAATTGTAGCCCACTGATGTTACACTTTTGAGCACAATCTAACATTTCAGAACATTTAAATAACGTTACCAATTTTTGCACCACTTCACCATCTTATGAAGATCCGACCATATATTTGAGCAGTATTTTCAGATAATACTTCGCTGAAGATAACTTCATAATCTGGAAAATCTCTGAGGCTGCTCTTAATTATCCCTGCCTGGTCATTCACACACAACACGAACAAGAAGTGTATTCGGCGTCCCCCCCAAACACGCTTTCTACAGCCTCCACTGCTAGTGCTGCCACCTGGAATCTGTGAGTGGTTATTGCGCGTTCACTAATTACAGCCCACACAGAGGTATTTAAGCAGTCATTGACCTCGCGCTTCATACGCTATTGGAACAGTAAGAAACCGTAACACGTGGTAGCACGCAGAATACGCTCTTCCATGCAGTTCACAGTGGTTTACAGTGTACGATGGGCGTTTGAAAAGTCCATGCAAAGTCCGAGAGGTGGCACCACCGGCGCGTATCGAGGTCATGTTTAGTCAGTAGCATCTTTGGAAAGAATGCACACCAAGTTTCAGCCATATTGGTCTATTTCTTTGTGTTTGGAATTCGTGTGAATCAAGGAATTCGAGTGATTGACAAAAAATGAACGAAAAAGAATTTAGTGTGGTGATGAAAGCTAAACGCCTCAAGAGACTAAAGAGAAGCTTCATAAACATTACGGTGACTCTGCACCTTCGATTAGAACAGTTTATAAGTGGTTTCAAAATTTTCAGAGTGGCCATATGGGCACAAGTGATGCTGAACGTTCTGGACGCCCTGCGGAAATCACTGATAAAATCCATGATAAGGTGATGGGCGACAGAAGAGTTAAGGTGCGTGGGATTGCTAATGCTGTGGGCATCTCGAATGAACGGGTACATAATATTTTGCATAAACATTTGGATATGAGAAAGCTATCTGCAAGATGGGTTCCGCGATTGCTCACGCTTGACCAAAAACGAAATCGTGTGGAGTGTTGCAAGGATGGTTTGCAGCTGTTCAGGAAGAATCCGCAGAACTTTAAACGTCGTTTCGTCACTGTGGATGAGACATGGATATATTACAATACTCCTGAGACCAAACAACAATCTAAACAATGGGTTACCAATTGAGAATCTGCACCAAAACAAGCGAAGACCATTCCTTCGGCCGGAAAGGTTATGGCGACTGTCTTTTGGGATTCGCAATGGATAATCCTCATCGACCATCTGGAAAAGGGTAAAACTATTACAGGTGAATATTATTCATCGTTGTTGGACCGTTTGAAAACCGAGCTGCAAGAAAAACGCCGGCGATTGCACCGCAAAAATGTCCTTTTCCATCACGGCAATTCACCAGCACGCGCCTCAGCAATTGTGGTCGCAGATTTAATGGAAATAAGATTACAACTCGTTTCACATCCCCCCTATTCTCCAGACGTGGCTACCTCGGACTACCAGTTATTCCCCAATTTGAAGAAATGGCTGGTGGGACAAAGAAATGGCGCTGAACACTATGGGACTTAACATCTGAGGTCTTCAGCCCCCTAGAACATAGAACTACTTAAACCTAACTAACCTAAGGACATCACACACATCTATGCCCGAGGCAGGATTCGAACCTGCGACCGTAGCGGTCTCGCGGTTCCCGACTGAAGCGCCTAGAACCGCTCGGCGATATCGGCCGGCCTGGTGGGACAAAGATTTTATTCAAACGAGAAGGTGATTGCAGCAACTAATAGCTATTTTGCAGACTTGGACAATTCCTGTTATTCGGAAGAAACAGCGTTGGACGAAGTGTATAAGTCTAAAAGGAGACTATGTCGAAAAATAAAAAAAAAGGTTTACCCCAAACACGTAAGTAGTTTTTATATTTGCACGGACTTTTCAAACGCCCCTCGTATATATGCACACGGCCGAATGGCATTAATGTGACCACCACGTCAACGTGGAATAACCAGTCATAGATGTCAGGTGGCAGCAATAGCAGTGGAGGGTATACAAAGCGTGTTCGGGGGGGTGGGGGGGGGGGGTGGGAGGGGGGGGGGGCGAGAAACAGTGCAGTCATTGTCGTAGTGTGGAAATGGAGCCATTTATTTAACGTCCAGGAGGGCGTTACTCATCTGTATCAAAGTTGTATCAAGATTGACACAGTAAATAAAAGACCGACATGTGGTTCAAGACCTAGTGCAATTTGTTGATATTGTAGCTGCTTGCATGTCAATGTAGTTACTTTGACGTCACTTCAAATCGCAGAAAGATTTGAATTGGATATAGCGAATCGAAGGCAGGACATCTATTGGCGTCAGAAGCAATCAACCGTCAAGTATTGGAAGAAGGAGGCCAAACATTTTAGCTTAGGAAGACGAGTACTACTCCGTCTGGTTTTCGGTATAGTTTAGTCGAGGATGATCGTCAGGACCATCCACTCTGCACGTATCCGTAATCACGACGATGTTGTTGTGCCATTGAGTGTCATCGTTTCTGTTATATTGCTAGAGAAGGCCTAAATGCACGCTATAAGCTCACGCAGGATGGCGTGAGGTCTGAAACAGGATACGTAATGAATGCTATAAAGAAAAGTACGTAGCTTCTGGAATACTTAACTTTAATCCATCATTTGTATACATCGTTCTTGATGAGACATGCTTCATACGATAACTATCAATTGCTATAGCGCCTTGCTAGGTCGTAGCCATTGACTTAACTGAAGGCTATTCTAACTATCTTCTCTGCAAATAAACGAGGCTTCGTCAGCGTTGCATCGCTAGCTAAGTCGTCCGTACAACTGGGCGAGTGCTAGTAAGTCTCTCCAGACCTGCCGTGTGGCGGCGCTCGGTCTGCAATTACTGACAGTGGCGACACGCGGGTCCGTCATGTACTAATGGACCGCGGCCGATTTAAAGCTACCACCTAGCAAGTGTGGTGTCTGGCGGTGACTCCACAGTCTCCGCATCGACGCCCTGCGTCGCTCATCGTCCAGTCTGTAACCGCGTGACCTCTACGGTCGCAGGTTAGAATCCTGCCTCGGTCATGGATGTGTGTGATATCCTTAAGTTAGGTTTAAGTAGTTCTAAGTTCTAGGAGACTGATGACCTCAGATGTTAAGTCCCATAGTGCTCAGAGCCATTTCAGTCATTTGAACCATCACGAGGGCGCGCCATGTCCCTGTCAGCCGCTGCCCCATGCGTTCCTGTATGCTGGCGGACGGCGGCCGGATTTAGCCGCGAGCGCGCTCTGCACCACTGTGACGTCAGCACTGTGATGTCCGCAGCCTCCCTGCAACATGGCGGCGGCGCCGGAAGGTCAGGGAGCGACCTAGGCCACAACCCCGCCCTTCTTCACGTGCACCACTCTCCGCGTCTGCCTTTCATTTGTTTCTACGGATACGAAATCTCACTTGTTAATAATCATTTCATCATTAGGACTATCCCTGACTCTTAATTTTATGTAATTTTTCAATATTCTAATCCCACCTATAGCGTTTAGATTTTAGAACTTATACAATCTCATGGGTAGAAAAAAATATGGCTGCATACTGCGCTACCTTCAATCGATGTCGTTTCACGTGCGGCAGAAGATTGCTTGATGGTGTGACGCGCATATCTTCGTCATCTCTATGCCTGCTGATGTCAACGGTCCTAAAGTGGATCAATAGCGTTGCAAAATTTGCAAGGCTCGCGAAATATGGCAAATGCTTAGCTGGTGAGGTGCGACGTAGCTGGACTCAAAGAGACTTGAACAGGGAACGCTAGTGGCACCTACAGGTGAGATAATGTAGGATATGGAAGTAGATTACAGCGTGCAGCCAGTCCACTGGCACTTCGTACAGGATAATCTCTACACGGTCAGATGACGTTATGCTGGCAAATAAAGATTAGCGCACCGGTAATCGTTATACAGGATAATCAGAAACAGTCTGAAAACATGGTTCAAATGGCCCTGAGCACTATGGGTCTTAACATCTGGGTGATCAGTCCCCTAGAACTTAGAACTACGTAAACCTAACTAACCTAAGGACATCACACACATGCATGCCCGAGGCAGGAATCGAACCTGCGACCGTAGCACTCGCGCGGTTCCGGACTGAAGCGCCTAGAACCGCTCGGCCACCACGGCCGGCGAAAACATGGTAAGGGCGTTCCATGGGGGGTTGTGCTGTGAAATGATTGTTAAGAAAAAATCGATACGTTGCACAGTTTCCGAGTTATTTAGCATTGAGGTGCTGCGCGCGTAAATTCAAGCACTTGAAAGGCGCTAAATTGCGGTAATGCACAGACATCTGTGCGTCCGTGAGTTACCACTTGTTGAAGTGATGGTTACCAGTTAAAATGTGCTTTTTTCGGAAGTCACAAATTTAGGCTAGGTGAGCAAAAGCTACGAGTGTTCGGTCTGAGAAAACCAAACGGAGAACACGTTTGGGGACATAGCCTCTGGCAGACTGCCTGAATTTGAGCGCGACAGTGTGATTGGCTAAATTCAATGCTTAATAATTGGGAAGTGGCGCAAAACACCGAATTTTTTTCTGAAGAATTATTTCTCAGCACGGCCTCCCCAGCAACAACCACCCAGATTGCTTCTGAACACCCTGTCAGCTAGTATAATATATGTTAAAAAATGACGAAATTCCTCCAGCTGTATTGTAACAACATCGAAACTAGTTGCCAATAAAACCAACACCTTAATACAGCTGGAGGAATTTAACATATATTGTAACAACATCGAAACTAGTAGCCAATAAAACCAACACCTTAATAGAGCTGGAGGAATTTCGTCATTTTTTTAACATACAATGTTTTCTTTCTCTGTCGTTTTTTTTCTGTACAATCGCTACAACTGCATCCTTTTTTTTTTTTTTTTTTTTTTTTTTTTTTTTTTTTTTTTTTTGAAATGGCTATGAAATTTCCCTTGGAAGACGGACGTTTTCTTGTCTAATGCGAAGACTGTCATTTATCAGATTCAAACCTAAATTACGAGTGGAATCTCGGCGCTTCATGCGTGTTTTGCCACATCTGTTATTTTCTCCGTAGGCCGTGAAGACATTTACGACAGTCATATTCAGTATACCATAAAAAGTTGTCATAGGTCAACGTTTGCTGTTGCGGGCAACATCATAAATGGCATTCAGTTCATCTGTGACATCGACATTGGCTTTAGTTGCATTGTAATAATTAATCATTTCCAGTTTTCTTTTATCACCTGTCTACTGGCCTATGTTTTTATCATGGTGCAAAATTGATATAACCAGCACAATTTTATCTTTTTTAGGTACGTAGGACACCGATATAATGTCATTCTGGAACCCAAATCGAGAACTATATACGTCTGTTCCTTTTTTTTTAAAATCTCATGTACCCTTGTCTTGTTTTTACGGACTTTTCTGACAGAAGTCAATGAATTTTCTTTCAAGAGGTGGATCTTTAGGGGGTAACCAGTAAACCAATTGTCGAATGTAAAATTCCTATTTGTTTTCGTTACTGGCTCCACTAAACGGTTTAAAATATAATATCCTTTATTACGATGCTAGTAAGGTCCTGATGATTGTTTTCCCGAGTGTACTTCCAGTTTGAAGATATAGAATGTCTTCGCATCTACAAGGGCATATATTTTTATGCCGTATTTGGCTACTTTGTTTGGCATGTGTACACGGAATGGACATCTCCCTCAGAAAGATAACAGCATCTCATCAATAGTAAGATTCTCAGACGGCATATAGTGTTATTGAATATTTTTAACAGAATTATCAAAAATATCTGTTACAGCAGACAGATTGTCAGTCTTTCCCTTTTCGTCCCGGGTGTTCTTATCATCGAATATTAAAAACTTTTGGAGAAATTAAAAGCTCTGCAGTGACATTTTAGTCCGAAACATTGCAACTCCAGTACCAGCTGTAAGCCATAAGTCATTCAAATTCTGTCTCTTTGAACGGTTTAGTCTCACTATATACAAAAGTCCCATAAATGCCTTGAAATCCTCCAAAGTTGCATCGTTCATGTGGTACTGCTCTTTATTTTCTCGATATTTTCTCTGTTACTCCTTATTTGATTATTTGCATGTGTAAGCATAGCACTCAACATACTGTTTGTTATGAAAAGACTCCAACATTCAGTCTCTGTTTTGGCATGTTTTGCAGCACTTTTTACGCCTGGAGAATTGGTAATAATATTCTCTGAACAAACTTCGCCTAGGACAATCCTTCATCAATTTTGTAACATCTTTGGATGTAAAAGAAATCCCACGTACCTCAGGCAACTGACTAGGAGCCGCTAACGCATATTTTGGCTCTTCCGAATCATACAAAATACCCTCTTGCTCCGAATCACTTTCTTCACTTCTTTGAGAAACTTTATCAATCTCTTCTTCGCTCTCGGAGTCACAGGAACTAGTATTTGAACAGTTTCCTAAAACTTCTTCTAGTACTTCTTGTAGTCGACGTTCATTTTCTTCATAAGACATCTTGACAAATATCATATCTAAAAATAAATAAAAGAATACCATGAATGACTATATATGTGAAAACTTGCTGCAGGTCAAAAATTAACACCGACTACGAGGTCGGGTGTGAAGTACCCTAGCCACCTTTGCACACGTGTACCTCTCTCTGACGCTGGCGCAACGATGAACTCAACACTTTATCTTGGCCCTCTCTCCCTTACCTTTAGCTACTATGACAGCAAGATTTGTATGGCAACAATGACATTCAATAATCAGCGCTTCAAAACACTCCGGGTATGACATATCCGACCTCACTTACGCCAGGTCAATGCGGGAGAAGGCATACAGAAGGCTTTTCCTTAACAAGTGACGGCAAATGGCTAATATTGCTGATGAAGTAACAAACAGAAACAAAAAATAAATAAAACCATTTCGTAATGATTGTAAACATTTCTTCGGTGAACATAACAGTCACTTCTTGGCATATTAACCTCTCCTACTGCTTCAAGCTGTAATGCAGCATCTAATGTTACATGTCCCTTACTAACAAAATTTAAATGCACAGAAAAGTTTTCAACGTTTATACAATTTCTTAAGGGCAGAAATATTATAGTAGCAGATAAATGTATGTCTGCATTGTTGTCTAGGTTATTGGTTCCTGTGTATGCATTCTAGTTATACGGTCCAATGTTTTTTTTTGTTTCAATAAAAGTCGCTGTAACATTTTTTCTTTTCATAGTGAGTATTTATTAATAACTTCTCGACACTTTCTAGAACAACACTTGTTAAGTAAATGCAACATTTCAACACAACACGAAGAATCTGATAGTTACATTAACCAATCTCGACAACAACTGAAACTATTACCATGCGTTTGGCGTCTAAAATTTCTATAAATATTATGTATATAACTTCCAGGTCCTTATAGAAAACGATCTAGTTCAAATTAATTTTGTTATAACTGTATTAATTGAAATTACTTTCCACATATAATTTACATTATATTTTCTGGAAGTATTTATATCAAGATTTATGCCCCTAATAAATAATAAAGAAGGTTGCAAATTTTGACAATATAAAAACTATCAGCTTCCTGTCTTTGTATAATTGTCGATTGAATTATTGACAATAAAATTAGAAAAACTAAAAATGAAAACAGAAATTTAGTTTACATGAGAACTAAAGCATGATAATTTCACTGTAAAGTGGTTTTCGACTCATTTATTTTAATAAATGTGGTTAATAATTTTCACGGCTCAAGATCGAAGTTGCTAAATGGATTGACATGAAAAATAAAATTGCATTATCAGAAAAACAATGTTTTGGTGATCAAATATGTGCAAAGTTATCTTTAAATGTGAAATGTATAATTTAAGTATAAACATTTAGCTGTACAGATAACATACTTATACTACAGCAAATTATAGAAAAACATAAGGAATTCAATAAAGAAACACACATCCTTTTCGTCAATTGTGTAAGGGTAAATAGACAGCTATTGTGTGACCTTTTAATAAGAAGAGCTATACCAATACACATTGTACAGGTAGTTCAAAAGATCTGTGCTAATACAAGAATCCAAATAATTCGGGGATAAAGAAGAAACAACAAAGGTCATTAATTTAGGCGTTTGATAAGGTTGCAGCCTCTCACCACTGCTTTTTAATATATACATTGGCGACATTATACGGCAATGGAGAATGAAACTGAAGAACTATACATATAACTTCAACCAAACAGATTACATTATGACTTTTCTATTCGCAGATGACCAAGTGTTAATTTCGAATAATGAAGATGGACTGCAGAGAGCTGCCTACGAACTATACCAAACATTCCAGATATATAATATGTCAATATCAATACAAAAAACAAAAGCCATGGCTTTCTGTGGAAACAATCCAGTAAGAAGAAAAACAATTATTGACAACAAGATTATAGAGCAAGTAGATAGATTGAAATTTCTAGGAACCATGCCGTCGTTCAGGGGAGACCTAGATCAAAAGACAAAATTGAGAAATTTAACTAGTTAAATGGCACTATCACAAGAGCCCTCCAACGTAAAGTAAGAAAAGAAACATATCTAAAATTTGATAAAGTTATGTGAGTACCAACATTACTATATGGAAGTGAATTTTGGGTAATGAAAAATAAAGATAAAATAAGACTACAAGCCAATGAAATGAAATTACTCAGGTACATAGCAGGATATAACAAGCTGGACTACAAAAGAAATACATGTATCAGGAAGGAATTAAATATTTTCAATATAAACAATAAGGTTGACAAATACCAACAAAAATGTATATCCCATCTGTTACGAATGGACAAATCAAGGTCACAACTACATTTTTGGCGATATACTCCAGAAGGTAAAAGATACATTGGAAGACCTGCAAAAAGAAGAAGAAAATTAGCTCAAATCAGGCCGTAATTTATACGGAATGGATCATTTCAACTGAAGTACGAAAATTCATAGGAGGTTAAGATTTATTACAAGCAACAGGCATCTGTGGCGGCAAGCGGATCGCCAGCACAGCTATACAAGCTGCACTGTTGATGTGTTCGTAGCGCAGCTGCTGCTCTGTTGCTGGGACCGGAAGGAAGCCGCCTCAGTACCTGGAGTGAGTCGCGCCAGGCGGCAGCAGCAGCAGCAGCAGCTCCTGAGCGCCCGCCAACAAGTGCTGCCGGTGGCTGAGTCACGCGCCGCTGCCGATACCATCTCTTTCTGCCCTCCCCCCACGCCACATCGTCGGCCACGTCCATTAACAACTTGATCTTTACGTTCACTGGAACTGCTGGGCACACTGGAGCGTAAGACTGCGATACTGCCCGTGGTCATGCAGAGGGGCGGCATTCGCTGTATTCGAGCTGACTCGCGTCTGTTTCCGCTTGGACTTTACGGGCCAAGCGCGGCTGTAACCATACAGGCAGAATCGAGGCAGTCAGTGAATACTGTTGAGGACACCCTACCATCGGAGTGGTATGCGAATACGCATATACGTGGCTGACGAACAACGCTGATTTGTAAGAGATCTTGGGACGAAGAGTTTCTGGTATGATCTCATGACGCCCAAACGTGGTATAACAGTGAAAAGCTCCGGTTTTTGTGTGCACCTGTCACATTTATTACTTTAGCTGAAATGCTGGAATACACGAACGTAAGAAATGTTACTGTCGCGTTTTCATCGGCTTTGACACTCGAACTAGCAGCTGTATTTATGCCTCTGTGGATATTTGTACTAGGGCGTACTGATAACTAATACCTCCAAATTTTTTTATTCTGTTCTCAAAAACGAGTGAATGAGGTATTACGTTTTATGAGTATTACTCGGTCGACTTTCCCGCATCTCTGACGCAAATTGCAACCATCTGGTGTTGGTTAGTCCGAATCGTAATGTGTAAAGTGGCTGTGTGTAAAGTGATAATATCGGTGCGTGAGAGGTCCTCAGAAATCTGGAAGCACAAATTGTAAGAGTCTGTCCACATATGGAGCAAACTGTCCTTCATTATTATAAGCCAGACCACACACAAGCAGAGCGACATCTGCAACAGTCCGACGCCTCCGGTTTACAGTTTACAGTCATCGATCATCCCGACTTGGCCCCCACCGATTTTCATTTCTTTCCAAACCTTAAAGAACACCTTCAAGGAAGCAGTGAAAGCAAAGCTGAGGTTGTGGCTCAGTTAACAAAGTCACACACTTTCCAGTGGAGGTATCAACTAACTAATTTCTCGTTGGGAGAAATGAGTTCGTTGCCATGGCAGGGTGACTATGCTGAGAAATAAAATTATAGACACGAAGAATAAAGTTGTAGAATGTTAATAAAGTTTGTTTCATTTAAAAAACTTTAAGAATTCGGAGGCATTAGTTTTCACAGACGATACGTTAGAGGAAGCAGCAAGAGAGGTAGGTTTAGAAGTAAACATAAACAAAACAAAGTATATGGTGATGGGGGAGCCCAATAAAAACTTACAAAAGAATTCAATAGTAATGAATGGGAAAGAATATGACAGATTGAAAACATTTAAATATTTAGGTTCTGTAATAACGAAGAAAGGATAGCGAGTGGAAATCGTTGCTGTTTTGTCTCGCAGAATGTATTTAATTCCAGGAATGTTAGTAGGAATACTAAATTCAAAATATACACCACCATTTTAAGACCCATAGTAATATATGGGTCAGAAGGCTGGGTATTGCAGTTAAAGGAGGAGAACTGGTCATTGAGATTGGAGAGAAAAATACTGAGAAGGAGCACTGGAGCAGTGAGAGAGGAAGATGGCTGGAGAGTAAGGACAAATGTAGAACTACAAACACCTTTTGTATAGATGGATATTGTTGTTAAAATTAAGCAGTGAAGAATAAGATGGGCAGGACATGTACAGAGAATGCCAGAAACTCGGAGTGTCAAGAAAGTTTTCATGGGAAAACCTGACGGGAGCAGGAGAAGAAGTAGACCCAGGGAAAGGTGGCTGGACGATATGGAAGAAGATCTAAGTGCGATGGGAAAAACAAATTGGAGAAGGAAGGCGATGGACAGAGGAGAATGGAAGCAGGATAAGGACTGTAGAGTCATCCAAGAAGAAGAAGTTTTCACAGGCCCTCGTATTATTGATTTCTGAATGAGGATATGTATTAATACTCGAGATTGCAATGACAATAAGTACAACAAATTACTTAACAACGTTTAGCTGAAAAAACCATGTGTAAGACTTACCTAAGGCCTGTGGACTCATCCAGAATCATATTATTGCACAGATACTAATTGACTGGAGCGAATTAGAGCGAGAAAAGAAATTTTCACGTCTATTGTTTCATGTAACTACATAAATCGTCTGCTGTCAAATGGTTTACTGTTTTTCTTGTATTGAGATAATAGTTGGAGACATATGAGCTGTCAAATGTTGCATATTATTTCTTTTTCTACTAGTTTCACTCTACATACGAGAGCATTTTAAAGGTTCACAGTCCCTCTCAGCAACGTTGTGAATACAAAATTTGTGTTGCCATCGGGGCAATGAATACCAGAAGATGCTCTCGTTTGTAGAGTGAAACTGGCAATGAAACAAATAATATGCGAACTGTGGTACTTTATCTGAATATTAATTCGTAATAGTTGCACTGCTCCCTGCAGGCGATGTCTGCGTTTGCTGATAATGTCTTGTATTCCAATATAACATAAAAATCAAAGGATAAGTAAGTAGGGGCCATTATAGTGGAGACCACTGGTGTCGTCAGCACATTGATAGGTGGCTGTGTACTATGTTCGATCTACAGAAATGGGCTATAATCAATGCATCTTGTCAGTTACAACGATTCCGTCTGTGTTGGAAAACCATTTAGTAGAGGTGCTAGTGGTTTATGAAACATTCCACTCTCCTCATTTTTAGGGGTATGTACGACTGCAAATAAAACCGTTAGAATCACATTGCTAATATACTTGCAAACGGCTGCCGTATTTCATGGATCCGCAGTACAGGTGCTAGTCGTTATCGCAAATTGATAGATACAGTCTGATTTTATTAAAGGCAGTTTCGACTTATTACAAAATATTACACGTCGTATCCTCCTGCAGGCGACCTCAGTTCCACACGTCATACTTAATTCCCATGAGCGAGATGGCGCAACAAACTGCTATTTCTCAGTCCTGTGTGTAATTCATGATATAATCATACATGTCGGCACGGTAGCTCAGCTTGTTCGGACAGAGAGCTGACTGTTCTCTGTAGTTAAAAAAAAAAAAAAAAAACTGAGCGAAGCGATCAACAACGAACTTAACGGATCTCGTCCGCTACGACCAAATACAACGAACAATAACCGACAAACTGAAAAAAAAGTGGCGCATTGGTTAGCACACTGGACTCGCATTCTGGAGGACGGCGGTTCAAAATCGCGTCCAACCATACTGATTTAGATTTTCCGTGAATTCTGTAAATCGCTGCAGGTATATGCCGGGATTATTCAGGCACCTTAATTCACATAGTCAGTTTTCTATTTTAACTTGAGAGCATCAGTTTCTATTTTTTCGAAGACAAAGTTTCTACTTAAATTCTAGTTAATATTTCAAAAAATATGCGTTGCCGATCAGATGAACAAAACAGAAGAGTACCTGTTACAGACCCGTGCAGTTGTTGGCTTCGTACGTTTTAGCGTGTAGATGATCTTGCAATTTTGTTGTAGACTATAAATTTCAAAGGCACTGAAAATTAATTCACAAAGAGAATTGTCGGCATCTTAAACCATACACAACTAGAACAGAACTTTGCTGTTTCCAGTTATCAAATAGACTGCTGGTCTCAAAAACTTAGGGCCAACAGGAGCTGTGATATTCACTAACAATAGAAAATACCTGAAAGAATATTAACTACTTGTGCTAATTTGTATAACACTGTAAGAATCTGCAGTCCCAAGTTAATGTCCTTAAGAAGGTTCCCGGAATATCTTGGGGCGCGGGTGTGGGTGGGTGTGGATGAGGTGAAGAAGGTCGCACGTGTTAATGGATGCTGCACACTTTTTTATCAGAGTGGCTGGGATGCCGTAATATTATCCAGACTGATCAGCAGCTTTGTGGACCACCAGCGGAGTCATACGATTAACTCTCATCAGATTGCTTCCAATAGGCAAATCATGTATAAGGTTCTGTCAACGATGTGGATGTTAGAGACAAAACACAAGATCGGATGCAAAAGAACGGTCTTTACCTTGAGATGGACGGCCGCACACATATTTGAATTCTGCTCTTTCCATATGAAAGTCTGGTGCCGTAACCACTGAGCCATCTCGTTCGACAAATTACTTACGATCCTATAGAATATTTAGCCGACATATCTGCGCAACAGACCTTTTCTCGTAAATATGTGTGTGTGTGTGTGTGTGTGTGTATGTGTGTGCGATATGGCATATGAGTTCACCTTCAGGTCGCACTACCGAAGCGACTCTTGACAAGGAGATCTTTATGTGTGGAAGTCACACGGTTATTACAATGTGGATTTGGTCACAATAAGTACACAAAGCCCAATATCATCAGATTGGACCACGTACTCCAGCTGGTGTTCTTGGTGTCTAACTACCAAGGAAATTGAAGATCAAGGGTTTCTGCACGGGACGTTCAGTATTGTATTGTATGTTAACCGGGGGCCTAGAAACCGCGGAGAGGTTCCGTCCCCGCCGCAGCCAAAGTGGTCCAGAACCCCACGACGATTACCACAGTCCACTTCAACCCTCCGCCGCCCCACACCGAACGGTGTGGACCCCCCCCCCCCCCTCCCTCACGTCTCACACCAGACGAGTGTAACCACTATGTATGCGTGGTAAAGTAGTACGTGAAGAACTTGTTTGCGCAGCAATAGCCGACATAGTGTAGCTGAGGCGGAATAAGGGAAACCAGCCCGCATTCGCCGAGGCAGATGGAAAACCGCCTAAATACCACGCACAGACTGGCTGGCTCACCGGACCTCGACACAAGTCCGCCGAGCGGATTCGTGCCGGGGACCAGGCGCTCCTTCCCAATCCGGAAAACGCTCAGTAAGTAATGCTACATTTTTTTTCTCGACCAATATCAGTTGAAAAAAAGGGGAATTTGTTATGGTTTCACCGCCGCCTAACAGAAAATCATAGAGAGTAACGAAGGACCATCTGTGCGGAATTGCTTACACCTTACGAGGCTGGTCTTCGTAATTTTTTGTCGAACGTTGTCACAGGCGATGAAACATGGGTTTATAATTTCGAACTGGAATCAAAACGGCAATCGAGGGTGTTCAAAGCCGCATCCTCAGACGGTAAAATCAGGGCGACACTCTTCTGCAACTCTGAAACGGTTATTCTGCTTCATGATCTCCCTCACAGTCCAACGTTCAACTCTGAACTCTACTGTGGTACACTTAAGAAGTTAAAGAAACGACTTCAGCTTGTTCGTCGCCATAAAAATGCAAACAAACTTTTCCTTCACCATGACAACGCAAGGCCTCACACAAGTCTGCGCGCCGGCCTTGTGGCCGAGCGGTTCTAGGCGCTTCAGTCCGGCGACAGGTTCGAATCCTGCCTCGGGCATGGATGTGTGTGATGTCCTTGGGTTAGTTAGGTTTAAGTAGTTCTAAGTCTAGGGGACTGATGACCTCAGATGTTGAGTCCCATAGTGCTTAGAGCCATTTGAACCAAGTCTGCGCCCGAGAGGAGTCCACGAAATTTCATTGCACTATTCTTCCTCAGCCCCGGATCTCTCACCTTCCATATGAAGGATGCACTCGGCAGGAACTAGTATGTGGATGGTGAGGAAGTTACTGATGCAGCAAGATACTGGCTCCAACGTCGACCAGAGGAGTGGTACCATGGTGTCATACAGGCTCTGCCAGTAAGATGAGGTAGATTCGTCGCGCTGAACAGAGATTATGCAGAAAAATAGCGTTCTGTAGCCAAGGTGCGAAAGGCAAATATCCGAGCTCGAATCCCAGCCTGGCACGCAATTGTAATCCGCCGAGAAGTTTCGTAGGAAATGTATTTTCCCTTGAAAACTACTGTTGATTATAGGCGACTCAGTTTCACACGTAGGCCCTATACTACGAGGGTTGTCCAGACAGTAGGTCCCGATCGCTCGCGAAATGGAAATCACAATGAGCCGTGCGCGGCTCGCGCTCATGCCGTTTATTGCTTGTCATCTTGTTTTCGTAGTTCTGTCGCCTCGTTTTTTCTTTAATTCAATTTACTGGCGTCACTAGGTTGCTGGTTTGCTTGCCCGACAGTCGCAGCAGCAGCGCTTCTCGATAAGTGCACTGTCATATCATCTATGGAGCGACAGCTAGTATTTCCGGGTCGTCGTCTGTCTGCAGTGCAGTTGGGAGTTGAGTCGGGACGCAGCGGCAGTGAAGTCGGGCACGGAGCAGCAGTCGGGGACGGACCAGCAGTGGAGTTGGGGACGAGCGCCAGTGAGAGGCGGGCAGTCAGTACTCGCCGACCGCTGGCGACACACACATTAACTGTCCAACGGAAGGAGACTTGAGCAGCGACGACTGTTGGAAGGTCGTTCGGTTGGTCGTCTCATCAGGCGACATGAATTTGGTCTTTTGACCGTTCCTGGGCCTCGTCAGTTGGTCATCTTGCCGGACGTGGGTCGGTTCCTTTCTTGTACACAGATGTCGTGGCCAATGGGCAAGAGTTACCTCTGCATGGATGGGTCCGAGCCAGTGTCTCCGAGTTCCGAATGGACATGGAGTTGAGTCGGGTTGGAGCTGTAGTCAGCTGCGGACAGCCAAGACTCGCCCGACCGTCGCCGACACACGTAACTTGAGTGGGAACGACGTGGGTTGGTCGTTCGGTCGCCGACAGCTTGTGGAAACTCTCTGTCTGTCGAATTCATTCCTACAGTGATTGCTTTTACGATTGTTCGAGTTCTTGTGCAAGTGTGTTTACGTGGAACTGTGCGTAGCTTCTGTGATTTCCACTGAGCAGATGAATGCTGTCTGCGTACTGGAATAGGCAGTTGGTCGGTTGCGACAGAGGGAATTGATTGGGTTGTTGGTTGGTTCTTCAGCCGTCCCCAGGTGTTATTGCCGCCCGATTGTTTGTTTAGTGTTACACTTGGCTGCCTGTCTGTGCTTAATGTTTCTTCCCAGGCCGACCCTTGGAACACTCCTGAGCACCGCTGTTTGTTGTTTGTGATTGTCATTTTATTTGGTCGCAGGTACTGTGCCAGGCCTTCAGCCGTGTATTAATGTTGTCTGTTTTATGTTTAGTATATGGCCTTCAGCCGAACTTCATGTCAACTATATTAAGCTGAGGCCTTCAGCCGTGTTTCATTTAAAATTCTTGTTGCTCTGCATTTAGGGCCTTCAGCCGACAAGATACTTCAAGTTTTTTCTTAAGATGTTTTGATATTGTACTCTGTAAAAGCTTATCTTTAAAACCTCTTTTATTATTATGTAGTCCGCCCCAGTAGCTGAGTGGTCAGCGTGACGGATTGCCGTCCTCTGGGCCCGGGTTCGATTCCCGGCTGGGTCGGAGATTTTCTCCGCTCAGGGACTGGGTGTTGTGTTGTGTTGTGTTCATCATCATTTCATCCCCATCCGGCGTGCAGGTCGCCCAATGTGGCGCCGACTGTAATAAGACCTGCGATATGGCGGCCGGACCTGCCCCGCGAGGGGCCTCCCGGCCAATGACGCCAAACGCTCATCATCATCATCATTATTATGTAAAAATATTTTTTTTTTATTTTGGCATTCAGTCAAAGAATAAAATTTAATTTTTCTTAATAGATATTGTAGTTTTATTTAAGCAGGGCCCTCAGCTTTTACTCTAAATCCTGGTGTTTAGAAGGAACCATTTAAACTTATTTTGCAGAGGTTACTTGGGCCCTCAGCCGTGAATTGATCTTTGTTGTTTTAAATACAAAACTATTCATTGGTTTGAGGAATGACCCACTCTGTCCTGCGAAACCGGATTTCACACAGTGAAAATCAGAAATGCAAAAGCTAGGTACACCTTCCACCTACTTCTCTACATAGTCGCCGCTCCAACTTCGAGCGTTGTCGTTGTGTTGTATCAACTTTCTAATATAGAAAGCAGCCGCCCGTGCTTTCGGCCAGTTATCTGCACCCGTCTGCAACTCGCTGTCTGTGGAAAATTTTTTTCTTCATAGCTAGCGGTTCTTGTGAGCAGAGATGAGACTCAGGGGGAGCCAATTACGGGCTGTATTGTGGGTGACCAAATGGTGCTGGAGCGTCTCCATTGCCCCTGCAGTGTGCGGCCGAGAATTGGTATGACGAAGGAACTACTCGACAGTTGTGTTATGTGGGCTGCATGACACAGGCAAAATCTCTCACCAGGCCCTCTTACTTGGCGGGAGACGCTATTCCCTACGTATCTTTACGTCCTCACTGTTCACTCAAAATTGAAAAGAGCGGCCGGCCGGAGTGGCCGAGCGGTTCTAGGCGCTACAGTCTGGAACTGCGCGACCGC
Organism: Schistocerca piceifrons; assembly: GCF_021461385.2. NCBI lineage: Eukaryota > Metazoa > Arthropoda > Insecta > Orthoptera > Acrididae > Schistocerca > Schistocerca piceifrons. Next base: position 1,014,866,411 of record NC_060139.1, on the reverse strand, counting down.
TACGGCAGCAGGTTCGAATCCTGCCTCGGGCATGGGTGTGTGTGATGTCCTTAGGTTAGTTAGGTTTCAGTAGTTCTAAGTTCTAGGGGACTGATGACCTCAGAAGTTAAGTCCCATAGTGCTCAGAACCATGTGAACCATTTTTGAAAAGATCGACGGGCATACTAGAGACACTGCCCAACACATCTGTGCAAAGCTTTACCGTATTTTCCCAGGGGTTTTCATTTCGTGACCGATTGGAACTTACTTTCTGGACAACCCTTGTATACGATACAGCGTATTTCGCTGAATAAAATATTCAGTTCTGTTTTATAAAGATGGAAAATTTCTGAGACTTAGTCTGCGATACAGCAACATCTACATTTGCGCACGTAGTCTTCAAGCCACCATACGGTGCATGGCGGAGGGTACAGTGTACCACGGTTAGTCGCTGCCTTTAATGTTGCATAGAGCGATGGAGAAAGGACTGTGTATATGAGTCCATGCGAGCCCTAATTTCTCTTATCTTCGCCATCCTTATCCAAGATATACGTTGCCGCTAATTCTCCAATTAGTCCCAATGGCGTTTCTCTAAACGTTCGCAATAATGTTTCTTGAAAAGAACACCGTGTTCCCTCCAGGGGTTCCCGTTTGAATTCACAGAGCAATTCCGTAATACCCGCGTGTTGATAAAACCTACCAGCACCAAATCTAGCAGCACATATCTGAATTGCTTACATGTCTTCCTTTAATACTGCCTCAAGGGGTTGCTAAACATGGGAGAAATATCCAAAAATGGGGACCGCTCAAGTGATCTATACGTCAGCTCCTTTACAGATGTGCTACAGTTTCCGACGATTCCCCTAATAAGCCGATGCCGACCATTCGCGTTCCCAGCAACCGACCTAAAGTGCTCGTTATGCTTCATATCGCTTTGCAACGACGTAACTTTTCAAGCAACGCACCACTGATAGTATAACATTACAGAATTGCTTTTCCTCCTCACTTGTGTTGGCTGTCATTTTTCTATATTTAGAGCAAGCTGATATTCATTACGTCGAAGATAAATTCTGTGTGAGTTCCTGTACTCTCTCACACTAAATGATGACACTTTTCTGTACACTACAGAGCCATCACCAAACGGTCGTAGGTTGCTGGTCACCCCGTACGTCACATCGGTTACGTATATACAGAACAAGAGCATCATGTCAGATTTCCCTGGGGAACTCCTCACGATACCCTTGTCTCTGGAGGACACTCGCCGTCCAGAGCAACGTACTGGATTCTGTTACTTAAAAAGTCTTCGGGCCACTTACATACCAGAGAACCAAACGCTTTCCGTCAGTCTAGCAGTATGGATCCGTGCTGAGTTGTCGACAGAAGCTTTTCTATCTCAAGGCAATTTTTTTTTATTTTGAACTTACAATACTGCAGCAAACCGACATTAAGGATACTGGTCTGCAATGCTTCGTGTTCGCTCTTTTGCTCTTCTTATATGAGAGAGCCATCTGCAATTTTGTCCAGTCGCTTGAGAGTTTGTGCTGCGCGAATGGTTCGTAATAAACGCAACCTAACTGAGGAGCCAATCCCGGAGAGTACTCTCTGGAAAGCGGAATTGGGATTCCATACGGACATGAAAATTACATATTTCCAACTCTCACCGTTGCTCCTCAACGCCGGGGATGTCTAGTTCCAAGTTCTATATACAGAAAGTGCTGAAGAAAATATGAGAATGAACAACCATGGCAACCTCCAAGAAGACACCGAATGCGTAGTTGGCGGAGATATATTGCAGCTGTGAATAAGTGTTACAACATAATCAGCTAAGAATTAAGAAACACGAATGTTGTTGGAAGTTTAAATCTTCTAAATAAAAATCCTGTTAGACCACAGCATATCTCATACCAAAACCAAGTAATTACAAATATGATAATAATAATAATAATAATAATAATAATAATAATAATAATAATAATCTCTATATATAAAAGGCAATGTCCCGAATGGCTGACTCACTGACTCATCATGGCCCAGCCCACACCACTAAGGACAGATTTTTAAAATTTTATGTTGATCTCATACTATAAGGGTTGAAAAAGAAGTGATTTTTCGAAATTCCACACCTAAGGGGGTGAAAAAGGAGATTAAAAGTTTTTGAAATTACGTTGCTATTAAGACAATTTTGCAACTAGAAGTACGAAGTTTGGTATATGATTTGTCGGTCAGAAATAAAGAAATAAGTGATTCAGCATGTTTGGAAAATTAACCCCTATGGGAATGAATTAGTGGCTGATGGTGGTGGTTGTTGGGATGTTTAAGGGGGACTAAACAGCGAGGGTCATCAGTCCCCCAATTAGTGGTTGATTCTTTTTTTTAAATAAATCATTATTAAAGATCTACTAAAGTATTTATAAAGATAAATCTATGAAAAGTCGTATTTTACTTCTCGGTTAGAAACAAAAAAAAAAAAAAATACGTGTTTCACTCTTTTTGGGAATTCATCCTCTATGGGGGTGAAATAGGGGATGAATGTTTTTGTGGAAATATTTCACTATGTAAACATATTTTAAGCTAAAACTACGTAAATTTATGTGTGGCTTTTACGTCAGAAAAAAAATGCATTGAACTGTTTCGGGAAATTCAACCCCTAAGGTGATGGAACACGGGGTGAAATGTCTTATGAGAATACTGCATTGTGAAAGTATCTTTGAAGCTAAATTTTTGAAAATTGGTATTTAGCTTCTCGGTTTGAAATGAAAAAATACGTGTTTCACTATTTTTGAAAATTCAACCCCTAAGGAGGTGAAAGAGAGCCAGACTAATTCACTGACTCACCATCACTTAGTCACAACAGCCAAAGATAGAAATCTAAAATTTGGAGACGGTGTGGGTCTTACACTGTAAGCATCGTTTAAGAATAGATTGTTCGAAATGCCACTCCTTAGTGAATAAAATCGGGGATGCAAGGGTTTTTGAAAAATGTCGCTACTAAGGCAGTTTTGAAGCTAGAGTAACGAAAAACAATATTTTGTTTCTCAGCTCACAGTTAGAAAGTTAAAAAAAAATACGTGTTGCAACATTTTTGGAAATCCAACCTCTACGGGTGTGAATTAGCGGGTGAAATATTTTTTTTGAAAATAAATTGTTATTAAAGAACTATTGAAGTATTTTTAAAGCTACATCTACGAAAATTTGTATTTGACTTCTGAGTGAGAAATATAAAATACGTGCTTCTGTATTTGGAAATTTGACCCCTGAGGGGGTGAAAAACGGGATTAAATATTCTATGAAAATATTTAATTGTGAAAACATTTTTAAAGGTAAGTCTATGGGATTTTGTATTTAGCTTTTCTGTTAGAAATAAAATGATAGGTGTTTCACTGGTTTTGTAAATTCAGTCTCTATGGGGGTGACATAGGGTATAAAATTTTTGAAGAAAACATTTCGTTATATTAATTTTTTTTAAGTTTTTTCTATGAGAAATGGTATTTCACTTCTCGATTACATATTAAGAAATATGTATTAGAGGATGAAAGTTCCTATGGAACTATAACTTCAAGAACGCAAAGGACACGAAGGACAAAAACATGGTACTCCAGCTACCATAATCGCTTTTTTATCGGAAATACGTTCGGAAAGAACATGCTTCTATTGCCTTAATTAGAGTGAAAAGTTCAGTAGGTGTTGCAATTTGTGCACAATATACTTTGTAAAATTCTGTTGAAGAAGAATATTAAAAAAAATCTGTGTAGAGCGTACTGTCTACGCGAGCGAAGCAGCGGGTGCTAAGCTAGTAGCAATAATAATAATAATAATAATAGTTGCAGCATTAGTAGGAATTCATAATGTCAGAAGCTACGTAAATGTAAGTAATGGACCGTTAAGTGGTGGGTTTGATAGTATTCTACACGTTTGTCGATCTTCTTACAAACATGAAGATGTAGAAATCCTGCTGTGTAGCTTGATCGGATATCGGCACTACGTAAATAAGGGCTTATTGGGAACTATCAAGTGTTTCAGTTAAAAAAAGGGGGTGGGTGTGGTCCATTAAACTGCTCATAATCATTGACTGCTGCGCCAAAACAAAGGTTCCTTAGCAAGACGTATGCCTGAGTCTACAATCGTTATTCAGATGATTCACTAAGGTAGACACATACATATTTAGCTACGAATGTATATCTCTAGAAATATGAATAAGATAAGATGATTACTTACAAAGTCATTAAGCTGATGACTTCATTCCTTCGTCACTTACGATTTGGAAGATGGTGACTGTACTTATACTGAGATAATTCCCATAGAAATTATCAATGGAATTCACTGGGTCCATGAACCGGAAGTATGTGTACAAGGACAGGACAATATGAGGCAGATAATAGTTCACATATTTTCTTGTAGCCAATCAAGAAATTGAGTGAATCTTCTATGACGAATATTCTGTATGGAATAACAAATAAAATGAAAGATAAGTTTTTTTGCACACGGGAAGCTGACTCGACACATCGGAGACGTAATTGATAAAAGTAAATTTTGTTCCATTTGCTGCTCTGAACATGCATGATGACATTTCGTAATACGGAATGTTGTTTTGCATGTGATGAGGTATAAGTAAAAAGTGTGTTTCAAAGAGAGAAGCGATGGAAATAATCCCATTAATTTCGTGAGCAGTATTTAAATAGTGCTAAAGAAGATGCGGCTTCTATATTTTTGAGTAAACAGTTGTAATAGAAAAACTATCATGACGTTTACATTGACCCACAACGATACAGTGTCATTGGCAATAGAGCGATGTGATAGGAATAAAAATTGTCATAATGCTAAACGATAGGTTTTTAACCAGAGCAGTACTGATAAGATGCATCATTGAAGTATGAAAACAGTACTTTACTGTAAATCGATGTTTTAGAGTAGATCACAATACCGGAAACGGAGCAGTCGCGTTTCGAGCTAAGTGGAAAGTTTAATTTCAGACGTTTTAACACCTTATACTTTGTAAGTTGGGGTAATAACGTGCTAGAGGCGGAAAAACATAGTGATGTTGAGCAGTGTTACGCAATCAGATGAGCGACAAACCCTCACGTAATGCTGCAGAAATATTTCGCTGTGTCAAAAGGAATTCTGATATTACAGTCTTCTGAAATGCAGTCTTTTACGTGACGTCTGGAAGTTTGTAATGATCTGGGAACAATAGGCATAGGCTATTTGTTGTGAAACAGGTATGTTATCTGCATTACAGATTTTTCAGTGCCAGAAAAGATAATTCATTTGCAAAAATTATTAGAATTTATGAAATGTGTAGGAAGAAATTATCAGGATGGAACGTATTCGCAGGGTCTTCTAGAATGTCGAGGAACAGGAACGAAAACAATATGTGGTGACCAGATATTTATACTGTTACTATTCTTAATTTGATACGTATCTTGGACACATCTTATGAATTAGTAGCAGTAATAAAATGGCAGCTGATTGCTGAATAACTGATACTTGTGATGATACTAGAATTTGGGGTTCACTACATCTCTGTCTACAGAAAAAACTCTGCCCGGTGAATAGGCGCTCCTTTAACATCACGGAGACCTTCGCTTTAACACAGAATGTGTCTCACAGCGAGGGGCTCAGAAAGCTAAACATTCTACATGTAAGCTGTAGAAATCATCTTAGAAATAAAGATAGAAGATGTAAAACTGGAATGAAGGTAGTCAAGCTAAAGTACTCACATGACAAGGGGCGAAGCATGTAATGGGAAGATGAGGTGACATATAGAGCAGTTTTCCGACAGGAAGGGTGTCGACAGAAGAAAAAGGAGGGTGGAATGTTAAGGAAGCCGGTACCGAACCGAGCTGAAAACGTGTGAAGGGCCGGCACGACTAAGGACTGCGCATCACGACTAGCGGAACCAAATGGTGGATACGTTGCCCAACATCGCGTTATTGCCGGCTGCCGACAACAACAAAAACAATAACAACAGTAGCGACAACTATTCAAAAAATATTCGATGGGAGTCTCTGAAAAGAATGTTGAGAAAAATACGTTGTAAACCAGAAATATTTTGTGGTGGGGCCGTAGGCGGACGGCGCGCCCGTTATTCCATTAAGTGACAAGTTCGTTAATGGAATTTGCTGCGCACTGGTAGGGACACACAAGGCCGGTAAGAGTGCGTGCTGACTGGGAATCCCCGCGGCCGGTATCGACTGCAGTGTAAGTGGATTGGAGAGCCACCTTTGTAGGTCTTCTGGTACTGCGACCCGTCCAATGGCCGCGGCCACCGCGTACCCCTGACATTTCTGGTTCTCCGCTCGCGTGTTCCAACACAGCATTTCGTGTCCTCGAGAACGATAATCTCCGGCTAGACGCCGCAAGGAAAGATGTTAACTGCAGATAATTAAAACCTAGCACGTGTTCATGACTGAAATCAAGTGACCGTTTCGATTGTGACGTAACACCTCTTTTGTTTCAGTGGAAGCAATTAAGTGAAATCCGTAGAATGTTTTTGACTGTTATCAGTTCTGGGAGCGTTTATAAGCCATGTAAGTCAATCTTGTCCTCGATAAGGGTAGATTCCTTTTATTTGATGGATGATATGCACTATCTGATCAAACTTCTCCTGACACCTCCGCCTCCGGTAGCCGAGTGGTTTCCAAAATCCTTTTTCTCTTTTTTCATTTTTGTTAAAAAAAAGTAGCTAGGATTAAAAAAAAATTGCTGCTTGGTAGCGCCTTGGACTCTAAAAAAATATAAAAAATAAAAAAGCGGTTAAATCGACCGCCGGCCGGGGTGGCCGAGCGGTTCTAGGCGCAACAATCTGGAACCTCGCGACCACTACGGTCGCAGGTTCGAATCCTGCCTCGGGCATGGATGTGTGTGATGTCCTTAGGTTAATTAGGTTTAAGTAGTTCTAAGTTCTAGGGGACTGATGACCTCAGAAGTTAAGTCCCATAGTGCTCAGAACCATTTGAACCATTTTTAGTTCAATCGACCGCTTGCGTAAAGCGGGAAATCCTGGTTCGAGTCCCAGTCCGGCACAAATTTTGATTGTCTTCGTTTCAATCAACAGCCGATGGTGGTTCATGTTGGTAATCGCGAATACACTCCCTGTATGTCTTGACAGCTGTAGTCCCTGCAGTGCGTGTTCTTTTGTATATGCATGGGTGTCCAAAAGAACATTGCATCGTACTTATTAGTAACACAGGCACTGCAATTTCGTACATTTTAAAGTGCTGTGTGGTAACCAGCCACCACAGAGCTTATTCAAGAATGGACCTAAGTTTCTTACAAATCGTTTATACTGAAGACTGAAGTGTAAATGATTTATAGTGTATATAACTATGTGCGCCTAGTGCCTGCAGAATAACTAATGGATACATGAAATAGCAGAAAATGGAAGTAAGGGGTAAATCACAAACCCGTAATTATAGATAGATAATTTAAGTGTGCTGGCAGGAAATACTACAGTTCTCCTAACAATATATTTATTTTAATAATTTTCTTAGTATTATGGACTACTGACGATACCTAGTATGAATAGATGAAATACGTTTGTATAAAAGCAAAATAGACATTAAATTACAGAAGACGAATTTCATGATAAATGCTTAATAATTCTATGAGAAACATCATTAACAATTTCTGCTGTTGCTTTCTCTATGATTGGATTTTGTGTAACAATAGTAAAAAAAAAGGGCCCGGGTTCGATTCCCAGCTGGGTCGGAGATTTTCTCCGCTCAGGGACTGGGTGTCGTGTTGTCCTAACCATCATCATTTCATCGTCATCGACGCGCAAGTTACCGAAGTGACGTCAAATCGAAAGACTTGCACCAGGCGAGCGGTCTACCCCACAGGAGGCCCTCGTCACACGCCACTGTATACCTCTATATAATTCGCAATTGAACACTTTAAGTCAAGAGAGGTGGACCCGCCGGTATGAAAGGAGGTGAGAAGTGTTGTGTTGTCACTAGAGAAGCAGTAACAGCGGATCCGTTCTGTCAAGAGAGCTCAGTGACTTCGACCATCGACAAGTCATTGTATTTCACTTGAGTAACAAATCCATCATAAATATTTCAACCCTTTTAAAGCTGACCAAGTCGACTATCGGTGACGTGATTTTGGAGTGGATACACGAAGGAACAACCACTGCTAAAGCAACACCAGAAAGATCTCATGGCCGGCCGGAGTGGCCGAGCGGCTCTAGGCGCTTCAGTCTCGAACCGCGCGACCGCTACGGTCGCAGGTTCGAATCCTGCCTCGAGCATGGATGGGGGTGAAGTCCTTAGGTTAGTTAGGTTTAAGTAGTTCTGAGTTTTAGGGGACTGATGACCTTAGATGTTAATTCCCATTGTGCTCAGAGCCATTTGAACCATTTTGAAAGATCTCAAGTCGGCGTACTGATGGACGGGAAACGTGGTGCACTGCGGAGGGTGGTTGTAAAGAAATGCACGAAATCACCGGAAGGAATCACTCGTGATTTCCAAAGTTCTACCAACAGTTCAGCTACCACAATGACTGTGTTTGAAGCCATTTTGACTATTTTTCGACCGTGAATGTCTCAAGAAATATGTAAATGTTTTTCAGATTACTGCTACCACTCACAAACTTTGCTAACTATTGTATTTTTTGAAACTTCTTGGCAGATTAAAACTGTGTGCCGGACCGAGACTCGAACTCGGGACCTTTGCCTCCCGCGGGCAAGTGCTCTACTATCTGAGCTACCCAAGCACGAGTCACGACCCGTCCACGCAGCTTTAATTCCGCCACTACCTCGTCACCTACCAGCCAAACGTCACAGAAGCTCTCCTGCAGACCTTGCAGAACTATTGTATTATTTATTTATTTTGCGACGTGTTTCGAGGGAATACCTCACTTTCAGGCTAAATGGCATTACAAAAACAATTTTACAATAAGATCATGCTGGTGTTACACAGTCTTTTCATAAATGCCGTGATTATCCTGTAGAAGAGGAGAAAACTTAGTAAGAGGAGATGTCACTTTGGAAGCTTTGCATGAAAATTCTTTGTAACAGTCACTCACTCTGTTCTTCTGCCGTGTCAGTCTCATTGTGATGAGCTGAGGTGTTTCCATTTCCGCTTTAAAGAACACATTGACTGTTTCAGACTTGGCAAAGCAGATAAATCAGCTATAGCGAAACAAATGGTTCAAATGGCTCTGAGAACTATGGGACTTAACTTCCGAGGTCATCAGTCCCCTAGAACTTAGAACTACTTAAACCTAACTTACCTAGGGACATCACACACATCCATGCCCGAGGTAGGATTCGAACCTGCGACCGTAGCGGTCGCACGGCTCCAGGCTGTAGCGCCTAGAACCGCTCGGCCAATCCGGCCGGCTATAGCGAAACATATAAATGACACAGGATACAGTGTTACAATAGACAACGATCTCAAAGTATTACATAATTTAGAAAAGAGCTGGAAAATGGACATCTTGGAAGAAATGTAAATATTCATCCACGGCCACATTGAGAATAACGAGATCCTGAATGAAATGACAGACTTCAAAAATTCACATTTCTTTTCCAATTTCACTACAGTGGCTTTGATCACTATGGGACTTAACTACTTTGGTCATCAGTCCCCTAGAATTTAGAACTACTTAAACCTAACTAACCTAAGGACATCACACACATCCATGCCCGAGGCAGGATTCGAACCTGCGACCGTAGCAGTCGCGCGGTTCCGGACTGCGCGCCTAGAACCGCTAGTTCACTACAGTACTCTTAGAATAAAATATATATAATATGGCAGTCGTTTGGCTACAGCCCCAGCAATAGCTTAGAAATGCGTAAAATAAATCGTTCATATCATGATTTGTACAATAATATTGAAACAGGTGCTCAGTTTGTAATGTATTTCGTCAACCAACGTTTGTAATACGATAACAAAAGGTACAGCACTTATGAAAAGTCTATGTAACATCAATATGATTTTATTGTGAAATTGTTTTTGTAATGCCATTTAGCCTGAAGATGAGATATTCCCTCGAAACATGTCGCAAAATAAGTAAATAACACAATAGTTAACAAAGTTTGTGACTGGTAGCGGTAATTTAAAAAACCCTTACATACTATGACTATGCACAGGGAATGAAGGAGGATGGAGTACGACAGAGGAGTTCTTCATAGGCCACAGATCCCTGTAGTCAATGTTGAGGCGGTGTAAAGCAGACCCTATTGGGCAGTGGGTGACTATAAACGAGTTATCTGGTGTGATGAATCACGCCATTCCGGTTGCAACCCAATGACGGGGCAGTTCGGCGAATGCCTAGAGAACTTTACCTGTTGTCATGTGTTCCGCCGACACAGTGGAGATGGCGTTACAGTATAGGGATGTTTCTTGCGGTAACTGCTCAAGAAGATACTTAATGTCAAAGGATATGAACACATTTTACAGGTTAACTGCGTAGAGTAGAAGAACAGTTCGGAGACCATGATTGGTTGTAGCAGCATGACAAAGCACCCTGTCATAAAGCAACATTGTGAGGCAATAGATTGTGAACAATAGCGACCCTGAAATGTACTGGCCTCGCCAGAGTTCCTACCTGAACCCATCGATATACTTTTGGGATCAGTTAGAAAGTCGAAAGTCGACTTCGCTCCAGACCCCAGAATACAACATCACTATCTGCTCTGGTTTCTGCTCTTGTGGGAGAACGGGCTGCCATTTCAGACACTTCACTGGAGCTTGCCCAGCATAGTTGAAGCCATCTTAAATGCGAAGGGTCGACACACCTCGTATTAATGTTCATTAATAGGTGCCCAGATTATTTCGATCTGATAGTTTATAGTTAATGCCAGCGGCCTTGCCGCAGTGGTAACACCGACTCTCGTCAGATCGCCGAAGTTACGGGCTGTCGGGCTGGGCTAGCGCCTGGATGGGTGACCGTCCAGTCTGCCGAGCGCTGATGGCAAGCGGGATGCACTCAGCCCTTGTGCGGCAAACGGAGCAGCTGCTTCGTTGAGAAGTAGCGGCTCCGGTCTCGTAAACTGACATACGGCCGGGAGAGCTCTGTGCTGACCACATGCCCCTCCAGATCCGCATCTAGTGACGCCTGCGGGCTGAGAGTGACACGGCGGCCGGTCGGTACCGTTGGACCTTCATGTCCTGATCGGGCGGAGTTTAGTATTTTAGTATACAGTTAGTGGACATTCATAAGCTTGAATGTGGTGATAAATCCAGTGTCCCACCTCTCCAGCAGTACGGGGACAGACTCGGAGAGAGGCTGCAGTGTTATTTGCGTATCACATACTCCCACTTAACGGCTGCCACACGGCCTCAGCAATTGCGTCATATGGAGATGGCAACCGAACCTCTACAGGAGAAAATTACCCGGCCAAGCAGGAGGAACTGTGGTTGGTACATCGTTACCTATTTCTTGAACACTGTACTGCCTGTATTGCCTACTTGTACTAGATGGGAAAGAGAGGAGAGATTGGTCCACATTTAAATACGTATTGCTTTTCAGACACATCATTGTAGGGATCACTCCGTGGTTGCGGACGTAACATTTGTACCACTGATATTGAAGTACTAACATGAAAATGAAAAGACGACAGGTAGACCTGAATATGAACAATGCACAACGAAGGTTTGAAGACGTACGTTGTATTGTTTTGCTACTAATCAAAGGAACCTGAAGTCTTACAGACGTAACAAAACCTTCACTTTTCATGGAATAGCCCTACAGGAACTTTTCTTCTATTTTTGGCGAATACTACCTGCTATAGGATAGTGTGACACTTTTCTTTAAACACCCTGTATTGAAAGGGCGGAATCTTTAGAGAGATATGATGCAAATCACATTCCAGGATGTTGTACAACTGGCGTATGTTTACTTATTCGGGCTTCTGTCAGCCTAATGGAATCACAATGCATAAACATACAGCAGCTCTAGAATACAGGAATAGATTGTTATTCAGAAACTGTGTTCGGTGATAGGTTCATGAAAACAGAAAGTGCACTGTTAGACGACGGCAATCGTCCTGATTACATGTCGAACATGACTCAGACTAACAAGGGGAGGCCGCCAATTGTGAATTTCAGATTCGATTCATACTGCACATAATAAAAGCTCATGGCCAGAGGTGTAATGTGGCAAAGCACCAAGATGCACTTCTCAGCCGTTGTCGAGAAAATCGACAGTTAAAAGAAACCGTTGCGATGAAATACTCTCTACGATTAATAATTTTCTACACCGTTGTGGTGCAGCGGTAAGCGCTCGGGTTCGTAATCCGAAGGTCGCCGGTTCCAATCTCGCGCCATGCCCACCTTTTTTTTTAGTATTTGTTTTTTTGTAATTTATATATATATATATATATATATATATATATATATATATATATATAATTCCCGGCAATCAGTTGCAACAATTATGCATATAATAAGTTGTTGAAAGTCGTTTGTCGTGGAAAAACTGGGGACTTCGAACATCATTATGTTTTCCGCAAACAGAGTTGTATTTCACAAATGTTATTAATTGTTTTCATAATGTTAACCACGTATAGTTAACGGAAGACGTAGAAACGATATTCCGAAACGAATACGTATAGCGTAAGTCAAACGTTCGAATTAGAATAGAAACCCCACGAACACAAATTTGCTGTGGCAGGTATGAAATATGAACTCCGTTACTCGCTCGTTACACTTGAAGGACAGATGTTGAATGGGCCGAAACGAGCCGCCGCATAACAGCGTAGTTGCCTGCTAACTTCGACAGAAGGTAGATGCGGTCCCTAGCGCAACTTATAACATCGTCGAAAATCAGTGCGGACGGGAGAGCTTTGGCACACCCTGTTAAACAAACGGAAAAATGGCGGCGGTACAATTGGAGAGCGATCCGCCTTCACCAACATGCATAAGCAATTCATATATATATATATATATATATATATATATATATATATATATATATATATATATTTTACAAAAAACTAATAATAAAAAAAAAGTTGCATGGCGCGGGATTCGATCCGGCGACCTTCAGGACGCTCTAGAAAATTATTAATCGTAGAGAGTATTTCACCGCAACTGTTTCTTTTAACTGTCGATTTTCTCGACAACGGCTGAGAAGTGCATCTTGGTGCTTTGCCACATTACACCTCTGGCCATGAGCTTTTATTATGCGCAGTATGAATCGAATCTGAATTTCACATTTGGCGGCCTCCCCTTGTACGACGCGCTGCATGTACGCACGAGTGATTTAACCGGGCAGACGTCAGTTACGTTGGGCCGCGTCACGTGGGGTCTTTTAGCACGTGTCAACAAATGCCGCGCTTCGCAGCGGTGGAAAGACCGACGTCATGTCCCTGCTAACCTTGTACGTAACCATGTATGATCTAATACAGTTGAATGTCGCTACGTCACCTGCATATCTTGCGGATTCGTTACTGAAATAACGCACCGGCTACAACGCACATTGTGAGTTGTACGTCTGGAACAATACTTTCGGTCGGATGATTCAAGCATCGTGTATCACTCAATAGATGGAGATGTGCTCATTATGGCAACAGGCGTTGTGCGATCTGGTAATTGTGTAGCTTAGCGGAGGGTGGTGAGATCATATGTGGTGCTAAATAATTCGATCGCAAGAATTTCCACTGCAAGCATTTTGACCGTAGTTATCCGTAAAGCAATACACACCGGGTTATCCGACATTGGACTCAACTTCTGAACTATTTTTCAAGACGAGTATTCACCAATCCTACCCACGTGTGGTTTAAAAACAAAACAAGGCGCCGACTTAAGTCATGACGAAGGATTGAAAAACACACCACACAGCAGTTCTATGGAGAACACAACCGCAAATCCCTTCCTCCCCCTACCTCCAATATCAATGGTAGATGTTAAATCACACAACTGTATGAAAGTCGATAGCAGTAATTCCGTGGCCTTAGCAAGGGGTCATTCAGACACCAGTCTCTGTGTTATTTGTGCTCGGAATGTTTCGGTAACCACTATCATCATTATTATCGACAATCAATAATAACGGCCTCCTCCAAACGTACCATGCATCACGGTCTTCAACCATACACATCCATTTTTCTCCTACATATTTTCTAATGTCACGCACCTACATTCCTTCAGGCCGTTGCCTTAGTCTTACGTCTTAGGAAAATAATTCCTTGGCCATCTAGCATTTAGTTGTCTTGCTAAACGTCCCTGTCTCTTCTGTTTTATTTTAGGTACTGTCAACATTACATAATAATTCACCCGTATGTTTCCCTAATCCATTTGTAGGTTTTAAAATCACCACTAGGTAAGAGACACTCAAACTTCCCCATCGTATAAACCATGACTGGAATTTTGAAAACTCTAGCTAGTTTACGAAAAGCACTTCACGCCACTTCATTTATTTATTTATTTATTTATTATTTTTTTTATCCAAGCAATCGTCTACAGCTGGCCTAAATATAAAATTTCATCAACTACTTCCAGTCGAAAGTATGAATTATATGCATCTAACAACTCTTTCACATGGTATACCTGTATTGGTGTAGTCCGGAGTTCAGACTGCTACGAGAAGTGAAACTAGTGGTGGTGTCTGTTGATGGCGAGCATCCGTAGGCGCTGACCATGTCAGTCTGGTCTAGAGGACGGCAGGTACCCTCACCAAGTGTCACATGCAGATCATAAACCTAGTTATCTTACATCGAAGAGGAAGTTCAGCTCGTGGCTGGGATAAGTATCCTCGCAATACTAGCGAGGTGCATGCAGAGCCATAAGAACTCAGGATTCGAAATGTTCCGCGTACCCTGATTTATCAACAGTTGAATACCATTACCAATAAAGCAAATCTGACACGATCACGCCGGCGTGTTCCACCAGTGGCTCATGCTAGACTCTGCCAAATTGTGCCACTAACAACATATCGACTTACGATGTAGTACCTATCTGCTAGGCACAACGAAAGCTTGAATACAGTTTTGTTTGACTCTTCAAGAAGAGAGCTTTCTGCACAAATGAAATATCACATGATTTGTGATTAATTTAGTGTAAAATTGTTATATGTGATATCTCTTAGTTTTAAAGGAATGGATTTATGCCACTTTCGAAACAAAAGGTCAGTGTATCAAAACAGTAACCTACGTCCTTTGAATATGACACAGCCCCATCGCGAGAAACAGGAAAAGCAGCGGCATCAGATGAAGGAAAGCAGAAAAAGGCGCGCCACCCATAAGCGAGTCCGCCTGCTTAGCTGGGTGGTAACGTGCTCGCCTCCCATGCACTGGGCCCCGGTTCGATTCCCGTCCGGGTCGGACATTTTCTCCGTTCGTGGACTGGGTGTTGTGTTGTCATCATCATCGGCCGCAAATCGCCCAATGTGATGCCGAATGCAACAACACTTGCACTTGGCGACCGAACGCGACTGGGACATCCCGACCAACAACGCCATACGGTCATTTCATTTCATCCCTTAGCGAGAAACATATTTCTCAGTGCTGGCGCGAACATGTTAAACGTGATGTAAAATGTTGGCTCAGAGCAAGTATATCATTGGCAGTGGTCTCGCATATGTTTAGTGCATTGAGCTCAGCGATCCGGTTTGTGTTGTTAGATGGGTATAGGCTGTGTACCAGTGCCATTTTTCATCCTCTCCGTTCAGTCTCATTCGCAGCAAAAAGCACTGAATACACGCACCACATACATATACACACACTACTTTAGACACGTCGCAAGAATTCACTGGCAATTATCTCTAGCACAACCGCCAAAGAAAGCGTTTTCCCTTGAAACTACAGACAGATCTTATGATCTTAACCACGGAAGGTTAGACGTGCAGCTACTATTGATGATTCGGTAAGTATTAGTTTCAGTTCATACCCTTCGCATCGTGTATATGAAATTCTTTATGCCTTCAGATTGGTGGGCGTTTCACTACGTGGCAAATATTTTTGATAAACGCATTTTGATGCCATGTGTGAAAAACTGAATTTGAACTAAGGGGGTTACAATAAAACATTGAAACAATGATCTCCATTAAAAATCAAGATCAAATTATTTACACGTACATTTGGTAGCAAACTGTGTGCACTTTGGTACCCCATTGAGCAAATGAGAATTCTGATTCTACTGTTAAGTAAACATATATTGTTCTCCCTGTCTAAACATGCCTCAGCACGTATGTGCTACCATCAGTGGATGTCTCTTATTCAGGTTTTATTCTCTAGTCTAGAATGTCCGGCTTTGTAGGACCTTCATATAATTAGTATATAGCTTGCCACACTTATTTCTGTAATACCTTTCCTCATTTGCATGGTCATCTGTTGTTTGGTTGATTGGTTGAATTGGAGGAGGGACCAGCGAGGTCATCGGTCCCATCGGATGAGGGAAGGATGGCGAAGGAAACCGGCCGTGCCCTTTCAGAGGAACCTCCCCGCATTTGCCTGACGTGATTTAGGAAAATCACGGAAAACTAAATCAAGATGGCCGGACGCGGGTTTGAATCGTCGTCCTACCGAGTAGGTCATCTATTGTGGAGATAGATATAGAAACACAGTACCTGTTTATAATGACCACACTCGAAAAATTAAAACTTCGGACTTCAGTAAACACTGATTTTGTGTTCTTTCGGTGTGCTTGGTCCCTGTTGACGTGGAAATCCACATCGACACCCATCTCTTCTTCTCTCTCGATATAGGACAGTTCCCTCTCCTTGGAGAGGCCCTCAGCATATTTTTCCAGACATCAGCTCTCTCCTCTGCGTTTAACAGTAGAATTCTTTTGCATTTTTAACGTTGAAGATTATGCGTTTAATTCCTCCAACTGTTATTTTGGCTTTTCTGTATTCCGTTTTCTTCTTAAGACGACGATAAATGGTATGAGACAGAAACTGAGTAGAGGGCTGGGTTGTTAGCCAGACCATGGGATGAATAGGAAATGGATAGGAAAATATGGTGAAAACTGGAAGTGGAGTTCAGATGTGGAGTAGGATAGATAGGAGTAGATAGGAAGAATTAGGGCTGACAGGACGCATTTCAGTGTGTGGGAGAGTGATGCGGTTGATGATTCGCTCGGAGAGAGTAAGAAGTGTGTGAAGGCGCAAGTTCCATACGGTATATCGCACTAATTATTAAATTTGAAGCAGATACAAGGCGATCACTTCTGAACGATCATTCGACACTATAAAAAAAAAAAGTTCAATTCTTTTATCTTGGCGGCTCGCGCATGCCCGCCCAGACGCTGGAGCTTGCTGTGTTGCCAGTTGCACACGACGCACGCGCCGATAGAAGCAGCGCCATAGTATAGCATAGTTCGCAAGCTTACGTGTAGGGGGGAGCGCGCAGTTCATGAAGTAAAGCCACCACGGCCGCATTAACCCTTTCGCTGCTACAAAGACGTGCTCCCTGCATTCCGCGCTGTGGGCGATTTTGTCACTGCACTGTTCGCCTGTGCGGACACATTGTGTTCCGACTGCTTTGACACTCTTTATCATTCGATTCCACAAAAACTATTTGGCTCAAAAATTAGATTTTTACCTATCTTCTTGACTGATACCTTCCCCCCATAAATGACTTAATTTTGTTTCGATGTTCAACGCAGTTCTTATGCAGCATTAAATATAGTAAACCTTTGCACGAAATTTTGAAGAGTTTGCAGAGGTAAAAGTCCATAGAGTATATTTTCTGTATGGTCGATTTTAGTTGCCACAATGTTGAGAATGAAATGTGGATAAGATACCTATATATTTCATTTAATTCAAGTACCACATGAGTGTCGTATGTAATATTGAGAAATATTCCACCTTTCGCGACTGTAACAAAAGTTTTACTTACACTGGGCACGTTTGGCTTTATTTTAAAGCACTTCAATCAATCAAAAGGAAGTAGACAAAATACATTAAACAAAACTGTGGACTTACAAAAACATTAGGACTTGAATATACCGTCTGTCAGTGAAGTGCTCAGAGCTATGTCAAATATAATTTTGTGTGTGGCACACATAAACAGCATTTATTTGCTAAAACACTGATGAGCCAACACAAACGTTGAATATTGTGCTACCGCAGCACAAAACTACGGAAGGTGACTTGGCAATGGAGGACACAAAATACAGTCCTCTTATGATGCTTCAAAAGAGAGAAACGCGTCTGGTCTAAATAAGTAGCTTATTACAGTTGCAGAAGAGGGATATATTTCAATACCATTGGTAAAACTGCGACTGTGGAACAAAAACAAGAAATAGAACATGAATACCATTGTGTATGTGCCATACCTTTCACCGATGGAAGTGCTTTAAAATAAAGCCAAACGCGCCGTGTGTATATAAAACTTTTATTACAGTCGCGAAAGACGGAATATTTCTCAATATTACATACGACTTATGTGGTACTTAAATTAAATGAGATATTGTTATACAGTAAATATTATATGAAATTTAGGTATCTTGTACACATTTCATTCTCAACATTGTGGCAACTAAAGTCGACCATACGGAAAGTATACGCTATGGACTTTTACCTCTGCAAACTCTTCAAAATTTCGTGCAATGGTTTACTACATTTAATGCTGCACATCAAAACAAAATTAAGTCATTTATGGGGGGAAGGTATCAGGCAAGAAGACGTGTAAAAATCAATTTTTTTGGCCAAATAGTTTTTCTGAAATCGAATGATAAGTGTGTCAAAGCAGTGGGAACACCATGTGTCTGCACAGGCGAGAAGTGCAGTGATGAGAAAATCGCGCACAGCGCGGAATGCGGGGAGCACGTGTCTGCAGCAGCGAAAAAGTTAATGACAAGGAAAAGCACTAGAAATTTCATTCAAACGAATAAAATTCGTGAAGTAAGGCACTCCAATATTGTTTTTAAATAATGAAAATATTAAGCACCGCACAAGATTTGAACTCATAAGCTTTCACTTGGCAGCCCAACACCTTAACCGTTCCGCTACCTTAGCTAATCGAACAGTGTAACTCCATATGGACTCTAACACCTCACACAACTACTTATAAACACTGTTGGTATGACTATGAATTACTCACGCTTCGTCGAAGTACAGTAGGAAATAAACAATTACCGCTGTTCTTTATTGCGGAAAAGCAGTTCGTGAGATTGAAACAAACACCTTTCCTTGCTATCGCCTGAATTAGGAGTCTTATTGCTTGTTTGGTTTAATTAATTAATAGAATATGAAGCAATTGGTATAAAGAATGCTTTTTCCAAACTTTCTGTAAAAGAAAGTCTGCTATCAAGAGATTGCTTTTGTTCTATTACTTTATTTATGACTGAACGTTTCTAAAACTGAAGACACTCGTCCGTGCTCTGCACTGCTGTCGAGATCTGGCAACGTCGTTCTCTGTTCATTGGCTGACTGTGTTTTGTGACGTCAGATGCGCAGAACGAACCTAAACTCGGCCGCCAAGATATATGATGCGCACTTTAGTGTTATTCCAAACTGAATAACGCTCTTTAGCACCTACTAAGTTATTAAAGTAAACAAGTAAACACGTCTACAGGTGTAACGTAAGATACCATGTTAACGTTGGTCTTTGACAGGGGATATTCATGGCTATGCTACAAGGCACCTGCAGATGAAGCAGTAATTTCGAAAGGAACTTGAAAATACAGGGCTTACCACAGCCTTAAGCGACTTGCCCCAAGAGATGTTCGTTTCTTAGCGCAAATATTGAAATAATAAGCATTTCAGAAGGGTCAAGACGTCGTGGACGAGCACAATTTCATCGGGGCCGTACTGTGGTAGGTTGAATGGTCCTTCCAAAGATTGCACAGTGTACAGGGTAGGCCAAAAGTCACTACACGTCGTAACCTTATTGAATACAAAACAAACAACTGGAATTCTGAAATAACTGAGCGCTTTATTGAAGCTGCAGGATTATTTATAACATTCATTCTCGAATGCATTACGAAGGGTAGTCGTTTTTGGCCCACGCCGCACAAAGGCGAGAGATGTCATTTGATATATATTCAGTGATGCTACAGCTGTTCCAACGGGGCTGCAGAATTATAGTCACTCTCTTGTAAGTGGACGGCAGCAGTCTACCATTTCACACCCACCCTTTGTTGATACATTTCATCAGACGACCTGGAATGCTTAAGTATACTTGTTAACACAGTCGTTTGTTAGAATAAATGTTTTGAAAACCGCTGGAAATAGCCTCTTTCAAGACCTCAATTGTTTCTGGTTTTGCAGCATACACTTTAACGTAACCCCAAGAAAGAAATTCATTGTTGTATAGTCAGAAGATCTGGGAGGCATTTCTATTGCTCCCCGCCGTCCAGTAACTTTCCAACCCAATACCTCATCAGTGCAGTTTCGCATGTTTGTTGCATAACGCGGTGGGGTTCCATCATGTTGAAAGTAAAGTAAGTTGAATTCGTCGTACGTTATTTGGCATGGATTGTCAATAGGTCCTGACAGTTCTCTCCAGTTACTATTTTTAAAGTAAAAACTCTTTCTTCATTAGAAAACATCTCCACAACAGGTCAGAATCAACAATGAACTATGTCAGCGATGTTTGATTTAATAGCAGTGCGCTCTGGTGGTATCTACAAGTATCATAAACAAAGAAGATTACCTTAACGTCTTCAAAATGCGTTACGAAGGGCACTCGCTTTTGGCCCACCACTTACAAAGGCGAGAGATTTCATTTATATAGCAGTAATGCTACAGCTGTTCCAGCGGCGCTGCACTCTTGGAAGTGGACGTCAACAATCTACAGTTTCACACCCACTCCCCTCCGTCAGGCGAGTAGCCATTGCTGTTGAGAAGGCGACCGTACCACAAATTAGCAGCAATAGTGCTTCCAGAGAGTCAGTCTGGATACTCAAGAATTGTCTGCTGGAGTTAGGATCACGAGCATGGGAACCAATGCCTCATTTCATCTCCAGTAGGTTAGTGGAAGACGCAACTGAAGTAATGAGTCGCACCAATTTGCATTCCGTGATGTTTGTATCATTAATGGCTGTTCGCGTAATCTATGAACCAGATGAGAGAGAGGATTGTCGTAGAGTGGCATGCAGATACACGCAGGACTGATGATGGCCGTTAGGGTATGAGCGGTTATAGTCTAAAATTACTGTGCACCTCTGCTGCTTGTTGATGGAACATTACAGAACACATAAACAACACCATTTACCCCATTTTACTGTGTTATGTATATAACTAGGGAGACAGACTCTTCCAGCAAGATTAAGCCTCCACGCAAACTGTTTACCATTACAGGCACAGTGTCTAAGAAACTTACAGGGCCACTACCGCCATCTGATTCAAATGGTTCAAATGGCTCTAAGCACCATGGATCATCAGTCCCCTAGACTTAGAACTACTTAAACCTAACTAAGGACATCACACACATCTATGCCCGAGGCAGGATTCGAACCTGCGACTGCAGCAGCAGCGCGGTTCCGGACTGAAGCGGCCACAGCGGCCGGTACCGCCATTTGATCCGTCCTTCATTGATCACATATGGAACATGATAGGACAGTTCGGTATTACTAACAACGGCCCTCGAGAGATTTCGACTGCACGTAAAAGTAACTTGGGACATTATCTCCCAAGATAACATCCATTACTGACTTGAAAGTGCACGATTGTAACAAGGTTTTGTAGCTAGAGGAACCTACATTAGACACTGAAACCGCTGTTCAAGAGAGAATTTGTCTAGCGTCTGGGCATTCGTACATGGTCATATAGGATGTTCAAGTTATATTATACGACCACAAAACTTAACGTATTTGGGACCATTGTCTCATATAACTCAGTTTTCACAATGTGTTCGAGTATGTTCTGCACGTGTACCTGACAGTATCTTCCCTTTCTCGACATATTACCTTCTTTAAAAATAAAAGTACTTTTACCTTTAAGGCCATGATTTACGAACTCAGAGCCTGCGTTCGCTCCAGGTTTAACAGCTTCTGGCTTGAGTGTGGTTGAAGGTATTAAGTGAAATGGTTGAAAAACACGTTCTCGAGCTATTTTCGCCACGTTGCTGTCAAAGATTTCGATGTACAGTACCCGTACACATACTAGGCTATAATTTCTTTATTAGGTTCGATCTTTCATTGTTATGTGAGAACATTTTAGGTATTAGAATGTAACTCACCAACATTGAAGGCGATGTTCGCAAAATCATGTCTACCGACATCTAGTACCGAGAAGCTGGTTTTGGTATTCTTTTCTGGCAGCCAGTGCCAAATTAGATACACAGAGGTGGAAGGTTCGATACGTGGTTGTTCGAAAGATACTTTTTCCGCTAGTAACGATTTAGTAGTACCGGTTTAATCACATGTCACTGTTACTGGTCACTGAGGATGTGTTTACGCACAAATTTCAGCTGGAAATCGCGTTTGGTGGACTGCAGAGGACGATCTACGCCACAAGAGCCAGTTTGCTGCCACAGTCAACAGAAGTGAGTTACGCCATGTGCAGATAAGATGGGCGAACGACCACAACAAGATGGCGTTCTCGGTTCTTATCTCCCACTGCGAGAAATTCCTGGAAGAAAAGACTGCCACAACCCTTTACGAGTGCTGTTCAGATAAATACACGCTGCAGTGGTTGCAAAAGATTCTTTACACTTTCAGCTTTTAAAGTATACAGTGGCTCACATGATAAACGGAGCAGACGATCTGTTTCGTGCGTCTTCGATTCCGAGTGCAGTGAGTACTACGATTTTCCTTGTAATTTCTTGCCAATATAAGCAGCCACACATGCCTTAGACATTCCAAGCAAGCTTTTAAGACAAAGGAAGCCAGCTGGGGATGACATCGATTGTTTAAGAATTGTGATTGAATTTCATTACAGGTGCTCATGATCTCATAGATAAGATGTAGACACGGAAGATCAACATGCAAATATCTTGGCAAACCCAGTGAGTAATCAACAGACAAAATATCTCCGGTAGTATTCACTTGATAATGTCATGGTAATGTAACAGCAGCTAAAGGTGCTCCTTAGTTTATTGGGAATGCCGGTTTCGGTTCGTGAATAGTCATGTTAAAATGTTTCTAACATGCTCGAACAACGCTAGAAAATTCATTCAGTAATCGAAACTGGTGTTGCTAAAAATGCAGCGAGACAGTTGTGACATTTTTCAGAATTTTTCCCTTTTGCGAACCGACGTTTCATCTCATGGTAAACACTGACAGACATTAAAGGAAATCCTAAAGCTTGCAGAATGTTTTTTTTTCTTTGTCAGAATATAACTTGAGATGCCAATTCCTTTTACATGATTATCAGATTCCAATATAAGATTCAAGACTTTCTACATGTCATGGACCTTTTTTAAACAAAGATAATCAGATGATGAGCGAAAACAACACAACACAACACGAAGTTTTATGAACATCCTGTAATTTGAACTACACCGTGGGAGGCATGATAAACATTAAAAATAAAAATTGATAGACGTCCTGATACGGGAAAAAGAAACGTGTGTTGGATTAGACTTTAATATGATAGTTTAATCATTCCTGGAAGGTATACGCCTTTTGAAACCTTAAGGACATAACGAAAACTCAGTGTTATGTATTATCAGTTGACGGGTACTTGTATTTGGTATTACTCCATGAGTTGTGAAGTGAAAGATTTTTTGTTCAAATGGTTCAAATGGCTCTGAGCATTATGGGACTTAACATCTATGGTCATCAGTCCCCTAGAACTTAGAACTACGTAAACCTAACTAACTTAAGGACAGCACACAACACCCAGCCATCACGAAGCAGAGAAAATCCCTGACCCCGCCGGGAATCGAACCCGGGAACCCGGGCGTGGGAAGCGAGAACGCTACCGCACGACCACGAGATGCGGGCTAGATTTTTTGTGATAATATGAGTGTGTTAGATAAGATGTATAAAGCCGCGTCTTCAGTACAGTCACTATGTCAACAATCAGCAGTTTTGTACCAGTACGAACACCAACTATGCAGAAAGTAATCCACTTATGAGGTTTAATACTAGACGATGCTCGTCTTGTCTACAGTAAAATTACTGAGGATTTTAGCTAATTCAGTCTTTGTCTCTCGTCCAGAATATATTATTCCCTTCCCATCTTTCATTCGGATAACAAAAATGGAGTATGGCGAAGCATCTAAAAAAGCGAAAGCTTTGAAAAGCAAGTAGCTTCATATCACGAATAAGAAGCAGGTGAACTATTACCAGCAAATCTTTGGATCTGTTAACCAAAGGTAAGAGCGCTTAGCTCAATACATGAATTACACTTGGCGATGCACAGTTTCCGTGTACGATGCTCATAGTAAGTTTTCTACAATAGAATGTTAATACCCTTGATACAGAACCGACCAAGTGTTTCGTCAAACGACAAGTATTCTGGATGACTGGGTGTAAAAAGGCCTCAGACCACTATTATTATGTTTTCAGTGTTTTCTCTTATTCAATACAGACGAGTACGAGGGTGCTTTCTTAAAATATCTACGTAGATCATTCTCAAATAAACTAGTCTTCTCTCTCCACTAAGCTCAACGTCGATAGGAAACTGAAATCTAACATTGGTACTTCAAAGTAAACTATGTAGCTACTTGAATTAGAGAAAACAGTGATACCAATAAGTGAGTCGCAAAGGCTACATCGAATCAGTAGACTTGCACCAGTTTTAATCCGCCTTTCGTGTGAAATATTTATAAAAACAATCGCGAACCTTGTTATGATTAGTTCACGTTGATATTCGGTGAAGAGTACAGGTGGGTCGTTTAACAGTGTTAAGACAAGTGAGTTCAAATGTGAAAGCGGAAAGAATTTGAAGTAGTGCAGCCAACGAAGTGAGTGATAACAAGTATAGAAGTATAGTGTGCGGGCATACAGTGTGTGGAGAGTTCTGTAGTGAGTTCACAAGGAAGCGAAGGTACAAAACCATCTGTGTTGATCTCCCTGTAGCGTCGTAAGCCTCCAGCAAGTTTTAGCTGTCATTGCATCTCTACTATTCTTCTGACTGAGTATCACATACGAAACTAAACTGAAACGATACTTTTTACTGTGTAGGTAAAAAATGACCGCTACATAGACATAAATCTGCTGCTTCTATAAAGAAAATTTAGCAGACTTTGAAATAACCGCTGACGGCATTTGAGCTAAGATATTACGACTCCGCTTTGACCCTACGTATGGAAAATAGTGGACAACAATGGGGGGCCAAAAGCATAATGAAATAATAAGAAGAACAACGTACTCATCATTATGGGGTATTAAATGCTTAGCTTCCTATTTATGAAGCTGTCACGTACATTGTATCATTTAACGCAACTGATATTCACAAGTGTCACGTGCTGAACTTGGAAAATGGTTCACAGCATCTCACACTAATTGTTTACATGCTTACAGTAGTATTTTGTACAGGGTTAAGCTTACCACCACTTAACACGAACCTCCTCTTATGCTTCCGTAACTCGCGCACGAAAAGAAGCTTTATCACTGATATCTCATTTAAACCATCAGTTTGACACAAAACCATAGAAATGTTTCTGAAGGATATGAAGGCAAATGAACGCAGAGCCCGTTGAGATGATCCGTACATAACTATCCACTGAGTGATCTAAGGTTAAAGGAGAGTTATCGTACATTAATTAGTACGTTATCCACCTAATCTCTGTTACAGCAAGAAAGTAGGAAAGACGTGCTGACAAATGGGAAGTGGTGAGGGCGGTTCGTGAGTCATGCGTGGGTGGCTCAGTCAGTAAGAGCATTTCCTGTGAAAGCCAATTTCCTTATGTGGCTCACTGTTTTAATCCGCCAGTACGGCAGTTCATGAACTTTCAAGAGTTAACTGAAATACAGATGGAAGTGATATGATAATATTGACAGACCTACAGGTAGGAAGGAAAGCTTTTCCGCACCTGTGTTGAGGTAATTATCTTTCTTATTTGTGGGAAAGGAATCTATAGGTAAGTGCTGGTCACTATTTTAGGTGCACCTCATACCGGATGATCAAAAAGTCAGTATAAATTTGAAACTTAATAAACCACGGAATAATGTAGATAGAGAAGTAAAAATAGACACACATCCTTGGAATGACATGGGGTTTTGTTAGAACAAAAAAAAAATATTGCTAGACGCGTGAAAGGTCTCTTGTGCGCCTCATTTGATGATGATCGTGTCCTCAGCCACCACTTTCGTCATGCTTGGCCTCCCAGGTCCCCAGACTTTAGTCCGTGCGATTATTGGCTTAGGGGTTACCTGAAGTCGCGAGTGTATCGTGATCGATCGACATCTCTAGGGATGCTGAAAGACAACATCCGACGACAATGCCTCACCATAACTCCGGACATGCTTTACAGTGCTGTTCACAACATTAGTCCTCGACTACAGCTGTTGTTGAGGAATGATGGTGGACATATTGAGTATTTCCTGTAAATAACATCGTCTTTGCTTTGTCTTACTTTGTTAAGCTAATTATTGCTATTCTGATCAGATGAAGCCCCTTCTGTCGCACGTTTTTTGAACGTTTGTATTTTTTTGGTTGTAATAAAACCCCATGTCATTCCAAACATGTGTGTCAATTTGTACCTCTCTATTTACATTATTCCGTGATTTATTCAGTTTTCAAATTTATATCGACTTTTTGATCACCCGGTAGAATGTTTGTTGTTCCTTACTTTGGCACCTGTGTTGAGGTAATTTTGTTTCGTATTTTTGGGTAAGGAATCCATAGGTAAGTGTTGGTCACTATTTTAGAAGCACCTTGTAGAGCGTTTGTTGTTCCTTACTTTGGCAGTAAGGGCGCACTGAAGCGGTACCGAAATGTGATTCGCGCGAAGCGCTGCAACTGAGCGGAGGCGACTAACCTGCCATCCCTGCAGCAGGAGGCTGCGGTCCACGGTTCGCAGCCACATGACGGCGTCGCCAGCCTGGAAGTCCTTGAGCCGGTAGCACTTGTTGTGCAGGTAGATGCCCAGGCACTTGAGCAGCTCCGACGTGGAGGCCTGGATGACCGTCTTCTTTGGGACAGGCTGGTGCTGGTGGTGGTGGTGTTGGTGGTGGCTGTGGTGGTGGTGGTGCGGCGGCCCTGGAGGCTGCGGCGCGGGAGCCGCCGACCCACCGAGCAGCGCCGCCTTGGGGCCCAGCTTCTCGCACACCTGCTGGCTGTTGTTGTTGACGTTGTTGGCGCGCACGGCGTCCGCGGCGGTGCTCGTGCCCGTGCTGGTCGTCGTGGTGAGCGACGGCCTCGGCTGCAGGCTGCTGCCTTCGCTCAGGGTCTTCACCGGAGGATTGTAGTAGCAGGTGATGCCCGCCGCCTTCTGGAGGTTCTTGTTCTTGTCCACCACCAGCGGGTGGATATTGTCCACCAGCGGTTGCCGGAAAGCTGTCAAGTTCTTGTTCTTATTGTCCAGCTTTTTCTTGTTATTGTTGGTGGTGGAGAACCGCTTCCAGCTGAGCGCGTTGATGAAGAGCGAGTGCTTTTTGAAGTTCTTCTCGAGGGCGTTCTTCTCGGAGATGATGCGCGCGTTCTCATTGTTGTTGATGTGGTTGTGGTTTGTGGTGGCGTTGGCGTTGCCGTTGGGCAGCGAGCCAACTATGGGCGTCGGGTTGTCGCCGTTGTTGTTGCCGCCGCCGGTCTTGTTCTCGCGGTTCTTGGCGTTGTTGAGCTGCTCGTAGCTGTAGTTGTTGAGCGTGAAGTCGGTGACGGAGCCGGCGTTGTTGACGGTACAGCCGCCTCCACCGCCCCCGCCGCCGCCGCCGCCGCCCATGCTGCCGCCCATGCTGCCGCCGCCGCCGCCGCCCCCGCCTATCGAACCGGTGCTCGAGTAGACTGGGCGGCGCTCTCGCGGGCTGAAGCTGAGAACGGTGCCCATGAGCGCGTCGCCGCCGCTGCTGCTGAGGCGCTGCCCCTCCGCGTAGCCCCACACCACCTGCCGCAGGTAGTGGAGCACCAGCTTGCCGGCCGTCTGCAGCCCGTCAGCACCGGCGGCCCTGGCGCTGGCCGCGCATCCTTCCGCACCGCCGCTGCTGCTCTCTGTCCCCCGCGGGGCCGGGGAGCGCGCTGTCCGCCTCCAAAAGCCCGGCACTGTCAGCTCTGTTGCGGAACGCCACTCCCGAGTCGACAGCGTGAGCGCGTCTCGCAGGGCGGCTCGCAGAGTACTGGCCGCCGGCGCCGCCGCCACCCCCTCGTCGCAGCGCAGCGGCGCCCCCTCCCCTCCCCACCCCTCCCCTCCGCGCCCTAAGCCGCTGCCCCTGCAGACCCCGCTACCGGCGGCGCCGGGCTCACCCTTCCCTTCTGCCGCTCGCCCATTGGCCGCCCGCGCGTCACGTGACTGCTCTGCGTCTGCCGCACCCCCGCACGCGCGTCGCAGTTACTCGATACTCGGCTGGCTTCGGCCTCGTATCGGCGCTCGACCGGGGCCCATTTTGCGCCGTCGTACCTGTACGGCTCGCAGTCGGCGCCGCTCACTTCGCACTTGCCCTTTAATACTAGCGTTGGCGTACGTTTGTTTAGCTCTTGGTGCAGCTCCGAATGTACAGGGAAAATAACAGTTCGAGTGGTGTTCGCGTGCTATGTATGTCCCGAAACTGAAATTTACTATGAATTGGAGGTTAGCTCTTCACAGAGACTGGACATACTGCCTAATAATAACACAGTGATCATCGAAAAACACAACTGTTTTATTGGTTTTCTAAGACCCATTTCACACAAATTGTACACGACCAATTTCACTGCTTAGGAAGTCATCATCAAATGAAGAGTGGAAATTTCAAAAGTTGAAAGTGCCATTTTTCGCAATACGCGTTTTCAGTGCTACTGTGTTCTCGGTGCTCTGTTGCATGCCACTGTACCTGTTCCCACTGGAATATCAAGTAGATAACCTTTCAGAGGGTCATTATTATATGATGCATTGTCTTTGTGCCGAGCAGAGCTGGAATTCCATGTGGCATGCGTGAAGGTCTTCCTCAGCTTAATTAATACACAGTTTGTGTGGTAAGCAGAGTGTATGCAAGCTTTTGTTTATCTTTGAAAACCATATTTTTAATAGAAGCAGATAGTTTGGGTTTCAAAAAAGTAAAAGAAGTCCAAGAAGTGAATAGACAAATCAAGGAGTCTTTGCAAAACAGTTACAAAACAGTAAGATCTTTTGACAGTGTTGCAATGTTTTTATTAACAGCACAGGAAGTTCTATAATACACATTACAGCATTTGATCCGAAGAATGCGGTAGTGTAAGGAGCAGAAATGAATACTGCGATCATGTTTCAAGAATTCAATTTTGTTATTCTCTTCTAAATCAATGAAAAGATACGGGACGTAATTTTTGTTGATCACAGCCATACTAGTTAAAATATTATTGCTTTATTTCTTTACTTTTACTATCACAAATAAAACATAGGGCCTTTGTATTGATGGCACTTAAAACAAAAACATTCTTATTGGCAATTAGAACCAGACATTTCCCTGCTGTAGTGCCGAGAACATTCTTAACAAATTATCTATTCTCTAAGTTCTCTCATAACTTAATCATTTCAGAATACCTACTCAATTTTTTTGGATACAAATAAGCTATGTACAAAAAGAAATATATTGCTTTTTGATTCTCCTGACAAATGTGAGAATTAGTACTTCGAACAATTGACATCCCACTCTTAAAAATGTGTTGTTTGAAAAGAAAAGAAACTAGATATTTAAAATAGCAGAAAACTCAATTACAAACAAAATTACTTATTCCTCCTGTCGTCGGATTAACCATCTTCGCACCACACTATTTGAACTGCACTTTTCTTTTTCCTTGTGTCTGGGATATAGCCGGTTTTTCGGCATATGTCTCCTGTGGTGTTCCTAGCTCGCCTAACTGCATATTTTGTCAGTTTTTAGTTTTGGCTTTCCTTAGAAGCCCACAGCTCTTGGAGTTTATTCTTAAACGGAATGCGTTTATGGGTATCCTCCTATGTTATTCCTTCTTGTAGGTCTTTTATTACATCGGCGAGGCACGCCTTCTTAGTTTCCTTGTTGATAAAGCAACGGAAGCTCCGATTATTCTACCCTGTAGGACTCACATGAGCAATGTGGCTGCAGAAAATTGTGCTCCTCCTACGAGTGGTGCCTGTGATCTTTTCTAAATCTGTATAACCTTCATGGTTGCGTCGGCCCTTGAACTCATCATTTTCTTTGATTAAGCATAGGATTTCACTAAAGATTGGTCTTTCTCTTATTTCTAATTTCTTGATCGGACATTTTCTTTTCATAGCAAGGTATTTTGTGGCATATTGGAGCTTCGATCGTATTACTGTGCAGTAATGCCGTATTTTGCCATTAACTAATATTGAATTCTCGTTATGGACACGTTTGGTTAGTTGACATGCCGTTTTCAGTTTTCTGATTTCTTATGCAAAGGCTCTTTTCTCATAGGTGTTTGGCTATATCCACTCTCACAGATAATTAAATTGCTTTTCTCCTAGCTCGAGCATTCTCTGTGGTGAACAAATGTTACGATAAAATCCGTTTTCTCGAAGGATATCCAGATTTCCGCTTCTGGTGTTTGTGCCTTTAGTTCACTGATTTGTTCTGTAACTGTGTCTAGCCAATCATAAAAATCTGCGAGGTCATCCGCAAAGGCGGCTTTCATATTCATGGTCTCATACCCAAACCCGATTCCATTTTCAACACCTTCGTCATTCATTCTTCTTCGGACGACTTCCTCAAGCACATAGTTGAAAAGTAGTAGCGAGAGTCAATCTCTTTGGCTTGCCCCGGATCTGCTTTCAAAAGCAACCGAAATCTTTCCCATACTTCCGTTTGGAGGTTGTGTGAATTCTTTGAGCATTTTGAGAAGAGTTATTCCGTCAGTTCATTCATAAGCCTTTTCGAAATCTGTGAATTTATCTCCTTTAAATTACAGGTAAGAGAGGACACATTTAAGATTCGTTGTCTGTTCAGCACATGAAAGTCACTTCCTGAACTGTCCTTGCTATTCAGAACTATAGGCACTTGAATTTGTTCCATAGTAACTCAACATGAGTTACTACGTCACAGATTCCAGTTATTATGCTTATGTAACGATGCTAATTTGATTTTTAATCTGTTACCCCACTATTTTACAAACCCCACCCCCTTTTTTCTTGCTTTTTAAACACAATATCTTACGATGACTCAGTAAGAAATCGAAACCAGTTATCATGCTCAGTCAGCTCCAATGACAAATGCTGCAAGAAAGGCGTTCCGCATGGTTGTGTGACATATTGTTAAAGTTCCGAGAAGAGTCAACTAATGTGTAGCTTTATCCTACGTACATCTCACGAAAAGACAAGTGAGATACGAGAGATTCGAGCTCGAACACAGGCTTACCAACAATGGTTATTCCCGCGAACCATTCGCGATCGGAACACGTAAGGATGGAAGTTACAATGATACCCTCATGCGGAGTACAGGTGTACATGTACATGTGGATCATACTGTTTGTGTGCCCAGAGGCTGAAAAACGCGACAAAAAAAGATTCAGCAGACTTTTTGTTTCTCACAATCCAAACGTGATTGGTAGTATTTTATCATCTCCAGTTACCGCTTCCTTTAATTTAAAAATTCATATTACTCATAAATTTCGTTGCTCAAGAATAGATTGGAAAAGATGAATTTTCGTAACTAGTAGACTACTTTCATAAATTGCTTACTGTTTTTTCATATGCTTTACTATTCTTGCTTCAGATTATATGTTATTATCGCAGAAGCTTACAGCATTTACAATGAAGGATAGCACAGCAGCAGAACATGTAGATGTGTTCTGCCAAAGAGAGAGGTAACTATCTTTAGGGGGAGAATGTAATTTTAGCTACAACACTTTCCACTGACATAAAGATGATACACAAAATAATTATAAGATGCTCGATGCATCAAGGGTAAACGTGTCACCAGCTTCCAAATTGATCTGTAGATACGAGTTCATAATAATGGGGAACAGTCATTGAAATTGGTACAACAGTTCTGAAAAATGTTTGGGTACTAAATCTTCGAAGGCCTGCTATTCCATGAAAGAAGTTTTTAACTAATTATTGATTCAGGATCCCGCAAAGACAGAAATATACCATATCCTGGAAAAATTTAGAACTTTGACACGACTTTTATTGCTTTAAGTGGTATACCATTCGCGTAACCTGCAAACTCTAACCTCTCTATTACAACAGCTTCTGGGGTTTTGGTCGTAGAGTACAGGCGACGTTTCGATGAAAATAACAGGAAAGTATAAAGGAAGCAGGCACCCTGCACCAAACCGTTGGAAATCCGAGAAGGTTTTATATTAGCAGAATCCCTCGTAACCTCCATCTATGTATTACTCTCTCTTTTTATCCTTTTATTTCTAACCGTAAGTCACTTTGACTCCTGTGGGAAATATTAGGAAAAACAAATAACTTCAGTGAATCCAGAATGAGATTTTTCACTCTTCGGCGGAGTGTGCGCTGATATGAAACTTCCTGGCAAATTAAAACTGTGGGCCGGACCGAGACTCGAACTAGGGGACCTTTGCCTTTCGCGGGCACTTGGCTGCCAAAGGCAAAAGTCCCGAGTTCGAGTCTCGGTCCGGCACACAGTTTTAATCTGCCGGGAAGTTTCAAATGGTTCAAATGGCCCTGAGCACTATGGGACATAACATCTGAGGTCATCAGTCCCCTAGAACTTAGAACTACTTAAACCTAACTAACCTAAGGACATCACATACAACCATGCCCGAGGCAGGATTCGAACCCTCGACCGTAGCAGTCACGCGGTTCCGGACTGAAGCGCCTAGAACCGCTCGGCCACCGCGGCCGGCTGAAGTTTCATATCAGCGCACACTCCGCTGCAGAGTGAAAATCTCATTCTGGAAACATCCCCAAGGCCGTGGCTAAGCTATGTCTCCGAAATATCCTTTCTTTCAGGAGTGCT
Organism: Schistocerca piceifrons; assembly: GCF_021461385.2. Taxonomy (NCBI): domain Eukaryota; kingdom Metazoa; phylum Arthropoda; class Insecta; order Orthoptera; family Acrididae; genus Schistocerca; species Schistocerca piceifrons. The sequence continues at coordinate 1,014,833,613 of NC_060139.1, read as the reverse complement.
AGTTCTGCAAGGTCCGCAGAAGAGCTTCTGTAAAGTTTGGAAGGTAGGAGACGAGGTACTGGCAGAAGTAAAGCTGTGAGGACGGGGCGTGAGTCGTTCTTGGGTAGCTCAGATAGTAAAGCAGTTGCCCGCGAAAGGCAAAGGTCCCGAGTTCGAGTCTCCGTCCGGTACACAGTTTTAATCTGCCAGCAAGTTTCATCTTCAACGAATATTTATGGTTTAAATGTAGTTGACATTTATCCGCGCCGAGTATGCTAGTGCAGAGTTTAATACCATGATCTTTTAGTAGATGACAGTTAGATCAGAAACTGGCCGGATAAAAAATTAGTCACCTTCCTTAAGAGCACAGTGTTCTCTTTAAAACATTGTAGATGGCGTGGAACTGGCACCACGCTGTCATATGATACTCCAGTGCTGACGTTAAGTCATGGCAGTGAAGTGAGTAAGTAGGTTGCATGGAATTAGCTTGGTTGACGTGGAGAGGAAACAGACTGGCAGAAAGGATCTATCGTGTTTGGACGTGATCAAGCCAACCAGTGAATAAATTGTGTGATTTCCTCGTGTATCAAACACAACTTGCGCCGAGAATTACCCCGTAAAATGGTGGGCTGGTTCTGCAGAAAGTGTCTCCATTTCTTTCTCTAAGCTGATCTCAGGCTCTTAATCAAAAATGCCTAGCTTAGAGAAGGAAACGGCAACACTTTTTTGCAGGACCCGCACGATCATTTTGCAGCACAGTGATCGGGCGCATATGATGCAAGTTGTCTCTGATTTGTTCTAACGGTGGGGCTGAGGAATATTGTACCACTCACCTCATTTTCCAGACTTAAGCTCTTATGATCTCAACTTGATTCCTAAATCGAAGGCCGGCCTGTGTGACCTTGCGGTTCTAGGCGCTTCAGTCTGGAACCGCGTGACGCTGCGGTCGCAGGTTCCAATCCTGCCTCGGGCATGGATGTGTGTGATGTCCTTAGGTTAGTTAGGTTTAAGTAGTTCTAGGGGACTGACGACCACAGATGTTAAGTCCCATAGTGCTCAGAGCCATTTGAACAATTTGAAATCGAAGGAAAACGCTTCATGCTATTTGCTTTATAACGGTTACACAGATTAGTCGGACAATAGACGGCTCAATTTGAACTACAGGATCTAGTCACATCAATGTGGCAACCCGGAAAAAGCCTGAATAACCACCTTTTGCATTGCGGACTTCTTCCAGACGTGCAGGAAGAAAGTCAGTGAGGTCCTGGAAGATATCAACAGGGATGAGGAGCCATGAAGTCGGCTTCATTGTCGTGGCCAGGAGCGCAAAGGGTTCTCGGTTGAGCATCCACGGCGCGTACAGCCCGTCCGAGATGGTCCCACAGATTCCCGACTGGGCTTAAATCCTGGGAGTTGGATGGCCAGGGGAGTACGGCAAATTCATTCTGATGCTCTTCGAACCATGCACGTATACCGAGAGCTGCGTGACATGTTGCATTGTCCTGCTGGTAGATGGCATCGAGCCGGGGGAAAAACAAACTGCGTGTAAGAGTAGACATGCTCCCAAAGGATAGGTGAATACTTATGTTGATGCATTGTGCCTTCCGGAATGACTAGATCACCAAGGGAACGCCAGGAAAACATGCCCCAGACCATAAGGCTCCCTCATCCGGCATGGGCAGATCCGACAATTGTTGCAGGGTGTCTGCTTTCAGGCTTTTCACGCAAAACGCGCCAATGGCTATCTGTTAAATTGAGCATAAAATGTGATTCATCTGAAAAGGCTACCTGTGGCCGCTCAGTGGACGTCCACTTGGAGTATAGGCGTTCATATTCCAGCCGTCGTCGCCGATGAACAGCAGTCAGTATGGATGAACGAGGCAGCAACATTCGCTGAACCGACACCCCCGGGATAACAAGGCCGTCCAGCAGTGCTAGTGACGTCACACTAAGCGGCCCATAGCCGACGCAGCAGTCCACGGACACCTGCGTACAGACGCGCCTCATGCTAACGATCTTCTGTCCGTCATACAGAAAGGAGCCAACTATAATTCGAACCGCAACCAAATTATATATATTCTTGTAAACAGCATAAAGGTTCATAACGAAATACCGATTACATATACGGGCAGGAATAAGTTTAATCGATTGAGGAACTTTGCCACTATTTTATAATTGTCAGAACACTATTTAGCTTTAAAACTCGCATACAGGTGGTGACAAATGCCAACTGACAGCAGGAATTAACATTTTCAAGCTATTACACTGTAAGTAAATTATCTGTAACACTGTCATACATAGCAAAACCTTCACAACTTTCGTTCACAATAAGGTAATAAGAGTTCGCTTTATCTCATAAAACACATGACTATCGTGAATTTAGTCATATGTTCATGGTGACAGCTCTTTTTAAGAATTTTTACAAGTGCATCCCCAGTAATAAAGAATGGAAACAAAAGATAGATATCAAATATTCTCCTTTTAACATAGACATCACTGAACACAAGATTCTATCTTGCACTGTGATACTAAGGGACTGCTCTTTCCTTTAAGAAAAGCCTGACAATTTGAAGTTCACTCTGCTATTGAAGATACACTTCTTGAAACAATATTGAAAATGTTATGAAAGGTAAGGAAATTAAAAACAACCAAGTGCATTACATGTAAGAATGTGAGCAAAAGGCTGAGGCTCTCTTTACTTACCATTTTCAATCTCTCTACAGCTTATTTCCTTTTCCACGTAGAAATCACCAACTGCAAGTCTCATTATTGCTGTCTGTTACTAACAAAGTGCTTTTCTATTTAGAAAACCTGACGATTTGATGTTCATTCTGGTACTGAAGATAAACACTTTTCAGAGGAGTTCTAGAATCTATTCCTGCCCGTATATGTAATCGGTATTTCGTTATGAACCTTTATGCTGTTTACAAGAATATATATAATTTGGTCTTTGGTTCGAATTATAGTTCGCTCCTTTCTGTATGACGGACAGAAGATCGTTAGCATCAGGCACGTCTGTACGGAGGTGTCCGTGGACTGCTGCGTCGGCTATGGGCCGCTTAGTGTGACGTCACTAACACTGCTGGACGGCCTTGTTATCCCGGGGGTGTCGGCTGAACGGTCGCTTAGGAGACAATGTTGGTAGCCCCTTGGTTCATGTGGGCGGTCAGTTGCTCAACTGTTGCCAGTCTCTTCGCCCTTTCACATCTCTGCAACCACCCTACTCCCCCGTCATTTATGGCCCACGGGACACCACAATTGCCTCGGCACAAGTTTTGGATAGCGTCATTTTGTCATGCACGTATACTTTAACCGCAGTACCACGTGAACAGTTTACAAAACAAGTCGTTTCGGAAAATCTTCCACTCTTGGTTCGAAAGCCAATGATCACGCCCTTTTCGACGTCGGATAAATCGCTCCTTTTCTGCATTACGACAACGACTGCACTGTTGACAGCGTCCCCCTTCCCCCCCCCCCTCCCCCCCGTCGGCAAGTTTTGTTTACTGTACTTGCTAGTCGTGCCAGTGCCTTCTGTAGGTGGTTGTTGCTCGTTGACGTGGAACGTAGGCATTAATAAGACTCGATCGTGTATCAACACAATTGGAATTACTAAGGATATCCTACGACTCCCACGTCGCTGGCATGGGGTTATACACAATGCTGATGTCTACTCTGGAGCACATTAAATCTTTGAAACACTTCTATTATTAGTTGAAAACAGTCTTGGTTGCAATTTTAGTTTTTTTTTTTATTTATCACCTAAGCGTTTCATCTTATTTAGGCATCTTCAGGCTGATCTTATTTGGTATTTCATAGGACGATCCTTTACACAATGTAGGTAATGGGCGTCGTCGAGTACATCAGGCCAATATCGCCTTCGTTAACCCCAGTAAATACTTTCTAGATGGACGTGAGTATTTACTGAGGTTAGCGAAGGCGAAGTTGGCCTGATGTACTGGACGACGCCCTTTAGCTACACTGTCTAAAGGATCGTCCTATGAAATATCAAATTAAGATCAGCCTGAAGATGCCTAAATAAGGTGAAACGCTTAGTTGATAAATAAAAAATTTAAAATTGCAACCAAGACTGGTTTCAACCAATACTATTAAACACTGGTTGTTGATTCATGCCACAGATAGATTGGAAGAATGTCTAATACAGGTATATATTTTGTCTAAGCTGTGAATAAATGAATAAATTTTTTCACTATTAAAGATCTAATCACGAGGAAGAACGGTCCAATGAATCTTTGTGAGCTCTTTTCGGGTGTGTAGAGTTACTTAAGGCCTCGCTTTGTCATGGAGCATGTGTGTTAGTACTCACAACGACGCGTTGCCCCTAGAGTCAAGTATTTTACATACGTTTAGAATTTCTTAGTGACTTTCACTAAGTACGAGGGGAGTTCAACACATAACGTAACACTTTTTTTTCTGAAATCACGTTGGTTTTATTCAGGATTCCACTGTACCATATTGTTCCCAACTATTTGGCTACAAAACCGTATTTTTCAACATAATCTTCGTTCAATTGCGACGGCCTTACTCCACTTTACTGGAGGGGCCTATGTGCCAGCATGGTACCACCCTACTGGTCGACGTCGGAGTCAATGTCTTGCTGCAGCAGTAACCTCCCCATCATCCAAGTACTGCTTTTTGTAGAGTACATCCGTCATTGGGCCAAACAGACGGAGGTCGGCTGGTGCGAGATCAGGGCTATGGTGTGGATGATAAAGAACGGTCCAGTGAATCTTTGTGAGCTCTTTTCTGGTGTACAGGGTTATGTAAGGCCTTGCTTTGTCATGGAGTATCTACGTTTCCGATTGTGAGACGTCTATCATCTCGAATGAGAGTGTCCGCACGTTCCAACATTGCTGAGTGAGGTCGACCGGCACGCGAGAGATCGGACAGTTTGTGCGAACTTGTTGTGATTATGACAGACGCTTCGCCTCACAACTCACAGTGCTTTTATGCTTTGTCAGGTGTGTATAGACATTCTGCAAGCGTCCATGAATAGCTGCGATGTTCTGGTTTTCCGCTAAACGAAACTAAGTGACACCTCTCTGCTTGGAACGCACGTCCGTCACTGACGCCATTTTCAAGGCTACGTACATCGGAACTTCATGATATAGAGGTCCCACAACAAATACCGCTTTTTTTCTACCGAAGTTGGCCAAGAAAAAAGCGTTGCATCACTCGTTTAACGCCCATCATGTTACTATATACACATGGTTAAAAATGACGACTGTGTATCAAGGAGATTATGACTTCGCTGCAACAACTATGACCACGGCCTCGCTAGGTTGGTATCTCATGACGTCAAGACTTGTCCGCGAAGCAGGATAAGCGCAGTGGGGCAGAGTCGAACACAGAGAGCGTTAACCGGTGCAAACCGAGCCGTCTGCGCCTGCCACTTGTGCGGGTTCGGCGGAAGCCTCGCGCGCGACGGGCTCTCCACGCCGGCCTCCAGCACGTGTCTGCTGACCGCACTGCAAAACCATTGCGATACGCCGGATGTACTTGGCAGAAATCCTCAAGAGAAAATGATAGCCGTGCAATGTCAGTTTCACAGTATATACCAGTAAAACACGGAATGAAGACCCGTGTCATAGTACAATGGAGCATAGCATAAACAAATTTTTACCCGGGTTCGATTCCCGACGGGGTTAGGGATTTTCTCTGCCTCGTGATGACTGGGTGTTGTGTGATGTCCTTAGGTTAGTTAGGTTTAAGTAGTTCTAAGTTCTAGGGGACTGATGACCTCAGATGTTAAGTCCCATAGTGCTCAGAGCCATTTTGAACCATTTTTTTTAAACAAATTTTTAGTAGAGAGACAGGGTAATGGGAAAACTTTAGCGAAACTCTAAAGTTCCACAATCATATTGTCATCTTCACGGGCGACTTCAATCATTCAATGGACATTTGTACCAGCAATCCGACGATCTCGCTATGGGAAATCTGTTAGCTGGTATCCTCACTGATATTTTCATCAACTCCCTAGAAGAAAAATTTTTTAATTGTTTTCCAGCTGCGTCATTAGGTGTTCTTTCTTATTCCAGATACGTTGCCGATATTGTAATCATCTACAAAGGACCCACTGACGGTATTGATCGTATCTTTAACGTAGTCAATGATCTTCATAAGAAAATTTCTTTCACTATCGAATTTGAAAATGAGGCCTGTCAATTAAACTTCCTTGACGCTTACCATAGTAACAAATAAAATTTCTTTCAATACCTTTCGTAAAGTAACATATACCGACCAGATCGTTCCTGTGTCTTCTACTCATCCACAATCGCATAAAAAAGCCGTCATTCATTTTGCTGTTCACCGAGCCATTTTCATCCCACTTTCTAAAGAATAGTTCAACGACGAATACAATTTACTTAAAACAATAGCAGTTAACAACGAGTATAAACCTAACATAGTAGATGACGTCCTTAAAAAGAAAACTGCTAAAAGAATTACTACGCTAGGCACTTCTGTTATCGAGTCTACGCTAGGCACTTCTGTTATCGAGTCTAACTCAAAAAAATATTTCTCTATTCCTTTCGTAGGGCCTATCTCTTATCAGATCCAACGCATTCTTGGAAAGAAATACGATTGCAACGTTGCTTTTTCTACTAATAACAATTTGAAAAAAAACTTCATTCATAACTTACATTCTATTCGTTCCCCTTTAGAAAATTCTGGTGTCTACAAAACTGTCTGGGATACTTGTTCCTCTTACTATATGGGACAAACTGGACGTGCCTTCACTACCAGATATAAAGAACACTTGCTAAGAAAAAGTGGCACTACCCTCCAAAACTCGTCTTTGGCCGACCATTTCTAATCACAGGTCACTCACCTAAAGCCACTGCGATAGCATCATTTTGCACACCGAAAAGAAAGGCGTAGACTAGATATTCTATAAGAATTAGAGATTTTCAAACATCTTTCTTGAAAGGATAGCCTCATCCCTAACGAACAGCTACAGCTACGTAACAAAATTTTTTCAGCCGTATAAAGCCGTTACTCCATATCTGACTTCGGGTCTCCTTGTGCAGGTTGCCGAAATGTTCTTATCCTTCTAAGGTAGTATTATGTTTTCTAATTATCAAATGTTTCTTGGCTGTATTTCACGTCAATATTGCTTTCTACAAATTGTCATTCAGCCCTATCTACATTTTCATAATGATTTTTTCAAGTTTTATCTTACTGTTATAAACTTCGATGTAGACAAAATGTTATGTTGTATGCTACTATCAAACAAACATTGCTTTCCATTATGTACCAAATACTGTTCATTTATAATCATTTCTGCCTATATTTCAATGTGAAGTAGCCTAAATGTATCTACGGCTACTAGATGGCGCGCTCGTTGCAGTGCCATGTTCACCTGGCCACATTTGTTAACGCGGGCACCTCAGTCCGTTTGCAACCTGTAACCGCCTAAGTACCGAGCAGCCCTTAGTGGTTCGCCATCACAATCTTTTTTTTCAGTATCTGTGTGACTAATTCTCTTTTGGCATATTTATTATTTTATAAATGACATATAAGAACTGCCAGTCCTTCAAGATGATTCTGTACTTATACTCTGTATCATACGTTTTTAGTCATGATTCTGTGACCATGTTATAGACCATTCTTTGATTTAAATTCTTAGGAAGACACTCCTAGCAGTGTTGAAACCCGGTTAATTCGTTAAAAATAGTGAACGAGGGCTGTTTTCTTTCAATTGTCATTCAACAATGTCAGATGATGTCAGAAAGTTGGAAAATTTTAGTGGCTGTGAAATAACCACAAAAGGAGCCCCATAGGTTTCAATTTTGTGTTCATTCCTATTCCTTATATACGTGAATGACCTCCGACTTAACATTCAACAAGCAAAACTGGTACTTCTATAGACGACACTAGTGTAATAATAAGTCTCATTAGGAAGAAAGTACCAGAAGTCTTGCTAAATGATATTTTCCAAAGAATTATTAACTGGTTCTCTAAAAATGGACTCTCCTTTTAAAAAAGTTCACTACATTCATTTCTATACAACAAATAGTCTTACTAACAACTGATGTAACACATGGACAGGAGTCAGCAAATAGTGTAGGATGCTCGAAATTTTTGTGTGTACGTATTGATAAAAACGTGAACTGGAAACACCGTACTACTGAGTCTCTCAAACAATTAAGTTCGCCTACGTTGCTCTTCAAAAATAGCTCTGAGCACTATGGGACTTAACTTCTGAGGTCATCAGTCCCCTAGAACTTAGAACTACTTAAACCTAACTAACCTAAGGACATCACACACATCCATACCCGAGGCAAGATTCGAACCTGCGACCGCAGCGGTCACGCGGTTCCAGACTGTAGCGCCTAGAACCGCTTGGCCACACCGGCCGGCCGTTGCTCTTCATATAACTGATAATTTTTAAAACAAAAATATCAACTTTCTGACATGTTTTCCGTGTTCCACTCAATAATGTCTTACAGAATAATTTTCTGGGGTAATTTATCACTAAGAAAGTACTGACTGCAGAAAAGCGAGCAGTAAGAATAATTTGTGTTCACCCACGGACGTTATGTAGCTACCCCTTTAAGGAGCTAGGTATTTTAACTTCACCGTCACAATACATATATTCTCTAATGAAATTCATCATAAATAATCCATCACAATTTGAGAAGAACAGCGATGTCCACACTTACAACACTGGAGGAAAACTGACCTTTGTTACCCATTGTTAAGGCTGTCGGTGGCTCTGAAAGGAGTTCAATATGCAGCACCAAAAATTTTTGTTCATTTGCCCAATAACATAAAGTGTCTGACAGGCAGAGGAGCAGGTTTTAAATCTACTTAAAAAAAATTCTCCAGAACAACTCCTTCCATTCTATTGACGAATTTCTACTGAAAACTGGTGGCCAGTAAAGAAAAAAAAGTTTTGTGCATGAGTAGGACTAAAAATAATAACATGTTCATTAATGTTGACACTGATCCCTTACACAGATTCGTTCCCCATCATGTTGCTAAAAGAATCGTTCAGACTAGCTATTGAACGCGTAACTAACTAACTAACTGAATGACAATCAGGTAGCTAAATTACAGATTCGTAAGACTTGTTCCAAAACATTGGTAAATGCGCTCTCTGGATCTGTCTGGAAAAGAAAGTTCGGAGCCCATTAATTACTGGATCATGTTCTTCAGATGTTCTAGGTTCTGCGCTAGTGTTGGTGCATAAACATTGCCCTTAATGGAACCTCACAGGAAGAAGTCACACGGCGTCAAATGCAGTGACCGTGGAGGCCATCCGAGAAGCGCTAAGTCGCCGGCTGTTTGATGAACAGTCCAACGGCTCGGTAGAGTTTCATTCAGATAGTCACTCACTTGGTGACTCCAGTGAGGGTGTGTCCCATCTTGTTGAAAAACGAAGTTGTCCTCATACACCCTCGAAACAATAAGTTTTGTCACACAGCAAGATACTGCTGATCGTTAACCGTGTTTCCATCAAAGAAGAATGGATGAACAATGAGTGGGACATTGATATGATGTACAGTCTATAACAACTATAGCTTGTACAGCTTACTAACCAATCGTCGTTTCAAAACACATCAAACTGTTGTTGCAGGCAGATGTAATTCCCACATGGTAAGATGAGTTGATTTGTTTAGGACTACGTTGGAGAGCGGTTGGAATTCTTGTGGCCTTTTCGTCGGGAACCCGAGGGCTTCCAGGACTCTTTCCATTACACACGCATCCTGTGTCTACAAACTGTCGATACCATCTCCGAATGTTCCATCCATCCGGAGGATCAGTTTGGTACCTAAATTTGAAACGTTTTTACTGTGTAACCATGGAATTACACTTCCCAAACATGAGGAAACAAAATGATTTCTGCTCCGGCGTAGCCATCTAGTAATAAGTGGGAGTAACTAAACAAAGAGAAGACAACCGACATCTATCGGCAATGAATACAAACTAGGCAATGTACTCGTTTCTCCAATAACAGAGCCGTTTTGACAACACAGTACTTTGTAATAAGTATATATTTTTTGAAACAACCTGTATTATCGAATGGTCTCTCACAAAACTCATAGACAATCTAGTTAATACCCAGACACTCGAGAACAAGACAAGAACTAAAATTGAGGGAAGCAAAGAAAAAGCTGAATCGGTAAACTCGATTTTCAAATGTCCCGTTACAAAGGAAACTCGGAAATATTGCCTTAGTGTAGTTCTGGTACCACAGTGAGGATGAGTGATAGAGATATCAGTGTCAGCGGCGTTAAGGAACAGACGAAATCGCTAAAACGTAACAAATCTCCAGAGCCCGATGGAATCCCTATCAGATTCTAGACCGAATTTACAGCCCAGTTATCCCCTCTTTTAAGCATTATCTACCGTAGATGTCTCGAACAAAAAAGCACAAGTCACATTCGTCTACAAGAAGGATATCAGAAGAGATGCACAAAATTACCTTTCAATATCCTTGACATGCATTTGTTATAGAATCTTAGAGTGTAATCCGAGGTCAAACACAATGAGGTTCAAAAATGGTTCAAATGGCTCTAGGTGCACAGTCACTGTATAGGACTTAACATCTGAGGTCGTCAGTCCCCTAGACTTAGAACTACTTAAACCAAACTAACCCAAGTACATCACACACAGCCATGCCCAAGGCAGGATTCGAACCTACGACCGTAGAGCAGCGCGGTTGCGGACTGAAGCGCCTAGAACCGCTCGGCTACAACGTTCGGCGACAATGAGGTATCTCGAACGTAATGACCTCTCCATGGCACTCAGTTTGGGTTCCGAAAACAACAGTCATGTGGAACCCAACTCAAACTTTTCTCAAATGCCATCATGAGAGCCGTGGATCAAGGTAATCCGGTAGCGTTTTGATCTCCGAAAGCCATTGTACTCACTAACAGGCCTACGTTTACTATCGAAAGCCACATCGTATGGAGCACGAAGCACTGGAGTGAGACTTGCTCGGTGGGGAGGAAGCAGCATGTTATCTCGGGTGGAGAGTCATCGACAAATGTAAAAGTAGTTTCAGATATGCTACAGGAAATTGTGATTGAAGCCTTGCTGTTCATTTTATATGTTAATGACCTTGCAGACAAAATTTATATTAACATCAGACTTTTGGCAGAGGATGTAGTAATTTATAATGAAGCGCTATCTGAAGAAATATACACAAATATTCAGTTGGATCTTGGTAAGATGCCAAAGTGTTGTATAGATTGGCAACTTGCCTTTAATGTTGAGAAATATAAAATGGTGCAATTCACAAGATGAACAAACGTAGTGCCCTGTGACTTCACCAACAACGAAATACAAATGGAATCGGCCAATTCATACGAATACATTGGTGTAACAATTTGTAGGGATATGAAATGGAACGATGACGTAGGCTCACTCGCAGTAAGGTAGGTAGCAGACTTCGGTACATTAGTATAATACAAGGCGATTGTTTGAAAAACAAACATGCGACGCACCCCAGAATATTGCTCAAGTTTGTAGAATCGTACCAAATAGGACTGGGAGAGGATATTGAACTTATAGAGAGAAGTGCAAGACGAATGGCCACTAGTATGTTTGACGCATGGAAGCGTGTCATGGAGATACTGAAGAAACTAAACTAGTATGCACTTGAAGGTAGTCGCAAACTAGTCTGCTTACAAGAACTAGTTTTAAATGATGAATCTAGTAACGTACTACAACCATAAACGTATCGATGCCGTACGAATATTGAGGATAAAATTAGATTAATTACAGCGGACACAGAGCCGCTTAAGTAGTTATTATTTCCGCGACTCATAAGTGAATGAAACAGAATCCGTAATAACTGGTACAATGGGAAGCACCCTCTGCCATGTACTTCACAGTGTTTTGCGGAATGTGTATATAGACCCGGGAGTTGATGCGTCATGGGTCCAAGCGTTTGGAACAGAAATTGTATTCACAGGTGGCTCAAATGTCTTTGGAAGGAAACTTGGTTCGAACATTCTCGGGCGAGAGACCAGCTACAAAGATCTGGTCCTTCATTCTTTGTACCCCTAACATTGGAATAGTAAACTCCGTCCACAGGCTACGGAGGGCCGTCTTTACCGACCGACCGCTGTGTCATGTTCTGCCACTGGCGTCAATGAGTAGGTGTACTCTTAGAAGGGCGAGGGATCAGCATTCTGCTGTCCCGGCTTTTGTCAGTTTTTCTGATGTGGACGCTAGCTCCTCAGGTGACTTGACGAGGCTGAGTGCACCCACCAAGGAAAAATCCTTGGCAGTACCGAGGGTCGAATGCGAGTCCTTGCGCATGTCAGTCAATTCTGCTGACCAGTCAGCTACGTAGACGGAGCCTTTAAACGGGATTTGGCGAAATGTCGTAACAGTCTAATTTTAAAGGAGCAAAAATGTGCCCTTGCAATGTTTTCTTTCCTCGCCAACAGCCCTATCCGACACCCTGCCCTGCAGAGACGTGCAGGAGTGCATCAAAGATCAGCCGTGTCACCTCTCCTGTTACTCATACACGCTTCCGACATTCCGCGGCCAGCAGCTCCATTATGCCGACGACAATGTCTTCCCTACTTTCCACCCAAGCTCCAGCTCTCTAAAGGTCCGTACTTTACCTCCTGGTGTAATCTCTGGTATTTAAAAATCAGTCCCATAACAATCCACACAATAATCACGACCTCCACAACCAGTCGCTTTCGTCTCCCCAGTTTCCACTTGCACACCCATAACCAAGCCAGCCACCTAACTTTTTTTTTTTTTTTTTGGTCATCAGTCTACTGACTGGTTTGATGCGGCCCGCCACGAATTCCTTTCCAGTGCCAACCTCTTCATCTCAGAGTAGCACTTGCAACCTACGTCCTCAATTATTTGCTTGACGTATTCCAATCTCTGTCTTCCTCTACAGTTTTTGCCCTCTACAGCTCCCTCTAGTACCATGGAAGTCATTACCTCATGTCTTTGCAGATGTCCTATCATCCGGTCCCTTCTCCTTATCAGTGTTTTCCATATATTCCTTTCCTCTCCGATTCTGCATAGAACTTCCTCATTCCTTACCTTACCAGTCCACCTAATTTTCAACATTCGTCTATAGCACCACATCTCAAATGCTTCGATTCTCTTCTGTTCCGGTTTTCCCACAGTCCATGTTTCACTACCATTCAATGCTGTACTCCAGACGTACATCCTCAGAAACTTCTTCCTCAAATTAAGGCCGGTATTTGATATTAGTAGACTTCTCTTGGCCAGAAATGCCTTTTTTGCCGCAGCGAGTCTGCTTTTGATGTTCTCCTTGCTCCGTCCGTCATTGGTTATTTTACTGCCTAGGAAGCAGAATTCCTTAACTTCACTGACTTCGTGACCATCAATCCTGATGTTAAGTTTCTCGCTGTTCTCATTTATACTACTTCTCATTACCTTCGTCTTTCTCCGATTTACTCTCAAACCATACTGTGTACTCATTAGACTGTTCATTCCGCTCAGCAGATCATTTAATTCTTCTTCACTTTCACTCAGGATAGCAATATCATCAGCGAATCGTATCATTGATATCCTTTCACCTTGTATTTTAATTCCACTCCTGAACCTTTCTTTTATTTCCATCATTGCTTCCTCGATGTACAGATTGAAGAGTAGGGGCGAAAGGCTACAGCCTTGTCTTACACCCTTCTTAATACGAGCACTTCGTTCTTGATCGTCCGCTCTTATTATTCCCTCTTGGTTGTTGTACATATTGTATATGACCCGTCTCTACTTATAGCTTACCCCTACTTTTTTCAGAATCTCGAACAGCTTGCACCATTTTATATTGTCGAACGCTTTTTCCAGGTCGACAAATCCTATGAAAGCGTCTTGATTTTTCTTTAGCCTTGCTTCCATTATTAGCCGCAACGTCAGAATTGCCCCTCTCGTCCCTTTACTTTTCCTAAAGCCAAACTGATCGTCACCTAGCGCATTCTCAATTTTCTTTTCCATTCTTCTGTATATTATTCTTGTAAGCAGCTTCGATGCATGAGCTGTTAAGCTGATTGTGCGATAATTCTCGCACTTGTCAGCTCTTGCCGTCTTCGGAATTGTGTGGATGATGCTTTTCCGAAAGTCAGATGGTACATCGCCAGACTCATATATTCCACACACCAACGTGAATAGTCGTTTTGTTGCCACTTCCCCCAATGATTTTAGAAACTAACATACTAAAATATTTTGGACTAGCCCTAGATTAAAAGATAACCTAATGTTACCCGTCTACCACTCAATCAATGCAAACTAGTCAATAGGTTAAAGTTGCTATAACCATTAAGAGGCCATACATGGAGATTATATCATACCACCATCCTCTACATCTATTTGATCCATCCTCAATTTCACCAACATAGCTTGGTTCTCTGCTCCTCCAAAACCATACCACTCTTTAGAGGTCTTTGAGCACCATATACTCTCCAGTGCCCTTAGCATCAGTCTTCCTATGAGCATCCTCTACCAGTTGATGATATTCCTCGCTACCCAAATTCTTATAATATCCTTCCCAATTTTGTATATCCTGAAGACTCTAAGACCAAAACTTCGTTGTCTCTCTCTGTCCTCTTCAACTCCGAGCTGCTGCCGGATATGTAGCAAGATATCCTTTTCTATTTTTAAATTCACACACTGAATATCTTACCACATATCGCAAGGAAACATGATCAGGTTCTCTCTTCCCAAGACAGCCAAATTACTGAATGTTTCAAGAGCAACTGTTTCAACAATCATGACAGCCTACACAAAACTTGGAAAGACGTCTTCGTGTAAACGAAATAGTGGGTGCAAATCAAAATTAAATGACAGAGCTCGTCCCACGCAAAGACGAATTGTGTCAAAATAGCGCAAAACTGCGGCGGCTAAAGCGACTGCAGAGCTCAATAGCCATTTTTGACGCCGTATCTATCGGCACTTCCCGCCAAGAGCTCCGTAAAGCGAATATTATGGACGTGCTGCTATACCGAAACCATTAGTGACGACAACCAACGAAAATAAGCGTAAAATATCGTGTCAGGAGCATAAATAAGTGAAAGCACCTAATATAGTCCGACGAGTCAACGTTTACGTTATTTCCAATGTCGGACCGGGTTTACGCCTGGAAAACGCCAAAAGTAGCCTACAGTCCTGATTGCTTGATTCCAACGGTTAAGCATGGAGGTGTAGGTGTGATGATGTGGGCAGCCATGTCCTGGTATTCTGCTGGTCCCATCACTACTCTCAAAGGCCGTGTTACAGCCAACGATTGTCTGGACATTTTAGGTTGTCAGTTGCACCCCATGATTCAAATGTTGTTCCCCAACAATGATGCCATATTTCAGGACTATCATGCAACCATTCACACAGTCAGGACAGTACAAACGTGGTATGAGGAGTACACAATTGAACTGCAGCGTCTTCCCTGTCCAGCATAGCCTCCGGACGTGAACATAATCGAAACCTTGTGGGCGGCATTGGAGCACAGACTTCGGAGAGCATTTGCTGCTCCCTCGTCACTACATGAGTTAGAAGAGGTTCTGATCGAAGAGCGGCATAAGATTCCACTGGATACTATGCAATCATTATATGCCAGTATTCCAAGAAGAATCAGAGCTGTATTACGGGCAAATGGGGATCCAAACCCTTATTAATAAACTATTCCCAAGTAAGTGCAGGTGTTCACATTATTTTGCGTATATCCTGTATATTATGTTCCGACTTCCACTCATCTAAGGTGTGTGGGAAAGTTGTTATGTTTGCTTATCACGTACTGTTTCTCCTGTAGAATGTTATGTAATAAACGATGGTCTAAATAACCGATCTTTCAATTCAGTATATGGAGATGAACCCAATTATCCTCTTTAATTTCAATTTATTCCCTTTAATTTCAACAAGAACCGCACCCACGACTCACTTGTCAGGGCCAACACCTTTCAGTTCATTTTCATTGTGTGCAGTTTGTCACACACATCTGAGCTGGATGGGGGCAGTCCACATATCGAGAGGATTCATTCATTTCAGATCAAAGGCACTGTTTACGTTCAGCCAAAGACCAGTGGCGTTTTGCAAACAAATTAATTAATTTGTATCGTTTTTATCTTGTTATTTTCAATCTTTTTAACTTCTGAAAAACATGTATATGTTTTTGACGTAATCTAGTTGAAAACCAGCAATTTGGTAAGCAGCCTCCCCTTCCATCATTCCGCGGAGCGCGTTCGGCCATCCTGTTTCAGGTTTTTTGTGGTTTCCCTAATCGCTTCTGGCAAGTGCCAGGATGGTTGCTTTGAAAAGGCACGGCCGATTTCCTTCTCCAGCCTTCCCTAATCCGAGCATGTGACCTCGTTGCCGACTGGACGTTAAACACTGATCTCCTCCTCCTTCCATTATTCCCTCCCCTCCCCCCCTCCCGCCATCTTGTGGACGAGCCTGTATGAGTGGCCCAAGACTCCTTCATTTCTCTACTCCCTGCAGTTCACCTTCTTCAAACAAGCCGTTGAAACTTATTTTCGTGCCTAATTCGTCCTCCAAATGAAAAGCGGTTTACCTCCAGGCGCAAACAGTGACTTACGTAGACAGTCATTACAAAACCCTGGCAATATATATTGTGACGACTTGAACCCAATTACCGTCCCACATTCTAATCCCTTACTTACTTATCAGGATCCCGTTTAACTCATCTGTATTCAGCATCTCTATGGCACATGGCTGGTGCTTTACAATGAACTTACACCTCACACTGCAGAGGGCTGCAGGTTGCCACCGTGTCAAGGTATCTGCAATGCAACCACAGCCCATTTTTCCTGCGACAGGCACTGCGGTAGTTGGGGACCCAAAACGCACTGAATACAGCTGGCACTATGTCGCATTTATGATCAAATAGTACTAGACAACTTCGCAGCATTCCTCCACTGTGTGGGTTTTACAGGACACCGCCCAGCAACTCGCCTGTCAGTGTGATATTCAGGCTCAAGATCGATATCTCGACTCATCTGTGGAAGTGCAGCCAGTCCACTCAGCAGAATGCAGTGCTCACCAGGGAAACGAGAGACATCACGAATGCAGCTTATAGAGACTCTGTCTATGGATGTGTTTCTTCATAGTGACTCTGCTTGTACATTGAAGAATGTTATCATGTTTCTGAAAAACCTTCATCACAACAGGACGATTTTCATAGGCTGGTCAGTGCCCCTCTTCGTTGGATGCTCTACTGTACTTCTGGTGCCCTTAGCAACAACCCACTCTATGGCCTCCCCTGCTCCATCTGTTGGTTCTGTCGATTATCTCTTTTTCAATTATGCTGATCCTGGCCTGTTACCTCCTGATGCATCCCCAATTATTCCACCTGAAGCCAGTGCTTCTCCTCTGTCTCCTGTCCTCACTTTCTTCTATGCCAGGCACCTACATGGTACACTTTCCACCTTCTGTGGGGCCCAAACTGGTGCCACCCCAACCTCGTCACCGGCCTTGGGCTTCTTTTATTGTGATCATCTCGAGCAGCTATGTGGACTTCCCTGTGCCTCCTGTCCCCTCTTTCACTGCAAGCTCCAGCCTGATTCCCTGCCTTTGACAACCCTGTTATCCTTCCTCGATGATGGGCCACTAACTTTCTTAGTCTTCCCAGTCCTTACCTAGTCCATTCCCTGCCTGCCTGACGGCTGCCATCCAACAGCTGTGCCCAATATTGCTTGTGTGTGACAGGACCGCATAGCATGGCCAGTCTTCCTTCTGTACTTCCATAAGTAGCTCAACACTCTGGCTGACACCTACTTGGGCATTTCACTTGCACTGTTGCATCTGGACACAGTTGCTGTTATGTCCTCTCTAACTGTTATGGAATAAAAATGGTTCAAATGGCTCTGAGCACTATGGGACTTAACTTCTGAGGTCATCAGTCCCCTAGAACTTAGAACTACTTAAACCAAGCTAACCTAAGGACATCACAAACATCCATGCCCGAGGTAGGATTCGAACCTGCGACCGTAGCGGTCGCGCGGTTCCAGACTGTAGCGCCTAGAACCGTTCGGCCACACTGGCCGGCTGTTATGGCATAGCTGGCACCTTCAGCATCCCTGTATTCCAGCAGCCACTAGTGGTTCAAACGTCTGTTTCCTGTCAGCTTCTGATGCTCTGCCACCACTTGCCTGGCCAGCCTGCACCAGTACTTCATAGCACGCCTTGTGAGCCCACACTGGTCACCTACCATGCCATGTTTCAATACTACTGGGGCTGGTGCTGCCAGCCGCAGTGCTTCTTCAGGTTCCAGCACCCATAGCACCCTACATATTTTTTGCCAGTCCACACACCATAAGACTGCACACTACTGGCTCGCGCACTGCAAGTCCACATCCCACCAATCCATCAGCTGCAGGCCTGCACACTGTAAGTCCACATGTTGTCAGCCCACAAACTGCATGTCTATATGCCTCTGCCCCACACACTGCCATTCCACATATCTCTGGTCCACACAATGCTGATCCCCATGCCTCCAGCCTGCACACCACTGGCTAACTTGTTTGCGGCCTGCCTTCCACTGGCTGACATGATGCCAGGCTACATGCTGCCAGCCTGTGCAGCACCGGCCTGTATGTCACAGGCCCACAGAATGGCAGCCTGTACGCATACGGCGTGCTCACTGCTGGCCCACATGCCCCCCAACCTGCTCAGTTGCAACCTGCATGCCAAGTGCGAGCATGCCGATGGCCCACTCACCATCCTCCACCATCAATTCCTCCCTGGTTTTTCTGGTGCCATTAGCTCCAGCTTCGTGAATGGCATCACCTTTTGGTCTGATGGTGGCCTTTTCGATCCTCTAACAGCCCTGCTGTTTGCACCTTACCTCCTCTGCGCAGGTGTCAGCCTCTTCCGTTTAGGAAAAACTCTCCAGGCTCTTGGATGGACTTAACTGTCACTCTTGTTTGCATGCCGCAAGCTTGTCCTCGCTAGGTCATGCCCTTTTCTGTGGCTCATTCAATTTTCTTGATGATGACCTTGCCTGATTTCCGTTATTTTTTCTATAGGTCTGCTTCTCACAGATGGCTCTGCTACTCTTGGCTGTCATCCCCGCCACAGCTGCCATGAATGCAGCGAGATGACTCTGCCATCTCCTCTGAAAGGAAGAGAAATGCGATGTTTCACTTGTGCCTTGGGGTCCAGCAACATGTCACACAACAGAAGGCTATCGGTTGCTGCCATGTCAAAGTGTCTACAACACAACCACAGCCCATTATGCCTGCGACAGCAACAGCAGTATTTGAGGGCAGTATATCAACCAGATACAGCTGGAACTATCTTTGAATTATGAGATGTTTGATACTAGACAAATTACAGGCATTCCTCCGCTGGGTTCCTTTGTAGGACACTGCCATCAGCTTGCCAGTAAATGTGATTTCAAGGTTGATCTCCAGCGAAAGTGCAGCCAGTCTACCCAACAGAACGGAATGCTCATCAGTGAAACCACAGAGACAGCCAGTTCCATGCATACAGACACTGCCATAGTGACCTATAGTATACTATGCTAATACACTCAAGAACTGTTGTTATTGTATTGAACTGTTATTTTGTATTCGGTCAAAAAATATGCCAGAGTGGAAGCGAGTTGCAACAGAGCCAGCCAGAGGCGTAGGGAGTGTTGTGATTGCAAAGCAAAACACGGACAATTGGCATTGCGAAGCGGAGCCAACTTGGTTCAGTATAGCAACGGCCAATGCTGCAAAAATCTTAGTAGAAGTACGTAAGCTTTTCCTTGCTTGCCACTATGGAAGTGTTGAGAGTACGCGCCTTAAGCCCTAAATGAACACAATCTCGAGTATACAAGTACTCAGCCATTAGTTTACTAAATTATTCTTATCTCAGTATCGCAGCCTACACCACGACCCTGTGACATACAAAAAGACATCCTGGAGTGAAGTACAGATCTGCTGTTTGACCACAAGACAGGGCAACCTGCCCTGACTTTAAGTGAGTTGCCTGCTCACTAGAGGAAGTTCACTGCCCTCGTCAGCTGCGCTGCTACACTGTCATCACGGTCGCAGCTGGAGATGTCGCTTTCCTGAAGCCGTCCATGTGATTGGCTACAGCGTATTGTACATTATTTTACATTTTAACATATTTAAATAATCAAAGCTTGACCACTTTCACGTTCTAAATAAATTAACAATAATCTCCATTACATAATAAACATTAAATTCTTTTACATAAAACCAATATAGTTTCCTTCTGAACTTTGAATGTCATGGCCAGTAGCCTTGCACCAACGTGCTTTCTGATAAATAATTAAACTTTACAACAAATGTTCTATAACCTAATGACTCAATAAGGTGTGATGCTGTCCATCAGCATTCGAATGATGCCACAATTGGTCCCGCTCTCTGCACTGTCAGAAATGTCAGACATCTATAATTTCACACGAGAGGCAACTAGACACCCCCACCAAGCTGTTACTGATGTACTATGGATGAGGGCCAGAATAAGAAATTAATTGAGCTAGTCTGCTGTTGTCCTGATGTCTCATTTCACACTCTCCATATATAATGAGTCAAGGGTCATTGAACCTTATGTTTGAGACAAACCTTCATCAGATCAGGATGATCTTTAAGTTGCTCTTACTTGGGAGGTCTTTCAGTTGATATCGGTACTGTGTACTCTCTGTAGTAATGAAGGTCTATTTTTCTTGACTACCTGGGCATCCCTCTTGTGAGTTAACGAGCATTTCCCTCTCATTTAAGTATATGGCCGAAAGAATCACATTTCAGGAATTGTGAAACGAACCTTGCCGTCCAGGACCGTGTGTCACAAAGAGCGCAAATTCGCCACGAGATGGGGAAATTCAGAGGTGTCTATTGTGCCGAATGAGGTCTAAGTGATGTAGTGTGCGAGTGAGACAGACGAGAACCTATGTCATAGAGAAACCCCGTAGAAACCAGGGAGACGTAGCAGTGTTAAATATGGCGGCTCTAAGATCGTCCATAAAGGGAAAAATTTATGAAAATTATTTAATTCTGTAGTAATTCAGGGAATGAAGCCACGGTAGTTTTAATCTATCATCCTTCATAAATTTTTATGGTGATCCCATTAAAATGAATATCGACCATATCTATAATAGTTTAGGATTTACTGTTAAAGTGAAATTAACAAGTTTTGTAACAAAGACCTGAATGCTGAAATCAGAACGGTTTGGTCGATCTTAACGATCGACATTTCATATGGAAGAGCATCAATAAAATGAAAAATGTTGTAAATATCAACACTGTAACTTTGTTTGTTTAAAAGATGTAGTAAATTTAAATTATCAGTATTTTCAGTTAAGCATCACATCATCGTTTCCTCCACACAAAACACATTGAGCGATGACAGCATGACACCTTATTGAATCATTAGGTACTAGAATATTTGTTGTAAAATTTAGTGCATAATGGTAACTTTTGTTCTTTATGTATTTATCAGAAAGCACATTGGTGCAAAGCTTCTGACAATGACATTCAAAGTTAAGAAGGAAATTGTATTGGTAAAAGAATTTAACGTTTATTATATAATGGATATTATTGTCACATTATGTAGAACGTGAAAGTGGTCAAGCTTTTATTATTTAAATATGTTAAAATGTAAAATAATGCAGAATACGCTGTAGCCAATCAGATGGACGGCTTCAGGAAAGGGAACTGCACTAGTGAGTTGAGCGAGGATGTTTGGCGGGCGGGAAAGGCGGCCGGGCACGGGCGGAGGGGCAGTGTTGGTGGAGACGCGAAAGCGGACGGTCGGTCTTTAGGTAGCTAGGAAGTGAAACGAATTAGAAAATTTCGTGTTGTGTGGTATGGCGAGACTTTGAGCGGTGAGCAGCTCAGCACCTCGTGTGAACTCTGTCTTTTCACGTAAATAATGAGGTGGAGTATTGGACTTATATTTCGCGATGAGATTGTGAATGACAGGACTGAATCAATTGGATATGAGCTCGGGGGTAACAGTAACTCTAAATACGACCACTTTCGCTGTTAGTTTGCTTTATGAATAAACATTATTGTAACCAAATCGCAACTGTGTGGCCTACATCATTTGTGGGTGGTTAATTTAGCTCCCGATATTATTATTACTGTTGTTATTTCGTATATTAATGTTGTACGTTTCGTACAATTACGAAAACTTGCCATCAGCCAGACAATTTAACCAAAGGGTCACAAGTGCCTAATTTAGGGCGTGTAATGCGACACGTGCGGTTCAACCCCTAGACGAGATTGAGCCAAGACATTGCGACGAACCGCATGTGAGCCCGGACATCTTTGGGATGTTAGCTCGCACTCTCCGCACTGGGATACCACAATCTCCATGTATCCTGTACATCCTAGAAACATGGATCTACCGACCCATCGTTTCCCTCATTGCTACCATTCCTGGTATTATGACAAGCCAGTACCAACACATCTCACCTAGACACATTGTTTCTCATAGACAGGGCGTTCAACATGCAATGCAACACATCTTTTCCTAAAAGCAGTTTGGTTTTATTCAGGATTGTGGTACACCATATTATTCCTTACTCTTTTGGCTACCAAACTCTATCTTTCTACATAATCTCCGTTCAATGCTATGGCCTTACGTCACCTTACTGGTGCAAGGTACCACTCTGCTGGCCGACTTTAGAGCCAATGGCTTGCTGCAGCAATAACCTCCCCATCATTCATGTACTGCTTCGTGTGGAGTGCATTCTTCATTGGGCCAAACGGAGATAAGTCGGTGGGTGTGAGACCTGAGCGAACCATGTTGCTCGCCCACGATGTATCGATTCGGCTTCGTGCTGTCTCTCTGTTGACGCTTGTAGTGGGACGAAATTAAGCGTCACCCATCCACCAATGTCAGCCCAGTTTGCAGGTGACTATTAGTTTAATTTAGTTTTGTTTATGTATTTTTCTTATTATTTGTAATAGATGTGAATTATCTAAAAGTTTTGTATTTTTTTTATGTGTTTCATGTACGGAGAGGGCGGCGCAACGAACGGAGACAGCATCTTCGTTGCCGCGACCAGAGAGGAAATTGCTGGCCTCTATACGTCGCGGGTCGACAGCCAAGGAGCAACAGAAGATCCTGGAACCGAGTCGTTGCGTCGTGCTTCTAAAAAATTAAAAATGAATTTTTTGTACTCTTTTTGTACAACAATGACGTCATATAGAGCTTAATCTTATTAAAAGTCAGTCCTATTTTGCCAACGGTCAAGTTCACATCTGTATGTGTAGGAAGCTAATAAAATAGTGTATGCTACTAAAGTTGAAACACGTGTCTTGAAGATTTATTTATGAAGAATTATGTGAACGGAATAATAATATATTTGACAAGATTATTGATTCTGACAGCGTTCATCGAAACTTTGAATCTCAAAGGTTTATTTAATGTGTGATTCTGATATCGATTAAATCAAGATAACGTGTGTCAATATAATTTCTGAGGAGAAACAAACGAAATTTAAATCGAAAAAGTTTACGAAAACCAATTGGCCCAAGTGATGTAATTCTTTGCATACGACTCAACTGATGTGTTACAGTTTCGTTCAAGAACCATTCTATGACAATTTAAAAAGCATATAAATCATTTTTGAAGTGGGTTGTAACTGACGTAGGTGACGAAGTCTGCACATGGTCATATATCAAACGAAAATCGGTTATAAAAAACTTACGTCGTTACACTACACGCTTTGGTGGGTTTCCAGCTCTGTCTGCCGCCCTTCTCGCAGGGAGGTGGCTCGGAGCCGGAGACAGGAGTTGGAAATGGACACTGGTCACGAGCACACTTTACCTTCTTCTGGCTGCCACCTGGTGTTTACCTTCCCCACAACTTACGATGGAAAGGCTGTAGCATATGCAGCTCTTTGATTTTTCTTCTGTGGACCGATCCGCATGAGGAGCCGGGGTAGCACGTCCCCGTGTTTTCAGTGGAGCAGTCAGAGTGATCTTCTGGGAGGAGGGCTCTCTACGGAATTGCAGGACGCTTCCTCTGTCAACTGCCTGCAGGTAAGAATGCTATTTTGAGGGTTGCAACCGACTGAAGTTTGTTCAGCGTAATATAGTGGATTTTTCTGCGCGTCGGGGAAAGTGCTTTGGCAATGGAATTGTGGGGTGTCAGTATGAATATTTTGCGTCTAGTTGGCCGTTCCTGTTGGGCTTAAATTGATTATATATTTTCTTGATAGTGCCTTGTACGTAACCGAAACTGAAGTTATGATTGAGTGATGTTACAAGAGCGAGGTTTAAATGTCAGTCAGTTCCGTTAAAAAGTCCTTTCTCGTGCGCTAACGCTTCCGTCACGAGGTCCATGCTAGCTGCGTTGTGCTGCTTTATCACTGACGTCACTGACGCTTGTGTGCAATCCGATTCCAGGCTTGTTGGTTTCCGCTCTGTGTCTTAAAACAGCTCATGTGCTAACTTATTCTTTATCGGATTGTGTCTGTGCAATTTGTTGTGGTGTCCTGACCGTCATTGGTCGATCATGCACAACCTTAATGTGTTGTAGATCTACTCTACATCTGTCTACCCCTTCCGACCTTAGGGACAGTGACGGCGCCTCGTCATGCTGTGGACTTGTTGGGCCGCACCTTGTGGGTGGTCATCTGCACTATCACTTGGTAGTTGTAATACCTTGTATAACTTGCTGTTACCTGTTGCTTCACTCGCGTATCAGTAGTTTCGTTATGTTGAGTGATGGTGAGCAACTAAGTGTATGTAATGTTGTAGATATGTATTCAAAATAGAACGTATTCAGTGCCAGTATATAGGTACATAGTGAATGTCTTTCTATTACTTTGTTGTATGTCTAATCTGAAAGTATATGGTGTATTATCTAAATTATATTTAAAAATGATTCGATTCATTACATTCGCACTGAAGTATAGTCTTTAGGGGTTTCTCTGGCTCGCCTTGTGCAAGACTGGAGATTTTGCCACCAGAGCAACACGTTCCAATCACTTCTCCCTTACATTTTAATGCGTCATGGGACCTATATTTTTGATCTGCCCCTCTTTCTTTCTTTCTTTTGCTACTGCCTTTTATCCTGCATTGTTCGCAGGGTCGGCAGGGTTAAGTACGGATTTGGCATGGTTAATTTTAAGGGGTGGCCGGATGCCCTTCCTACCGCCACCCCATACCCACCGGTACGGAATGAGTGTATCCCAGCTGTCTGCGTCTAGTGTAAATCGTGAAATAGTCTGAACATGCTTCAGCTGTCTGCGAGTCGAGTAACTGAGGCGGGACGTGGGGGCCATCCCGGTATTCACCTAGGAGGATGTGGAAAAACGCCTAAAAACCACATCCAGGCTGGCCGGCACCTCAGCCCTCGTCGTTAATCCGCCGGGCGGATTCGATCCGGGGCCGGCGCGCCTACCCGAGTCCAGGAAGCAGCGCGTGAGCCCTCTCGGTTACCCTGGCAGGTTGATCCGTCCCCCCTGTGATGACTAATTTATTGATTAACATAGTCAGTTAGTAGCTCAAAATGCAAATGCAGCCTAGCCAAAAGCCTCCCACGCTCCACATGTGGAGGTATGACTCTCTGTCTGTCGTACAACTTTTAAATAACGCCGTCGCTGTGAGTCTTCAAGCGTCCTGGAAGCTGTAAGAGGCGCATGACGCTCAGAGTCTAAGATGCGACGGTCTTGTGACGGCTCTAATGTCTCTGCAGCATTCAAGTTCCGATGGACATGAGATTGCTCTGAGGTTTCCTGGGTCCGAGTAGCTTTGGCAGCTTGAAATCTCTTAGAACAACGGGCTAAATCAGTCTTACGTTTGCAAGGCTTGTTCTAAGTTTTAAATATGGTTCTCGGCCGTACAGTCCGATTTTATAGTTGTAGCTCCACCAAAACTTTCCAGCTATGCTAGGTGGTGTAGCAACTCAATAGCATAAGCCACGCGCAGAATAACATTGGGTTTGCATTGTCGCAGAACAATCTATAGACGCTAAGAATCGCTGACCACCACGCCAGCGTCATCTGCATGCCACTCACGTATACCGTAATTCAAAATGTTAATAACGTTCAAAAAGATACAGCTTTCTAAAGTAGTGTGTGGTCTCCCTCAGGGTTCAGGCTATCTCCGTAGTGAATAACATTGAAATCGGTTCAACGGTAGGGCCGTGGAGACGTAACAGAGTTACTTTCGCAATTAATAATACTGGTATTAGTGTCGTAGTACGGATTAAACGTATTGAGAACTGAATAAGCACTATACTTTTTACGTTGAATCATATTACGAACAACATATAAACCAAGTAAAGCATTTTAAAATTATGATAAAGCTCAAAAGTCAAAGAATAAATATCTTTTCAAATTGTTTGAATATTGTTCCTATTGTTCCATATCTGGCGTTATGTTCTTCAGATCAGTAAATATATTGTACTACACACTTCCTAAAGTAGTCTGCGTTCTTCCTGAGTCTCCAAGCCATCTCCCTTCCAAATTTTATGAAAATTGGTTCGACGGTTTAGTCGTGAACGTGTAACAGGCAGAGCTACTTTCACATTAATAGTATTTGAATGGAATGCCTGACTGCCAAGGACTAATTTTATGACCTTATGATTTTAATATCTTAAAAGCTGTTTGTTTGAATGAATGCACAAAATTTTCTATGATTAAGTATTGCTGTTTAAAACGAGTGTTTGGTCTTACTAGTATCGCCATTTTCGGTATAACACTTTATTGTTCCACGGTTAATTGTTTTCTAACTGAAATCTGATTTTTAATAATGGAGTTATTTAAGATTTGTGCTTCCACGTTTTCTTTTTTACAGCTGTAAATGAGATTTTCTTGCAATCTTTATTACTGTCAGATTCAATTTCTGTAACTGAAATTGATTTCAGATTTACAGTCATTTGAATTTACATACCCGAGTGACAATCAGTTATCATTTTTATTAACGCTACTTTGGGCGCAAGATGTTAATCATTTTGAAACTGAAATATGATTTTTATACTAGGACTATGTGAAATTTATGTTTCTATGTTTTAGTTTTTACTGCTTTAAAGAAGCACTTCTTGTCTATTATCCCCATTTGGGCATATAATCTTTATTACTGTAAAAGTCAATTACTGTAGCTAAGATTCATTAACAATTTTCATCTGTTTAAATTTTATCGTGATCATTAATACTTGGCCTCAAAATAAATTCTGATGGAAACGTGATTTAGTTTAGACAATAAAGACCGTGTGTACGACTGTGAATGCTGCTGGCCCTGTAAGTTTACCTAACTCAGCCATCCACTGCACAGCCACGAATGCTGCTCCATGAGTCGCTCTTTTTTAATTGCTTAATTTAAATCTACGCATACCACAAGGATGTAGTGTGGATGAGTAAGAACAGTCCACTGAAGTTTTGTGAACTCCTCTCGGGAGCGCAGACTTGTGTAAGGCCTTGCGTTGTCATGAAGAAGAAAAAGTTCGTTAGCATTTTTGTGGCGACAACACATTGAAGTCGTTTCTTCATTTTCCTGAGGGTCGCCCGACACACTTCCGAGTTGATCGTTGCACCGGGAAGGGGGACATCAAACAGAATAACCCCTCTAGAGTCCATGAAGACTCTCGCCATCGCTCTGTCGGCTGAGAGTGCTGTTTTGAACTTTATATTCGGCGGAGAGATGGTACGACGCCATTCCAAGAATTGCCGTTTCGTTTTCGGTTCGAAATGATGAATCCATCTTTCATCTTCCGTGATGATGTTTAACAAAAAATTGTCATACCAGCCTTGTAACGCGAAAGCAGTTCCGCACAGATAGTCCTTCGTTACTCTTTATGATCTTCCGTTATGCAGCGAGGAAACCAGCGAGCACACATCTTTGAGTACCCCAGCTGGCGAAAGAGTGCGTCAGCACAATCAGCAGGAACGTCCAGTTGAGCAGCGAGGTGTTGGATTGTGATCCGTCGATCATCTCGAATGAGAGTGTTCGCATGTTCCAGCATTGCAACAGTCACGGCTGCG
Source organism: Schistocerca piceifrons (assembly GCF_021461385.2). Taxonomy (NCBI): domain Eukaryota; kingdom Metazoa; phylum Arthropoda; class Insecta; order Orthoptera; family Acrididae; genus Schistocerca; species Schistocerca piceifrons. Next base: position 1,014,805,715 of record NC_060139.1, on the reverse strand, counting down.
GTGTGCAGCCGGCAGTTACGCGGGAGATCGGACGAGTTTGCGCGTCCCTGTTGCGATGATGACAGACGCCTTGCCCGGCGACTCACCGTGCTTTTGTTCACTGCAAGGTCTCCGTGGACATCGTGCAAGCGCCTATGAATATCTGCCATGCTCTTGTTTTCCGCCAAAACAAACTCAATGGGAAGTGTCTGGTCTGAAAGGACATCCGTTACAGACGCCATTTTGAAGGCTGCTACAGCGTCACCAATAGTCGGAACTTCACGAAAGTGTAGGAGCTGAAGCGCCAATATTCCACAATGTCCCCCGTCAAATTCTGCATTTTTTTCAATTGAAATTGTTCGGGAAAAAAATGTCTTGCATTACTTCACGAACTCCCCTCCTATTTCATCTCAACGCCCCTCTTTCATCATAGAAAAATAAATCAGTCTCGAGATTTATGTTTCATTTAAAACGTAAGCCATTCGTACCTATCATTATTCACATTAGTACTCCCCCCTCCTATCTCGTCAATTCTTTTTTTTTTGCCCTGTCCATAAATGTGGGCTGACCTTCTCAATCACTAATTTTACCTCCTTCTGTTATCTTATCCTTTCCTTGTGTAGGCCATACATTTTGTAGTGAAATATTTTACGGTTTTGATAAAACCGCCACCAATGCCAGTTTTTAAGAAACAAAAAGTAGCTGAAAAATTGTTTCAGAAGCCACGTATAATTTTTATCATTTTACTCTTCCAAAACTACTGTTGTATATTTTAAAAATATTTTTAGCTGGACAGTGGCAAATGTACCGCTGTCAGTTCACCTACACCGTAAAAGACGAAGAAATGAAAATACAATACAGAAAATAAACTCGATCCATCTGTCCCTCTCGCATTCTTCGTTGTTGTTAAACGCTGAGACAGATGTTGACAACAGTAAGCCAATATGTCATGTTGGTTGAAAACCCATGTACAACAGTTCAAGGGGTAGCAAACACAGTACTGACGAAACGATGGTTAGGAAGTTATAGGATTTAAATTCAAGAAAGACGAAGAAGTCATTAGAGATGAAGTAAAAGCAAGTACAAAGACGGGAAGGAATTCGGCTTCGTCTTCTACAAAGGGAACAGTCAAAAAGCGATTTAGGAAAACCTTCATCCGGACGGTCGTATGGGGATTTGAGCCGCCATGTGCGATACTTTCGTCTTAAAGGATTAACGCTTGATATGTAAATAAATTCTTAAGGTAAGATCTGTTTCTGGTAGCTCAGAAATTTTCTGATAGTCAAATTGGAGTTTGGTTGAAAGTACTAAAACAGCATGGAATTCGGATTTATACACGAAACATGGCATGCCACATTTACGCAAGACATTTTTGAAGGGAAAATATGATAATTTATGCTAAAAGTTAAATATTTATACTCGCTAAGACGGCTGAGATTACAATTACAACGAAATCGATCGACTGAGAGTTGCTGATTGCGCTCGTTTTATATAATCTGGGCGCCTGGTACCCTGTATAGATGTGACACGGATAACTGTCGACAAATATATCTGGAAACACCGTCTAATTCGCTAGTACCTAGAAAACCTATGGCTTCAAGTAGAAGAGTAGTCACGTCCACTCAAGTGAATAAAAATACGTGTTAGAGATGAGGAAGGGAATTGCGACTTTAATAATTGTCCACAGAGTGGAGAATGCGTACAGGATCCTTTGCTCGATAATTGACCATAGGTAAGTTACGTTAAGAAGAATAACTATTTGATTTATTTCCAGTTTATTGGAAATAGTATGTTAGGACAAAAGACTTTTCTGAAGAGGTTATTAGTTCAAGACCATGAAACGTCCCCTTAGAAAAATTTATGAATGACTGTGCTGATAAACCTCTTACATTATTTGCTTTTTAAACAGCTGAGCAAAACTGAACGTACTCAGACATTACTCTCTTTACTTATTCTGATCAGCACTAAACTGACACACAATAGTTTTAGCGCAACGCGATCTGACTTTTAATAATCCCTACAATAGAATGGTCCTCACTAACAATAACCTATACCTTTCATGAATCACTTACCTCACAAAAATCTTCGTTGCTCAAACTACTGCAATACAGCGAGCGCCACTACTGCCAGCTAAATAAAACATTCTAACTACTGAAGGACTAACTACTGATAGGCATAGTTAGAAAATGAATGATTTTGATAAAGAACAAACGATGTATTTACCTTAATAGTGTTCAAAAGTCATTATATATACCGGGTGAGTCACCTAACGTTACCGCTGGATATATATCGTAAACCACATCAAATACTGACGAACCGATTCCACAGACCGAACGTGAGGAGAGGGGCTGTTGTAATTGTTTAATACAAACCACACAAAAATGCACGGAAGTATGTTTTTTAACACAAACCTACGTTTTTTTAAATGGAACCACGTTAGTTTTGTTAGCACATGTGAACATAATTATGTAAGCCTTATAGTCGTTACGTAATCGTGCAACTAACAAACAAGAATGTACACACACAATAACACTGCGTCGTCTGTTCACTATAACAATGCATTCGTAATTACTGTCTAAATATGTTCCCTAGGTTCTAGACTGGATATTTAATTTTAAAACATAGTTGCATGTTAACAGTTTCTAAGTGTGACCAAGACTACTAGTAACGTGAAGTGAAAAATTCTGTAGCAAAGACTAAGTTAAAAAGCCGATTATCTCTCAATAAATGGTTTTACATGTGAAATATGGTGTAAACCTCTACTCTTCCTAGTACGCAGAGTTTCAGTTTCAACGCAATTATCATGTGGTGTATGTCGGTAAGGAATACTGGAATTTTTCTCAAGGTTAGCTTATGTTATTTTTCTCAAGCCAAGCTGGAGCACGTGGCTGCCTGCGGTCCGAGTCATTATCTGTTTCTTTTTTGGCGCGCGTCGTTATTAGGATCAGGAGACATAACTTCTACAAATTCACCTTGTCGAGAGGGCCCTGCCCTGTTTGAATCCCGCCTGTTCTGATGAAATTCAGGTCTGTCGTTTTGTCGGTAGTTTCCATAGTTTCTCTTTCGTCGGTCATGTGGTGGAGAATTTCTCCCGGAATCGTAACTGCGCAGTGGACCGTTGCGTCTGAAGTTATTCTGTCTCCCTTGATAATAATTGTTTTGGTTCCCATATTGTCTGTTTCTATGGTTATCTCTGTCATATTCATTACTACGGAGAGGTGATCTTTCCCTGTAATTATTACTACTCTGCCAACGGTTGTCATACGGGTGGTGTCTGTTTTGGTCACGATTTGCGTTGTAAGAATAGACTTGTCGTGTCCAGTTATTGTTTCTGTCGTCACGGAATTGTGACGGATGTGACCTGTAGTGATTGTTTTCCTGTTTTCGCATCCCGCGACTGTCTGTGTCAATTTCTAATTCTTGTAACAGTCCCTGAAAAGCTTCAATGTCGTCTTTGCAACGTCCTGCTAAAATAATATGTCGCAAATGTTCAGGCAGTTTGATTAAGCAAATGCGGATGAGTTCTGAGGGGCTGTATGGGTTTGACAGGTACTGATTCTTGTGCAACATGTCTTCAAAATATTTCACAAGACTGGAAAATTCAAATTGTTCGAAATGTTTCATCATTATGATGCTATGTTTTACTCGGTCTTGTGTAGCTTGAGACCAATATGCTGAGAGGAAGGCATGGTAAAATTCTCCTTCACTGTGGCAATCGTGAATGACCGATCGCATTCTTACAGCTGGTTCATTCTCTAAGTAGCCACACATAAATTCTAATCTGTGTTCTAACGACCAGTTGGGAGGAAAACAATGAGAGAATTGATGGAGCCATGCTTGTGGATGAATGTCGTTGCCAGAATTCTTAAATGTTTTGAATTTACGTGTAGTAATGAACAGCTTATAGTCAAAATCATCATGTCGGCGAGTTGCATATCGGTCATTGTTACGTCGCGTCGGCGGTTCTATCTCAAAATCCAATGCGCCTTGCCAATTTCTTTCATAATTTCCAAAGTGTCCTGTGTTATTATTTTGTGGTTGTTCCGTATTTCAATGTCCCTCTTCCCGTACTGGAGCGCGAGTGTCCTCTGAAATATGTAATTCTTGTATTACTTGTGCCAACTGATCTAAGTACTTCCCGGATTTCTCTTTTGTGCTGTGTATTGATTTGATTTTGATTTTGTTTGAATTTTCTAATTTGTTCATACTCTTGTGTGTCATTCAGATCATCATCTACCTTTGTAGATAAGTTAGTGACCTGATGCGAAAGTTCGGCTACTTTCTCCGATAGTGAACACATTTCCTCAGTGTGTTTTTCTGAACCAAGTTTCAGAGTGTCCATTTGTGTTGAAATCGAATCTACTGTGTCCTTCAAGTTTTCCTGAGTTTTTGCAAGTTGCGTAACCGAATCGGTAGATGCAAGTGAGTCAATTTTAGCCCACAAGGTCTCATGATTTTCATGAACAATGGTTTGCAGTTCTTTTATGGCTGCTTCGTGATTCTGTAATGCATTTTCATGCCGCGAAAAAATAGGTTGAAAATGCTCACAAATTTGTGTTTTTACGTCATTACAGACTTTTTGACATTTCGATTCAATGTTATGTAACTTAGTAGTTAAATCTTCACGTGTTTGTTCAAGCGTGGTGCCTAACTTTTGAAGATTTTGTTCCATTGTGTGTAACTTTTTAAGATTTTGTTCCATTGTGTCTAACTTTTGAAGCTTTTACTGTGTTTGTTTCTGGTGTTATTCCATTTGTTGCATTAGCTGTAATAACAATGCATCAGTGTCTGGAATCTGTTCCTCTACGCTTTTCGGCAGTGCATTTGCACCGGCAACATTCACATTTTGACAAGCAGAAAATGTGTCTTGACTTATTTGAGAAAACGGTGAGGACGCAAAACCTGAATCTACAGTATTTGCAAAATTGTGTCTTGTCATTTCGGATCCCTGAGGCGAGCTCTTGCCGAGCGATCGATCGATAATGCTTCCCTTCTCACTAACTGTTTCACTGCCTACGCCATTGTTTGCCGCCCGATCCATTTCTCTATGCACAGTTACCAAATTACTACTTTGAATATTTGTTAATTCATTACATGGTGGCGTTAACACACTGCTTTCGTCTTCACTGTTATTTCTCAGTTTACTTTGGAGCCTAGTATTACCTTTTTCACACGCCATTATTGTCACAATATTTCACACGACAATACAGAAAAACACAATTTGAAGAGCAAAAATAAGAGAACACATTAACATAGCACTGAAAATAAAATCTAGTTAATTGCAAGCGCAGCTGCGAAATACTTGGTGCAAATCTAAATGCATGCCACAACTGTGTACAACAATGAAAAACTACAACTACAAAGGAAATTCTCTCTATAATTACGCGCTAGCAATAAACAAAGGCTGCACTAATTGCACAAACCACAAGAAGAAATCAGAAGATTCCAGTGAGGTATCCTCGGCTAAGGGTCGACATATGAAACGTCCCCTTAGAACATTTATACACGACTGTCCTTAAACTGGCACACAATATTTTGTTAGCGCAACGCAATCTGACTTTCAATAATGCCTACAAAAGAATGGGCCCTGACTAACATTAAACTATACCTTTCACAAATCACTTACCTCACAAAAATAATATGTCGTAAATGTTCAGGCAATTTGATTAAGCAAATGCGGATGAGTTCTGAGGGGCTGTATGGGTTTGAAAGACACTGATTCTTATTAACATGTCTTCGAAATATTTGACAAGATTGTAAAATTCAGATTGTTCGAAATGTTTCATCATTATGATGCTATGTTTTACTCGGTCTTGAGTAGATTGAGACAAATATGCTGAGAGGAAGGTATGATAAAGTTCTCCTTCACTGTGACAATCGTGAATGACCGATCGCATTCTTACAGCTGGTTCATTCTCTAAGTAGCCGCACATAAATTCTAACCTGTGCTCCAATGACCAGTTGGGAGGAAAACAATGAGAGAATTGATGAAGCCATGCTTATGGATGAATGTCGTTGCCAGAATTCTTAAATGTTTTGAATTTACGTGTAGTAATTAACAGCTTAGAGTCAAAATCATCATGTCGGCGATTCGCGTATCGATCATTGTTACTTCTTTTCGGCGGTTCCATCTCAAAATTCGGTGTACCTTGCCAATTTCTTTCATGCCCTGTGTTATTATTTTGTGGCTGTTCCGTATTTCTATGTCCCTCTTCCCGTATTGGAGCGCGAGTGTCCTCTGAAATATGTAATTCTTGTATTACCTGTGTCAACTGATCTTGTACTTCCCGGAGTTCTCTTTTGTATTGTGTATTGATTTGATTTTGTTTTTGTTTGAATTTTCTAATTTGTTCATACTCTTCTGTGTCAGTGAAGGCTACAGATCTTGTGTCATTCAGATCATCATCTACCTTTGTAGATAAGTTAGTGAACTACAACATTATTTGCCACCCGCTCCATTTCCTTATGCACAATTACCAAATTACTATGTTGAACATCTGTTAATTCATCAGTCGGTGGCGCTAACACACTGCTTTCGTCTTGACTGTCATTTCTCAGTTTACTTTGGAGCCTAGTATTACGTTTTTCACACGCCATAATTGTCACAATATTTCACACGATAACACAGAAAAACACAATTTGCAGAGCAAAAATAGGAAAACACATTAACATAGCACTGAAAATAATATCTAGTTAATCGCAAGCGCAGCTGCGAAATACTTGGTGCAAATCTACATGCATGCCACAACTGTTTTACTGTACAGCAATGAGAGACTGCAACTACAAAGGAGATTCTCTCTACAATTACGCGCTAGCAGTAAACAAAAGCTACACTAATTATGACAAAGTCAAGCGCCGGCACGCCAGTCGGAAACGAGAGGGCATTGTGAAGCAGACGTCACCCAACTGCACGTTGACAGAACCCTCTCCAGGACGACAACGCGACGGCAGCGGCCTCTATACGAAGAGGACATAAGCGCCACGTCGACTGGTTGCGCCCCACTTCTACAGCAGCATCAAGATTAGGCACTTCAAGATCAGCGACTTAGGAACTATATACACTAGAGAACATTGTTTATTTTGCTTGCGACACATCTGTTTAACAAAAAGTATTGTCATGTGCATTTCGTAATAAAACTCTTTAATACGATTTGTTTGAATGTTTGTCTAGCGATCCGAGAAGCAGGTTTCCTAGACATCCCATATTTGACAACTAGGCAGGATTCAATAGCAAATGCCGCGCGGAGTGGCCGCGCGGTTTGAGGCGCCATGTTACGGATCTCGTAGCCCCTCCCGTCGGAGGTTCGAGTCCTCTCTCGGGCATGGGTGTGTGTGTGTTGTTCTTAGCATAAGTTATTCTAAGTTAGTTTGAGTTGTGTGTAAGTCTGGGGACTGATGACCTCAGCAGTTTGGTCCTTTAGGAAGTCACTTACATTTGAACATTTTTCAATAGCAGAAATTTAAAAAAAGGAGCAGGTTTTTCCTAACGATTAATTTCACACAAGAGCTGTACGACATCCATCACTGTCACCTCAGATTACAGCACTAGTATAAATAATATATCACTATTGTATCCTAAGATAACAGAGATGTAAATAATTTAGTCACAAAGTCATTTCATATCGAGTAATTCATTTAATTTTAGATAGTAAGAGGTGCACAGTGCGTACAGCTTGGGTGATAAATGCCGTGAATTCATATATACCTTTAATGACACATATCATTTAGCAAATGGCATAGTGCTGCTTGCCTTTACTGCAAATTACTTCAGCAACGAACTGGGAATCGTAGCACAAATTTTTCCTCATTTCCCGGATATGCCTCGGGGACCTCAACATTTATTCTTGCGATACTTCCCCTCCGGACCCTAAGCCAGTTTGAAGGCGAGTCAGTGACTGACTAGCTTTGAAGATGACAGAAAGGTTCACAGCCGAAGTATCGCAATAGGAACTGTCGATATCCCGGGTAACGTCCAGAAACACAAGAAATGTTCTGTCCGACGGAAAAAATTTAAAAACTAATAGCTCTAGTTGAAAAACCTCCTGAAAATCAATTATGAGACTCGAAATATGGAAATGAAGAGTAATAATGAAGTCGTTGTACATGCGTAATACATAATATCGTGATCAGAGAATTTAAAATAAATTATGATGCGATAGCAAAATAGAATTCCAAAGTGATAAAGAATATAAGAATTTAAAATGAGATCATTCAGTTTCAAAGTGTCACTTGGACCTGTGTGCAGGAGACAAGTGTAAAGGCTGAAGAACTCAAAGCTGTGTCCACAATCTGATTTATTTGTTACAGTCTTCAGCCTAAGAGGCGTCTTCAGATCTATACGAGGGTTATACAAAAACAAAAATTAATTCAGAATTTGAGTGGAATTAATATGAACATATTACATACTCACAGAAAACTAGTCAGCTAACTACTTTAAAACGAGTAGTGATTAATAATATCTGTAATGCTTAAATATCGAGTGGGAGCGACAAAGGTTGGCATCGGTGACGTTGGTGGAATTTGTATGACACATTTAAAACTCGAATATTTACTAAAAGGGATTAAATGTCAAAAACTGCAGTCATGTATTTGATATTCTCATTGGATAATCATTTTACTAGACTGATATAAAGTATAAAAAAGTCATGCAATTTTATATAGAAAAACAAATTGACATATTAGAGGTAGTAAGAGGAAGCATGCCAAAAAGTATGAAAGATGAGCAATAAAATATGCAGAAAACAAACATAGGTAAGATGAGGAGGTGACTTTGCTAGGTGACGTCAGCACATGTGATTGCGCCGTCAGCCCGCCAGCATGCGGCGTGTATTGAGTGCAATATCTAGAACGGGTAGTGACGTATGCATCAGTTTACGGTGAACGTAGAACCAACAGCCTGTGTTGACGTCGATGGGCTGTGTGGATGTCGTTATCGACGACAAACAACTCACAAATAAGGACAGAGCCACATGAAAGGAACTTTGCTGTGACCAGCTACTTCTCATAACAGGCCTTTAAAAATGTCTAAGTAGTCACTGTGCCAAAGTTAACATTGTTTATTGAGGGACGTCACACAGTATTTCTCCATTTTAGCGTACTTTTCAATTCTATTCCATTACGTCAAAAGTAACATGACTTTTCGTTCGTGAGGTAAAATTTTAGAATTAGATTGAATACTGGGCATAGTATGACTAGAGACGACATTATGTTCACCAGTTCTACTTAATTTCTTAGGCTCTACGTATTTTCCGTGTATTGTGTGAATTTCTCTCTTGTATATCTGAATATGATTATAAAGCCAGAACCAGTAATCTATTTAAATAAATAGAAATGTGCGAGCAGAGATCTGTAGTTTTCGCAGCCAACTATCTTGCGCACTCTAACCAAACATCTGTGTATAAAAGAATCCTGGATGCAGTTATTACATGAACTGACTACTCACTACAACGAGCTTTGTTCTGAGTTTTGAAATTAGTTGCTGCTGGTACTTGAGGAAGACGGCTCTTCACGGAAGTTGGTGTCCAGAGACGAATCCACGTTTCATGTTTCTGAGAAAGTCAGTCGCGTTACGTCCTTATTTATGGCATAGATCATCCACACGGATTTCTGGAATACGTTCGTGATTCACCTGAAGTTAACATCTTTCGCATCATCTCTTTTCAAAAGTTTTTTTTTCGGAGGAAGCTGTGACTTGTTTTGTGTACCTGAATATGCTGCAGCAGTCACTTACACCACAATTACGGCAAGATAGTGAAGATAGTATGTTGTGCCAAGACAGTGCTCTAACATATTTTCTTTCAGACGTTGGTGATTACTCTCATTGCCGAACTGCCTCGGCGTTGAATTGGACAGGCTTCCCATCATGCATCTTCTCTTCTTCAGGTGCCCCACGGTCTCGTAACTTAACATGATTCTCTCTAAAGGGGTTATGTTAAAGATTCTATGTTTCTGTCTCCACTTTCATTCAATATAGAACTGCAAGGCAGGGTAATTAATGCGGTCGTTGATATCAACCACGACGTGTTAGGACGTATATGGCAAGAGGCTGATCATCGCATTGGCGCTTGCCGCATCACGAAAGTTGCTCACATTGAGCGCTTCTAATATGAGTTTAAAACTTGGAGATATGTTCTGTCCACTGAGATGTGTGTATTTTCTGCTTTGTAGAAGCTATAGCGCAGTCATTTTCTGAAACCCTGGAGATATTGATGAATAATACAGTACTTTCCTCGCACGGGTGGTGTCAATACTTCGAACACATTTTCGTTCTGAAAGCTGGTTGCTTTTATTTAGAATTCCAATAAATCATATTGTTCCCCACTATGGTACCGCTCTAATGGTCGATGTGGGAGTCAGCGTCTTGCTGCTTCGACATCCTCTCAGAAGACCGTCACCATGACTTTACCAGTTGACGATGTGGCTTCGAAATTTTACTTCGGAGGAGAGGTGGTGTGGAGCCGTTACATGGATTGCCGTTTTGTTTCGATTCGAACTGACGAACTCATGTTTATATCTTTTGGATAAATAGCAGAATCGGTCATAAATATTGAAATCCTTTGCTTTACAGATCGATTTGGGTCACTGTGCGATCATCTTCAGTGCTAAAAATTCACAAGAACTATCAGACATGAGGGTCTTAACACAAATGATTTATAGCCATCGGCAAAAAGCACAGAAACAGAAAAGTATATACAAATTGTCGTACATACCAAATTATTCGAACCTTGTAGGCGCATATCACAAGAACACAACATTTTGTAAGGTGTGTAACCTGTTCTGTTAAGATTACTTCCAACAAATACTTCACTTTTTCAGCATACGATAATTTTTAATTAAACAGAAGAGCCTATCTTGTAACCTTAGCAGTTGTCCATCCAATGCACCGTGAGCTTGCAACCTACACAGCCAACTAACTAAGCTCAATATAGCAAAAACAAGCATCACAGTGCCTCTCTTCGCACGTTCAAAAGCGTGCAACACGCAGACGTCAAATACAACAAATAGATTAACAGAAAAACCAAAGCTTACATGAAAATAGCCTTTAAAATCCACATGACGATTTTTATCGTCAGAAGTCATAGCAAAACTTCAAAAAAACGCAAACAGGCATAATAAGAAATACAATCAATTACGCCCTGTGACGTAAAGCACGGGTTGAAATTTTTGTAGGTATATGCCTAGCGTAAAAGCACATAGTGATTTCTTAAAAACAAAGACAGAAAAGTTAACATCATCAACTATTTTTTACATTTCCTAAAACATCGATTAAGTATAAAAGCATTAAACTTTTACAATGGGACTTTAGGCCCTCTCTTATCAAAGTTGAAGACTTGACCAACCTAATGATTAACATTATCTCCGTAAGTTCTTAACAGGCATTTACAAAAATTAATAAAAAGACGCTAACAAAAATAAATAATTTCCCCTATGATGTACCGAACCTGTAATACTGCTATTTTTCGTGTGAGCAGCTGACGTTAAATTTCAATAATGACAAAGTGGGCGACTGCGGTAACTTCAATGAATAAGCAATCATATACCAAATATACATTGCAAACAGGGCTCAAAAATAAACGTAATATCCACCATTTGCTGTTAGGAAACCTGTTAAATACCTCATAGCAAAAAGTTGCTGAAGAAGACGCTTGCCGAAATGCGCATCAAGTTTATGGTCATGTCGTGAACCAGCGTGTTGCACTGTATACGAGTGCCATACCGGTTATTCTATCGTCTCGTTGCTGGATTTGTGAATGGCGTTTTGCTATACGCTAGGCATCTCTTAAAGTGCTCTCAATAATGGACACTCTTCGTAACTTTCTGATCCTCAAGCAATGTGAACTTCCGAGAGTTTAAATTGCAGAAAATCTCCATCTCTTCAAGGAGATATAGATATCAGCCTTTTTCTCCCCTGTGCAGCATTTTAAACTGCGGTGTCAAATCACGAGGAGCTTGGCCATATCAGTCACAAGAACTGCAACGTTGGCTCTATCGGCAACATCCCTTCTATCCAGCGCAACGAGCTTACAATGTCTTACTTCGAGTTTTCTCCCTATCTGCCCCACATAAATAGCACTACAATCAGTACAGTGCAACCTGTAACCTCTGACTCTTGCAAAGAATTCGGTTTATATGTATATTATTAATTAACCATTTATGGAGCCTATCTTCAGTTGAAAATGAGACGCCGACACCTAGTTTTTTGAAAATCATAGCGGTTCTAATACTAAAAATGCCATTGTAGGGTAAAGTAACAAATTTTTTCTGCCCATTACTATTCGTAACTGGCACACATTCCTGCTCATTGGACTTTATCTTTTTGTTATAAATATTTCTCACATAATCGTCAGGGCAGTTATTCACTCCAGCTATGTACAATACAGCTTGAAATTCAGTTTTGATATCGGCTTCTGATAATGGTAATCTAAGCATTCTATTGAGAGCAAAATTTAACAATGCTTTTTTATGCTGATCTGGATTGTTAGAATTATAGTGTAAGACTGTCTCAGTGCATGTATTCTTCCTGAATGTTCCAAAGGGATGCCTACCATTTTCATTTCTTACAACTAGGTCTAAGAAAATCAACAGTAGAATCAGTTTTCTCATGCAAGCTGTAAACTTAGTCACTATTTCGTCAATTCCAGTATTGTCTCCTTTGATTGATAAAAGTGTATCGTCAACATGTCTGTAGTAAGAAACTATCTTGTTAGCTAGTTGAGAATAATCATGGAAAAATTTCTCTTCAAAGTAATTAATAAAGGCATCAGCCAAAAAACCTTAAATCTTTCTGAAAATGTATTTTATCGTAAAACCTAAAATAATTGTATTTTAAGCTGAAAACGTTAGTCTGTAAATTCTACAGTTTCCGTCTCAGATAAACTACTCTGTCTTTGAACGTTGGCAGTGGCATTGTCAATAGTCGGGTTAACAGGAAGGTTATTGTGTAGGTTTACAACGTCCAATGAAGCAAACGTCATATCGTCTGTTATCTGTACATCCTTAATCAATTTTGGTAGCTCTATACTATTTTTTACTGAAAACTGCCCATTAAAGGAACTGGCAGGCATTTTCTAGCAATCTTGCATAAGGGGCCTTCCCTCCCGTATGCGACTGGCCATATCGGATTTAATTTTTGATGAACCCTAATTTGTGCCCTCAGTTTGGATACTTAAGGGTCCATTACTTTAAGAAAATGTGCTTCTTTAAGTGAGAGAATTTCATTATACTACAGTAATTTTTCTATTAATTTTTTTGGGTGTTATTCGTGGGATCCCTTTTGACACTGTCAATGCCAATGGTTTTTCTGTTAATGGTATTTTTTGTATTTGATGTCTGCTTGTTGTACGTTTTGGAATGTACGAGTAGAGGGCACTATTATGCTTGTTTTTGCTATACTGAGCTTAGTTAGTTGGCTGTGTAAGCTGCAGGCTCACTGTACGTTGGATCGGCAAATGCTAAGTTTCTAAGAGAGGCTCTTCTGTACACTTAAAAATTATCGCATGCACTAAAAGTGAAGCATTTGTTGGAAGTAATCCTCACAGTATATGTTACACCCCATAGAAATATTGTGGTATTATGATATGGGCCTACAAGATTCGAGTAATTTGGTACGTACGAGAATTTCTATGTATCTTCTGTTTCTGTATTTTTTTGATGATGATTATAAACAGGGCCACATTTGTCTTAAGAACCTCACGTCTGATGGTTCTTATGTATTTTTAGCATTAAATCGATCTGTAAAACAAAGGATTTCAACATTTACTATCGATTCTGTCATTTATCCTAAATGTATTGACAATAGTACGACCGTGGTGCACACGCTTACGAATGGACTTAAACTAAACTAAACAAAATTCCGGAAACACAAGCTGAACGGTACCGACCGGCCACCATGACATCCTCAGCCCACAGGTGTTACCGGATGCAGATACGGAGGGGTATGTGGTCAGCACACTGCTCTTCCGGCCGTTTGTCAGTTTACGAAACCGGAGCCGCTATTTCTCAGTCAAATAGATGCTCAGTTTGCCTCACAAGGGCTGAGGGCACCCCACTTGCCAACAACGCTCGGCAGACCGGATGGTCACCCATCCAAATTCTAACCCCGCCCGAGAGCGCGTAACTTCGGTGATCTGACGGGAACCGGTGTTACCACTGCGGCAAAACTGTTGGCTCCCAGTGGATTTAGACATCAAGGACTCATGTTTCATTGCCAAGCTCGACGAAAAATTGTGACGAGCAGCGTCATAACGCCCAGGCAATTCCGAACAGATGGTCCTTCGTTGTTGTTTGTGGCATTCTGTTAGGCGGCGGGGAACACCGCAGGCACATCTTGTAGGCATCTTTTTAAAAGATTCGGAATTCTTACAACAGCCTCACAGTACATTTACTCACAAATGAAATTTGTTCCCAATAACAGGGACCAGTTTAAAAACAATAGTGACATTCGTGATTATAATACCAGAAAAAAGAAAGACTTACACTATCCTTTACTCAACCTATCTTTGGCACAGAAAAGGGTAAAATATGCTGCTATAAAAGTTTTCGACGAATTACCAGATGAAATAAAATGTCTGACAGACAGCAGTAATAGCTTCAAAAATAAATTGAAATCATATCTCCTTGACAACTCCTTCTAAACCATAGATGGATTCGTGAATAGGAATAAATAAATCCATAAATACAGTATATGCATTTTGTGCCATTTAGGGGAATGGGGTAAATAATAGAAATATTAATCTTTAACTCTGTATTGTAGTATATATATATATATAACGTGTCAAGTGCACAAAAAATGCACATATGAAACAAGATATTTTAATATATGCATTTCTTGTGCAGGTAGGTCGGACAGGTTTGCGCGACCTTCCTGCGATGATGTCAGACGCCTCCCCCAATGACTGTCCGTACTTTCGTTTATTGGCGCGTCTCCGTAGACATTCTGCAAGCGCCTGTGATGATCTGGTTTTCCGCCAAAAGAAAATAATATCTCTCTGCTTGGGATGCATCTCAGTTACAGATGCCATTTTGAAGGCTATGTATAGCTCAACCTCCTGTGCGGAACTTCACAAAACTATAGGAGCTGAAGCGGAAATATTCCACATGACCCACAACAAATTCCGCATTTTTTGAACCGGAATTGGCCGTGAAAGAGAATGTATTGCATTACTTACTGAACGCTGCTCGTAGAAGAAGGGAAGGGGGTCTCGCTTGTTGCAGCACGCCTGCCTCGTTAGATCGATGGGCACATCGACCTACTTGCTATAGCTGAACGGTGCTCGACGATGTTTGCAAACAAAGGTGTGGTAACGAGAGCGAACTGCCGAGCAATTGGGTGTGGTGGACAGGCCACTCAGAGGACCTCGATTGCCTGCCTGGAAGTAGGGCAAGGACGGTATCCAAAAGTAAACATCGTAATGAATTCACAACGGCATCTCGTGCCTGGAGCACCCCCGAGGTCGGCTGAAGTCGGTGAGCAGTCAATAATTTACCTCTATTAGCCGTTATTGTGTGCTTCAGCTGACGTGGGAGTACATAAGCGTATTTATGCACGTTATATGGAAGGTGCGTCGGAGAAAGTGGTGGGGGACGAAGAGGTATGGGAAGCAAACTACGGCACAGGGACGCATTGTGTTATAGTAGAACTTTGCTCCCAAGGGAGTGCCAAAGTGTTCTGTGGACATTGCTTCATCTTGGTACAAAGTAAAGCCGGAGTTCTGATCACGCTTGCATCCGGACTTCGCCAGGAACGCTCACAG
Source organism: Schistocerca piceifrons (assembly GCF_021461385.2). Lineage (NCBI taxonomy): Eukaryota > Metazoa > Arthropoda > Insecta > Orthoptera > Acrididae > Schistocerca > Schistocerca piceifrons. The sequence goes on along the minus strand of NC_060139.1, from coordinate 1,014,789,984 downwards.
TTTTTCATCGTGAAAGGTGAGACACTTTCCGGCGTAAAAATAACTTATGGCGTTCCCAAAGGGAATGTTATAGGACCATTAATTTTGGCAATATATGTAAATAACCTAGTGGATAATGCCAGAAGTTCAACAAAGCTTTTCGCGGATGGTGCTGTTGTGCACAGAGAAGTTGCAAAATTCAGAAAGTTGTTCATAAACAAATGTAACGTATTGAAAACATATACACACATACAACAATTACTGTATGTTTACATGATTGCAGAACACTCATTGGAAGAAGCCATAAGCAATATATATCTACAGTGAGGTGACAAAAGTCTTGGGATGGCGATATGCACATGTAGAGATGGCGGTAGTAGCGCGTACACAAAGTATAAAAGAGCAGTTAATTGGAGGGGCTATTAATTCTACTCAGACGAGTCATGTGAATAGGTTTGTGACGTGATTACGGCCGCAAGACGGCAATTAACAGACTTTGAATGTGGAATGGTAGTAGGAGCTAGAAGCATGGGAAATTGAATTGCGGAAATCTTTAGGGAATTCAGTACCCGCGATCCACGGTGTTAAAAGTGTGCCGAGAACATCAATTTTCAGGGATTACCTTTCACCACAAACGACCGAGAACAGTGGTGTTTGAGTAGAGTTGTCAATGCTAACAGACAAGCACATCTGCGTGAAATAATGGCAGAAATCACGGTGGGACGTACGACGAACATTTACGTTTGTACAGTGCGGCGAAATTTGGAGTTACGGGCTATGGCAGCAGATGAACGACTTAAGTGCCTCTGCTAACAGTACGACATCACCTGTAGCGCCTCTGCTGGACTCTAGACGACTGGAAAACCGTGGTCTTGTCAGATGAGTCCCGATTTCAAGTGATAAGAGCTGATGGTAAGTTTCGAGTGTGGGACAGACCCCACGAAGCCATGGATCCAAGTCGTCAACAAGGCACTGAGAAAGCTGGTGCTGGATCCGTAACGGTGTCGGGTATGTTTACGCGGAATAGACGGATCGTTGACTGGAAATGATTATGTTCGGCTTTTGGAGAGTATCTGCAGCCATTCATGAACTGCATGTTCCCACATGATGATGGAATTTTATGGATGGCAAAGTGCCTTGTCACCGGGACATAATTCTTCGCGATTGGTTTCAAGAACGTTGTGAACAGTTCGAGCCGATGGTTTCGCCACCCAGATCGCCCGACGTAAATCCCTTTCGAACATATGTGGGACACAATCTAGAGGTCAGTATGTGAACAAAATATTGCACAGGCAACAAATTCACAATTATGGACGGCCATAGAGACAGCATGGCTCAGTATTTCTGCAGGGGACTTACAACGACTTGTTGAGTCCACACCAGTCGAGTTGCTGCACTACGTCGGGAAAAAGGCGGTCCGAAACGATGTTAGGAGGTATTCCATGACTTTGCTCACTTCGGGGTAGAAGTATACGTATGGAGTTATTTAAAGCGAAACGATCATATGAAACTATTCGCAGGTAAGGTAGATGCCACCTGAGATTCATTGGAAGAATCCTAAGTTAATGCAATCCATGCACAAAGGACGTAGCTCACAAAACCCTCGTTCGACCAGTACTTGAATATTGCTCGGTAATCTAGGGCCCGTACGAGTTAGGTTCGATGAAGAAAATAGAGAAGAACCAGAGGAGAGCAGCGCGTGGCAGACGCTGCAACATAGGCGTGCTGCATCACGGTACGGCTTACTGATAAAAATCGGAGATCGTACGATTTCAGAACCATCAATCAATTTTCTGCCTCGTTTATCTCGAGAAAAGATTATGTACTTCAAAAAAGAAAGATACGAGGTCACACAAAGGCTTACCGACAGTAGTTTTAACCGCGAAACATTATGGACTGGAACGGGAAAAGGGGGAAAGTGACAGGGTACACAAACCACCCTCCACAACGCATCAAAAAGTGGCTTACTGAATATAGATGCAGATGTAGTCTAACAGAATCAGTGTCAGAGAGACAGAAACTATGGCAGGGGTAAATTCCCATACGTCAGCCATTTACACATCGCCCTCCTGGCTCTGGCCTGCTGCCTCGCCTCGTACAGCGCAATAGCTTCAAGCAACACTGTGGTTTCCTGCGTCGTTGTTGCACCACTCAAAACACATCGTGCGTGCAATAACGCCATCGCAGCTCCTCGCCATGTTCACCCTATCTGGCCTACTGCCTGCCGACTATTACTACACACTGCCAGCGGCCCCAGACTTCATCACCCAACTGCGCCTTTACTGAATTTTAACAAGATTTCCCATTTCTACGACTAATACTAGCGCAGCAACGGTTTACTTCACAATCTCTTCTTAAAGTACGTCGCTTGAAGCCGACTCCAAGGGGGAGACAAACAAAATTAACATGCAGTCATCCTGTGTTTAAGGTAATCATAGCTGGGTGACACGGAAGTACTGAGATGGTGCAGTAAGTGGTTCAAATGGCTCTGAGCACTATGGGACTTAACATCTGAGGTCATCAGTCCCCTAGAACTTAGAACTACTTAAACCTAACTAACCTAAGGACATCACACACACCAATGCCCGAGGCAGGATTCGAACCAGCGACCGTAGCAGTCGCGCGGTTCCAGACTGTAGCGCCTAGAACCGCTCGGCTACCCGCTTGCGTAATCCATGAAGTTATGTCTAACTACCTTGCCAAGGTGGTGCAGATGATTAACGCATCTGCCGAATAAGCAGAAGACCTGGATTCGAATCCTGGGTCGCGTGGGATTAGCCGCGCGGTCTATGGCGCTGCAGTCATGGACTGTGCGTCTGGTCCCGGCGGAAGTTCGAGTCCTCCCTCGGGCATGGATGAGTGCGTTTGTCCCTAGGATGATTTAGGTTAAGTAATCTGTAAGCTTAGGAACTGATGACCTTAGCAGTTAAGTCCCATAAGATTTCACACACATTTGAACATTTTTTTCGTATCCTGGCCTTAGTACAAGTTTTCATTTGTCAGCAATGAATTCCTTCTTTGCCCGAATGCGGCAGAGATCGGAAATTCTCCTCTCTGAACATGTTCCATGTCCTGCAGTGAGATCAAACACGGCAATGATGTCTGTTATTTCCGAAATCGCGGAAAGAACAGACACCACTCATACAGGTTTGAACATTTCTTTCAGGCTAGTTTTTTTGTTCCTTTGAAAGCGTCATGACCTATGTACAGGCATGTCCTGGTTCAAAGTTTGTGCTTCATTACTAAGGATCTCATCGTCTTTCACGTAGGGGTATACGTAAAGTACTCGAGGACAACCTAGACCCCGAGTTAGATTTCACCCACAGCGTAGATTTTTTAATAAAAATATTCGGAATTGAAAGTCGAAGGCTTCTGATGTTAGGAACCAGCATTATTCTGCCAGAGGCCTTGCAAAAGGGGCTGCTAGGGAGAAAATCGGCCGCTGTGGCCGAGCGGTTGTAGGCTCTTTAGTCCGGAACGCCTTGCTGGTACGGTCGCAGACTCGAATTCTGCCTCGGGCATGGTTGTGTGTGATGCCCTTAGGTTAGTTAGGTTTAAGTAGTTCTAGGTCTAGGGGAATGATGACCTCAGATGTTAAGTCCCATAGTGCTTAGAGCCATTTTTTTTATAGGGAGAGAGGGGAACAGGACAGACTTTCGGCGTGTAGGAAAAGAATAAAAAACTAACGGAAGGGCGACATGACACGAGTGGGAGTACGGAAGTAATGAAGATAGAAAATCTGAAAAGTAAATCCAAAGTCTCAATATAAAAATAACTGGCGCCAGTGAAGTGAAAGACAAAGAAAATATAGATCTCTGCTTAGATGAATGTATGCTAATATTATTAGCAACAGAAAATTTTATAACGAGAGTATGATTAGGTATGACCAGAATAGCAGGGCAACGAGTGAATTACTATGAACAGGTCAATGATATGATTATTCTCATCAGAATAGACATTAAAAATTTTGGAAATTCGTGGTAAGGTCCTATGTGACCAAACTGTGGAGGTCATCGGCCCCTAAGCTTACACACTACTTAATTTACCTTCAAATAAGCTAAGGACAACACACACACCCATGCCCAAGGGAGGGGAGCCGCGCGGACCCTGACAAGGCGGCCCTGACCGCTCGGCTATCCCGCGTGGCGGATCGACAGTAATTTAACACAAAAAACAATCGTTAATTATACATGGTGACATGACAAGAAAACCATGAAAAGATAAAGTGGGTATACGTGCATATTGAACAGGTTACTCAGTATGTAGAGGGAGGAGAAAATAAAACAATCTTGGTGGACTGGAACTCTATAGTACATGAAAGAACAGAAGACTGTGTTATGAAGAACAAGGGCGTTGTAGAAGGAATGAGAGAGGAGAAAGACTCCTTGAATTATGCGATACATTTCAACTCTTAATGGAAAATGCGCTATTTAAGAATCATAAAAAAGGAGGTACACTTGGAAAAAGCCTCGATAACCGGGAAGTTTTCACATGGATTGCATAATATGAAATCCCCGTTCCGAAGTCAGATAATGGATTGTAAGGCAGACCCACGAGCATTTTTAGACCCGCAGTCGGAGCATAATATAGTAATAACGTGTAAGCTGAGGTGTAAGAGAGGGTCAAGAAGAAAAAATGTATAAAGAAGAGGTGTCATGAAGTGCTGAGGAACGACAATGGACGTTTAAGGTTTTCTGAGGCTGTAGAAATATCCGCAATAAACATTACATTGGGTAGTTCAATTGAAGAGGAATGGATATCATTCAAAAAGGGCAATGACTAGATACAGAGAAGGTAATTGCGAAGAAACCTTGGGTGACAGAAGTAACACTTCGATTGGTCGACTAAGGAAAGAAAACACGGCCTTTTCAAAAACGGCGGAGGAGCGGACATAGGTTGAGAGTACTCTCTTACCCTTGGGGTGGGAAACTGCCCCTAAAAACAGGAAGGGGTGCTACGGCCTGTTCAGTTCAGCCCCTGGGAAACGCCTCTCGTCATCGTCCAGAAGCCAGGCAGGCGTCTCCGTCTCTGTGGGGACTTTTCGGCGACCCTCAACCCCCAGCTCCAGGTGGACGACTTTCCGCTCCCTCGGCCTGATGATCTCTTCCGTAAATTGGCTGGTGGTCATTACTTTACCAAAATTGATCTCGCTGAGGCTACCTCCAGGTTCCTTTGGATAAAGCTTCTCAAGCCCTCACCGTTCTGAATACGACAGCCGGCCTGTTCCAAGCCACACGCCTCATGTTTAGCTTGGCTAGCGCCCCGGCCATTTTCCAACGCTTCTTGAAACAACTTCTGCAGTACATTCCCGGTTGCATTAATTACCTCGACGACATTGTCGTTATGGGCCCTACTGCTGCAGCCCATGTTACCAACTTGCGTCAGCTGTTTCTTTGCCTCCGCCAGGCTGGGCTAAAATCCGATAAGGAGAAGTGTTCCTTTTTTCAACCTTCTATTTCCTATTTAGGACATGTTATTTCACATAAAGGCATCTCTCTGTCATTTTCCTATGTGGACGCCATACACCACCTGCCTCCCCCACGGCACATCCATCAGCTGAAATCCTTCCTTGGAAAAATATCGTATTACCGGAAGTTCCTTCCATCGGTCGCTCAGGTGGCGGCCCCCTTATATCACTTATGCCGCAAAAATGTCCCCTTCAGTTGGACCCTAGCCAGTGAGACGGCCTTTTCCACCCTGAAACGCCAGCTGCAATCGGCCTCCTGCCTGATGCTGTATGATCCGACTCTGCCGTTGCTCCTGGCCACGGACGCCTCTGATTGTGGGGTAGGGGCTGACCTCTCCCACAAGCTTCCGGATGGGACGGAACGTCCGGTGGATTTTCTATCCAAGGCCCTAACTGCCACCAAGCTGATATACCCTCAGATCGAAAAGGGGGCATTGGCTATCGTATTCGCCTGTTCCAAACTCATGCCTTTTTTATATGGACGGGCCTTTCATATCGTCACTGACCACAACCCCCTCCTCTCCCTGTTTTCCCCGGAGGTCCGACTTACTACGAAGACGCCTCAGAGGCTTCAACGATGGGCCCTGTTCCTCTCGCAATTCCGTTACATCTTGCATTTTAAGTCCACCTCCCAACACGCCAACGCGGATGCTCTTTCCCGCCTTCCTCTTGGTCCCGACCCTGCGTTTGACTCTTCGGACGTCCTCGTGTTCCAAGTTGATGAAGCGATCCACGACACCCTGCGCGAGTTTCCCATCACGGCCTCCACGGTGGCAATTGCGACCACGCGTGACCTATTGTTGCGCCGTGTCCGCTCCTATGTTCAGCGCGGGTGGCCCAGCTGTGCCCCCACCCGCGACCAGCAGCACCTTCGGTTCTTTTTTTCTATCCGCCATCAGCTGTCGGCGGTGGATGGTGTTCTATTGTCGGTAGACCCTACGTTCATTCCGTGTGTGGTCGTTCCACAGCATCTACGAACCGCAGTCTTGTGTTTCTTACATCAAGGCCATTGGGGAATCACTCGCACCAAGGCGTTGGCCCGGCGTTATGTCTTTTGGTTCGGGCTTACCAGGGACGTCACTCACATGGTTCAGAATTGCTCCACGTGCGCCCAACAGCTGTCCTGGCCCCTCAAAGCTTCCTCTCTTGGCCTTAAGCTAGCGGGTCCCTGGGATCGCATTCATTTGGACTTCGCCGGCCCCTTCCTTGGCTACCACTGGCTTCTCGTCACCGATGCCTTTTCACATTTTCCGCTCGTTATCCGTACCAGCACCACTTCGGAAGCGACCCTCGCTGCTCTCCAGAAAGTTTTGTCCTTGGAAGGGTTGCCGCTAACGATTGTTACCGATAACTGCCCTCAGTTCCGGAGCCAGGAATTCGCGACCTTTTGTTCTGCCAACGACATCCAACACGTTCTCACTCCGCCCTTTCACCCGTAATCGAATGGCGAGGCCGAACTCTTCGTCCAGACATTTAAGGCCCAAATGACAAAATATGCCTCCTCCCACACTTTGGACGAGGCGCCGACTTTCTTCCTCAGTTCCTATCGGTCGACGCCCATCGGCTCCCGTAGTCTGGCGGAACTTTTGCATGGCCGGCAACCTCGTACCCTTTTGCATCTCCTCCGGTCCGGACCCAAACAACGGGTTCCGACTGCACAGGCTCCCTTTGTTCCGGGATCCCTTATCTGGGGTCGAGGTTTCGGGCCGAGAGCCAGATGGATCCAGGGGGTGATCGTCCAGCAGCGAGGCCGTCAGCTCTTTGACGTCCGCATCGCCGACAAAGTGGTCCGCCGGCACCGCAACCAACTCCGGCGCCGGTATCAGGGTTTTCCGACCGCCCGGCCGCCTGGATGTGCTCCCTTCCACCCATGGTCGGCGTGCAGGGGCGCCAGACCCCGTCCAGCAGCAACAACCGTCGTCTCCATAGCGGCTGCAGGCTCCACCGGCTCCTCCACCGAACCGACCGGCTCCGCCATCCACCATCGTTGACGATGCCCCCATGCCCTTGGCACCGCCGCCGCCCACGCGGGCAGCATCCCGCGGACGTCGATGAACCTATGCCCCTGGCGCCGTCGCGGCCGGCTTCCCCGCTGCTTCCGCGACGCAGCTCCGCCCGTCTGGTCCGCCACGCCGCGCCCTACTCTGCGGGGGCGAGTTTTCACCGCCTCCTCCACGAGGCCGCCAAGGCCGAGCAGGACGACGTCGCCCTCCCCCCCCCCTCCCCCCCTCCCCCCCCCCCACGGGGAAGGGAGGTGTGTACTGTCTGCCATCGGGTTCTCCTAAATGGCAGGCAGCGCCGCATAACAGCCACGCTATGATGGAAAGAAACCAACAGCCAAACAGGGGAAGACATCAGGTAAACACGCCGAAAATTCAAGTCGATTAATAGGAACCTTTTCTTGCAGAGGTCGCCGCGACATATCCGGCCACGGATTCCTACGCCGGGTTTCTATTGGCTCCAGCTCACTATATAGGCCCGGCCGGTCGACGGCAGACCAGTCTTCGTCCGCTGCTAATGGCAACCGCTACAGCAGTCTCCGAGAACATAACACCGAAGCCGCTGTACTGCACCACCGATCGAAGTACCAGCCGACCGAGAGGAACCACACCTCCGGATAGATCGACAGACGTCTACATCTATTGTACAGCCAGCTATTGTATTGTAGAAGAAGCTACGTTCAATAAACTGTTGGAGAACACAACAGTAGTGATGCTAGAAAATCTGAAAAGGAAAACGAAAAGGCTAAATCTGGAGATAGCGGACGGCAGTGACTTGAAATGTAAAGAAGACAATTATTCCTGAATGGATGAGTGTAGGATAATGTCAACAGAAGCCGAAAATGGTAAAACGGCGATAGGTTTCTTTATGAACAGGAAGGTGATGCAGACAGAACTTACAAATACTTAAACCTAACTAACCTAAGGACATCACACACATCCATGCCCGAGACAGGATTCGAACCTGCGACCGTAGCGGTCGCGCGGTTCCAAACTGAAGCGCCTAGAACCACTCGGCCACACCGGCCGGCCAGAGTGTATTACTGTGAACAGTTCAGTGATTGGGTTGTTCTCATCAGAATCTACAACAAGCCAACATCGACAAAGGTAGTTCAGGTATACATGGCGAAGTCGCAAGCTGAAGATGAAGAGATAAATAAATTATATGAGGATATTGAAAGGGTAATACAGTATGTAAAGAAAGATGAAAATCTAATAGTCAAAGGGAACTGGAATGCTGCTGTAGGAAGGAGTAGAAGAAAAGATTTCAGGATAATATGGGGTTGGGACAATGAGTGAGAAAGGAGAAAGACTAACTGAGTTCTTTAATAAATTTAAGCTAGTAATAGCGAATACTCTGTTCAAGACTCACAAATAGGTAGTTTACATCATGGCCAGGAAAAGATTCTGAAATCAGGAGCAGATATCGATTTAGATTATAAGTTACGAATGATGAAGAATAAGCTGAAGTTTAAGACACTAATCAGGAAGAAAAATTCCCAAAGAAATGAGATATGGAAGCACTGAGGAATGAAGAGATACTCTTGAAGTTCTCTGAGGCTATAGATACTGCGGCAGTGAATAGCCGAGTATGCACTTCAGCTAAAGAGGAATGGACATCTCTAAACAGGGCAGTCACAGAAGTTGGAAAGAAAAATAAATATACTAGAAACGTAACTGGGAAGATACCACGGGTAACAGAAGAAATACTTCAGTTGATTCAGGAAAGAAGAAATTAAAAAAAAAGTTCAGGGAAATTCAAGAATGCAGAAGAAATAGAAGTCACTTAGGAATGAGATGCGAAGTGCAGGAAAGCTACGGTGACATTGATACATAAAAAAATGTGAAGAAATTGAGAAAAAAATTGTTGGAAGGACTGACTCAGCAAATAGAAGAGTCGGAACGACCATTGGGGAAATGTGAAGAACGGCGGTAACATTAAGAGAAATTGAGAAATAGCAGAACTGAGAACATAAAGAAACGTAACATGGGGATTAATGGTCACGAAGTAGACGAAGTTCAGGAATTCTGTTACCTAGGCAGCAAAATAAGCCCTGGCGAACGGAGCACAGAGGGCTTCAAAACATTGGCAAAAAGGACATTTATGGCCAATACAAGTCCACTAGTATCAAACGTTGGTCTTAATTTGAGAAAGAAAGTTTTGGGAACGTAGGTTTGGAGAACAGCATTGTATTGGTAGTGAGACATGGACTGTGGGAAAACCGGAACAGAAGAGAATCAAACATTTGAGATGTGGTGCTGCAGACGAATATTGGAAATCAGATGGACTGATGAGGTAAGGAATGAGGAGGTTCTGGACGGAAACGGAGAGGGAAGAAATGTATTGAAACCAGTGACAAGAAGAAGGGACAGGATGGTAGGACATCTGTTAAGGCACTACTTAATAACTTTTGTTGTACTGGAAGGAGGTAAAAACCAGTCAGAAGACTAAAAAAAAAGAAAAGAAAAAAATAGGTTTATCGAATCATTTGTTGTGTGGATTGCGGAGCTGGACAGCTAAAAAGAGAGGTGCCGGGGATAGAGAAGAGGGTGGCGAAGTAGTGACTTCTAAACCAGAGTCAGCGAAGATACGTCGGCCACTGACGCGGTCAAGGATGAAGAATCTGTCGTCGTGAAGAGAGAGAGACGTGAGCAACCTGGCATCATCGTTCCGAGTATCTAGACGGCTTAGGTGTCCCGCACAGTTAGTTACACATCCTGCGAACCGTATGTCGAAACAACATGGTGGATGTCAGTTCCGAGCGGAATCGTCGAAACGTGCATAGCACCAACAGAAGCAATTCTGTGCAGGCATGGGCACAGTGCAGATAGCAAGATAGCAGATGTGTGGGGTTTGTTATGGTGGCTCATAGGTAGCCGCTCTGGTTGGGCACGGTGAAGTCAGGGTCGGCGGATGTAGTGATAATTGGCTCAGCTCTTGGTAGGTGGAAGGTCGGTTGTTTTCCCGCAGTTGAAAGCCACGTTTGTCACCGTTGTTGTCAGTGTTATTAATAAACTGTCGATGTTGAATGAAGGAAAATATTCTCTCCGCAAGTTTGAGGCGTGCGTCCAATTGCTCTTGCTAGTGGACGACCATTGACAATTGAACTTGTGGCTGAAGCATGACAACCTGTAATGCCCAAGGTGTGTAATTTGGCGTGAGGTGCTTGTCAGTTAAAATGCGTAGCTGTTGCTGTAGTTGCGAAGGAGTCCTGTCCTTTAAATATTTATCGTAAATGAACTGGTGTTACTATTCTTGCGGAGAGGAGGTGAGGTGGTGGATTAATGCTGTTGTCACAGTCTCGTATTTATTGCCTGAGGGTGGGTTGGGGACAGGATGATATTACTTATCGTATCCATGTAATCAGCCAATTGACTAAGCAGTGCGACGAATTTCGCGCTGGCACTGATACCGTCACTCAATGCATAATGCCTTTCACAATGGCGGGCAATAGGCTTGGTTCATCCGGCCGAAAAGGAGATACCGGCCGGAGTGGCGAAGCGGTTCTAGGCGCTACAGTCTGGAACCGCGCGACCGCTACGACGCAGGTTCGAATCCTGCCTCGGGCATGGTTGTGTGTGATGTCCTTACGTTAGTTAGGTTCAAGTAGTTCTAAGTTCTAGAGGACTGATGACCTCAGGTGTTAAGTCCCATAGTGCTCAGAGCCATTTGACCCATTTTTTTTTTGAAAAGGAGATAACATGTGTCCTCAGTGCTGTATGGCGTAACGGTGACATCCGTAGAGGGAGAACGGCAATGCAATTAGACCCCTATGCCGTACGAGGAGGTGGACGTCTCCAAAGAATTCCTCAGAGTCCAGAATTGGTGGTCGAGCGTCAGCCGTCGTAACTAGAAAGCTGGGTGTCGAGTCAGGAGGTAGACATGCGAATTGAAGTTCCAATCAACTCTGCTTGTCGGTTTTTTTCCTTTATTGTTATTTCATTTCCCCACATTAGAGCAAGCTGACAGGGGATAAAAACCGCTCTCCAGCCTAATGCTACACAAACTGTATTTAGAGATGGTAAAATGTATGAAAGGTGACAATAACAGATGATTGTGGAAAAAAATACGTAAGCGGACGATATTTATCATTTTTACACAAAAATAAATGACAATAAACAAGATTTTTGTAAAATACACATAGATGGAAAACATTGTTGGCTTTTAAAACTCGTTTCGCGATTTTATACGCCGGTCGTCCACAAAGTAAGTTCCGTTTCTATTTTTATCCGTGGCTGCGCTACGATCGCAGTTCCGAGCCTGTGCGGCAGTTCTGACTCAAGGAGAAGACATGTACGCCATTTTCAGATCGCTGCTGCCGACGTGTGCTTTGTAGTGCTTCTTTATAATGTCAGCCGTAATTGAAAATGTCGACACGTGTGAAATGAAATCTGTGATTCATTTTCTAAATGCAAAGAAAGCTAAAGCTAAGGAAATTCATCGGCAAATCTGCAAGGTTTACGGACAAAATCCTATGACTGATTCAATTGTTAGAAGATGGGTCAGACTGTTCAATGAGGACGTGATCAAGTGCACGATGGAGAATGAAGTGGTCGCCCGTCTATGGTTACTGATGAACTGGTTCACACAGTTGAAGAGAAGATTAAGCACAATCGTAACTTAACACTTAGTGCCCTTTCTATGGAAGTTCCGCAAATCTCACGATCACTAATTCATGAAATTGTTACCGAAAAACTGAAATTTAGAAAACTCTGCTCACGTTGGGTACCCAAAATTCTTACCCGACCTCGGGACGAGATTTCATTGTTGGGGAGTGGTTGCTTGTGGGGCCATACAGTCCACATAAATACCCGTCAGGCGGAATGATACTGAGCAATGCTGTCTTTGCGCTTACGTGACAAGCGATGCCAGGTAGGGCGACAAAGTTGTTGTCCTCTGTTAGCCAGACAGGAACTGCGGTTTTATCTTCATGTCGACTTGCAACTTAACGCCTACCGACCAGGCAACCCAGATGACGCCGGTGTACCGCGCGTAGCGTACGTGCTCCATGGGATACAACTAGCTTTACGAGTTCTACAAAGGAAAGAAAGAGTACAGTTTAATGCTTAAGCGTTCTCTTACTGTGTCGGGTGTGACTGCTAACCAGTTGCCCATCAGATCCGGTCGGAGTGTTCTATAAGAAATTTAGAGGTTCCATAGGCATCTCACACGCATCACACTTCCAAATTGAGTTTTTATTTCTTCCTTCTCTCTCTCTCTCACTCTCTCTCTTACCATTCTTACGATGCAGCGGGCAGAAAGATCATGTTGTCCCTGTGAGACAGACGTTTCACTGCCGCGTCGCCTGGTGGTAGCTGAAGCATTCCCAGAGCTTACGGTTACAGATTATTGGCAGTGTTCACCGGTGCTAGCCCAGGAAATCCGGGTCCACCATATTGCTTGCTATTTGGCACGACTCAGGAGGCACATGTGGCATATCGAATTATGCGGCGAGAATTTTCACCATAATTTTATGCTATAATTGCCTCATTACGGATGTAAGATGTGTATATTTCTATTGTTTATTGTCAAATAACAATTTATGAAAGATGTTTATATTTTATTAATAGGATTAAGTAGGAATAATTAATATTTGTCATGTTGGAAATAATTGTGGTAGCAGGGAATGTCTGCACCAAAGTATTGTTGACAAGAGAGACCGCAAATTGATATTTTTAAAAGGGCGGGAGAGACCGCGTATGGATACATTTTTAGAAAAGAGCGGGAAAGACCGCGCATTGATACATTTTATAATGCTAGCAGGGATTTTCTGCACCAGAAAGCATTGTTGGCAGGAGAAACGGCACTTAAGCGTTCGTAGGAAGTCAGTAGTAAGCGTGATGTGAAGCGAGTCGGTAATCTGAAGCGAGAGGTTGAGAGGAGCGGTGTGCCTGCCAGCCACTAGCTATGATTTACAAGAGATTATAAACGGATGTACAGAGACATCAGCTAACTATTATGATAAGAGGAACTAATATTATTGAATTATTTTTTTTTATAAACTCAAGACTACTGAAGGTATGTTTGCGCAATGCTAGTTGTAAGATTATTGTAAAAAGTAAGTCCCATTTGAACGTTTGTAAAATCATTTCATTCAGAATATAATTAACTTTTGCCAGCAATACTGCATTTCTAATTATAATCCATCCCAAAAACCATCAACGTAAAACTTTGCAAAATTTTATTGTTGCCAAGAAAAAGTTTAACTATGAATTACGTAATTTCAGTCAAATTAATTATAGAATAACGTCAGCTTTGCTATTAAAGGATAACGTCAGCTTTGGTAATAAATACAGCCACTTATTATGAAAGCCCACCAGCAGCTAATAGAGTAAAGTAAAACACAGTAAGTATATTCATGTCGCAGTTCGATGTATTAGTCAGATGGCGATCCAGTAACAGTAAAATAGGTAAGGAACAGTTTTGGGTTATTGCAGATAACGACTGAGGGCCACGACGACGACACATTCTATGTTTCGTCGAAATAGTCAGAAAATCACTTTTAATAAGCAGCAATTAAATTTGTATGCGAAGATAGAGAAAGAGAATAAATTTGAAAGGGGAGATTTCATTTGTTATTGTTAAGCAAGAGATAGAAATCATAAGGAAAGGTTACATAGGTCATTGTAAAAGGGAAGGTAATCATTAACACAAGAGGTAAAGAGGAGACGGGAAGGTTTCACGGAGACGTAAGTCTGAACACTATCATTACGCCATAACATCTCCAACACAATATACTTTTTATAGAAGGTATTAAAAATATCAATTATTTTTTATGTTTAGTTGCAAATCGTAACAGCCGCCTTTTCGAGTCGTCTAAGTGGTTACATAATTGTAATTTATCTTCCCTACTTTATAATATGAGGAATGCAAACAGCGTTGAGAAGAAAATAAAACTGGCTCTGATATCCAAATATATTACTAAGGAAATATGGGAAAAACAGTAAGTAGCCTTTTTGGTTACAGATATTCACGATAACACTCAAGTAAAATGGCACTATACCAGAAGGCACACGGCTCAGATTTAAGTCGTAAAGTAAACTCTCTGCTGTAGCCAGTGACACCAAAGAGAGACTATTTCCTCTCTACCACAACTGGCTGTGCCACATACGAGCAGCAGACTTCGAACCCAGCCCATCGGACCACAGACACGTCTTCCACCGCCTCGTCCCACATTGCGTGATGCCGTGGGTTTCGGAGCGTTATAAAGCTGCCTGTACAGAGACAACAGCCGATGTCTTATTGAGTCTACATGTTTTAAACATACGAGATGGCTACCCTCTTGTTAACGACCTACTCTTTGAGCTTGGACCATGTTTGATTTTTGACTCTGCCTTGATTTATTTTAGAAATACCATGAGCCTGGTCTTTATTTACGGACTTGCAGTATTTCTACGTTCATTCTTTGCATAACCTCAGCCATCCAGAAGTTTGTATTGTGCGCGGAACTCTCAACATGTACCGAAATTGTAACTAGTGTCCTTGTTTAAATAAAGGAAACAGAAGTACCGTTTCAACTTTTTCGTCGGCATGTACGGGGCGAAGATAATGCGGCATTAAGTTCCTCGTCACCAGACGGTGTTCTAATGTTTTGGGTGTGTGGCAAAACTGCCGAGGACAAGTGTATAACGGATGCATGGCAAGTCGCCTCTGCAGAGCAGCCGTCTGCTATGCGTCAAGTCGCAGCCGATTCGAATGTAGGGCACAATAAGCAGCATTTGTTCGCGCCCCAATGCCTACGTATGACGTATGGTCAATGTATAGCCAGAACCGTATCACTGTACTGTGTGGTAGCCAGCCAAAGAATATTTAGGGAACTGGTCTAAGCAAATATTGTTTCAAAGCCGCCCCCCCCCCTCCTCAAATCTTGACAAGATTTCTGACATTTAACCTATCTCGTGCTTATGTGACGCAAGTTTCCTGCCTCTCAGAACCGAGACAATTCTGTCCGGTTAAAGCTGCTGAAATTGCCAGCTAATTCACGTCATCGGTGTTAAGCAATAACCTTCGTGGGAGGCAACTCACTTGTGTGGACTCTGCACGGTTCTATAGTGCTGAACATAGTTGCTTTTCTCGTTTATGATCCGGACCTCGGCTAGAGCATACGCGTTTCTTGGGAGGCAGAAACACTGTCTCAGCGCCTCATGACCGGCCACGAACAGATCTTAACATTAGCGACTCCCCTCTGGTTGCGCACTTTATTTAATTTGTTCATGCTCCTCGACTGACCTACAGCTGGTAACTGCCTCCCTAGGAACGCCCCTTGTATCCCGTAGACTGAAATATATTCTCTTTAGTTGATACAGTTTCTTGTTTTATCATTTGACTCCCACTTGGTAAGTATTTTGACCGCTCGACCTCCTGTACATTGTTCTAATAAGCGCGATGAAACTACAGACTCCCCCTCTTTCTCCACATGTACATTGTCCTCAGTAGCGGGAACAAACTCTCCCTCTCCCTCTCCCCGCACATGTACATCACTGGTTTTACTATTTCCAGCCGATCACGCGCTGCGAGAATTGCATTTTCAATTTACAATGGAAGACTCTGCTGTGAAACCTGCGTAAAATTTAGAAAGCTACAGCGAAGTGCTTTTAGGGAGCAGCGTCTCGATTGGTGGAACTAGACCCTCCGTTATTCTCAGGGTCAAATACTAGTGTAATGAATAAGTCATAAGCTCCCTTGATATTTTCTTCAAATGTGTTTACAGGTTTGTGGAATACAGAGCCAAGGACAGTTGATGGAGACGCATAGCATCTGCAACAGTGAGCGGCAAATTTTTTTGTAGAACTAAAAGCAACTCCTTTTTCCTGTTGCTTTACGTTCGAATGTGATATGAAATAAAACGATCATGTGAGAACCATAGTAGCAAAGGTGAATGGTCGACTTCTGTTTGTTGGGAGAATTTTAGGAAAGAGCAGTTCACCTGTAAAGAAGACCGCATATATATTCTTGAGTACCGCTCGAGTGTTTGGGATCCGTACCAGGTCGGATTGATGGAACACATCAAAGCAATTTACGAAATGCTATTTAGAAAATTGATGGAAGACTTCAAAGTAATTTGCGAAATGCTATTGAGAAAATTTAGAAAACCGGAATTTGAAGCTAACTGGCGAACGATTCTACTGCCGCCAACATATATTGAGCGTAGATAAGCTACGAGAAATTAGGGCTCATACGGATAGCCGTTTTTCCCTCGCTCTATTAGCGAGTTAAAAAGGGAAGGAAATAACTAGGAGTGATACAGGTTACCCTCCGCCACGCACCACACGGTGGCTAGCGGAGTATTTTTGTAGATGTAGATTAAGAAGACGCCAAGCTCTGACAGTCACATATTTCGGCAGTGTAGGCGTAGCATGTTGGGTTCAAACCGAAAGAAAGCCAATACATATGCCTCACTGACGAGCTTCTGAGAAACAGAAAACATCTAGTTCCAAGTAGTTTGTTTTGAAGCTACTGTGAACACAGGACTGCGTCGCTGAGTAGTAAAGGGGAGGTCATGGGATCGAATCTCTCCTCTGGTGTGCTCACGAGCTTTCAGTTTCCCGTAACTGAGTCCTGGAGTTGATCCTGTATGTTCACGGAGTCTACATGTTAATTACTGGATCTGGCAATGCTAATGATGGTGGGTGACCGGTGAAAGCATGTGAGTACAGTTACTAGGGGTACGTAGCTGACTGTGGGGTACAAAATAAAAGGGAGTGTTAATGGTTCAAATGGCTTTGAGCACTATGGGACTTACCTTCTGAGGCCATCAGTCCCCTAGAACTTAGAAGTACTTAAACCTAACTAACCTAAGGACAGCACACACATCCATGCCCGAGGCAGAATTCGAACCTGCGACCGTAGCGGTCGCGCGGTTACAGACTGTAGCGCCTAGAACCGCTTGGCCACCCCGGCCGGCGGAGTGTTAATGTTTAATAAAACAGGCCTGGAAGATTACGGTATATTGAAAAATTTTACTTTTTGGACTGTCTGACTAAAACTGAATGAAACAAAATTTTCGTGCCATAAGCGTTTCGCCTTTATTCTCTGCAAGGCATCTTCAGTGGCAAGTTACGTGGACTATTCTTATCATTGTCACTTGGGATTTTTTCCACATTTCACAGCACTGGGGCTCAACGAGTGTTCCCAGCGCTGTGGAATGTGGTAAAACCCGCAAGGGACAAATATAAGAGGAACGGCACCAAAAATGGAACAGAAACATAGTATTTAGAAAATGGTCCACGCAACCTGCCAATGAAGTTGCCTTGCAGAGAATAAAGGCGAAACTCGTATGGCACGAAAATTGTGTTTCATTCAGTTGTCGTCAGGCGGTATAAAAAGTGAAAATTATCAATATACCGTAATATTACATGCAACTGAGGAAGAGAGGACTACAAAAGTTGATGATGTTAAGCCTGGGAGATGTTGATGATGTTGCTCAAGGTGTGTAGACCTTAACACTTCCCTTATCATCAGTTGCTCCTTCGCTACTAGTGCAATGGTCATACTGAATTACAAGTAAACTGTAAAAGACTTACGGCCCGAAAAGTCATTGGATGTGATTGTAAAATTAAACGTAATACAAACGCTAGCGCAGTACAACCATGAAGTGACAAAGTAGAGAGCTTTCTTTTGATAGGCATTCTTAGAAAACCATTTCAAACATTTATTCAGTCTATCAGAGGACAGGGATTCGAAATAATCTAGTTCGACAATCGACATAGCATTCGTAAATCTGACAATTTATTAACAAAGGTTTAAGCTTTGCATACACCATCAATAATCTCCAAACACAACTGATTAAGTCGAGTGGTTGCACATGGGCTGAGAGGATGATGTCAACCTCGCTGAATATCAGCATTATAGATCCCTCAACTACGTCGGATCAAGACCCACGTAATGATGAGTTACAAGACATGTACACAATCTGGAGATACAGTTAGAAAGTGAAAGGTAACGGAAGAAAACTGTGGTTTGTGGATAAACTGATTTCTAGAAGGGCTTACCTAATACGCAGAATAAAACTGATAAATGGAGGGAGGGTGAAAATGAAAATGGCTGGTAACTAATTCCTAGACTGTCTACGACAGCCGATATGGGGTTCAAATGGGGGGGGGGGGGGGGGGTGCAAGGCTCTACAGTTTGTTGAGGACTTTATATCATGTTTCACACAGGACACTAAATTCTACACCCAAAAATATGAATGTAATATGATTATTATTATGTAATATGATTATTCACTCCCTATACCGATACCAAAGGGATTTACTGTGACCTAACACAAGACACCCGATTTAAACTACATTTCTGCGATATAACAGAGCGATCTTACTCATCACATGTGCAGGGAGGAGTGTTCACCGAATCTCTTGCTCGCCTCACCTTGATGGACGTCCTGTGTCAGCATTTCTTGGCGGGGGTGATATTAGCCAATCTGCAGCAGCACTCAAAAATGCGTGAGGCACTAACCCAGTGAGGGTTTTAGGAATAGCGCAATGGAAACTCTACTGAATCCCTCTCTTAACAGAAACTGCTTCGAGAATGAAGCGACTTGATTTTGAAATAGGCACCAAGTTTCAGCTCCACTGTTGAGTTTCGTATTCGCCGGTCAGTTTCGATAAAGCCAACGAATTTTCCGTCGGTTCCATTGAAAGAGAGGTAGAAACTGCCTCTGACTTGCAACTCAGTCACTTTATGCCCACCCCAAGCGTAGGTAGGTGAGAAGTTATCACAACTGATGTTTTACCGGATTCCTGATATTCACGGTATACTCGTGAAATGATCGTACGGGAAAATTCCCACTCTAAAAAGAATGTTCAAATGTGCGTGAAATCTTATGGGACTTAACTGCTAAGGTCATCAGTCCCTAAGCTTACACACTGCTTAACGAACACACACACCCATACCCGAGGGAGGACTCGAACCTCCACCGGGACCAGCCGCACAGTCCATGACTGCAGCGCCTTATACCGCTCGGCTAATTCCCACTTCATCGCCTTTTCGGAGATCCTGTGTCCCCGTTGCTCGTGCGCTGACTCTATCACAACGTTCAAAATCACTTAAATCTTGGTAACCGCGTAGCAGCAGTAAGTGATATAACAACTGCGCCAGACACTTGTCATATATAGGCGTTGCCGACCGCAGCGCCATATTCTACCTCTTTACATATCTCTGTATTTGAAGACGCATGCCTATACCAGTTTATTTGGCGCTTCAGTGTAAGATCGGTGGTCTACTACCACCAGGTGTAGTTAATAACTTTCCGGTTCATCCCTGAGTTGTGGTGCACATACTATATACAACAGTTAAAGACGAACCTGCCATGTGTGCGTTGTCACGTCTCACTGACGGTAAGTCCTTAATTCCTGAGGAGTAGAGTGAGATGTCGCCACCGTGTACAATCGTAACTAAAGATTTTAGTGGATTCTTTTCTTTTTTCCAGTCTTTTTTCTGTCTCGCGGTGACCGCCATTGTTAGTTATATTGTGCTTAAGTGGGGTATCCTTCATGGCGAATGTGGCTAAGATGCTGACGCTCCCTCTCTTCGGTTACTAACTGTTAATGGCCACAGATTTCAGTACCATAATAATCACCAGTGTACGTGGTTTACCAGTATGCAGTGCCTGCTGTTTCGTCTCGATTCCGATTCCTCCCACGTCGATCTGTACACCTTCCTTTAATTATTAGTAGAAACGTGCTTTCATATGGCAGAGCGCGTAAATGAGCTCTTGTAATTATGATGCTCATTAGTTCTGAATCCTCCGACATCCCTCCAATCAGACTCCATCTCCGTATTCCTTATCTTACAATTTTTATTGGGTATTCATCTGGTATTTTTTGTTTAACATCTCCATTGTAAGAACTGTAACAGTTATATGTTCAGCGTACAGAACACAATTATGTTATTAAAATCAGATCAGGATCAATATCAATCTTCCGAACAAGCAAAGCTCCATTAGCTAGTTAAACCTATCCAGTTGTTCCTATCAGGACATGAGAAATAATAACGAGGATTTTGAGCTCTCATGGACAGGAAGACTTCCCCTTGTTTAATAACCAAAATTATTGTGATCTTGAGTGTTCGGTTCAAAAGGGAGTATGAATGCCTCTGTAACGTTATCCTATGTACGCTGTTTAGCCAGAACATTACGCCCACCTACCTATTTGCCGGTACGCCCACCATTCGCAGCGCTGACAGAGGAAGCATGGAAGCAATGGGTCCTTGGTAGGTCGCTGGAGAGAGCTGGCATCACGTTTGCCCACACAAGTTGCTTAATTCTCGTTAAATGTGGGGAGGGGGACGATGAGTTCCGGCGCCACGTTCAGTCACTTCCCAGATATCAGTTTTCAGTTTTCAAACTGTATTTTTATGCTTTTACATAAGCAAAATGTTACCATGTCTGCCGTTGTCTTAAAAATTCAGACTGTTATTTATTTTATACGTGACACGTAAGTACTGTCTCTGTCTTGTATTGTTAGTCAGTACTTACACTTTTATACAAAAAAAATTATTTTCAAATGGTTCAAAAGGCTCTGAGCACTATGCGACTTAACTTCTGAGGTCATCAGTCGCCTAGAACTTAGAACTAATTAAACCTAACTAACCTAAGGACATCACACACATCCATGCCCGAGGCAGGATTCGAACCTGCGACCGTAGCTGCCGCTCGGTTCCAGACTGTAGCGCCTAGAACCGCACGGCCACTCCGGCCGGCAAAATTATTTTCCCATAAATTTGTAATTATGTTATAGGCCACTTTAAACATTTAAATTCTGATGAAGGCACTCTTAGAAGTGTTGAAACCTGGTTAATAAGCGCTTTTTTCGGTATCGCTTTGGTGATGTGCTGTCGAATAGTTTCGAGTAAGAGAATGGAGTTCCTCAGGATAGTGTTTTAAGTGTTGTCATCTTTGCCATAGCCATAAACGGTATCGCGTGTACGGTAAGTAGTCCCGTACAATACGCCTTACTTGTGAACGATTTTGCAGTTATCTGCTTCTCCTCCAGTACAGCAACAGGAAATCGTCAGTTGCAACTTACAGTAAAGAGGCTGGAGGAGTGGGTCGCAAAGCCCGATTTTACATTTTCTGCAGAGAAGAGTGTGTGTGTTGGTTTTAATAGTTCTCGTAGTATTTTTAATTTACCTAAATTGCGTATGTGGATCACAATTCTCCCTTTTGAAGGATCTTTGCGGTTTTTGGACCTCATTTTTTACTCCAGACTTGGTTACCACAGCTGGAGAACCTGCAGGCAAAATTCCAGAAGCAGTGTACATTTTGAAGTGTCTTAGCCACAGGTCTTGGGGAGCGTCTGCTCCAG
The DNA here is from genome assembly GCF_021461385.2 of Schistocerca piceifrons. Taxonomy (NCBI): domain Eukaryota; kingdom Metazoa; phylum Arthropoda; class Insecta; order Orthoptera; family Acrididae; genus Schistocerca; species Schistocerca piceifrons. The sequence continues at coordinate 1,014,768,234 of NC_060139.1, read as the reverse complement.
TTTTATAGGATTTTCGTGCGATCGCGGCTGGCGCATGGGTGCACAGTGTACGGGTCAGCAAGGCCTTCGTACCTGAAGATTATTGAAGCTGTACACCGTAAAGGGATCAGTCTGTCCACGGGCGCCTGCAGGACCAGCGCCGTACGTAGATCCTGGGCTGCAGCTGGGGAACCACTACTTACGATCCGGCGGCAGCTTCTCATGGCGACTCAGTCGTGTCAGTTCCTCGCTGCTCCCACTCCACCAACACATCATAGCGTTGCTCATCCGGCTATAGAACGCCTCTTTACCAATCGTCCAAGAGCGACTAGGCCGTTTGGGATCCGTGGGAAGTGTGTGGTGGAGTCTCTTAGTGTGTGGCACGTATGGGCTCATATCCGGGGTTTTAACAGACTGCCACGCGGTTTATTGCAGAGACCAAGAGTACTTTTAGATTTAGTGGAGTATGGGAGACGTTGCGGAGCTGCATACTTTTTTAAGACATTATTTTCTGACATCTGAAATAAGCACCACATCTCTGTGCCTGTATTAACGGATGGGTATAAACAGGGACACTCCGCTGGTTGCTATGTTGTTTTCCCTGATGTTGTCCTCAGGATCAGACTGCTTCAAGACTTCATCACCTACGACGCAGAATTATACGCAATATTAGGTGCACTGGAGAAGATAAGACAATTTTCGACTGCTGAATTCCTTGTCGGTTCCGATTCCCTGAGTGACCTGCACTGTCTTCAACGATTGTACCTATCTGATAGAGTAGTTCAGAATATTCAGGAGGCCCTCTGACTGCGACTGGGGAAGGAGGTGTCTTGTTGCTGGGTGCCAGGGCAAGTGGGTGTTGCGGAGAACGAAAGGGCGGATATATTAGCCGAAGAGGCGTGTAGCGATGCTGAGTTAGTTCGGTGTGCCGTCCCTATATATGCTACCGCCTCGCCGTTGAGCTACAGTCATACGTCGAAACAAGCTGAGTAGCTGGATGTGAGAGACAAAGTTCGTCTAGTAAACCCCGCAACGCGGCCAAGGCGTACCGCTTTCGAACCACGTCGAAGGCACGAGGTCCTGCTTACTCGTCTTCGCATGGGCCACAGCCCTATAACACATGGCTTCTTGCTGCGACGAAGGACCCTCCAGTGTGTTGTGCTGGCAGCGCACAAATCACAGTGCGCCACAATTTGTTACACTATTTTATTTTAAGACCAGAGGGCAGTGGCAGATTTACGGACAGATCTACTCTCTATTATAAGCGAATTTCAAACGAATATGGTTAGAGATTTGAAGTTTTGTGAATTGACCAACATGTTCCCTAAGATTGTAGGGATGTAGTCTTCAATGTGTTAACAGAGTTACTTGCTCTCTCATGATTTTTGTAAGTGCTCAGCCAGGTACATATCCCTTTCCCGTCATTTTTGCTACTGTTTTCGAGTATAGCACCTTTCACCCATTCTCTATTGTCTAAGGCGTGTGAGACAGAGCGATTGTGTCAGACAACGTGACTCAGGTGCGAGTGAGCGCATGAGTGTCGGTTTGTAGATTTCATCCTCACTGTGTGCAACAGTTTTGGTGCCTTTATCCGCTGGGCGCCCGTAAACTCGGCAAAAAAACATATACACTTACTACAGGCTCGTTTGATTGCTTCCTTGGTTTATTATTATTTGAGAAAAAAGCCAATAAGACGTCGCAGTATCCTCGTATTTAAGAGAGAACTACCAGTGGCAATATTACTCGAACTAAGATTTCTACCCTTCGTCGTTGTTTCTTCCCGTATGCACTCATTAGCATAGTAACTATGCCTCGACAACACCAGTTGCTACATGCGAGAGTGAAGGGCGGTCACTCCTTAAAACCCAAACTCCGCCCTGCCCACATCACAGTGAGTTGGATTCATTCTTTCTGAAGATTAACTACTCGCCTACCTGTGTTGGGCACAGCCCCTGTGCTCACTGGATAACCACTCTCGCTTTCAGTGCCACGTGACTCGTATGTATCGACTGGCTGCGAAATGAACTGACGTTTCCTTCGCTGCCCCACTCCAAAAACAGACCAGAATTCGGTTTGTTTATAACTTTGATATCCACTATTTTTACTGAAGTCAACAAATGGCAGATGCCTAGCTTCCCACACAGTCACTCTGCCTACAGAATGTAGCGGCCCTAACACCGCATTCGTACTGGGAATACCGCCGATGCTTAAATGTAAACTGACATTGCAGAAAATGTCGGACAAACACAACTCATATACATCACAGAAAATATCACATATAAACAAATGAACAAGGAATTAAAGTTAGCCGGCCGGTGTGGCCGTGCGGCTCTAAGCGCGTCAGTTTGGAACCGCGTGACCGCTACGGTCGCAGGTTCGAATCCTGCCTCGGGCGTGGATGTGTGTGATGTCCTTAGGTTAGTTAGGTTTAAGTAGTTCTAAGTTCTAGGGGACTGATGACCTCAGTAGTTAAGTCCCATAGTGCTCAGAGCCATTTTTTGAATTAAAGTTATTACTACTCCAGAACTGTTTATAACCTATAGGCACAGTGACAAAAATGTAAATAAAATAGCTAACATATGTACATATTCCAGGCCACTGATGATGCCTTGCAGAAAATAAAGGCGAAACGCGTATGGCACTAAAATTGTGTTTTTTATTCAGTTGCTGTCAGACGGTCCATAAGTTAAAATTTATCAATATACCGTAATATTACACGCAACTGAGGAAGACAGGACTACAAAAGTTGAAGATGTTTTTACTACTCGTTTCAAAATAACAGCAATTAGTCTGAAATGCTATCATCTAGGTGCAGGGTTGGTAACGTAGTAGACCTTCATAAAAATATAATACTTTAAACAAATTTATTTAAAATATGAACAACCGAGATTGTGGAAACAGATCTGACCTCTTCCTTTATAACAAAACACGTGTGCTGTAGACAATAGGATATAACAATCCAGATGAGAATCAATTTAATTAAAAACAATTCCAACCGAACGCAATTATTAAGCTGACAATTAAAACGCTAAGCTGTTTAAATAAATTCTTTGTAAAATGTTAGTGCAAGAACTTTAAAATTATAAATCTCCAGTGTTTAAGAGATGTTGTTTAAAAAACAATTACAGTTCTACAGTTATAATTCTCAGAATCCGCGGTCATGCAAGCTCTCATGTGCAAAATGAAGATGCAGTGGCAATTTGGTCATAACAAACCACCTTTGTTTACTATAGCATACGCCACGACCTCCACGTAACCGCTTACATTTTCAAGGCTTTTACGACATGGTAAATAAGGTACCTGTAGTACACCAAATATATACACTGACAGAAAAAGTAACCCAACACTAAGAAGGAGTTGTGCGATGTCAACGAAACTTGGTAGACGTGTTTCTACATCTAAACTATGGTATTTATTCCAGTTTCCCGCCAGTCGCATACGAGTGGAACTAGCAGAGCAACTATGAAGATACAAATCAGTCTCCTTTAAATACACGGTGGAACCTTGAGACTGGACAAGGTGAACTGATGTTAGTCAAGAATGCCCTTAAGGCGACAAAGACGCTATTAGCATCACCCCACTGTCTGAACGAGATCGTGTAGTAGGGCTACGAGAAACTGGACGTACCTTCTGCGATACTGCAGTAAAACCTAGCAGGTATGCAGCCGCTGCACATGATTGTTCGCATTGGTGGTTACGAAAATGTTCTGTCGCAGGAGTACCAGACTCTGGACAACCATGTGACACTACCGAAAGGGAAGACCATAGTGTTCGGCGTATGACTTGGCTCATCTTACAGCATCTGTAACAGCAATGTGAGCAGCACTTTTCACACCACAGTGACACAACGGACTGTTACTAATCTGTTACTACAAGGACAGATCCGAGCCAGCAATGCTATAGCATTCATTCCTCTGATCCCAAACAACCGCCATTTGCGACTTGAGTGGTATCAAGCGTGAGTTCATTGGAGGGCACGGTGGAGGTCTGCTGTGTTTTACGATGAAAACTGGTTCTGCTTCGGTGGCAGTGAAGCCCTGTGTTAATTAGAAGGGGGCCAGTTGGGGGCCTGCCCCTAGCCTGTCTGTGTGTTAGATATGCTGGACGCACACGTGGAGTTATGTTCTGAGGTGCGATTTCATAAGTCCGCAGGAGCACTCTCGTGGTTATCCATCGCACCCTGGCTGCAAATTTGTACGTCTCTCTGGTGGTTCCACCTGTTGTGCTGCCATTCATGAATTGGCGCCCACCGAAAAAAAAAAAAAAAAAAAAAAAAAAAAAAAAAAAAAAAAAAAAAAAAAATCTGTGGCATCGTGAACGTTTCCTCATATTGAAACAACAATTTGGCAAATAATAGTACAGTCAGAGGAGAGTATTTCCCAATATAATTAAAATTTGGAACTTCCATATGTAATGGGATATTTAAGAGACAATAGATGTTTTCAACGAAATTATGTGACATTTAAGAGCTATCGATAACTTGTGAAACGAAAATTTCTGTGGGTTTGGAACTACACATGTGAGGAAATTTCACTTTATTTTCATACAGATAATGGGGATTTTCAAAAACTATTGGCTTATCTTTCTATTAGAGTCTATTTTATGATTCCATTGCAATTTCAACTACTTTAGAATGCTAGTGGCAAGAATATTTGCAAACTCTACTGTGTTTTAGCGAAAGAAGCTGATTTGAGCATGGTAACAAAATAACTTAAATCATTAGTCAAAACTCATCACTGATAACGGCTCCCGGAAGAAAATGAAAGCCATTAAGAAGTCTGATAAAAATAACGCAATATTTCTTTCGAAATTTTAATGGAATCATGCAGCCCAGCGTGTCTTTAATGATGAATGATGTGGATGGACACTGGCCAAAGAATTTAAAGTCTGTATCTCAGTGATCAGAGAAACATGAAACACTTGAATTTGCAAAATGCAGTCAACTACGTAGCAGGATTATTAATACCTTTGACGAAGTAAACGACGTTTGTGTTGAAGAAGTTCAATCTCTCATTCTGCATAGGAATAGGAAAGAAAGGATGACACGGACTGCGCTGTTAATTTTTTTCATATTTCTTAGATTACTGAGATACAGAAATAAAATCCGTTGCCTAGTTTCAATCCATATCATTCGTTATTAAAAATACACTGGGGTATACGATTTCGCCGGCCGGAATGGCCGAGCGGTTCTAGGCGCTACAGTCAGGAATCGCGCGACAGCTGCGGTCGCAGGTTCGAATCCTGCCTCGGGCATGGATGTGTGTGATGTCCTTAGGTTAGTTAGGTTTAAGTAGTTCTAAGCTCTACGGGACTGATGACCTCAGAAGTTAAGTCCCATAGTGCTCAGAGCCATATACGATTTCACGGAAATTTCAACAGATGTAGCTATTTATTTTCCTCAAACTGATCATCATGTTTATTTTTCTTCGGAGAAGAGTTATCTGTGACGAGTTTTGAGTAATACCTGAGACTCCTGTTGTCATATAAATCGGTTTCTTTTGCCAAAATACAGCTGAATTTGTAAATATTCACCTCATCAGCATTCTAATGCAGCTGAAATTGCGACAGAATCATAAAACAGCAATAGTTGTCAATAGTTGCGGAAATGCCCATTCTCAGTATAAAAATAAATTATAATTTCTTCACATGTATTGTTCCTGACGTACGGTAATTCTCGTTACACCAGCTGTCGATGGCACTTAAATATTGCATCATTTCATTGAAAAAATCTGTAGTCACTTGAATATCGCGGTAGATATGGATGATTCGCATATTAAGCGTATGGAGAAATACTCTCCTCTTTGTGTACTGTCATTTGCGAAAATCTTGTTTCAATATCTGAAACACTTTCGAAGGTACGAGCAATTTTGTGAATATTTCATCCTAGCTTTTTCGCTGGTGTTCGAGCTCAGAACGAAGCACTTCACATACACTGCATTTTCTCAAGATTGGTGATAGATAGCAGTATTCTTCAAAGTTTAAAGAAAAGGTCAATGTGTTATCTAAATTCCATATGCAGAAGATATGACCTAACATGCAGCAAACGCGAATTCATAGCGACCTATGTTTTTCACTGTAAACTTTCCGAAATTCTTGCAGTAGTTTACTTATTCCTAAAATATCACAGTACATTTGACAGTTTAACGAAGTGACGGGCAGTTCACCTTGAAGCTGACGGATGGAGTTATATGTGCGAGAATCAATTTTTTTTGCTCAATAGTTTCTCTACAATCGTTTGAAAAAAATCACAGGTCAGCTGGCGAGCGTGTGATGTTCTGGTCAGTCTCTAGGGTCAACTGGCGTTGTTTCAAGAGTTCCCACCCTATAGGCTGTGACGTCGGTCGCCAAACAGGACTCCTGACTGACCAGCGCAGGTAGCATGCAGAGAACCGGATAGGCCTCATCTATCATGGGAAACAGGCGCACCTCCCATCAGGGCTATATACTAATATGGGTATGGTGTCCGTTCTTTCAGACATGTCCGAAAGAATAGACACCATTGATGACCAGCAGCTGTCTAGAACGAAATTAGAATTACACTCCTGGAAATGGAAAAAAGAACACATTGACACCGGTGTGTCAGACCCACCATACTTGCTCCGGACACTGCGAGAGGGCTGTACAAGCAATGATCACACGCACGGCACAGCGGACACACCAGGAACCGCGGTGTTGGCCGTCGAATGGCGCTAGCTGCGCAGCATTTGTGCACCGCCGCCGTCAGTGTCAGCCAGTTTGCCGTGGCATACGGAGCTCCATCGCAGTCTTTAACACTGATCTTGCCCACTAGCCCAGCGACAGCGTGGACGTGAACCGTATGTGCAGTTGACGGACTTTGAGCAAGGGCGTATAGTGGGCATGCGGGAGGCCGGGTGGACGTACCGCCGAATTGCTCAACACGTGGGGCGTGAGGTCTCCACAGTACATCGATGTTGTCGCCAGTGGTCGGCGGAAGGTGCACGTGCCCGTCGACCTGGGACCAGACCGCAGCGACGCACGGATCCTACGCAGTGCCTTAGGGGACCGCACCGCCACTTCCCAGCAAATTAGGGACACTGTTGCTCCTGGGGTATCGGCGAGGACCATTCGCAACCGTCTCCATGAAGCTGGGCTACGGTCCCGCACACCGTTAGGCCGTCTTCCGCTCACGCCCCAACATCGTGCAGCCCGCCTCCAGTGGTGTCGCGACAGGCGTGAATGGAGGGACGAATGGAGACGTGTCGTCTTCAGCGATGAGAGTCGCTTCTGCCTTGGTGCCAATGATGGTCGTATGCGTGTTTGGCGCCGTGCAGGTGAGCGCCACAATCAGGACTGCATACGACCGAGGCACACAGGGCCAACACCCGGCATCATGGTGTGGGGAGCGATCTCCTACACTGGCCGTACACCACTGGTGATCGTCGAGGGGACACTGAATAGTGGACGGTACATCCAAACCGTCATCGAACCCATCGTTCTACCATTCCTAGACCGGCAAGGGAACTTGCTGTTCCAACAGGACAATGCACGTCCGCATGTATCCCGTGCCACCCAACGTGCTCTAGAAGGTGTAAGTCAATTACCCTGGCCAGCAAGATCTCCGGATCTGTCCCCCATTGAGCATGTTTGGGACTGGATGAAGCGTCGTCTCACGCGGTCTGCACGTCCAGCACGAACGCTGGTCCAACTGAGGCGCCAGGTGGAAATGGCATGGCAAGCCGTTCTACAGGACTACATCCAGCATCTCTACGATCGTGTCCATGGGAGAATAGCAGCCTGCATTGCTGCGAAAGGTGGATATACACTGTACTAGTGCCGACATTGTGCATGCTCTGTTGCCTGTGTCTATGTGCCTGTGGTTCTGTCAGTGTGATCATGTGATGTATCTGACCCCAGGAATGTGTCAATAAAGTTTCCCCTTCCTGGGACAATGAATTCACGGTGTTCTTATTTCAATTTCCAGAAGTGTATATTAATACCTTCAACTGCTGACGGGTGCTGATATATATCAACGGGGACAGGTGAAAAGGTGTATCCCGACCGGGACTCGAACCTGGGATCTCCAGCTTACATGGCAGACGCTCTATCCATCTGAGCCACGGAAGGCACAGAGGAGAGCGCGACTGCAGGGACTATCTCGCGCACGCCTCCCGCGAGACCCACATTCTCACCTTGTATGTCCACACACTACACGCGTAGTGTCCCACCCCAACACACTCATTATTCGTGGAAGACATTCTTACGAATTCCCGTAAAAGTTCGGGGAATGTGTGTGCATCCGCACAGAAGAAGGTCATGCCCGATACTGCCAGAACTATATACTTATATGTATATGGTGTCCGTTCTTTCGGAAATGCCCGAAAGAACGGACACCTTATCCATATATCCAGGTTCGAGTCCCGAACGGGGCACACAATCTCACCTGTCTCTGTTGATATATATCAACGCCCGTCAGCAGCTGAAGGTGTTAATATAATTCTGATCCCTTCAGCGGGCCTTCCCCATTCTACATATGTATATCACGCTCATTGATGCTACATGAACCATGCGTGTGTGTGGGTAGCAGTCATTCCTCGACAGGTGACGTTGCTATCGCGACGACGGGTTTATATCGATAATAGGTCTGTGGTGATAATGTTACAGCTGATCAGTATAAGAACATTGTCAGCAGAGAATAGTCTGATCTTACATCTATATCAACATGACCACTCTGCAGTTCACACTTCACTTCCTGGCAGTGGTTGTGGAACCACTTTCACATTACTTCTCTACATGCCCACTCTCTAACAGTTCGCGGGAGAAACGAACATTTAAACCTTTCTAACCAAGCTCTGATTTCTCTTATTTTATTACAATGCTCATTTCTCCCTGTGTTCGCCGATCTTAATAAGACATTTTCCGATTTGGAAAAGAACGTGGGAGATTGAAATTTCTAGAAGAGATCTCGCCACAACGAAAAATACAGTTTTTTAATGATCTTGGAAATTAAGAAGCGGTTTCAACTCTAGTCAATCTTTTTACTATCGGATCACTTCCGATTTCATAGCACTATAACCTCATCTTCGGGTGATATTTCCATAACGATGAATCATTAAAAAGTAACAGACCCCAAAATACGAACTAGCATAAAAAATTAGAGAACTTTTAAAAACATGTAAACTAGACGTAGTTATAATCACGTAGCTAAGTCATAAGAGCTAAGTAGCCCAGAACGTTGAGCGCAACATACGTTGTCAGGCAAGACTAATAATCCATGAAGTGGCGGTACGTCAAAAATGTTCAAATGTGTGTGAAATCTTATGGGACTTAACTGCTAAGGTCATCAGTCCCTAAACTTACACACTACTTAACCTAAATTATCCGAAGGACAAACACACACACACCCATGCCCAAGGGAGGACTCGAACCTCCGACAGGATCAGCCGCACAGTCTATGACTTCAGCGCCACAGACCGCTCGGCTAATCCCGCGCGGCGGCGGTACGTCAACGAATCAAAATCAGTCGGACATAGGGATCCAAGTCCAAAATGGTCGTTGGAGCGTAAATAAATTACATCCCGGTAATCCTCTGGTAACGCGAACATAGATAAAAAACAGTACAAAGTCCTGACGAGCGGGTAGTTCAAAGAACAGAGGGGGACCTTACAGCGAAGTGGTGCAATAACAAAAAAATAGACCAAAGAAAACTTGACAATGTGTGTCAGGTGAATGGCTTATTAACGGGAAAGAAAATATAAATATAATAAACACATACCACAAGTTAACTTCCCGGAACACGGGACGTGAAGGCACACTGTGAAATACTGACACCGTGAATGTAATCACTCAGTTACGTGGAGGGCTCGTGCATGTCAAGATGATGCGCAGGAGCAAGAATCGGTGACCTTTCGGGTAACGCGTGAATAATGAAATAAGAATAAGGTACCTTGGGATGTCCGAATGCAACTGCTGTATGCTCCATACAAGTTTAAATATATTGTATTCGGATGATTCTCCGGTGGCGCGTATACGTCTTCAGCGCATGCGCGAGCCCTCCACTGGGCTGTCTGCTTGCTTTCGCGCTGTCTGCACTTCACAATACACGGACACGTCCCGTGTTCCGGGAAATAGGATTTGTACAAATAAAGAAGATAGTACATGCAGGATATTAATAACCAATTACTACTTTCGGAAAAACAACATATGTCAACAAGGAATGCATAGCACTAACGTTCTGTAATTGTTACCAGTGCGAAATTCCATTCTGCACTTTGGATTGTGTAATTATATGTGTGGAGTGTAGTCTCATATAGAACTGAAACATGGGTGATAACCAATACACATGAGAAGAAAATAGAACCTCAGAAATGTGGTGTTACAGAAGAATGCTGAAGATTAGATGAATTAGTAAATTAGTAAATGGAATAGGGGACAGATGAGATTTTTGGTGCAGTTTGATTAAAAGAAGGTAGAGACTGACAGAACATATCCTGAGACAACAAGAAATACGAACTTTTAGGGCTAATGCTGCCTAGTCAATATCTTTCTTATTTTTATGTTGCACTGTTGACATCTTTCGGCTATTACCATCATAAGATGCTGAAATTAGGTTCAAGAGTGTTTCAAGCCTAACAAGTTTGTATATACACAACTGGCCATTAAAACTGCTACACCAAGAAGAAATGCAGATGATAAACGGGTATTCATTGGACAAATATGGTATACTAGAACTGACATGTGATTACATTTTCATGCAATTTGGGTGCATAGATCCTGAGAAATCAGTACCCAGAACAACCACCTCTGACCGTAATAACGGCCTTGATACGCGTGGGCATTGAGTCAAACAGAGCTTGGATGGCGCGTACAGGCACAGCTGCCCATGCAGCTTCAACACGATACCACAGTTCATCAAGAGTAGTGACTGGCGTATTGTGACGAGCCACCATTGACCAGACGTTTTCAGTTGGTGAGAGATCTGGAGAATGTGCTGGCCAGGGCAGCAGTCGAAGATTTTCTGTATCCAGAAAGGCCCGTACAGGACCTGCAACATGCGGTTGTGCATTATCCTGCTAAAATGTAGGGTTTCGCAGGGGTCGAATGAAGGATAGAGCCACGGGTCGTAACACATATGAAATGTAACATCCACTATTCAAAGTGCCGTCAATGCAAACAAGAGGTGATCGAGACGTGTAACCAATAGCACCCCATACTATCATGACAGGTGATACGAATACACGCTTCCAATGTGTGTTCACCACGATGTCGCCAAAAACGGATGCGCCCATCATGATGCTGTAAACAGAACCATGATTCATCCGGAAAAATGACGTTTTGCCATTCGTGCACCCAGGTTCGTCGTTGAGTACACCATCGCAGGCACTCCTGTCTGTGATGCAGCGTCAAGGGTAACCGCAGCCGTGGTCTCCGAGCTGATTGTCCATGCTGCTGCAGACGTCGTCGAACTGTTCGTGCAGATAGTTGCAAACGTCTCCATGTGTTGACTCAGGGATCGAGACGTGGCTGCACGATCCGTTACAGGCATGCGGATAAGATGCCTATCATCTCGACTGCTAGTGATACGAGGCCGTTGGGATTCAGCTCGGCGTTCCTTATTACCCTCCTGAACCCACCGATTCCATATTATGCTAAGACTAATTGGATCTCGACCAACGCGAGCAGCAATGTGCCGATACGATAAACCGCATTTGCGATAGGCTACAATCCGACATTTATCAAAGTCGGAAACGTGATGGTACGGATTTCTCCTCCTTACACGAGGCATCACAACAACGTTTCACCAGGCAACGACGGTCAACTGTTATTTGTGTATGAGAAATCGGTTGGAAACTTTCCTCATGTCAGCACGTTGTAGGTGTCACCACCGGCGCCAACCTTGTGTGAACTAATCATTTGCATATCACAGCATCTTCTTTCTGTCGTTTAAATTTCGCGTCTGTAGCCCGTCATCTTCGTGGTGTAACAATTTTAGTGGTCAGTAGAGTACATTCTGTCTTCCCTTTTTTATTCTCAATCCTATGACCAGTTTGATGTGGTTCATCACGATTTCTTCTTCTATGGCAGTTTCTTGATCTCAGCGTGTAACGCTTATGTTTTTTATTTGTTAGGTGACGAAAATTTATCTGAATTTTATTTTGTTGGCAACTGATTGCGGAACTTGGTGTCACACAAGCCAATCGTTGTTGTGGTATCGGCGGGACGGCCAAGTGGGGAAATATTTTGAGAGCTCCGCGAATTGGTGGAATGAAGGAGAAGGCCAATTTGAATTTTCACAGTAAAATTTACAGTGCTTAGAAGAACCAAAACAGATGAAAAAGGAGTGTCAAATTATGCTGATTATATACGTGTAAAGACGATTCAGGTAATACAGAAAAAAATCTATTGACAGAAAACTGTAGAAGCAAGGCAGGTCGTTGAAAGGAAGAGGCGACAGCCGAAGGGCCTCATAGCTTAGCGACCGGGAGAGCCGACAAGTTGACCAGGGGGACCGGTACAGACCACGGCGAGGGCCAGTGGTGGCTGTCGATTGCGTGAAGCAGAGGTGACAACCAAAACTTTCTTAATCTTACCGACGATTGATGAGAAAAAAGTGTTGTAATTCTTGACAGTGTGCGCAACAAACATTAGTAAACTGGTGGAAAAGGTAAACTGCGGTGAATGACCAACAGACTGTAAGTTGGTAATGTACGCAGTGCGACAAAAACTGGAACTGTGTTGGGTGGCAAACAAGAACGCCTCAACACTCGTAGGATACAGTGAGTGGATTGCTTTGTCACATCGATCAATGGATGCTGTTTCCGTGTTGATGGGGAACTGTACAAGGTAAGCAATATTTTTAATTCAAGACATTGCAACCATTCGTTACTTGCCTCAATCGTCACTCCCGAATTACCCAAGAATATCCAATAGTTTTTCTGTGCTCAAAACATCCCAAAGCACTATTTTGTGAATTATCAATAGCAATGATTAAAAATACGTTACGTAAAAAAAGGAAGAAATATGACAAATCCCTTGTATGATCCTACACGTTAGCACTGGGAAATATGAATCGAAAAACAATTCGAAAATCCTAATCGAAACATTCATATCAGTGAGAGAGCAAAAGGTAATGACGCATATTTGGTAAATTTCTTTGAGAATGAACTAAGAAGAATTGGAAATGTCAAGGGGGGGTGCCAGTGTCATAAATCACAAACATAAAGAGAAACTAGGTGTGTTTCTGATTTTTAATGCATAAAATAAGTGATAAGAATAAATAAGTGATGAATTAAAAAATGGGAGTGCGGGTAAGCTACTACAAACAGCATAGTGAACGTATTATAGTGACCAAGATAGACACGAAGCCCAAGCCTACTACAGTACTACAAGTTTATATGCCAACTAGCTCTGCAGATGACGAAGAAATAGAAGAAATGTATGATGAAATAAAAGAAATTATTCAGATAGTGAAGGGTTACGAAAATTTAATAGTCATGGGTGACTGGAATTCGGTAGTAGGAAAAGGGAGAGAAGGAAACGTAGTAGGTGAATATGGATTGGGGCTAAGAAATGAAAGAGGAAGCCGTCTGGTGGAATTTTGCACGGAGAATAACTTAATCATAGCTAACACTTGGTTCAAGAATCATAAAAGAAGGTTGTATACATGGAAGACTCCCGGAATACTAAAAGGTATCAGATAGATTATATAATGGTAAGACAGAGATTTAGGAACCAGATTTTAATTTGTAGGGCATTTCCAGGGGCAGATGTGGACTCTGACCACAATCTATTGGTTATGAACTGCAGATTAAAACTGAAGAAATTGGAAAAAGGTGGGAATTTAAGGAGATGGGACCTGGATAAACTAACTATACCAGAGGTTGTACAGAGTTTCAGGAGAGCATAAGGGAACAATTGACAGGAATGGGGGAAAGAAATGCAGTAGAAGACGAATGGGTAGCTTTGAGGGATGAAGTAGTGAAGGCAGCAGAGGATCAAGTAGGTAAAAAGACGAGGGCTAGTAGAAATCCTTGGGTAACAGAAGAAATATTGAATTTAATTGATGAAAGGAGAAAACATAAAAATGCAGTAAATGAACCAGGCAAAAAGGAATACAAATGTCTCAAAAATGAGATCGACAGGAAATGTAAAATGGCTAAGCAGCCATGGCTAGAGGACAAATGTAAGGATGTAGAGGCTTATCTGACTAGGCGTAAGATAGATACAGCCTAAAGGAAAATTAAAGAGACCTTTGGAGAAAAGAGAGCCACTTGTATGAATATCAAGAGCTCAGATGGAAATCCAGTTCTAAGCAAAGAGGGGAAAGCAAAAAGGTGGAAGGAGTATATAGAGGGTCTATACATGGGCGATGTACTTGAGGACAATATTATGGAAATTGAAGAGGATGTAGATGAAGATGAAATGGGATGTACGATACTGCGTGAAGAGTTTGACAGAGCACTGAAATACCTGAGTCGAAACAAGGCCCCGGGAGTAGACAACATTCCATTCTAACTACGGACGGCATTGGGTGAGCCAGTCCTGACAAAACTCTACCATCTGGTGAGCAAGATGTACGAGACATGCGAAATACCCTCAGACTTCAAGAAGAATATAATAATTCCAATCCCAAAAAAGCAGGTGTTGACAGATGTGAAAATTTCCGAACTGTCAGTTTAATAAGTCACAGCTGCAAAATACTAACGCGAATTATTTACAGACGAATGGAAAAACTGGTAGAAGCCGACCTCGGAGAAGATCAGTTTGGATTCCGTAGAAATGTTAGAACAGGTGAGGCAATACTGACCTTACGACTTAACTTAGAGGGAAGATTAAGGAAAGACAAACCTACGTTTCTAGCATTTGTAGACTTAGAGAAAGCTTTTGACAATGTTGACTGGAATACTCTCTTTCAAACTCTAAAGATGGCAGGGGTAAAATACAGGGAGCGAAAGGATATTTACTATTTGTACAGAAACCAGGTGGCAGTTATAAGAGTCGAGGGGTATGAAAGGGAAGCAGTGGTTGGGAAGGGAGTGAGACAGGGTTGTAGCCTCTCCCCGATGTTATTCAATCTATATATTGAGCAAGCAGTAAAGGAAACAAAAGAAAAATTTGGAGTTGGTATTAAAATCAATGGAAAAGAAATAAAAACTTTGAGGTTTGCCGATGACATTGTAATTCTGTCAGAGACAGCAAAGGACTTGGAAGAGCAGTTGAACGGAATGGACAGTGTCTTGAAAGGAGGATATAAGATGAACATCAACAAAAGAAAAACGAGGATAATGGAATGTAGTCGAATTAAGTCGGGTGATGCTGAGGGAATTAGATTAGGAAATGAGACATTAAAGTAGTAAAGGAGTTTTGCTATTTGGGGAGCAAAATAACTGATGATGGTCGAAGTAGAGAGGATATAAAATGTAGACTGGCAATGGCAAGGAAATCGTTTCTGAAGAAGAGAAATTTGTTAAGATCGAGTATAGATTAAAGTGTCAGGAAGTCGTTTCTGAAAGTATTTGTATGGAATGTAGCCATGTATGGAAGTGAAACATGGACAATAAATAGTTTGGACAAGAAGAGAATAGAAGCTTTTGAAATGTGGTGCTACAGAAGAATGCTGAAGATTAGGTGGGTAGATAACGTAACTAATGAGGAGGTATTGAATAGGATTGGGGAGAAGAGAAGTTTGTGGCACAACTTGACTAGAAGAAGGGACCGGTTGGTAGGACATGTTCTGAGGCATCAAGGGATCACAAATTTAGCATTGGAGGGCAGTGTGGAGGGTAAAAATCGTAGAGGGAGACCAAGAGATGAATACACTAAGCAGATTCAGAAGGATGTAGGTTACAGTAGGTACTGGGAGATGAAGGAGCTTGCACAGGATAGATTAGCATGGAGAGCTGCATCAAACCAGTCTCAGGACTGAAGACCACAACAACGACAAGTGATAAGAACATGAATGCAACAGAAGTGGCAACAGCTACAGATATCTTTCACACGTATAACCGAGTATTATCTTGTCGGAAAAATGTTTTCACTGGTATGTGATCTGTAGGTACCAATTCGACCCACATGTAGACAATACAGCCTTAATGGTGTCATTTTACAGCTGTCTGCATCAAATTTCAATGGATATCCAAGGCGCGTGTTAACAGTGTATTGATGCTTCCAAAATAAGCCATAAAGACGTTGCCTAAAAGCCACTGAGGTGGGAAAAATTCGTGAGATACCTCCTAATATCGTCTCGGACTTCCTTTTGCCCAGAATAGTGCAGCAGCTCGACTTATTATGGACTCAATAAGTCGTTGGAAGTCCCCTGCGAAATACTGAGCGATCCTGTATCTATAGCAGTCCATAACTGCCAAAGTGTTGCCAGTTCAGGATTTTGTGCACGAACTGACCTCTCTGACTATCCCATGTCGGGCGATCTGGATGACCAAACCATTCGCTCGAATTGTCCAGAATGTTCTTCAAACCATTAGCGAAAAATTGTGGTATGGTGACATGGCTCACTGTTATCCATAAAAATTCCATTGTTTGGGAAAATGAGTCCCTGTATGCCTGCAAATCGTTTCCAAGTAGCTGAACATAACCATGATCGGTTAATTTGAACCAGAGGGCCCAGTCCACGCCCTGTAAACACAGCCTACACCATTATGGAGCCACCACCAGCTTGTACAGTGCCTTGTTGACAGCTTCGGTCCATGCCATCGTGGGGTCTGCGCCACACTCGAAGGCTACCATCACTAGGACTTGTAGTTTCATGAGCAGGTTCCGGAAGTCTTGTTTCACCAGTGGCACAAGAAGAAGCTCACTTTAATATGTATTCATTGTGGATCATTTTAGGCCAGAAAGTGGTGGACTTTATTTGTCCTTTTCTCCTTTTCGGCATAGTTCGGGCTTATTTATTTCGATATGAACTGTTTTCTCTGCAACTTCCCCCTCTTTCGACTAGTTCTGGCTATTCTCAGTTCGAATCATCGTCGTGTCACCTCTAATACATGTTTTCTGTACTAAGTGGAAACATCTCTTAAAGCCGAGATCCTTTGCATCTAAGAACCAGAAGATTTCTATTGTACTGCAACGCCAACTAAAGTAAGATTTTGGAAGTCTAGTTTATGTAATCTTGATGTGCTTCAGCCAAATGTGACCATCATTATAGCAATTTTAATTATTTTTACCAGATTGTGTGTTGCGGGTTTGCTGAATTCATGTAAGTGGCCAAAATAGTTCATTCTAAATACCCTAAATGCATTTTAGCAAACACATTTGTAAAATTATGTTATTCTAAAAAGTACATGTCCGAAAGAAGAATATTTCCTTTCGTACTAAGCTTCCTTCGCACTACTTTGGATATTACTAGAATGTTGTTTTTAATATGGACTGGCACATATATTTTTCCTACTTGAACTAATGTTAGCTCTACATGTAGAAAACTTATATACTGCTAAAAGTCCTCAGGACTTGCAGTGATTTCCACATGCACTTAAGTCTTTGACCTGTTTCAAAACATTTACGGAGTGAGGAAACTGCAGGTCGAATTTACAAATACATCGTAACATACTCGAGGTTCCCTAATGAGTATTTGGTAATCTATTACACAATTTGCATTGCGAGGCACCTTCAGATTTATCTGGATCTGCCTCATAAACACGCGAAAATTTTTCCAATGCTCGATTTGGGCTCTGTTTCGTGACGGTATATATTCCCAATTCTTAATTTGCTACTTTAAGTTTGGTTTGTTCATTTCGTTGCTCCCAACGTTAAGATAACTGAGCTGCAAAGAAACTACCTACAGAAAAATAACCTGACTAGTCATGTTGGATTGATAGTGCAACCTGTTGTCAGGTGCAGCAGGCAGAACGGGTCCCAAGAAACTTGCCAGGATTCCACAAACCAGAGCTGGTCTGCTTCAACCACTGTGCTTCAGTCCACAGGCACTCTTGTGTCTTCGTTGCGGCAGGATGAGCTGCTTTAATGGTTGCGGTGGAGACAGGGGCAGCCATGCTGGAAGGAGAGTTTGTACACCTCTGATGTCGTGCTGTTAGCAAAGGCATTCGCATTGGTCGTCTGCTGCCATAGCCCATTACAACTAAATTTTGCCGCACTGCCCTAACGGATACGTTCGTCGTACGTCCCACATTGATTTCTGCGGGTATTTAATGCAGTGTTGCTTGTTTCTTAGCACTGACAACTCTTGTGCAAACGCCGCTGCTCTCGGTCGTTAAGGAAAGGGTGTCGGACATTGCGTTGTCCATGATGGGAGGTAATGCCTGAAATTTGGTATTCTCGGAACACTCTTGACGTTGTGAATTTCCTAAAGCTTTCCGAAACGGGATGTTCCATGCGTCTAGCTCCCGCTAGCATTCCGTATTCAAAGTCTGTTAGTTCCCGTAGTGCGATCATGATCACGTCCGAAACTTTTCTACACGAATTTCCTGATCAAAATGACAGCTCCCCAAATGCACTGCCCTTTTATACCTTGTCTACGTGATTGTACCACCATCTGTATGTGTACATATCGCTAACTGATGATATTTGTCACCTTAGTGTATACTTTCGTAAACATATGTGTGTCATTCCTTTTATTTTGTTCTGTCTTTTTCTGAACCTCCTCTATTTTCTTTTAGTTTAATGAAAGCTACTCTAATAGAAAAAGCTTTACTTATAACACAAGTATGAAGAGAAACAGAATATCAAATGGGAAATTACGAACAATATCCGTGAGTAGAGGACAAAGGAAGGTCAGTGGCTATGTGTTGAGATGTGCAGGTTCTACAGCATATGGAAAACGAAAGTGCAGAGACGATACAAATTGCGTTTAAATTTCGCTACTTTGGGATCCGGACAGTGTTAAGGAATACAAACGCTAGGAAAACAGCAAAACCTTAGGTAATATCTAAATGCCCTACAAAAAAGCGGCATACAATCAAATGATATCCACGTGTAGCAAATTACAGTAAACGTGCAATAGTTAATAACACACTGATAAAGGTAAGACAATCGATTACAACAGATTCCCATAGGAGATAAATATATTGTGAGAGATTGTGCTCCTTGTCAGAAGGTATTTAATAAGTTCTGCTGACGTAAAGTTATACCATCAAGAACACCTAAGATACTCGTTCACTCACTTGGTGGCCAAGTCTGTTGAAATGACTAATTATTTATTGCTACTTTACGTATGTACTCTTCAACAACGCAAATGTGGTCCACATATTTAATACATGCCTGATTTAAGAGCTAAAGTACACTACAGTATCTTGAAGTTGAGTATCATGGAAGAGAGATATCCGTTTGGTATACGAGTGGCGAGATCTTTCGAAATTAATCAGCTTGTAACGTTCCTTAAAGAAATAACTTTGTGTTATCAAAATTTTCTGTGTGTTGTGTTGGCGAGCAAATGGTGCGCTCAATCAGTTTTACTGTAATCCAAAGAAAATGGAACAACTTAATCTTGATAACCAGTATGTAATACCTATAATAAGATCAATCCCTCTGAAGTTTACTGAGTCTCGTGCGCACCTAGTCCTATGGCCCCGTGCAATAAACTGATAAAAAATTCCCTATGCAAATTAACAATGAAATACATTTTTTAGCTCTTGAGTCGCAACGGATTTAATTTTCGTATTCTTTGCTCTCCACAGTAGGCATACAAAATATTCAATCTTGGATTAACGAAGTGCAATGCCGGCCGTAAAACAGTTTCATGAAGTAATGTTAGTAGGTTAATTGATAAATGAATAACCTTGCAAATGTTCAGTAATAATTTCTGATATTGGCTCAGCGCTGTGCAATGCTGACCGCATTGAAACTGTTACAAACATTCATACTTTTCTGATTCTGCCACATTAATGTTTTTCTGACTGACTGAAAAATCATTACTTCTAAAAAACACTCACTGGATTTAAGCAAACACGACATGGAAGGGGATGAGGTACTGATAACGGGATATGCTAAGACCAAGTGCTTCAGTTTGAAAATTGTATTGAAAATAAAGTTTCTCCTTCACAAAATCTAATACGAAACATTTTACATTGACTTCAAAGCCAGTGAACTTCTAATTGTTCTACAATTCTCACTTACTGACGTAATTAAACATACCTGGATTATTACATGAGAATGTCGTGCATAGATCTCTTCAACTCATGCAACGTGTCTAGGAGAAAGCTCTGTTGCAGCATTGGCTGGCCGAGTTATAGGCGCGCAGCATCCAGTACAGAAGTGAACCCACCGGTTGGCTTCTGCCACTCAGCGAAGCTGCAGGCTTCCACTTACACATCTGTATTACTTGTTATGCACGAGTTCTGACGTTCGCCCCTGCTGGTGTTACATGCACAACGTTTCAATTCAATGAAATTATGCGCCACAAAATAAGAACCCAGCGCCTCCGTAAAAAAAAAAAAAAAATAAATAAATAAATAAATAAATAAATTGTTGGGCCCTGTGTCCTTCAGTTCAGCTGGCGTTATCACTACCAATTAAAAAGCGTAAATACACTATGTGATCAAAAGTACCCGGACACACTCAAAAACAAACGTTTTCATATTAGGTGCATTTTGTCGCCACATACTGCCAGGTACTCCGTATCAGCGACCTGAGTAGTCATTAGACATCGTGAGAGAGCCGAATGGGGCGCTCCGCGGAACTCACGAACTTCGAACGTGGTCAGGTGACTGGGTGTCACTTGTGTCATATTCACTTGTGTCATACGTCAGTGCCCGAGATTTCCACACTCCTAAACATCCCTAGGTCCATTGTTTCCGATGTGATAGTGATGTGGAAAAACGAAGAGCCACTTACAGCGCAAAAGCGTACAGGCCGACCTCGTCTGTTGACTGACAGAGACCGCCGACAGTTGAAGAGGATCGTAATGTGTAATCGGCCGACACCTATCCAGACCATCACACAGGAATTCCAAACTGCATCAGGATCCACTGCAAGTACTACGGCATTTAGGCGGGAGGTGAGAAAACTTGGATTTCATGGTCGAGCCACTGCTCATAAGCCACACATCACACCAGTAAATGCCAAACGACGCGCCTCGTGGACGATTGAACAGTGGAAAAATGTTGTGTGGAGTGACGAATTACGGTACACAGTGTGGTGATCCGATGGCTGGGTGCGGGTGTGGCGAATGCCCGGTGAACGTCATCTGTCAGTGTGTGTAGTGCCAACAGTATGACTCGGAGGTGCTGGTGTTATGGTGTGGTCGTGTTTTTCATGCAGAGGGATTGCACCCCTTGTTGGTTTGCGTGGCACTATCACAGCACAGGCATACATTGATGTTTTAAGCTAATTATTGCTTCCCACAGTTGAAAAGCAATTCGGGGATGTCAACTGCATCATTCAACACAATCGAGTATGCACTGCTTACTGGCTTACACAGAGTCCTGACCTGAATCCTATAGATCACCTTTGGGATGTTTTGGAACGCCGACTGTGTGCCAGGCCTCACCGACTGACATCGATACCTCCCCTCAGTGCAGCACTCCGAGAAGAATAGGCTGCCATTCCCCAAGAAACCTTCCAGCATCTGATAGAACGTATGCCTGCGAGAGTGGAAGATGTCATCAGGGCTAAGGGTGGGGGAACGCCATACTGAATTCCAACATTACCGATGGAAGGCTCCAAGAACTTGCAAGTCATTTTGAGCCGGGTATCCAGATACTTTTGATCACATAGTGTAATTGTGCATCACACCAAAATTCAAGGAGCCTTCATGTAAGTCACTAGTTCAAAGAATCGTCAACTTAACTTCGACGAACTAGCGATCGCAATGGGATATCATGGTGTATAAGCTCCCAAACCGGGCTTTATACCTGTAAAGCCAGGATAGTTCTTATTTCGTTTGCTTTATACACCACGAGTATTACATTTCCACCCTCAATCGGAACCAAAAGGCCATCTGCAGTTATTTTCCACAAGACTGGATATATAGACAGGAAGATAACAAGTATAATCTAGGTTACCAGTATCAGACTGAGACATGACAAAGTAGCATGACTAAACTTTGTTCATCTGATCCAACCACTTCTCAATGTGTAGGTACTGTCACTGTTCAAAATATAACTTTCGACGACTAATCCAATTCACTTTCTATGCGATTGTACATTATTATACCTCACAAACATGAGATGTAACATTAAGGCTTATGGAGCCACTGGTGTGGAATCGCCACCAGCTTCGCGGTCCGACCTCAGATATCACCCATCGCGGTCTGCCTAGAACAAGGGGACACTACCTCTATTTGTAGCTTTTGCTTGGGTTGTGTCGTCAAATACGTCGCTTTTACTAATACTCAAAATAAAACCACTTTTATTACTCGCAACAGTATCCCAAACTTATTACTTACTCGTAGCTATATTAATATTTTTTTTCTTGATTGAGACAGCTGTATAAAATCAACCAATCTCCGGAAAAGCATTAATCTGGAATCCATTTTATTATTTCGTTCACTCTTTGCTAATAACTTATTGTGATGTATTCTCTTCTAAAGCCAGCAAGTTCGTTTTATAGTTTTAAAATCTAGTGCTGTTTTCCATGTGGAAAGTTGTATGTTTGTTAATGTCTAATACAGCAAGTAGAGAGCCCGATTTTTGGCGACGAGACTTTCTCCTTTTCTGTTAACTGGACAGATTACATCGCTGTTTAAATTTTGTGGAATTGTTTTACTTGACAGACGTTTGACGTAATTAAAAACCTTCAACTCTATATTCAATAGGAGCACCATCATCATCACGGGTAGCTTTTCGTCTTCTAATACTCCGAATACCTTTATAGCCTCATCTGAAATTTGTTCCGGAATGTTATTACACTGGTGTCCAAAAATTAAGCATCAAATGGCTGTTTCCTGGTCTTGTGTCTAATTCACGATATAATCATACAAACTGTCAAACAGATATCCGTACGTTTGTGTTCTGCACAGAAGATGGCATATCGGTCAATGGATAATCATGCCAGTAATGATGTGAGGGCACCTATCAAGCAGGGTAGTGTTTGCTGGGTAGCCCCACATTACGAGCGCTGTGTACACAGTCGCAGTCGGTGCAGTATGGTATGGAGAAGATACCAGACTCTCTGCGGTGGAGGGCCACAGAAAGAAAGGAAGCAGGACAATAGCAACCTGATTTGACCCGGTGGCTTCATGTGAATCTTTCTTTTGTTTCCCGGATGTGGCGACAGATTATAGAGACCGAAACTGTATCCTGAAGACCAGGGCTGGGTTGACCACGTGTGACTTCAGAAGAGAGGGCCGTTAATTATCTGTAAGGGCACAACATTACCCTCTTAGTACTGCACGGCAACTCTCTAATGGAGTGGGCAGCGATTATGTTTGCCACTCGAACCCCTGTTCATGAAATTGTACAGATGAATAGGCAAGGTTTAATTGCTGTCAGGTATCGTGACCAGATCTTAGGACATCATCTGCGATTGTTGCGAGGTGCTGTCGGCTCAGACATTGCATTGGTAGACAATAATGCTCGACCTCATAGAGCACGGGTGGTTGAAGTTTTCTTGGAAACGGAAGCTATTGAACGCATGGCGTTGCCTGCTCGCTCTCCGGATTTGAATCCCTTAGAGCGCGTAGTCCTCCACCCCTGTTGTTCTATCTTACATCGAAAAAGTAATGATGGAAATAAAAGAAAGATTCAAGAATGGAATTAAAATTCAAGGTGAAAGGATATCAATGATACGATTCGCTGATGACATTGCTCTCCTGAGTGAAAGTGAAGTAGAATTACACAATGTGTTGAATGGAATGAACAACCTAATGAGTACAGATAAAGGACAGAGAGTGAATCGAACGAAGACGAAAGTAATGAGAAGTAGCAGAAATGAGAGCAGCGAGAAACTTAACCTCAGGACTGATGGTCACGAAGTTGATGAAGTTAAGGAATTCTGTTACTTAGGCAACAAAATAACCAATGGCCGACGGATCAAGGAGCATATCAATCAAAAGCAGTCTAGTACTGGCAAAAAGAGCATTCCTGGCCAACAGAAGTCTAATAGTATCAAACACAAGCCTTAGTTTGAGGAAGAATTTTCTGAGAATGTACGTTCGGAGCACAGCGTTTTATGGTAGTGAAACATGGAGTGTGGGAAAACCGGATCACAAGGGAATCGAAAGATTTGAGATGTGGTGTTACAGACGTATGTTAAAAAGTAGGTGGACTGATATGGTAAGGAGGTTCCGCGCAGAATCGGAGAGGAAAGGAATATGTGGGAAAAACTGACAAGGAGAAGGGACAAGATGATAGGACATCTCTTAAGACATGAGGGAATGACTTCCATGGTACTAAAGGGAGCTGTAGGTGGCAAAAACAGTAGAGGGAGACAGAAATTGGAATTCATCCAGCAAATAATTGAGGATATAGGTTGCAAGTGCTACTCTGAGATGAAGAGGTTGGCACGGGAGAGAAATTCGTTGCTGGCCGCATTAAAAACCAGTCATAAGACTGATGACTAAAGAAAAAAAAGAGCGGCTTAAGAGCGGCTTGCATCACGTCAGCATCCACTAACCACTTTCCAAGGCTGCGAACAGCTCTTCAGAACCAATGGGCGATACTGGCTCAACATGAGGCTGATGACATCATTGACAGCATGCCCCGTCATTGCCAGGCCTGTATTTCTGCCAGAGAAGCTCATACCCCATGCTGAGCACAGTAATCAGTTGTCGCAATGTGTATGCAAATCAGTTAAGTTGGAAAAAACGGAGAACATTTTCGTCTACCGTTATGAATGTTGCAGTTATTTGGGTTCTCTGTTTTTTACATTGTTTCTACATTCACCTGTTCATTCTGTTTTGTGTCAAAATAAACGCAAGCTTGTAATATTTCCTTTTGTTGCTTTAATTTTCGACACAAGTTTTCATTATCAGCTTTCGGCGTTCGTGATTGAAATCTACGAACATTTTAGAAAATCGTAGAATGTTTGTAGAGTTATCCCTCTGTTTCTGGCATACCACCATTAATAATGCATGAAACGTGATAATCTCCATTAGTATGTCGATTCCATTATACACTCCTGGAAATGGAAAAAAGAACACATTGACACCGGTGTGTCAGACCCACCATACTTGCTCCGGACACTGCGAGAGGGCTGTACAAGCAATGATCACACGCACGGCACAGCGGACACACCAGGAACCGCGGTGTTGGCCGTCGAATGGCGCTAGCTGCGCAGCATTTGTGCACCGCCGCCGTCAGTGTCAGCCAGTTTGCCGTGGCATACGGAGCTCCATGGCAGTCTTTAACACTGGTAGCATGCCGCGACAGCGTGGACGTGAACCGTATGTGCAGTTGACGGACTTTGAGCGAGGGCGTATAGTGGGCATGCGGGAGGCCGGGTGGACGTACCGCCGAATTGCTCAACACGTGGGGCGTGAGGTCTCCACAGTACATCGATGTTGTCGCCAGTGGTCGGCGGAAGGTGCACGTGCCCGTCGACCTGGGACCGGACCGCAGCGACGCACGGATGCACGCCAAGACCGTAGGATCCTACGCAGTGCCGTAGGGGACCGCACCGCCACTTCCCAGCAAATTAGGGACACTGTTGCTCCTGGGGTATCGGCGAGGACCATTCGCAACCGTCTCCATGAAGCTGGGCTACGGTCCCGCACACCGTTAGGCCGTCTTCCGCTCACGCCCCAACATCGTGCAGCCCGCCTCCAGTGGTGTCGCGACAGGCGTGAATGGAGGGACGAATGGAGACGTGTCGTCTTCAGCGATGAGAGTCGCTTCTGCCTCGGTGCCAATGATGGTCGTATGCGTGTTTGGCGCCGTGCAGGTGAGCGCCACAATCAGGACTGCATACGACCGAGGCACACAGGGCCAACACCCGGCATCATGGTGTGGGGAGCGATCTCCTACACTGGCCGTACACCACTGGTGATCGTCGAGGGGACACTGAATAGTGCACGGTACATCCAAACCGTCATCGAACCCATCGTTCTACCATTCCTAGACCGGCAAGGGAACTTGCTGTTCCAACAGGACAATGCACGTCCGCATGTATCCCGTGCCACCCAACGTGCTCTAGAAGGTGTAAGTCAACTACCCTGGCCAGCAAGATCTCCGGATGTGTCCCCCATTGAGCATGTTTGGGACTGGATGAAGCGTCGTCTCACGCGGTCTGCACGTCCAGCACGAACGCTGGTCCAACTGAGGCGCCAGGTGGAAATGGCATGGCAAGCCGTTCTACAGGACTACATCCAGCATCTCTACGATCGTGTCCATGGGAGAATAGCAGCCTGCATTGCTGCGAAAGGTGGATATACACTGTACTAGTGCCGACATTGTGCATGCTCTGTTGCCTGTGTCTATGTGCCTGTGGTTCTGTCAGTGTGATCATGTGATGTATCTGACCCCAGGAATGTGTCAATAAAGTTTCCCCTTCCTGGGACAATGAATTCACGGTGTTCTTATTTCAATTTCCAGGAGTGTACTTACTCTTATCGTTTTCAATCGTTTCAGTTAACGAGTTATGCTTTATAGACTACTGGCCATTAAAATTGCTACACCAAGAAGAAATGCAGATGATAAGCGTGTATTCATTGGACAAATACATTATACTAGAACTGACATGTAATTACATTTTCACGCAATTTGGGTGCGTAGATCCTGAGAATTCAGTACCCAGAACAACCACTTCTGGCCGTAATAACGGCATTGAGTCAAACAGAGCTTGGATGGCGTGTACAGGTACAGTTGCCCATGCAGCATCAACACGATACCACAGTTCATCAAGAATAGTGACTGGCGTATGTGACGAGCCGTTTGCTCGGCCACCATTGACCAGACGTTATCAGTTGGTGAGAGATCTGGAGAATGTGCTGGTCAGGGCAGCAGTCGAACATTTTCTGTATCCACAAAGGCCCGTACAGGACCTGCAACATGTGTCCGTGCATTATCCTGCTGAAATGTAGGGTTTCGCAGGGATCGAATGAAGGGTAGAGCCACGGGTCGTTACACGTCTGAAATGTAACGTCCACTGTCAAAGTGCCGTCAATGCGAACAAGAGGTGACCGAGACGTGTAACCAATGGCACCCCGTACCATCACGCTGCGTGATACGCCAGTATGGCGATGACGAATATACGCTTCCAATGTGCGTTCACCGCGATGTCACCAAACACGGATGGGACCGTCATGATGCTGTAAACAGAACATGGATTCATCTGAAAAAATTACGTTTTGCCATTCGTGCCTTCAGGTTCGTCGTAGAGTAAACCATCGTAGGCGTTCCTGTCTGTGATGCAGCGTCAAGGGTAACCGCAGCCTTGGTTTCCGAGCTGATAGTCCATGCTGTTGCAAAAGTCGTCGAACTGTTCGTGCAGATTGTTGTTGCCTTGCAAACGTCCCCACCTGCTGACTCAGGGATCGAGTCGTGTCTGCACGATCCGTTACAGCCATGCGGTTAAGATGCTTGTCATCTCGACTGCTAATGATACGAGGCCATGCGGATAAGATGCCTGTCATCTCGACTGCTAGTGATACGAGGCCGTTGGAATCCAGCACGGCGTTCCGTATTACGCTCCTGAACCCACCGATTCCATATTCTACTAACAGTCATTGGATCTCGACCAACGCGAGCAGCAATGTCGCGATACGATAAACCGCATTTGCGATAGGCTACAATCCGACCTTTATCATAGTCGGAAACGTGATGGTGCGCATTTCTCCTCCTTACACGAGGCATCACAACAACGTTTCACCAGGCAACTCCGGTCAACCGCTGTTTGTGTATGAGAAATCTGTTGGAAACTTTCCTCATGTCAGCACGTTGTAGGTGTCGCCACCGGCTGCAGCCTTGTGTGAATGCCCTGAAAAGCAAATCACTTGCATATCACAGCAACTTCTTCCTGTCGATTAAATTTCGAGTCTGTAGCACGTCATCTTCGTGGTGTAGCAATTTTAATGGCCAGTAGTGTATTTACACTTCCATTCACAACCATTTTTGGATATTTTTTTTATGCTCCTACTTCCATTTTCTCGTCACTTGGCTTCGTAGGGTTCAAGCTGCAGTTATCTAGCCAAATTTGGAGTAAATGGTGCAGACGCTGATGTATCCTGGCGTGTCTTGTAGCCCGCACGCACTGCCTGAGCTCCGTCAGTCCGCCATATCGTAAAGTGGCCGACACCCCGTCCCATTGGATACTAACCTGCCACTGTCCCAATGCTGCACAACCTACGCACGTAACGTTTGGAATTCTCGTTTTGAAGTTTCTGCTCGACCACGGCTGACAACCACAAGCGAGCATCGCCATATTGTGCACCAAACACACCGTAAAGCCTTCACATCTTCGTCCACCATCCGAGAACAAGTAAAGACCCACTGCAACATACTGTGCTACCCCGCACCATTGGTCGGAGGCTAGCAGCAGCTGAACTAGGGACATACCGTCCCATACGTAGGCTACCGTTAGCAACACAAAGCAGACGGTTCCATCTGGAGTGGTGCCATGGCTGGGGAACATCGACTACGGATGAATGGCGTCACATTGTCTTCAGTCATGAATCAAAATTCTGTACTACCCTGGATGACCATTGTAGGCTTCGACTTGGGTAGAGATCCCATTCTTTGAATGTTCTGTAAAGGCGCAGCAGTGTTACTCCTGTTGCCATGATGAGGGAAGCTGCTGGGTATGATTTTTCGTTACCAGTGATACTGAGAAAATATGACTGCACCTTGGTATATCACAGCCATACTGCATCCTCATGAGCTGACTCTCGTGCGACAGTTCCATGGTGCCATTTTTCAGGACAATGCTTCTACACATAAGGAATATCTCTATGTATTGATTGGGCAGTGTTGAGGTAATTCCATGGCCAACGTCCGTCTGCTTACCTGAGTGGTGATGTGTTTACCTACAATGCAGCCGACCGAGGTTTGATTCCTGGCCGAGTCCGAGATTTTCTCCGCCCGTGGACTGGATGTTATCATCATCATCACCAACACGCAAGTCGACGGATGTGGCGTTACCTGGAATAACTCGGCGGCTGAAATACCCCGGATGGGGTCTCCCAGCCAACAATGCCACACAATCATTTTATTTTTTTACTTGTCAAACAAGATCACCAATTCTGTCCCCAATGGAATATGTGTGGGACCAATTCGGAGACGTCAACTGCACGGATCAGTACGAAAGCACCAACGTGCCATTTTTCAACGGGTCAGTGCTTGTCCACATAAGGAATATATCTCTATGAAGTGATTGTGTGATGATGAGGGAATTCCATGGCCAAGAAGATCTCCAGCTCTATTCCCAATGGAACGTGTGTGGGGAGCCAGCTAGGACGTCAACTCCATCCCTGTGCTAACATCACAGAAATTAAGGATCAGTTACATCAGTTTTAGGCCAGCTTGGCTGAGGATAGGATACAACGACTTCATGACACTCTTCCCAACATGATCAGTGCATCGATATGGACCAGAAGGGTTACAATATCATACTGATAAGTAGGCTCATACTACCAAGTTCTTTGTGAATTTGACTCGATTCTATATTCACTGCAGTAATATCACACCCACTCTCAACCTGTGAAGTTTAATTTTGTTTCCTCCTCCCCTTGTTGATGCTTGACGTTTTTTGCCAGGTAGTATATATATCACAACTGAGCTATCTGATCAGCAATGTAATTGGACCTAGAACCACTTGTCACGACCAACTATTTTATCAGGCGCGGGGACATTACCTCGATGTCAAATTGTCGCGCTGGACCCTTACAATCATTCACTGCGACCATTCGCTAATGACTCTGCCGACTGACTCTCAGTGTTCTCAATGCTGAAAACAGGACACAGTGGTGAAACTTGGGTTGCTCAAGGTTTACGGTGAAGTGACGTAAAATGACGTGTCTTCCATAAAAAATCATGTGAACACGAAACTCGACAGCAATCAACTCATTAAGAACTTTGGAGAGACATGACGGATTTCGTCGCAAATAATTTTTTTAAATTTTTGTAGTATTGTATCTTTCGTGTTATGACAATATGAAATTTCAAGGCAACAGCGCACTGAAGCTTGCACACAAACACGTTACTCTTGAAACGATCCGTTATAATTTAATATCAGTTAATAACAAATTGGCAGTAAACGTCTTCAGGAGATTCTCAGATGAAAGAAACTGTTGTTGAGTGTTGTATGTGTTTTCCATGGTTAGAGACATGAAGTTACAGAGGCACATGTAGTGGATTCGAATCTTACTACGTTAAAATATTTTTTACAAAGCTCCGTATTTGTAATATACCCTGAGACTTTCTCGTTTCTCTAACAGAAGTATTTTATGCATCTTCCGACAATATTCACACAAAAGAGAGCCCACCCTCTGGAGTGAATTTGATTTTCTGACTTCAGTACGATTAAGAAACGAAATATTACATTTCTGCGAGTGAAACAAACGGCACTGACAGTTATATTCTTGCCTGTCGCAAATATTTGCTAGTGTTTTGCGAATATGTCGCGATTTCCGAGGGTGTGTTTAGGCAGGAACATAAGAACACATCTTAAATTGCTGCGAGTGAACCGAACAGCATGACAATTACATTTTCGCTTGTCGCAAATGAGGGACTTCACTCACACAACTAATTTCCGTAAAACTCTATGCCGTCACGACACTCAATACCAGTCGACAAATGTGACTAAATGTGTAGCCTCTCAATGATATTCTACCCAGGAAATTAATTTACTAATTGTTTCTCTTACACTGACAGGCGCTCTGAGACAAAGTAAATCAGAGTAAGGCGATCGATGTTCAAGTGGCCGCAGTTGTCCGCAATCGACCATTTCAAAATTTGTTCAAAATTTGTGTGCAGGTTTGCTAAAGGACTAATGGATGATATGCAGATCACTAGCGTATAGTTTTTAATACTTTGTGAGCAAGGCCTAATAAGTAAAGGAAGACAGAATGTTGCGGTGATATTTCAGGACTTTTGATCAAGTGTGAAGTGTGAAGTGCAGTTCATGCAGTGAAGAGTATTGGTAAAGTTGCAGAATCGTACAACAAGATGGATGAACAGTTTGCACTGTGCATCTGTGCATACTCCGTTTTTTTATTTTTTTATTTTTTTTTGCGTGTTAAAGTAGCTCGATCTCTTCACGCAGTTTGCATAGGATACTTTGCTTTTGAGGCCATTTTATCTAACAACTTCTTTATCAAACATGAAAGTTTTAGCATTTTTAGGTTCGTAATTTGGGAGATGAGGCTGGTCCATATTCGCTATAACCACCATTTTGGAAGAACATTCTTGTCTCTCCAGTATATGAAATTCCCACGATTGCTTTCTTCCCGGAAGGTCTCTATTATTGAATAAAGTTTATCATGCAATTCGGTACTTTTTGAGTATACTGTCCAGAGATCATACAATTTTTGATAGTAATTGCACGCACAGATTCAATACGCTTTCCATCTGAAATGAAGCATGAGGGCTTTCTGTAGTTTTTCAACTTTTTAAACTGTAGACTACAAGAAAAAGAGGAAACTGCTAAAAACACTGAATTTTCATACTGTTGCTTTTAAAACCCGATGGCTCTTGCAAGAGAAGATGACCTTCACCTAAGAGAGTCTTACAAAGTGTTAAAATTTGTGGGTTACCTTTTATGTACATCTTCCTTTCATCTTTTAGAAAAGCTGCCCACAAAATTTGAGCATGATCTGACATACTCGAGTGGGGAACATCTCCAAAAATTGATTACTTGACGTGGACGGATTCTTTACTCATACGGCACATTAACTACTTGCACAGAAACCCATTGCGAAGTTGTGAGACTAGACCACCGTGGTTTAAACCTAGTTAAGAGGTGATATTTACGCGGATTCTGGTTGTAACAACTAATTTTTGTCAATGTGCGCAAACAATAAATCCAACAACTGTTTGCTTAAGAGTAGCTAGTCACCGATCGATGTCTTCTTTGAAGAGATTTTGTGTCAGCGCCTCTGGTGGTTTAGGAACAACTTGCAAGACAATACTGAGGATGACCAAACGGGGATTCGAATCTCCCTCCACCTGTTTGCGAACTCCGTTTTCTAACCGTTGGGCCGCCTTGTTTTATAAGAACTATACTTTGTAACATAGCCTGGTGTTTCCCCCAGAAATGGTTGACGATTCGTTATCAGGCTTACATTCAATTTAGAATTCAAGAGGACATTCTCATTCTAAAGAAAGTAATCAATATATATCAAAGATAAAATCTCCGTTTCTATTTCTCTGTAACATAACCTGCTATACCCCCCAGAAATCATTAATGAGTCTTTATCTTATTAATATTCCATTTTCGATTCAAGGAGACATTACATTCTAACTTAAGTGTTACAGTATCTCACTGATAAACTCTGCAGTTTCAAAAATGGTTCAAATGGCTCTGAGCACTATGGGACTCAACTGCTGAGGTCATTAGTCCCCTAGAACTTAGAACTAGTTAGACCTAACTAACCTAAGGACATCACAAACATCCATGCCCGAGGCAGGATTCGAACCTGCGACCGTAGCGGTCTTGCGGCTCCAGACTGCAGCGCCTTTAACCGCACTCTGCAGTTTCGATTACTATTATCTTCGTGTCAGAATGGACTTCAACCAGGCGACAACGGCTCGGTGCGCAAGCATAATGGTTACAATTCTTGTGCAATTTTTAAGGATACGTGTAAACTCGTTGCTAGGCTAGTCCACGCGTAAGAAAAAAACAGGGCTTGGAAAAAACTGAAACCTGATGTTATCACCAGTCAGAAAAGGAAGGTCTCCGATAGATTTTTCCGG
Source organism: Schistocerca piceifrons (assembly GCF_021461385.2). Taxonomy (NCBI): domain Eukaryota; kingdom Metazoa; phylum Arthropoda; class Insecta; order Orthoptera; family Acrididae; genus Schistocerca; species Schistocerca piceifrons. The sequence goes on along the minus strand of NC_060139.1, from coordinate 1,014,735,544 downwards.
TTTTTTAAAATAAATATATAAAATAAGGCAGGAAAGTCTGAAGTAGGCGTTCTTATATCTATCTGCGCACTGAAATACCGCGATTTTCACAACGTCGATACAGCCGCAGTGCTGCCTAACGAACTTCATGTTCTTTCTGTCCTCTCGAGCGGAGGTACTGTCCAAGAGATAAAGAACAACAGAAAAGTAACAAGCGAAACACTCCACAGGTGGTACTGCAGACACGAGGGCTATGTTTACCGTACAGTCCAATTAAAATTACGTGACAGTTGACGTCTGTCACTTGCCGTTACAGTGTTGCCACGTCCGCTGCAGCTACCGTTCGGATATACACATATCAAAAAATGTTTTGCACCACCTCGTTTCAGAGAGTTCTTGAACCTGTACAAATGGCTCTGAGCACTATGGGACTTAACATCGGAGGTCATCAGTCCCCTAGAACTTAGATATGAACATAAACATCATTTCCGCCCTTTTTATTGCTCATGAAAACCGAACATTGCACGTTGCACCACCATACAGTGTGATCTTCAGAGATTTCTGTACACGCCGGTACCTCTAATACCCAGTATCACATCCTATTGCATTGATGCATGCCTGTATTCGTCGTGGCATACTATCCACAAGTTCATCAAGGCACTGTTGCTCCAGATTTTCCCACTCCTCAACGGCGATTCGGCGTAGATCCCTCAGAGTGGTTGGTGGGTCACGTCGTCCATAAACAGCCCTTTTCAATCTATCCCATGCTTGTTCGATATGGTACGTGTCTGGAGAACATGCTGGTCACTCTAGTCGAGAGATATCGTTATCACGAAGGAAGTCATTCACGAGACGTGCACGATGGAGTCGCGAATTGTCGTCCACGTAGACGAATGCCTCGCGAATATGCTGCCGATATGGTTGCACTGTCGGTCGGAGGATGGCATTCACGTATCGCACAGCCGTTACGGCACCTTCCATGACCACCAGCGGCGTACGTCGGCCCCACATAATGACACCGGAAAACAGCAGACAATCTCCACCTTGCTGCACTCGCTGGACAGTATGTCTAAGGCGTTCAGCTTGACCGGGTTGCCTCCAAACACGTCTCCGACGATTGTCTGTTTGAAGGCATATGTGACACTCATCGGTGAACGGAGTGTGATGCCAATTCTGAGCGGACCATTCAGCATGTTGTTGGGCCCATCTGTACCGCGCTGCATGTTGTCGTGGTTGCGAAGATGGACCTCGCCATGGACGTCGGGAGTGAAGTTGTGCATCATGCAGCCTATTGCACACAGTTTGAGTCGTAACACGACGTCCCGTTGTCTGCACGAAAAGCATTATTCAACATGGTAGCGTTGCTGTCAGGATTCCTCCGAGTCATAATCCGTTGGTAGCAGCCATCGACTGCAGTATCAGTCCTTGGGCGGCCTGTCATCGACAGTTCCTGTCTCTCTCCACCCCCTCCATCTCCGAACAACATCGCTTTAGTGCACTTCGAGACGCCTGGACACTTCACTTGTTGAGAGCCCTTCCTGGCACTAAGTGACAATGCGGACACGATCGAGCCGCCATATTGACCATCTAGGCATGGCTGGACTACAGACAACAAGAGCCGTGTACCTTTTTCCTGGTGTAATGACTGGAACTGATCGGCTGTCGGCCCCCCTCTGTCTAATAGGCGCTGCTCATGCATGGTTGTTTACATCTTTGTGCGGGTTTAGTGGCATCTCTGAACGGTCAAAGGGACTGTGTCTGTTCACAGTTAACGTCTGTCTTCAGGCGTTCTGGGAACCGGGGTGATGCAAAACTTTTTTTGATGTGTGTAGGTGACACACAAACATGGCGGATCGCTTTACAAATGCTGTTAGTGTGGAATGCGTAGCGATGTGGGAAGTGGCCGCTGTGAGTTATGTTGGAAATGCGAGTTTCTTTGTCGGTAGCTGAGTTTAAGTGGTCAAAGAGTGAACTGCGGCAGACCGCACGTTTCGTAGCCCTGAACTGAAAATCATGTCCTAACCTAACCACAACCTTATGATGTGCAATGTATCAGAGAAAACGCCAATCAACAATCTGCGACAGAACTAGGCCACTATAGCTTTGTTCACGTCGTTTAAGGCTAACCACTATTAGCAAAATAAAGACATAAAAGTATCATAATATATTTGCATATCCATCTTCCGCAGAAAAATTTCAGTTTTAGCGAAGCCACATACCGGCGAGCTACGAGCGGAGCAGGACGTATCAGAATTTGTGACACGCAAGACAGATTTCCATTTTAGGTACTGTCTTCAAATCCTTGCGAAATTTGGATTTCTTTTTATGTGTTTGCTATAATAAAAGATTATGGCATATAACTCGCTAGCGCAGTGGTGTACGAGTAGCTCGCCTCTTTAAACATATAGATTTTTATTCGAAGACGTCAAAGTTAGACGCCAGCATCCGAGATGTTAGTATTAAGTGTTTTACTGTTAGCAGCTACTATTGTAATTTAGTATGCTCTTGCATTAACAACAGAAAAACCTGTCTCTATGTTGTCACTTATACTATCCCCCAACAGAACAAATAGCCCTGTTACAGGAAAAGCCACGTATAACCCTCATACTAAAATTTCGTTTAGTTTCCAGTAGTCCTGTTAATAGGAAAAGCTAATGAATAGAGTTACCCTTTTTACGGGATTTCACCGTGTGTTGTATCTAGTGGATAAGTAAATCAGACTATTCAATTCTTCTAAGATTGTACCCAGCAATTAGATCGAAACGCAGTATGAATAATATTACATTGATGCTAGGACAACTCAGTTCCAAGTTCATTTAGTGGTTGAAAACATGTACTAATGGTCGCCATCCTATCCAGGCAATGAAACAGTGAAGTATAAGAAAAGCAGAAATATGAGTTTATGCCTACATTCTTCCTACCGTTTAATGTGGTTCTTCAAATTAATATTAATCCACGTAAACAATGTTAGTGCAGACACTGAAATTTCTTTTTGGCTACTACCCGTTGTACATTACGTTTTAAAAAAGAGAAAAAACCCAGGAGAAAACTCCAGGGAAGCTAAAAAAAATTGGCCATGGGAGACATATAGAAAATCATTTTCTATAATAAACAAACTTAAATAATAAAATACTTAGATACTAAAGCAACACTTATTTATACTAATCATTTCACTTCATGAAAATTCTTTCTTACAGGAATTTACTTTAAAAAGCTATTATTTTTTGAACTAACTCTGTTTTATTATTTTATTATTATTATTATTATTATTTATTTTATGGTCTTCATTGTAGCACTATAGTCAAAAATACAAAGTGGTAAACAAGTTGTTACACAGGGATACAATTTGGCTCAACAATAACTTAATATGATATTTAGGTAATGTAATTATTAGAGTCTATTCTTATATGAAAGGTGTTTTGCTCTTCTGTCTGCCCAATATTTCTTCGATCTTTCAGATATTTTCTTTCTTTCTTCGTCTGAGACCACTCTTCCTGTACTCCTATTATTGATTTTCATTTGTAGTCTGGTTTGCGGGTCTTGCAGTATTCTGGTTTTCTCTGTCTTGTTTTTTAGGTCATCTACTGTAATTTGAAGTTCTTTTATATCTTCCTTAATTTCTGTGATCCATTTAATGTCGCTCTTGCTATTCCACAATTTTTGTATTTTTTTTTTTACTAATTCTGTTTTCTGGAGTTCTCATCAGATGTCCAAAGAATGAGATGCGTTTCTTCCTGATCGTGCTCATGACTGGTTCTATTTTCTTATATACTGTTTCGCTTGTGCTATCCTCCAATGTCCATTTATTTTATACTGTTTATTTATACATGTCCTAATTATTCTTCTTTCTGTTTTAGTATTCTGTCAATTTCTGCTGTATTAGTTGTTTTGAAGATAGTTTCAGCTGCATACGTTATTTCTGGTTGTGTAACTGTTTTATAGTGTTTTAATTTTGCATCTATAGAGAGGGTTTTCTTGGTGCGTGTAGTTCTGGTAATGTAATTCGCGTAATTCAGTTTTTTTATTCTATTCTGCCATGATGGCTTCTCGTTTAGATTATATGTTATTATTTCGCCTAAATACTTAAATTTATCAACAGTTTTGATTTCCGGTTCTCCTGTAATTTTGTTTGGTGGATCAGTTAGCATAATCTCCGTTTTTTTCAAACGATATTCTAAGGCCTACTTTCTCTGCTATTTCTTGTAGTGCTTTCACTTGTTTCCTGGCTTCTTGAACGGTGTTGGCTAGGAGAGCAAGATCATCAGTGAATCCCAAGCAGTTCAAGCTAATATCATCTTTTGCACTTTCAGTTCTTATCATCTTTGGATTGTCCTTGTACCATTCTCTCATTATGTATTCCAGTGCACAGTTGAACAGTAATGGCGATAGGCAGTCACCTTGTCTTAAGCCTGTGTTTATGAGGAATGGTTCCGAAATTTCTCCTCTAAACTTCACTTTTGATTTGGTGTTGGTTAGAGTGAGTTGTATTATTTTAATTAGTTTTGGATGGAGTCCTAGATTTCTTAAAATTTTTAATACTGAAGGTCTGTGGAGACAGTCATATGCCTTCTTAAAATCTACAAATGCTATTGCCAGAGGTTTGTACCGTTTCTTGTAGTATACCATAATCAATTTTAAACTAATTATCTGCTCTGCACAGCTTCTCCATGGTTTGAAACCTCCCTGATATTCCCCTAACTCCTGTTTTAATTGCTCCTTGATTCTTTCATATAGGATCTTGGATAGAATTTTGTATGTGCAATCTAGGAGAGAGATTCCTCTGTAGTTGTCTGGGTTGCTCTTATCTCCCTTTTTGTGTAGTGGGCGGGTGATAGCTGTGGTCCAGTGTTCGAGGAATCGTTCTGTTACCCAAATTTTTGTTAGAGCCATGTGTAAGGAGCTCTTGACTGTGTCACTTGCATATTTCCAAACTTCAACAAAAACCTGATCTTCTCCACATGCCTTATAATTTTTTTGTTCTTTAAGAATTTTGTCTACTTCTTGGAAAGATGGAGGGTCTAGCTTGTTAGGTTTGGTTTTTACTGGAGTATTTATGTTGATTTGTAAGGGTTCTTTGGGTTCCTCGCAATTCAGAAGTTTGTTAAATGCTTTTACCATCATTTCTGCATTTTCCTTGTTACTGTGTGTCATTCTTCCATCTTCATCTTTTAGTACTAGTACAGCGGCCTCATATTGTTGTAGTTGTTTTCCTAAGATTTTATAGTAGTACCTGGAGTTGGTTTTATGATAATTAACTTCTATAGAGTTTATAATATCTTCATGCAATCGTCTCTTGGTTCTTCTAATATGTTGTGTGAATTTTTTTCTTTCATTTTTTAGGTTGATGGCGTTATCTTCAGTTTTGTGTGTTTAAAACTTTAACCATGCTTGGTGTCTATCTTAATGGAATTTGTCACATTCTGGTGTCCAACGTGCATGTTTCCTTCGTGGGTTCAAGGGAGCTAAATTCTCTGCTTCTTTTTTAAGATTAGGCACTAGTTCTTCTGGATCATTTGTTAATTTGATGGTTTGTGTTATTTGTTGGTATTTATTATTTTTAATTAGCTGATGTGGGTCAAACCTCCTTTTCATTTTATTAGTTTTTCCGGTCCTCTTCTTTAACGGAGTGAATTTGATTTTAATTTTAACTATATAATGGTCTGAGCCTTTGTCTACTCCTCTCAGTGCTTTAACATTGTGGATCTCCTTATGAAACTTTTTGTCAATACCGACATGGTCTAGCTGACACTCCCCCTTCCTCCAGTCTGGATGTTTCCATGTTTTAAGTTTACTTGGCTACCTCTTAAAGTATGTTGATTTAGATATAGGGTTGTGTTCTCTGCAGAATTCTAAAAGTCTTTGACCGTTTTTGTTCGTAAATTTATGTGGACTCCATTTTCCAGTTATATCTTCGTATTTCCTTTCTTTTCCCAACTGAGCATTGAAATCTCCCAATAAGGTTTTTACATTCTTTTTATTTATTCTGTTCTCAGTTTGTTCCAGAAGGTCCCAAAATTTATCTACCTCTTCCTTTGTTTTTTTAGACAAATTTTTTCATTTGTTGGGGCATGAGCATTTGTTGTTGTATAGGTTTTATTCATTGTTTTAAAGCTTGTAGTCGCAATTCTTGGTGATACTGCTTGTTTATGTTTACTACAAACCCTGTTCCAAACTGGGGACATTGTTTCATTGCCCTCGGTCCTGGTTTCCCACTATAAATTCAGTATCATTGTGATTCGAATGGGTCCTCTGTGGTGTTTCTCATTTCTTGGATCCCTGTTATTAAAATTTTTTGTTTATTTAGTTTATCTGTGAGCTCCTTGAGTTTTCCGGTTTGAAGTAGTGAGTTTATGTTGTGGGTTGCTATATAATTTATTTGCTCATGTTTAATCTTCTTTTTGTGTTTTAGTGTGCATTTTGAGGGTTGCAAACGCTCCGATTCGTTGCTGACTTCTAATTGACTATCCACCGAATCCAACGTAGCCTTTTCCTGCCTTTTTGAGCAGGACGGTGGAATTTTTTTCCTAAAAGACCTTTCCATTTTTGACTTTCGAAGGTTGTCAACCTTAGTTGGAGCAAGCTCCGATTTACAACTACGGTTGTTAACCGCAGAGGGTGTGTTTGGTCCGCGAGAGCTATTTTATTTCACTCAAGTCCGTCGGTAAACCGGTGAGGACTTCCCTATCGGCCAACTGGGACGCGCCACGTAGTATCACCTCTCCTCCTACTATGACAGCATAGCATAGTCATTTACCAGATTCTAATAACTTGAGTACACTCTGATTGCATTTTACGTAAGCAAACTTTTACTATAACACTTTGCTATAGTTAAGGAAACACAGAAATAATGTAAATGGGCCTCTTTATATTAACTTGGTACTTCATAAGTTTGTAAAATAGGGTACTCGGATTCATCAGCCACCAGGAAGAAACCCTACATGGGTGTATGATTAGGATGAAATAACACGGTGAACCACCTTCTTTAAAGTTCAAGAATGATTATTAAGATTCCTCTTAAATTAATGGTTCACGCTGTTCAAAAGTAAATTTACTATAAAAATTCTTTTTCTTGTGGCTTAGGCTTATGTGTGGCGAACACTTATGGCGGCTACACTGCCCACAGTGCGGACTGAAAGTCTCTTGGGCTTAATTTCTCTTCTTGGCGTCGTTAAATTCTACGTACAGTATCCCAACAACTCGCAACTATGCCGTAAGCCGTTTGCAGTCTCCATCTGAGGTATTTTGTGCGAATTTGCAAGCAAAGCGTCTCCTGCTCCAAAAAGATGTTACCTCAGTCACTGCTGCCTACAGACTGTGCAACACGACGTGGCATGTACTCGACTAATGTCTGGAAAGAAATGATACCAGGAATCCTGCAGGGTTTCCATAAATCCATAAGAATACGAGGGGGTGGAGATCGCTTCTGAATAGCACGTTGCAAGGCATTCCAAATATGCTCAATAATTTTCGTGTCTTGGGAGTTTGGTGACCAGCGGAAGTGTTTAAACTCAGAAGAGTGTTCCTGGAGTCACTCCGTAATAATTCTGGACGTGTTGTGTGTCGCATTGTCCTGCTGGAATTCCCCAAGTCCGTCGGGATGCACAACGGCCATGAATGGATGCAGGTGATCAGACAGGATGTTTACGTACATTTCACCTGTCAGAGTGGTATCTAGACGTATCAGGGGTCCCATATTACTCCAACTGCACAAGCCCCACACACTTCAGAAGCTCCACCAGCTTGAACAGTCCTCTGCTGACATTCAGGGTCCACTGATTCATGAGGTTGTCTCCATACCCGTACACGGCCATCCGCTCGATACAATTTGAAACGAAACTCGCTCGACCGGGGAACATGTTTCCAGTCATCAACAGCCCAATGTCGGTTTTGACGGGCCCAGGTTCGCACGCTGACACTTGTTGACGGCCCAGCATTGAAATCTGCAGCAAAACTGCGGAAGGGTTGCACTTCTGTCACATCGAACGATTCTCTTCAGTCGTCGTTGGTCCCATTCTTGCAGGATCTTCTTCCGGCCGCAGCCATGTCGGAGATTTGATGTTTTACCGGATTCCTGATATTCATGGTACGCTCGTGAAATGGTCGTACGCGGAAGCCTCCACTTCATTTCCTCCTCTGAGCTGCTGTGTCCCATCGCTCATGTGCCGACTCTAACTCCACGTTCAAACTCACTTAAATATTAATAACCTGCCAATGTAGCTTCAGTAACCGACCTAAAAATTGCACCAAACACTTGTTTATTGACTTATATTGGCGCTGCCGACCAGAGGGCCTCATTCTGCCTGTTTACATATCTCTGTGTTTGAATACGCATGCCTGTACTAGTTTCTTTGGCTCTCTGATGTAGTAGCCATTACGTAATTATACATGCGCTGTCATCTCTGTTAGATTGTTTATTCTAGCGAATTGAATAATGAATCAGTTTCTGGTCCAGTCCGGAGGAGACATTTTCATGAGATATTTAAGCATATGTTTATCAGTTTTACTTTCACAGATGGATGGTACCAAGTATACTTGCAGTAGGTGTCTATGTGAGGAACAAGGAAGATGTTGTTCACACATACGTTTCACAAGCTGTAACCTCCACAACATTATCTCACTGATTAATGCTATTATTTGAAATAACAAATGTAATTATTTGTGGTTTATGTAACCAGGATTACAGTTTTACGAAATAGTGATGATAATAATTATGATCCTTTGAAAATAGTTCAATTTTGAGAACCAAACACTATGAACCCTTGTTTACTCCCTATAAAATTTAGTTTTACTCCCCAGGGGATAGCTACTGCCAGGGTGGGAACCACTACTCTAGCAGGATGTGTGCTGGAGTTATCGAGGAGAAGCGTCACTTCACGCTGTCTTCCTGGTCGTTGTTCTGGGATTGCGTCTGCAGGACGTCTGAGTAGCTGACTATAATGTTGTGGTCATTGCGTATAGGGCTGTAATTAGCGAAAATTGTGTATAGCACACAGGGCGTGCTAAAGGGAATATCTTGTATTAAAGCAAGACGGATTATAGCAGTAGGCGCACTGCGCATGGTTGTGTAAAAATTAAAATCTCGTCACAACTGTGGGTCCGTTCCGCACTCTGTGGTTTTAATGTTGATTCATTTCGGATCTTGTTATTGAACCTGCGGTTCGTTCACGTGTACGCAAAGAACTTAGTGGCAAACATTTGCGTTTCTTTGTGCTCATACTTCTTTCCTTCTTTGGGTTTCTTTTCTTTCTTGAGACCACTTTTTTCCAGTCTTCTTCTTTGGTTTCTCCTTTTGGTCAGCTTGCCACTTGTGATTTTTGGATCTGAAAACTGTTTTGGATATCCTCTGGTGTAATTTCTGCTAGTTTCAGATCTCTTTTGATTTAGACAATCCATTTCATTGTGTCTGTTTTAGATTTACTCCTGTTTTCATTGAATTTAACTATTTGCTTTGTAAGTCATTCCGGATTCTTTTGATGTGTCCATAGAATCTTAATCTGCGTTTCCTAATGTCACTGTGTATTGTTTGATTTCCTGTTTGCCTCTGAGCCGATACTGTTCATCTACAAGTTTTGGGTCTCAAATTTTTCTTATAATCTTCCGTTCCATTTTCCGAATGTTTTCTATGTGTTTTCATGTTTAAAATTAGTGCCTGTGATCCATATAGGCGTTCTGGTTTTATGACGGTATTGTAATGTCGTAGTTTTGTCTCCCTGGAGCCACATTTTATACTGTAGATATTTTGAGTGAATCGATAAGCAGTGTCCATCTTTTGGCATCTGACTTCGTTGGCTTTCGTTTCTATTCCATTTTCCTGAATCATTTCACTGAGATATTTGAATAGTGGGACTCGTTTAATTTTGCCACATTTTGTCTCCATGAATTTTGGTGCTTGTTTGTTGCAAGCCATATATTCTGTCTTTTCAAAAGATACTTGGAGGTCGACTTTTTCTTCAGTTTCTTTCAGGAGTTCGATTTGTTTTTTTGGCTGTTGAAACATCGCGAGTTAAGATGGCTAGATCGTCTGCAAATGTTAAGCAATCTACTGTTAATTTTCCTCTGCCAAGAGTAATTGGTTGGTCAGTCTTGACGACTGATTTCAGTTTGCGCCATTCTTGTGTCACCTTTTCAAGGACGCAGTTGAACAGCAGTGGAGAGAGCCCATCTCCTTGTCTTACTCCTGTTCTGCTCAGAAAAGGTTCAGAGATTTCCCCCAATAAATTTGACTATATATTTTGTGTGTATCAATGTCTGTTGTATGACTGCAAGTGTATTCAGATATAAACCTTGTTCTTTTAATATTTGAAATAATGCTTGACGATCAACTGATTCGTAGGCTTTCTTAAAGTCAACAAATGTACAAACTACATCTTTGCCACTTATTCTCTGATGTCTTAAGATTAGTTTTAATTTCAGAATTTGCTCTGGACATGAACAGCCTGGTCTGAATTCTGCGTGATATTCTCCAATTTCTGGTTCTAGTTGTTGTTGTGCTCCATCGAGAAGGCACTGGGACAGAATTTTGTAAGCTACTGATATCATTGAGATTTCCCTATTGTTGTTTACATTCGATATATCTCCTTTCTTGTGTAGAGGATGAATTAATGCATTTTTCCAGTCGTCCGGAATTCGTTCTGTTTGCCAAATGTATTATTTCGGTGATTTCTTTTATAGTATTTGATTTGAGGATTTCCGATGCGATTCCATCTTCAGCTGCAGCTTTATTGTTATTAAGACGTTTGATCTGTTTGGTGATTTCGTCTACATCCTGTGATAATGAGTGTGTATTTGTGGATTCAGGTTCCCGAGGCGGAAATCTTTGTGTTGGTTCTGGTCAGTTCAGCAGTTCTTCAAATACTTTGCAAGTTCTTCGCAATTTTCTTGATTTTTAAGTGCAAATTGCCCATTTTCTTTCTTGAAGCAAAGATTTTGCGGCTGAGATCCTGTGAGTTTTGTTTCGAAATTCTTGTAAAAATTTCGCATGTTGTTTCTTCCAAAGTCTTTCTCGATTTCAAGTTGCTGGTCCTTTTAGAATTTCCTTTTGGTCTTTCTGATTAATTGGACTGTCTGTTTCCTCTCTTCCAAGAATGTTTTGTAATTCTTCTGAGTCTTTCTGCTGTTCCAATTACTGTATGCTTTCTGTGGAGATTGGATTGCTTGTTCACATTCTTTTTTCCACCAAGAGTGTTTTTTTTTAATTTTTGGCAGAGGTATCAGTGTTTGTGCGGTTTCGATTAGTTTGCTTCTGAGATGCTTCCAAATGTTGGAGGGCTTTTTCTCTAAAATGTTTGATTCTGTTATATGTATGAATTATTTATACAAGGTGCGTTTGAATTGTTCAGCGAATTGTGTCAGAAAACAAAGGAAACAAGAGTCACAAACAAAATACCTTTATCGATCTTTAGATTAAACACCTGTAGTTGCAACACAGTTGTGACGTCGGTTGTAAAGCTGTTGGAAACTGTCAGCAAACGTTTCTTGTGGAATCGCTCGAAGCACCATAGTCACGTGTTCATAGATGATTGCACCATACCGGATGCGAGACCTGGTGCTACCAATACGATCCTGAGACCAAGCGACAATTATTGGCGTGTTGTTCGTCGTCTTTCCACCTTCCACAAGATCGGTTGTTTAACTTCAAGATGAAGACGGTCCGATCGCCTTTTTCGACGGCAAAGCCTTGATACACTATAATTTTCTACTCTAGGGAGACGGGGAAGACAATGAAGAATATGCCCTTGACTGCAACTTGGTCTTAGGATCGCAATGTTCTCACCAGGTGTCATATCCCGCAGTGGTGCGAATATCCAACAAAGCGTGACCACCGTGCTTCGAGCGATTCCACGAGAACCGTTTGCTGACCGTTTCCAACAGCACCCGATGATGGAAGTTTGTTGTAGCTAACGGTGATTACTCTGAACCCCAGTAAAGGCATTTTACTTGTAAATTTTGATTCCTTTATTTCCTGAGACCATTCATCAAACTTTTGAGACGCTCCTTTTGTATGTAGCTGGTGTACGAATCACTTAGACGTAAGTATGGTTAGTTGAGTAAGGTATTGGTAGTTAATGTCTAGATCAGAGGTGTCCGATTTTGTAGCTTACTAGGGCCCCACTGGAAGAAGACGAGGCTTAAGCTGCACTTAATATACTTAACACACACAGCCCCACACACACAAACAAAGAACGGGATGGACCAATGGCAGAATAGCATCTTATAGGAGGAGCTTTACTTTGAAAATTTTCTGTTTACCATAGCTTTACATAAACTTATTTTCTTTTTACTGATCGTGTGATAGATGCTCACTTCTTCAGTCTCAGTAATACTTACTTCGCGCCGCGTGCGGACATCCCTGGTTCAGGTGATTGGGGAAGAGCCACTGTTCGAAATTACGTCAAATTTGAACGGCATATTATTGCAGGGGGAACCGTCATGGAACAGAAAAAAATTACAGTTAATTTGACCAATAGATGGCGCTGTAAGCGTCAGAATACGCTCACCAACAGACGCGCGGTGCACCGATGCTCCTCAGTTTGCATCCGAGACGCCCAGCATGACTGCCTTCTTGAAGGATCGTGCACCAGTGGAAAAGTTGTTTTACCAGAACGGTCACTCTGCTCCATTAGCCCTGCGTATATTTCGAACACCCGACGATATGAAAAAGGCATTAGTCTGATGTCTTGCTTTTGAATGGTTATGGGAGTGACAGTGATCAATGTGTTACAAATATTTACTATCAACAACAGACATATCCCACGTTAGGACGATTCCCCATGCACTGCATGTTTGTACACCACTGCTCGAACCCAACTGCAATGTTGTGGCAGCATCTTCGACAGACATCGGACCATCTCCTTTCCTCCGTCAGCCATACGGTACTTCAAAGAACCTGTCTTTTCGAATTTCGTAATCGTTTCCTCCAGAGCCTTAGCAGACAGCAGACTTTTTTACTATCAAAAACAGTCTTGATCACAGTTTATTTATTATAGTGACCGGCTTCTTCCACTACTGTGGTTATCTTCACACGAATGAGTAAGAACCTCCTTCTGCTGGAGAATCACTGCAGCAGAAGGAGGTTCTTACTCATTGGTTTGAAGATGACCATAGTAGTGGTCGAAACCGGTCACCACAATAAATAAATTGTGATCAAGACTGTTTTTGATAGTAAAAAAGTCTGCTGTCTGCTAAGGCTCTGGAGGAAACGATTACGAAATTCGAAAAGACGGGTTCTTTGAAGTACCGTATGGCTGACGGAGGAAAGGAGATGGTCCGATGTCTGTCGAAGATGCTCCCACAACATTGCAGTTGGGTTCGAGCAGTGGTGTACAAACATGCAGTGCATGGGGAATCGTCCTAACGTGGGATATGTCTGCGAATATGGTGCACAAAATCCTACGAAACAGCCATCTTTGCTATCCGCACAAAATCACCCTTACTCAGGAGCTGCTTCCTGGACGTGCCAGCGAGACAAACGTTCGCTCTGGGGTATCTTGCTCGCATTTAAGTGGACAATTAATAGCCATGGAACGTTTTTTGGACAGACGAAGCCCCTTTCTATCTCAAGGACATGTCAATATGCAGAACTGTAGAAAACGGGCATCAGAAAATCCGCATGCTTATGAACCAGTACCACTTCATTCAGCAAATGTGACTATTTGGTGCGAGTTGACGGCATCGTTTATCGTAGGACCGAATTTCTTTCGAGGAGACGAGACATGGGGACTCTGCTATTTGTGACATCGCTGATAAACGCTATGAGAGTCTTTTATACACCAAACTCATTCCAGCCCTTCAACAGCTTGTACTTATGGGTAGGAATATTTTTATGCAAGATATATTGTTTTAAATTCAATTTTACAAGCTGTGAAGACTGCATCGCCTCTAATAATTTCTTTACTGATATTTGCGTTATCGAAGTATTAATGTGATATAAGGAATGCCCTCCTGTAATAACTATTTTTCATAGTCAAACGACTGTACCGACCAGAGATTAGAAGACGTGCAAGAAATTTACGTTACGAGGATAGCATAGAAATCAGCTGAACGCAGCTCGGGTTGTTCAGATACTTTTGAGCATGATACTACATTCCTAAACGAAGCAACATGCTGAAGTTATTTAAAAATATGGTTAAGACTACAGGTGTGGATTCTACCGTTGTTGCACTGTAGATTTTTATCTCCATTTCAATAACTTTGTGAAGTGAGACGTTTGAGCTACTATACAAAAATGGAAAGTTGTAGTTTTTAGTACAAAGTTTACATTCAGTATTAGCTTGTTCAGTGCCTGAAGAGATAAATTCCCACGCTGATAGTTTAGTGATCTTCTCTTATTAATCTTCTGTTATTAACACGCTGAAGAGTCACTGTAGCGGTAAATCAGTTGCGTATTTCACATGATCCATGCAAAGCTATGGTACAGTCAAAGTGATGGTCACTTTTTATAAAAGGCCCGGATGACGCTCCCAACAATAAAATGACGCGCGATACGTCACGAGCAGTTGCCTAGCACCATTGCGATTCTTGATCGCGACGTGTGAATTTGTTCTGAGTGGTTGCTTGTGCTTTATTAAGTGTTGCGTGCTATTTAACTAACATCTTAAAGTGATACTTGCTTTCGAAGACTGCGTGAACTTTCTCGAGCTCTAGCAAGAAGACAGAAAGCCAGTACAGACGGGAATCTGTTGAGGAACAAGTAAGTGGACCACCACCTCTTTTCTCAGGTTTTATATATCCACGCAGTGATGTTCTTCTACTCACAATTGGAAAGCCCCTGGAAAAGATAAAATAGCAAATTTCTGGCTAAAGAAGTTCACCTCAACACATTCACATCTAACTAAATTATTTAACAGATACATTGCAGACCCATACATATTCCCTGATACACTTACACATGGAATAACTTATCTGAAACCTAAAGATCAAGCAGACACAGCAAACCCAGCTAAATATCGCCCCATAACATGCCTACCAACAATCTACAAAATATTAACTTCAGTCATTACACAGAAATTAATGACACATACAACACAGAACAAAATTATAAATGAAGAACAAACAGGCTGCTGCAAGGAGCACGAGGATGTAAAGAGCAACTGATAATAGATGCAGAGGTGACATATCAAGCTAAAACTAAACAAAGGTCGCTGCACTATGCATACATAGATTACCAAAAAGCTTTTGATAGTGTACCCCACTCATGGTTACTACAGATATTGGAAATGTACAAAGTAGATCCTAAATTGATACAGTTTCTAAACATAGTAATGAAAAACTGGAAAACCACACTTAATATCCAAACAAATTCAGATAATATCACATCACAGCCAATACAGATTAAGCGTGGAATATACCAAGGAGACTCATTAAGTCCTTTCTGGTTCTGTCTTGCTCTGAACCCACTATCCAACATGCTAAATAATACAAATTATGGATATAATATTACTGGAACATACCCACACAAAATCACACATTTGCTGTACATGGATGATCTAAAACTACTGGCAGCAACCAATCAACAACTCAACCAATTACTAAAGATAACAGAAGTATTCAGCAATGATATAAATATGGCGTTTGGAACAGACAAATGTAAGAAAAATAGCATAGTGAAGGGAAAACACACTAAACAAGATGATTACATATTGAATAACCACAGTGACTCCATAGAAGCGATGGAAAAAACAGATGCCTATAAATATCTAGGATACAGACAAAATATAGGAATAGATAATACAAATATTAAAGAAGAACTAAAAGAAAAATATAGACAAAGACTAACAAAAATACTGAAAACAGAATTGACAGCAAGAAACAAGACAAAAGCTATAAATACTTATGCTATACCAATACTGATCTACTCATTTGGAGTAGTGAAATGGAGTAACACAGACCTAGAAGCACTAAATACACTTACACGTTCACAATGCCACAAATATAGAATACATCACATACATTCAGCAACAGAAAGATTCACATTAAGCAGAAAGGAAGGAGGAAGGGGATTCATCGACATAAAAACCTACATTATGGACAGGTAGACAATTTAAGAAAATTCTTTCTAGAACGAGCAGAAACTAGCAAAATACACAAAACAATGACTCATATAAATACATCGGCTACACCACTGCAATTTCATAACCACTTCTACAACCCTTTAGATCACATAACATCAACAGATACGAAGAAAGTACATTGGAAGGGGAAGGCACTACATGGCAAGCACCCGTATCATCTAACACAGCCACACATCGATCAAGATGCATCCAACACATGGCTAAGAAAAGGCAATATATACAGTGAGACGGAAGGATTCATGATTGCAATACAGGATCAAACAATAAACACCAGATATTACAGCAAGCATATTATTAAAGATCCCAATACCACAACAGATAAATGCAGACTTTGCAAACAACAAATAGAAACAGTAGATCACATCACAAGCGGATGTACAATACTAGCAAATACAAAATACCCCAGAAGACATGACAATGTAGCAAAAATAATACATCAAAAGCTTGCCTTACAACATAAACTTATAAAACAACACGTTCCCACATACAAGTATGCACCACAAAATGTACTGGAGAATGACGAATACAAATTATACTGGAACAGAACCATTATAACAGATAAAACAACACCACATAACAAACCTGACATCATACTCACCAATAAAAAGAAGAAATTAACACAACTAATCGAAATATCTATACCCAATACAACAAATATACAAAAGAAAACAGGAGAAAAAATTGAAAAATACATCCAACTGGCTGAGGGAGTCAAGGACATGTGGCATCAGGATAAAGTTGACATTATACCAATTATACTATCAACTAGAGAAGTCATACCACACAATATCCACCAGTACATCAATGCAATACAGCTACATCCAAACTTATATATACAACTACAGAAATCTGTAATTATTGATACATGTTCAATTACCCGAAAGTTCCTAAATGCAATATAACATATACCGTACAGTTAAAAGGAAGTGATGCTTGATCAAGGTCCTCGTCACTTTCCATTTTTAACCAGACTTAACGTCTGAGAAAGTAAAGAAATAATGATAATGCAGTGTAGGCACTTCAAAAGCATAACAGCTATTACATAGTGACTGTTGTGCTGGGCTGTCGATTAGTTTGCATATTGTCGAGAGGTGAATAATGAAGCAACAACTGGTCCGTTATGGGAACTGTTCACATCTCGGAGAAAACATTTTAATCAGATATCTGGATATATGTGATGCGCATGTGGCAGACTTACTGTTGTATATAGGTGGTACAAAGTGCAAAGTATGTGTATAATGAGTGGACTACGTGGGGAAGATGTTCGTACCTACAGTTCACAAGCTGCAGCTTCCACAGTACTGCGTCGCTCGTTACTACTAATACTTAAAGTAATGTAATTATTAAAATTTGATGGAGTGAGTATTAAATTCTTAAGATATGTTATTAATAGAAATGATCTTTTACAAATAATTTGCCTTCGTGCGTAGAACACAGATGATGCAATTTTTATTTTTTTATTTTTTGGCCTTCCGAAAATTAGATTTTACCCCTCAGGGTGAATTACCGAGTGACTGGGAACCGCTTTGTTGGACTAATGTTTGAGTTGAGGACAACACTTGATACAATTTTTTTATGTTCACAGATGTTCCGCAGAGCCCTCGCCTTTTTCTGTCTCCGTTGTGGGCGGGAGACAGACAGCGAAGATCTTCGTGTCATAGCGGTCTGCGACGAGGACGATGACCCTGTGACGTTTAGCCCAGAGGTGAGAAACGCCAGGAGTGTGAAGAATGTAACATTCACGCTTAGGGGCAGCCAGATTCTTGTGTAATGGTCATTAACCATCACATCACGTCGCAGATTACGGTGACGAATTTTGGATTTTCGAAAGTTATCACAGTTACCGGTGGCTATAAGGAAGCCATCAGTTGTTGAAAGCTTTAGGGATCTCTTCTCTACCGGGATAGAGCGCATTTTTATTGTATTGCTGTCTTAGCCCTGCGTTGGCTAGGAAGGCTGTCAAATGTGATGGAGCTGCCTCTTGCCGCACATTAGATCTGGGGAATCCTCCTTTGCTGTCTGGCCTTTGCACATGCCTCATCCGTACGCTGTTTTCCCTCATATAATCATTTGTCAATTCTGGCATCAGAACTGATGGCTCTCCTCTCCTAGCCTACAGTTGGCTACTCCTACATTCTCTCCCATTTCAAGCAGATTTCAGTCTGATGCCATTAACTACAGATGGAATAATCTGTGGACATGAGGATGGTGAAGCTCCTTCTTAGGCCCTTAATCGCCAGCTAACAAACCATCTTTTACTTTCCGCCGACTGTTTATCGTCTGCGATACGTTCCTCAAATTTCGGATTCAATTTAAGTGGTAATTATATCCATTGGAACAGTTTCGTATAACTAACGATCGTAAGCACTCCCTGATGACGATTATGTCTAATTTTTATTGTTTTCCATACGTCATCAATCTCGTTTGGAATTTGTTGCCAGATAAATGGATGAATCCTCAAGTGAAACAGCTGAAGACCTCCGTAGTTTAAACAACCTCCATGTCGAAAGTGGACTGTGAAAGCGTTAGACAAATTATCCCAAATTACAATTATTGTAATCATTTTGCTTTGTGTGTAGAAAACATTGAAGGAGATGGTAAAGAGAAGGGGCCTGCTTTCGAGAGAATGGCGGATTTCATCGATTCGTAGACTAATGACTATCTCGGCATCTGGTGATTTATACTTTCTGGAAAGCGTCACATCCTTTCGCGTGACACCCCACGTCGTCTTTTCGTTGACCTCTCTGCATGAGTCAGACTGAGAAGCGTCAGAAGGATGATTTGTATTTCTGTTTCCTTGCTAAGCAACGACATGTAAATGGAGACATTGATACTAACTGGAGAGTGACATCAATACTAAGAAAAAATTTGATATTAGCAAGCCCGTACTCTCAGCATTAGACCTTCGTGTTGGCTAGGGTTTCCTTTAGCTATTTCACGGATTCAATGGGGGGATACTCTTGCCCCCAACACACATGAAGCTGGTACCTTTACCTTTCCAAAAGCCAGACCAGTCGTCATCTAATAGATTCTCAGTATTCGTTTTCATTTTTCAGTACGTTATTCTTGTCAGTAGCTTGGATGCATGAGCTGTTAGCTGATTGTGTGATGGTTCTCACGTTTATCTGCCCTTGCTGTCGTCGGAATTGTATGGATCATCTTATTCCGAAACCCTTATTAACCTGATACACTGCGCTCGTTACAGCAATTGTAATTTTAAATTAGGTCAACGCACAAGGTAACGTACTGACTGTATTTTACTTCTTGATACCCGTGAAAATTCTCCAACGTAGGACGTTTATGGCACAGATTGTAATTATGACTCCAGTTGCATAATGATGAACACAAAGTAGCTTTAATTGCAAAGCGAGAATATGTTAGATTATGGTTATATTTTGTGTAAGAAATAAAACAAAAGCAGTAAATGAAAACATTACGTTGAAAACAAAACTCCTACAGGAGTACAACGTGGTGCGACTGCAGTTCCGTTTGGGCCCCGGTCAAGAGGGAGAAGTTCCTCAGAGGGCTCACGAGAAGCAGAAGACTCCGGTGTCATCTGATGCTGCGGACGTCAACCTTCAGGAGCGTCCTGGGCTACAGGACTCGTAGCAGGAGGGTCGCATCAGTGGAAAGGTAAGACAACATTATGATTACCAGGGAAGGCAACAGGGGTGAAACTGCATGAGCAGTTAGGGCAGTCAAATTCCATATCTAATGTTGAGCACATGTGGAGCCAGCCGTCCTTCTATCTCATATTGGGTACGAGCACCTCTTGCTTGGGGCGCGACCACGTTACATGAGAGTGCCGTTTAACATGACTTTAAAAGGATTTACAGCTACGCACTACCACGGCGTTCTTGTTGACATAAAATTTTAATATAAAAACGTGATCGGACGATTAGAGAAGTTGGACTTTTTTAGGACTTATTACAAACATTAAAAAAGTAGTTCTGCTCAAGTCAGAATTGCCACTCTGGTACCTTTACCTTTCCAAAAGCCAGACCAGTCGTCATCTAATAGATTCTCAGTATTCGTTTTCATTTCTCAGTATGTTATTCTTGTCAGTAGCTTGGATGCATGAGCTGTTAGCTGATTGTGTGATAGTTCTCACGTTTATCTGCCCCTTGCTGTCGTCGGAATTGTATGGATCATCTTATTCCGAAACCCGCGTTCATGTGAGGAACTTATTTCATCAGGCTGATTCCTCTCTCTTGTAGGAAGGTGTTCATGAAGTGGGCGGTTTATGTTCCTGCGATATCGTGTCGAACATCTCACTCAAATTATGAGTGTGTGGCTATATAATGGGTCGGGATTTCCTCCCCGCGGGCCGGAGTGGACGAGAGGTTCTAGGCGCAACAGTCCGGAACCGCGCGACCGTTACGGTCGCAGGTTCGAATCCTGCCTCGGGCATGGATGTGTGTGTTAGTTAGGTTTAAGTAGTTGTAAGTTCTAGGGGACTGATGACCTCAGAAGTTAAGTCCCATAGTGCTCAGAGCCATTTAACCACTTCCTGTCCCGATAGTGCACCGCTCAAAGATGAAACTCTGTGATGGTGAGAGGCTTGCGAATTTTGGCCCAAAACATGACTGACACCAATTTCTTCTCTTGAATGCAGTACTGAGAAGTGGATTTCGATAAAAAAAAGTCATGGGGGTGCAGTGTAAGGTACACTGCCTATGTTACGATAAATTGAAGCAGTTTACAGAAAATATTGTCATGACGGAAAAGCGCAATCAGGACGATTTCCAACACCAAATAAGGAACTTGGTGCAGGCCGTCGTTCAAGCATGTCTGTGTGTCAACTGTGTTATTCGTGCTTATCTACCCCCTCACTAAATTCATAGTTAATGGTAAGGGGTAATTCATTCAATAATAATGTCGTGTGACGAGGGACACCCATAGACCGCTCGCCTGGTGCAAGTCTTTTGATTTGACGCCACTTCGGCGACTTGCACGTCGATGGGGATGAAATGATGATGATTAGGAAAACACAACACCCATTCCCTGCGCGGAGAAAATCTCCGACACAGCCGGGAATCGAACCCGGGCCCTTAGGATTGACAGTCTGTCGCGCTGACCCCTCAGCTATCGGGGGCGGACAATTCATTCAATGAAAGACGAATGAAATATTTCAACTTGGACAGCACTACTTTAACTATTGTACAGAAATGTATGCACCGTCCAAGGGGATTTATTTTCAGTAGGCTCAATGTAGAATGAAAAAAAAAAAAAAAAATGCCAACAGTTCCGCATTCACAATTCTTAATTGGAAGCCTCTGCTTACACTATATACAGAATTTTCTCCCAGTGGTATGCAGCCTTGCTGTGTAATGTGTCATTGATTACAAAAGTCATCTTAAACACACGGATTGTTACTTTTATTTGCATTTAAGGTATATAAAATTTCATTTTTAAGCGAATTTTGAAGTAACTCTTTATATCAGTAAGTAGTTTCCGCTAACAGTGCCTCACAGAAATGCAACCAATTAGAATTAATAGATATCAAAGTTTAAAAAAAATCCGTTGCTTTCAAAAGGTTATAGGAGATCAGGGGTCAAGCTGAATTACTTTCCTCTTTCCCTCATAGAATCATCACCGATTCAAGATGTACCACTCGTTTGCAATAGGCCGCTTGCTTCCCGCATGCGACATCTTGTAAACAGTAGAAGCAGGGAACAAGTGGTGGTGGTGGTGGTACGGTGTTATGGGACCATACTGTTAAGATCATCGGTCCCTAGGTTTACACTACGTAATCTAAATTAAACTAACTTACACAAAGAACAACACACGGACCCATGCCCGAGGGAGGACTCTGATCTCCGACGGATGGAGCCGCGCGAACCGTGGCAAAGCGCCTGAGACCGTACGGGAACTCAACGCAGCAAGCCAACAAACAATTTCCGTCTTCATGGAGTACTGAAATGCGCTCGACCGAGTTCCAGAATTTCGGCCAATAGGCCCTATACTACGACACAGAGAGCACCATCTTAAATACGTGATTGAGAGGAAAGTTTAACGGAACTGAAAGCAACGTCAAGCGCGTAACAAGAAAACGTAATTGATCGTTAATATCCTCAGTATGCATAAGTGTTTAATCAGACAGGGTCAGCAGAAAATGTCTGTAAACGACTTCATTCTACATCTACATCTACATCTACATTGATACTCCGCAAGCCACCCAACGGTGTGTGGCGGAGGGCACTTTACGTGCCACTGTCATTACCTCCCTTTCCTGTTCCAGTCGCGTATGGTTCGCGGGAAGAACGACTGTCTGAAAGCCTCCGTGCGCGCTCTAATCTCTCTGATTTTACATTCGTGATCTCCTCGGGAAGTATAAGTAGGGGGAAGCAATATATTCGATACCTCATCCAGAAACGCACCCTCTCGAAACCTGGCGAGCAAGCTACACCGCGATGCAGAGCGCCTCTCTTGCAGAGTCTGCCACTTGAGTTTATTAAACATCTCCGTAACGCTATCACTGTTACCAAATAACCCAGTGACGAAACGCGGCGCTCTTCTTTGGATCTTCTCTATCTCCTCCGTCAACCCGACCTGGTACGGATCCCACACTGATGAGCAATACTCAAGTATAGGTCGAACGAGTGTTTTGTAAGCCACCTCCTTTGTTGATGGACTACATTTTCTAAGCACTCTCCCAATGAATCTCAACCTGGTACCCGCCTTACCAACAATTAGTTTTATATGATCATTCCACTTCAAATCGTTCCGTACGCATACTCCCAGATATTTTACGGAAGTAACTGCTACCAGTGTTTGTTCCGCTGTCATATAATCATACAATAAAGGATCCTTCTTTCTATGTATTCGCAATACATTACATTTGTCTATGTTAAGGGTCAGTTGCCACTCCCTGCACCAAGTGCCTATCCGCTGCAGATCTTCCTGCATTTCGCTACAATTTTCTAATGCAGCAACTTCTCTGTATACTACAGCATCATCCGCGAAAAGCCGCATGGAACTTCCGACACTATCTACTAAGTTATTTATATATATTGTGAAAAGCAATGGTCCCATAACACTCCCCTGTGGCACGCCAGAGGTTACTTTAACGTCTGTAGACGTCTCTCCATTGATAACAACATGCTGTGTTCTGTTTGCTAAAAACTCTTCAATCCAGCCACACAGCTGGTCTGATATTCCGTAGGCTCTTACTTTGTTTATCAGGCGACAGTGCGGAACTGTATCGAACGCCTTCCGGAAGTCAAGAAAAATAGCATCTACCTGGGAGCCTGTATCTAATATTTTCTGGGTCTCATGAACAAATAAGGCGAGTTGGGTCTCACACGATCGCTGTTTCCGGAATCCATGTTGATTCCTACATAGTAGATTCTGGGTTTCCAGAAATGACATGATACGCGAGCAAAAAACATGTTCTAAAATTCTACAAGAGATCGACGTAAGAGATATAGGTCTATAGTTTTGCGCATCTGCTCGACGACCCTTCTTGAAGACTGGGACTATCTGTGCTCTTTTCCAATCATTTGGAACCCTCCGTTCCTCTAGAGACTTGCGGTACACGGCTGTTAGAAGGGGGGCAAGTTCTTTCGCGTACTCTGTGTAGAATCGAATTGGTATCTCGTCAGGTCCAGTGGACTTTCCTCTATTGAGTGATTCCAGTTGCTTTTCTATTCCTTGGACACTTATTTCGATGTCAGCCATTTTTTCGTTTGTGCGAGGATTTAGAGAAGGAACTGCAGTGCGGTCTTCCTCTGTGAAACAGCTTTGGAAAAAGGTGTTTAGTATTTCAGCTTTACGCGTGTCATCCTCTGTTTCAATGCCATCATCATCCCGTAGTGTCTGGATATGCTGTTTCGAGCCACTTACTGATTTAACGTACGACCAGAACTTCCTAGGATTTTCTGTCAAGTCGGTACATAGAATTTTACTTTCGAATTCAATGAACGCTTCACGCATAGCCCTCCTTACGCTAACTTTGACATCGTTTAGCTTCTGTTTGTCTGAGAGGTTTTGGCTGCGTTTAAACTTGGAGTGGAGCTCTCTTTGCTTTCGCAGTAGTTTCCTAATATTGTTGTTGTACCACGGTGGGTTTTTCCCGTCCCTCACAGTTTTACTCGGCACGTACCTGTCTAAAACGCATTTTACGATTGCCTTGAACTTTTTCCATAAACACTCAACATTGTCAGTGTCGGAACAGAAATTTTCGTTTTGATCTGTTAGGTAGTCTGAAATCTGCCTTCTATTACTCTTGCTAAACAGATAAACCTTCCTCCCTTTTTTTATATTCCTATTAACTTCCATATTCAGGGATGCTGCAACGGCCTTATGATCACTGATTCTCTGTTCTGTACATACAGATTCGAAAAGTTCGGGTCTGTTTGTTATCAGTAGGTCCAATATGTTATCTCCACGAGTCGGTTCTCTGTTTAATTGCTCGAGGTAATTTTCGGATAGTGCACTCAGTATAATGTCACTCGATGCTCTGTCCCTACCACCCGTCCTAAACATCTGAGTGTCCCAGTCTATATCTGGTAAATTGAAATCTCCACCTAAGACTATAACATGCTGAGAAAATTTATGTGAAATGTATTCCAAATTTTCTCTCAGTTGTTCTGCCACTAATGCTGCTGAGTCGGGAGGTCGGTAAAAGGAGCCAATTATTAACCTAGTTCGGTTGTTTAGTGTAACCTCCACCCACAATAATTCACAGGAACTATCCACTTCTACTTCACTACAGGATAAACTACTACTAACAGCGATGAACACTCCACCACCGGTTGCATGCAATCTATCCTTTCTAAACACCGACTGTACCTTTGTAAAAATTTCGGCAGAATTTATCTCTGGCTTAAGCCAGCTTTCTGTACCTACAACGATTTCAGCTTCGGTGCTTTCTATCAGCGCTTGAAGTTCCGGTACTTTACCAACGCAGCTTCGACAGTTGACAATTACAATACCGATTGCTGCTTGGTCCCCGCATGTCCTGACTTTGCCCCGCACCCGTTGAGGCTGTTGCCCTTTCTGTACTTGCCCAAGGCCATCTAACCTAAAAAACCGCCCAGCCCACGCCACACAACCCCTGCTACCCGTGTAGCCGCTTGTTGCGTGTAGTGGACTCCTGACCTATCCAGCGGAACCCGAAACCCCACCACCCTATGGCGCAAGTCGAGGAATCTGGAGCCCACACGGTCGCAGAACCGTCTCAGCCTCTGATTCAGACCCTCCACTCGGCTCTGTACCAAAGGTCCGCAGTCAGTCCTGTCGACGATGCTGCAGATGGTGAGCTCTGCTTTCATCCCGCTAGCGAGACTGGCAGTCTTCACCAAATCAGATAGCCGCCGGAAGCCAGAGAGGATTTCCTCCGATCCATAGCGACACACATCATTGGTGCCGACATGAGCGACCACCCGCAGATGGGTGCACCCTGTACCCTTCATGGCATCCGGAAGGACCCTTTCCACATCTGGAATAACTCCCCCCGGTATGCACACGGAGTGCACATTGGTTTTCTTCCCCTCTCTTGCTGCCATTTCCCTAAGGGGCCCCATTACGCGCCTGACGTTGGAGCTCCCAACTACCAGTAAGCCCACCCTCTGCGACTGCCCGGATCTTGCAGACTGAGGGGCAACCTCTGGAACAGGACAAGCTGCCATGTCAGGCCGAAGATCAGTATCAGCCTGAGACAGAGCCTGAAACCGGTTCGTCAGACAAACTGGAGAGGCTTTCCGTTCAGCCCTCCGGAATGTCTTTCGCCCCCTGCCACACCTTGAAACGACCTCCCACTCTACCACAGGTGAGGGATCAGCCTCAATGCGGGCAGTATCCCGGGCAACCACAGTCGTAGTCCGATCAGGGGATGCGTGGGACGAGCTGGCCGTCCCCGACAAACCCCCATCCCGACCCCCACAGTGATGCCCATTGGCAACAGCCTCAAGCTGTGTGACCGAAGCCAACACTGCCTGAAGCTGGGAGCGAAGGGATGCCAACTCAGCCTGCATCCGAACACAGCAGTTGCAGTCCCTATCCATGCTAAAAACTGTTTTGCTAAGAACGTCTGAACTAATCTACAGAGAGCGTAAACAAATCGACAAAATTTAAACGGTTATTAAAATACAAGATTGCCTAGTAAATGCAGTAATGCTGCTACTTGCGCACTGCTGACACTGCTCGGCGGCGGAAGGAGACTAAGCGAAATTACACTATTCAGGTCCTAAAACACGATGCTACACTCTCAAATACTATAATACGCCCGAGATTTATGAATTAAACAATGCAAGTACCAAAAACACGCAAAGAAATTAAGAATTAAACTATGTAACAAATGAGTGAGCTAGGAGTATACGACTTGCTGCTCAGCTGCTTATCCAACGGCGGCAGGGAGCACACTGACTGTGACCAACCGACACTGGCCGTTCAAAACAAAACAGTAGACAAACGACTACGCGAATTTACACTATTCAGGTACTAAAACGCGATGCTACAACTCTCAAATACTATAATACGCTCGAAATTTATGAATTAAACAATGCAAGTACCAAAAACAGGCAAAGAAATTAAGAATTAAACTATGTAACAAATGAGTGAGCTAGGAGTATACGACTTGCTGCTGCAGCTGCTTATCCAACGGCGGCAGGGAGCACACTGACTGCGACCAACCGACACTGGCCGTTCAAAACAAAACAGTAGACAAACGACTACGCGAATTTACACTATTCAGGTACTAAAACGCGATGCTACAACTCTCAAATACTATAATACGCTCGAAATTTATGAATTAAACAATGCAAGTACCAAAAACACGCAGTCTCTCTTGGTGGAATCACGGAAATACAGGAAGTTTTTACCAATATTTCGAATGGGTAGCTAAATGACAAACTTCTTAAGGCGCCGAAACGTTCATGATAATGCACACAACCTACGGAAACTACGCGAATGTAGTCTCATGAACTAAGAGTGTTGATGCAGGACCTTCACTTTATGTTCTAAATTCAATCTTTCCGCTCTTACAGGAAAACTCACTGCTTATCTGAAGTAGAAATTCAACAGTACACTGATGTGTAACTAGTGTTGATACAACAGTCCCTTTTTTCAGAACACAGTCTAAGTTGGACCTGCACAAAGTGTCATTTTCATGAACAGTGGAGCTACAAACATTTTGAAGTGAGTACTTGTGTTCTGTGCAGGTGAGTGACGCGACTGTTACCTCGACGGCCGTCGTGGCGCCCTCCGCCGCAGAGGGCGGCGCCTCTTCCAGTGGGGAGGAGGTGGAGGAGGAGGAGACGCCCGCAGTTGGCCGCAGACGCGGCTGCCGCCGTTGCTGGGCGGAACGGCTGGGCGACAGAGTGGTGGTGCGGCCCCAGGGTCGCCGTGGATACCGCCTTAACAAGTACTGAAGTGGAAACAAAATTCTGCTGTAGCTACTCATATTAGGGAACAGGAATAGAGAAATCCGGTACACGTGACAAGAGTATAGTTCCGGAACGGCAACGAGGAAGCTTTCCATGGGATAACGTGGAAAATTCATTTTCGGCAGGACATTAAAAATGAAGATTTCACAGTGTGGTGGAGAACATAGTACCACATGGTTCTGAGATGTGACTAAAAATTAGGGAGAAGAGTAAAACAGTGGAAATGACTACGTGAGATGATGACTGTAGGCTACAAGGCAAGGCCGTACGCAAAATTCGGAGGTATAGAGGCGAATGGTAATAATGTGCTCCATAAAAAAGAATTTGGAGAATGTCGCGCTACAGCGGTACGGTCGAGTACAGAGAATACCAAACCATAGGTGGGCAAGGAATATTTTAAACTGCGAGCATTCCGGAAGAAGAAGGAGAGGAAGACCAGGGCAGAGACGGCAAAAATACGTACAGGAAGAAATGGAAGACTGGAATAGAAACTACATTTGGAGATGGAATTCGGCTGACTCTTAATGTGAAACGCCGAGGAGGAAGACAAGAACCTTTTTGTTGCTCAACTTCGACAAATTTTTTTACTTGTGCAACTGGATAAAGGATAATTGATGGAACAAAGGATGGTTTGCTAAATTACATGTCACCATTGTTTCTGACCATTTCATCGTTTTCATATTTGTGTGACATGACGTATTCGCAACCAGTAATGGAAGACACTGAATCCCAACAACTATCGAAGAGGACCACGTTGAGAACGCAGTGATGTCTCTTTGGGATAGTGCGTGGTAGCGCTTACGCATGACCAGGAAACAGTTTGATGACGCTAATTGATGCAGTAGGGCGTCCGGTGTTGTTGAGAAGAATACACATTGTTTTTGCTTATACGCCAGTTTCGGAGGAATCACGTAAATCGTTGTTCCTAAAGTCAGTTTTTCTTGTATTAATAAACCCCCTGATTAGTATTCAATAACTGTTTAATGAAGACATCACATAAAAGTTTATTCTTTGTTTTTGTAAAGTCATTTACAGAGGTTACCACTAACGCTCATTTATGAAAATGTGCTGCTATTAAATATTTTATAAGTTGTCACCGGCTGAGAATTTATTTACAGACAGACCTTGTTACGAAGGTACTGGTGATAGTCTTTGACAAAGAGAAACATAGCAAATGGTGAATCATTATCAATTCACCATTGTTAAAACGTGTAATCAATACTTAAAAATTCATTGACACTGAAATGTGTCACGAATCACATAGAGATGTAGAAAGAAGGCATCACAAGCACGGTGCAGAATGATCCAAGGTGTCTTTATTTCGTGTCGAAACTATCGTGAAGAATCGCAATGAATTAATGAAAATAATTTAATGATTCTATCTTACTGCAGAAATATGATACTGTTAGAGTATGGCATCGTGTGTACGTCACTGCAGTTGGTATGTAAGCTCGCTGATGATCAGGTTTGATGAGAGATAATGAATACGTGCAGTATTAATTGTGGGATAGCAAAGCTAACCACAGAAAATATATATTCTAGAAGTAGATGTGAATCCAAGTACTGCTCAGTTCCTCTTGATAGTTTACTTCGACCCAAACCTCAAACTTTAGTTTTCCAGTGATTATCCCACCCCCACACCACATACACCTACACATACATAAACACACACACAATATCACACTCTCTCCATAGAAATTGCTACAACTACAATCATATTAATTCTATCTGCGTGGAGTAAAAGAAATGACTAATAATACTGAATCATTAACTTCCCGAAAAAATTATTCATTTATACCTGATAATGGTGTTATGATATTCGTGCGAAATTAGTTCAAATGGTTCAAATGGCTCTGAGCACTATGGGACTCAACTGCTGAGGTCATTAGTCCCCTAGAACTTAGAACTAGTTAAACATAACTAACCTAAGGACATCACAAACATCCATGCCCGAGGCAGGATTCGAACCTGCGACCGTAGCGGTCTTGCGGTTCCAGACTGCAGCGCCTTTAACCGCACGGCCACTTCGGCCGGCTGCGAAATTAGTGTAAGAAGAGTCACTACGGTACCTTTGTAGTGAAGGTGGACCAAATTTTCGAGGTCTAAGTTACTGAGACAGAAGAGAATCCGAAGCTAAATATTTTGGAAATAATGAGCCTACGGTAGCTGAACAACATTTCAAAGTTGTACAACATAGATCTGTTTTTCCATGTTCTTTTAAAAAACATAGGGCTATGAGGGAAGTCAGAATGCTTTAAACTGACTGAGTCACAAATTATTTATTAGTACCATTAAATCCCAGTTACATAGTATAAGGTACCAAAATCACCAGCAACCATTTTCTGTTACGTATCAGGAGGCAAAAGCACTACGAAAATTTTGGGTGTCAATTCTAGTATCCGATTCCACTCATCGGCTTTGAGCAATGACGTAATACCTAAGGCAGAGACACTACATAGGGGCACTCTCTGAAGGCAACTGATCATATTCGTACACAAACGAATGTAGCGTACGATAAAATTGCAAACACAATTCACGTGATTAATTACTTAGTCACAAATTATACTGACAAGAATTGAAGGTAACGAAAAGAAATAAGAACAGAAGAAAAGAAATATTAATGTCTCAAATAAATTATAATCGTAATTCATGCCAGTAAGAAACGCACGGAGAACCTTTAAATCCAGTGCAGTATAGCGCATGGTGATGTCATAATATTTTGAATCAGCGTTAAGTTTTAATTCTAATTGTGGAATCTAACAGGACGAGTACAGAAGCGACGAAAATTGACAAAAAGTGGGGTCTAACAAAAATTGGGATCGGTAACAGGAACTGATCTAGTTCTCGATTATAACCATTCCACAGTTTGTTACTTAGATCGCTTTAACAACAAGTGTGTGCATTGAAGTGTTACAGGATTTCTACGTATGGTATTACTGTCTTCATTAATATGAAAAAGACAAAAATTTGGGAGTTGTAACTACAACATTTATTACTTTTTCGTAGTAGTTCTGAGATCAATAAGAAATCCAGATATCCTCCAGAATCATAGTCCACAGATTTACTTCACAAATGTCCAAACGTTTGTAATCGGTAGCTAGAATTGACCTCCTATGTAGGTCAACTCTAGTTACCAATTCCAGCAATTCGATGATTGATTAATTAGATCTTTTTTCCAGCACATGTGTGCATTAAAATTTGGGCTAACATGATTTATGCATTAGTAATTGCTCTCTGAACTATTGCACAGAATTTACTGATACTGGAATCGGTAACTAGTAGTGACTTATATAGAAGATCGTTTCTAGTTGCCAATTCAAATTCTTGGAACACACTGCAGTAGTTTTAGAGAGCAATTACGAATGTAGAAATGGTTATTACGTTCAGTGCATACAACTGCAAAAATAATTTACGTATGAATCATGGAGTTGTTGGAATTTGTAACTGGAATTTACCCACAGAGGTTAATTCTAGTTATCGATTCCAGTATTCTTTATTTCTTGTAGATATTCGTTTATCATGTACTGGCTTTTCTTTTGGATCTAAGTGTGTCGGTCTCTCCATATTTTGTGCTACAGCTTCGTATATGTTGTCATTTATTTAATATTCCCGTTTTTCAGATACGTTATTGTTTCTCCCGTTAGATTTAATAATTAACATAAAATTAACGAGATTTTATAACAGTATGACTTCACCCTGTGCTTTACTGTAATGCAATTTAATGTTTCTCTCTGCTTTTCTAGTCGCATAAATTACGAGCATACTCCTTACCAGACATGAAAATTTGTTTTTAATTCTTGTTCTTAATTTTCATTATCTTCAGTTCGATTCGACATAATTCATGACTAAGAAAATAACTGCGTGAATGTGACTAATTTTACCGTATGCTACATTCGTTTGTTTATGAGTACGATCCGTTGTATTCATTGATTGTCTGAACGTGGCGTCTTTGCCTTAGACATGACGTCATTGCTCAAAGCCGGCGGGTGGAATCGGACACTAGAAGTTTTCCTATTATGGAATACTATAAAAGGGATAAACAATATACGTCTAACAAAACTTGGAATGCACGATCTAAAGGTAGTCTCGCAAGGCTCCAGATACTTATTCGGCGAAAAGAAATTAAAATCGCTGATTCACTCTTTTATTTTTAGAAATACACTTTTCGGTTAGCGTTATTTGCAAAGGAATCTGATAGTACCGAAATGTAAGGGAGTCTACATACCGACTCAAGTAACGTTACAAATTTCTTTTTCCTCAATTCAGTTCAGTACTTCAGCATTAGTTATTCAATCTACGTACCAAATTTCCTGTAGTACAACACTTGGGGAGCTTCTAGTCTCTTCTTGACTGAGCTACCTAACATCGACTTTTCACTGTCGTACAAGGCTACGCTACAGACGAATACTTTCGGAACAAACGACCTAATAACAATTTTATGTTTGATGGTATCAGATTACTTGTTTATCATATGTCCATGTGAAACCTGATGATCCACTATATCTGTTGACGGAAATTTCCGAAACGCGTGATATTGGAATAACAAAGTCAACTTGCTTCCAGTCATCGACTTTTCCACCAACAACCTACTCGCCATTTTGCATACTACACATATTTTCCGATAAGCACGCATACTTCCTTCACGATTTTATGTCACAACTATGCTACCTAGCAGAGGGCTGATAATTATGCTGCTTGTTTATTCTACAAAAAATGCTGCACAGACTAAGAGACGTTCTAGAGATTCGTTGTGGTTGTTTTCATTTGTAGCGGAGAAGGAAGAAAAAGACTTACGTCCACTACAGCCAGTTTCTATCATACTGCTGCAGCTGCATTGATAAAAGAAGAGAAGAGCCCTGGCACGCGTCTAGCGAATTGGTGTTATGAAAAGATGTGATTTACACGTAAAATTACCTTACTCCAGCCGAAAAATTAATTTTTTTTATTCACCGTTATATATTACGTACGAAGTGTTCGGAATATTTCACTGAAACGACGAAGTATCATGTGAATTTAGCAGGATAATTCAGTGCCCCTCAAGGAAGTATGTCGTCGATCACAGATTTTCCAAACACATTCTGCAATGTTGCGATTTTCAGCTGTTAAAGCACAGGCATTGTTTCTGGGACGGCCTGTGAATGTCTGGCGCCCGTTCTGCTACAAGCGGATAAACGAGCTGGCCGTCGTTTGCTGTAAGCTACTAGACGCTGTCCAGAGGGCAGGCTTCAACACCCCTACAGAATCCACCACTGAGGTCTAATTTGATTATAAATGATAATGTTTTCCTTGTGTGTAAACACTACACAAGCATTGCGAAAATGTTTTAGCGTAAACGCTTGTATTTTTAGGATTTTACTTTCGTTTCATTCTATGTATTATTCTGCAACTCAGTCATATGTATGATTACATCAACATTATTATTATTATTAAGCATTACAATCCATGAAGGCTTTTTGCTGCAGAATGGACAATGTTGAACCACTTTGCTCTGTCTTTACAAGTAATTTGCCACTGTCTGTCATGTCCTAGTTTTCTGAGATCGTCTTGAATATTGTCCAAGTATCTCATGCGTGGGCGTCCAAGAGGTCGTCTTCCGGTGGGAATCTCTTCAGTCACTTTCTTGATGGTCCTGTTTGGTGGTGCTCTGATGACATGCCCTATCCATTTCAGTCTTTTGGCTTTAATTTTGGCCACTATATCGGAGTCTTTATATAATTTGTAAATTTCATTGTTATTTAGCAATCTCCATTCATCACTGATCCTATCTCTTATGGGTCCAAATATTTTTCTCAAAATTTTTCGTTCAAATACTTTTAATCTGTTTTCCTCTTTTTTTGTGAGAGTCCAGGTTTCAGATCCATAAGTGAGTACTGGTATAATCAATGATTTGTATACTTGTAGTTTGGTGTTCCTAGAAATTAACTTGCTTTTGAAAACTGTCAAGAGACTATAGTAGCATTTGTTAGCCTTCTGAATTCGTGATTCTATTTCAATTTTTATGGAGTTGTCAGAGGTTACTATTGTACCAAGGTAATTAAATTCATTTGTCTTTGTGAAAGCTGTGTTATTAATTTGCAGTACATTATTATTTGATGGATAGCGGGATAAGATAAAGTACATTGTTTTGTCTGTATTCAGCTGGCGGCCTGTGCCATTTGTGGCTTTAATTAATTGTGCTGTAAGAAGCTTCAAATCATTCTCACTGTCAGATAATAATGCAATGTCATCAGCGTATGCTACAATGTTAATTTTGCTTTCCAGTTGTGCTCCAATTTGTAGTAGCTTTACTTTTTGGATTATTCTATTGATTACTATGTTAAAAAGAACTGGTGAGAGTGAATCCCCTTGTTTGACTCCAGTTTTAACCTCAAAGTCTTCAGAAAGTTTGCTAGCTACTTTTATTTTGTATTTTGAGTTTAAAGTGCAAGATTTTATTAAATTTATCAATTTGTTAGGGATGCCAATCTGCCTCATGCACTTCCATAAATATTCCCTGTTGATACTGTCAAAAGCTTTTTTAAAATCAATGAAAAGCATATGTACATTTTGATTGAATTCATATTTCTTTTCACCCAACATCCTTAGGACATATATATTGTCAATAGTCGATCTGTTAGGTCTAAATCCACATTGGGCATCATCTAGGGAGTCTTCAACGTAAGGGCTTATCCTTGCTAACAGTATATTTGTCAGAATTTTATATGTTGTGTTTAGTAACGCAATTCCTCTGTAGTTTGAACAATTTGTTGGGTCCCCCTTCTTGTATATAGGGCACACAACTACTTCTTTCCAATCATGTGGGACCTGTTCCTGCTTCCAGATGTTGGTGATGATTTTGTGTAAGCAGTTTACAAAAGGAAATTTACTGAGCTTCCATATATCTGTGTCTATACCATCACTTCCAGGAGCTTTATGTCTCTTCAGCTTCTTGATGCTTTCTTTAATTTCTGCTAAGCTGGGCTCTTCGTCCGATGGGTCAGCAGTAAGATATTCATTGTCATCTTCCTGAGAGACGCTTATAGTTGGAGCATTTAGTAACTCATTAAAATATTCCTTCCATCTGTTAGCAATGTCACTTCTTTCTGTTAGCAAGGAGCCATCTGGGTCTGTTATGAACTGTCCATAATTTTTTATATTCCCACTTTTAAACATATTTATGCTCTTGAAAAATCCTCTGGAGTCTGTGGTACGGTCATTCTCAGCTCTTTTTAATTTGTAATTCATAAAATCCCTTTTCTTTTTCCTAATGAGTTTCCTGGCAAGTTTCTGTTTCTCTTCAAAAATAAGTTTGTTTTGTGTTATTGGTTTTTGTAGGAATTTTTCCCTTGCTAATTTTCTATCTTCGATAGCGTTCGAGCACTCGGCATCAAACCAGGGGTTCTTAGTTGTAGTAAAATGTCCCAAAACTGAGGTAGTTGCTCGTGTGATATTTTCTTTCAGAGCGTTCCAGGCTTGATTAGTATCATCATTGTTAATTTTACTTTCCACTTCACGTTTGTGTGTTTCTAATTCTCTAATGTACTGGTTGAGAATGTTTGGGTTTTTCAGTTTCATTGTATTAAACCTAGGAACACCATTTAATTTAGACCATTTATGTCTTGAGAGTGAGATCTTGAACTTGGCTTTTACAAGAAAGTGATCCGAATCACAGTCTGCTCCCCTTTGACTTCTGATATCATGTATGCATTTATGGTGTTGTTTTTCGATTAATACATGATCAATTTGATTTTTTGTGATGCCATCTCTTGAAGCCCATGTTTGTTTATGTATATCTTTATGTGCAAAATATGTACTTTTGATCAACATGTTTTTGGAAGTGGCAAAGCTAATAAGTTTTGTTCCGTTTTCATTACTCTGCTGATGTAGACTATGAGGTCCAATTGTAGGTTTATAATGATTTTCATGTCCTAACTTGGCATTGAAATCTCCTAGAATTATTTTAATTGAATTTTTCGAGAATGTATCATATACCTGTTCCAATTTGTTGTAAAATTCTTCTTTAATATTGTCCTCTTTATCCTCTGTTGGAGCATGGCAATTTATAACATTTAAAGTCTTATATTTGCATTGAATCGTAATGTGAGATATCCTTTCATTCACTGCCTCAAATTTCCTAATAAAAGGTAACAATTTGTTGTTTATTATAAATCCTGTCCCTAGTGCATGTATTTGTGTATCATTTCCCCCATACATTATTGTATACTTATTTTTGTTTATACTTCCATTACCCGTCCATCTGGTTTCTTGTACTGCAACTAAATCCATTTTATACCTTTCAAGTTCCTGTATGACATTTATCAGTGATCCTGATCTATAGAGACTTAATACATTCCATGTTCCCATATTCATAACCTTTAAATTTTGCAAGTTCGTCATCAAGTTTGGTGGCCCAGCATTCTTGTCATTCTGATTCGTAGCAATCCATTTTCTCCTACAGGATCCTGTGATAGGGTCGCTGGCCCTAAGCACAACCCCCAACCTGGAGGACCAGGGTCTTGATTTCGGGGATGCCTACCCCTAGAGCAGTTGCTTACACTTCAGCTAACGGACTTGCTCTGCCCGGCCTGTTGGTCCGCGGGAGGTATTTGATTTCCCTCCTACCACCCATATCTGGGAGGCGTTCCCCGATCCGCCACCTGGGGACGCGCCCTCTAGGAGTTACAGGCTCTCCCGAGGGTTACATCAACATAGTTGACCAAAATGAAAACTCTTATGTTAGATCTTTACGTTGAGTCATTACGAAAGTAAGGATAGCCTAAACTTCAAGGAACAGCCAGCATCTCGGCTTCTCACGGTTGGATTGGCTTTTTATGAGGTCAAGGTAATGCTTCGCAAGTGAGATGCAAAGCGGAAGTAGTGTACATAACTGTAGCTACCTTTGGAGAGTGTCGTTGGGTACGATGTAACAGTAGAAAGTAAATTCTTACTGGTCAAATGCAGTGCACGGTTTACAATTGAGTAATCGTTGAGCAAACATACTCAATGCCACATTGAATTAGTAGATGTGAGCCGACTGATCTAAGTAAAATGAGTTTGGAATGCAATGCAACGGACGCCGAAACATTTTTTTTCTTTATTTAGTTACAGCGTCTCGTACCTTTACATCCAACTGTCGAACCCTGCCTACTGAATGCAAATTTCGCATTAAGATCAAATTGTCATAGGCATCAAATCTGGCAATCATCGGGTATACAGATGTGGGCCAAAGTGATGATGGTAAAGACGTTCTTCATTAATGCACATTGTATCCTAAATGGCGGATAATTCACGTCAAACCTACCATACGTGGAACGAGAAAACCACTTTCTGGTGTTATTTGTTCGATGACACACACGACCCATAGCCGGCACGGATGTTTCGAGCTGCTGCAGCTGCCTTTACATTCGCGAAGTGTCGCGATCAAATGGGCGAAAGCTTTCTGGCTGGTGGGTACGGTATAAGAACACTACGTGCGAGAGACATCACTTCCTGTACAAGAATATGTTTCTTACAGAATAGGCTGTTATGTGATTTGATTTCAGTGATTACAAAAGTCGAAATTTGACATTGGGTAGCTGAGAGAGCTGGTGAATGGCAGAATACATGAAGGTCATATAAAATAAATAAATAAAATAAAATATTAATTGTTGTATATTAGTGATAGGTTGTAATTAATATTTGCTTATCTGGAACGTTGGCGTTTAATTATTTGGTATCAGACGCTCGACAATGGCTTTTTCGTAAATGCAATGTTATTCGTAGTTGACCGTGAAATGTGATTCAAATAATCGAACTTCGTATTTAAATCGTTTCCAAATACTGCTGCGGTAGGTGCGGACTCAAATCTAAATCTCAATATTACAATAATTTGCCAGCCATGTCAATACGTCGTACAGAGGTGACTGTCTATTTAACATAAAAAGTTTACACAGTTAGTTAAATCAGATATATTCAACGAATAAGCCTACAGTTAAATAATTGTACTTACTTTCATAAATATAGATTCTTTACAGAATCGAGTGCCTAGTAAGATTGCAACTCGTAGTGTTCTTATATAACATCAAATATGGCGGTGTGCCAGTTAATAAAATATACGTGCTTCCCGCCTCAGCTGTTCTCCTCGACCTCCTTCTTCTTAATGAAACATAAGAGTGTCATAATTGTATTTTGTTTTATCAGCGGCATAGCGCTGCAGTTCTGTGCCATAGGCTTTATTTATTTGTCAGAGATTAATTATTTAATTAAGATTTCGCGTTTCCGAGGAAACTCACGCACGGCATGCAAATGTGCCTTTATATTGCTCCCTGAATTGCGAGGCGAAAGGACACACCTGCAGGCGAGCAGTTCACCTAAAGGCACAAGAAAATCTAAGTTATCTACTACTATTTACATGAATTACATTATACAGTATATTATATACAAAATTTGAATGACGCGCGTGCGCCGTAAAAGTTCTTATGTTGGCAAAATAGAGTGCGCGCATGCGCAGAAGCGTCTATGTGACTCCGGCACTGCCGTTATATCGTAAATTTAGATCACGCGGCACAGTATTGCAGTTCATA
The DNA here is from genome assembly GCF_021461385.2 of Schistocerca piceifrons. NCBI lineage: Eukaryota > Metazoa > Arthropoda > Insecta > Orthoptera > Acrididae > Schistocerca > Schistocerca piceifrons. The sequence goes on along the minus strand of NC_060139.1, from coordinate 1,014,697,567 downwards.
TTGCTCGTGTGCGCGCGCATTTCTTAGTCGTTGCACAAAGAAAATATTCCACCAAGATTACATATGAATAGTACATTCTATGAGAGATAACTTAGTTTTAAAATTACAATATTTGTTATAATACAAGACAACTTTAGATTGTTGAATGTTCTTAGTTACATAGTACTGCATTGAAATGCTTCAAAGAAAAATGTTTTTGTTTCAGGTGCGTTCACCTATACACATCGTGTCGTTATTACAGTTTATATTCATCTGCTGCACAGTAATGTTTCACAGGTTAGTGTCGTCGAGGTAAAGTTTTTTGATCACAGTAACATCGCTGTATAACAACGCAATTGATACATAAGCAAGTCCATTTCCTATTTCCATTATAGTCGTTGTGATGCAGTTCGTTGTGACAAAAAGCATTGTTTATCACAGATCAGACGTGACCTGTCGAGTAATTGGTCCATATGCAGTTCGTTTTCGATATTCCGTGGAAGCTTGGTTGCAGAACCTCGGACGGCACATAGCTGGCGTCGATCCTTGGATAGTCCAGGTAAGTGTGTCCGTCACATTTCGAGAACATTCCATTCCCTGAAGTTCCAACCAAAATTCTTCCACTCGTCGTGTTGTTTTCTGGACAGGCACGTTGTGACCACTTAATCCAGTTAACATCTTGAAGTTAGATACTGTAGCAATGTCACTAGACGATGCACCAATTACGCACTTCACATTTTCAGTTTTTTGCTAAATATAGCTCACCTAAATGTTCGTAGTTACTTATCAAAGAAATCGTTCATCGTGTTTACAAAGGTGCGATGCATGATGAATGTCATTAACAGTTTCTTTCACATAGGTTTCTGCGTAGGTGAAGACTTAGTAATGTACGTTAATGTCCGTGAACAGTGGTTCACTACGCAATTTCTTTTTTAAGTTTTTCACATTTTGGCACTCGTTATCGTTCAAATTTTCACATAGTAACAGTTACATTATACATCATTAAAAAAAAAAAAAAAAACATAAGTTATCGTACATATACACGTCACATATTTTCTTAGCATAAACATAATACAGTTACACAAAAACATGTTTACATCATCATTACATAGCTATAAATTATTGCATTATGTCACATTTGATTACATGAATTGCAGATATTTACTTTCTCTTTAACGGTTTTGCTGGTATTTTATCGATGTTTTTTTTTGATGTCATCTGAAATTAAGATAGGTTAGACACAACATTCATTACATCAGTAGGCAAGACCAGGCGTTTTCACTACTCAATAAATATTCAAAATAATAAGAGACGGAAAACTGTTAGATCCCTCGCGTTTTGTGCGTGTGTGTATAGTGTGTGTGTGGCCTTGGCAACTGGTAGATACTTTTCTTGCTGAGAGATGTGCGTCTAATCTATTTCTCGAAGTAAAAGATCCCTTCACAGATGACGTCTGTCGGTTCGTAAGGTGTCATACCAAGTCAGTGGTACCAACTGTCACAAATGTTCCGTGGAAGAAAATAAAGTTTGACACTGGTTTTAAAATAAAATGCAGTTGAACATGAATCCCTCGTAGCAACAATGGCTGTTTATTAATTGAAACATGTAAACTGAATAACGGATTAATCTTAATGGCTGCTGGCCATGTTACAACGTATCGTACAGAAGTCGGCCATATTGTACACTCGTGTATTGGTATTGTTGCAGAAGTTATTGTTTAAGGAAAAGTACTGAGAATGAAATTTATCACTGAAAACTGCTACGCGCGAAAGAAATAGTACAGAATCTGCTGAAGAGCTAATACACTGAATTATGCGTCTGGTCAAACCTGCCAATGCAAAGTTGCTGCGTCTTACCTTATTTTACTGGAAGCTTCGTTGCGTCTTTCCGCAAAATTTTAGAATTGGTAAATATCTTCAGATTTTTGTTATTTCTCATATATTCAAGTGAAGGTCCAGAAAGTTGTTTTTTCACATGAAACAAAGAGAACAATGTAACAAATGACAAAATAACAAGTCCGACACGCAGTCGCCAATATAAAATAAATAAACAAATAAAATAAAATATTAATTATTGTATATTTATGATAGTGATTGGAAGTAATTAATATTTGCTTATCTGGAACGTTGGCGTTTAATTATTTGGTATCAGACGCTCGACAATAGCTTTTTCGTAAATGCAATGTTATTCGTAGTTGACCGTGAAATGTGATTCAAATAATCGAACTTCGTATTTAAATCGTTTCCAAATACTGCTGCGGTAGGTGCGGACTCAAATCTAAATCTCAATATTACAATAATTTGCCAGCCATGTCAATACGTCGTACAGAGGTGACTGTCTATTTAACATAAAAAGTTTACACAGTTAGTTAAATCAGATATATTCAACGAATAAGCCTACAGTTAAATAATTGTACTTACTTTCATAAATATAGATTCTTTACAGAATCGAGTGCCTAGTAAGATTGCAACTCGTAGTGTTCTTATATAACATCAAATATGGCGGTGTGCCAGTTAATAAAATATACGTGCTTCCCGCCTCAGCTGTTCTCCTCGACCTCCTTCTTCTTAATGAAACATAAGAGTGTCATAATTGTATTTTGTTTTATCAGCGGCATAGCGCTGCAGTTCTGTGCCATAGGCTTTATTTATTTGTCAGAGATTAATTATTTAATTAAGATTTCGCGTTTCCGAGGAAACTCACGCACGGCATGCAAATGTGCCTTTATAGTCAGATTCGCACCTTACATGAGAGCTTGATACATCGCAACGGGAAGGTAAATATGACACCTAACTTAATCGGCGGTAGTGAGCAATTTTGCCTATCAGTACGTAATTCAAAAAGGGATAGAACTCAATCGATGATAATTAACATACCGTTCATGTAATGTATGTTTGAGTAGAACATGAATCAAACAGCGAGAGGCGTCTTATTTTGGAATTCAGAGGGTTGAGGGTAGATGCAAGGCCACACAGCAGGGTGTACCAAGGAAACCATATAAAAACGGTGCTCCAGGCGGAAAGTCAACGACAAATGGGGAGAGCGAGTATAATGGCCCATCTTAGGGAGGACAGGAAAGAAAACTTTTAGAAAACTGCGTTTCGGAATTCCAGATGGATACGAAACAAGACCAGTGACACATTTTTGATCACGTGCCCAGCAAGTGGTACACACGTGAGAGAGTCAATGTTCACATTTAGGCGTCTGTAACGGGCACATAACGTCCGATTGGCGGAAACGCGCTAGCAATGAAAAAAGAGCCAAAGTTTCGACGCAGTTTAATGATAGGGACCTTGCGACTGGTAGAGAGAGTTTCCACAAAATAAGAGGAACGCTCTTATTGGTCGAAGAAAGCCGTGTCGTGAATAAAGAAAGAACCCAGGTGGGGAGACAGTTATCTGAACTGACGTCAAGTGCAGAACTGAGCGCATAACGCTCTGTACGACGCAGAGGAGTGATTTGTGTCAACACTGCGTTCACAGCGGCTGAAAACCAGCTAGAAATGAGCTGTAGTGTTTTAGCTCCAACTGTGAACCAACCAATTAGTTAATTGTTCTTGCGAGAACTGAGAGAGCATTATAATATGCACACTGCTTCAACCATGAGCGTGTATATCGCCACATTCTAAGAGTAGGGATGAGTACATGTTCTCTCGCATAACGAGAAGCTTAGGGAAAGATTCTGCTGGAAATTCAGCAAAGGTGTAATTAGTTTTATAGGAATTTCAGTGGAAGAGAGTGGCTTAGCAGACGACAGCTCATCAAAGCTTTAGTTAAAGGCTGTGTGCAGAGGCGTAACTTCTGTTGGTTCACCAGCTTGCGTCCCATGTTGACTCCAGCGACCTTTAGAGATGGGGGATCCGCTCCTGAACTAATTCATAGAGTTGAATCTTTCAAAGGAGTGAACAATCAGTGATTCAGAAAAAAAGAACGGTAGCTCCAAACGTTTCCCACAGCAGAGAGAGAGAGAGAGAGAGAGAGAGAGTCGGAGCAGACCAGTGGGGCCTCTGCTGGTCAGAGCACACTGCACGCCACACAACAGAGCCGGCGCCGGCCTCTACCCTGCTTCTGCCTTGGCTGCCTGCATTGTGCAGTGCCCCATTGGATTTTGTGTTTCACACACGCCGTGCCGTCTCTGTGCTTCCTCTGCCGCGTGCAGTGTCTGGCGCACCTGAACTCCGTCAGCGATCGTTTCAGTCGCACGTCCTGCCCTCTGGGCAGTTGATGCGAGCAACAGGACAGAGAGCCTCCTAGTGGAGAACATAAGAACTACTTGCAACAACCTGCTCGCAAGAGAACGGACGATTTGTCTCCGAGCGGGTGAGTGGTTGCCGTTCACCGCTCCCCCCACCCTCGGAACTCGCCCGCTCAACGCTCACCCCACCGTTCTCGACTCTAGCCACAGCGTGGAGCAAAGCAACTCTGGTGTCACTCTGGTCTCTGCCGTCTTAACTCGCGCAGTAATACAGCTCGCGGCTCGACCTGCTTGACTCAGCGCCTCTGCATCGGAATTCGTCTCTACTAGATATTGTTCTTCGTAGTAATACCGTTATGTATATTACATAATTATGTTATGTATACATCATTTGTTTTTATTTTATTTTTATTTGTTTAAACTGATCAGATTAGGTTCCTGATGGCTCCTCTTACTATAGGGTTTTTTATTATGGTCACTCGAATTTACACTTTAATTACAAGCGAACCGATAAACGTATAGCAAAAGTGATACCCCAATTTTTCCTTGTTTTATTCTGCGGAAGGCTATATGCAGCACTTTGGTCTTACACTCAAATTTATGTATTTTTTTCTTATTGTAATACGGATTTTGCGATTTTAGGCGTCTTTGGAGGGAAATGTTCACTTTAAAAATATATGGCTTGCGATGTATTTGTACGAGGTTAATGAAATTTTAATACATTATAGCCAAATATATTGTTAATGTAAATCTCAAGTTACAACATTTTCCGATCACCCAAAAAAACCACGATAGTGCAAAATAAATCAATAATCAAAAACTTTGTCGTATCGTGGAAATTTCAATAAACAATACAAAATTCTTGCTCATTATCTGTGTTACTTCAAAATAGGATCAAATAAGATCAAAATACAGGTATAGTACTGGAATAAACTAAGTTTAAAGGGCAATGTGCCTTCCATTTATTTTCTGTTGTGAATGAGTGGTGAGTCATGAAAAAGAGCTAATTCATTTCACGGAGTGAACAGTTCTGATCCGATCTCTGAAAAGAACAGTTTTGCCCATCTCTAGCGACCTTGGGTAATCTTTTTTTTAATTTGTCACCTAACTGACCATTCACCGTAGACTTGATTGTCATCCAAAAAACAGTAACGAGCTTTGAACCGGAATCATACAATTTTCGTAGTGCTGACCAACATCATAACGTAAGTGTAGGAACAATTTTGTAAAGAAACTTCTTGTTAAACTTTAATACTGATGTGTTTAGGATAATTTAACCTTCTGAGAGTTAATATTTAATATTATTGTGTTTAGGATTATTTCACTTTTTGATGTTGACGAGATGTGTTTGTTGTCAGATTGAAAACTGTGTAAAAGCGTCTATTATGTGATAATATTCCGACATTAAACATGTCATTTCAACTTACACAGTTGTCTTCAAATCTAGAATAAGTAAACCACAAATATTGCACCATACAAAGGAAGTGAACGAATCCAATACGTTGTAGTTCACCTGAAGAGAGTAAGAATTATAATCCAGTGTGGTACATTCTCCGTTACGACAAAATTGTGAGGCAGCCATAAGTGCAGTTGTGTGGTCATTTCGAATGATTCTAGATTCGGTTCCTTAATGTCTGGTTTCGTTTCATAGTAAGATAACTAATTTTAACACGCACAAACAGACGCTTTGCACTTCTGGTAACGCCAAGAGAACAACGATGTGTTGCAGCGTGGTTTCAAATCTACATTAAACATGATGTCCCTTTGCTGTCAACTGAAGGAGAGTCGGGGGAAGTCAACTATTCGTGATGTGTTTGTGAAATGGAAATGAAAGGAAACAACAACAAGTTATCCAAAACAGGAAGACCTCATGAGCTGCTGCACAGGACCCGTTATGCATTGAGGAAGACCGGACGAGCTGGCGCAGTGGTTAGCACATTGCACTCGCATTCGGGAGGGCGACGGTTCAAACCGCGTCAGGCCATCCTGATTTGGGTTTTCCGTGATTTCTCTAAATCGCTTCAGGCAAATGCAGGGATGGTTCCTTTGGAAGCGCACTGCCGACTTCCTTTCCTAATACAATGGGACCCGTGACCCCGCTGTTTGGTCCCCTCCCCCAAAATCATCCATCCAACCACTGTGGAGGGTGACTAAAAGACTGCGTCAAATCAGTGGAAGGAATCATTCGTTAGTTCCAAAGTATTACCAGCATTCCAGCTAGTACTTGAGTGTGCGTAGGGGGTTAAAAATAACGGGATACAACGACGAAGCAGCTCAACACACGCCACCCATGTCTGTAGTGACCGTTAGGCTACGCTTGAGGTTGTGTGAATACCGATGCCACCGGACAGTGGATGACTGGAAGTGAGTGAACTGGAGTGATGACCCTCGTCATACTACTTGGCGAATGCCTTGAGAATGTTACCTGTCATCGTGTGTGGTGCCAATAGTAAAGAGGAGTTGCTGTTACGGTATGGGTATGTTTCCTGTAGTTTGGATATAGTCCCCCTATTACACTTAAGAAAATGCATTTGCGGGAAAGTATGATTTTACAGCATTGTGTACTGCCTAGAGTAGATGGACAATTCGGAGACCACGTCTGTTTGTACCAGCATAGCAATACACCCTGCCATAAAGCAGCGTCTGCGAGGCAGTTGTTGTGGACAATCGCATTCCTCAAATGGGTTGGCTTGCTCAGAGTACCGACCTGAACTCAATGAGGTCTCTGTGAGCTGAGCTGGAACGTCGACTTCCCTCCAGGCTCCAGTGTCCAACATCATTACCTCTTGTGATTTCGGCTCTTGAGGAAGAGTGGACTGCCATTCCTGTACCAACGTTCACATATCTAACCGAAAGTGTCCTTAGCACAGTTCAAGTCGTCATAAACGAGATGGGTGGACTCATTCCATATTAAGGTCCACTAATAGGTATCAGGGCCAACGGCCTTGCCGCAGTGGTAACACCGGTTCCCGTCACATCACCGAAGTTAAGCGCTGTCGGGCTGGGTTAGCACTTCGATGGGTGACCATCCTGTATGCCGAGCGCTGCTGGCAAGCGGGGTGCCCTTAGCCCTTGTGAGGCGAACTGAGGAATTACTAGATTGAGAAGTAGCAGCTCCGGTCTCGGAAACTGACCTACGGCTGGGAGAGCGGTGTGCTGACCACATGCCCCTCCATATCTGCATCCAGTGACGCCTGTGGGCTGAGGATGACACGGCGGCCAGACGGTACCTTTGGACCTTCATAGTCTGTGCCAGAGGAGTTAAGTTTTAGTAGGTATCAGGATGTATTGATTGGATGTGTATTTATAATGAACACTGTTGTCTTCGAAGATAACAGGAATTTTAAATCCTTCCGTAATAAGATTATCTCTGGAAAGAAAGTTCCTGAGATATGTTTTTAATATTATTTTGAATTGGCGGAGACTAACGGTTTCTTTCTTTATTTGGTTGGAGAACTTTTGCACCAAAGGACATAACTCAAGTCTGAACCCTAGACAATGAGATCTATTTCTGTATCTTGTACCGTACAAATGTTGTTTCAGGTGAAACAGATTTTTATTCTTATTGCGGCGGCGTGGTGCATTGCTGCTGCGTATGAAGTTCCACTCACCTCCTGGTGAATCTCTTCCTACCTGCACGCCTCCTTGAAGTTACTATAATGCAGTTCTCAGCCAGAATAACCTGAAGAAAAAACAGCTGTATACCTTGTACCTACAAGTCCCACTAAAAATAGTTTTGTCGGTGGAAGGAATAGTTAAATGAAAGTATTTGTGTGTGTAAAATTTCACTCCATTACGGCAAGCCTGCATAATCCAGTTACTACCAAGCCTTACTCTAAGCCGTACAAAGTCTGATAAGTCCACAGGCACACATAATTCATAACTGCACCCAGCTTATGGCAGTTATTAATTATCCTTCATCGAAAGTTTACAAACAGATTATTTATTTTAGAATAGTTCGCTCAAATGTGCTATAATCAGCCTCACGTAACAAAAAATTCACGTTCACGAGAAAGCAACACGGCAGGCCTTATTTTAAATGTCAGCAAAAGTTCTGAATTTCACAACGTGCATTAAACGGAACTCTCTTCCTCACTTTACGCTTATCAAACATTTTGGTACCGGAATATCCCAATATTAATAATTTTCATCGGAGCACATATCACTAGGTCCGATCACTATGAGATCCAAGCCCCGACTCTACTCATCTCTCTATACAAAAGAAGTTTCTAGTTCCCAAACTAAGCGCGAATATGCTAATTTCTGATTGGCAGAGAAACATCACATTCATTCGGAAAGCAGCATCAAACCCGCTCAGTCCCACGCGTATATACAGAACCAATCAAAATTCATCACTTGCTCAGAATAGTAAATTAACATAAATAAATTCTGAGAACCTACAAATAAAAAATTAGCTCCCTCTTAACAAACTGCTTGAGCGAAAGCGTAAGTCCATTTCCCCAGTACCATAAACTGACGAAACAGTTTATAACAAATATCCCGGTACGAATGACTAACACACATGTCCATCTCGAAAATTCCTCACGGTACCAGTTATTTCGATGTATAATATAAAAACTTTACACGAAACATTTTCTCACAATCACACCGTCATTCACTCTCATAACTAAGCACAAGCATGATAGTAATTGATAAACAGTTACAAACTTAAACGAGCAGAACTGGAAATATAAATAATAGTAGTTGGACTGTAGCCCAGTGTCCTATGATGTATCATACAGCGCAACTTGCTGTGACAGTGCGAGACAGACAGACAGAGAGAGAGAGAGAGAGAGAGAGAGAGAGAGAGACAAAGATATTGTTTATTACTCTGTGGCGGTCAGCGCTCACATAATTATTCTTAGGATATAGAGCTTTTGTTCTTGTTAAGAGGAATTTTACAAGAAGAGAGCCACTCTTGTGATGTAAAAATCGACGCCATTGCGAGATTTTGATTCACGTAGTAAAATACATGAGTATATGGAAGGAAATCAGTTAAGACAACAATAAAATATAGTTCATTTCAAGAAGGTACGGGTTATTCTACAACCAGCGTATACTTCTATTGTGATTTAATAATAAATACCAGCTTGAGAACAGTTCCGACGGGACCGTTCAGTTCTAGTGAAATAGTTCGATGTTTTCTTCGGAAAAGAAGTCACTTCATGGATCATTCAAATCCACAATTGTACCTGGACATTTCTCAGAACTGAAATTAATCTGATTGCTATGCAACAGAGCCCCGAAGAACATTTATCCGTACTTTGGTTACCACTTTCAGCTCAACACGGTATCTGCAGCAGTTGGAGCAGATTTGTACAACAGCGGAAGCGTGTAATCGCTATCAGTTTCACACACCGCCCTGTGTACGCTGTATGTATTTACCCACAACAGTGAACACACAGTTACTCACACACATAGAAAGACAATACAGAGTGGTGTGGGAAACATTTCAGTATAAAGGACCTGTAGAGATAAACAGTAATTAGCCTAGTAATAGTAGTAAACAATTTTTTTTTCAAAGTAGCCTTTATAGTCCGTCAACTAGTGGCATCTACCAGATCGTGTAGAAAGTACATACTCTCGGGTATCTGATGCCACCTGTATTGCGAATGACTCATACTTCACGTCTGGTCACTGCTTTTACGATCTCAGTAGGCACGATGTAAGGCGCTACGCGTCATTGCCAACAAATACCATCGAGGACGTAATTTCCAACTTGCTGGCAGTTTCCCATGTGGGACTAAACCAACAAGCAGAAGCTGCTACCCAATGTGCTGGCCTCCACGGTCTCTGCGCAGTGTCACTTCCTCATAAAGCGAAGGCCATGGGTATGCACCCGGCCTTGGTCTTGGGTTGTCGTTGCTGTGTTCTTCAGTCTGGACTGGTTAGATGCTACCCTGTCCCGTGCAAGCCTGCCTCTTCATTCCGAATAACTATTGCTGCCTACATCTTTTTGTACCTACTTACCGTATTCATTTCTTGTTCTTCCTCTACTTTTTTGACACTTCAGTACTAAAGTAGTGATTGCTTGATGTCTCCGAATGTATCTTCTCATCTGGTATCTTCTTTGTGCCACAATTTTTTTTTCTCTCCAGTTCTATCCAGCACCTCCTCATTGGTTACTTGATCTACCAAATCTTCAGCTTTCTTCTGTAGCACCATATTTCAAAAGCTTCTATTCTCTTCTTCATTAGATTCTTCATCGTCCACATTTCACTTCCACACAAGGCTACACTCCAGACGAATACATTCAGAAAATATTTCTTAACGCTTAGGCCTATATTCGATATTAATAAATTTCAATTCCTCAGAAATGCATTTTTTTTCCATTGCTATTCTACTTTTATATCCTTCCTACTTTGACTATCATCAGTTTTCTTACTATCCAAATAGCAAGGCTCATTTACTGATTTTACAGCCTCGTTTCCTAATCTGATTACCTATGCATCGCCGGATTTAATTCTACTACATACCACTATCTTTGTTTTGCTTTTCGTGATGTTCATCTTATATGATCCTTTCGAGATACTATCCATTCCGTTCAATTGCTCTTCCAAATATTTTTCTGTCTCTATCAGAATTACATTGTCTTCAGAAAATCACAAAGTTATTTTTTCTCCCTGGTCCTAAATTTCTTCTCCATATATATATTTTTTTTGTTTCCTTTACTGCTTGCTCAATGTACAGACTGAATAAGATCAGGGATAGACTACACACGTGCCTCACTTCTTTATCTGCTTTCTTTTCATGCTCCTCCACTCTTAAAACTGACGTATGGTTCCTGTACAAGCTGTAGCTAGTCTTTCCCTCCCTGTATTTTACTCTCACTACTCACAGAATTTCAGAGAAAACATTAAGTCGACTGTGGCAAAAGCTTTCTCGAAATCTGCAAAAGCTTTAAACATGGCACTGCATTTCCTTAATCAATCTTCTAAAATAACTCGAGGGGTCGGCATCGCCTCACGAGTTCCTACATTTCTGTGGAATTCGAACTGATGTTCCCTGAGATCGGCTTCTACCAGTTTCTTCGGTCTTCTGCAAATTCTTCGTGTTAGTATTCTGCAACCATGACTTATTAAACTGATAGTTCAGAATATTTGTATTCTTTTTGAAACCTGATTATATTTCGCCTGTTTCATACATCTTGCTCAAGAGATGGAAGAGATTTGTCATGGCTGGTTCTACCAGGGTTATCAGTAGTTTTAACGGAATTACTGCGGGGGCCTTACTCAACTTGGGTCTTCCTGTGCTCTGTCAAACTCTTCGCGCAGTATCATACTTCCCATATCACCTTAATTTACGCCCTCTTCCACTACTATAATATTGCCCTCAAGTACATATCTCTTGTATAAACCCTCTATGTACTTCTTCCACCTTTCAGCTCTCCCTTCTCTGCATAGTATTGGTTTTCCATCTGAGCTCTGGATGTTCCTAAAGCTGTTTCTAAGAGTCACAGAGAATCGCAGCTGTAACCATTTATACGAGGGGCATTCAATAAGTAGCGCAACACTTTTTTCTCGGCAATTTCGGTTGAAAAAATTGCGGAGGTCTGCCTGTTTGGGTTTGACTGCCGTTTTTTTCTCTCATTTCCATTTCACAAACACATCAGCAATAGTTGACCTACACCGACTCTCCTTCAGTTGGCAGCAAAGGTATATCATGTTTAATGTACATTTGCAATCACGCTTCAACTCATCGTCGTTCTCTTGGCGTTCGTGCATCTTAAAAATCTTAAAATGATACGAAACCAGACATTACGGAAACGAATCTAGAATCATTCGAACAGGCCACGGTACTGTACATATGGCTGGCTCACAATTTTGTCGCTGCGGAGGATGCAACACACTGGATTAGAATTCTTACACCCTGCAGGTGAACTGTAACCTACTCGATTCGTTCACTTCCTTGTACGAACACATCGCCATTCACCAGCTCCCTCAGATACCCAACGTTAAATTTCGACTTGATTTTGTAATCACTGAAATCAAATCGCGTAACAGCCTATTCTGTAGGAAGCATATTCTTCTACAGGAAGTGAAGTCTCCCGCACCTGATGTTCTGATGCCGTACTCACCGGCCGGCCAGCGTTAGCCCATGTGATCGCCACACTTTGCGCATGTAAAGGCAGCTACGGCAGCTCGAGACATTAGTGCCGGGTATTGGTCGTGTGCCATCAAAGAAATCACCTCAGAAAATTGTGTTCTCGTACCAGGTAGGATACCTTTGACGTGAATTATTCGTCATTCAAGAAGACAGTGGTACAATAGTAGAACGTATTTACCATTATCTCTTTGGCCTATGTCAGTGTACCCGATAATTGCCAAATTTGACGAGCGTAACAATTTAAAACTAAATGCGAAATTTGCATTCAGTTGGCAGGGTTCGACAGTTGGGTGCAAAGGTACTACACGCAGCAAAAAAAAAAAAAAAAAAAAAAAAGTTTCTCCGTTCGTTGAACTGCATTTCAATCTCATTTTACTTAGATGAGTCGGCTTACATCAACTGATTCAATGTGGCACTGAGTACGTTTTCTCAGCGATTCCTCAATTGTAAACCGTGCACTTCATTTGACCAGTAAGTATTTACTTTCTACTGTTTAATCGTCCTCCACGACATTCTCCAAAGGTATTTACAGTTGCGTATACTCCTTCCGCTTTGCATCTCACTTGCGAAACATTACCCTGAACTCACAAAAAGGAAATGCAACTGTCTGAAGCCGAGATGCTGGCTGTTCAAATGGTTCAAATGGCTCTGAGCACTATGGGACTTAACTGCTGTGGTCATCAGTCCCCTACAACTTAGAACTACTTAAACCTAACTAACCTAAGAACATCACACACATCCATGCCCTAGAGAGGATTCGAACCTGCGACCGTAGCGGTCGCGCGGTTCCAGACTGTAGCGCCTAGAACCGCTCGGCCAATCAGTCCGGCGCTGGTTGTTCCTTGTTCCTTAAGCTATCGTTACTTATGTAATGACTCAATGTAAGGTTCCAACCTACGAGTTTTCATCTTGGACAACTATAGTGATATAATCATACATATGGGTGAGTTGCAGAATAATGCATAAAATCGTGTGAAAGTACCATCAGAAGGATACAGGCTTTTAGGCTAACACATTTTTGGAATGTTTTTATAGTGTTATACATACACGGAAAATATCACTTAGAATCAAAGTAGACCTGAGTGGTGTGTCTGTAGGGGCGTTTAATCCAGCCCTCTGTTCAGCGTCTAGTAGCTTAGAGCAAACGTCAGTCAGCTCGTTTGTATTCTTGTAGCAGAACGACAGCGAGACATTTAGAGGCCGTCCCAGAAACTATTCCTACGGTAGTGCAGCGTAAATTGACAAAGTTGCAGAATGTGTTTGTGAAATGTGTGACATAATTCCTTGAGTGGCACAGAATTATACTGCTAAATTCAATTTATACTTTGTCATTTCAATGAAACATTCCAAACAATTCGTACGTTATATACATCGGTGAACCAAAAAATTAAATTTTTCGCCTGCAGTAAGATAATTTTACGTGTTAATCACAATTTTTCCATAACACCAATTCGCTAGACGTGTGCTAGGGCTCTGCTCACCTGTTATCAATGCAGCTACAACCGTAAATTCGAAATTGGCTGAGGTAATCCCAAGTTTTTTCTTCCTTCTCCACTACAACTTACAACATTCACAACGAATCTCTAGAACGTCTCTTTAATTTGTGCTGCAATTTTTTGTAGAATAAACAAGCAGCATTTGATAATTATCAACCCCTGCTAGATAACATAGCTGTGACACAAAGTAGCGAAGGAAGTATATGTGTCCATGTTGGAAAATGTTTGTAATATGCAAACGCTAAGGAGGTCGCTGTGGGAAAAGTTGTTGACTGGTAGAAGATTGATTTCATCCTGTAACACTTTAGTGCATACACTTGTTGTTAGGACTATCTAAATAACGAACGGTGGAATGGTTGGAATCGATAACTAGGTCAGTTCCAGTTACCGATCCAAATATTTGTTAGACCCTACTTTTTGTCAATTTTCTTTACTTGTGTGCTAGTCCCGTTAGATTTAACAATCTGTATTAAAAGTTAACGCTGATTTGTAATATTACGACTTCACCATGCGCTATACTGTACTGAATTTAAAGGTTCTCTGTGCTTTACTTACTCGCATAAATTACAAAAATTATTTGTTTTAGAGATGTCTATTTCTCTTTATCTGCTCTTATTTCTTTTCGTTACCTTCAATCCTTGTCGGTATTTGTGGCTAAGTAATTAATCACATGAATTGTTTTTGTAATTTTATCGTATGCTATATTCGTTTGTTTACGACTATGATCAGTTGCTTTCAAAGAGTGCCTCTATGTAGCGTCCCTGCCTTAGGAATTATGTCATTTCTCAAAGCCGATGAGTAGAATTGGTGAATAGAATTTACCCTAAAAGTGTTCGTAGTGCTCTTGCCTTCCGATATGTAACCGGAAATGGTTTCTGGTGATCTTGGTTCCTTACACTATGTAACTGGGATTTAATGGTACTATTAAATAATTTCTGATTCAGTTAGTTTAAATCATTCTGACTTCCCTCATAGCTCTATGTTTTCTTAAAAAAAACACGGAAAAACAGTTGTGTTGAACAATTATATAATGTTAGTTTCCTCCCGTCGGCTCATTCTTTCAAAATATTTATCTTGGAATTCTCCTCTGTCTCAGTAACTTATACCTCGAAAATTTGGTCCACCTTCATTATAAAGGTACCGTAACGACTCTTCTTAGACTAATTTGATGTGAATATCATAATTACATCATTATCCGGTATAAATGAATATTTTTTGCAGGAGGTAAATGGTTCATTACATCATTATCCGGTATAAATGAATATTTTTTGCAGGAGGTAAATGGTTCAGTATTATTAGTCATTTCATTTAATCTATGATTGTAGTTGTAGCAATTCCTATTGAGAGTGTGTGATGGTGTGTGTGTGTGTGTGTGTGTGTGTGTGTGTGTGTGTTGTGGGGGTGGGATGCGGATAATCACTGGAAACCTAAAGTTTGAGGTTTGGATCGAAGTAAACTATCAAGAGGCACTGGGAAGTACGTGGGGCAAGCTCTACTCCCAGAATATTTATTTTCTGTGCTTAGTTTTCCTACCCATAATTTATACTGCACGTACTCATTGTCTCTCATCAAACCTGATCATCAGCCAACATACATACCAACTACACTGATGTAAAGACAATGCCATAATCTAACAGTATCAATTTCTGAGGTAACGTCGAGGAATTGAATTATTTTTATTTGTCCCAAGCGATTTTTCACATTAGAGACGACACGAAATAAATACACCTTGCACCATTCTATATTTTACTTTTGATACCTTCTTTCTACACCTCTAAGTAGTTCGTGACAAATTTCAATGTCACTGAATGTTTGAAGTATTAATAACAGGATTTTCCGAGAGTGAATTGATAGTGATTCACAATTTGCTATGTTTCCCTTTGTCAAATATTATCACCAGTACCTTCGTAACAAGATCTCTCTATAAATAAAGTCTCTGCCGGTGCCGACTCATAAAACATCCAATGGCAGCACATTTTCATAAATGAGCAATAGTGGTAAAATCCGTAAACGACTTTACAAAAACAAAGAATGAACTTTTATGTGATGTCTTCATTAAAAATTTATTGAATACTAAGCAGGGGATTTGTTAATACAGGAAACACTGACTTTAATAATGACGATTTACATGATTCCTCAGAAACTGGCGTGTCAGCAAAAACATTATGTATTCTTCTCAATAACACCGGACGCCATACTGCACCAATTAGCGTCACCAAACTGCTTGCTGGGGATCTGCAAACGCAGCCACGCACTATCCCAAAGAGAGCTCACTGCGTACCCAACATGATCCTCTTCGATTTTTGTTCGGATTCAGTGTCTTCCAGTACTAGTTGCGAAAACGTCATGTCACACAAACATCGACACGATGAACTGGTCAGAAACAATGGTGACATGTAATTTAGAAAACCACCCTTTGCTCCGTCAATTATCATTTATCTAGTTGCACAAGTAAAAAAATTTGTCGAAGTTGAGCAACAAAAAGGTTCTTGTCTTCCTCCTCGGCGTTTCACATTAAGAGTCAGCCGAATTCCATCTCCAAATGTAGTTTCTATTCCAGTCTTCCATTTCTTCCTGTACGTATTTTTGCCGTCTCTGCCCTGGTCTTCCTCTCCTTCTTCTTCCGGAATGCTCGCAGTTTAAAATATTCCTTGCCCACCTATGGTTTGGTATTCTCTGTACTCGACCGTACCGCTGTAGCGCGACATTCTCCAAATTCTTTTTTATGGAGCACATTATTACCATTCGCCTCTATACCTCCGAATTTTGCGTACGGCCTTGCCTTGTAGCCTACAGTCATCATCTCACGTAGTCATTTCCACTGTTTTACTCTTCTCCCTAATTTTTAGTCACATCTCAGAACCATGTGGTACTACGTTCTCCACCACACTGTGAAATCTTCTTTTTTAATGTCCTGCCGAAAATGAATTTTTCACGTTATCCCATGGAAAGCTTCCTCGTTGCCGTTCTGGAACTATACTCTTGTCACGTGTACCGGATTTCTCTATTCCTGTTCCCTAATATGAGTAGCTACAGCAGAATTATGTTTCCACTTCAGTACTTGTTAAGGCGGTATCCCCGGCGACCCTGGGGCCGCACCACCACTCTGTCGCCCAGCCGTTCCGCCCAGCAACGGCGGCAGCCGCGTCTGCGGCCAACTGAGGGCGGCGCCTCCTCCTCCTCTTCCCCACTGGAAGAGGCGCCGTCGTCTGCGGCGGAGGGCGCCACGACGGCCGTCGAGGTAACAGTCGCGTCACTCACCTGCACAGAAAACAAACACTCACTTCAAAATGTTTGTAGCTCCACTGTTCATGAATATGACACTTTGTGCAGGTCCAACTTAGACTATGTTCTGAAAAAAGGGACTGTTGGATCAACACTAGTTACACATCAGTGTACTGTTGAATTTCTACTTCAGATAAGCAGTGAATTTCCCTGTAAGAGCGGAAAGATTGAATTTAGAATATAACGTGAAGATCCTGCATCATTACTCTTAGTTCGTTAGACTACTTTCACGTAGGTTCCGTAGGTTGTGCGCATGCACTTTTCGGCGCTTTAAGAAGTTTACCATATACCTATTCATACGAAGTATTGGAGAACTCTTTCTCTATTTCCGTGCAACCACCCAGAGAGACTGTTTCGCAGTGGAGAACGAAGTCATTAACAGACATGTGCTACTGACCTTGTGTGATTAATCACTTCTGCATACTGAGGATATTAACGATCAATTTCGCTTTCTTGTTACGAGTTGACGTTTTTTTTCAGTTCTGTTGAACTTTCATCTCAGTCACGTATTTAAGACGGTGCTCTCTGTATGATAGTATAGTGCCTATTGGCCGAAAATGTGGGACTCTGCCGAGCGCGTTTCAGTACTCCAGGAAGACGGAAATTACTTGTTACGCGGTAGCCGCGAGGTCTGGGGAGCTTTGCTACGGTTCAAGCGGCTCTCCCCGTCGGAGGTTCGAGTCCTCACTCGGGCATCGGTGTGTGTGTTGTTCATACCGTGAGTTAAAGTTAGGTTACGTATTGTGTAAGCCTAGGGACCGATCAGCAGTTTGGTCCCATAGGAACTTCAGCACCACTTGTTCCCTGTTTCTACTGTTTACAAGATGTCGCATGCGGGAAGCAAGACGCCTATTGTAAACGAGTGGTGTATCTGGAATCGGTGATGATTCTATGAGGGAAAGAGGAAAGTAATTCAGCTTGACCCCTGATCTCCTATAACCTTTTGAAAGCAACGGATTTTTTTTTTACTTCGATCTCTTTTAATTCTAATTGGTTGGATTTCTGTGTGGCACTGTTAGCGGAAACTACTTGGTAATATAAAGAGTTACTAAAAAATTTGCTTAAAAATGAAATTTTATGTACGTTAAATGTAAATAAAAGTAAGACACCGTGCGTTTAAGATGACTTTTGTAATCAATGACACATTACACAGCAAGGCTGTATACCACTGGGAGAAAATTATAGTGTAAGCAGAGGCTTCCAATTAAGAATTGTGAATGCGGAACTGCTGGCATTTTTTTTTTCATTCTACATTGAGCCTACTGAAAATAAATCCCCTTGGACGGTGCACACATTTCTGTACAATACTTAAAGTAGTGCTGTCCAAGTCGATGGATTCCCGGCTGGATCGGAGATTTTCTCCGCGCAGGGAATGGGTGTTGTGTTGTCCTAATCATCATCATTTCATCCCCATCGACGTGCAAGTCGCCGAAGTGGCATCAAATCGAAAGACTTGCACCAGGCGAGCGGTCTATGGGAGTCCCTCGTCACACGACATTATTATTGAATGAATTACCCCTTACCATTAACTATGAATTTAGTGAGGGGGTAGATAAGCACGAATAATACAGTTGACACACAGACATGCTTGAACGACGGCCTGCACGAAGTTCCTTATTTGGTGTTGGAAATCGTCCTGATTGCGCTTTTCCGTCATGACAATATTTTCTCTAAACTGCTTCAATTTATCGTAACATAGGCAGTGTACCTTACACTGCAGCCCCATGACTTTTTTTGATCGAAATCCACTTCTCAGTACTGCATTCAAGAGAAGAAATTGGTGTCAGTCATGTTTTGGGCCAAAATTCGCAAGCCTCTCACCATCACAGAGTTTCATCTTTGAGCGGTACACTATCGGGACAGGAAACCCCGACCCAATATCAAGCCACAAACTCATAATTTCAGTGAGATGTTCGACACGATATCGCAGGAACATAAACCGCCCACTTCATGAACACCTTCCTACAAGAGAGAGGAATCAGCCTGATGAAATAAGTTCCTCACATGAACGCGGATTTCGGAATAAGATGATCCATACAATTCCGACAACAGCAAGGGCAGGTAAACGTGAGAACTATCACACAGTCAGCTAACAGATCATGGATCCAAGCTAGTGACAAGAATAACATCCTGCGAAATGAAAACGAAATTGAGAATCTATTAGATGACGACTAGTTTGGCTTTTGGAAAGGTAAAGGTACCAGAGAGGCAATTATGACTTGAGTAGAACTACTTTTTTAATGTTTGTAATAAGTCCTAAAAAAGTCCAACTTCTCTAATCGTCCGATCACGTTTTTACATTAAAATTTTATGTCAACAAGTACGCCGTGGTAGTTCGTAGCTGTAAGCGTCCCAAGCAAGAGGTACTCCTACCCAATATCAAATAGAAGGACGGCTGACTCCACATGTGCTCAACATTAGGTATGGAATTTGACTGCCCTAACTGCTCATGCAGTTTCACCCCTGTTGCCTTCCCTGGTAATCATAATGTTGTCTTACCTTTCCACTGATGCGACCCTCCTGCTGCGAGTCCTGTAGCCCAGGACGCTCCCCAAGATTGACGTCCGCAGCATCAGATGACACCGGAGTCTTCTGCGTCTCGTGAGCCCTCGGACGAACTTCTCTCTCTTGACCGGGGCCCAAACGGAACTGCAGTCTCACCACGTTGTACTCCTGTGGGAGTTTTGTTTTCATCGTAATATTTTCATTTACTGCTTTTGTTTTATTTCTTACACAAAATATAACCATAATCTAACACATTCCTGTTTTGCAATTGAAGCTACTCTGTGTTCATCATTATGTAACCAGAGAGTCATGTAATCATCACATTCTGTTCCATAAAAGTCCTAGCATTAGCTGAACGTCGTTGGAGAATTTTCGTGGATATCAAGAAATGAAATACAGGCAGTATGTTTCGTTGTGCGTTTACCTAATTTACAATTACAATCTCTATAACGAGCAAAGTGTTTCAGGAGTGCTCCTATGTAAGTTTCATATCAGGTTAATAAGACGTGCTGACAGCTTCATGTGGTGGTGTGGGCAACAGTAACCGCACATTGAATCCGTGAAATAGCTAAATGAAACCCTAGGCATTAGGAAGGTCTAATGCTGAGAGTACTGGGCTGCTAAAATTAACTTTGAGCTCAGTGTTGATGTCACTCCTCAGTTAGGTTCAATGTTTCCATTTATATGTCATGGCTTAGCAAGGAAACAGAAATACGAATCATCCTTTTGACGTTTTTCAGTGTGGCTCATGCAGAGAAGTCAGTGACAAGACGACTTGGGAGGTCATGATTCAGTATTTGATACTGTCCAGAAGGCATAAATCACGCAGATGCCGAGACAGTCGTTAGTCCACGAAGCGATGGAAACCGCCATGCTCACGAAAACAGGACCATTCTCTTAGCCACCTCGTTCAGTGCTTTCTACACATGTCTGATTTGAGCTATGTCGACAAAGCAAAATGATTACAAAAATTGGAATTTCGGATAACTTGTCCAACGGTTTAGAGAAGGAGGTATTCAGCTGTTTGACTTGAGGATTCGTCCATTTACGTGGCAACAAATTCCAACCGAGTTTGAGGACGCATATATAAGAATCAAAATTAGATAAATTCGTCACCAGGAGTGATTGAGTTCGTTAGTTATATAAAACTGTTCCAAAGGATATAATTACTACCTAATTTGCATCAGAATTTTGAGGGACCTATCACAGACAATAAACAGTCGGCGCGAAGTAAAAGATGGTTTGTTAGCTGGCGTTTAACGGCCTAAAGAGGAGCCTCATTATTCTCGTGTGAATAGATTATTCCATCTGTAGTTACTGATATCAGACTGAAATCTGCTTGAAATGGGGTAGAATGTAGGAATAGCAAACTGTAGGCTAGGACAGGAATCAGTACTGATGCCACAGATGACAAATGATTATATGAGGGACAACAGCGTACAAAGGAGGGTCCCCCAGAGCTCATCTGCTGGAAGAGGCAGCTCCATCACATTTGACAGTCCTCCAGGCCGAAGTAGGGGTAAGACAGTAATACAATAAAAATTCGCTGTAGCCTGGTAGAGAAGGGGACCCTAGAGCTGTCAACAACTAATGGCTTGCTTATTGCCAACAGTAACTGCGATAATTTTCGAAAATCCAAAATTTGTCACGGTAATCTGTGGCGTGATGTGATGGTTAATGACTATTACATAAGAATCTGGCTGCTCCTAAGCGTGAATGTTACGTTCTTTACACTCCTGGCGTTTCTCACCTCTGGGCTAATCATCACAGGGTCATCGTCCTCGTCGCAGACCGCAATGACACGAAAATCTTCACCGTCTGTCTCCCGCCCACAAGGGAGACAGAAAAAGGCGAGGACTCTGCGGAACATCTGTGAACATAAAATAATTGTATCAAGTATTGTCCTCAACTCAAACATTAGTCCAACACAGCGGTTCCCAGTCTCTCGCTAATTCACCCTGAGGGGTTAAAATTTAAATTTCGTAGGGTTAAAAAAAAAAAAAGAAAACAGCATCAAATGTGTTCCGCTCACGAAGCCAAATTATTTTTAAAAGATCATTACTATTTATATTAAATCTGAAGAAAGTTATACTTAATACTTTTGTAATTACATTTTTAAGTATTAGTATTAACGTGTGACGCAGTACGGTGGAAGTTACAGATTGCGAGACGCAGGTACGAACATCTTCCTCACGTAGTCCACACAATACACACGTACTTCGCACTTTGTACCACCTATGTATGACAGTAAAACTGCCACATATGCTTCAAATATTTCCAGATAACTCATTAAAATGTTTTCTCCGAGTTGTGAACAGTTCCCACAACGGACCAGTTATTGCTTCATTATTCACCTCTCGACATTAAACTTACTAATCGACAGCCCAACATAACAGTAACTATGTAAGCGATGCTTAAGGTGGTGTAGAGATTGACGCCACTAGAGAGTAGATGACTGGAAACAAGTCATTTGGAGTGATGAGTTACGCTATAGCTTGTGGCAGTCAGGCGGAAGGGTCTGGGTTTAGTGAATGGCTGGAGAATGTTGCCTGCCACCATATGTAGTACCAGCAGTATAGTACGTACGCAGGAGGTGGTGTTACGATATAGGGGTGTTTTTCGAAGTTAGAGTGTGGTCCCATTATTGTGCTTAAGAAACTAGAAATGTGGAAAGCTATGAATTTTTACAGAATTATGTACTATATACAGTAGAGAAATAGTTCAGAAGAGATGATTGATTGTACCAGCAAGACAATGCACCCTTCTATAAAGCAGCATCTGTGAGGCAATGGATTGTGTGCAACAACATCCCCAAGATGGACTACCCTGTGCAGAGTCCCAACCTGAAGGCAATGGGACACATTTAGGATTAATTACAACGTCGACTTCGCTCTGGTCCCCTGGGTCCAACAACACTACCTTGGCTTGTTTGGGGTCATGAAGAAGAATGGGCCACCATTCATCCGGAGACATTCGGATACTCCTCTGAAAGTTCAAGCCATCATAAAGGAGAAGAAGCGACATATGCCGTATTAATACTAATAGATGTCCGAATACTTCTGATAAGATAGTGTACAATGAATAAAAGTTGTAGGATTTTTAGAGGCATAGAGAGACACGTATAACCCGCCAGGATAGCCGAGCGCGCTAACGCGCTGCTTCCTGGACTCGTGTAGGCGCCGGCCCCGGTTCGAATCCGCGCGGCGGATTAACGACGAGATCCGATGTGCCGGCCTGCTTGCATATGGTTTTTAGGGGTATTTTCACACCCCGCTAGGTGAATACCGGGCTGGTTCACATGTTCCGCCTGAGTTCCACGGCTCGCAGCCATCTGAACACATTCGCACCATTCCATGGATTACACTCGGCGCAGGCAGTTGGGGTACACTAATTCCGTCTTGGGGGGTATGGGGTGGCGGCAGGAAGGGCATCTGGCCAGCCCTTAAAACATTAACATGCCAAATCCGAGTAACGATGACTGGCCCAGCGTCACTGCGGGACACGGCTCAAGCGGTAGCGATAGAGAGAGGCATATTACGAAAATATTTGGAGGTGACATCGTTTATGTCTAGTATATCAGGACTCTGACAACAATTTGTTGGTTATGAACCGTAGATTAAAACTGAAGGAACTGTAAGAAGTGCCATTTTAAGGAGATGAGACATGGATATACTGAAGGAACCAGAGGTTGTAGAGAATTTCAAAGAGAACGTTAGGGAAGGATTAACAAGAACAGAGGAAAGAAATGGAGTAGAAGCAGAATGGGTAGCTTTGAGAGGTGGAATAGTGAAGGCAGCAGCGGATCAGGTAGATAAAAAGACGAGGGCTAGTAGAAAACTTTGGGTAACAGAGGAGATATTGAATTTAATTATTGAAAAGGAAAAAATATATAAATGCTGTAAATGAAGCAGGCGCAAAGGAATATAAATGTCTCTTCATTGACAGGAAGTGCAAAATGGCTAAGCAGGGATGGCTAGAGAACAAATCTAAGGATGCAGAGGCATATATCATTAGGGGTAATACTATGGAAATGGAAAAGGACATATATGAAGATGAAATGCGAGAAGAATTTGAGAGATCACTGAAAGATCTAAGTCGAAAAAAGCCCCGGGAGTAGACAACATTCCATTAGAGCTACTGAGAGTCTTAGGAGAGCCAACCATGACAAAACTCCACGATCTGGAGAGCAAGATATATGAGACAGGCGAAACACCCACAGACTTCAGGACGAATATAATAATTCCAATCCCAAAGAAAACAGGTTTTGACAGGTGTGAAAATGATCGAACTATCAGTTTAATAAATCATGACTGCAAAATAATGGCATGAATGGAAAAACTGATAGAAGCCGACCTTGGAAAAGATCAGTTTGGATTCCGTAGGAATATTGGAACACGTGAGGCAGTACTGACCCTATGACTTATCTTCGAAGATAGATTAAGAAAAGGCAAACCTACAACTTACGTGTGTAGAATTTGTAGACTTAGTGAAAGCTTTTGACAATGTTGACTGGAATACTCTTTCAAATTCTGAAGGTGGCAGGGGTCAAATACAGGGAGCGAAAGGCTATTTACAATGTGTACGGAAACCAGATGGCAGTTACAAGAGATGAAAGGAATGAAAGGGAAGGAGTGGTTGGGAAGGGAGTGCGACAGTGTTGCAGTCTATCCCCCATGTTATTCAATCTGTATATTGAGCAAGTAGTGAAGGAATCAAAAGAAAAATTTGGAGTAGAAATTAAAATACATGGAGATGAAATAAAAATTTTGATGTTTGCCGAAGACATTGTGATTCTGTCAGAGACGACTAAGGACATGGAAGAGCAATTGAACGGAATGGACAGTGCCGCGAAAGGAGGATATAAGATGAACATCAACAAAATCAGAACAAGGGTAATGGAATGTAATGTAACTAAATCAGGTGATGCTGAGGGAATAAGATTAGAAAATGAGACACTTATAGTAGCAGATGAGTTTTGCTATTCGGGGAGCAAAATAACTGATGATGGTCGAAGTATAGAGGATATAAAATGTTGACTGGCAATGGCGAGGAAATAGTTTCTGGACAATATAAATTTGTTAACATCGAGTATAGATTTAAGTGTGAGGAAGTCTTTTCTGAAAGTATTTGTATAGAGAGTAGCCAAGTATGGACGTGAAATCTGGACGATAAGTAGTTTGGACAAAAAGAGAATAGAAGCGTTCGATATGTGGGGCTACAGAAAAATGCTGAAGATTAGATAGGTAGATCACGTAACTAATGAAGAGGTACTGAACAGAATTCGGGAGAAGAGGAATTTGTGGCAGAAGTTGACAAGAAGAAGGGATCGTTTTGTAGGGCATGTTCTGAGGCATCAAGTGATCACCAATTTTGTATTGGAGGGAAGCGTGGAGGGTAAAAATCGTAGAGGGAAACCAAGGGATGAATACAGTAAGCAGATTCAGAAGGACGGAGGTTGCAAAAGTTACTCAGAGATCACGAAGCTTGCACAGGATAGAGTAGCACGGAGAGCTGCATCAAACCAGTAACTGAAGTGAAGACCACAACAAACAACAGGAAATGAAAATAATCAGACTGGTGGGCAAAACTTAGGGACTAAAGTAACTTCCGCATTTTCTGTCGCTGTCAAGTAGTATAGCACGATGAAACTCGGACCACGTGCAGAAAGAACTACTACAGCACGGTACAGAATGCAAATGAAAGAACTGCGCAATGAGACGATCAGAAATGATACTTTGATGCAAAGACAATAATTACACAGAAGTCACCTCGATTCATGATCGTCTCCTGTACATTACAAAAGGCAGGACATCGTTTTTAATTGGGTGTGTGATCACGACGGCCGGCAGTGCGTGCTCTGCAACTCGCTGCTCTGCTGGCCACGAGGTTGGTCAGGAGTTGCTGTGGCAGGGCGCTCCATTGCTCCAGCAGCGCTGTTGATAACTGCTGGATAGTCGTTGGTGCCTGCTGCCGTTCTGCACTGCTTCTGTCCAAAACGTCGCACAACTGTTTGATTGGCGGTTAAGTGCATTCGCCACATATCTTATCGTCCCAAGAGCCACCTGCACTGTTCGAAGAGGTCGCCCGTTATCTTCCATCAAAATGGATTCGGGTCCGAATGCACCACTGAAAAGACATACATCGGGAACGAGTACAGAGTTACAATAATTTTGGCCGGTAAGTCTACTATTGAAATTTCGGTCCAGCACTTTACAGGAGGAGTCGGACAACATTTTACTTCCCCGCACATACATCTCCCGTATAGACCACGAGGAGAAAATTCGAGAAACTGGAACCAATACAGAGGCTTACCGACAATTATTCTTCCCTCGCCCTATTCGCGAGTGGAACAGAGTTGGAGGGATAAGATAGTGGTACTGAAAGTGCCCTCCGCCACACACCATTAGATGGATTTCGGAATATGATGTATATATAGATGTAAGTGGCAGATTAAAACTGTGTGCAGGACTGAGACTCGAAGTTTGGAAGGTGGGAGACGAGGTACTGGCAGAAGTAAAGCTGTGAGGACGGGGCGTGAGTCGTGGTTGGGCAACTCAGTTGGTAGAGCACTTGCCCGCGAAAGGCAAAGTTCCCGAATTCGAATCTCGGTCTGGCACACAGTTTTTGTTATATCCTAACCAGTAATGCCACCCGAGCCCGCTGCCAAAAGGTTGGCAGCATCAAAGTCCGGACGCCGTCCGCATAAGCAGCGCCAGCGAGACAGGAAATCGCCGCAAGTCTGCGCGCGCTACCGCTGGCTTCTGGCTTCTTAAGCGCTGGAGTCGCGAGCGCTAGGACAGTTCTGTATTCGCCGCTCAGTGGTATACTCGCCATCGATTTGTGTACTTGCGAGTCAGTTGTGTGTTCATCGCAGCAGAGTTGTTGTTTGTCGTCAGCCGACGCTGACCTAGCCGCTCCGACTCGAACTAGACAGATTTCTGTAGACACGGAGTTCACTACTGTGTTGCTGTATCTTCGTTAATAAAGATAAGTACCGACTTTTATTTAATCAGAGTGTTTGGGTTTTCATCTTTCTGTTCACTGTTCCAGCGGACCGGTCGGCCCGCTAATAAAAGTGTGGCGGTGACTTCGTAAGCCGTTTCTACAGCGAATTGCTTGTCGCTACGAACGCCGCCACAAAAGTTTTAATCCGCCAAGAAGTTTCATATCAGCGCACACTCCGCTGCAGAGCGAAAATCTCATTCTGGAAACATCCCCCATGCTGTGGCTAAGTCATGTCTCCGCAATATCCTTTCTTTTTGGAGTGCTAGTTCTGCAAGTTTCGCAGGAGAGCTTCTGTAAAGTTTGGAAGGTAGGAGACGAGGTTCTGGCAGAAGTAAAGCTGTGAGGAATGTGCTTGAGTCGTGCTTGGGTAGCTCAGTTGGTAGAGCACTTGCCCGCGAAAGGCAAAGGTCCCGTTCGAGTCTCGGTCCGGCACACAGTTTTAATCTTCCAGGAAGTTTCATATCAGCGCACATTCCGATGCAGAGTGGAAATCTCATTCTAGATGTAAGTGTATTGCGTTCAAAGATTGGGAGGTCAATACGACCATGCAACATTATGCCTCTCTGCACCATAGCACCTGGACCACTAGAACGCTCATGTTCGGCATTGCTGGGCATACGCATGACGAGAGGCGGGCACACGTAATGCACCCAGAAACTTTGTCTAATATCATCGATTTGGCAGTCCAGGTGTTCTGGTGTCGGGAGGCATAATATTGCATGTGCTTACTGACCTCCAAATCTTTCGACTTGGTACCCTAAGCAGTAAACGTTATTGTGACACTGTACTCCTTCCCCATGTGCGTCCTTCCAGGGGACAATTCGAACGTGACTTCGTTTTTGTGGGTGACAATGTGCTACCGCATCGAACAGCGCAAAGGAGTAGCGCGAGGATATTGGGAGAGTGCCATGGCCTGGCCGTTTCCCCGACTTAAATCCCATCGAGCACATGTGCAATGTGTTGGGGACAAGTATTGCAGCACGTCCACATGCACCAACGACCATACACCTGTTGTGAACTGCTCTGGTGGCTGAACGAAACGACCTACCACAAGAAACCCTTTCCAAGCTTGGAGTTAGCATGGCAGGACGTTGCAAAGCATGCACCCCCGTCCGTAGGGATCACAGACACTATTAGCGACAGAGTACTGCCTCTTGTAATGTCAAGCAGCCATAATTAATCGCGGTGACTTCAGTACAAATACTCTCTTTGAATGGAAGTGTCATTATCGTTCGTCTAACTGCGATTTCATTCAGTTACTATCTGTACTATATTGCAGCAGTTATTTCTATGTATGGTCCAAGTTTCATCGAGTTGTGTTACTTGGCAGTGACACATCACGCGGATGTTATTTTCGCCTTTAAGCTTTTT
Source organism: Schistocerca piceifrons (assembly GCF_021461385.2). Taxonomy (NCBI): domain Eukaryota; kingdom Metazoa; phylum Arthropoda; class Insecta; order Orthoptera; family Acrididae; genus Schistocerca; species Schistocerca piceifrons. Next base: position 1,014,669,626 of record NC_060139.1, on the reverse strand, counting down.
ACACCAGTCTAAATCATATACAGTACCCAGAGTTAAAACCACAGTAGAAAAAAACCTTGCCATCCATTCATCGAACATACCGTAGCTCATTCTTTGGAACATGGCGGCAGCTACTGAGAATTTCGCTGAGGCTACAGAAACAACGCTTTTAGATAGTGCAAACTGTAAGAAATACGAGAAAACAATTAAGAAAAGCGATCACAAGTTTAGCATTGGAGTTCAGCGTGGAGGGTAAAAATCGTAGAGGGAGACCAAGGGATGAGTACACTAAGCAGATTCAGAAGGGTGTAAGTTGCAGTAAGTATTGGGAGATGAAGAAGCTTGCACAGGATAGAGTAGCGTGGAGAGGTGCATGAAACCAGTCTCAGGACTGAAGACAACAACAACTATACTGTGCAGCACAAATTTGTACCTGCTGCAGCACATATCAGTTTCGTTGTGCCGGTATTGATCGTTCCGTGAAGGATAACAGCTTCATAACGAGTAACTGGGGGTGTAGACAGTGATGCTTTGTAACAACTTCAAAAAGAAAAAAAAGAAAAAAGCATGCGAACACTGAAACTTGTGAATATAAATGTTAACCACCTTTTCTTTAGCTCAATACTTAATCAGTGAAATTGAATGTCTCAAGAGAGTAGTCACTACGCTACAGAAGATTCTCGGCGACATGGAACAGTGAAGTGCCCACAAAGTGACCGTTTTTGACGATTCGTAAATGTACTCATCACATTTCACTAAACAACCCGGAAAAGAAAGTAAATTAGAACAATGCAAACAACAATCTGTTGCAACTTTACTCACACAACAAACAACTGAACATTGTGATTCAAACATCAAAAGAGTGTCAAATAGTGCGGAAACAAGTGAACATTGTGATCTAAATCCCTACACAGCAACTAATAGCGCGGTAGTAAACAATCACAACCACCAATACACTGCATTATTCTGGCCGAATCGCTTGAGAAACCGTGATGAAGAGGCTATGCAAAGCTGCCTTTTGTACATCATTGAACACTGGTTATCTGAGCGTGGAGGGGGTTACTGTATGAGTGGAATATCTTGAAATGATACGTGCATGGTATCATAAAGTAATAACTCATGGCCGGGTATCTGTCTAAGCAAACAGTCTTAGTGTCCGGGAAGTAGACCTAAAACAGTTTTGTGTTGACCTAGATTTAGAGCTTGTTGTATTATAAGTGTATGATGTAACTATGTCCATGTAGTACGCACCTGGCGGAGAATACGATAATTTTCTCATCAAGATGGACAGCTGTTTGTGCTACCTAATGTGTATGAATTCAAAAATCATGTTGTGTGATGACTTCAACATCCATTTAGGAGAAGGCAGCACTAAGGAGAAAAGGATTTGATGAGTAGCTATGGGTTGTATGCGGCTAACCATGAGCCAACAAAGGGAGACGCTTGCCTCGGCACTGTTGTCGCCAACCTGAACACTTGGGACTACAAAGTAGGGGTAGTGGATCCAGTGATAGCAGAGCGTGACGTATTAGTTGTCCAGCTAAGTATTCCAAGAAACCTTGATAGTAAAGACAGTATGTGGTATTCTGCCTATACCTCCAGTAAAATAACGGAGGAAGGAATGAACAGCTTCAAAAATGTGCTTTCCAGGATTGATTGGCAGTCTGAATTTGTAGCACTGGAACCTCGTGATGCTTTTAATCTCTGTTTTCCAGTGGCTCAAAATAAATTTTTACAACTATTTCCCATAAGTGACAATAAAGAACCCCTTAGGTAAACTACAAAATAGATGAAACATAGGCAGAGACAGAGCATGGTACACTCCCAAACTGGAAAATATTTTGCTGCTATACGGCCGATTTAAAACAGCAGCAGATTCCAAGACCAACGATTTGTTCCATTATTATTATCTGAAAGTTAAAAGAATCTAAAGGAAGAAAGTAGACATAGGCAAGAAGTCGTATACTATTAGTTTCATTTCTGAAGCTACCATCCGATGCAAAGTGGCCTGGAAACTGGTTAACGAGCACAGAAAAAGACCCACTGTCACATTAAACGCTTGCAACCCTAATGATTTTAACAAATAGAACGTAGCTGAAGTATCAGATTTAGAAACCGATATTACAAACAACAGAAGCAATAGCAATAGTAGCACCTTGACCAGGTGGAAGAAAGTGCTTCTTGAGGACACGGCGAGAATTGTGAAAGGTTTTAAACACTGTGTTAGCTCACATATATGTTGCATGTCATGTGCTGTTATGTAGGATATTGTATCTGATATTGCTGAAAGTTTGGCTGTTGTCATTAACCGACGCCTTGAGATTGATACTTTTCTACTTTCTAAAGCTGGCAAAAACAGTACCAGTGTATAAAAAAGATGGTCCTAACAGCTGTAGACAAATGTCTGTAATACCTGTACTAGCAAAAGTGATTGAACCTATAATGAAGAACCAACTGCTACGATGTTTCGAAGACAACAACCTCTTCTTGGATAACCAAAATCGATTTTGAAGAGGAAAATCTACCTTTAGTACAATACTTCATGTAATCACAAAAATAATGGAGGCATTTGAAGAAAAGCATGGCTTGAATTCTTTGTGATCCAAGCAAGTCATGAGATTGCATCTCTCATAATATACTGTTGGAAAAATTAAAATATTATGGTACAAAGGGTGTCGTATTTGAGCATATCATCTTACCTAAGAGACGTACGGCAGAGGGTTTGTATCAAGGGAATGAAATCTCGTGAAATAGCAGAAATAGCACTCGAACACGGTGTACTGTAGGGCTGCATACTTGGCCCTCTGCTCTTTCTAATATCTGTCAATCCCTTGAGTTTGATGGTCATACCCTGCTCTTTGCAGATGATACAACATTAGTGACTGCGGGTAGTAGTTCAGCTGAGGCACTAAAGACCGCTGATACTGTGCTTGAAACAGCTAAAAAGTGGTTCATGATAGCAAAATGAAACTAAATAAAGATAAAACCCCGAAAATAATATGCAGCCTTGGTGGTTGTGGAACCATGTGTAAATATTAATAGTGCCGAACTCATGGGAATCACGATTGACAATAAGCTGACGTTGTCCGAAAACACTGGACATATGTGTTCCAAGCTCTCAAGAGTAATTAGCTCCCCAAGAAACTCAAATGTGTGATAACAGATCAGCACTTAATCACAAAATACTATACACTTTTCCACAGCAAAGTCACATATGGATTGCTGTTATGTGGACAATCCATTGGAAGTAAAAATATATTGCTCCTGCAAAGAGCACTGCAGGAATGCTATCTTCCAGCAAGTAGACCTATTTTCAAGCATTTGGGAATACTGTCAATATTTAGCCAGTACGTCTCAAATCTATTGTCTATATGAAACAAAATCAAGGATCTTTCTCAAAGAGGCAAGAGATTCACAACCACGAACACGAAATGAGGCAGATATTGATACTCCAAGCTGTCCCCTAAGTAAGACACTGGACTGTTTTCCTACAGCAGCTATGAAGGTGTTGAAGTACCTACTACTGGATGCTAGAACATTGCCACTGCGCTGAAGTAACAGCCACTATATTCTGTAAACGAAGTTTTCTCTGCAAGTGGAATTGTAGACTGGTCAACATGATACCATCACGTGTGAAGCCACAAACCGGAAAAATTTAAGAATTGGAAATTGTCGTTTATAACTATTATAACATCAGTGTTGTGTAGTGCTTCTTGTCTGTTATCTTGCAAGGGGAGGCCACGGCGTTGGGATCACAGATTTGCTTCAAACTTTGTAAACTTTTAGTAGGGCATTAAAACAACATAATGTGCAACTGGTAAACTGCGCTACTGAGGCATTTACGAGAAAGTCGCAAGAGAAGTTTTACGCGTTTATTATGGGGCGTATGTATCCGTAGGTTGCTGCTGGACGTTAGAGTTCATGGAGGTCAAGTGAATAGCGTTCGAGTTTCGTAACATGAATGTGTATGAGGCGAAGGTTCAACTTCTACTCCGCCTGTATTATTGATCTCTTTTACCCGCCTTCGGCGGTGCCTAGCGCACCGGCCGCGCCCCGTTTAGCGCGAGCTTTGTTTACTTCCGTGAGGCTTCGCATAGCGGTGCATCGATTACTACAGATGACGGTGGCTCTTTCTTACCGGAAGGCGACTATCACTTTCACGATCGACGCACAATACACAAGACCAAAGGTACACGAAATGGAACGTTTCATGCGCGAAATGTGGAACTAGATCCCCTGGAGCTGATGGAATTCACCTGTCCGTAGTGGCCAGCGTCATAAACGTAAAGCTCATAGACGGTGTAGCATGCGACAGGCTGATTCGACTCGATTCAACGACGTTTCCTTTTTTTGCCAGGCCTACGGGAACGTTGGAATGTACGTGTATTCGAACATTCGTTCGAATTGCCTGTGGACGTGGTTATTGCAGCACTTCGCCCCTATGGCACGGTCCTCAATCATGCTGCGGAGAAATGGACCAGCTTCGAGGCGTATCCCGTACTCAGCCGAGTGCGCCAAATGGGAACTGAACTCCGGAAGCACATAACATCTTACGTGATAATAGGTGGCTGTGGAGACATCGTTATATGTGATGGTCAACTGAAAACCTTCTCTGGCTGCGGGCAGGAAGGCCATGTCCGAACTGACTATCTTTGGCGACGTCTCGTACAGCTACCTCGGGATACCCAGTACCCGCCACAGCAGATGACATCGCTGCCTGTTACGTACTTGAAAGCGCTACGCAACGACGGGGGCGACGCGCGTGACAGGCCTTGCCCGTAGTGTCTACGAATATCGCCCCCGATCCCATGTCACTGACGGCGCAAATGACCTCGTCACACGACCAGCCAGACGCTCGACAACAGCTGCGGAGCCATGTTCCTTCCACACTCAGGCGAACCCATCTTCAGATATGGAAGCGGATTTGCAAGAGCATCGCACTGAACAGCATCCCTCAGCACAGACGTGGAGGCTCCACTACGAAAACATTGCTCTAAGAAGACGAGCAGCGCAACCGAGGCGATGAACAAGACAGTGGGGAAAGTCATGACTCGTTTCCACCAACTGGCCAGGTGACGTCAGACCCACAGCGTCTGTGCTACAGACCGTGGAAAAACTGCCACATCAAAGAGATGCGATGGATACAATTATGCAACAGGATGACGTCCCACTTGCAGATGAATGCCCGTCAACAGCGGGAGTTCTCGTCAACTCATTAGGAGATTCGGCACCAGAAATGGGCCAAACTGATGAGATGCAGGAGGTCGACATTCAGTCATTGGCTCCCACTGACAAAGAGTCGCGAGGGAACCTTATCCATGGCGGCCAATGAGGCGGTGTCGTGTGGTCTCCATCCAGGAAGAATGCTCCGTAGACAGCCGGTTCGTTGGTGTGCGACTTCCTAGCAATGCACACCCAATACGGTGTCACACGTCTACCGTTTTGGTACAGTTAACATTAACGGTATTGGCACCGCAGTAAAGATCCAAATGCTGCCAGATATTCTGCGGACATCGGACGTCGACATAGTTTTTATGCAGGAGGTACGAAATGATACCCCAATAGAGTTTTACGGTTATGACGTCTATCGTTTGACTGGTTGCCACGGCAGCGGTGGCACAGAAAAACTGTGACGAGAAGGAATAGTAGCGACCCGTGGTGTTATGTCCGCTCAGTGAATATTTACGCACCGTCTGACTCGACGAAGAAACACGAACACACAGCCTTTTACACAGAGGAAGTGTCGTAGCTATTTCGAGGACGTCAGGAGAATTAAACTGTCGGCGTAGACTGTAGCTGTGATCTCCGGCCCGAGGGGCAACGTCCTCACTTTGTCCGTTGACCCGGCGTTACAGATGCTGGTCCGGGACCTTGCACTGCATGGGATATGGGAAATGACGCACGGCAACAGCCCCGATGTACTTAATTTACAAGCCACCCAGCCAGTCGGCTAGACACGGTATATGCGTTATGTGGGCAACAGACCACTAGGCTTACATCTACATTATAGCTCTGCCACGACAAAAGACAAGGCGCAGTAGGGGCCCATGGAAGCTTAGCGTTACCCACCTGTGGAAAGAGAACTGTTTATGGGAGGTTGAAGACACATGGCGTCAATGTCAACGACGTCAACGTGCGTACCGTTCAGTGCTTAAATGGTTGTTCTGCAGTGTCAAACGGTCTTTAAGCAGATCGTTCACACGATATGGTCAAGATATGACACGCTGGCAACGGCCGACTTCCGAATTTTATTTCACAGCCCTACGTGAGGTGGCGGCGGAACCACCGTCACCCTATCGTCAGCAGGCTGAGTCCAACGTATCAAAGCACAACTGCGCTGTCTTACGGCAGAGATGATTGAAGGAGTTAAAGTACGTGGGAGGATACTCAATAGATTACGCAACGAACGGCCGTCATTACACTAGACAGTCAGAGAAAGAAGGCAGCGGCGACGTGCACTTATACGGGATGTCGAAATGGCCGATGGATCGCGGGCCACGTTTCAGAAGGATGTCACACGTGCTTTCACTCACCACTATCGCAGTTTCTATGAGGAGGACCAGCTGGACAGAGCAGGACTCGCAGACGAACTTCGCGAAATGCCAGCTGCGGGGCATGTCACTGAAGTGGACAGCCTTATGGCCGAAATCACCATAGATGATATGGACGCTGCCCTAAAGTGTGGTGCGTTAAACAAATCTCCTGGACCGGGTGGGCTCCCTCTTGAGTTCTACCGCACCTTTTCTACTCTGATGGGACCGACGTGGCTACAGACTACAAAGAACTCTTAACACATACCTTACGTGTCCCTACCGAGATCACAGAGCGTATCATGATACCCTTTCCAAAACACAGTGTTGGTCGTAGACCACAAGAATACCAGCCTTTGACATTGTTGAATCGAGACTACAAAATCTTTGCACGTATCCTTCGTGCCAGCCATCAGGCGGTGATAAAGGACAAAATGCATTAAGATCAAACGTGTCTAGGTGGGGACAGCAATATACACGTAGCGCTAGGAACACGCAGAGGTCTCATATCACTGATATCGGCATGTAGACGACAAGGAGCCCTAGTGGCAGTGGATTACGATCCGACTTTTGAGTGGACCATGTGTTCCTACGCCCGTTCGTGGACCGCGTGGGAACCTCTCCTACGTTTGTGGACACTCGAGAGCCTTGGTGAGCGGTGGTAGCGCAGAACCTATCAAGATTCAGCACTCAGTGTGCCAAGGTTTTCCCCTTTCGGCCATCTTGTTTGCAGTCGCTCTTGAACCTGCAAAACACGGCCTCCGACGATGCCTTGAAGGCGTTCAACTACGGACCGCATCTTTCCAACGCCGCGCATACGCCGAATTCGTCGTTCTCTTGGTCAAGTCAGGAGGTGAAATACAGGCGGTGCCGGAATGGCTTCAGCAGTATGGAACAGTGGCGGGTAGTGTTATTAACCTACAAAAGACCAGATGGATAAAAGTGGGGCCGGCCGCGGTGGTCTCGCGGTTCTAGGCGCTCAGTCCGGAACCGCGCGACTGCTACGGTCGCAGGTTCGAATCCTGCCTCGGGCATGGATGTGTGTGATGTCCTTAGGTTAGTTAGGTTTAAGTAGTTCTAAGTTCTAGGGGACTGATGACCACATATGTTAAGTCCCATAGTGCTCAGAGCCATTTTTGATAAAAGTGGGCAGAGAGCTGCCACCAGAGACAGCAGTGCCCATCACCGAGGTCCCAACTCTCAAGTGTTTGCGAGAGGTGTTCCACGGAAACATAGACGTTCAGCGGCGGATAATTACCGGTGGCTACTACGGCAGATTCGCGCATTAGTACGAAAACACGAACTGCGTGGCACAGATATGTTCCAGCGCGCAGAATATGTCAACGTCTACATGGCACCAACAATAAGTTACTTTGCACACATACTGCCGTAGCCTACCACGAGCGCGTCAAGACTACAGTCGGCCTTCGGACATTTTGTGAGTGCTGACCTTCTCTTTCAGATCCGCTACGATACCTTGGCTCTGCCATCTAGAATAGGAAGCATCGGACTCGTAAATTTGAGGAATAGGGTGCGTGCGATATATCTTAGTACGGTGGAACACTATTGGAGAACTGAGTACGTCACCTTAATGGGCGCTGTGATCAACGAAGTAGTCCCCCATTCACTCCGTCCACGAGCCAATGTTGGCCACATCACGGCACCGCTCGCACACCTTCGGGACTTCTTCGTCGATTACAGTTACGTTCAGGACAGTTTGCCGGAGACAAGGCTGCCCACAACGAAAGACGTGTATCGAAGCTTCCTTCAGCAACAATCTCACAATGTGGTCTACCAGAAGTACTCGCCGATACAGTGGCACAGAATATGGACAGCGTTTCATTTTCCCTCTCTCCCTACAGAGGTACGTGCATTGTGGTATGTAGTAGTGAAAGTCAAAGTCCCGAACCGTCAACGACTGCACACTGACCTGGTCGACACGCCGATGTGCCTCCACTGCGCGGTCGTCGACTCTGATAAGCACCGTTTGGTTTGTGGCAAGGCAATCGACTGTTAGTTTCTAACAAGCAAAATTCTGGTCCTTTTACTGCGTACGACGCACACGGCAATCAAAGCTGACGACCTGATCCTGGAGAAAGGATACTTTCCCACCGCCAGGCGGATGGTGACGTATTATCTGTAGTCCACCGATGACAAGAACGTCATCTGGAACATTCTGCAAGGGCATCGCGTGATCTTGTGGCAACAAGGGAAATATAGAATTTGTTTTCCCAATTACTTGGCTTCGTTATTCACGGACCCTCCAGTTCACTGGGGTGTTCGGTGTGAGAAGTGAAATGAGAAGATAGCTCAACGTTCAGGAACTTACATTCATGCTTGATGGACTCACGGGTCTACATTGTATCGTTTTTACGTTAGCGAGAAGCCGACATGGATACACGACAACTGGGCCGTCGCATGGCACCGTCTTCCTTAGATGTCGTTCGGAGCCGTTTTTACGTTTGACAGTGTTGAATGGCACCTGCAGTTTCTGCATGTTGTGTTCTGCACTTATAAAAGGCAAAAACCTCAATAAACACAAAAACTCAAATAAAAATTAAAAATGAAAATAAATAAACAATACAAAAACATTTCATCCCTTGGCCCACATGCCCAGAAAAGGAAGGGAGGAGACACTGTGGCCAGGCCTCAAGCAGCGACTCCTGCGCGCCCTGCCTCCGCCAACCCATGACCAGATCCCTTGAGGGGGGAAAAACTGTTGTGATCTACAATTTTTGTTCGGTTTAGAACAAAGACATAACAACAAAAACAGAGCTTCGTAGCACGAACGTGTATGAAGCGACGGTTCGACTCCCGTTCAGCCTTTATTATTAATCTATTTTTCCATCACTGGTTGTATTATTTAGTTTGTATGACATTTGAGAGGTAATGTAATGAAAAAAAACACGTCTATTTGTATGACGTTTCAATTTATGTTTTACATGTCTGTATGACGCATACCATCCTGTGATGTGTGATATCAAGAGCATATCCGACGAGCAATTGTACATTACTCTTGTATTCTGGTACAGTGGGACTTACTACATTACTTATTGTGAATAATAACGTCATTTGCATCATTATTTATCAAGGTTTGACTTGAGCTTCCCAAGCCTGTCCCACGTCATTGAAAATTTATTTATAAATAGTAAATAGTCAAATAACATACGAAATTCACTACAACTCCTTGAGAATCCACGTGTTTACCTCTCAAATGTGATATAATTAAAGAAAGGGACTAGTGACGAAAAAATATAGATTAAGAAATAAGTGTTTTAGCTCGTCCACGAGCATCTTGCATAGCGCAAACGCTAACCACTTTTTTCCCCTTCATGTTGTTCTTTACTGTTCATTGCGATTGTTCTTGGCGTCTCCCATGACAACCGATCAAATTCGTCGTTGATTGAGTCACTCAGTTATTTTAAGGCAGCTAAACATTTGACCGAACACGCTGAGCTACATTGCCGCCTCCACTTGACCGCAGTGACTTCTTACTCTTTGCACAGACGTTATGTACATGACAGACGCGTAAAACTTCTCTTTGCGATTATCTCTGAACTGCCAGAGTAGTGCACCTTGCTACTTGCACGTTATGTTGTTCTAATGGCCTACTAAAGGTGTACAAAGCTTGAAGTAACCCCGTGATCCCAACGTCGTGGCATCCCCTTGTTAGTTTCAGTAAAAGTTTTAATATACAATCGCTAAGATGCGACGCAATCGTCTGGCCATGGCCAGTGAACGATGTTGACTTAGTAATAGCAATATGTTCTAGTATTGGTCGCCTTATTTTTGTTTTACAGTATCCATTTCAGTATGGTAGTTCAAATTGTAATATTGCATTCATTTTACATATTATATATTATTTACTATTGTAAACGTCCTCTGTCTGTCCAGCCATGGCTTGTGAATGACGCAGAACTGGTATTTTAAAGGTAATATTTTCACTCTCTTGCCTTTAATGTGCAGTTTTATAGTCGATTTCCTCAGAGCGTGTCTCAGGTACAGCATGCAATACGGAATCTGACTGAAATAATCAGGTGGAGGTACTCGTGAAAGCTGGATCAAACATGGTAATCAGAAGCTTTTATAGTCCACCTACATGAGCCGTAGTCAGACTGCTTCACCAAAAATTGGAGAAAATCGTAAGTTTCCCGATCATGCTGGTGCAATAGGGAGAGACATCCACTTGCCATGATCTGCAGAGTGGGACCGTTATTCAGTTAAAACTGTTGCCAGAACCAATGATTCGTGTATGACCCTTTTGAATGTCTTGTCCGGAAATTCCTTCGAGCACGAAAAAAATCGAGTCATGAGTGTAAAGCCTTAGATCTCTCAGTAACTAATATGCCCAAACTTTTCGAATCACTTCATGTAGGGGACGGTAGTGTCTGTCGGTCGTATGGGTTATGAAAGGTAGGAGAATATTCGTCCTTAGCAAGAGTGACATGAAACAAACTGCAGAGTGTTTGAGTAGTCAACATCAAACATCCAACTTTTGGGAATGAAGACGTGAATGACAAATGAATATAATTCAAAGGCATTGTACAGTTCGCCTTACATACGTATGTATCAGGAAAGGCCATGAAGGAAGAAGAAGATCTGCCGTGAACGAATAGCCATACTAGAAAGTGGCCACAAAAGTAAACAAAGTTCCAACACAGATTTAATCGAAGTCAACGTCTAGTTGACAAACAAAATATGAAGCCGAAATGAACATAAGGAGAGCAATATGAGCCGCGTTCTATGAATTCGAAAGTAGAATTTGGTCAACCGTTGTAGCAAAGAATACTGAGAAGTTTTTATGTTATGTAAACTCAATAAACTGATCTAAATCATCCATTCAGTCGCACAGTGACCATGATGGCACCGAAACAAAAAATGATAGTAAAAAGGTCCAAAAACTGAGTTAAGTATTGTGAAATTGTTTCACGGCGGAAGATGGTAATATGGTTCCACCTCTTCATAATTGCACGAATGCCGCATTGGCAGGTACTGAGATAAGTGATCACGGAATAGAAAAGCAACTACAATCACTTAGTAATGGAAAGGCAACTAGACTGGATGAGGTCCCTATGAAGCTCTGCAGAGCTTGTTCGAAATAATTTGTTCCCTTTCTAGCAGAAGTTTATCGTGGACTGTTGGAACAACTAAAGATATTTAGCGGGTGGAGAAAAAAGCGCAGGTCATTCCCGTTCTCTCAAAGGGCCGTTGGACATACGCACATAATTACACCCCTATGCAGTCAGTCTGTTGCAGAAATATGGGAAACGCTTTATGCCGCCGGCCTCGGTGGCCGAGCGGTTCTAGGCGCTTCAGTCCGGAACCGCGCGACTGCTACGCTCGCAGGTTCGAATCCTGCGTCGGGCATGGATGTGTGTGATGTCCTTAGGTTGGTTAGGTTTAAGCATTTCTAAGTTCTAGGGGACTGATGACCTCAGATGTTAAGTCCCACAGTGCTCAGGGCCATTTGAACCATTTTTTGCTTTATGCTGACGTGTTACAAAGTTTTTTGAGAACGGAAGTCTCCTGTATGAAAATCAACATAGATTTCGTAAACAGGGTTATTGCAAAACTCAACTCGCCCTGTTCGTCCATGAAATCAAAATCGCCGTAGACAAAAGGGCCCAGGTTGATGCCACGCTTCCTCGAGTTCTGGAAGCAAAGTATTTTTGAAAATTTGTGCTAAGTTCCTACGGGACGAAACTACTCAGGGCATCGGTCCCTAGGCTTACACACTACTGAATCTAACTTGAACTAACTTACGCGAAGTACAACACACACACCCATGCCCGACGGAGGACTCGAACCTCCGACGGAGGCAGCCGCGCGAACAGAGTCAAGGCGCCCAAGACCGCTTGGCTACCTCTCGGAGCTCTGGACGCCATTCGATATATACGCTTATGGCAGACGTCAGTGTGCATGACCACTCACAGAAGGCAAGTGGCAGCACTAGCAGTGCAGGGCTGGCTCTGAGCACTATGGGACTCAACTGCTGAGGTCATAAGTCCCCTAGAACTTAGAACAACTTAAACCTAACTAACCTAGGGACAACACACACATCCATGCCCGAGGCAGGATTCGAACCTGCGACCGTAGCGGTCGCGCGGTTCCAGACTGTAGCGCCAGAACCGCTCGGCCACCAGCGGCCGGCCAGTGCAGGGCATATAAAGCTTGTCGGAGGGATGCGGAAAACAGTGCAAGGTTGTCGTAATGCGGAATTGAAGCGATGTATCTAACATTCAAAGAGACATCATCATTGGTTTTCGGCCCATGGGTGGAAACATATCTGAAACCGCTAAGTTTGTAACCTGTTCGCATGCCGCCGTGGTTAAGGGGATACGGAATCACCTATCCCCGCAATGTTAATATATGCCTACTATAGGGAACATTTTCTCACAAACTACTGGAGACAGAGAGGTAAAAATTTTACTGTATGTGCATTCATATGTTACAACAATACTGAAACAACAGTTTATTGTCAAAGTATTTTCTTACAGAGATATTGTACATTTATTTTTAAGTAAATTTTTTCCATCGCTTTTTACTAGACTATCACCCCTAAGTCTTTTGTAAATCAAGTAATTAAAAAATCGTTGTTTCAGTATGTAATAGGGACCTATGTCACTACGTCATAAAAATTTCAGACTTCTAGGTTGACCAGTACCTGAGATAATGTTCCTAGATGAAGTAAAAAGTAAACTTACGGGAAACGGAGAAAGAAGATTAAAACATTCCTGATCCGTAGCTAATACCCCCTTCACAGTCTTCATAATCATCTTCAAGTCTTCTTTTGGCACCCCTCTGCACCTGTCTTGCTTTTTTCACTAATGTCTTGATTATATTATCAGCATGCCTTAGTCTGTGCTGATCTAAAAAGAACATAGCACGTACCGTACGGGAACCAACACACATACCCAACTTTTGAAGGACCTGGCATTTAGTTATATTTCCAAGATTGAAGGTTGCCACAGCATCATACACACCAAAATGTAGTGTATTAATTCCGACAAACACTGTTTTTGGGAGACGATGCCATATCACACTATTCAAGCACTCGTTGGGGTTCTGCGTTTTTCCGTGAAGACATTTCATCAGAAGACTTCTGTCAGCCAGATCTCTGAAAATGGGCTTTATTTCTTCCATGATGGCTGATGGTAGACTGTGGTGGTGAATGTATTTCTCTCCTGTTGTTAGTCCCCTATTGTATTTACACCAGCTGTTTTCACCTTTGGGGCACAAACCATGTTGTGGATGCTCATCCGTGGATGCGGTGTGGAAATATAAAGCCCATATAGCTCTCCTCATTTCTTCAAGATTGCCTGTATTTTGCCTGATTGCAAGGCCATAGCAGTTCTGAATGTGGTCTATTATGGAATCAGTCAATCTTCCTCTGCCATCCAAGGTTTTCCCATCATCTAGTTTTTTCCCTTTCATAACTGATTTTAACCTTCTCAGCCTGGCACCCATTCTCTTCTGCACATGTCCTATACATTCAAGTTTGCTTATATTTACACTGTTCCCATATGGTTTGCTTTCCAAAACTTCTTTGAATGCTTTAGAGTCACCATCTCCCAGATATTTGACATAGCGAACATTATACCACTGTGAAGAGCGATGAAAAATTTTCTTCACCCCAGCAACCTCCATGCCACCACTACTACCATAATAATTAGCAATACAGTCATCACTGTGTTCATTTTTCAGCCTGCCTGTGCACCTACAGTATTTAGACATTATTGCAACATCAATAACCTTGCCAGTATCAACACTAGTTGCTGTTACAACACCATTGTTGGAGGTGTGGCCCCTTTTCTGCCACGTGCCATCAAACGCCACTGTGAGGTCACGACTGCCGTCATTTTCTTCCACTGCTTCTTCCACAGCAACCTGCATTGACTTCTGTGCTACATCTTCAACTGCAGATCCTAGTACATAATTGTAAGCTTCAAACTTTGAAGGTGCACTTGGAAGATTTAGAACACCACATAGCATATCACCAGCTGCTTTGCCCTTAACAATTGCTCGCAATCCATAAACTAACCTAATATTTACACTATAAAGTTCAGTTTTCTTGTATCCATTATTTACAGTTACTGAAACCGAACTTGGAAACTTACAGCTGTATTTACAAACACTGCATATTAAATTAAACTGGGCAGCCAGGCCAACATGGGATTCTACTTTCAGAGAAACGTTTCCATGACATTTTTTGCAGCACAAACTGTTTTCAAGAGCTTCACACAATATATTCGTATCAATGAGTTCAAAAACTTCATTCCCTCTATCAAGTAAATTATATTTCTCTTCCAAATCTCTTAGTTTTTTATGAGAGGCACTGTTTTCATTTGGTGTAAGTTCGTTCGGCAAATCAGTAATAAGTGGATTCACATTTTCCAACAGTGATGATGATGAACTGCTTTGCTTTGCTAATGAATCATTATTTCTTTTCTTTTGCCAGTTCACACGCTTTTTAAATACTTTTGCTTTAGCTCTAGGCATTTTCACTGAGAAAAATGAAGCACTAAATACGAAATAACTCAACAACAACTACTTTCTTATATCACACTGTTTACAAAACAGTCCCGCCACAAAGTCAAAGAGTAACTTGAGGAAACCAGAGAGAAACATTTTCGGGCAACTAGTGTATAAATAGTCGCTGGAAACCGGGATATTTGAATTCATGTCACTTTAAAGGTACTGCCAAAAAGTTCATGGTCAGCCACGAGAGACGTGTATAACTAAAGCGCAATACCCGATCTCACAAATATATAAAAATAAAATAGTTATAATTGTAGTAGAGCTATGTATGATACGTCATTTTAAAGAGGAAACATGGCAGAATATAATACGCCAATAAAAAAAAATTCGATTTTTTAACCCAAAATCCGATTCCGTATCCCCTTAAAGTATACGGTGTATGGCAAAATGTCGGATTCACCGCTGAGGCATCTGAGATGCACCACAGCAATGAGATTTCGTGGATATGCTGGAAATCACGAGAACTAGTATCTGGTGTTGTTCTTTTCATATCCGGTAATGTCTGCACCTCAGATGCAACTGAGAAAAGGTGAGCACCGGAAGAAAGAAAGTCAGGAAATGGTTGGCCTTAATTTCTTAAAGAAATAAACGCCAAGTATGTTTACGGAGAAAACCCTCCCAGTTTGATAGAGAAGAATGTTAAAGGGGGTGCACTAAACCGATACTGTCTTCTGTTTCGAAGCTGGCACGGCACTACATAGCAACACAGCAGATCACAACACAACTTCCGCTGATCACGAAAGGTAACCTCTTCGATGAAATCCGCGGCAAAATGGCACACTCTGTTGCGAGGCAACCGTCAACAAAGAAAAGGCTGGCAGAATCTCCGGTGACGCGTCTTTACAACGTCGAATTCAGCGCAAGTAAACGTTCACGCATTCAGTAAGTGATGCATATCTACAACAGCAATCAACAGTTTCTTTTACGGCCAAGTGCATTAAAACTGTGTGTGTCATACGAGAGGAGAGCCAGAAATAACAATAACTGTTTTACAAGAAAAATGTGTTTTTGACGGAATATTTTCAAAGCTTAAACACCTCAGAATACGGTTCATTAGACATGATAGACTTATCCCAAGGTTTTTTTTCTTTTTTTTTGTATCGGCGGGACTCACCTGAAGATCACGGGTGCCAGACCAGATGAGAAGAGTGCGTGAGAAACAGTTGTCACTTGATTTTTGGCAAAAAACTGGCGGGCTCACAATGTTGTTTTCGCAGGGGCGTTTTCGTGGTGCAAGACCCACTGCTTCAAGTAATCATTTTAGCACTTCAACATAGGAACGATGTTTACCTGTAGTGCCATGGGTGTGAACTCACGGTGGACGACCCCTTGATGTTGACAAAACAAACCAACATTGTCTCCACTTAGCATCGCACCTGCCTTGCTTATTCGTTCTTATTGATGGAGTCCTCCACTGGTTGGCTTGTTGCTTGGTTTCTGGATCGTATCCGTAACGCGACGATTCGTCATTCGTGATGACTTATGAGTCAAAACACGGAACAGTTTGTGAGTGTTCACGTGCAAAAAAAATTAACTCCGTGGCTGTCAGAAAGCGTACGAAGAACGGCTTTTACTGAAATACGTTTCATCTTATGATTTTCAGTCACAATGCACTGAAATGAGCATTTCCTGCCGAATGTTGTCGTCCTTTCTGGAAGTCGAGGCCGGCGCTTCAATCTGGGACCGCGCGACTGCTACGGTCGCAGGTTCGAATCCTGCCTCGGGCAGGGATGTGTGTGATGTCTTTAGGTTAGTCAGGTTTAAGTAGTTCTAAGTTCTAGGGCATTGATGACCTCAGATGTTAAGTTCCATAGTGCTCAGAGCCATTTGCATAATTTTTTTGAAAGTCGAGAGACGTCCCCATCGGATTCGTCTTCAACTGACATATAGCCACTTTTAAAACATGAAAATCACTCGTAAACCATCGCCTAGCTTTACGTTTCCTCCCCAAAAGCCGTCCGCAGTATTCTGACAGTTTCTGCTGCTGATTTCCCTTACATAACAAGAAACAGAATCGGATGGTAGCACGCTGGTATTTGACGTCCGCTGTTGAAAATTCGCCGAACAGGTGAAACAGCTCTTCCAAAAACAGTCGCACTGATCACGATAGTGTTTCCACACCAACGCCGGTAGTGCAACTAATACAAAATGGTGTCTACCGAAGTCAAGGAGAGGCTGAATTAGTAACTACTTTTCTGGTAACTGATGGAAAAAGATTCACATTACTTTTTGGTCACCCCTTGTATTCGAACAAAGGTCTTTACCTTTGACGACGACAGAGAAAGTATTTATCTTCATGGGGGAAAAGTAAATAAGTGAAAATAAAATATTCTTTCTGTGAAGAAATGCTGAAGTAAGGAAGGATGAAAGTGAAGTATGAAGTTAAGTCGGGAGACACATCGGACAACTCAGCTGGGAGAAGACATAGCTCTGGATTCGGGTCAATGCTTTGCATACGATTTCAGCTTGTCGAACGTATCGCTGCACAGCGATGGATTCCGTGTTGAAATAGCATCAGAAGTTTACACACTGCTCACTATCTGTTGCATAAGATATACAAATTCCTGCCTCTTGTAATTACTTAGCACGTGCACCAATGTGTTAAATTGCAGTTACCAGTTATGTAAAATAAGCACGTATCACTACTATTGACATATCACGTATCACTAAATACAAAAACTTAGATTTCTATAAAACGAGTGATAATCGGCATAATACGTGGAACATATCCTGATACAGGATTTTAACAACACGACGCCCATCAAATATACTTAACATTCAGAAAATTCCGTTTAAGTAGACAGAACGCTAAGAAACGTGGTGCATGGTAATGTTCAAATGGTTAGATGGTACACGCAGCAACCACTGATGGTGCGAAATGAATGGTTTGGAAAACTGCTCTCATAGCTGGTACTTTAACTTGGATCACTAGAAGGAATTTGTTAAATCCATTAAGTGCAGCTCAAGGGGCTCAACTTCTTAAGAAAGAATGTATTATACGTTTGATTGAACAGCTGACATCAAAGCGTTGAACAATGGTGGGGTATAGCGCACACCCACAGAAGAACATCACTGCGTGGATATATAAATTTTGTGAAAAGATGGCGATGGCCCACTTACATGTTCCTCAACAGAATGCCGTCTGTACTGGCTTTCTGTCTTCTTGCTAGAGCTCGAGAAAGTTCAGGCACTCTTCGAAAGCAAGTATCATTTTAAGATGTCGGTTAAATAGCAAGCAACACTTAATGAAGCACAAGCAGCCACTCAGAACGAGTTCACACGTCGCGAATAAGTATCGCAATGGTGCCAGGCAACTGCTCGTGACGTATCGCTTGTTATTTAATTGTTAGGAGTGTCTTCCAGGCCTATTACAAAATGTGACAATCGCTTTGACTGTACCACAGCTTTACATGGATCATACGAAATACGCAACTGATATACCGCTACAGAGATTCTTCAGGTTATTAACAACAGCAGATTACTAAACCATCAGAGTTGGAATTTATCTCTTCAAACACTGAACAAGCTAATACTGAATATAAACGTTGCAGTAAAAAATATCATTTTCCATTTTTTTATATAGCTGAAACGTCTCACTTTACAAGTTTCTTGAAATGGAGATAAAAAACTGCAGTGCAACAAAAGTAGAATCGACACCTGTAGCCTTAACGATATTTTTAAATGACTACAGCACTTCACTTTGTCTAGAAATGTACGATCATGCTCAAAAGTATCTGAACAAGCCGAACTGCA
Source organism: Schistocerca piceifrons (assembly GCF_021461385.2). Taxonomy (NCBI): domain Eukaryota; kingdom Metazoa; phylum Arthropoda; class Insecta; order Orthoptera; family Acrididae; genus Schistocerca; species Schistocerca piceifrons. The sequence goes on along the minus strand of NC_060139.1, from coordinate 1,014,650,826 downwards.
TTCAGCTGATTTCTATGTATTCCACGTAACGTAACGTTCTTGCACGCCTTCTAATCTCTCCTCAGTACAGTCGTTTGACTATGCAAAATGGTTATTATACGAGAGCATTCCTTATGCCAATCAGGTCCTATCCACATTAATACCTCGATAACGCAAATATCAGGAAACAAGTTATTAGAGACGATGCAGTCTTCACAGCTTGTAAAATCAAATGTAATACAATATATCTCGCATAAAATTGATCCTGCCCACAAATACAAGCTCTTGATGGGTTGGAATGAGTTTGGTGCATTAAAGACTCTCATAGCATTTACCAGTCATGACACAGACAACAGGATCTGAAGGACTGGTCTCCTAGAAAGAAATGCGGTCCTACGATAAACGATGCCCTCAACTCGCACCACACAGTCACGGTTGCAGAATGAAGTGGTTCATGAGCATGCGGATTTTAGCTGCCCGTTTTCTGCAATTCTGCATGTAGACGTGTCATTGGAGATGGAAAGGGGTTTCGTCTGTCCAAAACGACGATCCATGGCTATTCATGGACCACTTAAATGCGAGCAATATATTCCAGAGCGAACGTTTGTCTCGCTGGCTCGTCCAGGAAGCAGCTCCTGAGCATGGGTGATTTTGTGTGGATAGCAAAGATGGCTGTTTCGTAGGACTTTGTGCACCATATTCGCAGACATATCCCACGTTAAGGCGATTCCCTATGCGGTGCATGTTTGCACACCACTCCTCGACCCCTGCTCCAATGCTGTGTCAGCATCTTCGACCGACATCGAATCAGCTGCTTTCCTCCGTCTGGCACACGGCACTCCAAACAATCTGTCTTTTCGAGTTTTGTAATCATTTCCTCCAGAGCCGTAGCAGACATCAGACCATTGCCTTTTTCATAGCCTCGAGTGTTCGAAGTTTCCGCAGGGCTAATGGAGCAGAGTCGCTGTTTTTGTAAAATAGCTTTTCCACTAGTGCACGATCCTTAATGCAGAAGTCATGCAAGGCGTTTCGGATGCAAACTGAGAAACAACCGTGCGCCGCGCGTCTGTTGGTGAGCATATTTGATGCTTACATAACCATCTATTGGTCAAATTTTCTTTAGTTTTTTCTGCTCCATGACGCTTCCCCCTGGAGTAATATGATGTTCAAATTTGACGTAATTCTGAGCAGTGGCTCTCCTCCTACAGAGTTTTGAAACTGGAACCTTAATTATGGACATTTTTATACGAAATGGTTACCAGAACGACAACTGGAGAAGTTTCCTCTCTACGGCAATCAGTGCTAATAAAAATTAATTCTACGATAATGCAAACATCAAGAAACAAGTTATTCGTGATGATGTAGTCTTCACAGCTTGTAAAATCAAATTTAATATAGTAAACGACATTTCTGAAAGCAAGTCCGCAACTAAATTAAATGACGAAAAAGTTTATAAAGTCTTGGGATCCCAGATTCGTACCCAGTAAATATTGTCCCCGTTAACTTACCACGAAAGGTCTTAAATACGGTTTCATTCACAAGTAACAAAATGTGCGCACGTTTTAGCTTGAAATGGTGGCGCGTGAACTTTTGTCTTGCGCAGGGATTCGAACGCGAAACCTAATCGATTATCATCCAAGCACAGAGATGAATATTAAAAAATGTTTAACCTCAAACGGATTTGAGCCTTGCACATATAGTCATTGTTTTCTAGCCACGAATAGATATTAAATATCGGTTTATTTAATCAGTAGCGAGACGTTTGCGTAGGAGTCGAACATGTACATATCGTCGTTGTTGAGTACACAAGAAGAGAAGTTAACTATCGAATTCTTTGCTACCAGTAGCTAGGCGTGTTATGATTAAAATTGAAATGTTGCAATGGAAAGTTTTGTATCTGACTGGGAGTCGAAACCAGCACCATTCGTTATTGTTCACAAAACATGGAAAGATGTTAAAAATCTAATATTTTCACCAGTAGTTTGGTATGCTCATGCTTCATCTTGAAATGACACGATGAAAATGTTTGTGCCATACTAGTATTCAAACCTCTACATGCGTCTTTCGTGAGGACCCTGAGGAGTTTGGAATCTTCGGAAAACAGCGGGATGATGAAACTGTATCTTCCCAAAGGGGAGCTTCGTTTAAGAGGAGATCTGAGTCTGAATACCAGTACCAATATTTTCAGTATCTGGAGTTCACATACAATGAGAAATAAATAACCTGTGGCCTCACATGACGATTGGTTCACTAATAAAATGAAATCTCTGGTGTAAGAAAGCTCTCTGGTTACAGAGTTTCTACTTGCGACATCCACCTCTGTCATGGTTCGACCTATACTGACTCTTCTTCAGTCGGTAGCAAAGGGACATTATGTGTCACGTTTAACGTGGTTCTGGAACCACGGTGGAATCCTGCGTTGTTCAGCTGGCGATACCAGAGGTGAGGAGCGTATGTTTGTGCCTATTAAAAATGGTTGCCTGAGGTGTGGACTAAACCCAGCTTTACCTTAAGTGAAGTTCAGGCTGGAGACTGTGTAGATGTAGAGCCCAACATTTTATCAATATTTTATTTACCCGTGTAAATTAACCAGTTTAACAAGATCGAAATCACTATTGTAAAATCAAAGATTCTTTGTGGGGCAAACCTGAAATGTGCATGAATAACGCAAAACATCATCTTACAATAATATCAATAATTAATACACTTAATTCAGTCTAGGCCCCGCACAGGCAACCCAAATGCGACGTAACAGTTTACAATATACGGTCTTACGCCTTCATTTATTATGGCAATAGTGACTTACTATAGCAGAAAATGTTCGCATATCTATAATAGAAAACAGTAAAATAAATAAGCTCCTGAGACCACGCGATAGTCAATCGTATATTGGTGGATTATTTTCCAAACTTCAGCACCTTCAAAATACTGTCCATCAGAAATAACACACTTGCTCCAACGTTTTTCCCGTTGGCGCAAAAGTAATTTGCCTGAAGTTATGCTGTTTAGGCCGATTTTTTTCACTTTTTCTACATTTTGAAACTGCATCCCTTTGACGTTTATTTTCATTTTCGGAAATAAAAAAATTGCACAGGGAGCTATTTCCGGGAATTGTGGTGTGTGAAAAGCGTTGTCATTTGGTTCTTATCAAAAAACGGCCTGACACATAACGCTTTGTATGCAGGGGCGTTGTATTGCTGAAAAAGCCAATCTTATGATAGTACAATGAGCGTCCTTTTACCCTCCATGCTTTACACAATCGTTTTATCTCTTCAAGGTAGTAATGTTTGTTAACTGAGGTACCATGGGCAACTAATTCATGGTGGACGAGGCCCTTGATGTCGAAAAACAAACCATCAAATCTTCCTCACAAAGCATCTCTCCTGCCTTGCTTTTCTTGGTCTTGGTGATGAAGGAGTCTTCCACTGGCTGGACTGTTGCTTGGTTTCTGGGTCGTATCCGTAATACTATGATTCGTCATCTGTGATGACTTATGAGAAAAAACCTGCATCGATTTCTAACTGTTCTTTCAATTCCCGGCATACACGTGAAACGTTGGCTCTCTGGGTATCAGAAAGCACATACACACATACGGAAAGACTTTTGCAGTAATACGTTTCATCTTCTGATCTTCAGTCACAATTCGTTGGCATGAGCTCCATTTCCTGGAAGTTGAGGGACGTACCGGTCGTCTTCAACTGATATCTAGCCACTTTTAAAATGTGAAAATCACTAGTAAACCATCGCTTGGCTCTGAGATTTCTCCCCAAAAGGAGTCCGAAGTGTTCTGGCAGTCTTTGCTGCTGATTTTTCTGATAGGACACAGAATATTATGGTAGTACGTTGGTATTTAATGTCTGCCGCTGAAAATTCGTCAAATACTTTAAACAGCGCTTCCAAGAACTGTGAGATTGTCCACAATAATGTTTCCACGCAGTACCGGCTGAGCAACTGATAAAAAATGGTGTCTAGTGAAGGCACAGAGAGGCTGAATTAGTAACCTCTGTCCTGTTAACTGATGGCGAAAGATTCGTGTTACTTTTTGGTCACCCCTCGTATTCGAACAAAGGTCTTTACCATTGGCGGCGACGGAGGAAGTAATTATCTTCTTGGGGGGAAAAGTAAAGAAGTGAAAATAAAATATTATTTCTGTGAGAAAATGCTGGAGCGAGGAAGGATGAAACTAAAGTATGATGTTTAGCTAGGAGAGACACTCGGACAACCCAGCTGGTCGCGTTGCCAGAGAAGACACAGCTCTGGTTTCGAGTCAACGCTTTGCACACGATTTCAGCTTGACTGGGAGTTCTATTACAGCAAACATGTCGCTGCAGAGAGACGATTTCATTCATAAAAGAGAGTGAGAAGTTTACACATTTGACTGAGTTTCGGTTGCATAAGAAATTTAAATTTCTGTTTGTTGTAATCGCTTCTTACACGCGACGATGACTTAAATAGCAGATGCAGAGCCAGTTATTTATGCAAATTATGCATGTACCGCTACAATTAATGAAACCCTAGCACAAAATGAAAAACATTTCTGTAAAATGAGTGATAATCGGCATAGTAGGTGATACGTAACCTGATACAGATTTGTAACAGCATGATGACCGCCAAGTACTCTGATAAGCCAAAAACATTATGACCACTGTCCACCTTGAGGTTGGATGTCGCCTGGTGGCGTTGCGGTAAAGTATATAAGAGGAACAACGACGGAAGGGAATCATTCTACCAACGACACAGGCCGCAAATGGAGAAACCTGCTGACATACGCGGCTTCGACAAAAATGGGATATTTTATCCAGTGCCTGTTGTAATGGTACTTGAATTACGTAACCATTACGGCACATCACCTCAACCTCTCAATACCAGCAATATTCTACTGTGTTTCTGTAAAATAATTAACATATTTCTACGACAACATTCAGATTTGATTTCATTAATGTAGAGGTACTTTGATACATCGATATGTTTATATTGCAATGATATTATTCTTATGTGTATTTTTTCTTATGTCATTATGATCTTTGACGTACTTGTAGCTCTGATTTTTGTCGCGTAAGTGGTTATTAGAGAGTCAAGTCTTGGTCGTCATGTTGAAAAGACGCAAATTGTGGTCAGTTTATGAAATGTGAACTTTAACAGTGAGGAAGATATTTTGAAGTATGTTTTATATTGTGAAGTGATGTTGCAACAAAAGTAATAAAAAAGAAGTGTAACTTAAATTCGGAGTGCTGATTACTTTTTTACATCACCATTGTCTTAACTTGTAAAAGTTTAATCTTCAAGAATGGTATATGAAACACATCTATAAAACTTTTGAATATCGCAGAATAACACCTAGGCCTCTTTGCATCCGAGCTTGGAATCATCACTACCCAGATTTTCGACGATTGAGCCATGAGTTCACAACGACACCTGTGTGGAAAACACGAAAAGTTTGTCCATTATTCAAAGAAATGACTTGATCAACTGTGCTCTAATGATACCTGCCACACAATATAACTTTGTTGTTGCTCGAAAATTCAATATTTAGCAGCGTGAGCAACACTATAACCATAATTAATTTTTGACCTTTGTTGTGGCAGGGTTGTTAGACTGTGAAACATTACTTCTAAAATGGCGTATCTGGTCGAATGTTCACGTGCTACTTTACTGAGCATCTATGGAAAGTGGTACAAGGATAGAGAAAATACCACTGGGTGGTGGATGATTGACGTCCACGATTCTTTACAGATCGTGGGATTCGGAGGCTTGGCTGCTCTGTAACGGAGGATGGGTGGCCATCTGTGGCATGTCTGACGTATGAACACAGTGCTGCTGCGGGCATAGTGTTTCGGAGCACACCGTTCATCGTACATTGTTGAACAAGGAGCTCCGCAGCAGACTACTCTTAATTGTTCACATGTTGGCCCAACGACATTGCCAAATACTATTGCAGTGTGCCCAAGATCGTCGTGATTGGACCGTGGATCAATGGAAACAAGTAACAACGTCGGATGAATCACGTTTTTGCTACACCAGCTTGATGGTCGGCCTCCACAAACGCCGTCGTCTACCAGAAGGGCTGTTCGAAACGTGCTGCACCTAGGTAGCTGGCTGCTGGGAGCAGTATTATGCTAAGGGAGACGTCCTGCTGCAGTAGCATGGGACCAGTGGTAGTAATCGATGACACGCTGACAGCTGCGAGATGCTGTGTCGCTTCATGCTTAATATTCTCCTCGACGGTGATGTCATCTTTCAGCAAGGTAACCGTCCGTGTCTAAAGGCCAGAACTGTGCTATAGCATTTTGACGAACACGATAGTAAATTCACTTTGATATATTGGCAACCAAATTCGCCTGATGTGGATCCAATACAATTCATCTGGGGTGCTATCAGACGGCAACGTGCTCCCACAAATTAGCAGCCCGTTGATTACTGAAATTACATGACTTACGCATAGAAATCTGGTGACCCACACCTGCTCATCCTACGAACATACAGTCTAGTTGATACGTAGAATCGGTGATGTATTCCGTTCCAGAGGTAGCCCAAAAAGCTATTAGGCAGGAGGACACAATTTTTTGGGTCGTCAATGTATACTTAACAGTAAAAAGTCCATCTAAGTGTACAGAACGCTCAAAAACACCGTACATGCTAATGTTCAAATGATTGCTCAGTACATACGGTAATCATTAATGGAGGACGAAATCGGATAGTTTTTAAAACTGCTCTCCTAGCTTGTACTTTAACCTGAATCACTGCGAGAAATTGGTTAAACCGGTTAAATGGACTTGAAAGGGCTCAGTTTCCTAAAACCAAAGGTATTATACTTTCGATTGAACAATTGATATCACAGTAAAGTATAGCGCACGCCCACAGCAGATCATCATTGCATGGATATAAATAAAATCTGAGAAAAGGTGGTGACCGCCCACTTACTTGTTTCTCATCAGAGTCCCGTCTGATATTGGCTTTCTGTCTTCTTGCTAGAACTCAAGAAAGTTCAGGCTCTCCTCGAAAGCAAGTATCTCTGTAAGATGTTAGTTAAATAGCACGCAACCCTTAATAAAGCACAAGCGACCACTCAGAACGAGTTGACGCGTCGCGAATAAGTATCGCGATGATGCCAGGCAACCGCACGTGACGTATCGCGCGCTATTTTATTGTTGGAAGCGTCGTCAGCGGCCTGTTATAAAACGTGGCAACCGTAACTGTAATACCGTTTTTATAGATCATATGTAATACGTAACCGACTTACCACGATCATGATTCTTCAAATCATCAGTAACAGAAGGTTACTAATCCATTGACATGGGAATTTACAACTTCGAGTACAGAACAAGCTAGTAATGAACGTAAACTTTGCCCTAAAATCAATCTCTTTCCATTTCAGTAACGTAACTGAGACGTCTCACTTTACAAGTTCATTGAAATGCAGATTAAAAAAAAACTACTGCACATCAACGGTAGAACCGAATATTTTTAACCAACTACAACACGTCACTTTGTCTAGGAATGTATTGTCATGCTGAAACGTATCTGAACAAACCGAACTGCATCCAACTGATTTCTATGCCACCCACATGACGTAACGTTCTTGCACGCCTTCTAATCTCTCTTCGGTACCGTTCTTTGACTATGCAAGGTAGTTATTACACGAGAACATTCCTTATCCAGATTAATACTTCGATAATGCAGATATTAGGAAACATAATTTTTGGAGATGATGCTGTCTTCACAGTTTGCAAAATCAAATATAATACAATAAATCACGCTTTAAAAAGCAAGTTTAAATTTTAAATTGCATTACAAAAACTTTTACTAAGGACTGGAATCCGGTACTCCTGTCCAGCAACTATTGAATCTGTTAAGTAACCACAGAAGATCTTGAAGATGGTTCCATTCACAAGGAACAAAACGTACTCTTGTTTAAAGCTGAAATGACGTGGCGTAAATCTTTGTGTTGGACAGGGATTCGAACCCATAGCCTAATCGATTGTTAATTAAACACAATAAAAAGCTAAATATTGAAACTTTTCACCAGTGCCGAGATTACTAAAGCCGAAATGATGAGAACAGAAAGTTTTGCCTTATGGGGTTTGGACCTTGGGCCCACTGCCGTTGTTTTCTAGCAAGGATAGACTTCAAATATCTGTTTATTTAATCATTAGCGAGGGGCGGGTGCGTTTGATCTTACTGCGTTATGTCCTGACTCGGCGTCGAAACCGTATGTACCATCGTTGTTGAGTACACATGAAGAAGCGTTAACTGTCACATTCATTTTCCCGAGCAGCAAAGTGAGTCATGTTCAAATTTAAATGATGCAAGGAAAAGTTCTGTATCTGTCAAGAAGTCGAAAATAGCCTCAATCTTTATTGTTGACAACACATGGAGAGACTTTAAAATTCGTAATTATTTTCATCAGTAGTTTACTGTGCTCATGCTACAACTTGAAACTACATGATGAAAATGGTTGTGCCATACCATTATTCGAACCGAGAACGCGCCTTCCGTCGTACCCCTGATAAGTTTGGGAATCTTGGGAGAACAGTGAAATGATGAAACTGTATCTTCTCAAAGAGATCAGTTCTAGTTAAAGGGAGATCTGAGTTCGAACCCCAGTCCAGCATCAATATTTTCAACATATCTCAAGTGAAAGAAAGCTCTGTGGTGGCATATCGTGACATCCGCCTCTGTCATCGTCCAAACTACACTGAATCTGCTGCTCAGCAGCAAAGGCACATTACGTTTAATCTGGATTTGCAGCACTACATTGTTCGACTGGTGCTACCAGAGGTGAAGAGCGTCTGTTTCTGCCTATTGTAAATGGTTGCCTAAATCGCGAAATGAACCCAGCCCTTAAGGATGTAGCATGAGATTTAGGTTGCATGGGGTTCGGGCTGACGGTTGTGAAGACGTAAGACTCGGTATTTTTATCAACACTTTAATTATCATGCAAGAGACCAATTTGACAAGATGAGAAACGTAATCGCAGAACCAAAAATTCTTTGTGGGGCAATAAACTTAAACACGGCTTAAATGTAATCTTAAAATAACAGTATTAATACAAACAACTCAAATGGTTCAAATGGCTCTGAGCACTATGGGACTTAACATCTGTGGTCATCAGTCCCCTAGAACTTAGATCTACTTAAACCTAACTAACCTAAGGACATCACACACATCCATGCCCGAGGCAGGATTCGAACCTGCGACCGTAGCAGTCGCGCGTTTCCGGACTGAGTGCCTAGAGCCGCTAGACCACCGCGGCTGGCACAAACAACTCAGTCTAGCCCCACACATGCAACTCAAATGCGATGTAACGCTTTAGAATATTGGTCTTCGGCCTGCAATAATTGTGAGAATAGACACTTATTTTCCCAGAAGATATTCACATATCTATAATAGAAAACTGAGTAAAATCGCTACTAGTTATTACTAGCCTGGCTAGTAGTCTATTAAGTACTCCCAGTCACCGGAGCAGGGATGTCCGCATGCCGGCCGCGGTGGTCTAGCGGTTCTGGCGCTGCAGTCCGGAACCGCGGGACTGCTACGGTGGCAGGTTCGAATCCTGCCTCGGGCATGGGTGTGTGTGATGTCCTTAGGTTAGTTAGGTTTAAGTAGTTCTAAGTTCTAGGGGACTTATGACCTAAGATGTTGAGTCCCATAGTGCTCAGAGCCATTTTTTTTATGTCCGCATGGGGCGCGAAGTAATTATTACTGCAACCCAAGAAGTGAGCATCTATCACACGATCAGGAAAAAAAATCCGTTTATATAAAGTTATGATAAATTGATTATTTTCAATGTACAACAACTCCTACAATATGCTGTTCTGACATTGGTCCATCCCGTTCTTTGTTTATTTGTGTGTGTGTGTATGTGTGTGTATGTATGTGTGTGTGAAGTATAATAAGTACGGCTTAAAAATGTCGGCTTCTTCCAGTGTGCCCTGGTAAGGTAAAAGATTCGACACCCCTCACCTAGACATTTTCTATCAATACGGTAACCAACTACCCACGCTTACGTCTAAGTGATTGGTACACCAGCTGCATATAAAACGCGCATGTGAAAAGTTCGATGAATGGTCTCATAAAATAAAGGAACCCAGATTCACGAACAAAATACCTTTACTGGCCTTCAATTCAATCACCATTAGCCACAACACACTTCTGACATCGGTTGTACAGGTGTTGGAAACTGTCAGCAAACGCTTCTCGAAGAATCGCTCGAAGCGCCGTGGTCACACGTTATTGGATATCCCCACCATCACGGGATATGACACGTGGGCGAACACTACGATCCTGAGACCAAGTGATAACCAATGGCATCGTTTTCATCGTCTTCCTCGTCTCCTTAGAGTAGGAGATGATGATGTATCAACGCTTTTCCGTCGAAAAAAGCGATCACACCGTCTTAATCTTGGACTGAGACAGCCGATCTTTCGCGAGGTGGAAAGACGACGAACATGGAAAGATGACAAACACCATGCCACTGACTGTCGCTTGGTCTCAGGATCGTATTGGTAGCACCAGCCATCGTCTCGGGTATGAAATGGGACTACCTTCACATTTGTATATGAAATTCCTTCCTCATGTCAACATTCTCTGAAGAGGTCAATTTAACTCGAATTTTTAAATGGTTCAAATGGCTCTGAGCACTATAGGACTTAACTTCTGAGGTCATCAGTCCCCTAGAACTTAGAAGTACTTAAACCTAACTAACCTAAGGACATCACACACATCCATGCCCGAGGCAGGATTCGAACCTGCGACCGTAGCGGTCGCGCGGTTCCAGACTGTAGCGCCAATAGCCGCTCAGCCACCCCGGCTGGCTTCGAATTTTTAACTTTCTGGAGTTCACACCGTTATGACTATACTTAGTATCAGTAGTAAACCGCCCTTTCAAAAATTAGTACAAATGAGTTTACTATTTGAGATTACATTTCACATTAATATGTTACCCGCTTTATATTAGCGGCAAAGGGGAGTAAGCTGTTCATTAGTAATTCAAATTTGAAATTTCGTTATACGAACTGTGCAATCATGTTGCACCACAAATTCTTGAAAATTTACTTCTCCCACGTTTCCGAGCAGCTACGACATTTATTCGTCATGATTATTTAATATGATAGCTTTACTTCAAAGCTACCGTAGACACCAATAAAAATATCTTATTCAAAGTAATTTGTTCGTAATTAACGAAAATGTAATTTAAATCTTTGTACTGTAAAACTCGTTGAAATTGTGTATGAAATCAAGTAAACTCTTCCAAACTGGATATGAACTTTTGTAGGGCAATATGTGGCCCATTTTTTGGTGTAAGTAACTGAAATCATGTGATCACTTTTAATTGTTATTTTGTAGATATTAATTTAACGATGTATTCAACTGTTTAGTTTTATTTAAAAGGGAAGTGGCGCATGAACCACGGGAGCAGAGGCAGAGTCAGTGAGGACCTAGTAGTCGAAGTAAGGGGCAGCTAGTGAGAGAGACAGTGAGTCTGCATTATTGCCTTTCGGACGTTGTTTGTGTGAGACTCTTCCGGATACTCTCAGACGATAACATGTATCTACCATCAATGTATATACTGTCCTGTTGTAATACAAAACAAGAAAAGTGTTTCAATTAAAAATTAGCACATCGGCGACGACGGACTCTGGACTTCCTGAAGCAACAACCCCCGAAGATATCAAAGTTGAGTACCTCATCATATGGAGCAGCTAAGTTATTACGTGAACTTTTATTAACTGTACTTGGAATTTTCTAGTTTTCACTCGTCTTCGTACTTGTGAATGATGAAGGCCCAAACTATTAAGTTGCTCCGAGGGTAGGATTGAGAATTCACTATTTACACTGTCCAGTTATAGATATAACTAAAAGATGTATGTTTTATTCACACTCAGCGTCTGTGGTAATTAAAATGCTTCCCTTATATCACACATTAATGATGACATTGGGAGCTGTTGGAAACCGTCAGCAAACGGTTCTCGTGGAATCGCTCGAAGCATGGTGGTTTTTTTTTTTTTTTCATTTATTGAATTTCAATTCCCCCCGAAGGGGGCGGGCTGGCAGCAGCTTAGTATGCCGCTCTTCAGCCGACAGATTTTGTGACAAAGATCAAGAGAACAAATAATAAAAAACAGGCGATAAAATCGGAGACTTAGAGAGTAACAAGGCGAAAAGAAATCGTGGAACTTAAAACAACAACATAGGGATGATGACGCTAATAAAAATACATACGAAGCAGACAGGGAAAACAATAGACAATTAAAAAACACGGCGACAGTCTGGATTCTGTTCGCAAAGGACATAAAATTCACACCTAGCGACAGCATGGTTTCTGTTCGCAACACGAGAAAGACAAACAACACTGAATAGTCACTGGAACACTGCACTAAAAAGTTGGCAAATGTGACACCACAGTCGAGAGCAGGTGGGGGGAAACTGGACAGAAGATGGGAAAACAAAAAAGGGGGGAAAGGAGAGTAAAAAAGAAGGGGGGAGCCGGGAAAGGAGCTGAAGGAGGATGAGGACCCATAAGAGGGGTGGGGGGCAGACGCGACAGGGAGTGGGGTAGGCAGAGGAGGGGAATACAAAAGGACTGGGGGGGAGAAGGGAGGTAGGGAGAGGTTTAGTGGGGAGAAAAACAGGACAGAAGGGGGGGGGGGGGGAAAGGGAGCCCAGGGAAAGGACAGAGGAAAGGAGGGGGATGGAGGATCAGAGTTGATAGGAAGGATAAATGGAGGGAGAGAGGGCATCATCCGGGAGGGGGAGGTGATGGAAGCCACCTTGGGAAAGGAGATGGAGGGTGTAGAGATGGAGGGTAGGGGGGACACAACGGTGAAGACGTGGCAGGGGGCGGGGACGGGAGAGGAGAGGAGCAACCAGGGGGTGAGGGGGTTCAAGACGGCGGGAGGTGTAGAGGATGCGGATATGTTCGAGGAATAGGAGCAGATGGGGGAAAGGAATGAGATCATAGAGGATCCGCGTGGGGGACGGGAGGCGGATACGGAAGGCGAGGCGGAGTGCATGACGCTCAAGGATCTGGAGGGACTGATAGAATTTGGGGGGGGGCAGATATCCAGGCAGGACTGGCATAACAGAGGATGGGACGGATGAAGGATTTGTAGGTGTGGAGGATGGTAGAGGGGTGCAACCCCCATGTCTGGCCAGAGAGGAGTTTGAGGAGTCGGAGGCGGTTGTGGGCTTTGGATTGGATGGAGCGGGGATGAGGTATCCAGGTGAGGTGACGGTCAATGGTGAGGCCAAGGTAGGTGAGGGTGGGGGTGAGGCGAACAGGACGTGCGCAGACAGTAAGGGAGAAATCCAGGAGGCGGAAGGAGCGAGTGGTACGACCTACGATGATTGCCTGGGTCTTGGAAGGATTGAGTTTCAGGAGCCATTGGTTACACCATGCAGCAAAAAGGTCAAGGTGATTCTGGAGAAGGCGTTGGGACCGTTGGAGGGTAGGAGCGAGGGCGAGGAATGCGGTGTCATCAGCATATTGCAAGAGGTGTACTGGAGGGGGGGGGGGGGTTGGGGCATATCTGCCATGTACAGGAGGTAGAGGAGAGGGGAGAGGACAGAGCCCTGGGGCACACCGGCAGAGGGGTAGAAGGTGTGGGAATTGGCATGATGGACGGTAACATAGGAGGGGCGGTGGGAGAGGAAGGAGGCCACCAGACGGATGTAGTTGATAGGAAGGGCGTAGGTTTGGAGTTTAAACAGGAGACTGGGATGCCAGACACGGTCGTAGGCCTTTTCGAGGTCAAGTGAGACAAAAATGGCGGAGCGACGGGAGTTAAGCTGGAGGGAGAGGAGATGAGTGAGGCGGAGGAGTTGGTCGCCAGCAGAGAAGGAGGGTCGAAAGCCACATTGGGTGTTTGGGAGGAGGTGGTTTTGGTGGGGGTGGAGATGGATGCGCCGGGAAAGAATGGATTCCAAGAGCTTGCTGAACACCGATGTGAGACAGATAGGACGATAGGAAGAGGCATCAGATGGAGGCTTATTGGGTTTGGAGAACATCAGGATACGGGAGGTTTTCCACAGGTCGGGATAGAAGCCAGTGGCAAGGATGACATTGTAGAGGGTGGCAAGGAGGGAAAGGAAGGAGGGAGGGCAGTGTTTGAGGTGGCGGTAGGTAACGCAGTCGTGGCCGGGAGCAGTGTTGCGTTTAGTGCGGAGTGTGAGGCTGATGTCCTGTGTAGTGATGGGAGTGTTAAGCGCAGAAGGTGGGGTGTGGCCCAAGTACTGGAAGCTAGGAGCAAGGGGAGGAACAGAGGTATTCGTATGGTCCATGACATCAGGGAAGAGGGAATAATCAAAGTGGGGATCATCTGGGATGGAAAAAACATCAGAGAGGTGGGAGGCAAAGTGGTTGGCCTTACTGAGGTTGTCAGGAAAGGGACGGTCATTAAGGAGGAGAGGGTACTGGGGGGTGGGGCGGTTCCCAGTAAGGCGGTGGAAGGCAGACCAATACTTGGAAGAGTTGATGGGGAGTGTGGTGTTGAGTCGTGTACATGTCTGGCGCCAGGCTCGGCGTTTCTTCGCAACAAGCAGGTTGCGGATGTGTCGCTGTAATTGCCGGTGGCGGGTAAGTGTATCCCGGTCACGAGTGTGGAGAAAAGAGCGGTAGAGGCGGCGGGACTCTTGAAGGAGAAGGACGGCCTGTGGAGGCAGGGCGGGGCGGTGAGGGTGGATGGCTTTGGTGGGGATATGGGTGGCGACGGCGTCAGACAATGTCTGGTGCAGGAAGGCAGCAGCGCGAGCGATGTCATCAGGAGACTGGAGGGTAAGTTCGTGGCCGTCAACCTGGGTGTGAATGGAATCCCGGTAGGCATCCCAGTTGGCACGGGAGTAATCATGGACAAGTTTAGGAGGGACGTCAGGGCGAGGAGCGCGGCGGGGATGGCGACCGTTAGAGATAGTGAGGAGGACAGGAGCATGGTCACTGCCAATGAGGTCAAGGACATCCGCGGTGAGGCGCCCAAGGAGGTTTGGAGAGGCAAGGACCACATCAGGAGTGGTGTTGGATTCGGGCCGGGTGTGCTGAGGCAGGGGAACCAGGTCTCCCTGGAGAGTGGTGAGAAACTGATGCCACCGCCGGAGGTCGGCAGGATCACGGCTGTGGATATTGAGGTCAGCGGCAATCACGTAGGTGGAGAAGGTGCGGTCAATGTGGGCCAGGAAATCGTACGGGATGGGGGTGCGAGGGCGGACATAAATGGTGGCACAGGTGATGGTAAGGGTGGGGAAGAAGAGGCTGAGGGTGAGATGCTCGGCAGGATTGTTAAGGAGAGGTTGGGGCTGGACAGGGAGGTGCTTGAGGTGGCCTATAGCAACTCCGCCACGCGCAAGAGGGTACGGGTTATCGGTGCGGTGTAGAGTGTAAGGAGCCGTGGAGACGGAGAGACGGGGTTGAAGGAAGGTTTCATTTAGGACGAAGGCATCCACGCGGTGCTGACGTAGGGTGTGGAGGAAGAGGAGTTTGTGGGTGGGCAGGGAGCGAATGTTGTGGTACAGGATACGGTACGGTTGTTGTGCCATGGGAGTGGAGAGTTAGATAAGGGTGGTGAGGGGGGTGAAGGTGAAGTGGGCCTGGTTGTGGGAGTATGTGGCATAGGTGGTAAGATGGAAGATGGAACGGGCAGCGAGGGCGATTTGGGAAAGAGTGTGTGAGCGCTGGAAGGGGTGGATCTTTTGGAGCACAATGGTGGTGAAATGGATGATGTCCTCAGCAGTAGGGGGAGGGCGGAGCGAGTTGTTGGGGTGGATGGGGTCATCAACAGGACAGACAGGCACGATGAGCTCAGGGGTTACTGGTGGAGGTTTCGCTTTACACTTCGAGGAGTAGGTAGGATGTGGTTCATTGCAAGTGTTGCAGGAGGGGGGAGAGGTGAGGTTTGGGCACTGCTTGAGGAAGTGGGAAGCTTTGCAGTGGGGACAAGTAGGGGGGTTCCTGCAGGCAGAGGTAATGTGGTCGTTGTAGGTGAGACAGCGTTGGCAGCGGTAGGATTGGACGGGGGAACGGGAGGGGTCCACCTTATGGCGCTGATTGTAGATGAGGGCTCCCTCGGTGAGGAGGCGGTCAATGGAGGAGGAGGATTCGGTGAATATCCGCATGAGAAAAGTCGGCCCGGCATCATTGAAGATGCGACGGGCCAAGCGGATTTCAATGTCGGGCCGGGAGTTGAGTTCCGCCAACACCTCAGCCTCCGTGATCACGGGGCTAAGCTTTGTGATCACAGCGGTGAAGGTTGGCGGACGCCGGGGAGGTTGAGGCTGACGGGGAGAGGACGGGGTGTGGTAGGGGGTGAGGGTTCCACGTTGGCCAAATTGGATACGGGGGATGCGGGAGAGGAGATCGGTGTGGAGGGAAGCGCTGGTGGATTTGATAAGGACCGAGTCCTTGCGAGGAATCAGTTGGGAGATGAGAGCATTGGGGTAGTATTTCCGGATGGCGAGGGTGAGGGAGCGGGCATCAAGGAATTGAGGGTCAGGATTGGAGAGGACAAAGGTGTGGGTGGCAGGCGGGGCGGGGGCGGGGGTCGGAGCCGCGTCCATGGGGGTGGGTGGGTCACGGGGGCTGGGGTTTTTTTTGGAGGAGACTGCAGGGGAAGGGTCAGCATTCGGGCGCTTTGAAGGTTTCGTGGGCACGACCGGGTGGAGTGGGGGCAGGGGTACGGGTTGCAGGGGGAGATGGCGGGGGGCAGGATCACCCTGAGCAGCGGATGACGCAGACGGAGGGGGCGTGGGTGTCACTGAGACTGTGGAACGTCGAGCAGAGATCCGTGCTGGCTTGGAGCCTGTCGGAGGCGGTGCGGGGAGCGGCGGAAAGTCAGTAGCTGTCGATGGGGCGACAGTGATAGGGGAGGAGGAGCTGGGGGTGGTTACAGCCGAAAGTGGTGCAGGGGTGGGGTGGACAGGGAGAGAAGGAAGGACGGGAAGTGGGGTGGAGGAAGAGCTCCATGTGATGGTGGTTGGAGCAGCGGAGGGAGAGGTGAAAGTGATAGTGGTGGTGGTGGTGGGTTGGAACATGGCGGCGGCGCGCGAGAAGGGCGGCGGTGGCGACCAGACGGCGACGGCGGCGACCGGGAGGCGGCGGCGGCGGCGGCGGCGGCGGCGGTGGCGGCGGCGGCGAGCACCGGCAGGCGACGGCGGCGGCGAGCCCCGGCAGGCGGCGACGGCGGCGGCGGCGGCGGCGGCGGCGGCGAGGACCGGAAGGCGGCCAAACGGCGGCGCAGACGGCGACGGCGGCGATCAGCAGGCGGCGGCGGCGGCGGCGGCGAGCATCGGCATGCGGCAGGCGACGGTGGCGAGCACCGGCAGGCGGCGACCAGGCGGCGGCGGCGAGCCCCGGCAGGCGGCGAGGGCGGCGGCGGCGGCGAGCACCGGCAGGCAGTATGGACGGCAAGCAGACGACACGGCAGGGAAACGGCGGGGATCTTCCACGTCGAAGGTGCACCCTGAGAGTAGCCCAGGCAGTGAAACTCTTCGATGAAGAAGAGAGGGAATCCAACCCTCGAATGTGCATGGTGGTTACGCGTTGTTGGATATTCGCACCTTTACGGGATGTTACACCTGGTGAGAACATTACAATCCGAAGACCAAGTTACAGTCAAGGGCATGTACTTCATTGTCTTCCCCGTCTCCCTAGAATAGAAAATGATAATGTATCAAGGCTTTGCCGTCGAAAAAGGTGATCACACCGTCTTCATCTTGAAGTGAGACAGCCGATCTTGTGGGAGGTGGAAAGACGACGAACGCCACGCCACTGATTGTCGCTTGGTCTCAGGGTCGTATTGTTAGCACCAGGTGTCGCCTCCGGTAGTGGCGCAAACTTCCAAGAACGCGTGACCACGGTGCTTCGAGCGATTCCACAAGAAACGTTTTCTGACAGTTTCCAACAGCTTTACAATCGACGTCACAAGTGTGTTCCAATTACTGGTGTTTACTCTAAAGCTCAGCAGAGGTATTTTGTTTCTGACGCTTGTTTCCTTTATTTTCCGAGACAATTCGCTGAATGTTTCAGACGCACCTTGTATACAGAATTCATTCATATAAGAGAATCTTACAATTCACAGTACACATGAACGGACTACTGGTTCAATGACGATATCCGAAATGAATAAACATTAAAACCAGAGATTCCGGAACAGATCCAAAGTTGTAACAAGATTGTAATTTTTAAACAGCCATGCGCGGTGTACCTACAGCTAGTATCCGTCTTGCTTTGATGCAAGATATTCACTTTAGCACGCCCTGAGTGCTATGGACAATTTTCGCTAAGTGCAGCCCTACACGAAATGACTACGACATTATAGTCAGCTACTGAGACGTCTTGCTGACGCAATCCAAGAACAACGGACAGGAAGACAGCGTGAAGTGACGCTTCTCCTCGATAACGCCAGCCCACATCCTGCTAGAGTAGTGGTTCCCAACATGGCGGTAGTTATCCCCTGAGGAGTAAAACTAATTTTATCGGGAGTAAAAAAAGTGTTCAGTAGTATTTGGTTCTCAAAATTGAACTATTTTCAAAAGATCGTAATTATTATCATCACTATTTCGTAAAACTGTAATCCTGATTACATAAGCTACTAATAACTACATTTTTTATTTCAAATACTAGCATTAATCAGTGAGATAATGTTGTGGAGGTTACAGCTTGTAAAACGAATGTGTGAACATCTTCCTTCTTCCTCACATAGACATCTACTGCAACTATACTTGGTACCATCCATTTGTGAAAGTAAACTTGATACACATATGCTTAAACATCTCATGAAAATGCCTCCTCCGAAATGGACCAGAAACTGCTTCATTATTCACTTCGCTACAATAAACGATCTAACTGAGATGACAGTACATCTGTAATTACGTAATGGCTACTACACTGGAGCGCCAAAGAAACTGCTGTAGGCATGCGTATTCAAACACCCGAGATATGCAAACACGCAGAATACGGTCCCTCGTTCGGCAGCGCCTATATAAGGCAACAAACAAGTGTCTGGTGCAGTTGTTAGATCGGTTACTGCTGCTACAATGGCAAGGTATTATAGTTTAAGTGAATTTGAACTGGAATGATAGTCGGCACATGAACGATGGGAGACAGCATCTCCGATGTAGCAATAAAGTGGGGATTTTCCCGTACGATAATTTCACGAGTGTATCGTGGATATCTGGAATCCGGTAAAACATCATCTCCGACATCGCTGCGCCCGCAAAAAGATCCTGCAAGAACGGGACCAACGACGACTGCAGAGAATCGTTCAAAGTGACAGAAGTGCAACCCTTCTGCAAATTGCTGCAGATTTCAGTGCTGGACCATCAACAAGTGTCAGGGTGCGAACCATTCAACGAAACATCATCGATATGGGCTTTCGGAGCCGATGGCCCGCTAGTGTACTCTTGATGACTGCACGACACAAAGCTTTACGCTTCGCCTGGTCCCGTCAAACCCGACACTGGACTGTTGGTAACTGGAAACATGTTGCCTGGTCGAGCGAGTCTTGTTTCAAATTGTATCGAGCGGATGGACGTGTACCGTTATGGAGACAACCTTATGAATCCGTGGACCCTGCATGCCAGAAGGGGACTGTTCAAGCTGGTGGAGGCTCTGTAGAGTGTGAGGAGCGTGCAGTTTGAATAATACGGGCCCCTGATACTTCTAGATACGACTCTGACAGGTGACATGTACGTAAGCATCCTGTACGATCACCTGGATCCATTCATGTCCACTGTGCATTCCGACGGACTTCGGCAACTCGAGCAGTACGTCGACACCCCACATGCCCAGAATTGCTACAGAGTGGCTCCAGGAACACTCATCTGAGTTTAAAGACTTCCGCTGGTCATTGAAGTCCCGACACATAACATTATTGAGCGTATCAGGGATGCCTTACAACGTGCTGTTCAGAAGAGATCTCCACCCCCGCGTACTCTTACGGATTTATGGAAACCCTGCAGGATTCATGGTGTCAGTTACCTCTAGCACTACTTCAGACAGTAGTCAAGTCCATGCCACGTCGTGTTGTTGCCCTTCTGCGTGCTCACGGTGGTCCTACACGATATTAGGCAGGTGTACCAGTTACTTGAGCTCTTCAGTGTACATTGTGGTACGGCAGTGGTCAGACGCAAAACATTGGCAGCCTAAAGTCTTCCAATTTCTATCATTTCTGGGGTAAGGAATCTACGAATCTAGTGGTACGTAAGCAGTAGGTATAGTATACACCCTCTGACTTGGTTGATTTTAAAATGGGTTGCAGGAAACGAGTGAAAAACATGTCAGTAAGGAGAGGAATGGTGCAGGGGAAGCACATTTTCTAACCATTACCTACCATCAATGTGGATAATTAGCTTTCATTTCTGAGGAGGTGTTGTAGATAGCACTCGCGATGCGCTGAGAATGACTTCATATTTCTAGAAATATACACTACTGGCCATTATAATTGCTACACCACGAAGATGACGTGCTACAGATGCGAAATTTAACCGACAGGAAGAAGATGCTGTGATATGCAAATGATTAGCTTTTCAGAGCATTCACACAAGGTTGGCGCCGGTGGCGATACCTACAACGTACTGACATGAGGAAAGTTTCGTACCGATTTCTCATACACAAACAGCACTTGACCGGCGTTGCCAGTTGAAACGTTGTTGTGATGCCCCGTGTAAGGAGGAGAAATGCGTACCATCACGTTTCCGACTTTGATAAATGTCAGACTGTAGCCTATCGTGATTGTGGTTTATCGTATCGTGACAATGCTGCTCGCGTTGGTGGAGATCCAATGACTGTTACCAGAATATGGAATCGGTGGGTGCAGCGGGGTTATACGGAACAGCGTGCTGGATCCCAACGGCCTCGTATCACTAACGGTCGAGATGACAGGCATCTTATCCGCATGTCTGGAACGAATCGTGCAGATACGTCTCGATCCCTGAGTCAACAGATGGGGACGTTTGCAAGACAACAACAATCTGCACGAACAGTTCGACGACGTTTGCAGCAGCATGGAGTATCAGCTCGGAGACCATGACTGCGGTTACCCTTGACACTGCATCGCGGAAAGGAGCCGCCTGTGATGGTGTACTGAACGACTAACCTGGGTACACGAATTGACAAACTTCATTTTTCTCGGATGAATCAAGGTCCTGTTTACAGCCTCATGATAGTCGCATCCGTGTTTGGCGACATCGCGGTGAACGCACATTGGAAGCGTGTAGTCGTCATCGCCATACTGGCGTATCACCCGGCGTGATGGTATGGGATGCCATTGGTTACACGTCTCGGTCACCTCTTGTTCGCATTGACGGCACTTTGAACAGTGAACGTTACATTTCAGAAGGACGAAATGTGACCCTCTGAATCTCCATGTTTTCGAAGGGCATTACTGCAATAACTCCATGAATTAAATCCTTCAGGTTTCCAGAGTTTTCTTTCCCTATATTGTGGGAATATAACGTTGAAAATTCGGCAACAGAAGCTGTAGGCGACATCTTTAGATTTAGAGTAAATGAGCGGAGTTCTTGAACTAATTTCACCGATGGTAGTTTATGGAAGCAAAAATATTTGTAAAAGCGCTTTCCATCTTCGTTTCTTGGGAATGTGAGAGATAAAGGAATTTCCGCAGGACCCTTTTGTACCATAATTTCCGTCATTGAAGCATTAATAATGTTTCGCCATTTTCCCGGATCATTCAAATCAATTGCTAGTCCCCAAGGTTCGGCTAGATTTGATTCGGAGGGAGCAAGTGAAATTCTTTTCGAATGTAATGTTGCAGTTTCAGATGACGAAAACACTACCAGTGGCTCAAACTCGTCATCAGAAGAAATAGACTGATCGTCGTCCCTACTCAGAACTTCTCGTTCTGAAGTTTCTTCCACACTGCTTTCACCCATCGTTGGGCTAATCGACTCCGCCTTCGATGTTTGGTCAAACGACTGCGATGAACAGGTGCACAAAAATTTTTCTAGGTCACCTTTTCGTGGTTGTTGGAATTTTTCGCGGAATTTTCTTTCACGCTTTTATTCCAGCTCCACCTTCGAATTTACGTCCTATGTCTTTATCACAGCTTGCGATGATGCATAATCGGTTAACTTAACAAAACAGAAATAAATGACAGTAAAACTTTTAGAGTGCCTCTCAGACGTTTTAACCTTATATGTTCTCATATAAGCAGACAATAACCAAAGAAAAACCCAACTCTTTTATGCTCATGTTCACAAAACCAAAAACTCTGCACACCATCAACCTGTACACAAAGAGGCTTACAAACATTTCGAATGCGACTGGTGTCCCTTCGCAATCGCCAGCAGTCCATTCGGTTTGGATGAGGAACAAAGCCGAAGAGAGCAGCAGTCTTACAGAAACGCACAAAGCGGCAATGTGTGCTTCTCAGTTTTAGTTGACTGTAGCGCTGACTCCAGTGTTGCCAGATTTCGCCCAACAAAAGACTGGCATACTATGTTTGCACTTGTCCCTCTGCTCCTCTGCTCACCAACGGATGTAATAATACATCCATGATGAGACTAGAGAAAAACTCGGTTAGCACCATAGTGCAAGCAAAAATTCGTTTGCACATTTCCCTTGCATTCATGAAATTTTTTACTTGCTCTGTCTAACAACGCCCTTCGCAAGTTCGACGCCTGGCCATTCCAAGTGTGAGGCCACTTCAAGTGCGATGCCTATAGCGACTGCTACAGGCAATATACCTACGCGGTGGCCCTGTGTGTATTTTTGTTTATTAAATTTATGGAAAAAACTACTTACTTATGAAACGGCCTAATACAATTAACTTCATTTAATGCGTTCTTGCATAAAACAGTGTGACTCAACTTGAACACCAGACGAACAGGATGCCAATCTTGACTCCAGAAGTACTGTGATTGTGCTCCTTGCGGTCTGCTGAAACCATTCCTGGCCCTCCGGCAATGCTGTGTGGGCGACCGGAGAACACAGCATCCACTCCAACAGATTGTAGTCCACACACCAGATCGGCCCATGCTGACCATGCCCATACGGTGTTGATGTACACGCCAGTTCGGTGAGGATGTTGGACTTCCCACAGAACTGCCTTCCTTGGCGTCTCTCTAGCAACACCTGCCACTGCAAAGGCGAGCCTGCAGTGTAGTGTCCTGCGGGTGCCAGGAAAGAACTAACAGTCAACTTTGAACAAACTTTATTGTACTTAAAAAACCACCTTCTTGACATGCACTAACTTTTAACCACAAGAGCAACAGGAAAACTCCACAATTCTAGTGGTAGCAAAACCAGATAAGAATACAAGATAATGAAAGAAAATAATGACCAAAATCTACTCTACCAATTTCAAGATGCAACATGCTACTGAATGCTACGGCGGGTGTATACTATGTTAGAGCTTCCAAAGTACTGGCTGGAGCTGTTCTAGTGGGAGGTGAACACTGCCAGTCTGTCCGGGAATGCTTATAACACCGACTTGGCGGAGTGCTACATGATCTGGCGAAGTAGATCCGTGTTTATTCAGGAAACCTGTTATTGTTTACATCCATTGGCGATGTTTCGATCTGAGCTCTTGGAAGGAGGTCGGCAGCATATCTCGCTTGCCTGTTGTGCAGGCCCTCTAACAGATAAGGGGCCGCTACGACATGCAACCTCGGCCGCCACCACAGCCTTCCGCACCCCGCACTGAATTTCCACAGAGCACCGCTCGCCTGCGTATGGCTCTAAATGAATAGCTCGATAAAGGCTAGGGTCATGCCACACATCTCTGCTTTCATGCTCAGCAGCTAACCTTACGTTGTGATTCTGCAGTCAAACCGCCTCTGCATTGGCTACAACTGCAAATTAACAAAATAAATATAAACATTAAATAAAATACACATTAAGAATTAACAAAAAGGGTTCTATCCTAAAGTCAGAAACTGATAGATGACATAAGACAAATCTGTTGTATAATGTCTTTTCAAGAAAGTGGATCCCAAATAGGCGGAAAGTGGTCCTACGATAACCATTTATTAGAGACAGAATGATAATCTTATTAAAAACAGTGAAGTTGAGTTGAGAGCGTTTCTCTGGCTGAAGTGGCCGAGCGGTTCTAGGCGCTACAGTCTGGAACCGCGCAACTGCTACGATCGCAGGTTCGAATCCTGCCTCGGGCATGGATGTGTGTGCTGTCCTTAGCTTAGTTAGGTTTAAGTAGTTCTGAGTTCTAGGGTACTGATGACCTCAGACGTTAAGTCCCATAGTGCTCAGAGCCATTTGAACCATTTTGACAGCGTTTCGAGATTGGTAGCAAAACCCCGCAACTAAACAGTCATCAAAGACATGCGAAGAAGTAAGACCATTTGGTGATCACTACACACGAAGCATTTGCCAGCTCCAAATTATTCCGAATTCAGTATGATAGATTGCACAATACCACACTAGGGATAACGAGCAGAGACTGATATTATGTCTGTTCCCAATTTCATAATACAGTCCGTAAGTGATAATGAGTAGATACGGATGTTATGTCTATTCCCAACTTCATAATACAGTCGGATAAGTTAGGGTTCTGCCCTGGAGCACATTCAGATCTCGTGAGAGTTAGTCCCTTTGAAAAGTAAAATATTGTAGTGGCCGTACACCTCCCAGAAACCATCACAGACACGGCCGAATGACGCACGCTGCCACAGGCAGGGCTGCAATCTTCCAGATCTAACATAAAAGTTTCTTCTTCCGGACTCCACTTAAGATGTCCCTTCGCTCCCTAGAACGGACCCAGGTGGAAGCATGCCGACTCCATTGCCGTGGCCTGCCGCGCTACCTTTCTCTGTGAAGAATTCGTGGTGCGAACAGCCCGATCGTAATGGTCCCACAGATTCTCGACTGGGTTTACGTCCGGAGAGTCTGAAGGCCAATGGAGTAAACTCATCCTGGAACTCTGCGAACCAGGCACGTGCACTGCAATCTGTGAAACACATTGCTTGGTAGATGCCATCCTGCCGAGGAATAACAAACTGCATGTTGGGCTGGACATGGTCCACAAGGAGGCATGCTGTACTGATTCAGAAACACAGTTACCCACACCATTAGGCTCCCTCTTCCTTCCTGGACCATTCACACTGTTGTCGCAATGTGTGTGCTTTGAGGTGTTTCAAGGCTTGAACACTAACGGCCATCTGTCCAGAAAACGTTATTCATCTCAGAAGGCCACCTGTTGCCACTCAATGGACGTCCAGTTCCGGTACTCGCGTGCAAATTCCAGCCTCCGTCGATGATGAACAGCAGTCAGTATGGGTGTATGAACCAGGCGCCTGCTGCGGAGGCCCATATGCAGTAACATTCCCTGAACGAGAGTTGAGGAGACACTGTTAGTAAACCCTTGGTTCAGCTGGGCTGTCAGCTGCACCGCAGTTGCACGTCTAGCCGCACTGCCTCAGGCGCCTTGCCACGGTCCGTACGGCTGGCCCTCTCGGAGGTTCGAGTCCTCCCTCGGGCACGGGTGTGTGTATGTGTCGTCCTTAGCGTAAGTTAGTTTGAGTTAGATTAAGTAGTGTGTAAGCTTAGGGACCGATGACCTCAGCAGTATGGTGCCATAAGACCTTACCACAAATTTCCAAAAAAAGTTGCACGTCTCTTCGCTCGTACAAACCTCTGTAGCCATCTTTCACCCTTGCCACCTATGGCCCATGGTGCACCTCAGCCTCGGCACAGGTTTTGAAATGAGTCTTTTTGTCATGCACTGTATACTTTAACGACTGTGGAACGCTAAATGTGTACGAACTTAGGCGTTTCGGAAATACTTCCACCCTTGGCCCAAAGGCCAATGATCATGCCCTGTTGGCGTCAGATGTATCTCTCACCTTTCGCACAACGACTGCACTGTTCTTCGCGTCCTCCAGATTCGCTTTATACACTACTGGCCATTAAAATTTCCACACCACGAAGATGACGTGCTACAGACGCGAAATTTAACCGACAAGAAGAAGATGCTGTGATATGCAAATGATTAGCTTCTCAGAACATTCACACAAGGTTGGCGCCGGTGGCGACACCTACAACGTGCTGACATGAGGGAAGTTTCCAACCGATTTCTCATACACGAACAGCAGTTGACCGGCGTTGCCTGGTGAAACGTTGTTGTGATGCCCCGTGTAAGGAGGACAAATGCGTACCATCACGTTTCCGACTTTGATAAAGGTCGGATTGCAGCCTACCGCGATTGCGGTTTATCGTATCGCGACATTGCTGCTCGCGTTGGTCGAGATCCAATGACTGTTAGCAGAATATGGAATAGGTGTGTTCAGGAGGGTAATACGTAACGCAGTGCTGGATCCCAACCGTCTCGTATCACTAGCAGTCGAGATGACAGGCATCTTATCCGCATGGCTGTAACGGATCGTGCAGCCACGTCTCGATCCCTCAGTCAACAGATGGGGACGTTTGCGAGACAACAACCATCTGCACGAACAGTTCGACGACGTTTGCAGCAGCATGGACTATGATCTCGGAGACCATGGCTCCGGTTACCCTTGACGCTGCATCACAGACAGGAGCGCCTGCGATGGTGTACTAACGACGAACCTGGGTGCACGAACGGCAAAACGTCATTTTTTCGGATGAATCCAGGTTCTGTTTACAGCATCATGATGGTCGCATCCGTGTTTGGCCACATCGCGGTGAACGCACATTGGAAGCGTGTATTCGTCATCGCCGTACTGGCGTATCACCCGGCGTGATGGTATGGGGTGCCATTGGTTACACGTCTCGGTCACCTCTTGTTCACATTGACGGCGCTTTGAACAGTGGACGTTACATTTCAGATGTGTTACGACCCGTGGCTCTACCCTTCATTCGATCCCTGCGAAACCCTACATTTCAGCAGGATAATGCACGACTCCTGTACGGGCCTTTCTGGATACAGAAAATGTTCGACTGCTGCCCTGGCCAGCACATTGTCCAGATCTCTCACCAATTGAAAGCGTCTGGTCAATGGTGGCCGAGCAACTGGCTCGTTACAAATCGCCAGTCACTACTCTTAATGAACTGTGGTATCGTGTTGAAGCTGCATGGGCAGCTGTACCTGTACATGCCATCCAAGCTCTGTTTAACTCAATGCCCAGGCGCATCATGGCCGTTATTACCGCCAGAGGTGGTTGTTCTGGGTGCTGATTTTGTCAGGAGATATGCACCCAAATTGCGTGAAAATGTAATCACAATCAGTTCTAGTTCTAGTATAATATATTTGTCCAATGAATACCCGTTCATCATCAGCATTTCTTCTTGGTGTAGCAATTTTAATGGCCAGTAGTGTATATCCTCCATTGCTTGTGTTGCCACATACTGTTAGTGGGTGGTTAACAAACGTTGATGTCGAACATATGTGGTGTTCACATTAATGTGGCTGCACCGTGAATAAGTACAAGGAAGTTAACTGCGTCGAATCATGGGCCGATGAAAGATATACAACCGATTGACGGAAGAAGGAATTATAAAACGTTCAGTAAAAGACAGGAATACGGCAATACGTGTCACTTGGGAATGAGACAAGGAGGAAATGCGCGGAAGCGAATTCACACTAGCTATCTGAAGTCGAAAAGGAATGGTCGTAGAAAGAAATGATTCAGCGCACAGAACAACAACCTTCGGTGAAATTAAAAGCAAATGCATCAGTATCTTGAATAGGAACTTACTTATGCAATTAAGATTGAGCAACCATTGATGACTTTTTGGTTATCTCGTCAATAAAGCGTAATTTCTATATGGAACTGAGATTGCCTGTCGATAACGAAACTAATGTGAATTGTTATTAGGGGGACTTTGACTTCTCAGTAACGTCTCATCTCGAGTTGTCGAGGCCAGTATATAAGAGAACTGTCAGACGACGTCTGTCAGCCTTCTCAAAATGCTACAAGACTTCCTGCTGCTGTCCGCCGTCGCCGTTTGCGTGCCAGGTAAGTCTGGGTAGACGCGATCAGCTGCATAGTGGAGGCTCGCGGAGTTTCTGAGGTACACTTATCACTGAATAGTTACGATATTGTTGGTGTTTATTTACATTTTCAAAGAGAGGAAAAGTTCCGTTTTGATTGTATTTGTAATGGAGAGATGTAGCTCTTGACTTTGTGCCACAAGTTCAAATGGTTCAAATGCCTCTGAGCACTATGGGACTTAACATCTGAGGTCATCAGTCCCTAGAACTTAGAACGACTTAAACCTAACTAACCTAAGGACATCACACACATCCATGCCCAAGGCAGGATTCTAACCTGCGACCGTAGTGGTCGCGCGGTTCCAGACTGAAGCGCCTAGAACCACTCGGCCACATTGGTCGGCGTGCCACAAGCGTATTTTATTTGTTTCTTAGTTTCTAAGCTGTTGAACGGTGTAATTTTCACCAGTGGTTTATACTTTTAAAGGTAAAGAGTAACGTTATCATACTATAGTTCAATTAAAATTACGTCCCAGGTGACTTCTGTCATTTGCCGTTACAGTGTTGCCACATCGGGTGCCAGCTACCTCTCGGTTATAGCCGACACACAAACACGGCGGGTCACTTCACAAATGCTGTGAATGTGTAACGCGGAGCAATGTTAGAAGTGACCGCTGCGAGGTATACCGGAAATGAAAGATGTGTCGACAACTGATTTTTAATGACCAGTGACTGAACTGTAGCAGATGATGCGTTTTGTAGCCCTGAATTTTAAACTCACGTCCTAAGCTAACCAGAAACTCGTGAGGTGTAATGTATCCCAGATAACGGCAGTCAGCAATCTGAGGCACAACTAATATCACTATCGCTTCGTTCACGGCGATTAAGGACATCCTCTACGGCCAAGCTCAAGGCAGAAAATATTTCAGTTTCAGCGCTAAAAGCAAACCGTAATACCTCTTATCATTGGTTACCTGAAACTATCCTCTGGCTACTCGAGCTTTCATGTTACCCACCAATGAGCAGTCCTCAGTCGTATTTGATTGCAGATTACAGGCGACATAGACAGATTCCAAACGAGAAACAAATGATAGGAAGTAAAATATGCGCAAATAAAAATGTCAATACTATGATGATAATGACGAGGCAGATAATTATAAATAAAAAAATTACATTTAAACGCCGGCCGGTGCGGCCGTGCGGTTCTAGGCGCTTCAGTCTGGAACCGCGTGACCGATAGGGTCGCAGGTTCGAATCCTGCCTCGGGCATGGATGTGTGTGATGTCCTTAGGTTAGTTAGGTTTAATTAGTTGTAAGTTCTAGACGACTGATGACCTCAGAAGTTAAGTCGCATAGTGCTCAGAGCCATTTGAACCATTACATTTAAACCATTTAGAGGAATGAAAATAATAACAAAACTCTGCTGATTAGATTTATAAATATAACAATTTTATTACGTTTAACGAGATTCTAACCTACGATTTTCCTTGCATCAGGCTTACAAGCATTGCGCTACGCCACGCTGCTGAGCTAACTAGTCGCATTCTTCAGTACGAAGGGAAACCAGTCCAAAGTTGCAAATGTTACTTTTTTTATACGCTCGATGACTACACAGGTATCTACTGTAACAGTTGTGCCAATAACAGAAGTTGCTGACCCACAACTACTCCAGCATGCTGGAAGTTCGCAGCTTTATTTATGATTTTGGTAACCCAGTGGCAACGATGAATTGCACCCTTCAAAAATTAGACTTCGTGCAAAGTCGTGAGAAGCTTACCTAACGCAAGCCGAAATATCCGTGGTTATGATAACTGTATGTGTGATGCTGAATGGCATCTTGTGCGGGAGTATCCGGTAGTATTTGGTTAGTGCTGTGTATAAAACGTGGGTGTTCCATTCGCATCGTTGTTTGTGTGTGTTGTTTTTAGTGTGGTTGTCATGTGTGATGAAATAAAAGTGCCGGAACCGTGATTTGGGATCCAAAAAAATCAAGAAAGAATGCCGGACAAGGAACTGGACATGACCTGACCAATAGTTGTGACAGTTTGGAAGAGCGACGGTGCAGCCGTAATGTTGAGTCTCTGATTGAAGGAAACCAGCTTCAGTGCCTTAAGTACCAACTACCAAGTAATTTTAATCGGGCTATAGTATTAATATTTAGGTAATCTAATGTAGATTGTGCCGTAGTAACGAATTTCGCTCACTCAAGACGGTCTCTGTTCCGTCATGTTTTATCGTGCAGTGTCAGTCGGGTAGTATGGGCCGTACTAAAGCTGGGTAATAAAGGACTTACAAGTAAATTTTTTTTGCTTGTTTTTAAGGCAGGATACTAAGGTCGACGAAGAAGCTCACTGGGGAGTGACGAAGGGAATGGTCGAAGACTGCATACAGCAAGCCATTTCAAGTGTTTTCGAAGATGTGGTCGGTAGGGCTGCGCCCTATCGGTTTAATGTTTCTAGATCTACACTACACAGGGGATTGAAATATGTTGGAGGGAATCAGTAGACAGCTATGAATCTTTACAAGGGGTTTCTCAAAACAACATTTGAAGAAAATTACGAAGAAATGCTTGTAGTAAACACGAGAGATTTAGACTGCCAGTGAACGCCGTGAGCAAAGATTTAGTTTCAAAAGTTGACTTACGAGACGGCATAAAGTTTGAAAGTGCCTCACAGAATTACCAGAGAAAAGAAATTAGCAGGTAAAGACTTCTACGAAAACTTTGGGGGAAGCACCCACAACTATATTACAGAAAACAGCAGTCTATAAGTTTAATGCATTGTGTCGGGTTCAATGGACCACAGGTTGAAAACCTTTTAAACCAACTGTTCTTTATTGTCTTTCTCTTCCGATATAAAAAGAGGTTATTTTGTTTATGAACTACGAAAGCACCTTTTTTATTTCAAGGAATCTGGATTTTCTTGTATGGCCTGTACAACCCGACAGTTTTAATCTCACTTAGAAACGAAAGTCTCAGACTATTTTTTCTTGCTGTCTGTCATTTTCGTTAGAATCCTTTCTTTAGCATTTACATCGAAACAACTGTTCAAGTAAACGTTACATGCAGTTATACCTTATTTCAAAACAACAGGCGCCGTTCCTTCATTCTGAGGAATACCAGCTGAGGATTTAATGTCGTCTGTGTGCGACTGTCTGCTACCAACCACTACCCGTAGGAGGTTTAACGATGGACTACTTCTTGCAATCATCACTGCTGAGGAATCAGTCCAAGTCCTGCACCGTTGCAACAGGCTAAAGCATCAGCCAACAGCTGTTTGCTGACAGAAAATAGGAAGGCACAGACGACCGTCTTTACATGAGCTACTTCCTTTCAAAGGAGTTTTTAATGCTCACACTGTTCTCTCTATGAGAAATTCTGTTTTTAGGATTTCCAATTGCTATCTATACATTTTTCACAAACTTTGTTTACCTATTTCTAGCGCTTTTCCTTTCATACAATACATGTTTCCTACTGAGTATAGGTTCTTTGACTGTTGCCAACTGGCTAATATTTTCCGGTCTCCAATAATACTCTTTACATTAATAAAATATATGATGGGCTCACCAAATACTATTTACCGTACCGGAAAGGAAACAAGTTCAGAAGTTTGCTGTATTTCACTAATCCGGGAAGTTACAGTGATCGGGCCGGCCGCTGTGGCCGAGCCGTTCTAGGTGCTTCATTCTGAAACAGCGCTGCTGCAACGGTCGCAGGTTCGAATCCTGCCCCGGGCATGGATCTGTGTGATGTACTTAGGTTCGTTAAGTTTAAGTAGTTCTAAGTGTAGGGGACTGAT
This sequence comes from Schistocerca piceifrons, assembly GCF_021461385.2. Taxonomy (NCBI): domain Eukaryota; kingdom Metazoa; phylum Arthropoda; class Insecta; order Orthoptera; family Acrididae; genus Schistocerca; species Schistocerca piceifrons. Next base: position 1,014,619,178 of record NC_060139.1, on the reverse strand, counting down.
GAACTCAGAAGTTAAGTCTCATAGTGCTTAAAGCCATTTTGACCCTTTTTTTTTTTTTTTTTTTTTTTTTTTTTTTTTAGCAGTGATCGGCAAATGCGAGGTGTGTACTAGTTATCTTTCCTTTGTTACAGGCATGAGGCTGCCCCTGCATCGCGTGGTACACACTGGACCCACGAGGGGTCTGGGTGTGGCTGCCGGTCGTATCTATGGAGGTCAGGAAGCTGCCAGCGGTGAGTACTGGTTGTGAAGGAACCAGATGAACAGTGACTCTAAACTAAAATGTAGACTTTCACGGCCGGAAACGTCATGTCCATTATTATTATTATCCGGGCTGTTATGCCGGGCTGTTAGTCGGTTGACAAATTTTGTCTCAATTCCCAAAGCTTCGTCCCCGTATGCGGGAGACATCTTCAAGGGGGTCCGTAGATCGATGGAAGGTCCAACACACCCACTGGCTCGCTACTGACTGCCGCTAAATTCCGTGTCCGCGCGCTCCCGCGCCGCGGCGTGACGTCACGTGTTTTGAAAACGTCAGTGCAATTGGCCGCTGTGCGCTGCCGTCGATCGTCGTTGCCCTCACCCAGTATTGGAGGGGTGGGACACATCTTCTTTAACACCGGCATCCATACACCGTTTAATTTCACGCCCTCCTCCTTTAGATTGAAATTATTAGGGTGTTTAGCGATTTCGATTGCTTCCCTGTAGAGCATTTCGTAATATGCGTTTGTGGCAGCTAGTGCTAGCGTCTCCTAGAAACGAATATGGTGGTTCCCTGGCTGGAAAGCATGCTCCGCAACAGCTGATCGTTCCGTTTCAACTCTTCTAAATTGCCCTTGTGCTCTTCCAAACGTTTTGAAACAGTTCTTTTAGTGGTACCCACATAAACATCTTCACAGCTGCATGGCACCCTATACACTCCAGCTTTTTCCAATGGTTCGCGAGCGTCCTTGGCAGGCTTAAGGTATTCCTGTATCTTCCTGGTGGGCTTGTAAATTACGGTAATATTCCGCTTCGTCAAGATCCTCCCTATTCGTTCCGTTACATTTTTAACAAATGGCAGGAATACCTTAGATTTTGCAGTAGCCTGTACGTCAGTATGATTTCTGCGTGGCTGTCTCAACGCACGTTTTATTTCGGCGGGCGAATATCCGTTCCTCATTAGTGCATTGTAGAGATGTTCCATCTCCGCGTCGAGCAATTCAGGTTCACAAATATTTCTAGCTCTGTCCGCTAACATCTTGATAACACCCCGCTTCTGGGTGGTGGTTCGAATCCCGGTGCAAATAACGGTTCGTGTGCGTGGGTTTACGGTATACTGAGTGGCCCAAACTACCATTTTCGTTTCTAAAAACCAGCACATCGAGGAAATGATATTTGCAGTCTACCTCCTCCTCCATTGTAAACTGAATTCTCGAGTTTATAATATTCAGATGTTTGTGAAACCGACTTAGTTCCTCCCTGCCATGTCTCCACAACACAAGCCTGTCACTCACGTATCGGAACCATATATTTGTTTTTTTTCTGGTAGTACCTAAGGCCTGTTCTTCGAATTTCTCCATAAAGAAGTTTGCAATTACAGGACTTTGGGGGTTTCCCATAGCCACGCCATCCGTTCGCTCATAAAACTGTTCATTCCACTTGAAGTATGTGGTCGTCAAACAACACTTAAACAGTTCTGAATTATCGGCAGGAAAAATTCGATCCAGCTGTTCCAATACATCATTAAGTAGAACCATGGTAAACAGCGATACCACATCGAAGCTCACCAATATGTCCTCCGGCTGGACCACTATGCCTTTCAATCTGCTGATGAAATGTGTCGAATTCTTTATATAAGAGCCCGAACGGCCCACATGTGGTTTTAACAGCGTAGTCAAAAACTTGGCTACGAGTAGGTGGGCGAACCAATGGCACTTAGTATCGGTCTTAACGGTACATTTTCTTTATGAATTTTGGGCAATCCATAAAGCCTCGCTGGTAGCGCAACCGAATTGCACAGACCTTTCTGTACACTCTCAGCCGGCCGGTGTGGCCGTGCGGTTAAAGGCGCTTCAGTCTGGAACCGCGTGACCGCTACGGTCGCAGGTTCGAATCCTGCCTCGGGCATGGATGTGTGTGATGTCCTTAGGTTAGTTAGGTTTAATTAGTTCTAAGTTCTAGGCGACTGATGACCTCAGAAGTTGAGTCGCATAGTGCTCAGAGCTATTTGTACACTCTCCTCCATGGAGAACTTTTTTATTAACCTCGACACATTTCTAAGAATGTTGTTAGTGGGGTCCTTATTCAGCTTCCTATATGCTTGCGGATCCAGTAGATCAGTAATTTTACCCTGATAGTCGGCCACATCCATAACCACCATTGCGCTTCCTTTGTCAGCTGGGAGAATCAAAATACTATCGTCGTCATTCAGGAGTTTTAAAGCTATTCTCTGACCCACAGTTATATTACTCTTCGGCGGTTTTGCATTGGCTAATATTCTCACTGTTACTATACGGATTTCTTCAGCTGTTACAGAATCCACACTGCGAATTCCTGCTTCTACACTGGCTATAATTTCTTCCTTGGGCACAAAACGCGGGCTAACAGCAAAATTTCCTCCCTTGGCAAGCACAGATGTCTCATACTCAGATAACGAACGTTTGGATAAATTGATGACGGTTCGGGAAACGTCTGAATACCGAACAGTCTGAATAGGTAGCAAATTATCAAACTTCTTCTTCTGTCTACTAGACGTTGTCAACACACGCTTCCACATGGTATCATGCAGTAGTCTATCAATTTTATCCCAGTCACCGCTGCACAGTTTATTACTGATCGTAATATGGATAGACATTAACTTACAGTTTGTGCTTGCCAAGTCCCGTCTGGTCTGCTGAATGCGCTCTCGTAGTAAGGCCTCCTCAGTCCGTTTGAAAATGCGTTGTGCCTTTCCCGAATAGAACAGTCGCTTTATCTTCAGAAACTTCGGTATAACGCCGACGGCTCTGCAACGAGACAGGAATGTGAGGGAACACAAAAGCTGCACTGTCTTCTTCTGGAGTCCTTTCAGGTGTCGCACTTCTCTTGACATCTCCTCCCCGTAGAGGCGTCTGATGCTAAAATGTAGACTTTCACGGCCGGAAATGTCATGTCCATTACGATTATCCGAGCTGTTATGCCGTGGTCGGTTGATGAATTTTGTCTCAATTCTCAGCCCCCTTGAAGATGTTCCCGCAGACGGGGACGAAACGTTGGGAATTGAGACAAAATTCATCAACCGACCACGGCATAACAGCCCGGATTATCATAATGGACAGTGACTGTAAAGTTAGTGGCAGCTGTGTAACATGGCAGCTGCGTTATCAGTGTTAATTGGCTAAAACAGTTAATCGGGTATGTCAACATAAACTGGTATCTCTGAAGTATTAGATGTGGCGAGTGTAGGGCTTAATGTTGCCAGAAGGAGAGGAACAAGGCCTCTCTGTTGAGGTTGGAACACTTCTGCGGAGAGATATTTGTGCGGAATCTCGGGCTCTTGTTGGGATAAGCGGCTTTTTCCCTACAGAATCAGATACATTCATAAAACCTGATTGTGGTGTCATACCGATCTGTAGGTTATCCCGAGTTTTAGGCGACGTTGGAACGTGACAGTCTGGCTTTGAGCTATCGAAGCCAACGAAGGTAAGAACCAAAACCTCCCTAAAGTGCATTGGACTCCACAGTAGGGCTGTTGATAAAATATCGATATTTCAAGAGTCGATAATGATATTTCTTAAATATCAATATATCGATTTCCTGATATTTTTAAAAACATCAACAGTCCTACTCCACAGAAATGTCAACACAGACCTTCTTCGCACAAGTGCTATTCGGCCCAACTGCCACAACTTCACTCTACTTTCCGCGAAATGTGAACTAGACACTTAATAAACACAGCCACGCCCAAGAGTTGAAGGCTTGGTAGTAGTTTGATGCTATTATTCATTTCGAATCAATCAAAACTGGTACTACGTAAATATCTGGACAACAAAATCTGGGGTATAACGAGCTACTCGTTGAGTAGAAGATGCTAAGTCAAAGTTTCCATTAACAGGTATTATTAACAAAGCAGAATATGTTGTAACACGAGAACTAGAGTCACTTGCAAATGTAACTCAGTCTTTTGTTACTAGACAAGTGGAATGAATACAGAATGTTAAGCATCTTGGCATATGGCTCCCTGAATACTTGCATTCAGATATAGACAGTGAAAACACTCCCCCTTTGAGACCAGGAAGGACCGGAGTGGGGTGATACCTTGGATCTGGTAGCTTTGATGGACTCACGGGTTCGGGAGCGGAAAACCACTGAACAGTTTCTAGTTAAGAGATTTAATTGACAAACAAGGTATACACGTTGTATTTCCACAGACCATTCCATGAATTACAACGACACAAAAATTTTGGCCCATACATCAAACTTTTGGAGCTCGATTATCAATGAATCTGTGGAAATAAGATTGTCTGACAACGAGACTCTCATCAATCGAGATAGCGGATATCAGCTAAACTCTGCTTGGAATCCTGTTCTAGAGAAGCTTCGTAGTCGACGTAGTTATCTGTTTAAAGATGGAAATCGACCTGGTACCGATGCGCCAGGCTTTCACAGTGGAGGGCGCGAGGTGCAGCGCACGGAGCAGTTATGAACGCGCACGAGGAGCAGCGCATGCGCAATGTCACCTCACAAGGGAACCTCCCCATCGCACCCCCCTCAGATTTAGTTATAAATTGACACAGTGGATAGACCTTGAAAAACTGAACACAGATCAATCGAAAAAACAGCAAGAAGTTGTGTGAAACTATGAATAAATAAGCAAAATATACAAACTGAGTAGTCCATGAGTAAGATAGGCAACATCAAGGACACTGTGAGCTGATGAGCGCCGTGGTCCCGTGGTTAGAATGAGCAACTGCTGAACGAGAGATCTTAGGTTCGAGTCTTCCCTCGAGCGAAAATTTTAATTTCTTTATTTTCGCAAAGTTACGATCTGTCCGTTCATTCATTGACGTCTCTGTTCACTGTAATAAGTTTACTGTCTGTGTTTTGCGACCGCACCGCAAAACCGTGCGATTAGTAGACGAAAGGACGTGCCTCTCCAATAGGAACCGAAAATATTTGATCGCAAAGTCATAGGTCAACCGATTCCTCCACAGGAAAACACGTCTGATATATTCTATACGACACTGGTGACGGCATGTGCGTCACATGACAGGAATATGTTGTCGATCCACCTAACTTGCACACTTGGCGAATGGGTAAAATGATTCTTCCACCTTGCCCGATTTAGGTTTTCTTGTGGATGTGATAATCACTCCCAAAAAAGTGATGAAAACATAAGAGTTTGTGACATAAACTGCAACAAATGAATGCAACAGTTTCACAGTCGCACAGTTTTCCCTGTGCCCTGTCAAAACATATGTTTTTTACGTTTTTCAAATGTTTTCATGTTTAGACCGTCAAATCCTGCATATGTCCAAGCAAATCTGAACATGTGCTGGAATTTTGGATAGCGAAGTTGATTATGTGTGAGTACCTGAACTTTGATAATTGTCTGAAAATAAAAATTAAACTTTTCACTCGAGACAGGACTTGAACCAAGGACCTCTCGTTCCGCAGCTGCTCACGCTAACCACGGGACCACGGCGCTCGTAAGCTCAGAGATTACTTGATGTTGCCTATGTTACGCATGGACTACTCAGTTTGTATATTTTGCTTATTTTTTTCACACTTCCACACAACTTCTTCCTGTTTTCTCGATGGATCTGTGTTCAGTTTTTCAAGGCCTATTCCTGTGCAAACTTATAACTAAATCTGAGGGGGGTGCGATGGGGAGGTTCCCTTGTCAGTACGGCTTTAAATAGCGGAGCTCAGTGCGTACTCGCCAGTACTACTACAGTGGCATTCGCCTGAAGATGGCCAGAAGACTCTGCGCCGAAATATCGTGGCAGTAAGTTACTGATATCCGGCAGTTCTCGCGTGTTTTTATGGAATAAGGTATACACAGCTTGTTACTGAGCAATAAAATATCCCAAGAATTTTGATGGATAGTCAGCTCATTGGCAATAGCTCTCTGAAAATGCGCGATAACTTTTATGACATAAATTATCTAATGGTTGGTAGGCCACTTGAAAATACTGAAAATACTCAGTCGATTTATAGATCAAAATACTTACGAAACAGCAACGACAGAATTGAACATATACGACCACTAGTTTTTTAAGCAACCAATACAGGATAAATGGTAGTGACTCAAGATGTCAGGTAGGGGACCGCGTTTAAAACCTGAACCGGCAAATTTCAAATGGCTTACGGGCACTAACTCACATATAAACGGTTTTAGTTTTATTATTAAAATACCGACTTTCGCTCATTTGCAAATAATTGACTCCTACGAGAAATGTCTCACTAAAAAAAGGAAATTACTCAAAATGTTGGGTGGGAGGTCGTCATTGAAAACTGATTAACAACAAGTAAATAGATCACAGGCGCTAGCCCATTCAAACATAATTAAATCTGTTATTCAAATACCTGGCTCTTGCCCATTTGCAAATTACTGATTCCTATGAGCAATAGCTCATTTAAACAAACACAGAAGTAAATTATTTAATATGTCGGGAACTAAGGTGCTCTTGAAAATTACACTAGCAACAAGTAAATAGGTCACAGCTTAATTTGTTACTGAAATTCCGCGCTGGAGCTGGTTTGCAAACAATCAGTTCCCAATAGCGCTAACTCATTTAAAAAAAAGAAAAAAAATGAATGATGAATCTGCTTTGTACTACCCTAGCACGACTGACATTCATCTGTGGCTACACACCTGTGCCCTGTGACCCGGCGGATGCTACCATGACGCCACACAAGGCAACATCTACGCCCAGGCTGCCACTGGCATCCCAGCCCGGAATAAACAATTCTGAGTCAACTGAACATTGTTTGTATTAAAGCTATCTAGAACCTAAAAATGATGAAATTTTGGATTTTCAGGTTACTTAGAAACAAAATGCTACAGCACTTCCTCTTTAAAATGATATATTAATCTACCCTGTAGCCCAAGCCCAAGTATTAAAGATATTATTTTCAGTAATGTGCTATAGTGGGTTTGTCGTGAGCTGTCATTTCTGAGGATTCGTGGTCATTGAAAACATCCTTATTCAAAACTCCCCGTCTTTCCAAAGAGTTTATATTATGTACGTGACGCAAAATTCTTGTACTGGAAATTGCTTTGTCTGCATATCACATTCTTTGGATACTGTTGTTTACATTCAGCATTTGCTGGTTAGTTCATGATTTCTATTGAATTTCTACTGGGTAACAGGAACTTATCAAACATGCCTCGATTTAGTAGCAGGAAGAAGCCTGCTGGGAACTGTACCAGTGGAACTGTAACAAGGGAAATGATTCTGAAAGTAGAAAAGTTATTCACAAAGAGAAATCTACTTCTGTATCCAATACTATCAAGACGTTGTATGGAACAGCTGCAGTTTATTGAAGGAGTGTAGTGAGGATAATGTGAACAAAATACGAAATTAACACTTATAGCCCTCAAAGGTGATAGAAAGTTCAGTATTGTGTTAGGAATGTTGGAAATTGAGTATGTCAATAAATTTCAAGTGACACATGGGAGGCCGGCGGGGGTGGCAGAGCGGTTCTAGGCGCTACAGTCTGGAACCGCGCGACCGCTGCGGTCGCAGGTTCAAATTCTGCCTCGGGCATGGATGTGTGTGATGTCCTTAGGTTAGTTAGGTTTAATTAGTTCTAAGTTCTAGGGGACTGATGACCTTAGAAGTTAAGTCCCATAGTGTTCAGAGCCATTTTACACATAGGAGTTGCAGCAGAAATCTGTCTCCATAATACTAACTATCATCACAGTGTTTCATTTTGTTCAGAATATGTTGAAATAGGCCAATTTGAGACTGATAGGCTTATCGACCGACAAGGAACCACAGTACAGTAAGAAACCAGTTCTTGGAACAAGTACAACAAATATCAGGTATCTGAAATTGTATAGAAGCTTCATCACAGTCTACCAAAAGCTGTCATAGAGACTCCGCCCAAACAGACCATGAAGGCCCAACGGAACCTACCGGCCGCCGTGTCATCCTCAATCCATAGGCGTCACTGGATGCAGATGTGGAGGAGCATGTGGTCAGCACACCGCTCTCCCGGCCCTATGCCAGTTTACGAGATCGGAGCCGCTACTTCTCAATAAAGTAGCTCCACGGTTTGCGTCAAAAAGGCTGAGTGCACCCCGCTTGCAAACAGCGCTCGGCGCACCGTCTGGTCACCCATCCCACTGTTAGCCCAGCCTGACAGCGCTTAACTTCGATGATCTGACGGAACCGGTTCTACCACTGCGACATGCCCATTGCCCATCACAGAACCTATAAAACCCAATTTTCAGTGATATTTCTGCAACTGATCTGTTGAAGAAATGGTTCCATGGACGTACACAAAGCAAAATGAGACTGTGAATAATGTAATTTGGACCAGATCCCAAAAAATCTGTTTGTGGAAATTCATGTTCTTCATTTTGGAGCATATGAAGGCGTTTCTAAGTATAACAAAGTTATCGTTATAAAATGTAATGTGCTGCAAAGGTTGGAAAATGTGCCCGTAAAGTATAGGGTGAGGGCAACTCGATAGACAATGAGAGGAAACGGGCTGCCGAAAAGAAAGGCAAGCCAAACAAAGAATGAAAGGTGTGAAAAGAAGGCTAGTTGGGGAGATGTCTACTGACAGTGAAACCCCCTATTATGGAGTTGGACTCCACTAAAATGTTAGTTAACTTCGAACTTCGTTTTTCACAAGTTCACTTTTTTGCCATATAAGGAATATTTCCTCCTAAACTATTAGAGATACGTAATTGAAACTTTCAGGGAATGTAAACAGTCTCCGTAAACACCTTTTACCATAGCCCTTTTGTCATTCTCAATCGATGACAGATTTTGTTTCAAAGATGTTACACCTAAAATGAGTCAATTATTTTCAGTAACAAAATAATTAATATCTTCCCAGAAAATTGCAATAAATTTGAATCCATATGGTACACGATGATAAATATATGTACTGCGCTACTGTAAAAGTTTCATCATTCTGGTGTAAATAGTTCATAAGAATATGTTCCCTACATTTAACATTGAAGGTACAGGACCTTCCAGGTCCTCTTAATAATCGTAAATTACATGTCACGGATTGCGCGGCCCCTTCCGCCGGAGGTTCGAGTCCCCCCTCGGGCATAGGTGTTTGTGTTGTTCTTAGCATAAGTTAGTTTAAGTTAGTTTAAGTAGTGTGTAAGTCTGTGGTCCGATGACCTCAGCAGCTTGGCGCCTTAGAAATTCACACACACACATACATACACACACACACACACACACACACACACACACACACACACACACACACACGCTTCTTCCATAATCATACAGAGCAAACATGACACTGAACTGTAAAGAGACTTTTTAGTGTGAGATACGTTTGTTTCATCAAACGGAAAAGGGAAATTGTGTGTGGAGGCAGAAAAATTATTATGAATAGGTGCCTGAACAATCCTTCAAAACATCACATCTAACAATGTCACACAGCTCTTTCGTTTTCAGTGACAACCACGTGGCCACTTAAGGTTCAGGAATCAGTGAGAGTCTTCTAATCTCAAGTGAAGCTGCTCTCTCGATGTGGGAGAATTAATAAATCTATGATGTGATCTTTCGCCAGCCTGAACGAACTTTGATTCATAACCCACTACCATATGGAGGAACTTTGATTCATAATTCACTGGCATAGGGGCCCACAACTGCACGCTTTGACTGTCACGCCACTGCGGAACATGTCCATGGCGTATTTGTGCCAGAAATACGTCATTTGTAATTTTCGATTAGCCAACGATCGGTACCATTTACCTAGGTGTTACACGATTATTTTCTCGGAAACAGTTCTATGATGTATGTAAAATTATAATTCAAAGAATCATTCGATCAGAATGATTAATCAGTGCTTAGAAATATGATATCCATATCGGTACTAGTGACTGTGGGCAACTGACTAGTACACTCCTGGAAATGGAAAAAAGAACACATTGACACCGGTGTGTCAGACCCACCATACGTGCTCCGGACACTGCGAGAGGGCTGTACAAGCAATGATCACACGCACGGCACAGCGGACACACCAGGAACCGCGGTGTTGGCCGTCGAATGGCGCTAGCTGCGCAGCATTTGTGCACCGCCGCCGTCAGTGTCAGCCAGTTTGCCGTGGCTTACGGAGCTCCATCGCAGTCTTTAACACTGGTAGCATGCCGCGACAGCGTGGACGTGAACCGTATGTGCAGTTGACGGACTTTGAGCGAGGGCGTATAGTGGGCATGCGGGAGGCCGGGTGGACGTACCGCCGAATTGCTCAACACGTGGGGCGTGAGGTCTCCACAGTACATCGATGTTGTCGCCAGTGGTCGGCGGAAGGTGCACGTGCCCGTCGACCTGGGACCGGACCGCAGCGACGCACGGATGCACGCCGAGACCGTAGGATCCTACGCAGTGCCGTAGGGGACCGCACCGCCACTTCCCAGCAAATTAGGGACACTGTTGCTCCTGGGGTATCGGCGACGACCATTCGCAACTGTCTCCATGAAGCTGGGCTACGGTCCCGCACACCGTTAGGCCGTCTTCCGCTCACGCCCCAACATCGTGCAGCCCGCCTCCAGTGGTGTCGCGACAGGCGTGAATGGAGGGACGAATGGAGACGTGTCGTCTTCAGCGATGAGAGTCGCTTCTGCCTTGGTGCCAATGATGGTCGTATGCGTGTTTGGCGCCGTGCAGGTGAGCGCCACAATCAGGACTGCATACGACCGAGGCACACAGGGCCAACACCCGGCATCATGGTGTGGGGAGCGATCTCCTACACTGGCCGTACACCACTGGTGATCGTCGAGGGGACACTGAATAGTGCACGGTACATCCAACCCGTCATCGAACCCATCGTTCTACCATTCCTAGACCGGCAAGGGAACTTGCTGTTCCAACAGCACAATGCACTTCCGCATGTATCCCGTGCCACCCAACGTGCTCTAGAAGGTGTAAGTCAACTACCCTGGCCAGCAAGATCTCCGGATCTGTCCCCCATTGAGCATGTTTGGGACTGGGTGAAGCGCCGTCTCACGCGGTCTGCACGTCCAGCACGAACGCTGGTCCAACTGAGGCGCCAGGTGGAAATGGCATGGCAAGCCGTTCCACAGGACTACATCCAGCATCTCTACGATCGTCTCCATGGGAGAATAGCAGCCTGCATTGCTGCAAAAGGTGGATATACACTGTACTAGTGCCGACATTGTGCATGCTCTGTTGCCTGTGTCTATGTGCCTGTGGTTCTGTCAGTGTGATCATGTGATGTATCTGACGCCAGGAATGTGTCAATAAAGTTTCCCCTTCCTGGGACAATGAATTCACGGTGTTCTTATTTCTATTTCCAGGAGTGTATAATTTACTCTTCATTTGTTCTTTTATTCCGATTTACGTGTCTTTCAGAAAGGAGCAGAATGGATAGAGGTGGCAGAGTCGTCGAGTCACAGAGGCCACACAGTACTTGGAGAGATTCCCAGAAGGCAGCGCCGGCAGGTGAGTAGGTCACCTCAAAACACTGCACACAAACCACAAGTAATTTTGACTGTGGCGCAAGGTACCTCCCCCTCCCAGGCATCACCACTTTTACAACCTAGAAGTCGAATGAGAAGGAAAGCCGTTTTTAGTGAAGTCCAGGAAGGCACTCTCCGGACACTGCAGGACGCTATATATTCTACTTGGGAAACTGAATGGGGTCCGACAGTTTTGAGACACTTCATAGGCGTGAGACGCTGCTGAACGTTGGATTCAGAACTAATGTTTAACGCAGCATAGAAACTGCCATAGCCGGCTAATATGAATAAAGTAGAGATCTGACAGAGAAACTCGACTGTGCCGACGAGGACCCACCTCATTGGCCACAGAGAGAATTGGAGAGAGAGTGAAATGCCTTTAGCCGGCTGAAGTGGCCGAGCGGTTCTAGGCGCTTCAGTTTGGAACCGCGCGACCGCTACGGTCGCAGATTCGAATCCTGACTCGGGCATGGATGTGTGTGATGTCCTTAGGTTAGTTAGGTTTAAGTAGTTCTAAGTTCTAGGGGACTGATGACCTGAGATGTAAAGTCCCAGAGTGCTCAGAGCCATTTGAACCATTTTTGAAATGCCTTTAAATGGTGGAAGTCTCCTTGCTGGTTGATCGCCTGACGGATAGGCAAGTGAAAGGGAGGGACGATTTCTAAGGATAAAGAGTGCAAACGCGGAAATGCGAGGTATCCTTTTAGGGATCACTTGGCACGAAATTACTTCTCTATAGAGAATCTCCACTGTTTCATCTAGATCTCAGATTGTGCTGCAACGCCGCCATACAAGGTGTATCGAGGTACTTAGAAAGATTTCTGGCTGATCTGCACTTAGCTATTATCAGGGGTCGCTGTAGCAACTTCAGCATCAACCTACAGTTTACTGTAGTGAGATAAACGCCGCAAATGAGTGACGATGCCGAAAGATTTTATTATTATTATTGTTATTATTATTATTATTATTATGTGGTATTCTGCCTAGTGGCAGGTCCATGTCTTCGTACGGAGAATTTCTGTTTCCACTGTTCCCTGTCATCATCTTCTGTTGTATCCCCTTCCATCTTTCATGTCGTCCATATGTTAATTCTTCTTCTTCTTCCTCGTCCTGTGTTTCCTCTGAGTTTCCCTTCGATGACATCATGTATGAGTCCCTCGCACATGTCCAATCCAGCTGGCCTTTCTCTGAAGAATTGTACGCAGAATACTTCCCTTCTCTCTTACTCTTCGCAGTAAATCGTCATTTTTTATGCTATCTGTCCACTTGATCTTTTCCATTCTCCTTCAGCACCACATTTCAAAGCTCTCTAAGTATTTTTTCTCCTTCGATCTCATGGTCCATGTCTCTGCTCCATACAGTGCAGTGCTCCAAATGTAGCACTTTATCACTTTTTTCCTCAATGCAAAACTCAACTTGCTGGTCAGCAGAGTCCTCTTCTTGTTGAAAGCAGCATTGGCCATGGTGATTCTTGCTCTAATTTTGTTGGTGCAGTGGGCATCCTTTGTGATAAAAATTTCCAGGTATTCACATTTTCCAGTTCCCGATTGTCAACAGTTATCTTCAAGTGTTTCTCACGTTTTGATATGCGAATCACTTTTGATTTTTCGACGTTGATTTCCATGCCGTATTTTCTTCCCGTTTCCACCAAATTTTTCATCATCTCTTGGCGAGCACTACCAGGTCGCCTGCACACTTGATGGTGTTGATGAGACGTCCTCCTACTTTGAAGTTTCCGCATCCTTTAAGCGCTTCTCTCACCAGCATTTCTCCACACAAGTTGAAGAGACTTGGCGACAGACAACATCCTTGTCTTACTCCCCTTCCTATTCGTTTCTCCATAGTTCAGTCCTGCCTTTACCCTTTGTCCTCGATGGTGAGTGTTCATCGGAGGTGAGGGTATCATCTGGAGTGATCCAGGGAAGTGTGGTAAGTCCGCTGTCGTTTTCTATCTACATAAATGATCTTTTGGATAGGGTGGATGGCAATGTGCGGCTGTTTGCTGATGATGCTGTGGTGTACGGGAAGGTGTCGTCGTTGAGTGACTGTAGGAGGATACAAGATGACTTGGACATGATTTGTGATTGGTGTTAAGAATGGCAGCTAATTCTTAAACATAGATAAATGTAAATTAATGCAGATGAATAGGAAAAAGAATCCCGTAATGTTTGAATAATCCATTATTAGTGTAGCGCTTGACACAGTCACGTCGATTAAATATTTGGGCGTGACATTGCAGAGCGATATGAAGCGGGACAAGCATGTAATGGCAGTTGTGGGGAAGGCGGATAGTCGTCTTCGGTTCATTGGTACAATTTTGGGAAGATGTGGTTCATCCGTAAAGGAGACCGCTTATAAAACACTAATACCACCTATTCTTGAGTACTGGTCGAGCGTTTGGGATCCCTATCAGGTCGGATTGGGGGAGGACATAGAAGCAATTCAGAGACGGGCTGCCATATTTGTTACTGGTAGGTTTGATCATCACGCGAGTGTTAAGGAAATGCTTCAGGAACTCGGGTGGGAGTCTCTAGAGGAAAGGAGGCGTTCTTTTCGTGAATCGCTACTGAGGAAATTTAGAGAACCAGCATTTGAGGCTGACTGCAGTACAATTTTACTGCCGCCAACTTACATTTCGCGGAAAGACCACACAGATAAGATAAGAGAGATTAGGGCTCGTACAGAGGCATCTATGCAGCCATTTTTCCCTCTTTCTGTTTGGGAGAGGAACAGGGAAAGAAGATGCTAGTTGTGGTACGAGGTACCCTCCGCCACGCACCGTATGGTGGATTGCGAAGTATGTATGTAGATGTAGATGTAGATGTAGGTACAAGTTCCTTATAAGTCTCCGATCTCTCCAGTTGATTCCTATTTACTTAAGGATGTTCATCAATATATTCCAATATAAAAGCCATTTTATGCACTTTCATAGCTTCAAGCCTCACTTTGAAAACCTGCATACACATTTAGTGACCTGATTACTGTCAACTCCGACCACCGGTTCAATGCGTCCCGTTCTTTAGCATAACCTATTGTTTCTACTAAACTCACGACAATCACAGAACGGCTTTACGACTGAAAATTGTTTCATTTGCGTGACTGGGAAGCCAACAGCCTTGCAGCAGTGGTAGTACAGGTTCCGTCAGATCACCGAAGTTAAGCGCTGTCGGACTGGGCTAAGACTGGGATGGGTGACCATCCGATGTGCCGATCGCTGTTTGTTGCAAGCGGGGTGAGGCAAACCGAGGAGCTACTTGATTGAGAAGTAGCGGCTCCGGTCTCGTAAACTGAGAGCGGTGTGCTGACCACACGCCCCTCCATATCCGTATACAGTGATGCACGTGGACTGATCATGACACGGCGGAAGGAAGGTCGGTACCGTTGGGCCTTCAAGGCCAGTTCGGGAGGAGTTTTTGATTAGGAGAGTCTTAACCCAGACCTTTTTATCAGATGTGCCTAGATTTTACAAGAGTAATATTATTATTGCTTGTCAAACGTTTTTTTCATCGGACTAAACCGAATCAGTTGTGATTATTGTTTCAGTTAATTCTCACTTAATTCATTATTTCGGTCAGTTATCGTATGTCAGATACAGGCCCCAATTTCCAAACTTCCAATTTTGAATGACGCCGGCCGGAGTGGCCGAGCGGTTCTAGGCGCTACAGTCTGGAACCACGCGACCGCTACCGTCGCAGGTTCGAATCCTGCCACGGGCATGGATGTGTGTGTTGTCCTTAGGTTAGTTAGGTTTAAGTAGTTCTAATTTCTAGGGGACTGATGACCTCAGAAGTTAAGTCCCATAGTGCTCAGAGCCATTTGAACCATTTTGAATGACGTGACTGTAAGCCCACGTATGCAATGTTGCAGGGCAGTTTCCGTACCAGGTGTCGCTGCAGGTCTCTGCCTTGGGTACCAGGCACCACAGCTGCGGCGGAGCCCTCATCTCCATCTCTGCCGTCCTCACCGCCGCCCACTGTGCTCAGAACTCCACATACTACGTAAGTATACGACTCTAAAATGTACAGCTCTGCGACACTATTTTTCAACGCGTTTACTGTTGTAGATGATGTTTGTCCTCTAGTGACCCTGCAGTTTGTTCGCTCGACCGTGAGAATGAGTAGCAAGTCGCCTACAGACATTTATCGACAACGTCGTCGTCCACGCAGTCCTTATTGAGAGAAGGCCATATGCCGTCTGTGTGAGAGGGAAGAAAATAACCCAAGTTAGTCTGAGTTCACCACAGTTATGAAAACGAAGCCGATATTTTATGTATGTATTAAACCGGGGACCTAGAAACGACGGAGAGGCTTCGTCTCGCTGTAGGCCTCAGTGGATTACAACCCCACAACAGGCCAAGCAGTCCACCCACCCCACCACCGACCTACACCCAAACCAGGGTTATTGTGCGGTTCTGCCCCCAGTGGACCCCCTCCCCCCTAACCCCTCCCCAGGAACGTCTCATACCAGCCCAGTGTAACCCGAAATGTTTGCATGGTAGAGTAATTACATTGTACGCATACATGGAAATGGTGTTTGTGCAGCAATTGCTTGACACGGTGTAACTGAGGCGGAATAAAGGGAGCCAGCGCGCATTCGCCGAAGTAGACGGAAAACAGCCTTAAAAACCATCCACAGGCTGGCCATCACACCGGACTTCGACCCTAATCCGCTGGGCGGATTCGCGCCAGCGCGTTAAGCCGTCGGCACACGGACCGTGCATCCGAACGTTGAGCGTTGAGCGTGCCGAGTTTCTGACGCCATAGCGTGAAATAGCACGTTCGCGAGTCTTTCCGAACGTGCAGAGCAATATCTGGCCTGTCAGATATTCTGAGCGTGCGTCTGAGCGTTGATCAATGAGGTGGCACAACGCCACCTACGTCACACGTACGCCGTCTCCCTTCAGTACAGAGTTGTGTGGCGCCTTATTGGCTTTCATTTCAAGCCTATATGTATATATACCGTTTCTGTGCACCAGCAAATTGAGAATCACTCGAAAACCCGTTGTTAACTCTGTCATTCGTTGCAATAAAATAATGAGAAATATCATATTCGTGGCAAAAGAATTATTGTAACTTGCGTATTACGAGAGTAGGCTATTTGAAGCCAGCGACACAGTGAAGATCCACCCAAAACGCATTGTTCTTGGTACAATTTGTTATAATTAAATTTCAATTAGTAACATATCTACCATTAAGGTTTCCTGTAGGAGCTAACATACTATGATTAGAGCGTGGCTGTCCAGTACCGGTGTAGTGTAATGACTAGCGTCAATGCACAATGTAGGAATATTTGATGGGGCGGTGGTTCGCATCTTGCCACTTCCAATTTTTTTTCCTAACATTCACGCTTTTATTGGGTTCTGATACTTTATTATTAGTTTAATATAAGTATATACTATAATATTTGATGTTATGTAAATATAAGTTCATCTTTTTTTGAGGGACGACTTTGTTCGATTGGCTTAATCTACAGGACAGCTTGCGCTACTTGTATAAAGATATTTTGCCCCTTTTTCTTTTACGCTTCGTAATGCACATGTTGCAAAGATTCTGCTACTGGGTAGGAACACTGATCAAGTAAGACTGACCTTAGGGTTTTACTAAAATGTGGGAATGATGAAATAATGTTTATCTTACGCGGAGAAGTATTCCTACTTTGTACTGCACTGTTCGTAATAGAACTTTTATAAGCCTGTGTCCTTATTGATTGGACATGGTACTTTCCTATTCGTGGACGATAGAGGAAAAGTGCGTTTTAATAGAGCTAATGTGGGAATTTTACGCGCGCCCGTTGAGTAAACAGTGTGACTTACGAACTAGGATCATCACTCAACTGCCGCTGGAGTGCGTTGCGATCGCGTATACCTGCGTTGGGGCCCACGTACCGTGTGCACAAGTCGCATCGTTCCTGAGCGTTCAGCAGGTCCCAAGTTCGAGACTGTGTCGGACACATAGTTTTTATATGTCAGGTAGTTGCAGGTAAAGTTTCGCATTAAAACGACCATATCGCCTTAATTCGTGGAAAAATTTTCTTAGCCAGAAACGTATGATTCTTAAAGACTCGCCAAATCGCTTTAAATACCTCCTGCCGCGTTTATCGTTAATGCGGAAAAGTCGTTGTCGTTCCTCTATAAATGTCTCACATCTAATATGATTTCAACAGACTTGCTCATGATGAAGGAAGACAAAACTTGAACTTTGCGTAAACATAAAAATTGACAGTAGAAGCGTGTGGAGTCGTACAAAGAACAGTGTAACGCGTTAGGTTGATCGTAGCTTCAGAAGCTATAGGTGTGAGTGCTGTCTTCGATTCACCACGAGATTGATACAAACGGGAAAGTATATTTACTCAAAACGACAATTTTAATAATGAATAGGTTTGTAGGACTGTGTTAGAATGCTGCACTGAAGCAAAGCAACGTTCGTGCCCAACTGATATCCAGAATTCAGAATGAGAAGTCTGAAACGCCCGTTACTCGCTTTCTAAAAAACTTTAGTTTTAAGTTCAATAAATGTAACAAGAGACAAATTTCGTGTGGAGAGAAGGGATATTGCCTCCCAGAGACGTACACTTTTGCGCATAGTGCATTTGTAGCATAGGTAGGACAAAAGGCCTGTTCAAAACTTGCCTTTCGCAAAGCCATAAGATTTTGGTAAGTGCAGGAACATTTGATTTTTTACACTTTCCGCGCCCATACTGTTCGCAAAATGTGTAGTGGACTGCCGGCCTCTGTGGCCGAGCGGTTCTAGGCGCTTCAGTCCGGAACCGCGCTGCTGCTACGGTCGCAGGTTCGAATCCTGCCTCGGGTATGGATGTGTATGATGTCCTTAGGATACTTAGGTTTAAGTAGTTGTAAGTCTAGAGGACTGATGACATCAGATGTTAAGTCCCATAGTGCTTAGGCTTTTTTTTTCTTTTTTGGACTGCCTATGGGTCATTCGCCTTCTATAGCTGAGGCGCTAGCCACTCACAGACCGGCGACGTTTACTGGCTGATTACAGTATACGAGGACTTGAGACTGTAACCAACCTTCTACCGGGGACGATAGACATTTCTGTAATAACGATCTCTTAATCTGTAGCATATAGCATATTTCAGTCTTAAGTAAGTTACCTACGTCTTGCAATTAACCAGATCTAAGACGCTCTCTTTGATAATAAACCGATATTATTTCTTCAGGGCAGTTGTTGCTATTCCATAGAAGTTTAGTGCAAAAATGATACTTGTGTCATTTGACTGAACTTTGTTTTCTATTATGTGACCAGGCTGTAAATGATGGGCATGCAGTCACACAATGTTCCATGAAATGACTCGTTCACATCATCACGGTATATAGTGGGAAGTGGGCCATGAAACAAAATTAATTCTTGTCCAATAGCCACGCGACAAGTTGTTGTGTTCTGTCGTTCTCTGTCTACAAGTCTTTCTCCATTCCCCAACATTGAGGCGATGTTGACCGCCAAGCTAAAGGCGCCCAGTTTCGTCTATACCGTGTGGGGCGGACACACAAACTGCCCCCGTCCCCCTCTACCAACCCGCAGTCGATTATACGAAAAAATGACAGGGCAATGACGAGTTCAGACTCTGCCTCTCGGTCTGGTGCGCCACACCATTGACCACGACCAAACCTGTGTACTACAAACTATTACGTGTCAGAAAATCCGAAATTAATCTGTCATACCCTTCAGTTATAATCAGTTTACTCTCACAAAATCTAAATGGAACAATGTGTGAGAAATAAAGCACTCATAACTGACAATTAATTTTATTCCTGTATGTAAAACTGTTTCAGCCAAAATGTTCCAGGAAGTGTCATTGAAAAAAAAAATACAACATAGTACATAATCATAAAATTGGCCAGTACTTTGTTGTAATTTAGGTGAAAATCGGAAATAATACAGGGTGATTCTTAAGTCACTATACATTTTGTACTCAAACAAATTTTACGAACCAATATGTAATGGCACTGCAACTTACGTTACAATGGGACATAATTTCGGTACATTTCATTGTGACCACCTTGCACGTCTAGGCACACCCCCCAACCACCGTAACCACTGTAGACCGAAAAACCTGCCCAAACATATCTGGTGTAATCACAGCAGCTGCGGCTCGAATACGCTGCGTTGAGTGTTCAGTGCTGCGGATCTTCACCTGGTATACCTTAGACTTGATAAATCCCCATGCGAAAAAGTCTGTCTGTCAAGTCAGGAGAGTGTGGTGCCCAAATCCGTGGAGAGGCACGACCAGTCCATCTGCCGGGAAATGCTTGATTCAGATAATCCCGAACAACGAGGGCAAAATAGGCTGGTGCACCATCCTGTTGAAAAACAGCAGTATCCCTGGTCCCATCAGATATCAACTGGGGCTCCAAAAACTGTTCCAACATATCTAGGTATGTGGTTCCAGTAACGGTTTGTTCTGCGAAGAAGAAGGGCCCGTACACTGTTGACCTCGTTATCCCTAACCACACATTCACTTTTGCTGTCCCGTTGCCACTCCTGCTGCACACTTGGTTGTTCGTCTGCCCAGATCCTACAGTTGTGTCTTTTCACATGTCCACAGGTATGAATTGTAGTTTCATCACTGAACAAGACATTTTGCATCTAATTATCATTTTACACAGCTTGTAGCAGGGCATGACACATAGCTTGTCTGGCTGCGTAGTCCTCCGCTTCAAGCTTATGTGCAAACTGGATATTGTACGCACGTTTGTGAGCTTGTAACGAAGAACTCTCCATACAGTGGTTTGACGAATACCAAGCTCCCTACTAAGTCTCCTGGTAGATGCGCAAGTGCTACGTGTTATCGCATCCTGCACACTTTGCACGGTGTCTGGCGTTATGGCCGGCCTCCATGGACGTTCTTCATCTGCAACACTACCAGTACGCTGGAATTTATTGCCGAGCGTCTTGATAGCAGCCTGGTGCGGCCTGTTTTCCGGAATCGACGGGCAAAGTCTGTCCGCACATGTTCATACGTCATTCCACGAAGACGAGCAGAAACAACAGCGATTCGGTCTTCTTCCGTTAGCATTCTGTCGTAGCACCTGCAAGAAACAAATATTCCCTTACTATATCACTGAATGTACAGTGACTTACTATATCCCTGAAATGTATAGTGACTTTAGAATCACCAAGTATAACCGTTATGGGTAATTGAAGTGAGGTATTAATTTCAACCGCTGTTACATTTAAAAGTATTTAGTATTGCTCTGCCCTGTATAGATCAATAGACTGCAGTTGGTATCTGGCGGGACAGCCTGGCATACAGGCGCAGGATGCGTGTGACCTTTCAGAAAACCATCCACCGCCATCTCTCTCCCTCCTCCCACCACACCGCCTGCAGCGATGGAAATTTCCGAGTTCCAGTGTGGCGTCCGTAGCTAAGATGAATTTGCGCAGCAGGAATGTGGCTACATGAACAGTGACGTGGTGGATGAAGGAAAGTACGCACTGCCCTTAAAACACTTCCATGAGTGCCACCATGCGAGACTTGTAGCGCCTCCTCTCCCGCGCACTGATACTTCTGAAATAATGTCGGTCAAATTATGCCTGCAACTGCTGAAATATATATTTCCACATTTTTGTTATGACACACGTCTCGTTTTATTCACTTAAAACACAGCCTATGCTCTGTTTTTTAGCTTTTAATGTGGATGTGATGTCTGCATCGACGTTACAGGTGAATGTTGCCCTTTCTCGGTCGAGATGTGAATAAAAAGCTAAAGTCTGAGACCTTAAGCGGTGAACAATCACACAAAATGCTTACATTCAAGCCTACTAGCAAAGTACAATATTTTTCGGACGGCCAGTGGCACAGTCACGGACAATGGTGCCACGGAAAGGGTGCGATGGCTGTTTCCTCCCCTTTCCCCGCCACACCCGTCGCAGTCTACCTTCTCATTTACCCTCTATCTCTCTTTCTCTCTCTCTGATTAACTAAATAAAACATAGCGCGTACTCCGTGCAGTAGCCGCGTACATGCAAGTGCTCAGTAACAGTGGCCCGCCACAGAAAAAACACGGGTATGCTGTCACGAAATTTGATACTACAGTAAAGAAACAAAATTTCTCAAATAGCAGATTATCGTAGTATAGGAAATTGGACAAGTCTGTGCAGCTTAAGTGACTGACAATCACCACTGAATGTTCACCATTTCTCTTTTTCCTGCTTGATTGGCCCATAGGTACTACATTTTTCCCGGAAAGTAGCTACTTGCACAATACAACGTGTACTTACTGCTAAGTACGTGGTCTGTTCAGAAAAACAACTTTCCCTATATCGTCTAACGATAGGGACAATGATTCGTTCATGGAAAAAAAAAATCTCGGCAAGAAGAAAGAGTAAATAATAACAAGCGATAGCTCATTTTGAAAGCAGAACTACCGTGCTACAGAAACTGTCACACTTTCTGTCAATAGCTAATAAATAACTTAGAACCATTTCCCAAATATGAGAAAGTCGTAACAAACTTTGTAGTATATTTTAAGTCGCAGTGAATTAGAAATAGTCAGATACGGGCAAACACTGCTAATACATTTTCTGTTGAAGACCAATTGGTACTCAGATATATAGTCAGTTTTTGTATACTTCATTTGCTACTTATGTCGCGTATCAATTTTTGTGCTAATACGTTTCTGGTGAAACAATGGTCCCAATTTCGAAAAACTAACGTCACCGTATGACAACAGCCTTGCCGCTGTGGATCTACATCTACATCTACATTTATACTCCGCATGCCACCCAACGGTGTGTGGCGGAGGGCACTTTACGTGCCACGGTCATTGCCTCCCTTTTCTGTTCCAGTCGCGTATGGTTCGCGGGAAGAACGACTGTCTGAAAGCCTCCGTGCGCGCTCTAATCTCTCTAATTTTACATTCGTGATCTCCTCGGGAGGTATAAGTAGGGGGAAGCAATATATTCAATACCTCATCCAGAAACGCACCCTCTCGAAACCTGGCGAGCAAGCTACACAGCGATGCAGAGCGCCTCTCTTGCAGAGTCTGCCACTTGAGTTTGCTAAACATCTCCGTAACGCTATCACTGTTACCAAATAACCCTGTGACGAAACGCGCCGCTCTTCTTTGGATCTTCTCTATCTCCTCCGTCAACCCGATCTGGTACGGATCCCACACTGTTGAGCAATACTCAAGTATAGGTCGAACGAGTGTTTTGTAAGCCACCTCCTTTGTTGATGGACTACATTTTCTAAGCACTCTCCCAATGAATCTGAACCCGGTACCCGCCTAACCAACAATTAATTTTATATGATCATTCCACTTCAAATCGTTCCGCACGCATACTCCCAGATATTTTACAGAAGTAACTGCTACCATTGTTTGTTCCGCTATCATATAATCATACAACAAAGGATCCTTCTTTCTATGTATTTGCAATACATTACATTTGTCTATGTTACGGGTCAGTTGCCACTCTCTGCACCAAGTGCCTATCCGCTGCACATCTTCCTGCATTTCGCTACAATTTTCTAATGCTGCAACTTCTCTGTATACTACAGCATCATCCGCGAAAAGCCGCATGGAACTTCCGACACTATCTACTAGGTCATTTATATATATTGTGAAAAGCAATGGTCCCATAACACTCCCCTGTGGCACGTCAGAGGTTACTTTAACGTCTGTAGACGTCTCTCCATTGATAACAACATGCTGTGTTCTGTTTGCTAAAAACTCTTCAATCCAGCCACACAGCTGGTCTGATATTCCGTAGGCTCTTACTTTGTATATCAGGCGACAGTGCGGAACTGTATCCAACGCCTTCCGTAAGTCAAGGAAAATAGCATCTACCTGGGAGCCTGTATCTAATATTTTCTGGGTCTCATGAACAAATAAAGCGAGTTGGGTCTCACACGATCGCTGTTTCCGGAATTCATGTTGATTCCTACAGAGTAGATTCTGGGTTTCCAAAAACGACATGATACTCGAGCAAAAAACATGTTCTAAAATTCTACAACAGATTGACGTCAGAGATATAGGTCTATAGTTTTGCGCATCTGCTCGACGACCCTTCTTGAAGACTGGGACTACCTGTGCTCTTTTCCAATCATTTGGAACCTTCTGCTCCTCTAGAGACTTTCGGTACACGGCTGTCAGAAGGGGGGCAAGTTCTTTCGCGTACTCTGTGTAGAAACCAATTGGTATCCAGTCAGGTCCAGTGGACTTTCCTCTGTTGAGTGATTCCAGTTGCTTTTCTATTCCTTGGACACTTATTTCGATGTCAGCCATTTTTTCGTTTGTGCGAGGATTTAGAGACGGAACTGCAGTGCGGTCTTCCTCTGTGAAACAGCTTTGGAAAAAGGTGTTTAGTATTTCATCTGTTCCCGTCAGATCACCGAAGTTAAGCGCTGTCGGGCGTGGCCGACACTTGGATGGGTGACCATCCGGCCACCATGCGCCGTTGCCATTTTTCGGGGTGCACTCAGCCTCGTGATGACAATTGAGGAATTTCTCGACCGAATAGTAGCGGCTCTGGTCAAACAAAACCGCCATAATGACCGGGAGAGCGGTGTGCTGACCACACGCCCCTCCTATCCGCATCCTCAGCTGAGGATGACACGGCGGCCAGATGGTACCGATGGTCCCTTGGAGTGAGAGTGAGTGTTATCGTAGAACAGGAAACTGGACAAGTTTGTGCATCTTAGGTGACTGACAATCACCACTTAATGTTCACCATTTCTCTTTTTCCTGCTCGATTGGCCCATAGGCATAACAGTTGTAAACGTCTGCATCACTTCGATCCCAGGCATCTTTATGTCAAAAAACGACTGCAATAAGTTCATATGCAGAATCGTCACCCATTGCTCATTATCCTGGTGTTATCCCCAGTGATCCTCAGACACGCTACTCTAGGGGTACAGCGGACGAGAAACTGTGCAAGCAGCAGCAGCGCCAGCCAGCCCGATTGAGTCCAAGGTAGCCGCCCAGTGAACTTAGGCCTGGCCGGTGACGTCAGAGTTTCCAGGGAGGCACACCGTGATCACCGCTCGGCTCGGTGAACCAAGGCGAGCAGCGATGTTGCAGGTTCACTGCGCCCTCGAACACCAAGTCGTCGATTGTATGAGGAAGATTAGCACAAGAGTAGTGGGGAACGTAAGTCGTATAAAAGTTAATCGCAAATTTCTGCCGTCAACTGGACTCACGTTCGCCTAGTAAGATTTCGAAAGCCTAAAAACAGAATTAACGTTTTGCGCTGTTGAAGATGATTAAATGACAGTCTTTCTTCGATCTGTATAGTTAAAAGGAAACAAGAAATACTGCCTCTTTCCAAGTTCAGACGATGCAGTTTATCATGCCAGAGTACTTGTGGAAATCAGAACACTGGTCGAAACGGTCATTGTTATGGGAGTGTACAGGATTAGCTCGTTCGGACATAAAAAATATGAGACATACTGTAGAGATCGGAGTGCTGACCAGATGTTCCTCCATATCCTCCGCATCCGCTGACGTGTGTAGACTGAGGATGGCCAGTGGTCGCTCAGTACCTCTGGGCCTCCCGAGGGGTGTTCGGAAGGAGTTTAGTTTTAGAGAACACAGTGAGTTGTATTCACCTTCATCACTTTTCTGGGCTATCTGTTATTTCTTCGCTAAGTACATGTAGTTACGTAGGTATTGAAAGATAAGCATTAAAACAAGAAAAGCTGGAGAATAACAACCAACCAATTGAAAATACTGGTGGTTTGAAAGAAGATTTGGGAAACATCTGTGCATCCCTATTTGAAGGATCACGGAAGTCATTAAAAACAGTATGTTTAGTGTCTTTCAGTAAATTTAATAAACGAATGTGGTTGCAATAGTGTATTCACAAAACCTACTTGCACTTAAGTGAAATCAGGTAAGTATGTGTGTGTGGGGGGGGGGGGGGAGGGGAGGCGGGACGAATGCTGTCGCACCGTGTAGCAAAGGTGTAAAGACATTTTAGTACCGCACGCCGCAAATCCCGCACAGTGACTGCATAACGGGCCGCAAAAGGGGAGAGAAAAAGTTACTTTATAAACAAGTATACTTCGCAAAACAAAGGGTCCGGACTTCCTTTTCGGGAAGGAGGGAGAGGTGAGCACAATATACGAGAACGAACGTGAGGTATCGGCCGCCATCAGACCAAAAGCTGGCACCCCTGCTATATAACGTTATAACGTCGAGAGCTACCGACACCTGCGATTGCCTACCTTGCATAGCCTGTACAACTAGTAAGGAATCTAGCTCATGTATGAAACAGCCTTAATCGTCTGATTACTTTATAAATGAGTTAATGTGTTAAATATTTGACATCAAGCATGTATTCGAGAAAAAGTTTAGAGAAGGATTGAAAATATGCTGGAAGTTAGCTAGAAGTCACTAGGTGTTTAAAATCCTGAAATACGCGCGAATTCATCACGCTAAAGTTTCTGTTCCCTTTGTGACGTATAGGAGAGAGTAAACGTGTACAGTTATAGCGTAATTCTTGTATAGTTCCGTGTAATATGATGTTATTCTGGAAACTCGGTTTTCACTTATTTACTGTAGACATTTGCCTCTTTTTGATTTTGTGCACCTTCTGCTTGAGGAATTCGTTGGGCTGCTGGGTCTCAGAATCCGGTGTCGTGACGTCAGAGCAAGTGCAGAGACAACTAATCGCCAACCGCAGCTCCAAGTAATACGCATGACAGTAGGTTCTTTGAACCATAATGAACAATCCTGTAGAAGAGAGGACACCAAGCTTGGATGTATATTTTTAAGCAGTCTCTTGTTTGAAGTGTTTAGATAGATGTAAGGGAGAGAGAGAGAGAGAGAGAGAGAGAGAGAGAGAGAGAGAGAGAAGGAGCGAAGTTTTCGGTACCTCCGCATTTGTGATCAGACGTCAAAAAAGTTTTGCATCACCTCGGTTCCGAGAGTTCCGGAACGTGTCCAGAAAATTGGAATAGAGATCAATATAAACATCATTTCCACCCTTTTCATTCCTCATGAAAACCACACATTGCGTGTTGTACCACCAGGCAGCGATACCTTCTGTGGTGGTGGCCCAGTTTGCTATACACACCGGTACCTCTAATACGCAGTAGCACATCCTCTTGTATTGATGCTTGCCTGTTTTCGTCGTGGCATGCTATCCACAAGTTCATCAAGGCACTGTTGGTCCAGATTGTCCCACACCCCAACGGCGATTCGGCGTAGGTCCCTCAGAGTGTTTGGTGGGTCACGTCGTCCATAAAAGCCCTTTTCAATTTGTCCCAGGTATGTTCGATAGGGCTCATGTCTGCACAACATGCTGGCCACTCCAGTCGAGCGATTTCTTTATCCTGAAGGAAGTCATTCACAAGATGTGTACGATGGGAGCGTGAATTGTCGTCCATGAAGTCGAATGCCTCGCCAATATGCTGTCAATATGGTTGCATTATTGGTCGGAGGGTGGCATTCACGTATTGTACAGCCGCTGCGGCACCTTCCATGACCACCAGCGGTGTAAGTCGGCCCCACATAATGCCACCCCAAAACAGCAGGGAACCTCCACCTTGCTGCACTCGCTGCACAGTGTGTCTAAGACGTTCAGCCTGACCGGGTTGCCTCCAAACACGTCTCCGACGGTTGTCTGGTTGAAAGCATATGCGACACTCGTCGGTGAAGAGAAAGTGATGCCAATCCTGAGCGCTGTATGCTGTCGTGGTTGCAAAGATGGACCTCGCCATGGACGTCGGGAGTGAAGTTGCAGCCTACCGCGCACAGGTTGAGTCGTAACACGACGCGCTATGGCTGAACGAAAAGCATTATCCTATATGGTGGCATTGCTGTCAGGGTTCCTCCAAGCCATAATCCGGAGGTAGCGGCGGTCATCCGCTGACACCGCTGCTAAGACAGCAGTTCTCGTACCTCAGCCCACTAGTTGCTACATTCCCTGCGATGATCTCTGTGTCAACATCCCCATCTTGCTCTGGACAGCCTCGACGGGCCTGACATGGCGAAGACAATGGCTCCAAAATGCCCCAACAACTTGCCACCTAATGCCTTGTATTGCTGAGGTAGTTCCTGGTTTTGATGAGCCCCGCAAGTTCTGGTCAGTTGTGGACCGACTAAGAACTGGGCATGGAAGATGTGCTGACTCAGTCTTCAAACGGGGACTGCTGTCTTCGCCAGCATGTGACTGCAGCACGCCTTAACAGACCATCCAAGACAACAGAGATGAATGCAGTGCCAGAGCGTTCAGTGGGGACTTGAAGAATTCCTCTTGCATTGAGTATATACAAGGGCTAGATGTTTGTGAACATATGTAATGTTACGTAATGTAGAAGGACGTGGTCCAGTACTGAATTGTACTTAATTTACATACGCTAAATAAATAAGTAAAATAAGCGGGTGGTGTCACTTTGGCATCATCACTAGACCTCCCTTCATGGGAACAAGCTCCGAGTTATTAAGCATCTCCCAACAGCTTGGACGACTTCTCTGGGCGCTCTCGCCATGAGGCGATCATTTCAGCTAGGTCACGTACTGGGCACTGTCCTTTTAGCCATTGCCATTTGTTAAGTGGTGCTTCCCCTCCACTTCGTGCACATTGCACTCAACTTTTGACGGTCGGTCATTTCCTGGCGAAATTCTGTTTCTGTTTTTAACCACTTTCGTACTCGTTTGTGTTTGCCGCCTGAGTTATAGGCTGTTTCAGTGAACTACGCGCGGGCCGTCGTCGGCGTTTTACTTTTTATCCGTCGTGGCATCTTTAGTCAGGGACCTCCGTTGCCTCTATGGCGTATTTTATGGACACTTTACCAAGTCCCTCTTTTTAGGTGTCTTCTCGTCCGTCGATTCGGAGTGACGCGTTGTCGTTTGTAACTCCTCTCTTTGTCTTCGTGTTTTACAGTTTTGACACGGACGCGCATCACCCTAGATGTTTTTGCGTCCTAAAACAAAACAAACTCCGTCGCGAGCAAGAAGTTCTGGAGCGAAAGTTTGCTGGCAGGTCAGCAGGAAGCAACTCCAGGACATGGGTGATTTTGTATGGATAGCAATGCAGAATAAGTTCACTGAGGCTTTTTGCAGATGATGCTGTGGTGTATCGAGAGGTTGTAACAATGAAAAATTGTACTTAAATGCAGGAGGATCTGCAGCGAACTGACGCATGGTGCAGGGAATGGCAATTCAGTCTCAATGTAGACAAGTGTAATGTGCTGCGAATACATAGAAAGATAGATCCTTTATCATTTAGCTACAATATAGGAGGTCAGAACTAGAAGCAGTTAATTCCATAAATTATCTGGGAGTACGCATTAGGAGTGATTTAAAATGGAATGATCATATAAAGTTGATCGTCGGTAAAGCAGATGCCAGACTGAGATTCATTGGAAGAACCCTAAGGAAATGCAATCCGAAAACAAAAGAAGTAGGTTACAGTACGCTTGTTCGCCCACTGCTTGAATACTGCTCAGCAGTGTGGGATCCGTACCAGATAGGGTTGATAGAAGAGAGAGAGAAGATCAAACGGAGAGCAGGGCGCTTCGTTACAGGATCATTTCGTAATCGCGAAGGCGTTACGGAGATGATGGATAAACTCCAGTGGAAGACTCTGCAGGAGAGACGCTCAGTGGCTCGGTACGGGCTTTTGTTAAAGTTTCGAGAACATACCTTCACCGGAGAGTCAAGCGGTATATTGCTCCCTCCTACGTATATCTCGCGAAGAGACGATGAGGATAAAATCAGAGATTAGAGCCCACACAACAGCATACCGACAATCCTTCTTTTCACGAACAATACGAGACTGGAATAGAAGGGAGAACCGATAGAGGTACTCAGGGTACCCTCCGCCACACACCGTCAGGTGGCCTGTGGAGTATGAATGTAGATGTAGATGTAGATGTAGTAGCCGTTGGGCGGTCTGAGCGAGGCGTGTCACCGACAGTTACTGTCTCTCTGTATCTACTCCATGTCCGAACAACATCGCTTTGGTTCACTCCGTGACGCCAGGACACTTTTCTTTTTGAGAGCCCTTCCTGGCAGTAACAATGCGGAAGAGATCGAACTGCGTTATTGACCGTCTAGGCATGGTTGAACTACAGACAACACGAGCCGTGTACCTCCTTCCTGGTGGAATGCCTGGAACTGATCGGCTGTCGGACCCCTCCGTGTAATAGGCGCTGCTCATCCACGGTTGTTTACGTCTTTGGACGGGTTTAGTGACACCTCTGAACAGTCAAAGGGACTGTGTCTGTGATACAATATCCACAGTCAACGTCTATCTTCAGGAGTTCTGGGAGCCGGAGTGTTGCAAAACTTTTTCTGATATGTGTATTTACTGCGCTTCACTTGAGCCAGTACAGAGCTTCCTCCGCAGACTTCGAATAGCAATTTACTGAATGGCCTGACTGACGTCTCCGTTTAGTGGAACGAAAGCTGTTCGTGGTCGATTTGAAGATGGTCTGTCTGTCGCATCGGTTTCACCATTGGTAGTATCGGAAGCGAGGTGCTCGCGGAGTTAATCAAATATTTGCTTACTTCACATGAGCTCCGATGACAGACTGACTTTTTTTGAAATATCGGTTTACGCTACATTAAGCATGAGAAGAAAGTAGCAACAAATTTGAATCTGTAAGCCGTATAGAATGGAGGCTTTTCTTGTTCACTCTTTTTTGTATTTCTTTCTTTTACTTGATTTCGTATTCACAACGGGCAGGAAAGACGTTTTCTAAGCTCACATGTCTCTCGTTTTTCTTCGATGGCAGATCCCAGCGAGCTTAGAATACAAGCTACATCCCAGCGAATACGTGGGAGGGAGTTCCAGTACCGAATAGGTATTGTTTTTCAATATGCGGGAAACCTTGGAAACGCTTCAATCGGATCCAGTGAAATTTGGATTTCCTTTTATGTCTTTGTTACAGTAAAGATGTTGATGAGTCGCTAGTTTGGTGGTTTACCAGAAGTGTAGGCGACTGTTAGGCGCATGCATCGCAGATGTTAATATTATCGGTCTTACTGTTAGCTGCAATATGACGTGACACGGTTGTCTGTTATGTAACAAGCCTGCTTAAAGACGATGACCGAAGGAAATGTGGTATCCATAATAGATCGGAGCACGGGAAGCAAACTTACTTCTTTTCAAGTGCTCTTTTCTTTGGTTCATCGGTCTTCTCACTGCCGTGTGGCAGTCTGGTGGTCTCAAGTAGCAGTTAAACCAAAACTCCTTGATTATTCGTTCTGCATATTCAAATCTCTGTCTTCTCCGACAACATTTGTCCTCTATGGCTCTCCCTGTTATCATAGAAGTTATTTTCTGATATCCTATAACATTGTCCTTTATGTCTATTAGTGTATTTCACACACGATGTTTTCTTTTCCTTGCCGATTCTTTCAAGACCCCCTTTCTGACATACCACTTTTTTCAACATTTCAGATCCATAGATTCTTCTCTTTCCCGGTTTCTCACAGTCCATGAATCTCTTCCATGTATGTTTGTTCTCCAGAGATCTAAAAAGTCTTATCTCAGATCAATGTCTACTATTAGTAAGTATCTGATGGAGAGGAATACTGTTTTTGCTGCGTGCTGCTATCCTTCTTATGCACTCATCGCTCCGTTCGTCATGTGTTTTTTTTTTTTTTTTTTATCACACGGTAACGGAATTCTTACACTGCATATACTGGCATCAAATATTGATATACTGTAACGAAGAAGTTTCTGGTTGTGCAAGTATGCAGCACAACATTTGATTTTTGTGAATCTTGGCCACAGGAAACATGGAGAAGAAGGACGGGAAAGCATTTGAGATGTTACTGTAGAAGAAATTCTAAATGAGTAGGTACAGAAGGAAATGCAGATGATCCACAAACAACAGGAGAGGAAGAAAGTCAACGGAAAACGCGGATCAGAAGTAGGAGCTGGCTGTTCGGGCTTCGGATGGGGATGGATAAAACCGATCGCTTGAAATCGATACCGGTGTTTCAGTTTAGAATAATTGGTATTTTTCGGTATTGGATATAACACGTATTCTGTTTTTGCTAATAATGGGTAAAAAACCGGTGCCGCACGTCAGTTTCCCATAGCAGTGTTCCTACAGTTTTTGGTTATTAAAACAAAACTTTATAAACAACGTCTAATGTTTAGTCGAAAATTTCCACTATTTTGAAATATTCGGTTATCATAAAATGTGAGAAACGCAATCAATGTTATTTCACGAACAAGGCCGACAGTTAGAAGCGACCAACAAACATGTGACACAAGAATCGATGTTGCGATGCTGAGACAATAGTGTACCTATTGCGGTGTATGTGCACAGGAGTGTGTAACAGCCTACACCGGGTTGAAAGAAAATAATTGTATCTGATTGCAAGAAGGGTTTTTCATTTGAAACAATTACAGAAAAAGAACGCCACAAATTTTACACAAAATCTTATTATATGTCTGCCATTTCTATGAAAGAATAAAAAAGAAAGGAAATTACTGAAACAGAAAAAAATTAAAAACTTTGCAGCTCACTCATACTTTACAAGCAAAAGAGAAAGCAACTGGTCTGCTTTCTGTGTTTATGTAATATTCCTTTATCTGCCTGCAGATCCTTGGAAACGGACAACTTAGCACGAAAAAATAAGAGCTGTCCAAACCAAGCCTTCACCCTTTACCACTGACTATTTATAGTGCTCAGATGGATGTATGATCCTCAATTACAACATAATTTTTAAGCAGAGTTTCAAAAAATTAGAAATGAAACAGGAGAATATTGGAGTTTGTTTTTTAGTATTTAACCCTATATTAATGTTCAAATGAGTGTGAAATCTTATGAGACTTAACTTCTAAGGTCATCAGTCCCTAAGCTTACACACTACTTAACCTAAATTACCCTAAGGACAAACACACACACCCATGCCCGACGGAGGACTCGAACCTCCGCCGGGACCAGCCGCACAGTCCATGACTGCAGCGGCTAGACCGCTCGGCTAATCCCGCGCGGCCTACATTAATCTTCGCGAAGGCTGCAGAAAGTAGATTGTCTTAGTTTTCTTTTATGTACTTGTTTTATTTGATATTTTGAGTCTGCGTGTCTTGAAACGTGTAATGCAGACTTCTTAAAGTTTTTCAGTCTTTGTTCGATTTCTCCGTTTGCCATTGGAAATAATAAAAATGAGAAACTGAAAAGCGAATATTTCAGAATCTGGTTGTTTTGTCCCCTTTAAAGAGTCGTATTAAATTTGAGATGGAAAAACAAAGGTATGTTCAAAAACCCGTTTTGCAGCGACAACCACGATCTATAGCGTGTAAAACGCGTCCACATGCAGTTAAATGTAGTAGTAAACAGGAAGGTTTATAGCGGCACACAAAGACTGCGGCGTACAAAGACTGGAATATGTAAAACGACCTGCAGGACAGGTTGTATACTAAGATGAGAAGAACAACACAAGACAGGCACAGATGAGCGTAAAAAGGAAGACAAAAGTGTAACACGTTGAGGAATTTTTTCTTGTTTGCTGTTGACAGGCGGTGGCCGGAGAAGTGAACCTCAGTATTGACGAGGGCACCGAACAGACGTCACTGGTGGCAGAGCAGATCGTGCACCCTGACTATCCAGGGTGAGTAAAGACGTGAACTTAACCTCTCCATCTAAGGTGAATTTTTGGCCACTATCCGTGCAAAGTGTGCGTGTTAGAGACTGTTTTAAAATAATTATTTTGGGGGAATCTGTACTGCGCAACACAATAGAAGGGCCGCTTTCCGAAATCCTCTGACTCCCACTGCGACGCAGAGTTCGAAGTTAGGTTCGAAGATGCCGACAACTTACCTCTGTTATGGTGTAGAAGCATGGTGCCCTGCACCGTCACCATCGGTATTGGCAATGGTTCAGACAGCAAGGTGTCGGCACGGGCGAAGAAAAGGCGACGCTCAGAAGTTCCTGTGAACTGCAAGATGGGTTAATAATGTCACATTGGCAGCAACGGTCACTAAAATTTAGTCCAAGGCCCCCGTGGACGTGTCATAGGAAACCCGTGACACCCCTCTTACGCACTTTGCACGCCTTCTGTTGACGCTTCTGCGCTATATATACAGGGTGTCCGAAAAGTCTTTTCCTGATTACATAAATTGATAACTCAGGCTAGAAGTAAGATACAAATATGAAACTGGTGTCTAATTATTTACAAACTATCAAAGTTTTTTCCACACATCAGTAAACTTCCACATGAGCACCCTTGGTAGCACGTGGCACATCTAGGCGATATTCAATTTCCGTCCACACATTAGCCAACATCACTGGAGGGATCGATTCAACGACTGTGGTTATCCGTTGCCGCAGGGTTTCAGGATCTGCTACACCTGTTCGGTAGACCTCGTCCTTGACATAACCCCATAAAAAGAAATCTAATGGGGTTATGTCAGGAGAGCGTGGAAGCCAAACCGTTGGCCCATCACGACCAATCCATCGCCCAGGAAAGGTCATATCGAGATAGGCACGGACGTCCAAATCCCAATGAGGCGGTGCACCGTCTTGCTGAAACAAGACATCGGGGTGATACTGAAGCAGCTGAGGAACAGCATACAGTTACAACGTGTCCAGATACACTGCAGATGTAATGGTAGCCTCAGCGAAGAAGAATGGCCCGATAATTCGATCGTGCCGTAGCGCGCACCAAACATTCACCTTTGGACTGCCTCCGGTGCACTCCATGACCTCGCCAGGGGGTTGTGAACCCCAAATGTGCACATTATGGCGGCTCACTACTCCACTGACAAAAAAAATCGCTTCGTCGAAAAAGGCAATTGGTCAGAGATAACCATCATCGTCCTCAATACGTGATAGCAAAGTCATATCGACGTGTACAGTCATTGGGCAACAAGGCCTGCACGATTTGCACTTTGTATGCAGGAAACAATAAACGTTTGTGTAAAATGTCATGGTGAAAGCTTTTTGGTATCTGTAATTACCGTGAGGCCCTGCGCACCGATTTCTTTGGACCTAAGACTGCCTTACAGCTTCCACCCTGTCTGCTGAGGTTCTTGGTCGACCAGACTTCGTAAAGTCAGCAACCGATCCTGTGCTCTTGAACCTCTCATACCAGGCTTTAATGCTCTTGACATCAGGTGGATTCCTTCCAAATGTTGTCTGGAAGTGTCTCTGCACTGTGGTTGGTGATCGTGTCTCACACTGTGCCTTCTCCTGATTCGTTAACATGGCTTCTTGGGCACTGCACCTCATCCACTACTTACGAACTGCGAACCTAAAACAGAAAAAAACTTTGATTGTTGTAAACAATTCGACACAAGTTTCATATTTGTATCTTACTTCTAGCCTGAGTTATCAATTTATGTAATCAGGGAAAGACTTCTCGGACACCCTGTATATATATATATATCGATTTTCTTACGGCTGACCTAGGAAAACGTTTCAGACACACCACCGCTCAAGGCGTCAACGGGTGTCATAAACTACGTCAACGAAACCTCTCCTTCGCTTTTGGCGTTGATTCCCACACATTTGAAAACAACATTTCGCAGCGCGATGAACCCTTCTCTAACGGAGCGGTTCTAGGCGCTACAGTTTGGAACCGCGCGACCGCTACGGTCGCAGGTTCGAATCCTGCCTGGGGCATGGATGTGTGTGATGTCCTTAGGATAGGTTAGGTACAAGTAGTTCTAAGTTCTAATGGACTGATGACCTCAAAAGTTAAGTCGCATAGTGCTCAGAGCCATCTGAACCTTCTCTAAGAACATTGTGGGGCTACAACCCCATTAAACGTCATCGCACCTTTGTGTGTCACGAAAAGCGTTTTTTTATGGTTTAGAGGGTGGAACCACTAAGAACCGTTCTAAGCAATTCCGCGAAATTTGAACGCTATCCGAAGTAGCAAAAGCTGTTCACCTCTCCTGATTCGCGCCCTCCTGCGGCGTGAGACATTGACACGTGAGTGAATAAAACGGTATAGGGTTTCTCGAAATCCCT
Organism: Schistocerca piceifrons; assembly: GCF_021461385.2. Classification (NCBI taxonomy): domain Eukaryota; kingdom Metazoa; phylum Arthropoda; class Insecta; order Orthoptera; family Acrididae; genus Schistocerca; species Schistocerca piceifrons. The sequence continues at coordinate 1,014,583,633 of NC_060139.1, read as the reverse complement.
CCAGTTCGGCAACATTCTTGATTCCACCCGCGCACCTTCGTTCGGACCTTAGAAATGTTTCCTGTACAGAGACAGCCATTCACTGATTCCTAGCTGGCGCTGTGACAGCCATCATCTTCGACACCTCTTAGATTTCACAGGCAGGCGCTAATTCAGAGACATAGCGCCATCAGATGAGGTTTGTCGAAATGGTTGTCTGTCCCGCTGATACCTAAGAATCAGTGAATGGCTATCTCTGTACAGGAAGATTTTTGAAGCGCCCGACAACGACGTGCGGATCATGGAAATCTCAGAGGGGCCCGTTATCATTTTATTCACGCATATGTACATGTCTCACCCGCGGACCTAGTGGTTTCGCCTGTGAAGGCATTGCTAATTAGGCATATAAAATTTTTTTCGTTATTTTCTTTAGATTTCTATTCTTTTTCTTTTGTTCATATGGGCATTTCTAATTGTGATTATGTAACATTCTACTGTGGTTTTTAAATGTAAAGATGTAATTGTGATTATTTCGTTTGCCAATGGATAAATGTTTTTCTTGCTTTGTACCTGTGGTATAGTTTGTAAAGTTCTCTTTTGGAATATTATTAATTGTGAAAAATGCAGTCAATACCATCTATAAAGATTTATGTAATTTACTATAACGACATAACATCTATAGACAGGTGACAGCGATAGTGATATCGATAGCCGAACGGTTGCTGTGTAGTTGAGGGGATGGTGGATGGTGTGTATGTGAAGCGTGCGTGGAAAAAGAGTACTGTGTTTTAAGAAAAGCATACGTAATTGTGTGGACAGTGATACCGAACTATCATATTGTTAATTCTCTTTACCACTGCAGTATGTAATGCCATCACGAGCGAACTTTAAGGGCAAATAAACCGGTCTGTGAAAGTGCCGCTAACAATCCTTTGTTGTGGCCGACACGAACAGTGCTTTTATGCGAATGAACTTTGCTGGTATTGGTTTTGGGTGGTGGAACTGTTGTCTGTCACATTCTATCGAGCCGTGAAAGTGAAGACTTTAATTAACTGTGAAATATAAATGACTTTCAGTGACGTTGTCGAAGTTGGAAATGTGAGAACAGAGTGGACATTGTTTACGGTGTGCTTCACACACAAGAACAATTCTATGAACTGTGTATTTGTGGCTAAGACTATATGAATGCGACGAACTGTGTAATTATGGACGGTAGCGTCACGGACAGTGCATAAAGTGTAAAAACGAGCGATGTCTACGTAATGTACCTTGAAAGAGAGGACATGTCAACAACGGTCGTATACTGGCGCCTTGTGGTTTGTTAACCACCATGGGGTTAATGATACAGCTGTGCCGGAACTTTATTTGCGTTTCACCGGAGAAGATTAACCAGCGGAAATGCCTATATGCTGCTCTTATCATCGTAACCCGCCGACATCGTGCTGCCCAAAGCAACGCTTCGTATGCAACAAAAAGTTAAGAGATTTCGCCGAACGCTATCCCCTGACCTAGAAACTTTCTTTTTCTATTAAAAGTATAAGAATTACAGACTCTGGTCAAATAAATTCTTTGTTTAGTTTATGTTTGCTTTCTGCTAACGAAAATAAAATTACAATCAGTGAATTAAAAGTTGCCTGGTAGTCAATGTTGAAACACCACTAAATATAAATTTCTTCCTCTCATTAGAACTAATTCTTCTTGCATGTCAAAATTATTGTAGTTATTTTATGTAGTTTTATGTATTGTTATGAGACTAGATATATGACAGTGACTAATAAGAGTATTTTGTCGCGAAATATGGTGTCGCGCGAAAATTACGGCGACCGCCATAATTGTTTGCGTTTTGACCAATAACGTAAAAGCTGCTATTCCCGTATTGGTGCAAGTCCTGACGTGAGCGTCGCCTGTCAAATCACGCAGGGACTGTTTATCCAGTAATAAATGTTTTTGATATTGTATTGCTACGAGTCGTAGTATTAAGAGACACTGGTTATACTCAAAAGTGGGTAGATGTGTGCTGAGGCTCCCCCCCCCCCCCCCCCCCCTCCCAGTGTTCATGCAATTATTAACAGTATTGTGTGTGATTCACGAAATTTTGTCACTTTTTCTAATTCCTTTCAGTTATTGTCTTAGATGTCTTTAAAGTTTCAGAGAATATATACACAATTTTGTCGGTTCAGATTAATTTCAGAGCAGTTTCTCGTGAATATTCGTGTTTTAAGTTCATAAACAAAGTGGGATCGTGACCAATTGAGAAGTATAACATAGAGTGTGGTTTTCCAACTAGAATTTTGAATGACTTCACAGCATAGATTTTGATAATTATTTTTCCTGTGGGTTGAGGTCATCACACGCCCTGTACACAAAAGCAAAAATTGCGGTCGTACTCCAAAAAGGATCCGATACGTCCAGTGGGGTTATAAGTACAGGATGTCCTGAGGGACAGGTTGAATCGTCCAGGAGGGTTCAACAGAGTCAAACGTTGTCAAGAACGTCGTCCTGTTCCTCTTTACACTGTGAACTGCCGCTTTAGATTGCAAAATGTGTGGGATCAAAGCCTCAAAGAAGCGGTGGTTTCATTGGTGCCTTGTATGCCACCCTCAGAGGACTTCTCGTACCGATTCTGAGCGGCGGTGTGTTTGAAATGTTTTCCTCGGTCACTCATAAGATGCTGTGTGATTACGTCGCTGGACGTTAGGATTCTGTCCTATATGGCAGAGGTGTCAAGAGAAGGGGCGAAATGTGCGTAATAGGGGATCTGACGACCCTCCCATTGTCTGACATGTCTGCAGTGGTGTTGGGAAAAATTGTGGTGAAGTCTGGTGCCAAGGTAACATCATTAACCGACCTAACAGCTCACATGAACTTCGGAGTTGTGGCCTTGTTTTCGTAAGTGTCGACGTTTGGTTGTTTGAAGCGTCGCCGACCCTGGGGGTGACGCCACATGACGCCACGCTTTTGCACCGTTACAGAGGAACATTGTCGACACCATTCACCAAATTTGAAACTGTTACTGGTTTTTGCGAATGTGGCCCATTAATTGTGTTGCGCAGTGCAATTGAAACTGACGTCACAATTGATTATTAACCTGGAGTTACCGATATGAAGAACGCGGTATTTATGAGGCACTTCAAAAATACAAATGTGTGTGAAATCTTATGGAACTTAACTGCTAAGATCATCAGTCCCTAAGCTTACACACTACTTAAAGGGGGCAGGACGTCAAACGGGCCGACTTGGAGCATGAGAGTCACCACAGGACATTTTAATTTCTACTGTCTATACTTTTACAAATAAATTCATAAAACTTGTCGCCATGACCAGGAAGGATTGAGGATTCACACTCATCGCAGTGGAAGTTCAAAAACGTAGCAAAATACCTTTTTTTACATGTGAAATTTCATCATTTTTTTCACTTATTACTGGCTGCATTTGTTGATATAGGTACACTTTTCTTCCTAAGTAAGAGAGATTCTTCGATGAATTTTTCATAGCATACAGACAGTAGTTACAGGTGTATGAAACTCTAGAATTTTCCAAATCTATTAAAAAACTGTGGAAAAATTGAGATAATTAACTACAAAACGTGAATTTTTTTCTAAACATGAAGTTTAAAATATTACTGTTCATTCATTTTTTCATAAATTAAATAACTTCTTGAGTTTCACACACCTGTAACTATGGTTTGTATGCTGTGCAAAAGTCATCGAAGAATCTCTCTTACTTAGGAAGAAAAGTGTACCTATAGCAACAAATGCAGCCAGTAGTAAGTGAAAAAATGATGAAATTTCACGTGTAAAAATGTGTTTTGTTACGTTTTAGAGCTTCCACTGCTATGAGTATGAATCCTGAATCGTTCCTGGTCACGCTGTTAAAGTTTAATGAATTTATTTGTAAAAGTATAGACAGTGGAAATTAAAATGTCCTGTGGTGCCTCTCCTGCTCCACGTCGACCCGTTTGACGTCCTACTCCCCTTAACCTAAATTATCCTAAGGACATACACGCACACCCATGCATGAGGGAGGACTCGAACTTCCGCCGGGACCAGCCGCGCAGGCCATGACTGCAGCGCCTAAGACAGCTCGGCTAATCCCGCGCGGCTGAGGCAGTTCATATAATTAATGATAATGGTGGAACAGGAAGACACTGCATGAGTCTTCCGTAGGCAGTATCTTCAGTAGTTGATCGCATCTTAACAGTGATTGTAGATGCAGGAGTTCAGGGCAAAGTTCAGGCAAACAGAATGTGGTGCTTCCCTAAGGCCGATAGCTGACGGCCACTGATAGGATCTCTTACTTGTCGGTCTTTCAACAGGTGGATTTTCTTTCCTGTTTCTAGTATCGTTTGCTATAATTTAATACCGGCTGTTGCTGTTTTCTTCACTGGTAAATAAACCGCCATCTACACCTTATTAAGGCTCTAATGAACGGCTGTGATATGATCATTTTTAAAATTTGTTTCAATCGGTTATTTCAACAATTGTCCTTATCGACAAGCCGACTCTCACTTAAAAAATACCATTTTCTATTAATCCTACAGAGATAACGTACTTATTGTCAACGACATCGCCATCTTCAAGCTGGGCACCGCATTAGCTCTGAACTCCTGCGTGCAGACCATTCAGCTGCCCGGTGCGGGATCCATCCCTCAGTGTAAGTACCCTCTCTGCACCAGTGTAGCAACTGTAGAAATTAAGAATAAGAATCTTATCAGGTCTCTTACGAATATTATCAGCACTTCTCTTACTTGAACTTCATAATTTCCTGTAAATTTGTGATAACTTGCGCTTGGAGTAATAAACAAGATACTCAGAGTAATTTCGTATCGGATGGGGTTTACCGATTGTAACTGAGGCTCCAAGACGCCAAGTGCAATAAGAGCAATTTAGAAAACAAACTTCAGAGAGTTATAGTCACTCTGGCTGGGTGTAACCTGCTGTTTCCACTTCATTTGTACATTGATTGTTAATACCAAAGACTGAAGTCCATTAAATATACAAAAGTGTGTCGATGTTTGAGGACTCCTTAAGAAGGCATTGAATTTTCCTCCAAACTTTCTATACAATAAATTATAACAGAACAACACAAGGTAAATCTGAATTCTTTATATTTTCGTAAACTACAGTGCAAAAATACAAAACTTTGCATCCTTGAAGCATCTAACTTTATGGCTCAGTATTTTCCATCATATTTCAGTTGCTGGTAGTGGTGTTGTCTTCCATGATCACTTGGGCTGTCCTCTTGGCGTATCTGACTTAGATAAACTGATTCGAAGATTGGTGGGATGAAACACAGTAAGACTAAAAGTTTCCTCTATTTCACTCATTTTATTTCCCTCTAAGGTGGATCCAAGGTTCAAAATGGCTCTGAGGACTGTGGGACTTAACATCTGAGGTCATCAGTCCCTTAGAACTTAGAACTACTTAAACCTAACCAACCTAAGGACAGCACACACATCCATGCCCGAGGCAGGATTCGAACCTGCGACCGTAGCGGTCTCGCGGTTCCGGACTGAAGCGCCTAGAACCGATCGGCCACATCGGCCGGCGTGGATCCAAGGGTTTGTACAACTTTCTCTTGGCATCGTATGCTGTTGCTAAAATGTACACCAGCACACAATGTAGAGTGATGATCGGCGGCCAGGCAACGTCTTCCTGCCGTACTTGCAGGCTTAATTAATCTTGGTCTCTCACTTAATTACTGTGGACATCATCACTAACAGAATGAAGTGCAGTTAGGGAGATTACAAAGCTATGTAAATAACTCGTACACAGACTCAAAGATGCAGATATATTTAATAAAACGCTCAGTCACATATAGCAGATGCTCACCCTATCAATTAATGTCACAGTACGTACGTGAGTGGCAGAGGACTCTTAAATTGCTTAGCGTGTTCAGGTAACCAGAGCAGCGCTTACCTCCAGTTCAGCAGGACTAAATCACTCGTAACGAATGCAGAAATACACGAGAAAACGGGGGCGGATGAGACAGTGTGTTTCTGCCAAATGACGCTAAGGCGGCGGTAGAACGCTTAGCTTTACCTGAGTGCCAGCTTGGATCACTCCGAGATTCGGCTGCGATCATACATTCGAGCTATCATCGTAATAATTATAAGGCAAGTTGTCGCTTCGAGCATCTAACAAATACTTAGTTTTGGTATTGATAACAGGCAGCTTTCATTATACTTCTGATGCTTCAGCACTCAGGAATACTACAACATGGTCCCTAAACTTTTGACCAAAAATGGAGAACGTGTTGTATCTACTCCATTGAAGGTTCCTGAAGTGTGGAAAACAGCGAGCGATCGGACGAAAGAAGATAACTTTGTTTTAAGGAACTAATAAGGGCTCATCTTGAATTATGATAATAATTCTGAGTCGGAAATATGTGAAACAGATGAGGAGGATGACAAATAAATATAAACTTGTTTAATAACAAATAAAAGTACTTGTCCCGCATATATGACTTGTTTCCTTATTCCTATTTTTACAGGCTCAGCTGGTGAGTCTGTCTTTAGACGAATTGTCGGAAGCGAAGATATGTTAGTTTTTAACATATTGAATAGTATTCTTGATTCATTATCAGCTGAAGAAATTAGCATTTACTGTTCTTCCCTTATTCGGATTTGTATATTCATGCGATCAGCCATTTTCAAGAATGAATCCTTATCAACATTAAACTGGGAAGTCATCCTATCATCGAGAACCTGAGACCATGCCGCAAATTAAAAATAATATGCATCCTTGACTTACCCAACTCACCAAGAAGAAATAAAATCAATGTTCGCATTACGTTTCATCAGCCATTGTTATTATTTAGTTTTATGGATAACTTACAATTTAATTTTATCAATAAATAATATTGTTGTTATGTTTGATAATTAGTTTTATTCAAGATACGTAATGTTTAACCAACTGGAGTGAAAGATTATGCAGCGTCGAGTAGTGAGAAAGGTATGTTGCGATGGTCTGGACATATAGAGACGATGAACTAAGCGAGGTACTCGAAACATACAAGACGAGTGCAGATAGGAGAGTTGGATCAGTTCGACCTCAGTCAGACTTGAGGACGATTGTAGCAAAGGCCGACTTAGGAGTGCCATTGTCATTAATACTGTACCTGCTTACAGAATTTAAGATTAAAAAATTGTCTCTCGAAAGAAATTCTAGTGGTTGTACGGTTGATATTTGGCTCTGTTGATTAATGAGCTTTCCTATCACTGAGTTGGTGGAAATGTACGGCAGCAATGACGATAATATGACTCTGTGGCTATAGTGTGTCTGTAAACTGAAGAGCGAGCACCGGGAAGTGGCATTACCTAGAAGAACGCTACAACAGCCGTACAGGATGACTTACAAGGAGTACACTCGTGGTGTAGGGGTGAACCCGCACTAGGCAGTGGCGCAGTTTGGATCCGTTGCCCGGCTGCTAGCGCATATGGAACACGAAGTGTTTATATTGCCGATACTCGCGCTTGTTGTTCACCCAATAGACCGCAATGGCACATAATTTCAGAAATACTGTGACACAATTTATGTTTGACAACGAAAATGCCAATCCCGATGTGTTTTTGAAATAGAGCATTTTTTGGCCAATGAAATTAGCTTACCTGTTACAGATACAGTTGGGACACACCTACCCAGTGTACGCAGCATAATGTACGTCAATATGACCGGTGAAGTTGCATGTGAAAGAACTTTCCAAAGGGGATTTAAATTTCGACACTCTGATGGACATGTCAGCGATGCTGCAGTGTCTCTTCAGGTTTCGGAGTGAGGGTTGTACGGATCTTTGAACTGCCTTTGAGGTACCAGAATTGATGGTTATGGAATCATTGCGACCATACGGGACGCTACTCAGTCACACGTCTGAACGCTGGGCGAGTTTTAGCACCTATCCCGTGCTAAAGAGCGTCCGATAGGTGCGGATCACCCTTAACAATTATATCCCTTCATACTTACGTGTTTTAAGATGTGGAGGTATTGTCATTTACGGTGGCCAGCCGCGGACATGTTCTCACTGCGGTGGAGGGAAAATATCCGCTCGGAGTGCGTACACCGCTAAATCATGCAACTGCCACGTGGAGAAGCGTCATAGTGAGAAGTTTTCACGCTACTGCCGATCACCTATGTGTCGGTGAACGAATATATGTTGATGCAAGAGTGTATCGAGTCAGGGGCGAAAGGAGGTGACAAGCAGGATGTCCCTACATCCTCTTCACAGCAGATAAGGGAGCTGAAATCGTTATATTTACAGAAAGCTGGCTGAAGCCAGAGATAAATTCTGCTGAAATTTTTACAAAGGCACAGACGATGTTTAGAAAGGATAGATTGCATGCAACCGGTGGTGGAGTGTTTGTCGCTGTTAGAAGTAGTTTATCCTGTAGTGAAGTAGGATAGTTCCTGTGAATTATTATGGGTGGAGGTTACACTCAACAACCGAGCTAGGTTAATAATTGACTCCTTTTACCGACCTCCCGACTCAGCAGCATTAGTGGCAGAACAACTGAGAGAAAATTTGGAATACATTTCACATAAATTTTCTCAGCGTGTTATAGTCTTAGGTGGAGATTTCAATTTACCAGATATAGACTGGGACACTCAGATGTTTAGGACGGGTGGTAGGGACAGAGCATCATGTGACATTATACTGAGTGCACTAACCGAAAATTACCTCGAGCAATTAAACAGAGAACCGACTCGTGGAGATAACATCTTGGACCTACTGATAACAAACAGACCCAAACTTTTCAACTCTGTAAGTGTAGAACAGGGAATCAGTGATCATAAGGCCATTGCAGCATCCCTGAATATGGAAGTTAATAGGAATATAGAAAAAGGGAGGAAGGTTTATCTGTTTAGCAAGAGTAATAGAAGGCAGATTTCAGACTACCTAACGGATCAAAACGAAAATTTCTGTTCCGTCACTGACAATGTTGAGTGTTTATGGAAAAAGTTCAAGGCAATCGTAAAATGCGTTTTAGACGGGTACGTGCCGAGTAAAACTGTGAGGGACGGGAAAAACCCACCGTGGTTCAACAACAAAGTTAGGAAACTACTGCGAAAGCAAAGAGAGCTTCACTGCAAGTTTAAACGCAGCCAAAACCTCTCAGACAAACAGAAGCTAAACGATGTCAATGTTAGCGTAAGGAGGGCTATGCGTGAAGCGTTTAGTGAATTCGAAAGTAAAATTCTGTGATGGCATTGAATCAGAGAATGACACGCGTAAAGCTGAAATACTAAACACCTTTTTCCAAAGCTGTTTCACATAGGAAGACGACACTGCAGTTCCTTCTCTAAATCCTGGCACAAACGAAAAAAATGGCTGACATCGAAATAAGCGTCAAAGGAATAGAAAAGCAACTGGAATCACCCAACAGAGGAAAGTTCAGTGGACCTGACGGGATACCAATTCGATTCTACACAGAGTACGCGAAGGAACTTGCCCCACTTCTAACTGCCGTGTACCGCAAGTCTCTAGAGGAACGGAAGGTTCCAAATGATTGTAAAAGAGCACAGGTAGTCCCAGTCTTCAAGAAGGGTCGTCGCGCAGATGCGCAAAACTATAGTCCTATATCTCTGACGTCTGTCTGTTGTAGAATTTTAGAACATGTTTTTTGCTCGAGTATCATGTCGTTTTTGGAAACCCAGAATCTACTATGTAGAGTTCTTCCCGCGAACCATACGCGACTGGAACAGAAAAGGGAGGTAATGACAGTGGCACGTAAAGTGCCCTCCGCTACACACCGTTGGGTGGCTTGCGGAGTATAAATGTAGATGTAGATGTAGAACATACGGCAGCCTCACAAGTAGCACGGAGGTGAGAATGTGGCGGCAGCAGTGGATCACCGAGCGCCCGATTAACAACGGCGTCACAGGACAGGGGGCGAAAACAAAGCCCGCAAGAAGCGGCGCCATACTTCGGACGACACATCCTCCGCTAGCCCAGGGGACACGGAGGATCTTCGAGCTGAAGAGACATCTGACATAGAACATGTGTCTTTTGAGGACGTCGAAATGATTTCATCGAATGGTGACCGGATGTGAGTGACCGCATCCGGGCAATTACATATAAATGCAGGAGAGAGCATTTCTAGGATTGGTGACCAGTGTGACTGGGCAGAGCAAGTCCAAGAGGTAGACGAGTTGGCAGCCCCATTTGATGACGGCTCACATACAGGACGCCACCACAGGACAAGAACAATATAGAGAGAAGCCCGTTGGTGGGCAACCTTCCCAGCACTAATAGTAGACATAGTGTTTGGAGTTTACAGTGACATGACACGAGCATGACGACGACAACTAACCTAGCACATAAGGTGGGAACAGTGGACTTTAATACCGTACGATTTGTTGCAAAGTTGCAAATTTTCCAGAATATGATCTACGCCACAGACTTCGATATCCTGCGATGAAAGAAAGCCTGCAATGTTGCCCTTCGAGGGTGCCGACTCTAGACGTAGGACGTGGCACGGCGATCTTGTTCCAGGAAGAGACTTCGGGGTGTGTCCTCAATTATCTCCCTTCAGCCCGGTGTTTTGGCGATGGCCGTGAAAGGTATTCGTATTGTCAACATCTACGCACGCTGCGAACCTGACAATCTTCGGGAACGTGCGCAATTCTACTCGTAGGAGATTGCACCCCTCTTCCGTGGCATACATGATCACATCTTGATAGGAGGAGGGGATTTTAACTGTGTTTTCTCACACCAAAGGCTCAAACCTCGAATTTTAACTCCTGCAATGCATCACGCTCGATCTGCCGATACGTAACACTGATGGGCACATAGAAAAAAATCCACGGGGAGCGTGAGGGTTTCACGTTTTTTGGCTAGCCACTCGGCTGATTTGTGTTTATGATGGATTACGAGATCATGTGCTGGCTGCTGAATGCTGGCCCACAGCTTTTACGGGTCACCTTGCATACTTAAATACGTTAACCCTCCGACGGTAGCAGGTCTGGCGGGGCCGTAGTTCGCGGAAACTTAGTTCACCTTATTGGTGGACCCCGAATGTCACCTGCGGAATGAAGAACCGTGGTAGACATGCGCAGTACGGTTCTTTCATGGTGGCTGTAATGCGCAAAACCGGTGATACGAAGGTCTCTTGTAAATTACGGCAAGGAAAAAGCGAGATGGCTCCGAGATTCACTTGAATATTACTACATGGTGCTTCGTGATCTCTTCTTCAGGGCTCCATCGCCCTAGCGTTAAGCGGAAGTCTATGGCATTATGGTGTGCATTTTATCGATCATGGACGTCGATTGGAGGGACTGTGCTCGGTGTTTGGACAACTCGACGGAGAACGTATTTCCATGCATCGTATGTCCACGGGGAATGCAAGTAATCGCCAATCATTGATTACAGTGCTCTACGATGGGGATAGTCGGACCTTGACGTATAACAAGTGAGGCGTCATCATGGCATCAATGTTGTCAAACTTAAATACCCAATGAGGGATCTGGCGTGCTTTCTATACGCCTCTCCTCACCACGGCAGTGAGATCGTCTTGGTATACATTTATTAAAAGCAAGACAGTCACGCCGACCATTTTCGCGACATTCATATGGTCGATTCAGCACTCTGCCTTATGTGTGGCATGCAGGACATCGATGAACATTGTCTGCAATGCAGTGAGGCGAAGAATGTTTGGCGGCTGACGCAACGCATTGTGGCACTCCTCCAGCGCACCAACAGCTCCACGATCACGACGAAACATTTTATTCTTCCTCAGTTTGGTCTTTTTCCTCTCACAGAAAACGTCCGCAATCCGCTCGATTACAGGACACACATTGCACTACGTGCTCTCGCAGTCCATGGTATTGGGAATGCATTACTGGCTCTATCTACTAGGACACCGCGAGATCATCCGACGTGACTCTAAATACAAAACGCAGCTTGTGAACTTTCTAGACAGCATGTTTCATGATCCCCCAGAGAGATGGAGAGCCCTAGGTTTGACCAGTTTCATGAGCTAGGATATTCTTCCAAGTGGAGTGCCGAGGATGTCACTTCGGCCCTACATTTCTTTCAAAAATGGTTCAAATGGCTCTGAGCACTATGGCACTTAACATCTGTGGTCATCAGTCCCCTAGAACTTAGAACTACCTAAACCTAACTAACCTAAGGACATCACACACATCCATGCCCGAGGCAGGATTCGAACCTGCGACCGTAGCAGCCCCGCGGTTCCGGACTGAGCGCCTAGAACCGCTAGACCACCGCGGCCGGCTACATTTCTTTCTTTTCTTTTTCAGATGTGGCTGTTTTTTCCTGGAATATAAAAATTAAAATAAAAACAAGAGGTTCAGGGCACTCTCTTACCCTGCAATGATCAAGGGAATGAGGGTGCAGAAAGTTACTGCATTAAATACATGTTAAGTGTATCGACAAGACCTGTGGCCTGTGATTGAAAAAGTGTTATGATAATCTCTCCATTGGCAAAAGATTCTGGACTAGTCCCCCATTCAGATATTCGGGAGGTGACTGCCAACGAGGAAGTGACAATGAGAGAAAGATTCAATAACCAGCGGAAGGATAACGTTCTACGGGGTCTGAAATGTCAGAAACTTGAACGTGGTAAGGAAGCCAGAAAATCTGGAAACGGAAGTGCTAAGGCTCAATATAGACATAGTGGGGGTAAGTGAAGTGAAATGGAAAGAATTTCTGGTCAGGTGAGCATAGGATAGCATAAAAAAGTGTTAGAATAGAAAAGAATTCGTTATGAATAGGAAAGTAGTGCAAAGAATGAGTTAATGGGAAAAGTTCAGTGAACAACGATAGTTCAGTTATATATGCCAATATCGCAAGCCGAGCATGAGAAGATAGAGAATGTGTAAGAGGATATTGAACGAATAATTCAGTATGTAAAGGGAGTTGAAATTGTAATACTCATGGGGACTGGAATGCAGACGTAGGAGAAGGAGCAGAAGAAACGGTTACGGGAGAATATGGACTTGATACTAGGAGTGAGAAAAGCGAAAGATTAACTGAGTTCCGCAATAAATTTCAGCCTGTAACAGCGAATGTACTTAAGAATCACAAGAGGAGGACGTATACTTGCAAAATGTCAGGATACGGGAAGATTTCAAGTAGATTATACCATGGTCAGGCAGATATTCGCTCATTGTCTCTTTGTCCCTCTGTCATTGTCTCCTGTGTGTCATTGTCTCCTGTGTGACAGAAACAGTCTCCTTCGTTCTGCCCTACTACTATAGTCTTCTCTCACTTTCACTGTCTCTCCCTTACTCTTTCTTGCTGCTAATATCTTATTCCTTACTTCGTGGTGCCACTGCCTCCTCTGTCATTTTATCTATTTTCCTCGTTGACGCTGTCATACAACCTGGCTGTCACTCACTTCCATTTTATCTTCCTCTTCACTTCTGCTTCTCCCTATCGTTCCCTTTCACTGACACTGTCTTCTTCACTCTTTCCTAGCACTGTTCTGTCATTGTCAACTATGTTCCACTGCCACAGTGTCCCTCTCTTTCTCTCACACTGCCATTGTCAGCTTCGCTCTTTCTCTAAGACTACTATCTTTTAGTATTTATTACCTTTCTGTACCTTTGCCACTGCCACTGTCTTCTTCTCTTTCAGCGTAAAAAGGCGCGAATATGTTCGCATTCCAAAATTTTCAGAACATTTTGAAAGATAGTGAGGAGGGCAAAATGACGCAGCTGCTACTCCATTTTTCAGTCACCGGCCTTTGAACAAAAAGGAATATATTCGAATTTTCTCTTCTAGTTTACTGCTGGTTGCATGCTTTTCTCTTCTGCAGTGGCACATGTTACTCATATGAAAGGAAATGTACCAAAAAGAAGCATGCTCTTTGGGGAAGCGTAGTTGACTAGTATTCAAAGCGCTCTCCGCCTACAGTTCGAAACCAGCCATCGCTTGAATTTTGATTAATAATCAGCATTGTCCGGTATAAAATGTGAGCCTTATTCTCCCAACGGCCTTGACAAAGAGAGAGTAGCGGACGGAGGTTCAGGAGACTCAATTGTTCTTGGCATGGGAAACTGCCCCTAAAGGCGGAAGAATCAGCAACGATCAAAGGCATGAGGATGCAGAAGGCACTGAAACCACTGCATTAAAGATCCATAATGTCTATCTACAGGACATGTGGCATGTAATAGAGAAAGTGTCGTGAGGATCTCCCCATTGGCAAAAGATTCCGGAATAGTCCGTCATTCGGATTTCCGGGAGCGAACTGCCAAGAGGTGACCATGAGAAAAAGACTGAATAACCAACGGAAGGATAACGTTCTACGAGTTGAGACGCGGTATGTCAAAAGTGTGAATGCAGTAGGAAAGCTAAAGAATCTGAAAAAGGATTGGCTAAGGCTCAGTCTAGGTATTTTGGGGCCCAGTGAAGTGAAATGGAAAGAAGACAAGGATTTTGGTCAGATGAGTATAGTGTAATATAAACAGCAGCCGAAAATGGTATAACAGGAGTAGCTTCCGTTATGAACAGAAAGGTAGTGCAGAGTGTGTGTTACAGTGACCAGTTCAGTGTTCTCATCAGAATCGAGGGCAAGCCAACATCGACAACGATAGTTTAGGTATACATGCCAACATCGCAAGCTGAAGATGAAGAGGTACAGCAAGTATATGAGAATATTGAATGGCTAATACAGTACATCAAGAGAGATGAAAATGCAATAGTCATGGGGGACTGGAATGCAGTTGCAGGGCAATGAGTAGAATAAAAGGTTACAGGACAATATGTGCCTGGGGCAAGAAATGACAGAGGGGAAATACTAAAAGAATTCCGCAATAAATTTCAGCTAGTAATCTCAAGAGGAGGAAGTATACTTAGAAAAGATCGGGTGATGAGGGGAGATTTCAGCTAGATTACATCATGGTCAGACAGAGATTCCGAAATCAGATACTGGATTTTAAGGCGTACCCAGGAGCAGCAATCTACTAAGACCACAATATAGTAGTGACGCAGAGTAGGCTGAAAATAAAGACATTTGTAAGGAAGGATCAATACGCAAAGAAGTCGGATACGAAGTACGGAGGGATGGCGAAACACGCTTGAAGTTCTCTAAGGATATAGATACAGCAATAAGGAATAGCGCAGTAGGCAGTATAGTTGAAGAGGATGGAAATCTCTAAAAAGGCCAATCACAGAAGTTGGAAAGAAAAACACAGGTACAAAGAAGGCAACTGCGAGGTAAACATGGGTAACAGAAGAAATATTTCAGCTGATCGATGAAAGAAGGAAGTACAAAAATATTCAGGAATACAAGACGCTGAGCAGTGAAATAAATGGGAAGTGCAGGGAAGCTAAGACGAAATGGCTGCACGGAAAATCTGAAGGGATCGAAAGAGAAATGATTGTCGGAAGGACTGACTCACCATATAGAAAAGTCAAAACAACCATCGGTGACATTAAAAGCAAGGATGGTAGCATAAAGGGTGCAACGGGAATTTCACTGGCAAATGTAGAGGAAGGAGCGGATAAGTGGAAAGAGTACATTGAAGTCCTCTATGAGATGAAAGGTTTATCTGATGTGATAGATAAAAGAAACAGGAGTCAATTTAGAAGAGATAGGGAATCCAGGTTTAGAATCAGATTTTAAGAGAGCTTTGGAGGACTTAAGATCAAATAAGGCAGAAGGGGTGGATACCACTCCATCAGAATTTCTAAAATCATTGGAGGAAGTGGCAACAAAATAACTCTTCGCGTTGGGGTGTAGAATATAAGAGTCTGGCGACATACCATCATCCACGTAATTCCGAAGATTGCAAGAACTGACAAATGCGAGAATAATCACACAGTTAGCTTAACGGCTCATGCATTCAGGTTGCTAACAAGAATAATATAGAAAAGAATGGAAAAGACAATTGAGGAAGGAAGTGCTAAAAGACCATCAGTTTGGCTTTAGAAAAGGTAAAGGCACCCGAGAGGCACTTCTGACGTTGCGGTTGATAATGGAAGCAAGACTAAAGAAAAATCAAGACACAGTCACTGGATTGGTCTACCTGGAAAACGCGTACGACAATGTAAAATGGTGCACGGTGTTCGAATTCTCAGAAAACTAGAGGTAGGCTGTAGGGAGAGACGGATAATATAAAACATGTACAAGAGCCAAGGTGGAATAATAAGAGTGACTGATGATATTGCTGTCCTGAGTGAAACTGAAGAAGAGTTACATGATCTGCTGAATGGAATGACCAATCTAATGAGTATAGAATATGGAATGAGAGTAAATCGAAGAAAGACAAAGGTAATGAGAAGCAGTAGAAATGAGAACAGCGGGAAACTTAACATGAGGACTTACGTTCACAAAGCTGATGAAGTTAAGCAACCTGTTACCTAGGCAGTAAAATGACTAATGACGGACGTGACAAGGAGGACATCAAAAGGAGGGCATTCCTGGCCAATAGAAGTCCATTAGTATCAAACATAGGTCCTAATTTGAGGATGAAATTTCTGAGAATGTAATTCTGGAGCACATTATCGTATGACAGTGAAACATGGATTGTGAGAAAACCGGAACACAAGAGAATTGAAGGATTTGAGATGTAATGCTACAGAAGAGTTTTGAAAAGTAGGTGGAATGATAAGGTAAGGAATGAGGAGGTTCTGCGCAGAATCGGAGAGGAATATGTGGAAAACACTGACAAGGAGAAGGGACAGCATGAGAGGACATCTGTTAAGCATTTCTCCGTGCTACGCCTCTTTATGAGCTACATTTACGTATCACATCGCATTTTAAGGGCACATTTTACGTGTACAGGTATCTTAAATTTTAATCTCTATATCAAACGGAAAAAATATGAAGTAAAGTTTTAAGTTTATTCGAGATCGGAATCATAGGAACACATCGCAAATATTTTTTGGCTCTCTGGAGTACGGTCCCTGAATCAATGGGGCCTTCATAAGTCGCATCAAGCCCACCTAGGTAACATTAAACGCAAAAGAGCCAAGTGATTTGCTCCATTTGCCTAAGCAAGGGAAATGTGTAATATTCATAACTTGACCCTGTATTGTAAGACAGCTACACTAAGACGATCCACCTGTTGGCTACACACTTCGTTATCAAAAGTATCCGGACACCTGACTGAAAATGACTTAAAAGTTCGCGGCGCCCTCCATCGGTAATGCTGGAATTCAACATGGTGTTGGCCCACCCTAAGTCTTGATGACAGCCTCCAATCTCGCAGGCACACGTTCAATCAGGTGCTGGAAGTTTTCTTGGGGAATGGCAGCCCATTCTTCACGGAGTGCTGCACTGAGGAGAGGTATCGATGTCGGTCGGTGAGGCGTGGCACGAACTCGGCGTTCCAAAACATCCCAAAAGTGTTCTGTCTGATTCAGGTCAGGACTCTGTGCAGGTCAGTCCATTACATATATGGTATTGTCGTTTAACCACTCCGTCACAGGCCGTGCATTATGAACAGGTGCTCGATAATGTTGAAAGATGCAATCGCCATCCCCGAATTGTTCTTCAACATTGGGAAGCAAGAAGGCGCTTAAAACATCAATGTAGCACTGATCGCGATAGTGCCACGCAAAACAACAAAGGTTGCAAGCAGCCTCCATGAAAAACACGACCACATCAAAACACCACCGCCTCCGAATTTTACTGTTGGCACTGCACACGCTGGCAGATGACCTACGCTGCATTCGCCATACCCACACCCTGCCATCGGTATCGCCACATTGTGTACCGTGATTCGTCACTCCACACAACGTTTTTCCACTGATCAATCGTCCAGTGTTTACGCTCATTACACCGAGCGAGGGGTGGGTTGGCATTTACCGGCGTGACGTGCGGCTTACGAGCAGCCGCTCGACCATGAAATCCAAGTTTTCTCACCTCCCACCTTAACTGTTATTGTAGTCGCAGTGATTCCTGATGCAGTGTAGAATTCCTGTGTGATCGTCTAGATAGATGTCTGCCTATTACACATTACGACCCTCTTCTATTGTCGGCGGTCTCTGTCAGCCAGCAGACGAGGACGGCCTGTACGCTTTTGTGCTGTGCGTGTCCCTTCATGTTTCCATTTCACTATCACATCGGAAACAGTGGACCTAGGGATGTTTAAGAATGTGGAAATCTCGCGCACAGACATATGGCACAGGTGACACCCAATTACCTGACCACATTCGAAGACCGTGAGTTCCGTGGAGCTTCTCATTCTGCTCTCTCACGATGTCGAATGACTACTGAGGCCGCTGATATGGAGTACCTGGCAGTAGGAGGCAGCACAATGCAGCTAATATGAAAAACGGGGTTGTCCGGGTACGTTTGATCACATAGTGTACATAGCCCCAAGGGCAACAAGGACTATCTAAAACACTTGAACTTACCCTTTTGTCACCGATAGAACACGAGGTCTGAGCACCGGCATAACCTGTTTGTATGCGATGCGTTCGGAACGTATTAGGAACCCTTGCTGTCGCATTCATACTGATTAAAGGGCAAGTGCCGTGGTGTGTTGCTAACAGATCATGCTCGTAAGGACCAAAGTGTCACAGAAGCATACTATCGAAACATCGTGGTGAGATTACAGGAGCCTTTCGATACTGTCTAAGGCGCTGTATTTGCTTCGCAACAATGCTTCTCTGGGCTATTAAGCTTCGCCTCATACCCTGCATTCACCTGACGTAGCAGTGATTTCTTCCTCTTTCGTCGAATCAAGGCGCCATTTCGCATCGATTTTCCCAGAGTGATGCGGGGATTTTCGAAGTAGAGCATTTCCTAAACACTCAAAACGACTGCTTCTATCTGCAAATTCTCTGTTAAGTCATTAATTGTTGGGAAGAACTGTCACATTAAAGAATTAATGCGTATGGAAGCCCTAACAGAGTCATCTAGTTATACGCGTCACGGTTTTATTTTTCGAGTTGATAATCGTGACTTTATGAACATCCCTTTCATTACAGATTTTAATGTCGTGTATTACTCCTCATATTGCATTCTTTGTGTCTCACGTTTAGGGTTTGCCCTATATAAGAAAATAGAAAAAGAAAAGAAAGGCGCACTTCTTCGAAATCCCGTAATTATCTGCCACTGCGAAGCATAATATTGAAATTTGCCTCAAAGGTGCCTACAGCGTGCTACCCTTCGACGTTACCCTCGCGCTCGGCGACGCTTCAAACTGCAAGGTGTCGACACATGAAAGAAGAAGGCCAGAGCTCAGAAGATCATATGAGGAATAATGTGGATCAATGATGTAACTTTGGGTTCAAATTTCATCACATTTCTGCCCAGCGTCAGCGTGGATGCGTCACTTGATAAGAAGGAGGAATAGATTAGTGTTTCAAGTCCATAGAGAACCAAGTAATTAGAGACGGAACGCAAGCTCGAATTTGGGAAGGAAACTGTGCCCTTCCAAACGTACCATTCCGGCATTTGTCTGAAGAGAATCACGGAAAACCTAAATCAGGACGGCCGAACGCAGGTTTGAAGCATCGTCCTGCGGAATGGGAGTCCAGTGTGTGCTAACCACTGCGCCACCTCTTTTGGTCATGATGATAAAGTCTTCACAGCCCCTCTTACCCACATTTCATCTTTCTTATGAGACTCTGCGGTGGAGGTCAGAACCGCGCCATCCAGCGTTTGGGGTTTTCTTATGTGTGGCCGAGGAAGATATTTCTGGGACACGGTCGATCCGAATAGACGTGAAAAGGTCTGAGGGTACGGCATAAAGGGCATCAATGAAACCACACCTTTCCCTGGGGCGTTTGTTGCCACACATTTCGCGGTCGAAATCGGCACTTTGCAGTGCGATGAGCCGCAGGAAGATGTTGTTGCCCACCTTTCACACTGCTGACACCCTCGGATGTTTCAACACCTCTCTAAGGGCAATGTAGGACTGCATCCCCACGGAACGTAATAGAACTGCTTTGGGGTGCAGCCCGATTGCAGTTTTCGTTCTCGTTCACTGGTCGATATCATTAGGGAACGTTCAAAACCATCTCCGAAGCAACAAAGGCTACTTGTGCTCTTTCAACCTGTTTGGCCCCCTCCTGTGGTGTCATCATGGGAGTGTGCAACATTAACATGTGCGTAAATGAACCGACAAAGGATCCCTCTAAGGGATCCCTAGTTCGGCAACACCTTCATGGGCACCTATGCACCACTTTTGAGCGCGTTACAAATTTACCTAAAACATGTGTGGATATAAATCCTGCTTCAAGATATCAATTTCTCTTTGCTGATTACCGGTTCCGGCTCATTGCCGACCCATTCTGATATCAGCCTAAATGTTGTTTACTGTGTGACACTCATTACAAATCGTCGTGTTTCTTTAGAGTTAAGTCGCCGTAGCTAAATAATAAATCGTAGAGTGAAAATCTTAGTTGGTTATGTAAACAGACAACGTTAATAACTAATCAAGTGTTGCTGCAGTAATGGTTTTGCCATACACCATTGCTGTCGATCACTTGTTCATATTTTTGGCAAAATGGGCACTGTAACAGCATTTTACAAGTGATTAGCGTTCTCAGTTTACGATTTTCACTTTAGGATTTTTTATTTAACCTTTGGGACTTACTAAACTCCGTCCGAACAGGCCTTGAAGGCCCAAAGTACATCTACATCTACATCATACTACGCAAGCCACCTAATAGTGTGTGGCGGAGGCTATTTTCGGTACCTCTATTTGATCCCTCCAATCCCGTTCCACTATCGAATAGTGTGTGGGAAGAAAGATTGACGATAAGCCTCTGTATCGGCTCTAATTTCTCGAATTTTCTCCTCGTAGTCAATACTCGAGATGTATGTGGGATTTATACGTTGTCTGACTCCTCCTAAAAACTGCTGTCCCGAAAGTTCAGTAGTAAATCTCTCAGTGATGCACAACGTCTCTCTTGAAACGTCTGCCAGTGGAGTTTGTTTAGCATCTCCGTAACGCTCTCTCGCCAGCTAAACGATCCCGTGACGAAACGTGCCGCTCTTCGTTGGATCTTCTCTATCTCCAATATCAGCCCTACTGATAGGGATCCCAGATAGATGAACAATACTCAAGAATCGGGTGAACAAGCGCCTTATAACCCACTTCTTTCGTGGAGGAGTTACATTTCCCTAAGATTCTTCCGATGAATCTGGGCCTTGTGTCTGCTTTTCCCACTATCTGTTTTATAAGGTCATTCCACTTAAGGTCGTTCTGGATAGTTACGCCTAGACGTTGTCTCCAGCTGTTTGTCATCAATAGTATAGCTGTACAGTAGTGGATGTCTTTTCCTATGTATACGCAATATGTTACATTTATTTACGTTCAGGGTCAACTGTCAGACTATGCACCATTTATCAATTCTCTGCAAGTCGATCGGCAAATTATTACTATCTTCTGGCGTTGCTACTTTGGTGTAAACAACTGCATCATCTGTGAATAGACTTAAAGAGCATCCGACGCTTTCTACTACATCATTTATATACAGGGTGGTCCATTGATCGTGACCGGGCCAAATATCTCGCGAAATAAGCGTCAAACGAAAAACTACAAAGAACGAAACTTGTGTAGTGTGAAGAGGAAAAACAGATAGCGCTATGGTTGGCCCGCTAGATGGCGCTGCCATAGGTCAAACGGATATCAACTGCGTTTTTTAAATAGGAAGCCCCATTTTTATTACATATTCGTGTAGTATGTAAAGAAATGTGAATGTTTTAGATGGCGCTGTAATAGTCACAAACATGGCTCACAATTTTAGACGAACAGTTGGTAACAAGTAGTTTTTTTAAATTAAAATACAGAACGTAGGTACGTTTGAACATTTTATTTCGGTTGTTCCAATGTGATACATTTTCCTTTGTGAACGTATCATTTCTGAGAACTCATGCTGTTACAGCGTGATTACCTGTAAATACCACATTAATGCGATAAATGCTCAAAATGGTGTCCGTCAACCTCAATGCATTTGGCAATACGTGTAACGACATTCCTCTCAACAGCAAGTAGTTGACCTTCCGTAATGTTCGCACTTGCATTGACAATACGCTGACACATGTTGTCAGGCGTTGTCAGTGGATCACGATGGCAAATAACCTTCAGCTTTCCCCACAGAAAGAAATCCGGGGACGTCAGATCCGGAGAACGGGCGGACCATGGTATGGTGCTTCGACGACCAATCCACCTGTCATGAAACATGCTGTTCAATACCGCTTCAACCGCATGCGAGCTTTGTGCCGGACATCCATCATGTTGGAAGTACATCGCCATTCTGTTATGCAGTGAAACATCTTGTAGTAACATCGATAGAACGTTACGTAGGAAATCAGTATACATTGCAACATTTAGATTGCCATCGATAAAATGGGGGCCAGTTATCTTTCCTCCTATAATGCCGCACCATACATTAACCCGCCAAGGTCGCTGATGTTCTACTTGTCGCAGGACTCGTGGATTTTCCGTTCCCCACTACTGGATATTATGCCGGTTTACGTTACCGCTGTTTGTGAATGACGCTTCGTCGCTAAATAGAACGCGTGCAGAAAATCTGTCATCGTCCCGTAATTTCTCTTGTGCCCAGTGGCACACGTGCCGAGTAAAACTGTGAGGGACGGGAAAAACCCACCGTGGTACAACAACAAAGTTAGGAAACTACTGCGAAAGCAAAGAGAGCTTCACTCCAAGTTTAAACGCAGCCAAAACCTCTCATACAAACAGAAGCTAAAAGATGTCAAACATAGCGTAAGAAGGGCTATGCGTGAAGCGTTCAGTGAATTCGAAAGTAAAATTCTATGTACCGACTTGACAGAAAATCCTAGGAAGTTCTGGTCTTACGTTAAATCAGTAAGTGGCTCGAAACAGCATATCCAGATACTCCGGGATGATGATGGCATTGAAACAGAGGATGACACGCGTAAAGCTGAAATACTAAACACCTTTTTCCAAAGCTGTTTCACAGAGGAAGACCGCACTGCAGTTCCTTCTCTAAATCCTCGCACAAACGAAAAAATGGCTGACATCGAAATAAGTGTCCAAGGAATAGAAAAGCAACTGGAATCACTCAATAGAGGAAAGTCCACTGGACCTGACGGGATACCAATTCGATTCTACACAGAGTACGCGAAAGAACTTGTCCCCCTTCTAACAGCCGTGTACCGCAAGTCTCTAGAGGAACGGAGGGTTCCAAATGATTGGAAAAAAGCACAGGTAGTCCCAGTCTTCAAGAAGGGTAGTCGAGCAGATGCGCAAAACTATAGACCTATATCTCTGACGTCGATCTGTTGTAGAATTTTAGAACATGTTTTTTGCTCGAGTATCATGTCGTTTTTGGCAACCCAGAATCTACTATGTAGGAATCAACATGGATTCCGGAAACAGCGATCGTGTGAGACCCAACTCGCTTTATTTGTTCATGAGACCCAGAAAATATTAGATACAGGCTCCCAGGTAGATGCGTTCGATATAGTTCCGCACTGTCGCCTGATAAACAAAGTAAGAGCCTACGGAATATCAGACCAGCTGTGTGGCTGGATTGAAGAGTTTTTTGCAAACAGAACACAGCATGTTGTTATCAATGGAGAGACGTCTACAGACGTTGAAGTATCCTCTGGCGTGCCACAGGGGAGTGTTATGGGACCATTGCTTTTCACAATATATATAAATGACCTAGTAGATAGTGTCGGAAGTTCCATGCGGCTTTTCGCGAATGATGCTGTAGTATACAGAGAAGTTGCAGCATTAGAAAATTGTAGCGAAATGCAGGAGGATCTGCAGCGGATAGGCACTTGGTGCAGGGAGTCGCAACTGTCCCTTAACATAGACAAATGTAATGTATTACGAATACATAGAAAGAAGGATCCTTTATTGTATGATTATATGATAGCGGAACAAACACTGGTAGTAGTTACTTCTGTAAAATATCTGGGAGTATGCGTGCGGAACGGTTTGAAGTGGAATGATCATATAAAATTAATTGTTGGTAAGGCGGGTACCAGGTTGAGATTCGTTGGGAGAGTGCTTAGAAAATGTAGTCCATCAACAAAGGAGGTGGCTTACAAAACACTCGTTCGACCTATACTTGAGTATTGCTCATCAGTGTGGAATCCGTACCAGATCGGTTTGACGGAGGAGATAGAGAAGATCCAAAGAAGAGCGGCGCGTTTCGTCACAGGGTTATTTGGTAACCGTGATAGCGTTACGGAGATGTTTAATAAACTCAAGTGGCAGACTCTGCAAGAGAGGTGCTCTGCATCGCGGTGTAGATTGCTCGCCAGGTTTCGAGAGGGTGCGTTTCTGGATGAGGTATTGAATATATTGCTTCATCCTACTTATACCTCCCGAGGAGATCACGAATGTAAAATTAGAGAGATTAGAGCGCGCGCGGAGGCTTTAAGACAGCCGTTCTTCCCGCGAACCATACGCGACTGGAACAGGAAAGGGAGGTAATGACAGTGGCACGTAAAGTGCCCTCCGCCACACACTGTTGGGTGGCTATCGGAGTATAATGTAGATGTAGAACTGTACATGCGATTCCTGGTGCATAGAAATATGGTACGGGTGCAATCGATGTAGCATTCTCAACACCGACGTTTTTGAGGTTCCCGATTCTCGCGCAATTTGTCTGCTACTGATGTGCGGATTAGCCGCGACAGCAGCTAAAACACCTAATGGGCATCATCATTTGTTGCAGGTCGTGGTTGACGTTTGAAATGTGGCTTAACACTTCCTGTTCCCTTAAATAACGTATCTATCAGGCGAACGGCCCGGACACTTGGATGATGTCGTTCAGGATACCGAGCAGCATACATAGCACACGCCCGTTGGGCATTTTGATCACAATAGCCATACATCAACACGATATCGACCTTTTCCGCAATTGGTAAACGGTCCATTTCAACACGGGTAATGTATCACGAAGCAAATGCCTTCCGCACTGGCTGAATGTTACGTGATACCATGTTCTTATACGTTTGGGACTATTACAGCGCCATCTATCACAAAGCGAAAAAAGTGGCCCAACTAAAACATTCATATTTATCTACGTACTACACAAAAATGTAATAAAAATGGGGGTTCCTATTTAAAAAAACGCACTTGATATCCGTTTGACCAATGACAGCGCCATCTAGCGGGCCAACCATAGCGCCATGTGGTTTCCCCCTTCAAGCTAGACGAGTTTTGTTCTTTGTAGTTTTTTCGTTTGACGCTTATTTCATGAGATATTTGGCTCGGTCACGATGAATGGACCACCCTGTATATTGTGAACAGCAACGGTCCTATCACTCTTCCCTGTGGTACTCCGGATATTACCTTTACATCTGTCGATTTAGTACCGTTACGAGCGACGTGTTGAGTTCTATCTGCAAGAAAGTCTTGAAAGCAATCGCAGGTCCGGTCCGATGCTCCATAAGCTCGTATATATATATATATATGTGCCGCCGTGTCATCCTGAGCCCACAGGCCTCACTGGATGCGTACATGGAGGGCCATGTGGTCAGCACACCGCTTTCCCGGCCATTGTCGATTTTAGTGACCGGAGCCGCTACTTCCCGATAAAATTGCTCCTCAATTGGCCCCGCAAGGGCTGAGTGCACCCTGCTTGCCAACAGCGCTCGATAGGCCGAACGGTCACCCATCTATGTACTAGCCAAGCCCGACACCGCTTAACTTTGGTGATCTAACGGGAACCGGTGTTACAGCTGCTGCAAGATCGTTAGCTAACTAGGCCGGTTTAGATGGTTCAAATGGCTCTGAGCACTATGCGACTTAACGTCTGAGGTCATCAGTCGGCTAGAACTTAGAACTAATGAAACCTAACTACCCTAAGCACATCCATGCCCGAGGCAGGATTCGAACCCGCGACCGTAGCGGTCGCTCGGCTCCAGACTGTAGCGCCTAGAACCGCACGGCCACTCCGGCCGGTGCCGGTTTACATCTAAACAAATATTATGAAGGGTAATGAGTGTCACACACTGATCACCATTTTAGACTGGTCTGAATACAGCTTGGTAGTGAGCCGAGGCCAGTAATCAGTAAAGAAAAACTGCGATTTTTATGCGCACATGTATTAAATCAACAGATCGCATATCTCTCCCCACTGACAATGTCATAGAATAATAAATGCACTTGTCAGAAACTTGGGTGTCAAGTCAGTTCGTGGCTGCTCTAGTGCCTGAAGATAAACGAATCCCACCCAAAGGATGTCCAAGGGCTTGTCTAATCCTGGGTGTAGCAGTTCCGACCCCCATCGGAGAGTCGACAAAAGTAAAGGTAAGACGCGCTGTGACGACAATCCCATCCTGTGGTACGTCCATGGTGGCACTGGGGAGAACTATGGCGAAATTTGGTGCCAATGCGACATAATTAACCCACCTTACACCACACATGAACTTCTGTGCTATCTCCCTTGATTTTTCTTTCTTTCTTTCTTTGTCGCATATGTTGACTCCTTGCTGTTTGAAGCGTCGTTGTGTCTGAGGATGATGTCACAGGGCGCCACGGATTTGCATCACCACAGAGGAAGGCTGTACTCACCTTTGAGAAAATTTTCACACCTATGTGTGGTAATGGGAGTCAATTACGGTGTTTCGAAAAATTAAACCTTTAATTATGTTGCGCAGAGTAATGTCGTAGAAATTATCTTTATGTGGAGCAAATCTCTGTGACGTTCTGCTTGGGCTACACTGCTTACACAGCACCTTCAACCTGTCTAGCGGGCTCAGTCGCGATCATATCCGGCTGGGGCAGCACGCCTACTGAGCAAACGTCGGACGCCCTGCTGTGGCTGGAGCTCCCCATCATAGACCTGGACACCTGCCGACAGGCGTTGGGAGCCATCGGGGAGGACCAGGTGGTGGACACCATGGTGTGCACAGCCCCAGGCACGAACGGCGGCGGCGTCTGCAATGTGAGTACCTCGCCCACACAATATACACCTTCTCTCTCTTTTATACTGTAACGTGTAAGTAAACTAAGGACCGTTTGCTTGTATTTCAATGTTAGCAGGTAAGAACAAATGTCTTGGAAATACAGATACACCTCTTGACTGTTTATTGTCTTGATCCAGCGGTCAGTTAACTTAGGCTGAAAGCAAATTACGGCATCGAAAATCACTTCTCAAAGTACTGTAGTATCTTTTACACTGCAACACACCAGTAACGCAAGGTTATTACTTGATGCGATGACAGCATAAATACCTTTGACATACGAGGTCTGTTAAAAAAAATCAAGAACACTGGCAATTTCGCTACAGTGGTATGCTGGAGCGAAAAGCGGTTGGAATCCATGCACCTGCCTATGTTTAATGTGTAACTGCCGGAAGTTTTAGTGTGCTATGTCTGTTAGGTATAGTTCAGTGCTCTACTGAGTGGAGCGTGTGTCGCACAGTTTGCGAATTTCGAGATGGCAGAGTCAGAGGAGCTAGCCAACGGCCTTGCCGCAGTGGTAACACCGGTTCCCGTCAAATCACCGAAGTTAAGCGGTATCGGGTTGGGCTAGCGTTTGCATGATTGACCATACGGTCTGCTGAGCGCTGTTGGCAAGCGGGGTGCACTCAGCCCTTGTCAGGCAAACTGAGGAGCTACTTGATTGAGAAGTAGCGGCTCCGTCCTCGGAAACTGACATACGGCTGGGTGAGCGATGTGCTAACTACATGCCCATCCATATCCACCTGTGGTTGAGGATGACATGGCGACCGGTCGGTACCGTTGGACATTTCAAGGCCTTCTCGGACGGAGTGACGGAGAGTTAGAGGAGCAACGCGTCTGCATTAAGTTTTGCTTGAAACTCAAGACACTCCAAATGATGCAGGTGACGAGTGCTTAAGACCACTCGGTGTTACGAATGGTTTAAAAATGCCCGGACCGAAGATAAAGATGACCTTCGTTCAGGACGCCCTTCGACGTCTACCGGCGACGCTCAAGCCAGAAACGTCAACGAAATTATGCCTGTCAATCGAAGCCTGACTGCCCGAGAGATGGCAGAAGGTTGTAACATTTCATTTGGTTCATGGCCTGAAATCTTGACACAGCATCGTGGAACGCATCGTGTTGCCGCGAGGTCCGTCCCACAGCTCATGAGTGAAGAGCAGAAAGACCTTGAAACACGTATGTAACGTAGCAGCAATGGTGAGGCACGTTAAAATCTTTGACCAGAGAGCCTTTTATCGTGGTTAGTCTGCGCTTGACCGCGCGAGTGTTGCGAGCAGTTCGCTAGTAGTCGTCATGTAGAGCAGTACGCGAGTAGCAGTAGGCCAGTGCAGTCTGTCAATAGCAGTAGCTCAGTTCAGTTGTCGTCATGCAGTACACTCGGTCAGTAGTAGCAGCCCAGTGCAGTTGTGTGACGTAGTCTGTCGGCAGTAGTGGTCTAGTCCTGTCACGGTCGCGAGCGGGACGCAGTCGGCGAGCGTCGACATGGCATTCTGGTCAAGATGCTGAATGAGGTATATTGTTAATGTAGGTAACCATCAGATAACGTAAAGTTTATTTATTGTAATTAATTTCCAACAAGTGCCCCAATAATAATTTTGATTTCAAAAGCAATTTTGCAAAAAAAAAAAAATTATTTAATTGAACTAACGATTTCGTTCCACTTCCCTTAAAGAAAAGTTTCAGTTTAATTACAAAAAAAAGAATATTATTATTTGCAATGCAGTTCCTCCAAGCCGTGCGCAAGAATAAGAGCAGAAATTTGACTAGCAGTTACAATGAGGTAAGAATTTAATTCTGATTTTTGCACAGGGCCAAAGACCGATATTTCGGTTTAATTGAATTATCATTATCACTGAGATTTTCTTATCACTGAATTGACTTTCATTATTTTCGTGAGGAACTTATACTTGGGTCAGATTGCGATTCTCATTTTTTATTGTCATTAAATTTAATTGCTAGGGAGGTTACGTTTGGCTCCCATTCATTTATTATTTCTGTCTTTTTAAATTTCTGTGGGGAGGTTACACTTAGCGCAATGTCCATTACCATTCTTAAATAATATTGTCATTTATAAAAATTTTGTGGGGAGGTTACACTTGGCGACACCCAGTCCAGGATCGAATTTCGTTGAGAGTCTTTTGAAAAACAGTCAGATATCTGCTCTTATTTGCTTAAGTATAATTAGGATTTGGCGCATCGCTTTTACTAATCTTGTGACTTTCTCTCTACAGGTCAACGGCAATTCGTTGCTCTATTGTATTTGTGTGTTGCTTTTGCATTGTGCTTATTTGTTTTGTGAATAATTGTGACTATTGCAAAAATGCCGCGAAATACTGTGAATAGTGTATCGCGAGGTATTATGAACGAAATTACCGACTTAAACAACGTGACCGATAGTAATTGTGACAATCCTGCGTTCACTAACAATCAGTGCATTCCAATCACTAATGATGAACAAACGAACTCAATTGTCTCCTCTGTTAATTTGACGACAATTGATGACGCGGGACGCTCTATTGTAATGAGCGCTGCCCAGCCTAACACACCCGGTTTGAAAAATTCTCGTGACGAACAGACAAATTTGTCTAATGAAAGTGGTCAGTGTACCGAAAATACGACGGACTCGAGTGAGAAACCTTTTTGTAAATTACAGAATGACCAAATGGTCACACAAAACGCGACAATGGCAAATACACCGTCACATAGTACAGAGGATGGAGTAGATAATGTTACATTGGGTCAAATTATGGCAATATTGCTACAAGATAGTAAAAGACTAGAAATGATGGATGATTGTTTCAAACAACTTAATGAACAGTATAAACAACTTCATGAAAAACTTGATGAACAGAACAAACGACTGGAAGAAGAGAACAAACAATTTAGAGAACGGAACAAACAATTTTCTGAAGGTATTAAGCAGCCGAGAGAAAAACACGATAACCTTAATGAACAGAACAAACAAGCTAGCGAACAGATTACAGCTATTACCATACAATGTCAGGACTCTAAAGTACAATTACGTGAGGATACTAAGGCTTGTGCTAATAACAGTAATGAAGAAGTTGGCACTGTTGCACAAGAATTAAGTAGCACACGTGTAGGCACAACAGAATCACATAAAGACGAGATTAATGCAGTCACTGAAAAATGTTCAGCAAACGCAACACAGATACACGAAATTAATGCAGTCACCGAACAATGCCTTAAAAACGCAGTACAGATTCGCGACGAAGTTAATATAGAGTCAGTGGAAGTTTCACACACTCCGAATACGGAAGTTGACGAGAAATTTGCTCGACAGATCAACCAAATTGACGAAAGTGTTACAGTAACAGAGTTGAAAACTATTTCAGTCACCAATACGTCACAGAAACCGACACGTTGCGAGCATTTGTCAGAGTCACGCAGCGTGTATAATGTGAGCAATTTACAAAGACTACGCGACTTAAAATCTGAAAAGCTACGCAACTTGAAGTACGAAATGACACAGACAAACAGATTCACACACAAACCCGAACGTGTTTTCAAATTCAATGACGAGTACGTAGATTACGAGCAATTTTTATCCGCAAGAAAATCTAAGGAATTTAATAATGACAGAACACAGGTACACGCTTTGAGCTGTATACGACAATTTGTTTTTATGCTTTCACCGCTGTTGCCTGTAATGCGGAGACTAGCTTTGAGCCAGAGGCGACAATTTGCTATTGTATTTTCATCAGCATTGCGTGTTGTGCAGAGGCTGGAATTGGCAAGAATGCAGCGATTTACTTTTGGAATTTTACCGCTGTTGCTTGCAGCGCAAAGGCTAAAATTTATTTGCAGTGCGTAATAGACCTCAGGGGATTCATTACGCTTTAATGAATATGTGCCGTAGCGAGCATAGGGCCCCGAGCTGTAGTAGTG
Source organism: Schistocerca piceifrons (assembly GCF_021461385.2). Taxonomy (NCBI): domain Eukaryota; kingdom Metazoa; phylum Arthropoda; class Insecta; order Orthoptera; family Acrididae; genus Schistocerca; species Schistocerca piceifrons. Next base: position 1,014,552,912 of record NC_060139.1, on the reverse strand, counting down.
CTGTTTCATCTTTAGTTTTCTGCACTGCTGCCTTTCCTTCTACTATCCTTTATATCTATCAAAACTGCTCTTTAACTATTGCTCTTTGTAGAATTAAGAAACGTATGTAATGAAAACCGGATATGACAAATCTTTTACCGAATGTGACAATTTTCAGTAGGCACTCCCGTAATGACAACTACCGCCGTAATTTTAATTACAGATAAAATCGTAATCATCAGTATGTGTAAAATTATTAGTAACAGGAACCACATTTTTGTAACAATAGATGTTTTTTCACCACAATAGCATGAAAGTCAGCCGCTTAGCATACGTAACCAACAATGCAGTCTACAAGGTCAACCAAACTTTAATGTTTCGCCGCGTGCACGTATAGTCCCAGCTCCAACAAATAGTAACGCATGGCAGCAAGGAAACAACTACGTATAGAAAACATAGTATTTGAATTCTTATCGCAACGCACCGTATAGAAATTACTATCATGACAGACGTAAAAAAAAAAAATGATGAGCACAATTTTCAGCGTACATTTAATAACAGTCGATCTTTTCAGCAGCAAGAACATCAGCAACAACACATTATCATCAATGATCCAGACAATAGGTGTCATCGATAGCGTAATACATCAGTAAGAAATAACAGAACAGTTCACATAGTGGATATGCCACAGCATCCTCCCGTAAATAACAGGACGTACGATAGAATTTAACCAGATACAGCACAGATTGCATATTACATTAACGCAAACATTACTTTTGACACGCAGAATTTTGCTCACGAGAATGTTATTTGAAACATGCTCTGTTGAATGCACCACTTTTATCGCACCCAGATCTTACCAGATATTTTTCCATTGCCACTGACAGTTCGAACACCGCTTTAGGCGTACATATTTTCCAGGAAATTGAAGAAGATGGTTCAATAGTAATTAAAAACATCGCATTTGCAAGTCGAATTCTGTCACCTGGTGAACGTAATTATTCTGTTACAGAACTTGAAACATTATGTGTTGTATGGGCTTTTACGAGATTTCGGCACTTTCTTTATGGCAGACATACCACCGTCTACACAGACCACAGAGCGATACAATTTTTACTTTCGGCTAAATTCACTCACGACAGATTAAGCAGATGGAAACTTTATTTACAGGAATTTAATTTTACAATAGTTCACATTCCCGGCACGCAAAATGTTATAGCAGACGCACTATCGCGTTCTCTCGGCAACAATCAGCAAGACGTAGCAACCAACTTCTGCAAAACAAATTTCAGTGTTATGTACATTCAGCAAGTTGCATTTGAAAACTTTATTTCATCGTCATTACAGGACATAGCACAAGAACAAAATAAAGACAACGTGTGGAAAGAAATTAAACACCTTTGGGAAGATAGGAAAAATGTTACGATTAGGAACCACTACACTGTACGCAATGACATTCTGTTTCGCCGCTCTCATCCTGACAGCAACAATTGGTTATTATGCATTCCTGACGAACTGGTCAACAAATTAATCTGGTACACTTATTTAAGGTACGCACATTACGGAGCACGAAAATGTTTTCTTATACAGAGACAGAACTGTTATTTTACTAACATGGAGAAACGTATACGACGAGTTTTAGCGTCTTGTAAAATTTGCCAGAAAGCTAAATCAGACACCACTTCACATATTCCTCCTTTATATCCCATTATACCTGTTAAATTAAGACATATGGCCGCTGTAGACATTTTTGGTCCGATTCCGAGAACTAACAGAGGTTTTGCTACATATTTGTCGCTGTTGAGCTCACTTCAAAATTTGTTACTTTCACTCCGTTACGCAAAGCTACTGCTAAAACTGTTTCGAAAGCATTTGTAAAACATTTTCTATTTCATGTAGGGCATGTGATGAAGGTAATTTCTGACAATGGATCTCAATTTCGTTCTGGTACATGGACACGTATGTTACGAGCTAGAAACATTTCTCCGATCTATATATCCAAGTACCATGCATCTTCGAACCCCTGTGAAAGATTAATGAAAGAAATTGGTAAGCTGTGCCGAATATACTGCCACAAAAGACATATTGATTGGGATACACACATACTCTCATTCCAAGATGTAATTAATTCCATTCCAAATGAATCCACTATGCTATCTCCGTCTGTTATACTGAAAAACGTTGAACCACCAAACAAAATTAAAGAATTCGTAAACTTCCCTACCTGTCGTCGACTAAGACACCACGAAATAATTGACATTGCGCTGAACAACATCAAACGTGCCGCAGAGCGCCGGAGAAGACAGCAAAAACAGGTTTGTAGACGCCGAGACTTTCACGTTGGACAGAAGATATTAGTACGTACACACTATTTATCCAGCAAAATAAAAGGTAAGTGCAGTAAATTTGAACTTCTATACGCAGGTCCATATCGGATTCGCAGCATCCCTCACCCCAATGTTGTACACGTCGAAACTTTGAGAACCAGAAAATCGAAAGGCAACCACCATTGGTCAAATATTAAACCCTTTATTGAATGAAGACACTGTATGATTCAATACACTATGATGCCATTTACTAATGCAATTATATTCACCTGACTAATTGCTGATGATTATCGTATTTTTTCTTGGCAAGTGCCCGACAAGGTAAGGTTAGCTGGTCGCTTTTCTTGTCGTTACACATCAGACCGTGCACATTTTCCACTTTTTTTTTATGTACGATTGTTTTCATGTTTTGTTTATATGCACTGTGAAATAGTTAAGATATAACACACCAGTCGACTTTGACATTCTTTTTGCCCTATGACATCTCAAGATCGTGACTGTTTTACATTTTGCTGCTGCATTGTGATATTCTCTGTACATTTTGGCTTTGAACACTGTCAATGTCTTTGACATATTACATTTTCTGTCATGTTATGCTGTATGGTTAATTATGTTACCATAAACCAGTCATTATTTAGTGGGTATATGATTTAAATGCAGGACATTAATCTTTGTTCATCAATTTCAGAAAGAAATGATGCGTGTAAGAAATAAATTCAACAGAAATGGGAATTTCACCTACGGAATAAACGAAAGGAGATGCAATAACTTTATGGGGAAGAGGAAATGGATCAGAATTAACAAGCATTGACAAGAATATACTATGCTCATCGTAGAATAGCAGTCTTAACTAATTTTTTCTTTCAGAATACAAGGTGATTGATGCAGGCTGTCAGAGAGAACTACACATCTTAGTTTTAGTGATGAAATATGCTAGAGATAAGGAATAGTTATGTAATGAGTAATGAAGTGATTTTTTTGCAGACGATAATGAATGCTGATGAATAATGATGAAGGATATGGTATTATGAATAATGAAGTTTTTCTTTACAGGTGATGATAATAATGAAGTTATAATAATATGGATAATGAAGTGATTGATAATGAAATTTTTTTTTTCTTTACAGATGAGGATAATGTTGAAGTTATGTATTTAGGCTATGTAGTTGTTTAAGTATTTGTTGCAGTTTGTTTTGACAGCATGTGTTATATTGCATAGTAGGATGACGGAAAGTTTTGGAAAGGACAGCTATGGAACACATTTTTATACACATTTCACTACCTGTTAATTCGAAGTTCACTACTTTTCAGCATAGTGTGCGTTTCTTCTTTCAGGTCAATAATCCATTTTATATTTTTTCCAGGAGAAGCTTTTCATGATACTTACTAAACCTGTTACTTATTATACCTGTTCTAGTACTTGGATTTTTATTTTTTACCCATTTGTGTTTATCATTTATAAATGTGATCACATATACTGCCTTGTTACATAACCTTGCTACAGCTGACTCATGACGAATGACGTTACCTATCCTCATTTGCAGCAATAGGTCAAAAGCAAATAGTGTTATGCCTCACCAATTAATTATCGATCCCAACGCAATGCATTGCTAAAAGAGGTATTACCAGTCCTACATAATGTCACTAGTTTATGATAATTCTGAATAATACTAATTAGCTCTGAATAGTATGTCACTTCAGTAATGACTTCTTAATGATACAAAAAAATATATATATATAAAATAATGCTTTGTAACTGGCTAATAACTGCCACTGTTTATTGTAATGAGATTACTTAAAATGCCCATGATTATTAATGCTTTGATTGTAATTAGCTGATTTTTAATAATGACTTCGTAATGATCTGAATAATACTGAATGAGGAACAATGTTTTGCTATGACTGTAATTAACTGATTTTTAATGATGTCTTCGTAATGATCTGAATAATACTGAATGATGAACAATGTTTTATTCTATTCAATACTTGCTGGCCACTGAGTGCCAATAATTAATATCACTCAGTGAATTATGTTATTAATTATGCCATTAATTAGCTCTTGTTTTCAATGTTGATACTTTGTAACTGGAAAAGAATGCGATTATTTAATAATGCTTCATAACTAGGAAAAGAAGGTTACTGATTTTATGTAGAACAATTAATGAACATTTTTCTGTAATACTACATACATGGTACAGAAATGTTCAATAACTGGGCTATGAATGCCGCAAACTACTAATGTCCTTTACCTTATGAGCTAACTACCCTGAATTACTGCAATGTCCATTTGTCCTGTTTATCCTAGTGATCATGGAGCACTATATTTGGTTTTGCACCAATTCTACGTTGGTGTGCCTTGTAAGAGCGTGGTGTTGACACGACATGCCGTCCACCACCGTGAGCGATGAAGACGTTATTATGGTCCCACTGTTTGGTGTACCTAGTGTACTGCCAAAATGAGAACATGGAACATTACTACGACAGTTCAGTGTCTTGGCTACGCTGAAAAAATTGTGATAAAAAAAAAAAACTTCAAATTGTGTCACTTGGTGTTGTACTTCTGTGGAAAGATATGGACTTTCAGAACAGTTGTGTGCAATCTAAAGTGCTACAAACATGATGCAATCCTTCCCTTTCCTATCCTAATTCTTGTCACATAGTGAAAATAATTTTTTTTGCTAACATCATTTATGTTCATGGGTCATACATTTTTTTCGATTCGCTGAACTCCATTACGAGTACACTTATGGCACTTGTCGCCTTTTTTTTGCCATTATGTGTATTTATTGCGAAAATGCTAAAGACATTTTTTCGATTTGTTCTGAAGTACAGTATATGTGCACTCTTGTCTTTTATATTATATATACATTTTTTATTTTGATGATATGTTCTGAACTACAGTGCATGTGCACTTATGTTAGGTGTTAATATGTTTTCTACTGAACTTCAGTGCCTGTGCACTTTTCTCATTTTTCAATATGATTTGTACTCATTCTGTATATTCAGTACTTCAGTTCGTATGCACTTATGTCATTTGTTACTCATTGTATATACATTTCATCATTTACTGATATGTTCTCAACTGCAGTGCATGTGCACTCATGTCACTTGTCAACATGATTTTTTTTTGCCAGTCTGTTTATTTGTTCTGAATATGCTAAAGAATTTCTTCAGTGCCTGTGCACTTTGTTATCTGTCAAATAATTTTTATATACATTTTTCTGATTTGCTACTATGTTTTGTACTCACATCCTGTCTTTGTCTGATGTATTTTGTACTCGGTGCATGTGCACCACATTTAATTTATGTACTAAATTTGAATTTTCTGTAAATTGTAAAAATTTCTTGCGATGGCATGTCCAAATGACTCACCATCGCTGCCAAATTTTTGCCCCCCCAGTGGAGGGTTATGAAACACGTATGTAACGTAGCAGCGATGGTGAGGCACGTTAAAATCTTTGACCAGAGAGCCTTTTATCGTGGTTAGTCTGCGCTTGACCGCGCGAGTGTTGCGAGCAGTTCGCTAGTAGTCGTCATGTAGAGCAGTACGCGAGTAGCAGTAGGCCAGTGCAGTCTGTCAATAGCAGTAGCTCAGTACAGTTGTCGTCATGCAGTACACTCGGTCAGTAGTAGCAGCCCAGTGCAGTTGTGTGACGTAGTCTGTCGGCAGTAGTGGTCTAGTCCTGTCACGGTCGCGAGCGGGACGCAGTCGGCGAGCGTCGACATGGCATTCTGGTCAAGATGCTGAATGAGGTATATTGTTAATGTAGGTAACCATCAGATAACGTAAAGTTTATTTATTGTAATTAATTTCCAACAAGTGCCCCAATAATAATTTTGATTTCAAAAGCAATTTTGCAAAAAAAAAAAAAAAAAAAAATTATTTAATTGAACTAACGATTTCGTTCCACTTCCCTTAAAGAAAAGTTTCAGTTAAATTACAAAAAAAAAGAATATTATTATTTGCAATGCAGTTCCTCCAAGCCGTGCGCAAGAATAAGAGCAGAAATTTGACTAGCAGTTACAATGAGGTAAGAATTTAATTCTGATTTTTGCACAGGGCCAAAGACCGATATTTCGGTTTAATTGAATTATCATTATCACTGAGATTTTCTTATCACTGAATTGACTTTCATTATTTTCGTGAGGAACTTATACTTGGGTCAGATTGCGATTCTCATTTTTTATTGTCATTAAATTTAATTGCTAGGGAGGTTACGTTTGGCTCCCATTCATTTATTATTTCTGTCTTTTTAAATTTCTGTGGGGAGGTTACACTTAGCGCAATGTCCATTAGCATTCTTAAATAATATTGTCATTTATAAAAATTTTGTGGGGAGGTTGCAACCTTCGCCTCGCAATCTATGAAGAGCTTTTGGATCGCAGATTGAGAACGTGGTGCTCCTTAAAAGAATCTTTACTGGTGATGAGACATGGGTCTACTGTTATGTTGTTGATACCAAGGATCAATTTTCGCTGTGGGTCGGGAAAGTTTCTCCTAGGCCAAAAAAAAGGTCGTGAGGTCAGGTCGAATGTCAAAGCCATGCTGGCTTTTTTCCTTGAATTTGAAGGAATTCGTGTCACAGGTATGACATGTTAATTGGTGGTACTATCGAGGCATATTGCGACGCCTGCAAGAAGATGTTAGAAGGTAACACCCTGAAATATCACGACACATTATATAGTTCTTGCATCACGATAACGCACCCGCATATTGCTTCCGGTTGGTGCGTGATTATTGCTCAGAAAACGAAATCACTGTACTGCCTCATTCTCTGCACTCTGCAGACCTAGCCCCTGGGGACTTTTTTTTATTTACAAAGTTGAAAACCCTGTTGAAGGGACGAAGGTTTGCAACGATAGACGAGGTAAAAGAAAATTCGTAGACGGTGCTTCGGGCGATCAGCAAGAGACATACCAAGACTTCTTCTGAAAGTGGAAACGACGTTGAGAGCAGTGTATCAATTTTGGAGGAGGAGAGTATTTCGAAGGAGACCATGCACAATAACTTAAAGGTAAGAGTAGAAAAATTTTGTAAACAAAGTCCAAAGTTAAGCGACACAACTGTTGAATATGTGGAAGTGAGACATTACCAGAAGTGACTTAGTACGAACGGGTCGCATCGAATATTATTGTGTGGTTGGGATTGCATAAACATTATATGATTGGTCCATTCTTTTACAGTGTCTTTCTTGAAATATTGGCGAACTAAACTGTTCCACAGATGCCGCCCAGCGTCATCGTCCAGCAGGATGGTGCCCTATCCCACTATCATGGGGATGCTAACACGTTTCTCCACGAGATGTTTGCTGAGCTTTGGATCGGAATGGGGGGGGGGGGGAGGGGGGGTTGTCTCATTGCCTGGCCCCATCCGTCTCCCGATGTGACTCCGCTGGATGTCAGTGCATGGGGATTTGTCAAGGACATTGTTTACAGAACAAAATTTCGAGATCTGCTAATTTTAGATAACGGATCTATGCCACAGTAGAGGCCGTAACACCTATCATTCTTATGAACATGTGCCAATAAGTGGAGTACCGTTTCGACATTTGCTACAGACGTTGCCAAGATTGAACTGTACCAACGTACAGAAAAATATGTGAGTTCCTGTAACCAGTGTTAGACATATAAAGTTATTAATCTTAATAGGTACTGAAATATAAACAAATGTTTTTGTATATCTCTAGCGTGGCCACTGTGTTTTTTTATCGTTTGTATGAGGCCTTTTTGGGAAGCAAGTGCCGTTTGCTTATTTTTAAGCACTGGCATCGCAGGATAAAATTGCTCGAATGCAGCACCATATTTTGATTGTTTAAGAAGTCACGTAAGTCATTCTCCTTAAGAACTTTTAACATTGCAGCGCGTCAGCAGTCGTGAATAATTCAATGATTATAAATAATCCTCCTCTATTGCAAATAGAAAGCGGATGTTGACCTAGGTTTCGGCGCGGATAAGCACACCATCTTCGGAAGACTCTAAAACGACAAATTGCTTGAAGAGGCATGGTCCAATATTAATACAGAACGCCCAAAATGGCAAAAGACTCGCACAAAATGTAAAATAAACGGTACGTGTGTACCGTGTCAATAGCTGTACTTAGCTCAAACGTCAGAAGCGTGCTTCCTCACCCCAGCCAACATTTGGTGGGCCGCGGGCTCTCAGGTAAATTGTGGTGGCGCCGGCAGCTAGGCTGTGAAGAAAGTCAGAAAGAAACGCGCATGCGCAAATTAAGAAATCGTCTTCTTCCATGTGATTGACATAAAATGTGTTACGGAAGTGATCCGTTGACCGGGTCAAAGGCGCAGGAAGTTAATGCGTGTGTATGTACGATGTCCTAGCTCGAGGACGATTTTATAGAACTATAGAACTTGGATAGGCTGAGACTATATAAGTGGCATAACAGATTCCACGGATGGCCAAAACGCATGCACGCAGGATAGACTAAATACCATCAACAAGAAGCAGGCTAAAAATGTGGGGGATGAAAAACCCACTTTTGAGTTGCATGGGGTTGGTGATAGTACTTGATGACTACTCTTGGATAAGCGTGTAAAGTTACTATACTAAATTCTAAGCGCTGTTCACCAGAAAAGGGTCAAATTAGTATGATACGCTTAATGTAATTGCGTGAAAGGACGTACTATGTCGCCTTCATCGCCCTTAGTATCTAATGACTGACAGAGGTCATTTTGAATACTGCTATCGGATATGTACTAAAATAGTGTAAAAAGAGCCTAAAGCTAAACTAGTTTCTTAAAATCAGGTACTTGAGGTACTGAACCATGAAGCATAATCAAGTGAGGTCTGTGAACGCATATAGCGTGGAACAGACAAACTACCTTTATGTTCTAATAGCTGTTGATGTGAGAAGGTCAAATAATGTGACGGGCTTAATACACATGCGTGAAAGGACGTACAACGTCGCTTTCATCTCCTTTGTTATCTATTGACCGACAGAGGTCAAAGTGATTGTTGCTATCAGGAGTTACCAAAATGGTATGGAAAGATACTTGTATATTTGAAGAGACGTACGACGTCACTTCAAAGTTCTCTTTAAAAAGTTAAGGATTTATTCCCTATTATTAGGCCAGTCTTCGCACTTGGAATGAATATGATTAAAAACATCCTTACATCACCATATTCAACTTGGATGATTATAACAAACTGGGAATGGCTATTTGGACCATATTAGAAATATTGGACCTTGCAAGAAGTAAGTATACTGTGAACATGTACAAGAATCATTCATTATAAGGCGTTAAATGAAAGAAAAAAGCATTTGTTTTGTATTAGTATGCCCACGTTTTTAAGGACAGCTGTCATAGAGCATGACTGAGCGAATCGACCATTCGTGACACCAAGCGACCGCATGAATGCATCGGCTATCTTCTATGTCAGGACAAACAGGTGTGACAGACATGGATAGTCTCCCCGACCGCTGCAAATCGTGGAGCGGCGCCGAACCGCCTTCTGATGACCTCATCCTCCGTGCCCAGCGACTAACTGTGGTTCTCTCGTCAGCAGATGCTTCATAGATTTTGCCCAGGCGTTTGTGAACATTCCCATAATTTTTTTCTCTGCAGCGAGAGATTCAGTGACGGCACGTTGCTTGTAACGTACATCACCTAAAGACGCCATTTTAAAACTGTCCTGCAGCTGCGCCATCTGTCGGAAGTAACGGAAACTTGGCACGCTGACTCAGGAGACTTCAAATAATACCTACGTAAACGTTTCACATTTGTAGAATTGTTTTCGGTTGAAAAACAAAATGCGCTGCATTACCTCCTGGGCAACCCTGTAGATGTTAGGTCGACGCGGCAGATAGGTAACAGAAAGTGCCTGGGTGTCAGTTACTGCTCCGGTTGGAGATTTACTCCGTTCGGGGACGAGGTGTTATGTTGTACTTACATTCGTATCGTCGTTATTGACAAGGAACTCGTCTCAAACTCATAATCGTATTATCTTTCTAGGAGTGAGATAGCTGAATGGGCACGGCCCGATAGCCAATAAATCTAAATAAGAAAAAAAAGGTTGACAGCAATCCTGCTTAATTATCAGGATGAAATAAGACCGATAGTACTCCAGAAGGTATGTTTACCACACTTTTAACCGGTGCAATGAGGTATATCAACTTAAAACTATAGCGCTACTGACATTATCCGAAGACGTTGGCTACAAAATTTCCTCTGCGTGGTTCCACTTTTGTGAATGGTTCTCCTACTGCCCTAATCGTATAGTTCTTTACGCGCAATTATTTGTGCAGTTTAGTGGACAGCTATTTTTCTACCTTGTGGCAGCGCCACAAGATAAAAATGGGTCCTTCATTCTTGCAATTGTCTGATAAACTATCTGCACAAAATTATGCCATTAGAATTTTCTGGAGAACTCTCGGAGACCTATTTGGAATCATCATTATTTTTTTTTTTTTTTGCAAATTGTCAAATGATTGTTTGACAAATTAAGACAGATGCTAGTAGTATTTTTTCTTGAAATTCTGCAGAAATATTCAAACTGTTTACAGAGAACTGTAAAAATAAAACATATCTATTAAGACGTTTGAAAAAAAAAAATTCAGTGACTCAGAACTTTGCAGTAGTGCCGATGTCAATCTCTTTCCACAAAATTTTGATGCACGGATACGTCGTATTCGAAACTACTCGGTTGCCGATTGGTCGACGTTCGAGGATGTGCAGGAAGCTCAGAATTAGGATACCAGCCTCACCGAGACGATTGAACGCAAAAATTCCCACGAGAAAACGATGCACGTCCTATTCCATCGACCTCTGTCACCTTCTGCTCCATTCACCTAGAAAGTACTGAAAACAACTGAATAAGATAGCTAGATGCTACTTGAGGTAAAAAAAAAAAAAATCTGCGTTTTGATTCATCTCCCTGTGGACAACACGGCAGCTGCACTTCTTAAAGGAATAATGATACAAGAGACGAGTTTGACTATGATTCCGATTGAAAAATCTGAAATATCGAGTAAAATTTCAAATACGGAAATTTAAACTTCCAATTTGCTATCGGCGACGTCATAGTACCTTCTGCCCGAAATTTTACTCGAATCTGCCTTTTTTACAATTTTTGATCCCTCAAATTGGATTCGCACTTTTGAACTTTGTTATTCCGACATGGAATTCCTAATCAGTGACCCAGAGAATCTAGAGCCACCGACTTTTGCAGGATTTTATATCATTTTTTTTATTATGCCCAGATTTTGAAGCGACTTAGCCATCGTTTGCCAGCACCGACGGTGGCTGTGTGTCCGTTGTCCCAGCCGCAAAGCTCGCTAGCTGGGTTGCTAAACACCTGCTACGCTCTTCAAGTAAACATGCCCTAGTCCAAACTGACCACCTTCTTCTCTGCAGTCAAGCTACGAGATCTCGGCGCACGGCGTGTGAGTCCACTAACGGCTGTCATCCTTAGGAGTAAATATGTGGAATCCAGGAGCGGGCTCAAGCTATCGATCTTCGCGGCACGGCTTAGGATCCTGCACATAATACTGTTCATCCAGTTAGCGTGCCTAAGAAGGCTTGTCCATATTTGATTTTGGATGATTTTGCAGCACTGTACATATTTCTGACTGCTATTCTATGTTTGCAGGGCGACTCCGGCGGTCCTCTAGTGCTGAACGGTGACGTCATCGGCCTCTCGTCGTGGACTATCTATCCGTGCGGTTCAGACGGTCCATCTGGTTTCACTAGGGTTTCTGCTTACATTGATTTCATCAGCCAGTACCTGTAGTTGACTTGTCACGAACAAAATAAATTTGAAAAATCTGATCTGAAATGAACCTTAATACTGTGACATCGGAGCTTTTCAGTGCCAGCAATCAGACCTGTCTAGTGAAATCATTTCTTGCGCGCAACTTCGTACTTGCTAAGCTGACATACAGCTGTACTGTGCTTCAGTTCTTAAAATTACAACCAAATACGAATCTCCTGTGTAGAAACAACAAAATCTGAACCTGAACCAAATGATCAATACGTCGTCTACAATGGTTTTCTAGTCGAGCAGCTGCTCCGTTAGTGGTAGCTCTGTTATTGGGATTACGCTTGATTTTATCAGGAAGACAAAATGAAGAGAAACGTTAACACATGGGTTTTTCATTATAACTGCGATGAGTTAATCATATCAGGTCTAGCTTTGATCGGTGAAATATGCTTAACGACGTAACAATAACGGTAGTCCATGTTGGGCGGTAATTTTCTTCCACTTGTGATCTTGGTTTCTGCTTTTAGAATCGTGGATTTCTACTGCAACAGATATCAATGGTCATTTCAGTACGCCATCGGACGAAAAAATCTTTATATTCACTAAAGTTTTCTTCTCCCTATTGCATATTAGGCTCATCAGTGGTACAGACAGGACTCAAGGAGTTCGACCTTATGGTTACATTCATTTTTTTCCCTTGTGATTCTGTTTTCTTATTCATCAAAATGGTAAAGCAGTAGTGGCTAGAGGAGAAAAGTAAGATTATAGAAGCATCCATGTTCAGGCGAAAAAATATGCTTCGTACTGGCAAATCTTGGAGGAACGGCAAGTAGCAGTTTGTACACAGCGAGCTCAAATATCGAGACATTAAGAAAAATAGGAAAAACTGAAAGCTGTTAGGAAAATATAGAACGGCTACGTAGAGGAGAGGAACTCGAAGATAATTTCGTGGCCGGCTGGGGTGGCCGAGTGGTTCTAGACCATACAGTCCGGAACCGAGCGACCGCTACGGTCGCAGGTTCGAATCCTGCCTCGGGCATGGATGTTTGTGATGGCCTTAGGTTAGTTAGGTTTAAGTAGTTCTAAGTTCTAGGGGACTGATGAGCTCAGAAGTTCAGTCCCATAGTGCTCAGAGCCATTTTTTATAATTTCGTGAAACAGAAATAGGAAGTGGTTAGAGGCGATGTCCGAATAAAATGCTGCGAGAGCATTGTACGGCGTAAGTCAAAACACGGAACATGTGGCAGACGAGAGTTGCTCTGAGTTGTTTAGATCCTTGTGATAGCCATGAAAAAACTGTTCAAGTTGGTATGTCGAATGTATAATAGAGGCGTAATATCCACAGATTTCGAGAAGAGTGTATTATTAGCAGAATTAATGTGCTATCAGCTGTATTACCCAACTCATCCACGGATGCTAAACACTAATACCAATTATCTACAGCAGAATGTAACGATTGGTAGATGTCGATCGTTTGGAAAATGTTTGACACCCGGAGAAATGTGTGAAAACGTGAGGTAATATTAAACCCACAGATTCTCTTAAAAGATAAAACGTACAATTTGTACTTTTAGGAATTACTTTTGAAAATGTTGACTAGAAAAAGGCTGTTTCAAGTTCTGAAGTTTTCAGGGCTAAAGTACAGAAGAGAAAGGTTATCTACGTGCTGTACAGAAGCTAGACTGAAGTTGTGAGCGCAGAATGACATGAACGGGATACAGCAGTTATAAAGGAAGTGGGAAAAGTTGTACACTTTAACCCGCTAGTAATCAATTTGTCAGTTTCAAACTGGAAGTTTTAAAAAGGAATTAAAGTTGTAGGAGAAGAAATTAAACTCTAAGATCAGCCAAAGACAGAGTAATTCGGGCAGAGATGGAAAAACTGTTCGGAAGTTCATAAACATTGAAAGAATATCAGGTCGGAAAGAGACTAGATGAATATCAACAGAAGGGTACTGAATTATTTTCCTTTCAAGGTATCAGAATTTCTTCACCTCGTCTACTACATGTCCCCCAGTTTTAACACAATGTTTATCGTTTATCTCATTTCTGCTACTCATAGTCTATGTTCTCTTTCATTTGGTTTCAAAGGTGGTGTAATTCTCCTTTGCCCTCACAAAAGATGACAGTGTAATGAGTGATTAATATGCTTCCATTTTAATACAACTTCTGTTTCTTTTATTTCCTAAAGTACATCAAGTGCATTTTCCATATACGGGTTGAACAGTAGAGTAGGAAACTACATCCCTGCTTTATACGCCTTTTTAATGAGAGTACTTGTTTTGTCTTTGACGATCAATGTATCTGCAGTTTTAAAACCTCTGGCATCCTATATATATACGCATATTCAAGAAAACAAAGGCAGTGTAGTTTCTCATAACGCCACTTCTTCTTCATCACTTGCATTTCTGTGAGCTTTCGGTCCTAGTTGGCAACTGAATCCCCACTTCGATCTAGATTTCATTGCAAATGGCGCTGGAAACTACACTCCTGGAAATTGAAATAAGAACACGGTGAATTCATTGTCCCAGGAAGGGGAAACTTTATTGACACATTCCTGGGGTCAGATACATCACATGATCACACTGACAGAACCACAGGCACATAGACACAGGCAACAGAGCATGCACAATGTCGGCACTAGTACAGTGTATATCCACCTTTCGCAGCAATGCAGGCTGCTATTCTCCCATGGAGACGATCGTAGAGATGCTGGATGTAGTCCTGTGGAACGGCTTGCCATGCCATTTCCACCTGGCGCCTCAGTTGGACCAGCGTTCGTGCTGGACGTGCAGACCGCGTGAGACGACGCTTCATCCAGTCCCAAACATGCTCAATGGGGGACAGATCCGGAGATCTTGCTGGCCAGGGTAGTTGACTTACACCTTCTAGAGCACTTTGGGTGGCACGGGATACATGCGGACGTGCATTGTCCTGTTGGAACAGCAAGTTCCCTTGCCGGTCTAGGAATGGTAGAACGATGGGTTCGATGACGGTTTGGATGTACCGTGCACTATTCAGTGTCCCCTCGACGATCACCAGTGGTGTACGGCCAGTGTAGGAGATCGCTCCCCACACCATGATGCCGGGTGTTGGCCCTGTGTGCCTCGGTCGTATGCAGTCCTGGTTGTGGCGCTCACCTGCACGGCGCCAAACACGCATACGACCATCATTGGCACCAAGGCAGAAGCGACTCTCATCGCTGAAGACGACACGTCTCCATTCGTCCCTCCATTCACGCCTGTCGCGACACCACTGGAGGCGGGCTGCACGATGTTGGGGCGTGAGCGGAAGACGGCCTAACGGTGTGCGGGACCGTAGCCCTGCTTCATGGAGACGGTTGCGAATGGTCCTCGCCGATACCCCAGGAGCAACAGTGTCCCTAATTTGCTGGGAAGTGGCGGTGCGGTCCCCTACGGCACTGCGTAGGATCCTACGGTCTTGGCGTGCATCCGTGCGTCGCTGCGGTCCGGTCCCAGGTCGACGGGCACGTGCACCTTCCGCCGACCACTGGCGACAACATCGATGTACCGTGGAGACCTCACGCCCCACGTGTTGAGCAATTCGGCGGTACGTCCACCCGGCCTCCCGCATGCCCACTATACGGCCTCGCTCAAAGTCCGTCAACTGCACATACGGTTCACGTCCACGCTGTCGCGGCATGCTACCAGTGTTAAAGACTGCGATGGAGCTCCGTATGCCACGGCAAACTGGCTGACACTGACGGCGGCGGTGCACAAATGCTGCGCAGCTAGCGCCATTCGACGGCCAACACCGCGGTTCCTGGTGTGTCCGCTGTGCCGTGCGTGTGATCATTGCTTGTACAGCCCTCTCGCAGTGTCCGGAGCAAGTATGGTGGGTCTGACACACCGGTGTCAATGTGTTCTTTTTTCCATTTCCAGGAGTGTATTTCAAAAGTTGTAAGTTGGCTTACTAAATTTTAATTATGTTCAATGGTAATGCATACTACCTGATAAAGAGCATCCAGACATGTGTTAGTGTACGTTATGGGCTGTGCACATCCTTCTCTCTTATGACGACTTCAGATCAGCTTTGGACACTGTCAGCGAAGTATCTGAATGCCTATGGAGGAAAATCTGAATACAGAACTGAAATCGCAGTAAAAAGACGAGTCTAATAAAATCATCATATTGACACGACAAATATAACAGAAATTATTATCATGATATATGATCTTTGTAGACGTATTGGGCACAAAAGATATCATTGTAAACAGTAGTAATACGAGGCCTGTTCAGAAAGTAAGCTCCGATTGATTGCCAAATTGAAACCACAGTGAACATCAGAAATGTTTTACTTGTAACAATTAGCTACACCTTTCAGCTACTTCTCTACGTAGTCGCCGTTCTGACTTAGACTTTTGTCATAGCGTTGTACCAACTTTTCAATAGCCTCATCATAATAGGAAACCGCCAGTGCTTTCCGCCAATTCTCCGCGCTGGCCTACACCTCGTTGTCTGTGTCAAAATGTTGTCTTCAAAGACAGCGGTTCATGTGACCAGAGATGAAACTCAGGGGGAGACAATTGCGGACTGTATTGTGGGTAATCTAACATTTCCATTTGAAAACGATGCAGGAACATCTTCATTGCCCCTGCAGAATGCGGCTGAGAATTGTCGTGAAGACGAGACAGCACGACAGTTATGTAATGTTAGCTGCATAGCTTCAGGCGAAATTTCTCACCAGGCCCTCGTACTTGGCGGCAGACACTATTTTCTAGACATCTTTACGCACTCACTACGAGCTCAGAAATGAGAAGAGCGACGTGATGCTAACTGGGGTTATACTAGAGACACTACCCAACACATCTGTGCAAAGCTTTATCGGGTTTTCATAGTCGTTTCCATTTCGCGACCGATCGGAGCTTACTTTCTGAACGCCACTCGTATATTATACAGAACACCCTTGGTCGCATAAAATCACTTTTATTCGTAAGTGGTGACCGGTTTTGTGCCGATATGGATCATCTTTCGACCTTACTCCGCAATTTATTGCATAAAAGATTAGGGGCAAACATGTAATATATACTAAAAATAATATACACCAAATATATATACTAAAACTAAGTTGTATATATAATAAATGTTTTAAACAATTTGCAGAGATTTATGAATTTAATGCGTGTTAAACATTGTGAGAAAATTAACTGCAAGTTGTATTTTACATTTTAGCACAAAATGGAATGGCATGTGTTAGTCAAATGTAGTGATTAATGCAGCTCCCCACTTTTCCTCTGCGTTACTCAAACTGTCTTATAAATTTTCTTGTTAAATAAACATAAGTAAATTGAAACAATAGTACAAGTCTTCCATGCTCAAGCTAATCTTTCTTGCATCTCTGGATGACCCTGCCCTGACACTCTCTCACTATTTGAGAAATAATTTATTGATAACAATAAATCTGTACTTGACCTTAATAAATATACTCATTTAATAGCTGACTTCATGCCCCATCCAGTGTGTCATGTACATATATAGTAAGCCTGTAGCTTTCCTACAGTTGTTATAAACAATTTTACACATTTATGTTTTCAAAATGTTGTACACAACAACACTTTTATTCATAAGTGGTGACTGGTTTCAATATGACGTGGATCATCTTTTGACCATACTTCGTAATTTAGAGTACAAAAAATTATCAGATGTTTTACACAGTGATGATATACGAAGATGGTGGCACGGAGCAGGAGATGCGGATAAGACCCACTGATGTCAACTATTTGGTGGTGTCATGGAGTGAAACTGCAAATGCCCCACCCATGGCCTATCACCCTATGTCATCTTCAGGCAATAGGTCACAAGACATGTGACATGTAAGGTAGCATGTATGTAAATACTGGTCTTGATAGACAATGTTTACATATATTTTCTACGTTGGTATAATACAGCATGTAATGCTTGGCATTGAAGGATGACTTTCAACAAGGCAAATATGAAGGCCATATGACATCTGCCGCATACATTGTGTCCTGTGATGTGAGGTGACAAGCAAGGAGTGGGGCATCTGCTATTTAATTCTATGACACTGCCACATAGCAGTCACTCGGTATTGGTGGGTGGTTCTAAAATTCTTGCGCTGTGCTATCGTCACCATGCTTTATCACTGAGTACAACATAGTATAATTTATTTTAGTTTTTCTTATGTTGCATGTTTTCCCTCTATTCTGTCGTACTCAAAATTGCAATGTATCATTTGCAGATCATCCACATCAGATCGAAACCATCACCACTTATGAATAATAATGAGTGATCATGCCTGTTGTGCAGGACATCCCACATAAAACCAGTATGTCATACATATCAGTTAATCATTTCTAGTCGGATTTCTTGTGAATTGGCAATACTGTCTCGAAAGCTGATTTTGGTGTACTGCACAATGTCTTTGGCCTACATTGCTCATTCCCTGCAAATGCCCCTGCTATATCTCGTACTTTATATATTTCGTGTGTTCCTCCAAGTTTACATTAGCCTCAGTAAGACCATTATTCAAAATATCTTGTGGTTAATCAGAAAACTGATGGTGAACTTTAATCCTGTGATTAGGCAACGTTAATATTATGAGAGAACTTTCCTTGTTTGCTTTACTTGAAACATTTCAATTTTATTATTTACCTGCATATATCATTCACTGCCCATTCATTAGGCTAGTCGTAAGTCTAATCAATGCGCAATGCCACACAACAGGGCACAACCAAACCCTACTTTAGTGAACGAGTCATAACCAGATTTAAGGTTGTGTATTCGCCCTGTGGTGGTTAGGTAATAGCAAAGCGATTTCAACTGATAATAGGTATCATAATAATTATTTGTTATCTTAAACCCACAATGGAGTTGCTATTGGTTGGTCTTTTAAATAGTTGTAATCAGTCACATCAGATTTCAGTTGTATCATCCAGAATAGAACAGCTATCGAGATCAGAGTTCCCAATAAACAGATTACACCTTTTGACAGTAACAGTGGGGCTCTGAACTTCGCTCAGCACAGCAGCAGTAGCAGATGTGGTAACAGCAGTACTGACATTGTGTATGAGCGCACGAATGTCCATGGGGAAGTTGTCGCAGAGCTTGAGTTGTCATTACAGCCGGTCAGCAACAGGCCTGTGATGAACCTTGTTGCTGACGTCTCTCCATGCTGAACCCTATTTGTGCCACCGAATCTCTGCTGCATGTAAGCCACTGGATGTCTATCCTGTAGTTGCATCAGGGCCACCACTCTTCTGCTAACCTCTTCTCCTGTTTTCTGCAGTGGATGGGAGCTCAACCAAGCGCATGCATACCTGTCTGATCCAGCCTCTTTATGACGACACGACAGCTACATGACGCTCAAATAAACTTCCACGTCTTTTGTTAATTTATGTATACAGCAGTCAGTCTGTTAGTAATGTTACATGCTCTTTCCCCCCTTGTGTCATATTAGTGTGCTACATATGACACGAAGTAGCACGAAACAACACGATGATTTTCTTAACATGCCTATCTTAAATGCCAAAACATATGTAATAATTCGGTGATGGCCGATTAATCAGCTAACATATACACATATATAATCAGAGCAATAAATACAATGTCAAACCGTTGATTGTAAATTTAACAGATTTGTTGGTTGTTTCGTGGGTTAACCTCAGTCAAGCCAACAGTTATCCCTCATTCTGCAGTACAGTCTCACAGCAGAAAACAGTGATTCCGCTATGATCAAAAGAATCCTCAAACGTTATTGCTCAGAATAGCAGGTCCATGATCTCAAGTGACCATGCTATGTGAATCCCCAGCCGATCATCATGTTTCCACTGTGCACACCTTTGCATAAAGAAAAGGTATACGATCAAAAACAGGCTTCCTTCCGTCAGCTGATCATTCAGCAAGTACTTCTAATGTACGTGGGACTATGTACAAGTTTCAAGCCATTCTATGAGATTCATTTTGTAGCGCTTGTCAAACATATACAAAATTTCCGCGTTAAGCAAAGTGGGTTTAAAGAGAATTTGTTCTCAATTTTGATATGTTCTGAGAAATTTGACGTGTGTGATTGTCACCTTCTTTGTTCAGCAAATGCTCATGACCAGGTCTTGAATGTCCTCTGTATCTGCAATACACTAAACTCAAACATTCATTGCATTGAGTTTTATGTATCCACAATTCGATATATATTTATGAGTCGTAGGCTTCTAGTTACGTACAAAAAGCACACATTTTTATTATGTACAGAAAAATTAGTGTCCTTGTTAGTTTCAGTTTTACAAAGTTTTTGTACAAGACTAGAGTGATATGAGTTATTGACAGCGATATACTTCAGGCTGTTATGTCAGGTGACATTAGCAGAAGTTGTTAAAAGGACCTCAAACACATGGTGAATCATAGCACTACAAAAGGCCAGTTTGTGCTTAAATGGGTGATATGAAGAAGCATGAACAATGTTAACTGTCTTGGTAGATTTCTTAGAGCTTTCAAATACAATTTTACACCTGCTTGACGCAATATAGGGTCAATGAAACTAAGTTCATTACACTGATTTCCTGTTCCCTACGTAAATTTAATACAGAGTGATAGAAATTCAGAGAACCACTAAGTGATATGGAGTCATTCACATCGCCTTTTGATATGACTATCATGTTATCGACACACGTCCATAAAATGAAATGCTGCTAGCCACAATGTGGTACGATTCACAGAAACTGATATCTAAACGATTAATGAAACCTTCAGCTAGAAACCCAACGAGACAGATTCCCATAGTTAGGTCATCATCTTGTTGATATAGTTGACCTCTGGAACTGTAGTACTCAAGAATAAATCTGAATATTATTATTTCTTTAATTTCGTAAGAGTTTGTGTCTTGTTCTTAGTGACTACTAACCGTTACTTAGTATGTTATACCATTATATTTTATAACCTCAAACTACAACTTAATAACGTGTTTAACTGTCATATGCTAAATTATTAAAATGCCTGCAATAACTTAACACTAAAACGATTCACTAGCTTTCATAAGCTGGATTTTAAATGGCACTTAAATGAGTTACATACATGGATTCTCGGAACCTGAATGCAACTGATTTACATGCCCTGCTACAAATTAACGTCCGGCTGCCGGTTTCATCTCGCAGATACTGAAGATTTCAATGAAATACCATGACTCTGTAGGGGAAACTATCAGCTGTTAAGGGAAAAATAATGTTTTATCTGGATTCTAATTAGCTGTCTTAACATGTAATTTTATTTTTTGAATTTGAATGGTTTTGAAGTATTTTATTCCATGTCTAATTATCTTTTTATAGGTTTATGTTAACATTTTTTATGGTTTTATGAAATTTTGTGGATACTAACGCACCTACTTTGCATATAGGCACGTTCAGCTTGCCTCAAGTAATCAATGTGTTAGTTTCTATCTATCACATATGTTATATATGATTGTCGAGGTGAGAGCCTGTTGACTGCTATTAATTGCATGTACGAGAAACTGACGACTAATTTTTATTTTGGTTAAATCCTAAATGTATGTGAAAAATATTGCAGCAACACAATGTTTGTATCAAGTTTCTAAAATAGTATATACGGTGTAACTTACGTTGTTTTCATATCTAAATTATTCTGTAACTGTAAAAAACATATGTGCTCTTCTAGAGTAACATATTTAGCAGGTAGCTTACAGACATCCTAGGCCTAAATGAAACGAATGTGATCAAGCACTATTTTATGAGGAAAGAAGACAGAATGACACACGCAAAGTTTATATGAAGTGAAACAATGCTACTGTCAGACTGAAAACGTAACGCAAACAATGCCCATGTAAAGTGTTACAAGGTATCTCCACATCTAAAATATTTGTCGAAATACGTATGGAGTATTGGCATTTCGATCTAAGGGTATATTATTGGTGGTAAATGGAACGAACTTTTATCACCTGCCGCGCAGGTTTAGCCGTGTGGTCGAGGGCGCTGCAGTCATGGGCTGTGCGGCTAGTCCCGGCGGAGGTTCGAGTCCTCCTTCGTGCATGGGTGTGTGTGTGTTTGTTGGGCTGTTCCATTTTTGAACAGGTGCTCTTAATTTCGCTGGGTGGGCGATAATAGGAACAGGGATAAGTGGTATTAGGAACCCACTCTCAGACAATATCCTTTCACCGCTTTCTACAGTTTCCAAAATAACTCAATGTAGCACAGCCTTAGAAGTAATTTGGATAATTTAGGTTAAGTAGTGTGTAAGCTTAGGGACTGATGACCTTAGCGGTTAAGTCCCATAAAATTTCATACACATTTTTATCACCTAATGTTTTTAGAAATTGTTCATTAATGCTTCAGATTATCAACGGCCATTTTATGGGAAAGTCCAAGATGAATCATGTTCTACACAAGAAAAATTTAGTCGGTGATATTCACTGGCTAATATTATTTTTTATTACGTTTGATCTAGGCTTATTGGAGATTACATACAAGAATGAACACTCAAGGAAGGCTGCAACATTTGCCAATTGGAATTATGTTCTCATGGCTATCTAAAACGTTTACTACATTACCTTTCGTTTCCATAAACAACTACATCAAAATCTAATCGAATC
Source organism: Schistocerca piceifrons (assembly GCF_021461385.2). Classification (NCBI taxonomy): domain Eukaryota; kingdom Metazoa; phylum Arthropoda; class Insecta; order Orthoptera; family Acrididae; genus Schistocerca; species Schistocerca piceifrons. Next base: position 1,014,530,318 of record NC_060139.1, on the reverse strand, counting down.
GCTCCAAAATAGGCGATGTAAACACACAACTTAGCCATGGACAAACGAACTGAGCAAACATCTTCTTGGGGGTGAGGGAGGCATTTTGATGATGTGTTTAATACGTTTTATCGCTGAAATTGCGTGTTTTCGTAATACACAAATATGAATTCACAAAACACAAAGTACTAAATGTAGATGCACAATATGGCCAAAGAAAATGACGGACAATGGTTGACACACATAGAGGAAAACTCTGTGTCTCAAAAATTTGCACCAAAACACAATTAAGGAAAGGTTTGGATATCTAAAATGCATGCAAAATACCTATCGTAGTACATACGCATAATTACAGATCTCTCGTTGTGAACGAAAATTCGTTCTTGTACGAAAATATTTTTTTTCGCAAAATACGTAAGATTTCGAGTAGAAGACACACATGACACTACTACTGCCTATCACTGCACTGTCTGCATTGTATATTATTTTGTTTTAGTTTTTAACTGCAACTTGGGATGGGGAAAGAAGAGAAAACGCGGATTCTCAATTGTGAAGAACATCCTATGTTTTAAGCTATCGAAGTTGTATAAAAATGGGAATCCCAAAGGAAGTACTAGCAAAGTGTGCAAAGTTCCTAGAGCAACTCTAATGTATAATCATACTGGAATGCATGCAGTTCCAAGACAGATGGGTCCCCTTGGTATACCGTGTAAAGGATATGAAGAATGATAAGTTAATCAGACTTGAAGAGTCAAAAGAATGGAATCGCTTTAAGCAGAAGTCAACTAATAGAAGCTGTTCACAAAGTAGTTGCAGAGTTGAAGTTGTATAGTCCATCTAAAGATGGAAAACCTGGCTAAAGGTCGATAGAATTCCTTTTGCAATGACACCCAGAAATTACACAAAGAATTGCAGAGACGACAACCACAACAAAATACAGTGTTACTGATAGGAAGCAAGCAGGAAGCATTTATGTTATGACATCAAGGGCTTACAAAGGGTCTCATAAAATGAAGGCCAATGATGCTGTTACTGTTGCTACTGATGTTACTTCCAGGGCTTTTGGTAAAAGAAGTATAGAATTTACGAAAAAGTAAAAAATAATAATGTTCTTCTTTTTTGTGTAAATCAATAAACAATTTTTACAACACATATTGTTTTTATTTAAGTTTCACCTTACCATTCGAAAAAAAATACGCAAGGCTTGCAAATTACTTTAAACACAACGTACAGAGCCCACATGTCTTCGTAAAGGTAGCAACGATCTTTTCACAATTCTGCTGCAATATGACATGTATGTGTCCATTTGCTGTAGTTTTGATTGTTCAGCATGCTATTTCATTGAAGTGTCATTTAATACCCATTATGTAAGAGCACGACAGATCTTAGATCTTGAAGCTGCATGTCGGGCTGTTCAAAAAAAAAAAAAAAGGGCACTCTGAGAGCGTCAAGGACGTTTGGAGTACCCAATCAACGATTAGAGAGCACATTGAAATATGTGCAAAAGGGGAGAATGAACTGGTGCAGTTGCAAGACAGAAACTCGGAAGGAAACCTGTGTTGAAACCTGAAGCTGAGAAAGAGCTGGTTGAGTACTATATAGAAATGGAAAGAAATCTCTTTGGTTTGACACGAAATAATTTAAAGGAAGATAGCATTCCAACTTGCCTTAAGGAATAATCCGTCCCATCCCATTTCAAAAACTGGAAACATGGCAGGTCGAAAGAGGCTGAACTTGCTTATGAAAAGAAATTGTTCCCAGTTAACAATACAAACACCACAATCACAGTCAAGAGCTAGAATCTTAGGTTTCACTCAAAACAATGTGAGGTCATTTTTCTGTATTCTCAGAGCAAACCTTGATAAAATCAAGATCAACCCAGTTAGAACATTTAATGTTGACGATACTGGAATAACAACTGTCCAAAGCAAAAATGTGAAGGTGACTTGCACAAAAGGAAAATCGGAAGTCTACAAAATGTCATCATCAGAGAGAAGAAAGCTGAACACCATCATCACCTGAATGGCAGCTGCCGGCCAAGTATATTCCTCCAATGATAGTGTTCCCTAGAAGGAATCAGGACCTGAAGCTAATGAAAGGATCCCCTTCTGGAGCTATTCCAGGATTTCACCCATAAGACTGGATTCAGTGTGATTTGTTTTGTAAGTGGATGAAGCATTTTGCCTCTTCTGTAAAGCCTACTGCAGAAGACCCAGTTGTTTTAATCCTGGATGGACACTACTCACACACAAGGAACCTACACGCTATAAACTTTGTCAGAGAAAATCGCATCATAATGGTCTGCCTTCCACCTCATAGCACGCATACGATGAAACCACTGGATGTTGCCTTCATGAAGCCATTTAAAACCTTCTACAATTTCCAATAATGAGGGTGGAATTGTGAATCAATATGACGTCGCTGAACTAATGGGCAAAGCATACATTAGAGCAGCAACCATGAGTAAAGCATTGAATGGTTTCCATGCTACTCGTATCTATCCGGATGACGAATCAGAATTTACTGAAGTTGATTTTATATTTGAAGCAAACGATAACAGACCACAGCCTATTTCTAAAGCTCATTGTGGGCCTCCCTTACTTGCAAGTTCTGACAGAGTAGATCTAGCCCGTAGGCCAATTTCACGCATCGTTGACAATGAAATTCGTCTGCTGGTGAAAATGAATCTCATTTCTCATCTTCTTCCATGTCATTCCATCCTTTAGTCTCGCCCAAAGACATAAAAGATGTACCAAAAATTCAACCATCATCTCACAAACGGAAGTGGGGGAGAGCGTTGTGTTAACTAGTTCTCCTTGTAAGAAGAAGTTGGAAACCTTTTATGCTTCTAAAGGCACGGACAGGTCCAATGAGACTTCAACAAGCGGAGCAACACGAAAGAGAAATCCTACCACCAAGAGGAAAGTTAAAAGAAAGTAAAAAATCTCAAGTTCTTCTGACAGTGAGGCTGCTAGTGAACCTTCACTGGTAGACACCGATGACGATCAAGATCTGGATGTTGATGATGATTCTACAGATGCCACCTGTGCATTTTATAATAAGAAGTTTTCCGACGATTTTAGTGGAGGATAGTGGCTTTTGTGCTCTTCGTGTTTCATCTGGAATCACATGTTTTGTGGTGCAGTTAGTGACGAGCGGAAAAAATACCTATTTTCTATCCGTCTAAATAGCTAACTCTTAAATTTGTTTTACGTGATTCTGATGTAAATAATCCCATGTAACTGTACAACTGCGTTATAGTTTTCTAATAAATTGCAAACAATTCGATTTGGCAATTACTTTTAACTTAATTTTTTTTTTCAGAGCACCATGTTCAAATCCACTTCCAAAAGCTAAACAAATATGGGCTGCTCCATTTTTGAACAGGTGCTCTTAATTTCGCTGGGTGGGCGATAATAGGAACAGGGATAGGCGGTATTAGGAACCCACTCTCAGACAATATCCTTTCACCGCTTTCTACATTTTCCAAAATAACTCAAAGTAGCACAGCTTTAGAAGTAATTTGTACTATGGAAACCAAAGAATGATAGTTTCTACTAATATTCATATAGTTTAAAACTTGATTTCACCAACCATGAGGTCAGGCCACATTTAGGGGCCTTACCCTAGAGAGACTGAACTAAGCTCATGAACTAACCCGTACGTTATACTATTAGTGCCAATAAGCAAGCTGTAATGTTGAAAATCTGGATGTGGAAATATTTAATATGAGGGTTGTTGTGCTTTGGCAATATGTACTAGAGATATCGTACTTTAGTCATTGGTAAGTCATTATTAACCTGTAAGTTTTATCACAAGTCTCTTTTTTTAATGTTACAGAGCAACTAAGTTTTGCAAGTAGTGCCACATGTGTTTGGTCCTCGAAACCTTACATCTTCTCAGAAAAAAATATATTCTGGCCCAAGATCGAATTTTTACTGAGAATTAGAGATCTGCAACTATACTTGCATATTACGATAAGAAACCTGTAAGTGTTTTGATAGTCAACACATACTAATGTAATACATTTGTTTTGGTGCACCGATTCTATTTTTTAGATACAGAATTTTCTCTCTGTGTGTGGAATTTTCTTTGGCCATGTTGTATGATCGTATCTTGCATTTGCAGCATTATGTAGTTATGTCTGTGTATCTGTGCATGTGCAATCTAAGAGATACTGTGTATGTGCAATGTAAGAGATACAACGAATTTAAAGCTCCAGTCAAAAGGCCTTCTTCCTCCCCTCCCTCAAAAGACGCTCGGTCAGTTCGTTTATCTTTGGTTATGTTGTGTCCTTACATCTCATATTTTTGAGCGTTACCATTAGATTCTGGTATTATTTAGTAGTTGATTATGGAAAGGCAAGGAAATACAATCTGTAGAGCCGCATGCGGTAGCCGCGCGGTCTTAGGCGTCTTGTCATGGTCCACGCGGCTCGCTCCGTCGGACGTTCGAGTCCTCCTCGGGTATGAGTGTGTGTGTTGTCCTTAGCGTAACTTAGTTTAAGTTAGATTAAGTAGTGCGTAAGCTTAGGGACCGATGACCTCAGCAGTTTGGTCCCATAAGACCCTACCAAAAATTTCTAATTTTCAATTTGTAAACGTATTCTAGAGACTAGCCACCATAGTCTCAATCGGCATATGTCATAGCCTTTCTCGTAAGTTCATTTGTGTACATAACCTTGATTAGGCCTAGATCAAATACAGGCAGGTGTACAAAACAACAGGATGAAAGAAAATCCCTCGTAATGTTTCACTGCAAAGTAAATGTCTTTGAATAAAAGTATTATTTTTGTTTTTCCGTCATTGCATTTTTCCTTCAGGTACCTCCTGCACTATAGTATAGCAGCTTTTTTGTGTATGATCTTAGTATCATAGAGTTATATTACTTGGCAGTGACACATCATGCAATGTTAACAAAAATGTTAGGTGATAGAAGTTGGTTCTATGTATCACAAACAACAGAGCCTCAGATCGAAGTGCCAACACTCTTTACATACTTTGACAGATATTTTAGATGTGAATATATCATTGTAACCGTTGACATAAATATTGTGTGTGTGTGTGTGTGTGTGTGTGTATGTGTATACCTGCATATGTCTGACGGTAGAATACTCCTTATTTTTAGTCTTTATGTATTCTGATGTACAGTTTGAACATGAATACAACACTGTGACTGTAAACATACACTGTGTCTTTGTTTTTGAGTTATTGCTTGGTTAGTTTTGTTCCATTATGCCTAAGATGGAATGTCAGCTGCCTTCTTACCATGTTATTTTGACAGAGAAGATATGTTCTGTACAGTCACATATTCATTTCTATATGGAAAACTGTATGTTTCATTCTTTACATACTTCAGGCGTGAGAGTAACATTGTGAGACTTGACGTGAACCATGTGTTGGTGATATATTATTGACTCTGAGCACTATGGGACTTAACATCTGAGGTCAGCAGTCCCCTAGGACTTAAGAACTACTTAAACCTAACTAACCTAAGGACATCACACACATCCATGCCCGAGGCAGGATTCGAACCTGCGACCGTTATGGTCGCGCCTAGAACCGCCCGGCCACACCGGCCGGCGATATATTATTCACACAGATTTTAGACATGAAGTTACACCCTTTAACTATTAATGATTAATAACACAAATCATTCGGGTGTTTGCTCAGAAATTTTAAATACCCACTTTTACAGACGCGGGTGTGCAAAAATTTGGAAACATCAAAAACACAACACAGTACCTAGGTACATACGGTCTAGGGACATCGTTGACATTCAGAATAGCTTCCTGTCCTCTGGGGAAAGACGTAACAAAAACCTTGTATGATTTTAAAGAAGATCTTAAAGCACCCTTACTGCAAAATAGTGGCAAGTTCAGTTAATGATGATGGAGGTGGATAGCTATCACAGACCTTCCTAAGTAGACCACAAAGACTCAATGTAGAGAGCTGGTGGCTTTGGTGGCCAGGGCTGATGGGACAATTATTCATCTTCGTGATCGAAAAACATGTCTTGGACGATGCAATCTGCGTGGACAAGGCAACCGTCGTCTAGGAACACATAATCACATTGGAGAACGAACGTTGTACCATGGGATGCACCTGATCAGCCAAAACGGACACATAACCCTTGGCAGTAATGCAGCCTTGCAAACTACTCTTACGAGCCATGCAATAGCACGATATGACTGCCCAATTCAACACCGAACGACCGCTGTTTTCGACTGGTGGTTCAAAAACCCGGCCAGAAGTTGGAAACAGTGGATAAAAAAACTCATCTAAGCAAATGACCGTCTTCCAATGCTCCATAGTCAAGGTTTTGTGGCTTCTGCTCCACGTTTTCCGGTTATGGGCATTTGCGTCACAGATTAGATGGTTTGGGATTCCAGCTAGCCCTGAAGTTCCCTGATTGTGGAGGTTTCCATACTGAAAGGGTTCGCGAGTGCGACATTCAACTCTACAGCGACTTTCGCATCTGTCGTCCAGTTATCTTTTCGTCGCAGTCCTCTTCAACAACCGTCTGTCACGACTGAGCCGCGTCGGCTCGTATCGGTTTCTCTTCCGCGCAACTTCCTCATCTTCGTTCCTCTTCTGGTCGTCTGGTGGCGCTGTCGCCGCACCGCGGCCGGTGGGCGGAATTTTCGCGGCGGGCGTCTCTCGCTTGGACAGCGCTGGGGGGAAGTTGGGGCTCTGAGCCGAAGGGGTCAGGAAGAGGGTTGGCCGATTGTGCGGGAAGTGACCAAAGGCTCGGTTCCGCGAGACGCTGATAGCTATTCGTTTTCCGTCGAAAGTGTATCGTCGCCGCCGCCCACTGTGCCGGCATAGGAAAGTGACCTCTTGGCAACAACCTGTCAGTTGGCGATCCCCTTTCAACCTTTTCCCTTGCCTGTGATTTCATCGGGAACCACCGTTGGTTGGTCGGTCGGTCGTCTCAGCGATCGATGTGTATTGGCTCTTTTGGTCGCTTCTCGGCTTCTAGGTTCTCTGAGCCACAGATTACTTGCAGTTCGTCCCTGTTGCTGCACCGTGACTGGTCTTGATATTGTTTGAGTTGCTTGCAGTATTGGTTGTTTTTTGTTGTATCTGTGAAGGGGTCCAACTACACTCATGCTCATAAACTAAGGTGAAACATGGTGAATCAACGCTCTGATGGGCGGTTTGCGGGTTTAAATCATCTCGGGGTATGACCATGCGCTGCCTTTGACATGCGGTCGTCGCACGGTGGCGCTGGCAGCAGTCCACATACGCAGAGGTGTGTTGGTGCATGTCAGAGTATGGTGCAGCGAGTAGGTGTGCAGATGTTTTGAGACGTGTTGATGGTGACTGTGTTTTCAAAATGGCTCAAAGCACACATATTGATGACGTTATAAGGGGTAGAATACTAGGGCGACTGGAGGCTGGTCAAACACAGCAGGTCGTAGCAAGGGCCCTCCGCGTGCCACAAAGTGTGATCTCAAGATTATGGCAACGATTCCAGCAGACAGGAAACGTGTCCTGGCGCTACAGTACAGGACATTCACAGTGTACAACACCACAAGAACACCGATATCTCACCATCAGTGCCCGCAGATGACCACGGAGTACGGCAGGTAGCCTTGCTCGGGACTTTACCGCAGCCACTGGAACAGTTTTCTCCAGACACACAATCTACAGACGACTGAACAGACATGGTTTATTCGCCCAGAGACGTGTAAGGTACATTCCACTGAGCGCTGGTCACAGGAGAGCACGTAAAGCCTGTTGTCAAGAACACAGTATGTGGTGTCACCGCCAGACACCACACTTGCTAGGTGGTAGCTTAAATCGGCAGCGGTCCATTTAGTACATGTCGGACCCGCGTGTCGCCACTGTGTGATCGCAGACCTAGCGCCACCACAAGGCAGGTCTCGAGATACGGACGAGCACTCGCCCCAGTAGTACGACGACATTGCTAGCGACAATACGGACAAAGCCTTCCTCTCATTTGCCGAGAGTCAGTTAGAATAGCCTTCTGCTAAGTCCATGGCTACGACCTTGCAAGGCGCCAATTGTAACAGTGCATGTATCTTACGAGTCTCATTTGTATAGTCCAGAGAGATGTATCACAAGGAGTAAATAAAGTTAAGTATATTCCAAAGCTACGTATTTTCTTGATAGCAGTCATAACGTATCTTGTTCCAGACTTCACGCCAGTCGGCGTGTGTGTACGCGTGCCTTTCTTTCGGCTACTTCAGTGTGGCGTAACAGTCTTGTTAAGTCACAACACAGTACATGGTCATTGGAACAGTGGTCCCAGGTTATGTTCACGGACGAGTCCAGGTATAGTCTGAACAGTGATTCTCGGCAGGTTTTGACCTGGCTTGAACCAGGAACCAGATACCAACCCCTTAATGTCCTTGAAAGGGACCTGTACGGAGGTCGTGGTTTGATTGTGTGTGGTGGGATTGTGACTGGTGCACATAAACCCCTGTATGTCTTTGACAGAGGAACTGTAACAAAATGGCTCTGAGCACTATGGGACTTAACATCAATGGTCATCAGTCCCCTAGAACTTAGAACTACTTAAACCTAACTAACCTAAGGACATCACACAACACCCAGCCATCACGAGGCAGAGAAAATCCCTGACCCCGCCGGGAATCGAACCCGGGAACCCGGGCGTGTGAAGCGAGAACGCTACCGCACGACCACGAGATGCGGGCGGAACTGTAACAGGCCAGGTGTATCGGGACGTCATTTTGCACCATTATGTGCGCCTTTTCAGGGGTGCAGTGGTCCACACCTCCCTCCTGATGGATGATAAGGCACGACCCCAACGAGCTGCCATCGTGGAGGAGTACCTTGAAACAGAAGATATCAGGCGAATGGAGTGGCCTGCCTGTTCTCCAGACCTAAACCCCATCGAGCACGCGTGGAATGGTCTCGGTCGATGTATCGCTGCACATCTTCAAACCGCTACGACACTTCAGGAACTCCGACAGGCACTGGTGCAAGAATGGGAGGCTATACTCCAGCAGCTGCTCGACCACCTGATCCAGCGTATGCCAACCCGTTGTGCGGCCTGTGTAGGTGTGCATGGTGAACATAACCCATATTGATGTCGGGGTACATGCTCAGGAAACAGTGGCGTTTTGTAGCACATGTGTTGCGGGACGGTTTTCTCAACTTATTACCAATATACCTGGACTTACAGATCTGTGTCGTGTTTGTTCCCTATGTGCCTATGCTATTAGCGCCAGTTTTGTGTAGTGCCACGTTGTGTGGCACCACATTCTGCCATTATACTTAATTTATGGGCATGAGTGTAATAGAGTTTTTCTGGGAAAACAGGGCTATTATTGCACCAACAGTTAAACTCATTTTTTTAATTTTGTTGTAGAACTTCATTAGCCATCCGTTAGCCCAAGGTGCATAGGGAGATGGTTGTCGTGTAGTGGACACTGTGGACTGCTTGATATTGGGAAGATGCGTTGTTTGTATCTAGTGAAATTTTTGAGTGAGCAGTCAGTCTTAACGCTGTCCGAGTACTGCATTTGTGGAGGCAACTTGTAATTACCTTGGATTAATCTTGTGTTTAAATGTTTGTTACTACATGTATATATTTTCAGTTTGTTGGGGACAAATAATAGTTTAAAGCATTATCCTTGATTTTTTGGGATTAAGTGTTTTAATACTATTGAAGTATTTGTAAACTTTTTAAAAATGAAATAAATTTGCAGAATGTTCAAGTGGTGATATTCTCGTGTTTTGCGTTGTTACTGGCTGAGTTGATGTAGCACTAATATCAGGTTGTCAGTTTTGCAGGCTGGGCTAGTTAGCCATATTGTATACTGACTCAGCTCCTGGTTCTCCGAACGGACAACAAGTTGTTCCGGTGTGCCCCACCAGCCGGCCGACTTGACGATGGGAGGAAGCGGGCGCGGTTCTGGACGGAGGCCGGTACTAGGACCTCATTGCGACCGCTGTTTCGTGCCGAGATGCGGTTGCGAGTCATTGGTAACTTAAGATCTAATGCTTATTGCGATGCTTTGTCCCATGGATCATAATTTTCCGTTCCTAGTTAAATTCCCCCTTGCCTGCCTTCCCCTCAAAATCGTGTAAATAGTAAGCTTTCAACCCATCAGATAAACCCTAAATAACTGTTTGTCCAAATGCAAATTACCAAATGTTTCAAGAGAATGTTCTTTAGCCGTAAAGGGGACATCAATCAGCATGATGGCTTTCGTTGTAGCTTTGGTTTTTACAAAGATATATACATCGGTATGACTTTTTTAAATGGCTCCGTGTATTGTTTTGTTCGGTAATTCAATTCCTCTCCTAAAGACCTATTCAAAAATGTATCGCAGTGTACCATTCACTGAAACACAACGTTATTAATTACATAACATAACTTTGACGTTGATGCTCCCAATGCTTAGTGCAGGTACTTGGGTAATGGAACACATCCACGTGCTGACATTGACAGAGGACAAATGTAAACATAAGTAGAATGCACACCCATCATTCCGTCAACCATCGTGAGGAAGGTAAACATAAGTAGAATGCACACCTATCATTCCGTCAACGATCGTCACTGGAAGGGTTGTGTGAGTAGAATGTACACCAACGAAGAGAAGGTAGAAATGCTACTCATCTATGGGGAATGTAAGTTTGCAGAACAGTAATTGCAATACTGTTTTCTTATGTATGGGTACATTTAGTACAGTAGTTTAGCCCTTTTAAATACTGTTGTGTAGAGTAGCCATGCAGTAAAGGCTATCCTTTGTACAAACTGCGTCGACATAACGTTCCTTTTATTGTTGTTGTTGTTGAAGATAGGCTAAATGCTACGCATGCAGCGGAACAGTTCAGAGAGCGATATTCCGACAAGAACCCACCTTCCCGACGGATGTTTTCTCGTCTTGTTGCGACAGGCTAAATGCTACGCATGCAGCGGAACAGTTCAGAGAGCGATATTCCGACAAGAACCCTCCTTGCCGACGGATGTTTTCTCGTCTTGTTGCGACGCTTCAGGAAACGGGAAGTTTCAACCCACGACAACGCAAATGTCGTAGCACTCGCACGGACGAAGCTGCCGAAGTTACTGTTCTCGTTTCCGTTGCTATGAATCCACACGTGAGCCCACGACAGCTTGAACACGAGATTGGAGTGTCTAAAACCAGTGTACATTGTATTCTTACACGTCACCGGTTCCTTCCTTACCATGTACACCTACATCAAGAATTGCATGGGAATGATTTCCGAATCGTGTACAGTTCTGTCAGTGGGCACAGCAGCAGATCCTCGCCAACCCCAACTTCCTCTCCAATGTTCTTTTTATCGATGAATGATCCTTCTCAAACAAAAGACAAGTAAATACAAGGAACACGCAATATTGGTCCAGTGACAACCCACGATGGCTTAGACGGTTAGAACATCATCATCAATGGAGAGTTAACGTTTGGTGTGGGATGCTTGGTACTACAATTATTGGCCCTTATTTTATCAATGGTAGTCTAAACGGCATAGAGTATGCCAACTTCCTCGTACGAATTCTTCCTCCTCTTCTGGATCAAGTGCCGCTAAGGACCAGAATGCTTATGTGGTATCAACACGATGGGTGTCCAGCATATAATAACTTGCGTGCAGCTCGTGTTCTGAACTGAAGGTATCCTGCCAGATGGATTGATCGAGGAGGAACAGTTACTTGACCTGCTAGGTCTCCTGATTTAAACCCTCTGGACTTTTTTGTATGAGGATGCATTAAGGACATTGTCTATCGCGATATTCCAACAACTCCAGAGGACACGCAGGAACCGATGGTGCTTGCTTGTAATTCTCTTCAGCATGCAACACTGGAAGCAGTAAATAATTCTTTCATTCAACGAGTGCACCCGTGTATCGGTGTCCAGGGTCACCACTCTGTTCACCTTTCAATGTTCTAGTCCTGGTGAATGGTACAGAGTTAAAGTCGATTTTGTGTTATGTTTTTAGTTGGTTTTCATTTGTTTTCTGACAACTCCCGCCAATGGATATGTTTGTGATCCTGGGCTCAAAGTCAGTGTTGTGTTACGTAATTAATAACGTTGTGTTTCAGTGAATGGTACACTGTGATATAGTTTTGAATAGGTCTTTAGGAGAGGAATTGAATTACCGAATAAAAAATACAGGATGCCATTTAAAAATGTCATACTGCTTTTCATATCTTTGTAAAAAACAAAGCTACAACGAAGACAAACATCCTGATCGATTTCCTCCTGACAACTAAAGAACATTTGTTTGAAACATTTTGTAATTTGCATCTGGACAAACAGTTATTTAGGGTGGTCACGATAAATGGGACACCACCAGAGGTGAAATCGATGCGACAGACTGACCATCTTCAAAATGAGACGAACAGTTTCGTTTCACTAAACGAAAAGGTCAGTCAGGCAAGTCCAGAAATTTCTATTCGAAGTCTGTGGAGGAAGCTCAGAGCTGACTCAAGTGCAGCGCAGTTAATATTAACAACACGGGCGAACCGAAACCTTCGCTCTCTCTCTCTCTCTCTCTTACATCCAACTAGACACCTCAAACAAGAGATCGCATAAAAATATACACCGAAGAGCCAAAGAAAGTGGCATCTGCCTAAAATGGTGTAGAGCCCCCGCGAGCACGCAGATGTGCCGCACCATGAGGTGGCATGGACTCGAGTAATGTCTGAAGTAGTGCTGGAGGGAATTAACAGTATGAATCCTTCAGGGCTGTCCATAAATCCGTAAGAGTACGAGAGGGTGGAGATCTCTTCTGAACAGCACGTTGCAAGGCATCACAGATATGCTCAATAATGTTCATGTCTGGGAGGGGGGAGAGGGAGGGTTAGTGGCCAGCGGAAGTGTTTAAACTCAGAAGACTGTTCCTGGAGCCACCCTGTAGCAATTCTGCACGTGTTGGGTATAGCATTGTCCTGCTGGAATTGCCCAAGCCAGTCTGCATGCATAATGGAAATGAACGGATGCAGGTAATCAGACTGGATGCTTCCGTAAGTGTCACATGTCAGACTCGTATCTACAAGTATCAGGGGTCCCATCTCACTCTAACTGCACTCGCCCCACACTTTTACAGAGCCTTCACCAATTTGAACAGTTCGCTGCTGAGATGCAGGGTCCATGGATTCATGAGGTTGTTTCCATATACGTATTCATCCATCCGTTCGACACAATTTGAAACGAGCCTCCTCCTCCTCCGAAAGCCTATATCGATGATGTCTCGTTGAATCTTTCGAACTCTGACACTAGTTGATGGCCCAGCATTGAAATCTGCAAGAATTTGAGGAAGGTCTGGATTTATGTCACGGTGAACAATACTCCTGAGGTGTCTTTGGTCCCATTCTTGCAGGATCCTTTTCTGGCCGCAGCGATATCGGAGATTTGTTGTTTTACCGGATTCTAGATATTCATGGTACACTCGTGACATGGTCGTACGGGAAGATCCCCACTTCATCTCTGCCCCGGAGGTGCTGTGCTCCATTGCTCGTGCGCCGACTGTAACACCATGTTCAAACACACTTAAATCTTGATAACCTACCATTGTTGCAGCAGTAACCGATCTAATATACAGGGTGATTATAATTAAAGTTAAACATTCAAACCGCTGTAGAAATAACATCTCTGGTCAGAATGACATAAAATTGCAACGGAAAATTATCGGAGAAGGGGGAAAACGTATGGCAGCAGAAAAAAAGTAGTGTGAAAATTGATCAATAAATGGCGCTGCATGTGTCAGAATACGCAAGCGAAAACACCGTAAGGGAACTCAATATTCTGAGATATATAGTGTGAGGAGTGTGCCGAGAATGCAAAATTGCAAGCATTACCTCTCATCATGGGAACGCAGTTGCCGATGGCTTGAGTTAACGACCAAGAGCAGCACCGTCTGCATAGAGTTGTCAGAGCTAACAGACAAGCATCAATGGGTGAAATAACCGCAAGAATGAACGTGGAACGTTATTGGGCTATGATAGCAGACGACCGACAGGAGTGCCTTTGCTAACTGCACGACATCTGTTGCAGCGTCTTTCCTGTGCTCGTGACCATGTTGGTTGGACTCTAGACGACTGGAAAACTGTGGCCTGGTCAGATGAGTCTCAATTTCAGGTGATGAGGGCTGATGGTAGGGGTACAAGTGTGGCCAGATGCCACAAAGCCATGGATCCAAGTCGTCAACGGTACTGAGACAAAGATCGTTCTGGTGTACTTTTGACATAAAATTGATATGCTGATTAATTAAACTGATCAATTAAGCCACCCTCCCCTGTCTCTTTTCTTAATCAAATGTTATTTGATTTACGACCTTCTGTTGTTGGTTTATGATAATATGTCCTTCTGAGAAACCCACCAACCATCACCCACCCGTTCCTCCTCCCCGCACTTCTGGGAAAAGGGACACATTTTTTCCATTCTGAGCCTCTTTTGTCACCCTGGGAAATCCCCCAGTCATTCCTTCCCGTCCCCTAGTCCACCATTCGCTCCACCATCTGGAAATCGGCGGGAAAAAAAGAAAAAGACTCAGTCTGTGATGGAGAGGAAGGATCTCACGACGTGACATCCAAATTAATGCTAATAATACGTTGTTCAGTTCAGTTTGTGTACTTTATTTAATCAGTTTGTAGGAGACAGGACTCCTCTCTGGTCGGAAGTAGCTCACGTGCGAACCTCCACTTTTATGACATCGCCTCACATCCTATTGGTGGATAACGGTGCAGTTAGGTCAAAGCCCCTACTGTATCGATCCCACAACCCATCAGTTTCCTGGAAATACTGATACACTTTTGATTGATGGCTACAGTCCATTTACATATTTGACGGGAACTATCTCATGAAATTGATTTACTGTGCGGAATATTGCAATTTGAGGGATAAAGCTCGCTTAAAACACTCACTGCATCACATATCAGGCGAAAGAAAAGCTTTCCTATGGCGCCATCCACCGACTACAGTTTCGCCAAGAACTGCGCCGATCGGGACATCGAGTCATTGCGTGCTCACCGGTCCTGAGAGATACGCACACGCTTCGACCACACCACCATTTGCGCATCCAACTTCCATATGTTCCGTGTACCTTTTCTCCTGTACCGGTCTGAGGACTTTATTCTACAGCATGTAACATACACGCTGTAAGTTTCTCGCTGACTCACTACTGCGACAAATTTTGTTGTGAGGAATTGCCGTGTATCTCTAGTCCACAATACTACTCGAAACTCTCCTACTACCACACATATCATGGTTCAATACACACTACCACAACTGAAGGAAAATACGTCGCTGCTCTAATTACACATTGAGATACACACACTTACACATAGGAATCACATATACATCTTTCATAGCAAGTAGTTATTTCCGCCACAAATAGAATAGACATATCCAAGGTCTTGTATGCACCGACATTTGAGAAGATAAGCAGGGTGGCGGTTCCCTATGGCCGGCCGGTGTGGCCGAGCGGTTCTACGCGGTTCAGTCTGGAAATGCGCGACCGCTACGGTTGCAGGTTCGAATCCTGCCTCGGGCATGGATGTGTGTGATGTCCTTAGGTTAGTTAGGTTTAAGTAGTTCTGTGTTCTAGGGGACTGATGACCTGAGATGTTAAGTCCCATAGTGCTCAGAGCCATTTTTGGTTCCGTTTGATCTCACAGTCTGGCGACTGCGGACCGGAAGTCGGAGTCCTTTGATATTCGACACTCGGGAAACCACCTCCGCTCTCTCTCAAGTGGTTACTTCCTGTTGTAACAACTACACCTTAAACACAGAGACCAAATCGTTGTCCTCCCCAATTCCCTTCCCTCCCCACTTGTAAATTGGTGGGGAAAGACAGTCTGTGCTGTGCTGCTACAGAGTGCTGAGAACATGCTCTGCCTCTGTTACAGGACACTTCCTCACTTTTGAGCTCTCTTAAGGTACTCAATCGCCTCACCACCTATGAAGTCCGTGTAGGAAGTCAAAGGGTAGCATAGGAGACTTGTAAATA
This sequence comes from Schistocerca piceifrons, assembly GCF_021461385.2. Lineage (NCBI taxonomy): Eukaryota > Metazoa > Arthropoda > Insecta > Orthoptera > Acrididae > Schistocerca > Schistocerca piceifrons. The sequence continues at coordinate 1,014,514,374 of NC_060139.1, read as the reverse complement.
TCAGGGTAATACTGAAACAGAGTACATCATACAACTTCGTTCGTCCAGAGGAGTGTGCTCAAATAGGTTTTCCATTGGTTTTGTAGACATGATTCACCACACACGTATTGAAAAGCCTCCGCTGACTGTTGTATGGGGACGTCTGCTGTTAATGGTTGCAGGTAAATAGAGCTCTAAGTCACATGTAGAACGTGCAGCTATATAAGAATCAAACGCATGTTATACCACACAGCTGATATAGTCCGAGATAAAAACGAAAAAAATGGTCAAATGTGCGATAAATTACCTGTCGCAACATCTTCCTCTTTCCAGAATACGTCACGTCTACGATTAATTCTACCTCGTTAAAACCCATCTCACTCTATTACTTCATGTACTTTTTATCATCCTTTAATGCAGGTGGCAGATGGCTCATTTTTCTAGGGAAGCAACCAAGACAGTAGTCAACCTGCATGTATTCCTATTACCTCAGCAGACATACAGCAGAATGTTGTTGAAAACCATGGAGCAATGTCCCGTATGATGTTTGTTAGCTGACGCCGCATGGTTGTGATTGAAAAAGAGTACAGAGAAGCATAATGTAAGTTCTGTGTGTTAGAGTTTAAAAAACTTAAACAGTTTTGCAAGCGTCAACAAAGGATCCATTCCGTGGCTATATATTGCAGTCCCCAACCTGGTAATGCAATGATCTTTAGCTAAAGAGTATGTAAAGTTTATAGTCATCACATGTCCAGACTCTTATCTCTATAAGGTGGTAACCGATGACTTTAGCGTCATACCTAGGCCTGTGATCCGACGTCTATAGATTTATTATTCTATATTTGGTGGTCATCCACGTTAAACATTCCAGTCCACCCGTCTTATCGCCGTCCACGAAAAATTACAGCTTCCGTGGTTCCCAATGATCCTATGTCGACTTTTGCTCTTATTCCTTTTGCTGTCACACGCTAGTTCTCATGTAGAAGAGTTTTCCTGCACTAAGCAGATATGTAGGTACCCCCTCATTCTCCCTCAAATTTCTCGAATTTTGGCGTATTTTCACTCACTTTATACGTATACTATCTCTCTCTCTCTCTCTCTCTCTCTCTCTATCTTTCTCACACACACACACATACAAACACACACACACACACACACACACACACACACACACACACACACAGTGAAGGAGAGACAGAAAAATTGCGCAATTTCGCTATGTGTGACAACGGTACCACGTCTACAAGCAATTTCAGAATACGTGGCCAAAAGTGAGATCATGATCACATGAGCAGAAGTGACGTGAAGTCTGTAAAATTACGAAAATTGACAGAAAATTCGTTTTTGGGGAGTCTGTGTAAAATCCACCATAGAAAGTCATCCGTAAAACAGAGGAGTGGTGTAGCAAGTTGTGCGTGAAAGACTAAATGGAAGAAATGATACCCTGCATTATATGCAAATTGTGGATTCATGCAAATTATTCTGGGGTGGAGCAAGAAGGATGAAAGTTACGTTATGATGCCTGTAAATAGTGACGTAAGAACTAAAATATGGAACATTTCCTTGAATTAAGCTACTACATACTTCTAAACTGAGGGACATTACTTAAAAGGATGGTGCAATTTATGTGCCCACTGGAACAAATTACGAAAGCAGATTACTAATTTAAAAACAAATTAAGAAACCAGATTCATAATTTGTACAACATTCAGACGTTTAGAAAATTAAGTGAAGAATGTGAATTGTTATGAAAATTGAATGTAGAGTGTTTATTTTTTTCAGCATTTCCAGTCTGTAAATCACATACTAATAACAACATCCTGCTGTTGAGGCTGGCATTGTTTAAATGATTTTGCAACTTACTCTTTAGGCTATAATAAATGAAATCGATTTAGAAGACTCTCCCTGCATTCTTCTTGCTTTAGAGAAAGCTTCCGTTCACCACACCAAATACAAATTCGGCCTAAGTCTTTCTGTATCCTCCTACAGTAACTCAAGGACAAAACTTTCTCACACAGTGTAGAGCCATCAACAAACTCTAGCAGATTGCTGCTTAGCCAGTCCACCAGGATCCAGCTCATCCTGGGTAAGATGTTTTAAGATTTTCATTTTTTAAGGAAGTCGTTTACGTGTGGTCAAAAAACTCGTATTGATCTACGGTTGACCTGAGTTCCTGGTAGATGCGGTGAGTAGGACGCTCTGGAAGCCTACTGAACGATTTCAGAACAGCTGTTGATCTTTGTTCATACGTAGCCGTTTTCGATTACCCAGTTTTAGTTTGTCTGTTTCGTGAGTATGGCTCGCAGTGATTGAAATCGTTTACGAAAACACTCCTAAAATGACGAGATCGCAGTGCGGTCTGCTTGTGTTCACGTCATTAGCATCCATGTTACCTACAAGAAAGAAAGATAAATCATAACTTGAGAATGAACAAAGCTATGCTCAAATAATATACACCACTGTTTGTCTCTTGTAATCCTTCATCTGTCTGACACATCATATAAATCTTTTTTCATTTGATACTTACGAGTTCCATCCAACAGTGCAGCTGCCAAAATCGTCTCTACATTGATAACGTGGTCACACATGTTCTCCGTATTTCATAGGACCTGACATTAAAGTTATGTCTATCCACTTCTTTTTCTTATGTGGAGCTACCCGCACAGAGCACTTCAAACACAGTAAGACACATGTATTCACATGTTGTTCTGCTTGCTACACGGTAGGATTACAATTGTGACCAGCTGAATGAGAGTTATCCGCTTACCGTTAGTCGAGAGGGAGTTTGTGTCGCCACGTCGCAGGGAAAAGTTCGGCGTGACATGTGGCTAGCATGTCATCAGACGACATTACGTACAGGATATATCAGTTCATTTGACTGAGATAAGATTGCGGATGTCTGATGCAGGGTACACCTGATATCTGAGATCGTGAAGGCAGTGGACGTTTCAAGTGCCAACGGATGAAGGGCGTACCCTGCTCTTTGACGCTGTGACCTTCTCCAGACATTGTATAGTTGCAGACGTTCCAATTGGCTAGAGATACGTCAATGATAGAGAATAATCGTGTCCTCTGAGAAGTTACAAAAAAGTTTTAAAGATACACTATGAGCTCAAAAGTATCGGGGCACCCACAAAGCCGGCCGGAGTGGAACTGCGAGATCGCTACGGTCGAAGGATCGAATCCTGCCTCGGGCATGGATGTGTGTGATGTCCTTAGGTTAGTTAGGTTTAAGTAGTTCTAAGTTCTAGGGGACTGATGGCCTCAGAAGTTAAGGCCCATAGAGCTCAGAGCCATTTGAACCATTTTTTGAACACCCACAAAAACATACGTTTTTCATATTAGGTGCATTGTGCTCCCACCTGCTGCCAGGTACTCCATGTCAGCGCTCTCAGTAGTCATTAGACCTCGTGAGAGAGCAGAATGGGACGCTCCACAGAACTCACGGTCTCCGAACGTGGTCAGGTGATTGGGTGTCACTTGTGTCACACTCTGTACGCGAGTTTTCCACACTCCTGAACATCCCTTGGTCCACTGTTTCCGATGTGACCGTGAAGTGGAAACGTGAAGGGACACGTACAGCACAAATGTGGACAGGCCGACCTCGTCTGTTACTGACGGAGACAGGTGACAGTTGAAGAAGGTCGAAATGTGTAATAGGCAGACATCTATCCAGATCAATACACAGGAATTCCAAACTGCATCACGATCCGCTATAACAGGCGGTAGGTGAGAAAACTTGGATTTCTCGGTCGAGCGGCTGCTCATAAGCTACACATCACGTCGGTAAATGCCAAACGACGCCTCGCTTGGTGTAAGGAGCGTAAACGTTGGACGATTGAGCAATGGAAAAACTTTGTATGGAGTGACGAATCACGGTACACAATGTAGCGATTCGATGGCAGGGTGTGGGTATGGCGAATGTCCAGTTAACGTCATCTGCCAGCGTGTGTAGTGCCAACAGTAAAATTCGGAGGCGATGGTGTTATGGTGTGGTCGTGTGTTTCATGGAGGGGGCTAGCACCCCTTGTTGTTTTCCGTGGCACTATCACAGCACAGGCCTACATTGATGTTTTAAGCCCCTTCTTGCTTCCCACTGTTGAAGAGCAATTCGCGGATGGCGATTGCATCTTTCAACACCTTTGGGATATTTTGGAACGCCAACTTCGTGTCAGGCCTCACCGACCGTCATCGATATCTCTTCTCAGTGCAGCACTCCGTGAAGAATGGGCTGCCATTCCCCAAGAAACTTTCCAGCAGCTGACTGAACGTATGCCTGCGAGAGTGGAAACTGTCATCAAGGCTGACGGTGGGCCAACACCATACTGAATTCCAGCATTGTCGATGGGGGGCGCCACGGACTTGTAAGTCATTTTCAGCCAAGTGTCCGAATACTTTTGATCACATAGAGTATGTTGAAGGTCTCTACACATATGTTTTGATTCGTCGTGCATCAGCATATCCTAGCAACTCTATTGTTGTCTCGTGGGTTATGTTCCACAATGTAGTCGTATAACCACCATCATCAGGAAGAAAGCGAGTTTTACAACTCCTTTGCTTAATTTCTCGCTGTTATAACTGCTTAATTGATAATATCTTCTACGAACCAAAAAGTATGTAATTCAAACGTAGTGACGCATAGAACGGAATGAAAGAGTGTTCTAGTCGCCTCCAGAGACATGTTTGGAAGTACTAACACTTCTGATTCCATCAGCAGCAAGGACAGAAAAAACACACGTCAAATAATTTTGCAAAGTTATGACAGTTCTTGGCTGGTGAGTAATAGAAAATTATGTACCCGGAAGGAGGCTGAGAATATACAGACGGTAAAGGGAGAAATCAGGAATGAAATCGTTGGCTTCAGCTGACTCACTGTACTTTGGGTTTTGGGAAGTCAACGAATCTAAATTCGCGTAAAAATAAGTCAAAGAGATCTCTATGTCAGGAGCCACCATACAGTATTATCGACGAGACGGGACTCTCAAAAGAAGCGCAGCGCTGCTTTTACTGAAAGAGCAGGAACGTATCAAACGCGTTAATAGACATCTTTAGCTATAGAAGATACGACAGGTGTCACAAATTGCAACCGATGAGATAACATCTTGAAGGCTGTAATTAGCACATCATCGATAAGACATAAGTGCTTGATTCTCATCTTGTGTGAAAAACATGTCTGAAGACAATTACGTCCTTTTAACAACTTTTTCACGTTTCGTGTTTGTCGATCTGCAGCTGTCACCAGATCAATATTGCGAAATTCCTTATGATTTTTCAGGTTTAATCTTCGTCATGTAGGCGTTAGACGTATTTTAAAAGATCTAAATTATAACATCTTCGTGGTGGCTTTCTTCAAGATATACTCTCTAAGCGTCACTTCAACTATCATGTCAAAGCTGTTTTACTTCACCCCTCTTTTTATTGAGTTTCTTTAGTTTCGTCTCTTCTACGACGAGAAATGTCACCGCCCTGCTAGGAACACTTCTTTTCTTCGTATGTAGCATCTGTTGCAAAATATGGATTTGTGACAGTTGTGCGAACACTTGAGGACTCTTGGCAGTGATTTATCCCTTCGCAGCCCCTTACCAAATTCTGCACACTACGCATGCGCGGCTCTACTGGTCAATTTGTCACTGTCATTCAACATGCTGTATTTGCTTCTGATGTCATTTAAACTGCTCAACCCTTGGTTATTAAAACAAAAATTGCAGTTCATTAGAAATTTAAGGGTGCGATTGGTGAACAAAAATATTCAAGATTATACATTTTCAGTTCATGTACTGACCACAGAATACCCTGTAAATAAAGAGAATAATATTAAATCTAAGGGAAGATAGTGAATTAACATACTCGTAGGTACTGGTATTGAAACTCCACGAATTTCAAAAATACATTACGGCTTAATGAAAGCAATGGAGATAATGAAATTGAACAATTGTTGTTGTTGTGGTCTTCAGTCCTGAGACTGGTTTCATGCAGCTCTCCTGTGCAAGCTTCTTGTCTCCCAGTACCTACTGCAGCCTACTTCCTTCTGAATCTGTTTAGTGTATTCATCTCTTGGTCTCCCTCTACAATTTTTACCGTCCACGCTGCCCTCCAATACTAAATTGGTGATCCCTTGATGCCTCAGAACATGTCCTACCAACCTATCCCCTCTTCTAGTTAAGTTGTGCCACAAACTTCTCTTCTCCCCAACCCTATTCAATACCTCCTCATTAGTTATATGTTATAGTTTCATGTCCCTCGACTCTTATAACTGCCATCTGGTTTCTGTACAAATTGTAACTAGCGTTTCGCTCCCTGTATTTTACCCCTGCCACCTTTAGAATTTGAAAGAGAGTATTCCAGTTAACTTTGTCAAAAGCTTTCTCTAAGTCTACAAATGCTAGAAACGTAGGTTTACCTTTCCTTAATCTAGCTTCTAAGATAAGTCGTAGGGTCAGTATTGCCTCACGTGTTCCAACATTTCTACGGAATCCAAACTGATCTTCCCCGAGGTCAGCTTCTACCAGTTTTTCCATTCGTCTGTAGAGAATACGCGTTAGTGTTTTGCATCCGTGACTTGTTAAACTGATTGTCCGGGGCGGTACCACACATGGTCTTTTGTGAAGAGAACTAAGGCTCTTGTTGGCCATACGAGTAAATCAAAATCATACAGATAGTTCATGGAGACGCGTGCATTGTCCTATTGAAAACAAGCACCGCGATAATATTGCATGACAGGTGACACATGAGGACACAGAACGTCAATGACCTATCTTTGTGCCGTGGGAGGACCCTCAGTCACCACCTGCCGTGACCTAAAGCCATATCGGACGGCTTTGCCCAAAAGACGCTAGGAGTAATTGCAGTGCCTCTCCAAAACATAGTGGCCAGATTATTGTCATCCGAGGTAGTGCAGACCACCGATTCATCGCTAACTCCAAGCGACCACGCTCATCAGCAGTCCATGCTTGCTCGTCACGGTTCCACTCCAGACGCAGCCGTCTGTGGTGTCAATGGCAGCCTACGCATGAGACAGTAAGTTCATAGTCCGTATGTTATTAGTGTCCGACCAATGGAGCTGGAAGACATTTTTGGAGGGAGCTCATTACATGTTCTAGGACTGTAGGCATGGATGTGATGGGAATAAACGTAATTCGACCTCTGAACTCGTGCTGATGAAATTCCAGAATTTGTGACCAGTCGGAATTGACAGTTGTACTGCATTCTTAGATGGTGTTACACTGGTATAATTCAACATTCCTGTTCAAGCTAACAATTTTTTTTTTAAATTATTAAAAACTGAGCTGTTATTTATCCGTCAGTTGGCCTACCGTAGACTAAGTTATATTGGTTTGACGCAATGGTGAATACCTATAGTTAGTTAATTCCTTGGTTGTACTATGGACTGACATTGTCTGTCTCAATGATGGTGACTGAGACAATGTGTTTTAATGCGTATAATGACGATTATATAGAGTGTAATTATATGGATTTTTTGGGAAAAAGATTTGGAGTAATATCGCAGTGTTGTGAGAGACAGAAGCTGTATATCGTGGCGTTAGGCCGCTCTTAAATTTTTTGTAATATTGGCAAGCCGTTGCTCCTCCTTCATGTTGCTTGAGCAATTAAGCTCCCATGTGAAGTCAGTTTTCTGTCATTACTGTACTTATGTGCTTGAGACACATAATCTGTAAGCTTTGAATTTCTTCTTCAGCAGAGAGTGTAATCCTGTTCAATCCAAAACAAAGCAAAAAAAAAGGTGTAGCAAGGAAACTTTTGAACTGTTTTGTAATTTTTTAAGATTTTCAGTTGCCTGAAAGTGCTGACTGAAGTTTAGTCAAATGTTTTATGTACTTGACAGGTTGTGTATTATGAACGTTGTGTTGACGGCAAAATAAATGTTCTTGTTACATTGTTAATTGTTTCTTTGTAACAGAAACATACACACTCCTTACCTACCACATCAAGAAGTGCTCTCAGTCGCTATGGCAATCTGCTTCTTATATCCTCATCGCCGGTCACGTGTTAGTTTCTTCGTTCCAAAGTAGCAAATGGTTCAAATGGCTCTGAGCACTATGGGACTTAACATCTTAGGTCATCAGTCCCCTAGAACTTAGAACTACTTAAACCTAACTAACCTAAGGACATCACACGCATCCATGCCCGAGGCAGGACTCGAACCTGCGATCGTAACAGTCGCGCGGTTCCGGACTGAAGCGCCTAGAACCGCTCGGCCACCGCGGCCGGCCCAAAGTAGCAGAATTACCTCACTTCCCCCACTGGATTATCCGTAATTTTGATGGCAAGCTTATCGATAATGTAATTTCTATTACATGCTGATACTTTCGTCTTTATTTGTTTTATTCTCAATCTATATTCTGCTCATCCCACTCAATAGGTTCCGTAATGCCTCCTCAGAATTTCCAACATCTTGTACCATGGTATGTTTTCGAAGGCTTTTTCTAGCCCGAGAGTCTCTTTAGCCTTGTATTTAGATTGTTATTAAGTTCTTAGCGTCCTCCGTCCTGCGGAATGTCAGAACTACTTCTCAGATGCATTTACCTCCCCTGAAGACGGAAGATCTTTATCTAATAGATCATTAATTTTGTTGTTCGTTTTAATTCACTTTTGTTTTCCTTTTTACTGTGTACTGTGTATTCAAAATACAAACTAAAGAAGTGTCGATAGCAAAGATATTGTAAGAAAACTTTGAAGTCAAAGTCTAATCATCACTTCGTAAACATTATTTGAATCAGCGGCACTTGAAAAAGTATTGATATTTCACCATTGTAGACTACATGTGTAAGTGGGTAATGGACCTAATATTCATATACTTGCTTTTTTAGATTAGTTATTCTTTTTAAAAGACAATATAACCTGTTACGTGTTAGTACTGAAACTCTCCAGGAATAATGAAGAACGTAAACTTTAACAGTTAATATCAAGCACATTAATGAAATGTTTGTTAACAAGCACTCAAGGTTGTCTTTTAATTTTTAAGTCCGATAACTTAGTAGAATGAGATTCAGTCCTCGCTCTGAGGCTGTTGAGTGTACTTAAATGTAATCAGTTTTAGTACGAACATATGGATGAATTTCTCAGATTATCTCATCAGCGAAGAGCAGTTCATGATATCGTGCAAAGCTGGGATTTCTCGTCAAAGATAAAGTAGTCGGCAGCTCTTGTGCGCAGTGGACTATTCTTTGACCTGCCAAGGTCACAGCCTCTCGAGGTCCCGTGGCCAGTACGGTATATAAGGGCGGCGATGGGCGGCGCCTGCCAGCCGCCGCTGACATGTTGAGACAAGCCGTTCTGCTGTTCGCCCTCGCCGGCTGCGTGCTGGGTAAGAGTCTGCGCTTTTTCCACTGTATACGGAGTCAATGATTCGATCGCAGTGTATCTCTCATTTTGGTAATCACTAGAGAGCTCAGTACTGTCAGTTTATTCATTCTGTGTGAAAGCCAGTCCGGTGTAATTTTAATTGCCCATGTCGAAATTTCACACAACTTTCGAGTTTTATAATTATCCTAATTCAAAATTCACTCGATAATTCATATAATTATATTATGATTTTTGGGATTGCCAGTAAATAATAATAATAATAATAATAATAATAATAGTTTTAATCTCAATAATACAGCCATAAAGCATCTCAACAAAACTGGTGAAGCCTTTAGTGTCGCACGGATAAAATAGTCAGGCGTCTGGTAATTCCGTATGTCTATTGTAATCTCTTCAACTCTATAAATTGTACCCAATAATGATAATATTCCGCAACCAGTAGCGTAACAAGGATAAAACAACCAGGCCGCGTACTAGGGACGGCTGTTGCCGCCCGAAACAACTGCTCTTCTGTTATATCTTCTTTTTTTCCAAAGCCATTTTAACCTGCATCTTAAAACCGCCAAAAAAAACGGTTTCTGAAATAACCGACTTCTGGTGTCTTATTTCTACTATTTCCTGTAATAAAAGTAGAAATCCAATAAAGATTGAAAAATATTGACTGCTTCAGTTTCAAGATACAGAGAATCAAAATGTTAAATGAAATACGCAAATAAAAGAAAACTTAGTCCGCCAAGCATTGCAACTTTTCTCGAAAAGTTATAATTGTTTCCATAATAATAAAACCACCAGTATTCTCCTACTGATTAAAATCTTCTGAAAGAGTTACAGGCAGATAAATGCATATTATGTATACACAGACAACAAATTAGCTACTTTTCACTTTTATTGTAAACTATGAATGAACTGCTAAGTTTTAAGTTTTCTCCTTATATGATGTGGCAGTTTTGTTGCGGGTTCATAGCGTCCTTAATCTTTTAAAGCAGACGCACGGTTGTACTTCATTGCTACGTCACGTTGTAATAATATTTCCAGACTAAGTTCGTTGCCATTTTGTAATACAGCTAACTCCAACGCCAACAGAAAGAAAATACCATGTAGACAGGATAAGCAAGTCTCATTCACTGCTTATAATCGCATACTATCGAATAGGCCACGCCAAATAGTAACAGATACATTATTTTCTAGCAACGCTGTACCAATCCTTGAGCCACGTGCTTGTTGATCGTTTCTGTCTGTATCGTTACTCAAACGGCGCTGATAGCTTTTCTCATTTCTTGTCTCAAAGGAATCGAAATCCAACGAACACAAATTACTCGTTTATTAAAAAAGGTTTATTTAAAAACCAAAAATTTCACCGTTACTGCTAGTGGCTAACTGATACTTCGGTCTCTTTACCCGGTTGTTAGAAAAAATTTTAAAAGAACTTATATGCGAAACCCAACAAACGTCGTAAAATGCCGGTTATTCAGATCCAAAATATCGGTCTGGGTTTTAACCGGTCGGTTTTTCACATCCCTACCGTGTAACATGGGCGCGTTTTCAGTGAGGGCACGGTTGTCATAACAGGTAAACAAAATGACAAGGGCAAAAGGAAAGGGCGGAACAGAAAGAGCGAGAAGACGATGTCGAAGAAGAAGACGACGAAGAGAATTTTATGCCTTACTTCCGGTAGATAGATGGAACAACTGTCGTTACGGCAAGTTAAGCAACGTAACTTAAGTAAGGCTACATTTGTATTGCTTGTATGGTTTCTTGCTGGTTTTTATTGATCGACAATGAAACAATGAGAAACGGAACCATTGTAATGTTGGAAGCAGAGCGCCTTTGGACTGTATGTTGTTCCACGTCATGAACTGTTTTGTTCAAAAGGGAATAACTGAAATTTGTGTCTTACTTCGTTGTAAACTCGTCTTGATCTAAATATACAGGCTAACCAGCCATCTGAATTAAACAAAAAATTACAAGACGTCGACACGAGGAGAAAATCAAGGTTTGCAGCGGGCGTCATTTACCCTAGTTACGTAATGTGCGCCCGCATCTCGTGGTCGTGCGGTAGCGTTCTCGCTTCCCACGCCCGGGTTCCCGGGTTCGATTCCCGGCGGGGTCAGAGATTTTCTCTGCCTCGTGATGGCTGGGTGTTGTGTGGTGTCCTTTGGTTAGTTAGGTTTAAGTAGTTCTAAGTTCTAGTGGACTGATGACCATAGATTTTAAGTCCCATAGTGCTCAGAGCCATTTGAATCATTTGAACGTAATGTGCGTAAGTATATAGCTTGGAGCGATGGAGCACCAGGCTATCCATAAACATGGTACAACAACATATACAGTTACGGATTAGTCAGGAAGAAGCGAAATATTTGTAGGTGATTCTTTGACTCCATTCTTGCTTTGCATTTGTGTGATTACAGTTTTCAGACAACTAAGTGGAAACTCTTTCAGCTATGAGCTCCAGGACATTCATAAAGTAACTGAATATCATTCTTACATGGATGATTTGAAGCTATTCGCAAGAAATGTAAAGACATTAAGCTAACCAAGCACGGTAAAAGGGAAACTTGTGAAGCCAGAGCACATATCCTTCCCTGAAGATGCCACTATTAAAAATCTGGAACTTGAGGGGACTTACAAGTACCTTGGTGCTGAAGAAAATAATGAAAGTCAAGGAAACTATAACAAGGTGAAACTGATGCTAAGAATTCAATTCAAATCCGAGAAATAAAATTTTGGCTAGAAGTAATGCGATCTGAGATGACAAATGAAAATACAGTAATTATTGCACTGGCTAAGATGGTTGCAAGACTGATCTCATAGAACGCAGAAAATGACGGTACTGACTCACGTAAGCAACGTAACAACAAAACAGACTCAGAATTAAGCCAAAACTATCATGGAGACAGAACTCTACGCATAGTCAGAAATCACGTCGCATAAAAATTTTCAGAGATCTGAAGCATCTTCGGCTTGAGAAAGAATGAAAACAGATTCAGAACGTCTGATAATAGCTACACAAGGTCAGACCTTGCGGGCTTAGAACTATAAAAAGCAGTAATGAAAACTACTCAGTATGACAGATGGTGACTTTGTGGAGAATATTTTGAGACAACGAACCGTTTAATAACAGACTACCCTATTTTGGCGAAGAATGAATATCTCAAAAGGCACAAGAAGGTGTGCTCGTAGGACTTAATACTTCCAGTACGATTGACAAATACACAAAGAGCGAACAATAGCAACCAATAAGCCTGACGTCTTTCTGCGTCAGTCAGAAAAAAGGTTGTGCCCCTTAATCTATTTCTGATCCCCGTGTACGGGAACTTTAATGACAAGGCGACTCAGTAGAAATCGGAAAGATCTAAACATTGAGATGAAATATGGAATATAAAATAATGATTCGTGAGCTAGGGTCTGTCGTCTCAGATAGCATAACTTTTCGCCCAAATTTTATTTTCGAATTTCAATTGGATTCTTAGCATGTTTCACCTTCTTACAGTATCTTTGAGTTTCATTATTTTCTTCAGTACCAAGGTACTTTTAAGTCCCCTGTTGAGTTCAAGGGGACGCTAGATCACATAGCACAAGAATCGAAACAGTGCTGGAGATATTCAAAATTAATGACGTTGAGGCTAGACCATATCTTGCGAAGTGAAGCAGAAATTCTAATTCGGAAAACAGTAAATTAGAGATTTCACTAACTACATTGCATCAGTACTCGCTTCCATCATGGTAGATGACAGCAGGCAGAAACTTACCGTGATTCAATCAAATTACACAACCGTAAAAATTGCCCAGAAGTTTGGTTTTATTTAAATAATCGTTCGTGAAAATACGTTCGAGTTTAGGAAAACAACAGGTGTCTCTGAAGAGGCTGCAAACAACATTCCACATCAGAATTTCTTCTCAAAGTTTCTGCCATATTTTCAGACCCCAAAGGCTACAGAGAGATGTGCTCTATAAGAATACAGTCTCAACAAGAACCCCAGCGTCACCTTACTGCACTTATAATGAAATCTAACCCTCGGAATTCAAGGACAAATTTCTACAAAGGGCACAGAAGCAAAAATGAAATTTGTGGTTATAAGAAATTCAATAATTATACTCGAGTGATTATTATTTACTGACCCATTTCGTAAGATGCTATTAATAGTGTGTCACCCATAACAAGAACGTGATATTAAAACTTAGATATTCTTTTAAGACTGAGCAATATGCGAAGGAAAACGCGGTGGCGACCCGAAAATATCCTGAACCGGTAGTGCTTAAACTGGACAGTTGTGTCCAGTCTGTATGTCTACAACGCAGACAGATTCTTCTGGGTAGTTGTGTGATTTTTAGTATCGTGTAACACATTGGCACTAGATCCCATAATATCGTGGGCTCATGGTGGCACATCTGTAATGTCCCCGGACCAAAAACCTGTCACTTGTGCTCCTAATTTCTTATTTCCGTCTTTCTGCACAAAAAGGAAATTTAATACACTTACTATTTTAAATTTTTTTATTCTTGGAAATACCTTCAGGGATGCAGAGCTTTTTCGGAAGATTTTTATGTCTTTCTGTGAACCTGTGCAGTCATCTAATGTTTATCCATTACGGTGATTTCTTCTGTGATTTTATTTAATATAGGTCCTCCTTCTTTCAGTCAGTTAAGACTGACCACCGGTTTCTTCAGGCCATTGTCAACAGCGTAAATATGTTCCACAAAATCCGTAACACAAACTGTGTTAGTTATTTTTTACTGTCCTGCTGGTTTCAGTTACAAAACATCATGTATGATCGTAATTGGAATATGAGTCACAACATAACTACAATCATAAAAATAAAATCTAAATGACAGGAACAATGCAGTTTAGTATTTACAAAATGGATACATAGGAATACAGCTATTGACACATTCATTGACAATAATACGTCAATCAGGGTCAAGCTGAAAGATAACGTAACAGGTTATCAGAAAAATAAATTAACATGCTACTGCATACGTCTTCTATATCAACATAATTATGAAACTACCAAAAAGTCCTCCAAAAAAAAATAATAGTTCCTGTTTTCGACTTAGATGAGTCCGTCATAGCAGATTATTTGGTCATAAATTCGAGGGATGTGGAACAGAAATAAAGACGATGGTAAAGTACATACATTTCAGTGGTTATACAATTTCAATACTCAGTAAATAACAGCAGACATGACGAGAATAGAAAAAATTCACAAACTGAAATGAAGAACATTATCTTAAGCTGAAACTTTTATCAATCTGTTAAAAATAATCTGTAGTCAAATACTATAACGATAATAAATACTACAGATACTACTGAACAATTAGGTATTATTATCTTTAATCTATTAACTTATAGATTATTTTTAACGGATTGAGGTAAGTTGTAGCTTATGATAGTGTTGTCCACTTCATCTCACGTTGTGAATTTTCTGTAGTCACTTTATGCCTACTGCTGTTTATTGTCTGCTCAACTAGTGTGACCACTAATGTGTATGTACTTTTCCAACATCCCTAGTTTTTGTATCATATCCCTCACATTTATGACCAAATGATCTGGGATGATGGACTCAAATAAGCTGAAAACAGTTGACTATTATTGCATTCCTGTGATTCCGTTTCCATAGTATGTAAGGGGTATTTCTTAGAGTTTCGTAAGGACTTCAGTGTATTGTTCATGTCATTTATATTTTATTTTTGTGATTGTAGTTATATTTGTCACTCATGTTCAAATAACAATGATACAGGAACCCGATGACGGTATGTAACTGCAAATGGTAGAGCAATAAAGGAACCCAATACAACTCTCTGTTATGAATTTTGTGAAACCTTGATCTAGTTTACACTGTTCATCATCAGTAGTTTTGCAAAGCGTCTGCAGTCCGTTGTCTATAATTGTGCGTACAGATGCCAACGCCTTTCTCTAATGGTATCACTAAATCTGTCTATTATAATGTAGAAGTCTATTGTTCTGCTACTGATTCAGTTTTGGTGTGTGGAATTTTAATTTTACTTGACATTTTTCCGTTCTTGATTTCCACAGTCTCAAAATTTATAATGACAAATGGATACAATGAATAGGTGGAGGATATTTTTCATTGTACCGTATACTACAGTTTATTTAATTTCCATTCAGTTAGCTCCTGTGAAGACTGTAGAATTGTGCGCCACTCTGATGTCTATTATCAGCTTTCACTTTGTTTATGTGAAAGACGTATACTGCAGATCAACGTTTTCCTCTTGTACGTTGTGGTAATGATTCCACGTTAGTCTGTACGTCTTTTCTAGTCAGGTGGCTCTTTATGAATTCGTTTGACTGCCAGATGTGATAGCAGTGTGTGTCCTTCAAGGTGTTTCAACAAAGAGCATCTGCGTGTCGGGTTTTTTTCCTTCGCTATCTCGAGTCCCGCCCTTGATATCTTATCGTCGTGATTGAGTCGAGAAGTTTAGCGCTATCGTCGAATACCAGCAGATATCTTTGCTGCTTATCTTTCTTTTAATCGCAGTAATGTATAATGCCTTACACGAACAGTGATTTCTCACGGTAATATCTACGTCTAAACTACACATAAAAGTTGTAAGATCAGGTGTACGAAACTAGGTGCTTCACACCATTCTTATTTGCTTTCATTTATGGCTCCTTCCGTCGTGTGACGAGAAGTGTCACGAACTGCCTAGGTTCTGGCTTGTCTTTCTGGAACAGGAGAGACTACTTTTCACTGCAACATGGATTTCGGCATCTTTTCATTCCATTCAAAGCTAGAGTTTGTGAAAAATATGGGAAAATAATGGTACGCCTCCCTCTGAGAGACATTTAAGTGCGGAAGCAAATGGTCCTGAACAGAGATTAAACAAATTTTCTAAGCTGGTTTTCGTGAGATATTAGGCGTCTTTTTTCGAGTTCGTGGCCACTGAAAATTTGTGTTCCACTCTTTCGCAAAATAAGGTAGGCTGTGAACATGCTCGTTAGCTTTACCTTACACAGGGTCATCGTTTACCTTTAAGTGTAAAAAAAAACTGTGTGTATATATTTGTAGAGGTATTAGAGGAGATAAAAGAAACACTTTTGTTATGAGATACAAATGTCACATTTTTGCTGTTTCACCTTGAAGTGTTCGACTCAGGACTTCACAGTTTGGTCGACTTCTTCGTATGAAACACTTTGACACTAGAATCTCATTCGCAACACAATTACATCAACTTACTGCTACGAAGGGTAAATTGTCACTACTGCTAGCAAATTAGACGTCCCTTGATGAACAATTATATTATTATTGTTTCTTTTATGTTGTCTTAAAATGACAGGTAGTAGATTCCTGATTACACTCTAATCGAGTTGGCTGACATATATCTCATTTATGGTCAGACACGAAGCAACAGTCATGCATCAGTGTGCTTATATACAGAATAGCTTCAGGGAGGAGTTTACTAAATTATGTCACGTTTCAAAGATTTGGTGCCCGTGTACGTGAAACAGGATTCCTTACATCAAACAGCTGGGTAACTGGTAGAGCTCGAAGCGTGCCACTTGTTGAGTTTCAGGGAGCTGCGCTACAGCGATATGAGCGTAAACTCAGCACTAGCACATGGCTCACAGCCAAGGAAATAAGTACCTCCAAAGCCGATGTGTGGAGCGTCCTGCACGAGATGGGCGAGCACTTATTCAATTATCAGAAGGTACAAGCGTATCATCTGACGACTTTCCACACCGAGCGGTATTCTGACATTTGTATCTGCACCAAATGTAAACATCACTGACTTGAAACGTATGTTTCGTTTACTCTCGAGGCTGCCGGTTCTAAGGAACAAATATTGTACGTTTCGTTTACTCTCGAGGCTGCCGGTTCAAAGGAACAAATATTCAGCAGCAACAATAGACGTGTCTGTGAGTTGTAAAATACTCTGATTGGGCCATATCTTCTGCCTGACGCGCTCGACGGAGGAAACCATCGCATATTTCTTCGTGAAGTACTACCGAATGTGGAGAATGTCCCGCTGGCAGCCAGGCAACGATTATTATCCGAGCATGACAACTTTCACGTCATTTTGTTTGCTCTTAATGTCATTTAGCCTATGTTTCTCTCAATTACTGGATTGGCATGGGTGGGCCATCACAAGCGCCTCCACACCCTTCGGACCTCACTTACGAATTTCTTTTTTGGCCGGGAGATGAATCGTTTGATGCACGAGACACAACAGACAATTCAAAAGAAGTAGTTGCCCGGTTCGCTGAAGCTGCTGCCATTATTCAAGACACACCTGGTTGTTTCGAGCGTGTTAAAGATTCGAATAAAATGCAGGTACCGCAGTTGTCCAGTAATGTAAACGGAAGAAGTTTTCAGCAACATCTGTGAAGCAATATCCATCACAGGGAAGTGTGATGTCAGTCTCTGAACATAACTAGCGTAAAAACATTTTATGGACTCCTAGCGTGACATATTTGTCACATAAAAAAGCTCTTTTGATACTGCTCAATGTACAATTATTGAACTATATGAAATAAAATCGTCATAACATCTAAAAGTTTGCGTTAGGACGTTCACACTGCACGGTTGGCCGCTAGGCATGATGTGAATTAGTGTGGTTTGGTCTAGCGACGAAACCCACTTTCATTTCTATGTATTCGTCAATAAGCAAAATTGTCACATGTGGGAGACTGAGAATCTGCATTCGCCATCTAGATGTCTCTTCACCCTCAACGGGTGACTGTGTGTTGTGCAATGACCAGTCTTGGAATAGAGCGATATTCTTTGACGCCGCTGTGACTACCGGACAGTACGTGGTGATTTCGGAAGACGATTTCATCCCCATTATTCAAAGTGACGCTGATTTCAACAAGATATGCAAGATGAAGCTCAACCCCATCGAAGCAAAAGGGTGTTTGATGTCCTGGAGGAGCAGTTTGGGGACCGCATTCTGTCTCTGGGGTACCCAGATGTCACTGGCGTGGGCTTCGATTGGCTGCCATGTTCTCCCAATTTGAACACATGTGACTCCTTTTTTGGGGGACTGTATTAAAGACAAGGTGTCCGGCAATAACCCCAAAACTATTGCAGAGCTGAAAACAGCCGTTCAGGAGGTCATCAACAGCATCGATCATGCGTCACTTGAGCGCGTCATGCAGAATTTCGTTATTCGTTTGCGCCATATCATCGCCAGTGATGGCAGACATGTCGAACATGCCATACATAACCTAAATCCGAATATCTGTAGTGATGTTTACATGCTATATAAAGTTTGTGCACGCCGTAGTTCGTAACTAATTTACGTTTTTTTTTCTCATATAGTTGAATAATTGTCACCCTGTAACTCGTCTGTTGTGTGGTACAGTGTCTATATTACTATTTGTATTATTTGCTATGATTGTGTCATGGTCACATGAATAACTATATTCGATCATTTCGAAAACGGATGGTTTGAGAATGGACACAAGTCTGTAACTTGTCGCCATAAATAAATATAGGAGACTTGCTAATGCAACTTACAACGATATTCCAACTATTTCTTTCATTTAAAGGAGTGTTCCTGTTTATATCGTCAGAGTATGCCAACGTTTTTGTATACGTAGTTTTTATGCAGTCTATAGGGGAGAGCGTGGAAAAGTGGCCAATCCAACGTATTCATATTTTTTAAGCTGAGTAACAGTATTTGGAAGTGTACAGAAATCAGTGATTACAACCTGCAACCTAAGTACTTGAAACAATTCAACTTTTACAAAGTGGCTTAATGACCACTTTGCGCGACATGAGTAGGTAAAGTGGTCACTTAGTTTTAAACTAAGAAGTAAGAGATAAAGCTGTTTTAAGAAAGAACTGAATATATTTAGTTGTAACACACGATTCGTTTTTACTGCCAGTCTTCCCTTCGGCTTCCTTCCGATTTTCCACCTTTATACTTCCTTTTTTTGTCTCTTCATCTGCTGCCTCGATGTCACGTTATGATTTACTGTGAGAATCACCACGGAGTCCTCCTTTCGGCAGCTGCTTTTACGTTTTCCCCCTACAAAAAGCCACCACTGAGGTGACCACTCTGCCCACATTGACGCCATCACACAAATTCAGTATAAGGCTCTAACAGCGTAACCGAAATGGCAATATATAAATAACAATTATGGAGTCAAGGTATGACACTTTAAATGAAGTTTCATTAAAAAGACACAGGTCACATTCCTTCTCCACAGGAATACACAACTGACCTCTTGTCTTCACACTCACACTCACTCACTGGTCATACCGGACTCGAGATTCCATTACCTCAGCCACGTATTTTCGCCATCTGTCCCTGTCTTGGGCTATTTTCTTCCATTCACCTTCAATACCTAGGCTCCTCAAATCAGCCTTCACATTATCCTCCCATTTACGCCTCGGTCTCCCCACAGGACGTTTTCCTTCTACGTGCCCTACCAGTACTTTGCGCGCTGCCCTGCCTTCATCCATTCGAGCTACATCACCCGCCCATCGCAGCCTATGTGATTTAATAATACTGATTATGTCAGGGCTTGAATAGAGTTCGTGAACCTCTTCGTTATGCAATTTTCGACACTCTCCGGTAATGTCATCCCTTTTTGCTCCGAAAATTTTCCTCAAAATTTTGTTTTCAAATACTCGAAACGGCTTTTCATTTTGCACAATGAGAGACCAAGTCTCACGCTCATACAGCATAACTGGTAGAATAACAGTTTTGTATATTCTAATCTATAAATTCCTAGACAATATCCGAGATAAAAATAATCTATTCAGTGAGAAGCAGCACGCATTTCCCACCCGTAATCTCTTCTTCAGTTCGGATTCAATTTCATTTCTCGAAGTGATGTCCACGCCTAGATACTTAAATGTGTTCACTTTTTCAAACTGTATGTCTATGCAACTCTTAGTATTTTCTGATCTACTGCTGTTGGCATTCTAGTAGTAACCAGGTATTTAGTCTTGTCTGCACTTATCCTTAGACCTACATCTTCACTAGCCTTGATTAACGCATTCACATTTGCTGTTACAGATTCTTTCCTATCGCTAATGATATTTAAATGATCTGCATACCCTAAAATCTTAATATTTCCATTCAACTCCACACCCTCTGAATTATCTGCTGCCATTCGTACAATAAATTCTAGGACTAAATTAAAAAGTAGCGGAGACATGGCATCTCCCTGCTGAAGTCCGTTCTTTATTACAAATTCTTCTGACTCCAATTTCCCCACGCGCACTCTACCTTTTGTGTTTTTCAAACTCGCTTCTATAAGTCTAACATACTTCTTTGGCATTCCAAGTTCCAAAATAAATCCGTACAATTTTGATTTCAATACTGAATCATATGCTTTTGTAAAATCTTTGAAAAGATTATGAACTGGTTTATTGTATTGCCATTTCTTTTTCAAAATTTGACGCAGGGTGAATATTTGGTCTACAGTTGATGTGTTCTTCCAAAAGCCAGCTTGGTAATCCCCCATAATTTCATCTGCTTATGGTGTAAGCCTACTTAGCAGAATATTCGAGAAAATTTTGAAACATACTGGTAATAGCGATATCTCTCTATAATTACTACAATCCATTTTATCGCCCTTCTTAAAAATTGGGCACAGAATCGACTCCTGCCGACCTCTTATCTTACATCAGCATAAGTAAAATCCACAAAAATTACTACATATCTGAGAATAGGCACAATAGGTTAGATTTCGGTGTGTAACTGAGCCCACCAGGGAGGATACATTGAAGCATCCATGACCACTTTATCGGCTCTCCACTACACGCATAATGCACTCTTCAGCAGTAGTCCAGGATAGGAAACAGAACTGTTCGAAATATCTCTTCGGTAGTCATTCTGCTTCCTAGGTTCCAACCAATAAGTCGTAACCTGATATTTCCATTTCTGAACTGAAGCAACGTGGTCATTTCGATTCAGACTAATGCACACCGAGCGAGGTGGCGCAGTGGTTAGACACTGGACTCGCATTCGGGAGGACGACGGTTCAATCCCGCGTCCGGCCATCCTGATTTCGGTTTTCCGTGATTTCCCTAAATCACTCCAGGCAAATGCCGGGATGGTTCCTCTGAAAGGGCACGGCCGACTTCCTTCCCCATCCTTTCCTAATCCGATGAGACCATGACCACGCTGTCTGGTCTCCTTCCCCAAACAACAACAACAACTAATGCACAGGTAATTGTTCAAAGTACGGTGGCTCGAATCACATTATCGGTGCCATGTAGGGTATAGCTCTCCGCAATCACTTTGTATCACAAGTGGCAGTACTTACGGACCCCTCCCTGCCATCCACTTTCTCTAGGCTGCTAGGACGTACCTCCAGATTTAAGTGAGCCCGTCTCTCGGGTATTTCTTCTAACCTGTTGTGTGGGTATGTGTAGAGTGCGTCGTTGCTGACTGGAGTCTGTGTTTCAGGTGTGAGGCTGCCGCTGCGGCGGGTGGTGCACACTGGCCCAGCGAGGGCCCTGGGCCCTGCTGCTGGACGCATCTACGGCGGAGAGGATGCCTACAGCGGTGAGTAACACGCCGAGACCGCGGCCACTGTACGCACGTAACTTAGCAACCAGTGTAGTGAGTGGTAGTGGCGGCAGCTGTATTGTTCCAAAGGGGGATACTAACATTAGAAACTTATTAGAGGTTCCAGTCAGAAATGAAATGAGTATTAATATCTTCAATAGACTGAAAGCACTCCGTCTTAAGGCCACAAGTGGCCCATAGAGACCATCCGATCGCCGTGTCATCCTCAGTTGAGGATGCGGATAGGAGGGGCGTGTGGTCGGCACACTGCTCTCCCGGCCGTTATGATGGTTTTCTTTGACCGGAGCCGCTACTATTCGGTCGAGTAGCTACTGAATTGGCATCGGGAGGTGGAGTGCACCCCGAAAAATAGCAACAGCGCATGGCGGCTGGATGGTCACCCATCCAAGTGCCGGCCACGCCCGACAGCGCTTGACTTCGGTGGTCTCACGGGAACCGGTGTATCCACTGCGGCAAGGCCGTTGCCTATAATAGACTGAAGACTGGGATTAAAATTCAGTGCGCGAGGAAATCAGTAATAAGATTATACAGTGACAGTGCTGTTCTCAGTGAAAAAGAAGAACTATTACATAATTTGTAGAATGGAATGGACAGTCTCATGGGTACAGGGTACGGATTGAGAGTAAACAAAAGACGAAAGTAATAAGAAGCACCAAAAATGAGAGCAGCGAGAAACTTTAAAATTGATGATCAAAAAAAGGACGAAGCTAAGAAATTGTGCTGTCTTCGAAGCAAAATAACCCAATGCAGACGAAACAAGAAAGCACTATCAAAGATGCATTTCTGGCCTAAGGAAGTTTACTAGTATCAAACATACGCCCTAATTTGAGGAGGAAATTTCTGAGACTGTACGTTTTGAGCACAGTATTCTATGTTAGTGAAACATGGACTGTGCCGTAACAAGAACGGGAGAGAATCGAATCGTTTGAGATATTGTGTCGAAAATTGGGTCGGACTAATAAAGCAAGTAATGAGGAGCATCTCTGCAGTATCGGCGGCGAAAGAAATGTACAGAAAACACGGAGAAGGGGTAGGATGATTGGACATGTGTCACGACATCAGGAAGTAACTTCTAACGTTCTAGAGCGGCTATAGACGGTAAAATCTGTAGGGGAAGGCAGAGACTGGAATACATCCAGGAAATAATTGAGGACGGGGGTGAAAGTCTTACAGTGAAATTAATAGATTGACACAGGAAAGAAATTTGTGGCAGGCCGCGTCAGACCAGTCTGAAGATTTTGGAAAACCATAAATAAATACATAAAATAAAAATCCAAAATTTCATTCCAGGAACCAAAATGTGCGTGTAAGAATAATTGGTGATGCACTTTGGAGGTCCATGACATGATATTTCTTAACCTTTGTAACATTTTGACTATCACCTGGTCACCATTTTCTGTCCTTGATGTCTGCTGCTGTTCAGAAAAGACGTAACGTTAACGGTCGTGGCGCTTTACAAGACAGCCGTCTTTTTCTCTGGCAGCTGGCAACAGCGGTGAAGGTGGAAAGGTAGGTGGACTGCTCTTAGCTGTGGGTTCTTAGATCCATTACTGCATCGTCCTCCGTCGTTTTCGTGACATGGCCATCTTGATGCGGTTGAGTGGAAGTGGAACACAAGGAAAATAATCTGGTACATCCAGTATGGACAACTGAGAGGTTGGTTTCGATTAAGGCCGGGTGATCAAAAAGTCATTATAATATGAAAACTTAATAAATCACGGAATAACGTAGATAGAGAGGTACAAATTGACACACATGCTTGAAATGACGTTGAGTTTTATTAGAACCAAAAAAATTCAAAAGTTCAAAAAATGCCCAACAGTGGCGCTTCATCTGATCAGAATAGCAATAATTAACATAACAAAGTAAGACAAAGCAAAGATGATGTTCATTACAGGAAATGCTCAATATGTCCATCATCATTCCTCAACAACGGCTGTAGTCGAGGAATAACGTTGTGAACAGCACTGCAAAGCATGTCCGGAGTTATGGTGAGGCATTGGCGTCGGATGTTGTCTTTCAGCATCCCTAGAGATGTCGGTCGATTACGATACACTTTCCACTTCAGGTAACCCCAAAGCCAATAATCTCACGGACTGAGGTCTGGGGACCTGGCAGGCCAAGCATGACGAAAGTGGCGGCTGAGCACACGATCATCACCAAACGACGCGCGCAAGAGATCTTTCACGCGTCTAGAAATATTGGGTGGAGCGCCATCCTGCATAAACATCGTACGTTCCAGCAGGTGTTTATCAGCCAGGCTGGGAATGATGCGATTCTGTAACATATCGGCGTACCTCTCACCCGTCACGGTAGCAGTTACAAAACCAGAATCACGCATTTCCTCGAAGAAAAAAGGACCGACAACGGTAGATGTGGTAAATCCAACCCATACCGTGACTTTCTCGTCATGCAATGGAGTTTCCACTACACGTCTAGGATTTTCGGTAGCCCAAATTCTGCAGTTGTGGGCATTGACAGACCCTCGGAGCGTGAAATGAGCTTCGTCGGTCAACAACGCGTTACTCAAACAATCGTCATCTTCCGCCATCTTTTCAAACGCCCACACCGCAAATGCCTTCCGCTTCACTAAATCGCCAGGTAACAGTTCATGATGCCGATGGATTTCGTATGGATTGCATCGGAGGGGTACGCATCAGTGCCAACCAAACAGTAGTGTATGGAATGCCGGTGCGACGTCCTACTGTACGAGTGCTGACTTCCCCATGCATAGACGAACGCGCTACAGTTTCCATTTCTTCCTGAACTATCTCAGCAACATTACGCCTTGTGCTCGGTCGGCCACTACGGGGTCTGGCTCTGAGCACTATGGGACTCAACTGCTGAGGTCATTAGTCCCCTAGAACTTAGAACTAGTTAAACTTAACTAACCTAAGGACATCACAAACATCCATGCCCGAGGCAGGATTCGAACCTGCGACCGTAGCGGTCTTGCGGTTCCAGACTGCAGCGCCTTTAACCGCACGGCCACTTCGGCCGGCGCTACGGGGTCTATCGTCTAAACACCCCGTGGCTTCGAACTTCGAAATCATTCTCGCCACAGCTGCATTTGTCAACGGACCTTTACCCGTTCGAATCCCCTTCCTATGGAGATAGGATCGTAACGCTGAACTAGCATATTCCCCATTCTGATAATACAGCTTCACTAAAAGTGCCTTTTCAGGTAACGTCAACATGCTGCGACTGCTGGCGCATGTGCTTCTCTCTCTCGTTACAGCTCCTTTTAAACACGATTGTCATGCGCAGTCACTGACGTTTTGCTGTCCAGCAGCATCTGTCGGACATTTTGTGAACTTTATTTTTTTTTTTTTGTTCTAATGAAATCCCACGTCATTCCAAGTATGTGTGTCAATTTTTTCCTCTCTATCTACATTATTCCGTGGTTTATTATGTTTTCAAATTTATACTGACTTTTTGATCACCTGGTATATAGATATCAGTGTTTAGTACAGGCCTTCTTCATGCTTACTCAATCCATCCACTTTATTGAGATTATGGAATTTTTTGTGTTACTGAAACAGGCGCAACCGCATTAGGTGACAATAGCAAAATCATGACGATGTAATCATTGCGTAGTTTTAGAATTCCCCAGAATATAAACTGATGATTTCTAACAAATAGAAAATTCTAATACTTCAAAAATGTCGGAGCATCATTCTGAAGCAAGAGTGTTTATAGTTTGATCGTACCAACATTGCACAGGAATGCAAGAAGTAGTTATCTTTGAACTATCCTGTGAATGAACAACAAATGTTATAAGAATCAGTGATTGCTGGTGATATGGGAGTGACGACGAGATACAAGCGATACCTTGAAGCGGAGTCTGGTCAAACTGGAGCAGCTTCCAGGGGAAAAATACCATTACGAATTTTCAAAGAGGCAGGCATTACCTTTCATTAACATTTTGGTATTACTGTATTGCTTGTAACAGCCGTTCACTTATTTTTCAACAAGAACATAAACACCTTGCTAGTTTATGAAGGCTTGACGTACTGTGAAGTAGAGAAACGTGTGACTATGCAGAACTTTGCGACCACTGAATAATTGAAGCGTCTTTCATTGGAGCCCAATGCCCTACCTTTTGAGCGTAGTTATCGGTACCCTTCCACTAACGAACGTACTCAGACCCTTCATCAGATCAATCTGTCTTTTAAGAGTGCAGTTGTCACTAACGTTTCCCCTCTCCAGCTATCACGTGCTGTTCCTACGTGGTGTGATCTGTGTCTTACAGGACAGTTCCCGTACCAGGTTTCGCTGCAGCTGTCGCTGCTGTTCATCCGGTCGCACAACTGCGGCGGCTCCATCGTCTCCACCACCGCCGTCGTCACCGCCGGACACTGCGTCATGAACCTCGGCACCTACTACGTGAGTACTCGGCAGAGCGAGCCTGCATGCCATATCGCAACCCGGCAAGAACAGTGACACAACTGAAAAATGCAAAACTTGAAAAAAAAATCGCCGTAATGACTTCTATAAAACTTACATTGAAATATACAGACTGTTTCCGTAAGAGAGTGCAAAAATGTAACAGGACTTAGAGCATGCTCAGCTGAATTGTTTGAATCAGGGAACCTAGGGTCGGAGAAGCCAGCTTAAGGAGATATGAAAGTAATGTCTAACGTGTTGTCTAACATTACTGTTGTCGCTGAACTGTTTATTTACGTGTACACTCCTTATTTCCTGCAAAGAAACAAAGGAGATGAGCTGATCACTAGAAAGTCGTGGGACCGGTTTTGTTTGCTTACTTGTCCATAAGGTGGCTCTGTTCATCGTATTTACATTATCTCATGGCAGAACGTGCTGTTCGTGAGAGGCTGTGCATACAACATGACCATGCGTCGCATCACTTCAGTGCTGTTGTCCGTAACCATTTCAATGCTGTATTTCCTGGTGTCTGGACTGGGAGGCCCTATTCTATGGTCTGCGAGGTCACCTGACCTGAATCCCCCGATTATTTCCTATGGAGATATCTGAAGTTATTTGTTTATGACACTCCAATGGATACGGAGATAGAATTAGTGGTCAGAATTGTAGCTGCCTGTGATATGATTCAAAACATACCAGGGATATTTGTCAGGGTGGGTGAGAATTCTGTTCCCCGATGTCATCCTTGCATTGAGGTTAATGGCCGTCAGTTTCAGCACATTTTGTAAGGCGCAGTACAAATGGTACCTCCACTGTGTCAATGATGGTATCTGCAGTTAACTGTAACTAATGAAAATAAAAAAGTACACCGTAATGTGATTTTATTCATATTATCTCCTTAAAGTAGCTTTTCTGATGCCAGTTTCGCTACCTCGCATTGTCAGTGCAACGTCCGCTGTGTCCTGGTAAATTTTTGTGCGGTCTTACGGAAACACCCTATATAAATTTCCATTATAGTAAAGTATTTTTGGCAGTAAATCCCATTATATTCCGTACAACAGACGATGGAAATGTAGTTCTGCTCTCGTGGAATATCGGTTGTTATAAGGTAATTATTGTTGATGTTCATTTTCATCTTATATCCTTGGACATCAACAAAAGCAAAAAGAAGATAATGGAATGTATAAAATTACATCGGGTGATACTGAAGGAATTAGATTAGGAAATGAGACGCTTAAAGTAGTAAATCAGTTTTTCTATTTGGGGAGCAAAATAACTGATGATGTCGAAGTAGCGAGAGTATGAAATGTAGACTGGCAATGGCAAGGAAAGCGTTTCTGAAGAAGAGAAATTTGTTAACATCGAGTATAGATTTAAGTGTCAGGAAGTCGTTTCTGAAGGTATTTGTATGGAGTGTAGCCATGTATGGAAGTGAAACGTGGACGACAAATAGTTTAGACAAGAAGAGAATAGAAGCTTTCGAAATGTGGTGCTACAGAAGAATGCTGAAGATTAGATGGGTAGATCACATAACTAATGAGGAGGTATTGAATAGAACTGGGCAGAAGAGAAATTTGTGGCATAACTTGACTAGAAGAAGGGATCGTTTGGTAGGACATATTCTGAGGCATCAAGGGATCCCCAATTTAGTATTGGAGGGCAGCGTGGAGGGTAAAAATCGTAGAGGGAGACCAAGAGATGAATACACTAAACAGATTCAGAAGGCTGTAGGATGCAGTAGGTACTGGGAGATGAAGAATCTTGCACAGGACAGAGTAGCATGGAGAGCTGCATCAAACCAGTCTCTGGACTGAAGAGCACAACAACAACAAGGTAATTATTAATGATTTATGTGGGTAGTGTCACTTTTCTTGCTTTTTGAAAAACTTTTTTGTTTCGTTATGAATCCTCATGTAGCGTTTTTACCACATTCCCACCCCAATCTCTTATATTAAATGTAATCGCAGTTGCAAATGTAGACAACCATTAGCTGTAGAATGGAATGACGACAATGAAAATTTGTGCCGGACCGGGACACGAACCCATATTTCCCGCTTACCGCCAGCATTTCCAAAGGAATTTTGCATCGTAATTCAGACTAACACAGGCAATTACGTGCTGTAATATAATACGACATTCGTACCTCCATCTGCTAAAATTGTTACTAAGTTAGAGTAAAAAATGAATAACGAGTTGAACTTGTTTTCTTGGAAAAATATAAAACACCAAATTTCATTTTATAAAATTTATTAGAATCTAGGAACACTAATTACGTATAATGTAAAGAACACAATTTAAGACCACATAGAATCGTAAATGGACTTAATTAATGTGGGAACAATTTTCGCTGAGAAAAGGGATTCAGTATGAAGTTTCTTAAGAGCAGAAATTTCCTTTCTTTCCTAGTACGCTGCAAGGCCCGAAATTTCATAATATTTACAACAGCTTTAGCTGTCGAAACAGTGAGATGCAAGGATGTTTGAATGGCACTGTAATGTAAAATACAGACACTCTATAAATACAGGCTCTGTAATAATCAATGATATTGAAAATTACACTCGACTTACCTTATACATCGAAAGTTTCACAATGTGCAGCTCTTCTTCAATGACCCACGCTCCCCTGCCAGCAGAATTGCGACGTGACACTACTCGCGCTGTGACGAATGATGAAGTTGCCTACAATAAAACTGACTCAGCTGCCCTGAATTGGGCAAATTGTGGGATAGAGATATGACTTTTTCATGTATCTTGCGTCCGTGATGAATAGTATCCGTAGTCGGTGTTCAGGTATTTAAACTCATGTGGCAGTATCTTTTTTCATCTAAGTGAATAAATGAAGTATCCGTGACTGTGCAGAAAGCAATCGTACGCCTTACGTGTATTAAAACTGTGTACTGGATCGGTATTCGAAACCGGGACCGTATCTTGGCGAACGGCTCTATCCAAGAAAGATTTGAAGTGGTTCAAATGGCTCTGAGCACTATGGAACTTAACATCTGAGGTCATCAGTCGCCTAGACTTACAACTACTTAAACCTAACTAACCTAAGGACAGCACACACATCCATGCCCGAGGCGGGATTCGAACCTGCGACTGTTTTGAAGTGGCGAACGCCCTGCTGCATGGTGAGAGATTCGTCCTGGATGTGCTGTACTGTTGAGATATTGAGATGTCCAACGTCTGTGTCACGCACTGTATCAATATTTTAAGGCCGTAGGAGGCCCTTTCACAAACAAAGCACTTGAAGCAGATCGGACTTTGTTTCTTACTATTTTGTCTAGATTTCATGTAGTACATTCTGTAGTTAGTAGCAGTACGTTGTTAAATCTGCAATTTGGGGGTAAGAAGGTAGGGAGAACTTAGAAAGTTTGGATGAAACGAAACCCGACTGTTTTTTCCACTACTGATGGAAATAGATAGTGTGCCACCATGGAGCACCAGTGCGTTATTTATGGAATTATACGGTACTGTTCATCTCATAACGGGTGTTAAATGGTGAAAATTTCATGCCTTTCGGAACTGACGACCATCATGATCATTGGATTTCTGACCAAGAACTCCCGAAACGGCCAAGTACGTGAAGTGTTCGAGTCCACCCCTACATGTACTTTGTTCTTCTTAGACACAATGGCATGTACCAGCAGTACAATGCCATGTGTCACGCAGCTCGCTGTGCACATACGTGGTTCGAAAAGCACCACGATGAGTTTGGCCTACTCCCCCGGCTAACAAACTCCCCGAATTTCAACCCAGTTGATAATTTTTGGGACGACCTCGATCAAGCTGTACGCGCCATTGTTCCTCAACTGAGAAATTTAACGCAGCTGTCAAAGTCTCTGGAGTCGAAATGGCTCAGCACCCTTGTAGGTACCTCCAAGAACTTCATCCACTGTCTTCCTGCAAGTTTCGCAGCGGTGCGCTGTACGAAAGGCGATTACTCAGGCTCTTGACATGTGTTCTCAGTAATGTGACTGGACATTCTAAATAAACTACTTATCATGTCACAGGCGACTCTGTTGTCATATCTCCAAATTGTCTGATTTTTTTTTCTTTTCTTTTCAGGCGGTGGCTGGAGAACTGAACCTCAAAGTCGACGAAGGAACTGAACAGGAGTCAAGGGTTTCTGAACAGATCATGCACCCTGACTACCCTGGGTGAGTTTCCACATTAAACTGCCGTTTACATCTTGAAAAAGAACAGTGGAATCGTTTCGAAGGCTGCACACTGCCAACGTTAGGTATTTGAGCGCCTTGAAAGCTTTTGAATACCTAGGCTAGTTGTAGGCCTGAATGTAAGACATTACACAGCCATAAAACCAAACATCACATTTTTATCATCATTCGTGGTTTGTTATTTTCAGTTGGCTACATACAAAATTGTCTTTCACCAGTAGCACGATGCAAGCAAAAAGCGTGTTAATGTCCTTTCCTTTCCAAGCTAAAGCAGTACTATACGTGGAGAGTGGAATGCTTCAATACCTTACGTTTCCAGTTTGCTTGATTTTGCAAGACTATACTCAATTTCTCGTCCAACAATATACTGGGCCTGGAGTGCGAAAATGATGCAGCCACACTTTGTGGTTACCATCACCAATGAACTATCCGTGTGCAGCAAACAGTGTGTTGGTGCAGCATATGAGAACTGAAATTCAGAGGAGTTTTCGTATTTAATCACAAAATGATTGTCCCTTCCTTGCTTCTGCGGTAACAGGAAAAACGCTTTCGTGTTTAACAGTGTGCAAAAGAAAGCTGTAAGGCATAAATTTCACCACCAGAATTTATAGTCTCATAGTGCAAGAACAACATTTGTTTTCTTCTCAGAAAATAAGTTCATTGATTCTGTAATTTGTGGAAGAAAATGCACTTGCAGAGTATCTCAGACGTCTGTGTTTGGTGCTGCACTACATCATTGCGTTACCAATTACAATAAACAACTTACTGAATAATTTTACATTCTTAAAGCAGAGCAACCAGTAAGTCATCTGCAAGTCAACTTATTCTGCACGCACGCTGAGTCTCTCATTTCGTGCGCAGTGGAGCTGTTCAATGTATGATGAACATTTACACATACTACTTTGAAACTGAAATGTTTGCTTCCAGCCTATATTAGCTTCCTATTTGTCTATTTGCTATCAAAGAAAGCGAAATGTCCTGTGCATAGATTAAACAACAAATGTTTACCCAACAGAGGTCTCGCTGTGACGGCCAATGACATTGCCGTCTTCACGTTGCGCTCTGCGTTCACGCTCGGCACCTACGTGCAGACCATACCACTGGCCAGTGCGGGGTCCATTCCAGCATGTAAGTACCTTTACGTCATCACGCTGTACATATACCACTTATACCAGTTACAAAGAGTGATTTATTGCACAGTGTACAAGTTCTAGGGATTGATCGGTGAGAGGATACGTAACAAGAAGGTCTAATGAACTTTTGTCAGGAAACGCATGGGAGAGACCATTTATTCAGTCATACTCTGTTACAGACACTGCGGTGTAATACGCACTGTCCCATGCTGTCACAGTACAGTGTGGATGGTTTCCTGTTAGAGGGTCGTATTGTTCCTCGTACGTCATACCTTGTGCCCTCTCCTGCCATAGTAGTGATAATGTTGTCTCCCATTCACCTGTCTTGCTGACTCGTAGTGGGTGTGATACAGCATTGTACACAATGGTTCCGCATTCGAATCGAGTGCTTGCCGATGTGGTGTTTACTTACATAAAAGTAAATGGCAACAGGAGCCAGGAAGCGAGAATGTGTCAGGTGACCTATCGCCACCGACATTCAATGTTTGCAACAGTGTTTCTCCGAGAAACGGTCTCGTTCCAGGAAGCAGGAAATCAAGAAGAACGTACCCGAATTATTCTGACACCAGACTTGGACGAAAATGTGATTATCACTGTGGCAGGCGACCGCTTTGTCAGTACCAGGCAGTTGGCCCGCTAGTACAGGGTAATCCAGACGAGCGTGTGGAATATTTTTCATGAAAATTGTTACTATCCATATCACTTACAGCATGTCAGTGACCGACTTTCCACATCGGGAGCAGTTTTGTCACTGGTTTCTTCACCAGGAAACCACGATACGGGATTTGTTTCAGCCATTCTATTCACAGATGAGGCCAACTTCTCGCGCAATGGTATGTTCAACTTTCATAACAGTCATCTGTGGGATAGTATGCAGAAACCCCATGGTATGGTGACAGCGCATCATCAGCTTCGGTGCAGCCGGAATGTGTGAACCGGGATAATTGGGGACCGCATTTCGGGAGCATTTTTTTCTTCTACGCCGCCTAACAGGCCGGAACTGTGGTGTCACCGCCAGACACCACACTTGATAGGTGGTAGCCTTTAAATCGGCCGCATTCCGTTAGTATACGTCGGACCCGCGTGTCACCACTGTCAGTGATTGCAGACCGAGCACCGCCACATGGCAGGTCTAGAGACACTTCCTAGCACTCGCCCCAGTTATACAGCCGACTTTGCTAGCGATGGTTCACTGACAAATTACGCTCTCATTTGCCGAGACGATAGTTAGCATAGCCTTCAGCTACGTCATTTGCTACGACCTAGCAAGGCGCCATTACCAGTCACTATTGATGCTATAAAACATGTACCGTCAAGAGCGATGTTCACCAATTATGGAATAAAGTTAAGTATTCCAGCAGCCACGTACTATTTTTGCCAATCTCATTTCCCTGACGTGTTCCAGACCTCACACCAGCCTGCGTGAGCTTAAACGCGTGCCTTTCGGCTTCCTCTTAGTGGGTTGGCTGTGTTGCCAATCCACAACAGGAACAATCGGCGTTTCTTGCAAGTGACTTTCTCTCCCCTGCTGGAAGAAGTGTCATTGATGATTCGAAGGGTTATGTGGGTGCTGCATTATGGTGCTCCACTCACTTCGCCGTTAACGTCCGGACGCTTCTGAATCGCGTCTTCCTTTGTCAATGGATCGGAGGACAGAGTACAGTGGCATGGCCTGCTCGTTCATCGGATCTCAACCAGTGCGGTTTCTGGTTGTTGACCCATCTCAAAAGTGTCGTTTGTGCAGAGCCCATTCCAGATATGAGACACTGGAGCAGCGTATCCATGCTGCGTTTGACACTGTTCGGGTGCAGCCTGGCAGATGCGAACGTGTAAGACAGAACATGCTACGGCGCGTACACGCATGCGTTGAGGCATGGGGAAACCATTTTCGACACATACTGTAACGGTAGCTGCATAGTATAGCGCCGCAGTCTCTGTAACAATGTATGATTGAATAAATGGTCTGTAGCATAAACCATGCATTTCCTGACGAAAGTACATTAGACCTTTTTTGTTCCGTGTCGTCTCATCGATCAATCCCTGGAGTTTGAGTTTGTACACAGTGGAAAAAATCACCCTCTATAGAAGGAAGTCATAATATAAATTTGGGTTACTTACTTTATTACTACAGTTAAGGGGGGGGGGAGGGGGGTTAGGACGTCAAACGGGACGACTTGGAGCAGGAGAGGCACCACAGCAGGACATTTTAATATCCACTGTCTATACTTTTACAAATACATTCATAAAACTTTGTCAGCATGACCAGGAAGGATTCAGAACTCACATTCATAGCAGTGGAAGTTCGATAACATAACGAAGTAATTTTTTTGACATGTGAAATTTCATCATTTTCTTCACTTACTAATGGTAGCATTTGTTGCTATAGGTACACTTCTCTTCGTAAGTAAGAGAGATGGTTCGATGAATTTGGCGCCACATACAAACCATACTTAAAGGTGTATGAAACTCTAGAATTTTCCAAATCTATTAAAACTGTGGTAAAAATTGGGGTAATTACTTACAAATTTTTTTTCTAAACATGAAGTTTAAAATACAACAGATCATTCGTTTTTTCATAAATTAAATAAATTCTAGAGTTTCATAGACCTGTAAGTATGGTATGTATACTGTGCAAAATTCATCGAAGAATCTCTCTAACTTATGAAGAAAAGTGTACCTATAGAAACAAATGCAGCCATTAGTAAGTGAAAAAATGATGAAATTTCCCACGTAAAAAAATATTTTGTTATGTTTTCGAACGTCCACTGCAATGAGTGTGAATCCTGAATCCATCCTGGTGATGCTGACAAAGTTTTATGAATTTATTTGTAAAAGTATAGACACTGGAAATTAACATGTTCTGTGATGCCTCTCTTGCTCCAAGTCGGCCCGTTTGACGTCCTAGCCCCCTTAGTAGCAGTGTGAATATTACGCGTCTCGTACGCTATCTTATTTCTAGTAGATATTAACAGCTCGTAAAAGATTATATACCCTCTGTGTGCTGTTCCTCGACTTTTGATGCGATCCTCAGAGCGGCTAAAGCTATGTTTGTCTGCGTCTGCTGAACACAACCTATGCTTATTTTCAATTATTTTTTTTTCAGCCGGTTCAAACGCGATCGCCTCCGGCTGGGGCTCCACGCCTACCGCCACCACACCCAACATACTCCAGTGGCTGGACGCCACCATCATAGACTGGGAGAGCTGCAGACAGCTGCTCGATGACGCGGGCATCGAGGACAACCCTGTCGTGGACACCATGATCTGCACAGGCCCAGTCACGGGAGGCATCAGTCTCTGCAGCGTGAGTAGCCAACATTACTACAACTCCCTCGACTTGTCAAAGGGATGTGACAGCGCATGTCTCAGTATCTGAGTGCAGAGTACATAGTGTCAGAGAAAATGTCGCAAATGCGAGGGATGGAACTTAAATAGTGGCAACTATTTATTCACAACCGGTGCAAAAGAGTTACATGTTTGTATCTGTTACTGTCCTTCAAAGTAGTCACCAGCGTTGTGTAGAACCCGTTTCCAACAATGTGGAAGGCGTAGTATACCGTTAGCAGAGCCTGTTCTGTTGATGGTGCGAATGGAGCAGTATACTGCCTGTCTAATCTCTGGAACAGTTCTGAAGCGAATGCCACGAAGTGGTTCCTTCATCTTCGGAATCAAATCAAAGTCACATAGACTCACGTCCGGGGAGTATGGTGGATGGTACAGTACTTCCCAGTCCCACCGACCGAACAGAGCAGCCATAGCTTGGGCTGTATGCGCCCGCGCATTGTCGTGCAAAATTATGGGTGGGTTGCGCAGAAAGTGTCGCCGCTTCTTGCGCAAAGCTGGTCGCAGGTGATACTCCAAAAACGGGCAGTAATACTGTGCATTGACAGTCTGCCGTGGAGGAACGTAATGCGCTAGGATAACACCATCACAGTCGTACACGAGAATCACTTTATACCGCTCCATTCGCACTATCAACAGAACAGACTCTAACAGTATACTATGCCTTCCACATCGGTGACAATGGGCTCTACACAATGCTGGTGACTACTTTGAAGGACAGTAACAGGTGCAACTCTTTTGTATCGGTTGCGAATAAATAGTTCCTACTATTTAAGTTGCAACCCTCATAGCTTTAGCCGTATCTTATTATAATAAAACTAGTTCATAAATACAAAAGATTTATGACTTAATCATGCATCATTCGCCTGGGAAGTAATAGCATGTGGTGTTCTCCAAGGTCCCATCGTCGGTGAGTTGTTTTTCTTGCACATATGAACGTCACTTTGTCGTCAGTTACATGTATATATCTCTGCTTGCCAGGTGATTGCGTCTACATATCGGTCTCTCTTTATCTCTCGTTAATACTGTTTTTGTGTGCAGGCCACAGCGATTGTCGGCCCTTGTAAGCGACGTCAGTCTCTGTCATTTCTCGGGGCCAATAAACCGACGTATCGATGTGCAGGTATCTGAGGAGAGTACAGGTCTTTGTGATCGCCCTCGGGACCTTAATATACTTGTATTGTGAATCCACTGAAAATGTTTGTCTGAAAGGAATGAGAAGTGAACCAGCAGTATTGGCAGTTTCCTATTCAAGACATGAACAATTTTCAGCTGGCAACTACATGGCTACTGGGTGTTGTGTGCTGTCCTTCGGTTAATTAGGTTTAAGTAGTTCTAAGTTCTAGGGCACTGATGACCATAGATGTTAAGTCCCATAGTGGTCAGAGCCATTTGAACCATTTTTTTGAACTACATGGCTACAGACTCACCAAAAATAATTCGTTAATTTAATTGTAATTGATCGTTTGATATGATCATGATTGGACCTGTAGTCTACGAATAGCGCCTTTGACTAGTAATCAAAACGTCCTGGGTTCGAACCTAGTAGCTGCTTAGATGTAGAATAAAAACCATGAGCAATGAATTCTTGCACAAACTTCCTCGGGGACGTAGAGATTCTTATACTCACGTGCCTGTACACAAGAGCATTAAGCACTACTGCCATCAATGAGGGCTTGTATTTAGCTAATAAATACAATGGAATAAGGAAGTGATGGAAGTATGACCACTTGTCCTCTAGAAGAGATGTCTTTCACAGCAGCGAAGATGAACAAGTGCTCAGGAAACTTTTCTGGCAGATTAAAACTGTGTGCCGAACCGAGACAGCACACACTTTGCCGCAGAGTAAAAATCTCATTCTTTAAGTGCACATAGTTCTTAAGGTATGCATTTTATAGCCCATATATACTAGACTAATTTTTCTTGTTTTGGTCCATACTGCCACCTACACCGACAGTCTACAATCTGAGTAATAACAGTGTCAGTACATGTTATCCACTGTCAGATGTATCAAAACCATTTTCGATTATAAATTTCGAGTCGATGGTTTCTGGACCAGGGCACTTTTCGTCAGACTGATGCATTTGCGCTTCTCCATCATCACTGAAAGTTTTTAATATCATCACAGAACCACTCTGTATGCAGAACTCTGTACAGGTATGTCTGGTCAGCAACAAGAGCAAATTTAGCATGAACTCAGCAGTTCACAACCACAGTACTAGAAGTGAAAATATTGTTTGTATAGACCGTAGAACCCTCTCTAGGGCTCAGCCCTGAGTTTTATATTCTGCGGCAATAATCTCTGGCAGGTTGCCAGTGAACATTAAGTAGAAATTTGCAAATTCTTGAACACTTAAACACTAAGTAGGATACGTCATTAGCCACTCCATCTAGTCCAGACATAAATGCTGATTTTGCTTCTGCGCGGACAGCTAATAGTGGTCTGTATAAGGTTAAAATACTTTTGTTTTAATTATTGGATAATAACAGCAGCTGACTTGTACAGGAGGAAGGGAAGTGGCATTGCTCAAAGTGGCTGTTTATCTGATTACTTACATATGAGTAAGGTAATAGTAATTACAACAATTATCAGTTTATGTAGATCAGCACTAGTCATAATTTGTTGTTAGTATACTTTACAGAAATTGCGAGCTATGATTAATTCTGCATGTTAATGAATAACGTGACTCGTTTCACAATGTTGAAGCCTCAGCTTCATAATGGGACTGACAGAACAAGGTGTCAGAATAAATGACTGCATGAGTGAGAAGGAAAAATAAATGAGAGTATTTAGTCGTTAATCATCGAAGTGTCCTTGCTAAATTAGTAATAGGTAAGAAAGTTTGATTTCACTAGAATCATGCAGATAATGACCTACACGATGTGTTTGGTAAAATTCGGGTAAAGCTCATTAGTATCACCAGCAAATTGAGGCTTGAATATAGGTTAACGTGTAGTGATACATGTCTAGCAAAGAGACAGGACTCGCTACACTTTAAGTATTAGCTTGAATAAAAGCATAGGTGTTTCACAAACTTACGCACTGTGCTTATCAAATCATGCAGCAGGCCACCGTTAGCTGAATCCTCGATATAGTTTCTTATTTAACAATGCTACTGATACGCCACCTGAAATTCGTCGTATCATCGGCACAACGTGATGTCTCGCAAGTTTCTCGTTTCCACTAGCTAGAAAAGACTGTTAATTTCGAACTCCCAATTTAAGCCATGCACAGGATGATATTATTTGCTTGCAACTTATTTTACTTTTTTCCCACACAGGGGGACTCCGGCGGCCCATTGGTGCAGAACGGAGAACTCATCGGTGTGACGTCATGGGCGATCACTCCTTGCGGTTCGGTGGGATCTCCATCTGGATTCACCAGGGTCTCTGCTTTCAACGACTTCATCAACCAGTATCTGTAACTGCACTTTGCATGTGACAATAAACGTATGAGAATGTGACACGTCTTTTGCCTTGTTTATGTGATATTGGAACGTCACGGCTTCAGCCTTCCTCAGCCAGTGCTCATCAACATAGTTTCTTGCAAACGAGTTCAAGTCTACTGATATGATGCACGATTGGGCTCCATACGATATTATTAACGATATGGATGGGAATTACGAAAAGAGGCACACTTGAGCCCTGAACGGTACATGTAAATCGTTTCCACCTGCTTCTTTTTCAAGATGAGTTGTGCCGCATCTATCTCCAATTAGAAAAGAAACAGATAACATGGAAGTTTTGACCACTACAAGGTAACTTTCTATCCAGCTATAGCTTCCCATCACAGATTATTATGAGTGAACACGTCGAACAGAGGCAACAGAACACAGGAGGTAGTTAGCTGGATCATCTCGTAGTCCACTAGCTTACTCTATTATCAATTCGAGTTACTTCTGCAATAAAAATCGCAGATTAAACAGAATTGCATGAAGGCCGCAGGAGAGTCTACATGAAGAAAAGCTTGAGAGGAAGTACCCCAGCACATGTTACCGCTATTCGTTACCCGTACTCCTGTTTTCTTTAATAATTCTTTCTGCACCATATTATGCAGAAGGTTTTTATTTGCACTGGTGTTCAAGTTGTGAGAAATTGACACTTCTCTCCTGGTCGCCTACAAGCAAACACGAAATGAGTCAATGAAAAAAGATATGCTCATTTTACTGCGAGATATGGCGATTAAATAAAGAGATTTCTGTGAGAAATAGTTTAGGGCAAGTAACTTCTATTCTCTTAACTTATTATTCTCCGCTATATACCGTGTATGCTGCTGCTTATGGCCCTTCCATTCGTCAGTTTTATAGTTCTTCGATTGACGAATTGTTCAACTTTCCCGTTATTGCCTTTACCTATTTCTCATAACGAAAATGTGCAGGCCCTGTGGCCGAGCGGTTCTAGGCGCTTCAGTCTGGAACTGCGCGACCGCTACGGTCGCAGGTTCGAATCCTGCCTCGGGCATGGATGCGTGTGATGTCCTTAGGTTAGTTAGGTTTAAGCAGTTCTAGGGGACTGATGACCTCAGATGTTAAGTCCCATAGTGCTCAGAGCCATTTGAACCATTTTCATAAGGAAAACGTGTCTGCTTCAAGGGACTTCTTACTTCTGGAAGCGGCAAGATGTCACATGGAGCGAAATGTAAAGGGCACCGAGGATGGTGGAGCACAAGAATGTGCTTGGCCGTTAAAAACTGCATCGCTCGGAGCGGGCGAATGGAGAAACCAACAGATTTTCTTGCACAAGTCCGATTTTCTCTTCCGTATTCTTTTCCTTAGCTTAATTAGGACTCCTTGATGGTATTTCTGAATAACAGGCACCCATTCTGCCTCGATAAAACCCTTAGAATCGGAACAAACACCAACGACATTGTGTTCAGTGCTGCCTTGCTGAATCATTCTTCCATTGTTGGCGATATGGAAGGTTTTCTTTCCAGGTCATATCAGTCATGATGATATTTGTGAAAAAGTGTGGCTGTTCAATGCGTTGTTCCATGTCCTCAGGGAAAATGTCCTTTCAATGGCCTTTTTCCTCATAAAGCCGTGCGGTTCTAGGCGCTACAGTCTGGAGCCGAGCGACCGCTACGGTCGAAGGTTCGAATCCTGCCTCGGGCATGTGTGTGATGTCCTTAGGTTAGTTAGGTTTAATTAGTTGTAAGTTCTAGGCGACTGATGACCTCAGAAGTTAAGTCGCGTAGTGCTCAGAGCCATTTGAACCATTTCAACCTTAAATAAACTCACAACAACTCTCAAATCTTCACCACTATCAATCGCCATAAGGTTTCAGATGTAACACTGTGTATGAGTGAGCCTGGAGGCAGAGTAACATCATATGATGCTGATGGTTTGAACACTTTTACCAAACGTACCAACTTGTCAATGGAACGAAAAATCGCACAGATCTCTTCAACGTAATGCAGTTTATGGAGACTAGTAAAGTCGAATATCTCATACTAGCTGTTACCTGCAGCTGGTAATCACAAATAAGTAGTTTTGTTATGAAGAGTGATGGTGAGTAAGTAAGCTGTGGTACGTGCAGTAACATCAGCTGCCCACACATGTCCGCCTAACTGGATAAGCGTAGCGCATGATGAGTAGTCCGCTCTGCCCCCCTCCCAAGCTGTCCCAACACATGACGTTTTGGCACGCGCAGTATCACTGCCGAGCATTGTGTACAGAGATTTATAGGCAGAAGTGTGCATTGGGCTACTGAAGTACTTATACATCATACAGAGTACACACTATGCAACAAATAGTGTGGAAATATGGATTGAGCACACTGAAGATTGTGTAAGCATTGTAGTCATTACTTTGAATCCTATCGTGTAGCATGTATCAATCAAAAGAAGCATTTTGTCAAACATGATTAAAATCAAATGTCAAAGGGTAAATAACTTGTACAAAGAGTAAATATTTTTCCTTAAGTCGCGTAATATTCTTCAAATCTATAATTATCTTGTATTGTACGCTGTCTACAGCAGCTTATCTTCCACTTCAGGGTTTAAGATATCTCCATACCAACGTTCACAGACATAGGTTCAGCGTGTTAGCGGAGAAAACGCAACGGACAGAGTTACTTTCGCAACTATAATATTAGTTTGGAAAAAACTTGTAATTACGATATTTTTCTGTGATCCAATTTTGATGAAAATAAGGCTATGTTGCGCCCCAAGCTATGTTCAAGTTACCTGTGAGGATCCTGCGAAAGAGAACAAACAGACAGAGACGACAATGTTGAATAAAACTTTAAGTCATGGTATCTTTTTTCTCCTGATCCGATTTTGATGAAATCAAGTAAATAGGGTGCCCCAAGCCATGCTGAAATTATCCGTGGCAACTCCTTGAAAACAGTATTCAGGCAGAGAAACAGACAGATACGACGTTTTTCGATAAAATTTTAAGTCATGATATCTTTTTTCTGTAATCCGATTCAGATGAAGTAAAAGTTAAGGGATCCCAAAGCTAAGATCAAGTTAACTGCTAAAACCTCATGCCCCGTACCATTGGAGATCAGCGTGCTCAGACAGACAGACAAGACAGTTTTAGTAAAACATCAAATCACAATATCTGTTTTTTCCGCTATCCGACTTCGATGAAGTAAAGCCTGTACAGTGCCCAAAGCTATGTTCTAGTTACCCGCGAAACCCCAATGAAAATTCGTTTGCAGACAAAGAGACAGACACGATAGTTTTACAGATATATTATTAGCATAGATTTGGACATACTATTGTGCTGCACCTACTTCCACCGTGTATGGTGAGGTCTCAAAGAGTATTTAAATTAACTGAATCGATATAAGAGCTATTTCTGTCTGAAACTACCCTACCACAGCGAAATGCGTCTCCGACACTTCATTCTTGTTTAATGATACGGTTACAATATTTGCAGTAAATTGTACATACATATCTCCCATATGTTTCCAAACACTATTGCGTGATGAATAATCTATCGACGAAGAGGTATCTCACTAAGTAAAGGTCGGCTGTGTAAACCTGCTATTAGTAGGTTAATTTAGTCACCTTTTCGTGCATTTTGTTCCAAGGTTG
The DNA here is from genome assembly GCF_021461385.2 of Schistocerca piceifrons. Lineage (NCBI taxonomy): Eukaryota > Metazoa > Arthropoda > Insecta > Orthoptera > Acrididae > Schistocerca > Schistocerca piceifrons. The sequence goes on along the minus strand of NC_060139.1, from coordinate 1,014,472,488 downwards.
TTTGCATGTTCACGTTTACATGCTGAAAGATTTGCAAATTATTGTTTTCGTCAACCTCATTTCCACACAATCAGGGATAAATAAAGTTCCTGTCCGTTTTTATCTCTCGTTACTCGAATTCCCGTTGATCGTGTCCTAATTTTTATTCATTGTTTGACTTTACATATAGCAAAAACATATTAAAAAAAGTACAGACGTAGTACTAGTCACATCAATAAGTGTTTAGATTCAGATTAGAAAGACGTTGGGAGAAATAACTGACAAAGCTCATTTGTCGCTTAAGCGTTGTAACACATTTAACATAACGATACACGTTGCTTAAATGCTTAAAAATAGTTCCACGCAATGTTAAATCGAAGAGTTAGTATAATACTACGATGCAAACAACATAGCAAAATTTTGCCATAATATCATGTGCGTAAATCAAATTATTTTTCTCGAGCATTAAGGGTATTATCTGCATACTACTATACATGCTATTGTTGTTGCTGTCATCAGTCCAAAGACTAGTTTGGTATAGCTGTCACGTTAGCGTATCCGATGCAAGCCTGTCCACCTCTGTACAACCTATTACAACATACATACATCTGAACCTGCTTTTGCATATGAGGATTGATCTCCCTGTAGAGTTCTTGCAGCTTTAGTATTTTATCCATCTTCATCAACTGCAGTCGTACGCAATGAAATAATGAGCAACAGGCTGCATGAAAGAAATTTAATTTCTTTACCAGTATAGGCATAACCTTCTGAAGAAGGGCACTAACTTTACGAAATTGATGATTTCTTGATGCCTCAGGGTGTGTCCTATCAATCCATCGTTCTTTTAGTCAGGTTTGGACACAAAATCCTTTTTTTTCTAATTCGATTCAGTACTTCCTCATTAGTTATTCAATCCACCCATAAATTTCCAGCATTTTTCTGTGGCGATACACTTAAAGTGCTGCTGTTCACTCCTTGTCTGTTTATCGTCTCCGTTTCTCTTCCGTGCAATGCTACACTACAAACAAATCTCTTCAGAAAAGACATATTAACACTTAAATAGATATATATATACTGTTGAAAAATCATTCTTTTTCAGAAGTATTTTTTGTCTATTTTAATTCGTCTCATCCCGTTTGTCTTGTTTTACTTTTGCTCATATTTAACATATTTTCAAAACGCTATCCGTACCGTTCTCCTACTTTTGCAAGTCCTTTTCTATCTCTGGGCGAATTAGAATGTTATCAGTATACCTTAAACGTTGTTTCCTTCTCTTTGATCTTCAGTTACCTTCTCCTTGGTTTCCTTACAGATTGTTCAATGCACAGATGTAACAGCATCCAGGATAGGCTGCTTTCCTTTCATACGCTATGTGTCTTATAAATGCAGTAAAAGTCGTAGATAATTTTTCACTCCCTGTGTATTATCACTGCTACCGTTAGAGTATTGAAAAGCGTAGTCCACCCGACATTGTCAAAATCTTTCTCTAAATCCACAAATAGATTTAGGTTTATCTTTCTTTAATGTATCTTCTAGAGAAGTTGTAAGAACAGTGCTGCTTCGTATTTTCCAGAATTGATTTTCCCCGAAGTCAGCTTCTACAATTTTATCCATTCAGCTGAAAATAATTCCTGCCAGTATTTTGAACCAGTACTTATTAAACTTATAGTTTCGTATAATACACACCTGTCACTACGTAATTCGTTTCCAATTGGAATTATTACGTATTTCTTTAAGTCTAAAGATACTTCACCCTATATATCTTGCACACTAATAATTATGAGGGAATTTCGTCTACTACAGGGCTTTATTTTACTTTCAGTGCACAGTCAGATTCTTCTTACATATCATTTATTTAATCTAACCTTCATTTCCTTCCATGTCTCTTTCTAAAATATTACCATGAAGTTAATTTCCCTTATAAAGTCCTTCTGTATATTCCTTTCATCTTACAGATTTCCCCTCTTTGCTTGGTACTGTTTTATCACTTGAGTTCCTGATATTCACATCACACTCCTTTGCTTCAAAAATCACTTTAATTTTCCTATGGGCAGCGTGCATCTTTCTCCCAGTCATGCATGCTTCTACATCACTGCATTTGTTCTCTAGCCGAACCTGCCTAGCTCTTTTGCACTTTATGTCAATACCATTTTCTAGACATCCGTAATACCTTTTGACAGCTTAATTTTCTGCGGGTTGGTGTTTTCTCCTTTCGTCAGCTGAATGAAGTATCTCGGGTGTTGTCCAAGGACTGTTATCGAGCCTTGTCTTTTTATGAATTCGATCCACTGCCGCTTTCACTATCCCATCTCTCAAAGCTTCTTATTCGGATTCGTTTTCTTTGTTTCAATCAATCATAAAATAGCCCCCATTTCGGATCTATGGGAGGAGAATAAAAAGAATATCGTCATCTGAAAAACAAACCTAGCATTCTACGGATCGGAGTGCGCCATCTGATAAAATTAAACGAAATAATGGATAACAAAAACAAAAGTTGTCTATTTGCCATTAATCTCCTCTGACGTCTCGATTGTATTGCAACCGGAAGGACTTCATTGAAATTCAACATAAAGAACGACGGTGAGGTACTCAATGGTGAATCGGTTGCCCTGAGGTGCCACCTGTATCACGAAAGTTGGCAAGCTGGCATGCCAGTCGCAAAAACGAATAGAAGTGATAAAATATACAAAAAGTTCGCGAAGGCGTCCCATATTTCAACATAAACCGCAAACTAACAAAATAATTAATCTTTTAATGAACAATATTCTGCATGTGTGGAGAGTTTCGAAGATACAATACTTATGCAATGCAAATAGGCACTTATGGATTGAAACCTACAATTGTGGATAAATGGACCATCATGTGTCATTTCCTGTTACTACCTTATTGAAAAAAAAAAAAACCTCTGAAACATGTAGTCCTTTGGCAATTACAACTTCAGTTAATTACCACACAGATTAATATATCAGATCTAAATAACAGGGTAATAAAACAGTTAGGCCTTGATTAGAGTTTCAGCTTACCCGAATTATGAAATAGCTAGGCGCTAGGAATTCGAAAGACGACGCCAGCAACCCCACCATGGCTTTTAGACATCACAAAACTATTTAATAAATGTAAAAAAAGAGAGCAAATTCTTCATATATGCAAATGAGCATTATTCCTGATAACAGGAGGGAAAATTGTCGAAATCCATACCCTAATTGTAGCCCACTACATAATACGTCCAAAAATGTTATAAGAAGTACGTAATACCTTTTTATAGCCTTTAGACTAATGTACCACCGACTCTTACAGTCTGCTCTACACCACTTGGCATGTTTATAATGTGTTTATAATCTGGTCCTGGCAGGTAGGGAGCATGAATTGCAGAACTGGTTAAACATCAGAAGAACAAGTATTTGTGGTTTCCTGAAACAGTTTCTGTACCAAGTAAATAAATTTAATCAGAGTAGGTAGCCTACTTCTAGGACAAACTACCCATTCTCTATGCTATGATATTGTTTTTATTACGATTTTGTGTAAAAATGATTCAGGATAGAAATGGTTTACTGACAATTAAATTTAAAAAAGTCCCTAGTCTGTGTATAACGGCTGGTTTGTTGGGGTAAAGTGCACAGTGATGCCCTCGCAATTCTTGCAGGAATGTATTAAATAACACGAATCTTCTCGATCTTCCACTTGGAGAATATACGACACTCTGATGTCACTTAAAACTGGTCTATTTAGAGTCCATTGTGATCAAAGTGACCACAGAATAAATCTCTCTCCATGCCCCCTGGAGCATCAAGCACTCCACATACCAACTCAACGTTCTGAAAAGAGAGAGAGAGAGAGAGAGAGAGAGAGAGCTCTATCTTGTCTGTAAATTTATTTATCAACTGCCTCTCCTCCGTGTGAAGAACATTGCCTCCCTTCAAAATTTTAGTCTGCCAACCAAACCTCTAGGGAGCAGCCAAACTACTACATACAGAATTAATTCTCCCTCTCTCATGCCCTGTCCCCATGAGTGCCACACGCTTTCTTAACTATATATTTCTTTCACCACCTCTGAAAATGAGGCCCATCCAGTTGTGCAGTAGCCTCTCCCTTGGTACATCTAGGGCAAGAAACATGTGTTTGCCCCCCCTGTGGTGAATAAGGTAAGCGACTGCTTCCCTTGTGACTGTGATGTTTTGTGATCTACCCCCGTCCTTCTACATAAGTCCTTGGGTGACTTGCTTTTGAAAAACACTCTTTCTGATACTACAGTTTCACTCTTACATTTGTTTGTATTTTGCGGTATACAGTTCCCATTGTATTACTATACTTATTTGTGGACAGCTGTATATAGTTCCTGTCGTACTCATACACTTACATTTGGACTGCAGTACGCAGTTTCCATTGTACTCATACACTTACTTGTGGACTACAGTACACAGTTCCTGTAGCCTGAGTGGTTGTGTGGACCCCTGACTAGTCACAGATTGCAGGGACTTGTTTTGATGCGGTAGAGACATAAGTGTTGACATATAATGGTGGTTCGAAGTATTCTGTAGCTGGAGAATTTGGTATAGCCTTTTCTGGCAGTGTTGCATGGTAGACAATCAGTTAGATATTTGTTTTTACAGATATCACCATGACTCCCACGGTAGTACTGTACTTTACGTGCCACTGTCATTATCTCCCTTTCCTGTTCCAGTCGCTGGCAGAACGACTGCCGGAAAGCCTCCGTGCGCGCTCGAATCTCTCTAATTTTACATTCGTGATCTCCTCGGGAGGTATAAGTAGGATGCAGCAATATATTCGATACCTCATCCAGAAACGCACCCTCTCGAAACCTGGCGAGCAAGCTACACAGCGATGCAGAGCGTCTCTCTTGCAGAGTCTGCCACTTGAGTATGCTAAACATCTCCGTAACGCTATCACGGTTACCAAATAACCCTGTGACGAAATGCACAGCTCTTCTTTGGATCTTCTCTATCTACTCCGTTAACCCGACGTGGTACGGATCCCACACTGATGAGCAATACTCAAGTATAGGTCGAACGAGTGTTTTGTAAGCCACCTCCTTTGTTGATGGACTACATTTTCTAAGGACTCTCCCAATGAATCTCAAGCTGCACCCGCCTTACCAACAAATAATTTTATATGATCATTCCACTTCAAATCGTTCTGTACGCATACTCCCAGATATTTTACAGAAGTAACTGCCACCAGTGTTTTATCCGCTATCATATACACTCCTGGAAATTGAAATAAGAACACCGTGAATTCATTGTCCCAGGAAGGGGAAACTTTATTGACACATTCCTGGGGCCAGATACATCACATGATCACACTGACAGAACCACAGGCACATAGACACAGGCAACAGAGCATGCACAATGTCGGCACTAGTACAGTGTATATCCACCTTTCGCAGCAATGCAGGCTGCTATTCTCCCATGGAGACGATCGTAGAGATGCTGGATGTAGTCCTGTGGAACGGCTTGCCATGCCATTTCCACCTGGCGCCTCAGTTGGACCAGCGTTCGTGCTGGACGTGCAGACCGCGTGAGACGACGCTTCATCCAGTCCCAAACATGGTCAATGGGGGACAGATCCGGAGATCTTGCTGGCCAGGGTAGTTGACTTACACCTTCTATAGCACGTTGGGTGGCACGGGATACATGCGGACGTGCATTGTCCTGTTGGAACAGCAAGTTCCCTTGCCGGTCTAGGAATGGTAGAACGATGGGTTCGATGACGGTTTGGATGTCCCGTGCACTATTCAGTGTCCCCTCGACGATCACCAGTGGTGTACGGCCTGTGTAGGAGATCGCTCCCCACACCATGATGCCGGGTGTTGGCCCTGTGTGCCTCGGTCGTATGCAGTCCTGATTGTGGCGCTCACCTGCACGGCGCCAAACACGCATACGACCATCATTGGCACCAAGGCAGAAGCGACTCTCATCGCTGAAGACGACACGCCTCCATTCGTCCCTCCATTCACACCTGTCGCGACACCTCTGGAGGCGGGCTGCAAGATGTTGGGGCGTGAGCGGAAGACTGCCTAACGGTGTGCGGGACCGTAGCCAGGCTTCATGGAGACGGTTGCGAATGGTCCTCACCGATACCCCAGGAGCAACAGTGTCCCTAATTTGCTGGGAAGTGGCGGTGCGGTCCCCTACGGCACTGCGTAGGATCCTACGGTCTCGGCGTGCATCCGTGCGTCGCTGCGGTCCGGTCCCAGGTCGACGGGCACGTGCACCTTCCGCCGACCACTGGCGACAACATCGATGTACTGTGGGGACCTCACGTCCCATGTGTTGAGCAATTCGGCGGTACGTCCACCCGCCTCCCGCATACCCACTATACGCCCTCGCTCAAAGTCCGTCAACTGCACATACGGTTCACGTCCACGCTGTCGCGGCATGCTACCAGTGTTAAAGACTGCGATGGAGCTCCGTATGCCACGGCAAACTGGCTGACACTGACGGCGGCGGTGCACAAATGCTGCGCAGCTAGCGCCATTCGACGGCCAACACCGCGGTTCCTGGTGTGTCCGCTGTGCCGTGCGTGTGATCATTGCTTGTACAGCCCTCTAGCAGTGTCCGGAGCAAGTATGGTGGGTCTGACACACCGGTGTCAATGTGTTCTTTTTCCCATTTCCAGGAGTGTAATAACACAGTAAAGGATCCTTTTTTCTATATATTCGCAGTACATTACATTTGTCTATGTTAAAGGTCAGTTGCCACTCCCTGCACCGAGTGCCTATCCGCTGCACATCTTCCTGCATTTCGCTGCAATTTTCTAATGCTGCAACTTCTCTGTATATTACAGCATCATCCGCGAAAAGCCGCATGGAACTTCCGACACTATCTACTAGGTCATTTATATATATTGTGAAAAGCAATGGTCCCATAACACTCCACTGTGGCACGCCAGAGGTTACTTTAACGTCTGTAGACGTCTCTCCATTGAGAACAACATGCTGTGTTCTGTTTGCTAAAAACTCTTCAATCCAGCCACACAGCTGGTCTGATATTCCGTAGGCTCTTACCTTGTTTAATAGGCGAAAGCGCGAAACTGTATCGAACGCATTCTGAAAGTCAAGGAAAATGGCATCTACCGGGGAGCATGTATCTAATATTTTCTGGGTCTCATGAACAAATTATTTCAGCTTCACGCGTGTCATCCTCTGTTTCAATGCCATCATCATCCCAGAGTGTCTGGATATGCTGTTTCGATCCACTTACTGATTTAACGTAAGACCAGAACTTCCTAGGACTTTTGTCACGTAGGTACATAGAATTTTACTTTCGAATTCACTGAACGCTTAACGCATAGCCCTTCATACGCTATCTTTGACATTTTGTAGCTTCCGTTTGTCTGAGAGGTTTTGGCTGTGTTTAAACTTGCAGTGTAGCTCTCTTTGCTTTCGCAGTAGTTTCCTAACTTTGTTGTTGAACCACGTCGTTTTTTCCCGTCCCTCACAGCTTTACTCGGCGCTTACCTGTTCTTGGTGTGTTTCCCACCATTCCATTGTATGAAGATCAACGGCAGTTCTATGATGACCTTTACTGTTAGACAGTAAAAGTACAATGTCTTCATATTATTGGCTGAGTACAATGCTGAATTGTTATGGAGTTTCTACATGATATTTTGATGTATTTGTCTTTTGAAATCTCAGGAGAGGATTGTGGATGATGACTCTTCAGTCTTCTAGCCCAGGTCGTCTTTCTTTTCCCTCATGGTCTTCGTTTCTTTTCTTGCAGCTACTTTTGCTCAATCTTACTTGTATTTTCACTCTTCTTGGGCTAGAATAATATGTGACTTGTCAATGTTGGATAAAATTGCCATTTTTTTGTGGGGTTCACGGTGACCTTGTTATCTCTTATCTCAACATCATGCCATCATGTATCGCTCCTCTTCCTATATCTACTGTTACATGGTTGTATCGTTTTTCAACAGTTGCCTAAGGATGTTGTCCTCCAGTGTGATTCCTATTTGAAATAAGGTTCCATGCCGCTCGTTCTTACCTTCATTTGCTTTCATGCTGCCCCTTTGTCTTTCACTGCTTGTATTTTGCTGCTAATAAACTGTCATGTCATTGATACCTTTTGTGGCGGTGTTCGTAGCACAAACAATTCGCTGTAGAAACGGCTCTCGAAGTCACCGCCACACTTTTAATAGCGGGCCGACCGGTCCGCTGGAACAGTGAACAGAAAGATGAAAACCCAAACACTCTGATTAAATAAAAGTCGGTACTTATCTTTATTAACGAAGATACAGAAACACAGTAGTGAACTCCCTGTCTACAGAGATCTGTCTAGTTCGAGTCGGAGCGGCTAGGTCAGCGTCGGCTGACGACAAACAACAACTCTGCTGCGATGAACACACAACTGACTAGCAAGTACACAATTCGGTGGCGAGTATACAACTGAGCGGCGATGTATGTCTATTGACATCTCTGGTTCCTCCTCTTTCACTAAAACTTATTCCTGTGGTTCATAACATGAGCCAATTTGTATCTCTTGTTCACTGTCAGATGGATCTGTATTTTTCTCTTGTGTGTCTCGTATAAAATCGCGTGTGTTCTCTATTGTCAGGTAACACGCTTTCATTGAACTGAACACTGTGGGTTCTGTTCATCTTGTTCTCCCACCTGTGTTCGAACGGGCCTGTGCTCTCTTGAGGGATTACACTGTCTTCACCATCCAATTTAAACATGTGTATTCGGCAATCTAAGCCTGCATCATCCTCAGTTTGCTCTATTATCAGTAGAGGGAGCTCATCCTTCTCATAAACAGTTTCCCAGTTTATTGTGTTCCAAAACGAGATTTTACCTTTTTGCCCACCTGTTTTTCTTGTGTATTTCTTTGTTCAGTCTGTGTACTATAAGTAAGTGCAAAGATTCTTCATCTTTCGGTTCTGACTTAGGGTGAGGTTAACCAACTGTCACCTTCGTTTTTCACTTCCAAGTGTAATCAATTCGGATTTGGTGGTCTTATCTCCACCTGCTGTTGTATCCCATTAGTGTCATCATTCCTTTAATAACACTGATTCTGTTGTCTCGAAAAAATATGGAGCACTTAAATATAATAATTACAGTCTCTTAATTCAGCCAGGTAGGAAAACTGGGAATGGACCAGTGGGGATTTTACACACTTCATTCACTGGTAGAACATAAATTTATTTTAAACGGTTTCAGTCAAGTAGCAGCCAATTAAACGTTTTTAATTAATTAAAGGCCGAAGTAATGAGACTCATTTAAATTCAATGCCAATTTAAATACTTAACAGAAAATTTAAAGTTAACTTTAACCCAAGATAATTCAAAAATGGTTCAAATGGCTCTGAGCACAATGGGACTTAACTTCTGAGGTCATCAGTCCCCTAGAACTGAGAAGTACTTAAACCTAACTAACCTAAGGACAGCACACACATCCATGCCCGTGGCAGGATTCGAACCTGCGACCGTAGCGGTCGCGCGGTTTCAGACTGTAGCGCCTAGAACCGCTCGGCCACCCCGGCCGGCCCAAGATGGTTTAATATTCTTTAACACAAGACAAGTCCTATATAAGTCACAGAAAGAGATAAGGGTAAAGTGGTAATAAAGGCAGATGTAATTCTAAACAACACTACCAGAAAAGATCAGAAGGGCCTTAGTTATCAAATGGTAAGAATAAAACTAGATTTAAACTTGACTGATGAGGAAAACTAAAACCATACTTAAAACCATGAAAAAAATTTAACGCCGATATCTAGGCATGTTAATTTTAAGCCCCTAAACACACAACAATTGAAGGTTTCACAGAATTGCCAATAAAATAATAATAATTAAGTTAAACAGATTAAGGTGAAGGACACAAATTCAGAATTATTCAAACTACAAACATAAGTTGAAAAGAAACATTAAGTAATGCCGCTGTGATTGGAGGAAACAGCGCGAAAAACTGACAGCGGCGAGAGTTGCCGAGCGGATGTACTTCAAATAACGTAAATAGCTGGCTAAGCAAGCTGACGAGGCATGAGTAAATGGGGCCCATTCCTAAGTAACATGTAATTGAGTACAAGAGGTTATTAACGACAGATCCCTGCAGCACAAATAATTTTAATTAACAGAATTCCAACACGAGGTTATGCATCAAATAAATAACTCTTAGGGTAGAATTAATTAATCTGGGCTCTTAGCAAAAACCTTGACAACTTCACTGCTTGTTAATAAGTAAACCAAAATGTTTAAGAAACGAGTTAAAATATGTAAAAGTAATACTTTCGGTAGTATGATAGCAATATCAGAAATTTTTTCTTAGCGAACTATTTGAGCAGCCATACTATGACGTTCAAAGCTCATCTGGACGCACATTAGTCCACAGCAGTTCAGAGAGAACAAATGCATCCTGGAACAGATTAAAATTTTTCTGAGCCACTTAAATAGAACAGACGCACTATACAATTTCTTTGACAACGTAAGCCTTCGGCATTAGCTTCACAGAAACCAGATGAACCAAATTAAATTATAAGCAGGTCAGTAAATTAGCAAGTCGATACACTCTGACACGAACTAATAAACATCCGTAATAACTGGTTATACTAAATATTTCACCGCACCTCCAACTGAAAACTACAGGACCAATTATTTACCTTAAAAATGCGAAGAATTAGAGGCACGTGGACATGAACAGGTAATGCAAACACTAATGGACATCGCCAACATTCCAAATAAGCTTGCTTCTGGAGCACAGCACTTTACACTGGCTAAAGGTTCACAGGCACCACAGATACATAAGGTTAACACAGAAAGCAAATTACAATTTCAGCCAATGAATCAGTCTAAAATGTCTGCCAGATCCTTGAATCTCATTACCCGTCAAATACCATGGATCTGCCACGAAAGGGGCTACCGGCCAGTGACGTCAAACGCCCAGTGACGCCAAACGCTCATTTCCATTTGCCTGTGACTGATCGAGCTTGTCACTTGCCTGCATGAGTTACCGCGTGCGCGTGTCCCATCTGATTTTGTTGTGGCATTATCATTTCTGTTTGTTCTTAACCTGATGTTACGTCTCGAAATTCACGTAATTTTGACTGCAGATTGTCTGTTCCTCTTTCCACTTTCCTGTTCCGTCATTGGTTCTTTCGTATAATATACCAACGGGGGATTTTAAACATCCTACATTACACTCAATTTCGGTCTTAGATGTGTTTTCGCGTTCTCGCTCACTCCGTGTATCACGTTTTCCAATAGTATTGTGTGGTGGTCTTTGATCACTCTCCATAGTAAAGACATTACACGCCTTACTCGTATTTACTTCAAGAAGACCTTTCGTCAAATCAGATGAGGCTACAGACGGGTTTATGGACTCTCAACTCACGATGCAGCTGTCACTGCGTTCGTCCACACCTTGCAATATTTTCAAATTCAAATGGTTCAAATGGCTCTGAGCACTATGGGATTTAACATCTGAGGTCATCAGTCCCCTAGAACTTAGAACTACTTAAACCTAACCAACCTAAGGACAGCACACACATCCATGCCCGTGGCAGGATTCGAACCTGAGACCGTAGCGGTCATGCGGTTTCAGACTGTAGCGCCTAGAACCGCTCGGCGACACCGACCGGCTGCAAAATTTTCGATTTCAACCGTTATAATTTTTCTTTGTTTTCGGATTCAGTTGTGAGAAATATATTTCGGAATTTCCGCAACGTGGTGCATGTTGCTTTGTCTCGTGCAACCGTTTCTTTTACTGCTTCTCCCGTCCTGGGCGAAACCCTAGTTGCGATTATTTTCGCGTTATGTAGGTCATTGTTTGCGCTCTCGACACTCATTTTAGTCTTGCCGCTTCAGGTGTTTAATACGCCTTGAATTTTCGTCGTTTTTTTTAAATGTACATCACGGATATTTTCTTCATGTGTTCTTGTTGTGATGTCAGTTTTTCAGCAGCGTCGCTGCCTGCCTTCGCGTCGTCTCTTATATGCTGTAACTGTTCGTTTAACGCCTCTTTTGTCATTCGAGTCACTTGTCGGTTTCGGTTGAATCTCCTATCGGGTTTGTTTTTGACTATCTGAAATTTCTCGACAGGTTTTTGACATTTCTTGATGAGTTTTTTTTTACTTTCTGTAATTTTACGACTGTTACCAATATGAAATCTTTTCCTGTTGCGTTTGTCAATTGTGGATTCTCTGCCCCCTGTACGTAGCACTAGTGCACTAACATACAACCATGCGATATTACATTCGTTACGATTTTGTGACCTTCCGTCCTCCGTGATTGTGTGCGGTTCCACGTAAACTAACTTGTCCTGCTCATCATCATTCATGATTTCCACTTCTTCCCCACTTGACTCATCATTGATTACTTCTGCTTCCCCACGTTTGTCATTTTCAGGATGTGACACTTGTTTACTTAGTATCTCCATTTCGTTTATAGTCTCCTGTCCTATAACGTCCTACTCATCCAGCTCGATCTGGGCCAACCACAGAACTCACGACTCTGTTGAGATCTACGACTATTCGTCATGTCGAACTGGCCTGACGATCTTTCTCCTTTTAAATGTTTATGTGCTTTGCTCCTAGTCAACATGTGATTATATTATTTTGCTCTTTTCAGGAGAATCATTCATGTTTCCATCTGACATCTGTGATCTAGGAACGTTTTTGAGAGGACATTAGTTTTACAAGAAATTGCACTACTCCTTCCGTAACTACGCAACGTTGTTCTCCTTGTGGAACAGAATCCAAATAAATAATTATAATTTTTTAATTACATTAAAAATCAACCTGAAATACACAAGCAGCAAGTACCCTAGAGTATTATAAACTTAAAGTTCCTATCCAATCTAGATGTGTCGCACATTGACTTTATTCTCCTGGGTCAGATCAAGTGTTTTTCTTGGAGTGAAAATGATTTCTATCTCGGCGGTCATTGTCCAACGTACCGGCGCTTCTTACAGACTGCACACGACCACGTGGTACACAAGAATCGCTCTGAGTGTCTGTAGAATCGTGTATGTTTCGGCCCTGCCACGTAGCGAGCATGAATCGTGGAATTGGTTAAACATGAGGAGAACGATTATTTGAGGATTCCTGAAACAGTTTCTCTAAGAAGTAATTTAATTGAATGAGAGTAGGTAGCCTACTTACAGGAGAGGCAACCCATTCCCTTTGCTGTTATACATTTTACTGTAATGTTTTTTTCTTTTTTTTACGAAGTGATTCAGGATAGAAACGGTTATTAATAATTACATTTAAACAAGGATATATGAATTTTGATACAAGCATCAGATAGTCAATGATGATAATGCTTTGTCACCTGACAAGTTAAAAGAGACAAGTAAGAACAAAAAAAAGGCAAGGACAGAAATGAACTCTGCAGAAATGGATTCTGCAGTATACTACACTTAAACAACGATAATTAACGCAATTTGACAGCCATTCCTAATGACGTTTAACATTACGATCTTGCTTGGCTGAACGCTACACGAAGGACGGTGTAGTTTACTACTGCAAACCAAACTCTCAACTGGACGAAGAGGCAAGCTAGTAACAGCATCATACGTAACGTACTCCCTGTACAATTGCGATGCGTCATTTGCCTTTACATCACGGTGTATCGTTGAATATGTGGGGCGCCAGACGATTCCATCTGCCTCACGATGCCCGACAACCTTTAAAACTGCTTAGCTTTGACTAAAGAGTCAGTCAAACACTCTTACCGAGTTCTTCTGTGAAGCGGAAGGCTGTTTGTCCCTAGTCTGCATATAATGGCTGTGTACAGCCCCCCCCTTGGCGAGGTGACATGCACAATGACGGTCTTGCATTTCTCGCAAGAACGTATTGACTAAGACGATTTCTCGATCTCTCCACTTGGAGAATATACTACAGTCTCAGCTTATTTGTCGCTGATTTATTTAGAGTTCTTTGTGATCTAAGTTATCACAGAATAAATCTCTCCCTATGCTCCATGGAGCGTTAATCACCTTGTGTTTCAACACAACGTTTTGGAGAGAGAGATAGAGAGAGAGATAGAGAGAGAGAGAGAGAGAGAGAGATCTCTTTCTTGCCTGCAAATTGATATATCAAGGTACTTCTCCTCTCTCTGTCAAGAACATTGCTTCCCTCCAAAATTGGAATCTCCCAGCCAATCTGCTATGTACAGGAACTATTTCTCCCACTCTGAAAACGTTACTTTCATTAATCCACCTCCACAAATAAATGATGTACAGGGTGCAATCTCCATTGCCTCTAAATTTTCAGACTATTCCACCTATGAGAGAGCGGTCCACGACAGGCCGATGTCCTTACTTGTAATTGTATACGTATATACATATCACGCCCTATTCACGCAAGTGCCGCATTCTGTTTTAACTACGTATATCTTTCTCCGCCTCCGAAAATGCAGCCTATCCTATTAGTATGAACTGCACAGTCGCCTCTCCTTTAGGACACCTGGGACAGTGAACACGCCATTGGCCCACTGTGGCGAAACGAGATACGAGACTCTGTCGAGATCCCCGCTGCTTGCCTTGTGGCCATGATATATAGAGAAAGAAAACTGGCGTTCTACGGATCGGAGCGTGGAATGTCAGATCCCTTAACCGGGCAGGTAGGTTAGAAAATTTAAAAAGGGAAATGGATAGGTTAATGTTATACAGGGTGTTACAAAAAGGTACGGCCAAACTTCCAGGAAACATTCCTCACACACAAATAAAGAAAAAATGTTATGTGGACATGTGTCAGGAAACGCGTAATTTCCATGATAGAGCTCATTTTAGTTTCGTCAGTATGTACTCCAACATGATCAAATTGTAAATTTTCACAACCAACATGTGTGGGCTGACGAGAATCCGCACGCAATTGTGCAATCACGTCATCAACACAGATTTTCTGTGAACGTTTGGGCAGACATTGTTGCTGATGTCTTGATTGGGCCCCATGTTCTTCCACCTACGCTCAATGGAGCACGTTATCATGATTTCATACGGGATACTCTACCTGTGCTGCTAGAACATGTGCCTTTACAAGTACGACACAACATGTGGTTCATGCACGATGGAGCTACTGCACATTTCAGTCGAAGTGTTCGTACGCTTCTCAACAACAGATTCGGTGACCGATGGATTGGTAGAGACGGACCAATTCCATGGCCTCCACGCTCTCCTGACCTCAACCCCCTTGACTTTCATTTATTGGGGGCATTTGAAAGCTCTTGTCTACGCAACCCCGGTAGCAAATCTAAAGACTCTTCGTGCTCGTATTGTTGACGGCCGTGATACAATACGCCATTCTCCAGGTCTGCATCAGCGCATCAGGGATTCCATGCGACAGAGGGTGGATGCATGTATCCTCGCTAACGGAGGACATTTTGAACATTTCCTGTAACAAAGTGTTTGAAGTCACGCTGGTACGTTTTGTTCCTGTGTGCTTCCATTCCACGATTAATATGATTTGAAGAGAAGTAATAAAATTAGCTCTAACGTGGAAAGTAAGCGTTTCCGGACACATGTCCACATAACATTTTTCTTTCTTTGTGTGTGAGGAATGTTTCCTGAAAGTTTGGCCGTACCTTTTTGTAACACCCTGTATATAGTGGGAATTAGTGAAGTTCGGTGGCAGGAGGAATAAGACTTTTGGTCAGGTGAATACAGGATTATAAATACAAAATCAAACAGGGGTAATGCAGGAGTAGGTTTAATAATGAATAAAAAATAGGAGTGCGGGTAAGTTACTACAAACAGCATAGTGAACGCATTATTGTGGCCAAGATAGACACGAAGCCGACGCCTACTACAATAGTACATGTTTATATGCCAACTAGCTCTGCAGATGACGAAGAAATTGAAGAAACGTATGGTGAGATAAAGCTAATTATTCAGATAGTGAAGGGAGACGAAAATTTAATATTCATGGGTGACTGGAATTTGGTAGTAGGAAAATGGAGAGAAGGAAACGTAATAGGTGAATATGGATTGGTGCTAAGAAATGAAAGAGGAAGCCTCCTGGTAGAATTTTGCACATAGCATAACTCAATCGTAGCTAACAATTGGTTCAAGAATCATGAAAGAAGGTTGTATACATGGAAGAACCCTGGAGATACTAAAAGGTTTCAGATAGATTATATAATGGTAAGACAGAGATTTAGGAACGAGGTTTTAAATTGTAAGACATTTCCAGGGGCAGATGGACTCTGACCACAATCTATTGTTTATGAACTGTAGATTAAAACTGAAGAAACTGCAAAAAGGTGGGAATTTAAGGAGATGGGACCTGGATAAACTGAAAGAACCAGAGGTTGTAGAGAGTTTCAGGGAGAGCATAAGGGAATTGATGAAAAGAGAAAATACAAAAATGCAGTAAGAGAAGCAGGCAAAAACGAATACAAACGTCTCAAAAATGAGATCGACAGGAAGTAAAAATTGGATGAGCAGGGATGGCTAGAGGACAAATGTAAGGATGTAGAGGCTTATCTCACAAGGGGTAAGATAGATACTGCCTACAGGAAAATTAAAGAGACCTTTGGAGAAAGGAGAACAACTTGCATGAATATCAAGAGCTCAGATGGAAACCCAGTTCTAAGCAAAGAAGGGAAAGCAGAAAGGTGGAAGGAGTATATAGAGGGTCTATACAGGGGCGATGTTCTTGAGGACAATATCATGGAAATGGAAGAGGATGTAGATGAGGATGAAATGGGAGATATAATACTGCGTGAAGGGTTTGACAGAGCACTGAAAGACCTAAGTTGAAAGAAGGCTCCAGGAGTAGACAACATTCCAAAATGGTTCAAATGCCTCTGAGCACTATGGGACTTAACATCTGAGGTCATCAGTCCCCTAGAACTTAGAACTACTTATACCTAACTAACCTAAGGACATCACACACACCCATGCCCGTAGTGGTCGCGCGGTTCCAGACTGCATCGCCTAGAACCGCTTGGCGACACCGGCCGGCAGACAACATTCCATTAGAACTACTGACAGCCTTGGGAGAGCCAGTCCTGACAAAACTCTACCATCTGGTGAGCAAGTATGAGACAGGAGAAATTCCCTCAGACTTCAAGGGGAATACAGGGTGATTCAAAAAGAATACCACAACTTTAAAAATGTGTATTTAATGAAAGAAACAGAATATAACCTTCTGTTATACATCATTACAAAGAGTATTTAAAAATGTTTTTTTTCACTCAAAAACAAGTTCAGAGATGTTCAATAGGGCCCCCTCCAGACACTCGAGCAATATCAACCCGATACTCCAACTCGTTACACACTCTCTGTAGCATATCAGGCGTAACAGTTTGGATAGCTGCTGTTATTTCTCGTTTCAAATCATCAATGGTGGCTGGGAGAGGTGGCCGAAACACCATATCCTTAACATACCCCCATAAGAAAAAATCGCAGGGGGTAAGATCAGGGCTTCTTGGAGGCCAGTGATGAAGTGCTCTGTCACGGGCTGCCTGGCGGCCGATCCATCGCCTCGGGTAGTTGACGTTCAGGTAGTTACGGACAGATAAGTGCCAATGTGGTGGCGCTCCATCCTGCTGAAATATGAATTGTTGTGCTTCTTGTTCGAGCTGAGGGAACAGCCAATTCTCTAACATCTCCAGATACTGTAGTCCAGTTACAGTAGCACCTTCGAAGAAAAAGGGACCAAAAACTTTATTGGCTGAAATGGCACAGAAAACGTTCACCTTAGGCGAGTCACGTTCATACTGACTTGTTTCCCGCAGATTCTCAGTGCCCCATATACAGACATTGTGACAGTTGACTTTCCCGTTAGTGTGGAAAGTTGATTCATCACTAAACAGAATCTTTGAAACGAAAGATTCATCTGTTTCCATTTGAGCAAGGATAAAATCACAGAAATCGATTCTTTTAATCTTATCAGCTGCAGACAGTGCTTGAACCAATTTCAGACGATAAGGTTCCATAACTAACCTTTTTCGTAGGACTCTCCATACAGTTGATTGTGGAATTTGCAGCTCTCAGCTAGCTCTGCGAGTCGATTTTCCTGGACTGCGAACAAATGCTTGCTGGATGCGTGCTACATTTTCATCACTCGTTCTCGGCCGTCCAGAACTTTTCCCTTTGCACAAACACCCATTCTCTGTAAACTGTTTATACCAACGTTTAATACACCACCTATCAGGAGGTTTAACACCATACTTCGTTCGAAATGCACGCTGAACAACTGTCGTCGATTCACTTCTGCCGTACTCAATAACACAAAAAGCTTTCTGTTGAGCGGTTGCCATCTTAGCATCAACTGACGCTGACGCCTACTCAACAGCGCCTCACGCGAACAAATGTACAACTAAATGAAACTTTATAGCTCCCTTAATTCGCCGACAGATAGTGCTTAGCTCTGCCTTTTGTCGTTGCAGAGTTTTAAATTCCTAAATTTGTGGTATTCTTTTTGAATCACCCTGTATAATAATTCCAATCCCAAAGAAAGCAGGTGTTGACAGATGTGAAAATTACCGAACTATCAGTTTAATAAGTCACAGCTGCAAAATACTAACGCAAAATATTTACAGACGAATGGAAAAACTGGTAGAAGCCGACTTCGGGGAAGATCAGTTTGGATTCCATAGAAATGTTGGAACACGTGAGGCTTTCAAATGGTTCAAATGGCTCTGAGCACTATGGGACTTAACAGCTATGGTCATCAGTCCCTTAGAACTTAGAACCACTTAAACCTAACTAACCTAAGGACATCACATAACACCCAGTCATCACGAGGCAGAGAAAATCCCTGACCCCGCCGGGAATCGAACCCGGGAACCTGGGCGTGGGAAGCGAGAACGCTACCGCACGACCACGAGCTGCGGACACACGTGAGGCAATGCTGGCCCTACGACGTATCTTAGAAGAAAGATTAAGGAAAGGCAAACCTACATTTGTAGCATTTGTAGACTTAGAGAAAGCTTTTGATAATGATGACTGGGAGACTCTCTTTCAAATTTTGAAGGGGGCAGGGGTAAAATACAGGGAGCGAAAGGCTATTTACAATTTGTACAGAAATCAGATGGCAGTTATAAGAGCCGAGGGACATGAAAGGGAGGCAGTGGTTGGGAAGGGAGTGAGACACGGTTGTAGCCTCTCCCCGATGTTATTCAATCTGTATATTGAGCAAGCAGTGAAGGAAACCAAAGAAAAATTCGGAGTAGGTATTAAAATCCATGGAGAAGAAATAAAAACTTTGAGGTTCGTCGATGACACTGTAATTCTGTCAGAAACAGCAAAGGACTTGGAAGAGCAGTTGAACGGAATGGACAGTGTCTTGAAAGGAGGGTATAAGATGAACATCAACAGAAGCAAAACGAGGATAATGGAATGTGGTCGATTAAGTCGGGTGATGCTGAGGGAATTAGATTAGGAAATGAGACACCTGAAGTAGTAAAGGAGTTTTGCTATTTGGGGAGCAAAATAACTGATGCTGGTCGAAGTAGAGAGGGTATAAATGTAGACTGGCAATGGCAAGGAAAGCGTTTCTGAAGAACAGAAATTTGTTAACATCGAGTTTTGATTTAAGTGTTAGGAAGTAGTTTCTGAAAGTATTTGTATGGAGTGTAGCCATATATGGAAGTGAAACGTGGACGATAAATAGATTAGGTAAGAAGAGAATAGAAGCTTTCGAAATGTGGTGCTACAGAAGAATGCTAAAGATTAGATGGGTAGATCACATAAGTAATGAGGAGGTATTTAATAGAATTGGGGAGAAGAGGAGTTTGTGGCACAACTTGATTAGAAGAAGGGATCGGTTGGTGGGACATGTTCCGAGGCATCAAGGGGTCACCAATTTAGTACCGGAGGGCAGCGTGTAAGGTAAAAATAGTAGAGGGAGACCAAGAGAGGTGTACACTAAACAGATTCAGAAGGATGTAGGCTGCAGTAGGTACTGGGAAATGAAGAAGCTTGCACAGGATAGAGTAGCATGGAGAGCTGCATCAAACCAGTCTCAGGACTGAAGACCACAACAACAACATTCTTGGCCTTTGATATGGCTCTGCAAAGCTGCTTTTAAAGATAAATGTTGTTTCCTGGCACATCGCTTCCTCTCCTTTCCAGGTGAGCATTGCTACTAACATGCACGTACATGATGATGTGAAAGGGTATTACTTCATACGATATTACACTCAGCTAAGTGCACTTTCATTGTCATTTGATACTCAAATTAAGTCTTTTACGCCCAAAGGATGGCGTGAGACATATCATTCGAATCGTCTCGTCAAGCAAATGTCCATGGAAGATGGTAAAATGAACTGTCACCTCCTCTGTCGCCTATGGAAGGTGCAACTTTCAATGTTTTCATGTAGTAACTACCAACAATAAACCACAGGAAAAAGGAATCATGTGTCTCCACTGCTGTGTGAATGAAACCAAACATGTATGTGGATGGAAACACATACGCACACACACCCACACCCACGCCATTGCGCGCGCGCGCAAACACACACACACACACACACACACACAATGTGTATGCCATGAACCTGAGGATTAAGCAGCTCTAGTGAACGTCCAAAGTCCGATATCTGTACCATACATAGTGTAAGACACAACTTTGTTTTGCGTCATCAGTCTTCTGACTGGTTTGATGCAGCCCAGGACGAATTCCTCTCCTGTGCCAAGCTCTTCATCTCAGAGTAGGTCTTGTAGCCTACATCCTCAATTATCTGTTGGATGTATTCCAATCCCTGTCCTCCTGTATAGTTTTTCCCCTCTACAGCTCGCTCTAGTAACATGTAAGTAATTCCCTGGTGTCTTAAAAAATGTCCTAACATCCTCTCACTTCTCAATGTCAGTGTTTTACACATATTTCTTTCTTCCCCGATTCTGCGCAGAACCTCCTCATTGCTTACCTTATCAGTCCACCAAATTTTCAACATTCACCTGTAGCACCACATTTCAAATTCTTCGGTTCTCTTCTGTTGCGGTTTTCCCACAGTCCACGTTTCACTCCCATGCAATGCAGTGCTCCAGACATACATTCTAAAAAATTTCTTCTCCAAGTTGATGCCTATGTTTGATACTAGTGTACTTCATTTTTCCAGGAACGGTCTTTGTGCCATTGCTAGTTTACTTTTGATATCCGTCATGGTTCGCTCGTCATTGGTTATTTTGCTGCCTAGGTAACAGAATTCCTCAACTTCATCTACTTCGTGACCATCAATCCTGATGTTAAGTTTCTCTCTGTTTTCATTTCTGCTACTCCTCATTACTTCGGTCTTCCTTCAGTTTACTCCCAGTCCATATTCTGTACTCATTCGACTGTTCTTTCCATTCAGCACATCATGTAATTCTTTTTTACTCTCACTCATCATAGCAATGTCATCAGCGATTCTTATCATTGATGCCCCATCACCTTGAATTTTAATTTCATTTCTGAACTTTTCTTTTATTTCCATCATTGCTTCTTCGATGTGCAGATTGAACAGTATGAGGAAAGAGTACATCCTTGTCTTACACCCTGTTTAACCCGATCGCGTCGTCCACTCTTATTATTCCCTCTTGGCTCTAGTACATATTGTATATTACCCTTCTGTCCCTATAGCTTACCCCTATTTTTCTCAGAGGTTCAACATTTTGCACCATTTTACATTAGAAATAATTCAAAAGTTTAAATACTGTTTACTGGATACCGTTTTCAACACATTAAAGGTGCTTTCATCGGATCTGTGAAGACATAACATAACAAGTTTGAGGGAGGGTTTACATGAGTTACACTATATACATTACTATTTGTACAGTACCACGCACCTGAATTGAGCTTATCGTTTATTAACCATTTGGATATAACGATACATGAGGCAGACCAGCTGATATAAAATCATTGTAACAAAAAACAAAGAAACAACTGCTCTCATGGTCACTCTTTTCCATAAGATATGTAAAACCAAAGTCACAAGACAAAACTATTTGGTACATGACCGCTGCTCGACTAACAACGGTCGGAATCACACTGCCCTATTCCGCGCAAGTTTACCTGCTGCGATTCTAGTGATTCACAAGCGGCCAACAGATAGCGCTGTCCAAGTAGTGCACACTCAGCCACACGGTATAACAACTCACTACTACTACAATACAACTTTACTATTACTGATAATCAAATACCCGTGCAAAGAACACTTTCGCATACACTTACTGTACATAATATACATGCTATGCATACTTTACATACTATAAAGTACGTCAATTACAGATTAAAATCATCTGAAGCAAAGACGTTATTCATATTAGCGCCATACAAAACTACATATTATAACTGACCTTTATTCATATATGGAAGTCAGGAATTTACACATAGTAAGCTGTTGAAATGTCGTGTGACGAGGGCCTCCCGTCGGGTAGACCGCTCGCCTGGTGCAAGTCTTTCGATTTGACGCCGCTTCGGCGACTTGCGCGTCGATGGGGATGAAATGATGATGATTAGGACAACACAACACCCAGTCCCTGAGCGGAGAAAATGTCCGACCCAGCCGGGAATCGAAGCCGGGCCCTTAGGATTGACAGTCTGTCGCGTTGACCACTCAGCTACCGGGGGCGGACAGTAAGGTGTTCATAACACGACTTAGATACAATGTGACAAGTGATTAAAATCTATATGCTGGGCTTTGCCTGTTTGGGCACTACGGTCTTAGGTATTGTAAGCGCTAAAAAAGTACTCACGTGCTATAAAAGGCTCTCACCATCTATATACTCATTATGAACGTAGTACGGACCGACTATGAAAACCCGCATAGGCACATGAAACTAAGGAAGGCCATGTCAGAAACAAACCGAGGGGGCACGGAAACAGGGGGGAAAAAACAGGCGCACCAAGATGCACAGCCATTCCATGTGCGCCCATTCAACTCACCGCATGGGGAGTAATGGAAAGCATATTACTACGATACCAAGAAAACCCCATTCTGGGCGGCCATGCACAAATATATATGTAGAATGTAGAAACGTGACGAAGACAAATTTGGCGGGCAATGGTAATCATCAAGCAAAGATTTACTGGCTAGGCTGGCGAGCTACACGTCAGACCTCACTTTACATTGTCGAACAACTGATTTTGTTTTAATCTTACTTATCAATCGCAACGTCAGAATTGCCTCTCTGGTGCCTTTAATTTTCCCAAAGCCAAACGGATCGTCGTCTAACACATCCTTGAGTTTCTTTTCCATCCTTCTTTATATTATTCTTGTCAGCAACTATTGGCTCATCCGGGTAGTCAGTTGTTCAACATCGCTCGCCTATTCACCCACACACGTCTCCGCAGCCGTCGTTCGCCCTGTCATTCACGGCCCATGGTGCTCCAGAGTTGTCTCGGCGGCGGCTTTGGATGGCGCCATTTTGCAATGCTCGGTACACTATAACCACGATAGCACACACACAGTTTACACACTTAGCCGTTTCGGAGATGAGTTCACCCTTGTACCAAAAACCAACGATCATGGTCGTTTCCATGGTCAGATTAATAGCTCCGTTTACGCCTTACGACTGCACCGTTTCCGCGTTCCCCAGAAACGCTTCATATACCCTCCATTGCTAGTGCTGCTATCTGCCGTTTGTGAGTGGTTAAAGTACGTTGACGTCGAACATAGGCTCTGCTCATGTCAATGTGAGTGGACCGTGTATTTACAACAGTTGATAGCCAACATCACCCGCGTTCATTGCTGGTACAACTGTTGACGTATAATAATCACATGAACCATGAAATGAAACGTAGTAAATACTTCATTCACCCCCCCCCCGCCCCCTTCTTCCGATGGGTCTGCGATATTGTAGTACCTACTCGGAGTTTCGAGACTTACGCCACTTGACGTGACAGTCAGTGAAAAGTTATCCCCTGACTTCTGGTCATTACTCCACAAAATTAGTCAGCAACGCCAGTTGGATAGTTGTTAGTAACTGGAAGTTGACGTTCAGGCAGTTACAGTGCTCGAGGATTATAGATAACCATTCTGCAGATGACCTGTTAACTGAATAAAGATCTGAACTGTCCTTATGCTTTCGAGAGCTTCCGTAGGATGAAAAAAAACGAAAGTTTCCGTAGGCTCGAAAATCGAAGAAGTAGTCACGGATTCTCTAGCAGGGTGGCAGAAAGTCGATCATAAACCCTCATGGACGGGAGAAGTATAGTACAGTGATGTGGCAGATACTACTGTTATTAGGAGTTTCGAGTTTTGTAAATGAACTTGACCGTGTTAGCTCAAGAAAGCTGGATTTTGCAACCGTAGCTTCGATGCAGAGACTGCTAAATAGCGCCTTTAAACACTAGGTGGAGCTGAAAAGAGTTTATGGTACGAGTCTGGTCAGACGGTATGGTTACACTGTTTTAGCCTCTCTATTTATTTTACTTGATGACCACAAATGAATAAGATAATAGATACATATGAGTGTAACGGACATTGGACGTAAAAACAGTCATATATCTGACGCCAAGGAATCTTCATTAAAGTTGATGTTAAGCTAATCCGTTATTTGAAGACGGTTGCTTTATCAAAACTACTTGTTGTGAATACATATTCTTACAAAAAAATTTCGCAGTTTCATGATGCAGGTCTCAAACTATTGATTTTATTCGGCAGCAGACCTAATTTGGATCAAAGAGCTCATAGCCGGAGAAGATGCAGTACGAAGCGAAAGCTTTTTCCGGGACTTACTAAACTGCGGATCAACTGTATTACTCCTGTGGAAAATGAAAAACTTTTTATTCTGGTGCCAGTTCGTAATTTGGATATTTTCTAAATCTGAAACCCAGAAATTTTCTTTGTTGAGCTTTCCGAAGCAGCTTTATGGAACCAGGTCTAGACTCGTTAGAGCAGCATTTTTACCGTCGAGTCCAACTTTATCTGTGTGCAGTCGGATTGCTACAGGGCTGTTATCAGATGTGACAGTCATGTGGCCCTTGAGCCTTTTCTCACTCTCTGAAGCGAGAATGGTGCTCGATATCAAAATGTATTTCACAGGTACGTATGGGTTCAGATTGGTCCGGGCTGGACGACTACAGTTACAATGAGGAGACAAAACATTACGATCAAGCCGGCCGAAGTGGTTACAAGTCGCACAGCCGGCCGCTGTGGCCGAGCGGCTCTAGGAGCTACAGTCTGGAACCGCGCGACCAGTACGGTCGCAGGTTCGAATCCTGCCTCGGGCATTGATGTGTGTGATGTCCTTAGGTTAGTTAGGTTTAAGTAGTTCTAAGTTCTAGGAGACTGATGACCTCAAATGTTAAGTCCCATAGTGCTCCGAGTCATTTGAACCTATTACGATCAACTAAGTAATAACGGTCTGGTCCAGCTTTGGAATGCAATTCGGCAGCAGTTTTGCGTGATATGGATCGACAAGTCCTTGGCTGGTTTCCCTACATGTGATACAAAAGATGTCTAAGTGCAGGTTACACAATTTGCTGTTGCGGACCTGACGTTCGGTAGCATTCCAGGGGTGAAATATTGGGGTCAGATTAGGCGAATTTGGTGGTCAAGACGTCAAAGCGAGTTCACTATCATATTCCTAAAACAATTGCAGCTCAATTCTGTCGTTGTGATACGGATAGTTCTCCTGCTAGGAAACACCGTCTCCTTCGTGAAAGACAATAAAACGTAGGGACGCAGGTGGTTCACAACAGTATTCACGCAGTCCACAAATGCCATTGTACCTTCGATTAGTACAACAAGTCCCACGGAATGCCAATATCACAATAGTAAAATACTGCGCCACACGGCCTATGTGCGTGGCGTGGTGATTGTTTCGACCTGCCGTTCGCCCAATGATAGCGTGTCCGGAAATGACCGTTAACGTAGTGCAACCACAAGTATGATTCACCAGACGAGGCGACACGATTGCAATGAGCCACGTCAAATATCGATGACTCCACGTCCAGTAGAATCATAACTGACGATGCCGTTGGTTCAACATGGGAACACGCAGGGGTCGTCTGCTGCGAAGCCCCATGTTAAATGCTATGCGCTCTAGAGTGTGCTCCGAACCACTTGTGCCTGCATCAGCAGTATCCTCTGTCATCAGCTCTGACACCAATCATCTTGTTTTACGGAACTATCAGGCCTCCCATCTTCATGTTCTGTAATGAGGCGAGGTCCAACACTTTGTCGCCTATTCTTGGTTTCACCGTCCTTCAGCCACTTTGTACAGTAGCACCTGGACGGTCAAGCAGCTGCAGCATTTCTGAGGTGTACGTTCGCAGATGCCGTGTTAGTAAATTCTGCCATTTATGATAGTTATTTAAGCGGATGTCCCTATTTACCGCCCATATCATAGCTGGAATGATTCTCTCTTCTTCTCTGATCCGCTTAAATGCTTTCCTTACTGCGTCACGTGCCTGCAACACCTCCCTCCCCCGTCGCATACAGTGTCTCGGTAGGCAGTGGTTATAATGATTTCGCTCATCCGTGAATATGCGCTTTCTGTTCCATCACCTCGCTCGACATTAATGTAATCCACACGTGCGTCCTTAGCTGTGTACCAAACACTCGACAACACGTCAGTGTTGTAAATAGCTTTCTTAAAGTGCCTTCCTGCTGATAAGTCTGCTAACGACAAGTTTCTCTGATGCATATCTGAGATAGTGCCATTCTGACCACGATGAAGGTAAGTACGTAATGTACAAGTGAAAATGTAGTTCACTCTCGCAGACTAACAGGTAAAATAACATCCTTATACTGGGTGAAAGCTGCATTGCATGATGCTGCACAGCCAGACATTCTGAAAGTCTCGAATACGTCTGTGGCATGTACAAAACAGGCAGCAAAGCCTCTCTGAAAATAAATTAAATAAGCGGCGATTGATCGCAATCTGGGATCACCACGCAGTTTTCTTTCTAGTGTAAGACTGGTATATAATATTTTCTGTTTATGTGTATGATGCACGTAGCCTTAGATTTTACATGGATCATTTTTACCTGTTGGCTACACCTTTTTAAGGAGCCGCCCGGCTAGCCACTCGGTCTAGCGCGCTGATTGCCGAGCGGGAAGGCGTGCCGGTCCCCGGCACGAATCCGCCCGGCGGGTTAGTGTCGAGGTCCGGTGTGCTGGCCAGTCTGTGGATGGTTTTTAAGGCGGTTCTCCATCTGCCTCGGCGAATGCGACCTGGTTCCCCTTATCCCACCCCAGTTACACTACGCCAACGATTGCTGCGCAAACACTGTCTACCTGTACGCATACACCATAATTACTCTACCACGCAAACATTTGGGGTTACACTCGTCTGGTATGAGACGTTCCTGGGGGGTTCACTGGGGGGCCGAACCGCACAATAACCTTGGGTTTGGTGTGGGGTGGTGGTGGGGCGTGCTGTGGCCTGTTGTGGGGTTGTGAATCACTGGGGGCCACTGTGGGACGAAGCCTCTCACAATACACAAACTTTTTAGCTATACCGCACCATTTATATAAATGAAATAACACAATAACAGAGACGTTACTGGTCTCATACGGATATGATTTTACGTATATAGACTGAAGCGGTGAGTGATAATTTGTTCCAAGGCTAGGAATCGAAGCCTGGTCTCCTGCTCACTGGGTTGGTGGGTTATCCTTTAAACCACCTTCGCACAGCGGGTCAGATACCAGCAGGATTACCCCGGCAAGCCTCCATCCTCGATCCAATTTCTCACAGCCGCGCCAATCTACTTTTAATTCCCCGTTGTATAAGAAAATAGTCTGGGGTGGCACTAAGAATTTGGATCGAGGAGGAAAGCGCGACGGGGGAACCCGTGCAGTTGTCTGAACCGCTGCACCAACGTGGCACGGTGGCTAACGTATCTGCCTAGCACAATGGACTCGCATTCGGGAGGACGACAGTTCGTACCCAGGTCCGGCCAGCCTGATTTAGGTTTTCCGTGATTTCCCTAAATAGCTTCAGGTAAATGTGGAGTGGCTCCTTTGAAAGGGCCCGACGGCTTTCCTTTCCCATCCTGCCCTAATCATATGGGACTGATGACCTCGCTGTTTGGTCCCATCCCCCAAATCAACCAACCAGCCTACCTAGTAACTAGGAGATCTGGGTTTGATTCGCGGTCTTGGTACAAATTTTCACTAGCCAATTCAGTCTATATACATAGCATTTATATTGATTATTTTACTGTTGAATAAGCCTTATGATTTCGTTTCTATTTTCACACAATGCGTAACACGTGTTATTATTTCTTTGGAAAAGGCAGGTTTATGTCTAATAAGTTTTTCATAATGCGGGGCCACAGTCATGACATATTTCTTTAAAGTCAGTACCGCCGCTAGACTGTTGTTTATTTACAGTGTTACATTTCCACTTACACAATCATGATTTCGGCTTCAAAGTGCCATATCGAGTGTTTTCTGAAAGCAGGTTAGACAATAACAGTAAAATACATAACAAGTGATATAACGTATAACAACCATACTTGTCATGCTTACATGCAAGTCTTATAAATTGCCTAGGATGGCATACTGTCGTATTAAAATACACTGCTAGATACATTGTCTAAGAGTCAACGTCTCAGGCAGAGCCTACTGTTTTGTTTCATTACTGTGTACACCATCTTGACTGAATGATAGTTGGCTAAGTGTCAAATTGTCTTGATCTAAGAAATTACTGTCACTGGCAGGATACCTTTTTTTTAGTCTTTGGACTTAGTGTCCGGCAGGACAGGAAAGGTTAGGAGCAATTGAGTTTCTTTGGTGGTTGTTACATTTCCGCAGTACTTGTTTATCTTAGTATACAATGAAGTTGCCTGCTCGTAGACATAAACAGTAACAAAACTCTCGATAATATTCGTTGCATTCACAAATATAGAAGGCCAGCTAGACATTGACGTTGGTTGAAGTACATTTTAGTAGGTAAATGTATAGCTTGGTACTTAAATTAAGACATGGCCAACTCTAAGTTGTGTAATTTTGCCTCCGTTCAGAAATAGTACAATACAGTGCAATTACTTACTTTGCTCACTCATTAATAACACTTCAACTTCACATACCTACAGTCTTAAATGAATGATTTATGTTATTACAGACTTTGCGTTTCTTCTCATTTCTTTATTACCTCTCTAAGAAGTAACTATGGTTAGTAATGTTACATTTATCTTTGTTGTTGAGAAATAGGAATTATCCACTTGGGGCTTTCATATGGAGCCTGAACATATTGTTAACATTAATATGTCAACTTTGCGTCATACACTCCTGGAAATTGAAATAAGAACACCGTGAATTCATTGTCCCAGGAAGGGGAAACTTTATTGACACATTCCTGGGGTCAGATACATCACATGATCACACTGACAGAACCACAGGCACATAGACACAGGCAACAGAGCATCCACAATGTCGGCACTAGTACAGTGTATATCCACCTTTCGCAGCAATGCAGGCTGCTATTCTCCCATGGAGACGATCGTAGAGATGCTGGATGTAGTCCTGTGGAACGGCTTGCCATGCCATTTCCACCTGGCGCCTCAGTTGGACCAGCGTTCGTGCTGGACGTGCAGACCGCGTGAGACGACGCTTCATCCAGTCCCAAACATGCTCAATGGGGGACAGATCCGGAGATCTTGCTGGCCAGGGTAGTTGACTTACACCTTCTAGAGCACGTTGGGTGGCACGGGATACATGCGGACGTGCATTGTCCTGTTGGAACAGCAAGTTCCCTTGCCGGTCTAGGAATGGTAGAACGATGGGTTCGATGACGGTTTGGATGTACCGTGCACTATTCAGTATCCCCTCGACGATCACCAGTGGTGTACGGCCAGTGTAGGAGATCGCTCCCCACACCATGATGCCGGGTGTTGGCCCTGTGTGCCTCGGTCGTATGCAGTCCTGATTGTGGCGCTCACCTGCACGGCGCCAAACACGCATACGACCATCATTGGCACCAAGGCAGAAGCGACTCTCATCGCTGAAGACGACACGTCTCCATTCGTCCCTCCATTCACGCCTGTCGCGACACCACTGGAGGCGGGCTGCACGATGCTGGGGCGTGAGCGGAAGACGGCCTAACGGTGTGCGGGACCGTAGCCCAGCTTCATGGAGACGGTTGCGAATGGTCCTCGCCGATACCCCAGGAGCAACAGTGTCCCTAATTTGCTGGGAAGTGGCGGTGCGGTCCCCTACGGCACTGCGTAGGATCCTACGGTCTTGGCGTGCACCCGTGCGTCGCTGCGGTCTGGTCCCAGGTCGACGGGCACGTGCACCTTCCGCCGACCACTGGCGACAACATCGATGTACTGCGGAGACCTCACGCCCCACGTGTTGAGCAATTCGGCGGTACGTCCACCCGGCCTCCCGCATGCCCACTATACGCCCTCGCTCAAAGTCCGTCAACTGCACATACGGTTCACGTCCACACTGTCGCGGCATGCTACCAGTGTTAAAGACTGCGATGGAGCTCCGTATGCCACGGAAAACTGGCTGACACTGACGGCGGCGGTGCACAAATGCTGCGCAGCTAGCGCCATTCGACGGCCAACACCGCGGTTCCTGGTGTGTCCGCTGTGCCGTGCGTGTGATCATTGCTTGTACAGCCCTCTCGCAGTGTCCGGAGCAAGTATGGTGGGTCTGACACACCGGTGTCAATGTGTTCTTTTTTCCATTTCCAGGAGTGTATAAATAAGATGTCACTACTATAACCCCTAAATAAGATTTAGAGCACCAAGATTACAGCCATATGTATCGATACCACGGTGCAATCACGTTTGTAATTGTATCTCATCAACCATTAACAAATACTAGGCAAGCTTACTCTTTATATTATGTCAAATTTAAATGTGCTGTTTAACATGAAATCTTTTGATCCTTTTAGTTTCTTAAATGCTTGTATGTAAATGACACATTTGACATACCTGTGTTATTTGCACTTATTCCTAATTAATGTTCCAACACATATAGCAGGATTTATATGCCTGATGATACGTACATAATAAATATCGCTTCTAATCTCACTGGTCAATTAATGAATAAGTAGAATAAGTAATTGCACTGTATTAATTCTGAATTGAGGCAAAATTACAGAACTTAGAGTTGGCTATGTCTTAATTTCACGTACAAAGCTGTACATTTACCGTCTAAAACGTACTTCAAACAACGTCAATGACTAGCTCGCCTTCTATATTTATGGATGTAGCGAATATTATCGAGAGATTTGTTACTGTTTATGTCTACGAGCAGGCAACTTCATTGTATACTAAGATAAACAAGTACTGCAGAAAAGTAACAACCACCAAAGAAAATCAATTGCTCCAAATCTTTCCTGTCCTACCGGACACTGAGTCCAAAGACTAAAAGAAAGGTCTCCTGCTTGTAACAGTAATTTCTTTGACCATGAGAATTTGACACTTAGCCAACTGTCATTCAGTCAAGATGGTGTACACAGTATCGATACAAAGCAGTAGGCTCTGCCTGAAACATAGATTCTTAGACGATATGTCTAACAGTGTATTTTAATACGACAGTATAAGACTTGTAAGTAAGGGTTACAAATATGGATTGTTATACGGCTATATCACTTGTTATTCACTGCTTTCAGTAAACACTTGATAATGGCACTTTGAAGCCGAAATCATGATTGTGTAAGTGGAAATGTAACACTGTAAATAAACAACAGTCTAATGGCGGTACTGACTTTAAAGAAAGTTTATGGCTGTCGAAATCTGGCTGGCTGTATGATTCCCATCGTATCCATAACTCTACAGTTGTTGACTACTGCAAGGTTCAAGGTTTTAAAGATAATGTAGTTGATAAACACACTCAACTTTGAGAAACTTAACGCCAGTAAAGGCACACAAAACCGAAATGAAATTTATACCTCAGCACGGATTACCTTAGTGCCCTACAAGCATTGCAACAAATGTACACCAACGAGGAAATGCAAAATACAATTCCTGATAAAAAAAGCATGAGTCCATTAACAGTACGACGTTGCAGCCATCTGGCCTGTTCAAGCCACAAAATTATTACCTTATTTCGCAATTTTACAGATTTGTATCGCGTCTGCAGGTGTCCGCATCTACAGGTGTCACGTAGCATTCACTGAGTAAAGCGGTACTGCAGGAAGCACACAGGCTACGATTTCAGTTCCCACGCTGGCTGAAGGAGCCGGTGGACCATAGTTATGGCGTTGCCAGCAGACAGTGGCGTGAGACGCTGTGGCAAGACATGAGAACCCCCTTACGTCAAAGAAAGCACAGTTAGGCCGAAGCAAGTAATCGTGATTAATAAATATTTGTTACTGAAAGTCTCTTTTTCCATTACATACATTAGGGAAAGCTTTTGACAGTGTTGACTGGAATACTCTCTTTCAAATTATGAAGGTGGCAGGGGTGAAATATAGGGAGCGAAAGGCTATTTACAATTTGTATAGAAACCAAATGGCAGTTATAAGAGTTGAGGGGCAGGAAAGGGAAGCAGTGGTTGGGAAGGGAGTGAGCCAGCGTTGTAGCCTCTCCCCGATGTTATTCAATCTGTATATTGAGCAAGCAGTGAAGGAAACAAAATAAAAATTCGTTGTAGGTATTAAAATCCACGGAGAAGAAATAAAAACTTTGAAGTTCGCCGATGACATTGTAATTCTGTCATAGACAGCAAAGGACTTGGAAGAGAAGTTGAACGGAATGGATGGTGTCTTGAAGGGAGGATATAAGGTGAACATCAACAAAAGCAAAACGAGGATCATGGAATGTAGTCGAATTAAGTCGGGTGATGTTTAGGGTATTAGATTAGGAAATGAGAAACTTAAAGTAGTAGAGGAGTTTTGCTATTTGGGGAGCAAAATAACTGATGATGGTCGAAGTATAGAGGATATAAAATGTAGACTGGCAATGGGAAGGAAAGCGTTTCTGGAGAAGAGAAATTTGTTAACATTGGTATTGATTTAAGTGTTAGGAAGTCGTTTCTGAAAGTATTTGTGTGGAGTGTAGCCATGTATGGAAGTGAAACATGGACGATACATAGTTTAGACAAGAAGAGAATAGAAGTTTTCGAAATGTGGTGCTACAGAAGAATGCTGAAGATTAGATGGGTAGATCACATAACTAATGAGGAGGTGTTGAATAGGATTGGGGAGAAGAGAAGTTTGTGGCACAACTTGACTAGGAGAAGGGATCGGTTGGTAGGACATGTTCTGAGGCATCAAGGGATCACCAATTTAGTATTGAAGGGCAGCGTGGAGGGAAAAAATCTTAGAGGGAGACCGAGAGATGAATACACCAAGCAGATTCAGAAGGATGTAGGTTGCAGTAGGTACTGGGAGATGAAGAAACTTGTACAGGATCGAGTAGCATGGAGACCTGCATCAAACCAGTCTCAGGACTGAAGACCACAACAACAACAACAACAACATTAGGAGAAGCCTGCAGATAGAATTTACTTTATTACAACAATATTACAACGCCTTAAATCGTCATCCCAACCCGTAACGGTGTGGAGGGTTCATGCACACCGCCAGGGTTTCTGCTTTTGGTTTAGTTTAGAATGTTTATAACACCGTAGCACTGCAAGTCACAGTACCTTTCACACAGTGCATTCTAAGATATGCTATATTGCTAAATTCGATGAATGGGTACACTGATGAAGTAGAGAGTGAATTCTGCTGCAACGATAACTCAGAGCTTGATGCGGATTGAGAGAGATCATCGCAAAATCTTAATTCAGCTTCTTTTCTTTTTAAAGTGTGTTCATATTGTTATAACGATAACTACTACGATTATGTTGGTTACAAATATTTGTTTTCATTTTATTCTTCTGCAGTTGAAATAACAGTCGTGCGAAAAAAAATTCACCATACGAATCACGGGTTGAAAAATGAGTGAATAATGTTCAAGCCAACGAAAAGAATATCACGAGTGCAAGTACGAGGTAGAGGCTGAACTCAATAGTTGCCAGTCGGCGATAAGATTCCTTCCGATGGAGTTCTAAGACCATGCTCTCAGTTAATGATCGTTAAATGTGTCAATATTCTCAGTTCATAGTGTTTACTAAATAAAGATGTCGGAATGGCATCCCTTTTGAACGTTATTCAGAATAACATAGCTTCCTGTTTCATCATATAGTTTCATAGGAAGCAGAATTGTGCTTTACAGAGAATATGACGGCACTGATAGTGCTTCTGCGAAGAACATAAACTTCGAGAGCTCTTCGGCAAAGTAGGTAGAAAGGACGTATTGTCTTAATCTCCGCAAAACTCCGATGGAAAAGCACGACCTTCATACTGAGCACCTCTTGTATCATCCTCTACGGACTCAGTGGCTAAACTGAGAGATTCAGGAGGATTAGTACATATCGAGGGTTTCTTTCACCTGACATCCCTAGCGTGGGATACACTGGTCGCATTTCGATAAACAGCAGTGAATGTATAGCATTGTTTGAGTATGGAAACTATCGTAATTTGGT
Organism: Schistocerca piceifrons; assembly: GCF_021461385.2. Classification (NCBI taxonomy): domain Eukaryota; kingdom Metazoa; phylum Arthropoda; class Insecta; order Orthoptera; family Acrididae; genus Schistocerca; species Schistocerca piceifrons. The sequence continues at coordinate 1,014,438,189 of NC_060139.1, read as the reverse complement.
TATTTGAGATGGAAGAAAGAATTTATTACAAATTCGTGCGAAAAATAGGAAGGGCAGGCCGACAGCAAGTTCAGCGGGAAAGGAAACGGAAAGTGACTGAAATTTGTGTCTCGCTGGTGGATCATTAAAACTGTGCGATTAGCGTAATGCAAAAAGTGTGTCGCCTATGGTAACAATTTCGTGTAGTGGAAAATACGAATGACATCCAAGGATTACGAACCTTTCCGAAGTCAAACTAAACGAACGATAGTCGAGACGATGCGCCAGAGAAAGAGAATATAGCGGCGCCCTACGTGCCAAGGCAAGGTGCGTAAGGCGAGGAAACAACGCGACGCGACGGCATTACGCGGGAAGCAGCTCAACGCAGAGTTGAGGTAGAGAAGGGGTGCGCTGGAGGCAAGCATGCTAAGGTCCGGAGTTCGACGCACAGTGAGACACCGGTGCATTACGTCGCCCGATACAGCACTGAAGCTTACCCAAAGTCAATTAAATTGGCAGATTACCATTGTTTAGTATTAATTACTGATACGTAGGTGCGATAGAGTAGCCAAAAAATTAAAATGAGTGACGTAATTGAAGAAACAAATATAGTGCAAGAAAACTTTGATTTGTCAGAGAATGGTGATATATTTCCGCTTGCAAAATATGGGCAAGGGCCAGTAATTAGAATGAGTGATACTGTAGGAGACGGGGAGCAGGGAATACCAGCAGAAATTTTAAAGGCAACACAGATCATGGCCGAGTCATACACTGAGGCAGGTGTTAACGAGTGCACAATTACAGGAAGCGAAACTAACAAAAATAAAGGCACCGAATTTCCGCAAAACTTGTTGCTAAGAGGAAGAAATGTGGAAATGTTTTTAATGGAGGTCACTATTTAAAATTAGGTAGGTTACACAAGACAGTCACTAAGAGTAAGATCGACGTATCGGTAAATGTAGAAATAAACGTAGAAATATTTTGAAGACGTAATATCAGGTGGTTGCTTTGACAAAGGAATCAACGAATGGTAGCGCTTGCAAGGCATAAGGTGGAAATCAAAGAATAATTTGAACGAAAATATAGTAAGGTAAGCAGTATTTCCACAAATGAAAACGAGTAGGTGGGAAACAAAGAGGCTCAGCTATAGTGACGATAAACAAAGTAATAACTGTGATGGAGAAAACGCTGAGAAGAATTTACATTTTCATGACTGTAGACAAAATGACGATTTTGACATAGAGAATTTTGGTGGGATTTCAATATTTCGTAATAACAGATGATGTTATAATATTGTCAGAGGAAAAATGGATAACAGAAAGGAATCAAGAGATGAGAACAAAGAGAACTATCAGTTTAGTGTAGTCGTAATACTGAAACAGTAGCGACCATTGCTATAGCTTGCAATTTGTATGCCGTTTTAAATGGAGAACCAAATAATAGATGAAAAGAGTGTACCAGAGATATCAGTGTAGGGAATTAAGATCGTAAGTGCCATTGGAGTAAGCAATAGGGTGTTAGTGAAAATCACGGATATAGAAAAGTAGTGAGAATTACTGACATCGTGGTATCTTACTGAGGTATCAGTTTTATTCTGGGAAAGAATCTCTTGGTACACCATGCTGACGTCATGAGGGTGGGGAATGGTACATGACCGTTTAGGTAAGTAGTGCAGAAGATACAATTAAATTTACAAATATTGATGGCTTGTTGCAGAGAAGTGACAAGCGATGCTATGTGGCGATGATAAGTGTATGTTTCCAATACGAATCCAACAAAAGTCAGATTAAAGCCAAAAAGGAAAATAACAGATAAAACTTCAGTGCAATACGACTGGCAAACTGTGATATGAAAGTTAATGTAAGGGAAATTAATATAATTAAGAACAGTGTTAAAGTAACAATAAATAATTTTGTTTTGAAGTACCTGAATTTATAATCAAGTAGTACAAACGTGATGAAGAATGACGGTAAAGTATATTATGTTACTGACGGAACGAAAGTAATTTACGAAGCTGTAAGAGGAGCGTTACAGAATTAGTTTTCAAGGAAACAGAATGTAGATTCGAAATGTACACGATTAAGGGAAATTGACGAGAAATCGTTCAATATTAAAGACACGGTAGAGACTTATTTAGAGAACTTTTAAGAGCAGTGTAATATGAACAGGGTACATAACAGAAATCTAGTAGTGGCACATCCTGAATCCAAAGTAATAACAGCTGGCAAAAACTTGAGTCACCCGAAGACGCCACACGTTTCCACCGATCGACTGTCGAAACCCGATAGTCCCGTGCCCACTGCAATCGTAATTGACGATGTCGTTGGGTCAACACGTGAACACGTAGGGGTGGTCTGCTGCGGAGCTCCATGTTCAACAATGCACGATGAAAGGTGGGCTCCGAAACACTTGCGCGCATACACTAGCATTGTGCTCTTTCGCCAGATATGCCACAGATCACACTCTATCCTACATTACAGAGAAGACGAGTATTCGAACCCGACGTTCTTTGAAGAGCCGTGGACGTCAAACCATTTACCGCCTAGAGGTAGTTTCACTGTTTTTCTACCTCTTTACGTAGGTGGTAACGACAGTAGCACGTGAACATTCGATCAGCTTCGTCGTTTTCTATATATTTGTTCACAGGGCCTGCAGAACAATCAGGTGCCCTTTGTCAGAGTCGCTTATCTCAATGGATTTCCCCATTTGCAGCTCATACCTTCGCTAGGGCGATCCTTTATTCGTGCCTGTTACGCTTAGATATTTTTCTTACTGTGTCACGTGCCCGCAACGCCAACAGGCCTCATCCAACGTCGCGGTGGGCAGTGGTCATAATGTTTCGGCTTATCAGTGTAAACACAATGTAGTTGAGACCAACATAGTCCGTAGTAGTTAAGGGAAACCTGCTGGCTCTGACAATTTTGAAATCGGGCTACCAACGAGAATGTATTTCCAGTACACAAACATGTGAAGTGTATTTAGAAGACTCAGCTATGTCGCAGAACTCACGGCACTAGCAGCGCAGTAAGAATGTAAGCACTTTGAAATGACGTGCGTTCACTTCTTTTTTATAGTCATTAAGTAACAGGGGTTGAACGAACTGCACGATCTTGTATTAGGCGCGTAGTGACGTCAGCCAGGCAGTCTATAAAGAACAAGTGCAGACTGTGCAATGCTAATGACTTCTGGTAGGTACAGCTGCCATATCCGGGTGAGTGAATGAATGGCTGCCTGCTTGACGTAATCAAGGCTCCATCTCCGTAAGTCTGCTAGTAAACACATCAGGTGGAAGGCGTTGATCCTAAGGGAGGGTTATCAGCAAAATGTAAAAACGCAGCTGTTTCATATAGGGCAGTTAATAATTATTGTTGATCCTAGTTCATGAACCACGGGCAACGTATGAGTGGCCAAGTCAGTGGTCCCGACAGTCGGGATACCAGTTACTTTGGAAGAAGGCTGGGCATCTCGGACATATTCTGAGTCGTGGTCACCTTTGTGCTCATACGGCAAAGACTACCAAATCCACCGGTTACCCTCAACCGTTAGGGGTAAAACCCAATGGGACTCGGGGCAAGTAAGGCTAGCAACCTGCCTCCCTGGTACTTTAAATATGATGCTGGCAACAATCAGAGCAAAATGCCTCGGACCTTTGGAGGTGACGGAGTCCTACCTCTAACTGACAAACCAGGGACTTCTAAGATACGACTCGGCAAACGAATGGTAATGAGATAGGGAGCTATAAATATCAATGGGGGCTACTCTGGGAAGAAGGTAGAGCTGGCAGAGGCTGCAAGTAAGATGGGGCTGGACGTCTTAGCTGTTAGTGACATTCGGGTAAGGGGTGAGAAAGAAGAGGAAGTGGGAGAATACAAGGTCTACCAGTCAGGAGTCAAAGCAGGAATAGCACAATGGGGTGTAGGGCTTTACATAAGGAAAGAAATGGAACCCAGCGTAGTTGCAATAAGGTATGTAAACGAACGACTGATGTGGATAGATTTGACAGTGTCTAGTAAGAAAATTAGGATTGTGTCAGTATACTCGCATTGTAAAGGGACAGATCAAGATAAGATGGATAGTTTTTATGAGGCACTCAGTGATGTAGTTGTTAGAGTGAAGGACAAGGAGAGTGTTCTGCTCATGGTTGATTTTAATGTCAGGATTGGAAATCGAACAGATCGAATAGATCTAGAAAAGGCATATGACCGGGTTCCTAGGAGGAAGTTATTGTCTGTTCTACGAGATTATGGAATAGGAGGCAAACTTTTGCAAGCAATTAAAGGTCGTTACATGGATAGTCAGGCAGCAGTTAGAGTTGACAGTAAATTGAGTTCATGGTTCAGAGTAGTTTCAGGGTTAAGACAAGGCTGCAACCTGTCTCCACTGTTGTTCATATTATTTATGGATCATATGTTGAAAACAATAGACTGGCTGGGTGAGATTAAGATATGTGAACACAAAATAAGCAGTCTTGCATATGCAGATGTCTTAGTTGTGATGGCAGATTCGATTGAAAGTTTGCAAAGTAATATTTCAGAGCTAGATCAGAAATGTAAGGACTATGGTATGAAGATTAGCATCTCCAAACGAAAGTAATGTCAGTGGGAAAGAAATATAAACGGATTGAGTGCCAAATAGGAGGAACAAAGTTAGAACAGGTGGACGGTTTCAAGTACTTAGGATGCATATTCTCACAGGATGGCAAGATAGTGAAAGAACTGGAAGCGAGGTGTAGCAAAGCTAATGCAGTGAGCGCTCAGCTACGATCTACTCTCTTCTGCAAGAAGGTAGTCAGTACCAAGACTAAGTTATATGTGCACCGTTCAGTCTTTCGACCAACTTTGTTGTATGGGAGTGAAAGTTGGGTGGATTCAGGTTACCTTATCAACAAAGTTGAGGTTACGGATATGAAAGTAGCTAGGATGATTGCAGGTACTAGCAGATGGGAACAATGGCAGGAGGGTGTCCACAATGAGGAAATCAAAGAAAAACTGGGAATGAACTCTATAGATGTAGCAGTCAGGGCGAACAGGCTTAGATGGTGGGGTCATGTTACACGCATGGGAGAAGCAAGGTTACCCAAGAGACTCATGGGTACTGCAGTAGAGGGTAGGAGGAATCGGGGCAGACCAAGGAGAAGGTACCTGGATTCGGTTATGAATGATTTTGAAGTAATAGATTTAACATCAGAAGACGCACCAATGTTAGCATTGAATAAGGGATCATGGAGGAATTTTATGAGGGGGCTATTCTCCAGGCTGAACGCTGAAAGGCATGTTCAGTCTTAAATGATGATGATGATGATGATGATGATGATGATGATCAGTTAAACAGCAATGCAGTGAAATCAGTGTTCAATGGACTTAGAATTGGAAAATAATTTTGAGGAAATAGTGAAAATAGTAGTATTTCATACAAAGAATAAGTTGCTTGCCATGGACTAATTAATAGAAAAAAATATATTTAAAAACAAAGAATTCAGTAATTAATAAACCTAGCAGCTTGAAAAGGTTTTGAATTTGCCACTTGGAGGAGAATAAGTAATATAGTTATCAAAATATTCATTGTATGGAAAATGTAAATTATTTTTCTTATTTTGTTTCTAAAATATATTTTTTTCATGCAGTCACATTATTAATGATGAATGGAACCATGAGAAAATTCTGGGAACATATAACCAGATGACATGCACAGAGGGTTTAACCAAAAAGACAGTCAGCATCAAGAGACACGGTTGGTATACACGCAAGTGATGGCTCTAATCAGGAAAACACAGTGGAAATGCATCGTCTATGGCCAGTAACTTCGGCCGGTGAATAACAGTGTTTCAAACGAAATAACTGTGTCAATGTCTTGAGTTTTCAAAGAACGACCTTACATCATAAGCGCTTCTTCAAAAAATGTTGTGGTGAGCAAGATGCTCCATATGGGGTGATAGATAAATAAAATTCCTGTGTCTATTGTGTATAATATCTTTGTGTATTCTGTCTACATCATGTATGTATAATCTAAATTGTGAAAAAAATATTCCAGTGGTTTTCTTTGGGACGGCCAATTTCCAATGATTTTCTGTTTGATAAAGTGCTGATATTTAATTTTACGTTTCTATTAATACAGTTAATCAGGGAACTAAGAAAAACTATTTATTACCTGCGCATGTAATTACCTGCAGAGAAATACATAAAACAACTGGCGTAAAAATGAACCGACCCAAATTGTACATGATTCTCCTAAGAGTGGAATGACTGGGTTTTTAGTGTTTCCAAAAGTAGAAATTAGGTTTTTTTTAAAAAAAGAAATAAAAATAAAATCGTGAAATGTAATTAGCAGAAGGGATGAGTAAGGTATCCCTTCTGTTCAAGCCACATTTTATTACCTTTTTCCAGTTTTACTATTTTGTATCGTAGCTGCTGATATCATGTAGCATTGAGTATAGCAGAACACACACACACACACACACACACACACACACACATACACACACACACACACACAGTCGGTAGTAAGATTTCAGTTCCCACACTGGCTGAAGGAGCCAGTGGACCATATGTCGTTTCCAGTGGACGGTGGTGTGAGATCATCCTTTACGTCAGGAGCGAGGTACGTAGGGAAAGCAGTTATTCTAGTGCAAAACAAGTAAACTTGGTTAGTAAATATTTGCTAATAAATGTAGTTTTTTCCAAAACAGGTATTAGGAGAACCCTATGGGCCGTAAGTACCCTCTTACAACATTATTGCAGAAATCGATCATCTTAATAGAGAAGTGAATAATGTTGAAGCTAACGAGAATGCACGATCGGCTACGAATTGTCACGAGTGTAATTACGTGGTACAGGTAGCGCGACATAGTCGACGATAGGATGCCTTCCGATGAAGTTCTAAGACCACGCTATCAGGAAATTGTTAGTTTTTTAGTTAATTATCATTCATTGTATCGATATGCTCAGTTTATGATTAGTAAAAAAATGCATCGTAGTAGCTTTCCGCATCATCACTTACAGTACAGGAAGTAGAGTTGCATTTACAGAGAAGCTGATGGCGCTGATATTGGTTCTACGAGGGGTATTTTACTACGAGAGCTTCTCGCCAAAACAGGTAGATAGAATCGTGCACGACGAGTCTCTAAGATGGGCCAAGGACGGCTTTTCTTAATCTCCGCAAAAATCTGATGGAAAAAGGACGGCCAGCCATACTGTGTGTCTCTTATACTATCCTGTACTACGGACTCACTGGTTGAGCTGAGACATTTCGGAAGGTTTAGTACAAGAGTAGGTGGGTGAAGGGACGGAGGGTTTCTTGCATATATGCACTGATTCGCTTCGGAGCAGTGTCATAAAACTGTTGTAGCATCTCCTGTGGTAAGCTCGCTTTCAACTGTTGTAACTGATACTTGATATACTGGATACTGGCTCTGGGGCAGAGTTGATGTCCGGACTGCTTCCATACGTGTTCTGTTAGAGACATATCTGGGTATCTTTGGCGGTCACAGGGAATCTCAACATCAGGCATAGAATTCATCGAAATACGTGCCACATGTAGACGAGCATTGTTCTGTTGAAAACTCGTACTACGTTATTCTCTGGTAAGAGGTGACTTATGAAGACGCAGGATGTCCGTGACCTATCGTTGTGCCATGGTAATTCCTTCAGTCACTAACAGCCGTGACCTGAAATCATATACGATAGCTCCCCACGACATGATGCTAGGAGTATCACCGCGGTGATTCTCGAAAAACATTACACTGGTCTGTGCTCCAATACTATTTTCTGAGGTCAAAGGTTTTTAGGCGATCTATATATAGTGCACGTTGAATTCAAAAATGTAACTCACTTTGCTCAGTCAGGTAATGCTTCTTGGCTACCTGAATGTTTAGCTGGTAGCCTATTAGGTATACAAGCCATTCAAGTATTTATGTTAATTATGACAAGGAGAATTATTTCGACATCATACAGCTGCATCAGTTATGTGATATTCAAATAAATGTGGTTAACAAGAATACTTCTAACTACCAACGTTGTGTTTAGGACGTTGAAAATTACGCTAGATGTACAGGCATAGCTGGCAGCTTTGTACACAAAGATGGGCGTGACAGCTCTGTAGGGGACAGAGAGGCAGGCGTTAAGCTGACCTTGCTTCTAGTTTGTAGCAACATTTAGTGCTAATATAACTTGAGCTGTGTAAGCGAAAGCGACATTGTTACGAAATGAATCGAAAGTGCAAGAATCACCCTGACCGATTTGTTAAATGTCTGGTAAAGTTACTCCTTTTGGGAGGAAAAAGTATCACGCATACTTTGGAGTTAAAATTGGTGATGAAGACAAACCCTTCGCACCACACGTACGCTGCGAAACGTGTGCTGAAAGTCTGCGGTGTTCGAGCAAAAAGCACCAGACTTTGCTGTACCTATGATTTTGAGGGAAGCAAGAGATCACACTACAGATCGTTATTTCTGCATGGCAGATGTACAGGGTAAGTTATGGCATTAATTCTGGTGAACTGAATGTGTCTCTTGATTAATGCTTCATAAATTACTTAGACTAAGCATCTCAGTCGAATTAATTAATGAAAGTATTAGCCTTTACGTGAAACAAATGATATGAAACAAAAAAAAAAAGAGAGCGTAAAATATCCAGATGTGCCATCTGCCATAACACTAGCGCGTCATGGATCAGAAATTACGATTTCAGCATTTCCTGAGAAGCGGAGTGTCTTTTCTGACCCAGATTATGAAATGCGTTAAGGCGATATTGGGGAAATTGGTACATCAAGTGCACTCAGATTCATGCCAGCCAAAACCCCTAACCCATGCTGAACTGAATGATTTGACACGAGATCTGTGTTTCTCCAAAGAATTTGCCCGGTTAATAGGACCCTATCTTCGTGAAAATAGATTGTTAGCTCCTGGAACAACCATCGTCACGGAGAAGGCTTTTGACAGTACTTCAGAAAGGATGAAGAAGCTTCTCTGGTTTCTGTCATGGCACTGGCGGTCTCGTTGAACCGTTCAGTATAACGTATATCTCTACTGAATGTCGGCTTTTCATAGATTCATCAAGTTGGAGTTTGTACTACTACACATTCGTAACGTGATTGCTCTTGTTCCAGTGGGTCATTCAGTACAAATGAGAGAGAGCTACACCAGTATAGAAAGATTGTTAACTGCCTTGAAATATCAACATCACAACTGGAAGATATGTTGAGCTTAATACACTGTATATTTAATGTGTCAATTTTGTAATATACAGATTCACATTAACACTATTTGTTAGAGATTGTGGCCATACTAATGGGTCTAAAAGGTGGCTACATCAAATATCCATGCTTCCTATGCCAAAAAGAGAGTCAGGCAAATAAGAAACATTACGTACAACGCATCTGGAAAGCGAGACCAGTCCTGACACCGTGTTCGCTCAACATTTCGTCACAGGCAGTCGTCGTTCCTCAGAGAATTCTACTTATAATATTGCACATAAAACTTGGCTTCATTAGTTCCTTTATAAAGGCAGTGAACAAAGAAAGAACGGCTTTTACTTCATTAAAACAGAAATGATGGTCCTCAGATCAGGCACCTTATGAAAAGATCCACACTGTGATGACAGTATGCCTGGTTAGCATTGAAATCAATAATAAGAAACTTTTCTGGGCAACTATAGGAGCCCACAACATGAAAATGCTGCCGTGCAACTTCTGCAAAACCTCAAGGTTTTTGGTGTTCGTTTGCCAATGGGGCTGCACTTTCTCGGCACACAGTTAGAGTATTTCCCTGACAACTGGGAAGTTTATAGCGAAGAGCAGGGTGAGCAATTTTGGTGGAGATATTGGAGAGACGGACGAGAGGTACTAGCGTTGCTGGGATGTGAACACGCTTGCGGACTGGCCTTCGTGCCTAAAGAGAGACATTCCAGATGTAGAACACGTACTAACCCTTGAAAAGAGCCTTTCTTCCATAAAATGATGTTCATATGTGAGCTTATAGATATAATTTAGACGTCCTCCAAGTGCAAGACTGTTTTGAAACCATAATCAGCATATATATTCTATTAAAGAAGGGCTACATAACACGTAACCAAAGAATTTTAGTACTAGATCGTCTGTACAAAAAGTATCAGCATTCATCAATTCAGTTTATTAAAATTTCCCTCCGTGTGGGCATGAAACCACGTGGGTTTGGTTATTCATGACCAGTACTGTCTTTCTCACGAATCTTTGTCCCATTAACGACTATTTTGCCACAAGTAATGTACAAGCATCGTACCGTGGTACACTATATCTTATGTTACGTCATATTTTCAGCACTACGCTAATTACTCATGTTACAGATTGAGACTGAATGGAGTCATTAAAAATATTAGTAGTCTGTATCGTATGGGATTAACCGTATTAGTTTTCCATTCACGTATCGTTAATGTTTTATACCACTTGGTAATTCATTTCATGTACGGCACCTACCCCTCTTTCACACTTCGCCGTTCGGTGCACTTGATCAATTTTCTCTAGTGCCATCTCGATGGGTTTTAGGATACCACTGCCAATGCAGTTTTCTTCGTGGCTGCTTGCAGAGGGCTCTAGCTAGTTCAAAGTTCCTTACGGCCGATCCCGCATCGGCTGCAGCTGATGTTATGGTATGTTACCATTGGTGCTTATACATAATTTTGCAAGCTTTAATGGACTTACCATACACTCTCTGCACCAAACACTCGTTTTATTTAGTTTTATAGACAACCCGATTTTTCTACTTGACAAACGCTTCTAGCGGGTTTTAACTATATCATTGACGTGAATGACGGAGAAAGGCTTACAGAAAGCGTTAAATAATGTTGTAAACACAGTTATGTAAGTACCTGCTCCATGTAACAGTAGTCATTAAGCCTGTGTAAAAGGAAAAATTATAAAATACTTCCTTTGTAATTTGTGTTTAGATCTCCTGAGGATGGGGTTGTGAATGCGGTCTTGCTTTTCATAAACTTTGTATAGCCAGAGTGGTGTTTGTCTCGTAAGTGTAGGTGCCAGTAATGGGCGTGTGCAGCGTAATTTTCGTATCGTATGATGATGATGATGATGATGAGAGAAGACGCTGAAATATGGTGCCAGCACGTGGCGTATTCCTCTGGAATAGCACCAAAGGGACGCTGAGCTTAGCGACCCCATCCGATGGGTGGATCACCAATAACTGTGTCACACGCCCTCAACTTCATGAGATGCTGTAGAGAGGTTTCGAATTTAATCCACGACATTGTTGAAACATCTGGTGAGCAAGAACTCTAGGTCGCAACCCTTACTTCCCTTTTTCCGTGAGGCAAAGAGAAAGCAACCAACAGCACCTGGCGTATCCAGTCGGCTACTAGTCTAAGTAGTGCCCACGCCCGACGTTGCTTAATTTCGGTGACCTGAGGAGAGCCTAAATATTCACCGAAGTAAGCCCCTTGGCATTTCGAGTGAAAAGTGTTATCATAGGGTTATACAATGACCATGAATCGGTTTAAAAATTGTTTCAGGATTTCTGTTGGGCATTTAAGTAAAGCTACAAGAGTACGGTTAGCTTCCGTACTGATCCGTCTGTCAAGTGGAGATGTTATACTTGTTACATACCGGGGGCAATTTGAGAGGTGCACTAGCTTCGGATTTAGCGCTATGCGATCATTAAAGTCGTGGTCATCATCATCAAGAAGTACTTCTACTGCCTACTATTACCCAAATACGGCACTACAGAAGAACTCACCCTAGTCGTCAATGCGATGGACATGCGCGACAGACACTTGCGAACGCGGCAGGCTTACGGTACGGCAGACCACCGTCTCTAGCAGCTCGCTGCGGATAGCGGTGTGAGATTCCTGCAGCTTCGCCAACGATCAACAGACTGAGAATCCCTGTTGGTTGGACTTTTGAATCAGTATCGGTGATACGGTACTATTCTATCCAGTTTTATGAAATCAAGAATAATCATCCACATACATGTTCAGTATTTCGTGACAGGTTAAACTGTTGAACAGTAGGCGATCGACACTGCAGACCAACCTAAAAGTAAATACTTTCTGCAGAATATAGCTCCTATATATGTTGTACGCATAACGGTATTAATCATGTTACACTTAGTGCTTAGAACAGCTCACTCCCCTTTACAGCTTTCGTTTGTTTATATATCGACTAATGAAGTCAGAGACAACTAGAAACGGATCACTACATTGTCTTCCGGGGCAGTGCCTTCACCCTTGTGTTGAAACTGATTATCGCAGTTTGACATCTACCTCAACAAGTGTACGCAGGTTTTCCATCATTACGCTACTATTTTGTGTGAAACATGTCTGTACCAACGTAGATAGTATTTTGTGGGATATACACAGTTCCTGTACCATTGTCAAATCTATTACTAACTCCCGAATACTGAAGAGCCAAAGAAACTGACACACCTGCCCAATAGCGTGTAGGGCCCCCTCGAGCACGCACAAGTGCAGCAACACGACGTGGCTCCTGAGAGTGTTCCTGGAGCCACTCTGTAGCAATTCTGGACCTGTGGGGTGCCGCATTGTTCTTCTGGAATTGCCCAGCTCCGTCGGAATGCACAATGGACATGAATGGATGCAGGTGATCAGACAGGATGCTTACGTACGTGTGACCTGCCACAGTCGTATCTAGACGTATCAGGGGTCCCACATCACTGCAACTGCACACATCCCACACCATTAAGAGCCTGAACAGTTCCGTGCTGACATGTAGGGTCCATGGATTCATGAAGTTATGTCGATACCCGTACACTTCCATCGTCTCGATACAATTTGAAACGAGAGTTGTTCGACCAGGCAACATGTTTCCAGTCATCAACAGTCCATTGTCGGCATTAACGTTCCCAGGCGAGGCGTAAAGCTATGTGTTGTGCAATCATCAAGGGTACACAAATGCGCCTTCTGCACCGAAAGCCCACGTCAATGATGTTTCGTTGAATGCTTCGCACGCTGACACTTTTTCATGGACCAACACTGTAATCTGCAGCAATATGCGCAAATTTTGCATTTATGTCACGTTGAATGTACGTAAGCATCCTGTCTGACCACCTGCATCCATTCATGTCCATTATGCATTCCGACGGACTTGGGCAATTCCACCAGGACAATGCGACACCCCACACGTCCAAAATTGTTACAGAGCTGCTCCAGGAACACTCATCTGAGTTTAAACGCTTCCACTGGCCACCAAACTCCCCAGACATGAGCATTATTGACCATATTTGGGATGCCTTGCAGCGTGCTGTTCAGTAGAGATCACTGCTCCCACGTACTCTTTCGGATTTAAGCTGGCCGCGGTGGCCGAACGGCTCTAGGCGCTTCAGTCCGGAACCGCGTGACTGCTACGGTCGCAGGTTCGAATCCTGCCTCTGGCATGGATGTGTGTGATGTCCTTAGGTTAGTTAGGTTTAAGTAGTTCTAAGTTCTAGGGGACTGATGACCTCAGATGTTAACTCCCATAGTGCTCACAGCCACTTGAAGCACTCGGATTTATGGTTAGTCCTGCAGGATTCGTGGTGTCAATTCTCTTCATCACAACTTCAGACATCAGTGCCACGTCCTGTTGCGACACTTCGGCGTGCTCGCGGGCGGCCTGCACTATATTAGTCAGGTGTACCAACTTATTTGGCTCTTCGGTGTATAATAGTGTGACAAGAGGTGATATTACGTGGTAATTAAGGGGAAAACATGAAATATTATTTTGGCAACATATGACACGTGCCTTTTCTCACATGTGGACACATTTGTGGCTGGAAAGTATTTTCAGTTAAATAAAGTGGTTTGTGGCAGTGGCAGACGTTGGTTTCTCAGCCCTTGCAGGACTATACTAAAGATTCGACTCTCCTTAATGGAAGAACCTAAAATAGGACGTCAAGATAGGGTGCGTTTAAGGCTTAAATATTGACTTCCGATGCCAAACAGACAAATCCTTAAGTTACTCTTGTGATAAAAGGGGCTAGGCTGTGAGTTGCTAATGGCCCTTGTTATTGTGGATATCTTCCAAAGTGTCGGAATATAATGATAGAATACTATTAATTGTAGTACTTTGAAGTCATCGTACATGCAAAATCCTGAGAGGACGTGAATATCAACATAAAATAAAACTTTAGCAATGGTTGTATAGTCTGTTGCAAAATGCGAAGTTAAACACAAACACAAAACAAGTAGCTATAAAATGTCTTTCTCCTTTACCTTCAAATACTGAAATATTCTTCAAGCGTCTTTGTTGTAGGGAATAATTCAAGCACGCATTGCTAGGTGACGCAGTTATTGTCACATAAAACAGAACAAACACAAATGGTAGGCCAGTAAGAAGAAAATACTACCTACAAGGCAGTTCAGGTTGACTACTCAAAATTATGAACTCTAATGTTGCCGGGTTTAAGGATGGACTCATCTCTCAGCAGGACAGTCTGACAACCAATAAGATACGTTTTATTACAATGCTGAAAAGTTAACGTTTTCCATTTAAGACATATCAGAAAATTTACAAGGCAGTCGTTTACGGCTGTAAAATATTTGAAGAAATGCATCAGCTGTATAAATACACCTTTATTCGCTACTGTTATCAGTTCATTAATAATACGGAAACAGAAGAATCATAGCCGTGTGTTATGCATAGTAAAAACAAGCACATGTGTGAAGAACAGCCAATTAGAAAGTACTTACAAGGCAATACAAATATGAGTCACGAATACATTGTCTTGAAATCAACTTCAATCATGTGTCCATGTAGATTTCTCCATAAGCTGAGATGAACTAAATTTTATTTTGAAATTACAATGAAATGAACACCCTTAGCTGCTTACAAGCGTTGACATACATGAACGGCGACAGTTAAAAATGTGTGCCCCGTCCGGGAATTGCACCCGGGATCTCCTGCTTATATGGCAGACGCTCTACCCCTTTTTTCATTTTGTTCGATATAGTTCGTTGCGTTTGGTCTGGGCGGACGTCACAAGACATCCGTTCAAGTTGATCGTTGATGCCTTGACTCAGTTTTTTTATTACAGAGGGCACGCAGCTTTCTGACCGAACACGCTGAGCTACCGTGCCGGTTATCCCGCTGAGCCACCGAGGACACAGAGGATAACGCAACTGCAGGGATTTATCTCTTGGCACGCCTCCCGCGAAACCCACATTCTCAACGTATTGTTCCGTACTACATTCGTAGTGCCCCCACCCATTATGCTCATTACTCGCGGCGCGTTGCCGATTCCCGTAAGCGTTCGGGCACTGTTTGTGCATTCACACAGAAGAAGAAGATGGTCAAGTGGCCGGTGAGCCTAAACTAGCACATATATACATACCAAGATGGTATCTGTTCTATCGGACATGTCCGAAAGAACAGATACCATCTTAGCATATATACATTTTATTTTGTCATATACAAACACAATACTGCGTAAAACATAAACCGTTATCAGTTTCAACTCATTATTTCAGTCTCAAAGAGGTATATATTACACGGAGAATGTCAAATACAGAATTGTCAAAGGTCACGGAAGACTACAATAATCTACAGCTCAAAGAGTACAGATATTATTTTCTAGTCAAGGTTGGCAGACATCAGTATCTTTATCTACAGGTATGGTGCCCAAGACATCGAAATATGTTTGGAAGCCAGTAGTGACATTACATGTAATCCTAAATATCTGATGAAAACAAGATTACTAGATGTGTTTACACATACATTATGTGAATAATCTCTACGAAACATACACTCCTGGAAATGGAAAAAAGAACACATTGACACCGGTGTGTCAGACCCACCATACTTGCTCCGGACACTGCTAGAGGGCTGTTAGATTAGATTAGATTAGATTAGATTTACTTTCATTCCAATTGATCCGTAGTGAGGAGGTCCTCCTGGATGTGGAACATGTCAGAAAAACAACAATACATGACAAATATTTACAACTAAAACAAATAAGCTAATGTACCATTCCACAGGTCCCAAGTGGAATGATCGTCATTTTTAATGAACACTAAGAGTCATTTTACAAATACTAATGCACTGAATTTAAAATAAAAAACGTTTTTTATTTATTTATAAGGTAATAAACATGTAATACAACTACTGTAATACTTATTTACAATGAACACATTACTGCACTGAAATGGTGCAGGAGTTATATTATACTTACACACACACACACACACACACACACACACACACACACACACACACACAAATTTTCAGTAAACACATTACTGCACTGAAATTGTGCAGAAGTTATGTTGTACTTATATACAAATCAGTTGGTTTTACTAAGAAATTCATCAATGGAGTAGAAGGAGTTGGCCACCAATAAATCCTTTAGGCTTCTCTTAAACTGAATTTCATTGGTTGTTAAGCTTTTTATGGCTGCTGGCAAGTTATTGAAAATGTGTGTTCCTGAATAATGCACACCTTTTTGTACAAGACTAAGTGACTTTAAATTCTTGTGAAGATTATTCTTATTTCTAGTATTGATTCCATGAATTGAGCTGTTGGTTTGAAAAAGTGATATATTTTTAATGACAAATTTCATTAAGGAATAAATATACTGGGAAGCTGTAGTTAGTATCCCTAGTTCCCTAAACAGGCTTCTGCAGGATGTTCTTGAGTTCACACCACATATAATTCTTACTGCACGTTTTTGTGCCCGGAAAACTTTAGCTTGGCTTGCCCCAAAAAATAGTCCCATATGACATTATGGAATGAAAGTAAGCATAGTATGCCAGCTTTTTCATTTTTATATCCCCTACGTCTGACAAAATTCGCATTGCAAACAGAGATTTGTTAAGACGCTTCAGCAGTTCTGTGGTGTGCTCCTCCCAATTGAATTTATTATCAAGCTGTAATCCCAAGAATTTAACACTGTCCACTTCTTCTATCTTCTTGTCATCGTATGTTAGACATATACTCTTGGGACACCCCTTACAAGTTCTGAACTGCATGTAGTGTGTTTTTTCAAAGTTTAGTGGCAAAGAATTGGCTAGGAACCAGTGATTAATGTCCACAAATATTTTATTGGCTGATCTTTCTAAGACTACACTTGATTTGCTATTTATTGCAATGTTTGTATCATCGGCAAACAAAACAAACTTGGCATCTGGTAATGTTACTGATGAAAGGTCATTGATATACACAAGAAAAAGTAAGGGCCCCAAAATGGAACCTTGTGGGACCCCACATGTAATTAGTTCCCAGTTGGATGATGCCTGATAGACATGTATCAAGCTCTTTCCTAATAACACCCTTTGTTTCCTGCCAGAGATATTAGATTTGAACCATTTTGCAGCATTTCCTGTTACACTATAATATTCTAGTTTACTTAAAAGGATATTGTGATTTACACAGTCAAATGCCTTTGATAGATCACAAAATATACCAGTTGCCTGCAATTTTTTGTCTAATGAATTAAACACATTTTCACTGTAAGTGAAGATAGCCTTCTCAATATCAGAACCTTTTAGAAATCCAAACTGTGACTTTGACAGTATGTTATTTGAGATAAGATGGTTATAAAGACGACGGTACATTACTTTTTCGAAAATGTTTGAGAATGCTGGTAACAGTAAAATTGGACGGAAATTTGATGCTATTTCTTTATCTCCCTTCTTAAACAGTGGCTTAACTTCAGCATATTTCAGCCATTCAGGAAATATTCCACTGATAAACGACTGGTTACACAGATAGCTTAATATGTTACTTAGCTCAGAATCACATTCTTTAATTAACTTTGTTGATATTTCATCATACCCACTAGATGTTTTTGATTTTAAAGATTTTATGATGGACATTATTTCTGTTGGGGTAGTGAGGGTCAAATTCATATTATGGAAATTACTTGAAATGTCTGGGCTAAGGTAATCCATAGCAGCATCTACCGAACCTGACAACCCCATCTTTTCAGTAACAGTTATAAAATGTTTGTTAAAAAGTTCTGCAACACTATACACATCTGTCACCAATGTATCATTTACTCTTAATGCTATTTGTTCCTCTTCATGTCTGGTCCTACCGGTCTCCTCCTTCACTATATCCCATATTGTCTTTATTTTGTTATCTGATATGACTATCTTTTCCTTGTAATATATTTGCTTTGACATCCATATTACAGTCTTTACTATTTTGCAGTATTTCTTATAATGTGCTATAGCATCAACATTGGAAATGTTTCGGATTGACAGATACAGTTTTCTTTTTGTTTTACAAGATACCCTTATTCCTCGAGTAATCCATGGCTTCTTTGTAGATTTTCCTCTAACCTTGGTAAGTTTTGGGGGAAAGCAGTGTTCAAATAAGGTAAGCACTTTATTAGCAAAAATGTTATATTTTTCATTCTGTTATATTTTTCATGTACAAGCAATGATCACACGCACGGCACAGCGGACACACCAGGAACCGCGGTGTTGGCCGTCGAATGGCGCTAGCTGCGCAGCATTTGTGCACCGCCGCCGTCAGTGTCAGCCAGTTTGCCGTGGCATACGGAGCTCCATCGCAGTCTTTAACACTGGTAGCATGCCGCGACAGCGTGGACGTGAACCGTATGTGCAGTTGACGGACTTTGAGCGAGGGCGTATAGTGAGTATGCGGGAGGCCGGGTGGACGTACCGCCGAATTGCTCAACACGTGGGGCGTGAGGTCTCCACAGTACATCGATGTTGTCGCCAGTGGTCGGCGGAAGGTGCACGTGCCCGTCGACCTGGGACCGGACCGCAGCGACGCACGGATGCACGTCAAGACCGTAGGATCCTACGCAGTGCCACAGGGGACCGCACCGCCACTTCCCAGCAAATTAGGGACACTGTTGCTCCTGGGGTATCGGCGAGGACCATTCGCAACCGTCTCCATGAAGCTGGGCTACGGTCCCGAACCCCGTTAGGCCGTCTTCCGCTCACGCCCCAACATCGTGCAGCCCGCCTCCAGTGGTGTCGCGACAGGCGTGAATGGAGGGACGAATGGAGACGTGTCGTCTTCAGCGATGAGAGTCGCTTCTGCCTTGGTGCCAATGATGGTCGTATGCGTGTTTGGCGCCGTGCAGGTGAGCGCCACAATCAGGACTGCATACGACCGAGGCACACAGGGCCAACACCCGGCATCATGGTGTGGGGATCGATCTCCTACACTGGCCGTACACCACTGGTGATCGTCGAGGGGACACTGAATAGTGCACGGTACATCCAAACCGTCATCGAACCCATCGTTCTACCATTCCTAGACCGGCAAGGGAACTTGCTGTTCCAACAGGACAATGCACGTCCGCATGTATCCCGTGCCACCCAACGTGCTCTAGAAGGTGTAAGTCAACTACCCTGGCCAGCAAGATCTCCGGATCTGTCCTCCATTGAGCGTGTTTGGGACTGGATGAAGCGTCGTCTCACGCGGTCTGCACGTCCAGCACGAACGCTGGTCCAACTGAGGCGCCAGGTGGAAATGGCATGGCAAGCCGTCCCACAGGACTACATCCAGCATCTCTACGATCGTCTCCATGGGAGAATAGCAACCTGCATTGCTGCGAAAGGTGGATATACACTGTACTAGTGCCGACATTGTGCATGCTCTGTTGCTTGTGTCTATGTGCCTGTGGTTCTGTCAGTGTGATCATGTGATGTATCTGACCCCAGGAATGTGTCAATAAAGTTTCCCCTTCCTGGGACAATGAATTCACGGTGTTCTTATTTCAATTTCCAGGAGTGTATATTAACCTTTAGAGCTGCGATATGGTTAATACCTGCTTCATAGATAATATTCCCATAATGTACGTCTAAACACATCCAGTACTGTTAGTTTCGTGTGATATTCATGATCAGATGTAACGCCACTACGGGCTTGCAAAAGATACGTTGATGTTTTGAGCACCATCTTTGTTGACAAAGATAGTGATGTCTGCCAAACCTTGACGAGACATACAACATATACTCCTTGAATTGCAGATGATTGCTGTTTTCCATAACCTTTGACAATTGTGAATTTCACTCTCAGGTTGTAATATATACCTCTTTGAGTCTGAAATAATGTTGTAACAGCATAGGGTTACATTTTATGAGGTATTGTGTTTGTCTGAGACAAAAGAATTTTAGTTCATCTGAGTTTATGGAGCAGTTATAAGGACATATGACTGGAGTTTATTTGAAGGTTATGTATTTGTGACTCATCACTGTACACATTTCTAGCAACAAGTACGTTCTAATTGACTGTTCTTCGCACATGTGCTTTTTATGCCCGTGTTTCTTCTGTTTCCATAGTTTATAATTAACAAAAACCGGCTGAGAATAAAGTTGTATTTGTACTGCTTATGGCTCAGACATGCGTTCCCTTAACTCAATATTGTATGGAAGACATGTAGTACGATAGCTGATGTTGCCATATCATTAGTATAGGAACAAAAGCTATCCATAAATCTCCACGAACTGTAAAACGAGTTTTCTTTCTGCTAGGGTTCCGTTTCAGTAAGAACTGTTTTCATACAAATAAACTCATAGTAGATCATGGGTAACAGCTAGCTATGAAATAACTTACGCGGAGTGATTATACAGCTTCTACTAGCGCAATTCGTATTCATTGGTGTATTACGTGTCTACGCTACTCGCTATATGAGATACGTTCAGAACTGTTTAAAGTGACCGTTCTGTTGGTCCAGATGTTATATCTTACTGACATCCAAGTCTTTGAACATGGTCAGTGTTATTGCAACACTGTACTCTTTCTCCATATACACTGGACGGCAAAAATTGGGTCACGCCTGAATTCCAACGTGTAGGTTGCACCTGAATGTATGCAACCAACATAGCATATCTGTGTAGCACATCGTCGCAACACTCCACAGTACAGTCGCTGTAAGATACACAATGGGTACCGCTAGACACTACTAGAGCACACCGGACTTTATGACAGTCTGTCCAGATGTAAAGTAACACCACGATAGTGCAGAAGAGATCAGACGGTCCTTAACGATTGTAAACTAAACTTAATTACAATAAGCGACATTTCAAACGTTATGAGACAACTAATTTTGTCGCTGGCCGGTGTGGCCGACCGGTTAAAGGCGCTTCAGTCTGGAACCGCGTGGCCGCTACGGTCGCAGGTTCGAATCATGCCTCGGGCATGGATGTGTGTGATGTCCTTAGGTTAGCTAGGTTTAAGTAGTTCTAAGTTCTAGGGGACTGATGACCACAGAAGTTAAGTCCCATAGTGCTCAGAGCCATTTTGAACTAATTTTGTCACATAAATCGTTCAGTAATCCTTAGGCACAATTAAATATTTGAGACAGTATGTGGATTTATTAAGTTGTATGGCAATTGGAAACAAGTTATTTGTTGTCTAAAAGGTTTACCCAACACATGCTGAACGTCGTTCAACGTTCAACAGGGAGTGAATTTGCATCAACTTTATGTAATACTAAGCATTTAAAAGAAAACGTGATTAACGACGGCAAGCACTCTACGAAGTCCCCAACATTAACAGCGAATCACAAATAATATCATTGTTTACATTACTCATCAACAGTTACTTGTACACAGAGTTGTACTCTGAATGACATTGCCAATGTCTTCGTTCTGGATGCGGATGTAAACCCAGAACGTAAAGCCATTGTTAACCAAGAAAAGCTTTGTGCCTAATCGAGACTCGATCACTAGGCAGAAAGAGACGTCAAATACTGACGTTTGCAGCAGTATCAGTTATCAATTCTCAGCTTGAACGTAAATGACGATAGTGTTTGTACGAAACCAGGAACCCTAACATGACAATTACCTTCTTGGTAATTAAACTCGAAAGACGTTGTATATTGTTGCATTGTCAAGGAACAAAGGATGCACATGTTTAAACTTGAAATACCATCATATAATGCTGGTGACAAGGATGCGAAGCCAGCACCTAATCGGATTGTTGAATAAGTACGTAAAATCAGAATGTAGATATCACAGTTTGTCACCAGTAGTGAGGTTGGAACCTTAAATGACGACTTGTTGTACATATTGTATATGACCCGTCTCTCTCTATAGCTTACCCCTACTTTTTTCAGAATTTCGAACAGCTTGCACCATTTTATATTGTCGAACACTTTTTCCAGGTCGACAAATCCTATGAACGTGTCTTGATTTTTCTTTAGCTTTGCTTCCATTATTAGCCGTAACGTCAGAAATGCCTCTCTCGTCCCTTTACTTTTTCTAAAGCCAAACTGATCGTCACCTAGCACATTCTCAATTTTCTTTTCCATTTTTCTGTATATTATTCTTGTAAGCAGCTTCGATGCATGAGCTGTTAAGCTGATTGTGCGATAATTCTCGCACTTGTCAGCTCTTGCCATCTTCGGAATTGTGTGGATGATGCTTTTCCGAAAGTCAGATGGTATGTCACCAGATTCGTATATTCTACACACCAACGTGAATAGTCGTTTTGTTGCCACTTCCCCCAATGATTTTAGAAATTCTGATGGAATGTTATCTATTCCTTCTGCCTTATTTGACCGTAAGTCCTCCAAAGCTCTTTAAAATTCCGATTCTAATACTGGATCCCCTATCTATTCTAAATCGACTCCTGTTTCTTCTCCTATCACATCAGACAAATCTTCACCCTCATAGAGGCTTTCAATATATTCTTTCCACCTATCTGCTCTCTCCTCTGCATTTAACAGTGGAATTCCCGTTGCACTCTTAATGTTACCACCGTTGCTTTTAATGTCACCAAAGGTTGTTTTGACTTTCCTGTATGCTGAGTCTGTCCTTCCGAGAATCATATCCTTTTTGATGTCTTCACATTTTTCCTGCAGCCATTTCGTCTTAGCTTCCCTGCACTTCCCATTTATTTCATTCCTCAGCGACTTGTATTTCTGTATTCCTGATTTTCCCGGAACATGTTTGTACTTCCTCCTTTCATCAATCAACTGAAGTATTTCTTCTGTTACCCATGGTTTCTTCGCAGCTACCTTCTTTGTACCTATATTTTCCTTCCCAACTTCTGTGATGGCCCTTTTTAGAGATGTCCATTCCTCTTCAACTGTACTGCCTACTGCGCTATTCCTTATTGCTGTATCTATAGCGTTAGAGAACTTCAAACGTATCTCGTCATTCCTTAGTACTTCCGTATCCCACTTCTTTGCGTATTGATTCTTCCTGACTAATGCCTACTCTTCATCACTACTATATTGTGATCTGAGTCTATATCTGCTCCTGGGTACGCCTTACAATCCGGTATCTGATTTCGGAATCTCTGTCTGACCATGATATAATCTAATTGAAATCTTCCCGTATCTCCCGGCCTTTTCCAAGTATACCTCCTCCTCTTGTGATTCTTGAACAGGGTATTCACTATTACTAGCTGAAACTTGTTACAGAACTCAATTAGTCTTTCTCCTCTTTCTTTCCTCGTCCCAAGCTCATATCCTCCTGTAGCCTTTTCTTCTACTCCTTCCCCTACAACTGCATTCCAGTCGCCCATGACTATTAGATTTTCGTCCCCCTTTACATACTGCATTACCCTTTCAATATCCTCATACACTCTCTCTATCTGTTCATCTTCAGCTTGCGACGTCGGCATGTATACCTGAACTATCATTGTCGGTGTTGGTCTGCTGTCGATTCTGATTAGAACAACCCGGTCACTGAACTGTTCACAGTAACACACCCTCTGCCCTACCTTCCTATTCATAACGAATCCTACACCTGTTATACCATTTTCTGCTGCTGTTGATATTACCCGATGCTCATCTGACCAGAAATCCTTGTCTTCCTTCCACTTCACTTCACTGACCCCTACTATATCTAAATTGAGCCTTTGCATTTCCCTTTTCAGATTTTCTAGTTTCCCTACCACCTTCAAGCTACTGACATTCCACGCCCCGACTCGTAGAACATTATCCTTTCGTTGATTCTTCAATCTTTTTCTAATGGTAACCTCCTCCTTGGCTGTCCCCTCCCGGAGATCCGAATGGGGGACTATTCCGGAATCTTTTGCAATGGAGAGATCATCATGACACTTCTTCAATTACAGGCCACATGTCCTGTGGATACACGTTACATGTCTTTAATGCAATGGTTTCCATTGCCTTCTGCATCCTCATGTCGTTGATCATAGCTGATTCTTCCGCCTTTAGGGGAAATATTAGAGTCCTTAAAATGTTTTGTTCTGTCTTCTGAAAACAGTCTCCTTATCTCTCGGTCCTAAGATAAAACGAACTGTGGCACACATCTAAGTAAGCAATACTTTGCAAGCATTTCACGCTTATATTTTGCACTTCTCCACTTCCATCCATTCCCAGATCCCACCCTCCTTCCTGTTACCCGTCCCTTCTCGACATCTCCATCTACATCTAAATGAATACACTGCAATTCATAATAATGTGCTTGGCAGGGGGTTCTGTGGTCTGGTGGATTAATCGTGTATTGATGTGTAAAATGTGTAGGTTCACATCTCACGTCAGGCGTAGATTTTTAACACACACAAGTATCTCTCCTTCATCCCTGGTAACGTCAAGTGCAAAGCGCCAGTAAGCTCCGTAGTTCAATATCCACAGTAAAGACAACATCCCTTCGCTGCGACTGGGACGGAGCGGCATTCGTTTGAGCTGTGACAGTTGGAGAAAAACCGGAAGGCAGAGACTCTGTCTTCAGCAAGCCGTCGTAAACTAGATAATGTATTTTATTTAATGGGCCAGTGGTCATGTAAGTTTTAAAATGGTTCAAATGGCTCTGAGCACTATGCGACTTAACTTCTGAGGTCATCAGTCGCCCAGAACTTAGAACTAATTAAACCTAACTAACCTAAGGACATCACACAGATCCATTCCCGAGGCAGGATTTGAACCTGCAACCGTAGCAGTCGCTCGGTTCCAGACTCTAGCGCCTAGAACCGCACGGCCACTCCGGCCGGCGCCATGTAAGTTCACAATGGTCTTCTAATAATTTCCGGGTATGCAGCCGGATCCCGTCGACATTCTGCCACGATATTTCGGCCCAGAGACGTCTGGCCATCATCAGGTGAGTACACAACTACTGAAGAGCCCAGGTGCAGTCGCGGATTTATGCCGAATCTCGCGCATGTGAAATGTACTGGCGTCCTACAGCGCATGCGTCAGGTGTTGACATGCGCAGCATAGCCGAGTTGTACGTGCTGCCGTCGGTGGTGGAAATAAAGGTTCATCTAGTCATTGAGTATCGAATGACACTGTCGATTCCGCTGTGATTGTATAATTTTAATAACAGGATTCCAATTTTTATCCAGCTGAAAGCCGTTGTCACGATTTATAAGATTATTGGCAAGACGTATTTCCACTGATTCCTTGATTACGGAATCCCAAAAACCGGAAACCGGGGATAAAATTTTTGTTACATTGTATTCCATTGAATGT
The DNA here is from genome assembly GCF_021461385.2 of Schistocerca piceifrons. NCBI lineage: Eukaryota > Metazoa > Arthropoda > Insecta > Orthoptera > Acrididae > Schistocerca > Schistocerca piceifrons. The sequence continues at coordinate 1,014,412,874 of NC_060139.1, read as the reverse complement.
CCCAAAGAAATACAGTGCTCTGCTACTGCCGATTTTGACGGTTGCCGCAGACGGGTGTATCTTTCATGTTCTATACATCGTTCATGGACAGTTCTTGTCGTCTGGCCAATATATGCAGCGCCACGTTCACAGGGAATTTTGTAGACGCCTGCCTTCTTCAGTTGTAAATCGTCTTTAACGGATCCAACCAGGACCCGGTTCTTTGTTGGTGGACGGAAGGTAACCTTGATTTTATTTTTCTTCAATAATCGGCCTATTTTCGACGACACATTCCCGGCGTATGGAAGGAACGCAGTTGATTTAAAGTCATCATCTGCGTCCTCAGTGCGTTGCTTCTTGTTATGATAGTTGCGCATGGCCTTCCTTATTTGGCGAGAAGTGTAGCCATTCTCTTTGAAAACCTTCTCCAAGTGTTTTAATTCTGCGTGGAGGTTTTCATCATCCGATATTATATGCGCTCGATGTATTAAGGTACTGAGAACACCGGCTGTTTGTGCTGGGTGATGGCAGCTTGACGCCTGGAGATACAGATCTGTGTGAGTCGCTTTCCTGTACACAGAATGACCTAATGACCCATCATTTTTACGGCTTACTAGCACGTCTAGAAATGGTAAAGTGCCCTCTTTTTCAATCTCCATAGTAAATTTGATGTTCTCATGTAATGAGTTTAAGTGATGAAGGAATTTCTCCAGTTCCTGTCTGCCATGAGGCCGTACAGCAAAAGTATCATCTACGTACCGCCAGAAGACCGTAGGCTTTAAAACAGCAGACTCAAGTGCTTTCTCCTCAAAGTCCTCCATAAAGAGATTAGCTACCACAGGCGACAAAGGGCTCCCCATGGCGACGCCGTCTGTTTGTTCAAAGAATTCGTCATTGAATAAAAAGTACGTTGAGGAGAGTATATGTTCAAACAAGGCCGTCATTTCTGCACTGAATAAGTTACCAATAAGATGTAATGATTCCATTAAAGGCACTTTGGTAAAAAGTGAGACCACATCAAAGCTGACTAATAAATCCGAGCTGCTAAGCTTAACTTCCTTCAAGCGACTGACAAAATCCTCGGAATTACGTATATGGTGGCAACACTTACCCACATACGACTTTAGTAATGAGGCCAGATATTTTGCAGTAGAATGGGTCGCAGCACCAATATCACTCACTATTAATCGTAGTGGGGCACCATCCTTGTGTATCTTCGGAAGACCGTAGAGTCTTGGTGGTACTGCATTGTGTGGTCTCAATCTCTTGATAACTTCTTCAGGTAGAGAACAGTCGTTCAAAAGGGTAGTAGTTTTCCTTGAAATTCGGCTTGTTGGGTCCTTTTCAATTCTACGGTACGTAGAATCATTTAGCTGACAATATATCTTCTCGTTGTAGGCTTCTCTTGTCAGAAGAACTGTGGCGTTACCCTTATCCGCAGGCAGTACGACTGTGCTAGTATCTTCTCTCAGGCTGCGGAGATCAGCTCTTTCAGCTGGCGAGATGTTACTCCGTTGTGGCGCACATTTCAACAATGTTCGGCAAGATTCACGTCGAATTTCGTCTGCAGAATCCACAGGGAGACGTCTAATGGCTTCCTCAATGGAACTGATGAAATCCGTTAAAGGCAGTGAGGCAGGTGTAGGAGCGAAGTTTAAACCTTTCGCAAGCACTGACATCGTCGCATCGTCAAAAGATTTCTCCGTGAGGTTCACCACGGATCGTCCAGAGATAGCTTCTTCAGAAGTCACACAATGGTCTTACTTTATTTGAAACTGAGATGTTGAATATTATGGTGCTGGACAGGATTCGAATTCGATTTCACTGAGTTCCCCAAGATTGCAAACTCTTCTAGGCCTCCTCGAAAGGCACCCATGTGGTTTCGAATCCTGATCAGATAAAAATATTCATTATTTCATTTCAAGCCCTAGCATGTGCACTCCGAACTACTGGTGAAAAATACACTCCTGGAAATTGAAATAAGAACACCGTGAATTCATTGTCCCAGGAAGGGGAAACTTTATTGACACATTCCTGGGGTCAGATACATCACATGATCACACTGACAGAACCACAGGCACATAGACACAGGCAACAGGGCATGCACAATGTCGGCACTAGTACAGTGTATATCCACCTTTCGCAGCAATGCAGGCTGCTATTCTCCCATGGAGACGATCGTAGAGATGCTGGATGTAGTCCTGTGGAACGGCTTGCCATGCCATTTCCACCTGGCGCCTAAGTTGGACCAGCGTTCGTGCTGGACGTGCAGACCGCGTGAGACGACGCTTCATCCAGTCCCAAACGTGCTCAATGGGGGACAGATCCGGAGATCTTGCTGGCCGGGGTAGTTGACTTACACCTTCTAGAGCACGTTTGGTGGCACGGGATACATGCGGACGTGCATTGTCCTGTTGGAACAGCAAGTTCCCTTGCCGGTCTAGGAATGGTAGAACGATGGGTTCGATGACGGTTTGGATGTACCGTGCACTATTCAGTGTCCCCTCGACGATCACCAGTGGTGTACGGCCAGTGTAGGAGATCGCTCCCCACACCATGATGCCGGGTGTTGGCCCTGTGTGCCTCGGTCGAATGCAGTCCTGATTGGGGCGCTCACCTGCACGGCGCCAAACACGCATACGACCATCATTGGCACCAAGGCAGAAGCGACTCTCATCGCTGAAGACGACACGTCTCCATTCGTCCCTCCATTCACGCCTGTCGCGACACCACTGGAGGCGGGCTGCACGATGTTGGGGCGTGAGCGGAAGACGGCCTAACGGTGTGCGGGACCGTAGCCCAGCTTCATGGAGACGGTTGCGAATGGTCCTCCCCGATACCCCAGGAGCAACAGTGTCCCTAATTTGCTGGGAAGTGGCGGTGCGGTCCCCTACGGCACTGCGTAGGATCCTACGGTCTTGGCGTGCATCCGTGCGTTGCTGCGGTCCAGTCCCAGGTCGACGGGCACGTGCACCTTCCGCCGACCACTGGCGACAACATCGATGTACTGTGGAGACCTCACGCCCCACGTGTTGAGCAATTCGGCGGTACGTCCACCCGGCCTCCCGCATGCCCACTATATGCCCTCGCTCAAAGTCCGTCAACTGCACATACGGTTCACGTCCACGCTGTCGCGGCATGCTACCAGTGTTAAAGACTGCGATGGAGCTCCGTATGCCACGGCAAACTGGCTGACACTGACGGCGGCGGTGCACAAATGCTGCGCAGCTAGCGCCATTCGACGGCCAACACCGCGTTTCCTGGTGTGTCCGCTGTGCCGTGCGTGTGATCATTGCTTGTACAGCCCTCTCGCAGTGTCCGGAGCAAGTATGGTGGGTCTGACACACCGGTGTCAATGTGTTCTTTTTTCCATATCCAGGAGTGTAGTTGCATTTTTAACGTCTCTTCGTGCGTTGTCAGCTGTAACGTGTTCGTTTCAACTCACAGCCACATGATGAGCTTTTTATCACAACATTACAAGATCAAACGTTTCCTTACATCTTGTCAAGATCAAACACTCCTCTCTATCGTACTGGCGAATACGGATTTGGGTTTGACGTTGTGTTCGTTGTGATCACCAACGACGATATGTTGTGGATTCAACTTCTAGCCAGCAGAGTATTTTCCATCACATCATTGAAAGTACAAACATGCCACTCCTAGCTATTATTAGAAAAGAATTTGATTGTTAAAGTGTCTTCATGACCACGTGTGGTGGTTTTGAATTCCATTCAGCACAGAACTTTTCGTCGCCTGATGTCTAGCTAAACATGCCCACATCTCGCTACTGGTGAACCAACAATAGCTATTTATCGTCTGTTCCTGGCTAGAAAACGACGGCGCTAGGTGCTGGGTTCGAATACCAGTCAGGCAAAAACAATTCTATCGTCATTTAAGGTTCCAACATCTCGCTATTGGTGAAAACACGTGATATTTAACTTCGTATTTTACGTAATTCGTTAACAATCCAATTAGGTGCTGGGTTCGCATCCCTGTCACAAGCTTTACATGATGGCATTTCAATTTTAAACGTGAGTGTACCTTGTTCCTTGTGAATGACACCACATTAAACGTCGTTGGGGGTAGTTCCCAGGAAGGTAACTGTTATGACAGGATTCCCAGTTCAGTACAAACATTTTCGTCATTTATTTTCAGGATCTGAATTGATGACTGACACTGGTGCAAACGTCTATACTTCACGTCTCTTTATGTCTTGTGATCGGGTCTCAATAAGGCACAAACAAAGCTTAGCTTAGTTATCAATGGGTTTGAATCCAGGTCCAGAACGACGACGTTGGTCATGTCATTTAAAGTTAAAATTTGTGTACACGTAGCTGTTGATGTGTTACGAGAACAATTAAATTACTGGTGATTCACTGTTAATATTGAGATTTCTGTAAAGTACCTGTTGCCGTTAATGGCGTTTTTTTACAGGCTCGTCCACTATCCACTTGGATGGAAAACCTTTTCGAGAGCGAAAAACTTTTTTTCCAATTGCTGTACAGCTTTGTACCTCCGTGTATTGTCTCAGGAATTTAATTCTGACCAAGGATTACTGTACAATGTATTTAAATAATCCGTTTTCTCAGAACTTTTGGAATTTACCTTGTCGTAATTTATGTTAGTTTATGAGTGTTATGGGGTGTCTCATGGCTAAGAACGTGTTTTCTGGTATGTTTTGTATGACGATATTAGTTGACGCTTAGACTGACTGCCATAAAGATCTTTGGTCTCTAGTAGTCTCCTGCAGAACCCATTGTGTGTAGAGGAATTCAATTCTGACTAAGGATTACTGTACGATGTATGTAAAATAATCCGTTTTCTCAAAACTTTTGGAATTTCACTTGCTGTAATTTAGATTAGTTTACGAGTGTTATGGGGTGTCTCATCGCTAAGAACGTGTTTTCTGATATTTTTTGTTTGACGATATTAGTTGACGCTTAGACTGACTGCCATAAAGATCTTTGGTCTCTATTAGTCTCCTGCAGAACCCATTGTGTGTAGTCAAACTATTGTACCCGACGGGGTTTTGGTGTTTAGAGGACCTGCAACATAGCTACGTTATGTTGGTTGTATTCAGCAGTGACCCACATTTTTTGCTGTCAAGTGTACATTTTTTGAGGGTTGCGTTGGGCCTGACTTCCTTTTTTTGGATGACAATGGGCGACCTCACTGGACAGTCCAAGAGGAGCAGCTCGCGGAACGAGACGGTATTCGGCGGATGGGCAGGGCTGCCCGTTTCCCACAATTAAATCCTACGGAACACGTGTAGGATGCGTTAGGGACACGTATTCCACCATGTCCACATGCACCAGCGACCATCCAGCGGCTGTCAATGGCACTGGTGGAAGAGTAGAGCTGTTTATCAAAAGAACTCCTTACCAACCAGATGACCAGGATGGGAGCACCAAACATTGCGGTCCGTGGTCATCATACACCCTATTACAAACCATTCTCAGCCTTTTGTAATGTCCAGGGAGTCATCATAAATCGCAGTGATTTCAGTGTAATTACTGTCCTTGAATAAAAGTTCTTTTTCTGTTCGTCCCATTGCGTATTTTTTTGAGATAGGCTCCGTACTGTATTGCAGCAATTCTTTCTATCTACGGTCAAGGACTGATAGAGCTACAGGTTATGTTACTTGCCAGTGATACGCCATACGAACGATACTTTCATACGAAAGATAGTTTCTCTAAGTTTTATGCTCCAACGTAGTTGTCAACCAACATGATAAGGGCAAAATCTGTGAATCAAGTATCGTTTTGTTCATGGAATCTTGCTGACGTATGGATACGACCTACCATGGGCAGCTCAAGAAATAGTTTTCCTAGTGTTATATAGCGTTGAACGAATTCTGAATTTTATGCTACAATAAAGTGCTTAGTTTTTGCTACAGAGGTAGAGAGCCAAGAAATTAACGTAATCAACAAAAGAGAATGTGTTCTGTAGATTCTCACTAGAATGTACCATCAGATTTTTAGATCAACGTTGAATTGTTTATTTGCACTCATATAGACTTTGGTTTTTTGACAACAGTGTTTTATGAAAGAAGTGTTGATTATGGCGAGAGAGTATGACGTGGTGGAACGGGTAAAATGCGATAACGGCAAGTAGTCAGCTCCTCTCGAATAAGTACAAGCAGATGGCGAGTTTCATAATCCGAGGACGATCGTTTCGCAACAAAAAATTCAAGAGGCTATCTATAGGCTGAGTGCCCTCTTATCATCGATAAACAGAGGTGTTGATCACAAAGTCAGGCACATCGGATTGGTAGACTCAAGGCTGAAGCAAAACAATCAAAGGTGACTAAACATCTTTATTAGTGCGGCTGTGACAAGAGATAATATCTATTAGAGGTAACTGTAACTTCAAGACCTGCCCTACCGTGTTTTCAGACTGCAAAATGGTTCAAATGGTGCTGAGCACTATGGGACTTAACTTCTGAGGTCATCAATCCCCTAGAACTTAGAACTACTTAAACCTAACTAACCTAAGGACATCACACACATCCATGCCCGAGGCAGAATTCGAACCTGCGACCGTAGTGGTCGCTCGGTTCCAGACTGTATCGCCTAGAACCGCTCGGCTACCCCGGCTGGCAGACTGCATAATGACAATGTACCAATAGCTCTTACTGTTTCGGTATTGCGATTAATGTAACATAAGGCAATAAAATAATACTTTCGTAATGTGGTTGTATGGGGAGATTCCACAAGTCTTTCAACAGTCTGCGTGTAAGGATACAGTTTACACTCAAAACAGAAAAGCTCGGCATGTTGCCATTTCCCACTATAGAAGTGTATTGATCGTTAGATGCTACTAGCATCGATAGATATCCTCAAGCTACGTTCCACCACCACCAAGAATAACAACAAAAGGATTCGACTTTATACAGGGTGGTCCATTGATCGTGACCAGGCCAAATATCTCACGAAATAAGCGTCAAACAAAAAACTACAAAGAACGAACCTTGTCTAGCTTGTGCCCAGTGGCAGAACTGTACACGACGATCAAAGTCGTCGCCATGCAATTCCTGGTGCATTGAAATATGGTACGGGTGCAATCGATGTTGATGTAGCATTCTCAACACCGACGTTTTTGAGATTACCGATTCTCGCGTAATTTGTCTGCTACTGATGCGTGGATTAGCCGCGACAGCAGCTAAAACACATACTTGGGCATCATCATTTGTTGCAGGTCGCGGTTGAAGTTTCACATGTTTCCTTAAATAACGTAGCTGTCCGACGAACGGTCCGGACACTTGGATGATGTCGTCCAGGATACCGAGCAGTACACATAGCACACGCCCGTTGGGCATTTTGATCACAATAGCCATACGTCAACACGATATCGACATTTTCCGCAGTTGGTAAACGGCCCATTTTAACACGGGTAATGTATCACGAAGCAAATACCGTGCGCACTGGCGGAATGTTACGTTATACCACGTACTTATACGTTTGTAACTATTACAGCGCCATCTATCACAAAGCGAAAAAAGTGGTCCAACTACAACATTCATATTTCATTACATACTACACGAATATGTAATAAAAAATGGGGGTTCATATTTTTTAAAAAAAACGCGGATGATATCCGTTTGACCTATGGCAGCGCCATCTAGCGGGCCAACCATAGCGCCACCTGGTTTACCCCTTCAAGCTAGACGAGTTTCGTTCTTTGTAGTTTTTTCGTTTGATGCTTATTTCATGAGATATTTGGCCCGGTCACTATCAATGGACCAGCCTGTATACACTGACCAAGAGGGCCGAATTTATGATGCAGACAACATAGTTTCCTGTCAGATAGGCGACAGTAACTGACGGGAAGTGATCTAGTGAAACAGAAGTGAAATCTGGAGTCCACCAAGGATGTGTTACGAGACCTTTTGCTGTACTTAATCTACAGACCTTTTATAAATTTGTCATGCGAAAGGAAACTTTAATTTGGAAAATCATAAACAGCTTACAGAAAAGTTTAATACAACACTGAATACAGTACACGTTTAAATTTTATTTCCGCCTAACATTATTAGTTCCCGTCGATAGCGCTTGGTGGCATGCGTGAATGAGTTATTCCAACAGTCATCATAGATTCGTATAACGGCGCAGGGCGTGTACAGTGTTGTTTATGGTTTCATGAACCCAAATCCGCTACTGCTGTTCGGAGAAAATTCAAGACTAAATATCGCAAGCCACTACCTCAAAACCAAGCTGTTATTAATTATGTAAGTAGCCTGTTTGTATGTTGGCAGCGGTATAGACTGTGTTAATATCACTGATAGCGCTCTGCGCCATTAGCGAGAGATTCTGTGGTTGGACGGACTAGCAGTTGGCGAGTGGATGGGGAACTGTATGGACATGATATTCTTAGTGGAGACTCTGTGTTGGTGGGACATACATTGTAAAGTGAGATTAAATTATATGTTTATAAGAAAATACTCAAGGAAATGTATAATGACGCAGGTTTTATTGGTTGTGTTTGGGCAGTGGAATTATTGGCAAATGGTTTAAACCTAAGTTGCGGCCACATGTAGTGAGCGTTGCTTCACGCAGTGGAGAATGGCAAAACAGAGGCACGCCGGTGACCGAGGCATTGCGAAATAAACGTGCACAGATAGCCTTGCTGACAGTAGCAGTCTACCAACAGACCGACGCAAGGACGCACACAGACCGAGCGCCAAGCGAAGCCTAGAGAGTACTGAGTAAAGGGAAGTGAGGCCAGCACGATAAGCTACGCTGCAATATACTGAGGGATTAATAATAACAAAAAGCTACCGCCGAGGGTAAAAAACGTCCTCCTGCCGGATATAAATAGTGGAGTGCCGGCAGCAAGAGACAGAAGCCATTAGGAAGCAGTTGGGATCTGAGGACGGACGTGGTCCGTATCCGAATGTTCAATCTTCGTAGATGACGATTCTGGAAGTCTGTTCCAGCTCGCAGGAGTCATCCGTTCGCCGCCAGATGTCAACTTCAGCTCTGGAGGTCGCCACCATGTCTGACTAACTACAGCGAGAACTTCCAGCAGGACCGCCCGCAGCGCGGTCTTGGTCACAGGCGCCGCCTGGGACTGACGCCCGGACCTCACGGCAACCCGGCCCCACGGCACGTGGTCCGTCCATGACGGGACCTCGCGGACATCGCGACTGACGGCTTCCCAGCCGCCGGTGCATCAGGCGTCGGCAGATGACCTCACGGCGACGAGTTCATCTCAACCACAGGGCATCCTGGCTTCAGCGGAGCACTGGTGGCCTGAGGCTCCCGAGTACGATCAGCGGTGCGCGTTGTCGGAGAATCTACACAGCAGCAGCCAGGCGAAGGGATCCACAGGGCTGGGCAGCGACGACGAGGTAGAAATTGTAAAGAAAGTTCAATAAATAATTGTAAAACTCCACGCCGTCTCAGTCTTTGGCGCAGCCACTGTGTCTGCTGCTAACAAGTGGTACAGAAGCCGTAACACCTAACTAACCTAAGGACACCACACACATCCATGCCCGAGGCAGGATTAGAACCTGTGACTGTAGCGGTCGTGCGTTTCCAGACTGAATGTCCTAGAACCTCTCGCCCACTGCGGCCGGCTAATTATTGACAACTACATAATTTTTGGAACCGGACGTCGCATGAATAAGGTTAACTTTTCTAAATACACTGTTTGTTCTTCAACAAAATCTTTCTTTTTGCTAACCATATGCATCCTAGTAGTTAGAGTCTGTAGTAGTTAGAATCTTTTTATTTCCAGAATGAGATTATTTAACTGTCCGTTGTTGCTATTTGCTGTAATTGCTGTAGTTCGTGTTACGAATATTTTGTGTGAGGTAAGTGACTTATGAAAAAAGAATGGAGTTTCCACCATCGGAATCCCGTGACTAAAATGAGTTCAGCCAGTTATCAGAGTTGGAGGTAGTTTCACACTTCTTTAATTTCAAATTTTTTGGATTTGTATTATTGTTAGCATTTCTTGAAATTCAGGGTCATTTTTTGTTTTAATTATATGTCATGTTGTCTGTGAATGGCAGTCAGATTGCGCTTGGCTTGTATATTGTAGGTAATAAATGAATCGGTTAAGTTTGAGTTGTCTTTGTCAGGGAAAATTCTGTAGATCAGTATTTAATTAAAAAAAAAATAATGAAAGAGCTAATTTTAGGTAGTACAATCGTTTCACTGAAACTGGTTTCGCATCACTTAGGACGCCGGTTCAGTGTCGACCAGCATTCTCTAACATAGCAAATGAACAAGTTCGGCCGTCTGCATTTGTAGTCTGGGTAAATCAATAGACGTGCCAGCTTGGAATTGAATACAGTTCGTGTCACGGTGTGAGAGGTATTACGGAAACACCTGTCGCAATAATCCTACAAACTGCAACTGCCACAAGCTTCATGAGAAAGTCACAAACAAAAACGAGCTGAATTTTATGCATAAATTTTTATCAAGCTGCAGGCTTAAGATGATTTTGTTGTAAACTTGCGTACAGTGAGGAAGCCACCTTTCATATCTGCGGTAATGTGATTTGTCATTATGTTCGCATATGAGGCGAACAAAAATCTCGTCACGCAATCTAACATCTACAGGGTTCGCCTAAGGTAAATGTATATTGCACTGTTAGCTGTAACAAGATTTACAGTCCTTTCATTTTTGCCGAGTTAACTGTAACCAGCCTATCATACCTGGACATGTTTGAACGTTACGCAATGCCTCGATTACAACAGGATATGGACACAAAATTTATTTTCCAGCAAAAACTACGCGCCGCCACATCGTAATTTTCGAATTTTCGCATATCTCCTTCGGAATGTGCCGACGTGGAATGGACGTCGAAGAATAATATCCTGGCCACCACCATCACCACTCTAACCTCAGTGGATTTTTGTGTACGGGATTCCATTAAAGACAGAGTTTTCTGGGAAACGTCGACGAGCTGCGACGAAGGATAACAGGGCGGGTGCCACCATACACCAGGACTTCCTTCATACCTGGACATGTTTGAACGTTACGCAATGCCTCGATTACAACAGGATATGGACACAAAATTTATTTTCCAGCAAAAACTACGCGCCGCCACATCGTAATTTTCGAATTTTCGCATATCTCCTTCGGAATGTGCCGACGTGGAATGGACGTCGAAGAATAATATCCTGGCCACCACCATCACCACTCTAACCTCAGTGGATTTTTGTGTACGGGATTCCATTAAAGACAGAGTTTTCTGGGAAACGTCGACGAGCTGCGACGAAGGATAACAGGGCGGGTGCCACCATACACCAGGACTTCCTTCATACCTGGACATGTTTGAACGTTACGCAATGCCTCGATTACAACAGGATATGGACACAAAATTTATTTTCCAGCAAAAACTACGCGCCGCCACATCGTAATTTTCGAATTTTCGCATATCTCCTTCGGAATGTGCCGACGTGGAATGGACGTCGAAGAATAATATCCTGGCCACCACCATCACCACTCTAACCTCAGTGGATTTTTGTGTACGGGATTCCATTAAAGACAGAGTTTTCTGGGAAACGTCGACGAGCTGCGACGAAGGATAACAGGGCGGGTGCCACCATACACCAGGACTTCCTTCATACCTGGACATGTTTGAACGTTACGTAATGCCTCGATTACAACAGGATATGGACACAAAATTTATTTTCCAGCAAAAACTACGCGCCGCCACATCGTAATTTCCGAATTTTCGCATATCTCCTTCGGAATGTGCCGACGTGGAATGGACGTCGAAGAATAATATCCTGGCCACCACCATCACCACTCTAACCTCAGTGGATTTTTGTGTACGGGATTCCATTAAAGACAGAGTTTTCTGGGAAACGTCGACGAGCTGCGACGAAGGATAACAGGGCGGGTGCCACCATACACCAGGACTTCCTTCATACCTGGACATGTTTGAACGTTACGCAATGCCTCGATTACAACAGGATATGGACACAAAATTTATTTTCCAGCAAAAACTACGCGCCGCCACATCGTAATTTTCGAATTTTCGCATATCTCCTTCGGAATGTGCCGACGTGGAATGGACGTCGAAGAATAATATCCTGGCCACCACCATCACCACTCTAACCTCAGTGGATTTTTGTGTACGGGATTCCATTAAAGACAGAGTTTTCTGGGAAACGTCGACGAGCTGCGACGAAGGATAACAGGGCGGGTGCCACCATACACCAGGACTTCCTTCATACCTGGACATGTTTGAACGTTACGTAATGCCTCGATTACAACAGGATATGGACACAAAATTTATTTTCCAGCAAAAACTACGCGCCGCCTCATCGTAATTTTCGAATTTTCGCATATCTCCTTCGGAATGTGCCGACGTGGAATGGACGTCGAAGAATAATATCCTGGCCACCACCATCACCACTCTAACCTCAGTGGATTTTTGTGTACGGGATTCCATTAAAGACAGAGTTTTCTGGGAAACGTCGACGAGCTGCGACGAAGGATAACAGGGCGGGTGCCACCATACACCAGGACTTCCTTCATACCTGGACATGTTTGAACGTTACGTAATGCCTCGATTACAACAGGATATGGACACAAAATTTATTTTCCAGCAAAAACTACGCGCCGCCACATCGTAATTTTCGAATTTTCGCATATCTCCTTCGGAATGTGCCGACGTGGAATGGACGTCGAAGAATAATATCCTGGCCACCACCATCACCACTCTAACCTCAGTGGATTTTTGTGTACGGGATTCCATTAAAGACAGAGTTTTCTGGGAAACGTCGACGAGCTGCGACGAAGGATAACAGGGCGGGTGCCACCATACACCAGGACTTCCTACATATGATTGGGCAAGAAACTGTTTACATTCGGGACATCTGTCGTGGCAGAAAAGGTACCTTCACTATGCATTTGGAAATGAAATTTCAATGTAAACTGCATTCAGTTCCGTATCAAACGGATCTGTAAGTTATTTAGCTTTTTCACAATTAGAAGGTACATTTGGGTAACTAGTTTACAAACATCCTGTATAGAAATGATTTAGGAGACATTTGGAACGTCCCTGTTAGATCGTCTTTTACTGTCGAGTAAAGTGATCAGAAGATCAATCCGTGAAACTTCGGTTACACGTTTTAAAGATCGTCTATGCAATAAAATACATAGGGATTACAATTACTTAAATTGGTACTATGGCATAGGAAATGTAATGGGGAATGCGACCCAAATGCTGTAATTTGCAGGCAGAGCGCGTAAAAGTCGCAAGCTCTACTAATAATACCATCAATGAGCCTTAGATCTACGACATTTCCGAAGCGGGCCAAAAATTTTATAGTGACCCGTCCCCTACCAATCGAGCGTTTGAGATAGGACTTAAAAAAAAATAAAAATAAAAAATATGTTCATTTTGAACTCACATCTTTCTGAAGAGTTTGATATATAAAACATACATATTCCAGGAAATATAAGACGTTACTTGGTTTTAAGCGTGCCAAAGTGCAGCGCCACGCCTCTTCATAGAGCATTCTTCTGTCTCACGTCACTGTATTTCGCTTTGTGGAATTCAAACGTGTATATTTTGTAATGGAAACCATTAAGCCTATATTTAGACAGTAGAAATTGAAATGTCGTGCGGTGCCTCCCCTGCCCCCAGTCGGCCAGTTTGACATCCTACCCCATTTAAAAAAACTCACAATTAATACTGGGTGGGACTATTAGTGACCGGAAGAATATGAACTCTTCAGAAAATTTGTCTAATAGCTAATAACTTTCTCTGTAGTGTGACATGAAATTAAAGAAAGGAAACATCAAACCAGTAAGACAAGAGACAAGCAAGAGAGTACGCATTTCTTCAATCCTTAGGTCGCAGCATTTTTTTCTCTCTAATCTTGCCACAGCTTTACACGGCGTGCTTTCATTTCTGCGAAAGAGTCTATTACATCAAAGTACGTCAAACGTTTTTCTACATGAACTCAAAATGACATTGCCTAATACTGAAAAATCTCTTAATACGAATGGTACCCAACACTGGTATGGTTTCTCAATTTCGTTACGTCTATTTCGTCACTTTCTGCTAGATAAAGCGAAGTAGGCCTTTCTAATATAGCAGCAGTTGTAACACACGCCAAATAAGCGAGATTATTTTGGCTCAAATGATCATTTTGTGTACCCCATTTGCATAAATAACACGACAGAGTATAATCCACTGAGTACCAACATCAATTGGCTATTAGGCTTACTACAAGGAAAAAGTTGCATGTTAGGAAAATAGTTTCACATTCATATACTCCAGTTTCTCAAGCATGAGATCGACAAGTAGTAGTATTATGAAATTTTTAAGTGAATTTGGAATCGTCATATTCTTTCATATAATTTGTGTGATGTCCCAGTTTCTTCTCCTTCCTCGTTCTCCGGTTAACACAGGTAACCCTGCCAGAATCATCAGTTCAGTTATCCCGCGTTTATTCTCCGGTTAGGCACTGTTAAGTGCTCGTACGAGCATTTCCGTGCTATTCCGAGAACAGAATTTAAGTGGCTGCTAACCGCTGCTACAGCCGGCCCTTAGTAGTGCATCTATCTGACAAAAATTTTAGATCAAAATATCATTTTCTAGGATACAACGAGGAGAAAGTATGTAATCTTTCTTTCCTGTTATTCCTATTATTTCCACTCTGGTAGTCTGAATCTACAGATTTCGCTAGTAATAACAATAACGCTTATCATTTGCGCACCCAATGAACCACATAAACAAACAGCGGTTGGCATTCACCCTTTCTGGTTCATTCGACTCAGCCCGTAATAGCCGATCCCCTTCTGTCTGCGGAAAAGTCTTTTATTTATAGATGCGAGGGGTATTCCCCTGTCAGAGACATCATGTACACTACACAGGCATTCAAAAACCAACTTATGATTCGCTCAGCAATCAACATTGGATGAGTTAAAAAATTTCTAAAACCAACAGGGATGCGTTTCAAACACATATGAATAATCGATCAACCAATGTGCGCTAGATGCTAGGCGCTTTGTGAAACAACGTTTTTTTTCTTCAAGAATGTGAGTATGGTGCTTCCTGAAATAGCTGCCCGGTTTGCTCCCCCTAGATCCGGACCTAATAATATAGTAATCAACAATAATAAACAATCCAGATATTAATCAGAAGGGATGTGATGAACAGGAAGGTGGAGGAGGAGAATAAAAGAAAGGGAGGATTAGTTTATATAATACCATTAATGGATAAAAAGTACAAATAACAACTCATGTCAGCAATGACTAGGGAAAGAAGAGATCATGTTTGTTCAATGCTAAGAAATGTGAGGTGTGGTCTCACCGCCAGACACCACACTTGCTAGGTGGTAGCCTTTAAATCGGCCGCGGCCCGTTAGTATACGTCGGACCCGCGTGTCGCCACTGTCAGTGATTGCAGACCGAGCGCCACCACACGGAAGGTCTAGAGAGACTTACTAGCACGCACCCCAGTTGTACAGTCGACGTTCATAGCAATGGTTCACTGACAACTACGCTCTCATTTGCCGAGACGATAGTTAGCATAGCCTTCAGCTACATTTGCTACGACCTAGCAAGGCGCCGTATTCAATTGATATTTATTATGTGAAGCATGTATCATCAAGAGCGATGTTCTACAATTGTGGATTAAAGTTAAGTATTATATCAACTACTTACTTTATTTGCATTTCTCAAGATATTGTCCTGTTCCAGACCTCACGCCAGTCAGCGTGTAATTAAACGCGTGCATTTCGGCCTCCTCTAGAAAAACAGTGTTGGCTCTTCTGCCAACACTACATGAGGTGCTGTTGATGTACCTCAGCCTGAATGTGCCGTATTTCCGAAAGAAACTGGTACAAGCATTGCCGAAATTTGGAAAAAAATTGTGTCGTGTTAGTAGGAAAAAACCAAAGAAAATTTATTTTTCCCCTTCTGTCAATTAGTGTCGCCACCAGTCTGATGTACCATACATAATACATGGTCTGCAACAATGTGTAAGAAGACAAAAAAGTTGTGAGCTTATTACCTGTCACTGTAGACATCTTTCTAATAGTATTTGTTATCCAGAATGAGGTTTTCACTCTGCAGCGGAGTGTGCGTTGATACGAAACTTCCTGGCAGATTAAAACTGTGCCGGACCGAGACTCGAACTCGGGACCTTTGCCTTTCGCGGGCAAGTGCTCCACCAACTGAGCTACCCAAGCACGACTCACGCCCCCCTCCTCACCAGCTTTACGTCCGACAGTACCTCGTCTCCTACCTTCCAAACTTTACAGAAGCTCTTCTGCGAACAAGAGGAGAGCTTCTGTAAAGTTTGGAAGGTAGGAGACGAGGTACTGGCGGACGTAAAGCTGTGAGGAGGGGGCGTGAGTTGTGCTTGGTAGCTCAGTTGGTAGAGCACTTGCCCGCGAAAGGCAAAGGTCCTGAGTTCGAGTCTCGGTCCAGCACACAGTTTTAATCTTCCAGGAAGTTTCAGTATTTGTTACGTTAAAATTGTTATTTATTAGGTTACTGGGATGTAAAAATGGTACTGTAAGTGTGTGAAATCCTTGTCTGACGTAACATAGGGCCTGATAGCTCTTATCATACCTGCTTAAATAAAGAAATAAATAGAAATGAAATATATAAATTAAAAATCATAAAATTATGGCCTAATATAGAAAATAAAATTTCATAAATTCTGAAATTAGTTCTAAATGTAAACTTTACTATCATCTACCGACCTCAGCAAATCTCGAATCACGGTTCAGCGATCGGGGTCCCTCTAGGTTTCTTTGTGGTATATTCTGTTTTATTAAAGATACCCCGTGGTTTTGTAGGGTTCAATGCAACTTGAGCCAAGTGTTCTCACTTATTTAGTTTCCTGACAATTTTTTTAAGTGTACAGTATGATGTACAAGAACCTTATACCTACAAACTCCGTCAATCCACAGAAACAATAAATAGGACAGTAATTCCAGTTACAAACAACAGTACAAAATAGGGGTTTGATGCAATTTCTATACAAGAGTATTTAATATAGTTAGGTGACAATAATTTTATGTAACGCCAAGGAACGATCCTAGAACATCATGAAAGTGTAGGTGTGGTAACATGTGAAACATGTGATGTGTTTGGCGCTTTATTCATTTTCAGCCTTTGTACTCTGAATCCCTTTGTAATATTTGTTTGGCAACGTCATTTATAGTGGCTCAGGAATCAGGTTTTCCGAATGCTAAGTGAAAGTCTATATCTACAACATCGTTGCCTCTAATAACACTATTCGGAGGATATTATAATACAACCTGAACTGTCCACATCCACGTTATTTGCATTTGGCGATTGCACACACAGAGGCTGTAACGCATGTCCCGTTACAAAATGGATCATGCCCTTTGTGGTAAGATCTTAAGGGACCAAACTGCTTAGGTTATCTGTCCCTAAGTTTACACATTACTTAATGTAACTTAAAGTAACCTACGCTATGGACAACACACACATCCATGCCTGAGGGAGGATTCGAACCTCCAACCGCGGGAGCCGCGAGGATCGGGACGAGACGCCTCAAACCGTTAGGTTACCCCGCGGATCATTCCTCTACTTGGGTTAAAATTTTGCAATTCCAGTTCTGTCATGGGCGACTAGCATCAGTTAGTAAACACTACCGGAAGTGTCCTTATTGTCCGAGTTCTGTTTTCAACGTACCAACTACGTGGGACTTCTAATGGACTTCATTTTTTTAGATTAGATTAGATTTACTTTCATTCCAATTGATCCGTAGTGAGGAGGTCCTCCAGGATGTGGAACATGTCAGAAAAACAACAATACATGACAAATATTTACAACTAAAACAAATAAGCTAATGTACCATTCCACAGGTCCCAAGTGGAATGATCGTCATTTTTTTAATGAACACTGAGACATTTTACAAATACTAATGCACTGAATTTAAAATAAAAAAGTTTTTTATTTATTTATAAGGTAATAAACATGTAATACAACTACTGTAATACTTATTTACAATGAACACATTACTGCACTGAAATGGTGCAGAAGTTAGATTATACTTACACACACACACACACACACACACACACACACACACACACACACATACACAAATTCTCAATGAACACATTACTGCACTGAAATTGTGCAGAAGTTATGTTGTACTTATATACAAATCAGTTGGTTTTACTAAGAAATTCATCAATGGAGTGGAAGGAGTTGGCCACCAATAAATCCTTTAGGTTTCTCTTAAACTGAATTTCATTGGTTGTTAAGCTGTTTATGGCTGCTGGCAAGTTATTGAAAATGTGTGTTCCTGAATAATGCACACCTTTTTGTACAATACTAAGTGACTTTAAATCCTTGTGAAGATTATTCTTATTTCTAGTATTGATTACATGAATTGAGCTGTTGGTTTGAAAAAGTGATATATTTTTAATGACAAATTTCATTAAGGAATAAATATATTGGGAAGCAGTAGTTAGTATCCCTAGTTCCCTAAACAGGCTTCTGCAGGATGTTCTTGAGTTCACACCACATATAACTCTTACTGCACGTTTTTGTGCCCGGAAAACATTAGCTTGGCTTGATGAATTACCCCAAAAAATAATCCCATATGACATTGTGGAATGAAAGTAAGCATAGTATGCCAGCTTTTTCATTTTTATATCCCCTATGTCTGACAAAATTCGCATTGCAAACAGAGATTTGTTAAGAGGCTTCAGCAGTTCTGTAGTGTATTCCTCCCAGTTGAATTTATTATCAAGCTGTAATCCCAAGACTTTAACACTGTCCACTTCTTCTATCTTCTTGTCATCGTATGTTAGACATATACTCTTGGGACACCCATTACAAGTTCTGAACTGCATGTAGTGTGTATTTTCAAAGTTTAGTGACAAAGAATTGGCTATGAACCAGTGATTAATGTCCACAAATATTTTATTGGCTGATATTTCTAAGACTACACTTGATTTGCTATTTATTGCAATGTTTGTATCATCGGCAAACAAAACAAACTTGGCATCTGGTAATGTTACTGATGAAAGGTCATTGATATACACAAGAAAAAGTAAGGGCCCCAAAATGGAACCTTGTGGGACCCCACATGTAATTAGTTCCCAGTTGGATGATGCCTGATAGCTTGATACATGTCTCTTTCCTAGTAACACCCTTTGTTTCCTGCCAGAGATATAAGATTTGAGCCATTTTGCAGCATTACCTGTTACACTATAATATTCTAGTTTACTTAAAAGGATATTGTGATATACACAGTCAAATGCCTTTGACAGATCGCAAAATATACCAGTTGCCTGCAATTTTTTGTCTAATGAATTAAGCACATTTTCACTGTAAGTGTAGATAGCCTTCGCAGTATCAGAACCTTTTAGAAATCCAAACTGTGACTTTGACAGTATGTTATTTGAGATAAGATGGTTATAAAGACGACAGTAAATTACTTTTTCGAAAATTTTTGAGAATGCTGCAACAGTGAAATTGGACGGAAATTTGATGCTATTTCTTTATCTCCCTTCTTAAACAGTGGCTTAACTACAGCATATTTCAGCCATTCAGGAAATATTCCACTGATAAACGACTGGTTACACAGATAGCTTAATATGTTTCTTAGCTCAGACTCACATTCTTTAATTAACTTTGTTGATATTTCATCATACCCACTAGATGTTCTTGATTTTAAAGATTTTATGATAGACATTATTTCTGTTGGGGTAGTGAGGGTCAAATTCATATTATGGAAGTTACTTGAAATGTCTGGTCTAAGGTAATCCATAGCAGCATCTACCGAACCTGATAACCCCATCTTTTCAGAAACAGTTATAAAATGTTTGTTAAAAAGTTCTGCAACACTATACACATCTGTCACCAATATATCATTTACTCTTAATGCTATTTGTTCCTCTTCATGTCTGGTTCTACCGGTCTCCTCCTTCACTATATCCCTTATTGTCTTTATTTTGTTATCTGATATGACCATCTTTTCCTTGTAATATATTTGCTTTGACATCCGTATTACAGTCTTTAATATTTTGAAGTATTTTTTATAATGTGCTATAGCATCAACATTGCAAATGTTTCGGATTGACAGATACAGTTTTCTTTTTGTTTTACAAGATACCCCTATTCTTCGAGTAATCCATGGCTTCTTTGTAGACTGTGCTCTAACCTTGGTAAGTTTTGGGGGAAAGCAGTGTTAGAATAAGGTAAGCAGTTTATTAGCAAAAATGTTATATTTTTCATTCATGCCATGAGCACTGTAAACATCAGCCCAGTGAATGTCTCTGAGGAGTGTCCTAAAATAATCAATTTTTGGCTTAATGATTACCCTCTTGAGCTCAGATTTAACAGATTTTATATCCTGTTCAGTATTAACATTTAACAGAAGGAACTGCATGTCATGGTCTGAGAGGCCATTGACTATTGGTTTTGTAATATAATTTTGTTCATTGGACTTTTCTATAAAGATATTATCAATGGCTGTTTGTGAGCAAGTGGTTATCCTAGTGGGGAACCTTACAGTGGGAATTAAGTTGAATGATAGTGTTACTAACTCAAATAAGTTTTTATTGGGAGAGTCTTTAAGGAAATCTACATTGAAATCACCAGCAACCACTATTTCTTTGTTTTTGGTTGTTAAATGGGCCAGTTTACAAACAGATTAAAGTTACCTGAAGGTGCTCGATATACACTTAATATTATGAAGGATTTTTTGTGAAATTCTAATTCTGTTGCACATGCTTCCAAATGCTGTTCTAGGCAAAATTTATGAATGTCTACGTTCTTAAATTTATGACAGTTCCTGATGAATGTGGCAACTCCTCCTTTCTCCATAATTCATGATTTGTTCCGCAGCATTCGGCTTCATTTCGAAGTCGCCTTCCCCCAACCACTGGCGTACATCTCTTTAGCTGACAGTTTTTTCGACGGGATGTATTCTCAGAACCAGGAACACAGTTTTTACAGATGAGTTCCAAATGCTCCTGTTAATTTCAGGACTCCTCGTCTAATTCGTTTAGCTGTGCCTTAGCTCTTTCATGGTGTAGCTGCTGAACTCCCACATTGATAGTAAGAATCCTAAATGGTAGTAAAGATGGTAATAAGGTACAAGTTCACTGCTGCTAATGGTATAAGGGACAGTCTGAACTTGACGTAGCTTGTGCAATACCTTGTACACGTTCTGCGGGAGATGAGGTGAAAAATTTATATTTTCCTCCCAACACAAACCCAAAAAATTACCCGACCGGTTTCTGCGATAGAAATTTCTCCTAATGTGAGAGTAAGATGTATCTCTAGAGACAATGTAATTTCCAGCAGTTGAAGCAAGGGGAGCTACTGCTGTTTTTGTACCATTTTGTCATTGATCTTTCCTCGAGTTGTCTAAGCCGATTACGGAGTGTTGTCTGCTTATGCAAAGATTCCACCTACATCAACCTCGCTTCCTTGATACTTATCAGTGGTGTGGCTATAATAACCGAAAAGATTAGATCACAGATGTAATATTGCCTTTCGTAATGCATAAGACTATGCTTAAGTACACAGTTCGTCCGCTACATCAGTCCGACAAGCTATTGTACACGTATTTTGGTGTTTGGAGATCTCTTAATTGGGATTACATTGTAGGCCACCAGTGACTGTAAATACGTCTGTGATACACACCGTTAAAGTCACTATGAACCTTGCAAACCCTCGTATTCGGTCCACCACACTTGATTGATATTATGGCCAATAGATTTTTAATTGTGAATCCAAACAGACTACGGTGGAGACCTTGTAGACTCTTGCGTGCATCCAGGTGACCAACCACAAGTCTACCCTAGATGTGGTCAGTCTGTGATGCTTTTGGCTCTATAGATATTTGAAACTGAAGCATTTTGGTCTCAGCTATTTTTAGTGAATAATGCTGTTACTGTTTTCCAGATTTCGAGAACGATCCATAGTATGAGTAATTCGCTAAGAGACATCATCTACAGATCTATGTTTCGGCAGACCTCTGAATAAATGTTGACAGGACTTGTGTGTTTCTTCAATTTAGAGATGAATTCGGCAAACTGTTCCACCAGAAAAGAAATATAATCGCACTTTTATCATATTCAGTATGCGACAATTCTGGAAGGCAAGTGTAACTGTCAATATTTGGAAACTGTTCGGAGAAAGGGTTCCTCTGGCGCCCAACAACCTCTAGTCGTTCCCTAGTTGTCTGGTCATGAAGCTGATATAACTGAAAGTGTTTCTCTTTCCTCACACGCCCTTTAGTATAGCTGCTTCTTGATATTGAACGATAAAGCACTACGCTGGTAGAACTCGTTTGAGGTTAATAATTGTTTGTTTGATATCCGACTTCAACCTATAGTTATTCTCTAAGCTTAGCTGACATTATTATCGTCTCAATAATGGTTAGCTAACTTCCGCATGCTACATACGGTTCCTCTAAAATTGAACACTTTTTCATTCCATAATCGTTACGATATGTTTGATGAATACATGATAGGTATGTTATGCGGGTATTATACAATTTCTGTTGTAGAGACTGTCATCATCACATTGCAATGGAAATGGCTACATTACTTGATCTACAAGGTACTGTCCTGTACCTTACAAGTCTACAGCGGCTGCAGCAGAAGTCCGTTCAGTCCGGTCACACTTTCTAAGTATAGTTGTTTACGTTGATTAACCAATATTCTGTGAATTTGCGATATTCTAATCAGCAAAGTTTAATCTTGAGATTCGTTAAGCGATGACATCCTGAGCACGATAAAGCAGCGACATTGCATCACTGAGACGATCTTGATACCAGCTTGGACGTTGCGCGCAGTACATAAAAGTCCCAGACTACACCACGCACACATCCGCGGCCAGAAGATGCTACGACACACGCTGCTAGTTCTCGCCCTTGTCGGTTGCGTGCTGGATGAGTTTGTATCGTATACTGTTCCATGTTTGCCGTAGTTGCTCCTATGTAACTTAAGGATTGATGGAACACACATATGTACATCCATTATACCTTGCATGCTGCATCGGCACAAAAAAATGAGCGTTAATAAGGAACTGCGTGTCGTGACGTGTTAGTGAACGATAAACTTTGGAATGTGCCCCTAGGATACGACAAATTTAATCAAATTTCATCAAGATAGGTGACCAATTTACTTCAGACATTATCTCGCGGCACCTCAACATTATCAGATATTAACAGAAGTACTCCATAAAGGTTGTCAGTTAGTCAAAAAGTCATGCTTCAAAAATAGAATGACTTCAATTCTCGTAATGCAACGTAGCCATCTCAGCTAAGTCCAAAATGCGTCACATTACGAGAAATATAGTACCTACTTTTGAAGCATGACTTTTTGACTAGCGACTAGCCACAGATCTACCCATTACGCAATACTACTGTTAATTATCAACATGGTCACCTGCCTCATACACGGCTTTATGTTGCAACTGTTTATAAACAGGAATATTGGGAGAGCGTTCGAACACGTGTCAACTCAAATGGGCTCTACCTTCAAGTTTACACACAACAATTCATGGTAGGTATACAAGGTTGCTCCGAGAGTCCTCTTTTGTCTTCGTCGCTTTACATGCACGACGTTCTCCGGTCGGTACAAAAACATGTCTGCAGTAAACAGCATGTAAAATACCGCGGAGTTGGTCGATTTTAATTGAAATTTTGTTGGTTAAGAACTTACATCAAGGCTGAAGTCCACATGTTCACCAGTAAATAACGATAAATAGATGCACATAAACGCAAACAAATTTGCTTTCTTCGTGCCGTGGTAACGTTTTTAAACTTAATTAATTACTCAAAAATTTTATTATTAAAGTACTTTTGGAGAAATGCTTATCAATCATTTCACTTGCTTACATTGGTACCCATTTTACACACCCACCCACCCACCCACCCACCCACCCACACACACACACACACACACACACACACATATATATATATATATATATATATATATATATATATATATACTATATATATATAAAAAGGGCTTATTTCATAGTGGTACGTGTCCATTTTTGTTCATATTGAGATAAGAGTCCTAAAGTTAAATAAGCGCTGAAAAATCTGCAGTTGAGATACCACAAATACTCAAGCATATGGCTTCTTGCTAGAGATGAATCTTTCTTTCTATTTGTTTGGCTCATTAATTCCGGAAGCATTATAGGCAGAAAAGTGGAGGTAAGTGAAAATTAGAGCCGGCCGTGGTGGCCGTGCGGTTCTAGGCGCTTCAGTCCGGAACCGCGAGACATCTTCAGTCGCAGGTTCGAATCCTGCCTCGGGCATGGATGTGTGTGATGTCCTTAGGTTAGTTAGGTTTAAGTAGTTCTAAGTTCTAGGGGACTGATGACCTCAGATGTTAAGTTCCATAGAGCTCAGAGCCATTTGAACCATTTTTTTTTTGAAAATTAGAACTTTACTACTACTCCTCATACACGCGCTGAAGTTTCCCCTTGGGACTACTTAAATAGACTCTACACTGAGGTGTCGAAAATCATGGGATACCTCCTTATATTGTGACGGGCCTCCGTCCGCCCACTGTAGTGGAGCAATTTGCCTTGGCATGGACCATGGACTGAAAAAAGTCGTCGGAAGGCCCCCGCAGAAATATTGAGCCATGCAATGCTGCTCTATAGCCATGCTCTGAATACTGTTGAATTCTTCCCAAATGCTTGCCAGCCAAGCTTGATTCGTCGATAGATTTCTGGCCTTATGTCTCCCTTCATTTTTATAATCTGGCCAAGGTAGACATATTCACTGACCTCTTCTAGTAGACTGTCCTTGACTTTCACATCTCCAGCTGGGACCCATTTGTTGCACATTACTTTTGTTTTGGAAAGGTTCATGTTCAAGCCAACCAGCTGACATTCCGATGCAAGATCTGTAACTAAGTTTTGGATTCTGCGAATTCTTTGCCCAGTAAGGCAATATCATCAGAAAATCTCAAGTTAGTAAGCCTTCTTCCATTAATTCTAATTCCCTTACCTTCCCAGCTCAACTTTGACGTAGCCATTTCCAATACAGCGGAGAACAGTTTTGGGGAGATGGGATCGCCTTGCTTGACACCCCTCATGATGCAGAATTCTTGAGTTGATTCGCCGATGTTAACATAAGCTGCAGAATTCTCATAGATTTTCCTGAACACTTCAATGTATGCTGCTCCCACTCCTTGCTCACTCAACGCTTGGAGGACAGCTACATGGCTAACGGAGTCAAATGCCTTTTAAAAGTCAACAAAGGCAATGCAGAGAGACAGTTGCTATTCGTACTGAAATTTCCAGGAAGAAGATGTGTGGTTTTTTGGTGTGGTTGCTATTTAGATTTATATAAACCGGTGTATAGAGCCGTAGTTGTAATCAGTTGATGTTCCACCACTTGACAGGAGCGAGACTGCCCGTGCGTCGCCTGGTGAACAGCGGACGTGGGAGGAGCCTGGGCACTGCAGCTGGCCGCATAGTGGGGGGCCAGGAAGCCACCAGCGGTGAGTACTGCAGCAGTTGGTGATGATCATCATCGCCAGGGATTAAACCACCACAAGGTAGTGTCAGCCGCATGTGTGGTTCATCCATTTTTTTCTGTGGCACACCGATTCTCCTTATTTTGGCTTCTAGCTCAATTCTGGCTTTGGTGTTCCAGTTTCTTTCTTTCTTTTTAATTGCCCTATCTCATGCGTCCCTGTAATTCACTACATCAAAATTCAGATGAAATATTTTTACTTCTTTGTTGACATCCGCATTTGTCGTCCCACCAGGTAACGTGTCGCTAGATAACTCTCACAGGAAAGTCAATTCAAACTTATATCTATCACTTAGTGAAGTGTCGTAACATTCTCGCTCAATTGTTTTCTTTCTTGTGTCCTAATAATAACAGTTGTAGTCACAGTTATTATGAAATTTCTGTATCTGTTCTAATCAGTATGAACTGAAGGTGACGATTGTGCGCAAGACTATTAAAGGTTGCTACTCGAATGGTGAATCCAACTTTATCACCGAAAAGACGTTTCATTGCATAACAAACTTTAGTAACATTCATATTTTTGGCAAAAACAACGTAAATGAGAGTTCAGAATGTTCAAATGTGTGTGAAATCTTATGGGACTTAACTGCTGAGGTCATCAGTCCCTAAGCTTACACACTACTTAACCTAAATCATCCGAAGGGCAAACACACACACCCATTCCCAAGGGAGAACTCGAACCTCTGCCAGGACCCCGAGCGGTCTAAGGGGCTGCAGCCATGGACTGTGCGGCTGGTCCCGGCGGAGGTTCGAGTTCTCCCTTGGGTATGGGTGTGTGTGTTTGTCCATAGGACAATTTAGGTTAAGTAGTGTGTAAGCTTAGGGACTGATGACCTTAGCAGTTAAGTCCCATAAGATTTCACACACATTTGAACATTTGAATTTTTTTCTGCCAGGACCAGCCACACAGTCCATGACTGCCGCGCCTGAGACCGCTCGGCAAATCCCACGCGGCTAAATGAGAGTAATATGTGTCATATTAAAATTGAATATTTTCTCAGACTAACATAATGCATGAAATCATATTTTAGTTTTTTTAAAGAAATGCTTCCCTAATTGTGAGAGTGATCCTAAGCTGAAGACTATCTTTCACCTCGAGCTGTGCTAGCGCCCATCCCGCGCAAGCAACGTGGTTACTATGAAGATAGGTCGTATTGTTACCATTGGTTACTGGTTTCCTTGGTTCACTGATTTTGTGGGAACATTCTCGCTGCACAACAGTGACAAACGTGCATTAATAATTAAATGAAGAAAGTTAGAATTACTGTGGCTTTGTACTCACATTAACATTTTATATATAATACCAGACCCAAGATAAAGAAACCTAGGCAACTTTTGGTTGGTAATGTCTGTTTTCGTCCTCACTATTTCACACTCTCTAAATTTGATAGTTTTGATTTAGACATGGAGATATTTAAGTTACACTAATTTGTAGCTTGTACAGGCAAGTACAGCGCACGTGGTAGAACACCTTCTGTTACACATAAAATCACATGGACGTTGTGACCAGAGCAGCGTTATTTACTTTGAAGTATTTTTCTAATAATTTTGCAATTCATTTCTGACATCGTCAACGTATTAACTAACGAAGCTAGGGGACAGCACGTTTGTATAAGTCTTTGTATTGTAATCTTACACAGTTCTGTTTAAAATATTATACAACTCATGGAAAAAAATTACGACAGCAAGAAGGAGTTGCGCGACATACACGAAAGCGGTAAGAGTGTCTCCACATCTCAAACATGGTATCTATTCAGATTTTCCGCCAGTCGCATAAGGCTAAGGCTAGTTGTGCCACTATGGGGATGCACATCAAGCTTGCTTTAAATACACGCTGTAACGGTCGTGACCGTTAGTTACCTTTGAGATTGGACATGGTGAGTTGATCTGCGCCAAGAACGCTTTTAAGGAAACGAAGAGGCTGTTGTCAACACCTCACTGAACTAGATCGAGTAAAAGGACTTCGAGATGGTGGCAGTTCCTTCTGCGATACTGCAAAAAGACTTGGCAGGAACATAGCCACTGTACATGACTGCTGCCAGTTGTGGTCAAGAGAATGTTCGGGCCCGGGAAGAGCGGGCTGCTGACGGCCACGTGACACTACGGCGTATGGCCCTTGCTCATCGTACTGCATCTGTAGCAGCAATTTGAACAGCAGTTTGCCCACAGTGACACAACGT
Source organism: Schistocerca piceifrons (assembly GCF_021461385.2). Taxonomy (NCBI): domain Eukaryota; kingdom Metazoa; phylum Arthropoda; class Insecta; order Orthoptera; family Acrididae; genus Schistocerca; species Schistocerca piceifrons. The sequence goes on along the minus strand of NC_060139.1, from coordinate 1,014,385,230 downwards.
ATTCTTACAAATCTGTTAATTCGAGGAAATCTCCGATCCAGAGGCCCTTTAGCGTGCATTCCACTGTTCTCAAACCACCGCCATCTCCTTCTTCAGTGGTATCAAGCGAGGGCTTATTACGCTCGTTAAAGGGGCAAACACAAATCAACCATGGCCACGCAACACGAGGGACGTTGCAGTACTCTGCCGCCGGTGAAGACTGGTGCGGTACAGCCTGTCACGTCGTAGCGTCGTCCCCGATATCTGAATCGATGTCGGATACAGAAAGGAACTTTTACTTTACTCCTTTTAGTCACAATAGCGACCTAAAATAGCATATAAATAATGCATATCCAACCGTAAGAGTCTTTTCTGGCTGGTGTGACGGTGTTACCAAGGTTTTAGTCGTGGAGGATCCTTGTAATATCTCTCGCGATGTCGCAGCATCAGTCTACCAGCACTTCTTTTTAGAAGGTCTTTCGTAAGCTTTCCAATTTGACATATGTCCAGTATCCGAGCGGTTCCTAGAGGCGGCAGTTGTGGATGATATCAACAAGAAATGGTAAAACTTGCATTAATTACCTGAAATACTTTTAATGTTCATCTTTGGTGAATGACCAGTAACCATTCCAACAAAGTTTCATTATAGACTCGAACTCCAATATATAAAACAGTTTCAAACATGTTACATTTCTGACAATAAGGGTGTACCACTTTTGTGGCTGAAGGCACAAAACTGTAGTATGCTGGAATTGTTAGTTTCGCATTGGTAACCGAAGAAAAGTGATCACCCCTCTGCACGTTATGTAAGCTTGTTAGGAGCCGCTAAGTGTCAATACAGTCTGGGCAATTTGTGTGTGGTGAGTAACACTGCCTAGAGGTACCTAAAAAGTTTCTAACATTAATAGTTGACTTATTGTATTAAAGCTTTAAGATTATACACGTTAATGAGTTCATTATGACATCATTTTAAATTTTTGTCGAATATTTGTTGATCCAGGTAGGCTTTAGGTAGGCCCCAGACAATTATGATCAGAAGTATCTGGACACCCCTACGTAACAGGTAATTATCAAGCAAGTCGCATCCACCTGTTTAAAAGGGGGCGGGGAATATTGCGTTGTCAATAGACGAACAGCAACAGTAGAATGACTCGGTCAGAAGAGACCAGTGATTTAGAACGTGGACTATTCATTAGATTTCATTTTGTTAACAGATCCACAATTCAATCAGAGACATTTCAACGCCTATAAAGGTGTTGGTGACGTGAATGGGAAGTTGAAACGCGGAGGAACAACCAAAGCTAACCCAAGTCCAGTTACAGCTCATGTACTGCTGGACAGAGAGTGTCGAGCGCTGTTGACGATGATTGTAAGAAATAACACGAAATCAGCGGAAAGAATCACTCAAGTGTACCCAAGAGCTACCAGCAGTCTGCCTAGGGCAATGACTGAGTTAAAAAGAATGTGGTACAACGATCGAGCAGCTCCTTATATGTCAACGAGTCATTTGGAGTGATGAATCGTGCTATACTTTGTGGAAATACAGTCATAGAGTTTAGGTTTGGCGAATGCCAGGAGAAAATTACCTGCCTTCATGTGGCAACATTGAAGCCTCTAAAATTTTGAGTAGTGAATCGCGCTGTAACCTGTGGCAATCCGATGGAAGGGTCTGGGTTTGGGCAATTCCTGGAGAAACGTACCCGCCATAATGTGTAGCGCCAAAAGTCAAGTACAGAGGAAATATTGTTCATATGTGGGTCCAGAGCCTTTAAACATTAGAGTATGACTCACGCTACACCCTCTGGCGATCTGATGCAAGGCTTTGGGTTTGGGGGATGCCTGGAGAAAGTTACTTGCCATAATGCGTAGCGCCAACCGTGAAGTACAGAGGAAATTTTGTTCATACGTGGGTCCATGACCTCTAAAATTTTTAACAATGACTCACGCTACACCATGTGGCAATGTGATGGAAGGCTTTGGGTTTGGGAAATCCCTGGAGAAAAATACCTGCCATAATGTGTAGTGCCACCAGTGAAGTGCGGAATAAATTTTGTTCATATGTGGGTCCACGGCCTCTTAAAACATTGTGAAAGGAAGCACTGTACGTAGTAGGCTACGTAAGTATAACCTTTATTCTTTATAAAAAGTAATGCGTAGAACTGTGTAGCCTACACAGTTTCTTCCACAAGAAAAAAGCGCAGAGTATGTGGTGTTTAGGTATGGAAGTATTTTTCGTGGTTACATTACGGTCCCCTTATTTTGCTTAGTAGAACGCTAAATACGGAAGGATTTGACCACATTTTACAGCATTGTGTAGTGCGTGCAGTAGAAGAACAGTCTGGAGACTATGACCGCTTCTGTCACCATGACAATGCACCCTGCCACAAAGAAGCACCTGCCAGGCAGTGGTTTATGGAGAGTAACATTCCTGAAATGAGTACAGAAAATATTACTCACTAGCTGTTGAAAATGTTCGATTTATTTACCACAACATGTTTCAGAACTCTTGTATTCCATTATCAAGCTCTTCAACTTACAAAGTGAAAAGCAGAAAGTTCCGATCGCAACACAAAGGAACGCCCATAGAACGTCGACTTCGCTCCGTACCACAGAGTGCACCGTAACTGCCTTGTCTGGTATCGGATCTTCATCAAGAACGAGCTGCCGTTCCTCCACAGAGATTCAGACGACTCACTGAATGCGCCACCAACAGAGGTCAAGCCGTCACAAAGGTGATGGGTGCAGACGCCCCATATTAACAGCCACTAGTAAATATCTGGAATATTTTTATCAGAGAGCGCAAATTAACGAATAATGGTAGGGAATGGTGTTCCTTCCCCAGAACGGATGGAGCTGCTGTCGTCGTACAGTATCTGTGGTAGTATATACATTTCAGCGACGTCGGGAAACTTTAGATTAAGGAAGTTTCAGTATTCTTTTGAACAGGATCCACAACTCAATATGCATAGGAGGATTTCATTATATGACACCTTGTCATTTATCCAGTAGGATGCTAAGAGTCAATTACTTGTGTGTATAGTCAGTGATAAGTAACTTGATACTGGACTTGCAGGGCAGTTCCCGTACCAAGTGTCACTGCAGTATACTGAACTGTTCACCCGATCACATATGTGTGGAGGCTCCATCATATCCACCACGAGGGTGCTCACCGCTGCTCACTGTATCATGGACACCGGCACCTACTATGTAAGTACAGGAAAAATAGCCTCATATTAAGTATTTTACTCTAAAAGAACCTCCGTATTCTCGACTGCGAAAGATGAACAATTTCCTACACGACATGAGCATTCAATTCTCTGTTGCTCTCGATGAAAAAGAACAAAACTATATTTTTTATATATGACGGTAGTATCTGTTCCCGAAAGAACACTTACCGTGGATGACCATGCAGCTTTGCTAGAAATAAAATGATAATTAAATGGACATCCTAGCTGCAAACAGGCTTTGATGTACTTCATTGGGGACATGTGGATCTCACGGGGAGCGTGCAAGGGATAAGTCCCTGCAGACGCATTATCCTCTGTGCCCGTGGTGGCTCAGATGGATAGCCGACACGGTGGCTCAGCGTGTTCGGTCAGAGGGGTAACTGCCCTCTGTAATAAAAAAACTGAGTTAATCGATCAACAACGAACTCAAACGGGGTCTTACGACGTCCACCCCGAGCAGACACAACGAACAAAAGCGAACAAAATGAGATTAAAAAAAAGAAAAAAGATGGATAGAGCGTTTGCCATGTAAGCAGGAGATCCCGGGTTCGAGTCCCGGTCGGGGCACACATTTTCAACATGTCCCCAATGAAATACATCAACGCCTGTTTGCAGCTAGGGTGTCCATTTAATTATCATTTCAACTATATTTTTTTCCTTGTAGTGAAAATATGAAAATTCATGACGCATGAAAAACAGCGAACTTCCAGTACGTGAATAGAATGTATGAGGAATCGACAGCTGTAAAACCAAAAACCACGTTAACTGCCACTCCAGAAAATAATAATGGTTCTTCAGAATAAAATTCAGTCGACTGCTGCAAATGTATTTTTATTATGCTTTACCGGTTTCGACAAATTAATTTCTCATCTTCAGAAGTTTAGTACTGGTTTAGCAGATGTCAACGTCTTCCTCATAGAAGAGTAATGCCTTGGAGTGACCAGAAATGTAGATCTGGTAAGTGATTATTGTAAGTACAGGTTGACAGCTAAAACAATTAAAATTGTCAATCTGTGTTTACACTGACCACATACAATATGTACATTTCCGGACACATCGTGGCGTTTTGCTTCTATGAAGAAGATATTGTCATCTGCTAGACCAATATTAAGCTTCTGAAGATACACACTAATTTGTCGAAACCGGTAAAACACAATAAAAATATATTTGCAATTGACAATTGAATTTTATTCTGAAAAATATAGCCTACATTTGGTGAAGATTACAACTATGAATAAAATAACAAATAATTATGAGTATTCATGCAATGAAGTAGTTGATGGTATAGGTATTCTAAAGTAAAGCAAAATACTACATCGTCGCATGTGACTTACATATGTACGTACTTTCATACATTACAGTAAGCAACGACCTTATGTCTAAGGTATTATGTGGGTTATCACTAGGTACAATATGATAATAACAATTGTTTTACAACTATTCCTTTTACAGACATTAATAAGCATTTACATTCAAGGCATTCAAAAATAAAATCCATTAACCGTCTTTAATAAACAATAATTAAAATTAACTTTTATGCGGTTCAGTGACATTCTCTGTAGAAGTCACTCTGTTAAAGCAGTCATTATAAGGGGTGTTTGGAGGAATAGAAGCTATTTTATGTCTTAGTTGGGAAGATTAACTCGAATAACACGGGGAGGGTACATTAAGTACTTCAACACTTTCTTTCTGACCATATTATTCTCCACCTTTAAGGTTGCAAAATCCTATTTTTCAACATAATCTCCGTTGAATGCGACTACCTTACGCCAACTTACTGCCTCTTTGCCCCCATGGTAGCACGCAACTGGTCGACGTCGAAGCCAACGTCTTGCTGCATCAGTAACCTCCCCATCATCTACATACTGCTTCCACAGAGCGCGTCCTTCATTGAACCAAACGTATGGAAGGCGCAGATCCAGGTTGTGTGGTCTATTATCAAAAACAGTCAAATGAAGTTTTGTCAGATCCTGTTGTGTGAGGCTTAGCGTTCTCTTGGAGAAGGTGAAAGTGGTTGGCACTTTTGTGGCAATGAACACGGCAAAGTCGTTCATTCAGTTTACTGGGGGTACCCACAATACACTTCAAAGATTATCGCCGCCCCATGATGGAGGACATCAAATCGACTAACTCCTTCAGAGCCACAGAAGATGGTTCAAATGGCTCTAAGCACTATTGGACTTAACATCTGAGGTCATCAGTCCCCTAGACTAACCTAAGGACATCCATGCCCGAGGCAGGATTCGAACCTGCGACCATAGCAGCAGCGCGGTTCCGGACTGGAGGGCCTAGAACCACTCGGCCACAGCGGCCGGCGCCACAGAAGACCGTCGCTATGACTTTGCCGGCTGATCGTGCGGCTTTGAACCTTTTTCTTTGAGGGAGAGGTGGTGTGCGTCATGGACTGCGCCATGGATTACCGATTTATTTTCGGTTTGAAGTGATGAACCCATGTTTCATCGTATGTGACGATGTTCAGCAAAAATTGTCGCTATCAGCCTCGTAACGCGCAAACAATTCCGCGTAGAAGATCCTTCGTTACTCTTTATGGTCTCCTGTTAGGCGGCGAGGAACATAGGGGGAAAACCCGCAACTGGTGGACGACTGTGTCAGCACTACCAACAGAGAGGTCCACTTGAACAGCAAAGTGTGTGGGTGTGATCCGTCGATCACCAAAATGAGTGTTCACATTTCCCAACATTGCAGGACGGCCGGCACACGCGACATCGGACAGCTTTGCTTGACCTTGATACGATGCTGACACGCGCCACGCCCAACGACTCACCGTGCTTGTTTTCATTCTCAGGTCTTTATAGACTCTCTGGAAGCGCCTATGAATAGCTGCTATGCTTTTGGTTTATCGTCAAAATAAATTCAATGACAGCTCTCTGCTTGGAACGCAGGTCCGTAATGGACACCACTTTAAAGGCTACGTGTATCGGAATTTGACGAAACTGTAAGGGCTGAAGCGCGAATATTTCACAATGTCCCACACCAAATTCCGAAGTTGAAGTTCTGTAGTTGAGTTTGAGGTCCAAAACAGAATTTCTCGATCGCGACTGCGATTTGTTGGCAACTGTATTTTATCACTTGTAAATGTCGCATGCGTTTATGCGTTTACAAATGCACTGAATGCCGGTATGGTATCTTGTGTACGGAGTTCATAATGTAAATCCTGGTGTAGAGAATGTCGTAGACGTATTTTAACCGCAGAATACCCGATTCAGGGGTGTTTCCTCGTTTTGTCACCAAATTGGATGACAGTGGTGCAGTACCCAGCAGTCAAACTTCAAATAGAATGTGAATTCAGGAGAAGACATCACTCAGTTGCTAGAAAGAAGTCATTCAACAATCGCACACTTCGGCTAAAATATGGAAACACCACTATAAATGCATGGTCAGATAAATGCATATGCTAGCCAACCCTCCAGATCGCACTGGTTTATTTGACCAATGTTCTCAATAGGTTTCAGTGCTAGTGGTGGCCACAATAGCGTTTGTGTAGTTCTGTGTACATTATGCATATGGGAATGAACTCGAAGTTGGGTAGATTTTAGGTCCTCATATTGTGGGTGCTTCTGTAACCAATGGAACCGAGGTGTTTGGTGTTTTAAGAGCACCATATCGAAGATTTACACCGCAGGCGGGGTAAGCGGGAAAACATCATCCGCTAAGCGTATGTTCAATGACCGTAACGGGGGGTGATTGAATAAGATTGTGACGAGGTATAAGAGGATGGCAGCTGCAAAAGTCACTGCAGAGTTGAACGTCGCAATTGCGAATCCGGTTATCACCAAAACATCGCGAAGGGAGCTCCATAAGCAGGGAATTCTGTTGTGAGCTGGAATGGCGAAACCATCAGTCAGCGATGCAAAAGTCCGTAACAAGAAAAAGTGGTGCAAAAGCCGTAAAACTGTACTACGGAGCAATTGGAAGGAGGTCATTTGGAGGAGTATACAAGAGTGAACCATGGTGTGGGTTCAGTGACGATGTGAGTAGCATTTATGTGGCTTTCCATGGGCCCCACGGTTACTCTGCAAGGTCGTGTTACAGCCAAGGATTATGTGACAATTTTGGCTGATCGGGTACAATGTTCGTTCGCCAATGGCTATGGTGTGTTCCAAGGCGACAGGGGGCAGTTCACACAGCCCTCATCGTCCAGAACGAGTTTTGTGAACACGAGGATGAGTTGTCACATCTGCCCTCGTTACCACCAGAACTCAGTATTACTGGGCTCTTGTGGCTTACTTTGCAGAGAACGTTACGTGAGCGCTATCCAACTCCATCATCGTTAACTAAACTTGTCACTATTTTTTTAGGAAGAATGGTACAAGATTCCATTGGAAACCACATAGCCGGCCGCTGTGGCCGGGCGGTTCTAGACGCCTCAATCCGGAACCGCGTTGCTGCTACGGTCGCAGGTTCGAATCCTGCCTCGGGTATGGATGTGTGTGATGTCCTTAGGGTAGCTAGGTTTAAGTAGTCCTAAGTTCTAGGGGACTGGTGACCTCAGATGTTAAGTCCCATAGTGCTTAGAGCCATTTGAATCAAAACCACATAGGACCTGCTTTTATCCATTCCGAGACGACTGGAGGCTGTTCTGAATGCCAGCGGGGTTCCTACGCTGTATTAGGCATGGTAATGTGTGTTCAGAATATCCATATTTCCTTTTCAAACCTCTGTACAACGATGTGACGGATTTTACAAATGCAAACACCCTGTCCTTACCATTTGTTGCGGAAAGACATGAAGGTATTGGCTATTCGCAAATCACCGCGGAATCTCATTAATATTGCTCATTGATGAAACCACTTGCATCTGAGACTAAATCAATGTCACTCTAACTGTCGTTGGTGGTACGACAGAAATACCACGTGCCTTAGTGGAGATACGTTTCAAAAACATTTCTCTGTCAATGTGTGGTGTGCTACTACATCGTCTTACTGGGCTCCGTTATGCAGACTTCACTGAAAACGAGCTCCAGAAATTTTGGCTGCAAGAATAGGTTGTGTTCTTCGAAAGAAGCATTCTAGTCGTCATATGATATATCATCTAAATCTAAAAGTGTCCGGAAGACGGATTGGGAGAAATGATGACCTTTCTTCCCCTTCAAGCTTTCCACATTTTAGCTGTGAACTTGGCTGAAGGTTGCACTCTACAAAGAGAAAGTAAAAACGAGAGACATTCGCATTACGAATAGCGCTGCGAGCATAGAACAACTCCAAGATGATGTCAGAAGAGCTACACGTATTGTTGCTAAGAGAATTAGAAAGTGCGTTGAATTCGTAGGTCAAATTTACGAAAGTCGACGTTTAACCTGTGTTTGATTAGCACCTTCTGTGAGTACGTGTGTGGGTTACATTCTAGCCTCTGTACCTCTGTAGCCAAAACAAGCTGGCATACTTTATATGGGACGTTTTATTCGCATTTGTCTGTCCTATACTCTCCTGAAGCATTTACTATTTTTTGTAAAACATCCGGTGTTAGATAGATTTATATTCGACAATATTCTTTCTAACGTTTGGCTCCACTGCCCCATTGAACGTTTTGAAATACATTACTTACTTCCAGAAGGACGTTTTTTGTGTGAAACGTTCATTTCATTAGCGATTTGCATAAGTAATGAGCTAATTTCATCTCTTGAGCACTACCAAGCCTCAACTGGATCATCCATTTTATTATTTTATGTTTATTCGGAATGGCTGTACAATATGTCGTTCTTACAACAATCAGGCTACTGCTAAACGTCAAGGAGGGAAAAGAAATCTTATTGAGAGTTATATGAGGGATTTGTCTTAAATAAAAATGTAGCTTCTTATAGGAAAACGACGTCTTTCAAGAAATCTCACACTTCTATACATTTGTGGCTTTTTGAGCTTGAACGTTGCAAATGTGTAAGAATAGAGAAATAATTGATTTGTGTTCAGTTTAATTAAGACGGGAAGATACGAAATTTGCGAATACCAGAGCCCGATTCATATTGCGATTATCATTGCAGCGTTTTGATGCTGCTTAACTGAAAGATAGTTCTAACTATTGCATTTCTAGCAGTAGTGTGATTGGAATCTTATGTTGTAATAATCCCAGTTCTACTCAAATTATTTTAGGTCACAATGCGTCTCCTTCAAGAACTTCTTTTGAAAATATCCAACATGAATGCCAGAAAGCATTTCATTAGAGAAGGATGAGAAAAGTTAAGTACTTATAATTTGTCATTTTTGTCACTCTTCACTTGTAATCAAATGTCTGCCAAGAAACAGCACTTCGCAGTGTTTTAAAAACTGGTATCACAGTGTAGATACTCAGTATATTACATTGTTCCCAAAATCACAGTCAATGATGTTACACCATTTGCGTACAAAATGATTTATTATCATACCCGCTTCGTGTAAAACCCCAAACGTAAGAATAAAACTGTACGTCTTGCCTGGCATTAGCAATAGTTACACTTTTAATAATCGAAGTGAATTACTGACCAAATGAATATATGAATAGTAGTAAATATAAAATTTACTTCTTCATAAATGTGTTTGTAAACATAACGCTGTGGAAGGTTTCGCAGACATCCGTGAGCACTGAGGTTTGTAGAACAGGTTTCCGTTGTTTAGTGGAGCTCAGGTATTCTTGTAAGTTGATAGCTTTATCATTTACAACAGCTATTTATTCTTTTATTTGAAAGACGGAGAATAACAAGTGCCTCTTACATTGTTTGCTAAACGAACTGTCGTACTGACTACTTTCAGTCCACGAACCGGTGACATATGATTGCACATCGTAAGAGAAAATAATACTGCACTTTAAAAAACTTACCCCCAAAATACCTACAAATGAGTAACATGATTAACCATATTTTTGTTAAGTACTGAATACATGTAGAGTACCAAACACTGTATAACAATATTACTCGTGTTGTATAAAATGAAATAAGTTTCAGTTTAAAATCTGATGACTTACAAGCAAGATTATCGGAAATACGTAATATTGTGCGCAGAATCTGATCGTATTACACAGGAAATTCTGTTACAGTAAGGATGTCGCAGGGATACCACTCATTGGTCTGAGGCTACTATGTCAATGTTGAAATGTCGTCTACGAGTACTGGAGTTAGAAACAATACTCTTTTGTCGTCAGGCGGTAGCTGGAGAAGTGGACTTTTCCTCTGAAGACGGCACCGAGCAGGAGTCGCAGGTACTTCAGCAGATCCCGCACCCCGACTTCCCAGGGTGAGTAGGACCAGTCAGTAAGATCTTCTTTGTAGACCGCACCAAGGGCTACATTTTCGTCTTAAGTTGTCGATTCGTCGTTGGTCGGATATTTGAGTCTGGTATAGAAGACTTCGTTACAGCTAACGTAATATTTAAGTCTAGATCCCTATCTTCCGAGACGCGATTTGTATCTCATGCAGTAGGTAGTGCAGAAACGTTTTATAGGTGTTTGCCAACGCCCTTCTAGCTGAAAATTCGTTCATTCATTCTGAGATCGTGTTCCATAAATACATTTACGGAAAGTTCTCAAAACGTGATAAAAACCAAATTGTGCATCAATTGCCACAATCCGCAAGTGAAAATTATTTCTGTAAATTATACAATTATACTAACCACCAGTTGCCACTAGTTACCCATCTAATTACATTGATAAGTATGCAGCTTACTTTTAGTTTACTTCGTTATTTACTAGGTGAACTCCAAATCCAGCAACAACTTCTTGGTGGTTGAGACCTTTCTCAAAAATGTGTGGACTAGGCTGATACACTGCCCAGTTCGCCACCATGGCACAGTGGGTTTGCACAACTGCACGGACTATCCTAGCACGCTTCCCTCCTCGATCAAAATTCTTATTCATGCCTCAGCCCACTTGGTATTCCCCCTGAATTCGAACAGCTTTGCAAAGGCTCTCCAACTATATTTGAATAGCACCGAATGAAACGTGGGATCCTGCGTGAAACACAGGCTGAGGTGCTTTAATCAGATGAAACTATGTGGTTTCAGGGACCCTTTCAAGTCTCAAGCATCTCTTATGTATATGCGCATACTGAAGCGATGAATGAAAATTTGTGCCATGGCTAGGATTCGAGCGTGGGTGTCCTGCTCGCTTGGCAGATGCGCTTACCACTACATCACCCTGGCACAGGGTATACCAACCGGCTTGCGGCATGAATGGGAATTAGGATTTAGGAGGGAGGCATGCTATGGTAGTCCGTGTGGTTGTACAAGCTCCTTGTGGCAGGGTGGCGTAGTGGTTTGCGTATCTACCTAGTGTGCAGGAGACCAGAGTTCAAATACCAGCCATTTCATTAGGTGCTTCAGTCTGCATGTATAGATCATATTTCGGCGGCTGTTCAGTGGTGTATTCTGAGTATTTAGATATGTGGCATCCATGATGTCAGATGGTTCGTTGCAAAATAATAAAGTAATTATCATCATACTGGTCAGGTGTGGTTCGTAACCATGGATTCTCAATTATTTCACAGACGACTCATTTCAGATCCACGTTTACTGTAATGTTCCAGCATCTGTTACTGTACACTTTCGTTCACGTATGTTAGGACGACTGGTAGGCGTGTGTATAGCCTTTTCACCAAGTGAAAGTCGGGCTGCTACAGCTCCTGGATGACCCATCCAAGGGAATGTTGCACTTCATTACTGGAAATGGTCCATACTCAGTCCGTCTACACAAAACAGGTGGTAGGCAAAAGCTCCCAGCACGTTATAGAAAATGACACCAGAACATGTGGTACTTCATTGTAATTTTTGATCAGTTTGGTCAAGTTATCGAAGGATGGGAGTTACTTAACACTGATGTCAATAGATTTTCACGGCCACTGTAGTATGATTTTCACAACATTGAACATACTACTCGAATACTGGATTGTATATCTGGTAACCAAGTGGGTCATGATCAAAGAGGTTTGGAGCGTATGTGTACGAAAAGAAAAGTAGCGCAACTATCTCGAGAAGGAGTAACAATGAGGAGGAAAGCTCACAGAATAGAGATGGAGATGAGTCGAAACGAGACATTTAGGAATAGGCTTATTATTCATGTAATGTGTTCGTACATAAATACGTAAATAAGGTCCGTCCGAACAGGCCAGGAAGACCCAATGGCACCGACTGGCTGCCGTATCATCCTCATAACGCAGGCGTCACTGGATACGGATACGGAGGGGCATGTGGACACTACACCGCTCTCTCGCCGGTATGTCTGTTTACGAGACCGGAGCTGCTATTTCTCAACCAAGTAGCTCTTCAGTTTGCCTCACAAGGGCTGAGCGAAGCCTGCTTGCCAACAGCGCTCGTCAGAGCGGATGGTCACCCATCCATGCGCTAGCCCAGCCCGGCAGTGCTTAATTTCGGTGATCTGACGGGAACCGGTGTTACTATTGCGGCAAGACCGACTCAGAATACATAGTTGCTTCTATTTCACATTACACGAGATCGGACACAGAAACCCAAATGCTAATGCGAAGGCCCAGTTATTGTTGGGCCACGCAGGATTAGCTGCCAGTAGTTTAGCGCAGGTGTAAAAATAGCTATAACGGACTACGTAGTCAGCGGTCTTCAGTAGATTCAAGACAAGTACAGAGAGTACCGTGGCCGTAGGCTTTTCTTTCACTTCTGCTTCATTCTTCTAGCTTTCTTTCATTTCTAAATTTTTCTGTTAAGGAAGCTGTAACGTTAGATTCTAGAGATTTCATGGTATATGATCATCAGTTATCTGCTATTTCAGCACGTACTTTAGGGTATACATTTCCTGCGATCCACCACTTCCTTCATAATGCTGCTGTATGTGCTGCCGTTTGTCTCAACATCCGGTATACGAAATCTCTTCCCCCCTCGCCTCCTCTTCCCTTCCGCATACCTTCTAAGACTTTCATAAACTCCTCATTCTTTCTTAATCTATTTCCAATACATTCTCGTGTCCTTCTTTATATTACACCCAGTAATTTTCTTTGCTCTCCCACTTATTCTCAGTACCTCTTCATTTTTCGTTTTATTCAATCACACCTCCATCACCTGCCATGTCTCTATTTCAAAAGCCTCGAGCCTTGCTCTACTTTTCTCTCTCAGTATCCACGTTTCAGCATCACATAGGTTGGTTGGATTGTTGATTCTGGGGAGGGTACCAAACAGAGAGGTCATCGAGCCCATCGAATTACGGAAGGAAGCCGGGCGTGCCTTCCAAAGGCACCACCGCTGCGTCTGCCAGAAGCGATTTAGGGAAATTACGGGGAACCTAAATCAGGATGGCCGGACACGAGTCCCGTGTTCGAATGACAGCACCACCCCGCTTTCTACCACAAAGGAGGGCGCGCCACAAAATATATTTTATTAGTCTCTTTCTCAAACCTTTGTCCATATTGCTGCAGAAAATTATCCTTCCCTTATAAAATACCTCTTCCGCCACTGCTATTCTGATTTAAATTCCTGTGCTGCTGTTCCAGTTATTTACTATCCTGCTTCCGAGGTATTTAAAGCCTTACTCCTCCATTCAAAATTATCTTTACCTTTTTATTTCCTTCTAGTATCATTACTTTTGCTTTCTATATGTTGATTTTCTTTCCACAAATATTTCCTGTAGCTTTGATTATATCCACTATGTCCTATAATTCTTTTTCACCTGTTGCTAGAAGGACCATGTCGACTGCAAATCTCAAACACGATATTATTCTCCCTCCCATTCTTACCCACTTGTCAACTAGTGGGCAACGGTCAATCGTATTTTCTAAATTTAGATTGAAAGAGTAGAAGACAGACAGCAGCTGTGTCTTACTCCTTTTTCCAAGATCTATCCAGTCGGTACTTGTTCCATAAAATTTCAGGTAACTGCCACTATATTTCGGCGCAGAGTCTTCTGGTCATCTTCAGGTGAATACTGACAGGAAAGACAAAGCGCTCACGTATTTAAGACCCCGCCGGCACATGCGTGGGTTGCCCAGCAGGCGTTGTGACTGCGATGTTTATGAGTCTGTGCCCTCCTTGGTGAAAGCTGGCGCTATGGATATCAGATCCACTATCTTCGAAAGGCAAACGACACCGGCTACTTTGAGCGCGAAGTTTTGGTATGCCGGGATTCCATGCACAATTTAACTGGACACTGGCGTCTCGATTAATAAGGGACTAAGGCAGTCGTGTTTCCACTGATTCAGTGATTATAGAACTCCAAAAGCTTGATGTATGAGCCGCAATTTTCGTTTAATCGGTACTTTCTCCTCCGACTTTCACTGATGGTTTTTTTATTTAAATTTAATGAGTTTGTAAGTCGTCTGGCTTTTCACTCACTTTATTTTGCCTTATTATAGCTCAACGGCGGTGTCAATGATAATAACAATAAATGTATAAACACACCATGTTACCCCTCGCATGTGTGTGTGTGTGTTTGTGTTCGTTTGTGTGCGTGTGTGTGTGTGTGTGTGTGTGTGTGTGTGTGTGTGTGTGTGTGCGTGCGTGCGAGAGAGAGAGAGAGAGAGAGAGAGAGAGAGAGAGAGAGAGAACAAGTTTGTACATGTAAAGCATGATGTGTATGTGCCTTTAGAACTGTTCGTAATCATACAAGTGAAGTATGTTTACTCTTACTCTTCAGAGGTCTTGAGATACACCCAAACGATATCGCTATCTTCACGCTGAGCTCCGCGTTCTCCCTCAACTCTTACGTGCAGACTATTCCTCTGGCCAGCGCTGGATCCATTCCGACAGGTGAGTAACGAACATGACAACTCTCAAGCATGCTCCTGGCAGTCCAGAACTATAAGACAATTTGGTCTCCTAAGTTATGCGATTACAGAAACTTGCGAGAGTACGTAATATACATGTGTCACGGAGCAGAGGATGTTCCTTAATATACATTTCAGGTACGCTATACTAACTGAACTAAATTAAGTGGAAATAATTTTGACGTAACGTCAACACTTTCAGAATGAATCTCGATATACAGGCAGAAAGAAAAAGAAGTTAGGAAATCGAATAAGGAATCAAGACACTGTGAAATTAATGACACTGAGCTGGTAGTGGACATATATGTACAACTATGGGGAAAGTAAAAAATTTCTGCCGTACCAGCATTTGAAACTGGATCTCCTGCGTGCTAGGCAGGTGTTCTGATCACTAATGGCTGCAGGTTGAAAATGGTGTTTGTTCTTTCCGACATTTCCAAAAGAACAGACACCATATATATGAAAAAGAAATGTTAGTTGAAAAGACTTATTCGGTAAAGTATAGGGAAGTCAAAACGAACTGCAGTGAAATTGAAAGCAATGGCTGCAACACAGTGAGTGCAATGTGAATTATACAGTACAACGCAGAGGAGAGAGAAGATTATAGGAAGGAGTACATTAAAGGCGTCTGCTTGAGAGAAGACTTGTCTGATGTCATGACAGAAGTAGAAGTCGAGGTCGATATAGAAGACATAAGTTAAGTTTAAGTGAGCTCTGGTAAACGATGAAATAAGACAGAAAGGATAGATAACATTCCTTCTGAATTACTTCAGTTATTGGGCAGAAGCAGGAACGAAGCCACTGTCCAGCTTATTGTGTAGAATCTATGAGACTGGAGACTTACTACAGACTTTCGGAGAAACATCATCTGCAGAATCCCCCAGAGAGCAAGAGGAGATACGTAAGAGAACAGCTGCACAATCAGCTTAATAGCTCGTGCACCCTAGTTGCTGACTAGTAGAATGTATGGAATAAAATGGTTCAAATGGCTCTGAGCACTATGGGACTTAACTTACATAACTTCTAAGGTCATCAGTCCCCTAGAACTTAGAAATACTTAAACTTAACTAACCTAAGGACATCACACACAAGAGGGAACAATTAGAGAAGGAGACCAAGAACGAAGTGCTCAGGTTAAAAAGGGTTTGAGGCAAGGCTGCAGTTTTTCGTTCCTTTACATCGCAGAAACAATGACGGAAATGAAAGAAAGGTTCAAGAGTGGAATTAAAATTCAAGATGAAGGGATATCAATCATAAGATTCGCTGATTGCTATCCTCAGGGACACTGAAGAACTATTACAGGACCTGTTGAATGGAAAAAACAGTCTCATGAGTACAGAGTATGTATTTAGAGTAAACCGAAGATAGACGAAAGTAATGAGCAGCATAAATGAGAACAATGAGAAACTTAACATCACAACTGATGAGCACGGAGTAAACTGTCATAGAACTCTGCTGCCTTGGAAACAATACAACGCATGACAGAATAAACAGAGTAGCATACGCAAAGAGGGCGTTGTTGACCAATACAGTTCTGGATAGTATCAAACATATGCTTCAATTTGGGGAAGGAATATCTAGAATGTACGTCTGGAACACAGGCTGTGGGAAAACCGGAAGAGAACAAAACTGGCGCGTTTGACGTTTGGTCCGTAGAATGCTGCTGGATATTAGGTGAACTGATAAATAAAGTCATGGGGAAATTGTGTGCAGAATTGGAGAAGAAAGGATGATACGGAAAACACTGACAAGGAGAAAGCAAAGGATGACAGTACAAGTGCTAAGACATCAGGTAATAACTCCCTTGGTTCTAGAGGGAGCTGTAGGTGGTAAACACTGTACGGGAAGACAGAAATTGGGATTTACCCTAAAATCAGTTCCGGATGCTGATTTTAAATCCTACTCTGAGATGAAGAGGATGGTATCAGAGACTTATTCGTGGCAGGCCGCATCGAACCAGTCAGACGACTGATGACTAAAAGAAAGAAAGAAAACGCGTGGTTTTATCTTAGTAGATACATGAATGCTGAAGACACGAATATTTTCTCACACGAAATATACATAGCTTTCATGAAACACCTAGCACTGAAATTGTGCTGTGCTGTATCGAATTGAAGAATAATGAGATCTGTTTTCTTTGAAACTACAGTGAACAGTGGTGTGTACCAAGACATCATTCCACAGTTTAGTAGTTGCTTGGGGCTGGTGTGCGCGACTTTTCTATCATTCTGCAATCAGTTGCTTTGTACTCCTTTTATATATAACCTTGATCACAATAACGCTATTATCGGGTTAAAATGGCTTAGGTAAACGTCACCATAGAAGCCCTTGGAGAAGTATCGTTACACAGTAATCATTCGTAGGTCGTTGTTCTTTGTTGTTGTAAACAATTACGTTAACAGACCTCCATGGAAAAAGCAATAATTTAAACTAAACCTAAGTGAAAAGTAGCGAACCCTTCCAATGAAAGCATCAACGACCTGAACGTTATTCTATTGATTACATTCCATTTAATTTCTCCTTGAAAAGCTATCGAAATTTAGTCCTACTCTGTGATATGTCATTACACGACGTGATGCTGTCGTGCACTGCATTTTCGACGGAATAATGTAGTAGTTCTCACGCTGTTCTAGCTGGTTCGACTGGGATTGCTTCCGGTTGGGGCGCCACCGATTACACTGTCGCCCCTGACATTCTGCAGTGGGTGGAGGTGACCATCGTCGACTTCCAGACTTGCCGCCAGCTGATCGACGACTTGGGCATAGAGGACAACCCCGTGGTGGACACCATGGTGTGCACCGGCCCAGTCACCGGTGGAATCAGCCTCTGCGGCGTGAGTTGCTCTCCTCCTAAAACTCAATTTCTTTATGAGTAAATCTGGTTGAGTGTAAGGACTAACCGCGGTGCGCCTGTTTTGATCAACAGTGTTCTACTTTAAGGTGACCAGCCACAATTTTCTATCTTCTGTACCTCCAGACATAATACTACACAATCTCAAAGTTCTCAATTGTTTAATATGCAGTCTAATCTCTATCTTCCGATGCAATTTTTGCCTCTCTACTTCCTTTGATAGCATACACGTTGCTTTTTGATGTCCAAAATATTCCTACCGTCCTGTTCAATCTTCTGTTTGGTATTTTCCGCTTATTACTTCCCATGCCAATTCTAGAGATAACGTCACTTCTTATGAGTCCAATTATGTGTTCTTCTGGAACACCATATGTCGAACGCTTTGATTCTCTTCTTTTCCAACTTTCCCACAGTCTATGTCCATGTTTCACTATCATACCATGTCGTACTACAGGATGAGATTTTCACTCTGCAGCGGAGTGTGCGCTGATATGAAACTTCTTGGCAATTTAAAACTGTGTGCCGGACCGAGACTCGGACTCAGGGCCTTTGCCTTTTGCGGGAAAGTGCTCTGCCATCTGAGCTACCCAAGCACGACTCACACCCCCTCTTCACAGCTTTACTTCTGCCAGTACCTCGTCTCCTACCTTCCAAACTTTACTTAAGCTCTCCTGCGAACCTTGCAGAACTAGCACTCCTGAAAGTAAGGATATTGCGGAGACATGGCTTAGCCACAGCCTGGGGGATGTTTCCAGAATGAGATTTTCACTCTGCAGCGGTCCGGCACACAGTTTTAATTGGCCAGGAAGTTTCATGTCGTACTCCAGACGTACATCCGCAGAAACGTCTCTAGTTCCAGCCTGTTGTTTAATGCTTAGTTACCTCTTTTTTTTGTTTTTCACCAAGGATTTCCCTCCTTGCCTGTGTAAGTCTCCTTCTTTTATTCACCTGCTTCGTCCGTCTTGAGTCGTTTCACTTCGAAAGTAAAAGTAGTAGCATTCCTTCACTTTGTCTAGTATATGGTACCCAATTTTTATACTGAGTTTCTTGCATATTCCATTTCTGCAACTCATCTCTCCGTTGGTATGTCTTCCTTATTCGTTTTCAGTTCAGGTTCTGTACTCAGTGGACGCATTCTCTAGGTGCCATAAGTTTTCTTCACTAACACAGAGTAGAGTAATCTTACGAGCGATTCATATTCTTTCTGACTGAATTTAACTCCACTTCTTAATTTCTCATTTATTTTCCAAACTGCTTCTGCATTCCATCGTACATGATGTACATTGCAGAAATTATTCCTGCCCTTTTTAACCCGATTACTTTTTTCTTGGTCCCTCTCCCTCTTGGTTCTTGTACGAAATATTAGTTGTATGTATTTTCTAACGGGCTATATCCACTTTACTAAGAATATCGAACATCTTGAACCATTGGTTTTCAACCTTTTAGAGTTCGTGGCTCCCTTGACCAACTATGTCGTTGGTCCCCCTGTAGAATACTTTCTACAAAATGAAATACTTAATAAAAAAAGTTACGAATAAAATACTACTCACCTCAGTGCGGCACCGGAGCTTGCTTTTTGTTACACAAGCCGTCAAAATTTGGCACCAAATAAGATACAGCTACATTCATTTCTATCTCCTCACAAAGTCTTGATTTGTATTCGGTTTTAATGTCATCCACTGCTGAAAACCACTCTCCCAAAGATTGGACGTTGCTAAGGAAATCAATACCTTCAGGACTTTATTGCTCAAGCTTGGGAACCCTTTCCTTATTGAATACCAAAATGATGGCAATGTCATTGAAGAAAATGAAATCTTTAGAGTGGAATCTTATGAAAGTTCTATCTTCTCTTTCTCTTCCATAGTCTTGAACTGAGAAGGAAAATCAGTACTGAAGGGATTCTGATCCCAATGAAACCTGCCACATTCTCAGGAAAATATTTTTTAAAATGAACGTGAGGTTCAGTTAAATGTCTTTCACTTATAGAAAAACATCTGCAGTTACGCCTATTCCATTGCCACTTATAAAATGGTTCAAATGTGGAAAGGAGTCCATTTCTCCTCCGTAGCTCATTTTTCTGTTCCAAAGCAGCAGCTTCTTTTGGAAGGCAAAAACTATGTCAGTATGCTGAATTAAATTATTTTCACTTCCTTGCACAGAATTATTCATTAACTTCACAAATATGTGAAATAAATATGTGATCTTATTTAAAAAGTTATTGTCTAAAAAACACTTCTTACTGATAAGATTTTCTTCTTCCGGGTGAGAATAGCTTCATCGCTTAAGATAAAAAATGTGTGATGATACATTTCCCCTGGAAAGCCAGTCACCGCTTGTATAAAATAGGAGAGATGTATGTTCTGCCCCCGTATCGTGATAAATTTGACTCAAAAAATCTAGTTTTTTGAAGACGAGTTTTAATAAAGATCACCACATTCATTACAGTGTGCATTGTTCGATTCACATCAACACTTATACGTTCCGAAGCAAGTGGATCTCAATAGATAATGCAATTACTACGCATAAAATGAGGAGCTTTGCTGCGGGTAGATGCTTGTATACCACCGTAAAGCCCTTACATGGATCATGTACCGTCAATACACACACCAACACAGTGAACTCAGTTAATTTGATTTTCTGTCATAAAAAATTAAATGATCATCTCTGTTGCTATCAATGGCCTCATCAAACTGCTAACCAGATTCCCTGCACGCCAAGACCGTAGGATCCTACGCAGTGCCGTAGGGGACCGCACGGCCACTTCCCAGCAAATTAGGGACAATGTTGCTCCTGGGGTATCGGCGAGGACCATTCGCAACCGTCTCCATGAAGCTGGGCTATGGTCCCGCACACCGTTAGGCCGTCTTCCGCTCACGCCCCAACATCGTGCAGCCTGCCTCCAGTGGTGTCGCGACAGGCGTGAATGGAGGGACGAATGGAGTCGTGTCGTCTTCAGCGATGAGAGTCGCTTCTGCCTTGGTGCCAATGATGGTCGTATGCGTGTTTGGCGCCGTGCAGGTGAGCGCCACAATCAGGACTGCATACGACCGAGGCACACAGGGCCAACACCCGGCATCATGGTGTGGGGAGCGATCTCCTACACTGGCCGTACACCACTAGTGATCGTCGAGGGGACACTGAATAGTGCACGGTACATCCAAACCGTCATCGAACCCATCGTTCTACCATTCCTAGACCGGCAAGGGAACTTGCTGTTCCAACAGGACAATGCACGTCCGCATGTATCCCGTGCCACCCAACGTGCTCTAGAAGGTGTAAGTCAACTACCCTGGCCAGCAAGATCTCCGGATCTGTCCCCCATTGAGCATGTTTGCGACTGGATGAAGCGTCGTCTCACGCGGTCTGCACGTCCAGCACGAACGCTGGTCCAACTGAGGCGCCAGGTGGAAATGGCATGGCAAGCCGTTCCACAGGACTACATCCAGCATCTCTACGATCGTCTCCATGGGAGAATAGCAGCCTGCATTGCTGCAAAAGGTGGATATACACTGTACTAGTGCCGACATTGTGCATGCTCTGTTGCCTGTGTCTATGTGCCTGTGGTTCTGTCAGTGTGATCATGTGATGTATCTGACCCCAGGAATGTGTCAATAAAGTTTCCCCTTCCTGGGACAATGAATTCACGGTGTTCTTATTTCAATTTCCAGGAGTATATTTTCTACACTAGCGTTTACTATCTTCTTTACCACTTTCCTTGTTGCCCTCAGCAGGCTATTGCGTTTAACATTCGCTTGGGAAATTAAAAAACTTTTCCTTAGTTTGTCGTCCTTATCAGGCTTGATAACAAAATTGCAATATGACAAAAATTAGTTGAAAACTCAAACGTCACAAGTGGAACATGCGATACTTCAATATGGAGATTATGACAGTTTACACAGGCTGGCCAACATCTCCAGGGGAATTCCTCAGACGCCACACGAACTGGCGCTACAAACGAAATTCCCGCAACTGTCTTCCTTACCACTACGAACCAAATACACTGTTTCCCAGTAGGTCATTCATGGCACACCTGCGTGTGGCGGCGCCAAGATTGATACCAGTGTCTTCAAGCATTTCAATGCACTTAATAAAATTGTTTTCACAAAAGAAAAGCCTTTCACATAAATAAAAAAGCAAAAACTGGATAACGTCACCCATTTAAATAATCAAAATTGGCTTGGACGTTTCTGTGATGTAAATCCATCTGGTAGTTGAGGGTAACTTCTCGGGCTCTTCTCAATGCTCGAAAAATCTCCAATTCTTCTAAAATACTTACAACTTTGCCCTTTTTCTCCCGGTGCTTGCCGCGTAGGCCTCGCTACAGATAGCGCTCAGTTGGCGCCGGCAGCACCAACGCTTCCTCCCCAGGATGTCTGCAGTGTATGTACAGTGTGACACTATTCTATTTTAATGTTACAAACGCTGCGTTTTTCAAGGTATTTTAATAACTTTTATTATAATTATTCTAATAGAGACTACATTCTTAATTTGACGTTTATACTGCGTTCTTTTTTATGTTGTAGATGGCCTTAGCCCTCATTACATTCTATCACAGACGCTCCCACATTCGTGTGACAGAAGTTTTAAATACCTCGTAAATGTATTGGATGGCTTTATGCGGTTTAAATAGAACCTTCAGTATTTTGACTGTACGTAGACAGACCTAATCGCTTATGTCTCATATAAGGGGCGTTCAAAAAGAAACGAGCCGGAGTCTGGAATGCGCTAATCGGTGACAGGAGGGTAATGGTTCAAATGGCTCTGAGCGCTATGGGACTTAACTTCTGAGGTCATCAGTCCCCTATAACTTAGAACTACTTAAACCAAACTAACCTAAGGACATCACACACATCCATGCCCGAGGCAGGATTCGAACCTGCGACCGTAGCGGTCGTGCGGTTCCAGACAGTAGCGGCTAGAACCGCTCGGCCAAATCGGCCGGCACAGGAGGGTAATATCATGGTGTGTGTAACGAGGTGTGGTTCCGACCAGAGCGTGGAAGTTCACAGCCCGTCGCTAGAGGGTGCGTGTGCACGTCACGTGACGATATAGAGCTAGCAGCGGCATGCATCAATCGTCCAACACTGCCAGTCGCATTGCAAACAGTGACATTGACGCGTCAACAGGAGAGCAAAAAGGTGTTGTTGCCTATCTGACAGCGGAAGGAGTAGGAGGAACGGACTTTCATCGACGAATGTCGCAAGTGTACGGCGAATACTGCATGTCCCTTGCGAGGGTCAAGCAAGGCACTACCGCTTCACGGAAGGACGGGTGTCGTTTTAGCCGATGATGCACGGTCTGGAGCACCACATTCCATCACCGATGACATCTCCAACTGATGGATGCACTGATTACCCACGACCGACGAGTGTCAGTGAAAGCCATAGCCGCCGTGGTCGGATTGAGCGTCGAAAGTGTTCACACCATCATCAAGAAACGACTGTATATGCGCAAAGTGTGTGCGCAAAGGGTGCCCCCACAGTCTTCAACCACACCAGGAAGCATGTCGAATGGCCCACTGTCTTGTTCATCTGCAGCGCTATGCTCGGGAAGGGAATGCGTTCCTGGAACGAGTAGTGGCTGTAAATGAGCCATGGCGTCATCACTTCGAACCAGAATCAAAAGGACAACGTCTCCAGTGGAAGCATCCAGGGTCACCACCACCAAAAAAAGCCAAGGTCATCCACACGAGTGCACGAGAGATAATGCTGACGCACTTCTTTGACCAAGATGGCACCTTCTGATTCACTTCCTACAGCACGGGACAGCAGTGAATGCCCAGCGTTGCTCGGAAACCTTGACCGCCCTTCGCCAAGCGATCAAATCAAAACGACGAGGCAATCTCAACCGTGGGGTTCTTCTGATCCACGACAATGCAAAGCCTCCTACGGTCAAAACAGTCGCGGACACTCCTGCAGAAATTCCAATGAGGGGTTCTCGGCCGCCCTCCACAGAGTCCGAAACTCTCTCCCTTTGATTACGCCATATATGGTCCCCTTAAAAAGGCTCTAATAGGCAAACGATTCACCTTGGACGACGACGTCCAGCTGTATGTGCGGAACTGGTTAACATCGCAGCCCCGGGAATTTGATGAGACAGCCATTCACCGCCTTGTGTCACAGTGAGACAAGTGTCTCAAAAGCTATCGTCAATACTTTTAACATACAGGTGAAAATGAAATACAATGTCGTGTGACTAGGACCTCCCGTCGGGTAGACCGTTCGCCTGGTGCAGGTCTTTCGAGTTGACGCCACTTCGGCGACCTGCGCGTCGATGGGGATGAAATGATGATGATTAGGACAACACAACACCCAGTCCCTGAGCGGAGAAAATCTCCGACCCAGCCGGGAATCGAACCCAGGCCCTTAGGATTGACATTCCGTCACGCTGACCAATCAGCTACCGGGCGCGGACAACAGACAGGTAATCGTTTCTGTAATTCTGCCTCCGGTCCGTTTCTTTTTGAACGCCCCTTACACTTGGCCGTCTCATGGCATGGCTAAATTTCTGATAAGTTCTTTTATTCCTTTCTGTTCACTGAAGCACCTGAACACGGAAATTTACTTTCCAAAACCGCTCATGTTCTCCGATGAAGAATTCCAATAGCCGCAGCGGTTTTCTTCATTCAAGTAATGGAATATTTCGGCTGTCGTTACCCTACATACAAAGTAGTGTCTACAGTTTTATCGAATGATGCACCAAACTTTAAAAAGACACAGATACGTGCCATTATTTTTCAACTTAATCAACAAATCCTTCTAAACAACGGAAGGAACGTTCTGCCAATGGCTCAATTCCTCGGCGACGGAACGATGCCCCTCCATCACGAAATATTCGAGAACTGCTGTGTGAACGTTCTCATTGTCTGAAAATATCTCTCTTTCCAGTTGTTCTTTCAGCTTGCCGAGAAGATGCAAATCGTATGGGACATGTACTTATCTGTATGGCGAATCAGCGTCACCCACACCTGTGCACCTTGGGCAAACTGTGGAGACCAGCTCGCTACCGCTGGACACGATATCGCATTTGGTCCGTACAGCGCCAGTATTCGTGTGCAGTTTAAACGCCTTGCCCAACAGAACCTGTCCTGTCCTGCGAACTTCAGTTTTGGACTTGGTTCCCCACAACATTGCCACCCTGTAATGTAACTCTTATCCGTACTACAGTAAAACCGAGAAGATGAATTCTTTTCTGACAACGTGCTACTCTTTTCCTGCAGTGGTCTTACCTTACGGCGACGTGCGTAATTTTCTTTCTGAAATCTATACGTGCTATTTCTTTCGCTTTTTCTAGGACTGGTGATATCAATTTGTCTTGACTTTTCTTATCTCTTGTCTCCGTTATGAGAACTGAGGCATTTTCCTTTCCCAAAGAAAAATGATAGTTATATATTTCTTAACATTCTTTCTCTTTCTTCTGGGTATCGTTATTATCAACAACTTGGATGCATGAGCTGTTAAACAGTTGATGCTATAGGTCTCGCTTCTGTTTGTCCTTGGTATATTCGGTTTTGAGTGGATGACATTCTTCCTAAACTTAGATGGTATGCCTCCGGTCTCATAGATTCTACGCAACAACGTTAATTTTACCAGACGTTGAAAATACTGCTGCAGTTGTAAGATTCTCTTATTATCACACGGTCGGTTTCGGGCTCTTATGCGCCCATCTTCAGGTGTCGTAGCTTGGTGCTGGCACCCCCGAGCGCCGCGGTGGACGTGTACAAGTTTCGGTGCCCTACCAACGAGTGCAGAGCATGATCCTTTCCTTGACACTTGTTACGTACATGTTAAATGCTCAGAGCCATCCCTTCTGTCTTGTATGAACGCAATACTTCCATAGCTCTGTGAAACGCTGACTCTAATACTGGATGTTTTCCCAATCGATACCCACAGCATCTTTTCCGTCCGCAGAAAGTTCTTCCTCTCTCCTTTACGTTTTCGAAGAACTCCTGTCTCTGATTTCTCCGACAGTCTTGACTTTTTCGTAGGCTAAATCAGGTCTTGCTGCGGCGACTTCTTCGATTTCTTCATATTTACTGCCAAGTCATTTCTCTGTAACTTCACTACACTTCCTATTGATTTAATTAACATGCCGACGTCGCATGCTGAAGATGGACAGATAGAGAAAGTGTATGAGGATCTTGAAAGGGTAATGCAGTATGTAAAGGGGGACGAAAATCTAATAGTCATGGGCGACTGGAATGCAGTTGTAGGGGAAGGACTAGAAGAAAAGGTTACAGGAGAATATGGGCTTGGGACAAGGAATGAAAGAGGAGAAAGACTAATTGAGTTCTGTAACAAGTTTCAGCTAGTAATAGCGAATACCCTGTTCAAGAATCACAAGAGGAGGAGGTATACTTGGAAAAGTCCGGGAGATACGGGAAGATTTCAATTAGATTATATCATGGTCAGACAGAGATTCCGAAATCAGATACTGCATTGCAAGGCGTACCCAGGAGCAGATATAGACTCAGATCACAATATAGTAGTGATGAAGAGTAGGCTGAAGTTCAAGACATCAGTCAGGAAGAATCAATACGCAAAGAAGTGGGATACGGAAGTACTAAGGAATGACGAGATACGTTTGAAGTTCTCTAACGCTATAGATACAGCAATAAGGAATAGCGCAGTAGGCAGTACAGTTGAAGAGGAATGGACATCTCTAAAAAGGGCCATCACAGGAGTTGGGAAGGAAACCAAAGGGACAAAGAATGTAGCTGCGAAGAAACCATGGCTAACAGAAGAAATACTTCAGTTGATTGATGAAAGAAGGAAGTACAAACATGTTCCTGGAAAATCAGGAATACAGAAATACAAGTCGCTGAGGAATGAAATAAATAGGAAGTGCAGGGAAGCTAAGACGAAATGGCTGCAGGAGAAATGTGAAGACATCGAAAAAGATATGGTTGTCGGAAGGACAGACTCAGCATACAGGAAAGTCAAAACAACCTTTGGTGACATTAAAAGCAACGGTGGTAACATTAAGAGTGCAACGGGAATTCCACTGTTAAATGCAGAGGAGAGAGCAGATAGGTGGAAAGAATACATTGAAAGCCTCTATGAGAGTGAAGATTTGTCTGATGTGACAGAAGAAGAAACAGGAGTCGATTTAGGAGAGATAGGGGATCCAGTATTAGAATCGGAATTTAAAAGAGCTTTGGAGGACTTACGGTCAAATAAGGCAGAAGGAATAGACAACATTCCATCAGAATTTCTAATATCATTGGGGGAAGTGGCAACAAAACGACTATTCACGTTGGTGTGTAGAATATATGAGTCTGGCGACATACCATCTGACTTTCGGAAAAGCATCATCCACACAATTCCGAAGACGGCAAGAGCTGAGAAGTGCGAGAATTATCGCACAAGCAGCTTAACAGCTCATGCATCGAAGCTGCTTACAAGAATAATATACAGAAGAATGGAAAAGAAACTTGAGAATGCGCTAGGTGACGATCAGTTTGACTTTAGGAAAAGTAAAGGGACGAGAGAGGCAATTCTGACGTTACGGCTAGTAATGGAAGCAAGTCTAAAGAAAAATCAAGACACTTTCATAGGATTTGTCGACCTGGAAAAAGCGTTCGACAATATAAAATGGTGCAAGCTGTTAGAGGTTCTGAAAAAAATAGGGGTAAGCTATAGGGAGAGACGGGTCATATACAATATGTACAACAACCAAGAGGGAATAATAAGAGTGGACGATCAAGAACGAAGTGCTCGTATTAAGAAGGGTGTAAGACAAGGCTGTAGCCTTTCGCCCCTACTCTTCAATCTGTACATCGAGGAAGTAATGATGGAAATAAAAGAAAGGTTCAGGAGTAGAATTAAAATACAAGGTGAAAGGATATCAGTGATACGGTTCGCTGATGACATTGCTATCCTGAGTGAAAGTGAAGAAGAATTAAATGATCTGCTGAACGGAATGAACAGTCTAATGAGTACACAGTATGGTTTGAGAGTAAATCGGAGAAAGACGAAGGTAATGATAAGTAGTAGAAATGAGAACAGCGAGAAACTTAACATCAGGATTGATGGTCACGAAGTCAATTAAGTTAAGGAATTCTACTACCTACGCAGTAAAATAACCAATGACGGACGGAGCGAGGAGGACATAAAAAGCAGACTCGCTATGGCAAAAAAGGCATTTCTGGCCAAGACAAGTCTACTAATATCAAATACCGGCCTTAATTTGAGGAAGAAATTTCTGAGGATGTACGTCTGGAGTACAGCATTATATGGTAGTGAAACATGGACTGTGGGAAAACCGGAACAGAAGAGAATCGAAGCATTTGCGATGTGGTGCTATAGACGAATGTTGAAAATTAGGTGGACTGATAAGGTAAGGAATGAGGAGGTTCTACGCAGTATCGGAGAGGAAAGGAATATGTGGAAAACACTGATAAGGAGAAGGGATAGGATGATAGGACATCTGCTAAGACGTGAGGGAATGACTTCCATGGTATTAGAGGGAGCTGTAGAGGGCAAAAACTGTAGAGGAAGACAGAGATTGGAATACGTCAAGCAAATAATTGAGGACGTAGGTTGCAAGTGCTACTCTGAGATGAAGCGGTTAACATAGGAAAGGAATTCGTGGCGGGCCGCATCAAACCAGTCAGTAGACTGATGACAAAAAAAAAAAAAAAATAAAAAAAAATAAAAAAAAAATAAAAATAAAAATTTTTCACTTGCATCACCCCTGTTCCCAGAACTCCTGAAGGTAGACGTTGACTGTGGATATTGTATATTGTATCACAGACAGACCCTTTGACTGTTCAGAGATGGCACTAAACCTGCCCAAAGATATAAACAACCATGTATGAGCAGCGCCTATTAGACGGAGGGGGTCAAACAGACGAACAGTTCCGGTCATTCCACCAGGAAGGAGGTACACTGCCCGTGTTGTCTGTAGTTCAACCATGCCTAGACGATCAATACCGTGGTTCGATCGCGTCCGCATTGTTACTTTGTGCCAGGAATAGCTCTCGACAAGGGAAGGATCCACGCATCTTGGAGTGTACCAAAGCGATGTTGTCCGAACATGGAGAATATGCAGAGAGACAGGAACTATCGATGACATGCCACTCTCAGGATCCCAAGGGCAGTGGAAGACCGCTACCTACGGATTATGGCCAGGAGGAACCCTGACAGCAACGCCACCATGTTGATAAATGCTCTTCGTGCAGCCACAGGACGTTGTGTTACGACTCAAACTGTGCACAACTTCACTTCCGACGTCCATGGCGAAGTCCATCTTTGCAACCACGACACTATGCAGCGCATTACAGATGGGCCCAACAACATGCCGAGTGAACCGCTCAGGATCGACACCACGTTCTCTTCACCGATAATGTGTTTGGAGGCAACCCGGTCAGGCTGAGCGCCTTAGACACACTGTCCAGCGAGTGTAGGCAGGTGGAGGTTGCCTGCTGTTTTGGGGTGGCATTATTTGGGGCCGACGTACGTCGCTGGTGGTCATGGAAGTCGCCGTAACGGCTGTACGATACGTGAATGCCGTCCTCCGACCGATAGTGCAATCAAATTGGCAGCATATTGGCGAGGCATTCGTCTCCATGGACGGCAAATTGCACCCCCATCGTGCAAATCTTGTGAATGGCTTCTTTCGGGATAATGACATAACTCGACTAGACTGGCCAGGATGTTCTCCAGACGTGATCCCTATTGAACATGCCTGGGATAAATTGAAAAGGGCTGTTTATAGACAACGTGATCCACCAACCACTTCGAGGGATCTACGCCGAATCTGCACCAACAGCGAATTGATGAACTTGTGGATAGTATTCCTCGACGAGTACAGGCATGCATCAATGCAAGATGAAGTGCTACTGGACATTAGGGGTACCGGTGTTTACAGCAGTTTGGACCACCACCTCTGAAGGTCTGGCTGTATGGTGGTACGCCATGCTATGTGTGGCTTTCATGATCAATAAAAAGGGCAGAAATGATGTTTGTGTTGATCTCTATTCCAATTTTCTGTACAGGTTCCGGAACTCTCGGAACCGAGGTGATGTAAAACTTTTTTTTGATGTGTGTATATTTGTGATCTCTTGGTATCTCAGAGCGTGTCATATCAACCGAGCCTTTCTTTTAGTCAATATGCTCCACAAATTTCTTGCGTCACCAATTCTACTCAGTACCTCATTTGTCACATGATCTACCCATCTAATCTTCTGCATTCTTTCATAGCACCACATTTCAAAAGCATACTTTTTCTTCTTGTCTAAACTGTTGGTCATCCTTGATACAGTTCCCTACATGCCTACACTCGAAAGGAATACCGTCAAAAAAGTTTTCTGAGTACTTATATTTTTATTCAATATTAGCAAATTTCTTTTCTTTGGAAACTCCTCTCTTACCATTGCCAGTGAACATTTTATATCCTCTCTATCGCGACCATCACCAGTTATTGTGATGCCCAAATAGCAAAAGTCATACACTACATCTATAGTCTCGTTTCCCAATGTAATTTCTTCAGCATCACCTGGTTTCATTCGACTACATTCCATTGTACTTTTTTTTGCGTTTCTTGATATTCATCTTACATCCTCCTTTCAAGGCGCTTTCCATTCTGTTCAGCTGCTCTTGCTAGTCCTTTCCTGTCTCTGAGAGAATTACATTGTCGTCGGCAAACCTCAAAATTTTTATTTCTTCTCCCTGAGTTTTAATCCCTGCTCCAAATATTTCTTTGGTTTCGTTTAGTACTTGCTTAATGTAGAGACTGAATAACGTAGGGATAAGCTGAAAACCTGTCTGAATCCCTTCTCAACCGCTTGTTCCATTCCATGCCCCTTCCATCGTATAAAAGGCTTATGGTTATGTCCATGTAGTAGAAAGTGTATCCCACTCGAGATTGTCAAAAGCTTTCTCTAAGTCTACAAACGCTGTAAAAGTGGGTTTCTCTTAAGGTAACTTAATCGTAGTGTCAGCATTGTCTTGCCTGTTCCTGCATCTTCCCCGAGATCGGTTTCTTCCAGTTTTTCCATTCTTCTGTAAATAATTAATATTAGTATAGTGTAACCATAACTTATTAAGCTATAGTTAGATAATATTGACACCTGTCAGCACCTGCTCTTTTCGGAATTGTAATTATTACGTTCTTGTTGAAGTTTGAGGATATTTCGCCTGTCTTATACACGTTGCACATCAGATGGGGTAGTTTTGTCATGGCTGGCTCTCCCAAGGCTTTCAGTAGATCTCACGGAATGTGGTCTACTTCCAGGGCCTTGTTCAACTTTCAGTACTGCTATATGCGAATTAATTGTGTCGCACAGTTGAAGATCAGATTTTACGACGACTGGTAAAAAGTAATTTAGATTGTTACCAGTACTTGTGTAATCGTTTATCGTCGATTTTCGTTGCCAGTCCGTCATTAATACTGAAAATTGTTTTCAGTATCGTCACCGATTATTTCGAACACGATTTGCCGAGTTGTAATTCTCTTTACAGATTTTGTCAGTATATCACAAATGTAGTTGCACTGCCAAATAAAAAAATCATGACTATTTTACGAATTCCGACATTTATGAAGTACGTTCTGTAGTTGAAGACAGCACAGGACGTATTATGTTCAATCTTCAACACGTGTAAAGTGGATATTTTGCTAGCCTCAAACCAGACAGTGTCGTTATTTGAGTATTTTTCTCAAATATCTCACGTTAATTTATCTCAGTTTTTGTGTTTGATCCTGTGTCATGTACACAAGCTACTAAGAGAGGAATGTGATTAGCTGAGTGTCATGAATTCACAATCAGTTTACCACAAATACGGCATATGTTAGCCTAACTTCAGGATTTGCGTGGACTCTCGTATGCACCGGTTGTCTTGAATTTGTCGTGTAGACAAATTATAGACACTAAGTAAATTTTGTAACAAAATACTTTAGGAAAGAATTCAATCCTTTAAGAAAATGAGAGTCCTCTATTTTTATCCAGAAAGAAGAAGGTTACATATGGAAAACTCCGTAATATCGTAAAAATCAGTATATGATAACAAGTACTGACTCATGTGCACCTGCTTTCATTTGCTGTTCAGTAGATAATCGACATACATTTATACCAACTTTTGGTATAAATAAAAATCTTTGTATATGTATCATATAGCACGTAAAAGAAAGTGATATTTGGAACAGTAGTTATACGATACATGATGTTCTCATATTTTCATTGTGTGACCGAAGCAGTGGAATATCTCTTAAAGTATGTTTAACAAGAAAACTATTAAACAGACCTACTATAGATGTGAGTAATTTCACGGTTTTCTACGACTGTGTGATTAGTTTCTCCTGGCAGGAAGTTAATCACTGAAGCCAGATATTTCACTAGTTGTAGCATACATGAGATTTACGGGCAGCACAACTTTTAGCGTGTCTGTATTTTGTTGTTGAATGTGGTACCATGTGCTGCTGACTTGCAGGGTGACTCTGGTGGACCTTTGGTGCAAGACGGGGTGTTGATAGGCGTGGCCCAGTGGGCTTACTCCTTATGCGGCTACGAGGGCGCTCCATCCGGTTGCACCAGGGTCTCCGCCTTCATCGATTTCATCAACGACAACCTGTAATCTCGCTTTTCATTTTGGCAATAAAGTAATGTGAAAGTGATGACGGTTTCCGAGTATCTGACAATCACGCAAAAGATTGCCTATACCTTTCCACAACACTCGAATATTTTCAACTGCAACTGTGCATATCTTCACAGTCGATGCAACAGTAAACCGGATTCGAAAGGTTTTTGACATTTTACGCCAAATACGATGGCCTACTGCAATTTTTCAGCGTCAGTAAAGGACATTAGTCCAAGCTCCCATTTTTCACCCTCCAATCACAAGAAAAGTTCACTTTAGTCAAAATATCACACTAATAGTGCAGTTAAAATGGTAAATTACGAAATAAAATGGGGGATTGAAAGCTATTGTGATTGATACCACGTTAAAGCAATGCTGGGTAATGTTTACCATTTCCCTTTCACCATTCGCGATTTAGATGTTGTTTACAATGAAGTATTCAATGTGTGTGTGTGTACACGCACGCGCTTTTAATTGTAATTTCTGTGCCTTCGTTTCGATGGTAGATGTACATCTGACGCTCATCGTCGAAATGCACTTGTAAACATACAAAAAAATTTATAAATTATTTAAGTGAGAGATATTTCTATTTTTTAATCTTTACAAAAGTTTCACAAAGATGATATCAAAGTCTGTTTGTTGTCTTTAAAGTCTTTATGAGGATTTACTCTTGTAACAAAAATGACGAACATCAATGCACTATACTAAATTGTACGACTTGGACATGGGAAAGATGTTTCGAACATTCCAACATGAAAATTATGTGGTATTTTGAGGAGTATGATGGCTGCGTTTGAGCAGTGATGGAGTAAAAAGGATGGAGGGAAGACGATGATTTTGTAGATGCAAAAAAAGGTAAACATGGAAAAGGAGGAGGGAAACTGATATAAGGAAGAATAGAGTGTGTGAGAGGGTTACATCTTGCAGGAATGTCAGATGTCAGCATGCATTTGATTATTTTTTTTTTTTTGGGGGGGGGGGGGTGGAGGACAGAGTGGGTTATATCAAGCAGGCATGTCAGACGTCAGGATGCATTTCATTATTTTTTGGGGGGTGGGGTGCTGGGGCTGTAGAAGTTTCGTTGGGAGAACAGATCAACTGTCTGGGAGAGCAAATTTATTGTCTGTGAAATGCGCTGATATTTGTAATATAAGGAGAAATAACGGCGTGGTTGGAGGTAATTTCTGTGGCATGTATAGAATTTAAGGACATGTCAAAATAGGACGAGGAGGTAGGGGAATTTGCTGAGTACGGAAAGCATTCAGATGGGAGAAGTTAAGTGGTTGTATTTAAAGATATGCAGAAACTGACTGACAGCAAGCTTGATTAAGCGCATATCGAGGGAACACGGGTAGGAGTGGATGAGTTAGATCAAACCGTGGTACATAATGACTATAGTGGGCTCCATATTTTGTGAAAATCAAGGCCTACTCATACGAAAGCGCATATCGAGGGAACACGGGTAGGAGTGGATGAGTTAGATCAAAGCATAGTACATATGGACTATAGTGGGCTCCATATTTTGTGAAAATCAAGGCCTACTCATACGATGCTGTAATTGTTTGTATATGTTTGAAATTTTGCAGTTTATCACTGTTAGTGCAAAACATT
The DNA here is from genome assembly GCF_021461385.2 of Schistocerca piceifrons. Classification (NCBI taxonomy): domain Eukaryota; kingdom Metazoa; phylum Arthropoda; class Insecta; order Orthoptera; family Acrididae; genus Schistocerca; species Schistocerca piceifrons. The sequence continues at coordinate 1,014,351,277 of NC_060139.1, read as the reverse complement.
TTCTAAAGAATTTGCAATTATTTTGAACACTTTTGGACATATTCTTTAAAAAAAAAAACAATTAGAAATGATCTAAGACAGTTCTTCAAAAGCAGGTACCATTTAATCCAATGATACACCTGTGAAAGAGAATAAATTTTTACCAGATGTTTATGCCATGTCGGGTGATATACTTCACACACTTAATTGAGTATACTAACCTGTAAAATATTATATTTTTATTTTTAGTTTTAGAATATTTTTGCTAAATAAAAATTTTGTCTACAACTTAATCTAACCTGCAACAAAGTTTAGGTCAACTTGATAGGTGTGGACAATTGCAAGCTGGATAAAATGCCAGTGCAACCTCTGCAGTGGCCTGGCTGACTGACTCATTACTGTGCAGCTCAAATCACGTAGGACAGAAACTTTAAATTTGGAAAGGTTGTTGTACTGTAGGTGTAGGTATCATTTTCCGAAATTCCATCCCCTAAGGGGTGAAACAGGGAAGGAAAGGTTTCCTGAGTATAAGTCATTAGGGCAATTTTGAAGCTGGGCCTACGAAAATTGATATTTGGTTTCTCGCTCAAAAACTAAGAAATACGTGTTTCAGCATTTCTGAAAATTTAGCCCGTATGGGATGAAATAGTGTCTGAAAATTTTGTCATGAAAAATCTGCTGAAGCAGATTTTCAGCTACAGTTACGAAAATTGCTATTTGACTTCTAGGTTGAAAATTAAAATAATACGTGTTACAGAGTTTTTGGAAATTCATCCCCTAAGGGGCGAAATGTATTGAAAATATTTCATTATGAAAGAATTTTTAAAGCTACATCTACGAAAATATGTCTTTCACTTCTTGATTGGAAACAAAAAGTAGGTGTCTCAGTGTGTTTAGAAGTTCGACCTCTAACAGGGTGAAATAGGGGACGAAAGATTTCTTGTAAATATTTCATTATGCAATCATTTTTGAAGATAAATACATGAAAATTTATATTTGGGTTTCCTGTTAGAAATAAAAAGAACACACATTTCACTGTTTTTAGAAATTCAATTTCTTAGGGAGCGAAATAGCGGGCGAAACGTTTTAAGAAAGTATTTCATTGAGAAAATATTTTCAAATATGAATCTACGAAAATTTGTTAATGAAAAATATGTGTCACTATATTAAAGAACCATTTAAAGCTGTATGTATGAAAATTGGTATATGTGTAAGGGGGAGGAAAGTTTGTACGGAAATATTAACAGAAGAACGTAAAAGCCATGATTAACAAGGAACTTGACTACAGGTATCAGAATCGCTTTTGATCAGAACTGCATTCGGAAAAGACCATGCTTCTACGATCCTAACTAGAGTGAAAAGTTAAAAATGTGTTGCAATTTCTGAATGATAGAGAAATACTATTACTGGAAAACACAAACAAAAACGAGATGTGCAGACCATACAGTCTACACGACCAAAGTAGTTGGCTCTAAGCTTGTGCTTTACAGTATTAAAGAGATAGGTGTACCTAATTTCTAAAGAGTACAACTTGCACGAAATTGAGAATTAAGATTTGAGCCACATTAAAATGTGTCTTCCAACATTACTGAACCATGGGCATCAACTTGTTGCATTTCTTCATCTTCAAGCTTCCTCTTGGGATCCTTTCTGGTGTTTATTACTTTATTATTGACTGTACATTAATTACATGTGTGTTCACGAAATTAAACAAAATTAACTACTGAATTCCTTTTGCTGCATAATGTTACTAGAGAGATAAAGACATTTGACATAAATTAATATGTAATTGCTTAAAAGAACATGTATTTGAGTAGCAATATAATTCAACACTTATTTGGGTAAGGTTCTGTGGGGTGTTGATATAATTTCTTAATTAGTTGTTGGTTATCGAATCAAGTTCTTTGATGGGGAAAGTGTAAAGATGAAAATGTGATGGTGTAATCGAACAATGTTCTGTTAGGAAGTATGTAGGGTCCTCTACAAACAGCATTACTGCTCTGTCATACCAAAGATTTGAATCATCGCTGAAGAACTTATCCACAGGTTTTCTCAATAGTATGCAATACTTAGTTTGTGAAGTAGTTACCCCTGAATTTTCTTTTATTGAATTTCTGGACATGTACAATTGTTAGTATTTATTGCACACTAATGAACATCTAGAACCACACGTGAGTACCCCATGGGAAAAATGGCGTAACTCCATTTAAGTAGAAAAGTAATTTATGTCAAATTTGATTGGCCAGCCGTCAGTACTACAAGGAAGTTAAAATGCCTTTCAAATAACATCGAAAGGTTCCTAGATACAATCAGTTTTACTTTTAATGGTAACGCAAAGAATGTCCTATGCCTGTCTTCTCACGGAAAGAATGGGACAAGTGCAAGGCGCGATTCAACTCTCTGCAATACACCTTCAAAGTCAGTCTGGTTGCCGCTGCAAACATGATCGGTTGAGTTTTTTACTCTGTGTTGTTTTCTTGTAGTAATAGTGATTTGTTTGGAGTGTGATAATAGTGTGGTCCTCTTAGGATCTTTAAATTGTGTGAATTATCACAAGATGAAGGTGACAAGAAATCCATCAATCAATCAGCAGAAAAAATAAAAGTTATAACATTATGAGTAGCGTTTTTAGGGCCTTAGGGCGATGTGTCATGATTTAGACAGTTACTGGAAACGCCCATCGTTTGATTGTTTTTTTTAAAAAAAAAAACAAACTCTACGAAAGAGAACAAAGTATCAAGAACTTTAATTTGTTAGGTGAGTGCACTGACATATCTTCCTATTTAATCAACTTAATTTTTGTGACACTAGCTACTCATTGAAAGCCTAAAGATGATGATTCCAATGCCAGAGATTGCTCTTTACGATACATTTTAAGAATCAAACGAAATGATAACGTGATTGAAAATTGTTTTTGCCAGAAGGTCTTCATTGCTTTGCATGGAATTATCGTTTTACTGTTTAAATATTCATCAAATGCCTAACAGTGATGCAATATGTTATACTTACACTGAAGGTTTTGGGAATAAAGAAGCAATTAAGCTATTAGTTTTCGGTACAATTATGTGAGTGAAATCCTTTAACCAAAAGTAAGGGTTCTTTTAATACTCCCTGATTCGTGCTCAGGATAGAATAAGAACTACGCAGTGTTCATATACCGTCACTATCTTGTTGATACCATTAGGAGATGAGGTAGTGTCGTAATATTATTTCCAATAAGAGGTTCAGAAAGTTATCAGAGAGTTTCCAGAAGACTGGGAGTAATGATTTTAAAACTACAAATGCCAATCCAAAGTCATAGAAAGTCTTTGCGGTTCAAGAAGAATGTATACGAGGTTGAACGACCTTTGTAAAAGCATGTGACGAAACTAAATGCTCTTTCAAGGTACCATCTCTCAGAGAAGCTCTGGCTGTGGAAGAAGAAACCTGTTTAAATACAGGATTACTCACAGTGCAGCTTGAACGCCGGTATTTTTGGAACATTCCGTTGGTCTACAAGTAACGTCGAGCTTGAGCATCAACTGTAGGGACGTGGCAGATTCTTATGGTCTCAACGAAGACATAATGGTGTTTTATAATATGAAACACTTTGAAAGGTAAATCACCATCGTTCTGCAAATAACAAATTCTATGGGTATACTTCCGCAGCTCCTGCCCATACCTTATGAAAAATACGCAAACGTTCAAGAACTTAAACAGTTTTGTGGTCAAGGCGCAAGAAATATTTATTCCAGGCTACGAGTTAACAAACCAAAATCCTAGACTAACAAAAAGTAACTTCCAGTGCTAAATAACACAATAAAGCGACGAAAGTTTACCATAAAGTAATGGACTTACAAGTTCTTTTCTTGGTAAAGATGTACTTACTTTGGATTTACTGTCTTTTTATCATATAATTTTATTACTTACACTTGAGCAAAGTGTTTTATGTATTTTTTCATAATCTTGAAGGTTCAAATCTCCTCTCCTGAGAAATGTACACAGTTTTCTCCATGGGCTCTTCAAATATCTGTAGCATTTATACAACAAACTTTCATTAGGACCTAAACAAAGCATTACAACAAAGGAACTATACACAGGAGTAAAAATGACAATTTACAGAAAGACCAGAAATGTCACCAACATACACAATACGAGTATAAATCAAACAGGAAAGCCGGAAGCAAAAATTTTCCAGTTTTTCGAGAAATACTAATGGTTTTCTGTAATGTAAATAATGGAGGCGTGGTGTCGAACTCGACAGTGAGTTTAAAATATCGTTTATGGCGGTCATTTTCACTCTAAATCACGTCAAGTATGTACCAAACTACAAATAAAAATAATAAAAAAGTGTCGGTTTTTTCCATGATTCAGATGTACCGTGTATCCTTAAGCAACGAGGTTCTTACTCAGAAATCGCATTTAAATATTGTTTATTAGTTAGAGGATCGTGTTATGTCTCTCGTGTGAGAAGTGGAAACGACTATCAGTATATGTCGGAATAGCTAGCGACGCCATCGTGGCCTACAGAGAGTGTGTTTTATTACTCCGCAACAGTTCTTCTCGTATTGGTCAAAATCCCTAGACCACCTTCCTATTTTGGAATCGATGGGCTCAAGACTGCCACACTCGGAGTGTGAAGGATGTCAATAACCACACAAGACTTGCGCCCGTGAAGGAAGACATGTTCACTCGGGGTTGCTGAATCGTGCAGCCACGACATGAAGGAGAGAGCGGGGCGCGTTTGCGCATGGGGTACCTTCATGCAGATCTCTTTCCTAGGGAACCATTCTTCCTAGAGGCCTAAATACAATGGAAGGTTATTAGTGCCATCTACTGAGGGCTCTCAAAAACTTCAGGGCTCCAGGAGAATCAACGTCTTAGTGCGAAAACATATTTGTGTTTTTCTGCATGGTGAGGAAGTATTGTTAAACAAATATCTGTGCTCCTTGGAAGCATATCTTTAGAACTGAAAATAGATAAACATAAATGCTGTTTACAGAAGATTATTCTACTTTATAAGACACATCTGCATAATGTGAAAGCCTGAACGTGACTACCGTAGTTTTGAAAGTATTGCAAATATGGCAATGAGACACTCTTACGCTGTTATTTAGCGAAACGTTTATTCACTAGTTTGCGTTGCGATCCTAACTCTAACCCAGTCAAGGAAACTTTAAAATTACGCAATATATAAATGAAGGCACAATAGAATACATGATAGAAATGGATGAAAGACACATTTGAACGTAATGAATATCAAGCAGAGAAGGTTAACTCTATGAGAGCATGGACTGATAATGGCAAGAAATTGCTAAAGGGAAAAAGAAGGAGAAATGTGGATAGGCCTACGTCTGACATCACTAACGTTCTGCCTAATGTCATGTTTTCTCAAGGGAATTCTCCATGGTCTCCTGTCCTCTGTCATCCTCTTCACGCCCATGTGATTTCCGCTTCGTGTCATCCATCATCATCAAGTACTTCCTTTCTCTAAACGTGATCTCACAAACTAGTCCTTCCAAAGCGTCTGTTATCAAGTACTCTCAAAGTATGTTCCATCCAGTTTATCTTCCAACCTGCAGCTATTTGATGAAGAGGATGAAAATTTTCTTTCCATTTACAATCAATAACAAAGAAAACAAGAGTAGGTCCACTACCTTCTACATAAAAGGTGAGCTCAGGGCTATTGTTCCACAGGATGCATGTTATTTTTTCGTGCGTAAATTGTAGTTTCGGAACAAATTTTTATGAAAGCAAATAATATGCTTACAGGTGGAATTTGTTTACTGCTAGTAAAATATTGGTATTTTACCATGTTAATCGGTGTAATTAAGCCTGTAATTTTGTTTAATGTCAATAAAATATATTTTGAAAATTTCAGCAGTGGGTTTAGCTATTCATTTTTGTGTTCGATGACATCGGTGAACGTGTCAACATAGGTGCATAGACTTGCTACATATCTGGGGCACGTTCATGCTCTCGAACTGAGCCTATATAAAATTCTTTTGCACTCTTAAATGTAACGTTGAGCTAAAATTATATATACAATGATATGCTTTAACAACCATTTGAAACATGGCAAATTTAACAAAAAATTATAACATTTCCGAAAGAAATGTGCCCTGGTCTTCCTTATCTTCCGCTAGCTGCCTTTACATTTATGAGGTCTTAAAAACCGACGGCTGTACCCTTTCTTCGAGCTCTCCGTGACATTATCTTTCACCAAACAAACACTAGAGCCATGCTGTCCGCGCTGCCTTGATACATAGTCCGTTTCACATCTCTCTCATCCTTTGAAAACATATAGTACTGGTTGCCAAGAGACTAGCAGGGCACCACTCACCAGCCACTGCAACTGGTAAACTCTGCAACGAAGCGTCCTAGAGACACAAAACATATTGGAACACTCTGTCGCTAGCTGTTTGCCAGTTGGTGGCTTGTAATACGAAACTTCAGTTCGTGTGTACATCGCGTCAAAAGGGGTCGACACTTGAACGTGTTATAATCCTACATATACGCCTATACTTCTAGTTCAAAGTACAGGCTGCAAATGCTGCGTTCCCTGTTGACAGGGAAACTATTGAGAAAGAATGAAAGTTCACATGTAACAATTTCTCGAACACCAGGAGATGAGAAATCGCTGAATCGGTGCAGTGCCCAGAAATGATTTTGTGCCTACACTTCTATGAGCACAACTAAATGATGATGGATTTATAACGTGTCAATCGTTCCCACTGCATCACTTACCAGTTGTTTTACGACCAGTTACATGAAATGTACCATATCATTTTTTTTCTTGACTCAACACCCTTGATGGCAAGATAACTAAGAAGTTGGCCACAGAATGTTTGCAGTAGCACAACCTTTTCGACAAACGATGTAAGGGTAATTGTTGTGTTGTGCTGTTTCCGATTTGTCGCAGATATTTCTATTTGGATAGTACTGTTTTCACAGTAAGATACTTTGGCGAGAAAACAGGACGGATATTAACTGCTAACCTCAAACGATTTTGGTTTTCTGTCGTACTTGTCATCGCAAGCTGCTGTTCAGGAAATGTCTGATGAAGAGCGAATGCGTCTGAAGTCATCATATCTTCAGGAAGCTGAGAGTGGAAGTGGAAATAAAATTTGAATTATATTTGGGATAACAGGGTGGTATAAATTGAACTGTTCTTCGTTTTGGTTCATCATCAGCAAGGCAGACATTGTAATTTCTGTTAAAATTGGGACAACAAGACGTGGAACTCAGATGTTATTCTGCAGCTGTTAATGAACACATGGAAGTTTTAGTTCTTTACAAAGGAATTTTAGTAAATAACTTGCAGAGCAGATATAAATTTGTAGAAAAATTAAGTTATTTACATGTTATTAATAGTATAGTGAAGTGCGTTAAAACTGTTCATCTACAGATAATGAAAACAAACAGCGTTTTCTACACATAATGCAAGATATTGCAGAAATATTTCATCTACATGATTATTCTGCAATTCAAACTTAAGTGGTGGCAGAGGGATCACGGAATTTCTTTCATGCTATTTCTCCACCATTCGACTTCTGATAGTGTACAGGAAAAACGAACACTTAAATCTTTCCATGCAAGCTCTGATTTCTCTTATTTTATTACAATGATCGCTGCTCCCGCTGTAGGTGACTGCCAAATAATATTTTCGCCTTCTGAATACAACGTTACAGATTGAAATTTCATACTTATTGAAGACTCTGATGATAAAATACTCTTTTCAGGTTGTGGAGTCTCAAATACATCTTGTGAGTAGCATGCATAGACTAAAATACGAACCGGAAGACTTGTTTTTACTCCAGCGCAAATTACTTTTATAGCTGTCTATAGATTCGGGAGTGACTCTGGACACTCCTTATGGCCCATCAAAGTACAATAACGAGACTTTGTTCTGCACTTAATGTTGGTCCTGAGATAGCATATCATGACCGCGACGCTTTGTTTGAAATTTCGTTATCTTACGTCTTCCAATTCTGTGGCACTTTTTGAAGTTATACAACCATCCATTGCTTCCCATGAAATCACTTTAATCTGTGTCGCGCGCAATTTGATGTGCATTACGTAGCAGGTCACCATCAAGCGCATCCTGCAGATCGTATCGAGCATCCTGGAAACGCGCAAACACCATTTTTTAACGTGCGCGCCTTGTCCTCCTTTGAATATCCGCAGTTTTCCTACAGCACTATAGTTTTCCTTATGTAATACTCCATCATATTGCTGCGAACTTATTCGAAATCTATTCATAATTGGTTTTTATTATGATATGGATAACCTTGGATGAATGTAATTATGTTTAGTCCCCAGTACTTGAATAACGATTGTCATGTACTGCGTTTCACTGGACACCAGATTTGTAGCTTCCTGTCCGATAAAGGTGGTGAACTACATGGCTCGACACCTGTTCCGATATCAGTTTCAATTATTAAGCACCATGTCTATCTTTGTACTCCTCATGTACATCGTCCACACAGCCGTGTGTAGACGACACCACATATTGCAGAAACGCTAATATTTCATCTGCCATTTATTTCTCACTCTGCAAAGCTTCTCAGGTTCCTTACTGGGAAAATGCCGAGTTCGGCAACTTTTGTTGTAGATTTAATGCAATGTTTCCTTTGTTGCCATTGCTATGCTTTGTATCAGGACACTGTAGCACTGTCGTGAGTCACTCGTTGACTAAGTAGTCCAATTACACTCCTCATGCTGTGTTCACCATTGGATACCTCCAGTCCCGCCCCCTGTTGTCATTAGTAGCCAACATTGTATTTGGATGGTATTCAGTATTATGGGCGTCGACTGCCGTAAACATCACTGGCCTTTTGTGACCACGTACTCAAAGGTTTTCTTGTAAGAAACTACCCGATGTCGAGGGGGAAAGACCGTCACAATCCGATGTATTGCACCAAGAATTGCGACGACTATTGCGTCTTCTGTGTGGAAAAGGCGGGGGAAACTGATTCCTAGTATCTGCCTTTTTACGTCACTTTAATGGGGCGGCGGTGAGACCGTATTTTGACAAATAAGCGCGATCCGGGCACGCCGGCCCCTAGGAAACGGGACCCTGCTGTGTCGTCTGGCGACGTACCACGGGAACAACTACAGTCCACTTTCGCTATCTGACTTTCATCGACAAAGGCATCCCGGGCCGAAGCAGACAGCTCATTCGATCGTGCTAACTGTGCCATTTCAGCTAGGGATCAGTCAAATGACTAAAGCGCATTGGCTTGAAATTACCTATCCGGAGCTAATCGCACAATTGCATCAAGGATAATGGAATCAACGTAATATGCATCACACTAACTACAATGAAACTGACAGTCTCTAGACAAACCCCGTAAACTCACTTTCTTGTTTCCTGTACATGTGCTCAGTATAATGTCTAATCATGGTTGTAAAAACTCTGCTGACAATTTTTGTTATATTTGTGGTCAATTTGTGATTAAAAAACACCAAAGCGAAATTCAGGCTTTGTGAAAAAGGTTTGTCTATCATACGTTTGATCTAAGCTTGGTGATCAAGATAAAACTTGGGCGTCGCATAAGGTATGTTATGATTGTGTTGACGATCTGAGAAAATGCTCCAAAGAGAATAAGCCTTTAGATTTGCTGTTCCTATGGTATGGAGGGAGCCAAGAAATCATTCCGATGATTGCTACTTTTGCAGTGTTGATATTACTGGTCATAATTCGAAAAACAAGAAGGTAATAAGCTACCTTAACCTTCCGACCGCCATCTGACGAGTAGGGAATGGTGTAGATTTGCCGGTTCCTGAACCCCCAGATGATTTAAATTCTGTTCCAACAGAAGTATTTTCTGGTGTACAATCTGATTTCCATGAACCAGATGATGATGAATTACATTGTAATACAGAAAGTCTAGAGGCCAAATTGTTTAATCAGACCGAGCTTAACGATTTGGTTAGGCATCAGGGCTTAACGAAAGAAAAAGCTGAATTGCTTGGCTTTAGATTTAAAAAGAAAAAGAACTTACTGGTAGTTGGGACCAGCATATACGTGTATAAAAAGAGAGAGCAGCAATGTTCCAAGTTTTTTCAACACGGAGGTGATTTAGTTTACTGCTCAGACATTCCCGTTCTGATGAATGAGTTTGGTATTGAATATGAAAAGGAAGACTGGAGGCTTTTTATTGATTCATCCAAAACTGGTTTAAAGGCTGTTTTATTACACAACATACCTGTTGGACATTCTGTACATTTCAAAGAAAGCTACGAAAACATAGAAATAGTGCTAAATAAAATAGGCTATTCTGCTAATGGTTGGAAGATAAGTGGTGATCCAAATGTAATACGCATGCTCCTTGGTCAGCAAGGTGGCTTTACGAAATCTCCATGTTTCTTTTGTGAGTGGGGCAGTAGGGCTATTGATCAGCACTGGTACGGAAAGAACTGGCCTGTGAGGGAGTCTTTAAAACCTAGTGAAAAGAACATACTACGCAAAACCGTGTAGATCCAAAAAACGTGCTCCTACCACCTCTACATATAAAGTTAAGCCTAACGAAACAGTTTGTAAAGGCTTTACCTAAAGATGGACCATGTTTTACGTATCTCTGCGAAACGTTTCCACACCTTTCAGAAGCTAAACTAAAAGAAGGCGTCTTTGTCGGACACGACATCAGAAAACTGATGTTTGATGTTAACTCTGAATCAACAATGACCTTAAATGAGAAAGAGGCATGGGTATCATTGAAGCAAGTCGTTACAAAGTTCATAGTATATGAAAAAGCCCCACAGGTAGCAGGGGTTGTGTGACATGGACTGGGCGGTTTTTTAGGTTAGATGGCCTCGGGCAAGTACAGAAAGGACAACAGCCTCAAAGGGTGCGGGGCAAAGTCAGGATATGCAGGGACCAAGCAGCAATGGGTATTGTAATTGTAAACTGTCGAAGCTGCGTTGGTAAAGTACCGGAACTTCAAGCGCTGATAGAAAGCACCGAAGCTGAAATCGTTATAGATAGGGAAAGCTGGCTGAAGCCAGAGATAAATTCTGCCGAAATTTTTACAAATACACAGACGGTGTTTGGAAAGGATAGATTGCATGCAACAGGTGGTGGCGTGTTAATCGCTGTTAGCAGTAGTTTATCCTGTAGTGAAATAGAAGTGGATAGTTCCTATGAATTATTATGGGAGGAGGTTACACTCAACCACCGAGCTAGGTTAATAACTGGATCCCTTTACCGACCTCCCGACTCAGCAGCATTAGTGGCGGATCAACTGAGAGAAAATCTGGAATACATTTCACATAAATTTCCTCAGCATGTTATAGTCTTAGGTGGAGATTTCAATTTACCAGAAATAGATTGGGACAGTCAGATGCTTAGGACGGGTGGTAGGGATAGAGCATCGAGTGACATTATACTGAGTGCACTATTCGAAAATTACCTCAAGCAATTAAACAGAGAAGCGACTCGTGGAGATAACATCTTGCACCTACTGATAACAAACAGACCCAAACTTTTCGACTCTGTAAGCGTAGAACAATGATCATAAGGCCGTTGCAGCATACCTGAATATGGAAGTAAAAAGGAATATAAAAAAAGGGAGCAAGGTTTATCTGTTTAGCAGGAGTAACAGGAGGCAGATTTCAGGCTACCTAATAGATCAAAACGAAAATTTGTGTTCTGACACTGACAATGGTGAGTGTTTATGGAAAAAGTTCAAGGCAATCGTAAAATGCGTTTTAGACAGATACGTACCGAGTAAAACTGTGAGGGACGGGAAAAACCCTCCGTGGTTCAACAACAAAGTTAGGAAACTACTGCGACAGCAAAGAGAGCTTCACTGCAAATTTAAACGCAACCAAAACCTCTCGGACAAACAGAAGCTAAACAATGTAAAAGTTAGCGTAAGGGGGGCTATGCGTGAAGCGTTCAGTGAATTCGAAAGTAAAATTCTATGTACCGAGTTGACAGAAAATCCTAGGAAGTTCTGATCTTACGTTAAATCAGTAAGTGGATCGAAACATCATTTCCAGGCTCTCTGGGATGATAATGACAATGAAACAGAGGATAACACGCGTAAAGCTGAAATACTAAACACATTTTTGCAAAGCTGTTTCACAGAGGAAGACCGCACTGCAGTTCCTTCTCTAAATCCTCGCACGAACGAAAAAATGGCTGACATCGAAATAAGTATCCAAGGAATAGAAAAGCAACCGAAATCACTCAACAGATGAAAGTCAACTGGACTTGACGGGATACACAGAGTACGCCAAAGCACTTGCCCCCTTTCTAGCAGCATTGAACCGCAAGTCTCTAGAGGAATGCAAGATTACAAATGATTGGAAAACAGCACAGCTAGTTCCAGTTTTCAAGAAGGGTCGTCGAGCAGATGCGCAAAACTATAGGCTTATATCTCTGATATCAATCTGTTGTAGAATTTTAGAACATGTTTTTTACTCGCGTATCATATCATTTCAGGAAACCCAGAATCTACTCTGTAGGAATCAACATGGATTCCGGAAGCAGCGTTCGTGTGAGACCCAACTCGCCTTATTTGTTCATGAGACCCAGAAAATATTAGATACAGGCTCCCAGGTAGATGCCATTTCCCTTCACTTCCGGAAGGCGTTCGATACAGTTCCGCACTGTCGCCTGATAAACAAAGTAAGAGCCTACGGAATATCAGACCAGCTGTGTGCCTGAATTGAAGAGTTTTTAGTAAACAGAACATAGCATGTTGTTCTCAATGGCGAGACGTCTACAGACATTAAGGTAACCTCTGGCGTGCCACAGGGGAGTGTTATGGGACCATTGCTTTTCACAATATTTATGAATGACCTAGTAGAGAGTGTCGGAAATCCCATGCGGCTTTTCGCGGATGAAGCTGTAGTATACAGAGAAGTTGCAGGATTAGACAATTGCAGAAAAATGCAGGAACATCTGCAGCGGATAGGCACTTGGTGCAGGGAGTGGCAACTGACCCTTAACATATACAAATACACTCCTCGAAATTGAAATAAGAACACCGTGAATTCATTGTCCCAGGAAGGGGAAACTTTATTGACACATTCCTGGGGTCAGATACATCACATGATCACACTGACAGAACCACAGGCACATAGACACAGGCAACAGAACATGCACAATGTCGGCACTAGTACAGTGTATATCCACCTTAAGCAGCAATGCAGGCTGCTATTCTCCCATGGAGACGATCGTAGAGATGCTGGATGTAGTCCTGTGGAACGGCTTGCCATGCCATTTCCACCTGGCGCCTCAGTTGGACCAGCGTTCGTGCTGGACGGGCAGACCGCGTGAGATGACGCTTCATCCAGTCCCAAACATGCTCAATGGGGGACAGATCCGGAGATCTTGCTGGCCAGGGTAGTTGACTTACACCTTCTAGAGCACGTTGGGTGGCACGGGATACATGCGTACGTGCATTGTCCTGTTGGAACAGCCAATGGTAGAACGATGGGTTCGATGACGGTTTGGATGTACCGTGCACTATTCAGTGTCCCCTCGACGATCACCAGTGGTATACGGCCAGTGTAGGAGATCGCTCCCCACACCATGATGCCGGGTTTTGGCACTGTGTGCCTCGGTCGTATGCAGTCCTGATTGTGGCGCTCACCTGCACGGCGCCAAACACGCATACGACCATCATTGGCACCAAGGCAGAAGCGACTCTCATCGCTGAAGACGACACGTCTCCATTCGTCCCTCCATTCACGCCTGTCGCGACACCACTGGAGACGGGCTGCACGATGTTGAGGCGTGAGCGGAAGACGGCCTAACGGTGTGCGGGACCGTAGCCCAGCTTCATGGAGACGGTTGCGAATGGTCCTCGCCGATACCCCAGGAGCAACAGTGTCCCTAATTTGCTGGGAAGTGGCGGTGCGGTCCCCTACGGCACTGCGTAGGATCCTACGGTCTTGGCGTGCATCCGTGCGTCGCTGCGGTCCGGTGCCAGGTCGACGGGCACGTGCACCTTCCGCCGACCACTGGCGACAACATCGATGTACTGTGGAGACCTCACGCCCCACGTGTTGAGCAATAATTCGGCGGTACGTCCACCCGGCCTCCCGCATGCCCACTATACGCCCTCGCTCAAAGTCCGTCAACTGCACATACGGTTCACGTCCACGCTGTCGCGGCATGCTACCAGTGTTAAAGACTGCTATGGAGCTCCGTATGCCACGGCAAACTGGCAGACACTGACGGCGGCGGTGCACAAACGCTGCGCAGCTAGCGCCATTCGACGGCCAACACCGCGGTTCCTGGTGTGTCCGCTGTGCAGTGCGTGTGATCATTGCTTGTACAGCCCTCTCGCAGTGTCCGGAGCAAGTATGGTGGGTCTGACACACCGGTGTCAATGTGTTCTTTTTTCCATTTCCAGGAGTGTATAATGTATAGCAAGAAGGATCCTTTATTGTATGATTATTTGATAGCAGAACAGACACTGGTAGCAGTTACATCTGTAAAATATCTGGGAGTATGCGTGCGGAAAGCTTTGAAGTGGAATGATCATATAAAATTAATTGTTGGTAAGACGGGTGCCATGATGAGATTCATTGGGAGAGTCCTTAGAAAATGTAGTCCATCAACAAAGGAGGTGGCTTACAAAACACTCGTTCAACCTATACTTCAGTATTGCTCATCAGTGTGGGATCCGTACCAGGTCGGGTTGACAAAGGAGATAGAGAAGATCCAAAGATGAGCGGCGCGTTTCATCGGAGGGTTATTTGGTAAGCGTGATAGCGTTATGGAGATGTTTAGCAAACTCAGGTGGCAGACTCTGCAAGAGAGGCGCTCTGCATCGCGGTGTAACTTGCTGTCCAGGTTTCGAGGGGGTGCGTTTCTGGATGAGGTATCGAATATATTGCTCCCCCCTACTTATGCCTCCAGAGGAGATCACGAATATAAAATTAAAGAGATTCGAGCGCGCACGGAGTCTTTCCGGCAGTCGTTCTTCCCGCGAATTATACACGACTGGAAAAGGGAAAGGGAGGTAATGACAGTGGAACCTAAAGTGCTCTCCGCCACACACCATTGGTTGGCTTGCGGAGTATAAATGTAGATGTAGATGTAGAATATGTTTCTATTACATCTACAATGTTGAAGAAGTTTAAAACTTTAGGATGTTTAATGAGCATGAAAGATCACTTTCTGAACAGTCATCTTGATTACTTCCCGGAAAATATGGGAGATGTTAGTGAGGAGCAAGGAGAGAGTTTTCACCAAGGCATTAAAGTGATGGAAAAACGCTACCAAGGCTGCTGGAACAAACATGATTTGAGACTACTGTTGGTCTGTTCACCGAGAAGTTCAGCAAGCGACTCATCGTAGAAAAAGCTACACAAGAAGCTTCAAAGCAAAAAGAGAAAGAAAATACAAATGAATTCTAGCTGCCAAGTGAAACTTCTATTAATGCACATTATTGTTTTATGTAGATTACTGTAAATAGAAACCATACTTACGTTGTAACAAAGCGTTTCATTAATATCGCCGTTTACCGTATAGCATAGAATTTTATACTATTTAATAAAAAACATATTCCTCGGAAACTATCGATGATACAAAAAAACTAAGGCTAGATTTGGATCAGCTCATAAAAATGTATAAAGATGAGCTATCAAATTAAAAACTTTTTCAAAAAAATTTTTCGTTGGCCTGTGTTATCGGCTGATAGGATACGAAAAATTATAACTTGGGCTATTTCGACATCTGTGCAGCTCAACTCACATAATTTTTTAGTTGCAAATGGATTTATACACTGTCCAGTCACATTAATATGACCAAATGTCAAAAGCCTGAATAACCACATTTGCCAGGGCTAGACGTGTAGGAAGGGTGTCAATGAAATTCTGGAAAGTACCAACAGGGATGTGAACCCATGCCGACTCCAGCTCCATTGACAGCTGCGCCAAGTTTCGAGATTGTGGATCTATACCTCGAACAGGCGTATTGTATGACCCCACAGATTTAACATTTAGTTTAAATCCGGTAAGTTTGGCAGCCATAGGAGTACCATAAAATCATCCCGGTGCTCTTGGAATCACGCACAAACACTGCAAGCTGTGTGACACGTTCCACTGTCCTGCTGGTTGATGCCATCGTGCCGAGGAGAAATCAAACGCATATGTGGATAGAAATGGTTCCCAAGGATGGATAAATACTTGTGTTGATTCATTCTGACAGCCAGAATGTCGATATCACCCATGGAACACCACTAAAACATTTCCCATAACAAATGGTCTCTTCTGGTCGCAGGTTCTTTGCTTTCAGACTTTTCGCGCCATACACGCCAACGGCTATCTATGCAGTGCTCCATAAAACGTGATTCATTTGCAAAGGTCACCTGTTGCCACTCACTGGACCTCCAGTTGTGGTACTGTCATGCTAATTCCAGTCTTCGTCACCGATGCACAATAGTCAGTATGTGTGCATGAACCAGCCACCTGCTACAGAGGCCCGAGCTCGGCAATGTTTACTGAAAGATCGTTGAGGAGACACTGTTGGCAGTCCAGTGGTTCATCTGCGCAGTCAGTTGGAACAGTTGAAAGTTTAATCGCCCATACATTTCTCCTCAGCCGTTGTTCACCCGTCATCTGCGGCCTATGGTGAACCAGAGTTGCCCTGGGGCCATTCTCAATATTTAAATATAGCAGCACGCTATGAGCTTACTAACTTAGTCGATTCGGAAAAGCTTGAATTCTTGACTTGACAGCCAATGATGATACCTCTTTGGACGTCAGATAAACCGCTTCTTTTCCAAATTATGATAACGACTGCACTGCATTCCGTATACCCCTCTCGACACGCTTTATATACCCTCCACTGCTAGTGCTGCCACCTGACGTCTCTGAGTGGTTATTGGACGTCTATGAGGAACATAAACGGTAGCCGGATTAACGTGACCGGCCCATGAATCCTCAAATGGGCAGTGTCAAGATCGTTACAGTTGCTGAAGAAACGAACAGTAAAGGATCTGGAACACATACGATTGTTATACTTAACATGGAAAGTGTTTCCACAAACGAATATAAGGTGAATGTGGTGAAACTGTTTGCCAAAACGACATAAGCGTCATGAAGAATGAATATGTCAGTTTGCATGACAACGATACACTGTCGCTTCAAAATGTCAGAAAAAAATTTACTAGGAATAAATACATTAAAAGGAGGCCTGTTTAAGAACAGTCCTTTGATCAAAGTCGATACTGAATCGCTGAACGTCGAAAGAACCCTACAGACCCAGGAAACTGCATTACTGGTCATTGTAATACCAAGAAGGATATAAATTAACGAAAATTTACTTACTGTGTAAATACAGTGTATTAAGAGGCATAAACGATGAAATTTAAATCTAATTTGGGGCTGTGGAATGTGCCATCATTATTTCAAAGAGCTTCCTCCTCTGGCAGCAATAACGGTTATTATCTGGCAGCAAGTCAGACTAATCGTCTATGCAGCTACCACCAAAGCCACGTGAAAACAGGCCTGCGCACACCTTAGTGACGTCACATACTGATGGACGAATGTGTGTCGTGAACTGCTATGTGACACGCACTCCAGCAATAAGGATTTTCATTTAAAGATTTTAGAGCTGACACTGTCTAGGCTTTTCCCTCCTACGTAGTCTTGCAGTTATGCTAAGAAAATTTATAACATTATATAATGAAACTGAAAAACTGCCATATTTTTATGGGTTTGTAAAAAGATTTTGATAATTTACTGTAAACACACACCTTCACGCTTCAAAACAAACTGTAATTAGAAAATAGTTCTTTCTCTTTCGCATCAGGGATTTATTTTTTATTCCTGTTAAGAACCTCTTCTGTGCAACAAGATACAAGAATTTCTCGTTTGAAATCAACCAACAGGGATCTTACAGAAGCTTAGATTCTTTCAATAACTTTTCATCTACCCTTTGCCTTCAGAATGTGCTGAGTGCACACGAAAATTTATGTACAAACCATATTGTTCACAGAATGGAGAACCTCTTGGGGCAATGATCATTGAATTAAAAATATGATATTTCATTTATATGATTTTCCAGGCTAATAGGAACCATAAGCATGAAAAATCTATGTATCGTTTGTGTCTTTCATAGGAACACTAAGCATGAAAAATCTATGGACCCTTTGTGTCCTTGATTACAAGCGCTTACAGAGAGTGCTATTAATTTAACCGTCAGGCACTTCCGTTCAAACCGTTCTGCTTACTATACCGCTTAATCTGTGAGAAACTGAAATAATTGGAATTAGATTCTAATGTAACTGATTTAAATTCAGATTTATTTCATAAATACTTGCATTTGTGTACGTGATAACAGTGACTCTGTAGATATTTGTATAATTGACCAAATGATTATGTAACTCTTTCAGATAAAATCTCTGGAGACTAAAAAGATCTGGTAGGAGTAATAGGCATTTCTAGCCACACAGTGAATGAAAGTGTGTTCTTCAGAACAGAGAAGTTATATGACAACATGAAATAATACACCATTATAATCAATGGAGTTTAACATGCTCAGATGCTTGCCTCAATGTAGGAACCAAGCTGTTGAAAACTAGAACCACAGATGTGGTTGAAAGTCTCTCAAAATACATTCAACATCATGTAAAAAAGATTAATTAAATTCCAGTATCCATTCAATCAAGAAGCAATTACATACATTCTTGTAACCCTCATAAAGACACACTGATGTTAAAACAGATTACTTGATTTAGCTGCAACATACAAAAAGCCGTGGTGTCAGATTCAGCTATGAATACAGCCTGTATTTAGAGACGGGTATGCTATTCAGCACACTTCATTATTAGGCACATATCTTGTAGGAGGCAAGTGTGCACTGAAATAAAACTCTGCTCACTTTAACTTTGTGTAACCCTCCACTGAAACACATTTGAACTTTTTCTTCAAACCATGACAAGCATTGCAACTAAGAAATGTAAGGTTTTCACATTAGCATAGGAAACTGAAAAATTGAAAGATGTTTCCTCAGATGTATTATGAGTTACAAAACATCACTTGCAAGTCATAGAGATAGAGCAGATGAAATTAAATGGATAGCAGTATCACTCTGTTGTAGTCATAATATAAGGAAAGCAAGAGTGTCTATATACAGAAAAACTGCCATAAATTTCTAAGCCGTAGTCTCAAACGAGCACTGGAATGAACAAATATTTTACTTCTGACAGTCTTTATCCCTACAATATATGTGTTTATAAACGTTTACCAGACTGTCATAACGTTAATGATACTTAGTAGAAATAACTAGGATGTTTTGCGTGTGGATGCTTGAATACTGCTGTCATCTTGGATAATACTGATTGCACTGAAAGCACTGATAGAGGTCACTGCTGTCCAACTTTGTTTTATTCCGTACAGAAAATACATATATTTGTAAATCCAATCGCATTTAGAGAAACGGATGTGAACTCCATAGTATGTGTTGTGTCTGAGTATGACGGTCTTATGGCAACAATAAAGCAGCCTCATCGGTGTTCAGTTAAGTGAGAGACAACCTACAGCTCCTCAGTTAGTAAAAGCTGACTTCATCACAGCCTTTAAAGGTAATTTACTACATGAACAATGGAAAGAAGTTCACCAAGGGCGTACAGGAGATGCGAATTAAATATCTCTCAAAAAATTTGTCCTCAAAATGCTGTGTATCTAGTTTTCATTTAAAACAGTCCAGAGGTAATTATAGTGGAAATAGAGAAAAGAAACGTCGTTATTATACTTTCTCTGAAATGTCTAAAACGTTGCTGGCATACATCAGGTGGAAAACCAGATATCTCAAGATACTTAAAACAAACTAAAATAGTAGCTCACTAGCTGCTTCTTTAATTTATTAGAATATTTAGACTCAGGTATGTAGCTTCTAACTAACACTAGTGTTCATCCTAAACATTTTTTTAACTATTCCAGTGTATGGACGGACGATAATGTTCTCTGTATTGAGTTAGTTTGCACTAATGCTTAGAATGAAGTAGTACATAAAAACAATAGCTGGATACTATATATGAAAGTGAGATGGCTTTACGCAGAGTAGTGACTTTTCTCCTGTCATGACATTTTATTTTTATACTTTATAGTAACAGTCCTCAGTGGCTTGTCATGGCTGTTAATATATATCTTGAATTGTTCAGCAGAATATGATTTGTAGCATATAGTGTGTGAATGAATGAATAAAGATGAAAAAACTAACAGTAAAGTACTTAAGACACAGGAATACAACAAAAACCAATTACGAAAACCCACCTGTCTTGCTCCCACTTCGTTGTCACAAGAAGGTGTGCAATAACAATTGTCAGATTCCGATATGCAGATAGAAAAAAAGTGATAATGTGGAGTGACGTGACAGCGTTAGAGGAGGAGCAGATTAAAAAGTATTTTTAATTATGTTTCCAGTTTCTCTTCTTGCTGTTTTTTGATTGATTGCCTGATGTGTTTCCTTTCATTACAGTATTTCTTAAATAATTAATTTGTTTCAACTGAGACAATAATTTTCATAACATTTTTGGGCGTATGATTGCCTCACGAAACAAACCAAATTCTTGACAAATTATTTAGTACCAACTTATAGCCTTTCTACTTTGGTTTCGCCCCTGTAGGAACAATTTTTTATATTTAGTATTAAAAGGCTTAGAAACAGTGGTATAGCTATGTATAACAGCATTTACGACCAGTGGACGTCAATAGAGTAAATGTCCGCAATGTTAGTTTCTTACAAGCTTGAAGGACTCCTTATAATGTGACTTCGCTAAAAATCGAACCATCTTTGTGTACATCTCATTTTAATTTTCTTGTGACGGTATACGCAGAATAACAACGAAAGTTTATTATAAACTGGAACTTCTGACACTGTCAGATTCTGATACGCACAAAGAACAAAATTTATGAGAATATGGAATATTTTCTACATTATACTCCTTCGACGATTTTAAAACATTAAAAATAATTCACTTTGATTAGTTCATCTGTTCCACCTAATCGTCAAAAATTTGAAAAAATAGTTTTTTCTCCAATCAAAAATTTTACTTTTTGATATATGTGTCCATGCCATTTCTCCATGCTGTACAAATCAGTTCCCGAAAAGTTCAGTTTGAAATTTTCCAGGCAAAATAGTTTAAAGAAAGTTCACCCACATAGCAGTTCATAATCCCAAGACTGAAATGTGTAGATAACTTCAGTGCACATAATGGTTCATCTGTAAAGATTCCTACGCCTTTTGCCAACTCTTCCCATGTCCCTAACCAAGCTAAAAGTTGTTCATTTGTGTTTGAAGAAGTTAGAGGTTGCTACATTTGATTCCTCTTCAACAAGCCTTTGTAAACTGTCTTTACATCCAAAACTTTCCATTAGCAAAAAGAAATTCTGATGAATTCTGCTGTACCGTCATATACTTTCAACTTATTAAATTTTTCATTACGTGTTTAGTGATTCGATAAGGTGAGCACAGAAAATCTGGGCTACTAATCACGTCCTTCGTTTTTCTAGAGAAGAAGAATAGAGACTTTTCGGTGACAATACATTAGAATATCAGATTTTAAATTCTACAGTTTTCGTACTTTCGAAAACGAAGCTACAAACGAGGATGTGAGCTCCCATTGGACTGAGGAAATCTGAAAGTATATTTTTCAGTTGTGTGCTGAAGCTAATTATTTTTAATGCACTTCAATAAGTGCATAGGACAAATTAAAAAAAAATAAAATAGGAGTCCTCTACTGCTTGCAGGATGGGTATACACAATATTCAGTTTAAGCTTGTGTAGGAAACATGTCATGTCACTTACTGCTATTTGCAATTGGAACTCTGTGTATCCCAAGCCAAAAAGTACCCACTTCAAAATAGTGTCGAACAATTAAGTAGTTAAACTTTGAACGTGTAAATTGTTTACAATGTGTGTGAATGGATATATTAAGCCACTTTTCATAAATTAGTTTGCACTAGTAGCTAACGTTCGAGAATCAAAAGCATTTTATCAAAATTTCCTACTTTTTAATCAAGATTCTACTAAATGTAGATCTCGTAAACTATTAAAGTTTCAATCATATCCTGTGACAGCGAGAGAAGAGGTTCACTCACAAGGTTTTTCACTATTGCTATGAAGATATTTATTCTGCTGGGTTGCTTTGTTTGTGTCATATCTTCTTTTCTTGTTGTCACATCCAGTGTAGCAAAATTTTCTCATCTCTATCTTGATAGTGAGACTGTTAAAGAAGACAGACAATAGTTCTGAATGAAAGAAGGGGAAGAACTAACAGCATGAAAAGAAAATGAAGTATGCTGTCAGTTAACTCGGGCACCTGGTAATCGTCAACTACCTAGCAATACGGAGTACGTTATTGCCCCCTTAGGTTAGTATTCGTAACATTTTTTTATGTCCATGATGTTGTAGACGCCTTTACTTGTTACTGTTTTAACAGCAAACTGCGAAATCGGCACGACAATTTGTAGATGAGACAAACTAACTTATCACATCGTTCAGTAAGGAATTTGGTTTCAACTCTGACCAATCCGGTTTTGAAGAGGAAATTCACTTGAATGGAACCCTGAAAATTAGAGGAACCAGGAGAGTTGTATCAAGGTCAACTATCCTCAACGCTTTGACGCATTCGTATACAATTATGCCGATTGTTAATCTGGATGGTAAATTGGTTGAAAAGTTTTTTATTGTGCTGTGAGAAGTTGGAGGTGCTCTGCTCCCTACGATTGTATCTCACGTACGTGGTCTTGCAAGGGCACTAGGAAATGTTTAAGTCACAGCAAGCAAGAGTGGGAAAATAGGCGCACGAAAACTGCATCTTTGATACGAGCACTGCTTGTGGCCAATAGTTGGTGAAAATAACTTTCTTTTCCGTGATTCTTGGTCTGCATATAAAAATCATACTCCTTTAGAGGAAACTATCAGTCTTGAATTGTGTGTGACATTGCAATTCATACCAACTGGAACAAATGGACAAATTCAGTCTCTGGATGTTTGTTTATTCTGTGCCTATAAAACATATTATTGCACTCTCTGTGGCTACGTCTTAAAGGATAGTCAGTTTCACCGTAAGCTCCAAGACAGACTGTTTCGCATTAGGTTTTACGCCATCACATTCCATCAGTTCCCATCATCCCATTACACCACATTACTCTATATGCATTGTTTAAGAGTGCATATCTAGCGGAAACCACTTCATGTTTGTAATCCCCAAGGAGTTCGCCTGCGATTTTGACAGTGCGAAACTTTGTGATCACTGAAAGCGCCATTTTTCATTCGGTCTTCATGGTACAAGTTAATGTTCTATTTCGAACGTTTCTTGAAGGTCGACGATGTTCATTTTGTAATGTGTAGTACATACATACCATAGAAGGTTCATCCCTGCACCTTCTGTACAGTCATTTTTTGTTGTCCTTGTGGTGGACATGGTGAGTCATTACCACCTATAATTTTTCCTGTCATAATTGTTAACACAATATTATCAAATGATCCACACTGAAGACTGAACTAGCACTCAGGGGGTTTCTTGTTAGATTGTACGCCTTACTCCGGTTGCCACATGCGGAATACGTAGCGAAAAATGTCCGCGTTTAAACAATGTTTGTTTCAACTGCTACCTCAGGGGCCACATCGCTGCTGTCTGCGTTTTGCAGCGTAGTGTTCCCAGCGATAACCATTTGCCTATTCACGTGTTTTCTGAGTCAAGCTAACATATCTGGCAAACGGCTCATAAGCTTGTAGTATTGCAGTCGTCTATTTTGAGACGTTCAGGCGAATTTCAGATTGAAATTGGGGCAGCAGTCTCGTTGGTCATTGCGGTTACGTTCAATGAGTGGGTACACATTTGTTACGAGCATTTAACAAAACCATTTAACAGAACTGTAGTCTCGTAAGGTTGCCAACGATTTCCGTTGAGGAATCAACTGGTTCTAGCGGTAAAATATAAAAATGATGAGGAGCCCATCAGCATTGTCAGTGGTCTATTCTGCTTCGACGTCGAATATTTTTAGATTGGTCCCTTTTACAGCATTTGATTTCCAAGTTTTTGATCACGTTCATTCCTGTTCACGAACCTTGAGTCACTTTTCCAATCCCATAAACAATTTTTGAGCCAGTTTTGGGTAAAGCAAGGGACTTTCTGGCCCATCTTTAGCTTAAGCCATCTCTGAACCGCAAGTTTTGCCGTGCTCGTCCTTTGTCATTTGCTATGAGGGATGTACTTAAAGCTGAATTAGGCAGACTGCTAGGATTGATTGGCATTTCAACTGTAGCATCGAGTATAATGTTAGCGTGTTTGGCTAATAAAAAAAAGCTTCCCAGGTTCGAACTCCGCCACTGCTTAAAATTCATCATTGGTGACAGTTGCAGACTAGCAGCATAAGAAGTCACCACCCTTCTGCCAAGGGCCTTATCAAAGAGGGCGAAGGCGAGGGCGGAGGCAAGGACAGGGGTTGAGAGCATTCTCTTGTCCTAAGAGTGGGAAATTGAACCTAAAATACGGAAGAATCAACATCGAAAAAGGGCATGAGGATTCAGAAGGCAATGGAAACCATTGTGTTAAAGACAATTTATATCCACAGTACATGTGCCCTGCAAATGAAAGCATCATGATGATCTCCCCATTGGCAGGAGATTCCTTATTGGTTCTCCATTCGGATCTCCAGGAGAGGACTGTTAATGGGTAGGTGATCGTGAGAAAAACAAAAGTATAACGACCTACAACTAGGGGTGTGGAGTTTCAGAAGTTTGAACGTGGCAGAGAATCTATAAAATTTGAAATGGGCAATGCTATGGCTTAACCTAGGTATTCCACGGTCAGTGAAGTGAAATGGTAAGAAGATAAAGGTTTCTGGTCAGACTAACTGCGGGCATTCTCTCGTCCTTGGAGTGGGAAACTGCACCAAAAAGGCGGAAGCGGTACTGTTTCTCGCTCAATTTAACCTTGCTCGCTGATAACATGGGGGGATCACTGTGTTGGTCGTCGGTGTTTTGTATAACAGAAGAAAAGCTACTGGACTTAATTTTCATATACCATGGACTTAGGATAAAGCAGTGTTTTACGTTCATGTGTCACGCTTCGTACATCCCCTCTGTACGCTTTCATTAAAGATTGAGTGAATAAATAATGAATGCTTAGGTAATAGAGGATAGGATTAAAGAGTGATTGGTAGAATGTGGTGGTTTTGCTAAAAGAAATCTGTGGGTGAGTTTAAGCAAAGTAGTTTACAGAGGTCCTCACAAAATATCGACAGTTTTGAGGGCGATGGTTCAGCGAATAGGAGACTTTCTCCCGCCCCGTCTTCCGCCCCCCCCCCACCCTCTCTCCAATAGTTTTAACTGGGAAACGTTGGTTCTGGATGAGACAATTTCGGCACTGTTCGGCAGAAGAACCTGGAGTGAGGACGTGTCAGTGACAGGTGAGCAGATATGGTACGAAAAACAGGTATAAAATCAGTTATTCTCGTATTATCGTGAATCTTGCTCGAACTGTATTGTTTAAAGTCAGTATGGATAGGGAAATGTTAAAAGGAGTGGTAATTCTTGAAATTTTGAAAAATTATGTGATAGTATTTTATGTGATCATAAGCCAGTAGAGGTGTCTGTTGGCCATCAGCTTGCAACTTCTATTTATAAATATTAGTAGCTGCAATCTGTCCAGTTGAGAGAAAGGGTGATATGATGAATTTCCATGTGCGCTTTTTGTGAAATTTATGTAGTTTTAAAGGTACTTTCTTATTGTGTTTGTGCTGAGCCCATATTCGTGCCAAAGCTGTAAGTTAAGCTGCTGAAATTGAAAGTTTCGCAAATGTGTAGCGATGAGTAGTGATTGCTGTAAGTAATAAAAGTTAGTTAACATGTTTTATGCGATCATTTTCGGAATTTTGTGATTTGGTGATGAGCGTAAGTTCGCTCCAATTTTCTAAGAAAGATCCAACTTTCAGAAATTCATGTTGCTAGGCAGGTTTATCATTCTTGACTACTAGGTATTGGGACTGTAGATAGAGTAAAAGAATTTTTTAATGATATGTGATGTATTAAGTGTAGTTTCTTTGTACTTAATCTGTGAACGCATGTTTCGCACCGTTTTTCAGCACTAGCGCCTAGAGATTAGTAATCAGGGCTTGGTGTGTGTTTTCTTATTGCCAGGGTGAGCCTGCCTTTATTGATTTATAATGAATGTTGGAGCCACATGGCCTACCATGTGTGAGTGTGACTTCTGAGCACATCTCTTAGAGGCTTCAGAGTGTAATAAACTAACTCGATAAATTTTGGAACTGCTATAGTTTTTTTATGACATCATTCTTGCGTGAGGAGTTTTCCTTCATTTTAACTGGTTTGAATCTCAGCGAAATCTTGATGATGTGGTGGAACGTATTTAATATTAATTGAAACACAATTTAATTTTGCAGAGCGCAACAGTATTTTCTTAACGGCCATCAGCCACTTTTGACGTAATAATGTTGGCAACTGCAATTAATAGTACTAAGACAATAAATGTATAACGTGATACTGTTCGATAGCCTTTAATACGATTCTGTCTGTTTTAATTATTCGGGAGTTGACCGTCTGGTTTTAAACTTTCTTTTTCACACCCTCCGCCAAAGATAGTATTTCACACTCTATGAAAAATCATTTATAATAGCAAAATTCATAATTATCTTTTTCCTCAGAAAATTAAGTGTCCTTTTGAAATCCAATTAACAGAAATACAGATAAATTATTTGTTGCAGTGAGCATTATACATCGAAATGTTCTTTTAACTTTCACTTTGGATGCGTGCCGCCACAGGAAGTTACAAGCCATTTTCCAATTTAAATGACTTGTTTCACGTATCTGACGGAGGCCAATTTCATACAGGTTCCTTTAATCCAATTGAGTAAAGTTTTCTGTTGACTAATGCCCCTCATCTTCTCTTCATGTAAATGATTATTACTACAGTGGCTGTTGAGTATGATAAAGGTTTCGGTCGATATCAGTCAGTGCACAGTTTATATAACCTCCTGCTTATCTCTACCACATGCGACAGTGCATTCAACAATGCAGCAGTTATTGAGACAGATGTGTAGTTTGGCATGCCAGTGTGAATGCGGTGTTGTTTAGTGATACGAAGTCGATACCTTATGGTGGGACGCAATTTTATTATATCCATAAGAGACGAAAAGTGATCCCAACTGGGAATCAGTACTGGTAATAATGCATATTTATGTGAATTAACAGATATTCTACTTGAACCTGATCCAGAATTGCTAATGGTGTAATAAACTTTTTGTATGGCTAAAAAAATCAAGTGTTGCTGTTGAAATGGTAGAATAATCTCCTTCCCTTACCAGCCAATCCATGGGTTTTCAGTAATCAATAACAATTGCAGGAAGTGGATTACTTAACAGGTTAGAGAAATGTAGTTCAGAGTAATAACGGTGGGTCTTCAGTTGTTAGTGGTTAACTTATTGACATGAACAAATCACTAACCCCTCTGTACTGCTTTCACTCGTTAGTGATAATCTCAGCTGTGTATTTAATTAACTGGGATTTTGGAACTCATTTTGTGCCAATAATTAATTGGTTAAAATCTGGTCAATTTTAATAAAACACCCTGGTATCAAGACACCCAGAAAGCAGTAACAACTTATCTTAAAGTAATAGAAGTTAACAATAATTAAAAATTTAATCAAAGTTACTCGGAAAGAGCTATATCTGTTCATGCACCTCAATCTCAACCAAATAATCATGCAAGCTTTAGGGTTGCAATATCAAAAGCAGCAGAAAATGGTGTAATGGGAGTAGGATTTGTTATGAATATGAAGGTAGGGACAGTTACTGTGAACATTTCAGTGATAGGGATGTTCTCATCAGGATTGACAACAAGCCAACACCAACAATAATACTTCAGTTATACATGCCAATGTCACAAGCAGAAGATGAAAGGACTGGAGAAAATATGTGAGGACACTGAATGGGTCATTCAGTACATAAGAGGAGCTAAAATTCTAATGGTCATGGAGGACTGGAATGTGGTTGTAGGGAACGAGTAAAGAAAGGTTTACGGAAGAATATGGGATTAGTAATAGGAATCACAAAGACTAATTGAGTTTTTCAATAAATTTATTGAAAAACTCAGTCTTTGTGATTCCTATTACTAATCCCATATTCTCCCGTAAACCTTTCCTGATTTATCAGGAAGAATCAATGCACAAAGAAGTGGGATACGGAAGCACTAAGGAATGACGAGATACGCTTCAAGTTCTCTAAGGCTATAGATACAGCATTACGGAATAGCTTAGTAGGCAGTACCGTTGAAGAGGAATGGACATCTCTAAAAATGGAAATCACAGAAGTTGGAAAGAAAAACGTAGGTACAACGAAGGTAACAGCGAGGAAATCATGAATAACAGAAGAAATATTTTATTTGATAGATGAAAGAAGTACAAAAATGTTGAGATAAATTCAGGAATACAGAAATGCAAGTTGCTGGGGAATGAAATAAATAGGAAGTGCAGGGAATGAAAATGAAACTGGCTGCATGGAAAATGTGATGAAATCGAAAAAGAAGTGATTGTCGGAAAGACTGACTCAGCATATAGGGAAGTCAAACCAAACCTCAGTGAAATTAAGAGCAAGGATGGTAACATTAAGAGTGCAACTTACAGGAATTCCACTGTCAAATGCAGAGGACAGAGCGGATTGGTGGAAAGAGTACATTGAAGGCTCTGTAAGGGGGAAGATTTGTCTGACGTTATAGAAGAAAGAGGTCACCTTAGAAGAGATGGGGGACTCAGTATTAGAATCAGAATTTAAGAAAGCTTTGGTGGACTTAAGATCAAATAGGGCAGAAAAGATGGAATGTTATCTATCACGGTTTCTAAAATCATTGGAGAAAGCGGCAATAAAACGTCTATTCATGCTGTATGAGACTAACGATATACCATCAGACTTTCGGAAGAACATCACGCACAAGACAGCCAGAGCCGACATGTGTGAGAATTATCGCACAATCAGCTCAACAGCTCATGCATCCAAGTTGCTGACAAGATCAATATACAGAAGAATGGAAAAGAACACAGGATGTTTTAGACGACGATCAGTTGGGTTTAGGAAAATTAAAGGAACCAGAGAGGTAACGCTGACTTTTCTGTTGGTAATGGAAGCTAGACTGAAGAAAAATCAAGATATGTTCACGGTATTTCTCGACCTTGAAGTAGCGTTCGGCAGTGTCAAATGGTGCAAGATGTTCGAAAATCTGAGAAAAGTATGTGTAAACTATAAGGAGAGAACCAAGAGGGAACAATAAGAGTGGAAGAGCAACAACGGGGTGCTCGGATTAGAAAGGGTGTACAACAGGGACGAAACCTGTCGCCCCTACTGTTCAATCTATACATCGAAGAAGCAATGGCGGAAATAAAAGAAAGGTTCAAACGCAAGGATGCAGTGGTAAGATGCACTGATGACATTGCCGTACACAGTAGAAGTACAGGAGACTGGAATGAACAGTCAGATGAGTACCAAATATGGACTGAGAGTGAAACGATGAAAGGTGAAAGTAATGACAAGTAGAAGAAATGACAACAGTGATGAATAATTGGAGATAACGAACTAAAGGAATTCTGCTACTTAGTCAGCAAAATAACCCATGATTAAATATGTGTCTTAATTTGAGAAAGAAATATCTAAGAATGTACACATCAGTGTATGGTAGTGAAGCATAAACTGCGGGAAGAGAGGAACAGAAGAGAATGTGAGCATTTGAGATGATAGAACATCCGTTAAGAGATGAGGTATTAACTTCCATGGTACTAGAGAGGGCTAAACAGGTTAAAAACTGTAGAGGAAGACAAAGATTGGAATACATCCAGCAAGTAATTGACGATATGGGTTGCAATTGCTACTCTCAGAAGAAAAGGCTGGCACAGGAGATGAATTCGTGATGGGCCCTTCAAACCTCTGAGAATACTGATGACAAACAGTGAGTCCTTTCCAGGCATGTAAAATTACTGCGTTCTGCATAATACTCACTAATGGCAATGAAATTCATAAAAGAAAAGAGACAGTAGATGCCACTACATCCAAAAAAATTTTTGTAATAGGTCAATTGGTGCCGTTCAAACTTCATATGTTTATCATGTCATTGGTAACTTTCTCAGCTGTACCAGAGACAGACGCCTGATTACAAGAGAATTCTGAACCAGTGCTTGTAATGCTCACAATCTACGTGGAAATAGTAAGGGAGTGGATTAGTGCTGTTAATCAGTGAGGTAGTTTATGCTAATATTGGCAGATTCTTAACACTCATGATACTCATGATGGGTAGGGCAAAATAAAGAATAGTGGAAACAATTTGTCTTAGGAGATGGATCACGAACAGTAATGTCGTATTGTATAATTCTAAAATAACATTACGTGGTAACGCCACAGACAGCAAGAGTTCACCATATGAACTTTTAAACAGGTATAAAATAATTTATTTACTCGTTAGTGAAATTCGGAGAAATATTGCATTTAAGGTTGACAGAACAATCCAAGTGGAACAGGTGAAATACTGGATTGTCATACTTACAGGTGGAAGCTAGTGGGAGGGAGGTGTGGAGGGAGAGCGTCTGGATACCAAGATAGACGCAAAACAGACGGGCGGAAACGCAGCAGCGAGCGAACATAGCGTGAGCTCAAATCGCTAACGATGAACGAAGCCAGAGGCGACCTGAACAGCAACACACAATCACACAGAATTCTGCGTGGAAACCCAGAAATACGTATATAATGGAATACATATCTCTTAAGCCAAATTTCATCCAACGAATCGATGGAAGTCTCTTAACTGAACATTTATTTGCACAAAAGTGGTCGTATCATTACGTTCAGAACGAGATTTATATCTGCCACACACTGTGTCGTATACCACGGTACCTACTTTGTAAACACATAAACGATCACTAAATAGCAAGTAATTTATTTTAAAAAAATTATGGTTTAAATACTGTCTTTAATGTAAATGAAGCTATTTTTCCACGTGAGGCTGTTTTAACATCAAAGAAAGACTGTATTTCATATCATTACCTATTAGGCTATTTCGGCGAACTGGGTGTTAACAAGTGATATTAAACAGAAACACAGCTGTTAGCTAATTTTGCGTATTACAAAGTGATACTGACCAAACAACCATGTTATCGTTTAATGTCATTTGATTTGTGTAATGTCAGTTGATAATGCCGAAGGGTCAAAACTAGTAAATTACTAACGATATGAACGAAAGTGTTTATTTCAAACAAGAGACAGCCTCAGGCAAGAAAATAGTTTATTTAAGCATAAATGTAGCGTCTGTGGGTCCAGGCATAAATGAGTCAAGATTAAATTAGACTACATGTACTATTCAGTGTGCTACTGAACGTGTTTCACTTCCTCGAGCTTGTGAATCAAATACTGTTCTCATGCAACAATAAACTACCGTGGAGATTATACTAGTGAGATACTGGATTTTCTGCACGATTGGGAGCTCTTTCTGCTAGTCTGACAAATGTAAAATAAGATAGCTAATTAAACTAATAAGAAGCTTATGCAGTAACGGCTGATTCACGGTGCTAAGATGACCCATAATATTTCTTACATTGTTAAACTATTGCATCTTTATTGGTTTGTACGACAGTGTACTAGAAAGGAGAATACAGAATACAAGTAGCTAACGACACAGTAGTGGAGTAAGTGAAATTATCCTACCCCGGAAGTACTATTAATCAGGGTGTCCGGAACGTCGTACGGTATCATAAGCAGATTAACAAAGACAAAGAAAGCTCTCTTCTATAGAAGGTATTTACTGGTATCGAATATTGAGATGGAGCTGAAAATGAAATTCCTGAATGTTTATGTTTGGAGTGCAGCATTATATGGACGTGGAAGTGTTCGTTAAAAGACTTGATGTACACCATGAACTACATGTAAAATAGTCCCGTATTCGGGGAGTAGAACATAACACTCTGTATACATAACAGTACAAACGTAAAGGTACCCACATATCTTGTCCACATCAAAAGCCGTGCGTGACAGTTATAAAATTTCTTTGATATCAAAAGTGAAGTGCATCTAAGAAACAGAGAACTCTGTGGATATTTAGAATTCTGATTACAGCCATGTCCATGTTGTCACAATAGAAGCCTTCATTTATTCCACCTTTGCAGCACACTACTCATCGTGGACACGCTAAAAGGCCACACTTGCGGGTCACACTGTACACCACTGTCACAGAATGAAAATATGTTCAGCAAAGAGGGTTTATATTACCGGTCTCTTGTTGTGTGTGATATACTTTCTAGATATATGTCTGACTTGCAGTCTCAGTATGTATTCAATGCCACCTTTGTACAATTTCTATAGAGGGTGATTCAGTTGCCCTTGCCGATGTCGTTTATGCAGTTCGCAAAGTTGTATCGGGCCTTCAAAAATTTTCATTCCTCTCGGTCGCCACGCGCAAACTAGTACTCTTACAGAAAAACTGAGCACGATTTTTTGTAGGAAATTTAATGTATAGTAATTTAATTTTTTACTGGGACACTTTTTCGCTGGCGGCCATGATCTTCAAGTTATTCAAGCAAAGCACACAAAAGTGTTCCTCAAAAGCATCCGCACTCCCGAACTCACTCACCACTGGTCAATATTTCTACTATGTTGTTCACAACACTCCATTCTACTTCTGCGACTGCACCCCCATTCGGCCTTTTGTGGTCTTCATTGACTGGCGTTGTTACTTCACGGCTTTGTCGAGAACTTACAAATTGAAAACTGACGATTCTGTAAATTTTACTAATAATTTTGTGAATTTGAGCAGCATATAATAAACAGTTACGTCGTTGTATTTGTCAGGGTTCCTGACTACGAAACTACTGTGCTTGCAAGGGGAAGTTTGAATCAAATTGTAAATGTAATTAGTTTTAGTGTAACGTTTACAAAATTCGTTTATACCCATTACCCTTACGGTGATGTTTAAATGTTAACTAAATAGTCAACTATGCTGACAACGTATTAACCCAATTACTAGAGACCAAAAAAGTTGAATATAGGGAATATTTTGCGTCGTCGGAACGTATGTGTATGAAACGTTGTGGAACTTAACTGCTAAGGTCATCAATCCCTAAGCTTACACATTACTTAACCTAAAGTGTCCTAAGGACAAACACACACACCATGCCCGAGGGAGGACTCGAACCTCCGCCGGGACCAGCCACACAGTCCATGACTGCAGCACCCTAGACAGAGTTCCTGACTACGAAACTACTGTGCTTGTAAGTGGAAGCCGGCCGTGGTGGCCACGCGGTTAAAGGCGCTACAGTCTGGAACCGCGCGGCCGCTACGGTCGCAGGTTCGAATCCTGCCTCGGGCATGGATGTTTGTGATGTCCTTAGGTTAGTTAGGTTTAAGTAGTTCTAAGTTCTAGGGGATTGATGACCTTAGAAGTTAAGTCCCACAGTGCTCAGAGCCATCTGAACCATTTTTTGTAAGGGGAAGTTTGAATCAAATTCTAAATGTAATTAGTTTTAGTGTAACGTTTACAAAATTCGTTTATATCCATTACCCTTACGGGTATGTTTAAATGTTAACGAAATAGTCAATTATGCTGACAACGTATTAACCCAATTACTACAGACCAAAAAAGTTGAATATAGGGAATATATCGCGTAGTCGGAACGTATGTGTATGAAACGTTATGGAACTTAACTGCTAAGGTCATCAGTCCCTAAGCTTACACATTACTTAACCTAAAGTATCCTAAGGACAAACAAACACACACCCATGCCCGAGGGAGGACTCGAACCTCCGCCGGGACCAGCCGCACAGTCCATGACTGCAGCGCAGACCGCTCGGCTAATCCCGCGCGGCAACGCGTAGTCCGAAATATTTGTACAGTGGTAGGAGGGAATGCTGTGAACAAGAAACTAGAAATCACGACCAGCGAAGGATGAATATTGGGATGGAGGTGCGTTCGAAGCTCACTTTCGTACGTTTTCTTGAATAACTTGAATATTACGGCCTCTAGCGAAAAAGAGTGCCATTACAAAATTTAACTACTGTACATTAAATATCCTACAAGAAAATATGTTCTTTTCTTGCAGAGGTGTTAGTTTGTGCATAACAGGCGAGTGAACATGAAAATATCATGCGTAAACTTTGAAGGCCAGCTTTTTAACATTGCAGCTTGCATGAAACGACGTCCGTAGTTGCAGCGAATTACCCCATGTAAGCTAGAATGCATAAAAATATATAAAGGAAGAAAATACATATATAACGCGATGAAGCTGATATTAACTGTCACAAACAACGCACATACCGAGATGAACATAACGAGACAAAACTTAGTCTACCATATAACGAGTCAACTCGAATTTGAACCTAAGTTTGATCCAACATATCTTGTAAACTTTTTTCAATTTTGCATGGAGGAAAAAGCAGAAAAGTGTGATCCGAACATATTACGTTAAAAGATTGTTAGTCTCCTGTATTTACATCTTACATATGCCTCTGGCTATGAGCTCTACGTTCGAATAGCGACCTGCCAATGAAATATATTACATGCAGCTCATGCTGTATATCAAGATATATTTCAACACATACTTGCTACTTGCGGAGTACCAGACACGCAAGGAATGGATGCGGGCCATCGGAAATCCGGAGAAGATATTGAAAACATTTGTAATGTGCTACTACGGAATAATAATAAAAAGTTAAGAGCACAGTAAAAATGAGAAATGAAGATACGTTAAAAAAGACTAGGCAGGGTAACACGTCAGTGAAAGAACCTCGCGGGAAGAAGGAACAAGTCCGTGGGAGATTTAGTAGTTTCAAGGCATGGTTAAGAGATTATCAAAGGATAGTAAAAGGCGGAGGTCACTGTAAAACTAGCCTAAAACCTAGAGACTTCAAAAAATAATGCTGCTTTAAATATTTTCATTAACAAAGTCGAGGAAGGCAGACACCCTGGTGTGCATGGTGGGGCCTCCCTCCCTGCCACACGGGGTGATAACCCACGACGCCACGCCAATCAGCGTGCCGTTTTGCGCAAGTGGGCCGCCAGAGTCACCCTGAAAAAAAAAGTAAAAGTATGCAGGAAACATAGAAGCAAGCAGTAACAATGTACGGGGTAAGCCAGACGTCCGTAACCATTTGAAAATGCACTAATTCTCGGAGTAATGAAGGTAGAGAGATAAACATTGACACACACACACTTGACATGACATTGGGTTTTGTTGAGTCCAAAAACTGGCCAACTGGAGGTCAACACGTCTGTGACGCCGAGGGTCCGTCAGCGGCCACAGCTGAAGAATTCAGGCTACCGAAAATCCTAGAAATGTCGTGGAAACCCCACTTCATGACGAGAAGGTCATGGTGTGGTGTGAATTTGTCACATGAATCGTGTTGGGACTCTGTTTCTTCGAGGAAATGTATGGTGCTGCTTTTTAAACTGCGAGCGTGAAGGTTTCGATGTATGCCGATATGTTACAGATTCGCATTATCCATAGCCTGGCTGACAAACACCCGCTGAGAGGTACAACTTTTATACAGGATGACACTCCACCCGATATTGCAATACGTGTCAAAGATCTCTTGCCCTCATACTGGAGCGCCAATTCCGTCAAGCTTTCCCTCCCAGGACCTCAGACCTCAGTCGGTGTGATTACTGACTGCGATATTTCTGAAGCTGGAAGTTTACCGCTTTCGTCCGACATCTTTTCGATGCTAAAAGACAACATCCGACAGCAGTTTATCACCATACCTACTGATATGGTGTCAAGTGCTCTTTACAATTTTGTCCCTCGACTACAAGTGTTGTTGATGAATGGCGACCGACATGTTGAGCAATTGTTATAAAGAACATGGTGTTAGTTAAAAATCAATTGTTATGCTAATTTTTGCTTTTGCATTATATGAAGCGCCATCTGTTGGTCATTTTGTGCACTTTCTTTTTGTTTCAGTAATATACCATGTGATTTCAAGCACGTGTGTCACTTTTTACCTCTCTACCTACATAATTCCGTGTAGGACAGAATTTTCAAAGGTTAACGGAGTTTTGGGTCACACCATAGTACAAAGCAAACTCAACAGGAAACATTAAGATACTACTTCTAAAAACGTGAAGTGTGCAAGACGTAACAATAAACAACTACAGTTGTTTTATTTTGTAATGTATTACAGCCATTCTTATGCCACCTTGTCAGATACGAAACACTGAAATATAACCACTCTGAGTAAAGTTTATATCTAGAAAACTCCAATTTTAAGTATTCTGAAAGCAGATCAAATGCATTTGGTTATAGGAAGAAGCAAAGCAGTTATCTTTATTTTGCCAGCTTCTTACTTGTCCATGGAACATTTGTTAGTAGCTACTTTGCCAGAACGTACAAAGAAAAGTATGTACATGCAAAATGTTAAATGTAGGTAAAAGTAAAGTCTCTGGTGCAAATATACTGAAATAATAAGCAACCAGCTGCATAAAGAAATTTTATTTCTTTACCGGTTTCGGGCACTCAGTGCCCTTCTCCGGAAGGTTATGCCTGGCGCATTATTTGCAAGTGTCAGTAACAAACTGCATACAGCAAAATGACATCGTTCTAAAACATATATGCAGGAGCAATAAGCAGTACAATACTGAATCCATTAATACAATAAGAGCTCTTAGACGCCCACATGTAGGTCACAGTGCCAGCATAAAACTGGTGCAAGCCCGCTGCCGGTAGGTTGACCAGGCCACATGCGAAATGCAGCCTTTCTACAAGGCAACAACACTAGATGGGCGAGAGTGGCCAGTCCCTCGTTCTTGTCGCCTTTTACCCCCGCGAAAAGTTCCTGGCATTCAATTGAGCAGCTGGCTGTGTGGACCTGGGGCCGTCAATGGAGGCACTAGAATAAAAAAAATCCCCGCACCCAGCCGGGATCGACCCGGGACCTTCAGTGCCATTGTCTGCCTGCTACACCAAGTCGTTTACAACATGAAACACGCAAGGAGACGTTATATTCGTGGTAGAATAATTGCGCCAATATTTCGTAATTTAGTGGAAAAATTTGTGCCTCCCCATTAAATCATCAGCTACATCAGTCCGCGCCTTATGCTTTATTCTGCCATCTTGTCTAGTATTGTTTCACAGACGACAAATTCTTATCCAATCTCCTACTTCTTTTTGTTTTAAGTGCTCTTTTCTTAAACGAGATGTAACCGCAGTTTTGGATACTCTTTTTGACTGTTCGTCGTCAGCTGTGGCGCGGATTCTGTGATATGATAACATTCTATTCTACCAGAGGCAGTCAAATGAACACCTTGAGAGTATGATTAAAAACTGACATTACACGTCACTGTTCTGTGAGTTCCTACAGGCGGCAGAGTACTACAGACAAGCGAAACGCGGCAACAGTACCAGTTCAAAATGTCTGCCCCATTTGCGACGTACATCAAGGAAGAACAGCGTTTCGTCATACGTTTTCTCAGCACTGAAGGTACGAATCCCGGATCCTACTGAAATACACCGGACAAGGAAAATCAGTGTGGTAACACATGTCTATCACTGCAGCAAGTGTACGAGTGGAGTATAAAGTTTAGAAATGGCGTGACAACTGTGACAGACGTGCAGCACACAGGTCAGTTACACCACGTTGAGCCACCAAAATCTACTGCAGCAGTTGAAGCCAGTGTGGTGAAAATCGTCGCTTGACGGTGGACCGAATTGCCGCAGATTTGAACGTTAGTCACGGCTCAGCACATCACATCATCCAGGAAGTGTTTAAGATTCGCAAAGTGTTTGCAAGATGGGTGCGACGGAAGCTCACTCTGGAACTGAAAGAGCGACTACTGTAGGAAATCATAGACTATCACAAGTAACCCGTCGACTATCGTAGCTTTCCTACAAGCGTTTGGTAGTTAAGATTACAACTGCATTACCTGCACGTTAAGCGTGTTGCATACATATCGGGCGATATTCCGATTGTTTTGTTGGCATATGTGACCAGTATCTTAATAGCTTCCCCTAGAAATCGGAAGCGGTAAACCGTCTAGAAACTGCGTGAGGATATATAAAGGGCTGCGTAACCGTCGAAATATTTTTGTTCTTCATAGATATTCTCCTGTCCAGTACTTAAAAATAAACATTATTATTAGTAAAATTGAAATTTTCAACATTTAATTTAGATTTTAATCAAAAAATTGTTGATTTGTAATGTGAAACAGTGGAATGATGCACTAAAAACAAAGAAAAACAATATAGATTCATCATATAACGCTGTAGTGCTATAGCGCTAGAAAACGCAATTTCCTGAAAAAAGAAAGAAACAAACAAACATCGCTTCAATACTTCGTCAAACTCGTATAAAACATGTTTCTGGCATTCAAAATAAATTTCGCACTTATCAATAATAACAGCGAATTCTTGCCTTTGATCATGATGAAGAACGTTCAAGTGAAAAAAAGCATTTATACTCATAATATACTATGTCTTATATTTGTGCACGTAAAATGTACTTTCATCAGAAGTGATTGCTTTGGTTAAGACAAGCGCAGAAGTTCCGCGATAAATTAGTTTTTACAACTTATAAACACATTTCGTATTTAATTAGGATAAAGAATAAACAATGGTTCAACACTGAACGATGTGCGGTTTCAATATCGCGGAAAACAAGCAAAAGACAACGAGAAGTCATCGGCTCCCAGTTTCTCTCTTCATTTATGTTTTTTACCCCACCAATGTTACGATTATTACCGACAACCCTACTATTTCCTACGTCATTTATGTATCGTACCAAAACGAGTAAACAATAATTTTGATACAGTGCAACTGTAAGTGACGTGATGACGTCTATGAAAAGCCTTGGCGCATTGAAGCGGAAGGTGATTGTACCGAATTGTTTCCAGATCTATGGGTCAGCCAGAAAGGTGATGTGAGGAAAGATATTTCATTCCGTTGAAAAGCTGCAGCAGGCTGTGCACGAGTGGCTTTGTCACGAGCAGGAGAATTGCTTTTCATGGGGATCCACGCACTACGTACGCGCTGGAGGAAGCGTGTTGAACGACAATAATACTCTTGTGTTTCACTTTTGTTCCGTAAGAAAAATTAAAAAAAAAATTTTAAGGTTATCATTTGAGTCACCCCAGTATTTAGCCGTTTTTTTTATATATAGAGCAACAATGACGAAAAACATATCATTACCTAATGTTCTTGATTGATTCAGCGAGGTGCTAGTCACAAGCCATGAAACAAAACAGACAGTACCAAGTCTGTCCTAACCCTCACACCCTCGTTTTCAGTTTTCCGTCTTTCCATCATGACTGATCGGTAGTCGAACAAGGTACTTACGTTGCAGAGACTAATTCCTCCTGTGACTGGTCCTGTGCAGATCATGGTGTCAGTCAGCGGGTTCTCGGAAACGAAGTTGTCCACCAGCTGCCGACAAGTCGCTTCATCGATAACGACGACATCAACAGTCTGCAGGATATCTGGTTGGCTGCTATCCTCTGTAACTCCCCAGCCTGACGC
The DNA here is from genome assembly GCF_021461385.2 of Schistocerca piceifrons. Taxonomy (NCBI): domain Eukaryota; kingdom Metazoa; phylum Arthropoda; class Insecta; order Orthoptera; family Acrididae; genus Schistocerca; species Schistocerca piceifrons. Next base: position 1,014,311,851 of record NC_060139.1, on the reverse strand, counting down.
AACAGCCGATGATCCAGCTGCGGAAGACAATTCTCTTAGTCCTCATGTTATTCAGGTGCAGAGGGCCAGCACATTTCTATGTGAAACAGAGCCTATTTTTAGATGGGAGGTCTTTTTGAGTGCAGACATGTTTGTGCTGCTTCTGAATTTTGAAAAGGCTCTGTCATGTTTAGAGACCAATAACTGACACGTAAAACAAATTTTTATGGAATTTCTAAAGGCATTGTTTAACAGAAATAGACCACCACCTGTAACACTTGTAATAAAAATAAGATGGTGGAGCTAATATGTTCGATGTTGGATTAAGTTGGTGTTTACATACATTCCTCCACAAAAACTGGAAGATCTTCTTTTTCTTACTGACATGTTTATGTGCAAATAATATTTTTAAAGCTCAGTGTTACAAGATGTCTTATCTCTGATGCTGCAGCGATTATGTTAAGTGCCAACGAGCTAGGGAAAGGAATGGTTAGGGATTTAGAATGGAAAGATGGAGAGAGGTCATTACAAGGAAGCAAAGTATCTACGAACACGTAAACCATAAAACCATGAAACTAGTGGAAATAGCTAATGTAATTTTCTGTTTTAAAGAGGATGGCAGCTTGGTTTGAAAACTAAACAGGACGAGACTATGGAACATAAAGAATAAACAGAGCATCCACATTGACACATCCGAGTTCTCTAAAGAATGTATAGGACTGCATTCATTGTAGGGGTATGGATAATAAATCAAAATGGCTTAAGGACTATGCCGAGGATAGGGCAAACTCTTCACTCCTTTCAATTCACGCATTTAAAAGAGTGAAAGGAAGGGATAAAAGCTGGAATAAAGATACGTGAGCTGTACTGGTAAACGTTCTTTTATATACTGTATGTACCATTGGCGTGTAAGCTACTGCTGCGATATACAGTTCCATCAATGTAGAATTCTTCTACTATTCACTTGCGGTGTTAACCAGACTCTTATTCGTAAAACAACACTGCACAACACAATTAAAGGATCAGTTTTTCTAAAAGCCGTAATTGTCTCCCATTGTGACGTAGAAGGTTGAAATTTGGCTCAAAGCTGCCTACGGCATTCATTTGTAACGTCGCAAAAGCGTGGCATACTGCGACGTCACTTTCGAGCTCGGAGACGCTTCGAACAGCAAAGTTTCGACATCAGAGGAAAAAAGGACAGAGCTCGAAAGTTAATTTGAGATGTAAGATAGGTTAACGATGGAACATTGGTACCAAATTTCCCCAAAATCCTTCCCAAAGCCACCGCGAACGTGTCACACATTACAGCCCCTCATACCCACATTTCACAGCTTCTTTTCTAGCCTCTATGATGGAATTCAAAACTGAAACTCCCAGCGTTGGAATCAGCCGGTTTTCTAATGGGTGGTCGAGGAAAACATGTCAGACATGAAGAAGAAATAATGATGTCTTCAGTGGGCCAACAGGTAAATGGTAATGCCTAGAAAGATTCTTTGTATAAGGCGTGAGATATTAAATTTGATTGGAACAAACAAATATGAAAGTGCGTCATCTGGTACAGGCAAAAGGTAACAAAGACGACTGAATATGAAATTGTCAGCTTCTGGAAAATGGTAAAGCAGGGGTGGATAGAGAAGAATTAGTGTAAGGTTTTAGATGTCACATATAGAAAATTAAAGGAACCTGTTGAGGGAAGAGAAGCAGTTGTATGAAAACTAAACATTCGGATAGGGTGATAATATTATTGGAAGAACCTAATATGGGAATGAATATATAGGGAAGCTATATTAAAGAAAGAAATTTGATGACGGTATTGTGGAAGAAAGAAAGAGGAAAGATGAAAATGGGATGTGGTATAATATACTGCGAGCAGAATTAGATAACGCCCTTCGAGACCCATGGTTGCTGGAGTGGGCCAGATTTCTACAGAATTTTTAATATAATAGGGAGAGCCAGCAAGAACAAAACTGTTCCACTTGGTATGTGGGATATATGTGGCATAGAAAATACCCTCAGACATTAAGGAGTATAGTAATCCAATACTAAAGAAGCCAGGTTTTGAGAGGTGTATTATCGAATTATCACTACAATAAGCTGTTGTAAAATATTGCGTAGGAATAGCTATGGTTCAATGGAATGACTGTTAGATGCCGTCCTGAGATGTTCTTGAAGCAATGCGGATCATACACCGATTCTTAGAGGATACATTGAAGAAAAGCATTCCCACGACTATACAATTTGTAGAGTTTGAAAAAAGCTTTAGAAAATGTTGACAGTAAAATATCTTCCTAATTCTGAAGTTAACGCTGATAAAATACAAGAAATTAAAATTTATCTACAAATTGGGAGAATCTAGACTGTAGCTCCAAGAGCCAAAAACAAAAGCTCGGCGGTTCTGGCTCAATTGGAAAAAAGGAAAGATCTGACGTTCTAGCCACAGAACACAGAAGGCCAATAGAACACGAGCACCAGCCGTGTCATCCGCCAGCGAATAGCGTCATTTGGACTCGTTGTCAGGGGCAGGTGGGGGAGGGGGGGGGGGGGGCATTTGGTCAGCAAACCGCTCTCCCGGCTGCTGTCGGGTTGGCAGACCTGGCGGGAGCTCCTTCTACTAGGGATCTTCTGAAGGAGTGTAGCCGTGGTCTACAAAGGAGTGAGACAGTATTGTAGCCTACCACCATGTTATATTTATATGCATTGGGCAAGTAATAAAAAATTAAAAAGAAAGTTCAGGGAGCATAAATGAAACATTAAGGTTCGCCAGTGTCATTGAAATTTTGTCTGAGATGGGAAAGGACTTGGAATATCAGTTGAAGAGAATCGGCAATGGAAATATGAATGACAGTTTTGTTATTATAATTGAGTACAACTGGAACAAGTTTTCATAAACTTGCAATACATAGCTGGTCCATGCTATGAATATTATATGCTCTGATAAAATGACATTTTTGTTGATACAATGAACACGAATAAATTGAAATGTGTCCTCGGAGTCTTTCGCGACGGCATGCATGAATAAAATGTTCTCGGTTTTCCAGCCGCGTAAGTTCCAATAAAACCCTCGAGCTTTCGATGACCATCTCCGCCATCGCAGTCTGGAGTTCACCGAGCGCGCGCGCGTAAGTCGACCCGGGCAGCTAGCAGAGCTATTGCCCGTGGCAGCAGCGCTAACGTCAGGTGGCGCCAGGGGCAGGCGCCACGTTTTAAACTGCCGCTCCCCGTCGAGCATCTGTCTCTGCTTTCCTTCGATTCCAACGTCTGCCCCCGTGCCCTGCTGAGTGTGTATCCTTTGTCTCTGTTGAAACTGTTGTTGTTTAAGCGACTCTCGGCCGCTTCCTTTATAACGGAGTCCCAATATGTAGACGCATGGGCCAACACTTTTGTATTTTCGAACTGTATTTTGCGTCCGTTTTCTAAGCAATTCTCTGCTGTGATAGACTTGTCAAGCTACCTTTGTTTTATATGGCTCTTGTGCTCAGTACAACGCTCCGCAACAGTGTGAATTGTTTGTCCGATATACACACTGCCACATTCACATAGTGCAACATACACACCGGACACTCGAAGAGCAATGTCATCTTTAACAGGGCGCAACATATCTCGTATCTTGGAGGCGGGCCGGAACACTGGTCTTAGCCCATGCTTCTGGAGCAGACGTCCTAACTTACTGCTGGTTGCTCCACAGGATGGCAGGAATACAGTCCGTTTCGCCCTCTACTGATTCACCATGTGTCTTTCGTCGACGGCCCTTGAAAGAATATGCGATGTCTCTTTTGCTGTATCCATTTTCCCCGAAAACACGTTTTAAGTTCTGCAATTCAGACTGTAGGTGGTCGTCGTCAGAGATAAAATGTGAATACTGGAATTCTCCAGACAGACAGAAGACTATATGATTATTTGAATATATTTTCAGATAGGTAACTTTATTTTATTGGCAATACTCATTCCTTTATTATGAGAAATGTAATAACGAGTTACACTTGTAATTTCGAATCAGAGCTGTTGATACGTTTGGTGTTTTGCACAGGTATTGTATATCACTTTATTCAAACTCAGTCCACGGTTCAATGTTACTATGTATTGGCACTTATGGCGCTGTCAGGTGGGCCTGACTAGATCCTCTTTCTATAAAACAGATAACCAAAGGTAAAATCAGTATCTATGCCACACAGAAAGATTCTCGTGCAATATACATCGTGTGCGGCCAGTCCTAGTCGAGATGAAATGTAATGCCCAGTTGTTGTCAATCCAAGACGGAAACCCTGGGCCGATAACTTATTTTGGATATAAATAATACTTTGTGAGTCATAAAGAAGTATTTGTGGATTACTCATGCTCTGAAAATGGGCAGCAGTCAAGCCCACAAACGCGTATTCTATTTTGGAGCCTTATAATGATAGAACAGACACTGTCACCACATTCAAAACACAGAGTAGGAAGGATTGGAGAAACTACAGGGGAGTCAAATTGATACCATACTATGAGCACGTATATGAAAAGATCCTGGAGGTCAGGATTCGAACAAAGATCGAGAACAAATCGAGAGAGAGACTGCATAGTGTCAGATCTCGGAGCTCAACTATTGACCTCATATTTGCTGTGAGGCAGGTGCAGGAGCACCACTACGAATTTGGTGAAGATCTTGTGATGGCATTTCTAGATATAGAAAAAAACATTTGACAGCGCCTGTAAAAAAAGGTCAGGAAGCACTAGAAAATAAAGGAATGGAAAAAGAGACAACAAGCAGAATGGAGCAGATGTACTGTGGAAGACTCAGTTGTGTGAAAGCGGAAAATGTGAGCATAGATTGGCTCCAGCAAAGAAGTGGTTTCACACAGCGCAGTGCATTCTCGTCTCTTCTCTTCAATGTGATTTTGGATGTTTACTGATAACTGGATGATTTGGGGAAACAGGGAGGAGGAGATTCAGGAACTGCTGGATAATAGGGAAGAAACTGTGAAACATTATAGAATGAAATGTAATGTAAACTAATGTGAGATCCTGCTTACAACTAGAAAGCAAGATAGAGTAAGCAACGGAATAAGGACTGGAGATGAATAATAGCAGATAGCGGAAAGTATCAAGCACTGGGGTAGCGTCTCAGAGAAAAATGGAAGAAATAAGAAAGAGGTCAATGAGTGTGACTGAGAGACAAAAGCATTCTTGCAAAGTGGCAGAGCCTAGTTTGTAACAAAGACGCCCCACAAAGAACGGCAGAAGTAATATATAGAAGTTACTACATTCCAATACTGACCTATACATCTGGAACATTAGTAATGAAGAAAAGACATAAGAGTTCATGCGAAGTAGGACAGCAGTAGCTAGGAGAGACACGACGAGGAATGAAAGGATAGCGGAAATAGTGAAAGAGGAACCCTGAGAGCAGAATAGAAGCATCAAGGCTAAGATTGTATGGGCACTTAAAGAGGACAGAAAACAAGAGGATTCCCAAGTAGATACATAAAATGGAGAATCGAAGGAAATAGCAAGAGGAAGACCAAGGGATAGATGGCTGAAATGTGTCGAGGTGTGTGTTGAAAAAAGAGATGAGGTCTGGACGAGACTGAACACAGAAATATGGTGGGGAAAACGGGATTAGATGGTGACCCAGTCTGGGGCTGGAAATTGATCAAAGTGATGATAGTGATACAGATCGAACAGTTGTCACTTTCACTATTATATCAGAATCCTAATTTTATACACTGTTTTAACAGGAGCTACAGCCGTCAAATATTTCTTAGCACGGGCAACTGAATTATTAATGCCGACTAGTCGTCAGTAGGAAGCATCGTGTCAGGGGGTATTCGGTGATTCATTATTTTAATATCAAGACATTTCAACTTGTAACCTGAGCAGAATGAAGGGAGTTCGTACTAAAAACTTTTTACACATGCGCATATAAAATCTTGTGAGAGCTAGGCCGCGTCACATTCCTCTTGAACTGCTTCTCGAACTCTGTGTTTCGCCACCTTTGCTCGAATATTCTTCAGATGTCCTCTGGTGTCCTTGTGTGGCTGAACACTTGCAAGAACGTAATCACCCAAAAGATTTTATCTTCAGTGGCAACATTCACGGAAGCCAGCAAACGCATTTAGACATATTTTGCACTGATACTGTAAAGTTATTAGAAATACTACATCAGTGTAAATAGCAGCTTCCTCTAATAGTCCTCAAGTACCTAAAAATTTATTTCTGTTAGTGTATTTTCAGTTTATATTTTCTTTAATAATTGTGTGCTTCACTTACAAACAGTTTAGTACCGTATATTTACCGGTTGAGAACATACCTGTGGGGATGTCTCCGGCGTTGGGCAGGCTAATGGGCTGCACGTAAGAGTTGAACGTGAAGGCAGTCCTCAGTCTGAAGACGGCGATGTCGTTGGGGTTCACGTTATTTCCACTGTAGAAGAACGCTAGTTACAGAGCTACATATTGGCATAACAAAACAGAAAATGAGTAATAAAGGAGAGGATAATAAATTATTAAACATATTAATTTGAGTAAAATTTATGATATAAACTATACTGGCACAGAAACGTAGGGCTCGATAACTGTCCTGTGATCCTCATAGCCGTAAAATGACTACATTGATCAAAATTCATGCACCTGTTTTATTTGATTCCTCCTTTCCTCTTCATTTTTTATCCTGGCTTAGGAAATCTGAGCAATATAATTCATGGATTCTGAGATTATGTTTTGTTATTAAGGTAAACACATCTTATTTGCTTCTCGTGTAAATTAAGAAACAATTCTTGCAATAGAAACGTTTATGTGACCTTCATGTACATTTGATACGAGATGACGTGGACATTTGTCCACCGCTATCGCAGAGGAAACTTCAAAATTAATTTATATGCCGTTAAAAATGTTACTTGTCGCAGTTGAGGGATTTCAGACGGCTCAGTGCGTAACAAACTCGCACTTGAGCATATCAGTTGTCTCTTAAACTCGGTTCAAAGATGTACAGGAATAAACAAATCGTTTTCTCCTTCACCTAATATGGAGGGGTCGACTGAATATCGGTGTAGCCATCATGCGCAGCAAGGTGTATAGCGGCATAGAATGGTGAACAGCAATTAGCGGAAAGACCTGACCAGATATGTTACATTCCTTCGGTCAACTAGAAAGATAAAGTTTGAACTAAATGTTATACTTTTGTGTAAACACATTCTTCGTTGTAGTTATTGTTTTACATTTTCATTGAACTCACGACTTGTGCAGTTCCTGTGTTCTGGTCCCAGTCCTTCCTAGGTCTACCATCAGTTCTCATTCCTGGAAGATTCAATTCTCACCCCCTTTGAGATATGCTGTTATCATCCATACATCTCATCTGGCCGTACCATTCCAGATGTTTTCCTTTGTGCCCACTACTAAAATACTGAATCGATTTTTATTGTTCGCTTGATGTCTTAATGCATTACTCTATTCATTATTGTGATTTTACAACTTCATTTTCAACTCATCATTTCGTTTGCTGGAGCCCTTCCCTCAGTTTCTTTGTTAAGTGGTGCCCACACATACATCCCAAACGACAGTGTTTTCTACAAAACCCCTACGCAGTCAGTTATCGTAGCTTTGGGAATACTGCTATTGCATAATACTGGATGTAGCTGCGTAGCTGTCTATTCACGACCTTTCCTATCATTTTTAATTCTGTACATTTTGAATATTCCTCCCCTCCGCTGTCAGTGTCACTTCTAAGTACTTACACTAGATAGTGTGCTCAATAACTATGTAATTGGTTTTTAAGCCAGGCCCTTTCACATATATAATCATAGACTGCGTCATTCCATCTTTAAACCCCAATTCTCGCTTTCTTCCGCTAATTTTCCAAGTGTACATCTTACGTATTGTACGTCATTTTTGGAATACAACCAACGACCAGCTTAGAGACAGAAATGATGATATTTTCTGCAAGACCCGACCATCATTTTGCAGGACAATGCTCAAGCACGTACAGTGCAAGCTGCTATTGATTTGTTTGACTGATGGGGCTGCTAAGTGCTATACCACCTACTGCACTCCTCTGACTTAAGCCCTCGTAAGTTCAACTCCATTTCTAATCTTAAGGAAACACTTCACGGCATTCGCTTCAGAACTGCTACAAATTCGTCGGGCAATAGACCGCGCCACTCGAACTGTCAACACAACTGGCACTGCTATGGGTATCCTACGACTTCCACATCGCTGGCAACTGGTTATACACAACGCTGGTGACTACTATGAAGGTCAGTAAAACTTTGAAACACGTATCTAATTTGTACGAGCTGTAAATAACAGCGAATATTAAAGTTCCAACCCTCGTATCATGGGAATAATAAATAAAGCAGATGAGCTCTTAGTGCGTTAAGTGTCAGTATATATGGGTGCAATTTAGCACTTTACACGTGCAGATCTAGCATGAATAAAGAAGGAGCTGCCATTTACACAAAAAGGGTGTAAGTACAAAATTGTAGAAGTAAGCAAGTTTTGTGTCGATCAGCACTTTCAAGTTTGTGCTGATATTAGCAATAGTGTACTGGTAGGTCCCTATTAGGAGATTGGGAGCTATTCATAAAAAGTTTGATTCCCTGTTATGCTGTCTGTCTGACAAAACGAAGTTATTAATATATGGTGACTTCAATGTTAACTTTCTAAGGAATTATGACAGGAAAAGTGAACTAGAAGTGTTATTAATGACAAATAACTCAGAATCAGTGATCAACTTCCTTATATGTATACCTCAAAACAGTAGCACTCTAATACATAATGTATTTGTGCAGCATGAGGATGTAAACTAGCACACTATTTCCCTGTGACAAATATATTATCAATCCATAATGCACAGTTGAATACCTTACAAAACATAGCAGGGAGTACAGGTCAGAAACCATTACTTAAATTGTAAGTCTGGTCAAACTGGTATCTATAAAGCACTCCAGAGAAAGTTTAAGAAATGTTAATTGGGGAGATGTGTATAATAGGCCAAATGCTAATGATAAATGTAATATTTTTCTTGATCAATTTATATCACTTTTCGAACACTGTTTGCCCAAAATAATTACTAAATTTAACACCAAACACTTTTCAAAGATATCTTGGATTACTACAGGTATTAAAGTGTCTTCAGAAGGAAAAAAGAAAATTATATGAGACAGCAAGAATTAGTAAAGACCCAGACGTAATTTTACACTATAAAAATTATTGTAACATTCTGAGTAAATCAGAAAATCTAAAAATATGTGTACTCAGGCAATACAATCAAATCAATATGGACTGTTGTTAGAAGACAGACAGGAAAAGTAACCAATAGGGTAGCTAGCATTACGATCAAATAGAATGAGACAATATTAACCAAACGTACACAAGCAGCTAATGTATTTAACAACCATTTCTGAAGTGAAGGTAAAAAAATCGGTGAAATAATTCAAAAGAAAAAACCAAGCAGTATGTGGAAGAGCCAGTTTTGAGAGATCCTTGTCAGATTAACTTTCATTTAACAACCTCCTGTGAAATTATGAAAATCATTAAATGTTTGAAAAATAAATGATCTGTTGGAGTAGACGACACCTCTGACAAGATATTAATAGAATGTGGAGCAGTTAGAGCTGATGTTCTGAGTTACATCTGTGATGCATCACTAACTCAAGGTTCTTTCTCACACAGGTTTAAACATGCCATTTTCAAGGCTCTCTACAGCATTTTCAAAAATTGTCGCGAAGGTAATGTACTCAAGAGTGGTTAGCCATTCATCAGTGATGGGACACTTAGTAAATCACAGTTTGGATTTCGAAAATGCTGTTCTACTGAAACAGCAATATTTAATTTCAGTGCCCACATAATAGACTCTTTAAATAGTAAAATGTCACCAATATTAATTTTCTGTGACTTATCCAAAGCATTTGATTCTGTGAACCTTGACATTATGTCATAGAAATTACAATTCTATGGTATAAATGGAACAGAATATGAGTGGTTTAAATCACATCTACAGAACAGGAAGCAACTTTATATGGTTTAAGTGAATTATGGATGTTTCCCACTTCATCTATCTGGAGTGAAATTACATTAGGTGTTTCATATGGTTTAACCATGGGTCCCCTTTTGTTCTTGATACATATGAATGACATCCCATCTTATCTGAAAATAGAAGGTTAACTGACACTGTTTTCTGATGATACAAGCGTAATTATTAATCCAGTAAAAGAAACTCCAATAGAAAAAGATACAAATAACGTCGCTGGAAAAGTTATTGATTAATTTTCTGCAAACGGGCTTGTTCTGAACTTTGAAGAAACACAGTACATCCAGTTTTCTGCTGCAAGGAGTACAGTTCCCTCAATAAATATAACACATCAACAGAAGTCAGTAGGCAGTAGGCAGGGTATTGCATACTTAGCTTTTGGGTGCACACATAGATGAGTATCTTAATGGGAAAATTAGTATTTTGGATCTCCTAAAGCTACTAGGTACAGCTACTTTTTTAATCATAATAATTGCTAATTTTGATGATATAGAAATTAGCAAACTAACATACGTTGCATACTTTCACACTCTGATATCATACAGATAATATTTTGGAGTAACTCAACAGATAGGCAAAAAGTATTCGATGCTCAAAAGAAAATGGTTTGTAAAACATGTTTGGCTCATAGTCGCAACTTCTTATAGGTATCTGTTTAAAAGATTAGGAATTCTTGCAACAGCCCCACATTACTTTACTCAGTAATGAAATAAATTTTCAACAGCATGGACCAGTTTAAAAACAACAGTGACATTCTTGATTGTAATAACAGAAGAAAGAAAGAGTCGCACTGTCCTCTAGTTAACCTGTCTGTGGGACAGAAAGGGGTAAAATAAGCTACTGTAAAACTTTTCGATAAATTACCAGATGAAATAAAATGTCTGACGGACAGCAGTAATAGTTTCATAAGTAAATTGAAATCATATCTCCTTGACAGCTCCTTTTATACCATAGATGTATTCTTGAAAAGGAATAAATAAATCTATAGGTATAATATGTGCATTTTGTGCCATTTAAGGTAATGGAGCAGAAAATAAAAATTTCATTAAAAAAACGTTGATTCATTGGTGTGTTTCTTATGCACTTGACATATTCCACGTCATAACGGTTACCGTAAGATTGATCAGTGGTACACGTAACTAACTAACTGTTTGCTCTTATCCACTCTCTCCTATGCATTCAGCGGTGGAATTCCCACTGTACTCTTAATGATATCCTTGCTTTTAATTTCGCCGAAGGTTGTTTTGACTTTTCTGTATTCTGTGATAGTCCTTATGACAATTATTTCTTTTCCAATTTTTTCACATTTTTTCTTGTAGCCATTTCGCCTGAGCTTTCGTGCACTTCATGTTATTTCATTTCCAAGTGACATGTGTTTCTGTATTCCTAAATTTCCCTGGACATTTTCTTACTTCCTTCGTCCGCCGATCAAATTAAGTATTTATTCTATTATCCATTCTTTCTTCACAGTTACCTTCCTTGTACCCACATTTTTCTCTCCAACTTCTGCGGTTTTCGTATTTAGGTATGTCCATCCCTCTGCAACTGAACTCCCTACTGAGATGTTCATTATGGCAGTATCTATAGTCTCAGAAAACTTGAAACGTATCTTCTCATTTCTTAGTACTTATGGATCCCACTTATTGGACATTCATTCTTTCTGACTAGTCTCTTAAACTTCAGCTTACCCTCCATCTTTAACAAACTGCAATCTGCGTCTGTATATGCTCCTGGTTGCGATTTACAATCCAGTATCTGACTGCGAAAATTCTGCCTGGCAATGATGTAATCTAACTTAAGTCTTCTTGTATCTCCCGGCCTTTACGAAGCTCCTTCTCTTATGATTCTTGAACAGAGTATTCGCTATTATAATCTGAAATTTATCGAGTACTCAGTTAGTCTTTATCCTCTTACTCGTACTACCAAGCCCACATTCTCTCGTTAACCTTTTCTCTTATTCTTTTCCTACAACCCCACTCCATCCTCCATGACTATTAGGTATTAATCTCGCTTTACGTATTGAATTCGCTTCATCTTCTGCTAGCTACGTCGTCATGCATACCTGAACTATTGTTATCGGTGTTGGCTTACTGTTGATTCTGGTAATAACAAACCTGCCTCTGAACTGTTCACAGTAACTCACTGTGTGCCCTACTTTCCAATTCATAACGCATGCTACTTTTCCGTTACACCATTTTCTGCTGCTACTGATATAACCCTGCAGTCGTCGAATCAGAAGACGTCTTTCTTCTCTTTCGCTTTACTAATGCCCTCTATATTTAGATTGAGCCTCAGCGATTCCCTTTTCAGATATTCTGTCTTCCATACCATGTTCAAACTTCTGACACTCCACTCTCCGACTCGCAGCATGTTATCATTTCGTTGGTTATTCAATTGTTTTCGCATGATCACCATCCCCTATGCAGTCCCCTAGTGCGGATCCGAATGGGGACTAGTCTGTAATATTTTGCCAATGGATAGATCATCATTACACTTTCATTTACAGGCCACATGTCCTGTGGGTGCAAGTAATTATCTTTAATTTAGTGGTTTCCATTGTCTGCCTCTCATATCGTAGATCATTGGTGAGTCTTCCGCATTTCATGGGGAGTTTTTCACCCCTACGGCAAGAGAGTGTCCTGAACCTCTGTCCATTCCTCTGCCCTCTCTGAGAAGGCCGTTGGCAGGATGAGTTTGACTTCTTACGCCGGAAATCTTTGCCCGCCATTGCTGACGATTTTCATTCACAATTTAAGCAGTGGCGGGGTTCTAAACCAGGGTCGAAGACGTTGTCGTTACTAATCAAAGACGCTGTCCGTCGACCACGGGTACATCCTTCTTAATCTGGACGCTTCGTTACTGGTCTTCGACTCTTGTAGGTCCTCCTACTAAGCAAATACAAACAAATGGGACGAAGAAACATAGGAGTAACCAAAACCATTTGGAGGATACGGACTAGTCACCATAAGAAGGTGCGGCGTGCTAAGCCTAAATACTTGCAGGGGATGACGGTGATGATGATGATATCTTAAACATCTGCAAACTGTTAGAAATACAGAACTTAAACGCACATGAGTTGTTTAGTTAGCGAAATTTTCATGCACGCTGTGAAACTATCTCACTGCATGTACTCACCTTGGGTAGTCGGGGTGCGGGATCATTTGCGAAACCCTTGCCTCCTGCTCCGTGCCTTCGTCTGTGCTCAAGTCCAGTTCTCCAGCCACTGCCTAGAAGAATAACTTGCCGTTATCTCACGCTCTTTTCCACAGTCCGTTGGAGAAACTTAAACAGCAGTGTGATATTAGAGAGCCTGTCTTATCATGAATCACGATGAAAAGTTCCTTTTGACATGCATGGATGTCCAAAGGAACTTTGCATCGTAATTCAGAATAACACAGCTAGTACAACATCGCATTTATCCTCCGATACCGGGCTCACGACTTTCAAGCAAAATGTCTCATCTGTGTAGGAATATACGTAATGGATGTAGGAGTACAGGTTGTAGACACGATGACAAACGAAAGTTTGGGACTGAACGTGAGCAGTGCACATATAGCGAAATGGCGAGGCCACCGCTTTCGATAAGCTGGAAATCCGGGTTCGAGTGCCGGTCGGGCAAATATTTTCACTATTGTCATTTCATTATACAGCTGATGGTGGTCCATATTCGCAGCTGCGAATACATTTAATGTATTTCCTAACTGCTGTCACCACAGTGCCTCTTCCTTTGGACATGCACGCATGTTGTAATTCAGAATAAAACAGAAACTGCAATGTCGTATTAGCCCCTGGACTTCTCCCTTTGGGACTGTCTCAAGGAGCTTGTGTATGGTGTTGTCACTGAGAACGTGGCTCAACTACAGCATCGAATTGAAAATATCAGCGCAGCTGTGCAGAATGAGATGAACAGAGTCTGTAACATTCCAAGAGAGGTAAGAAGTCCAGCACTTGACCGGCTTCGTCTTCATAGACATCACTTTGAACATGTCCTTTGGTAAACGTACAGTGCGTAGTTGTGTTTAATTTCAGGTTCGTATATATGGTTGCTTTCTGAGAACAACTTATTTACTGTTCCACTTGTGATCCCTACTTAATTACGAAATCGAGCAATTTCTACATCTACATCTACATCCATACTCCGCAAGCCACCTGAAGGTGTGTGCCGGAGGCACTTTGAGTACCTCTATCGGTTCTCCCTTCTATTCCAGTCTCGTATTGTTCGTGGAAAGAAAGATTGTCGGTATGCCTCTGTGTGGGACAAAACTCTATTTAACAACATGTTTTAGAGGGTGTCTTGAGGAACAAATCGAAGATAGAAAACCGTGTCCGGAAACGTCATCCTACAAATCTACACAGCGTTGTTACAGGCACTGACGCCGGATGATAGGCCACTCCTTCGACAGCAAACATGACTTGGTACGCTGATAGACTGTAGGTGGAACTTCGCTCTGAGGTGTTTGTTATTCAGTGATTGTATCTGATTGTCACGATCCCAGGGGAGAAGATGGAGGTAGCTTCTGCTTAGGCAAGTCTTGTCTCCAATGAATGCGATGCTCTATCACCTTGATGGGTTGAGGCTTTAGACACTGGTTTCCATCTAAGGTTTATTTCTCCTGTACCAAAAAACAATGGAGATTTTGGAGGGTTCCAAGAGAAAAATAAACTGTGGATTGAAATCCGTGTCTGAAATTGTCATCCAGAGAGAAAACCGAACATCATATTCGTAGGAAGCAAGGACTTTCTACATAGCAGCTAGCTCCATCTTCTCCCCTGGCGATCGTGGCAGTCAGTCACGATCGCTGAATAACTAACACGCTCCGCCTATAAGCCGTCAGCGTACAAAGTTACGTTTCCTGCCAAAGGGGTGGGCTAGTGGCAGTTGCCGAGCCTATAAATATGACGCTCTGTAGGATCAGTGGATGACGTTCCTGGTCATGGGTCTGAAGGACCTATGCAGCAGACTGACAAGATGGACATAAAATCTCGGTGAGTTTGAGTATGAAGCAGGAAAAAGAAAACATTGAAATGCTGACGGATTGAGCAGGTAGTTAGAGATAATACAAGCACTGGATCAGGACGCTGAGGAATGGTTGGCGGCACAGAGCACCAACAAGGACTGTCACGACACTGCAACCAGCACCAGTTCATCGTGCACGACGGTTTGTTGTGTAGAAAGACTAATTTAGGAGAACAGTTGGTCGAGCCAACAGTGTTGAAGGAAGAAGTACTACATGAAATCTGTGATCATGTTGTGTCGGGCCATGGAGGATGCAGGCCAACGAATCAGGGTGGCGGAAAAATACTAGTGGAGGGGAAGGAAGATTGATATTGATCAACACATTAGAAATTGTGTACTGTGTAGTATTAAGAGCACAGCAGAGGCGATAGAATAATTTAGTTTCATTGAGGTGGATGAGTTAGGACTATTCAGCCGCACAAGCGAGTAACCATTTTACGCTGACAACAGAACTTATTTTTCTCGTTACGTAGAGACGGTGCCAATACCGGACCAACAGATAGTCAGTCACGCTAACATTTGTGAATAGGTAGATACTGAAGTCTACGATACCTGCTACAACAGTCATGGAGCAGAGCACAAACTTCATGTCGGACCTGATTAAAGAGTTGTGGCTGTTGTTAAGAGTAAAAAGATTAACAACAGTAGGAGAATATAGGCCTTATACCTCCTGCTGAATATGCACTGAGGCAAAGTAAATAATCTATATGTATTGTTTTCTTGTTAATATAGATAATTTTTGTCTTGTGTATAGTATAGGTCGTTTGTGATATTGTAGAGGAGGCTGTGTGTTTCTGTTAGGGTGGAATGCATCGGTATTATATTGAGATGTGCTGTCAGTTACAATGGGATTCTGAAGGGAAGGGTGGTGATAATGGTCCCTGTTCTCAGCTTGTCATTTGGAGAAAGGGCCAGAGGAGATGATTTATAGTTTTGGTCGTACCGTATCATTTCACTGGATCCAGAGTGGAGGCACTTCAGTATCATCAGCTGGATGGAGGAGTTGCATTTTCAATTGAAAGGAGGCTAGAGGAGATGCTTTCAAGGATACAGCTGTTACCAGATAGTAACGATATTTTTAGTGAGGCCACCAAGGAACACAGGAAGCTATTCGGGGCATTTACACCATTTAAAGAGCAGATGTGGGAGGTAATCAGTTTAGAAGTAGCATTTCGTGTTCTGCATGTTCGCAGGAGGGTAAAAAGGCGATAAAAGAGGCAGAATTCAGAAGACTGTATTTGGGACAGTAATGTGAGCAAACAGAAATCACATAAAGATATCCATCAGGTGCTTCACAGGCAGTTAAATACATTCTTGTTACCACCTGAGCAATATTTCACATGTTAGTGAGAGTTATTTGCTATGAATAAGGAAAACTTATGGAAGCAAGGTGTTTAGAGTTGCAAGGTACTAGGATGTTGATCAACAGACCAAATGTGATGTTCTGTGACCTGTGTATCATTTACCAGTCAATGTGATCGGAATTACTTTGTTAAATACGACACAGGCACCGCTGTACTGTAAAGACAAACCTTTGGGGATATCCAAGCAGAACCTTACCTTCTTTAACAACACCTTGGGTCCCAACCTGGACCAGTCATTGAGCCAAATGAAAGATGCAAAAGAGGGGATGTTGTAGCTTGTAAGACGATATTGGATGGTACATGTCAAGTAACCGTGACATTGAGTGTTGCAATTCATTGTGCCAGGGTGACTGATTTTGTTTTGTTTAGCCTTGATATATCTGAGAGCTTGAGCTGTTCAGAGACCTGATCCAGGGACAATTCATGTTGCCATGGACTGGATTCCCTGAGTGAGGCACGGAAGATGGATTGTTACATTAAATATTAAAATGGTAATCATGAAATAGTAGGAATAACTGGTCTAGTTGTGTCTTTATTTATGGATTATGGAGGGAACTAAACCTAACAGGAAACCTGGGTGAAATAAGACCCAAGGGGTCAGGTCTTCTCTTTGGAGGAAGCTAGTGTAGCATGGCTATCCAGTCTTTTAGCAAAAGTAATGTCTTTTTGTAAAAGTAATAAGAAGTTTTGAGAAAGTGGTCATGAGGCATTGCATTGTCAGCCATGGGCTGATACCCACAAGTGTGGTGACACACAGGTCAGAATAACAGATATGTCAGGGTATTGCAAGGTGAGGCTAACCGCACTTAAAAACTATGGTAATATCATAGCAGGCGGATCAGTGTCAGCACACCAGGGCAAGTCTCTTGTTATGGGCGATATGACTAGGGGCCAGGTTTGAGAGAAACTAATACGCTTAAGAGCCATTCAAATATGTCTGGATTTTGAGGTAAAAGGCATTCTTGTATTTCTCTCATCGCCAGAGTCCTGCAGCACCAGCACGGTAGGCCATGCTAGGCAGTGGATGACTGGGCGTTGCCAGCAACAGCCATAAGTTCGAGACTGGGCTGTATCTGCTGCCATTACTTAGCTCCTCATGGGATTTGGTTCTTTAGCCAGACCAACTTGCCATATACACTCCTGGAAATGGAAAAAAGAACACATTGACACCGGTGTGTCAGACCCACCATACTTTCTCCGGACACTGCGAGAGGGCTGTACAAGCAATGATCACACGCACGGCACAGCGGACACACCAGGAACCGCGGTGTTGGCCGTCGAATGGCGCTAGCTGCGCAGCATTTGTGCACCGCCGCCGTCAGTGTCAGCCAGTTTGCCGTGGCATACGGAGCTCCATCGCAGTCTTTAACACTGGTAGCATGCCGCGACAGCGTGGACGTGAACCGTATGTGCAGTTGACGGACTTTGAGCGAGGGCGTATAGTGGGCATGCGGGAGGCCGGGTGGACGTACCGCCGAATTGCTCAACACGTGGGGCGTGAGGTCTCCACAGTACATCGATGTTGTCGCCAGTGGTCGGCGGAAGGTGCACGTGCCCGTAGACCTGGGACCGGACCGCAGCGACGCACGGATGCACGCCAAGACCGTAGGATCCTACGCAGTGCCGTAGGGGACCGCACCGCCACTTCCCAGCAAATTAGGGACACTGTTGCTCCTGGGGTATCGGCGAGGACCATTCGCAACCGTCTCCATGAAGCTGGGCTACGGTCCCGCACACCGTTAGGCCGTCTTCCGCTCACGCCCCAACATCGTGCAGCCCGCCTCCAGTGGTGTCGCGACAGGCGTGAATGGAGGGACGCCCGCATCTCGTGGTCGTGTGGTAGCGTTCTCGCTTCCCACGCCCGGGTTCCCGGGTTCGATTCCCGGCGGGGTCAGGGATTTTCTCTGCCTCGTGATGGCTGGGTGTTGTGTGATGTCCTTAGGTTAGTTAGGTTTAAGTAGTTCTAAGTTCTAGGGGACTGATGACCATCGATGTTAAGTCCCATAGTGCTCAGAGCCATTTGAACCAATGGAGGGACGAATGGAGACGTGTCGTCTTCAGCGATGAGAGTCGCTTCTGCCTTGGTGCCAATGATGGTCGTATGCGTGTTTGGCGCCGTGCAGGTGAGCGCCACAATCAGGACTGCATACGACCGAGGCACACAGGGCCAACACCCGGCATCATGGTGTGGGGAGCGATCTCCTACACTGGCCATACACCACTGGTGATCGTCAAGGGGACACTGAATAGTGCACGGTACATCCAAACCGTCATCGAACCTATCGTTCTACCATTCCTAGACCGGCAAGGGAACTTGCTGTTCCAAGAGGACAATGCACGTCCGCATGTATCCCGGGCCACCCAACGTGCTCTAGAAGGTGTAAGTCAACTACCCTGGCCAGCAAGATCTCCGGATCTGTCCCCCATTGAGCATGTTTGGGACTGGATGAAGCGTCGTCTCACGCGGTCTGCACGTCCAGCACGAACGGTGGTCCAACTGAGGCGCCAGGTGGAAATGGCATGGCAAGCCGTTCCACAGGACTACATCCAGCATCTCTACGATCGTCTCCATGGGAGAATAGCAGCCTGCATTGCTGCGAAAGGTGGATATACACTGTACTAGTGCCGACATTGTGCATGCTCTGTTGCCTGTGTCTATATGCCTGTGGTTCTGTCAGTGTGATCATGTGATGTATCTGACCCCAGGAATGTGTCAATGAAGTTTCCCCTTCCTGGGGCAATGAATTCACGGTGTTCTTATTTCAATTTCAAGGAGTGTATGTCTGATGCCATGAGCACCGAATTACTAATGGGACGCCACTGACATCACAGCCATGGCCCTCAGAGACTGCCATCACAGGGATCCTATCCAGATTCCAAGGCGGAAGCTGCTACCAATATGTCAGGGGCAGGGAGGTGTGCTTACCTCACTGAGCTCTGACATATCATGGATTGGAATTAAATAAAGGCATTATTTACTGTCAGCAGTGATTGCACTTGGCCTTGTCGCCTGTCACCAACACTCACTCCTCCCCTTCTGCCTAACTGCTAATGCACTCTTCAGAAAGGTGTCCAAATGGTAACCTCCTCCAGACACTCTTCAGCAGATTACTGAGGACAACATCAGTTCAATAGTTGGGGTATGCCATCATATCTGCACAATAGCTGGTGCTGACATTGGCGATAGCAGGAACTTACAATCCAGGATATTGAGTTCATTATGTCCTAATGTGATTTATCGCTGCTACACTGCTGCTGTTGTGGTGAAGATTCGAAATTGGACAAAAATGAATCGGGCCATTGAGTCCTGTAGTCTGATAAGTGAGGCACATGCTGCTGGAGGTCGACTGGCTCAAATGAACCTTCTAGGATACCTACATGATCATCGGGGGCCACTACATTGTGGGAAAAAGATACTAAATAAAAAATATGTAATAGAATAATAATAATAATAACAGAGAGAGATGGGAGGATTAATACTTACACTAGAATATGGCAACCCTCTTATTCTCCCTGGGACCAGTGGCTGATTTCTACTGCTGACACTTCACAGTCCAACTGGCCAATGTACAGAGCACAAATGCTAAGCCTGCCAGGTGATGCTGGAGATGCTGAAGAGTGGTGTTGGTGGGCTGGAGGTAGAGGTCAAATAGGAATGCACTGCATGAGTAGGAGAGGGGAGTCCACTTTTGGATCATAAATTAAGGTGTCTAAGATTAGATTTGCATAAACTTAACTTGGGATGGAGGTAGTCAATTTTTAGACATAAATTATTGTAATAAAAATGAGAGATATGAGATTAGCCAAACAGCGGTTGCTCATTACGTAACACACCTGTAAATGAAACTAAGAGCAATTTGCTTACATTAGGTTTGCAATTTATATGGTTTGCTTATGTAAGGGGAACTAGACCATGTGGCAAGTTTGTGTACAAAAGGAGAACAATGCACCCATTTGGCCAGAACTTGCACAACTCCACTGCTTGTGTGATGTCATAAAATACAATTAATTTCTTATGAAGACAGATTCCCCGCATTCCGAGTGTTACATGCTTGTGACATGAGTGTTCACGACTTCCTGCCTCTGTGGGTATCAATGTAGAATATATTATTGACAATACAAACAACATGATTACAAGTGTCTGATTTGCTGAAAAATGAAATTCTCCATGTTTTTCCAGCATCTGTAAAGAAAACTTAGTTCTGAAAGAATGGCATTGAAAAGACTTTACGTTTCGTCATGCTCGTATTTTTATATAATCGTCCTGATGATAATTTGTTTTACGTTTAATGCTCACATAGAATGTCAGAGGAAGTCTCCATTAATCTAATCAATGATGGTTACGCTGTTTGGAGACATTTACCTTTTGAGCCCCATTTTACTTCCGAGTGCTTTATGAAATTTGCTTATTTATGAGTTCCACAGTGGTGTGGCAGTGTTTGACCACTTCTTCTGTTAAATGCTGTCCAGAGCTGTATTGTTGAAATAGGAACTGATATTTAACTAACTTTAAGCAGTTTTTTGGAATGGCTTCTACTGTTCCCATGTAGTTGACACAAATATAATTTTCTCGGTCATTTGGAGCATCAGGACATAAGCCATATCAATTCCTATTTATGAGCTACTTAGTTTCTTTTTAGCACTCATTTTTATCCTCACCATTTCATCCATTAAGCCCTCTTGTGTAAGTTACCAGTTTAGCGTAGGTTTTTTCTGTTATTTCTGTGCAGTGCTACCCTTTAAATTTGACACAGCATTGGCGTAACTAACAGAGGTCTCAAGCAGTCTGCTAACTTGCTCTTACAATAAGTCTTTTCCCTATCTCACAGTCTAATATGCCAGAAGCTCTACATTTGCTATTTGAAAAGTAAGTTTAGAGTGTACTCACAACGTAACTGCCGAGATTGCTGACACAGTGGGCTGCTGTGAGCACGGATGTGCTGGTGATGATGGAGCCTCCACAGTTGTGCCTCTTGATGAACAGTCCCCCTATCTTCAGCGATACCAGATACGGAAATTCACCTGCAAAATTGGTGAATACTTAATGTAAAAAGACCATAGCAGTAGGGGCGATGTTGAGAGATGCCCTAAGCTACTGTTGTAGAACAGACAGAGGGAGTTTACAGAATCTTGTTAATTAACTAAATTAGGAGAGTAAAAGTCTAATAAAAGTTTAAGAAATATATTATTGTTTTACTTCTTTTATACTTTTTCCCTGTTTTCATTTATATCATCCGTTAGTTCATTCCTTATAAGTTACGCTCTAAAAGTTTCCTCGCCAGTTTGTTAATTTGTGACACTCTGGGTAATTATGTGCATAATTTCTTTTTATGTACCTTGAAGAAAGATAGCAGAGCGCCACTTTATATATTGCAAAGACACGTTTAGAGATTTCAGTCGTCTCCACCTGGCGTAATACTCCAAGGTGACGAAAGTCATCGAATAGCGATAAGCAGATATACAGATGGCGGTAGCATCGAGTCCACAAGGTAAAAAGGGTCAGTGCATTGGCAGGCTTGTCATTTGTACTCGGATAATTCACGTAAAAAGGTTCCCGACATTTTTATTAACAGACTTTGAACGCAGAATGGTGGTTGGAGCAAGGCGCATGGGGAATTCCATTTCGGAAATCGTTAGGAAATTCAGTATTCCTAGATTCACGGGATCAAAAGTATGCTATTTTCAACCATTACCACTCACCTCGGACAACGCAGTGGCCGACAGCCTTCACTTAACGACAGAGTTGTCAATGCTAATAGACAAGCAACACCGGTTGAAGTAACTTCAGAAATCAATGTGGGACGTACGGCGAAATCTGGCGTTAGTGGGCTATCGCAGCAGACGACCGACGCGAGTACCTTTTCTAGCATCATGTCATCGCTTGCTTCCCCTCTGCTGGGGTCGTAACCATAGCGGTTGGACCCTAGACAACTACAACTGGAAAAACTCAGCGTGGTCAGATGACCCCCGATTGTCGTTGGTAGTAGAGCTCAATAGTAAGGTTCGAGTGTGGCACAGATCCCACAAAGCCATGGACCCAAGTTGTCAACAAGGCACTGTGCAAGCTGGTAGTGGCTCCACAATAGAGTGGACCGTGTTTACAGGGAATGGGCTGAGTCCTCTGGTGTAACTGAAACGATCACTGGCTGGAAATGGCTATGTTGGACAACTTGGGTACCATTTTCCGCCATTCAAGGACTTCCCAAACAACTACAAATTTTTATGGATGAAAATACGCCATGTTTCTGGGCCACAATTGTTCGTGGCTGGTTTGAAAACTTTCTGAACGTATCGAACAAATGATTTGGTCACCCAGGTTGCCCGATATGAATCCCCTCGAACCTTTATGGGACGTCATGTAGAGGTCACCTCGTGCACAAAATCCTACACCGGCAACACTTTCGAAATTTTGGACCGCTGTAGAGGCAGCATGGTTCAGTGTTTCTGCAGGTGACCTCCAGATACTTCCTGAATCAATGCCGCGTAGAGTTCCTGCAATAAGCGGGGCAAAATGAGGTCCGACATGATATTAGTAGGTATCTCATGACTTTTGTGATTTCGGTGTAGATTTATAGCTTCATTGTCACTATTATTTCCTGTACTGAATTTTGAAAGTTGCAACTGCCTTGCGCAAACTAACACTTTACGGTTTTAATGTATATCAAGTTGTATATTGATATTTAAATAATAGTTGGGTTCCACTACTTTTATTCTGTAACTTTTAGTTCCCATTTTCGCATTTATATGCACGGCAATCAGTTTTTTAGCTTCCATGATTCACTGATGTAGACCAGCGTTCACATTGCGGGTCACTTATGAGTGTGTTTACGCATTCTGAAACTGGTCCTGAAGTCATTTTTGTTCATGGACTTACTACTACTGTAAACCTCAAAAAATGATACATGCCTCTTTGCGACTAAAAATGAATGGTTTAATTTAAGGGTTGGAAGTTGACTGTTGATTTGGCAGCTTTATTACTTCCAATTACAATTTGTTTTTAGCAGGTCGTGATAACTGTATTTGCTCTGTTTTATGAAAGTATGCTGTAAGAAGTTTACACTGACCGTAACAATGCCAAGGTATTTTCCATGACACGCTTTACAAAGGGTACCTTACGCCCAACCGAAAAAAAATAAAAAGTAAATAATAATGCTTCAATTGTTGTTGAATTATATTAACAACATACTTTTTAATGAGTTACTGATGTGCAAGTATGGCCCAGAACCTGAAAATACTTTTTAGCACACTGTTAGCGATATCAGTGCACTTTCAGTAACGTCATTTCCCCAGTACCACAAAAAAAATAAAAAAATATAAATGTAATTCATTGTTATTGACTTTTACACTGACCATACTTTATGAAAAGATACTAATGTGTAAATTAGGTTCTGAACCTCGAAATACTATACGACATTCACTGGGGAAAGTGACATCTGCTGCTGAGACTTATATCTTTGGGTTAAGTTTAACTGAAACATTAAAACATTTATGAAATGTGGTACAAGACGTCATTAAAACATTTTTTTCAAGATTTTAAAATATAAAGTAACTGAGTAAATTAAATTTATTTCAAAGGGTGGGCAAAAAGTACACCCCCCCCCCCCTCCTTGCGAGGATTAATCGATATGAGTACTGCAGCAACCTCTTTACATCCTTACTGTAGCCATTCTATCTTCATCTCTGGCGAGTCAGCTTGTTTTCTGGCGAATAGGATTCGTTCGCTGGTGTCATACCACGTGGCTCTGCTCAGTTTAAAGACAACTCGCCACTCTCTGCTCTGATTGTAGCCTGTCCTGTCTTCTGAAAGTCGATGATTCTGGTCTGTTATGATGTTAACAAGAAGACTATTTTTGCCTGGTCCACGCCGTTGAGCATATACTACAGTGTACAAAGAATTGGGTGAGACTATTTCAATTGTGACAGGCGAGGTTGGACTGACATTGCTAACGTGTTAGCTGCAATTAATCCAATGTGTGCAGCATTACTGACTGTTGTTTGTAGGACATGAAGCTGTGTAATCCTGTTAGCTACAATGGTGTTAATTAGGAACGACACTCAGGATTCAGGTACTTATCCAGATGATGTAACTGTTCTTTCCATATCGTATCTATGTTTGCAAAATGAGAAAACAGCTTTAGGTACAGCTGAAGACTATAGGCACAAAGTGAACACTGTTAAGTTTGGTTCACCACTTTCGCAAACCAATACTAACTGTTGAATATTCAAATTAGACGTTTATTAGTTATGCGTTATTGCGAAAGTACGTATGTTATTTTATAAGGCATGGAACTCATTCCTTTTGGATAGCTTGAATGTTTCAGGGTTTAATTATCACTGCTTGTGGGATTTTTTATTACTTTTCTACGCACACACACGGCTTTAAGCGTGCCTGAGAAGTCTCCGTATCCCTTTTGACTTGGTACAATTGGAGAATTAAGAACCTGATTGGCACCTATTTTGATAGGCACCTATTTACAAAAGAGCAGCTGAACTTCACTTAGCGGAGTCAGCAACGCATGAATTCATTAAAAAAGATTAGAAAATTAAAGGAATGAGATAGATGTTCGCGAATGTATTATCTGACAGCGGTATTGACTACGATTTGCAAACGGCATCTCTCGCTCAAGAGTGTATTTTCTGATGAATATGCGATATATCGCAGTTCCACAAAAGAGAAGTTATTTTATGGTCTAAGGAAAATTTTCATCATGTCCAAGGGTTGGAAAAGAATCTGCCTCATGTTACAATACAGGCAAGGATGTTGTCACTTTACCTGTTCCACCGATATTTTTCGAAAAGTTCAGTAATGTATATTCTGCTTTCGGCACGTTGTAAACGTGGTTAATACGTCAGCCCAAAAGCAAGGGAATCATGGATCACTGGTAATTACAGCAGGACAGAGTTCCAACATAGTCTGGTGTTCAGGTATACGATTTCCTTGATGAACAGTTTCGAGGCCGTTGGACTGCGGGTGCTTCAGCTACAACTGCAGGTCCATTGAAATGATCACCACGAACTCGGGACGTAACACGCAAGACAACTCATAAAGGCGAGTAAGCAAGTCTCTTACAGCTCACCGTCGGTACATGACCACTGCTGAATAGCACAAAAATGTTGAGGAAAGTATTGGAAACATGGTACTTACGATATTCTGCAAGATCTCAATCAGGACATGAAAACGGATGGATCTCTGTGTAGGGCGAGTTGGTGCACATAGTGTTCCAACGAATACATAAATTTGTGTGTATATATAGTATACAATACGCTGTTTTGATTTAGAGGTACTTCTCCTTCTTGGAGACACATTTTATAGAGCGTTTTCTTACATTAACTATACAAAAATGCTATGTTAGTATATAACTGCACTGGTCACATACCGAGTGAGGTAGTAATTGGCTAGCATAGACAAAATTATAACTAAATTAAGCTGAATGTTACAAAAGTGATAGGCGATTTCTTTAATATGCGAAGTAAAATTATACGTTTTAGATATATTTCCTAGGCTGACGTACTGGAATAAGATTTACGAATGAATAAAGCAAGTAATAAATGACTTACATTATAAGAAGTTACTAAATTCTCACTGGGGACATTGTAAGTTATTGGCTTTTATTTCGTATTATACTTTTTTCTATGACTGCACTTGAGGTATGGAAATTTTTTAAAAACATTTTGCTCGGCAAATTTCTGGGATCACGCTGCTCTGCATCGGAGTATAGGTGCGTCAGTGAATGAATGCATGCTGTGCATGTAGATGTTTGCGAAAAAAGGAGCTACAAGTTACCGAAAAGAAGCAAATGCACCTCATTATTAACTAAACATAACCATACAACTTGGCTCGGTAAACGAATTCCTATTTTGCACAGAGTAGCTTCCTTTTCGCAGGCAGTGTCCTTAGACCTCCCCCTCCCCCCCCCCCCTCACCCTCCCGGCCGACTACCCCTCCCTCCTCACAAGTAAGCTCCGCTAGTACCCCTTTCGCTCTTGCTGAAGTTCACAGAACAGAAGCTAAGCTGTATAACTTGCAGGAATAGCACTCCTGGAAGAAAGGCTCTTGTTGAGAAATGGATTAGGCAAAACATAATGCATTTATTTATACTTCCTGTCTTACATCGACCCAGGGTTTTAAACGTACAGTGGAGGAGGTGGAGCTAAGTGTTTGACGTCCCGTCGACGGCAAGGTCATTAGAGACGGAGCACAAGCTCAGATTGGGGAAGAATGGGGAAGGAAATCGGTCGTGTAATTTCAAAGGATCCATCCCGGCATTTACCTGAAGCGATTTGGAGATATAACGGAGAATCTACATCAGAATGGCTGAACGCGGGTTTGAACCGTCGTACTCTGGAAAGCGCAGCCAGTGTATTAACCACTGCGCCACTCCACTCGATCACAAATACAGTAGGTTGTCTATTACATCATACTTACCTAAGAAATAACAGTTTTGATATAACAACTAGTGTTAAAGTGATTTTAGTAGTAGTGTGAGTAAATTATACAGTCTATCAACTAACAAAGTGAATACCGCAGTTGCTAGGACTACCAAAGCTGCAGCCACTAATAGTGATATCGATAGTAATAATAATAATAATAATTGAAAAAATAGGAATAGATAATACAAATATTAAAGAAGAACTAAAAGAAAAATATAGACAAAGACTAACAAAAATGCTGAAAACAGAATTGACGGCAAGAAACAAGACAAAAGCTATAAATACTTATGCTATACCAATATTGACCTACTCATTTGGAGTAGTGAAATGGAGTAACACAGACCTAGAAGCACTCAATACACTTACACGATCACAATGCCACAAATATAGAATACATCACATACATTCAGCAACTGAAAGATTAACATTAAGCAGAAAGGAAGGAGGAAGGGGATTTATCGACATAAAAAAACTAAATTATGGACAGGTAGACAATTTAAGAAAATTCTTTATAGAACGAGCAGAAACTAGCAAAATACACAAAGCAATCACTCATATAAGTACATCGGCTACACCACTGCAATTTCATAACCACTTCTACAACCCTTTAGATCACATAACATCAACAGATACGAAGAAAGTAAATTGGAAAAAGAAAACACTACATGGCAAGCACCCATATCATCTAACACAGCCACACATCGATCAAGACGCATCCAACACATGGCTAAGAAAAGGCAATATATACAGTGAGACGGAAGGATTCATGATTGCAATACAGGATCAAACAATAAACACCAGATATTACAGCAAGCATATTATTAAAGATCCCAATACCACAACAGATAAATGCAGACTTTGCAAACAACAAATAGAAACAGTAGATCACATCACAAGCGGATGTGCAATACTAGCAAATACAGATTACCCCAGAAGACATGACAATGTAGCAAAAATAATACATGAACAGCTTGCCTTACAACATAAACTTATAAAACAACATGTTCCCACATACAAGTATGCACCACAAAATGTACTGGAGAACGATGAATACAAATTATACTGGAACAGAACCATTATAACAGATAAAACAACACCACATAACAAACCTGACATCATACTCACCAATAAAAAGAAGAACTTAACACAACTAATCGAAATATCCATACCAAATACAACAAATATACAAAAGAAAACAGGAGAAAAAATTGGAAAATACATCCAACTGGCTGAGGAAGTCAAGGACATGTGGCATGAGGATAAAGTTGACATTATACCAATTATACTATCAACTACAGGAGTCATACCACACAAAATCCACCAGTACATCAATGCAATACAGCTACATCCAAACTTATGTATACAACTACAGAAATCTGTAATTATTGACACTTGTTCAATTACACGAAAGTTCCTAAATGCAATGTAACATATACTGCACAGTTAAAAGGAAGTCACGCTTGATCAAGGTCCGCGTCACCTTCCATTTTTAACCAGACATAACGTCTGAGACAAGAAAGAAATAATAATAATAATAATAATAATAGTCATAGCAATAACTGTGACTCTAATATCATTAATGATAGTGCCATATATAAGAAATGTTTATGTATCTACAAAATAGATGTTTCCGATATAGCGAGTTCTGTGAAAAGAAAATTTAAGGACACTACATCGGCCAAGAATACTAGAATTGAGGATGATCAGGTTGGGTAGAGGGATGTACAAGGGTAACGAGTGCCTGCAGAGACAATGGTGATCTTATTGCTGATTTAGTAGATATGCCACTACCTGTGTTCTGAAGTTCGAGATTCTGTCTAGTTCTCTAATATAATGCGGGATGTTGTCCCAGAGTCGGTTTTCTGCTACTGAGAAGGACTTCGAGAAGGTGCAAGAACGGTGGAGTGGGTCAGGAAGGATTTTTCTCTGATGGGAAAGGGTGTTTCTGCAGTGTTGCGTTCAGAAAAGAGCGTTAAGGTCGAGGAGAGATATGAGGGACAGTGATCACTGATACGACAGTAGAGAAGACACAGGGTTTGGAAATCTCTGCGCTTGTCTGCACACAGCTGAGCATGTGATGGTGACATGTGACCAAAGAGTCGAAGATCACAGATATAACGAACACAGGCACTCATAACCAGTTCTGGGAGCCGTGAGCTTTCCTGAGAAAGGCCTTCCAGGTTGATATCGCTGTAATCAATAACTGGAAGTACAAGAGTCTGTACAAGTTTCTTTATGAGCTCGAGAGAGAAGAGCTTTTTATATTTTTGTAGGACAATGAGAGATGCCAATGCCTTCTTATTAATTATAATTACGTGCTCATTCCAACTGAGATTTTCGTCTGCTATAACTCTTATACTCCTTGCTGAAGGATAGAAATTGATGTGTGCCCCATTTATGGTTAAAGGCGACAGGGATACTCGATACATCGGGCTAATGAGCCTAGAATGATGAGCTGAACTGTAACATTTTACCCTGTGCCTATTTCGATAGTAGACACAAGTCGGTGTTGAGATTCTCTGTAGCTGTCTTTAGGTTTATAGCATTAGCACTAAGACACAACTGGAGTTGTCAGGGTAAATGTGGTATTTGCAATAGGAGACGATTCGTGACAAGTCATTGACTTACAATGAAAAGAGTATACGACCTAATACAGAACACTGGGGTACGCCTAATGCTACTTATCTCTCTTGTGGCCTTATGATGCCGGACATGAACCACGGGTGGCAAGACGTCACTTACGAGCGAAACCATTGCAGAACACTCTGCGAGAAATTTGGGCTGCATCAGTTATTATTTCCAATATTAATCTTAAGTTTGCAGCGGGATCTGTGTTGTTTCATAGCTTCCTGGCATTGTGCCATACCAGGATTCTGACCCAGAAGCTTGCCTTACTTATTGAGTTATCCAGGCACAGCCACGACGCGTCCTCACTTGTGCCGGTAGCTGTCCCCTAATTTTCAAACTATGAAAAGAAGAGCTTTTCACATGATAGGTAAGGTTTTGTGTTGGAGTCTTATGCGGTACACAGTTTAACTCTACCAGGGAGGGCGCAACCCTTTGCACAGGGACAGACTGCTTCTGGGAACAACTGGGCAGTGTCAGTTACCTGAAGAGCTAGTTTCACCAGATGATGTACAGTTCGGATTATAAAGGAAATTTTGAGACCATCAGTAGGGTGTACTCACCCCTCGCTGCGTCGTGGCCGCCATAGATTCGCCCCGTATTGACGCCCTGCCTCCTGGCGGGACCAGTGTGTGCAACACGGCGAACCGGCAGCGAGGCTCCTGGGGTGTAACAACACATTGAGTCAGAGCCGATGTAGCCTCAGTACTTGTATTGCGATAAGAAATTACCTGCTGCCACCCACCTAGCACACAGGCTACGGAGGCGAGAAGCACGAAAACACAAAATCGCATCATATTGCAAGAGCTGATAGGTTCTGTCTCTCTCACTGCTAAAACAAAACAATCAGACTCGGAGAACCGTGGCCGTCTCAGCAATTAATGTCAGCCGACGGTAAAAATTATCGGTGTGCTAGCGTATCAGTGATAACGAGTCGATGAGAAATTCAGATTGTGATTTGATACAATCTTATAAGCAGTTAAGTCACAGCCAGAAAATTCATATGTTGCTCTGGAAGTGAGGTTTTATTCTGAATCCTTCTATGCCTGATCTATGTCGAAGTTCATCTATAATGTTCGCTGAATGTCGTGGTGTATCACAGCACTATCGCCACGACGGGACTTCCGTCTGAGGCATCGTCACGGAAAACAGCAGAGAACCGGGCTCCCGTGCCTCCACAGCGATTGCAGCGCCGTGTGACGCACGTACTTCCATACCGATGACTACGAAAACACGGGAAGTAGCATTACCCAGTATCCCAGAAACTTCGCTCAGTGAAAGAGGGGTCAAAATAAGTGAACACGTACCTCAGCTTATTCCTAGTTACTTGACCGTTTCTGACCAAACGGCGGCGAAAATTTTGGAAGTACTGTGCTTCCTAGTGGCTAATGAGTGCGACTGAAGCGGTGGCACAGCGACCAGTGTTGCGGTTTTATAATTTCGCACCGCATGTTTAAAACCCCACTCTTGTTTTTGTTTCTATTCACTTACTAACATCCGCAGAAGATTACTACATGAATGTCATCCATTGTCTGCTGAAACAACGTGGTCCTTATTCGTCTTCTAATTGTATGTCTGGTGAAAGACGAAAAAAAAAGAATGAGAAAATTATTTGAAATTGTTTTCGGTAAAATTACTCTAGCGTGTCTTGTTTCATAATCAGTTGTAAGCACCTATTTTCGGAAAAAATGACCCGTAACGCGTGGTGAAATTCCTGTAGTGTATCGTGATTCACACTCAATTGCAAGCGCCAGTTTTCGAAAAAATGATGCGCTATGCATGGTTTGCCACGAAATTATTGCCAATGCGTGTAACATTCAGCAATAATAATCTCGTTTGTTTCCCAAGTGAGATCCATACCAAGAAATCTTGCTGTGATATACTTGCCTTCTTGCGATGCTCATGTGTTCAGAATTTCTACATTTCGAAAATTTCTACAATCGGCATATTTCAAGTGAATGCAGTAAATGTCCCTGAAATATAAACATAACATCAAAATGTAAGAATTAATATAAGAACTGACATGAGAATGAATATAAGTACTTAAAAAGATTGTAACCTCTGAAATTACTACATGTGCACATGTTATTTATAATAAACATATGACAATGTTAGAGAAGGAAAGTTACTACTCACTATAAAGTGGAGATGCTGAGTCGCGATGGGCACAACAAAAAGATTCACACAATTATAGCTTTCAGCCATTAAGGCCCTTGTCAGCAATAGACACACATACACTCATGCACACACACGCACTCACGCAAACGCAACTTGCATAGACATCTGCAGACAACTGAAACCACACTGTGATCAACAGCACCAGTACATGATGCGAGTGGCGACTGGGAGGGGGTAAGGAGGAGTCTGAGCCGGGAAGGAGGAGGGATGGTATGGTGGGGATGGCAGACAGTGAGGCGCTACATTGTAGATGGAGGGCAGGAGAGAAGGTGGGGAGGGGGGGGGGAGAGACTAAGTAGCGAAAAAGGAGAGAAATAAAAAGAAATTAGAAGACCAGGTGTGGCGGTGAAATGACGGCTGTGTAGTGCTCGAATGGGTAGGAGGCTGGATCGGTGAAGACAGTGACTAATGAAGTTAGAAGCCAGGAGGGTTACAGGAATGTAGGATGCACTGCAGGGAAAGTTCCCACTTGTGCAATTAAGAAAAGCTGGTGTTGGTGGGAAGGATCCATATGGCACAGGCTGTGAAGCAGGCATTGAGATGAGGGATATAAAGTTTGGCAGCATGTTCAGCAGCAGGGTGGTCCACTTGTTTTTTGGCCGCAGTTTGTAGGTGGCCATTCATGTGGACCGACAGCTTGTTGGTTGTCATGCCTACATAGAATGTAGCACAGTGGTTGCAGCTTTCCTTATAAATCACATGACTGGCTTCACAGGTAGCTCTGCATTTGATGGGATAGGTGTGTTAGTGACCAGACTGGAGTAGGTGGTGGTAGGAGGATGTATGGGACAGATCGGGCACCTAGGACTATTACAGGGGTATGAGGCATGAGGTAAGGGATTGGGAGCAGGGGTTGTGTAAGGATAGACGAGTATAATGCATAGGTTCGGTGGATGGTGGAATACCACTGGAGGAGGGGTGGCGAGGATAGTAAGCAGGACATGTCTCATTTCAGGGCATGACGAGAGGTAAACAAAACCCTGTCAGAGAATGTAATTCAGTTGCTCCAGTCGCAGATAGTACTGAGTTACAAGGGGAATACTCCTCTGTGGCCAGACTATGGAATTTTGGGAAGTGGTGGGAGACTGGAAAGATAAAGCAAGGGAGATTTGTTTTTGTACAAGGTTCGGAGGATAATTATGGTCAGTGAAGGCTTCAGTAAGACCCTCGGTATATTTTGAAAGGGATTGCTCATCAATGCAGGTGCGACGACCACGGGTGACTTGGCTGTATGGAAGGGACTTTTTGGTATGGAATGGATGGCAGCTGTCGAAGTGGGTGTATTGCTGGTGGTTAGTAGGTTTGATATGGATGGAGGTACTGATGCTGCCATCTCTGAGGTGGAGGTCAACATCTAGGAAGGAAGTTTGTTGGGTTGAGTAGGACCAGGTGAAGCAAATGGCGGAGAAGTTGTTGAGGTTCTGGAGGAATGTGAATAGGGTGACCTCACCTTCAATCCAGATAGCAAAGATGTAATCAATGAATGTGAACCAGGTGAGGGGTTTAGGATTCTGTCTTTTTAGGAAGGATGCCTATAGATGACTCATGATTAGGTTGGCATAGGATGGTTGCATGCAGGTGCCCATAGCTGTACTCTGGATCTGTTTCTAGGTAATGCCTTCAAAGGGGAAGTAATTGTGTGTGAGGACATAGTTGGTCATGGCGACTAGGAAGGAAATTGTTGGTTTGGAATCCATAGGGCGTCTGGAAAGGTAGCGTCCGATAGCAGTAAAGCCATTGGCATTAGGAATGTTAGTGAACAGGGAGGTGGCATCAATAGCTGGTTGTGCTTATCGCGACCTAACATCTCCGCTATATGGTGAGTGACCACATTCCTTCTCTAACATTGTTACATTCCGTCCTGATGTTACATTCCATTCTGATAAATGTATGACACTTACTGCGAAAACTAGTTGTAATTTTACAGTTAATACAACGCTCTTGTATCACCTAATTTGATAGGGAACATGTTCGCACTAACCTCTCCAGGCGCTTCAGTTCACCTTGTACGGTCACTGGTTCGTATCTACTTTTAGTCATATCAGCATCGTGACTGGCTGGCCGTCTTATTATGTCAACTGTACTATTTTCTAGGCTACAGTTAGCAGTTGCTTTACAAATATATAAGCTGTACAAATGACTGTTACATTTGACGCAGGTCTGTCGACTCTCGCAATTATACCGACGTGTTAGCCGCGCCTACAGGTCAAAACGCCAGTGCAAAGTAACGGGATTCTTTCGGGGTTCATACCTCTGGTTCTGTTGGTGATAGAAAGATAGTGTCAAGTGTCTTGGATACCACTTGGGGGGGGGGACATTTGTATCATTTGTATATCCAAGAGAAGGATCACCGTACTGCAACTCTCTTACACCACAGAATCAACGCTTGAATATTGTACGTACATTTCCTGCAGCTTAGGCAAATGGAGAAAATCTGTTTTTCTTTTTAAATGAGATGTGGAGTATGGTGTGCCTTAAGGCGCTTATGGACATATCATTTATTTCACTGGCAGTTCCTGAGAATAAAGCGAGAAACACGATTTTTCTGTAACAAAACCTAGCCCAGAAATCGCAGACCGTTATGCACAGAAAGTGGCTGAAATCCTTACGATAGAACCTGTTTCCGAAATGCAGAGCTTCAAAATTACCTTAATGGTGCATGTAAAATACGCACATAAAACCCGGTGTGAGGCGAAAACTTCGTTTATAAAGTGATGCATCAAAGAGAAATAAGCTGTAAAGGGTCTCTGTTGTCGTCATAAGGGTTCTAGTAACACCATGTAGTACTGAAGAAAATGAAAAATTTTGTGAACGTAAAATCCGGTCTGAGGTGTAAATTTAGTTCTGCGCTATTTCAATTTCACGAAAGTAAATTATAAAAATTTTACTAACCCATTACGTTCCTTTTACATGTGTGAGATGCCCTACTGCTGCAGTGAAAAGAAAGGAAACAGCTGAAAACAGCTCCTGTCGGAGCAAAAAAAGGCTAATATGCTCCTTTTTTAAAAGACTCTGAACAGAATGGAAGCAGCTACCTAGTTCTACATTCCTCACCACCTTTAAAAATAATCCCAAAAATTTTGGCATGCGAACATATTCGTGCTTTTTTGTTGAGGATGAAGTAGACAGTAGCAGTTGGAAACCGAGGAAAAGTAGTACATAGTGCAAGATAGTTAACAATGGTCGTGGTATTGAAAGATTCTATACTAAATCTGTGGAGGAGATAGCATTACTTCGAACTACATTGAAGAGTCAAAGAAACTGGTACGCCTGCCTAATATCGTGTAGGGTCCCCGCGAGCACACTGAAGTGCCGCAACACGACGTGACATGGACTCGACTGATGTCGGAAGTAGTGCTGTGGGGAGTAGACACCATAAAAGCTGCAGGGCTGTTCATAAATCCGTAAGAGTACCAGAAGGTGGAGATCTCTTCTGAACAGCACGTTGCAAGGCGTCCCATACATGCTCAATAATGTTCATGTCTAGGGAGTCTCGCGGTCGGCGGAAGTGTTTAAACTCAGAATAATGTTTCTGGAGCCACTCTGTAGCAACTCTGGACGTGTGGGGTGTCGTATTGTCCTGCTAGAATTGCCCAAGTCTGTCGGCATGCACAATAGTCATGAATGGATGTAGATCAACAGACAGGGTGCTTACGTGCGTGTCACCTGTCAGAGTCGTCTCTAGACGTATCAGGGGTTCCATGTAACTCCAACTGCACACGCCCCACACCATTACAGAGCCTCCGTCGGCTTGAACGGGCCCCCGCCGACATGCAGGGTCAATGGATTCGATACAATTTGTAACGAGACTCGTCCGAGCAGGAAGCAAGTTTCCAGTCATCAACAGTCGAATGCCGTTTTGTGTCGTGGAGTCATCAAGGCTCCGAAAGCCCCTATTGATGATGTTTCGTTGAATGTTTCGCGTGCTGACACTTGTTGATGGCCCAGCAATGAAATCTGTAGCCATTTGCGGAAGGATTGCACTTCTGTCACGTTGAACGATTCTCTTCTGTCGTCGTTGGTCCCGTTCTTGCGGGATCTTTTTCCGGCAGCAGCGATGTCGGAGATATGATGTTTTACCGGATTCCTGATATTCACGGTGTAATCGTGATATGGTCGAACGGGAAAATCCCCACTTCATCGCTACGTCGGAGATGCTGTGTCCCATCACTCGTGTGGCGACTGTAACACCACGATACTGCAACATTACATAGTTTCTTTATTTACAATATATAGGTTACATTTTCAATTTCCATCTTTTCTACGTCTGCTACATGTAGGCTACAGTTTCAGTAACATCTTTCCAGTATTACGTCATCTAGGTCTCAGTTTCTATACATTACAATACATCACTTGTAGGTTACAATTTCAGTACATTACATTTACAATCAGTAAATTGCAGGTAAACTGTTTTCAATTTACTGCGATTTTCGCTCGCAGGTGGTGACCAGCCCTGCAATCTCGAAATGACTCCAAACCAGAATGATCGTTTAACCACTGGCTACCAAGCAGTGGACTAGGAGTAGCGCCTTTAACAAACGGACAAAACCTTCAGGGTCCTGCGACCGAACATACTCTCTGGTTGCGGAGTGCCACACTCAGTGTGACGTGCCGCATCAAGTCAGAGACAGAATGACTTCAATTAGAAGCTGTGAGGAAGGAAAGAATTGGTTGATTCATGAAAAGCTGCATTCACTTTCATTGACACCTTAGCAATGCAGCATGGGCCTATGTCAATGTTATAGACAGTGTTGTTGGAGGTAGAATACGCCAATGTCAGTGGACAAGAAAACTGCATTTGCACCATATCTTAAGAAAGATTCATTTAGATGAAGCAGGTAACATAATGTACAAAGTGATTTTGCTTACCCTTTTAACCATATTTTTTGTAACTTTTTGTCTTACAGAATTTTCATTTGTACTGATTTACTAATTATAGTCATGCATAAATAAAAATAAATAAATAAATAAAATTATAGACCCATGGAGCCTAAAAGTGGCGTTGCCAGGTAGGTATATGTAAGGTGATAGGTGAAGAAAAAAAGAATGAGCGCCTGAGGAAGGAGAGAGTAATACTCAAAATGTAGACGCTGCTTAAATTTTGAATAACATGTGTCAACAATTGCAGCCGAAGACTTCCGACGTAAAAATACATCCTCGTTCTGTCAATGGCCTTGTCAATGAGGTCGGACAAGCGCGTAAAGTTTTAGGCCACTCTCCTGTCCTTGAGATAGGATACTGCTCCAAAAAGGTGGAAGAATCAGCAATTATCAAATGGCTCAAATGGCTTTGAGCACTATGGGACTTAACATCTGAGTTCATCAGTACCGTAGACCTTAGAATTACCTAAACCTAACTAACCTACTGACATCACACACATCCATGCCCGATGCGGTATTCGAACCTGCGACCGTAGCAGTCGCGCGTTTCCGGACTGAAGCGCCTTGAACCGCTTGGTCACAGCGGCCGGTTAGCAATTATCAGCAGCATGACTACGCAGAATAAATGGATACTGCTGCGTTAAAGACACAAGTCGTATCCACAGGAAATGTGGGCTGCAATGGAAAAAAAATCATGATGAAATCCTCACTGGCAAAAGAATCCAGATAATTCTGCCATTCGGATCTCCATCGAGGCTGAGGTGACCATTAGAAAAACGTGGAATAAATATCGAAAAAGTAACGTTCTACATGCAGCGCGTGGAACATCAGAAGTTTGAACGTGGTAGGGAAGCCAGAAAACCTGAAAAGGGAAATGCATCTATACAGAGAGGGGTCAGTGAAATGAAATGGAAAGAAGATAACGATTTCTGGTCAGACAAATATAAGGTACAATCAACAGCACTGTAGGATTCGTTATGAATAGGAAAGTTAGACAAGCAGCGAGCTGCGGTGAAGAGTCGAAGGCCGAAAAAGATAGTCCTCGTATACATGCCGACGTCGCAAGCAGAAGATGAAAAGAAATAAACAGGAAGGAAGTACAGGAACAGTGTGAAATAAAAAAAAAGATCTTCGGAAAGATTAATTTAGGATATCGAGAAATCAAATAAGTCTTGAGTGTCAACATAAACAATGCAATGGATTGCCAATACTAAATACAGAGGAGAGAGCGGATAGGTGGAGAGAGTACACTGAAGACTATTATGATGGGGAAGGATAGTCTAATGACGTGCTAGAAAACAAATTTGGAATCGATATTATAGAGACAGAATCTCCATTATTAGAGTCAGTATTTAAAAGAATTTGAAAGACTTTTTGAGTTCGAATGAGGCATAAGGGATAGGTGACATTACACACAGTTTCAGAAGTCATTGGTGGACACAGCTTTGTAAAATTTATGAGACTGGGACATACATAGGGACTTTTGGAAAAATATCAAACACATAGTTTCTAAGACAACAGTGGCAGAGAGAATCATAGGACACACAACCTAACAGCTCTTGCATTTAAGTTGCTGAGAACACAGGCACCGAA
The DNA here is from genome assembly GCF_021461385.2 of Schistocerca piceifrons. Lineage (NCBI taxonomy): Eukaryota > Metazoa > Arthropoda > Insecta > Orthoptera > Acrididae > Schistocerca > Schistocerca piceifrons. Next base: position 1,014,273,782 of record NC_060139.1, on the reverse strand, counting down.
GAATGAAAAAAATTATGCATGTCTTAGAAGACGATCAGTTTGTATTTATAAAAGGTAAAGGCGACAGAGAGGCAGTGCTGACATTGCGGTTGATAACGGTAGCAAGACTAAAGAAAAAAAAAATGGCCCTGAGCACTACGGGACTTAACATCTGGCTGATGACGGCTGCCCACAAACAAGAGAGACGGAAGTCAATAGAATTATACCGAGTACTGCAGATCCAGAACTACGGAACCATCATTCATCTCTTTGTGAAGAGACTATAGTTAAGTACCGTCAGTTGGAGTTACTTTACACTCATCTTTTGTGTTTCCTTGATTTTGTAAAGCGTCGCTAGTTATATAATTGATATAAACAGGTTTGTATACACTATCAGGGTTCTTAAGGACAATTATAACCTCAAAATGAATGAAAAACATGGTTATTACATGTCTTAAACAAAAAAAGTGTAAAGGTACCCTGTCCTACGGATCTGGAAATTTTAAATGGAAGTAAAGCAGATATCTGAAGTGGCGTGACATTTTTCTTAGCTTTATTGACCCGCCGGAACACATTAAAAGAATAAATGGAATCTGATGGGTCACTTCAAATTTAGATTTTATGACGTAAAGTGACAATAACGGTTCTGCTGTGTCCAGAAAACGATTTCTCACTATTTCTATAGCCATACTATAGCAGTGTGATGCTCCACTAACCCTATTTTCACTTCAATAAGGACATATTTACATAAGTTAGTGCAATAACTTTCGAACTTGGGAAACCCACTTCGTAATGCCATAAGTTCATCAAGTAGGCCCTTCACGTCCTGGTAATTGGTTACAGATATACGTTCAACGTCACGCCATACAAATTTGTATGTTGTGTCGCCAGCCTCCTCACGAACTCAAAGTGTCTCTCATCTCAAGACATCACTTTGTCTATTTCCCCAATGAAGTTCTTCGTTTTTTCCTTTTCTTCGTTTCTGCTTTCGTTTGCATCTTACAGTTTCTTTAACGTTACTACCGCCCAATCGTTAGACGTAGACCTTCATTTCTTTTCAGCTTGCTAGTAACATGCCTCCACAAAAGAAGATTTTCTTCTACCGTTCCCAGCTCTTGAGGCCTTATTGCAGTACATTTCATACAAACAAGAATAACAAACAGAGCATAACATGACACAGCCATGAATGTTTCTAGGCAACAAAATATGTAAAGATACTCACGTTCAGTAAACTGCATTTATCATCCATCAATATGATACACAAACAACACCTTCGCAATTTTACTACTTTACTAAGAACTTACACCCACGTGCGGCGCTTGATGGAACTTAATGGGAAGCGTGTAAACTAATCCGGATTGTGTAAAATAATGCCGGCTGACGGTAGAGGTTAAAGCGGAATAATGTCATGTTGTTTGGGAGTGCAGAACAAAATTTATTATTTTTTTATCAAATTTTCTTTCTGCTGTTCTTCGACAGTATAGACATGACATGAATTTAAGAGGACTGATTTTGATTGCTATATCTTATCATATTTACCTAAATAGCTTAACTTTTGTCCACAGATAACTCATACTAAACGTGGCCGAAACTAAAAATAAGTGTGGACGTAGAGTGTTGATTTTTTGAAGTCTGGCTTCATTCGTCATTGTCCACCACATACGTGCCTTTTAAGCACCAAAATGTGAAGCAATAACGCTATGAAAACAACGAAGGTGGAGGATAATCAGGGAAGGTGCCACCTTGCTAATATAGGTAAAGGTTTGAAATACTTTCAAGTACTTAAGGTAAAAGCTTCAAAATGGCGCTGCGGTGGAGTACATTCGCTTCGACGTCACAAAGACATTGGGAACGTTTGCAGAAGTCTTACTGTGTCCAGTAAGTTATAGCAAAATAAGAAAAACCGCATACTATCGGGGAAAGTTAATTTTTCCAGCCGCTGAAGTTCTAAAAACCGTTCTACACAAACATGCTAATGATGTACCCAAAAGGCCTACTGATGAACTGAGTTATGATCTTGTGTAATTAACTGCGAACGAATACATACCACTGGACTAGTCAACGTTACCCGGTAATGAGGCACAATAATTGGCTTATGTTCGTTTTGTTATGGACCAAGAAATCCATGAGGAACAGCTGACAAAAAGCGATCCCTTTATCAAATATAATGTCAGAGGTAGAAGACTGAACACCTACCCTAATCGCGCGGTATCCTGGATTTATAAGTCATTTAAATCAGAATGTACGTGAAGTGTCATCCACCGACAACACTTTCTAAAAATCTGACACGTAATTTGCATCACACTCTTCAATTTGTCATAAGTAGACAAAATTCGAAGCAGCACGTTGATTTCTATTTTGAATGTGCCGTTATGAGAGGAAACTAACGAGAAATTTGATTGATAACTGCTCCACACCGAAGTAAGCTGGCTGTAAAAATACGTGATCCTCAATCATATTTTACACTTCCGAAATTTGCACTAGTAAAAGCATATTACTGAGCGATACGTGCTGCCTCAGTATTTTTTCACTTGAGAGTTGTTGTATCTTATACTCTCCAGCCCGAACATGTCTCGAAAGGCCTAACAGCACCGACCGAACGCCGTATCATTCTCAGCTGATAGGCATCACTAGATGCGGACAGGGAGGGGGTGCGGGGTCAGCACACTCCTCTCTCGGCAGTATGACAGTTTTCGTGACCGGAGCCGCTTTTTCTCATAAAAGTAGTTGCTCAGTTGGCCTCACAACGCCCCCCCTCCCCCTCCCCCCCCTCCCCCCCACCCCCGATTTTGTAAATCCATTTATAGTAAATAACCGTTCTTATTAAGATACAAACCCAGGATGACAGCACTATATTAATTACATGTAAACTGAAGCCGTAAAATGTGCCAAGATAATATTGTAATTCTACAAGGGTAGAGAAATTAAAACACATTTTAGAGGGCATCATCTACCCACAGTAGCACATCAAAACTTCTGGAGTTGAAAACTTGCGAGTCACCGAGCTAAGGATTTTATACAACACTAATAAGGTACATATTTACTTACAGAAAAATTCAGATCGTTGTTACTCTTCAGCTAACAATGATACAAATAATTTTGTAGCCATAAAGGATGCTGACTGGACGCTGCTGCCCATCCTGGAAGTAATTTTCGATCGAGTGCTTCGTTCGCCGTCTGCAACGAGCATATACTCAGAAGTGCCAAAGAACGTGGTATAGGCATGCGAGTTCACTTACAGAGATATGTAAACAGGCAGAATACGGCGCTGAGGTCGGCAACGCCTACATAAGACAACAAGTGTCTAGCGCAGTTGTTAGATCTGTTACTGCTGCTACAATGGCAAATTATCAAGATTAAAGTGAGTTTGAACGTGCTGTTAAAGTCGGCGCACGAGCGATGGGACGCAGCATCTGCGAGATAGCAACGAAATGGGGACTTTCTCGTACGACCATTTCACGAGTGTAACGTGAATAACAGAAATCCGGTAAAACAACAGATTTCCGACATCGCTGCGGCCGGGAAAATATCCTGCAAGAACGGGACCAACGACGACTGAAGAGAATCGTTCAACGTGACAAAAGTGCAACCCTTCCGCAAATTGCTGCAGATTTCAATGCTGGGCCATCAATAAGCTTCACGGTGCGAATAATTCAACGAAACAACATGGGTTTTAGGAGCCCACTCGTTTGCCCTTTATAACTGCCTCGTCTGGGCTCACCTACACCGCCACTGGACTGATGATGATTGGAAACATGTTGGCTGGTCGGACGAGTCTCATTTCAAACTGTATCGAGCGGATGGACGTGCGCGGGTGTGGAGACAACCCAATGAATCCATGGACCCTGCATGTCGGCAAGGGACTGTTCAAGCTGATGGAGGCTCTGTAATGGTGTGGGGCGTGTGCAGTTGGATTGATACGAGACCCCTGATACGGTTAGATACGACTCTGACAGGTGACGCATGCGTAAGCATCCTGTCTGACTACCTACATCCACTGTGCATTCCGACAGACTCGGGCAATTCCTGAAGGCGATGCCACACCCCATACATCCAGAATTGCTACAGAGTGGCTCCAGGAACATTCTTCTGAGTTTAAATACTTCCGCTGACCACCAAACTCCCAGACATGAACATCATTCAGCGTATCTGGGATGCCTTGCAACGTGCTGTTCAGAAGAGATCTCCATCCGTCGTATTCTTACGGATTTATGGGCAGCCCTGCGGGATTCATGAGGTCAGTTCCCTCCAGCTCTAGACATTAGTCGAGTCCATGCCATGTCGCGGGGGCTCTACACAATATTAGGCAAGTGAACCAGTTTCTTTGGTACTTCCGTTTATTAAAAACGATGTGTGTGCACCGACGAGGTTATTCGATCGTTGTCAGTCATACTGAAAGTTGCTACCCACCTCTACAGATTGTGGGGTGATTTTATCCGCAACAGCAGCTGGTTAAGTGTTGTTTGGCGTTAAAAATGGCTGACGCTATTGTGTTTTAGTAGAAATATGTATCGATCAAGTCCTGTAAAACTGCGTAAAAGTGAACTTAATTTTGTCAATGGTTTATCTGCAAAGCCTGTGTTTGGTTCCCAGTGTTCTGTTTTGTGTACTATCCCATATATTAAAGAAAACCACATGGCAAATGTCCGAGATTATTCTTCACTTTTAAAGAGAGCAGTTAGCTTCATGTAAATGGGAACAAAGAGGACAAATCGTCACTGACATGTGTCGAGTGCTGATTGCGATAAGATAAGCTTCACTGCTTTTCAAAAATGATATCTGTGCGTGTGAATATTAGACAGAATATACTGATCAGTAAGTGAATGTAGACGTTTATTTATCGTCGTGGTTACTGACTCCTCTGCATTATTCTTAGAGAGTCGGAACATTGTAACTCAGTCTTCGCGAGCAGAATTGTCGACCTGTGGAGTGACGATCATCAACAGTACGTTCTTCGTCGTTTTCTGGCTGTTTGGACAAATAGTTCCCAGGGCCTTTTAAAAGTCTGTGGTATCTAAAACTTGCTCAAGACTACTAAACATCACATCAGTCAAGATTAAAAAACCAACCATAATACAATTTTTACCCGTCACCCCATATCGTGACAAACGGGAAAATCCAGTCAATGGATATACCCATTGAGGCTCAAACAAGTACAATAAATGTAATACTCATATGAAACAACCGCCAACAAAGTAGGATAAACGGACGCCCCATATAGAAGAAAGATGTGTTCACAATCAAACGGAACAGTCTTTCGTAACACTAATATATTTAATTAGAACGCATTTCCCTTTCGCGGGCAAGTGCTCTACTGCAGAAGTAAAGTTGCGAGGACGGTGCGTGAGTCGTGCTCGGGTAGCTCAGATGGTAGAGCACCTGCCCGCGAAAGTCAAAGGTCCCGAGTTCAAGTCTCGTTCCGGCTCAAGTTTTAATCTGCCAGGAGGTTTCATATCAGCGCACACTCCGCTGCAGAGTGAAAATCTCATTCTGGAAACATCCCCCCAGGCTGTGGCTAAGCCATGTCCCGCAATATCCTTTCTTTCAGGAGTGCTAATTCTGCAAGGTTCACAGGAGAGCTTCCGTAAAGTTTGGAAGGTGCGAGACGAGGTACTGGCAGAAGTAAAGCTGTGAGTACCGGGCGTGAGTCGTGCTTGGGTAGCTCAGATGGTAGAGCACTTGTCCGCGAAAGTCAAAGGTCCTGAGTTCGAGTCTCGGTCCTGCACACAGATTTCATTTTCCAGGAAGTTTTATATCTGCGCACACTCCACTGCAGAGTGAAAATTTCATTCTAAAAACAACTGCGTTTCATTCTGGGTAATGACGCCGTCAAAACACTGTTTCCACTCTTCAGTAAAGGTTTTCATGAGACCCTTGTACGCATTCTTCTTCATCGTTTTCATTTCTCTTGTCAGTAATCTAGGCACCCAACGTGCACAGATTTTTCTGTACCCCAGTGACTGTAACAGTGATACCACACTAGCCAATGACAAATGAGTCATTTCAGCAAGCTGTCGTGTCGTCACACATCTGTCATTTTGGATGATTTGATCAATGGTCTCCTTATTCACATCACTCATTGCCATCGATGATCTACCGCATCGTGGATTGTCCAGTAGAGAGAAATCACGTTCTCTAAACCTCTGCAACCACTGCTGAATACTGCTGCGATCCACTGTGTCCTCCTCATAAACGGGAGGAACTTCCTGTGAATCGATGTGGCAGAGTCATCGTCGGGCCTGAAGAGGAATTCCGCCACCTAACGTTGTCGCAACCTGACATCTACTTCACGGTCCATCATGGCTCACCTGTATTTAAAAGAAAATACTTTTATACACCAACTTATAGCTAAATGATCCAAGTATGTTAAAAAGAAAAGAAAATTAGAAACGACTGTGCAAAACTTTTTGAACGCCCTTTGTACAGGACTATCAAGAACGGAAACAAAACCGCAAGTTAGTCCTATCAAGCACCCACCAAGGAGTTACAAAAGGTTACTGAAGCACGGAATGAAAAAATAACGATGACTAAAGATATTGAATAAGATCCCCGTAAGCAGTGATCTGATGATTAAACAACGTAATTCAATAAACGGCGTGCTAGAAACGTATCGCATGGCCACTATAAATGTTAATAGAATTGCATTCTCAACACAGATAACAGAATGGAAGTCAGAGGTCTATATACGAGGGCTATCCACAAAGTACATTACGTTTTGGAATTAAAAATAAATAAAGTATCGGAATTTTTTTTATTATATACAGGTGAAAGTCACACTTAAATACTACTTTCCTACATAGTTGCCATTTAAATTAAGGCACTTATCGTAGCGATGGACGAGCTTGGAAATTCCTTCGTCGTAAAATTCGGCCGCCTGCGCCTTCAACCACGTGGTTACCTCTTCTTGAAGCTGTGCGTCGTCATCAAAACGCTGCATAGCCAACCACTTCTTCATTGCCGGGAATAAGTGGAAGTCGCTCGGTGCCAGGTCGGGACTGTACGGCGGATGAGGAAACAACTCCCACTTAAAAGATTCGAGAACTTCACGGGTGGCATTTGCCGTGTGGGCCCGGGCGTTGTCGTGAATCAGCAAGATCTTTCAGCCCAACTCTCCCCTGCGCTTGTTTTGTATCGCTCTTCTGAGGTTGTGCAGAGTTTGGCAATACCTTTGAGAGTTTATTGTAGTGCCTCTTTCCAGGAAATCCACAAAAATCACACCTTTTCTGTCCCAAAAGAAGAGGTAACCATGTGGTTGAAGACGCAGGCGGCCGAATTTTACGACGAAGGAATTTCCAAGCTCGTCCATCGCTACGATAAGTGCCTTAATTTAAATGGCAACTATGTAGAAAAGTAGTATTGAAGTGTGGCTTTCATTTGTATATAATAAAAAAATTTCCAATACTGTATTTATTTTTAATTCCAAAACGTAATGTACATTGTGGATAGACCTCGTAGCTATACTGCAAGTGACTTCTGCCGTATTTGCAGACAGTATTTGTTACGAACATATCATCAACATACGGACACCACGGTAACTGCCATTTTCTACAGACAAGAATGCAGTGTAATCCTGTCTCTCTGCTTGTTTCGGTAAGAGAAATAACATGACAATCATACGACACACAGTTAATGAACATCTCTGCTACATCCGGCATTGGCGCGAACTTAGAGCTACGGGAATATTTTACAACGCAACTGTTCCGCAGCTTGCGTACACCCACAACTCTTGTCGGACAGTTCATCAGTGTTGTGGACCGAAAGATCAAGCACCAAGAGTCCTGAACTAAACAACGTGGTTGAAGACTCGAAATCCACCGTCGTCTGGAGTAAGTACCACCCCACGTAATCGGTATTCACCTATACCGCGAACTATATGGAAAGCAAAACTGATCGTATATATTAGCAGACTGAACTGCCACATCACATATCGCACACTGAAAATCTGCTATTTAGTGTTTCTAAGCACATTAGCTTCCGTATTTTATGGAGCCAAACAAGACAAAAAACATATAGAGCGTGAGGTCTTTAGCAGGCAAATATCACCACTTAAAGAGCGACTCATTGCAGCAATAAGACGAAATGGTTTGGGAATTTTGTGTCGCATCTTACTCCACGTTTAATAAAGGCATTGACTGGTGGTTATTGTATGTGAAACTAAAAGCTATACACATCTTAAAACAGTTTTCAAGAGAAATACTGGAGGTTCCCTTATTATTTATAACCGCTGAGACAGCTTTATGACAAAGCAGAAGATATACAACAAAACACAGCTCCAATTAAACGACAAAAAGCTAAAATTCTTTAACTAACGCATATCACTGTACAGAAATATGTCAACAGATTTGGGATCACACAGCAGAGTTACAGAAAAAGTCTGTAATATATCATATTGCAAAACAATTACATTGCACACAACATCACATCATAAAATCGCTAGTAGACATAAGACCATATTTGTATCACCTATCAGAAGATAAAAGAAATCTCTTTTTACGACATTTACTGTACTTGTATTCTAATACAGCAGCGCCAGTTATTAATATGCTGATTTGGCGTTCATATTAGGATGCGATTGCAGACTTCTATGATTAGTCACTAGTACAACCCATAGACCAAGACAAAATAGGTGTGGTAATGAGACATATTTCTGATAAAAAGTCTCCATTCATTCATGGAAGCACTGCAGAATCCTGTAAACGGTATTGGTATTTGACATGACCGAAATTGACACAAATTTATAACCATTTAGTACGAGGTGATGCGTTGCCACCTAATTTCACTGAAGGCGTCACCGTCATAAGCGAGAAATAATCTTCTCCGGAAAAAAAAAGAACAAACATCATTTCGCCCAAACTGTACATGCATGTTCTCGATTCAAAGTTGCCATCACCGATCGATCTGTTGTGATAATTACACCCTATGTTATTAACAGTACCACTAAAATTAAAGTTAACGAATGCCCCCCGCACCAGTATATTTAAGACGCGAACTCCCCCAAGAACGTGCGCTGTCGGCTACACTACTTGCTTTAGGGGATAGGGCCGCTGTTTCGACGTATACAACTCTCACGGGCATGGCTCTAGAATATCAATAGAGGCAAATTAGAGTGCGCTTACTGAGGTGTGCCACACGAGAACACTAACAATGGCACGTGGACCGATTAAATATGTTCTATCCAAGCTACAACAGATAGCGCCCGGATATTCTTCAGTTCCCAAAACAGCAAAGCAGATCCCATCGGCAATATGGTCAGCGAATATCATTGATCACATTCCACATTACGGCAACGCCATCCTCAGTGGGAGAAATCGGTCTGCGAAATTCGTAGATTCATTTTCACATCATATTCTAGAAGCCCACGTATCTCATCCGTCAAGCCAGAACAAATTCAGTCACAAAAATTGTTATGCTCCACTTTAGACCTGCAGATATGTCGCCCCAATACACGTCTATCTCACAGTCCCCCTTTCCAAATCTCTGTCAGTACTACGTCGATGCGCAGGGGTTAGCACACTGGACTCGCATTCGAGAGGACGACGGTTCAATCCCGTGTCCGGCCTTTCTGATTTAGGTTTTCCGTGATTTCCCTAAATCGCTCCAGGGAAATGCCGGGATGGTTCCTTTGAAAGGGCACTGCCAATATCCTTCCCCGTCCTTCCCTAATCCGATGAGACTGATGACCTCGCTGTCTAGTCTCCTCCCCCACAGCAACCCAACCCAACCTAACTACGCCGATGATACTTAAATTGGAGCGGACAACTGTCCATGGCAATATTATACGTAAGACTGCGACCTATACATCCAAGACAAATCGTTCATCTTAGAACAAAATGGATGAGTTTGTAACCTAACATACATAAAACTTTTCATCCCACCAACGTCAGGTTACAATGGTTAGACGTTGTCAGTAACAAAGTGATGACACGAGAGAAACTGTTTCGGGTTGGAATGGAATCGGGTGGTCATGGAGTCGTGAAAGACTTATTTGTGTCACCAGCAGGGCACCTTCAGCAGTATGACAAATATATTGGAACTTCTATTCGGCTGCAAAGCAGAACACTTAGGTGTGGTATGTGTCTCACTTTGTCCCTTACGGACGCAGAACTTCAAACCAACACAATGTCCATTGGAAAATTACAATAACAACTTCGGTGCCGTATGGAATGTTATGATCACTGTAGAGAAACAGTAGATTGTTAAGGTTGACCTTGTTTTTTCACATTCTGGTTTTTTTTTTTAGTGTTGAATAGAGTTTGGCCAGAGGGGAGCATGTCCGTTCTTTATTTAATAATAATCATTCAAGTGAAGAAATCAGTGTAAATAATTATTATTTTAGTCCTGTGGCACCTTCTACTGTAGAGAAAGCGAAGGAGTTTAGCTGTTCTTCGAGGCTGTAAAAGGAGGTAAGTGGAAACGGACTAATTCCTGGCTGGCCTAGAGTGTGTCAAAGTGGACACTAGCGCAGTATGTAAAAATCAAGAGAGTAATTGTCACCTTTTTAAGAGCTGTTAGACTATAACTGCCGGTATCGCGGTCAAAACATAAAAGGAGTAATAATTTTCTCTAGCTCACCAGAGTAGCCCTCTGCCGCCTGCATACACATCTAATGCGTGACAGGTCTTTTTTTTTCTAGACCGTAAAACTAACCACAATTATGAAATATGGCACTAGGAAAAAACTCGTTCATATTGTTGTCGCTAATGGAAATCTCTCTTGTGTGCTGCGACAAACGATTTCATCGAGAATCATCTTCAAATTGGGGGCGTATCCGATCTTCAAAAGTATTAAATTATTTTTCTCTCACTAAGATGTCGACCATTTCTCTATCCCCGTCAGTAAACGCAGGTCACACAGAAGGTGAGTTTACATCGGCGACTGTCTACACGACCTAAATACATACATATTTTCCATATTTATAAAATATATGTACAAAGCAACAGCACTATTGTTACATAAATGTTAGTTTCATGCTATATGCAACGGAGCCCATGACACCAAGTAAACTACAGTAATTAGGAAATATTTTCCAAATTCTGAGACAGTGACACCAGAGCGGAAAAATTTGGAAAAAAAGCCGATTCTGAAATATTTTCCCGACGGCAGCAAAGCAGCATACCAGGTGAAGAAAACCGGTACTCATTCGTGGGAGCAGAATTGATTTTTTACGAGGCTCACTGTGGTCTGCGCATAGAATCTGGTTTGTTTTATAGTAGATTAAAAGTGTATTATTTTTGTAGACATTTTTCATTGTGTTAATGTTTCACAAGATGGCGCAACCATTCTTACAGTAGCGCGCAAACGTCCTTAGCGTGACACAGTTATTTTGCAAAGAAATATTTTTCATTAGCAGAGCTAAGTTACATCTAAGCTTCACCAGTGAACTGTTTTAGTGGTGAACATAAGACGAATAAGAAAGATAAGGTCAGACATTCATACAGATTATTGTTAAAACTAAATTTGGAGCACAACCATGGTAAGTTCAGATAGTATGTCTGATACTTTAGATACTACTTAAGAGTCGAATGTTGAGGGTAATGGTAGATGATGCTGTCACGCCACCACGTGGCCTGTGAGCAATAGGCTACCAGTTCCGAAGTGGTACCCTACACCTGATCCCTTTGTACAACTATGTCAAAGGACATAAGCTTTACCCAGTCAAAACTAGATGAAAATAATCAAAGTCTTGACAATACCTCCCTTCGGCAAGATTAGAGGCTTTGAGTTATCTCAAAATGAGCTTAAGGAGAGCAATGAGAGTAGCGTTCAATGATTTCGAAAGCAAGACGTTATCAACCGAACTGAGTAAAACCCCTAAGAGATTTTGGTCGTATGTAAAATCAGTAAGTGGGTCAAAATCGTCGATTCATTCTCTCAGCGACCACACCGGCACCTAAATGGAAGATAACAGAGAGAAGGCCGAAATACTGAATTTGGTCTTCCGAAGTTGTTTCACCGCGGAAGATCGTAACAATGTCCGTACTTTCAATCTTCGTGTGAACGTCGAAATGGCACATATTGAGATAACGGATGGCGGAACCGAAAAGCAGCAACAATCGCCTAGTAGTGGAAAGGCTTCAGGACCAGATGAGATACCTATAGGATTCTATAATGATTAAGCGAAAGAACTTGCTCCCCTTCTAGCAGTAATTTATCGTACATCGCTTGAGGAAGGAAAGGTACCTAACGACTGGAAAAAAGAACAGGTCTTTTCCATTTTTAAGAAAGGCCGTAAGACAGATTCACACAATTACAGATGTATATCGTTGACGTCAATATGTTGTAGAATTATGGAACATGTTTTATGCTCAAGAATTATGGCGTTCTTGGAAAGGAACAACTCCTCTATAAAAATCAACATGGATTTCGCAAACAGAGGTCCTGCTAAACTCAGCTCGCTCTGTTCCTCTATGAGATCCACAGCGCAGTGGACAACGCCGCTCAGGTTGATGCCGTGTTCCTTGATTTCAGTGAGGCATTTCACACTGTTCCCCACTGCCGTTTAATCAAAAAAATACGAGCTTACGGAGTATCGGAGCAGACCTGCGATTGCATTCAACATTTACTTGCTGACAGGACTCAACATGTCGCTCTTAACGGAACTAAATCGACAGATGTAAAGGTAATTCCCGGAGTACCACAGGGAAGTGTGATTGGACCATTGCTGTTCACAATATATACATGGTGTTATAAAAAGGTACGGCCAAACTTTCAGGAAACATTCCTCACACACAAATAAAGAAAAGATGTTACGTGGACATGTGTCCGGAAACGCTTCATTTACATGCTAGAGCTCATTTTAGTTTCTTCCAACTACACTGAATGGAGCACGTAATCATGATTTCATACGGGACGTTCTACCTGTGCTGCTAGAACATGTGCCTTTACAAGTACGACACAACATGTGGTTCATGCACGATGGAGCTCCTGCACATTTCAGTCGAAGTGTTCGTACGCTTCTCAACAACAGATTCGGTGACCGATGGATTGGTAGAGGCGGACCAATTCCATGGCCTCCACGCTCTCCTGACCTCAACCCTCTTGACTTTCATTTATGGGGGCATTTGAAAGCTCTTGTCTACGCAACCCCGGTACCAAATGTAGAGACTCTTCGTGCTCGTATTGTGGACGGCTGTGATACAATACGCCATTCTCCAGGGCTGCATCAGCGCATCAGGGATTCCATGCGACGGAGGGTGGATGCATGTATTCTCGCTAACGGAGGACTTTTGAACATTTCCTATAACGAAGCGTTTGAAGTCACGCTGGTACATTCTGCTGCTGTGTGTTTCCATTCCATGATTAATGTGATTTGAAGAGAAGTAATAAAATGAGCTCTGACATGGAAAGTAAGCGTTTCCGGACACATATCCACATAACATATTTTCCTTCTTTGTGTGTGAGGAATGTTTCCTGAAAGTTTAGCCTTACCTTTTTGTAACACCCTGTATAAATGATCTAGTAGAAAGCGTCTGATGCTCTTTAAGGCAATTCGCAGATGGTGCAGTTGATGCAGTTGTTTATAGCAAACTAGCAACGCCAGAAGATAGTAAGAATTTGCAGAACGACTTGCAGAGAACTGATGAATGGTGCAGACTCTGGCAGTTGACCCTGAACGTAAATATATGTAACATATTGCGCATACATAGGAAAAGAAATCCACTACAGCGAAGCTACACTGTTGATGAGAAACAGCTGGAGACAGCATCTGCCGTAAAATATCTAGGCGTAACTATGCAGAGTGACCTTAAGTGGAACGACCATATAAAACAGATAGTGGGAAAAGCAAACACAAGACTCAGATTCATCGGAAGAATCTTAAGGAAATGAAACTTACCCACGATGGAAGTGGCTTATAAGGCACTTGTTCGCTTGATTCTTTTGTTCATCTATTTGGGATCACTATCAGGTAGGTCAAATAGAGGAAGATAAGATACAACGTAGAACGGCACGTTTCATCACGGGATCGTTTAGCTGGCTAGAGAGCGTTACGGAGATGCTAAACAAACGCCACTGGCAGACGTTACAAGAGAGACGTTGTGCATCACGGAGAGATTTACTACTGAAATTTCCGGATAGCACTTTTCAGGAGGAGTCAGACAGCCAGCATATTACTCCCCCCCCCCCCCCCCCACATACGTCTCACGTATTGACCACGAGCAGAAATTCGAAAAATTAGAGCCAATACAGAGGCTTACCGACACTCATCCTTCCCACGCACTATTCGCGAGTGGAACAGGGTTGGAGGGATCAGATAGTGCTACCGAAAGTACCCTCCGCCACACACCATTAGGTGGCTTGAGGCGTATGATACAGATGCAGATGAAAACAGACGTTGCGAATCACGCCGTTGAAGTGATACACGGCGACTTATTAGGAATAACTAATGATATTTCAACAATGAAAACTAGAGTAAAAGACATGCCAGATAAGATTAAGAAACTGACAAATGACTTTGATACATTGCGGTAAAATTTAACAACACGACAGTCGACATATCGACAGGTCGCCAAAACAAGTAGACTAACAAAGAATGAAAAAGACGTTGACGAATTTAATGAGAGAAAGGGGTTTCATTTGATAGCAGGTCAAAGACAGAGCTATAGAGGGCTGTTGAGAAAACGATTACTGACGTGTACACAGAGCAGACTACGTCGGTAGTAAAGATACAAACTTAGTTAGCTCAGATGAAAAAGCAGGATCGACCTAGGTGGAAGGATCATGTGCAAAGACAAATAGGGACAAAACTGGAGAAATTAGAAAAATACTTGAATAACATTAAGAAGCAAGCAAGGAATAATTATTGCTAGCCAGCTAAGAGTAATGATGAATGTCATAGCCCATTTTCTCATACAAATGTATGTGCACAAGGAGCAGTAGTTAGCACAAACATAGTACCACAAAACGCCGATGGGTGGACACAACACTTTCATGAGTTATACTAGAATTTAGTCTTCTAAAAAACCGACAGTTCCAGGTGGTCATCCTAGAAAAAAAACCTGGGCTACGGCTTGGTCTGAGCAATTAAGGATGCAGTATATATATATATATATATATATATATATATATATATATATATATATATATATTGGGTTTTATACAAGGGAAGGCCGCACTTTGCACTTCCGAGACGGCAGAGAATTGGCACACATTAGCACAATTTGAAAATGCATTTGTTGGGAAATATTGGTAGCGTTGTGTGCAGGAAAGATTAAGAAAACAAGTATGGAGTCCAGAGCTATACAACATCAGGTAGGGGTCGTTTAAGAAAATATTTCGAGAATTCCTTAAATAAGACTCGTTTCTGGGAAGGACCCATAGCTCTCAGCGATGTTTGACACATTTTGAAAGGAAATCTTCCATGTCACATTGGAGAAAAACTACTACACATACCATACTTTTTGTCGGTCCTTTATTATGGTGTCCTTATAAACGAAGATACTGAGTACTGCTCGAGCGTTTGGGATCCCTACCAGGTCGGATAGAGGGAGGACATAGAAGCAATTCAGAGGCGGGCTGCTAGATTTGTTACTGGTGGGTTTGGTCATCACGCGAGTGTTACGGAAATGTTTCAGGAACTCGGGTGGGAGTCTCTAGTGCAGCATGCAGTACGAGTATCGTAATGGTGGGGGCGGTGGAGAAGCTATGCCCACTCCGCCGCAGTATACCGGCAGCAATCACGGGCGATCACTTGATGTTCATCGTGTGCTTGTTGACACACAGGAGGTTGTGTTGATGTCAGTGCTGTGCCCGACCGGTGGCGGGTCTCCGAATCATAAATGAAGACGTAGGAATGATGACATATATGACACTGGTTATTCAAACCACGAATCCACGGTGACAATACCACCACGGAAACCAGCCACAATTTAATCAGGGCAGAAAGACTTGCCAGCAATCGAATCATAATGGGAGCCGGCCTCTGTGGCCGAACGTTTCTAGGCGCTTCAGTCCGGAACCGAGTTGCTTCTGCGGTCGCAGGTTCGAATCCTGCCTCGGGCATGGATGTGTGTGATGTCCTGAGGTTAGTTCGGTTTAGATACTTCTAAGTCTAGGGGACCGATGACCTCTGATGTTAAGTCCCGTAATGCTTAGAGCCATTTCAACCTAGTGGGGAGCCGCAGTAAGGAAATCCAAATCCAGCAGTGAATATAATCGTGATCATCGATAATGCACGTTCGTTGGCTACGAATTCAGCAAACTAGGCGTGCCTGAACAGGTCGATAACAACACTGCGTAATATAATACACCACATAAACCATCAGATCTAATACACAAAAACAAGGAAAAGAATGAATGGGTTACAGTCACTTGGTGTATGCCTAGGCAGGAAGTATCCCTTGAAAAAAGGTAAGAAAAGTATTAATATCTTTAACAGACAGCGCCAAGCTACGAAAGATTCATTATAGCAAACAGCCGAATAGAGTTAACCAATTCTCTTCTGGGGATAAGGACCCACAGCAAACCATCACTGTTACAAAATGAAAATCATAAATGACAACTGATGTATACCGGTCCTTTTAGGGTTGGGCGAATACCACACTACGGAAGCTACTTGTTGGTATATCCGCAGAGCGGGAAGATATAAGGTTTTCACTGCAGATACATTTAGTCAGATCTTCATAAGTTTTCAACTTGTTGCAGAAATTGGCAGCTTGCTGTAAATGTTCAGAAGTGTAAAATTTTGCACTTCAGGACATGAGAATCACTGTTGGCATCAGCCAAATTACACAAATACCTTGATGAACACTTTGTAGGGATGTGAAATGGAATGATTACGTAAGTTCAGTCGTAGGTAAAGCTGGTGGTAGTGAAGCATCTACATCTACATCTACATACGTACTCCGCAATCCACTCTACGGTGCGTGGCGGAGGGTACCTTGTACCACAACTAGCATCTTCTCTCCCTGTTCCACTCCCAAACTCTCTCTTATATTTGTAGTCTTTCCGCAAAATGTAAGTTGGCGGAAGTAAAATTGTAATGCATTCAGCCTCAAATGCTGGTTCTCGAAATTTTCTCAGTAGCGATTCACGAAAAGAACGCCTCCCTTCCACTAGAGACTCCTACCCGAGTTCCTGAAACATTTCCGTAACACTCGCGTGATGACCAAACCTACCAGTAACAAATCAAGCAGCCCGCCTCTGAATTGCTTCTATGTCCTCCCTCTATCCGACCTGGTAGGGATCCCAAACGCTCGAGCAGTACTCAAGAATAGGTAGTATTAGTGTTTTATAAGCGGTCGTCTTTACAGATGAACCACATCTTCCCAAAATTCTACCAATGAACCGAAGACGACTTTCCGCCTTCCCAACAACTGCCATTACATGCTTGTCCCACTTCATATCGCTGTGTAATGTTACGCCCAAATATTTAATCGACGTGACTGTGTAAAGCGCTACACTACTAATGGAGTATTCAAACATTACAGGATTCTTTTTCCTATTCATCTGCATTAATTTACATTTATCTATATTTAGAGTTAGCTGCCATTCTTTACACCAATCACAAATCCTGTCCAGGTTATCTTGTATCCTCCTACAGTCACTCAACGACGACACTTTCCCGTACACCACAGCATCATCAGCAAACAGCCGCACAATGCTATCCACCTAATCCAAAAGATCATTTATGTAGGTAGAAAACAACAGCGGACCTACCACACTTCCCTGGGGCACTCCAGACGATACCCTCACCTCCGATGAACAAGCAAAGCAAGCGTTGTATCGTGTGTGAGATACAGAGGCGAGCGAGTGTGCCGGGACTCACTCCAGTTCACTGCTAGTAGCGCCACGTCACGTTAACGCCTCTGCGCATAGCGCGCAAATATTGCACCACAACTAAGTATGAAATTAAAAATCAGATTGTACATTTAAAACTTTGTTAAAATATATTTTAGTGTTATAATGTTTCAAATATCAAGTCATTATGTACCTAGACTTGCAAGTATATGTAAAAATGCCGTTTTAAGAAAAAAGAATAAGTAGCGTTAAATAACAAAGCTAGAAAGCCAGAATTTGCTCAGAATGTGCCTTTAGAACTCATAAATATGTGGTACAAGTTTCAAAACCACAGAACAAAAACTACGACCGGAATCGCGATATTTAGGAAAAATCAAAAGCGCTAAATATTGGACTTAGAAACTTAAAAATTTGTTTTATGCTTTAATAGGTGCCGGAGCGGACGGCCGAGGGAACATCTGTTGTCTACGGCTTTCCACATACTGCAGCAGCCTCTGAAAGACCGCTTTCTCGGACACATAATCTTTATTAACATAGTTATAAATTAATTTAGAAACTTCTGAGTTTTTACGTGTAATCATACCTGAGAGACCACGTTAAGCTACGTCTTATAGTTTTTGAGTAATTAAGTAAAAACCAACTTTTAACTAAAATATACCCAATTGTAGTAGGTTAAGTAACTGTAATTTTAATTATAGAAAATTTCGGTTGAAGAAGATGATAAAACTACCAATTAATGCAGGTATACTAAATTTTAGAGTTGTAGTGTTAATAACAGCCAATACAAATTCTAGTAAAGGTGTGGTTCAGCGGTAACGATCTACCATTAGTTCCAGCATAAAAAATCTAGAAGGCAAAATTTTCATTGAAGCGAGCTGAAACTTTTTCTGTGCTTTCAAACTTGTCTGAATACACGTAAAAACTTAGAAGTTTCTAAATTAATTTATAACTATGTTACTAAAGATTATGTGTCCGAGAAAGCGGTCTTTCAGAGGCTGCTGCAGTATGTGGAAAGCCGTAGACAACAGATGTTCCCTCGGCCGTCCGCTCCGGCACCTATTTAAATACAGCCCGAGAGGCAAGACTACGGTTCATTTCGCACTCAGCCACTGTAAGTGCCACATCTGTTAAACGTCGGATCACGCTCTGCCTCGGATGACGTCAGAGCCGGACTGTGACGGATCGCGTATTTGCTGTAAAAGCGGATAGTGAACTCGCGAGGACTGTACACCATCCTGGATTTCTTAGAATTCGCCAAAGTAACTGTTAGTGTGCCGTTCGTGAGAAACTTAAATCCGCGTGGCGAGGTGGCTTCTATTATTTCCACTTCTATCTTCTATGGCGAGCATTAATTTTGAGCATTAATTTTGAACATTTATTGCAAACTTTCATCTGAGTATTATTAGTCATGGCGAAAGACAATCTAGTAGGAACGTATCTTAGATGGTAGCCTCTGAACTGCTAGATGCGTTGTTAGAATAGAAAGACTAGCTTTCAATTGAACATAGTGAATTTCCAAGTGTTGTACTAGAGAAACTTTTATCAATATGTGTGTTAAATAGAACTTTATACTTTCAATCATAAATCACAGTCCTGGTCCCGCTAAGTAGAAGGAGAATAGGAACTTTTCTTTCAGTGGGCTGGACCGGAACGTGGCCGTGTAGAGTGGAAACTAAGGTCAGTATGTTGCCCTTTGCTTTCTGGCTGACCACAGAATTAGTTGCCAAGCTCGCGTGAGAAAGATGGCGAACTGTAACAACCACTAACTCAAACATAATTCAACTCGCCGGCCCACAGTAGACGTCGTTTTGTTGATCGAATACTGGGGAGTGCAATCAGTCTACAAAATAGATTGCTTACAAAGCACTCATACGACTGGTTCTATAGTATTGCTCAAGTGTGTGGTGCTCGTACCAGATAGGGCTAGCAGGGGATATTGCACCTATACAGAGAAGGGCACGAATAGTCACAGGTTTGTTTAATCCGTGGAAGAGTGTCACAGAGGTACTTAAGGAACTGAACTGAAGGAACTTGAATAAAGACGTAAACTATCCCGAGAAAGTCTATTAACAAGTAATTACTATTAAAAACAGTCTTGATCACGATTTATTTAACAAGGTGACCGGTTTCGACCACTACTGTGGTCATCTTCAGACCATTGAGTAGGAACCTCTTTCTGTTAGTAGTGATTCTCCAACAGAAAGAAGTTCCTACAAAGTGGTCTGAAGATGACCACAGAAGTGGTCGAAACCGGTCACCTTGTTAAATAAATCGTAATCAAGACTGTTTTTAATAGTAATTATTTATAAGACATTGATCACTGCTGTTCCCGTAATGCATTCAAAAGTAATTCTATTAACAAAGTTTCAGGTACCGGTTTTAAATGATTACTCTAGGAATATACTACAACCCCCTGCGTATTGTTCACATAGGGATCGCGAGGATAAAATTAGAATAATTACTGCACGCACAGAGGCATTCAATCGTTCTTCCCATGGTCCATAAGTGAATGGAACGTGAATAAATCCTAATGAGTTCTACAATGGGATGTACCCTCTGCCATGCACCTCAATGTTGTTGCACAATGTAGATGTAGATATATATATACATTTTTAGCATGCAATAGTGCTCTGACAGAGACATATCAACGACTGAAGAGACAAAAATATATGTAGCAATACGACAAGACCTCAACTTTAGCACACACTACCTTTATTTAATAGGTATGATCTATGCAACAAGCTGCAAAACGCGAGATATCATAAAGGTAAGTAAAATACAGAATGAAATGAACATCATCCACAAACCTAGCTGACACAACCAGATCAGTGGATACGTTGAACCTAGTAGAAGAATAACAAACGGTACACTCTTGAATCTGAAGATACATGTCTTAAGATATTACTAAACAAGCAGTAAAAAAGAAAGGAAAGTTCAATAATCTCCTCTATTTTACATTTGTCTGTTGTATATATTTTTCATTATTAATGTTTGCATAAAGATTTTAAACTATCAGTTGGTAATTACTGCGAAGTTGCCATCTGGGTCTCGTGGGAACGAAATTATTCCCCCGCGCCCAATAAACGTGTGTTAAAAACAGCAATTCACATCTCAGAGTGCCTGAGGGTGCTCCGAAATTTTGATGCGAAAGTAACCAAACAATTAGGCAAAACGCATTATCAGTAAGGAAAATGAGTACTGTAACTTTATAAGGCGTGCTTTCCAGAAGACGACTCGCGTATAGTAAACGATTTGCGTTTCGGTATGCTGGAAGCACAAGGCAGTCTCACGTAATCCATTTTTGCTTACACCCTGAATAGCAGTGAGAGGGGGCAATACCTCAAATAATTGTATTAAATAACAAATTCTAAACAAATGCGTATACCGCTGGTAAAAAATGAAATGACCGTATGGCATTGTTGGCCTGGAGGCCACATCCGTGGAAGTTCGGCCGCCAAGCGTGAGTTTTATTTCAGTCGTAGTCACATTGGATGACTTTCGTACCGATGATGAGGATGAAACGATGATGAGGACAACACAACACCCAGTCCACGAGCGGAGAAAATCTCCAATCCGGCCGGGAATCGAATCCGGGTCCGCTGAACGTGAGGGAAGCGTGTTATTACTTTTTTTGCATTTTGTTCTTTGTTGTTCGTTCTATTTGATCGTAGCGGACGTCACATGGCATCCGTTGTAGTTCGTTGTTGATCCCCTCACTCAGTTTCTTTGACCGAACACGCTGAGCTACCGTGCCGGCATCTCAGCTAAGCAGGTGGGCTATGCGGCTGGTGATGTTCTCAAACAAGTAGGGATTGTGCTATCAGCCGGGGGAGGTATGAAGGAAGATTGTTATGAAGGTAATTTTAAAAAAAAATTACTACAAACTAAGTGACTACACTCGAATAGTGCAAATATAGTGAACTGAAAACTATGGCTTAAGGAAGTTTTGTTCTCGTAGTGGAGGAAAAGTTGTTCCGGACTTGGATCATTTGACAGTAAAAGTGTCTAAAGGCAGTATGGCGCTTGCAAATAACCATCAAGCTGTGTTACTTCCTGGATCTACTAGTAGGGAAAGGACTCGCGACTTCTTCAGGAACCTTCCTACTCTTCTCTCCCACCTCTGATGGAAGAGGGCGGACTGTTAGAGGACATGCTGCCGTCCCTTTTCAGGTATAGGGGTTGTACATATTATTTATTTCTTTTATTACAATTTACTTTTCTAGCAAGTGCGTTTGCCATATATGTTTTACAATTTTATTACGTGTTTTGCAGTATATTCTTTTCTTTAATAAGTAAGTAACGTTATTTTAATATAATGTGGGTTTTGACAACAACAAAAGACTTAATAAAAACAAAAGACTTGATAAAAACAAAAGACATATATATATACACTCCTGGAAATTGAAATAAGAACACCGTGAATTCATTGTCCCAGGAAGGGGAAACTTTAGTGACACATTCCTGGGGTCAGATACATCACATAATCACACTGACAGAACCACAGGCACATAACACAGGCAACAGAGCATGCACAATGTCGGCACTAGTACAGTGTATATCCACCTTTCGCAGCAATGCAGGCTGCTATTCTCCCATGGAGACGATCGTAGAGATGCTGGATGTAGTCCTGTGGAACGGCTTGCCATGCCATTTCCACCTGGCGCCTCAGTTGGACCAGCGTTCGTGCTGGACGTGCAGACCGCGTGAGACGACGCTTCATCCAGTCCCAAACATGCTCAATGGGGGACAGATCCGGAGATCTTGCTGGCCAGGGTAGTTGACTTACACCTTCTAGAGCACGTTGGGTGGCACGGGATACATGCGGACGTGCATTGTCCTGTTGGAACAGCAATTTCCCGTGCCGGTCTAGGAATGGTAGAACGATGGGTTCGATGACGGTTTGGATGTACCGTGCACTATTCAGTGTCTCCTCGACGATCACCAGTGGTGTACGGCCAGTGTAGGAGATCGCTCCCCACACCATGATGCCGGGTGTTGGCCCTGTGTGCCTCGGTCGTATGCAGTCCTGATTGTGGCGCTCACCTGCACGGCGCCAAACACGCATACGACCATCATTGGCACCAAGGTAGAAGCGACTCTCATCGCTGAAGACGACACGTCTCCATTCGTCCCTCCATTCACGTCTGTCGCGACACCACTGGAGGCGGGCTGCACGATGTTGGGGCGTGAGCGGAAGACGGCCTAACGGTGTGCGGGACCGTAGCCCAGCTTCATGGAGACGGTTGCGAATGGTCCTCGCCGATACCCCAGGAGCAACAGTGTCCCTAATTTGCTGAGAAGTGGCGGTGCGGTCCCCTACGGCACTGCGTAGGATCCTACGGTCTTGGCGTGCATCCGTGCGTCGCTGCGGTCCGGTCCCAGGTCGACGGGTACGTGCACCTTCCGCCGACCACTGGCGACAACATCGATGTACTGTGGAGACCTCACGCCTCACGTGTTGAGCAATTCGGCGGTACGTCCACCCGGCCTCCCGCATGCCCACTATACGCCCGCGCTCAAAGTCCGTCAACTGCACATACGGTTCACGTCCACGCTGTCGCGGCATGCTACCAGTGTTAAAGACTGCGATGGAGCTCCGTATGCCATGGCAAACTGGCTGACACTGACGGCGGCGGTGCACAAATGCTGAGCAGCTAGCGCCATTCGACGGCGAACACCGCGGTTCCTGGTGTGTCCTCTGTGCCGTGCGTGTGATCATTGCTTGTACAGCCCTCTCGCAGTGTCCGGAGCAAGTATGGTGGGTCTGACACACCGGTGTCAATGCGTTCTTTTTTCCATTTCCAGGAGTGTATATGGATAATAGAAAGTCAGTATGCGAAAGGATATGTACATAACAAGATTGAGGATTTATAAATAAGGCGTAATTCATAAGTAATTTCGTATTATTGACATTGTAAGTTTCATGGGTAATTTGCTTGATCGTTATACATATATTGTGTTGCAAATATCAGATTCCGAGGGTAGTTGATTCACAATATGTTTTGCATATAGTAGTGTACATTTATTGGTGGTGTTGCATCTTTTCCTTGCGTATTTTCTACATTAACTGGAGTTTAGTTTTTTTAATTGATCCTGAGAGGGGTGTTCTGTATTGTCAGGTATTTGGTGTTGTTTAGACTGTTTGCTGGTTTCTTGTGTTGGTATGTTATGTGTGTGTGTTTGCGGTTAATGCATTATTCTTTCATCTAGGTGAGTTGGTGTTGTTGTGTTTTCGATTAGGGGTTGTAGAACTGGGACGAGGTCAGGGAATGTTTTGGCTGTGTTTTGGACTATTGTGCGTGAGGGTGGTATGTATTTGTACTAAGGTTTTCCGTTTTCTCTTCCGTTTGTGGTGAGAATATCCTCCATGTCAGTCCTTGTGTGGAGTATGTGTTCGCCGTATTTGGCCCTGAGCTTGGTGATTCTGGTTTTCAGTGGTTCTACATCTGTGATCTTGTACACTTCATTGCTGGGGGATGTGGAAGGCAGTTTGGTGATGCTGCGTATAAGTCTTCTTTCTGTTTTGCAGAACTTTACCGTGATGCGAGCCTGTATTCCCCCGAGTGGAGCGACTGCATACTCCAGTATTGGTCCTATAAATGTTTTATACGTATGTGGAGCTGTTTTATCGCTAAACCCATGGAAGCGTCCTTGTACCTGACTTACTTTATTTTGTCTGAGTCGTATTTCGTTTAGTAAGTGATTTAGGTTTGTTTTCCTTTTAAGGTGTCGGTCTAGATGTACTCCTAGGTATCTGACTCAGTTGTTGAGTGTGAGGGGCGTGTTCCAGAGTGATAGTTAAATATCGTTGTCGTCTTGCTGTCTTTTTTTTTGTGAAATGTCTGTGTTGGGAGGGAACTGTTTGGGGTTGGGGCTAATTCTCCATTTCGTCATCCATTGCTCTAGTCGTGTGTGGTAGTTGTTAGTCTTTCATTGTAAGGTGATTGTTTTCGGTTCTGTGCACCAGTAGACCTATGGTTTACCACCATGAAAGAAGGTATTCGGCAGCCTCCGCTCATAACACACGTATGGGAATAAAGTAGGCCACAGCACTCAACTACGGTGGCTAAGAACTCCAGTTACCATGCTGTGGTATCGTACTGATTGTATCGTATGCATTCATATATGCGCCAGCTTTCTTGCCACCCAATGGACATAGGGACAACGTGAATTTTAGAATAGGAAACGAACATCATAAAGGCACTTATGCAAGTGCATATTTAGGGAATTTGTGGAGAAAGAAATAAGTGTCGACTGCTCATAAAATCTGTGGTAAGTGCTACAACTCCTGTTTTGAAGAAATCGCAAAAAACTTCCAGAAATCATTCCTTTTTTATATCCTTATTCTTTATAGCATAAACTAATGAAGAAAGTTAATCTAAAAACATTTTTAAAGTTACCGTGAAACATTTAACAACAACAAATTTGTTTATGGAACAAAACAAGAACAGGGGTATGAGCCAACCTTACTAACATAAAAACTTGGCTAAGTCCACCACTTATATCTGTAAATAAAGGGGTGTGGGAAAATAACAATAATAATTTTACTATTATTAATATACGGAAACTATTGTTTTCAGTTTTTCTATAGTAACTATATTGTTTTGAAAAGTCAGTTAGGCCTACAAAAGTGCTGTATTAGCAAACAAACTAGATAAAGAACAAAGACAAAATCAAGAACGTTATTGTATTCTTACAAGTTTTATTTCATAATAAATGCCTTTTACAAAGTTTAAAAAGTTATCTTTTGTGTTAATTTAACACTATTTTATAAACAAAATATTACAATGTTACAGTCTATAAGCAGCTCCTGTGTTTAATCTGTCAGATTTTGGTAAAAAAGTTTGTTTTCTTGTGTTTGAGATAAGGTATCATCTTATCGTCTTCTTCAAGTACTGCTTCTCAGGTTTCAATCTGGCTCTTAGTTGAAGCTGGGGTAGATTTAAGCCTTTTATGATTTCCATCTTCACTCCTTCTTTGAATACATTCGTTTGCGTCCACGTTTCACCTTAATTGATTTTTTTTTTTTTTTTGTAAACACTTTTCCTGGGTTAGTTTTGGAAACTTTTAGCCAAATGGCCTTGGAAATTTCTAACTTTTTGTGATGAGGTGTTCTTTAGCTACTTTGGAAAAGTCATAAAAATCATCCTCATTCATCGTAGTGGTTATAAAAGGAGTTTTTCTATTGGCATTATACAAAACTCTCACAAGATCCAAAGTAACTTCACATTTTCCTACTTTTTTTCCGTTTCTCAATCAGAGCAAAGTCTTGGTCACAGGCTGAGTATGTGTGTCCAGACACGATATACTTGTGGTGAACTTCGTCAAGGAAATTATTACAGTCCAAGTATATCCACAGGAACAATAGCATCAAATTTTTGTTTTGGCCACAGCTATTGTCAGACCACACAATTAACATTTTTTCTGGGCGATTTTACTTTTAATCCTCCTTAACACACAGCTCGCTATTTCGTTGTCTCTGCTGCCACTCATGCCCTCGTGCCAAAGAAACATAAAACCTTTATTATTATCTGCCATATGCAATTCCAAATTGTAACAAGAAAGTTGACACAAATAATCCATTTGCAGTGTGACAATGATGGTAAAGAGAAAACTTGTTGTAAATCTATTGATACTGTGCCTATATCACTTGTGCGAGAGGTAGAATATACGTGATCACGATTCATCTCTTCTCTAGATTTTTGAATGCGTCTATGATGAAATTCTAGTGATGTACGATATGCTGCTCGATTGGTTGAGTCATTTAGCATTTTACTTTTAAGCAGATCACATGTGTTACAGGTATCTTTCCTTGGGCGGTGAAATCTGAGTTTAGGAAAATGTTCTTTCAATACTTTTTTGTTGTACAAATATCTTAATTTTTTTGTTTGGATGAAGCGTAACAAAATGCTCATACATTTTGCTGTAATTTAAATCTTGGCTTAAAAATAGAAGGGAGCTTTTAGCTCTTGTGTATTGGCTTTCGTCCTTGGGGAAACTTTTGATGTGTTCAACAATGTGTTTTGCATCAGCAGCTATATATGTCCTTCCTTTGGTTTTATTTACCCTACGTTCAATTTAGGTAACATCATCACTATTTTTTCTTTTACCAAGGTTTCCACTCTTGGCCTGGTAATTTTGTGTATTTCGAGAAAGGTTTTTTTGCAAACTTGAAAATGTCCACCTTCGTCATCAGGAACTCTATGAAAAACACTAGCCTGTCTGCGATTCTCCTAGGGTTCTTCGTAAGAACCATGCCGCTTTTTTCTAACATTGCATATACTTAAGTTTCCCATCAAATAAGAGTTTTGCTTAATATTATCACCTAGTTCGTAGAACTGATTGAATATGTTTAATTTGTGCTCCAATGCAATGCCTCTACATTGATAGCGGCACCGGCATAAAACCTACAACAAACAAACACGGGAATTAGAGGCATTAAATAATGATTTGGGCTGGACATCATTAAAAGGAAGACTTTTTTCGTTGCGACGGAATCTTCTCACGAAATTCCTGTCACCAACTTTCTCCTCCGAACGCGAAAATATTTTGTTCATACCGACCTACATAGGGAGAAACGATCACCACGATAAAATTAGGGAAATCGGAGCCCGTACGGGAAGATATAGGTGGTCGTTCTTTCCGCGCGCTATACGAGATTGGAATAACAGAGAATTGTGAAAGTAGTTCGATGAACCCCCTGCCAGGTACTTAAATATGATTTGCAGAGTATCCATGTAGATGTAGATGTAGATATAGAATTTGTGACTGCCACAAATAACCTGTTTATTTGCTCCTCTGCACAGTTAATAGTTCTGCTATAGTCCAGGAACCAAGTCAAACATAACGTAAAGTGGTCTGCACAATCTAAACATAGGTTAGCTTAGAACACCACAGAAAAATCATAATGAACCGAAGTTCTTCAAAAAAGCCTTAGTTCTAAGGCGTTGAATTTATCATATACACTTACCTCATCAGGTGGAGGTTGTTTTTGTGGTACAGTAACTTTTTTATTGTTCTAATATGGTTTTCCCTCGGCTCTTAGCTTCTTATTTATTTGGGAAACACTACCTTCACCTTCTTTCCGACTTTTTCTTGTTTCATCCATCACATAAACCATAATAGTAAACACAACAGACAGGACTAATCACTGTTAATGGCTCAAATGGCTCTGAGCACTATGGGAATTAACTTCTGAGGTCATCAGTCCCCTAGAACTTAGAACTACTTAAACCTAACTAACCTAGGGGCATCACACACATCCATGCCAGAGGCAGGATTCAAACCTGCGACCGTAGCGGTCGCGTGGTTCAAGACTGTAGCGCCTAGAACCGCTCGGTCACCCTGGCCGGCTAATCACTGCAACTTGAACACAATCGGACCGGGCACATAGCCCGGATTTTGTTTCAGAACAGGTGGCAATTAGCGCCTGGCGCATTCTGGTGGCAATGTTTTAAACCGCTTCTACACTTATTACTAGATAGTCCGGTTTTGACTGACGAAGGTTAGGTACATAGCCAATATTTTCACAATAAAACGAAATTTTAATTTTTGACGCTTAGACCAGAGTTTATAATCTGTCGACAAATGTATCCTCACTAAAATTGATGTGTTAACACAAAAGGAGAAATGTCGAGATACCCTAAACTTCAGAATATCGAGAATGAAACGACGATGTAATAAGGGAGAACGTAGTATACTTATGTATACGTAAATATTTATGTAGTATGAGATAATATCTAATCTAGGTTAAAATATTTGTCTCATGTTAACTATTATTTGAGAAAGAGGTGGACATCCCCAAAAGCATCGGGTTCCGTGGTGAGTCTCGGGTAGCAAAAAACTACGCTCCGAAGGCCTGTTCACGGATAGAACAAACGGCAGTCAAATTACCAACCTATTCCTTATTATCCTACGACTATTACATCCAATATGTCACATGAATATAACATGTACCAATGTGGGACAAATATTTTGTGAAATGAATCATTGGGTTCAGCCGTGTGAGTGTGAACTGCACAGACTTCGCTCAAGCGGACCGTGAAACTTTCCAGTAAATAATTTCGGTGTCTAAGGGAATGTTATGATCTCTGTAGAAAAACAGTAGCTATGTTAAGATTGATCTTGGTTAGTCACATTCTGGTACCTCTACGTTCTTAATGTTGAATAGACTTTGGACAGAGCGGAGTATGTGTTTCCTTATTTAACAATAACCACTGAAGTGAAGAAATTGGTATACATAATAATTATTATAGACCTGTGGAAACTTTTACTGTAGAGAAGGTGAAGAAATTTAACTGTTCTCCGAGGCTGTAAAAGGAGGTAAATGAAAACGGATTAATTCCTGGCTGGCCTGGACTGTATCAAAATGGCCGCTTGCGCGATACGTAAAAATTAAGAGAGTAATTCTCACCCTTTTCAAGAGCTTGCAGTCTTTAAATTTCCAATTTCACTGTCAAAACGTAAAAGAAGTAATAGTTTCTCCATGTCAGCTCATTAGTGAAGCCCTCTGCTTCCCTTATATCGATCTAAAGCGAGACTGGTATTTTTTTTCTATACCATAAAACTAGCCATAGTCGTGAAATATGATACTAGGAGATGATCAGTTCATACCTCTCTCGCTAATGTAAATCCCTTTTGCGTGCTGCGACTAACGATTCCATCGAGAATCATCCTCAAATTAAGGGCGTATCCGTTTTTCAAAATTGTTAAATTATCTTTTTATTACTAAACAGTCAACAGTTATTCTATACCCATCAGTACACGAAAGTCACACAGAAGGAGTTTTTACAACATTAGGGACTATTTAAGTAGGCAACACTGGTCACTAAAGTATACGTTCAGATATATAAAGAATTGTTCCGCAATTTTCTAGATGTATCAATAAAATAAACTGAGGTTACAATGCAAATAGATTTGTACTATTCAAGTTATTTGGTTTTCTTCTCAAGAAAATATTTACTAGCTCTTATGAAGAATTACAAGAATTTTTGTGTTTTGTGCTTTTTTTGCTTCCCAAGATGTTTTAATGGGTTTTTCCAAGTTGCTATTGGTTGTTTGTTTTCTAAAGAAGTTTTTCTTTCTTTTTATCTACAAGTGCGATATGTTATAACTTCTTTTGCTCAGTTGGTGAAGTTTATTAGTTTTACAAGTGGGGATTTATTTCCCTTTGCTTCCACGACGATTTTATTGTATTCTTCACATAAATAAGTTATTCACGAAAAAGCTCATCGTCTACCAAGACGGTGTTTCTGTTTTAAGAAGCCTTACTTAAGCGGTCTGTCAGAGGCTTCAGGACAAACTGAACGAGGAAAGTGTCGTTATGAGCTACAAGCCTGAGCCGATTTTGGCCTTTCTTAAGACGGATGTAAGGTGGGGCTAGAAGGGAGGAAACAGGCACTAAAAACTGTCCATAGATAGCGTCTTTAACTGTTAATCAAAATATTCTGAGTCCCGAATCTGAAACGAGGCACAACTTAAATTTCGATTTATCGTTAGCAATGTTGTGCCAAATATTAGGGGTGTTCGAAAAGAAAGGATCCAGAGGCATAATTACAGAAACCAGTACCTGTATGTTAGGAGTACTGACCCTGGCTGTTGCGACACTTGTCCCACTGTATGACAAGGCGGTGAAAGGATGTCTCGTGAAATTCCTGCGGCTGCGAAGTTAACCAGTTCCGCACGCACAGCTGGACTTTCTATTAAAATGTCTTCCCCTAAACAGGAGTTACATAATATGTGTACGATAACAGATTATTAAGAAGGAACAACGATTAATGTAAGTTTGGGTCTGTCCGAGAGTCATCACGCACGAATAACCAAAGCACTTACGACATCCGCTCACATAAAGCGACAAATCTGGTTTCGAGTCCCAGTCCGTAGCAAATTTTCATTGTCGTCAACCCTTATACAGCTGATGGTTGTTTTTACTCGCATCTACGAATACATTTCATACATGCCAAAAAGGCAGTAGTCGGACTTATATCCATGTCCAAAGGAACAATGCATCTTCCTTCTTAAAATCGAGCGCATTGCAACATCGCTTTCATCCGACGATATCACGCAGCTGCTTTCATTAAAAATGTTCTCCCGTGTATGGAAATATACATAATTAATGTACGAATGCAGGTTGTAGACACTTTGTTGAAGACATCATTTCCACTTCGCGCGTTGGGCGCGTAGGTTCTGTCTCGTCTTTGTTTGCCATAGCGTCTCGAGAGCTTCCTTGTCTCCCCTTAGCGTCCTGTGACTCCTTACGCACGTCTCGTTTTAGTGACTCAGTTTTGAAGTGGCATAGCCTTGCGTCCTGCTGTCGCCCATTGCTCCTAGGAAATGTCCAACTACAGGTAGCGTTAACTTTTGCTTTGATAAGTTCATGTTAATTCGAAAATTCATGATTGTCTTTTAGACACTGTCAGGGTAGCTCCAGAACACCATGCTACGGCTTATATCGATCCTGAATCGTTTGGGTCTTATGTCAAGTCTCTAGATCAACATCAGGTTGACAGTTTCCCTTTGCGGCACGGACACGAACTCCCTTTCGCTCAACACGTCGGATGTAATAGCACGGTTATTTTGGCAAACGCAGAAGTGGAATATGTAAGTTGATGACAATTTCCTAAAGATCGTGCGGCTTTCCTTTGAGGACATACGGGGTATACGGTGAGAAACGCTGGTCCGCTCAACATCGTTTACATGTTTATGGTGATGTTCAATCCTTGGACGTGATGATAAAATCGAAAAACCCCTCTCATTTGCGTACGTGTGAATACCGGGCACATTTAATTTAAACAGGACACGTAGGGACTAGTTATATGTAATGTGCGTGGATACTCCTCAGAAATTGCCCTCGTCGTGTCACCTTAAAAATCCACTAATAAGCATTGTAAAATGGTAACTTTGGCGGACCTCGTTCCCAGAGTGACAGCCATTGTGCACGACCAAGATCCTGAGGGACAACACCAGCCACTGTTTGATGTCCCTAGGGAATTTCCAGAGTTAACCTTTAGCAATACAGAAATACCCGTCGCTGAAGAATGAAATAAATAGGCAGTAAAGGGAAGCTAAGACGAAATGGCTCCGTGAAAAATATGAAGAAATCGAAAAAGGAATGACTGTCGGTTGGACTGACTCAGCATACAGGAAAGTCAAAACAACCTTAGGTGAGATTAAAAACAAGGACGGAAGCAATAACAGTGCAACCGGAATTCCGCTCTTAGATGCAGAGGAGAGCGCGGATGAGGGGGAAGATTTATCTGATGTGATAGAAGAAACAGGAGCCGATTTAAAAGATGTAGGGGATCCAGTATTTAAATCGGTATTTAAGACAGTTTTGGAGGACCTAAAATGAAGTAAGCCAGAAGGGATAGGTAATATTCCATCAGAATTTCTAAAATCATTGCGAGAAACGGCAACAAAACGACTATTCACTTTGGTGTGTAGAGATTATGACTTTCGGAAGAATATCATCCTCACAATTTTGAAGACTGCAAGAGATGGCAATTGAAAGAATTATCGCACAATAAGCTGAACAGCTCATGCATCCAAGTTGTTGATAAGAATAATACGCAGGAGAATGGAAAAGAAAATTGAGGATGCGCTAGATGACGATCAGTTTGGCTTTAGATAAGTTAAAGGCACCAGAGAGGCAATCCCCATCTTGCATTTGATAATAGAAACAGTACTAAAGAAAAATCAAGACACGTTATTAAGATGTATGGACCTCGAAAAATCTTCCGACATTGTACAATAGTCCAAGATGTTCGAAATTCTGAGAAAAAAAGGGGCAAGCTATAGGGAGAGATGTGTAATACACAACATGTATAAGAGCCAAGAGGGAATTACATGAGTGAACGACCAAGAACGAAGCGCTCGTATTAAAAATGGTGTAAGACAGGAACGTAGCCTCCCCCTCTCCGGCCCCCCCCCTAGTCTGTTAAATCTGTATATCGAACAAGCAATGATGAGAATGAAAGAAAGGTTCAGTAGTGGAATTAAAATTCAAGGCGAAAGGGTATCACAATGATACGATTCACTGATGTCACTGCTATCCTGAGTGAAAGTAAAGAAAAATTACACGACATGCTGAATGGAATGAGCAACCTAATAAGTACAGAATATGTATTGAGAGTAAATCGAAGAAAGACGAAAGTAATGAGAAGTAGCAGAAATGAGAACAGCGAGAAACTTAACATCAGGATTGATCGTCACGAAGTAGATGAAGGTAGAAAATTCTGCTACCTAGGCAATGACGGGCAGACTGGCACTGGCAAAAGGGCATTCCTGACCAAGAGAAGTCTATAGGGGAATGTTGAAAATTAGTTGGACTGATAAGGTAAGGAATGAGGAGGTTCTGCGCAAAATCGGAGAGGGAAGGAGTATGTGGAAAACACTGACAGGGAGAAGGAACAAGTTGATAGGGCATCTGTTAAGACATTAGGGAATCACTTCTATGGTTCCAGAAGGAGCTGTACAGGACAAAAACTGTAGAGGAAGACAAATATTGGAATACGTCCAGCAAATAATTGAGGATGAAGGTTGCAAGTGTTACTCTGAGATGAAGAGGTTGTCACAGGAATTCGTGTCGGGCCGCATGAAACCAGTCAGAAGACTAATGATAAACAAAAAAGCGCTCGTATAGGGACTTTGCCACGTAGCTTTCGCGTCGCCGCCAGTTCCACGTCAAAACAAGCGTAGACGGACGCAAGACAATGAGGGATCAGACGATTTCTCTTACCTTCTCCGCTCAACTGAAAAGATTCCGTTGAAGGTCTCCCCCCCCCCCCTCACCGAGTTAGGACCAGATGATAATGTGTTATCTGCTGTTCACCTCCGGCACCCCCTCTGACATATATCACGAGACCGAGACCGTCTCTTGGGCATCACTTGAGAGTGGACCTGTTCCGGAACTTCCTACCTTTCTGGGTATTCCTCAGTTTGTCGCTACCATTCTTCTACTCCTTAGGATGGGGAAAGAATGCCACAGATCGCAGCTGATCACACCCAGAACGGCACAACAAGTGTGGAAGTGGAACACATGGGATGGCAAAATATATACCGTCAGCTTTCGTTTCCGTTCATTCTCAGTATCCGCACCGCCCACCTATGGAGAAGTGGGGCGTGCGGACACCTTCCTCTGCGGCTGGTTCTGAATTTCCGCATCCCCCGACCACCACCCACCCACTCCACCCACGTTACCTCATTAGCTGTCACATTCCAGCAAAGCGTTTTGAAGCTGAGCGTGCGACTTCGCAAAAAGGAAAAAAAGAAGATGTGGAGAAGAGGGATCAAGCGCTTTACATTCAGATTCATAAATGCTCTCTGTCGCGAACTGTGAAGCTAGACCTTAAAGGTCACGTTCAAGTAATCGTCTGAACCGTGTTAGTGACAACTGGTTGCAGGCCTATACTTTTCTTACCTTGAATGTGAACCGAATAAGTTCCGATCTTGCGGCGATGCGACAGTCTTGCCATGCTGTGACAATTTGTTTACGATTCAGTAGCAGACATGAAATTTTTGCAAGAGGTGTTATTAAATCATTTTGCTGTTCCCGGATTTCTAAGTTGTTTAATGTGACTCGTGAACTATCTACTGGTACTGCGTTATTTTACAGAGAGGGAATACCACTGAGAGATTCTGAAGTTCTTGATAACGGCTGAGGTACAGGCTGACATTTTTGTGACCTTACTTTAATTGTTCTTTATGCCCCTTCCGGATCTGGCCATTCGACAGATCGAGCGCGTTTTACAAAGAGAGTATAGTTTATTTATTCCGTAAAACTCTGCTGAAGCTTTTGTTGGGAGGAGATTTGAATTGTGTTTTGAGTCCTGTAGATATGACCCCCAATTGTAATTTCAATAAGGAAGTATATGACTTGGTGCGCTCCTCGCAATACACCATACATGGATCTGTTACTGTCTCTCTCTCTCGTCAAACATAAGCATTTTACAGCTACATCTAGCAGCAGACTCGATCGGTCTTATTTCCCTCAATCTTTATCTGTGCGGTTAATAGCCGTTTCCCGATACTGCAATTCACCAAAGCTGTGTGGCTCGACGTCAAATGCCAGAACGTCATCTCAGTTGCTGCAGCTTCGTTTCTGGAGCCTTATTTTTATTGATTTTAATGAGGCTTTTGACCGTATCAGCTACCGTTTCTTGATGCACGTGTTCCAGGCGACTATATACTCTGTAGATCCTCTGCTTCAGTTATGTAGCTGGAAGATAATGGGAGAAAACATCTCGGTCCGAGCGTACAATAATGATCTTATGGCTTTTCTAAGCCGTATCTATGACATGTCCTTGCTCAAGGACATCTCATACCTTTTGTTATTTCTCTGAGGCCCGCATTAATGAACAGATACTAACATGTTACCTTTGTTGGGTTTTAATCAAGTTGTCTTTTCATGAGCAACCGAGGTTGCTCGCCACAAATCGTTGAGGATTACATAGTATCGCTGCACTTAAGGAGGCTGCACTTAGCGAGAGGTGACTCGCCGTATGCAAAGAGCAATTCGTGAATGCGAACGCTGTTACCTTAGCCTTCTTCACGAAGCACAGGTCTCAGATTCCTCAATTTTCAGTTAAGCGTGTTATTTGCATAAACTTTCCCACTCCCAGCTATGATTGCGTACCAATTGAAGCAGTTACTGAGTCATTTCCTACGGGAAAGTCATATCTTTCGACTAGGGTTCGAAATGATAGCGAGGCCACGTCCCCTTCGAGAGTTGATGCTTCCCAGTATTAAAGCAAAGGTTTCGATACCGTTTGTATGAAGTAACGTCTTAACATATACTCGAGCCTTTCATTCCATTGCATCTCGCTTACTTACATATCTTCAGTCGGTCAGTCTCCCTCCCCCTGCAGATGTTGGCAGCATCAACTCTAAATTGCAGCACGTACGAGAGTTTTATTTTGTAATCACTTTTCCAGGAGCCGACATTTTATCAGTGACGCGTCTTACCACCAGATCTTTACTTTACCGTTGGGGGTACAATAATAGCTCTCCCCTGCTGAAACTGCCGCGTCACCGATTTCTTGAAAAACAGTGTGGTTTCACGTTAGTGAATGTTTTTGATGGAGTCGCTTCATCGTGGTATGGGGTATTCATACCTACGAACGCCTCCGTTGCATTGGTCTTCGTCCAACTGATCTTTGCGACACGTCACGAACCCTATACATCACCATTTCTTCATATAAGTAACTCTGAGTTACTGAAAACTGCAGTTATAAAAAGAAAAGATTGGGCATAAGTTGTTATTCACGGCCTTCCCTTCGTTCACAACGTTCATTAACGGGAATAAGGTTCAGAGAAGAAATTCGACAATAGGTGCTACGACGAGCAGGTTCAGTTCATGCCCCGTGCAGAAGCTGTTTGTTGCACCATATACAGGGTGAGTCACCTAACGTTACCGCTGGATATATTTCGTAAACCACATCAAATACTGACGAATAGATTCCACAGACCGAACGTGAGGAGAGGGGCTAGTCTAATTGGTTAATACAAACCATAAAAATGCACGAAAGTATGCTTTTTAACACAAACCTACGTTTTTTTTAATGGAACAGCGTTAGTTTTGTTAGCACATCTGAACATATAAACAAATACGTAATCAGTGCCGTTTGTTGCATTGTAAAATGTTAATTGCATCCGGAGATATTGTAACCTAAAGTTGACGCTTGAGTACCACTCCTCCGCTGTTCGATCGTGTGTATCGGAGAGCACCGAATTACGTAGGGATCCAAAGGGAACGGTGATGGACCTTAGGTACAGACAGAGACTGGAACAGCACATTACGTCCACATGCTAACACCTTTTTATTGGCCTTTTTCACTGACGCAAATGTACATTACCATGAGGGGTGAGGTACACGTACACACGTGGTTTCTGTTTTCAATTACGGAGTGGAATAGAGTGTGTCCCGACATGTCAGGCCAATAGATGATCGATGTGGTGGCCATCATTTGCTGCACACAATTGCAATCTCTGGCGTAATGAGTGTCGTGCACGCCGCAGTACATCTGGTGTAATGTCGCCGCAGTCTGCCACAATACGTTGTTTCATATCCTCTGGGGTTGTAGGCACATCACGGTACACATTCTCCTTTAACGTACCCCACAGAAAGAAGTCCAGAGGTGTAAGATCAGGAGAACGGGCTGGCCAATTTATGCGTCCTCCACGTCCTATGAAATGCCCGTCGAAAATCCTGTCCAGGGTCAGCCTAGTGTTAATTGCGGAATGTGCAGGTGCACCATCATGCTGATACCATATACGTGGACGCGTTTCCAGTGGGATATTTTCGAGCAACGTTGGCAGATCATTCTGTCGAAACGCGATGTATGTTGCAGCTGTTTGGGCCCCTGCAATGAAGTGAGGACCAATGAGGTGGTCGCCAATGATTCCGCACCATACATTTACAGTCCACGGTCGCTGTCGCTCTACCTGTCTGAGCCAGCGAGGATTGTCCACGGACCAGTAATGCATGTTCCGTAGATTCACTGCCCCGTGGTTTGTGAAAACCGCTTCATCGGTAAACAGGTAGAACTGCAACACATTCTCTGTTAATGCCCATTGACAGAATTGCACTCGATATTACAGTCATCACCATGTAATTGTTGATGTAGCGACACATGAAAAGGGTGAAAGCGGTGACGATGCAGTATGCGCATGACACTACTTTGACTCAGTCCACCGACTCTCGCAATGTCCCGTGTACTCATGTGTGGGTTCATGGCAACAGCAGCTAACACACCAACTGCAACCGCTTCTCCTGTGACGGGCCTGTTACGGACCCGTTTGCGTGCTACGACCATACCTGTCGCATACAGTTGGCGGTAGATGTTTTGCAATGTGCGGCACGTTGGATGATCTCTGTCCGGGTACCGTTCTGCATACACCCTACAGGCTTCAGCTGCATTTCGTCGACACTCGCCATAGATAAGTATCATCTCCGCCTTTTCAGAGTTCGAATACACCATGGTCACAGATCCTACAACACTACACTATCACAGACGTCTGGTAACACGGTGTACTACAGTTGGTCTGCGTGCGGAGACGAATGCAGAATAACAATAGCAGCAAGCGCTACATGCGGACACTGCGACAGCTAGACCAAACCACAACAGTGCACTACAGCCACACTCGTAAATACGGTCGTCATCGTAAACATGTCCCTGCAGATGCTGCTCGCCGACTGTGGCCTGTGTTTGTTACAACACGCAACTGAACGTCGGAGGTTTCAAGCGTCAACTGTAGGTTACAATATGTCCGGATGTAATTAACATTTTACAAGGCAACAAAGGGCACTGATTACAGATTTGTTTGTATGTTCAGATGTGCTAACAAAACTAACGTGGTTCCATTTAAAAAACGTAGGTTTGTGTTAAAAGACATATTTCTGTGCATTTTTGTATGGTTTGTATTAAACAATTACACTAGCCTCTCTCGTCACGTTTGGTCTGTGGAATCGGTTAGTTAGTATTTGATGTGGTTTACGAAATATATCCAGCAGTAACGTTAGGTGGCCACCCTGTATTTCAGCCGGAATTTTTTTTTTAAGTCGCAGTGTGAATTGCGCTCTCCCTCATTTTATTTCGGTTCTAAGGAGCCTTCTCTATAACATTCGCCGGTAGGTAAATTATTTTGCAGCCCTGACTAACCTTATAAGGATACCGATTTCGTGCCGCAATCATTTTCTGTTAAAATGTATATGTTTATAATGTTGCTGATAAGTTTCTCCGCAGTACCGCAATCAGACGCCTGAATGCAGGTGCAGCCGGCCGAAGTGGCCGTGCGGTTAAAGGCGCTGCAGTATGCAACCGCAAGACCGCTACGGTCGCAGGTTCGAATCCTGCCTCGGGCATGTGTGTTTGTGATGTCCTTAGGTTAGTTAGGTTTAACTAGTTCTAAGTTCTAGGGGACTAATGACCTCAGCAGTTGAGTCCCATAATGCTCAGAGCCATTTGAATGCAGGTGAATAGCTTTCCCACGAATTTCTACTGATGCCATTGATCGAGATACCTCCCTGTTGATGTGTAGTTGTGTGTTGAAAACAGCGCTAGCAGATCGCATACCAAATTACTAGTCTACGCGCTCTAGAACCCTAAACTGGTTCTATACAAAAGGTAATACAATGATCTTCATTCGGTGGTACTATCAGCTCATCTCAACATGTTCATTCTGCTTTAAGACACGGAGCTATTGCACGTCAACAATGCTCTTAATCGCTGGCATTCTTCTAAGGAAACATAGCATCTACGTGTACATGGATATATTACAGAAACGTGCATCAGTGTTGATAAACAGTACGGATGATTTTGTGCTATTATTCCCAAATTCATAAAACTCTGTATACTCCCTACAGCTAGAGCAAAATACTTAATAATAGTGTGAACAAAATTTGTGGCAGAAGAAGGTTGATGAATAGTCCTGTCAACGTACATAATCCAGAAATAAAACTAGGTGGTGATAATGTGAACAACATGAGTCCCATGTGATGTTTGAAAGGAACTGCGAGCATGTAAGTGGCTTAAAATAATCTATTTAGTCGTTAATGTTGTTCTGATTATTACTGTATTTAAGCTGACAGTACAATATCCAAAGACCAAACAGACATCTCTCCTCTTGCTTCAATTAATCCAAATGAAGTAATTCAACTTTTGGATTACCATACTAGGAGGTGGAAGCAGGTGGTAGGGCAGTGTGGAGGAAGGGGAGATGGGGGAGGAGGTGTAATCGGGAAAACAAGATCGGCACAAAGTCGATAAGGACGAAGCAGTAGGAAACGAACGTAATGTGAGCTCAAATCTGTACCTATGAACTAAGACAGTATGCACATAAAAAGCAACTCACAATCACATCTAAGTCAAAGACAAAACAGAGAAATATAGAGCTGACAACTGACAACTGATGTTTCTATAGGTAAGCAAAATTGAGGACGTATTGTAGAAAGAGAAGAGGAAGTAGGTGAAGATAAAAAACAAATTACGATACTGAGAGATTTGCACAGCAATGAAAGAAGAAGTGAAAATGAGGTGCCTGTAGTAGACGACATACCGCCAGAATTTTTGAAATTTTTTGAGGGCCAGCCATGAAAAATATATTACACTTGTTGTGCAAGGTATACTGTTTGTCCAGAAAAGGAGGCACTCAGTAGAGGAGGAGGAAACGAGATTTCACGGTTTGAGAGGACACGTGATGTTATTACAGTAATGTACAGATGTGGACGTAGATGTAGGTGTAGAATTGCAAAATCTAATCAAATGTACAAAGTACTTGGCAGTATGAGCTCATTTACCACAATGTGGTTACACCCTGTCTAGTCTTTCAAGCTGTCAGGTGCTAATGACGGTGTCTCATACAAGCACGTGGGATCTCCGTAACCTTCACAGTCATCAGTCAACATCCGACGTTGTCTGCTCCTCCTATAAACCCTACCAGGCCTCGTAACAACACTAAACACGAACAAAAGTGATGCACTGTAGTGGTGTTTCTACTTTTCACAGAGGAGTTCAACTTGAAACAGTTACACACCCACCACCAGCCTGTAATTGACATCCCATCATTCCATCTGGCTGCTTCAGGTTTTTGTCAGGCAGTGAGTATGAGATTGGGGAAATAACTTCAAACTTCAATAAGAGTCTAATATCTCCATTCCCAGCTGTTGTCCGGTACGAACACTGCCGAGCCATCAGTTTAATACTTAATGGTTGGAAAATACTGAAGTGACTCATTTACAGAAGAATGAAAAAATTGGTTCCAACCGGGGAAGGTCAATTGTTTCAGTAGAAATGTAACACACATGAGACAATACTGACCCTATCCTTTATCTTAGCTTGTAAGTGCAGATTTAGTGAAAGCTTTTGACAATGTTCACTGTACTAAACTCTTTGGTATTATGAAGTTATCAGACACAAAATACAGGGAGTGAAAGGTTATTCACAGATTGCACAGAAAGCAGACTGTAGTTGTAGGAGTCCAAGGACATGAAAGTGGAGCTGCAGTTGAGAAGGGAATGAGACAGGTTAGCTGCCTATTCCAGATGTTATTGAATCTGTACAATGAGCAAGCTGTAAAGCAAACAAAGGAGAAATTTGGAAAGGGGCTTAAAGTTTGGTGAGAAGAAATAAACCCTTTGAGGTTTGCCGACGACTTTTAAATCTGTCAGAGAGGGCAAAGAACACGAAACAGCAACTTAACGGCGTGACTAGCATCTTGAAAATAAATCGTAACGAAATAAAAAAAAATGTTCAAATGTGTGTGAAATCTTATGGGACTTAACTGCTAAGGTCATCAGTCCCTAAGCTTACACAATACTTAACCTAAATTATCCTAAGGACAAACACACACACCCATGCCCGAGGGAGGACTCGAACCTCCGCCGTGACCACGTAACGAAATAAGACAACGTGTATCAAATATAGTTGAATCATATGAGGTAATGCTGACAGAATTAGATTCGGAAATTAGACACTAAAAGTAGCAGATGAGTTTTTCTATTTGGCTAGAAAAATAACTGAAGAGGGCCGAAAATAAAAAAAGAAAATTAAAATTTGCCAGTAGCAAGAAAACTTTTTGTGTTTTTA
The DNA here is from genome assembly GCF_021461385.2 of Schistocerca piceifrons. Lineage (NCBI taxonomy): Eukaryota > Metazoa > Arthropoda > Insecta > Orthoptera > Acrididae > Schistocerca > Schistocerca piceifrons. Next base: position 1,014,232,485 of record NC_060139.1, on the reverse strand, counting down.
TTTATAAATGTTTCATACCAAGTTTATGAATAGTGATGACATTTGTCGATCAGCCGCACGTCGTGGCGTTCAGTGCTTAAATCATTCCTTTATACTACACTTGAGACTTAATATTCAATAACGTAACGCTGTTCTCTGCATTTATATCTTGACTCGATGCAATGGCCCACTCCAGACAACTGGTGTAGTATAATTTTAAATGTTCTGGAGTCGTTTCTCCAGGTATTTGTGTCGAGTATAACCTTGTAAGGAAGTGAAACGTGGACAGCAGGCAGTTCAGACAAGAAGAGAATAGAAATGTGGCACTGTAGAAGAATACTCGTGAAGAGGTGGAAAGGCTGGATGACTAACGACATGGTACTGAGCAGAGATTGATGGAGCAACTAGACCAAAAAAAGGGGAACGGTTGGTATGACACATCCTGAGGTGTCGAGGAATAGTCAGCTACGTAGCGAAGGGCTGTGTTCGGGGCTAGGGAGGAGGGGGTAATGGGGTAAACTGGTTCAAACGCATGTAGGATGTAGTAATTATTCAGAGATGAAGAGGCTTGCATAGGATAGACAAGCCTGCAAAGCTGCATCAGCTGGATCAACGAGAGCAGAAGCAGATTTCACAGGGGAGGTTTCACAAACCTCTACATGTATTACAACTGACTGACTGAATATCAAGTCGCACAATACTGGTGAGTCATTATATCCAGTTGTACACCTCAGTAGCAGAGTGGCCAGCTCAGCGTAGATGGCTGCCATGTGGAGGACGTGTTTCGACTCCCTCTACTGTCGGTAATTTTTCCTTGGTATGGAGTATGGAGTGCACTCAGCCTCGTGATGCCAACTGAGCACCTAGTGGCTCCAGGGTCTGACAAGTCCGTAAAATGGCCGGGAGACAAGTGAGTTGATCATATGCCCTCCATACATCATCCTCATAACACCACAAGGCAGAGGACGACGTGGCGATGGAAAGACACCCCTCAGGCCTTTCCTGTCTGGACGAGGAGCTCGTTAATTACATCAAAAATGTTCGAATGTGTGTAAATTCCTAATTGACCAAAATGCTGAGGTCATCGGTCCCTAGACTTACACACTACTTTAAACTAACTTAAACTAACTTAGGCTAAGAACAACACACACACACACCCATGCCCGAGGGAGGGCTCGAACCTCTGGGGGTAGGGGGTTAATAATATCCAGCACGAAGTTTACCCCCGCAGTATAATGGGTGACATGCAATGGCAACAAGTTCAAAGCACCGAAATGATCAATAAATTGCAAGAACTTTACTGTAATAAAATTAATACCCTTAAACGCATTTAAATGTCAGTGTTTGCATGTCAAAGAAGCATTTAAATTTATATCATTAGTGATAAGATAGTTTCACCTACTCACTGTTGTTATCAAACGATATTAAACAAAAACAATGTTACGCTTTTTGTGTAATGTCACTTTATAATTCCCGATGGGACGAAAGTGTCTTATAGCTAATGATACAAACTGCAGTGTTTATTACAAATACTAGACATATCCCAGTAAATAAGTAAATAAATAAATAAAGATCAGCAGCCTATGCTGGAAAATTATTTATAGAGGTTTTTAGTCGATGTACACCCAATCATAAAGAATGCTATTCAATGTGTTCCGTTTCCGCGAGATTCTAAATCAAATACTGCAACCTTTCTATCTCAGCAATACACTAATGTTGAGATAATATTAGTGAGACATAGCGATTTCAGCGTGCTTGTACGCTCTTTCTGTAAGACTCATGGAGGCAGTCGGTTTTGTACGCTAAGTTTAAAACCCATGTTAGCACGAAAGAACCATGTGGATGAAATATGTATTGCATTATTGATTTAAATTAATTAAGTACTGTTCTGGCAAAGCAGTGTGTTGAATTTAGAATTCATTTCTGTAGACTTTTCAAAGAAATAGTGTTGATACTTTGTGATTTATTTGTCTTTATTACAAATCCCTTGTTCATGAAGAAACTAATGGTTTATTGTGCTAATATTATATTATTTAATATTATTTGTAATGATATTGTACATTTATTGGTTTGTAATACAAAGTAGTAGGAGAGAAAATAACAATTTCCTTAATATTAATGTTGCGTACGGCAATGTAGTGGAAGAAGGAAATTTATCCTATCCCAGGACGTAAAGTTAAACACGATATCCGGAACAAGGAAAACATGAGAAGCAGAACAGCACAAACAAGAAAGATTTCTTTAGCAGCAGGGCTCTACTGGTTCCGAATATCGGTATGGAAATGAGGAAGAAATAGAAACATTTGGAATACAGTATAGTGTGGAAGTGGAAGAGTACCATCTGAAGTTCTTATAAGAAATAGAAAAAAATTGTAACGTGCCGCTACAGAAAAAATACGTTAACTGTACAGTTAAAGATACAAATGAAGAAGTGTTAAAAAGACTAGCTGGGGAGAGAAGGCTGTAGGAGGCGCTTTCAAGAATAAGGAACAAGTCAGTGGAAAAATTGCTACGGTACCAAGAAAAAGTAAAGGATAGTGAAAGATGCAAGTAAGAATGCGGTAGTCTAAAGACTGGTGATTAAAATGGATAATATACACTTCTAAATGTGTTCATTAACAAAGTCGAGGAAGGCCGATACCCTGGTGTATACACTTGGGGACCTCTCTGTGGCACAGGGCATGATGGTCCATGAAGCCATGCCAACCACCATGCCGTCCTGAGTAACTGGACTACCAGAGTCACCCTGAAAAAATAAATAAATAAAAATAAAAAAAATTGCAGGAATCTCAGAGCCCAGTAATAACAACTTATTATAACATAAGGGTCAATCGAAAAGTTCCCGTTCGATGGTCGTACAATATCGATATGCCAATCAGGGAAAATCACCATGAGGATTGAGGCAATCGTCCCACCAACGCACGAGGTTGAGCATATCGTTACGGTGAAACACCGTGCGCTGCTGCGTGAAAAAAACCACGACTGCCTGCTGTATATCCGCGAGCTACAGGAATCTTCGATGATTAAAGGCCTTTTTAAAGGAGCAAAGACATTATAATCACATGGGGAAATATCAGGATTGGCTTCTCCCAGTTAGATGTGTCAATCAGTAAGGAACTTTGCGCACCATTCCAAGACAGCGGTCTTATACAGACACGCTGCACAAAACAGCGGTCTTATACAGATACCCCTGCACGATACACGTTCTTCATTCGTTGATGGCTATCTACCGATGTTTGGCTTTCGGCAACTAAGACAAGAATAAGAGCAAGTTGGCCTTTTTGAACGCATTTGGTAATAACGTCGCCGTAGTTCACGTATCCGCATTTGTTGCACACACGTTAGAAGTGTATGAATGCCACACTAATCCACTGCATACTTGTCGGTGCTTATATAGGCTCACTAGAGTCGCACTACAAAAGATATATCCGGCAGCAATACCCTTAAACGGAAACTTTTGGTCGTCCCTTATGCAGATCAAACCCTGAAGAAAAAGCAACTACTTCTATAAACGTAAAGCAATTTTTCTTGCTTTCTTTTTTTGTGATAACGGAACATCATACTACAACAGTTGTTTTACTTTGATATGTATGTATGGTTCTTTTTATCTCGCTGTTATCAAACATGAAACACTGAATTGTGGCAACTCTGGGTAAATCTGTATTTAGAAAACTGCAAATTATTACGAAAATAAATCAAAGCAATTTCTTACGCATTGAAAAAAGTAGTTTTAATTATTTAGTCAACTGGCAACCCTTCCATGGAACACTTCTTACTAGTTATTATACCTTCATACAAAGAAATATATGTAAGCAGAAAATGTTAAATATGAGGAAACAGAGTAGCCGTGATAGAGTACCTGAGCAGATATTTCGTATTTCAGTAGATTCCATTTTCGGTTACATCAGTTCTCGCTTTGCTTATTGTTCTGCCGTCTTGCCTAGTATTGTTTCGTAGAAAGCACGATTCTTTCGTATCTTGAACTTCTTCTTTCAACTTCTCTGTTGGTTAACGAGTTATTAGGGCAATTTTGGGTAATCTTTTTGTCATGGATATTGTACGGCCCAACAGAAACAAGCGGCCGTTTGGGAGCCAAGCTGAAAAGGGCACCGCGCCTACTGATCATCATCAATTTCTTCCAAATTTATGGTGTACGCACGACTTGACCAGAAATGAAGGTGGCAGAAGTACGAGCTCCGGATGGCAAAGCGTCTAGAAAAAGTAACATGTCTGTCCCGGGTGGGGCGGTACAAGAGCCATGTCTTAATATACTATCAAGATAGCGGTTGGCGCAATGAAGTGTAGGACGGTAATATACGGTCGTGCAAACATTTTTGCATTTTCAATTTCGACTTTACTTACACTGTAAGCAAACCGAAAGAGTTCTTAATATTTTATATTTATCAATATTTACAAAAAGGACACGATAAGGAAAAGCAGCGGATCATTTTGGACCGAGGATTCGAAAAACTGTGGATGAGTATGTGGCAAAATATGGGAATGTCGTCATTATTTCATCAAAATCTAGGGAAAGTACAGTAGCGTTATGCAAAATTTTTTTGACTGATGTGCAGTCCTACGTCCAGGAAAACAATTTTCTTGTGTTAATAATTTTTAAAGATGAAGAAGGATCGCCATCCTGCAGTGTTAAAGTGCCATCCCTCACCAGCACCCCATCCTAAAAAAAAAAAAGAGAAGCGCTTCGCTGGTGTAAACCTGCGATAACTGTTTTTCTGTTTTTATCGTCAGGGAAAGCGTTTGGTCAAAATGCTTAAAAACTGCTTTTATCTCATAAATAGAGAAAAATAAAGCACTTCCCGAGAAGTCTGCAAGAAAATACATTCCAATGCACATCACCAGCACTCCTCGCCATCTTGACTAAATGGCGCACTACGCCTAATTTTATGACGAGTGTGAGATGAGAGAAAAGCCTTTATGAATGTAAACCAAGTCTATTTTTCCATAGAAACTTTAAAACAATCACGAAACTGCAAAAAAGGCGAGGATTTAGAACATATGCAAATGCCAAGAATAGTATTTGTTCCCCTCTTTTTATGACGAACATCACTGCAACACGTGTAAATCAACAACTGTAATTTAATAAAAGTATCTAATTTTATTTACACCTTACACTCACCTTTCGGAAATTTGTTTATTTCGGTCTGTCGCAAGAGCAAGTAACGTGAAAATTGGAAATGAAATAATACTCCGCACACTAGTTCGAATGCGCGTCCCGTGAATTACCATTACGTATACTGTCCGTTCCACCAGCTGCTGCCTGAAAACTACGCTGACATGAATAGCTCTTGCCTCACCCGACGCGTACCAAAATGCTATTTCTCCTAAACGCCTGGCCATCTGGTGCTCCCACTCTTACCACTTTCATTTCCGCCCGACCCGCGGATATATCTCAAATTTGGTTTAAATCGGTGGAAGACGAGTAGGCACTGTCCTCTCGAGAGAGCAGGTCCAGAGGCGCCCAGGAGCAAAATTTTTATACTCTGCGTATCACGATTGGTAGCGAAAACCGACACAGGAGGAAGTATACGGTAATAGAAGCGAGAGAATTAAAGTACACGTGGATCGGAAAATGAGTTATTTGCGAGATAACTGCGAAATTGTGGTTACTAGCCACCACTGACTTCAATATCGAACTTTGTTCTAGTTACAATAAACGTATTTGACATAGAAACTTTTAGATTAAGTCCCCATTTAACTGGACTCAAATTTCACCGAAGATTTACGTTAACAAGACGTAAATTATTCCTTCGGCACGTAGCATGTAACACCTTACTGTACACGTTTCGTTCTGACACGTATAGACTATGCCATGCTAGTCTCCGATGCGAATTACGAACTCCTTCAAACACTCTCGAATCATTTCGTAAATCTTGACATCACAGCAAAATTCGCTGCCCAGTTCTTCAGCCGTATCAACACAATGCAGTACTCTCCTATTTTGTGATGGCTATGTACACTACTGGCCATTAAAAATGCTGCGCCACGCAGATGACGTGCTACAGACGCGAAATTTAACCGACACGAAGAAGATGCTGTGATATGCAAATGATTAGCTTTTCAGAGCATTCACACAAGGTTGGCGCCAGTGGCGACACCTACAGCGTGCTGACATGAGGAAAGTTTCCAACCGATTTCTCATACACAAACAGCAGTTGACCGGCGTTGCCTGGTGAAACGTTGTGATGCCTCGTGTAAGGAGGAGAAATGTGTACCATCACGTTTCGGACTCTGATAAATGTCGGATTGTAGCCTATCGCGATTGCGGCTTATCATATCGCGACATTGCTGCTCGCGTTGGTCGAGATCCACTGATTGTTAACAGAATATGGAATCGGTGGGTTCAGGAGGGTAATCTACATCTACATCTACATGACTACTCTGCAATTCACATTTAAGTGCTTGGCAGAGGGTTCGTCGAACCACACTCATACTATCTCTCTACCACTCCACACCCGAACAGCGCGTGGGAAAAACGAACACCTAAACCTTTCTGTTCGAGCTCTGATTTCTCTTATTTTATTTTGATGATCATTCCTACTTATGTAGGTTGGGCTCAACAAAATATTTTCGCATTCGGAAGAGAAAGTTGGCGACTGAAATTCTGTAAATAGATCTCGCCGCGACGAAAATCGTCTTTGCTGTAATGACTTCCATCCCAATTCGCGTATCATATCTGCCACACTCTCTCCCCTACTACGTGACAATAGAAAACGAGCTGCCCTTTTTTGCACCCTTTCGATGTCCTCCGTCAATCCCACCTGGTAAGGATCCCACACCGCGCAGCAATATTCTAACAGAGGACGAACAAGTGTAGTGCAAGCTGTCTCTTTAGTGGACTTGTTTCATCTTCTAAGTGACCTGCCAATGAAACGCAACCTTTGGCTCGCCTTCCCCACAATACTATCTATGTAGTCTTTCCAACTGAAGTTGTTCGTAATTTTAACACCCAGGTACTTAGCTGAACTGACAGCCTTGAGAATTGTACTAGAGTAATCGAATTCCAACGGATTTCTTTTGGAACTCATGTGGATCACATCACACTTTTCGTTATTTAGCGTCAACTGCCACCTGCCACACCATACAGCAATCTTTTCTAAATCGCTTTGCAACGGATACTGGTCTTCGGATGACCTTACTAGACGGTAAATTACAGCATCATCTGCGAACAACCTAAGAGAACTGCTCAGATTGTCACCCAGGTTATTTATATAGATCAGGAACAGCAGAGGTCCCAGGACGCTTCCCTGGGGAACATCTGATATCACTTCAGTTTTACTCGATGATTTTCCGCCTATTACTACGAACTGCGACCTTCCTGACAGGAAATCACGAATCCAGTCGCACAACTGAGACGATACCCCATAGGCCCGCAGCTTAATTAGAAGTCGCTTGTGAGGAACGGTGTCAAAAGCTTTCCGGAAATCTAGAAATACGGAATCAACTTGAGATCCCCTGTCGATAGCGGCCATAGCGGTAATACGGAACGCCGTGCTGGATCCCAACGGCCTCGTATCACTAGCAGTCAAGTTTACAGGCATTTTATCCGCATGGCTGTAACGGATCGTGCAGCCACGTCTCGTTCCCTGAGTCAACAGAGGGAGCCGTTTGCAAAGCAACAACCATGTACATGAACAGTTGGACGACGTTTGCAGCAGCATGGACTATCAGCTCGGGGACCATGGCTGCGTTTACCCTTGACGATGAATCACAGACAGGAGGGCCTGCGATAGTTTTCTCAACGTCGAACCTGGGTGCACGAATGGCAAAACGTCATTTTTTCGAATGAATCCAGGTTCTGTTTACAGCATCATGACGATCGCATCCGTGTTTGGCGACATCGCGGTGAACGCACATTGGAAGCGTGTATTCGTCATCGCTATACTGGCGTATCACCCGGCGTGACTGTATGGGGAGCCATTGGTTACACATCTCGGTCACCTCTTGTTCGCATTGACGGCTCTTTGAACAGTGGACGTTACATTTCATATGTGTTACCACCCGTGGCGCTACCCTTCATTCGATTCCTGCGAAACCCTACTTTCAGCAGGATAATGCACGACCTCATGTTGCAGGTCCTGTACGGGCCTTTCAAGATACAGAAAATGTTCGACTGCTGCCCTGGCCAGCACATTCTCCAGATCTCTCACCAATTGAAATCGTCTTGTCGATGGTGGCCGAACAACTGGCTCGTCACAATACGCCAGTCAGTACTCTTGATGAACTGTGGTATCGTGTTGAAGCTGTATGGGCAGCTGTGTACCTGTACACGCCATGCAAGCTCTGTTTGACTCAATGCCCAGGCGTATCAAGGCCGTTATTACGGCCAGAGGTGGTTGTTCTGGGTACTGATTTCTCAGGATTTATGCACCCAAATTGCGTGCAAATGTCAGTTCTAGTATAAAATATTTGTCCAATGAATACCAGTTTATCATCTGCATTTCTTCTTGGTGTAGCAAATTTAATGGCCAGTAGTGTACAAAACCATCCAGAAGGTAGAGATGACGTGACATTGGAGGTCAATGTACGGCCTGTGCTGGATCACATTTGACTGTGCAAAAAAATTTCTCGGTTCACTTTCCCCGTCAAATCTAAGCTTTCGATGATATCGACCACTGTCGTTATCTTTTTTCTCTCTTTTTTTTGGCCCCATTTTTAAATCAAAGGGTCATCGTCGATGACGATCCAGACTTCATGGTGGAAGGAAATTAGGAGTTCGGGTTCACATTACTATGAATAAACGTTTGGGGTCAACTTCTTAGGGTCATAAGTTACCGTCAGTACCACCAGTTGGTGGAATGGCATAGGATGTCGCAGTACCAAGGAACGTGGTACCTTATACCGTCGCCATGGAGCGGTATAGTCCTTCCAAGGGTTGTTATGTGGTATACTGATGATGATGTTGTGTGGTTTGTGGAGTGCTCAACTGTGCGGTCATCAGCGCCCGTACAAAGTTCCAATTATTTCACAGTCCAATTTTTTTCACAGTCACATCTAGTCACTGTCACGGATGATGATGAAACGATGAGGACAACACAAACACCCAGTCTTTGGACAAAGAAAATCACCAACCCGGCCGGTAATCGTACCCGGGGGGCCCGTGATTCATAGGTAGCAACGCTAGCCACTAGACCACAAGCTGCGGGTAAGTGGTACACCGAGTTACACAAAGTGTCTACTTTACTGTGCAAGGTCGTCGTCCGTCTACGAACTGCTTCTAGTACTGAATCCTTATGGAAGGCACCGTGCAAGTTAACGACGCGAGTATAGAGGTTGGCACGAAGTATCCATCTGACTACCATATTCTGTGAAACATGTAGGCAGCCAATTTGTGTTGTACTAGCAAGACCCCAAAACCGAGCTGCCACACAGTGTCTTAGAGAACACGGAGGTCTTAAATAACCGAAGCTTTGCTGTGGTACTGAGGTCAGCACCCTTGAAAACAAGGAGGAGTTTCTTGGCCGTACCAAAAGCTTTGTTCCGGAGAAGGTCAACACGTTAATGGAGAAAGAAGTGTTTGTCCAAAATGACCCGCAGAAAAGTGACCAATGTCCCTTCAGGGGATATCCTGTCCATGAAGTCTTTAGCTGTTGGGCATCGAGGGGCGTTCCTTGTTTAAATAGATGTCTGTCGTCTTGACAGGATTTAGTTGCACTTTATTGGTCTGACACCAAGCGGTTGTGGCGCCTAGTTCACACTGAAGGCGTCGAATGTTGCCGTGAATACGTCTGCCACTGGTGAGAAAAACCGCGTCATTCGGCAAACTGCGCAGTTTGTACCCCTGTGACATTCGGCATGTCACTGACATAGATATTAAACAGTAGTGTGGATAAAACGAATCCTTGAGGCAACCCCACATACGGCAGTTGGGTAATAGACCATTCGCCCTCTACAGTAACAATTGTCTTTCTATCTGTCAAGAAACTAGTTGTAAGTTTCACATAACAATTGGGTATCGACGTCAGTTCACCCAGTTTCCGATTTAACTGTTCCCGCCATACTTTATCAAAGGCCCTTTCAATATCTAAGAAGACCGCTGCAGTAGTACTAGGCACATTGAAATTTCTGGCAACATAGTTGCAGCTCCGTGGATAGTTTAGGTTGGGAGCCATACTGTTTTGCTCTAATTGTACCGTCTGCCACAAGTAGTTCCAAAATGCAGGCCTGGATGACTCTCTCGAAGGTTTTGCCCAAATCACGAAAAAGATTAATGGGTCGGTAATTTGCTGCCAGGGTAACGTCCTCCTGGTATAGGGAATAGAAACTACCTTGGCGATCTTCCACAAAGAGGGGAAATACGTTGTCAAGAGACAGCCACTATAAATGGTTCTCGAGAGCACCAATAACTTACATGCCAAGCTCTTCAGGTGTAATTTGCTGATCTTGTCAGATCCAGGTCCCATTTAACTTCCTGAGTAAAGTTCTAATTTCGCTAGGTGTTAGACGGGGACGGAAACGGTTCAGGAGTAGTTACGATCCGATCGACGAGTTGTACGGTGGCATACTCATGGTCTCTCTGGGCTCTGTTCAGAGAAGCATCATTTGTCGCTCAAACGCCATCGCGAATGCTTCCTCTTTTGCGAGAAGGTCTTCTGTTGTTCCGTGAGGAGTCTGAAACGGTCGTCTGGGCATGGTGTGGGCCTCAAGTTTTTCACTAATGGCCATTCTTCTCTGGTTTGCAAGAGTGAGAAGGACGTCATATCCTCCCACGTTTCCATTTGCCATTCAAGTAATTGCCGTTGAAGCTGCCTTTCCATACGATGCTGTCATTGGCGGTAAACTGGATTGCGAGACCGTTGACACAACTTCCGGTACCGGTTCTTCCGTAGCTGTAGTTCTTCTGGTAAGGGAGGCAACGGATCGTGGATCTGGAAGTCCTCAAGAACCGTTATAGCCGACAGTTTATGTGCCCTCCGGAGCTTCCGCGTTAAGTAATTGACGGCATAATCGATTTGTGCCAGGATCTCAACCTCCAGTGTAGACTCGATTTTATTATTTAAGTACCTCTTGAACTTGGACCAGTTACTTTCCTGGTGAACTTGCTGATTCGGTAGGTGACCTGTCAGTGGTAACGACGCCAGAACAGGATCATGGTTCGACGATAAGTCGTAGATAGTAGCAAGAGGGATGTCAATCCCAGTCCTTGGATGGTAATAATGTTAAGGACATTTGGACGTTGTTGGCCGGTAGAGGAAGTTTGAGCAGGCTCAAGAGGTCCCCAGATCTCCAGGTCAAAGTCCTGTTCCAGACTGTGCAGCACCAGTCCCCTAGGGTTGTTGGTACATGAATTCCAGGTAGGATACTTCGCATTCCAGTCGCCTCCAGTAAACGTCTTGCCGTTGGTGCTAAGATATGATGTAAATCTTGTGCTATTAGCTGTGCTGCAGGGCGAAGATATGCCGCCACAAAAGTGACCTCTTCGAAATCTGCTGCAGGGCGACGATATGCCGCCACAAAAGTGACCTCTCCGAAATCTGTCCAGAGTGAAACCACAGTCGCTCCAGCTCCTGTGGGTTGGGTAGGTTGACATGCCGCTGAGTAATACTACGCCGAAGGTAAACTGCTGTGTCACCACGTCGCGCATGTCTGTCAGTGCGGTAACCGACAGTATTTCGAAGCTTGAAAGTTTCATTTGGCCATAGGTGACTCTCTACCGGGAGGACTATGTCGATCTTGTGACAGGCAATGAAATCTTGCAGTTCATGTTTCTTATTGCGAACTCCAGAAGCATTCCATAGGCAGATGCGAAGATATGTTGTCGGTGCAGCCGTGATGTTAATCTGACCCCTTTAGTTGAGCCAGTGTCTTTAGCTGTCAACACCCTTCTTCCAGCAGTGGTGAGCTTATGTAGAAAGTTCTGGCTGCTAAGAAATCTGAGAATGTTTGTCACTTCGGTGAGCACAGCATCCGCGTCTTTGTCCCGAGGTGTCCTCAGTTTGAACAACCAACGTATATCTTGCAATGCCTAAGCAAACGTTCGTCCCTTTCGTGTTGCAGTTGCAGTCCACAGTGGTTCTGTCGGGTGGAGGGGGAGGGGGAGAGAGGGAGTGGGGGAGGGGCGGAGGGGGGGAGGGGCGTAGGTGGGCCGTCTTTTGGAACAGCCGAGCGGTCTAAGGCGTTGCAGTCATGGACTGTGCGGCTGGTCCCGCCGGAGATTGGAGTCCTTCCTCGGGCATGGGTGTGTGTGTTTGTCATTACGATAATTTAGGTTAAGTAGTGCGTAAGCTTAGGGGCTGATGACCTTAGCAGTTAAGTCCCATAAGATTTCACACACATTTGAACATTTTTTTCTTTTGGAACAGCCGCGCCAGCCGTGTCAGTCATTACATGTTTCATACCGTCTTGAACAGTTGCACGTTCCCGCTGTGGTTGTGCAGAACGTGAGGCTGATGTGTGGAACTTCTTGAGAGCTTTCTGAAACTCACTACAGCCCTTTCAGGATGATGCATACGACCCTGGCAACTCGCGCTTTTAGGAGGTGAGCCTGGGGGTAGTGTACGTTCAGTACTGGGGTGCATGGCGCCACATTTAACACATCGTGTCGGTAGCCAACAATAATTAGATGCGTGTGTACAACGTTGACAAAGTTTACATTGGGAAGGTTCGTTGCGGGAGCGGTAATCCTCCATGCGCACTTTCATCGACAGCACATAGCGAACTCCATAGATGGAACCAGATTTACCTCCCTTTTGTAGTGTCACAGTTTACACCAGCAGTGGGTGAAGCTTTCCCTTCCCCTTAACCATGAACTGGTCTACATCCTTTATGGTAAAGACATGATCTTGTAGGGCTTTGTGCACTTCCTCTGCCGTAGCCGAAGGTGGAAAATCTTTCACCACTACCTTCACATCCCTGCCGGTGATATCCTTGAACGTGTGAAATGGTAATTGTTGATTCTTGCGAAATTCGAACACCTTCTGGTAATCCTCGAGGGTGCCAATGTAGAATTTTACACCATCTCCCACGTACGCAGCTCGTAAACCACCAGATATCTGTTTCCTAAAGTTGCGGCACAGCTTAACATCGTTGGCACAGTTCTAAACGACTATGTGTGACATCTTGGGAGCCTTTGGGACGGACGGAGGTGGGGTGGCAGGTCGGCGGTCGTAGGCTCTTGCACCGACGCTCCAACGAGGGCGTCATATCAGTTTGTAGTGACAAGGGTCGGTCGCGCAGCTCGTTATAGTGCCTGAACAGCGCTGCGGTGAAAGATCTCTCAGCGCTGTACTGATTGAAACCCCTTCTAAGCCACGCTGTCAACAGTAGGTTGGCATTCCATAGATTCATCATCCAGATATGTTGTCCTGTGAGGACCTGATTCTGTCGCTTCGCGGTTTAAGCCACACGACGATAATTCCCCAGAATCATTGTCTGTATCCTCCGGAAGCAGTTGTTTCATACGACGTATTTCTTCTAAAGCTTCTTTGCGATGACGTCGGTGGTATTCGTACTTCTCCTCCGGTATTTAGCTCTTATGTGTGGTACACAGGTAGCCTTCAGGCTTTGTTTCGCGGTGTGATGCTGTAGTTGTGGTACAGTCTCACCCATTGTAGTGTCCGACGCGATGTCCGTGACGGGATCCATGTCATCATCAGACAGGGAACCGAAAGCAGCCAGAAATCGCTTTCACACGTCCGCCGACGCGTCCGTGAAAAACACAATTGCAGAAATACTTCCACGAACTCGCGAAAAACACGATAACTGACTAACGGCTTGCGATTCGGTAATTACAGTTCGATACAATCGAAAACTGCCTCTCTGATAGCCGTTAGATAGCAAGGTTCCTTTTTTATAACCCCAGAACAGCATTTGATTGGCCGGATTACGTACAGAGGTGGCGCGTTCTGCGTCCATATATTTTGCTTCCGCTCTATATCTAGCGTCGTTTGCAGCTCCATCCATCGCATCAGGCGGTGAATTGTGGGAAGTATACCTCCGATTTTTTCTCTTTTCAAGTGCACGCTTTCATGCATTGCTAAGAGCATTGTGTCTATTGAAGTTGTATTCACAAGGTCTAATTTTAGAAGCTTCGCCGGCCACGGTGGTCTAGCGGTTCTAGGCGCTCAGTCCGGAACCGCGCAGCTGCTACGGTCGCAGGTTCGAATCCTGCCTCGGGCATGGATGTGTGTGATGCCCTTAGGTTAGTTACGTTTAAGTAGTTCTAAGTCCTAGGGCCCTGATGACCTCAGAAGTTAATTCCCATAGTGCTCAGAGCCATTTGAACCAAAACAAATTATGTACGCTGAAGAGCGGCGTACTAATCTGCCGCCAGCCTGCTCCCTTCGGGGGAGAATCGAAACTCAATTAGGGGAAGAAAAAAAACTCTGCACGACGATCGATCGGCAATCGTCCGTATACACTGGCTCACGTAACTCTTGCCACACTCGCAAGGGATTGTATTATATTTAATGCGCGGCAACATTTCTTTCATTTTTCTGGGCGGCAGGAAAACTGGTCTGAATCCTTGCCTGTTTAAGACTGTCCGTATCTCGCTAGTTGTTGCACCGCGCTGTGTGTTGGTCCCCTTGGCTTCTTTGAATGGAGTGGCGTCCTGGTTTCGTCATCAGGCTGATCTAAAGTTATGGATAGAATACCCATACCTTCTGAACATCGTCTTCAGACGCTTGATCTCGGAACCTAGGTGGTCCATGTCCGAAATAGTTCTGGCTCTGTGTACTAGCGTGTTCAGCATAGCTCTCTTCCGAGCTGGATGGTGAAAGCTACATCCTTTGAGACACAGACCTGCATGTATCGGTTTTTCTGTACACAGAGTGTCCGAGTCGTCCATCTGATCTCCGTTCGACCAACACATCTATGAAGGTAACTTCCTAACCTCCATCACCACTGTACACCATTCAAATTAACAACTTACTGCCACAGTGCCCCACTGCCAGATTAAAAGCTTATTGTCAACATATCTCAAGAAGCAAGCTGTCCGAAAGGGAAGACTGTTCAACGCTCGTTCTTCAACACCTCCCATGAAAAAGTTTGCTACGGCTCGTGACAGTGGTGAGCGAAGTGTCTCATGTCACCAGAAAAAAAGCTGTGCTTGTCTTCAATTCCCCAATGTTGCTCAAGGTAAGGTAACACTGGGTGAAATTTGAGCTCAGTTACCAAGGTCGTAGCCAGGATTTTGTCAAAGGGAGGGTCCGATTTGTTTTAAATTTCTATATGATGTACAACACATGTTTTCTTTTTTACAGTGTGTCCCACAATTCATATTACATACTAACAAAGTTCTAGAGAAGAGAAGACTTAATAGATCAGTTTCATGTAGAAACCCATGTCGAGAAACGTCATCCAACGACGCTACACAGTGTCAAAGTTATAGGCATCAACGCCTGTAAATGTATGTATCGAGACGGAGTGATCCCGTGATTATGTTACAGAGTGATGGAGAAGGATAAATGTATCAATTTGAGGTAAGGGTCCCCGTATCCGAAACGAGCGAGTCGAAAGTTGTAACCGAAAACCGCTATGATGCCTCTGATCGTGTAATACATGTACTGGTACTGCTGTTAACAATGCAGCCTTTCGCTCCCTGTTTTATATCCCTGCCACTTTTCTAATTTGAAAGAGAGTGTTCCAGTCTACACTGTCAAAAGCTTCCTCTAATTCTACGAATGCTATAAACGTAGGTTTGCCTTTCCTGGACCTGACTTCTGTCAGAAGTCGTAGGGTCAGTATTGCCTCGTGTCTTCCTACAGATCTCCGGAATCCAAACTGATCTTCCTCGAGGTCTGCTTCTACCAGTTTTTCCATTCTTGTGTAAGGGAGCCGTGTTAGTACTTTGCATCCGTGACTTTTTTCGACTTAAGTTTTTCAATGCTTTGTCAGATTCTTCCTCTACGTCCTCTTCCATTTCCATAACATTGCCCTCAAGTACATCTTCCTTGTATAGACTCTCTGTAAACTCCTTCCACCTTTCTGTTTTTCCTTCTTTGCTTGGACTGGACAACCATCTGAGCTCTTGATATTTATACAGATAATTCGCTTTTCTCCAAAGCTCTCTTTAATTTTCCTCTAGGTAGTATCTATCTTACCCTAGCGATATATACTTCTGCACCATTACATTTGTCCTCTAGCCATTCCTGCTTAGTCATTGTGCACCTGCTGTCGATCTAATTTTTTCGACGTTTGTATTCTCTTTCGCATGCTTTATTTATTGCATTTTTATATTTTCTCCTTTCATCAATCAATTGCAATATCTCTTGTACTACCCAAGGATTTCTACAATGCCTTGTCATTTTATCTATTATGTCCTCTGCTGCCTTCACTATTTCATCTCTTAAAGCTATCCATTCGTCTTTTACTGTATTACTTTCCCCTGCTCTTGTCAATCGTTCCCTAATATGCCCTGTGAATCCCTCTACAGCCTCTGACTCTCTCAGTTTATACAGGTCTCATCTCCTTAATAACTGAAGAAAATGTCTCTAAAAAAAATTTTGGCACATGCTATCGAGATACAATAGCGTGGAATGAATGGAAAAACAAGGCTACGACTTCCTTTTTTTTTTACCATCACATTCTACAAGTAAAGGAAAAGTCTTGTAATGATAGTATTTCTCCGAATAGAGAAATTGAGAGCTTAGGTGCTGACCTTACAGCTGTAGACGTTTCTTCAATGGTGAACCATTACTGATGTATGTAAGACTATATTTTGTAAACTTGTTGCTAAACTTACCATGTTGTTTTTAAAAAAATTACGGGTTTGTATGTACGTGAAATCTAATTTTTTATTGGAGTTCCTTTTTATTACAACCAGGAAATTTACATTTAATTAAGTAAGTAAAACTAGTACTAGTACTAGTATGACGTATGCAGTGGAGTCTCTAGTATCTAGGTCGAAACCTTCAAGCCATAGATATTGTAAGGCCTTCACAAAAAAGCAAACATGTGAAGGCAAGCGGGCACATGCCTCGACACCCCTAAGTACCATTTACAAATCTCTGTTACGTCACGAGAAGTGCGGATTACCTTCTGTAAACATTTATCTTAAAATGGCTTACGAAGAGCACCAGGGAAGGCAACTAATTTGGAGACGGTGGGAAGCGCCAGAGACATGTTCTTGGATATGCCACGATTCTGTTACATTTAACGGTATTTTGGACTACAGGGAGGGTAAACACACACTTACCTATTATTCTTCAGTGTTTTTCGACATACATGACATTTAGCAGAGATAGTGGCAACCCTATAAATGAAATACATTCACAGTTTCGAATATGGACGGACAGCCATCAAAAGTATAATAAAATGACGTCTATGAACATTTGTGTGGGACCAAGACACGAACCCGGATTTCCCGCTTATCGCAAACGGTCGCCTGACCATTAGGCTATCTGAGCACGACTCATTGTCAGGCTCAAACTTCCACATGTCATCAACCATGTGTCTACCAAGTGTACTCGTACATTCATTGTGTATAGTGCCGCACAAGCGAGACATTTTACTGCAAAGGTCGTTTGTCCCGTGTGTGCGTGTAAATACGGTTTTGCAGTACATGCAGTGCATTGCATCACATTCTGAAAGACAATGACATTGAAATATCATAGAAAACAACCATGTCCTACTCCAGCATCTCACTTTTCTCTCTTTTCTTCATGCCTACATCGGCTCCCTTATAGATAAAATACCGTACTTACGTAGCAGACACCGGTCCCTCCTGTGACCGGGCCTGTGCAAATCATAGTGTCAGTCAGCTGGTTTTCCGTTATTAAGCTGTCGATCAGCTGCGAGCAAGTCGCTTGGTCGATGATGACGACGTCTACAGTCTGCAGGATATCCGGTTCGCCTTCGTCTTCTATCTCTCCCCAGCCAAGCGCAGCAGCGGATGATCCATCTGCGGAAGACAATTTTTGTTCAGTACTTAAGTCATTCAGGTGCAGATGGTCCACATATTTTTATGTGAAATGCAACTTGATATTAGGTGGGAGGTCTTTTTGAATGCAGATCTGATTGTGGTGTTTCTGAATTGCTATCTTTAGAGGCCAAAAACTGAAGCTAAAATAAATTTTTACGGTAATTCTAGTCGTATTGCTTAACAGGAATAGACCGTTATCTGTAGCACGGGCAATAAAAGTGTGATAATAGAGGTAATAGTTTCTTTTCTGGATTAAATTAGTGTATTATATCCATTACTCTACGCTAAGTGGAATATCTTATTTTATTTAGTGATATGTTCGTTAGCAGAAAACATTTTTAATCTCAGTGCAACAAGAATTCTTGCAGATGGCACTGGAACTATTTTGACATGTGCCACAGATCTTGGGAAAAAATACCAGGAAATATAAAGTTCAAGGGTTTATAATGTTGAGATGGAAAAAGTTCATTATAGGAAGACAATGCTGTCTCAAATATCTACAAACACTGACATTAGAAAATCACAAAACTACTGGACCAAATGAGCTACTGAATTTCAAATGGTTCAAATGGCTCTGAGCACTATGGGACTCAACTGCTGAGGTCATAAGTCCCCTAGAACTTAGAACTACTTAAACTAACCTAAGGACAACACACACATCCATGCCCGAGGCAGGATTCCAACCTGCGACCGTAGCGGTCGCGCGGTTCCAGACTGTAGCGCCAGAACCGCTCGGCCACCAGCGGCCGGCTACTGAATTTCGATGTACTCTTGTGCGAAGTATGGTTTCTTCAGTTAACACTTAAATGTTGGCAGAAATATGACATTCTTTCCGTGAGGGAAATATCTGAGAACAATTTATGTCTTAAATAGGGCAACAGACAAAAATTTATTTGGTAACTGAGCAGAATGAATTATGTAGCCTAATGAATAACACCGGATATCCTCCTTCACAATGCTTAGTACTATATACCAACGTATTTATTCCTGTATTTATCCCTTTTCTTCCATTATTTGACACGTATATACTGAAAGTATTGAATAATTTACCGCTCCCTCATCATATTCCATACGTCATTTTGATATATTATCCTTACTCCTCCGTCTCTCTCTTTCGAAGCATTAATCCCGACTTGGGGGTGGGGGGTCTGCTGCTATGATTAACCGGATTTGGAGTGTTAATTTGAAGGTGTGGCCGGATGCCTTTCCCGTCGCTAGTATTATCCTTACTCCTACCATGTCTAAACCCTGTTACATAAACTCCGGAGCTCCGCAGCTTTTAAAACAGTTTATGTAACAGGGTTTAGACGTTTAGGAGTAAGGATAATATATCAAAATGAAGTATGGAATATGATGAGGGAGCGATAAATTATTCAATATTTTCAGTATATACGTGTAAAACAATGGAAGAAAGGGATAAATCCTGGAATAAATACGTTGATATATAGTATTAAGCATTCTTTTCTACCACAATGATATTACCCTTATACAAAGAGTGAGAAAAACAGAAAGTATCTTTGTGTAGAAATTGGAACAGATTTCGGAAGACAACACTTCTGCTTCTTGGGAAATGACAAAAATGTGAACAAGAACAGTGATAGAGAAATAAAGGAACAACGTTCCTAATTCATATGTGAGATCATCAGCAGAATACTGAATAACATGAAGATGAAATATATGAGAGCAAAAATGTATAAAATAATGATGGTACCGATTCTAAAATAAGGCGTTATGCATACTGCTCCTCACAGGCGCATAGTATACAACCAGACGAAATTAGATTACTAAAATAAGTCAGCGGATACTCTAGGTTGGATAAGTATTCATGAGGCTAAAATAGATTTAAATATTGTATAAACTGGGACAATGATAGAAGGAAACTGGAATATATGGGAATACTATAAGAAAAGACTGGAAGAGAAAAGACTTCATAAGTGAACAAAAGGGTACAGCCCTAGAGGACGAAGAAAGATGCAAGACCTAGCCTTTACTGTGACTATCGTAGTATTTGCAGACAATGAAGCCGACTCATAAATGAGTTCGATGATGACTGATATCTGAAGTAACGAGTGCGGCACTTGCTACGGAACGTGAAATAAAATACCATAACTAAGAACAAGAACTTGGAGTACTGGAGTATTGGACATAACAGAAGAGTATCGATGTTCATGGAAGCTCTACATCATAAGCAAAAAGCTTCAGCATTACAGATAAAGAGGTTAAAGGTGGTCGTAGAAGCAGTGTAAAGTAAAAGCACTCCCACTGGTGATATAAGAGAAAAATCACGAGAAACAGAAATGAAGATGTAGGGTACGGAAATTGGAAACCGTTGAAGAAAACCGTATCCAGAGGTCGTAAATGGGAAACAAGTGAATGAACAAATACCGGTGAGAGTATGACGGAGCCTCAGAGAGCAGCAAATTACCCATTTTTTTCAGAGTGAGATAAAAAAAGGTAAAGATAAGTTTCGCAATTGGAATGGTTACTGCCAATTATTATTTTTTTTTATGGAGAGGGGCATTTCGCACACTATATTCGTTATAGATATCTTGGAAAATGGCGGAACTACGTGTAGGAGCTACACTGCCTAACAAAGAAAAATCGTGCCCCCAGAATATGTGGTCGGATGTTAATGTATCTTCGTACACGAACACATCATCAGCGGTATGTAAACGATTGGAGTTGCAATACTGTATGACGGGTGAAACCGCCGCCAGAGTGCTTTAACACTGTTCGTGTTCAGTTTTGTTACTAGTCCTGGCAGGGCACACAAGGGGCGTAAACAGGATCAGAACTAGAACGAAATTTTCACTCTACAGCGGAGTGTGCGCTGATATGAAACTTCCTGGCAGATTAAAACTGTGTGCCGGACCGAGACTCAAACTCAGGAGCTTTGCCTTTCGCGGGCAAGTGCTCTGAGCTACCCAAGCACGACTCACGCCCCGTCCTCACAGCTTTAATTCCGCCAATACCGCGTCTCCTACCTTCCAAACTTCACAGAAGCTCTCCTGCGAACCAAATTTAAGATACGCTATGGAAGAATACTTTAAAGGTGCTCAAACTGCTACAGTGGCATAAATTGCAGGTTTGGATGACAATATCCAGGTGTCTCAGTGTTTCGGTCTCGCAGTATATTTCCAGTTTATAGTACTTTAATAGCTGTATAGATAACTGTTTAACGTTCGGTTCCGAGGTATAACGCAGAACCGCAGGTGAATCGTTTGAAAACGTGTCGGCGACGCTTACCTGTGGGAACAACTCCGGCGCTGGGCAGGTTAATGGGTTGGACAAAAGAGTTGAACGTGAAGGCGGTCATCAGTTTGATGACAGCGATGTCGTTAGGGCTCACGTCAGTACCACTGGAAAGAACGCTTGTTACAGAGCTACTCGTACATATTGGCACAAGAAAGCAGAAATCTTATATTAGGATGCAGAACAATAAATTTAAAAGAAAACAAATATGTATAAAATGTCAACTAAATACTCGCAGAAATTTAGATATTGACAACGATCTCGCGACCGTCGGAACTGGAAAATAACTACAGTGACTAAAATTAATGTACTTCCTCTGTCTAGTATCTACTCAGTCTTGTTTATTTATTTCCAACTTTCCTCTTCAGTTATCATCCTGGCTTACAAAATCTGATCAGTTTATTTTCTGGAAATTGAGATTATACGAGAGTATTAAGGTAAACACCGCTTGGTTCCTTCACGTTTAAACTAAGAGACAGTTCTTGTGATAAAATCGTTTGTGCTGCCAGTACAGAAATTCGATGCGAGACATCATAGTCATGTGTGAAACATTATCCCAAACGAAACTTTAAAACTAATTCATGTACCATGTGAAAATGTTAGTTAGCGCAGTTCAGGCAGGTGAAGAGTCACAGAGTGTGACAAGCTGATACATAGCATATTAGTTGTAATCGGAAATAAACGCATTCTTGCTCGCCTAACATGGAGATATGGGCAGAATTTCGGTGTAGCCATTACGTCGAGGAAGGTTGAGAGCAGTAGATATGTTGAACAGCAGGTAAATGGAAACGCCAGACTAAAGATACTGCAAACGTTTGTTTCACCAAAAAGTACTGATGGTTATGTACTCGTTCGTATTCATGCAACGGTAGTTTTCCAGTATGATTGTACGTAAGAGCTCTGCAATTTCTGCATTCTAGTCCCCAGTTCTTGGTAAGTGTACCACTATTCCCGCTTCCTCAAGGTCTCGATGATCATACATCCTGAGTTATTCTGTTGTCATCTGTAGTCTCATCTGTCTATACCATGCAAATTGTTTTCCTTTCAATCCACTGAATCAATATTGAATCTATGTTTGCTGTCAGTTTGATGTCTTCATTTATTACCCTATCTATTACTGTGATTTTAAAAGCGTTCTTCACTACATCATTTCGGCTGCATACAGCTTTCATTCCATTTCCTTTGTCAGCGACTACGCATGTGTCCTTCACGAGAGGATGCTTTCGACAACACTCCTATACGGTCGTTATTGTATCTTTGACGATACACTCGTTCCAAAATACGGCACGTAGCTGGTTAGTTATGACGTTTAATATCGTTTTTGGATGTGTACATCTTAGACATTCCATTTATTGTCTATCAGTGTGTTGTCTAAATATTTAATAATTTCGTTCTTCAATTTTAAATCACTCCTTTCCGCTTCTATGAACATAATATTACATGTTTCCAGCATTTACCTTTATATATATATATACGAGGGCAGTTCAATAAGTAATGCAACACATTTTTTTTCTCGGCCAATTTTGGTTGAAAAAACCGGAAATTTCTTGTGGAATATTTTCAAACATTCCCGCTTCGTCTCGTATAGTTTCATTGACTTCCGACAGGTGGCAGCGCTGTACGGAGCTGTTAAAATGGCGTCTGTAACGGATGTGCGTTGCAAAAAACGGGCAGTGATAGAGTTTCTTTTGGCGGAAAACCAGGGCATCTCAGATATTCATAGGCGCTTGCAGAATGTCTACGGTGATCTGGCAGTGGAAAAAAGCACGGTGAGTCGTTGGGCAAAGCGTGTGTCATCATCGCCGCAAGGTCAAGCAAGACTGTCTGATCTCCCGCGTGCGGGCCGGCCGTGCACAGCTGTGACTCCTGCAATGGCGGAGCGTGCGAACACACTCGTTCGAGATGATCGACGGATCACCATCAAACAACTCAGTGCTCAACTTGACATCTCTGTTGGTAGTGCTGTCACAATTGTTCACCAGTTGGGATATTCAAAGGTTTGTTCCCGCTGGGTCCCTCGTTGTCTAACCGAACACCATAAAGAGCAAAGGAGAACCATCTGTGCGGAATTGCTTGCTCGTCATGTGGCTGAGGGTGACAATTTCTTCTCAAAGATTGTTACAGGCGATGAAACATGGGTTCATCACTTCGAACCTGAAACAAAACGGCAATCAATGGAGTGGCGCCACACCCACTCCCCTACCAAGAAAAAGTTGAAAGCCATACCCTCAGCCGGTAAAGTCATGGTTACAGTCTTCTGACTGCTGAAGGGGTTATTCTGTTCGATGTCCTTCCCCATGGTCAAACGATCAACTCTGAAGTGTATTGTGCTACTCTTCAGAAATTCAAGAAACGACTTCAGCGTGTTCGTAGGCACAAAAATCAGAACGAACTTCTCCTTCTTCATGACAACGCAAGACCTCACACAAGTCTTCGCACCCGAGAGGAGCTCACAAAACTTCAGTGGACTGTTCTTCCTCATGCACCCTACAGCCCCGATCTCGCACCGTCGGATTTCCATATCTTTGGCCCAATAAAGGACGCAATCCGTGGGACGCACTACGCGGATGATGAAGAAGTTATTGATGCAGTACGACGTTGGCTCCGACATCGACCAGTGGAATGGTACCGTGCAAGCATACATGCCCTCATTTCAAGGTGGCGTAAGGCCGTAGCATTGAATGGAGATTACGTTGGAAAATAGTGTTGTGTAGCTAAAAGATTGGGGAATAACCTGGTGTATTTCAATGCTGAATAAAACAACCCCTGTTTCAGAAAAAAAATGTGTTGCATTACTTATTGAACTGCCCTCGTATATATATATATATTCTCGTAAATCTCAAATCTATAGCATTTATGAATTTATATCAATGCAGGTAATTCCCAAATACCTAAGTTACGTTGTTTGCTTCTCGACTGTTATCATTCGGTCATCCATAAAGAGTAGGCTGTAATTTCATCCATCGGAAACGAAAATTTTCGAAACCCTAAAACTTTGTTATTTGTGATTTAAACAATAAAATACCGTTCCGGGCACTGCCGTGGAAGGAAAGCATGGTAATACACACACAGACATTAAGTCCAATATTATTGTAATCTTCTAGAGAATTTGAAATCGGAATAATTTTTAAACCACATATGTTCATAAGTTATTTCGAGCGCTCCACGCCCTTACGGAGTCCGTTCAAATTTCTCCAGTGACCCCAATCCAGATGGGAACACGAGGGTTTATTAAGCGCATTTGGACGTTCTTATTGCTAGAATTGTTTTATGGACTCTTCTGATGGTTGCACTCAATTTATAAATCCGTTGGGCACTGGTTGATGGTCATATGATGGCTGACGTTTTCGATTAATCTGTTTGTTCGGTTCTTTTGAGCTAAGGAACGATCTTCTGGTATGTGGAGCAGCAATGCCCGATTGTGAATACTGGTGACCCATTCTAGTTGGTTTCGAGCAGTCAGTTATTTTCCTTCATGTATCATAAAGACCGTATTAATTTCTTTGGTGTGCTTAGACGTCTCCCAAATAGGGAATCCATAACCGGTGACCGAAAATACATGCTGAGTGCTGTGCAGCGTAGCACGTTTTCGTTGGTCCCCTTAACCCCACTTTGCAGATATTTTTGATTAGTACGTTATTCCGTCTTTGGATTTTGTTTTTGTTTTTCTCAATATGTTTCCTACTTGCCAAATTTCTGTCGAAGTTGGTACCCAGGGTGCCACTCAAGACGATATTTAGATCCTTTCTGAATTTTTGCCAGGATTCGGTATTAGTTGTTTTGCCCTGTAGTAGTATGTGAGTGTCACGACGTCACTATTTAGGCCATTTTCAATTTCATCACGAGATTTTGCTTAACATGAAATCGCCGCATTATCTACGTAAATAAAAGATGCTAACTTTCTCCAAAATTGATTGATCATTCGTGTGCTTATGAAAGTGCAGCCATCTGCGACACACTGCCTTGCAGAAAACTGTTTTTCCTGCTTCGTTAACTGCTTGTAATGTGTTAAGATTCGACAAAGGATCTACTATTTAATATACGTGCTAACAAAGGACATTCGTCATCGTATCCCCTTCAGATTTAGTGCAAAAATGGTCCAGTGGTCGGTCAAAAATTAAACATAGCTCAAACTTGAATACACGAAGAAGGTGTACTGAACTGTGAAAAAAGAAGCAAAACAGATGCAGTGAACGACGTAAGCTCAAGACGTGCTTCTTCTTGTTTGAATACTTGTTCTGTGTTCAGTTTTTGACGACTGGGCCATCTTACCACCATATATGAAGGAGGTGCGATGGAGAGCATCGCTTGCAAGATGTTTCTACGGATCTTGACCACCCGATTTAATTTTGAAAGAAGAATTCTCAGGTTTACAGTATCGTCTGCTACACATGTTCGATGTACTTAATCCGGGCACTTCGTTCTTGATCTTCCATTCTTATTGTTTGTTCTTCTATACAAATAAAAAGAAACACGACAGATGGGAGGACTTGAACTAATCTCTATAGGAAGATATCAGGCTTAATATATGAAAGTGAAGATGATGCTGATAATATTTCAGTGATTTGAAAATTGAGTCAAACATAGCACTTCAATGTGGAAGAGTACTTTACTCACTGGAGTCGGTATGAAGTCTGTTGAATTACCGCGTGGCTTGTACTTACCCTGGGTGGTCTGGGTGCTTGATCATCTGCGAAATCCTCACCTCCTGCTCCGTGCCTTCGTCGGTGCTCTGGTCCAGTTCTCCGGCCACTGCCTGGAACAATAACGTGTACCTCTCGTTCTTTTCCACACTATATGGGAGACAATTTAGCATCGTTAATTTCTACTCTATAATGTTTGACATAGGAAAGAAGTGAAAGAGATGAAATTTAAGGGACGGGGTGAGGGAAGGAAGAAATGTTGGAGTTTAAAGGTCCGTTGACGACGAAATCATTAGAGAAAGAGCACAGGATCTTAAAGAAACCGTCCCGACACTACTCTGACTTGAATCGCAGTCTTCCCGCAAGCGAGGAGTTAAGGGACCAGATAACCCTGCTAAGATTCACCGAAATCACAGATCTTCTGGCTGAAAGTAAGAACTTTTTTGAGCAGGACAGGATAACAACCATAAGTTTTGACTTACACAAAAAATGGGGGGAAATGCTAAAGAGCAGTAGAAAGGAATATATCAATTTGCTCCAAATCACAAGTCGAGAAGAGTAGAAATGGTGGATAGGCGAGAATGTCTGTACAAGGGAGAACTCAGTAGAGGGTGTCGTAGGCGAGAGGAGCTTTCTCCAGAAACTGAGGATCACTGGTGGTAAATCTTAGTATTAATCGAGGAATTTTTTAAATAATTATTATATCCAGAACAAAACAATGCGTATATACGAACCGTATATATTAGGAAGATAAGGAGAAAAAAGAGTTAAGTGCCTAGAATTTCCTTCACATAGTGTATTACAACTATGTTTTGAATATTAAAACCTTTTTTCACACTAAAGCTTTGCATGTGACGTGCCATTTCTCCATTAACGATTGCTCAATTTCGGTCCAACAGACCATTTCAAGGGGGTGAAAATGTTTTTGGGACTTTGTGGTAAGGTTCTATGGGACCAAACTGCTGAGGTCAGCAGTCCCTAGCCCCGAGTGAGGACTAGAACCTCCGACGGGGGGAGTCGCGCGAACTGTGAGAAGGCCCCTAAGACCGTACGGCTACTCCGCGCGGCAAGTGGGGTGGAGTATATGACCGAGCATGAACATCAATATAGTTTAAAATACTATGTCTGTTAAACTAACAGGGTAAGCGTATGCAGGCAAACCACTGTAACTAAAGTTGCAAATAATGATAATTATAGTCGCATCCCTGCTCGTACATCCATACCAACGTGAACTGGAAATGTGCTTAGTAACCTGTTTGAATTCCTCGTTGTAACATATCCATGCATACCGTTAAGAGATCTAATATTCTGTCTGCCATCCCCACTCATATATTTGTTGACTCTTAAAAATGCAATAGTGAGGTGAATATGGCAAGCTGTGTTGTACAAACATATTTATTCATATAAAATAAGACCCTTGATGGAAAAGTTGTCGTTTACTCTCCACTGAACGAAGAAAGTAAATTGGAAGGAACAATGGGAAACAAAGTATTGGAAATAACGGATAACGAGTAAATGCCATCTTTTACGGGAGATAACCAAATATAGTTATGGAAACATAAGGAGGAGCAATGGGGGAAATGAAGGGCTTTAGGAGCTTCACAACAAACTTTACTGTGTTTCGAGAAGATGAAACAATTTCTTATGTGAGACAAATTTCATGGATGCACCGTTTCCCTACTAGGGAATTTTTTGACGTTAGTTTTGTCCAGAGACGGTGATCAAATTGCGGTGTGATAAATATTGTTTTAGAGATATTGCTCATCTGATATAGATTTATTTCTGTGCTAAGAGACGAAGAGTTTGCAGTACGAGACCGCGATATATACTTCGGAAGAGCTGGTTGCCCGTTTGGCTGAAGTTGCAGGCATTACGCGTGAAACACGTAGTTGTTTAGAGCGAGTTAGGCAATCATTAGCACGCAGATGCCAGTTGTGCATTAATGAAAGCGGACGTCATTTTTATTAACATCTTTAAAATTATACTGACCACACTGAGGTTTGAAGACCGTCTCTAAACATCACTAGAGTATAAACCTTCATGAACTCCTATGGCCAACAAGGTACGTTTATGATACTTTTGTCACGTGTAAAGAGTATTTCTTTTTATCGCCATTAAATAATCTTAAGCTTTTTTATTCGTAATTCTTTTACGCCTTGTATTTAACTGTCAGACGTAACTATAAATGTGCTGCCTGAAAATAATTGTTGTGGATATAAACAAATTGTCTGAAGAAAGAGAATGTGAAATAACTGTTGTAAGGTGTGGTGTGTGTGACAGAAATTGTTCTATGTATGTTAAGGTGACATATCTGTATCTCTGTATTCTTCTACTGACGAATTGGAACGGAGACATGAACTTCAAATAGAGTCGATGCCGGTACGCGGATTTAATACGACAAGAAGACGCAAACTTACAATTCTGTCTTCCTGATATTGTACGAGGACGTGTTGAAAAGTAATACCTTCGAATTTTTAGGTGAAAAATCTGAAGTTTGCATGAGTAAAACACACATTATTAAAATTCTACACCTTTCTTCATGTCTACATATTTATTTCACGTTAAAAAAATTCAGTCTTGCAGCCGATCGTCCTTTAATTCTGTAAGTAGGCTGTTTAGGTTTTTATGTTGGTAACGCCACGTAGCGCTCTATATGAAAATCACTGACTGTGCTGTGTGCAGTCTGGTGCTGGTTAGCATTATTGGAATATTCGCTGTTGTAGTGTTGGGCAGTTGGATGTGAACAGCGCGTAGCGTTGCGCAGTTGGAGGTTAGCCGCCAGCATTGATGGATGTGGGGAGAGAAATGGCATAATTTTGAGAGCGTACTATCTGGACGTGTGTCCATCAGAAAGAGTAAATTTGTAATATTTACCTTAATATAAATATTTACCTTAATAATGTTGCAAAGTTATATATATATATATATATATATATATATATATATATATATATATATATATATATAGCATCAACAGGTTAGTGTTCATCACGAACGTGGTTTTGTAGTCAGTGCAATGTTTACAAATGCGGAGTTGGCAGATGCCCATTTGATGTATGGATTAGCACGGGCCAATAGCCGTGGCGCGGTACGTTTGTATTGAGACAGATTTCCAGAACGAAGGTGTTCCGACAGGAAGACGTTCGAAGCAATTGATCGGCGTCTTAGGGAGCACGGAACATTCCAGCCTATGACTCGCGACTGGGGATGACCTAGAACGACGAGGACACCTGCAATGGACGAGGCAATTCTTCGTGCAGTTGACGATAACCCTAATGTCAGCGTCAGAGAAGTTGCTGCTGTACAAGGTAACGTTGACCACGTCACTGTATGGAGAGTGCTACGGGAGAACCAGTTGTTTCCGTACCATGTACAGCGTGTGGAGGCACTATCAGCAGCTGATTGGCCTCCACGGGTACACTTCTGCGAATGGTTCATCCAACAATGTGTCAATCCTCATTACGGATGAGGCTTCATTCCAACGTGATCAAATTGTAAATTTTCACAATCAACATGTGTGGGCTGACGAGAGTCCGCACGCAGTTGTGCAATCACGTCATCAACACGGATTTTCTGTGAACGTTTGGGCAGGCATTGTTGGTGATGTCTTGATTGGGCACCATGTTCTTCCACCTACGCTCAATGGAGGATGTTATCATGATTTCATACGGGATACTCTACCTGTGCTGCTAGAACATGTGCCTTTACAAGTACGACACAAAATGTGGTTCACGTACGATGGAGCTCCTGCACATTTCAGTCGAAGTGTTCGTACGCTTCTCAACAACAGATTCGGTGACCGATTGATTGGTAGAGGCGGACCAATTCCATGGCCTCCACGCTCTCCTGACGTCAATCCTCTTGACTTTCAATTATGGGGGCATTTGAAAGCTCTTGTCTACGCAACCCCGGTACCAAATGTACAGACACTTCGTGCTCGTATTGTGGACGGCTGTGATACAATACGCCATGCTCCAGGGCTGCATCAGCGCATCAGGGATTCCATGCGACGGAGGGTGGATGCATGTATCCTCGCTAACGGAGGACATTTTGAACATTTCCTGTAACAAAGTGTTTGAAGTCACGCTGGTACGTTCTGTTGCTGTGTGTTTCCAGTCCATGATTAATGTGATTTGAAGAGAAGTAATAAAATGAGCTCTAATATGGAAAGTAAGCTTTTCCGGACACATGTCCAAATAACATACACTCCTGGAAACTGAAATAAGAACACCGTGAATTCATTGTCCCAGGAAGGGGAAACTTTATTGACACATTCCTGGGGTCAGATACATCACATTATCACACTAACTGAACCACAGGCACATAGACACAGGCAACAGAGCATGCACAATGTCGCCACTAGTACAGTGTATATCCACCTTTCGCAGCAATGCAGGCTGCTACTCTCCCATGGAGACGATCGTAGAGATGCTGGATGTAGTCCTGTGGAATGGCTTGCCATGCCATTTCCACCTGGCGCCTCAGTTGGACCAGCGTTCGTGCTGGACGTGCAGACCGCGTGAGACGACGCTTCATCCAGTCCCAAACATGCTCAATGGGGGACAGATCCGGAGATCTTGCTGGCCAGGGTAGTTGACTTACACCTAGAGCACGTTGGGTGGCACGGGATACATGCGGACGTGCATTGTCCTGTTGGAACAGCAAGTTCCCTTGCCGGTCTAGGAATGGTAGAACGATGGGTTCGATGACGGTTTGGATGTACCGTGCACTATTCAGTGTCCCCTCGACGATCACCAGTGGTGTACGGCCAGTGTAGGAGATCGCTCCCCACACCATGATGCCGGGTGTTGGCCCTGTGTGCCTCGGTCGTATGCAGTCCTCATTGTGGCGCTCACCTGCACGGCGCCAAACACGCATACGACCATCATTGGCACCAAGGCAGAAGCGACTCTCATCGCTGAAGACGACACGTCTCCATTCGTCCCTCCATTCACGCCTGTCGCGACACCACTGGAGGCGGGCTGCACGATGTTGGGGCGTGAGCGGAAGACGGCCTAACGGTGTGCGGGACCGTAGCCCAGCTTCATGGAGACGGTTGCGAATGGTCCTCGCCGATACCCCAGGAGCAACAGTGTCCCTAATTTGCTGGGAAGTGGCGGTGCGGTCCCCTACGGCACTGCGTAGGATCCTACGGTCTTGGCGTGCATCCGTGCGTCGCTGCGGTCCGGTCCCAGGTCGACGGGCACGTGCACCTTCCGCCGACCACTGGCGACAACATCGATGTACTGTGGAGACCTCACGCCCCACGTGTTGAGCAATTCGGCGGTACGTCCACCCGGCCTCACGCATGCCCACTATACGCCCTCACTCAAAGTCCGTCAACTGCACATACGGTTCACGTCCACGCTGTCGCGGCATGCTACCAGTGTTAAAGACTGCGATGGAGCTCCGTATGCCACGGCAAACTGGCTGACACTGACGGCGGCGGTGCACAAATGCTGCGCAGCTAGCGCCATTCGACGGCCAACACCGCGGTTCCTGGTGTGTCCGCTGTGCCGTGCGTGTGATCATTGCTTGTACAGCCCTCTCGCAGTGTCCGGAGCAAGTATGGTGGGTCTGACACACCGGTGTCAATGTGTTCTTTTTTCCATTTCCAGGAATGTATTTTATTTCTTTGTGTGTGAGGAATGTTTCCTGAAAGTTTGGCAGTACCTTTTTGTAACACCCTATATATATATATATATATATATATATATATATATATATATAACTTTGGAACATTATTAAGGTAAATACACTGTTTGTTCTCTATCAGAATCTTTCATTTGCTGACTATGCCTATCAGTAGTTAGTGCCTTCAGTAGTCATAATCTTTTATTTAGATGGCAGTAGTGGCGCTCGCTGTATTGCAGTAGTTCGAGTAACGAAGATTTTTGTGAGGTAAGTGATTCAAGAAAGGCATAGGTTGTTGTTAGTCAGGGCCATTCTTTTGTAGGGATTTTTGAAAGTCAGACTGCGTTGTGCTAAAAATATTGTGTGTCAGTTTAGTGTTGATCAGAATAAGTAAAGAGAGTAATGTCTGAGTACGCTCAGTTTTGCTCAGCTGTTTGAAAATCAAATAATGTAAGAGGTTTATCAGCATAGTCATTCATAAATTTTTCTAAGGGGACGTTTCAATACATCCCACGATATTTCCTGTAAGTACATGCCAGGAAGCTACAGGTGAGCCATCGACGAAGAAAATAAAAATTTATGTTTATTTCTCAACATAGACACCCTCGTGACGAACTCATTTCTCCTAATGACAGAGACGTTTGTCGATAGAGTCATTAGAATGTTTGTTGATGGAGACAGAACCTCACCTCTGCCTGAACTGTTCATCTCCATCAAAGGGAGCCTCACGGGATAGCCGCGCGTTCTGAGGCGTCTTGTCACCGTCCTCGCGGCTTCCCCCGTCGGAGGTTCGTGTCGTCCCTCGGGCATGGATGTTTGTGTCGTCCGTAGCGTCAATTAGTTTAAGTTAGATTAAGTAGTGTGTAAGCTTTGGTCCCATAAGACCTTACCACAAATTTACAAAAGTTTTTTCCATCAAAGCGAAGTCCTTGAAAGTGTCCTTCAGGTTTTCGAAACAGATGGAAATCGGATGGGTCAAGTCGGGACTGTATTGAGGATGATCGATGACAGCGAAACCAAGACGTCGCAATCTTGCAGATTTCGCGGCGCTGGTGTGTAGTTAGGTATTTTCATGCTCAAAGAGAGGCCGCGAGCGGCATATACATAGACATGAGGAATAAAGATACAGAATAGCGCCTGTTATATTTAAAAGCTTTAAGGGGATCCGGAAAGGCTCAAAATCATGAAAAGTTCAATTTTTACTTTTTTGCGTTTTCTGAATCTGCAGACTATTACCTTTTAATAGATTTATATTTATTCAATTCCGAAGACTACAACTATTTTTAAATTTTTTTTGAAATGTGTTCTACATGGGCGTGACCCACTGTGGCGCTGTTAAACTGCTGTCAAATGGTGTTATTATTAACGTCCGTGTTCATCAGGTACATTTTAGTGATGTGAGATAAAGTATGTGTTGTGGCTAACCTGTGATGGTTCAATATATATCGTTGGTGTGATTGTCGATTGTTTCATGTTTATTTACTCTGTCGTTATCTCGAAAATATTCGTAATTAATACTGTTTCTTGAGTCTCTGTGCCCGTATCTCGTGGTCGTGCGGTAGCGTTCTCGTTTCCCACGCCCGGGTTCCCGGGTTCGATTCCCGGCGGGGTCAGGGATTTTCTCTGCCTCGTGATGGCTGGGTGTTGTGTGCTGTCCTTAGGTTAGTTAGGTTTAAGTAGTTCTAAGTTCTAGGGGACTGATGACCATAGCTGTTAAGTCCCATAGTGCTCAGAGCCATTTGAACCATTTTGAGTCTCTGTTTTGTTGAAGTATAATAATGAGTAAAAGTAAAGTTATTAGAAATCCTCTGAAGGCTTTTAAGAAAAGGAGAAATGTTGGAAAGCCAAAGGTATGTGTTATTACTGTAAACAATAAAGACGATAACCAAGTGAGTGAACCTAACCTCTCAAGTACACCTGCCCATACTTCACAGAAGAAGCTTGGCTCAAAGGAATTTTTTCAAACTGTGTAAGATGTATTCATTGTAGTGAAGTTGGTCTGGAACTCTCCATAATAAAGCACGTAGGACTTGCTAGTGAAATACAACTGAAATGTGATAAGTGTTCATACATGACCACCTTTTGGAACAGTGTTGCAGTAACTGCAACTGAAGAAAATGGTAGCAAAATCTACGAACACAACAACGTGCGATGCTTTAGACAAGGAACGCCTTCGAGCTGCAGACAGGGCTGTAAAGAGTCTAGAAATACAAGCAAGAGTAAACAGGAGGTGGAACAAGAGGAAGCTGGAGGAGGAGTTTGCAGAGGGTGAAGATAATCCATGCTATAGACCTGTAATGCACTAAAAAGTTAATCCAATCTTTGTCGCTCGATTCCGAAAACTTTTATTTTCTCATACTAATTACATGTTTTCTAAGGATCTTCTGAACATATTTGTTTCAAACTTTCAGTAAATGTTACACAGTACCTTCTGCATAATTTAACACAGCCTTTTTCCAAAAAACCGTATATTTTTGAATATATAAATAAAAAATTGCAAAAAAATGTTGTGAATTTTTATTACAATTGAAAAAAAAATCATCTTTAATAACTGAACTAAAATTTTGTAAAATCCATGTGTTAAATTGTAGCCCATATTCCAATAAATAATCTGTAAAAAGTTCAACTTCCTACCTCAAATACTTTGTGAGGAAAGATGTAATTTATAAGCGTTATTTTAACATTGCAAGTATAGGGCGTTCCGGAGCCCCTTAAGAGTTTATACAGAAAACATTCGGCGGCATCATAGTTCAGCATGCTCTCATTCACTGCTGACAATCAGTAACATTTATCGGCGGATTGTTATTGTTCGCTAAATTATTTTCTATCGTTACTTGCAAAACTGACTCGTCAAACGAGTGCATATATGGGACTGGATATCGCTTCTACATAGAACACTAAACAGTCGTCCGGAATATCAAATACGACTAAACAAGACATTCTTGTACTTTTATTTGTAATCTGCAGATGAAAACATGTTGCAAGTATTGAAAAAATTAAGACAATTGCTTAATAGGTTGTTTGCCCGCCTTTAGAACGCAGTATAGCAGCCATTCTTCCTAGCAGGGATCTAATACGTTCTAGATAGGGTTTCTAGTAGAGTGTGGCATCAAACGAGAGTTGAATGAAAAGTAATGCCTCCACCTTCGTTAATTGGGTTTGAATGGGAATATTTTACTAAATCAAATGCAAAAATAACCCTTAGAATGTGATCTTTAATTACCAATATTCAATTTCCCACATAATCGCCGTCCACTGGATACATTTCTGCAAACGATGAACAAGTTTTCTGAAGCCGTCACGGAAGATGTCGACACTCTGTTTCCGCAACCACAATCTCACAGTTCTCTCAACGTCTTCATCAGAAGCATACTGTTGTCCCCGCAGATCGTCTTTCGTTATCGGGAACAGATGGAAGTCGGATGGTGTTAAATCGGGATTGTATGGAGGATGCCGTACGATGGTGAGATTCAGTCTTTGAAGGTCTCCTGTGGTAGCACGTAAAGTGGATGGCTTGGTATTGTCATGCTGCATCTTTCGATAGCCAAGCAAAGCAATAATGTGACCCACACGTTCTTCTGAAATGCCGATTGCGCTTGCAGTTTCTCTCTGAGTGATACGACGATCGTCCTGAATCACTCCGTCAACATTTATCTTGTGAAGCTCGGTGGTTACTGTCACAGGACGTCCAACTCTTTGTTTGTCATCCAGGTCTGATGTTCCCTCCTCAACATCCTTAAACGTACTCGTCGGACGACGCACAGTACTCACGTCAACACAATCATCATAAAATTGTTTCATTCTTTGAAGAATCTCCTTTGGGTTGACACCTTCTGCTGTCAAGAATTCAATGACTGCATGTTGCTTAAATCGCATTGAACGACCGTCTGCGCAGGGTTCCGCACTTCACGCTGTAACAACACAACCGATCAATGCTAAGGCTTCCCGCCAACTGGAGCTGTAGAGAAGATGCTACGGAACAAGCCAGTTCTGCCGCACATCAATGCTGCCAACTGCTGAAGATTTACGAAGGTGGAGGCATTACTTTTCAGTCAACCCTCGTGTATCCGCGCACTGGCCACTAATTCCCGTAAATTGCAGGATGGTGGTTTGTCGACGAGGATCTGCTGTCCGACAGCATCCCAATGTTTTCCATCGGATCCAGATCTACAGTTACATCTACGTGGATACTGTGCAAATCTCACTCAAGTGCCTGGCAACATCGAACAGCACGTGAAAAGAAACGAACACCTGTATCTTCCCGTGCGAGCTCTGATTTCCCTTATTTTATTATGATGATCGTACCTCTGTATGTAAGTCGGCAGATGAGTTTGGGGTATTCACATCATTGTTGCGCAAACATTTCTGACCTTGCTTCAAGATGACATCGCCGTTGTGGGTGCGAAGGGATGCTGGTGGATCGCTATAATATTCTTGTAGTCCGCAGCTGTCATGGTAGCTTCTATTAATGCCATAGGTCCCACTAAAGCCCAGGTGAATGTCCCCAGTAGCAAAATACTGTCCCCACCGACCTGCGTCGTGAAGGTGTGCATACTTTTAGTAATCATTGGCCTGAATGACGACATATCCGGACACAGTTATCGACCATGTGTAGCAACTTCCAATGTAACTGACGGTGTCGTTGTGCCTCACGAAAACACGTACCAGTGACCTACTATGGAGCCGTAAGTTCAAGAATGTGTGCTGAACGGTCGGATCTACTACACCCGTGCTCACTTCATTATCGTATTCTGCTCTCAGATATGCCACAGATCACCGCCTACGCTGCTTCACAGAACGGATAAGCCTCCTAATTCCATATTCTGTGATGATGCGTGCACACCTGTGCCTAATACTTAGTCGTCTACACATAGTTTCACCATCCTACAAACATTTTCCACTGATTATCCCAGTCAATGAAGAGGAAGAAAGTTAGAATCGGAGGAAAAATTAGCGTAGACACCAATTATTATACAGGTGTGGCGGGAAGGGTGGGGGGGGGGGGGTGGAAATGCCATGGACAACGTACTAAAAATCCCTACCAGTGGGGCAAGAGCATCTGCGTTGCTGTGTCGAGATCTTGCGTGTATTCCGCCACCTACCAACCATACAGACAGGTTACGTGGGCAACGGACGTGTCTCCAGTCGACAGACAACAGACGGCCAGCCCTGCCATCAGGTGTCAGGTGGCAACTGGAGTGCAGCACAGGTCACTGGCCACGTGTATCTGTTTTCTTCCTGCGTCCACGTGACCAAAAATAATACCAATTGTATCATGGCCGGCCGCGGTGGCCATGCGGTTCTAGGCTTTTCAGTCCGGAACCGCGTGACTGCTACGGTCGCAGGTTCGAAACCTGCCTTGGGCATGGATGTGTGTGATGTCCTTAGTTAGGTTTAAGTATTTCTAAGTTCTAGGGGACTGATGACCACAGATGTTAAGTCCCATAGTGCTCAGAACCATTTGAACCATTCTTTTGGGGTTGAATGGTCAAAACGTGAGGGAATGTGGGACACTGTACTTTGGTCGTACACTTCCCATCTTCATAGGTATGCAAACTGAAGAGCGAGCTGGTGATGTTCCACTGTCTCCTCAACTACAAGAAACAACTACAGGGTGTTTTACCAATATAGGATGACCCTCTCCAGCACACCTTATAAATCACTGGTGGCGCAATGTGTTCATTTGCCACAATATTCGTTAACACCACATAGAATACATATTCATTACTAATAATACAAATCTCTGAGGTGTTATATTGTAATAGAGAAAAAATTGATTCTTAGTCATTCTGCCAAAGTGTGCAAAAATTTGTGACTACACAAATTTATCAAAATTTTTTTTTTTGTTGATTCCACTGTGTGCCCAAGAACAGCCGATCTGCTTCGCAATTTTCAAGATCCTTTTCCCCATGACAATTCGCCCTTTGTAAAACCCGCGTATGTCAGTGGATTTGCCCTGTTGAGGCCGGTATCGTCGCTGGAATGATTCCAATTTTTTCTCTCTTCCACTGATATACACTATCTGATCAAAAGTATCCGGACGCTTATTTGAGGACATTAATATGAAGCGTACCGTCCCCCCTAATTCATGTCGTTTATGACGACTTGAAATCTGCTGGGAACATTTTCAATCAGGTGTCCGAATATCTGTGGACGAACGGCAGTTCATTCTTCCTCAAGAGACCAAATCAGACATTGTATTCATGTTAGACGCGGGATCTCAAAGGTTCAGATCGGGACTCTGGGCAGGCAAAACTATTTCAGGAATGTTACTGTCCCCAGCCCATTGCTTCACAGACCCAGCTTTATGACAGGGTGCGTTGTCGTGCTGATACAAACTGCTGCTGTGCTTCTGTACGCAGCACACAATGCTGTAAAATGCGTACATGCCCTATCCCCTCCGCGTCTGCTTACGTTCAGTAAGGTGACCACGCCCCAACCTCGCAAAAGACTCCCATACCGTAACATCACATCGCACGTATTTCACTTTTGGAACTACACATTATGACAGGTAACGTTCTCCATACTTTCGCCAAACCCTAAGCCTTCCATCGGTTATAGAGACAGTCATCACTCCAAATGGGTTGTTTCCAGTCGTCAACTGTCCACAGTCGTCGCTCTTTGCACCGACTCAAGCGTCGCTTAGTACTGACTTGTAACACTTTGGAACTTGCGAGTGCTTCCTTGCCTTGATTTCGTGCTATGTTTTACAATTAGCTTTATCAATTCTAAGCGACCATTGTTCCTTAGTACACGAGATCTGCCGACAGTGGTGTAGCTGTGGTTCTTTCTTCGCGTTTCCATTTCACAATCATCTGTGCATACGGGCAACTTTAGATGAGTTGAAGTGTCCCTCCCGGATTTTATGTTCAGGTGGCCCCTAATGACTCGTCTACGTTTGAAGTTACTGAGGCCTTCTGACTGACCCATTTTGCTGTTACTACTTCTCTACTTCCCTCTCTTCCTTCATACTGGCCGGTCCTCCTCTCGTGACGTCTAGTGCCCAATTCTATATTACATAGCGATGTCTGGACACTTTTGATCGCGTAATGCACATCTCTTACCGTCTCATGTTCTCGCAAAGCCATCAGACAATATGCCATCTCAAAACAGGCCTCGTTAAAACTAATTATTTTTGGAAGATTATTTGTGGAAGCAGTGTTGGACGAAATAAGCGATCGCAATGTAATATTTGAAATTACTTATAAAACAGTCTAGATCGTAAGGCACGATTGTTAAAAGATGACTGGTTTCGATCATCACATGATCATCTTCAGACATTCATCAATACTGAGGATAATGGCTGTGCATGGAGCAGAAACCGCTGAATGACGACAGTCAACTCAACGTCAGCAACTGCAGTAACGTCTTTCGGTGGATTATGCCCCATGAACAGCCATTATCAATCAATTTGGTTGAAGGGCTGAAGATTATCAAACGATAATTGGAACGGCTCACTTTTTAATAAACGGGTTGTGAGATTATTTGTTTTATAATTAATTTCCAGCTGTCAAATCGTTTTGGTTCAACAGCGTCAAGTGTACTATATACAAAAGAGTAGACGGAAACGTGTCCTTGGCCCTCTCACTGAGTCTTCTCTTTTAGAAGAAATTTGTGATCTTATAAAACACAGATATTTGTTGCTGAAGGCAGATTCCCTACGTTCCTAGTGTTAACGCCGTCTTGCATCCATGTGGAATGAGTTTTCATAGACTCTTCTGCTGCGAATATCAATGTAAAATACATCAGCGTCAATACAAACTACGTGCTTTTAATTTCCAGATTCGTTGGTCAATGAAATTCTCTGTACTTCGGTGACATCTTTAAAGATGATATAGGCAGAAAATATTACACTTTAAAACAGTAACCTTTTTTCAATCTCGGAATTTCAGATTAGTTATCCAGTTGATGACAGTGTTTTGCGTTTAATACTGACATAGAATGTCAGATGAGTCCTCCATCAGTTTGATCAAAGCTGTTAAATGCTATTTAGAGTAATTTACCTTGCGAGCTGAATTTTTCTTCCGAATGCTGTATGAAATTAGTTTACACGTGTGTTTCGCAGTCGTACATCAGTAAAGGCTGTCCAAAACATTACTGTAAGTTTATAGAGCTGATAAATGAAGTGACCGCTTAACTAATCATAAGGCGTATACCGTCCCCACTTGATTTAAAAATCATATTTTCAGGCCTTTGGATAAGTGAGATATGAGTTACACCAATTTTACATGTCAGTTACTTAGTTTCTCCTTACCACTCATTTTTTTCTTCTCTGTTTCGTCCGTTGACTTTATGTACTTAAATCCCCAGTTCAGTTTGTGTGTGTTACGACACTTCCTGCCATTTCCGTCGAGTGCTACATTCGTTTTTGGTACAAAATTAGCGTAACTAACACACTTGTCGCACAGTCTGGTACTGTTTTGTATCTCTTACTCTTTGGGACACCAACAGTTGTACATTCGTGATGCGAATGGAAAGCGCCACGCGTACTCACAATCGATTTGTCGATGTTGGTGGTGCAGTGGGCTGCTGTGAGCACAGACGTACTGAAGATGATGGCCCCTCCGCAATGGTGGCTCTTGGTGAACGTCCCCACTATCTTCAGCGACACCATATATGGGAATTCACCTGCAAAATTAGCGAATAGTGAATGTATAAGTACAGCTGCACAGAGATTGACAAATGTGTGACACAAAGATAGCGAATTTATTGAATCATACACTTGAACTAAAAATGGGAAACTAGTAAGTGTAATACAAAATATGGACCACTAGCTCACCTCTATTGTACTTTCTGATAGGTTACGATCCAATCTACAATTTTCCTCATCTGTTTGTTTATTTGTGTCACTCTCTGTTATTAAGTTTATAAATTTCCTCTTTACCACTTGAAGAAATACAGCAACCAACTACTTTTTATATAGCTTCATTTTGCCCAAGACACGTTTCTGGCTGTCACTTATCTTGAGTTGGCGTACTACATTTATAGCTTCCTCGATTCAATGATTTTGTCTGCTCCATTTTGAACGCTCCACCTGCGCTGTAAAATCTTACAATTCATTTGCTAACCATGTTTCCCAAAGAGTATATTTACTTTTAATTAATAACTTCGTGCACTTACTTCTATTCTGTTACTATTAACGCCTTTTATTGGCATTTATGAGCATAGCAACCTCACTTCTACCTCCCCTGAGTAAGTCATGTAGCGCAGTATTTAGGACGCAACTGATTATGCGTTTGTTTACTACGCCTATACTCAAGTTACAAGTTTCTTACAAATTCAGAATCTGCCCTGAAATCAATTGTGCTTATAGACGTTATGTTACCATCCTTAAATCTTGACACATGCATTTGTGTGACTAAATAACAATGTCGGTATGTGTGTCCGACAAATCCTCGTTTCCTTCTTGATACAACCGGGGAAATAAACAGTTATTTTATTGGGAACCACCTACTAAAGAGCTGCTGAACTTCATGTATGGCGGTCAACAATGGATTACAAAAAAAAGGTTTAAAAGTGGATGGATTTAGAGCGATGATTGTGAATGAATTATCTGACAACGACGTGATCTAGTGAGCTGTAGCTTACCGTTATTTGATGACACAGCTTCCAAATGCCATGCCTCACTCAAGAGAGTTATTTTTTGACGAATATTCGATAGTTCACATTTCACACAAAAGTAATGTAGTTGTTTGGTGTATAGAAAATATATGAACGTTGGAAATGAAGCCGACTCAGGAAGGGGCCAGTATGTAATCACGTCACCTGTTCAGACCCTCTTTTTTTGAAGGATGTGGCATTGAAAAGCTCTCATTCCGACATTTTACAAAAATGGTTAATACTTCAATAGGCAGGTAAGGGAACCGTGGATCACGTGTGGTTGCAGCAGAACAGAGCTTCAGCACATTCTGCACTTCAGGTGCACAAATTTACTAATAAACGATTTAGAGGCTGTTGAGATGGGCATGCTTCAGAAACATCGCGAGATCGCTTGAAGTGTCCAGCATGATACCCAGACTTTACCTCGGAGAACAACTTATAATGGTGAGTAATGAACTACTTACAACACAAACACTGAGATAGAACACACACACAACACACCAGACCACACCACATTAGGAAAAACAGACAGATGATACATATTAACATACAATAATGAAAGAGCACACAGAACTGGAAACATACTGAAAAAGCAAGGGTTGCCAGTATCATTTAGAACCAACAACACAGTTCAACAAAGTCTAAGATCAAACAAAAGAACATCAGACAAATTCAGGAATAGAGGAATATGTCAACTCACATGTGACTGCTGGTAAGCCCAGACAAGCAGGAAGCTCCGAACAATGTTTCAGAGCACATGAGATGTTTGAAGAATGACAGCACACTTTCGCAGAACACCTAATGAATAAAAACACCCCCCCTCCCCCTCCTCAGTAACGAAACTGATGTACACCTCATGGAACACGGCAACAGTTTACACCGAACACTGCCAATAGAAGAAAATAATGAAGGCTTTCACGGCAGGTGTAGTCATCACTTAACACTTTCGCGGCGCTGAGATTTTTTTTTTTTTTTTTAATGGACTTGTAGTCCGGGGTGAGATGTTACAATACAGCATCACCGGTCTATTGCGGTCTAACTGTGTTGGTCAGGCAGTAAATTTCCACAGGGCAGTGACTCCGTCACTGCAATTCACTTTGGAGGTGTGGCGGTGGGACTTGTAGTCCCGTACCACCCTCTGACGGTGATAGTGCTACGTAGTCAGGCAGCAGAATTTTATTGCGGTCTAACTGTGTTGGTCAGGCAGTAAATTTCCACAGGGCAGTGACTCCGTCACTGCAATTCACTTTGGAGGTGTGGCGGTGGGACTTGTAGTCCCGTACCACCCTCTGACGGTGATAGTGCTACGTAGTCAGGCAGCAGAATTTTGCCTAACATGGGCGGGTGAAGGTGTGGCGGTGGGACTTGTAGTCCCGTACGCCAGGGCGACGGGCGCTGAGATTTCGTGGTCCATACATAAAACTCTCCCCAGAAGTTTCGCCTGCGACTGCAGAAGGCATCCTCCGAAGAGAAGCGGCGAACTGCAACGAGAGCGCGAATGAGCGAAATTAATCGATTGTCACGCTGTTGCTGCACTGTTGACATCCATATTTTGTCCAGCTTAATGCCTTCATCTTTTCTATTAAAATTATTGCAGTGTTTGGCAATCTCAATAGCCTCTCTGTACATTCGCGCATAATAATGCGACGTCTTTGCTATGACGATCGTCTCACTAAACTTTATTTCATGATCACCTTCCTGAAACACATGGTCCGCTACAGCCGATTTATCAATATGTGCGAGGAGGTAGTTCCTTTTATGTTCACCCAGACGGGTGTTGACGCTTCTTTTGTTGTGCCTTATAGACCTTTACACAACTGCACGGAATTTTATAGACACCTGGTGTAGCTAGAGGATGTCGTTTATCTTTTGAGGATCTTAAACATTCTTTTATTTTCGTGGTGGGTCTGAAATCAGTTTCCACATTGTGCTTGCTTAAAATTTTCCCAGTGCGATCAGTGACCTTACTGATGAATTGTAAGAACACTTTCCCCTTGGGTTGGTGTCGATCCTCGTCCGTCCTGGTTGTCAGTCTAGGGCATAGTGCACGATCTATCTCTCTGTTGGAATACCCATTCTTCTTGAAGGTCGCTCTAAGGTGTTCAATCTCATCATCTAAGTGAGATGGTTCACATACTTTGTGCGTCCTGTCTATTCATGTTTTAATCACCCCTCTTTTATTTCTT
The DNA here is from genome assembly GCF_021461385.2 of Schistocerca piceifrons. NCBI lineage: Eukaryota > Metazoa > Arthropoda > Insecta > Orthoptera > Acrididae > Schistocerca > Schistocerca piceifrons. The sequence goes on along the minus strand of NC_060139.1, from coordinate 1,014,189,310 downwards.
GGGTGGTGGTTAGAATCTTTCTGCAGATGACGATCATTGTGTCTGTCATTTCTGAGAACCTTATGACCCAATGATCCGTCCTCTCGTTTGATTACAGTCACATCTAAGAAGTTAAGGTGACCATCGATTTCCTTTTCCATAGTGAATTGAATTCTTGGATTAATACTATTCAGATGTAACAGGAAAGTAGTGAATTGAATTCTTGGATTAATACTATTCAGATGTAACAGGAAAGCATCCAGTTTCTCTTCCCCATGGGTCCATATAACAAATGTATCGTCTACATAACACTACCATATGCCTGGTCTTTTTCTAGCTGTTTTCAGCGCCTGTTGTTCAAAGTTCTCCATGAAACACAGCTCGACTAAGAGGACTTCCCATAGCCACCCCGTCAATCTGTTCATAAAAAACATTATTATACTGAAAATAAGTTGTTGTAAGCCAATGTCTGAATAATGCCAACATATCACTAGGACAAGATTTTAAAATTTTAAACATGACTGAAACAGCAACTGTTGAAATTCTTCACGGTAAATGATGACAGTAAAAACAGTTGCAGGATAAAGATTTATTAAAATTCTTGACCACAGTTTCGGTATAACTAAATATACCTTCATCAGAAGTAAAATACACTAAAATCACATCCTGCAATGGAGATTCATAAAACAATTGTTCCAAAGGCGTCGTCAGTAGTTAAAACGTCATCTCCATTTCTACAACACAATTATGGACAGAGGATCGATGCGACCACAGCTTAGCATCAGTACTTCACCTTTGGCACAATTGTTTTTTGAAGCTCCATTGCAGGATGTGATTTTAGTGTATTTTACTTCTGATGAAGGTATATTAAGATACACCGAAACTGGTCAAGAATTTTAATAAATCTTTATCCTGCGACTGTTTTGGCTGTCATCATTTACCGTGAAGAATATCATTAGGAACAATGTCCGGTATACATGTGATCGCTTCGTTCACCGGGATCATGGAAAACAACGACATCGCATCAAAACTGACCAGGATATCATTAGGGCCCACACTAATTTCCTTAATAATATCGGTAAAGTGATAAGAACGTTACTGCCGTAATGAAGAGTAAAGATTATCAGGAAAAAATCATGGACAGTGTGGATCCCAACAATTACAAACAACTTCAGAAGAATCCGACATCGAAGATTTTAAAAATGACTAATCAGTTGGTGAAAGCGTCTTCCCTCTCTTCAGTTGACAAGAAGTAACTCTTTAAATCAGAACCTTACTCGCCCAGGTTCTATGGGGTACCCAAGGTCCATAAACGGCTGAGACCTATAGTCAGCGCAGAGACCTATAGTCAGAGACCTATAGTCAGTCCCATCCATGAATTAGCTGGACACCTTGCCTCGCTGCTGAAACCTCATGTTGGTGGAACTGACAGTCATGTTAAAAAATTCATATCACTTCGTCTATATTATTAAGGATATTAATGTGGGCCTTAGTGACATCCTGGTCTGTCTTGATGTGGTGTCGCTGTTTTCCATGATCCCGGTGAACGAAGCGATCACATGTATAGCGGACATTGTTCCTGGTGATATGTTGACATTATTCAGAAATTGGCTTACAACAACTTATTTTCAGTATAATAATGTTTTTTATGAACATATTGACCGAGGGGCTATGGGAAGTCCTCTTGGTCCAGCTGTGGTTAACTTGCTCATGGAGAACTTTGAACAACGGGCGCTGCAAACAGCTAGAGAAAGACCAGCCAGATGGTAGCGTTATGTAGACGATACATTTGTTATATGGACCCATGGGGAAGAGGAACTGGATGCTTTCCTGTTACATCTGAATAGTATTAATCCAAGAATTCGATTCACTATGGAAAAGGAAATCGTTGGTCACCTGAACTTCTTAGATGTGTGCGAATGTACAGAGAGGCTATTGAGATGAATAGATAGTTTTACTATGAATGTACAGTATACAATATGCTCTCTTGACCTAGATTTATGGCTACTTCGCGGGCGCCAATTTCACAGGTTTTTTCTTCGATTAACGATATAATAAGACTATATTAGTTACGTAACGGAACAGTGACTGGGTAGCATGTACTGAATTACCAATGACATTGAATGATACAGAAATGGAATGATTACTTTGTGGAGGAGTGACTAACTGCTATAGACAAATGGTAACTAAATTATATTGCACTGTATTCTTCTTCTGAGAACTCGTTTATTTGAAAAGATCACTATGGAAACACAGTTACTGGGTTACTAGTTTCGGTAATATCCATAAAACTGGGCAGTGGTAGCAACATCGTGCAATGCTTACACCACTCTACGCATAAAAGAGTCGACGCATTACAACGACATGCCAGTACATCATGATGTATGTACAGATTTGAACACGAAGGAGAAAGATACCTGTCACAAATTGGCGCTTCGTGGTATAAAGCTATGTTGGCTGCGACGGACTAGCTCTGTTGCATGTGTCTGTCTTGTTCGTGTTCGAAGTTGTACATACTTTGTGGTAGAACACCTGGTATGTCTTTGGAAGGCCGCGACTCTTTTAGGCATGTTGTATAGCCCTCATGAAACAGATTGGTATATGGGTTAATGATGTAGCTACCATTGCCCTGTTTTATCTATCTGTGGACGACAATATGTATTGCAGAAACTAATAATCCAGTAACTGTGTTTACATAGCGATCTTGATAAATACATTGGTTTTAAAAAGAAGACTGCACTACATAATTATAGATCTCCTCCTGAAAAATGTTGATCACGTCAGGGAACCATAAATTATGTTGAATGTTACAAAATGTGCTAAAAATTTTTTCAAATACGAGAGCCAGTATCACACATTTCACGTAGAATTACTACACTGATATGGTGGAATATAGTTTTAGACTGAATAAATGAGTAAAATAAGAACTAAATGACTCAAATCATAGGCAGTTTGATTAATAATAATAACATTGTTTGACGTGTAGATTGCAAGAATAATACATGGAAATTTCTTAGATACATTTTTTCGGCGAATTTGAACATGCTGTTCTGACTCAATGTTTTAGGGAAGGAGTGCGTGCTAAGCATATAAATGCCCAAAACCAAATTACAAGTTACAGAATCAAAATAAGTGTACCTATTACTTAAACACAAATCACAGAATAGGTTTCGCGGGTAATGTTCTTACCGCTGAGCTAACCCCTAAATAGCTCGCGCCCCTCCTCCCTCCCCCTCCCCTCTACCCAAAACACTTCTGAAGGAAAGGACATGCTGATAAATACCTAAGCCACAGCACAGAGTATCTTTCCCAGGGTTAATATTTCAAGCTATAGCGGGATGTGTGCCGTTTCATAGTTTCTTGCCAGTGTGTCGCACCAAGATCTTAACCAAGAAGCTTCTCTTTCGCCGGACATACCCATTTAGGTAACCAGGCCATTAGCTCCCTCCGAACTTCCAAATTGTGCCAAAAAATATATTTTCTATTAAAAGCTAAGGTCTGCATTCGACTCCCGGGCGGGCACATAACTTCGATCTGCCAGCAAACGCATCCAGCCCGGCACAGGGAGACATTCGTTCTGAAAAACTTGGAAAGTCGTGGGATACCTATATAGTATAGTATCACGTACACAAGGTATAAAACTGCAGTAGCGGAGCTGTCACTTGTACTCAGTAATTCATGTGAAAATGTTTCCAACGTGATTATAGCAGCAAGACGGGAACTAACAGACTTTGAACGCGGAACGGTAGTTGGAGCTAGATGCATAGGACATTGCATTCCGAGATCCACAGGGTCAAGGGTGTGCCGAGAATACCTCTCACAACGGAAAACGCACTGGCCATTGGCCTGCAATTAACAACAGAGGGCAGCGGCATTTGTGTAGTCAGTGCCAATAGACAATCAGCACTACGTGAAATAACCTTAGGAAACATGAGGGACGAACGACGAACGTATTCTTTGCGACAGTGTGACAAAATTTTTCGTTAGTGAGCTGTGGCTGCAGACGACCGACGCGAGTACCTTATCTGGCAGCGTGACATCGTCTGGAGCGATTCTCCTGGGCTCGGTCGACATTATAATTTGCCCCTAGACGACTGGAAAACCGTTGCTTCGTAAGATGAGTTGGTAAGAGCTGATGGTAGAGTTCAACTTCGGCGCAGGCCCCACGAAGTCACGACCACTAGTTATTAACAAGGAACTGTACAAGCTGGTGGTGGCTCAGTAATGGTGTGGGCTGTGTTTACGTGGATTGAATTGGGTCCCCTGACCCAACTGAACCTCTGGTTGACTGGAAATGGTTACGTTTGGCTACTTGAAGACCAATTGCAGCGACTCGTGGAGTTCATGTTTGCAAACAAGTATGGAATTTTAATGGATGACAATATGCTATGTTACCGCGCAGCAATTGCTTGCGATTGGTTTGAAGAACATTCTGGACAATTCGAGCAAATGATTTGGCCAATCAGATCGCCCGATGTGAATCCCGTCGAAAGTTTATGGGACATAATCTAGAGGTCAGTTCTTGCAAAAAATCCTGTAGCGACAACACTTTAGCAATTAGGAACGGCTATAGAGGCGGCGTGGTTAGATGTGTCTACAGTCGACTTCAGACGACATATTGAGTCCAGAATGAGATTTTCACTCTGCGGCGGAGTGTACAATGATATGAAACTTCCTGACAGATTAGAACTGTGTGCTGGACCGAGACTCGAAATCGAGACCTTTGCCTTTCGCTGGCAAGTGTTCTACCAACTGAGCTACCCAAGCACGACTCACGCCCCGTCCTCACAGCTTTAATTCTGCCAGTACCTCTTCTCCTACCTTCCAAACGAGGTACTGGCAGAATTAAAGCTGTTAGGACGGGTCGTGAGTCATGCTTGGGTAGCTGAGATAGTAGAGCACTTGCCCACGAAAGGCAAAGGTTCCGAGTTCGAGTCTTGGTTCGGTACACAGTTTTAACCTGCCAGGCAGTTTCACATCAGCGCACACTCCGCTGCAGAGTGAAAATCTCATTCTGGAAACATCCCCCAGGCTGTGGCTAAGCCTTTCGTCCAGGAGTGCTAGTTCTGCAAGGTTCGCAGGAGAGCGTCTGTGAAGTTTGGAAGATAGGAGACGAAGTACTGGCAGAATTAAAGCTGTGATGAAGGGTCGTCAGTCGTGCTTGGGTAGCTCAGATGGTAGAGCACTTGCCCGCGAAAGGCAAAGGTTCCGAGTTCGAGTCTCGGTCCGGCACACAGTTTTAATCTGCCAGGAAGTTTCATGTTGAGTCCATGACATGTCCAACTGCGGCACTACGCCGGGCAAAAGGAGCTCGGTCACGCTATTACGAGATATCCCACGACTTTAGTCAACTAAGTGTACGTTCTGCAGATGATGTACTGTTCGGGTTGTAAAGAATCTATTGAGTGCATCAGAAGAGTGTACTCACCCCTCGCTGCGTCGTGGCCTCCATAGATTAGGCCTGCAGCTACGCCCAACCTCCTGACTGGACCAGTGTGAGCCAAGCGGCCAATCGGCAGCGAGGCTCCTGCAGTGTAAAAACGCTTTACGTCAGAGCCAATGCAGACTGAGTACGTGTGCTGCGATAAAGAAATACCTGCCGGTACTCACCCAGTACACATGCGGTGGAGGCGAGGAGCACGACTACACACAATCGCAGCATACTGGGTAAAGCTGAATGGTCCTGCTTCTCACTGGCAAAACCAAACAACGGGCCGCGACAACAGAGGCTGTCTGACCAAGTACAGATAACCGACATTAAATACACTCCTGGAAATTGAAATAAGAACACCGTGAATTCATTGTCCCAGGAAGGGGAAACTTTATTGACACATTCCTGGGGTCAGATACATCACATGATCACACTGACAGAACCACAGGCACATAGACACAGGCAACAGAGCATGCACAATGTCGGCACTAGTACTGTGTATATCCACCTTTCGCAGCAATGCAGGCTGCTATTCTCCCATGGAGACGATCGTAGAGATGCTGGATGTAGTCCTGTGGAACGGCTTGCCATGCCATTTCCACCTGGTGCCTCAGTTGGACCAGCGTTCGTGCTGGACGTGCAGACCGCGTGAGCCGACGCTTCATCCAGTCCCAAACATGCTCAATGGGGGACAGATCCGGAGATCTTGCTGGCCAGGGTAGTTGACTTACACCTTCTAGAGCACGTTGGGTGGCACGGGATACATGCGGACGTGCATTGTCCTGTTGGAACAGCAAGTTCCCTTGCCGGTCTAGGAATGGTAGAACGATGGGTTCGATGACGGTTTGGATGTACCGTGCACTATTCAGTGTCCCCTCGACGATCACCAGTGGTGTACGGCCAGTGTAGGAGATCGCTCCCCACACCATGATGCCGGGTGTTGGCCGTGTGTGCCTCGGTCGTATGCAGTCCTGATTGTGGCACTCACCTGCACGGCGCCAAACACGCATACGACCATCATTGGCACCAAGGCAGAAGCGACTCTCATCGCTGAAGACGACACGTCTCCATTCGTCCCTCCATTCACGCCTGTCGCGACACCACTGGAGGCGGGCTGCACGATGTTGGGGCGTGAGCGGAAGACGGCCTAACGGTGTGCGGGACCGTAGCCCAGCTTCATGGAGACGGATTCGAATGGTCCTCGCCGATACCCCAGGAGCAACAGTGTCCCTAATTTGCTGGGAAGTGGCGGTGCGGTACCCTACGGCACTGCGTAGGGTCCTACGGTCTTGGCGTGCATCCGTGCGTCGCTGCGGTCCGGTCCCAGGTCGACGGGCACGTGCACCTTCCGCCGACCACTGGCGACAACATCGATGTACTGTGGAGACCTCACGCCCCACGTGTTGAGCAATTCGGCGGTACGTCCACCCGGCCTCCCGCATGCCCACTATACGCCCTCGCTCAAAGTCCGTCAACTGCACATACGGTTCACGTCCACGCTGTCGCGGCATGCTACCAGTGTTAAAGACTGCGATGGAGCTCCGTATGCCACGGCAAACTGGCTGACACTGGCGGCGGCGGTGCACAAATGCTGCATAGCTAGCGCCATTCGACGGCCAACACCGCGGTTCCTGGTGTGTCCGCTGTGCCGTGCGTGTGATCATTGCTTGTACAGCCCTCTCGCAGTGTCCGGAGCAAGTATGGTGGGTCTGACACACCGGTGTCAATTTTCCATTTCCAGGAGTGTATAATCTATGCGTGATCGTAACTGTGATAACGAGGCAGCGAGATATTAATTCATTATTTGATACAATCTCATAAGCAGCTGAATTACCGCCATTAAAATAACGGAATCCTCTTGAAATGTGGTTTTGATATATCTCTGCAATAGGGGGATTCCTTGCAACTGCATAAAAACAATCAAAGATATATATTCCAACTACATCTAGGCGAAAATTGGTTTCAGATTAACTAGCTCCATAACAGTTAATAGTTGTATTTCACTATAGTTATGGAAGAGGTGATAGAGAAGGTATTGGGTGGTAGTGGTACAGAATGGGGAACGAAGAAATTAAAATAATTGTTATGCTGACAACATAGTTCTGCTGCCAAACAGCAAAGTTAACCTCAGCGGCTTTACGTATACTTAACGTGGCAGCCAAAACTTACATACGGTCACCCAAAAAATCATATGTATACTGAAATCTGTATAACCATTAAATGCAAACTGGAAGTGAATGGAAAAATTGTTCAAAGGATAATGGCAATTAAATATCTTGATACGGAACTCTCCAGAAATGTAAATGTCGAAAAGGAATTTAAAGAACAAGTAGAAAAACCAAACAATGTGGCAGCGTGTTAAAGTGATAAAATTGTTAAAAACAAGCGTAAAGAAAAGATGCAACGTCAAGAATATAAAAAACCGTAGTGAGCTCAGTACGACATACACAGCTGAGACAAGACCGGCAACATGAAAAGCCATTTTGCAAGCCAAGGAGCTGAAAATTCTGCAAAGGATTACAGAAATTGGAAATTTGTGGTAAGGACTATGGGATCAAACTGCTGAGGTCATCAGTCCCTAGGCTTACACACCACTTAATCTAACTTAAACTAACTTACGCTAAGGACAACACTTACACCCATGCCCGAGGGAGGACTCGAATCTCCGACGGGAGGGAGCCGCACGAACCGGGACAAGGCGCCTCGGACGGAACGGCTACCCCACTTGACAGGATTACAGAGAAGACACTTAGAGATAGAGAGAGAAGTAAAAGCATTAGAAAAGATGTGAAGTGGACTCCATTAATGAATGGGTACAGAAGAGAAAGCGTGACTAGGACGAACACATGGACGACAGGAAAATTGTGAAAATCGTAAGAAATAAATTTCCAGCAGCTACAAGAAACATTGACCTTCCAAGAAAATGTGGAGTGGTAACCCGGGGTAGCCTGAGGGCTAATAAAGGAAACACGTTAGCCTAGGAATAAAGGAAGAAGAAGATAATCGAAATGCACAGTGTTTCTGTTCATGTATCCAACTGGTGTATATCCAGGAATAGCAACTTCATTTTCCAGTAAGTTTGGAATACGTTTTATAACCCGAGCTAAAATTTGACGACTGAAGTTTATATTTATGAAATAATTTCTAAAGCTTCGCTCACATTTCTACTAGCATTTACTTAACATAATTAGCACGACGTAATTCAGCAGCATGCTGCCATTATCACAAGTATACCTTTTAAACGTACACTACATTAATCACAAACGCGATTAGTTTTCTATGTTTATTGTATCGTATCTGGAAGACTTTCCCAGTTTGGCCTGCATATAGAGCTTTGTATGTACTACATGCTACTTCATAAATGTCTGACGCGTATCTGTCTGTTTGTTTATATTGTATCTTAATGTGTGTTATAGTTTGTTGTGTGTTGTGAAGGCAATGTTCATGTTGTTCCATCTGAAAGTGTTCGTTATCTTACAGGAAATGTTCCTCTGAATGGCATGCAGGCAGGGGATTTCTTTTTCATTTTCTGTTGCGGTACTTGGTTGATTACTGTTTTTAGGGTCCGTGCCTTAGTAAAAACGGAAACCTTACGGAATCCCATTATTGTCTGTCTGTCGGATTATTTAAAGCCCTTTTTTTCAGGAAAGGGGATCTGGTGAGCTGGGAGCCAGCACATCAATTCGAACTCGCCACTGTATTCCTCGAACCACTCCATCACACACCTGGCCTTGTGCCATGGCGCATTATCTTGTTGAAAACTGCAACCACCGTCACGAAATAAGAGTCACGACGGGGGGAGCATGATCTGCAACCAATGTACGACAGTCCTTGGCCTTGTACCAGCTCCTTTGGACGCATGGATGCTCTCGTGAATGTTCCCCAGAGCATAATGGAGCCCATGCCTGCTTGTCTCCGCTCTGAAGTGCAGGAGTCAAGGAACTGTTCTGGAAGACCATGGATTCGCGCCCTTCCGTCGGCATGACGAAGAAGATATCGGGATTCATCAGACCAGTGAACACCCTGACACTGCACCAACGTCCAGTGTCAATGGTCACGTCCACCCTTCAGTCGTAGTTGATGATGTCGCGCTGTAAACATTGTCACATGCAAGAGTCGTCGGCTGCGGAGGTCCATTGTTATGAGTGTACGGTGCACTATGTGTCCAGACACACTTCTACTGGAAATAGCAGTAAAGTCTGACGTTAGTTCCGCCACACTTCGCCGCATGTCCTGTTTTAGCAGTCTGTCCAGCCTTGAGAGCCAACATCTGCAATGAGGGGTGGCCCCCATGACCTCGGGACGCGGTATCACCTTAGTTTAGTCACATGTTGAAGACACTCACCACAGCATTCCTGGAAAATCCGACAAGTCGTTCAGTTTCCGAAATGCTCGTGCCGAGCTTCTGTGCCTCATGATCTGCCCTCGCGCCTTCCCGATTCCACTCACGGACAGCAATCTCGCTGATATTACATGCACTGTGCGCGTATCTGATTAACAAACATTTCACGCCAGGTAACGCTGCTGTCGCCTGGATGGGTTTTTATCGATAGTATGTCGGTGGTCACATTGTTCTAGCTCATCATTCTAGTTACGGAATAGTTTGATGGGATAATACTTGCCCTAAGTGTAATATTTGGGTAGCAGTTGTATATATATACATACACACACACACATACACACTGACTAAAATAACTATAAATACATTATTTCATAACATTATATTAATTAATTTTTTAAATCTGCATTAATCTATATATGTCGACGCACTTCAGTTGTAATTCTCATCATGAGCAGCGAACAGAAAGACAGAGTCCGTAGTACGCGAGAGACTGGCAAGCACATTGTTAATATTGCCCACAGACGGCACACTACTTCCAGGTAGCGCAAAGTTTTTTAAAAACATTTGATATGCGCAGTATTATTCAAAAATGGCTCTGAGCACTATGGGACTCAACTGCTGAGGTCATTAGTCCCCTAGAACTTAGAACTAGTTAAACCCTACTAACCTAAGGACATCACAAACAGCCATGCCCGAGGCAGGATTCGAACCTGCGACCGTAGCGGTCTTGCGGTTCCAGACTGCAGCGCCTTTAACCGCACGGCCACTTCGGCCGGCTGCAGTATTATTTCTCAATCTCTCACTCTCACCGCTGTACGTGCAATATTATTGTGCCTTCGAAAATATTGCACAACAATATTGACCGCTTTGAAACTACGCACTCGGCAACATCAATAGATTATTTTCGTAACTGACATACCTGCGTCGTAATTCGCTGCTGATTTAGACGCTTATACGAAAGGCGCTTGCACTGCGAGTAGGCAGTTTTGACCAGAAAATCGCTCGTGTAAACTGGCTTAACTAAACAAGAACTTAGACAGCTCAAGGGGTGAGTTACAGGGCTGGTAGCCTACGTGGGTGTTCTAGGGATGGCGGTTATAGCTGAAACAACCGGCTTTCGGTTGTATCTTTTTTTTTTCAATGCCAGTTTAACTCGAGTGATAAAAATGCTCAAAATAACTGGTTTCTGAAAGAACTCATTTTCAGTTTTTATTTCTACTGTTTCTTGTAATAAACGTAAAAATCGATGACGACTAAAAAATTTGTTACCTCATTTTGAGGATACATAGATTAAAATATTATATTAAATACGTTAAGAGAAGAAAACTTAGTCCGTCCACCGTTCGCTAATTCACTCGAAAAGTGATATGTTATTTTTATTGCTAAAATTCACCATTATCCTCCCACTCTTACTAATATTTTGAAAGTCTGCTCAAAAATCATGTAATCTACAATCATTCTACGCTCTAAAAAGAGGAAACTAAGGTTGGAGAACTATTTTTCGTTTAATTCGTCCGGTTTCAAAGGCAACAAACTGATAGAGGCATATTATGTACACTCAAGCAAGATTCAGCTACATTCTATTTCCATTGAAATCTATGAATGAACTGTTGAGTTTTTAGTTTTCTTGTTATACGATGACACGGGTTTGTCGTTGCTCCTCCCTTTCTTAATCACCTAAAGCAACTGTTATTGATAATGCACTTCGTAAAACACTCCCAGACCATGGATGGTGCCATGCGCGTAATACAACTAATGCTCGACGGCAATGTGAGAAAGTACCATATAGACCAGTAGGGGAAGTCCCACTCATTGCATGTACACGTGTACCGTCCAACAGACAACACCACATGCTAAAAGGTACAGTATTGTCTCAAGAATGCTGTACCAATTCTCATGCCATGTGTTTGTTGCTCATTTCTGTATGCGTTGTTATTCAAATATCAGTGATCGATTTTCCCGTTGTCTATAATAACGCACTATTTCATAGCAGTGGAAATTCCTCGTTTACTAAAACAGATTTATATAAAAACTAAAAATTATAGCACTGGTGCCATGGCTATCTGATATTTAGGTTTTTCTACCCCTTATTAGTAAAAAAATCTCCTCTTACAACAGACATCAAGCAAATAACGAAAAATACCTGTTACTCAGAATTAAAATAACAGTATCGGTTATAACTGTTCGGTTTTTGACATCCCTACAGTGTTTTGTATTTCCGCGAAAGCAAATCTGTTTGCCGATCCCTTCTGGCGTTGGAAGACTCACACTCGTACTCTGTGATGAATCAGGATGAGTCATTTCACAACACAAAAGAAAGCGGAGTTTTCCGTAACTGCAATGGCCCGAATGTTTCCTGACAGTGACAGTATCGTCAACGTGGTAGTTCAGGTCCAACTACTACTGGCACATAAAACAACCATAGATTAAAACACTGCTGGCCGGAGTGGCCGAGCGGTTCTAGGCGCTACAGTCCGGAACCGCGCCACCACTATGGTCGCAGGTGCGAATCCTGCCTCGGGTATGGATGTGTGTGATGCCCTTAGGTTAGTTAGGTTTAAGTAGTTCTAAGTTCTAGGGGGCTTATGACCACAGCAGTTGAGTCCCATAGTGCTCAGAGCCATTTGAACATTAGGATAGTTAGGTTTAAGTAGTTCTAAGTTCTAGGGGACTGATGACCTCAGAAGTTGAGTCCCATAGTGCTCAGAGCCATTTTGATGAAAACACTCCTTCCTAAACAATCACGGTGATGTGTCCGCATGATATAAAATGGTCGTTCCCTTGCTTAGTGCCACAATAATCAGCTTCTTCTTTTCTCACTCGATTACAGAGACTCCATTCTTACCGCTGCCAATAGTGACCTACCGATTACATGTCAAAGCATTTCTCTCACACAACATATTACAATTCTTACAATTTTACATTCATAAATATTCTATGCAAGTAGAAACACGTTGATATATGTACAAACGCACAACCGCAGAAAATAAGGAACAACAAGTCCATATATGGCAGTTACAATACTTACATAGAAAGAAACACAAAACCTACACAATTGCAATTATCTGTGATCTGAGAAGAAAACAAAAAAAGAAAGAAAATATAAATAAATTTTGTCGGACTATAGTGGTTCCTTCACAAATGGACGTACGCAGGTCCGTGTGGCCGAACGGTTCTAGGCACTTCAGTCTGGAACCGCACGACCGCTGCGGTCGCAGGTACGAATCCTGCCTTGGGCATGGATGTATGTCATGTCCTTAGGTTAGTTAGGTTTAAGTAGTTCTAAGTTCTAGGGGACTGATGACCTGATGTCCCATAGTGCTCAGAGCCTTTTGAACCATTTGAAATGGACGGACGGGAAATAATGGAAACAACTTGTCCTGTCGCAAAATACACCAAACGCATTTATTATCTGTATTAGATAAAGCCGAAATTAAACCGGAAGTAAGACAGAAAACGGAAGATACTGAGTATTTATACGTTATTGTTAATTAAAGAGACAAACTATAGCTACACTCCTGGAAATTGAAATAAGAACACCGTGAATTCATTGTCCCAGGAAGGGGAAACTTTATTGACACATTCCTGGGGTCAGATACATCACATGATCACACTGACAGAACCACAGGCACATAGACATAGGCAACAGAGCATGCACAATGTCGGCACTAGTACAGTGTATATCCACCTTTCGCAGCAATGCAGGCTGCTATTCTCCAATGGAGACGATCGTAGAGATGCTGGATGTAGTCCTGTGGAACGGCTTGCCATGCCATTTCCACCTGGCGCCTCAGTTGGACCAGCGTTCGTGCTGGACGTGCAGACCGCGTGAGACGACGCTTCATCCAGTCCCAAACATGCTCAATGGGGGACAGATCCAGAGATCTTGTTGGCCAGGGTAGTTGACTTACACCTTCTAGAGCACGTTGGGTGGCACGGGATACATGCGGACGTGCATTGTCCTGTTGGAACAGCAAGTTCCCTTGCCGGTCTAGGAATGGTAGAACGATGGGTTCGATGACGGTTTGGATGTACCGTGCACTATTCAGTGTCCCCTCGACGATCACCAGTGGTGTACGGCCAGTGTAGGAGATCGCTCCCCACACCATGATGCCGGGTGTTGGCCCTGTGTGCCTCGGTCGTATGCAGTCCTGATTGTGGCACTCACCTGCACGGCGCCAAACACGCATACGACCATCATTGGCAGCAAGGCAGAAGCGACTCTCATCGCTGAAGACGACACGTCTCCATTCGTCCCTCCATTCACGCCTGTCGCGACACCACTGGAGGCGGGCTGCACGATGTTGGGGCGTGAGCGGAAGACGGCCTAACGGTGTGCGGGACCGTAGCCCAGCTTCATGGAGACGGTTGCGAATGGTCCTCGCCGATACCCCAGGAGCAACAGTGTCGCTAATTTGCTGGGAAGTGGCGGTGCGGTCCCCTACGGCACTGCGTAGGATCCTACGGTCTTGGCGTGCATCCGTGCGTCGCTGCGGTCCGGTCCCAAGTCGACGGGCACGTGCACCTTCCGCCGACCACTGGCGACAACATCGATGTACTGTGGAGACCTCACGCCCCACGTGTTGAGCAATTCGGCGGTGCGTCCACCCGGCCTCCCGCATGCCCACTATACGCCCTCGCTCAAAGTCCGTCAACTGCACATACGGTTCACGTCCACGCTTTCGCGGCATGCTACCAGTATTAAAGACTGCGATGGAGCTCCGTATGCCACGGCAAACTGGCTGACACTGGCGGCGGCGGTGCACAAATGCTGCGCAGCTAGCGCCATTCGACGGCCAACACCGCGGTTCCTGGTGTGTCCGCTGTGCCGTGCGTGTGATCATTGCTTGTACAGCCCTCTCGCAGTGTCCGGAGCAAGTATGGTTGGTCTGACACACCGGTGTCAATGTGTTCTTTTTTCCATTTCCAGGAGTGTATATAGCGGAAAACAATCCATGAAAAAATGTGTTCCGAAACTTATCAGCGTGTATACAGGGTGTTTCAAAAAGAATATACGTATTTCGGACGCATATATTTATTAAACTTTAAGACATACGAATATGGAACTTCATACACACATTCATGAACCTCTCAAGTTCAGATTACTGATGTTCAATATGCCCTCCAAGAGGGACAAGAACAATATGACATCGATACTCAGATTCCTCCCGTACTCGGGCAAGCATGTCCTTCGTCACTGCAGTGGCAGTACGAATCCGGTTCTTTAACTCTTCCAGGTTCTGTGGGAGTGATAGTACATAAATGTTGTTTTTAACGAAACCTCACAGGAAGAAGTCAGATAGTGTAAACTCCGGTGACCGTGGAGCTCAGCTGAGACGTGCTGAGTCAGCAGCTCCTTGACGACCAATCCAACGGTTAGGTAGAGTTTCATTCAGATATTCACGCACTCAGCGACTCCAGTGAGGGGGTGCCCCGTCTTGTTGAAAAATGGTCTTCGTGCAGCCTCGGAAACAACCTGTTTTGTAACACAGTGATATAATGCTGACCGTTGACTGTGTTTGCATCAAAGAAGAATGGGCTGTAAACAGATGATCGGGATAGTGCATGATTTTGGACGAATCTCGTACATGTTCAATTGCTGCATGTGGGTTCTGTAGGTCCCAAATTCTAACATTGTGTTTGTTTACCTGACCACTAACATGGAAAGTCGCTTCATTACGGAACACGATACGCTGTGCGAAAGTGTTATCATTATCAATAGTCGGGGACTGGGTGTTCGTGTTGTCCTTATCATTTCATCATCATCATCTTCATCATTTGTGACAGCGTCGAGATTGGATTGTGGATAAAATGGACTGTGTAAGAATTGGGACTATGTACGGGCGATGATTACCGTGCACTTGAGCGCCCCACATACCAAACATCATCATCATTGTCAATAGCATCGAAAATCTCGTTACAAAATGCCACATGTTTGCGCTTATCATCAGGACGCAGAGCTTGTAACAGCTGTAACTTGTGCTGCTTCATAACCAACCGTCGTCTCAAAACACGCCAAAGGCAGTTGTAGCTTCCGACTGGCTCGACGAGTTGATTTTGAAGCTCTACGTTGGAAAGCAGTTTGAATTCGTGCAACATATTCTTCAGGAACACTAGAGCGGCCAGGACTCTTTCCTTTACATACACGTCCTGTATATAGAAACTGTCGATACCATCTGCAAATGTTCCACCCATTCGGAGGATCAGTTTGGTACCTCAACCTGAAAAGTCTTTACACTGTAATCACGGAATTGCACTTCGCAAACTCGAGAGATTTCTGCTGTGGAGTAGCCATTTCAAACATATGACGGTTACCAAGTAAAAATGAAAACTGACATCTAGCGGCTATTAATATAAACTAGACTATGTATTCGTTTTTTCAATAGCCGAGCCGAGGCACAGCGATCAATAGTTTCTACAAAATAATACTTTGTAATACATATATTCTTTATGAAACACCCTGTATTAATGCATTCGTTCATACGTGGCTCGATATGAGAAGCTGTACACATTCCAGCGAAAATTTATTTATAGCAATTTACACTACATCTAGCTACCGTACAATGTTTAGCACACATTTTTTGTAGCCAAAAACATTACCGGTTCTATAAACAGACACCTAGTAAATTGATTCCGTTTAATATTCTCTTGTACATACATGGCTTTTATGGTTGTGCTTTCCGTCGTTCCTACATCCTGGGAACATTAATAATAAAACAAATCACAAACAATACAGAACGTTGCTTCATCAAAAGAAGTTACATTCTTATGAGGCGATATTTTACATGGAAGAAAATTAGAAGACTATTGCGACATGCTGGAGAAGACAAAAATATGTAAAACCCACAAACACAATACATTACCATGCCTAATATGGTGTAGGAAAATCGTTGGCATTCAAATATGCCTCCAGTCGCTTCTAAATGGATAAATACAGGCCCTGTATGGTTTTCAAGTGAATCTCATACTATTCTTCCTGCAAAATAGTGGAAAGTCCAGAAAACTATGATGGAGGTGGATGGCGATCAGACATTCATCTCTCCAAAGGTGTGGTGTGATAAATGTGATGACTAGGGGAGGTGCTACAGATTATCCTCGTGCTCAAAAATCAGCCCTAGAAATGCGAGCTGTGTGAACAGGGGCCCAGTCAGCGTGGAACATAAAATCATCACTGTGGAACAAGCCGCGCAGAGTGACCGCCTGGTTTGAGGCACCATGTCATGGACTGCGCGGTCCCTCCCGCCGGAGGTTCGAGTCCTTCCTCGGGCATGGGTGTGTGTGTTGGTCCCTTAGGAATTCACATGCATTTGACATTTTAAACTGAGGAACAAACATTGTACAATGAGCTGCACTTGATCACCTAAAATGGGCACATAATCCTTGGCAGTAATATGGTCATGCAGTATAAGTACGGGACCCATAGAGTACCACTACGTAGCTACCCAAATCATCACCCAACCCACGCCCTGTTTCGCTCTTTGAATGTAAACTCGGTCAGTAATTGGAAGCGATGTGAAGCACTACTCATCCGACCAAATGACAGTCTTCCATTGCCCCATAGTCGTGGTTTGAGAGCTTTGATACCCGCTTTCGAGAACACTTGCAGCACTGAGGTGTGGTCTTCCTCCTATAACAAAATAATAAGAAACGAGTTCCATAACAGAAATTTGCCGGTTTCGGGCACTTAGTGCCATTCTTAAGAAGGTTATACCTATCGCATTAGGCGCAAGGATCAGCAACGACCAAAGGCATCAGGATGGAGAAGGCAATGGAAACCACTGCATTAAGGACACATGGTCCGCAATTAAAAAAGTGTCATGATGATCTCTCCGTTGGCAAAAGACTCCGGAACAGTCCCCCATTCGGATTTCTGAAGGGGAATGCCAAGAGGGAAATGATTAAAAGAAAAAGATTGAATGACCAACGAAAGGATAAGATCTACGAGTTGGGGGACGGAATGACAGAAACCTGAACGTGGTAGGGAAGCTAGAAAATCTGAAAAGGGAGATGCAAAGGCTCAGTGTATATATAGGTGGAGTCAATGAAGTAAAAGGGAAAGGAGACAAGGATTTCTGGTCCGATGAGTATAGGGTAACATCAACAGCAGCTGATGATGATACAACGAGAGTTCGAGTCGTTATGAGCGGAAGGTAGGGCAGAGGGCATGTTACCGTGAAATGTGATAGGGTTGTTCTCATCAGAATCCACAGCAAACCAACACCGACAACGATAGTTTATGTATATATATCGACGTCGCAATGTGAAAATGAAGACAGGGAAAATACATGAAGATTTTGAACGGGTAATTCAGTACGTAAATTGAAATGAAAATCTGATAGTCATGGGAGACTGGAATGCAGTTGCAGGGGAAGGAGTAGAAGAAAAGGTTACAGGACAATATGGGCTTGGGACATGGAATAAGATAAGAGAAAGACTAATGGAGTTTTGTAATAAATTTCAGCTAGTAATAGCGAATACACTGTTCAGGAATCACAAGACGAGGAGGTATACTTGGAAAAGGCCGGGTGATACGAGATTTCAGTTACATTAAATCACGGTCAGACATTCATTCCGAAATGAGATACTAGATAGTAAATCATAAGCAGATATAGACTCAGATCACAATGTAGCAGTCATGAAGAGTAGGCTGAATTTTAACAGATCAGTCAGGAAGAATCAAAACGCAAAAGAGTGGAATACGGGAGTACCAAAAAATGACGAGACATGCTTGAAGTTCTCTAAGGCTATAGATACAACAATAAGGAATAGCTCAGTGGGCAGTACAGTTGAAGAGGAAAGGATATGTCTAAAAAGGGCCATCACAGCAGTTGCAAACAAAAAGGTAGGTGCAAAGAAGGTAACAGCGAAGAAACCATGTGAAACAGAAGAAATATTTCAGTTGAGCGATGAAAGAAAGAAGTACAAAAACGTTCAGGGAAATTCCGGATTACAGACATACAAGTCGCACAGAAATGAAATAAATAAGAATTTCAGTGAAACTACGACCAACTGGCTGCATGAAGAATATGAAGAAATCGAAAAAGAAATGACTGTAAAGAAAAGTGAAAACAACATTCGGTGACATTAAAAGCAAGGGTAGTAACATTAAGTGTGCAATGGGAAATCCACTCTTAGATGCAGAGGAAAGAGCGGGTGGGTGGAAAGAGTACAATGGAGGCCGTGTGAGGGGAAAGACTTGTCTGATGACGTGATAGAAGGAGGAACAGAAGTCTATATAGGAGTGACAGGGGATCCAACATTGGAATCAGAATTTAAAAGAGCTTTGGAGGACTTAAGATCAGATAAGGTGGGATGGATAACATCCCATCGGAAGTTCTAAAGTCGTTGGGGGGAAGCGACAGCAAAACGGCTATTCAAAATGGCTCTGAGCACTATGGGACTTAACATCTGAGCTCATCAGTCCCCTAGACTTAGAACAACTTAAACTTGACTAACCTAAGGAAATCACACACATCAATGCCCGAGTCAGGATTCGAACCTGCGACCTGCGCGGCTCTGGACTGAGACGCCTAGAACCACTCGGCCACAACGGCTGGCAAAAGGGCTATTCAAACTGGTGTATAGAAGGTATGTGTCTGATGACATACCATCTGACTTTCGGTAAAATATCATCCACACACTTGCGAAGATTGCAAGAGCTGACAAGTGCAGTCGGGTTGAAAGTTGTTAACCATAAGTTGCTGGCAACAGAAGAATGGAAAATAAACTTGAGGATGTGTTAGATGACGATCGATCTGGCTTTAGAAAAGGTAAAGGCTTCAGAGAGGAAATTCTGACTTTGCAGTTGATAATCGAAGCAAGACTAAGGAAAAATCAAGACACGTTCACAGGATATGTCGACCTGGAAACAACGTTCGACAGTGTCATATGGTGCAAGATATTCGAAATTTTGAAGAAAATAGCGGTACGCTATAGGGAGAGACGGGTAAAATACTACATGGACAAGAGCCTATGGGGAATAATATTAGTGGAAGACCAAGAACGAAGATGTACAGACGAATGTTGAAAATTAGGCGGACTGATAAGGTAAGAAATGAAGACGTTCTATCCAGAATCGGAGAGGAAAGTAATGTGTGGAAAACACTGACAAGGCTAAGAGAAAGTATGATAGGAGATCTCTTAAGACATCAGGGAATAAATTCCGTGGTATTATACAGAGCTGTACAGGGTACAAACTGTTCAGGAAGACAGAGACTAGAATACATCCAGGAAATAACTCAGAATGTAAGTTGCAAGTGCTGCTCTGAGATGAAAAGATTGGCACAGGAGAGGAGCTCGTTGGGGACCGCATCAAAGCAGTCAGAAGACTGACCAGGGACGGCAGTACTTGTTCTACAGTCTCTGCGGCGTGCTCGGTGTGCTCCCATGCTGGCCATAAGATTGGTAAGGAGTTCTTGTGGTAGGGTGCTGCTTTCTAGCATCAGCAGGATTGACAACCGCTCGGCAGTTGTTGATGGATGTGAACATGCTGCGAAACGTCTCCAGAACGCTTTCCACACGTGCTCGATGGGATTTAAGTCGGGGGCACAGGAAAGCCAGGCCATTCACCGAATATTCTCACGTTCCAAGAATTACTCCACCTGCTCAGTTCGATGCAATCAAGCAGCATCACACATAAAAATGAAATCAGGAGTGAATGTAACCCTGAAAATACGCACATCGGGATCAAGTACAGTGTCACAATAAAATAACACTGACCCGTGAGTATAATGTGTTCAAAGATTTCGAGTTAATTTTGCCCATGCAACATCATGTATTACTACACGTTAATAACTGGAGCCACCTACTCAGTCATGTTCCACAACTTTCCTGGGTGCAATACGTGCACCAATATCTCGTCATATGAGGAAAAGTCCACAAGCACCACTCAGGCTGAATCTACTGTCCTCGAGAAGAGCACTCGACCTCACTCCTCATTGGTCCAGTCGCAATACTCTTGGCAACAATGCGAACGGCACCGCCGATGTGCTGATGTCTAAGGAACACAACGTACTGGTTGCCGGGTAAATAGACCAGTCCCATGGAGTCGCTGTTCGAGAGACTGCGTGCATTACTGTCGTTTAAATATTGTTTCAATTGGACGCTCCGTTTGCCGTGAGTTCTTCCTTGCTTGCTGCACAATGTAGCGACCATCTGCTGCACCTCCTCTCCTTCGGGCTGCAGTGACTTAGGTTCGAAATGCTTCCCATTAACGTGAAATGGAAATGCCGTGTGTCAAGGGCCTCCCGTTACGTAGGCCGTTCGCCTGGTGCAAGTCTTTCGAGTTGACGCCACTTCGGTGACTTGCGTGTCGATGAGGATGAAATGACGATGATAAGGAGAACACAACACAACACCCAGTCCCTGAGCGGAGAAAATCTCCGACCCAGCCGATAATCGAATCTGGGCCGTTAGGTAGACATTCCGTCGCGCTCACCACTCAGCTACGAGGAGCGGACATGAATACTCTTGGACTACAGTTTCACACCACGCCTTTTTTCTTACAAATTCCCGGTGATTTTCTCCCGTGTGAAGACATCCAGATGTGGTCTCCCGGTCATTATGTAAAAAAGAACATCATCACAGCGCACCGTAGCTGTTCGTTGCTTGACACACGCTCTTATTTCCCGTTTCTTCAACTGCGTGATGTTCCGGAACGAGCCCCATTTTACGCTATAGTCGTCCTTACCTCACATCCTGTGACGTCCGATTTTCTATGCATGAGTGGGAGACCTCTGGTAACATGCTGCTGCACTTTCATTCATGTACACAGAGTTGTTAAGGTGTTATGTTACTTTATGTACCTTGTCCTTAAGTTTTGCAGAGTATTCTACGACAGCGTTTAAAGTACGCTAACTACATCGCTTTTTGCTAGAGGAATGTACAGCTTTTTTAAAGCATCAATGATCCTTTCGTTGAGTTTTCTAAGTCCCTTTTGCTGTGATCAAGATATTTATTACGTTCGCTGCTAATTGGAATATCATAATTTACAACCCGCTCAAACACGTTACAAAGAAACGAGGACAAGTAAAGCAATCCTCTTAATTCTGCATCGATAACTAGTAGAAAGGGGCGAACCAGGAAGTAATTTGGAACAACGGGTCAGCGTTCTCTTGATCTCGAGTTCACAGAACAGCAGTTGTGAAGAAGGAGAAATAAAAAAAAAGAATCATTGTTAACATTTAATACAGCACTGGGAATAATCAGTTCCATTTAATAAATGAGAACAAAACTAAAAAAAATTTATTCTGCCTGCAGTTTGTCATTTGTGTTTTTCTCACGTAACTAGAGTCTACTTTCTTTTTTAGTTCCCGGTAACACAGCTGGAGTTTTATGTACAGCAAGAAAAGTTTGTAGTTTCTATGTGTATCATCTCAAAATGTAATAAGCATACTGCCTTTTCGCTGATTAACTGATCGCATTTTTCTAAAATATTTTAGTACAGTAATAAGTAAATAAATTATTGCAAAATGTCAACCAGCATTTGCTTATGTGTCCGAGTGTCTTCAAATGGTTCAAATGGCTCTGAGCACTATGGGACTCAACTGCTGAGGTCATTAGTCCCCTAGAACTTAGACCTAGTTAAACCTAACTAACCTAAGGACATCACAAACATCCATGCCCTAGGCAGGATTCGAACCTGCGACCGTAGCGGTCTTGCGGTTCCAGACTGCAGCGCCTTTAACCGCACGGCCACTTCGGCCGGCTGTCCGAGTGTCTTCTTAACTGTATATCTCTCTTTACAGTAACATTGTCTGTGACGAAGAGTTACCGAAGTCAGAGATCTCACGTTTCCACTTCTGCGTGAGCGATGTCGTCCAACGTTGTAACGGGAGCGCATATTCACCTAATTAACAGAACCCCATCTCACCTTTGTATGTTTCAGTACAATTAAAAAAGAAGATTAAAAACGCAGCAAATATATCCTCCATTGCTGGAATGAACGAAAGGTTGCTCCTCTCAAATATAACAAAGTTTCTCATTTCTCATTATCGGTTCGCTGCCTTAAAGGTTTTACAGTTCATTTACAGCTGACTTTTCCCCATACCTACAAAGCAGGAATGAAAATTTCATCTTGTGTTATTGCAAGTAGCCTGGTAGAAGAAGGCTATGTGCATTCAAAGATTTGCATTCAGTAACTGTGAACAGCGATTACCTGATGATCACGAACTATGTAGAAATGTACTAACACAGAAGATAATGCAGACGCAATAAATTTCTTTTCATCATACGGGAGCCATTCCACACATGCAATTGTTTAAAGGACTTCAGCAAGATTGTTCTGTAGCTGCGACAAAGGAATATCCCTATAAACTACATTGCGAAAGCATGCCAGAGTGCAAGTGCACAAGTGTCGCTAGTTCTGAAATCAAGTTTCTGTGTGCTATGTAAGTAACGAAGTAATTTCGCACAAATTTAGTTCTTAGGTCTCACTCTGCACTTACAAGGAATTACTTTTCTTTAATGTGTCAGTGATTCAACAAAGAACTGCCTTTGTGAGATAAAAATCTTCCTAGTGTGAATGAGTACCTCGGCATTTAAATGGCTGCCTGCTCAAAGTACTTCATAGAAACCTCAAAAACTATGGTTATTCCTTCAGAACTCACTTTGATGGGGACTCACGTATTTTGCTTAGTTGCATTTCTACCAAGTCCTGAAAATTGAAGTAGAGTGTCAAAGAGACAACTGGCACAGTAATGACCTTATCTTGTATTCATTCCCGATGTCACAATGCAAATGAGGCAACTGGGCATTTCATCTCCAAGGTTACACGCCCACCTGCTTCCCCCCAGAGGACTCCCAACCTTGCCCTCTCACTTGAGGCAACTGTGTTTCGCACACTCAAAGGTCACACTCTCCACACCGACCTCCACCAGTGGGAGGGTGTAAAAAGGCAGGATACCACTGGACCAATAGGAATCAAGGTCCCCACCTCTCCCCTTCTTTTTAGAATAATCTAATTGCTTGAGCCCTGTCATTAGAGGTCTGTATACTGCAGTGAAAGGACCACCGTGAAGTACTGGCAGCGGCAGAAGAGATCAGCCACTCTCTCCAGCTAGAATAAAAAATAGAAGACTTTCACACTTTAAACAAAATATTTGTCCAGTTATTATTATTATTAATATTATTATTACTATTGCTGTTCATGTCTAAATAAATGTGTTTATACTTACGTTTCGTTATTTACTTTCCAGCAGCATTTTCCCTTGATGTGATACTAAGAAAACTGTCTAGCAAATAAACACAGATGTTCGACCTGCTATTGTCTGCACCACCACAGCAGCACGCAGGCAATCTTCTTGATTTATTGGACTGTTCTCAATCGTCACCACAGCCATTGCAGCAGCTGTCGGAACATTCTCAATACCTCGAACCTCAGTTAAAAGCCACCAGGATACCATTATCTGTCAATACGTATAATCTGCCAGCTAGTTGATATAAATGCGACATTGTAGACCTAGCATCTTGGAGTAACTTCGATGTAGTAACTGAAACTGAAAACGCTCGACGGGTTGGTACTGGAGTGCAGTCAGTCAGTATACGTGATATGAGCGGGTCTACCTGTGAAGCATGATGAAAAACACTGAGAAGCAGATGACGACTGAGTACAACCTGTCACACACGTCTGTTGGATGTTTGGATGGAAGGTATCGGTCATAGATATGTAAGGCGAAACAATGCTGGAATTAGTTTCGGGAGACACACACATTTACATAAAACACTCGAGTGTTGCGACTGTATATGAGCTATATGGTGTTTTAATGACTGTCGCGGACAGACTGTGTCACTGGCACCCGTAAGTTAGAGGTACATTCTATCACTTGGTAAACTATTTGCAAGAGGATAGTGTAAATATGGGTCAATTGTAACAGTGTATAAAAGTCTGTATTCATTCAGTGTCACAATCTACAAATATTGACCCTCTAAGTACAACATCCGTGGAAGCCGATTGCATGTATGGAATACCTATGTATGTAGTTGCTTCTGTTGGTTTGAATACAACACAGGCCGAATTGAAGGAATAAAAGAAAGAATCATTTGCAAAATATTACTGAACAGTATGACCATAATAATTTGAGATAATGTTTGTACATATGTATGTAATAGTGATCCATACAAATTGCTTACATGGACCTTGTACACAGCAAAGGACTTTATTTGTTTGCATGTCCCCCATCGCTTGTGACACCATCGTAAATTCAAAGTATTGTCAAACTTCTTCTTTGTCATAAAAACTATTAATGGTTTGCTTGAATTGTTGTATGGTATTCCGAGAACGCATCATCATTTAGGTACACTATACGAGACGAGTGGGCAGATTTCATTGCTGGGCAATCAACAAGTGTCAGCATGCGATCCATTCAATGAAACACCATCGATATGGGCTTTTCGGAGCTGAAGGCCCACTCGTGTACCCTTGATGACTGCACGACACAAAGCTTTATAGCTCGCCTTGTATCGTCAACACCGACATTGGACTATCGATGAGTGGAAACATGTTGCCTGGTCGGACGAGTCTCGTTTCAAATTCTATCGAGTGGATGGACGTATATGTGTATGGAGACAACCTCATGAATCCATGGACCCTGCATGTCAGCAGGGGACTGTTCAAGCTGGTGGAGGCTCTGTAATGACGTGGGAATTATGGAGCTGGAGTGATATGGTACCCCTGACACGTGTAGATACGACTCTAACGGGTGACACACACATAACCATCGTGTCTGACCACCTGCATCCATTCATGTCTTTTGTGCAGTACGTCGGTCTTACGCAATTATAGCAGGTCAATGAGACCCCTCGCACGTCGCGAATCACCACAGAGTGGCTCCAGGAACACTCTTATTAGTTTAAACACTTCCGCTGGCACCAAACTCAAAAGACATGAACATTATTGAGCATATCTGGGATGCCTTGCAACGTGCTGTTCAGAAGAGATCTCCAGCCCCCCGTACTCTTACGGATTAGCGTTGCAGGATTCATGAAGTCAATTCCCTCCAGCACTACTTCAGGCATTAGTCGAGTCCATCTCACACCGTGTTGCGGCTCTTCCGCGTTCTCGCGGGGTCAGGTGAACTTGTTTCTTTGGCTCTTCAGTGTATAAAACACCGATTCTTAAAACAAGTTCGACGAGCACTGAAACCATTAAACGGTATCCCAATAAAACGCAAAAAGCCAATGGATTGAAGCTGTTTTGGAAGCACAGAAAACAAACACTATTCTAATAAATAAAAGACAGCAACGAAATAAGTTATGATGGGGAGCATCGAATAGGTAATGCGTCAGATGGATAACTCACCAGATGATTAGATAGAAAGTGGCAGCTAAAGCAACCCAAAACGTAGCGGGTGGACAAGAAATTCAAATTATAGTTCAAGTTAGCCACAAGATGTGAATGTACGTCTAGAAAATCGACTAAACGTACCTCAATATCAAAATACAAACTAGCGGCTTTGGCCCCAAAATGTCTCGTCATATAGTCCACAATATGAGTCCACAACAGTTCATGGAGCAGACTTGCTCCCTTCAATAACTGAGTCGCTGACATTTCAACTCGAACTTGCATGAAGGTGACGATAGCAGTGCACAGGTTAGGCCACTGCTTTCCAGCTACATTCGGTCAAACATTGAGCTCACAAGTCCCATGTTAAGCAGGACGCTTAACTGCCCACATTGCTTGCCAAGCTCATCGCTATATCCAAGTCCGCCACTGGTTACGCGCACTCTTGGAGGCTGGCGTTGACTGGTGACCGAGCAACAGCCCAGAGGCAAACACAGGACCGATACAATCGATACTTGGGCAGGACCCAGATCGGACGGTGTTGTCGTTCAGCGGTCTTTATGGCTGAGGCATCGTCTTCCTTAAGAAGAAGCAGTTGAAAGAAAAATTGTTGCTACTTACCACGAGTTACTGTTCTCATGTGATTCTCCAGCCGCCGCTGCTGCCGCCTCTTCTACCACCGCTGCTATCGCCACTGCCATCACTAACTGTTAACACAGCAGATGCAGCCATCACTAACTGTTAACATAGATAATACAACGATCACTAACTGTTAACATAGCTGATGCAGCTACCACAGACATTGATGGCACCACTGCAGTCACCACTAATGTCGCTATAGTTGTCTCTAGCACTGGGTGTAGAGAGACAGATGCAGTGACACCTACATTGAGAGCCGGTTTCGATAAGCTGTCCAGTGTGCATATCTATGTAATGCTTTAGCTAACAGCCGAGAGGAGTACCGTCTGTCTCACATACACAGTTACTCTGCTTCTTCCTTCTTCGACAACTGTCAGAAATCAGATGTGAATTAAGAACTGGCCAATGCTCACAGTCTCCATGACCAATTGGGTATTTCTAAACACAAATAGTTTCCCATTGCCATAACGTAAAAAAACATACCAAGGTGTGATTAATACATATATTATTATTTTTAGCACCAAAAGGAATAATAGTACATCGAGATATAATCTTTTCTCTTTGATCATTTTTTTAAAGCCCTCATACATTGCGGTAGATAGTCAAATCTTTGTAAAATATCACTTAACAATGGTATAAGTTGTGTAGGAAACAAATAATAGTCAACAGTGTTCAAACATTCTGTACGATTCCTATAAATGTCCAAAAGCAGTTTACACATGTTTTCAAACTTCAGTCAATAAGCAGTAAAATATTCCTCTTATTTTCTGTCATCGAAATAAAAATCCTTCAGGTGAAGTGTTATTACATGATCGAGTATAATTAGTTCTTAAATATTTAGGACGTATGAAGTGTAAGTTAATGGCTCTATTCAAAGTAGAAACAGATGTATCAGAGATCAGAACATGCGGTATACACTCCCATCCCTCACACACAGGAACAACTACGGCCCTCACTCTGTATTTATTGGGTTTAACGTCATAGATAATGACTCAGTCCAGTAGGCATTCGCGACAATGAAGAACTGGCTCTACAGCCCCCTGTATGCACTTTCTCTACCCGTAAAAAGCACTGCTGATAATATTATATGCAGGGTGTTTAACTGAAGACATTGAAATATATCGAAAACCACACATCGGATCAATAAAAGCTATAATTACAGTTTGCTTGCTTCTGAAGGGGAAGTTCAATCATACCACACTCGGGCTGCCAGCCCACCCCGCGCTTAGTAACCCCATCCACTCCCACCCACCCGCTTTTTATTGCAGATTACGATTCTACGGCAGAATCTACATGAGTTTTACCTGAAGCTTTTTCTTCGTTTTGCTCTGTAATCGGAGGAATAAAAATGGGTACACAGTGGTATTTACGACATTCTAGTATGTGGTCCTTGAATGTTCAATAGTAAGTGGGACCACACCTCCATGCTGCCAGCGTAGGCTAGGCCAGTATTTCATAACTTCTAATTGGAAACTCCATTCGCAACGTTGATTCCTACGAAATATCGAACGGGGGACGTGGCTAACTACGACGTATCATAACAGGCAGTAAACTGCAACCCGAGCTCGTGTATCGTGCAGACACAAACAGATAGAGGCTCTAAACATTACAATACCTGCGCAGTGTTTATTGCCTGCACACCTATCTATCGTTTGGAGAATAAGCCTGCAAGTGGGCGATGAATGTTGCAACCACAGAAGAAAAAATTCAAATGATCCTGATTTCCGGTGAAATGTTGAACCTTCTGTTGCCTTGCATGCCGAGCGTTTCCCAAAGAGAATTCGCTCTCGCTCATTCTTTTACGACGTTGTGAACGCCTTTATGTCTGACGGCAGCGTACAGACCGGCAAAAGGAAGCGAAACAAATGTGTTACAGGAGAAGCTAATGAAATATCTGTACTAGCGGCAGAGCATCACAACCTACGAATAAGCTTCCCCACGATTCCGGTATGTCCGTATTTATTATTGTCACAATACTGCGTCGTCATAAGTAGCATCCATACCACGTGTCACTGCAGCAAGAACTTCATGGCAGCCGATTTCCATAACCGGGTACCGTTTTGTGAATGGGAATGTCAATAAATGCAACAACCCCATGTCCTTTGCCGAGGTTCTGTTTTTTGATGCGTCTTCATTCATATACCTTGGTAGCATTAACATTCGTTTTCTGAGTGTAGACAATCCCCACTGGTTACGACCAGTTGATCATCAACGTCCTTGGTCCGTTAACGTTTAGTGTGGCATCATGGGGAATAAAGACTTTGGTCCATATTTTACGGACGGTACGTTGAATGGGTGCAAATATCGAACGTTTTTGGAGTAGGAACTACTGGTACTATCGCAGGATGCTGCCCTGGACGTTCGACAATGTATGTGGTTTCAGGGTGACAGTTGCCCAGCGCATTACGCTACTGAAGCAAGGGAGGTATTAGACCGTGTTTACAGTGGTCGGTGGATCGTCAGCTGTGACCCTTTTAACTGGCACGCTAGGTCGCCAGATTTGAGTTCTCTGGATTTATTTTTGCGCTGATATTTAAGAGATAAGGTGTACCAGCAAGTGCCAATAGGCCTTGAAGAGATGGTCGAGCGCATTAGAAACGCCTATGCTGATATTCCCGCACATATGCTTCTGCCCTGTCTATTGTCATTTGAAAAACAGATCGCTAAGTGTACTGAAGTTTGCGGTACTACGTTTGAACTCTTCCTCTAATTGGAAAAGTAGGGTAGCTTTCCCCTCGAGCCACGGGGTGGGGTGGCGGGTCGAGTGTGATGTCGTTGGATGTCCCACTCTGAGACAAACAAATGGGAATTATAACTTTTTTTATCTGGTGTGTAGTTTTCCAGATATTTCATTGTCTTCAGTTTAAACGAGGAATCTGTATATTTACAGTGATAGAAAAATCGTTCATTCAGTCACTGGAGAACCCTCAAAGGATAAACGTGTCAAAACAGATAGCAACAGTCCCCTCTACAAGACAGCCTTGATATAACTTAGTGCTGATGAAGATTGTGGATAAGAATGTAGGCAAAAAGTGACGTTTACCTAATAAGTTTTTTTCTTTTGTTCCTTGCTGGCTGGGCAAAGTCTTGTCAGTAGCTACCTGATGTGGCTATAATGTTGCTTAATCGTGTACCTATAGTTTAAACAACAGTTGCAGCGTGTGTGTGAGTGTTGTGTCAGATCATGGGTTCTGTCTAGTGCTGGTGTTCGAAAATCCTTAATATACGAGATACCAAGGTAATATTATCGTTAGATCACTGGGTTCGTCTACGCGATACTTCAGTCCAGATTGCTGCTTTGTTCAACATAAACGCTGACTCTTCCTCAGTGTTACTGGGTAATCATACGATCACTACATGAGAATTCCTGCGAACAGTTGAATTATTTAACAGGAGAGTGCACCCATCTACAGGAGCAGACGTTTCATAATCTGACGTAGGCTGATTACGCGATCCGGCATGCTCCGTACCGTCTACTGTTCGTTTACTGAGTCTACGAAAAATTGTGTAGCAATCTGTTTGAGTTAGCGAGCCAAACTTTTCATCCATCAGAAAAAAAATCACTCAGTTTTACGATTCATGTTGTGTACCGATACCTGTAAAAATTTAATAACCAGCTGTGTCAGATGTAGACACAAAACTTACATCCTTATTTATGTATGTTTTTATACCCTGATACTTGTAAGAGATTATAACTAAAAAACAAGAAGTATAAGAAGTATAGGTGTGTGTAGTTTCATTTCTCTGTACAGTATCCTGTATGCTAATGTGAAAGTACAGTCATCACTATGACTCCGTGATGAAACATCCTCGTCACAAGGACTTCGTAGTAACCGACTGTCCTGCAATGGTGCTGGACACCGGGAGAAGAAGAATGGGTCACTACTCCCTGACAATACATACGCTTTATGCAAGTCTGCAGGCTTTCGTGGCCGTTGTCACTAAGTTAAAATCTTCTGGTTTGCTAGGCCGCGTCATATTTCCTTATAAAACAGTCGACGTTCGACCCCTCTGCTGGGATCTTTTGCAGGACGTTAGGGTGTCCGCTATTGCTAGATCATTGTCACAGACCAGTGTCACGTTCTCTTATAAAGGGGAGTTTTCCCACGTTTTTGCTGGAGAAGTGAGTGTCGGTTAACATTCTCGTGGCTACCATTGGTAGGCCATCGTCATAGGCTTATATTGCCACGCTGATGCAGAAGAATGGGCGTTATTGACTGAACTCTTAAGGATACTATTGGTGGCCCATCATCATTGGCTGGAAAGGCACTATTCCACACTTACCCTAGAAGGAGGGTTATTGGTTGAAATTTCTCCTACTGCTATCGGTTGGCCATCGCCATTATCTAAATGCGAAACAAACAGAGCAAGAAAGGGGTATATTTACCCAAAATACTATTGTCCGCCGAGACGACTTGCAGCGCATTGTTTGTATTGCTCGCACACCATGGCGACCGCATATTTACTTCTGTTGTGGCGGAGAGCCACGATGCCGGAAGCCTACAGCCGTCCTCTCTATGGAAATTACAAGTATTCTTTGAAATTTCAACCGTTTCTCGGACCTTTCTTCTGTTGGTTTCTTTAGCCAGCACACGTACGTTATTAAATCGATGTCTGAGCCACAGTTTTCATGATATTCCGCTACTGCCGATGTTACACTTTGTTTTAGCAGCGTGTGCCATTCGTGTTCCTTAATGCGTTCGTTAACAGTTCTTCCCGTTACGCCTATATACACTTTTCCACAGCCACATGACACCTGATAGACGCCTGCATTGTGGAGGCAATCAGGCGCATTCTTTTTTTCGCCGAAAAAATCTTTTATTTTGTTTTGACTAAAGGAAAATGTCTGGATACCATTTTTCTTTAAAATTCTATTTGTTCCGTCAGTGACCCCAGAAAAGAACCGTAACGTAACGGAGTGGGAAGGGGGTTCCTCGTCATTCTTATTTGCGTGATTAATATTCCGCCTAAAAATCCTATCGATTGAACAACTATCATAGGCATTTACCTTCATTGTCCTCTTTAAAAAATTCAACTCCGAATCCAGATTGTCGTCATCGCTGATACGGAAGGCATGTGAAGACAGTGTTGAACACTGCTTCCTTCTGGGCTGGGTGGTGGTCCGAAGTGGCATCTAAATAATACCAGTTTGTTTTGGTCAGCTTTCTATACACTCTGTGACCTAGAGTGTTATCAGATCGTCTGTATACCAACACATCTAGAAATGGAAGATCGACCTCACTCTCAACCCCCAATGTAAATTTGATTTTAGGGTGAATTCGATTTAAGAAGTTGTGGAACGCTCGAAGTTTTTCTTCGCTGTGTAGCCATATAACAAACAAATGTATCGTCCACATGGCAGAGCCGACGAGATGGCTTCAAAGGAGCACTTCTTAATGCCTGTTGCTGAAAATGTTCCACAACAATGCCAGCGGCAACTGGCGATATGGGTGAGACCATAGCAACGCCTTCAGCCTATTCATTGAATTCACCATTGTAAGTCACAAACATCTGGAGCAACTTTCTTCCATATGATCTCCATTGTAACTGGGACGTTGGTAAATAGCGATGTCATATCGAAGCTAACGAGAATGTCTCCATCGGATATCTTCACTGTGAGGATAATTTCTAAAAAAACGTTTCGAGCATTTGACAGAACTATTTGTTTTACCAACTAGATGTCTCAGTTTATTAGATAAATGACGTGCTACAAAATATATACGCTGTAATTGTAGGAACATATTATGAGAAGACTGACGCTGACGCTGTTCTGTCATTGTCAACACATTCTGAGGGGATCTACTTCAAGCGTGTATATATATTTTCAAAATCATTGTTTCAACCATAATACCAGATATTACAGGACCTTCCAGATACTGAGCGAAAGCAGTGATATCATGCCACCTGAAAAAGTAAAACCTGACTCTGTAGTCATATTTCACGACGCTGCGGTGGGAAACCAGGATCAATTGAGGAAACATTTTTGTTTCAGCTGTCTTATAATGATTATCATCTTTTATTGGAGCTAGACATTTTTCGGGATTCAGACATAGAAGATCCGTCAAAAAAAAAATCATTAAGTGAGATGCGTACTATATAGGTTCTTCTACTTCTGTACTACTTTTATTGTAAATAAATAGTATCTTTGTGTATATATGTATAGCAAGTAACTCTGTGCCTGATATTAATAGTATATATATATATATATATATATATATATATATATATATATATATATATATATATATTACCACTCCGTCTTCAGGCCATGGGAGGCCTACCGGGACCATCCGACCGCCGTGTCATCCTCAGCTGAGGACGCGGATAGGAGTGGCGTGGGGTCAGCACACCGCTCTCCCGGTCGCTATGATGGTATTCTTGACTGAAGCCGCTACTATTCGGTCGAGTAGCTACTCAACTGGCATCACGAGGCTGAGTGCACCCCGAAAAATGGCAACAGTGCATGGCGGCCTGGATGGTCACCCATCCAAGCGCCGACCACGTCCAACAGTGCTTAACTTCGTTGATCTCACGGGAACCGGTGTGTCCACTGCGGTAAGGCCGTTGCCTGTAAAAATATTTTATTCTAAAAATCTTAGAAAATAATCGTAAATAAACCATTAATTAAAGATCTTATAAAAATATTATTGTTAATAAATGAATCAATAACCTGTTAACATAAGTGTATTGAAAGAAAAGTTATTAATGAACCATAAATCAATTCATTACATCAGAGCTATTTTTTGCAAAAGAACTTCATATTTTCACTACAAAATAGATGTCAGTAGGCTCATGCAACAGCTCTATAGGGAGAGAAAACGAGGAGTCGAAAAATATTGTTAGCAACCCAAAAATTATTTCGTTACCATTATTTATAACAATCCCCTCACTCTCACTATGGTGAACAGACCTGAGATGATAAAACTTGAACAATTTGCTCCAGTAATAAAAGGGGGAGGCGGAGGAGGAGGAGGAGGGGGTGTGGTTGCTCACCACTATGTTACCATGGACTCTGGGAGAATGGGGGAGGGGAGGTGTTTCCCACAAATTTTGTCATGCAACTGCCATAGATATATGGACATGGTGTCTTGATGGAACTGAGGCTCTTAACAGGACCCACCATGAACCCTTACGCACACACTGACTTTTCACTTACATCCGACAACAGGCAGTTATCACTTATCAGACCAGTTGGAAGACGCTCGCAATGGATCTACAATTGAACTGGGCGTCGGTTGAAGTGACAGTCTAAAGATCTTTTCACTGTGCAACATATGTGAGGCGAAGTACGTCTCTACATTAATCACGGAAAAGCCACCGGAGAGGCATTTCTGACGTATTCTTGAGAGTGGGAGGAAGGCTTAAGAAAAATCAAGGCACGTTAATAGGACTTTCCGACATAGGATAAGCTTTCGACAATGTAAAATGGCGCGAGTTGTTCTAAATTCTCGGGAAAGTAGGCGTTACCTGTAAGAAGAAATGGGTAATACAAGAAGAAACATGGAAAAATAAGAATGGAAGACCAAAAAAATAGTGCTTGTATCTAGTAGGATATTATACAGTTCAATCTATACAGGGTGTTCTGATATAGACTGAAGGGCTTCTAAGAGTGTTGCAGGGAAAGTTGTTCTGAGAAATAACTCTCAAGAGGAAATATCAACACACTGTGCTTTTTCAGAGTTATTTAGCATTGTAGTTAGTCACTCACGTCGTCGCACACAAGTTGGAGCAGACAGCTGGAGACAGTGTCGTCAAACCTGTTCTTCGTTAGCTTTCCGCAAACCAAACAAACGTAGCCTTTGCTCACCTAGCTTAAACTTATGATTCCCAGAAGAGGCACATGTTAACCGGTTATCAGCAATCGAGCAAGTGTATCTTACAGACACGTTGAAGTCTGGGCATTACGGCATTTTAGTGCCTAACGTTAATGCATCATAACTCTGAAATGGCGCTACATATCGAATTTTGTTTTTAATATTTATTTATCAGCACAATCTCGACTGCAAAACCCTTACAAGCTTTTCATTGTTCCTGACCATCTTCTATATGGAAGAAGAAATGATAGAATGTTTCAGGTGTGGCAGTAAAATACGTGGGTTATAACTTAAATAGTGGCAACACTGCTCTGGAGACACTACGCAATAGAATCTACTATTGCCGCTGATAGCACACGTTGTTGACGTACCTACCTTACCTCCGGGCAAATGGACTCGCCCGTCCCACGTCAACGGTGTGTTCACAATAGAGGGAAACACAGTCAATTGTGAGTGAGCGGTTTAACGTAACGGTATCACTATGTTTTCGAAATAGAAACAACGGAGTTGGATCAAGACTGAATGTGCCAGAGGTCGTACAGCACGACAGTGTCATCAAGGTCTACAAGAGGCGTGCGGGGAATCGGCATTGCAGTACAGAACAGTGGCACGTTCTTCAACGAAGGTAGCCAAACTGTGGCAGACATGCGTCTCTGAAGAAACCGTGCATGCTATTGCCGAATTAGTGGACAGTGATCGACGCCATACGATTCGTGAGCTCACCCACGAAACCGGATTAGCGCACACGACTGTGCTTCGCATCCTGATGGAACGCCTGGGCATGCGAAAATTTGCATCACAATGGGTTCCGCATGACTTGACGGAAATACAGAAATGGTTGCGTTACGACGCTATTCAGACGCACCTGGAGCGCCATGAGCGCGAAGAAGAGGCTTTCTTAGGCAATATCGTAATACTGGATGAGACATGGGCCACATGTTCGGTCGATGGGACTGAGAAGTACTGTACCATCCACCATACTCCCCGCACTTAAGTCCTTGTGACTTTGATCTGATTCCGAAGATGAAGGAACCACTTGGTGGCAATCTCTTCTGAACTGTACCAGAGATTCGACAGGCAGTAGACCGCTCCATTCGCATCGCACCATCAAAAGAACAGGCTCTGCTAACGGTATACTACGCCTTCCACAACGCTGGCTATGGGTTCTACACAACGTTGGTGACTGAAGGACAGTAACAGGTGCAAATATGTAACTCTTTTGTATCGGTAGTGAATAAATAGTTCCCAATAGTTAAGTTCCAACCCTCGTACATGTTGAAAGAATATGAGTGATGAGTTTAGCGGACGACGCTGCTATACTCTGTAAAATCGATGAAATCTACTGAGCATAGAAAATAGTTTGGAAGTAGACCGAATAAATATGAAAGAATGAGGCATAGCGGAAATGAGATTAGTGATGAATTTACCATCAAAATTGGAGACCACGAAGTAGAGTAAGTGAAAGATTCCGCTGCCATGGGAGCAAAGTAATTTATGAAGGACGAAGGAACAAGGACATGAAACGCATACTGACGTAGGGCTAGAAAGGACTACTATCATCAGACCTTGGTCTTAATTTGTGAGATAAATTTCGGAGCATCTGCGTTCGGAGGGCGGAATTCTATGGAAGTGAATCATGGACATCAGGCAAATGGGAAAAGAAGAGAATCGAGATGTCTTTGGTGCTATAGAAAGATGTGGAAAATTTGGTCGAGTGATAAGAAATGAGCAGGCTCTTCCCAGAATTGCCCAGAAGAGAGGCATGTGGATAACAGTGACAAGGTACTAGATGATAGCAATAACTTTCATGCTACGAGAAGAAACCATAGACACTAGAAAGTGTAGGGGAAGGCAGGGGTTAGAATACACCCAACAAGCAGATGAGGACGTTGAAAGTAAGTGCTACTCTCAGATAAAAGGATGGCACACAAATAAGACGCGCTACTGAAACAGATCTGATGTCCAGGAGAAATATCGACTGCTCCATTGTCACCACCCATAATGCTATTTCTCTCCCTCGCTCAGCTCACAATCATATTTTATTGCTCAGACACTGGAAGACCTTCTTCGAGAGGCATTTAAGCGTAGGCACTATCGTAAATTAATGACTTGGCTAGTTCGGAATCCGCCTGACGGAACTATTTGAAAATACAACTGCTAATTATTTTTAAGAATACTGCCATTAAACTATGCACTCTTTGCCGCAGTTTCGATGCTGTTTATGAATGTATGTTCTGTACTTTGATTGTAGCTTTCGGCGCGATAAACACAATTCCTCCTTGACTCTAAATTTGTTTTATGCCTTATATGTATTATCTTAGCTGCCATCTTGTTGACCAGAAACACGATCGTAAACGAATTTTGTTCCAGACGTCTGCTAATGTAATTCTGCTGCATCAGTCGAAACTCGTACATTTATTTCTAATTTTTCATCTGGTTTTACAGGTAAATCTACTGTCCCCTTCCAGGGTCTCATTTTTCTAAACACACATACTATACTGTACTAAGGATTCATAGCTGCAGAAATACATTTTTGGTTTTAGAGCTTTGTTTCATACCAACGTGAAACATGAAGAAGTTATACTTCTGATATTTTCAATAATTCGCTCATGTTCCGAAACTTTTTTTTTTTTTTTGCCTTTCTAAGTCATAGTTCTGATTTTCTCCTAGTCCATTTTTGTTTTTGCACCGATCGTCCCAGCTTTGGGGCATTATTCACTGTATCCTTACAACTCATGGTCTGCTAGGTAGCCCAGTTTCATAGATACGAGATTGTATGAGGTTGTGTTTATTCCTTACTGTATATTTATACACTGTCCCATCAAATTAATGTGACCGCTTGCCAAAAGGTTGAATAATCATCCTTTGCATCACGGATCGCTGCGAGGCGTGCGTGAAGAGAGTCACTGAAGTTCCGGAAGGTCCCGACAAGGATGTTGAGCCACGCCGACACGAGTGCCGTGGTTAGTTGCGCTAGATTTGTCAGTTAAGAATCGATGGTGTGCATAGCCCAATGATAGTGGTCCCATACAATCTTGATTGGATTTAAATCCCGCCGTCCGCTGTGACCGAGCGGTTCTAGGCGCTTCAGTCCGGAACCGCACTGCTGCTACGGTCGCAGGTTCGAATCCTGCAACGGGCATGGATGTGTATGATGTCCTTAGGTTAGTTAGTTTTAAGTAGTTCTAGGTCCAAGGGACTGATGACCTCAGATGTTAAGTCCAATAGTGCTTAGAGCCATTTGCTTAAATCCAGTGGAGTTAGGTGGCCAGGGGTGTGCGGTAAACTTACGTTGGTTCTCTTTGAACCACGAACGTACGCTGCGGACTGTGTGAGACAACGTATTGTCTTGCTGTTGTGCCGAGGAATAACAAACTGCTCGTAGGGGTGAACATGGTCCCCAACGACAGGTGCATGCTAGCTGTTGTGCCGAGGAATAACAAACTGCTCGTAGGGGTAAACATGGTCCTACGAGATTGACGAGATCACCCAAGAAATCCTCTCCGGCCTTGATCCTTCCGACTATTGTTTCAGTGTGTTTGTTTTCACTCTGTACACGACAAAGGTCCTCTGTGCAGATTCCAGGGTTGGTCGCCGATGAACAGCAGCACCATGGGCGCATGAACTTTGGGACTGCTACAGAGGCCCATACACTGCTATGTTCGCTAAACAGTCGTTGAGGGTACGTTGTTGGTAGTCTCTTGGTACATCCAGGTGTTCGGTTGCTCAACAGTTGCACGGCTATATACTTCCCCACAGTTACTGTTCTTCAGTGTCATGTAAGGCCGATGGTGCAATGCTGTTGCCTTGGTGCCCATTTTTGAATAGCGGCAATCTGCCATGCATGGTATCCTTTAACCATAGTGGTACGTGAACAATTCAGAAACTTAGCCGTTTAGAGAAGGGTTCCACCCTTGGCCCGAAAGGCAATGACCATGCCCTTCCCAAAATGAGATAAATCGCTCCGTTTCCTCATTACAACACCGTATGCACTGTTCCCTTCCCCTTCCCCCCCCCCCCCCCATCACACTTTATATACTCCCCACACACACACACACACCTAGTGATGCCACCTGCCGTCTGTGAGCGGTTGCTAAAAGTGATCGTCGAACATAGGTGATCCTCACATTACTGTGACTGGACTGTGTATAATTATGAAACTTCATTAGCTTTTATGCTACGTTCTCCTTGCTTTACAACTGAACAATGTAAGCTTGTATTTCCTTACTTCGTACTTGTGTTACTCACAAAATATTTCGACCGAAATTAGTTCAAATGGTTCAAATGGCTCTGAGCACTACGGGACGTAACATCTGAGGTCATCAGTCCCCCAGAACTTAGAACTACTTAAACCTAACTAACCTAAGGACATCACACACATCCATGCCCGAGGCAGGATTCGAACCTGCGACCGTAGCAGTCGCGCGGTTCCGGACTGCGCGCCTAGAACCGCGAGACCACCGCGGCCGGCCCGAAATTAGTCTTCTTTCCCAAACATAAGACTGTAACGAAGAGGCCACCTAGGTCCTCTTTTCAGAAATGTAGTACGTGCTACAAGGAAACACTGTGTCATATCGGGACCTGAGTCTCGACTAAACACTGATTAAAAGTATTAGCCTCGGCTTTGGGTAGTAGCTGGGATGAAATCTCATTTACATTCTATAGGTCCTCTCAAGTCACGCCGAGCAAATATTCCTTAAATAGTAACCTACACATATGAACTTTCAAATTTTTCTTTTCCCGATCACGAAACTTTTCTCCGTCTCATGTGATATAACGTTTAAGACAGACAGTTTTGTTGTACCTCACTTTAAAATTGCAGATACTTTCATTGTTATTATTGTTGTTTTGGGTGTCAGTCCTAACACTGGATTGATGCCGCTCTCCACGATACTCTACACTGAGTCGAGAAAAGTCATGGGATACATCCTAATATCGTATCGCACCTCGTTTTCCTGGCGTACTGCAGCAACTAGATGTGGCTTGGACTCAACAAGTCGGTCCAGTCCCCTGCAGGAATGCTGAGCAATGCTGCCTCAAAAGCCGTCCATAATTGTGGAAGTGTTGCTGGTAGAGCATTTATGCACGAACTGACCTCTCGATTATGTCACATTAATGTTCGATGGGATTCATGTCAGGAGAACCCGATGCTCAAATCATTTGTTCCAACTGTCCAGTTCCCGGGTTCGATTCCCGGCGGGGTCAGGGGTTTTCTCTGCCTCGTGATGACTGGGTGTTGTGTGACCTTAGGTTAGTTAGGTTTAGGTAGTTCTAAGTTCTAGGGGACTGATGACCATAGATGTTAAGTCCCATAGTGCTCAGAGCCATTTGAACCATTTTGAACCAACTGTCCAGTATGTTCTAACACGGTGCATTGCCATCAATAAGAATTCCGTTGTTGTTTGGTAATATGAAGTCCATGAATGGCTGAAAATGGTCTCCAAATTCCAGAATATAACTATTTCCAGTCAATATCCTTTCAAATGCACCAGAGAACCCAGTCCATTGTCCATTTCACGTAAACTCAGCCCACACCATTCTGGAATCACCACCAGCTTACACAGTACATTCTTGACAAATTGGGTCCACGGCTTCGTGTAGTCTGCATCGCTCACGAACCCACCGTCAGCTCTGACTTCTGGACTCATCTGACCAGGCCAGGTTTTACAGTACGGCACATCAAGAAGTGCCCCGTGTGTGCGGGTTAATTGCCTGCTACAAATTATAATATGTATTTCTAGGGTTCTGTGTTGCCGTGAAGAGACACATTTATTTTCTAATGTTATACTCTCTTTTTGTTATGAGTCCGTTTCGGTGGTACCAAGAAAGTGCGGTGTATCATATAGCATTGCAGCTTAGTCATGTCGAACTCAGTAATCCTGTGTACGTACAAGCGATAGAGACAATAAATAATTTCATACCGGGAGCTTTCCTTACGCTGAATTCTAAGGGAATGTCATCTGCTCGAGGGAAAATGTTTCGTCTTAGATCTATTAGAGTTCTGTCAAATTCTTTTCGCAAAATTTCTTTGTTGGGCGCTCGATACATTTCTTCATCTATGAGCTTTACCCTCTTTGGTTTACGACTGCCTCGTCATGTAAAACTTTATAATGTCTGTAAGTCTCTTCCACGTATAACATTCTTTTACGAATCTTAATCCAAGTATTAGGTATGATTAAATCATGCTCCATGCAAAATTCTACCTGGCGGGTTCCTCTTTCGCTCTCTTCCCTCAGTCTTTGTTCTGTTACTGTTTACCTTTCTCTTCCTCCTCCAGCTATCCATTTCTGTCTCCTACCACGGTTACATTTTCCTCTCCCTTTACTGTCCGAATAATTTCTTTCTTCTCATCATACGTCTTTCAGTCTCTTCAGTAACTGCGGAGCTCATTGGCGTGTGAAATTGTACTACTACGGTGGGTGTTGGCCTTGTGCCTACCTTGGCTTCGACAATGCGTTCACTATTACACACAAAAGATGGCTCTGAGCACTAAGGGATTTAAATTCTGAGCTCATCAGTCCCCTAGAACTTAGAACTACTTAAACCTAACCAACCTAAGGACATCACACACATCCATGCCCGAGGCAGGATTCGAACCTGCGACCGTAGCGGTCGCGCGGTTCCGGGCTGTATATTACACACATCACATTAGCTTATCCGAATTGTTGTTTTCGTATTCATTGTTAGATCTACTCCTGCATTACCGGTAT
Source organism: Schistocerca piceifrons (assembly GCF_021461385.2). Classification (NCBI taxonomy): domain Eukaryota; kingdom Metazoa; phylum Arthropoda; class Insecta; order Orthoptera; family Acrididae; genus Schistocerca; species Schistocerca piceifrons. The sequence goes on along the minus strand of NC_060139.1, from coordinate 1,014,148,116 downwards.
TCGAGTTTGTATTTAGAACCCTGTACTCACATGACCAGAAGAACTGTTCTTCCGGCTCTGCCATCCACTTCACTAATTCCCAATGTGTCTAATATCAACATACCCCTTCCCCTTTTAAAATTCCCTAATCTCCCTACCACATTACGAATCCAACATCCCGCTCTTCTACCCGTAGAATTCCATTTTGGTTTTCCTCATGATGATATTCTGGATAACCGAATGGGGGACTATTTGACCTGCGGAATGTCTTATCCAAGAGAATTCCATCATAATTTAATCACAGAGAAGAGCTGCATGCCCTCGGGAGATATAACATCTTAAGTTTCCAATTGCTCTCAGCCATCCACAATACCAGTACAGCAAATGCCACGTTGGCTAGCGTAAGGCCAGATGAGTCATTTCTCTAAATCATCAATTATCGTGACTGTTGCCCCTGCAATCACTGAAACGCTGCCGTCCCTTTTCAGGAATCACATTTTGATCTGTCCTCTCAACAGGAACCTCTGCTCTTCAGCTAAATATATCGCTGAGGAACTCAAACGACCCCACGTCGGCAATATCTATGGTTATTTGCGGGAGGGGCAGGCGCGGCGAGTTTGTTTTCCGTCAAGCGACAAAAAGTACGAACTTTAGTGTACTCCTGTAATGTGTGAAATGGAGAGGATATTTTTGTCGCTGCTACAGAAGCGCGTAACCTCTTGGAAATGGAGGGAGGTTCGGTAGGGCTTACTACTTGGGCATTGCTTACACTTGTGGAGTAACAAAACAATGATATATACGCCTTTCAGACCAACCGTACCGACAATTCTTAGTGGAAGCACTGTGTCCGATCTGTTTTGGTTCAGGAAAGTTTTAGGTGAGCTGTCAAGGATAAAAAAAATTGGTTAATCTCACTTTGCCTGATAGCTACTAGTAAGTTGTAAATCGAACTCAACCACAAAACTTCAAACGGAAACGTAGGAAAAAATAAATATCGCAGTTGGAAAGAACCTTCGAAACTAAATAATTTGTCACTAAAAATCTTTTTTATTGATGCAGTTTCGGTTCTATTAGTAAATCACGTTTCATGACGACGAGCCACACTGGAGAGGGTAACATGCTAGTGGCATTTCTGGAGTCTAGCAAGATGAATTTTGGAGATAATTCTTCAAAAGTAATCTTCACTTTATCGAATGCATTTAATTATTTATTTATTTATTGTGACAGCACATCCTAAGGAAGAGATATTACATATGCTTATGGGACTCTCCAGGGGTGAATACAGCGTCGAGGAGGTGGGGGCAACAGACGACTCCCCCTCATCCCCCACCCCACCCCACACACACAAGCCATCCATTCACTCCTCCGAAATGAGAAACGTCGTCAATTACCTTGTACCTGCCCTACCAAATGAACAGACGTAGAATCAGTTTATTATTATTTTGAGAAGAGCAACATAGTATAATGATATTGACAGGAAGGAAATGTGCTCAGCGCATTTCTGATGAAATCTCAAAAACTATTTCTTCATTTACCGCACGTGCCCCGTACCCCAGGTACTCGCAGAATGTCACCAGAAGTACCTACAAGAAGTGCGAGTTTATGCAGACAGATATCAAGATCGGACAGGCCGATCCTGTTGTGAGCTGATATTCTTGCTACAAAATGTCGGATAACAGCTCTATAAACGGTCGATAACAGTGTATTTCGAGATACGTATCGTCCGGGGATCACCACTACGTTCATCAGATATCAAGCGAATACGATTGCAGATAAGAAACAAATCCTGTATTTGATTTCCTAATCAAACACGTTGACTGTTGTACTGTGGACTGACGAATCTATTTTCAGATGTAGTGCCAAAGCACACATCCAAAATGCTCGACGTTAGACAGAAGAAAACCCTCCCCGAATTCATCAGCAGGAGACCAGCTAGTCTGGTGCACAACCTGGTTTGGCACATCCATGATAAGATTATCGTATCTTTTATTTTATTGCTTTTTCAATAAATTGTATTAAGAATTTATTCAGCACAGCTTGACGTTGCTGCAAGAAGACGTAGCGCTAGCAACAGGGTTGCTAATGTAATAGCAGGTCGAAGCGTGTCCAGCACATTTTTCCTTAATGTCCAGGCGTACCTTCATCAAAATTTTCCTGTCGGTGGATTGCTAGACGAGGGCAAGCGACATGACCCTCACGGTCACTAGACTGCACTCGCCTTGATTATATATTTTGGGACACACCAAAGACATACACGGAAACCGTAAACTGTAATGTTTTCTAATCTTTTGTTGTTTGGCAAAATTAAAAATAAATTTTATTCTTTGCTAAATGTCCATGAAAATGTTTTTCCATACTGCAGCATTAGGAAGCTAATCTGTTAGCTTAGAAACACTCGTTTTCTCTCTTTAAGCGTCATTCAAAACATCAACTGCAGAAAGGCATTTTTCATTAGATGACTGAAATGGTCTAAAATAAACTAGATACACCTTAGACAGTAATTGTTCGTGTTTTAGAACTGTTGCTAATGTCTTCCCATTGTAACAACTCGGATAAACTGATTTTCAGAAATTTTAGAAGAATAAAGTGTTCTAAATTTTGGTTTTTGTTAACGCGGCTAATGAGTAAGGATAATAGGTTTAGGCAAAAGAGATATTGGAACGAAAATTTGTCTATGTAATAATACTGAATAAAATGTACACACACGTGACCAGGACGCTAATCTATACAACACAGCAATCCAATAGAGACCGATAGTGGTAGTTTTCACTCTATTATATTCTCTTATAATGAGAAAATATATTTTTCTCACTAATCAATATAATTATATCTAATTACTCAGGGTCCACCAGGAGTGAGGGCGACAAGCCCAACCTCTACTTCCTCCCTTTACACTATTTCCAGTACGCTACTTCAAAGGATACGTTAGAAATGAGCAACATTATTGACCAGGCGTTCTCGGCACTCGCCGTCGCTGTGGCCGAGCGGTTCTAGGCGCTTCAGTCCGGAACCGCGCGACTGCTACGGTCGCAGATTAGATTCCTGCCTCGGGCATCTATGTGTGTGATGTCCTTAGGTTTGTTAGCCTTAAGTAGTTCTAAGTTCTAGGGGACTGATGACCTCAGATGTTAAGTTCCATAGTGCTCAGAGCCATTTGAACCACTTCTTTGCTCTCTGCCTTCGATAATAAATCCTTGAACCTACACGTGACATGTCTGAATGCACGATGACCAACTCTGGGTTACACCAAATTTCTACTGAAAATTACGACGCTAAGTTCGCTTTCTCCAGCAGTTTCTATGTAATGAAAGTTTCACCACTCCATTTAATCTTATCGGTTTCCCTAAAACGAATATAACCTAAAAAAGTTCGGATGCACCGTTTCCAAGAAAAAGTACTTCTGCATTGAGTCTGAAGCTGGAGGTTCGAGCTTGCACTGCTCACTGTCTTACATTACAGCACAGTTTTCTAAAATAAATTAAGATCCTTTCAATTTTTAGTGAAACATATTTAATTATTTAAACAAAATTATGTTCAAGTTACACTTTCTGTGAAACACATCTTATATTTTCAAGTTTACGTACGTAAATTTACCTCTTTATATTTTTTATGGTGTGGGACATAATCTGCTGCCAACCTCTAAACTCTACACATCAAAGTCAAAAATGTTCAAATCTGTGTGAAATCTTATGGGAATTAACTGCTAAGGTCATCAGTCCCTAAGCTTACACACTACGCAACCTAAATTATCCTAAGGACAAACAAACACACACACGCATGCCCGAGGGAGGACTCGAACTTCCGCCGGGACGAGCCGCACAGTCCGTGACTGCAGCGCCAGACCGCTCGGGTAATTCCGCGCGGCCATCAAACTCAATTCAAAAAAAAATTACTGGTGGATGAGGGAATGCAGCATCTTCATTTAGACGGCACAAACACAGGTTTTCGAAAGTCCTAGAACAGTTGGAATCAAACTAAAATTGTAACAGGCTAAATATGGAAACATACAACATTCCCTGGCAACTTTGGGTAGATTTTTCAAGGAAACATTAGTCAAATGACATCGCTATAACATGGATAACCAACCTCGGTTCATTCTGCAGTAAACTAGTTTGTATTACTGAGTTCCTATGCTGTATGATAGAACACAAATTGGAGATTTGAACCTTTCTTTCTCTTTTATACAGTAGGCGACAAGACTTTTTCGTAAAGAATTACTAAAACTTTTAGTAAATTGTGGTCGAGAACTACCTACTGCTGTCGGTTACTTAATATACACGGACGATGTGAGAGTACATAACAACCCTGCCTCACAAACAAAGTGTAGCACATAGAAGGAAAGAAGGAAACGAAATTAAACTTCACGGATTGTGAGAGTATTTGACGTTATTTCAGTGATTACAAAATGGAGCAAAATTTACAAGAAACTTGGAAATTCAGATCATTAGTCAGTACGATGTTGCACTCTCTCTGGGCTGGAAGCATGTCCTCGTTCGGCTGGGGTGGATGCCACAGAGCTGTTGCGTCCCATCCTGAGACCGTATGGGCCACAACTATTGTAAATAGTCCTTGATATCCTGGATAATCAACCGGGTCGTTTTTGACATTCCAGCTTGTTCCACACTTGTTTTATCAGGGAAAGGCCTGAGGATCTTGGTGAGGGGAGAAGCTCAGCAGATGTCGCGGATAGATCGTACAAGCATTTCCCACATGTGGACGAGCAATGTGCTGTTGAAAAATTGCACCAGGACACTGTCATATGCGAGGTAACACTTGAGGATGCAGGATATCCGGACATACCATTCTGCTGTCAGAATGTCCTCAACCACTACCAGCTGCGAACTGTAGCGATGTCTGATGGCTCTCCACACCATGACCCCAAGAGCAACACCACAGCGCCTCTCCAAAACACTGGAGAAATGGTGCCTCCTCTTACGTCGCCCATTACGCGCCAACGGTTCTCATCCATGGTAATGCAGAACCGTAATTCATTGATGAACACAGTGCGATGCCATGAACCGTAGTCCGTGCTTTCTGGTTACGGAACCACTCCAAACGCAGCATTCATTGCGGTGGCCGACCGGAATTTCAAGGACGTGTATGCCTGTTCTCACGTTCTCGTGTGGTATAACACGGACCCTTTCACATCCGAATACTGATACCTCTGAATCCATACCCAACCCAGGGCGTTGAGTTCCTTGTCCGGGAACAGGAGAGCGTCTCAGCCAGGGCCAGCGCATGCACGATGTGTGCAGTGCTGCTACGGACGAGGACACCAATGGACGGATGGCCACGGAAATCATGAATGGAGTTCAAAGGGATGTGAGAAGAGTGGTTTGTTGTCCTGTATATGAGGAAGGTGTGGCAGAGAATCACACAAAGATTGTCGCTCATTGTGGTTTCTCTTGGTGCGAGTGAGTCTATTAGAGGTCGCCTGTCCACTTCCTGTCGGTCGTCGCCTGGTGCGCTTATCTATACGGAAATCAGTTTAGCAAACGTTGAACCTTTTTCTGCCATTTGTGCTAGGGGTTGCTGAAGACTGTGACACAGTGCATCACCTTTCGCTTGTCCACTGCAAGCCTTACATCATGTTTCCAAGGAACTGATTATGTGCTTCCGTTGTGTCCAGTACTTTCACAGAGAGTTACTCATTGATTTCTCCGATTTCGAAAGATATATTTGCTGTTCTGTGTGTTTGCGGGCGTACCTGGTTGTATGTTTACGAAACGCCTTGTGGAAGCGCAAGGTGGGGCCGCCTTGGACCGATGCGTGCAGGCCTGTTGGTCCGTTGATTGGTTGACTTTGGGGAAGGGACCAAACAGTGAGATCATCATTTCTTTGTAAGGAACCATTCCGGAATTTGCCTCAAGCGATATAGAGAAATCAAGGAAAATCTGATTCAGGATGGCTGGACGTGGCTTTGAACCGTCATGCTCCCAAATGCTAGTCCTGTGTGCGAACCACTGCGCTACCTCTCTCGGTGCCAGTGGTGGGTCGTTATATGGTTGGTACCATTTATGTGGTTTCTGCAGCTGTCGATATGGATCTACGTCCTTCAGATGTTCCTTGCTTATGAAACGTTAATTGATTTGATAGGGGTGTGGTTGTTCTGGTATTGCATGATTTTTGTTATTTTTTCTTATGTTTCTTATGAATAGTTTTTAAGATAAATTTATTTTAAGTTTGAAACGTACTAAAGAAATTCTTTTAATGACAAGATTATTTTATTGGGCCTTTCATTTAAATAAATTCTGACTATAGTCTTGGTTTAAAATATTACAAAGTTGCAGTAAAGGGTATACCAGAATACCTATTTGTAAGTTACATTGGTTCTTACACACTCATTTAATGTATATATGTATTGTTGCTGTGATCCACTGTCAAGTGTACTTATTCAGGGCGTGTACAACCTAGACATTGTGTGAAAAAAAGGCTGCTAACTTTTTCTGCTTCTCTGTGCTCTGTGACCTCAACTCCTCAGTCCCCAGGTCCTGTTATCATATCTGAAATGCACCACAAATCTGGATGTAGCGCGATGTGATCACTCGGCCAAATATAGGCTCAGAATGGGGCCATTTTCAATATCTGTCATTTCCTGATGACACTGCATTGCACGGGTAATATACTTCACAGTGATCACTCAACATCTCAAAATATTCACGATTGTTACATATCGTATCAGGTCTGGTAACAACAAAAAATCACGAACAACATCAGTGCAGTCTGGCGGCCGTTCTACCCGTCACAAAAATTGTAATTTTAATAATTTACATACGGGCTAATTGTGAGTCAGTGCGCTGAGTTATATTGACATCAGATTATGGCTTCTGGGTGCTTCACGTTTGTCAGAAGTGTATTGAGTAGAATCTTTTGTCAATGTATTATATATGTTCAACACAACTGTAGTGTAGTTATGAAAAAAACATCATTGCATACACATCAGATAAAGTGGAAAATATTACACAGTAAAGCACTGGTCTGGTTTTTATCAAACTTTGCTGCAGATGCTCGTCATATCTTCTTGTCTTCTTTTGCTTCTGCCTTTGTCCCCAGTTTTTCACTGGGTCAGCAGGATTAAAATCGGATTTGGCAAGGTTAATTTCAAGGGGTGGCCGGATGCCCTTCCTACACCCACTCCATACCCCCCCCCCCCCCCCCCGGATGAAATAAGTGTACCCCAACTGTCAGTATCTAGGGTAAACCATGAAATAATGTGAAAGTGTTTCGAATGTCTGTGAATCGTGTAACTGAGGCAGGATGTGGGGGCCAGTCCAGTATTCACCTAGTGGGATGTGGAAAACCGCCTGAAAACCACATCCAGGCTCGCCAACACCACGGCCACGTGGTCAATCCGCCAGGTGGATTCGATCTGGGGCTGGCGCGCCTACCCAAGTCCAGATAGCAGCGCATTAGCGCTCTCAGCTAACCTGGCGGGTCAGACGCGGATCATGTACTTATTATAAAATGGTTAAACTTTCGTTCAGTTAGGAACAGACATCGATCATGAACAGTCTTGTATTTGTTGTGCCAAGGAAACAAACAGGGCCTAAATCTCATCTTGAGAAATTACATGCTATGAGTGAAACTCATCCAATCTCAGCTTATGGGGATTGATGCTTGGAGGCTGGAACTAAGGTATATTGTTTCCCACTGCATCCCAGACACTTGAGTAGGGTGACAAATCAGGGGCCCCATCAGGCGTCTCATTATCGGTCTAGCAATTTTTATCATTACTATACACAATTGCATACATGGTCTACCGGTAGCGTCTTTGAGTAGTAAACAGAATGCCCTTGTCAGGCTGAACTGGCGGCCGAAGATTATGGCATATGAAATCACCCTCTTTCCGCCAATAGCTTTGTCAGAGGAAACGTCCGTGAAATACGAGAAAATTTCAGTTAGATTACATTGTCGTCAGGCAGAGATTCCGAAGTAAGATACTGGATTGTAAGGCGTACACATGAACAGCTAGAGACTCAGTTCATGATGTAGTAGTGACGAAGAGTAGGTTGAAGTTTAAGAGATTAGTCACGAGAAATCAAAACGCAAAGAAGTACGTAACGGAAGTAATAATGAAGGAGGAGATACGCTTGAATTTCTGTAATTCTGTAGATGTAGCAATAAGGAATAGCTCAGTTGGCAGTATAATTGAAAAGAAATGACCTTCTCCAAGAACGGCAGTAACAAATGTCGGAAAGAAAAACATAGATACAAAGAAGATAACTGCGAAAAAACCATGGGTTACAGAGGGAACACTTTAGTTGATCGATGAAAGAAGGAAGTACAAAAATGTTTAAGGAACTTCAGATACAAGTCGCTAAGGAGTGAAATAAATAGGAAGTGCAGGGAAGATAAGACGAAATGGCTGCGTGAAAAATGTAAAGGAACTGAAAAAGAAATGATTGTCGGGAGGACTGATTCAACATGTAGATTAGTCAAACCAACTTTCCGTAATATTAAAAGCTAGGGTGGTAACATTAAAAGTGCAACGGTAAAATGTAGAGGAGAGAGTGGGTAGGTGGGAAGGGTTCATTGCAGGCCTCTATGAGAGGGAAGATTTGTCTGATGTGATAGAAGAAGAAACAGGAGTCGACGTAGAAGAGATAGACGGTCAAGCGTTAGAATCTCGATTTAAATAGCTTTGGAAAACTTAAGATCGAACGAATAACGCAGAAGGGAGAGATAATTTTCCATGAGATATTCTAAAATCATTAGGGAAAGTCGCAATAAACGAATATTCGCGTTGGTCTGTAGAATGCATGAGCCTGGGGATATGCCAAGTGACTTTCGGACAAACATCATACACACATGTCCGAAGATCGCAAGAGCCGACAAGTGCGAAAATTAACGCATAGTTAGCATTAAAGCTAAAAAAAAATGGCTCTGAGCACTATGGGACTCAACTGCTGAGGTCATTAGTCCCCTAGAACTTAGAACTAGTTAAACCGAACTAACCTAAGGACATCACAAACATCCATGCCCGAGGCAGGATTCGAACCTGCGACCGTAGCGGTCTTGCGGTTCCAGACATTAAAGCTCAAGCATGAGAGTTGCTGCCAAGAATGTCATACAGAAGAATGAAAATGAAGATAGACAATGTGCTAGATGACAATTTGTTTTGCTATATTGATGGACACGAAATACATGAAGATAAGAAATTCTGCTGTCTAGGGAGCAAAATAAACAATGCCGGACTTAGGAAGAAGGACATTAAAATAGACTAGCATTGGCAAAAACGGCGTTTCTGACCAAGGAATAGTCTACTAGTATAAAACGTATGTTTCATTTTCTTGATGAAATTTCTGGGAGTATACGTTTGGAGCACACCATTGTATGCTAGTTAAACACGTACAGCGAGAAAACCAGATCAGAAGATAATCCACGCACTTGAGATGTAGTGCTACAGAAGAATGTTAAAAGTTTTGTGGACTGGTAAGATAAGGAATGAGGATGTTGTCCCTAGAATCGGCAAGGAAAGGAATATATGGAAAACACTGATAGGGAGAACGGACAGAGTGACAGGGTATGTTTTAAGACATCAGGGAATAAGATTCTTGGTACTAGAGGGATCTGCAGAGGGTAAAACCTCTAAGGGAAGACAGAGATTGGAATAAATACATCAGATAATTGAAGACGTAGGTTGCAAGTGCTACTCTGAGATGAAGAGGTTGTTGGCACAGGAGAGGAATTTGTGGCGGGCCGCAGATTGAAGACTGCTCACTCTAAAAAGAAATTCAACCAAGGATTGTCAGATGAGGAATGAGTTACTTAAGGAGCGTTATTTTCCTAACAAAATCAATATGAAACCATCGTGAATTACATTGAAAGTGTTAGACGCACTCAGTTAGCACTTGTGTTAAGAGAAACTCAGGTTGTTAGTAAAATAAACGAAGAACTACGGGCAGAAAGGAGTTTGCGAGTGGGTTTTGGTAACAGATCTAGTGGTTCTCTTAAGCTCGATCAACAGAGAGCAGCTCTTTTGTTGATCACAAAAGGAGTGTTGTTGTTCAAGCAAGCAGATTGTCGGCACCTCTTTCCATCAATTTCAAATGATTATCCAACCTCACCGAGCTAGTGGGAGTATTTTCAGATGTAATAATTCAGGAAAATTTGTTCGGCAGTGACCCTTAGGTCGTGGGAAGAATGACGGCAGATGACATTTTCAGAAATTGGCTTGAGAGGGCGAGAAGCCGAGCCGGTTGCCCACCGGCGTCATGTCACAAGTTACAAAATGGGATCAAAAGTATCCGGACACCTGGCTGAAAATCACATACAAATTCGTGGTGCCCTCCATCGGTAGTGCTGGAATTCAGTTTAGTGTTGGACCGCCCTTAGCCCTGATGACAGCTTTCACTCTCGCAGGCATACGTTCAGTCAGGCGCCGGAAGGTTTCTTGGGGAATGGCAGCCCATTCTTCACGGAGTGCTGCACTGAGTAGAGGTATCGATGTCGGTCGGTGAGTCTTGGCACCAAGCGGTTCTATAGGATTCAGGTCAGGACTCTGTGCAAGCCAGTTCATTACAAGGATGTTATTGTCTTGTAACGACTCCGCCACAGGCCGTGCATTATGTACGGATGCTCGATCGTATTGAAAGATTCAATCGCCATCCCCGAATTGCTCTTCAGAAGGGGGAAGCATGAAAGTGCTTAAAACATCAATGTAGGTCTGTGCTGTGATAGTGCCACGCAAAACAACAAGGGATTCAAGGCCCCTACATGACAAACACGACCACACCGTAACACCACCGCCTCCGAATTTTACTGTTGGCGCTGCAAACGCTGGCACATTACATTCACCGGGCATTCGCCATACCCACAACCTGACAATGGATCGTCACATTTTGTACAGTGATTCGTCACTCCACACAAAGTTTTTCCACTGTGCAATCGTCCAATGTTTAGGCTCCTTACGCCAAGCGAGGAGTGGTTTGGCATTTACTGGCGTGCTGTGTGGCTTATGAGCAGCCGCTTGACCATGAAATCCAAGTTTTCTCACCTTCCGCCTAACTGTCATACTACTTGCAGTGGATCCTGATGCAGTTTGGAATTCCTGTGTGATGGTTTGGATAGATGTCTGCCTATTACACATTACGACTCTCTTCAACAGTCGGCGGTCTCTGTCAGTCGACACACGAGGTCGGCGTGCACGCTTTTGCACTGTACGCATCCCTTCACGTTTCCATTTCACTATCACATCGGAGACAATGGACCTAGGGATGTTTAGGAGTGTGGAAATCTCGCGTACAGACGTATGACGCAAGTGACCACGTTCGAAGTCCGTGAGTTCCGCGGAGCGCCCCATTCTGCTCTCTGACTATGTATAATGACTACTGAGGTCGCTATTATGGAGTACCTGGAAGTAGATGGGAGCACAATGCATCTCATATGAAAAACATATGTTTTTGGCGATGTCCGGATAGTTTTTATCACATAGTGTATGTGAAGCTAGTAACTAGTTTCTCCCCTTCATCTCTTCCGTCCTTAGCTGCGATCCAGTTCTTGGACAGCTGGATTCTAGCAGTAATATTTCTTTCTTTAATACTCTTACTATCTCAAGAACAAGCATATTTTTAAATTGCCAAGTTTAAAGTTACTGGACTAAGGGATTCGTATTGTTAATGGTTAGTCATTACCATTTTAGGTAAGGTACAAATAAATTTAAGAATGAGCAATTCTCGTGGACTCTTGAAGTCCATGTGTCTGAACAACTCTCTGTCGATTTAATACTGAGTTGTCACTTTGTGTACAAAATGGGGCGTGCTTTAGACTACTCTGGAAATCAGTTTGCAATTAAGTTTTATGTAGCCAAAGCCAAAATTCTTCCAGTAATAATGTTGATCCGTGCGATTTCAAGTTTGGTGTCAGCCATTTGGGTGAATTGATTGGTTTGGAGGGGGGGGGGGGGGAGGGGGCCAAACATGAGGTAATCGGTCCCATCGGATTACGGAAGGATGGGGAAGGAAATCGTCCGTGCACTTTCAAAGCAACCATCCAGGCAATGCCTGAAGCGATTAAGGAAAATCAAGGAAAATCTAAATCAGGATGGCTGGACGCACGTTTGAAACGTCGTCGTCCAGAATGCGAGTCCTGTCTGCTAACCACTGCGCCACCTGGCCCGATCGGACATCTGGGGAACGTGAATCCTCGGAGTTATCAAGTTTATATTAGTTTCATAATTTTCCAACAGAGCAGTTTGGTGAAACCCATAAATGGAGTGTCAAAGCACACACAATCACCACACCTTGCAGGTTGTCGCCACCCAAGATGTCGAAAAGTTGTTGGCTGAGTGGGTGATTAGGCGCTCTACCTCTCCGTGTGCCTCAGCATCTTTCTTGGTTCTCAAAGGTAATGGCAAGGCGTAAAAAGTTATCCTCCCATTGGTTATTCAGTCTTTTTCTCATGGTCACCTCCCCCTTGACAGCCCCTGTCGGAGATCCGAATGGGAGATTAGTCTGGAATAGTTTGCCAACGGAAAGATGATTATGATACATTTTCAATTACAGTCCACGTGTCCTGTGAGTAAACATTAAATGCCTTTAATTCGGGGCTGTCCATTGCCTTCTGCGTCCCCATGCCGTCGATTATTGCTGATTTTTCCGCCTGTAGGAGCAGTTCCCCACCCCAAGGGCAAGGAGGGCCCTGAACCTCCACCTTCTCTGACAATGCTATGGCAGATGGAGGGTGAATTCTTATCCAGAAGTGTTCGGCCGTCATTATCAATGATATTCATTCAAAATTCAGGCAGTGGCTGTGTTCTAACCCGGGTCAGAGGGCGTTTCGATTACTAATTGAAGGCGCTACACCTTTTCTTCGTTCCTCCCTCATTTTCCTTATTATAAAGGAACCTGCATAAAAGGAGTATATTTGCCTCCGACAGTTTGACGCTTAAATATTAAATAAAAATAAATGAAAATCTGCTCCACTTCAGACGTTCGTTCCTACCTGCGCGTATCTCAACAGCTCTTTCCAAACTAAGAAAGGAGGAAAGAAAAGGGGGGAGAGGGTATCAAAAGTATGTAGCAGAGAAGAAGTATTTTTTTCGCTCAGACCTGTAACCCTTGACCACGGCTTATGTTAGATGTTACACCTTATTTAATAAATTGTTTAAAAATATTAGCGCATCCCAGAGTAAGAGTTATGTTGAATTGGTTCTGCAGAAGTCCAGTAATAACCATGATGAATTTTATTATGTCTACTGACCAAGAATCCTTAAAAGGAGAAGAAATTTTAGTAGTGGAAAACCTTAAAGTAATTTCCTGGAATACAAACTGCATAGAAAACAAAGTTCTTAAAATAAAACTTTTCACTGGTGAAATCCTGCAGTTGTAACGTGACTCAATGGAACTCACTTGCGACCTTCAGAAACATTTAAGATGCAATGATTTAAACGTTAATGCACTGATGCAGCTCTGACTAGGCGGTGTCACTGCCCTACTACTCCAAGAAAACGTACAGCACGGGGAAATTCTTTTGCAGCAGACAGTTAATCTAGGAGCAACGGCTATGAAGATATGAGTTCCTCGGGGAGACATAAAATTAGACTTCAAGTACCAGCAACCCCAGAAAGAACTTACACTGACTGAACTCAATAACAGCACTACTGACACCGTAGTAGTAGCTGGTGATTTGAAATCCAAACATCCCATATGGCGTTCAAGGACCACCAACATTAATGGGAATATATTATCCAACTATTATAAAACCTCCAGTCTACCTATTCTTTCGCCAAATGAACAGACTTATTACTCCACAAATACAGCGTTTTTACCACACTTTCTGAACGCCATCCTCTATAAAAATGTTCCGATCTTTATAACAGCTGCAACTCTTTGTACCCTAAATTCTGATTATTGGTATCCCTCGGAGATACGTCGCCAGGCAAAGAGATAATTCAGCCACACAGGAATAATAACTGAGAGCTATACAAGCCACGACTTGAAACAAGGATACAGACTGTTAATGAGATAGAATTGCAAGTTTATCGTCCTTTTCACAATAACAGCTACCCTCAGCAACTTGCCCGCCTTCCGTCGCACAAATTACACACCTAAATTTCCTCTTGAGATTTTTCGATTAAACAAAACTAACAACTAATTACAGAAATTCTGGCAACGGAGGCATAAACCACCAGTAAAAGCTGAATTAAGATAAATGGGAAACTCAGCGAAAAAACAAAGCAACATGTAAACGACACATGAAACTACGGATTTAAACTGATCAACACAGGTTCAAATTCTGTCCGGAACGTTATTCGGAAAATTCTTCATGAGCCTATCGTTTTTCCAGTACTACATAACGATCCTGCTGTGGGTACTGCCACCTACTACGTCGGCGATGAAATTGAGCGCATAGATTTCACTAATCTAAGAGAAATTAACAAAATACTGTCTAACCTAAAATCACGAAAATTCTTGATATTGATGGGATAAGCAACATGATATTACGCAACTTTCAATTCCCGAAAAGTGTTAGTCATCATCATTAATTCAATGTCAAAAGTAAGAGATTTTCCTAATTTTCCTAAGCAGTGGAAGCATGCCAAGGTTTATACTACACCCAAGCCACGTGAACACCATAGGTATCCCAAAACCTAAAAGCCAATCAGTCTCTTATCATCAGTCTCGAAGGTAGTGCAGCAAGTCATACTCCTTCGACGTTGAAAAACATGCATTTATTTGTGACACTGCTTCTGATGTCTATCATATAAACCCCGGTGTGCCACAAGTTTACCTTTTGGGGGCGACACTATTAAATATATATTTAACTGACATACCAGGCTTGCGACCCGTCAATATAGCTTCCTTCCCTGATCATACGACAATGTATTACACTGACAACAACGTACCGACATTCATGACAGACTCCATTGTGCTTCCCCTCAGGTTGAAAAATGGCCATAGTCAGTCAAGACAAATGTGAGTGAAACCACGTTTTACACGAGAAGAACACTGGATTTACTTGTCACATCGATGCTATCCAGTGCAAGCATTCCTTGTACTGACTTCTCTAAATATCTTAGGAGTTCACATCAATAAATGTCTTACGTTTAAGAAACATGTTTACCGATGTAGAGAACAAAGCGTACAGTATAATAGCTGCTTTGTATCCTTTAATAAACAAAAGGTCTTCTCTAAACTGTAAACGCAGTCTCCTACAATATAAATCGGTAACAGAACCAGTCATCTTGTATGCCTGTCCCATCTGAGGATAAACCGCGTCTAGGCACCTCCACAATCTTCAGGTTGTTCAAAATGAGATATTGTGCTTCATATTTAATGGTGCACGATTCGTTAAGAACACAATGTTCACGAGTTACAAATAAACACTGTTCCAGAGGAGATTCGCTCGACATGTGAAAGCTTTTAAGCCAACCTCCTTCACCATATGATCGCGACGGTCAATACAAACATCAACGTCCTAAATTGGTAATGTTGCCGCACCGGTAATTCAAACTGAGCCAGACATCCACCATGCACGGTCCTAACCATTATTGCCACATATTTTGTTTGTTTATCACAAATCATTGTAAATAATGGTTTTTAATGTTGTAAACAGCAATGTTGTTAATGTGATATTGTGCACCGTAAACTACTTTTTGCTCGTTTATTCCACAATGCACTAAGGGCGTTGAATAAGTAATGCAATCGGTCGATTTCGGCTAAAAAAAAATTCGCCTCAGTCCTTCTAGTTTCATGAGGTTTCGAGAGGTGGGGGCGCTATGCGTAACTTCCAAAATGGCATCTGTAACAGAGGTGCGTTCAAAACAGAGAGCTGCCGTTGAGTTTCTTTTGGCGGAAAACCAGAGCATCACAGATATTCATAGGCGCTTGCAAAATTCTTTCTGATACTTGGCAGTGAGCAAAAGCTGCGAATCTTTGGGTGAGGCACCTGTCATCACTGCAACAAGATCCACAAACCTGACGAGCCTCAGGGGCGCCGGCAGGCCGCACAAAGCTGTGGACACTCTCATGCGTGCTAATCTCCGGATCACAGTGAAACACCTTGCTGCTAAACAGGACGTCTTTGTTGGGTTACTCAAAGGTGTGTGCCCATTGGGTTCCTAGGCGAATAAAAGACGACTTTGTAAAGAGACGGCTGTGTGGAATTGCTTGCGCGTTACGAGGCTGATAGTGATAATTTTTGTGAAACGTCGACAAAGTCGATGAACATCGGTCTATCACTTTGAACAAGAAACAAAACGAGAATCTATGGAGTGGCGCAACACCACTTCTCCTTAGAAGAAGTTCAAAGCCGCACCCACGGCCAGTACAGTCATGACGACTGCCTTCTGGGGCTCTGAAGGGGTTATTCTGTTTGATACCCTTCCTTGTAGCGCAACGTTCAAGCGCATTGTGCTACCCTCAGGAAACTAAAGAAGTGACTTCAGTGTGTTCGTCACCACAAAAATCCAAACGAACTTCTTCTTCTCCATGACAACACAAGGACTCACATAAGCCCGCGCCCCCGAGAGGAATTAACAAAACTTCATTGGACCGTTCTTGCTCATCCACCCTATAGCCGGGACTCGTAAATTTCGACTTCCATCTGTTTGGTCCAACGAACAATGCGTTCCGCGGAAAGCAGTACGTGGACGATGGTGCGGTTATTCATGCAGCAATACGTTGGCTCCGACACTGAGCAGTAGAGTGGTATCATGTGGACATACAGGCCCTCCCAGTTAGGTGGTGTCAGACCATCTCATTGAACGGTGATTATGTTGGAGAATAGTATTTTGTCGCCAATAGATTGTGGAATGACATGGTGTAGTGCAATCCCGAGTAAAACCAACCTGCTTTCAGAAAGCAAATGTGTTTCATTACATGATGAACGCCCGTAGTATTGTGACGGGTTTTTTGCGTGTTAAAAATAGTGTGAACTATAAATTGTTGAAAGAGAGCGTCCGTGCGCGCAATTAATATAAAATATTAAAAAGTGTAGTTTATTGTCTGTAACGCTTGCAAACAGAGATGCGTTTAACAAGTAGCCTTTTGTTTATGGTATCTAAGTAATGTAGATGAAGAAGAACAGAGATAATTTATTTGGGCTAAGATTTTTTTTTCCTTGCTTGTTTCGTCTAGCGCAAGGTCGCCATTGTATCATAGTCTGATATTTATTGTAAGTCTGCCTGTAAGTTACAGAATATATGTGGAATTGGTATTAGAAAGTGGTAGTTGTTGAAGTAGTGAGCACCTCCCACAATATCCACCATTAATTGTAATTAATAACTCTATTTCAGAACTTCGTGTTGCGGGGAGCTCTTTTTCACTAGGAGCAGTTGTTCGGCCATTACGCTGACGAAATTTTTTAGTTTGAAATTCATTCTGTAATATTAAATGTAAATGCGGGGGACTTCTCTGTTTTGATCATTTAAGCTAGTGAAGTAAAGACAAATTCCATTCATTAATGTTTTCGTACTGAATGAGTTCAGTATGTTTAAGATTCGTCGCTTAACGGCAGATGAGATTCTCCTCTGTTTTTGCCTTGCAGATAACGAACAGTAAATACAGAAAAATATTCCGTTTAATAAGCACAAAAAATATCTCAGTTTCTTCGCGGAAATTGGTACATAAATGACCAGTAGCCCCTGAGAACCAAATTATTCATTACAGTTTGCCTAAAATCACGCATATTTTCTCTCCATAACATTAGCGCTCACGCGAACTATCTGTTAGGAGGCGGTGAGTCGCGCGCTGTGTATAAAATATTGTCGTGGTATGACGCGCTCCTGCCGTCGCAGCGGAAGGAGCTCTCAGCCGGTGATGGCGGGTGCAACGGTAGCTATTGGGGTTTAGGCCTCGCTGACCGCTCTGCTCTACAGAGAGTTCCCTTTCGAAGCGCCAGTAGCGCTCGGTGGATCGGCGGAGGGTTGAGCTTGCTCCCTTTCGTCGAAAAGCCGCGTAGCTCGCGGAGAAGCTCTATTGTCGCAAGAGTCACTGACTCACAGTAACCCGTAACTTCGGTTACAAACCTAGCGAGACTCTCTCGTTCTGTGTTAGGGTTGATCAGTGCCAGGGGCCCGTTCACGTCGGACCACCCCGCGTACTGTAGGCCACTTCTCTTCCTCCGCACCTCCTTTAGGTGCCGCGCCACTGCACCAACGGCGCACGCTAGGCCGTAGGGCATTCCCCCTCTTCTGTAGGACCTACTTGTTAGCCTTTTCTTTTCAGAAAAAGCATAATTGTCGTGCCTACCCACACCAAATAAAGCTCCTGTAAACACTAAGATGGCAGATTCCACCGGTGTTTCCCCCGCCCTAACCCGCAGCAAGGCTGCAGCTAAAGAGGCGCGAGAGTCGGCTGTTCCCGTCGACGTGAGCGTCCCGCTTGCCGCCGTTGAGGAGGTGTTGGCCGACAAGGACCGGCAAATCGCTGCGCAAGCGCAGGAACTGCTGAGCCAGCGTCGATTGATAACCGACCTCTGCGGCCCAAGTGAGTGCCCCACGCGGACAAGTACACTCCACATAACACTACATTCACCTGCAACTGGTGACTCATGCACCACTGTCCCACTGCGGCAGCTGACTCCAACGGCGGAACCAGCAGCTGCAGATGCGGACACAGAACAACACTACACTGGGCCCTGGCAGGTGGAGGGCCCACGACGCAAACAGAGAAACACCACGCAAACAAGCGAGCAACCACACTCGCAAGGTAGCTGAAAGGCACTGCTACCTACACCAAAACCCGCACTTCCGGTTAGGAACACCAACACAACAACAAACACGACCCAATCTGCGGTCAGCAACACCATACAAGTACCAACCGCAGCTACGCCCGCACAACAGAAGATTGGTTTTCCCCCAGTCGTTATACAGAACTACGGGGACCTCAGCGTCCTCAACACAACATTCGCGGAAAGGCACTCACCTTGCACGCTACACACGAAGTACTCTGTGGATAGGGCCTCACTGTACATATCAACTAACAATGAATATAAAGATCTCCTTATCTTCCTCAAAGAAAAGGGGATCGATCATTATACGTACAGGACCGCCGAAGAACGGACACAGCAGTACGTGGTAAAGGGAGTGGACCCCAGTAACCCAAACAGCACAGTACAAGCGGCGATCAACGTCCTTGGATGCGACTGCAAAAGTGCTTCCAGGATGACAGGCTTCCGCTCCCACCACCGACTACCACACTACCTGGTCGAGATGGGCGACACGGCCGCCTCCCGCGGCCTTCTGCAGATGAAAAGCCTTCTGCGGATGGACGTAAGGGTAGAGTGATACGAACCGCCACAGGTCCCACAACAATGTAACAACTGCCAGCGGTTCGGTCATTCGGCCCTCCGCAGCGGCCTGGCACCCCGTTGCCGCGGATGCGCTGGCAAACACGCATTCAACGCATGTACACTAACCCACGAAAACATACGCCGTTGCGCCAACTGTGGCCAAGGCCATACGGCCAACTACAGGGGCTGCCACGTATACAGAGAGGCGCAGAGGCGCAAAAATCAAAAGTCGAAGCCACCCAACGTCATAACACGTCCAAGGCCCGCACCAAACCCTGTCAGGAACGGAGTGTCGTTCGCCATGGCTACACGCCCTGGAGGAGCGGAGCAGGCCGCGGAACCTCTGCGCCTAGCACACGCACCTAACACAACCGCTGCGACAACAACACAGCCGTCTCAGCCAACACACGACACTGCAACCACACCGGTGCCAACACCAGCCCCCAAAAACAACACAACCCCACCCCCTGAAGCCACTGCCTGCGAACCTACACACGACACACAGGAAAACACACTCACACAAAGAACCCCAGAACCAAAAACCCAGAGAAGGCGTAGGCGAACACGTGGAAACAGGAGCGGGAACACACGTGCTCCACAACAAAATACCCAGCGACAGCAAAACAATGACACACAGACACAGTCAGCAAGCCAGCGACACCAGCACTCACACTACTCCACCCCCCTCCACGTCTGACACACAGGCACCTCAAAATGTTTCACATAACAACAACACAAGCGCCAGCCCACACATAACGCCAACACCCGCACCAGCGGCCGCCAACACCACAACCGAGCCACAGGCCGACACACACAACACCAACACAACATTTGAGGGCATATTGGAAACAATATTCCCCCATCACACGACCGCTCAGATCTTTAACGAGATCATGGGGGTCGTCGCCACACTCTTCCCACGGCTCTCGACTGCTCAACCTGGGCAGAACTGGGCTGCCATACAAACAGCGTTCACCACACTGTTTACACCCATACATGGATAACACGCCACACCCCGCCCCCATCGCAAACAACCAGACACTGACGCGGATCCTGTTCTGGAATGCAGACGGGATCAACAACAAAAGAGCGGAATTTGTCGCGCTCATGGAGCGTAAGGGTATTCTTATCGCCCTATTGAGCGAAACTAAGCTCAAGCCACGCAACCAACTAAACTTCACCGGCTACTGCGTCTATCGTACCGACCGAGCGGGCGGCTCCGGTCACGGCGGAACAGCCATCATCATACTTAAAGACATAGAACACACAAACATAGTGCTCCCTGAACTTGAAAAACTAGAGGCAACCGCCGTCAGGGTCAAGTTCAACGGAGCCTATACTACACTGGTGTCAGTATACATCAGCTCTAAAAACATTAAAACACGCGACATCAGCACAATACTCGACATATCACCGCGCGTAATAGCCGCTGGAGATCTTAACGCAAAACACCCGGACTGGAACTCACGAATACGAAACTCCAACGGCAAGAAACTATACGAACACGCACTAGGACGAAACTACACTAGCGCCGACCGAACCGACGCACATTCCCTACCGGAGGGGACACAGGCCAGACGTATTAGACATGGCCCTCATCAAGGGCATAAAAACGACACTCAACGTTGCCGTTGAAAACGATCTGCCCTCAAATCACCAACCCGTTATACTGTACATTGAAGAAACACTGCAGCACACGGAACAACGCAGGATGTTAGACTACAGGCGCACGAATTGGACCCAGTTCAAGGAAACGCTTGACAGCCGCATCCCACCCACCCACGCGATTAACGAGACAGCCCAAATTGACGAGGCAGTTGAAACCCTCCCCGGCGCCGTCCAGGACGCAATAGCCGACACCATACCAATCCGCACGTCACAACAACACAGTGCTGCCCTGCCCCAGGAAATCCTGGGCCTAATCTCAATGAGGAATCGCCTCAGGACACGTTGGTAGCGTACCAGGCGCCAGCACTTCAAACAGCACATTAACAGGCTCCAGGGTATAATCTGGGAAAAAATACAAACATTCAAGACACAACAGTGGGACCAGAAACTCGAAGGGCTGGACACCAACCGACCTGGAGTGTGGCAGATAGCCCGACACTTCACCAGGGAGAAACTGTACACCCCCACGTTACAAGGGCCCGACGGACCAGCATATTCTGCGGAAGAAAAAGCGGAACTGATGGCCCTCACACTCGCAGCGTCATTTACACCGAACCTGGATCCCCCAGACCCAGCGTTCACACTTGCTACGGACCAGGAGGTCACGCGCATCTTGGCCCAACCGGCGCGCAACAACATCCGACAAGCTAGTACAGCAGAAGTCAAATGGGCCATCATGCATGCCACCGCTAGGAAGGCCCCTGGTCACGATGGCATTCAAAACCGTGTCCTCCAGGAGTTCACGGACAAAGCTCTAGACTACCTAACACACATCACGAATGCCATACTCAAGCACCAACACTTCCCTGCCTTTTAGAAGACGGCCAAGGTCCTGACGTTCAGGAAGCCGGGGAAAGACCACTCCCTCCCACAAAATTACCGACCCATCAGTCTGCTGAGCGCGCTCAGAAAGATCGTTGAGAAGGTAATATTAAAACGGCTCATCCGGCACTGCATCACAAACGACACCCTGAGACCGGAGCAATTCGGTTTCAGGAATCACCACTCAACAACACAAGAACTCCTCCGCGTCGTTGAATACATAACACACGGATACAACACAAACAAGGCAACTGGGGCGGTGTTCCTGGACATCGAAAAGGCTTTCGATCGTCTATGGCACAACGGCCTAATACGCAAACTTAGCGACGCAGGGTTCCCCGACGGGCTCGTACGTCTCATACACTCATATCTCACGGACAGGAGTTTCAACACGGACGTGCAGGGCAAACAATCGACACGACATGGTATACAGGCAGGAGAGCCCCAAGGAAGTATCCTAGGGCTCTTACTGTTTAACCTCTACATTAACGACCTCCCAGCTACACATAACACGACGGTATCAATCTACGCGGATGACACCGCCATCCTTGCGCAAGATTGGTAGCCGTCTAACATTAACTCACGACTACAGACTGCACTCAGAACGGTGAAGCCTTGGCTGGTGAAATGGCGTGTTAGAGTAAACGTCGACAAGTGCGAAGCCGTGCTGTTCACTAGATGACCGAAGCAACTGCGCAAACATCAGCACTGCAACCCAATAACACTAAACACACGCCCAATACGTTTCCGCGAGAAGGTCAAATATCTCGGTGTCTGGCTGGACAGGAAACTACTCTGGGGAGACCACATTCAACACGTGACCAACAAAGCTAACGCTTGGCTCAAACAACTCTACCCTATGCTTAACAGGCGTAGCACACTGAACAGGAGGGTGTCTAGGTCCATGTACATGACACTTATTAGACCCCTGATGACGTACGCAGCCCCTGTCTGGGGATACGCTGCGCCAACTCGCCTGCGCCGCCTGCAGCTCACACAGAACAAAGTACTCAAAATCATAAGCAACGCTCCGCGCTACACACGCATCGCGGACCTTCACCGGGAATACCGGCTAGATACTATCTTGCAGGTATTCCAAAAACTCTCCACACGACTGTACAATAACACGAGACACTCGCGCAACCCGTTTATTCTTTCTCTGGGTAACCACGACCACAGCCATAGATGGAAGCATAACAGACCAAAGACATTACTGGCTAGGAAGTAAACATCTATGGTCCATAGAACACTAACGCGACAGTACTGGCGAGCCCCTGCAACACAGTTATTACTGGAAACCCAGATGTGCGACCAGCCGAAAAACAGGCAACCGCACGGAAACCGTACTGTACACAGCACGCAAACCAGCCACACACACCCCTCACACCGTCTGTGAGTCGATCTATGACCGATCGCCCACTAATCTACAACGACCTTGACCTGTTGCAGGGACGCAGCAACTGCAGAAAGCGCCGCAGCAAGCTCCAACAACGACAAAGGTAACGATGCACGATACCTCGAACTAACACAACCACACCTTGCATGCACTGTCGCAGATAGCAAGCCGCTACTGCCTTTACTACCCGCCCTACTGTCGCAGAGGTTTTTTTCCCTTGGCTCCTGCCTTGGCACTTTTTTTCCTCTGCCCTTACAACCGCTACCCTTCAATCGTTTTCGTCCACTTCTATCTCCTGATGGACCATGTTAATGAGTAATCTTACCCAGACGCATGGACCACATCACAGCCCGTATCCTGTGACGCCTGATTCAAAAACTAACATGTTTACGGATGTGACAGTAGAACTTTTGGTTTGGTCACCACGTTGGTGTGGGCGTGGAGGGGCCCCATCCTTTATCATCTGGGTTATTTCAGAGTCTCATGCTAGCCCACAATATTTAACAGAGTGAATAATATTGCAGTACAGAGTAAATAATACTTCAGTATTCAGCATTTATTTCTATTTTTTTATTCATGACCGTATATGTAGAATTTAGCAAAACTCCCAATCCCGAGGACCGCGATAGTATGTTGCCCAATAGTTATCTACTATTTGTAAATCTTTCATTATTTATGCTTACTAATGACCTAATACTTATAACACATTACTGGAATCAATGTTTTATTCATCATTTCTATTTTGTCATGCTGTGGGGGTTGTAATTACCTCCATAGTAAATGTTTTTCCCCTTTACTGTCATGTTCTGCAAGATGTACGAAACTTTACGTACATACAAAACAAAAGAAAAGAAAGATGGTTGCGAATGTGGAGCATCCGTAACCTCGGACCTCATCGTCTGGGAATGAGTAGTTAGACAACATGTTACTTGCGAGGACACAACGTAATTGCTACTACACCAGTATGTAACATAAGAAGGAATGAGGAGTTGTATCATAACCTGAAATTACTGACAGCTAGTCGGTGTACTGACCACATGCTCCTCTATATCCGCATCCGCTGACGCCTGTGGGCTAAGGATGACACGGTGGCTGGTCGGTACCGTTGGGCCTTCACGGCCTGTTCGGGCGGAATTTAGTTCACTTTTAGTTTACGGACTGCCAGCCCACATGACCGAGAGAAACGAAGAAGAGTCCCTAGTCTACGTCATGTCAACGATATGCACCTAGTCAGACAATCAACTAACAATAACTTTCCGGAAGCACAGGTGGGTCTCTAGGAGGACCAGGAAGGATTTCTTAGAACTCTGACAGACTTCTCGAAGCAGGAGAAGTCTACTTTTGCTGGCAGGATAGTATAGCCTCGAAGCGTCAGGGGCTAACTATCCATGCCCATTTTAAAACTGTGTGACACTTTTAAAGAAGATATTTTATGTAGGTCTTTTCCTCGACCACCACAATTTTTAGATATACTAACAAATTTGGAATTATGCTACAATAGAATGTGTTAAATTTCTGTATACCAATTCATGTGCAAAATTTCGTCTGTCCTCGTATAAAGTAGACTGAGTGCAAGAGATAGCAAAGAAATAAATAATCCAAGTGATTCAACAGCATGAGGTGCTTGTGGCGCATGCGTTTCAATACGCCTGGAGTGTGTTGCTTATTCTGACAGGTGGGGACCTGGGATCTTTTGCGGTGGCTCTATCATTATGCATGATTATAGGCCTGCACTGTACCTTAACGAAGATATGCAGTGCGTTTGGTGGACAGGTGAGCAGTCCTCTGTAAAGTGACGTTTCTACCTTCGATTGCAGTGTTCTCACTTAACGAATTTTTTTGCAGTGGTACTTGCGCAAAAGAAACAAATCCATAAGACCAGTATAAAATGGCAATGAAAACTTTATTCGTGTGGGCCATTGCTTTAGGAACTTGATTGTTCGGTGTATTTCTGTAGTCTGTGCTCTGTTAACTTTGCAGCAATTGTTTCCTTGATTGAAAGTCATTACCAGGAAGCACTTTGCTCTTGAGTGATTATCTGTGTACTAGGTATCGAAAATACACTTTAGACTTGGGAACAAAGAACACAAATAATAATTACAGCTGATCTGCTTTCTATC
Organism: Schistocerca piceifrons; assembly: GCF_021461385.2. Taxonomy (NCBI): domain Eukaryota; kingdom Metazoa; phylum Arthropoda; class Insecta; order Orthoptera; family Acrididae; genus Schistocerca; species Schistocerca piceifrons. The sequence continues at coordinate 1,014,122,898 of NC_060139.1, read as the reverse complement.
ACATTAATAACTCCACTTTTATCTTGACGTGCCTCGAGGAGGGATCGATTGTACACTGACGTAAAACTTTTATAAAGAAACTTCGACGGGGACTAACAGCTCCCATCGTTATCACGTATAACTTGGTTACCACTTATCAACAAGTAGCACAGTAACCTCATCTTCCTGGGACAATTAAAAATAAAAGCATATCTGTTATTAGAGCACAAGTATCTGCCGTTACCGGTCTCAGTAGTGCCGATAAATGTAATCCATAACAAAGTACAGAAATGCTGATATATAGCATACAGATATATTGAAGACATAGGCCATAAATGTTTACCTGTCAGATTTTTAACAGAGTGAGAGATTTCTTGAACTTTTGTTCAATAACTGGCACGTCGTTTAAATAACGCAATGTGAATCTAAGATAGCGTGAGTGTTGCTTATATTTATAATTATGATTATAATGCATTTCGCTATGACATATTTACAATGATTCAGCCTTTAAATTTGGGCACATTAATGACAGTCACTGCTAAGCCAAGCGGTGTACAGCTGTCTGAACATCATGGGGCAACTCATCTACGATGAATGTCTCCCTGTTTGTTGGTATCCCATTTCTTCAAGCTGTCCTTGAATTTTCTTCTGCCTATTCGCAGTGTATTGAGTTGTGCACAGCCAATGATTTTTTTGTACGTTGCAGATGATTACAAAATTTATCGTTCAACACATCAACCCAGATGTTGTTTACATATAATTGCAGTTGTGTTGTTGATTCTAGAAGAAATTTTCTAGACTTTAATCGAAATGACAGATGATAGTTTCAAATTATTTCATGGCTTGTATGCGGAATTCTTTACGCTCTCCACAACTGAAGCTGCCTTGCGTTTAACATATGAGGTCTTGTCTTCAAGGGACAATCGTACCTGTGTACAGATTATCAAGGATCCTGTGATCAATATGGGTGCTTCATTTAGCGTGACACCATCTTTGGTGGCATAAGCTTTCGTGCCATAAGTATACTCTGGCCGACTGTGCATGGCATGAAGTCTTTTGAGAAGTCAAGTGAAAAAGTAGTATCAGGCGACTGCTGAACTACGTTAAGTTAGTTAACTACATATCCTGCAGCTTATTGACACGACTTCTACGGTAATTGTGTATAAAGAGTCACTTTACAAGCTATCAATATATTATTAGTTTCTTTGTATGGGAGCATGTTGCCCAGTTGCGGAATATTAAGTATCACAGTGAGATAAATAATTTTGAAGGAATATATTAGCATTTGCTTCAATTTTAGAACAAAAGTAAACACCTTTCTCTTTCTTTTCTCTCTTAGGTCTTCCATAGAACACATACGTAACTATAAAGCATTTATGGGAGCACGTTCTGCAGCGCAAAAGCGTTGCAGTATTTCTCTGCCCGTCTGCTTCCTCTCATCTGTCCAGACCCTGTTCTACTTTTGCTCATCGTGAAAGCCCTTAAAGTTTCGATCCGTGATCTGTACTTTGAACGGTTATAGCTGTACTTTTCATTCATCAAACGCTCTTGAGGTCCTTCATTATTTACTTGTAATTTTTATCGGAGACTAAGCTTCTTGTCCTGTACATGAAAAACCTACTTTTTTAGTGGGGTTGCAACCATCCTGAACAGACATCCGTGGAACTTTAATCGTTGCTTCCTTATATAATTCATCAGCCGTTCATCGTCCCTTTACAGTTCTTCTCTTCCTCACAGCGTCTTCCTCATGATACGGATGGATGAGAGTGGAGAGGGGGGGGGGGCGGAGGGTGATCAGAGTTTCAAGCCACCCCCTCTTTCTCCTCCAGGAATAGTGCTATTAAGAGCTAGCCTCATCGTTAGCCTGGGACCGGCGCGTTGTATCTCACAGTCACCTTATTTGGCACGGCTTCTAACGCATTACTATTACAAATATACCACCTCGTTTTATACCCTATACAAGTAGCTGAACATTGACAAAGCGGTCTCCAAAACAGCCCGTGTTCCTTGGTGCACATGTGATGGTGCTGGGTTGTTCCTTTTCCTGAATTTACTCACGTCCCTTAGTAATATTAGAACCACGAGCTACCCTGATTCGACATGTAGTGTGGTTCTACTTGGAAGAACTGAATAAAGAGTAAATAAGTTCTTTTGCTGAATCCCTTGAAAGAGCATTCATTCTATCGTGTTTGACTGCAGCTGCTAAATAAAAGGAGTTCTTGTCTTAAATGTCTGTGCTATACTCTCACCTAAGAAACTCACACGTAGCTCCAAGGATGTCCGAACACTTAGTTTCCGACGTTAAAGCATATACGTGCACTCCGTTCATTTAGAGCACATTCTCTCTGTAGTATCCAACTCGCGACGTGTATGCAAAGACCATAACATTTTCCATTCTGCGAACAGTTGGAGCATTCCCATTACTGCTATCAGTTTAGTATGCTCCCACAATATCAGACTCTTCACCACTGTTTTGCAACCGAAGTCCGTGGAATATCACTACGTAGCATGCTAAGTGGGACTCTGTAGCCTATCGGAAGAACTTCTTATAATATTTCTAAACTTCCGGAAAGTCACTTGCAACATAACTCATCAGCTTCAGAACCATTAATCGTCAGCAAAATCAGATTACAAAATTTTTACAAGAATACTAGAGCGCGGAACATCTGGTTCTCACGCTACTAAAACTCAGCCACGTCTCTTCGGGACTTGCGAGCGCGAATCTCTCATGAGCAAACGATCGTTCTCCACTCTGATTAACTAGAGCACAAGTTAGCTAGTCAGATTCATGGCTTTTTGTGGACAGCGCAGTAAGTTTCTTTCATGGACAGTCCCCAACTTCGAATTACATTTATTAGTACCCACAATTCCTATTTTTCTAAAAGTAAATAATCTCAATACAAATCCCACATTAATTAAAGATGTTAATAAAGACTGTGTTTTGAGAACACTTAAAGTTGCTGTTTTCCAACAAGCATTTCACGACCAGCATGTGATTCATTGCGCTAATACACAACGTCATCCATATGTTCATTTGTTATTAATTATTTAAAAAATACATACGCTGCATTCACCCTGTCGCTCACACTGATAGAAGAATAAATCAAAATAACGATGTCAAAAAGCTGAGAATAATAAGTAGTGTTTGAAAACTGAAAACATTACATAATTTCTACTGTTACGACAAAATAATGTTTAATTATTTTGAAGGAAAGGGTTTAGCTTAATTCATCCTCTAATGCATGTACAAAAATTTACTAACGTAACAGATACCGTAGTAGCTTTTAGTGTGAAGTTACAGAACTCTGATTTTACGTGATTTTGAATATCTCATACGCTATTCGAGGCATAGAACTCAAACGCTACAGAAGTTATGTTTTTATTCCGAAAGACCGTATAAAATTTCATAGCGATTGGTGTGCGAAAAATGAGACTGGGAGGCCAATCTGAGCTTCTGAATCGTCAATACGTATCGTTACTACGCCACGCACAGTATTGTCCATGGCAGCCATGTGTCAAAGTTCATCGTGTTAAGAGTGAGTTGTGTCGCAGAAAGAGTGCGCTTCCTCTAAACGTTGGCGAGTTCCTTTACTTGTTCCTCACGTCATTTTATTACAACGATTTCATTTTATAATTTGTTTATGTGGTATGTACCATATAAATTAGTGGCGAAAATACAATAATGGTGGGTCTGTTAACGAAAAAATTATCCCCGCTCTCAGTAACAAACTAGAACTAACTTCTCTGGCAGCGTCAGTATCTTAGAAATGATGATGACAAAAGAATGCCTGCAGAACTGTGAATCCTTAACTATTAAGCATAGAAAACTAAGCTGTTAAGATAATGTGTAAAGGTTTTTAAACTCGTCACACTAATATGTCGACTATGTCTCTGTATTTTAAAAGTCTTACTACTAAAATTCAGAGTTTTGCTTTATTATTCAGTCTTTTATATATATATTGAAGAGTGTTCGTAAGTTCACAACCTGCTATGTACTTCCAGTGAGTTTTCAATCGAAAAACTTCATGCAACGAATCAGATGGTCCAATACAAGGCAACCTTAAGGCGCTTTATTTTGGCAGTACGATTAACACATGCACGTCAGTATGACGTGAGATGCGGGCTACACTTTTAAAGGAACATCGCAACCAGTGAGATACGTTTGTCGTTAGAAATTTCCTGTGCGCGTCGAATATCATAATAAATTACACGTTTCCCTGCCAAAACAGATTGATCTGTAACAATCAAGCAAGTAAAAACAAACTATGAATATGTAGTGTAGTCACAATTCCTGCCACACAAAATATTTATTTTCAATAGGAAGATCCACATTAACAATTCAAATGTTGGCAGGTTGGACCCGGAAGGACATAGCTATTTTACTGGTATAATTATTAGTCTTCCACAGGCAAACTCTGCACTGAATTTACTCTCGAAATTGCGAGAAGAAAAAGTAGTGAACAATTATGTTTGATAAGGATAAGATAGCAAACCAATAGCAAATAGACCATGACAGTAGCCAGTCGCTGTTGCATGCATATAACAACGACAATATCTCAATCTGTGACATCTATAGGTAATTAGTCTGGAGTGAATGGTAACGTTGTGCAATATGTCTTAAGCCCTAATGTTGAGTAGCGTATTACATTGTGGTTGAAAGCTAAGATGTGATGGTTAAGTTGAATACAGCCTCTCCCCGTTTCATTAGATGAACGTAGCATTGGCCTTATAATGACAGCGGTGCTTTTTCTGGTCTGAAGAAGAAAAGACAAACTTCACAGCAGCTGACAAGGTACTGGGGTGGCGTTCGTCGCTGAGTGTGACTGTTTGTGAGAAATCACTGGTATTGAGAGAGTTGATCTGTAGTGCGATTACTGTTCAGATAATTGTAAAGCATTATTAAGCATTCGTTGGTTGCAGTACTGTTGATGAGTTTAAGTTCGTGATTTGCGTTCCGATTAGAAGCTCGAACGAATCAGTCATTAATGTTACAATATAAAGATGTGTAATCATTAGCAAGTGTGCGGCAAAAATTAAAATTGAATGTAATCGTAATTGCGAAGAGTGTTGCATCAAGTACGTTTAGTAAACTAATGACATCCGTTAAAGTATTTATGACCTCCTGCAAGAGAGAAATCAGCTTTAGATGATGGAAGGTTTAAATGGAATATGAGAAACTGCAAGTTAGTAACATTATTCACTGCTTTTTAAAAATCCACGCGTTATTAATATATTTAAAGGCTTTATCTCGCAACACCATTTCTATTAGAAATACGTACGAACCGAGAAAACATTATAAAATAAATTTTCACGAGAATCAATTTACTATCAGCGCATTCCTTTCCAAAATTTTTTGAATAAAAACCACTTATCTCGTTCAGATGTCTTTACACTTCATCACCAGTAACATGTAGGCTCATTGGCGTCCTTTACGCAATTCCACAGTACCTAATGTCCTAATGTCAAACAGACATTTCACATGACAGTGTAAATACGAGGGCTATTAGGAAAGTATGGAACGATCGGTCGCAAACGGAAACCACAGTTAAAATCAAAACTGTTTTATTTGCAACAGTTAGCTACACCTTCCAGTTACCTCTTTACGTAGTCGCCGCTCCGATTTAGACATTTGCAGCAGCGTTGTGCCAACTTTACAGTACCGTCGTCATAGTGCTTTACATACTGAACTGCAGCTCATTGTCAGTGCCAAAATGTTGCCTTCTAAGCCACCCGACAGAGATGATAATCTGAAGGAGACAAGTCGAGGGTATATGATGGGTGAGAAAACACTGCCCATCAAAACTTTGCAGGAGCGTCATTGTCCCTGCAGTGTGTGGCCGAGAACTGTCATGAGGAAGGAAATGCGTTACAGTGACGTAATATGGTGTTGCATGAAATTGGGCGAAATCTCACGGCAGGTACCCATACTTGGTGGGCGACACTATTTTCTATGCATCTTCATGCGCTCACTGTGCGCTCAGAACTGCTGAGAAGAGCGACGTGACACTCTCTATGGGCATACTAGAGACACTGCCTAACAGTTTGTGCAAAGCTTCATTGTCACTTTGGTTTCCATTTCATGACCGTTCGTTCCTTTCTTTCCGAACAGCCCTCGTATATACATGTACTATCGGCGCGTTACCGTCCTTTTATATACATAAGAAATATTTGCATCATTTGGATGTGTCTACACTCATATTATATCTTACATGTCTTTACCACATTAAAAGTTTCACTTGACAAGGTATATAATCCTCTGTGCAGATTTCATGCTGACCTGGAGACGAAGGATCAAATTTGCACTTACAGCTGCCATAAACAGAAACAGACAACCCACAACAGCAATACACAGGCATGGTTTCGTTGACTGAGCTTTGGTTTCACATTAAGTGACTTTATATTTGCATAAATGGTCTTCTGTTCCGTAACAGCCAGTCCATCTTCCCGTCCCCTACGCCAGCAAACACATCATGTAACAATACAGAATTTATTAAATGAGTTTCTTCGCAAATTTAAGAATACCGAGCAATACAGACATGATTATTTTACATACGAATGTAAATAAATACGTATTGTTATTTTTTTTTTTACTTTAACCATGACTGTTTGACATCCAAACACTACCAGTGTTTGTTTACTACGAGGACATTGCTCTTAATATTCTCCGAGCGTCTTTGCCCGCTACCTACTTACCAGTTATGTCCATGATTCACGCTATTACCCGTAGTTTTCTCGCTCGCGATTTGATCCTCATAGGTGACTAGAGGCTGTATGATCTGTTTCGTTCTGCGGCAAATCAAAAGAATCGTTAAGTAATCAGTTTTATTTCAGAAATACGTCACATTTAGGATTATACTTTTAACAGAGGTTTCGAATATTAATGAAACATGCTACTATGACGTTACAAAAAATTTCGGAAATATCCTCGGTAGATTGAGGAATCTAAAAGAAGGGAACTAGCTTTTTCACTTATTGGCAGCTTCAAAGACATTTAAATCAAAACATCTTGATATACTCGCACTTAGTATTAGCACAAATTTTAGTGTCTCATCAGACCTCTGATTAGTATCATGGAAGCTATTCCATAAGGACTCAACACATGTCCTACCATCCTGCCCCTTTTTCTTCATATTATTCTCCACATATTTGTTTCCTCGCCTATTGTACAGAGCACCTCCAAGTTCCTTACCTTATCAATCCACCTAATTTTCAACAATAGTCTGTAGTACCACATCTCCATAGCTTCGATTCTGCTCTGTTCCAGATTTCCCAAAGTCCTTGTTTTCCTATCATACAATGCTGTGCCTTAAACGAACATTCTCAGAATTTTCTTCCTCAACGCAAGCCCCGTGTTTGATACTAACAGACTTCTCTATGCCAGAAATGGCCTTTTTTCCTCTGCTAGTCTGCTTTTTACGTCCTCCTTTCTTTGTCCACCATGGGTTATTTTGCTGCCTAGTCAGCAGGATTCCTTAACTTCGTCAGATTTGTAATCCCCAAATGTGATGTTAATTTTATCTCTGTTCTTCTGTCTGCTACTTCTTATTACTTTCGTCTTATTTCGATGCACTCTCAAGCCATATTCCGTCCTCATCAGAGTGTTTATTCTATTCAACGGATCCAGTAATTACACTTCGCTTTCACTGAGGACAACAATATCATTGATACTCTTTCACCTTGAACTCTAATTTCACTCTGGAGACACTCTTTCATTTTAGTCATTCTTTCTTCGATGTATAGTTTGAACGGTACGGGCAAAGGACTACATCCCTTAAACCGTCTTTAATCGGAGCACATCGTTCTTGGTGTTCCAATCTGGTGGTTCTTGTACGCATTGTATACGACTGTTAGCCGTCTTCCTCTATAAATTACCGTTATCTTCCTCAGAATTTCGTACGTCTTGCACCATTTTAAATTGTCGAATGCTTCTTACAGGGCGATAAATCGTATGACGGTGTCCTGATTTTTCTTCAGTTTTACTTCCGTCATCAACCGCAACGTCAGGACGGTCTGTCCGGTTCCTTTACCTTTCCTAATGCGAAACTGACTGTCACCTGATAGATCAATTTTCTTTTCCATTCTTCTCTATAGTGCTCTTGTCAGGGACTTCGATGCATGAGCTATTACGCTGATTGTGCGAATAATTCTAGCACTTTTTGGCTCTTGCTATCCTCGGAATAGTGTGGATGATGCTTTTCCGAAAGGTTGATGGTATATCGTCGGTCCCATACACTATACACACCAAAGTGAATAGTCGCTTTCATGCCATTCCATAAATCATTTTAGAAATTTCGAGGGAATGTTAATTATTCCTTCTGTCTATTTTGATCTCAAGTCGTTAGCAGATCTTTAAAATTCTGATTCTAATACAGGTTACCCAATCTCTTCCCTCTTAACACGTTTTCTTCTTCCACCCCTCCCCCCCCCCTCCCCATCATCACCTATACCCCTGACAGAGGCCATAAGTGCAGTCTTTCCATCTATACGCTCAGTGGAATTACGATTCCACTCTTAATGTTACTTCCCTGCTTTTAATTTCACAAAAGGGTTTTTTGACTCTTCTATGTGATGAGTCAGTTCTTCCGAAAATCATTTTTTCTCGTTTTCTTCACATTTGTCATGGAGACATTTCCCCTTATCTTCACTGCGTTTCCTATTTGTTTCGTTCCTAAGTGCCTTGTATGTCTGTATTCCTGAATTCTAAAATTTTTTGTACTTTTTTCTTTCGTCGATCAACTGAAGTATTTCCTCGCAGTTACCTTTCTTGTACCTATGTTTTCCTGTGATATTTCTTTTTAGAGATGTCCACACCGTTTTAACTGAACGGATCACTGAGCTATCATTATCACTCTGTCCCTTTCTTTGACAACATCAAGCGTATCTCATAATTTTTGTATTCCCGTACCTGTCTTCTTCGTGCACTGATTCTTCCTGAATGGTCTCTTAAGCTTACACCTTATAACTACTAAAATGTGATCTGAGTCTATATCTGCACATGGACACGCCTTACATTACAATGATTTCGGAATCTCTGCTTAATCATGATGTAAATAACTGTTATATTCCCGTATCTCCCGGCCTTTCCCAAGTACACCTCTTCCTCTTGCGATTCTTGAAAGAATATTCACTACTACAAGTCGGAGTTTATTGCAAAACAGTCTTTCTCCTCTCTTGTTTCTGCTACGAAGCCCTTATTGTCCCGTCAACGTTTCTCCTTATCCTTTCCATACAGCCGCCTTCGAATTCTCCTTCACTATTACATTTTATCCTCCCTTTGAGTACTGTATAACATATTCAGTATGCTCATGCACTTCCTACAGCTCTCACCTTCGTCTTGCAACCTGTGCTTGGATGCCTGAACTATAATCGTCGATGTTGGTTTCCTGTCGTTTCGATGAGAACTGCACTATCTTTAAAGTAACACATTCTCTGCCGAACCTTCCAGCCCATAACGAATGCTACATCCTATTCATTACGAATGCCACTCCAGTTATACCATTTTAAGCTGCTGTTAGCATTACCCTGTAGCGTTGCTGTCTCTGGACCACGGGTCCCGGGTTCGATTCCCCGCCGGGTCGGAGATTTTCTTCGCTCGGGGACTCGGTGTTTGTGATGTCCTCGTCATTTCATCATCATTATTTGTCACAGAAATTGGACTGTGTAAAAATTGGAGCTTTGTACGGGCGCTGATGACCACGCAGTTGAGCGCCCCACAAACCAAACATCATCATCAATATTACCCTGTACGCGTCTGACCAGAAATCTGTGTTCTGCCCAATTCACTTTAACGAACTCCTCCACGGAATGTAGATTATGCCTTATCACTTTCCCTTTCAGATTTTCTACATCTCCTACCACTCGCAAACATCTGATGTTTCAGGCCCGGCTCGTAGAACGTTAAACTTTCTTTGGTTATTCAATCGTTCTCTCATGGTCATCTCTCCCTTGGCATTTCCTTACCGTAGATCAGAATGGAGGACTAGTCGGGAATTCTTTGCCAATAGAGAGACAATCAAAACAGTTTTTTTTCCAATTACTGGTCACATATCCTGTGAATACACATTATGTGTCTTTAATGCAGTGGTTTACATTGCCTTCTGCGTCATCATGCTGTTGATCATTGAGGATTATTCCGGATTTCAGGGGCAGTTTCCCACTCGAAGTGCAGGAGAGTGCCCTGAAACTCTGTCAGCTCCTTAACCCTTTTCAACAAGGCTGTTGGCACAACGAGGGTGACGTCTTATGCCAGAAGTCTTCGGCTGCCATTGCTGATGATTTTTATTCAAAATTTAAGTCGTGGCGTAATTCGAACCCAGATCATATTTCGATTACTAACCAAACATAATACCTGTAGACCACGGATGCTAATCGAATAAAAAAATTGAAAATTAAGATACAGCCGCAAGAAAAACGCACGTCAATAATTTCGACACAGACTGTAGCAAGAACGAGTCTGAATTATATGTGAGTATTATTGGCTGAAAAAGATGAAGAAATGCGAAATATCGTATGCAGGACAAATTAGTATAAACTAGTCAGTACCGTACAAAAGTTGTCGAACATAAGCATGTTTTGTCCGAAAATAAATATTCTGCAAGACAGTATAATAGTTTTTGAAGAAACTCAGTAAAACATTTCCAACTGGTTAGAAATAATGTGACATCTTCCTGACAATTTTATTTACAGCAATTTTCTGGTTAGTTTAATTTTCTGCGAAAATAAGTGGTCGAACAAACTGTATATCACTTTGCGCAGGGCTGGATATTATTCTCGTTTGGTAGACGCATTGTTTTGCAAATATAATGATTTCTGATGAATTTAAGCCACTGGGGAATAAAATACTTAACATACAAATAACGAAACCTAAAACCAAATGTAATAACCAGATGTTTTAATTAAATTAAGACGCAACGCGTTTCAACGAAACACAATGTCATGTACAAACGTCTGATTTTTGGCACGTAGACCGGAACGATGAAAGAAATTTGCAAGCGCTTCTTGGAGTTGTCGTGATAGTATATTTTCATTATCATCTATGTCGCATTAAGCCGACTCAGCACCAGCGTTTTGTGTAAAAGGGGATTTTACGTCCAACTATAGATCGCTCAGTTGCCACAAAGGTTAAAACTTTCACAAAACTGCTGGAAGAACATTAATTAAATGTATATGTCTACGTTCTTACTAATTATGACCGATTCGCACAAGTTTGAAACGCAGTAGGGGAGCTCGTGAAAAAACAGAAGCGTATTTCTTACACATACAATCCGAATGAAACAAGATTTTTGAAAGCGTAAGAGCGCAGTTTTATTTATTTTATTCCCTTTAAACCGTTAAGTACATTCACTTCACGTAAGGACGAATTTTAAGTGATATATTTAGCTTGACTTTAAAACATCGTAACCCGACAAAGGGTAAAGATTACTGCATAAAAAAAAATTCGTTATGACTTCACTCATTTACCACCCTATATGCAAAGACTGAACCAATTTGTACCAGTTTAAAGCATACAAGTGATGAGTTTCAAAATACTAGCAGAAAAAAGTGTTTTTGCACGTAAAATGCAAACGACAGTGACAGGTTTCGCACGTAAAATCCGATCAGTGCATTTACAAATGGTATCATTACCTGAGCAGTAATTTCAGCCATACTAAAATCTTTTTCAACAACAGTTAATTCAAACCTTCTTGATGTACTACAAATAGTTACGGAAAGATTGATGTTCGTTTGGCTATACAAACAGTCGCTGGTTCGCGCTAAACGAAAAACTTCTTACCAGATGTTCCTAGCTCAAATAGGAACCGAGCACCAACCCTCTCGTCTTCCCCCTCTTCCCCCCTCCCCCCCCCCTGCGCGCGCGCACACACACACACACACACACACACACACACACACACCGCCCCCCCCCCCACCCCACCCCACACACACACACAGATCTCGGTTGTGCACGCGACCCTTACATACATACAAAACTTTACTTTGCTTTTTCTGATGCACAGAACTGCGATTCAAGTATACGTTGAGAGAAAACACATAATGCTTTGCTCCTGTTAAATACAAACCATTACTAAACTACAAGCACATTGCTTCACTCGACAGCATTAGTTTCTTACTCCTTTTATACATGTGTTCTAGTGTTGTCGTTATCATTACTGCCAGTGGATGTAATTTCATGTGCACCTTCAACGCTTGCCTGCCAACGCTTATTTTTATAATGTATTCTGGGGCTGATTAAATGTCTTGTAGTTAGTACTTCGTCTTTATTTTTCCAAGCGCATGACGTTACTTTGTCTACTGTATCTCCTGTGACCCCTCATCTAAATCTCCACTTCGCGTTAAATACTTCGTTTTCCTTTCCCTAAATCCTTAGCCGACTCAGCTGTCACCTCATACTTTTCAGTATCGTAAACGATTGACCTTATTCATAGCAAACACCGTAGTCCATTGGCCGACTCACCTGTCACCCACTATTTATCATTGCTTCACAATTAACCTCATTGGCAGGACAATCCTTTCCCCATATAATTATTGATTTCGGCCGAAACCACTTCAGCTGAAAAATTCATAATCTAAAGTATAGCATTTATTTACTTAGTTTGACACAACCTTAAGTTTTTTATTATCTCGAGACGACATACAAGCTGTTTTTTCGTTGGTCCGGTAATTCTCCATCCTGCTTTATCTGATATACGCACTAACGTGCTTTAGCGCAGTCCTCTTCTGCTGCTTATTCGTACACTCTAAGACAAAAAAAAAAAAAAAAAAAAGCGTCACGAAAGAATTATCTGAACAGCCCGGAAATCGGTAGATGTGACGTACATGTAGAGACAAACAAATTATTAACATTTCAGAAAAATTGGATGATTTATTCAAGAGAGACAGAGAGAGAGAGAGAGCTTCACAAAATGAGCAGATGAATAACGCATTGGTCCACCTTAAGCAAGCAGTTATACGGCTTGGTATTGATTGATAGAGTTGGCTGGATTTCCTTCTGAGGGATTTCGTGCCAAATTCTGTCAAACCAGGGCTTTCGATCGTTAAAATCCTGAGGTCGTTGGTGAGCCCTGCCCATAATGCTCCAAATGTCCTCAACCGGGAAGTGATTCAGCGAACCAGCTAGCCAACGTAGGGTTTGAAAAACGCGAAGACTAGCAGTCGAGACTCTCGCATTGTGAAGGCGGGCATTACCTTGCTGTAACGTAAGGTTGGCTTGCCATGAAAGGCAACAAAACGAGGAGTCGAATCTCGTAACCGTAGCGCTGCGCTGTAGAGATGCCATGAATGACAATCAAGGGGTCGTGCTATGAACAGAAATGGCACCCTAGCTCATCACTCCTGATTTTTGGGCCATATGGCAGGCTATAACAGGTTGGTAATCTTCAGCACTAGTCTTATTTCATCTCACTGACTGGAGTAGAATTGACTTCACTGATGATCCTTGAAGATATGTCTGGAGACTGCCTGGACGGCGGTGGTTTACCACCTTTTCAAACTGTCTGACAGCCAGGACTGATGGTCTCGACTGTCATTTCATTTCAAATCAGGACCCTGTTGGTTGTCATCCATAGGCACCCTTACAGCACATTAGCCCCGTTTTGTTACCCTTCATGACAAGCTCTTCTGGGCTTACATTTCAGCCAGATGTTGCCCGCCCCGCACAAGGGGACAGTTTTTACTGCTTGTCTTTGTGCTCGCCAACTCTACCACGGTGAGCAACATCACCGGATCTCTCTCCAATTGAGAGTCCTTGGAGCATTATGTGCAGGACCCTCCAATCAGTTCGAGATTTTGACGATCTAACGCACCAGTTGGACTGAATTTGGCATGATATCCCTCAGAATGACATCTAACAACTCAACAACTCAATGCAAATCCGAAAAACTGCTTTCAAAAGGGGCAGAAATTTACCAGTGCGTTTTTGTGTAATTGTGATCATTAGTTCATTTGTACATGTATATCACATCTATCGATTTCCATGAAATTCCTTCGTGATGGGTCGTTTTTCTGTCATAGAGTTTATTATTACACCACTTAATCTTATTTCTCACATATTCCATCATAATAAAAATGTTCAAATGTGTGTGAACTGCTAAGGTCATCAGTCCCTAAGCTTACACACTACTTAACCTAAATTATCCTAAGGACAAATACACATACCCATGCCCGAGGGAGGACTCGAACCTCCGCCGGGACCAGCCGTTCAGTCCATGACTGCAGCGCATTTAGTCGCTTGGCTAATCCCGCGCGGCCCATCATAATAGCCCTGGTACTTTTCATATACAAAAAACAATGTATATCTATTCTTGTTGTTTGACTTAAATATAGTGTGAGCGTTTCTTAAACCAGCGTTATATTGTGTTCTCTTGCCTTTGTATCTATGAGCCCTTGCGGTACGGTGTACCTACGTACTGTCAAATAGCCTCTGTTCGCTTATCTTTACAAGTGCTTTGCAGATATTTTTTCAGTGAGTCACTTATGGTCACTTAATTATCACTTCTGTACCTGAATTTTCTCATTTTAAGACAGCTGAAATGAAATCAGCAGCCAAAATCGCATAAAATATTTTTTTTTCTGTTTAACGCAACTGATTTCAACAGACTTTGCTTTGATTGTTACATCTTAGAACCTTTTTGCTGTAACGCATGTTAATTTTACGCTAGCGTCATACACAAGAACTCAAGTGCATAAATGTCGTTGAACAATATTTTTAAAATTGAGTTATCAGCTAATTTCGGCAATGAGTGTTTAGAAAGCACCTGAAATAAACCAACGTGGAAGAGAGTCATATAATTGCATGTCACGTATGTGTAAATAAAGCATTCCATAACTCACATTTAATTAACGAGATTTACAGTAGGGTAACTTTTCTTACATTCGCTGTCTCATTTATTACATATTGTGCACATGATATTTTTGTGTCACCTGCATATAACCAGAAGTCGTACTTTATCGCCACATACTCGAAGTACTTCAATGTGACAACTAAAACAGCTGTTATGATGTTGTAAAGCATGCACTTTCTTCCAAACATTAATTCATTGTAAAGAATATATATACCTTTGCATGTATTGTACCGTACGTTAACCGGTGGTCCACAACCCCACGACGACTACCGCAGTCCATTTCACCCCTATGCCGCCCCACACCGAACCCAGGGTTATTGTGCGGTTCGGCCCCCGGTGGACGCCTCCCCCCCCCCCCCCCCCACACACACACACAGGGAACGTCTCACACCAGACGAGTGTAACCCCTATGTTTGCGTGGTAGAGTAATGATGGTGTACGCATACGTGGAGAACTTGTTTGCGCAGCAATCGCCGGCACAGTGTAACTGAGGTGGAATAAGGGAACCAGCCCGCATTCACCGACGCAGATGGAAAACCGCCTAAAAACCATCCACAAGCTGGCCGGTTCACCGGACCTCGACACAAATCCGCCTGGCGTATTCGTGCCGGGGACCAGGCGCTCCTTCCCGCCCGGAATGCCGTGCGTTAGACCGCACGGCCAACCGGGCGCGCTATATACCTTTAAGTGAACTTTGGTCACCGATTACTTAGCAAACAATACTTCAACCAAGCCTGGCACTTCTGCAATAAACGTAAAGTAATTCTACATAACTTTCGATAGTTTACAATGTTTGGAGGTAGGGAAAAGAGCAGAAGGAAAGGTTACAGGAGAAGGGGGATTGGGACAAGGAATGAGAGAGGAGAAAGGCTAACTAAATTCTGTAAAAAAATTCAGCTAGTAATAACGAATACTCTGTTCAAGAATCATAGAAGAATGTATACTTGGAAAATGCCAGATGATAGGGGAAGGTTTGAGTCAGATTACATCATGGTCAGACAGAGATTCTGAAATCGGATAGCTGATAGTAAGGCGTCACCAGATGCAGTTACAGACTCAGATCACAGTGTGGCAGTGATGATGAAGGTCTCTAAGGCTACAGTTACAGCAATAAGGAATTGCTCAGTAGGTAGTACACTTGAAAAGTAATTAACTCTCTCGCAAGAGCAAACACAAAAGTAGGAAAGAAATACAAAGATATAAAGAAGGTAACTGCGAAGAAACCGTGGGTAACAGAAGCAATACTTCGTCTGATCAATGAAAGAAGTAAATACAAAAATTTTCAGGGAAACAAGACTACTGAAATACAAGTCACTAAGGAATGAAATAAATAGAAAGTGCATGGAAGTTAAGACGAAATGGATGCACCAAAAATGTGAAGAAACCGAAAAATAAATGATTGTCAGGAGGATTGAGTCAGCATATAGGAAGTCAAAATACCCTTCGACGAAATTAAAAGCAAGGATGGTATCATTAAGAGTGCAACAGGAATCCTGCTGTTAAACGCAGAGGGGAGGGCGGATAGGTGGAAGGACTACACTGAAGTCGTCTCTGAAGTGAAGATTTGATAGAAGAGACATGGGATCCAGTTTTAGCATTAGTTTAAAAGAGCTTTGGAGGACAGATCAAATAAGGCGGAAGGATAGATAAATTCCATCAGAATTTCGAAAATCATTGGGCGAAGTGGTAGCCAAACGACTATTCACGTTGGTGTGAAGAATGTATGAGTCTGGCGACATAGCACCTGATTTTCGGAAAAATATCATGCTAACAAGGGGAAGACTGGAAGAGCTTACAAGCGCGAGAATCAGTTTGACAGCTCATGCATCCAAGTTGCTGACAAAAATAGCATACAGAAGAACGGAAAATTGAGGATGTGTTAGATGACGGTCAGTAAGGCTTTAGAAAAAGGTAGAGGCACCATATAGGCAGTTCTGGCGTTGCGGTTCATAGTGGAAGCAAGACTAAAGAAAAATCAAGACATATTCATAGGATTTTTCGACGTGGAAAAAGCATTCCACAATGTAAAATGGAGCAAGATGTTCGAACTTCTGAGAAAAATAGCTGTAGTGACAGACGGGTAATATACAATATATACAAGAGCCAAGAGCGAATAATAAGAGTGGACGACATAGAATGAGATGCTCGGATGAAGAAGGATATAAGACTGGAATTTAGCCTCTCGCCACTAATGTTCAATCTGTATATCGAAGAAGCAATGATGGAAATAAAAGAAATGTTCAAGAGTGAAATTAAAATACAAGGTCAAAGGATATCAGTGATACGATTCGCTGATGACATTGCTATACTGTGTAAAAGTGAAGAAGAATTACAGAATGTGTTGAACCGAATAAATGCTCTAATGAGAGTAAATCGAGGATAGACGAAAGTAATGAAGAGTACCGCAGCAGAAATGAGAACAGCGAGAAACTTTATTTCAGGACTGATGGTCTCGAAGTAGATGAAGTTAAGAAATTGTGCTACCTAGGCAGCGAAACAACCCATGACAGGCGGAGCAAAGAGTGATCAAAAGCAGATTATCCCTCTCAAAAAGGGCATTACCGGCCAAGAAAACTGTACTAACATCAAACATAGACGTTGATTTGAGGAAGATATATCTGAGAATGTACGTTTGGAACACAGCATTGTATGGTACTGAAACATGGACTGTGGGAAAACCGGAAGAGAAGAGAATCGAAATATTTGAGATGTGTTGCTACAGATGAATGTTGAAAATTAGGTAGACTGATAAGGCAAGGAAGGAGGAGCTTTTGCGCAGAATCGGCAAGGAAAGAAATGTGTCGGAAACAATGACGAGGAGAAAGCACAGGATTACAGGACATCTGTTGAGACATCAGGTAATGACTTCCATGGTACTAGAGGTAGCTGTAGAGGGCAAAAACAGTAGAGGGACACAGAAATTGGAATACATCCAGTAAATAACTGAGGATGTAGGTTGCAAGTGTTACTCTGAGAGAAAAGGTTGGCACAGGACAAGAATTCGTGGTAATCCGTATCAGCCCATTCAGAGGACTGACTGATGATTGAAAAAGAAAAAAAAACCTCCTGGACCCCGCCACCCTCCAGTGCCCTTGGTAAAACTGTGCTACGTTTTAATATTTTCATTAATACCCTAAAAGTTCTACCTTGGACAGGCATTTCAAATGTTCTACTTTCACGCTGTGTCTCAAGAGACATGGGGTGGTTTAATTAACGACTGATGGCCGGTCATTCATCTCGTATCCATGTTGTATCTCAACATCTTGCTGGTTTGAATCAGTGTTGCACGCTGTAAAGAGCGGAAGCCCTATCCATTCTATATTTTTCGATTACTTAGTACATGTTTTTGTTGGGATTCTCTGTACCACTGTGTGCATCTGTTTTATAACCTATCTTACATCCAGGAACTTTACTGTTTACTAACTATTGTGTTGATGGTCGTCATACTACCAAATTACCCGTTCTTTGTCAGCTAATTAATATCCTATTTGCATGTATATACTTTAACTATTACAGCACTCAAATTTTTACTTGCCTGTTTTTCTTTTATCGACCAAAATTTCGTGGCATCCACGGCAGGTTAACCAAGTGTCTTCTCAAATGCAATACTCAGTGAGCCATATCACGTGATTCAGTGTGCAGCAGTGTGCGAATGGTTAAATTAGATGCAGGCAATCCGTGGTATCAGGTCATCACTCCAATGAACCACTACCGAAGCTATCCCTGACATGATGCGAGTATGATGGCAGGTATAGGACACCCAAAGATAGCAGCTTGTGAGTGGTATAAGACAATGTAAGGTATAGGCTTCTTGCTACTTTCATTCGCTGCTATCACCCATGTTGAACTGCCATAGCAGCTTCCATCTGCACAAGTCCACTTCTGTTACCAGACTGTAAGTCACAGGTATATAACAGCAAGGTATTAAAGGGACGAGAAGGGCAGCCTAGATGGTTTGTATAACTCCCCAATGATCAGCTTCCATGTCACACCTACTTTTGTCTCCTCCCCTTAGTTCTATAGCTATTTTCTAAGCCAATAGAGTGAAGTATAAATGGTGGTAAATCCGGAAATTGGGTGTGTGGTGTTACTATGTTGGATGAGACATTATTGCCAGATTTCACACTATATTTAGGTTATGATTCCAAAATTAGATCAATGGCTATAATGTAAGACCCACTATGAAAACGTAGCTCCCTCTACGTTTGTCACCCTTATTTCAATGGTTAAAATTTGTCACCCAAGATGGTCACCATTTGTATTTAGTCTTATTCTAATTAGTAACATTTACGATCCAAAAATTTCTGCCACAACAGAAATGTAGCACAGTCCATCTTTACATCACCTTCATCTTTACCACTGTAATTTACAACTCAGTAAGGACTCAAGGAATCCCTATCTTAATTGGTATAATTTATGGCTCAGTGACGCTCTCAGTATGACATCACAATCAGGCTGCCCAGGCTAAGTGAGATGCCTTAATATTACAGTATATGCTTGAAAAAGGGAGGAAAATTAAAATAATACAAGCCAGTATTACAAGAGGCGATCAAAAAGATTCTGTTCGAAAGATGCTTAATTTAGAATGTCTGTAAGGAACCCAAGACGTGATACTCGCCTGGAGAGAGAGCAGGACTACAGCGTTGGTTCTCGCGTGTCTCCCACTTGCGTTGTCGTAACTGTGAAACGTCCCCTTAGAAGAATTTATACAAGACTGTGCTTAAACTAACACACAATATTTTTAGCGCAACGCAATCTGACTTTCAGAAATCCCTACAAAAGAATGGCCCTGACTAACATTAACCTATACGTTTCACAAATCACTTACCTCACCAAAAATCTTCGTTACTCGAACTACTGCAATACAGCAAGCGCCACTACTGCCAGCTAAATAAAAGATTCAAACTATGGAAGGCACTAACTACTGATAGGGATAGTTAGCAAATGAAAGATATTAATAGAGAACAAACAATGTATTTACCTTAATAGTCATAATATATATAGCAGTTCATGACAAATTACAAAACTCCGCCATCTCTCACCCCACATCCACCACTGCTGGCGGCTCTCCTCCAACTGCGCAACGCTACGCGCTGTTCACATCCAGCTGCCGCTGCCCAACACTACAATGGCAGACAACAATGCAAACTAGCCACCGACTGCCCACAGCACAGCCAGTGATTTTTATACAGAGGTGGCGTTACCAATAAAAAAACCTAAACAGCCTACTTACAACTGCTGCATACGATATCTTGTGTAGAACCGCGACCAGTACGGAACTTGGCGTACCTTCCAACAACGCACGTTTCCACAATGGCGGTTTTTGACAGACATGCTGTCCCATACACATTCTTCGTTCTCTGATGGATGTCGACTGCTGTTTTTTCTTCGGCAGCCACAAAAACTTTTGTCTCGTTTCGACGCGTTTCTTAATTATGTTGCCGTATTTTACGTTTCCGCTTTTTCTGCCTGCATGACGGAGAGACACAAGTGCCACACTGATCCCTTGGTTACATGTCAGTGAATCAGACTCTGATGCATACCTGCAACAGTCACACTCTATTGCATATATAATGCTGCAATGGCCTCAGACTGAAAATTTTTGATCATCTCATCATATGTTAAAATCTCACTTCACACAGAAGAAATCGCTAGTTTACACTAAGTAGATGTATACAAATTACGCTGATTTCATATACTGAAACGCCAAAGAAACTGGTTTAGGCATGCTACTCAAATACAGAGATATGTAAACAGGCGGAATAAGGCACTGCGGTCGACAACGCCTATATAAGACAACAAATGTCTGACGCAGTTGTTAGATCGGTTACTGCTGCTACAATGGGATCTTATCAAGATTTAAGTGAGTTTGAAACTAGTGTTACGTCGGCGCAATAGCGATGGGACAAAACATCTCCGATGTAGCAATGAAGAGGAGATTTTCCCGCACCACCATTTCACAAGTGTACCGTGAATATCAGGAATCCCGTAGAACACCAAATCTTCGACGTTGCTGCGGCCTAAGAAAGATCCTTCAAGAAAGGTACCAACGACGACTAAAGAGAATTGTTCAACGTGACTGAAGTGCAACCTTTCCGCAAATTGCTGCACGTTTCAGTGCTGGATCATCAACAAGTGTTAGCGTGCGAACCATTCAAGGAAACGCCATCGATATGGGCATTCGGAACAGAAGGCCAACTCGTGTATTCTTGATGACTGCACGACACAAAGCTTTGCTCCTCGCCTGGGCCCGCCAGAACCGACATTGGACTGTTAATGACTGTAAACATGTTGCCTGGTAGGACGAGTATTGTTTAAAATTGTATCAAGTGGATGGACGTGTGCAGGTATGGAGACAACCTTATGAACCCATGCACCCTGCACGTCAGCAAGAGACCATTCAAGCTGGTGGAGGTCCTATAATGGTGTGGGGCGTGTGCAGTTGGAGTGATATGGGACCCCTGATACGTCTAGATACGACTCTGACAGGTTACACGTACGTAAGCATACTGTCTGATCGCCTGCATCCATTTATGTCCATGGTGCATTCCGACAGACTTCGGTAATCCTAGCAGGACAATGCGACACCACACACGTTCATAATTACAACAGAGTGTCTCCAGGAACACTCTTATGAGTTTGAACACTTTCGCTGGCCACAAAGCTCCCCAGACTATTGAGCATATCTGGGATGCCTTACAACGTGTTGTTCAGGAGAGATCTCCACGCCCTCGTACTCTTACGGATTTATGGACAGCCCTGCAGCATTCATGGTGTCAGTTTCCTCCAGCATTACTTGAGAGATTAATCGAGTCCATGCCACTTCTGTGTGCTCTTGTGGGCCCTACACGATATTAGCCAGGTGTACCAGTTTCTTTGGCTCTTCAGTGTATTTAAGAATTACAGCATGTATTTTGTTATGTGTTTATGCTATCACCATTGCCACTCGGGTAGGATATATATAATTAAGTGTGCGTCCCCTCCCGCCGGAGGTTCGAGTCCTCACTCGGCCGTGGGTGTGAGTGTTGTCCTTAGCGTTAAGTTAGTTTAAGTAGGGTGTAAGTCTAGGGACCGATGACCTCAGCAGCTTGTTCCCTTAAGAATTCACACATTTTTGAATATTTATAACTAAGTCTGTGTTGTGAAGACACATAGTGTGGGACGGCGTCTCTTGCGAACAACTAAGTGACCTTGTCTGCACTTTGACGATGCTGGCCTCAGAGGCGTCTGCCAAGCAGTACTGCCAGACGCGTGGGTAAACAAACATTAAGTGCTCCCTTACACCGCAGCAAAACCTCTCGTCTTGCAGGCGACCAGAGCCAGCAGACGTAAGGAGAAGTTGTATGTCTTAAACATGCTCTAATTTCATAGCTAGTGCGTTAGATGTACATGAAGCCCGGGAACAGTTTCAACTATTTATTGCACAAGAACTAAATATTGTTTAGATGTCATACATATTGCACTTTGAAGAGAAGCACTCAAAGGTGGTTTTTTTTTTTTTTTTTTTTTTTTTTTTTTTTTTTTTTTTTTTTACAAGCATTCCATACGCGAACCATGAGTGACCCGGCAGACTTCAATACGGTAATCGAACCCTTGACATACCCGTCTGAGCATGGCATCGTCGACTAAGGCAGTCGCTTGCCGTATTCTCTCCCGGAGCCCTGCTACATCACGTGGTAGAGGCGGTACATACATCAGATCTTTAATGTGCCCCCAAAAGGTCACACGGAGTAAGATCTGGTGACTGGGGAGGCAATTTCATGAAACAGCTGCTCCCTTCTGTAGCACGGCCGATCCATCGATGCGGCAGCTCCTTGTTTGCGACTAGCGCTGACTGTCGGAAAATTACCAAACTACTTGTGGCCTCGATTTTTATGTATAGGTTGCATACAGAATTGTTCACCTATCATAAATATTTTTATTGCATCCAGGACCAAGAAAGGTGGCGAGGTACCAAATGGAATCAGATTCCCCATGAACTATGGACCTTGACGTTGGTGGGGAGGCTTGCGTGCCTCAGCGATACAGATAGCCGTACCGTAGGTGCAACCACAACGCAAGGGTATCTGTTGAGAGGCCAGACAAACGCGTGGTTCCTGAAGAGGGGCAGCAGCCTTTTCAGTAGTTGCAGGGGCAACAGTCTGGATGATTGACCGATCTGGCCTTCTAACATTAACCAAAACGGCCTTGCTGTGCTGGTACTGCGAACGGTTGAATGCAAGGGGAAACTACAGCCGTAATTTTTCCCGAGGGCATGCAGCTTTACTGTATGGTTAATGATGATGGCGTCCTCTTGGGTAAAACATTCCGGAGGTAAAATAGTCCCCCATTCGGATCTCCGGGCGGGGACTACTCAAGAGGACACCGTTATCAGGAGAAAGAAAACTGGCGTTCTACGAATCGGAGCGTGGAATGTCAGATCCCTTAATCGGGCAGGTAGGTTAGAAAATTTAAAAAGGGGAATGAATAGGTTAAAGTTAGATATAGTGGGAATTAGTGAAGTCCAGTGGCAGGAGGAACAAGCCTTTTGGTCAGGCGAATGCAGGGTTATAAATAAAAAGTCAAATAGGGGTAATGCAGGAGTAGGTTCAATAATGAATAAAAAAAATAGGAATGCGGGTAAGCTACTACAAACAGCATGGTGAACGCATTATTGGCCAAGATAGACACGAAGCCCACACCTACTACAGTAGTAAAAGTTTATATGCCAACTAGCTCTGCAGATGACGAAGAAATTGAAGAAATGTATGATAAAATAAAAGAAATTATTCAGATAGTAAAGGGAGACGAAAATTTAATAGTCATGGGCGACTGTAATTCTGTAGTAGGAAAAGGGAGAGAAGGAAACATAGTGGGTGTATATGGATTGGGGGTAAGAAATGAAAGAGGAAGCCGCCTGGTAGAATTTTGCACAGAGCACAACTTAATTATAGCTAACACTTGGTTCAAGAATTATAAAAGAAGGTTGTATACATGGAAGAACGCTGGAGATACTAAAAGATATCAGGTAGATTATATAATGGTAAGACAGAGATTTAGGAACCAGGTTTTAAATTGTAAGACATTTCCAGGGGCAGATGACTCTGACCACAATCTATTGGTTATGAACTATAGATTAAAACTGAAGAAACTGCAAAAATGTGGGAATTTAAGGAGATGGGAGCTGGATAAACCGATTAAACCAGAGGTTGTACAGAGTTTCAGGGAGAGCGTATGGGAACAAATGGCAGGAATGGGGGAAAGAAATACAGTAGAAGAAGAATGGGTAACTTTGAGAGATGAAATAGTGAAGGCAGCAGAGGATCAAGTAGGTAAAAAGACGAGGGCTTGTAGAAATCCTTGGATAACAGAAGAAATGTTGAATGTAATTGATGAAAGGAGAAAATATAAAAATGCAGTAAATGAAGCAGGCAAAAAGGAATACAAACGTCACAAAAATGAGATCGACAGGAAGTGCAAAGTGGCTAAGCAGGGATGGCTAGAGGATAAATATAAGGATGTAGAGGCTTATCTCACTAGGGGTAAGATAGATACTGCCTACAGGAAAATTAAAGAGACCTTTGGAGAAAAGAGAACCACTTTAATGAATATCAAGAGCTCAGATGGAAACCCAGTTCTAAGCAAAGAAGGGAAATCAGAAAGGTGGAAGGAGTATATAGAGAGTCTATACAAGGGCGATGTACTTGAGGACAATATTATGGAAATGGAAGAGGATGTAGATGAAGATGAAATGGGAGATATGATACTGCGTGAAGAGTTTGACAGAGCACTGAAAGACCTGAGTCGAAATAAGGCCCCGGGAGTAGACAACATTCCATTAGAACTACTGACGGCCTTGGGAGAGCCAGTCCTGACAAAACTCTACCATATGGTGAGCAAGATATATTAGACAGGCGAAATACCCTCAGACTTCAAGAAGAATATAATAATTCCAGTCCTAAAGAAAGCAAGTGTTGACAGATGCGATAATTACCGAACTATCAGTTTAATAAGTCACGGCTGCAAAATACTAACGCGAATTCTTTACAGACGAATGGAAAAACTGATAGAAGCCGACCCGAGGGAATATCCGTTTGGATTCCGTAGAAATATTGGAACACGCGGGATTAGCTGATCGGTCTAGGCGCTGCAGTCATGGACTGTACGGCTGGTCCCGGCAGAGGTTCGAGTCCTCCCTCGGGCATGGGTGTATGTGTTTGTCCTTACGATAATTTAAGTTAAGTAGTGTGTAAGCGTAGGGATTGATGACCTTCGCAATTAAGTCCCATAAGGTTTCACACACATTTGAACATCTTTTTATTAACTGACCTACTGGAACTGATGGAAATGTGGGAAAATGGAATTGCAGTAAGCCCACACCTTCGGACATGTGTGTACAAGTTACTAGCTGCCAAACATAGTATCAGTTTCTTTGCAGTGTTGATACGGAAATCGCAGCTCTCTGACGACGGCAACTTAGCGAAAGAAAGCAAACATCTCAAATTTTTTAATCAGGACGAACATTCCGAGAAACATATTTGTCGAGTCTTGTAGCCTCGAACATCACTGGAGTGAATGACGACGAATTTAGAAGAACGGCTTTTCCTACCTTTTCTTTGTAGCTGAAATTTTAATGCACGAAAGAGCAAGAGCCGTGCTGCAACTAGTAGAATTAATCGGAAGCTAAAGAAATCCCATGCGTGTATGTACAAAATACAGTGTTGCTGTATGGAAGCTAATGCTTCCGTCACACAGGCTAGGACACTAGTGTGGTCTGGGTGTGGATGAGCGACATGGAATGAAATACACTGAAGGAAAAAAAAATAGAGAGAGAGAGAACAGCGAGAAGGAGTTGTGTGACGTAAATGAAAGTTTCTGAATCTGAAAGATAATGTCGATTCCAGTTTAGCACTGGTTGCATAACAGTGGCGCTAATAGCGCCACTATGAGGATGCAAATCGGGATTTCCTTACATGCAAGGTGTAAGGGGCGTGAGTGTTGTTACATTTGAGGTGGTACATGCTATACATATTCTCGAGTCAGAAATATACAAATTTACAATTCACACATCAATAAATATAGACTCATGCTCATAAATTAAGTATAATGCTGATAAATGTTGAAACAACGCTCTGGTGGGCGGTTTACGGGTTCAAATCACCTCGGGGTATGACCATGCGGTGCATCTGACCTGCGGTCGTCGCACGGTGGCGCTGGCAGCAGTCCACATACGCAGAGGTGTGTTGGTGCATGTCAGGGTACTGTGCAGCAAGAAAGAGTGCAGACGTTTTCAGACGTGCTAATGGCGACTGCATGTTGAAAATGGCTCAAAGAACACACATTGATGACGTTATTATGGGTAGAATACTAGGGTGATTGGAGGCTGGTCGAACACAGCATGGCATAGCACGGGCCCTCCATGTGCTACAAAGTGTGATCTCACGATTATAGCAACGATTCCAGTAGACAGGAAACGTGTCCAGCCGCTACAGTACGGGACGTCCAAGGTGTACAACACAACAAGAAGACCGATATCTCACCATCAGTGCCCAAAGACGGCCACAAAATACTGCAGGTAGCCTTGCATGGGACCTTACCGCAGCCACTGGAACAGTTGTCTCCAGACACACAGTCTACAGACGACTGAAGAGACATGTTTATTCGCCCGGAGACCTGCAAGGTGCATTCCACTGACCCCTGGTCACAGGAGAGCCCTTAAAGCCTGGTGTCAAGAACACAGTACTTGGTCATTGGAACCGTGGTCCCAGGTTATATTCACAGACGAGTCCAGGTATAGTCTGAACAGTGATTCGGATTTTCATCTGGCGTGAACCAGGAACCAGATACCAACTCCTTGATGTCCTGGAAAGGGACATGTATGGAGGTCGTGGTTTGATGGTGTGGGGTGGGATTATGATTGGTGCACGTACACCTCAGCATGTCTTTGACAGAGGAACTGTAGCAGGTCAGGTTATCAGACGTCATTTTGCACCAGCATGTCCGCCTTTTCAGGGGTGCAGTGAGTCCCACCTTCCTCCTGATGCATGATAACGCACGGCCCCACCGAGCTGCCATCGTGGAGGTGTATCTTGAAACAGAATATATCAGGCGAATGCCGTGGCCTGCCTGTTATCCAGACCTAAACCCCATCGAGCACGTCTGGGATGCTCTCGGTCGATGTATCGCTTCACGTCTTCAAACCCTTACGATACCTCAGAAGCTCCGACTTGGGGCTATACCTCAGCGGCTGCTCGACCACGTGACCCAGAGTATGCCAACCCTTTGTGCGGCCTGTGTATGTGTGCATGATGATCATGTCCCGTATTGATGTCGGGGTACATGCGCATGAAACAGTGGCATTTTGTAGCACATGTGTTTCGGGACGGTTTTCTCACCTTATCACCAACATCGTGGACTTACAGATCTGTCTCGTGTGTGTTCCCTATGTGCCTATGCTATTAGCACCAGTTTTGTGTAGTGCCACGTTGTGTGGCACCACATTCTGCAATAATCCTTAATTTGTGAGCATGAGTGTACATGGGACGTGGAGAGTTGATGTTAGTCAAGATTGTCTTTATGGCGACAAAGACGCCATTATCAATACGGCACTGAGGTTAAACGAGGTCTTGTAATAGGGCTACGGGAAACTGCATGTTCCTTCTGCAGAAGGACTTGGCAATAATGTAGCCACTATACATAATTGCTGGCAGCGGTAGTCACTAGAATGCACAGTCATAAGAAGACTGAGCTCAGGACGGCCGCATGGCAGCACTGAGAAGAAAGACCATCGGGTTCGGTGTATGGCTCTGGCACACGTATTGCATCTGCAGCCGAAATATGTGCAGCTGTTGGCAACATCGGCTACTTCACCATCGATTACCTCAAAGACAGCTCCTAGCCATACGCACTGTAACATGCATTCCACTGAGCCAAAATCAGCGCCATCTGCTACGTCAGTGGCGTCTGGCGAGAGCTCATTGTAGGGTAGGATGGAGGTCTTTTGTGTTTACCAATGAAAGGTGCTTCTGCCTAGGTGCCAGGGATGGCCGCGTGTTGGTTAGAAGCAGGCAGGCTGCATCCTGTCCGTGTGCTACACACAATGTCATAGTCTGGAGTGCGATTTTGTATAACGGCAGGAGCACTCTCTTGGATATCCCACTGACTGGAAATTTGTACGTCAATCTGGTGATTAGACCTGCACCCCAGGAAGTCTTTTCCAACAGGGTAACGCTCATTAACATACCACTGTTATGACCCAAAACGTTGCCTTGGCCTACTCGATCACCAGATCTGTCTCCAATCGAGCACATAGGGGGCGTCATCAGACGACAAATGTAGCGACACCCTTGGCTTAACCGTCCCTGTAATGGCCGACCAAGTGCAAGAGGCATGTAACTCTATGTCACAAACTGACATGCAGCACCTATACAACAGAAAACATGCACGTTTGAATTCCTGCTTGCAGCATTCTGTCGGTTACACCGGTTATTAATGTACCAACATTTCACATTTGAAATAACTTATCTCGCGCTTACATTAACCTACGATCTTGCAAAGTTACTCACTTGAATATATTATCTGGACAAATGTGTTCCCGAAATTTCATTGTTCTACAATAAGCATTTTTTGGTGTTGGTGGCTTTTTCCGTTAGTGTATAAGGGGATACAAATTACTGCAGCATTCCATTATATCGAATATGCTCACCAGGAAAATTCTGCATCGACATAGGTAAAGAGAAATAAACATATCAGAAGAGATAACATTTTTAAGCTAGAAATGTAACCTCACATTAACGTGCATCAAAATACAACGCATTGTAGGTGGGACGCCAGGAAATGTGAAGGTCATTTTCTACAACAGTAAGTGGCGCCGGGAGCACGCGTTGTGTCGCTCCCCACTGAGATCAATCTACAGGAGTTATTCTCTTGTACCTGCGCCTGTCACGAGCCTTCTCAGTCATCGGCAGGTGGCTGCCTGTTTTGACGCCACGCGGCTTCGTAATGTCGTTTCTATGCAAAATGACGTTGTAGTTGACAACACGTTGGCTCAGGAAAATATGCAACGGGAATTTTTGACTGCGGATTATTTGTGCGTTCCGCAGGCGGCGTTTACGGATCCATCTTTACCTTGCAAATCTTTAATGGTTTATGTCATAAATAGTCCTTGATGATCGCAAGTTAGTTGTAGTGGTCTACTTACAATACAGAGCAGTGTTATGGACATTGTTACTAATTACTAACATTGCCAGTGACTCTGAAATGTAACCAATGCGCAAGCCAACAGTCCTTTCGTCATTTGCTCAGTAAATTGAAATCCCTGACAGAGAGCAAAGTTCGTAATCATTTGTTCTGGGCAATTCATTCTATTCCATACCAAAACCTCCAATTAAAAACTAGTGGCATAGGAAATGGTCAAGGCTGGACTAAGAGAAGCTAGGGTTTTTTAGTGCATAGTCCTCTGGAAGATAATGGATCCTAAAATAGTTAACATGTGTCTGTATTCTAGACTTTTTTCATTGTCTAAATTTTGTAAGGATTCAATTTTCACTATGTAACTCCTGGACAGAAACTTATGGAAATTAGGCAAAGTGTCGACTGGAGAATAGCTTTAAAAGGTATATATCCGTCGTGGCAGGATGGAGTATTGATTAGCTACTTCCTCGCGATAAACTGGAACACTGCGATGCACAGATTATAGGGCTATACAACTCAAGCTGTTTTGATTTGTTTTAAAATCGACAGTGTCCTTACTGGCGTTACCGTTTAATTTGAGGGTATGTCTAGAATTTGAAGCAGTGTTGAAATATTATGAAAAAATTTAGAGCTGCGTGTCTCTAACACCGCAGAAGTGTTCTCTTGTCTTTTAAATGGTTCTACTTTAAGGTACTTTTATTTTCAAACGGAAAACTCCTTTGGTTCAGACGAAGGTCCTGGCACTGTTGATAAAATTGCACGGACGCCTGTATGTCTTTGTTACTGTATTTCTCACATATCCTTGGAACGATGCTCTGAAGTTATTTAATTAAAATTTGCTGGCTTTGAAACGTATAGCGGAGCTAGTTTCATATGTGGTGCAAGAAAAGTAGGGCAACATTTCATTTGTAACATTACTCTGGCAGGACTATTCTCTAGTTATTTCGTTGTAGACACTCGTTACTGTAATTGTTACTTCGACTTATTCTGCGAATTTTGAGGCCCCTTTAAACAATTTTTGAATTTATGAGAGCCAGCAGAGAGCATGAATCAGTAAAGGCTAAGCGTAGAGGTTGGCAATGCAGTGTATATAAACAGCCATTAGGTACTCCTATTCAATGAAAGTTAGTTAGTCGCGGAAATGACCGTTGATGGCTTATGCTCCATCCTACCTCTGATGTACCAAAAATTCACAATTTACACCGATTAAATTAAAAAAAAAAAACTGTATAAAAATTACCTCTCTAACCCATGCCCTCTAGTAGGCCTAAGGATCAGGAAGTCTTCAGGAGTAATATTTAATTCTAAATGTACATACTGAGCACACAAGGATACTTGCATTGCCCTTCCAGTGTCTGGCGCTTCAGCGGCAAGAACAGAGAAGAACTTACAACGTTTCATTCTGTGGGCAATTTTCTCTTCTATAATATCACCACATGTTTTTACCATGTGGTTCTGAATACCAGTGCTCATGTTACGTACGTTCTTAAGACCATTTTTAATATACTCTTGAGAAACTACATCGGCGCCGTGAAGTTGAAACTTCAATCGAGAGTAAATATTCCCATCACGTAATTCTCCGTCGTGTGGAAGTAAATTCCAAGAGACGTGTTTGTCTCGAAAAGCCATTTCCTGCTTGGCACACAACATCAAAATTTTCCTGCTGTTAGCAATGTTATGTCCATTTTTGCCGGACGTGGTGGCCGAGTGGTTCTAGGCGCTACAGTCTGGAAACACGCGACCGCTACGGTCGTAGGTTCGAATCCTGCCTCGGGCATGGATGTGTGTGATGTCCTTAGGTTACTTAGGTTTAAGTAGTTATAAGTTCTAGGGACTGATAACCACAGCAGTTAAGTCCCATAGTGCTCAGAGCCATTTCAACCATTTTTTGTCCATTTTATCTGTTCATCTGATCCACAAAAGACTTTATTATTTACATTTTACTTGATACGTTGTGTTTGCTTGACGAGAAAAATCTATCGCTTTCTTCCAGTTGGTGTATGGCTGTGTTACTAAGAATCCCAAATGTTGATGTCTACTTTTTCAGACAGTGTCTGGTTTAAAAAGAATGCAACATTTGGCTTGCAAAACGCTTCTTGTATGTGTTAATAATAAGCGAATCACGAGCATACGAGAAGCAACTAGGAAAGTACGATGTAATATACACTCCTGGAAATTGAAATAAGAACACCGTGAATTCATTGTCCCAGGAAGGGGAAACTTTATTGACACATTCCTGGGGTCAGATACATCACATGATCACACTGACAGAACCACAGGCACATAGACACAGGCAACAGAGCATGCACAATGTCGGCACTAGTACAGTGTATATCCATCCTTCGCAGCAATGCAGGCTGCTATTCTCCCATGGAGACGATCGTAGAGATGCTGGATGTAGTCCTGTGGAACGGCTTGCCATGCCATTTCCACCTGGCGCCTCAGTTGGACCAGCGTTCGTGCTGGACGTGCAGACCGCGTGAGACGACGCTTCATCCAGTCCCAAACATGCTCAATGGGGGACAGATCCGGAGATCTTGCTGGCCAGGGTAGTTGACTTACACCTTCTAGAGCACGTTGGGTGGCACGGGATACATGCGGACGTGCATTGTCCTGTTGGAACAGCAAGTTCCCTTGCCGGTCTAGGAATGGTAGAACGATGGGTTCGATGACGGTTTGGATGTACCGTGCACTATTCAGTGTCCCCTCGACGATCACCAGTGGTGTACGGCCAGTGTAGGAGATCGCTCCCCACACCATGATGCCGGGTGTTGGCCCTGTGTGCCTCGGTCGTATGCAGTCCTGATAGTGGCGCTCACCTGCACGGCGCCAAACACGCATACGACCATCATTGGCACCAAGGCAGAAGCGACTCTCATCGCTGAAGACGACACGTCTCCATTCGTCCCTCCATTCACGCCTGTCGCGACACCACTGGAGGCGGGCTGCACGGTGTTGGGGCGTGAGCGGAAGACGGCCTAACGGTGTGCGGGACCGTAGCCCAGCTTCATGGAGACGGTTGCGAATGGTCCTCGCCGATACCCCAGGAGCAACAGTGTCCCTAATTTGCTGGGAAGTGGCGGTGCGGTCCCCTACGGCACTGCGTAGGATCCTACGGTCTTGGCGTGCATCCGTGCGTCGCTGCGGTCCGGTCCCAGGTCGACGGGCACGTGCACCATCCGCCGACCACTGGCGACAACATCGATGTACTGTGGAGACCTCACGCCCCACGTGTTGAGCAATTCGGCGGTACGTCCACCCGGCCTCCCGCATGCCCACTATACGCCCTCGCTCAAAGTCCGTCAACTGCACATACGGCTCACGTCCACGCTGTCGCGGCATGCTACCAGTGTTAAAGACTGCGATGGAGCTCCGTATGCCACGGCAAACTGGCTGACACTGACGGCGGCGGTGCACAAATGCTGCGCAGCTAGCGCCATTCGACGGCCAACACCGCGGTTACTGGTGTGTCCGCTGTACCGTGCGTGTGATCATTGCTTGTACAGCCCTCTCGCAGTGTCCGGAGCAAGTATGGTGGGTCTGACACACCGGAGTCAATGTGTTCTTTTTTCCATTTCCAGGAGTGTATTTCAACAATTGTTCTTTACAGAAGTCATCAATGGAACATCGTCCACCTATCGTCCGACATCTAACATGCTACCGAAAACTGCTTCGTTCACTGTACCGTCACTTAAATCTGAATTAAGCTGAATGTATTAGTTTTCAAGTGGTTGAAAACGTTTTTTTTTGCATAAAAAATAGCGTAGAGATAACCGATTCCCTCCAGTCTCTTTTTATCCCGTTCACAACAATGTACTTAGTGCGTTAAACGTGGCCAGAATATAATATTAGGATATCAAATAGTCTTAACATGGAGCCATTAAAATTTTACGTTGAAAATTAGTGATGGTCGCGAGCAGATCGAAAGGTGCTACCAGATAAAGGAGATTCAAGGACGAGAAGGTAAAGTGGAACTATACTGAACTTTGGGGTACAATCAAGCTTCCAGGAAATCACGACGCTGCACCAGAAGGATGGAATCGTTCACTTTGAGTAACATGTAACAGACGCGAAGGAAATCTGTCCTTCAAATTTCCATGAAATCCCAAGCACCATCGGCAGCGGATCTGCATTCAAACGGCGAAACACGCCGCAGCAGCTGCCCACGCTCCTCCGTCGTACCGACTAGGCCACTCACCATCGCCACACGACACTGTCGCCCACACAGCTGATGCCCGAACTCATGCCCCAGCAGAGCGCGCACGCCGCAGTTAAATAGCCATCCGCCAAACATCCGAAGAAGACAAGTAGGCATCGAAAATCGACTCACAACGATCGGGATGACAATCGATGGAGACTGGTGCCAGCAGCGCACCAGCTCTGCGGTGTGCTTCAAATTCCTAAGAGAATTCTTCAAACCGTCAGGCCTTGAGAAAATCTCGCAGTAGAACTCCACTCTAAAAAGTCAGAAAAACGTTACGTTTAACCCAGAAGGTCAACAACAAAAAATTCATCTCGAGACAGTAAAAATTCGACAGCACAACATAGTCATAAATCCAAAATTCCTCTACGCAAGCGAAACACTGACACGTAACTGAAAGCACTATCTTGAAGAAATCAAGAAGGAAGAGATAAAGATCACAAGGTAAATTTTAGGAGCAAGATATAACAGTGATGGTTATTGGCTACAGTCAATCAAAACAACAGGAAAGTTTTCAAAAACCGAAACTGACACTAAGAAAAGGCGAATGAAAGTCTTTGGTCATCTCATGAGAGTACCAGAAAGGTGATTAACAAAAAGGATAACAAACTATATAGCATCGCTTACGAACTCAACATGTAAAAAAAAAAAAAAAAAAAAAAAAAAAAAAACAAAAAAAACTAAACTCCGCACCTACAAGCCATGAAGGCTCAACGGTACCGACTTCACCGATTCCGGATATGGAGGGGTATGTGGTCACCACACTGCTCTCCGTGCCGGATGTCAGTTTCCGAGATCGGGAACTCAGCATCTTGGCTGAATGAAATTCGAATGGACCTCAATACCGCAGACTTAAAACTAAGTCACATTTTAGAAAGGGAAACATTCAGACACAAAATATATGAATGGGAGCAATAAAAACAAAAACAGTACAGATAAAAGTGGACGGAAGAACGTAAAGAAGCCTTCTCCGAAGGAATGAAAGCCTGTTGGATCAAAAAGAAGAACCTAACGTGGAGCTGACTGCGTTATTTGTTTAACGCCTTCCACTTATTGGGAGAATTCGCTAATAATAATATCAGGTTAGCAGATGAAAGTTCAGCCCACCAGAGGCGACGGCCTTCCTCTTCTTTTGCCACTGCTTCTTGGAGATAATTTGTTTCCTTCTCTGGTCTTCGATCAGGCCGCTGTTCGATCAGTAAGGCCCGCAGATTCTCTTCGCTGCTCGACCAGGAAGATTGTAGATACTGTAACATTAAATGAGATAAAGATATATTCACGCAGTGGCAGAAAATAAAATTTGAATGATGGTAGCCTGCCGCTATGGCCGAGCCGTTCTAGGTACTTCAGTTCGGAACCGCGCTGGTGCTACGGTCGCAGGTTCGAATCCTGCCCTGGGCATGGATGTGTCCTTGGGTTAGTTAGGTTTTAGTAGTTCGAAGTCTAGGGGACTGATGACTTCAGATGTTAAGTCCCTTAGTGCTTAGAGTTATTTGATTTTTGAATGACAGTAAACATCAAAAGAAAAAGATAATATTTACATTCTTTTATTTCTCAAATTTCTGACCTCTAACTGCTGCAGAAAAAAACCGAACTCATCTTCTTTGCAGATTTTTCCCAGCTGCTTGTAACACCTACGAGATAAATTTTAGCTACAGTGCGACGAGAGGAATTTATGCCTCTAACAGTTATAAACATTATATATCCGACATATGAAAAAACAGTGAAATAAAGCAATGATAAATATTAATTATTTACATAATACTTTTTGATGTAATTGGACATATCGATGTGTATCATACAATGACAATGATAACTGCAAATTCACTTTGTGACGTACTTTTATCTTCCTTTGTTTTTACCTTTTGTTGGTTGGATTTTGTAGGTTGCGGACGCAAGACGCGTAACAAACTGATGTCTGTTAAGAAATTGTAAATATTTGTTAATTATTACATGGGAATAGAGTTCATTAGTATTATAAATATGAGTGAATAATTATTTGTAACATTAATTCCTCTCTCAATATTCATTATCTGCGTTAATTATTTCTTTCTGCTGCAAGGAGCTCGGCAATTGATGATAGCGATTTGTATCGCGTTTTTGTCTGTGTTTCTTACGAAAGTATCAAAGGTTTTCTTGATGAAAATTAGTCTAAATAGTGCCCAATATGAAAGTAAAGTTTATAATCATTTCAAATACTTATCCTGTTAAAAGGAAATTTGCTCTAACAATAGAAAGTCTCTATTAATAGTCAGCCGCCATCTTGTTAATTATATCAGTGGCAAATTCAAATTACACAACTCTGTAGACATAAATACCGAAGGTAATAAAAATGTGTAAAAATAAATGTGCACCGGTGGTCCCGAACTCATATTAATGAAAATAATTCGAATCAGATTGGTTCTTTAAAAACAGTGCTTATAGTACGATCCATATAACAAATTTTTCTTGCTGATGTATGGAGCCGAAATTAATTACGCACGAGTTGCGAAGAATATTGTTTCGGGTAACATACGTCAGTGTTGCGCGCGGCTGATATTCGGTGGTTTTAATGATCATTTTGCGGAAGATAACTGTTTCCATCATAATCAATAGTTGTGTAGAATCTGTTGTATGAACCGTGATTTAGTGACACTTACTCAGCTTACAGACAACACTTTAACACAACGTTAACTTGGATTTCTTTAGCAACTTGACCAAATCTTTAGCAGGGAGAAAAAAATTATTTTCTAATTAATCAATGTAATGAAATAACATTATCATTTTCATTTACGAATTAGTTAAATACCAAACCAATGAATAACACAGCGAACGCCACTTGCTCCAGAAGCTCAAAAAAGAGATGTTTACAGCTACAAGGATAAAGCAAGAATAACTTCTGGGAGATTGTGCAGAAGGACTCCTCCTAGAACATTTATTTGCCAAAATGTGAGACTGTATGCGCTGCACAACAAAAAACTCAACAAATTCAGTACCATATCTGCAGACTTTCCAACGTTAAATGATAAAAACATTTATACATAGATATGACAAACAGAATGATTGACCAATAGTTTTCATGAGAATAAAATGCTATTCTACTTCTCGAATTTCCGACCCTCAATTTCTTTCTAGTACGGAAAAAGCTGTAATGCCCTTTTTCAGATATTTCCCAGGAGCTAAAAACAGATGTTTACACCTTCCGAGATTAAGGCGTACTGACGTCTCCAAGCTGGATTCTCTGCTTTTTATACCTTGCGAATATTTCTGAGGAGGACCACAGATTCTGTAATATTAAAAACAAAACACGTATCCATGGATATGAGAAACAGAATGTATTCATAGATACGTCAAACAGAATGTCTGGAATGTAGACTGGATAAGCTACGATAATACTTACACTTCTTTTTCTATATGTTGTGTTTCCGACACTGCTCTCTCAACTCACAACTGATAACTCTCCCCCTCCCGCGTAATGTGACTCGTCCCCGACGCACAACATCAACTTAGAGCACTAGAAGCGGCGTTCCTGCTGGGTCAATAGGGACTTGTTATCTCGTGCGCTGGATCAGCGATTACCTAAGCACTTTCCCAGGTAACGACAGTTTCCCACGAACACCAGGAAACAGACAAGAATACGAGAAACTTGTTTTTCTCCGGGAGACAGGAAACAGGCAAGGTTCCAACAGTGTTTTTTGTAATTTAAAATAACCGGTTGAAACAAGTTTCTCAACAGTTATTTGTATATACAAACCAGAACGAAATCCAATGTTCAAACAAAGAATTCCATGGAGTGAGTCAAAGACCACATCAAGATGATGTACCACATTTGACATCAAGAAATTTTGTATCTCTTGAGTTAATTCCACATTTGTTTTGTAACACACTTTGTAATGTGTCGTCACAGCAACTAGTTTAGTGTGTGTGGCACCGAGGCACTGCATCCTTGAGAGAGGATAAGATAACGCGCGCCTGCTTTGAAGATAACTAGCTTCCCTCGTACGCGCGCTCACCGCTCACTAGAACATTTTAGACCGCCGAAGATCATTTATCTTTCAGCCTCAGGGCTGTAAAATCATTGTTGGAATGTTGATATGGGGAGAAGCTGCATTAATTACTAAGTCAAATTTCCAAAGAAGCGTTACTTTTTTGGGGAAGTATTGTGGTCATTGACCTTAGCAGATGTAATATTTCCTCCGACAAAAAATTCACAGTTGGAATGGCGGTTTTTTACATGATTGCAAGACGTCTCTCTTTTTCGACTACAGGTTTCCAGACATCACTACCCCAGAAAAATTTGAGAAGGCACGGGTATCGAAAACAGATCCTTCACGAATGAGTGCAGTGATGCTAACTATTCACTTACGCTGGAGGTCAATTTTAATGTGAAGGTAAAATAAAACATGATCAATCCTCTCTCTCTCTCTCTCTCTCTCTCTCTTTCTCTCTGAGCAGTGTATACAGAAGAATAAATATCTGCGGGAACATAACATCATTCCCTAAAAGACCTCCACCAATCTGAAGATTGGGGAAAAATTCTTTTTGTTATGTATGTAGTTTACAAAATCTTACAAGATGAAATTGGAAGAATTTTTACTGTGGCATTATAGGAATATGCTAAAAATTAAATTTAGTGATAAAGTATAATATGAAGGTATATCAGATAGAACAAACAATGAAAGCATATGGAAGACCACTACAAAAAAACGCTAGATTAATAGGGCGTGTAACAAAGCAAAGAAGTACATAGAAGCTTGCATTCGAGGAAGCTGAAAAAGAAAAAAATATTAAGGACAGACGAAGAAATGTAAAACAGGTTAGCACAGAAATTTTGTGGTGGATATGTAAAGATGACAGATTTTCATCTATAGCAGCTCTCATGAAACGAGGTGTGTAGCAAGGCTGTACTGAAGTATATTGTTGCATTATGGACCTGTACGGAAATCTAAACTAACGCACACCACACAACATAAATCGGGACCAAACTAATCTGTTGCACAGGGTGTCCAGCTATTAATTTCAATAGGATCAGTTAAAAGCATTGTAGAGTGATGGTTCTAGGTCACAATTAGATAAGTGCTTGGGTGTTTTGCTGCTTGCAGTGCCAGGTAAGCAAATTGACATCTCCTGAGTGTACGGAATTTTTTGTTCTGCATTTTGATAAAAGTCAATTTGTAATATTTCAGGGTGTCTTACGTTTAAATTTAATTGTTAATCGCCCTATGGAAAAATCATGGGGCGATCGAAGGTATCCAAAGGAGATGTTGATTGTGTCATAACACCTTACTGTTGCGGCCACATGTAGTAAGTGTTGCTTCATGCAGTGGAGAATGGCAAAACAGGGGCACACCGGCGATCGAGGTGTTGTGAAGTAAGCACGCACAGATAGCCTTGCTGACAGCAGCAGTCTACCAACACACTGAACCAAGGACACACAGAGACCGAGCGCCGAGCGAAGCCTGGAGAGTGCTGACTAAGGGAATGTGAGGCCAGCACGCTAAGTTAGGCTGCAATATACTGCGGGAGTAATAACAAAAAGCTACCACGGAGGGTAAAAAACGTCCTCATGCCGGATATAAATAGTGGAGCGCAGGCAACAACGGACAGAGGCCATTAGGAAACAGTTCTGATCTGAGGACTGACGTGGTCCGTGTCCGAATGTTCAGTCTTCATAGGTGACGATTCCGGAAGTCTGTTCCAGCTCGCAGGAGTCATCCGTTCGCCGCCAGATGTCAACTTCAGCTCTGGGGGACGGCCCGAGTTCGGTCGGCACCATGGCTGACTAACTGCAGCGAGAACTTCCAGCAGTACCGGCCGCAGCGCGGTCTTGGTCACAGGCGCTGCCGGGGACTGACACCCGGACTTCACGGCAAGCCGGCCCCACGGTGCGTGGTCTGTCCATGACTGGACCTCGCGCACATCGCGACTGACGGCTTCCCAGCCGCCGGTGCAGCAGGCGTCGGCAGCTGACCTCACGGCGACGAGTTCATCTCAACCACAGGGCATCCTGGCTTCAGCGGAGCACTGGTGGCCTGAGGCTCCCGAGTGCGGTTATCGGCGCGCGTTGTCGGAGAATCTACACAGCAGCAGCCAGGCGGAGGGATCCGCATGGCTGGGCAGCGACGACGAGGGAGAAATTGTAAAGAAAGTCCAATAAATAATAGTAAAACTCCACGCTGTCTCAGTCTTTGGAGCACCCACTGTGTCTGCTGCTAACAAGTGGTGCAGAAGTCGTAACAAGTCCGTAACATTACTTTCGTATTCCCAGGAAGTCTGTTTGGAATGTAGATCTTGAATTCATTTGCCAAAGGTGACAGAATGGAAGCTTTTAAGAAAGTGTTTACACACGTGTCTATACCGGCTACAGTTGGCACATCCTATAACGCCAGATGACTCTAATGTACGTGATAACTAGTGCTGCAGTGGGAAGATGACTTTCTTGACTTTGTGATGTTCAGTGATGAGGCAACTATTTATGTAAGTGGGGAAGTAAATAGCGGTAATATTCGCATTTGCGGTCATACCATCCTCTTAAACCGGCACAGAAAGAAAGAGGTTCCCAAAATTAAACTTTTTCTGCATTGTGTCCGAACGTCAGGTGTACACACCAGATTTTTTTTTCGCTGAAACTGCTATAACATGGTTGGCCTATCTGGATATGTTGCAAAAAGTGACATTATCCCCAATTGCAAGGTAATCATTAGTACGTTATTTGGCAGCAAGATAGAGACGCTGCCCATTGGCAACTCTTTGAATGAGAGTGGTCTAACGCTGGAGTCCATCACCGTTGGACAGATCGCGGTAGATAATTCGATAGAATTCTTTACCGTTGGCCTCCACGTTCACATGGCCTCATGCCCCATCTTTTCTGACGTTGTGTCGGACCTCCTTTTGCCTGGCGTAGTGCAGTGCCTCGACATGACATTCGCTCAACAAGTCGAATGAAGTTTGTTCTAGGCACTTCAGTCCGGAATCGCGTGACTGCTACGGTCGCCGGTTCGAATCCTGCCTCGGGCATGGGTGTGTGTGATGTCCTTAGGTTGGTTAGGTTTAAGTTGTTCTAAGTTCTAGGGGACTGATGACCTCAGATGTTGAGTCCCATAGTGCTCAGAGCCATTTGAACCATTTTTTTTTAAGTTTGTTGCAGAAATAATGAGCTGCCTCTATAGCCGTCCATATCTGCGAAAGTGTTGCTTGAACAAATGTTCGATTGGATTCATGCCAAGCGATCAGGGTGCCCAAGTCATTCGCTCGACTTGTCCAGAGTATTCTCCAAATCGATCACGAACAATTATGGCGCATTAATAATATGGTATTCTGCAAGTCTTTCCCTCAGATTTTTGTTTAGTGGTCCACTAAGTAATTTCTGTTTTCTCTTGAATCCTTCTTTTGCCATTGCAATTCTTTTCCTAATTTCTGTTGAGCAATACATATAATCCATTATTACAATTTCCAAGTAATTGAAGTTATTCACTTGCTCTATTTCCTCTCCCCCTATTTTCATACGGCATTTTCTCCCCTTTCCCCCTATTACCATGCTTTTCGTTTTCTTCTCGTTAATCTTCATTCCATATTCTTCTAATTTTGTGTTTAGATCATCTAACATTTCTTCCATGTCTGTTGCACTCTCTGCCATCTGAACCATGTCGTCTGCAAATGTTATACACTCCACTCTCCGATACCTTATACAAACTCCTCTCCTTCCATCAAAACTTTCACTTAATAATTTCCTCCAGATATATACTGAACAGTGTTGTTGATAAACAACAACCTTGTCTTACACCTCTTCCCAGTTCAATTTCTTCATTCATCACACCTCCTATTTTTACTCTTGCTCTCAGGTTCAAACATAAATTTCTAATTGAAATGGCGCATTAGCATCCATAAAAATTCCATCGACGTTTGGAAACATAAAGTCTATGAATGGCTGCAGCTGGTTGCCAAGTACCCGGACATAACCATTTGCACTCAATGATTGGCACAATTCGACCAGAAGACCCAGTCCATGCCACGTGAAACCAGCTCACACAATTATCTTGAAACTTTGGTCCACAATTTCGTGGAGTGTGCGTCGCACTCGATCTGTACCATCGGCTATTACCAACTGGAATCGGGACTTATTTGACAGTGGACGATTTTCCAGTCGTCGAGGGTCCAACCGATATGGTGGCGAGCCCAGCAGATGCGCCGTGGGCGAGGTCGTGCTGCTAGCAAAGCCACTCGCGTCGATCGCACGACGCCTTAGCACACTAAAGCTAAACTTCGCCCCACTGTCCTAACGGACACGTTCGTCCTATGTCCTGTTAGCACCGACAACTGTACGAAAATGAGACAGCTCTCGGTCATTAAGTGAAAGCAGTCGGCACTTCGTTGTCCGTGGTGAGAGGTAATATCTGAAATTTGCTATTCTCGGCACACTCTTGACACTGTGGACCTCGGAACACTGAATTCCCTAACGATTTTCGAAGCTGAATGTCCCTTGCGTCTAGATCCAAGTACCACTCCAAGTTCAAATTCTGTTAATTCCCGTCGAGTGGATATAATCAAGTAAAAAACCCTCTCACAGGAATGAGTCGAGTACAAATGACAGCTACACCAATGCACTGCCATTTCACACCGTGTACAAGCGTTACTACCGCCTTCTGTACATGTGCAAATCGGTATCCCTTGACTTTTGTCACCTCTCTATATGTATGGGCTTACGGTCTGACAGCGGTTTGGCCCCTTTACTCCTCCTCCTTTGGTTACCGTAGTGCTGGTTAGGAATACCTTCACAACAACCATGCTCGGCACTGAAGGTAGGACACAAGGACAGTCGCATGCATGAGTTATATCGTGTACTGCGGCAACTGAGCAGTTAAATCATAATGATAGCACTTTGGTTAACTATAAAGCTTAACCTCTTCGTAAAAACATGTCCAGTAAGAATATAGTTATTTCCATTAGATGATCTTTCCACCAGAGAAGAGCGTAATGTTGATAGTAGTGCAATTAGTTTTATTCCTTTCATGCTGCTGTATGCAAAGTGTTGCTTTCACCCATACATCGCTGTTCGTTTGAACATGATAGCAACGGCGATACCAAGCACAATCAATACTGATACGATATGCTTTACTTCCCCAAAGCACCTTCTGGCAACATTTCGCGATGAGACCAAATAAATTGTGCACCCATCGAAGTTCGAGGTATTTTCTTCCTTTTTCTAAAAAAACGCCCCATCAACGTTTTTGCCACCACAATAACATTGTATTCAGTCTATCATCACGTTAATTAGTGAGTTATTATTTGGAGTACCATTTGCTAGCTGCCAGTTATGGCTGTTTAGAAATATAGATATTCTCATGCTTGAGGATAGGTCATTCATTGTAACTAAATTCTGTAATGTTATTTAAGTCTTACTCTATATTTATGCTGTGGTGTGTTTCCTGTTGTTAAGTGTTTCCAAATATGGAATGACTGGTTTTATCCGTCCGGCGAGAATGGATATGCTGCTTATGCATTGTTTAAAAATTACTGTCCCTGCTATACCTCTTGTACAGAGTTAACAATAGTCTCTTGTACTCATGTTAGGAAATGCCTGCTCCAAGATTTTGATAGTCATAATTGCAGTAGTTCTTGTATTCATCTGTTTTTTTAATGCTAAACGGAAACGAATTTCTTTTCTCCTACATTCATGCGTTTAGTGTTACAGAAGAGGCACGACCAGAAAAATTTTAACTTGTCTGTCTCAAATTCAACAAATACGATTCAAAATATCTAAGGATACGAATCATAATGCTAAAAAACCTGTATACGGAAGTTTATGTAAGTGCGAGTTACGTATTATGTTGCACAATCGTTAGGTGTCTCTAGGAAATTTAAAAATGCAGCAAAAAATGAAGAGTAGTTCAAGAATGGTAATTTTATTACAATTGTCTCATGTTCCATAGTAGTTCCTTCGCTGATAAAGTACAGTTCAACTGAATTTCAGCTTGTGGGTGGCGGTTTATTAAAGATACATGTCTAACAGCACGCAAGTCGCTTTACACACGCAAAGTGCCCGTTCAGAGATTTTGGTTGATGAAGTCTATGTGAGCAGACACTCTTGTGTAGACGGATGGAGCGCCTTGGTATCCACACGGGTCTATTCCCCAGGAAACCACGCCGATCACCTCGTTGTTCTGCACCAGTGGACTACCGGGGTCGCCCTGAGCACACAGAACCAAGAGATGAAGAGTGGAGATGAAAAATTTCAGTATTTCTAGAAAAATTGAGCTCAGCAAATTTTATAGGCACAAACATCAGACATCATATAGCGTCACGATTAAAATAATTCCTATGTTCTGAAGCGAATGTCAATACAGGTCTAACTACATTCTTCGTTATTAGAAGGAAAGTAATCGTAGAATCGTTAGACTGGCATTACAAAATTAGAATAAGGATGACGTACTGTGGAACAAATGAGAAGACACACGGAAACTAGTTACTTACATCGCAGACGGAGATTTCATCATAGACAGGACCCGTACAGACCATAGTCTCCGTAAGCGGATTATCGGGCGGAAATTGTTCTCCGATATCCAGATTGTCTATGTCTGCTTTGCATTTTCTGTAGGAAACGATGCTGACGTCGAGAGTCTGCAGAATATCAGGAGTGTCGTCGGTATACGTTTTACCCCAGCCAGTAACGACCGCTTCAGATCCAGCTGCAAAAAAACGTAAAAGTAATTCGTAACGTCTATAGCATACAGTCAGTAGTTCGTGTACCTTGATCATATTAACGGGAGTTTTTACGTAAGTGAAATAACAACTGCGTACTTCATTACAAACTCTTCTCTAAGGATAATCCTTCACTTTAACCTCCCAGCTACATACATATTACTGTTTTAAATATTCCAAACTAAGATCGGAACAGCATAGTTCCTAGAATAACGATTATTATTTTACATACATTCAGGGATTGAATCGGCGCTGGGCAAGCCGATGATTTGGACGTAGTCGTTCAGAGTCAGTGGGGACTCCAACTTGAAGACAGCGATGTCGTGTTCAGCTACGTCGGTACCGCTATAAAAGAAACAATTGTTTCCTGGTTACATCAATTTGTGAAGTGATTTCCTCGAACACTGCTTTATCAGTGTGCGTGTCACAAACAAATATTTATGTTGAAACGAACATGTAAGATTGACAATCAGACCAATTGTGTGATTGGATTGAAGAGTTCCTAGATAACAGAACGCAGCATGACATTCTCAATGGAGAGAAGTCTTCCGAAGTAACAGTGATTTCAGGTGTGCCGCAGGGGAGTGTCATAGGACCGTTGCTATTCACAGTATACATAAATGACCTTGTGGATGACATCGCAAGTTCACTGAGTCTTTTTGCGGATGATGCTGTGGTATATCTAGAGGTTGAAACAATGGAAAATTGTACTGAAATGCAGGAGGATCTGCAGCGAATTGACGCATGGTGCAGGAAATGACAATTGAATCTCAATGTAGACAAGTGTAATGTGCTGCGAATACATAGAAAGAAAGATTCTTTATCATTTAGCTGCATTATAGCAGGTCAGCAACTGGAAGCAGTTAATTCCATAAATTATCTGGGAGTATGCATTAGGAGCGATCTAAAATGGAATGATCATATAAAGTTGATCGTCGGTAAAGCAGATGCCAGACTGAGACTCATTGGAAGAATCCAAAGGAAATGCAATCCGAAAACAAAGGAAGTGGTTTACAGTACGCTTGTTCGCCCATTGCT
Source organism: Schistocerca piceifrons (assembly GCF_021461385.2). Classification (NCBI taxonomy): domain Eukaryota; kingdom Metazoa; phylum Arthropoda; class Insecta; order Orthoptera; family Acrididae; genus Schistocerca; species Schistocerca piceifrons. Next base: position 1,014,077,991 of record NC_060139.1, on the reverse strand, counting down.
TGAAAAGTGCTCAGCAGTGTGGGATCCGTACCAGATAGGGTTGATACAATAGGTAGAGAATATCCAACGGAGAGCAGCGCGCTTCGTTACAGGATCATTTAGTAATCGCGAAAGCATTACAGGGATGATAGATAAACTCCAGTGGAAGACTCTGCAGGAGAGATGCTCAGTAGCTCGGTCCGGGCTTTTGTTGAAGTTTCGAGAACGTACTTTCACTGAGGAGTCAAGCAGTATATTGCTTCCTCCTACGTATATCTTGCGAAGAGACCATGAGGATAAAATCAGAGAGATTAGGGCCCACACAGGCATACCGACAATCCTTCTTTCCACGAACAATACGAGACTGGAATAGAAGGGAGAACCGATAGAGGTACTCAAGTTAACCTCCGCCACACACCGTCAGGTGGCTTGCGGAGTATGGATGTAGATGTAGATGTAGACAATATTGGACCTTCTAATGTTGATGTACAAGTAGTGACATTCATCACTTATGTTTTCAACACATGACGTATAATATCGCTACTCTAAGTGGAACAATATACACTGGTGTCCAAAATTAAAGAAACGAACGGAAATTTTGCAAGATTGGGTTTACTTTGCCATGAAAACTGTATAAAAGGGTGATAATAAAGTAGAAATAAAGTAAAAAATACAGAAGGTAAACAGCTGCTACACGCATAACCATAGACAATAATGTTTTCCGTGTTTTCCAACTTAAAGGATTTGCACATACATTCCGCTAACTGGTTAAAATGCTCAGTATGGGGTGTGATCATCTCTGGCAGCAACACAGGTCATGCGGTGAACGATGTAATAAATCTCATGAATCTCATGTTGAAGCAATAACGCCCATTCTTCCTGCAGAGCTGCTCGCAAGTCTTGGGGAGTGGTTGATGGATGCTGAAGTGAAGCAACCCATCTCCACAGTGAATCGCAGCCGTGCTCTATGGGATCAAATCAGAAGAGCGAGCAGGCCACGCCATACAGGCAATATCTTCCGTTTCTAAGAAAACTTCAACCACCCGTGCTCTATGAGGTCGGGCATTATTGTCCATCAACACAAAGTTCGGGCCGACAGCACCTCGCAACAACTGCACACGAGATCCCAAGACCTCATCACGATACCTGACAGGAGTTAAACCTTGTTGATTCACCCGTACAATTTCATGAAGAGCTGTTCGCTTGGTCATGATAATCCCTGCCCACACTATTAGGGACCCTGCTCGATATTGGTGTCTTTCCACAAAGTGTGGGTCCCGAAATCGTTTTCCACGTTCTCTCCAGACGCGAATACGTCGAGAATCACTCTCCAGACCAAATGACTCACCTGTGAAAAGAACATTGGCCTACTGTTCAACAGTCCAGGTGGCACTTGACGACTCCAGTGTAGACCTCTTCTGAGAAGACGCGTCAGAGATACACTTACAGGAAGTCTCCGACATTGAAGACCACTCTGCCGAAGGCTCCTCTACACCGTTCGGCTCAATACAAGGCGTTCAATGGAGTCTGCGAGGTCAGATCCCAGTTTCTGTGCTGTACTAAGGTGGTACCGCTGTGCCCTTACAGTCAAATAACGTTCCTCTCTTTCTGATACCGTATGTGATCGACCCTGCACTTTGGGGTTCAGTTTCCATCTCTACAACATGTCGACACAACCGAGAAACAATAGAACGATTCACATGAAGCCATCACGCCATATCAGTTTATGACTATCCTGCTTTCTTTCTTCCTATGGCTCTCCACTACAGGGATTCTTGTAGGTACCTTCTCTGTGCCATACGGCACTGACTGTGACTGTGTACGACTCGATTGTGAATGTGGGACTACCCGATAAATACTACCCCGTTTGTTAGGCGCCGTGACGTCATCACTGGCGAGGTTGTCTGTTGACGGGAGTGTGATCTGCTGTGCAGAACACGGTCGTACTGGCATCCGTTGATATGATTATATCGTGACTTACACGCAGGACGGGGAAATAGTGGTTTGTTGCTTTAATGTTGGACATCGGTGTATTTCCCTGCAGTGACCCTAAAATGATGAAGTGGCTATTAAAGCATTGATTTGTATCGACAAATGTATCAAAAGGTAGTTTTCACGATCAATCATTCATAGAATATGAAAATAACGAAATTTTGTCATCGACCTTTTAGAGAAAGTTCCCATGTACCGTACTCACCCAGGATAGTCAGGATGCACGATCTGCTCCGAGACTCGAATTTCCTGCTCGCTACCTTCGTCAACACTCATGTCGAGTTCTCCGGCCACTGCCTGTGAATGAAATGTTACGCCGACAATCAGGTAATAGTTTCATGTCACTTAGTGTAGGCAGGCAGGGCTGCATATTACTAAAGGATGTTTGGTTCAAATGGTTCAAATGGCTCTGAGCACTATGGGACTCAACTGCTGTGGTTATCAGTCCCCTAGAACTTAGAACTACTTAAACCTAACTAACCTAAGGACATCACACACATCCATGCCCGAGGCAGGATTCGAACCTGCGACCGTAGCAGTCGCACGGTTCCGGACTGCGCGCCTAGAACCGCGAGACCACCGCGGCCGGCGATGTTTGGTAAGTGTACACTTAACCGCAGCACCATATAGTCTTTGTCTCCCTTCTACCTCTTTCCCTTTATTGTTATTTAACTCTTCGTTTCAGTACTCTATCATCACTAAAATAGCCCACTGCCAACAAACAGAAACTAACTTACAAGATAGAGTTGGTCGTTGGTGTAAAAACTGGAACACTACTTATCTTTCAAATGGATAAAAAAATTGTGAACCGTTAGATACAGGGTGATAATTATTGAACTGCATGAAAAAGACCGTAAATTAGTTACAAACTACTGCATGCACACACTTTATTCAACATGTTAACGTCACTAGAGATATTGGGATTTAGGTTATGACATGTTCGATACGCCTGCCATCAATGTCGATGACGTGGCACAGTCGAAATTCTGTATGACCCTGAAGTGTCGAGTCATCGATGCTTTCGCTGACTTCCTCAATGGATGTTTTCAGCTCAGCAATGGTTTTGGGGTTATTGCTGTACACCTTGTCTTTAATATAGCCCCACAAAAAGGACTCGTGTGTGTTCAGATCCGGAGAATATGGCGGCCAATCGAGGCCCATGCTAGTGGCCTCTGGGTACCCCAGACACAAGATGCGGTCCCCAAAGTACTCCTCCACGACGTTAAACACTCTCCTGCTCCGATGGCGTGGAGCTTTATATCTGTTACTGATAGAATGGGACTTTCAGGATCAGTAAATAATGCCCTTGCATATCTGAAACTAGCCTTCACAAATAGCTTCAAGTACATGAATATATCACTCACTTCACCAAAAGAAATAACTTCCATAATAAAATCTTTAAAAACAAAGCATTGTAGTGGGTACGATGAAATATCAACAAAGTTAATTAAGGCATGTTCTTGTGAGTTTAGTACAATTCTAAGTTACTTGTGTAACCAGTCAATTATAACTGGGACATTTCCTGACTAGCTAAAATATGCAGATGTTAAGCCTCGATTCAAGAAAGGGGATAAAGAGATACCATCAAACTACAGACCGATTTCACTTTTGCCAGCATTCTCAAACATTTTAGAAAAAGTAATGTACAGGCAGCTGCTCAACCATCTGATCACAAATAACATATTATCAAGAACACAGTTTGGATTTCTGAAGGGTTCTGATATCGAGAAGGCTATTTACACCTACAGTGAAAATGTACTGAATTCATTAAATAACAATTACAAACAGCAGGTATTTTCTGTGATATGTCAGAGGCATTTGATTGTGTGAACCACAACATCCTTTTAAGTAAATTAGAATTCTATGGTGTCACAGGCAGTGCTGCAAAATGGTTCAAGTCATACCTCACTAACAGGAAACAAAGGGTGTCAGTGCAACGGACTAGTGAATTAAGTCATCAGTCATCATCAGAATGGGAAGAAATTACATGTGGTGTCCCACAAGGATCCATCTTAGGGCCGTTGCTTTTTCTTGTGTACATTAATAACCTCTCATCAGTTACACTGCCAGAAGCAGAGTTCGTTTTGTTTGCAGATGACGCAAGTATTGCAATAAATAGTATGTCAAGTGTAGTTCTAGAAAGATCTGCTAATGATATTTTCATGGATATTAATAAATGGTTTAAAGCCAACTCACTGACATTAAACTTCGAAAAGACTCACTATATGCAATTCAGAACCTGTAAGAGGTTTCCACCCAGCATATGCATAAAATACGAAGAGGAGCAGATAGAAGAGGTTGACAGTCTTAAATTCCTGGGATTACAACTTGATAATAAATTCAGTTGGGAAGAGCACACCACAGAGCTGCAGAAACGCCTTAACAAATCTGTATTTGCAATTCGAGTGTTAGCAGACATAGGCGACGTAAAAATGAAAAAGCTTGCATACTTTGCCTACTTTCATTCCATAATGTCATATGGTATAATATTTTGGGGTAACTCTTCAAGTCAAACAAAAGTTTTCAGAGTCCAAAAGCGTGTAATACGTATTATTTGTCGAGTAAATTCACGGACGTCCTGTAGAAACCTCTTCAAAGAACTGGGTATACTGACTACTGCCTCTCAGTATATTTACTCGTTAATGAAATTCGTCCTAAATAATATATCTCTTTTTCCAACAAACAGCTCAGTTCATACATACAATACCAGGAACAAAAATGATCTGCACAAGGACTTAAAAGCACTTATTTTAGTTAAAAAAGGGGTCCACTACTCAGGAACACACACCTTCAATAAATTGCCAGTAAACATAAAAAATTTAGTTACAAATAAAGATCAGTTTAAAAGGAGCCTGAAAGACTTACTAGTGGCCAACTCCTTCTACTCCATTGACGAATTTTTTAATAGAAACAAATGATGTATTGTATATATTCATACTATTAGTATTGTTATTTCAGCTTAAAAAAATTGACATGTTCCACATCCACGAGGATCTCCTCAGCATGGATCTATGGAAGGAAAAACTGATCTAATCTAATCTAATCTAAGCTCCGTCTTGCATGAACCGCATCTTGTCGAAATCAGGGACACTTTCAATAACGGGGATGAAATCATCTTCCAAAACCTTCACGTACCGTTCGGTAGTCACTGTGTCGTCAAGGAATATATCAACGATAATTCCGTGAAAAGACATTACACAGCACACAGTCACCCGTTGGGGATGAAAACACGTCTCTATCGAGAAATGCGGATTCTCAGTCCCTCATATGCGCAAATTTTGGTAACTGACGAACCCCTCCAAATGAAAGTGGGCTTCGGCGCTAAACCAAATCCACATGTCCATACTAATCCCCATCATGCCCAGAGACCAAACGCGCGGTTTGAACGTCCTAACATAAACAGTTCAGAAGTTAGAAGGATTTTATTTCATGTAATTCAGTTGTTGTCAACCCGTATTTACGCCCAAGTTAATAGAGAACGTGAAATTGCTCACAAGTACTACCGTCTGTATAAAATCGTAAGTAGTATCGTATTTTCTCTGAATAATAAAATAATATTCCATAATTTCAGAACATGGTGTCCATTAGGTCTGTATAGTGAATTCACACTAGTGAATTTCTGAGGAGGAAACATAACGCGGTTACAACGTAGCGTTCTGTTGTAGACATACTCACGATGTAGTATCCATTGTCAACAGCGCACTGTCCTGCGGTGAGGACGGCGCTCTCAGAGATGATGGAGCCGCCACAGTTGTAGAACCGGGAACCCGACACAACGAGCTGCAGTGATACCATGTATGGATACTCACCTGCGGAAAAAAGATCCGCGTCGCATGAGGTGCACTACCTGTGCCTGAATGCAGAGGATGCGTTGGTCATTTCTGTTGTCACTGTAATTTGTTAAATAGGATGGCAACAACATGGAGTCACTAGCTTGCTTGCTAGGTCTTCGTGGGACATACTAAGGTAGGGTATCCAACCATTTCTCAACACAGTGTTCGCAGTGTGTATCTGTTCTTTCTGGGTGATTGGCACGAATACTCCAAACGCATTACCACACCACAAATTGTCCCACAGATGACCCTCCGCCGTTATAATACACCTCAAACTAACCTTGAAAGGAAAAAAACGACGCATTTATCAAACTGCACACCCAGTTACAAATAACAGCGATTTCACTGCTGCATGCAGTGATGTATTTTTATCTGATGGAAATTTTATTCTCGACACCTAATTTTTGTCTCAGTGAGATTAACACAGAAGCTTGAGTGATTTTAAGTGCGGACAATTATTCATAATTTTAGTTACAGGAAGAATAACCCTGCGTTTGATACTCTCATTAGAACTCACTATACCGTAGCTTCCAGTCATGATGTGATAATGTGATGGTCAGTTGATACATGAGAATTTAAGGCAATAGAATGGTAGATGCAGCACCACAGCTATTATGAAGTCGCAAACTGTTGGAAAGTGTAACCTTCACTCAGTGGAGAAACTTGCGTCTGCATTCGAAGGAGAAGTAGTGATGGGGAAAACTGCTATCATTGAAAACACACATCTAGCGTGGTGTACCGCCTTCTAGCCACAGAACGGAAATGACATCTTTTGAATAAATCTCCTCCCGATAGGCATCATCTATATTCAAGGGGTGAACCCCTACAATCGCCTGCGCAGCCGATTTTTCAGCGTTTATGGCTAACATGCGGAAGATCCGATTTCGGTTTCCGGTACTGCCAATGCTTCTTCCGTGTTCAGAGGACTGTTACGGCATATGCCATGACTTACGATACTGAGGAGCTATCTGAATGTGACATATCGTCTCCAAGGACTGGTAAGTCGTCAACACGGCAGGGGGAGCGGTATGTCGACCACATGTCCTTCCCTATCGGAGCCTCGTGCCGTAGAATGGCATAGGATTACACGGGGGCAGGTCGACATCCCTTGGGGTCTTCAAGATCTGAACGAAGAGCTCAACTTTATTTGTTTGAGTGTCTTCTTTAATCGAATGTCTTTCCACACTTGATGTCTAAGACTTTTAGACAGATCGTGTAAATGTATTCAGTTGCATCTTTGTAAGTTTCTCTTTATTGCTCTTTCGACTGTGAGGAAACTTACGCCACTGCTAAATACATCACTACAATTACTTATAACTTGTTGTTCAAAAATTATTGTTCACTGACGCATTTCGGCCACAGCCCATAATCAGACTTTTCTTTTGTCATCAGTCTTCTCACTGGTTTGATGCCGCTCGCTACGAATTTATCTTCTGTGGCAAGATCTTCGTCTCAGAGTAGTAGTTGCAACCTACGTCATCAATTATTTGCTGGATGTATTCCAATCTCTGTCTTCCTCTGCAGTTTTTGCCCTCAATATCTTCCTCTAGTACCATGGAGTTCATTACCTGATGTCTTAACACTTGTCTAAACATCATGTGCCTCCTCCTTGTCGGTGTTTTCCACATATTCTTCCCTCTCCGATTGTGCGGAGGACCTCATCATTCAATATCTTATCAGTCCACCTAATTTTCAACATTCGTCTGTAGCACCACATCTCAAATGCTTCGATTCTCTTCTGTTCCGGTTTTCCCACAGTCCATGTTTCACTACCATACAGAGCTGTACTCCAGACGTACATTATCATAAATTAATTCCTCAATACATTCACATAAGTAATGAGGAGGTATTGGATAGGATTGGGGAGAAGAGAAGTTTGTGGCACAACTTGACTAGAAGAAGGGATCAGCTGGTAGGACATGTTCTGTGGCATCAAGGGATCGCCAGTTTAGAATTGGAGGGCAGCGTGGAGAGTAAAAATCATAGAGGGAGACCAAGAGATGAATACACTAAGCAGATTCAGAAGGATGTAGGTTGCAGTAGGTACTGGAAGATGAAGAAGCTTGCACAGGATAGAGTAGCATGGAGAGCTGCATCAAACCAGTCTCAGGACTGAAGACCACCAACAACAACAAAAATTCCTCAAATTAAGACCTGTGTCTTGGACTAGAATGCCCTTCTTGCCAGTGCTAGACTGCTTCTTATGTCTTCCTTGCTCCGTGCGTCATTGGTTATTTTGCTCTCTTGGTGGCATCATCTACTTCGCGACCATCAATCCACATGCTACGTTTCTCGCTGTTCTCGTTTCTGATACTTCTCATTACTTTCGTCTTTCTTCGATTTAGTCTCAGTCCATATTCTCTACTCATTAGATTGTTAATTAAGTCCAGGAGATTACGTAATTTTCCTTCGCTTTCACTCACGATAGCAATGTCCTGAGCGAATCGTATCATTTATATTCTTTCACCTTGTATTTTAATTCCATTCCTGAATCTTTCATTTATTTACATCGTTGCTTCTTCGATGTACATGTTCTACAGTAGGGGCGAAAGACTGCATTCGTGTCATACACCCTTTTTAATCCGAGCGATTCGTTCTTGGTCGTCCGCTCTTATTATACCTCTTGACTCTTGTACATATTGTATATTACCCATCCCTCACTGCAACTTACCCCTAATTTTCTCTGAATTTCGAACATCTTGCACAATTTAATATTGCCAAACACTTCTTACAGGTCGATAAATCGTATAAACATGTCTTGATTTTTCTGTAGCCTTGCTTCCACTATCAACCGCAACGTCAGAATTGCCTCTCTCTTACCCTTAGCTTTCGTAAAGCCAAATTGATCATCAGAATATAGGAAAACCGAGTACAGAGTCACATGTATCACCCGTCAGAATCAGAAATCAGTTCTGTTGTGAACGAAACACATCAGTAAGTAAGAACTTGCGAACAGAATGTGAGCAGTTATTCTAGCAATCCATTCACCAGTGGCGTAAGTCACAAGTTAACGTAGCCGCCGAAGGCCTGCTGCACGACTCCGTTCGCACATTGAGTCTTCAGACTGTACCACAGAATTCCACGTTACAGATCATGAGCTTGTCAGTTCAGTGAGTAAACAACAACAGCCGGCCAGAGTGGTCGAGCGGTTCTAGGTGCTACAGTCTGGAACCGCGCGACCGCAACGGTCGCAGGTTCAAATCCTGCCTCGGGCATGGATGTGTGTGATGTCCTTAGGTTAGTTAGGTTTAAGTTCTAAGTTCTAGGGGACTTATGACCTCAGCAGTTGAGTCCCATAGTGCTCAGAGCCATTTGAACCATTAAACAACAACAACAATGTAATATGTCTGTTAGGTACTACTCATGGTGACGCTCTTAACACGGCATATCGATTACATTTTAAGCGTCGCAAATTGCCCAGTAATACTTGCCTCAGCAGCATGAGGAACTTTCAGTATGTAAACCAACACTCTTCTACCTGGGCTGTTTTAGGTTGAAAAAAATCCGGAATTTCTTATGGGACATCGTGGAATATCCCGCTTCAGTCCGTGTAGTTTCATGAATTTCCGTCAGGTGGCGGCACTATACGCAGCCTTCAAAACAACATCTGTAATGAAGGTGCATTACAAGGAAACATCTGCCACTGTATTTCTTTTACCAGGAGGCCAGAGCACGTCAAATATTCATAGCTGCTAGCAGAACGTCTACGGAGAGCTGGTAGTGAACGAAAGCATGTGAGTTGTTGGGCTAAGCGTTAGACATCACCGCAGAAAGGCTGTGCAAATGTATCCCATCTTCCGTGTGCCGACCGGTCGCACACAGCTGTAACTTACGCAAACAATCCTGTTGGTAGAACATCCGCAACTGAGCATTACAGCAGAGGTTGAAAGTACCGCTTCAGTTGTAAATTACTTTATTTTCACACGACCGGTTTCGGAGTGTTATAAGCCGATCCTCAGGTGTCGTAAATGTGCTCATAGGCAGCACACCGCGGCTCGTATACGCGGCGCTCGGGGACCACAGCACAGCTACGACACCTGAGAATGGGCTTATAACAGTCCGAAACCGGTCGTGTGAAAATAAAGTAATTTACAACTGAAGCAGTATTTTCAACCTCTACCGTAACTTACGCAGTGTGTCCGCTCCCACAAAAAAATGCAAAAGAAGTTCACCTTCTCCACGACAAGGCCTCACATAAGTCTGAGCACTCGAGAGCAGCTCAAAAATCTTCACTGGCCTGTTCTTCCTCATCTACCCTACAGCCCGTACCTCGAACCTTCCGACTTCCACCTGTTTTGCCCAATGAAGGAGGGGCTCCATGGGAAGCAGTAAGTAGATGATGAGGATGTTTATAATGCAGCAAGACATTGGCTACAGCGACGACCGGTAAAGTGGTACCAGCGGGCATACAGGCTCTCTCAGTAAGGAGACGTAAGAACGTCTCATTAAACGAAGATTGTGTTGAAAAATGGGAGTTTGTAGCCAATCACTGGGGAATAATATGGTGCAATGGAATTCTGAATAAAACCAATCTGCTTTCAGAAAAAATCTATTTTACTACTTGCCGAAAAACCCTCCTACGTTTAACAGCCCAAGTATGAGGCATGTGTGTGGCTTAGATTCCGTCACTAGATACTGACCAGCGTTTTGCAGTTACGAGGGCCACTCCAAAAGAAATGCACGCTATTTTTGTAAAAATACAGTTTTCATTCTGCATGCGTGAAAGCTTTACAATGTGTAGATTCATCCTCCCCACCTGTTCCCGTGAGTGGCGCCGTCACAGCATGTCTTCAAGATGGCTGCTACACTTGACGTTCGTCACAAGAAATGTGCTGTCATAGAATTCCTGTGCTGTGAAAACGACAGTGGGCAACATCCACAAGAGGTTAAAAAAGGTGTACGGAGATGCTGCTGTCGATCAAAGTACAGTTAGTCGGTGGGCAAGCAGGTTACGTGATGAAAGCGGGCTCCAACTGGTTGGTCCAGAATTTTACCGTGCGGGTATACATGCGCTGGTTCCAAGATGAGAGGGATGGAAATTATGTGGAGAACTAAAATTTTGTTCCTAAAGGATGTATCTACACACTGTAAAACTTTCAAACATGTGGAATAAAAGATGGATTAAAAAAACAGTGTACATTTTTTTTTGGGGGGGAGTGACCCTCGTAGTATATGATGGCCAGCAGATGACATTCTTGTGACAAAATCGAATCGGCAACTACGGTTTTTTGCTATGTTACTGATCGCAGTTACGTAGTCGGATACACTGTCCTGTACTGTATAACGTGCCTCCTGTGCTTCACTTGACGGGTACAATAACACTTCGTTGTCGCAGAGGGAGTGCCTAAGGAGATGGAAGCTCACCACTTTTGGCGTCGTATCCCCCGACGATGCGACCCCTGGAGACAGCGAAGCGCCGGCTGGGTCCAGTGTGGGGCAGACGACGCACTGGCAGTGTCCCACCTGCAGACAAAGCATCCATCGCTTAGCGAACGTTGCAGACTCTGAATCAACGACCAAACGCAATCTACGTCGTGATTACAGTAACTTACAAATAAACTGGACGGAAATCAGAGCAGGAATCTTAACGGGAAGCGTTCTTGCAACTTAACCGTTGAAGAAAGCTTCAGCAATCGACACAACAGTTATGTCTGCCGGTCATTCCTGCCCACTCCAGCCAGCCTCCCCTGGCGATCTATCACAGTGGATGACATAAGCATCGTAGGGAGACGCGTTAGAATGCAAAGGATGAATACAATAGAAAAAATCAGTGAGGGGTGATCATGTAGGTTGCTAAAACTGAATAAATTTTCGGCTGCGAAGATCGATAAAATCATCGTCTCATAAAAATTACCTGTTTCGGTAATTCTCTGTTTCTATCTTCGGATCTGCAAGAGATGTGGACCAAAAAAGGTATGATACAGCAACTAACACATCAGCACACATGATCATATCCTAGATCTTCAATGCATGGAATAACAACTTACCTAGGTTTACATCATTACACAATCTTCCCCTTTTTACAATAACTGATGCTAAACAATGGATGTCCCTGTTGGTATCGTGAACTACATTAGAAGCTGACAAGTCAGTTTTACAATAACAGCTATAGCCACACAGTTTTTGCACCAATTACAACTGCTCTCATTCATTACTACTTTACAACTGACAGATCCTAGCGTAAACACTCTTAGTGATATAAGTACATCAGATGACGTAGTGGTGGTACAAATCTATATTATCATCTCACATTAGATTAACGTACGGACCTACTATTCCATATAACTACATATGCCTAAATTATTATCATGACATAAAAGCCAAGACAATATTCAACAGTTCAAAGAAACTCTGTAAAATCACGTGCAACATTCATAAAACATAATGTATATTTAAAACTTTTTACGTCACTTTAGCAAATGATTATTGGTTGTCATATTATTTGTGATCTTGCTTAGAGAAACTGGTAAAGATTTTTTAAGAATTATTAAAACTATTGAAAAAAAGAATTCGGAAATTATATAATAAAATCTATCTACAGACTATGTTTTATTAATGCAGCACATCCTTCTCAAGGCAGTTTTTTTTAAATGTAGAACACTGACTTGGCTTATACACTGATGTCACAAAAGTTATGGAATACCTTCTAATTCCACGTCGGGCCTCCTTTTACCAGTAGTAGTACAGCAATTAGACATGGCATGGACCCGCCGTGGCCAAATCATCCGCTCAAACTGTCCAGAATGTTCTTCAAACCAGTCGCTAACAATTTTGGGCCGGTGACATGGAGCTTAAAAATTCTATCGTTGTTCGGTAACGTGAACCCTTAAATGGTCTCCACATAGCCGAACACAGCCGTTCCCAGTCAATCATCGGGTCATTTTTACCGGAGGACCCTGTCCATTCCATGTAAACACAGCTCACACCATTAAAAACGGGATGCTTAACTGAATCAGTAGCTTTGTAGGCCACACCACTATGCAGCCAACACCAGCTTGCACATTGCATTGTTGACAACCTGGATCCACGGCTTCGTGGGGTCTGCGCCACACTCGAACCATACCATCAGCTCTTACCAACTGAAATCGGGATTCATCAGTCGTCAAGGATCCAACCGATATGGTGACAAGGCGCCGCAAGTGATGTCGTGCTGTTAACAAAAGCATTCACGTCGGTCGTCTGCCGCTATAGCCCATTAACGACAGATTTCGCCGCACAGTACTAACGGATACGTTCCTCGAACGACAGACGTCGATATCTGCGATTATTTCACGCAGCGCACTGCAACTCAACGCAAACGCCGCTGCTCTCGGTCGTTAACTGAAGACCGTCGTTCCACAGCGTTGTACGTGTTGAGAGGTAATGCCTGAAATGCGATATTCTCGGCACACTCTAGAAACTGTGTAACTCGGAATACTGAAGACCGTGATGATTCCCGAAGTGACATGTTCCATGCGACTAACTCCAATCACCATTTTGCGTTCAGAGTCGTTTACTTCCCATCGTGCGCCCGTAATCACACAGGAAACTTTTTCACATGCATCACTTGAGTACAAATGACACATTCGGGAGGACGACGGTTCAATCCCACGTCCGGACATCCTAATTTAGGTTTCCGTGATTTCCCTGAATCGCTCCAGGCAAATGCCGGGATGGTTCTTTTGACAGGGCACGTCCGACTTCCTTCCCAGTCCTACCCTAATGCAATGAGACCGATGACCTAGCTTTGGTCTCTTCCCCCAAAACAACCCAACAAATGACAGTTCCGCCAATGCACTGTTCTTTTATACCTTGCGTATGATACTATCACCATCTGTATACGTGCATATCACTATACCACGACTTTTGTCGCCTCAGTGTATGTACGCGATGAAACAAATCAGTGCCTGATGATTTTGCGGGGTACTGTAAGAGACCTGCTCGAAGACCTCACTGCAGAAACACTGTATGCAAGATGGTTCTTTCAGCACTCTAGATATGATTTACTGTCTGTTTCAACTTGTCATAAAAGCTCGCTCAGCTACTGCCCCACTGACCTTTTAATCACATTGCTGTGTACTGCTCAGCTGCAGGTACTCACCCAACACACAGGCAACGAATGCCAAGACGAGGAGCGTCTGTCTCAGCATCTTGAAGAGTACTGGTCAGGACAGCTTGGATGGTTTATCTGCACGCCTGAATCCATGGCTGGTGACCTTGTATTATACTGGCGGACATGATGATGAGCTGATATGATTAGCATCTGAGCTTATATCTGGTAGTTCATCAGCATCGTAGCAATTAACTGTAATGAGAAAAGTAATGGTTTTGCGATATCGTGTGATAGCTACTTGTCTTGTATGGTGTTAATGACAAGTCGGTTGAAATTTAGCACTAGATAATACTTTCGAGGAAGCAAAGGATCATATATTTCACTTCTGTATCGTGCAAGAAAGTCCTTTTCGGTTCTCCAAAGTTTTATCGCTTTTTGGTTGAAACACCATTTTTCAGAGCGTCAAGCACTCTAAAGCCTCGACAGACCGATTCATTAGTTTATTTATAAATGAAAGGAAATTACATTTAGGGTACCTTAGCGAGCGTTTTTATTATTCGTATTTTAAATACTTATTTAAAACATTTTGACTTAGAAAAACATGCAAAAAATTTGTCAATTTTTTCAAAGAGCTGCCATTTTTTGTGATATTTTCCAAAACACCTTCGTCATAGCCCCCAGATTCGCTCTAATTTACCAATATATAATTTCTATGGGTTTCAGAAATAGCCAAGAGTCTTTACAACACTTCGTGCAAATCATGACGCGACACGAGCCACATACTTTGACAAGGGGTGCAGCTGCCATTTACAATTTGTTCTAACTTTTCTTCATGCACGAATGTATGAACAATGAAATTGTAAAACCGACAGTGTAATAAAAAACAAACCTTGCATGAAAAAAGGATTTTAAACTTCGCTAATTTTTCGCCCCTTCCGACCAAACCCCCCCCCCCCCCCTTAACGTTCGCGGGATCCGCAGTCCAAGGGGTACATCACCTGCTGCATCCAAACCGTAGGCTCTCATCGAATATCTCTTCTGCACCACGTCACTGGACGTCACCACCGACTTCGGTTTAAAGCTACCAACTTCGAGGGACATGAGCGACAATCAATCCAAGGAAATTCCACTATATAGTAACGGAAACAATGCTATCACCAAGCCAAGCAACCAAGAAATATTGTTTTATTGTTGGTAGCGTGTGGAGATGATTTCTTTGTTCATAGAGTAAATCACCCTCTATTGTCCTGGCTATCTGGGTTTCCATATCTTCTAGCGTGCTCCTACACCACTTCGACACTTGAAGCGGTATTTTTTGAATCCGTGTTGACTGTGTGGCAACAGATCGTTCTCTTCGAGGTACTTCGTATTGTTCGAACTCATAATATGTTCCAGAATCCTACTGAAAATCGACGTCAGTAACATCGGTATGTAATTCAATGGATTACTTATATCTCCTTTCTCGAGCATTGGTTCGACCTCAACAGCTTCTCCGACTTCAGATACGTATCATTGAACGAGCGACTGGCTGTATTAATTGTTAAGTATGGAGCTATAGCATCAGTATACTCTGAAAGGAAGCTAGTTCGTATACAGTGTTTTTATTAAGTGATTGAAGTTGCTTCACTACTCCGAGGATATCTACTTCGAAGTCATGTTGTAACAGCTCTTGATTCGAGTTATGGAATATGTACTTCGCCTTCTTCGGTGAAGAAATTTCTGACAACCGTGTTTGGTAACTGCTAGAATTTAAAAAAAAAGTAAAAGTTTCATAGTTGATGGAGAATGCATGTAGTCAGCATAAATGAGTATGATGTTCCACTGTGATGGACGTTTGCCTCCTGGATAATCACTTAAGTATGTCCCCACTTCCTTCTTCCTCCTATCCCCTATCCCAAACCCAGATGTTTAAAGCACTGCTTGTTATATGAGTACGAATTACATTCTTAATAATTTGTGTAAATGCGTGTGGACTGTGTTTAACTAGATGATTTCCCTATGTACCTGATGATACGGAGCTCTGTTTCACGTTATGAATATAATGATTCTATTGTTGCTTTGTGTTGACACTGTGGGATCATGTCCTTACCTTTATCATGTATGTCACGACATCGTTTACATCTGTGACTGACCATTCGGTTCAAAATGGTTCAAATGGCTCTGAGCACTATGGGACTCAACTGCTGAGGTCATTAGTCCCCTAGAACTTAGAACTAGTTAAACCTAACTAACCTAAGGACATCACAAACATCCATGCCCGAGGCAGGATTCGAATCTGCGACCGTAGCGGTCTTGCGGTTCCAGACTGCAGCGCCTTTAACCGCACGACCACTTCGGCCGGCTGACCATTCGGTATGTGTTCATTCCTCTCCCCACGTTTCCTATAATCTTTCACATATCCTTAGATTGCCCGATATTAATCACAACGGAGGGGCTGTTAGCGCATAAGCTTTTTTATAAATTTAAGTTTTGCAACATTAATTGATACATACTTCGTGATTCTATGCTTTGGAGAGAGGTCACACAAGTCTTCTTAGCCGGGACGACGTTCACTCCTTTCCTATTTCCATACTGCCTGCTCATTAGCTGGGTTCGATGCGCTTTATTGGTTTGTAACACGGTTACGCGCTTAAAGGTTTTTTGATTCATGCAGTTTACTTAATTGTTCGACACTGGCAATATAAATAGGGTTTATTTGTGAATTATGTATATGGTCTTTATATTCCTTACTCTATATAATCCAAAATTACTTTCATTGTCATTACTAAGTTTATTTAACCATGTCATAGTAATCACTGTTACGTGTACTGTATTTCGGAAATTAGGTATTTTACTATCCCCGCTCCTTACTCTATGAATCAAAGTGTATTTAAAAA
This sequence comes from Schistocerca piceifrons, assembly GCF_021461385.2. NCBI lineage: Eukaryota > Metazoa > Arthropoda > Insecta > Orthoptera > Acrididae > Schistocerca > Schistocerca piceifrons. The sequence continues at coordinate 1,014,061,279 of NC_060139.1, read as the reverse complement.
CATGTCATTCGTGTTCCGTATCGATAATATCCTGTACCGTTTAAAGTCTTTGATATATTTTCGCCATGCATTGGAACAGATGTTTTGTACTACAACCTGCCTGTGGAAGATAAGACGAGATGAAATGATGTGAACTCTCCGTGATTTGTTTATTAATACGTGCTTAAGTTACATTATACGTGATTCTCCGTCATGTATTATGCACGTATGTGTCTATTTAATGCAGATAAATGTATTATTTATAAGCGGCTCCGCATGTGGACTGGTGGACTGATTTACATGCTACATGTGCTGCGACAAGTTATCTGCGACAAATAATCGGAATGTAAGTACTAGGTTGTCCCCTACGTTAAACTGGCAACGCCGCCATTGGTATTTGGAAGGGTTAAGATACAGAAAAGGACTCTCTGATTTCAAAATTAAGTATCTCGAAATCAAAGATCGATAGAGGAATGCAGTAAACGGCATGTTTATTGTGAAAGTTGTAAGAAGTTTATACAGCAGTTTGAAATAATAGTTGCAAAAGCTGCTAACAGATGGCGCCGTAATCGCCATACGTAATGCCTAGTATAAATAGTGATCCGAAGCCCAGAGCGATCAGTTCCACTATTGAAACGTGAAAGGAGGTTAGCGTACCGAAGGAAGAGATTAAAACCATATACTCCATTGAACAACGCGTTTTTCTGGTGCTAGAGTACCACAGGTTAGAAGAGAGTCCTACGGCAACAAGGCGAAGTTTTCAAGAACGATTTAATGTTCCAAAAGGACCCGATGCGAAAACCATTCGTACGCTCTTCGCACAATTTCAACGAACAGGGAGCGTAACGGATGATCTAGTGGGGCATGTTGGCCGCAAGCAAACCGCAGTTACGCCTGAAAATATCGCCACAGTTTCTGGAATTATTCAGCGAAATCCAATGTCATCCGTCCGTACAATTGCATCTGAGACTGGTTTGAAGCGTTCCAGCACGCAGAAAATTCTGAGAAAGAGCCTACACATGTTTCCATTCTAAATTCAAACGCACCAGGCCATACCCGTACGAGCTGTGCAACAAAGGGTTGCCTTTGCTAATCAGATGCTCACAATGATCGATAGTGTAGGATTTGATGTTGGCTGCATCTGGTTTGCAGATGAAGCACACTTCCACCAGAATGGATACGTGAATAAGCATAGCTGGCGATTTTGGGGTTCCGAAAAACCATATTGGTGTGAAGCGAAACCCTTGTATTCTCCTAAAGTTACTGTGTGGGCTGCAGTATGCAGCAGAGGCATTATAGGCCCTTTTTTCATTCGAGAAACGGTCACTGGTGCACGTTACGTTGCAATTTTGGAACAATTTGTCGCCAAACAGCAAGCGTTAGAGGATCGACCAGGTACTGAATGGTTTATGCAAGATGGAGCCCGACCACATCGGACCGAACAAGTGTTCCGCTTTCTTGAGGAATACTTCGGGAATCGAGTCATTGCTTTGTAACATCCCAAATTTACTGGTGCAGGCATAGATTGGCCTCCATATTCACCGGATTTGACTCCCTGTGACTTTTTTTGTAGGGCATAGTGAAAGACATGGTCTACCCGAAGCATCCCGCCACGCTGCACGAGCTTGAATCGGCGATCTCTGTGGCATGTGAATCCATTTCGGTTGAGACACTACGAAATGTGATGGCGAATTTCATTCTTCGTTTGCGCCACCTCTGTAGTGCCAATGGGGAACATTTTGAAAACATTGTGATGCGATTATTTGCAAAGATTGTTTTCATGCGATTATTTCACTTATGTATGCTGATATGAGCGTACAGCGTACAGCGCCATCTGTTAGCAGCTTTTGTAACTATTATTTCAAACTGCTGTATAAACTTCTTGCAGCTTTCACAATAAACATACCGTTTACTGCATTCCTCTATCGATCTTTGTTTTCGAGATATTTAATTTTGAAATCAGGGAGTCCTTTTCTGGAAACCCTTGTAAACACAGTTGGTGGTGGCATGTTTGTTGTCGCTAAGAGCAGTTTGTCTTTGCAGGGGCATCTGTTTTTGTGGTTAGTGAAATGTGCTTCAACGACTTTGTTGTGCGAACACTGCTACCGATAGGTTGGTTGGCTGGTGTAGGGATGAAAGGGACCAAACTGCAGAGGTCATCGGTCCCCGCGATAGGCAAATGTTCAGGATGCGATGCAGTTCCAGTATACATTCGCAAGTCATTACAAATACACTCTAAGAAACAAAAAGCACACCACGAAGGAGTTATCCGAATGGGACAGATGTCAGTAGATGTGATATACATGTAAAGACAAACGAATGATTACTATTTCAGAAAAAAAACTTTATGTATCCTACAAGGGAAAGGGCTTCACCAATGAAGCAAGTGATTAACGCATTGGTTCTGGCCTTTATGCAAGCAGTTATCCGGCTTTGGATTTATTGATAGAGTTGTTGGATGTCCTTCTGAGAGATATGGTGCCAAATTACATCAAAGTGGCGCATTAGACCATCAAAATCCCACGGTGGTTGAAGACCACTGCCCATAATATTAAAAAAGGTCTCATTTGGAGAAAGATCCGGTGATCTTGTTGGTGAATGCACTGTTTGGGGAGCAAGGAGACAAAGAGTAAAAGTTCTCGCCGCTTGCGGGCGGGCGTTATCTTGCTGAAATATAATCGCAGGCAGACTTGCCGTGAAGTACAACAAAACGGGGTGTAGAATATCGTCACGTACCAATCTGCTGTAAGGATACCGCGGCTGACAACGAAAATGGTCTTGCTATGAAATAAAACAGCTCTCCTAATAGTTGGGCAGTATGAGGTGTGACTATCAGGATGGTTATCCCAAAGCTGTCCGGGGCGTCTCCAGGCGTCTTCGACCTGGTGTCTCATTGACTGGTGTAGAATTGCGTTCAGTGATGAGTCCTGCTTCGAAATGTGACCCAATGTCCTGCGAAGACGTATCCGGAGATCCCGAGGGCGGTGTTGGGATACCAACTTAACTGTCGCCCGCCATAAAGCCCGACAAGCCGGTGTGTGGTCTGTGACACCATTTCATTTCACCGGATGATACATTTGGTTGTAATCCGTGGCAGTAAGTCGACGATATTCTACGTCCAGTTTTGTTGCTCGCCAGGGACTTCGTTGCCTGTATGCTGGGTGCGTACTCACGGGGAAACTGTACATAGTACTGAAATTAACTGAGTATCTCTTTAGTGGAGTAGTAGCTGCTCTGTGATATTTTTTAGAGGCTGAAACGGATAGGTGAATGCGGTGCAGAATACTGAATGTCCATTTGTCGACCGTCTTCGAGTATGTCTCTAGTGGCTTAAATTTCAGCAAGATAATGCCCGTCAGCACACGGCGAGAATCTCTACTGTTTGTGTTCGTGCTTGCCAAACCCCCACCTTGGCCGGCCAGCAAGGTCGCCAGATGTCTCCCCAGTTTGGAGAATTATGGACAACGCTCTCCAACCAACTTGGGATTTTTACTATCTACTACAATGTCGCAGAAGGAAAATCTAGCATCTCGTAGTCCTGTTCACGACCTCGTTCAAACTCAGTGAGGTGTTGATAAGTGCGTCTTTGTAGTATTAAAGGCATTCTTGACCGCTGTCAACTCACCACGTCCATTGTGAAAGGCAACTAATGCTTACGACCGTCCCAGGGTTTAATGAAAGCAGATCTGATTTGCATTCTTACAGCGGCGCTACTAGCACCACACAATGAACCAAACTCCTTACGTCGAAGTCTTGACAAGCAATGCAACGACGTCGCCCTGATTTGTGGCATTCTAAAGCTGCTTCTTACTGCATGACTACGCAAGACGCCATTCCCTTTTGTCTATTATAGAGTATCTGGCCAGACATTCCGTTATTGCCAGTGCACTTACGCCATGTTCGCCGACCTCTCGCTTCGCGAATTTTTCTTGTTTCCGCGAGTGAAAGGGCGGCTGAAGTGAAAGCTTCATAAGGATATCGCGAACATCCAATGGGCTGTGAGAAATGAACTTACAAGATCACAGTTGAAAATTTCACTGCTTGCTTCAAAGAAACCCAAAAACTTTGGCAATTGTGTATACAGGGCGAGTCAGAAGTGCTTGGACACCTTCATAAATTGGAAAATTAAAGGGAAAATTTAAATGCGACGATAGGAACATAGGTTTGATGTGGGGGCGGAACTTTTGGAGTGAATGTCATTCATGGCCGCCATCTTGAAATCCGCCATTTAGGATTCAAGTAATTTATTTTTAAATGGGAAGGAAGGTGTATTACACTACCTCTGGAATTTAGTGGTGTAATTTCTTTTAGTCTATCTTGTACAGTTCACAAGTTATTAATGTGGTTGCAGCGACTACAGTTGTGCATTGCACGGGATGGACAACACGTAGAACATGTGTTGTAGCAGTCGGTATGAAGGTAAGTTTCCCAACTTTGAACATTAATAACATCTAAACTGTACAATATAGACAAAAATAATTACACCACTAAACTCCACAGCTCAAGCGAGTGTTATTTTATGTGTCATACACCCCCTTCCCATTAAAAAAAATACTTGATCCAAAATGGCGGCCATGAATGAAATTCACTCCAAAGGCTGCGGCCCCACATTTATTGAAAAAATCTTATGAGGTGTTTTTACTTAAATTCACTACGGTGACTTATTTTCCGTTTCAACTGTTCCCAACGATAACGGAATATCAAAAACATGTAACCAGGTATGAAAGCTAAAAAATCTGAAAACTTTGCAAACTATTAGTTTTCACAAGAGCATACGAGAAACAGCTCTCACGATAAAAAGTACATATACACAACGAAAGAAAATGAAACTCGTTAGCATGTCATGTTTCGATGACAGGTCGCAGATGCAGACTACGGGATGAGGAGCAACGGCCTTAGTTGGCAGGAGGTATGTGTGTCAGTCGTGATCGTGCAACTGCACTGTCCTCGCTGCGTACGTAATCCAGAAAATCTCTCTGCAAAGCCAACAATAGTGTTGCTACATTTTCAGGACCTGTGAGTCATGTCATAAACCACTGGTACGCTTCTTTTTCCGTAAAACTCTTTAATGGCCACATCAACCAGTAGCACCTCACAGCGGAAGAAGTTATTTTACTTACTTGAGTGGAATTGCAGAGCAGTTTTTACGTTTGTGAACAATGTTTATCCAGGAGAATCCGTATAATTGCATGACGAGATTAAAATCTATGATGTCAGTGTTACAGAGGAGTTCAGTTCACTAGAACGCATATTTTTCGTTGGGGACTCATAAAATAACAAACCATTGTTCATTATGATTCATCAGTTTGACTATATACTATATAGTATCAGGGAATTCAGAAAACAACATTTATACTTCTTAGATATATATGTGCCAACGACATCACCGTCAGTATACTTTGACGTACGAGGTTATAGAAAATGTCAGACTGCAACTTTAAAGTTGTAGTCCGTTCTCTCTATGGCAAGTACATCTCAGCCGTCAACTTGTTCAGCGCTGGTACAGTCCCTGAAGGTAAGTCAAATCATAATCACAGTTAGTTATTTATTATTTATAAGTGGACTGTTTACCATAATGTCCGAAATATTTATTAATCATTTGGCCTCAACTGCCAGACAAGGGAGCAGAACTTTCTTAAGTTGGTTTCAAAGCAATGTACAGTAATTAGATGACTTGGGTATTTCTCCAATCATTATAAGAACACTTCTTATCTGATTCTGATTATAATATGTGAAGGCTTTCTTGGACATGTAAAACATTAACTACAACGTTGCACCATGAAAGATTTGCTGCATTGGACAAGGTATCACTTCCTTGTCGATACGTCCCAAACATTTCAGTTTCCATTAGGAAAATAAATTCTGCATAAAGACAGAAATATATAATGAAGGAAAAATATGAGTACTGATTACGAGTTCAAATGTCACTAAAAGTGCATTCGAATCTTCTGAGGAAGTGATGAATCCCATTATAAATATGTTGTTCAGAGTATTGCATCTTGCTTTCAAAAATGTTTCAGATGGCTCTAGGCACTATAGGACATAACTTCTAAGGTCATCAGTCCCATAGAACTTAGAACTACTTAAACCCAACTAACCTAAGGACATCACACACATCCATGCCCGAGGCAGGATTCGAACCTAAGACTGTAGCAGTGGCGCGGTTCCAGACTGTAGCACCTAGAGCCGCTCGGCCACCCCGGCCGGCCATCTTCATTTCAAGATGGAATAAAGGGTAAACAGAGTTTATTCTTTCGTATATATGAGGCACGTGCACGATCAGTGCATACGAAAATTGGACGATAGTATAAATTTAGCAAATACTTGAAATATGGAGAAATCTTAGGGGCAACGTCCCCATAGGGCACAAGTGGGGGTAGCAGAAGGACATGGAAGGAATTTAATCTAATGATTTTGATGGAACCATCAGAGCACTTGCTTTATGCGAATTATTGAAATTATACGGTACCTATATGTGGATGTCTGGGTGGAAGTAATGTGGAAATCTTTGAATATAAAGATAATAGAGCATTAAATCAAAAAAGATCTCCGGTATCAGGACGTCTCTTGCACACCTCTTACTACTTGAAGGGACCTAGAACAAACAAAAAAAATTTATTCACATTTTGGGATTTTTATCTCATTAGCAAATTTGCAAGTTTTGAATAAAATGACAAACATATAACTTATAAACTCACATGCCAGTATTTCATTTTATTTTCTCAAATATAATCTACACCAGTTGAAAATGTTAAAATTATTACATGCATTACTTCCAGATCCAATAAAATCGGTAATCTTTTATATAGAAGGCTGTGGACTGCTGTGTTATAAGAGTTAAACTACGTTTTTGTATTGGTAGCACTGTCAGAAACAGTATTGTATCGTTTCGTAGCATAAACAGGCGTTGTATATCAAAGTGATGACGATTTTCGAGGAAGGCGCCAAAACAAACTGTTTTTTAGAAATGTGGGATTCAGGGTAATAGTTTTTCGAATAAAGAGAACATTGTTTCGACATGTGGCGTGTATAGTTACAAACAACGAAATATAGGCAAACTCGTCAGTATCTACAGGAACACCCATTAGTGCTTCGAAAATTAAGATAAAACGTTGTGATACAGTTTTCTGAAAACTGATGTAAATGATACGTTAGGTTATATTCTGATAGATTTACAGACTTTGGCTGTAAGATGCTAGGAAATGGAAAATCGAGGTCAACATCAAAATTTCAAATGGAAACACAGGAAAAAATAAATATAGGCGTTGAAAAGAAGTCTGACGACTAAACATATTTCATTGTTTTTCTTATTGGCGACAATTTTATGCGACTAGTAAAGAACGTTTCTGGGCTGCATGCTGCGCTGTGGAGGGTAACGTCAGTGTTAGGCCATTTCTCGAGTATAAAAAGAGGTGTTTTGACGTTATTTCGTCGAAAGTTTATGTGGTTGTCTTCAGTTCCTTTATGTTAATATTTTGTGACGGCACTTCCTAACGAAGAGGTATTATATGTGCTTACGTTACTTTGCAAGGGGCGAATGCCCTCGTTCCTCTGCAGAAAAAATCTTCGTAAAGGAACTCGTACCTGCTCTGCTAAACAGACATAGGTCAGATGATCACCATGTGGGAAAAGTATCATCATGTAAGCATATTGATAGGTAGAAAATATACCCAGAGCATTTCTCACGATATCTCAGAAGTATTTCGTCATTAACTGAATGCGTCCCCTACCCCAGGTACTAGGAGAATGTGGCCAGAACTACGAGTACTTACAAGAAGAGAGAGTTTATGGAGACAGATATCAACATCGGACAAACCAGTCACGTTGCAAGTAGATATTCTTGCTATGGGAATCGTCGACTCCACACAATCAATACCAGAAAATTACGAGATAAGTATAAGTATCGTCCGGGGAATTCTACTTGATATTTAAGTCTGTATCTCCTCTACATTCATCGGACATTAAGAGAACACGTTTTCCAGATAAGAAACGCTTTTTGCACTTCATTTCTTAATTAGGAAACTTAACGACTACCGTTCTGTGGACTGGCGAATCTTTTTCTCTAATGAGAAAGTGCCTTTTCAAAATGCTCCTTGATTTCATCGGCAGGACAACCAACTAGTCTGGAGTGCAAATATCTGGTGTGGACACATCCATGATAAAATTGTCGGAATTATTTTTATTATTAAATGGTGAGCAGTATTCAGAATTTATACAGCAGGCTCTGACATAGTTGCAAGAGTACTTTCCACTAGCAACACGATAGCTAATATGATTGCAGCACAATGTGTTTGGAGCACGTTTTCCATTGGTGTTCAGACGTATTTTCAGTGATAGATATCATGGTCGGTGGATTGCTGGAGGAGGGCTAGAGGGCTTGGTCACCAGGGTCATGAGATTGACCTCGCCTTGATTATATATTTTGGGGACGCAACAAAGACATAGCTGATCAACAGAGTCCTACACTGAGGCTTTATAAAAAATAGTGATTCCGTAGATTTTGCCGGTTGTGCTCAGGTGCGGAGATACGTTGTGAGCTCAAAACGCGACAGGTGAGCACAACAGCGTTTAGAACAAGCCGAAAAGCATTTTCGGAATCTATTATCATACATAGAAAAAAATTAATGTGTTACAATTGCTTGTTGAAACTTCCTGGAAGATTCAAACTGTGTGCCCGACCGAAACTCGAACTCGAGACCTTTGCCTTTCGCGGGCAAGTGGTCTACCATGCTCTACTAACTTTTTCTTTTTTTTACGCTCTATCCATCCTTTTTTTTTATTTATTAGGATGGTCAGGGCAGGGCGTGGTACACGCCGCACTAGCAGTGGGGTCTCTTCACGGCACTGCCAGAGCGTCGAGGCCCACACCCCTCCTAACCCTTTGTTCATGTCCCCTGTTGGGTCATGGCACTAAGTGTGCAGAAATCTTAACACAAAACTCCCATTCTCCGATGAAAAAAAGACAAAGAAACCTCTTCCCTGAGTAGAAACTGAACACTGATAAAACTTAACAATTCTTCTTGAATCACACAAATACTTTGGAAGCCGAACACGAGTAATTCTGAACAAAATGTTTTGAAAAAACAAAAAGTCTCTTCGTGTAACATAGTAGTTCCGGAAGCAAGGTAATAGTAAATAGCAATAAGAACACAAGTGAATTTTAATTTTCTTCTGTTCGTTCTCGTTCAAGGTGTTGTAGAGGTTCCACATATTTAACCGACACCCATTCTTTCAAAAATGGTCTTCAGCATGTTGCCGTAGTGCTTCTTGTGGGTGCGATACGTGCTGATTTTTGCATATTCACACTCCATGTAAACGCGGAATTCTATCTCGTTGTCCGACCCAAATTTGTTGATGACATAACTAACATATTTTCCCAGTAACCAGCTAATGGCGTTGGTTTTTAATTTCGGAAAGTATGTCATGTCTGGTGTCAGGAGGAGCGATGGCGTTATGTATTCCGTAGAGGATCTGGTGAGAAAGGCGATTTGTTGCCTGATCCAATTTCAGTTATTCACATTGCCGCCACAGGTGAATCTGTGGATGAGTGCATCCACCAGGTTGCATTTTCCACAAAGGTGTGTCTGGTTTAAATCGATCCCATATAGTCTCTCGTTGGTGCTGAAGACATTGTTAACTGTTTTGTACCATGCAGAAATAGCGTCTGTAGATAGCCCGGCATAGTTGATGTTCCACCATGCAGCGTTCCAGTCACAATTATGGAATTTCGTTGCAATTTTGATCCTGCCCTCATTTAACTTCCTTGCAAGTATGATATCGCGCGCTGTGATACATGTGTTGCTTCTGATTTCGTCACTAAGATAATTTGCTTCGAGGAAAAAGATTCTCACATACTGCAGACGGGTATTAATCCTTCGCACATCAATCAGTGCTTGCAGGCTATGGGGTGTCACAGCCTCAAAGAGCTTAGCGGTTATACATTGTGGAAGTTCTCTGAGTATATGGAAAGTCCGTTTGAGGAACAGAGCAGACGTTTTATTTCGAATATCCACAAAACCGACGCCCCCGTTTCTGACATCCAGTATAACTGTAGTCGCACCAAACCTGAATAAGTCTCCTCGCCATAAATAATTGGTAACAGTGGACATGATCCCTTTCGCTACTAGTTTAGGGATTGGAAAGACGTGCGCAGTGAAATACGCTTTAGACAAAACGCAGGAGTTGATGAAGCTGACTTTTTGCACCAGGTCCATAGTTCGATGGATGTTCTCCATTACAGCACCATGAACTTTCCTTCTAGTTTCCGTCCAGTTAAAAGCAGCCAACCTCATCGGACATGCCATTAAAGTTACTCCCAAAGTTTTATGTTTGTTATCTTGTTTTGCAAAAGTCGGCCCTCAGTTTCTCTCTTTCACATGCATTTCTACTTCCATCCCTACAAATACTACCCATACTGCCGGTGATTCTACTATTTAGTACATATTTTATGCAGTGTACCAAAACTCTACTGGTGACACACCCCTCGACCTCTAGCGCAGCGGTTGCACACGGACGGTACGTCATCGCGCTAGCCCAGTGGACTCGGCCGGTGGCCCAGATGCGGCGTACCGAACACGTAATGGAGCAACAGCAGCGCTGGCAGCACCGTTCGTTACCGACTAGCAGGAGCTGTTAATATCCTGACGCCACTGTAGCGCCACCTGCTTTGATGTCACGCATTAATAATAACGACCGCCTATACGCCGGGCGCTCCCAGCGTAGGCAGCAGCCATCTATTCGTGTCTCTTTTGCTACCCCTTCATCTCTCTCTCTCTCCATCCCGCTAGTCTCTCTCTTCCTCAGGCACGTGGTTAACATCTATATTAAACACAGAGCACGTATTTTGATGCATAGCATTGAGCTACAGGCGCGCGCGAGTTTGCTACTGCTGCGGTCTATTGCATACCCTGCTCGTACCGCCTGAGTAACTGCAGAGCCCTCTCTGCCAGTATGGTAGTGGGCTTTTAGCCCTATAGTATCCACATCACATCCTTATTTCTTCATTATTATTAGCAGCAGGCAAGTAAATCCATGCAACTCTTGTTCTAATGAAAAATATCCCATTCGACTCAGTTTAATCTAAACTGTGTAACTCGTTTCACGTCTACGTAACTACAGCATCCAACATCCGGCTGACTACTTATGCAGTGCAGTCTTGGTCTTCCTCAACAAATTTTACCCCCATGAAGTATTAAGTACATACAACGAATGAAAATAGGCCGAACCTTAGTAGTTATTCTTTAAGCTTCATAAGTAAAATCTCCTCTGTGTAAGTAAATGTGTAAAATGATACGGTTGTATATATAATCGAAAGATTTAACTATATGTTAACGATTAATCTTTGAAAGGGAATGATATATAATTAATTTTTGATTTCTATGGAACAAGAGAGTGCACTTCCTTCTCTTGTCTTGAGTAAAAAGTGAATGTTACTCACTCACTCTCTCTCTCTCTCTCTCTCTCTCTCTTCTCAGCTGTCGCAGAAGATTTATTCCCTGTGTCGATCACGTTTCTTTACTTAAACTGAATAATTACGGTGAATTTACGTTCGATGGCTGTCCCTAGACCATCTTTACCATATTTGACTTTTATTAAGCGTTTTTTAAACTAATCTTTCAGGTCGTGTCGGACAGAAGTTGCGGGAATATTGTTTGGTGAGAACTAACGAATCTGATAGCATTCATTCGTCGCCTAATCCATCATTTTAAACCAATAGTCGCGCGGGGTAGCCGGGCGGTCTCAGGTGTCTTGTCACAGTTCGCGCGGCTCCTCCTATCGGAGGTTCGAGTCCTCCCTCGGGTATGGGTGTGTGTCTCTTCCTTAGCTTAAGTTAGTTTAATTTAGAATAAGTAGTGCTTAAGCTTAGGGACCGATGACCTCAGCAGTTTGGTCCCATAGTCCTTACCAGAAATTTAGAATTTAAACCTATACGTCCCTGAGATCATTTTACGGGTCTTTTCTATTAGTGATCCTGGCTGTGTTTACACCCGAAAGGCGTAATGCTTCAGATTGGTCATTAGGTGCCTAACAATGTCGATATACAACAGCTTCGTTGGTCTGACGCAATGACACAGTTGGAGCGCAAAAATCATCACAACTAAATAACGGAGAAAAACAGTTACGAAAATTTATCTCTCTCGTGGTTTATTCCCCAGAAGTAGAGCCGCCACCGAAGCATTACGTTAAATTATGGTGTTTCACTTTCAGTCACTTTGAATTCGTGTGTGAAGATATTTTAGTTCAAACTCATGTCAATATTTTCACAAGATAAAATTTCCATTAAAACCATATAAGAATCACCATACATCCCCTCCTAATTTACTTCATTAGCACTTTAATGACGCCTTTACGCCACAGTATAAGTCTTACCAACTGATCCCTTTCTTCCAGTCAAGTTATCTGCCGGATTCAATATAGTACTTCGTAATTAATTATTCTGTTTACCCATCTTGTCTAGTGCAGCCCTCTGTTGCACAACGTATCAAAAATTTCTATTCTCTTCTTTCCTTAATTGTTTGTCGTACATAACTCTTCGTCACATTTAAATTTTTATCCAATATTAATAAATTTCTCTTTTCCGAAACAGCTTTTCTTGCTGTTGACAGTCTGCATTAGACCCTTTCTGTATCGATCATGTCATTATTTTCCTACACAAACAGCAAAACTCATCTACAGCTTTTAATTCCACGTTTCGTAATCTAATTTCCTCTCCATCATTCAGTTTCATTCGACGACATTCCATTACGTTCATTTATTTTATTATTTTTATATTCATCTTACAATACCTTGTCAAGGTATTATCTTTCCCGTCCAACTGATCTTACTCATCCAATCCCGTCTATGACGGAATTACAATGTCACAACCAGCCTTCGAAGATTTAATATTTCTCTCCACACTTTAATTTGCTTTCTAAATTTCTTCTTGTTTTACTACCTACCAGATATACAGATTAAATGACATACCTCTGCCTCGATACCATTTCTCTATCATTCTCTTCGACTATTATAGCTCCAGTCTGATAACAGAACAGGTTGCAGCCTACCTTTCGCTCCAGCGCATCCAGGGTTTCAGAAGATGGCTACACAAATTATGCAGAAAAATAATACATTTCAGCGGAATAATTCAAGGTCCGCAATCGCGCCATTGCGTAGTTGCAGAGCGCACCACTAGGTGGGAGGTGTGCCACGGGAATGTGCCATGTGAACAACCAAACCAGGTGTTCTGTATTGCCACATGTAATTAGTTCGCGCCTTCAGATAGGCAACGCAATGAACACGTGGGCTGGGGTCGTTGCGCCCTTCCATGTAGCAGCAGCAGCCACTTGAATGAACTGCATATGCTCTTCTGCACACGTTAATGTTTGCCGTATCTCAAACAGTGCTGCATTACGGTGTGAATTAAAAACTTGGAAAGATGCTGTATACTGTGATATGTGTTTATTTTCCGAACGACTTGCAGTTGTCGCCCATTCATCTTCTGAAATCACGGAAGTACGTGTAAACACATATCTATTTCGTCCCTATTACTGTACCTTTATAATTACAAAGACTGTGTTGCAATCAGAATTGTCAAAAGCCTTCCTACGAAAAGTGGTTTGCCTTGCTACTAATTGTGTTATGCCTTTAATGAACGTTTGACTTACACTATAAATGTTTTTACATTTGTCTGGAATCCAAGATGATATTCCCTGAGTTTTACTTCTACCAATCTTCTCATTACTCCATAATTAATTTGTGTTCGTATTTTGCAACCATAGCTTATTATATAGCTAATTCTGTAGCATTCACACGCTTAGTACCTGCCTACTTTGGAATTCGAATTATTGCATTCTTCATGAAGTCTGAGGTTGCTTCGACTGTTTCATATGGCCTAGACAACAGCTGGAATAGTTTTGTCATGGCTGGTCATCCCAAGGAACTCAAAAATTCTGAAGGATTATCGTTTGCTCAATGGACTTTGTTTCAACTAAAACCTCTCAGTGACGCGTAAAATTTTTATCATGCTATCATATCTCCCATTTGATCTTCATCTACTTGCTCTTCTGTTTCTCTAATATTGTCTTGAAGTTTGTTGCCCTTATAAAAACCCTCTACACCTTTCACTCTTCCGTTCTTTTCTTTGTTTGGGTTTGCTACTCATATAGTTGCTGCTGTTATCTCCAAAGACCTGTTTAACGTTGTATAGCCTTACATTTCTCGTCTAGCCACTCTTTATTTGAGATTTTGCACATTCGATCTCATTTTTACACTTTTATACTCACTTTTGCCTGCTTCAATTGCTACAACTTTATACTTTGTCCCTCCGTAAAATAGAGTAAATGTGAAACATTTACACGTAGTCTAAGGTTTTCTACTGGGCCTTTTCCTTTCTTCTCCTTGATTCCTTGCTGACCTCACCATTTCATTTCTCGAAGCCACGCATTGGTGTTCTACCATATCCATTACCTCTGTTTCAGTCTAACCTTATCAAATGCTACCTTTTAAACTCACAATAACGTCTGGCTGTTTCCACTTACATAAACCCAATCTCCTAAATTCAATTTCTTTCTACAGTTTTTTAGGTGTAAACCTCAGATGCTAACAACAAAGTTATGAACAGTGTCCATATCTGCCCCTGGAAATGGTTTGCATTTCAAAATACGATTTTTAAACATCTATTTTACTGTTATACAATCTATCCGAAACTTTCTGGTGTCTTCAGATTTCGTCAACGTATACAACCTTTTTTCATGATTCTTAAAGCAAGTATCGTTTTTAAAGATGACAGACTCAATACTGTCGTCCTTTGAACTGTATCAAGACTTGGTGCGCAATACAAAGTCGACCAGACTGGAAAGTATAAAGTTGTCTGACGTTTCGGCGACTATTGCAAGTGGCCTTCCTCAGGGCTTTGTGCTACATTTTGACAATGTAGTGAACAGCACAGAAGATTTTTATTGGCAGCCAACGTTCCCGAAAGCCTACTCTTACACTCAATAGAAAAGTGACAGGCCTACTTACGGCTAAATACAACTCCGTAAAAAAGAATATCATTCGAGACACTTTTGAAGCTACTGTAAATTAAATATTCACATTCTGACTACAGAAAAAGTTATCTCCTTCAATAGAGTTTGTGTACTTACATTCAGGTTGCAGAAACCCTTACAGGAAGCTTATCAAATGGAAAAGTGTTCCAGAAATTTATGAACCGACAGTATTATTAGAAGACATCTCACAACTATTTCATCTCGAATAACAAAGTTTATTAGCAATATGATGACCTTGTTAGGGGCAGCCGTCTTTTTGAACTGTTAGTCGTTATCTACATAAACAAGTTAGTGGAAACAGTTTTCTCAAAAAATTATCTAAAAGTTGTTTCATTCAATGTCACAGTTGCAGAAGAAGACGCTCTGGGTAATCCAATCAGTAACGAAAATAAAAATATATATCTCCATCATATAACTTTACAATAGTCATAAACTACCTTGACAAGAAATGAATCAGCAGAAATGAGTAACGCCATTTTCGCATTCGTAGGAAGCCAACAACTACTGACGTATGCATAAAAATTAGTTCCAGTTATACAGAAAAAACATTAGTTTCAGGGCAACGCTAAGTCGCACTTGTAAGTTACCACTTGAGAAAACGAAGGGACTAAGGGAAATCTACATCATTAAAACAGTAACCAGAATATTGATCATACCTCTTTCTACAATGACAAACAGTTAGGATAAATAAGCAGCAAGCAGATATCCCTTCCCAGCAACCAATGGAAACTGTTAAGGCTGCCACAAAAATGCACACATTCCCTTTCTAGTGAGCCTTTCATAAGTTGTTGTTGTAGAGTCTTCAGTCCGAAGACTGGTTTGATGCTCCTCTCTGTGTTATTCTAACCTGTGCGAGCCTTTTCATAGAATAATAACTGGTACAACCTATATCCTTCTAAGTCTGCTTGCTGTATGCATCTCCTGTCTTCCTCTAAGACTTTATCCCCCAAGCGTCCCTCCAGTATTAAATTGGTAATCCCTTGATGTCTCAGAATGTGTCCTATCAACTGATCTACATCTACATCTACATCTATACTCCGCGAGCCACCTTACGGTGTGTGGCGGAGGGTACTTATTGTACCACTATCTGATCCCCCCTTCCCTGTTCCATTCACGAATTGTGCGTAGGAAGAACGACTGCTTGTAAGTCTCCGTATTTGCTCTAATTTCTCGGATCTTTTCGTTGTGATCATTACGCGAGACATATGTGGGCGGTAGTAATATGTTGCCCATCTCTTCCCGGAATGTGCTCTCTCGTAATTTCGATAATAAACCTCTCCGTATTGCGTAACGCCTTTCTTGAAGTGTCCGCCACTGGAGCTTGTTCAGCATCTCCGTAACGCTCTCGCGCTGACTAAATGTCCCCATGACGAATCGCGCTGCTTTTCGCTGGATCATGTCTATCTCTTCTATTAATCCAACCTGGTAAGGGTCCCATACTGATGAGCAATACTCAAGAATCGGACGAACAAGCGTTTTGTAAGCTACTTCTTTCGTCGATGAGTCACATTTTCTTAGAATTCTTCCTATGAATCTCAACCTGGCGCCTGCTTTTCCCACTATTTGTTTTATGTGATCATTCCACTTCAGATCGCTCCGGATAGTAACTCCTAAGTATTTTACGGTCGTTACCGCTTCCAATGATTTACCACCTATGGCATAATCGTACTGGAATGGATTTCTGCCCCTATGTATGCGCATTATATTACATTTATCTACGTTTAGGGAAAGCTGCCAGCTGTCGCACCATGCATTAATCCTCTGCAGGTCCTCCTGGAGTACGTACGAGTCTTCTGATGTTGCTACTTTCTTGTAGACAACCGTGTCATCTGCAAATAGCCTCACGGAGCTACCGATGTTGTCAACTAAGTCATTTATGTATATTGTAAACAATAAAGGTCCTATCACGCTTCCCTGCGGTACTCCCGAAATTACCTCTACATCTGCAGATTTTGAACCGTTAAGAATGACATGTTGTGTTCTTTCTTCTAGGAAATCCTGAATCCAATCACAAACCTGGTCCGATATTCCGTAAGCTCGTATTTTTTTCACTAAACGTAAGTGCGGAACCGTATCAAATGCCTTCCTGAAGTCCAGGAATACGGCATCAATCTGCTCGCCAGTGTCTACGGCACTGTGAATTTCTTGGGCAAATAGGGCGAGCTGAGTTTCACATGATCTCTGTTTGCGGAATCCATGTTGGTTATGATGAAGGAGATTTGTATTATCTAAGAACGTCATAATACGAGAACACAAAACATGTTCCATTATTCTACAACAGATTGACGTAAGCGAAATAGGCCTATAATTATTCGCATCTGATTTATGACCCTTCTTGAAAATGGGAACGACCTGCGCTTTCTTCCAGTCGCTAGGTACTTTACGTTCTTCCAGCGATCTACGATAAATTGCTGATAGAAAGGGGGCAAGTTCTTTAGCATAATCACTGTAGAATCTTAAGGGTATCTCGTCTGGTCCGGATGCTTTTCCGCTACTAAGTGATAGCAGTTGTTTTTCAATTCCGATATCGTTTATTTCAATATTTTCCATTTTGGCGTCCGTGCGACGGCTGAAGTCAGGGACCGTGTTACGATTTTCCGCAGTGAAACAGTTTCGGAACACTGAATTCAGTATTTCTGCCTTTCTTCGGTCGTCCTCTGTTTCGGTGCCATCGTGGTCAACGAGTGACTGAATAGGGGATTTAGATCCGCTTACCGATTTTACATATGACCAAAACTTTTTAGGGTTCTTGTTTAGATTGTTTGCCAATGTTTTATGTTCGAATTCGTTGAATGCTTCTCTCATTGCTCTCTTTACGCTCTTTTTCGCTTCGTTCAGCTTTTCCTTATCAGCTATGATTCGACTACTCTTAAACCTATGATGAAGCTTTCTTTGTTTCCGTAGTACCTTTCGTACATGATTGTTATACCACGGTGGATCTTTCCCCTCGCTTTGGACCTTAGTCGGTACGAACTTATCTAAGGCGTACTGGACGATGTTTCTGAATTTTTTCCATTTTTGTTCCACATCCTCTTCCTCAGAAATGAACGTTTGATGGTGGTCACTCAGATATTCTGCGATTTGTGCCCTATCACTCTTGTTAAGCAAATATATTTTCCTTCCTTTCTTGGCATTTCTTATTACGCTTGTAGTCATTGATGCAACCACTGACTTATGATCACTGATACCCTCTTCTACATTCACGGAGTCGAAAAGTTCCGGTCTATTTGTTGCTATGAGGTCTAAAACGTTAGCTTCACGAGTTGGTTCTCTAACTATCTGCTCGAAGTAATTCTCGGACAAGGCAGTCAGGATAATGTCACAAGAGTCTCTGTCCCTGGCTCCAGTTCTGATTGTGTGACTATCCCATTCTATACCTGGTAGATTGAAGTCTCCCCCTATTACAATAGTATGATCACGAAACTTCTTCACGACGTTCTGCAGGTTCTCTCTGAGGCGCTCAACTACTACGGTTGCTGATGCAGGTGGTCTATAGAAGCATCCGACTATCATATCTGACCCACCTTTGATACTTAACTTAACCCAGATTATTTCACATTCGCATTCGCTAATAACTTCACTGGATATTATTGAATTCTTTACTGCTATAAATACTCCTCCACCATTGGCGTTTATCCTATCCTTGCGGTATATGTTCCATTCTGTGTCTAGGATTTCGTTGCTGTTCACTTCCGGTTTTAACCAACTTTCCGTTCCTAATACTATATGCGCACTATTTCCTTCAATAAGAGATACTAATTCAGGAACCTTGCCCTGGATACTCCCGCAGTTTACCAATATTACGTTAACTTTTCCTGTTTTTGGTCTCTGAGGACGGACGTTCTTTATCAACGATGATAATGTCCTCTCTGGTAACCCGTCAGGTATTTTATCGTTTCGCCCAAGGGGGGGTCCCTCTAACCTAAAAAACCCCCGTGTGCACGCCACACGTACTCTGCTACCCTAGTAGCTGCTTCCGGTGTGTAGTGCACGCCTGACCTGTCTAGGGGGGCCCTACAGTTCTCCACCCAATAACGGAGGTCGATGAATTTGCAACCATTATAGTCGCAGAGTCGTCTGAGCCTCTGGTTTAGACCCTCCACACGGCTCCAAACCAGAGGACCACGATCGACTCTGGGCACTATGCTGCAGATATTAAGCTCAGCTTGCACTCCGCGTGCGATGCTGGTTGTCTTCACCAAATCAGCCAGCCGCCGGAAGGAACCAAGGATGGCCTCAGAACCCAAGCGGCAGGCGTCATTCGTTCCGACATGTGCTACTATCTGCAGCCGGTCACACCCAGTGCGTTCAATAGCTGCCGGAAGGGCCTCCTCCACATTACGGACGAGACCCCCCGGCAAGCACACCGAGTGCACACTGGCATTCTTCCCCGACCTACCCGCTATTTTCCTAAGGGGCTCCATAACCCGCCTAACGTTGGAGCTCCCTATAACTAATAGGCCCGCCCTCTGTGACTGTCGGGACCTTGCCGGAGAATCGGCCACTGGCCCAACAGGCGAGGCATCCTGTGGTGGCTCGGAAACGATGTCATCACCACTAGGAAGCACCCCGTACCTGTTGGAAAGGGGTAAGGCAGCTGCCACGCGGCCAGATCCCACCTTCGCCTTTCGGCCAGGCACGCGCGAGCCCACCACTGTCCGCCATTCACCCTGGAGTGATGGCTGACCGGTAAGATGCTCACTGCCGGAAGACGCAGCGTCATCAGGGGTTCCATGTGATTCCAAGGCCACCGAAGTAGGCATAGGTCTCACCACAGTTGCCCCAACGCCACTACGAGCCGACGCCTGCGCCTCGAGCTCGATGAGCCTAACAGACAAAGCCTCCACCTGCCCCCGAAGAGTGGCCAATTCTCCTTGCGTCCGCTCACAACAACCACAGTCCCTACACATGACTTTGTTTACCCTACTCAATACGGTGACAAATTCCCAAGATAATCTTCTGATGAGCTACTCTGATAATCAAGAAACACTCACTGAAATACGAGACGCGAAAACTACGCTAGGTTTTCCCAGAAAAACTATTTAAAAGCTAAGCGCAGCAAATAAGTACAAAAACGCTTTATACAAACAGTACTCGCTGCTGCTGGTGCTCTCACTCTGGCTGTCACAAGACAACTGCTGATTCAAGTGACTAGTGGCTAACGGCCGCGAAACAAACAAAAGACGGTTTTAGGGCGCTTTCTGTTCTAAACGATCAAGAAAACACTAAGAAATCTAACACGAAAACTACGTAAAGTTTTATCAAGAACTGTTAGTTACTATGCAGAGCAGATAAACACAAATAGAATCCCTTCCTTAGTGGAAGGTCGTAAACAAAATGCAAAATAAACGCTTTATACAAACAGTACTCGCTGCTGCTGGTGCTCTCGCTCTGCCTGTCTATTGGTCAAGTTGTGCCACAAATTTCTTGTCTCCAGAAGTCTATTTAGTACCTTCTCATAACTACATGTTCTACCCATTTAATCTTCAACACCCTTCTGTTGCACTGCAATTCGAATGCTTGTATTCTCTTTTGTCTAAATTAGTTATCGACCATTTTCCACTTCCATATGTGGCTACATTCCAGCTCAATATCTTCAGAAAAGACTTCCTAACATTCAAATCTATATTCGACGATAACAAATTTCTCTTCTTCAGAAATGATTTTCCATTGCTAGCCCACATTTTATATCCTCACTACTTCGGCCGTTATCATTTTGCTGCCGGAGAGGCAAAACCCATCTACTACTTTTAGTGTGCAGTTTGCTAATGCAGTTCCCTCAGAAACAGCTGATTTAATTCGACTACGTTCCGTAATCCTTATTTCTCTTTTGTTGATGTTCATCTTATATCTTCACAGGCAGAATTACAATGTCCTCGGCAAACCTTAAAGTTTTTACTTCGTCTCCCTCAACTTTTTACAATGTCCTCTCCAATCTTTGAAGTTCTTATTTCTTCTCCCTGAACTTTAATTCCTACTCCAAATTTTTCTTTGATTTCCTTTAAGGCTTGTCCAATGTAGGGATTTAATGACATTTAAAATAGGCTACAACACTGTCTCACTCCCTCCTCAACCGCTGATTCCTTTTCATGCCCCACAACTCTTATAATTGCCATCTTGATTCTGTACAAGTTGTGGATAGCCTTTCGCTCGCTACATTTTACCCCAGCTACCTTCAGAATTTCAAAGAGAGTATTCCAGTCAATATTGTCAAAAGCGTTCTCTACGTCTACAAATGCCTTTCATATAAGATAGCCAACACTAATAAATGTTTAATAAATAGAGTAAGTACTTTTTGTTTTGTTTTTGGTTTTACAGAGGAGCTTAATGCACTTTGTCTACACAACTAATGTAACTTCACCTCTGACGCTTGCATGACACTCATGAAAAACAGGGGAAACCATCTACATGTACTTCTCGACGCTGATAAAGACATTGCTGTGTCTAGGAATATTTGCAAACAAAGGCAAATGACGACATAATATTCATGATGAACCGACGGAGATGTCTAACAGTGGTTTTTTAAACAAATTCTTAAACTTTCTCTGTTACGACGTGACAGAGAAACAGATAACACCATACTCTCACACACTTACGTGTATTATCTTTCTTCTGTAAAATTCCAACATATTTGAATACTTGAAATATAAGACCCATTATTTTGAACAAAGCTGTATTTCGAATTATGTGGAAGATCGACTTATTTTAACGAATATAACACATAACATTAATTAAACAACCAACCAGAAGGAACTAAGTAAACATATTTCGCAATTTTACGTAATACTATATATTTCAGGACCACTCTAGTTAGAACGACAAATACATTAATATATCGCTCATATTTTATATCAGAATATGCTGGTAATATTTCTCAGATTTCTTTACTTAGCCTCTGTGAACGATTTCTGCTATACTTTTCCTTGGTCGTCTACGTAACGATACTAGCGTTATCTCTTCCTCTCTACATAACGTGCCTAATATACAAAATGAATGTCTTTGTTTTATAGCGTCTCTATGTGGAATGAACACACATCAAACCATGTGGTATTAATTTTATATCATTCTCGCGAAAAATTCGTGGCTGTCATCGTATGACAAAAAGGTGGGAATTTAAGGATAAACTGAAAGAACCAGAGGTTGTAGAGCGTTTCAGAGAGAGCATAAGGGAACAATTGACAAGAATGGGGAAAAGACATACAGTACAAGAAGAATGGGTAACTTTGAGGGATGAAGTAGTGAAGGCAGCAGAGGATCGAGTAGGTAAAAAGACGAGGGCTAGTAGAAATCCTTGGGTAACCGACGAAATGTTGAATTTAATTGATGAACGGAGAAAATATAAAAATGCAGTAAATGAAGCAGACAAAAAGAAATACAAACGTCTCAAAATGAGATCGACAGTAAGTGCAAAATGGCTAAGCAGGGATGGCTAGAGGACAAATGTGAGGATGTAGAGGCTTATCTCACTAGGGGTCAGATGGATACTGCCTACAGGAAAATTAAAGAGACCTTTGAAGAAAAGAGAACCACTTGTATGTATATCAAGAGCTCAGATGGAAACCCAGTTCTAAGCAAAGAAGGGATAGCAGAAAGGTGGAAGGAGTATATAGAGGGTCTATACAAGGGCGATGTACTTGAGGACAATCTTATAGAAATGGAAGAGGATGTAAATGAAGATGAAATGCGTGAGAGTTTGACAGAGCACTGAAAGACCTGAGTCGAAACAAAGCCCCGGGAGTAGACAACATTCCATTAGAACTACTGGCAGCCTTGGGAGAGCCAGTCCTGACAAAACTCTACCATCTGGTTAGCAAGATGTATGAGACAGGCGAAATACCCTCACACTAAAGAAGAATATAATAATTCCAATCCCAAAGAAAGCAGCTGTTGACAGATGTGAAAATTACCAAACTATCAGTTTAATAAGTCACGGCTGCAAAATACTAACACGAATTTTTTACAGACGAATGGAAAAACTAATAGAAGCCGACCTCGGGGAAGATCAGTTTGGATTCTATAAAAATATCGGAACACGTGAGACAATACTGACCCTACGACTTATCTTAGATGCTAGATTAAGGAAAGGCAAACCTACGTTTCTAGCATTTGTAGACTCAGAGAAAGCTTTTGACAATGTTGACTGGAACACACTCTTTCAAATTCTGAAGGTGGCAGGGGTAAAATACAGGGAGCGAAAAGCTATTTACAATTTGTACAGAAACCAGATGGCAATTATAAGAGTCGAGGGACATGAAAGGGAAGCAGTGGTTGGGAAGGGAGTGAGACAGGGTTGTAGTCTCTCCCCGATGTTATTCAATCTGTATATTGAGCAAGCAGTGAAGGAAACAAAAGAAAAATTCGGAGTAGGTATTAAAACCCATGGAGAAGAAATAAAAACTTTGAGGTTCGCCGATGACATTGTAATTCTGTCAGAGACAGCAAAGGACTTGGAAGAGCAGTTGAACGGAATGGATAGTGTCTTGAAAGGAGGATATAAGATGAATACCAACGAAAGCAAAACGAGGATAATGGAATGTAGTCGAATTAAGTCGGGTGATGCTGAGGGAATTAGATTAGGAAATGAGACACTTATAGTAGTAAAGGAGTTTTGCTATTTGGGGAGGAAAATAACTGATGACGGTCGAACTGGAGAGGATATAAAATGTAGACTGGCAATGGCAAGGAAAGCATTTCCGAAGAAGAGAAATTTGTTAACATCGTGTACAGATTTAAACGTCAGGAAGTCGTTTCTGAAAATTTTTGTATGGAGTGTAGCCATGTATGGAAGTGAAAGATGGACGATAAATATTTTTGACAAGAAGAGAATAGAATCTTTCGAAATGTGGTGCTACAGAAGAATGCTGAAGATTAGATGGGTAGATCACATAACTAATGAGGAAGTGTTGAATAGGATTGGGAAGAAGAGATGTTTGTGGCACAGCTTGACTAGAAGAAGGGATCGGTTGGTAGGACATGTTCTGAGGCATCAAGGGATCACCAGTTTAGTATTGGAGGGCAGCGTGGAGGGTAAAAATCGTAGGGGGAGACCAAGAGACGAATACACTAAGCAGATTCAGAAGGATGTAGGTTGCAGTAGACACTGGGAGATGAAGAAGCTTGCACAGGATAGAGTAGCATGGAGAACTGCATCAAACCAGTCTCAGGACTGAAGACCACAACAACAACATCGTATGACAGAGCAGCACTGGGTGAATTAACGAGATATTTGGCTTCACATGGGAAGTGCACGTCTTCCGAAATAACTGGGATAATTTGAATGTAAATACGTAACAAATACATTCATTTTGCTGCTTTTCACTTCCATTTCAAAAGTTTCTCACCTAAAAATTGTTTTTCACTGTAGGGCAATGTCTATACTCATAATGTAAACGCAGATCCCTCTGAAGACGAACGGAATGTTCCAAACTGGTAACGGTGAAAAGTAACAAGTTCTTTTGGAAATATTATTTATTTCAGTATTAATAGCTGCTTTAAAACATATTTTGAGAATAGGTAATGCCTATAATCTTTCATTTTCCTTATTTCACACCACTAAGGTGCGCATTTTATGATGTGCAGCAACAGAAGGAGCTGTTAACTGTGAAATTATAGCTCTTTATTTGTCGGAAGTTTCACGTTATCTCCTCCCAGTGCATACAACTTCGAGTACTTTCCCCGTAACTGTACAAGCAATTAATGCGTCACAAAATCAGACACCCGCGCTGTGGTGATTACTAGTCATGCCACAGGTTATTGTAGCTCTGAAGCTATGGAGACTTGCAAGATAGAAACAAAATATTACAAAACTTTGCATCATGCAAATCATTGAGTTGATGCAGTTATTGGATGTAACAGAGGTAGTCCTGATTCACTGCTGATTGTTGCTTCATGGATAACTTTCGAAGAATGTGTGTCAGATATGTGGGGTTTCTCACTACGTTGAGTTGATGAAGTTATTGGATGTAACATAGATAGTCCTGATTCATTGCTGATTGTTACTTCACGGATAACTTTTGAAGAATGTGTTTCGGATATGTGGGGTTTCTTACTACGTTCTTCATATGTGCAGAGGGATTTGTAATGGAATTTATGTTTCGCCAAGCGTTCTTTGTACATAAACGCTTTAGTTTCATTGCAGTGAGTGGTGAACATGAGAGTGAAAGTCGAAACACCTCTTTTCACTTAAGATAAAGAACTGACGGCTAGTGGCACTGTTACAGCATTCTGCCTTCACCTACAGGTACCATTACCTACTCTATTTAAAGTCTCAGATGCAATTTCTTTCAAATTTCACACTATGCGAAGCTGGGCTTGGTGCTGTTTATCTACAGTTACTTCAGTTGAACATAGTCTTACAGCAATTCTTCGTCGCAGTGATTGTGTTTCGAACATACGCATTAATGGTTAGTGTTCCATGAGAGAGTAAACCAAAATATTTCCTCGGCACGGTAAATAACACTAAAATTTTAAGAAAATTAAGAAAAGAATTGAAGGCTTAGTGCAGGGAGATCAGCTGGTATGTGGCAGCAGTCCGCCACACTCCCTCTACTGGACCTCGCCTATCGATACCGCTGCCCGGCACACTCTGCTGTTTAACTGGTTGCTGGCACAACGTATGATACCACTGCGACTCACACTGACTTCTTCGCATTTATATTTGACTCACCATAGGGGATCACTTTCTCAGTACCTGTTCCAGCGTTTGTAGTCCTTACCAAATAAGAGACAGCAGCGTCGATCGAAGCCACAAATATGTTGCTAGAAAGATGCGAGACTGGTACGACAAACGGGAAGAAACAGACTGAGACACCTTAAATGCGAAACTTCGGAAGAAAGGCGACCTTTCCCTTGAGATACATTACTGTGTAAATTTAGAAACATATTAGAGGAAAATAGAACGAAAATTCTGATGCCTCCGTTTAATATTTCGGGTTTATGTTCGAATGTAATGACTTTTCTGGAGATTAGAAATCTACTCTGTAGGAATCAACATGGGTGCTTAAAAAGACGAATGTGTGAAACCCAGCTCGCGCTATTCGTCCACGAGACTCAGAGGGCCATAGACACGGGTTCACAGGTAGATGCCGTGTTTCTTGACCTCCACTAGGCGTTCGATACAATTCCCCACAGCCCCACAGTCGTTTAATGAACAAAGTAAGAGCATATGGATGGTGGTTGGTGGTTGTTGGATGTTTAAGGGGGACTAAACAGCGAAGGTCATCAGTCCCCCGAGCATATGGACTATCAGACCAATTGTGTGATTGGATTGAAGGCTTCTTACATAACAGAACGCAGCATGTCATTCTCGATGGAGAGAAGTCTTCCGAAGTAAGAGTGATTTCAGGCGTGCCGCAGGGGAGTGTCATAGGACCGATGCTATTCACAATATATATAAATGACCTTGTGAATAACATTAGAAGTTCACTGAGGCTTTTTGCGGATTTTTATTTAGTATATCGAGAGATTGTAACAATGGAAAATTGTACTGAAATGCAGGAGGATCTGCAACGAATTGACGCAGGGAATGTCAATTGAATCTCAATGCAGACAAGTGTAGTGTGCTGCGAATACATAGAAAGAATGATCCTTTCTCATTTAGCTTCAATATAGCAGATCAGCAACTGGAAGCAGTTAGTTCCATAAATTATCTGGGAGTAGGAATTAGGAGTGATTTAAAATGGGATGATCATATAAAGTTGATCGTCAGTAAAGCAGATGCCAGACTGAGATTCACTGGAAGAATCCAAAGGAAATGCAATCCGAAAGCAAAGGAAGTAGGTTACAGTACACTTGTTCGCCAACTGCTTGAGTATTGCTCACCAGTGTGGGATCCGTACCAGACAGGGTTGATAGAAGAGATAGAGAAGATCCAACGGAGAGCAGCTCCCTTCCTTACAGGATCATTTAGTAATCGCGAAAGCGTTACGAAGATGATAAACTCCAGTGGAAGACTCTCCAGGAGAGACGCTCAGTAGCTCGCTACCGACTTTTGTTGAAGTTTCGAGAACATGCCTTCACCGAGGAGTCGAGCAGTATATTGCTCCCTCATAAGTACATCTCGCAAAGCGACCATGAGGATAAAATCACAGAGATTAGAGCCCACACAGAAGCATACCGACAATCTTTCTTTCCACGAACAATACGAGACTGGAATAGAAGGGAGAGCCGATAGAGGTACTCAGAGTACCCTCCGCCACACACCGACAGGTGGCTTGCGGAGTATGGATCAAGATGTAGATTTTTCGAGAACAGGAAACAAAATAGCTATATTTAGTTCCACAATCAACGTTGAAATTCTCTCTGACAGTTTAGTGACCACAAGAGAGCATTAGTGTTGCTTGTGTTCAGTGTTGTTACCAGACTCGGTAGGTTACTGATGGGGCATGAGAAACGTCAGATGTTGAGCGCCAACTCAAGAAAACTTCACGGACCTAGATCGCGAAATAAACATCTGTAACTGATGAGCGGTTTCAACACAGCCATGCTATCATCAATGGATCTTATGCTTAAAAATATTACAACATATTGTACTTCAGTGTTGTGAGTCGCTTCAAATCAAATGTACACTTCCTGCTATCATGAACAGCATTACAAATCGCCATGTAATGATCTTCATGAGAGCGGCAAATGACCTGTAACAATTATGGACAGTGTGTTGTAATATTCTAAAGCATAACAGCCGATGATGACAGCACAGCTGTGTCGAAACCGGTCGTCACATAGGATGCATTTTTGGTGATGCGCTTCGCTTGTGAATTCGTCGTCAATTACCATACGTTGCAGATCGCCGCGAAACTGACAACGTCAGACGTAAAGTGATCACTGTAAAGGAAACGGAGATGCCTCGTACAGATGCCCCGTACTCGTGTGAGACAGCATTATCAGCGCCTCACACTGTTTGAAAGAGGCCTCATTGCCGATCTCCATTTTGCCGGCTGCTCGCGTCGTGCTATATTTGTGAGGCAGTCACATGTTCCAGTGGTCTGGACAATATGGAAACGCGAGAGCAGGCATAGCCATTGTCTACATTCCATCGACCACGTCTTACCACCACATGGGCGGATCGCCCTATAACTCAACAAGAACATCAAACCCTTCACTTCGGCACCCGCCGTTCTAGAACAACTAATGGACGCCCTGCAACATTCTCTGTCTTTCCACCCCACTCGTGGGAGACTGGCATTCAACTGGACTAGGATTTACCGTCCCATACGTAGGTTGCCGTTAACACCACAGCACCACCTGTTGCTTTCGGAATGCATCGGTGACCGGGAAGCATGGAATGCGGAGACTGGCGTCGCATTGTGTTCAGAGATGAATCGAGGTCTGCGCTACAACGGATGCCCATCGTCGGTGAATATGGCGGCAATCTGGACAGAAGTCCCACATTTCCAGTGTTTTGGAAGGGCCACAGCGATGATACTCCTCGACTTTCAAATGGTTCAAATGGTTCTAAGCACTATGAGACTTAACAACTGAGGTCATCAGTCCCCTAGACTTAGAACTACTTAAACCTAACTAACCTAAGGACATCACACACATCCATGCCCGAGACAGGATTCGAACCTGCTACAGTAGCAGCGGCATGGTTCCGGACTGAAGCGCCTAGGACCGCTCGGCCACAGCTTCCGGCACTCCTGGCCTCATGGAATGGGAAGATGTCGGGTATGACTTCAGATAACGCCTGGTTGAGACTGAGGAAACTCTCGCTACACAACTCTATATCACGTACATCCTGCGGCATCATGTCACCTGTCATGTAAAAGTATAGTAGTGCCATTTTTCAACAGAATAATACTCTTCCACACATAGTACGTGCCTATATGAACTAGGTGTTTATGTTGAGATACTTCTGTGACTTATAAGATCCCCATATTAGTACCCACTATGACTTGTGTGGAAGCAATGCGGACGTCAACTCCATCCCAAAGCCAGACTGCGGAATGTTATGGTCCAGTTACAAGAGTTTGAAACACCAGGGGAGGCTACAACGGCTTCATGACACATTTCGCAGTCGAATCAGTGCATGCAGCCAAGCTACAGTGGAACAACGTCATACTGTTAAGCAGGCTCACACAAGTTATTTGTAAATTTGAATCACTTCTGTAATCATTAAAACAACATCACATACCCTCTAAGCCCCTGAAGTTTCATTTTATTTCCTCATCCCTTCCTGGATGCTTCACGGACATCAGCTCAATGCCTCACTTTTTACTGCCATGCAGTGTACTTTTGTCATAACCATCAACATCAACAAGCCCAAGGAATAATCTTTGAAGATTGTTCCGTTTCCAAGAACCTAAAAATTATTCTTTCCATCTTTCCTGTATTCTTCCTGAAAAGAGCCACCCTACGACTTCGTAAGTATACGAGTGTTATTCGGAAAGTAAGGAACGATCGGTCGCGAAATGGAAACCACGGTGAAAATCCAATGAAGTTTTGCACAGGTGTACTGGGCAGTGTCTCTAGTATGCCCTTCGATCACATTACGTCGTTCTTTTTAGTTCTGAGCACACAGGCAGCACGTAAATGTACCTAGAACAATAGTGTTTCCCGCCAAGTACGGGGGCCTGGTGAGAAATTTCGCCTGAAGCTATGCAGACAACATTACATAACTGTCATGCATTTTCTTTTTCAAGACGATTCTCAGTCGCATTCTGCAGGGGCAAGGAAGATGGTCCTGCATAGTTTTCAATGTTTGATTACCCGCAATACAGCCTGTAATTGTCTCACTCTGAAATTCATCTCTGCTCACATGAACCGCTGGCTGTGAAGACAACATTTTGGCACAGACAACGAGCTGTAGACCAGCCTAGAGAATTGGCCGAAATCGCTGGCGGCTGCCTTCTATAACGAGGGTATTGGAATGTTGGTACAACGCTACGACAAACGTCTTTGTCGGATCGGCGACTATGGAGATAGGTATCTGGAAGTTGCAGCTAACTGTTGCCAATAAATCAGTTTTGATTTTCACTGTGGTTTCCATTTCGCGACATGTCGTTCATTACTTTCCGAATATTTGGGTATCAATCAACAGCCGTTCTTTCAATATAGTTTAACGTTTTTATCGCATGTGTTTCAATTTCTTCTAGTGTGCCTAATCTAAGTTTAATACATTCGTTTTGGCTGCAATCTATAAAGTCGAAAGAGGAAATCTCATTTCTGCTGTCTGTGTTCTTCGTTTTTGTTTCTATAGAAGGGTCCAGTGTCTCCTCGATAAAGGATTGTAGGGACATTATCACTGAATCAAAACTGGCTGTGGTCACCAAGGAATGAAGAGCTACTGTTATTGTTTGATCGCTTCAAGTATTAGGATTATTTGCCGAAGAAAGCTAGGACGCATTCTGTGTATCTGCGCTAGCAGAATAGAAATGCGTACAACTCAAGTCCGAAAATTTATTGGACTGACCAAAACGAAACATAATACAATATCCAAAAGAGCAACCGACTCGATCCCAACTGCGGATCGACAAAAAAATAGTAATAATAATAAAAAAAGACCCGTTACTTCACGGGGAGTGAACACAAACAGTTCGTCGACTATACCCAGAGATCGGCCAGCTAGAAGAGTCGTCTGGCCATAGCTGCCGGGCCGGCAGCTCTGTATCCTTCCGAGCGGTGCGGCGAACTGCCTTTCGCCGGCAGTGTGCTGCCTTATAAAGCCCTTTGGCGGATGAATCTGCCGGAACTATTTGCGATTACGTTCCTGGCGTAGCAAAGTAGTTCCTAGGCTAGCTGCGACCTCTGGTGAAGCTGATCTGCAGGCTCCGCGAATGGGTAGCGGTCCCTGGAGGCCGCTGCTGGAGCCTTGGTAGTATGTTATGTTGTGACCGTGGCTAAGATTTGGCTTTGACAACAAAGACGACGTAGGTTTTTCTAGTGAACATACACCCTGTGATGCAAACATCCCGTGATGGCTGGACGTGAAGTGGGATGCCGATTCAGTAGGCGCTACGATGGCCGAAGTGTGCGGCCACAGGTACTTTCTATCCCCTACCCTGCCACAACAGTTTATCGCGCATCTAATCGTCTCTCTGAGAGTAACGTAAGGTAGAAAGAACTTTTTCCCCCTTTCTTGATAAGTGAGAATATTCCTCTGAGGTATTTCAATAATATTGAAGTATACCGTACCTTGTAAAGTCGAAGCAGGATGCCATATATAAAGTTGATTCGCCTGGCTCTGCACTATCCCATTAGTGTAGAAATTATCTTACTATACTTTGTATTATACAGACAGAAATGACATTTCGCTTACATAACTATAAACCAATTACCATAAATTTCTCGTCACAGCAAATCATATTTACCATTATTTATTAGTTTTATGTGGTATCTCTTTGAATTGTGTTATGACCTGGCGTGGGCCTTATGTACCAACAGTCTTGCTGCATTGTTAACACCGGTTCACGTCATATCACCGAAGTGAAGCGCTGTGGGGCTGGGCTAGCACTTGCATGGGTGACCATCCGGACTGCCGACCGCTGTTGGCAAGAGGGATGCACTCAACCCTTGTGAAGCAAACTGAGGAACTACTTGATTGAGAAGTAGCGGCTTCGGTCTCGTAAACTGATATACGGCGGGGAGAGCGGCGTGCAGACCACATGCCCCTCCATATCCGCATACAGTGATGCCTGTGTGCTGAGGATGACACGGCAGCCGACCGGTACTGTTGGGCCTTCATGGCCTATTCGGGCGGTGTTGAGGTTTTCTTTTTTTTTCTTTTTGCGTCTTCTATTGTTCGTTGCTATAGTATACGCCGGAAACCACGCAATCCCACAGGACAGACAACCTCTCAAACGTACATTAGTACTACTACCAGAATGGTAACATACGCTTAACTGATTCACGCAGCAGCTGTACGCTATAGAGCGTATGCAAAACCATTTATTTTTATCTTTGATCAATTTACTTGTCCATACACCTGCTAATTTGTTTAATTTCCTAAAACATGCAATCTGCCGGTCTGTTTGTTGGCTGATGATCTGATGGCCACTGCAGGCTTGGGAGTTGCTTGGGAGAATGTTTGCGATTTCGATTATTAGCGACCTGCTAAATGTGCCTAGTGTGGGATACAAGTACAACGAATTTGAATGCATGTACGTTAGTACATTTTCAAAGAACACCGGTGAATAAACAAAAGCATTACAGTTGAGGTGGCTCCTCTCCTGTACCAAACATACTTTCCTATTCCAAGCCTTCCTCCTTCACCAACATATTCAGTATTACTAAGAAAATACCTGGTCACAATATCCATTTCTACGCTAAGACTTGCGAATAGTCAAGAAGAAATAATTTTATCGTGGATAATGAGTGCAACAAAACGACTGTTCAAGTTGGTGTGTACAATGTATGAGTCTGGCGACATTCCATCTGACTGTCGGAAAAAATCATCCACATAATTCCGAAGACTATAAGATCTGACAAGTGCGAGAATTATCGTACAGTCAGCTTAACAGCTCATGCAGCCAAGTTGCTGACAAGAATAATATACAGAAGAATGGAGAAGAAAATAGAGGAGGTGTTAGATGACGATCAGCGTGGCTTCAGGAAAGGTAAGGGAACCAGAGAGGCGATTTTGACTTTTCGGTTAGTAATAGAAGCAAGACTAACGAAAAATCAAGACACGTTCACGGGATTTGTTGACCTGGAAAAAGCGTTCGACAAAGTGGTGCAAGATGATTGAAATTCTGAAAAAAATAGGGGTAAGCTATAGGGAGAGACGTGTAACATACACTTGGGCGCTTATGACCATAGCTGTTTTGCGCCCTAAAACCATAATAAAAAAGTGTAATGTACAATATGTTCAAGTGCCATGAGGGAATAGTAATAGTGGATAACCAAGAAAGAATTTACAAGGAGTGTAAGACAGGGATGTAGTCTTTCGCACCTCCTGATCTATCTGTACATCGAAGATGCAATAAAGGAAATAAAACAAATGTGCAGGAGTGGAATTAAAATTCAAGGTGAAAGGATATCACTGCCATTATTCGCTGATGACATTGCTATCCCGAGTGAAAGTGAAGAAGAACTACATGATCTGCTGAATGAAACGAACAGTCTAATGTGTACAGAATACGGACTGAAAGTAAATCGAAAAAAGTAATGGGAAGAAGCAGAAATGAGAACGGTCTGGATTTATGGTCACGGAGTAGATGAAGATAAGGAAGTTCCCCCCCCCCCCACTCCCACCCCCTCCGCCGCTCCCCCGGCAGCAAAATAACCAGTGACGGGGAGCAAGGAGGACATCAAAAGCAGTCTAGAACTGGAAGAAAGTGCTTTCCTTGACAAAAGAATTCTACTTGTATCAAACATAGGCCTTCATTTGTGGAAGCAATTTCCAAGAACGTACGTTTGGAGTACAGCATTTTACCGTAGTGAAACATGGACTGTGATAAAAACAGGGAAAATCGAAGCATTTGACATGTGGTGCTGCAAGGGAATGTTCAGAAGTAGGTGGACTGATAAGGTAAGGTATGAGGAGGTTCTGTATAGAATCGGAGAGGAAAGGAATACGTGAAAAATGCTGACGGGAAGAAGGAACAGGACGATAGGACGTTAAGACATCAGGGACTGACTTCCATAGTACTAGAGGGAGCTGTCGAGGGCATAAACTGTAGAAGAAGACAGAGCTTGGAATACATCCAGCAGATAACTAAGGACGTAGGTTACAAGTGCTACTCTGAGATGAAGTGGATGGCACAGAAGAGGAATTCGTGGCGGGCTGCATGAAACCAGTCAGAAGACTGATGATTCTAGCTCCTTTCCTCACTGCCGCACACTGAGTTCTTCAGCCACTCTACGGGCAATGACGTAACTACGACAACTGTGGTCACAACTCAACAGAAGAAGAGTTGCGGAATTTACCGATATGATCTATATGTAACCAAACTGCAGCTGTTGTGCAAAGACCCATAACAACTCAACATCCAAATCTGTTATAGTGTAAGAACACATCTAGGAGTTTCAGCCACCGTCCCATTGGCAAACACGATATGAGTTAACAATATTTTAAAATATATATAGATTACCTTTTAATACCTTCACTATGTGTTTTTTAATATTTCCGTAGAATTGGGCAAACAGTGTAGCCATATACGTAGCATGTAAGTGAATTATGGTTAATGAACTAAAGACAAGATGAGAGTGGCATGGTCATAACTGTGGTGCAACTGAAACATGCTGAATGTCTGGTTTATAGTTCGGATAAATATTGAGGAGTTATTGAACCAAAAGGGGAGGAAAGGAATTTTGTGGTAAAACATGAGCCAAAAAACGAGTCAGATGGTAGGGAACATTTCGAGGCGTCAAAGATTCGTCAGTTTGGTAATGAAAGGGAATGTTGGAGGTGCAACAGGTAAGGCGTGAAGAAAGCTTAACAATGGTAAAAAGGTTTAAACGTATGTCGGTTTCAGTACTTATACAGAATCGAAGAATATAGCGTAGAGAACTGCGTCGAACTAGTCTTCAGAACGAAAATTACGACAGCAACAACAATTATTAAATAAATTAATCCAATTAAAGTGCATTTTACCTGCCTGAACTGTTGTGATGAGTTTATGGCGGGATTCCTATCTTTATCATGGATGGATACTCAGTTCTTGAAGCTGCTGACATTACTAACAAAGTGTGACATCGGCACGATGGAGAGACGTTGATACAAGTGCCTGAAACTATATTAGTCTTTTATAGCAAGAGTTTATTTTTATTTTGTGTGGTACCACATCCAGTTAGTAATGACGAGCTTCAGATTGGTGTGTTAATAAAATAGTGTAAAATTATCATAAAATTTCTTAGATTGACTGTGTCGGAAAATAAAGTACAGTGAAAAACATTTAACTGAAAAAAGTGGCTCGAAATTTCTTTTCGTGTTAAACAACGCATGTGAAAAGTTATGTATATTCAATCCCGTCAGCTATCCTCACAATAAAGTAGTTCAATAACTGTAAAAATTTTCTCTTCGAGGTAAGCATAGTAAGAAAGTCTATTTAATGTTTCTTGGAGGGAAAAATCTATTGTTACCTTTTGTCGGATCTTTTTCAGGGAAAAGTTTTTGGCAAAAATTTTCGATGTCGTAAATGAATTTTTTTATTTTCAATTGAACGTGCATGTAAACAGATGCTCATACTTTTTACAGTGTTTTGAGTTTCTGATGTAGTGCAGACCGTTGCTATAACATTGATTCAGTTTTCAAATTCCTCATCTACAGTCATGCGACCTTTTGAAGTTTGAACACTCTCCAAAACGTCTTCGTCTGTCATAATCGGCACTGTGCGTGTATCACTGACTTAAATAAATTAACCCATTAATACCATTCGACAGCCGAATAATGTAGAAACGTCCTCCAATTTCAGTGCCATTTCGTTAAAGAAATTAATGGCTCTGAGCACTATGGGACTTAACTTCTAAGGTCATCAGTCCCCTAGAACTTAGAACTACTTAAACCTTACTAACCTAAGGACATCACACACATCCATGCCAGAGGCAGGATTCGAACCTGCGACCGTAGCGGTCGCGCGGATCCAGACTGTAGCGCCTAGAACCGCTAGGCCACCACGGCCGGATGTTAATGTCATGTACCTATTCCTAAAAATTGTAAATTTTTGTCTTTATAAGCATTTTACATGTATATATGTTTCGAAAAAAAGTGATTAGTTACTAGACAGTACTTATGTAACAACATACAGTGTCTAGTTGCTTTATGTATCTTTGTTGTTTATAAATGATCGTGCTCCCACAGTTATAATAGTATGCCTATAATCCGGCGACTGTGAGTAAACTGAAAATATGATTACCACCTGGATATTCAGAAAATCTGTTCGATTCAAATAATTTTATGCCTAAGGCCGTCAACAATTATTTCGATGCGTATTTGTGAACAATAAAAAGACTCTAAGTCGTCGTGGCAAAACGAGAGATTGCATGATACCTCCTCTCGTAGCAGAAACTTCTTTGCGTATGTCTTCGGGCGTCGAAACACATTGACACCAATAGTGTACAGAATAAACAGTCACATATACATAGCAACAACTAACACACAGTTCACAGACCTCTTTCTCTTAAATAGGAAAACCCCTGTTACTTCTTTACGTGATACATTTATTTGTCGAAGTTGTCTGAGACCGTGTACCCAGAAATAATAAAAACCACTGTAAGGAGTTCCGTTGAAGAAGCATGTACATCTCTAACAGAGAGTAATCAAAAAAGTTGAATCGATTTAGATTGATACAAGGAGTGTACCTATTTGAGAAGCTCATTTCCGAAAGATATCAAATCTGAAATATTGAAAAAGGAAGTAACAAGTGATAGCACTACTTACAATCGTTACCCATGTAATAGGAACTGTTATGCATGACAAAACGAAATATATCGGTAGCATATATCCCATTAAGACTTGCGGTTCATGGCGGAGAATTCCAAATCCAGTCTTACTTCGTTTCAAAGAAGTACCAAATCGCGACACCTGCCGTTGCTCTTCTTGGTAATGACGTCATACAACACATGGCTGACATTTGTTACATGAGACTGTATCCTGTAAAGACGTGACTGACGTTTTTTCCTTATTTATTCATCGCGAGTTTTTAATTAAATTATCGAGTTGGATGTAGCAGATGAATAATGTTAATCAATAAGAAAAACTGAAAATCCAAGGAAAATGTTACGTAAACCGGGAAAGTGGAAGAAAAATGTTGCGAAACAAAATAAGCATGCATAAAAGGCAAAGATCTAAGACAGTTTCTATGATAATAAAGATTCGATTTCAGAAAAGAAGTTCATTTCGGCTTATAGTGATGTAATTTCACCGGAGATGTACAAACCCAATAAGAGAGGTGGTAAAGGTGTGGAGAACACAATGTCTGTAAAATATAAAGTAAAATCTCGGACCGGGGTGGTAAGTATATGGCGAAATGCATTTATAAGTGCATTGAACATTGGTAAATGAATGGTTGAAAATGTTGCAAAGGCAAAACAGGGGACAAGTGTTATTGGTCAAGAGAAGAGAGGTGGGTCTACATTGCTCATTGTTCATGTTGTGCGAAAGTGAAAATAATGAGTAAGATATTTTGTGATGTAAAAATATTCTCACAATTTTTCTTTGTAATATTTCTAAACCACTAGGTGAAAAACATTTCAAAATGACCCGCGAAGAGTGTAAATTGTAGTACCAAACACTGAAAATGAAACGGTCAACTATATACTACTGGCTGTAGTAACACAATGTAACGTCAGAACAACATTTACCAAACTTAACACAGTTTTCTGCCACAAGGTGCCAAATCTATTTTTATTCACGCAATAGCAATTAAACAAATAAGAATTTAGCAGAGATACTTGGCGTAATGTGTCTCAACATGTCTGAATATAACAACAAAGCTACAAAAAATATTCAGACTCTCCTGTGGTTATAAAATGCTTTTTTGCCCTTCCTCTTAAATTAGAATTTATGGATTTGTTATCTTTTTCAAATAAGCCTCTCTTAAAGGTGTATAGAAGTTAGGAAACAGTGAAGAGACTTTTGGTAACATAAGAAATATTAGGTTGGTGAAAAAAGTCGTACCGTTTTCATTTTGCATTTTGTTATTCCGTTTGCTATGGATTTATTCATCGATTGTAATTTTTTTATTTGTAGTTTACTCTTCGTATATGAGTTAACATATTTTCATTTGGAGAGAGTCAGTGGAGCTGTGGGCGCTATAAAATGAAATGCCAAGCGGAGAAATCTGTACATACCAGACATATTCTTCTGTTTGGGTTTAGCAGAGGGGTGACAGTACAGCGGAAGCAGTCACAAACATTTTCACCGTGTCTGGGGATAACACTTTGGACAGAGCATGGCAAGAAAATGGGTTTTTCGTTTTAAGGAGGATGTTTTTGATGTTAGTGACTTCCCACGTTCAGGAAAACTTTCGTGGTTTGATGAAGATCGTTTAAACGCATTAATCCACAGTGATCAGGTCAGTTTACTCGATAACTGGCAGAAGTGATGTGCTGTGATGATTCTACCATAGTGCGACCTTTGCATCCAATGGAGACGGTTAAAAATGGTGTATGTGGATATTGTGAGCTTTAAGCCAAAATCACAAAAATCTGTGGGTGGCCATATGTGCATCTCTTCTTGCTCGTCGTCAATTGACTCGCGAAGAACACCGATCATCCTACCCTGTATCGTACTGGTGACAAGCAATGATGTCTTTATGCTAACATAAGAAAAAGAAATGAATGGTTGAGCCCAAACAAAGCAGCAACTCGCCGTACTAAGGCCTGCCCGGACCCATGAAAGCTTACTTACATAGTGGTTCGGGCAACCGCGGGCGTTGGTTACGGATATCGCTCGTGGCTTTCTGGCAAGACCGTTTAGACAATTCCGTTTCGGCAATGGGATAATACATGTTATCACCACACCTTATTATCCTCAGGGTTTCCTTCGCGAAAGGATTAACCGCAACTTGAAGACAGCGTTGATTGTTTACTAGCATAAATCACCCAAGAAGTGGGATACCACTTTGCCCTGGCTAAACTTAGCATTTCGTGCGGCGTGAAGCATCCCAAGCCACTCCAGCTAGCCTAATGGTCGCATATCCCATTAACTTATTGGAGATAAGTGATCTTTTACCTCCATCTATCACTCCGGAGGTTCTTAGGGAAAAATGAGGGCGAGCTCGGGCAAATATTAGGAAGGCTCACTATCGTCAGGGCTATCGCTACAATAGAAACAAGCGCCCCTTTCATGGGAAGATAGGGGATCTTGTCTACATCAGGAACGTTCCTGGGCCGACTCCTGGCATAAACGCGTAGGGAAACTTGCTCCGCGTTTCCTTGGTCCATATTTCATTATCAAAATTTTAAGCCTAGTAAATATTTTGGTCTGTGTCCGGAAAAGGGAAAGCTTATACGCGTTCATCTCAGTCAGATTAAACATTCCAGCTGAGTGAAAGGTTCTTAGCCCGGGGGAGCTTTGTTCAGGTTTGAAAGGGGTAGGTTGAGCCGTGGCGCCATCAAGTTAGTAGACTGATCTGTCTGGCGCCACTAGATCAAGGATAGTATCGACTATCTCTCTTGAGGCCCCGTTGCCAATATCTATGAGGAAGAGTTGGTATCTGTGGGTTGTGTCCGCAGAGTCTCTTTGCTTGCCGATTATATATACGGGTTCGCTGGCCTGAGAAAAGAGGCACCAAGTTTGGGGATTGGCGGTACCTTTGCGACAAGAGGCGATCACGAGGTCCGAGCGGCCGAAGCCACGAGCTACGCATTGAGATCCTGCGCAGAGTAAAAATACCAGAATACTTCACCGGGATCAGCGTCGACTACAACCAGCAGACCGACATCCCGTCGGTTGGTTGGCAACACTTGTGTGGGACGACAGCTCGCAGCCTGGATGCCCCCTTCCATCTGGTTGTCATCGGCACCAGTCAGTAACCGCCGCGACCCACCGTGGATCCATGGAGCTGCTTGCTGATAAAGGGGAGTAACATTCTGTAATCCTCGTGGTGATTGGTGTCATTGTCTACCTGACCCCCTAAATATTTCTGGTTTGTTTTACACCGGCGGCTCTTTGGTCGTAAATATAGACCGTAGTATTGTACTAGGCATTAGCTGTCATTTGAAAAGTTGTTCGGATATTATATTACCCTTCCTTTCTACTTTATACCCGATCATTAATGTTGTAATGAATCAGCTCCTCGTCGGAAATACAGTCGGAAAAATTGTACCAAGGCACAGGTGGCCGGTAAACAAACAGGTGCCTTGTGGTTAGATTTAGATGTTAACCGGTTCAATTCATTGATTGTAATTGTATTTGAGATAATCTGAACTATCTGTTGTACTGAGCTGTGCGTTCCTGTCTTTGACAGACCGGGTCATTATTGATGTATTTTGAACTGGATCTTGTGGTTATGCCGCGTGAGTTCTCTTGTAATAAGTGCTCATACGTAATGTTTTAAAACGTTCCTTCAGAGCGGCCTTCATAACTGAAAAACAATTCAACTTTTGACACATTAACAGCCAACTGTCACCAGGGCTTTAGTCAGAATAAGATTCTCCAAAAGGACGGGTTGCTGATTGAAACGGAAAGATTGCTCGCTTTGAAGCAAGTCTTATCATTGTCATAATTGTTTCCTAATTTGTGTAACCTTTAAGCATAGGTGCACATCTTAACCCCGAACCTCTCAACATACAGTTACCAAATTACAAAAAAGATATTTACGTCATGTGTTTGAGTAATTCAAACACTCTTGTCATCGGTATTACATGTTTTCATGTGTTGCAATAGGACATTGAATAAGACAGATTGTGTCCAGCGCGGTTGTAAACACCGCTGTTTCACCCGATAACGGGCGGGCAGCAGGTCCCGGTCTTTGTAATTATTGTCATGTTGTTCTGCGTTTAATTTCTCTCGTAAAAGCTTATTCTTTTAACAAATTTGTTTATTTGTAAAGAAAACAAATTTAGGATTTCGTATTATTAAACAAACAGGTTGGGTGAAAAGAAAGTTAGATTGGTGGGTCCTCCCTTCCACGTTTTCCTTAATACCAGTAAATATCACGTCTCAACATTACGAATGTAAGAAATCATCTGCTTTTAGGCCTTGCATACACTTGACAGTTTTCTGCTCTCAGACAGTTTGGTACTGTCAGACGGTAGTCACAGAAATGCTTACACTGGGGGCGAATTTTCGCGGGTAGTTAATGTCTGATAGATCGTAGCGAGTACTTGCTGTAAGTGTTTGTGAATCTTGCGAGAGCAGATGTCGGAAACGTTCACCCAAAGCAAGGTGAGAGTGTCTGTGAGAGCTGAAAGACCACGCTCCACGAGATTTTTCTGTCGTTTGCGACGGAAGAGCGTCGGGCTGCAGCTGCACTTTAAATCCTTTTGGTGGCAAAAGAAACACGTAAACCAAAATATTCGTGTTGCAAAGGAAAGAGGATCAGGCCGCAGGATGATTTTAGACAGTGCAAAAATATTATTCTATAACTTGTGATGGAAAATCCACAAAAACATAGAAATTTTACGAGAATGACAGTGAATGTGGAGGTGTTAAAACCCGGAGCTATTTCAGCCAACAACATTGTTTTTAATATCTGTTCCTGTAGTTCAGTAACTGAACATTCCACAATGCTGGCCTTTCCTCGTATAAACTAATCATATGCACAACTTTGTTCTGTGTTCACTTCCTGGCAGGTTTTAATTGCATTTTTTTGCTTATACGTTGCTGAAATTCACTCACAGTGCATGTCCACTGTGACAGATCTTAACTTTCCCGGCAATGCTGATACATGTTTATTGAGGTGGTCGTTTTATGTTGATGTGGCGCAGTATGTGCGCGCTAACCCTTCATTCATATATTCATATTACCATTGGATCGAATCTCTTCAGTGACATATGTGCTTGATGGTTTTGTATGTTATTTACTGCGTAGCATTGTTTAAGTCTGGAGCTTTCTAAGTAGTGTAACGTGTCGTGCTGTTAGTTTATGAGGTAAAACGGGCGATTTATTCGCCTAGAAACGTGTCACGTTAACATATTATGACTCCAAATACGCAGTTTCGTCGGTAGTTTGTGCATGATCCCTGAAAAATGTATTACAGAGATGTGGTAGTGTATAAAATGTGAAATATGGCACAAATCCTGGACGCAGTATGGCCGCTCAGCACCCTCCGAGTACTCTACCTCTTCCGACAAAACCAGTATAGTTTTTCTTGTCCGTGAGCTACTGCGAGTAGCTCTCGAGAGATGTAGATTGTCGTTTATACGAGAGGTCTAAACTTCCAGAACGCCACTAACTGTGATCTTGCACCAATTTCGGACACTGTCGGTGAACCGACTCTCGGTGCTGTTTTCACGACCCCTGTAACTCGCAAATACTCGTGAAAAACGATCACGTGTATACCTAGCTTTACACGCGAAATCTTTCTTGTGTATATCAATGTCTAGGGGAGAGTACAGAGAGATGCATACTGTACATTAAAGGCCTCTATGTGTGGGAAGACTTCTTCGATGACGTGACAAAAACGGAATGGGAAAACGTAGGGGATCCTGTATTAGAGGCAGAATTTGACGGTGCTTTGGAAGAGTAACAAACAAATGAGGCAAAGGCATTGATAAAATTACTTCGAAATCAGTAAAATCGTTGGTGGAACCAGAAACGAAATGTCCCCTCAAGAGAGAGTGTGGAAACTATGAGACCTGAGCGTGCCATCTCACATTCGGGAAGATACCATCCACAGAACTGCAAAGACAGCAGGGTAGAAATGTTCGGGAAGTATCGCACAGCGAGTTTAACAGGTCACGAATCCAAGTTGGTGATAAGACTATTATACAGATGAATGGACAAAACAACTAAGTGCCCTATAGATGACTATTAGCTTGGCTTTCAGAAAAGTAAAAGCACTAGAGCGTCAGTTATAACACTGCGATTGATAATGCAAGCGAGTCTTAAGAAAAACCATAATACGTTCAAACGACCTAGAAAAAGTGTTTTACAAAGTAAAAAGGTGAAAGATTTTCGAAATTTTCGTAAAACGTAACGCAAGCTACAGTCATAGGCGAGGAACATACAATACCTATAAGAACCGAGAAGAAATAATAAGAATGGAAGATAAACAAAGAAGGGCTAGCATCAAAAAGATTGTAAGGTAGAAATATATCTCTTCTGCCCTACTCGTCGCACCCTATGTCGAAGAAGCAATGATGGAAAAAAATAAAATTTACAGACTATAAATTTCACTGCGAAAGAATATCAATAATAACGCTGGGTGACAATATTTCTGTCTTCAGAAAAAGGGAAGAAGAATTACATAAAATACTGAACGGAATGGAGTTTCCTATGGGGTTGGGTTGTTTGGTGGAAGAGACCAAACAGCGAGGTCATTGGTCTCATCGGATTAATGAAGGATGGGGAAGGAAATCGGCCGTGCCCTTTCGAATCAACCATCCCGGCATTTTCTTGGAATGATTTAGGGAAATCACCGAAAACTTAAATCAGAATGGCTGGACGCGGGATTGAACCGTCGTCCTCCCGAATGCGAGTCCAGTATGCTAAGCACTGTGCCACCTCGCTCGGTTAAGTTTCCAATAAGAATAAAATGTTAACGTAAAGTAAATGGAAGAAAATCCAAATTAATGAGGAGTGGTAGAAGTGAGATGAGCAACCCAAAATTGCGTACCAGAAGTGAAGGAGTGCTGATAGCAATCCACAAGAGGTGCTCAATAAATAATGCATCACAATTATTTCTCGGTGTATTTCGGTTGAACAAAATGCGAAATTTGTTGTGGGACATCGTGGAATATTCTCGTTTCAGTGCCTATAGTTTCAGAAAGTTTAGATAGGTGGCAACTCTATATTTAACTTTCAAAACGGCGTCTGTAACGGTGGTGCGTTGCAAGCAGAGAGCTATCATTGAGTTGCTCTTGGTGGAAAACCAGAGCATCACAGGCATTCACAGGTTCTGGCAATCTGGCGGTTGAAAAACGCACTCTGAGTCATTGGGCGAGGAGTCTTGTGACCACTGCAACATGGTCACGCAGACCTGTCCGATATCCCGCGTGCCGGCAGACCGCACGCTGTTGTGGCTCCTACAATGCTGAAACGTGCGGACACTCATATTTGAGGAGATCAACTTGACGTCTTTGTTGATAGCGCTGACACACTTGTCAAACAGATGCGGTA
Source organism: Schistocerca piceifrons (assembly GCF_021461385.2). Lineage (NCBI taxonomy): Eukaryota > Metazoa > Arthropoda > Insecta > Orthoptera > Acrididae > Schistocerca > Schistocerca piceifrons. The sequence continues at coordinate 1,014,017,611 of NC_060139.1, read as the reverse complement.
CTCAAAGGTAACTACCCACTTCTTTCCTCGCCTTCTGTCTTCCATCTGTTTGCCCCAGAAAGCAGTGCATGCGCGATGGGGAGATTACTGATGCAGCAAGACGTTGGCTCTGGAAAAAAAAAAAAAATGTTGAGATGTGTGTGAACTATTATGGGACTTAAGTGTTAAGGTCATCAGTCCCTAAGCTTACACACTACTTAACCTAAATTATCCCAAGGTTAAACACATACACCCATGCCCGAGAGAGGACTCGAACCTCCACCGGGACCAGCCGCACAGCCCATGACTGCAGCGTCTTAGACCGCTCGGCTAATCCCACGCGACGTTGGCTCTGACTTCGACCAGTAGACTAGTCCCATACAGGTACACAGTCCCTCCAAGTAAGCTGGGGTAAGGTCGTCGCATTGAGCGGAGATTGTTTTGCAGCCAAAATAATGAAGAACAGTATGGTGTAATGGAGTTATGTATAAAACGAACCTGCGCTGAGAAAAAAATTATTATTGAACGCTCGTCGTGACGCATGACAGGCGAAATGAAAAGTTTATAAAAAGCAGACGCGCACAGGAAAAGAAGGCATTCCTGGCGAAAAGGAATGCACCAGCATCAAACACCGGTGTTAATGTGAGGAAGATGATTCTGAGAATGTACGTTCGGAGCACCGAAGCGTATGGAAGTGAAACATTTGTTGTGGAAGAACCAGTAAAGGAGAGAATCCAAAAGTTTGAGATGTTATGCTATAGAAGGATGCTGAAAATTTGGTGACCCAAGAAAAAGAAATATGCAGGTTTCCCACAGAGCCATGAAGACAGGATATCAGCGATAAAATGAAAGGACAGATGACATGGCATGCGTTAAGCCATCAGGGAATGACTTGCGTGACTGTAGAGTGAGCTTTAGCGAGGAGAGTGGAAAATGTTCAACAAGAACTGAGGACGTGGAACGCAAGTGCTACCCTGAGTGAAGAAGTTAGCAGAAAAGAGGAATTCGTGGCACATAAAACCAGTCTGAACACTTATGACCAAATTTCAATAAATAAATGTACTAATTAAGGGCATATAATATTACAATTTTAGTTATCATATTTCGTCGAAGTTTACAGGTGTCCAGGGTCGTGTACGTGTTTAAATTTTAAATTTGCGCTGCGAATGGAATTTTACAACAGCAGTAAGATGAAGTACCGGGAAAATGTTAGTAAGCTAGTATAAAATGAAGTAAAAAAGAAGACACATATTGTTTTCCGATGTAAATAATGAAACTGAATAACCGGCGGAATGGGGCTGGCTTGGGCCTACTGTTACTGCGAGCAGCGAGCGCTGAGCACACTCGCTGGCTCGGAGCACAGGCCGCTGTCACGCTTCCGACGGCGTGCAGAAGCGCGACAGATCGATCTGCGATGGACGGCGAGCGCCCTCAGGCGGCACTGCCTTATCTGCGGATATTTGTCTGCCTGCGAACACGACACGTTTTTGGTGCACACAGAAGTCACCACCATCCGCAAGAGATTTCGCTATTCGTACGTATCTTCGTCTCACGCATTTCGCGTATACAAGGTTTCTCAAATATTTTGGGTCAAAGTGGAACAGATGATAGCGGGTCCACAACCAATTATCCTGAGGTAAAAAAGAAAAAAAAACCATTGTGTTCTGCCTTACGGCAGGTCTTGTCATGGGGGAGGCCTCGTCATAGAGGTCCACCGCATGAGCGTCTAGGGAAGTTATTACAGTGGTGGTTTCCCGTTGCCTTCCACTGATGATGATGAAGTGATAATGAGGACAACACAACACCAAATCCCTGAGCGGAGAAAATCTCCGACGCAGCCGGGAATCGAACCCGGGCCCCTTGACGTGACAGACGGCGGCGCTGACCACTCAATTATCGGGGCGGACAATTTGAGGTACGGAATATGAAAAAACACAGCGTACACCGCGTAAGAAAAACGTAGCCCATAGTAGCTGTTCAAAGCGACGACCGCCATTCTAAATGTATGTAAACTACTGGCCATTAAAATTGCTACACCAAGAAGAAATGCAGATTATAAACGGGTATTCATTGGACAAATATATTATTATTGGACTGACATGTGAATACATTTTCACGCAATTTGGGTGCATAGATCCTGAGAAATCAGAACTCAGAACAACCACCTCTGGCCGTAATAACGGCCTTGATACGCCTGGGCATTCACTCATACAGAGCTTGAATGGCGTGTACAGGTAGATCTGCCCATGCAGCTTCAACGCGATACCACAGTTCATCAAGAGTAGTGACTGGCGTATTGTGACGAGCCAGTTGCTCGAGCACCATTGACCAGACGTTTTCAATTGGTGAGAGATCTGGAGAATCTGCTGACCAGGGCAGCGGTCAAACATTTTCTGTATGCAGAAAGGCCCGTACAGGACCTGCAACATGCGGTCGTGCATTATCCTGCTGAAATGTAGGGTTTCGCAGGGATCGAATGAATGGTAGAGCCACGGGTCGTAATACATCTGAAATGTGACGTCCACTGTTCAAAATGGCGTCAATGCGAACAAGAGGTGACCGAGACGTGTAACCAATGGCACCCCATACCATCACGCCGGGTGATATGCCAGTATGGCGATGACGAATACACGCCTCCAATGTGCGTTCACCACGATGTCGCCAAACACGGATGCAACCATCATGATGCTGTAAACAGAACCTGGATTCATCCCAAAAAATGACGTTTTTCCATTCGTGCACCCAGGTTCGTCGTTGAGTACACCATCGCAGGCGCTCCTGTCTGTAATGCAGCGTCAAGGGTAACCGCAGCTATGGTGTCCGAGCTGATAGTCCATGCTGCTGCAAACGTCGTCGAACTGTACGTGTAGATGGTTGTTGTCTTGCAAACGTTCCCATCTGTTGAGTCAGGGTTGGAGACGTGGCTGCACGATCCGTTACAGCCATGCAGATAAGATGCCTGTCATCTCGACTGCTAGTGATACGATGCCGTTGGGGTCCAGCACGGCGTTCCGTATTATCCTCCTGAACCCACCGATTCCATATTCTGCTAACAATCATTGGATCTCGACCAACGGGAGCACCAATGTCGCGATACGATAAACTGCAATCGCGATAGGCTACAATCCGACCTTTATCAAAGTCGTAAACGTGATGGTACGCATTTCTTCTTCTTACACGAGGCATAACAACAACGTTTCACCAGGAAACACCGGTCAACTGCTGTTTGTGTATGAGAAATCGGTTGGAAACTTTCCTAATGTGAGCACGTTTTAGGTGATAAGCAGTGTACACTTCTGACCACGAAACAGATATAGTGTGCACAACGTACCTCAGAGCACGTGTTTCATGTGCATTAACCTGTGCCACACGCACACCACTGCCCTGTCAGCTGAGGATTGCATTCGGTAGCTTGTGATATGTCCATGGTGAGGTTTGTTACGAACACCAGACGTTGAGGATATGGTGTTGGATCATGTGGCTAACTACCCAGCACCAAGCACACCTCAATGTCCATGCGAAACGCACACTACAAAGGATACAGTGTGGAGAGTACTGGCAAAACAGGTGTTCCACATCTATCATAAAAGACGTTTGCCAGCAATGGGGCCGACGGGTTTTGTCAATGGATTATCGACCGCAGTGCTGTAGTGCAGTTTGTATTGTTAACGGATGAGGTCTCATTTGCTTTGGATGCTGTTTTCAACAGCCATGTATGGAGTGAGAACAGTCTCTACGTCACCCACATTGGTGGCGATCAACAACCATTCTCTGTTGACTTACGGATGGGCACTTTCCTACATCACCTAACATGACCTTAAATCCTGCCTCCAAATTGACTGGTCCAAATTACCAGGTGTTCCTGTGAAACGTGCTGCCACAGGTCTTTGAGTTTGTACCCCCTGTTGTCCCCGAAAGCATGCAGTTCCTACTCGACGGTGCACCAAACCACTTCGATGTTAATGTCAGCGAGCACCTGAAAACATGTGCTCTCATCGTTGTATGAGAAGGGAAGGTCCGGTACCACGACCAGCGCGATCGCCGGACATCACACCTCTGGACTTTTTCTTCTGGGGTTACGTCAACACATTGGCGTATGAAACACCCTAGATACGAATGAATGCCTGCTTGCTACATTCCAACCCTGTCTCCGGTACAACAGACACAAGGGATCTTTGAGACAGTGACAGAACTCATGCGCACATACCATGCATTCATTGAGACTGGCGGTCGTCCTTTTGCACAGTTACTATGACCTATGTTGTTGTTATGCGGCGTACGCTGTTTATAAGACAATAAATATGCATTTTCAAACCATTGGTTTCCTGGTTCAATACAATAGGTTGTGGACCCGCTATCACCTGTCTCAATTTGACCATAAGGCCTTGAGACACCCTGCATAAGTAGCGATGTATGCAATCACTCAGATATTAATTAAGTCAATATGCTACGACTAACGATGGAACATTTGGAATCAATATTTAGATGTTTATGTCAGCAGCCCATATATTGGCAAGGACAGTGGTTGTAACCTGCTTAAACGAAGTATCGCTCCGTTTCCTTAAAATGTGTTAAGAGGAGCAAGATACATACGATTCATTAAACGTGAGGTCGGGAATCCGGATCCGAGTGCTTCCGAATGTTTCTCTAGTGTCATGTATCACTACGCTACTTTCTTCTGCACTAATACCAAGTGTTTTCTCTAACCAGAGCAGGCAGCTCAATTTAAGTCGAGAGGATTTCTCTAAAAAGGGCAGTCACAGATGTCGGAGAGATAAACATAGGTACAAAGTAAGTTATTGCGAAAAACATTGGACAACTGGAGATCTACTACAATTGAACGAAGGCAGTAGAAAGTAGAGAAATGATGGGACCAAAACCCTTACGAATGAAAAGTACGACGTACAAGGCTACCAAAACGAAATGATGGCAGGAAAGCGGTGGAGAAATCTAAAAAGAAGTGATTGTCGGGAGGACCGATTCAGCATGCAGAAAATCAAAACAATCTTCGGTAAAATTAAAAGCAAGGATGGTACTGTTAAAGGAGCAGTGGGTATTCCACTAGTGAACTTAGAGTAATCGAAAAAGTACAACGAAAGCTATAAAATGACTTTTATCTTAATAATATGTATATTTATATATGTGTTTGGAGAGAGATTGATTGTGGATTGAGACTTTACTTTAAGTTGTAGCTTGTACCTGAATTTTGGTTTCTGCCTCCTTAAATGATTAGATTCTGCACGAGTTGGTGGCTATTATAATTTGGAGGAAGTTATTGTTCTTTAAGATTTAAAGTACGACTCTGTTGGTTACTTGGCCATATTGCGGATAGCTTTGAGCCCAAGATTTCGTAGCTTTTCATACCTAAGGGACCACTGTTGTAAGTAAATAAGATCAAACAGCAATCTGCTTTTAGGGAGAGTGCTTGGCACACAAACTTCCTTCAAACTAGGTGTCCTATTGCATCAAAATTGGATAGTGGAATTCGGCACCATACTATTATACAAGAACATAATCCAATTACTGTAATTATGAAATTATGAGCGGTTGTTACGTATTGAATGAAAACTATAGAGAATGCATTTCGTTTCCTGTATTTTAGTGAGCTTTGTACACTTACAATTTTGTCGATTGATAACCGACGACGACAATGAAGTTCACCTACTTTTCCAAGAACAAGATATTTCTATTCTTCACTACCAGAAAATTTGTATACATAAATGTTTGGCAACTGTTACACATACTTTACTCGGTTTTGGCAATTTTCATTAAATGTAACAATACGTTCTGAGCGACGGCCTAGCAACACGTCCTCTTTCTACATGATTAAGATTAACAGTCCTCTTTTTTTTAATAAATCAATTTTTTTTAGTCCATACTCAAAGTTCACAACTACTATCGTTGCGGGGATTGTGCGCTAATGAGCTCGTTGCTGTACAGCTGCACTTCACTTCAAGTACTTTTTGAATCAAATTCACATTTACGGTATTTACATACGTTACTGAGCTTCTCAGAATAAAATTAGTCATGAATTAGTCAAGAATAGGGCAGTGGGCCTCACATAACATTACAAAGCCTCTATGAGGGGGAGGACTGGTTTCGTAACATGATAGAGGAAGAAGTCTTAGCCGATATACGGAAGATATATGGGATCCATTATCAGAGTCAGAGTTCAACGTAGCTCTCAAAGACTTAACAGTTGATGCAGCCAAGATGCTAACAAGAATAACATACAGAAGAATGGAACAGACAATTAGGGTTCTGTTAGATAATAATCAGTTTGCCTTTAGGAGAGATAAATACACCAGAGAGGGAGTCCTGATGTTGCATTTCATAATCGAAGGAAGACTGAAGAAAGATCAGGACACGTTTATAGGATTTGTCGACCTCGAAACAGTCTTCGACAAAGACGGGTAATGTACTGCACTAGCAAACCGGGAAATGCTTCCTAACTGCTAAATATGTATGGTAGTTGCATGTACGTCCTCAACTCCTTCTCCTGCCCCCCCCCCCCTCCCCAATGCTCTCTCTCTACCTATCTCCGCCTCCCCACCACATTACATCCGTCTTCTCCTTCCCTCCCACACTCTGTGAAGTATCTAGTCCTCTTTCTCTGTTCATGTCCTCCTACACCTCTCCATATTCCGCTCCTCTCCAGCTGTCCTCTTAACGTTCTCTCTGAACTTGAGTCTTCTTCACTCTTATGGCAAACGAAACCTTCAGGAGTAACTTCAGTCGCTTAAAATGAGTTGGTAAATTGGTTCTGATCACTGGTATACTGGTTGTGAGAGGCACCTCTCCACGTGCTGTAGGTGTAAGGACGGTAGCTTCAATGACAGCATTTCGCACGGTGTTAGTCTGCAGATGTGTAGGATTACGAAGTTTCGAACGATACAGATTCCCTAGTAGTATTCAAACCACAAACCGACCAGTCGTGTATAGAATTTCTCTCGGCTCAAAAACAGGCAACAAAGAAGTAAACAAAACAGAAAATAGTTGTGTATACAACTTCTGTTTGATATTACATGAAAGAAAAAAGAACATAAATATAAAAACAATTAGTCTAATGGTTCACACGCTCTGCTATCGTAGCTGAAACTGAATGCAAGAAAGGAAACGAAATCGCACGTTTTCAAAGTACACCATTTTCTTTCTCGATGTCGGTTTTAACGCAAAACCTGTACATTGTAATTTTTATATACATGTAACCTATTACCTATGAATGTCCATTAGAATATCGTGTAAAAATCTCAAGTAAATGGATCAAAAACTTTCCGAGATTTTGAGTCTCAATGTTTCTCCTGTGTTATAACATATTATACATACTAACGAGCTGTATAGGCTATTTCAGTCCAAAAGTTCTTTAAGTTATGGTGTGAATCTCTGAAGTAAATCTGTCGAGTATATTCGAGGTTTTTTGTCGCACTGTTAAGCAAGACATATGATAGTATACATATACCATACATGTTTAAAAATACGCAGCGAGTGTTCGTCCGAACATATATTAGAGTACTCTGTAAAATTTTCAAATAAATTGGTCAACTACTTTTCGAAATTTTTGGTCATAACGTTGCTCCTTTACATAGTAAATTATTATTTAGTACCATATACGTTAAGAAATACGTAGCTTATTTCTGTCCGAATGTTTATTAGAGAATGATGTAAATATCAGAATTAAATCGGTCATGAATTCATTGAGGTTTTTGGTACTAACATTGCCCGTACGTCTTTTCGATATTTTTGGTAACAACGTCGAACAACGACTTGTCTTTGTATAGTAGTAATCAATAGGGAACAGTGAGGCTGGAAATACCAAGACCGTACAAGGACCGTAAGGAATGTCTGACAATCTGTACATACAAGAAGCAATGACGGAATAAAAGAAAGGTTCAGGAGTGGAATTAAAATTCAAGATGAAAGGATATAAGATCCGCTGGTGAATTCGCTGTCCTCAGTGAAAGTGAAGAAGAGTTACAAGTTTTCTTGAATTGAATGGATAGTTCAATATTTATGGAATATGAATTGTGAATGGACGGGAAAAAGAGAAAAGTTGTGAGAAGTTACAGAAATGAGAATATTCAAAAACTTAACATCAAACCTGGTGAGGGACAACGAGCGCAGTCGTTGCCAATTGAAGTCTACTGGTATCAAATATAGGTCTTAATTTGAGGAAGGAATATCTGAGAATGAACGTTCGGAGCACAGCAATGTATGGTATTGAAATATGGACCGTCAAAAAACCTGAACAGAAGATAATCGAAAAATTAGAAATGTGATGCTACAGACGGATGTTGAAAATTAGTGGAATGATAAAAGAAGAAATGAGGGTGTTCCCCGCAGAATCGGCGGGGGAAAGAATGTGTGGAAAACAGTGTCAGGAAGAAGGGGCAAGTGAAAGGGCATCTGTTAAACACAGCACGGAATAACTTCCAGGGTAGTAAATGGAGCTGTAGAGGGCAAAAACTGTAGTCGAAGACTTAGACCGGAATATATTCAGTAAATATCTGAGGATGTAGGTTGCAAGTGTTACTCTGGGATGAAGAGGTTGGCACAGGAGAGGAATTCGTGCGGATGCATCGTATCAGTCCGGAAGCTGATGACATTAAAAAAAAAAAGAAAAAGAAGTTATTCCCTCTGTCTGCTGACTATCACAAATTTTTTTTATGTTCACAGTTCACAACTAATTTCATAGTTCACAACTTTTCAAAATGGCAACTCTAGGATTCAATGCAGCAATGATGTCATTGTAAAAAGTCCCTAGCACAATTTCCGCCCCTCCCCCCTCCCCCCAATAAGTCTCATTTATTGATTCCGGGTGACAGAATTTTTTATCATATTACTTCTTATTTCCATATTTTGTCTGATAACCGTAGAGCCATCTTCAAGATGAAACATAGTATTTATTGCATCAACTATTTACTGAGGTAATCATCGGATACTGTTGGGGCTTCAGTCCAAAGGCTGTGTTTTGCAACTCTCCATTCTGCTCTATCCTGTGCCAGACGTTTCGTCTGCGAATAACTATTGCAGCCTACGTCCTATGAATCTGCTTTTCCCGTGTTTGTATCTTCGTTTCCCTTCACATTTTATAAACCCCATACTTCCCTCCAGTATTATACATTGGTAATCTCTTAATTTCCCAGAATGTGTCCATTCTTTTAGTGATGTTGTGCCACAACTCTTTTTCTCCCCAATCCCATTCAGTACCTCCTCATTAATTACATTCACCATTCCGTCCCAATTTTTTTCCTTCATCCGTCGGCCCGCCTGAATTTCTCTCCTATACCAACCTTTTCATACCAAGATAGCAATTTCAGCACACTTCCTCAATTATTTGGCGTATATATTCCAGTCTCTCTCTTCCTCTACAGATGTTACCCTCTACAGGTTTCGCAGTACCACATTTCAGAAGCTTCTGTTCTTTTTGTCTGAACCTTTTATTTTCCAAGTTTCATGACCATACAAAAACTATACCTGAGACACATATTTTCACAACGGACTTCCCAACTCCGATGTTAACAAATTTCTCTTCTTCACAAACGATTTTCTTGTCATTGCCTGGCTACCCTCCGTCATTAGTTATTGTACTGGCATAATAGTAAACCTCACCTACTACTTCTAGTGTATCGTTCTCTAATTTAATTTCATCTGCATCTCCTGATTTAATTCGACTACATTCCACAACCCTTTTTTTCGTGACGTTCACCCTATATTCTGCTTTAAAGACACTGTCCATTCCGTCATACTGTCTTATAAGTCCTTCGCTATCACTGACATAACCACAATGTCATCAGAAAACCTTGAAGTTCGTTACTCTTCTTCCTGAACTTTAATTCTTTCCCAAACTTTTTTTGTTCGCGCTACCGCTTGCTCAGTGTGTAATTCAGTGATATCTGGGATAGGCTATCTCCCTACTTCCTACTTCCACCCACCGCCCACATTAATGTATTTTACGAAGATTTGAGAGGAGCGAAGATTACAATAAAGTTTCAAGTTTACTTTGCTTGTCATGCTGAGATGGCTCCAGTTTTTTTTCTTGGGGTCTGATTATTGAAGCTGAAAATCTCACATTTTAGGTCCTCATGCTTGGACTGAAACAAATAAATTTCAAGGTTGTTGTTGCAGAATTTTTTTTTACGTAAATACATTTTCTCACATTTTAGTATATCATATAGTATTTTGATTTTTCACATTAACAAAACCAAAATTGCAAAAATATGCCCAATCACATCAGAGGCATGTTCACGACTCTCTCACTCTCTGCGGAAATAATAATAATCCGAAGGGTTTACAATTTTTCTTAACAAATGAAATTCTACTAGTTTCTGTTACATTGTTAATTTCAATTGTTATTTCATAAATGAATCAAGAAATAAACATACTAAACAGTACAGAATTGCGTAATTAATAACACAAATTTTAAGTGTACAAATATTTCGCAATTTCAAATGTTTCTTAAAAACATAATTTTAATTGCACATTCAGAACTATTACTTATCGATTATAACATCGCAACTATAATACTTTATAAAGTAATTTCAGTTAAAAAAATTTGCTTAAAATGTTATGTAATGTTTATAAAATAATATGTAAGTTTTCAGAAAAGCAACTGAGACATTACTGGACTGACCAAAATTCGAAAAATAATACTGGTATCGACAGCTACTGTTGAGGAAAAATAATGCTGTCGAAGGATGTCCCGCTACAACTACCTTCTCAATGACTGCTTCCGCCGGCCGCTGTGGCCGAGCGGTTCTAGGAGCTTCAGCCTCCAACCGCGCGACTGCTACGGTCGCAGGTTCGAATCCTGCCTCGGGCACGGATGTGTGTGATGTCTTTAGGTTAATTAGGTTTAAGTAGTTCTAAGTCCTAGGGGACTGATGAACTCAGATGTTAAGTCCCATAGTGCTCAGAGTAATTTGAACCAATTGACTGCTTCCCTTTCTTGTCCATTGTGTTCTATGACAGCCATCTTGTTTTTTACCTGCAGAATTTCTGACTGTACTCCAGTTGACATTGTCAAAAGATTTCTACAAATATACACAAACTATAAACATAAGTTTGTATTCCCTTAACCTATTTTCTAAGATGAATCGTATTGTCAGTATTGCCTCGCGTGTATATAATTGCGGGAACTCAAACGCGTGTATATAATCGGATATTTACTTTAAAATTCCTTGAGCATGCATTTCTACAATAGCCATTTGTGTGAGTGGTTGTGTGTAGGTGTATGTATGTGTGTGTGTGTGTGTGTGTGTGCGCGGGAGGGGGAGGGGAGGGGGGCGGGGGAGAGGTCTCTGTGTTTGTGTGTACACACGTTTACTTCGTTCTCAGCCAAGTATCAGCCATATATTTATGTTTTTATGCAGACACATTTTGGATAACACACGATTCGTTGGATTCAATATGCTGTGATCTCAGACCGTCCTACTCGCGCACACACACACACACACACACACACACACACACAGGAGCTGAAGTTCAGCCGGGTGTTGTACAAGGGAGCAATTGTATAAATTGATCTCTTGTTATTTTGAGCAAAAACGTTTTCCACAAGGCCTACGTCTTGAAAATACGAAGGTAATGTAGTGATTAAGTGAGAAAAAGAACTCTCGAATTCAATCATTTGCGAATAGTTATTATACAATTACGGTTCAGTTTATTATCATGTAAATAAAACACTACTCTTATAGCATTGGTCTGTTAGTTCCATGATTTTACTGTGTTACATTTCTTTTTCGGCAGCAGTATACACAGAAGGGCCTATACTTCGTAATTTTCATTACTCATGCTGAGTTCCAACGACTGACTGCACTAACACTAACGTGCACGACGTTATACAGATCTTAACCTCTATCAGTATAAGTGTACAGGCTACCATCGAGCATAGAACCAAAGAAGGACTCTTGTGTATGGTCTTGTATACGTTTATATTTATCTAAGTTTACAGTCACGTGAGACAACGTAATACATTTCTTGAGTCGGCTTTTGGATGTCTGTTGTCGGAATTGTAAAAATAAGGCTTTTCTTGTTGCGAAATGTCTTTCCACTGCTGGTTGTTAAGCATTTCTGTGGGTTATTTGTGTTAATCACACAAACGATTTAATCAATTTCTGTAAAAGTTATAGACTGACTGCCAGGGATTGCGAGTTGGTTTTGTATGCAAACAACTATATTGTGGTTTTTGCAATTAATTCGTTTTCTTTTCTTGGCGCAGTGGGAAACAGTTTTGAAACAGCTACGGGGTTGGAACATACTTTCGAATTGACGTCATACTGAGTGGTTATACACGATTTGCAGGTAATCCATGTGTATGATTTTACAGGTGTTTACAATACTTCGAAGTATGAGTGCACAATAGAATTACGTAATCCGACACTTCAGCCTGAGCTGATACCGAAGGTCAACACATACGAACGTGTAAGGTGTAAAGTGAATCCTGTCAGATTAGATAAGACTAGTCCGTGACTCCTTTTATCTGAGATTCTTCAGTCCCGAAACATTAAACGCGAACGATTGTCAAACATATAACTTGAGCAAATTCTAAACGTGAAGTATCTGTGGCAGCAACATGATTGAGCAACACCGAATTTGTTTTATGTCCTTATTCTAGATTTCTGATATTAACAAACAGCTCAGCAATAAAGCGACGACAATCTTATTTGTGCTGTATCGCCTTCATCTGTATGCCATCCGGCACCGAACGAGTTATATTAGGTATACTCAGCGTACATAAGTTACATTGAAACTTGAGTGGTCTGTCTATATAGAAAAAAGTTCAGTAATTTGAGACAAGATGAGCAAACGAAACCTTGTGAAACAACAAACTCTTCGAGTTCTGCGTAAATTATCCACTGTATATTTAATGCCATAAATGTTGGCAAAATCTTCTAATCAAGTCCCCTGTGCAAACGAAAGCGTTGGAGTTTCATGTCTCATTTTAGAATCTTGAAAAAGAAATGTAGAAATCATATCAGGGAAAAAAGAGTATAGACTGTCCAACGATATCGCAAGTAGGAATTATAAAGAGTAATATGCTGAAATAATAGTAGGAACATAAATTTAGATGAAACCAGAAGTGAATGGCTGCGAAGTTTTAAATTCGGGTTGGAACGTATAGCGCAAAGACAGGGAAGTCGCCCGTAGTGGTGATGTGTTTATAGTGAAAATAACACGACATACTTTTAGTGAGGTGAATATATATGCTCTTACAGCTCCATAAATTCCCTCGTGACAAAGAGGCCAGAGTTTTTTGTGCCCATTTAACTTACAGCTGGCAGCCAGTGGTAAGGTGGTTATATTAATAGTATCACTGGCTAGGAATGTAAAGAGAGGCAGGAGGATATTCCTACTTAAGTGAGACAAGGAACAGATTTCTGTGTAACTGAGCAGTCAACATCATACACCTCTGCGACTGAACATACTGGCAACAAAGGGACACATTTCAAAACCATTGTACATTACGTCATAGAGAGGTATATGCAAAGTTGTGAGTGATGGGAAAGACTGTCGCGGTCAAAGAGCAATGTTAGAAGGTTGTTGTGAAAAAAGAGAACTTCACCAGAGTGTATAATATATCCCAATTATAAAGTAAAACACTGATGTGACAAAAAAATCTTAAGTTTTGCTATTACGCACAGTAACCACATGACGCATTTGTAGACTTAGAGAAAGCTGTTCAAAATGTTGACTGGAATACTCTCTTTCAAATTCTGAAGGTGGCAGGGGTAAAATACAGGGAGCGAAAGGATATTTACAATTTTTACAGAAACCAGATGGCAGTTACAACAAGAGTCGAGGGGCATGAAAGGGAAGGAATGGTTGGGAAGGGAGTGGGACAGTGTTGTAGCCTATCCACGATGCTATTCAATCTGTATATTGAGCAAGCAGTAACGAAAACAAAAGAAAAATTCGGTGTAGGAATAAAACCCATGGAGAAGAAATAAAAAATTTGAGGTACGCCGATGACATTATCATTCTGTCAGAGACAGCAAAGGACCTGAAGAGCAGCTGAACGGAATGGATAGTGTCTTGAAAGAAGGATATAAGATGAACATCAACAAAAGCAAAACGAGGATAACGGAATATAGTCGAATAAAATAGGATGATACTGAGGGAATTAGATTAGGAAATGAGACGCTTAAGGTAGTAAATGAGTTTTGCTATTTGGGGAGCAAAATAACTGATGATGGTCGTAGTAAAGAGGATATAAAACGTAGAATGTCGATGGCAAGGAAAGCGTTTCTGAAGAAGAGAAATTTGTTAACATCGAGTATAGATTTAAGTGTCAGGAAGTCATTTCTGAAAGTATTTGTATGGAGTGTAGCCATGTATGGAAGTGAAACATGGACGATAAATAGTTTGGACAAGAAGAGAATAGAAGGTTTCGAAATGTGGTTCTACAGAAGAATGCTGAAGATTAGATGGGTAGATCACATAACTAATGAGGAGATATTGCACTGAATTGGGGAGAAGTGAAATTTGTGGCACAACTTGACTAGAAGAAGGGATCGTTTGGTAGGACATATTCTGATCATAAAGGGATGACCAATTTAGTATTGGAGGGCAGCGTGGAGGGTAAAAATCGTAGAGGGAGACCAAGAGATGAATCCACTAAACAGATTCAGAAGGATGTAGGTTGCAGTAGGTACTGGGTGATGAAGAAGCCTGCACAGGATAGAGTAGCATGGAGAGCTGGATCAAACCAGTCTCTGGACTGAAGACCATAACAACATCAACCACATGAAAGCAATCTGTCCTATTACTGCGGCCATCGTGACACCGAAACAGAGGCTGACAGATACATGACCGAAATAGTACTAAATTCCGTTCCACAAAATGGGTTCATTGTGGATGATCGTATTACAGTTTTTCCTTCTAATCCGCGGGCGAACAACATCGAAATGAATGGCTAAAGCACAGGAAATCTCTGAAAAAAGCGAAGGTGAACGAATCTGATAGGATACATGTGTTATTCTACAAAGAATACGAAAAGAACTTGTTCCTATTGTAGCGTCAATCTACCGTCTGTCTTTGGACGAACAAAAGCGCTCTAAGTGAAATTGCGTAGACAATTCCGTTTCCATGAAAGGTCGTCGAAAGGCCAATACCACAGACAACGATCTGTAGTTGTCGATTTTTGGAATACTTATTATGATCCCTTATTGTACACTGTAATTCAAAAAGAAAATGACGCACAACTCAGGAATTACCAAAATGTGACGGAAACCGGTAGATGTTATGTATATGTACAGACAAACAATTAATGATAACAATTTCAGAAAAAAATGAATGGACTACTCAAGGGAAAGAACTTCAAAAATTGAGCAAGTCAACAACGCGCTGTTCCACCTCTAGCCCTTATGCACGTAGTTACATTGCAGTCATTGCCAGATCTGTTGCATGTCCTCCTGAGGGATATCATGCCAAATTATGTCCAATTGGCGCTTTAGATCGTCAGAATCGCGAGATGGTTGGAGGGCCGTGCCTATATTTCTTCAAAGGTTCGCAACTAGTGCAAAATACGGCGACCAAATTGGTCAAGGTACGGTTTAGCGGGCACGAGGACAAATAACAGTAACTCTCGCCGTCAGCGGACGGGCATCAGCTCGCTGAAATATAAGCTCATCCATGAAGTGCAACAAAACTTGGCTTAGAACACGGTAGATATAGCGCTGTGCTACAAGGACGTCGTGGATGACAGCCAAAGGGGTCATGGTATGAAAAGGCGTGGTAACACAGAACAGCACTCCAAAGTTTGGCCGTATGGCAGGCGACAGTCAGGTTGATATCCCACCGCTGTCCAGGGCGTCTCCACACACGTCTTCAATCCTGAATCTTATTGACTGGAATAGAGTTGTTTTTAGTGATGAGTCCCACTTCGAATTGAGCCTTGGTGACTATGACACCCAACAACTCTATAAATCAAAGGCAAGCTGAATAACTGCTTAAATAGACCAACGTGTTTTTGACTTGCTCAAATTATGAAACTCTTTCTCTTGAATCAGTCATCAAATTTTTTCTGAAATTACAATAATTTAGTTTTTTCAGTATCAATAAAATTCACCAACAGCCGTATACTTTAAGATACTATTTTATTTTATTCTGAAAGCAACCAGTTTCGGCATTATGCCATCTTCAGGCCTCATACGCCTCTATCCAAATGAGCGAACTTGTCGTACATCTCCAGAGATCACTGGATAACGATTGAAATTCATAATATCCAGTGATTTATGGCGATGTACGAGAAGTTCATTTATTTGGATAGAGACCTATGGTGCCTGAAGATAGCATAATGAAATGCCGAAACAGGTTGGTTTCAGAATAAAATAAAATTATACTTTAAAGTATACGGCTATTGCTGAATTTTATTGACATTGGTAATTACTGTCCAGCCGATGTCCTCTGGCCATGATGGACCACCAGAGATTATACTGTTTGTCAGCAAACTCAAATCTACCGATTTCCATCCTATATGGGTAACTGATTCGTGGTGCGTCTGTCTTTTCGTCTTGGGATGTATTTCTGGAAATTGAAAATCTCCTCTATAGAAATCAAATAACGATCTGGTACTTTCCAGGTCTCTTTCTGCTCGTACGGATGGCAGAAGGCAGGAGATACTGGGTTGAGGTAGATGCTGCATTCCTTGACTTCTGGAAAGCGATCGATACAGTTTCACTCAGTGGCGTGGGGAAAATATACAGTGTGGTCAGAAACAGTCTAAAAAGAGCGTAAGGGAGTTTCAGGGTGGCTTGCGCCGAGAAAAAATTGCTAGGAAAAAAGTCGATGCACTGCTCTGATTCCGAGTAATCAGCGCTATAGTTAGCTAGTCACGCAGTTGCGTGCCTGGATACCAATGATACGATTCACTGATGACATTGCTATCCTATGTGAAAGTAAAGAAGAATTACATGATACGCTGAATGGAAAGAAAATGTAATGAGTACAAAATACGGATTGAGTGTAAATCAAAGAAGACGAAAGTAATGAAAAGTAGCAGAAATGAGAAAAGCGAGAAACTTACTATCCGGAATGATAGTCACGAAGTGGATGAAGTTAAGGAGTCCTACTAACTAGGCAGCAAAATAACCAATGACGAACGGACCAAAGGGAATATCAAAAGCAGATTAGCACTGACAAAAAGTGCTTTCCTGGCCAAGAGACGTCTACTAGTATCAAACATAGACCTTAATTTGAGAAAAAAATTTCTGAGAATTGAAGCATCTGAGATGTGGTGCTACATGCGAATGTTGAAAATTAGGTGGACCGATAAGGTAAGGAATCAGGAGATTCTGCGCAGGATCGAAGAGGAAAGGGATATGTGGAAAACACTGACAAGAAAAAGGGACAGGATGATATGGCATCTGTAAGGACATCAGAGAATGACTTCCATGTTACTAGACGGAGCTGTAGAGGGGAAAATCGACAGAGGAAGACAGAGATTGGAATACATCCAGCAAATAATTAAGGACGTATGTTGCATTTGCTACTCTGGGGTGAAGAGGATGTCACAGGAGAGGAATTCGTTGCGGGTCTCATTAAAGCAGTCAGAATACTGATGACACAAAAAAAGTCATTGCTGACTGTACAAGGAACTTTCCTTCATGGCTATTAAAGTTTATATTTATATTCATTACAGACGCAACAACATGACTAGCACATCGACGAGGGAGGAAGTGAGCGTTACGACAGAGCTAACGTAGGAATTTTTGGCACGTCCATTTTCGTGCACAAACTATGTAGTCTGTGAGTCAATGCAAGCGACAACGGTCACTGGAGAGCGCTGAAAGCCCAAATCACGTTAACCAGCTCGTCTCGTGTGGCGAAGGCGGCGCCTCTCGTGACGTCCGATGCCCCGACAGCGTCCACGTCAACTTTAGCTATTCGTCCTGCATGGGGAGGACTAAACAAGCAAGCGAAGTCGGCTTACGTAACGTAGCTGAAGTTTCCATATCTTCATTAAAATATGTAAGAAAGAATTTGCGTTTTTGGTTTGACTAGTGCTAGAATCATTTAATTTCAGCAATGATCATCTAGTGGAACTGTTTGACTTTCGAGCGGATAGCTTATTATAGCTCTTAAAAATACTTACTATTGGAACAATTAAAAATAGAATAATTACAGAGATAGAACACCTCCCCCCTCCCCACAGTTTAAGGAATATCAAGACACTTCTTAAGAAATAATGTGTTCTGCACTTTAAATGGAAAGCAGTCCAGAAAATTACAGATATGCAGATAATCTAAAGTGACTGGCTACCAGAAGTACTATGTCAGACCTTCAGTAACTATTCAAGCAGTTCAGATAGTCATAATAATGTCCATCCACTTGATGCTGATACAGGATCCGAAATGTAGTAGCAAGGCTGTAGACGTCGAAATGTTTACTTCTCCTTTCAAAGGTCCTTCACTAAGTTACATCAAGAAATGTTTTCATCGTGCAATTTCCTTATGTAACTATACAAATTCGTTGTGAAGATTTTACGAAGAAACAGAAATATTAAGTGCTACTGACGCCAGCTGTGTGTCGTAAACATATTACACTTTAGCGCAGCGACACATTTTTAGTCCTGAATCCTTATGTGAAGCAACCTGTTGTACGCAAATAAGTATTATCATCACTGGTTGTAACGTAAGCTATCATCTTTAGACGTCATACAAGACAGTTATTGTACAAAGTTAACCCATCCAAAATATACACACTTGGGTTGAATAAAAAGTAGTAGCAACACTACCATGACGTGAAGGATGTGCGTCCAATGGCTTGCACGCTGCCTGTAGCTGATAGCAGAAGGTCAGTTGAAACAGTGCAGTGAGTCGCAATAGCTGTATTTGAGTCAGGTGCAGTGTGTACTTTCTGAAAGTGCAAGAAGCCAGTTGAAGCGCCCTAACAGTATGTTTAGAAAATATGAAAAACATGCGTGGATCGAGATTGAAGTGACACTCGGCTGGAGCGCACAACAGTGTTTTCAGGAACTGCGCGAGGCGTGTGGTGATGCAATATTGCCGTATCGTTCAGTGGCGTGATAGGTGAAACTATTTCGGAATGGTAGGGATGTCATTCAAGATTGGCCCAGCGAATGGAAAGCCGTGGTTCTCCTCGCCCATCGAAGGTGCGCCCTGAACCAGCTGGTACCAAAGTGATGGTTATTGTGGTTTACGACGTCTATGTATTAATTATGCTTCACTTAGCACCGCAGGGGCAAACGGTTACAGCAGCCTGCTACTGCAATTTCTTGTTACATCACCTTCGCCCCATACTGAGAAGAATGCACGGCACCTTCAGGCACTGCATCCCATCATCCTTCATGAAAATGCACGATGTCACACGGCGAACCGCGTGCCGGAGCTCCTGCGTACTTGGATGGGAGATTCTGGAAGATCCACTGCATTCACCAATAAGAGCCCTTGCGATTACGATCTGTTCATCAAAATTAAGGAACCCCTTGGTGACACGCTCGACAGCACAAGGAAAGACGTCATCCATGCCATAGGGCGCTCTTCGCGAAACATCGACAGAGATGGTCGCACCTTTCATTTATTTGGGGAAAGGTGACAGAGAAAATTTAAATAAAAAGGTTACCCTACTGGCAAAAATGTTATGACTAACGTTTCAGTAAGCAAATATGTTTGCAAACCTGGTTCACAACACCAAGACGCACAAAAAATGGTTAAAATGGCTCTGAGCACTATGTGACTTAACTTCTGAGGTCACCAGTCACCTAGAACTTAGAACTACTTATACCTAACTAACCTAAGAACATCACAAACATCCATGCCCGAGGCAGGATTCGAACCTGCGACCGTAGCGGTCGCGCGGTTCCAGACTGTAATGCCTAGAAACGCTCGGCCAACCTGGTCGGCCAAGACGCACACGACGCTGAAACATCTCCGGAATAGATGAAACAGTAATCAATGACTAAAGATAGAAGCATTTTCAGAAAAATGGTTCAAATGGCTCTGAGCACTATGGGACTTAACATCTGTGGTCATCAGTCCCCTAGAACTCAGAACTACTTAAACCTAACTAACCTAAGGACATCACACACATCCATGCCCGAGGCAGGATTCGAACCTGCGACCGTAGCAGTCGCGCGGTTCCGGACTGAGCGCCTAGAACAGCGAGACCACCGCGGCCGGCGAAGCACTTTCAATCACGCATTCGCATCATCGCACATACTGTTCATTTAAGTGCTTTTATTCGTATAACAGTGAAAACACTGTGAATAACTACTACGAATAACATCAGATAAATAAGAGCACTGTAATTGCTTAAAATAAAACGTTATTTTAAAACACGAGTTGCCAGGTACAATGCAGAATGATACTGGTTAATTTAGTGAGCGATGAAACATACAACCGATCGCGAAAACTGACAATTGTGCCCCTCCGGATCCGCATCCGGTGTCACTTGAGGGGTGAGGATGACACGGCGGCCAGTCGGTACCTTTGGGTCGTCATAGTCTCTTCGGACGATGTGTGTTTGTTTATGAACATAAAAACCAGTTTCTAATACCTGTTCCTTTAAAAGAGTCCAGGATGCACTAATACGTTTCAGGCAGTGGCAAAATAATTCACTCGGTTCTCGAAGTTAATGTTCACTGCAGTCACTATATTCTGAGATCATACTTGTGTTAAGTTACTTCATGGTCAATTTATAAACCGAACAGAGCCCAACTGAAATACAGCAGCTTACCATTACATTACCGTAGCTGGGTATCGTAGGAAGTGCTTATAGTACCTGCGGTTTCGTCAGTAAGCGAGTCCTCACTCACTGAGTCGTCATTCACTTTCTCCAGAAGTGGAATGGGCATCCACCATGTGGAGATTATTCTAATGCCATTGCTCACAACTGAATGCCCAACACTCAGTAACATGTCCACTCACATTCAAGGCTAGTGTGGAACCTCTCTTTGCTCTGATGTTCTAGTCCTTGCGTAACAGCCAAGAACAAAAATTTGAAAGGACAACAATGCCTATTTGATCACTCACTGAGTTGTTCACGAAGGTTTTTTTGTACGAAGTTAAAGTACACTGGTCACCACAGACCTACTATCGACATAAACCCACCCAGCGATAGCTGGGTCATCTGCCGAGAAATAACTGCAAGTCGGACACACACACGGTGCATGTAGTATCAGTGAGCCCGCTGTCCGTGTGTAGAATGGGGAAGGTGTGCGATGTATCTGTGTTTGACCGAGGGCAGATTGCGATGGCCGAAGGGATTGGCTCATTTCGGAAACTGCATGACTTGTAGGGTGTTCGATGAGTGCTGTGGTGAGCGTCTTCAAAACTTGGCAAAACCATGGTGAAACCACGTCCACACGTCGTGTTGTTGGACGGCCACCACTCGTTACACATGTCGGAGGTAGGCTGGGCAGACTAGTAAAACAGAACAGGTGGCGAAACCTTGCGGAACTAACATTAGATTTTAATACTGGGCGGAATACAAGTGTGTCTGAACACACAGTGCACCGAACGTTGCTAATGATGGGCCTTCGCAGTTGACGACCCACACATGTGAAAACGTTAACACCACGACATGGGCAACTGCGACTGAAATGACAGCGTGACCATCGGTATTGGACTTTGGTGCAATGTCTGATGAATCCCGGTTACCTTCTTCGTCGTGTCGATTGGAGGGCGCGAATCATCTTCTTCCAGAGGAACACCTCCTTGACGTCAGTCCTGCGGGACGGAGACGAGTTGACGGCGACTTCATTACGCTCTGGCGAACATTCACGTGGATATCCATGGGTCCAGTGGAGCTTGTGCAAGACACTATGGTGGCCGAGGAGTATCCTACACTGTTTGCAGACCACATACACCCCTTCACGACGATCATGTTTCCCCAAGGCAGTGGCATTTGTCAACAAGTGAACCCATCGAACACTCATGCGATGTCACTGAACATGGCCGTCAGAGCTCATCACCCCCACTGGCAGAATTTGCCGATATTAGGTGACTTGTGTGTGCAGATATGGTGCCATGTCCCTTCAGCTACCTACCAAGGCCTCACTGCTTCGATATCACGACACGACGCCGCTGTTCTTCGTGCCAAAGGTGGACCTACCGGTTATTGGGTAGTGGTCATAATGTTCGGGGTGGTCAGTGTACGTTTTTGTATTCTATTGATAATCGGATTATATTCCTATGTATATAAAAAATTAAGCATGTAATTTACAAAAGAATAATTTTATGCCGGCCGGAGTGGCCGAGCGGTTCTAGGCGCTTCAGTCTGGAACCGCGCGACCGCTAAGGTCGCAGGTTCGAATCCTGCCACGGACGTGGATGTGTGTGAAGTCCCTCGGTTAGTTAGGTTTAAGTAGTTCTACGTTCTAGGGGACTGATGACCTCAGATGTTCCATAGTGCTCAGAGCCATTTGAACCATTTTGAATAATTTTATGTAGGCCTATTCTAAGTAGATAAGTGATCAACCAAAGATCGACGGCAGACCTGTCAGTTACCGTATGTGCCTAGCATGTAAAGTCAACCTCTGTGTATCAGTCGTAAGTATTAAAAAATAGGTGACACAGTAAAAAATCACAATGTTGTCGAAAAGCCTTTGAGGCAGTAGAACACTGAACGAGGCTGTAGGGAAAAGCAGTCATAGCATGTACGTAATATACTGTTGAATTGCCTGCACTCACGAGGCTGTAGTGAGAAGCAGTCATGGCATGTACGTAATATACTGTTGAATGAACTGCACTCACGAGGCTGTAGGGAGAAGCAGTCATGGCATGTACGTAATATACTGTTGAATTAACTGCACTCACGAGGCTGTAGGGAAAAGCAGTCATGGCATGTACGTAATATACTGTTGAATTAACTGCACACACGAGGCTGTAGGGAAAAGCAGTCATGGAATGTACGTAATATACTGTTGAATTAACTGCAGTCACGAGGCTGTAGGGAAAAGCAGTCATGGCATGTACGTAATATACTGTTGAATTGCCTGCACTCATGAGGCTGTAGTGAGAAGCAGTCATGGCATGTACGTAATATACTGTTAAATTAACTGCACTCACGAGGCTGTAGGGAAAAGCAGTCATGGCATGTACGTAATATACTGTTGAATTAACTGCACTCACGAGGCTGTAGGGAAAAGCAGTCATGGCATGTACGTAATATACTGTTGAACTAACTGCACTCACGAGGCTGTAGGGAAAAGCAGTCTTGGCATGTACGTAATATACTGTTGAATTAACTACACACACGAGGCTGTAGGGAAAAGCAGTCATGGCATGTACGTAATATACAGTTGAATTAACTGCACTCACGAGGCCGTAGGGAAAAGCAGTCATGGCATGTACGTAATATACTGTTGAATTGCCTGCACTCACGAGGCTGTAGGGAGAAGCAGTCATGGCATGTACGTAATATACTGTTAAATTAACTGCACTCACGAGGCTGTAGGGAAAAGCAGTCATGGCATGTACGTAATATACTGTTGAATTAACTGCACTCACGAGGCTGTAGGGAAAAGCAGTCATGGCATGTACGTAATATACTGTTGAATTAACTGCACACACGAGGCTGTAGGGAAAAGCAGTCTTGGCATGTACGTAATATACTGTTGAATTAACTGCACTCACGAGGCTGTAGGGAAAAGCAGTCATGGCATACACGTAATATACTGTTGAATTAACTGCACTCACGAGGCTGTAGGGGAAAGCAGTCATGGCATGTACATAATATACAGTTGAATTAACTGCACTCACGAGGCTGTAGGGAAAAGCAGTCATGGCATGTACGTAATATACTGTTGAATTAACTGCACTCACGAAGCTGTAGGGAAAAGCAGTCATTTCATGTACGTAATATACTGTTGAATTAACTGCACTCACGAGGCTGTAGGGAAAAGCAGTCATGGCATGTACGTAATATATTGTTGAATTAACTGCACTCACGAGGCTGTAGGGAAAAGCAGTCATGGCATGTACGTAATATTCTGTTGAATTAACTGGACTCACGAAGCTGTAGGGAAAAGCAGTCATGGCATGTACGTAATACACTGTTGAATTAACTGCACTCACGAGGCTGTAGGGAAAAGCAGTCATGGCATGTACGTAATATACTGTTGAATTAACTGCACTCACGAGGCTGTAGGGAAAAGCAGTCATGGCATGTACGTAATATACTGTTGAATTAACTGCACTCACGAGGCTGTAGGGAAAAGCAGTCATGGCATGTACGTAATACACTGTTGAATTAAGTGCCCTCACGAAGCTGTAGGGAAAAGCAGTCATGGCATGTACGTAATATACTGTTGAATTAACTGCACTCACGAGGCTGTAGGGAAAAGCAGTCGTGGCATGTACGTAATATACAGTTGAATTAACTGCACTCACGAGGCTGTAGGGAAAAGCAGTCATGGCATGTACGTAATATACTGTTGAATTGCCTGCACTCACGAGGCTGTAGGGAAAAGCAGTCATGGCATGTACGTAATATACTGTTGAATTAACTGCACTCACGAGGCTGTAGGGAAAAGCAGTCATTGCATGTAGGTAATGTTGTTGTTGTTGTTGTGGTCTTCAGTCCTGAGACTGGTTTGATGCAGCTCTCCATGCTACTCTATCCTGTGCAAGCTTTTTCATCTCCCAGTACCTACTGCAACCTACATCCTTCTGAATCTGCTTAGTGTATTCATCTCTTGGTCTCCCTCTACGATTTTTACCCTCCACGCTGCCCTCCAATGCTAAATTTGTGATCCCTTGATGCCTCAGAACATGTCCTACCAACCGATCCCTTCTTCTGGTCAAGTTATGCCACAAACTTCTCTTCTCCCCAATCCTATTCAATACTTCCTCATTAGTTATGTTATCTACCCATCTAATCTTCAGCATTCTTCTGTAGCACCACATTTCGAAAGCTTCTATTCTCTTCTTGTCCAAGCTATTTATTGTCCATGTTTCACTTCCATACATGGCTACACTCCATACGAATACTTTCAGAAATGACTTCCTGACACTTAAATCAATACTGGATGTTAACAAATTTCTCTTCTTCAGAAACGCTTTCCTTGCCATTGCCAGCCTAAATTTTATATCCTCTCTACTTCGACCATCACCAGTTATTTTGCTCCCCAAATAGCAAAACTCCTTTACTACTTTAAGTGCCTCATTTTTTAATCTAATTCCCTCAGCATCACCCGACTTAATTAGACTACATTCCATTATCCTTGTTTTGCTTTTGTTGATGTTCATCTTATATCCTCCTTTCAAGACACTGTCCATTCCATTCAACTGCTCTTCCAAGTCCTTTGCTGTCTCTGACAGAATTACAATGTCATCAGCGAACCTCAAAGTTTTTATTTCTTCTCCATGAATTTTAATACCTACTCCGAATTTTTCTTTTGTTTCCTTTACTGCTTGCTCAATATACAGAGTGAACAACATCGGGGAGAGGCTACAACCCTGTCTTACTCCCTTCCCAACCACTGCTTCCCTTTCATGTCCCTCGACTCTTATATCTGCCATCTGGTTTCTGTACAAATTGTAAATAGCCTTTCGCTCCCTGTATTTTACCCCTGCCACCTTTAGAATTTGAATTAACAGCACTCACGAGGCTGTAGGGAAAAGCAGTCGTGGCATGTACGTAATACACTGTTGAATTAACTGCACTCACGAGGCTGTAGGGAAAAGCAGTCATGGCATGTACGTAATATAGTGTTGAATTAACTGCACTCACGAGGCTGTAGGGAAAAGCAGTCATGACATGTACGTAATACACTGTTGAATTAACTGCACTCACGAGGCTGTAGCGAAAAGCAGTCATGGCATGTACGTAATATACTGTGTAATTAACTGCACTCACGAGGCTGTAGGGAAAAGCAGTCATGGCATGTACGTAATATACTGTTGAATTAACTGCACTCACGAGGCTGTAGGGAAATGCAGTCATGGCATGTACGTAATATACTGTTGAATTAACTGAACTCACGAGGCTGTAGGGAAAAGCAGTCATGGCATGTACGTAATATACTGTAGAATTAACTGCACTCACGAGGCTGTAGGGAAAAGCAGTCATGGCATGTATGTAATATACTGTAGAATTAACTGCACTCACGAGGCTGTAGGGAAAAGCAGTCAAGGCATGTTCGTAATATACTGTTGAATTAACTGCACTCACGAGGCTGTAGGTAAAAGCAGTCATGGCATGTACGTAATATACTGTTGAATTAACTGCACTCACGAGGCTGTAGGGAAAAGCAGTCATGTCATGTACGTAATATACTGTTGAATTAACTGCACTCACGAGGCTGTAGGGAAATGCAGTCATGGCATGTACGTAATATACTGTTGAATTAACTGCACTCACGAGGCTGCAGGGAAAAGCAGTCATGGCATGTACGTAATATACTGTTGAATCAACTGCACTCACAAGGCTGTAGGGAAAAGCAGTCATGGCATGTACGTAATATACTGTTGAATTGGTTGGCTCTGAGCACTATGGGACTCAACTGCTGAGGTCATTAGTCCCCTAGAACTAAGAACTAGTTAAACCTAACTAACCTAAGGACATCACAAACATCCATGCCCGAGGCAGGATTTAACTTGCGACCGTAGCGGTCTTGCGGTTCCAGACTGCAGCGCCTTTAACCGCACGGCCACTTCGGCCGGCTACTGTTGAATTAACTGCACTCACGAGGCTGTAGTAAATAGCAGTCGTGGCATATACGTAATATACTGTTGAATTAACTGCACTCACGAGGCTGTAGGGAAAAGCAGTCATGGCATGTACGTAATATACTGTTGAATTAACTGCACTCACGAGGCTGTAGGGAAAAGCAGTCATGGCATGTACGTAATATATTGTTGAATTAACTGCACTCACGAGGCTGTAGGGATAAGCAGTCGTGGCATGTACGTAATATACTGTTGAATTAACTGCACTGACGAAGCTGTAGGGAAAAGCAGTCATGGCATGTACGTAGTATACTGTTGAATTAACTGCACTCACGAGGCTGTAGGGAAAAGCAGTCATGGCATGTACGTAATATACTGTTGAATTAACTGCACTCACGAGGCTGCAGTTAAAAGCAGTCATGGCATGTGCGTAACATACTGTTGAATTAACTGCATTCACGAGGCTGTAGGGAAAAGCAGTCATGGCATGTACTTAATATTCTGTTGAATTAACTGCACTCACGAGGCTGTAGGGAAAAGCAGTCATGGAATGTACGTAATATACTCTTGAATTAACTGCACTCACGAGGCTGTAGGGAAAAGCAGTCAAGGCATGTGCGTAATATACTGTTGAATTAACTGAACTCACGAGGCTGTAGGGTCAAGCAGTCATGGCATGTACGTAACAAACTGTTGAATTAACTGCACTCACGAAGCTGTAGGGAAAAGCAGTCATGGCATGTACGTAATACGCTGTTGAATTAACTGCACTCACGAAGCTGTAGGGAAAAGCAGTCATGGCATGTACGTAATATACTGTTGAATTAACTGCACTAACGAGGCTGTAGGGAAAAGCAGTCATGGCATGTACGTAATATACTGTTGAATTAACTGCACTCACGAAGCTGTAGGGAAAAGCAGTCATGGCATGTACGTAATATACTGTTGAATTAACTGCACTCACGAGGCTGTAGGGAAAAGCAGTCATGGCATGTACGTAATATACTGTTGAATTAACTGCACACACGAGGCTGTAGGGAAAAGCAGTCTTGGCATGTACGTAATATACTGTTGAATTAACTGCATCCACGAGGCTGTAGGGAAAAGCAGTCATGGCATACACGTAATATACTGTTGAATTAACTGCACTCACGAGGCTGTAGGGAAAAGCAGTCATGGCATGTACATAATATACAGTTGAATTAACTGCACTCACGAGGCTGTAGGGAAAAGCAGTCATGGCATGTACGTAATATACTGTTGAATTAACTGCACTCACGAAGCTGTAGGGAAAAGCAGTCATTTCATGTACGTAATATACTGTTGAATTAACTGCACTCTCGAGGCTGTAGGGAAAAGCAGTCATGGCCTGTACGTAATATATTGTTGAATTAACTGCACTCACGAGGCTGTCGGGAAAAGCAGTCATGGCATGTACGTAATATACTGTTGAATTAACTGCTCTCACGAAGCTGTAGGGAAAAGCAGTCATGGCATGTACGTAATACACTGTTGAATTAACTGCACTCACGAGGCTGTAGGGAAAAGCAGTCATGGCATGTACGTAATATACTGTTGAATTAACTGCACTCACGAGGCTGTACGGAAAAGCAGTCATGGCATGTACGTAATATACTGTTGAATTAACTGCACTCACGAGGCTGTAGGGAAATGCAGTCATGGCATGTACGTAATACACTGTTGAATTAAGTGCCCTCACGAAGCTGTAGGGAAAAGCAGTCATGGCATGTACGTAATATACTGTTGAATTAACTGCACTCACGAGGCTGTAGGGAAAAGCAGTCGTGGCATGTACGTAATATACAGTTGAATTAACTGCACTCACGTGGCTGTAGGGAAAAGCAGTCATGGCATGTACGTAATATACTGTTGAATTGCCTGCACTCACGAGGCTGTAGGGAAAAGCAGTCATGGCATGTACGTAATGTACTGTTGAATTAACTGCACTCACGAGGCTGTAGGGAAAAGCAGTCATTGCATGTAGGTAATGTTGTTGTTGTTGTTGTGGTCTTCAGTCCTGAGACTGGTTTGATGCAGCTCTCCATGCTACTCTATTCTGTGCAAGCTTTTTCATCTCCCAGTACCTACTGCAACCTACATCCTTCTGAATCTGCTTAGTGTATTCATCTCTTGGTCTCCCTCTACGATTTTTACCCTCCACGCTGCCCTCCAATGCTAAATTTGTGGTCCCTTGATGCCTCAGAACATGTCCTACCAACCGATCCCTTCTTCTGGTCACGTTGTGCCACAAACTTCTCTTCTCCCCAATCCTATTCAATACTTCCTCATTAGTTATGTTATCTACCCATCTAATCTTCAGCATTCTTCTGTAGCACCACATTTCGAAAGCTTCTATTCTCTTCTTGTCCAAGCTATTTATTGTCCATGTTTCACTTCCATACATGGCTACACTCCATACGAATACTTTCAGAAATGACTTCCTGACACTTAAATCAATACTGGATGTTAACAAATTTCTCTTCTTCAGAAACGCTTTCCTTGCCATTGCCAGCCTAAATTTTATATCCTCTCTACTTCGACCATCACCAGTTATTTTGCTCCCCAAATAGCAAAACTCCTTTACTACTTTAAGTGAATCATTTCCTAATCTAATTCCCTCAGCATCACCCGATTTAATTAGACTACATTCCATTATCCTTGTTTTGCTTTTGTTGATGTTCATCTTATATCCTCCTTTCAAGACACTGTCCATTCCATTCAACTGCTCTTCCAAGTCCTTTGCTGTCTCTGAAAGAATTACAATGTCATCAGCGAACCTCAAAGTTTTTATTTCTTCTCCATGAATTTTAATACCTACTCCGAATTTTTCTTTTGTTTCCTTTACCGCTTGCTCAATATACAGATTGAACAACATCGGGGAGAGGCTACAACCCTGTCTTACTCCCTTCCCAACCACTGCTTCCCTTTCATGTCCCTCGACTCTTATATCTGCCATCTGGTTTCTGTACAAATTGTAAATAGCCTTTCGCTCCCTGTATTTTACCCCTGCCACCTTTAGAATTTGAATTAACAGCACTCACGAGGCTGTAGGGAAAAGCAGTCGTGGCATGTACGTAATATACTGTTGAATTAACTGCACTCACGAGGCTGTAGGGAAAAGCAGTCATGGCATGTACGTAATATAGTGTTGAATTAACTGCACTCACGAGGCTGTAGGGAAAAGCAGTCATGACATGTACGTAATACACTGTTGAATTAACTGCACTCACGAGGCTGTAGCGAAAAGCAGTCTTGGCATGTACGTAATATACTGTGTAATTAACTGAACTCACGAGGCTGTAGGGAAAAGCAGTCATGGCATGTACGTAATATACTGTAGAATTAACTGCACTCACGAGGCTGTAGGGAAAAGCAGTCATGGCATGTATGTAATATACTGTAGAATTAACTGCACTCACGAGGCTGTAGGGAAAAGCAGTCATGGCATGTTCGTAATATACTGTTGAATTAACTGCACTCACGAGGCTGTAGGTAAAAGCAGTCATGGCATGTACGTAATATACTGTTGAATTAACTGCACTCACGAGGCTGTAGGGAAAAGCAGTCATGTCATGTACGTAATATACTGTTGAATTAACTGCACTCACGAGGCTGTAGGGAAATGCAGTCATGGCATGTACGTAATATACTGTTGAATTAACTGCACTCACGAGGCTGCAGGGAAAAGCAGTCATGGCATGTACGTAATATACTGTTGAATCAACTGCACTCACAAGGCTGTAGGGAAAAGCAGTCATGGCATGTACGTAATATACTGTTGAATTGGTTGGCTCTGAGCACTATGGGACTCAACTGCTGAGGTCATTAGTCCCCTAGAACTAAGAACTAGTTAAACCTAACTAACCTAAGGACATCACAAACATCCATGCCCGAGGCAGGATTTAACCTGCGACCGTAGCGGTCTTGTGGTTCCAGACTGCAGCGCCTTTAACCGCTCGGCCACTTCGGCCGGCTACTGTTGAATTAACTGCACTCATGAGGCTGTAGTAAATAGCAGTCATGGCATGTACGTAATATACTGTTGAATTAACTGCACTCACGAGGCTGTAGGGAAAAGCAGTCATGGCATGTACGTAATATACTGTTGAATTAACTGCACTCACGAGGCTGTAGGGAAAAGCAGTCATGGCATGTACGTAATATATTGTTGAATTAACTGCACTCACGAGGCTGTAGGGATAAGCAGTCGTAAGATGTACGTAATATACTGTTGAATTAACTGCACTGACGAAGCTGTAGGGAAAAGCGGTCATGGCATGTACGTAATATACTGTTGAATTAACTGCACTCACGAGGCTGTAGGGAAAAGCAGTCATGGCATGTACGTAATATACTGTTGAATTAACTGCACTCACAAGACTGTAGGGAAAGGCAGTCATGGCATGTACGTAATATACTGTTGAATTAACTGCACTCACGAGGCTGTAGGGAAAAGCAGTCATGGCATGTACGTAATATACTGTTGAATTAACTGCACTCACGAAGCTGTAGGGAAAAGCAGTCATGGCATGTACGTAATATACTGTTGAATTAACTGCACTCACGAGGCTGTAGGGAAAAGCAGTCATGGCATGTACGTAATATACTGTTGAATTAACTGCACTCACGAGGCTGCAGTTAAAAGCAGTCATGGCATGTACGTAACATACTGTTGAATTAACTGCATTCACGAGGCTGTAGGGAAAAGCAGTCATGGCATGTACTTAATATTCTGTTGAATTAACTGCACTCACGAGGCTGTAGGGAAAAGCAGTCATGGAATGTACGTAATATACTCTTGAATTAACTGCACTCACGAGGCTGTAGGGAAAAGCAGTCAAGGCATGTGCGTAATATACTGTTGAATTAACTGAACTCACGAGGCTGTAGGGTCAAGCAGTCATGGCATGTACGTAATAAACTGTTGAATTAACTGCACTCACGAAGCTGTAGGGAAAAGCAGTCATGGCATGTACGTAATACGCTGTTGAATTAACTGCACTCACGAAGCTGTAGGGAAAAGCAGTCATGGCATGTACGTAATATACTGATGAATTAACTGCACTAACGAGGCTGTAGGGAAAAGCAGTTATGGCATGTACGTAATATACTGTTGAATTAACTGCACTCACGAAGCTGTAGGGAAAAGCAGTCATGGCATGTACGTAATATACTGTTGAATTAAGTGCACTCACGAGGCTGTAGGGAGAAGCGGTCATGGCATGTACGTAATATACCGTTGAATTAACTGCACTCACGAGGCAGTAGGGAAAAGCAGTCATGGCACGTACGTAATATACTGTTGATTTAACTGCACTCACGAGGCTGTAGGGAAAAGCAGTCATGGCATGTACGTAATATACTGCTGAATTAACTGCACTCACGAGGCTGTAGGGAAAAGCAGTCATGGCATGTACGTAATATACTGTAGAATTAACTGCACTCACGAGGCTGTAGGGAAAAGCAGTCATGGCATGTACATAATATACTCTTGAATTAACTATACTCACGAAGCTGTAGGGAAAAGCAGTCATGGCATGTACGTAATAAACTGTTGAATTAACTGCACTCACGAAGCTGTAGGGAAAAGCAGTCATGGCATGTACGTAATATACTATTGAATTAACTGCACTCACGAGGCTGCAGGGAAAAGCAGTCATGGCATGTACGTAATATACTGTTGAATTATTTGCACTCACAAAGCTGTAGGGAAAAGCAGTCATGGCATGTACGTAGTATACTATTGCTTTAACTGCACTCACGAGGCTGTAGGGAAAAGCAGTCATGGCATGTACGTAATATACTGTTGAATTAACTGCACTCACGAAGCTGTAGGCAAAAGCAGTCATGGCATGTACGTAATATACTGTTGTATTAACTGCACTCACGAAGCTGTAGGGAAAAGCAGTCATGGCATGTACGTAATATACTGTTGAATTAACTGCACTCACAAGGCTGTAGGGAAAAGCAGTCATGGGATGTACATAATATACTGTTGAATTAACTGCACTCACGAGGCTGTAGGGAAAAGCAGTCATGGCATGTACGTAATATACTGTTGAATTAACTGCACTCACGAGGCTATAGGGAAGAGCAGTCATGGCATGTACGTAATATACTGTTGAATTAACTGCACTCACGAGGCTGTAGGGAAAAGCAGTCACGGCATGTACGTAATATACTGTTGAATTAACTGCACTCACGAAGCTGTAGGGAAAAGCAGTCATGACATGTAAATAATATACTGTTGAATTAACTGCACTCACGAAGCTGTAGGGAAAAGAAGTCATGGCATGTACGTAATAAACTGTTGAATTAACTGCACTCACGAGGCTGTAGGGAACAGCAGTCATGGCATGTACGTAATATACTGTTAAATTAACTGCACTCACGAGGCTGTAGAGAAAAGCAGTCATGGCATGTACGTAATATACTGTCGAATTAACTGCACTCACGAAGCTGTAGGGAAAAGCAGTCATGGCATGTACGTAATATATTGTTGAATTAACTGCACTCTCGAAGGTGTAGGGAGAAGCAGTCATGGCATGTACGCAATATACTGTTGAATTAACTGCACTCACGAGGCTGTAGGGAAAAGCAGTCATGGCATGTACGTAATATACCGTTGAATTAACTGCACTCACGAGGCTGTAGGGAAAAGCAGTCATGGTATGTACGTACTATACTGTTGAATTAACTGCACTCACGAAGCTGTAGGGAAAAGCAGTCATGGCATGTACGTAATATACTGTTGAATTAACTGCACTCACGAGGCTGTCGGGAAAAGCAGGCATGGCATGTACATAATATACTGTTGAATTAACTGCACTCACGAAGCTGTAGGAAAAAGCAGTCATGGCATGTACGTAATATACTGTGGAATTAACTGCACTCACGAGGCTGTAGGGAAAAGCAGTCATGGCATGTACGTAATATACTGTTGAAATAACTGCACTCACGAGGCTGTAGGGAAAAACAATCATGGCATGTATGTAATATACTGTTGAATTAACTGCACTCACGAAGCTGTAGGGAAAAGCAGTCATGGAATGTACATAATATACTGTTGAATTAACTGCACTCACGAAGCTGTAGGGATAATTAGTCATGGCATGTACGTAATATACTGTTGAATTAACTGCACTCACGAGGCTGTAGGGAAAAGCAGTCATGGCATGTACGTAATATACTGTTGAATTATTTGCACTCACAAAGCTGTAGGGAAAAGCAGTCATGGCATGTACGTAATATACTATTGAATTAACTGCACTCACGGGGCTGTAGGGAAAAGCAGTCATGGCATGTACGTAATATACTGTTGAATTAACTGCACTCACGAAGCTGTAGGCAAAAGCAGTCATGGCATGTACGTAATATACTGTTGTATTAACTGCACTACGAAGCTGTAGGGAAAAGCAGACATGGCATGTACGTAATATACTGTTGAATTAACTGCACTCACGAGGCTGTAGGGAAAAGCAGTCATGGGATGTACATAATATACTGTTGAATTAACTGCACTCACGAGGCTGTAGGGAAAAGCAGTCATGGCATGTACGTAATATACTGTTGAATTAACAGCACTCACGAGGCTGTAGGGAAAAGCAGTCATGGCATGTACGTAATATACTGTTGGATTACCTGCATTCACGAGGCTGTAAGGAAAAGCAGTAATGGCATGTACGTATTATACTGTTGAATTAACTGCACTCACGAAGCTGTAGGGAAAAGCAGTCATGGCATGTACGTAATATACTGTTGAATTAATTGCACTCAGGAGGCTGTATCGAAAAGCAGTCATGGCATGTACGTAATATACTGTTGAATTAACTGCACTCACGAGGCTGTAGGGAAAAGCAGTCATGGCATGTAAGTAATATACTGTATAATTAACTGCACTCACGAAGCTGTAGGGAAAAGCAGTCATGGCATGTACGTAAAATACTGTTGGTTTAACTGCACTCACGAGGCTGTAGGGAAAAGCAGTCATGGCATGTACGTAATATACTGTTGAATTATCTGCACTCACGAAGCAGGAGGGAAAAGCAGTCATGGCATGTACGTAATATACTGTTGAATTAATTGCACTCACGAAGCTGTAGGGAAAAGCAGTCATGGAATGTACGTAATATACTGTTGAATTAACTGCACTCACGAAGCTGTAGGGAAAAGCAGTCATGGCATGTACGTAATATACTGTTGAATTAACAGCACTCACGAGGCTGTAGGGAAAAGCAGTCATGGCTTGTACGTAATATACTGTTGAATTACCTGCATTCACGAGGCTGTAAGGAAAAGCAGTCATGGCATGTACGTAATATACTGTTGAATTAACTGCACTCACGAGGCCGTAGGGAAAAGCAGTCATGGCATGTACGTAATATACTGTTGAATTAACTGCACTCACGAGGCTGTAGGGAAAAGCAGTCATGGCATGTACGTAATATACTGTTGAATTAACTGCACTCACGAGGCTATGGGAAAAAGCAGTCACGGCATGTACATAATATACTGTTGAATTAACTGCATTCACGAGGCTGTAGGGAAAAGCAGTCATGGCTTGTACGTAATATACTGTTGAATTAACTGCACTCACGAGGCTGTAGGGAAAAGCAGTCATGGCATGTACGTAATATACTGTTGAATTAACTGCACTTACGAGACTGTAGGGAAAAGCAGTCATGGCATGTACGTAATATACTGTTCAATTAACTGCACTCACAAGGCTGTAGGGAAAAGCAGTCATGTCATGTACGTAATATACTGTTGAATTAACTGCACTCACGAGGCTGTAAGGAAAAGCAGTCATGGCATGTACGTAATATACTGTTGAATTAACTGCACTCACGAAGCTGTAGGGAAAAGCAGTCATGGCATGTACGTAATATACTGTTGAATTAACTGCACTCACGAGGCTGTAGGGAAAAGCAGTCATGGCATGTACGTAATATACTGTTGAATTAACTGCACTCACAAAGCTGTAGGGAAAAGCAGTCATGGCATGACGTAATATACTGTTGAATTAACTGCACTCACGAAGCTCTATTGAAAAGCAGTCATGGTATGTGCGTAATATACTGTTGAATTAACAGCACTCACGAAGCTGTAGGGAAAAGCAGTCATGGCATGTACGTAATATACTGTTGAATTAACTGCACTCACGAAGCTGTAGGGAAAAGCAGTCATGGCATGTACGTAATATACTGTTGAATTAACTGCACTCACGAAGCTGTAGGGAAAAGCAGTCATGGCATGTACGTAATATACTGTTGAATTAACTGCACTCACGAGGCTGTAGGGAGACACAGTCATGGCATGTACGTAATATACTGTTGAATTAACTGCACTCACGAGGCTGTAGGGAAAAGCAGTCATGGCATGTACGTAATATACTGTTGAATTAACTGCACTCACGAAGCTGTAGGGAAAAGCAGTCATGGCATGTACGTAATATACTGTTAAATTAACTACACTCACGAGGCTGTAGGGAAAAGCAGTCATGGTATGTACGAAATATACTGTTGAATTAACTGCACTCACGAAGCTGTAGGGAAAAGCAGTCATGGCATGTACGTAATATACTGTTGAATAAACTGCACTCACGAGGCTGTAGGGAAAAGCAGTCATGGCATGTACGTAATGTACTGTTTGTTTAACTGCACTCACGAGGCTGTAGGGAAAAGCAGTCATGGCATGTACGTAATATACTGTTGAATTAACTGCACTCACGAAGCAGGAGGGAAAAGCAGTCATGGCATGTACGTAATATACTGTTGAATTAACTGCACTCACGAAGCTGTAGGGAAAAGCAGTCATGGAATGTACGTAATATACTGTTGAATTAACTGCACTCACGAAGCTGTAGGGAAAAGCAGTCATGGCATGTACGTAATATACTGTTGAATTAACAGCAGTCACGAGGCTGTAGGGAACAGCAGTCATGGCATGTACGTAATATACTGTTGAATTACCTGCATTCACGAGGCAGTAAGGAAAAGCAGTCATGGCATGTACGTAATATACTGTTGAATTAACTGCACTCACGAGGCCGTAGGGAAAAGCAGTCATGGCATGTACGTAATATACTGTTGAATTAACTGCACTCACGAGGCTGTAGGGAAAAGCAGTCATGGCTTGTACGTAATATACTGTTGAATTAACTGCACTCACGAGGCTGTAGGGAAAAGCAGTCATGGCATGTACGTAATATACTGGTGAATTAACTTCACTCACGAGGCTGTAGGAAAAAGCAGTCATGGCATGTACGTAATTTACTGTTGGATTAACTGCACTCACGAGGCTGTAGGGAAAAGCAGTCATGGCATGTACGTAATATACTGTTGAATTAACTGCACTCACGAGGCTGTAGGGAAAAGCAGTCATGGCATGTACGTAATATACTGTTGAATTAACTGCACTCACGAGGCTGTAGGAAAAAGCTGTCATGGCATGTACGTAGTATACTGTTGAATTAACTGCACTCACGAGGCTGTAGGGAAAAGCAGTCATGGCATGTACGTAATATACTGTTGAATTAACTGCACTCACGAGGCTGTAGGGAAAAGCAGTCATGCCATTTACGTAATACACTGTTGAATTAACTGCACTCACGAGGCTGTGGGGAAAAGCAGTCACGGCATGTACATAATATACTGTTGAATTAACTGCATTCACGAGGCTGTAGGGAAAAGCAGTCATGGCTTGTACGTAATATACTGTTGTATTAACTGCACTCACGAGGCTGTAGGGAATAGCAGTAATGGGATGTACGTAATATACTGTTGAATTAACTGCACTTACGAGACTGTAGGGAAAAGCAGTCATGGCATGTACGTAATATACTGTTCAATTAACTGCACTCACAAGGCTGTAGGGAGAAGCAGTCATGTCATGTACGTAATATACTGTTGAATTAACTGCACTCACGAGGCTGTAGGGAAAAGCAGTCATGGCATGTACGTAATATACTGTTGAATTAACTGCACACACGAAGCTGTAGGGAAAAGCAGTCATGGCATGTACGTAATATACTGTTGAATTAACTGCACTCACGAGGCTGTAGGGAAAAGCAGTCATGGCATGTACGTAATATACTGTTGAATTAACTGCACTCACGAGGCTGTAGGGAAAAGCAGTCATGGCATGTACGTAATATACTGTTGAATTAACTGCACTCACGAGGCTGTAGGGAAAGCAGTCATGGCATGTACGTAATATACTGTTGAACTAACTGCACTCACGAAGCTGTAGGGAAAAGCAGTTATGGCATGTACATAATATACTGTTGAATTAACTGCTCTCACGAAGCTGTAGGGAAAAGCAGCCATGGCATGTACGTAATATACTGTTGAATTAACTGCACTCACGAAGCTGTAGGGAAAAGCAGTCATGGCATGTACGTAATATACTGTTGAATTAACAGCACTCACGAGGCTGTAGGGAAAAGCAGTCATGGCATGTACGTAATATACTGTTGAATTAACTGCACTCACGAGGCTGTAGGGAAAAGCAGTCATGGCATGTACGTAATATACTGTATAATTAACTGCACTCACGAAGCTGTAGGGATAAGCAGTCATGGCATGTACGTAATATACTGTTGAATTAACTGCACTCACGAGGCTGTAGGGAAAAGCAGTCATGGCATGTATGTAATATACTGTTGGTTTAAGTGCACTCACGAGGCTGTAGGGAAAAGCAGTCATGGCATGTACGTAATATACTGTTGAATTAACTGCACTCACGAAGCAGGAGGGAAAAGCAGTCATGGCATGTACGTAATATACTGTTGAATTAACTGCACTCACGAAGCTGTAGGGAAAAGCAGTCATGGCATGTACGTAATATACTGTTGAATTAAGTGCACACTCGAAGCTGTAGCGAAAAGCAGTCATGGCATGTACGTAATATACTGTTGAATTAACTGCACTCACGAGGCTGTAGGGAAAAGCAGTCATGGCATGTACGTAATATACAGTTGAATTAAGTGCACTCACGAGGCTGTAGGGAAAAGCAGTCATGGCATGTACGTAATATACTGTTGAATTAACTGCACTCACGAGGCTGTAGGGAAAAGCAGTCATGGCATGTACGTAATATACAGTTGAATTAAGTGCACTCACGAGGCTGTAGGGAAAAGCAGTCATGGCATGTACGTAATATACTGTTGAATTAACTGCACTCACGAAGCTGTAAGGAAAAGCAGTCATGGCATGTACGTAATATACTGTTGAATTAACTGCACTCACGAAGCTGTAGGGAAAAGCAGTCATGGCATGTACGTAATATACTGTTGAATTAACTGCACTCACGAAGCTGTATTGAAAAGCAGTCATGGCATGTACGTAATATACTGTTGAATTAACTGCACTCACAAGGCTGTAGGGAAAAGCAGTCATGTCATGTACGTAATATACTGTTGAATTAACTGCACTCACGAGGCTGTAGGGAAAAGCAGTCATGGCATGTACGTAATATACTGTTGAATTAACTGCACACACGAAGCTGTAGGTAAACGCAGTCATGGCATGTACGTAATAAATTGTTGAATTAACTGCACGCACGAGGCTGTAGGGACAAGCAGTCATGGAATGTACGTAATATACTGTTAAATTAACTGCACTCACGAGGCTGTAGGGAAAAGCAGTCATGGCATGTGCGTAATATACTGTTGAATTAACTGCACTCACGAAGCTGTAGGGAAAAGCAGTCATGGCATGTACGTAATATACTGTTGAATTAACTGCACTCACGAAGCTGTAGGGAAAAGCAGTCATGGCATGTACGTAATATACTGTTGAATTAACTGCACTCACGAAGCTGTAGGGAAAAGCAGTCATGGCATGTACGTAATATACTGTTGAATTAAATGCACTCACGAGGCTGTAGGGAAACGCAGTCATGGCATGTACGTAATATACTGTTGAATTAACTGCACTCACGAGGCTGTAGGGAAAAGCAGTCATGGCATGTACGTATTATACTGTTGAATTAACTGCAATCACGAAGCTGTAGGGAAAAGCAGTCATGGCATGTACGTAATATACTGTTGAATTAACTGCACTCACGAAGCTGTAGGGAAAAGCAGTCATGGTATGTACGTAATATACTGTTGAATTAACTGCACTCACGAAGCTGTATGGAAAAGCAGTCATGGCATGTACGTAATATACTGTTGAATTAACTGCACTCACGAAGCAGGAGGGAAAAGCAGTCGTGGCATGTACGTAATATACTGTTGAATTAACTGCACTCACGAAGCTGTAGGGAAAAGCAGTCATGGCATGTACGTAATATACTGTTGAATTAACTGCACTCACGAAGCTGTAGGGAAAAGCAGTCATGGCATGTACGTAATATACTGTTGAATTAACTGCACTCACGAGGCTGTAAGGAAAAGCAGTCATGGCATGTACGTAATATACTGTTGAATTAACTGCATTCACGAGGCTATAGGGAAAAGCAGTCATGGCTTGTACGTAATATACTGTTGAATTAACTGCACTCTCGAGGCTGTAGGGAAAAGCAGTCATGGCATGTACGTAATATACTGTTGAATTAACTGCACTCACGAGGCTGTAGGGAAAAGCAGTCATGGCATGTACGTAATATACTGTTGAATTAACTGCGCTCACGAAGCTGTAGGGAAAAGCAGTCATGGCATGTACGTAATATAATGTTGATTTAACTGCACTCACGAAGCTGTAGGGAAAAGCAGTCATGGCATGTACGTAATATACTGTTGAATTAACTGCACTCACAAAGCTGTAGGGAAAAGCAGTCGTGGCATGTACGTAATATACTGTTGAATTAACTGCACCACGAAGCTGTAGGGAAAAGCAGTCATGGCATGTACGTAATATACTGTTGAATTAACTGCACTCACGAGGCTGTAGGGAAAAGCAGTCATGGCATGTACGTAATATACTGTTGAATTAACCGCACTCACGAGGCTGTAGGGAAAAGCAGTCATGGCATGTACGTAATATACTGTTGAATTAACTGCACTCACGAGGCTGTAGGAAAAAGCAGTCATGGCATGTACGTAATATGCTGTTGAATTAACTGCACACACGAGGCTGTGGGGAAAAGCAGTCATGGCATGTACGTAATATACTGTTGAATTAACTGCACTCACGAAGCTGTAGGGAAAAGCAGTCAGTGCATGTACGTAATATACTGTTGAATTAACTGCACTCTCGAAGCTGTAGGGAAAAGCCGTCATGGCATGTACGTAATATACTGTTGAATTAACTGCACTCACGAGGCTGTAGGGATAAGCAGTCATGGCATGTACGTAATATACTGTTGAATTAACTGCTCTCACGAGGCTGTAGGGAAAAGCAGTCATGGCATGTA
This sequence comes from Schistocerca piceifrons, assembly GCF_021461385.2. NCBI lineage: Eukaryota > Metazoa > Arthropoda > Insecta > Orthoptera > Acrididae > Schistocerca > Schistocerca piceifrons. The sequence goes on along the minus strand of NC_060139.1, from coordinate 1,013,976,623 downwards.
CGTAATATACTGTTGAATTAACTGCACTCACGAAGCTGTAGGGAAAAGCAGTCATGGCGTGTACGTAAAATACTGTTGAATTGACTGCACTCACGAGGCTGTAGGGAAAAGCAGTCATGGCATGTACGTAATATACTGTAGAATTAACTGCACTCACGAAGCTGTAGGGAAAAGCAGTCATGGCATGTACATAATATACTGTTGAATTAATTGCACTCACGAAGCTGTAGGGAAAAGCAGTCACGGCATGTACGTAATACACTGTTGAATTAACTGCACTCACGAAGCTGTAGGGAAAAGCAGTCATGGCATGTACGTAATATACTGTAGAATTAACTGCACTCATGAGGCTGTAGGGAAAAGCAGTCATGGCATGTACGTAATATACTGTTGAATTAACTGCACTCACGAAGCTGTAGGGAAAAGCCGTCATGGCATGTACGTAATATACTGTTGAATTAACTGCACTCACGAGGCTGTAGGGATAAGCAGTCATGGCATGTACGTAATATACTGTTGAATTAACTGCTCTCACGAGGCTGTAGGGAAAAGCAGTCATGGCATGTACGTAATATACTGTTGAATTAACTGCACTCACGAAGCTGTAGAGAAAAGCAGTCATGGCGTGTACGTAATATACTGTTGAATTGACTGCACTCACGAGGCTGTAGGGAGAAGCAGTCATGGCATGTACGTAATATACTGTAGAATTAACTGCACTCACGAAGCTGTAGGGAAAAGCAGTCATGGCATGTACATAATATACTGTTGAATTAATTGCACTCACGAAGCTGTAGGGAAAAGCAGTCATCGCATGTACGTAATACACTGTTGAATTAACTGCACTCACGAAGCTGTAGGGAAAAGCAGTCATGGCATGTACGTAATACACTGTTGAATGAACTGCACTCACAAGGCTGTAGGGAAAAGCAGTCATGGCATGTACGTAATATACTGTTGAATTAACTGCACTCATGAGGCTGTAGGGAAAAGCAGTCATGGCATGTACAAAATATACTGTTGAATTAACTGCACTCACGAGGCTGTAGGGAAAAGCAGTCATGGCATGTACGTAATATACTGTTGAATGAACAGCACTCACGAGGCTGTAGGGAAAAGCAGTCATGGCATGTACGTAATATACTGTTGAATTAACTGCACTCACGAGGCTGTAGGGAAAAGCAGTCATGGCAAGTACGTAATATACTGTTGAATTAACTGCACTCATGAGGCTGTAGGGAAAAGCAGTCATGGCATGTACGTAATATACTGTTGAATTAACTGCACTCACGAGGCTGTAGGGAAAAGCAGTCATGGCATGTACGTAATATACAGTTGAATTAACTGCACTCACGAGGCTGTAGGGAAAAGCAGTCATGGCATGTACGTAATATACTGTTGAATTAACTGCACTCACGAAGCTGTAGGGACAAGCAGTCATGGCATGTACGTAATATACTGTTGAATTAACTGCACTCACGAGGATGTAGGGAAAAGCAGTCATGGCATGTACATAATATACTGTTGAATTAACTGCAGTCACGAAGCTGTAGGGAAAAGCAGTCATGGCATGTACGTAATATACTGTTGAATTAACTGCACTCACGAAGCTGTAGGAAAAAGCAGTCATGGCATGTACGTAATATACTGTTGAATTAACTGCACTCACGAAGCTGTATTGAAAAGCAGTCATGGCATGTACGTAATATACTGTTGAATTAACTGCACTCACAAGGCTGTAGGGAAAAGCAGTCATGTCATGTACGTAATATACTGTTGAATTAACTGCACTCACGAGGCTGTAGGGAAAAGCAGTCATGGCATGTACTTAATATACTGTTGAATTAACTGCACTCACGAAGCTGTAGGTAAAAGCAGTCATGGCATGTCGTAATATACTGTTGAATTAACTGCACGCACGAGGATGTAGGGACAAGCAGTCATGGCATGTAAGTAATATACTGTTGAATTATCTGCACTCACGAGGCTGTAGGGAAAAGCAGTCATGGCATGTACGTAATATACTGTTGAATTAACTGCACTCACGAGGCTGTAGGGAAAAGCAGTCATGGCATGTGCGTATTATACTGTTGAATTAACTGCACTCACGAAGCTGTAGGGAAAAGCAGTCATGGCATGTACGTAATATACTGTTGAATTAACTGCACTCACGAAGCTGTTGGGAAAAGCAGTCATGGCATGTACGTAATATACTGTTGAATTAACTGCACTCACGAAGCTGTAGGGAAAAGCAGTCATGGCATGTACGTAATATACTGTTGAATTAACTGCACTCACGAGGCTGTAGGGAAACGCAGTCATGGCATGTACGTAATATACTGTTGAATTAACTGCACTCACGAGGCTGTAGGGAAATGCAGACATGGCATGTACGTAATATACTCTTGAATTAACTGCACTCACGAAGTTGTAGGGAAAAGCAGTCATGGCATGTACGTAATATACTGTTGAATTAACTGAACTCATGAAGCTGTAGGGAAAAGCAGTCATGGTATGTACGTAATATACCGTTGAAATAACTGCACTCACGAAGCTGTAGGGAAAAGCAGTCATGGCATGTACGTAATATACTGTTGAATTAACTGCACTCACGAGGCTGTAGGGAAAAGCAGTCATGGCAGGTACGTAATATACTGTTGGTTTAACTGCACCCACGAGGCTGTAGGGAAAAGCAGTCATGGCATGTACGTAATATACTGTTGAATTAACTGCACTGACGAAGCAGGAGGGAAAAGTAGTCATGGCATGTACGTAATATACTGTTGAATTAACTGCACTCACGAAGCTGTAGGGAAAAGCAGTCATGGCATGTACGTAATATACTGTTGAATTAACTGCACTCACGAAGCTGTAGGGAAAAGCAGTCATGGCATGTACGTAATATACTGTTGAATTAACTGCACTCATGAGGCTGTAGGGAAAAGCAGTCATGGCATGTACGTAATACACTGTTGAATTAACTGCATTCACGAGGCTGTAGGGAAAAGCAGTCATGGCTTGTACGTAATATACTGTTGAATTAACTGCACTCACGAGGCTGTAGGGCAAAGCAGTCATGGCATGTACGTAATATACTGTTGAATTAACTGCACTCACGAGGCGGTAGGGAAAAGCAGTCATGGCATGTACGTGATATACTGTTCAATTAACTGCACTCACGAGGCTGTAGGGAAAAGCAGTCATGGCATGTACGTAATATACTGTTGAATTAACTGCACTCACGAGGCTGTAGGGAAAAGCAGTCATGGCATGTACGTAATATACTGTTGAATTAACTGCACTCACGAAGCTGTAGGGAAAAGCAGTCATGGCATGTACGTAATATACTGTTGAATTAACTGCACTCACTAGGCTGTAGGGAAAAGCAGTCATGGCATGTACGTAATATACTGTTGGATTAACTGCACTCACGAGGCTGTAGGGAAAAGCAGTCATGGCATGAATGTAATATACTGTTGAATTAACAGCACTCACGAGGCTGTAGGGAAAAGCAGTCATGGCATGTACGTAATATACTGTTGAATTAACTGCACTCACGAAGCTGTAGCGAATAGCAGTCATGGCATGTACGTAATATACTGTTGAATTAACTGCACTCACGAAGCTGTAGGGAAAAGCAGTCATGGCATGTACGTAATGTACTGTTGAATTAACTGCACTCACGAAGCTGTAGGGAAAAGCAGTCATGGCATGTACGTAATATACTGTTGAATTAACTGCACTCACGAAGCTGTAGGGAAAAGCAGTCATGGCATGTACGTAATATACTGTTGAATTAACTGCACTCACGAAGCTGTAGGGAAAAGCAGTCATGGCATGTACATAATATACTGTTGTATTAACTGCACGCACGAGGCTGTAGGGACTAGCAGTCATGGCATGTAAGTAATATACTGTTGAATTAACTGCACTCACGAGGCTGTAGGGAAAAGCAGTCATGGCTTGTACGTAATATACTGTTGAATTAACTGCACTCACGAGGCTGCAGGGAAAAGCAGTCATGGCATGCGCGTAATAAACTGTTGAAATAACTGCACTCACGAAGCTGTAGGGAAAAGCAGTCATGGCATGTACGTAATATACTGTTGAATTAACTGCACTCACGAAGCTGTAGGGAAAAGTAGTCTTGGCATGTACGTAATATACTGTTGAATTAACTGCACTCACGAAGCTGTAGGGAAAAGCAGTCAGTGCATGTACGTAATATACTGTTGAATTAACAACACTCTCGAAGCTGTAGGGAAAAGCCGTCATGGCATGTACGTAATATACTGTTGAATTAACTGCACTCACGAGGCTGTAGGGATAAGCAGTCATGGCATGTACGTAATATACTGTTGAATTAACCGCTCTCACGAGGCTGTAGGGAAAAGCAGTCATGGCATGTACGTAATATACTGTTGAATTAACTGCACTCACGAAGCTGTAGGGAAAAGCAGTCATGGCGTGTACGTAAAATACTGTTGAATTGACTGCACTCACGAGGCTGTAGGGAAAAGCAGTCATGGCATGTACGTAATATACTGTAGAATTAACTGCACTCACGAAGCTGTAGGGAAAAGCAGTCATGGCATGTACATAATATACTGTTGAATTAATTGCACTCACGAAGCTGTAGGGAAAAGCAGTCATGGCATGTACGTAATACACTGTTGAATTAACTGCACTCACGAAGCTGTAGGGAAAAGCAGTCATGGCATGTACGTAATATACTGTTGAATGAACTGCACTCACAAGGCTGTAGGGAAAAGCAGTCATGTCATGTACGTAATATACAGTTAAATTAACTGCACTCACGAGGCTGTGGGGAAAAGCAGTCATGGCATGTACGTAATATACTGTAGAATTAACTGCACTCATGAGGCTGTAGGGAAAAGCAGTCATGGCATGTACGTAATATACTGTTGAATTAACTGCACTCACGAAGCTGTAGCGAAAAGCCGTCATGGCATGTACGTAATATACTGTTGAATTAACTGCACTCACGAGGCTGTAGGGATAAGCAGTCATGGAATGTACGTAATATACTGTTGAATTAACTGCTCTCACGAGGCTGTAGGGAAAAGCAGTCATGGCATGTACGTAATATACTGTTGAATTAACTGCACTCACGAAGCTGTAGGGAAAAGCAGTCATGGCGTGTACGTAATATACTGTTGAATTGACTGCACTCACGAGGCTGTAGGGAGAAGCAGTCATGGCATGTACGTAATATACTGTAGAATTAACTGCACTCACGAAGCTGTAGGAAAAAGCAGTCATGGCATGTACATAATATACTGTTGAATTAATTGCACTCACGAAGCTGTAGGGAAAAGCAGTCATGGCATGTACGTAATACACTGTTGAAATAACTGCACTCACGAAGCTGTAGGGAAAAGCAGTCATGGCATGTACGTAATATACTGTTGAATGAACTGCACTCACAAGGCTGTAGGGAAAAGCAGTCATGGCATGTACGTAATATACTGTTGAATTAACTGCACTCATGAGGCTGTAGGGAAAAGCAGTCATGGCATGGACGTAATATACTGTTGAATTAACTGCACTCACGAGGCTGTAGGGAAAAGCAGTCATGGCATGTACGTAATATACTGTTGAATTAACTGCCCTCACGAAGCTGTAGGGAAAAGCAGTCATGGCATGTACGTAATATACTGTTGAATTAACTGCACTCACTAGGCTGTAGGGAAAAGCAGTCATGGCATGTACGTAATATACTGTTGGATTAACTGCACTCACGAGGCTGTAGGGAAAAGCAGTCATGGCATGATTGTAATATACTGTTGAATTAACAGCACTCACGAGGCTGTAGGGAAAAGCAGTCATGGCATGTACGTAATATACTGTTGAATTAACTGCACTCACGAAGCAGGAGGGAAAAGTAGTCATGGCATGTACGTAATATACTGTAGCATTAACTGCACTCACGAAGCTGTAGGGAAAAGCAGTCATGGCATGTACGTAATATACTGTTGAATTAACTGCACTCACGAAGCTGTACGGAAAAGCAGTCATGGCATGTACGTAATATACTGTTGAATTAACTGCACTCACGAGGCTGTAGGGAAAAGCAGTCATGGCATGTACGTAATACACTGTTGAATTAACTGCATTCACGAGGCTGTAGGGAAAAGCAGTCATGGCTTGTACGTAATATACTGTTGAATTAACTGCACTCACGAGGCTGTAGGGAAAAGCAGTCATGGCATGTACGTAATATACTGTTGAATTAACTGCACTCACGAGGCGGTAGGGAAAAGCAGTCATGGCATGTACGTGATATACTGTTCAATTAACTGCACTCACGAGGCTGTAGGGAAAAGCAGTCATGGCATGTACGTAATATACTGTTGAATTAACTGCACTCACGAGGCTGTAGGGAAAAGCAGTCATGGCATGTACGTAATATACTGTTGAATTAACTGCACTCACGAAGCTGTAGGGAAAAGCAGTCATGGCATGTACGTAATATACAGTTGAATTAACTGCACTCACTAGGCTGTAGGGAAAAGCAGTCATGGCATGTACGTAATATACTGTTGGATTAACTGCACTCACGAGGCTGTAGGGAAAAGCAGTCATGGCATGAATGTAATATACTGTTGAATTAACAGCACTCACGAGGCTGTAGGGAAAAGCAGTCATGGCATGTACGTAATATACTGTTGAATTAACTGCACTCACGAACCTGTAGGGAAAAGCAGTCATGGCATGTACGTAATATACTGTTGAATTAACTGCACTCACGAAGCTGTAGGGAAAAGCAGTCATGGCATGTACGTAATGTACTGTTGAATTAACTGCACTTACGAAGCTGTAGGGAAAAGCAGTCGTGGCATGTACGTAATATACTGTTGAATTAACTGCACTCACGAGGCGGTAGGGAAAAGCAGTCATGGCATGTACGTGATATACTGTTCAATTAACTGCACTCACGAGGCTGTAGGGAAAAGCAGTCATGGCATGTACGTAATATACTGTTGAATTAACTGCACTCACGAGGCTGTAGGGAAAAGCAGTCATGGCATGTACGTAATATACTGTTGAATTAACTGCACTCACGAAGCTGTAGGGAAAAGCAGTCATGGCATGTACGTAATATACTGTTGAATTAACTGCACTCACTAGGCTGTAGGGAAAAGCAGTCATGGCATGTACGTAATATACTGTTGGATTAACTGCACTCACGAGGCTGTAGGGAAAAGCAGTCATGGCATGAATGTAATATACTGTTGAATTAACAGCACTCACGAGGCTGTAGGGAAAACCAGTCATGGCATGTACGTAATATACTGTTGAATTAACTGCACTCACGAACCTGTAGGGAAAAGCAGTCATGGCATGTACGTAATATACTGTTGAATTAACTGCAATCACGAAGCTGTAGGGAAAAGCAGTCATGGCATGTACGTAATGTACTGTTGAATTAACTGCACTCACGAAGCTGTAGGGAAAAGCAGTCGTGGCATGTACGTAATATACTCTTGAATTAACTGCACTCACGAAGCTGTAGGGAAAAGCAGTCATGGCATGTACGTAATATACTGTTGAATTAACTGCACTCACGAAGCTGAAGGGAAAAGCAGTCATGGCATGTACGTAATATACTGTTGAATTAACTGCACTCACGAAGCTGTAGGGAAAAGCAGTCATGGCATGTACGTAATATACTGTTGAATTAACTGCACTCACGAATCTGTAGGGAAAAGCAGTCATGGCATGTACGTAATATACTGTTGAATTAACTGCACCACGAAGCTGTAGGGAAAAGCAGTCATGGCATGTGCGTAATATACTGTTGAATTAACTGCACTCACGAGGCTGTAGGGAAAAGCAGTAATGGCATGTACGTAATACACTGTTGAATAAACTGCACACACGAGGCTGTAGGGAAAAGCAGTTATGGCATATACGTAACATACTGTTGAATTATCTGCACTCACGAAGCTGTAGGGAAGAGCAGTCATGGCATGTACGTAATATACTGTTGAATTAACTGCACTCTCGAAGCTATAGGGAAAAGCAGTCATGGCATGTACGTAATATACTGTTGAATTAACTGCACTCACGAGGCTGTAGGGATAAGCAGTCATGGCATGTACGTAATATACTGTTGAATTAACTGCACTCACGAGGCTGTAGGGAAAAGCAGTCATGGCATGTACGTAATATACTGTTGAATTAACTGCACTCACGAAGCTGTAGGGAAAAGCAGTCATGGCATGTACGTAATATACTGTTGAATTAACTGCACTCATGAGGCTGTAGGGAAAAGCAGTCATGGCATGTACGTAATATACTGTCGAATTAACTGCACTCACGAAGCTGTAGGGAAAAGCAGTCATGGCATGTACATAATATACTGTTGAATTAATTGCACTCACGAAGCTGTAGGGAAAAGCAGTCATGGCATGTACGTAATACACTGTTGAATTAACTACACTCACGAAGCTGTAGGGAAAAGCAGTCATGGCATGTACGTAATATACTGTTGAATGAACTGCACTCACGAGGCTGTAGGGAAAAGCAGTCATGTCATGTACGTAATATACTGTTGAATTAACTGCACTCACGAGGCTGTAGGGAAAAGCAGTCATGGCATGTACGTAATATACTGTTGAATTAACTGCACTCACGAGGCTGTAGGGAAAAGCAGTCATGGCATGTACGTAATATACTGTTGAATTAACTGCACTCACGAAGCTGTAGGGAAAAGCAGTCATGGCATGTACGTAATATACTGTTGAACTAACTGCACTCACGAGGCTGTAGGGAAAAGCAGTCATGGCATGTACGTAATATACTGTTGAATTAACTGCACTCACGAGGCTGTAGGGAAAAGCAGTCATGGCATATACGTAATATAGTGTTGAATTAACTGCACTCACGAAGCTATAGGGAAAAGCAGTCATGGCATGTACGTAATATACTGTTGAACTAACTGCACTCACGAAGCTGTAGGGAAAAGCAGTCATGGCATGTACGTAATATACTGTTGAATTAACTGCACTCACGAAGCTGTAGGGCAAAGCAATCATGGCATGTACGTAATATACTGTTGAATTAACTGCACTCACGAAGCTGTAGGGAAACGCAGTCATGGCATGTACGTAATATACTGTTGAATTAATTGCACTCACGAAGCTGTAGGGAAAAGCAGTCATGGCATGTACATAATATACTGTTGAATTAACTGCACTCACGAAGCAGGAGGGAAACGCAGTCATGGCATGTACATAATATACTGTTGAATTAATTGCACTCACGAAGCTGTACGGAAAAGCAGTCATGGCATGTACATAAAACACTGTTGAATTAACTGCACTCACGAAGCTGTAGGGAAAAGCAGTCATGGCATGTACGTAATATACTGTTGAATGAACTGCACTCACGAGGCTGTAGGGAAAAGCAGTCATGTCATGTACGTAATATACTGTTGAATTAACTGCACTCACGAGGCTGTAGGAAAAAGCAGTCATTGCGTGTACGTAATATACTGTTGAATTAACTGCACTCACGAGGCTGTAGGGAAAAGCAGTCATGGCATGTACATAATATACTGTTGAATTAACTGCACTCACGAAGCTGTAGGGAAAAGTAGTCATGGCATGTACGTAATATACTGTTGAATTAACTGCACTCACGAGGCTGTAGGGAAAAGCAGTCATGGCATGTACGTAATATACTGTTGAATTAATTTCACTCACGAGGCTGTAGGGAAAAGCAGTCATGGCATGTACGTAATATACTGTTGAATTAACTGCACTCACGAAGCTATAGGGAAAAGCAGCCATGGCATGTACGTAATATACTGTTGAATTAACTGCACTCACGAAGCTGTAGGGAAAAGCAGTCATGGCATGTACGTAATATACTGTTGAATTAACTGCACTCACGAAGCTGTAGGGCAAAGCAATCACGGCATGTACGTAATATACTGTTGAATTAACTGCACTCACGAAGCTGTAGGGAAACGCAGTCATGGCATGTACGTAATATACTGTTGAATTACCTGCACTCACGAGGCTGTAGGGAAACGCAGTCATGGCATGTACGTAATATACTGTTGAATTAACTGCACTCACAAGGCTGTAGGGGAAAGCGGTCATGTCATGTTTGTAATATACTGTTGAATTAACTGCTCTCACGAAGCTGTAGGGAAAAGCAGTCATGGCATGTACGTAATATACTGTTGAATTAACTGCACTCACAAGGCTGTAGGGGAAAGCAGTCATGTCATGTACGTAATATACTGTTGAATTAACTGCTCTCACGAAGCTGTAGGGAAAAGCAGTCATGGCATGTACATAATATACTGTTGAATTAACTGCACTCACGAGGCTGTAGGGAAAAGCAGTCATGGCATGTACGTAATATACTGTTGAATTAACTGCACTCACGAGGCTGTAGGGAAAAGCAGTCATGGCATGTACGTAATATACTGTTGAATTAACTGCACTCACGAGGCTGTAGGGAAAAGCAGTCATGGCATGTACGTAATATACTGTTGAATTAACTGCACTCACGATGCTGTAGGGAAAAGCAGTCATGGCATGGACGTAATATACTGTTGAATTAACTGCTCTCACGAGGCTGTAGGGAAATGCAGTCATGGCATGTACGTAATATACTGTTGGTTTAACTGCACTCACGAAGCAGGAGGGAAAAGCAGTCATGGCATGTACGTAATATACTGTTGAATTAACTGCACTCACGAAGCTGTAAGGAAAAGCAGTCATGGCATGTACGTAATATACTGTTGAATTAACTGCACTCACAAGGCTGTAGGGGAAAGCAGTCATGTCATGTACGTAATATACTGTTGAATTAACTGCTCTCACGAAGCTGTAGCGAAAAGCAGTCATGGCATGTACGTAATACACTGTTGAATTAACTGCACTCACGAAGCTGTAGGGAAAAGCAGTCATGGCATGTACGTAATACACTGTTGAATGAACTGCACTCACGAGGCTGTAGGGAAAAGCAGTCATGTCATGTACGTAATATACTGTTGAATTAACTGCACTCACGAGGCTGTAGGGAAAAGCAGTCATTGCATGTACGTAATATACTGTTGAATTAACTGCACTCACGAGGCTGTAGGGAAAAGCAGTCATGGCATGTACATAATATACTGTTGAATTAACTGCACTCACGAAGCTGTAGGGAAAAGCAGTCATGGCATGTACGTAATATACTGTTGAATTAACTGCACTCACGAGGCTGTAGGGAAAAGCAGTCATGGCATGTACGTAATATACTGTTGAATTAATTTCACTCACGAGGCTGTAGGGAAACACAGTCATGGCATGTACGTAATATACTGTTGAATTAACTGCACTCACGAAGCTATAGGGAAAAGCAGTCATGGCATGTACGTAATATACTGTTGAATTAACTGCACTCACGAAGCTGTAGGGAAAAGCAGTCATGGCATGTACGTAATATACTGTTGAATTAACTGCACTCACGAAGCTGTAGGGCAAAGCAATCATGGCATGTACGTAATATACTGTTGAATTAACTGCACTCACGAAGCTGTAGGGAAACGCAGTCATGGCATGTACGTAATATACTGTTGAATTAACTGCACTCACGAGGCTGTAGGGAAACGCAGTCATGGCATGTACGTAATATACTGTTGAATTAACTGCACTCACAAGGCTGTAGGGGAAAGCAGTCATGTCATGCACGTAATATACTGTTGAATTAACTGCACTCACGAAGCTGTAGGGAAAAGCAGTCATGGCATGTACGTAATATACTGTTGAATTAACTGCACTCACAAGGCTGTAGGGGAAAGCAGTCATGTCATGTACGTAATATACTGTTGAATTAACTGCTCTCACGAAGCTGTAGGGAAAAGCAGTCATGGCATGTACGTAATATACTGTTGAATTAACTGCACTCACGAGGCTGTAGGGAAAAGCAGTCATGGCATGTACGTAATATACTGTTGAATTAACTGCACTCACGAGGCTGTAGGGAAAAGCAGTCATGGCATGTACGTAATATACTGTTGAATTAACTGCACTCACGAGGCTGTAGGGAAAAGCAGTCATGGCATGTACGTAATATACTGTTGAATTAACTGCACTCACGATGCTGTAGGGAAAAGCAGTCATGGCATGGACGTAATATGCTGTTGAATTAACTGCTCTCACGAGGCTGTAGGGAAATGCAGTCATGGCATGTACGTAATATACTGTTGGTTTAACTGCACTCACGAAGCAGGAGGGAAAAGCAGTCATGGCATGTACGTAATATACTGTTGAATTAACTGCACTCACGAAGCTGTAGGGAAAAGCAGTCATGGCATGTACGTAATATACTGTTGAATTAACTGCACTCACGAAGCTGTAAGGAAAAGCAGTCATGGCATGTACGTAATATACTGTTGAATTAACTGCACTCATGAGGCTGTAGGGAAAAGCACTCATGGCATGTACGTAATATACTGTTGGTTTAACTGCACTCACGAGGTTGTAGGGAAAAGCAGTCATTGCATGTACGTAGTATACTGTTGAATTAACTGCACTCACGAAGCAGGAGGGAAAGGCAGTCATGGCATGTACGTAATATACTGTTGAATTAACTGCAGTCACGAAGCTGTAGGGAAAAGCAGTCATGGCATGTACGTAATATACTGTTGAATTAACTGCACTCACGAGGCTGTAGGGAAACGCAGTCATGGCATGTACGTAATATACTGTTGAATTAACTGCACTCACGAGGCTGTTGGGAAAAGCAGTCATGGCCTGTACGTAATATACTGTTGAATTAACTGCATTCACGAGGCTGTAGGGAAAAGCAGTCATGTCTTGTACGTAATATACTGTTGAATTAACTGCACTCACGAGGCTGTAGGGAAAAGCAGTCATGGCATGTACATAATATACTGTTGAATTAACTGCACTCACGAGGCTGTAGGGAAAAGCAGTCATTGCATGTGCGTAATAAACTGTTGAATTAACTGCACTCACGAAGCTGTAGGGAAAAGCAGTCATGGCATGTACGTAATATACTGTTGAATTAACTGCACTCACGAAGCTGTAGGGAAAAGCAGTCATGGCATGTACGTAATATACTGTTGAATTAACTGCACTCACGAAGCTGTAGGGAAAAGCAGTCGTGGCATGTACGTAATATAGTGTTGAATTAACTGCACTCACGAGGCTGTAGGGAAACGCAGTCATGGCATGTACGTAATATACTGTTGAATTAACTGCACTCACGAGGCTGTAGGGAAAAGCAGTCATGGCATGTACGTAATATACTCTTGAATCAACTGCACTCACGAAGCTGTAGGGAAAAGCAGTCATGGCATGTACGTAATATTCTGTTGAATTAACTGCACTCACGAAGCTGTAGGGAAAAGCAGTCATGGTATGTACGTAATATACTGTTGAATTAACTGCACTCACGAAGCTGTAGGGAAAAGCAGTCATGGCATGTACGTAATATACTGTTGAATTAACTGCACTCACGAGGCTGTAGGGAAAAGCAGTCATGGCATGTACGTAATATTCTGTTGGTTTAACTGCACTCACGAAGCTGTAGGGAAAAGCAGTCATGGCATGTACGTATTATACTGTTGAATTAACTGCACTCACGAAGCAGGAGGGAAAAGTAGTCATGGCATGAACGTAATATACTGTTGAATTAACTGCACTCACGAAGCTGTAGGGAAAAGCAGTCATGGCATGTACGTAATACACTGTTGAATTAACTGCACTCACGAAGCTGTAGGGAAAAGCAGTCATGGCATGTACGTAATATACTGTTGAATTAACTGCACTCACGAGGCTGTAGGGAAAAGCAGTCTTGGCATGTACGTAATACACTGTTGAATTAACTGCATTCACGAGGCTGTAGGGAAAAGCAGTCATGTCTTGTACATAATATACTGTTGAATTAACTGCACTCACGAGGCTGTAGGGAAAAGCAGTCATGGCATGTACGTAATATACTGTTGAATTAACTGCACTCACGAGGCTGTAGGGAAAAGCAGTCATGGCATGTACGTAATATACTGTTCATATAACTGCACTTACGAGGGTGTAGGGAAAAGCAGTCATGGCATGTACGTAATATACCGTTGAATTAACTGCACTCACGAGGCTGTAGGGAAAAGCAGTCATGGCATGTACGTAATATACTGTTGAATTAACTGCACTCACGAGGCTGTAGGGAAAAGCAGTCATGGCATGTACGTAATATACTGTTGAATTAACTGCACTCACGAAGCTGTAGGGAAAAGCAGTCATGGCATGTACGTAATATACTGTTGAACTAACTGCACTCACGAGGCTGTAGGGAAAAGCAGTCATGGCATGTACGTAATATACTGTTGAATTAACTGCACTCACGAAGCTGTAGGGAAAACCAGTCATGGCATGTACGTAATATACTGTTGAATTAACTGCACTCACGAAGCTATAGGGAAAAGCAGTCATGGCATGTACGTAATATACTGTTGAATTAACTGCACTCACGAAGCTGTAGGGAAAAGCAGTCATGGCATGTACGTAATATACTGTTGAATTAACTGCACTCACGAAGCTGTAGGGCAAAGCAATCATGGCATGTACGTAATATACTGTTGAATTAACTGCACTCACGAAGCTGTAGGGAAACGCAGTCATGGCATGTACGTAATATACTGTTGAATTAACTGCACTCGCGAGGCTTTAGGGAAACGCAGTCATGGCATGTACGTAATATACTGTTGAATTAACTGCACTCACAAGGCTGTAGGGGAAAGCGGTCATGTCATGTACGTAATATACTGTTGAATTAACTGCTCTCACGAAGCTGTAGGGAAAAGCAGACATGGCATGTACGTAATATACTGTTGAATTAACTGCACTCACAAGGCTGTAGGGGAAAGCAGTCATGTCATGTACGTAATATACTGTTGAATTAACTGCTCTCACGAAGCTGTAGGGAAAAGCAGTCATGGCATGTACGTAATATACTGTTGAATTAACTGCACTCACGAGGCTGTAGTGAAAAGCAGTCATGGCATGTACGTAATATACTGTTGAATTAACTGCACTCACGAGGCTGTAGGGAAAAGCAGTCATGGCATGTACGTAATATACTGTTGAATTAACTGCACTCACGAGGCTGTAGGGAAGAGCAGTCATGGCATGTACGTAATATACTGTTGAATTAACTGCACTCACGATGCTGTAGGGAAAAGCAGTCATGGCATGGACGTAATATACTGTTGAATTAACTGCTCTCACGAGGCTGTAGGGAAATGCAGTCATGGCATGTACGTAATATACTGTTGGTTTAACTGCACTCACGAAGCAGGAGGGAAAAGCAGTCATGGCATGTACGTAATATACTGTTGAATTAACTGCACTCACGAAGCTGTAGGGAAAAGCAGTCATGGCATGTACGTAATATACTGTTGAATTAACTGCACTCACAAGGCTGTAGGGGAAAGCAGTCATGTCATGTACGTAATATACTGTTGAATTAACTGCTCTCACGAAGCTGTAGGGAAAAGCAGTCATGGCATGTACGTAATACACTGTTGAATTAACTGCACTCACGAAGCTGTAGGGAAAAGCAGTCATGGCATGTACGTAATATACTGTTGAATGAACTGCACTCACGAGGCTGTAGGGAAAAGCAGTCATGTCATGTACGTAATATACTGTTGAATTAACTGCACTCACGAGGCTGTAGGGAAAAGCAGTCATTGCATGTACGTAATATACTGTTGAATTAACTGCACTCACGAGGCTGTAGGGAAAAGCAGTCATGGCATGTACATAATATACTGTTGAATTAACTGCACTCACGAAGCTGTAGGGAAAAGCAGTCATGGCATGTACGTAATATACTGTTGAATTAACTGCACTCACGAGGCTGTAGGGAAAAGCAGTCATGGCATGTACGTAATATACTGTTGAATTAATTTCACTCACGAGGCTGTAGGGAAACACAGTCATGGCATGTACGTAATATACTGTTGAATTAACTGCACTCACGAAGCTATAGGGAAAAGCAGTCATGGCATGTAAGTAATATACTGTTGAATTAACTGCACTCACGAAGCTGTAGGGAAAAGCAGTCATGGCATGTACGTAATATACTGTTGAATTAACTGCACTCACGAAGCTGTAGGGCAAAGCAATCATGGCATGTACGTAATATACTGTTGAATTAACTGCATTCACCAAGCTGTAGGGAAACGCAGTCATGGCATGTACGTAATATACTGTTGAATTAACTGCACTCACGAGGCTGTAGGGAAACGCAGTCATGGCATGTACGTAATATACTGTTGAATTAACTGCACTCACAAGGCTGTAGGGGAAAGCAGTCATGTCATGTACGTAATATACTGTTGAATTAACTGCTCTCACGAAGCTGTAGGGAAAAGCAGTCATGGCATGTACGTAATATACTGTTGAATTAACTGCACTCACAAGGCTGTAGGGGAAAGCAGCCATGTCATGTACGTAATATACTGTTGAATTAACTGCTCTCACGAAGCTGTAGGGAAAAGCAGTCATGGCATGTACGTAATATACTGTTGAATTAACTGCACTCACGAGGCTGTAGGGAAAAGCAGTCATGGCATGTACGTAATATACTGTTGAATTAACTGCACTCACGAGGCTGTAGGGAAAAGCAGTCATGGCATGTACGTAATATACTGTTGAATTAACTGCACTCACGAGGCTGTAGGGAAAAGCAGTCATGGCATGTACGTAATATACTGTTGAATTAACTGCACTCACGATGCTGTAGGGAAAAGCAGTCATGGCATGTACGTAATATACTGTTGAATTAACTGCACTCATGAGGCTGTAGGGAAAAGCAGTCATGGCATGTACGTAATATACTGTTGGTTTAACTGCACTCACGAGGTTGTAGGGAAAAGCAGTCATT
Source organism: Schistocerca piceifrons (assembly GCF_021461385.2). Classification (NCBI taxonomy): domain Eukaryota; kingdom Metazoa; phylum Arthropoda; class Insecta; order Orthoptera; family Acrididae; genus Schistocerca; species Schistocerca piceifrons. Next base: position 1,013,959,685 of record NC_060139.1, on the reverse strand, counting down.
GCATGTACGTAATATACTGTTGAATTAACTGCACTCACGAAGCAGGAGGGAAAGGCAGTCATGGCATGTACGTAATATACTGTTGAATTAACTGCAGTCACGAAGCTGTAGGGAAATGCAGTCATGGCATGTACATAATATATTGCTGAATTAACTGCACTCACGAGGCTGTAGGGAAACGCAGTCATGGCATGTACGTAATATACTGTTGAATTAACTGCACTCACGAGGCTGTTGGGAAAAGCAGTCATGGCCTGTACGTAATATACTGTTGAATTAACTGCACTCACGAGGCTGTAGGGAAAAGCAGTCATGGCATGTACGTAATATACTGTTGAATTAACTGCACTCACGAAGCTGTAGGGAAAAGCAGTCATGGCATGTACGTAATATACTGTTGAATTAACTGCACTCACAAGGCTGTAGGGGAAAGCAGTCATGTCATGTACGTAATATACTGTTGAATTAACTGCTCTCACGAAGCTGTAGGGAAAAGCAGTCATGGCATGTACGTAATACACTGTTGAATTAACTGCACTCACGAAGCTGTAGGGAAAAGCAGTCATGGCATGTACGTAATATACTGTTGAATGAACTGCACTCACGAGGCTGTAGGGAAAAGCAGTCATGTCATGTACGTAATATACTGTTGAATTAACTGCACTCACGAGGCTGTAGGGAAAAGCAGTCATTGCATGTACGTAATATACTGTTGAATTAACTGCAGTCACGAGGCTGTAGGGAAAAGCAGTCATGGCATGTACATAATATACTGTTGAATTAACTGCACTCACGAAGCTGTAGGGAAAAGCAGTCATGGCATGTACGTAATATACTGTTGAATTAACTGCACTCACGAGGCTGTAGGGAAAAGCAGTCATGGCATGTACGTAATATACTGTTGAATTAATTTCACTCACGAGGCTGTAGGGAAACACAGTCATGGCATGTACGTAATATACTGTTGAATTAACTGCACTCACGAAGCTATAGGGAAAAGCAGTCATGGCATGTACGTAATATACTGTTGAATTAACTGCACTCACGAAGCTGTAGGGAAAAGCAGTCATGGCATGTACGTAATATACTGTTGAATTAACTGCACTCACGAAGCTGTAGGGCAAAGCAATCATGGCATGTACGTAATATACTGTTGAATTAACTGCATTCACCAAGCTGTAGGGAAACGCAGTCATGGCATGTACGTAATATACTGTTGAATTAACTGCACTCACGAGGCTGTAGGGAAACGCAGTCATGGCATGTACGTAATATACTGTTGAATTAACTGCACTCACAAGGCTGTAGGGGAAAGCAGTCATGTCATGTACGTAATATACCGTTGAATTAACTGCTCTCACGAAGCTGTAGGGAAAAGCAGTCATGGCATGTACGTAATATACTGTTGAATTAACTGCACTCACAAGGCTGTAGGGGAAAGCAGTCATGTCATGTACGTAATATACTGTTGAATTAACTGCTCTCACGAAGCTGTAGGGAAAAGCAGTCATGGCATGTACGTAATATACTGTTGAATTAACTGCACTCACGAGGCTGTAGGGAAAAGCAGTCATGGCATGTACGTAATATACTGTTGAATTAACTGCACTCACGAGGCTGTAGGGAAAAGCAGTCATGGCATGTACGTAATATACTGTTGAATTAACTGCACTCACGAGGCTGTAGGGAAAAGCAGTCATGGCATGTACGTAATATACTGTTGAATTAACTGCACTCACGATGCTGTAGGGAAAAGCAGTCATGGCATGGACGTAATATACTGTTGAATTAACTGCTCTCACGAGGCTGTAGGGAAATGCAGTCATGGCATGTACGTAATATACTGTTGGTTTAACTGCACTCACGAAGCAGGAGGGAAAAGCAGTCATGGCATGTACGTAATATACTGTTGAATTAACTGCACTCACGAAGCTGTAGGGAAAAGCAGTCATGGCATGTACGTAATATACTGTTGAATTAACTGCACTCACGAAGCTGTAAGGAAAAGCAGTCATGGCATGTACGTAATATACTGTTGAATTAACTGCACTCATGAGGCTGTAGGGAAAAGCAGTCATGGCATGTACGTAATATACTGTTGGTTTAACTGCACTCACGAGGTTGTAGGGAAAAGCAGTCATTGCATGTACGTAATATACTGTTGAATTAACTGCACTCACGAAGCAGGAGGGAAAGGCAGTCATGGCATGTACGTAATATACTGTTGAATTAACTGCAGTCACGAAGCTGTAGGGAAAAGCAGTCATGGCATGTACGTAATATACTGTTGAATTAACTGCACTCACGAGGCTGTAGGGAAACGCAGTCATGGCATGTACGTAATATACTGTTGAATTAACTGCACTCACGAGGCTGTTGGGAAAAGCAGTCATGGCCTGTACGTAATATACTGTTGAATTAGCTGCACTCACGAGGCTGTAGGGAAAAGCAGTCATGGCATGTACGTAATATACTGTTGAATTAACTGCACTCACGAAGCTGTAGGGAAAAGCAGTCATGGCATGTACGTAATATACTGTTGAATTAACTGCACTCACGAAGCTGTAGGGCAAAGCAATCATGGCATGTACGTAATATACTGTTGAATTAACAGCACTCACGAAGCTGTAGGGAAACGCAGTCATGGCATGTACGTAATATACTGTTGAATTAACTGCACTCACGAGGCTGTAGGGAAACGCAGTCATGGCATGTACGTAATATACTGTTGAATTAACTGCACTCACAAGGCTGTAGGGGAAAGCAGTCATGTCATGTACGTAATATACTGTTGAATTAACTGCTCTCACGAAGCTGTAGGGAAAAGCAGTCATGGCATGTACGTAATATACTGTTGAATTAACTGCACTCACAAGGCTGTAGGGGAAAGCAGTCATGTCATGTACGTAATATACTGTTGAATTAACTGCTCTCACGAAGCTGTAGGGAAAAGCAGTCATGGCATGTACGTAATATACTGTTGAATTAACTGCACTCACGAGGCTGTAGGGAAAAGCAGTCATGGCATGTACGTAATATACTGTTGAATTAACTGCACTCACGAGGCTGTAGGGAAAAGCAGTCATGGCATGTACGTAATATACTGTTGAATTAACTGCACTCACGAGGCTGTAGGGAAAAGCAGTCATGGCATGTACGTAATATACTGTTGAATTAACTGCACTCACGATGCTGTAGGGAAAAGCAGTCATGGCATGGACGTAATATACTGTTGAATTAACTGCTCTCACGAGGCTGTAGGGAAATGCAGTCATGGCAAGTACGTAATATACTGTTGGTTTAACTGCACTCACGAAGCAGGAGGGAAAAGCAGTCATGGCATGTACGTAATATACTGTTGAATTAACTGCACTCACGAAGCTGTAGGGAAAAGCAGTCATGGCGTGTACGTAATATACTGTTGAATTAACTGCACTCACGAAGCTGTAAGGAAAAGCTGTCATGGCATGTACGTAATATACTGTTGAATTAACTGCACTCATGAGGCTGTTGGGAAAAGCAGTCATGGCATGTACGTAATATACTGTTGGTTTAACTGCACTCACGAGGTTGTAGGGAAAAGCAGTCATTGCATGTACGTAATATACTGTTGAATTAACTGCACTCACGAAGCAGGAGGGAAAGGCAGTCATGGCATGTACGTAATATACTGTTGAATTAACTGCAGTCACGAAGCTGTAGGGAAAAGCAGTCATGGCATGTACGTAATATACTGTTGAATTAACTGCACTCACGAGGCTGTAGCGAAACGCAGTCATGGCATGTACGTAATATACTCTTGAATTAACTGCACTCACGAGGCTGTTGGGGGAAAGCAGTCATGGCCTGTACGTAATATACTGCTGAATTAACTGCACTCACGAGGCTGTAGGGAAAAGCAGTCATGGCATGTACGTAATATACTGTTCAATTAACTGCACTTACGAGGCTGTAGGGAAAAGCAGTCATGGCATGTATGTAATATACTGTTGAATTAACAGCACTCACGAGGCTGTAGGGAAAAGCAGTCATGGCATGTACGTAATATACTGTTGAATTAACTGCACTCACGAAGCTGTAGGGAAAAACAGTCATGGCATGTACGTAATATACTGTTGAATTAACTGCACTCACGAAGCTGTAGGGAAAAGCAGTCATGGCATGTACGTAATATACTGTTGAATTAACTGCACTCACGAAGCTGTAGGGAAAAGCAGTCATGGCATGTACGTAATATACTGTTGAATTAACTGCACTCACGAAGCTGTAGGGAAAAGCAGTCATGGCATGTACGTAATATACTGTTGAATTAACTGCACTCACGAAGCTGTAGGGAAAAGCAGTCATGGCATGTACGTAATATACTGTTGAATTAACTGCACCACGAAGCTGTAGGGAAAAGCAGTCATGGCATGTACGTAATATACTGTTGAATTAACTGCACTCACAAGGCTGTAGGGAAAAGCAGTAATGGCATGTACGTAATATAATTACTGTTGAATTAACTGCACTCACGAGGCTGTAGGGAAAAGCAGTCATGGCATGTACGTAATATACTGTTGAATTAACTGCACTCACGAGGCTGTAGGGAAAAGCAGTCATGGCATGTACGTAATATACTGTTGAATTAACTGCACTCACGAGGCTGTAGGGAAAAGCAGTCATGTCATGTACGTAATTTACTGTTGAATTAACTGCACTCACGAGGCTGTAGGAAAAAGCAGTCATGGCATGTACGTAATATACTGTTGAATTAACTGCACTCACGAGGCTGTAGGGAAAAGCAGTCATGGCATGTACGTAATATACTGTTGAATTAACTGCACTCACGAAGCTGTAGGGAAAAGCAGTCATGGCATGTACGTAATATACTGTTGAATTAACTGCACTCACGAGGCTGTAGGGAAAAGCAGTCATGGCATGTACGTAATATACTGTTGAATTAACTGCACTCACGAGGCTGTAGGGACAAGCAGTCACGGCATGTACGTAATATACTGTTGAATTAACTGCACTCACGAAGCTATAGGGAAAAGCAGTCATGGCATGTACGTAATATACTGTTGAATTAACTGCACTCACGAAGCTGTAGGGAAAAGCAGTCATGGCATGTACGTAATATACTGTTGAATTAACTGCACTCACGAAGCTGTAGGGCAAAGCAGTCATGGCATGTACGTAATATACTGTTGAATTAACTGCACTCACGAAGCTGTAGGGAAACGCAGTCATGGCATGTACGTAATATACTGTTAAATTAACTGCACTCGCGAGGCTGTAGGGAAACGCAGTCGTGGCATGTACGTAATATACTGTAGGGAAAAGCAGTCATTGCATGTACGTAATATACTGTTGAATTAACTGCACTCACGAAGCTGTAGGGAAACGCAGTCATGGCATGTACGTAATATACTGTTGAATTAACTGCACTCACGAAGCTGTAGGGAAAAGCAGTCATGGCATGTACGTAATATACTGTTGAATTAACTGCACTCACGAAGCTGTAGGGCAAAGCAGTAATGGCAAGTACGTAATATACTGTTGAATTAACTGCACTCACGAAGCTGTAGGGAAACGCAGTCATGGCATGTACGTAATATACTGTTGAATTAACTGCACTCACGAGGCTGTAGCGAAACGCAGTCGTGGCATGTACGTAATATACTGTTGAATTAACTGCACTCACGAGGCTGCAGGGAAAAGCAGTCATGGCATGTACGTAATATACTGTTGAATGAACTGCACTCATGAGGCTGTAGGGAAAAGCAGTCATGGCATGTACGTAATATACTGTTGAATTAACTGCACTCACAAGGCTGTAGGGAAAAGCAGTCATGTCATGTACGTAATATACTGTTGAATTAACTGCACTCGCGAAGCTGTAGGGAAAAGCAGTCATGGCATGTACGTAATATACTGTTAAAATAACTGCACTCACGTGGTTGTAGGGAAAAGCAGACATGGCATGTACGTAATATACTGTTGAATTAACTGCACTCACGAGGCTGTAGGGAAAAGCAGTCATGGCATGTACGTAATATACTGTTGAACTAACTGCACTCACGAAGCTGTAGGGAAAAGCAGTCATGGCATGTACGTAATATACTGTTGAATTAAATGCACTCACGAGGCTGTAGGGAAAAGCAGTCATGGCATGTACGTAATATACTGTTGAATTAACTGCACTCACGAAGCTGTAGGGCAAAGCAGTAATGGCATGTACGTAATATACTGTTGAATTAACTGCACTCACGAAGCTGTAGGGAAACGCAGTCATGGCATGTACGTAATATACTGTTGAATTAACTGCACTCACGAGGCTGTAGCGAAACGCAGTCGTGGCATGTACGTAATATACTGTTGAATTAACTGCACTCACGAGGCTGCAGGGAAAAGCAGTCATGGCATGTACGTAATATACTGTTGAATGAACTGCACTCATGAGGCTGTAGGGAAAAGCAGTCATGGCATGTACGTAATATACTGTTGAATTAACTGCACTCACAAGGCTGTAGGGAAAAGCAGTCATGTCATGTACGTAATATACTGTTGAATTAACTGCACTCGCGAAGCTGTAGGGAAAAGCAGTCATGGCATGTACGTAATATACTGTTAAAATAACTGCACTCACGTGGTTGTAGGGAAAAGCAGACATGGCATGTACGTAATATACTGTTGAATTAACTGCACTCACGAGGCTGTAGGGGAAAGCAGTCATGTCATGTACGTAATATACTGTTGAATTAACTGCTCTCACGAAGCTGTAGGGAAAAGCAGTCATGGCATGTACGTAATATACTGTTGAATTAACTGCACTCACGAGGCTGTAGGGAAAAGCAGTCATGGCATGTACGTAATATACTGTTGAATTAACTGCACTCACGAGGCTGTAGGGAAAAGCAGTCATGGCATGTACGTAATATACTGTTGAATTAACTGCACTCACGAGGCTGTAGGGAAAAGCAGTCATGGCATGTACGTAATATACTGTTGGTTTAACTGCACTCACGAAGCAGGAGGGAAAAGCAGTCATGGCATGTACGTAATATACTGTTGAATTAACTGCACTCACGAAGCTGTAGGGAAAAGCAGTCATGGCGTGTACGTAATATACTGTTGAATTAACTGCACTCACGAAGCTGTAAGGAAAAGCTGTCATGGCATGTACGTAATATACTGTTGAATTAACTGCACTCATGAGGCTGTTGGGAAAAGCAGTCATGGCATGTACGTAATATACTGTTGGTTTAACTGCACTCACGAGGTTGTAGGGAAAAGCAGTCATTGCATGTACGTAATATACTGTTGAATTAACTGCACTCACGAAGCAGGAGGGAAAGGCAGTCATGGCATGTACGTAATATACTGTTGAATTAACTGCAGTCACGAAGCTGTAGGGAAAAGCAGTCATGGCATGTACGTAATATACTGTTGAATTAACTGCACTCACGAGGCTGTAGCGAAACGCAGTCATGGCATGTACGTAATATACTCTTGAATTAACTGCACTCACGAGGCTGTTGGGGGAAAGCAGTCATGGCCTGTACGTAATATACTGCTGAATTAACTGCACTCACGAGGCTGTAGGGAAAAGCAGTCATGGCATGTACGTAATATACTGTTCAATTAACTGCACTTACGAGGCTGTAGGGAAAAGCAGTCATGGCATGTATGTAATATACTGTTGAATTAACAGCACTCACGAGGCTGTAGGGAAAAGCAGTCATGGCATGTACGTAATATACTGTTGAATTAACTGCACTCACGAAGCTGTAGGGAAAAACAGTCATGGCATGTACGTAATATACTGTTGAATTAACTGCACTCACGAAGCTGTAGGGAAAAGCAGTCATGGCATGTACGTAATATACTGTTGAATTAACTGCACTCACGAAGCTGTAGGGAAAAGCAGTCATGGCATGTACGTAATATACTGTTGAATTAACTGCACTCACGAAGCTGTAGGGAAAAGCAGTCATGGCATGTACGTAATATACTGTTGAATTAACTGCACTCACGAAGCTGTAGGGAAAAGCAGTCATGGCATGTACGTAATATACTGTTGAATTAACTGCACCACGAAGCTGTAGGGAAAAGCAGTCATGGCATGTACGTAATATACTGTTGAATTAACTGCACTCACAAGGCTGTAGGGAAAAGCAGTAATGGCATGTACGTAATATAATTACTGTTGAATTAACTGCACTCACGAGGCTGTAGGGAAAAGCAGTCATGGCATGTACGTAATATACTGTTGAATTAACTGCACTCACGAGGCTGTAGGGAAAAGCAGTCATGGCATGTACGTAATATACTGTTGAATTAACTGCACTCACGAGGCTGTAGGGAAAAGCAGTCATGTCATGTACGTAATTTACTGTTGAATTAACTGCACTCACGAGGCTGTAGGGAAAAGCAGTCATGGCATGTACGTAATATACTGTTGAATTAACTGCACTCACGAGGCTGTAGGGAAAAGCAGTCATGGCATGTACGTAATATACTGTTGAATTAACTGCACTCACGAAGCTGTAGGGAAAAGCAGTCATGGCATGTACGTAATATACTGTTGAATTAACTGCACTCACGAGGCTGTAGGGAAAAGCAGTCATGGCATGTACGTAATATACTGTTGAATTAACTGCACTCACGAGGCTGTAGGGACAAGCAGTCACGGCATGTACGTAATATACTGTTGAATTAACTGCACTCACGAAGCTATAGGGAAAAGCAGTCATGGCATGTACGTAATATACTGTTGAATTAACTGCACTCACGAAGCTGTAGGGAAAAGCAGTCATGGCATGTACGTAATATACTGTTGAATTAACTGCACTCACGAAGCTGTAGGGCAAAGCAGTCATGGCATGTACGTAATATACTGTTGAATTAACTGCACTCACGAAGCTGTAGGGAAACGCAGTCATGGCATGTACGTAATATACTGTTAAATTAACTGCACTCGCGAGGCTGTAGGGAAACGCAGTCGTGGCATGTACGTAATATACTGTAGGGAAAAGCAGTCATTGCATGTACGTAATATACTGTTGAATTAACTGCACTCACGAAGCTGTAGGGAAACGCAGTCATGGCATGTACGTAATATACTGTTGAATTAACTGCACTCACGAAGCTGTAGGGAAAAGCAGTCATGGCATGTACGTAATATACTGTTGAATTAACTGCACTCACGAAGCTGTAGGGCAAAGCAGTAATGGCAAGTACGTAATATACTGTTGAATTAACTGCACTCACGAAGCTGTAGGGAAACGCAGTCATGGCATGTACGTAATATACTGTTGAATTAACTGCACTCACGAGGCTGTAGCGAAACGCAGTCGTGGCATGTACGTAATATACTGTTGAATTAACTGCACTCACGAGGCTGCAGGGAAAAGCAGTCATGGCATGTACGTAATATACTGTTGAATGAACTGCACTCATGAGGCTGTAGGGAAAAGCAGTCATGGCATGTACGTAATATACTGTTGAATTAACTGCACTCACAAGGCTGTAGGGAAAAGCAGTCATGTCATGTACGTAATATACTGTTGAATTAACTGCACTCGCGAAGCTGTAGGGAAAAGCAGTCATGGCATGTACGTAATATACTGTTAAAATAACTGCACTCACGTGGTTGTAGGGAAAAGCAGACATGGCATGTACGTAATATACTGTTGAATTAACTGCACTCACGAGGCTGTAGGGAAAAGCAGTCATGGCATGTACGTAATATACTGTTGAACTAACTGCACTCACGAAGCTGTAGGGAAAAGCAGTCATGGCATGTACGTAATATACTGTTGAATTAAATGCACTCACGAGGCTGTAGGGAAAAGCAGTCATGGCATGTACGTAATATACTGTTGAATTAACTGCACTCACGAAGCTGTAGGGCAAAGCAGTAATGGCATGTACGTAATATACTGTTGAATTAACTGCACTCACGAAGCTGTAGGGAAACGCAGTCATGGCATGTACGTAATATACTGTTGAATTAACTGCACTCACGAGGCTGTAGCGAAACGCAGTCGTGGCATGTACGTAATATACTGTTGAATTAACTGCACTCACGAGGCTGCAGGGAAAAGCAGTCATGGCATGTACGTAATATACTGTTGAATGAACTGCACTCATGAGGCTGTAGGGAAAAGCAGTCATGGCATGTACGTAATATACTGTTGAATTAACTGCACTCACAAGGCTGTAGGGAAAAGCAGTCATGTCATGTACGTAATATACTGTTGAATTAACTGCACTCGCGAAGCTGTAGGGAAAAGCAGTCATGGCATGTACGTAATATACTGTTAAAATAACTGCACTCACGTGGTTGTAGGGAAAAGCAGACATGGCATGTACGTAATATACTGTTGAATTAACTGCACTCACGAGGCTGTAGGGAAAAGCAGTCATGGCATGTACGTAATATACTGTTGAACTAACTGCACTCACGAAGCTGTAGGGAAAAGCAGTCATGGCATGTACGTAATATACTGTTGAATTAAATGCACTCACGAGGCTGTAGGGAAAAGCAGTCATGGCATGTACGTAATATACTGTTGAATTAACTGCACTCACGAGGCTGTAGGGAAAAGCAGTCATGGCATGTACGTAATATACTGTTGATTTAACTGCACTCACGAAGCAGGAGGGAAAAGCAGTCATGGCATGTACGTAATATACTGTTGAATTAACTGCACTCACGAAGCTGTAGGGAAAAGCAGTCATGGCATGTACGTAATATACTGTTGAATTAACTGCACTCACGAAGCTGTAGGGAAAAGCAGTCGTGGCATGTACGTAATATACTGTTGAATTAACTGCACTCATGAGGCTGTAGGGAAAAGCAGTCATGGCATGTACGTAATATACTGTTGGTTTAACTGCACTCACGAGGCTGTAGGGAAAAGCAGTCATGGCATGTACGTAATATACTGTTGAATTAACTATACTCGCGAAGCAGGAGGGAAAGGCAGTCATGGCATGTACGTAATATACTGTTGAATTAACTGCACTCACGAGGCTGTAGGGAAAAGCAGTCATGGCATGTATGTAATATACTGTTGAATTAACTGCACTCACGAGGCTGTTGGGAAAAGCGGTCATGGCATGTACGTAATATACTGTTGAATTAACTGCACTTACGAGGCTGTAGGGAAAAGCAGTCATGGCATGTACGTAATATACTGTTCAATTAACTGCACTCACGAGGCTGTAGGGAAAAGCAGTCAAGGCATGTACGTAATATACTGTTGGTTTAACTGCACTCACGAAGTAGGAGGGAAAAGCAGTCATGGCATGTACGTAATATACTGTTGAATTAACTGCACTCACAAAGCTGTAGGGCAAATCAGTCATGGCATGTATGTAATATACTGTTGAATTAACTGCAATCACGAAGCTGTAGGGATACGCAGTCATGGCATGTACGTAATATACTGTTGACTTAACTGCACTCACGAGGCTGTAGGGAAACACAGTCATGGCATGTACGTAACTTACTGTTGAATTAACTGCACTCACGAGGCTGTAGGGAAAAGCAGTCATGGCATGTACGTAATATACTGTTGAATGAACTGCACTCACGAGGCTGTAGGGAAAAGCAGTCATGGCATGTACGTAATATACTGTTGAATTAACTGCACTCACGAGGCTGTAGGGAAAAGCAGTCTTGGCATGTACGTAATATACTGTTGAATTAACTGCACTTACGAGGCTGTAGGGAAAAGCAGTCATGGCATGTACGTAATATACTGTTGAATTAACTGCACTCACGAAGCTTTAGGGAAAAGCAATCATGGCATGTACGTAATATACTGTTGAATTAACTGCACTCACGAGGCTGTAGGGATAAGCAGTCATGGCATGTACGTAATATGCTGTTGGTTTAACTGCACTCACGAAGCAGGAGGGAAAAGCAGTCATGGCATGTACGTAATATACTGTTGAATTAACTGCACTCACAAAGCTGTGGGGCAAAGCAGTCATGGCATTTACGTAATATACTGTTGAATTAACTGCACTCACGAAGCTGTAGGGAAATGCAGTCATGGCATGTACGTAATATACTGTTGAATTAACTGCACTCACGATGCTGTAGGGACAAGCAGTCACGGCATGTACGTAATATACTGTTGAATTAACTGCACTCACGAAGCTATAGGGAAAAGCAGTCATGGCATGTACGTAATATACTGTTGAATTAACTGCACTCACGAAGCTGTAGGGAAAAGCAGTCATGGCATGTACGTAATATACTGTTGAATTAACTGCACTCACGAAGCTGTAGGGCAAAGCAGTCATGGCATGTACGTAATATACTGTAGAATTAACTGCACTCACGAAGCTGTAGGGAAACGCAGTCATGGCATGTACGTAATATACTGTTGAATTAACTGCACTCACGAGGCTGTAGGGAAACGCAGTCGTGGCATGTACGTAATATACTGTAGGGAAAAGCAGTCATTGCATGTACGTAATATACTGTTGAATTAACTGCACTCACGAGGCTGTAGGGACAAGCAGTCATGGCATGTACGTAATATACTGTTGAATTAACTGCACTCACGAAGCTATAGGGAAAAGCAGTCACGGCATGTACGTAATATACTGTTGAATTAACTGCACTCACGAAGCTGTAGGGAAAAGCAGTCATGGCATGTACGTAATATACTGTTGAATTAACTGCACTCACGAAGCTGTAGGGCAAAGCAGTAATGGCATGTACGTAATATACTGTTGAATTAACTGCACTCACGAAGCTGTAGGGATACGCAGTCATGCCATGTACGTAATATACTGTTGAATTAACTGCACTCACGAGGCTGTAGCGAAACGCAGTCGTGGCATGTACGTAATATACTGTTGATTTAACTGCACTCACGAGGCTGTAGGGAAAAGCAGTCATGGCATGTACGTAATATACTGTTGAATGAACTGCACTCACGAGGCTGTAGGGAAAAGCAGTCATGGCATGTACGTAATATACTGTTGAATTAACTGCACTCACAAGGCTGTAGGGAAAAGCAGTCATGTCATGTACGTAATATACTGTTGAATTAACTGCACTCGCGAAGCTGTAGGGAAAAGCAGTCATGGCATGTACGTAATATACTGTTAAATTAACTGCACTCACGGGTTGTAGGGAAAAGCAGTCATGGCATGTACGTAATATACTGTTGAATTAACTGCACTCACGAGGCTGTAGGGAAAAGCAGTCATGGCATGTACGTAATATACTGTTGAACTAACTGCACTCACGAAGCTGTAGGGAAAAGCAGTCATGGCATGTACGTAATATACTGTTGAATTAAATGCACTCACGAGGCTGTAGGGAAAAGCAGTCATGGCATGTACGTAATATACTGTTGAATTAACTGCACTCACGAGGCTGTAGGGAAAAGCAGTCATGGCATGTACGTAATATACTGTTGATTTAACTGCACTCACGAAGCAGGAGGGAAAAGCAGTCATGGCATGTACGTAATATACTGTTGAATTAACTGCACTCACGAAGCTGTAGGGAAAAGCAGTCATGGCATGTACGTAATATACTGTTGAATTAACTGCACACACGAAGCTGTAGGGAAAAGCAGTCGTGGCATGTACGTAATATACTGTTGAATTAACTGCACTCATGAGGCTGTAGGGAAAAGCAGTCATGGCATGTACGTAATATACTGTTGGTTTAACTGCACTCACGAGGCTGTAGGGAAAAGCAGTCATGGCATGTACGTAATATACTGTTGAATTAACTGCACTCGCGAAGCAGGAGGGAAAGGCAGTCATGGCATGTACGTAATATACTGTTGAATTAACTGCACTCACGAGGCTGTAGGGAAAAGCAGTCATGGCATGTGTGTAATATACTGTTGAATTAACTGCACTCACGAGGCTGTAGGGAAAAGCGGTCATGGCATGTACGTAATATACTGTTGAATTAACTGCACTTACGAGGCTGTAGGGAAAAGCAGTCATGGCATGTACGTAATATACTGTTCAATTAACTGCACTCACGAGGCTGTAGGGAAAAGCAGTCAAGGCATGTACGTAATATACTGTTGGTTTAACTGCACTCACGAAGCAGGAGGGAAAAGCAGTCATGGCATGTACGTAATATACTGTTGAATTAACTGCACTCACAAAGCTGTAGGGCAAAGCAGTCATGGCATGTATGTAATATACTGTTGAATTAACTGCAATCACGAAGCTGTAGGGATACGCAGTCAGGGCATGTACGTAATATACTGTTGACTTAACTGCACTCACGAGGCTGTAGGGAAACACAGCGATGGCATGTACGTAACTTACTGTTGAATTAACTGCACTCACGAGGCTGTAGGGAAAAGCAGTCATGGCATGTACGTAATATACTGTTGAATGAACTGCACTCACGAGGCTGTAGGGAAAAGCAGTCATGGCATGTACGTAATATACTGTTGAATTAACTGCACTCACAAGGCCGTAGGGAAAAGCAGTCATGTCATGTACGTAATATACTGTTGAATTAACTGCACTCACGAAGCTGTAGGGAAAAGCAGTCATGGCATGTACGTAATATACTGTTGAATTAACTGCACTCACGAGGCTGTAGGGAAAAGCAGTCATGGCATGTACGTAATATACTGTTGAATTAACTGCACTTACGAGGCTGTAGGGAAAAGCAGTCATGGCATGTACGTAATATACTGTTGAATTAACTGCACTCACGAAGCTTTAGGGAAAAGCAATCATGGCATGTACGTAATATACTGTTGAATTAACTGCACTCACGAGGCTGTAGGGATAAGCAGTCATGGCATGTACGTAATATACTGTTGGTTTAACTGCACTCACGAAGCAGGAGGGAAAAGCAGTCATGGCATGTACGTAATATACTGTTGAATTAACTGCACTCACGAAGCTGTGGGGCAAAGCAGTCATGGCATTTACGTAATATACTGTTGAATTAACTGCCTCACGAAGCTGTAGGGAAATGCAGTCATGGCATGTACGTAATATACTGTTGAATTAACTGCACTCACGAGGCTGTAGGGGAACGCAATCATGGCATGTACGTAATATACTTGTTAATTAACTGCACTCACGAGGCTGTAGGGAAAAGCAGTCATGGCATGTACGTAATATACTGTTGAATGAACTGCACTCACGAGGCTGTAGGGAAAAGCAGTCATGTCATGTACGTAATATACTGTTGAATTAACTGCACCCACGAAGCTGTGGGGCAAAGCAGTCATGGCATGTACGTAATATACTGTTGAATTAACTGCACTCACAAGGCTGTAGGGAAAAGCAGTCATGTCATGTACGTAATATACTGTTGAATTAACTGCATTCACGAAGCTGTAGGGAAAAGCAGTCATGGCATATACGTAATATACTGTTGAATTAACTGCACTCACGAGGCTGTAATGAAAAGCAGTCATGGCATGTACGTAATACACTGTTGAATTAACTGCACTCACGAGGCTGTAGGGAAAAGCAGTCATGGCATGTACGTAATATACTGTTGAATTAACTGCACTCACGAAGCTGTAGGGAAAAGCAGTCATGGTATATACGTAATATATTGTTGAATTAACTGCACTCACGAGGCTGTAGGGAAAAGCAGTCATGGCATGTACGTAATATACTGTTGAATTAACTGCACTCACGAGGCTGTAGGGAAAAGCAGTCGTGGCATGTACGTAATATACTGTTGGTCTAACTGCACTCACGAAGCAGGAGGGAAAAGCAGTCATGGCACGTACGTAATATACTGTTGAATTAACTGCACTCACGAGGCTGTAGGGAAAAGCAGTCATGGCATGTACGTAATATACTGTTGGTCTAACTGCACTCACGAAGCTGTAGGGAAATGCAGTCATGGCATGTACGTAATATACTGTTGAATTAACTGCACTCACGAGGCTGTAGGGAAACGCAGTCATGGCATGTACTTAATATACTGTTTAATTGACTGCACTCACGAGGCTGTAGGGAAAAGCAGTCATAACATGTACGTAATATACTGTTGAATAAACTGCACTCACGAGGCTGTAGGGAAAAGCAGTCATGTCATGTACGTAATATACTGTTGAATTAACTGCACTCACGAAGCTGTGGGGCAAAGCAGTCATGGCATGTACGTAATATACTGTTGAATTAACTGCACTCACAAGGCTGTAGGGAAAAGCAGTCATGTCATGTACGAAATATACTGTTGAGTTAACTGCATTCACGAAGCTGTAGGGAAAAGCAGTCATGGCATATACGTAATATACTGTTGAATTAACTGCACTCACGAGGCTGTAATGAAAAGCAGTCATGGCATGTACGTAATATACTGTTGAATTAACTGCACTCACGAGGCTGTAGGGAAAAGCAGTCATGGCATGTACGTAATATACTGTTGAATTAACTGCACTCACGAAGCTGTAGGGAAAAGCAGTCATGGTATATACGTAATATATTGTTGAATTAACTGCACTCACGAGGCTGTAGGGAAAAGCAGTCATGGCATGTACGTAATATACTGTTGAATTAACTGCACTCACGAGGCTGTAGGGAAAAGCAGTCATGGCATGTACGTAATATACTGTTGGTCTAACTGCACTCACGAAGCAGGAGGGAAAAGCAGTCATGGCACGTACGTAATATACTGTTGAATTAACTGCACTCACGACGCTGTAGGGAAAAGCAATCATGGCATGTACGTAAGATACTGTTGGTCTAACTGCACTCACGAAGCTGTAGGGAAATGCAGTCATGGCATGTACGTAATATACTGTTGAATTAACTGCACTCACGAGGCTGTAGGGAAACACAGTCATGGCATGTACGTAATATACTGTTTAATTGACTGCACTCACGAGGCTGTAGGGAAAAGCAGTCATAGCATGTACGTAATATACTGTTGAATGAACTGCACTCACGAGGCTGTAGGGAAAAGCAGTCATGGCATGTACGTAATATACTGTTGAATTAACTGCACTCACAAGGCTGTAGGGAAAAGCAGTCATGTCATGTACGTAATATACTGTTGAATTAACTGCACTCGCGAAGCTGTAGGGAAAAGCAGTCATGGCATGTACGTAATATACTATTAAATTAACTGCACTCACGTGGTTGTAGGGAAAAGCAGTCATGGCATGTACGTAATATACTGTTGAATTAACTGCACTCACGAGGCTGTAGGGAAAAGCAGTCATGGCATGTACGTAATATACTGTTGAACTAACTGCACTCACGAAGCTGTAGGGAAAAGCAGTCATGGCATGTACGTAATATACTGTTGAATTAAATGCACTCACGAGGCTGTAGGGAAAAGCAGTCATGGCATGTACGTAATATACTGTTGAATTAACTGCACTCACGAGGCTGTAGGGAAAAGCAGGCATGGCATGTACGTAATATACTGTTGATTTAACTGCACTCACGAAGCAGGAGGGAAAAGCAGTCATGGCATGTACGTAATATACTGTTGAATTAACTGCACTCACGAAGCTGTAGGGAAAAGCAGTCATGGCATGTACGTAATATACTGTTGAATTAACTGCACACACGAAGCTGTAGGGAAAAGCAGTCGTGGCATGTACGTAATATACTGTTGAATTAACTGCACTCATGAGGCTGTAGGGAAAAGCAGTCATGGCATGTACGTAATATACTGTTGGTTTAACTGCACTCAAGAGGCTGTAGGGAAAAGCAGTCATGGCATGTACGTAATATACTGTTGAATTAACTGCACTCGCGAAGCAGGAGGGAAAGGCAGTCATGGCATGTACGTAATATACTGTTGAATTAACTGCACTCACGAGGCTGTAGGGAAAAGCAGTCATGGCATGTATGTAATATACTGTTGAATTAATTGCACTCACGAGGCTGTAGGGAAAAGCGGTCATGGCATGTACGTAATATACTGTTGAATTAACTGCACTTACGAGGCTGTAGGGAAAAGCAGTCATGGCATGTGCGTAATATACTGTTCAATTAACTGCACTCACGAGGCTGTAGGGAAAAGCAGTCAAGGCATGTACGTAATATACTGTTGGTTTAACTGCACTCACGAAGCAGGAGGGAAAAGCAGTCATGGCATGTACGTAATATACTGTTGAATTAACAGCACTCACACAGCTGTAGGGCAAAGCAGTCATGGCATGTATGTAATATACTGTTTAATTAACTGCAATCACGAAGCTGTAGGGATACGCAGTCATGGCATGTACGTAATATACTGTTGACTTAACTGCACTCACGAGGCTGTAGGGAAACACAGCGATGGCATGTACGTAACTTACTGTTGAATTAACTGCACTCACGAGGCTGTAGGGAAAAGCAGTCATGGCATGTACGTAATATACTGTTGAATGAACTGCACTCACGAGGCTGTAGGGAAAAGCAGTCATGGCATGTACGTAATATACTGTTGAATTAACTGCACTCACAAGGCCGTAGGGAAAAGCAGTCATGTCATGTACGTAATATACTGTTGAATTAACTGCACTCACGAAGCTGTAGGGAAAAGCAGTCATGGCATGTACGTAATATACTGTTGAATTTACTGCACTCACGAGGCTGTAGGGAAAAGCAGTCATGGCATGTACGTAATATACTGTTGAATTAACTGCTCTTACGAGGCTGTAGGGAAAAGCAGTCATGGCATGTACGTAATATACTGTTGAATTAACTGCACTCACGAAGCTTTAGGGAAAAGCAATCATGGCATGTACGTAATATACTGTTGAATTAACTGCACTCACGAGGCTGTAGGGATAAGCAGTCATGGCATGTACGTAATATACTGTTGGTTTAACTGCACTCACGAAGCAGGAGGGAAAAGCAGTCATGGCATGTACGTAATATACTGTTGAATTAACTGCACTCACGAAGCTGTGGGGCAAAGCAGTCATGGCATTTACGTAATATACTGTTGAATTAACTGCACTCACGAAGCTGTAGGGAAATGCAGTCATGGCATGTACGTAATATACTGTTGAATTAACTGCACTCACGAGGCTGTAGGGAAACGCAGTCATGGCATGTACGTAATATACTTGTTAATTAACTGCACTCACGA
Source organism: Schistocerca piceifrons (assembly GCF_021461385.2). Classification (NCBI taxonomy): domain Eukaryota; kingdom Metazoa; phylum Arthropoda; class Insecta; order Orthoptera; family Acrididae; genus Schistocerca; species Schistocerca piceifrons. The sequence continues at coordinate 1,013,940,628 of NC_060139.1, read as the reverse complement.
GGCTGTAGGGAAAAGCAGTCATGGCATGTACGTAATATACTGTTGAATGAACTGCACTCACGAGGCTGTAGGGAAAAGCAGTCATGTCATGTACGTAATATACTGTTGAATTAACTGCACTCACGAAGCTGTGGGGCAAAGCAGTCATGGCATGTACGTAATATACTGTTGAATTAACTGCACTCACAAGGCTGTAGGGAAAAGCAGTCATGTCATGTACATAATATACTGTTGAATTAACTGCATTCACGAAGCTGTAGGGAAAAGCAGTCATGGCATATACGTAATATACTGTTGAATTAACTGCACTCACGAGGCTGTAATGAAAAGCAGTCATGGCATGTACGTAATATACTGTTGAATTAACTGCACTCACGAGGCTGTAGGGAAAGGCAGTCATGGCATGTACGTAATATACTGTTGAATTAACTGCACTCACGAAGCTGTAGGGAAAAGCAGTCATGGTATATACGTAATATATTGTTGAATTAACTGCACTCACGAGGCTGTAGGGAAAAGCAGTCATGGCATGTACGTAATATACTGTTGAATTAACTGCACTCACGAGGCTGTAGGGAAAAGCAGTCATGGCATGTACGTAATATACTGTTGGTCTAACTGCACTCACGAAGCAGGAGGGAAAAGCAGTCATGGCACGTACGTAATATACTGTTGAATTAACTGCACTCACGAGGCTGTAGGGAAAAGCAGTCATGGCATGTACGTAATATACTGTTGGTCTAACTGCACTCACGAAGCTGTAGGGAAATGCAGTCATGGCATGTACGTAATATACTGTTGAATTAACTGCACTCACGAGGCTGTAGGGAAACGCAGTCATGGCATGTACGTAATATACTGTTTAATTGACTGCACTCACGAGGCTGTAGGGAAAAGCAGTCATAGCATGTACGTAATATACTGTTGAATGAACTGCACTCACGAGGCTGTAGGGAAAAGCAGTCATGTCATGTACGTAATATACTGTTGAATTAACTGCACTCACGAAGCTGTGGGGCAAAGCAGTCATGGCATGTACGTAATATACTGTTGAATTAACTGCACTCACAAGGCTGTAGGGAAAAGCAGTCATGTCATGTACGTAATATACTGTTGAATTAACTGCATTCACGAAGCTGTAGGGAAAAGCAGTCATGGCATGTACGTAATATACTGTTGAATTAACTGCACTCACGAGGCTGTAATGAAAAGCAGTCATGGCATGTACGTAATATACAGTTGAATTAACTGCACTCACGAGGCTGTAGGGAAAAGCAGTCATGGCATGTACGTAATATACTGTTGAATTAACTGCACACACGAAGCTGTAGGGAAAAGCAGTCATGGAATGTACGAAATATATTGTTGAATTAACTGCACTCACGAGGCTGTAGGGAAAAGTAGTCATGGCATGTACGTAATATACTGTTGAATTAACTGCACTCACGAGGCTGTAGGGAAAAGCAGTCATGGCATGTACGTAATATACTGTTGGTCTAACTGCACTTACGAAGCAGGAGGGAAAAGCAGTCATGGCACGTACGTAATATACTGTTGAATTAACTGCAATCACGAAGCTGTAGGGAAAAGCAGTCATGGCATGTACGTAATATACTGTTGAATTAACTGCACTCACGAAGCTGTAGGGAAAAGCAGTCATGGCATGTACGTAATATTCTGTTGAATTAACTGCACTCATGAGGCTGTAGGGAAAGGCAATCATGGCATGTACGTAATATACTGTTGGTTTAACTGCACTCACGAGGCTGTAGGGAAAAGCACTCATGGCATGAACGTAATATACTGTTGAATTAACTGCACTCACGAAGCTGGAGGGAAAGGCAGTCATGGCATGTACGTAATATACTGTTGAATTAACTGCACTCACGAGGCTGTAGGGAAAAGCAGTCATGGCATGTACGTAATATACTGTTGAATTAACTGCACTCACGAGGCTGTAGGAAAAAGCAGTCATGGCATGTACGTAATATACTGTTGAATTAACTGCACTTACGAGGCTGTAGGGAAAAGCAGTCATGGCATATACGTAATATACTGTTCAATTAACTGCACTCACGAGGCTGTAGGGAAAAGCAGTCATGGCATGTATGTAATATACTGTTGAATTAACTGCACTCACGAGGCTGTAGGGAAAAGCAGTCATGGCATGTACGTAATATACTGTTGAATTAACTGCACTCACGAGGCTGTAGGGAAAAGCAGTCATGGCATGTACGTAATATACTGTTGGTTTAACTGCACTCACGAAGCAGGAGGGAAAAGCAGTCATGGCATGTACGTAATATACTGCTGAATTAACTGCACTCACGAAGCTGTAGGGAAAAGCAGTCATGGCACGTACGTAATATACTGTTGAATTAACTGCACTCACGAAGCTGTAGGGAAAAGCAGTCATGGCATGTACGTAATATACTGTTGAAATAACTGCACTCACAAGGCTGTAAGGAAAAGCAGTCATGTCATGTACGTAATATACTGTTGAATTAACTGCACTCACGAGGCTGTAGGGAAAAGCAGTCATGGCATGTACGTAATATACTGTTGGTTTAACTGCACTCACGAAGCAGGAGGGAAAAGCAGTCATGGCATGTACGTAATATACTGTTGAATTAACTGCACTCACGAGGCTGTAGGGAAAAGCAGTCATGGCATGTACGTAATATACTGTTGAATGAACTGCACTCACGAGGCTGTAGGGAAAAGCAGTCATGGCATGTACGTAATATACTGTTGAATTAACTGCACTCACAAGGCTGTAGGGAAAAGCAGTCATGTCATGAACGTAATATACTGTTGAATTAACTGCACTCACGAAGCTGTAGGGAAAAGCAGTCATGGCATGTACGTAATATACTGTTGAATTAACTGCACTCACGGGGCTGTACGGAAAAGTAGTCAAGGCATGTACGTAATATACTGTTGAATTAACTGCACTCACGAGAATGTAGGGAAAAGCAGTCATGGCATGTACGTAATATACTGTTGAATTAACTGCACTCACGAAGCAGTAGGGAAAACCAGTCATGGCATGTACGTAATATACAGTTGAATTAACTGCACTCATGAGGCTGTAGGGAATAGCAGTCATGGCATGTATATAATATACTGTTGAATTAACTGCACTCACGAGGCTGTAGGGAAAAGCAGTCATGGCATGTACGTAATATACTGTTGAATTAACTGCACTCACGAAGCAGTAGGGAAAACCAGTCATGGCATGTACGTAATATACAGTTGAATTAACTGCACTCATGAGGCTGTAGGGAATAGCAGTCATGGCATGTATATAATATACTGTTGAATTAACTGCACTCACGAGGCTGTAGGGAAAAGCAGTCATGGCATGTACGTAATATACTGTTGAATTAACTGCACTCATGAGGCTGTAGGGAATAGCAGTCATGGCATGTCCGTAATATACTGTTGAATTAACTGCACTCACGAGGCTGTAGGGAAAAGCAGTCATGGCATGTACGTAATATACTGTTGGTTTAACTGCACTCACGAAGCAGGAGGGAAAAGCAGTCATGGCATGTACGAGAATATACTGTTGAATTAACTGCACTCACGAAGCTGTAGGGAAAAGCAGTCATGGCATGTACGTAATATACTGTTGAATTAACTGCACTCACGAAGCTGTAGGGAAAAGCAGTCATGGCATGTACGTAATATACTGTTGAATTAACTGCACTCATGAGGCTGTAGGGAAAAGCAGTCATGGCATGTACGTAATATACTGTTGGTTTAACTGCACTCACGAGGCTGTAGGGAAAAGCAGTCATGGCATGTACGTAATATACTGTTGAATTAAATGCACTCACGAAGCAGGAGGAAAAGGCTGTCATGGCATGTACGTAATATACTGTTGAATTAACTGCACTCACGAGGCTGTAGGGAAAAGCAGTCATGGCATGTACGTAATATACTGTTGAATTAACTGCACTAACGAGGCTGTAGGGAAAAGCAGTCATGGCATGTACGTAATATACTGTTCAATTAACTGCACTCACGAGGCTGTAGGGAATAGCAGTCATGGCATGTATGTAATATAATGTTGAATTAACTGCACTCACGAGGCTGTGGGGAAAAGCAGTCATGTCATGTACGTAATATACTGTTGAATTAACTGCACTCACGAGGCTGTAGGGAAAAGCAGTCATGGCATGTACGTAATATACTATTGGTTTAACTGCACTCACGAAGCAGGAGGGAAAAGCAGTCATGGCATGTACGTAATATACTGTTGAATTAACTGCACTCACGAAGCTGTGGGGAAAAGCAGTCATGGCATGTACGTAATATACTGTTGAATTAACTGCACTCACGAAGCTGTAGGGAAAAGCAGTCATGGCATGTACGTAATGTACTGTTGAATTAACTGCACTCATGAGGCTGTAGGGAAAAGCAGTCATGGCATGTACGTAATATACTGTTGGTTTAACTGCACTCACGAGGCTGTAGGGAAAAGCAGTCATGGCATGTACGTAATATACTGTTGAATTAACTGCACTCACGAACCAGGAGGGAAAGGCAGTCATGGCATGTACGTAATATACTGTTGAATTAACTGCACTCACGAGGCTGTAGGGAAAAGCAGTCATGGCATGTACGTAATATACTGTTGAATTAACTGCACTCACGAGGCTGTAGGGAAAAGCAGTCATGGCATGTACGTAATATACTGTTGAATTAACTGCACTCACGAGGCTGTAGGGAAAAGCAGTCATGGCATGTACGTAATATACTGTTGAATTAACTACACTCACGAAGCTGTAGGCAAAAGCAGTCATGGCATGTACGTAATATTCTGTTGAATTAACTTCACTCTCGAAGCTGTAGGGAAAAGCAGTCATGGCATGTACGTAATATACTGTTGAATTAACTGCACTCACGAAGCTGTAGGGAAAAGTAGTCATGGCATGTACGTAATATACTGTTAAATTAACTGCACTCACGAGGCTGTAGGGAAAAGCAGTCATGGCATGTACATAATATACTGTTGAATTAACTCCACTCACGAAGCTGTAGGGAAAAGCAGTCATGGCATGTACGTAATACACTGTTGAATTAACTGCACTCACGAAGCTTTAGGGAAAAGCAGTCATGGCATGTACGTAATATACTGTTGAATTAACTGCACTCACGAAGCTGTATTGAAAAGCAGTCATGGCATGTACGTAATATTCTGTTGAATGAACTGCACTCACGAGGCTGTAGGGAAAAGCAGTCATGGCATGTACGTAATATACTGTTGAATTAACTGCACTCACGAAGCTGTAGGGAAAAGCAGTCATGGCATGTACGTAAAATACTGTTGAATTAACTGCACTCACGAGGCTGTAGGGAAAAGCAGTCATGGCATGTACATAATACACTGTTGAATTAACTGCACTCACGAAGCTGTAGGGAAAAACAGTCATGGCATGTACGTAATATACTGTTGAATTAACTGCACTCACGAGGCTGTAGGGAAAAGCAGTCATGGCATGTACGTAATATACTGTTGGTTTAACTGCACTCACAAGGCTGTAGGGAAAAGCAGTCATGGCATGTACGTAATATACTGTTGAATTAACTGCACTCACGAAGCAGGAGGGAAAAGCAGTCATGGCATGTACGTAATATACTGTTGAATTAACTGCTCTCACGAAGCTGTAGGGAAAAGCAGTCATGGCAGGTACGTAATATACTGTTGAATTAACTGCACTTACGAGGCTGTAGGGAAAAGCAGTCACGGCATGTACGTAATATACTGTTGGTTTAACTGCACTCACGAGGCTGTAGGGAAAAGCAGTCATGGCATGTATGTAATTTACTGTTGAATTAACTGCACTCACGAAGCAGGAGGGAAAAGCAGTCATGGCATGTATGTAATATACTGTTGAATTAACTGCACTTACGAAGCAGGAGGGAAAAGCAGTCATGGCATGTACGTAATATACTGTTGAATGAACTGACCTCATGAGGCTGTAGGGAAAAGCAGTCATGGCATGTACGTAATATACTGTTGAATTAACTGCACTCACGAGGCTGTAGGGAAAAGCAGTCATGGCATGTACGTAATATACTGTTGAATTAACTGCACTCACGAAGCTGTAGCGAAAAGCAGTCATGGCATGTACGTAATATACTGTTGAATTAAGTGCACACACGAGGCTGTAGGGATAAGCAGTCATGGCATGTACGTAATAAACTGTTAAATTAACTGCACTCACGAGGCTGTAGGAAAAAGCAGTCATGGCATGTACGTAATATACTGTTGAATTAACTGCACTCACGAAGCTGTAGGGAAAAGCAGTCATGGAATGTACGTAATATACTGTTGAATTAACTGCACTCTCGAAGCTGTAGGGAAAAGCAGTCATGGCATGTACGTAATATACTGTTGAATTAACTGCACTCACGAGGCTGTAGGGAAAAGCAGTCACGGCATGCACGTAATATACTGTTGAATTAACTGCACTCACGAGGCTGTAGGGAAAAGCAGTCATGGCATGTACGTAATATACTGTTGAACTAACTGCACTCACGAAGCTGTAGGGAAAAGCAGTCATGGCATGTACGTAATATACTGTTGAATTAACTGCACTCACGAAGGTGTAGGGAAAAGCAGTCATGGCATGTACGTAATATACTGTTGAATTAACTGCACTCACGAAGCTGTAGGGAAAAGCAGTCATGGCATGTACGTAATATACTGTTGAATTAACTGCACTCACGAGGCTGTAAGGAAAAGCAGTCATGGCATGTACGTAATATACTGTTGAATTAACTGCACTCACGAGGCTGTAGGGAAAAGCATTCATGGCATGTACGTAATTTACTGTTGAATTAACTGCACTCACGAAGCTGTAGGGAAAAGCAGTCATGGCATGTACGTAATATTCTGTTGAATTAACTGCACTCATGAGGCTGTAGGGAAAGGCAGTCATGGCATGTACGTAATATACTGTTGGTTTAACTGCACTCACGAGGCTGTAGGGAAAAGCACTCATGGCATGAACGTAATATACTGTTGAATTAACTGCACTCACGAAGCTGGAGGGAAAGGCAGTCATGGCATGTACGTAATATACTGTTGAATTAACTGCACTCACGAGGCTGTAGGGAAAAGCAGTCATGGCATGTACGTAATATACTGTTGAATTAACTGCACTCACGAGGCTGTAGGAAAAAGCAGTCATGGCATGTACGTAATATACTGTTGAATTAACTGCACTTACGAGGCTGTAGGGAAAAGCAGTCATGGCATATACGTAATATACTGTTCAATTAACTGCACTCACGAGGCTGTAGGGAAAAGCAGTCATGGCATGTATGTAATATACTGTTGAATTAACTGCACTCACGAGGCTGTAGGGAAAAGCAGCCATGGCATGTACGTAATATACTGTTGAATGAACTGACCTCATGAGGCTGTAGGGAAAAGCAGTCATGGCATGTACGTAATATACTGTTGAATTAACTGCACTCACGAGGCTGTAGGGAAAAGCAGTCATGGCATGTACGTAATATACTGTTGAATTAACTGCACTCACGAAGCTGTAGCGAAAAGCAGTCATGGCATGTACGTAATATACTGTTGAATTAAGTGCACACACGAGGCTGTAGGGATAAGCAGTCATGGCATGTACGTAATAAACTGTTAAATTAACTGCACTCACGAGGCTGTAGGAAAAAGCAGTCATGGCATGTACGTAATATACTGTTCAATTAACTGCACTCACGAAGCTGTAGGGAAAAGCAGTCATGGCATGTACGTAATATACTGTTGAATTAACTGCACTCTCGAAGCTGTAGGGAAAAGCAGTCATGGCATGTACGTAATATACTGTTGAATTAACTGCACTCACGAGGCTGTAGGGAAAAGCAGTCACGGCATGCACGTAATATACTGTTGAATTAACTGCACTCACGAGGCTGTAGGGAAAAGCAGTCATGGCATGTACGTAATATACTGTTGAACTAACTGCACTCACGAAGCTGTAGGGAAAAGCAGTCATGGCATGTACGTAATATACTGTTGAATTAACAGCACTCACGAAGGTGTAGGGAAAAGCAGTCATGGCATGTACGTAATATACTGTTGAATTAACTGCACTCACGAAGCTGTAGGGAAAAGCAGTCATGGCATGTACGTAATATACTGTTGAATTAACTGCACTCACGAGGCTGTAGGGAAAAGCCGTCATGGCATGTACGTAATATACTGTTGAATTAACTGCACTCACGAGGCTGTGGGGAAAGCAGTCATGGCATGTACGTAATATACTGTTGAATTAACTGCACTCACGAGGCTGTAGTTAAAAGCAGTCATTGTATGTACGTAATATACTGTTGAATTAACTGCACTCACGACGCTGTAGGGAAAAGCAGTCATGGCATGTACATAATATACTGTTGAATTAACTGCACTCACGAAGCTGTAGGGAAAAGCACTCATGGCATGTACGTAATACACTGTTGAATTAACTGCTCTCACGAAGCTGTAGGGAAAAGCAGTCATGGCATGATACGTAATATACTGTTGAATTAACTGCACTCACGAAGCTGTATTGAAAAGCAGTCATGGCATGTACGTAATATACTGTTGAATGAACTGCACTCACAAGGCTGTAGGGAAAAGCAGTCACGTCATGTACGTAATACACTGTTGAATTAACTGCACTCACAAGGCTGTAGGGAAAAGCAGTCATGGCATGTACGTAATATACTGTTGAATTAACTGCACTCACGAAGCTGTAGGGAAAAGCAGTCATGGCATGTACGTAATATACTGTTGAATTAATTGCACTCACGAAGCTGTAGGGAAAAGCAGTCATGGCAAGTACGTAATATACTGTTGAATTAACTGCACTCACGAGGCTGTAAGGAAAAGCAGTCATGGCATGTACGTAATATACTGTTGAATTAACTGCACTCACGAGGCTGTAGGGAAAAGCATTCATGGCATGTACGTAATTTACTGTTGAATTAACTGCACTCACGAAGCTGTAGGGAAAAGCAGTCATGGCATGTACGTAATATTCTGTTGAATTAACTGCACTCATGAGGCTGTAGGGAAAGGCAGTCATGGCATGTACGTAATATACTGTTGGTTTAACTGCACTCACGAGGCTGTAGGGAAAAGCACTCATGGCATGAACGTAATATACTGTTGAATTAACTGCACTCACGAAGCTGGAGGGAAAGGCAGTCATGGCATGTACGTAATATACTGTTGAATTAACTGCACTCACGAGGCTGTAGGGAAAAGCAGTCATGGCATGTACGTAATATACTGTTGAATTAACTGCACTCACGAGGCTGTAGGAAAAAGCAGTCATGGCATGTACGTAATATACTGTTGAATTAACTGCACTTACGAGGCTGTAGGGAAAAGCAGTCATGGCATATACGTAATATACTGTTCAATTAACTGCACTCACGAGGCTGTAGGGAAAAGCAGTCATGGCATGTATGTAATATACTGTTGAATTAACTGCACTCACGAGGCTGTAGGGAAAAGCAGCCATGGCATGTACGTAATATACTGTTGAATTAACTGCACTCACGAGGCTGTAGGGAAAAGCAGTCATGGCATGTACGTAATACACTGTTGGTTTAACTGCACTCACGAAGCAGGAGGGAAAAGCAGTCATGGCATGTACGTAATATACTGTTGAATTAACTGCACTCACGAAGCTGTAGGGAAAAGCAGTCATGGCACGTACGTAATATACTGTTGAATTAACTGCACTCACGAAGCTGTAGGGAAAAGCAGTCATCGCATGTACGTAATATACTGTTGAATTATCTGCACTCACAAGGCTGTAGGGAAAAGCAGTCATGTCATGTACGTAATATACTGTTGAATTAACTGCACTCACGAGGCTGTAGGGAAAAGCAGTTATGGCATGTACGTAATATACTGTTGGTTTAACTGCACTCACGAAGCAGGAGGGAAAAGCAGTCATGGCATGTACGTAATATACTGTTGAATTAACTGCACTCACGAGGCTGTAGGGAAAAGCAGTCATGGCATGTACGTAATATACTGTTGAATGAACTGCACTCACGAGGCTGTAGGGAAAAGCAGTCATGGCATGTACGTAATATACTGTTGAATTAACTGCACTCACAAGGCTGTAGGGAAAAGCAGTCATGTCATGAACGTAATATACTGTTGACTTAACTGCACTCACGAAGCTGTAGGGAAAAGCAGTCATGGCATGTACGTAATATACTGTTGAACTAACTGCACTCACGAGGCTGTACGGAAAAGCAGTCAAGGCATGTACGTAATATACTGTTGAATTAACTGCACTCACGAGAATGTAGGGAAAAGCAGTCATGGCATGTACGTAATATACTGTTGAATTAACTGCACTCACGAAGCAGTAGGGAAAACCAGTCATGGCATGTACGTAATATACAGTTGAATTAACTGCACTCATGAGGCTGTAGGGAATAGCAGTCATGGCATGTATGTAATATACTGTTGAATTAACTGCACTCACGAGGCTGTAGGGAAAAGCAGTCATGGCATGTACGTAATATACTGTTGAATTAACTGCACTCATGAGGCTGTAGGGAATAGCAGTCATGGCATGTCCGTAATATACTGTTGAATTAACTGCACTCACGAAGCTGTAGGGAAAAGCAGTCATGGCATGTACGTAATATACTGTTGGTTTAACTGCACTCACGAAGCAGGAGGGAAAAGCAGTCATGGCATGTACGGAATATACTGTTGAATTAACTGCACTCACGAAGCTGTAGGGAAAAGCAGTCATGGCATGTACGTAATATACTGCTGAATTAACTGCACTCACGAAGCTGTAGGGAAAAGCAGTCATGGCATGTACGTAATATACAGTTGAATTAACTGCACTCATGAGGCTGTAGGGAAAAGCAGTCATGGCATGTACGTAATATACTGTTGGTTTAACTGCACTCACGAGGCTGTAGGGAAAAGCAGTCATGGCATGTACGTAATTTACTGTTGAATTAAGTGCACTCACGAAGCAGGAGGAAAAGGCTGTCATGGCATGTACGTAATATACTGTTGAATTAACTGCACTCACGAGGCTGTAGGGAAAAGCAGTCATGGCATGTACGTAATATACTGTTGAATTAACTGCACTCACGAGGCTGTAGGGAAAAGCAGTCATGGCATGTACGTAATATACTGTTGAATTAACTGCACTTACGAGGCTGTAGGGAAAAGCAGTCATGGCATGTACGTAATATACTGTTCAATTAACTGCACTCACGAGGCTGTAGGGAATAGCAGTCATGGCATGTATGTAATATACTGTTGAATTAACTGCACTCACGAGGCTGTAGGGAAAAGCAGTCATGTCATGTACGTAATATACTGTTGAATTAACTGCACTCACGAGGCTGTAGGGAAAAGCAGTCATGGCATGTACGTAATATACTATTGGTTTAACTGCACTCACGAAGCAGGAGGGAAAAGCAGTCATGGCATGTACGTAATATAGTGTTGAATTAACTGCACTCACAAAGCTGTAGGGAAAAGCAGTCATGGCATGTACGTAATATACTGTTGAATTAACTGCACTCACGAAGCTGTAGGGAAAAGCAGTCATGGCATGTACGTAATATACTGTTGAATTAACTGCACTCATGAGGCTGTAGGGAAAAGCAGTCATGGCACGTACGTAATATACTGTTGGTTTAACTGCACTCACGAGGCTGTAGGGAAAAGCAGTCATGGCATGTACGTAATATACTGTTGAATTAACTGCACTCACGAACCAGGAGGGAAAGGCAGTCATGGCATGTACGTAATATACTGTTGAATTAACTGCACTCACGAGGCTGTAGGGAAAAGCAGTCATGGCATGTACGTAATATACTGTTGAATTAACTGCACTCACGAGGCTGTAGGGAAAAGCAGTCATGGCATGTACGTAATATACTGTTGAATTAACTGCACTCACGAGGCTGTAGGGAAAAGCAGTCATGGCATGTACGTAATATACTGTTGAATTAACTACACTCACGAAGCTGTAGGCAAAAGCAGTCATGGCATGTACGTAATATTCTGTTGAATTAACTTCACTCTCGAAGCTGTAGGGAAAAGCAGTCATGGCATGTACGTAATATACTGTTGAACTAACTGCACTCACGAAGCTGTAGGCAAAAGTAGTCATGGCATGTACGTAATATACTGTTAAATTAACTGCACTCACGAGGCTGTAGGGAAAAGCAGTCATGGCATGTACATAATATACTGTTGAATTAACTGCACTCACGAAGCTGTAGGGAAAAGCAGTCATGGCATGTACGTAATACACTGTTGAATTAACTGCACTCACGAAGCTTTAGGGAAAAGCAGTCATGGCATGTACGTAATATACTGTTGAATTAACTGCACTCACGAAGCTGTATTGAAAAACAGTCATGGCATGTACGTAATATTCTGTTGAATGAACTGCACTCACGAGGCTGTAGGGAAAAGCAGTCATGGCATGTACGTAATATACTGTTGAATTAACTGCACTCACGAAGCTGTAGGGAAAAGCAGTCATGGCATGTACGTAAAATACTGTTGAATTAACTGCACTCACGAGGCTGTATTGAAAAGCAGTCATGGCATGTACGTAATATACTGTTGAATTAACTGCACTCACGAGGCTGTAGGAAAAAGCAGTCATGGCATGTACGTAATATACTGTTGAATTAACTGCACTCACGAGGCTGTAGGGAAAAGCAGTCATGGCATGTACATAATAAACTGTTGAATTAACTGCACTCACGAAGCTGTAGGGAAAAGCAGTCATGGCATGTACGTAATATACTGCTGAATTAACTGCACTCACGAGGCTGTAGGGAAAAGCAGTCATGGCATGTACGTAATATACTGTTGGTTTAACTGCACTCACAAGGCTGTAGGGAAAAGCAGTCATGGCATGTACGTAATATACTGTTGAATTAACTGCACTCACGAAGCAGGAGGGAAAAGCAGTCATGGCATGTACGTAATATACTGTTGAATTAACTGCTCTCACGAAGCTGTAGGGAAAAGCAGTCATGGCATGTACGTAATATCCTGTTGAATTAACTGCACTTACGAGGCTGTAGGGAAAAGCAGTCACGGCATGTACGTAATATACTGTTGGTTTAACTGCACTCACGAGGCTATAGGGAAAAGCAGTCATGGCATGTATGTAATATACTGTTGAATTAACTGCACTCACGAAGCAGGAGGGAAAAGCAGTCATGGCATGTATGTAATATACTGTTGACTTAACTGCACTTACGAAGCAGGAGGGAAAAGCAGTCATGGCATGTACGTAATATACTGTTGAATTAACTGACCTCGTGAGGCTGTAGGGAAAAGCAGTCATGGCATGTACGTAATATACTGTTGAATTAACTGCACTCACGAGGCTGTAGGGAAAAGCAGTCATGGCATGTACGTAATATACTGTTGAATTAACTGCACTCACGAAGCTGTAGGCAAAAGTAGTCATGGCATGTACGTAATATACTGTTAAATTAACTGCACTCACGAGGCTGTAGGGAAAAGCAGTCATGGCATGTACATAATATACTGTTGAATTAACTGCACTCACGAAGCTGTAGGGAAAAGCAGTCATGGCATGTACGTAATACACTGTTGAATTAACTGCACTCACGAAGCTTTAGGGAAAAGCAGTCATGGCATGTACGTAATATACTGTTGAATTAACTGCACTCACGAAGCTGTATTGAAAAGCAGTCATGGCATGTACGTAATATTCTGTTGAATGAACTGCACTCACGAGGCTGTAGGGAAAGGCAGTCATTGCATGTACGTAATATACTGTTGAATTAACTGCACTCACGAAGCTGTAGGGAAAAGCAGTCATGGCATGTACGTAAAATACTGTTGAATTAACTGCACTCACGAGGCTGTATTGAAAAGCAGTCATGGCATGTACGTAATATACTGTTGAATTAACTGCACTCACGAGGCTGTAGGAAAAAGCAGTCATGGCATGTACGTAATATACTGTTGAATTAACTGCACTCACGAGGCTGTAGGGAAAAGCAGTCATGGCATGTTCATAATACACTGTTGAATTAACTGCACTCACGAAGCTTTAGGGAAAAGCAGTCATGGCATGTACGTAATATACTGTTGAATTAACTGCACTCACGAGGCTGTAGGGAAAAGCAGTCATGGCATGTACGTAATATACTGTTGGTTTAACTGCACTCACAAGGCTGTAGGGAAAAGCAGTCATGGCATGTACGTAATATACTGTTGAATTAACTGCACTCACGAAGCAGGAGGGAAAAGCAGTCATGGCATGTACGTAATATACTGTTGAATTAACTGCTCTCACGAAGCTGTAGGGAAAAGCAGTCATGGCATGTACGTAATATACTGTTGAATTAACTGCACTTACGAGGCTGTAGGGAAAAGCAGTCACGGCATGTACGTAATATACTGTTGGTTTAACTGCACTCACGAGGCTGTAGGGAAAAGCAGTCATGGCATGTATGTAATATACTGTTGAATTAACTGCACTCACGAAGCAGGAGGGAAAAGCAGTCATGGCATGTATGTAATATACTGTTGAATTAACTGCACTTACGAAGCAGGAGGGAAAAGCAGTCATGGCATGTACGTAATATACTGTTGAATTAACTGACCTCATGAGGCTGTAGGGAAAAGCAGTCATGGCATGTACGTAATATACTGTTGAATTAACTGCACTCACGAGGCTGTAGGGAAAAGCAGTCATGGCATGTACGTAGTATACTGTTGAATTAACTGCACTCACGAAGCTGTAGCGAAAAGCAGTCATGGCATGTACGTAATATACTGTTGAATTAAGTGCACACACGAGGCTGTATGGATAAGCAGTCATGTCATGTACGTAATAAACTGTTGAATTAACTGCACTCACGAGCCTGTAGGAAAAAGCAGTCATGGCATGTACGTAATATACTGTTGAATTAACTGCACTCACGAAGCTGTAGGGAAAAGCAGTCATGGCATGTACGTAATATACTGTAGAATTAACTGCACTCTCGAAGCTGTAGGGAAAAGCAGTCATGGCATGTACGTAATATACTGTTGAATTAACTGCACTCACGAGGCTGTTTGGAAAAGCAGTCACGGCATGTACGTAATATACTGTTGAATTAACTGCACTCACGAGGCTGTAGGGAAAAGCAGTCATGGCATGTACATAATATACTGTTGAATTAACTGCACTCACGAAGCTGTAGGGAAAAGCAGTCATGGCATGTACGTAATATACTGTTGAATTAACTGCACTCACGAAGGTGTAGGGAAAAGCAGTCATGGCATGTACGTAATATACTGTTGAATTAACTGCACTCACGAAGCTGTAGGGAAAAGCAGTCATGGCATGTACATAATATACTGTTGAATTAACTGCACTCACGAGGCTGTAGGGAAAAGCAGTCATGGCATGTACGTAATATACTGTTGAATTAACTGCACTCACGAGGCTGTGGGGAAAGCAGTCATGGCATGTACGTAATATACTGTTGAATTAACTGCACTCACGAGGCTGTAGGGAAAAGCAGTCATTGTACGTACGTAATATACTGTTGAATTAACTGCACTCACGACGTTGTAGGGAAAAGCAGTCATGGCATGTACATAATATACTGTTGAATTAACTGCACTGACGAAGCTGTAGGGAAAAGCAGTCATGGCATGTACGTAATACACTGTTGAATTAACTGCACTCACGAAGCTGTAGGGAAAAGCAGTCATGGCATGATACGTAATATACTGTTGAATTAACTGCACTCACGAAGCTGTATTGAAAAGCAGTCATGGCATGTACGTAATATACTGTTGAATGAACTGCACTCACAAGGCTGTAGGGAAAAGCAGTCACGTCATGTACGTAATACACTGTTGAATTAAATGCACTCACAAGGCTGTAGGGAAAAGCAGTCATGGCATGTACGTAATATACTGTTGAATTACTGCACTCACGAAGCTGTAGGGAAAAGCAGTCATGGCATGTACGTAATATACTGTTGAATTAACTGCACTGACGAAGCTGTAGGGAAAAGCAGTCATGGCATGTACGTAATATACTGTTGAATTAACTGCACTCACGAGGCTGTAAGGAAAAGCAGTCATGGCATGTACGTAATATACTGTTGAATTAACTGCACTCACGAGGCTGTAGGGAAAAGCATTCATGGCATGTACGTAATTTACTGTTGAATTAACTGCACTCACGAAGCTGGAGGGAAAGGCAGTCATGGCATGTACGTAATATACTGTTGAATTAACTGCACTCACGAGGCTGTAGGGAAAAGCAGTCATGGCATGTACGTAATATACTGTTGAATCAACTGCACTCACGAGGCTGTAGGAAAAAGCAGTCATGGCATGTACGTAATATACTGTTGAATTAACTGCACTTACGAGGCTGTAGGGAAAAGCAGTCATGGCATATACGTAATATACTGTTCAATTAACTGCACTCACGAGGCTGTAGGGAAAAGCAGTCATGGCATGTATGTAATATACTGTTGAATTAACTGCACTCACGAGGCTGTAGGGAAAAGCAGTCATGGCATGTTTGTAATATACTGTTGAATTAACTGCACTCACGAGGCTGTAGGGAAAAGCAGTCATGGCATGTACGTAATATACTGTTGGTTTAACTGCACTCACGAAGCAGGAGGGAAAAGCAGTCATGGCATGTACGTAATATACTGTTGAATTAACTGCACTCACGAAGCTGTAGGGAAAAGCAGTCAAGGCACGTACGTAATATACTGTTGAATTAACTGCACTCACGAAGCTGTAGGGAAAAGCAGTCATGGCATGTACGTAATATACTGTTGAATTAAATGCACTCACAAGGCTGTAGGGAAAAGCAGTCATGTCATGTACGTAATATACTGATGAATTAACTGCACTCACGAGGCTGTAGGGAAAAGCAGTCATGGCATGTACGTAATATACTGTTGGTTTAACTGCACTCACGAAGCAGGAGGGAAAAGCAGTCATGGCATGTACGTAATATACTGTTGAATTAACTGCACTCACGAGGCTGTAGGGAAAAGCAGTCATGGCATGTACGTAATATACTGTTGAATGAACTGCACTCACGAGGCTGTAGGGAAAAGCAGTCATGGCATGTACGTAATATACTGTTGAATTAACTGCACTCACAAGGCTGTAGGGAAAAGCAGTCATGTCATGAACGTAATATACTGTTGAATTAACTGCACTCACGAAGCTGTAGGGAAAAGTAGTCATGGCATGTACGTAATATACTGTTGAATTAACTGCACTCACGAGGCTGTACGGAAAAGCAGTCAAGGCATGTACGTAATATACTGTTGAATTAACTGCACTCACGAGAATGTAGGGAAAAGCAGTCATGGCATGTACGTAATATACTGTTGAATTAACTGCATTCACGAAGCAGTAGGGAAAACCAGTCATGGCATGTACGTAATATACAGTTGAATTAACTGCACTCATGAGGCTGTAGGGAATAGCAGTCATGGCATGTATGTAATATACTGTTGAATTAACTGCACTCACGAGGCTGTAGGGAAAAGCAGTCATGGCATGTACGTAATATACTGTTGAATTAACTGCACTCATGAGGCTGTAGGGAATAGCAGTCATGGCATGTCCGTAATATACTGTTGAATTAACTGCACTCACGAGGCTGTAGGGAAAAGCAGTCATGGCATGTACGTAATATACTGTTGGTTTAACTGCACTCACGAAGCAGGAGGGAAAAGCAGTCATGGCATGTACGGAATATACTGTTGAATTAACTGCACTCACGAAGCTGTAGGGAAAAGCAGTCATGGCATGTACGTAGTATACTGTTGAATTAACTGCACTCACGAAGCTGTAGGGAAAAGAAGTCATGGCATGTACGTAATATACTGTTGAATTAACTGCACTCATGAGGCTGTAGGGAAAAGCAGTCATGGCATGTACGTAATATACTGTTGGTTTAACTGCACTCACGAGGCTGTAGGGAAAAGCAGTCATGGCATGTACGTAATATACTGTTGAATTAAATGCACTCACGAAGCAGGAGGAAAAGGCTGTCATGGCATGTACGTAATATACTGTTGAATTAACTGCACTCACGAGGCTGTAGGGAAAAGCAGTCATGGCATGTACGTAATATACTGTTGAATTAACTGCACTCACGAGGCTGTAGGGAAAAGCAGTCATGGCATGTACGTAATATACTGTTGAATTAACTGCACTTACGAGGCTGTAGGGAAAAGCAGTCATGGCATGTACGTAATATACTGTTCAATTAACTGCACTCACGAGGCTGTAGGGAATAGCAGTCATGGCATGTATGTAATATACTGTTGAATTAACTGCACTCACGAGGCTGTAGGGAAAAGCAGTCATGTCATGTACGTAATATACTGTTGAATTAACTGCACTCACGAGGCTGTAGGGAAAAGCAGTCATGGCATGTACGTAATATACTATTGGTTTAACTGCACTCACGAAGCAGGAGGGAAAAGCAGTCATGGCATGTACGTAATATACTGTTGAATTAACTGCACTCACGAAGCTGTAGGGAAAAGCAGTCATGGCATGTACGTAATATACTGTTGAATTAACTGCACTCACGAAGCTGTAGGGAAAAGCAGTCACGGCATGTACGTAATATACTGTTGAATTAACTGCACTCACGAG
Source organism: Schistocerca piceifrons (assembly GCF_021461385.2). Lineage (NCBI taxonomy): Eukaryota > Metazoa > Arthropoda > Insecta > Orthoptera > Acrididae > Schistocerca > Schistocerca piceifrons. The sequence continues at coordinate 1,013,921,916 of NC_060139.1, read as the reverse complement.
GCTGTAGGGAAAAGCAGTCATGGCATGTACATAATATACTGTTGAATTAACTGCACTCACGAAGCTGTAGGGAAAAGCAGTCATGGCATGTACGTAATATACTGTTGAATTAACTGCACTCACGAAGGTGTAGGGAAAAGCAGTCATGGCATGTACGTAATATACTGTTGAATTAACTGCACTCACGAAGCTGTAGGGAAAAGCAGTCATGGCATGTACATAATATACTGTTGAATTAACTGCACTCACGAGGCTGTAGGGAAAAGCAGTCATGGCATGTACGTAATATACTGTTGAATTAACTGCACTCACGAGGCTGTGGGGAAAGCAGTCATGGCATGTACGTAATATACTGTTGAATTAACTGCACTCACGAGGCTGTAGGGAAAAGCAGTCATTGTATGTACGTAATATACTGTTGAATCAACTGCACTCACGAGGCTGTAGGAAAAAGCAGTCATGGCATGTACGTAATATACTGTTGAATTAACTGCACTTACGAGGCTGTAGGGAAAAGCAGTCATGGCATATACGTAATATACTGTTCAATTAACTGCACTCACGAGGCTGTAGGGAAAAGCAGTCATGGCATGTATGTAATATACTGTTGAATTAACTGCACTCACGAGGCTGTAGGGAAAAGCAATCATGGCATGTACGTAATATACTGTTGAATTAACTGCACTCACGAGGCTGTAGGGAAAAGCATTCATGGCATGTACGTAATATACTGTTGGTTTAACTGCAATCACGAAGCAGGAGGGAAAAGCAGTCATGGCATGTACGTAATATACTGTTGAATTAACTGCACTCACGAAGCTGTAGGGAAAAGCAGTCATGGCACGTACGTAATATACTGTTGAATTAACTGCACTCACGAAGCTGTAGGGAAAAGCAGTCATGGCATGTACGTAATATACTGTTGAATTAACTGCACTCTCAAGGCTGTAGGGAAAAGCAGTCATGTCATGTACGTAATATACTGATGAATTAACTGCACTCACGAGGCTGTAGGGAAAAGCAGTCATGGCATGTACGTAATATACTGTTGGTTTAACTGCACTCACGAAGCAGGAGGGAAAAGCAGTCATGGCATGTACGTAATATACTGTTGAATTAACTGCACTTACGAGGCTGTAGGGAAAAGCAGTCATGGCATGTACGTAATATACTGTTGAATGAACTGCACTCACGAGGCTGTAGGGAAAAGCAGTCATGGCATGTACGTAATATACTGTTGAATTAACTGCACTCACAAGGCTGTAGGGAAAAGCAGTCATGTCATGAACGTAATATACTGTTGAATTAACTGCACTCACGAAGCTGTAGGGAAAAGCAGTCATGGCATGTACGTAATATACTGTTGAATTAACTGCACTCACGAGGCTGTACGGAAAAGCAGTCAAGGCATGTACGTAATATACTGTTGAATTAACTGCACTCACGAGAATGTAGGGAAAAGCAGTCATGGCATGTACGTAATATACTGTTGAATTAACTGCACTCACGAAGCAGTAGGGAAAACCAGTCATGGCATGTACGTAATATACAGTTAAATTAACTGCACTCATGAGGCTGTAGGGAATAGCAGTCATGGCATGTATGTAATATACTGTTGAATTAACTGCACTCACGAGGCTGTAGGGAAAAGCAGTCATGGCATGTACGTAATATACTGTTGAATTAACTGCACTCATGAGGCTGTAGGGAATAGCAGTCATGGCATGTCCGTAATATACTGTTGAATTAACTGCACTCACGAGGCTGTAGGGAAAAGCAGTCATGGCATGTACGTAATATACTGTTGGTTTAACTGCACTCACGAAGCAGGAGGGAAAAGCAGTCATGGCATGTACGGAATATTCTGTTGAATTAACTGCACTCACGAAGCTGTAGGGAAAAGCAGTCATGGCATGTACGTAGTATACTGTTGAATTAACTGCACTCACGAAGCTGTAGGGAAAAGCAGTCATGGCATGTACGTAATATACTGTTGAATTAACTGCACTCATGAGGCTGTAGGGAGAAGCAGTCATGGCATGTACGTAATATACTGTTGGTTTAACTGCACTCACGAGGCTGTAGGGAAAAGCAGTCATGGCATGTACGTAATATACTGTTAAATTAAATGCACTCACGAAGCAGGAGGAAAAGGCTGTCATGGCATGTACGTAATATACTGTTGAATTAACTGCACTCACGAGGCTGTAGGGAAAAGCAGTCATGGCATGTACGTAATATACTGTTGAATTAACTGCACTCACGAGGCTGTAGGGAAAAGCAGTCATGGCATGTACGTAATATACTGTTGAATTAACTGCACTTACGAGGCTGTAGGGAAAAGCAGTCATGGCATGTACGTAATATACTGTTCAATTAACTGCACTCACGAGGCTGTAGGGAATAGCAGTCATGGCATGTATGTAATATACTTTCGAATTAACTGCACTCACGAGGCTGTAGGGAAAAGCAGTCATGTCATGTACGTAATATACTGTTGAATTAACTGCACTCACGAGGCTGTAGGGAAAAGCAGTCATGGCATGTACGTAATATACTATTGGTTTAACTGCACTCACGAAGCAGGAGGGAAAAGCAGTCATGGCATGTACGTAATATACTGTTGAATTAACTGCACTCACGAAGCTGTAGGGAAAAGCAGTCATGGCATGTACGTAATATACTGTTGAATTAACTGCACTCACGAAGCTGTAGGGAAAAGCAGTCATGGCATGTACGTAATATACTGTTGAATTAACTGCACTCATGAGGCTGTAGGGAAAAGCAGTCATGGCATGTACGTAATATACTGTTGGGTTAACTGCACTCACGAGGCTGTAGGGAAAAGCAGTCATGGCATGTACGTAATATACTGTTGAATTAACTGCACTCACGAACCAGGAGGGAAAGGCAGTCATGGCATGTACGTAATATACTGTTGAATTAACTGCACTCACGAGGCTGTAGGGAAAAGCAGTCATGGCATGTACGTAATATACTGTTGAATTAACTGCACTCACGAGGCTGTAGGGAAAAGCAGTCATGGCATGTACGTAATATACTGTTGAATTAACTGCACTCACGAGACTGTAGGGAAAAGCAGTCATGGCATGTACGTAATATACTGTTGAATTAACTACACTCACGAAGCTGTAGGCAAAAGCAGTCATGGCATGTACGTAATATTCTGTTGAATTAACTTCACTCTCGAAGCTGTAGGGAAAAGCAGTCATGGCATGTACGTAATATACTGTTGAATTAACTGCACTCACGAAGCTGTAGGGAAAAGTAGTCATGGCATGTACGTAATATACTGTTAAATTAACTGCACTCACGAGGCTGTAGGGAAAAGCAGTCATGGCATGTACATAATATACTGTTGAATTAACTGCACTCACGAAGCTGTAGGGAAAAGCAGTCATGGCATGTACGTAATACACTGTTGAATTAACTGCACTCACGAAGCTTTAGGGAAAAGCAGTCATGGCATGTGCGTAATATACTGTTGAATTAACTGCACTCACGAAGCTGTATTGAAAAGCAGTCATGGCATGTACGTAATATTCTGTTGAATGAACTGCACTCACGAGGCTGTAGGGAAAAGCAGTCATGCATTTACGTAATATACTGTTGAATTAACTGCACTCACGAAGCTGTAGGGAAAAGCAGTCATGGCATGTACGTAAAATACTGTTGAATTAACTGCACTCACGATGCTGTATTGAAAAGCAGTCATGGCATGTACGTAATATACTGTTGAATTAACTGCACTCACGAGGCTGTAGGAAAAAGCAGTCATGGCATGTACGTAATATACCGTTGAATTAACTGCACTCACGAGGCTGTAGGGAAAAGCAGTCATGGCATGTACATAATACACTGTTGAATTAACTGCACTCACGAAGCTGTAGGGAAAAGCAGTCATGGCATGTACGTAATATACTGTTGAATTAACTGCACTCACGAGGCTGTAGGGAAAAGCAGTCATGGCATGTACGTAATATACTGTTGAATTAACTGCACTCACGAAGCTGTAGGGAAAAGCAGTCATGGCATGTACGTAATATACTGTTGAATTAACTGCACTCATGAGGCTGTAGGGAAAAGCAGTCATGGCATGTACGTAATATACTGTTGGTTTAACTGCACTCACGAGGCTGTAGGGAAACGCAGTCATGGCATGTACGTAATATACTGTTGAATTAACTGCACTCACGAAGCTGTAGGGAAAAGCAGTCATGGCATGTACGTAATATACTGTTGAATTAACTGCACTCACGAAGCTGTAGGGAAAAGCAGTCATGGCATGTACGTAATATACTGTTGAATTAACTGCACTCATGAGGCTGTAGGGAAAAGCAGTCATGGCATGTACGTAATATACTGTTGGGTTAACTGCACTCACGAGGCTGTAGGGAAAAGCAGTCATGGCATGTACGTAATATACTGTTGAATTAACTGCACTCACGAACCAGGAGGGAAAGGCAGTCATGGCATGTACGTAATATACTGTTGAATTAACTGCACTCACGAGGCTGTAGGGAAAAGCAGTCATGGCATGTACGTAATATACTGTTGAATTAACTGCACTCACGAGGCTGTAGGGAAAAGCAGTCATGGCATGTACGTAATACACTGTTGAATTAACTGCACTCACGAGACTGTAGGGAAAAGCAGTCATGGCATGTACGTAATATACTGTTGAATTAACTACACTCACGAAGCTGTAGGCAAAAGCAGTCATGGCATGTACGTAATATTCTGTTGAATTAACTTCACTCTCGAAGCTGTAGGGAAAAGCAGTCATGGCATGTACGTAATATACTGTTGAATTAACTGCACTCACGAAGCTGTAGGGAAAAGTAGTCATGGCATGTACGTAATATACTGTTAAATTAACTGCACTCACGAGGCTGTAGGGAAAAGCAGTCATGGCATGTACATAATATACTGTTGAATTAACTGCACTCACGAAGCTGTAGGGAAAAGCAGTCATGGCATGTACGTAATACACTGTTGAATTAACTGCACTCACGAAGCTTTAGGGAAAAGCAGTCATGGCATGTACGTGATATACTGTTGAATTAACTGCACTCACAAAGCTGTATTGAAAAGCAGTCATGGCATGTACGTAATATTCTGTTGAATGAACTGCACTCACGAGGCTGTAGGGAAAAGCAGTCATGCATTTACGTAATATACTGTTGAATTAACTGCACTCACGAAGCTGTAGGGAAAAGCAGTCATGGCATGTACGTAAAATACTGTTGAATTAACTGCACTCACGATGCTGTATTGAAAAGCAGTCATGGCATGTACGTAATATACTGTTGAATTAACTGCACTCACGAGGCTGTAGGAAAAAGCAGTCATGGCATGTACGTAATATACTGTTGAATTAACTGCACTCACGAGGCTGTAGGGAAAAGCAGTCATGGCATGTACATAATACACTGTTGAATTAACTGCACTCACGAAGCTGTAGGGAAAAGCAGTCATGGCATGTACGTAATATACTGTTGAATTAACTGCACTCACGAGGCTGTAGGGAAAAGCAGTCATGGCATGTACGTAATATACTGTTGAATTAACTGCACTCACGAAGCTGTAGGGAAAAGCAGTCATGGCATGTACGTAATATACTGTTGAATTAACTGCACTCATGAGGCTGTAGGGAAAAGCAGTCATGGCATGTACGTAATATACTGTTGGTTTAACTGCACTCACGAGGCTGTAGGGAAACGCAGTCATGGCATGTACGTAATATACTGTTGAATTAACTGCACTCACGAACCAGGAGGGAAAGGCAGTCATGGCATGTACGTAATATACTGTTGAATTAACTGCACTCACGAGGCTGTAGGGAAAAGCAGTCATGGCATGTACGTAATATACTGTTGAATTAACTGCACTCACGAGGCTGTAGGGAAAAGCAGTCATGGCATGTACGTAATATACTGTTGAATTAACTGCACTCACGAAGCTGTAGGGAAAAGCAGTCATGGCATGTACGTAATATACTGTTGAATTAACTGCACTCATTAGGCTGTAGGGAAAAGCAGTCATGGCATGTACGTAATATACTGTTGGTTTAACTGCACTCACGAGGCTGTAGGGAAACGCAGTCATGGCATGTTCGTAATATACTGTTGAATTAACTGCACTCACGAACCAGGAGGGAAAGGCAGTCATGGCATGTACGTAATATACTGTTGAATTAACTGCACTCACGAGGCTGTAGGGAAAAGCAGTCATGGCATGTACGTAATATACTGTTGAATTAACTGCACTCACGAGGCTGTAGGGAAAAGCAGTCATGGCATGTACATAATATACTGTTGAATTAACTGCACTCACGAAGCTGTAGGGAAAAGCAGTCATGGCATGTACGTAATACACTGTTGAATTAACTGCACTCACGAAGCTTTAGGGAAAAGCAGTCATGGCATGTACGTAATATACTGTTGAATTAACTGCACTCACGAAGCTGTATTGAAAAGCAGTCATGGCATGTACGTAATATTCTGTTGAATGAACTGCACTCACGAGGCTGTAGGGAAAAGCAGTCATGGCATGTACGTAATATACTGTTGAATTAACTGCACTCACGAAGCTGTAGGGAAAAGCAGTCATGGCATGTACGTAAAATACTGTTGAATTAACTGCACTCACGATGCTGTATTGAAAAGCAGTCATGGCATGTACGTAATATACTGTTGAATTAACTGCACTCACGAGGCTGTAGGAAAAAGCAGTCATGGCATGTACGTAATATACTGTTGAATTAACTGCACTCACGAGGCTGTAGGGAAAAGCAGTCATGGCATGTACATAATACACTGTTGAATTAACTGCACTCACGAAGCTGTAGGGAAAAGCAGTCATGGCATGTACGTAATATACTGTTGAATTAACTGCACTCACGAGGCTGTAGGGAAAAGCAGTCATGGCATGTACGTAATATACTGTTGAATTAACTGCACTCACGAAGCTGTAGGGAAAAGCAGTCATGGCATGTACGTAATATACTGTTGAATTAACTGCACTCATGAGGCTGTAGGGAAAAGCAGTCATGGCATGTACGTAATATACTGTTGGTTTAACTGCACTCACGAGGCTGTAGGGAAACGCAGTCATGGCATGTACGTAATATACTGTTGAATTAACTGCACTCACGAACCAGGAGGGAAAGGCAGTCATGGCATGTACGTAATATACTGTTGAATTAACTGCACTCACGAGGCTGTAGGGAAAAGCAGTCATGGCATGTACGTAATATACTGTTGAATTAACTGCACTCACGAGGCTGTAGGGAAAAGCAGTCATGGCATGTACGTAATATACTGTTGAATTAACTGCACTCACGAGGCTGTACGGAAAAGCAGTCATGGCATGTACGTAATATACTGTTGAATTAACTACACTCACGAAGCTGTAGGCAAAAGCAGTCATGGCACGTACGTAAAATACTGTTGAATTAACTGCACTCACGATGCTGTATTGAAAAGCAGTCATGGCATGTACGTAATATACTGTTGAATTAACTGCACTCACGAGGCTGTAGGAAAAAGCAGTCATGGCATGTACGTAATATACTGTTGAATTAACTGCACTCACGAGGCTGTAGGGAAAAGCAGTCATGGCATGTACATAATACACTGTTGAATTAACTGCACTCACGAAGCTGTAGGGAAAAGCAGTCATGGCATGTACGTAATATACTGTTGAATTAACTGCACTCACGAGGCTGTAGGGAAAAGCAGTCATGGCATGTACGTAATATACTGTTGAATTAACTGCACTCACGAAGCTGTAGGGAAAAGCAGTCATGGCATGTACGTAATATACTGTTGAATTAACTGCACTCATGAGGCTGTAGGGAAAAGCAGTCATGGCATGTACGTAATATACTGTTGGTTTAACTGCACTCACGAGGCTGTAGGGAAACGCAGTCATGGCATGTACGTAATATACTGTTGAATTAACTGCACTCACGAGGCTGTAGGGAAAAGCAGTCATTGTATGTACGTAATATACTGTTGAATTAACTGCACTCACGACGCTGTACGGAAAAGCAGTCATGGCATGTACATAATATACTGTTGAATTAACTGCACTCACGAAGCTGTAGGGAAAAGCAGTCATGGCATGATACGTAATATACTGTTGAATTAACTGCACTCACGAAGCTGTATTGAAAAGCAGTCATGGCATGTACGTAATATACTGTTGAATGAACTGCACTCACAAGGCTGTAGGGAAAAGCAGTCACGTCATGTACGTAATACACTGTTGAATTAACTGCACTCACAAGGCTGTAGGGAAAAGCAGTCATGGCATGTACGTAATATACTGTTGAATTAACTGCACTCACGATGCTGTAGGGAAAAGCAGTCATGGCATGTACGTAATATACTGTTGAATTAACTGCACTCACGAAGCTGTAGGGAAAAGCAGTCATGGCTTGTACGTAATATACTGTTGGTTTAACTGCACTCATGAGGCTGTAGGGAAAAGCAGTCATGGCATGTACGTAATATACTGTTGAATGAACTCCACTCACAAGGCTGTAGGGAAAATCAGTCTTGTCATGTACGTAATATACTGTTGAATGAACTGCACTCACGAGGCTGTAGGGAAAAGCAGTCATGGCATATACGTAATATACTGTTGAATTAAGTGCACTCACGAAGCTGTAGGGAAAAACAGTCATGGCATGTACGTAATATACTGTTGAATTAACTGCACTCACGAGGCTGTAGGGAAAAGCAGTCATGGCATGTTCGTAACATACTGTTGAATTAACTGCACTCACGAGGCTGTAGGGAAAAGCAGTCATGGCATGTACGTAATATACTGTTGAATTAACTGCACTCACGAAGCTGTAGGGAAAAGCAGTCATGGCATGTATGTAATATACTGTTGGATTAACTGCACTCATGAAGCAGGAGGGAAAAGCAGTCATGGCATGTACGTAATATACTGTTGAATTTACTGCACTCACGAAGCTGTAGGGAAAAGCAGTCATGGCATGTACGTAATATACTGTTGAATTAACTGCACTCACGAAGCTGTAGGGCAAAGCAGTCGTGGCATGTACGTAATATACTGTTGAATTAACTGCACTCACGAGGCTGTATTGAAAAGCAGTCATGGCATGTACGTAATTTACTGTTGAATTAACTGCACTCACGAGGCTGTAGGGAAAAGCAGTCATGGCATGTACGTAATATACTGTTGAATTAACTGCACTCACGAAGCTGTAGGGAGAAGCAGTCACGGCATGTACGTAATATACTGTTGAATTAACTGCACTCACGAAGCTGTAGGGAAAAGCAGTCATGGCATGTACGTAATATACTGTTGAAAAACTGCACTCACGAAGCTGTAGGGAAAAGCAGTCATGGCATGTACGTTATATACTGTTGAATTGACTGCACTCACGAAGCTGTAGGGAAAAGCAGTCATGGCATGTACGTAGTATACTGTTGAATTAACTGCACTCACGAGGCTGTAGGGAAAATCAGTCATGGCATGTACGTAATATACTGCTGAATTAACTGCACTCACGAGGCTGTAGGGAAAAGCAGTCATGGCATGTACGTAATATACTGTTGAATTTACTGCACTCACGAGGCTGTAGGGAAAAGCAGTCATGGCATATACGTAATATACTGTTGAATTAACTGCACTCACAAGGCTGTAGGGAAAGGCAGTCATGGCATTTACGTAATATACTGTTGAATTAACTGCACTCGCGAAGCTGTAGGGAAAAGCAGTCATGGCATGTACGTTATATACTGTTGAATTAACTGCACTCACGAGGCTGTAGGGAAAAGCAGTCATGGCATGTACGTAATATACTGTTGAATTTACTGCACTCACGAGGCTGTAGGGAAAAGCAGTCATGGCATATACGTAATATACTGTTGAATTAACTGCACTCACAAGGCTGTAGGGAAAGGCAGTCATGGCATTTACGTAATATACTGTTGAATTAACTGCACCCGCGAAGCTGTAGGGAAAAGCAGTCATGGCATGTACGTTATATACTGTTGAATTAACTGCACTCACGAGGCTGTAGGGAAAAGCAGTCATGGCTTGTACGTAATATACTGTTGAATTAACTGCACTCACGAGGCTGTAGGGAAAAGCAGTCATGGCATGTACGTAATATACTATTGGTTTAACTGCACACACGAGGCTGTAGGGAAAAGCAGTCATGGCATGTACGTAATATACTGTTGAATTAACTGCACTCACGAACCAGGAGGGAAAGGCAGTCATGGCATGTACGTAATATACTGTTGAATTAACTGCACTCACGAGGCTGTAGGGAAAAGCAGTCATGGCATGTACGTAATATACTGTTGAATTAACTGCACTCACGAGGCTGTAGGGAAAAGCAGTCATGGCATGTACGTAATATACTGTTGAATTAACTGCACTCACGAGGCTGTAGGGAAAAGCAGTCATGGCATGTACGTAATATACTGTTGAATTAACTACACTCACGAAGCTGTAGGCAAAAGCAGTCATGGCATGTACGTAATATTCTGTTGAATTAACTTCACTCTCGAAGCTGTAGGGAAAAGCAGTCATGGCATGTACGTAATATACTGTTGAATTAACTGCACTCACGAAGCTGTAGGGAAAAGCAGTCATGGCATGTACGTAATATACTGTTAAATTAACTGCACTCACGAGGCTGTAGGGAAAAGCAGTCATGGCATGTACGTAATATACTGTTGAATTAACTGCACTCACGAAGCTGTATTGAAAAGCAGTCATGGCATGTACGTAATATTCTGTTGAATGAACTGCACTCACGAGGCTGTAGGGAAAAGCAGTCATGGCATGTACGTAACATACTGTTGAATTAACTGCACTCACGAAGCTGTAGGGAAAAGCAGTCATGGCATGTACGTAAAATACTGTTGAATTAACTGCACTCACGAGGCTGTATTGAAAAGCAGTCATGGCATGTACGTAATATACTGTTGAATTAACTGCACTCACGAGGCTGTAGGAAAAAGCAGTCATGGCATGTACGTAATATACTGTTGAATTAACTGCACTCACGAGGCTGTAGGGAAAAGCAGTCATGGCATGTACATAATACACTGTTGAATTAACTGCACTCACGAAGCTGTAGGGAAAAGCAGTCATGGCATGTACGTAATATACTGTTGAATTAACTGCACTTACGAGGCTGTAAGGAAAAGCAGTCACGGCATGTACGTAAAATACTGTTGAATTAACTGCACTCACGAGGCTGTATTGAAAACCAGTCATGGCATGTACGTAATATACTGTTGAATTAACTGCACACACGAGGCTGTAGGAAAAAGCAGTCATGGCATGTACGTAATATACTGTTGAATTAACTGCACTCACGAGGCTGTAGGGAAAAGCAGTCATGGCATGTACGTAATATACTGTTGGTTTAACTGCACTCACAAGGCTGTAGGGAAAAGCAGTCATGGCATGTACGTAATATACTGTTGAATTAACTGCACTTACGAGGCTGTAAGGAAAAGCAGTCACGGCATGTACGTAATATACTGTTGGTTTAACTGCACTCACGAGGCTGTAGGGAAAAGCAGTCATTGCATGTATGTAATATACTGTTGAATTAACTGCACTCACGAAGCAGGAGGGAAAAGCAGTCATGGCATGTATGTAATATACTGTTGAATTAACTGCACTTACGAAGCAGGAGGGAAAAGCACTCATGGCATGTACGTAATACACTGTTGAATTAACTGACCTGATGAGGCTGTAGGGAAAAGCAGTCATGGCATGTACGTAATATACTGTTGAATTAACTGCACTCACGAGGCTGTAGGGAAAAGCAGTCATGGCATGTACGTAATATACTGTTGAATTAACTGCACTCACGAAGCTGTAGCGAAAAGCAGTCATGGCATGTACGTAATATACTGTTGAATTAACTGCACTTACGAGGCTGTAAGGAAAAGCAGTCACGGCATGTACGTTATATACTGTTGGTTTAACTGCACTCACGAGGCTGTAGGGAAAAGCAGTCATGGCATGTATATAATATACTATTGAATTAACTGCACTCACGAAGCAGGAGGGAAAAGCAGTCATGGCATGTATGTAATATACTGTTGAATTAACTGCACTTACAAAGCAGGAGGGAAAAGCACTCATGGCATGTACGTAATATACTGTTGAATTAATGACCTGATGAGGCTGTAGGGAAAAGCAGTCATGGCATGTACGTAATATACTGTTGAATTAACTGCACTCACGAGGCTGTAGGGAAAAGCAGTCATGGCATGTACGTAATATACTGTTGGATTAACTGCACTCACGAAGCTGTAGCGAAAAGCAGTCATGGCATGTACGTAATATACTGTTGAATTAAGTGCACACACGAGGCTGTAGGGAAAAGCAGTCATGGCATGTACGTAATAAACTGTTGAAATAACTGCACTCACGAGGCTGTAGGAAAAAGCAGTCATGGCATGTACGTAATATACTGTTGAATTAACTGCACTCACGAAGCTGTAGGGAAAAGCAGTCATGGCATGTACGTAATATACTGTTGAATTAACTGCACTCTCGAAGCTGTAGGGAAAAGCAGTCACGGCATGTACGTAATATACTGTTGAATTAACTGCACTCACGAGGCTGTAGGGAAAAGCAGTCATGGCATGTACGTAATATACTGTTGAATTAACTGCACTCACGAAGCTGTAGGGAAAAGCAGTCATGGCATGTACGTAATATACTGTTGAATTAACTGCACTCACGAAGGTGTAGGGAAAAGCAGTCATGGCATGTACGTAATATACTGTTGAATTAACTGCACTCACGAAGCTGTAGGGAAAAGCAGTCATGGCATGTACGTAATATACTGTTGAATTAACTGCACTCACGAGGCTGTAGGGAAAAGCAGTCATGGCATGTACGTAATATACTGTTGAATTAACTGCACTCACGAGGCTGTGGGGAAAGCAGTCATGGCATGTACGTAATATACTGTTGAATTAACTGCACTCACGAGGCTGTAGGGAAAAGCAGTCATTGTATGTAAGTAATATACTGTTGAATTAACTGCACTCACGACGCTGTAGGGAAAAGCAGTCATGGCATGTACATAATATACTGTTGAATTAACTGCACTGACGAAGCTGTAGGGAAAAGCAGTCATGGCATGTACGTAATACACTGTTGAATTAACTGCACTCACGAAGCTGTAGGGAAAAGCAGTCATGGCATGATACGTAATATACTGTTGAATTGACTGCACTCACGAAGCTGTATTGAAAAGCAGTCATGGCATGTACGTAATATACTGTTGAATTAACTGCACTCACGAGGCTGTAGGGAAAAGCAGTCATGGCATGTACGTAATATACTGTTGAATTAACTGCACTCACGAGGCTGTGGGGAAAGCAGTCATGGCATGTACGTAATATACTGTTGAATTAACTGCACTCACGAGGCTGTAGGGAAAAGCAGTCATTGTATGTAAGTAATATACTGTTGAATTAACTGCACTCACGACGCTGTAGGGAAAAGCAGTCATGGCATGTACATAATACACTGTTGAATTAACTGCACTGACGAAGCTGTAGGGAAAAGCAGTCATGGCATGTACGTAATACACTGTTGAATTAACTGCACTCACGAAGCTGTAGGGAAAAGCAGTCATGGCATGATACGTAATATACTGTTGAATTGACTGCACTCACGAAGCTGTATTGAAAAGCAGTCATGGCATGTACGTAATATACTGTTGAATGAACTGCACTCACAAGGCTGTAGGGAAAAGCAGTCACGTCATGTACGTAATACACTGTTGAATTAACTGCACTCACAAGGCTGTAGGGAAAAGCAGTCATGGCATGTACGTAATATACTGTTGAATTAACTGCACTCACGAAGCTGTAGGGAAAAGCAGTCATGGCATGTACGTAATATACTGTTGAATTAACTGCACTCACGAAGCTGTAGGGAAAAGCAGTCATGGCATGTACGTAATATACTGTTGAATTAACTGCACTCACAAGGCTGTAAGGAAAAGCAGTCATGGCATGTACGTAATATACTGTTGAATTAACTGCACCCACGAGGCTGTAGGGAAAAGCATTCATGCCATGTACGTAATTTACTGTTGAATTAACTGCACTCACGAAGCTGTAGGGAAAAGCAGTCATGGCATGTACGTAATATACTATTGAATTAACTGCACTCACGAAGGTGTAGGGAAAAGCAGTCATGGCATGTACGTAATATACTGTTGAATTAACTGCACTCACGAAGCTGTGGGGAAAAGCAGTCATGGCATGTACGTAATATACTGTTGAATTAACTGCACTCACGAGGCTGTGGGGAAAGCAGTAATGGCATGTACGTAATATACTGTTGAATTAACTGCACTCACGAAGCTGTAGGGAAAAGCAGTCATGGCATGTACGTAATATACTGTTGAATTAACTGCACTCACGAGGCTGTAGGGAAAAGCAGTCATGGCATGTACGTAATATACTGTTGGTCTAACTGCACTCACGAGGCTGTAGGGAAAAGCAGTCATGGCATGTACGTAATATACTGTTGAATGAACTGCACTCACAAGGCTGTAGGGAAAATCAGTCATGTCATGTACGTAATATACTGTTGAATGAACTGCACTCACGAGGCTGTAGGGAAAAGCAGTCATGGCATGTACGTAATATACTGTTGAATTAAGTGCACTCACGAAGCTGTAGGGAAAAGCAGTCATGGCATGTACGTAATATACTGTTGAATTAACTGCACTCACGAGGCTGTAGGGAAAAGCAGTCATGGCATGTTCGTAACATACTGTTGAATTAACTGCACTCACGAGGCTGTAGGGAAAAGCAGTCATGGCATGTACGTAATATACTGTTGAATTAACTGCTCTCATGAAGCTGTAGGGAAAAGCAGTCATGGCATGTACGTAATATACTGTTGAATTAACTGCACTCACGAAGCTGTAGGGAAAAGCAGCCATGGCATGTACGTAAAATACTGTTGAATTAACTGCACTCACGAAGCTGTAGGGAAAAGCAGTCATGGCATGTACGTAATATACTGTTGAATTAACTGCACTCACGAGGCTGTAGGGAAAAGCAGTCATGGCATGTACATAATATACTGTTGAATTAACTGCACTCACGAGGCTGTAGGGAAAAGCAGCCATGGCATGTACGTAATATACTGTTGAATTAACTGCACTCACGAAGCTGTAGGGAAAAGCAGCCATGGCATGTACGTAATATACTGTTGGATTAACTGCACTCACGAAGCAGGAGGGAAAAGCAGTCATGGCATGTACGTAATATACTGTTGAATTTACTGCACTCACGAAGCTGTAGGGAAAAGCAGTCATGGCATGTACGTAATATACTGTTGAATTAACTGCACTCACGAAGCTGTAGGGCAAAGCAGTCGTGGCATGTACGTAATATACTGTTGAATTAACTGCACTCACGAGGCTGTATTGAAAAGCAGTCATGGCATGTACGTAATATACTGTTGAATTAACTGCACTCACGAGGCTGTAGGGAAAAGCAGTCATGGCATGTACGTAATATACTGTTGAATTAACTGCACTCTCGAAGCTGTAGGGAAAAGCAGCCATGGCATGTATGTAATATACTGTTGAATTAACTGCACTCACGAGGCTGTAGGGAAAAGCAGTCACGGCATGTACGTAATATACTGTTGAATTAACTGCACTCACGAGGCTGTAGGGAAAAGCAGTCATGGCATGTACGTAATATACTGTTGAATTAACTGCACTCACGAAGCTGTAGGGAAAAGCAGTCATGGCATGTACGTAATATACTGTTGAATTAACTGCACTCACGAAGGTGTAGGGAAAAGCAGTCATGGCATGTACGTAATATACTGTTGAATTAACTGCACTCACGAAGCTGTAGGGAAAAGCAGTCATGCCATGTACGTAATATACTGTTGAATTAACTGCACTTACGAGGCTGTAGGGAAAAGCAGTCATGGCATGTACGTAATATACTGTTGAATTAACTGCACTCACGAGGCTGTGGGGAAAGCAGTCATGGCATGTACGTAATATACTGTTGAATTAACTGCACTCACGAGGCTGTAGGGAAAAGCAGTCATTGTATGTAAGTAATATACTGTTGAATTAACTGCACTCACGACGCTGTAGGGAAAAGCAGTCATGGCATGTACATAATATACTGTTGAATTAACTGCACTGACGAAGCTGTAGGGAAAAGCAGTCATGGCATGTACGTAATACACTGTTGAATTAACTGCACTCACGAAGCTGTAGGGAAAAGCAGTCATGGCATGATACGTAATATACTGTTGAATTGACTGCACTCACGAAGCTGTATTGAAAAGCAGTCATGGCATGTACGTAATATACTCTTGAATTAACTGCACTCACGAGGCTGTAGGGAAAAGCAGTCATGGCATGTACGTAATATACTGTTGAATTAACTGCACTCACGAGGCTGTGGGGAAAGCAGTCATTGTATGTAAGTAATATACTGTTGAATTAACTGCACTCACGACGCTGTAGGGAAAAGCAGTCATGGCATGTACATAATATACTGTTGAATTAACTGCACTGACGAAGCTGTAGGGAAAAGCAGTCATGGCATGTACGTAATACACTGTTGAATTAACTGCACTCACGAAGCTGTAGGGAAAAGCAGTCATGGCATGATACGTAATATACTGTTGAATTGACTGCACTCACGAAGCTGTATTGAAAAGCAGTCATGGCATGTACGTAATATACTGTTGAATGAACTGCACTCACAAGGCTGTAGGGAAAAGCAGTCACGTCATGTACGTAATACACTGTTGAATTAACTGCACTCACAAGGCTGTAGGGAAAAGCAGTCATGGCATGTACGTAATATACTGTTGAATTAACTGCACTCACGAAGCTGTAGGGAAAAGCAGTCATGGCATGTACGTAATATACTGTTGAATTAACTGCACTCACGAAGCTGTGGGGAAAAGCAGTCATGGCATGTACGTAATATACTGTTGAATTAACTGCACTCACGAGGCTGTGGGGAAAGCAGTAATGGCATGTACGTAATATACTGTTGAATTAACTGCACTCACGAAGCTGTAGGGAAAAGCAGTCATGGCATGTACGTAATATACTGTTGAATTAACTGCACTCACGAGGCTGTAGGGAAAAGCAGTCATGGCATGTACGTAATATACTGTTGGTCTAACTGCACTCACGAGGCTGTAGGGAAAAGCAGTCATGGCATGTACGTAATATACTGTTGAATGAACTGCACTCACAAGGCTGTAGGGAAAATCAGTCATGTCATGTACGTAA
This sequence comes from Schistocerca piceifrons, assembly GCF_021461385.2. NCBI lineage: Eukaryota > Metazoa > Arthropoda > Insecta > Orthoptera > Acrididae > Schistocerca > Schistocerca piceifrons. The sequence goes on along the minus strand of NC_060139.1, from coordinate 1,013,904,563 downwards.
TATACTGTTGAATGAACTGCACTCACGAGGCTGTAGGGAAAAGCAGTCATGGCATGTACGTAATATACTGTTGAATTAAGTGCACTCACGAAGCTGTAGGGAAAAGCAGTCATGGCATGTACGTAATATACTGTTGAATTAACTGCACTCACGAGGCTGTAGGGAAAAGCAGTCATGGCATGTTCGTAACATACTGTTGAATTAACTGCACTCACGAGGCTGTAGGGAAAAGCAGTCATGGCATGTACGTAATATACTGTTGAATTAACTGCTCTCATGAAGCTGTAGGGAAAAGCAGTCATGGCATGTACGTAATATACTGTTGAATTAACTGCACTCACGAAGCTGTAGGGAAAAGCAGCCATGGCATGTACGTAAAATACTGTTGAATTAACTGCACTCACGAAGCTGTAGGGAAAAGCAGTCATGGCATGTACGTAATATACTGTTGAATTAACTGCACTCACGAGGCTGTAGGGAAAAGCAGTCATGGCATGTACATAATATACTGTTGAATTAACTGCACTCACGAGGCTGTAGGGAAAAGCAGCCATGGCATGTACGTAATATACTGTTGAATTAACTGCACTCACGAAGCTGTAGGGAAAAGCAGCCATGGCATGTACGTAATATACTGTTGGATTAACTGCACTCACGAAGCAGGAGGGAAAAGCAGTCATGGCATGTACGTAATATACTGTTGAATTTACTGCACTCACGAAGCTGTAGGGAAAAGCAGTCATGGCATGTACGTAATATACTGTTGAATTAACTGCACTCACGAAGCTGTAGGGCAAAGCAGTCGTGGCATGTACGTAATATACTGTTGAATTAACTGCACTCACGAGGCTGTATTGAAAAGCAGTCATGGCATGTACGTAATATACTGTTGAATTAACTGCACTCACGAGGCTGTAGGGAAAAGCAGTCATGGCATGTACGTAATATACTGTTGAATTAACTGCACTCTCGAAGCTGTAGGGAAAAGCAGCCATGGCATGTATGTAATATACTGTTGAATTAACTGCACTCACGAGGCTGTAGGGAAAAGCAGTCACGGCATGTACGTAATATACTGTTGAATTAACTGCACTCACGAGGCTGTAGGGAAAAGCAGTCATGGCATGTACGTAATATACTGTTGAATTAACTGCACTCACGAAGCTGTAGGGAAAAGCAGTCATGGCATGTACGTAATATACTGTTGAATTAACTGCACTCACGAAGGTGTAGGGAAAAGCAGTCATGGCATGTACGTAATATACTGTTGAATTAACTGCACTCACGAAGCTGTAGGGAAAAGCAGTCATGCCATGTACGTAATATACTGTTGAATTAACTGCACTTACGAGGCTGTAGGGAAAAGCAGTCATGGCATGTACGTAATATACTGTTGAATTAACTGCACTCACGAGGCTGTGGGGAAAGCAGTCATGGCATGTACGTAATATACTGTTGAATTAACTGCACTCACGAGGCTGTAGGGAAAAGCAGTCATTGTATGTAAGTAATATACTGTTGAATTAACTGCACTCACGACGCTGTAGGGAAAAGCAGTCATGGCATGTACATAATATACTGTTGAATTAACTGCACTGACGAAGCTGTAGGGAAAAGCAGTCATGGCATGTACGTAATACACTGTTGAATTAACTGCACTCACGAAGCTGTAGGGAAAAGCAGTCATGGCATGATACGTAATATACTGTTGAATTGACTGCACTCACGAAGCTGTATTGAAAAGCAGTCATGGCATGTACGTAATATACTCTTGAATTAACTGCACTCACGAGGCTGTAGGGAAAAGCAGTCATGGCATGTACGTAATATACTGTTGAATTAACTGCACTCACGAGGCTGTGGGGAAAGCAGTCATTGTATGTAAGTAATATACTGTTGAATTAACTGCACTCACGACGCTGTAGGGAAAAGCAGTCATGGCATGTACATAATATACTGTTGAATTAACTGCACTGACGAAGCTGTAGGGAAAAGCAGTCATGGCATGTACGTAATACACTGTTGAATTAACTGCACTCACGAAGCTGTAGGGAAAAGCAGTCATGGCATGATACGTAATATACTGTTGAATTGACTGCACTCACGAAGCTGTATTGAAAAGCAGTCATGGCATGTACGTAATATACTGTTGAATGAACTGCACTCACAAGGCTGTAGGGAAAAGCAGTCACGTCATGTACGTAATACACTGTTGAATTAACTGCACTCACAAGGCTGTAGGGAAAAGCAGTCATGGCATGTACGTAATATACTGTTGAATTAACTGCACTCACGAAGCTGTAGGGAAAAGCAGTCATGGCATGTACGTAATATACTGTTGAATTAACTGCACTCACGAAGCTGTAGGGAAAAGCAGTCATGGCATGTACGTAATATACTGTTGAATTAACTGCACTCACAAGGCTGTAAGGAAAAGCAGTCATGGCATGTACGTAATATACTGTTGAATTAACTGCACTCACGAGGCTGTAGGGAAAAGCATTCATGCCATGTACGTAATTTACTGTTGGATTATCTGCACTCACGAAGCTGTAGGGAAAAGCAGTCATGGCATGTACGTAATATACTATTGAATTAACTGCACTCACGAAGGTGTAGGGAAAAGCAGTCATGGCATGTACGTAATATACTGTTGAATTAACTGCACTCACGAAGCTGTGGGGAAAAGCAGTCATGGCATGTACGTAATATACTGTTGAATTAACTGCACTCACGAGGCTGTGGGGAAAGCAGTAATGGCATGTACGTAATATACTGTTGAATTAACTGCACTCACGAAGCTGTAGGGAAAAGCAGTCATGGCATGTACGTAATATACTGTTGAATTAACTGCACTCACGAGGCTGTAGGGAAAAGCAGTCATGGCATGTACGTAATATAATGTTGGTTTAACTGCACTCACGAGGCTGTAGGGAAAAGCAGTCATGGCATGTACGTAATATACTGTTGAATGAACTGCACTCACAAGGCTGTAGGGAAAATCAGTCATGTCATGTACGTAATATACTGTTGAATGAACTGCACTCACGAGGCTGTAGGGAAAAGCAGTCATGGCATGTACGTAATATACTGTTGAATTAAGTGCACTCACGAAGCTGTAGGGAAAAGCAGTCATGGCATGTACGTAATATACTGTTGAATTAACTGCACTCACGAGGCTGTAGGGAAAAGCAGTCATGGCATGTTCGTAACATACTGTTGAATTAACTGCACTCACGAGGCTGTAGGGAAAAGCAGTCATGGCATGTACGTAAACTACTGTTGAATTAACTGCACTCATGAAGCTGTAGGGAAAAGCAGTCATGGCATGTACGTAATATACTGTTGAATTAACTGCACTCACGAAGCTGTAGGGAAAAGCAGCCATGGCATGTACGTAATATACTGTTGAATTAACTGCACTCACGAAGCTGTAGGGAAAAGCAGTCATGGCATGTACGTAATATACTGTTGAATTAACTGCACTCACGAGGCTGTAGGGAAAAGCAGTCATGGCATGTACATAATATACTGTTGAATTAACTGCACTCACGAGGCTGTAGGGAAAAGCAGCCATGGCATGTACGTAATATACTGTTGAATTAACTGCACTCACGAAGCTGTAGGGAAAAGCAGTCATGGCATGTACGTAATATACTGTTGGATTAACTGCACTCACGAAGCAGGAGGGAAAAGCAGTCATGGCATGTACGTAATATACTGTTGAATTTACTGCACTCACGAAGCTGTAGGGAAAAGCAGTCATGGCATGTACGTAATATACTGTTGAATTAACTGCACTCACGAAGCTGTAGGGCAAAGCAGTCGTGGCATGTACGTAATATACTGTTGAATTAACTGCACTCACGAGGCTGTATTGAAAAGCAGTCATGGCATGTACGTAATATACTGTTGAATTAACTGCACTCACGAGGCTGTAGGGAAAAGCAGTCATGGCATGTACGTAATATTCTGTTGAATTAACTGCACTCACGAAGCTGTAGGGAGAAGCAGTCACGGCATGTACGTAATATACTGTTGAATTAACTGCACTCACGAAGCTGTAGGGAAAAGCAGTCATGGCATGTACGTAATATACTGTTGAAAAACTGCACTCACGAAGCTGTAGGGAAAAGCAGTCATGGCATGTACGTTATATACTGTTGAATTGACTGCACTCACTAAGGTGTAGGGAAAAGCAGTCATGGCATGTACGTAATATACTGTTGAATTAACTGCACTCACGAAGCTGTAGGGAAAAGCAGTCATGGCATGTACGTAATATACTGTTGAATTAACTGCACTCTCGAGGCTGTAGGGAAAAGCAGTCATGGCATGTACGTAATATACTGTTGAATTAACTGCACTCACGAGGCTGTGGGGAAAGCAGTCATGGCATGTACGTAATATACTGTTGAATTAACTGCACTCACGAGGCTGTAGGGAAAAGCAGTCATTGTATGTACGTAATATACTGTTGAATTAACTGCACTCACGACGCTGTAGGGAAAAGCAGTCATGGCATGTACATAATATACTGTTGAATTAACTGCACTGACGAAGCTGTAGGGAAAAGCAGTCATGGCATGTACGTAATATACTGTTGAATTAACTGCACTCACGAAGGTGTAGGGAAAAGCAGTCATGGCATGTACGTAATATACTGTTGAATTAACTGCACTCACGAAGCTGTAGGGAAAAGCAGTCATGGCATGTACGTAATATACTGTTGAATTAACTGCACTCACGAGGCTGTAGGGAAAAGCAGTCATGGCATGTACGTAATATACTGTTGAATTAACTGCACTCACGAGGCTGTGGGGAAAGCAGTCATGGCATGTACGTAATATACTGTTGAATTAACTGCACTCACGAGGCTGTAGGGAAAAGCAGTCATTGTATGTACGTAATATACTGTTGAATTAACTGCACTCACGACGCTGTAGGGAAAAGCAGTCATGGCATGTACGTAATACACTGTTGGATTAACTGCACTCACGAAGCTGTAGGGAAAAGCAGTCATGGCATGATACGTAATATACTGTTGAATTGACTGCACTCACGAAGCTGTATTGAAAAGCAGTCATGGCATGTACGTAATATACTGTTGAATGAACTGCACTCACAAGGCTGTAGGGAAAAGCAGTCACGTCATGTACGTAATACACTGTTGAATTAACTGCACTCACAAGGCTGTAGGGAAAAGCAGTCATGGCATGTACGTAATATACTGTTGAATTAACTGCACTCACGAAGCTGTAGGGAAAAGCAGTCATGGCATGTACGTAATATACTGTTGAATTAACTGCACTCACGAAGCTGTAGGGAAAAGCAGTCATGGTATGTACGTAATATACTGTTGAATTAACTGCACTCACGAGGCTGTAAGGAAAAGCAGTCATGGCATGTACGTAATATACTGTTGAATTAACTGCACTCACGAGGCTGTAGGGAAAAGCATTCATGGCATGTACGTAATTTACTGTTGAATTAACTGCACTCAGGAAGCTGTAGGGAAAAGCAGTCATGGCATGTACGTAATATACTATTGAATTAACTGCACTCACGAAGGTGTAGGGAAAAGCAGTCATGGCATGTACGTAATATACTGTTGAATTAACTGCACTCACGAAGCTGTGGGGAAAAGCAGTCATGGCATGTACGTAATATACTGTTGAATTAACTGCACTCACGAGGCTGTGGGGAAAGCAGTCATGGCATGTACGTAATATACTGTTGAATTAACTGCACTCACGAAGCTGTAGGGAAAAGCAGTCATGGCATGTACGTAATATACTGTTGAATTAACTGCACTCACGAGGCTGTAGGGAAAAGCAGTCATGGCATGTACGTAATATACTGTTGAATTAACTGCACTCGCGAAGCTGTAGGGAAAAGCAGTCATGGCATGTACGTTATATACTGTTGAATTAACTGCACTCACGAGGCTGTAGGGAAAAGCAGTCATGGCTTGTACGTAATATACTGTTGAATTAACTGCACTCACGAGGCTGTAGGGAAAAGCAGTCATGGCATGTACGTAGTATACTGTTGAATTAACTGCACTCACGAAGCTGTAGGGAAAAGCAGTCATGGCATGTACGTAATGTACTGTTGAATTAACTGCACTCACGAGGCTGTAGGGAAAAGCAGTCATGGCATGTACGTAATATACTGTTGAATTAACTGCGCTCACGAGGCTGTAGGGAAAAGCAGTCATGGCATGTACGTAATATACTGGTGAATTAACTGCACTCACGAGGCTGTAGGGAAAAGCAGTCATGGCATGTACGTAATATACTGTTGAATTAACTGCACTCACGAGGCTGTAGGGAAAAGCAGTCATGGCATGTACGTAATATACTGTTGAATTAACTGCACTCACGAGGCTGTAGGGAAAAGCAGTCATGGCATGTACGTAATATACTGTTTAATTAACTGCACTCACGAGGCTGTAGGGAAAAGCAGTCATGGCATGTACGTAATATACTGTTGAATTAACTGCACTCACGAGGCTGTAGGGAAAAGCAGTCATGGCATGTACGTAATATACTGTTGAATTTACTGCACTCACGAGGCTGTAGGGAAAAGCAGTCATGGCATGTACGTAATATACTGTTGAATTAACTGCACTCACAAGGCTGTAGGGAAAGGCAGTCATGGCATTTACGTAATATACTGTTGAATTAACTGCACTCACGAAGCTGTAGGGAAAAGCAGTCATGGCATGTACGTTATATACTGTTGAATTAACTGCACTCACGAGGCTGTAGGGAAAAGCAGTCATGGCTTGTACGTAATATACTGTTGAATTAACTGCACTCACGAGGCTGTATTGAAAGGCAGTCATGGCATGTACGTAATATACTGCTGAATTAACTGCACTCATGAAGCTGTAGGGAAAAGCAGTCATGGCATGTACGTAATGTACTGTTGAATTAACTGCACTCACGAGGCTGTAGGGAAAAGCAGTCATGGCATGTACGTAATATACTGTTGAATTAACTGCACTCACGAGGCTGTAGGGAAAAGCAGTCATGGCATGTACGTAATATACTGGTGAATTAACTGCACTCACGAGGCTGTAGGGAAAAGCAGTCATGGCATGTACGTAATATACTGTTGAATTAACTGCACTCACGAGGCTGTAGGGAAAAGCAGTCATGGCATGTACGTAATATACTGTTGAATTAACTGCACTCACGAGGCTGTAGGGAAAAGCAGTCATGGCATGTACGTAATGTACTGTTTAATTAACTGCACTCACGAGGCTGTAGGGAAAAGCAGTCATGGCATGTACGTAATATACTGTTGAATTAACTGCACTCACGAGGCTGTAGGGAAAAGCAGTCATGGCATGTACGTAATATACTGTTGAATTAACTGCACTCACGAGGCTGTAGGGAGAGCAGTCATGGCATGTACGTAATATACTGTTGAATTAACTGCACTCACGAGGCTGTAGGGAATGCAGTCATGGCATGTACGTAATATACTGTTGAATTAACTGCACTCACAAGGCTGTAGGGAAAAGCAGTCATGGCATGTACGTAATATACTGTTGAATTAACAGCACTCACGAGGCTGTAGGGAAATGCAGTCATGGCATGTACGTAATATACTGTTGAATTAACTGCACTCACGAGGCTGTAGGGAATAGCAGTCATGGCATGTACGAAATGTACTGTTGAATTAAGTGCACACACGAGGCTGTAGGGAAAAGCAGTCATGGCATGTACGTAATATACTGTTGAATTAAGTGCACACACGAGGCTGTAGGGAAAAGCAGTCATGGCATGTACGTAATATACTGTTGAATTAACTGCACTCACGATTCTGTAGGGAAAAGCAGTCATGGCATGTACGTAATATACTGTTGAATTAAGTGCACACACGAGGCTGTAGGGAAAAGCAGTCATGGCATGTACGTAATATACTGTTGAATTAACTGCACTCACAGTCACAAATATGTTGAGCATCCCCTCTCAACATCTCGATTACTGGAGCAGTGTTGGTCTCTGTAGTTAGCTTATGAAAATAATCATTTTTTGGATGTTGTAGTTTCTGCTCTTTTATGTCCTTACTTAGAAAAAATTACAAAGAAATTCAGCTTTATGCAATAAACTTTTTAATTAGATTTATTTTACACCACCATGTTTCAGCAGGTCTTGCGTTTCCTGCCTTCAGTGGAATTTATTTACTTTCTGTCTCAAAATTGTTACTGCATCCTCACATAGTATGGAGATTGTATGATCTCTTGGTTTAATTACATATACTTGTATGAGCAATTGAAAGCTAAGCTTTAAATTTTTACATTTGTTTCCACATACAGTTAAAGACACATGTCACACAGTTGAGTCGATAAGGATTTCGGCTCGCGTGAGGAGCCCTGACACGAGTGCCATAGCGCTCAACATCAACCTCGGTCCACACCTCTCCACACTTCTGAGAAGAAGGAGGAGGAAGAGAGGGAAACTGCGAACTCAACTTTAACCGCAGTGACCTTAGCAAAATGGACGGTGTGATTTGTCAGAATTTATCCCTTCTACAATGTGAATTTTATTAATGCATCCGCATCAAATCAGAATAAGTTTTTTCACCTTGCAATGTCCTAGTGTGGGTAGTGTGCAGTACAGTACACTTATATGAGAGGTCAGCAATCCTTCCAGGTGCTCCAATTTTTGATCATGCTCTCTCTTTTCCTTCATGAATTCAACAATAATCGAAAAACTGTTCCAGGCATGTCTCAACTAACGTATTTTGCATAAATATCTCTGGAATAACAACAGCTATTGGAAACCGACTTTCACCGGTCTCAATGCAGGGCTGGGGCCGATGAATGTACATATTTGGAAACATTCTAAAACGAAAGCATATGTGTTTTTTAACACAAACGTATGTTTTTTTTTAAATAGACCTCCTATATTTTTTCTCCAGCAATCCATAGCATGACTAAGCACATACACAATGGCGTTGATTGCATCGCAATATTACCATTACATCCCGAGATATTGAGACGCGAAGTTGACGCTTGAAACACCCGACATGCGCTGCTAGCGCACGTCCTGCGGCTCAGGCGTGAATCCCACGCTGCCTGTAATCGCGATGTGATTGACATGTGTAATCACACCTCCATACTTATCAAGAGGTCCGAAACGAATAATACGGTCTGCTGCCATCAACTCTCATAAGCACATAATGGTTTCCCTCTTGCACGATTTACTTATCTACGTACACAATATGAACCAGTACCGATCGGTATACACCCGTAAGGTTGTCTTATTTATCCTGCATACCCAAAATAAGGTTTATCTAATGCGTTATACTGTACCTCTGAACCGGAGAATGGTCATGTGGTATTAGCATGACGGATGCCCTGGACATAACGCCTTACGAGCACGACGACTTCTGAACGTTAAGTTCCCTGGTAGGTGGATTAGACGAGGTGGACCAGTTAGGTGGCCTGCCCGATCTCCGGACCTTACATCGCTGGATTATTTTCTTTGGGGAGCAGTGAAGGATGCTGTTTACCAACATGAACCAACAACACCAGAGGACATGAAGCAACGCATTATTGATGCTTGTACAGCCATCAAAGAGGAAACAGTAGCACGAAGTAGGGCATTCTTCATCCGCAGAGTGACCCTATGTATGCAAGCCAATGGGCATCACTTTGAGCTTTAGATGTGAACGCTATGTTTAGTATGTAGTGCTGGTATCACAGTGGAAGTTTCTACAAAGGGCCATTTTACCCAGTGATGTTAAGAAACGTTTGTTTGCAACAATTTGTCATTTAACGCATTAGATAAACATAACATTGATAATTATGTGATTATAAAACTAATTTGTTAAACATGTTTACATTCATCTTCTATGTCCTACCAGAACTTCCCAAATCAAAACATTTTCACCTTAACAACGGTAAAACTTTTAGTCCACTTGCTCGTTTCACTAAATCCATCAACATGAATTTTACTATTACGAGTGAATGATTAACTGTCACTTGCGCTTGATCTACAGTAAAGTAAAGTTTTAACGTTGAACGGCATTACCTTTTTAGTAACTGATTAACGATAAGCGAAGTTAACTTTGTGACTAACGTTGCGGTACACAGAAATGTTACAGAACCGCATCACCCCTAGCCTATGGGATAAATACCTGCTGGAATGTACGACGTTAATGCAGGATGGCAGCAGACCGTATTACACGTGTCGGACCTCTTGATAGGTATGGAAGTGTGATTACGCATGTCAATCACCTCGCGATTACGGGCAGCATGGGGTTCACGCTTGAGCCTCAGGACGTGCGCTAGCAGCGCATGTCGGGTGTTTCGAGCGTCAACTTCGCGTCTCAATATCTCGGAATGTAATGGGAATATTGCGATGCAATCAACGCCATTGTGTATGTGCTTAGTCATGCTATGGATTGCTGAAGAAAAAATATAAAATATAGGAGGTCCATTTAAAAAAACATAAGTTTGTGTTAAAAAACACATGCTTTGGTTTTAGAATGTTTCCAAATATGTACATTCATGGGCCCCAGCCCTGCATTGAGACCGGTGAAAGTCGGTTTCCAATAGCTGTTATTATTCCAGAGATATTTTGGGTGGACAAGATAGCTGGGACACCCTGTATATATAATTAATACCATCCGTTTCTTTACATGCTGCATGCCTGAAAATTCAGCACATAGTGCTTTGTTGTACAGAACAATGAATCCCGTCTGTCCATGTTAGTACTTTTTTGCTCTTTCAGTGCCAACTAAATCTTTAAATTCTTTCTTGCGTGGTACTGTAACATCGTCTCAATACATAAGGATAGACTATGGTAGTTTTCTTAGTAGCCTTAGGCAGGTAACCCATTTCTGCCTAACGTAACATACATGTCACGCAACACTCTGTCATGGTTATCTCTACTTGGCAACAATTAATGTTTGGAGTACCTATTGTTGTACGTCTCTCAGTTGAGAACTTTCCATTGTTGATACTTGGTCGGATTTCTGCCAGCAGAAAGCAGGAAGAGAACAGTGTCTAAAGCTTTAATTCATGAAGGCTTTTCTGAATACGATTATGTCTAGGAATAATAAGTAGGTGTTACTTGCTCTCGCAATATAAAATATCAATTTGTAATATAGGTTAGCCACAAGATGACATTCACTGTTTTGTTTCCTAATCCAGTTTTTAATTGTGTTTTGCACATTTGTTACACTAGGCAGAACAGTCAGTGTAATAAATTCCTTTTGTGTCAGAGGCCTGCCTGTGTGTGAATGACATCCTGGCTACTCTTGAGGACGAGGGAGAAGAAGATGCAATAGATATATGAAATGAGACTTCAGAAACTGAATGGAGTGGGATGAAGATTCTGATGAAGAAGATGGGGGTTGAACATTAATTTTAGACCAAGGCAACTTCATGCTGATGCAGAAGCGGTTTTGACCCACAAAAACAGATTAGGTGTTGAAGTTGAGACTGATTACTATCATAATGATAAACCAGCGATGGTATGAATGTTGTTAGGTCTGTGAGCCAATCCTCCAGATACGAGAAGAAAAGAATCTCTGTTCTCGAACAACAACTTATTGGAGGATATAACAAGAATATTGGTGGGGGTGGGGTTTAGAACTGACCAAATGGACGAAAATGTAGCGTCATGTAGCGTGAGTATCAGGAGAAAGAACTGGTGGTGGCCAATTTTTACGTTTATACTGGATTTGTGTGTACACAATGCCTCGCTTTTCTACGAAATGTAAGTATCAGTACGCCACAACTACAGTTTTGGTGCTACATTGTCAATGTTACCTGAGTTCCAATGCAACAATCCCTAGAGGTCCTGGTCACAGTGCAGGTTATTCATGTCAAAGTAGCTATGGTGCCACAGGAAAATGAAGACGATCAGCCGCAGAAAACTGCGAAGGAACTTCAAGAACAATGTGCTGCTAATGTAATTTTGGTTTATTCCTTGTGTGTTTTGTACCATATCACTGAAAATGAGTGCTGTTGCCTAAACACAGTATAAGTGACATACAATGCATTATTTTAGTAACTGTCATGTAGTTCACTTAAAATGTATGTTATACCTAGTGTGACATATATGTAGCACGCCCTTTTACTTAAATTATTTATTACTTTTTTGTTTAGATTGTCGTAGTATGTTTCTTTGACGACATTAAACAAGTATCTGTCCAATTCGTAATATTCAGCAGTGTAAATTAATTGTATGGGTTAAGATCGCAAACGCATGACCCATATGTTAGATGTGTTGCATACTTATCTGGCGATATATGATATAGATCTCTTTGTTTCCATATGCGATCAGTGTCTTAGTAGATTCCCCAAAAAACTGGAAGCGGTGAACTATCTAGTAATTTAGTGAGGAATGTATAAAGCGTTGCGTAGCCTACGGAAATTTTTTATTCCAGATGGTTATCTGCCTGTCTGTTACTTAAAACGAACAGTATTTATAGGAAAATAGCCATTTTCAATCCATAATTCAGGTAACGCCATTATTCTGCAGAAATGAAAACGGTTGTGCTGACTGGAAAATGTCCCACAACACTGTTAAACAAAAGTTGCGGTGTACTGAGAAGGAAACCCTTGAGTGCGAGGTTACAAGTTCAGTCTTTAGTAAGGTTCATTTGCAATTGTTTATTGTTGTGTTAACAGTTTGAGAGGAAAAATTTAAGCTACTAATAAGACGCATCAGGAAAGCGACAGAAAATTAGTGTCCCGGAGGTGGAGAGATCAACCTTCCATGGGATGTATGTATTACTCGTCACAAAATGGACATCGTCGACATTCATGAAATGTTCAAGACCATAAACTTCCATCATGAACACCGAAAGAAAAACGGCCCGCCAGAGTGATCACAAAGGTTCGCACAATCAAGATCGTGGGCGAACTGCTTGGGAGTTACAAACTGTGTAGGACGTTCAGCTAGGTATCCACTCTTAAAGAATGCATATAGAATCATGTTAATGTAAAGCAGTGATGAAAACTGATGGAATGTGATGGCATGCAACCAAGTACGAAACAGGCTATAGTGGAGCTTATCGTGAAACTGGCTACTTCTTAAAGCGTAGCTGCAGATAGTGCGATAATAGTTTATATAGGCACGGAAAAATACAAACATACAAAGGCTGAATTTGTCCCATGTTTCCAGGTGGTAAGAACTGCCGTGTCTCACACTTTTCAGTAGGAATGGCTTGCTCTGTAAGAGTACGATTTTTGTACGCAGACCAGCAATCAAGCAAACACACGTTATTTTGACCAGCTATTGGCCCAAAATAATGATCGTAGCTATAGTTGTTCTCTTACGCACATTTTCCCACTTTTGGTTGCTGTGACGTAAATATTTCCTACTGCACTTGCAAGATCACTCAAACGAGAAAGAATCGTAGGGATCAGAACCCCTACAGCTGCTGACATCACTATCAATAATTTTTTAGCCAATTTACCATCCAGATTGACTGTCGGCATGATTGCATGCGAATGCTTTAGGACATTAATGTTACCTGATCTTTATACAAATCTCTTGGTACCTCTAATGTCCAGGGTTCCTTTCAAATGCGTTTTCTCTTCGATTGGTCGAAGCTGAAAACAAATTCCTTTCTTACTGAAAGATGGGATATATTTCTTAGTCCCAGCTACAAATTTTCGGGCCGACTCCGCAGTTTGCTGTGCATCATCAAGCGGACGATTTGTCTCAAATTTCGTTACCTTACACCATCCAATTCGGTACCATCGTTTTAATTCAAGAAAGAATAGGCAGTCTCGGTCACAAAATCTTTTCTTATTAATTCAATTTGCGATGAGTTTCACTCTCACAGCAGCATCATCAGACACAGACATTTGTGGGAAAAACAAGTTTTCACAGTACATATTTAGGAGCCAGGAATCAGCTGTAAAGCTACATTTTCAGTTAACACGTTCGCTGCCACTGTAATTGGCCTAGTGTTGCCACGTAACCAATCATATTTTTAATAGAATCTCAAACCGTATTGCTAAAGGTAATATAAAATGTATTTATTTTATAAGTAAAAAATAAAATTTAGTTTCGTGAATCAATTTATTTTTTCCTACTGGCAAACGACATATTTATTGAACCAAAAGTATAGTAGAAACAGCATTAAAAAACAAACACATCTTGAAGAAACTTCTGCAATACAATGTATGTCATGTATCATAAAGGAAACAATCAAGAACTTTAGCGATTACACTCAAACAAATAAAATAAATACAAAGTTCTAGGATAGTAGCCACAGATAACTGTCAAAAAATGCAAGAACAACGAAAGTGCTATCTGTCCCTACAGGTGGTGAATAACACAACAACTCAAACAATACCCCCCTTATTTGGGCAATCTGGGCACTTGTGAATCGTGTCTGTTCGTTGTCCTTGGCTGGCGCATGATCTGCACTTTCTTCTCGGTGTTTTTGATTTTCCAGTAGATTCTCGTTTTACCACAACATGTTGGGGATTTCTGAATGGCCGTTCTACCTGCTTTTGTGGCGAAAGTGCTTTTATATTACTGAGTCTCTATTCTTGGAGGGGTATTTTTGTGCCAGAATATTTATATGTGGGGCATGTGCGTTTGTCAGCATCAATTCCATAACGTAGGTAAAAAGTTTCTCGTACCAGCGCGTGGTTTCTCTTTACGAGAGATAATATGATTAACATCTGATCATGCCGATCAACTTCCGACATAAACTTATTGTAGTTTACAATGACCAAGGGCTTAGATTTCTCCTCCTTTCTTTTGTTTTCAACCTCAACTATTTCATTTGTAAATGCATTAGAAATGTAGCAAACCTCCCTCTTATCACACCACTTACCCATCATAACTCCTTCCGCAAATCTGGCAACGGCTTCACCTTTTCGTAATTTTGCCTTCTGTATTTCCTTGGGTGTATCCTTCCTATTCGCCCTAAGAGTTCCCGTGCAGTCTTCTTATCCAGGAGCAGCTTAGCGAATGCAAAGTTATTATAGTAATTGTCGATGTACACGTGGTGACCAGCATTCAATTTTTCATCCAGTAAATAAAGAACAATATTTTGCGCATGGCCTCTTGCTTCTAAATCGTCTAGCATGCCAGTGTACACCGCGAGTTTTAGGACCATTCCAGTTGGAGTTGTCAAAATATATAGCTTTTTGCCATATTTGTGCTTTTTATTTATGATGTATTGGCGGGAAAGTAATCTTCCACGCCAAAGGATCATTGATTCGTCCAGTGACATTTCCCGTCCAGAGTAATACACTTGGCACACCCTCTCATTGAAAAAATTGATAACTGGACGTATTTTATACAACTTGTCGGACGGTTTTGGTTCACCCTGTTTCGGATTATCAGAAAAATGGAATGCACTTAGTATTAGCAGAAAACGATTTCGTGAAATACTATCGGCAAATCCTTTCACGTGAAATAATGGGACCTATTTCCAAAAGTCCTGCAATTTCATCATCTTTACATTTCCCATGTGTAGGAAAACTCCCAAAAACACGAGCAATTCACCAACCGTCACATCTTTCCAACAATTTATTCGTGATTGTTCTTCCCACAGAAAGGAATATTTCAATTGCGTTTCGATTTGTTCCTTGTACAACTTTTAATAGAGATTCATCCGTCAGCAAAATACGAAAATAATCTAAGCGAGTGTTTCCCGCTGGTGGAATTAGCAGTCCCTCATTTTTTATAAACGGGAAATTTACCATTCCTTGCAACACTTTTATCAGCTACGTTACCACTTGTTACCAGTCCTTCTGCCCTTTCCCTGCGGCTTGGATTCACAGCCTTGTCTACAGTCTCATCTAAGGCAAACTCGGCTGCGTTAGTCTCTTCATTGGATACCCGACCGTCCTCCCCACTGGCCAATTCCGTTTCCGAATCACTTTATTGTAATATTCGTAATAATTCCGCATCCGTTAGTTTTTGTACATTTATTGTGTCTCGTATTTTATGTTTATTATGTTCTGAAAGGCCCACAGTGTCACGATTGTTTTCCATTTTCAGTCCCACACAGCGAAAAAATGTAGCGACAAAACGCAAACCGCAACCGTAAAAATTGAAAACAATACGTTCTTAGAGTGCCAGCGCAATAAACCACATTGAATGGCTGTGCTCGACTAAAAAGTGGTGCCTCGCAACCGCTGAGTGTCTCACCGCGCAGCCGCGTGCACGGCATGTGCAGCAGTATCAGCCGGGATCGCTTGGGCGCCGATGGAAGCGAACTTGTTAAATAATAAATGCCGACTTCTCCCCAAGCTATTACGCTGCTACGGTCAACGAGAGGTCTTATCCTGAGAGTCAAGTAACTTTTTTCCGATGCACCACAGCCAGTTTTGCTGTATCCCTCCCACCCTCTCATTAACGATTTAACTCAGAAATTGCGTCACTATTAAATACTAAAGCTTCCATGTCGACTTCTCCCCAAGCGATTACGAGGCTACGGTCAGGGTATGGTTCTTCTCCTGAGAGTCGAGTATCTCATTTCCGATGCACCACTGATAGTTATGCTGTATTCTTCATACCCTCATATGGACGAATTAACACAGAAATTGCGTCGCTATTAAATACCAAAGAATTTAAGCTGACTTCTCCCAGAGCGAGTAACGTGGCTACGGTCAATGGATGGATTTTCTCCTGGGAGCCATGTATCTTTTTTCCGATGCATCACTGACAGTTTACTGTATCCCTCGCACAATCACATTAACGGGTTAACACAGAAATTGCGTCGCCATTAAATACTAAATATTTTATGCCGACATCTCCCCCAGCGAGTAACGTGGCTACAGTCAACGTATGGAACTCCTCTTGGCAATCAAGAAGCTTTTTTCCGATGCATCAATGCCAGTTTACTGTATGCCTCACACCCTCACACTGACGAATTAACACGAAAATTGCGTCACTATTAAATACTACAGGATCCGTGCAGACATCTCCCCAAGTGACTAACGTGGCTACGGTCAATGGATGGATCTTCTCCTGGGAGTCATGTATCTCTTATCCGCTGCACCAGTCGCAATTGACTGTAACCCTCGCACTCTCACATTGACAAATTAACACAGAAATTACGTCGCTATTAACTTCTGAAAGATCCATGAAGACTTTTCCCCAACTGAGTAACGAGGCGACGTCTACGTATGAATTTTCTCCTGGGGGAAAAGGAACTATTTTTCGATGCACCACTGCCAGTTTACTGTACCCCTCGCACCCTCACCTTGAGGAATCAATAAAGAAATGAGTCGCTATTAAACACTAAATGATGCATTCCGACTTCAACAAAAGCGAATAACGCTGCTACGGTCAACGTACGGCAGTAAAGTATCTTTCTTCCGTTGCACCACTGCCAGTTTGCTGTCTCTCTCGCACCCTCACACTGAAAAGTCAACAAAAAAAAATTGGGTCGCTCTTAACACTACAGGATCCATGCAGACTTCTAACCAAGCGAGCATCATGGCTACGGTCAATGAATATTTCATCTCCTGGGAGTAAAAGATCTCTTTTATGATGCACCAATGCCAGTTTACTGTATCAATCGCAGCCTCACATTGACAAACAAACACAAAATTCTCTTCGCTATTAAATACTAAACGATCGATGCCAGTTTCCCCAAAGCGATTAACGTGGCTACGGTCACGGATGGAACTTCTCCTGGGAGTCATCTATCTCTTATCCGCTGCACCAGTGCCAATTTACTGTAACCCTTGCAATGTCACACTGCCGAATTAACACAGAAATTGCGTCGCTATTAAATTCTGAAAGATTCATGACGAGTTTTCCCCAACTGAGTAACGAGGCGACGATCTACGTATGAATTTTCTTCTGGGAGTAAAGGAACTCTTTTTCGATGCACCACTGCCAGTTTACTGTATCCCTCGCACCTTTACATTGACGACTTAACACAGAAATAGCATCGCTGTTAAACACTAAAGGGTCTATGTCGACTTTTCCACAAGCGAGTAACGTGGCTATGGTCAGCGCATGGATCTTCTCCTGGTAGTCCAGTCTCTATTTTCCAATACACCACTGCCAGTTTACTGTATCCCTCGAACCGTCATGTTGACGAATTAGCACATAATGTCCGTCGCTATTATATACTAAGTGATCCATGCCAACTTCCGCAAAGCGAGTGACGGGGCTACGGTCAACATATGGATCTTCTCCTGGGAGACAAGGGTCTTTTCTTCAGTGCACCAATGCCCGTTTACTGTGACATCGCACCCTCATGTTGACGAATATACATTGTAATTACGTAGCTATTAATTTCAAAATGATCCAAGCCGACTTCCCCCCAAGTGAGTTACGCGCCTACGGTCAGTGCATGGATCTCCTCCTGAAAGTCAAGAATTTTTTTCCGATGCATAACTACAAGTTTACTTTATCCCTCTCAGCCTTACATTAAAAAATGAACACAGAAATTGCGTCGCAATTAAACACACAGTGAACCATGCAAACTTCTCCATATGCGAATAACGTGGCTACCGCCAGCGTATGGATCTTCCCCTGATGTCAAGTATTTTTTGCTGATGCACCAATGCCAGTTTACTTTATGCTTAACGCCCTCACACTGACGAATTAAAACAGAAATTGCGGCGCATTAAATACAACAAGACTCACGAAAACGTCTCCCCTAGCGTGCATCGTGGCTACGGTCAGTCTATGGAAGTTCTCCTGGCAGTCTTGTATCTTTTTTGCTATGCACCACTGCAAGTTTATCGTCTCCCTTGCACCCTCACATTGACGATTTAACACAGAAATTGCGTCTCTATGGAAACCTAAGGGATCAACGACGACTTAGCCACAAGTGAGTAACATGGTAATGGTCGACGTATGTATCTACACCTGGTAGTCAAGTATACTTCTTCCGATGCACCACTACCAACTTACTGTAACCCTCTCACCCTCAAATAGAAGATTAACTCAGAAGTGTCGACGCTATTAAATACTAAAGGATCCATGACAACTTACAGCCAAGCGAGTAACGCGCCGACGGTCAACGTATGATTCTACTTCTGGTAGTAACTGATCTCTTCTCCAATGCACCACTTCCAGTTTACTATGTCCCCCGCACCTTCACTTTCACGATTTAATACAGAAACGCGTCACTAATTAATACTAAAGTTTCCATGACGACTTCTCCCCAAGCGATTACAAGGCTAAGGTCAACTTATGGTTGATCTCCTGAGAGTCGAGTACCTTTTTTCCAATGCACAACTGCCAGTTATCCTGTATTCTTCGTACCTTCATATTGGCGAATTAAATCAGCAATTGCGACGCTATTAAATACTAAAGAAACCAAGCTGACTTCTCCCAAAGCGCGTAATGTGACTACAGTCAATGGATGGATTTTCTCCTGGGAGTCATGTATCTTTTTTCCGATGCACCGCTGCCAGTTTACTGTATCCCTCGCACACTCACATTAACGAATTGACACAGAAATTGCGTCGCCATCAAATACGAAAGATTCCAAGCCGACTTCTCCCCCAACGAGCAACGTGGCTACAGTCAAACAATGGATTTCCTCTTGGAGATCAAGTAGATTTTTTCCGATGCACCAATGCCAGTTTACTGTATGCCTCACAGCCTCACACTGACGAATTAACACAAAAATTGCGTCACTATTAAATACTACAGGATCCATGCAGGCATCTCCACAAGTGACTAACGTGGCTACGGTCAATGGATGGATCTTCTACTGAGGGTTATGTATCTTTTATCCGTTGCACCAGTGCTAATTTACTGTAATCCTCGCATCCTCACATTGACGAATTAACACAGAAATTGCGTAGCCTTTAAATTCTGAAAGACACATGTCGACTTCTCCACAAGCGAGTAATGCGGATACGGTCAACGTATGTATCTTCTACTGAGAGTCCAGTATCTTATTCCGACGCGCGACAGCCAGTTTACTGTAACCCTCTCAACCTCACAGTGACGATGTAACATAGAAATTGCGTCGCTATTATATATTAAAAGATCAATGCCGGCTTCTCTCCTAATGAATGGGTTTCGGGTTCCGCTGGATAGATCAGGAGTCCACTACACGCAACAAGCGGCTACACGGGTAGCAGGGGTTGTGTGGCGTGGGCTGGGCGGTTTTTTAGGTTAGATGGCCTTGGGCCAGTACAGAAAGGGCAACAGCCTCAACGGGTGCGGGGCAAAGTCAGGACATGCGGGGACCAAGCAGCAATCGGTATTGTAATTGTCAACTGTCGAAGCTGCGTTGGTAAAGTACCGGAACTTCAAACGCTGATAGAAAGCAGCGAAGCTGAAATCGTTATAGGTACAGAAAGCTGGCTGAAGCCAGAGATAAATTCTGCCGAAATTTTTACAAAGGTACAGACGGTGTTTAGAAAGGATAGATTGCATGCAACCGATGGCGGAGTGTTCGTCGCTGTTAGTAGTAGTTTATCCTGTAGTGAAGTAGAAGTGGATGGTTCCTGTGAATTATTATGGGTGGACGTTTCACTCAACAACCGAGCTAGGTTATTAATTGGCTCCTTTTACCGACCTCCCGACTCAGCAGCATTAGTGGCAGAACAACGGAGAGAAAATTTGGAATACATTTCACATAAATTTTCTCAGCATGTTATAGTCATAGGTGGAGATTTCAATTTACCAGATATAGACTGGGACACTCAGATGTTTAGGACGGGTGGTAGGGCAGAACATCGAGTGACATTATACTGAGTGCACTATCCGAAAATTACCTCGAGCAATTAAACAGAGAACCGACTCGTGGAGACAACATCTTTTACCTACTGATAACAAACAGACCCGAACTTTTCGACTCTGTATGTGCAGAACAGGGAATCAGTGATCATAAGGCCGTTACAGCATCTCTGAATATGGAAGTTAATAGGAATATAAAAAAAGGGAGGAAGGTTTATCTGTTTAGCAAGAGTAATAGAAGGCAGATTTCAGACTACCTAACAGATCAAAACGAAGATTTCTGTTCCGACACTGACAATGTTGAGTGTTTACGGAAAAAGTTCAAGGCAATCGTAAAATGCGTTTTAGACAGGTACGTGCCGAGTAAAACTGTGAGGGACGGGAAAAACCCACCGTGGTACAACAACAAAGTTAGGAAACTACTGCGAAAGCAAAGAGAGCTTCACTCCAAGTTTAAACGCAGCCAAAACCTCTCAGACAAACAGAAGCTAAACGATGTCAAAGTTAGCGTAAGGAGGGCTATGCGTGAAGCGTTCAGTGAATTCGAAAGTAAAATTCTATGTACCGACTTGACAGAAAATCCTAGGAAGTTCTGGTGTTACGTTAAATCAGTAAGTGGCTCGAAACAGCATATCCAGACACTCCGGGATGATGAGGCATTGAAACAGAGGATGACACGCGTAAATCTGAAATACTAAACACCTTTTTCCAAAGCTGTTTCACAGAGGAAGACCACACGGCAGTTCCTTCTCTAAATCCTCGCACAAACGAAAAAATGGCTGACATCGAAATAAGTGTCCAAGGAATAGGAAAGCAACTGGAATCACTCAACAGAGGAAAGTCCACTGGACCTGACGGGATACCAATTCGATTCTACACAGAGTACGCGAAAGAACTTGCCCCCCTTCTAACAGCCGTGTGCCGCAAGTCTCTAGAGGAACGGAAGGTTCCAAATGATTGGAAAAGAGCACAGGTAGTCCCAGTCATCAAGAAGAGTCGTCGAGCAGATGCGGAAAAATATAGACCTATATCTCTGACGTCGATCTGTTGTAGAATTTTAGAACATGTTTTTTGCTCGAGTATCATGTCGTTTTTGGGAACCCGGAATCTACTATGTAGGAATCAACATGGATTCCGGAAACAGCGATCGTGAGAGACCCAACTCGCTTTATTTGTTCATGAGACCCAGAAAATATTAGATACAGGCTCCCAGGTAGATGCTATTTTTCTTGACTTCCGGAAGGCGTTCGATACAGTTCCGCACTGTCGCCTGATGAACAAAGTAAGAGCCTACGGAATATCAGACCAGCTGTGTGGCTGGATTGAAGAGTTTTTAGCAAACAGAACACAGCATGTTGTTATCAATGGAGAGACGTCTACAGACGTTAAAGTAACCTCTGGCGTGCCACAGGGGAGTGTTATGGGACCATTGCTTTTCACAATATATATAAATGACTTAGTAAATAGTGACGGAAGTTCCATGCGGCTTTTCGCGGATGATGCTGTAGTACACAGAGAAGTTGCAGCATTAGAAAATTGTAGCGAAATGCAGGAAGATCTGCAGCGGATAGGCACTTGGTGCAGGGAGTGGCAACTGTCCCTAAACATAGACAAATGTAATGTATTGCGAATACATAGAAAGAAGGATCCTTTATTGTATGATTATATGATAGCGGAACAAACACTGGTAGCAGTTACTTCTGTAAAATATCTGGGAGTATGCGTGCGGAAAGATTTGAAGTGGAATGATCATATAAAATTAAATGTTGGTAAGGCGGGTACCAGGTTGAGATTCATTGGGAGAGTGCTTAGAAAATGTAGTCCATCAACAAAGGAGGTGGCTTACAAAACACTCGTTCGACCTATACTTGAGTATTGCTCATCATTGTGGGATCCGTACCAGATCGGGTTGACGGAGGAGATAGAGAAGATCCAAAGAAGAGCGGCGCGTTTCGTCACAGGGTTATTTGGTAACCGTGATAGCGTCACGGAGATGTTTAATAAACTCAAGTGGCAGACTCTGCAAGAGAGGCGCTCTGCATCGCGGTGTAGCTTGCTCGCCAGGTTTCGGGAGGGTGCGTTTCTGGATGAGGTATCGAATATATTGCCTCCCCCTACTTATACCTCCAGAGGAGATCACGAATGTAAAATTAGAGAGATTAGAGCGCGCACGGAGGCTTTCAGACAGTCGTTCTTCCCGCGAACCATACGCGACTGGAACAGGAAAGGGAGGTAATGACAGTGGCACGTAAAGTGCCCTCCGCCACACACCGTTGGGTGGCTTGCGGAGTATAAATGTAGATGTAGATGTAGATGAATGAGTGACCTGGCTATGGCCAACGTATGTATATTCTCTTGGGAGTAAAGGATCTTTTGTCTGATGCACCACTGGCACTTTACTGTATTACTCGCACCCTCACATTAACGAATAAACACAGAATACGTTTCAGCAATAAGTACTAAATGATCCAAGCCAATTCCTCCCCCAATCGAGTAATGCAGCTACGGTCAGTGTATGGATCTTCTCCTGGGAGTCAAGCATCTCTATTCCGATGCACCACTGCCAGTTTACTGTACCCCTGGCACCCTTACATTGACGACTTAACACAGGAATTGCTTCTCTATTAGAAACTAAAGGATCCATGCAAAACTATCCCCAAACGAGTCACGCGGCTACTGTCAAGTATCCCTTTTTTGATGGACCACTGCCAGTTTTCTGTATCCCTCGCACAGTCACGTTGAAGAATTAAGACAGATATTCCGTCGCTGTTAAATTCTAAAAGATGCATACAAACTCACCCCAACTTAATAATGTGAACACTGTCAGTATGTGGATCTTCTCCTGCGAGTCAAGTATTTTTTTTTTTTTTTGATACACCACTGGCAGTTTACTGTATCCCTCGCACAGTCAATTTGACGAATTAGCACGGAATATCCGTCGCTATTAAATATTAAATGATCCATGCCAACTTCCCCAAAAGCGAGTAACGTGGCTACGGTCAACACGTGGATCTTCTCCTGGGGGACAAGTACCTTTTCTCCGATGCACCAACGCCTGTTTACTGATACATCGCACCCGCATGTAGACGAATATACACGGTAATTGCGTACCTATTAAGTACAAAATGATCCAAGTCAACTTCTCTCCAAGAGAGTAATGTGGCTACTGTCAGCGTATTGATCTTCTCTTGGTGGTCAAGTATCTTTCTTCACCGCGCGACTGCCAGTGTACTGCAACTTTTGCTCCCTCGCATTGACGATTTGACGCAGATATTACGTCACTACTAAATTCTGGACTGTACATCACGAGTTCTTGCAAGTGAGTAACGGGGCTAAGGTAAACGTATGGCTCTTCTCCTGGGAGTCAAGTTTTTTTCTTGCGATGCACCATTGCCAGTTTGCTGTATCCCTTGCACCCTCATGTTGACGAATTAGCACAGAAATAGCGTCCTAACTAAATACTAAAGGATCCAAGCCGTCTTCTCTGCAAGCGAGTAAGGCGGCTACAGTCAGGGTGTGCATCTTCTACTGGATGTTAGGCATATCTTTTCCGATGCACCACTGCCAGTTTACTGTATCCCTCATACACTCACACTGACGATTTAACACAGAACCTACATCGCTATTAAATACTAATGAATCCATGCCGAATTCTCCAAACGCATATATCGCGGGTAGTTTCAACGTATGGAACTTCACCTGGGAGTCAAGTACCTTTTCTCCGGAGCATCGCTGCCAGTTTACTATATCCGTCGCACCCTCACATTGAATTAACGCAGAAATTCCGTCGCTATTACATACTAAGTGATCCATGCCGATTTCTTCCCAAGCAAGTTTCTTGGCTTCAGTCAATGTGTCAATCTTCCCCTGGGATCCAAGCATCTCTTCTCCGATGCACAACCTACAGCCCCTTTACATTGACGATTACACTCAGAAATTGCGTCTCTATTAAATACTAAAGGATCCATAACGTATTCTCCCCAAGTGAGTTCCGTGTCTACAGTCAATGCATCGATCTTCTCCTGGGTCTCATGTATCTTTTCTCCGATGCAGCACAACCAGTTTACTGTATCCCTATCACCCTCACTCTCATAATTTTACACAGAAATTTCGCTGCTATTAAATTCTAAAAGATCCATGACGACTCTCCTCCAAGCGAGTAACGAGTTGATAGTTCACGTATGAATCTACTCCTGGGAGAAAAAGATCTCTTTTTCGATGCACCACTACCAGTTTAATGTATCCCTCGCACCCTCATATTGACGAATGAACATAGAAATGCGTCGCTATTAAACACTAAAGGATCCATTCCGAATTCCCCAATAGCGGGTAACGTGGCTACGATCATCTTATAGATCTTTTTCCTGAGAGTCGGGTATCTTTTTTGCGAAACACCACTGCCACTTTTCCTGTTGTCCTCGTACGATCTCATTGACGAATTAACACAGAAAATTCTAGTCTGTTAAATACTAAAGGATCCATGCAGACTTCTCCCCAAGTTATTAACGCGATGGTCAACGTATGGATCTACACTTGGGAGTAAAGGATCTCTTCCGATCCACCAATGTTAGTTTACTTTATCAATTGCATCCTCACATTGAGGAATGAACACAGAATTTGCGTCGCTATTAAACACTAAAGGATCAATGCCGACTTCTCCACAAGCGAGTAAAGTGACTACAGTCAACGTATGGATCATCTGCTGGGAGTCAAGAATCTATTTGCTGCTGCGACCCAGCTAGTTTACTGCAACCCTCGCACACTCATGTTGAAGATTTAAGACATAAATTTCGTCACTATTAAATATTAAATTACACATTACCAATTCTCGGCAAGCGAGTAACGGGGCTATGGTCAACGTAAAGACCTTCTCAGGGGAGTCAACCATCTTTTCCCGACGCAGCACTCCCAGTATGCTGTATCCCTCGCACCCTTACATTGACGATTTAACACAGAAATTGAGTCGCTACTAAATACTTGTGGGTCCATGACGATATCTCCCTAAACGAGTTACACGGCTAACGTCAGCGTATGGATATTCCCCTGGGAGTAAAGGTTTCTAGTCCGATGCACCACTGCCACTTTACTGTATTACTCACACAGAAATTGCGTCGCTGTTAAGTACTAAAAGATCCTAAGCGAGTAACGTGGCTACGGTCAGTGTATGGATCTTCTGCTGGGAGTGAAGCATCTCTTTCCCGATGCACAACTTCTAGTTTACTGTATCCCTCGCAACCTCACGCTGACGAATTAACACAGAAACTGAATCGCTATTACATACTAAAGAATTCATAGCGACTTCTCCCTAAGCGAGTACCACAGCTACTGTTAAGGTATGTTCATCTACTCGGAGTTAAGTATCTTCTTTTCTGCAGCGCAGCAACCAGTACGCTGTAAATCTCTACCTTCACATTCACGATTTGACACATAAATTGCGTGGCTATAAAGTACTAAACTATGCATTAGGAGTTCTCGGCAAGTGAGTAACAGTGCTATTGTCAACAAATGGCACTTCTCCTGCAGCCAAGTATCTTTTTTTGCGATGCACCACTCCCAGTGTGCTGTATCCCTCACATTCTCACGTTGACGAATAAACACAGAAATATCGTCGCTGCTTAGTAGCAAAAGATCCAAGCTTTCTTCTCCCCCAGCGAGTAACGCGTGGAAGGTCGGTGTATGGATCTTCTTCTTGGAGGCATCTATCATTTTTCCGGTACACCACTGCCAGTTTTTTTGTATCCCTCGCACCCTCTCATCGACAAATAAACACCGAAATTGCGTCGGTATTAAGTATTAAAGGATTCAAGCCGACATCTGCCCAAGCGATTAACGCAGCTACGGTCAGCGTATGGGTCATCTCCTAGGAGTCAAGTATCATTTCTCTGATACACCGCTGCCAGTTTACGGTACTCCTCGCACCCTCACATTGACGAATTGACGCAGATTTGAGTCGCTATTAAATAGTAAAGGATACATGCCAACTTCTCCCCGAGCTAGTTACGTGGGTACAGGAAATGAATAGATATTCCCTGGGAATCGAGAATCTTTTCTCCGGTGCTCGCAGCCACTTTACTGTATCCCTCTCAACATGACATTGACGAATTAAAGCAGAAATTGCGTCGCTCTTAAATGCTGAAGGATCCATGCGAATTTCTCCCTAAGCGAGTTACGTGGCTACAGTCAATATATCGATCTACTCATCGGAATCAATTATCTTTTCTCCGATGCACCACAGCCAGCTTACTGTATCCTTATCACCATTATCACATTGATGATTTATCTCAGAATTTGCGTCACTAGTAGATACTAAAGAAACCATGTTCTCTTGGGAGTAAGGTATCTTCTTTCCGATGCACCACACCCAGATTACTATAGCCGTCGCACTCTCACATTGACTAATTAACGTAGAAAATTCGTCGCTATTAAATACTAACAGATCAATTATGCCTTTTCCTCAAAGGGGTAACTAGGCGATCGTCTATGAATGAATCTTCTCCTGGGACCCAGGGATCTCTTTCGATGCACCACTGCCAGTTTATCTCTTTTACCTTGCACCCTTACATTGACTTTTTAACATAGAAATTGAGTTGCTATTGAATGCTTAGGGATCCACGACGACTTCTCCCCAAGCGAGTAACGTGGCTATGATCAAACTATGACTCTTCTCTTGCGAGGCAAGTATCAGTTTTGCGATGCAACACTTCTAGTTTACCGTATTTCTCGCACCCTCACGATGACGAATAGACACAGAAATTGCGTCGCTATTATGTACTAAATCAATGATGCCGATTTCTCTCCCAGCGGGTAAGACGGATACGGCCAGTGTATTGATTTCTCCTGGGAGTCAAGCATTTCTTTTCCGATGCACCACTGACCATTTTCTCTATCAATCACACCCTCACGTTGACGAATTAACAGAGAAATTCCGTCGCTTTAAAATAATAAATCATCCATGCAAACTTCTCCCTAAGCCAGTAACATGGCTACTGTCAGCGTATGGATCTTCATCTAGGAGTCAAGCATCTTTTTTCTATGCACACTGCCAGTTTACTGTATGTCTCGAACCCTCACATTGATGAATTACCAAAGAAAATGCGTCGCTATTAAATACTAGCGGAATAGACCCAACTTCTTCCACTGCAAAAAACGTGGCTACAATAAACGTGCGATCTTCTACTCATGTGAGTAATGTGGCTACAGTCATCATATAGGTCTTCTCCTGGGAAGATTGTGTGTTTTCCCAGAAGCACCACTAGCAGTTTCCTGTATCCCTCGCACACTCACAATTACGAATTAACACAGAAAATGTGTCGCTGTTAAATAGTAAACTATCCAAGCCGACTTCTACTCAAGTGAGTAACGTGGCATGAGTCAACAAATACGTCTTCACCTGGGAACCAAGTGTGTTTTTCCTGAAGCACCACTAGCAGTTTCCTGTATCCCTCGCACACTCACAATTACGAATTAACACAGAAAATTCGTACCTATTACATAGTAAAGTATCCATGGCGACTTCTACTCTAGTGAGTGACGTGGCTACAGTCATCTTATAGGTCTTCTCCTGGGAATCATTTGTGATCTTTCCGAAGAACCACCGGCAGATTCCCGAATCCCTCACAACCTCACAATCCCGAATTCACACAGCAAATGCGTCGCTATAAAATACTAAATGACCCATGCATACTTCTACTCAAGTGAGTAATGTGGCTACAGTCATCGTATACGTCTTCTCCTGGGAAGATTGTGTGTTTTCCCAGAAGCACCTTTGGCAGTTCTCTGTAACCCTTGCACCCGCACAATCACGAATCAACACAGAAAATTTTTTCCTGAAGCACCACTGGCAGCTTCCTGCATGCCATGCACCCTGACAGTGGCTAATTAACACAGAAAATGCGTCGCTATAAAATACTAAAGGATCCATGCCGAATTCTACGCATGTGAGTAACGTGGCTACAGTCAGAATGTATGTCTTTCCCTGGGAAGCAGGTGTCTTCTTCCCGAAGAACCACTGGCTGTTTCCTGTATCCCTCGCACCCTCAAAATGGCGAATTAACAAAGAAATTACGTCGCTATAAAATACTAAAGGATCCATGCCGAATTCTACGCATGTGAGTAACGTGGCTACAGTCAGAATGTATGTCTTTCCCTGGGAAGCAAGTGTGTTCTTCCCGAAGCACCACTGGCTGTTTCCTGTATCCCTCGCACCCTCACTATGACGAATTAACAAAGAAATTACGTCGCTATAAAAAACTAAAGGATCCATGCCGAATTCTACGCATGTGAGTAACGTGGCTACAGTCACAATGTATGTCTTTCCCTGGGAAGCAAGTGTCTTCTTCCCGAAGCACCACTGGCTGTTTCCTCTATCCCTCGCACCCTCAAAATGACGAATTAACAAAGAAATTACGTCGCTATAAAATACTAAAGGATCCATGCCGAATTCTACGCATGTGAGTAACGTGGCTACAGTCAGAATGTATGTCTTTCCCTGGGAAGCAAGTGTGTTCTTCCCGAAGCACCACTGGCTGTTTCCTGTATCCCTCGCACCCTCAAAATGACGAATTAACAAAGAAATTACGTCGCTATAAAATACTAAAGGATCCATGCCGAATTCTACGCATGTGAGTAACGTGGCTACAGTCAGAATGTATGTCTTTCCCTGGGAAGTAAGTGTGTTCTTCCCGAAGCACCACTGGCTGTTTCCTGTATCCCTCGCACCCTCAAAATGACGAATTAACAAAGAAATTACGTCGCTATAAAATACTAAAGGATACATGCCGAATTCTACGAATGTGAGTAACGTGGCTACAGTCAGAATGTATGTCTTTCGCTGGGAAGCAAGTGTGTTCTTCCCGAAGCACCACTGGCTGTTTCTTGTATCCCTCGCACCCTCAAAATGACGAATTAACAAAGAAATTACGTCGCTATAAAATACTAAAGGATCCATGCCGAATTCTACGCATGTGAGTAACGTGGCTACAGTCAGAATGTATGTCTTTCCCTGGGAAGCAAGTGTGTTCTTCCCGAAGCACCACTGGCTGTTTCCTGTATCCCTCGCACCCTCAAAATGAAGAATTAACACAGAAATTACGTCGCTATAAAATACTAAAGGATCCATGCCGAATTCTACGCATGTGAGTAACGTGGCTACAGTCAGAATGTATGTCTTTCCCTGGGAAGCAAGTGTGTTCTTCCCGAAGCACCACTGGCTGTTTCCTGTATCCCTCGCACCCTCAAAATGACGAATTAACAAAGAAATTACGTCGCTATAAAATACTAAAGGATCCA
Organism: Schistocerca piceifrons; assembly: GCF_021461385.2. Lineage (NCBI taxonomy): Eukaryota > Metazoa > Arthropoda > Insecta > Orthoptera > Acrididae > Schistocerca > Schistocerca piceifrons. Next base: position 1,013,874,609 of record NC_060139.1, on the reverse strand, counting down.
TGCCAAATTCTACGCATGTGAGTAAAGTGGCTACAGTCAGAATGTATGTCTTTGCCTGGGAAGAAAGTATGTTCTTCCCGAAGCACCACTGGCTGTTTCCTGTATCCCTCGCAACCTCAAAATCACGAATTAACAATGAAATTACGTCGCTATAAAATACTAAAGGATCCATGCCGAATTCTACGCATGTGAGTAACGTGGCTACAGTCAGAATGTATGTCTTTCCCTGGGAAGCAAGTGAATTCTTCCCGAAGCACCACTGCCTGTTTCCTGTATCCCTCGCACCCTCAAAATGACGAATTAACAAAGAAATTACGTCGCTATAAAATACTAAAGGATCCATGCCGAATTCTACGCATGTGAGTAACGTGGCTACAGTCAGAATGTATGTCTTTCCCTGGGAAGCAAGTGTGTTCTTCCCGAAGCACCACTGGCTGTTTCCTGTATCCCTCGCACCCTCAAAATAACGAATTAACAAAGAAATTACGTCGCTATAAAATACTAAAGGATCCATGCCGAATTCTACGCATGTGAGTAACGTGGCTACAGTCAGAATGTATGTCTTTCCCTGGGAAGCAAGTGTGTTCTTCCCGAAGCACCACTGGCTGTTTCCTGTATCCCTCGCACCCTCAAAATGACGAATTAACAAAGAAATTACGTCGCTATAAAATACTAAAGGATCCATGCCGAATTCTACGCATGTGAGTAACGTGGCTACAGTCAGAATGTATGTCTTTCCCTGGGAAGCAAGTGTGTTCTTCCCGAAGCACCACTGGCTGTTTCCTGTATCCCTCGCACCCTCAAAATGACGAATTAACAAAGAAATTGCGTCGCTATAAAATACTAAAGGATCCATGCCGAATTCTACGCATGTGAGTAACGTGGCTACAGTCAGAATGTATGTCTTTCGCTGGGAAGCAAGTGTGTTCTTCCCGAAGCACCAGTGGCTGTTTCCTGTATCCCTCGCACCCTCAAAATGACGAATTAACAAAGAAATTACGTCGCTATAAAATACTAAAGGATCCATGCCGATTTCTACGCATGTGAGTAACGTGGCTACAGACAGAATGTATGTCTTTCGCTGGGAAGCAAGTGTGTTCTTCCCGAAGCACCAGTGGCTGATTCGTGTATCCCTCGCACCCTCAAAATGACGAATTAACAAAGAAATTACGTCGCTATAAAATACTAAAGGATCCATGCCGAATTCTACGCATGTGAGTAACGTGGCTACAGTCAGAATGTATGTCTTTCGCTGGGAAGCAAGTGTGTTCTTCCCGAAGCACCAGTGGCTGTTTCCTGTATCCCTCGCACCCCCAAAATGACGAATTAACAAAGAAATTACGTCGCTATAAAATACTAAAGGATCCATGCCGAATTCTACGCATGTGAGTAACGTGGCTACAGTCAGAATGTATGTCTTTCCCTGGGAAGCAAGTGTGTTCTTCCCGAAGCACCACTCGCTGTTTCCTGTATCCCTCGCACCCTCAAAATGACGAATTAACAAAGAAATTGCGTCGCTATAAAATACTAAAGGATCCATGCCGAATTCTACGCATGTGAGTAACGTGGCTACAGTCAGAATGTATGTCTTTCGCTGGGAAGCAAGTGTGTTCTTCCCGAAGCACCAGTGGCTGTTTCCTGTATCCCTCGCACCCTCAAAATGACGAATTAACAAAGAAATTACGTCGCTATAAAATACTAAAGGATCCATGCCGAATTCTACGCATGTGAGTAACGTGGGTACAGTCAGAATGTATGTCTTTCCCTGGGAAGCAAGTGTGTTCTTCCCGAAGCACCAGTGGCTGTTTCCTGTATCCCTCGCACCCTCAAAATGACGAATTAACAAAGAAATTACGTCGCTATAAAATACTAAAGGATCCATGCCGAATTCTACGCATGTGAGTAACGTGGCTACAGTTAGAATGTATGTCTTTCCCTTGGAAGCAAGTGTGATCTTTCCGAAGCACCACTGGCTGTGTTCTGTATCCCTCGCACCCTCAAAATGACGAATTAACAAAGAATTTACGTCGCTATAAAATATTAAACGATCCATGTCGAATTCTACGCATGTGAGTAACGTGGCTACAGTCAGAATGTATGTTTTTCCCTGGGAAGCAAGTGTGTTCTTCCCTAAGCACCACTGGCTGTTTCCTGTATCCCTCGCACCCTCAAATTGACGAATTAACAAAAAAATTACGTCGCTATAAAGTACTAAAGGATCCATGCCGAATTCAACGCATGTGATTAACGTGGCTACAGTCAGAATGTATGTCTTTCCCTGGGAAGCAAGTGTGTTCTTCCCGAAGCACCACTGGCTGTTTCCTGTATCTCTCGCACAATCAAAATGACGAATTAACAAAGAAATTACGTCGCTATAAAATACTAAAGGATCCATGGCGAATTCTACGCATGTGAGTAACGTGGCTACAGTCAGAATGTATGTCTTTCCCTGGGAAGCAAGTGTGTTCTTCCCGAAGCACCACTGGCTGTTTCCTGTATCCCTCGCACCCTCAAAATGACGAATTAACAGAGAAATAACGTCGCTATAAAATACTAAAGGATCCATGCCGAATTCTACGCATGTGAGTAACGTGGCTACAGTCAGAATGTATGTCTTTCCATGAGAAGCAAGTGTGTTCTTCCCGAAGCACCACTGGCTGTTTCCTGTATTCCTCGCACCCTCAAAATGACGAATTAACAGAGAAATTACGTCGCTATAAAATACTAAAGGATCCATGCCGAATTCTACGCATGCGAGTAAAGTGGCTACAGTCAGAATGTATGTCTTTCCCTGGGAAGCAAGTGTGTTCTTCCCGAAGCACCACTGGCTGTTTCCTGTATCCCTCGCACCCTCAAAATGGCGAATTAACAAAGAAATTACGTCGGTATAAAATACTAAAGGATCCATGCCGAATTCTACGCATGTGAGTAACGTGGCTACAGTCAGAATGTATGTCTTTCCCTGGGAGCAAGTGTGTTCTTCCCGAAGCACCACTGGCTTTTTCCTGTATCCCTCGCACCCTCAAAATGACGAATTAACAAAGAAATTGCGTCGCTATAAAATATTAAAGGATCCATGCCGAATTCTACGCATGTGAGTAACGTGGCAACAGTCAGAATGTATGTGTTTCCCTGGGACGCAAGTGTGTTCTTCCCGAAGCACCACTGGCTGTTTCCTGTATTCCTCGCACCCTCAAAATGACGAATTAACAAAGAAATTACGTCGCTATAAAATACTAACGGATCCATGCCGAATTCTACGCATGTGAGTAACGTGGCTACAGTCAGAATGTATGTTTTTGACTGGGAAGCAAGTGTGTTCTTCCCGAAGCACCACTGGCTGTTTCCTGTATCCCTCGCAAACTCAAAATGGCGAATTAACAAAGAAATTACGTGGGTATAAAATACTAAAGGATCCATGCCGAATTCTACGCATGTGAGTAACGTGGCTACAGTCAGAATGTATGTCTTTCCCTGGGAAGCAAGTGTGTTCTTCCCGAAGCACCACTGGCTTTTTCCTGTATCCCTCGCACCCTCAAAATGACGAATTAACAAAGAAATTGCGTCGCTATAAAATATTAAAGGATCCATGCCGAATTCTACGCATGTGAGTAACGTGGCAACAGTCAGAATGTATGTGTTTCCCTGGGACGCAAGTGTGTTCTTCCCGAAGCACCACTGGCTGTTTCCTGTATTCCTCGCACCCTCAAAATGACGAATTAACAAAGAAATTACGTCGCTATAAAATACTAACGGATCCATGCCGAATTCTACGCATGTGAGTAACGTGGCTACAGTCAGAATGTATGTTTTTGACTGGGAAGCAAGTGTGTTCTTCCCGAAGCACCACTGGCTGTTTCCTGTATCCCTCGCACCCTCAAATTGACGAATTAACAAAGAAATTTACGTCGCTATAAAATACTAAAGGATCCATGCCGAATTCTACGCATGTGAGTAACGTGGCTACAGTCAGAATGTATGTCTTTCCCTGGGAAGCAAGTGTGTTCTTCCCGAAGCACCACTGGCTGTTTCCTGTATCCCTCGCACCCTCAAAATGACGAATTAACAAAGAAATTATGTCGCTATAAAATATTAAAGGATCCATGTCGAATTCTACGCATGTGAGCAACGTGGCTACAGTCAGAATGTATGTTTTTCCCTGAGAAGCAAGTGTGTTCTTCCCGAAGCACCACTGTCTGTTTCCTGTATCCCTCGCACCCTCAAATTGACGAATTAAAAAAGAAATTACGTCGCTATAAAATACTAAAAGATCCATGCCGAATTCTACGCATGTGAGCAACGTGGCTACAGTCAGAATGTATGTCTTTCCCTGGGAAGCAAGTGTGTTCTTCCCGAAGCACCACTGGCTGTTTCCTGTATCCCTCGCACCCTCAAAATGACGAATTAACAAAGAAATTACGTCGCTATAAAATACTAAAGGATCCACGCCGAATTCTACGCATGTGAGTAACGTGGCTACAGTCAGAATGTATGTCTTCCGCTGGGAAGCAAGTGTGTTCTTCCCGAAGCACCACTGGCTGTTTCCTGTATCCCTCGCACCCTCAAAATGACGAATTAACAGAGAAATAACGTCGCTATAAAATACTAAAGGATCCATGCCGAATTCTACGCATGTGAGTAACGTGGCTACAGTCAGTGTGTATGTCTTTCCCTGGGAAGCAAGTGTGTTCTTCCCGAAGCACCACTGGCTGTTTCCTGTATCCCTCGCACCCACAAAATGACGAATTAACAAAGAAATTACGTCGCTATAAATTACTAAAGGATCCATGCCGAATTCTACGCATGTGAGTAACGTGGCTACAGTCAGAATGTATGTCTTTCCCTGGGAAGCAAGTGTGTTCTTCCCGATGCACCACTGGCTGTTTCCTGTATCCCTCGCACCCTCATAATGACGAATTAACAGAGAAATAACGTCGCTATAAAATACTAAAGGATCCATGCCGAATTCTACGCATGTGAGTAACGTGGCTACAGTCAGAATGTATGTCTTTCCCTGGGAAGCAAGTGTGTTCTTCCCGAAGCACCACTGGCTGTTTCCTGTATCCCTCGCACCCTCAAAATGACGAATTAACAGAGAAATAACGTCGCTATAAAATACTAAAGGATCCATGCCGAATTCTACGCATGTGAGTAACGTGGCTACAGTCAGAATGTATGTCTTTCCCTGGGAAGCAAGTGTGTTCTTCCCGATGCACCACTGGCTGTTTCCTGTATCCCTCGCACCCTCAAAATGACGAATTAACAGAGAAATAACGTCGCTATAAAATACTAAAGGATCCATGCCGAATTCTACGCATGTGAGTAACGTGGCTACAGTCAGAATGTATGTCTTTTCCTGGGAAGCAAGTGTGTTCTTCCCGAAGCACCACTGGCTGTTTCCTGTATTCCTCGCACCCTCAAAATGACGAATTAACAAAGAAATTACGTCGCTATAAAATACTAAAGGATCCATGCCGAATTCTACGCATGTGAGTAACGTGGCTACAGTCAGAATGTATGTCTTTCCCTGGGAAGCAAGTGTGTTCTTCCCGAAGCACCACTGGCTGTTTCCTGTTTCCCTCGCACCCTCAAAATGACGAATTAACAAAGAAATTACGTCGCTATAAAATACTAAAGGATCCATGCCGAATTCTACGCATGTGAGTAACGTGGCTACAGTCAAAATGTATGTCTTTCCCTGGGAAGCAAGTGTGTTCTTCCCAGAGCACCACTGGCTGTTTCCTGTATCCCTCGCACCCTCAAAATGACGAATTAACAAAGAAATTACGTCGCTATAAAATACTAAAGGATCCATGCCGAATTCTACGCGTGTGAGTAACGTGGCTACAGTCAGAATGTATGTCTTTCCCTGGGAAGCAAATGTGTTCTTCCCGAAGCACCACTGGCTGTTTCCTGTATCCCTCGCACCCTCAAAATGACGAATTAACAAAGAAGTTACGTCGCTATAAAATACTAAAGGAGCCATGCCGAATTCTACGCATGTGAGTAACGTGGCTACAGTCAGAATGTATGTCTTTCCCTGGGAAGCAAGTGTGTTCCTCCCGAAGCACCACTGGCTGTTTCCTGTATACATCGCACCCTCAAAATGACGAATTAACAAAGAAATTACGTCGCTATAAAATACTAAAGGATCCATGCCGAATTCTACGCATGTGAGTAACGTGGCTACAGTCAGAATGTATGTCTTTCCCTGGGAAGCAAGTGTGTTCCTCCCGAAGCACCACTGGCTGTTTCCTGTATCCATCGCACCCTCAAAATGATGAATTAACAAAGAAATTACGTCGCTATAAATTACTAAAGGATCCATGCCGAATTCTACGCATGTGAGTAACGTGGCTACAGTCAGAATGTATGTCTTTCCCTGGGAAGCAAGTGTGTTCTTCTCGAATCACCACTGGCTGTTTCCTGCATCCCTCGCACCCTCAAAATGGCGAATTAACAAAGAAATTTCGTCGCTATAAAATACTAAAGGATCCATGCCGATTTCTACGCCTGTGAGTAACGTGGCTACAGTCAGAATGTATGTCTTTCCCTGGGAAGCAAATGTGTTCTTCCCGAAGCACCACTGGCTGTTTCCTGTATCCCTCGCACCCTCAAAATGACGAATTAACAAAGAAGTTACGTCGCTATAAGATACTAAAGGATCCATGCCGAATTCTACGCATGTGAGTAACGTGGCTACAGTCAGAATGTATGTCTTTCCCTGGGAAGCAAGTGTGTTCCTCCCGAAGCACCACTGGCTGTTTCCTGTATCCATCGCACCCTCACAATGACGAATTAACAAAGAAATTACGTCGCTATAAAATACTAAAGGATCCATGCCGAATTCTACGCATGTGAGTAACGTGGCTACAGTCAGAATGTATGTCTTTCGCTGGGAAGCAAGTGTGTTCTTCCCGAAGCACCAGTGGCTGATTCGTGTATCCCTCGCACCCTCAAAATGACGAATTAACAAAGAAATTACGTCGCTATAAAATACTAAAGGATCCATGCCGAATTCTACGCATGTGAGTAACGTGGCTACAGTCAGAATGTATGTCTTTCGCTGGGAAGCAAGTGTGTTCTTCCCGAAGCACCAGTGGCTGTTTCCTGTATCCCTCGCACCCCCAAAATGACGAATTAACAAAGAAATTACGTCGCTATAAAATACTAAAGGTTCCATGACGAATTCTACGCATGTGAGTAACGTGGCTACAGTCAGAATGTATGTCTTTCCCTGGGAAGCAAGTGTGTTCTTCCCGAAGCACCACTCGCTGTTTCCTGTATCCCTCGCACCCTCAAAATGACGAATTAACAAAGAAATTGCGTCGCTATAAAATACTAAAGGATCCATGCCGAATTCTACGCATGTGAGTAACGTGGCTACAGTCAGAATGTATGTCTTTCGCTGGGAAGAAAGTGTGTTCTTCCCGAAGCACCAGTGGCTGTTTCCTGTATCCCTCGCACCCTCAAAATGACGAATTAACAAAGAAATTACGTCGCTATAAAATACTAAAGGATCCATGCCGAATTCTACGCATGTGAGTAACGTGGGTACAGTCAGAATGTATGTCTTTCCCTGGGAGGCAAGTGTGTTCTTCCCGAAGCACCAGTGGCTGTTTCCTGTATCCCTCACACCCTCAAAATGACGAATTAACAAAGAAATTACGTCGCTATAAAATACTAAAGGATCCATGCCGAATTCTACGCATGTGAGTAACGTGGCTACAGTCAGAATGTATGTCTTTCCCTTGGAAGCAAGTGTGATCTTCCCGAAGCACCACTGGCTGTGTTCTGTCTCCCTCGCACCCTCAAAATGACGAATTAACAAAGAATTTACGTCGCTATAAAATATTAAACGAGCCATGTCGAATTCTACGCATGTGAGTAACGTGGCTACAGTCAGAATGTATGTTTTTCCCTGGGAAGCAAGTGTGTTCTTCCCTAAGCACCACTGGCTGTTTCCTGTATCCCTCGCACCCTCAAATTGACGAATTAACAAAGAAATTACGTCGCTATAAAATACTAAAGGATTCATGGCGAATTCTACGCATGTGAGTAACGTGGCTACAGTCAGAATGTATGTCTTTCCCTGGGAAGCAAGTGTGTTCTTCCCGAAGCACCACTGGCTGTTTCCTGTATCCCTCGCACCCTCAAAATGACGAATTAACAGAGAAATAACGTCGCTATAAAATACTAAAGGATCCATGCCGAATTCTACGCATGTGAGTAACGTGGCTACAGTCAGAATGTATGTATTTCCCTGGGAAGCAAGTGTGTTCTTCCCGAAGCACCACTAGCTTTTTCCTGTATCCCTCGCACCCTCAAAATGACGAATTAACAAAGAAATTGCGTCGCTATAAAATATTAAAGGATCCATGCCGAATTCTACGCATGTGGGTAACGTGGCAACAGTCAGAATGTATGTGTTTCCCTGGGACGCAAGTGTGTTCTTCCCGAAGCACCACTGGCTGTTTCCTGTATTCCTCGCACCCTCAAAATGACGAATTAACAAAGAAATTACGTCGCTATAAAATACTAACGGATCCATGCCGAATTCTACGCATGTGAGTAACGTGGCTACAGTCAGAATGTATGTTTTTGACTGGGAAGCAAGTGTGTTCTTCCCGAAGCACCACTGGCTGTTTCCTGTATCCCTCGCACCCTCAAATTGACGAATTAACAAAGAAATTTACGTCGCTATAAAATACTAAAGGATCCATGCCGAATTCTACGCATGTGAGTAACGTGGCTACAGTCAGAATGTATGTCTTTCGCTGGGAAGCAAGTGTGTTCTTCCCGAAGCACCACTGGCTGTTTCCTGTATCCCTCGCACCCTCAAAATGACGAATTAACAAAGAAATTATGTCGCTATAAAATATTAAAGGATCCATGTCGAATTCTACGCATGTGAGCAACGTGGCTACAGTCAGAATGTATGTTTTTCCCTGAGAAGCAAGTGTGTTCTTCCCGAAGCACCACTGTCTGTTTCCTGTATCCCTCGCACCCTCAAATTGACGAATTAAAAAAGAAATTACGTCGCTATAAAATACTAAAGGATCCATGCCGAATTCTACGCATGTGAGCAACGTGGCTACAGTCAGAATGTATGTCTTTCCCTGGGAAGCAGGTGTGTTCTTCCCGAAGCACCACTGGCTGTTTCCTGTATCCCTCGCACCCTCAAAATGACGAATTAACAAAGAAATTACGTCGCTATAAAATACTAAAGGATCCACGCCGAATTCTACGCATGTGAGTAACGTGGCTACAGTCAGAATGTATGTCTTCCGCTGGGAAGCAAGTGTGTTCTTCCCGAAGCACCACTGGCTGTACCTGTATCCCTCGCACCCTCAAAATGACGAATTAACAGAGAAATAACGTCGCTATAAAATACTAAAGGATCCATGCCGAATTCTACGCATGTGAGTAACGTGGCTACAGTCAGTGTGTATGTCTTTCCCTGGGAAGCAAGTGTGTTCTTCCCGAAGCACCACTGGCTGTTTCCTGTATCCCTCGCACCCACAAAATGACGAATTAACAAAGAAATTACGTCGCTATAAAATACTAAAGGATCCATGCCGAATTCTACGCATGTGAGTAACGTGGCTACAGTCAGAATGTATGTCTTTCCCTGGGAAGCAAGTGTGTTCTTCCCGATGCACCACTGGCTGTTTCCTGTATCCCTCGCACCCTCAAAATGACGAATTAACAGAGAAATAACGTCGCTATAAAATACTAAAGGATCCATGCCGAATTCTACGCATGTGAGTAACGTGGCTACAGTCAGAATGTATGTCTTTCCCTGGGAAGCAAGTGTGTTCTTCCCGATGCAACACTGGCTGTTTCCTGTATCCCTCGCACCCTCAAAATGACGAATTAACAGAGAAATAACGTCGCTATAAAATACTAAAGGATCCATGCCGAATTCTACGCATGTGAGTAACGTGGCTACAGTCAGAATGTATGTCTTTTCCTGGGAAGCAAGTGTGTTCTTCCCGAAGCACCACTGGCTGTTTCCTGTATTCCTCGCACCCTCAAAATGACGAATTAACAAAGAAATTACGTCGCTATAAAATACTAAAGGATCCATGCCGAATTCTACGCATGTGAGTAACGTGGCTACAGTCAGAATGTATGTCTTTCCCTGGGAAGCAAGTGTGTTCTTCCCGAAGCACCACTGGCTGTTTCCTGTTTCCCTCGCACCCTCAAAATGACGAATTAACAAAGAAATTACGTCGCTATAAAATACTAAAGGATCCATGCCGAATTCTACGCATGTGAGTAACGTGGCTACAGTCAAAATGTATGTCTTTCCCTGGGAAGCAAGTGTGTTCTTCCCAGAGCTCCACTGGCTGTTTCCTGTATCCCTCGCACCCTCAAAATGACGAATTAACAAAGAAATTACGTCGCTATAAAATACTAAAGGATCCATGCCGAATTCTACGCGTGTGAGTAACGTGGCTACAGTCAGAATGTATGTCTTTCCCTGGGAAGCAAATGTGTTCTTCCCGAAGCACCACTGGCTGTTTCCTGTATCCCTCGCACCCTCAAAATGACGAATTAACAAAGAAGTTACGTCGCTATAAAATACTAAAGGAGCCATGCCGAATTCTACGCATGTGAGTAACGTGGCTACAGTCAGAATGTATGTCTTTCCCTGGGAAGCAAGTGTGTTCCTCCCGAAGCACCACTGGCTGTTTCCTGTATACATCGCACCCTCAAAATGACGAATTAACAAAGAAATTACGTCGCTATAAAATACTAAAGGATCCATGCCGAATTCTACGCATGTGAGTAACGTGGCTACAGTCAGAATGTATGTCTTTCCCTGGGAAGCAAGTGTGTTCCTCCCGAAGCACCACTGGCTGTTTCCTGTATCCATCGCACCCTCAAAATGACGAATTAACAAAGAAATTACGTCGCTATAAATTACTAAAGGATCCATGCCGAATTCTACGCATGTGAGTAACGTGGCTACAGTCAGAATGAATGTCTTTCCCTGGGAAGCAAGTGTGTTCTTCTCGAAGCACCACTGGCTGTTTCCTGCATCCCTCGCACCCTCAAAATGGCGAATTAACAAAGAAATTTCGTCGCTATAAAATACTAAAGGATCCATGCCGATTTCTACGCGTGTGAGTAACGTGGCTACAGTCAGAATGTATGTCTTTCGCTGGGAAGCAAATGTGTTCTTCCCGAAGCACCACTGGCTGTTTCCTGTATCCCTCGCACCCTCAAAATGACGAATTAACAAAGAAGTTACGTCGCTATAAGATACTAAAGGATCCATGCCGAATTCTACGCATGTGAGTAACGTGGCTACAGTCAGAATGTATGTCTTTCCCTGGGAAGCAAGTGTGTTCCTCCCGAAGCACCACTGGCTGTTTCCTGTATCCATCGCACCCTCACAATGACGAATTAACAAAGAAATTACGTCGCTATAAAATACTAAAGGATCCATGCCGAATTCTACGCATGTGAGTAACGTGGCTACAGTCAGAATGTATGTCTTTCCCTGGGAAGCAAGTGTTTTCTTCCCGAAGCACCACTGGCTGTTTCCTGTATCCCTCGCACCCTCAAAATGACGAATTAACAAAGATATTACGTCGCTATAAAATACTAAAGGATCCATGCCGAATTCGACGCATGTGAGTAACGTGGCTACAGTCAGAATGTATGTCTTTCCCTGGGAAGCAAGTGTGTTCTTCCAGAAGCACCACTGGCTGTTTTCTGTATCCCTTGCACCCTCAAAAAGACGAATTAACAAAGAAATTACGTCGCTATAAAATACTAAAGGATCCATGCCGAATTCTACGCATGTGAGTAACGTGGCTACAGTCAGAATGTATGTCTTTCCCTGGGAAGCAAGTGTGTTCTTCCCGAGGCACCACTGGCTGTTTCCTGTATCCCTCGCATCCTCAAAATGACGAATTAACAAAGAAATTACGACTCTATAAAATACTAAATGATCCATGCCGAATTCTACGCATGTGAGTAACGTGGCTACAATCAGAATGTATGTCTTTCCCTGGGAAGCAAGTGTGTTCTTCCCGAAGCACCACTGGCTGTTTCCTGTATTCCTCGCACCCTCAAAATGACGAATTAACAAAGAAATTACGTCGCTATAAAATACTAATGGATCCATGCCGAATTCTACGCATGTGAGTAACGTGGCTACAGTCAGAATGTATGTCTTTCCCTAGGAAGCAAGTGTGTTCTTCCCGAAGCACCACTGGCTGTTTCCTGTATCCCTCGCACCCTCAAAATGACGAATTAACAGAGAAATTACGTCGCTATAAAATACTAAAGGATCCATGCCGAATTCTACGCATGTGAGTAACGTGGCTACAATCAAAATGTATGTCTTTCCCTGGGAAGCAAGTTTGTTCTTCCCGAAGCACCACTGGCTGTTTCTTGTATCCCTCGCACCCTCAAAATGACGAATTAACAAAGAAATTACGTCGCTATAAAATACTAAAGGATCCATGCCGAGTTCTACGCATGTGAGTAACGTGCCTACAGTCAGAATGTATGTCTTTCCCTGGGAAGCAAGTGTGTTCCTCCCGAAGCAGCACTGGCTGTTTCCTGTATCCATCGCACCCTCAAAATGTCGAATTAACAAAGAAGTTACGTCGCTATAAAATACTAAAGGATCCATGCCGAATTCTACGCATGTGAGTAACGTGGCTACAGTCAGAATGTATGTCTTTCCCTGGGAAGCAAGTGTGCTCTTCCCGAAGCACCACTGGCTGTTTCCTGTATCCCTCGCACCCTCAAAATGACGAAATAACAAAGATATTACGTCGCTATAAAATGCTAAAGGATCCATGCCGAATTCTACGCATGTGAGTAACGTGGCTACAGTCAGAATGTATGTCTTTCCCTAGGAAGCAAGTGTGTTCTTCCCGAAGCACCACTGGCTGTTTTCTGTATCCCACGCACCCTCAAAATGACGAACAAAGAAATTACGTCGCTATAAAATACTAAAGGATCCATGCCGAATTCTACGCATGTGAGTAACGTGGCTACAGTCAGAATGTATGTCTTTCCCTGGGAAGCAAGTGTGTTCTTCCCGAGGCACCACTGGCTGTTTCCTTTATCTCTCGCAACCTCAAAATGACGAATTAAAAAAGAAATTACGTCGCTATAAAATACTAAAGGAGCCATGCCGAATTCTACGCATGTGAGTAACGTGGCTACAATCAGAATGTATGTCTTTCCCTGGGAAGCAAGTGTGTTCTTCCCGAAGCACCACTGGCTGTTTCCTGTATTCCTCGCACCCTCAAAATGACGAATTAACAAAGAAATTACGTCGCTATAAAATACTATTGGATCCATGTCGAATTCTACGCATGTGAGTAACGTGGCTACAGTCAGAATATATGTCTTTCCCTAGGAAGCAAGTGTGTTCTTCCCGAAGCACCACTGGCTGTTTCCTGTATCCCTCGCACCCTCAAAATGCCGAATTAACAGAGAAATTACGTCGCTATAAAATACTAAAGGATCCATGCCGAATTCTACGCATGTGAGTAACGTGGCTACAGTCGGACTAAATGTCTTTCCCTGGGAAGCAAGTGTGTTCTTCCCGAAGCACCACTGGCTGTTTCCTGTATCCCTCGCACCCTCAAAATGACGAATTAACAAAGTGGTTACGTCGCTATAAAATACTAAAGGATCCTTGCCGAATTCTACGCATGTGAGTAACGTGGCTACAGGAAGAATGTATGTCTTTCCCTGGGAAGCAAGTGTGTTCTTCCCGAAGCACCACTGGCTGTTTCCTGTATCCCTCGCACCCTCAAAATGACGAATTAACAAAGAAATTACGTCGCTATAAAATACTAAAGGATCCAGGCCGAATTCTATGCATGTGAGTAACGTGGCTACAGTCAGAATGTATGTCTTTCCCTGGGAAGCAAGTGTGTTCTTCTCGAAGCACCACTGGCTGTTTCCTGTATCCCTCGCACCCTCACAATGACGAATTAACAAAGAGGTTACGTCGCTATAAAATACTAAAGTATCCATGCCGAATTCTACGCATGTGAGTAACGTGGCTACAGTCAGAATGTATGTCTTTCCCTGGGAAGCAAGTGTGTTCTTCCCGAAGCACCACTGGCTGTTTCCTGTATCCCTCGCACCCTCAAAGTGACGAATTAACAAAGAAATTACGTCGCTATAAAATACTAAAGGATCCATGCCGAATTCTACGCATGTGAGTAACGTGGCTACAGTCAGAATGTATGTCTTTCCCTGGGAAGCAAGTGTGTTCTTCCCGAAGCACCACTGGCTGTTTCCTGTATCCCTCGCACCCTCAAAACGACGAATTAACAAAGAAATTACGTCGCTATAAAATACTAAAGGATCCATGCCGAATTCTACGCATGTGAGTAACGTGACTACAGTCAGAATGTATGTCTTTCCCTGGGAAGCAAGTGTGTTCTTCCCGAAGCACCACTGGCTGTTTCCTGTATCCGTCGCACCCTCAAAATGACGAATTAACAAAGAAATTACGTCGCTATAAAATACTAAAGGATCCATGCCGAATTCTACGCATGTGAGTAACGTGGCTACAGTCAGAATGTATGTCTTTCCCTGGGAAGCAAGTGTGTTCTTCCCGAAGCACCACTGGCTGTTTCCTGTATCCCTCGCACCTTCAAAATGGCGAATTAACAAAGAAATTACGTCGCTATAAGATACTAAAGGATCCATGCCGAATTCTACGCATTTGAGTAACGTGGCTACAGTCAGAATGTATTTATTTCCCTGGGAAGCAAGTGTGTTCTTACCGAAGCACCACTGGCTGTTTCCTGTATCCCTCGCACCCTCAAAATGACAAATTAACAAAGAAATTGCGTCGCTATAAAATACTAAAGGATCCATGCCGAATTCAACGCATGTGAGTAACGTGGCTACAGTCAGAATGTATGTCTTTCCCTGGGAAGCAAGTGTGTTCTTCCCGAAGCACCACTCGCTGTTTCCTGTATCCCTCTCACCCTCAAAATGGCGAATTAACAAAGAAATTACGTCGCTATAAGATACTAAAGGATCCATGCCGAATTCTACGCATGTGAGTAACGTGGCTACAGTCGGAATAAATGTCTTTCCCTGGGAAGCAAGTGTGTTCTTCCCGAAGCACCACTGGCTGTTTCCTGTATCCCTCGCACCCTCAAAATGACGAATTAACAAAGTAGTTACGTCGCTATAAAATACTAAAGGATCCTTGCCGAATTCTACGCATGTGAGTAACGTGGCTACAGGAAGAATGTATGTCTTTCCCTGGGAAGCAAGTGTGTTCTTCCCGAAGCACCACTGGCTGTTTCCTGTATCCCTCGCACCCTCACAATGACGAATTAACAAAGAGGTTACGTCGCTATAAAATACTAAAGTATCCATGCCGAATTCTACGCATGTGAGTAACGTGGCTACAGTCAGAATGTATGTCTTTCCCTGGGAAGCAAGTGTGTTCTTCCCGAAGCACCACTGGCTGTTTCCTGTATCCCTCGCACCCTCAAAGTGACGAATTAACAAAGAAATTACGTCGATATAAAATACTAAAGGATCCATGCCGAATTCTACGCATGTGAGTAACGTGGCTACAGTCAGAATGTATGTCTTTCCCTGGGAAGCAAGTGTGTTCTTCCCGAAGCACCACTGGCTGTTTCCTGTATCCCTCGCACCCTCAAAATGACGAATTAACAAAGAAATTACGTCACTATAAAATACTAAAGGATCCATGCCGAATTCTACGCATGTGAGTAACGTGGCTACAGTCAGAATGTATGTCTTTCCCTGGGAAGCAAGCGTGTTCTTCCCGAAGCACCACTGGCTGTTTCCTGTATCCCTCGCACCTTCAAAATGGCGAATTAACAAAGAAATTACGTCGCTATAAGATACTAAAGGATCCATGCCGAATTCTACGCATTTGAGTAACGTGGCTACAGTCAGAATGTATTTATTTCCCTGGGAAGCAAGTGTGTTCTTCCCGAAGCACCACTGGCTGTTTCCTGTATCCCTCGCACCCTCAAAATGACAAATTAACAAAGAAATTACGTCGCTATAAAATACTATAGGATCCATGCCGAATTCAACGCATGTGAGTAACGTGGCTACAGTCAGAATGTATGTCTTTCCCTGGGAAGCAAGTGTGTTCTTCCCGAAGCACCACTCGCTGTTTCCTGTATCCCTCTCACCCTCAAAATGGCGAATTAACAAAGAAATTACGTCGCTATAAGATACTAAAGGATCCATGCCGAATTCTACGCATGTGGGTAACGTGGCTACAGTCAGAATGTATGTCTTTCCCTGGGAAGCAAGTGTGTTCTTCCTGAAGCACCACTGGCTGTTTCCTGTATCCGTCGCACCCTCAAAATGACGAATTAACAAAGAAATTACGTCGCTATAAAATACTAAAGGATCCATGAAGAATTCTACGCATGTGAGTAACGTGGCTACAGTCAGAATGTATGTCTTTCCCTGGGAAGCGAGTGTGTTCCTCCCGAAGCACCACTGGCTGTTTCCTGTATCCCTCGCAACCTCAAAATGACGAATTAACAAAGAAATTACGTTGCTATAAAATACTAAAGGATAAATGCCGAATTCTACGCATGTGAGTAACGTGGCTACAGTCAGAATGTACGTCTTTCCCTGGGAAGTAAGTGTGTTCTTCCCGAAGCACCACTGGCTGTTTCCTGTATCCCTCGCACCCTCAAAATGACGAATTAACAAAGAAATAACGTCGCTATAAAATACTAAAGGATCCATGCCGAATTCTACGCATGTGAGTAACGTGGCTACAGTCAGAATGTATGTCTTTCCCTGGAAAGCAAGTGTGTTCTTCCCGAAGCACCACTGGCTGTTTCCTGTATCCCTCGCACCCTCAAAATGGAAAATTAACAAAGAAATTACGTCGCTATAAAATACTAAAGGATCCATGCCGAATTCTACGCATGTGAGTAACGTGGCTACAGTCAGAATCTATGTCTTTCCCTAGGAAGCAAATGTGTTCTTCCCTTAGCACCACTGGCTGTTTCCTGTATCCCTCGCACCCTCAAAATGACGAATTAACAAAGATGTTACCTCGCTATAAAATACTAAAGGATCCATGCCGAATTCTACGCGTGTGAGTAACGTGGCTACAATCAGAATGTATGTCTTTCCCTGGGAAGCAAGTGTGTTCTTCCCGAAGCACCACTGCCTGTTTCCTGTATCCCTCGCACCCTCGAAATGACGAATTAACAAAGAAATTACTTCGCTATAAAATACTAAAAGATCGATGCCGAATGCTACGCATGTGAGTAACGTGGCTACAGTCAGATTGTATGTCTTTCCCTGGGAAGCAAGTGTGTTCTTCCCGAAGCACCACTGCCTGTTTCCTGTATCCCTCGCACCCTCGAAATGACGAATTAACAAAGAAATTACTTCGCTATAAAATACTAAAGGATCGATGCCGAATGCTACGCATGTGAGTAACGTGGCTACAGTCAGATTGTATGTCTTTCCCTGGGAAGCAAGTGTGTTCTTCCCGAAGCACCACTGGCTGTTTCCTGTATCCCTCGCATCCTCAAAATGTCGAATTAACAGTGAAATTACGTCGCTATAAAATACTAAAGGATCCATGCCGAATTCTACGCATGTGAGTAACGTGGCTACAGTCAGAATGTATGTCTTTCCCTGGGAAGCAAGTGTGTTCTTCCCGAAGCACCACTGGCTGTTTGCTGTATCCCTCGCACCCTCAAAATGGCGAATTAACAAAGAATTACGTCGCTATAAAATACTAAAGGATCCATGCCGAATTCTACGCATGTGAGTAACGTGGCTACAGTCAGAATGTATGTCTTTCGCTGGGAAGCAAGTGTGTTCTTCCCCAAGCACCACTGGCTATTTCCTGTATCCCTTGCACCCTCAAAATGGAGAATTAACAAAGAAATTACGTCGCTATAAAATACTAAAGTATCCATGCCGAATTCTACGCATGTGAGTAACGTGGCTACAGTCAGAATGTATGTCTTTCCCTGGGAAGCAAGTGTGTTCATCCCGAAGAACCACTGACTGTTTCCTGTATCTCTCGCACACTCAAAATGACGAATTAAAAGAGAAGATACGTCGCTATAAAATACTAAAGGATCCATGCCGAATTCTACGCATGTGAGTAACGTGGCTACAGTCAGAATGTATGTCTTTCCCTGGGAAGCAAGTGTGTTCTTCCCGAAGCACCACTGGCTGTTTCCTGTATCCCTCGCACCCTCAAAATGACGAATTAACAGAGAAATTACGTCGCTATAAAATACTAAAGTATCCATGTCGAATTCTACGCATGTGAGTAACGTGGCTACAGTCACAATGTATGTCTTTCCCTGGCAAGCAAATGTGTTCTTCCCGAAGCACCACTGGCTGTTTCCTGTATCCCTCGCACCCTCAAAATGACGAATTAACAAAGAATTACGTCGCTATAAAATACTAAAGGATCCATGCCTAATTCTACGCATGTGAGTAACGTGGCTACAGTCAGAATGTATGTCTTTCCCTGGGAAGCAAGTGTGTTTTTCCCGAAGCACCACTGGCTGTTTCCTGTATCCCTCGTACCCTCAAAATGGAGAATTAACAAAGAAATTACGTCGCTATAACATACTAAAGGATCCATGCCGAATTCTACGCATGTGAGTAACGTGGCTACAGTCAGAATGTATGTCTTTCCCTGGGAAGCAAGTGTGTTCTTCCCGAAGCACCACTGGCTGTTTCCTGTATCCCTCGCACCCTCAAAATGACGAATTAACAAAGAAATTACGTCGCTATAATATACTAAAGGATCCATGCCGAATTCTACGCATGTGAGTAACGTGGCTACAGTCAGAATGTATGTCTTTCCCTGGGAAGCAAGTGTGATCTTCCCGAAGCACCACTGGCTGTTTCCTGTATCCCTCGCACCCTCAAAATGACGAATTAACAAACAAATAACGTCGCTATAAAATACTAAAGGATCCATGCCGAATTCTACGCATGTGAGTAACGTGGCTACAGTCAGAATGTATGTCTTTCCCTGGGAAGCAAGTGTGTTCTTCCCGAAGCACCACTGGCTGTTTCCTGTATCCCTCGCACCCTCAAAATGACGAATTAACAAAGAAATTACGTCGCTATAAAATACTAAAGGATCCATGCCGAATTCTACGCATGTGAGTAACGTGGCTACAGTCAGAATGTATGTCTTTCCCTGGGAAGCAAGTGTGTTCTTCCCGAAGCACCACTGGCTGTTTCCTGTATCCCTCGCAACCTCAAAATGACGAGTTAACAAAGAAATTACGTCGCTATAAAATACTAAATTATCCATGCCGAATTCTACGCATGTGAGTAACGTGGATACAGTCAGAATGTATGTCTTTCCCTGGGAAGCAAGTGTGTTCTTCCCGAAGCACCACTGACTGTTTCCTGTATCTCTCGCAAACTCAAATGACGAATTAACAGAGAAGATACGTCGCTATAAAATACTAAAGGATCCATGCCGAATTCTACGCATGTGAGTAACGTGGCTACAGTCAGAATGTATGTCTTTCCCTGGGAAGCTAGTCTGTTCTTCCCGAAGCACCACTGGCTGTTTCCTGTATCCTTCGCACCCTCAAAATGACGAATTAACAGAGAAATTACGTCGCTATAAAATACTAAAGGATCCATGTCGAATTCTACGCATGTGAGTAACGTGGCTACAGTCACAATGTATGTCTTTCCCTGGGAAGCAAGTGTGTTCTTCCCGAAGCACCATTGGCTGTTTCCTGTATCCCTCGCACCCTCAAAATGACGAATTAACAAAGAAATTACGTCGCTATAAAATACTAAAGGATCCATGCAGAATTCTACGCATGTGAGTAACGTGGCTACAGTCAGAATGTATGTCTGTCCCTGGGAAGCAAGTGTGTTCTTCCCTAAGCACCACTGGCCGTTTCCTGTATCCCTCGCACCCTCAAAATGACGAATTAACAAAGAAATTACGTCGCTATAAATTACTAAAGGATCCATGCCGAATTCTACGCATGTGAGTAACATGGCTACAGTCAGAATGTATGTCTTTCCCTGGGAAGCAAGTGTGTTCTTCCCGAAGCACCACTGGCTGTTTACTGTATCCCTCGCACCCTCAAAATGACGAATTAACAAAGAAATTACGTCGCTATAAAATACTAAAGGATCCATGCCGAATTCTACGCATGTGAGTAACGTGGCTACAGTCGGAATAAATGTCTTTCCCTGGGAAGCAAGTGTGTTCTTCCCGAAGCACCACTGGCTGTTTCCTGTATCGCTCGCACCCTCACAATGACGAATTAACAAAGAGGTTACGTCGCTATAAAATACTAAAGTATACATGCCGAATTCTACGCATGTGAGTAACGTGGCTACAGTCAGAATGTATGTCTTTCCCTGGGAAGCAAGTGTGTTCTTCCCGAAGCACCACTGGCTGTTTCCTGTATCCCTCGCACCCTCAAAATGACGAATTGACAAAGAAATTACGTCGATATAAAATATTAAAGGATCCATGCCGAATTCTACGCATGTGAGTAACGTGGCTACAGTCAGAATGTAAGTCTTTCCCTGGGAAGCAAGTGTGTTCTTCCCGAAGCACCACTGGCTGTTTCCTGCATCCCTCGCACCCTCAAAACGACGAATTAACAAAGAAATTACGTCGCTATAAAATACTAAAGGATCCATGCCGAATTCAACGCATGTGAGTAACGTGGCTACAGTCAGAATGTATGTCTTTCCCTGGGAAGCAAGTGTGTTCTTCCCGAAGGACCACTGGCTGTTTCCTGTATCCCTCGCACCCTCAAAATGGCGAATTAACAAAGAAATTACGTCGCTATAAGATACTAAAGGATCCATGCCGAATTCTACGCATGTGAGTAACGTGACTACAGTCAGAATGTATGTCTTTCCCTGGGAAGCAAGTGTGTTCTTCCCTAAGCACCACTGGCTGTATCCTGTATCCGTCGCATCCTCAAAATGACGAATTAACAAAGAAATTACGTCGCTATAAAATACTAAAGGATAAATGCCGAATTCTACGCATGTGAGTAACGTGGCTACTGTCAGAATGTACGTCTTTCCCTGGGAAGCAAGTGTGTTCTTCCCGAAGCACCACTGGCTGTTTCCTGTATCTCTCGCAACCTCAAAATGACGAATTAACAAAGATGTTACCTCGCTATAAAATACTAAAGGATCCATGCCGAATTCTACGCGTGTGAGTAACGTGGCTACAATCAGAATGTATGTCTTTCCCTGGGAAGCAAGTGTGTTCTTCCCGAAGCACCACTGGCTGTTTCCTGTATCCCTCGCACCCTCGAAATGACGATTTAACAAAGAAATTACTTCGCTATAAAATACTAAAGGATCCATGCCGAATTCTAGGCATGTGAGTAACGTGGCTACAGTCAGAATGTATGTCTTTCCCTGGGAAGCAAGTGTGTTCTTCCCGAAGCACCACTGGCTGTTTCCTGTATCCCTCGCACCCTCAAAATGGCGAATTAACAAAGAATTACGTCGCTATAAAATACTAAAGGATCCAAGCCGAATTCTACGCATGTGAGTAACGTGGCTACAGTCAGAAAGTATGTCTTTCCCTGTGAAGCAAGTGTGTTCTTCCCGAAGCACCACTGGCTGTTTCCTGTATCCCTCGCACCCTCAAAATGACGAATTAACAAAGAAATTACGTCGCTATAAAATACTAAAGGATCCATGCCGAATTCTACGCATGTGAGTAACGTGGCTACAGTCAGAATGTATGTCTTTCCCTGGGAAGCAAGTGTGTTCTTCCCGAAGCACCACTGGCTGTTTCCTGTATCCCTCGCAACCTCAAAATGACGAATTAACAAAGAAATTACGTCGCTATAAAATACTAAAGGATCCATGCCGAATTCTACGCATGTGAGTAACGTGGCTACAGTCAGAATGTATGTCTTTCCCCGGGAAGCAAGTGTGTTCTTCCCGAAGCACCACTGACTGTTTCCTGTATCTCTCGCACACTCAAAATGTCGAATTAACAGAGAAGATACGTCGCTATAAAATACTAAAGGATCAATGCCGAATTCTACGCATGTGAGTAACGTGGCTACAGTCAGAATGTACGTCTTTCCCTGGGAAGCAAGTGTGTTCTTCCCGAAGCACCACTGGCTGTTTCCTGTATCCCTCGCACCCTCAAAATGACGAATTAACAGAGAAATTACGTCGCTATAAAATACTAAAGGATCCATGTCGAATTCTACGCATGTGAGTAACGTGGCTACAGTCACAATGTATGTCTTTCAATGGGAAGCAAGTGTGTTCTTCCCGAAGCACCATTGGCTGCTTCCTGTATCCCTCGCACCCTCAAAATGACGAATTAACAGAGAAATTACGTCGCTATAAAATACTAAAGGATCCATGCCGAATTCTACGCATGTGAGTAACGTGGCTACAGTCAGAATGTATGTCTTACCCTGGGAAGCAAGTGTGTTCTTCCCAAAGCAACACTGGCTGTTTCCTGTATCCCACGCACCCTCAAAATGACGAATTAACAAAGAAATTACGTCGCTATAAAATACTAAAGGATCCATGCCGAATTCTACGCATGTGAGTAACGTGGCTACAGTCAGAATGTATGTCTTTCCCTGGGAAGCAAGTGTGTTCATCCCGAAGCACCACTGGCTGTTTCCTGTATCCCTCGCACCCTCAAAATGACGAATTAACATAGAAATTACGTCGCTATGAAATACTAAAGGATCCATGCCGAATTCTACGCATGTGAGTAACGTGGCTATAGTCGGAATAAATGTCTTTCCCTGGGAAGCAAGTGTGCTCTTCCCGAAGCACCACTGGCTGTTTCCTGTATCCCTCGCACCCTCACAATGACGAATTAACAAAGAGGTTACGTCGCTATAAAATACTAAAGTATCCATTCCGAATTCTACGCATGTGAGTAACGTGGCTACAGTCAGAATGTATGTCTTTCCCTGGGAAGCAAATGTGTTCTTCCCGAAGCACCACTGGCTGTTTCCTGTATCCCTCGCACCCTCAAAATGACGAATTAACAAAGATATTACCTCGCTATATAATACTAAAGGATCCATGCCGAATTCTACGCGTGTGAGTAACGTGGCTACAGTCAGAATGTATGTCTTTCCCTGGGAAGCAAGTGTGTTCTTCCCGAAGCACCACTGGCTGTTTCCTGTATCCCTCGCACCCTCAAAATGACGAATTAACAGAGAAATTACGTCGCTATAAAATACTAAAGGATCCATGCCGATTTCTACGCATGTGAGTAACGTGGCTACAGTCGGAATGAATGTCTTTCCCTGGGAAGCAAGTGTGTTCTTCCCGAAGCACCACTGGCTGTTTCCTGTATCCCTCGCACCCTCAAAATGGCGAATTAACAAAGAATTACGTCGCTATAAAATACTAACGGATCCATGCCGAATTCTACGCATGTGAGTAACGTGGCTACAGTCAGAATGTATGTCTTTCCCTGGGAAGCAAGTGTGTTCTTCCCGAAGCACCATTGGCTGCTTCCTGTATCCCTCGCACCCTCAAAATGACGAATTAACAAAGAAATTACGTCGCTATAAAATACTAAAGGATCCATGCCGAATTCTACGCATGTGAGTAACGTGGCTACAGTCAGAATGTATGTCTTTCCCTGGGAAGCAAGTGTGTTCTTCCCGAAGCAACACTGGCTGTTTCCTGTATCCCTCGCACCCTCAAAATGACGAATTAACAAAGATGTTACCTCGCTATATAATACTAAAGGATCCATGCCGAATTCTACGCGTGTGAGTAACGTGGCTACAGTCAGAATGTATGTCTTTCCCTGGGAAGCAAGTGTGTTCTTCCCGAAGCACCACTGGCTGTTTCCTGTATCCCTCGCACCCTCAAAATGACGAATTAACAGAGAAATTACGTCGCTATAAAATACTAAAGGATCCATGCCGATTTCTACGCATGTGAGTAACGTGGCTACAGTCGGAATGAATGTCTTTCCCTGGGAAGCAAGTGTGTTCTTCCCGAAGCACCACTGGCTGTTTCCTGTATCCCTCGCACCCTCAAAATGGCGAATTAACAAAGAATTACGTCGCTATAAAATACTAACGGATCCATGCCGAATTCTACGCATGTGAGTAACGTGGCTACAGTCAGAATGTATGTCTTTCCCTGGGAAGCAAGTGTGTTCTTCCCGAAGCACCATTGGCTGCTTCCTGTATCCCTCGCACCCTCAAAATGACGAATTAACAAAGAAATTACGTCGCTATAAAATACTAAAGGATCCATGCCGAATTCTACGCATGTGAGTAACGTGGCTACAGTCAGAATGTATGTCTTTCCCTGGGAAGCAAGTGTGTTCTTCCCGAAGCAACACTGGCTGTTTCCTGTATCCCTCGCACCCTCAAAATGACGAATTAACAAAGAGATTACGTCGCTATAAAATACTAAAGGATCCATGCCGAATTCTACGCATGTGAGTAACGTGGCTACAGTCAGAATGTATGTCTTTCCCTGGGAAGCAAGTGTGTTCATCCCGAAGCACCACTGGCTGTTTCCTGTATCCCTCGCACCCTCAAAATGACGAATTAACATAGAAATTACGTCGCTATGAAATACTAAAGGATCCATGCCGAATTCTACGCATGTGAGTAACGTGGCTACAGTCGGAATAAATGTCTTTCCCTGGGAAGCAAGTGTGCTCTTCCCGAAGCACCACTGGCTGTTTCCTGTATCCCTCGCACCCTCACAATGACGAATTAACAAAGAGGTTACGTCGCTATAAAATACTAAAGTATCCATGCCGAATTCTACGCATGTGAGTAACGTGGCTACAGTCAGAATGTATGTCTTTCCCTGGGAAGCAAGTGTGTTCTTCCAGAAGCACCACTGGCTGTTTCCTGTATCCCTCGCAACCTCAAAATGACGAATTAACAAAGAAATTACGTCGCTATAAAATACTAAAGGATCCATGCCGAATTCTACGCATGTGAGTAACGTGGCTACAGTCAGAATGTATGTCTTTCCCCGGGAAGCAAGTGTGTTCTTCCCGAAGCATCACTGACTGTTTCCTGTATCTCTCGCACACTCAAAATGTCGAATTAACAGAGAAGATACGTCGCTATAAAATACTAAAGGATCCATGCCGAATTCTACGCACGTGAGTAACGTGGCTACAGTCAGAATGTATGTCTTTCCCTGGGAAGCAAGTGTGTTCTTCCCGAAGCACCACTGGCTGTTTCCTGTATCCCTCGCACCCTCAAAATGACGAATTAACAGAGAAATTACGTCGCTATAAAATACTAAAGGATCCATGTCGAATTCTACGCATGTGAGTAACGTGGCTACAGTCACAATGTATGTCTTTCAATGGGAAGCAAGTGTGTTCTTCCCGAAGCACCATTGGCTGCTTCCTGTATCCCTCGCACCCTCAAAATGACGAATTAACAAAGAAATTACGTCGCTATAAAATACTAAAGGATCCATGCCGAATTCTACGCATGTGAGTAACGTGGCTACAGTCAGAATGTATATCTTTCCCTGGGAAGCAAGTGTGTTCTTCCCGAAGCAACACTGGCTGTTTCCTGTATCCCTCGCACCCTCAAAATGACGAATTAACAAAGAAATTACGTCGCTATAAAATACTAAAGGATCCATGCCGAATTCTACGCATATGAGTAACGTGGCTACAGTCAGAATGTATGTCTTTCCCTGGGAAGCAAGTGTGTTCATCCCGAAGCACCACTGGCTGTTTCCTGTATCCCTCGCACCCTCAAAATGACGAATTAACATAGAAATTACGTCGCTATGAAATACTAAAGGATCCATGCCGAATTCTACGCATGTGAGTAACGTGGCTACAGTCGGAATAAATGTCTTTCCCTGGGAAGCAAGTGTGCTCTTCCCGAAGCACCACTGGCTGTTTCCTGTATCCCTCGCACCCTCACAATGACGAATTAACAAAGAGGTTACGTTGCTATAAAATACTAAAGTATCCATGCCGAATTCTACGCATGTGAGTAACGTGGCTACAGTCAGAATGTATGTCTTTCCCTGGGAAGCAAGTGTGTTCTTTCCGTAGCACCACCGGCTGTTTCCTGTATCCCTCGCACCCTCAAAATGGAGAATTAACAAAGAAATTACGTCGCTATAAAATACTAAAGGATCCATGCCGAATTCTACGCATGTGAGTAACGTGGCTACAGTCAGAATGTATGTCTTTCCCTGGGAAGCAAATGTGTTCTTCCCGAAGCACCACTGGCTGTTTCCTGTATCCCTCGCACCCTCAAAATGACGAGTTAACAAAGATGTTACCTCGCTATATAATACTAAAGGATCCATGCCGAATTCTACGCGTGTGAGTAACGTGGCTACAGTCAGAATGTATGTCTTTCCCTGGGAAGCAAGTGTGTTCTTCCCGAAGCACCACTGGCTGTTTCCTGTATCCCTCGCACCCTCAAAATGACGAATTAACAGAGAAATTACGTCGCTATAAAATACCAAAGGATCCATGCCGATTTCTACGCATGTGAGTAACGTGGCTACAGTCAGAATGTATGTCTTTCCCTGGGAAGCAAGTGTGTTCTTCCCGAAGCACCACTGGCTGTTTCCTGTATCCCTCGCACCCTCAAAATGGCGAATTAACAAAGAATTACGTCGCTATAAAATACTAACGGATCCATGCCGAATTCTACGCATGTGAGTAACGTGGCTACAGTCAGAATGTATGTCTTTCCCTGGGAAGCAAGTGTGTTTTTCCCGAAGCACCACTGGCTGTTTCCTGTATCCCTCGCACCCTCAAAATGGAGAATTAACAAAGAAATTACGTCGCTATAATATACTAAAGGATCCATGCCGAATTCTACGCATGTGAGTAACGTGGCTACAGTCAGAATGTATGTCTTTCCCTGGGAAGCAAGTGTTATCTTCACGAAGCACCACTGGCTGTTTCCTGTATCCCTCGCACCCTCAAAATGACGAATTAAAAAAGAAATTACGTCGCTATAAAATACTAAAGGATCCATGCCGAATTCTACGCATGTGAGTAACGTGGCTACAGTCAGAATGTATGTCTTTCCCTGGGAAGCAAGTGTGTTCTTCCCGAAGCACCACTGGCTGTTTCCTGTATCCCTCGCACCCTCAAAATGGAGATTTAACAAAGAAATTACGTCGCTTTAAATACTAATAGATCCATGCCGAATTCTACGCACGTGAGTAACGTGGCTACAGTCAGAATGTATGTCTTTCCCTGGGAAGCAAATGTGTTCTTCCCGAAGCACCACTGGCTGTTTCCTGTATCCCTCGCACCCTCAAAATGACGAATTAACAAAGATGTTACCTCGCTATAAAATACTAAAGGGTCCATGCCGAATTCTACGCGTGTGAGTAACGTGGCTACAATCAGAATGTATGTCTTTCCCTGGGAAGTAAGTGTGTTCTTCCCGAAGCACCACTGGCTGTTTCCTGTATCCCTCGCACCCTCAAAATGGCGAATTAACAAAGAATTACGTCGCTATAAAATACTAAAGGATCCATGCCGAATTCTACGCATGTGAGTAACGTGGCTACAGTCGGAATGTATGTCTTTCCCTGGGAAGCAAGTGTGATCTACCCGAAGCACCACTGGCTGTTTCCTGTATCCCTCGCACCCTCAAAATGACGAATTAACAAAGAAATTACGTCGCTATAAAATACTAAAGGATCCATGCCGAATTCTACGCATGTGAGTAACGTGGCTACAGTCAGAATGTATGTCTTTCCCTGGGAAGCAAGTGTGTTCTTCCCGAAGCACCAGTGGCTGTTTCCTGTATCCCTCGCACCCTCAAAATGACGAATTATCAAAGAAATTACGTCGCTATAAAATACTAAAGGATCCATGCCGAATTCTACGCATGTGAGTAACGTGGCTACAGTCAGAATGTATGTCTTTCCCTGGGAAGCAAGTGTGTTCTTCCCGAAGCACCACTGGCTGTTTCTTGTATCCCTCGCAACCTCAAAATGACTAATTAACAAAGAAATTACGTCGCTATAAAATACTAAAGTATCCATGCCGAATTCTACGCATGTGAGTAACGTGGCTACAGTCAGAATGTATGTCTTTCCCTGGGAAGCATGTGTGTTCTTCCCGAAGCACCACTCGCTGTTTCCTGTATCCCTCTCACCCTCAAAATGGCGAATTAACAAAGAAATTACGTCGCTATAAGATACTAAAGGATCCATGCCGAATTCTACGCATGTGAGTAACGTGGCTACAGTCGGAATAAATGTCTTTCCCTGGGAAGCAAGTGTGTTCTTCCCGAAGCACCACTGTATGTTTCCTGTATCCCTCGCACCCTCAAAATGACGAATTAACAAAGTAGTTACGTCGCTATAAAATACTAAAGGATTCTTGCCGAATTCTACGCATGTGAGTAACGTGGCTACAGGAAGAATGTATGTCTTTCCCTGGGAAGCAAGTGTGTTCTTCCCGAAGCACCACTGGCTGTTTCCTGTATCCCTCGCACCCTCAAAACGACGAATTAACAAAGAAATTACGTCGCTATAAAATACTAAAGGATCCATGCCGAATTCAACGCATGTGAGTAACGTGGCTACAGTCAGAATGTATGTCATTCACTGGGAAGCATGTGTGTTCTTCCCGAAGCACCACTGTATGTTTCCTGTATCCCTCGCACCCTCAAAATGACGAATTATCAAAGAAATTACGTCGCTATAAAATACTAAAGGATCCATGCCGAATTCTACGCATGTGAGTAACGTGGCTACAGTCAGAATGTATGTCTTTCCCTGGGAAGCAAGTGTGTTCTTCCCGAAGCACCACTGGCTGTTTCTTGTATCCCTCGCAACCTCAAAATGACTAATTAACAAAGAAATTACGTCGCTATAAAATACTAAAGTATCCATGCCGAATTCTACGCATGTGAGTAACGTGGCTACAGTCAGAATGTATGTCTTTCCCTGGGAAGCAAGTGTGTTCTTCCCGAAGCACCACTCGCTGTTTCCTGTATCCCTCTCACCCTCAAAATGGCGAATTAACAAAGAAATTACGTCGCTATAAGATACTAAAGGATCCATGCCGAATTCTACGCATGTGAGTAACGTGGCTACAGTCGGAATAAATGTCTTTCCCTGGGAAGCAAGTGTGTTCTTCCCGAAGCACCACTGTATGTTTCCTGTATCCCTCGCACCCTCAAAATGACGAATTAACAAAGTAGTTACGTCGCTATAAAATACTAAAGGATTCTTGCCGAATTCTACGCATGTGAGTAACGTGGCTACAGTCAGAATGTATGTCTTTCCCTGGGAAGCAAGTGTGTTCTTCCCGAAGCACCACTGGCTGTTTCCTGTATCCCTCGCACCCTCAAAATGACGAATTAAAAAAGAAATTACGTCGCTGTAAAATAGTAAAGGATCCATGCCGAATTTTACGCATGTGAGTAACGTGGCTACAGTCAGAATGTATGTCTGTCCCTGGGAAGCGAGTGTGTTCCTCCCGAAGCACCACTGGCTGCTTCCTGTATCCCTTGCATCCTCAAAATGACGAATTAACAAAGAAATAACGTCGCTATAAAATACTAAAGTATCCATGCCGAATTCTACGCATGTGAGTAACGTGGCTACAGTCAGAATGTATGTCTTTCCCTGGGAAGCAAGTGTGTTCTTCCCGAAGCACCACTGGCTGTTTCCTGTATCCCTCGCACCCTCAAAATGGCGAATTAACAAAGAAATTACGTCGCTATAAAATACTAAAGGATCCATGCCGAATTCAACGCATGTGAGTAACGTGACTACAGTCAGAATGTATGTCTTTCCCTGGGAAGCAAGTGTGTTCTTCCCGAAGCACCACTGGCTGTTTCCTGTATCCGTCGCACCCTCAAAATGACGAATTAACAAAGAAATTACGTCGCTATAAAATACTAAAGGATCCATGCCGGATTCTACGCATGTGAGTAACGTGGCTACAGTCAGAATGTATGTCATTCCCTGGGAAGCAAGTGTGTTCTTCCCGAAGCACCACTGGCTGTTTCCCGTATCCCTCGCACCCTCAAAATGTCGAATTAACAAAGAAATTACGTCGCTTCAAGATACTAAAGGATCCATGCCGAATTCTACGCATGTGAGTAACGTGGCTACAGTCAGAATGTATGTCTTCCCTGGGAAGTAAGTGTGTTCTTCCCGAAGCACCGCTGCTGTTTCCTGTATCCCTCGCACCCTCAAAATGGCGAATTAACAAGGAAATTACGTCGCTATAATATACTAAAGGATCCATGCCGAATTCTACGCATGTGAGTAACGTGGCTACAGTCAGAATGTATGTCTTTCCCTGGGAAGCAAGTGTGTTCTTCCCGAAGCACCACTGGCTGTTTCCTGTATCCCTCTCACCCTCAAAATGGCGAATTAACAACGAAATTACGTCGCTATAAGATACTAAAGGATCCATGCCGAATTCTACGCATGTGAGTAACGTGGCTACAGTCAGAATGTATGTCTTTCCCTGGGAAGCAAGTGTGTTCTTCCCGAAGCACCACTGGCTATTTCCTGTATCCCTCGCACCCTCAAAATGACGAATTAAAAAAGAAATTACGTCGCTGTAAAATAGTAAAGGATCCATGCCGAATTTTACGCATGTGAGTAACGTGGCTACAGTCAGAATGTATGTCTGTCCCTGGGAAGCGAGTGTGTTCCTCCCGAAGCACCACTGGCTGCTTCCTGTATCCCTTGCACCCTCAAAATGACGAATTAACAAAGAAATAACGTCGCTATAAAATACTAAAGTATCCATGCCGAATTCTACGCATGTGAGTAACGTGGCTACAGTCAGAATGTATGTCTTTCCCTGGGAAGCAAGTGTGTTCTTCCCGAAGCACCACTGGCTGTTTCCTGTATCCCTCGCACCCTCAAAATGACAAATTAACAAAGAAATTACGTCGCTATAAAATACTAAAGGATCCATGCCGAATTCTACGCATGTGAGTAACGTGGCTACAGTCAGAATGTATGTCTTTCCCTGGGAAGCAAATGTGTTCTTCCCGAAGCACCACTGGCTGTTTCCTGTATCCCTCGCACCCTCAAAATGACGAATTAACAAAGATGTTACCTCGCTATAAAATACTAAAGGATCCATGCCGAATTCTACGCGTGTGAGTAACGTGGCTACAATCAGAATGTATGTCTTTCCCTGGGAAGCAAGTGTGTTCTTCCCGAAGCACCACTGGCTGTTTCCTGTATCCCTCGCACCCTCAAAATGGCGAATTAACAAAGAATTACGTCGCTATAAAATACTAAAGGATCCATGCCGAATTCTACGCATGTGAGTGACGTGGCTACAGTCAGAATGTATGTCTTTCCCTGGGAAGCAAGTGTGTTCTTCCCGAAGCACCACTGGCTGTTTCCTGAATCCCTCGCACCCTCAAAATTGAGAATTAACAAAGAAATTACGTCGCTATAATATACTAAAGGATCCATGCCGAATTCTACGCATGTGAGTAACGTGGCTACAGTCAGAATGTATGTCTTTCCCTGGGAAGCAAATGTGTTCTTCTCGAAGCACCACTGGCTGTTTCCTGTATCCCTCGCACCCTCAAAATGACGAATTAACAAAGATGTTACCTCGCTATAAAATACTAAAGGATCCTTGCCGAATTCTACGCGTGTGAGTAACGTGGCTACAATCAGAATGTATGTCTTTCCCTGGGAAGCAAGTGTGTTCTTCCCGAAGCACCACTGGCTGTTTCCTGTATCCCTCGCACCCTCAAAATGGCGAATTAACAAAGAATTGCGTCGCTATAAAATACTAAAGGATCCATGCCGAATTCTACGCATGTGAGTAACGTGGCTACAGTCAGAATGTATGTCTTTCCCTGGGAAGCAAGTGTGTTCTTCCCGAAGCACCACTGGCTGTTTCCTGAATCCCTCGCACCCTCAAAATGGAGAATTAACAAAGAAATTACGTCGCTATAATATACTAAAGGATCCATGCCGAATTCTACGCATGTGAGTAACGTGGCTACAGTCAGAATGTATGTCTTTCCCTGGGAAGCAAGTGTGATCTTCCCGAAGCACCACTGGCTGTTTCCTGTATCCCTCGCACCCTCAAAATGACGTATTAACAAAGAAATTACGTCGCTATAAAATACTAAAGGATCCATGCCGAATTCTACGCATGTGAGTAACGTGACTACAGTCAGAATGTATGTCTTTCCCTGGGAAGCAAGTGTGTTCTTCCCGAAGCACCACTGGCTGTTTCCTGTATCCCTCGCACCCTCAAAATGACGTATTAACAAAGAAATTACGTCGCTATAAAATACTAAAGGATCCATGCCGAATTCTACGCATGTGAGTAACGTGGCTACAGTCAGAATGTATGTCTTTCCCTGGGAAGCAAGTGTGTTCTTCCCGAAGCACCACTGGCTGTTTCCTGTATCCCTCGCACCCTCAAAATGACGAATTAAAAAAGAAATTACGTCGCTGTAAAATAGTAAAGGATCCATGCCGAATTCTACGCATGTGAGTAACGTGGCTACAGTCAGAATGTATGTCTTTCCCTGGGAAGCGAGTGTGTTCCTCCCGAAGCACCACTGGCTGCTTCCTGTATCCCTCGCACCCTCAAAATGACGAATTAACAAAGAAATTACGTCGCTATAAAATACTAAAGTATCCATGCCGAATTCTACGCATGTGAGTAACGTGGCTACAGTCAGAATGTATGTCTTTCCCTGGGAAGCAAGTGTGTTCTTCCCGAAGCACCACTGGCTGTTTCCTGTATCCCTCGCACCCTCAAAATGACAAATTAACAAAGAAATTACGTCGCCATAAAATACTAAAGGATCCATGCCGTATTCTACGCATGTGAGTAACGTGGCTACAGTCAGAATGTATGTCTTTCCCTGGGAAGCAAATGTGTTCTTCCCGAAGCACCACTGGCTGTTTCCTGTATCCCTCGCACCCTCAAAATGACGAAGTAACAAAGATGTTACCTCGCTATAAAATACTAAAGGATCCATGCCGAATTCTACGCGTGTGAGTAACGTGGCTACAATCAGAATGTATGTCTATCCCTGGGAAGCAAGTGTGTTCTTCCCGAAGCACCACTGGCTGTTTCCTGTATCCCTCGCACCCTCAAAATGGCGAATTAACAAAGAATTACGTCGCTATAAAATACTAAAGGATCCATGCCGAATTCTACGCATGTGAGTAACGTGGCTACAGTCAGAATGTATGTCTTTCCCTGGGAAGCAAGTGTGTTCTTCCCGAAGCACCACTGGCTGTTTCCTGAATCCCTCGCACCCTCAAAATGGAGAATTAACAAAGAAATTACGTCGCTATAATATACTAAAGGATCCATGCCGAATTCTACGCATGTGAGTAACGTGGCTACAGTCAGAATGTATGTCTTTCCCTGGGAAGCAAATGTGTTCTTCCCGAAGCGACACTGGCTGTTTCCTGTATCCCTCGCACCCTCAAAATGACGAATTAACCAAGATGTTACCTCGCTATAAAATACTAAAGGATCCATGCCGAATTCTACGCGTGTGAGTAACGTGGCTACAATCAGAATGTATGTCTTTCCCTGGGAAGCAAGTGTGTTCTTCCCGAAGCACCACTGGCTGTTTCCTGTATCCCTCGCACCCTCAAAATGGCGAATTAACAAAGAATTACGTCGCTATAAAATACTAAAGGATCCATGCCGAATTCTACGCATGTGAGTAACGTGGCTACAGTCAGAATGTATGTCTTTCCCTGGGAAGCAAGTGTGTTCTTCCCGAAGCACCACTGGCTGTTTCCTGAATCCCTTGCACCCTCAAAATGGAGAATTAACAAAGAAATTGCGTCGCTATAATATACTAAAGGATCCATGCCGAATTCTACGCATGTGAGTAACGTGGCTACAGTCAGAATGTATGTCTTTCCCTGGGAAGCAAGTGTGATCTTCCCGAAGCACCACTGGCTGTTTCCTGTATCCCTCGCACCCTCAAAATGACGTATTAACAAAGAAATTACGTCGCTATAAAATACTAAAGGATCCATGCCGAATTCTACGCATGTGAGTAACGTGGCTACAGTCAGAATGTATGTCTTTCCCTGGGAAGCAAGTGTGTTCTACCCGAAGCACCACTGGCTGTTTCCTGTATCCCTCGCACCCTCAAAATGACGTATTAACAAAGAAATTACGTCGCTATAAAATACTAAAGGATCCATGCCGAATTCTACGCATGTGAGTAACGTGGCTACAGTCAGAATGTATGTCTTTCCCTGGGAAGCAAGTGTGTTCTTCCCGAAGCACCACTGGCTGTTTCCTGTATCCCTCGCAACCTAAAAATGACGAATTAACAAAGAAATTACGTCGCTATAAAATACTAAAGGATCCATGCCGAATTCTACGCATGTGAGTAACGTGGCTACAGTCAGAATGTATGTCTTTCCCTGGGAAGCAAGTGTGTTCTTCCCGAAGCACCACTGACTGTTTCCTGTATCTCTCGCACACTCAAAATGACGAATTAACAGAGAAGATACGGCGCTATAAAATACTAAAGGATCCATGCCGAATTCTACGCATGTGAGTAACGTGGCTACAGTCAGAATGTATGTCTTTCCCTGGGAAGCAAGTCTGTTCTTCCCGAAGCACCACTGGCTGTTTCCTGCATCCCTCGCACCCTCAAAATGACGAATTAACAGAGAAATTACGTCGCTATAAAATACTAAAGGATCCATGTCGAATTCTACGCATGTGAGTAACGTGGCTACAGTCACAATGTATGTCTTTCCCTGGGTGGCAAGTGTGTTCTTCCCGAAGCACCATTGGCTGTCTCCTGTATCCCTCGCACCCTCAAAATGACGAATTAACAAAGAAATTTCGTAGCTATAAAATACTAAAGGATCCATGACGAATTCTACGCATGTGAGTAACGTGGCTACAGTCAGAATGTATGTCTGTCCCTGGGAAGCAAGTGTGTTCTTCCCGAAGCACCACTGGCCGTTTCCTGTATCCCACGCACCCTCAAAATGACGAATTAACAAAGAAATTACGTCGCTATAAAATACAAAAGGATCCATGCCGAATTCTACGCATGTGAGTAACGTGGCTACAGTCAGAATGTATGTCTTTCCCTGGGAAGCAAGTGTGTTCTTCCCGAAGCACCACTGGCTGTTTCCTGTATCCCTCGCACCCTCAAAATGTCGAATTAACAAAGAAATTACGTCGCTATAAAATACTAAAGGATCCATGCCGAATTCTACGCATGTGAGTAACGTGGCTACAGTCGGAATAAATGTCTTTCCCTGGGAAGCAAGTGTGTTCTTCCCGAAGCACCACTGGCTGTTTCCTGTATCCCTCGCACCCTCACAATGACGAATTAACAAAGAGGTTACGTTGCTATAAAATACTAAAGTATCCATGCCGAATTCTACGCATGTGAGTAACGTGGCTACAGTCACAATGTATGTCTTTCCCTGGGAAGCAAGTGTGTTCTTCCCGAAGCACCACTGGCTGTTTCCTGTATCCCTCGCACCCTCAAAATGACGAATTAACAAAGAAATTACGTCGATATAAAGTATTAAAGGATCCATGCCGAATTCTACGCATGTGAGTAACGTGGCTACAGTCAGAATGTATGTCTTTCCCTGGGAAGCAAGTGTGTTCTTCCCGAAGCACCACTGGCTGTTTCCTGTATCCCTCGCACCCTCAAAACGACGAATTAACAAAGAAATTACGTCGCTATAAAATACTAAAGGATCCATGCCGCATTCAACGCATGTGAGTAACGTGGCTACAGTCAGAATGTATGTCATTCCCTGGGAAGCAAGTGTGTTCTTCCCGAAGCACCACTGGCTGTTTCTTGTATCCCTCGCACCCTCAAAATGGCGAATTAACAAAGAAATTACGTCGCTATAAGATACTAAAGGATCCATGCCGAATTCTACGCATGTGAGTAACGTGACTACTGTCAGAATGTATGTCTTTCCCTGGGAAGCCAGTGTGTTCTTCCCGAAGCACCACTGGCTGTTTCCTGTATCCCTCGCACCCTCAAAATGACGAATTAACAAAGAAATTACGTCGCTATAAAATACTAAAGGATCCATGCCGAATTCTACGCATGTGAGTAACGTGGCTACAGTCAGAATGTATGTCATTCCCTGGGAAGCAAGTGTGTTCTTCCCGAAGCACCACTGGCTGTTTCCCGTATCCCTCGCACCCTCAAAATGGCGAATTAACAAAGAAATTACGTCGCTTCAAGATACTAAAGGATCCATGCCGAATTCTACGCATGTGAGT
The DNA here is from genome assembly GCF_021461385.2 of Schistocerca piceifrons. Taxonomy (NCBI): domain Eukaryota; kingdom Metazoa; phylum Arthropoda; class Insecta; order Orthoptera; family Acrididae; genus Schistocerca; species Schistocerca piceifrons. The sequence goes on along the minus strand of NC_060139.1, from coordinate 1,013,838,353 downwards.
AACGTGGCTACAGTCAGAATGTATGTCTTTCCCTGGGAAGCAAGTGTGTTCTTCCCGAAGCACCACTGGCTGTTTCCTGTATCCCTCGCACCCTCAAAATGACGAATTAACAAAGAAATTACGTCGCTATAAAATACTAAAGGATCCATGCCGAATTCTACGCATGTGAGTTACGTGGCTACAGTCAGAATGTATGTCTTTCCCTGGGAAGCAAGTGTGTTCTTCCCGAAGCACCACTAGCTGTTTCCTGTATCCCTCGCACCCTCAAAATGACGAATTAACAAAGAAATTACGTCGCTATAAAATACTAAAAGATCCATGCCGAATTCTATGCATGTGAGTAACGTGGCTACAGTCAGAATGTACGTCTTTCCCTGGGAAGCAAGTGTGTTCTTCCCGAAGCACCACTGGCTGTTTCCTGTATCCCTCGCACCCTCAAAATGACGAATTAACAAAGAAATAACGTCGCTATAAAATACTAAAGTATCCATGCCGAATTCTACGCATCTGAGTAACGTGGCTACAGTCAGAATGTATGTCTTTCCCTGGGAAGCAAATGTGTTCTTCCCGAAGCACCACTGGCTGTTTCCTGTATCCCTCGCACCCTCAAAATGACGAATTAACAAAGATGTTACCTCGCTATAAAATACTAAAGGATCCATGCCGAATTCTACGCGTGTGAGTAACGTGGCTACAATCAGAATGTATGTCGTTCCCTGGGAAGCAAGTGTGTTCTTCCCGAAGCACCACTGGCTGTTTCCTGTATCCCTCGCACCCTCAAAATGGCGAATTAACAAAGAATTACGTCGCTATAAAATACTAAAGGATCCATGCCGAATTCTACGCATGTGAGTAACGTGGCTACAGTCAGAATGTATGTCTTTCCCTGGGAAGCAAGTGTGTTCTTCCCGAAGCACCACTGGCTGTTTCCTGTATCCCTCGCACCCTCAAAATGGAGAGTTAACAAAGAAATTACGTCGCTATAATATACTAAAGGATCCATGCCGAATTCTACACATGTGAGTAACGTGGCTACAGTCAGAATGTATGTCTTTCCCTGGGAAGCAAGTGTGATCTTCCCGAAGCACCACTGGCTGTTTCCTGTATCCCTCGCACCCTCAAAATGACGAATTAACAAAGAAATTACGTCGCTATAAAATATTAAAAGATCCATGCCGAATTCTACGCATGTGAGTAACGTGGCTACAGTGAGAATGTATGTCTTTCCCTGGGAAGCAAGTGTGTTCTTCCCGAAGCACCACTGGCTATTTCCTGTATCCCTCGCACCCTCAAAATGACGAATTAACAGAGAAATTACGTCGCTATAAAATACTAAAGGATCCATGTCGAATTCTACGCATGTGAGTAACGTGGCTACAGTCACAATGTACACTCCTGGAAATGGAAAAAAGAACACATTGACACCGGTGTGTCAGACCCACCATACTTGCTCCGGACACTGCGAGAGGACTGTACAAGCAATGATCACACGCACGGCATAGCGGACACACCAGGAACCGCGGTGTTGGCCGCCAAATGGCGCTAGCTGCATAGCATTTGTGCACCGCCGCCGTCAGTGTCAGCCAGTTTGCCGTGGCATACGGAGCTCCATCGCAGTCTTTAACACTGGTAGCATGCCGCGACAGCGTGGACGTGAACCGTATGTGCAGTTGACGGACTTTGAGCGAGGGCGTATAGTGGGCATGCGGGAGGCCGGGTGGACGTACCGCCGAATTGCTCAACACGTGGGGCGTGAGGTCTCCACAGTACATCGATGTTGTCGCCAGTGGTCGGCGGAAGGTGCACGTGCCCGTCGACCTGGGACCGGACCGCAGCGACGCACGGATGCACGCCAAGACCGTAGGATCCTACGCAGTGCCGTAGGGGACCGCACCGCCACCTCCCAGCAAATTAGGGACACTGTTGCTCCTGGGGTATCGGCGAGGACCATTCGCAACCGTCTCCATGAAGCTGGGCTACGGTCCCGCACACCGTTAGCCCGTCTTCCGCTCACGCCCCAACATCGTGCAGCCCGCCTCCAGTGGTGTCGCGACAGGCGTGAATGGAGGGACGAATGGAGACGTGTCGTCTTCAGCGATGAGAGTCGCTTCTGCCTTGGTGCCAATGATGGTCGTATGCGTGTTTGGCGCCGTGCAGGTGAGCGCCGCAATCAGGACTGCATACGACCGAGGCACACAGGGCCAACACCCGGCATCATGGTGTGGGGAGCGATCTCCTACACTGGCCTTACACCACTGGTGATCGTCGAGGGGACACTGAATAGTGCACGGTACATCCAAACCGTCATCGAACCCATCGTTCTACCATTCCTAGACCGGAAGGGAACTTGCTGTTCCAACAGGACAATGCACGTCCGCATGTATCCCGTGCCACCCAACGTGCTCTAGAAGGTGTAAGTCAACTACCCTGGCCAGCAAGATCTCCGGATCTGTCCCCCATTGAGCATGTTTGGGACTGGATGAAGCGTCGTCTCACGCGGTCTGCACGTCCAGCACGAATGCTGGTCCAACTGAGGCGCCAGGTGGAAATGGTATGGCAAGCCGTTCCACAGGACTACATCCAGCATCTCTACGATCGTCTCCATGGGAGAATAGCAGCCTGCATTGCTGCGAAAGGTGGATATACACTGTACTAGTGCCGACATTGTGCATGCTCTGTTGCCTGTGTCTATGTGCCTGTGGTTCTGTCAGTGTGATCATGTGATGTATCTGACCCCAGGAGTGTGTCAATAAAGTTTCCCCTTCCTGGGACAATGAATTCACGGTGTTCTTATTTCAATTTCCAGGAGTGTATGTCTTTCCCTGGGAAGCAAGTGTGTTCTTCCCGAAGCACCATTGGCTGTTTCCTGTATCCCTCGCACCCTCAAAATGACGAATTAACAAAGAAATTACGTCGCTATAAAATACTAAAGGATCCATGCCGAATTCTACGCATGTGAGTAACGTGGCTACAGTCAGAATGTATGTCTTTCCCTGGGAAGCAAGTGTGTTCTTCCCGAAGCACCACTGGCTGTTTCCTGTATCCCTCGCACCCTCAGAATGACGAATTAACAAAGAAATTACGTCGCTATAAAATACTAAAGGATCCATGCCGAATTCTACGCATGTGAGTAACGTGGCTACAGTCAGAATGTATATCTTTCCCTGGGAAGCAAGTGTGTTCTTCCCGAAGCACCACTGGCTGTTTCCTGTATCCCTCGCACCCTCAAAATGACGAATTAACAAAGAAATTACGTCGCTATAAAGTACTAAAGGATCCATGCCGAATTCTACCCATGTGAGTAACGTGGCTACAGTTACCGTATAGGTTTTCTCCTGAATAACAAGTGTGTTTATCCCGAGGCACCACTGGCAGTTTTCTGTATTATCCGCACTCTCACAATGAAGGATTCATACAGAAAAAGGTTTGCTATTATATACTAATGTATTCATGCTTACTTTTACGGAAGTAAGTAAAGTCGTTACACTCAACACGCAAGTCTTCTCGTGGGAAGCAAGTGTCTGTTTCCCGAAGCACCTCTGGCAGTTTCCTGCATTCCTCGCACCGTCACAGTGACGAATTAACACTGAAAATGCGTCGCTATCAAGTACCGAATGATCCATGCAGACTACTACGCAAGTGAGTAACGTGGTTACATTCAACACGTAGGTCTTCTCCTGGGAAGCAAGTGCATTTTATCTCGAAGCACTCTTGGCAGTTTTAAGACTCACTCACACCTTAACAAATGTGAATTAACACTGAAAATTGGTCGCTATAAAATACTGAAGGATCCATGCCGATTTCTACGCAAGTGAGTAACGTGATGACACTCATCATGTAGGTCTTCCTCTGGGAAGCAAGTGAATTTTTCCTGAAGCATCACTCGCAATTTCTTGTATTCCTCGTTCCTTCACACTGACGATTTAACACAGAAAATGTGTCGCTATTAAATACTGAAAGATCCATGGCGACTTCTACGCAAGTGAGTAACGTGGTGACACGCAACTTGTAGGTCTTCTCCTGGGAAGCAAGTGTGTTTTCCCCAACCACCACTGGCAGTTCCTTGTATTCCTCGCACCCACATAATAATGCGTCGCTATTAAATACTAAAGGATCCGTGCAGACTTCTACGCAATTGAGGATCGTGGTTACACTCAACATGTAGGTCTTCCCCTGGGAAGCAATTGTGTTTTCTGCGAACCATCACTGGCAGTTTCCAGTATCCCTCGAACCCGCACAATGACGAATTAACACTGCAAATGCGTCGCTATTAAATACTGAATGATCCATGCCGACTTTTGCGCAAGTGAGTATCATGGTTACACTCAACGTGTAGGTCATCCACTGGGAAGCAAGTGCTTCTTTCCCGAAGTACCACTGGCAGTTTCCTGTATCCCTCCCACCCTCTCAATGACGAATTAACACAGAAAATGCGTCGCTATAAAATACTAAAGGATCCATGTCGACTTCTACTCAAGTCGGTAACGTGGCTAAATTCAGATTTAGGTCTTCCCCTGGGAAGCAAATTTTTCGCGAAGCACCACTGTCAGTTTCCTGTATCCCTTGCACCTTCACAATGACGAATTAGCACAGAAAATTTGTCGGTATTAAATACTAAAAGATCCATGACGACTTCTACTCAAGTCAACGCGTAGGTCTTCTCCTGGGAAGCAAGTGTGTTTTTTCCCGAAGCATCAGTGGCAGTATCCTGTATCCCTCGCACCCTCACGATGACTAATTCTCACAGACAATGCCTGGCTATAAAATACTAAAGGATCCATGGCGACTTCTACTTATGTGAGTAACATGGCTACGGTCAACGTATATGTCTTCACTTAGGAAGCAAGTGTGTTTTTCTCGAAGGAACACTGGCAGTTTCCTGTATCCGTCGAACCCTGGCAATGACGAATTAACACAGAAAATGCATCGCTATAAAATAATAACGGAACTAAGCCGACTTCCAGTCAATCGAGTACGATGCTACTGTCAACGCATTGATCTTCTCCTGGGAGTCAAGTATCTCTTTTCTGATGCACCACAGCACTTTACTTTAACTCTCTCACCGTTACATTGACGAATTACCACAGAAATTGGGTCGCTATTAAATATTAAACGATCCATGTCCACTTATCCGAATGCAAGTAACGTAGCTGTGGTCATCGTATGGGTCTTCTATTGTGAGTGAACTATCCTTTATTGCAATGCACCACTGCCAGTTTCCAATATCTCTCGTACCCTCACACTAACGAATTAACATAGACATAACGTCACTATTGAATACTAAAGGATTCATGCCGATTCAAGCCAATACAGTAACGCGGCTACTGTCAATGTATGGAAGTTTTCGTGGGATTCAAGTCTCTTTCTTCGATGCACCATAGCCATTGTTCTGTTATTCTCACACACTGACATTTACGAATTAACATAGAAATTGCGTCGCTATTAGATACTTAAGGATACATGCATATTTATTCCCAAGTGAGTACGTGACTACAGTTAACGTATCGATATTATCCTGGGAGTGACTTATCTTTTTTCCGATGGCTTACTGCCAGTTTACTGCATCCCTCACCCCCTCCATTGACGTATTAACACCGAAAATGCGTCGCTCTTAAATACTAAACTACCCATGCCGACTTACACGCGAGCAAGTAACATGCTACGATCAACCTATAGTCATCTAGTGGGAGTCAAGTATCTCTCTCCCGATGCACCACTCCAAGTTTACTGCATCCGTCGTACACTCACATTGACGAATTAACACAGAAACCGCATCGCTATTAAATACTAAAGGATCCATGCCGTCTTCTCCACAAGTGAGTAACGCGACTATGTCAACCTTTGGATCATCTCGTGCGACACAAGTATCTCTTTTCCATTGCGCTACATCCAGTTTACTGTAACCCTCGCAACTCTGATTGACGATCTAAAACAGAGATTGCGTCGTTAGTAATTACGAAATTATGCATTACGAGTTCCTTTAAAGTGAGTAACGGGTTTATGTTCAACGTATTTCTCTTCTCCTGGGAGTGTATTATCTTTTTTGCGACGCACCACTGCCAGTTCATTGTATCCCTCGCACCCTCACACTGACGAATTAACAGAGAAGTTGCGTCGCTATTAAATACTAAAGGATCTATGCCGATTTCTCCCCAAGCGAGTTATGTGTTACAGTCAATGTACCGATCTTCTCCTGGGCTACTGTCAACGTATGGACCCTCTCCTGGGAGTTAAGTATAATTTTCCGATGCACCCCTCCCAGATTATTGCATCCGTCGCACCCTCACATTGACGAATTAATACTAAAACTGCGTCGCTACTAAATAGTAAAGGAACCAAGCCGGCTTCTGACGGATAGAGTAATGGGGCTACTATAAACTTATTGATCTTCTATAGTGAGTCAAGAATCTTTCGTCCGATGCACCACTGCCAGTTTACTTTATCCCTGCACCCTCACATTGACGAATTAACACAGAAATTGCGTCGCTATTAAATACCGATGAATGCGTGCAGACTTCAGGCCAAGCGAGTAAAGTGGCTACGATCAACGTTTGCTTCTTCTGATGGTAGTGAAGTACTTCTTTCCTGTGCACCACTGCCAATTTACTGTATCCCTCCCTGCTCAATTTGACGAATTAACACAGAAATTGCGTCGGTATTAAATACTAAAGGTTCCATGTCCACTTCTCCTGAAGCGAGTAATGTGGGTACAGTCAACATACAGTCCTGGAAATGGAAAAAAGAACACATTGACACCGGTGTGTCAGACCCACCATACTTGCTCCGGACACTGCGAGAGGGCTGTACAAGCAATGATCAAACGCACGGCACAGCGGACACACCAGGAACCGCGGTGTTGGCCGTCGAATGGCGCTAGCTGCGCAGCATTTGTGCACCGCCGCCGTCAGTGTCAGCCAGTTTGCCGTGGCATACGGGGCTCCATCGCAGTCTTTAACACTGGTAGCATGCCGCGACAGCGTGGACGTGAACCGTATGTGCAGTTGACGGACTTTGAGCGAGGGCGTATAGTGGGCATGCGGGAGGCCGGGTGGACGTACCGCCGAATTGCTCAACACGTGGGGCGTGAGGTCTCCACAGTACATCGATGTTGTCGCCAGTGGTCGGTGGAAGGTGCACGTGCCCGTCGACCTGGGACCGGACCGCAGCGACGCACGGATGCACGCCAAGACCGTAGGATCCTACACAGTGCCATAGGGGACCGCACCGCCACTTCCCAGCAAATTAGGGACACTGTTGCTCCTGGGGTATCGGCGAGGACCATTCGCAACCGTCTCCATGAAGCTGGGCTACGGTCCCGCACATCGTTAGGCCGTCTTCCGCTCACGCCCCAACATCGTGCAGCCCGCCTCCAGTGGTGTCGCGACAGGCGTGAATGGAGGGACGAATGGAGACGTCTTCAGCGATGAGAGTCGCTTCTGCCTTGGTGCCAATGATGGTCGTATGCGTGTTTGGCGCCGTGCAGGTGAGCGCCACAATGAGGACTGCATACGACCGAGGCACACAGGGCCAACACCCGGCATCATGGTGTGGGGAGCGATCTCCTACACTGGCCGTACACCACTGGTGATCGTCGAGGGGACACTGAATAGTGCACGGTACATCCAAACCGTCATCGAACCCATCGTTCTACCATTCCTAGACCGGCAAGGGAACTTGCTGTTCCAACAGGACAATGCACGTCCGCATGTATCCCGTGCCACCCAACGTGCTCTAGAAGGTGTAAGTCAACTACCCTGGCCAGCAAGATCTCCGGATCTGTCCCCCATTGAGCATGTTTGGGACTGGATGAAGCGTCGTCTCACGCGGTCTGCACGTCCAGCACGAACGCTGGTCCAACTGAGGCGCCAGGTGGAAATGGCATGGCAAGCCGTTCCACAGGACTACATCCAGCATCTCTACGATCGTCTCCATGGGAGAATAGCAGCCTGCATTGCTGCGAAAGGTGGATATACGCTGTTCTAGTGCCGACATTGTGCATGCTCTGTTGCCTGTGTCTATGTGCCTGTGGTTCTGTCAGTGTGATCATGTGATGTATCTGACCCCAGGAATGTGTCAATAAAGTTTCCCCTTCCTGGGACAATGAATTCACGGTGTTCTTATTTCAATTTCCAGGAGTGTATTAATCTTCTCCTTGGCGTAGAGTATCTTTTATTGCGAAGCACCACTGCCAGTTTACTGTATCCCGCGGCCAATCACATTGGAGAATTAACAGAGAACCCTCATCGCTATTAAATACTAATGGATCCAGTGAGAATTCCTGTTTGCTATAACTCTCTTACCCTCGCTCTGACGATTCAACACAGAAATTACGTCGCTATTAAACACTAAAAGATCCATTTCGCCTTCTCCGCGAGAGAGTAACGGGGCTACGATCAACCTACGGATATTCACCTGGGAGTAACTCTTTTCCAACGCTCCACTGCCAGCTTACTGTAGCCCTCGCACTCCCACACTGACGAATTAACACAGAAACTGCATCGTATTTAAGTACTACAGAATCTATGACGACGTCTTGCCATGAGAGTAACGAAGCTACTGTCAACATTTGGATCGTCTCTTCAGAATAAGTATCGCTTTTTCGATGCACCACTGCCAATTTACTGTATCCCTCGCACCCTCACATTGACGAATTAACACAGAAATTGCGTCGCTATTAAATACTAAAAGATCAACACCGAATTCTTCCCAAGCGAGTAACGCGTCTACTGTTAACTTATGTGTTTTCGGATGCGCCACTGCCACTTAACTGTATCCCTCGCAACGTCACATTGACGAAATAACACAGAAATAACTTCGTTATTAAATATTAAAGTTACATAACGACTTCTCCGCAAGCGAGTTACGGGGATACGGTCAACTAATGGATCTTCTCCAGGGAGTCAAGTATCTTTGCTCTTATGCACCACTGACAGTTTATTAAATACTAAAGGATCCATGCTGAGAGATGTGGCTTTGGTCAACGTATGTACCTCCTGTTGTGTCAAGTATCTTTTTTCCGACGCACCACTGACAGATTACTGTATCCCTCGCACCCTCATGTTAACGAAATATCACAGAAATTGCATCGCTATTAAATACTAAATGATCCATGTCGACTTCTCACCACACACAGTCAACGTAAGGATCTTCACCTGGGAGTCAAGTATTTTTTCTCCGATGCATCACTGCCAGTTTACTGTATCCATCGCACCATCGCATTGATGAATTAACATAGAAATTGCGTCGCCATTAAATACCAAAGGATACATTCCTACTTCTGCACAAGCGAGTAAAGCGGCTACGGTCAACCTATGTATCTTTCCCTGGCAGTCAAGCACCTTTTTTCATATTCAGCACTGCCAGTTTACTATAACACTCATACCATCATTTTGACTATTTAGCACATAAATTCCTTCAGTATTCAATACTAAAGGATCCACGGCAACTTCTCCAAAAAGGAGTAACAGAGCTACATATGGGTCTTCTCCTAGGAGTCAAGTATCATCTTTCCGATGCACCACTGCCACATTACTGTATCCCTTGTACTGCCACATTGACTAATGAACACAGAAACGTCCTTCCTATTAAATACTAAACGTCCGAAGACAACTTCTGCGCAAGCGAGTAACTCGGCTACAGTCATCGTATGGATCATTTCCTGGCAGTGAAATGTCATTTTCCAATAAACCCCTGGCAATTGACTGTATCCCTCGCACCCTCAGATTAAAATGGAAAAAGTGTCGCTATAAGACAATAGAGAAATCATCCTTTTTTATCCACAAGTGAGTAACGCAAACGAGGTCTACGTATGGATCTTCAACTGGGAGTCAAGTATCTTTCACTGATGCACCAGAGCCAGTTTACTGTATCCTACGCACCCTCAGATTGACGAAATAACAAAGAAACGTCCTCGCTATTAAATATTATAGGACCCAAGACGATTCCTCCCCAAGCGAGTAATGCTGTTACAGTCATCGCATGGATCATTTCCTGGGAGTGAAGTATCATTTTCGATGCACCCCTGGCAGTTTATTGCATCCCTTGCACCCTCACATTGTTGAACTAACAGAGAAACTGCGTCGCTATTAAACACTAAAGGATGCATACCGACTTCTCCAAATGCAAATAATGTGGCTATCGTCAACTTATCAATCTTCTATTGTGAGCCCAGTATCTTTTTTTTTTTCGACGCACCACTGTCAGGTTGCTGTATCCCTCTCACAATCACACTGACGTATTAACACAGAAAATTCGTCGTTATTAAATGCCAAAGGGTACATGCCGACTTCTCAACAAGCGAGTAAGGCAGCTACGGTCAACGTATGACTCTTCTCCAGCGAGGCAAGTATCTTTTATCCGATGCACCACTGATACTTTACTGTATCCCACGCACTGTCTTATTGACAATTTAATACAGAAATTGCGTCGCTATTAAATACCAAAGGCTCCATGACGCCCTCTCCCAAAGCGAATAATGTTTCTACAGTCAAGGTATGGATCTTCTCCTGGGAGTCAAGTATCTTTTTTATGATGAACCACTGAGAGTTTACTGTATCCGTCACACCTTCAGGTTGACGAATTATCATAGCAATTACATAGCTAATAAACACTAAAGGATCCAAGCCGTCTTCTGCCCAAGCGAGTAACATGGATACATTCAACGTATAGGTCTTCTTCTGAGAGTCAAGTATCTCCGTCCCTATGCCCCACTGCCAGTTAACTGTATCTTTCGCACCGCCACATTGACGAATTAGCATGTAAATAGCGTTCCTATTAAATACTAATGGATCCAAGTCGGATTCTCTCCAAGCGAGTAACGTGTCCCCAGTCCACCTATAGATGTACAGTCATCGTATGGATCTTGTCTTTAGAGTCAAATATCTTTTTACCGATGCACCACTGCCTCTTTTCTGTATCCCTCGCACCCCCAAATTTGCGAATCCCAACAGTAATTGCTTCGATAACAAATATAAACGATCCATGCTGATTTCTCCCCAAGCGAGTATCGTGGCTACAGTCATCGTATGAATCTCCTCTTGGGAGTCAAGTACCTTATTATCCAATGCACCAATGCCAGTTTACAGCATTCCTCGTACCTTCACATTCACGAATGAACACTGAAACGGAGTCGCTATTAAACAATAAAGGATCGATGCCGACTTCTCCGCAAGCGTGGCCACAGTCAACATATGGATCTTCACCTGAGAGTCAAATATCTTTTGTCCGATTCACCACTTCCAGTTTACTGTACCGTCGCATAATCACATCGACGATTTAACACAGAAACGGCGTCGCTATTAAATACTAACGCATCCATGCAGACTTATCCCCTAGCGAGTAACGTGGCTGTAGTCAACGTATAAAATTTCTCCTGCGGGTCAAGTAACCTTTGTTCCCATGCATCATTGCCAGTTAACTGTTTCCCTCACACCGTCATGTTGACGCATTAACAGAGAAATTGTGTAGCTACTAAGTAATTAAGCATCCAAGCAGACCTCTCTTCTAGAAAGTAACGCGATTACAGTAAATGTATGGATTTACTCCTGCATGTCAAGTTAACAAAGAAATTGGGCCGCTTTTAAATATTAAAGGGTACATGACTTCTCGCCCTGCAAGTAACATGGATTTAGTCAATGTACAAATCTTCTCAAGGAAGTCACTTTTTTTCGATGTACCACTGGCCGTTTACAGTACCCCTAGCTGCCTCACATTGACGAAATAACACAACTACGTCGCAATTAAATACAAAAGAAACAATACCGACTTCCTCTCATGCAAGCATTGCGACGTCAGTCAACGTATGGATCTTCTGTTGGTAGTCGTGTGTCATCTATACACCAATGTCAGTTTACTGTATCCCTCACACACACAAGTTAACGAATTAACACAGAAATTGCGTCGCTATTGAATACTAATGGATCCATGCCGACTTCTCCCCATGCGCATAATGCGACTAATGTCAACGTATGGATCTTCTATTGTGAGACAGGTATGTTTTTTCCGATGCACCACTGCCAGTTTAGTGTATCCCTCGCACCCTCACATTGACAAATTAACACAGAAACTTCGTCGCTAATAATGCTAATACATTTTCCGATACATCCCTCCATTTAATGTTAGCCCTCGCACCATCAAATTGTCGAATTAATGCTGAAGTAGCGTCGGTATTAAACACTAAAGGATCTATGCCAACTTCTCCACAAGCGAGTAACGCGGCTACGGTCAATGTATGAATTTTCCCTGTGTGCCAAGTATCTCTTTTCCGATGCACCACTGCCTGTTTACTGTAATCCCTACACATCCTAAATGACGATTAAACATAGGAATTGCGTCGCTATTAAGCACTGAAGGATCCATGCCGACTTTTCCACAATCGATTAACAGGGCTACGGTCAACGTATGGATCTTCTCCTGACAGTCAAGTATTTTTTTTTTTTTTGACCCACCACTGAGAGTTTACTGTATCCCTCGTACCTTCACGCTGACGAATTAACACAGCAATTGCGTAGTTATTAAATACTAAACGATGCAAGCCAACTTCTTTTCAAGTGAATGACGCAGCTACTATCAACGTATATACCTTCTCCTGGGAGTAAAGTATATTTTTCCCGATGCACCACTGGGAGATTACTGTATCCCTCTCACCCCAATATTGACGAATTAAAACAGGAATTGCGTCGCCATTAAATACTGAAGATACATGCAGACATCCACCAAAGCGAGTAATGCGTCTACTGTCAACATATATATATATTTTGCTCTGAGGCATATATCTGATCTCCGAAACACCAATGCCAGTTTACTGTATCCCTCGCACCCTCACATAGACGTATTAACACAGAAATTGAGTAGCTATTGAATACTGAAGGGTCCATGACGACATCTCCCGAATCGAGTAACGTTGCTACAGTCAACGTATAGTTCTTGCCCTGGGAGTCAAGTATCTCTTTCCGATCCACCACTGCCTGTTCATTGTATCCTTCATGCCCTCCCATTGACGAATTAACACAGATATTGTGTCGCTATTATACCCTAAAGGATCCAGGATGACTTGCTCACTAGCCAGTAAAGGGGTTACAGTCAACATATGGATCTGCTCCTGGGAGTCAAGTATCTCTTTTATGATGCACCATTATTTGATTATTGTAACCCTCATACCCTCACGTTGTCGATTTAGCACAGCAATTACGCCGCTATTAAATACTAAAGGATCCTGGCTGACTTCTCCCCAAGCGAGTAATGTGGCTACGGTCAACGTATGGATCTTCTCAATGCAGTCAAGTATTTTTTTCCGACGCACCACTGCCTGTTTACTGAAAATCACATACCCTCTTAGTGACGATTTGACACAAAAATGGCGTCGCTATTAAATACAAAAGAATCCATGCCGACTTCTCCCCAAGCGAGTAACTGCGGTATGGTCAACGTATGGCTCTTCTCCTTGGAGTCAACTATCTATTCTCCAATGCACCACTACCAGTTTGCCGTATGCCTCGCACCTTCACATTGACTAATTAACACACAAACTGCGACGCTATTATCGCCTTCACTGGCACTGTAATTGGTCTTGCATTGCCATGTAACCAATTATTTCCTGAATATAATCTCAAACTATATTGCTAAAGGTAATATAAAACGTATTTGTAATGAAAGTAAAACATAAAATTTACTCTCGTGAATCAAATGTATTTTGGGGCTCACTAAGGCGCTAGTGGCATATCAGGCCACATTCTGTAGTAGGTGGCCTTGGTTACGCTATTGCATCTCGTTTATTTTTCTTGAAAATTGTGACAGTTGAGAGTACTAAATTTTCATTTAATATTGAAAAATAAAACTATACATCCTACTGACAAACGACGTAGTTATTGAACGAAAAATATAGTAGAAACAGCATTCAAAATCAAACACAAGATCGTAATAAAAACTTCTGAAATACAGTGTATGTCAAATCTCAGAAAACATAAAATCAAGAACTTTACGGATTAAACAAATAAAATAAATACAAAGATCTAGAATAGTACCACACATAACGATCGGTAAATGAAAGAACAGCAAAAGTGCAATCTGCCTTTGGAGGTGGTGATTAATACAACAATGCAATCAATTGCCAGCCGAGGTGGCCGAGTGGTTCTAGGCGCTACAGTCTGGAACCGTGCGACCGCTTCGGTCGCTGGTTCGAATCCTCGCCTCGGGCATGGCTGTGTGTGACGTCCCTAGGTTAGTTAGGTTTAAGTAGTTCTAAGTTCTGGGGGACTGATGACCTCTGCTCTTAAGTCCCATAGTGCTCAGAGCAATTTGAACCATTTTTTTGCAATCAATTCCCTGCTTTATTTGCGCAATCTGAGCACTCGTAAATCGTGTCTGTTTGTTGTCCTCGGCTGGCGCATGATCTGCATTTTTTGCTCGGTGTTTTTGTTTTTCCAGTTTATTCTCTATTTACCACAACATGTTGGGGATTTGTGACTGGCCGTTCTACCTACTTTTGTGGCAATAGTGCTCGTATAACACTGAGTCTGAATTCTTGGAGGGGCATTTTTCTGCCAGAATATTTGTTGTGTATGGCATATGCGTTTGTCAGCATCATTTCCATAAGGTGGATAAAAAGTTTCTTGTACCAGCCTATGGTTTCTCGTTCCGAGGGGTAATATGACAACGTCTGATAGTGCCGATCAACTTCCAACATAAATTTATTGTAGTTTACAATGGCGAAGGGCTCAGATTTCTTCTCCTTTCCTTTGTTTTCAACCTCAACCATTTCATTTGTAAATGAATTAGAAATGTAGAAAACCTCCCTCTTATCACGCCACTTACCCGTTATAACTTCTTCCACAAACCTGGCAACAGCTTCCTCTTTTTGTAATTTTTCCTTCGGTTTTTTCTTGGTTGTATCCTTCCTATTCGCCCTCAGAGTTCCCGTACAGTGAGTCTTCTTATCCAGGAGCAACTTAGCCAATGCAAAGCTATTATAGTAACTGACGAAGTACACGTGGTGACCAGCATTCAATTTTTCATCCAATAAATGAAGAACAGTTTTTTGCACTGGCCTCTTCCTCCTAAATCGTCTAGCATACCAGTGTATACCGCAAATTTTAGGACCATTCCAGTTGGAGTTTTCAAAATATACAGTTCTGAGCACTATGGAACTTAACATCTGAGGTCATCAGTCCCCTAGAACTTAGAACTACTTAAACCTAACTAACCTAAGGACAACACACACATCCTTGCCCGAGGCAGGATTCGAAGCTGTGACCGTAGCGGCCGCGCGGTTCCAGATTGTAGCGCCTAGAACCGCTCGGCCACTCCGGCCGGCATACAGCCTTATACCATTTTTGACCTTTTTTTTTTTGGATGTATTGGCTGGAAAGTAATGGCTCAAATGGCTCTGAGCACTATGCGACTTAACTTCTCAGGTCATCAGTTGCCTAGAACTTAGAACTAATTAAAGCTAACTAACCTAAGGACATCACACACATCCATGCCCGAGGCAGGATTCGAACCTGCGACCGTAGCGGTCGCTCGGTTCCAGACTGTAGGCTGGAAAGTAATCCTCCATGTCAAAGGATCATTGATTCGTCCAGTGACAGTTCCCGTCCAGAGTAGTACACTTGGCACATCCTTTCATTGAAAAAATTTATAACTGGACGTATTTTATACAACCTGTCGCACTGTTTTGGTTCACCCTATTTTGGATTATCAGGAAAATGGAATGCACGTAGTATTAGAAGAAAATGATTTTGTGAAATACTATCGGCAAATCCTTTCACGTGAAATAAAGGGACCTTTTTCCAAAAGTCCTGCAATTTCCTCATCTTTACATTTCCCATGTGTAGGAAAACTCCAATAAACACGAACAATTCGCCAATCGTCACATCTTTCCAACAATTTATTCCACAGAACGGAATATTTCAATTGCGTTTCGATTTGTTCCTTGTACAACATTCAATAGAAATTCATCCGTCTGCAAAAGATGAAAATAATCTAACGGAGTGTTTCCCGTTGGTGGAATTAGCAGTCCCTCATTTTTTATAAATGGGGAATTTACTATTCCAACTGGATTGCTTTCTCATGCAACACTTGTGTCGGCTACGTTACACTGTTTACCACGCCTTCTGCCCCTCTCTGTAGCTTGGATTCTCAGCCATGTCTACAGTCTCATCTAAGGCCAACTCGGCTGCGTTAGTCTCTTCATTGGATTCCCACCCGTCCTCCCCACTGGCCAATTCTGTTTCCCAATCACCTTCTTGTAATATTCGTAATAATTCCGCATCCGTTAGTTTTTATACGGTTATTATGTCCCATATTTTACGTTTCTTAGGTTCTGAAGGGCCTGTCGTCTCACGATTGTTTTGCGTTTCACATCAGAGAAAAACTGGGCTTCCCGCCATCTCCTCTTTATTTCTTTCCTGTGTGACTTATATTGTTGTATTACTGTTCTGAACACATTTTACTTCCTTCTTTCGTCAGTCACTTGAAGTATTTCTTTTGGTACCGAAATTTACTTCGCAGTTACCTTCTTAATACCTATGTTTGTCTTTCCAACATATGTGGTTGTTTCTTTTAGAGATGTCCACTTGTCTTCATATGAGCTGCCTAATGTGTTATTCGTTATCGCACTATTGATATCTTTAGCGAACTTCAATTACACCTCATCCTTCCTCTGCATTTCAATGTCCCACTTCCTTCTACAGCGACTCTTCCGTACGATTCTCTTAAACTCGTGTCTACTATTCATCATCGCTAAATAGCTATATGAGTCTACTGCTGCTCTTGGGTAGCTTTACAATTCTATATCTGATGTAGTTTTGGACCCCCTTAGCCTTGATGACAGCTTACACCCTCGCAGGCATACGTTCGATCAGGTGCTGGAAGGTTTCTTGGGGAATGGCAGAGCATTCTTCACGGAGTGCTGCAATGAGGAGAGGTATCGATGTCGGTCGGTGAGGCCTGGCACAAAGACGGCGTTCTAAAACTTCCAAAAGGTGTTCTATAGCATTCAGGTCAGCACTCTGTGCTGACCAGTCCATTACAGAGATGTTATTGTCGTGTAACCACTCCGCCACAGGCCGCGTATTATGAAGAGGCGCTTTATCGTGTTAAAAGATGCAATCACTATCCCCGAATTGCTCATCAACAGTGGGAAGCAAGAAGGTGCTTAAAACATCACTGTAGGCCTGTGCTGTGATAGTGCCACGCAGAACAACAAGTGGTGCAAGCCCCTTCCGCGAAAAACACGACCACACCATAACACCACCGCCTCCGAATTTTACTGTTGGCACTACAAACGCTGGCAGATGACGTTCACCGGGCATTCGCCATACCCACATCCTGCCATCGGATCGCCACATTGTGTACCGTGATTCGTCTTTCCACACAACGATTTCCCACTGTTCAATCGTCCAATGTTTACGTTCCTTACACAAAGCGAGGTGTCGTTTGGCATTTATCGGCGTGATGTGTGGCTTATGATCAGCCGCTCAACCATGAACTCCAAGTTTTCTCACCTCCCGCCTAACAGTTATAGTACTTGCAGTGGATCCTGATGCAGTTAGGAATTCCTGTTTGATGATCTGGTTGGATGTCTGCCTATTACACATTACGACCCTCTTCAATTGTCAGCGATCTGTGTCTGTCAACAGACGAGGTCGACCTGTACGCTTTTGTGTTCTGTACGTGTCCCCTCACGCTTCCACGTCACTATCACATCGGTAACAGTGGACCTAGGGATGTTTAGGAGAGTGAAAATCTCGCGTACAGACGTATGATACAATTGACACCCAATCACCTGACCACGTTCGAAGACCGTGAGTTCCGCGGAGCACCCCATTCTGCTCTCTCACGATGTCTAATGACTACTGAGGTCGCTGGAACGAAGTACTTGGCCGTAGGTGGCTGCAAAATGCACCTAATACGAATATCGTATGTTTTTGCGGGGGTCTGGGTACCTTTGATCACATGGTGTACCTCCGTATCCTCATGTGATTCTTGAATAGAGTGTTCAATATTACTAGCTGAAATGTATTGCCGAATTCGGCTCTTCTGTCTTATTCCTACTACCGAGCCCGTATACTCCCCTAACCCTTTCTTCTACTCCGTCCGCTACAACCACATTCCAGTCCCCCATTATTTACCCATTATTTACATACTGAATTACAGTTCAATATCTCACATACTTTTTCTATCTCCTCATCTTCTCCTTGCGGGTTCGGCACGTGCATCTCAGTTGTGTTTTCTGGCGAATCTGATGGAAACTATCCTATCACATATCAGTTCACAGTCTCCACCCTCTTCGTAACGAATTCTGGTTGTTGCAGCTGACACTATCCTGTATTCGTCGGACCAGAAATACTGGCCTTCCTTCCATTCCACTTCACTTACACCCACTGTATCTAGACTGAGCCTTTGCACTTCCTTTTCAAACTTTTTAGTTTCTCTAACACTTTCAAACTTCTTACTATTCAAGCCCCGACTTTTAGAACGTTATCATTCTGTTTTTGTTGCTCATTTTTATTATGGTCACCTCCCCCCCCCCGCAATGTCCTCCCGGAGATCCGAATGCGAGATTAGTCCGTATTTTTTTGCCAGTGGAGAGATATCCTTGACACTTTTTCAGTTAAAGGCCACATGTCCTGCGGATACAACTTACGTGTCTGTAATGCAATTGTTTTCATTGCCTTGTGCATCCTCATGCCTTTGGTAATTACTGGTTGATCTGCCTTTCTGCGGCAGTTTCCCAAACCGAGACCAAGAGAGTGCCCGCAGATTGGGAACCACTGCCAATGCACAAAAATAATTCGCAATCTACAATCCCAGGCATTATAAACTGTAGAGGCAAAATTAGTTATGAAAATAGTCGTAATTGGTAAGAAACCAAGAGACAAAAGGATAACTGAAAACTCAGAAGCATACCTGAAAATATTGCCGGATGCTAATGCAGATTAGAACGCTTTTAGTCCGAAACGTAACACTAAGTTGCTACAGATTGAGACATGATGCAGCTACAGTCGTCTTAGGACGTACATTGTCAAGATTCTGTGGTGTCTTTTACCTTGAGTATTTCTGGATGCAGTTAGTGAGATCCATTGCTTCAGATGGTAAATTACTAGGACTGATACTTTTTGCAGTTTCTTTCAGTGCTCAGATTTATTGATAGTCTGTAGTCATCTTTGGTTTATGCAAATAATGATTTCACCCGTCAAAGAACTCTCTTAAGGGTGCTTGTGTCACATTTTCCACGACTGTTTGCACGTGTTACGATATACGTTAAGTTTACCTCTTCTAAGGAAGAGGGCAAGGTCGCTTTCAAGGTACTATTGCCCAGCAACATCACCGCTGTTATCAGCCACATAAGTACTCCGCGTTTGTTTACAGATCACTGACGCGGCCAACTTGCTGGCACGTGCTCGTACAACGCAATATGATGTGGTCAAGGAATCTGAATGTGTGTCAACTAGACCTTCACTTAATTAATAATGAAAATAAAAGAATACTATTCCTGTGATGTCTCGATGCAGATGGGAGGACAGGAATTTTCAAGCCTATTGTTTCTGTAAAGTAAATTAAATATTTCAAATCGTTCAGCCATAGTCTCGGCTGTCGCTCTGTGTCGATATACTGCCAAACGTTTTCGTAATCTATTCGTTAAGGTTGTGAGAAGTAAGTTATAAGCAGGGTAATATGTCATATGCTATCTTGGCCGTTGGTTTCATTAGAAATAAATAAAAACGCGGTGAGAAGTTTGTGTAATTCATCGTTGAAATATAACTGGTTTTATAATAGCGGTAACTGAAAAAGGTTATGAAAAATGCTCTCAAATTGAAAGTTTAAGGGATGTAAGCATACATTCAGAATCCGTTACAGCCAGCGGAAAGTTCAGGTAGCGCGATATTTTTGCTGAGACATTCAGCAGTGGGGACAAATCATGACACTAGCTGTCCTCACGGTACATGAGTTGGACAGTGTCATTCACATCTTCGAGCTATCCGTCACACCCTGTGTGAGACAATACCGTTGTTAAAAATGGTATTATAAACACCTTACATCTATTTTCCTTATTCGTTCAGGGTCACGATCATCCAGTTATTTCTAAGAGGAAGAGACGATGGGGTAGAAGAAATGGCCTCATCTAGAGCTTCAGGTATCCAAACAGCGGCTCTTTTCCAGTAGTATATTGTGCTGAATGTCAAGAAAATGCATGTGGAGGACGATTACGCTTAAAACAAAGTTTTTGCTGTATACATTAGTTATAATGACACACCTGTTGTATATGTGCTCCCTAGTCATCCTGAAAACGAATATCCACCAGTAGAGCATGAACACGTCTTTTTCCTATACTTGGAAACTCAGCTGTATAACAATACAGACTAATGCAGCACAACTTTCCGAGCGCTAAGGAACGTCTGGTCCCCGGCACGAATCCGCCCGGCGGATTTGTGTCGAGGTCCGGTGAACCGGCCAGTCTGTGGATGGTTTTTAGGCGGTTTTCCATCTGTCTCAGCGAATGCAGGCTGGTTTTCCTTATTCCGCATCAGTTACACTATGTCGGCGATTGCTGCGCAAACAAGTTCTCCACGTGCGCGTACACCACCATTACTCTACCACGCAAACATAGGGGTTACAGTCGTCTGGTGTGACACGTTCCCTGGGGGGGGTCCACCGGGGGCCGAACCGCAAAATAACCCTGGGTTCGGTGTGGGGTGGCGGAGGGGTCTTCAGTGGACTGCCGTAGTCGTCGTGGGGTTGTGGACCACTGCGGCAGCGGCGGGGATGTAGCCTCTCCGTCGTTTATAGGTCCCCTGTTAACATACAATATAATACAATACAACGCAGCACAAACCGGACTAACGGAAAAGCCTGTCTAAATCATACTTTAATGTTAGAGGTTGTTTTTTAGTAATTACCAATTGTTATATGGCCTCTAATAAAGTACAAATATGGAAATGAGCTTTAGACCGTAGTTTTATAGAGATACCATTAACCGATCATTGGTACAGAGTGTTCAGCGCGTTCGGTACCGTAGAGTGTCGTCAGATTCTAAGTTAGTGTGTGTTCCTGCAACACACAGTCAACGATCACTGATACTATCTGTGGGGTCTTGCCCACTCGTCGCTAATAGGGTGCCAGCGGGATGCAGCGTTCTCGAAATGCTTTATAACAACTTTAAACAAATAACATTAGCTATTTTATTCCCAGAAAGCAAACTGGCAACACATAACTTCCTTTTCAACAAATGTCGCTAGCGAGAGGCGACGTGAAAAGAGTACACTTCTTGGTGCCGCCTGATGCAGCGAGGTCCGATTTCGCGTACCATTGGCCGCCATTTCTTCACAGCCTTCTCTGCTCTTGCGTTTCGCCCCTTCGTTTCGGCGTTTGTGGTTACGCCAGAACACTATCAAATTTATTTTCAGAAGATTCTGTGTGTGTGGATGTCTTCCAACTTGTGATTCCATTTTATACGTTATACAACAACTCATCATACGGTAACAAAGAGTGTCTTCCACGCATGACGTTTAAGTAGAATAAGTAATCGGAACTATGTCGTCTTTATTCACAGGAAATACCTCAAACAAATGTCTGTTATTAGCTGGTGAAGATGTATACAAACAAACCTGTCTGGGGAATCGTATTTGTATTTCCTTACGCTACGCTAAAAATGTGGGTGCTCTACTACAACATAACTTTTAGTATTAATTGTTATTTGCAGGGTATAGAGTTTTTATCACAGGATCACAAAGGATAACATATCCGTAATAACCCATACTTTATTTTATGAAAATAATTATACACAGCGACTATCTGAGCATACGGACGCCGTCCTGTCCAGTCCAACGTACTGTGGCGAAATGGTGCTCTAATAGCTACGAACCGTAATACGGGCATAGCGTCACTAAAATATCTAAGTACACCTTGAATTAACTTTTACCAACAACTATAACATTCTGCTAATTGCCTTTCCTCCTTTACGACTTCCATTTGGTATACGCAATTACTGCTTTTATCCAATAATTTCCCTGTGTAATTCATCTACATCATCATGTTCCTAAGAATTTCTCTTCTAACACACTTCTCTGCCTCAACACACTTCTCCGCCTCTTTACAAATGTTAATTTTTAAAAACTCTTGTAATTACTATGGAATTTTCAAAATTAAAAAAGTGTCAAAATATTATGTCATATTATTTTAATGAATGTAACAGCGGATTTGGCTGTTCCTTTAGCGAGAGGCCAGCCCGAGTGTCCGTGCGGTTCTAGGCGCTACAGTCTGGAACCGCGAGACCGCTACGGTCGCAGGTTCAAATCCTGCCTCGGGCATGGATGTGTGTCATGTCCTTAGGTTAGTTAGGTTTAAGTAGTTCTAAGTTCTAGGGTACTGTTGAGCTCTGAAAGTGAGTCCCATAGTGCTCAGAGCCATTTGAACCATTTTTTTAGCGAAAGTATTTGTGTTGGAATAGACAAAGAACTAGTGAACTCTACCGTTGTTCATACTAATTTTGACTAAACAATGTAATAGAATGTAGTCCAACATTTAGGTCTAATTTTATCCTTAGATAAATAGCTCTTTGCAGATTTTACAGATTCTATAATGGTTCGTGGTGTCTCTACTTTCGTGATTGTTTTATGGAGAAAATAAATGTCCAAAAGTAAGTATAACCGATGTGTTTTGGCACATGTACTCTTTACGTCAGTACCAGGCGAACCTAGACTCTTTGCAACAATAGGAGATGTTTCATAAGTAAAACACTTTAGTTGTTCACAAAAGTGTACTCTTATTTAATTTTTTGTCTATGGCAGCTGTCACATTCCTCGTGACTTACAGTTCCGACACTTTCAAAAGACTACCTCCACTCCCAAGTGTCTCGCTGTGTCGTTCGCACATGGTAAACTAAATACTTTTTCACCTTTGCCACGACCAGCACTCGGTTTTGATAACACAATAATTCCGAATACCTGGAAAAGATGAAGGCCTGCCGTGTGCAGTTACATCACAGAAGCGATTACCTCCGTCACCTTAACGATAAGTGGGATTACGACGCCGTTCGGAAACCGGTGTTTCCGACATTGATAAGGGTGAAGGACCACTTTTCGGAAGTGTCAAAGACAACGTACATTGGACTCTGAAGGCCGGCCGAGGCTCCCAGTGAGCTGTAGTCCTATATATAGTGGCCGAAGCGGCCAGTAAAGTCAGAGTAGCCCCCGGGATGCTGAGACAGTCGATTCTGCTGCTGGCTATCGCCGCCTGTGTGCTGGGTGAGTGGACGCACCTATCCTACCTGCGTTGCTAGTCTTCCTTCTGGCTGCCCTACCTCAGACTACTTCAGTGTGCTTGCGTGTTTGCAGGAAGGACGCTGCCAGTGCGTCGCCTACCACACAGCGGGCCAGCTCGCAGATTCGCTGTCGCCAGGGGACGCATCTACGGCGGCCACAATGCTGCCCCAGGTCAGTAATTTTATATTACAGTTTAATGGCGCGGAACTATCTTTTGCTGTGTCGGAACCAGAGTGAGCTCCAAAGATCCGAAGTAATTAAACTGTAATCAGCAAATTGCCACCTCTTCTGTGGAATTTGTATCTTTAGCTCCTGTTAACGTTGTGCTTCACTGAAGCCGAACAAAGGAGCTTGATGAGAAGTGTACAGTCTACTTGTATTATACATGACAATTTATGGGAGAGGAAATAGCAAAAACTGAGGTGCCAGAGACAGCTAAGGGCTTGGTGGAACAACTGGACGGAAATAAAAATGAGACTTTCGGTCAAACAAGAGGCCACCCTCAGATGTCTCTTCTTGATTTATGATCATTGTGCTTATTCTTGAAGCAAAAACGTCTATTAAACATGTTCCTAAAATGAATACTTTAAGAGTTATGAGCACTCCATCAGCGGAAGAGATATTCTTCGCAGTAGCGAAGATGAACTAGTGTTTATTGGTCTTAATGTATTCACTTCAGAGCACATCGCTTCGGATTTTTTCACTTATGACCAGATATTCTGTATTCTTTTCATTCGAACATAGTCCTATTCTCTCAAGGACTGTGTAACAATTTCGAAAAACTTTGATTAGTTCTGTTTTGGAATAAGTAATTAATGCTATATCATCTGCCTAGGCAAGAATTACACAAATAGAACCAACCTCTAAATCATCGCTTCTGTAAAACATTGTGAAATGGGTAGCATCTTGAGACGAGGTCATATGATGAATATTAACATAAGGAGAACGTAGGTAATTCAACGTCGTCGAATAAGATGTAAGTGACGCTGAGGGACTTAGTTTACCAGATGACAGCTTTTGTATTTGGTCAGTAGAATATCTGACAATGGAGGAAGTAGATTGGCAAGCTCAAGAAAATCGTACTTGAAAAACAGAAATGTCTTAGCACAGAATACAGATTCAAATGTTAGAAATTTGTACGCAGAGCAGCCTTACACTGAAGTGAAGTATCCACGATAAACAGTTAGGCCAACAACGGAACAGATTTTGAAATGTGGTACAAGAAAATAATTTTTAAGATTAGATGGGTGTCATCGATCGTATACCTAAGGAGATAGTACAGACTGGAACGGGAGAGAAAAAGGAAGGGTAAGGTGAAATGAGACATCGTAAGGTACACTTTAAGACAAGAGAAACGAAACACAACGAAGGAATCATCCTAATGGGATGTGTTGTACACATACAAACAAAGGACTCCCCACCCTCCTTTTTCAGAAAAACACTAGAGGATTTATTCAGAGAATGAGCTTCACAAACTGAGCAAGCCATTAATGAGTTGCCTAACCTCTGGCCCTCATTCATGTAGCTATTCGACTCTGCAATGATTGATAGACTTGTTGGATATCCTCGCCGGCCGGAGTGGCCGTGTGGTTCTAGGCGCTACAGTCTGGAACCGAGCGACCGCTACGGTCGCAGGTTCGAATCCTGTCTCGGGCATGGATGTGTGTGATGTTCTTAGGTTGGTTAGGTTTAATTAGTTCTAAGTAGTAGGTGACTGATGACCTCAGAAGTTAAGTCGCATAGTGCTCAGAACCATTTGTTGGATATCCTCCTGAAGGACAACGTGCCAAATTCTGAGCAACTGGAGCCATGGACCTTGCCGTTGGTGGGGAGGCTTGCGTGCCTCAGTGATACAGATGGCCGTACCGTAGGTGCAACCACAACGGAGGGGTATCTGTTGAGAGGCCAGACAAACGTGTGGTTCCTGAAGAGGGGCAGCAGCCTTTTCAGTAGTTTCAGGGGCAACAGTCTGGATGATTGACTGATCTGGCCTTGTAACACTAACCGAAACGGCCTTGCTGTGCTGGTACTGTGAACGGTTGAAAGCAAGGGGAAATTACAGCCGTAATTTTTCCCGAGGGCATGCAGCTTTACTTTACTATGCAGCTGGAGCGTTAAATCTTCAAAATCTCGGTCTGGTTGAAAAATCCTGCTCATAATGCTCCAAATGTTCTGAACTGGGGACAGATATGGCGTACTAGATAGCCAAGGTAAGGTTTGGCAAACAGAAAGGTAAGGAGATAAAATGTAAGACTAGGAGGGCTTGTCACGAACGGCAACAACATAGGATGTAGAATATTGTAAACGTACCTCTGCCATTTAAAGGTGCCGTGGGTGACAATCGAAGGGGCCCTGATATGAAACGAAATGTCACCCCAGACCATCACTGGGTTGTCAGGCTTTATGGCGGGCAACCCCACAGTGTCTGGGGCGTCTACAGACACACCATTGGTCGGAAATCTCATCGAATGTAGTAGAATTGTCTTCAGTGGTGAGTCCGTTCGAAATGAGCCCCGACGACCAGCGAAGATACGACTGATGACATTCCGGACAGCGACAGAGTGTGAGTCTGATGGTACGGGGTGCCATTTCAGTTCATAGCAGGACGTCATTGGTTCTCATCTGTGGCACCCATGCAGCACAGCGGTAGGTGGACGACCTTCTACGCACGTATTTCTACCCTTCATGGCAAGCCTTCATGGTCTTACATTTCTGCAAGATACTGCTCGCCCGCACAAGGAGAGAGTTTCTACTGCTAGTAGACCTTAGCCAGCAACGTCACCGCATCTCTCCGCCATTGAGAACGTTAGGAGCATTATGAGCAGTGATCTGTCAGGAGGACAGCTAACAATTGTGTCAATACATGACAAGCCGAATAACTGCTTGCATAAGGCCAGAGATGGACTAACGCGTTGTTGACTTCCTCTATTTGAGGGTCGCTAGCCGCTGAATAAATAAACCAATTTTTCTGAAACTGTAATCATTTGCTTTTTTGTAAATGTTCAACACCACTGCCGATTTTCGTCCCATTCGGGTAATTTCTTCGTGGTGCATGTTTAGGTTTGATTATACTAAGCAGGCTCAGATATACTTAGGTGTCAGCAGTAGCACAACTAGGCTTGCACAGAACAGACAATCGTGGGTGCTGTCGTGATGCCATTCTTCGGGCTAAAAACTACAACAACGACAGACGACACCGTAGACAGTACTGTTATTCCAGTCTAGCAAGAGGCGAGCGAGCTGTTTGTCAAAAAGACTAATCCACTCACTATCTTGCATTGAGATATCGTTGCCTTAATGTATGGTTCCATAGACCTTAACACAGCCGAAATAAGTAAGGACTATAGAGGTGGTTCCTTGAAGAACGTCAGATGGAACGTGATACCACTAGCATCACTTCAACTTGGTAAAAAACTACAACAGACAATCACGCAGACAGAATTGTTATTCCAATCTAGAGAGAGGGGAGGGAGCCGTTTACCACTTTTTTTATTAAATTATACGTCGTTACTTGTTTCACTAACATTATAATTAGCTTACACATTTGTCTTTTGAAGACGAATCTACTCACTCTCTTGCGTTGAGGAAGTCTGCCTTAATTGTATGGTTCCATACATCCTAACACAGCCGGTACAGGTAAAGCCTATACAGGTAGTTCATTCAAGAACTTCAGATGAAGTATGATACCGTTAGCATCATTATGATTTGGTGAAGCGACTTACGAATGTGAAGGATTTACCTTAATGTCTTCATTCATTCATTTGGAACGGTCACTGTTGATTTCTTGACCCACCATTGTCCATTAGAGTTTACGTTCCACTTACAATGATTTCTTTGTCAGATGAAAATAAAAGTTCTTTCCTTTTAAGTTTACACTTATTTACTGAAAAGAATGTAAATATACCTCATCACTGGAAATGTTGGATTTTTTGGTAGATCTGCATCAGAAAACTCTCTTTGGCTGTCAGCCAATGAAAAACTGTGCTGTGAGAGATTTGGGCAAATAAAAGTACTTTATACTTATGCATTTATTAATCAGTGTCTTTTCCATATGAAATATATTCTGGAAAATTTAGCAACAAAGATGGATTGCGCAGAAACGGTTACAACAAAAGTTTTCAGTGGGTTTCCCTTGGTTCTTGAACTGCTACTCTCCTCCTATACAGGACGTCTGAGGGGGAATGGTTAGTTTTCATGGATATGACAGAAAGGATCATTCGAAGCTAAGAAGTCGAGTAATCATGGGCAGTTTAATGCATATCTTAAAAGCTATGCACACTTCTTCTTTTTCAGTACTGTGCTCATTATTTTTCATGCTTTTGCAGGGGGTACTGTCGATAAAAACAAGAAAAATTTATCAAGTCAATGAATAGATCCTAATGTATGCACTTTGGCACCCATGATTGTTGGACATTTTGGTCATGGTTTGCTTCATGCTACATCCTCTAAAAATGTGGGAAGAAAAAGGCTTACAGTAAAAATATCAAACATGAAGAAGTGCTAATAGCTCTTAAAGTAATCATTTTAGAGCCCCTGTATACTAAACTTTTTTGCTTCCCTGAATATTGATCACTCTTCCTGGGACACCTTTTACATTCTTAGTAGGAAACACTTGTGCTCCTCTCCCAGTTATCCGTAATTTGGTTAAAAATACCTATGCTCTGTAATAGGCCAATTTCAGACAGACTAACAATTAGTTCAAATAATGAAAAAAGTATCCAGATTTATTTGGTTTTAGCGATGACGTCTGAAGACGTCGAGTTAAAATCAGAAACGGAGATAGTACTCCACGCAAGCAATGATGGTACATACGGCTATGTACGTCTCCTATGACAGTACGGAATATCAGACCACCTATATGATGGGAATGTAAAGGTCTTAGCCCAGGCAGTGAAATCTTCAGACGTAACACTTCAGAACGTAACAGTAAAATCTGGTGTCGCTCAGTGAGTGCCACTAGAGCATTACAGTCCGCGATCTACATAAATCTAGTGAATAACGTAGGAAGATCCAGATAATTCGCAACGCTACAAAAGTGTAGTGAAATGCAGTAACTGTAGACGATCGCTGCTTGATGCAGGAATTGGCTGTTGACTTTCGACATCAGTAAATGTAACACATCGAGCATAAATAAGAGGAAACGTCAGCTATTGTATCATTGAAACTCAATGTAAACATTCACACCCAATAAATACGCTCTAATACAGAAAGAACGACGCACTCCGAAGGAATTATCTGAATGGGACGAAAATCGGTAGATGTACATGTACAGACGAACAAACGGTCACAATTTCAGAAAATTTAGAAAGAAAGAGGTACACAAATTGAGCAAGTCAATAACTCGTTGGTCCACTTCTGCCCCTTTTGGAAGGAGCTATTCGGATTGGCATTGATTGACAGAGTTGCCAGCTGTTTCCTGAAGGATATCATGTCACATTCTGCTGAACTGATGCTTTAGATAGCCGAAATCCAGAGCTGCTTGGAGGAACCTGCCAATAATGCTACAAACGTTCTCAATGGGGAGAGATCCGGCAACCTTGCTGGCGAAGGTAGGATTTGGCAAGCACCAAGACCAGCAGTAGAAACTCTCGCCGCCTGCAGCCGGCGTAATCTTGTTGAAATGTGAGCCTAGGATGGCTTGCCATAAAGAGAAACAAAACTGGTCGTATAATATCTTCTACGTCCCGCTGTGCTGCAAGGATGTCGTGGGTGACCAACAAAGGTTCAAAATGGCTCTGAGCACTATGGGACTTAACATCTGTCATCAGTCTCCTAGAACTTACAACAACTTAAACCTAACTAATCTAAGGACATCACACAGATCCATGCCCGAGGCAGAATTCGAACCTGTGACCGTAGCGGTCACGCGGTTCAAGACTGAAGCGCCTAGAACCGCTCGGCCACTGCGTCCGGCACCAACAATGGGTTCTCCTATGAAAAGAAATGGGGCTCCTGACCAACAGGCCTGTTTGTTTGGTCGTAATGACGGTTGAGAGTCAAGTAAGTATGCAACCGCTGTCACACGTCTTCAGCATAGAATCTCATTAACATAAGTAGAATGTGTCTGCAGTGAGGAGTCCTCTCTACGAAATGAGCTCCAATGGCCGGCGACAATGTGTTTTAGGGGTTCCGCGGATGACAAGGGGATACAATCCAGACTGTCGCAAGCCATACGAACCAACAGCTAGGTGTGATGGTGTGATATGCTGTTTCTTTTCATAGTAGGATCCATTTGCTTGTCGCTTGCGGTACGTCGATGGCATTCGACCTACAGTTTCACTGCCCTTCATGTCAAGTCTCCTGAGCTTTCATTTCAGCAAGTTAATGCCCATCCGCAGAAGGTGAGAGTTTCTGCTTCCTGTCTTCGGGCTTGGGAAACCCTACACTTACCAGCAAGGTCGCCGGATCTCTCTCAAGCTTACAACGTTTGCAGCTTAATGGGCTCCAACTAGCTCGGGATTTTTACGTTCTAAAACGTGAATTTGGCAGGATTTGGCACGATATCCCTTAGGAGGACATCCAAAAACTCTCTCAAACAATACCACACCGAATAACTGCTTGCATAGGAGCCAGAGGTGACTTTCTCTGTTTGTGAAGCTTTTTCTCTCGAATAAATCATCCAATTTTTCTGAAATTGTAACAATTTTTTTATCTGTACATTTACATCACATTCAATGATTTTCGTCCCATTCGGATTATTCCTTCGTGGTACGTCTTCTTTTTTGTCTTTTTATTTTAGAGTATGCGTATTCTAAAATGGATCTGTAGTGTCCAGGGAGCCTGCATACTCAGCTAGCTACAGAAATAGTCAGACCAGCCGTATTAATAATCTACATTACAAAAAGAGAATTACTATACTTAACTCTTGCAATTTCACAGATATGTCGCAAAAAGGGCAAAATAGAAAACCATCAAATTTCAGTATAGACAATTCCAAATCCGTGCTACATAAAAATTACAAAAGAAGTTGCTAATCTTGAAGCTCCTATTCAACTGGACCGTCACCAGTCAGTAGCAGCGTTTATGTTGTCTTCACATTGGGGCCGCTGCTGTCGTGTTGTCGTCTTGTAGGGATGTCTCGTCAGCGTGCGATTGGCTGACTTCTTCTCACAGCCATCGCTTCTCTATCGTTCCCGACTAGCGTGCCAGTGCTTGACGTTACACCGTAATAGGATCGGTCACATTAAATTAACTGTATGAATACAGATGGCATATTGGAAGAATCCACTCTCACTGTAGTCTGTTCACAGAGGAGATAGAAAACTGTCATTCGATTGATACCTGAAAATTGTACATCAGTCTGGGTCACTTACTGGTCAGGATTGGTGAGGGAAATAAAGTCCGTCCAAAGAAGAGCAACGTGCTTCGTCACAAATTCGTTTAATAAGCGCCACGGAGATGCTCATCCAATCCCAGTGTCAGGCACTATGGCAGTGTATCACGGTATTATGGTTTACTGTTAAAATTCCGAGAACTCACGTTCCCTGAAGAATGAACAAAACGTAAGAGAGAGAGCCTAAGCGCCCTAATCATGTCAGATTGAAAAGGAATAAATAAATAAATAAGAAATTTCTGTCTGCAACACATAGGACACGAAAAGGTTGTGACGGTAAAACTGGAGAGATTCGAGTTCATGCGGCTCTTACGGATACTTACCAAAAATTGATTCTTTTTTCCTCGCACCATTCGTGATTGGCACAGGAAAGGAGAGAAGCGACAGTGGTACAAAATCCACGCTCCGCTACACACCCCAATGTGACTTGCGGAGCGTAGATGTACACGTAGATGTAGATGCAAGCGGATATGATGCGTGTAACCACTTTACCCTGTTGACAGGTGAGTTCCCGTGGCAAGTGTCCCTGCAGTGGGCACTGCTGAAGTCTCGAATGCACAACTGCGGCGGCTCCATCATCACCACGACTTCCGTCCTCACGGCAGCCCACTGCGTCGTGAAGCGCGGTCACTACATCGTGAGTACCCCCACCCAGTCGTCTGACTGCATGTCGAAGCGTACACACTTGAGTTGAAACATTTATGTTTTCACAATATGCACATTTTGCAAAATAAAGATTTGTTTTTGTTCCTCTTCATACTTCAGCATGTATAAATTAAACATTTACGAAAGATAAACAAAAGTAAGTCTTATAACTCTGGATTTTCAATCTCTGTCACTCTTGTAAAGTTTCAAGAGAGACGCTAGGTTCATTCCTTAAATGCAGATACACACGCAATATTTGTTTTGGGTTTCTCGTAACATGATTTCTGAGGTATTCGAAATGATGGAACTGCTAAAAAATATACTAATAATCTCATTCCAAGCAACATATGTTAGGAAGGCAGTATGAATTAATACATTCGATAACAAGATTGGAGAAATTATGCTCTTAAATTACGTAGAACAAATGCAACTCCCGCCAATTAATGCTTACAAGGGAACCTCCCCATCGCACCCCCCCTCAGAATTAGTTATAAGTTGGTACAGTGGATAGGCCTTGAAAAACTGAACACAGATCAATCGAGAAAACAGGAAGAAGTTGTGTGGAACTATGAAAAAATAAGCAAAATATACAAACTGAGTAGTCTATGTATAAGATAGGCAACATCCAGGCGAAGGTGAACAGACGAGCGGCGTGGTCCCGTGGTTAGCGTGTGCAGCTGCAGAACGATAGGTCCGTGGTTCAAATCTTCCCTCGGGAGAAAATTTTAATTTTTTATTTTCACACAATTATCAAAGTTCAGGCACTCACATATAATCAACTTCGCTCTCCAAGATTCCAGGACATGTTCAGATTTGCTTGGACATATGCAGGATTTGACAGTCTACACACGGAAAAATTTGAAAACGTTAAAAACATATGTTTTGACAGAGCACAGACAAAACTGTGCGACTGTGAAACTGTTGCATTCATTTGTTGCAGTTAATGTGACAAACTCTTATGTCTTCACACTTTTTTGGGAGTGATTATCACATCCACAAGAAAACCTAAATTGGGCGAGGTAGAAGAATCTTTTTACCCATTCACCAAGTGTACAAGTTAGGTGGGTCGACAACATATTCCTGTCATGTGACGCACATGCCGTCACCAGTGTCGTATAGAATACATCAGACGTGTTTTCCTGTGGAGGAATCGGTTGACCTATGACCTTGCAATCAAATGTTATCGGTTTCCAATGGACAGCCACGTCCTTTCGGCTACTAATCGCACGGTTTTGCGGTGCGGTCGCAAAACACAGACACTAAACTTATTACACTGAACAGAGACGTCAATGAACGAACGGACAGATCATAACTTTGCAAAAATAAAGAAAGTAAACATTTCACTCTAGGGAAGATTTGAGCCAAGAACCTCTCGTTCCGTGGTTGCTCACGCTAACCACGGGACCACGGCGCTCCTGAACTCGGACTCTCCTAGATGTTGCCTATCTTGCACATAGACTACTCAGTTTGTATATTTTGCTTAGTTTTTTCATAGTTCCACACAACTTCTTGCTGTTTTCTCTATTGATTTGTTTTCAGTTTTTCAAGGCCTATCCACTGTGCCAACTTATAACTAAATCTGAGGGGGGTGCGATGGGGAGGTTCCCTTGTTAGAAATTGTAATAGATGCAGAAGAATCAAATCAGAAAATTCTTAAACTCTTAAAGGTTATTTACATTCTACGTCTTTATTCACTACTTCTGCTTATTTGCAGTCCTCCGCTGTCACAGGGCTTCAAATTGTAGCGTCTAACGTGAAGGTGTGTAAAGTAACTATGTCAGTGATTGAGAAACAGCGTGGTGTTATCGAGTTCCACACGTGAAGCACTCTTTCCTTCAGCGTGACAATCCCAGACCGCATACGAGCCCTGCAACATTTACAATACTCCATATAGTAGCGAGTCGATCCCTTCCGATTTTCAACTGTTTCCAAAACTTAAAGAATACCTTTGAGGACTTCACTTTAACAGTGTTCAAGCAGTGCTAGCAGAGGCGAGTTTGTTGCCCTGTCAATATGGTCAAACACTCTCTCGTTGGGACAAATGTTTTCGCCGCCAGGAAGACTATGCTGAGAAATAAATACGTAGACATAAAGAATAAAGACGCAGAATGTTAACGTTTGTTTTATTTAGAAAGCCTTAAGAATTATCACAGAAAAATTCGGACACATTACTTTTCAGAAGAAATGCGCTATAAAGAATGAGACCAGAAAAAAACAAAGAATAAGAGAAACAGGACGCGCGCAAAGAAATAAGTATGTCAGTACTGTATTTATTGAAATAATTCCTAATTTTTGTCCAACTCAGATAACAAGTGGACAAACAGGACCAAGCGAAACGGTCCATTTTCAGCTAGTACTTTGTATTATTTGTTACATTGCTGTAAAGATATATTTCCTCCCATTATTTTTCATTCCAACGAGAGGTGCACAAGGCTGTTGTACTTAACATACATTATGCAGAGCGTTTTATTATATTGGTAAAGCAACAAAACAACACATTACTGCTTTTCAAGGAAGAGTGATCCCGTTGGAACGCATTAGGGTAGAGGTTAGTAACGTGGCTCATTCTTTACGTAAAGGAATAATGGCTTCTTCTGCGAGATTAAGCCTAATTTGTGTTTATATAATTACTATAATCCTTTGGCATGGGAAGTTTCTAATTTACGAGCGGCGTTCAATAGCTAATGGGACAAATGTTTTCTGACTGCAGGTTGATTTTTTTCATGCTTGCAACACACCATATTTTTCACCATTCTTCTTGGCTTCAAAACCCAATTTTTTAACATAATCTCCATTCAATGCCACGGCCTTACGCCATTTTACTGCTACGGCCAGTACGCCCGCATAATACCACTCTACTGCTCGGTGTCGGATCCAGCGTCTCGGTGCATTAATAACCTCCCCATCATCCACGTATTGCTACCCGCGGAGTACATCCTTCATTGGGCCACGCAGATGGAAGTCGGAAGGTGAGAGATCCGGGCTATGGAACGGATGAGGAAGAACAGCCTAATCGAGCTTTTGAAGTCCTTTCGAGTCCGCGGACTCTTGTTGTCATGAAGAAGGAAAAATTCGCTTGCATTTTTATGGTGACGAACTCACTGACGTCCTCTCCTCAATTTTGTGAGGGAAGCACAATAGATTTCAAGAGGTGATCGCTGCATCGAGGGCGAGGACGCCAAACTGAATAACCTGTTTACAGTCTACTAAGGCCGTACGCTTGCTTTGCCGATTGAAGGTGCAACTTATTACATTTTCTTCGGTGGAGACATGGTGTGGCGCCACTTCAGGAATTGCTCTTTTGGTTCCGGTTCGAAGTGATGAACCCATGATTCATCTCCTGTGACGAAGCTCGACAAGAAATTGTCTCGATGAGCCTCGCAGCGCACAATCTAATCTACACAGATGGTCCTTCATTGATTTTAACGGTTTCTGTTGGGCGGCAACGAAACCTGCGGTCACACATCTTCGAGTACCCCATCTGGTGGAGGAGCGTCTCAGCAGTACTACCAGAGACGTCCGGCTGTGCAGCGACGTGTTTGACTGTGATCCGTCGGTCTCCTCGGATGAGAGTGTCCGCACGTCCCGACATTGCAGGAGTAACAGCCACGCAGGAGATCGGACAGGATTGCCGGACCACGTTGCGATGACGTTAGACGCCTGTTCGAACGACTCACGGAGCTTTCCTTCAGTAGAACGTCTCCGTAGACATTATGCAGGCTGTTATGAGTATCTGCGATGCTCTGCTTTCCCGCCAAAAGAAATTCTAATATTTTATTGTAGGGAGCACATTGTGCTCATGTGGGAGCGATCTAGATGCTTGTAAGACAATAAACTGGTAGCCAAGTTCGCAGGAATTCTTTTTATTCCATGATTACCGGTTTCGGCGAAACTAAAGCCGCCATCATCGGGTCTTAGGACACATACAGGTCACAACATGCAAACAATGGTGATATTAATAGTTGCCTATAACACGCAGACTTTACAAAATGGTCGTAAGTAGCACACAGGCGTCCAAGAGAGATGACATTATAAGCGTTTAGTATCTCCATTACATACAAGCGCAAGCTATGTGATGGAGATACTTAACGTTTATCATGTCATCTCTCTTGGACGCCTGTGTGCTACTTACGACCATTTTGTAAAGTCTGCGTGTTATAGGCAACTATTAATATCACCATTGTTTGCCTTGATGTTGTGACCTGTATGTGTCCTAAGACCCGATGATGGTGGCTTTAGTTTCGCCGAAACCGGTAATCATGGAATAAAAAGAATTCCTGCGAACTTGGCTACCAGTATATTGTTTTACAAAAATTCAATTACAGCTCTCCGTTACAGACGTTATTTTGAAGGCTGCTTATAGCGCAGCCACCCACCAAAACTTTGTGAAACAGTAGGTGTTGAGCCGGGGATATTCCACTATGTACCACAACAAATTCGCCATTATTTCAACGGAAACTGGCCGAAAGAAACTGGCCGAGAGAAACTGGCCGAGAACAAGTACACCCACCTAAAACGTGAAATGTGAGAGCTAAATAATGCTTTACACATTTTAGTCTAATGAGAATTCATGTCGGTTTTGTCCTCTAAATTTTCCTTATAGAATAATTTAATTTTCTTTTTGTCTGATCAATAGCAACATATGTCTGTCAGAAAAAACTATACCACTGCCAAAAATTGGGATTTAGTAATAGAACGACTTATTTTCTTTTAAAGGCAGTGGCTGGTGAGCATGACTTCAGCAAAAATGAGGGGACTGAACAGGAGATCTACGTATCACAGCAGATCGCCGACAAGAGGTATCCCGGGTGAGTACCGCACTTTCTATCTCCAGTAACATTTTACCGGTGTTTACTCACTATAATGGTTTCCCTGTCGTTAAACACGAACATTGTGGACACTCTTGTGGATTACATCATAATTTTTTGTTTACTGCTGTTTTCCATTAAGAAAATTGACATTAAGATTCATCGTAAATGGCATAGGAGTTTTATTCGGTATTTGCGGCGTTCACATCCTCGTCAGACCATGTGGATTTTCTACAAAACTATACAAGTTAAACAAGAAATTTGTTTACGTAAATATCTGACCAGATATTCTTAATTCATTATGTCAAATTACATTGTTGGCGATCGGAACTCTGATCAAAGACAAATTAGAGTAATATAACATTGAATTTGGTCTTTCATAACTACATCGTGTGTCCAACAAATCCTATTACTGTCTAGTAGGGGTTACAGAGGGGCTAATTAGATAAAGCTTCTTGCATAGGGACCATGACGAAATGTACCGTTTTCCTGCTTGAAGCTGGTACATTCGGCACTTACAGGGTGGGCTGCGTGCCCAAC
Organism: Schistocerca piceifrons; assembly: GCF_021461385.2. Taxonomy (NCBI): domain Eukaryota; kingdom Metazoa; phylum Arthropoda; class Insecta; order Orthoptera; family Acrididae; genus Schistocerca; species Schistocerca piceifrons. The sequence continues at coordinate 1,013,801,766 of NC_060139.1, read as the reverse complement.
GGACGCACTGCAGTTTATAATATGAAATGGGTGTCCTTCGTCACGTCTGAGACAACGCTACCATGAGTACTTTATATATTTCTCAGGCCATGAGCTCGTGTCGGGCGCATGGGTCTGAGCTCATTCTCTCCTCTATATTCATAGCAGCATGTATTGTTAATTGTGAAACACCCTGTATACCAGAAGGCAGACTGCCTTCTCTAGCTTTAAGACAATTTCTGACGTATCGTTTCTGGAAGACTGCAACTGGTTACTGCTGAGAGTTGTGGTTTCGTAACTGAAGGAGTGATTTTTTAATTCCTTTCCAAAAATCCTGATTTGAATTTCCTGTGCATTACCTAAAGAAGACGTAAAAATTTCTGAAACGATTTCCAAAACTTAAAACTGTAACATTTTGCAACAATGTTCTGGTGATTCGTTCACAAATATAATGACGTGAACGAATCGTTACACTTTAAGGTTTATTTCGAACGGCATCGATGCTGACTGCATTATAAAATTTGACGTGCTCAGTCTTTCTAGCCACGCGAGGTAGCCCTGTGGTTTGAGGAGCGTTGTCACGGTCCGAGCGGCTCCCCTCGTTGGAGGTTCGAGCCCTCCCTTGGGCATGGGAGTGTGTGTTGTCCATTGCGTAAATTAGTTTAAGTTAGATTAAGTAGTGTGTAGGCCTAGGGACCGATGAGCTCAGCAGTTTGGTCCCATAAAATTGTACCACAAGAAAATCTTTCTAAAAGCATTTGTTGTGTAACGACTTCAATAATAGTTATGGCTGCAACATGCTGTTGGCAGCTATTTCATTACGGGAGATAATTTCATAGGACGATCGATGTTACGGAATTTGTCTCTCGCTTTATGTTTCAGTCATCAGAAATGCTGTATATAGTACTGATGTTAACGAGGTACAGAAATAAATGCAAGTGCGAGTAACATGTACCAGGAGTCAAGTTTCAAAAACACCAACGTCCTTCAGTGTCCAAAAACGACAGTATCATTTTTGCAAAGGATCTTCAGGTGGAGTAAATATTTTAATGCAAATATGCATTATCGATCGAGCTCGATACTTGCATCATTGTCAAATACAAATGAATTAGAACATCGTTATGAAATAAAATCATAAACGTTTTACGCCTCGGATGACGAACAAGTATGTAGATTCTCTCCACACGAAAAGGTGGAACTCGATTGCGATATGTAGACAACGATTACCAGTTGACTCAGGATGTTTTTCATTTCATCTGATGCCACAGTTCTCATTTCACCACGTAAGCTGTTATTTATAGCTTTAGTTATACGATTATGACCTGAAAATCGATACTGTCGAAACCCCTTTTGTGTAAAGAGTTATTTCTAAGTAGCTCTTGGCGGCTGAAATATGGCGCTTTTCATATAGGTAACACTGCCTGCAACGTTTACACTCAGTAATTCACAGCCTTCACTGCGTACACCCACTCGTGAGTGTTGTCAAATTACCTCCTTCTCGGCCGGCCTCGGTGGTCTAGCGGTTCAGGCGCTCAGTCCGGAACCGCGCGACTACTACGGTCGCAGGTTCGAATCCTGCCTCAGGCATGGATGTGTGTGATGTCCTTAGGTTAGTTAGGTTTAAGTAGTTCTAAGTTCTAGGGGACTGATGACCTCAGATGTTTCCCATAGTGCTCAGAACCATTTGAACCATTTTTACCTCCTTCTCTGTGAGTAGTGACATTCTGGACTGCTCCGCAGGAAACCAACAGAATCGCTAAATGTCATATATAACAACTGCCGAATATTAAACGTCGCCGGCCGGGGTGGCCGAGCGGTTCTAGGCGCTACAGTCTGGAACTGCGCGACCGCTACGGTCGCAGGTTCGAATCCTGCCTTGGGCATGGATGTGTGTGATGTCCTTAGGTTAGTTAGGTTTAAGCGGTTCTAAATTCTAGGGGACTGATGACCTCACAAGTCAAGTTCCATAGTGCTCAGAGCCATTAAACGTCACATGCGATTGGTAACTTCAACCACTAGAGCCATTCTTAATCGGAATGCTATTTCCTCGAAAACGCCTTACTACAAGCTTTTCGTCTATTTTTATAATTAATATTCTTTGCCTAATCGCATTTGTCTTATTTTACTTATTGTCTACAATAATCTCATACTTCATATTCATTACAAAATTGCACAAGTTCTTGAATGAAAAACTTCGGGTTGTAAACACTTCAGTGCTCAACGACTGCCTCACAGGTTACCTAACAACTTGGCCAACATAGATACAGTAGCCTCAGAGTATGAAAGGTGCGCTTGACAATACTGGAAATGCCGAAACCGAACGGCAGTGTAGAACAATATAAAGTATTTGTTCACGTTGCACCGACTTTGCTTATAATGACACTTTAAATGTTGATGCAAAAACGTCTCTGCAGCATTGTAAAGAATGTTGAACGCTGATCAGCAAATTTCATTTCCCACAGCGGCGGTGTTGTGGCACCTCACGACATAGCCGTCTTCAAGCTGAAGTCCGCCTTCACGCTGAACTCTTGCGTTCGAATTATTCCTCTGGTCGGCGCTGGATTCACTCCCGTCGGTAAGTTACACGCTGATGCGACACTGAATTTCTGACTAGCCACTTGGATTCTATGTTGTAGGGGCATAGTTTCTACGTGGAAGTAGCTTAAAGTCGGAGCTTTGAATGTAATGTCTTCGTAGCTTGAAAGTTAGTCAGTAAACCTGAAACAGTGCTCACTCAACAAATTTTAACAGACACTCCCTGTTTCCGCAGGTGGTTCAGCTGCTGTGGTGTCTGGCTGGGGTCGCACGAGATTCGCCACGACACCGAACGTCCTGCAAACGCTCGATGTTACGATCATCGATCACAAAACGTGCAGCAAACTCGTCGACGAGCTGCAGATGGGCTCCAACCCTCTCACCGACACCATGATTTGCACGGGCCCTGTCTACGACGGAACCTCCACTTGCAACGTAACTATGTCTCCCACCTTGGTACAGATTTGGCAATGAGTCCTATTTATTGATTTAGAAACGTGATATCTAACGACAACAGTACGCAATTTCAGTGTGGTTCCCCGTGAGACTAGTTTTCTGCTCGTTGACGCAGGCATCCGACAAACTAAACGCAACTGAAAGGAACGGATTAGACGGAGTTTATGGGGATCTAATCATTCAGTCTCCTGATATCTGAGTAAATATGAGATTATTAGATGCGAGTAAGGTTGTACATTTGGAACTGAAGGGCACTATAAGCCTCCATCCGTATATAGGTGTTTGGTATGTGTAATGCCACAGAAAATGAAGAATGAAAAGACCAGATAGGCGGAGGGTATTTAACTTTATGAGGATAAGTGAGGAACTGTGTGAGGAAGAAGTAACAGTTTCTCAAGCCAGGAAAGAAGTAAGGTAATCCGTGCGCACTGCTTTTGGTATCGCGTCGATTACTAGATCTACTCTAGTCTCTATGGAGATGTGCGACCATCTCCAGCATACCTCCGAACCTCTGAAATGATTTATTGCTTCGTAGGGCCAATTATACCCGATGCAGGTCTACCGAATTTGGAGCCCTATTATTCATCTCATGATTCTTTAAGATAATATTTCAATATATAATTTCATTAATTCAGTTGAGCAACACGTATGAAACAGTATATTTTTTCCGATCGATCCAACACCAAGTTCGTCTTCAAGGATGAAACTGTTTGTGCCTTAAAATATCTCGGTGTACCAATCGTTGTCCCAATCATCCGTCCATTACTTCATAGTTTCGCAGTACCTGAGTTTCTAGGACCATCCTTCTTTGCTCGCGACCCTTTCATTTATTTCCATATATTCTTTCTTTCCTTTGTCAATTTAAGTATCATCAGAAAAGAGTTTAACAAATTTTATGTAATAGTTCCTGTTGTGACTTGGCAAGACAGCCAAGCCACTAGGAGGTGAAGCCGAAAGGCACGCGTTTAAGCTCACTTAGGCTGGCGTGAGGTCTGGAACAGTTAAAGGATTTGAGTCTAGCAAATAAAGTACGCAGCTGTTGGAAAAATTAACTTTAATCCATAATTGGTGAACATCGGTCTGACGGTACATGCATCACAAGATAAATAGCAAATGATAATGGCTCCTTGCTAGGTCGTAGCAAATGACGTAGCTGAAGGCTATGCTAACTATCGTCTCGGCAAATAAGAGCGTAATTTGTCAGTGAACCATCGCTAGCAAAGTCGGCTGTACAACTGGGGCGAGTGCTAGGAAGTCTCTCTAGACCTGCCGTGTGGCGGCGCTCGGTCTGCAATCACTGACAGTGGCGACACGCGGGTCCGACGTATACTAACGGACCGCGGCCGATTTAAAGGCTACCACCTAGCAAGTGTGGTGTCTGGCGGTGACACCACAGTTCCATATTCATCTTAGGAATGAACAGCAATGTTGTCCACTTCTGACATGTTTAACATAGTTTTAGTGGTTTTCTGTAAGTATGAGTTGAATGGTGACAATGGATACAAGAATAAAGTAAGAAAATATGTTTCCGTCTAGGCGGCTGGAGTAAACGAAAACAAGGATAAAAGCCGGTAGAAAATACTGTAGAGTGGCCTCAATGGACTAGGAGTAGGATAACATGGCAATGCGACAGTCATACCTTCGAACACCAGGTAGTGTTAAACTAGTGGAGGTGCTGTTCAATAAGGTCGGCGTTGCGTGAATACTCTGATGAAATTTGTGCCTCAATTTCATAGATGGAAGCGACGCCAAAAACTCTAGAAACGATGTACGACAGATCAAAAATACAGGAACGAAGGGAAAGAAAACAACGTAGTACGTAACAGAAGTAGACAACCAAAGATACTGCTGAGCTTAGACTTAACTTACAACATGGATAGAGGAATGTTAGTCGGTGAAAAGAATGGCAGATGGACCACGACATTTGGATAGTAGATGATGATCACCATGACATTCGTAGATGCAAGAATGAGTAGTCACATTGTGTAATATTTATAATGTCTCTGACATCAGAGTAGATCAACAGCTTCAACTCAGCGGCAGCTGAGTACGATACGTCTTAGAATTCAAACAACTGTCAACGTCTAGACTGCAGACATCTTAATCAAACCATATTAATCATAGCAGATTTCGTCGAATATTCACTCGCTTGAAGATTTTCTAGGAAAGTCTCTCTAAAAATGGACCGCTCATAAATGAAACTGCGAAGTTTCGTTGGTCACTTGCTATCGGTGCTCCTATTAAGGAATTAAGGTCTCAGGAAAGCTAATACACATTCAGGCTGAAAATCTGGCTTCCCACCACAGGCATTCGTCTCGTATACTATGCACAAAATCATTCTTCAGAGCGATGGCAACTGGTGGTGAGGAAGAAGCTGTAATCAATTACGCTCAAGAGTCAGATATACAACTTCTTTTTCCAGCCTTAGAGATGAGAAGAACTACTATACAAGGACGAATGACGATTCTATCTCGCTCATGTGTCGTATATCAACAGAAGGTGTTCTGTAAAACGTCAAAAACAACGGCAATCTGTTTACCAGCTGGTTTCTCCTCTATTAGAACTGACAACAATGCGAGCACACCTTGCGGAAAATAACTTCTCACCTGCGCGGAAATGCAATCTCGTTGTCAGTGCTGGGTGAGTCCACCCACATATGTGCTTTGTTCATTAGAACGGCTGTCTCAGTTGGTTAAGCACTGATATTTTATTCAGTACTGTAGGTAAATACCGTAGCATAAACTGTTATACGATCGTTCGCCCTCAATAGGAGTCGCTTAGAAGTGCTGCTTGTGAGTGGCTCCAGCTACTGAACTGCATCTTTCTGACAGTGCATTGGTAGCATGCAACAGAACCCCCACCACTGCCGCATTCTTCTCGAATACAATGCCATCTTGGTAGTGCGAACGAAGCTATTTTGGTTACACTGTATGCACCTTGCCTCAGTCTTTTCTTTTATTACAAACAGCCAGACAGAATTCCCTTCACCATTGCTTCAGCTGACTTAGTGATACTTTGCCTGACTTTAACAAGAAGGAATTCAGTGAAAAGCCCAAAGCTTGTTTTACGCATTTAGGCTTCTGTATGGAAGTGGGAAAGAGATTACGGGATTGTGGTCAGTGCTAGATTACTGATTTCATCTCTGATCACAATTTATAATTATTTAACTGCACAGCCTGCCAAAAAAAAAAAAAAAAAAAAAAAAAATGGAGCACTCACAGGACCTCGTCCAATTAACGTAATTTCACAGATGTACACACCATCGGTGGGTATGTAAATGATTAGATTTGCAGTTGCCTGTAACAGGTAGAACGGCGACCAGAGTGTCCCTGTAACTCCATCTTTATACAAGATGGTTGGTGGACCTCCGCTGTTCCACGTATCAAAACACCTTCAACCATCTAAATTTTCAGTTTTGTTTTATTTGTGCACCCAGTTTCAGCGTTAAATGAGGCCATCTTCAGGCCCCCTGATCGACGTGTAGGAAGAACCCCACCAGGACTCTTTCTTTTCGGCAAGTGGTGATCGAAGGGATCGCTGTCGTAAGAAGAAATGGCGGATACCAGTAACTGATAGCTGGCCACTATCTCGTACAATAAGTGTGATTCGTCCTGCACGTCGGTAAGGCGGCCTGAAGATGGCGTAATCTAAGGCTGAAACTGGTTGCACAAGTAAAATAAAACACCGTTGAAGTTGTTTTGATTTGACATTTATATAGAGTGGATTTGTGTTTTTTCGTTGTTTAGTGCTGTTGACTGGCCTGGGCGGGTGTACTCATGTAAGAGGAGTGAACAGCAGCAGTTACTGAATGATCACTGTGTGCTTGCGCCAGTCAGCTTATCAGCACATGACAGACCGTGAAAGGGACGAAGATAAAATTAAAACAATAACAGCCATCGGTCGCAAAAATTAAATCTTTTGACCTGGTTTCGGCACTATTATGAGTGCCTTCATCAGAAGTAAAGCATTCAAACTGACATGTGACGTATGAAATAAATATCAAGCGATAAAGCTTTATTCACAAAATTTTTGGAGTGGATCGCTTGATTCATATTTTGTACGTGACTTGCCAGTTGAATGTTTTACTTCTAATGAATGCGCTCATAGTAGTGCCGAAACCAGGTCAAAAGATTTAACTTTTGCCACCGAGGGCTGCTATTGCTTTAATTTTACTTTGGAAACGGTCGCTGACCACGCAGTCATGTTTAAAACTTTAGGACGACAGCTGGTCCAATAGTGTAACATCCAGTTTTGTGGGGCATTCAGATGTGCAAGTGGTCCGACGTCGGACTCGTACTAATGCTGAAAGCCTTGATGTTAAGCGCACCCTTCTCTGCAGCGACGCGTGTCTGTGCCTGCAGGGCGACTCTGGAGGCCCGCTGGTGCAGGACGGCGTGCTCATCGGGCTGGTGTCCTGGGGAGTCAACCCCTGCGCCATCTGGGGCGCGCCCTCCGTCTTCACCAGCGTCTCGGCCCACCTGGAATTCGTCAACGCAAACCTGTAACCGGCTCTCGCAATAAACACATTTTAAGCAACTGTTGTTCTATTTTAGTACGTCCCATTTTCCCTAACATGCCAAAAAGACTGAAAGCATCTCAGAGTTCCACGAGTTGAACATACTAACAGAAGCTGAAACAAAATACATCAGTACCCTTCAAAGTATTTGAACTGATGCAGAGTTAGTTTATGATAGTAGTAAGATGCTGAGGGTAAATAAAGTAATATCTGAAAAATTATTTATTTATTTATTTATGACAGAGGCTACTTTTAATTTACAAGAGCTAGTAATACTCGTTCGTACACAAATCTTACCACAGCTAGTCTTCTCCTCGATGGGCAATGAATCCACCACCTTCAGTCCGGACGCACGAATACGTTCAACCTGTTACGGGAATCTCAAAGTAGCGAGCATTGAGGACATGGACAAAGTATGCCGATAGGTGGTGCTACGTGAGAGTGTGAGTCGGCCGAGGTGATTCTGAGATAGTCGGTCCAAGTGGAGTAAACACTGTTCCTATGTGACGCTGTGATTAACGTAACTGCTGATTGACGTAAGTGCTTCCTAAGCAGGAGATCTTGGGTTCTAATCCCAGTCAGACACACATTTTCTCTCTTCGCCGCTGACTCTGCATTAAGTCCCGATGCAGCTGACACCAATAGTTTGAAACTAGGTCTTTAGTTATTTTTATCATTTAAACACTGACCTACAGAATTTTCCCTGACAAAGACAACTCAAATTTAACCTATTCAAGTATTACCCACAATATACAAACCCAACGCAACCTGACTACTATACAGTAATAACATGACTTCCAATATTTAACAAAAAAGAATGCCCCTGAATTGCAAGAAATCCTAACAAATTCCAAAAAAATATGAAATTAAAGAAATATGAATCTACCTCCTACTCCGTTAACTGCCAAAGCTCATTTCAATTATGAACCCCACTTATCTCACAGAAAATTTTCGTAACTCGAACTACAGCAATTACAGCAAGCAGCAATTACAGCCAGCTAAATAAAAAGATTGAAACTACTAGAGACTCTAACTGTTAGGAGCAAATGATTAGCAAAAGAAAGATTTTGTTGGAAAGCAAACAATGTATTTAGAAAATTTCACCTTATTCATGTGACATCCAGTTCTAAAATTTATATATTTGTCAATAATTCCACAACCCAAATATTACCAACAATATCCATCCTGATCTTATATTTCCTTGTGTCTCACTTTCCAATGCATGTCCAAACAACACAGAGTCTCTACTAAGAAAAAATCTGTCCATACACTTCTCTATCCATTCGCCAACTGCTAGTCTGTCCAACCACAGAATCTCCTGCCGAGGGCGCAGAGTACTTTCAGCGATATTAATACAGTCCATAGCGCTGCCAACATACAAACAGGCTACTCACATATCCCACCTACTCCCTTCAAAAATTTGTACAAAAAGTCTTGGGCAGTGGCCAAGACGAACTTGTTGAAATTTTTATATTAACAATATCAGATAGAGCACGTGCATGCAAAGGTTAGGTAATATGCTGTTGGTCAATAAAGTAAAAATTCTCCGCACAGTCCCTAAAGACAGTCCTAATAATTCATCATAAGAGAAGTCACAACGGCTGAGCAGTATATGAAAACGCACAACTAAGTAGTGGACAACTATGCAGTCTTGAAGAAGTAGTGTTGTCGTCTCCACAGAAACTGTGCTGACTCTTGACCTGAATATTTCAATTGGTATCGTAAGATTGGTAAGGGGCCACAACAGAACAGATCCACTACAGTATCAATCGAAATCTTGAAGAATATTGGTAGTACTGATAGGTCACCACAGAGCAGACCCACTGTAGTCCTTGTAGAGATTATGATAGAAGGGCCGGCCGAAGGGGCCGTGCGGTTAAAGGTGCTGCCGTCTGGAACCACAAGACCGCTACGGTCGCAGGTTCGAATCCTGCCTCGGGCATGGATGTTTGTGATGTCCTTAGGTTAGTTATGTTTAACTAGTTCTAAGTTCTAGGGAACTAATGACCTCAGCAGTTGAGTCCCATTGTGCTCAGAGCCATTTGAACCATTTTTATGATAGTAATGGGTCACCAAAGGTGCAGACCCACAGTAGTCCTTGGAAAGAAGGCCAGCAGCCATCTGTTGTGACTGTGTGGGAGCTCATTCAGAATTGGAGATTCTTGAGGATAATATAGCAAGTCCATGAATCACCATTGTGCAGTCAGTACTGATGACATTATAAGTCCCTGAGCCACCACTTGTGCACTCACTAATCTTTTTTGCAATATCCTTACAACTAGCAATGCTGGTAACCAGTCCCTTACTCAGTTATCAACACACATGCAAGCACTAACTCAGTATTGTAGTGTCTGAGATTTGATACATGTAGTATGACCAACAGACAAACGTGTGAATAAAAATTGTCCCTACTATTTACCTAACTTGAGGAACTGGTGTCTATACAATTAAAATTTTACAGCATAAGAATACAATTTCAAATGTAAAGAAAACATCATTGTAGAAAAGAACATGATAATTCAAATAATATTCGTAGCAATACAGGTTTTACAAAAAGAGTAGAAATGAGCATATATGCGAGTATTACAGGAATTATGACATAAGTAAATAAATGAAAAATGAGAATATCAGTAGAAGCATAACAGAATAAATACTGTCTGAACGTCTTCCTAAGGTAAAGAACATGATACAAAGACAGAGAATAGGTTTGAGGATAATATTATTCCTCATCATAGTGAATGCAGCCTAGTATTAGAAGGAAAAAAATTCTAGCAATTTTATCGTATCAGGTAAACACAAAGATATGGGAAGAACACAGAGACACAAGGGTATACAAAAGCATAGCGGAATAACATAAGAGAAAAAGGACAGGATCTAGTTTAAATGCGTCAATGTGTACGTGTAAGTGTAACATTTGATACTACAGTACTTGTGGTGTGCATTTTATACCTATGTTTCATTTTTCTCGTTTCAAGAATATCTTTCATGCACATATCCCCTTTACTTTCAACCAAAACCACTTTATTTGCAACCAAAATTTCATTTAATTCTTGCAGACCTCTCTTAATTTGACATTTGTTTCCACAAAAAGAAACCTATCTAAGCATGTTATCTGTATTTATACTTTTGTTTCCACAAAAAGCATCCTATCTAAGCATGTTATCTGTATTTACACTTTCAACCAGTGTTTATGCTTCCATATTTCTCTTATTTCATCATTCGTTTCCCGGAAGATCCTACCTAAACCCATTGTCACTATACCCTGCATATATCTGTTTCCTCTTTCAAAAACCAATTGGCCAGACCTTTTCCTTATTGCTTCTCAATGCATTTCTTCTCAACTCATCACAACTCGTTTTCTTATATAGCATACCCCCTGTTAAGTTAACTTAAATCTACTGAACTCAGATACACAAACTAGAGAATGAGGCAATGCAGTAGCACAAAAAATTAACACAAACAACATCGACAAAAAATGCAAATTGGCAAAGTAAACTGTAGCATATCTAAATTAGCAAAGCAAATGCAACATTACGATTAATATAAGGCAATATGCAGCAAACAAGAAAAATAAATAAGTGATGAAACTGGCTTAGCACGGTAATACAAAGTAAAATTCGGTAGGACATTGCCTGACAAATAGCACCAACAGACGCAATAACTTATGCCTAAACATGACAAAGCACAAGCAGAAAAATATTACAGTAAAGACAGCAATGCAGATAAGGGAAATATACAGGGTGATTCAAAAAGAATACTACAACTTTAAAAATGTGTATTTAATGAGAGAAACATAATATAACCTTCTGTTATACATCATTACAAAGAGTATTTAAAAAGGCTTTTTTTCACTCAAAAACAAGTTCAGAGATGTTCAATATGGCCCCCTCCAGACACTCGAGCAATATCAACCCGATACTCCAACTCATTCCACACTCTCTGTAGCATATCAGGCGTAACAGTTTGGATAGCTGCTGTTATTTCTCGTTTCAAATCATCAATGGTGGCTGGGAGAGGTGGCCAAAACATCATATCCTTAACATACCCCCATAAGAAAAAATCGCAGGGGGTAAGATCAGGGCTTCTTGGAGGCCAGTGATGAAGTGCTCTGTCACGGGCTGCCTTTTTCGTAGGACTCTCCATACAGTTGATTGTGGAATTTGCAGCTCTCTGCTAGCTCTGCGAGTCGATTTTCCTGGGCTGCGAACAAATGCTTGCTGGCTGCGTGCTACTTTTTCATCACTCGTTCTCGGCCGTCCAGAACTTTTCCCTTTGCACAAACAGCCATTCTCTGTAAATTGTTTATACCAACTTTTAATACACCACCTATCAGGAGGTTTAACACCAGACTTCGTTCGAATTGCACGCTGAACAACTGTCGTCGATTCGCTTCTGCCGTACTCAATAACACAAAAAGCTTTCTGTTGAGCGGTCGCCATCTTAGCATCAACTGACGCTGACGCCTAGTCAACAGCTCCTCAAGCGAACAAATGTACAACTAAATGAAACTTTATAGCTCCCTTAATTCGCCGACAGATAGTACTTATCTCTGCCTTTTGTCGTTGCAGAGTTTTAAATTCCTAAAGTTGTGGTATTCTTTTTGAATCACCCTGTATATGTCAGCTTACAATAGCATGTGTGCATCTGTGATCATCAAAACTATGCAACATACTGGCACAAGGAAAAAGGTCTATACTATCTCCCACGTGAAATGCCATGATTCTATGTCACATCTTACCACTAAAGTGGTGCACCACAATATCTTATTATATCGGATAAATTACCAAGTTCTTGAAAAGAAAATTATGTATGCAATTCCTGTTACTGGTTGCTTCTCCTTCTCATTGTTCTTTCCTTTTCAAGTTCTCTTTTTTGAAGAATGTGGGTCATAAAATTATTATTTAATGGATCTGTTGACAGAATGTGTTCACATTAGCATAAGTAATGAATTTTATTTTATAAACCAATGGTGCAAATTAGTTAGAAACCAGATACCAAATAAAATAAGCAAATATTTACAAGGTAAAACATAAAAATCATTCAATAGCCAAGTGGTATTTCATAAGTCAGTAGAATTTCTCTCAACTCTCGTAGAGGGACCCTTGTAATAATCAGGTGGCTAACATAAAAATATTTCTCATCAACTGATTAGCATTTCAGCAAGTAGCACAAAGTTCCAACTCCAGAGTGCAATCATATGTCTACAAGTAATAGTGTATGTCGTGTTTGTGACGTGCTCAGCAAAGAAATCGCAATCGCGAGCTCAATGGCCTCTCTTTTCTACATCTATGCGAGCACTTGCGGGAGAGCGGTGAGCTTAAAAACGGCTGAAGCCGCAACTTTTTGAACATAAAGAACACTGACATTTTTCTCAAGGTTAGCTGCTGTGTTGCTTTGCTCAAGGCACGTAAAAGCGTGTCCACAACAAAGTTTTCGGTGCCAGGAATGTAGACTACTGTGAAGCGGAATTCTTGCAGAAACAATACCCAACGTTTCAACATGATTTAATTTTGAAGACATAAGAAACGACCATGCTCGATGGTCATTACAAACTTTTATTTATTTGCCAGAAAGAAAGAAACGATATGTGTCAAATGCCCAAACGACAGCCAAAGCTACCAATTCAGTGACGGAATAATTTTTCTCAGATTCTATGAAGAGTTGTCTCATTTTCTATAGCTTCTTGAAATAAGTGGGCACCAAGACCAACCTTAGATGAATTTGTTTTAAGACAAAAATACTGTGACAGATCTTGGTGAGCTAAGATTGGCGCATTAAGTAGCGCTTTTATCTAATAATCAAACTCTAACTGTGCCTGTTTATCCCAGTTCGAAATAGTATTTTTCCCAGCGAGAGAACTAAGTTTTGGAGTTACTAGAATTTGCATATTCCGGTAACGATGGTAGAAATTCACGAGACCTAGAAAACTGCCAACTTGTCTTTTTTGTGGATGGAACAGGAATAGCTCTGCTTGTTTCCACCTTTTCAGAATCTAGCTGAATGCCCTTACAAGAAATAATGTTACTCAAAAGCTTCACCTTTGCCCTAGCGAACATAGGTTTCTCCAAGTTAACTGCAATTATAGATTCTGCAAAAATATGAAACAAATAGTTGAGGATACAATTATGTTGTTCCCAAGAGGCTTCTGCTGTTAAAATATCCGTCCACGTACGATATTGTGTCATTGTAAGAACTCAGGTAACATGGAATTTAGCCCACGAATGAATGCTGCGGAAGAAATGTTCAAAACAAAAGGAAGTTTCCGAAATTGATAACAATGGCCAAAACATAGAAAAACCGTATATTTTCTACATTCTGGGTGAAGTACACTTTGATAAAAGCTGGATCTGAGATCAATAGAAGGCAACATTTTCACGCCATTGAAATTTTGAAGAAGTTCATCCAACGTTTGCGGCCCATCTGTTTCAGGAATGATTATGGTATTTATTTGTCTGAAATCTAAGACAAGCCTGATCGATCCGTTTTTCTTCTCAACGGTATGTAATGGATTATTGTATGAGCATACCGCTGGTTCAATAATGCCCTCGTCAAGCATTGACTGTATTTGCATTATAACTCTGTCTCTATAATTTGCCGGACTACGTTTGATCCGACGCAAAATTTTGTATGCTCAAGAACACGATATTTGTACTGAAATCCTTTAATTGTGCCTGTTTTGTGAGTAAAAACTGTGGAATGTGCTCGTAAAATGTCAAAAACGTCCTGCCTATCAGTGTCGTTACAGTTCTCGAATGTTTGAATTTTTCTGAATTAAAAAGTTAGTATCAATACGTCATCAATATCATCCCTGTTAGTACACACAAAGTGAATATTAGTGTCAAATTCCGTCGAATGTTCCAAACTGTGATCTGACAGGAGGTAAATCCGATTTATTTTCTCGTCATGGTTTGAAAGCCAATCCTCAAATTTCACAGCTATCGACGTACCTTGTTTCTGTAAACTTATTCCAGTATCGTGAAAATTTAAAATTGCTTTATACTGATTCAAAAAATCTACATCTAATATGATTTCCGTCGGCAATAATGGAAAAATAAGAAAATTCATAATAAATCTGTGGCTTTGACAAAAGAATTCTACGTTAGTTCGTTGACGTACATCTACACTTTTTCTAAAAATTACTCCATGTAATTTAATTTTACGTAAAGTAAGTGTGGGACAATCGTTCGATTTGTTGCATTTACTGAAAGCTGTTTCACTAATTACCGAAACAGCACTGCCAGTGTCAGGTACTGCCGTCATTTGTTGTGATATGAATTACAGGATAGGCAGTATTGTTCTGTTTCAGGTCATGTTCCTGGAGTAAAATGTCCCTAATGTCTACCGTTTTCACATAATTGACAGTCATTGCAGCTACGTCGTCAGTTTCATAAGTACGTTTTGTGGCTGCCTGTGATGCGAGTGATTGTCTATTATGTCTTTGTTGCCGCGCCTCGTTACTGGGATTTGGAAGCCTAATTTCTACAATTTCAGCTTGTCGATAGGGCCCTGCCCTATTTGAATCACGCCAATTCTGATTAAATTCAGGTCTGTTGTTATGAATATAGCGTCTGTCGTCTTGTCGGTAATTTCTGTAATTTCTTCCTTGTAGATTAACTGTTGGAGGGTTTCTCCCCGAATCGTAATTGCGAGGTGGGCTGTTGCGTCTGAAGTCATTTCATCTCCGTTGATAATAATTATTCTGGTTCCCCTATTGTCTATTTCTACGGTTGTCGCTGTCATAGTCATTGCCATGGAAATGTGATCTTTCTCTGTGATTATTGTTATTCTGCCAATAGTTGTCATACGGGTTGTGTCTGTTTTCGTCACGTTTATCTTTGTAACGGTTATTGTTTCTGTCGTCACGAAATTGTGATGGATGTGACCTGTAATTGTTGTTATTTTCCTGTTTTCGTATCATGCGATTGTCTGTGTCGATTTCTAGTTCTTGTAAAAGACCCTGAAAAGCTTCGATGTCATCTTTACAACGTCCAACCTAAATAATTTGTCTTAAGCGTTCAGGCAATTTAATTAAGCAAATGCGGATAAGTTCCGAGGGGCTGTACGGGTTTGACAAATACTGATTCTTGTGTAACGTATCTTCAAAATAATTTACTGGTCAGGAAAATTCAGACTGTTTGAAATGCTTCATCATTATAATAGTGTGTTTTACTGGATATTGTGTAGCCTGAGACCAATATGCAGAATTTCCTTCATTGTGACTGTCGCGAATAATCGATCACATTCGTACAGCTGATTCATTTTCTAAATAGCCACACATTAATTCTAGTCTATGCTCTGACGACCAATTAGGAGGGAAACAATAAGAAAATTGATGAAGCGAAGCACGTGGATGTATGCCATTGGCAGAATTCTTGAATGTTTTAAATTTACGCGTTTTGATGAAGATCTTATAGTCAAAGTCATCATGTAGCCGAGTCGCAGATAGGTCATCGCTACGTCATGTCGGTGGTTCCATCTCAACGCTCGGTGCACCCTGCCGAATCCTTTCAAGATCTCGGAAATACCATGTATTATTACTGTGTGACTTTTCCGTATTTCTAAATCCCTCTACCCGCGTCGGAGCGCGAGTATCCTCTGAAACATGTAATTCTTGTATCATCTGTGCCAACTGATCTTGTCCTTCACGTTTTTCTTTTCTATGTTGCGTATTAATTTGTTTCTGACTCTGTTTAAATTTCCGAATTTCCTCTTACTCCTCTGAGCCTCTGAGCACTATGCGACTCAACTGCTGAGATCATTAGTCGCCTAGAACTTAGAACTAATTAAACCTAACTAACCTAAGGACAGCACACAACACCCAGCCATCACGAGGCAGAGAAAATCCCTGACCCCGCCGGGAATCGAACCCGGGAACCCGGGCGTGGGAAGCGAGAGCGCTACCGCACGACCACGAGATGCGGGCTTACTCCTCTGAGTCAGTAAAAAACTATCGGTCTTGTGTCATTCAAATGATGATCTATCTTCGTAGATAAATTTGTTAACTGATCCGAAAGTTCGGCTGCTTTTTCCGATAACGTGCTGATTTCTTCCGTCGTTTTTCTGAGCCAATTTTAGAGTGTCCATTTATGTCGTAATCGTATCTACTGTGTCTTTTAAGTTTTCCTGATATTTTACAAGTTGCACGGCTGTATCAGTAGATGTAACTGAGTCAGTTTTATCCTGCAAGGTGTCGTGATTTTCGTGTACAATGGCCTGCAGTTCTTTTATTGCTGCTTCATGGTTCTGTAATTTGTCTTCATGTCGCGAAAAAGTAGGCTGAAAATGCTCACAAATGGTTCGATGAACCCTCTGCCAGGCACTTAAATGTGGTTTGTGGAGTATCCATGTACATGTAGACGAAGGTTTCTGTTGTCTGACTCTTTCTGGAAATTAATGTTAACATCTAGATAAACTAGCGTTGTTCTGTATCAACAGCTGGGTGCCATAAAACGATTCAAATTCACCTAAGAATAATTTAACATTTTACGATATGGATCAAGTTACTTTTGTTAACTGTAAACGACTTTCCCAAGTTCACCAATTCAATAGGAAAACCTTCCTCTTATTGACCTAAATAGAAACTACTGGTTTCAATAGCCTTGATGTAATGTTTAACATCAATCATATTTTCCTCACAGGAACAGGCTGTTGATTCATATTCACTGGGGTTGACATACATTGTCCTCTATTTGCAAGGTGTTGAGACAGTCACAGTACACCTTTTCCCTTCTCACAATCTAGATCATGTTAACAAACAGAAAGTTCAAGAATCCAGATCAACCACAGGATCATACTGACAGGTTACTTTGTGTGTTGGTCTTCATTTGTCCAGGCATCTTTAAATCCTTCTGTCTAAATGAGATATTTATTCCAAAAATCCTAAACTCTCACACCTGTGACGGACTTTTTTATCCAGGCTTGGCTGTACAGATGCAGTAACAAAGAAAGCTAACATATATAGGACGTAGGGAATATGGTCCTTCCGCTGCAATATCATAAGCAACTATCGTAAACCCATTTCCTACATTGTGGCCTTGATTTTGAAAAATGGAGCCCATATTTACCAAAAAACAGACCAACGTTACTGAAAATACTACATAGCGCTACAGCTTTCCACCAAACAGCACATCTACGAATACGTCATCCAGTTCAAGCTATTTTCTGCAGTAGTGCATGAATATCCCCAGTCCAGAAATTCTATAAATCCATTAACACAATGCATTCCACCTACACTTCTGTATTTTTCTGTTAATTCGACCTCTGACAGCTAACATGTTTCCCTCTCTGCTTAGACATTTCCACAAATCATTTATGTCCCGCAAACTCTAATATTTATGACCATAGTCTTTTCTACAGCTGGCGCTATACTAACAGGTTGCTCTCTCCTGTCGCCTCTGCACCATATATATCATATCCCAAGGAGAGCAATAGCCTCCTTCTTCCCAGTCCAAAATTCTGTACTGACATTTACCAATTTTATAAGCTTTAGCTGAAGTCCCATTTCCTGTTCGTAAATCAACATTCCAACATTCTTCCTGCTCATCCTACCCTTGACTCTTCCTGTTCCAGCGCCCCTTGTATTCCAGCCCTGTCGTAACCCATCATCTTCCCTCTCCTCCCCTCCTTCCTGTATCTCTCACGCAATTTCTCCCTCATTCTCTCTCTCTCTCTCTCTCTCTCTCTCTCTCCGTCCGAGAGATCCATCCATATAGCCCCTCATCTAGTTATCCTCCCTTCCGACCCTAACAATACTTACTGGAAATTAATCTTCAAATATCTGCTAGAAGCAGCAGCATGAGCTACGTCGTAACCCCATCTACACTATAGTCTTTAAATTTTAATTTTATTACTGAAGTCATCTTAACAGTACATACCACCACTGTTAAGAGGAACTGTTACTATCCATATTCCCTACCCCTCCAATCCTCACCATGTGGAGGGAACTGAACAAGCTATAAAGAAAAAAGATAATGATGTATTCTTTTTAAAACTCCCTCCGAACGGGCCTCGGGAGGCCCAGCGATGCCGATGGACAGCCGTGTCATTCTCGGTCGATGAGCGTCACTGGATGCGGATGTGGAAGGCCATGTGCTTAGCACACCGCTCTCCTGGCCGTTGTGTTTTCGTGACCGGCGCTGAAACTTCTCAGTCAAGTTACTCCTCAATTGGCCTCACAATGGCTTAGTGCACCCTGCTTGCCATCAGCGCTGGCATACCATAACGCTCACCGATCCAAGTGCTAACAAAGCCTAACACTGCGTAAATTCGGTGATATGATTGGAACCGGTGTTACCACTGCGGCAAGACCGTTGACATTACTTGTAAACAATCGATTGAAATGCTGAATCACTGAATACTTTTTTTTAAGTCTGACAGATGTATAAAATTCATGATGTTGGCGACCAACCGAGGGATGGGAACAAAGGAAACGTCTAAAATCAAACTCTGGCAGTATAAAGGATGAATATCTAACGTGGCTTAGTTTATGAATAGTTCACACAGTCTGAAACGCGAAGCGAGATATTCTCTTGAAACATACTGGTCAGGCTACTAAGGGGCTGATGACGCAAACATACAGCCTCTCTCATCCAACTGTCAACCTCACCTGCCAGGGTATATCCTGCCTAGCAGATGAAGCTCTAACGACCGAGAGTTGGTGATAACATCGCGTACCTAGGAAATCCTGTACCTTCCTCACGTAGGTGAGTTACCAATTTTTGCTGTTCAAGCTCAGAGATGGCAGTCCCGTCACCAGTCTTACCAGCTATGGGTCAGTTCCCCATTCAGGGACTCAATAAACGTACTTGCAATACTCAGTATAGCCTTAGAAACAGGACGGATTACCGGGACACGACATAGGCAAGAACTAGGAACAGGAAAAAATCGTTTAATAAATACGCGAACATAGTCTGGATCAAACGTTTTTATACACCGATGGCCGGCCGCGGTGGTCTCGCGGTTCTAGGCGCGCAGTCCGGAACCGTGCGACTGCTACGGTCGCAGGTTCGAATCCTGTCTCGGGCATGGATGTGTGTGATGTCCTTAGGTTGGTTAGGTTTAAGTAGTTCTAAGTTCTAGGGGACTGATGACCACAGCAGTTGAGTCCCATAGTGCTCAGAGCCACATTAACCATTTTATATACCGATGTCCGATTCATTCTGCGCTGCCTTCATATCTGGGGCCGAAGAATGCAGTTTGTCAATTTTGTGTGAAGCTAAGATAAAAACAAGGATGTGGTCAATGTTAGTTTTACACAACGTTGACAAATTGCACTTTGAGACGGCAGACTTGAAGATGACCCACAAGGCAGACTGAAACCGGGTACTGTTAAATAAAAAGCTGTGATCCAGACGGCTTTCGTTTCTTATTTATAACAGAATAGTCACGGTTACTAAAACATGCATCAGTAATGAAAAAATGCTTTAATGAAGCTTGTGAAGTTGCGACCAGGAACTTTAGGGCAATTGTAGAATTAGATTAGTATTAGAAAAGAAAGGAAATAATTTTTGCGGTAATTAGTGAAACAAAGAAGAATCTAATAATTTGGATGCGTATATTATAATCTAGAGTGAAGTAAAACAGGAATTAAGAGCGAGTAAAAATGTTGCTATTAGGTGACAAAATACTGGACTATGAATACGTAAATGAACGCATTGTACTAGCAGGAAGTAAAGGTCCAACAGTAATCCTAGGAAAAATAGCACCTGTTGTCCCAGTATAAGGAAAAATTTATGAGTTCAAGGCCTTTGTTAAACAATTACGAATGATATCAAACAAATGCAATAAAGATGACATTTTGCTCATGGTAGATCTCAGTACTAGAATTGGATATATACGAATTCCGAAAATACAAAGCATATTCGGAGGAAACGTATGAAATAAAACCGCTGAAAGACTTTCAGATTTTGCTACACTCAGTCTTTTAAAAATTAACAACTTTCCTTTAGAAAGAAATACATGGACAAATTTACCTGGTCGGTAAAAAGATATAGACACGTTAGAGATACCAGAGTTTATCGAGGAGTGGATATTAGATAGGAACACTTCTTATTGGAGTACGTAACTGACACCTGTGTAAAATGGACAAAACTGAACAAACAATTAAAGATCAAAAGGAAGATCAAGGTAGTAATATGTAATCCTTAGAAGATATCAGCATACGATATCTGTATTAAAGTCAGATGACAAAAATATTAGCAAAATTGGAAACGGTAGAAGACTTGGCAGAAGAATGGAAAAACGTAAAAACAGCGGTGAAAAACATAGCTAATGAGGTTCTGGCCAAGGAAAAGAAGAGCAGGAAATGTAGAGGCATAAAGATTTGGTCGCAAGAGATGGAAAATGCTATTAAAGGAAAACAAGAAGATTTCAACACGTACATAAATAATCCCACATATGAAAACTATAATATAAAAAGGAAGAAGTAATGAGAAGCACACAGCTCTGGAGGCACACCCAGAATCATGGCGTCGCATCAAAGATCGTGATTTACATGGTAGACAAACTATCCTTTATAAAGTGATGGAATCATGCGTCACACAAAAAGAGGATCGTATACGTGTCAATAACAGCAGGGAGATGGAAACAAAGAAAAGTGCGAGGTCATCCACATGGATACTAAAAGAAATCCGAGAAATTTTGGGTATACGATAAATCGCACAAATCTAAGGGCTGTCAATTCGACTAAATACCTAGGAATTACAATTAAGAGCAACTTAAATTGGAAAGACCACATAGATAATACTGTGAGGAAGGCGAAACAAAGACTGCACTTTGTTGGCAGAACACTTAGAAGATGCGACAAACCCACAAAAGAGACAGCCTACATTACACTTGTCCGTCCTCTGCTGGAATATTGCTGAGCGGTATGGGATCCTTGCCAGGTAGAATTGACGGAGGACATCGAGAAAGTGCAAAGAAGGGCAGCCCGTTTCGTGTTGTTGAGCAATAGGGGTGAGAGTGTCACTGATATGATACGCGATTAGTGGCAGTCACTGAAACAAAGGCGGTTTTCTTTGCAGCGGGATCTATTTGCGAAATTTCAGTCACCAACTTTCTCTTCCGAAAGCGAAAATATGTTGTTGACACATACCTACGTAGGGAGAAAAGATCATCATAATAAAATAAGAAAAATCAGAGCTCGAACGGAAAGATTTAGGTGTTCCTTTTTCCCACGCGCCATTCGAGAGTGGAATGGTAGAGAAGTACTATGAAAATGGTTCGATGAACTCTCTGCCAGCAACTTAAGTGTGAATTGCAGAGTAACCATGTAGACGTAGACGTAGATGTAGAACAGATAGCTCATTAGAAAAAAAATATCGTTCGACGATACTGTAATTCAGACGTCACCTGAACTAAATAACAAAAGGTCTGGGCGATGTTGATACGAGACAGCTGAGGTCAGCTCTAAAAGCTACAAAGAGTAGGCAAGCCGCCGGTTTAGATGGTATTAATATGGGACTGTAGAAATAATGGCGGGTTATTGCCACATCTTAGGCTTCTGAACACCTTTAATAAGTGTTGGAGAAATAAGAAGGTACGAAAAGAGTGGCTAAAAGAGAAAATAATATTTGTCTTTAAAAAGGGCGACAAAGGTGACTACAGATATATATTCATTGAGTCGATAAATTTTATGCCAGAATATGCAGGACTAAAAAATAGCATGGAAAATTTGGAGCTTTGTGGTAAGTTCTATGGGACCAAAGGACAACACACAATTCCATGCCTGAGGGAGAACTCGAACCTCCGACGGGGGGAACAGCGCGAACCGTGACAAGGCGCTCCCTAGACCGCGCGGCTACCTCACGCTGCAGTAGCATGGAAAACTAACTCCGACGAACATCAGATCTTAGAAAAGGACTCTCAACTATTGGGAGCGTTTTTACACCACAACAATTTATAGAAAAGAGACGAGAATTAGGTTTTATAGATTTTGAAAAGACATTTGATAATGTGTACATAGAAAGGCTATAGAATGTAACGGCTTCTTACCTCATAAATGCTATTAACAGCCTATACACAAAGACTGAAATTGTTATAGGTATGGGATATCTAATCACATGACCAATGATGACAAATGGTGGGGTGCGACAAGGACGGTGTGTGCCTTCGATAGTCTTTAATATATTCTTAGCTAAGTGATTGGTAAACGGAAAAAGGTGAAGATATTTAGTTTTATATGCAGATGACGTAACGCCGATTGCAGGAACTGAAGACGACTTTCAGGTGTGGGTCTACAGGGTGGTCCATTGATAGTGACTGGGCCAAATATCTCACGAAATAAGCATCAAACGAAAAAACTACAAAGAACGAAACTCGTCTAGCTAGAAGGGGGAAACCAGATGGCGCTATGGTTGGCCCGCTAGATGACGCTGCCATAGGTCAAATGGATATCAACTGCGTTTTTTTTTTTAAATAGCAACACCCATTTTTATTAAATATTCGTGTAGTACGTAAAGAAATACGAATGTTTTAGTTGGACCACCTATTTCGCTTTGTGATAGATGGCGCTAAAATAGTCACAAACGTATAAGTACGTGGTATCACGTAACATTCCTCCAGTGCGGACGGTATTTGCTTCGTGATACGTTACCCGTCTTAAAATGGATGGTTTACCAACTGCGGAAAAGGCCGATATCGTGTTGATGTATGGCTATTGTGAGAAAAATGCCAAAAGGGCGAGTGATATGTATGCTGCTCGGTATCCTGGACGACATCATCCAAGTATCAGGACCGAGTTCTTGCACGCGTTCTACACTCCTGGAAATTGAAATAAGAACACCGTGAATTCATTGTCCCAGGAAGGGGAAACTTTATTGACACATTCCTGGGGTCAGATACATCACATGATCACACTGACAGAACCACAGGCACATAGACACAGGCAACAGAGCATGCACAATGTCGGCACTAGTACAGTGTATATCCACCTTTCGCAGCAATGCAGGCTGCTATTCTCCCATGGAGACGATCGTAGAGATGCTGAATGTAGTCCTGTGGAACGGCTTGCCATGCCATTTCCACCTGGCGCCTCAGTTGGACCAGCGTTCGTGCTGGACGTGCAGACCGCGTGAGACGACGCTTCATCCAGTCCCAAACATGCTCAATGGGGGACAGATCCGGAGGTCTTGCTGGCCATGGTAGTTGACTTACACTTTCTAGAGCACGTTGGGTGGCACGGGATACATGCGGACGTGCATTGTCCTGTTGGAACAGCAAGTTCCCTTGCCGGTCTAGGAATGGTAGAACGATGGGTTCGATGACGGTTTGGATGTACCGTGCACTATTCAGTCTCCCCTCGACGATCACCAGTGGTGTACGGCCAGTGTTGGAGATCGCTCCCCACACCATGATGCCGGGTGTTGGCCCTGTGTGCCTCGGTCGTATGCAGTCCTGATTGTGGCGCTCACCTGCACGGCGCCAAACACGCATACGACCATCATTGGCACCAAGGCAGAAGCGACTCTCATCGCTGAAGACGACATGTCTCCATTCATCCCTCCATTCACGCCTGTCGCGACACCACTGGAGGCGGGCTGCACGATGTTGGGGCGTGAGCGGAAGACGGCCTAACGGTGTGCGGGACCGTAGCCCAGCTTCATGGAGACGGTTGCGAATGGTCCTCGCCGATTCCCCAGGAGCAACCGTGTCCCTAATTTGCTGGGAAGTGGCGGTACGGCCCCTTCGGCACTGCGTAGGATCCTACGGTCTTGGCGTGCATCCGTGCGTCGCTGCGGTCCGGTCCCAGGTCGACGGGCACGTGCACCTTCCGCCGACCACTGGCGACAACATCGATGTACTGTGGAGACCTCACGCCCCACGTGTTGAGCAATTCGGCGGTACGTCCACCCGGCCTCCCGCATGCCCACTATACGCCCTCGCTCAAAGTCCGTCAACTGCACATACGGTTCACGTCCACGCTGTCGCGGCATGCTACCAGTGTTAAAGACAGCGATGGAGCTCCGTATGCCACGGCAAACTGGCTGACACTGACGGCGGCGGTGCACAAATGCTGCGCAGCTAGCGCCATTCGACGGCCAACACCGCGGTTCCTGGTGTGTCCGCTGTGCCGTGCGTGTGATCATTGCTTGTACAGCCCTCTCGCAGTGTCCGGAGCAAGTTTGGTGGGTCTGACACACCGGTGTCAATGTGTTCTTTTTTCCATTTCCAGGAGTGTATTTAGCGACGAAGCGTCATTCACCAACAGCGGTAACGTAAACCGGCATAATATGCACTATTAGGCAGCGGAAAATCCACGATGGCTGCGACAAGTGGAACACCAGCGACCTTGGCGGGTTAATGTATGGTGCGGCATTATGGGAGGAAGGATAATTGGCCGCCATTTTATCGATGGCAATGTATGCTGACATCCTACGTAAAGTTCTATCGATGTTACTACAAGATATTTCATAGCACATAGCTCGCGTGCGGTTGAAGCGGTATTGAATAGCATATGTCATGACAGGTGGATTGGTCGTCGAAGCACCATACCATGGCCCGCACGTTCACTGGATCTGACGTCCGCTGATTTCTTTTTGTGGGGAAAGTTGAAGGAGATTTGCTATCGAGATCCACCGACAACGCCTAACAAAATGCGTCAGCGCATTGTCAATGCATGTGCGAACATTACGGAAGGCGAACTACTCGCTGTCGAGAGGAATGTCGTTACACGTATTGCCAAATGCATTGAGGTTGACGGACTTTTGAGCATTTATTGCATTAATGTGGTATTTACAGGTAGGGCCGGCCGGTGTGGCCGTGAGGTTCTAGGCGCTTCAGTTTGGAACCGCGTGACCGCTACAGTCGCAGGTTCGAATCCTGCCTCGGGCATGGATGTGTGTGATGTCATTAGGTTAGTTAGGTTTAAGTAGTTCTAAGTTCTTGGGGACTGATGACCACAGATGTTAAGTCCCATAGTGCTCAGAACCATTTGAGCCAGTTGAAGGAGACGCCACACTGGCTTTCTAACTGCAATAGTGGCAACCAGAAAGTGATTAGCAAAACGTGAAGCCTGTAATTAGAATTCCTAGTGCCCACTTCATCTGAGAAATACTCTTTTGACGCTTATTTCGTTAGATATTTGGCCCGGTCGCGATCAATGGATCACCCTAAATATCTTGCATCCGATAGCCTCAGATTACAACCTAACATTCTCCGCAAGAAAAGCGAAAGTGATGGACTTTCAGGGCATGCAACCAATAAGATCTCAAATAGTTTTCAGTAATAAAATATTGGAGCAAGTGCAATATTTTAAATAACTAGAATGCAACATCACTTACGAATATAACAATGACGTGGACGAAAAATTAAAAAATTTATTTCCATAAGTGGAATGATCCTTAAACGTTTGCAGAATAAACTCAGGAAATAAATGCAGTTGAAAGCTTTGTAAAATCGTGGGTGTATCATGCCTCACCCATGGAAGAGAAGCCTGGACGACAACAAGACGGCAAGAAATTTTTAATACAGTTCCAAGGAATGAGGCGTCTAAGAAGAATGGAATGATGTACAAGGAAAGATTGTAAAAGAAATGACGATATAAATAAGGGTTTCTGACTACATAACGTAAGAGAAAAGATAAGAGAAAACAGGATGAAATGGAAGTAACATTGTAGACTGTATGTATGGATAAATACTCCCACTAAAGGCCCTCAGGTACAAATGCACTGGAATAAGTAATGTAGGTAAATCATACAAGAGGTGGAGTACAGTAACAGCCAATTTGCCTAATAGATGAAGCGAAGAACAAGAGAAAGAAGAAGAATAATTGGAAGACATACTGGTCGAACGCGTCGGATACTTAACAGCAATTGTCTCAGTAGTGATTATTAGTATGGGGCATAAGCAGTAGGAATCATCATGTCATTGTTAATGAAAAATAATATGCATTGTCTTCATCACAGAAATTTTCTTGCTAGTTACGCTATTTTCATTCTCAATGGTTGATAACTGTGACGTCTCGCTAATGCAACATGTGAAAGCTTTTGTCTACTGTCTTATATATTGAACTATGCTCAAATGTGTGTCTCTCCCTCTGTTTCCTACCGTGGGGCGGCGGGTGGAAATTATGTTGTTTAATACGAAAGTAGAAAAGTAATGTTAAAATTATGCAATTCCCTGCCATTTAACCATATGTGGGTGGAATTAGTTGTTATATAAATGTTCCTATTATTTATGCTGTCTTTTGCCATTCTCAACACTGGCTCTCTAACTACAATATTGGCAACCAGAAAGTGATTAGCAAAACGTGAAGCCTGTAATTAGAATTCCTAGTGCCCACTTCATCTGAGAAATAGTCTTATAGCTGCAGCGTAAAGTTCTGAGGAGTTAGGAGATTGTCTGGGATTCATAATCAAAAACGATCGTGGAAAAAACGTTCTCTATATTCTGAAAGTCACAGATGAAAAAAAAAAAAAATCCACACAATCTGATTAACAGAGCAGTTCAGAGTCTAATGCGCTGATGCAACTATAACTGTTCAAATTAAATGTTTAAGTGAATGCTCGCCACAATTTGATGATAATGTTCATCAAACGCCACGCTAGATAATGGTAGAATGTCTGTCCCGCGACGGCACGTGAAAATACGACATACGCAAACTGAAGATAGATAATTAAAGTCATCGCAGAATTAACACTTCAGTCGAAAATGATTTCATGGTTATGCGTATCCCGAGTAACTTAATATGGCATCCGAGGCTGTTTATAGCAATGATGGCGACGCGAAGCAACTCCCGACACAGATGGTGTGCTATTCAGCGTCTGGAGAGAACTGGGGCCTTTGGCCTAAACTTTTAGGCTGGAGGTTTTAGTGTATTGCAGAGTGGCTGACTCCTCCCTTTTTTTCCTTGCGGTCAGCCAGCCACTTCCATCTGCTACATTGTTTTAGCCCCCTCTCTCGTTTTCTTCCTGTGTTGTCCATGTTTTACTGCTGACGCCCTGCTTCATCCCACGCTTCGGTGTGGGTGAGCACATCTTTTCCGATGATTGTTTCCCGTGTTTTATGTTCCGTTTTATGTAAATATTCTGAGCTTTTTTTTTTCCTTGACACCCGTCTCACTATGATACTGAACGGGCGCTGAAGACCTTGCTGTCGTGCGCCCACAAAACCCCTCTACAACAACAAAACTCTCGCGCAGCGTTCGTATATATAAAGCCGCGGTGCGGACGGCTAAAGGAACGCCTGATCAAATCGGCTCTCCCAACTAGCCGCTGGGCTAGTAAAGCACCACTTTAAGTTACCGAATAAACCATAGCTTCTTTTGCTGATGGCCGTTGAAGCTCTCAATTTAAATGCGCAATCAGCACACAGGTAAGTAATCGTAATAAAAGTCTGATGTGGCTAAGTCAATTATTTTGGGCGAGAGAATTAATTTAATCACACTACACGCAGTAGACGAGCTCTGAACTTGCCCTTTGGAGATACGCTATCGCTATAGTTTTATAGTCATTCAGTTGAAATTTCTCACATCTTTATGATTATAGCGGATCTCCCTTCTACTTAAATTTAAACATCCTAGCCTTATTTATTACCCACTTAATCTATCTTGCTTCCTTAATTTTTAAGTAAAAAACCAGAGAATCATGAATTTCCACTAAAATTTTAATTTGTGAAATCCAAAGCACTGTTTCTATTAAATTATTATGAAAAAGGAATCTAAATATAAATTTGTAAGTCTCTAGCTCTTTCTGTTGCGCCAATGATTTTTACAGAAAAACATCCAAATTTCGAAAATGGTTAAAGTTATTGAACTGATATTCAACACATATTGATTTTGTATTACTCCTGATATGCTAGAACCGTTTCAGGTTATTTACTTGATTTTTAAAGTATTGCGCAACATTTATGACATCAGAGCTAGTTACAGCAGACTGGCTGGCACACAATGGAAAGACTGATGTGACTTTATTACGGCGTGAGTAGGCTGCTTCCCTACATCACCCTCTAGTTAAATTTTTTTTTGTTTTTGAATGTTAATGAACGAAAAAAAAAATTTAATTACAAAAAGGGAAGCTAGAGCACAGCTTAACTCCCTATGAAAAATTAAAATTGAAATGTAAACATATAGAAATATAAAAATAAAACTGATTACCTACTTCAATTATTTAAATTACTGGCATGTTCACTGCCTCTTAAGCAATATTATCCCTCAAATTTTAAGCAAAAGAAATGAAACACTTTGGCATACATATTGCCTTAGACAAACAAACACATAAAAAATATGTAAAATTATGAAAATCTTAAATCCATTAAATACATTTTTACATACACAAATTCAAAGAAAATAACACAGTTATTCATGATACATAAACAGATATTTATATCTTAGCAGTCTTTTCTAAACCTGAAAGAAAATTTTACAATCATGACAATTTCATTTTTACACACGTGGTTGTAGCCGCTTTGGCTGGCGTTCTACACTTCCATTCACAAGGGTAGAGGAGGGGAAGTTGCTATGGTGTGCGTCCTTCACGTTCACTTTATATTATATGGGGAAAGGGGAGGGGTCACTGTGAGTTGTGTCCAAGTCACTCCACACTTTCACGTAGCTACCAGGCTGCCATTATCTGGTTTGTCCCGTAGAACAAACAAAAAGAGTGCCTCAGACTCTGTTCACTTAATATCTAAGGATGGGCCACAATGAAATGTTGATATACACATTTTATCTTTCAATATTTTGCTGGAACAAAGTTAACAGAACTTTTTCAATTTTACTCTCGCGGTTACTTAACTGTCAAAATCGATAAACAAATGGCTCAAAACGCAGTTAGTCACGTACTAGAGAAAATTTATACTCAAGGCGTACAATCATAAATCCTATTTAATTTCAATTTATTAATTCTGGGCCGGAACACTGAACCAATGCTCGGTACATTCCTGACAAATCTGTATTTTATTTACTTAGCTGACTCTTCGATTACCTTATTCTTAGAGATAGTATGAGTATATTTGATTAGTAGTTGTCTACTCAGCTTCTTTGTACATGTGAGTAACTTGTGGCAATAGTACAATTCTGAGTGTTCAAAACACACTACGTTTAGTTGACTACTAACTCCACTTATTGGTCCTCTGCTGTTGTGTCAGTTCCACATCTGCAGTTATGTACTTACTTCATCGAAGTGTATTTATGTTGAGCTATAAACAATGTTTCACGTCTGCTATTATGTTATTCAATTATGTTGCTAGTGTATGTACTTATTTAACACTCACTCTATTAACATTTAAAGCATAGGATAGCACATTTATTTCATATCTATAGTGTATTGCAATTGATCAGTTTGCTCACGTGGCAATCCATTTCCACTCGATCGGACGCTGAAACAACAGGTAGTCTCTCTTGACCTACCACTAAAGTGCATTAAGTAATTATGGACGAGCGTAATGCTAAATTCCTTAAACCTATAGGACACCATGAGCTGCGCTGTCTCATCTAACATAAGGGTACCTATGGTCGCATTCACGCCTCCAACTCATAACCTCAATACGTGTAGGTGTGTCCTGTCACACACTACACCAAATAACGGCCAGCTCCAACCTTATAAATATTTCAGGGACGTTTCCTTCACGTCTCAACCACAAACACTGTTCAATTCTATTACACTGCCATTCCTTGCTACACAAGGTGAGTTTATTCTTACAACTTACCTGCATTTTTTTCATAACACTAAGCAATCTTTTTTACTATTAATTAGTTAGCTCTACAGCATACAATAGGTTTCACTACCACTTCAGATCCCCCTTGAACACGAATTCGTATATCTTTTTAAAATATTGTTGTGGGACCATTTCCAATAAAACAACACTTCGTACTTACAATACTACCAGGGTTCTATACATACTTGTTACTCAAATACATTTGTATCTTAATTACATCATACTTCTCTGTTGTTTATGTCACGGTTACGTTTGTCACATTAGGTATTTTTCTTCACTAATCGGTGGATAGAATGGTTACAGAACTCATGGCTTGATAATAATGACGGAAAATTTTTGTATTGCAAAGAAGGTGTCGAAACTTTTGTGGACAGGAAAGATGAAGAGAGTGAGACCTGAAATGGGAAAGAAGATCTCACACAGCTGGGACAGCACAGCTGCCACACTGTGTAGCGGTTACAGAACAACCTCCTCCCTACAGCATTCAGTCACTACCTATGAACTTCTTTAGGTCGATCACGTTCCTGAGACCTAATAGCTTTTTACTCTTAGGGTACTCTAGCCTATATGCATTGGCATGTGGTTTTCCTATGATCCTGAAAGGTGCTAGGTAAACGAACATGAATTTCTTTGTTTCTGCATTTATTTTCTTTGATTTTTCCTTGGTTTTGACAAGAACTAACTGACCTATTTCAAAACTAGTGGGTATAGCTTTTGCGTCATGACGCTTCTTCCTTTTCAATGCTCTTTTTCTTACATTTGCCCTAGCCTTTAACTTCTTCTCGTCTGTGGATATTTGCGTTAGGATAGGGAATTCTACCATATCTGCAATCACATGCAGATATGGTGATGTCCATAGAAGTTAAGAATTTTACTCCCCAGAACTTTTGCAATAACTCGTCCATGTTCTGCGGTCTATCACTTTTCCTAACCACTATTTCATTCAACCAACGAGCGTCCAAGACCAATCTGACACTCCCGTCTCTTTTTGGTACAACAACAAGAGGATTATTGTACTCACCGACCCCTTTTTCAATCACACCCCACTCTAGCATTCTCTGTATCTCCTTTCGAACCGCCTCCTTTGTAGCTACATGTATTTGGTATGCCTTCCTGAAAAACACTTGGCCAGGTTTCACCTTTAATTGACATTCATAACCTTTGACCACGCCAGGTCGATTTGAAAATACCTTATGATGCCTTTTTAAAACCTGTCTCAGTTCTTCCTTCTGATTAGCTGAAATTTTATCGATTTCCTGCAATTTAGCTTCTATTTTGTCCAAAATAATTGCTTCTTCTTCTGTATGAACTTACTTTTACTAAAATTATCACCTTTGTCCCAATATCTCCTATCTTTCAGAACTCGTATAGGCAGCTCCCAAGTTTCATCATTAGTTACTACATGTTTATCACTAAAAGGTACTGTAAATACTCCGGTTATTGGCAAGACCATTTTTAACTGGCTTCTTTCAAAGTCAACAACACTCTGATATTTTGACAAGAAATCTGTGCCAATTAAAACCTCAATACTGAGGTTATTTACAATTAAGCATGGATGATCAATTAAATTACCATTAATGTTAAAGGGCAGTAAAGCTTCTTGCTTTACCGTTTTTGACACCTTGCCAGTAGCACCAATTATTCTTAGTCCTGATACCCTCATTACTGTAAGCTTGTCTTTACCAGGTAATGCATCAAAGAAGGACTGAGATATCGCACTCACCTCACTTCCACTGTCTAAGAGACAACGTACATTGATACCCAACATATTCACTATTATTATAGGGTGGCTTATTCTAGTTTGTACAGGTGGTTCCTCAAACTCATCTAATAGTTCCTTTTGGATTTGTCTCCAACTAAAGTGATCGACATCTATCTTCATTACATTTAGGTCAAAGTGTGTAGAGGTTTCCTGAATTACATTTTCAGCTGCCTTTTCCAGTCGGCACGACTTCACTACACTTAGTTTGCTGAACATGACCCAAATTGCTGTAGTCTGAGCGATTCGTCGCCTCCAAACCGGGCATAATACTAGTTACAGCTAAACCACTTTTAGAATAATCGTCGGGTTCCTTCTCAAGTGACAACTGGTCACAGCTACTGGGTTCATCGACACCCAACAGACTACCCTCTACATTATCACTTACCTCCTGTCCTAAATCTATTAGTACAGTATCAACATCCTGCACAGGCACTTTAGATAAGAGCACATCATCCTCATCGTAAATATAAGCATGAATTTCTTCTGCTTCTTCACCTGACAATTCAGTATTTTGTCGCTCTTCCCTACCATTACAGTGCTGCGCCTTCTCTTTCTCTTCCCATTTAGAAAGCGTCTCTAACACGGTATCTATCAAATACTGTGAGTGATCTAATATTTCTGCTGTATTCTTAGATGCTACCGACCCTTCATCCACATGTTCAGTTTGAGTATTCTGATCTGTCTTACCAATTATTGTAATTACTGGCTTAGGAAAAGTAACCGCCTGGTGAGCGCCAGTGTCCTCATAGACGGGAACTAGTTTTCCTGCGTCGGCATACTACTGTTTCCTTTATTTCCGTTATAGTTAACTGACACAGCATTGCTTTCCGTACTGTTGTTTACCTGCATAATTTTGTTCGGAACAAAATTACTATCATTTTGGCGCCATTGTTGGAACTGATAATTATTTCTCCAAGTCCTACCTCTCTTAGGATGGCGAACACCTACTGTTCTGATGTTTACATTGCCATTCTGCTCGTTCTTAAAATTACTACTAGTGTTATTAGCATTTCTGTTATTACGTGCTTGCTCCTCATTGGCAGCAACACGTTCTACACGTTCCAAATACTCAATGAAACGATCCAGATTGTCTCTAGGGGCAGATATAATTCTAGTTTGCCAATACCATGGCAGTTTGGCTTCAAGACCTAGTATTATCATTTCAGGTTTTAGCTTTTCGGCCAAATGTGACAAACGTGAGATCCATGACCTAGCAAACTCTTTAATAGATTCCTTGCCTACATTGAAGCGTTTTCCACTCCCAAATTCTCTCAACACTTCATTTTGCTTATTACTAGACCAATACTCATTAATGAAAGCTATTTTAAATTCCGCTAATGTTTTACACCTCAACATAACATCAGCTGAACAACGCATGGCGTCACCTGCTAAATGGCTTCTAATAAATGAGATTTTCTCTCGTTCAGACCAAGTTGGTGGAATCACATCTTCAAAATCGTTCCAGAAATCCAGCGGGTGGATATATTTATCTGGAACGAACCGCAAGAACTGCCGACACCCGATAACAGCGGCGTTTGCAGCTACAATTTGTTGCATACTACCATTACCACAAGTTACTGAAGTTACTTTACTCTCACTGTTAGCAATGTTAGTACTAATATTTTCTACTCTCATTTCAACATTATCTACTCTTTGCACAATATGAGTAGTATCAGTTTTGATTGCATCTACTTCTGCTTGACATATGTTTACTTTTATATTAACATTTTTAAACCTATCTGAGCACAGTTCAGACTCCGTCTCGATCTTTTCTGTTAACTTGTGCTCCAGCTCCGCATCTTCCATTTGGAAGTCTCTGCGAACCTCAGCAACTTCGGATTTTACTGTTTTATCCATTTCAGAAAATTTTTGAGCAACCTTTTTCTTAATATCCTCATGATTGTAATCAATTTTATAATTCAAACTGTCCAGATCCTCTTTCAACTTATTGCAACCAGCCTTGAAGGTATTGCCCATTACCTCCTATCGTTTATTAAAATTAGTTTGGCTGGCCACAATCTCATATTTCAATTCAGCATTACTGCTTTTGACCTCAGTTATTTCAGACTTTAATTCAGCATTGCTGATAGCTATTGCTTGTAATATAACATTTAAATCAATAGCCCCAGTATCTTTGGGTTGCTCACTAGCTGGCTTTTTATCACACTCAGGTGACGAAAAACTAGCTCCAACACCAGAATCATCAAAACTAAATGAAACTTCTGATTAATCAGTCATATCTAACTTCTCCTTCTTAAACTCTACCAACTCTGAAGACTGTTTTGTTTTTAACTCATCAGATAAACTATCATCCAATAAATTAACAATTTCTGCTTTCTGCTTTACTACAGGGGTCTCTATTACTGAATCATTGCCCCTTTTCACACTACTGTCAGGAGACAATACTTCATATTTCACTTTAACATTACTACTTTCATGCATATTTACACTTGAACCGTTGTCTGGATTTACAGTTCCTTCAACAAACATAGGTTCTGATTTTAGTTTAACCTCGGTTTCTTCTGGCAGTTCCATTTCCGACAGTCTTTTATTGCTGGTTAGTAAAATTTTTAACAGCCTTTCACTTAACTTAGTTCCTTCTGCACGACGTATGGCGTTGCCTGAGCGGTGTACCAGGATTACTGATGCGACACGGCACATTGAACTGCAGACGGCACTCCGACAGCTGCTGTGTGTTTGCGTGACCCGCAACTGCAGGCTCGGCTCCGGTTGCTCTGGCGGACGACTGCGGTGAGGCGAAACTGGCTTCTCGCGATGCCGGCAGCGCCACTTGACTCAGTGCCAGCTCCGTCAATCAAGATGCGTTGAGAATCCAATTGCGTCGTCCACATGCACACGTAACACTTTCAGTGTTCTATTACTCAGTTGCGTGTTGCATTTCACTCGTGAATCCGAATATTTAAAAATCACTTTCACTTTTACTCAGTTTTTCACGGCCGATGCACCAATTGTGGGGCAGCGGGTGGAAATTATGTTGTTTAATATGAATGTAGAAAAGTAATGTAAAAATTATGCGATTCCCTGCCGTTTAACCATACGTGGGTGGAATTAATTATTATATACATGTTCCTATTATTTATGCTGTCTTTTGCCATTCTCAACACTGGCTCTCTAACTACAATATTGGCAACCAGAAAGTGATTAGCAAAACGTGAAGCCTGTAATTGGAATTCCTAGTGGCCACTTCATCTGAGAAATACTCTTATAGCTACAGCTTAAAGCTCTGAGGAGTTAGGAGATTGTCTGGGATTCATAATCAAAAACGATCGTGGAAAAAACGTTCTCTATATTCTGAAAGTCACAGATGAAAAAAAAAGAATCCACACAATCTGATTAACAGAGCAGTTCAGAGTCTAATGGGCTGATGCAACTGTAACTGTCCAAATTAAATGTTTAAGTGAATGCTCGCCATAATTTGATGATAATGTTCATCAAACGCTATGCTAAATAATGGTAGAATGTCTGTCCCGCGATGGCACGTGAAAATACGACATACGCAAACTGAAGATAGATGATTAAAGTCATCCCAGAATTAACACTTCACTCGAAAATGATTTCATGGTTACGCATATACCGAGTAACTTAATATGGCATCCGAGGCTGTTTATAGCAATGATACCGACACGACGCGACTCCCGACACAGATGGTGTGCTATTCAGCGTCTGGAGAGAACTGGGGCCTTACTCTCTCGCGCAGCGTTCTTATATATAAAGCCGCGGTGCGGACGGCTAAGGGAACGCCTGATCAAATCGGCTCTCCCGACTAGCCGCTGGGCTAGTAAAGCACCACTTTAAGTTACCGGATAAATCATAGCTTCTTTTTCTGATGGCCGATGAGGCTCTCAATTTAAATGCGCAATCAGCACACAGGTAAGTAATCGTAATAAAAGTCTGATGTGGCTAAGTCAATTATTTTGGGCGAGAGAATTAATTTAATCACACTACACGCAGTAGACGAGCTCTGAACTTGCCCTTTGGAGATATGCTATCGCTATAGTTTTATAGTCATTCAGTTGAAATTTCTCACATCTTTATGATTATAGCGGATCTCCCATCTACTTAAATTTAAACATCCTAGCCTTATTTATTACCCTACTTAATCTATACTGCTTCCTTAATTTTTAAGTCAAAAACTAGAGAATCATGAATTTCCACTAAAATTTTAGTTTGTGAAATCCAAAGTACTGTTTCTATTAAATTGTTATGAAAAAGGAATCTAAATATAAATTTTTAAGTCTCTAGCTCTTTCTGTTGCGCCAATGATTTTTACAGAAAAACATCCAAATTTCGAAAATGGTTAAAGTTATTGAACTGATATTCAACACATATTGATTTTGTATTAGTCCTGATATGCTAGAACCGTTTCAGGTTATTTACTTGATTTTTAAAGTATTGTGCAACATTTATGACGTCAGAGCTAGTTACAGCGGACTGGCTGGCACACAATGGAAAGACTGATGTGACTTTATTACGGCGTGAGTAGGCTGCTCCCCTACACTACATACAGACACATACATAATATTAATATGCAAAAAGAAGTTATTCTGTAGAATATAAGGATTTAGCAAGCAGACACGATATCGGTTTGTGGATGAAGTTAATTTTATAATCTGTTAAATTCTCTACTTTGCTGGGTGGTTAGTCTTGTGGGAGAACATTTCGCTACTTTCTGTGTCAAACCAAGACTAACAGAAGAGTAGCATTATTCATTTCCGCTTCTAGTTTTATACCTAACAACGTTACAGTCGTTTCTGAACTCTGGTTGACTGTTGGCAACAAACTCCAGAGGGGGATTATATGTAGTATGAATAGATTTTCATTATGTGAACTGTTTTGAGGTGGCAACTAAAGATTTTGTAGTGAACGTCACTATTATCCTTATTACCAGCTTCATTGTAACAAACACTTTCTTCGTCAATGAAGAGTTAGACCAGGATATAAGGCGTGACTTCTGGCTCTGGTACTAATCAATAGAAACACCCTATAATTTAGGTTGTTGTTTGCTATCTTTATTTACCATCATGCATTATTTCTAATCATGCTGTCCGGCTTTACGTAGTACAGAATTGCATGTGTGAAATCTAAGTAGACCAGCAGACAATTTGCAGAATAAGAGTTATTATCTTTCAAGGAAAGGCTGTCCATTGGAATTGATTATAACGCTCGATTTTTCAGTAAATAATTTTCTGCTTCTTGTCTATATGATGGCATATCGGTTATGTATAACAGGGCCAGACAGATTATTGATCCATCCTCTATCGCGATACTCCCCATTCTGAAGATATTGTTCCGTTGCATTCACACTGTGCATTATGTTGATTAGGATGAGAACCAGTTGTTAGCAACATATCTGGTGCTGCAATATTGCAGTTGCACTGAGAAAAACCGTGAACTGCATAATGAAATGCCTTTGAAAAATTACAAAAGTTACCTTTTGTCACTGAAATGACTAAAGTTTTCTAAAATCCGATTCATGAACTTACAAAGTATGTTCTGTGTAGACATATTTTAAATTCTAATTGAGACGAAGTTTTTTATTGTTAGAGAAGTATGTTAAGGTTCTTGGGTTCATCAGCATAAACACAGATGTAAGGTACGCAATAAGTCTGACATTTAATTACTTTAGTACCGTCTTATAAAGGTAACTGACAAAGTCTATGTGTAAATATTCCGTACGATAGAGCTATACTGCATCCAACAGTAAACAGATAACCTAATAACATAATTGAGCCGTGTTGTGGCTCGCCTTGGTCCCATTGGTATGTTGGCATCGTGTAACAGGGATAGTGTCGTCTCGGTTTCTTCTTGTGTTTACTGGCGCCACTACAGTTGCTAGCATTGTCTGACCGCGAGTGGCAGCAGCAGCGGTTATCGATATGTAGTACAGTTGAGCTATCGTTGGAAGGACGTGAAGTGTTTTCCAGGTCAGAGTGTGTTGGGGAGTTTGGTTGGCACGAAACAGCAGTGAGGTCCGGTAGTGCAAAGACATGCTGGGACTGCTGGCGGCATGCAGGCACTGCCGGATCGAGGGGCTGTAGTTGCGAGGGCGACAACCTCTTTTTCCACCAGACCCAGGACCTTTGAGTTCAGTGAACATTAATCCAGTAGTGAAACCTCCACTATTTTGAGATCACGCGTTGCTTCTCGCTGGGTTGCTCAAAGAGCAACAAGTGGAGTGTTTGGAGAGGGCAAAATTAATTAGCCGCCCTTCAGTTCTTATTATGAATCATTGAATTCCTTGTGTTAATATTGGTGTTGTTCAAGCAGCGGTATATTTCTGCCTAGTGGCCGCTAACGCCCCAGTTACCTGCCCTGGAGGTTAGCGTACACTCCTGGAAATGGAAAAAAGAACACATTGACACCGGTGTGTCAGACCCACCAAACTTGCTCCGGACACTGCGAGAGGGCTGTACAAGCAATGATCACACGCACGGCACAGCGGACACACCAGGAACCGCGGTGTTGGCCGTCGAATGGCGCTAGCTGCGCAGCATTTGTGCACCGCCGCCGTCAGTGTCAGCCAGTTTGCCATGGCATACGGAGCTCCATCGCTGTCTTTAACACTGGTAGCATGCCGCGACAGCGTGGACGTGAACCGTATGTGCAGTTGACGGACTTTGAGCGAGGGCGTATAGTGGGCATGCGGGAGGCCGGGTGGACGTACCGCCGAATTGCTCAACACGTGGGGCGTGAGGTCTCCACAGTACATCGATGTTGTCGCCAGTGGTCGGCGGAAGGTGCACGTGCCCGTAGACCTGGGACCGGACCGCAGCGACGCACGGATGCACGCCAAGACCGTAGGATCCTACGCAGTGCCGTAGGGGATCGCACCGCCACTTCCCAGCAAATTAGGGACACTGTTGCTCCTGGGGTATCGGCGAGGACCATTCGCAACCGTCTCCATGAAGCTGGGCTACGGTCCCGCACACCGTTAGGCCGTCTTCCGCTCACGCCCCAACATCGTGCAGCCCGCCTCCAGTGGTGTCGCGACAGGCGTGAATGGAGGGACGAATGGAGACGTGTCGTCTTCAGCGATGAGAGTCGCTTCTGCCTTGGTGCCAATGATGGTCGTATGCGTGTTTGGCGCCGTGCAGGTGAGCGCCACAATCAGGACTGCATACGACCGAGGCACACAGGGCCAACACCCGGCATCATGGTGTGGGGAGCGATCTCCAACACTGGCCGTACACCACTGGTGATCGTCGAGGGGACACTGAATAGTGCACGGTACATCCAAACCGTCATCGAACCCATCGTTCTACCATTCCTAGACCGGCAAGGGAACTTGCTGTTCCAACAGGACAATGCACGTCCGCATGTATCCCGTGCCACCCAACGTGCTCTAGAAGGTGTAAGTCAACTACCCTGGCCAGCAAGATCTCCGGATCTGTCCCCCATTGAGCATGTTTGGGACTGGATGAAGCGTCGTCTCACGCGGTCTGCACGTCCAGCACGAACGCTGGTCCAACTGAGGCGCCAGGTGGAAATGGCATGGCAAGCCGTTCCACAGGACTACATCCAGCATCTCTACGATCGTCTCCATGGGAGAATAGCAGCCTGCATTGCTGCGAAAGGTGGATATACACTGTACTAGTGCCGACATTGTGCATGCTCTGTTGCCTGTGTCTATGTGCCTGTGGTTCTGTCAGTGTGATCATGTGATGTATCTGACCCCAGGAATGTGTCAATAAAGTTTCCCCTTCCTGGGACAATGAATTCACGGTGTTCTTATTTCAATTTCCAGGAGTGTATTTTCGCGGCTGTGTACCTTTCCTCGCCTTGCCACTGCTGTCCGGTAAGGCGTGTAGTTCGAACGCCTCCCTGAGCGTGGTTCTCGTATTTTGTTTCTTTTGCACTACTCTGGTCGTAGTGATTCCTTCTGCTTCTGGATGTTCTAAACACCGGATTCTTAAGACGCAGTACTGTCCGCTGGTTCCGCCTTGCCGGGTTATTCCGTTGTTGTGCTGATTATCAGACGTTAGGTAGAATTTGCAAGACTGTTGGTCTGTGTTTAAACTGTAACTACTTTGAGTTGCCATCTGGTTAAGTGAATACAACTCTTGTCTGCCTGTCTCATTGTTTACGAAGTTGAGCAACTTTCCCAGCTAGATCCTTGGAGGCACACTTCTCTCTTGATTTGGTCAGATTGTGATACAAACTAATTTAATTTTGAATTATTACTATTTGGGCCTTCAGCTGACAAAGAGTTGGAATTTCGTATTAATAAGGCCTTCATGCGAGAGTGTAACTTGTCTTAAGAAATTTTAGTTAGACAAAACATGTTAACACTGAAATGTTGATGATTGTTCTTTAAATATCTCTCGAAGAAATTTAATTGCCTCTCAAATATTTGCTATCCAGGCCTTGAACAGACCAACGATTTTTCTCAGGCGAGAAGTAATTTGAATTTCTTGTCAATAACGCCTTAAGCTGTGAATGCAATTGGTCTTAGGAATTTTTAATTAGGTATTGTCTATTAATACTGAAATTTTGATGATTGTCCTTTTTTAAAATTATTTTAGTATCTCTAGGAGAAGTTTAACTGGTTCTTCAGAATTTGCTATCCAGGCCTTCAGCGTTAAAATTGTTTTTTGACATATTACTACTGGCCCCTTCAGCCTGTAATGTCCCCACAGAAAATACACTCTACCACGCACCAATTAATCATTGTCAATCAAACCATCCACATTCACTCACTTTGGAAAAGTATCTGATCTGATTTTCTCGTAACATATGCGGCGACAGCTCGACGACGCCAAAGTATTTTCTAGTGCGTTTATTCTTTGAAATAACAGGGATGCATATATGCATTCTCCATGGTTGTTAGAGGGGTAACTAGGACAGCTTCTGGAGGATCTGTTGAGGGATTGACGTGTTTCTGAGAGATACATATTCTGCTTTTCTTCTCGCTAAAGCGAG
Source organism: Schistocerca piceifrons (assembly GCF_021461385.2). Taxonomy (NCBI): domain Eukaryota; kingdom Metazoa; phylum Arthropoda; class Insecta; order Orthoptera; family Acrididae; genus Schistocerca; species Schistocerca piceifrons. The sequence goes on along the minus strand of NC_060139.1, from coordinate 1,013,760,925 downwards.
CCAATTAACATTTGTGCCGCTAGCGGTTTGTTTGAAGAGAAAGAGACCGTAAACGGAAAATAATTAAGACGTGGATTCACCGGAGATCTGGACATGTAATGGAGATGGATTTAATACACAATTTCCTTCATAAATAAGGTTTGTGACGTTTTTGTTCTGGAGTGAATGAACGAATGAGTGTTTTCTGAATCATTTGATGATCACGTTGGCCGTGTAATTAGTGGGGAAGTTTCAGCTGTGTCGAAGAGAGCCTGCAATCACTGAGTCTGTGTTAAATCGTCCAAAAAGGCTTCGTACACATCTGGAATTCGCAATCTTTCGTAAAAGGAACAAATTGTCCACACGATTGATTCTCCCGACTGAATGCAGTGTTTAATAGTAATAATAAATGTAAAGATCTCTTACAGCAGGCCAGCCGCTGATTACCAAGACGAAGGACTCCACCAAAGATTCTATTTGGCTGATTTCACGTAATGAAATATTATATTAAAAACTGTACATAGATAAAGGAGAGGAAGAGAGAGAGCGAATGAAAATAGAGATAATACTAATAATCCTGCATTAGTCTAACTTTTCGCCTGTCTCATCACGGATCAGCCAAGAAAGGGGAGGCCCTTACTTTATTGCAGAGATTTATGTGTGAAGGTGAAGGGATCTTAAAGGTAACAGATACACGTCTATACAGACAAGACATTACACAACGTTAGCGGCTAGTTGCATTCATCATCTATTCTTAGATGAAGAGACGGCAACTTATTATCCTCAACAATTAAGAAAAAAATTAAAATGGCCAAACCGTGACAGGACACATTTTTGGACGTTGCTAAAATAATTTTGTTCTCTGTTTCATGTCAACTACGACGAGCTAACCTAACTGACGCTTGGAAAAGAGAGGAAAGACTCGCAGATGATATAATTGGATCTACAAATAAAGCCGAAAGACAGCACGCCAACAAGGGGCAAAAGCTAACCAGGGCCTTCTATCCGCTGTTTCGCAGTAGGGAACTTAAGCTGCATACCAAGCTCCGCATTTAGCGATCCCGCCTGCCCCGCAGTATGGGCCACGATTAGTGTCACCAGGACGCGGACATTGCAGCGCCTGCAGAACAAGGTGCTCAGGTGGAGTCTGCACGCCCCGCCACTCACGAGAATTGTCACTCTCCACGATGAAGCGGATATCGTCCCCCTAAAGACGACCATACGCAACAACGCGCGGCGGCTCTATGAGAAAGTGGATGCTTTGCGGGACACTGTCCATGGGTTACGCCACGTTGGGACCACACTTCCACGCCGCTGGCATTGACATCCGGTTCCCCCAACCATCCTAGAGGAAACGGATTCCGACCATGGCTAACGATAGGTCTGGCACGCCCACCACGGACGCATCCCTTGGCGGGACTAGCCCCCATTCTACGTCCAATACTTTCCAATCATACCTGCCCATGTTAGGCTAAATTTTACTGCCTGACTCATGTAGTACTGTTACCGTCAGAGGGTGGTACGGGACTACAAGTCCCACCGCCACACCTCCAAAGTGAATTGCAGTGACGCAGTCACTGCCCTGTGCAAATTTACTGCCTCACCAACACAGTTAGACCGCAATACACCGGTGATGCTGTATTGTAACATATCACAAAAAAAAAAGCTGGGCGCAGAGGAAAGGTAGGATTTATATTTTTATTATTAAAGCATGCCAGTATTCTGTTTAGTGTTATTTGATATTTGAACATTGATTAATTGTGTTCATGTTAGATGTGTTTTGATTGACATGTCCCAGTTGCATTTATCTGTATATGTACATTAAGAAATTAGACACAGAAGTACTCTTGTGTGAACGGAGTTGCATATAGTGACAGTAGAAGGGAGTTATATAAAGTGACGGCAATGTTTAGGGTGAGTCAAGCAGAGCATAGCAGCACGTAACAGCCTTCAGCTGTTAGCACTAATAATAATGATGCAGTAAGAAGTGTTGTAGGACCGATGGCTATAGATAGCGCAATAGAACGCCCTGTAGACACGGCTGGAGGTGTAACAGCAAGTACGCAGCAGGGATTAGATCCAATGGTAATTATAATGAGACAGATGCAGATGATAACCGAGAGCATGAATACTTTGAAAACCGACATTAACGCGAAATTAGCCTCAGTTACTGAAGGGCAAAATGATTTGAATACGAAATTAGCCTCAGTTACTGAAGGGCAGGAAAATCTGAAAACCGACATTAACGCGAAATTAGCCTCAGTTACTGAAGGGCAGGAAAATCTGAAAACCGATATTAAAGCACAATTAGTGACAGTCACTCAAGAAATGAAATTAGTCCAGACTGAGATTAAGCAGCAGTTACAAGACAGTTTTTCCGAATTAGAGCAGCGGATAGAGCCGAAGACCAAAGAACTCAAAGATCAGGCCGAAGAGACGGAACGAAAATTAACTGCACAGATAAAATTGGTGAAAGCACACTGTGAGGAATCTACTCACCGCGTACGTGTCGAAATGAAGGAGTATGTGGCTATTAAGATAGATACTGTACAGGAACAAGTGGAAATGGTTCCGCAATTAGTACAAAACCAAGACGCCATGTCATGTGCAATTGCGCAACTTCCTGAATTGGCACGTACACAAACTAACCTAAAGGAAAGCGTTGAACATCTGACAGAGCGTCAAGACGTTATAGACCACCAAATTAACGTATTAACGGGTAAATTATCCGAAATCACATTAGAAAACAAAAGGCTAATGTGTGAAAACGTTGAGCAAAATGTTAAGGCAGCAGGAAGAGAATATGTTTGCGAAAGGACTTGAGGAGGTGCGACAGCAGTTAGGTGCTGATTTGGAGCATTGGAAACAAACGATAGAAGAGTCGATGCGCGCTTCACAACAAAGCTCAGAACAAATGAATACAGGGCAGCAGCAGAAGTTGGCAGCGACTATAGAGCCAGTTACTGCCCATTCGCACACAATATCTACTTTAAGTAATTCAAATATTAAATTGCCACAAGCTGGTTGTTCGCGTGAATTCTTATCTAACGGAGATTACGAAAGCTTTTGCCATGCCGAAGAAAAAATGATAAAGCATCGGCAATTCCAGATTTTTATCCCTGACAAAGCGGGGGTCCATCCAATTGTTTTTATTCGAAGTTTCAGAGGAGTGCTACCCAGAAATTGGTCGGAGTGACAGAAGATCAGTTTTGTTACAGGATATATACAAGGTTCGGGGGCGATTTGGGCCTCGGACATGACTTCTGTTTGCTCGACATATGACGATTTTGAGAAGGCGTTTTTAGCAAAGTTCTGGTCAGAAGGGGTACAGGAACGCCTAAGGCAGGAGGTGCTCTACCCAGAGCCTTTCTCCTTTTCGAAAGGAAGCCTTAGAAAGTATTTCGAAAAATATATAAATAAAAGGAGATACTGGGACAGACCTATGCCCTTGCCAGACATAATAATCGTACTTAAGGCAAGACTACCATCTAGCATCCGGAATCAATTGATTTACGGCATCGACAAAGACTTGGAGTCGTTCCTCACGACGTTAGACCATATAGATATTATCGAAGAGAACAACCAGAAAGCCCGTAATAACAGATACCAATATAGGGAGATAGAACCTCCGCCAAACGGTAGGCAAGGTGGAAGTATGTGTTATACCAATGGCGATCAATCAACACTTAAAGGGAATGAACAGAGATCGTTAAATAATGGAGAAACCCCTCAAAATCTCAGTAGTAATCGCGGCAATGGTTTTGCGAGGGGCTATTCAAGGAACAACAGGAACGGGAAAAGATACAATCCCGTGCGGGGGAACGAAAGAAATTTCAGACCCCAAGCCTGGAATAATAATAATAGAAAGTGGAATCAACCGGGGGGAATGAATTCAAATAGCCAACATCAGTGGGGACGGACATCTACGAATCAACCGGTAATTGCCGAAGTGATGGATGATGTCAACCAGCAGGCAAAACAAAATCCAACAAACTTGTAAGGACCCTTTCGTGCCTCGGAGGAGCGGTCAACAATTGGTTGAGGGGCAACAGGATATGTGTACCCATGCTAACGTATAATGATGGACGATTACTGGCAGATGAACTGACCGAGGACTTAGAACCACAAGATGAGGATAAAGAACAGGTGGCAGTAGCCGAAATGCAAGTCATTATGGAGACCGTACCTATAGTGGCGGTTTTAGACACAGCTGCAACCACAAATGTTATTTCGGAGGCACTATTTAACAGGATCAGAGATATAAGACGAGTACCAATTTTTCCAGTTCAAAATTGCAGAATAATAGGCGCCGTTGGGGCTCGATCGGCTAATGTAAAGGTGCAGTCACTACTTGGTGTGGAATTCGGAAATGTAGCAATATTAAGCACATTCCTTGTTGTGAAAAATTTGGTGGTAGATTGCATTATTGGAGTCGACAGCCTACGTCAATTCGGATGCAGAATAGATTTAAAAACAGGAAAAATTTGGTTGAATGTTAATAAACAAGAAATCGAGTTGGAGTTGTTGAGAAAAAATAACCTTACGAGAAAATATAATTTTGGGATCAGTGTGCAAGTTATCAGGACGGCCCGAAATTCGAAAGAGCAAATAATTAATGAGTTCCAAGTCAAAGAAGATTTCGGTCAATTAGTGTTTGAAAAGTTAAATGAATCCGACTGCATTATCGAAGATCAGAAGAAGCAGCTCAATGAATTATTATTAACGTATGAAAACGTATTTGATGAAAGGCCAGGAGTTATTAAGGGATACATATGCCATCTCTACGTTAAGCCGCACGAAACGTATTGTAGAACTTTCTGTCCTGTTCCCTGGAGGTTAAATGCTCAAGTTCAAAAGGAAATAGATCGCATGTTGAAATGGGGTTTGATCGAACCCTCTGCAAGCCCATACTGCTTCCCATTGCGAGTGACAGAGATGAATGCTCGTAAAAACATAACAATAAACTGTGTGTGTTTAGTGTTAGAAAACTTTAAACTGAAATAATTAATCAGTGACACATATTGTAGAAATAGTGACTAACTATTACTATCGAGTGCTGCAAAGAAGATAATGGAGATAGGCTTCCCCTGTGTTTGGGTAAACATGGAACTTTAGCATTGCTAATGTCATCAAGATTTATAAAGGATCAGAATGACCTTCAAGAAGGAAGAAATGTTTCCCGAAAATGACGCTGCATAATCAAAAGAGGTTCCCAGTGAATGTTCATATACAATTTCAAGTGCACGCTTAGATGTGTAAACGTGTGAAGTGATGCGTTTAGGCAGTGAATCATGAGTGACGGTTAACGCCGCAAAGATAATTTCCCGCGCAAAACAGTTGACGTCGGCGCGAGAGTTAAAATCGATATAGACGACACAGATATGCTTTGTAAGAGACTCGCATCACACGCGAGGGGAAACTGATTTATGTTGAACTTCAAAAAAGTGTCATAATTAGACGTTAAGAGTTCTTGATTTATTGTTGAATGTCAAAAGAAACTAAGATTCATAGAATTAGTAGTTATTTAATGGGTCTTGTTCACTTTGGAATTTTGTTTGAAAATCCATTTCCATATATGTGCATGTATGACTGCCGGATGAATCAGAGAATAAATTAAAGAAGTGAATCCACATTCCTCATTACTAATAACTTGTACATTACAGCAATCAAGCGGAGAAATATATGTATTTAGGATAAAACTTTTATGAGCATAGATAAATGATATGACTTTTCACGGAAATGATGGATTATGTCTTTGTATAAAATGAACCACACTTTCCATTATTCGATGATTTGAATCCAAAATATACTGCAAGTTGCATGAATCCTTTAAATTACGAAGAATAAATTATTGACAGAAAATGTGTCAGAATTCTTGGACTTATAAGCACAAGTGGTGATGCGAAGTACAAAAGAAAATTCAAACTAGAGGAGATATTATGATGTTTTCGGCAACAGCATTACTCAATGGATAAACGGAAACTTTAAGTCAATGGCTAAATTCCTTGGAGTACATCGTAAGAAAATGGATGGATGAAGCCATAGGGATTTTGTTTTCAAAAAGGAGAATCTTGGACGGTGCAACCTAACCAGTTCTTTTACAGGAAGAGTTTCCCTTTCGGTCATTGCTAATTCTTTTGGAATGAATGTTGCATGTAAAATCTGGTATCCCTGTCCCTTCTACTCTTCCCATTGTGGGCCGCGTAGAAGACCGACTACAAATGTTGACGTCGGGGACATGCAAATTCCGGGGGAGTTTCAGCACCGCAAGATATTGTCCGGGGAACAAGATTGTAAACAAAAAACTCGATTCATTGATTGCAAAATTTTTTTTAGCTAGAGGCACAAATCACTCTTCTCCATATCGTTATATAAATCGATCCCTATCTTTTCTTTAGAGATCAATTTCAAAATTAGTTTTTCTCTTCTATAGGCTTTCCTATCTCCTATGTGCCGTAGGCTGGGGGTCTAGGCTTAAGAGGTTTTCCAAGGTTTCTCTGCTTAAGAAAGTTCCCGAATGGGTAGACCCTGACAACAGTTTCATGAAAGATCATCTTCCTTGGTTGTGCACAGCAAACATAACACCTTTATGCACGTAAAAGCAATACAGCCGCGGTACCTGTCTCTTCATTTCTTCTGTTTTCAATGTTTCTTTTCTTCGTCTGTCTTAAACATAATTTTTTTTTTCAGTCGGAGGACTGACACTCACCACTTCCGGGTTACCCACACTAATAGATAGCTCGCGAAGTGTGTTCGGTAAATCAAAATTAGGCTCACAAACTTCGCTCGCTGCGAGGGGCATTGTAATGTCCCCACAGAAAATACCCTCTACCACGCACCAATTAATCATTGTCAATCAAACCATCCACATTCATTCACTTTGGAAAAGTATCTGAGCTGATTTTCTCGTAACATATGCGGCGACAGCTCGACGACGCCAAAGTATTTTCTAGTGCGTTTATTCTTTGAAATAACAGAGATGCATATATGCATTCTCCATGGTTGTTAGAAGGGTAACTAGGACAGCTTCTGGAGGATCTGTTGAGGGATTGACGTGTTTCTGAGAGATACATATTCTGCTTTTCTTCTCGCTAAAGCGAGCCAATTAACATTTGTGCCGCTAGCGGTTTGTTTGAAGAGAAAGAGACTGTAAACGGAAAATAATTAAGACGTGGAATCACCGGAGATCTGGACATGTAATGGAGATGGATTTAATACACAATTTCCTTCATAAATAAGGTTTGTGACCTTTTTGTTCTGGAGTGAATGAACGAATGAGTGTTTTCTGAATCATTTGATGATCACGTTAGCCCTTTAATTAGTGGGGAAGTGTCAGCTGTGTCGAAGAGAGCCTGCAATCACTGAGTCTGTGTTAAATCGTCCAAAAAGGCTTCGTACACATCTGGAATTCGCAATCTTTAGTAAAAGGAACAAATTGTCCACACGATTGATTCTCCCGACTGAATGCAGTGTTTAATAGTAATAATAAATGTAAAGATCTCTTACAGCAAGCCAGCCGCTGATTACCAAGACGACGGACTCCACCAAAGATTCTATTTGGCTGATTTCACGTAATGAAATATTATATTAAAAACTGTACATAGATAAAGGAGAGAAAGAGAGAGAGCGAATGAAAATAGAGATAATACTAATAATCCTGCATTAGTCTAACTTTTTGCCTGTCTCATCACGGATCAGCCAAGAAAGGGGAGGCCCTTACTTTACTGCAGAGATTTATGTGTGAAGGTGAAGGGATCTTAAAGGCAACAGATACACGTCTATACAGACAAGACATTACACAACGTTAGCGGCTAGCTGCATTCATCATCTATTCTTAGGTGAGGAGACGGCAACTTATTATCCTTAACATTTAAAAAATGTTAAAAGCCGGCAAATAATTTGAATTTCTGTTCAATAAGGCCTTCAGCTGTGCTTAAATTTTTTCAATTATACATTGTGTCTTAACAGTCAAACTGAATAACTGTTGCTTATTGTCAACTATATTTGCAATTGTTTCCAAATAAAGTGTACGTAACTTTTTTAAAAAACTGAGCAACCAATGGTAACTGATTACGGCCCCATCCACGCCGAATCCTACCTTTCCCTAAGTAACAGGTTTCACTAATTTTACTATTTTATCTGAAACATTATAAACTTCGTGAGATGTTCTGAATTAGACGTCATTAATAACATTCTTAATTTCTACCTCAGAGCATATGTCGACGGTAACGTAATCTGGACTGGTAACATTCGAAAGCAACATTTCTGCTCATGTTTCAGTTTGGGTAGCTCCTTGAACGGGTGTGCGCTGTTTCAAACCCAGCTGGTGGTGATATTTGCCATGTTCCAAATTTCGTGTTAACTGTTGTAAAATGATCCACAAGTGATTTTCATTTTTTTTCGGTTTCGCCTCCATCACGATACGATACGACGGACTTCCCAGTCCTTCACTGTGAGATATTCCACCCACACGTTCTTCGTCACTCAGATGTGTCTGACTACACTGCATGCGTCTCCGTCACCTAACCAGTGCGTCATATGATGGTGCTTCGTTGCAAAACACTTCAACGAACTCAGCGCGCACTGACGCAGCGATGTTCCCCTTTAACGCAGAAAACGGACTGCCCCACTGGGTTATAACATGAAACATTATACTCTGTCACTTCTAGAGGTGTGCTACGACACTGTAGTACAGCAATTTCAATGCCTACCAGGATTTCAGATATTTAACGGCAAACAAACAAAGCCAAATTTCAGCAAATTTTTTTCTGGATTTGTGACCGGATTGTCAATATGTAAAACTATCGACGTTTCGGTCACTGTTGCAAGTGATCTTCTTCAAGGTGTTTTTATTTACTGCTGAATGAGGAAACTATGTTTCTGATGTACCCACAGACATGACCGTTATCTAATTCTCATAGGCTGTTAAGGATGAAGGGAAGAGCAGTTCTTTATCGGTGTTTTTATTATTTCTTTTCATTGCCGGAAACCAGACGTTTTGATTGGTGTTTGCATTACTGCTTGTGACTGGTGGAAAACCAGGCGGCAGTTGTGACGTGGTTGTTTTCTTGAATAATAAAGTCCTCACATTTTTGAACTTAAACTGCTAGTTACTGCTGGTATATAGGATAAATGTGTCAAATAAGATCCGATTTTAAATATGGTTTTCCTGTAATTTGAAAAGTATAAGAGAGAACTGGAAGGTGACAGCAGTTATTGCATGTTTTTCTTGTAAGCACTAGACTGCTCTAGTGACTCATTTTAGCTGTGATTCGTTTCCCTCTAATCTGTGTTTTTGTTTTTGACGGCTACTTTCGACCAGAGCTGGAGGGGTTATTAATTTTCAAATATCTGAAGTAACAGTAACGGTTCCTTCCTTAGTGTATCACATCAAATGATAACCATCTTTACTTGCCGAACTTGTAACCGTCTAATTCAGTGGTCGTCAACACCGGTCCCTACTGCTCACTAGTGGGCGTTTCAGCTTTCATGGTGGGCGGTAGCGGATAGAGGATATAAAAACATTTTCGTTAGGTTTTTATGAATTATTGACATCAAGTATTTTCTAAATAATTACACTCCAAGGCAATAGAAAACGTTGAACCACGAAGGAGTTACGCAAGTTGGTCACAAAGTGATACTCATTCAGGTATCCACTGGAAAGACAAAATTTTAAACTTTGGCGGCTGATGGACGAATGTGTGACTCTGTAGCGTCATTTCAACGTGCAGCTGGCAAGGACAGTAACAAGGAGACCATACCGTGGCATAAATTCTACGTGGATTTCATTCCGAGTACTCAGTTGGACAGTGACTATGCCTCGCAGAATTGTGAACAATATGCGCAGATATCAGTATTTCAGAGAGGACGTGTAGTTGGGCTCAAAGACGCCTGTTCGAGTAATCAGTGTGTGTGAATTCAAATGCGTGTGAATTCCTAAGGGACAAAATTTCTGACGTCAGCAGTCGACTGGGACAGCGTCTCTTCGACTTCTAAGAGGCATCGCTAGTGCGTTAGTGGGCTTGTTTAGACGTTTTATTCAGATTTACTCTCCTTAATATTGAACTATCTTTGAAGTTTTCATCGTGTTTATTACAGTGCCTATCATTCTAGTTTTGATGCTGGTTATTTCCGTGGCTATTCTTCTATCAAGAATGTCGAAAAAAAAATACTGAAAAGCGTGTTTTTCAAGACGAGTGGAAAGTCAAGTACTTTTATGCACACAATTCCGATAAAAAACGTCATTGCATAGTGCGTAAAAAATACTTAAGCTAAAACAAAGTTAGTACTTTTCTCATCGAGCCATGAAGCAACACAATGCCATTTTCGTCGATAACTAAAGAAAAAAGGTACAAGAGTTGTCTGAACCATCAAATTCAAAGAGTTTAACTGCACCATATGTCGTATGCTTAAAAATTAGCAAAAGCTCAGATTGGTCGTTAGATAATCTGCAATAAGAATGGAAAAAGCATTAGGTTTTGATAATGATGTCGTATATTTTGAAACAGCTGCTTAGTGACGTAACAATGTGAATTCGTGATATTGACCATAACATAGAAAACGACAATTTAACGACAGAGTGTTGGCCTTTTGTGTATGTGTATGGATGAGAGTACTGATCTAACTGACCTTATTCAACAACTAATTTTTTTTCGTGTAATATATGACGAATTTTCTGTACATGAAGAGTTACTCGCTTTAGTTTCAATGCTTAGAAGAACAGGTTTGGATAATTTTATTGCAGTTCAAAGTGTGTTGATGAAACTGGCGTTTGTAAATTATGCTCCGCAATTTGTATCGATGTTGCACAAGTTGTGGTCAGAAGCGAAGCTGAGTGCCGGAAAAGGCTAAACTCTTTTTCTCCTTTTTTTCCCTCGTTATGTAACTTTTCAAATTTCTGAGTAGGGAAATGAAACTGGCTAATACGGAATTTGAAGTCAAGGTTAAGGATTCACTTTTTTTATTATAACTGTCATCGCCGGCCGAAGTGGCCGTGCGGTTAAAGGCGCTGCAGTCTGGAACCGCAAGACCGCTACGGTCGCAGGTTCGAATCCTGCCTCGGGCATGGATGTTTGTGATGTCCTTAGGTTAGTTAGGTTTAACTAGTTCTAAGTTCTAGGGGACTAATGACCTCAGCAGTTGAGTCCCATAGTGCTCAGAGCCATTTGAACCATTTTTATAACTGTCATTTCTAAGAGATATTACAAATAATTTAAATAATTAGGATTTACTTTTCCAAGGGAAGGTACGTAATATTTATGATATGTTTACGGATATTAATGGATTCCGGAGTATATTTACGTTCTTTGAATTGCATCTAAGCTACTGAACTTTTGTGTTATTTCCCGAGTTCCTGCGAGTTGAAACAAAAATACATGGAAGTAAAATTTTCAAGATTTACTTCCATTATTGGTGCAGTCTCCAATGAGTTTCATAGTCGTTTTAGAGATTTTGTTTAACAGTCCAGTGAAAATTAGTCTTAGAAGTATTAGAAAATTCTTCAGGAAGAAGTTTGCAGGTTACAGAATAATCCATTCATGCTGTTCAGAACAGTAACAGACCCGAAATTCCTTTGTCAAGCCACAAGACCGGTACCCAAAATTCACATATTTCGCTCTTAAAATAAAATCTTTCTTCGGGTGAACATTCACTTGTGAAAATACATTTTCTTAAATGAAATACATTTAACCTGCTCAGTGTAATATTGTGTCGAACGAGACGTTGGAGCATCAACTTCGTTTCGCTACGAAGAAAAGTGTAAGCGAATGGCAGATTTTGTCATGGCGAAGTTAAATAAATCCAACCTAAATATTTAAACGTCTCGGTAGTGTAAGTATAAGAGTTGGAGTCAAGTAACTAAACAAAAGTCAATGTTTTAGTAGTGTATATCTTTTGACCTTTCTGTTAGCGAGATAGTGTTATGAAGCTTACGATCCACGAGGACTGATAGTCGTCCAGCGTGGCCGTGTCGGGGCCGTGACGTCACTACAGGAGTCGAGTTGGAGGGGGAAGCACTCACTTGAGAGGAATGACTTGCGAGCCACACTTTGCCAGGCCTGATCTAATGCATACTGGTTGGATGTTACTAGCTGAAGTGGCCCATAATGACAGGCCTCTTGTCTTATCAGTGACACTGGCCCCACTTTGTCCCTTTTTGCTGCGTGAAAGACTCGAAGACGACCATATCTGTTTACTTCAAAAGCATTGCACCATATTTGATAACTTTGAGAAAAAATATTAAGTAACAATGTAGCAGAAGCGGTACAGGATATACAAACGAAGACTAAAGTTTAACGGACATCTTCGGGATTGAGGCAACACGACAAAAGAAGCTTAATTTTAGTATACGGGACAACAGGCCCAAGTCTCCTACAATTTGCTCAAGCGTGTAGGGAATAACTTCAAGAAGGTTGGGCTGAATAAAAAAATACTTCACTAACAGTAAAAGTATGTATCACTTAAAAACGGGTTATCATGATGAGCAAAAGCAAAACAGTGTCTGGATAGACGAGAGAAGACAAACAATCAGCCGGGCAGGGTGGCCAAGCGGTTCTAGGCGTTACAGTCTGGAACCGCGCGACCTCTACGATCGCAGGTTCGAATCCTGCCTCGGGCATGGATGTGTGTGATGCCCTTAGGTTGCTTAGGTTTAAGTAGTTCTAAGTTCAAGGGACTGATGACCTCAGAAGTTAAGTCCCATAGTGCTCAGAGCCATTTGAACAAACAATCAGAGAAAGAATTTAACGCTTTTGGGCTGTAAAAAAAAAAAATGATTCCATAAATACCTAAACGTTATCTGATGTAAACCCTAGTGAACCTGAGGGAAGAAAAAGGTAAAAATGTTTATTTTTGTTCTTAAATTAAAGTATGTTTCAGTAGTAGCATGAGTAAAATATTAAAGACTTATGCATCTATCTTTATAAATTTAAGTCGCTATGCTATTTATTTAATCTGTGAAAGGTGAAAGTACCCCATATGCACGAATTAACATGTGTTCATAGCCTATAAACTGTTTCGTTATACATCACAACAAAAGAACATTGTGTCAATGATCTACGGAACATGGTGTTAACTAAGTTACAGGTGGTTCATCATAGTCCGCAGCATGTGGCACAAGGTTGCTAACAGGACAGTACCGACCCCTTAAAAAACTAGCACGCATACACCTGGGCAGGTCAAATACCTGCGACCCAAGCGGTGAGCCAGATATTCTGGAACAAGGGAATGTATCAAAAGACCCAGATATTTTGAAAACTAGTAACGTAGTTCACAGCCTGCTAAGCGGAACAGTGCCGAACCATTTAGCGGCAACAACAATCAAGTCACCAGACTTAAAGCCATTCCCTGCGAGAGATGAGCCACCGCATGGGCAGTCACCCTCACAGTACACATTATCTGTCACCTGCGACACAATGAGAAATAAAAATTTCTAGCTTATCTTTAGGACCTACATAAAAAAGAAGGAAAATAGCAAAATATGAGGGAATTTCTATGGACTCTTTAGTCATTGCATTAGCCACAGTCTTTAAAAACCTTTGGTGGCTATCGGCAACCAGGCCGGTCAACAAACTGCTTAACAGTTACAACAAACCAACGGGCTCCTATCAGCATCAAGACGCAGCGGCACTGTACGTTAAGACCTGGGAAGGAAGAAGCTGCATCCCTGTACACGGAGACGACCTCCGAGTAATACGTAGCTACAATGAACTGTATCAAACGTCAGGTCACGTTCAATTTACAGTGCTGAAATAACTATGTCGGTTCATAAGATAGCAATAGAAGTTTATTTTTAAAAAGTAGGAAACTTATTTAAACTTCGCGAAAAAGCGCCACGAATCGGCTGATAAACGACAAAATTTCCTCATTTTTACGTAGATTTTTAAAATGTTTTAGGGCTCCCACAGCCGGCCAGAAGGTACTCATGGCACGAAAGATTATACCAAGAAGGATGTTGATGCCTTGAATGAATCATCCAGACTGATGAGAGAATCTTTGACAATCTGGACACAGGATAGTTGTTCCGTTGCAGATTTTACTCCACATCATAAACCTACAGCTGCTTGAATTACCAAGACATTCTACACACAATCCATGACAGCCATTGAAAAGTACATTCTGTCGTCTTGACTGAAGCACAGAGATGTTTTTTCTACGATGAACAACACAGCTTCAGAGAGATGTGAGCAAGATTTGGGTTGACCTACAAAGCGGTACATTTTCTACTCATCTCGAACGTACTGACAATGAAGACGATAATTTTCTGGCCATTTGAAGTCCTCTACTGTACGGAAATTTATAACAAGCTGTGAATAGACGTCAGAAGATTGAGGGATACCCCGAAAACGAGAGATTTGGTGGAACATGTAGACATCTATTGTAGATGTGTTACCATACGACGAATTATATTCCCTCCTCAGAGAGTTCTAGACAGATCAACGTAACACTGTTTTCACTACCACTGACTTGTCCAAAACTAAATACTGAATCTTTATAAATGTATCTCAATTAAATACATAATAACCATCACTATAATTTCAAACAATAGTCACACTGTCTTCTGTACCTACAGACATACTCCGGAAGTCACCGTACGGCGCTTGACCAATGTGTCTTACACCACTGGTAGTCATTAACTTTGCCGTCCCGCTTTCATATGGATCGAGGGGGAAAGCTACTCTCTGTTCGCATGCGTAGGTGCCATAATTTCTCTTATATTGCCTTTTCGATCGTTACGCGAGATATACGTTAGTGGCAATAGAATCGTTCTACAGTCAGCTTCAAATGCTTGTTCTCTACACTTTTTCAAAATTCTTTCCCGAAAATAATGCCTTCTATCTTCCAATGATTTCCATTTGCCCTTACGAAGCATTTTTTTGTAATACTAGCGTCTTGTTCAAACATGTCGTTAACAAATCTAGCAGCACGCCTCTACTTCGATGTCTTCCTTTAATCCAATCATGTGGGTACACCAAACAGTACTAAAGGACAGATATCACAGGTGTTTTGTAGCAACCTAACCACCCCTCACCCCTATTCGTCTTCCAAATTGCCGGCCCTATAAGCTCAATCCATGTTATACTGATTTGCAACCTTGCCCTAGATATTAAAACGATGTGACTGTATCTAACAGCACGCCACTAATAGCTCATTCGAATATAACATGACTGTTTTTTCCTACTAATCTCGATTACCTTACATTCTTCCACATTCAGAGTATTCTGTCATTCATCTCACCAAAGAAAAATTCTGTCTAAGTCATCCCGTATCTTCCTAGAGTCACTGAACAACGACACTTTCCCGTACACACCAGCGAACTGTCGCAGATTGCTGCTGAGTCAGTCAGTCAGATCGATTATTTGTAAACGGGTTGTTTCCGCAAGAGCGTGCAAAAATGTAACAGGACATAAAGCATGCTCCACTGGTAGGGAACCTGGGGTCAGAGAAGCCAGCTTAAGAAAATATGGTAGTAAACTTGTCTAGCGTTACTGCTTTTCAGCTTATTTACAACTAACGTGCGTACAAGTTTACACGTACTGTGCTGTTTATTTACGTCTACATTCTTTATTTTCTGTAAGCAAACAAGGAGCATGAACCTGATTACTAGGAAGTCATGGTGGAGGTTTTGTAGGTTTACTTGTAAATACAGTGGCTCTGTGTATCGTATTTACACTGTCCCATGACGGAGCGTGCTATGTATCAGTGACAGACTCATCCATTACTCAGTGTTGCTGAGCGACTTACAGGAGAATATAAGCGAGCAGTATCGGTACAGATTCGCAGAACTCACAGACACGCACCTTGTGCTGAAAGGTTGTGCAGGGAACGATTTCCTAACGGGCATCATCCGTCACGACAAGTGTTTATTCCTCTCGATCGACGAATGCTGGAGACTGGTCACTGATTGTCAGAATTGTAGCTACTTGTGATTCGAAACACACCAGGGATCTTTCGCATGGTGCGTCAGAATCTTGATCCTCCATGTCATGCTTGATTGGTTGATGGCCGCCAGTTACAGCACGTTTTGTAAGCTACAGTACAAATGGTACGTTCATTGTATCAATGACGGTATTTGCAATTAACAGTAAATAATGTAAAAAAGTACGTGGTAATGTGATTTTGTTCCTATTATTTCCTTAAGCTGGTTTCTTCAACCCCAGCTTACCTACCTCAAATTGTTCAGTGGAGCATCTTCTACGCCTTCTTCAGTTCAGGACAACGTACAGGGATCTATTACTTACGATATCATCAAGCCATTCATGTATCTGAAAACTTATTCCGCCTGCTCGGACGTTCGTTACCATTGACGCTCTGCAATGGGGCACTATGTGAAACTCTTCCCAGAAATATCGGAATATGGGATGTGCCTGCTGCCCTTAATCCATGGGTCGCAGAACACCGTGCGAGAAAATGACACGCTGAGTTTCGTACGATGGATGGTTTCTAAATGCATGGTGATTTGTGGACAGCTTTTCTATCTCAATGAAATTTGTTGCGTTCGAACTTAGAATATCCTCAGAATCCTGCAGCTAACCGACGTTAAGGATACCGGTCTGTAATTTGGCGAATCCGTTCTTTTGCCCTTCCTATACCCGGATATCACCTGCGGCTTTTCCCCTCGCTTAAGACTACCCCTTCATCGTGAGAGATCAGTAATAAAAGAAGGTAAATAAGGACCAAAACTGAAGAGTAGTCTCTGTAAAAGCGAGTTACAATCCCATCCGGACCTTGCGATCTAGTGAAAATTCATTAGCTGCTTCTCAAAGCCATGGATATACGTTTCTGTGTCATAAATACAGGGTTCAGTGCGTGAGGTTAAACGACGATACGTGTGTACCATCCTCATTCATGAATGCTTCTTTTTAAACGGGAGACTTAAAATTTCAGCTTTCTGCTGTACGCTTTTGCCACAACAGACAAGTCGACGAGTGACGAACATAAAGAAATCTTCGATCTGTTTAGCAATTTACGTGCGATCAGATTCGTCTTGTGTTCTCAACAACATCTTTCGCTAACGTATGGCTACGGAACTCGTGAATGTTTCGCGCATCGATGTTTTTTATTGGCAGAGGAAAGCCTGCTAACTTTTGCCTGTCGATATTTCTACTTCCTTTTTGGAGCAAAGAGTGCAATAATACCTCTTTTCTCAGAATTTTTCGAAGTTTTTATTAAACAATGATGGATGATTTCCGCCCTTAATCCGTACATTTGGCGCATGTTTCAGCAGAGCGCGATTTAGAATCACTTTAAGCTTTGGCCACCATACTGGAACTAAAATAATCCATTCACTGTCTAAGTAGGATACTAACAACGGCTTATCTGCTCTTTCCAAAATAATGATGTATTTATTAACTGCCGCTCGGAGTGGCCGTGCGGTTTCAGGCGCCATGCCACGGACTGCACGACCGCTGCCGCCAGAGGTTCCAGTCCTCCCTCGGGCATGGTGTGTGTGTTGTTCTTAGCATAAGTTAATTTAAGTTAGTTTAAATAGTGTGTAAGTCTAGGAACCGATGGCCTCAGCAGTTTGGTCCATTAGGAATCAAACCTTTTATTTATTTATTTATTTCGGTAACCGCCGTCGCTGTTTTAATATCATGATCAGTATTCCCTGTCTCCATATTGACATTTTCGGTACGTTCAGGTCTGTTTTCAGCTACTAGGTGTAAAATATATCGACTGTGGGTGGGTTGTTGAAATAGCTTTACGTCAATGAAGAGCTGTTGTGCTTCCTTGACGCACATTAAGATAAAAGCTGAACTATCAATGAGACTGAAAACAGTTTAATGGATTCTCACTTACGTAATGTGTACTTGTGTTGCTTGTTCTGAAGACTGACGCGAGTTTTCGATACCAAATATGTGATATGATCAGCCACGGTAATAAGATTTAAGATAACGCTACAGTCCGGCTCAGAGATTGTCCCATTGTAACAGGCCATAGCTTACAGAAATACACCAGTGTGCTCTGAAGCAATGAACTTTTTTTAACCAATGGTGCCATACGAATAAAGGTTTCATTGACGTATTGTATTGGTTCCGGGTTGGGAGAAGGTTGCTGTCGATGGGCTATGTAAAGAAAATATTTAATAAAATCTCGGATATTGCAATAAATACTTAATTTTCATTGTAAGTTGAACATTATACTTTGCTTTTCACTATAGTGGATAAAGAACTCATAAATATTCACTGTTAATGAAATACCTGAAAAATAGAATCATGTGTCATCAGCCCAGTCAACGGACTTGTTTCCTTTATTCGTCAGTTTCCTTGAATGGGCTTTAGTGTAACCGCTGTTAAATGCTATACACGTCTAAATAAGTGTCTATATTTTATATTTCTTTATAAACCTTGAATGATTGGTTCTCCACGGCTTTCAGATATTTATTAAAAGACATCTTCTATACACCATGAGCTGCACTAGAAATGTTTTGCTTGTCTGAAATATTACCTATAACATAGCACACAGTTTGTCATGTATGTTAGTGCTGTCAAATTTTAGGGAGTGACAGTTCTTGATAATGTTTCTCTGAGGATGGGTTACTAACATGAAAAACCGTTTTGGCAAATTAAGCATGTTTAGTGCAGCTCATGGTGTATAGAGTACGTCTTTTAATGAATTCATATGTTTATTTTTAGGTGTTTTCTGTTCGAAACCAAGAAGGCTAAAATAAGAATGTCGCCTTCGGAGGTAACAAAAACTTAAAAAAAGAACTTTGATTGAGTATCAAAACACTTAAAAACTATTAGAATACAAAAAGTGAAAATCATTGCTTGAATTTTGTACATAGCGGAAAACTTAGGAGTAAGATTACACCAAATTTCCAGGTGGCTCATCCAAGGCAACTCACACTGAATCGGTTAACGACACCCAGCCTCCATCCGCAGCATGTAGCTTTATATTGTGAATATGACAAAGTAGTGTGAATCGTTCACACTTTCCAAAGTTGGCTGCAGAAATTTAATTACCCTTACATAGCACTACGAAGTCTCACTCGTCAATATTAGTCAGTTACAAGAACATGGTGCAAATCTTGGCTTTTTTCACTGTTGCTTTGTGTCTTCGTGCAATAAATCACCACTAAAATGGCGAATCTTTGGCAACATAGTATGCACTTAATGACCACTGGCACGCGTTTATTGTCAGTATCCACAGGGAAATCGAGCAGGCCCATCAATAGCAACCATAACCTTGGTGCAGTCACCAGTCGTACACACTTTGTGATATGATAACATTTCAATGGAAGACGGAAAATGTCATTTCACAGAGGAATGGCTACAATACCCGCTTATAATCATGTAAAATGGTAATCATATAGGTACCAGACGTCGTCTTGAGACACCGTAGGTTACTTGCGGCAGTGGTCGCAGTTGATGTTTCCATCAATGAAGATAGCACCACATTTGTGGAAAAAGGCACACGCATTTGCGAACGTGCACACACACACGCAGACATACGCTCACAAAGAGAGAGAGAGGGGAGAGGGGAGAGGGGAGAGAGAGAGAGAGAGAGAGAGAGAGAGAGCGAAAACATGGAGTAAATCAGTTTTTAATGCTTTTGATAAGTGTAACTATAGGCTTTGCTAGGATATATATTAAAACGATATACCAGATAGGAGTGCCTGACTGGTTACTGAAGTAAAAATGGATGAGACAACCATTCTACAAGTTGCCAGGTCCCCACTGGTATCTCCTGTTGCCCACATTCCGTTAAAAACAAGCATGCTGAAATGTATATGCCCCGACCGCCATAAGCTGTTGAACACCCTCACCTGAAAAGAGAACCATGTATCAAAAACCAATGTCCTTCACGAACGTGGGCTAGAGTCTCTTTACCCTTTTTACGTGAGTGCAAAAAAAATCTTAGTCTGGAGTTAGTTTCACAAATCACACATCGTTCTCCGTCACTTCCAGCCACTCTTCCACTCAGTGGCCTATGACGCTAGCTACACAAGAGGAACATATCTGACGGTGGACGACTCACTTTCCAACATGGCCCCTTTGCCTGATATGCCAGTTTCCTGACTTCCGTACCTTAGGACGTGACCTTTCCATGATTCTTTATCGGATTACATGAATGGTATTCCTTCTGTTTGGCTTTATCAAAGGTAAAGGTATCAGAGAGCCACTTCGGTCGTTCCGGTTGGTAATGGAAGCAATACTAAAGAAAAATCAACGCAAATTAATAGGATTTGTGGTCCTGGTAAAGCGTTCGACAGTGTCAAATGGTGAAAGACATTCGAAATTCGGAGGAAAATAGGGATTAACTATAGACAGAGACGGGTAATATACAATATGCACAGGAGCGAAGAGGAAATAATAAGAGTGGAAGACCAACAACGAAGTGCTCTGATTAAAAAGGGTATAAGACAGGGACGTAGTCTTTCACCCATACTGTTGAATCTGTACATCGAAGTAGCAATGAGAGAAATAAAAGAAAGTTTCGTGAGTTGAATTAAAATTCAAGTTGTAAGGTTATCAATGGTACGATTCGCTGATGACATTGCTACGCTCAGTGAACGTGAAGAAGACTAGCACGATCTGCTGAATGGTATGAACAGTCTAATGAGTACAGAATCTGGACTGAGAGTAAATCGAAGAAAGGCGAAAGTAATGAGAAGTAGCAGAAATGAGAAGAGCGAGAAACTTAAGATCAGGATTGATGATCACGGAGTAGGTGAAGTTACGGAAAACTAATACCTAGGCAGCAAAATTACCAACGGCGGCAGGAGCATGGAGCACATCAAAAGCGGACCAGCACTGCCAAAAAGCGCAATCAAGAAAACTGCTGCTTTCAAACATAGGACTTTGGGGCAGAAATTTCTGAGAATGTACATTAGGTCACGGCATTGTATGGCAATGAAGCATAGACTGTGGAAAAATTGGATCAGAAGAGAATCGAAGCACTGATACGTGGTACTAGAAATGAATGATGAAAATTAGCTGGCTGATAAGGTAAGGAATGAGGAGGTTCTGCGCGGAATCGGAGAGGAAAGGAATATATGGGAAACACTGACGAGAAGAAGGGACAGGATGGTAGGACATCTGTTTGACATCTAGGAACAGCTTCCATGGTACTAGAGAGAGGCCAAAAACTATAGAGAAAGATAGAGACTTGTACATTCAGCAAATAACTGAGGATGTATGTTGCAAGTGCTACTCTGAGATGAAGAGGTTGGCACAGGAGAGAAATTCGTAGGGCGTGCCGTATCAAATCAATCAGAATTGTCAATAATATACAGAGTTCACTCGACAAGACGTCAGTATCTAAAGACAGGAAAGTTGCACAGATTTCACCAGTACAAAAGAAAGGAAGTAGATGTAACTCGCTGAATTACAAACCCGTATCATTCACATCGATTGTCAGTAGGCTTTTGGAAAACACGTTGCATTGCGACATTGTGGTCCACCTCCTTAACTGGGTGCTCAAGGCGTCTGAATGCCATGCAGCGTGGTCGGGTTCGTTTCCAGGCTGGGTCAGAGGATTTCTTCGCTAGGCGACGGGGCGTTGTGTTGCCCACATTATCATTTCATCATCTGCGAGACGGAAGTCGCCCAATGTGGCATCAATTGAAAAGACTGGCAACTCGATGACCGAACTTTCAGTGGTGGGGACTCCTGGCCGTGAACACAATACGAGATCATTCCATCTAACTTATGAAATACTTGAAGTATACGGCCTAACGAATCTTAACCAGCAGGCATGTCAAAAGTATCGCTCTTATGAACACAAATGGATCTTTATCCATACGAAGCAATGAGGGGCTCTCAAGTTGATTCCATTTTTTATATTTTCCCCGAAGGCGTTTGGTATGGTTCTCCGCAAGCGCTTCCAAATAAAACTGCGTGCCCATGGATGAGCCTCTCGACTGTGCGATGGATTCTTGATTTCCTGTCAGAAAGGTCACAATTCGTAGTCGAGAGAAACAGGTGTGATATCTAGGGTTCCTCAAGGAGCTATCATAGACCCTATATAGATATAAATCTATATAAATGATTAGGAAACAGTCTGAGAAGCCACATTACATTATTTCCAGTGGACGCTGTCATTAAAGTTATCAGAACAAAAGAAAAAGAAAGGAAAGAAGTTCAGCATAATTTAGACAAGGTATCTGTATAATGCGAAGAGTGGTAAATGACAGTAAACGATACAAAATATGAGGTCTTCCATGTGAGTACATAATAATCACAAAATTTCAAAGGCTGTGAATTCAGTTATAGGTCTTGGGGTTACAATTACAAATTATCTAAATGGGAACCAACACATGAAAAATCTTGTAGAAAAGGCGATCACTGACGAGGTGCACCAGTTATTCAGTGAACCCTCTAAAAAGCACTTAAGTGTGCATTTCAGAGTAATCATGTGGATGTTGACACAGATTTATATTAAGGTCATTGTGGTAACTGGAATGTATAACACAATTCTTGTTTCGTTCGCTCTTCATCAGCCTTTCAGAATCACGTACAGTTCTGTGCTGCGCGCAGTGAGTTAATTTGGTTGACGAATCTTGAATTGTAATAAAATTGCGATACTGGAACTAAACATTACAACAGGTTGATTTATAAAACAACACTGGATGAACTTAGTTTTTTTATACAGAGACAAAACTAAAATTACACTAGGTCTGCTAAAGGTCTCGCACTTTGGACACATCCCAGAGTGCCTCAGTGCTTACAAACTGATAATAATGAGCCACTTATGCAGGCAATAAAGCTTAACGAAAATTTAACATGATGTTCCTTTCTTTAACTTCTGGGATACTTGAGGTTAGCGATTTAAAAGGACAAATTTCTCAAAGTAATTCTACTGTTTTCTGCTGCTTCTTCAGCCTCATGACATTTAGTTCTGGGTGGGGGGGGTGGGCTGGTAAAAAACACATAATTGCAAAAAAGACCACGAACGAAAATAGTGTATGGGGTTTATTATTATACATATTATGCCCTTTATGGCCAATTACTAAAGCTTTTAATTTCATATTGGAGAACTGTACTTCTCCATACATGAAAAAAGATTCAGGAAGAATTCGTTAACGTTATCGAAAGAGGAGCCACAACATGCTGTATTGCATACTGCCGTGACCTGGTAAGCATTAAAAAGTTGTCAATGAAGTCGAACTCAGCCACTGTCTTAGAAAAGATCGGAAGCGAACTTCGTATTGGGTAAACTGAAGACGATACAGATATTTGAAATTGTTCTGTGGTGTCGGAACCTAATCACATCGGGACGTGGCGTGTCAAACGCTCTGCCGTAATATGGAGAGTGTCCTCTTTTGGTCTGAAGAATACGTCATTACAGATGTAATAGAGCAGCTTCCACTTTTGCCCGAGACCTTCGTTATAAACGACAATTTCTTAGTGATACGATTTAAAGACTTTAAGAATTCCTGCCCCTATTTATAGCTCTAACAAACGAATATATAGTCCGTTGTAGCGTGTATTGCGCTTCATTAGAATCGTGCTATAGACTAATTTCGGTCGTGAACCATTATTAAGCACCTAAAATTAACCAGTGTGGAATAGTGTTACAAGTCTGCATAGAACGTCATGTATAAATAAAGTATTCCGCAACTCACATTAATGTAACCAGATTTCAGGGGAATAACATACTTAAATTTGATATTTCATGTGTTAAATATCGTGTTCATCACATTCTTTTATGTCACATGCGTCAAAACACTCCATCGTAACATAAAGTCCTGCAGTCTGATAACTAAAACAACAATTACGATGTTTCGACGATCTTTGACAACATCGTAACAGCTGTTTTAATTGTCAGACTGCAGCACTTTATGTGCGACGTCTGTTTTTACTATCAGATGAACACGATATTTAATACATAACATAGCAAATGTAAGTAATGCCATTACACTGTAAATCTAATTACGTTAATGTCACTTGCGGAATGCTTTATTTATACATGACGATCTATGCAGACGTGACGCTTTTCAACGTTCGTTTATTGCTCACGGCCGAAATCAGCTAATAGCACAACTTTAATAAAACACAATACACGCTACAACGGACAATGTATTCTTTTATAAGACCCTGTAGATTCCCACGCAAGCAAAATTTATAGCTCTCTTTGACCTGCTTGGATAGCATAATGCGCAGTGCGCTAGATGTCGGAACAGAGATACACTCCTGGCCACCTGAAACGCATACCCTGAAGGAAGCGTCCATAAGCATCTCAGCGCGGGCCCACATCACGGGCGCCAGCACTATATAAAAGGGGAACAGGAGTCCGGTGGACCTACTGGAGTTTTTCTTTCGTGCGGTTGTCTGGCGTAAGCAGCTTGAGTGTGCGTCGTTGAAGACAAGAGCATGTTTCGAGAACGTTTTGGAGTTCGACCGAGGAGCAACAGTAGCCTATAGGGAATGTTTATTGTCCTTCAGAGAAATCGGTGATCATGTTGGAGGAAAGCAAGCAACTGTGATGGGGATATGTAATCACTGGGTGCAGGAGGGGATGACGGACCGAAGGGACCGATTGCATCCACCTCGTTGCACCACTACACTGATGTCAGGCATATTGTGCGCATGGCAGTTATGGATCACTTTGCTACATCACAACAAACTCGGTCTGTTGCGCAACAAGCAGTATCCGCGCTTGCCATTCGAGTCGTTTGCGCAAGGCGTCCATCGCTGAGTTTACCAATGAGTCAACGCCATAGGCGTTTGCACCGGCAATGGTGCGATGAACGACGGACAAGGACAACCGAATGGAAAGACATTGTTTTTACCGGTGAATCCCGATTCTGCCTGCACCACCATGATGGTCGGATTAGATCGCTGAGTTTACCAATGAGTCAACGCCATAGGCGTTTGCACCGGCAATGGTGCGATGAACGACGGACATGGACAACCGAATGGAAAGACATTGTTTTTACCGGTGAATCCCGATTCTGCCTGCACCACCATGATGGTCGGATTAGAGTCTGGCGACACTGTGGTGAGAGACTGTTGAACTGTGGCCTTATTCATCGCCATACCGATCCTGTAGCCAGTATTATGGTTTGGGGTAGTACAGATTCCACTCCCGCACCCCTCTAGTACGAACTGCCGGCACACTAGCCAGCCGGGGTTACATCTCTGAGCCCGCATCTCGTGGTCGTGCGGTAGCGTTCTCGCTTCCCACGCCCGGGTTCCCGGGTTCGATTCCCAGCGGGGTCAGGGATTTTATCTGCCTCGTGATGGCTGGCTGTTGTGTGCTGTCCGTAGGTTAGTTAGGTTTAAGTAGTTCTAAGTTCTAGGGGACTGATGACCATCGATGTTAAGTCCCATAGCGCTCAGAGCCATTTCTTACATCTCTGAAGTGTTGGGGCCTGTTGTTTACATCTCTGACGTTTTGGAGCCTCCCATAACTTCGGAGCGTGCCGACGGCCACTTTGCAACTGGACAGCGCGCGATAACTCGTGGTACGCAATGTTCAAGGCTTTTTTGTCGCTCATACGATTGCACTGATGCCATGGCCTCCCTGTTCTCCCCTCTCACCTATCGAAAACGTCTGGTCGGTAATTGTTGCTACACCAGATCAACTTTGGTAATATGTGGAAGCAGCATGGACTACTATAACCGAACAACACATCGAGGGCCTATCTGATTCAATACCGAGGCGTATAGCAGCGGTTATAAACAGCAATGGCGACAAAACTCAATATTGATGCCATCATTTTCCTCACTTCACACGAGGCTGTATTTTCAACCATGTGATGTTTGTTCCCATATCAATTTGGCTGTGATGTCTCTGATCCATCTTGGTGCTGTATGTTGGATGGACAGCAGTGTATGGGCCGGATTCGGATCTATTTCTTGCGGCGGATTAACGACCGTGGATCGTTACACCTGAAGCCTAAGTGTGGCTTGTAGGAGGTTTCGCAGGCTCGTTTTTGTACGTATTGGACTATTCCCTAAATTCCACTTCAGACGATTTCATACACAAGCAGTTAAAGTAGGATAATACACAGAACCGAATTTATACGGTCAAAGCCACCCGACTTCCCTCAGGTGGCCGTTACGAGTGTGACGTCACACACCATAAACTTAAAGTAACAAAATAAAATTTATCAAATGCTGATCAGGCGGGCCCCGTACTAGACGGGATAAACGCTATGGAAAAGAAGAATGATTTATGTCTCCCCTTAACAATACGAAAGCATTTGGACTCGCGATCCAAAACGTGGAAACTTTCTGTGGAGATGATCTGCATTCAAATGTCTATAAAACAACGCATCTGTCTCAGAGTGCGAAGCAGCACTCTTTTTCCTTTCAAGGAACTTGTTTAGAAGAGAGATCTTTTGTCAGAAAGTGTTTCAAACCCTCGAACACGAAGAGATTTCGTTTATGTACAGTAGTTGCTAAGTTTTTTTGTTTTCCTCTTTATTTAGGTCAAGTGTAAATCACTCGTATTTTACTCCTTAGAATGTTAACAATTTCATGTCAAGTTTCAATGCCGTCTCTTTACTCCTGTCTCAAATACCATAAATATTCAGCGAAATTCCTTAAATGTACTCCCAGTTGTCAAACAAGTATAATTCTCTATCAATTTAAAAATGGCTCTGAGCGCTATGGGACTTAACATCTGAGACCATCAGTCCCCTAGATTTAGAACTACTTGAACCTAACTAACCTAAGGACAGCACACACATCAATGCCCGAGGCAGGATTTGAACCTGCGACAGTAGCAGCAGCGCGGTTCCGGACTGAAGCACCTAGAACCGCTCGGCCACAACGGGCGGCTCCATCATTTCATGCAGTAATGCCAAACGTTTTCTCAGGCTGACTGATAGTGTCTCAAAACGAACACCTGAGTATGTCGTAACCTCCCGAAAGTAATACTGATAGGGTATTATTCTTTCGTCAATGGCTGTGAGAAGAGATCGTTAATGACAACTGACGTCAACCATGAACTGCGTCTGATGAGTATTAAAAAAGGAGAGATAACCATTTTCACTATCTGGCTACTTGCGTGTCTGGTGAGCAGGAGGGAATATACATATAAAAAGCACTGCGTCGATCCGTATCAGGGTTGAAGGATTTCAGAATGCTGCGACAAACACTCCTAACTTTGGTTCTGGCGACGTGCGTACTGGGTGCGTAGACAGGAGAGCGGTTGTAGTCAGTTTCTCATATCAGCAGGACTGAGCACGGTGTCACACGTTTGTTATTCTGCCCACAGGAGCGACGCTACCCATACGGCGTTTACCGCACACAGGACCAACCCGCGGCTGGGCAGTCGCTAAGGGACGCATCTTCGGAGGACATGACGCCACTAAGGGTGAGCTCCACTATATAATTCTACACTACAAGACGGCAACGCTTCCACCTCAAAACATTGTGATTTTCCCATGAGGCGTAGTGCTGTGATTGAAATATTTAATCGTAGGGATTTATGTTATGGAAAAACATACAAGCTTCTCAAGAAGTATACAGGGTGGTCTATTGATAGTAACCGTGCCAATTATATCATGAAATAAGCATCAAACGAAAAAACTACAAAGAACGAAACTCGTCTAGCTTGAAGGGGAAAACCAGATGGCGCTGTTGTTGGCCCGCTAGATGACGCTGCCATACGTCAAACGGATATCAACTGCGTTTTTTAAATGGGAACCCCCATTTTTTATTACATATTCGCCTAGTACATAAAGAAATATGAATGTTTCAGTTGGACCACTTTTTTCACTTTGTGATACATGGCGCTGTAATAGTCACAAATGTATAAGTACGTGCTATCACTTAACATTCCGCCAGTGCGGACGGTATTTGCTTCGTGATACATTACCCGTGTTAAAATGGACCGTTTACCAATTGCGGAAAAGGTCGAAATCATGTTGATTTATGGCCATTGTGAGCAAAATGCCCAACCGGCGTGTGATATGTATGGTGCTCGGTATCCTGGACGACATCATCCAAGTGTCCGGACCGTACGCCGGATAGTTACGTTATTTAACGAAACAGGAAGTGTTCAGCCACATGTGAAACGTCACCCACGACCTGCAAACAAATGATTATGCCCAAGTAGGTGTTTTAGCTTCAGTCGCGGCTAATCTGCACGTCAGTAGCAGACAAATTGCACGATAATCGGGAATCTCAAAAACGTCAGTGTTGAGAATGCTACATCAACATCGATTGCACCTGCACCATATTTCTATGCACTAGGAATTGCATGGCGACGACTTTGAACGTCTTGTACAGTTCTGCCATTGGGCACAAGAGAAATTACGGGACGATGACAGATTTTTTTTCACGCGTGCTATTTAGCGACGAAGCGTCATTCACCAACAGCGGCAACGTAAGCCGGCATAATATGCACTATTGGGCAACTGAAAATCCACGATGGCTTCGACAAGTGGAACATCAGCGACCTTGGCGGGTTAATGTATGGTGCGGCATAATGGGAGGAAGGGTAACTGTCCCCATTTTATCGATGGCAATCTAAATGATGCAATGTATGCTGATTTCCTACGTAATGTTCTACCGATGTTATTACAAGATGTTTCACTGCATGACAGAATGGCGATGTACTTCCTACATGATGGATGTCCGGCACACAGCTCGCGTGCGGTTGAAGCGGTATTGAAGAGCATATTTCATGACAGGTGGATTGGTCGTCGACTCACCATTCCATGGCCCGCACGTTCACCGGATCTGACGTCCGCGGATTTCTTTCTATGGGGAAAGTTGATGGATATTTGCTATCGTGATCCATCGACACCGCCTGACAACATGCGTCAGCGCATTGTCAATGCATGTGCGAACATTACGGAAGGCAACCTACTCGCTGTTGAGAGGATTGTCGTTACACGTATTGCCGAATGCATTGAGGTTGACGGACTTCATTTTGAGCATTTATTGCATTAATGTGGTATTTACAGGTAATCACGCTGTAACAGCATGCGTTCTCAGAAATGATAAGTTCACAAAGGTACATGTATCACATTCGAACAACGGAAATATAATGTTCAAACGTACCTACGTTCTGTATTTTATTTTAAAAAACTTACCTGTTGCCAATTGTTCGTCTAGAATTGTGAGCCATATGTTTGTGACTATTACAGCGCCATCTACCACAAAGTGAAAATAGTGGTCCAACTAAAACATTCATATTTCTTTATATACCACACGAATATTAAATAAAAAATGGGAGTTCCTATTTAAAAATAACGCAGTTGATATCCGTTTGTCCTATGGCAGCTCCATCTAGCGGACCAACCATAGCGCCATCAGGTTTCCCCCTTCAAGCTAGACTTTCGTTCTTTGTAGTTTTTTTCGTTTGACGTTGTAGCAATCATCAACCATAACAGACAGTAAGACAACAATCAGCCCTTGCTATACATGTAACAGCCGGCCGAAGTGGCCGTGCGGTTAAAGGCGCTGCAGCCTGGAACCGCAAGACCGCCACGGTCGCAGGTTCTAATCCTGCCTCGGGCATGGATGTTTGTGATGTCCTTAGGTTAGTTAGGTTTAACTAGTTCTAAGTTCTAGGGGACTAATGACCTCAGCAGTTGAGTCCCATAGTGCTCAGAGCCATTTTTTTATACATGTAACATTTCTGACAGCGTGAATTTACTACGTAAAATTGAAAAGGGCCAACTAATGATCATTTTGGAAGGTATTGCAATCTATTTCGGTTCAGAACAGCACTGGTACCAAATTTTGAAAGTGCATAAAGAATTGAAATGTAAGGAGTTAATGGAAAATTTTTGCGAACATTTCATTGAAGAAATAACAACCTTCTGGTAACGTACTACCGCCCTCCATTGCCCCCCTCCTCTTTCCTTTGTACACTTCCACTAATTTTTTTTTAAATTCCTGTTAAAACTATTCATTGACTGTCCTCATGGTAATCCTTAAATGTTTCATATGATTTCAGATACATTTATGAAATAGTTAGCATGAAGTAAATACATTTTTGGTAAACACTACTGTATATAAGAGACTCCTGGTGTCGTCTTTCTTTTAATATTTGATTTTTATGAAATACTTTTATTTGATGTATTTTTAACAACTTAATTTTAATACTGTTTATAAAAAGAATTATTACGGTTGGATTTGAGGAAGTGCTAGAATTAATTTTTCGCATTGTAACAAATTCTGTGTAGGACAAACTACATGGAAGTTAAATACCAGGTCTAAGGAGCATACTCACCAAATAAACGAGCCAGTACTTGTTATGCGTAAAACGATTTTGCTATGATATAATGATTTTTGGTACGTTCCTTCCTATACCTTTCTTAATGCCTCCACGATTTGTACCCGTTTCTCCTTCCTATCCTATCAGTTTCTTCTGTGTCCCTGTCACCCATCATAGCATCGGCGTCTCCCCCATTCTTTATCCATTACAGGTTTGCTTTTGAACTTAGCTGCATTTACTGTGGGCTAGCATAGTTTATATAAGCATATTGATCTGATAGTAAGCCAAGTCCCTCTTTTCCTTCGATCCCTACCTTCCTATAGACAACCCAGTCCACTTCTAATAATTTCTGGTTAATGTAATGAGCTGACAATCATCTTTTTAGTACATAAATGTTATAATCAATTTCAGAGGTGCTCCTGGAATAATTAGTTATGCAGTTTTTGGCAGGTGTATAAAAGTACAGATTATAAGACAGCACTCTATATATACGATATCTGCTTCTTTTTCTAAAATAATTATTTCTTTACGTTTGCATTTGTTGCAACTGTGATGACATACTTTTATAATTATGGATTTAGTACTGCATGTTAACGAATCTTATTATAAGCACAGCGTATTGTAGTACACTATCATGTATCCCTCCTTTCTCTTAACCAGTTAGCTAAGTAAGTATGTTCAATGTCAAAGTTGATTGTACCTTTACTGTCTGTTATTGTTTCTACAACTCTTTAAAAAAAGGAATTGTTTGGCTTAACGCTGCAGTATGTTTGCAACCTGTTGTTATTTATTGTATTATTGCTTTCTTGACCCACTGCCCTCACCGTAGATCAAAAATGAGCAATTAATGATCTTATATGATAACAAATTAATAGGAGCCTCCAAAGAAGAGCGGCGCGTTTCGTCACACGGTTATTTGGTAAGCGTGATAGCGTTACGGAGATGTTTGGCAAACTCAGGTGGCTGACTCTGCAAGAGAGGTGCTCTGTATCGCGGTGTAGCTTGCTGTCCAGGATTCGAGAGGGTGCGTTTCTGGATGAGGTATCGAATATATTGCTTCCCCCTACTTATACCTCCCGAGGAGATCATGAATGTAAAATTAGAGAGATTCGAGCGCGCACGGAGGCTTTCCGGCAATCGTTCCTCCCGCGAACCATAAGCGGCTGGAACAGGAAAGGGAGGTAATAACAGTGGCACGTAAAGTGCCCTCCGCCACACACTGTTGGGTGGCTTGCGGAGTATAAATGCAGATGTAGATATGTTACTTATATGTGTCTTCTTCTCCATTACACTTCCTCCACCTCGTCTTTCGCCCAATCCCCTGCAGCACGCATACCCTTATGTTTTAAAACATTTCATGTTCCTTGGTAAGCTTATCTTTCTTTGCATAACGTATATTCCTAACGATTAGACATTTCAGTCACAGCACATCGCTCTCTCCCCTTTCCCATGTCTGTATTTCATAGTGTATCTAATTTTTCTGTAAATAAATGTCCAATTTATATTGTAACATTTACATACAATTTCTGTCCTTCTGATATTCACGTTTTATTTATGTGACAGAACTTCATAAGTTATTATATGATGCTTTATTGTTCATTTTTTTAACATCTGCTTATGTACAGCATCCCTTAATAAGTTGCCTATTCTGACAATGTTAACGTAACACGTATTCCGATAGCTACGCGACTACTTACATTATGGAAAGATCGATGTGATAGAAAATCCTTTCATCATATGAACGATTGTTATGATTACACTGTTTAAGACCTTATTGTTTACATGTGCATTTGATTGATATGATAAAAAAACACTGGATCCCTCAAATTCACTTATTTATTATACATAACCTTAATGAAGGTTAATTCGTTTTTTCTTATTTACTTTTTATTAATCTGGCATTGCATGTTTTGTGAAACTTTCCTTTAGTACACATGTCACTTCACTGAATGTATTTTTTTGATTATGCTTTGCTGATATCATTTGTTATGTACATTTTTCGTTAAGCCACTTTAATGTTTACATCGTTGTTAAATCGATGCACTCCAAAATACTCCAAAGATTTCACTTGCGTCTGTGATATGTATACATGTTTCGTTTACAGACACTCTCTTACCATCTTTATCCAAGGTTCATAGCAATTTGCCTTTGGACTTTTCCTTTTTCTTATTGCGACTCCATTAGAATTTTATTTAGTCTGAAATGTATGAGCGTCTTGTGTGCGTCTCCTACATACCTGTGTCTTTTGGAGATTGTTTATTGCAACATAAGCTATGTTTTTCTACCTACTTGGAAGTTGTTCACTTGAAATGTGATACTGACAAGCTTGTTAGGCTTTGTAAGTAATTTCTAAGCTATTTAACGCCAAACTTGTTATTTTGTCAGCATATTGTGAGCTGTGCACTTTAAGGGCTTAGTTTGTTCGGTAGGTTTCGGCTTGATAATGGTCTGTTAAGCGTAACCGGTATCATTGGGCATAAAAGTAAACAGCTAATGTTAATCCACAATGAAGTTTCACAATTATTTGATAGCTGTACAGCCCCACCTCATCACAGATCTAAACAAATAGTTTAAATGTAAACTGTGCACACACATCTTCAACTTTTACAACTAGGAAGCGACCACAAATAAACAGTTAATAATAAAATTAGGCCTGCTCAATCAAAGTTTCTCTTTGAGCTCTTTCAAAAGGTGTTGTTAGAATTTACATAAGTAGTGCTGCATTTATGTGACATACTTCTTTATTACAAGCCAAGTGAACATTTAGTCAGTTAATCAACAAAACAATTCAAACGCTTTACTGATAAATTGGGTTCAAAATAAATGGTTCAAATTGCTCCGAGCACTATGGGACTTAACTTCTGAGGTCATCAGTCCCCTAGAACTTAGAACTACTTAAACCTAATTAACCTAAGGACATCACACACATCCATGCCCGAGGCAGGATTCGAACCAGCGACCGTAGCAGTCGCGCGATTCTAGACCGTAGCGCCTAGAACCGCTCGGTCACCCCGGCCGGCGATAAATTGGGAATGGTTCAAGGTACAACATACTACGTTAATTATAAATGTATATGTGGAGGAGACTTAGTTCTGACGCAAGTGCCTAATTTGCAATCACCAGATCGTTATACAATTCTGTACAGTAGATAGCATTATGTGGCCTCAGTTATCGTCTAAGACCCATACTGTAAATATTACTCAGAGGATTTACGCTATTAAAGGGTTTAAGTAATATCGTTCACCTACTATGATGACGCAACTTCCGCAATTGATAAGGCACAATTATTCATAAAATGGCAATACACGGTCCTCAGTGTCGTGATCACCATAACGGACTCTGGTATTTGATGTGATATTTCTGTGATTTCTTGCGTAATTTCGTAGTATCCTGCAGTATCCATTGCTCGCCGTATCCATTTTACAAGCACCTCTTTGCCGGCAGACTAAACCACCGTCGCTCCACCTCTAGCATTGCAGGAATTTCATCCGACTTGTCCTTATCTGCTCGGCCGCTTGACCAGTCCCTAGCGTCTACCTTACGTGTTACGAGACTCAGGCCGCTGATAGCTTGCAAAAGGCGACGTTACTCTACAACACAACTAATCCTTATTCCAGATAAACGACGTAGTGATAGTAGCTGACGAATGGCTACAAAAATTAACCATTTTACATTACTTATTTTCACTTGAACAATCTTACACTCTGTAGAAGTGTATCATTGGTCTGAATGCCCAATGAAATATCAGGTTTTTGTTTTATGAAATGAACACTGCTACATGTCACTGTAAGTACATTATCTGTGATGGGATAAACACATAATGTAGTAACAGAATTTGTCCTGTACGAAAGAGAGAAATCCATTTTGTGCTTTCCTAGAGTGTTGCAACTGCAGGTATAGATTTTTTTATCTGAAACAGAGTTTCCAAAATTCATTTAAATCGTGTACTGTCAGTTATGAAACTTCATTTTTTGTCACCGTGGATTGTTTTATGAAGACGAAGATTATTACTATTGTTCAGTCATTCAACTCACAAAGTGGCTTGTAACACCTGGTGAACAGCCGTTTTATTCAGTTACAGCGTCTCAATAGCGGTACGAATAACTTCCCTTTTTTTCTTCGTGTTTCACTTCTACTGCACGGCATAGTCTCAGGTGTTAATAACTGTGGACGGTTAGGCAACTTTTTAAAAATTTCTGTTCATACACAGGGTTTGATGGGTATACGTACAGACATTTGTACTGCTGACTGAGCGCACAGTACTGAACAACATTATATCACTACTGACGTCATTTGCAGACTAATAATTATAGCTATTGCAAGTCGTATGTTTTTAGGTTGGTTAGTGACTGCAAGTACATGCTGTAACAGCAAACCATAAAGCTTATTTTCCTCTGGACAGCCGGTCAGATGTTGAAGCGTGGATGTGTGGACGCAAAACAGTAAGTCTAAAGCGACAAGTGTAGTCCAGTTAGTGATGCGGTTAATAACCATGCAGAAAACTTCAGTTCCTAAGCTTTGTGACATGTTTGTGGGAAGACTGGCCAACGTAGAGAAAAAACAACCAACACTCTGATGCCTGTGCATATTGCTGTACGACGTATAAAAAGTATCTCAATTTGCACTTATAACACCGTGCATCTGATATATAACTGAAGATTATTTTAGTGTATTATATCTTTTTTATTTTTATCAACTTAGCGTTTGTTATTTTGCTTCTAGAGGTAGAGCAGTATAGTCTTGGAGGGAGAATTTGAATAAGTCGCTTTATAACAATAAATGGTTCAAATGGCTCTGAGTACTATGGGACTTAACATCTGAGGTCATCAGTCCCCTAGAACTTAGAGCTACTTAAACCTAACTAACCTAAGGACATCACATACATCCATGCCTGAGGCAGGATTCGAACCAGCGACCGTAGCGGTCGCGCAGTTCCAGATTGAAGCGCCTAGAACCGCTCGGCCACTCCGGCCGGCCGGGCTTTATAACATTAATCTGTTTCATCGCATCACTATTGTGGTGCTCTTCATTAAACTCTGTAACTATTTCCTTGCTTAAAATACTTTTATTATCAGTTGTAGATTTCCATGTCTCTTAGTATGGACCATGTGTATATATTCTGAGATGCACAATATGGTCCTCACTACCTTACCGTAGGGTCAAAGTCGACGATTTCCTCTGAAGGACGTTTATGTATTTATGCTCTTATGTGGATAATTGCCTTCTAATTTGGAGCAAATTTTGATCATTGCAAGGTTCTCATTGATAAAGAAGTCGTTCCTTAGCTCTAAAAATATCGGGCAGAATTGCACTGTGATAACCAACTGTCGTAATCAGGATTCGAGGAGCAGATCATTTTTTTATGGTAGTCCATTGCCGCTTATGAAGTGGAACACAGAAGTGCCAGATAACAGTGAAGGAAAGGAAAGGTAAAGGTCTATGGACACTGTTGCTCTTGTGTCGTAGGCCAGTTTCCGTACATCGCTTCCCTGCAACTGGTGCGGGACGGTGTTCGCTTCCACAACTGTGGTGGTTCCATCATCACCACAACGGCCATCCTGTCAGCCGCCCACTGCGTGTTTTCATCGGGGTACTACTACGTAAGTACATACATCAAGTAAGTTGCGGAACCCTGCGTCAACTAGGAATTGTGATCAATGTAGCTGCCTCTCAGCTCTATAGCTTGTAGTTACACATGGCGACAGGGTGTGCACCACAGGTTAACGGTTAAAGAGTAGCTGTCATCTCACTACCCAATACACAAGATTCGAGAGAGATGTCGTTTCCTGTAGGCGGTAATAGTCACGATGAAGTGGGGGGATAGATATCTGCATATAAAAAGGAATTTACTTCAACTGATATTAAAATATTTATCCGTCCTACGCACTCCCTCATAACTTCACCAGTTATAACTAAGATGAGTAATTTTACTTATCCAAATACACCACGCCCTTATAAAAGTACTGTTTCGAAACCAATACAGTTCTGGTTGGACATGTAGTTGGAGTGAGCCTTCCTCGAAACGAAACTGCTATTAAAATACCATAGTTCCCATTTTTTAGTTGCGCCTTATATTGTCCCAGTTCTCCACACTGTCTGGAAAAAGGGTCGAGTTAGACATTTATATATATATTCACTTCCATCTGTTGGTTTTCCTTTCTATAAACGTCTTCATCTGTCCGTCCTAATAAAACTGGTTTCCACAGTACATAAAACAACAAGATAATGAACTGGACTAAAATTTAGTTTTTATGACTGTTCTGTTTGTTGACTGTAGGCAATTCAATTTGAAAAACGGATTGCAGGTAGGCAGCACTTATGTTGTTTGTTGCAGTAAAAATGTTACAGAATTATACTCATCTTGAAATTGTTGTTGTAGTTGACATCTTTATGAACAAAATATCTTTCCTGATGGCGGTGATGCGTTGTAATGCTTTCACTAAACAATAATGTCAATAATGACGTTTTGGACCCTTTCCAAGTAGTGTGACTGGTAAAATTTGTAATATTCTTAAACGATACACCTTTTAAAATCAACTCTTCATTTATTTCACACTGATCGAAATTGGAACAGTTCTTGGGTGAAACAGTGTGTAATACCGTCGAATTTTCAATTAATAATTTTTGAGAGTTACAATGCAGACAAGTTAGTGACTTGAGTCGCCGAGTCCGTTCCTCACGAATGCTTCACTCAGACTCTCTTTCAACTGATTTTTCATAATTTACGACGGCAAGAAACAGCATATATTTCAAGAGAACGAAGAATTTCATAGTTGTCAATGCAGACAAAATGCGATAACTTTTATGTACAAAATACTTTCGAAATACAAATATGGCTTGTAAATAATTAGTGATTTCTTAATCATAAAGACGATTTCTATAAGACATTTTTAATACTTTGTGTTTCGTCAAAAATGCGTTTTTTTCGCCGATAACTGGGTCAAATGGTTCAAATGGCTCTGAGCACTATGGGACTCAACTGCTGAGGTCATTAGTCCCCTAGAACTTAGAACTAGTTAAACCT
Organism: Schistocerca piceifrons; assembly: GCF_021461385.2. Taxonomy (NCBI): domain Eukaryota; kingdom Metazoa; phylum Arthropoda; class Insecta; order Orthoptera; family Acrididae; genus Schistocerca; species Schistocerca piceifrons. The sequence goes on along the minus strand of NC_060139.1, from coordinate 1,013,723,799 downwards.
AACTAACCTAAGGACATCACACACATCCATGCCCGAGGCAGGATTCGAACCTGCGACCGTAGCGGTCTCGCGGCTCCAGACTGCAGTGCCAGAACCGCGCGGCCACTTCGGCCGGCCCGATAACTGGGAAAAGTAACAAATGTGATTTCATATGACAATTCACGTTTCCAGAGATAGAGTGTAAATGTAAAGGAACGGAGTTTCAACGTATAATGGAGAGAAATACAGTACGATAAGTGAAATTTCAGTTGATATAATATCATGATACACTGACAGAAAACAAATCGCAACACCAAAAAGAAGTTATGTGACATAAACGGAATTTGGTAGCCGTGTTTCTACATCTAAAAGATGCTGTCTATTCAACTTCATGACAGTCGTATAAGAGTGGTACTATTAGTGCCACTGTGCGGATGCAAATCGGGTTTGCTTTAAATACACGCTGTAACGATCTTGAGCCTGTCTCTAAGATTGAACGTGGTCAGTTGATATTTGTCAAAAATGCATTTAAGGCGACAAAGATGACTTTATCAACATCTCAGTGAGTTTAAACTAGATCCTGCTGTATGACTACGAAAGCTGGATGCTCCTTCTGCTATACTGCAGGAAAATCTGGCCTGAATGTAGCCACTGTACGTGATTGCTAACACCGGTGTTCAGGACAATCAAGCTGGTCTACAATCCAGACCAGATGACTTGCCTTTATTAAGTGATTTAAGCTGCTTCGCTACACTGAAGATATCCGAATTTACTAATATTGGCAGGAGTTCTTCATTAGAATTCTGGAATACTTACTGCGTATTCGTTGGTGAAGGAATATCAGAAAACTTTATTTACATTACCGGCATTAACATTGCTACACCAAGAAGAAATGCAGATGATAAACGGCTATTCATTGGACAAATATATTATACTAGAACTGACGCAGTTTGGGTGCATAGATCCTGAGAAATCAGTACCCAGAACAATCACCTCTGATCGTAATAACGGCCTCGATACGCCTGGGCATTGAGTCAAACAGAGCTTGGAAGGCGTGAACAAGTACAGCTGCCCATGCAGCTTCAACACGATACCACAGTTCATCAAGAGTAGTGACTGGCGTATTGTGACGAGCCAGTTGCTCGGCCACCATTGACCAGAGGTTTCAGTTGGTGAGAGATCTGGAAAATGTGCTGGTCAGGGCATCAGGCGAACATTTTCTGTATCCAGGAAGGTCCGTACAGGACCTGCAACATGCGGTCATGCATTTTCCTGCTGAAATGTAGTGTTTCACAGGGATCGAATGAAGGTTGAAATGGTTCAAATGGCTCTGAGCACTATGGGACTCGACATCTGAGGTCATCAGTCCCCTAGAACTTAGGACTACTTAAACCTAACTAACCTAAGGACATCACACACATACATGCCCGAGGCAGGATTCGAACCTGCGACCGTAGCGATCGCGCGCTTCCAGACTGAAGCGCCTAGAACAGCTCGGCTGCACTGGCCGGCTTCGAATGAAGGGTAGAGCCATGTGTCGTAACACATCTGAAATGTAACGTCCAGGGTTCAAAGTGCCGTCAATGCGAACAAGAGGTGACCGAGACGTGTAACGAGTGGCACCCCATACCATCACGCCGGGTGATCCGCCTGTATGGCGATGACGAATACACGCTTCCAATGTGCGTTCACCGCGATGTCGCCAAACACGGATGTGACCATCATGATGCAGTAAACAGAATATGGATTCATCCGAAAAATTGACGTTTTGCCATTCGTGCAATCAGGTTCGTCGTTGAGTACACCATCGCAGGCGCTCCTGTCTGTGATGCAGCGTCAAGGGTAACCGTAGGCATGGTCTCCGAGCTGACAGTCCCTGCTGCTGCAAAGGTCGTCGAACTGTTCGTGCAGATGGTTGTTGTCTTGCAAGCGTCTCCATCTGTTGACTCAGGGATCGAAACGTGGCTGCACGATCCGTTACAGCCATGGCGATAAGATGCCTGTCATCTCGACTGATAGTGATACGAGGCCGTTGGGATCCAGCACGGTGTTCCGTATTACCCTCTTGAACCCACCGATTCCATATTCTGCTAACCAACGCGAGCAGCAATGTCGCGATACGATAAACCGCAATCGCAATAGGCTACAATCCGACCTTTGTCAAAGTCGGAAACGTGATGGTACGCATCTCTCCTCCTTACACGAGGCATCACAACAACATTTCACCGGGCAACGCCGGTCAACTGCTGTTTGTGTATGAGAAATCGGCTGGAAGCTTTCCTCATATCAGCACGTTGTAGGTGTCGCCACCGGAGCCAACCTTGTGTGAATGGTCTGAAAAGCTTATCATTTGCATATCACAGCATCTTCTTCCTGTCGGTTACATTTCGCGTCTGTAGCACGTCATCTTCGTGGTGTAGCAATTTTAATCGCCAGTAGTGTAGTAACTCTGCTTTAGTGACACTGTCATCGGTAACATTACCTTCGCCGTAACGCAGTGAAGATATTGATTGTATCTTGATGCTGGTGCACTTTACGTACTACAGAATCTCTTTGCCAGATTTCGAAACAGAGTTTCGATGTGGAAACTATTAAAAGTATCTTGCATTGATGTTAGCGCTAAATTTCTATCGTTTGTAAAAATTTTCTAATCTTCGGGATTTTGCATTCTTGTAAATTTCGCAACTTTTTTCTTGACCTTTAACCAGAGACCTGATTTGTGTACCCCGGCAGGTCGGTGGGAGGCTGGGGGGAGGGATCTGTTCTTTCTCTTGTTAATTTATTTAGTATAAATCTTTATTTCTTTGAATTTAAGCAACATCTGGTCCATTCTTTCGTATTTAGTTCGGAAGAAATAAAGGCTGTACTGGATTCTTGGCGGGTTCCAAATGGCCACGCGACGCTACCGAGAGGGAAGACCATCGTGTTCCGCGTAGGGCTCTGACCCATTATAATGCATGTGGAGCAGCAGTTGGCACTACAATATCACAACGAACGGTTACAAATATGTTACTTCAAGGATAGGTCCGAGCCAGACGTCGTACAGCATACATTCAACTGACCCGAAACTACCGCCATTTGTGACTTCAGAGGTGTGTAGCGAGAGCTAATTGGAAGTCGGGGTAGAAGTATTTTTATTTTCTGATGAAAGGTGGTTCTCCCTAGGCGTCAGTGACGGCCGTGCTTGGTTAGAAGGAGGCCAGTTGAGGGCCTAGGACCAGTCTGTCTTCCTGCCAGCACACACTGGAACTGTACAGGAAATTATGGTTCAAAATGGTTCAAATGGCTCTGAGCACTATGGGACTTAACTACTGAGGTCACCAGTCCCCTCGAACTTAGAACTACTAAAACCTAACTAACCCAAGGACATCACACAGATCTATGCCCGAGGCAGGATTCGAATCTGCGACCGTAGCGGTCGCTCGGTTCAAGACTGTAGTGCCTAGAACCGATCGGTCACTCCGACCGGCTGGAATTCTTGTCTGGGGTGTGATTTTGTATGACAGCAGGAGCACTCTCTTGTTCATCCTACGCACCCTGACTGCAAATTTGTATGTCACTGTGGTGACTCTGTCTATTGTACTGCCATTCATGAACAGTGTTCGAGAGGTATTTTACAACAGGTTAACGCTTGGCCACATACCTCTGTTGTACCCAAAATGCTCTACATATTACGTAGGCAAACGTATTCTCGAAATTTCATTACTCTACATTCTTTTTTGATGTTAGGATTTTTTTTTCAGACAGTGTAGTCCCGAAAACATTCATAACGAAAATAAATTTTGCAGTTTTCAAGGAATATTATTCTAATATGAATGGAATCGAACGGTTCATATAACACATCTGTATCGTAATATACTATTGAACAGATATCACATAGGTGTAGATCCTTTTCACCGTGGAACTCTTGTGATATTCGTACAAATTCTCTTCTGTAATACAGGACATGCTGCGATGTGTAGCAGATCCGAGCACAGAGAATGCTGGTGCAGGTAAAATTCTTTCGTAGCACACCGTTTGGGCACACGAGCATAGGGCTCTGCAGCAGACAACACCTACCCCTTCCCGTGGTGACCCAATGACATTGCCAGTTACGATTTCATTGGGCAAGGGATGATCGAAACTGGACAGCGGGTTAACGGTAACGTGTCACCTGGTCGGATGAATCATAGTTCTCTTTAAACCACAGTGTCACCCAGGCGAAAGGCTGATGTATACTTACATTGCATCACGGACACCGAACTGTGGAGGCCAGTACTATGCTATGGAGGACATTCATCTGTGCTTCCACGTGACGAGTGGTGGCAGTCGAACGCACCATCACAGCTGTCGACTACATGCAGTTCACCTGCATCCCTTCATACTTCCCGTCTCCTCTGATGACCACGGCGTCTCCAGTCAGCATAACTATCCGTGTCACAAGGTCAGATTAGTGCTACATTGGATTGAGGAGAACGGTAGTAACTTTACTTTGATGTCTTGGGCACCAAATTCACCTGATACGAGCCCAATGTAACACACAGGGACGCCATCGGGTTTCATCTTCGTGACCACAAACCACCGGCACGTAATTGACGGGAAATACGTTATCTATGCATAGACATCTGCTGCCACATGGCTCTGCAAACCTACCAAGGACTTGTCGAAACCATGCCATGCAGAATCGTCCCTGTGTTGCGTTCAAATTGCCGGACAACACACTGGTAAGCAGGTATCGGTGTATAATGGCCTCTTCTGATGCTATGGGTGGCATCTGGCTAACAAGTGCCCACGCGTTCTCAACTGAACACTAATGCACTAAATTCCACCCACAGTACCAGAAGATGGCCATTGTAGTCAGAAATCGCTTATGACTGTCTTAAAAAAGTGATTGTGTCAAAAGTAAAAAAGTATACCTAATAATAATTTAATCACCATCTCAAAAAACCGAATCTCGTTTGTTTCCAAAAGGCTCTTCAGCAACTGGTGCTAATGTTTAGGTTAAGCATTGTATTATCTTCATGTTAGCTCCCCATTTCACCAAAATAACTGAAGAAATTTATCTCAAAAGAAACCTCTTGGATCCGAGGTCGCAAAGACTTGTAGATGAGATAAACACACTGATTCCTTCGCTAGTAAGGAATTTATTTCAACTCCAACGAATCTAGGTTTGAACAGGAAGTGCGTATGTATGGATCCTTGGAAAATAGAGGTACCAAGACAGTTGTATCAGGATCAGCTAACATCAGTGCATTAACGTATACATGTACACTTAGGCCGACTGTTAAACTGGATGGTAGATTGCCTGGAAAGTTATTTATTGTGCAGCGAGAAGTTAGAGGTGCTCACCCTCCTACAACTCTTTCTCATGTGCGTGACCTTGCAAGTATAGTAGCGAATATTTACATGACAGCAAGCGAGAGTGGCAAAAATACAGCTATGATGTGAGCAGTGCTTTTGGTCCATAGCTTGCTTTTCCTTCCTTCCTGGTCCGCGTATAAAAATCATACTGCTTTGGAGAAATCTATGCGTCCTAAAAAGCGTGTGACATTGCAGTTTATACCACCTGGAACCACTGGACAAATTCAGTCTTTGGATGTTTTTTTTTTTTTTTCGTGCCTATAAAAGATACTATCCCAGATACGCCTTAAAGGACAGCCAGTTTCACGATAACCTCCACGACAGAGTGTTTCGGATTCAGTCGAATGCCATCACATTCCATCAGTCCTCATCATCCCGTTACACAAATATGATTCTGTATGCATTCGTTAAGAGGGAATACCCATTCGTACGTCGTGCACATTGTGTAACTCCCGAGGTGTTCGCCTTCGATCTTGATGATGCAAACGTTTGTGTTCACTGTGGCGCGCCATTTTCAATTCGGTGTTCATGGTGCAAGTTAATGGTTTGTTTACAGCCCTTCTTGAATGTGGACAAAGTACATTTTGTGAAATGTGATACATACAAATACATCCCATCGAAGGCTGATCTCTAGTCCTCCCGCATACTCATTTTCTGTCACACTCGTAATGCGCGTGGAGAGTCATTAACAGCTAATATTTTTCCTGTCATAACTCTTAACACAGCACTTGAAATGAGCATCAATAAACTTGTAACCCTGCACCCAAGGGTTTTCTTGTCAGTCTTTGCGTAGATTCACTGCAGTGACGATTTGCTCACTTTCCTGAATATCTCACTACAAATAGTTCTCTATACAGATACGAGGACTATTCGGAAAGTAAGGCACGATAGGTCTCGAAATGGAAACCACAGTGAAAATCATAACTGTTTTGTTTGCAACGGTTAGCTGCACCTTCCAGTTACTTGTCTACACAGTCGCTGCTCAGACTTTGACATCTGTCGTAGCGTTGTACGAACTTTTCAATTGCTTCGTTATAGAAGACAGCTGACAGTGCTTTTCGGCAATTTTCTACTCTGGACTGCAGCTCGTTGTCTGCGTCAAATTATTGTATTCATAGCCAGCGGTTCATTTGAGCAGACATGAACCTCAGTGGTAGTCAATTACGGACTGTATTGGGGGCGATCAAACACTTCCCATCAAAAACGCTGCAGAAGCATCTTCATTGCCTCTGTACAGTGCAGCCGAGAATTGCCGTGTGCAACGAACCACATGACAGTTATGCTATGTGGAATGCACAGCTTCAGGCGAAATCTTTCGCCAGACCCTCATATTTGGCGGGAGATGTTAATTTCTAACCATCTTTACGTTCTTGCTGTGAGCTCAGAACTGGAAAGAGCGACATGATGCGATCGGCAGGCGCATCTGTTCTAAGCTTCATCAGATTTTCATTGTATTTTCCATTTCGCGACCTATCGTTTCTTAATTTCGAAATAACACTCGTAAAATATACTTTCCTGAATATCTCCCTACAATTAGTTCTGTGTACAGACAAAAACGGCCCTGAGAGCAGAGTTCCAGGGTACAAGAAAACATAGCAGAGGAAAGTACTAACATGACAGTAGAAGATGATAAACGTGACCAACATTCATCTCTTAGTACATTTTCTGGCGTAAGGGCACATTTGGGAATGTTTTCGACTTAATCAAATCAAATCCTGTCTAATGACATTTTTGGACTAAGCGTTGCATGACAGTCTTTGTTAGCGCTTGAACAACTTAAAGTTCTCAGCAAAAAACTGACCACACAGTTTCCACAAATTTGTTGTCACATAATTTTTCCTCCACGAACACCCACGGCTCCACTGGGAGTTCCATCGTCCCCTTTGCACTGCTCCACTCACACTGACACAGCCTGCACTACGCTCTAAACTCGTGTGGATCACGTGGCGGGAGTACACGTCGTGTGCGAGTCACGGGATGTGGTTATATGTTTACATTCGCGTCTAACCTTATCCACTCTTCCGGGCCACTTTTATTTGCCATACCCTGTACTTCTCCAGTTCACAATATCAGGGCTCCTTAGAAGGTGATAGGAGGAATCAACGCCATCACAACTCCTACGCAGTGACCGCTTTGTTCATAACGCCGCAACCATCAAATAAACACTCTGTGCTGCCGTCATACGAAACCCATCACACACGTTCCAGTGACATGAGTGTGATAATCGCCTATGTTCATCGTCAACGTGCACTCAAAAACGACAGATGGCAGCACTAGTAGTGGAGAGTATATAAAACAAGTCAGGGGGATTCGATTAACAGTGCAGTCATTCTTCTAATGCGGAAACAGAGCGATTTGTCTGACGTCCAAAAGGGCATAATAATTGGCTCTCAGGCCAAGGCTGGAAGCATTTCCGAAACGGATAAGTTTGTAAACCGTGCACGTCCCGCCATGGTTAAAGTATACCCAGGACGGCGAAATGGTGCTACCCAAAATCGGCGCCGAGGCAGCAGTGGTTCATCACAGATGACTGGAGGGAACGACGGTTGCGGGGATGAGTACAGGCGAATAGACGTGGACACCAAGGGGCTGCCAACAGTGTCTCTTCAACGAGCGTTCAGCGAACATTGCTGTCTATCTGTATCCGCAGCCGGAGCCTGGGTCATGCACTCTTGCTGACTGCTGCTCATCGGAGACGAAGGTTGGAACTTGCATGTCAGTTCCGCAACTCGAGGTCCACTGAATGGCGACAGCTGGCTTTTACAGATGATTCACGTTTTTTTTGCCCCATCAGGCAGAGAGTTATTGACGTGTATAGCGCGAAACGTCTGAAAGCAAGCACAGTGCAACAATCGTCGGACGGGTCCAGGCTGGAAGACATTCCCTGTATGATCTCGTCATTCTGGAACGCACAAAGGATCAATACAAATACGTATCCATCCTTGGGGACCACGTCAACTCCTCCATGCAGTTTCATTTTCATCGACACGATAGCATCTACGAGCAGGATAATGAAAGCCTCACACAGTCTCAGTGTACGTGCGTGATTTGAAGAGCACCAAGATGAGTTTTTCGTACACCGTTGACCACATAAGTACACGGGTTTAGGTCCAGTCAAGAATCTGTGATACCACCTCGACCGGGTTGCTCGCGCCATCGGTCCTCAAAGGAGAACCTAATGCAGCTGGCCAAAGCACTGGATTTGGCGTGGCCCCACATCCATGACGGTATCTTCGTAAACGTCAATGACTCTCTTCCGGCACGCCTTGCAGCGGACCGTACTGTAAAAGGCGATTATTCAGGTTCTTGACAGGTGGTATCATTAATGTGACTGGATACTGTAGAAGTTGTTGTTCTGAACGTGACACAGTTTGTATGAATGTACGAAACACATATAGTTAGTGGCGATCGAAGAGCGTAGTAATACAAATGAACGAGGAAATTCTTTATAGGGTGGCTCGTGGAGGAAGCGGGAGAGGGAATTAAATTCACAATTTTTCTTAACTGTACTGAATACTTACTAGATATTCAGAACATCGTGCTCCACACAGCATTGGTGTTTTGCTGTTCTTTCGTAACATGTCAGCTAAGCATTGCGTTTGGGCAGCTATTACTTTTATTCTTTCTCCAGTACCCTGTCAACTGTTTTCTTTTCTTTCATCTCTCATGGTGCCCATTTCTTCCACTGCTTCCTTGAAGCTGTTCCTTGTAAACCATCCAAATCAATCACATTTGGAAACTACCCTACTTTTTAATCTCTAATGTAATTATAAAACAAATTGATGAGAGGACATTAGCACGAGTGCTTTGTTCCTGTGTTTTCAGGCGGTTGCTGGAGACTACGACATGAGCACAGATGAAGGCACCGAGCAAGAGGTTCTGGTCACGGAACAGATCCCACATCCTCAGTTTAATGGGTGAGTGTCTTTAGTAATTACTCGCTGGATCTATTGTGCTTCTTCTACACAGCTATATTCTCGTTGTAGGTCACATAACACCAGTACTTTCCCAACTGCTTTTATACAATGTTACTTATTCTTACGCCGATCTCGTCTGTTTATCAACCTCTGCATACTGAAAAGAATAGCAAAAACACTGCGGGTTAATATCTCTTCAACGATAAAGTGATTATAAACGGACCACAAGCTCTGATTGGACAAGAGAAATTAGGAAATGTATCTTGGAGCTTTAAATGAAAACCACATCACTACTAATCTGATCGGATTCAGGGAAACCATGGAAAACCTAAAATTAGATATTCGTTGGTCTTAAAATCGGGTACTAAAGTTCGTACAACGCTACGACAGATGTCAAAGTCTGAGCAGCGACTGTGTAGAGAAGTAACTGGAAGGTGCAGCTAACCATTGCAACTAAAATAGTTATGATTTTCACTGTGGTTTCCATTTCGAGACCTATCGTGCCTTACTTTCCGAATAGTCCTCGTATCTGTCTAGAGAACTATTTGTGTTAGAATTTTAAATACTTACAGTATTCAGCTATTTATAGAATAAGGTGCTTCGATATGTAGCAAATTATATAACCTTCAATGAAATTTCCTGCTACACTTATTTTTCCCCCTTGCATCCCCACACGTAATAAACCTGTATACCCGTTTTACACTCAGCCGCCTATGAAGTATTTTCGAAAGTGGTTGCATCTGGAAGTGCCCATGTGGTCCTTGATTTTGGCCAGCAGATTTCAAACGGAATGAGAGGGCTAAGTTTTCTTATTTTTATTTCTTTCACAACAGAAATACTGTCGATCTCCTGATGCCGTAACAATGTAACACTGCATCATCTTGCCATCCTACGATGAATTTTTCATAGTATACTGCTGCCTTATATTACTTTCTGCAGCGATGGACAACACAAATGAAAATTGATGAATCCGCAAACAAATCTTTTTTTAATTGAATTAATTGTTCTTTAGCTTACTCCGCTCGGTGAGTTCACACTTACACAAAATGTACAGTATATTCACACAAAATTTGTATCAATATTTGTGTTATAATAATCGTTTATTACCACGTGCACGCATGTTGTAGATAGACCAACACCGTATAACATTGTAAAATCAAATGTCATAGAGTACTTTCGTGCAGGCATTGCCTTCTGTAGTTTATGGTACATACTATCTTGGGGACATACATTTGGGCACCCTAGTTGTGCAGTGCTGTGTCTGGTAGTGTTTAGCATTGACTGAACGTGTAAGAATACATGAACAAACATAATGTCTTATTATATCTATTTCACGCGCAGTTTCATTGTAAGACTTAAGAGGTACGTGGGTTGAACATAATTTTTCAGTTATCAACGGAAACACAAAAGTTGCATAATTAAATGCTTTATTTGTTTATTTGTTTGCAGGCAAGTGTTAGAATTTTTTCCTATAACAGGTAAGCCTCTAAAAAAATGGTGCAGCCTGTTAATGAACTATAGCATTGATCGCTAATCCATTTTCTGCCTTCAGAGGGAAACGAAGCTGTATTGGTGCATTCTGAGTTGCGGGGGGGGGGGGGGGGGTTGTATATCAACAACACATCAACGTATGACAAAGTAGTTAAGTATCTCAGACGCTTCCTGCGTGGCCAAATATGTATGAATGAAGAACGAGTTACAGACCACCTCTTTTTGAAGAACTGCGAATAGCATAAAGGAAGCGCTAGTGGTTGAAAACCAGCGTATCACAATCAAGTCAATAGCTGAAAAAGTTAAAAACACTCATGAAACAGTTTTCAATGTCTTTCACGACATTTTGATCATAACAATAGTCGTTCGTCACTGGGTTCCTCATAACCTTTTACAAACCCGGCGAACAAGTCAGCAGCGGTGGTTTTACAGTTGTTTCAATCCAATCCAGATGACTTCCTTAACTGCGTAATCACGGTGGACGAGTGCTGCGTGTTATTACTATGACCTCAAGACAAACGAATGGAAATAAGGTGATCCATTCACCACTATTGAACATGTCGCAGACACAGTTATAATCAGAAAATGTGTTCCCGTGTATTTTTTGGGACCTTTTACGATACACTTCTAATGTACAGTAATACCGAAATTACAGGAGGATGTAGAGGCGAAGCGCAGAAGTTTCCAAGGGTGTATTTTTGCTCAAAGACGACGCCCCAGGTCATTCTGCATATATCACAATCACACATGCTGCTTCCTCGGCTACCAAATTTTGCTACATAACCTTATTCTCCAGCCACAGCACTTAGAGAATTCTTCATCTTTCCTAGAGTGAAGAAAATACCCCTTGGCAGGTATTTTCAGAATGGAAACCAGCTAATTTTTCTAGACGGAACTTTTTTTCTACAGCCAAATTATTGAATTCTACAAACAAGTTCTGCACCTCGTCATCCATACTTGTGAGACATGTGATGCACAGAAGGACTCACTGAGTTTTATGGAAAAAGCTAGATTTTTTTCGTGGCGATAATATAGGTTTTGACTATCCCTCGTGTATAACCGATGCAGCACCCACCACAAGTGCTGCAGTAATATTAATGAAACGCAACAGCAGGGTATGTGACGCTGGGATCTGGGCATTTACCAACGATGATGATCGACTGGTTCACTGTTAGTGTAACAAGTGCGCCTAGATATAAGGTATCGAGAGAGTAATGTCGATACCCATAAGCTGCATCGTAAGACAAGTGTCGTCCTCAAAAAAGTACACAAAAAGAAGTACGGATGTTGTCTGGAGACTATCGTGTGTGTATCCCTATTTCACATGGCTGTCTGCTTACACAGGGTGAATTACGTAAACGTCAGAAACACAACACACTGCCAGGCCTAGTACGGTTAGGCAAAACGACAGCATTCGAAACAGCTTCCAGCGTCTTAGAAGGGTTAAATACAGGCCCTGTATGGTTTTCAGCGGAACCTTATACCATTTCCCTTGCATAACAGTAGAAAGTTGAGGTAACGGTGATGGATATTAAGATCTGGTGATTGTGTTGGCCAGGGGAGATGCGACAATTCATCATCGTGCTCACAAAACAAGGTTTTAACGAAGATGGCTGCTTTTACAGGGCCCTCGTCGGAATACAACACCTCCACTGGGGAGCAAACTTTGTACAATAGAATTGGGCTCATCAGCCAAATGGCTGCATAATTCTTAGAAGAATATCCACGAGGCCCATGGACTAGCACGAGATGGCTGCCTAAATTATCACCAAGCCCCTTCCATTTTGAATGTAATCTCATCCAGATGTTGGAAACAGTGTGCAACGAGACTCATGCGATGAAATGACTTTCTTCCACTTCTACATAGTCAGGGTTTTGTTGCTTCGGCCCCATGTTTTCCTGTTACGGGCATTTGCATCACTCATCTGTAGCCCGCATCTCGTGGTCGTGCGGTCGCGTTCTTGCTTCCCACGCCCGGGTTCCCGGGTTCGATTCCCGGCGGGGTCAGGGATTTTCTCTGCCTCGTGATGGCTGGGTGTTGTGTGCTGTCCTTAGGTTAGTTAGGTTTAAGTAGTTCTAAGTTCTAGGGGACTGATGACCATAGATGTTAAGTCCCATAGTGCTCAGAGCCATTTGAACCAACTCATCTGTAGATTTGGAATTCATCTCATCCTTCAGTTCCCAACTTATGGAGCACCCTTCGTGTCGAGTTCGTGCTGACAGGATTCGCAGCTGCGACATTCAGTTCTGCAGTTAATTTAACAGCTGTCGGCGTCTTATCTTCCGTCACAAACCTCTTCAATGATCGTCTGTCAAGATCAGTCGACACACTTTCGTCCGCTTTGTGACTATGCAGACGATGTACTGCGCCTTCCGTGAATGCGGTACAGATTTTCGATACGGTTCCTCTTGAAACAGCGAACTCTTCGGTTACCTCGGTTGCGGAAAAATGTACCATGCGAGAACCATCAATTTTTCCTCGTTTCAAGTCGCTTAGCTCCGACATAATGAACTCACAACTACACACGATACTCTTCTGACCATGACTGACGCTTGCAAGTATTGAAAAGACTGCACAGGAGCCGTTCGTGGTCAAACTCAACAGTACAACCTGCAGGCTTGACTAGCGTCTGGATTTACGCTCAAGCATGCATTTCTCGCTATTCTTCCATGCCGGCCCCGGTGGTCTAGCGGTTCCAGGCGCGCAGTCCGGAACCGCGCAACTGCTACGGTCGCAGGTTCGAATCCTGTCTCGGGCATGGATGTGTGTGATGTCCTTAGGTTAGTTAGGTTTAAGTAGTTCTAAGTTCTAGGGGACTGATGACCACAGTAGTTAAGGCCCATAGTGCTCAGAGCCATTTGAACCATTATTCTTCCATATTTTTGTCCAAACCCTGTATGTACCCCGATGTATAGTTTTGATAGCGTCTGCCAGAATTATTGGTCTATTTTCAACATCAATATTCAATAGTTTTGATCAGAGGATATTAATGTTTTAAATTTGTGCACGCGTTTACTTGCTTGGAAAAGGGTTTGCCTTGCTTGATCCCTGCACTGTTTTAAGTACTTACAGATTTCATCACGAAGTTCCTCTCTAGATGGGCTAATATAATGGCAGAGGAAGGCACTTGAAACTGACGTGAGTCTCAAATCATTTTGCGCTTTTCTTTGACTTACTAGTATGAAAGCATGTTACAGCTGTAGCGTATTCTTTGGTATGTCATCAGTTTGGTCCTCTAACGCTAATACAATTCAGGGTATTACGTGGATCACTGCATATTGATACTGAACAAGTAATTGATCTTGCTGTATTTATTAATGTGTAATTTTTTTGTTTATGTTAATCTTATTCCTTTTGCTCTTACATTATAGCCCTCAACCGTAGCAGTTGCTTTCCCAAAATATAGCTCAGGGTTTTTATCTCTGTGTAAGTAAAGATGAACCACATTTACCGGTTTCTCCACTTTTTTATCTTTTTGCACTGTTCACTACAAGTAAAGCAAAATAGTTGTACAAAATTTTGAACAACCCTGCTTTTTCCTTCTCTTACATCCCTCGTTCTTACCTTTTTCCCATCCTTTTATTAAAAAATTCTCTTTTTTATCAAATACACTGACGAAAAAACCAAAGTAGCTAGAAGAGCTGCGCGACATCAATAAAAGTTGGTAGGCGTGTTTCTACATGATGATCTCCATTCAGATTTCGCGCCAGTCATATAAGAGTGGCGCTAGAACCGCCACTGAGAGGACGCAAATCAGGTTCGCTTTACAAACACGCTGTAACGGTCGTGAGCGTTAGTTACCTTTGAGATTGGACGTGGTGAGTTGACGTTATTGAAGAGTGCCTAAAGGCGACAAAGACACCATTATTATATAGAAAGAGGTCGTGTAATGGGGCTACGAAAAACTGGTTTTCCCTTCTGCGATATTGCAGAAAGACTTGGCAGGAACGTAGCCGCTGTACATAACTGCTGTCAGTGGTGGTCAACAGAGTGAATGGTCGCTAGCAGACCGGGCTCCGGACAGCCACGTCCCAATGCCGAGAGGGAAGACCATAGTGTTCGACCATGACTCTGACGCATCGTAACTGCATATGCAGCAGCATTTTGAGCAGCAGCTGGCACAAAAGTGACACAACGAACTGTTACAAATCGGTTACTTCAAGGACAACCCCGAGCCAGACGCCCTGTAGTGTGCATTCCATTGATGCCTAACCACCGCCAGCTGCGACTTCAGTGGTGTCAAGCGTTATAATGTAGTCCCATGCCGACCATAAACGAACAGATATCCGAACTATCCAATTGCGCAGGAGAAGAGTAGTAAACAACGCTGCAGTGTGAAAGAGGGAAATTATAGTTGGTTTCCCCATAGTTCCCTCTTTTAAGAAAGTTGTCAGAGTTAAGCATATAAGCCCCTACATCTCTCAAGTGGAGCCTGTAGAAGCTTCTGCGTTAAAAGGAAAACATTCATACTAACATTTTTCAGATGTAAATCTTGAATGATATGGTCTGAACGCAACAAAGCATCAGGAAGCCTCTTGAAGTGAGAGAGACAGAGGGGGAGAGAGAGAAAGAGAGAGAGAGAGAGAGAGAGTGAGAGAGAGAGAGTGGGGGGAGGAGGGGGAAGAGGAGAGATAGAGAGATCACTAGTACATGAATATATGGTGACTTAATAGTGAATTAAATCAGGAACAGGAGGAAGAGCTATTGAGGCATAACTGGGGTCACAGTCAAACAGACGCAGTTATTGATCTGAACAGGAAAAAAGACAACGAGTGAGTTACTTCAATCATTGCAGTTGTACCAGTGTATGGTACAGAAGAAAAACTATACCAAAACCCACGAAAGGAACACAAATTTAAGAGCCTATCAGCTTATTCAGAAGACTGAGGAAATACCCTGATGGAAAGAAATCGAAACACCAAAAAATAATTAATGTAGTCTAAAGAAATTTCGGGAATACGCTTCTCTAGCTAACTTACGTAGGTCATTAACACTGCAAGAGCACAGGTTAATGTAAGCGCGAGATAAGGCATCTAATATGTCAAACGCTGGTACATTAACAACCAGTGTTACCTCAGGATGGGTTGAGTGGAAGAAGCACACGTCATGTAGTATGCTGTACAGGTGCTGGATGTCCGTTTGCGGGATGGAGTTCCGTGATTGTTGCACTTTGTCGGTCAATACAGGGGCTATTGATGCTTTTTGATGATATCGCTGGAGTTGTCCAATATTATCACATACGTGCTCGTGGGATACACACGTGGTGTCGAGCAGGCCAAGGGACGTGTCGATACTCTGCAGAGCATGTTGGGTTTCAACAGCGGTATGTGGGCGAGCGCCATTATGCTGCAAAACACCCCTTGGAATGCTATTGACGAACGGCAACAAACAGGTCGAATCGCCAGCCAGATACATGTACCAATTTGCAGTCAAGTTGCGTGGGATAGCTACGAGTGTGCTCCTGGTGTCATACGAAATCACACCCCAGACCATAACTCCAGGTGTAGGTCTGGTGTGCCTAGCACGCAGACAGGTTGTTTTCAGGCCCTCATCTAGTCGACTTCTAAGCCATACACGACCATCACCAAGGGAGAATCAGCTTTCATCAGAAAACACAACAGACGTCCACCTTGCTCTCCAATGAGGTCCACTCTTTCCACTCAGATGTACGTGATATTGATCAGGCTTTCTGACTTGAGAATCATTGCGGCACCAAAGTTTTGCCACGGAGTGAAGTGGCCCAATGAGTACCATATTAACTAGACTCACATTCTATAGAATGACATTTGAGACTCTCATTCTGCTACGTTTTCCGGCTTTTCCCTAAATAGGTTTGGACAAATTCCGTGATGGTACGTTTGTAAAGGTCATGGCCCATTTACCTCCCCATCCTTTCCCAAACCGTGGCTATGGCTATTCGTCAACGGGAAGACGAATGTTACTTCCTTCCTTCTGAGGTTGCCTGACATTGCCGCTGTAAACGAACTTGATATGTAATGGATAATTCTGACAGTTTAGAACGATATCACTGTACAGCACAGGCATCAACCTTTGAAATACATCACCCAGTCCATTCGCTCTGAAATCGAAATCTGTTCTCAGCGACTGACCTTATTTTCTTCCACAGCGCTGCCGGCGTGGGGCCATACGACGTCTCAGTCTTCAAGCTGCAGTCCGCCCTGACACTGAACTCCAATGTCCAGACTATCAGCTTGCCCAGCGCGGGAGCCATCCCTGAAGGTATACACAACACCTCCAATAATCGATCGTGCCGATCTTTCGACCTCTTTCTCGTTGACCATTAGCGGACACACTTCTAAAAGATATTCAGATCCCACGTACATTTACATACTTAGCAAAGGATCATTTACTTCTCTATCGTGTTAAAATAGAGACCATTTATAATGATGATCCCTTGTACGTGGACACTTAATGACTTACGTTATTCAGACGTAAACCAACCTTCTTTTTGTCTTTAGGTGGGTCCATCGGTGTACTTTCTGGATGGGGCACTACGGAAGACGGGACGCAACCTAACATTCTCCAGACGGTCGATCTCACCATCTACGATTATGAAACTTGTAAGGCGCACATGGATGAACTGGATCCCACTTTCAATCCTCTCAGAGAGACGATGGTTTGCACAGGGCCATTCTATGAAGGAATTAGCATCTGTGCGGTAAGTAACTATGATGATTAATCATCTGCTCTATCGGGTCGATTCATAATACCATATTCGAATTTTATTTCGAATTGTAGATCTTATTATTATTACAACTATTAGTTTTACTACAGCCACACAACTTTCGTTTTGGTTTAATGATATTCTTCATTTCACTTTCATCTCTTTCTGCTTAGCATATTCGTCTCTGCCTTTCCTCTTACCTCCCGATGCCATCAAATATGTACAAAATCAATATTTTTTCATTACAGGTGCCTAAATGGATAGTTTCAGAAAATCAAGTACGCGCCTTTCAAGTCTACTGTGATTTTCCTAAGGTCAAATTCTTGCCAAAACCTCTTCAGTCCCCATAACACATAGTACAACATTCCAATACATCAATTTCGTCTTTTTCAGCTTTACCACTGATATTTAACGGCGTCGGAGCTGAAAATCTTTTATGGCTATTTACTAGTCGTTATTCGTTTTCCATAGCATTAACAATACTCCGTACTCCCAGGTTTAGCCCCCCCCTCGCTCGCTCCCTCCCTCCTCCCCACCCCACCAAACCGGACAAACTATTTTATGGACGCCCTAGCTTTCATATGCACGTGGGCAATAGGTTGACATTAACGGGAACAGCATCCAGAACTCTAGTACTTCACTGCTTAACTCTGGTCTGTTTCACTCATCGAAAATTTTTACTTCACGTGCCTCAAATTACTGCTGGTATCTTCATTTTTATGCCAATTTCAAGTAACTACCTCATAGAAGATAAAATTTTCTAAATAATCCTCGTTCGAATGTTGTCTCTCTTCTTACTTTCCCTGATTGCAAACAAAACTGGAGAGATATTTAGTCAATGGTGGATTTTCTCACGAAAGATTCCTTCACTCCTTCTGACGTCTAATCACAAAATATGACTTGGTACTTACCGTTTCTGCAACTCTTCATAATAATATTCCTTGTTTCATTCAGCCTTCAACAAAGCTTAGCTAAATCTCTGTTCGTCTTGCTCAATCTCTGTTGCTTTCTGTCAGAACAGCAGCCTGATCCCCGAACAGTAGCATTGGCATCCACTCCGATGTACATTTTGTTGTGGAGACGAAATTCTACTTTCAAACTACTTTAACTTCACTCACCTGTGTTTACTGTTTTAATTTATTCACATTTGATTTCTAAGCCACAAATGCTTCACCTTCAGGTAATTTAGCATTATTATAAATGTTATGAGACGAAAGCATTTTCCGTTCATGTACCCAAGCAGCTTGTCTACCTACATTAAAATGCCCTCCAGTCAGAGCCTTGAATAACCACCTTTTGCAGAGAGTACCTCTGTGAGACATTCAGGAAGACAGTCGGTGATGTTATGGAAGTTATCGACAAGGATGTGGAGCCATGCCGACTCCTGTATTGTGTGCAGCTGCGCTAGGTTTCTCGGTTGAGGATCAATGGTCTGAATTGCCCGATCGAGTTGGTCCCACACAGCTTACGTTGAGATCAAATCCGGGGCGTTTGATGCCCATAACAGTACTGTCCATGAACCATGGACCTTGCCGTTGGTGGGGAGGCTTGCGTGCCTCAGCGATACAGATGGCCGTACCGTAGGTGCAACCACAACGGAGGGGTATCTGTTGAGAGGCCAGACAAACGTGTGGTTCCTGAAGAGGGGCAGCAGCCTTTTCAGTAGTTACAGGGGCAATAGTCTGGATAATTGACTGATCTGGCCTTGTAACATTAACCAAAACGGCCTTGCTGTGCTGGTACTGCGAACGGCTGAAAGCAAGGGGAAACTACAGTCGTAATTTTTCCCGAGGACATGCAGCTTTACTGTATGATTAAATGATGATGGCGTCCTCTTGGGTAAAATATTCCGGAGGTAAAATAGTCCTCCATTCGGATCTCCGGGCGGGGACTACTGAAGAGGACGTCGTTATCAGGAGAAAGAAAACTGGCATTCTACGGATCGGAGCGTGGAAAGTCAGATCCCTTAATCGGGCAGGTAGGTTATAAAATTTAAAAAAGGAAATGGATAGGTTAAAGTTAGATATAGTGGGAATTAGTGAAGTTCGGTGGCAGGCGGAACAAGACTTTTGGTCAGGTGATTACAGGGTTATAAATACAAAATCAAATAGGGGTAATGCAGGAGTAGGTTTAATAATGAATAAAAAAAATAGGAGTGCGGGTTAGCTACTACAAACAGCATAGTGAACGCATTATTGTGGCCAAGATAGACACAAAGCCCATGCCTACTACAGTAGTACAAGTTTATATGCCAACTAGCTCTGCAGATGATGAAGAAATTGATGAAATGTATGACGAGATAAAAGAAATTATTCAGGTAGTGAAGGGAGACGAAAATTTAATAGTCATGGGTGACTGGAATTCGTCAGTAGGAAAAAGGAGAGAAGGAAACATAGTAGGTGAATATGGATTGGGGGGATGAAATGAAAGAGGAAGCCGCCTTGTAGAATTCTGCACAGAGCATAACTTAATCATAGCTAACACTTGGTTCAAGAATCATGAAATAAGGTTGTATACCTGGAAGAATCCTAGAGATATTAAAAGGTATCAGATAGATTACATAATGGTAAGACAGAGATTTAGGAACCAGGTTTTAAATTGTAAGACATTTCCAGGGGCAGATGTGGACTCTGAACAGAATCTATTGGTTATGACCTGTAGATTAAAACTGAAGAAACTGCAAGAAGGTGGGAATTTAAGGAGATGGGACCTGGATAAACTAAAAGAACCAGAGGTTGTACAGAGATTCAGGGAGAGCACAAGGGAGCAATTGACAGGAATGGGGGAAATAAATACAGTAGAAGAAGAATGGGTAGCTCTGAGGGATGAAGTAGTGAAGGCAGCAGAGAATCAAATAGGTAAAATGACGAGGGTTCCTTGGGTAACAGCAGAAATATTGGATTTAATTGACGAAAGGAGAAAATATAAAAATGCAGTAAATGAAGCAGGCAAAAAGGAATACAAACGTCTCAAAAATGAGATCGACAGGAAGTGCAAAATGACTAAGCTGGGATGGCTAGAGGACAAATGTAAGGATGTAGAGGCTTATCTCACTAGGGGTAAGATAGATACTGCCTACAGGAAAATTAAAGAGACCTTTGGAGAGAAGAGAACCACTTGTATGAATATCAAGAGCTCAGATGGCAAACCAGTTCTAACCAAAGAAGGGAAGGCAGAAAGGTGGAAGGAGTATATAGAGGGTTTATACAAGGGCGATGTACTTGAGGACAATATTATGGACATGGAAGAGGATGCAGATGAAGGAGAAATGGGAGATAAGATACTGCGTGAAGAGTTTGACAGAGCGCTGAAAGACCTGAGTCGAAACAAGGCCCCGGGAGTAGACAACCTTCCATTAGAACTACTGATGGCCTTGGGAGAGCCAGTCATGACAAACCTCTACCATCTGGTGAGCAAGATGTATGAGACAGGCGAAATACCCACAGACTTCAAGAAGAATATAATAATTCCAATCCCAAAGAAAGCAGGTGTTGACAGATGTGAAAATTACCGAACTATCAGTTTAATAAGTCACAGCTGCAAAGTACTAACGCGAATTCTTTACGGACGAATGGAAAAACTGGTAGAAGCGGACCTCGGGGAAGATCAGTTTGGTTTCCGTAGAAATGTTGGAACACGTGAGGCAATACTAACCTTACGACTTATCTTAGACGAAAGGTTAAGAAAAGGCAAACTTACGTTTCTAGCATTTGTAGACTTAGAGAAAGCTTTTGACAACGTTAACTGGAATACTCCGTTTCAAATTCTGGAGGTGGCAGGGGTAAAATACAGTGAGCGAAAGGCTATTTACAATTTGTACAGAAACCAGACGGCAGTTATAAGAGTCCAGGGGCATGAAAGGGAAGCAGTGGTTGGGAAAGGAGTGAGACAGGGTTGTAGCCTCTCCCCGATGTTATTCAATCTGTATATTGAGCAAGCAGTAAAGGAAACAAAAGAAAAATTCGGAGTAGGTATTAAAATTCATGGAGAAGAAGTAAAAACTTTGAGGTTCGCCGATGACATTGTAATACTGTCAGAGACAGCAAAGGACTTGGAAGAGCAGTTGAACGGAATGGACAGTGTCTTGAAAGGAGGATATAAGATGAACATCAACAAAAGCAAAACGAGGAAAATGGAATGTAGTCAAATTAAATCGGGTGATGCTGAGGGGATTAGATTAGGAAATGAGACACTTAAAGTAGTAAAGGAGTTTTGCTATTTAGGGAGTAAAATAACTGATGATGGTCGAAGTAGAGAGGATATAAAATGTAGACTGGCAATGGCAAGGAAATCGTTTCTGAAGAAGAGAAATTTGTTAACATCGAGTATAGATTTAAGTGTCAGGAAGTCGTTTCTGAAAGTATTTGTATGGAGTGTAGCCATGTATGGAAGTGAAACATGGACGATAACCAGTTTGGACAAGAAGAGAATAGAAGCTTTCGAAATGTGGTGCTACAGAAGAATGCTGAAGATAAGGTGGGTGGATCACGTAACTAATGAGGAGGTATTGAATAGGATTGGGGAGAAGAGAAGTTTGTGGCACAACTTGACTAGAAGAAGGGATCGGTGGGTAGGACATGTTTTGAGGCATCAAGGGATCACAAATTTAGCATTGGAGGGCAGCGTGGAGGGTAAAAATTGTAGAGGGAGACCAAGAGATCAATACACTAAGCAGATTCAGAAGGATGTAGGTTGCAGTAGGTACTGGGAGATGAAGAAGCTTGCACAGGATAGAGTAGCATGGAGAGCTGCATCAAACCAGTCTCAGGACTGAAGACCACAACAACAACAACAACAACAGTACTGTCAACTCACAGTGGTGCTCTTCGAACAGCGCACATACACTGCAGCAGATGTCATCGTACTGAGGTAGAGATGGACATGTTCTCCACGGATAGATGAACACTTGTGTTGATCCACTGCGCTTTCCTGAACAACGACGTCACCGAGAGAACCCCACGACAACCCCTCTTTACTAGACTTCTTTCCTTACAGACATTTCGCGCTGTACACGCCAACGGCCGTCTGTCTCATGGGGCATAAAATGCGATTCCTCTGAAAATAAAACCTATCGTCACTTAGTGGGTAGCTAATTGCAGTACTAGCGTGTCAATCCCAGCCTTCCTCACCGATAAACAGTTTTCATCACGGGTGCACGGACAAGATCCCCACAAGGGGTTCCATACGCAGTAACTTTCGTTCCATTTCAACATTACGACAACGGCTGCACTATTTCAGCGTCTCCCCCCTCCCCCTTCGACGAGCTATATTCAACCTCCACTGCCAACTGCAGTCTTGACGGTTATTGGACGTTGATATCAAACACAGGGAATGGTCACGTTATTGTGACTGGACCATCTATAAGAGTCACTTGTTTCTGTTATGAAGTGTTACTTAATCAAAATTTTAGAGTACTTGTCACAGAATCACTGTCACAACATTTCTACAAAAGCTCATTGTTGTTGATCACCTAGAGAATCCCGGTCTTGTAGTTAGTGCCAAATTTGACATAATATTCAAATGGTTCAAATGGTTCTGAGCACTATGGGACTCAACTGCCGAGGTCATTAGTCCCCTAGAACTTAGAACTAGTTAAACCTAACTAACCTAAGGACATCACAAACATCCATGCCCGAGGCAGGATTCGAACCTGCGACCGTAGCGGTCTTGCGGTTCCAGACTGCAGCGCCTTTAACCACACGGCCACTTCGGCCGGTACATAATATTCCAACACAAGCAATACGAAAGTCCATTGTGCAAAGTGTACGTTACTTACACAATATGTTTGCGTTTGCAGGGCGACTCTGGTGGCCCGCTGGAGCAGAACCAACAGCTTATCGGGATAGTATCGTTCACGATGAATCCTTGTGGCGCTGCGGGAGCACCGTCCATTTTCACCAGAGTCTCCGCCTACCTGGACTTCATCAACGAAAATCTGTGAACACTTGGAACTAACCTGTAAATAAAATATTTGAAATGACAGCTACCAGCTCTTGTTCTTTTTTTTTTTTTTTTTTTTTTTTTTTTTTTTTTTTTTTTTTTTTTTTTTTGTAATACTTTTCCTATCTCTGTGAGAAAGGGAACTGTATGCTAAATTCACTAGACAAATTATTAGTTATCTTTTTTATAAATGTAGATCAACGCTTTGAATTGCGAAGGTAGTGTGGAAATGGTACGATGTCGTCAAGTAAGCCTGCACCTCTTGGGATAAGTCGAGACCATAAAGTGTGGTGTGTGTATGTCAATAGATGGCATGGCATTAACACAGTAAGATGAGTCAAAGCGGAGGAGTGTTGATTTCCCTTGTGACTACATCGTGAATTAGGCTGACTGACATTATAGTGAGTCAAAGCTTATTTTCAAACTTATCCTCGAGGTTTGGTGCACAATTATCAGCCACTTAACACGACGCAAGGTCAATGTACGTAAAGAGATCTTAACTGACAGGGACAGGAGGTGACAACCACTTTCAAAACCGACAGGAACTGCTCCTGGCAGTAAATGCAGGTTCATCTCATCCAGCTCCCTACTGAACTTTGCGAAGGGAACAGGGTACAAGGTTGGAGTGTGGTACACCGCAAAATATCGACTGGTTATAACTACAGTGCAGGTATTCATGGGGGTACTGTGTGGGCTGGTTTTATCGTATGACACTTCAGCTTGGTAGATATTCTTATGTGTTAATGTGAGACGCATTTACGCTGGAAAAATAATTAGTTCCAGTTGTGGCAACCACGTGCAAATGTGTGTTTATTCATTGTGGATATGCAACAGCGGCCGGTCACATATTTACCAGGGAAAAATCCCCAATCAGTCGTATGATTTCAAAAGTTATTCTATTTAGACGATCAGTTTCGCATCTGAATAAAGTAACTTCTGAAAACGAACGGCCATTTGAGGATTTTTCCTTGGTAAAAGGTGTAAATGTGGCGCAGTAAACTGTTTGTATGACAATTTAATATCCATGCCGTCATTTGACAATCCATAACCTGAGTGAACAATATGACTATCGAGAAACGAGGCCGTGCGCTGTTAGTGAATCTGTTCTACACTCAAGCGCCAAAGAAATTCGTATAGCCATGCGTATTCAAATACAGAGATACAGTATGTAAACAGGCAGAATACAGCGCTGCGGTCGGCAACATCTATATAAGGCTACAAGTGTCTGGCACAGTTGTTAGTCTGTTTACTGCTGCTACGATGGCTGGTTTCAAGATTTAAGTGAGTTTGAACGTGGTTTTATAGTCGGCGCACGAGCGATGGGACCCAGAATCTCCGAGGTAGCGATGAAGTTGTAATTTTCCCCATACGACCATTTCACGAGTGTACCATTGGTGTCAGGAATCCCGTAAAACATAAAGTCTCCGGTAACACTGCGGCCGGAAAAAGACCCTGCAAGAACTAAACCAATGACGATTGTTGAGAATCGTTCAACGTGACAGAAGTGCAACCCTTCCGCAAATTGCTACAGATCTCAGTGCTCGGCCATCAACAAGTGTAAGCGTGCGAACCATTCAACAAACATCATCGATATGGGCTTTCGGAGCCAAAGGCCCACTCATATATCCTTTATGAGTGTACGACACAAAGCTTTACACCTCGTCTGGGCCCGTCAACACTGACGTTGGATTGTTTACTGGAAACATGTTTCCTACTCGGACGAATCTCATTTCAAATTCTATCGAGCGGAAGGACGTGTACGGGTACGGAGACCACCTCATTAATCCATGTACTGTGCATGTCAGCAGGGAACTGGAGGATCTTAAAGCGGTGCGTGGTGTGTGCAGTTGTAGTGCTATGTGGACTCCTGATCCGTCAAGATACGGCTCTGACAGATGACACGTACAAAGCATCCTGTCTGACCACCTGCATCCATTCATGCCCATTGTGCATTACGACGGACTTTGGCAATTCCAGCAGGACAACGCGACACCCTATACTTCCAGAATGGCTACAGTGTGGCTCCAGGAACACTTCTGATTTTAAACACCTCTGCTGATCAGCAAACTCCTCAAACATGAACATTATTGAACATATCTGGGATGCCTTGCAACGTTCTGTTCAGGAGAGATCTCCAACGCCCAGTACTCTTACGCATTTATGGACAGCCCTGCAGGAACGCGTCCTTTCTCAGTGGATGTTACTGAAGAGAGTGTGTTGCTGTAACATGTAGCACGTGCCCCGGGCAGTGTTTAGCGCTTGTGCAGTGTCACGACAATTGTCCGTCCCATGGTCAACAGCACAGAAAGTTTTGAGTTCTACTTAATACTGATACCTGTACAAAATCCAGAGTCTTCAGCAACTGATATCTCATGATCACAGCAAAGTTCTGAATTTGTTCTTCGATTTCTGGTACGCATCGACGTTGATTTTACACTACAGGGTGCTGTGAATACACAAACCTGACGAATTTATGGTACTGTTAAACTGCGTGCTGGCATGAAGAGCCATTTGAGTCGCCGCGTAATCGTCTGTGTGGTGTCGATTGACAAACACCTCTGTCCTCGTTTCTTTCTTGTTTGAAGAGAATAGGACGAGAGGGCCATGAGCTGTCAGGTGCACCGTATAGAACTCCTTGTACAGCATGCGATTCGTGTTTATTAAGAGCGCAGCTGTGTGGAAACCAATGTTTTCATGCAACATGGGGCTCGTCCAATCAAAGATCTGCTTATTGCATCCTTCCACGAACTTGTTACCTGCAGACGTTCAACAGTTGCATGGCCTGCAAGATCACCTGAGCCGAGTCGATGTGACTTTTGGCTCGGGGTATATAAAAGGACACGTTTACCGGGAACACAGTCGCTCTCTACCTGATCTGAAAGCCAATGTACAGGAACGCGTTGCTCAGGTTCCACCGGACTGGCTGCAAGCATCTGTTGATTAAGTCGTCTTACGGGTGCAGCACGTCGTCGATGTCTCCGGTGCTCTTATTCAACAAATTGTATAAGCATCTGTTAATGACAAAATCAGATTTTCTCACTTCACCTTTTGTATGAACGTTCATTTCTAATCCATTACAGGTGGAAACATTTATATACGTCTCTCTTGCATTCACAACGCCGGATTTGCACCTGCTGGACAAACCTGGACACATTTTTTCCAGTGTATGATTGGCTCAACGTCAATAAATTATATAATCTACCAGGTTTCACTGACATACGATAATTACAGCCCACACTAGAGCTTTATGACTAACTACACATTAATTATAACCACCTGGTACCATTTCTCACAGTAGCAAGTAAAACAGCACTGAAAATGGACAGTATTTGAAGGGAGGCAAGTAGTGTGGTACGATGGGAGTGATTTTGCCTCTTTTCAAAATAAACGGGGCGTGCAGCGCCCCGATACACTATGAGGTGCTTAATATACTTCATGTTGAATGCGCAGTTGCGTCCGGAGGTGCTTCCCCCATGTTTTGGGAATATTTTTCGTACTGTGACTTGGGGCCAGTCATTAGCGTTACCCAAATTACGAGCCGGGACTCTTATTTCTACATTCTCAGTGACCAAGTGTTGTACTTTCCCTCCATGACGAGCATTAGATGGACACTACAGACTTCCGTGATGACGGCAACCGCGTTCACAGGCCTGCGCGCCCATGTCCTTTGTTGGACGAACACTTCGGCGCCATACTGCACCTCAAATGGCCCGCTAAATCAGCGTCACCCGTCTTCTGACTGGTTTTGTGCGGTCCGTCCCGAATTCCTCTCCGTTTCAAGCTCTTCATGTGACAAGGTAACCGTATGATCTTCCCTACACCGATTTGATTGTTGTTAACTTGGTGTTAAGTGCATGACTAGGACTTATACGTATGTAAACAGAAAGGTGTGATTCTCAACCGTTTTCGAGAAAATCAAGTTCAAAAACTTTTAGGAGTGCTTATAAACTCTGTCTCATCTCTAGTACTCAAGGGGTTCGCAGCGGAGGGTGTAAGCGCCTCCTTTCATAAGCGCCAGGTCTCTGGGCCGAATCTCGCTGCCAATTTTTTTTAAATTCCCACGTAATTCTAAAGATTTGTTATCAGTGTGAAAATTATAAGTATTTTAAGATTCATACTCTTCATCCTGAACAATAGGAGAAGTGTTTCTTTAAGGATGTTGTAAATAAAAGGAAAAGATACAAGAGAACTTTCAATCAAATCAGTACGGTCTATTTACATTATTCCCTACAAGCGTAATGTGTAACCTATGAAGGACATTCAGTTTATAACATGGCTGACTTGCAGCAACCGTATGTAGATCTCGACAGCGAAGTCACACAACCAGCCGATCGCAAATAATTGTTTAGTTGACTGACCTGGGTTTCGACACCTCTAAGGATGTCTACATCACAAAGAAATTCTAAAAATCCTGTAAAAGCACACAGAAAAATACGTTTGACAGAAACGTTAACAAAAATGAAAAAAGTCGTAACATAGCAAGGTTACTTAATCGTACGTAAAGTTACATTGCGAGAAGGCACTAGTCAAAGTTTAGAGAAGACGTGCTCAAGTCAAAATTTAAAACGTTCCAGCCCTTGGTACGTATGCCTTGCAAGCAATAGCATCAAACTGATCGGCCCAGTGGGTTACGTGGCTGCTACATAAACAAGACACAAGTTATGCCTTCTATCGCGGGCGGACGGTGACATATGCTGCATATTATAACGAAAAAAAAAAACGAATTAACTAACAGTTAATTATAACAACAGAATTAAAAAGATGAGATCTTAATTTATTTTTGAAAAAAATACAAAGTAGTCAAATGAAGTTCAATTAACAGCCATCTATTATGCTTCACAGAAATGCCCATTACGCACAGTACAAAATATCCTAGAGTACTTACACAAACAGCTGAAACAGTCCAAATAAATATAACCACGAAGGAAACTTTACTACTACACATGTGTATGAAATTTTAAGAAAAAGATGTTTCGGAATAAGACGTAGGAAAAACGTAGTAAAAATAAAGGAATTAAAATCCAGTTACTAGTGGATTAAAATCATCGAAAAAATTTTTGTTACGTAATTGCTATTGTTCGTTGAGGATGATGCCATTGCTACAAGAAATATGCTTAGAAATCTCCAGCTTTTCGAGCACGTCTAGCCTGTAACCTCTCTTTTCCCTGCGTAATGTGGAAATGTCTTCAATACTTTTAGATTTGTGGCCGGAAATTAACAGATGATCACGAGAAGTGGAATTATGTACATTAGTGCCACTTTCTCCCAATAAACGTTCGTTGTAGCTGATGCTGACAGTTACTCCTATGTTATAAACAGGACGCGTATCACAAATGACTTTATAAACTCCTGAACTTATAACACTTCCGTCTGCTACTGCTATACCACAACCTTAAAGTAGGAGGCAGGTCGTGAAATATAATTATTTTGTTGAAGCAATTATGGTATAAAGCAACAGAGCAGTGTTACCCTCTGAGAGGAATTTTGTTATGTTGACCGTGTTGTACCTAACGGAGGTGGCTTATCGGAAATGAAAGTCAGAATTACGTAAATATTTGAACAGTAACAAACGAAATTTTGCCTATCTGCACTGTTTAATGGCTAAAGAAAACGGTCGCCAGCCTAACTAGGCAAGAGAATGATTAACATTCTCGTTCAAGAAAATAGTTATTAGTAATTTTAGTTGATAAACACAACCTATTCTTTGTCACACGGGAGTGCAGTGAACTCTGACACATACATTTGTTTACGTTAAGAATGAAGCTAGCAGTTAGAGCAGCAGAAACTATTTGCAAAATTATAAGAGATACCGAAACACCCTATTACTTTCAGGCATTAAAGAAATTATGGTTTTTAATAATTAGTGGTCTTTCCGTTACTAATTACCCAGCGTTAATACAATAGACAAACTGTGGATCCTGGTATGTTATTAATATGCAATTCCTACACACAAGAGAAACATACACTTAGCAAACATAAGTATATAACGTTTCACAACTGCAGTTTTCCATTTTTACTACAGTGAAAACACAAAATTAACATATACGTAAGATACTGACTCACCTTCTGCGATTTACAACAGGCAGTAATGTGATCATTCACTAAGCAAAACTTTATAAGCCTCAATCTTAAGAACTTTTAATTTGAAGTTGGCAACAACACATTAATAAGCAGTTTTACTAGGAAAATTATTTTCAGCAAGCATCATTGACTTTAACTCACTCTCTTGCCACATAAACTTTAACTTTCCATTTACTATGTTCAAGAGGCACTAATTAAAAAATTGTGTTTAATGTTCTTTCAGTAGGGACACTCGGTAATCACTTTAGTTCAAACGGAGGGGAACCTGAGACGTTTTGTAATAAGGAAAAAATCAAGGTAGGTACATAAATTCAGATATAAATTACGTTATATTTGAGCACACTAACACATCCATTAAACTGATCCTTCACTGTACATCATTGTAACATTCCGATGCAATGGTTGCGCAATGTGGTGGCAACTGCATGTTGGTAGGTGGAATTGCAGGTAGAATTGCTGGACTCTGTCATTTCTTGGTGGCGATGATAGATACAAATTCCAGAATAGTTCCAGCTATTTATCCATCCATCCGAGGCATTGGAAAGTAGCAGTAAAAGCCTCTCTCGGAACCAGCACAATATGCACACTTTTCATGGCAGTGCACAGTTTGGTAGTTCGTCCCCGACTCGTGGTCGTCCCCGACTGACTATCAGCTCCACCTTTTCTACACAGGCCAGCCACAATTTGCGCGCGCTACACAGTTCCGTTCCCGAGGGGAACCACAACAACTTTTACATACAGAATAACTAAGAATCCTAAGTGAGGATCAGCAGTTTACATAACAGCAATCAAATACATTAAATAAAACAATACATTTACACATATTGACATCTCTACAAAAAATTATTCACACAAAATTACAATTATATACAGTAAGTTTTGTTCCCTCCAAATGGGACAAAGAATTTAAATGACAGAAACACTATACAGCACACAATCAAATCATGACATCAAAGTTTTAACAAGGAAAGGAGTAAACAATTTTGTGTTATCGTTCAATCACACACATTTACAGAAGCTCAGCGATTAAATGAAACAAAAGCGAAATAAATCAGTACAACATTAGAGCTATGATGTTACAAACTGTGTAAAGGAGCAACTGCAGACTACATATTGTGAATAAGATATTTTTGCACGTTATTGTTTGTAAAAAAAATGCAAGTTTGCACCCATATTTTGTAACTAGAAGACGACGAATTCTGTAGTAAACAGGCCCTAAATATTCAGTGAAAAAAACTCTTTTACACTCGTTACTTTACTGCCAGAAACAGCACTGATACCTGAAGTAGTCATTTTAGCGCAAGTTATAAATTTTAAGACGTTTTCAACTAACAAGGGATCATAATCGTTATTAACTGCAATATGGAGTTCTGCACGAATCAGTGCGATACTGACCATAGAAAAACAGAAAAAAATTATTGCAATATTGCACGTGTAATTACGGTTATAATGGGAATATACTTCCAAACTTTTATAGACAAATCCGATTTTTCACGGTAAAGATTACGAAAATAATAAATGATTCATTTGTAGGTCTTAACTGTTTGCACAGTCGTAATAAACTGCTGTTAGAATTACACGAACATATGCACCTAAAATTTCAAAACACCATTTTCTCGAAAACGCTTGAGTTACATTTTCGAGTTTACATATATTTAAGTCTTACACACCGTGTCTCAACGAATCAAATAGGCAAGGGTACGTTCCTACGATCTCCTTGCCAGAGTAGCACTTCAACCAACGCCCTCAATTATTTATTGGATGTATACCAATATCTGTCTTACGTTACAGTTTGTGCCCTCTGGTGCCGCGGAAGATATTTGCAGATGCTTTAATAAATGTGCCTTCAGAACCGCTGCGGCATCGATAGCTTGCGCCATGTCTCCGGCAACACGATCTTTGGCGTGATGGGGGTGTGCGCTAATGTCGTTGAGGCCGTTTTTCCTTGAGAGGCAGTGAGTGAAGCGGTACGGACAGAGCGGGTCTGCGGGGCAACGTGCTGGCTGTCTGTTCTGCAACCCGAGTGTCTTCTAAGTCTGTCTGGCTGAACATTTTCCGTACACGAGGAATGTGCACCGGAAACGGAATTGGACACATTATTATTTTGGCCAACCAAATTTGGAAGCGGACGTTGGGTCGTCGTCACCCACGCATCTCCTGGAGGCTCCAAGTTTTTCCATTGTTTGCACAACACAGTGGCTTGGTATGCTAGGTGAGCTACTTTTAGTTCGGCACTTCGGTGTCGAGACCACGCGGCATTCATAAAGACTGATCTTGCTCCCCGCTGTGAGCTGATAATTGTGACTGGTTCCTTTCCTGGTCGTCTTTGAGTCTCGCTGTTCCTATATCGGATTCGGTTCATCTCTTGTTGTTCCCTACTCCTGTGTCTGGCCAAGCGATTTGAGGAGCGTGTCGCTCGTATCAGAACGTAATACTTTCCATTTGGTAAGTGTCATAGAGATGTGGTTTGATTGTTCGTTTTAAATTATTGACATTGTAATTACTTTTTATGTTCAGTGTCATCAATTTTGACGTCCAAAACATTTTTCCAGCCTAGAATTTTGGGTACTAAATCGCCAAGTCGCTTTGTTTAATTAGGGCCTGAAAGCTTTTGCGCCTCACCAGGGCGAATCCTGTTCCTTGTGTTTTGGCGGGTTTCACTCCCAAGCCAACCTGCGTTTACGTAGGTAAGGTTCATCAGCCGATCGTCCGCATTTTCTTTACATCTATACTTTCCGTCCCACGTGACGATCAAATACCTATCTGTTTCCGCTTCGTGGTGTGATATGAAGCTTAATATCGGCTGGCCGCTGAGGTTCTTTACGGTCAGGTGTAAGTGGGGATGGTTGCCTTGGCCAGTTACCTCATTATCTTTTACCGACTTAAAACAACTGTTTTGTCTCTCTGCCAGAATGTAATATGATGACTTAAGTTTTCACTCGCAACAGGACCTGTTCCTCCGGGCATGCACGCATGTCCAAGAGATCATTGCGTCGTAATTCGGAACAACACAGGCACTGTAAGATTGTTTTTATACGCCGACACTGGGCTAGTAACTTTCAAGTGAAATGAAACTTCCTGGCAGATTAAAACTGTGTGCTGGACCGAGACTCGAAGTCGAGACCTTGCTTTTCGTGGGCAAGTGCTCTACCAATTGAGCAACCCATGCACGACTCACGCCCCGTCCTCACACCTTTACTTCTACCAGTATCTCGTCTCCTAACTTCCAAACTTTACAGAAGCTCTCCTACGAACCCTGGAGAACTAGCACTCCTGAAAGAAAGGATATTGCGGAGACATGGCTTAGCCACAGCCTGGAGGATGTTTCCAGAATGAGATTTTCACTCTGCAGCGGAGTGTGCACTGATGTGAAACTTCATGGCAGATTAAAACTGTTTACCGGACCGAGACTCTAACTAGGGACCTTTGCCTTTTGCACACAAAATCTCATACTGGAAACATCCCCCAGGTTGTGGCTAAGCCATATCTCCGCAGTATCCGTTCTTTCAGCAGTGCTAGTTCTGCAATGTTCGCAGGAGAGCTTCTGTAAAGTTTGGAAGGTAGGAGACGAGGTACTGGCAGAAGTAAAGCTGTGAGGATGGGGCCTACGTCGTACTTCGGTAGCTCAGTTGGTAGAGCACTTGCCCGCGAAAGGCAAGGGTCCCGAGTTCGAGTCTCGGTCCGACACACAGTTCTAATCTGCTAGGAAGTTTCATATCAGCGCACACTCCGCTGCATGTGAAAATCTCATTCTGGTTTCAAGTGAAATGTCTGTTGATCCGTACTTTTGATACTACCATAAAGGAGATGTTACTTTTTGTCACCCTCAATTGTTTATAAGTGCAGAGGGAAACTATGTGTGCTGTGAGAGGAGAACGAGGAGAACGCTGAAACACTGATAATAATTAGTGACAAGAACACACACATTAACTGACGAATACCCAATTTTGTACAAATACGCTGAGGCAGCAGTTGAACCACTACTCCAGCTAAGGCTGGATAGTAGATAGTCTTTGTAACGCAGAAAGCTATTACGAGATGACATTCGTTGCAGTAAGGCACGCAGCTGTCTAGTATGGTGGCTGCAGGATGCCTTTTTTTTTCGCGTTCCTTACAGCACAGCTGTTGCTGCCTGCCTTGAAAAGTGCATAGTGTAACATTCAGTCGGTACGAAGATTCATACCCTCTACGAATCTAAGTAATCGATATTAGTTATTATCCGATATTGTTCAAATGTAGTACACAGCCTTTTGTTATTACTGGAATGATGCTGTCAGATTTGTATCCATTATAGTCGGGAGATAAAGATAATTGCCTAAAACTCCTAAAACGTACGTTTGTTTTCTTAAAACCAAGTTAGGAACAATAATAGATTGACTTTCATTACCGTTTGAAGTCATTCCAAAGTTATCAGTGCATAAAAATCAATTAATTTTAATTTTCTTTTTAAAACTTTAGTCACTGTGCATTACGTAATGCAAAAATCGGTCAAAATTCTTATTGGATTATATTTTGCCGTGTGAGTGCATGAGAACGATTGAGAGTGTGTTCGTGGGACATACGTTAAAATTTAATGTACCATTTTGTGTAAAACCTTGTACAAACGAACCGTGGGAAAGTTACGTTGCAACCACGATTCAGGTGACGTATGTCGGTGTGTCCTTGCTTTTGAATAAAAGTAGCCAGAATGGAAGTTAGAGGCGGAATAAGTTTATTTATCAGTTTGAAGAATATTTCGGGCTTCGTTTATTTTGATTGAACAAAATACAAGAATTTGAAGTTTTGCTGACAATAATTACTATCAAATTAGTGATTGGATAAGGCAAGATTCGCCGTGAGAATGATCTGGAAGGAACGTTCTGATTGGTCGTCTAGATCAACACCCAATGAGAATTAAGTTGTTCCTGCGCGAGAAGAGGAGCGGGCATATAGGAGAGTACCTCGAGAGGAGTACCTTGCTAGCCGGTCTACGGATAGCACGATGTCAGATCATTCCTTAAAAATACCATGTAAGATGAGGAAATAGTGAGCTAATCTCGGTTCGAACATATCGTGAGTGAAGCGACTGGAGTTACGAACATTTTAATGAAAGCTTGGTGTTTCTAAATTAAATAGCCTCAGAGACATGAGCGTGTGAACTTTCTGGTCGTAGTAACAACTCCGCGTGGCGTGTTTCGTGCTCTGTACGGAATATTTTCGCGAGCACCTCTTTTGAAGAAGACCACTGAAACGATGCAATGTTTAACTCGCGAATTGCTGTGGGTCTACGACTGGTAGAACGTGAAAATTACTCGGGTAGGACTTACAAAAATTCTGGCTGTTTTTCGAGTGAATATTTGTTATGCGCTATGTGATTTTTTAATAATAACGTTTTACCATATTAAATACGGACTGCCGGCCAGGGTGGCCGAGCGATTCTAGGCGCTGCAGTCAGGAACCGCGCGACCGCTACGGTCGCAGGTTCGAATCCTGCCTCGGGCATGGATGTGTGTGATGTCCTTAGGTTAGTTAGGTTTAAGTAGTTCTAAGTTCTAGGGGACTCATGAGCTCAGAAGTTAAGTCCCATAGTGCTCAGAGCCATTTGAACCAAATACGGACTTGATAGCCATTCCATGTGATTAAGTTCGAATAAACAGCAGAGTTAATCTAATTATAAACGCTTTTCTGCAAATAGACGGACGATCCCGAACGCCCGATTTTTTGATCATGAACTTTCAGTAACTGATTTTCAACTAGAGTTACGCGGCCTCTGTGTGCTAGGTATCAGATGACGGTTTCCATCAACGCTGCTTTGCACTACCTAGCACGTATCTGCTGCCACAGAGTGAAGCGACCTCGGCAAGAATCCTATCGAGGTTGATGGACTGAATAATAGCGTTAACTAAAACGCTGACGACCGACCCCGTCCGGCTGCATCTTGTCCCACTACAGCGTACACTGAAGATGGGATCGTCTGTACTCGCTAGAAGCAACCGATCCGGCCGCGAAGTACACAACTAGAAGGCGGTCTGCCCGATATCCGAGCTGACTTGCAACTGCTCGCTCTGTTGTCACGTCGCCGTATGTCAATTCTCTGGTGGGGCCGGCCGGAGTGGCCGTGCGGTTCTAGGCGCTACAGTCTGGAACCGAGCGATCGCTACTGTCGCAGGTTCGAATCCTGCCTCGGGCGTGGATGTGTGTGATGTCCTTAGGTTAGTTAGGTTTAAGTAGTTCTAAGTTCTAGGGGACTGATGACCTCAGAAGTTAAGTCCCATAGTGCTCAGAGCCATTTCTCTGGCGGCACGACCCCTGCGACTTCTTATTCCGGCAACCGCTGGGCTATACGCCTTCTCTGAAGCGGCTTGTCGACCTATAGACGCCTGTGGTGTTGCCTGAATGTGCGTGCTGTGCTTACGACACCGCTCTCCTCCCCCCCCCCCCCCCCAAAAAAAAAAAATCTCCTAATCGGATCGTGGTCCCCTATTGTTGCGGTGCGAAACGATATGGAGGTGGGGGGGGGGAGGGAGTCGATCTGGGGGCAAACGCAGCAGACGGGATTGGGAACTGGCACTGAAGACGGCAACAGGCTTCCGTCCACGACCCGAAATTTGCCTTGATACCCCACAGGAACGCCTCAAAAATCACAGGAAGGGGCAACACACACATCCAGGGCTAGTGCCTCGAACGCTGGAGGACTTCCCTCGGAGAGGACGGCAGCAGGCGCAGAGCCGTCGTCCACGACGACAGAGGCTGTTGTGAAGGTGGTATCGGGGATGAGGGAGCGTCCAGCCCCCTGGGAGCGCCTCGGGCTGTGACCCTGGCTTTTGGCTGCGTGTTGAATCTGCAAACAGAAACACAACGGCAGGGTCACGGAATCTCAGGAACGCAGCTGGTTCCGGCGTCTTTTCAGAAGTGGCCTTACAGGGGAAGAAAGGAAGAACACGCGAAATGATCCCGTGTTGTCATCGCTGTCCTGCCTTGAATGTCCTGAAGAGTACTGTGTCCTGGAACTGGAGATGAGAACCTTTGTACTGACCAGTACTTTCCATTGGTGCGGCAGCAGATGATGCAGGGTGTGATGCCGGCGGCAATATAGGGAGTTCGGCGGTGGAAGGTGTATCTCGATGCATCGTACGGTAGGCAGATAGGAACAGTTGCAAGGCCTACCCCCGTGAGTGAGTTCCACGGAATTTTACTCATCTGCACAAATCGCACGTACCGCTTGGCTTCACCATCTGATTGCAGGTGGAATGGCGCTGTGGTCACACGTTCAGTACCTTTGGCCGTACAAAACTCTTAAAATTCCTATGATGAGAACACTTCTGTCAACTTCTGATAGTACTGGCCGATGACGTAGAGTTCATTGGAGACACAAAGTAAACACGACTGAAGACATCCATTACAATAAGCCATTGTGTGTTCCAGAAAGGTCCAGAAAATCACTGTGAATGTGTTTCCACAAACTGCTGGGGCGTGCCCAGTCAGAAAA
The DNA here is from genome assembly GCF_021461385.2 of Schistocerca piceifrons. Taxonomy (NCBI): domain Eukaryota; kingdom Metazoa; phylum Arthropoda; class Insecta; order Orthoptera; family Acrididae; genus Schistocerca; species Schistocerca piceifrons. The sequence goes on along the minus strand of NC_060139.1, from coordinate 1,013,686,897 downwards.
GTGTTGAGATGGGGCCCCGTTTGTTCCATGCAAGCAGTCAAGCGTGACGTCAGGTCTTCAATCTGGTCATCCATCCCTGTCGAAGAACAATGGCGTCTAGCAAGCTCCTTTGTCTTCACAATACCTCAGTGTCCCTGATGCAACAGCATTAGAACATTCTGCTGAAGGGTGCATGCGATGATGACCTGGTCCTGGTCATTCTCAGTGTGTAACAGTGAAAGACCATGCCCTACTGACAAGGCTTAACGATGAGAGAAGAATCGACGTACTTCCGGTCGAACAATGTCTTTCACTGTCCCCGGCCACCATTTGCGCATGTAATTCAATACAATGCTTAAATCTGATCATTCTTGCTCCCCGGTAACCTTCACAACATATCGGCGTTGGAATGCTGAGCTGCAAGGCGGTACAAGATTTCGTTGTTGTTGTTCGACAGCAATAAAGCCTATCGTTTCAATTTCTGCGTCGTGTGTGGCAGAACAGGCCTGGTTGGATGGAAGAGTGAAGTGAGTGGCTTATGATCCTTCACCAAGTGGAACTTCCTTCCATAGAGGTGCTGATGAAACTTCGTTACACCATAAATGATGTTCAATGCTTCATTTTCAATCTGACGATAATTGGCCTGTCTTCGTCAGGAGTTCAGAGGAAACGCTATTGGCCGATCCGCTGATCCAACGCGATGTGACAGAGCGGCGCTAAGGCCAATAGAACAAACAACAACTGCTAGTACTTCTGGTTTAGCCGGATAAAAATGTATGAGGCACATGTTACTAAGTAGCTCAAGTTTCAGTTGATCAAAAGCCAAGTGAAATTTCTTAGTCCATGCAAACGAAATATCCTTACGCAGTAACTTGTGAAGCAGAGCTACAACTGCTTCTAGTTCCTTTAGATTTTCCTGAGCCGGCAAATCTTTAATGGTTCGTAAGTGAGTCTATGTGCAAAACATACCCTGCACGTTAATGACGTGTGCCAGATATTCTCTTACCGTCTGGAAAAAAATAACACTCCTCATTGCAACACTTGAAGCCTGCCGGTAACAACACTTGAAAAAGGCACTCCAGATTGGCTAAATGTTCTTCGGCAGAACGTCCAGACAGAACAATATCATCCAGATAATTTGAGCAAGAAGGCACCTTGGCAGCTACTTGTTCTAAAAAGCGTTGAGAGATTGCCGGTGCTGAGGTACTACCGAAGGGCAGGAATTGAAATTCAAATAACTCTAGATGAGTGTTAATGACCAGAAATTTCTTTGAATAGTCATCCAAACGCAACTGGAAGTAAGCATCTGCCAAATCTATCTTCGAAAAATAGCTACCTTCTCCTCTTGACGGGGCAAAGGGTACATGCCGATCACTGTCTGAGACTTAAAATAAACAGTGTAAGACGTGCTGAAGATTTGCGAAAGATGACTAACGTGGAAGACCACTGACTTGTACTGATATGCTTGATGATCCAATAACGTGCCAATCCCGTAAGTGTTACGCTATCCGTTCCCTAATGGCAACGAGTACTTGCCTAGTTCGACAAAACTTTGGTTGTGCAATCTCTTTTAGTGACACACGAGCTAAAATTGTTCTCACAACCGAATCCGTCGCTAAACAGTTCACTACATTTGTCACACAGAGCTTGAAGCTTGTCTATAGGCAAATCTGTCGAAATTTCCAACCTGACTTGTGATTTGGCAATCCGAAAATTTCAAAAGAATCTAAGCCAAACATATTCTGCCAAGGTTTGACAGAAAGCGCTATGAATACAACTGTCTTCATTACACCTTGGAAAGTAGCTGGCGTACTGAAAGTTACTAAAACTGGAATTTCCTGTGCGCTATACGTTGACAATAGTACGTAGCTGGATTCATTATAGGTGAATGAGTAAGTTTGCTCAGAGTGTAATTAAGCACCGGTGTCCAGTTGCAATTTGGCATCTTTCCTAGCTACTGACAAAGTAACAGACCCGACTACGTACAACATCTAAGAGAGAACTATCACTTTTTGCCTCTTGCTGTGAGTTACTACAATGCGTGACAGGTGAAGTGGTCCACAATTTAGTACTGCACTTGGGTTTGGGTCGGCGTGACTTATTTGTCTCATGAAAACCACCTGACTAATATTTTTAAGTTTTGTACTAGAGTTACGTTCCACATTTGCTATAGCTACCGTGACGCACTGTTCCGCGGCTGGCTGTGCCGTGACAACAGTAACGATTTGAACTGGTTAAGTGACATGTTGTTTGGCAGTTTGCTGTACACCCAGCTTTTTGGCCCTGAGCACTATGGGACTCAACTGCTGTGGTCATAAGTCCCCTGGAACTTAGAACTACTTAAACCTAACTAACCTAAGGACATCACACACATCCATGCCCGAGGCAGGATTCGAACCTGCGACCGTAGTGGTCGTGCGGTTCCAGACTGTAGCGCCTTTAACCGCTCGGTCACTCCGGCCGGCTCCCAGCTTTTTCATGCACGCTGAGTGAACATGACCTTTTGTGTTTCAAAAATAACAAAAAGTGTCGCGACTTGGCTTTTAACACGCTTATGGCGATTAAAGCACTTTGGGGAGGACTTTGCTTTTTTTTCTGTCTACCGGCACTCAGCTTACGCGACATGACATTGTTTGTTACTTTACATGACGTCACACGCTGTGTTACACGGTCCTTGCGGGCACGGGACTGTTTCCGTACTACAGCACTACTAACACTGTCATTATGCAAATCGTTACTATTTGACACTTGCCTCTCAGCTAAATCATAAGTGACTTGAGCCTTAACCAGCGCCCGGCCATTTTCATTTAGATTTTACGTGATTTCTCTAAAACGGTTCAGGCAAATGGCGGGATGGTTCCTTTGAAAGGGCATGGCCGATTTCCTTCCCCATCCATCCCTAACCCGAAGGGACCGCTGACCTCACTTTTTGGTCCCCTCCCGCAAAGCAACCGAACAACCAATTAACTGTAACACTATCTGAAAAAGATTCAGCTTGTTTCAAAATAACAGCACGAAATCTATCGTCAAAAATAAGTTGAGCTATAGCGTCACGCAGGATGACATCACAGTATGATTGTCCACGACGACACATGAATTTGCAGTGCCTAGTTGATCATTGAAATTCAGTGAGCCACTGTTTATGAGTTTCACCTGCTACCCGCTGAAGGCGGAAAAATTTGAACCTTCCAGCAGCCAGCAGTATTTGTTCATTAAATGAAGAGGTTAACTTGCTAACTAAAACCTCAAACTCTTACTGTTCTGGTTGTTTGGCGGGATACAATTTCACTATGAGCCTGTAAACTTTCGTGGCCATCAAACTCTAACTGTTCTGGTTGTTTGGCGGGAAACAATTTCACTATGAGCCTGTAAACTTTCGTGGCGACTACGAAAAGGAAAAATGCTTTGCTCTTCGTACCTTAAAATTGATGTGCCTCCATATGATACATCAGATGAGTAAGTATTCCGACCAGTCCTCATGCTGTATGCAGATTGGTGGAATACCTGATGGAGGCTGCAGGAGGGTGCTGTGCTGCTCTGCTGTTGTTGTGTTAGCTGCGTCATGCCTTGTAGGAACTCCTGGATTTGCTCGCCCTGTAACTGAATAAGATGTATTAGAAAACCGTCTTGTGACGCAGAAGCCACACCTGTAAGGAATTTGGGGAGCCACTGCACACAAAATAACACACTCGGCTCTGTAGTAGTGCCAAAATCCACACAATAACGTAGTAGACACATAAACAGAAAAAAGCAGGAAATAAATAACAAGTAACGTGGGTTGGTGGGCAGGAACAAAAATTAATTCTATAACTTGCACAGATCCTATCCTTCCCCGGCTTCGGCTGTTGCATCAAACTTTTGAAACAACCACAAAAGGAGATAGACATATTACTCGTCGCCACCCTCAACTACTTACAGTGAATAACCTTAATATTCGGACACTAAGAGATTTTTACTTTGCTGCATCGTAACTGTATTCTGAATAAAAGAAAAATATGTCCACTTATTATACGAAGGTAGATGGCTAGTAAATAACAGTATGAATGATGTTTACACAACATATACCACTTGTTAAATAACACAGTTGAAATAAAGCACTCTTCGATGGTCATGTTACTTTAATACCCGGACAGATGGCAGTGCCGCACTTGTTTTCACCGTTCACACCGGGGGAAACACTTCGAGTCAGAAGGCAAGTGTGTGTGTGCAGGAGCGGTCGACTGTCCAGACTGTACGATGCCACGCAAAACTAATACTAGTTTTGAGATACGACAGCTTCTGATTTTTCACAGCGTGAAAGGTAAATGATATTGACAAACTGGTGCCACCTTTAAGATAAGTAAGAGTACTGTGGCAGATATCGTCAGACGATTCAGAAATCAGGACAGTATCGAATTTATACCGCAATAGGGCCAGCCACAGAAGCTGGGTGCTACACTCAGTACACCCAGATTAGCAGGTGAGCTGCTACACGAGACTGGCAAGAAGGTACGTCCTGAAACGATTCGCAGAGCATTGAATGTAAGTGGCTACATTGGAAGAGTGGCCAGGAAGAAACCATATGTGAAAGAACAGAATCGGAAGGAGAGATTGTACTTTTCTAGGGAGTTTATTGCAAAGAATGAAATATGGTGGAACAACGTCATTTTTTCCTACGATAACGTTTTTGGATCGGATGGACGAAGAAGCATGGTGTGGCGGAAGAAGAACGAAGAATTTATAAATATTAAACCGACTGTAAAGCATGGGCGTGGCATCGTTATTGTCTGGGGCTATATATTGATATTTGGACCGGTCGAATTGGTGTTCATCGACAGTATTACGGACAAATATGTCTATTTGAACATATCAAAGAGCAATTCACGGAAAAGTCCGGAAACCATGGGGATATCAAACGCGTTCAAGTTTTACAAGGAGAATGACCCGAAACATTATGCTCGTATTGTGCAGTAATATTTGTGGTACAACTACCCCAAAGTCTTACAGCCACCAACTCAATCACCAGATCTCAACCCCATCGAGAACGCGTGGGGCGAGCTGGAGCGACGTATTAGGACACCACCGTCCAAGGAAAGTCTGAAGCGTCGATTGAAAAAAGGACAATCTACATGCGGACTATTTAATAAAGATCATCTGCAGTATGCCGCAGCGTTTGAAAGAAGGGATAAAACAGAATGGCTACCCGACAAGATATTGAAACATTTATATTGAAACATTTAATGTTCCACAAAATCTTCTCTTGAAATAATTAGTTTTGCAAAGTGTTCGAATATTTAAGTAACGTGAATATAGGACTGAGTTGTATTTGAATAGTATTATAAAAGAACTTACGTACGTTATCTTAATATGGTTTATGCTATTATTTACGAGACACATCACGGAATATAATACTTGGTTATATGTTTTATTTGCTTTGTTACGAATAAAGTTATGATGCTACAAGGTTAACGTATTATAGAATCCGAACATTAAAGCGATTCACTGTATATGCGCGGAGGGAAACATTGTGGGAGGAGAACTAGGAGAACACTGAAACACTGATAATAATTAATGACAAGAAGACACACATTTATTGACGAGTACTCGACTTCGTACACATCGGCTCATGCAGAAGTTCTACTCCAGATGCTATTGCTGGATTTTAAACAATTCTTGTCCCACTAGAATGTTCACTGAAGACGGGCTTGTGAGAACTCGCTATATGCAGACGTTGCAACGCGAAGCACTCAAGTAGAGAGCGGTCTCCTCCACAGACGAGCTGACTTGGAACTGGCCGAGCTGCTGTAGCGCCCGCGCGTATCACTTCTCTAGCGGCACCACTGCTGCGATATCTTGGTGCGGCAATCGATGGTCTATACGCCATCTCTGGAGAGGGTTGCCGACCTATCGACGCCTCAGGTGCTGTCTGGTGGGACGTGCTAGGGTTACGACCCAAGCATGTCTCCCCTGTACGGGAATGTAGGTACGTAATGGATGTACGAGTGCAGCCTGTAGACACATGGTTGATGACATATTGAAGTTTGGGCCTGGCCGTGTGCAGTACTCGAGTAGCCAGATAGTAAGGTGACCTCTCGCGGTAACCGGGAAATCTGGTTTCGAGTCCCGGTCCGGCGAAAACTTTCATTGTCTTCATTCCCGTTTACAGCTGATGGTTGACATATTCGCAAGTGCGAGGACGTATCACAACATTTTCAGGCTGTTTATTGCTTGCCTGTTTCAAAGACTGTTTTCCTAATATGCTATACTTGTAATAAAACACTGTTATTTGGACCTTTCTTCTAACAAAGCAAAGGAAAATTTTAAGAGACTGTTTTACAGATCATCATTAATTGTTCTTAAATCGTTTTATCTAATAGGATGGTTTTGTCTTGGTATGTCGAGGTCCTGTTGATGTAATTTGTAAAATTACTTCTCCTGAGGAATAGTGATAAAAATCTTGACATTAATGACGTTAGATCCTCATTTTGCTTTGTCTTTCCACTCCCAGACAACATCAACCAGTAGAGCGTACCACTTTCTTGTCAGTGTTTTCCCGTATGTTCCTTTCTTCACTGCTTCTACGAAGTTGCTCCACACTCCATCCCTTATCAGTCCACCTAAGATTCAACATTCTGTAGCAACACATTCGAAATGGTTAGATTCTCATCTAGTCTGATTTTCCCACAATCCAAGATTCGGTACGATCCCACATATGAGACTACTTGGTACTGCAGGTGAAAAGTACTCACATTCCGCAGTCCGGTAGTTCTGCGGGATATAAAAAGCAATGAATGGTCCCAACTGGATATGGTACATCTCAAGAAGCTCAAGGGCCTTCTTCCCCACTAATTGAGGCCGTTATCATAGAGACCGCTGGTGAGTAATTCTAGTTCAGTGTGCTTTGTTTCACTTTAGTCTCTAGCGACAAACTTTATTACATGATTTCAAAAACTAAAAAATAAGGAAATATTCCATTGAAACGAGTATTTGCTAAGAGTTTGTAAGAAAGCACGTAAATGGGATTCAGTAATTAGCCTGGTGCAGTTATTTCTACTTAAAATCGCTTCAGACACTTACGCTCCCGTTTTGCTACTTTCTAGGTCAAACAGCATATCGTTTCGTCGCTCTAAATATGGTAGTTCCTGATTCGAATCTTTTTCATCGGAGAGGAATCTGATTTGGAAGCCGTGTAACCACACCATTAACTTTCGCTTAATTGCTACGATTGAAAGGGAGCGTGCCTATGTCTTGGAGGTAGGGCATCCGATTTTAGACAGACCTCTGCTCTCTTTTGCCAGTGATTATATGCGTCATATAAACGTGAGCTTTTCATGTACACTACCTGAAATGTTTGCACACTGAAAGCTAGCCGTTGTTTTGTATTTTACTTAAATGCTCATTTGAAACTTCGAAATAGCTCCAAACAGACGCTATTGCTTTTTTTCAGGCAAAGCCATGTGATAAAGCTATTTGGCTCAAAATACTTAGCGATAAAAGGCTAAAGTTTCGCAAGTGCAGCGTTAACACATTTGCGAATATTGGCAAGGAGCACTGCATAGCTAATGAACTCTTCTTGTATTGAGTCCTGTCTTTTAGAGCAAGACTCGTGCAATGCAAATGTATTTGCCATTCGTACTATCTGAAACTGAGTATCCAACAGTATCAAGTTTTAAATCCTGAATGATTATTATGTACAAATCTGAAATGTAATGTCCACTGTTCAAAGTGCTGTCAATGCGAACAAGAGGTGACTGAGACGTGTAGCCAATGGCACCCCGTACCATCACGCCGGGTGATACGCCAGTATGGCGACGACGAAAACACGCTTCCAATGTGCGTTCACCACGATGTCGCCAAACACGGATGCGACCATCATGATGCTGTAAACAGAACCTGGATTCATCCGAAAAAATGACGTTTTGCCATTCGTGCACCCAGGTTCGTCGTTGAGTACACCATAGCAGGCTCTCCTGTCTGTGATGCAGCTTCAAGAGTAACCGCAGCCATGGTCTCCGAGCTGATTGTTCATGCTGCTGAAAACGTCGTCGAACTGTTCGTGCAGATGGTTGTTGTCTTGCAAACGTCCCCATCTGTTGACTCAGGGATCAAGACGTGGCTGCACGATCTGTTACAGTCATGCGGATAAGATGCCTGTCATCTCGACTGCTAGTGATACGAGGCCGTTGGGATCCAGCACGGAGTTCCGTATTACCCTCCTGAACCCACGGATTCCAACGCGAGCAGCAGTGTTGCGATACGATAAACCGCAATCGCGATAAGCTACAATCCGTCCTTTATCAAAGTCGGAAACGTGATGGTAGGCTTTTCTCGTCCTTACACGAAGCATCACAACAACGTTTCACCAGGCAACGTCGGTCAACTGCTCTTTGTATATGAGAAATCGGTTGGAAACTTTCCTCATGTTTGCACGTTGTAGGTGTCACCACCGGCACCAACCTTGTGTGAATTCTCTGAAAAGCTAATCATTTGCATATCACAGCATCTCCTTCCTGTCGGTAAAATTTCGCGTCTATAGCATATCATCTTCGTGGTGTAGCAATTTTAATGGCCATTAGTGTACATACATACAAGACTGATAGGAGGTCGTTGCTGCCGGTGGAGAAAGGAATTCAAGGAGATATTGCAACACAGTACTTACGCTGTTGCTGAAAATATTACGTAAGACAAAAGAATACTCTTCGGAGATGTAGAGTGTGTGCATATCTTGAAGCGAAACAACCGTTAAAAAGGGAAAAGCCTCATGAAAAAAGAAGTACCTAACGTGGCTTCATGCTCAAAGAAAGGAATTTTAATATAATGAGAAGACGAATGCTGATAATTCAAGAGAAGAACTGGGTGACATTGTTGGCTGGGAAACCGCGAAGGACCGGTTCGGCCGTAAAACTGGAAGGGTTTTTCGATTCCTTGATTCCTTTGCGCACACTGACACTTCCTTCTCGAATTTTGGGTGCCTTGCATTTTAATTGTACCCGATAAACGTAGCTGGCTGTAAGGCCTGTTTCACACGTATACGGTTCCATTCGGTTCGGTTCGGTTCGATTCGTTTTCAGTTGCAACCGAAAACGAATGAAACGCTTTCATACATACACGATTCTCACACAGTTCATATTAGGTTTTGTGTTTTCTTCCTACACAGTCTCAGTGGTGATCATGAAGAGAAGCCAAGCTGTTGCCATGTTGTTCGTCTATGAAAGAATAAAGAGGAATGGTAGAATTAATTGGGAGAACCCTCTCGTTACTTTATGGCAGGAATTTGGAGCATTGTACACCATTTTCCCGAAGCTGCGAGAGCATGAAGACGAATTTTTTAATTACTTCAGGATGTCAATGAAATCAATTGATGAATTAGATGTGAAACTAAAGGACCGTCTTCAACGCCAAGATACATTTATGAGGGAATGTATTCAACCGATTCAGATGCTGGCCGTACCTTTGAGGTAAGACAGTACAATTAACACAATTTTTTGAAAGAGTCTCTTTTTTATTTAGATTTTAATATAAAACTGACATAACATATGTTTGCAAATAATACATCAGAGTAAATACAAGGAAAAGCGAAGTTAAATAATGTTTTACAAATTGTGAAACGCATATTCTGAGCTGTCATCGGAAGAAGAATTGTGACGACAGTTCAGGCCAAGGTTGTGAGAGTCCTCGTAGAACTGAACAGCGGACACTTGTGAATGAATACTGGCTTCAGGTAGGCTGACGTAATGTGCTGCGGGTTTGGCTGGCTCTGCATATACTGATTAGGGACCATCGGTGAGGTAGCAGATGAAGAGGCCATCGGTGGAGGCATATGGTGGAGGAATATGGTGTACCGGATGTACACAGTAGAGGATGCTTCCGCTGCCTGACTTTCTTTAGTACTTGCAGCACCCCCATTTGAAAATCTAGAGTGTCAAATTCATCGGAATCGTCAAGAGAAGGGAGTAACGCTTTAAAAAACGAAACGTGACGATTTGGTGTTTCCTTCAGGGCTGTAATCATTTATACACTCCTGGAAATGGAAAAAAGAACACATTGACACCGGTGTGTCAGACCCACCATACTTGCTCCGGACACTGCGAGAGGGCTGTACAAGCAATGATCACACGCACGGCACAGCGGACACACCAGGAACCGCGGTGTTGGCCGTCGAATGGCGCTAGCTGCGCAGCATTTGTGCACCGCCGCCGTCAGTGTCAGACAGTTTGCCGTGGCATACGGAGCTCCATCGCAGTCTTTAACACTGGTAGCATGCCGCGACAGCGTGGACGTGAACCGTATGTGCAGTTGACGGACTTTGAGCGAGGGCGTATACTGGGCATGCGGGAGGCCGGGTGGACGTACCGCCGAATTGCTCAACACGTGGGGCGTGAGGTCTCCACAGTACATCGATGTTGTCGCCAGTGGTCGGCGGAAGGTGCACGTGCCCGTCGACCTGGAACCGGACCGCAGCGACGCACGGATGCACGCCAAGACCGTAGGATCCTACGCAGTGCCGTAGGGGACCGCACCGCCACTTCCCAGCAAACTAGGGACACTGTTGCTCCTGGGGTATCGGCGAGGACCATTCGCAACCGTCTCCATGAAGCTGGGCTACGGTCCCGCACACCGTTAGGCCGTCTTCCGCTCACGCCCCAACATCGTGCAGCCCGCCTCCAGTGGTGTCGCGACAGGTGTGAATGGAGGGACGAATGGAGACGTGTCGTCTTCAGCGATGAGAGTCGCTTCTGCCTTGGTGCCAATGATGGTCGTATGCGTGTTTGGCGCCGTGCAGGTGAGCGCCACAATCAGGACTACATACGACCGAGGCACCCAGGGCCAACACCCGGCATCATGGTGTGGGGAGCGATCTCCTACACTGGCCGTACACCACTGGTGATCGTCGAGGGGACACTGAACAGTGCACGGTACATCCAAACCGTCATCGAACCCATCGTTCAACCATTCCTAGACCGGCAAGGGAACTTGCTGTTCCAACAGGACAATGCACGTCCGCATGTATCCCGTGCCACCCAACGTGCTCTAGAAGGTGTAAGTCAACTACCCTGGCCAGCAAGATCTCCGGATCTGTCCCCTATTGAGCATGTTTGGGACTGGATGAAGCGTCGTCTCACGCGGTCTGCACGTCCAGCACGAACGCTGGTCCAACTGAGGCGCCAGGTGGAAATGGCATGGCAAGCCGTTCCACAGGACTACATCCAGCATCTCTACGATCGTCTCCATGGGAGAATAGCAGCCTGCATTGCTGCGAAAGGTGGATATACACTGTACTAGTGCCGACATTGTGCATGCTCTGTTGCCTGTGTCTATGTGCCTGTGGTTCTGTCAGTGTGATCATGTGATGTATCTGACCCCAGGAATGTGTCAATAAAGGTTCCCCTTCCTGGGACAATGAATTCACGGTGTTCTTATTTCAATTTCCAGGAGTGTAGTTCAACAGAATCCATCTTCCTTTTTTTTTTGGTGCAGGATTTTTGAAAAAGGATTCAGGTTTTTCAGCTCCGCCAACATAACGTGGTACGCTTGGAACTGACTGTATGGGATTCTCATAATTTTCAACAGTTACATCCGCAACACAGCTATCATTGTCATAAAAATTTTGCGAGAGAGTGTCCTCTGTTCCCTTTCTTTAAATATTTTGTACAGGAACTGCAGGTGAGATGCATTAATGTAGGCTTTTGCTTTTGATGCCCCTGCTCCCGATTTCTCCTTTGTGTTGCTAATTGATTTTCGTTACGGGTCTCTCTCTTGCGTCCACTTCTTCAGAACGCGTTTACCTGAAAAAAATTTATTTCATTAATCACAAGACCTGTCAATCTCCCGTTCGTACTTTTATGTATCAACTTGGGTTACAATATTTTAAATAATTTTAATCTAGTGGTTTTTCTTTTCTGTTTTAGGTATTTGGTGAGTGGTTGCGCTTTCTCAGATTTGCTTTACACGTATCACCTGGAGAATTTCGGCTATAACCAAGATCGTCAGTTAGGTCTGTTGTGCAATATGGACGGTATTACGATTGGAAAGCATTACTGCTCCAGATAAGAAGAAATGGGAATCAATTGCCCAGAAATTTGAAACTATCGCTACTTTCCCGAACTGCTTGGGCGGTGTTAATGGGAAACATAAAAGGATCGCGCACCCTCTCAACTCGATGCATATCAACTATAAAGGATATTCGTCTACAGTTCTGATGGCAGTAGCTGATGCAGAATACCGATTTGTTTACGCTAATGTTGGAGCATATGGTAAGGAGTGAGACTAACATTTTTCAAAACTGTCAGATGTGGAGATCTATTATTAACGGCACCATACCTGAGGACAAGTGTCTTCCAGGCACAAATAACCCAAAAATTCCTCACTACCTCATTGGAGATGATGCTTTTGGCTTACATAAGCTCCTCAAACCGTACAGTGGAAATAGTTTGACGGTAGAGTAAAGGATCTACCACTATCGTGTGTGCAGAGCTCGCAGGTACGTGGAATGCACTTTTGGAATACTTAGCAACAAATGGAGGATCTTCCATCGCGCACTTAACTTGGATCTTGACTATGCTACGGACATAGTGAAAACTTGTGAAGTTTTGCACAATTTCGTACGAGACCGAGGTGCTTTTCAAATGGAAAACACGTTGTCCATCTCGGGTTTTGAAGATGTCCTCTCGGGTGAAATAACGAGAAATCAGGCAACTATGTTGGCAAAAAATGTGTTGAAAGATCATTACCGAAGTGGGTTCAGTGAGTTGGCGATTTTCTAAAATCTGATTTACCTCGATGCTTATGACAAAAATGGTGCTCTGTACTATAGTATGATATGTGTTTTAAATAAATGTCACTGATTATTTTCTTAATTTTCAAATCAGTTCCTTTTAAATGTTCTCAGATTCGCCGTGAGTTTACCTACTGCCATAATGTGCTACGCGTCTTACTCAACAAAAATGAATTCGTTACTTACCCAATTCTATATTTTTAGAGACGTCAGATTCATCAAAGTCGTTAAAAATTTCAACACAAACATCTTTCTATGCTTCCTGTGTCATCAATTTATCCTTATATTTGTCACAAGTTTCGTCCCACAGCACTGGCTTAGATTGCACTGTGGAAATCATCCGATCCACATCAACATCTGGTAAATCGCTCATTTTATCAGAAAAACTGCGACAACAAATAAACAAGAGATAATGTTTGAAGACCTCCGCTCGCTATCAGGTTAAAACAGAAACTGAACCGTGCGTGTGTGAACGCCTTGATTGCTCTCTGTTTCGTGGATGCGAGTTCCAACCTCATAGAAACCTGATGAAACCTATTCGGGTGCAGGGAGTATTCGGTGCTACACTGTTTCTATTAGGTACCGAATAGGAACCAAACCACCGTTTCACACTTGTCGGTAGCGACCTAAAAGGAACCGACAACTAACCGAACAGAACGGAACCGCGTACGTGTGTAACAGGTCTAACGCATGTGTGTAATGTGGCGTCAGCTTTGTATTTGTTGATGATGAGAGAAGGGATAGGGTGAATCCTGGTGTACTCCTCTTGAACGAAGCACCAAGAGGGCCACCGAGTTTAACGCCCCCATCTGGTGGACGTCTTGCCATTGACGGTGTCACATGTCCTCACTTAATGAGGATACCGGAGAGACTTTTGTAATTGAATCTATGACACTGGTGCAAAGATTACGCCACCACCCCTCCTGACCTTTGCCACAAAGACAGCCGCTGACGTACCCATCCAATTACTGGCCACGCTCAACGTTGCTTATCTTCGGTGATCTTACAAGCCAAGAATGTTGGCATACTTTTAGTAAATGTATTATAATATTTAAGTATTTTAATTATAGAACTTGCAGACCTATAGTTATGACTAAAACTCGCTTCAAACACTGCATAAAAACCTTTAAATCCCTAGATTTACAACAAGAGTATAAAGAAAAGAAGACCAAAACATCCAGAAGCATTCGGAGCTCATATTGTAGCAGACACTAGGATCCGGTGGGTCCCTGTTAAGAATCCAGCAAGTGCTTACGTTTTGAACAGATGATGGCTCTGAGCGCTATGGGACTTAACTTCTGAGGTCATCAGTCCCCTAGAACTTAAAACTACTTAAACCTTACTAACCTAAGGATATCACACACATCCATGCCCGAGGCGCGATTCGAACCTGCGACCTTAGCGGTTGCGCGGCTCCAGACTGCTGCGCCTAGAACCGCTCGGCCACTCCGGCCGGCTTACGTTTTGAACACAAAATGATCAGTAATGCTAACCGGAGACCTCTGGTGTGAGGAATACACTATTTTTGCTAACAGCGTTGTCAGAGAGGATGGACGAGCGGATAGAGTTTCAGGAAAACATCTGGTTTTGGGTGGAATCTGTACCTGAAAGTCAAAAGCATCTGTAGTGTTCAACGTCATGAGATTATAGAGGGCAATGCAAGACACTCCATTAGAGCCACATAATGTATACCTACAGGACATGTGCGTTGTCCTGGTGACCTCTCCATTGGCAACATAATCCGGGATAGCAGCTGAAAACGGTATAAAGGCAGTAGGATTAGTTACGAATAGGAGGGAAGCGTATAGAATCTGTTAGTGTGAACGGTTCAGCAGTGTAGTTGGTCTCATCAGATGGGGTAACAAACCAACGCCAACAACAATATTTCAAGTATATATGCCGACGTCACAAGCAGAAGATACAGAAGAAGAGAAAGCACTGAGTGGAAAATTCAGTACGCGAAAAGAGAGGACTCACGGCCACATGGAACCATGAAATAGGGGAAGGGATAGAAATTTTGTGCTTGGTACCAGTAACGAGAGAGGAGATAGGCTAACTGAGTGCTTCATTACATTTCACCTGTTAACAGAAAATACACTATTGAGAAGCCGCAAATGGAGGAGGTGTTTTGGGTGAAGTTCCAGAGACACAGGAATATTCTAGGTGAATTAGGTCATGGCCAAATAGCGATTCGAAAATGAGATATGGGACCGCAAGGCGTACTGAGTAGTGGATATAGCCACAAAACATAATGTAATGGTCATGAAGCGTAGAATAAGAGAACCGTCCGATAGACTCAGTGTGAAAATAAGTGGGCTATTGAATTGCTGAGCACTGATGAAATGCGTTCGTAGTTTTTTTTTTATACTGTGATAATGAATAACACAATAAGCAGTTCCTTTTAAAAGGAATGGACCAAGACAAAAATGGCATTCTTCGCCAAAAGAAGTTTACTCATTCCAACATAGGCCTTAATCTGACGAAGTAATCTGCGAAAGTGAAATCTTGGAGCGCAGCATTGTATGGTAGTTAATCATGGACTGTGGGAAAACCGTAAATGAAGATCATGGAAGCGTTTAGAGTAAACCGCTGTAAGAGGATGGAGAAAATTAGGTTAACTGATAAGGAATGAGGAGGCCCCCCTCCCAATCAGTGAAGAAAGAAACGTACGGAAAACACTGAGAAGAGAACGGAACAGGATGATATAACATGTGTTAAGACGTCAGGGGATAACGTTTAGTGTAATAGGGGAGGGTAAAACCTGCAGGGGGAGGCAAGGAGTGGAATACATCCATAATAACTGACGTTAAGGTTCAAGTGCTACGCTGAATGAGAAGGTTGGTGCAAGAGAGGAATTCATAGGCAAACAAGTTACCAGACTTATAGCTAACAAAAGACGGGAATGGTCCATAGTTCTCTGATGATTACAATATGACAGATTCCCCTTTGCAACTGCTATACTAGTAATTATTTCACGTAACAGTATTTAAAATGTGATTCGAATATTTTCTTTATTGCCAATCAAAAGTAAGCTCCTAATTGCCCCTACAGTATGGTACTGAATATGTCGTGGTGTTGACATAGATCCCTTTTGTGCCCATAATTTAACACAGCGTGCAGCCATTCAAGCAATACGTTGATTACATCCAGCGATACGAAAAAACAGATCTTTCGAAAGTGACTCTGTCTTCTGTAGCCTGTGAGAACTCGCCTTATATCGCCTCAAAATCTAAGATTTCATATCCATCAATAAGACACTTAGCTTCAAGATTAGACGTAATGATTCTAAATGGTGAAATAAATGGCGAATTCATGTAGTTCCACGCATCATTGCAAATATTTGCTTATCACAATCACATTAAGCGATCATGAGTCGTATTCAAACGTCCCAGAATTGAGCCACATTGAAAACAGCTCATTAAAATCTTAACTGAAATAACAATAACATCTGGCATTTAATAAAACATCATTTTACACTTCTTTAGCCACTTTCAAAGAGCGACGATTGGTATCTGAACTGTTGATAACATTAGCTAATGCCACTTGACGTTCTATATAAACTGGAGCACACACTTTGACGTCATCACGATGCCGGTCAGTATGCTACGAGTTACGTTAGCGCTATTAGCTCTCGCTCCGTGTGTGCTTGGTGGGTTTGTTGCAAATGTTCTTCAACTACTTTGCGTTTCCGACAGCTATAGTGGTACTTTCGTCACACTCAGACGTTTCCGTTTCCAGGGGCAACGCTATTCCCAAGTCGCAAGCTGGATGAAGATCGTTTTAGCGGCAAGGAGTTATACAGCGAGCGTATCTATGGGGGAGAGGACGCCGTCCCAGGCGAGTATCATTGGCGTCGACGACTGATGTCAGATACGACTAAACCCAACCGTATAACATGAAAATAGCAGTCGATAGGGTGATATTCATTGGGATATTTCGCGGAGAATCGTACCGATTATATTTGTTTCGGAATACTTTTGTACTATATCTCTTTATCAGAAACACGGCTAAGAGAAGAGAAAGACAATGTTTGACACAAAAGCATTAGTGGTGTTGGTTTTTTTGCAGTTCTCGGTGTTGTATAAAAATAACTTTCTTCAAACTCTTCTACGAACACGTTACAAGGAGTGAACACAGGAGAGAAGGTGTTTTCTGGATGTATGATTTTTCTACGGATTTGTTTACATTAAAGTAGAAGACGCTGAAACAGTCCGACTGAAATTAACGAAATTAACGCTCTTGAAATTCACAGAATGTAGAGGAGCCCTGTAAGATACAGCATTAGCAATGACCTTCACAATAAATATAGATAAATTAAGTACCTTGGCCAATGCAATAACGTGATGTGGAATGGGAAAGGACGAAGTGCTGCAGATACGTAATGACTTCGCTACCGTGTGTTGCTGTGTATTGCTATGAATCGTTCTATTTTAGGCGTCGGCCCGATGTGTTTCGGAGGACTGCAGTGGTGGAGATTTAGACTGACCACGAAAGTACTTGGGCTCGAACAAACAGATCTGTATGAACGTTTGCTTACAGGACCATTATGTACCTCTAAATGTGTTAGTGGGTGTCGTTTTCCTGCAAAACTCTGCAGTCATGCTCTAGATATCACTGTAGATGTAACTGTAGACGCCATACGCAATGCAGCAATCTTAACTATAAATGTAAATGCGGAATGTCAATAAAATGCTCCGAGGAATACGAATTACTGCAAAACGCACAGTGCAGAAATGCAAGTTGATCGAATGGCGTATTTGCACATTCTATAATATCAGTGTCGGACGCCACGTCAATGACACTTTTGAAGTTGTTCTCTGGTTCACCAATATCGTAGCCAGCGTTCTGCCACGCGTAACGAAGCATTAGTCTGCATACTCCCGCAGATAACTGACTGTAAACGACAGAATGCATATTCATGGTAAAAAATCTGTCGTGCAATTTCGGCTGCATATTATTACTGGAACGTAGTTTAATGAAGTCTGTTATTCTCTTGGCATATATTTTACATTGCCTGAAGAAATACACATCCAGAGGTTGTGCATATTTTGTAGTTTTAGGCGGAATGATTTTTAAATCTACATGTTTTCCGCCAGATGCTTCCAGTAGTACTCGTTCATCCTTATGTCCAGACCAGGAGTCACAAAGTACTAATGACTAACTCGACAAATGTGGATTCAAAATTGACAGAAAAAACGTCTTCAGATGTTGTTTCGTCATCTTCCCAGTCACACTTGCATCGACGACGACATTTGGAGGGCACCGCGTTTCTATTTCCCATTACACGCGGGGTCCAAACTTTCCACTGGATTCTTGGAAGCAAATATAGAGTTTGTCTGCCAATCGTCCGTCCATTGATATAGTAACATCGATCGTGTAAATATGTGTTGCACAGTTAACTGATTTGCAACATCGCGATACTTTCATGGATAGTGTTCTGTCACAAGAAAGTTCATAGTTGAACTGACTCTGAGCACAGTTCCATACAGAACTAATATCGATGTTTTCTCTCGTGATATGCTCATTGACGTCAGCAACAAACGTTTGAGCTCTTTCAATCAGCACTTCTTCGTCATCCTTATCTTTTCGTGCTTGGAGCATAGTGATACGGCGTGATGTTATCCTAAACTCCTTTTTAAAATTAGTAATAAATCCTAGCGAAGCTGTAAAGTTTGTACACCCGAGATTTCTGGTTACGCCCATTGCCCAATGTTGTAAATTCCAATAATGAACGGCGGAACCGCATTCTCGCGCTTCATCGAATTTCGCCATTACACGCTCATTGATGGTCTTGAACAGCAGTGTACGATTTCCTATTAAAACTGCATTTCCTTCTCTTTTCTTTGCCACGTAATCCAGTATGTTTTTAATATTGCTTTTAGACTTCAGTTTAGGGTATCTTTTCAGAAGCTTGTCGTATGTGTCGAAACATCTTATGTAATAATCATCGTACATGTTCTCCAGTGTGTTGTCATCAAACGCCGTGATGATACTTGCAACTTTAACCTTCTTCTTGGAAGACGGTTGGTATTCACTGTCACTGCTTCCATCGCCTCTTCCCGTACTTGCCGAAGCACTACCGTTTGCAATGAGTTGTTCGTCATTATCATCCCTATCATCATCATTATGTGTTAGTGTTACAACAGTATCTGTTTCTAACTTATGCTCATTTTTCTGCACTATAATAGATACTAGAAAACATCCGAATGATTCGTCTTCTACACCGATATCATCTTCACGAAGAAGGGTTCTTCGTAACTTCATCTCAACCAATCGCAATACATTTGCAGGACTGAGTACCAATCGCCGAGCCATCTGACGCTTCAATACACAAATAATGTCACAAAACGCAACTTCAGAGGCACACTGCACCGTCCCTACTGGTCCCGACTGGCGTACCGGCAGGTCAGTGTGCAGTGCGGCATGGCATAGGCAGAGGCCTCTTACGGACGACTGCAAAGTTTTGCCGATGTGGGAGTATCACTAGTGCAATACGAGACCTTTACATTATTTCTCAAACGATTTTGGTGTATTTGTGTTTGTTCGAGCACAAGTACTTTCCTGGTGAGATCTTTCCAACTACTTTTGATGTGAAGGTCACCAGGTGGCGTGCATGTGATTTCAGTCGCGTCACGTAAATATTTGAATGAACATTTTGTAATCAGTGCAGAACTTGCAGTGTCTTGTAACGTACTGTGATATTTATGCGCGTGGCGTCACAAAGATTCAGCTCGCCCGTTTTCGTAAACTAGAAGCTAATTTTTGGGATCGAGTTTATCTGTTCAATCCATTGTTTTCTGTTTCCAATCCTACCAGCCTCTTCTGCATTATGAGTAGTTTATTGCCCTTCTCGAAAACGTGCCTATGGAACTGTAACTTTTACTAGAACTTCAAATTACGTCTACTGATAAAGTTTTTGTTATCTATTTGCACAGCCTGAGTACATTATACTAACTGTATTTAGTAGTCCTGTTTATTGCTTTGTTCTTCCTTATCCATTAATTTATTCTCTGATACAAGGTAGCTTCACGCCGACGTGCCGCCATGTTGTCGACACCTGTTGCTAAAATCTTTGTCTCATAAATGGTAAGTCAGTTTGCGAGTATTCAGATTTTTCATTCGTACACAACTATTTCGGTTCATTAATAATAAATAATAAGTAATATACAGATACATTAACGTGAATTTATACGCTATTGCGGAATGCCGGCCAGGGTGGCCGAGAGGTCCTAGGCGCTACAGTCTGGAACCGCGCGACCGCTACGGTCGCGGGTTCGAATTCTGCCTCGGGCATGGATGTGTGTGATGTCATTAGGTTAGTTAGGTTTAAGTAGTTCTAAGTTCTAGGCGACTGATGACCTCAGAAGTTAGGTCTCATAGTGCTCAGACCCATTTGAACCACCTTCCGGTATGGAGACCCCTGTGGGAAACTAAATAGTTTGTTTCTTCGTATAGCAGTGAAGCATTTTGTAGAGTACATGGTATTAACGCGTATCCCATTTTCAATAATGTGTGCAGGACTTGCTTTCGAATTACATCATGTTCAAACTGACTTGCCGAAGTGTTTCAGTGATAAACGTTTTTGAGTCAATGTTCAGTAATTACAGTCACGAGGAAACATATTCAGAGCACTACTTTTGGCTGTAAGCCGGAAGTATCCACATTATATGATTTTTGGTTAGGACTTTATCAGCGTTTGTCAAATTCGTTTACCATTGCGCACTGCGTAAGTGTATGTGTTGCTGTTACTGTTTCATTGATTTTTTGTGGTCATATACCGTTTTTAATTGAATACGTGCGCACTATAATTGATATTTTAGAGCACAGCTTTATATATCAGAGCTTTATCTATCTATTGATGATTGTAGGTCAGTTTCAGACACAACTCACAAATCTGACACTTTGCAATAAGGAGCTGCAGTATTTGAACAAAAACCAATGAAATAAAATACTGTTTTTTAATAAACCACTTTCTAAGACTAGATAATTTGCTCTTGAGGTGTAATTTTTAGCAGAGTCCTACGCTCTAAGAAGTAGGTTACTAGTCATCCAGAATATAAGAGGCTGTAGAGCTATTAACAGTAAAACGTCTAATTTCCTCGAAGGAGTTACCACTGCTCAGTATACCCACCAACTGAACTGAGGCGCTTGAACCGATAGATCCACATTATATTCCTGTGTAATAGAAATCTGCCTATTGTAATCGGAACCAATATGTGACACCCGTCTGAGAGCTTTCGTCAGTACGGAAACGTTAGAAGTGTCCACAGGTGAAAGAAAAAATATAAAGTAGTCGGATGGATGTCTGCACTGTATGAAGGAAGGTCAAAACACTATACAGCGGAACTGTGTCACAAAATATGATGCCTTTGTGTGTGACCATTGTCGAAGATTAGTACAACTACGCTGATTGGCGCGGGACCCCCCGTCGGAGGTTCGAGTCCTCCCTCGGTCATGGGTGTGTGTGCCGTCCTTAGTGTAAGTTAGTTTAAGTTAGATTAAATAGCGTGTAAGCTGAGGGACCGACGACTTCAGCAGTTTGGTCCCATAAGACCTTACTAAATTTTAGCGCTGATTGTAAAGCACATTTAGTTCGAAACACTTCATCACAATTTCAAGAGGTGTGCCAAATGATTGTTGTGTTTAAAATATTACAGAAGTGACGGTTCTCGACAATGGAATGCTGCACCTACTCATTAAGGTCGACAGACGGCCTTGCCGCCCTTTCTTTTCGGTACAGAAGTTTGCAAGTCTTTGGCAAACTACATGCAGCAACAAGATATCATCATGAAGTCCAGTCCGTCTACAAGTCAGAGCAGAAGCCAAAATTTCGACCGCCTCTAATTCGTGTGTAATCGGAAGCTTCCGTGTTGGCCAGAATAAAACTAAATGTTGTGGATTGGCAGGAGAGCCAACCCACGAAGTTTAGAGGAAGCCGAAAGGCACGCGTTTAAGCTCACGCAGGCTGGCGTGAGGTCTGGAACACGACAAGGAAATTAGAACTTAGAAAAACGGACGCATATGTTGGAATACTTAACTTTAATCCATAATGTTGAACGTAGCTCTTGGCTGTACATTATTTACAATATCAATAGCAACTGACAATGGCGCCTTGCTAGGTCGTAGCAAATGACATAGCTGAAGGCTATGCTAACTATCGTCTCGGCAAATGAGAGCGCATTTTGTCAGTGAACCATCGCTATCAAAGTCGGCTGTACAACTAGGGCGAGTGCTAGGAAGTGTCTCTAGACCTGCCGTGTGGCGGCGCTCGGTCTGCAATCACTGATAGTGGCTGCACGCGAGTCCGACGTATACTAACGGACCGCGGCCGATTTAAAGGCTACCACCTAGCGAGTGTGGTGTCTGGCGGTGACACCACACTAAAAGCCCCACTTATCATCCGCTGAAACGGTGATATTGTGAGCGATTTGGAAGCACTGTTTGTAGCACAGCTTCATGTTGGATGTTTCACACATTCTCGTCATTAGCATCGCACGGCATACTATAATACGCCTGCGTAAGAAACTTACTGTAAGAACTGCTGTTGAAAAGTGTCCATATCGGAAAATAGAAATATTTTTAAGGTGACGTCCTTAAATTACTGTAATACATTGCCCGAAACTACTTGCACTCTGACAGCATTACTAATAGAAATCCTTTAACCATCATTTCCAGGCCATCGTAATTTGCTTCCTATACCTAGCAACATCTCATCGAAGTTATTTAAATTATTTTTCAACAGTCGTCACATTTCAGAATAATTAGATACTCGTTAACAGCACTGACCGCCGGTTTGCAGTATTTCATTCTCGAAAAAAGAAGCAATGACGCACAGAGCCCGCTGAATGTGTGATCTGTAAGTAGTCGACAGGTACCTTTCTTTCACATTGCCACTTTTGCGTGTGACAGATTTGCTAGAGCATGTATCAGCAAGACGTCCTTTCTTCCGAAACTGGTATTGCTTCAATTCTTTCCCTTCGTTTAAATGCTGAGACATCATTCGCTTGCAATTTACTTATTTAATAAACGCTTCAAACTGTAACCGCTGGGATAAAATCGGGTGTTATAAATATACTGTTCCATGTTCCTAGGCTGTAAGACAAACTTTAAGAGCAGTGAATTTCGTTCCCTGGAAAAAGACGAACTATTTTCCCTATGTTCCTTTTCGCACATTTCTATTTTAGACTATCCCATGTTGTCTTATTCGTGGTATTCTTCTGGTTTTATTAGGCGGTAGAGACGCGAAGAAAAATAGCAACCGCGGTCGCAGTCTGATAAATCGTCTCAGTTGTGTTACTTTTCTGCCTGTGTTTTCAATTCTTTATTGGGTAATCACCGTCAGACAAGTGAGAAATGCCCCTTAATGTCGCAAACGGGGATTGGATGACAGTTTTGGGGAGGTGGATGTTCTTCATTGCTATGCTGTTTATACGTAGTTAACGGATAACAAATACAAACGTTTCCGTCTGTTAAAGTCCGCAAGTTGTCACGATTCCCGTCACGATGCACTGTACATATTGTGCTTCTTGAATTTTTATTGTAGGTAGTATTGGCTGAGGCAACGACCTTGCCGCAGTGAATACACCGGTTCCCGTCAGATCACCGAAGTTAAGCGCTGTCGGGCGTGGCCGGCACTTGGATGGGTGACCATCCGGGCGGCAATGCGCTGCTGCCATTTTTCGGGGTGCACTCAGATTCGTGATGCCAAGTGAGGAGCTACTCGACCGAATAGTAGCGGCTCTGGTCAAACATCGTAAAGACCGGGAGAGCGGTGTGCTGACAACACGCCCCTCCTATCCGCATCCTCAGTGAGGATGACACGGCGGTCGGATGGTCCCGATGGGCCACTTGTGGCCTAATGACGGAGTGCTATAGTATTGACTGAGAAGTGGATTGCAAAGTATGAGTGCTATACTCCGTACATCACAAGAATAAACCTCATGTAAAGATTACTCTATTCTTCCGCGTTCGCTGAAACCTAATTCGATGTCGTTTCACGTGGAGTGGAAACCAAGCTTTCTCTAGTACAGTCAAGTACGATAATGAGGATACGTATTATGCTGTGTGTTACGCGTACATCGACTCAGTGATAACACGGGGCAACAGCCTTACCGGCGCATTAACGTGGACAGTACTGGCCAGGCAAGTTATATTGGGGTAGCTGCAGTGATGTGAATAGTTGCAGTAAAGTAAGAAGAAAAGAGACGAGGGAAGAACAATATAGCTTTGAATACCTTTTAATTTTTAAACAGAAGGAAATTATGTATGGCAAAACTCAGGAGATAAACTTCGTATGTGACCTGACGGAAAACATAACACACCCTCGACCTTAGCCAACGTAGGTTTGCAATTAAAAACAAGACTGATGAAAATTTCTGACTTTAACGAGGGTAATTTTGAGCTACGCGTGGCGTAATAACGCACTGCTGATTTCCCATGTAGTTAAATATTTAAGCCACAGAGCGTGTTACAATCAGTTGTCTGCCAATCTCCGAGCTCCACCCATGTCGGACTCCGAGGAATACATTTCAGTGCTGCTATGTAGATAACGATGCCATCAACGACAGAATCCCAAGCCATCAAAAAGTCATTTCCTCCCGCTCTTTTACGACGTGATGTTCTGTATTTCGCCATCGTTCGGCAGTGACATATCACAAAGCTTCGTGCATTAGTTCCAGTACGTTTGACATCTTAAATGTCTTGTTATTTCTCGCTACAAATCCCTTAACTTCGTTCTAGTTCAGTTCTATTGGGTTCGGATAGCAGTGTTACGGTGGGTGACAACTGTAAAAATTTAGCATTTCTACAGTGTGCTCGACGCCGTGAAAATTGTTTTCCAACGTCATCATTCTGGCTCGCAAGAGGCCACATCTGTCGTAGAGAAAAATGGACATAGTCAAATAAAAAGTGTTTGATTTTTCATTTTGTCTCCAAAAAATTGTTTGTGTGACGTTTTCTTAACTTCAGCAATCTTTAACAATCTTTTATAAAATATCGATACTTAAGAATTTATATTTGCAACGAAAACCAGAGTTCTGCGAGCGATATGTAATTTAGAAGACATGAGTTTTCTTGAAAAATTATGTTTATGTATGAGTTAATTAACATATATTTGATGAATTTCATATTTAAATGGTATACGTATTCAAACCGAAAAAAATTGTATACTTCAACAAGCTTCGAACTGCCGCCCCAAAGCATAAATGGGGAATATGCTACGACGCTAACGATTACGCCACGCATATAATTTACTCAGCAAATATTATTTAATACATAGTGTTTCTCGGAAAACGCTAGAGCTGATTTTTCCCTGAAAGGTTGTGATAAACATTAAGAACAACTTGAAGCTCGCCATTAATGGTCTTCCGCACGCATGTTTCACTACGAAGCAGCAGGCAGTGACATTCATTTTCACAATATATTTTAACAGCGATTCAATCAGAGCACTAGTAGCGTTAAGAAGACTATGACCGTACAGATTTTCAGATTTTTTAAATAAGAATTACGTAGCTCAAGCATGATTTAAAAAAAGAAACGTTGATAACTGTTAATATATCAGAATGTCCAAAGGTTTCATTTACAATGACATAGTATTAAGACATCTAATACATAGACCATGTGATCAAAAATATCCTAACATCCCCAAACACGTATGTTTTTCATAATAAGTGCATTACTGGTAGGTACTCGATATCAGCAACCTCAGGAGTCATTAGACATCGTGAGACCAGAATGGGACGCTCCGCGGAACTCACGGACTTGGAACGTGGTCAGGTCAGTGTGTGTCACTTTTGCGATACGTCTGTACGCGAGATTTCCACACTCCTAAACATCCCTAGGTCCACTGTTTCCTACGTGATAGTGAAGTGGAAACGTGAAGGCGCACATAAAGGACAAAAGCGTACAGGCTGACCCCGTCTGTTGACTGACAGAGACCGCCGACAGTCGAAGAGGGTCGTAATGTGTAATAGGCAGACATCTATCCAGACCATCATACAAGAAATCCAGACTGCATCAGGATCCACTGCAATAACTATGACGGGAGGTCAGCAATCTTGGATATCTAGTCGAGCGGTTGCTCGTAAGTCACACATCATGCCGGTAAATGGCAAACGACGCCTCGCTTGGTGTAAGGAGGGTAAACATTGGTCGACTGAACAGAGGAGAAACGTTGTTTGAAGTGACGAATCACAGTGCTCCATGTGGAGATCCGATAGCAGAGGGTGGGTATGGCGAATGCCCGGTGATCGTCATTTGCCATCGTGTGTAGTGCCAACAGTAAAATTCGGAGGCGGTGGTGTTATGGTATGGTCGTGTTTTTCAAGAAGGGGGCCTGCACAAAGTCCTGACCTGAATCCTATAAAACACGCTTGGGATGTTTAGGAACGCAGACTTCGTGTCAGGTCTCACAGCCCGACATCGATACCTCTCCTCAGTACAGCACTCCGTGAAGAATGGTCTGCCATTCCCCAAGAAACCTTCCATCACCTGATTCAACGTATGCCTGCGAAGCGGAAGCTATCATCAAGGCTAAGAGTGCGCCAATCCCATACTGAATTCCAGCATTACCGGTGGATGGTGCCACGAATTTGTAAGTCATTTTTAGCCAGGTGTCCAGTACAGATACTTTCCATCATACAGGGTAAGTTGAACCTACTTCCAATAGCGGAACGACACCAGTATACGAGAGTTACGGATGCTGACCAATCATAGCACTTGTGTTTTTTTACATCAGGTGTATTTTTATAATGAACGAAGTATAGGGGATTTAAGCCAGGCGTCAATTAGGGGACACTGGCCAGATGTTTTGAAAGGCAGGAGAACAAGGCGTCATCTGTTGCAACAGATGGGCCTGTAAAGGAGAGCTGTGAAATGAGGATGAGTCTATTTCATGTGGAGGACTTATGAAGCTATAGTCCAAATAAAATTGATTCACGGTTAACGTTTGTCACTTGCCTCTGCAGTGTTGCCACATCGGCTGCCGACTACCGGTCGATTATAGAGGGTGAGTCACACTACAAATGATTTTAATGTTTAACGCGGAGCAATGTTGTAAGCGGTGGCCGCGGAGTGTGTTGGAAATACGAGCTCTGTTGACAGCTGCTTTTTGGTGACCAATGACTGAACTGCGGCTGATAACGCTTTTTGTAGCCCTGAATTTTAAACTCATGTCCTAACTTACCTGCAACCTCGTGATATTCAATGTAAGCAAGATAACGGTGGTCAGCAATATGTGGCAGAACTAAAATCACGATCACTTTCAAGGCTGTTAAAACAAACCTTTACGAGAAAACTGAAGACAGAAAATGTTCAGTTTCAGCGCTAAAAGCAAACTGTAATTTCTCGATATCATTGTTTACCTGAAAGAATCCATATAGTGGTTTCACTTGTTGCTGGGTTACTAATGTTACCAACCAATGAGCAATCATGGTTGGCACTTGGTTGACGATTATAGGCGGCACAGTAACATTCATAGGTGACAGGAGAAAAATAAGAGCAAACAAAAAAGTAAATGATGCGGCAAAGTATTAGAAATAAAAAAACACACCTAACAAATTAATTGAATAAAAATACCCGTAATATTCAAACTATTTTCAGTTGATTCAGAATTCAAATTTTATGTACATTTGATGATATTCAGACTTATGACCTTCTACACCTCGTATTTATACGCTATACTGCACTACATCACTAAATATACATCTACATCATTAATCTAAAATTCACAATTAAATACCTGACAGAGGTTTTATCGAACCTCGCATTTATACGCCAGCCACTGCACTACACCACTAGATATACATCTACACGATTAATCTACATTTTACAATTAAGTTCCTGGCAGAGGGTTTACCGACCCATCATCAAGCTGTTTCTCTGTCGTTCTCCTCCCGGATAGCACGGGAGAAACGACCATTTAAATCTTTCTGTGTGAACTCTGATTTCTCTTTCTTATTATAATGGTCATTTATCATTATTTAGGTGAGCGCAAACAAATTATTTTCACTGTCGGAGAAGATTCTGCGGCAACAGAAAACATCTGTGCTTTAATGACTACCACTACAGTTCTCGTATTATCCATGGTGCTTTCGCCCATGTTTCGCGGCAATACAAAGCGAGCTGCCCTTATTTTTCCTATGTATCCAGTCAATACCGTCTGATGAGGATTCCATACCGTACAGCAGTACTCCAGAAGAGGATGGACAAGCAATTTCTGTTTGATCTTCCAATAAACTGCAGTCTTTGCTTTGCTTTACCCATAACATTATCTATGACATCGTTCCAGTTTAAGTTATTCGTAACTGTTATCACAAAGAATTTAGTTGAATTTATGTCCTTCAGATTTGTGTGATCAATCGTGTAACCTAAACGTAGCGAATTTTTCCTATTACTCATGTGTATGACTCCACACTGTTCATTTTTTATAGTGAACTGCCGCGTTTCGCACCACACAGGTATCCTGTCTGAATCACTTTGCGAGTGATTTTGATTATCTGGTGACTTCACAAGACGTTAAATGTCAGCATCATCTGCTAACATACTAAGAGTGCCGTTAACATTGTTTGGTTATGTAGATTAGGAACAGCAGAGGGCAAACCAGACATCCTTGGGGTACTTCTGTTTCACTCGATGACTTTCCGCCAACTATTACAACCTGTGATCTTTCTGAAGGAAATCACGAATCCAGTCGCTCAAGTGAGTCAATAGTCCATAAGCACGCAGTCTGATTAGAATTAGCTTGAGAGGAACAGTATCGAAAATCTTCTGGAAATCTAAAAACATGGAATCAGTCTGACATTCCCTGTACATAGCATTAATTACTTCGAGAGAACAAACAGCTAGTAGTATTTCACAGGAATGGTATTTTCTAAATCCGTGTTTCTCAATAAATCGTTTTCTTAGAGATAATTCATAATGATTATCACAATACTTGTTTCAAAATTCTAACGCAAATCGAAGTTAGTTATATGGGTCAGCAAATCAGTGGATTACTGCTATTAAGTTATATGGGTCAGTAAATCAGTGGATTACTGCTATTAAGTTATATGGGTCAGTAAATCAGTGGATTACTGCAATTAACATTTCTTGAGTATTGGCGTGAACTGTGGAGCCTTCCAGTCTTTAGATATGTATCTTTCGACGTGCGATGGCTGTATATGACTGTTAAGTATGGAGCTATGGTATCAGCATAATCTGAAAGGAATCTGACTGGTACACGATTTGAACCGGCGGCCTTGCCTTTCTTAAGTGATTTAGACTTTTGCCCTACGCCTAGGAAAGCTACTGAGTTATTGATGTTTACTTCGTTTTCTTTGTTAAAGGAACTCCAGAGAACCATGTTCAGTAACTCTGTTTTGTGACGCTGTCATTAGTAACATCACTATTGTTATCGCGCACTGAAGGTATTGATTGTGTCTTACCGCTGATGCTCTTTACATACGACCAGAATCTCTCTGGGTTTTCTGTAAGATTTCGAGACAAGGTTTCCATGTGTAAACTATTAAAAGCGTCTCGAATTGAAGTTCGCGCTAATTTCGAGCTTCTGTAAAGCTTTGCCGATCTTGTGACTTTTGTGTTCCTTCAAATTTGGCACGCTTCATTTGTTGCTTCTGCAACGGTGTTCGGGACTGTGTTGTGTACCATGGGGGATCAGTACCATCTCTTGTTAATTTAGATGGCACATATCTCCAAATTGCCTTCGATACTATTCCTTTGAATTTAACGCACGGCTGGTCTACGCTTACATAGATTCGAAGTAGTGGAGAATGTTTTTAGGTGTCATGCGAATTTTTACCTGCTTTTTTTAAATATAAGAATTTTAATTTAATTTTGGTGGGTCTAGATGTTAAGGTTTTCAGTCTCACTACAACAATCTCGTAGTCACTAATGCTTCCTGTTGCTTCCTATTTGCTCAGGATTATTTGTCGCTAAGAGGTCAAGTATGTTTCCGCAACCATTTACACCTCGAGTGCACTCCTGGATTAATAGCTCAAAATAAGTTTCCGAGAAAGCATTCAGTACCATTTCGGAATAAGTATTATGTCTATAATGGGCTTTGAACATGTACACTGCGTAACGCTGTAATATTTATCACTCTGGTGACCCACTCGAAACGGTGAATTGCAGTCTTATGAAATTCGGCTTCACGCAATGTCGTGCGAATCTTTCTGATATAAGCCGATCTCTGTGATTACAATAACTGTATACGTGACGCTCACTTGTGCTGTGCTGTGTCGTTAGTGCTGTGGATGAAACGCTTGTATATCATCAGCACCATAGTGTGTGTGTGTGTGTGTGTGTGTGTGTGTGTGTGTGTGTGTGTGTGTGTCTGTGTGTGTGCGCGCGCTTGTGTGTGTGGGGGGGGGGGGAGTGTGAGGGGGGGGGGGGGGTGAGTGTTGTTTTTGGTGTGGTTATCATGTGCGATGAAATAAGAAATAAAAGTGCTAGCCTCAGGATTCTGGATCCAAAGACATTACAAAAGAAGGAGGGCAAGGAGAAGTGAACTGACCAATTATTATGGCAGTTTGGCAACGGCGAACGGTCACGACGTTCGCATTGAGCGCTCTGATTACAGCTGCGATGTTCCGCTTTTTCCAGGTCGACAACACATTACCAAGTAATTTATTAACTTTTACTTCTAAGGTAATTTACAGCAATAGAAATTAATAAGAAGACTAATCGCCGTCGAAAACCTGAACCGGGAATTCGACAGTCTGCAACGCATAACTTGAAGAGTATGTCGTAAGACTCGATTTAATGCGTCGCTAGGCCGGCTCGCGCTAGAGTTAAGAGAGTAGAAACATTGACATTATATCACATCACGACTACTTTTTGTACAATACACACTGCCTGACAAAAAAATGTTAAGCACCCAGATGGGAAAGAGGAAATTACTGAAACTTTACAGGTTGAAGGGATATGTGATTTTATTTGTTATTATAAAAGCGAGTCAGATTTACAAACGACATGGCAGTATGGACCCCCGTTTCAGAAAGATATTGCATTCCTCTGGAATGTATGCATGCACTGATTCGGTTGCGAATGGTGTCATGTAGGCATTGTATCCTGTGCTGAGACAGATGGCCCCCAACTGTTGTCAGTGGTCCCTGATATCGTGGATGCTGGCACTAGAAGGGACCTTATGTCCGAGCCGGTTCCACAAATGTTCTGTTGGCTACAGTTCTGGAGCTCTTGCTGATCACGAGGGTATCGCAACATAACGGACACAGTTCACAGAGACTCGTGCCATGTGCCATGTGCTCCACTTAAAAATGGCACCGCGATAATGCGGCATGAGATGACACCTGAGGAAGCAGGATGTCGGTGACGTACCTTTGAGTCGTCAGAGTTCCCTCAATCACAACCAGACGTCTCTACACCATGTCACCTCTCTAATACAGGGTGTTTCAAAACTAATGATCTGATTTTGGATGAGAATAATTACGAAATATGTGATGTGACACCAAAATAATGAGTGTTGTCGAAACAGGCGTGGCCTAGAGCTTTAGAAAATCGCCGTTATATGTCAGTCAATGCGTCTCCTCAGTTAGCAGTCAGTTAGAAGCAAGACGGTGTCCGCTCAACCGTAGGCGTTTTGTGTACTGCAGCTTGCAAAAAGTGAGTCAGTGATTTCGGTCCAGAGTGTTTTCAAAAATGGGTCAAATGGCTCTGAGCACTATGGGACTCAACTGCTGAGGTCATTAGTCCCCTAGAACTCAGAACTACTTAAACCTAACTAACCTAAGGACATCGCAAATATCCACGCCCGAGGCAGGATTCGAACCTGCGACCGTAGCGGTCTTGCGGTTCCAGACTGCAGCGCCTTTAACCGCACGGCCACTAGAGTGTTTTCCGTCGGTGTTTTGCCGCTGATCCGGCTGTATCCAAAAACATCCGTCGTTGGTATCACCAATTTGAATAGACAGGATGCTTTCAGAAGCTAAGAGTCTAAGTCGATCTTGCACTTGTGATGACATGGTGGAAGGAATTCGGCGAAGGTTTGAGCGGAGTCCACGAAAGTCTACTCGACGTGCAAGCAGCGAACTGTCAATGCCTCATATGACTTTTTGGCAAGTATTAAGGCGTCGTCTGGTTTACAAATCATAGAGACTAAAACTTTCTGTCGGCGATTAAAGGAAAGGGGTCGACTTCAGCAATACTATACTAGATGGCATGAAAGTCAACACGTTTGTATCATATTTAATTTTCAGTGATGAAGCAGCATTTCATGTTGGCCGTAAAATAAATGAACATAATGTGCACCTATGGGGATTCCACAGCTCTCATGACATTATTGAGGACGAAAGAGACTCAGCTAAAGCGAACATTTTGGTGACATTTCTCGTGAAAAAGTGTATGGTCCCTTCTGTTTTGAAGAAAATGCAGTGACTGGAATGATCTGTCTTCAAAGGCTGCAGAATTGGCTTTTTCTGCAACTTCAGGAAGACTCCAATGACTTAATTTTCCATTCTGAAGCGCCTTGTCACTGTTGACGCGGCTGCCCCCGTCGGATGTCTGAGTCCTCCCTCGGCTGTGGGTGTGTCTGTTGTCCTTAGCGTGAGTTAGTTTAAGTTACATTAAGTAGTGAGTAAGCCTAGGGACCTATGACCTCAGCAGTTTGGTCCAATAGGAACTTACCACCAACACCAAACTTAATCGTCCAACATAATGGAGCTCCACCACACTGCCACAACGACGTACGTCAGTTTCCCAACGACATTCTACCTCAGCAGCACGGGACCCGAGACACTGCCCTCCATTCGTGGTCTACAAGATCGCCATGCAATTTTTTCGCCCGCGGATATGAGAAGGAAAGTGTATTCATCTCCCATTTACCTGTTGGCAGAGTGAAGAGGAGAGTAGCAGCTGCCATAACTTTTATAAAAGTATATACCTATAGTGTGTAAAGTTTATGACAGATTTAGGTATCGTCTAGATGTTGTTCGTGCTGCTGCTGGTGGACACATAGGGCATTTGTAATAGTTTATCTATAACCTTAAGAATTTTCGAGTATTTTACAATTCATTCCACGTCTGTACAACGTTTTTATCAACAAATATGTAGCTTTGAAATCGAGTCGTTGTTTTTGAACACTCTGTATATTATTAGACTGTTGCCCATCCCTAGATTCCGGCAATACTCTCCGACCGCGATTCTGTGCCCTGAAAGCAATGATGCACCATTCACCAGCAGTCCACGCTTCCCAGCCATGGCAACACTCCATACTCAGCCGTCTGTGTTGTGATATTAACGGCAGTGTAGGTATGGGACGCTAATCCAAAGTGTGGCTGCTGACGGTCTCTGACCAATAGTTGGGGATGACACAGAATGTATAAAACATTCTCGGACTTCTCGCCGTGTCAGTTCAAGATAAAACATCGAGCTTTCGACGATTTCCACCATCGTCATCGACAGGTGCAACTGACTGTCAAAATCGCTGTTGTGCTGGCCTTATATAGTCCAAAGAGGACCTGATTGGTGGGTAGTTACGTCATACTGTCACAGATGGTACCACAGACGTTGACACCATCTGCGACAGTATGACGTAACTACTGACCAATCAGAGGCCCTGTTTGCGCTATAGAGGGCCACCACAGCAGCGATTTTGACAGTTGCCTCACAAATCTGAATACTGCATAATACGACCAGGATGGAAAAAAAGGTGCAAACAGGCCTTGAAGGCCCAACGGTACAGACTGGAGGCCGTGACATCCTCAGCTTGAGGTATCACAGTATACGGATACAGAGAGGCGTGTGGTCGTTTTCAGTTTTAGTAACCAGCGCTACTACTTCTCAATCAAGTAGCTCCTCAGCTGGCATCACAAGGGCTGAGTGCACCCCGCTTGCCAACAGCACCCGGCAGACCTGGATGGGGTCCCATCCAAGTGCTAGCCAAGCCCAACACCACTTAACTTCGGTAATCTGACAGGAAACGGTGTTACCACTGCGGTAGCACCGTTGGCTGGCAAAATGAATACACACAATGAAATCCCTTTCAGACTCTTTCAGAACACTGTTTCACACGAGTATGCCGCATCTCTATGTACTTCCCAGTGATCACCCAACGTCTGACTATACTCATACCTCTTATATACTTTACCAGGCCTGGTAACAACATTAAGTAAAAACAACACTAATGTACTCTGGCGACTGCTCGACTTGTCACGTAGAATTGTAACTGTCACAATTTCCATAGCCGCCGATGGTGTGTACGTGTACTAAGCTACACTGACAACCGACCATGTCGTCTGGGTGCTTCACTTTCTTTGTCAGGCAATGGATACAACAGGCGCGATGATCACCGTCGGAAAAGGAGAGCTTCGTACATGTTTCCCAGTTCAGTAGTTGGCTGCCTAAAATGGTTAAAAATTAATGGCATCCCATTTCATTATTTAAGACGGTAAAGTCATAAACACCAGCCAGTCAACACGTCCATGACGGGTACGTTCCTGCTGTAGCCTCCAAATTTGGGCAGCACCTCTAAATGACACTGTAACTACTTGCTTCTGTAAACAATGAGAATTAAAAATTCTTATAAATTTCAGGGGAGGCTCCATTCATCGTGTCGCTGCAGCTACTCCTGGGCGAACGCCTCTACCACAACTGCGGCGGCAGCATCATCACAACCACAGCCGTGCTCACGGCCGCCCACTGCACCTCCGACCTGCAGGTTGTGGTATGTCACTCATCTCTGACGTGTCACGTGATTGACTTAAGTGTAGCAGATCAAAACGCGAGACTAGCGGGACTGCTGGCCTACATATTGCAGGGGACATTTTCTTTGGATACAAAAATGAATTATCACATGAGACACAGTTGTCGATAAAGCATGTGGCAGACTTTGCTTCATTTCTTTGACGCTGGGAAAATGGAGTCTAGAAAGGAGATTCCGTGTAGTAACCTCACGTAACCCATACTAAAACAGTACTCAGGTATACCAATATCTATTAATACAAACGGGAAGTAGTGAAAGAACACCGTCTGAACTCAAGTATCTGGAAGCCTCTATGTAACTTGCCACTTTACATCACAAGAGGCGGACCCGCTGATGTAAGAAGAGACGGCAAATATTGTTAGCAGATTGGGTCAAGTCAGGAGACCTCAGTGACTGAACGTAGGCCAGGGATTGTGTGTCACCTGAGCCACAAGTCTATTAGTAACATACCAATCTTTCTGAAGCTGCCCAAGGTGACTGTTAGTGGTGTGATTTTGCAACGGAAATGCGAAAGTGAAGCCGTAGCTAAATGAAGATAAGGCGGTAAACGTCGTCTACTGACCGTTAGGAACCGTCGAGCATTAGAGAGGGTGCATTAGACAGGGCTGTTGGAAAATATCGCATCAAATCAGCGGAAGGGGTCATTCACTAGTTTCAAAGTCCTGCGAGCAAGTCAGCTGGCAGAAACACTGTGCGCAAGGAGAAAAGGATAGTGGGGATACAATAGTCGAGCAGTTCCATGAAAGCAACACATGTCTAGAGCCAGTGCTAAGCGACGTTTGGATTGGTTTAAATAGTCACGCCAGTGGAGAGTGATTGAAAATGAATGGTTTGGTGTCATTTTTCACGCTGTACTGTGTGTTAATCCGATGGAAGAGTTTTGCCGTGTAGTGTAACCGCGCGGTTTGAGGCTCCATGTCACGGTCTGAGCGGCTCCTCCCGCCGGAGGTTCGAGTCGTCCGTCGGTCATGGGTGTGTGTGTTGTCGTTAGTTTAAGTTACATTAAGTAGTATGTAAGCATAGGGACCGATGACCTCAGATGTCTGGTCCCTTAGGAATTCACACGCATATGAACATTTGAAGAGTTTGGGTTTGGCGTATGTCTGACAAAAAGTTACCTGCCATTCTATGTAGTGCGAAGAGTTACCTACACATCTACATCTGCATGGATACTCTGCACATCGCATTTGAGTGCCTGGCAGAGGGTTAATCGAACCACTTTCACAATAACTCTCTATTATCCCAGACTCGAACAGTTCGCGGAAAGGGGCACTTATATCTTTCCGTGCAAGCTCTGATCTCCGATTTTTTTATTATGATTACGTTTCTCCCTCTGTAGGTCGATGTCAACAAAATATTTACGTATTAGGAGGAGAAAGTTGGAAATTCAAATTTCGTGAGAAGA
Source organism: Schistocerca piceifrons (assembly GCF_021461385.2). Classification (NCBI taxonomy): domain Eukaryota; kingdom Metazoa; phylum Arthropoda; class Insecta; order Orthoptera; family Acrididae; genus Schistocerca; species Schistocerca piceifrons. The sequence continues at coordinate 1,013,651,044 of NC_060139.1, read as the reverse complement.
TTCCGCCGCAACGAAGAACGCCTTTCTTTTAAAGACGTCCACCCCAAATACTGTATCATGTCAGTGACACTCTCTCCCCTATATCTCGATAATATGAAAGTGCTGCTCTTCTTTGAACTTTCTCTATGTACTGCGTTAATACTATCTGATTATGATCCCATATAGCGCAGTAGGACTACAAACGAGGACGGACAAGTGTAGTGCAGGCAGTCTCTTTAGCAGTTCTGTTGCCTCTTCTGAGTGCTTTGCCAATGAAATGCAGTATTTGGTTCGCCTTCCCCACAACGTTTTCTACGTGTTCCTTCCAATTCCTAGGTATTTAGTTGCTCTTACGGCTTGCACTTACAGCCGTTAGATTTAACTTATTTATCGTGTAACTTAAGTTTAAAGGATACCTTTTAGCGCTCATGTGGCTGACCTCAAACTTTTAATTTTTAGGTTCAACTGTCAGTTTTCAGACCATACAGCTACAGTTTCTAAACCGTTTCGTAATTTGTTTTGAGCTTCTGATGAATTTACTAGGCGATACAAAACAGCACAATTTGCAAACAACCTAAGACGTCTCCTTACATTGTCACCTACATCGTTTATACAGTTAGGAACAACAGAGAGCCAATGTAAATAGCTTGGGGAATGCCATAAATCACCTTTAATTTACTCAACGTTTCCGGTCACACAACTGAGACGATATTCCATTAGCAAGCAATTTGACTACAAGCCGCTTGTGAGATACAGTGTCAAAAGTCTTCTGAAAATCTAGAAATACGGAAACAATTTGAAATCCCTTGTCAACAGCACTAATACATAGTGCGAGTGAAGAGCTAGTTGTGTTTCACAAGAACGATGTTTTCTAAATCCGTGTTGAGTGTTTGTCAATGGACCGTTCTCTTCGTGGTAATTCTTAATGTTCGAACACAATACATGTTCCAAAATTCTGCTGCATATTGTCGTTCTTCCATGGATTAGTTACACTTTCTTAAGATTTTTTCCTATGAATCACAGTCCAGCACCCGATTTTCCTACCATTTGTTTTATGTGGTCGTTCTACTTAATGTGTCTCAAGATGGTTACTCCTAGATATCTTACGGTAGACAATGTTTTTGGTAGTATGTTATCTCCTCTGTAGTTGTACAGTAGTGAATTTCTTCTACCATGTAAGCGCAACGTGTTACATATAGCCGGCCACGGTGGTCTAGCGGTTCTAGGCGCGCAGTCCGGAACCGCGCGACTGCTACGGTCGCAGGTTCGAATCCTGCCTCGGGCATGGATGTGTGTGATGTTCTTAGGTTAGTTAGGTTTAAGTAGTTCTAAGTTCTATGGGACTGATGACCTCACATGTTAAGTCCTATAGTGCTCAGAGCCATTTGTTAGATATATTTACGTTCAGGGTCAACTGCAAGTCCGTGGACCAATTGTCAATCGTCTGAAGGACATCACAGTGCTCTTGTGTTTCTGCCTTCTTGCAGACAACTGCCTAATCTGTGAGTACCTTTACGGACCTTCGGAAGCCAACGCTAGTTTGCTGCATAATGAGCTTTGCTTTCATTAGAAAGTTTGCTTTACCACTGCAATTTTCCACTCGCCCGGATGTCATCATGCTCTCCAAATATCTAAACTGTGCAACCTGTTCACTTTCACTTTCATTCGGTTTCATTTTCATATCTTCTTTGCCACATAATCTCATCATCTTAGTTTTCTTTGTGTTTATTTTCATTCCGCACTCTTTCAGTCCTTCTTCAAGTATGGACAATATTCACTAAAGAGATTTTGCTAAGTCCAAAAGTAAGCTTGAGGACGGATTTCAGCTAAATAATGAAAGTCAATTTACAAATTTTGCAACCCCCCCAATTCGTACCAAACCTCCAAAAAATCATTGTTTAGCCGGTGAATCCGTAGACAGTGGCATAAGTGGCGTACAGTATAACTGCCTAAGCTTTCCCAAGCGAGTTTTGCGATTATTAAGCCAGTACGCCCTTCAACTGACTTAGGCAGCCACCGATTACGAATTTTTCCTACCTGTAATGTGGAAATGCTCTTCGTAGTTTTATGTCTCCTTGTAAAGCCGTAACAGCGCCGTTGGATTCTGAAAGTGCGACACTACTGTCAATGTTTTACGTAATAAAGCGGGAAGAAGTTTATTTTTTGTGAAAATAGTTTTAACACTTGATGACGTTACGGTGCGTTTGTTTAACAAACACCGTAAAATGAACTTGTTCGCACTGATCATAAACTAACTATTAACGGAACGAAACCATGGTCTACTGCATGACAAGATCAAATGGCATCGTATTGACGGGTCACGACTATGGCGCCCAGTGCATAACTTGAGCGTACAGTCTGTGTACTTCGTATACGATCGTACATCTTCGGTTGTGCCGAAGTTATTAGTTTCTTTATTAATATTAGCGTTTCCTGGCATTGTAAAATAACCGAAAGATAGCATTTATGACTCGTAGACTCCTCGTAATGTCTGAGTGACAAAAGATAACTTTTGTTAGCAAACATTTCTTAATAATCACAATCAGTGTCAGTGATGGCTCATGAGTATGCGACTGCGAATAATACTAACATTAATGGTGATAATAATAATAATAATAATAATAATAATAAGATGCATAACTTATCTGACAAAACAAACAATAGTTTTTACGGAATTTTGTTGCTTTGTGCATAACTAAGTACAGTTTAGGGTTGGTTGGTTGTTTTGGGGAAGGAGACCAGACAGTGAGGTCATCGGTCTCATCGGATTAGGGAAGAACGGGGAAGGAAGTCGGCCGTGCCCTTTGAAAAGACCCATCCCGGCATTTGCCTGGAGCGATTTAGGGAAATCACGGAAAACCTAAATCAGGATGGCCGGACGCGGGATTGAACCGTCGTCCTCCCGAATGCGAGTCCAGTGTCTAACCACTGCGCCACCTCGCTCGGTCTACAGTTTAGGGCAATAGCGAAATAATGTGTAGGCTTTCGCAACTCCCAATTTCGCATTTTTGTGTAAGTGAAAGTTTTGGTGTTTTTCCATTTTTCTCAGACGAATGTACACGATCTCTAAGAGATATCAGTCCACGAATTTACTTCGGGGCTGAAAATCAAATATTCTTACGCCGCACCCACACAGCAAGTTGTGCCGTCTGTAGACTTTTCTTGTTAAATGCTCGCTTGTGGTCACGCTTATTTGATTTCGTCAGTCTCTCAATCAAAGGAACGGTTTTTGCGGCTAACTTTCCCTTGTGAGCTAATTTTCTGTTCCCAGAATGAAATTTTCACTCTTCAGTCGAGTGTGCGCTAATATGAAACTTCCTGGCAAATTAAAACTGTTTGCCGGACCGAGACTCGAACTCCGGACCTTTGTCGTTCGCGGGTAAGTTCTCTGGCGACTGTTTGGTACAATTTATTCCTGTTTTCATGCTTGATCAGTGTTCAGTTTTTGACGGGCAAGCACGACTCGCGATCTGTCCTCAGAGGTTTACTTTCCTATTAGCATTTAAAATAGACTCAACGTAGAGGTCCAAGCTTAACAAGTGCAATATAGAGCGAATGTGAACAACCGTGCTGTCGTGGGTAAGTGGTCACTGTGACATCAACAAATAAGCGGGTGCGAACTATGTTACAACAAAGGAATTCGAGGGTCGGAACTTCCAAAACGGAACGCAACTTCAAAAACGTTAAAACATTTATTTTGACTGAGTACAGAGAAACTGTGTGATTGAGAAACTGTTGTGTTCATTTGTTGCAGCTTTTGTGACCAACAATTATGTTTCCATCATTCAAAAAATGGTTCAAATGGCTCTGAGCACTATGGGACTTAACATCTTAGGTCATCAGTCCCCTAGAACTTAGAACTACTTAAACCTAACTAACCTAAGGACATCACACAACACCCAGCCATCACGAGGCAGACAAAATCCCTGACCCCACTGGGAATCGAACCCGGGAACCCGGGCGTGGGAAGCGAGAACGCTACCGCAAGACCACGAGATGCGGGCTGTCTCCATCATTTCCTTGAGAATGATTGCATTCATATTCATACGAACACCTAAATCGGGCAGGGAGGCATGTCTCACTCACTTACCAGGTGTGACGGTAACAGATTGGTATCACAGGATAGACGTATTGTCACTAATACCATGTATGACGCACCAGACGTGTTTCCCGGTGGAGGATACGATTGACTTGTCGCCTTGTTATCAATCGTTTGCGGTTTCCATTTGAAATCCACTTAATTTCGGCTGCTAATAGAGTAGTTGTGCAGAATCAGCGGTCGTTATGTCTTGCATCCTGCCGTTGCAGACGGACGTTACACCACCGCACAGAAACAAATTTCATTACAGTGAAAAACAAAAATGGGTCAATGCAGTTTCGAACTCGGCTTGCAGCCATGGAAGCTCAACGTCACAATCACTGAACTACGACGCTACTCGCCTATGAGGTTGCTCTATACTGCACACGTTGTTGGACCGTTCACTGTTCCTATTATTCTTCATTTTTCATAGTTCAGTACACCTTCTTCCTATTTTCATGCTTGATTTGACCTGTGTTCCTGTGTTCAGTTTCAGGAGGGCTGTTCTCTGGGGCTATTCACTGGGTTGTTCACTGAACCCTTTTACCACTAAATCTGGAAATTTGGGGGGGGGGGGGGGGCAGAGGTGTCATGGGAGTTCACCTTGTCAGCGCCTCAAGTGGATTACTGTATGATGAAAAGCATAACTTACTATACCACAGCTCATTCAGAAACCTACAAAATAACTTTACTATGAGTAAAACTTGAACATATACTGACGTCCTATCTAATTTTACTACTGTATATAGTGATTAAATTAGCATATCTGAGGAGTGTCTATCATGTAGCAGTATTTACGTCTAGCGAACAGGGATGAAATTCTGACGCAGTGTGCTACCATCTGGTGTCACTGATGTAAACTTCTAGTTGAGTGTCAAGGTCTAACTGTGCTCAACGTGAACCGCGTACGTTGTTGATCAAATTCGTATGCATTTGGCTCATAAGGCGATTACGTCAAGCGAGTTGCGAATGCAAAAAAGCTCCTTAAAACGTAAGCAACTGATGGTGTGCTCAAGTCCTTGTTGCCACGTTTCACGTAGTCTAGAGGGCAGTAGCGCGGTAGTGAGGTATCTTTCACATTGTGGCATCTATGTTACGTTTAACAGAGGTTTTCTTAAAAAAAAAAAATGTACTTTCCCTACGTATCTCTTTGCTGACGTCACGAGTGATTTTCGCTGTGGCATCTCATCCCACTGTCTCGGAAAACATCAGGTGGCCAACCACCTCTGCTAGTCAGCGTGGGAACTTGCTGCTCAATCCTTGATCCGTACATACTGCAGTGTTGATACATCCACTTCACATATTATGTGAAATAACAAAACTGGAAATAAAATGCGCTCTTACGTGCAGATAAGGGATTCCTTACAAGTTCGTAGAACCGCAACCAACCACGGATCTTAGGAGTCGCAAAAACTATATCAGACTATGTACAGAGCGCATAGCGGAATGTAAGTTCTTTTGTAGCATACGATTCGCGAATGGAGTGGGAAGAAACACTAACATGTGACACAATGAGAAATACTCTGCGTCATAGTCTTCATAAAGGTTTCTAGATCAGAACAGAATAGATACATTATATATCTTACTGAAAGGGTAGTTTTAATTTTATAGGGACGCTAAGATTGGGTAGTGTACATAGGAAACCAACCCAACATCGGCATACTTCAGTGGTTTGTAGAGATAGTCTAGAGGAACAAACTGAGGATAGGAACGTCGTCCAAAGACTGAACAGAGGCCAACGTCTCCCGTTACGACTCCCTGCCGTCAGGCAACCCTTACGGCAATAAAGTTTAGTTTTTTTACGGTGGCGGCCCATAAGCGCAACCCCAGCAATGGACCAGACAGTATTCTGAGCGCTGGACGGCGTCGAACGCGTCTACACCAGTCACAACAACATTTTATAGGCTGCTAAGCGCAATGGCAACAGTTTTCAACGTAATAGATGGCATTTGCTGCAGCAAGAATAGAATCTTGGCAAGGGTTTACCTCAACCCTCTCTAGGGTCGCAGGATGAAGTTTCTCAACAGGTGTAACTATGCTCAGTTATTTCCTCGAGACGCCTTTCACAACTCCTTGACGTTCGTCGTTTACATTCTTTTATTCCCCGAGTAGTTTGAAAGCCATACAATACAATCTTCAGTATAAGTCTTGATTCATTGGTGGTTACCTTTTACTGTGACGCATCTGGAGTAAGATGACGTTCTTCCTGGCAAACAAAACGGATTCCACAAAGAGGAACCGCTCTTCACACAGCAAACGCTCTTCACACAGGAACTTCTAAGCAGCAAAGGTAGCAAAACTGAATCATTTTTCCACCCCCTTCAATCCCAAAGCCCTTAGATTCTGAACCATCCTGACGCCCAGTAAAATAAGTAATGGGATATGGTAAAACCAGGCCTATCTTGTGACACTATTCTAACCTTCTTGATCGGCGAACACAGTACATCACTGTGCATAGAGAGTCTTCCGCAGATGCAGGGATAATTTGCATTGTCTCTCGCGGAAGTATAACGTTACTCATTTATAACGTTTTGCAGGTAATGTATCAAAGTGTTGTTGTAATGTATTAAAGTGTTCTTCGATAATAACTGTGAAAATCTTAAGTCAAAATTTGAGAAAAAGAAATCAACAACAAAATGGTAACGTAGATTTATATGACGCTCTGTACTTCACAAAATGTAAAAACGTATTAGTCAGTAATTACATGATCAGAGATTCGCAATTGAATATATCATGATCCGCAAAGTAGATAGGTAGTTACTTAATTAATTAGTTAGTTACATGTTCCATACATCATTTGAATGATTCTTTTATCCAAATGAAAGGAGTCAATTTACAGAATGTGTATTTGAGATTAGTCATAACATTGCCGAACACATTATTTTTAAAAGAATTAATCACTCTTGATCGCAAAATATTTTTTTAAATTTTTTATTTTAATGGTTATCAGTTTCAATCTCCAAGTTAATCATCAGACCTTTACATGTCTCCGTAGGCGGTGCGCTAGCAAACCGAGCGGTGCACGAATGTATATCAAGAGACTCACTCATCGAATGTCCCTCCGCTCGGCTTCTCTATATACAACCGAGGGAGACATATAATGGTCTAACGATCGTCGAGATTGAAACAGATAACCATTAAAATACAGTATTAAAAAATATTTTTTTGCGATCAAGACTGATTGTTTCTCATGAATTTCAATACTGGTCGCTGGGTTTCCAATAACGTCATTAAAAATCGTATTTTATTAGCTCAACTGTTAGACGTTTTATGTTATTGGGGAAATGATCCAATATTTTTGTTGCTCTATACTGAACTCCTTTTTGAGCCACTGACACCTCTAATAATGGGTAATAAAGGTAACTTTCCTCTAATGTTGTAGGTAGGAACATCAATATTCATTTAAAATTGTGATGGATTACTTATTACGAATTCGTTAATGACTATAGAACAGCGTGCTGAAAATTAATGTCACCGAATGTTTTACGTGAAACCTATTAACGCTTTTTAATAAAACAAACGTTATTAACATTCTACATGCTTATTATTCCTATTTATATATTTATTTCTCAATATAGTTACCATGGCGACGAACACGAGAGACCAATTTGTTCGTACCGTCACTCCTGGATGCCTGACTTTGTTGACGAATCCACAGTATCACTTATGCTTGCATCGCATTATCAGCCTCAAATTGAAGTAGTGGAAGGTGTTCTTTAAGCTCTGGGAACAGATGAAAATTAGATGAGGGCATGTCGGAGCTGTACAGAGGGTGATCGGTGACAGTTAACCCAAAGCGTCGGATTGTTGCAGCTGTCGCAGCCTTTGTATGTGGCCTGGCGTTGTCATGTCGAAGGAGAGAGCGCTCCATATGTGGACGAACTCTTCTAATTGGAAATCTGCTTACAGCACGCTGTTTCTCACGCAACGTCATTGTAAGGTTGCACCCCAGCAAGTTACACGCTACTGTTCGAACTCCTCAAGCGGCAGCAGGCTGTAATTATGCGGAAATGAAGAATAAAGATGTAGAACGCTAGTTTATTTATAAATATCTGATGTAAATTTAGCTACCACTTCTGCTTTACTTGCTCTTGTCTTCCAAACATCTTTTACATTACGATACCAATTCTGAAGTCCCTATCTCTTCCCTATCGACTCTTGTTTCTTCTCTCACTTCATGAGACAAGTCCTCCACTCACAGAGGCCTTCAGCCTACTTTTTCCACCTATCAGCTCTCTCCTCTACATTTAACAGTGGGATTCCCACCGCAGTCTTAATGCTATCGTCCATGCTTTTAATTTCACCGGACGTTTTTTCGACTTTTCTATATGCTGAACCAGTCCTTTCTACAATCATTTCTTTTCCGATTTCCTCAAATATTTTATGGAACCATTTCGCCTTAGCTTCCTTGCATTTCGTATTTTTTTTTCATTCCTAAGTGACTTGCATTCCTGAATTTTCCTGAATATTTTTGTGCTTCCTTCATTCGTCCCTCAGCTGAAGCATTTCTTTTGATACCAATGATTTCCTCACAGTTACCTGCCTAGTACCTCCGTTTTCGTTTCCAGCTTCTGTGATTGCTCTTTTCAGAGATGTCCATTCCCCTTGAACTGATCTGCCTACGGTGCTATTCATTATCGCAATATCTGCAACCTCAGAGAACTTCACAAATATTCACTCATTCCTTGCTATTTCCGTATTCCACTTCTTTGTGGATTCATTTTCCCTCACTAGTACTTTTTTACTTCAGCCTACTCTTCAAATTACTAAACTGTGACTTGAGTCAGCCTCTGCTCCGGGGTACGCCTTACAATCCATTATCTCATTTCGAAATCTCTGTCTGACCATGATGTAATCTAACTGAAACCTTCTGTATTTCCGGCCCTTTTGCAAGTATATCTCCTCATATTGCGATTCTTGAACAGAGTGTTCGCTAATATTAGCTGAAATTTTTTGAAGAATACAATTAGTCTTTCTCCTCTTCCTTTCCTACTGTAAACCCACAATCTCTTGTAACCGTTTCCCCTGCTCCTTCCTCTACAACTGTGTTCCAGTGACCTATAACTATTAGATTTTCGTCTCAGTTTTCGTACTGTATTATCCTTTCTATCCTCATACACTTTCTCTGTCTCTTCATCTTCAGCTTGCGACGTCGGCATGTATACCTGAACTATCGTCAGCGGTGTTGGTTTGCTGGCGATTCTGATAAGAACAAGCCTATCACTGAACCGTCCACATCAACATACTCTCTGCCCTACGTTTCACTCATAACGACTCGTACCACTGTTAGATACACCATTTTCTGCTGCTGTTGATATTGCCCCATAGTCATCGGACCAGAAATCCTTGTCTTCTTTCCATTTCATTTCGCTGACCTCTGCTGTATCCAGGTTGAGCCTTACCATTTCCCTTTTCAGATTTCCTAGCTTCCCTACCATGTTCAAGCTTCTGACATTCCACGCCCCGACACGTAGAAGGTTATCCTTTCGTTGGTTGTTCCATCTTTTTCTCATGGTTCCTTCGCCTTGGCAGTCCCCTCCCCGAGATCCGAGTGAGGGACTATTTCGGAATCTCTTCCCAGTGGAGAGATCATCGTGGCACTTTTTCAATTACATGCTACATGTCATGCGGATACACATCATGTCTCTTTTATTCTCTGGTATCCATTGTCTTCTGCATCCTCATGCCCTTGACCATTGCTAATTCTTCTGCCTTTCAGGCGCAGTTCCCCGACACAAGGGTAAGGCAGTGCCCTGAAACTCTGCCCGCTCCTTCATCCGACACCGAAGACTTTTTAATTTCTACTCAAAGACGTTATTCTTAGACCATGGTAGCGTTAGAAGCGTTGAAATGTCCCTGATGGATCTGTACTCCGATGACTTCGAATGGGTAATACACGTTAGGAGTCAATGGGCTTTGCTGACCGACCCGTTAACCTGTTACTGCTTTAGTGCAGATAGCACAATACTCTTTTTATTCATGTGGGTCGCCTCTCGTGAAGTTTAGTGTTCAGTTGTACATTACACAGGTGTGTCAGCTACTTTTGATAAGACCGCAGATGGGTCCCTGTGTCTATCCACCACCTATCGCCAACACAAAGCAGTGAGTTCCCCGGTGCAACTACTCTTTTCGGCTACTTTCTCCTACCATTTCTGACCCTGAACGGATTCCAGTTCTCTGTTCTAGTAACAAATTCTTCGACGTTGATTACTGCCTAAAGCTATCGCTAAAAAACAAGTAAATGAATTTTCGTTTAAAAACTGTTTCTAGTTATTGCAAACAATATTTCCGTGCGCATCAAAATGTCGCTTCGTACATGTAATGTAAAACGAAGTCCTCCGTTATGTGTGGAAAACTTACGTCAACGCCGCAACTGAAGAACAGAAATCGAGAGTCGTGGCAACGAGATTAAACATATATTGCGACAGCTCCAACGGCATTCGAACGCAAACATCGGTGACCTTTAGCAAACTATACGAGTTTCTCCAAGTTCAAGAAATATTAAACACTATCAAGTCATCGACTGAATACCTTCGGCAGCAGCCTGTGGCTGAGGAAGTCGGGTTGAGGGGTACACTTAGAATGCGAGGTCAAGGCCCCTATAATGTCACTCCTTAAAAACAACAACTACCAAAGCAAAAAATTTACAATTTATTCAAGACAACATTCATAAAACAGATAAGAGACAATCAACACGTGGCCATATTTAAGACAATACCAAAATCACACATAGCTTGCTTCTTAAGCAAGGCGTCACATTATAATCACCAAGACTGACTTAAAGAGAAGAGCCACAAAGAGATCACAATAGCGACAAAGATCCTAGTACACCCGGGTAATCGATAGTATCGTGCCAAAGAGCTGGTGTCCAGAAAAGGTGCACTACGGCTCACAGTCAGTTAACACTGACACACAGTGCATAGAAGAAAGCTCAGTTTACATAATGTGTGTCGACAACAAGTGTAATTTAAGTTTGTTGGAAAACCAAATAAAGAACATGAAACACAAATGGATAATTTTGATACTGAACCTGTTAACTGATTGCGGCCAGAGTATGTAATTATAAGATGAAGGAGAACTTAGCCAAAAGCTTACGGGTGTTTAACAGGGCTACACGGTCACCTAGTTACCACATACAGCCTGCTGATCTACAATGTATTCTAAATAAAATAACTTATCTGCCCCGCCTTTGCTCTCCCTCCGTCTGTTGCGTCTCGAGAAAGCACTATCGCTTACCTAAAGTCTCTTTACGTGACAAGACACCTACTATGGAATAACCTCTCCCGTTACATAACAGAATAATTACTTGGAGAAGAAAGTTGCTGCTTCCTTTATATATAAAACATCATAAAATCACGGTGCCTTAATCCCTACTCAGTCTCCATATGTACGCCTCTAACTACCGTCGTAATTTATTACTTTACTTCAAGACAAATTTTCCGTTACTTTCCTGTCTTAATTTCACTTTTCGCAGGATTATATACTTTAATGTAATATTTTTAAAGTACACTTTTTTCGTTAGACGATGACAATTATTAAAATAGCTTATAGTTCCGTCCAGAATCACATTCTGCATTTGTTTTTAGGATTAGTGATTTGGACCATATCAGTCATCTTCAGGGCAAAGTATGGTCTTCTTCTCTAAAATTTTGATCTGAAGAGTATAAGAACCGTAAATTTATGAGCTTTAATGTAACAGTGTTTGGAACTACAAATTATTATTCTTCTCACCTTACAACTGTTGTATAAACTCCTATTCTTTTTTGGATGCAAAGTACATGTTGATCCTACAAAGCAGTGTACAAATTACCCTTAAAATTCTTATGTGGGAACCTTAAATTCTCCACTCTCACTGAATATTTATTTACAATTTTGACGTTACTATTTTCACTGTTGACTTTCAACTTTTCTACATATTGAACAGCAATGTCTAAAAAGCAAAACCATTGTCCTGCAGTTTTGTCATTATTCAACTACTCCGAATTTTTTAATATTTATGATGAAGAGATATTTCGAAAACAAGACAACTTGGTCAGACTGTGAAAGCAGTTCATACGTCTGAAACACTTCCGCACAAATTCTTCACAAATGAGATGACAGTGTCATGATTTCCTTTAAGAAATATTTTCTAACCATGTGTCTGAATACTCTACGATATTTTTGTAGGTTGCTGTAAGATTCGCAATACTAATCTCATGTACCCGTTGTGTTGACAGGCAGTGGCTGGAGCATACAACATCAGCAGTAATTCAAGCACAGAGCAATACGTCCCGGTAATAGAACAGATCCCATACCCTGAGTACAATGAGTAAGTATATTCCACTGCAAGTCTCTGCATTAGAAGTATATGTCATCATTCCACAAAATAATTTAGCTGAACTACGACTTCACCATTGCAACACGTCCTTGCTGACTAAGGTCTTTCCTTTTATTTTATTTAAAAAAAAAAAAAAGAACACTACATCTGGATCCCTCAACGCAAACTACGGCTATCTTGTAGTACAAACTGCACATGGCTCCAGGTAAGGTAATCTCATGAAGAAACGATGGTGACGTGCTGAAAAACTATACTTTGTCTTAATGGAAAATGTTTTAACGTCATCATACAGAGCATACTGGAATACTTGTAGTGCGTACTTGTGTGTGTGTGTGTGTGTGTGTGTGTGTGCGTGTGTGTGTGTGTGTGTGTGTACATGAATATCTCATACTACGTCTTTTCAAACGTATATACAGCTCTGTTCGTCCTTTGTACCTCCTTGGTAATAATCTACTGACACTGTTCCAATGTACTCTTTACTTCCCATTTGAACATTCATAAAACTTTTCTCGTGTCTATTTATTCGATATACTGCTATCTTAAAACCTCTGTTACTTCTCTTTCTCTCCCTTTACGCATTGACAGTGCCAATATGAACATACACAATTATAAATTCATGCCATACAACAAAACATAAATATATAATAATTGCAAGTTGTCGTAATTGGCCAGCTTCTGTTCTCTCTTACTCTCGAGCAACATACGCTTTGAACGAAACATTTTGCACGTCGTCAACATTTATCCATAGTGACAGTCTTTCCTCTGCAGTGTTCAGTCCATGTTACAGCTCGCTGTGAAAACATAAACTTTCAGGTGTACAGAGCAAGGACACTTTAGGACGATGCGTCTTGTTTTGTTTATCATTCTGGTTCGGACAGTTTCTTTAGTTTCTAAGTCAGTCCAAATTTCTTGAAGTAGTTCATAATGTCATCCTATGTGAGCTGAGTTGGTGATACTTTGCTGTCGTCTCCTGGCTTTGTTGTCTTCGGTTACACAACTTGAGGCCGCAGTGAATGGGCCGACCTTAGGGATCCAACGGATGTCCAGCACGACCCAGCAAGTACGCTGACCAGTCTAGCTATCGCTCGCATTGAGGTTGACCCATCATCAGTGGTGGCGTGGAAGGTCACCTCGGTGCGTGACAGGGTGCGAAAGAATTGCCTCGGCGGGGGAAGGGGGGGGGGGCGGGGGTGGCGAACGTAAGGCGTCCCTAGTTAGTCTGACAAACAGATTCCAGGTGTTACCTGTGGCTGACAATGTTCCGCAGTTAGATGCAGTCACTTGTCCTGTTGGCAGATGAGAGATCCAATGTTAGGCCCATTATGGATGCTGTTGGGGCTATGTCTGCCAAAGAGGTGAAGAAACCAGTGTGCATTGCGTATGCATACTGGCTGGAGTCATTCCAGATTAGAACGATTCGTTCCGGATGAACAGCACTTCGTGCAGCATACTGCGGGTGGTGGCTTACGTCTTTAGCAGTGATATATATTGCTTTGGATCAGAAGAGCTTCTCTCTAGTTTCGAGTGGTTATCTGAAGCGTTAAAAAGTGTCATTTTCGATTACAACATAAAAGCAGAGCTTACCATTTGCAGCATATCGACAGGACCGATTGCGAACCTGTGGTACAGAGGCGACTGGAGGGTCTGAATCAGAAGGTCAGACGGTTTTACGACCGTGAAACTGTAGCTTCGTCGACTTGCGCCATATGGTGGTGGGACTATATTGATCAGACCATTACACGCAGTAGTCCGCTTCACAGGTAGCGGGGACGATGTGACGTGGACTGTGCGGTTCTTTAGGTTAGAAGGTTTCAGAGAAACACAAAGAGGGCATCAGTCACAAAGCGCGCAGTTCAAACACAGGAACAACATAGATCTAGAAACAGTCACTATAGCGCCTGTAGATTGTCGTAACTGTGTCAGAAAAATACCAGAGCTCCAAGTGTTAATAGAAAGCACTGAGGCCCAAATCGTTTTAGACACCGAAAGTTGGCTGAAGCTGGATATAAACTCGGGTGAAATATTTTCGGAGGACTTAACGGTGTTGGGAAAAGAAAGGGTAAATACAGTTGGAAGTGGCGTATTTGTGCCTGTTACAATTAGTTTATCATGTGGGGAAATTTAAGTAGATAGATCCTGTCAGTCAGTATGGATAGAGATCATTCTTGGCAACCAGCATAAAATAATAACTGGATCCTTTTACCGACACCGACACCACCTCCCCCCACCCCCCTACCCCCCCTCCCCACCCCACATTCACCCAACTGAGGTGATACTATAGCCGATAGGTCTAAAGAAAACTTGAGTCTAATTTCAAACACGCTTCATACCGACACAATTATAGTTGGTGGTGTCTTCAATTTACCCTCGATATGTTGGCGAAAATACACGTTTAAATCCGGAGGTACGCATAAAACATCATACTAAATGCCTGCTCTACACTTTTCCGTCCTCTTGTGGAGTACTGCAGCGCGGTGTGGGATCCTTACCAGACAGGATTAGCGGAGTATATTAAGAAAGTTCAAACAAGGGAAGCGCGTTTTGTATTATCGAGTAACAGGGGAGACAGTGTCACGGACGTGTTACAGGATTTGGGGTGAACATCACTGAAACAAAGGCGTTTCTCGTTGCGGTGGAATCTTATCGCGAAAATTCAGTCACAAACTTTCTCCTCCGAATGTGCAAATATTTCGTTGACGCCGACCTATATATGAATAAACGATTACCATAATAAAATAAGGCAAATCAGAGCTCACTCTGAAAGATATAGGTGTTCATTTTTCCGCTCGCTGTTCGAGATTGGAATAATAGAGAAACAGTGTGAAGATGGTGCGATGAACCCTCTGCCAAGCGCTTAAGCATGATTTATAGAACAGTCATTTAGATGTAGATGTTCATTTAAACAATGCAGATGTTGATGTAACGTAATGCCGTCATGTCAGAACATGTTTTCACTCAGCTAACTTCCGTCATTTACTGAACATAAATAATTATGAAGATCTAACAGACACATTAATCGATTACGGAAACAACAAGAATTCAACTTGATCCATTCATTATACTACCTCATAAATAAGCGGAATTCATTAAATAAATGAAATTTGCTACACTTTTTTTACATTGATGCTTATCATTTGCATTAATGAAAAATCGTTAATAAAATATGAAATAACTTTGAGAACAATACAGACCGACAAAGCAGATAACACTGTCGATTAAACGCATAACAATTACATAGGGTATCCAGATAAAATTATGGTAGTAATATATTGCAGAGAGACTTATTAATGGTTGTTTCCTTGGATAAGTGTATGGGGTACGAACCCAAACACTTAATACAATAAAAGTTGCTTCGTACCTTAGTGGAATCATCGCAGAGAAAATTTAGGTATCGATCGCTGTCTCGCAGTTAACGCCGTTACTTCGGGTAATTAGTTTCGAAAATATGTTACTTCACATATTACTGTTCTAATAGTGGACAGTAAGAAGTATGGAGGTTTTTGTTGGTCCCGTGCTCGTGCGAGGCTAGCCAAAGGATGAAGGCAACCAACCGCTTGACATAAACGGGAAATTCTGCTGCAGGTCTAGGTCCGGCACAAGCTTTAATATGTTATTGATAGGTGAAAAGGTACAGTACATCACGAGTTTCTTTTCGTGGTGAAGTTATATAATTGTGTCCAGAGTCACAGTTTATTTTATTTGCGGAGCGGCTACCGGTTTCGGTCCACTCTACCATCCTCAGGCCATTGGCATACATGCTCGGGAAACTAGCGTGACGACTGCGTACCAGATGATGCTCCGAGGATAGTAATGTGTACCGAAACAGGTAGCCAGGTGGAAAAATAAATAAACTGCGACTCTAGACACCGACATACACTTTTTCAGTTCCATATCCTTGGATAACAGAAGAGATATTGAACTGAATTGATGAAAGGCGAAAATATGAAAACTCCGTAAATGAAGAAGGTGAAAAGGAGTACGAATGTCTGAAAACGAGATCGACAGGAAGTGCAAAGTGGCTAATCAGGGATGGCTAGAGGACAAATGGAAGGATGTAGAAGCATATATCACTACAGGAAACAGAGATGCCGTCTACAGGAAAATTAAAGAGGCTTTAGGAGAAAAGAAAACCACCTGGATGAATATCAAGAGCTCAGATGGAAAACCAGTCCTAAGCAAAGGAAGAAGGCAGAAAGGTGGAAGGGATATATATAGGGTCTATTTAAGGGAGATAGGGCGTTATTATGGAAATGGAAGACGACGTAGACGAGGGTAAAATGGGAGATATGATACTGCGTGAAGAATCTGACAGAGCTCTGAGAGACCTAAGCCGATACAAGGCCCCGGGTGTAGACAACATTCCATTAGAACTACTGATAGCCTTGAGAGAGCCAGCCATGAGAGAACTCTACCTTCTGGTGAGGAAGATATATCAGACAGGCGAAATACCCTCAGACTTCATACTTTAATATGAAAATTACCGAACTATCAGTTTAATAAGTCACGGCTGCAGAATATTAACACGAATTCTTTATAGACGAATGGAAAAACTGATATAAGCCGACCTCGGGGAAGATCAGTTTGGATTCCGTAAAAATGATGGAACGCGCGAAGCAATACTGACCCTACGACGTGTCTTAGAAGTTAGATTAAGTAAAGGCAAACCTACACATCTACCATGCGTAGACTTAGAGAAGGCTTTTGACGATGTTGACTGGAATACTCTCTTGAAAATTCTGAAGGTGGCAGAGGTAAAATACAGGGAGCGAAAGGTTATTTACGATTTTTACAGAAACCAGAGGGCAGTAATAAGAGTCGAGGTGCATGAAAGGGATGCAGTGGTCGAGAAAGGAATGAGACAGGGGTACAGCCTGTCCCCATTGTTACTGATGCTGTACACTGAGAAAACAGCAAAGGAAAGAAAAGAAAAAAATTTGAAGTAGGAATTAAAATCCATGGAGAAGTAATTAAAAAAAGACTGAAGTTTGCGGACGACATTGTAATTCTATCAGAGACAGCAAAGGACCTGGAAGAGGAGGTGAACGGAATGGACGGTGTCTTGAAAAGAGGGTATAAGATGAATACCAATAAAAGCAAAACGAGCATAATGGAATGTAGTCTAAGTACATCACGTGATGCTGAGAGATTTAGATGAAGAAGTGAGACACTTAAAAGTAGTACATGAGTCTTGCTGTTTGGGGAGCAAAATAACTGATGATGATCGAATTAGAGAGGATATAAAATGCAGACTGGCGATGGCAAGGAGAGCGTTTATGAAGAAGAGAAATTTGTTAACATCGAGTATAGATTTAAGCGTCACGAAGTTTTCTCCTAAAAGTATTTGTATGGAGCGTAGCCACGTATCGAAGTGAAACATGGACGATAAATAGTTTAGACAAGAAGAGAGAAGAAGCTTTCGAAATGTTGTGCTACAGTAGAATGCAGAAGATTAGGTGGATGGATCATATAACTAATGAGGAGGTACTGAATAGAATAATTGTGGAGAAGAGGAATTTGGGGCACAATTTGACTAGAAGACGGGATCGTTTGGTAGGACACATTCTGAGGCATCAAGGGATCACCGATTTAGTACTGGAGGGAAGCCTGGAGTGTAAAAATTGTGGAGAGAGACCGAGAGATGAATGGGAGAAGTCTCAGGATAGATAGCATGGAGATCTGCGTCAAAGCAGTCTCTGGACTGAAGACCGCAACTGCAACAACAAAGGTAACACATTCATACCTAATACAGCTGACGTCACTGAATTCTCAACCAGCGAATAATACACATACGTCCAATATCTTCCCATCTGAACTTAAATAACACGCTTAACGAGTTCTTTAACAACGATAACGACTTTATTATTTGTCAATGATTTTTCTACTCAATATTTCCAAAGAACCGCTTTGTTACACACTGTTAGTGCTTACACTTATTGCAGGCATGTAGTTTGCTTTCCTTCTGTCCATCAGCACTAGTAGCCTCGTCGGGCCTTACGATATCGCCGTCTTCAGACTGCAGTACGCCCTGACGCTGGACTCTTACGTGCAGGTTATTGGCTTACCAAGCGCTGAATCCATCCCTGAAGGTATGTGACCGACTACAATTTCATATATATTTACGCCATAACATGTAAAGCTAAGAAGGGACCATCAGACCTGTCAAACGCGGATTTCGGTGAGTCCTAAATATATTGTAGAGTGACCTTTCTTGAATACCTGGCTTGCGGATTTTCATGCTGCGACTCCTATTTTCTGAGAAGATCGATGCTGAAATTTTTTGTGTGCCGCCTATACCTGTAACTTTGGTCCTGCTGCGACGTAGTGAGCGTAGCGCGGCGGCTAAGGTTCACGGCTACAGTGCTGGTAGGATGGGTTCAAATCCTTCCCGTGCATTTTTCCATACATTCTTGGTTCGTGGGAAAGACAGACTAATTAGAGTCCTTACGTCCACATCTTTTTATATGAAAGAGAAACATGCAGTAACACTGTAAAAATTATCTCACCCAAATCTAGACCACCTGATTTTCACAGGTGAACTGTCTGCGCTAGCAGAATAGAAATATAGAAAACAAGTCCAAATACATTTTATTGAACTCACCAAAACGAAATAATAATGCAATCTCCAGAAAGAATAACAGATTCGATCACAACTGCGGATCGTCACCAATATACAATAACAAATAACAACAGAAAGAGCCAACTCGTCACGGGAAGAGATCACAATCCAACAATATTACAATTTCAAATGTATGTCGACCATACCACGTCCACCTTCAAGATATGGGCCAGCTAGAAGAGGCGTTTGGCTGTGAGTGCCGGGGTGGCAGTTCTGTATGCTTACAAGCAGTACATCGAACTGCACGTTTTCGCCAGTGCGCCGCCCTATAAAACCGGTTTGGCGGATGTAGCTGCTGGAACTATTTACGTTCACGTGTCTGGGGTAGCAAAGTAGTTCCTGCAACCTCTGGTGAAGCTGTTCTGCAGATTCTGCGAACGGGTAGTGGTCCCTGGCGGCTATTGGTGGAGACCTCTTGTTGTGTTGGGCCGCCGGGAAATATTTGTGTTGACAACAAAGACGACTTAGGTTTTCCTGGTGAATATATGCCCTGTGGTGCAGGCATCCCGTGTTGGTTGGACGTGAAGTGGGATGCTGATGGAGTAGGCGCTACGATGTCTGAATGGGCGGCCACAGCAACAGGCAAGCTAAAATTATCACGAAAGATTTGAAAATGCTCTCGACTTGATAAAGAGTAATAGAGAAATCGCTTCAGGGGTTGGTTGCACAAAAATACATTATTTAATTCGACATCAGTGTGGTGCACCTCCTTTCACAGGACTGATCAGATACGCATGGTTCACATCGAAGTTGATCGAAGTGAGAGAACAATTTTTTTGAGTATAAATTAAATTGGTTTTCGGTATCGCTGTTGAAAAATCTGTGTTTCTCCAAAGCAGTAGATTTCGTAAAATGTGCATGGTGCTCAACAAATTTGCGTTTCAGCTGCTTCTGCAACAAGTATCATCCGGAATTCCGTTTTACGACAGAAAGTGATGGCGAGGAAGACGAATCTGTAATCCATTACGTAACAAACGGAATACACATTTGAAGAAAGATGACTGTAATGATCGATATATTAATGTAATTGATGGGACAAAAATGACATTTTAAAATAATTTTGCATGGGATATACTACTTAGTGATATTCTGTACAATGAAACTGAAAAAAAAAATAAACATGCCGACAGAATTCTCACCCGTAACACCAGAGCTGAAGGCGTGAACATTGGCCGCTGCGCTACGCTCGTTTGGTCGAAACATGAGTCGCGTTAAATTTATGGTTGGTACCATAAAACTAGTTTCTCCGAAACTAGAGGTTGTCATATGAAAAGCCGTATTCAGGACAATTTCCTCTATAACATACTGAACAGTCATCAAAATCCGTGTGTAACAGGTCTAATTGTCCCCTTGTAAATTGATAGTTACAAGTCATTAAAACCTTCCTGGTACAAGATGGCGTGGCTACATCGTCAGCTTATTCTCTGCCGGACTAAGTTTCGTAATGGGCAGTAATGTTATATTAAACAGAAAGAATTCTAACAAAACCCTTAAATTGTCTAGAAAAATCGAGTTGAATAGAGGTAATTATTATAGTTAATACACAGCAATTTCTTGTCGTTGTCACCTCATAAACAATACTGAAACTGAAAACACTATGTCTTCAACTTTTCCTTTTGCCTTGTGCAGGGTCGGTATGGCTACGAACGGACTTGGCATAGCTGATTTAAGGGGTGGACAGATGCCATTCCTACGCTCCCCTCCCCCACCCCCACTACCCTTTACCGCTAGGGACATAACGTGTGAACCCCAACTGTCTGTGTGTAGTATTATTCATGTGGAAACTTGTGAGAGTTCCCTAAATGTTTGCAAATAGTGTACGTGTTGTGGGACTGGAATACCAGTCAAATATTCACCCAGTCGGATGGGGAAAACCGCTTAAAAATCACATTATGGCTGGTCAGGGCACCATCTTCATCATTAAACCGCCGGACGGATTTGATGCGATGTCGGCTCCTCTCCCCGTCCCGGAAGTAACGCTTTAACAAGCCCTGTTATCCAGGACTGTTGTAACCAGAAACGGATACAAAATCGGAATAATGAAAATTAAAGTAATGTATCAGATAGTTACGACAGGAATTGTGGCAACAAGTACCAAGATCGAATGTGAGCATAAGATCTTTGACACGGCTCCAGTAACAAAACTGGATGGTAAACATTAGACGAGTGTTGCTTGTTGGCTGTAGAGCCTGCAGGCAGTTGAGATGTGCCGTTGGTAGTCAACACTAATACACATTGCATTAAAGCTTCTAACAAAACAAAAAAGTGACGGTAGTGTGAACTCAACATCCCGAAATCTGCATGAATTAATTAAACGTGGAGGATATGTAAAACAGCGCACGAGCAGTAACTGTCGAAGGTAGCACAGTGACAGAGATGGCTATTACCACAGTCTCTTCCGCCCCGGTAGCTGAGTGGTCAGCGTGACAGTCAATCCTAAAGGCCCGGGTTCGATTCCCGGCTGGGTCGGAAATTTTCTCCGCTCAGGGACTGGGTGTTGTGTTGTCCTAATCATCATCATTTCATCCCCATCGACGCGCAGGTCGCCGAAGTGGCGTCAAATCGAAAGACCTGCACCAGGCGAACGGTCTACCCGACGGGAGGCCCTAGCCACACGACATTTCCATTTACCACAGTCTCGTTCAGTGAAGTGCCGGCTTTCGCTTGGAAAGCTGGCGTGACGACTGGCATGACAGGGTATGGCCTGAGGATGGTACTGTGTGCCGAAAATGGTAGCCAACATGCAAAATAAATAAATTGCGACTGCGAACTAAAACATACACTTCGTATCTCCATAATTGAAATGGACGATTTGGGACGTCAGCTAGTATCATTTGTTAAAAAATGACGAAATTCCTCCAGCTGTATTAAGGTCTTGGTTTTATTGGCGACTAGTTTCGATGTTGTTACAACATCACCTTCAGACCCATACATGTTGACAGCAACTGTATGTGTCTAACACTAGTAGTCATGGTGAGAAAGGCGTGTTCCATGTGGAAAGCGACTACCTGCCTACCGCATGGAACAGGCCTATCTCACCACTGACTACTAGTGTTAGACACATACAGTTGCTGTCAACAAGTATGGGTCTGAAGGTGATGTTGTAACAACATCGAAACTAGTCGCCAATAAAACCAAGACCTTAATACAGCTGGAGGAATTTCGTCATTTTTTAACATATATCTAAAACATAAAGTTTTTCAGAATTTCAGATCAAGTGTCAGTATTTCGGGCCTCTGTATCACGTTGGGGAATCAAAGCATACTCAGTTCTCAGAGTTAGATACTGTTTATAGTTTAGCAACTTTAGTCATTTGTATATTGTTGTTTATCTAGTTCACGATATAAAGTTAATTACATCAATCAGGAATTCCCGTTACGTGTTAGTGTTGTTATTTTCACAAACAACTAAAACTATGACTGCTTGTGTTGTTAGTATCACTGTTCCCCAATAAGTACCTAGGTAGTAATGATTTTTTCTAGTACTTAACTACAAACATTTTAATTTTCAGTAATAAAACATTTGTTAATTTAAGAATTAACTAAACTGTTTCCCATAACCCCTCGGCTCGGGGCAGAATCTGTCAGTTCCTCATTGTTATTCCCAAATGATATTTCCATTGTAATTTCATAACTGCATAAAGTTGCCACGCGCATACATGCCTCGATGTACGTGTAATTAATAAATATTAATTACCTCTTATAATTTTATAAAATATTTATGGTTTTCCCTCTTATGCTTGCCTTTACGTTAATGTATCCATGTACTGTTGCCACACACTTATTGTTTCGTGCCCTGTACATGGTAACATATCGTAAATTTAGATTGCCTTTTCTGTATTCTCTTGTCCACATTTCAGGCGGGTCCGACGCAACCCTCTGGGGTTGGGGATACACGGAGACTGGTCGACCCACTGAGATATTACAGACTGTCACCGTCACTATCTATGACTATGGAACTTGCCTGGAATACCTTCAATACATGAATGTGACATCGTTTGTGCTCACAGAAGCCATTTTGTGTACAGGACCTTTCGATGAAGGCATTTCCATGTGTGCGGTGAGTATATAGACCGAACAGCCTCCTTCCGCTTTGCTTAGGTCTAAGTGCTGCTGAGGCTCAATTTCCAGAGTAAATATATCGCTCTGCTGCAGATTGTGCGTTTTTTTTTTTTTTTTTTAATTTGTGAGCCCTTTTTGAGCCGATCACTTCTCCTGTGAAATTGCAGGTATTATGCCCTGAAATTTACCTCCAGAAAGTTAATTCGATACATGGAAGATTTGACCCTTTTACCAGCGATAGGTGGAAGTGAACGTTATTGACGTGCATGAAATTATTTATCACTTACGACAGAACTTACAAGTGTGGGAGTGGCAACACAAAGGTCCAACTCGTGCATGATCAAATGTCTTTGCCAAACTGTTACCTACTATGGCTAAAGACCTGTAACATATAACGTGTTGGTGAATGCAATGATCCACAATCAGTGATATCAGCACTCGAAGATATGGCTCTGAGCACTATGGGACTTAACTTCTGAGGCCAACAGTCGGCTAGAACTTATAACTACTTAAACCTAACTAACCTATCACACACATCCATGCCCGAGGCACGATTCGAACCTGCGGCCGTAGCGGTCGCGCGGTTCCAGAGTGTAGTGCCTAGAACCACTCGGCCACCTCGGCCGGCGAAGATATCTGAGCAGCAACATCAGCTACTTATTTACCTTGATTGCTGAAACTTGTTAATCACATATAAGTGAAACAGAGAACGTACGTGAAACGTAGCCCTGTATACAAGCGCAAGCAAGAAGCTCATCACACCATGAAAATACATGAAATTTTCAACATGCTTTCAAATACATATGGTTGAAACTGGTAAAACCTGGGAGAGGTAGAAGTTAATGAATACACAATATTTAATGTAATAGAATAATCACGCAGTTCCCTAGCAGGCCAACTATATAGTTTTTTTCCAGAGTGATTTTGGATAAACATCGAATAAGACCACTTTTCTTTCGAAACAATATCAAAGGTTAACAAAAGATGCCCAAACCTAATACAAAAGTGATGTATGTATGTTTCGCATCTCCTCCTAAACACTGGACCGATTTCAGACAAATTTGGTACACGAATCCCGTACTGTCGAGCAACAATTGCCGAGGGTCAAGAACCACCTAACTACCAAAGTTAGGAGATGTAACGTCCTAAACAATGAGATGCGTGTAAAACTGCTGCATCATGCATGACGCTTAAATTAATACTTCTATGCTGCTAACTCTATTCGCAATAAATTTCGCCGACACTACCCATATACACTGCTAAATGCACCTACAAACTGGTATCATGGTACCGCAGATAGTTCAGCGGATATGATGTCATAAACAGCTGCATGACTAACTGCAGCCTTATGCATGACGTTTAAATTTATTACTTCTTACATAGTAACTCTACTCGCAATATATTTCGCATACACTGTTCCCATATGCCGCTGAATGTACCTACAAAGCTACATCATTTTATGACCCAAATATCAGGAAATATGTTGTCATAAGTATAGAAATGGGTGAACAACTGTTGCATCACGCATGAAGTTTAAATAGTTTTTTTTTTTTTTACTAGTAAGACACACTATAGTCAAATCAGAGAAACTCCTGTCACCTAGCGGCGCTTTTGACAGATTTCAGGTACGAAGCGCAAACGGCTTTGGGCGAAAACAGTAGACATCTATTGAGCTATGAAGACCCGTTGCCATAGAGACGTTCACAAAATTGAGTTGTAGTTAGGAGAAGGAGTTGCGACCTGTCTACACAGAAACTGTCCGGGATCATCTCACACTGAGTGTACTGCAGGAGTATATACAGTGATGAGCCACAGAAACTGGTATAGGCATGCGTATTCAAATACAGATATGTAAACAGGCATAATATGGCTCCGCAACGCCTATAAAAAACAACAAGTGTCTGGCGCTGTTGTTAGATCGGTTACTGCTGATACAATGGCAGGTTATGAAGAGTTAAGTGAGTTTGAAAGAGGTGTTATATGGTTCAAATGGCTCTGAGCACTATGGGAGTTAACTGCTGTGGTCATTAGTCCCCTAGAACTTAGAACTACTTAAACCTAACTAACCTAAGGACATCACACACATCGATGCCCGAGGCAGGATTCGAGCCTGCGAACGTAGCGGTCGCGCGTTTCCAGACTGTAGCGCCTAGAACCGCTCAGCCACGCGGCAGGCGAGATGTTATAGTCGGCGCACGAACGATGGGACACAGCATCTCCGAGGTAGCGATGAAGTGGGGATTTTCCCGCACGACCATTTCACGAGTGTACCGTGAATAGCAGGTATCCGGTAACACACCGAAACACCGACATCGCTGCGGCCGGAAAAAGATCCTGCGAACACGGGACCAACGACAACTGAAGAGAATCGTTCAACGTGACAGAAGTGCCAAATTCCGCGAACTGCGGCAGATTTCAATGCTGGGCCATCAAAAAGTTTCAGCGTTCGAACCTTTCAACGAAACATCATCGATATGAGCTTAATGACTGCACAGCACAAAGCTTTACGCCTCGCCTGTGCCCGTCAACACCGACATTGGATTGTTGATGACTGAAAACATGTTGCCTGGTCGGACGAGTCTCGTTTCAAATTGAATCGATCGAATGGACGCATATGGGTATAGAAACAACCTCATAAATCCATGGATCCTGCATGTCAGTAAGGAACTGTTCAAGCTTGTGGAGGCTTTGTAATGGTGTGGGAGGCGTGCAGTTGAGGTGATATGGGACGCGTGATACGTGTAGATACGTCTCTGACAGGTGACACGTACGTAAGCATCCTCTCTGCGACCCTGCATAGATTCATGTCCATTGTGCATTCCGACTGATTTGGGCAGTTCCAGCAGAACAATGCTACAGAGTGGCTCCAGGAACACTCTTCTGTGTTCAAACACATTAGCCGGCCATCAGACTTCCCAGACATGAACATTACTGAACATATCTGGGATGCCTTGCAACGTGCTGTTCAGAAGAGATCTCCACTCCTCATACTCTTACGGTTTTATAGACAGACCTGCAGGATTCATGGTGTCAATTACCTGCACCACTATTTCAGACATTGGTCGAGTCCATGTGGCACGTCTGCGTGCACACGTGGGCCCTATACGATATTAGGCAGATGGCCCGGTTTCTTTTGCTTTTCAGAGTATAATGCTACTCGTAGGTTACTTAAGGTTACGGATGCGTCTTCCGGAGATGTATTAAGACCAACACTTGTTCCGAACCACAATCTGAATAAAGACACGAGCCTACATCTGCTTTTTGTCCTTAAAAACTCACGAAAACGGAACAACAGAGCTCCCGATTACGTGAGGCGAGTGCAAGGTTTGCTGCAAACTGCGATCTTACCAAAGTTGCAATCCTTGGTGGTCAGATACTCTCGTATTCACTCTAGATAAAACGTATGCAAGAGTGTTGGCTGTATCATGCTGCTCCGGGTGACGACGAGGAGGAAGAAGCTCTGCCTCAGGTGACGAAGCACGCTGCGTCTCGCGAAACGTGGCGGATACAGAACGTTCAGTTTCCGTTTGGCAAAGCCAGCCAATGTCCGTTAGTTCGTGCTAACAGACTCTTTTACTTACTCGCTTTTGGCATCAGTACCTCCGCGCTGACAGTTGTTGTGAGCTGGGCACAGAAGCATCGCGGGGCTGCTGCAACCATTCACGTTACGCGAGTTTGTAAACTTTTCCGTGGCATGAACTCAGTCTTACTCGAGTGCTGTTAACTTCTGTTGTTTCCACCTGCAGCCGTTGACACTTCGTAGTAGAAATCTGGCGAGAGCGTTGCCGTCTGTCAGGGATACACTTACGCCGACTCGACTATAGCAGAAAGAAGCGACAGGCGACTTAATGTCTGATCACAACAAGTGAAATGCGTCAAACGTTGCGGAATCTTTTGATGTATGAAAGGCGTACGTTCGAAACGGCCGACTTTCTAATTCTTGGTAGATTAATGCGTGTATCGGACTAGGTCTCCATTTCGAAACCTCGTCTAGGAATGGATCCCGGAGCATGTCACGGTCCAGCAATTATTTTCAATTTTTCAATTATTTTCATGGGTCCATCTACTTACATAGCGTACCGATTCATAATTGTTATGAAGCGGCTAGTATTGATAACACAGCAAACTTGATGGGTAGAAAATGGTTCAAATGGCTCCGAGCACTATGGAACTTAACATCTTAGGTCATCAGTCCCCAAGAACTTAGAGCTACTTAAACCTAACTAACCTAAGGACATCACACACATCCATGCCCGAGGCAGGATTCGAATCTGCGATCGTAGCAGTCCCGCGGTTCCGGACTGAAGAGCCTAGAACCGCACGGCCACTGCGGCCGGGGCTTGATGGGCAGCTTTATGGAGAACAAATATCGATGGGCTGCACACCAATCTGAATGCAGACAACGTAATGATCAGAAGTCTGCTACCCCGTCAATCACATAGATTCAAGATTATATTTTTGGAAAATAATCCCACCTAGATACGTTAAGGCATTTCGTTTTGTTTAGTGAATTTCCTCACACTCATAATCATCGCAAGCTCACTCAATTAATTTATTTTCTTTAGTAATGAAAGCCGCGCGGCGTAGCTACGCGGTCTGAACGTCTTGCCAAGGTTCGCGCGGCTCACCCCCTCGCGTATTCCAGTCCTCCCTCGGGGGAGCGTAAGTTAGTTTAAGTTAGATTAAGTAGTGTGTAAGCCTAGGGCCTGATGATGGTTCAAATGGTTCTAAGCACTATGGGACTTAACATCTGCGGTCATCAGTCCCCTAGACTTATAACTACTTAAACCTAACTAACCTAAGGACATCACACACATCCAAGCCAGAGGCAGGAATCGAACCTGCAACCGTAGCAGCCGCGTGGTTCCGGATTGAAGCGCCTAGAACCGCTCGACTACAGCGACCGGCGGGACCGATGACCTCAGCAGTTTGCTCCAATAGGAACTTACAACAAATTTCCTAATTTAGTAATGAGAGATCGGATTAAAGTCAGACAAGTACGTTGCCATCGAGCAAAGTGATTTCCTGGATCACACATTGACATTTAGAAGCATTTTTGCCAGCTCTGCGACCGCAGTGCGTATTTGTCGAGGTTTGGAACTATTCACGTGTGTCGCCTAAAAATTGTACGCTGACAGGTAGTGATTTATATGACTATTTATCGGAGGCATTACTGTCAAGTGCGGGAGGGATCCTGGCGCATCATTCGGTGGCCCAGGTGTACGAGTATCGGGAACAGGCGGGCTGGGGCCGGTAGGAGAACAGCTCCAGGCCACGAGGAAGGCCCACAAATTCGTGCTTCCGTACCTTCCAACGTGAGCGTGTCTCAGTAGACTACGGTACGGACCTCACCAACCCAATTTGTTCTGTTACTATTTGCTAAAGAGCTATAAATTACGGAACGTTAGGATTCGTAGAGTTTGAAGAGCGATTAAATAACACCTGATGAATGTGGCAGAATAAGAGCCAAAACACAAACTTATCATGACTGGACTCCACACACTTTGTCATTTTAATCGACATATGGAGAAGTAGAGGACAAACTGTAGAAGAATGCAAAGATTTCTTCAAATAAATGTAAAGTTAAGAGATAAATCAAATATATAGATAGCAAATTTCGAAAATGTTGTTTCAAAACTAGCGCCAGATGAGGTTTTTAATGAAGGTTGAGGTAAAAAAGTTCCAAATGTTTCTTTGCAACTGATTAAAACAAAAATAAACTGCAAATTTTTCTACATAATGTTAAGGGAGGAAGACAGCTCTCCAAAACGGCAATTTTTGTACCTTACAAAGATTGAGAACAGACGTAAAAAGCTACATCAATCTGTCTCCTGAGAAGGAGTAAAAATACTAATTTCATTTATTGCCAACGTAGAAAAGAATTACATTTTAGTCGAGAAAAGGAAGAAGAACTCAAGAAGAAAGCGCGGTTTGGCAACAAAAATTAGAATCTTAGAATTCAGTGTTTAGCTATTGCCGACCACCATGCAATACTGTCAGGAGACATAGCAGTGGCAATAAAATAAAAAGCAACACTTTGAAAATAATTGTAGAAAAAAGAGATCTTAAAATATAGTCTACTAAAACAGAGTATAAATAACGGTTATGTATAAAAAGTGCCACGATTTTCTCGTGGAGCTAGTATTTACCGAAAAAAGAAGACAGGTAATAAACATCACGTTTTGCAGTAATTTCCATCTGTTTGTTACAAGTGGACACTATAATCAGTATCGGTGCTGCTGGTGGCTACCACGCACCCTGACACATTTTTCAGCTATTGCTCGTAGTACATCACGCACTCTTTCTAATACACCTAGCTCCATTCGCATGAGATCACATGCTAATCTTTTTGACCCTGCGAGTATGCCACCGACAGTTCCAGCCCATACAATGTCAGTGAAGTGATACAGCTATGTCCGTGATTGCTAGAGGATTTGCAACGCCTCACTCGAGGGCGTTGTGGTAATTTACTATGGCATCTACTATGAATTATCTATCAATAATTGTTTGAAAGAAATTTCCACCATTTGTCACTTGTTCGTTTATTAACAGTCAAATGGCTGAAATTACTTTCAAAAATTCTATGTGCCTGTTGTCCCCCAAGAAGGAAAGATCATTATCTACCAATAAAATGCAGGCTATGAACTGAGATCTTTAACGACTCATACCTAAACAATTATTTGTTTTCAGTCGTATCATTATAGTAACTTTTCTTCTAGTTTTCACTAATACTACAGCCTGTAGGAATATGAGACTCTTCTTTTTTTCTTTTAAAGACCATGTATAAATGTGGACCAGACTTCATAGACATATCTAAAGAAGGATGAAAATAGCCTTTAATTTGATAAAAGATGTGTACAAAAACAGATATATCCCCACTCAAGCAGAGTTTCAGTATGCTACAGTAATAAAACCAGAATGATTATATGCAGCTGCAAGTCTGAAACTGACCGAGAGCGAAAATAGGAAACGTGTAGGAGAAGTAGTGGAAAATTCTAAGAAAATATTGGTGTCAAAAAATAATCGTAAATACATGAAAATGAGTAATGAAGATCTGTTCGAGAACACTGAGAAACGAAAAATAACGAGAAGGAAACTTAGAACGAGAATTTATGGTCATCTGATTCGGATGAATCGAAACAGAATATGCAAGAGAATTCAACCGTGAAAAGTCGCTCTCCTGCAAGATGCCCCAAGATCTGAAAGAGATCGAGATTGAAGAACATGAAATTGTGAAAAGAGGTATTTTTCCAAAACAAGGTTTTACATTCCCTTCTCCAGGGAAAACAAGAAAAAGGAAATTGAAGAAAGTATCCAGAAATTCGGAAACAACAGCACTCTAATCGAACGGAAACTTATTGGAAGAACCTGGAGAACAAGATGTAGATATTTACAGGTTCCGCAGGAGAATCAAATCAATATTTTTAAGTTTTTCTTGTTAACGCACGTTTCCCTTTGGAGATCTAATAATACGAACATTTACGTTCAGTAAATTTTCATTCGTGTGGGAAATTTCTCACAAAATGCGGAAAAATTAACAAAGAGCGACTGCAAGAGGATGCAGAAGACAATGGAAACCACAGCATTAAAGATAATGTTCTCTCCATTGGCTAAGTATTTAAGATTAGTCTCTCATTAGAATCTCCGTTACTGCAAAGGGGGAGGGAACCATGAAAAAATGATTGAATGACCAACGAGAGGGTAACATTATAGATGTTGGAATGTGGAATGTCAGGAACGCGAACGTGGTAGAACATCTCAAAAGGAAAATGCAAATGTTTTATCTAGATACTGTTGGGATCAGTGAAGTGAAAATGAAAGAAAATATCAGGTGGGAAGCATAGAGAGTTGCATCAACAGCAGCAGAAAATGGTATAACGGAAGTGGGATTCGTTATTAATGGGAAGTTGCATTAGAGAGTGAGTAAGTTTGAACAAATTAGTGTTAGGATTATTCTCATCGAATCGATAGTAAACCAGCACCAACAACCATGTTTCAGATATACATGTCAAAGAAACAAGGACCAGATTATAACTTAGAGAAAGGATATGGCGGCAGACAGCAGTGAACAGGTAACTCAGTATGGAAAGGAAGGTAATAATGGCATGGGTATGAAGGACTTGAACGTGCGGCCTGTGGAAGAGATAAACTAGGATAGAGTAGGGTGGAATATGTCCATCAAGTAACTGAGGTCGTTGGGTGGAAGTGGTTCTCTGGGGCGAGGAAGTCGTGGCGGTCCGCATCAAAACCGTCAGAAGACTGCTGACCTGAAAAAAAAAAAAAAAGTTCTACATTGTGTGAGATCGAGAGGCAGGCATTAACATTGCAATCGTACATAATTTGTGTTTTGATAAGAATAAAAGTAAAAAATGCTGCTGTCCCTCAGTTGAAACTGAAAGAAGACAAAGATTTCTGATCGGACGAATAAATTGATTATTAATTACGTAACAAATGCAGAACATGAAACAACAGCTGAATTGCGCAAAGTTATAGTATTCTCTGTCAAATTCATTCTGTTTTCGATAAGATGAGCCTTTTCTTCAAGGAAAGTGAAGCCAAAACAGACTTAACCATAATCCTGTGAACCATCCTTCACATTAACGTTCCAACCAAGACATCTAGTAACTTCTGAGTGAAATGTTTCAAGGTTATGCCTGAGGCTGGTCATTTACTGATAGCTTTTAGTAAGTATCTAAAAGAGATAACTACCAAAACGTATAAGACTTACCGTCATTTAATCTTTGCATCATTGTGTCTTCAAAATTTTTATGGTTAATTAGTTCCGTAGAGTTCCCCATAACTGAATCAGGGGACGTAGGCAGATAGGTTTTATTTTGTGGTGTCAGAGTGATAAATCTGTCACAAATCCGGAGAGCTTTACTAGGCTGTTGGAGGTGGTATGCTGTTGCCTTACTCCAATCTTTTAACTGACTTATCCAGCCAATTACAGGCGGATCTACAGATTAAGGAGGATTTCGAACCACGACCCAGCTCACCATTTTCACGTTATCAAACATTTTTCAAGGTGAAAGATACAATAAGTAACAGACAAAAATGCGGAGACTGATCGTGAATCGGACGCAGGACTTTTGGATCCGTAGTCGAGTACTTTACAATTTTTTTAACAGACACTGTATTTTCATTTCATTTGTTTAGAAATACTTTTCATGAAACAGTATTAATTCCATCTAAGAAACTTTTTACAATACACCGAATGGAAAAGAAATTTCACTGTCATACATCTAGGAGCAGCAGATTCCATATCTTATCTTCCTCTTCTGGCCTCTTTTGTATAAAACATTCTTCTGTCTTATAAGTGGATAATCATACATTTAAAAAATATTGTTCTCACATTCTTCAGTCTCTTCTAAAGCAATGTTCATAGATAGGCACTCACAGATGATATGTGTCGAATAGAGTACAAATGAAGTCATTCAGCGCATGGTGTTCATCAGTGTTCAATAGTTTAGTGTCAGATTGTTGTTCCATGTAAGATACATTAATTTTACGCTATAACTTGCTTATGAAATACTATTTTCTACTTCTTGCCAAATTTTCTGTTGCGTTCTCACCTAGTGTATTCGTTACAGAATCCAATTTCGATGTAGGGTTTGTAATTCTCCGTTGAGCACAATTCTGTTTCACACATCACATAGAGCCACCGAGCCACACATCAGTTTTACATTAACAAGAGAGGATGCAGAATTGTTTGGAAACATTTGTACGCGCCATGGTGCGTGCTACATGCATCCATCACTCTTATTTGGTACGCCAATACGAGAAGACTGTCACTTCCTTAATTTACAATGAAACTGGCTATTTCTGTCATTATTTTCTATATATAAGACTAAAGAAAGTGCTTATTCCAACCACCAAAATAATAAGTCAATAACTAATGTGAAACTAAATAAAAATAAACGCATAGCTACAAGTCCTTGTAAATTACAAAAGGTGTGAAGAAGAGACAGTAAAGTTGAATTCTATACTTACCTTTTACTAGTGGCAGACTGCTATCCCCAGAAGAGAAATGAGATATATAGGGCAGTGATGATGTCTTAATGAGCAGACAGTACCTAAGGCATTGCTATAAACATTGCTTCGTGTATTCTACGGTTTTTGTCTCTTCTACAGTTAACCCTCACAGTACCAGAGGGATAGGGTGCAGAGCCTATTATGCCCACATTTTGAAATTGTTGCAGTCTAATCAATAACTTTACTTTTCAAAATTTAGGAAAAATTTCATTGTTTTTAAGGAATTCTTCTACCGAATACCACATATGTTTTAAAATATTCAGTTAAGCTTAACCTAAAACTATAAATCTCGGTAGTAGATGTCATTTTCCCCAGCGAATGTCGTATTCAGTATTTTCAGATTCGGAGCAATTATTACACATCAGTATCTCTTTGGAGAGTACAATCAGAGTAAAAGTCTACGAAAATGAACCAAATTTACATTTTCAAAATTTTTTGGGTTGGTCATAAGGTCCATAGGAGACGTCACTGAAAGTGCGTTGATTTTGCTAAAAGTGTGCTAAAACGTATTTTCAGCTTCTGGACACTGCTTACACACCAGTATCTCTTTAAAAATTATGTTGCTAATAGCATTAAACCACAATTACAAATTTTGTTTCTTTTTTCAATTTTTGAAGGGTGGGCATAAAGTACCACCACCCTCCCATGCTAATGCACATTGTGGAAAATGCCTTGGTATTGCTAGGGTTAATAACTTGCACAGCAAGTGGCAGTGGTGACTACTACTATGCATTTCTTCTGTGTACCAACGCGGTGGTCTCACAAGACTCTGTGTGTGCTGCGTACAGGGCGACGATGGAGGCCCGCTGGAGCAGAACGGAGTGCTGGTCGGAATCGTGTCCTTCTCACCGACGTCGTGCTCCACTCAAGGGGGAGCCGCAGTCTACACGAGGGTCTCCGCATACATGGACTTCATCACCGAAAACATTTAAGTGATCACTACTCCTGTCAACAAGACGCTACTCTTGACGATGTCTGAGGTTTTCAGCTTTCTCCCATACTACGAATTCTTACCAAGTACAGAATCATATATGGAGCATAGAATTGTACGACTTATCATTTTTATTGGGAAAGATGACACTCCACACCTTGAAATCAACATATTGAGATGTACTATATCTCGCGTCCGTCGGCCGTCGTAATTTAATATATTATTATTGTTATTATTATTTTTTGATTGTTGCCGACTTACGTGGCGGGCCTTCATAAAAATGATATTTAAGTTGAACAATGTAATAAACTTTTCATATAAATTTCCTCGGCTAGTCAGTTGACGTTAAAGCAAAAGATCTTTAGTTATTAATTACAATTGCGACCCACACACGCGCGAGAGTATTTTTCTTACCTCCGTTAACCATTGTATTGTAGTCAGAGTCCTGGCTCTGGGTCTCGGCTATGCTACTGAAAATAAGAATCTTAAAGCTAAGTATTTCTGCAACTTCGTGCGGCTGTGGAGAAAAATTAATATTATGCTAATAGCGGGCGAGTTTTCCGCTTCCGCTAATTTTTCATAAGTTAATATCGCCACGTAATGGCGTCGTTGGCTGCATCGGCCGCTGCGATTGTTGAGCTGTAAAGTACTTGAATGCAGGTTAATTCAAGGAAGGCGGACATGAAATCGGGATCACCTCTTACAAATTAAAAGTGCACAATAAATTTAAATCAGTATATTATATGCTTAACTCATACAAATATGCTTACATTCGTCAGCACACACAAGATGTCCCTCTAGACACATTCAAGACAAGCGAAGAAGAAAGGTCGACTAAAAAATTAACAAAAGAGTGTAACTGGGCGTCTCTTTAGATCATTCTGTCATAAATTATTTCTTTGAAATCTAAACCTACACAGAGAAATTATTATTTTAAGGCTACATGAGAAAAAAAATCTCTTACAAATTATGAATGTCTTCTTTATAAATATGGTCTTTTCGTAATATGGCACTGGGGACGCTATATTGCCCCCCGAAATGTTTATGTCATAAAAAATGTTCGTGTTTTTTGACATAAATATTTCCACTTTCATGTCCACAGTGTCCACACGCAGAGTTTTCTTTCATAGTCTATATATGTCACATCGTATGTTGTAATTACTGAGGTGTGTTGCACACAAAGTGTAATACAGATGAAGTTCAAGGTATACAACCACGAGTTAGTCCGGAATATTTGAAGTCCCAGGGGTGTCAACTGTTCGCTCCCCATTTGGCGCGGCCGTAGGGAAACCTGGGGAAAACCTCGGCGGAGCGACAGACTAACTACTTGGGTCACTTTCACTTAAATGTTTCTGGGATGTCATTGGAATACAGGATGTGCAAATAATGTTTTGTTGCACTACGCAAATAAATGAGGTCATTAAAACAATTGATTGCGGTGTCGTTGATGATCTACGCCGCGACGTTTGGCTCGCGACGGCGTCGGTTGGTGTGTTCGGTGCTCGGCGTTCGCGGCGGCTGCGGAGAGGTCAACGCCCGCTCGACGCCAGCGTGTCTCTCGCCGTCGCGGAACGTCAGAATCAGCTGATCGGCTGCACCGTTGGCGATGCGCTTCTGTCTCGGCCAGGCGCGGCGGAGTGGGATGATATCCGCCCCCCGCTCTTGTTGGCAGGAGTCAGCTCTGCTACGCATCTCCGACGTAGTACATGAAACACACACACAACCAACGTAATATTTGTTTCCCGCTGCAGATGGTTACGCTAGTGGGAAAGGAGCATTTATTAGTGCGGCAGTTGTTGTTAAGTTTTCGCCAGTTTCCGAGTGTCAAGCTAGCACTGTCTTGCAGAAAACATGACATGGACCTTCTCCCGTGAATGCAGTTTTGATGCGCCACTGTTTCCATTACACGTCAGTTTTTGTCTTGATAAAATTATTTATGTTTTCGCCGCACTCGCAGGCACTGGTGAGTGTCCCAATACGAGCTTAGCACAAACATTCGCCGTTTCTGCGGTCGCTGTTTTGCAACAGTCCACGCATCGCATTCCAATCTCGCATTATTGTGCTCACTGAAACTACAGTCTGTCCCAAAAATATTGACTGTGGGTTCACTTCACGTTAACAGTTCACATTTATAGTAAATTCACAGTTTTTCGTGCGTAATATTGGCGTTTGGCGTCCTCACCGCTGTTGAACGTTCAATACTAGCACTTCACTGTCCATATTACAGTTTCACCTTCACAGTTTTTCACACTGCTTAAAGTAACTGTTTCGATTAGTTCACAAACACTAATGTATTTCGTTCAGTCTGAACTGGATTTTGGCTAGTGCTGGATTTTACCAGTTTCTCGCACTAATTATCTCTTTTTATTTTCCACTTAGAGTCGTACTTGCCTTCAGATTTTTTGACTATACAATTGTATTTCCGTCTCATCTGAGGTAAGTCCCCATGTCATGTCTGCCCACTCATTGCGTACTTGCTCTCCAGAGCCAGGCTCGACTTTACAAAACTTTGCCTCTCGCATTATTGTACACATTTTATAATCTTGGCCTAGCGTGCAAGTTCCTAGATTAGTGTTAGATTTGTGACTTTTGTTTACACTACAAATTCGTGCAAATCTCTGCCTTAGCAGATGGCAATATATTTTAACAGTGCTTAGCGGTAGTCGCGTTTACTGATTTGCTTTGTACTTTGTCCACAACACATGAGGTACCTTGGGTGATGTACACCCTGCACTCATGTTGTTTAGTAAATTATGATTGAGCATATTTCAAAATCGGTATAGACATAAATACATAGAACAACATATGCACTATAATATTGAACTTCATAAGTTGCGTTACTACTACAGTTCAAAAATATTCATGACACACTAATGAAAAATTCTTTCATCATTACATGCTATTGAATTTTTTTAAAAAATATTTTTAAAGCATTTTTCAACATGAAATTTTTAACATATTCTTAAATCTACGTTCACTTTTTTTTTCAAAATGCAATTGCTTAAAAATACTATTATTCCTTAACATCTACAAAATTGAATCGCACTAATCTTGTGTGCCTCATTGTCTTTAAATATTACACTAAAATCGGAACATTTACACACAGAAAAAATACGCTATAAACTTAACCTACTACACACAAAGGTAAACGTTGCTCTACTGAGCGAACTTCTTTAAGTCTTTGTATGGATAGAGTCCTTTAATCTCTCCAGATTCTACGTCACCCAACAAATAGCTACATCCATGTGGTATGTCTATGATTTTGTAGGGCCCGGCATACACCAGTTGCCATTTTTTATTCTTTTTCGCTAACAGAGATGACTTGGGATGAGTCCTTATTAGAACCAAGTCACCTGGTTGATACACTGTTACCTTCTTTAGTTTCTTGTCATGCTTCTCCTTTCGGCGCTTCGCGCACCTCGTTAAGTTATTTAGAGTCTCAGCTATAATTTGTTCGTGAGGTACAACTTGTCGTGGTACAGTTGGTAATGGTGACAGCCAGCTGTCGGTTTCATTCTTTCCAAACATGACTTCTAGTGGAGTATAACCGGTGGCTGAATGTGGCAATCTATTATGGAGTTCCTCAAAAGTCGAAACGTATTCTGCCCACTTGGTGTGGCGGTTCGGAATGTAAGTTCTCATGAACCTGTTCAACTCTTTAAAGGTACGCTCTACAAGACTGCTCTCCGGGTGAAATCGAGCTACAAAAATGTGTTTAACACCTTGCTCTTGTAGAAACGTTTTCCATTTGAGACCAGTAAAATAGGTGGCATTATCGGATAATATAATCTGTGGTTTGCCAACATTAACAAAATAATCTGTTCGTAATTTTTGAATGAGGGGTGTGGCCGTTGAAGCTTTTACAGGATACAATTTTAGAAATTTGGAAAAGGCATCATATACAGCAAATACATATTTCACACCACCTCTGCCAGTGGGTAGTGGCCCTAGAATGTCAACAGAAACTAGTCGTAATGGTTTGTTAGGAACAACAGGATGCAATTCACTTACAGTGGGCAGATTTGTAGGTTTCGTCCTTTGACAAACTACACATGTCCTTACAACATTCTGAATTATTCTTTTCATATTCTTAAAATGACATTGTCTTGCGAGAAGTGCTCTACATTTTTCAATACCCACGTGTCCCCACGAAAGGTGCACGTGCCAGATTAAATCACTAATACATACTTCCGGTACACAGATACACCACAAGTCCTTGTTAACCTCCTTCCGGTAATATAATACCCCATTTTGCACAGAATAATGGCTACCTATCTGATTTCCACCCGAAGATAGGAGTTCTTGTTTGACTTTTCCCCAAGCTGCATCTTCGTCCTGTAAACTAGGCAGTTGCTTGCACGTCTGCAGGAACTTTTTTCGACAAGTAGGGTCTTTCATAACTAAAATTTTGTACTCTGTTGCCTGTTCTAGTATTGTTGTTAACTCAGGCAGACCTTGTGGCAACCGTGACAAAGCATCAGGCACTACGTTGTCACAACCTTTTATATACATTATTTGAAATTGATATTCCTGCAGAGCAAGCACCCACCTAGTCAACCTGTCGTGCATTAACTTGCATGTCAGCAAAAAACTTAAGGCCTGATGATCACAGAAAATTTTTACATTTTTTCCGTACACATAGTATCTGAACTTCCTCATGGCCCATACTACTGCTAGTGTTTCGAGTTCGGTGACTGTATATGATCGTTCACAACTTGACAACACTCGGCTTGCGAAACCGATTATTCTTACGTTCTTGTTTCCACCATCCTCATCGATTTGAAATAAACACGCGCCTAGTCCGACAGTGGAGGCGTCTGTAGCAAGGCAAAATTCCTTTGACATGTCAGGATGTGACAGTAGATTAGCATTTAGAAGGGCTTGTCGTATTTGCTCAAATGACTGCTGGCACAGTTCATTCCATATCCAGGGTGTATTCTTTCTCAACAAGTTTAACAGGGTATTATCATTTAAAAGCTGGTCAGGTATGAATCGTCGGAAAAATGACACTAGACCCAGAAATGCCTTTAACTGTTTCTTGGTTCTAGGAGGAGGGAAGTTCTCAATTGCTGCCATTTTCTTCGGATCGGGCACAATACCTGTAGGTGATATTACATGACCAAGAAATTTTATTCTCTCCCTGCCAAATTTGGATTTTGCGAGGTTTGCTGTTACGCCTACCTCAGAAAATCTTTTTAGTACGCATCTCAGCGTGTCCATGTGGCTTTCCCAATCGGGAGTAGCTATTAATAAGTCATCGACATACAACGTTACTCGGTCCAACAAATCTGGTCCTAATACTTTATCGAGCGCTGCAATGAAGACACCTGCACTAACATTTAATCCAAATGGTAAAACTTTAAATTGGTAACTTCTGCCGGCAAACACAAAGGCAGTGTACTTTCTTGATGATTCAGTTAGTGGGATTTGCCAATACGACGAACGCATATCGACAGAGGTCAGATATTTAACTCCATAAAACTTCTGTATCTGTTCATCCAGGTTTTCTGGTCGCGTTCTGACAGGTACAATTATTTTGTTAATATCGCGCGCATCAAGCACGAGACGTATACTGCCGTCCGCTTTCGCTACGGCCACGAGCGGACTGCTGTACGGGGATAGAGATGGTTCAATTATCCCCCAATCAAGCATTTTTCTTATTTCCTTCGTAACTGCCTCCTTCTTTGACCACGGGATGGTGTAGTTTGCGTGACAGAAAGTATCGTGAGGTACCACTTCGATGTTATAGGTGTAGCCCTCGATAACACCGGGTTTTTCCGAAAACACATTCTCATAATCTGTAAGTAGCTGAGTCAATTCGTTTTGTTGTGCTTCAGTCAAATGTTCTGACTCCCTAACTTTCATGGCTATCAGTTTCCTTTTTTCCTCTCTGTCTTCAGTAATAAACTCCTTATAACATGCTTGTCTTGTACTTAAGTCAGAATATAAATTCATTACCTGTATTCCTTCGAATCTCGTTTGAAAGCTCCGGCAATATTTACCGTGCACTTCCCGTGTCCTCAACAACGGCAAAATTACACGTCTATCCTCATTCATAAGGCTTACTTCCCCGCACAAGAGGTCGATTTTTGCGTCCCTCTGGCGTAAAAATTCCATCCCCAGGATGCAAGCAACACCTAATCCCTTAACTACTAGGAACGAGCTTTTCATTGCTTCATTTCCTACCGTAAACTCGACTTGCACCTGGTGCTTTATGATATGAGATTGTGCACCTATTGCACCTGTAACACAACAATTCTTCACTGGCAATACTGGTATTCTATTATTTTGACTCAAGTACTTGTAAAAATTTGCGCTCATGACATTGGTTGACGCACCGGTATCGACTATTATGTGTATTGGTGCTCCATACATATCTGCTTGCAATATAGCCTGCACAACACTTTTGTCGGTTCGGTTACATGTCTGCGGTATGTCTACAAGTTCCTTTTCTATTTTTGTTCCTTCATTGTATCTCAGCATACAAAGTTTATGGCTGTCATCTGTGAATGTGCCCTCACTACACCATCCTGCAGCCAACAACGGAGAGCGTATTGTGGCTGTCTTTAGTTTAACGGATGAGCATCAGTGGGTTGACAGTTGTCTGTCACTTCCACTA
Source organism: Schistocerca piceifrons (assembly GCF_021461385.2). Classification (NCBI taxonomy): domain Eukaryota; kingdom Metazoa; phylum Arthropoda; class Insecta; order Orthoptera; family Acrididae; genus Schistocerca; species Schistocerca piceifrons. The sequence goes on along the minus strand of NC_060139.1, from coordinate 1,013,610,411 downwards.
ACCTCACATTGTGGTTCTGGTTGTTGTTGTTGCTACTGTTGGGTTGGCCGCCCTGCCTCCCCGATGGTGTATTTTGATATTGTGTATGGCTCTGGTTTTGTGGTGGTCGGTTGTAACTCCCTGACATGTTCTGTGACGGACCTGGGTTGGCGTTCCATTGTGGCGCTGTGTTTTGTTGCCACTGTGGTGTCGGTTCGTTACGACCACGCCACTGGTTTCGGTTGTTCCGCCATTGCGGATTGCCGTTACCATTATATCCATTACTCATGCGTCCATCATGATGTCTTTTTCGATTTTGACGATTATAACCGTTGCCGTTATAACCATTGCCATTGTTTGTGCCTCGATTCTGTTGCCGGTGCTCTTGCCTATTCCCGTTACCATTTGGTACTAAGTTACTACCATTACTGTGGCTGCTATTGTAATCGGCTTTGTGTTGATTATAGCCTGCATGGTTCCACTTGTTTTCGGTTTTCATATCTTCGATCAATAGGTCAACAGAATCCACTATTTCCATGAATTGTTCTATATCGTATTCCGGCACATTGATGAAATATCTTTTAATTTCACTGGGCAACTTCATTTTTATTAATCTGATTATGTCACGATCGGACATTGGCTCGTCCCAGTACCTGGTTTTGTTTATATACTTTTCGAAATATTTGCGTAACGTTCCCATCTTAGGATTGTACATTTCTGGACTGTACAACTCCTTTCGTAGTCTTTCTTGGACGCTATCGGACCAGAATTTTTGCAAGAATGCACCTACAAACTGTTGCATCGTTAGACATTTTTCGGACACGTCGGTGGCCCACAGTGCCGCGTCACCTTGAATAAAGGAGACCACGAACTGTATTCTTTGTCTTTCCGTCCATGTCCTGGGAAACACATTCCTGAAGCTCTTAATAAATACAACAGGGTGGACATTTCGTTTTTCGCTATTGAAGGGTTGGAATGTCCTGTGTTTTATTACATTGTCCTCTTTTTTGCACATCTGATTGCTACATTCTGGGACATTCATCACTTCGTGATGTGCGCTGCACGGTATCGCGTGTTGCTCGTGCTCATAATTCGCATTAGGTTGCGGTTGCGCACTCGCACCCTGGCTACCGTCAGCGTTATTATAGTAATCAGTACGCGGAGTCTGATTCATGATCTGTCCGCCACTGTTTACATTGCTTTCCAACGCAGACAGTCTCCGCGCGACCTCCTGTTGCCAATTTGGCAACTCCGCAGTCACACGGGACTTAATCTGTGTTAATTCGGCATGTAGTGCGGCAGCGCGGGCGTCAATATTTACACTCGCGGCCGCAGTCGCTTGTTCTACAGCTGTTTTTACGTCGCTTTCAATCTTTGCAGATATCTCGCGATCCTTTACTTCTAGCCATTCATTTAATTCTTTTTCTACTTTTTGAGCTTGCACTTCCAAATATGCGTCAATACTTTTCCGTGCATCTATCTCCACATTATCCACGCGGTTGGTTAAAGTCTGGACATTGTCTTCAAGCCTAGCCTGCGATATCTGTAATTTTTGCATCTCTCCGGCTAAGCTTTGCACAAGATCGGGGATCTCTTTGCACGCATCCCGCATCTCGGCTAGTTCGCTTTGGATCCTATCTAGTTTCGCTTCATTGCGCTGCTCTTGCTCACGTAGCATCTGAGCCAGTTTTTCGTCTCTTTGTTTTTCCCTCTGTTCTGACATTCTTTCCTTTTCCCTTTCTTTCAGTTCTCTTTGTTGCTCTTGCTCATGGAGCATCTGAGCCAGTTTCTGATCTCTTTCCCTATCTCTTTCTTCTAACCTGCGCAGAAATTCTGCAAATGGGTCTGCAATCGGTGAGCATACTGGTGCCCCGCTTAATCTAGCACTCAATTGGCCCCCCTGCCCAGGCAGTGGAGTTGTTACTCTATTCCCATTCTGCTGTGGAGCGTCATTCACCGTCCACAGATCCTCGCCCCCCGCTCCGGAAATTATGTTATCCGAGGCGGTGGCTTGGGATTCGTTTACGTATTGCAAATGATCCTCACTTTCCATATTAACAGAATTTTGTTCTTCTGGTACGGATGCTTTAGGTTGTCCTATCTTACCCATACTAAATTCACTTTAAGCTACTGACAAATCTTTAACACTGATACACACACAAATAATTATCCCCTCCAAAAATAAACACATAAATACACAAAACACCGAAGGTATCTCATGTGCACATGGGTTCGATATTCCGCACAGAGCTACACAGGATGCTTGCACAATAGGCCTTACCTTACTTATTTTTCTTTCTCGCAATCCTCTTTCTTTTCTACACTTTTTCCTCTCCAGATCTCCTCAGGGTGTGGTTTTGTTGTTGTACATGTAAAAGAATTCATACAAGCATTAATATTTTACAACAATTAGACACATACATAATTACATTCATTACAATAGAATCATATTAATCGGGCCCCACGTTGGGCGCCAATCTCGCGTCCGTCGGCCGTCGTAATTTAATATATTATTATTGTTATTATTATTTTTTGATTGTTGCCGACTTACGTGGCGGGCCTTCATAAAAATGATATTTAAGTTGAACAATGTAATAAACTTTTCATATAAATTTCCTCGGCTAGTCAGTTGACGTTAAAGCAAAAGATCTTTAGTTATTAATTACAATTGCGACCCACACACGCGCGAGAGTATTTTTCTTACCTCCGTTAACCATTGTATTGTAGTCAGAGTCCTGGCTCTGGGTCTCGGCTATGCTACTGAAAATAAGAATCTTAAAGCTAAGTATTTCTGCAACTTCGTGCGGCTGTGGAGAAAAATTAATATTATGCTAATAGCGGGCGAGTTTTCCGCTTCCGCTAATTTTTCATAAGTTAATATCGCCACGTAATGGCGTCGTTGGCTGCATCGGCCGCTGCGATTGTTGAGCTGTAAAGTACTTGAATGCAGGTTAATTCAAGGAAGGCGGACATGAAATCGGGATCACCTCTTACAAATTAAAAGTGCACAATAAATTTAAATCAGTATATTATATGCTTAACTCATACAAATATGCTTACATTCGTCAGCACACACAAGATGTCCCTCTAGACACATTCAAGACAAGCGAAGAAGAAAGGTCGACTAAAAAATTAACAAAAGAGTGTAACTGGGCGTCTCTTTAGATCATTCTGTCATAAATTATTTCTTTGAAATCTAAACCTACACAGAGAAATTATTATTTTAAGGCTACATGAGAAAAAAAATCTCTTACAAATTATGAATGTCTTCTTTATAAATATGGTCTTTTCGTAATATGGCACTGGGGACGCTATATATACAAAGAGAAACTTGTGTTTTAGATCTATACAATAAAAATAATAATTTCTGTAAGTAACTGTCTAACGCATAGACCATTACACCTTACCGCCGTCATTGGAGCAGACTAACTATCCAACATTCAGTTGAGATAATTACATTTTTGTAAATGGTGAGTGTGAGAAGACACCCTGTGAAATATTACTAAATGTCTTCTTTGAAAAATTCCTAGAACACATAGTTGGGGACCCCACTCATGATGATAATGTACTGAATGCAATAGCAACTAACAGACTAGTCGATTTAGGGCAAGTACACATAGATACTGGTATCAGTATTTGTGAGACAGATTTAACAACAATGGTTACCGAAGTATAAAGAACCAGTAAAACAAGGCGAAGGATTTATATCTTTAGAAAATTAGATAACGAGACAGTAGTTGGGTTTCTCAATGAAGAACTCGTAACATTTAGTTGTGGAGAGAACCTTCTAGAAGATCTGGTGCTCAGGTGTGTAACAGCAGGTGACCACCCACTTCATGGATATGTATCTAGTAGAAAAAATCGTTTCGAGATACAACCTCCGCGTTATACAGTCTCTTTAAGTAAACTTCTAAAGGAACACTGGCTGTGAAACGCCCTGACAAGATCCGCAGGACAGAACAGGTAGTTGGAATTGTGGAAAGGGGCCAAAATGAGCGGCTGTCACTTACACTCGAAACATGTAATTTTATTTAGTTGCCCAAACATTACAGCGCAAATTCCGAGCTTGTCTATCGACTGAATATGTCACAAAATCTTATGGCTTAAGGGCACAACCTCTTTAACTTTTAAAACGGCTGAAGGTCCATGATTTAAAACACAACTGCAATAAATTTTCAAAAGGCGGTAAACGTAAGGCTTTATCCTTAAATAATATTTTAAATGAGGCTGAAGGCCCAAACAATCTAAGACTTAACAAGTAAGGAATTTTAATTCTAAGACGGCTGAAGGCCCGTGATTGAAAAACACAAGTACAATAAATTTTCAAAGGCAGAAGGCTCAAAATTTTATCCAAAAATATTTTAAATGGGGCTGAAGGCGCAAACAATGCAAGACTTGACAAGTAGGAAGCCTTCAATCTTAAAAAGGCTGAAGGCCCATTATTTAAAACCTAACTAAAAGCATACAATCATCGGCTATGAGCCATTAAAATACACAATCAACCACCAATAACGAAAGGCAGTACAGCCAGCGACGCTCAGAAGTTTCCGGGGGTCGGTCTGCACTTGAAATATAACATTCGCTTAGGGGAGACAGGTAGTCGGCCCAACTATATCCGATCCGCCTGCAACCCAACCAAGAGGCAGTCAACGGACTCACCGACAAGACGACTTGCTTCCCACCCGACCAGTACCAAGGAACTCCAATGCCAAAACGTAAAGTACGTAGCCGCCCGCAACCAAGTATGCATAAGCTGTCAAAACTACACACACGTGTTGGACAGTGACAACACGGTGAGAAAAGGACATTGCCTGAATTTTACATCAGCGGCTAGGTCAGGTAACCGGAACGCTAACGGCCACAAAGTAGAAAATTCCGCTGGTGCAATTGGACTTCAAATAACCAAAATACAGTTAACTTCACCGGATGGTGGCCAAACTTTCGCCAACTCGAACACTCGCTGTTGCTCACGGGAATATCCCCAACAGCCAACCATAAAAACCTATGGCAGAATGTGAACAGACTGGCTTCGGCAATTAAATCACCACTCAACTTTGATGTCCTGGAACGGTGAGCCATGAAGCTCATAGCAATCTGAACAGCTCCCACACACCCCGACACTGCGTAGAGACCGCCAGCTGGCCCGGCCCACTGTGCCACGCGGAGATATCCTGGCTGATCCACACCAACCGACCGACTGCCGCACACAGACTAGCCGGAAACTGTAAGCACCAGACCTAAGATAGCACAAGGTGCGAATATCGATACACACTGCTGCTGCCACACGTAGAAACAGGAACAACCACGGCATAACCGCAATAACCGTGGGAAATGAAACGCAGAGTAACAGTCAAGGTTTAAACCAATGCATAAGCCGGGGCCACCACGGCTCACGCTGCACAACAAGTGTATAACTCACAATGGGACAATAAAAGTACTTGGAGAGATTGTGAATTGAACACTTTCGGTTGCCAAGAGGACAATGAGTGGAACTTACAGTAATTACTGTAACGGATTCTTATCGAAAGACGCTCACAAAGCAAAAGGAAATGATGATGACATTTAAAAGGCGTTAGTATCATAGAAGTTGCTGTGCAGACACGGTTGGCACAGGAAAGAAAACTGAGACCAGTAAACTAAAAGCAGAAATGCTAGACGCTGTTTAAAATGCTCCTCAAGAATTTAAAATCCACGAATATCGCCTGAACACTCCAAACATAAACGCTATTTTTTTGTTTATTTGCTATTTCCTTTTAGCTTCTTATCCATAAACGTGGGGCATTCAGTAAGTAATGTAACACTCTTTTCTTCTGAAAGCATGTTGGTTTGATCCAGGACTCCAATAAACCATATTATTCCCCACTGTTGTGTCTACATAATCCTATTATTCAACGTAATGTCCGTCCAACGCGACGGCCTTACGCCGCATTCCAGGGAGGGCATGTCTGCGCAACCAATGTCTTGCTCCATCAATGAACGCCGTCGTAACGCGCAAACAATTCCTCACAGATGGTCCTTCGCTGTTCTTCATGATCTTCTGCTAGGTGGCTCGGAACCAGGCGGCCACATACCTTCGGGTACACCAAGTTGTGGATGAGCGTGTCAGCACTACCAACACAGACGTCCAGTTGCGGGAGACGTGTTTCATTGTGATCCTTCCATCACCTCGACTGAAGGCGTCCGCACGTTCCGACACTGCAGTGTGCGGCCGGCCAGTGAACGGGAGATCGGACGGTTTGCGTGACCTGGTTTCGATAGTGGCAGATGCCTCGTCCAACGACTCACCGTGCTTTCGTTCACTCCCAAGTTTGTGTAGACATTCACCAAGCGCCTATGAATACCTGCGATTCTCTGGCTGTTCCGGCATAAGAAACTCAATGACTGATTGGGACGTACCATCGTTTACAGGTACCATTTAGTGGTCTACCTGCAGCGCCGCCAACTATCGGAACTTCATGATACTGTAGGAGTTGAAACGGAAAACTCCACAAGAAGTTCCACATTTTTTCAACCAAACTTGGCCCAGAAAAAAAAAGTGTTGTGATACTTATTGAATGATCCTCGTACCATAACAGAACCAATGTTGCAAAAGAATTGGCACAAATACAGCATATAATATTTTAACTTAATTTCAAATGTTTTACCAGTAACTAAGCATTATGCCGTTTAAGTAAGGGGGCGGAGGGGCGGGAGGGGGGGTGGGGAGAGGGGAGATCTACACAGATTTTCTACATAAAAAGGAAAATAATAGTAACATGTAAAAATAAGTCTAAGTACTACCATTTTGCCATCTGATGCACATATATCTGTTCATCTGTAACGCACAAGACAGACGCTACTGGTCTATTACACTATGCAGCCTCACTATACGACATTGCACTACACTGCACAACGCTACATTGCATTACTGTAGCTGGTTTCAGAACCAGGCTGGATATCTTATTACACTACTGGCCATTAAAATTGCTACGCCACGAAGATGATGTGCTACAGACGCGAAATTTAGCCGACAGGAAGAAGATGCTACGAAGTGCAAACGACTAGCTTTTCAGAACATTCAAACAAGGTTGGCGCCGGTGGCTACACTTACAAGGTGCTGACATGAGGAAAGTTTCCAACCGATTTCTCATACACAAACAGCAGTTGACCGGCGTTGCCTGGTGAAACGTTGTTGTGATGCCTCGTGAAAGGAGGAAAAATGCGTGCCATCACGTTTCCGACTTTGATAAAAGTCGGATTGTAGCCTATCGCGATTGCGGTTTATCGTACCGCGACATTGCTGCTCGCGTTGTTCGAGATCCAATGACTGTTAGCAGAATATGGAATCGGTGGGTTCAGGAGGGTAATACGGAACGCCGTGCTGAATCCCAACGGCCTGTATCACTGGCAGTGGAGATGACTGACAACTTATCCGCATGGCCGTAACGGTTCGTGCAGCTACGTCTCGATCCCTGAGTCAACAGACGGGGACGTTTGCAAGTCAACAATCATCTGCACGAACAGTTCGATGACGTTTGCAGGAGCAGGGGCTATCAGCTCGGAGACCACGGCTGCGGTTACCCTTGACCTTGCATCACAGACAGGAGCCCCTGCGATGGTGTACTCAACGACGAACCTGGGTGCAAGAATGGCAAAACGTCATTATTTCGGATGAATCCAGGTTCTGTTAACAGCATCATGATGGTCGCATACGTGTTTGGCGACATCGCGGTGAACGCACATTGGAAGCGTGTATTCGTCATCGCCATACTGGCGTAACACCCGGCGTGATAATATGGGGTGCCATTGGTTACATGTCTCGGTCACCTCTTGTTCGCATTGACGGAACTTCGAACAGTGAACGTTACATTTCAGATGTGTACGACCCGTGACTGTACCCTTCATTCGATCCCTGCGAAACACTACATTTCACCAGGATAATGCTCGACTGCTTGTTGCAGGTCCTGTATGGGCCTTTCTGGGTACAGAAAATGTTCGACTGCTGCCCTGGCCATCACATTCTCCAGATCTCTCACCAATTGAAAACGTCTGGTCAACGGTGGCCGAGCAACTGGCTCAGACACCAGTCACTACTCTCGATGAACTGTAGTATCGTGTTGAAGCTGCTTGGGCAGCTGTACCTGTACACGGCATCCAAGCTCTGTTTGACTCAATGGCTAGGCGTTTCAAGGCCGTTATTACGGCCAGAGGTGGTTGTTCTGGGTACTGATTTCTCAGGATCTATGCACAAATTGCTTGAAAATGTAATCACATGTCAGTTCTAGTATAATATATCCGTCCAATGAATACCCGTTTATCATCTGCATTTCTTCTTGGTGTAGCAATTTTAATGGCCAGTAGTGTAGCCATGGGCGGTTAGTCCTCGGCGCGCTGAGGTACAGCTCCAGATTCTGCGAGACTGCGCTGCTGTGCCGCCCAGGGTGTAAAGAGTGTGAGATGGCTGTCAGGAAATCCTTCCTGGTCCTCCTCGAGACCCATCTGCATCCGGAAGGTTGTTGTAGGTGAATTTTCTGCCATGACGCATCTCGTCATCAGGATGTAAGGCCTGTTCTTGGTTGGTTCTCAACCTCGTAGGCTTGCAGCAGTTTGTAAGCCGATACCTTAGAAGTTAGCTGTTAGCGAGTTCAACTTGTGCCACAGTTCCTCAGTCCTTATTACATTACAGACTATTGATATCCAAATGCGTTCCTGTCCTGTCCTGTAGCATCCTGTCTTCCCCGACGATGTGTACAGAGTACAGGTTGCTCCACATTTACAAGTACCTGTGGTGCGCTTATTTATTCTTAGTAAGTACTAGTAAGTACCTTGGATGTGGACCATGTGCCGCACGTAGTGTATAGTTTCTTTGGTCGGAAATGAAGAATGTTATTCTTGTTCTTTCTTTTATGTTAGGAGGTAACTACTAGGTTCTCCACCCTGTTTCTGCCCCAGATTTCTTGCCATTCTCTATCACAGAGGTCTAAAATACCTTTTCAGTTGTAAATTACCTTATTTTTACACGACCGGTTTCGGACTGTTATCAGCCCATCCTCAGGTGTCGTAGCTGTGCTGTGGTCCCCGAGCACCGCGTGTACCAGGCGTGGTGTGCTGCTTGTGAGCGCAGAACAGTGTATGCCTTTATTTCCTTATTCGATGAGACTCCTTTTCCTAGTATCTCCTTTACATTATTATATTCGCACTTTTTGAGCCAGTATTGTGCATTTCTCTTTCTTACTGATAGTTCCAGAGGTAGCAAGCCTAATATCAGCAGCAGCGCCTCAGTCCATGTTGTTTCATACGCACTTGTCAGGCGCAAGGGTACACTTCTTTGTGATCGCCGTAGAGCCTGTGCGGTCCTTTTTCTGGCTCTATGAGTCCAAACGCTTGACCCGTAGTACACAATAGCTAGTAAGATTGCGTTGTGGTACGTTCGCACTGGACTTAGTAATAATTGAGAAGTTCTTTGGCCAATTGTTGCTATTTTGTTTAGGATTCTGATGCCTCTCTGGCAGACGATTTCTACCAGTGCAAGAAAGTTTTGCTTTTCGTCGATGTTAATTCCAATACACCTACATAATAATTTTATTTTCACATAGTAATCATTTTTTCTGATTTTGGTATTTCTCGTTCTCGATACTGTTCCTTTGGTAACAACTGCTTTATGCGCTGCTATCGTTAGATCGTCTTCTGTGCACCAGCTGCTTTGTCTTTGAAGAATTACCCTACTGTTATCTTCTGATTTAGCTCCTATGTGAGAGCAGCATGTTGTCTGCGTAGGCGATGCAGCGTCTAGTGAGCTCTGTACTCCGAAACTGGTTCAGCAGTAGCTCTATGTCAACATACCAGAATTCTGGACGACAAACAGCGCTTTGTGAGTAGCCTTTTGTAACATCTTTCATACTTTCCTTTTCAGGAAATTCCAGTTACGCCTTCCTGTCTGTGCAACAATCTCGTACACTTTTATAGAGACTTATGTGTCAGTCCACTTGTTTCGATCTTTTGAACAGGGCAGGTCTCCACAAATTATCGAACGCTGCAGCAATATCACTCATCATGCCTATAAAATACTTGTCGCCTGAGTTGTACACAATATTCAATGAGTTTATTTATTTATTAATTCGTATGGCTAGTGCCCCCGTCTGGCAGACCGTTCGCTGGGTGCCGGTGTTTCATTTTAACGCCACTTCGGCTACCTGCAGTCGAAGAGGATGATAGGATGATAATGAGGACAGCACAACACCCAGTTCCTGGCCGGAGAAAATTCCCCGACCTAGCCGGGAATCGAACCCGAGCCCAGGCGATTGACAATCCGTCACCCCTACCATTCAGCTACCGGGGGCGGACATTCAATGAGTGATTTATCATGTATTCAGTGGATTTTTTTTCTTGAAACCGTGCTTCAGGGGACTCACACCTACGACCTGTCTGCGGTCCTTCAGGCGGAGGAATAGAAGCTTTTTGCACTTGTCACGAAAATTGGCCTGTAAGACTTCGGTTCTCTTGGATATTGGTTTCCCCCGGTTTGTGGTATGATGATATTCGAGATTATCCGCATTCTAGGCACTCGACGCTACAAAAGACATTCGTTTAGTAACAGTGTTGTATACGACGCAATTTGGCCCCCTAAGTAATGCAAATCTTCTGCCAGTATTCTAGCAGATCCTGGTGCCTTCTTTTTATTTAATTTTATTGTTGACAGTCTCACTCCCCCCTGGGCAAATGGAATCACAACATTGTTATTCACATGCTGCTGTAGTGATTCAGAGCGGAGATGCTGGTGGTACTCTGTGTCTTCCATCGTTGTATCGTCCAGAAACAAACTTCGAAATAGGTATTGCACAGATGTCTCCCATTCCGTTGTCATCGTGCCGTCGGATCTTCTCATGGTTCATAATACAGTGGGTGATGGAACCTTGTTTGTTGCAAGTTAGTATGGAAAATCCCAAACGTCTCTTACCATATCACCCTTTCCTTAATGTGCGTCTCCTATTTTTCTACACTTGTTTGGTGTAGCAGTTCTTTGTATTGTTGTTAGACTTTTCGATAGAAAGTCAACCTTCTTTGTTGTTCTCCTTCCTCTAATGATCTATGGCATTGTACCCTGGCCTACCTTTATCTGCGTCTTAAGAACTAAAAACCCTTTTGGATTCCTTACAAATGTTGGGGCCCCTTCCCTTGTGCTGTCTCCAATGCTCGCACCAATTCTTCCGCTTTGGCATCAACATCAAATCCGTTTCCCTGCAGTGGTTGTATATTAAATTCTGCCTTTAAATGTTCTCAATTCGCATTGCGTTGTTTGTATAGTTAATCGGGCTCGATGTTAGGTCCTAAGTCATTATCTGCGTTTGTAACTGTGAAGTAAATGAAATTATAGTCACTTGTTGAGAATCTTTCACAGACCTTAAAGTTGGTAATGTTGTCACTCAGATTCGAGTTTGCGAGAGTGATATCTGTGTGTTTTTGTAAAGTAAGTGAGTTGAGAAGCCTATTCATGATTTAAGTTATCGTACAGCGTCCTGAATGCAGACTCCTCTTTTATCCATTACTCTAAGATGCCACAGTCTTGATTTCACGTTTGTGTCCATTAGTTGTTTTTAAGTTCTTTATTTTTCCTCGTATCTCCTGACCATATTCAACTGTTTAAAATTTTCCTAAGGCAGTCGTTATTCCTGTTGCCACGGCGTGTTCGTCACAGAGTTGATGTGCCTTTGTCACTTTTATATCTTTATGTGAGACCACAATTGTGGCCATTGGATGATGACTTGATGCTATAATCAATTCTGTAACTGACATGTTGGCTGCTGCCCCGTTTCTAGAATAGGGCTCCTCTATACATAGCACTTTTAGGTCATCAAGTCTAACACTTTACCGAGCTCTTGCGTCAGCATGGCACTGTTAATACGGTTTATATGGTCTATTTTAGCAGTTTGTCTCTGTTCAGTTGTCTCTGGGGAGTGATTTGATTTTCATTGAATGCTACGTAAAACTAGTGAACACGTAGCTATGGGACCAGTCTCCACTGTAAGCATAATTATACACTTCAAGCTACGTCTTATCACTAACTGCTTGTTTAGACACTAAGTATAAAGTGCCTTCTGCCTTATCTTATAGACAACTTCAGGTAGACTCTGCAGTTCCTTTGCATTTGTAAGCAAGTTTTTACATTGAGCTGTATATGGTCAACTTCCTCTACGACAGGAAAGTTCGCACTGACTTGACAAACGTCATGGGATATCTATTTAAACATATACAGATGGTGATAGTAACATGTTCGAAGTGTGTAGAACGTTATCATAGGAACATATACATCTCTCTCCGGAAATTCTCAACTCAGGCTCTACGATTTAATGTTACGTATCGTACCTTGTGCCTTAGAATTAATAAACATTGGACATAGTGGACAGCTTAGAAACCAGGAGCTCAGAAGAAAAAGATGTGATGAGGAAGGAGAGAGGTACAGAATTACCCACAAAAGGAAATTCTACAATTCCAAAGATAGCAGCGCAACACCTATGAGATAAAGGAGAGTTGCCACTCAGTCAAAATCTCACTGCAAAAATCTCCTACGCTCCAGAATGAGAATTCCACTCTGCAGCGGAGTGTGTGCTGATATGAAACTTCCTGGCAGATTAGATCTGTGTGCCGGACCGAGTTCGAGTCTCGGTCCGGCACACAGTTTTAATGCGCCAGGAAGTTTCATCTCCTACACTGTTTCTAGAGGCAATATAAATAATGATAAATGGATGAAAGTAGAGAAGATGTAAAACAATATGATTCCAGATACATGTAGATCAGATATATATGCAGAACTTTGATACGTGTAAACACCCCAGGTAATGCACAGTGCAGTAGAAATGGAAGGGAAAGTAGAAAATAAAATTCATTATTAGCTCTACCAAGAAACAGTAACGTAATAGGAAGAATGTTCAAATATAGTCGTAAACTGCTGCAGTTTGTATCAGGGCGGCTATAGAATACATAAAGCGGTGTTTAGTAGTATTCAGATTTTTAGGAAGTATACTACTCCTTTTGACATTGAGGCATTTTCCCACTATTCTGTTTACCCCGTAGATAAGATTAACCTTTAATCAGACTGCAAAATTATAGTTTTATTCTTATTGTTAAGCAAATATACCGACGGAAAAGAAACCAAAACACCGAGAAGGAGTTGTACGACATGAATGAAAGTTGGTAGGCGGGTTTCTACATCTGAAAGATAACGCCTATTGAAAGTTCGATCCAGCCCTTAACTGTGACGCTAGTAGCTCCCCATGAAGACGCAAACCAGATTTGCTTTAAATACACCCGGTAACGGCAGCGAGCGTTGGTTACCTTTGTGATGGGACGTGGTGAGTTGACGTTAGTCACGGATCTCTTTAAAGCGACAAAGACGACACTGTCAGCGCCTCGTTGAGTTTAAACAAGGGTAGACCTACAAGGAGCTGGATGTTCCTTCTCCGATACTGTAGAAAGAACTGCCAAGAATATGGCCGCTACTTGATTGTTGGCAGCCTTGTTCACGAGAATCTCTGGTCGCAAGAAGACAGGGCTCCGGACAGCCACCGAGAAGGAAGACCTTCGTGTTCGGCGTACACCTCTGCCGCATCGCACTGCATCTGCAGCCCCGATCTGAGCTGCCGTTGGTAGCACAGTGACCCAATGAACTGTCGGAAATCGGTTGGCTCAAGGACAGCTCCGAGCCAGACGGAGTGTAATGTGCATCCCACTGGTACCAAATCACCGCAATTTAGGACGTCAGTGGTGTCAGGCGAGAGCTCACTGGCGGGCAAGGCGTAGGTCTGTTGCTTTTTCTGATGATGGCTGGCTCTGTCTCGGTACCACTGACGGCCGTGTGCTGGTTAGGAGAGACCTGGTGAGTGTCTGTTACCAACACGTCTGCTGCCTAGACACACGGGATTTATACCTCGAGTTATGGTCTGAGATGCAATTTTGGTCTGAAATGCGATTTCGTATGACAGCAGCTAGTAATAGCGAATACTCTGTTCAGGAATCACAAGAGGAGGAGGTATACTTGGAAAAGGCCGGGTGATACAGGAAGATTTCAGTTAGGTTACATCATGGTCAGACAGAAATTCCGAAATCAAATACTAGACTGTAAGGCGTACCCAGGTGCAGATATAGACTCAGAAATAGTGATGAAGAGTAGGCAGAGGTTTAAGACTTTAGTCAGGAAGAATCAATACGCAAAGAAGTGGGAGGCGGAAGTACTAAGGAGTGACGAGATGCGCTTGAAGTTCTCTAAGGCGACATATGCAGCAATTGCAATACAAAGTTCAACATTTTTGCTCCACCCTGCCTTTCTTTTGATACAGTGGGATTCAAACATTTTATAAATTTTCATTATGCTGCTAATTACCATGTGAACTTGCCTGTATTCACTGCAAATGGACTGGGTTCTTAAGAAAACCTAGTGTACAGCATTTAGGATTTCCTTCATACACATTTATTTTCTGAAGAATGGAGAATATAATTAAAATTGCTTGAATGTGACGCATAGGGAATTAGTATTTAGCACCCAGAGGAGTACAAGGCAACTTAAGTAATGTGCACATTTTTTACAAGTTCTCGTTGATGAAGTCACATGCGAACGGAAGGCTATCTGTATTATCAGCAGAGCCAATTCCCTCCGGGACTCTAAAGCACAGAGGTGGCTGTTCTTCCCCCTGGAGTCGCACTCCACAACATCGACTCTAAAGGAATTTATGGGGCAAAACTAGGTGTGAGCGACACCATATTTTACAAAATAGTTGGATGCTATGCTGGAGCAGGTACAGGGTGACAGTTATTAAACAGCATGAAAAAAACGTAAATTAGTTACGAACTACAACTCGTACACGTCACTACAGATATTCGGAATTGAGTTATGACAAGTTCGATATGCCTGCCATCATTGGCAATGAATTGGTGCAGACGAACAGCGAAATTGAAGTGTTTGGTGCAAGAAGGAGGCAGCTCCACTTTTCCCAATTCGTGGCAAATAAAAAAGTTTTAAGAATTCAATTTTCACCAAGACGAAAAACTTTTCAGCCTTGTTTTAGGCTATGGGGTATCTAATACTACTGAAGAGAATACACACAAATGCATGCATTCAGGTACGTGCAATAGAGTTTTGAATTTTGGAGCTGCCTCCGTTTTGCTCCAAAGTGAATGAAAAACTCTTTGTAGGACCATTTTCCTCATAATTAACCATATTTCAGTTTAAAAAACATTTATTAGTAAAGAAAGTACAACATTATAGGCGTAATACATTAATTCTACAGTTCTTCTTCAGTCTTATAGCACCCCTTCAGTCACCTCAGGATCGTTCGAAGCATCTGACGTCACCTGGTCGTAAAACCACATTTCGTTTTGCTCAACATACTTTCTGGCCAGCTCTTTGACCTCTTTAAACTTTTGGCCTTTAAGCGGGAGGAGACAATCATAAACTTGATGAAGGTGGTCCATTGTTATGAGACTCGCAGGCCCTCGGTTGCAAATTTGCGCATTATCCAAGACAGTCATCCCTACGGTCGCACTACATTGAATAATCCCTTTACCGATGTATGGCTGTTCATAGACGAATATTTTGTACTTCGTGATTAAATATTTTCCACTTATCTAGTTCGATAATGATACGTAAGGGTTCTTTACAAAAAAATTCTTCACGTGTCAACAAAGCGGAAAATAAATATCTGATCCACTTCAGTGACATGAAATTTGGGACTCGTTCTTCTGATAAAGCGAGCATAGTCCAATGGAAGAAAAACTCTTTCCATTTTCCTCAAACACTTTTCTATATTACCGAACGCTCTGTCGCATGGCATAAAGCTGCGGCCCGGTTCTGGGAATCGATGAACGATCTTTGTAAAGCAGCCAGGTTGCACAAGATAAAAGAGGTACTGCGTTAACGAGTGATTTTTATTTTGTGCGACACAGTTATCGGAAAACATGTAAAGTATTTTGATATCATCTGTTGGAACGTGGTTGATGTAATGGTGTATAAAACTTTTTGTCTCATTGGGCGTCTTTTTTGCGATGTTTTCATCATGGAGATAAAAATGATGTTTCCCAGTCAGACGAAATCTCAAAGTTATAGACCGGCGTTTATAAAATGTGTCCCCAGAAGGAACTTTGGTGACAGGCATGTATTGTTGGTAGTCCAAGCACAACATCTTGATGTTATTATTACATTGTGCAAGTGCCATCTTGTCTTTAATATCTTGATAAATGTATTAATAATTATAATACAGAGTTACATCACCAGTTACAGTTACATTCTGAGCAAGTACACCAAGTCCTTTAATCCATACATGTATTATTTCATCATTACTAACTTTACGACAGGAGCGGGTATACAATGAAAAAGGCATATTACTATATACATAACTAGGTCTAGATTGGGTCTTAGCATCTATTCCACAATGCCAGGTCTTGTAAGCGATTAGATCTCGGTCGGCAAATGATTCCAATCCAGGTAGAGAGGTGTTCTCACATCGGACGATAGCGATAATGAACCATCCACTTCCAGTGCTCCCTGTGGCTACGTTAAGACTGAAATTAACTCGACATCCATGGAAAAAATCGGTCCATTCAATATGACACTATGTGCAGTTCCATTTGTGCCCAGTTTATTCTCCAGGCTTATTATATGTCTGTAGACTGGCATGCGATGGTGACGTTGACGATACACACGTCGACGTGGCATAGTGCTTCAATGCTGTTGCAGATAAGCTCACAGCGGAATGATTCCGCTGGTCTGCGTTGGCCGCTTTTATACTGTAACCTTGTATTATAATTATTAATAAACTGTGATCTGCAGCGTCAGCCACCAATCGCTAGACGTACATGTGGTGAACGGGGGATCAAGAAAGCAACAATTTGAAAAAAAAAAAATTGAAAACAGAGTGCCGCGTTGGCGCTCCTAAAGCGACTAGAGCACGCGCACGGGATGACGCTCCCGCGCCGGCCCTCGCAGCGGCTAAGTCCGTTATCAGCGCTCTTATGTAATCAAGGTCATGCGCTCAGTATAAAAGCGGCCAACGCAGACCAGCGGTCATCTAGAGGGTTGGATCCCCTCCTTCGAAAGCGTCAGATTGCAAAGCCTGGGCTACTCTCAGGGTGGAATCTCCGTCTTCGAAGATTGTGTGTGTGTCTGTCTGTCTGTCTGTCTGTCTGCCCGCTGCTGTCGCTGTTCGTTCGTTCGTTCGTCCGTCCGTCCGTCCGCCTGCCTGCTGGCTGTCCATCGCCGTCGTCGTAACCGCTGCCGCTGCCGCCGCCGCCGCCGCCGCCGCCGCCGCCGCCGCCGCCTGCTGTTCGTCCGTCTGTTCGCCGCCGACGCCGCCTGCTGTTCGTCCGTCTGCTCGCCGCTGCCCATCGCCGACGCCGCCTGCTGCACGTCCGTCTGTCCGTCGCCGTTCGTCTGCAATGAGTACTCCCACCTCCACCGTCATCTACACCTCCCCCTCCCCCTCTCCCACAGTCACTTCCTGGAGTGCTGCCTCTGGCCTCCCTCCTTCCACCTCCCCTTTCCTTCCCCCACTTACCCACCCCCTATCTCCTCCCCTGCTGTATACCCACACCTCTACACCCTTCCTCCAGCCTCCACACCCTCAACAGCTCCCACTACTACCCCCGCCCTCACGTACGCCTCTGTTGCCGCCTCTGCTGCCGCCCCTCAGGTGGTTGGCTTCCCCTCTCTCACCGACCCCATCGCTTCGTCTTCTGCATCTCCCGCACGCGTCACGTCGCGCCGAACCACCATCGCCACCACTGAACCAGCTGCTTCTCCCGGTGCCTCCACTACGCCACAGGGATCTGCCACCCGCCACCTCCCTCTCCTCCCCGTCCCTCTCCCCTCCTCCCAGCCTCCAGTCTCCAAAAAACCCCAAAAGCGCGTCCTTACCGACTCTGCTCCCGCCACTTCCCACAAAAAATCAACACCACCTCCCCCTCCCCCTGCCGTCACCATGGACACCACCCCTCCTCCTGCCACCCCTACCTTGGCCCCCACCCTCCACACCTTTGTCCTGTCAACTCCCGATCCTAAGTTCCTCGACGGTCGTACCCTCACCAAGGAAATACGTAAGTACTTACCTGGTGCTCCCATCTCCCAACTCATTCCCAGCAGGATCTCAGTCCTTATCAAGTCCCCCTCCCCATCCTTTCACACAGACCTCCTGCGAAAACTCCCACGAGTTATGTTCGGCCCCCACGCCTCTCTGACACCCTTCCTTTCCGCTTCCACTCCTCGTCGGCCCCAGCCTTCCCGTCGCCCCCCCACCTACACCACTGTGATCACCAAGCTCAGCCCGGTGATCACAGAGGATGAAGTGTTGGTAGAACTGAACTCCCACCCGGACTTGGACATCCGCTCTGCCCGCCGTATCCACAATGCCTCTGGTCCCACCTACCTCATGCGGGTATTCTCAGAGTCCGCCCCATCCATAGACCATCTCCTCACCCAGGGTGCCCTGATATACCACCGTCGCCACCCTGTTGAATCCTCCAAATCCCCTCCCCAATCCTACCGTTGCCAGCGGTGCCTGATGTACAATGACCACCTGACTCCCAACTGCAAAAACCCCCCCACCTGTCCCCATTGCAAGGCCTCCCACTTTCTCAAGAACTGCCCCAACCTCGCTGCTCCTCCTTCCTGTAATACCTGCAATGGCCCCCATCCCACATACTCCCACAAGTGTAAAGCTAAACCCCCTCCAGCCACCCCTGAACTTCGTCCCGTCGATCCTCCTGTCCATCCTAACAATTCCCTCCGTCCACCCCCCACGGCCGAGGACATCATCCGGTTCATTACCGTTGTACTCCAAAACATTCACCCTTTTCAGCGCCCGCACACCTTCCAACAAATATCCCTTGCTGCTCGCTCTGTTTTCCACCTGAACACCTTCGTCACTTACTCCCACAACCAAGCCCACTTCTCCTTCACCCGCCTCGACACCCTAGTTTAAGTCTCTTCCCTTCCCTCTCTTCCCCCCCTCCTTCCCGTCATGGCGCGGCACGAGTCTCGCATCCTCTTCCAGAATATTCGCTCCTTCCGCTCCAACAAATTTCTCCTCATGCACACCCTCTCCCACCACCAGGTCGACACCTTCCTCTTGAACGAAACCTTTCTCCAGCCCCACCATTCTATCCGCACGTCCCCCTATATCCTCCACCGCACTGATGCTCCTGGTCCTCGTGCGCAGGGTGGAGTCGCGATTGGCCACCTTAAGCATATCCCCGTCCAGCCACAACCTCTCCTCAATGACCCCACTGAACACCTTATCCTTAGCGTCTTCTTCCCCTCCCTCACCATTACCTGTGCCACCATCTATGTCCGCTCCACTGCTCCTCTTCCTTATGACTTCATCTCACACATTGACCACACCTTCTCCACCTATGTGATTGCCGCTGATCTCAACATCCATAGCCGCACTCCTGCTGCCCTTCGGCGGTGGCTTCAGTTCCTCTCCACAATCCAGGGTGACCTTGTTCCCATTCCCCAGCACACCCGACCCGAAAGTAACACCACCCCCAATGTTGTCATTGCCTCCGCCAACCTCCTTGGGCGTATCACTGTCGCCGTCCTTGACCCCACAGGTAGCGATCACCTCCCTGTCCTTCTCACCATAACGTCTGCAAACCGCCCCCCTCCGGCTCCGCAACCTGCACCCCGTCCCAAGGTCGTCCATGACTATCGCCGTGCCAACTGGGATGCCTACCGGGACTCCATCTCCACCCAGGTCGAAAACCACCCTCTTACCTATCGCCATCCTGACGACATCATCCGCACCTCGTCCTTCCTTCAGACGGTAATTACTGACGCCGTGGAGGCCCATGTTCCTACTAAAACCATCCACCCACACCGTCCCACTCTCCTTCCGTGGGCTGTCCTCCTCCTCCGTGAATCCCGCCGCCTCTATCGCTCCTTCCTCCGCACTCGTGACAGGGATACACTCCAACGCCACCGGCAAATACAGCGACACGACCGGAACCTTATTACAGCAACGAAACGCCGGGACTGGCGCCAGACCTGCACACGACTCAATGCCACCCTCCCTATCAACTCCTCCAAGTACTGGTCCGCCTTCCATCGTCTTACTGGTTCCCTTTCCGCTCCCCACTACCCCCTTCTCCATAACGATCGCCCCCTTCCAGACACCCTCAGTAAGGCCAACCACTTCGCTTCCCACCTTTCCGAGGCCTTCTCCATCCCCGATGATCCCCACTTTGATTATTCTCTTTTCCCCACCGTCATGGAACGTGCTGATACCTCAGTCGCTCCACTTGCTCCTAGTCTCCAGTACTTGGGGCAGTTGCCCCCCTCTGACGTCAACACTCCCATCACAGCACAAGACATTACACTTCTCCTCCAGTCCAAACGCAACACGGCCCCTGGTCACGACTGTGTCACCTACTGTCACCTTTGAGAAAGGCCCTATTCCTTCCTAACTGTCCTCGCCCATCTCTATAATGTCATCCTCTCTACTGGCTTCTACCCTGACCTGTGGAAGACCTCCCGCGTCCTCCTATTCCTCAAACCCAACAAGCCCCCTTCTACCACCTCTTCCTATCGTCCCATCTGCCTCACCTCCGTCTTCAGTAAGGTCTTTGAATCCATCCTCTCCCACCGTATCAATCGGCACCTTGCTCAACACCACCTCCTCCCCCTTACCCAGTGTGGCTTCTGACCCTCCTTCTCTGCTGACGACCAACTCCTCCACCTTGTTCACCTTCTGTCCCTCCAGCTCAATTCCTGTTGCTCCGCCATTTTTGTTTCCCTTGACCTCCAAAATGCCTATGACCGTGTGTGGCATCCCGGTCTCCTCTTTAAACTCCAAACCTACGCCCTGCCTATCAATTTTGTCCGTCTGGTCGCTTCCTTCCTCTCGCACCGTCCTTCCTATGTCACCCTCCACAACACCAACTCCCGTATCTTTTATCCCACGGCTGGCGTCCCCCAGGGTTCGGTCCTATCCCCTCTCCTTTATCTCTTGTATACAGCTGATATGCCCAAGCCACCCCCACCAGTCCACCTTCTCCAATATGCTGATGACACCGCCTTCCTGCTCTCTATCCTACCCTTCAACGGTCTCAACGTACCCTCCAAACCCACCTTAACCAGTTCACCACTTGGTGCAACCAGTGGCTCCTCCATCTCAACCCCTCCAAAACCCAGGCAGTCATCATAGGCTGCACCACTCGCTCCTTTCGCCTCCATGATTTCTACCTCACCCTTTATGGTCGTCCTATCCAACTCACCCCCACCCTGAAATACCTTGGCCTCACCCTTGACCGCCACCTCACCTGGACCCCTCATCTCCTGACCATCCAGCAGAAAGCCCATTCCCTCCTCTGCCTGCTGAAACTCCTGTCCGGCCGGACATGGGGATTGCATCCTTCTACCATCCTGCACACCTACAAATCCCTCATCCGTCCTATCCTCTGTTATGCCAGCGTCGCCTGGATCTCCGCCCCCACCCGCTTTTACAAGGCCCTCTAAATCCTTGAACGCCATGCGCTCCGCCTTGCCTTCCGTATCCGCCTTCCTTCCCCCACACGGCTCCTGTATGAATTGAGCCCCTTCCCCCACCTCCTCTTGTTCCTCCAACATCTCCGCATCCTTTACAGTGTTCGCAGGGTTGATCCCCCCCACCCTCTGGTTTCCTCCTTCCTCTCCACCCCCCGCCCGTTGCCGCACCTCTATCGCTGTATCCCTCCCTCTCTCCACCTCCACACCCTCCATCTCCTTCATCAGGGCAATTTCCAACGCCTCCCCCTCCCGGATGACGAACTTCGCCGTGACATATACCCTTCCTTCCAACTATAACCCGGCCTTGTTCCCCCCCCCCCCTCCCCAGGGCCCCCTTCTCCTCTTTCCTCCTTCTCCCAGAGCGGATTTTCCTCCATCCCCCCCTCCCCTGAGACCCTGCACCCCATACTTGCCTCTCTCCTTCCCACATCCCTCCCTACCTGGCCCTCTTCCGCACGCCCCCCATTCCCCTCCCCCATCTCTTCCCCTCCCTCCCTCCTTCAGGTCTCCCTCATCTCCTTGAACCTGGCAGATCCTCTGTATTGATCATCATCAGTGTACCACATCAGTGTTGTGTTTAGTGCTGTTTCTCGTGTGCGTCAAGAGGTGTGATTTTAATTGTGTACTGCCTTGAGGTTCGCCGTCAGTGTTACGTTGTGTGCTATGCCATCCGTCAACACCTTTCTGCACCAGTCATACTGTGCCTTGTGTTCTTTTAATCGTCGCCGTGTGTGGCTTTTTGTGTGTGCTACTTTTAAACAGTTTTTTATCTCCATTTTACAGTCAACCCGTTTTTTGTCTATTGCCTTCCATGATGTTCTCCCTTTTTTTATATATATGTTCGCCTTCTTCTCTCCTTTGCTGTTTTTAAATGTCTTCTATTGTTTTGTTCTATGTCTTTCGGCTGAAGAGCAGCGCATATGCTGCTGCCAGCCCGCCCCGATGGGGAATTGAAATACAATAAAGAAAAAAAAAAAAACCAACGGAGTCATTCCGCTATGAGCTATATCTGCAACAGCATTGAAGCACTATGCCTCGTCGACGTGTGTATCTTCAACGTTGCCATCGCATGCCAGTGTACAAACATATAATAAGCCTGGAGAATAAACTTGGCAAAAATGGAACTGCACAAAGTGTCATACCGAATGGACCGATTTTTTCCGTGGATGTCGAGTTAATTTCAGTCTTGACGTTGCCACAGGGAGTATTGGAAGTGGATGGTTTACTCTCGCTATCGTCCGATGTGAGAATGCCTCTCTACCTGGACTGGAATCATTCTCCGACCGAGATATCGCCTATAAGACTTTGATGAAGTTCCTCGGCATCCTGGAGCTCTTTACGTCTCTCATCTGAGATAGGAGAGGCACTGAGTTCCTTTTGTATGTTGTCACACTTTTGACACGTGTCCGATCTTGAGTCCCGAATCAGATGTTAAAGTGTGTCTTGAACAGTATAAACATTTGAAAACGCCCTGGGCTTTCCTGTTCCACTTTTTGGCTTATTTCTTTTAACACGTAAAATTTTAATGCAACCAGCCAAATACATATCTTGGGTATGCTTAGTCATTAAGCCATTGAAAGCATTAATAATACGATGCCTTGCTTCAACGTCAAATTTAGTAAAACACTTATATTTGCAACTGCAATTATTACCTGTAGTCCGGCGAGGCATGTTTTTCCCACTCGTGCTCCTGTACTTCTTTCTGTCAACCTTCCGCTGTTTTCTTATGTTCCGTTCCCATCGTTCCTTGTGCAATCCTTTTTCTCCTTTTCAGTGGTCCAACAACTGCGTCTCTGCTTCTTGAATCTTCTTCTTGAAACTTCTTCTGAATCAGTCTCATCTCCACGAGTCTCATAGTTTTCTGAAGAGTCACAATTAAACGCTCCTTCTGATTCACTCATATTGACAGAAACCGTGAAAGCAAATGACGATGAAGTCACAAAACAGATCGTGAACCTGATAAAAATATGCCTCACAGAGAACGCGCGATGTTTACACTGGTCTGCTGAACAATACGTAAAACAACCTCCTTCCTGCTATTGTTCTGGGGAAGAACGAGGCAGCTCCCGGAGCTGCCTCTGTTTTCACGCAAACTCGGAGTACAGGCTGCTCTATCTGTTGGATTTCTCTGAAACTAGTGGGCGGAGCTTCCTCTTTCTTGCACCAAACGAAGGCGTTTTTTTTTTATGTGATAGAATGTTCAACTCAATAGAGCCACAAAGTGGAGCTGCCTCCTTCTTACGCCAAACCCCTCAATTCTGTACGACCCGCTGAACTGTTGGAACATCGATGCTGTCGATGACCCCCTGAATGCCTCTTTTGGTTCAAATGGCTCTGAGCACTATGGGACTGAACATCTGTGGTCATCAGTCCCCTAGAACTTAGAACTACTTAAACCTAACTAACCTAAGGACATCACAAACATCCATGCCCTAGGCAGGATTCGAATCTGCGACCGTAGCAATGGCTCTTTTCAGTTCAGCAGTGGTTTTGGGGTTATTGCATACACTTTGTCTTTAATATGGCCCCACAGAAAGGAGTCGGATGCGTTCAGACCCAGATAATATGGCGCCCAATCTCTGGGTACCTCAGAGCCAGAATGCTGTCCCCAAGTGCTCCTCCAGGACATCAAACATTCTCCTCCTTCGATGGGGTCGAGCTCCGTCCCGCATGAGCCACATCTTGTCGAAATCAGACTCACTTTGGATACTGGAGATTAAGTCGTCTTCCAAAACCTTTACCGTTCGGTAGCCATCGTGCCAGCAAGGAGTATCGCACCGATTATTCCGTAACTGGACACTGCACACCACACAGACACCCGTTGAGGATGAAGAGACTTCTCTATAGCGAAATGCGGATTCTCAGTCCCCCAAATGCGGTAATTTTGATTATAGACCAAGCCATCCAAATGAAAGTGGGCTTCCTCGCTAAATCAAACCATATTCCCATCAAGGTCCTGTTCTTCAATTCTTTGTCTATAGTGTTGTCGAAAGACAACCGCTCTTCCACGGCTGTGGGGCTTAATGGCTGACGGGTTTGAATTTCGAATGGGAAGAGATACAGGTCTTCAACAACAAATTGCTGTAGTGTCTTCTGGTTTATTCCCACCAGTTGTGCAGCTCGTCTGATCTATTTCCGGGGGCCTTTTCACCCTTTCTGGACAACCGACATTGCCAACAACACTATGCGTTCTCTCAAACTCGCGAATCAGATTCTTGATTGTTAGCACACTTGGACAGGTTGTCTTCAGCTTGGACTAGGTCGCATACTTCCTTTGAGCCTCAGTTAGGGTGTTATTGCTCGCATAGTAGGCCATCACCAGAGATGTACGCTGAGGCACGCTGTACCGTGACGTTTTCACGTGCAAATGGCCGACAACAAGAAGGCGCGTGACCATGCGCATACTAATTCCCATCATGCCCCGCGGCCAGCCGTGCAGTTTGAACGTCCTAACGCAAACCTTTCAGAAGCTACGACAATGTTATTTCATATAGTTCAATAATTGTCACTCGGCACTTTGTAGTTAATTATAAAGAGACAAATTTAAAAATCATAAATCTAATCACAAGGCATGTTTTGTACGTCAAGTAGCCTATACACACTAAATAATGGGAAGATTAGAGAAGAAGTACACGAGTAACAAATGAAAATTAAATCACGTGCAGCCGTCTCTTTCGCATTTTATTTATTTACGCAACTAGTTTCCATGTTCCATTACATAATCTTTAGGCCCATTGGCCACTTTAAATTGAGATGAATGTAAACTCCTCTGCAGTCATAACAGGAGCCAATACTAAATAAACGATGTCCGTAGAAACCTGATTTACACGACACTATCCTTTCGTTCGTTTGGTCGTCGGTTGAAGAACGAAGCGATAGTGTCATGTAAGCCAGAGGTCTACGGATACTGGGTGTTTAGTGTTAGTTCCTGATAAGATTGCACACGAGGTTGGATTCCCCACCCCCCAGGGGTCTGACGATTGTGCAATTGGACACGGAAGCTAGTTGCGTAAATAAATGAAATGCATACGAAATGGCTAGAGGTGTTTTAATTTCGTTTCATACTGAGCACCATCTACTACAAAGATGTACTTAGAAAGATACCAGTAATATGTTCTTCACTGGAAGAAAAAGAAAATGGTTCAAATGGCTCTGAGCACTATGGGACTTAACATCTATGGTCATCAGTCCCCTAGAACTTAGAACTACTTAAACCTAACTAACCCAAGGACATCACACAACACCCAGTCATCACGAGGCAGAGAAAATCCCTGACCCCGCCGGGAATCGAACCCGGGAACCCGGGCGCGGGAATCGAGAACGCTACCGCACGTCTTCACTGCATTCCACAGCATATACACTGCTACTGGTTACTTAGCACTGGCTCCTGTTATGAATGCACACGACACTTGATTCCTCTCAATTTATGCTGATCAAGGGGCTTGAAGATATTGAAAAGGAACACGGAAACTTTTTGTGTAAATAAACTAAATACAAATAAGACGGCTTCAGGTATTTTAATTTTCGTATCGTATGAAATACAGACACACCACAAATATGTTATTGACTCCATACCACACCACATATACTGCTGGAAAGCAAAATTAGAACACCTGAAATGGCGATTTTGTCTGATGAGAGAATATTCCACCTGGAAAATGGTAGAAGTACTGATTATGGTTTTACCATCGTCTGCCAGCAGGTGGCATAGTGGTGTAGCTGCCAGGGCGCCATTTGCGTCTATCCATTGAAAGGAATGGCCATATATAAGGCTCAATGTGCTGCAGACGTGTAGAGAAAGCTGACACTGTGCCACAGACACGCATTCCTGCCTATTGTGGACAACTTGGCGAGTCTGAGAAGGGTCAACCCGAGGCCTTTCGAGTTGATCGACGGTCGCTTCGGAGAACTGTCACGCAAGTCGGACGTGTTACTTCAGTTGTGCAGCGATACTAGCAGCAATGGAAATGTGGTCATTTTCAGGGCTTCTAGACGAGTTTTCTAGCGTCTACGCAGCACGTGCCCACGCCAAGACGACCATAATGTAGAAACTTCGGTATCAATTCTTACAAGTTCAAGCTCAGACGAGAGCAAATGTGACCCCACAAGAGTCAACACCTACATCTACATGATTACTCTGCAATTTACCATTAAATGCCTGCAGAGGGTTGTTGGAACCAGCTTAATGCTATTTATCTACCGTTCAACTACAGAACAGCCTGCTGGAAAAACGAACACTTAAATTATTCGATGAAAACTTTGATTTCTCGTAGTGTATTATTATGACCTCTCCCCCCACGTAGGTGGGGGCCAACATTATACACACATCAAAAGAAG
Source organism: Schistocerca piceifrons (assembly GCF_021461385.2). Lineage (NCBI taxonomy): Eukaryota > Metazoa > Arthropoda > Insecta > Orthoptera > Acrididae > Schistocerca > Schistocerca piceifrons. The sequence goes on along the minus strand of NC_060139.1, from coordinate 1,013,583,587 downwards.
TTTTACATCACCTGGGCTTCGAGAGTTCCGGAACCTGTACAGAAAATTGGGATAGAGTTCAACATAAACATCATTTCCACTCTTTTTATTGCTCATGAGAACTACACATTACATGTTGTACCACCACACCATGAGGCCTTCGGAGACGGTGGTCCAGATTGCTGTACACACCGGTACCTCTAATACCCAGTAGCCCGTCCGTTTGCATTAATGCATGCCTGTATTCGTCGTGGCATACTATCCACAAGTTCATCAAGGCAGTGTTGGACTATATTGTCCCACTCCTCAAAGGTGTTTCGCCGTAGATCCCTCAGAGTGGGTAGTGGGTCACGTCGTCCATGAACATCCTTTTTCAATCTATCCCAGGCATATTCCATAGAGTTCATTTCAGGAGAACATGCTGTCCACTCTAGTCGAGTGATTTCGTTATCCTGAAGGATGTCATTCACAAGATGTGCACGATTGGAGCGAGAATTGTCGTCCATGACGACGAATGCCGCGCCAATATGCTGCCGATGTGGGTGCACTATCGGTCGGAGGATGACGTATCGTACAGCCGTTATGGAGCCTTCGATGACCATCACCGGCGTACTTCGGCCCCAAATAATGCCGCCCCAAAACAGCAGGGGACCTCCACCTTGCTGCACTCACTGGACAGTGTGTCTTAAGGCGTTCAACCTGACCAGGTTGCCTCCAAACAAGTCTCCGACGATTGTGTGGTTGAAGGTATATGCGACACTCAACGGTGAAGAGATCGTGCTGCCAATCCTGAGCGGTCCATTCGGCATGTTGTTGGCCCCATCTGTAACGCGCTGCATGGTGTCGTGAATGCAAAGATCGATCTCGCCATGGACGTCGGGAGTGAAGCAGCGCATCATCCACCTTATTGTGCACAATTTGAGTCGTAGTCCCGTGGCTGCACGATAAGCATTATTCAACATGGTGGCGTTGCTGTCAGGGTTCCTCCTAGCCATAATCCATAAGTAGCGGTCATCACTGCAGTAGTAGCCCTTGCTGGACCTGAGAGAGGCATGTCATAGACAGTCCCTGTCTCTCTGTATCTCCTCCATGTCCGAACAACATCGCTTTGCTTCACTCCGAGACCCCTGAACTCATTGCTTGTTGAGAGCCCTTCCTCGCACAAAGTAACAATGCGGGCGCAATCGAACCACGGAATTGACGGCCTAGGCATTGTTGAACTACAGACAACACTAACCGTCTACCTCCTTTCTGGTGGAATGACTGAAGATGATCGGCTGTCGGACCCCCTCCGTCCAATAGAAGCTGCTCATGCATGGTTGTTTACATCTTTGGGCGGGTATAGAGATATCTCTGAACACTCAAAGGGACTGCCTCTGTGATACAATATCCACAGTCCACGTGTAGCTTCAGGAATTCTGGGAACCGGGGTGAAGCAAATCTTTTATTGATCTGTGCGTTTTCAAAATCTGAGGACAATGTTGTGACTAAAATTTCATGAGAAAATTCAACCGCAACGGAAAATGCCTTCGTTTTAATGATTGCCATCACATTTTGCGTATCATATCCGTGGCACTCTCTTCCCTACGTCGCGATAATGCAAATCTAGCTGTCGTTCTTTGTACTTTTTCGATGTCCATCGTCAATCCTAACTGATGCGGATTCCACACTGCACAACAATGCGGACAAGCGTAGTATATGCAGTCTCTTTCGTAGACCTGTTGCATTTTCAACAAATCGCCGTTCTTGGCTTTATTTTCCCACAACATTATCTGTTTTAATTCCAGTTTAAGTTATTCATAATTGTAATCACCAAGTGTTTAAGTTGATTTTGCAGCCTTGAGGCGTGTGCGGTTTGGCCTGTGACCAAATTTAGAGTATTACTTTAAGTGCACATGTCGACGAATTCACACTTTTTATTATTTAAAGTCCATCACCACTTTCGCATCATACGGTTATTTTGTCGAAATCGTTTTGCAATTTGTTTTATCATCTGATGACTTTATAAAACGGTAAATGACCGCATAATCTGCCAGAAATCTAAGAGGGTTTCTCAGATCACTTCCTAAATGATTTATGTAGATCTCTGGCAGTAGAGACCCAGTAACGCTTCCTTAGGGAACCCCAGATAGTACTCTCGTTTTACTCGTTGACTATCCGTCAGTTTCTACGAACTATGATCTTTCTGACAGGAAATCAATAATTCCATAGGCATGAAATTTGATTAAAAGTCGCTTTTAGGAACGGCGACAAAAGTCTTCCGTAAATTAAAAATTATGGAACCAGTTTGACATCCCTTGTCGATATCACTCATTTGTCCGTGAGAATAAGGAGCTAGTTGTTTCACGATAGATATTTTCTGAATGTGTGTTAACTGTTCGTCAATAAACAGTTTTCTTCGTGGTAGCTCCTATGTTAGATCGCAGTATATGGATTATTTCTATTTTCTTTCTTGGATATTGGTGTTAACTGTGCAACTTTCCAGTCTTTAGGTACTGATCTTCCGACGAGCGTACGATTGTGTATGATTGCTAATTATTGGGCTGTTGCATCAGCATACTCTGAAAGGAACCGAATTGGTGTACAGTCTGGACGGGAAGACTTGCTTTTATTAAGTGATTTAAGTTGCTTCACTACTCCGAGGATGTCTGCTTCTATGTTATTCATGTTGGCAGTTGTTGCTGATTCGAATCCTGGAATATTTACTTCGTCTTCTTTGGTGTAGGGGTTTCGTAAAACTGCGTTTAGTAACTGCTTTAATGGGATTGTCATACGTAATGTCATCATTGTATTGACTGTGTTTTTCTGTTGGTGTACTTCACACACGATTAAAATCTCTCTGAATTTTCTGGTCAGCACTGAGCCGTGCTCACTCCCAACTATGTGTTTTCGTGAACTTCGCTGTCTATCTGTGTTTGGATTCCCGCCCTTGTTGCAGTTACGTCGTGGTTCTTCTTCCTTCTACGTGTGACAGCAGTGATGTGTATCGATATTTGCGCCGTGTACCATGTTTGATTTTGAGCATATAGTTTCCGGCTAGGGGAGGGAGTCTGCAGGGAGTCGGTCGGTTGCTGTGGACCATGGAAATTATCTCCGCGTGGTGCAGTCGGTTGGGTCCGCTGGCGGTACCTGCGCAGTGTCGCAGCGTGTGTGGAGCTTCGTGGTTCACAGAACTAGGACGTCAAAGTTGAGTGGTGGTTTCTACTACCCAAGGCACGTCCATTTATGTTTCGGTGGTTCGTTTCGGTGTTTCGCTATTGGGGAGGTTTTCCTGTGAGCAACACCGAGTGTTTCTATTGATGAAATTTAGCCGCCATGCGGTGCATTTAACCATATTGGTTAACTACAATTCGAGTGCACCAGGGGAATTTTCTGCCTTGTGGCCGTTAGTATTCCGGTTACCTGCTCTGGGCACTAACGTAATTTCAGGCAGCGTCCTTTCCTCACCTGTTGTTGCTGTCCAACATGGTGTGAAATTTCGACAGCTAATACATACTTCATTGTGGATTATCACGTTCGTAAACTTTTTGTTTGAGTTCTCATGTACTGATTGATGGCAAGCAAGTCGTTCTGTCGGTCGGTCCGTGGCTGTCCCCTGGTTAGGTTCCGACAGATCTAGCGTAGTTGGGCTCACCACCTGTCCACCTAAGTGAACGAGGGCACACCGACCTCCTGGAGGCTTCTGAGTGCCGTTGTCTTTATAGTCTTTTTCCCCGGTGTTTAGTTATCTGTTTCAGCTACTTAAAATTTAAAGCTTATGGTTATATTTTTTAAGAATTTTGGAATACTAATTGTGGGCTTTCAGCCTTACAACTTTATTCTTAAAATTATCTTTCAAGCTTAAACATTGCGGCCTTCTGCCTTTAAAAGATTGTAGTAATATATTTTAAAATTTTGAAACTTAATTGTGGCCTTCAGCCTTTTGTATTGCACCCTGCATATGTTTGTTCCATCTATCTTGCCTTGAGGCTTTAGATCTAGCTGTGATATATGTTTTTTTTAATTATTTTATTTGCCATTTTAACTGCATTTTTATCTTGTTGATTTTTAAGACTTCTTGTCTGGAGGCCTTCAGCCGTGAAAGAGTTGCATTTGGTAAAGGTTCGGCTTGTGCCGCTTTGAATGTAAATGTGTTATTAAATTGCAATAAATTACAATTAGAAGGTGAAACTGACCCCAACCTTATTTGGCCCTTTCCACAATCCTAATTACCTGTTCTGCCTGTGGGTTTAGCGGGCGTCTCAGGCAAAGCATTACCACAAAGCTTTCAGGCAGGCCAGACTACCGTTACACGACACTCTTGAGTCACAGTCCGAAGCTACCACTCCTGACTATCCGGGACTATCAGCAGACGAGGCTCGTGAATGTTGCTCCCGGGATGGCACATCCCTGCAATTCCGAGCGGCGTGCAGAATTGCCTTTTGGCCGACGGTGCGCCCGCTTATAACGCCGCTTGGTGGACTATTTCCGATCATGTGAGTCATGTAGGAAAATAGTCCGTTTGTTCATCGCGAACACTGGCGCTGATATCGATCCGTGGTTCTGTGGTAACGACCCGTAGCTGTGTTTTCGTCTGAGGCAGCAGCCTCGATCGTACCGTAAACATCTACTTTGCTTTCACCTGCTGTCATGAAGGCATCCCCTATCTCTGTTCTGTCATGCAGGATGCCGATGTTGCAGGCGGTCAGGATGGACGTTGTACTTGCATTCTTCGAAATTTGGCATACTTTTTCCGCTGCTCCTGAAACAGTGTTCTGACCTGTTTCGTACTGTTGGGGATCAGTAGTATCTCTTACTAGTATATATGATATACATCTCTCTCTGCAGTCGGTAATATTTTATTCAATACTAACCACATCTGGTTGACACATACATAGTCAGATTGGAACGAGTGGAGACTGCCTCTTAGGAACCCGTCGAACGATTTATCTACTTTTTTAGACAGATACGTTATGCGTTTATTTTGATTGCTGTAGATGTTGCAGTAGTCTGTTTCTCTACAACGAACTTGTGGTCACTAATCCCTGTATCCGTCATAATGCTCCTTATTTGAGATGTGTTGATGTCGAGTTCCCTCGTGGTCTAGCAGCAGCGTCTCTGACTAGTAACTATATGCTCATCAGTCCTCGGTTCGATCCTAGCCACTCCTCAAAACTCATCAGCAACGGTTGCTGAAAACTTCTGGTATAAGAAGTCACCCTTGCTGTGTCAACAGCCTTGTCAAAGAAGGCTCGGGAACGGATAGAGGTTCGTGGTACTGTTGTCCTTGGGAGACGGCACTGTGCCCTAGTGTGGACAAAATCAGTACTCATTTCCGGCATGAGGCTGCAGAAGGCGTCAAACGGTTTTTATCTCATTTTTTTAAAAAATTAATGTATTTTACGTCTATTTTTGATAGGTTTTACATCTCTTTAGATCAATTTTGTGGTCACTAATCCCTATATCCACCATGATGCATCCTATTTTCTATGGATTATTTGTTGCGGGGATGTCAAGTACGTTTTCGCAACCATTTACACTTCGAGGGGCTCCTGAAGTAACGCTTCAAACTAATTTTCTGAGAACACATTCAGAATGATTTCGGACGTCGTTTTACTCCTATCACAGACTTTAAAGATGAATTTTTACCAACATATTTGAAATACTCAAATTTTCTGTGAACTGTTTACCAACTATATAATCTGAGTATGGGGTCGGTAAAAGGAAGCAATTATTAATTTCTTCTGCTGCCGAGTAAAACCTCAACTTATACAGGAACTATCTTCAATAATTTCACTAGACGATAAACTAATTCAGACAGCAATAAAGACTCCAACACAAACGCTGTATTTAATCTATCCTTCTGATCACAGTAAGGTCCTTTGTAAAAATTTCGGATGAACTTATATCCGGCTTTATCCAGCTTTCCATACAAAAAATTAATTGAGCTTCAGTGTTTTCTCTTAAGGCTTCTTTTCCAACACAGCTACAACAGTTTACAATTACAATACCTATTGCACGTGTACTTTCTTTGTTTGCCCTGCATCGTTTTAGACTGACTCTAATCTAAATAATCACTCAGTCCCTCTACACATCCCCTGCTACCCGTATAGCCGCTTCATGTGTGTAGTGGAAGCCGGAAACCCATTAACATGTGGCGCTAGTCAAATTCTCCACACGCTCTGTAACAAAGGATCACATTCGGTTCTGTCGACGATGGTACAGATGGTGAGCTTCACCGTCATTTCGCAAGCAGGGTTGGCAGTCTTTAACACTTCAGCTAGCCAGCCCTCAGAAGCCAGACAAACTCATTCAATCCAAAGGTACACACACCGATTGTTTTCTCCATCTGCAGCTGCTTGCACCTGTGTTCTTCATGGCATCAAGAAGCAGCATTTCCACATCCAGAATGACTCCTCCCGTATGCACACAGAGTGCACACTGTATTTATTCCTCTCCTTGGCACCCGTTCCCTGAGGGGCACGAATACAAGCCTACCGTTGGAGATCCCAACTGCCAGTATTCCCGCCCTCTGTGTCTCTGTAAGTAACCAGGCTTTGCAGGCCGAGAGGCTTCCTCTGGAACAGGAAGAGCGACTGTTTTTGCTCAGATACTTTCCCAACCACAGAGAGCCTCAGAAATACGTTCGAAGGTTAAACTAGAGGCGCTGTGATAGGCCTCCCATAAAGTCTTTTGCTGCCTGCCACGCCTTGGAGCCACCTCCCACTCAACCACAGGGAGCATAAAGTTCAGTGTGGGTAGTAGACCGACTAGGAGGAACGTGGGACGTTCTGGACGGCCCACAGATCACCAAAGCTGGCTTCCAACAAGTGACGATCGTTGGCAACAGCCTCAAGTTGTCTGACTGCAGCCAGCTCTGCCTGGAGCTGTGCGTGAGGAGTCATCAACTCGCATCTGAACACAGCAATCGGACTCCCTGTTCATGCCAAAGACTCCGAAACTGTACACTTCATAGTTTTTAAGAACGCTAGACCGTCACAAAAACTCAATATAAATGCAAAACTAAGTTAATAACCACACAGAAAACTGAAAATAAGTCGCTCCTGTCTGAAGCTCGTAATTATAATTCCCAGACAAACGATGTACTCGTTTTTATTTGCAGCAGGTCCTTCCTCACCGATATAGTTGATAACAGGCTAGCGAATACAGGCACTCACGCTTTTAGCTCGTCTTTCGCTCTCGGCACAGATTCGACTTGCACTGTCAGCTGGGTAGTGGTGTTCAGTGATACTAACAGAGTGTGCTCAGAAGCAAGTGATGGTTCTTCGCGCTTACGTTGTAGAACCAGCGACTGCTGTCTCGAACAGCGTACTCATGCGAGGTACGTATGTCCCACTGCAAAAACTAAATTGAAGATATCTTCCGAAACTCGAGAAAAATGGGGCTGAGGACCCACCCATAGGCGAGACACACGGTACATATGTGTGTGTGTGTGTGTGTGTGTGTGTGTGTGTGTGTGTGTGTGTGTGTGTGTCCCCGTTCGGTAGTGTTCACAAGCAGGTGCGCTGTGTACTTCATTTGCAGCTGGATGCTTCTAAATAATTTTTTCATTATGATCTGTTATCTGTTAAGTATTTTAAAAAACGTAAACTACATGTCCTGTATCTGCGATAGCACACACAAAAAACAAACGATATTCCTCTATCTCTTTGTACTGGGCAAAACCAATAAACAAGAACATCGCTGATGTCGACACAGTAGTCGAAACAAAATTTAAGCAAAAATTTAAGTATGGATCACACTTAGGAATAATAAAATAAAATGTTTTCCTCACAAGTCTCTCGCTCGAGAAAGTCGGCCAGCGAAAAGACGGAAACAAAACTACTAGAGAGTGGTCGGCAAAGCATTATCTCCAAGCTGTCCACGGAGGCCAAACCACTGTTACACGACTCTTTTGAGTCACAGTTCGAAGCTACCACTCCTGACGAACCGGGACTACCAGCAGGCGAGAAGCGTGGATGTTGCGGCCGGGATGGAAGGTGCCTACAAGTCTGGGCGACATGTCGAACTGCCTTCTGGATGGTGGTGCGCCGGATTACAAGGCCGGTAGGCGTAGGGAAATAGTCCGCTTGTTGATCGGGAACTCTGGCATTGCTGTCGATTCGCGGTGCGTGGATAGCGGACCCTGGTGCAATTGGCTGAGACACGAGGCTGTGTTTTCGTCTCCGGCAGCGGCCTCGGCCGTACCGTAAACATCTCTTTCGGCTTCACTCGCTGTGATGAAGGCATCTCGTATCTCTGCTCTGTTATGCGGGATGCCGATGTCGCAGGCAGAAGGGACGGACGCTGCAGTTCGGTGATATGCTGTGTAGATTTTGAGAGTGTCATATTAACAGATGGGGAAAATGTATTCCCACACAGTGTGTTAGTGGCATAAGAGTAGCATGAAAATATGTAGGTATTCAGAGTGCATGACCTGCCAAGACAGTTATTGTACTGGAAGCACGTAACATTAATTCGTGGTGTATACGCAGCTTGGCATATGTAAAATTTGTATCCTGTTGTATTGACAGAGAGGACTGTTTTTGTAAATAATTGTGTACATATTTTTAGATATCTCTATCTTTTGTCATATTTTTGTGGTTTTTGAGTGTGAGATTAGTAGGTACATCAAGCTTAATAACCCACTAATTAATCAGTTGTGGGAATGGGTGTGGAAAGTGAGAAAGTTGATCACAAAGCCAAATTTTAGACGGTGTAAAACATCTAATAATATATTACCACGTAACATTGTTCTTATTTACAAACCAAGCCTTGGTTTCAAAGCCCTGTCACAATAAATCATTGACTTTAATAAGCTGAGGAGTATATGTATCTGCTGCACCTAATGGAAGAAGGGGTGGGAAAATTAAAGAAGTTGAAACTTGCAGAGAGCTAGTTTAACTGAGCCAGCAGAGGAGTAGTTGTGGGAGATGGTGAAAAAGTTGAGGCCTGTGGAGAGAGTGTTCAAACTAATCTACATGTAAGTAGAAAACTGCTCAGGACACCAGCCATGAGCAGTAGCAGGACATGGGAGATTTATGCAGTGTTGTCACTGCTATCACAACTCAGTCAAGAGGCGTCTTTCCCAATGCACCTGATAGCAGACACAGCCTGCTCCAGCACTGAACGTATGCCTGCGATGGTGGGAGCTGTCATCAAGGCTAAGTGTGGGCCAACACCATATTGAATTCCATCATTACCGAAGGAGGGCGCCACGAACTTGTGAATCATTTTTAGCCAGATGTCCGGATACTTTTGATCACATAGTATATATCTGTATTTAGTTCTGAGCTTTTGATGTAATCATTCGAAATGTTACACAAGTGTTGTGTGCTACGTTGCAGAGGAAATTATGAACATTAGCCAAGAGTAGCGGTTTTCTTTTCTTAAGAGCACAGAACTCGAAGGTAAGCTCATTGGCTTTACAATTCTGTTAGATTGCCTTGGGGTGTGTGTGCTTCAATATAGAGAGCATGAGCAACTTACCGTGTGTTTAAGTCAGCATGATTCTAGTTGTTCAGTAACAATGTGATTACGGTTAACCTGTTGCCATTCATGGCGGAACGCGTACTCTGTATACAATAATGAATCGTTGGCAGGCTGTGATTTCCTTACGCAAGAATATCTTCAGCTTTATAACTTAATATACTGAGTCAATATTAATCGATCTGTTCTGAAAGCAACCAACACTAATTCCATGTTTGCGCTAGTACTTGCAAGGAAAATTCAGATTTAGGTTTATGATGGCCCAGTGGATAGCGCGTCAAAAACTGAAAATAGATCAAGTATGAAAACAGTAAGAAGGTGTCCTAGACTGATAAAAAGCAAAAGAGAGACAGTTAACGGCCCAAGAACAAGAACTGCAACAAAAAGGCGTATGACGTCGGTAAATGGTCATGGTGTTGCAGTGCCTCATTCGAAGCACATCTAAATATTTTTCACAACATTATGAACTGTCCGTCCTGTCATTGAAACGTTTGTTCTCCTTGTGTAGTCTTGGCAGCTGTCATACTGTACATTGGTTATAGAATATGAGTCATGTGGTAAGAATACGTTGCCATCACAAGTAAACGTGATGAATAGTAAGAGCAGACCAGATACCACACAGACGTCTCACAGAAATGAAAACACCAATTAAACAGGTGTGAACTATGCTACAACAAAGCAATTCAATGGTAAAGGCTTCCAAAACGCAACGCAACTTCGAAAACGTTAAAAACATGTTTTGACAGAGCACAGAGAAACTGTATGATAGTGAAACTGTTGCGTTCATTTGTGGCAGCTTATGCGAAAAATTATTACGTTTCCATCATTTCCTTGGGAGAGATCACATTCACATTCATACGATCACCTGTATCGGGCAAGGAGGTAGACTAAGTGATCAAAAGTATCCGGACTCTTGGCTGATAATTGCTTACAAGTTTGTGGCACCCTCCATCAGTAATGCTGGAGTTCAGTATGGTGTTGGCCCACCATTAGCCTTGATGACAGCTCCCACTCTCGCAGGCATACGTTCAATCAAGTGGAGGAAAATTTCTTCGCGAATGGCAGCCCATTCTTCACGGAGGGCTGCACTGAGGAAAGGTGTCGATGTCGGTTGGTGAGGCCTGGAACGAAGTCGGCGTTCCAGAACATCTCAAAGGTGTTCTACATGATTCAGGTCAGGACTCTGTGCAGGCCAGTCCATTACAGGAATGTTACTGTCGTGTGACAACTCCGCTACAGGCCGTGCATTATGAACAGGTGCTCGATCGTATTGAAAGATACAGTCGTCATCCCCGCATTACTCTTCAACAATGGAAGCAAGAAGGTGCTTAAAACATCAATGTAGGCCTGTGCTGTGATAGGGTGCAACCCCCTCCATGAAAAACATGGCCACACTGTAACATCACCACCTCCGAATTTTACTGTTGGCACTATACACGCTGGCAGATGCTGTTCACCGGCCATTCACCATACCCGCACCATTATGAGCAAATTAATGGTGTTGCCATGGGAAGCCCCCTCTCCCCTCTGGTAGCTAATTTATTCATGGAAGACTTCGAGAACAAGGCACTGGACTCAGCAAGTTTTAAACCAACGGTCTTCTGGAGGTACATGGAAGACTCGTTCGTGGTATGGCCCCATGGGATGGATGAATTACATCGATTTCTTGAGCATTTGAATGTCATCTATGCTAGCATTAAATTTACTATGGAAATAGAAAAAGACGGCTGCCTCCCCCTTTTTGGATGTAGTCGATCGCCGTAAAGGTGATGGCACATTAGGACATGCCGTACATCGGAAACCAACACACACAAATCTATATCTTTATGCCAGTAACTGCTATCACCCTTCACAGACCATAGGTGTCCTTAAGACCATAGTGCATCGGGCGCACAGTATTCCGATAAAAACAATTTGGCAGAAGAGCTCACATACCTCAAGAGCATTTTTAAATCGAATAGATTTTCTCAGCAACAAATTTGTAGAGCATTCAACGCAAAACCTAAGACGCAGGTATGTGATGGGGAAGAAGATAGTAATTCCTTCATATCTAGTGCGGTTTTGCCCTATGTGGGTGCTCTTTCCTCGAAAACAGGCCGTATTCTTGAGAAACACTGTGTTAAGGTGATCTTTCGCCCCTCCACGAAGATTGCAGCTTTACTCGTCTCTGCGAAAGACGATTTACAGCTTCGTAAAGCGGGTGTGTATCAGATTCCTTGCGGAAATTGTGAGAAGTCGTACATAGATCAAACAACACGCACCGTTCATGAGAGGTGTGTGGAGCATCGAAGATACACCCATTTATTATAGTTAGACAAGTCAGCTGTGGCTGAACATTGTATTTATACAGGGCATTCGATGAATTACAGTGATGTGAAGATTTTAACATCCACCTCTTCTTTTTGGGAATCTGTTTTCAAGGAAGCTATAGAGATTACATTAGCTAATGATTTAATAAATAGAGGTAATGGTGTAAATTTGGACAAAGCATTGAATCCGGCTCTTGGGGTAATTAAACTGCAGAGAAGTCGTCGTGGTGTCACCACAGCCGATCATACATCGATCGATAAGCGAATCGAATGTCTGTACGCCTTCACCACAGGCGGCGCATTTGTAAGCGTATTTCTCTGCCGCCGACCAGCATCTGTGACCCGCATGTGCAGTACCGCCGCGGTGGAGTGTATGTGGCCGCGGTTGGCATCTTGTTCTGTCTTGTGAATCACTCTGAGAATGGCCGGACCATACGCGGCCGAAATATCGGTGGAGGAAATTTTATTTACGCGGCTGCATGCCCGAACGTTAATGGACTATTCATTACGCCGCGAGAAGTTGAAAATGCACATCAAGAACACTACTGTTTATGGCCAAGTTCTCTGCAGTTAAAAAGCTACCTCATGTAATATGTACACAGATAACAAATTTTGTCAAAAAAATCAATTTAAAGCCTTTTTATCCCAGCAACTTGGAGCGATGAAATGTCAAACGTTTGCCTAATGTTTTCAATGACATGACTGTCCAAAGTTTATTAGCCTCGGGGGAACATCATTTCACTTAAAGTTTTGAGACCACTGTTAATTCTAAATTTATTAAATTAATTTGTGCATGGTGGAACATTTTAAATGTTAGTTCACCTGTTTGAGGTAATCATTTATAGGATATACTGCAGAAACCGCTCCCCAGCACAAATGATGGAAATATCACATACTTACAGAGATTTTTATCCTGGCAGGATGTATGGAAACATTTTTCTGATCGTACAACTGGACTATCCAGTGACACATAGTTGGCCATATAAAATACCACTCATGGTCTTCTAGAAATGACCAAGAATTGCAATGAGGACATGAATTTTAAATATCTTTTGCTAGGAAAGTTTCAGACGTACGCTCTAGAAGCAAGATTTGGAACATACTGAACAATGGCAGGATCTTTGAGATAGGTATTTGAAATTGTATCCAAACTAATAAATCAGACCCTGCTAGCCTTGAAAATTTCGTCATCTAATCTTGGAGAAGTTGACACAGATATAGAATCTTTCGAAACTGACTGTGTCGGTGATGTCACCTCACCGCCACCACCAAACTTTGACAGTTTAGTGGATTTCAGTGACGAACAAGTTCACTCTGTTCATTAATACTTGCCTGTTTTCACACACACACACACACACACACACACACACACACACACACACATATATATATATATATATATATATATATATATATATATATATATATATATATATCAGGATACTGTGCCAGAGCTGCTGTTAAGAAGCTGAGATGTTAAGCATATATAACATATTCAGTTCCTCGATCAAACGTTATCAGATAGAAAATGATGAGGGCTATGACCATATAAGAAAGGTTGACACAGGTCGATTTAATTGTCCTGATAATTAGGTTATTGATGCTGTTATTTTTACCTAATTACTTGCTAAAAACTTGATGTCTGAAGAAGATGAACACAGCTTCATGAGATGCTCATCCCAGAGATATTTAGTTATAAGATTAGCTCTTTATGTAATTAAAAAGGAAGATTTCTTTCTAAGTGAGTCTTTTTCTAATTAAACAAATCACACAGACGACAGAATTCTTCAGTGTGTAGTAAAAGTAGTGTGTAACATGTTTCTCAATACTTATGTTAATGCCATGATGGCAGTAACAGAAAAAAGAGAAAACTGTCACCTGTAAAGAAGTTTCGAATAAATTTTGTGACAGGTTAACAAACATTTACATTTGTCATTTTCCCCTCATTCCTATTTTCCTCTTCTCGACATGTGTAACTGCATTGTTAACATCAAATGTGCATAAAACTAGGCCTATATTATATTTACAAAGATTTCATTTAATTAACAGCAGTATTCCGATACATATTTGACAATTCTGTTACCACACAGAGAAAAAGAAGTCTTTTGGGTTTTTATAGTTAAAAATTGGTGACATGAGCATTTATAATTATACTATTACCGGCGACGATATCGATGCAATCTTCGGTGAGTCAATTATGTCTCAGTAAGTTACATTTTTATCGAAGTAATTAAATTTACGATCACCAGAACAAATATGTTGTCCTAACTTTTGCTGTAAGTATCTCTATCACAGTATCTCTATTAGTGTAATTTGTGGGCTGTGGGGTATGTAGGTTTCTGTCGCTACGTTATCATTACAAGTAGTAAAATGTTGCTGTAATCTCAAACACAAGAGAAGGAAATCACAGTATTGTAACCAGCGTAAAAAGCGTTCTGCCCTGTAGCATACAGGAACGGCACTTTTTCTTTCTTTTTTTTCGTTTTGTAAATGCCACATGCCACACAGATTGATAGTTGAGAACTAGGTAGTGAGATTTTGTTATGCCGTCACGAAAGAAGTACACGTTCTTGTTCTGATGCTTGTTTGCAACAACAGCCTCGCAGCGATGACGTCACAGTTGCATCTTGAGGCCTGTGTATCAAAAGGCGTTGTGGCGACTTGGACCTGGGGTGAGCTGCTCCTTCCGTGCACACGTCGTTTTGGCTGTCTCTGGTTGGTACCACAGGGCGCAATCTTGATTATATAAGCGGAAAACCGTGCCAACTCGGACGTCTACCATATCCGCCTTCTGTCCCCCATGTGCATTCTCTACGACCTCATCTGCCCCTTCCGTGCACACGTCGTTTTGGCTGTCTCTGGTTGGTACCAGAGGCCGCAATCTTGACTATATAAGTGGAAAACTGTGCCAGCTCGGACGTCTACCATATCCGCCTTCTGTCCCCCATGTGCATCCTCTACGACCTCATCTGCCCCTTCCGTGCACACGTCGTTTTGGCTGTCTCTGGTTGGTACCAGAGGCCGCAATCTTGACTATATAAGCGGAAAACCGTGCCAGCTCGGACGTCTACCATATCTGCCTTCTGTCCCCCATGTGCATCCTCTACGACCTCATCCTCTTCCCCCACCTTCTCTATTCCTTGAACACATCCACACCCTCTACATCTTCCACTGACTCGATCCCCCTCATCCCCTGGTGTCTCCCTTCGTCTCCACCCCCCACTCGTTGCCACCCCTTTACTGTTGTGTCCAGCCCTCACTCCATCCCCACACGTTCTGCCTCCTTTCCCAACACAACTTCCAGCACCTACCCCTCTTGGATGATGAGCTTTGACCTGACATTTACCCCTCCTAGCAACTCTAACCCCACCTTCCTCCCCCCTACCTCTCAGGGCTTCCTCTCCCCTCCCCTTCCATTCCCCTGAGTGGTCTTCCCCCTCCACCACCACCTCCCTCTCCCATGCCCCCCCCCCCCTTCTGTGTCTCTACGCTTCCTCCAGCCATGTCTTCCCTATTTTTCTCCCAACCAACCATCTCCTGTCTCTTGGTGCGCCTCCTGCCCTACTTTTTTCCTCTTCCTCCAGCCCCCTCCAGTTCCTCCCCCCCCCCCCCCCCCACAACACCTTTCTCCCTTCTGTTTGCTTCCTCTCCAGCCTCCAGTCCCTCTGCAGGCCCCTACAAGTGGTATTTATTCTTCATGCATGCTCTGTCGTTTCCCATAGTCATTTTAAGTATCTTAGTGTGATTTTTATCCTGTGGCCGACATTTAACATGTTTTTGTCTGCAGTGTTCTTTTAGCTTGCCAGCTCTGTTCTTTTAACTTTATGGCGACCTTTTAACTGTGCGCCAGTGGATGTTCCCATATTAGTGTATATTTTAACATCATCCCCTTTTACTGTGTTTCTTATGACCCCATTTTTATCCCCCCCCCCCCTTTTATGTAAGATTCCCCCTTCTGTATTTTTTGTAAGGCCATTTGGCTGAAGACCAGTGAACTATGCTGCTGCCAGCACTCCCCTGCCCATATGGAAGGAAGAAAGAAAGACAGAAAAAAAAAGAAAACAGCTTCGGCAGTCAGCGGTTCTACTCCTTAAGATGGTGGAAGAGAGAGCCACCGAAAGCTCTAGAATTTTATTCTGATTGACACAACTTGGAAACTGAAAAGATTTTACTCCAGCACTTTGATGCTGTGTCAGTATTTTTAAATATTTGTCGGGGAAACCGCAAAAGGTTTGCGTAAATTGCTACTACGCGCATGTGAGCAACAAATTTCTGTAGAACGTGAATTAAAAAAGTTCTCTGGGATTTCACTCGGAAAATGGATTCGTTTGTGTATAAGGGCGTACTACACTGTTGCTAATATTCAGTTTGCAACCAGCCTGAATTTTAATTAGTATTCCATGATAACTGTAATGTCGAATATGGTAAACTGAACGTGCTTGGTCGTATATGTCCAGTAGGACCATTGTTTATACAAAAAGCATTTACCCCCAACCTTGGATAAATGTTGAATGAACTTTTTCATAAGCAACTAGACTTAAAGAGCTGTAATTGACAAAAAATATTTAGGCCAAGCGCAACAGTGGCGAACAATAGAGGACAGAAGCTACGTAAAAGTATCTTAAATATCACAGGTGAGGGCAATATATTACAAATGAAAGAATTTTTTTATAATTAACAAATACACTACTGTGTTCTAAAAGTGCTTCAGTAAATAATTAATCAAATTACTGTTAACAGGCCTGTATTTTGAAAAGAGCTGTTACAGTCACGTCTGTCTAACACAGTGGTGATATTAAAGAAGATAGAGTCAGTGTTTGTTCCCTGGAAAAAAGAAGGAAAGAATAGTAATTATTAATGTCCTTTTTAGTCAGAATCAGAGATCATACAGTCATATGTAATTGTTCCTCAGGGTCGCTGATTACCTTTTATCACTCACTCACAAGATCTCTGTCGTTTTCTGTATTATTTCCAGATAATCACACAGATGAAAAATTATTCTGTCTGTTTTTCAGTAAATCCTAACAAGGAGACAGTGCGCTGGCGTGGTGGTCACTATTGCTGAGTTTCATGATTTTGAAATGATTGAAGATATAGGCAGTGAGGTGACTAATGCATTGATCTGTGCAAGGATTCTGAGATTTCCCTCAACATATAGACAATGAACACTACCAAATGGTTATAATTAAGTGTTCCTTATTTAACATGTTATAACATGTAAACTAATTACTCTGAGTCCCAAACATTAATGTCCAGCGTGTGGGGTGCGTAATTTCCATGCCTCACAGCGCCACCATCCATTTCCAACTATGGCCACCAGGTGCCGTGATCAGTCATCGCGTTTCATAGTCTCACACACCTGACCAGTCGCAGAGCACTGGTGGATGTGCCAACATGAGCTTAGAAAAAAGGAGCAGGGCGTTATTGCTGAAGATCTATTACCAAAATAACAGTAATGCTGCAGCTACACTTCGAGAACAACGCCAGCTGAAAGGATTACGGAAGGATCCTCGTTTTCCACCTGCTGTGCGGAGCATGACGAAGAAGCTTGAATCATCTGAAGAACTGGGCGTCGCTCTGGGAAGAGGCCGACGGCCGGTTGCATCACAGGTGGTTGATGAAATCACTGTTGCTATGGCAGACAACGCTGAGCGCAATTTCCGGTCGTCAGACAGTGCGCATGCTGTATCACGACAGTTGAATGGTATCTGTACAATATCTGTATTGTACAGCAACTTGTACCGCAGGACGCACAACTACTTTCTCACAAGGATTGAAGTTGATGAGGGCTGACGCTGTACCATGTAATGGGTGAGGTGAACACACAGAACTGGAGAGTGTGGGGACCTTCAACTCCAGTGGCTGTGAACGAAGTTCCTCTGCATGGCGAACACCTCACTGTATGGTGTGGTTTCACAGCTACGTTCATCACTGGCCCATTCTTTTTTGAACAGTTTGGCGCTCAAGGACCAAAAACGTGCAGTGTGACTGGACAGCGCTACTGCGATATGCTTCCCCAGCTTGTCATACCCGTCCTACAGCAAAGAGACACGCACTGAACTCGGCTGTTGTCGCGCAAGATCGCGCACATCGCTCGTGACGTTCACCTGCTTCTCCAAAACATATTTGGAAACAATCGAATTACCAGCCGATCGTTTCCAAATGCTTGACTGGCACAACCACCTAATCTCACTCCCTGTGATTTCTGATTGTGGGGCTACCCGATGGACAGGATTTACCTGGGGAACACGCACGCATGCGCTGATCTGAAGCACTGCATGTGAAGAGAGGTAATCAGCATATTTACGGACTTGCTTCACTCTGCTGTGCAGAATGCAATCATGTGCTTTCAGACTCTTGTGGACATTAACGGGCGCCATATTTCTCCCTTTTGTAGAAGTAATGGTACCGATAGATAATGGTATGACGTACCATATCAGTACATTAAAAGTGTTTCAGTTGAATTGATTCTGCATTATTTCTCTTCCCCATGTCCTTGACATTAATGCTACCATGTTTCGTCCTTGTATGGTAATTAGTGTCCGCTTGTGTGTGTGTGTATGTGTGTGTATGTGTGTGTGTGTGTGTGTGTGTGTGTGTGTTTAGATCTGATGGGCGCCCAACGGCTAGGTCATCAGCGAACTTACACTTCCAATAACAAACGAATGTGGAGATGAACTAAAAGTATTGCACACGTACACGCATGCACTCGAAATTACCATACAAACACTCTGCATCACATGCACTCTCAGATGCACTACAGCCATTTAGGATGGGAAGAGAGCTTATAAAGAAATGAAAACACGGAGAAAACAGAACACAGAACTAAAAGAAAAGCGCAGGTAAATGTGACTGGCTGACCACTTACAAAAATCTAGAATGAACCAGTCACCCTTTGACACACTGAGAACATCTCCCTAAAATCTTGTTAAAAACGTTGGACAATTCACAAAACTTTGAAACCCTAACAACATTCGTTTGATCATTACAGAAGAGACGGCAGATCCGCCTGCAAAACTGACGCAGTCCAATAAAATGCGGCACGCCGTGATCTGCATGCCACAAACACCACACATTGGAGAGTCCTCTCAATAGAGTAAGAATCCATGTGTCATAGGGTAGTGGCCTCTGCGAAGACGAGTAAGAAAGATCTCGTCCCGTCGACGTGTCTGGAAGGAAGTACTCCACAGCTGAGTTGTGGGCCTGATGACACAGTCACTGCCAGCCACTCGTGTTCCCATCGACACATGACTTTGTCCCTCAATAGCGAGGTGATAGCATGCAGGGGGATAGCACACCGAAATACCAGAGGATCACGACATGCCCCCTTGGCTGCTCGATCCACCCTTTCATTCCCCGCTATGGCAAAGGAGGTAACACATAAAACGCCTGAGGAACGCCATTCTCCTGCTCAATTCCATTAGACAGCGCGGTACCAACTCGGGTGTCCAGGTACCCAACAAACAGATGCCTCCTTCCCCAGTCGTGGTAGTTGTAGGAGGGCATCCTGGATATTCTGGGTTACTATATCTGCTGGGTGCAAGCTTCGGAGAAAGTAAAGGGCGCTCAAAGAATCTGGTCAGACGAGAAATGTAACACTGGGAGAACGTCTCATCCGCTCCAGTGCTAGCAAGATAGCATATAATTCTGCGTCGAAGATGGTAAATTCTAGAGCCAGTCTGACCTTGAGGATGTGTTCCGGGGAAACGACACAGCTACCAACAGTGCCCTTGCATAGATCCATCCTTGGAAACAGCTACATGGTCGTGGTACTCAGATAAAATATCAGACAATATCTCATTACATACGGAAGCAGGAGTGCTATCTCTACTGTAACGCACCAAATCTAAAATAAATCTGGGCCCCTCCAATAACCAGGGCGGCAGGCGGTTAAAACCGTGGATTTGAAGTCATACTGGCTTCACGCCAAGTGACTCAAGCAAACACTGCACGCGCAACCCAAATGGCATCATGGTTAGTGGACGGTTGGTAAAAAGGTGTTCCAGAGGTGGACGAGCAACAGTATGGTGTGCGGGTGGAGCTGCAAGGAACTTACACGCCTGACGCACCGCGAGGAGCTGGCGCCGGATGGTAAGTGGCGGCTCCCACGCCTGAGCACAGATGTTGGGTATGGGACTGGTCTGTTAAGCAACCGTGACCAGTCGAATTCCATCATGATGGACAGTGTCAAGTAAAAGAGTCTCTCTCACCCATACATCGCGTAACCATAGTTCGGCCACGAACGCACAACAGCCCCATAAAACTGAAGGAGATGCGCACTTCCTGTCTGCTCCCCAAGACCTGTCGCTAAGGCACTTGATATTCGGTGGCTTCAAGGTTCTGGCTTTCAGGTGTCGCATGTGTGATAACCTTGACAATTTTGAGTAAAAAATGAGGCCCAGAAACAACACTGTGTTTAAAATGTAGGATGGTGTCCCCCATATTGAAGGCAGGCAAATTAAAAAGACGACCAGAACGATTAAAATGACCCCCCCCCCACACACACACACACTTAACTGCGAAAAACCGAAAACCCGTCTTTGCAGCCCACTCCTCTAACGGCTGCAGATGGCCGGTATGGCCGAGCGGTTCTAGGCGCTTCAGTCTGGAACCGCGCGACCTCTACGGTTGCAGGTTCGAATCCTGCCTCTGGCATGGATGTGTGTGATGTCCTTAGGTTAGTTAGGTTTCAGTAGTTCTGAGTTCTAGGGGACTGATGACCTCAGATGTTAAGTCCCATAGTGCCCAGAGCCATTTGAACCGTTTTAACCGCCACACGGTAAATTGCAACAGACTGCTCGCCGTTGCAAGACTGGAGGAGGAACAGAAAAGAGCAAAATCGTCTACAAGTAAGGAGCACTGTACAGGACTCCTTGCCATAGATGTGGTACTGTTGACGGCTATGGCAAAGGAGGCAACACTTAAAACACTGCCCTGAGGAGCGCCATTCTCCTGCTCAATTCGATTAGACAGCGTGGTACCAACACTGGTTCTAAAAAACCGATGACACAGGAAAGAAGATAATGATGGGGAGGTGGCCATGAATGACACATTGGTGCAGTTGTGCGAGAACACAGTGTCTCCCTCTAGGAGGGTCAGATAGTCACCAGAGGATTGAAACCTTCGGACTCCGCTTAGTGAGCGGCTAAGGAGTCGTCTGGTCTCTAACAACCACACCAGACGATGGTTAACGATTCGCTCCAGGGTCTTTCCTACACGCTTCGTTAAGGCGATACTCCGATAACTACTGGGACATGCGCAGTCCTTTCCTGGTTTGAGGAGAAGGATCTGAATTGCCTGCCTCCACGAGTTGAGGAGGTTGCTCGTCTGCCATATTAGATTAAAACATTCGAGGAGGATTTACTTTAACGCCGCTGTCAAATATCGAAGCATCCAGTACCGGATTTGGTCGTGAGCTGGTGCGGCGTCACGAATCTCAGTCAGTGCCTATTCGAGCTACCAAAAGGAGAAAGGGGAGTTGTAGGCCTAAGAACTGTTGGACTTAATGTCCAACGTTTCCCTCACTACAGTCGCTAGATACTGACGAAACGCCGGACCCTGTCTTGCATTGGCAGCAGTGTGTGGAAAATGTTCGGCCAGCGTCTGAGCAATCTCTCTGGGTGTTGTTTGGCGGCACTCCTGTTTCAGCACTGCTGCTATCGGTAAACGGCTGCGTTTACCGGAAATCTTCCGGATGGCTTCCCATACTTTTACAGAAGAAATGGAACTACTGATGAAGTCCAGGAGCGCTTCCCATGACCTTTCCTTACTCTCCCTAATGTCGCGTCGAGCATTGGCCCCCGCGACTCGAATGGCCCTAAGGTTGTCTGCTGTCGGTCGGAATTGAGAATGTCGAAGAGCCGCACGCCTTTCCCGGATCGCGGATTGGCACTCATCTATGCACAAAGGTACTGGTCACCTCCTAAGACGACCTGAGGACTGTGTGATGGAGAGGTCAGTGGCACGATGGATCACTCAAGTGATGTGGTCCAACCATCCTTGGGAGCTGCTGGAGTGTTAGATCACAGCCAGCTGGCTGAAATGCTTCCAGTTAGCCCTGCTGACCATCCATTTTTGGCGCTTAACTTCCAGTTGTGAGCCGTTTAGTAGGTGAAGGTGGGTTGGGAAGTGGTGACTGGAATGAAGATCGTCAGTGACCTCCCACTTAAAAGATTCAGCGATGGTGGGAGAACAGAAAAACATGAGAATGGCTGATAATGACCCAGCAGCATTAAAGAATTATGAGTGAGTACCTGTGTTGAGGATGCACAGCCCGCGAGACGTCATGAGGCCCTCCAAAACCCGACCCCGAGGGCAACTATTGGTCGTGCCCCACAGGAAATGATGGGCATTGAAGTATCCCAGGTGGAGGAACGGTAGCGAGAGTTGTGCGATAAGATCTGTGAGAGCCTGATAGTCTAGTGCATCTTGCGGAGGTAAATGCAGTGAGCAAACAGTGATCCTTCGACACACATGAATTTGAACTGCTACTGCTTCAAGGTCAATAGGCAAGGGGAGGGCAGAAGAGTGGTGTGCATTGGTGACAAATACAGTGACACCTCCCTTGGCCGTTTCCACCGAAACGCCATCCTTGCGGTGTAACATGTATCCCTGTAACACAGGGACATCTCTATCTTTAAAACGCGTTTCTTGTAAGCATAAGCGCAAGGGACGTGACTGTGCAAGGAGTTTCAGTTCCTCCACATGAGTCTTGAACCCATTGATATTCTAGTGTAGTATGGAAGTCATGTCATCGGTGCGGTTTTAATTTACCCCTATCTTTGCAGTGGGGAGGTGAAGCATTTGAAGAGCGAGGGGGAGTGGAGGGGCTGCCTGGATCCAAGGCATCTAACTCCACGATGCCCTCCTCATCAATCAGATAGGAAAGAATGACGTCAGACGGCGCTCGGGACAACTTTTGCCCCCACCGTCGTGTGCCTTTCCCTGCACCCTGTCCCCTCGATGATGAGAGGAAAGGGGCTGTTGAGGGGCACTTTGTTTTTCTTGTACCTTCTGGGTGCTCGTTGGAGAACTGTTGTTGGTCGTTACTAGTGCAGCTGCCAGGGATGTTTTGTGCTTTCTCTTTCTCCCTTGACATGTACACTTGCAAGTACAGGTGCTTGTCGTGGATACAGGCTCACTAGGCGTGGTTTCTCTCGAAGCGTCCACCTTGGGAATAAGTTTCTGCACCATGGAAGAATATGGGGTAGTAAAGACGAGGGTTCCGTCACCTTATATTCCTTTTTGGCTTCGGCATAGGGGATCCGGTTGGTCACTTTTGTGTGCTGTATTTTGCGTTCTTCAGCAGAAACAGGACAGGCTCGGCTCCAGACTGCGTGGTTCCCAGAGTAGTTGATGCTGATCACCAGAGATGGTCAGTCAGGGCCAGTGTCATCAGCCGCTTTTCTGCAGTTCCCGCAGATCGCTTCACCTCCAAAACTCATGGCTGCACGGCCGAAACGCTGGCACTTACGACGTGCGACAATAAAGTAATGAGACTGATGTGAAAAAAAATGTTACTTACCGTTTAAGTCAAGTTTAGTGTTGTCTCCTTCAAAGTAGTTCTGATTGCACACACTTTTCTAGCGCTTCTGCCATGTATGGTAATATTTCTGGAACTCGTCTTCTGCAATATCCTCCAAAGCCCTTGTCGCAGCTTTTTGGACATCTTGTGTTGTTTGAAAATGGTGTCCAAGACCCTCACCACAGCTTTTTGGACATCTTGTGGTGTTTGAAATGGTGTCCCTTGACCGCCGTTTTGACTCTCGGAAATAGAAAAAAGTCGCACACAGCAATATCTGGTGAATAAGGTGACTGTGGTAGTACTGAAATTTGGTTTGAGGTTAAAAAATGTTGGCACGGGCACAAAGAACTCTTCTATGAAGTCATTCTAAAATTTATTTGTAATAATACTGGTTAACTGTTTGTCCAGGAGGCACCCACTCTTTATGAATAATTTCCTTGGAATCAAAGAAGCACACAAGCATGCATTTCACTTTTGACTTTGACATGCGAGCTGTTATTGGTCTTGGTGATCTCTTTGAGCAGCATTGTGAACTTTGGCGTTTTTCGTACTGAAAAAACCAACTTTCATCACCAATGATAACACAGCTCAACAATTCTGGCTAGATTTCAGTTTGCTCTGACAGATCGGCTGCCACATTTTTCCGTGTTTCTAGCTGTTGTGGAGTGAGATTTTAGAGGACCATTTTTGCACAAATCTCATACCAAGATCTTCAGTTATTGTTAGACGAACCGTTTCTCGTTTGATGTTCAGTTCTTCTGCAGTCATTGTCACGGATAATCTCCGATCAGATCGTAAGAGTTCACTCACCCTAGACAAGTTGACACCCGTCCGTGAGATTGACGGTCGTCCACTGCTATCTTCATCTTCAACATTCGTTCTGCCTTCAGTAAACATTTTATGTCAATGAAAAACTTGAGCTCTTGACATAAACCCCTCTCCAAAAGCCTCCTGAAGCTTACCGTAAGTTGTCGTCGCGTTTTCACCTAATTTAACGCAAAAAGAATTGGCATACATTTGCGCAATATTATGAGGTTCCATTTCCGTCACGAGAGACACAAACACGAGTTAACTTATTACAGCACAACTCACGACTGAGCAGTTGCATCGATGTGCCACTTGGACTTGAAGCAGCTTATAGACCAAGGTCAAAGATATTGTGCCTACTCAAGATTGCAGTGTTACCACATCCTGCAAAGAAAATCAGTCTCATTACTTTATTGTGGCACCTTGTACAGCACATCATAGCGTTTGGAATGTAAGGCCGTACATTAATTCGAAGAAACCCCGCCATAAGATGTTCATGCAGTGTCGGAGAATTGAATGTGACAATGAAAGTCGCAGTCTTTTCAGTTGGTCCATTATTCCACTGAGTTCGTTGCTCCACGTCGACTATTACCTGGGATGATCATTCTGGCTTCAGTTCTGCTCTGTCCATGGTCGTGATATCTTGGCATGTGACAACGCCCTTACTTGAGTTGAGAGAAGTGTGTATCTCAACAGTGATATCATAGTCACCCAGTTTCTGCGGTTTCTTAAGAAGGTGTGTCTGCTTGGCCTTGTCAGTTTTGACCAACAATGAGCCATTACGCAGTCGTTTCATAGATTGTAACGTTCCAGAAAAGCCTTCGAAACTCATATGGATATAAAAGGGGAGCACTTTTTCAAATGTTCCCTCCTTCCTCTTTCTCGCCAGAAACACATTGTGATTCATGCCTGCATGAGCCCTGTTATTGCAGTCCAAAGTATTCTTAGTGTCAGAAGAACTAGCCTATCTCATTCCTTTTGCTGAATGTGTGTGTATAGTGCCAGGCGGTATACCCTTCCCATTGATGGAGAAAAAGGTGATTTCGAGGATGAGTTTTATATATATATATATATATATATATATATATATATATATATATATAGAGAGAGAGAGAGAGAGAGAGAGAGAGAGAGAGAGAGGTTTAACATGTTCTCGCGTTCCGAGTGGTCAAGCCAAGATCTCCGTTTCCTAAGACACACAATGTTCCACCACCGCACCGCGTGATGGTCGCTGAAGCATACCAAGAGCTTGTGGTGACTGGCACCACTTAACAGTCCGCAGCTCAGGAACCCCGTGGTCGCCAATCCCGTACCCAGCAAATCAATGCTGAGCCCCGAGGGGAATTAGTTTCCGTATTATAACGTGTTAAATAGAGAAAATTCAATTATAACCACCCAGTATACCAAAGTATTAGTAACGAGATTTGGAACAAGTGGAAAATGTATCTTTAAATCATTGTAACTATATATCACAACAGCAAGATGCCATTACCTGGCGCAAAGTAAAAGAAGGAACGTCAAATTCTGTTTCTATCCAGCTCATGTCCAACGTCTTTGTACTTTCTTGACAGAGCAATCTGAATGCCAAACATTGGTATTTTTGCATTAAAAGAGGCACTGGAAAAAATACATGTATGTCAGGATGTAAAACCATGAAGCCATGGTCACCAGGCTGAACTAAATCCTTTTTTTACCATCAGGCCACTGCAAATTGTCTCAATAGACATTAATGGAGCCCTTACCAGAGCTAAAGGTGAGATAAGCCACACAGTAGCGTTTTTCGATGTTTCTAGAAACTTATTGAGAGTGTATGCAGTGAAAAGTGTGACATGCACATCCATAATCAGATGCTTACTACCAGAACAGTTACAGAGGAAGGTAAGTGTGAAATACTTCTGTCAGACAATGGCCTTCGGTTCACCAGCGACTAATCTAAACCGTTCCTGATGAACGATAGAATTAAGAAGATACTAGTTTTGAAATACCATCCAGGAGCAAAAGCTCTGAGATAACATTTCCACTGGTTACCTTATCTCACGCAGACATACATATCCACACAAAGCGGATAGAATACCTGGAAACTTTTGAAAGACGAATTAACAATTTACCTCATGCATCAAGAGAATACTAAATGATTTAACACATGCATCAACAAATTAATTCCATGTGAGCTAATATTTAAGAGTAAAGAAAATAATGAATGGTGTAAGCCTATTTCTTGAATCGAATGCGAAAGATCCGAGTGGGTAAAACTTATGTAAGCTTATCCTCAAAAGGCATGACAAAGAAAAACATATTTTTACAGAGGTTTATCTCAGCTGCAGAAATTTGAATGGCTTATTTTATTTTGGGTCGAAATTATCCTAAATTCTGTTTAATTGCGAAGAAAATGAAATGGATTGGGACATTGGAGACTGCTCATGTACCACACTCGAGAACATATTTGCTGTGCTCCCCATTGTGACAAGAATTAAAGGAATATATCATTTCCAAAATATAACCCACTTCTACATACAGATAACTGATTGACAGATGAATTGTTTATTCCATAGTGAATTACATTTCTCTTATAAATATATATACTAACATAATCTCTGCATGGCATAAATATTTTTCAAGCTATGTATTACAATTTACGATGGTTTTCTTTTAGCACATAAGAATAAATCTGGGAGACAATCAATGCACTTACATGTTGTTTTACAGTTGGATATTTTTATGGGTACTGTGCACTATTAAAATAACTGGATGCAGCATGGTGATTTTACACAAGTATAATGCTGATGAAGTGCACTTACGGATTATTTATCATTGAGCTTCTGTCTCGTATGTATAGGAGGTACCATTTTTTTTAAAATTTAGATAAAAAACTGAAGCAAGATATTTCTTCTGAAGGATTGCTAGCTATAAAAAAATGGCTCTCAGCACTATGGGACTTAACATCTGTGGTCATCAGTCCCCTAGAACTTAGAACTACTTAAACCTGACTAACCTAAGGACATCACACACATCCATGCCTGATGCAGGATTCGAACCTGCGACCATAGCAGTCGCGCGGTTCCAGACTGAGTGCGTAGAACCGCTAGACCACCGCGGCCGACTGCTAGCTATACCAGGATAAAAAGCCACAACAGCCCATGTCCAACATGCCAGCATGTGATAGCAATTAAATGTAAGGCTTCATATTTTATAGATAACTACATCATAAAGCTAGATTTGGTTCAATTGTTTGATAGTTAGCTTGATAGAACCTTCTTATTTCATTTCTGTGATTCACTCTTGCTTGTTATATCAGATTAAGTTACAGTGGCATGTAATTAGTACTACTTGGCATCAGAGGCAGAATGTTTGTTGAGAGAAATGAATGTCGGCATGATGGCATTTGTTGTCATGATATTTATTGTGGATCACACTACGTGGGTGTGTAAATGTCAGTTGTGCAGCCAGTATAAAGTGCTTGAAATGCACCTTGTATTGGAGGATTTTGAGACATCAGGCTAGGTTTACAGACTGAAGACATTCCCTGGAAGCACCTGCCGGTGATCAATTACAAATGTGTATGTTGAACCAGTTGTGGTGTGAACTGTTGCATGCATTTGGAAATGGACATTCTCATACTATTGTCCATTATGTTTTCCCAGAAGATAGTATTGATGATGCATTTTGACAAGGAATGTCTCTTAATGTCCTTTGCTCACTACTGTAATACTTTCGTAGTGTGGCTGTTTGCGATTTTTTCTTGATGCTTACCTCTTGTGTGTTGCATGCTATTTTTGGCAATTTGTGCAAGCTACGTGCCTTTCTGAAATCCACAAACTGCTTAACTATAAATACAAAAAATTTTATATTTTGAATATTGATGGAAATATTGCACAGAATTTAAGGCCACTATACTACAGAGTTTATGAACAAACTTTCCTCTGCGTTATGACATTTCCTTAGGTAACTGTTAGTAAATTGACTTACTACACATGAGCTTAGAACTACACACATTTAATTTCTGTGCTGAAGCAATGAATGATTGATTATCCCATCGTTAGTAGTGAATGTATCTGTGAGGTACAAGTCCTAATCCTAATTTTTCACCAATACTACAGAAATAAACACAATAGGTGCTTTCTGGCCCAGGATTTCTTGCATCATGAATTTTTTATTCTTTGGCAGAAGGCTCAACTTAATTTCTATAATGCTGAGGTCTCTAACGAGGCAAGCGTCAGTACCTGCAACATGTTATGTCTGTCAGATACATTGCGTCGACTCTCTGGCACAGCACTGTTTAGAGAGTGCTTGGGATGGGTTATTTTCTGATAAATGAAGGTGAACTTCATTATTGCTATGGATCATAGTTTTGAAAATGAGTGTATTATAAGGGGCGTTCAAAAAGAATCGAGCTTGGGGAATAATTACAGAAATCACTACTTGTATGTTAGAAGTATTGACCCTGGTTGTTGAGACACTTGTCCCACTGTAACACAAGATAGCGAATGGCTGTCTCATAAAATTCCTGGGACCGAGATGTTAACGATATCCACACGTTGTTATTCGAGCGTTCGTGGTGAATCGTTTGCCCCTCAGAGCCTTCTTAAGGGGACAAAAAGTGGCGTATTCACAGGGAGACATCCGGACTGTATGGAGGGTGGCTGAGAACCTCCCATTTGAATTTCTGCAGGAGTGCCGCGACTGTGTTGGGCGTATGAGGCTTTGCATTCTCGTGGAGCAGAAAGACCCCATGGGGTGAGATTGCCTAGTCGATTTAATTTGATCGCTTGGCGAAGGGTGTTAAAAGTTTGCAAGTAACGCTGGGTATTCACTGTTGCCCCGTGCTGCAGGAAGCGAATCACAAGGGGGCCATCTTGGTCAAAGAAGAGCGTCAGTATAACCTTTACTGCACTCGTGTGGATGGCCTTCGCTTTTTTTGTGGTTGTGACCCTGTATGCTTCCACTGGAGGCTTTGTCGTTTTGATTGTGGTTCGAAGTGATTACACCATGACTCGTCTCCAGCCACCACTCGTGTCCTTCCCGAGCATAGCCCAGCAGGTCACAAAGACAGTGGGCCATTCGACATGCTTCTGGTGTGGTTGAAGACTGTGGGGTACCCATAGGGCACACACTTTGCACTTGTGCAGTCCTTTCTTCATGATGGTGTGAAAACTTCTGATGCTCAATCCGACCACAGTGGCTATGGCTTTCACTATCACTAGGCGGTCCTGGGTAATGAGTGCATCAACCAGGTAGACGATGTCATTGGCAATGCAATGCGGTTCTCCAGACTGTGCATCATAGTCTAACGACACTCTTCGTTCCCCAAAGCTCTTGTGCCACGCCTTGATCCAAGGGACGTGCAATGTTAGCCGTACACTAGTGACATTCATCGATGAATGTCCGTTCCTCCTATTCCATCCGCTGTCAGAAAACGACCTCTTTGCTCTTCTGTTGACGCCTCTATGTCACTGTTTGCAATGGTGCTGGTAGCGTTGGACGATTGATGCATGCTGCTGCTGGCTCTGTATAGTCAGGTGACGTGCACGCGTGCCCTCTAGCTACTGTCTGTGAGCTTCTACAGTCTGGTCGGAACCACACCACATTACACACTCCAAGATGTTACCCTCCTGTCAGCGGTTTGCGCGTTACAGACGCCGGCTCGTTTCTTCTTGAACGTCCCTTACATATGGTTCATAAAATCCTAAGAAATTGTAAGAGGTGTACTGCCTTCTTTTCGACGGCGAGGAACGTATTGAAGATCATTTTGCTGAAAGTGATTCCGAAGCTGAAGTCATAACTGAAACACGATCAGAATCAGATGCAGATCATGAAAATGATGGCGAGGAAAATAATTAAGCGCCGGAAAATGAAAACGTATTTTGATCAATACAAAACACAACAAAAATAGTTTTCCTCCTGAGTATGCATGTACTGTCAAATCGTCCAATGAGACTACGGAAGGAAGAGACGAAGATTTAAATATTACTTCACCATAATACGACTAAATCTGGAGTTGATGCTGTTGACAAACTCTGTGGAACCTACAACGAAGCTAGGTCAGCAAGGAGATGGCCACGGGTGACTTTTATCCATATGATAAACGTTGAAGGCATAAATTCAAGAGCAATTTTCTTGGGCAACGAGAATAAATACTCAGATAGAAGTGAGCCCCTCAAAGCTCTGGCTCGGATTCGACTGGGAGATCAGCTCCTAAGAAGTGCATTGATTACAAAACTGCCAGATGATATAAAGTGAACACTGGTAAAATAGACCCAAAGCATCACACCAAGAAAACACTGAATTTTCTTTGGAAAAAGGAAAGTAGCCAGTCATGTTTCAGGGTCACAAAGAAAGATTTGCCTCAGCAAGTACACATATGAAAAATGTGGCACGCATCTTTGTTTAGGAAAGCGTGCAAAAATAGTTTGTGAAAAATGCCTGTTTGTAAAAAGGACGACAAGATGCACTCTGATTAGTTCAATAATTTACTTAAATCGATGATCAACTTAAGTCTATCGGTGTAACTGTTTAATATACTTCCGGAATATTTGATGTTAACTATTGATGTTATCTTAAATTATCTACAATGAGCCTGACATTGAGCTCTGTACATCTCAAATCTACATCAAGAAAAGGAACTGCAGTATTTAAAAAAATTAAAACGAATTTTGAAACAGACAAAAAATAGACGCACGTACTCGACACTTGCGACGACGTTTTTGTTTGATGTTTGCATTTTTGTTATTGTGCTGACATTAGCTGTCACCAGCATACTGGTCAGCAAAGATGTAGCGCCGAGCTCGATAGCAGGAGCTGGATCAACTGCGCCTGTCACGAGAGAGGCCAGAGACAAGCCACGGGCCCAAATTCCCTCTTGACAACATGTATTTAGTATCACTGTCTCACAGACATACTCACCTCAGAGGGCGTCTTTCAGTTCATCACAGAGCAAGATCAGTTCACTATACAGGCTACGACTCTATATAGCGACCAGATTAGTGACTACAACTGGATCAGCAGTGTGACTAAACTTTTTAATAGCAAGATTACCGTTATTGTCTGGAACAGCACTGTTACTAATGATCTTGTAGCACAGCACATGGACTCTATTGATGTTAAGTAAATGTTCATGTAAATAAAGAACCATATGAATCCACGTGTGCATTTGTATTGTAGAAAGTGTATACTGCCCACCCATAGCAACATAATCTTCCTAGATTCCTTGCGGTATAAGACTCTACAAGTATTATCTGAATATTACGTTGATTGCATGTATGCGACTAGCGGCGTCACGAAAACTGGTGTTCCTAATAGAAAGTTAATCATGTAGCGCGTACGAGAACGTGTTTACAAATTATTTCAAATTGAATAAATACTACTTATGACCTTTACGGGAAGATTTCAGTTAGATTACATAATGGTTAGAGAGAGATTCCGAAATCAGGTACTGGATTGTAGGGTGTACCCATGAGTAGATACAGACTCAGATCACAATATAGTAGTGATGAAGAGTAGGCTGATGTTTGAGACATTAGTCAGGAAGAATCAATACGCAAAGAAGTGGGATACGGAAGTACTAAGGAATGACGAGATAGCTTGAAGTTCTCTACGGCTATAGATACAGAATAAGGAATAGCTCAGTAGGCAGTACAGTTGAAGAAGAATGGACAACTCTAAAAAGGGCCATCACAGAAGTTGGGAAGGAAAACATACGTACAAAGAAGGTAGCTGCGAAGGAACCATGGGTAACAGAAGAAATACTTCAATTGAGTGATGAAAGGAGGAAGTACCAAAGTGTTCCGGGAAACTCAAGAATACAGAAATACGAATGGTTCAAATGGCTCTGAGCACTATGCGACTTAACTTCTGAGGTCATCAGTCGCCTAGAACTTAGAACTAATTAAACCTAACTAACCTAAGGACATCACACACATCCATGCCCGAGGCAGGATTCGAGCCTGCGACCGTAGCGGTCGCTCGGTTCCAGACTGTAGCGCCCAGAACCGCACGGCCACTCCGGCCGACACAGAAATACAAGTCGCTGAGGAATGAAATAAACAGAAAGTGCTGGGAAGCTAAGACGAAATGGCTACAGGAAAATGTGAAGACGTCGAAAAAGAAATGATGTCAGAAGGACAGACTCAGTATACAGGAAAGTCAAAACAACCTTCGTTGACATTAAAAGCAAGTGTGCTAACTTTCAGAGTGCAACGGGAATTCCAGTGTTACATGCAGAGGAGAGAGCGGATAGGTGGAAAGAATAAGTTGAAAGCCTCTATGAGGGGGAAGATTTGTCTGACGTGATAGAAAAAGAAACAGGAGTCGATTTAGAAGAGATAGGGGATCCACTATCAGAACCAGAATCTAAAAGAGCTTTCGAGGACTTAAGGTCAAATAAGTCCGAAGGCATAGCTAACATTCCATCATAATTTCTAAGACCATTAGGGTAAGTGGCAACAAAACGATGAAGCAAGACTAAAGAAAAATCAGGACACTTTCATAGGATCTGTCGACCTTGAAAAACCGTTCGACAATAGAAAATGGTGCAAGATGTTCGAAATTCTGAATAAAACTAGGGGTAAGCTATAGGGAAACACGGGTCATATACAATATGTACAAAAGCCAAGAGGGAGTAATAAGAGTGGACGACCAAAAACTTAGTGCTCGTATTTTAAAGGGTGTAAGACAAGGATGTAACCGTTCGCCCCTTATGTTCAATCTGTACATCGAGGAAGCAATGCTGGAAATGAAAGAAAGTTTCAGGAGTAGAATTAAAATTCAAAGTGAAATTATACCAATGATACCATTCGCTGATGACGTTGCTATCCTCAGCGAAAAAGAAGAGGAATTACATGATCTGCTGAACGGAATAAATAGTCTAAGGAGTACAAAGTATGGATTGAGAGTAAATCGAAGAAAGCCGAAGGTAATGAGAAATATTAGAAATGAGACCAGAGAGAAACTTAACATCGTCAAAAAGTAGACGAAATTAAGGAATTCTGCTACCTAGGCAGTAAAATAACAAATGACGGCCGGAGCAAGGACATCAATAGCAGACTTTTTTTTTTTTGTCATCAGTCTACTGACTGGTTTGATACGACCCGCCACGAATTCCTTTCCTGTGCTAACTTCTTCATCTCAGAGTAGCACTTGCAACCTACGTCCTCAATTATTTGCTTGACGTATTCCAATCCCTGTCTTCCTCTACAGTTTTTGCCCTCTACAGCTCCCTCTAGTACCATGGAAGCCATTCCCTCATGTCTTATCAGATGTCCTATCATCCTGTCCCTTCTCCTTATCAGTGTTTTCCACATATTCCTTACCTCTTCGATTCTGCGTAGAACCTCCTCATTCCTTACCTTATCGGTCCACCTAATTTTCAACATTCGTCTATAGCACCACATCTCAAATACATCGATTCTCTTCTGTTCCGGTTTTCCCACAGTCCATGTTTCACTACAATACAATGCTGTACTCCAGACGTACATCCTCAGAAATTTCTTCCTCAAATTAAGGCCGGTATTTGATATTAGTAGACTTCTCTTGGCCAGAAATGCCTTTTTTGCCATAGCGAGTCTGCTTTTGATGTCCTCCTTGCTCCGTCCGTCATTGGTTATTTTACTGCCTAGGTAGCAGAATTCCTTAACTTCATTGACTTCGTGACCATCAATGCTGATGTTAAGTTTCTCGCTGTTCTCATATCTACTACTTCTCACATTACCTTCGTCTTTCTCCGATTTACTCTCAAACCATAGCTATGGCAAAACAGACTTTCCTGGTCAAGATAAGTTTACTAATATCAAATATCGGCCTTAATTTGAGGAAGCAATTTCTGAGAATGCACGTCTGGAGTACAGTATTGTATGGTAGTGAATCATGCACTGTGGAAAAACCGGAAAAGAGGAGAATCGAAGCATTTTAGATGTGATGCTACAGACGAATGTTGAAAATTAGGTCGACTGATGAGGTAGGTTGCAAGTGCTACTCTGAGATGAAGATGTTGGCACAGAGAAATTCGTGGCGGGCCACATCATAGCAGTCAGAAGACTAATGACTAAATAAAAATATTGAAGCAATTTCAACACATGCCAAACAAGCGAAACTGTTCTGTATAAATGGTCACTTTTACCTACGTCATTAACATAAATAACACAACAGAGTATAATTCACGAACTACCTATATCAAATGCCTATTAAGCCTCTGACAAGCAAAATGTTTTTTGTTAGGAAATTGTTTCACATTTCATTCATATGCTCCAGTTTCTCAAGCGTGTGATCGAAAAGTAGTAGTAGTACTAAATTTTTTTATGTATTTGGAATCGTCATATTCTTCCATATAATTTGTGTGATATCCTAACGAACAATCTTGTCATCACTAATTCTGTAACTGTTCCTGCTACTATCAAAACTTATTGTCCGGTTAACTCCACTAACCCCGCCAGAATCGCAGGTTTAGTTATCCCGCGTTTACTCTCTGGTTAGACGTTGTTACATGTTTGTACAATCCGTTCTCCTCACTATTAAGAGAATAGAACGTATGTGGGTACTAAGCGCAGGGTGTACAGCTGACCCTTAGTAGTGTAGCGACGTGGCAAAAATTTTCTATCAAAATTTTATTTTCTTGCATACACCGAGAAGAAAGTATGTAAATTTTCTTATCTGTTATTCCTATTCGTTGTTTATTTACACTCTGGTAGTCTGAATCTACGGATTTCGCTAGTACTTATAACAAAGCTTATCATTCACACACCAAATCAACCACATAAACAGTGGTTGGAATTCACTCGTTCGTGTTTATTCGGCTCAGATCGTATAACACCGTTCCCTTTTCTCTGCGGGAATGGTTTTTTATTTCTAGATGCGACAGGATCCCCCTGGCAGAGACATCATGTACACTATGGACGCATTCAAAAATAAAGTTATGATTCGTTCAGAAATAAACTTAGAATGTTTTCAAAAACCAAAAGGTATGCGTTGCTAAATTACATGAATAATCGACAGACCGTTGTGTGCTGGATTCTAGGCGAGCTGTGAATTAAGGTTTTTCTTCGAGAATATGAATTTCGCGCGCCCTGTAATTGACGCCGGGGGCAGATACCCCACTTTGCCTCCCCCATAGATCCGGGTCGGGTCACAATGGATTGTTGTAGTTCTCGACTTCGTTACATTATTGTTGACCTAGTGTTGCATAGCGTGTTTCCATTGGGTAGTTACGTAATTGAAGGCAAGCAGAGAAGACTGTCGTAATGTGCTACTTTCAAGTGTAAAGTAGTTCTTTGCGCTGAAAACTATGGCATTCCCAGGGCGGGGCGAGAGTTCAGTGTCGAAGAGAGTAACTGTTGCTTATGGAAGAAACAGAAACTGGCATTATTTTTAACTCAGGTCTTCGTGAAAGAAGACTCCTGACTTTGAAGTAAAACTTTTATAATTCGTCCATGAAAAGTGGAAGAACGGTCAACCTGTAAATAGTAACACCATAACAAACAAAGCAAAAGAGATGGCTGCAAGGGTTTAAGGCTAGTCGTGGATCGGCTGATCACTTTATGAAACTGCCGGATTTAACTCTAGTATTCCGTACAACAGTACGCCACAAGCTTCCACAGGATTTCTAGAGAAAGCTTCAAGAATTTTAGCGGTCTGTCATCATAATTCGGAAAGAGGAAAAATTTTCAATGGGCCAAATACGTTACGTTCGTGAGACGCCAGTTGGGTCCTCTTAATTACACGATTGATAAGAAGGGGACAAAAGAAGTTAAAAGAAGTTAGCATCAAAACATCAGGATGTGAAAAACAGCACGAAATTGTAATGTTGGCAATCACATCAGATGGGCGCAAAATTTCGCATTTCTTAACCATCAAGCGGGAAACAAGCCGCAAGACCCCTAAAAATGAAAATCTGTTCCTTGATGACGTCTTGTTTCAAATCAAGAGAAGGGATGGATGAAAGTAACTTTAATACTTGACTGGCTTCAAAATGCATGGGAGCTCCGACCAGGTGGACTTTCCAGACTAACATCAGTGCTTTGTTTTGATGCATTTCGTGGTAATCTCATTGACGATGTAAGGAAGAAGATCCACAGCCAAGCTACTATCCTGCTTATTATACCTGGAGGAACGACTTTTGTGATGGGACCCGTGGACGTCAGTATAAATAAACGTTCTGAAGGTTACGTTCAGGAACAGTGCGAAAAATGATTTTGCATGCCAAGTCGTGAACTATCTCCGACAAGAAAAATCAAGCGTGCTTCAACCCGCAATATTGTACAATGGGTTTTGACTGCCTGGGAAAAGAATTGGAGCACCTAATGATCACAACGGCAACAGCAAAGGTCTCTGTTTCAATTGTAGACTCCTCCGATTATATGAGTAATCTTGATATTAG
Source organism: Schistocerca piceifrons (assembly GCF_021461385.2). NCBI lineage: Eukaryota > Metazoa > Arthropoda > Insecta > Orthoptera > Acrididae > Schistocerca > Schistocerca piceifrons. The sequence goes on along the minus strand of NC_060139.1, from coordinate 1,013,547,136 downwards.
TGAATAATGATGTGTAAAGCCTGTAATTTACGGTATGTAGGTACCCAACTTTGGCGCCATTTCTTAATGGTGTAACTGTGCCATTAAACAATGGATGGCTTCAAATTGTTGTTACTTTTTAGGGTTCATGTGTACATCCACAGTTGTATAAAAGAAACAGAGCCTACCATTCAAGCGCCCAAAAAGTCTTTTTTTATTATTTTAGTGTGTAAAATTGGAGTGCTCAGTACATTTGATGGCGCACAAAATTCACGTAGTTATGGTATACATGAATCAATATCTCTGCCTATATTCTCAGTTCATTTGCCTTCTTCTTTAGGGAGAAGGAGAAAACAACCATGTAGATCACTTCTAGGTCGCTATAAGCATCTACCAGACGAAAAATCCAGATCATAGACGACATTGTAATACGGAGAGTCGCCGGCCGCGGTGGCCGTGCGGTTGTAGGAGATTCAGTCCGGAATCGGGCGACTGCTACGATCGCAGGTTCGACTCCTACCTCGGGCACGGATGTGTGTGATGTCCTTAGGTTAGTTACGTTAAAGTAGTTCTACGTTCTACGGGAATGATGACCTCAGATGTTAAGTCCCATAGTGTTCAGAGCCATTTGAATACGGACACTCACATAATCGTAATAAGTCGCACATCAAATAACTGATATACAGATTATCAAACAGTAGAAGATAAACAGATTAAAGTAACATTTTGTGCAGCTGTAAAGTTATTTAATTCATATTTTAAAGTTTATGTCGATAGATGGTATTTTCTCTGCCTCGTGAAGACTGGGTGTTGTGTGATGTCCTTAGGTTTTAGGTTTAAGTAGATCTAAGTTCTAGGGGACTGATGACCAAAGATGTTAAGTCCCATACTGCTCAGAGCCATTTGAACCATTTGAATAGATGGTATTATCAACCCAGTTTTTTCTCTAGACATTTAGTAATGCTAAATTACACTAAGTACTAAGGTAAAAATGTTCATAAAGGACAAGGAAATAAAAGCTAAGGAGTATTATAACGTGTGTGCAGTGTCGTGAAATCTCAAAACTGTTTCGTCACACACCGCGAAAATAATATGACGTCCTCATCCATCTAGTTGAGACAGCGTTCTTGTTTCCAGGAAACAGACTTGCTTTTGCGTCACAACACACGTCATTTATACCTATACTGAATAATATAATCACGTATAACTGCAGACCAAAAATGTATGTTGCTGGAGGTTATTTTACGCAGCCCGATATAGTTTCTCTGTTCCATGTAATGAAACTAATCAGTGACTTGGAAAGTACAGTATTCTTAATTTTCAGTTTTGCATACGAGATCATATAAAATATTTGTGTGTTCAAGCTAGCATGATATCGCAAAGTATGCTGAAACATGAGTTACTCTAAATAATATTAAATGACAAATTTCCACTGTTACAACAGACGTGTATTATTTAAAAACACTGTTCAACGATGCGACGTAATATACGCGTGTGCGTTAGTAAGAGTGATGAGTAAATGTTCCGTCGCCGTCACGCAAGTGAATTTATTCAACGTTTCGCCAATCATTCTCCACAAGTCAGTTTGTTTAAATTAATGTTACTTGAAGTGTTGCGCAAATGTGCGTCGCTGTAATCGCTGCTGTTGTGGAGATGGAACTCTGTGTCATTCTCTATGACGTATTCCGCTGGTGTGCTTACGTTGAGTGACGTTGCTTGCGAGAAACGGTGCGTCCTAGTCGCGGCAAACGAGATAATCAGACACTGTAATGCTTAGGTCTGTTAAGCGGTAACATTAATGTAAAACTGTATCACTACTGTGCAAAAACTAAGAAAAATCAAAATAGTAAAAAAGAAAAAGAACCTTTCTCACTACTCTCAAATTTTGGTGGCGGCCCTCCAGATTTTCACTTCTTTACAGTTGCGTCTGATACGCATACGGTGACGTTCTGATCACGCAGACAGTGTGCAAAAAATACAGATGGAAAACGATTTCAGTAATGCCTAGTCTGTTTTACTTAGGACAAAGAGTACCAGTACCCAGGATCATGCAATAAGATCGTCATCTAACATCTACGTGCACAATCTGAAGATGAACCAGGCATTGCTTTAAAACTTGGCTGTTACTCTGCATTTGGTTTCCCGCGGTTATTGCGGTTATGCCGTGGTTTTTCCTCTTTTTACGTTTGGCAGCAGTAGTGTGTATCGATATTTCACCGTATACCATCTTTGGTCTGGTGCTTATAGTTCTGGCTTGGCGGTGTGCAGGCGGTCGGTTGGAGCGGATCAGCAGGCAAGTCTCCGCGCGGCGCAGTTGGACAGGCCCGCTTGCGGTCTCTATGCAGTGTCGGAGTGTGTGGGGGCTGTTTCGAGTGCTACAAGGTTCGCGGCTCACCGACCCAGGACATCAAAGTTGAGTGGTGATTTCATTACCGAAACCACGTCTGTCCACATTGTCCCCTTGGTTGGTGGTTCACTGTTGGTGGTATTTCTGGGAGCAACAGTGAGTGTTCGAGTTGGTGAAGATTTAGCCGCCGTGTGGTGGAATTAACTAGTCTATATTTGTCGGTTTGAAATTTAAGTGCACCAGCGGAATTTTCCACCTTGTGGTCGTTAGTGTTCCAGTTACCTGCTCTAGTCAGTGACGTAAATTCAGGCAGTGTCATTTCCTCACCTGTTGTCGCTGTCGAACATGGTGTGTAGTTTTTGACAGCTTTATGTATTTTTGGTTGTGGGCGGCTATATCTGTAAAGTTTTGGCTTTGAAATTCTCGTATATTGGTCGGTGGTTAGCAAGTCGTCTTGTCGGTGGATCCCTGAATGTTTCTTGATTGTGTTGCCGGCGGATCGAGTATAGTTGGGCCTACTTCTTGTCTCACCAAAGCGAACGTTAAGATTTCAAGGGCAGACAGAGCCCCCTGGAAACTTCTGAGCGCTGTTGCCTATATTGCCTTATTAGCGTTTGTGTATTTTTAATGGCTCATAGCTGGTGGTTGAAATTTGTATGCTTGTAATTGTGTTTTTAAAAACAAAGGCCTTCAGACGTTTTAAAAGTAAGTTTTTCTAAATTGGGCAAGTCTTACGTTGGCTGAAGATAAAGCTTCGGCCTTCTGCCTGTTGAACATTTACTGTATTGTTTTTAAAAGCATCGGCCTTCAGCTGCTTTAAGTTTTAAGGTTCTTATTTGTCAAGTATTACATTCTTTCAAGATAAATCTGTGGGCCTTCTGCCTGCTGAAAATTTATTGTAGTTGTGTTGTTCTTAAAATGATGGGGCTTCACCCGCTTTAAAATTTTGGATTCTTACTTGTCAGGTCTTGCCAACGCTGACCTTCCTTCTAATTTTATAATAGTTGTATTTAATTCATAAGTCTTCAGCCGTCTTAGGATTAAAGAAGTTTTCTGTCGATAGTCAAGCTTAGAAGTTGCGCTGTAATGTCTGGACAACTAAACAAAGTGTTACGTTTGGAGTGTAACTGACAGCCACTCATTCTGGCCTCCTTCTACAATTCCTACTACTTGTCCTGTCCTGCCGGTTTAGAAGGGCGTGTCAAGTTTACGGAACAAAAACGAGTAATTCAAAAAGTGACTGGTTTGCAGTTTTCTGCATGTTGTTTTTTTTTTTTTTTTTTTTTTTTTACGAGAGACTCAACTGTCTGGCCTGTTATTTTTCTAACATCAAATCAAAATTGCTCCACTAAAGAATCGTTTATTGGTTTTTGTCCTCTTTTGACTTAATTTTTGACCTTCTTCTTCTTTCTCTTGTACCACTTTCATGCAGAGTCAGCATGATCATGGTAATTTAACGGGGGGCCGCATGACCTTCGTGTTATCTCCCGTTACACACCTCTCTCCATCCAGAAGCAAATTCTGTCGAAACGTATTGGTTTATATAAGAAAATTGCGATGTGCTCTTGGCTGTAGAATGTTTTTAGCAATTACGAGATCTCTCCCTCGGTCTTCTGAAAATGAGAAAATTCGATTATTTATTTTCATCGAAAAACTATCACCTAAAGAATCGACATAGATACAAAAACAGTTTCCACCATTTTTATAATATGAAATTCCAAGTGTAATATAGACAGTTTTCGGAGGTTCCTTCTCTTCTGGAACAAATGGAATAAGATCAGATTTAACTCAAATGCAACGGTTAAACCCAATCGCGGATTCATCAGCTCTTTTCTCTCTTGAATTTCCCCCTATGGTGCAGATATTTAAAGCATAACATAATAAGAGCAAAAGAAAATTCAAGACATTTATTCACTTTTCTCATTTCATATTTTCAAAACTATATAAAAATGTGCGTAAAGTTTGGCACGAGAAGTGGACAGTTAGACGGTGACATAACTATGTTGACGGACCAGTCCAAAGCGTTTCTGAATCTCAGAGCAAGCAATCAAAGGAACCTGTTGACTGCATGCGTGCAGACCTCTCAAGTCACAAATTAATGCCATCTTTTAGCTGTCAGTTTGTGTGACACGTCTAATTCAAACACAACTATGTTATTTAACGCAACGATATGCTATTCAGTTTTCTAAGGTGTTCATGTCAGGTGAATCATTTTGTTGGAGAGGCAGTGTCTTATCTCACACGGAAGATTACGCCCTCAGTGTTTATGTACTTACGTGGCCTTTCAGCTTCAGGAGAAACATTACCTCCGTCCTCTACTGCCCTCAATAAGATGAAAACTTGTTTTCTTGAGGACATTGTGAAAGCTATCCTTGCAGGTTCTTCGCCATCCTTACCATCTGGTAGTACTTAACTGCTGTTCAATCCACTGAAAATACTTTGTACTAGGGAAATTCTGTGCCTGCCTTTTGTGTTTTTCGGCATATTTTTTCCTTACAAGATGACTTTCATGATGGTTTTACGTCGAGTTATGTGTCAAGTTAATTTTCGTCCCTTCCGTGTAACAAGTTAATCAATGTCCTTTTTTCTTTAATTTCTTTCAATATGTGTTCATTAGTTTCTTTCAGTCTAAGTCGTTGTTGTGGCTCTTCCCGCATCGACACCTTTATTGCTTGAAATTTTTTCTTTTCTTGTTTGCCCATGTCCATCCGTCAGAAACATTGTGTTTAAAATGCTTGAAATAAATCTCTTTGTGAATTCTTTTCTTCTTTCTAGATTCAGATGTCTCTTTGAAACTTCCTGGCAGATTAAAACTGTGTGCCGGACCGAGACTCGAACTCAGGACCTTTGCCTTTCGCGGGCAAGTGCTCTAGTGACAGAGCACTTGCCCGCGAAAGGGTAAGGTCCCGAGTTCGAGTCTCAGTCCGGCACACAGTTTCAATCTGCCAGGAAGTTTCATATCAGCGCACACTCCACTGCAGAGTGAAAATTTCATTCTGAAAGATATTTATTTGTTCATAAATTACATTAATAAATATGTTTGTTCAGCCCTTGTAATTTTGTTAACATCATTTATACAACATATTATACAAAATTTAGGATGTGCCGTTGGAACGAATAATTCATAGTTAATTGGAGGAGACATAAAACTTCAGAAAATGCAAATTTAATGAAAACACATGCTCTGTACATCCCGTAGAGTGTAGGCAATCAAGTGTGGTGATTGCAGAAGAGGCAAGGCAGTAACCTATTTCTGACTCAACTCCAGAGCACATATACTGTCAAAAAAAAGTGAAAATAGACGCCTTTAAAGATGTTGATTTTGATATGACAGAACGTTCCACCTGGAGGACAACAGATAACTGTTAATGATTTCACTCGGCAGCAGACGGCGTTGTGGTACAGCTACCAGAGGGTCATCCGAGTCTGTCCATTAAAATCTAATACCCTGTAAGGCTCAGCGTAGAGTAGATGTGTATAGGAAGGGAATCATGCGACTGAGACGCACTTACGATTCCTACACCCAGCTTATCGTGTTTGATGGTGGGTTTTAGAGGGAGGGGTGGTCGTTTTGAATACTTGCCACACAAGTTTAAAGGGGCAGGTCAGTTGTGCAGCGGTGCTCGAAACAGTGGACACATGAGCACTCTCAACACTCGTAGACGAGGTTCTCGAGTTTATCGCAGCACAGACGCCCACCAAGACCGTCATATTACGAGGTCATCAGTAGCAGCTCTTACTGCTTTCAGAGCAGAAATCATACCAGAAGTAACTCAACAAGTCTGAGCGCTAACTGCTGGTAACCAATTGCTAGTAACGTGTCTACGGGTAAACACAGTTTTAGCTCGTGTTCCACTCACGTCATAGCATTGCCGTGCTCTGATCACGCGAAGGGCGGAATAGCGCAGTGGACTTCAGCGATGGAAGCAGATTGTAGCATACTAGCGGTGGGCGTTTGTGCGTGCGGCGTTGAGCTGGAGAGCGCTGTCTCGAACACTTCTTTCTTCTCGGACACACTTGTCCCACCCAGGCCTTACATTCAGGGGTGCGATAAACTACGACACTCTGTCCTTTATAGCGCTTCTGGAGGTGTCTTTGCTCTGCGCTCGATATGTGCAGATCTTTGTTCCACCAGTGCATCTGACGTTCTTACACCAGGAAGGTGAAGTGATGACAGGTTAACGCTCTCTCAAACACTGTCTCTGAAATCAAAGTGCTCTGCACGACGTACAGGAAATTCCCTGGGCAGCACGATCTCGGAATTTTCTACAGCACCTGTGGGGCATGATGGGACAAGTGACTCGGGAGACTCGGACAACTACTCTAACAGAAATTGTGCGAACAGATCAGGAAGGAGTGCAATATCATATCGCAAGACACTGTCTCTCAACATTCGATCGACTGCATGCCGGCGAAACCTACACTGTTGATCGTTGAGGCTACACTGCGTAGTAAGATGGCTGTTTCAGCATGGGTCCACACCTGCTACCTCACAATCGATTGAGTTGATCTGTAGATGTAATCTTTCCATCCACTCCGTATGTATTGTTTCCAGAATACATTCTGAATTAATTGAAAATCTCTGTGGGTGCTCTAATTTATTTATAGCAGTTTACAGTTTTATGCAGACTGACAACATATTGCTACAGGAAATTAATATGAATATCTCGCTAAGAAACACAAACTAAGACAACTACAAAACCTTGTGGGTCAGGAAAAAGTCTAAGAGAAAAATCGAAGAATGGACTTCAATAATAGCCGTTGGTTGTGGCCGAGCGGTTCTAGGCGCTTCAGTCCGGAACCGCGCTGCTGCTACGGTCGCAGGTTCGGATCCTGCCTCGGGCATGGATGTGTGTGATGTCCTTAGGTTAGTCACCTTTGAGCAGTTCTATGTCTAGGGGACTGATGACCTCAGATGTTAAGTCCCATAGTGCTTAGAGCCATTTGAACCATCTGAACTTCAATAGTATCAACGGCCTATCAGGAAATTTCACTTAGCATTATGTCACATTAAACTGTTTTCACACACGAAGGATGTGTTGTAGCGGTTTTGCAATACAAATCTTACAGTATACGTATGTATGGTAAAATTGCATTAGATTTTTCTGCTTAAGTTTGTTAGGTAATCGGGACAGTTTGTAACTGTTTTCTGTATTGTTCAATATATCGTATTACATGGAAGGTTAAACATAAGTAATGTATACGTCACGAGTGAAAAACAGGATACACTACGCTAGCCGGAAGACAACAGTCCAATCACAGCGTCTAGTTATCGTCTCGACGTCTTATTCTGTGTCGGCTTCTTCCTTAGCTGAGTAGTCACCGTGGCTACCTGCCAATTACGGGACCCGGGTTCTGTTCTCGGCCGAATAGTGACTATATCTGCTCACAAACGGGGTGTTGTCTTAATCATCATTTCATTACCATCGAGCTGCAAGTTGCTTAAGTGGCGTAAGGTAAAGACATGCGCCAGGCGGGCGAACAATCCCAGATGTGTTCTACCGGCTAACAATACCACACGATCATTTTTTTCGTTTCTGTATCGTCTGACAGTACATTGCCTTACTATTTACTTACACTACAGGCGGACATTCCGTCGCGCATATATCGTATACAGATCTTAGTCTCCATGAGGGGATTTGAAACATAGATTTGATCAACTACTCTTTTTGCAAGTGTCATTATTGACGATGATAAAATCTACGCTTTGCAGAATGTATGGGGAGAAGATAGTCTGCTTTCTCCCTATTCAGAAAAGATAGCGCTGGAGCCAGCTGTACCACGAAGATAAAATACTCTGTAACGAGAAGTGCGGCAGCTTATAAGTCGGTTTGCAGAACTCGGTCTTAGAGGATGCTGCGTAGCTAGTGTTATTTTTACCACGCCAGTGGAGGAGGCTGTGACTTTAGGTTGTTACTGGAATTTATTATGAGACTAGAAATCGGTTAACTTTGCGAATGGAGCCAGCATTAGGCAGGCGAATGATCTGAACGTGGGAGTTCACTGTGGGAGACAAGAAAGGAGCGTCCAGCGGTGTTTTGCGCCGCGCATCGGCAGCAGGTGTTTCAGGACGGGGCACCACTAAGCATGCCGGCCGCAGTGGTCTAGCGGTTCTGGCGCTGCAGTCCGGAACCGCGGGACTGCTACGGTCGCAGGTTCGAATCCTGCCTCGGGCATGGGTGTGTGTGATGTCCTTAGGTTAGTTAGGTTTAAGTAGTTCTAAGTTCTAGGGGACTTATGATCTAAGATGTTGAGTCCCATAGTGCTCAGAAGCATTTGAACCACTAAGCATGATTTATTATCCACGTTCTAGCACAGCGATGGAAAAAATCACGTCACGAAGATGGAATGGTGCGACATAAACGAAAGTTGGTAGGCGTGGTTCTACATCTGAGATGATGTCTAGTCAAATTTCGCGTCAGTTGCATAAGAATGGAGATAGTAGCGCCACTATGAGGATGAAAATTAGGTCTGCTTTAAATACACGCTTTAACGTTCGCGAGTGTTAGTTACCTTCGGGATTGGGCCTGATGAGCTGATGCTGATCAAGAATGCCTTTCAGACGACAAAGACGACGTTATCAACACCTCACTGAGTTTGAACGATGTCGTGTATTAAGGCTACGAGGAGCAGAAAGACGTGACAGGAATGTAGCCATTGTACATGACTGGTGGGAGCGGTAGTCACATGAATGTACGCTCGTAAGAAGACCGGGCTCCTGACGGCCCCGTATCACTACCGAGAGGGAAGACCATCGAGTTCGGCGTAAAGCTCTGTCGCATCGTACTGCATCTCCAGCAGCGACCTGAACGGCAGTTGGCACCACAGTCACCTAACGGACTAGTGAAAATCGTTTTTCTAGAATATTTCCAGTTAACTTCAAGGATAACTCCAAGCCAGATGCTCTGTAGCGTGCATTCCACTGACCCGAAACTACTAACATTTGTGACTTCAGTGGTGTCAAGAGAGCTCGATGGAGGGCGGGGTGGAGGTCTGTTGTGTTTTCTCAAGATTCTGTCAGTGCCAGTGATGGCCGTGTGTTGGTTAGAAGTTGATGGCCTGCGCCAGACCTGTCTGTGTGCTAGGCGCACTGAACCTACACCTGGAGCTATGGTCTGGAGTGCGATTTCGTATGCCAGCAGGAGCACCCCCGTGGTTATCCACGCACCCTGATTACAAATTTGTACGTCAGTCTCTTGATTCGACTTGCTGTGCTGCGACTGCTGACTGGTAATCTAAAGGGTGTTGTCAAACAGGGTAAAGCTCGCCCACATACCACTGTTGTAACTCAGCATGCTCTTCAGAGTGTCGACATGTCGTGCTAGCCTGCTCGATCACCAGATCTGTCTCCAGTGGAGCAGGTGTGAGATCTTCGGACGATTACTGAAGCGTCATCCACAACAGTCATTAACTGTCCCTGTATTTACCGATCAAGTGCAACAGGCGTGGAACTACAACCCACAAAATGACATCCAGCAGCTTTAAGGCACAATAGATGCACGTTTGCATGCTTGCATTGAAAATTCTGGTGGTTACATCTGTAATTAACGTACGAAAATTTCACACAGTTATCTCGAGTTTACGTTAACCTGGTGCCTTGCAATCTGTCTGCTAAATACGAGGTGCATTCAAGTTCTAAGGCCTCCGATATTTTTTCTAATTAACTACTCACCCGAAATCGATGAAACTAGGGTTACTTCTCGACGTAATCGCCCTGCAGACGTACACATTTTTGACAACGCTGACGTCTTGATTCCATGGCATCGGCGAAGGCTTCTTTAGGAGTCTGTTTTGACCACTGGAAAATCGTTGAGGCAATAGCAGCACGACTGGTGAATGTGTTGCCACGGAGAGTGTCTTTCATTGTTGGAAAAAGCCAAAAGTCACTAGAAGCCAGGTCAGGTGAGTAGGGAGCATGAGGAATCACTTCAAAGTTATCACGAAGAAACTGTTGCGTAACGTTAGCTCGATGTGCGGGTGCGTTGTCTTGGTGAAATAGCACACGCGCAGCCCTTCCTGGACGTTTTTGAAGCAGTGCAGGAAGGAATTTGTTCTTCAAAACATTTTCGTAGGATGCACCTGTTACCGTAGTGCCTTTTGGAACGCAACAGGTAAGGATTACGCCCTCGCTGTCCCAGAACGTGGGCACCATCATTTTTTCAGCACTGGCGGTTACCCGAAATTTTTTTGGTGGTGGTGAATCTGTGTGCTTCCACTGAGCTGACTGGCGCTTTGTTTCTGGATTGAAAAATGGCATCCACATCTCATCTGTTGTCACAACCGACGAAAAGAAAGTCCCATTCATGCTGTCGTTGCACGTCAACATTGCTTGGCGACATGCTACACGGGCAGCCATGTCGTCGGCTGTCAGCATTCGTGGCACCCACCTGGATGACACTTCTCGCATTTTCAGGTCATCATGCAGGATTGTGTGCACAGAACCCACAGAAATGTCAGCTCTGGAGGCGATCTGTTCAACAGTCATTCGGCGATCCCCCAAAACAATTCTCTCCACTTTCTCGATCATGTCGTCAGACCGGCTTGTGCGAGCCCAAGGTTGTTTCGGTTTGTTGTCACACGATGTCATGCCTTCATTAAACTGTCGCACCCACGAACGCACTTTCGACACATCCATAACTCCATCACCACAGGTCTCTTTCAACTGTCGATGAATTTCAATTGGTTTTGCACCACGCAAATTCATAAAACGAATGATTGCACGCTGTTCAAGTAAGGAAAACGTCGCCATTTTAAGTATTTAAAACAGTTCTCATTCTCGCCGCTGGCGGTAAAATTCCATCTTCCATACGGTGCTGCCATCTCTGGGACGTATTGACAATGAACGCGGCCTCATTTTAATACAATGCGCATGTTTTTTGTCTCTTTCCAGTCCGGAGAAAGAAAATCGGAGGCATTAGAACTTGAATGCACCTCGTATGTTACGCCGCGACTTTTTCCGTCAGTGCAGATCTGTGGGTCACGCAAAGCAAGATGGGTTCGCAGAGGATGGTGTCTTTTACATGCGATTCTCCCGACAGTGTCCTCAAGAGTGAGACTGAGGTGGGGCGGGCCAGCTTAGAAACTCATTTTGTGGATCACCCACATGTTGTTTGAGAGTCGTGGCGGCACCAGCGCCATTAAGACTTATGTTTTAAGGCGCACCACAAGCAAGGTATTATTTTGTTTCTCACGGACAAGTATATCGCCCTCTTTATCACAGTTGTGAGCTAAGCTGTTTGTTCCATCAATTACGTCTTAGATTCCAGAAGGCTACACAGGAGCCAGGATTGCTCCGTCTTACATTGTAGAAGGGTACAGCGGCGCCAAGTTACCCTTGCCTTAAAAAGCAGTAAATAAGTACAGTGTCTCTTTTCATAGGCATATGCTGGTCGGACAAAGGGTTTTTAGACCGGTAGACACAGTTACTTACCAGTTTGGATCCATTGCGAAGAAAACTGCGAGTATATTCTAAGCGCCGCCGGTTACGCAGGCTCCTACAAGACACAAGTTTAAAAGAGTTCACAAAGAGAGATTGCCTCTACAGAAATGAGATGGCCACATAACACCAGCCGAGGGTAGGAGGCTACGAAGAGTGTGTTGCACAGCTGGTTTGTTGGCGTATTTGTTAAATACCACAGAAAGACTGGCGTGAGAGAGGCACAGAACTATTGTCTCCATTATGACTTCTACTTCTGGAAGTCCGCCCAGGCGTAGTGCATGGACACGCAGCATTAAACTCGCTGTCTTTATTTTATTTATCTCTAAGGCTTGTTAAATTGAAACCCAGATGGCACTGGCCATCAGTGAAATGTCCAAAACGCTTAAGTGTTTTATTCAATAATCAAATTAAAACATGAGAAAATTGAAAATAACAAATTTTAATTAGAGATTAGACATTCTAAATATACAGTGTCCGGTATTGTTTAAATGCGATTTAGAATATAACGTTTATTTACTTGAAATGGTTAGGATTGGCCAAGTTCTTCAGTTTTACGTGTTTGGTTCAAATTGCTCTAAGCACTATGGGACTTAACATCTGAGGGCTTCAGTCCCCTAGAACTTAGAACTATTTATACCTAACTAACCTAAGGACATCACGCACATCCATGCCCGAGGCAGAATTCGAACCTGCGACCGTAGCAGCAGTGCAGTTCCGAACTGAAGCACCTAGATTTTACGTGTTTCTATCTTTTAGCACAGCACTAAGACAAAATAAGATGGTACGGCAAAAGACACAGCAGAAAGAGCGAATAGAAGACAGTGTAAAATTACGTGTATGTAGGCAACTGATTTGGCACTAAGGTAGGTGAAGTCTTTTGCATCTGAAAGCTAACTGACGACCAGCTGGCACTCCGCGGCGAATCCAGCAGAGCCCACTTGCAGAGGTGACAACAAATTTTTGGTTGTGGGTAAATCCCGGTACGGGGAATTTGGACAGTGGTCGGTCGCTCAGAAGAGACGATGCACCATCAATGGCGGAGTGTCAGACAAGTTCAAACATGGCTTCTAACAGCACTTATAAATTCTACAATAAATAACGGTTATATAATAAAGCAAATGTGAATACGTCCTCGACGTCAGAACAGTGAGGCGTATCCAATAACACAACAATATTTTCATTACCTTAAGACCTGCAAGAGTTAATATTTTCCAGTGACTAAAGATTTTCACAGTGAACCTGTGAAATATCAAGCTTTAAATGCTTCATGCTATTTCAGCAATCGATATCTCCGACGATAGCAGTGCACTACATTTATCATCCGTGAATGTTCTGGATCTGTATGTATTTTATTTATTAAGTTATAACGTCTTTTACATCTTTTTCTCATGTAAATTTTGGGCAGAACACCGCATTCTCCAAAATACCACAGCAAATTTACACAGCAAGAGTACCTCATACTTCGTTGTACTTGTGTATCTACTTAATGAAAATGTCACTATTTTTGCCAGATATTTATGTAACTATGTGTTACAGTAGCCAGTACAACTGAAGAGAAATGGACATCTCTAAAAGGGGCCATCACAAAAGTTGGGAAGGAAAACATACGTACAAAGAGGGTACCTGCGTTGAAACCATGGTAACAGAATAAATACGTCAATTGATCGATGAAAGGTGGAAATAGAAAATTTCCGGGAAACTCACGAATAGAGAAATGAGTCGGTGAGGAATGAAATAAATAGTAAATGCAGGGAAGCTAAGACGAAATTGTTGCAGGAAAAATGTGAAGACATCGAAAAAGAAATGACTGTCGGAAGGACAGACTCAGGATACAGGAAAGTAGAAACAACCTTCAGTGACATTAAAAGCAAGGGTGATGACATTAATAGTCCAACGGTAATTCCTCTGATAAATGCAGACGAGTGAGCGGGTAGGCGGAAATAATATATTGGAAGCCTCTATTAGGGGCAAGATTTGTCTGACGTGATAGAAGAAAAAGCAGGAGCCGATTTAGAAGAGATAGGGGATCCAGTATTACAATCAGAATTTAAAAGAGGTTTTTAGGACTTAAGATCAAATACGGCAGAAGGGATAGATAACATTCCATCAGAATTTCTAAAATCATTGGGAGAAGTTGCAACAAAACGACTATTCACGTTGGTGTGTAGAATGTATGAGTCGGGCGCCGTACCATCTGACTTTCGGAAAGGCATTGTAAACACAATTCCGAAGACAGCAAGAGCTGACAAGTGCGAGAATTATCGCAGAATCTGCTTAACAGCTCATGCATCCAAGTTGCTTACAAGAATAATATACAGAAGAATGGAAAAGAAAATTGAGAATGCGATAGGTGACGATCAGTTTGGCTTTAGAAAAGGTAAAGGCACGGGAGGGGCAATTCCGACATTGCGGTTAATTATGGAAGCAACACTAAAGGAAAATAGACACGTTCATAGGCGCTACGGTCGCAGGTTCGAATCCTGCCTCCGGCATGGGTGTGTGTGTGATGTCCTTAGTTTGGTTAGGATTAAGTAGTTCTAATTTCTAGGGGACTGATGACCTCAGATGTTAAGTCCCATAGTGCTCAGAGCCATTTTGAACCACGTTCATAGGATTTGTCGAGCGGTGAAAGGCGTTCGACAATGTAAAACGGTGCAAGATGTTCGTAATTCTGAGGAACTTAGGGATAAGCTATAGGGAGGGACAGGTCATTTACAATATCTATAACAGCCAAGAGGGAATAATAAGAGTGGACGACCAGGATTGAAGAGATCGTATCAAAAAGGGTGTAAGACAAGGACGTAGCCCTTCACCCCTACTGTTCTATCTGTACATCGAGTAAACAATGAATGAAATAAAAAAAAGGTACAGGAGTGGAATTAAAATTGAAGGTGAAAGGATATCAGTGATACAACTCGCTGATGACATTGCTATCCTGAGTGAAAGTGAGGAAGAATTACATGGTCTGCTGAACGGAATGAAAAGTCTGAGTACACAGAATGGCTTGGGAGTAAATCGAAGAAAGACGAAGGTAATGAGAAGTATTAGAAATGAGAACAGCGAGAGACTTAACATCAGGATTGATGGTCACGAAGTAGATGAAGTTAAGAAATTCTGTTTCTTAGGAAGTAAAATAACAAATGACGTACAGAGCAAAGAAGACATCAAAAGCAGTCTAGCAATGGCAGAAGGGGCATTTCTGGCCAAGATAAGTCTACGAATATCAAATATCGCCCTTAATTTGAGGAAGAAATTTCTGAGAATGTATGGTAGTGAAACATGGACTGTGGGATAGACGGGTCGGAGGAGAATGGAAGCATTTGAGATGAGGTGCTACAGACGAATGTTGAAAATTAGGTGGAGTGATAATGTAAGGAATGAGAAGGTTCTGCGCAGAATATGTGGAAAACACTGATAAGGAGAAGGGACAGGATGATAGGACTTCTGTTAAGACATGGGGGACTGACTTGCATGATACTGGAGGGAGCTGTAAAAGGCAAAAACTGTAGAGTAAGACAGATTGGAATACATCCAGCAAATAATTGAGGACGTTGGCTGAAAGTGCTACTCTGAGATGGAGTTTACCAAAGGAGTGGAATTCGTGACACGAAGCATCAGACCAGTTAGAAGACTGATGAAGAAAAAAAATAATAAATAAATAAAATTACAACTGCTCGTACAAAATTAATGTCGGTAATTTAACAAATGGTCAATCGCATGTGTTAACTGGCATCACTATCGTTAATGCCAAAAGAAGCATGAAACTGATGTAAATAATTTTTTAAACAATATCTAACGAAATTTTTTTGTCATTTAATGTGAGCGCATTGGCACAAGGTTGCTGGCTTAACTATTTACGAACAAACTATTAATTATATTTGTTGTAAATGATCTGAATGTGACCAAATGTTTATAATATTGTTTTGTATGGATATTGTTGGAGTATATTAGTTTAGAGCAGAAAGTGGTCAACATGAGTCAAATACTCTCTGTACAACATAAGACGGATGTTCGTTTCGTTGGGGACAGCCTTCAGTCAATAGGGAAGCAGATAACAGCAGAGGACTGTTGAAGTCAAGTAGAGACGGACACGTTTGATGTGGTGCAATCAGGAGAGTGATTCAGGATACTTTGTTTTATATAGTGAAAAATTTTACGTTTATACGTAAGGAAAGCCGAGCTGACTGTGGTAACGAGTGGTATTTGATCATCTAGCTGTTAGATTCGGGGCAGTGAATGGCGGCTAAAATATTATTTTTCCGATTGCTTTACGGAATCGAGGACAACATATGAGTTTCTACTGGCTATCTTGCGTGTGTTAATTTGTAAATCATCACATGTTGAGCTTTGAGCAATTTTGAACTGGTGAACATTGTGTATTGTGATCACAAAATAGTTAGTTTCCGCTTGTCATGAATGGCTACCTAACTCGGGGATTCTTCTACCATTCTCTTAAGGCTTTCGACGCAACTTTACGTCATTTGATAAGATTATTTTCTGTCTGTATTGTAATTACATATCGTAGGATAACTTTCCGTTTAGCCGAGATATATTTTCGTGATTAAATCTTATTCAGTGTAAGTCTCTGTCATCTACATAAATTACAAACTTTAGAACAGAACACTTTTTATTAAATTATTAGTTTATTTTTTATTTCATATTCCTGTGAATTTTAATAATTCGTATTTCTAGCCAATGACATTTGGCTACAGGATCACGGCTACAGATTATTATGTGCAAAGAGTTATCTGCTGGGCATGAAAGCAAACACGCGCGGTTCAGCCCTATGACGGCATCTAGTTATTCTCTGTAGGCACTGCCATGGATAGCCAATTACCTATGTTGCGACCAAAATCAGGTAACGTCGCGACTGGTTTGCTCGTGTGGGATACGGTGTAGAGAGCAACTACGCAGCAGAAAACAGTTATGTAACTTCGCAACACGTAGAAAGGGAAGAGGGGACACGAAAAGTTCAGCTGCGAAGTGAGGTTGAGATGAAAAGGTACTCAGACCGGGGCTGGAGAGGATCCAGCAGTTTCCGTTTTAGAATGAGCTGTGCCTCCTGGATAAGCGGATTTCAGACGGCGATTCAAAAGAATCAAGATGTAATTGTAAGGAGCTCTCTCTCCTGAGGTTTCGAAGTTTCTAGACTTCGATGTTTTCGAGGGTACACCGCGGTTTCAAAGATTTTTGATGTAGCGGAACTGTAGAAGTTTTAAGCATTCGGTGGGTTTATTTTTACTTGGAATACTTTGAACATATCTTTTTGTAAATTACTGGTACAACTCCAGCTACATACATTTTAATTCAGAGCAGCTAACACGTCCGGTCAGACGTTGTAAACTTGTCATCATAAAAGGGACGTATTTTGCAGCGGTGTGTAATTGGTAACAAAACTCAGACGAGGCAAAATTCAGATAATAACCGATCGCTCATTTACGTTCCCCTACAAATAAAGTGTTGTAAACCATTAACTGGAAGCTATAGCTCGCAAATTGTGGTTTGTCCTGGTTTTGTTGATATTAGGCAAGCGGAACTGTGCACAGTAGCCTAGAGAGCTAAAGTAAATACGAAAAAGAATTTAGTGAGACACAGTAGACATCACTGTGCACCTGAGTCATCACAACGCTGTAGGCAACACATCGGCTCGTCAAGACTTTGCATTACTGCGGTCATCACGTCGGCGCCACGACACAACGTGTCACTGGGGCCAGCCAGCACTACGAGAATCCACACCAGGCTGGAGTTTGCAACATCGGACAGGGAAATCGCGCCTCACTGATCCAGCGTTGTAATCTCTTCAACACGCAAGTCGAGAGAGTTTCCTCTGCGTACACTTCAGGCGAACTCAAGGTCCTCTATAGAGAGGTAAGAACAGACAGAGACTGCATTTTTTGCGTGTATTGGGGGTTGTGTTGTCAACCGTGGCAGAGTAGATTAAAAATTCACCAAGTGACTGTGGCCTGCATCAGGAAGTTAGCGAGTCAGCGAACCGTAGTTGTAGTATGGTGGTGCCGACAGAGGAAAATCCAAAGAAGCTCATTTTAAAAAAAGTTGGGGAGCTAAATTCACAATTTGAGGATATGTTTGGGAAAATGAATCTAAAATTGAATGAACTGAATGGAAGACGTACAAAATATTCTTGGAGTTGGAAATCGATTGACAGAAGGTGAAAAGAAATTATCTGCCAAGTTGGATGTGGAAGTGAAAAATAGAGAGTAAGAGCAATCTACCCCTGATAAGTTTAGCGGTAACGTTATGCATGTGAAATCTGCATTAGAACGTGCTATGGACTCCCACACTAATGGTTTTCAATTCAAGCTATGACAAACGGCATACTGTATCAAGGCTATGGGAACTAATAAAGTTCATATTCCTTACGTTCAGCCTGTCAAGCAGGGACCATTGTCTAGATCAGTGGTTCCCAATGCACGGCTAATTTTCTGAGGGGTAAAGACTGAAAGGTTCGATTCAGTTTGTCACGTAACTAAATTAGGTTCCAATGATCATTACTGTCATCACAATCAGTAAAGCTCTAATATTGATTACATAAGTTATCAGGAATTACTTTTCTCAGTTAGTAATATTAATGTGATGTAGGTTAAAGGTTCTTCACATCGTCCATAGTCCACCCACTATACAGCTATGTTGTGCATTGTCCAGTACATCGCTGATGATAAAAGGGAGACATATACGTAACAAATGCTAAATATCTCGGGAAAATGTCTTCTCCAAGTTCTTGATAGTGCCTGCAGTAGTCCAGTGATTGCTTCATTACTCGCTTAGAAACAGATAAATGAATTAATTGACAGCACGACAAAGCAGTAACTTCGTAAGGGCTACTATAGTGTTGCACACTATTATTATATTAGTGGTTGTGGTCAGAGACAAACCATTAACAGCCTAAAGACCTCCTGTTTCTGCCAGTTCAGAAGTTTTGAGTGCAGCAATCAGGTGATTTATGAACAGTAGGTACAGTGCTCACATTTTAACTTGATTTTAAATAGGTTTGCAGTGTGTATGTCAAGCGAGCGTCGCTATGGAGAGGAGTAATGCAGAGGAAGTATGTTTTCTAACAAATGTCTGCCCTCACTATGGATAGTTAGCTTTCTTACTGAGGAGTTGAGAGTAGCAGCCAGCCGCTGTGGCCGAGCGGCTCTAGGCGCTTCAGTCCGGAACCGCGCGACTGCTACGGTCGCAGGTTCGAATCCTGCCTCGGTTATGGATGTGTTCGATGTCCTTAGGTTAGTTAGGTTTAAGTAGTTTCCATTTCTAGGAGACTGATGACCTCAAATGTTAAGTCACATAGTGCTCAGAGCCATTTGAACCATTCTGAGTGTAGCACTTGCGATGCACCACAAATTCCTTCGTCATTCATTCTAACAAATACACGCACACGCACACGCACAAACTTTGTATCATTCATATTTCATCATTTTAAAAATTAGAGTTCCAAGAAAAGTCTTTCATTCTGCAGTTTAGTTAGGTGCTAAAAATGATGATGATTATTATTATTATTATTATTATGTGAGTGAGGGGGAGGCAAGAGATGGTGTGGGATGGAGGGGGCAGGGGAAGTGCGAGGGTCCTAGGTAATATGACTGTATTGAGAGGTAATTGGCTAAGAAAGGTTAGGAATCACTGGTCTATGATGTTTTAACTTTTTGTAGGGATTATCTTGTGGAGGGAATGTCGGAGGAGACGGCAATTTTGTCAAGCATTACTTAAGAGATCTCTCCGCGAACTTCGGCAAACCATTGAAAAGCTTTTGAGATGTGTTTCGGAGTACGTATTTGATTGAGACCACTCAGGCTACATCGAAAAACGAATTTCTGAATGGGCCTGTCTACAAATGTCCTGAGGAGATAATGCAGAAAATAGTATACCTTCACAGACCATTTGATATCTTAACCGAGATTTGCACTTTAAAATGACGTATATCTTAAATACCCGTACGGGAACTGATTCACAGTCCGGCTCATTCAGTTGAATCATTTATGGACTATGCGTAAACCTGGGATCAGGCATTGTCTTATACGCCGCAATCGACAGTAAAGAGAAGTGGAATTACTAACGGAAATAATAAAAATTCGCGTTTGCCGATAGAGAAATGAGGGCTATAATGGCCGTGGCGAAGAAAGTCAAAGAACAGTAGCGGCTTCTAGGTAATAAGAACCAAGGTTTTTCTCGGCAGAATTGGCGACAGTTTGATGGGTAGTGTAACCAAAACTAAAGGGAGAGGTAGCAGCAGAGTACAGTAATTTGCGATGTTCCACAGCATGGATAGTTTGGTGGTAATCAGCAAAGGGGGTGGTAGCAGTGAGGAGAATGAAGGGCAGACACATTTGTTTATGCAAGATGGAAGACACCTCCTGCTGAACAATTCTTTATGTAATGACTGAATGGGGAAGGCGAGTGTGAAAGATCTGATGGGTAAAACAAAAATTCATGAATGCATAAATGCTTAAGGTTGGGAGGAAGAGAAGATTGTTTCCCAGGGACGTAATAGCGATTAGTATCCCTAAAGAATATAGTTATGCCTTTATGAACGTTATTGAGGATGACAAAGTTTTAAAGACGTATGTTATATGAATGTTAACTGTACAAGACGTGGGGGATGAAATACTGGACGAAAAGGAAGAACTGAGAAAGTGTCTTGTCAGTTACTGAGGCGAGTTTGTATGGTGTGGAATCCAAACTGATCTTCCCCGAGGTCGGCTTCTAACAGTTTTTCCATTCGTCTGTAAATAATTCGCGTTAGTATTTTGCAGCTGTGGCTTACTAAACTGATAGTTCGGTAATTTCCACATCTCTCAACACCTGCTTTCTTTGGGATTGGAATTATTACATTCTTCTTGAAGTCTGAGAGTATTTCGCCTGTCTCATACATCTTGCTCACCAGATGGTAGAGTTTTGTCAGGACTGGGTCTCCCAAGGCTGTCAGTAGTTCTAATGGAATGTTGTCTACTTCTTTCGACTCAAGTCTTTCAGTGCTCTGTCAAACTCTTCACGCATTATCGTATCTCTCATTTCATCTTCATCTACATCCTCTTCCATTCCCATAATATTGCCCTCAAGTACATCGCCCTTGTGTAGACCCTCTATATACTCCTTCCACCTTTCTGCTTTCCCTTCTTTGCTTAGAACTGGGGTTCCATCTGAGCTCTTGATATTCATACAAGTGGTTCTCTTACCTCCATTGGTCTCTTTAATTTTCCTGTAGGCAGTATCTATCTTATTCCTAGTGAGATAAGCCGTTACATCCTTACATTTGTCCTCTAGCGATGCCTGCTTAGCCATTTTGCACTTCCTGTCGATCTCATTTTTGAGACGTTTGTATTCCTTTTTGCCTGCTTCATTTACTGAATTTTTATATTTTCTCCTTTCATAAATCAAATTCAGCATCTCTTCTGTTACCCAAGGGTTTCTACTAGCCCTCGTCATTAATTAAATTTAATATTTCTACTAGCCCTCGTCTCTTTACCTACTTGATCCTCTGCTGCCTTCACTACTTCATCCCTCAGAGCTACCCATTCTTCTTCTACTGTATCTTTCCCCCATTCCTGTCAATTGTTCCCTTATGCTCTCCCTGATACTGTGTATAACCTCTGGTTTACTCAGTTTATCCAGGTCCCATCTCCTTAAATTCCCACCTTTTTGCGGTTTCTTCAGTTTTAACCTACAGTTCATAACCAATAGATTGAGGGGCGGAATCCACGTCTTCCCCTGGAAAGTCTTACAATTTAAAACCTGGTTCCTAAATCTGTCTTACCATTATATAATCTGATACCTTTTAGTATCTCCAGGATTCTTCCATGTATAAAACCTTCTTTTATGATTCTTGAACCAAGTGTTAGCTATGATTAAGTTATGCTCTGTGCCAAATTCTACCAGATGGCTTCCTCTTTCATTTCCTCCCCAATCCATATTCACCTATGTTTCCTTCTCTCTCTTTTCCTACTCTCGAATTCCAACCATTGCTATTAAACTTTCGTCTCCCTTTACTACCTGAATAATTTATTTCATCATACACTTCAATTTCTTCATCTGCAGAGCTAGTTGGCATATAAACTTGTACTACTGTAGTAGTAGTGGGCTTCGTGTCTATCTGGGCCACTATAATACGTTCACTATGCTGTTTGTAGTAGCTTACCCGCACTCATATTTTTTTATTCATTATTAAACCTACTCCTGCATTACCCCTATTTGATTTTGTATTTATAACCCTGTATTCACCTGACCAGTCTTGTTCCTCCTGCCACCGAACTTCACCAATTCCCACTATATCTAAATTTAACCTATCCATTTCCCTTTTTAAATTTTCTAACCTACCTGCCAGATTAAGTGATCTGACATTCCACGCTCTGATCTGTAGAACGCCAGTTTTCTTTCTCCTGATAACGACGTCCTCTTGAGTAGTCCCCACCCGGAGATCCGAATGGGGGGACTATTTTACCTCAGGAATATTTTACCCAGGAGGACGCCATCATCATTTAACCATACCGTAAAGCTGCATGCCCTCGGGAAAAATTACGGCTGTAGTTTCCCCTTGCTTTCAGCCGTTCGTAGTACCAGCACAGCAAGGCCGTTTTGGTTAGTGTTACAAGGCCAGATCAGTCAATCATCCAGACTGTTGCCTCTGGAACTACTGAAAAAGGCTGCTGCCCCTCTCGGGGAGCCACACGTTTGCCTGGCCTCTCAACAGATACCCCTCCATTGTGGTTGCACCTACGGTACGGCTATCTGTATTGTTGAGGCACGCAAGCCTCCCCACCAACGCAAGGTCCATTGTTCATAGGTGGGGAAGGGGGTTAATCCTCTTACTAATTTTTAATGTAATATTCTTGTTGTAATACGCAAAGTTTACTTGGGGCTTGCGGCCACGCTCACATTGAGTTTCTTGTCTTAATTTTTAGCATTTTCATATGTTCTATGATAATCGTGCACAAATAGTATGCTTGCTTGATTTCTCTCGGCTTTCCGAGCTGTTGATAGCTGATAGCGTTTGGAGGCACTCTCCTTGAGTGTTACGTTATCCATCGGTTCAACGGGCATAGCCCATCCCAGTCGGCTGTGTATGTGAACGTGGGCGACGTGTCACTTTCCCGCTCACCGTAACCTCTGAGACTTTTCAGCCTCATGGCTTGCTACGGCATCCCTCATCTTGTAGCTTTCCCCAATTTGAAATATGGTTTTAATGTAATAGTTTTAATATTAGTATAATGCTCAATGCTCAATTTTATTTTTTGTCCATGTCAGTGTCTTGATTATTCCCAAGGGGCATCTTAGGTCAGATATTGGGAATTTTCACTGAGAATTGTTCCAGTGATCGTCGCCTAGAATGATCGAAGGAGAATATTAGTACATAAGGGTCCTCAGCTCATCAGATGAAATTTCATGTTACACTTCTTGTATGTAATATTCATTAATGTCAAGTACCCCTTGGAAAAGCCAGATGTTGGAATTATTATTTTTCTCATCATTACTCTCATTGTTTGCCCAGTGTTAAGTGCGTGTTTGATTTACAATTGATTGTACTTCTAACTTCTTAATTCTTCATAAATTGGGGCATCTTATATTTAAATTACCAACTAATCATCAAGTTGTTTAACTGAAGACTTTTGGAGTAACTGCCTGAATGCCTCACCTTAATTATTTTACCTAATTTTCTGCTGTACTTCGAGCTGCTGTTAACATTGCATAAAAAAATCTGTTGCTGGCGCTAATCATTGCGCCTTCTTCCAAGCCGATTATATCATTTGCATTTTGCCAGTGGTTTTGGTATCTGTGCAATAAAAGAATGTTGGATTCTTGTGAAGTAACAAATGGGTTGTAATAAATGGCTTGTTCCTTTCCCAAGCCTGTATAGTTTTTCCCTTATCCTGGGGCCTCCATTGAGCATGCTGGGCAAATAACCCAGAGATCTGTGGATCGTAACCACGCTCTGCCACCATTGAAGTGACATGTACACAGCAAACAGTGACAGTCTATGTGCAGTGCACAGGTGGGTAACAGATAACACCCCGGGGCACCGCCTCCAAACGCTACGAACAATTCGGAAACCCGAAAGAAGACAAGCAGACATATAATTTGTGTATAATAACAATAGAACGTATAATAACAATAGAACATATGGAAATCCTCAAACCAAGCCAAGAAATTAAACGTGAGGGTGACCCCAAGCCCCAACCAAACGTTATATATTGCAACAAGAATATTATCTTAAGAGTTATTAAGGGGATTAACCAGTTAGTCTTACAATAACATATGACAAATAGATGTAATAACAAAGATAGCACAGGGCTACGAAAACACGTTGACTTATGTGACTTAAAATGTAACAGAAATCTTGAGGGTTAACACTCAATGGTATTGAGAACAATTAAATAATACTATTTTTAAATGGGGGAAAACCTCGCCAGTTATGGAACTCAGTTACTGTTGTGTACATAGTTGCGCATAGTCAGCGCTTACACAACTTTTCCACTAAAGCGCGTCCCGCTAAGCACAACAGCGCAGGTGCAGCGCTTGTCCATCTCCGCACTAAGAGATGGCGCTGCCATAGAGACGGACCAAATTCTGCTTCCGCCGATCCGCATATTAATATGAAATGCAGCCAATGAGATTGCTGCTAATGTAGAACCTTTTCTCCTCACAGATCAAATTTGCGCAGTGCTACATGAATGCATGGCATATTATAGTGAGCGTACAGACCACCGATTAGTCTGTACCAGTCTGCATTTGTCTGCACCAGTCTGTACGAGTTCTACATGTGTCTGTACCAGCTATAGTCCAGTTTCGGTCTGCGCCTAATAAGATTACCATATTCCTGTACATAGCCATGAAGATAAATATATAGACACTTTTGTCAAGTACCAGAAATATATGTGAGAGTGAGCAACGTCAGACTGTCAGTTGTAAATAGCATCCAGAACCAAGGTAATTAATTCTTATGCTTATTATTATTTTAACAAATGTGTGTGAAAATTAATAAAGTTCTGTTTAAAGTTGGTCACTGTCAATCTGCTACTCTAAACATGCAAGTGGAATTTCTATCGTCTGACATAACCACGGACGATAAACACGCCACGATAAGACCACGAGACATATTGCTGACACTCGCCTACTTCGTTAGAGCCACTAGTCAAATAATCTGATGGTGTGTGTACTGGATGTCTTACAGTACGCACACCAGTTACCCAAATGAGTTGAGGTTCACTGGGCCACTAGCGTTTGCTTACCACTACTGTATGCAGTTTTATGGTCGTTACATCAGTTAGGGTGAAAGGTATGTGCTGAGATTCGATCAGGATAGAGCCAGTGAAAAATGTCGATAGTTCCCAACCGCAAGGTTGGACGAGTAGTAAATCTTCGAGTAGTAAGATCTTTGACAGCTAACAGGGCTGGGTGCACGCTTTAAAAGTTTGAGTAGTGGTGAGGAGATGCGCAGAGACAGCAGATGTGTTTAGAGTCGGAGCTAGATGCCTGCAGGAGGCAGCCAGGTTATGACAGCATCAAAGTAAGAGTTGGCGCTACGCACATAATAAGCTATATATTGAGCGAAACTCGGCACATACCTGGGGAAACTAGAAAGAATAATTAACAAAATAGGTTTTCTTTGGTTAAATAATGTCTAAAAGCTAGATAGAAATCCCATTGTTGATGCAATAAGCGTTTTGTAAAACTTTCTCGTAAATCTATGCTATAGTTTTTTTAGTTTAAAAATTTGAACAATATTTTTTAGATAAAATTAGTTTCATCTCACACCTTATGTCGTTTTCCGCATCCTGTGCTTGCATTCAACCAAAAGGCACATTAAAGTTCCCATGAGTAAAGCTAATAATTTCATTTATCAGTGTAAAATAATCTATATGCCATTGCACAGTTGGCAAATTATTCAGATCAGGACAGAATTTTTATTAAGTAACAAACAGGGCCAAAATGAGTAAAGTTATCTAGAATGACAATTTTATGCCATTTCACTACGGCTGAGTTGAATATGTGTTATATTATCGGCTAAACGGGAAGGAGTGCACGAGCCAAGTCCACAGACGCAGCCAGATGCAGGTTGGTGACTTTCATTTATTTTTTACCACTAAACTTTCATGCAGTCAGATGTGTATTTTGAGTATTAATTTTCCAACAATATTTTCATGCAGTCAGATAAAGTTCAGTTCAGTTAAATACGCAGCCAGATGCAAGTTTTATTAGAGACTAAAGCAGTCACATGCAGTTCAGTCTATTTTAAATAGAGAATTTTTGTTAACATCACTATCAAGGGAAACAATTTCCAATACAAGTAATACTCAAATGCTACCTCAGTGGCCATTAATACATGTGGCGACCAAGAACGTGTAACATAATTAATTTCAGATCAGAATGACAGGATAAACATAAGTTGAACAAGTTGCAATTAAAAGAAATGCTAAAATACATCAAATATGACACTCAGATAATCTTAGACAGAGGCACAAGAAAGTAAATTTAATAATTGAGACAGAGTAATTGAGAATCAGATGCCATCCACCGTAAATGGAGCATCACGGGAGCACATATGTCAATTAGGTAACAAGTACCATTCCCCAAGGGCCAGAACAGACGGCACCAGAAAATGAACAGCACTCCAACACCTACGTCAGCAACTATGCCTCCTTAATCCAGGATAGCCGGCTGCGTCGACATGAGGCCCACAAATTGCCG
This sequence comes from Schistocerca piceifrons, assembly GCF_021461385.2. Taxonomy (NCBI): domain Eukaryota; kingdom Metazoa; phylum Arthropoda; class Insecta; order Orthoptera; family Acrididae; genus Schistocerca; species Schistocerca piceifrons. The sequence continues at coordinate 1,013,520,671 of NC_060139.1, read as the reverse complement.
ACCAACACACCTCTAAGGACCACCGGCTCCTTAGACAATAGTCCTCCATGAACAGCCCACCGTACGTCACATGTGCATCTTGTCCCTTTCCCGGCGTCAGCGACTGACTGTGTGCCCATGTGGTCAGCAACCCGCTCGAAGAAGCTGTAGCCGAAGAGTCAACTCACAGGCGACCGAAGCGCCACGTGGGGACTAGACAGACTTGCCAGAGACGGATCGCACCAGTAGACAAAGATGTAAGAACACAGAAGAAGCAGACACGGCTCAAAAATAAATTTGTTGGCACTTCTAGGAAAGTACACTCACTGAAATTTTATCACACTTTCCTTGTGACGTCTATCAACAGTTTGATGAGTGCCTCAGTGACGTTTTTGTTTACTAAAATAGCCTGTGAGGAAACGCACTGCTCCTTTATGGATCTTCTCAATATCCTCTGTCACTCCTCTCTAGACGAGTCCTAGACAGACGAGCAGCATTCACGTATTGGGTGAACGTGTGCTTTACAAGCTACTTTCGAAGTGGGTGCACTTCACTTCCTGTCAAATCTTCGACTTAAACTTCGAGACGTGGCTTTCCTACATGTTTTCTGAAGTGATGTTTACATCCTGCGACATCTACCTCCTGATACCTGATGTACCGGCTGCTCCCGGAGATTTTTCACTAATAATGTAAACACGCAATAAAGGACCTGTCCGCCTTTTTATCTTCAATAGGTAACATTTGTTTGTATTGAGGATCAACTGTCAGTCCCTGAACCCGCTGCCAATCTTTTATTTCGATACAATTTACTGTAATAGAGCTTCGTGGATCTCCCGACGTGTTGGGCTTGTCTGAAATTACTTCTACGTCTGAAGATTTCCTTCCGTTAAAAATGACTTGAGGTGTTCTGTTAGTTACGAACTTCTAGAGCGAATCTCAAGGCTATTGTAATATTGTTTATTAGTGACAGTGAGAAATATATCGAACGCTACCCTAAATTCAAGGAACCTTCAAGGTTTCGTGGGCGAATATAGCGAGCTAACTTAAAAGAGATCACTGTTCGCAGAATCTGATAATTTCTACTGAGAAAACGTAACTACGTTCGTTGTACCCTGACGAACCAAAAATTATGACCATCGCGAGGTTGTACGCTGCCTGGTAGCGCTGAAGGCACGTGACGCGTTAAGAGATGTGAGAAGAGCAGAGACGAATGGGGAATCGTAGTTACGATAAGTAGCGCGAAAGGGGAACTCCGCAGACTTAAGCAACTTTGAAAATAGGCAGATTGTTTTGGACCAGTGCCTGGAAGTGAGCTTCTCAGAAACGGAGAAGGTGGTCTGCTGTTTGCTTGCTATTGTCGTGAGCATCTGTGGAAAGATGTAAGTGGTTGAAGAATGCTGAATCTATGAATAGACAAGATGGACGTCCATACCTCATCACAGAAGGTAGGGATAGAAGGCTTGCCCAGCCTCTGATGCAGCATAGGTGACGATCTGTGGCAGGTGTGATGACAGAGTACAGTGTTGGCGCAAGCACAAACTTTTTGGGGCACACCGTTCAGCGCGCAGTGTTGAACATGGTGTACTGCAGCTTGGAACCCCAACCTGTTCCCATGTTGACCCAACAACATCATCAGTTACGATTGTAGTAGGCACGGGATCATCGAGACTGGACCTGGTATCGTTGGTATCGTTGGTATCGTTGGTATCGTTGGTATCGTTGGTATCGTTGGCATCGTTGGCATCGTTGGCATCGTTGGCATCGTTGGCATCGTTGGTATCGTTGGCATCGTTGGCATCGTTGGCATCGTTGGCATCGTTGGCATCGTTGGCATCGTTGGCATCGTTGGCATCGTTGGCATCGTTGGCATCGTTGGCATCGTTGGCATCGTGTCACCTGGTCGGAAGAGTCCCATTTACTGTTAAAACAAATCGATGACCTGTTCAGGTACGCCGACGTTAAGGCGAACGGCTACTCGGTACATGCAGCTCGTCACGGACACAGCCCGGTCGGAGGAGTATTATGTTACGGGAGACATTCGCCTGGGCTTCAATGGGACCCGCAGTAGCAATCGAAGGCACCATGACCGTTGCGGACTACGTTAAATTTATTAGCGACCACTTGTAGCCCCTTCAACTTCATGTCGTCCCCTAGCAGCGGTGTCATTTTCCAGCAGGATAACTGTCCGTATCACAAGGCTAGAATCGTGCTGCAATGTTTTGAGGAGCATGATACTGAACTCATGTTGATGTCTTGGCAATCAGATTCGACTTCTTTGAATGCGATAAAACCACATTTAAACGCTATTGGGCGCCAACTCCGCGCCCATGCACCAACCTCCCATAAATTATGGGAAGTGTGCGACATTTGCGTAGGCATCTGGTACCAAAACCTCTGGAAACCTGTCAAATACTTGTCGCATCCATGGCATGCAGAATCATTGCTGAACTGCGTTCCAGACGTGGACCAACATGCTTTAAAGTAGGTGCTGATGATGTTTTGGCTCATCAATGTAAGTGTGGCATTTTTGTCTATGTAACTTAAACCTCCTCAGCTTTAATTTTTAGTTATTAATGCTGCGCGACTGATTTGTGCCTACGAATGCAGTAAATTATTTGGCCGATTGGTCTGCTGAAGGAAGAAGTATCGTTACTTTGCCTGGAAGAGTGATAGAGCTGCGGCGCCACCCGCAGTAGGTAAGATTCCCATTGTAGCCAATTATAGAGATATCAACAGCGCAGCCGCCGCCCCCCCCCCTCCCCCCCCCCAAAAAAAAACTGACAACCACCACCATCACGGAAAATTCAGGGCTGTTATCAACCTCGGCTGCTGTGGATTAGTCGCCATCCGCGCGGGATTAGCCGAGCGGTCTAAGGCGCTGCATTTATGGACTGTGCGGCTGGTTCCCGTGGAGGTTCGAGTCCTCTCTCGGGCATGGGTGTGCGTTTTTGTTCTTAGGATAATTTAGGTTAAGTAGTGTGTGAGCTTAGGGACTGATGACCTTCGCAGTTGAGCCCCATAAGATTTCACACACTTTTGATTCGTCGCCAGTCGTCTGCAGTTGTGACCCAGTAAAACGTAACGAATTTTGCTTTTAGACTATTGACTAATAAGCCAAAGGACTACGAGCACTCTCCACCGCGACTTTAGTCACCGTCTGGTGGCGTTGCGGGCACGTGGCGTGGTAACAGAAGCATGTAAGCGGAGCAGACACAGGGGGAGCGCCATAGCGAGGATATGGGCTGCAAAAATCCACTAATATATGCCACTGAAACAGAGAATATGATTATCATGCAGATCCTGTGAATGAGTATCTTCGAAACGGGGAAGCTCGTCGAATGTTCACATGTTACTGTCTTGAGAATCTACGCAAAGAGGTAGGTCAGTGAAACTATTGAAACGTCCCCTTTGAACATTTCTACATGACTGTGCTTAACCTGACACACAATGTTTTGTTAGCGCAACGCAATCTGACTTTCAATAATTCGTACAAAAGAATGGGCCCTGACTAACATTAACCTATACCTTTCACAAATCACTTACCTCACAAAAATCTTCGCTGCTCAAGCTACTGCAATACAGCGAGCGCCACTACTGCCAGCTAAATAAAAGATTCAAACTACTGAAGGCACTAACTACTGATAGGGATAGTTAGCAAATGAAAGATATTAATAGAGAACAAACAATGTATTTACCTTAATATCATCACAAGTCATAATATATATATCAGTTCATGACAAATTACAAATCTCCGCCATCTCTCTCCCCACATCCACCACTGCTGGCGGCTCACCTCCAACTGCGCAACGCTACGCGCTGTTCACATCCAGCTGCCGCTGCCCAACACTACAATGGCAGACAACAATGCAAACTAGCCACAGACTGCACACAGCACAGCCAGTGATTTTCATATTGAGCGCTACGTAACGTTGCCAATAAAACATAAACAGCCTACTTACATAGAGAAAACATAAACAGCCTACTTACATAGCCCCCATGCTCCCCACAAAAAATTTTACAAAATATTTTTTGGGCAGTGGCCAATAATGATTTGATAAAATTTTTCATAATTACAATAACAAACATGTCAAATGCACACACTTATTGATACAGTGTTGGTCAAAAGCTAAAATTTTCTCACAGTCCATAAAGACAGTCCTAATCGTACATAACAGTAGAATAGCAGTGTTTTTCTCAAAGTCTGAGCAGTAAAAGAAAATGCACACAGAAGTAGTGGATTTCCATGCAGTCTTGAAGAAGTAGTGTTGTCCTTCCAACGGAAAGACAGTGCTGACTCTCGACATGCAGACAAGTATTGGTCCACAACAGAGCAAACCCACAGCAGAGTCAGTCGAAGTTTTGATGAATATTGGTAGGTAGGTCATCACAGTGCAGACCCACTGTAGTCCTGGTAGAGATTACGGTATTGGTGGGCCACCAGAGGTGCAGACCCACTGCAGTCCTTGTAGAAATAATGGTATTGATGGATCATCAAAGATGTAGACCCACTGTAGTCCTTGAAGAGATGGCCAGCAGCCATCTGTTGTGACTGTGCAGGTGCACAATCACCATTGAAGAGTCTTGCGGATAATATAGCAAGTCCATAAACCACCACTTGTGCACTCACAAAGTTTTTGAAATTGTCCTTAGAACCAGCAATGCTGTTATCCAGTCCATTGCTGAGTTATTAACACACGTGCAAACACTAACAGTCCCTACTTCTCACATATTATCCATATACTATGACCAACAGAAACGTGTGCGGTGAAATGTAACTTACAAGTTAATAATATCATGAACTGGTGACAATTACAATTTGGTAACATAAAAATACAATAACAAAGGTACAAAATACATCATTAAAGAACATAGCAATATAGATAACAATTGTAGTAAAACAGGCGTTACAAAAGAATAGAAATGAACATATACATCAATGTTACAGGAATTATGAGATAAGTAGATACACAAAAGATCAGAATAACTTTCGAAAGATCAACTTCACACATGAGCATTGACACAGAACAGAATTAACAATATCTAACATCTTTACAAAGTAAATAACATATTATTAATGCCAATTATATTCGAGGATAACAGTATTCCTCATCATAGTGAATGTAGCTTAATATTAAAAGAAGAAAAATTCTATGATACTACACAGAGACAGGAAGAAAACAAATACACAAGGGTACACAAACACATAGTGGGATAACACCAATAGGAAAGGACAGGGTTCGTTTTCAGTGTAACATTTGGTACTGCAGTCCATCCCAAAACTTCATTCTATAGATCTTTCGTCTTATTTCAACCTTCGCTTCCACCAAAAAAAATCTTATCCAAGCATGCTTTCTGTATTCTGGTCATATTTCTTTCAAAATAATTATTTCTGATTGTACAATACTCATATGGGCCCAAATCCTTTTTTATATAACTTCGCAATGCATTCTTAACCTATTCTCCATAGTCAGTTTCTCATATAGTCTACCCCCTCTTAAGCTAACTTAAATCTACTGAGCTCAGATGCTAAACTAAGGGACGAGGCAATGCAGCAGCACGTAAAACAATTATTATAAACAGCAATGAAAAAAATGGAAAATTGCAAAGCAAGCTACAGTATAAATTAGCAAAAGTCAAATTCAATAACACTATGCCTGGCAAACAGCAGCAACTTATACCTAAACATGACATAGCTCAAGCAGAAAAAATATTACACTAAACAACAATGCAGATAAGGGAAATGTATATTCACATCTTAATGTCTATGTAATTAAAGTGGTGCACCACAACAACTGATTGTAAAAAGAAATATTACCATGTACTTGAAAAGAAAATTATGAATGCAGTTACTAGTTCCTTCTTATTGTTCTTTCCTTTCCAAGTGCTCCTTTTTTTAAAGAATGTGGATCATAAAATAATTATTTAATAGATCTGTTGACAGAAAGTGTTCACATTAGCAAATGCATTTTATTTTATAAAAGCAATGCTGCAACACAGCTGGAAACCAGATATCAAGTGAAATAAGCAATTACGCAAACCAAAGCATAAAAACATCATTCAATAGTCATGTGGCATTTCGTAAGTCAGTAGCTCTCAACTCTCATAGAAAGACACTTGTCATAATCAGGTGTGCAGATGTACGAATATTTCCCATCAATTCACAAGCATTTCAGCAATTAGCACAAAGTGCGAGTAATCATGTTTTCAAGTAACGAGGGTGTCGCATTAGCGATGAAAGGCACACCCTAATGGCTTGTTCTCCAGGTGTTTTCCCGTGCTCTGAAAGGCACGCGCTAATGGCTTTTTCTCCAGGCGTCTGACACAGCTGGGTGCCCACGACGCATTATGTGTAGGTGGTCCGTTAACTTTCTTACGGAAATATTTACGACAGCAGTTTCCGCTACAGAGACAGTCGCATATAAAAATATTTCACAGGTCAAGAATTTGCGTTACAAATCTGTAGAAACAAAATGCTATTGATATAACAGTGTCCAAAAAATTTTCATCTGCATTGTAATACATTCACGAATATACACACACATTTCATAACTCTTAAAGTACGTTTCTTGGTTTCCAACATCCTTTTCATAAATCAGAGTCCCTAAACACTACTCATTATTCCTTACCTCATTATACATATACATATTCATATTCATCAACACGTCTTCAATATTTCATCATAATAGCTACATAGCATAATCAGATTCCTCATATAGCATCAGCTTATTTATCATAAACATACCTCAACAGCATAGTACACATCGTCGTCGTAATAATATCATAACACTTCAGTCAAATCTTAAAATCGTCGTAACTTCCTCCAATAATTTCAAAACGTAAAAAAAATTCTCTGCCCATTTCAATAGTGTCATCTGCCTCAAACGTACTTTAAAAATCATGCTCCCTTACCAAATACATCATTCAAATCTCTCATAGTATCACAATGGTTCCGAAAAAATATGAACAGTTTACAAAGTACAGACAAAATACAGTTTCATAAGTGTGAAGTTATCCAACCGTGTAATTGCGTAAACATGTGTCACTGATGCAGTAAAATAAATGTTTGTCTCTCTCAGTTAAATGATCAGATAGCTGTGTAAATTGTGTGTTAGAGAAATAAGGTACCGATGTGTAAAGTTGTATAAGCAAATACCATATTAGCTAGGGTTCCTTGTGGTTGCCACACACATGGCACACAAAGTAAGCGTGTACCCCCCTGAGGATAAATGTAATTATACCCTCAGGTGTTACAAATTACAGCAATGGAATGAAATGTATCACGGAAAACTTTCTTTGTAATTAAAAAATCTTTGAAAATAAGTGTTTTAAGTATAAGATTAATCACTCAAATGCGTGTCCTGTAGCGCTAAATGCGCGTCTTGCTGTAAGATAATTCTGTGGAACTGTCGTAGTTATCGTCCTCTGTAAGCAAAGTTCTGCTAAAGTCAATGTACTTACCTCATGATACACAAAAGTGAAATGCTTTGCGTATAGATATCTTAGTTATTACGCCTATTGCCGTGATGAGGAAAGTACTGTACAGTAACGTATTGTTATGCCACGAGAAAGGCTGTCTCATTGTTGCTATACCACAAAAGTTACTACTAAAACATGTTTTTCTTCCTAGAAGAATTCAGAAAACTGTGCAGATATAAAACAGATACACCGCAAAAGTAACATTGTAAATTGTCACTCATTAGTAGCGTCGTGATAAAAATCGTGTAGCTGTCACATAAACTAACCTCTGTATCATCTGGTATCTCTCAGAAAGCACTTTAAATACAGAATGTATTTTCAGGTAACCAAAATGTTGCATTAAAATCTCATTAGCAGTACTGGTAAATGTTCTAAGTATGTGAGCCTTATAGTCGTTACGTAATCGTACAACTAACAAGCAAGAATGTACACACACAATAACACTGTGACGTCTGTTCACTATAACAATGCATTCGTCATTTCTGTTTAAATAAGTTCTCTTGGTTCTGGATTGGATATTTAACTTCAAACATTGTTGAATGTTAACAGATTCTAAGTCTGACAAAGCATATTAGTAATGTGAAGCGAAAAATTTTATGACAAAGACTTAAGTTAAAAAGCAGATTATCTTTCAATAAACGGTTTTACATGTGAAATGTGGTGTAAACCTTTACTCTTCCTAGTACGCAGAGTTTCAACTTCAACGCAATTATCATGTGGTATACGTCGGATTCTGTAAGGTCCATTGTAAACTAGAAAGAATTTGTGACTCAAGTGTTTCTTCTTATGTGACAATGAATGAGCTTTAATGAGAACTTTCTGACCAATATACAACTTCTTTGCATTTGCTTTACCGTGTAGTTTTCTCCTTTTGTCTGCTGCAGATTTTATATTTTTAAGAGCCAAATCAATTATGTCTTTGTGTCGAAGTTTACGTGTATTCGGGAAAGGTACAAGCTCTCTGATTCTGTTCGGTGGTTCTTCATTCTTCAGTACAAGAGTAGGTGGTAAAGCAGTGGAGTCGTGAGGCATTTCATTCAGCACGTTTTGAAATAAGTGTAAATATCTGTCCCAATGCTGATGCTTTCTGTGACAATAAAGTCTATAAAGCTTATTGATTTCTTTCATAATCCGTTCGGAGGGGTTGCAATGTGGTGAGTACAATGAAATAAAAACAGGTTTGATTTTATGGTTGCGAAGCATACGTGACCAAACAGCAGATCTGAATTGCGGTCCGTTATCTGAAATGACTTTGCTAACGTGTCCAACTTCACGTAAGAAATTTTTAACAAAGGCGTTGGATACAGACCGTCCAGTGGCTTTACGTAACGGTGTGAAAGAAACAAATTTTGAAGTAAGTTCAACAGCGACTAGAACGTACGAAAATCCATTAGATGTTCTGACAAGCGGTCCCAAGAGATCAACAGCCACAAATTCTTTTAATTTAGAAGGAATAATAGGAAACAACGGAGCACGATGTGAGACAGTAGATGGTTTCGCCTTTTGACAAAGTTTACAAATAGACAAGACTCTTCGAATTCTCTTTTCCATATTGTTAAAATAACAAGTCGTTCGAAGAATATGATAACATTTTCGTGGGCCAAAATGTGCGTAGCTGAAATGAATGTACCAAATGAGCTTATTAACAAAATCGTCTGGAATGCAAAGTACCCATAGCTTGTCATCAACAGTGCAGCGTTTGAAGAGTATGTTGTTTCTAACCAGGTAATAATGCCGAATCTGTGTGTGTGTCTTTTCATGCCATTTGCTCTTGATGTCCTTCCAAATCGGATCTTTATCTTGTTCATGAGCAATGTCCTTTAAAGATGTGGTGATGAAGTTTTCAAAGGCGACTTTCTGAATGTAAAGAATACTGAAATTTTTCTGGAGGTTGCCTTCTGTGGTACTTTTCTCAAGCCCAGCCGGTGCGCGTGACAGTGCGTCCGCAACAATGTTCTCCTTGCCGGGAATGTAGACTATTATGAAGCGGAATTCTTGCAGAAACAATGCCTAACGTTTTAACCTGTCATGATTTAATTTTGAAGACATAAGAAATTGTAATGCACGATGATCACTGTATACTTTTACGTGCTTACCAGAAAGAAAGAAACGGAATTTGTTAAATGCCCAAACGATAGCTAAAGCTTCTAATTCAGTAACGGAATAATTTTTTTCAGATTTTGTTAGCACTCGGCTAGCAAAAGCAATGGTTTTCTGAACAGTAGTGTCATTTTCTGTGGCTTCTTGAAATAAATGGGCACCAAGACCGACTTTAGAAGAATCCGTGCTAAGGCAGAAATCTTGTGACAGATCTGGATGAGCTAAGATTGGCGCGTGAAGTAACGCTTCTTTCAAAGAATTGAATTCCAATTGTGCTTGTTCGTCCCAGTTCCAAATAGTATTTTTTCCAGTGAGAGAACAAAGTTTTGGTGTAACAAGAATTTGCATATTCAGAAAACGACGGTAAAAATTTACGAGACCTAAAAAACTGCGGACTTGTCTTTTTGTGGATGGAACTGGAATGGCTCTGATTGCTTCTAACTTTTCAGGATCCGGCTGAATCCCTTCAGAAGAAATAATATGTCCCAAAAACTTCACCTTTGTCCTACCGAATTCAGACTTTTCCAAGTTAACTGTAATTCCAGATTCTGCAAAAATACGTAACAAACTGTTGAGGATGCGATTATGTTGTTCCCATGAAGCTTCTGCTATCAGAATATCGTCCACATACAAGGTGATGTGACGTTTTAAGAACTCAGGTAATATGGAATTTAACCCACGAATGAATGCTGCCGAAGAAATGTTCAAACCAAAAGGAAGTTTCCGAAACTGATAACAAACGCCAAAACAAAGGAAAGCTGTGTATTTTCTACATTCTGGATGAAGTTCGATCTGATAAAAGCTGGATCTGAGATCAATGGAAGACAACACTTTTACACCATTAAAATTTTGAAGAAGTTCTTCTAACGTTTGCGGCCTGTCTGTTTCAGGAATAATGATCGTATTGATTTGTCTCGAATCTAAGACAAGCCTGATCGATCCATTTTTCTTCTCAACAACATGTAATGGATTGTTGTATGAGCTTACTGCAGGCTCAATAATGCCCTCGTCGAGCATAGATTGTATTTCTGTTCTAACACGGTCCCTATAATGTGCTGGAATTACATATGGTCTAACACAAAATTTAGTATGCTCACGAACACGAAATTGGTATTGAAATCCCTTGATTGTTCCTGTTTTATGAGTAAAAACTGTGGAATGTGCTTGTAAAATCTCAAAAAGGTCCTGCCTATCAGTGTCATTACAATTCTCAATTGTTTGAATTTTATTCTGAATTAACTCATTAATTTCAAATATGCCGTCGATGTCATCCCTGTCAGTACTTGCAGAGTGATTGTTAGTGTCTAGTTCCGTAGAAAATTCCGAACTGTTGTCTAACAGAACGTAAAGCCGATTAATTTCCTCATCATGGTTTGAGAGCCAATCTTCAAATTTCAAAGCTATTGACTTACCTTCTTTTTCTAAAGTTATTTCAGCATCGTGAAAGTTTAAGATTGCTTTGAATTCATTCAAAAAGTCTACTCCCAATATAATTTCCGTCGACAATAATGGAACAATAAGAAAGTTCGTAGAGAAGCTGTGGCTTTGACAAAAGAATTCTAAGTTGGTTTGTTGGCGTACATCTACACTTTTTCCAAAGATTGCACCTTGTAATTTAATCTTACGTAACGGAAGTGTGGGGCAATCGTTCGATTTGTTGCATTTGCTAAAGGCTGTTTCACTGATTACTGAAATGGGACTGCCAGAGTCAAGTACTGCCGTAAATTTTACGTCATTTACTGTAATGTGAATCACAGGATATGCAATGTTGTTATGTTTTATGTCGTGTTCCTGGAGTAAGATGTCCCTAATGTCTTCCATTTTTACGTAATTACTAGCTACGGCAGCTGCGTCGTCAGTTTCATAAGTATGTTTTGTGGCTGCCAGCGGTGTGAGTCATTGCCTATTGTCTCTTTGTTGGCGCGCGTCGTTATTGGGGTTTGGAGACCTAACTTCTACAAATTCGCCTTGTCGAGAGGGCCCTGCTCTGTTTGAATCCCGCCAGTTCTGATGCAATTCAGGTCTGTCGTTACGATCATATCGTCTGTCGTCATGTCGGTAGATTCCATAGTTTCTTTCTTGTCGGTCACATGGTGGAGAATTTCTCCCTGAATCGTAACTGCGCGCTGGTCCGTTGCGTCTAAAGTTATTCTGTCTCCCTTGATAGTATTTATTTTGGTTCCCGTATTGTCTGTTTATCTTATTATCTCTGTGATAGTCATTACCACGGAGAGGTGATCTTTCCCTGTAGTTATTACTACTCTGCCAACGGTTGTCATACGGGTGGTGTCTGTTTTGGTCACGATTTGTGTTGTGAGAATAGCCTTGTCGTGTAAAGTTATTACTTCTTTCATCGCGGAATTGCGACGGATGTGACCTGTAATTGCTGTGTTCCTGGTTTCGCGTTCCGCGATTGTCAGTGTCAATTTCTAATTCTTGTAAGAGTCCCTGAAATGCTTCAATGTCGTCTTTGCAACGTCCTGCCAAAATAATATGTCGTAAATGTTCAGGCAGTTTGATTAAGCAAATGCGGATGAGTTCTGAGGGGCTGTATGGGTTTGAAAGATACTGATTCTTATGCAACATGTCTTCAAAATATTTCATAAGACTGGAAAATTCAGATTGTTCGAAACGTTTCATCATTATGATGCTATGTTTTGCACGGTCTTGTGTGGCTTGAGACCAATATGCTGAGAGGAAGGCATGGTAAAACTCTCCTTCACTGTGGCAATCGTGAATTACCGATCGCATTCTTACAGCTGGTTCATTCTCCAAGTAGCCACACATAAATTCCAATCTGTGTTCCAACGACCAGTTGGGAGGAAAACAATGAGAGAATTGATGGAGCCATGCTTGTGGATGAATGTCGTTGCCAGAATTCTTAAATGTTTTGAATTTACGTGTAGTAATGAACAGCTTATAGTCAAAATCATCATGTCGGCGAGTCGCATATCGGTCATTGTTAGGTCGTGTCGGCCGTTCCATCTCAAAATTCGGTGCACATTGCCAATTTCTTTCATAACTTCCGAAATGCCCTGTGTTATTATTTTGCGGCTTTTCCGTATTTCTAAGTCCCTCTTCCCGTGTTGGAGCGCGAGTGTCCTCTGAAATACGTAATTCTTGTACTACTTGTGCCAGCTGATCTTGCACTTCCCGGATTTTTCTTTTGTACTGTGTATTGATTTCATTCTGATTTTGTTTGAATTTCCTAATTTGTTCATACTCTTCTGTGTCAGTGAAGGCTACAGGTGTTGTGTCATTCAGATCATCATCTACCTTTGTAGATGAGTTATTTAGCTGATCCGAAAGTTCAACTACTTTCTCTGACAATGAACTAATTTCCTCCATGTGTCTTTCTACTGTGTCCTTTAAGTTTTCCTGAGTTTTTGCAAGTTGCGTAACCGAATCGGTAGATGCAACTGAGTCAATTTTAGCTTGCAAGGTGTTGTGATTTTCATGAAAAATAGTTTGCAGTTCTTTTATGGCTGCTTCGTGATTCTGTAATGCATTTTCATGACGCGAAAAAATAGGTTGAAAATGCTCACAAATTTGAGTTTTTACGTCATTACAGACTTTTTGACATTTCGATTCAATGTTATGTAACTCACTAGTTAAATCTTCACGTGTTTGTTCAAGTGTGGTGTCTAACTTTTGAAGATTTTGTTCCATTGTGTCTAACTTTTTAAGCTTTTGCTGTGTTTGTCTCTGATTTTGTTCCATTTGTTGCATTAATTGCAATAATAATGTATTAGTGTCTGGAATCTGTTTCTCTACGCTTTTCGGCAGTGCATTTGCACCGGAAACATTCACATTTTGACAAGCAGAAAATGTGTCTTGACTTATTTGAGGAAACGGTGATGACCCAAAACCTGAATCTACAGTATTTGCGAAATTGTGTCCTGTCATTTCGGATTCCTGAGGCGAGCTGTTGCCGACCGATCGATCGATAATGCTTCCCTGTTCACTACCTGTTTCACTGTCTACACCATTGTTTGCAGCCCGCTCCATTTCCCTATTCACAATTACCAAATTACTACTTTGAACATCAGTTAATTCACTACTCGGTGGCGCTAACACACTGCTTTCGTCTTCACTGTCATTTCTCAGTTTACTTTGGAGCCTAGTATTACGTTTTTCACACGCCATAATTGTCACAATATTTCACACGACAACGCAGAAAAGCACAATTTGAAGATCAAAAATAAGAGAACACATTAACATAGCACTGAAAATAATATCTAGTTAATTGCAGCTGCGAAATACTTGGTGCAAATCTACATGCATGCCACAACTGTTTTACTGTACAACAATGAAAGACTGCAACTACAAAGGAGATTTTCTCTACAATTACGCGCTAGCAATAAACAAAATCTACACTAATTACACAAACTACAAGAAAAAATCAGAAGATTCCAGTGAGGTATCCTCGGCTAAGGGTCGACATATGAAACGTCCCCTTTGAACATTTCTACATGACTGTGCTTAACCTGACACACAATATTTTGTTAGCGCAACGCAATCTGACTTTCAATAATTCGTACAAAAGAATGGGCCCTGACTAACATTAACCTATACCTTTCACAAATCACTTACCTCACAAAAATCTTCGCTGCTCAAGCTACTGCAATACAGCGAGCGCCACTACTGCCAGCTAAATAAAAGATTCAAACTACTGAAGGCACTAACTACTGATAGGGATAGTTAGCAAATGAAAGATATTAATAGAGAACAAACAATGTATTTACCTTAATATCATCACAAGTCATAATATATATATCAGTTCATGACAAATTACAAATCTCCGCCATCTCTCTCCCCACATCCACCACTGCTGGCGGCTCACCTCCAACTGCGCAACGCTACGCGCTGTTCACATCCAGCTGCCGCTGCCCAACACTACAATGGCAGACAACAATGCAAACTAGCCACAGACTGCACACAGCACAGCCAGTGATTTTCATATTGAGCGCTACGTAACGTTGCCAATAAGAAAACATAAACAGCCTACTTACATAGAGAAAACATAAACAGCCTACTTACACTATCACTAGGCGCTACATGGTTGGATGTCTACGACTCTTTACATCGTGTGGTTAGGAGGCTTCTCTGCTCTGTAAAGTAGAGTAGATAGTGATCTGTAGCATCTCTGCCGAAAGAGCACAGTGCTGGTGCGCGCACAAATGTTTGGTAGCACGCCTTTCAGCCTAAACTGTCTAATAAGAAGCTCTACAGCAGACGCACATGTTGACCCAACGACATTTTCCAATACGATTGCGGTGGACACGGTATCATCGGGATTTGACGGTCGATCACTGTGTCGCCTCACATTCATGCTACACTAGGGCGATGTTCGTCTCGACAAATGCCGTCATCGAGGTTAATGACGGCTCAAGACGTGCAGACCGCCACGGACACAGGCTAGTGGGAGCAGTATTATGCTATGGAAGACATTTTCCAGCGCTATCATGGAACCTGTGGTAGCAATGAGTTTCAAAGCTGGCCCGCCCCACCTCAGTCTCACTCGTGAGGACACTGTCGGGAGAATCGCATGTAAAAGACACCATCCTCTGCGAACCCATCTTGCTTTGCGTGACCCACAGATCTGCATTAACGGAAAAAATCGCGGCGTAACATACGAGATGCATTCAAGTTCTAAGGCCTCCGATTTTTTTTTTTCTCCGGACTGCAGAGAGATAGAAACATGCGCATTGTTTTAAAATGAGGCCGCGTTCATTGTCAATACGTCCCAGAGATGGCAGCACCGTACAGCACATGGAATTTTACCGCCAGCGGCGAGAATGAGAACTGTTTTAAATACTTAAAATGGCGACGTTTTCCTTACTTGAACAGCGTGCAATCATTCGTTTTATGAATTTGCGTGGTGTGAAACCAATTGAAATTCATCGACAGTTGAAAGACATGTGGTGATGGAGTAATGGATGTGTCGAAAGTGCGTTCGTGGGGGCGACAGTTTAATGAAGGCAGAACATCATGTGACAACAAACCGAAACAACCTCGGGCTCGCACAAGCCGGTCTGACGACATGATCGAGAAAGTGGAGAGAATTGTTTTGGGGATCGCCGAATGACTGTTGAAGAGATCGCCTCCAGAGTTGGCATTTCTGTGGGTTCTGTGCACACAATCCTGCATGACGACCTGAAAATGCGAAAAGTGTCATCCAGGTGGGTGCCACAAATGCTGACGGACGACCACATGGCTGCCCATGTGGCATGTTGTCAAGCAATATTGATGTGCAACGACAGCATGAATGGGACTTTCTTGTCGTCGGTTGTGACAATGGATTAGACGTGGATGCCATTTTTCAATCCAGAAACAAAGCACCAGTCAGCTCAATGGAAGCACACAGATTCACCGCCACCAAAAAAATTTCGGGTAACCGCCAGTGCTGAAAAAATGATGGTGTCCATGTTCTGGGACAGCGATTGCGTAATCCTTAACCATTGCGTTCCAAAGGGCACTACGGTAACAGGTGCATCCTACGAAAATGTTTCGATGAACAAATTCCTTCCTGCACTGCAACAAAAACGTCCGGGAAGGGCTGCGCGTGTGCCGTTTCACCAAGACAACGCACCCGCACATCGAGCTAACGTTACGCAACAGTTTCTTCGTGATAACAACTTTGAAGTGATTCCTCATGCTCCCTACTCACCTGACCTGGCTTCTAGTGACTTTTGGCTTTTTCCAACAATGAAAGACACTCTCCGTGGCAGCACATTCACCAGCTGTGCTGCTATTGCCTCAGCGATTTTCCAGTGGTCAAAGCAGACCCCTAAAGAAGCCTTCGCCGCTGCCATGGAATCATGACGTCAGCGTTGTCAAAAATGTGTACGTCTGCAGGGCGATTACGTCGAGAAGTAACGCCTGTTTCATCGATTTCGGGTGAGTAGTTAATCAGAAAAAAATCGGATGCCTTAGAACTTGAATGCACCTCGTACAGTGCTCTGATGAGGATTGTAGTGAACTGAGGCTGATGTCTCGGCGACCGAATTCGCCTGATGTAAATCCTATGGAAACCATGTGGGTCACTATCGGTAGCCATGGGGAAAATCGGGAGCATATTATTAACGTAAGTTACATGCCGCGGGCGCAGACATCTAAGCTACATATCTCCACAAGTCTACCAGAAAACTGTCAGATCCTTGATACGCAGAGTCACCGATGTATTTTGCTCCAAAGAAAGACAAACAAGCTATTAAGTAGGCGGTCATAATGTTTTGGTTCATCAGTGTACTGCAGTCTGTTTTCATCGCTCTGACTCTCCGTTCAGCTGCTGAAAAATATACTAAGATAGTGCGACCCAGTGAGCGGTACCACTCCCAGCACAATGGGCCTCCAGGAAGCCACTCGGAATATAATTTGGTACGTACAGAGTTGTAAGAGGAACAATGAGACTTGTATTACATAGTCAAGCTGCGGAATTAGTTACTGAAAGTTACTTATTCCGCGTGGTTATTTGCGTTCAGTTACACCAGAGTTTTATGTTCCGTTTGCGTTACCTGTTATATACAGTAATAATGGTACTTGTACTACTTACTTGTGTAGTTGTTTCCTACACTACCCTGGCACGGGTCCATGTCGTTACTGCGCAGTCAGCGCGGTGTGTTACAACATGAAGCGGCCCAGGTTCGATTCTCGGCCGGATCAGACATCTATTCCACTTGGAGACTGAGTGTTGCGTTGGCCTTACTTTCCTATCGTCAAAGCTCCCATTACTGTTCCTGAATGGACAACACCTGACATCTATTAGATACCAAAAAATACCCTGACGGAGTCGTATTGAGAGGATGTGCTACTGGCTGTATAGCTGCGTCATAAGTCTCCACTATAAACAGCACTTCCTGCGTTTCTCCCAATTAAAAACTTCGCGATTTGTACTTGTCTCAGCTTTGTCTTACAAACAAAAACTTTCGTTGTCCAATTTTTACAACTGTTTTATTCAGTACCTCTTCGTTAGTTATTCCATCTAATAGTCTAATATCAGCAGTCTACTGTAGCACCACAATTCAAAATCTTCTCTTCTTGCGTGAACTGTTCGTCTAAATTTCACTTCTTTACGAGGCTACTCTCCAGAGAACTACTTGGAAAGAAGACTTGGTAGCATTTCATATTATTTGTCAGCCTATTTCTCTATCTCAGAATCGCATTTCCAGCTATTGCTAGTCCGCAAGATACACCCACTTTGCTTCAGTCATCATAAATACAGAATATACAAACTCATGTACTACTTTTATTGTTTGGTTTCCTAACGCAATTCCCTTCTTCCACGTTCCATAACTCGTGAGGCAGTTTTAATCCCTTTTTTAAAACCTGGAAAAGACCGCACGAGTCCAAGTAGCTACCGTAGTATTGCCCTCACTAGTTGCATAGGGAAGACCTTGGAGCGGATGGTCAACCGCCGCCTTGTCTGGATGTTGGAATCCCGGCAACTCCTTAGTCGCTTTCAGTGTGGGTTCAGGAGGTTTCGTTCCACCTTCGATAACCTTGCCCTCCTGGAAGCGGCTATACAAGAAGCTTTTCTACGCCGTCATCACCTTCTAGGTGTATTTTTCGACATAGAGAAGGCCTACGATACCACTTGGAGGCGTCTCATCCTGGCGCAGCTTCACGAATGGGGTTCTCGTGGTTGTCTTCCTCTTTTTATTCAGTCTTTCCTCTCGCCACGATATTTTAGATACCGAATTGGTGACGTCCTGTCTGATCGCTTTGAGCAGGAGAATGGTGTCCCTCAGGGTAGCGTTTTAAGTGTGACTCTGTTTGCGATCGCTATTAATAGCATTACGTCCATAGTGAAAAGTCCTGTCCAGTGTTCGTTTGTGGATGATTTCTCTTTGTTCTGCTCTTCTTCAAGCCTTGCAACGACAACTCGTCAGTTGCAACTTACGATTAGGCGTTTGGATGACTGGGCGCAGAAGAGTGGATTTAAGTTTTCCACCGAGAAGTCTGTATGTGTTCTTTTTAACCGTTCTCGTTCGATTTTAACCTTTCCTGAGTTGCGCTTGAGGGACACTATTCTTCCTTTTAAAGACACGGTGAGATTTCTGGGTCTCCTTTTTGACTCGAGGCTGACGTGGTTACCTCATCTTAAAGACCTGAAACGGCGGTCGCTTCAGGCATTAAGTATTTTAAAATGTCATAGCCACAGTACATGGGGAGCTGACAGGACTTGTCTGCTCCAGTTTTACAGGGCGTTTGTGCGATCTCGGCTCGATTATGGGTGCACGGTGTATGGGTCTGCGAGGCCTACTTACTTAAAGATGTTGGACGTTGTGCATCATGAAGGGCTTCGGTTGGCCACTGAGGCATTCCGAACTAGCCCCATACCAAGCCTCTGTGCAGAGGCGGGTGAACCGCCACTTCATATGCGGCGACGGCTACTTACGGTACGCCAGGCGTATAAAACTTTGTCCACACCCTACACACCTGCATACCATACCGTTGCTCAGCCTCCTCTGGCACGGTTATTTCATAACCGGCAACGTGCGACGCAGCCCTATGGGATTCGCGCAGAGGATTGCCTCGCTGCGATGTCTGTGGCTGGTCTTCGTGTTTTACGTCGCGGTTGGAGCAGATCTCCACCTTGGCTCCTCCGGCGTCCCAAACTTCTTTTAGATTTGACTCGTTTTAAGAAAGATGGCACACCAGATTTTTACGTTCCAATCTCTGTTTCTTAACATTTTAGATGTGCATCACGGTTTCACTGTCGTTTATACTGATGGCTCGAAACAGGAGACTTTCCTTGGCTGTTCTGTGGTGTTCCCTGATCGTGTCACCCGGATTCGCCTCCCTGCTGAATATACCGTTTTCGCAGCGGAGCTCCACGCGATACTGAAGGCACTGGAGCAGATGCATCGTGTTCGGGGCGATCGATTTCTTCTCTGCTCCGATTCTCTTAGTGCCTTACAATCGCTGCAGAGCCTATACCCGACTGAGGAGATGGTCCAGTTGATACATGACCAACTGTACTTGCTCCAACAGCGGGGTAAAGAGGTATCCTTCTGCTGGGTGCCTGGTCATGTCGGCATATGGGGCAATGAACAGGCTGATCGGGCTGCCAAGGAGGCCTGCAGAGAGCAGGATGTGGTCCAGTGTCCTATCCCCTTGCAGTCAGTCATCGCTGCACTCACCAGGCAGTGCATGGAGTTGTAGGAGGACGAAAGGCTGGCGGTGACGGCCAATAAACTGCGGTCGATAAAGTCAACCACTCGGCCGTGGCGTTCCTCCTGCCGGTTGCTCAGGCGGGAAGAGGTGGCTCTCACACGTCTGCGGATTGGGCACTGTCCTGTGACGCATAGCTATTTATTACGGCGGGAGGATCCTCCGTTTTGTGACGCTTGTGGTGTGCACATCTCTGTCCGGCACATTTTAACCGACTGCATTTTATACCGTGATGCAAGGGCAGAAGCACAAGTTGATGGGGATCTGCCTTGTGTTTTAGCTGACGATGAGACGTGTGTGTCTAGGGTTTTTAAGTTCTGTGATGTGTCTGGACTCTGGCCTAAACTTTTAGGCTGGGGGTTTTAGTGTGTTGCAGAGTGGCTGACTCCTCCCCTTTTTCCTTGCGGTCAGCCAGCCACTTCCATCTGCTACATTGTTTTAGCTCCCTCTACCATTTTCTTCCTGTGTTGTCTCTGTTTTACTGCTGACGCCCTGCTTCATCCCACGCTTCGGTGTGGGTGAGCACATTTTTTCAATGATTGTTCCCCGTGTTTTATGTTCCATTTTATGTCAATGTTCTGAGGGTTTTTTTTCTTGACACCCGTCTCACTATGATACTGCACGGGCGCTGAAGACCTTGCTGTCGTGCGCCCCCAAAACCCCTCTACTACTACTACTACTACTACTACGTTCCATAACTGCTGTTTTTTTTTTTTTTTTCGGTGATACTCATATCATACCTTCCCTTTGTACCACTATGCATTTAATTCAACCATCCTTCCAAGTCCGTCTTTATTAGAATTACAAAGTCGTCGGCAACTTTAATTCCCTTTCCGAATTTATTTTTAGTTTCCTTTACTATCAATGCACAGGCTGAGTAAGTTGTGAAATAGACACAACCCTGTCCTGCTCGCTTCTGTTCTGCTGCATTCCTTTCATCTTTTTCAAGCCCTGTGTCAACAGTTTGTTTCTGTACACACTGCAGGAAACCTTTCGCTCCGTGTGATTTACTCATGATAACTTCACAACCAGTAGTTACGGAAAAGTTCAGGGTCCCAGGTTAGATACCACCACTGCTTAAATTTTAAATAAAATTCATTTACAAAGACGGCCGAAACTTTTCGCTATAAGAAGTCAAGGTTCGGATATCCCCTTGCCGTTGGTGTGCGAACGGATAAAGAAGTCAACGTAGGCCACTGTATGAAAGACACCTTACGTATATTTGTAGGCCACTGTATGAAATACTCCTTAAGTGACATGTGTCCTGTAATTGCAATCTTTCCATTGGCGAATGATTCCAGATTAGTCCCCTCTTCGTATCATGTGGAGGAAACTGCCAAGAAAATCGTGTCTTTGAAGGCAAAGATCGAATAACCAAAGAAACTGTAACATTCTTCGAATGTAGAACGTTAGAAGTCTCCATGAAGTAGGGAAGCTAGAAAATCTGAAAAAAGAAGAGACTGAATTTCGATACAGTGATGGGCCAGTGAAGTAAAATGGAAAGAGTACAATGATTTATGTGAAGACGGAAGTAGGGTAATATGAACAGAGCAGAAAATAGTAGAAATGAGTTAGGACTAAATATTTCTAGGACTATCGGGCAGAGAGTCAGTGACTGTGAACACTTCATTGACAGGAGTAATTGTCATCAGAACGGACAGCAAATTAACGCCACAATATACTGACGTCACAGTCAGAAAATGAAGGTACAGAGAAAACATATGAGGGCATTTAAGGAGTTTTAAGATATAAAGGGAGGTGAAAGTCTAATAATGATTAGTGCTGGGAGTACTACAGTAGAGGAAGTAATGGAAGACAGAGCTACAGCGGAATATGGTCTAGATAGTAGGAACGAAGGAGATGAAATTTCTTCTGCAATAACTTTTAGCTACCAACAGCGAATGCAGTGTACATAACATACAAGCGCTGGTGATATACTTCGAAAGGCCTGGAGATACGTAAGCTGGAAAGTTGGGTGACAGCATGTTCAGATAGAGATACAGAATTCAGATAATTTATTCAAGGCTTACCCAAGAAAAGATATGGACTCAGATCACTTTGTAGTAATCATGAATCAATGTGGGAAGAAGTGGGATTCTAAAGTACTAAGGAAGGATGAGGTGAGTTTGAATTCCTCTAAGGTTGTCGAAACAGCGATAATGGCTACCACAGTAGATAGTTCAGGAGAGGAGGAATGAGTGTCACTAAAAAAAAAAAAAAAAAAAAAAAAAAAAAAAAAAAAAAAAAAAAAAAACACTTGCTTTTGGCATATAGAGGTAGAATGTAGATAACTACGAAGTGACATTAGCTGTCACATGGAATAAACTGAACGATGAAAGAAGGAAGTACAAAAATATTCCGGAAAAGACAGGAATGCAGCCCCTTACGGAAGTAAATAACAGAAGGTACAGAGAAGCAGAAGCGAAATGACTGTAGACGAAACGTGAATAAAACGAGAAGGAAGTGGGAAGCATAGAGGAAGAGATTGTACTGATTATGGAGGACATAGGATCCACTATTAGAGCGGAAATTAGAAGTGGTTTGGAGAACGCGATCAAACAAAGCAGATGCCATAGATAAGATGCCTTCAGACCTTGTACAGACATTGGCAAAACTGGCAACCAAACGACTGCTCTAGTTGATTTGTAGAAGGTATCAGTTTAGATATATACGATCAGCTCTTTCGAAAAATATCATCCTCGCAATCACGAAGCAAAAGGTGGATGAGTGGGTGATCTGTTGCAGACTAAGCTTAACGGCTCATGTATCCAAGTTGATGACAGGAATAACATACAGAAGAATGGCAGAGAACTGTGGCATCTGGCAGACGAATCTCAGTTTAGCTTTAGGAGAAGTAAAGTCACCAGAGTGGCTATTCGACATTGTGCTTGATAGATGCAGCTAGACATAAGAAATACAAAGACACGTTCATGAGATTAGTCGACACAGAAAAATGGTTTGACAATATAGAGTGGTATACTGTGTTCGAAATTCTGAGGGAAATAGAGGTAAACTAGGGGGAAAGAAGTGTTCTGTATAAGAATAAAGAGGAAACAATTAAAATGGAAGACCAACAATGGAGTGCTCGGATTAGAAACGTAGTAAGACCCAGTCTTCCACAGCTATTGTTCAATCCGTAGAGCGAAGTACAAAAGACGGAAATAAGTGATTTGATTAAGAGCAGGGTTGAAGTTCAGGGTGAAAGAATATCATTGATAAGAGCCACATCATCGGTGAAACTGAAGAATTGCCGGACTTGTTGGAGGGATTGAAATCTAATGAACACACACTAAGGATTGAGATAAAATCGAATAAAGACGAAAATAATTTCGACTAGCATTAATGTCTTTAATTATAAATTTAATATCAAAACTAGAGTCCACTAAGTTGATGAAGGAATATCTGGTACAACTACTAATGACGGATAAGGCTTTAAGGACATAAAACACAGACAAGCACTAGAGATGAGTTTCCTGGCCAAAAGAGGTCTACTACTATCGAAAATCGGCCTTCATTTTATGACGTTCTTCAGAATGTACGTTTGGTGTACAGCGCTGTATGAAAAATAATCACGAAAAACCCGGAATGAACATAATCGAAGCGTTTGATATGTAGTTCCTTCGACAGGTGTTAGAAATTAAGTGGACTGAAGAAAGGAAACGATTTCTCGCAGAATTAGCGAGGAGAGTAACAACGCGAAGGTAGAACATCTGTAATTACTTCCAGGAATAACTTCCAAGGTACTTGAGAGAGTTGTGGAGGTATAAACTCTAACGAAACAAAAATAGATTAAGGTATATCCAATAAATAATAGAATACGTAATACGTTAGACTCAGTTATTACTCTGACCCAAAAGTGTTTCGAAGACAACAATTCATTAGGTCAGACGAAAGATTGAAGTAACATGAGAATTTTCCGTTACGTTTAATAATCGATCTGAACAGTGTTAATACCCTTTAGTATGAATTGCAAGGCCCGATCATATTACTGACTATTGTGAAATGCCGCTGATGATGTAACGAGAAGTTTCTTTTAACGTGAATTCTGCGCAACAGTGAATTTCGTGTTACATAAAACTTTTGCGTTTACGAATACAAAAAGCATATTACACTGTTTGCCCTCTGCCAAAATGTGTAGTGATTAGTAGGTAAATTTCTTTATCGTCAGGAACATTTTCCCCAAGAAGAATGCATTTTTAAGACAGGCCACCAGTAGCCTTACTGTTGTTTGCATTGTGTCCTTCACGCATGCAGCCTGGGAGAGTATGCAAGACTATGTGTCTAACGTATATATAGCGAGAAACTTTGTTCTGGGATGGCGTCTTGACGCTGCGTTGTATGCAATCTCGATTATATATAGTCCAGTAATTGTAGAGATTCTTATCGATGACACTTAAGTGTTTACAGCGAAAGTAGCTTATAAGCCTGCAGATTTACGTAACATATTGTTGTCTGGTCGTGATACACTATTGATTCATCTTATTGACATGTGTTCCGGTTCCAGATATCCCTAACAGTAAATAAGACAAGCTATTTATTACAAAAATTATATGTGGATGTGGCATCAGCTATCCTGAAGGGGTATTTTAACAGCTTATTTATCGTCTCGAGGTTGAAACTCTTCTCTCCGTAGTAGCTTGCAAATACATATGTTTTTGGAGAGGGTCCGCTTTGAACAAAAAAAATTTATCTTTCCTTTAATTTCCTAGACATGTTTCGCTGAAGTTTCACCATCATCAACGGCTCTTTTACCTTCTGCCTTGTGACCACATGCTGTGGTAAAAACATAAAAATCTGGGGAACTACAGCATGTGGTAACAACAAAGATAAAAGACCACTGATGATGCCGAAACTTCAGCGAAACATGTCTGGGAAATAAAAGGAAAGTTAAAAATTGTGTTTTGCTTAAGGCGGACCCTCTCCAAAAATAAATACAGCTTATTTCTTTTTACGTGCGCTTCGTTAGTTGCTATATACGTACAGAAGACTAGAATAATTGTTGTTCTGATCATTGCGGTATATAGCCTACGTGTTCAGGAAGAACGAAATGAAAATCAAAATCTTAAACATGTCTGCAATTCAGCAACTGAAGAAATTTGAAGAGGTCGAAAACAATCAGCCAGTCAGCTGCAAACCAAAACCCTTGACTTAAATTCCGATATTTTTTATATAAGAAGAAAATATCTTCTTCAGACGGTGTGGGCCTTGTACTGTCACGTAGTTTAAAACTCTTCAGCTAGAAATAGTTTCTTCGGATGATGCTGGTTGACTGATTTGCTCCTAAGAACGCAGTATATTATTTGGCCAATGGGTCTACTGAAGGAAGAAGTATCGCCTGGAAGAGTAATACAGCTGCGGCGTCATTCGCTGCAGGTAAGACTCACACTGTAACCATTCATGGGGATATCAACAGCGCAACCACTCCCAAGATTTGGCAACAACAACCACCATCATCATAGAAAATTTAGTGCTGTTATCGACCTAGGCTGTTCACCATTCTTCAGCTGTTCTGACCCAGCGAAACTACGAAATTTGCTTTTTTACTACACTGCAGTATACGTTTCTGCTCGCTGCGGCCTCTCCAATTAGCTCCTGCTCTGTATTCTAGGGTATATAACCCATTATAAGGGTCTTCTATTCGATTCTTGTGCCTTATTCTCCTGTACTCTACAAAACGTCCAGACAGCGAACATAAAAATCTAAGAGTCAGCTGTTTCCGATACTGCTGTCTCCAGCGTGTGGGTCGGCATTGGTCGTGCTGCGGCAGCTTGAAATATCCATCCGCACCACAAGTGGATTGATAAGATAAGAAGCGAAGAGTTTAGCCGCAAAATCGGTGAGGAGAGTAACATGTGTTGACACGGGATGAAATGCGTCCACACTTCAAACAATAACTTCCAAGGTAGTGGAGGGAGCTACAGCTACTGAGTAAAAACTGTAGGGAAGATAGCTGTGGACATCCCGAGCTGTAGCGCCTGGACAAGTTTCCTGTCTGCTGGAATCGTTACCATATCTTGAGATCACACTTTGTGGCACACGGAGGGCCCGTTCTACAACCTTCAGTTTTTGACCAGCCTCCAGTAGCCCTAGTATTCTACCCCTCACAACGTCATCAAAATGTATTCTTTGAGCCATTTTCAACACAGTCACCATTAGCACGTCTGCACACTTACTCGCTGCACCGTACTCTGACATGCACCAACACACCTCTGCGAATGTGGACTACTGCCAGCGGCACCGTGCGACGGCCGCAGGTCAGATGCACCGCGTGGTCATACCCCGAGGTGATTTAAACCCACAGAGCGTTTTTTCACCATGTATCAGCAATCAGCAATCAGCATTATCCTTAATTTATGAACATAAGTGTATAACCATCATTGAACAATTAAGAAATATTATTTCTGCATTGAGTTGTCAGTTGAGACCCTCTTCCACCAACTTCACCACAGTTCGAATGTTTTCAAAACACAATGAAACACGAAAGCAAAATCTAACCTAAATAACAAATTTTGCACATCATTTTGTGGAAGTACATTAACACATGTTTCCCTACATTTTGCAGACCGGTTATTAACGACAGCTCGTGACACAGTTGTCACAACTTGGGAAACACTTATGAACAATGGTGTTAACGAGAATACACTGTAGGCCATCCAAACTGGAACGCTCTGAAGGAAGCGTCACCATCAGGCGAATATTACAGCATCCTTTTCTGGCAATGAGATGCACATAATTAGCATTTGAGCAAAGGCGCACATCAAATGTTCAAATGTGTGTGAAATTTTATGGGACTTAACTCCTAAGGTCATCAGTCCCTAAGCTTACACACTACTTCACCTAAATTATCCTAAGTATAAACACAGACACCCATGCCTGAGGGAGCACTTGCACTTCCGCCGGGATCAGCCGCACACTCCATGACTGCAGCATCCTGGACCGCTCGGCTAATCCCTCTGGGCCATTCTGCTCTCTCACGGTGTCTGATGCCTACTGAGGTCGCTGATATGGATTATCTGTCAGTAGGTGGCAGCACAATACAACTAATACCAAGAATGTAAGTTTTTGTGGGTGTCCGGATACTTGTGATCACACAGTGTATGTAGGTAAATACTAACGAAACCAAAGTAATGTCCGTCGCTGGCAAGTAGTTCAAAAGAGGGAAATCTATAACTGTAATAAAAATTTGGCAAAAGTGCAAAAATAGAAAGATATTTCTTTTAATTTACTTTGGGTATTTCAAAAAAATATTGTCTACACTATCAATAATCAAGGTCATGAAATCAAAAGTGAAAGCACGCATCCGTTTCCACAAAACTTTGCCAAGACCTTTGCTTTGTTAAGCTATTGAAGTGGGAGCATGGCAGAATAATGAGAACAGAAAAACAGCTAAAGGGTGAAAGTTCACTCGCTGGACTACAGGCCACACAATATGGTACAGAAAAGGGAATGAAGAGAACCTACAGCTTGTGACTAATATTGCCGACAGTATAGCACTATCAAGAAAAATTATCAGCCAGGTGCGCAACGCAAGTGGATGCCCAACATTAGATTCCAAGAAGAAGTCCTTAACCACAAACCCAGCGACAGAAGCCATCAGAGACGTTTCGTGGAGATGTGGATGATAAACTTTAACTCTAGACCGCAACAGCTGCTCTAGGGCTAAGAGATATTAGAATGATAATGATCATGTTGCCGAGTAAATTCCCGCTGAAGTCTTCACCTCACAAGAATTCTTTGGCGTGATCAACATCTCGTTTGAGCCTAACATGTTTTTACATTGACGGATTAATGTCGTCACAAATACTTTCAGCAACTCCAGGTGAAAGACTACATGAGATACTAAAATATTGAGCAATTCTGCCGATCGCTGAGGCTGAAGAATGATCTTCGTTTGTTCTAAATGATTAAAAACCATTTAATCCGTCTTTCGCAGTGACAACTCTTGTCTAAGGTCTCAAATTCAAAAATCGGAGCAGCACGAACATTGGACACACTGTATATGTTTCGCCATAATGTTGAACTAAATCACAAACAGCCTTTAGTTACCCAGCCTGAATTCTTACTCGCAGTGTTAAGTTACTGCAGACAGTAGCGTATTTCCTTTCTTCGAAACATTTCTCGAGGGATTTCTCCATAGCACACAACAGTTGAA
Source organism: Schistocerca piceifrons (assembly GCF_021461385.2). Lineage (NCBI taxonomy): Eukaryota > Metazoa > Arthropoda > Insecta > Orthoptera > Acrididae > Schistocerca > Schistocerca piceifrons. The sequence continues at coordinate 1,013,492,788 of NC_060139.1, read as the reverse complement.
GCCGAGCCAACAGTAATTCTAATTAGTTTCATATGACCGAAAAGACTACATACCACTGAACTTCAGTAGCATATTAGTTCCCTGATATAGGATCGGAGACAAAATGCCTATAAGCAATTAACGAGATTTCAAATTGTGGAAATTTGTAATGGTGACAATTTTCAACACAATTATTAAAGTGGTTCCAGTAACGGTTGCGAAATTCGAAGGGCGTTCAGTAAGCAATGGAAATATTCTTTTCTGAAAACGGGTTGGTTCTATTCAGGATACCAGTAAAGGTTATATAAATAAAAAATAGGGCAGGGAAGGAGATCCTACGACAAATGAAGACACTACTGTGGAATATCAAAATAAATAAAAAAATTGCAACACCGTTTGGTTGTCGTAAACATCACCATGGACGCAGCAGAAACGAGAGTAATAAACAAGTTGAAACACTTATATCGACTAGGACTTGATTTATTTTAAGTAACTGTGTATCTGCAATTTACGAACACTGCTTTCTTTGTTGTTTCAACTCCTTGATGTATGGCAAGAAAATTATGGTTCAGTAATGTAAATATGAAAAAAAAGCAATAGAATATGGTCAAATTTTAAATTATTATATCAATATGTTTATGAAAGAAGTATATTCGTTAAAAGCTGGTTGGTGTTTAGGGCACTTATATTTGTAACATGTAAACGCTGTAGGGAAATCCCCTCTGCATGTCGCGATGTAAAAGGTGGGTTGGATGGTAAAACTCAGTGGCTCCTTCGTGTGAACGGCACGCAGTGTGTGACTGACCTGAGAACGGTACACCCCGACTGCATTAGAAGGGATTTGCCTCGGATGTAGATCTGGTTATTATTTGGTATTCATGGAATAATGGAATGGCTCTAATACGTTGAAAATTCGAAGCCAAGAAGAGACTTTATAGAGCATTCGCACATCAAGAGCCGCGAGTGCAGTTAGCCGCCATTTCGCCTGCCACTAATCTTCGCTACTGCTTCGCAGACTTCATAAATTCAGTTAGGGAATGTATATTGGCATGGTCTATTTAATTTGTGTTTTGTTTCAATAATAATCACATAAAACGTCAATTCGTTTTCGAAACCATAGCTTCAGTCTTGATCAGGAACCTACACAGGGTTCTCACCAAAGTGCTACTAAAACCGAGAATCCTGATTTAAATGAACAATTCTTGCATTCATGTATTTAAAAGTGAATTTTTATCAAAAGTAAAAGGATTAGCAAAAGTTAAACTAAGAGTAAATTTGGATGCTTTATTTATGAGCTACTTCAACTGAAATTGTTAAGGTAGGAAGTTTAAGTACAAAAATTCGAATATCAATCAATAGTAAAGTGAAAACATCAATTATATTAAAGCTACAACCACAAAAATGACGTTGAAGAGCAATTCTGAAATGGAATTGAGTAAACAAGTGACAATATTCGAAATGAGATGTGAACAGAACATGTCCCAAATTCAAGGTAAAGTGAGGGACTTTGAACGGAAAATAAGAGAAAAATCGAATTATGTCACTAACAGAATAACGTGTAACAAATGTTTAGAGGACAGAGAATGATTCGATCTGGGAAAAGGGTGTAATGGGTGCACCTGTTACATTTTTTAAAAAACTGTGAAAGGAATTTTCCTGATTACGTAGTAGACGAGGAAAAGATAAATGAGGTCCTAAGCGCATTAGCTGGTGATGGAAAAAGGTGGGGCCTAAATTTGGATACAGAACAAATGTTATTTCGCGTATTTAAACAGCAATTCATGGAGGAATACCAGTCAGAGCAAAAACAGGACTGCCTATTATGGCAGGAGTTTATCATGGCCAGGTTATATCACGACAGAGCAGGAACTCAATGAAAGAGTTTTGCGAAATGTGGTATCGGAAAATGACTAACCTGAGAAACAGACAAACAGAATCAAAAATAGTGTGAAAAACAATGGAAAAAGTTCCCAGAGGATTCAAAACGTTACGTGGAAAGTAATCACAAATGCTTCTCGTCATTTCTGGAAAGGGTCGAAGACGAGGACCACTGGAGAGTGAACCGTGGTTATCGTCAAAATAAAACAACCAGAATTGAGATAATCACTAGTATAATGAACAGAATGATAATGAACGTTACTGCGTAAATACGAGTGTTGTAACTTAAATAGTGGCAACTATTTATTCACAACCGATAGAATTGCATCATGTTCCTCCCTGGGTGACGGTTAATGCACAGTATTACTGTTCGTTTTTGGAGCATCATCTGCTACCAGCTTTGTGAAAGAAGAGGCGACACTTTCTGCACAACTCATCCATCATTTTGCACGACAATGCACAAGCGCATACAGTAGAAGCTGTCGCTGCTCTGTTTGGTCGATGAGACTGGGAAGTACTGTACCATCCACCATACTCCTCATACTTAAGTCCTTGTGACTTTGATTTGATTCTGAAGATGAAGGAACCACTTTGTGGCATTTGCTTCAGAACTGTTCCAGAGATCCGACAGGCAGTAGACCGCTCCATTCACACCATCAACAGAACAGTTTCTTCTAATGGTATACTACGCCTTCCACATCACTGGCAAAAGGTTCTACGTAACGCTGATGACTACTTTGAAGGACTGTAACAGGTGCAAAAATCTAACTGTTTTGTATCAGTTGTGAATAAATAGTTGCCACCATTTAAATTGCAACCCTCATATGATGCAAAAAGGTAGAGGCAGAGATCGCGCATTTCCCAGTAGAGAGTTTGCACCACGAAACTATAAAAATCAAAATGATACGGAAACTAAGGCCTGCACGTTTTACGGGGCAGATACGCGAGGACAAATATTACCAGCCCAAAGTAAAGAAATCAGACCGGCCAAAACGAAGTGAATTTAAGACACGAGTAAGTGGCAGCACAGCGCCACAGGACTGTGCACGCAAAACAACGGGCAGAACAACGTGAGTCACAAGCGACAGGCTATGCTACAGTGGCAAGAGTGCGAACTGAGCAACCGCATGCAATGAACACGGTGCACCGATCAGCTGTCCGTAGTGCAGCTGCAGTAGTGGCAGCAGGGAGAGATGACGTCACAAGGGAATACGGTGGACCTGTTTTGCTGTGAGATATCACCGAAATGAAAAAGGAATCGAGCATGTTGTTAAGTAAAAGTGCAAGCATCGACTACCAAGCAAAAAAAAAAAAAAAGATAAATTGTGCAGAAAGTTATCTTCATGGATCACGGAGTAGTGCGATGATTTGTTTTACGTTTTAAAGCAATATGAGTAGGAAGATTCTAAAGAGGGTTATACGGCCAGGGAAATAATGAAAGGGAGAAACGAAAGAGGAAACGTCGAGAAGAGGGCGTTATCAGGAAATGAAAAGGAGATGAAAGTAGTTAGCGCAGCGCAAGGTGCATGAGCAGCGATTTCAGATGATGTGGTCGGTAGGAGAGAGGAAGGCGCTGCACAAACCATTCCAGCAGCCGATGTGAAACAAATTGGTGTTAGAAACAGAAAAATGGTCGGTATAAATAGGAATCTGGAGGAGGATAAAATCCTTCAAAATTACAGAGCAGGCGATCCTGGCTGACGAAACACTTGTACAGTTAGCTGTTGTTGATGTTCCAGAGAACATAGATTCACATGAGTATTTGAAAACCACTCAAATCCATAACGATTATACTAGGTATGAAGTTAAGGTTGACGTCATCAGAAGTGATATTGAAGATAGTTTAGACAAAGAATCGCCTTTGACTGAAAGGGTAATGGCAATTTTAGGAAAGAGTCGAAATTTTGAAAATACGGAAACTGATGAAAGGTCAAAAGAGGAGCTTGCCAAGAGTAGTGTTCATATTAGAATCAGACAGTGAATGTGATGAGGAATATGTAGAAATGGGGGAAAGGCAACAAAGTATAATGGAATATGTCTCTCAAAAGCAAAATGAAGTTTTATCCAAACAAAATCCAGCAGTAAATATCGAACCGAAAAAGAAAGAGCCACCAGATGATACAAGACTAGGGTAAGAAATGATTAGAGTCGTGAAAGACGTCGAAATCAGAAAACCGAAAAAGCCCCAGACATAAGTGATTTGCCAGTAAATAACATATCTTGGAGCGATCTGATGGTCAAACAAGATTTGTTATGGGAGGAACAAGAAAATTCAGAAAATAGGACGATCAAACCATTCCAGATGAAATTTACAGTATTAAATTGCAAGTACTTTTAGACACTGGATTCCAAATTAGTGCCAGTTCACAATCTTTCTTTGAACACATTTCCAGTGAACCTGGGTTAGTTATGATGTCCGTAATTGGCGTGAAAGTTGTACTGAAAACTGGTAAATCCATCAAGATTATTCGAAGACAAATGTTGGTGGAAATTAATGTTAATGGGCGAAAATTTGAACATGACTTCCTGGTTGTGACTGAATTGAATACTAAGATGATTTTAGGTATCGATTGATTAGATAAGGAAAAGGTATTCATTAATTGTGGTAGCGGGATTGTCAAAATTAATTATAAATCTGGTATTTTGGAAGTTGAATTTGAGGAAAACGAAATTTCGCAGGACACCATAGTTGATTCATTGCTATTAGAAGCTGTGTAGGCGGAAATCGACAAAATGATTGAGTGGGGAATTATCGAGGGAGCAATAGCGAGCATAATAATCCTCTCATTATTGTAAACAAGAAAGATGCAAGCATGTGAGTAGTAATTGATGCACAAATACTAAACAACGTTGTAAAAAGAGACGAAGCCCGTCCAGAAAATTTAGACAAACTGTTGAAAAAGTTCCACAATGTGCAGTATTTGACTAGCTTGGATCTGACGACTGAGTATTGTCAAATTCCATTGTATAAAGAGTTTCGAAAGTGTACCACATTTCTATTTACGTCAACCGTTGTCAATACAAAGTCCTTTTGGTCTTAACACTCCCGTCTCAGTCTTTATTACGGCTTTAGATTCCGTGTTAGGATGGGAACTAAGTGCCAGATTGACCATATACGTGGACGACTTGTTGATCGCCATGGAAAATTGGAAAGAACACTGAGAATTATTAGAAAAAAACTTTTTTGCTCTTCAAGCAGGAGGGAAATGCGAATTCGTAAAAGAGGGAATAAAATTCTTGGGACATATTATTACCACTTCTGGGATTGCAAAGAACCCAGACAAGTTAAATGCCATTGAAAAATACCCACCACCTATGAACCGAAAGCAACTGAAAGCGTATCTCGATCTCTGCGGATTTTACTGTAAATTCGCGAAGGGGCAAGCATTTAATAGTCCTCATTCAAGTGGGTTACTTAAGAAAAATAGTACATTCATTTCGACAGGAATGCCAATAAGATTTCGAAAATTTGAAAATTGAGTTAATGAGGAACAGTATCTTGCATCACCCTGTTTTGAGTGAACCATTTCTTGTTAGGACTGATAGCAGTGCATGTGGAATCGGCATAGAAATTTTCCAAGAAAACATACATACAATACAATCAAAACATAAGACAATACCTTTCGCTAGTGGAACTCTCACTAACTACGAAAGAAATTACACCATTTCAGAAAAGGAAGCTCTTGCGTCATATGGGTTTGAAAAGGTTTAGAAATTATTTGTGAGGGCTTAAAGAATTATACATACTGACCACAAAGCCTTGATGTTTCTTAAAAACTGCAGTTTATTTACCGGAAGATTAAGTCATTGGGTACTGTACCTCCAGCAGTCTGACTATGAAACTCTTTATGTTAAAGGAAGTTACAATAATGTAGCAGATGCTCTATCCAGACTATCTGGAGGGATAGACAGTGTGATAAAGGAAAATAACGAAGACGGCACTTTATGTGAGGTTCATCAGTGAGGTACAGTGGAAAAGGAAAATCGAACAGATTTGCAAGAACGTGTGGTACTACCAAAATGAAGGCAAAGTCTGGAAGTCAGTTAAATTAAATTTTCATAATACAAAATATGCTCAACTTATTAAGTATTATAAGATCTTCAGGGGTATTCTATACAAATGAAAAGATGTGAGTAGAGAGGAGTGGAAAGTGTGTAGGCCATCTCAATCTGAGACCAAAGTAATTGACTATTTTCACCTCACCTTAGAACACTGTAGTTCGAAATTGTGTATCGAAAAACTTTCTGATGTATTAAAAATAAATATCAGTGCAACAAAGAAAATAACGAATCGAATTAAGTCATGTTATATTTGCCAGAGGGCAGATATTCTTGACTTATTGTCAGTGGATTTATATGGGCCTCTCCCGAAATCTTCTGGAAATTGTACCTATATTTTAGTAGTATTAGAAGTATTTTCGATGTTTATCAAACTTTATCCCATTAGGAAAGCTATCGAAAAAGCAGTATTTATTAGAATTACTGAATATTTCAATGCGATAGTAGGGCCAAAGACAGTACTATCGGATAATGGATCAAAGTCATTTAAAAAATCTGAAAGGAAGGGATGGAACAGAATGGCAGTCAAGTGAAACATATTTCGGCATACTATCCCGCAAACAATCGAGTGGATCGTTGTACGCGTGAACTAGCAAGATTGTGTCGAACTTACTACCACCACACTCATAAGGCATGGGTAGGTTTATTGCAGACGTTGAAATTACAATGAATACCCTCCCCCATGAAACTACAGGATTTACACCCAAGGAAATTCTACTTAATCATAAGAGCAAAAGTATAATTAAAGAAACCATTTCCACCCTGTGTAGAACTAGATCTGAGGGAAAAAAGACTAAGTAAGAAAAAGAATGAAACAAAAAGCGGAAGCCAGATCCAAAAGGCATGGTAAGGGCCTTAAAGTGACCAAATTCAAAACAGACGATTTTGCTCTCGTAACAGCTCACAAAAAATCAAGAGAAATAAACCAAGAAATTTCTAAGTTGAAATATATTTATAATGGTCCCTTTGAAGTGGAAGGAACTCAGCACACTAACGCATATTATCTTGTTTACCCTAAGTCAAAGAAGCCAATAGGTGTTCGTAACATTGTAGGTTTAAAACCTTACATCCACAGACGTGAGTAAAAAGGGGCAAACGTTTATATGGAACTAACCAAATAGTATTCTACTCTGTATATTCTTGTTTATGATGTTGTGTTATCAAGTGTTGTTATGTTAGAAAACATTTCTGTTATGAGACTACTGATACATGTCTGTAAGTTTAAGATTTTGTGTAATATAAATGGATATACAATTTATATGTAAGTTCCAGGCTATGATATACATAAAGACTGTATTGCTTGTATACTTGCAGCATCATCAGAAGGATTGCCAAATATGTCTATAGGCAGACAAGTGTTGAATTTGAAAATAAAGGTAGACTGCAGAGAATATTGAAAGGACAGGGAGGAAAAGTCTGTATAGTGTACTGAGTGTTATGTTTCTCATGATGAACTGCATGAATGTTTCAAGCAGACAAAACATAGTTTCTTCATGATCATACAGTAAAATATAGGTATCAACTAATTATGTGAAAGGAAAGCATTAAAAATACTGACTCATCTCATCATCCATATAAAAATGTTGTGTAATGAAAGCAATATGTAAATTCCTGTATGTTTTTCTTACAACATGCACACATGTTTAGAATAGTACATATTCTCTGAATATGACCAAAATTCATGTTTTGGTACGTGATGAAACAGTGTTTTATGTAAACTTTTATGTGAAATATTTGTTGCGTAATGTATGTGCAAATTTTTTCTGGTTGCCCAACATGGTTTTGAAGAGTTATTCATGTTTCATTGATATATCCCTGTCGGGAAATCTCAATGAAACATGGGGCATGTGTAACACTTATATTGATTAGGAGTATGTTTAAATAACTGTGTATCTGTAATTTATGAAGTGGGCATTCTCTTTTGTTTGAACTCCTTGATGTAGGACAAGAAAATTAGAGTTTTTTAATGTATGTATGAAAAAATCAAAAGGATATGTTCAAATTTTAAATTATTATAATATGAATATGTTTGTGAATGAAGTATGTTTGGTGGAAGTGGTTCATGCATAGGGCACTTGCATTTGTAACATGTAAATGCTGTAGGGAAATCCCTCCACAACGAAAGTGGCATGGTCTGATGTAAAAGGTGGGTTTGGCGCTCGAACTGAGCGGCTCCTTCGTGTGAACGGCATGCAGTGTGTGACTAGCCTTTGCACTGTACACCTCGATAGTGCTAATAGAGGCAATTTGAAGCTGCATTAGAAAGGATTTGCCTCGGATGTGGACCTGGTTATTATATGGTACTCATGGAATAATGGAATGGCTCTAATATGTTGAAAATTGGACGCCTAGAAGAGACTTTATAGAGCATTTGCACATCAAGAGCCACTAGTAGAGTTAGCTGCCATTTCACCTGCCACTAATCTTCGCCGCTGCTGCACAGATTTCATAAATTCAGTTTCGTAATGTATATTGTCATGGTCTAGTTAATTTGTGTGTTGTTGCAATAATAAACATACAAAACGTCAATTCGTTTTCGAAACCATAACTTCAGTCCTGATCAACAATCTACATAGGGTCCTCACCAAAGCACTACTAAAACCGAGTATCCTGATTTAAATCAACAATTCTGGCATTCATGTATTTAAAAGTGAATTTTTGTCTAAAGAAAAAGGAGTAGCAAAACTTAAAATAAGAGCAAAATCTGGATGCTTTTTTTATGGACTACTCCAAGTGAAATTGTTAAGGCTGGAAGTTTATGTACAAAAATTCAATGATCAGTCAATAAGAAAGTGGAAACCTTAATTATTTAAAAGCTAAAATCATAAAAGTGAAGTTGGGTAAGCTTTCGCTGAAGTATCGTTAGCTTACTATAAAATATAGTTGTGTGCGATTACACTGCAATATTATGTAAGTATTATTCCCAAGAATACCTGCTTCACAGGTGATTAAAGTATAATTAAAATTAAATCTTTAACGAACCGATTTGCTGTAGAACTGTTAGAAGTGAAATCATGCACGTTTTCAAAGATAGTGTAGTTTTGGTAGCTATCATGGATGTTTCCTTTTGAGGTTAATTAAGCCCAGTGTTGCATTTTATTACCTTGTAAAGTACTTTAAGTGAATGGTTAGCTTTTAGCGGTAGTGTTTTACTTTTGCAATAATGAAAGAACCTTGACTAGTAAAACTATACCGGTTTATGAGCCCCTATCATCTTCTCCTCCTATTAAGAAGAAAATTAACCATAACTGTTACTAAGGAAATCTACAGCATACAGTGGAGCTTAAACATTCTACACTCCTGGAAATTGAAATAAGAACACCGTGAATTCATTGTCCCAGGAAGGGGAAACTTTATTGACACATTCCTGGGGTCAGATACATCACATGATCACACTGACAGAACCACAGGCACATAGACACAGGCAACAGAGCATGCACAATGTCGGCACTAGTACAGTGTATATCCACCTTTCGCAGCAATGCAGGCTGCTATTCTCCCATGGAGACGATCGTAGAGATGCTGGATGTAGTCCTGTGCAACGGCTTGCCATGCCATTTCCACCTGGCGCCTCAGTTGGACCAGCGTTCGTGCTGGATGTGCAGACCGCGTGAGACGACGCTTCATCCAGTCCCAAACATGCTCAATGGGGGACAGATCCGGAGATCTTGCTGGCCAGGGTAGTTGACTTACACCTTCTAGAGGACGTTGGGTGGCACGGGTTACATGCGGACGTGCATTGTCCTGTTGGAACAGCAAGTTCCCTTGCCGGTCTAGGAATGGTAGAACGATGGGTTCGATGACGGTTTGGATGTACCGTACACTATTCAGTGTCCCCTCGACGATCACCAGTGGTGTACGGCCAGTGTAGGAGATCGCTCCCCACACCATGATGCCGGGTGTTGGCCCTGTGTGCCTCGGTCGTATGCAGTCCTGATTGTGGCGCTCACCTGCACGGTGCCAAACACGCGTACGACCATCATTGGCACCAAGGCAGACGCGACTCTCATCGCTGAAGACGACACGTCTCCATTCGTCCCTCCATTCACGCCTGTCGCGACACCACTGGAGGTGGGCTGCACGATGTTGGGGCGTGAGCGGAAGACGGCCTAACGGTGTGCGGGACCGTAGCCCAGCTTCATGGAGACGGTTGCGAATGGTCCTCGCCGATACCCCAGGAGCAACAGTGTCCCTAATTTGCTGGGAAGTGGCGGTGCGGTCCCCTAAGGCACTGCGTAGGATCCTACGGTCTTGGCTTGCATCCGTGCGTCGCTGCGGTCCGGTCCCAGGTCGACGGGCACGTTCACCTTCCGCCGACCACTGGCGACAACATCGATGTACTGTGGAGACCTCACGCCCCACGTGTTGAACAATTCGGCGGTACGTCCACCCGGCCTCCCGCATGCCCACTATACGCCCTCGCTCAAAGTCCGTCAACTGCACATACCGTTCACGTCCACGCTGTCGCGGCATGCTACCAGTGTTAAAGACTGCGATGGAGCTCCGTATGCCACGGCAAACTGGCTGAAACTGACGGCGGCGGTGCACAAATGCTGCGCAGCTAGCGCCATTCGACGGCCAACACCGCGGTTCCTGGTGTGTCCGCTGTGCCGTGCGTGTGATCATTGCTTGTACAGCCTTCTCGCAGTGTCCGGAGCAAGTATGGTGGGTCTGACACACCGGTGTCAATGTGTTCTTTTTTCAATTTCCAGGATTGTATTTAAGATATTATTCACCTTTATATGTATTGTTCATGTCAGGCAAGATAGAAGCCCCTCATGTTCAAAATTAGTTTTGAACTTCTTGCAGTGATATTTCAATATTTTGCTTAAGAAATGCTAATGTTTGTGGCCATCCTTAGTATGAGCTACGTGCAACTTTGATCCATAAAATTTACTGGTGTGTGTGTGTTACTGGTAACAGCTACTACACATAGTACAGAGTGCGCTGTGTTAGTTTGCATCCTGTATGCCGTTCAAATTGAAATCTCTACAAAAGCAAGTTGAATCACGAACATCCAATTTCCTCAAATATATATTTTCAAGTTAATGCTCCTAATTAGTCTGGCGACCGTTCATTTTTTTCATTCATCTATAATTTTACCACTTTTGTTAACTCCCAAGTTCAAGACGCGTTTGGTTTTACTGTTAACTTTACAAAATTCGAAATTATAGTCCGATAACCTTTTCCATGAAATACACGCACGGTCGAACGTTGAAATCCTCTCAGAGCGTGTTTCTCTACACGTTAGTGTTATAAAGTGTCAGAGAAACAAGTTGCTTCCACTAACAATTGGCTTTTGGAGAAGTTATGACATTTGCAGGCTGGACGTGTACAAAATGCAGGTTAAGAGGAGCCGTGGGTTTGACGTAATCAATAAAGGACACCATAGAGTTGAAACGTCTAAATTGGTTTGGACATATGGAAAGGATGGACGGCAGCTGAGGCCAAAGAAAGTGTGGAAGTGGATCCTAGTGGAAAATAGAATGCGTGGACGACCTGTTAGTCGCTGTTAGTAGTGGTTTATCCTGTAGTGAAGTAGAAGTGGATAGTCCTGTGAATTATTATGGGTGGAGGTTACACTCAACAACCGAGCTAGGTTAATAATTGGCTCCTTTTACCGACCTCCCGACTCAGCAGCATTAGTGGCAGAACAACTGAGAGAAAATTTGGAATACATTTCACATAAATTTTCTCAGCATGTTATAGTCTTAGGCGGAGATTTCAATTTACCACATATAGACTGGGACACTCAGATGTTTAGGACGGGTGGTAGGGACAGAGCATCGAGTGAGATTATACTGAGTGCACTATCCGAAAATTACCTCGAGCAATTAAACAGAGAACCGACTCGTGGAGATAACATCTTGGACCTACTGGTAACAAACAGACCCGAACTTTTCTACTCTGTAAGTGCAGAACAGGGAATCAGTGATCATAAGGCCGTTGCAGCATCCCTGAATATGGAAGTTAATAGGAATATAAAAAAAGGGAGGACGGTTTATCTGTTTAGCAAGAGTAATAGAAGACAGATTTCAGACTACCTAACAGATCAAAACGAAAATTTCTGTTCCGACACTGATAATATTGAGTGTTTATAGAAAAAGTTCAAGGTAATCGTAAAGTGCGTTTTAGACAGGTCCGTGTCGAGTAAACCTGTGAGGGACGGGAAAAACCCACCGTGGTTCAAGAACAAAGTTAGGAAACTACCGCGAAAGCAAAGAGAGCTTCAAGTTTAAACGCAGCCAAAGCCTCTCAGACAAACAGAAGCTAAACGATGTCAAAGTGAGCGTAAGGAGGGCAATGCGTGAAGCGTTCAGTGAATTCGAAAGTAAAATTCTATGTACCGACTTGACAGAAAATCCTAGGAAGTTCTGGTCTTACGTTAAATCAGTAAGTAGCTCGAAACAGCATATCCAGACAGTACGGGATGATGATGGCATTGAAACAGAGGATGACACGCGTAAAGCTGAAATACTAAACACCTTTTTCCAAAGCTGTTTCACAGAGGAAGACCGCACTGCAGTTCCTTGTCTAAATCCTCGCACAAACGAGAAAATGCGTGATATCGAAATAAGTGTATAATGAATAGAAAAGCAACTGCAATCACTCAACAGAAAAAAGTCCACTGGACCTGACGGGATACCAATTCGATTCTACACAGAGTACACGAAAGAACTTGCCCCCCTTCTAACAGCCGTGTACCGCAAGTCTCTAGAGGAACGTAAGGTTCCAAATGATTGGAAAAGAGCACAGGTAGTCCCAGTCTTCAAGAAGGGTCGTCGAGCAGATGCGTAAAACTATAGACCTGTATCTCTGACGTCGATCTGTTTTGCTCGGGTATCACGTCGTTTTTGGAAACCCAGAATCTACTCTGTAGGAATCAACACGGATTCCGGAAACAGCGATCGTGTGAGACCAAACTCGCTTTATTTATTCATGAGACCCAGAAAATATTAGATACAGGCTCCCAGGTAGATGCTATTTTCCTTGACTTCCGGAAGGCGTACGATACAGTTCCGCACTGTCGCCTGATAAACAAAGTAAGAACGTACGGAATATCAGACCAGCTGTGTGGCTGGATTGAAGAGTTTTTGGCAAACAGAACACACCATGTTGTTATCAATGGAGAGACGTCTACAAACGTTAAGGTAACCTCTGGCGTGCCACAGGGGAGTGTTATGGGACCATTGCTTTTCACAATATATAAATGACCTAGTAGATAGTGTCGGATGTTCCATGCGGCTTTTCGTGGATGATGCTGTAGTATACAGAGAAGGTGCAGCATTAGAAAATTGTAGCGAAATGCAGGAAGATCTGCAGCGGATAGGCACTTGGTGCAGGGAGTGGCAACTGACCCTTAACATGGATAAATGTAATGTATTGCGAATACATAGAAAGAAGGATCCTTTATTGTATGATTATATGATAGCGGAACAAACACTGGTAGCAGTTACTTCTGTAAAATATCTGGGAGTATGCGTGCGGGACGATTTGAAGTGGAATGATCACATAAAATTAATTGTTGGTAAGGCGAGTACCAGGTTGAGATTCATTGGGAGAGTCCTTAGAAAATGTAGTCCAACAAAAGAGGGGGCTTACAAAACACTCGTTCGACCTATACTTGAGTATTGCTCATCAGTGTGGGATCCGTACCAGATCGGGTTGACGGAGGAGATAGAGATCCAAAGAAGAGCGGCGCGTTTCGTCACAGGGTTATTTGGTAACCGTGATAGCGTTACGGAGATGTTTAGCAAACTCAAGTGGCAGACTCTGCAAGAGAGGCGCTCTGCATCGCGGTGTAGCTTGCTCGCCAGGTTTCGAGATGGAGCGTTTCTGGATGAGGTATCGAATATATTGCTTCCCCCTACTTATACCTCCCGAGGAGATCACGAATGTAAAATTAGAGAGATTCGAGCGCGCACGGAGGCTTTCAGACAGTCGTTCTTCCTGCGAACCATACGCGACTGGAACAGAAAAGGGAGGTAATGACAGTGGCACGTAAAGTGCCCACCGCCACACAACGTTGGGTGGCTTGCGCAGTATAAATGTAGATGTAGATGTAGATGTAGATGTAGGAGGAGCTGGGGTCGATGGACCCTTGATGCGCTGGAATCAAGAGCATTACAAGTAGGAGACTAGCAAGATGAGAAGGTACGGAATACAGGAAGCGAGAAGCGGCGCCAGCCGAAGAGTACTCGAAAGGTGATGATGCTGCTGCTGTTGATCATGATGAGAGATTGCTGTATGACTAATTTTTACTATACTGTACTGCTTGTTCGAGTTACATGTGATAGAAAGAATGGAAGAAAACTTCAGAAAATAAAAAGCACAACAGCATGATATATATTTTAAAGCATTGCGGCCTGCAGTAAGAAAGGTCTAAAAGCACAGTTCAATTAACTCAACCTCTGTGCAGCGTATGTACTGTTGAAGTAGGTCATAAGCAAAGTGAAACGGGAATTAAGAAGGAAGTGGACCAGCGACCTACCAACCATTAAAATGAGTAATGATACTGAAGAAGATTTATCTGTATGATGCTAACTTTATTCACTAAAAGAATTCCACCAATTGGAAATTCGATGTGAGTAGAAATTCAGTCTGCAAAAGCCTACAAAATGAAACTGGTAGAATTTTTACCATGGAACTATAGGCATATGTTAAAAATGAAATTCATTGGTTACGTATGAAGTGACGAGATATTAATAAGAACAGGCCCTGAAAGAATATGAAAAACCAAAAGACGGCTAGGTTAATAGGGCAGGTGTTAGAGCAAGCACATATAAGCTAACATTGGAGCAAGCAGAAAAACAGAAAACATTAAGGGCAGACGAAGATATGTAAGACACATTAAATTTCGTGGTGGGTATGTATGGATGAAAAAGCTACACATATAACAACATGATTAGGGAAGCTGTACTGACCTATATGCTTTCATGTGGAGGGCTTAGATATTCTAAAATAGCGTGCACAAAGTAATAAAGTATCTGGAGCCAAGAAGAAGAATTATGTCTGCCTGTTTCAATGATAATGGAAACTGAGGGGAGAGGGAAATATATGGTCCTGACACATAAGTTACTCTTCCAAATTTAAGCATGTTGTCAAAGGTAACGACTCCATCCCATCTATGCATCTACAATAGTGTACAGCCGCATATGACGTGCAGTGGTGTTATCCAACTCCACATGGTATGAGGTGGTGGGTCTTCAAACACCACATACATTACACTGTCGCACGATCTTACGTCCAGGGATATGGCCAATTTTCTCTTTGGTGATCTTAGTACTGGTAACGAAAACCTCTTCCACCTCCATAATCGTAACTGCAGACTGAATGGTGTGTGCTGTTACCGTAGGTAGTGTGGAACCAGCTGTGGAAATTTAACAACATAACTTTATTATATTTCCAATTCTATACAGGCATGCACTCCTCTCCTCGTGAGCTCTGGATGGTGCAGCTGGCATCGGCTGCTGGGACACTGCCTGGTGATGCTGCGTGAGGACTCCGATCTGGCGACGAAGGTAAGGCCACAGTCAGTTGTGACATTGGCGCTTGTAGTGGACCAACATGTGAGGCGGTGACTCCACTGCACTTCGCTCCGCGATGACAGAGACAACTATGCCCGGGTCTCGACCTTTGTTGCCACAGGTGGTGGACGGTTGCTGGCGTAAGGACGCTGAGTCCCCCGCCCCCCACCACGTATGTCTGGGCCTTGGCGTCGGCGGCGGCCCTCATTTTCATTATTTTATTAGTGTGAACACTTTCTGTCATTAGGTGCTCTTGTTGTCGAAGAAGCGTATAAAGACGTTTGCACGCTGCTATATTTAGCTGTCACTTGTGCATCGCTATTTATTAAAACATGATAGCAGTAACGATACCTTGCACAAATCGTATTGACACGAAGTTATTTTGTTTAGTTCATGAACAATTTTGCCACGTTACTTGCGTTATACACTATCTATCTTCAGTTTTTCTGTGACTTATCAGTTATGTGCATTTGGTCTTCATCGTTTGCTTGCTGCCTGTAACGACTTTTTAGACACACATGCTCGTCTGTTTTAGGATGGACCGATTATTGCGACTATCTTTTCTAATATTGTTTATCTCTTGCTCTATATTTATGACATGGTCTGTATGATGCTGTTAAATATTTTCATATGTAGAAATACTGGTTTTATTCTTCCGACAGAAGTTATGCCACTTACACATTGTTTAAAAATTTCTACTTGACGCTCTTATATAACCTACAATAGGAGCACTGTAGTCTTTGGCTTTCTAACTTCGTTCTACATGTTTGCAGTGATCCTAAAAAATTACCTGTTTATTTTACATGCGAAATAAATGCCAATTTCTTCATTCCTTGTTTATGCGTGTGGGTCATTTTTATAACGTCCTTTTATACTGTGTGATATTGTAATCTTAAAACAATTCTGTGTTCCAAAATGGACACATACAGAACACAGTTGCAACAAAAATTGCTCAAGAACACTCTAAGATAGAAAACACGTCGCACGATGAAAGAATTATCCGAATGGGATGTCATGTACAGACACAGAAAAAAAGTGATGAATTTAGAATAATTTAATGATTTATTCAAGAGATAGAGCATCACAAACTGAACAACTCAATAAATTGTTAGTCCACCTCTACCCATTAGGCAAGCAGTTATTCGGCTAGGCACTAATCCACAGCTTCTACGTGTCCTCCTGACCAATATCGTGCCAATTTCTGTTCGACTGCGGCATTAGATCGTCAGAATCACGATGGGGGTAGGGTTGCCTGCCTGTAATGCTCCCAACGTTCCCGCTTGGGGAGGGATCCAGCGAACTTGCTGGCCGACGTAGGTTTTGGCAAGCGCAAAGACGGGCAGTGGGCTAATGGGGCGTAGAATATCGCCAATGTGTCACTCTGCTGTGCCGGCCGAGGTGGCCGAGCGGTTCTAGGCGTTACAGTCTAGAGCCGCGCGACCGCTACGGTCGCAGGTTCGAATCCTGCCTCGGGCATGGATGTGTGTGATGTCCTTAGATTAGTTAGGTTTAATTAGTTATATGTTGTAGGGGACTGATGACCTCACAAGTTAAGTCCCATAGTGCTCAGAGCCATTTGAACAATTTGAACCTAAAGGCCACAGATGGACCAGTGCGTTATGATTTGCTCAGTGTGAGAAGCTCTTTCTGTGGAATAAATTGCTATCATTTATACGAAGATGGTATCTGTTCTTTCGGGAACAGATACCCACTCATGACTGTGCAGCTTGTGTAGATTAAAAATCTACGGTCGCAGGTTCGAATCCTGCCTCGGGCATGGATGTGTGTGATGTCCTTAGGTTAGTTAGGTTTAATTAGTTATATGTTGTAGGGGACTGATGACCTCACAAGTTAAGTCCCATAGTGCTCAGAGCAGCAGAGTGACACATTGGCGATATTCTACGCCCCATTAGCCCACTGCCCGTCTTTGCGCTTGCCAAAACCTACGTCGGCCAGCAAGTTCGCTGGATCCCTCCCCAAGCGGGAACGATAGCATCTTCATATAGTCAAAGGCTACCCGGCCATTGACCTTCTTTTGTGCCAATGCGCACGCTTTGCCCGCGCTCTTGCGGGACTCGTCAGCTTAGTCTGGCGCGAGTAATGGGTGAATGGGCAAATATCCATTACGAACACTACGAATGTAGGTTGTGGACAGTTGGGAATGTGGGTCTCACGGGGAGCGTGCAAGGAATAAGTCCCTGCAGTCGAAATGTCCTCTGTGCCCTCGGAGGGTCAGATAGATAAGTGCGTCTACCATGTAAGCAGGAGATCTCAGGTTCGAGTCCTGGTCGGGATACACATTTTCAGCTGTCCCCTTTGATGTATATCAGCAACATCTGTCGGCAGCTAAGGGTTTCGATTTAATTATCATGTTATCATTTATGTGCCTGTACATATACAGAACATCAGCACTACTCGAATAATTTCTCCGTGATGCGTCTTTTTGGATATATGTAAGGATAGGATTCACAGTATGTGTGGAATGTTTTGAAAGTGAGAATTACATCTTATGTGGCACTGCCGTAAAGGTACCTGTCGGAGATTGGAAAATACAGAAAAAAAAGATCACCAATTCTAGAATGGTAATTGGTATTTTTATTAGCACTCTTGTTTCAAGTTTTACATTACTTTCTCAACTGAGAAGGACGACTGAACGGAACTGCAGATGGTGGGAAGCAATGTATTAAAGCTGTATCTGCCCCTCCACATATCATTTATACATGTGAGGTGCGGGTTCACAGATTTTGGTTGATAAAGTCTATGAAAGCAGACACTCTGGTGAAGACGGAAGGGGCGCCGGGATATCCGCACGACGGGCTAACTACCCCCCAGGACCCCACACCGATCACAATGCCATTCTGCGCCAGGGGTCCGCCTGAGTCACCCTGAAACACAGATACGAGATATGAAGGGTGAAGCTGTAATATCTCATTATTTCTAGAAAAATAAAGCCCACCTGACTTCGAAAAGTGTTACAGCTAAGATTGTGGTGAACATAAGATAGGCGAATAAAAACGTATGCGAGTATACTCAATTTCATAGTCATTAGATGAATGCAAAATGAAGATAAGTTTTCTAGTATCTCTAGATCAGAGTTACTAAGTTAGAATACAGACGACATATTCTGGACCAACCGCGTAGAAATATTGCAAGCATCTACTTACACTGCAGACGGAGATGCCATCAAATAGCGGTCCTGTGCAGACCATGGTATCTGTAAGCGGATTGTCTCCAAACTCAAGGTCATCTATGTTTTGTCTGCATGTCTCGTAGTCGATGATGGTGACGTTGACAGTCTGCAGAATATCAGGGGTGGTGGCCGTCTCTGTTGCACCCCAGCCAGACATGACCGCCGCAGATCCTCCTACAAAAACGGAATCGTAGTCGTGGCAGACACAACGCTATGTCCTAATGAAGACGAAGTCAATCGAGGTTGTTCGTCGTGTTGGTGGGAGTGTTTACACGTAACTAATTTAATAATTGCAGACTTACTGGCATTCTCTTCTGTACCGATAATATTGGAGACTGTTGTACCTTATAGGGTAGTGTACCTAGGAAGACATGACATATCACGGTTGGTGTTCCAATTTAGTGATCACATAAGGAAATGTGAGTTGTGACGGAACAGTCATTTCTACAATAGAACAAGTAATATTCGCAAATTAACTAAATTTCATCAATGTGTTAACAATTATACGTATCTTGAAAACAGAAACTTGTGCAGGTTTCCAATAACTTCAGTTTCATAATGTACTTCACTTTTAAAAGGGTTGGATAATATTTCACTTAATTTGATTTCCCCTACTGATTACTGGTGTCTAGTGGACCAATAATTTAAAATTTATGCCTTTAAATGCAGTAATGAAAAAAATTTCCCTATAGCTGTACTTTTAAATTTCAATAGAATGTTTATTCCTGCATACAGGGATTGGTCAGAAATACGAAAACACCGCTAGAAAGACATTCTTCAACGTAAATAGACTTTTTTTTTACACTAATCGTACCTGAGCAATGTCCTTATTACGTTGCGAAGTCATGATCTGAAAAATGTTACAAGTTGCTGTGAGTGAATTGTTTCTGAGCTAAGTAAATTGTTGGTGCTCTATTGTGGGTGCTTCCGTAAATAAGGAATCCGAAGTGTCTGCTCTTTCAAGGGGCACTTTATGGAAGATTAGTACCTCATAAAGGGAAAGACAAAAAAAACATCATCACTAAGTGACAGCACGGATGAAAGTGTGTGTTGAGTAATCGTGACACATCGTTACTGAAGAGGTTTGCGGTGAAAAACAACAGAACGGTAGCTACAAAAGTCACTGCATAACTAAATGTCGAAAGCTGTCAGCACCAAAACAACACAGAGGGAGCTTCATAATCAGGGAACTGCAGAGCGCATTGAAATTCGAAAACCACTTACCAGTGATGCAAATGTCCATAACAGGAAATTGTGGTGCTGAAGCCATAACACCAGCACTATAGAGCAGTTGAAGGAAGTAATTTGGTCGGTTGACTCTCGTTTCACCTTGTTTCCATCTTCTGCCCGAGTTTACGTCGCAGGAGTGAAGCTTGGCGTGCGGCCCCGGATCGAATCCGCCCGGCGGATTAACGACGAGGGCCGGTGTGCTGGCCAGCCTGGATGTGGTTTTTAGGCGGTTTTCCACATCCCGCTAGGTGAATGCCACGCTAGTTCCTACGTTCCGCCTGTCACAGGCGTCGCAGACATTCGAAACACGTTCGCACTATTTCACGATCTACACTAGATGCAGACAGCTGGGGTACAGTGATTCCATCCCTGTGGGGCACAGGGTGGCGGCAGGAAGGGCATCCGGCCACCCCTAAAACTAACCTTGCAAAATCCGTTCTGACCACGCCGAACCTGTGATTGCTACGAGACTATGGCGTAAGCGAAAGAAAGAAAACGAAAGAAGTGAAGCTTGGCGTAGGTTCAGTGAGATCTGGTCAGCCGTGTCCCGGTATTCCGTCAGCCCCAATGGTTGCTCTTGAAGGTCTCATTGCGCCAAGGACTGTATGACCATTTTGTTCGATGAGGTCTATCTTATGGTACAACGTTTGTTTCGCAATTGTGACACTGCGTTCCAAGATGACAGGGTGGCTGTTCACGCAGCTCTTATAGACAAGGACAGCATTTTCGAGGACGAGGACGAACCGTCGCATCTCACCAGGCCATCAGTCGCCAGGTCTAAATATTATTGATCTCTGTTGTCTACTTTGCAGCAAACTTGCCCTTGTTTTTCTGGAAGAATGGTATATGATTCCCTTGAAAAAATTAATTTTTTTTTTGGGGGGGGGGGGGTTGATGAGGCACGCAATGAATCCCTCTCCTGTGCCAACGTCTTGATCTCAGGGTAGCACTTGCAACCTACGTTCTTAGTTAATTGCTGGATGCATTTCAATCTATATCTTCCCCTACAGTTTTTGTTTTTACCCTCTGCATCACCCTCTAGTACCGTGGAAGTCATTCCCTCATGTCTTAACAGATGTCTTACCAGCCTGTCCCTTTTCAGTGTTTCCCACATATTACTTTCCTCTCCGATTCTGTACAGAACCTCCTCATTCCTTATCTTACCAGTCCACTTAATTATCAACATTCGCCTGTAGCACCACATCTGAAATGCTCCGATTCTCTTCTGTTCCGGTTTTGCCAAAATCCATGTTTCACTACCATACAATGCTCTGCTCCAGACGTATATTATCAGAAATTTCTTCCTGAAATTAAGTCCTAAGTTTGATACCAGTAGACTTCTCTTGGACAGGAATGCCCTTCTTGCCATTGCTAGCCTGCTTTTGATGTCCTCCATGTCCGTCCTTAATTGGTTATTTTGCTACTTCATGACCGTCAATCCTCATGTTAAGTTTCTCGCTATTCTCATTTCTGCTACTTCTCATTACTTTCGTCTTCCTTCGATTTACTCTCAGTCCATATTCTGTACTCATTAGATTGTTCATTCAGTTCAGCAGGCCACGTAATTCTTCTTGACTTTTAGTCAGGATACCGATGGCATGGCCGAATCGTATCACTGATGTCCTTTCACCTTGAATTTTAATTCCATGGCTGAATTATTTCCATGAATGCTTCCTCGATGTACAAATTGAACAGTAGGGGGGAAAGACTGCATCCCTGTCTTACACTATTTTTAATCGGAGAGCTTCGTTTTTGATCTTTCACTCTTATTATTCGCTCTTGGCTCTTGTACATTTTGTACCGTCTCTCCGTATAGCTTACCCCCATTTTTCTCAGAATTTCGAACATCTTGCACCATTTTACATTGTCGAACGCTTTTTCCAGGTCGACAAATACTATGAACATGTCTTGATTTTTCCTTAGACTTGCTTGAAAACAATACAGGACCTTTAATTATCCAGTACATTATTTTCACTGCCAACGGTTTCTTTACACCGTAAGATGGTGATGTGTTGTGTTTTCGGAGTTTAAAATTTTTACCCACCCCTGTATGTGACTATGTTGTACCTTGTAACATGTTTCCAAATTTGGAAGAATCTTGCCTTTTTGGAGTAACTTCTGTAATTTCGGAAAATGACAGCAGCACACCGATTGAATGCCATTACTTATGTAATTGCAGTAAGGAAATGTACGAGCATCTAACTTCTATTACAGGCTTCTTTAATGACGAAAGTCTGGAAAATGTTAGAAGGTACTATATTCTCCCTTACTTCAGTTTTCATTTCCAGGGACTCTCATAGCACAGTTAATAAATATTCTGAACTTAAGCTGAAAACATCGTTCTGATAGTGAAGCAACAGCTACGGTTCTTATTTTACATACCTTCAGGGAGTGAATCAGCGATGGGCAAGCCGATGATTTGGACGTAATCGTCCAGAGTGAGTGGGGATTGCAGCTTGAAGACGGCGATGTCGCTTGGAGCTACGACGGTTCCGCTAAAGGAGAAACAAATCATTTTCTGCAAGCACTGGTATATGTTAGCTGCTTTCTCAAGTGTGTAAAAGTGATATATCAATCGGAATTTTTTTTCAAACACGGGTTTACTATTAGAAATATCACAGACAAAAATCATCACACGATTTGATATGACTATACTTCTGAAACTTTTAAATATATAGAATGAATTTTGTTTTTTGATGAACGGCAAACACAAATTTTTTTTTTCGCAGCTTTTCATAGGGTTTCAATATTCCCTCCTTGAGATACAAGGATATGTCAACGCAATATTCAGATGGTTCCCACACGGTGGTGGGTATGTCTGGAGATACAGCTTCCACAGCTGCTGTTATGCGTTGTCTCAGTTCATTCATTGTTGCTAATAGAGGCACATAAAGAGAGCCTTTTATAAGCCAACACGAGAAACAGTCACATACAGTAGGGTCCGATGACCTTGGAGACCAGTAATGTAAAGCTGAATCATTTGGTCCAGTGCGACAGATCCATAGTTCAGTAATCGTTTGATTTAAAAATTCCGGCACTTCCAGGTGCCAGTGCGGCGGTGCCCAATCCTGTTGGTAAATGGAGTCGTTCTAGTCAGTCTCCAAGTGTGGGTAAAGGAAGTTCTCAAGCATATGGAGATACGTGCTTACTGCAACAGTGTTCTCGGCAAAGAATAGAGAACCATACACCTTTCCCCGTGAAACTGCACAAAACAACATTAAATTTTGGAGAGTCCCTCTCATGTTGTACAACTTCATGTGGTTGTTCGGTACAAATGGTTCAAATGGCTCTGAGCACTATGGGACTCAACTGCTGAGGTCATCAGTCCCCTAGAACTTAGAACTAGTTAAACCTAACTAACCTAAGGACATCAGAAACATCCATGCCCGAGGCAGGATTCGAACCTGCGACCGTAGCGGTCTTGCGGTTCCAGACTGCAGCGCCGTTAACCGCACGGCCACTTCGGCCGGCGGTTGTTCGGTACCCCATACTTTCACATTATAACGGTTCACCTTCCCATTAAATAGAATGTTGCCTCGTCGCTAAACACTAAGTGTGGAAGAAAACTGTAATGCTCCATCTCGCCAAGAACGAAATTACGGAACTCCACGGGGTGTTATTTGTCTCCTGCGGACTCCTTTTGAAACTACGGCGGTTGCGTTCTACGTCTGTGTCAGGAACTCGGTGACGGCCGGGACATTTGCCTTTACACAAATAACCTGTTACTCGGAAT
This sequence comes from Schistocerca piceifrons, assembly GCF_021461385.2. Taxonomy (NCBI): domain Eukaryota; kingdom Metazoa; phylum Arthropoda; class Insecta; order Orthoptera; family Acrididae; genus Schistocerca; species Schistocerca piceifrons. The sequence continues at coordinate 1,013,469,192 of NC_060139.1, read as the reverse complement.
TGCTCATGCCATCGTCTAATGCTGTGTGCTGTAAGAGGATGCACGCCATACCTAGTACGAAAGTCAAGCTGATCGATTATTACTGACCTGTACTGCGCAAAACGTAGAACCAAAACGCTTTCTGCTGTCCATTTTTGCTAGAACTGAAGTGGGCGTACACTGATGCTACCTAGCGGGAACCATGTAAAGCTCGAGAGTTAGCTCTTTCCAACAGTACGTTGTTCATGTACACATCTCAAATAACATAAGTTATGGTTGAGGTTGTGCTGCTGGCAAAGTCCTATGAGCCATGTGTCACTTTTGTTGGTGAATTACTATGCGGGACAATTTCCATCTGTTTTCGTGTGCATTTTTTCACTGCCGATCTGTACATCAAAATCACTCATAAGAAGTTAGATGTCATCCTTGGGGACTTTGGACAATGCTTTGTCAGGGGTTGACCAGAATTTATCTGCGGACTGTGGGTCACTCTCGTTGTTCTGGTTAGTGGGGACGTGTGTATTGATCAGTGCGTAGTTTTTGTTGGCGCGCTGAACACGCAAGGTCATCAGTCGGTTGTTTACTGGTGTGACCTCTCTGATGGAGTCGAGTATGGTATTATGGACCACGAAGGCCATCCCCAACAGTGGAGCGCCTTTGGCAACTTCCCTATCGGTTTTGCTCCTAAAGATGCGGTACTTGCCTTAGTCTGTGGTGCCTTCGTGTCTCTTGCAGTGGGAGGATCAGTCTCTTCTAATGGATCAAATGGCTCTGAGCACTATGGGACTTAACTTCTGAGGTCATCAGCCCCCAACAACTTAGAACTATTTAAACCTAACTAACATAAGGACATCACACACATCCATGCTCGAAGCATTGTTCGAACCTGCGACCGTAGCGGTCACTCAGTTCCAGACTGTAGCGCCTAGAAGCGCTCGGCCACGCCGGCCGGCAGTATCTTCTACCTATAGAGTTCTGTCACTAGGTTGTGCAGCTTTCCAGGCAGTATGACAGTGTTGATGTTACCGGTGCCTATGTAAGTTGGTGTCTTGTGTGGGAGTTTCCCAGAGAACTCCGACTTTCTCTGTGGTCGTGGAATTCCGGGTCCCCCAGAAAACCCGAGTGCCCGGTTGCCGCCTGTCGACGGGAGGATTGGTTACCACCTGGGGTATTGGTATTATTACTTACACGAGTCATGATTGCTTGTAAGCATTTGTGTCCAGTGGTCACCCAACTGGTTTGTCAGTTCTGAAGCATGCATTGCCACCGTACTCACTGAGTGAACAGCCGCTGACCATTCGCCAGTGGCTAGGACTGCAGACGCGCCTTGGGTTTCATACGTATACTCCGTTAGTCTTCTCCACTGTAGATGCCGTTGAGGTCTTCACTGTAACCCAGGCAAGTGGCCCTATAACAGGGTACTACCATCCGGAACTAGATGGATCCTGGTTTTTTAACGAGGTTGATACTCCCACTACTACCTCCTCATCATTTGCGAGATGAGGCCCCTGGCTTGCGACCGGCTATGGCAGAGTTCACGACGTTATTATTATTATTAATTTTATACTTATTATATTTATACTAGTGTACCTACATTTGTGTCAAATGTAATGTCTAGTCTGTGGAGCGCTGCACAAGTTGGAATGATACATACCGTAGAAACATGAAAATGAGGACCCATTTCCAAAACTTTAGAGAATATATTGTGAGCAGGCTGTTTAGGTTTTTATGTTGGTAACGCCATGTAGCGCTCTGTGTGAGGTTCACTGACTGTGCTGTGTGCAGCCTGTGGCTAGTTTGCGTTGTTGGAATTTGCTATTGTAGTGTTGGGCAGTTGGCTGTTACCAGCGCGTAGCGTTGCGTAGTTGGAGGTGAGCCGCCAGCAGTGGTGGATGTCGGAAGAGAGATGGCGGAGTTTTGAGAGCGGATGATCTGGACGTGTGTCCATCAGAGACAGTAAATTTGTAATACTGGATGTCATGAACTGATATATATGTTACAACTTTTGAACACTATTAAGTTAAATACATTGTTTGCTCTTTATCAAAATCATTCATTTGCTAACTATGCCTATCAGTAGTTAGTGACTTCAGTAGTTAGAATCTTTTATTTAGGTGGCAGTATTGGCGCTCGCTGTACTGCAGTAACTCGAGTACCGAAGATTTTTGTGAGGTAAGTGATTCATGAAGGGTGTAGGTTATTGTTAGTCAGGGCCATTCTTTTGTAGGGATTATTGAAAGTCAGATTGCGTTACGCCAAAAATATTGTGTGCCAGTTTAGTGATGATCAGAATAAGTAAAGAGAGAAACGTCTGAGTACGTTCAGTTTTGCTCAGCTGTTTGAATATAAGATAACGTAAGGGGTTTACTAGCACAGTAATTCACTAATTTTTCTAAATGGACGTTCCATATGTCGACCCTTAACCGAGGATACCTCACTGGAATCTTCTGATTTTTTCTTGTAGTTTGTGTAATTAGTGTAGCTATTGTTTATTGCTAGCTCGTAATTATAGAGAGAATTTCCTTTGTAGTTGTAGTTTTTCATTCTTGTACAGTAAAACAGTTGTGGCATGCATGTAGATTTGCACCAAGTATTTCGCAGCTGCGCTTGCTATTAACGAGATATTATTTTCAATGCTATGTTAATGTTTTTTCTTATTTTGTTCTTCAACTTGTGCTTTTCTGTGTTATCGTGTGAAATATTGTGACAATAATGGCGTGTGAAAAACGTAATACTAGGCTCCAAAGTAAACTGAGAAATGACAGTGAAGACGAAAGCAGTGTGTTAGCGCCACCGAGTAATGAATTAACTAGTGTTCAAAGTAGTAATTTGGTAATTGTGCATAGGGAAATGGAGCAGGCTGCAAATAATGGTGTAGACAGTGAAACAATTAGTGAACAGGGAAGCATTATCGATCGATGGGTCGGCAACAGCTCGCCTCAGGAATCCGAAATGACAGGACACAATCTTGATAGTTATTAGACATTTCTTATCTTTACTGTAATATTTTTTCTGCTTGAGCTTTGTCATGTTTAGGTATAACTTATAGCATTTGCTGTTGTTGTTTGCCAGGCATAGTTCTACTGAATTTTACATTGTATTAAACCAGTTTTACTACTGATTTATTTTTGTTTTTGCTGCACATTGGTTCATATTAGTGGTAATGTTGCATCTGCTTTGCTAATTTAGGTATACTGCTGCTTGCTTTGCCAGTTTGCATTTTTTTGTCATTGCTGTTTGTGTTAGTTTGTTGTGTGTTGCTGCATTGCCTCGTCCCTTAGTATATATATCTGAGCTCTGTAGATTTAAGTTACTTAAGATGGGGTAGGCTATATAAGAGAACGAGTTGTGATGAATTGGAAGAAATGCATTCAGAAGGTATAAGGAAATGGTTTGGCCAAAAAAGTTGTGTACAGAGGAGAATAACTATTTTCAAAGAGGATATGAATAGAATACAGAAAGCATGCTTGGATAGGATTTTTTTTTGTGGAAACAAATGTTGAAATAAGAGAAAAGATCTATGGAATGAAGTTTTGGGTTGGACTGCAGTACCAGACGTCTCACTGAAAACAAACCCTGTCCTTTCCTTTTATTTTATTCCGCTATGTGTTTGTGTACCCTTGTGTATTTGTGTTTTTCCTGTCTTTATGTGTTTAGCTAATAAAATTTATGTTGTTGAATTTTTCTAATACTAAGCTACATTCACTATGATGAGGAATACTGTTGCCCTGAAATATAATTTGCATTAATAATATGTTGTTTACTTTGTAAAGATGTTTAGACATTATTTTCGAAAGCTATTCTGATCTTTGATGTATTTACTTATGTCATAATTCCTGTAACACTGATGTACATGTTTATTTCTATTCTTTTGTAAAGCCTGTATTACTACAAATGTTATCTGTATTATTATGTTCCTTAATGATGTATTTTGTACCTTTGTAATTGTATTATCATGTTATAAAATTGTAATTGACACCAGTTCATCAAATTAAGTTACATTTCACTGCACACGTTTCTGTTGGTCTTAGTATATGCGCAATATATGAGAAGTTGGGACTGCTAGTGTTTTCATGTGTGTTAATAATTCAGAAAGGGACTGGTTAACAGCATTGCTGGTTCTAAGGACAATTCCAATAACTTTGTTAGTGTACAAGTGGTGGTTTATGGACTTGCTATATAGTATAAGACTCTTCGATGGTGATTGTGCACCTGCATAGTCGCAACAGATGGCTGCTGCCCATCTCTACAAGGACTACAGTGGGTGTGCATCTTTGACAGCCCACCAGTACTATAATTTCTACAAGGACTGCAGTGGGTCTGCACCTCTGGTGGCCCACCAGTACCGTAATCTCTAACAGGACTACAGTGGTCTGCTCTGTGATGACCTACCTACCAATATTCTTCAAAACTTCGACTGACTCTGCTGTGGATTTGCTCTGTTGTGGCCCATTACCTGTCTGCATGTCCAGAGTCAGCAGTGTCTTTCCGTTGGAAGTACAACACTACTTCTTCAAGACTGCATGGAAATCCACTACTTTCGTGTGCATTTTCTTTTACTGCTCAGACTTTGAGAAAAACACAGCAATTTTACTGTTATGAACGATCAGGACTGTCTTTATGGCTTTTGATCAACAGTGTATCAATAAGTGTGTGCATTTGATGTCTTTGTTATTGTAACTATGAATTTGTTTTTCAAATCTGCATTGGCCATTGCCCAAAACAATTTGTAAAATTTTTTTGGGGAGCATGGGGGCTATGTAAGAAGGCTGTTTAGGTTTTTATGTTGGTAACGCCATGTAGCGCTCTGTATGAGGTTCACTGACTGTGCTGTGTGCAGTCCGTGGCTGGTTTGCATTGTTGGAATTTGCTATTGTAGTGTTGGGCAGTTGGCTGTTAGCAGGCCGTAGCGATGCTCAGTTGGGGGTGAGCCGCCAGCAGTGGTGGATGTGGGAAGAGAGGTGGCTGGAGTTTTGAGAGCGGATGATCTGGACGTGTGTCCATCAGAGGCAGTAAATATGTAATACTGGATGTCATGAACTGATATATATATATTATGACTTTTGAACACTATTAAGGTAAATACATTGCTTGTTCTTTATCAAAATCTTTCATTTTCTAACTATGCCTATCAGTGGTTAGTGACTTCAGTAGTTAGAATCTTTTATTTAGGTGGCAGTATTGGCGCTCGCTGTATTGCAGTAGTTCGAGTACCGAAGATTTTTGTGAGGTAAGTGATTCATGAAGGGTATAGGTTACTGTTAGTCAGGGCCATTCTTTTGTAGGGATTATTGAAAGTCAGATTGCGTTGCGCCAAAAATATTGTGTGTCAGTTTAGTGATGATCAGAATAAGTAGAGAGAGAAACGTCTGAGTACGTTCAGTTTTGCTCAGCTGTTTGAATACCAAAAAACGTAAGGGGTTTACCAGCACAGTAATTCACTAATTTTTCTAAGGGAACGATTCAATATGGTTTCTCAGGTTTCTTTTTTTTTTTCTTTTTAAGTCTTCCGACTGGTTTGATGCGGCCCGCCACGAGTTCCGCTCTGCGAAAACCTCATCATCTAAGAGTAGTTCTTGCAACCTACATCCTCAATTACTTGCCGGATGTATTCCAATCTCTGTTTTTTTCCACAGTTTTTAGCCTCTACTGCTCCCTCTAGTACCATGGAAGTCATTCCCTCATGTCTTCTTCTTGTCAGTGTTTGCAGCCTAGGTAGCAGAATTCCTTACCTTCGTCTAATTCATCTAATTACGTTTCTCACCATTCTCATTTCTCTATTTCTCATTAGTTCCTTTTTCTCTGATTTGCTTTGAATCCATATTCTGTACTCATTAGAATGTTCATTCCATTCTCAGTCGCCACATTAATAGTAAATGATTCATTGGATATTGTTCTTCTGCACAGGCTAAATAAATCTCTTGTTAGAATTACGTTGGAAAGAAATAAAAAAGCAGTGCCAACAGCGAGACACGCCACTTATAAAACTAACCTGTTCGTCACTCGGCCGCGGGCTCCTTGAAGCTAGCGACCGCAAAAACAACACAATGACGCCAAAAGTTACGAAGTTGACTTTCTTTTACAAAAACGTTGATACCGCTACGGTCGCAGGTTCGAATCCTGTCACGGGCATGGATGTGTGTGATGTCCTTAGGTTAGTTAGATTTAATTAGTTCTAAGTTCTAGGCGAATGATGACCTGAGAAGTTAAGTCGCATAGTGCTCAGAGCCATTTGAACCACTTTTAAGTCCTTATCGCGCCCTACATCCACTGTTAACCGTCGCAGTACGCGAGGGTGGGATACTTCCCTCCTATCTTTAGAAAATATTGTACTCTGATCAGTTATTTTATGTATTAATAATCTGACAAAAGTGTTTAGTGTTTTTAATGCATTCTTCTACTAGTAATAGATGAATCTTTACGCAAACAAACTATATTCCGTATTTTCAGATTCAGTACATTTTTTACATATCAGTATCTCGTTAAAAAGTATGTTGTGATCAGAAGTCAACAGAAGTGAAAACGAAGTATGCTTTTTTCTTAAACTTCCTTTTAGGATGGGCCCAAAGTTCCCACACGCTCTGTTCTACACGTTATTGAAAGTGTGCTAATATTACTAAGAGTGTGCTGAAAGGTATTTTCATCTTCTGGACACTATTAAAACTTCAGTACCCCTTCAAAATGTAAGTTGTTAACGTATGTGGACAACATTTCACGAAGTTTTGAAAAAAATTTTAGCGTGGACGTAAAGTATACCCATCCGCTTAGATGTCCGTTATGAAGAGTGCGTTTGTATTGTTGGGCTCAAAATAAATCATATCGGTGCGAGAAATTTCGTACATTCCTCTTGTAAGTAGAACAAGATTGTTCATTTCAGTGAAGCTATAATTACTTCATGTGACTAAAGACAATCGAGATTTATGGAAAAATATTCATAATTCCTGAAATGTGAAAGTAACGTAATTTTACCACCGAACTTTCAGAGAGAGCGGTCAGATAGCGTACTCACCCTGGGTAGTCAGGATGCACGATCTGCTCCGAGACTCGGATCTCCTGCTCGCTGCCCTCGCTGGTGCTCAGGTCGTTCTCTCCAGCCACAGCCTGTCAACACGTTACACCGTCTACCAGATAACGGTTTTATGTCACTGAGTGTGGATAAGGTGCATATGTGCGATGCTTGCCGTATGAACTCTTATTCATCTATAAATGACATAAAATCATTGTACGATTCCACGATCATTATCATTAATCAATTCACAAAGGCTGTTCGTTTATTAAGGTCCGATCAGTCGAGAACTGGAAACCAAGGTAAAAATCAATAAATGTTTTATTTGCGACAGTTAGCTCCACGTTCCAGACAGTCGCCGCTCCGACAACTGTCGTAGCGTTGTACCAAATTTCCTCTACCCTCTTCAAAGTAAGCAGTCACCTGTGCGTTCCGTCAATTGTATGTGCTGGTCTGCAGCCCGATGTCTGAGCCAACAGCCAGCGGTTGATGTGAACAGAGATGAAACTCACAGGGAGCCAACTCCGGGCTGTGTGGTAAGTAGTCAAACACATCCCGTTTAAAACACTGCATGAGCATCTTCCCTGCCATTGTAGTGTGTGGCCGAGAATTGTCATGAAGAAGGAAGTGGATGGCAGTTGTGTTATGTGGGTAGCATGAAATCAAGAGACTCTCTCTCGGCAGGCAGGCATATTTGGCAGGTGGCATCATTTTCTAGACATATTTATGGGTTCGCTGTGCGCTCAGATGTGAAAAGAACGACGCGATGCGATCGACGGGCGTACTAGAGACACAACCCAACACCTATATGCATAGGTTAATCGGGTTTTCACTGTGGTTTCCATTTCACGATAGATCGGACCTTAATAAACCAATAGCCAATGTACCTGTCCCTCTTGATACCTACTATATCTTTATTATTTTTAAATAGTTATTTTTTAAATTGCAGCAGTAGCCACATAAAAAATATACTCGATACACCTTATTTCACCATATCATTTGAACACTTGTACCAGCAATCTTACTTGCTGTATGTAAAAATTTCACCACGTTCCTTTTTTTGCTTTTAATAATTCGTTGAAATACTCCTTCGTTACTAAAATAACCCATTGCCGACAAAGAGAATCAAACAACCAAAAAAGGTTGTTCTTTAGCTAGAATCTGTAACAAAACTTACCTTACTACTGAATAACAGCACAACACTGTGAAAAGGTCTAAATCGGTTTCTCAATAGTTTTAAAAAGATAATCGTTGGTGTGTTAGTTATTTAGTCTCTAACTTAACTGAACATGTGAAAGTACAGACAAACAGTAATCTCCGTTCAGACTCCTAACCTGCAAAAGATTTGCCCTGAAGAACTCATAAGTGTTGCACAACATTAAAACTCGGCATCCATTATATCTAGATGAAACCCCAAAATTGACTGAATTTCTGAAGAGGAAACATAATTTATAGCTAGGTACTGTAACATTCCGTTGTAGGCACACTCACGATGTAGTATCCAACGCCTTGATAACAGTGTCCTGCGGTGAGGATGGCAGTGCTAGAGATGATGGAGCCGCCACAGTTGTGCATCCGGTAAATGAGGAGCACGTATTGCAGCGACGCTTGATAAGGAATCTCACCTGTGAAGAAGATCCATACAGCACTGCTTGAGTTCTTTTACTGTGTCGGTGTAACTTTTGAAACAGGATGGCAACAATATCAAGTCATTAATTTGTGTCCGAAAAGTTTGACCTTGCTACGTCTTCCTGAAACGTACTGAATCAAGACACCTGTCCGTTCCTGGTGCATGTATCTGTCGGTGTGAATGATTGTGATGACGTCACTCCATTGCCATTTACCCTTCAGATGACATTCCATCATTAGTTAAAACATCAAAAAGATATTCAATACTCTGAAACCCTCGAGAAAAGTGGAACTCATTTATCAAACTGGACATTCAGTCTGCAACAACTGTGAATTTACTGTTGCATGCTATGATGTCATTTATTCAACTGTTTGAAATTCTATCCTCGAAACCCAGTTTATGTGGGAATGTGATTGACGCAGAAACTTGGGTAATTTTATGTGATGGCAATTATTTTTCGTTTTAATTACAGGAAGGACATGGAAATGACAATGTGACGACAAGAGCAATATTGGAAATAATTTCGGAGAAATATAGAAATCCTGTGGCTATACCGTATTAAGTTGAGGTAACCGACATTAATATGGACATTCTATTGGAAGAACTGCCTGCAGTATTTGAGCAGTTTCGTATAAACGAATATTAACTTTTGGATTTCGACATAACACAAAGTTTTTGCCGAGATTCTAAATAAAATAGAGATGAGCCACGAAGCGTGCATTTTTAATGTATACTATCACTATGAGTCTTCCCCTTATGTGAGGAGCAAAGCTTACGTAAAATGGCCGTAAATATTAAGAGGTATGGTACTTTATATTGCAGTGGGTGCTCTTGCATCTACATCTGCGTCATACTCCAGAAGCCACCTACTGGTGCGTTGCGGAAGGAACTTTCTCTACTACTAACTGAGCCCTCCAACCCAGTTCCCCTCGCGAATAACGAGTGGTAAGAAAGATTTTTCGTGTGCCTCTGTACTGGCCCTAATTTCTCAAATTTTCTCCCGTGGTTATTACGCGAGACGTATGTAGGAGGGGGGGGGGGATAATATGTTGTCCGACTCTTCCTGGGAAGCGCTTTCTCGAAATTTCAACGGTAAATATTTTCGTGACGCACAATGCCTCTGCTGTAACCTCCGCCAGTGGAGTTTGTTACACCCATCATATAACCGTTTTACGATAACTTTATGCCAATAAATAATGTGATCAATTGGAGTGTCAGGAGAGATTAGACATGGGATGGTCGTTAGTATTAAAGTAGGTGACATGTTGGTCATTTTACTATTATTTACGTTGTGAATTCTCCGAGTACATCCCTGGAAGACACAGTAACGAGGGCAGGCTACCGTTTCTCCTACATGGAAATGACAATGTGCCGGCAAGAGGAATTCTGGCATCCATTTTGGAGAAATATGGAAATCCTGTGGCTACGTCACATAAAGTTGATTTAATCGACTTCAAGATGGACTTTCTAATGGAACTTCTACCTGTACTACTGGAATAAGTCCATTAAGACAACGTTTACTTTTGGGATTTGGACATAACGCAAATTTTTTCCCGAGATTTTTAATAAAATAGAGAGAACCATACTTCTTTTGTGTACCCCGTTAATACGAGACCGAGCCCTGTGCGAGAATCAAAGGTTAGAAAAGTGATCGTAAATATTACGAGGAAATTTATCTCAATATTCCTGTGGGTGAGTGTGAAGTCATGATATTGTCAGTTTACAGAGAGATGATGATATCAGCGTCTTAACACACATAAACAGAATCCAATAATGTGATTATTGCAACGATATCTGTAGAGAAATACTAATAACTGCCCAAGTAAGATAATTACATTCCATAACGTAGTACTGTGTCTACCCACCAACACACGTTATACAGGCAGAAACGATGTTCTACTGAGTCTCTTGCCAGATCCCGAACATTCAGCGTCTAGCGGATAATACAGTGCAATCAGTTTTCATGAGTTACAAAAACCTCTAACGAAATGCGCGGGAGAACTGTCGCAATACATTCCTGCTGGCTGGCGTCACGTACAGAGACAGTATCAAGGTGCCACTCACACACACACACACACACACACACACACACACACACACACAGAGAGAGAGAGAGAGAGAGAGAGAGAGAGAGAGAGAGAGAGAGAGAGAGAGAGAGAGTGATGGAGGCCCGATAGGAGCCAGTCAGCTACGGGAGGATGGGAAATGCTGCGGGGAAAGTAGGCAGCCAGAACGAGCTGTTTTTCGGAATTTGTACTGTCTTGATGTACACCGTCACATGCTGACTTAGATACGATGAACAGAGACCTATCACAGTGAAAAAGTTTGTGTAATTAATTTCCTGGAAGGCGTCGGTTTCACATCAGTCTTAATTACCTTAAATAATTGTCCATCGAAGCGAAACCTAATCTGTTTGCAATGTCTGCAATGTATGTGATACGTAATCAGCGACCCCTGAGCATATGTGTCTACCATCTATCCGTAAGCCCAATGATAATCAGTAACACCAAGCACAAACGTAGGGAGGCAATTCAGCTGCATGCTCGACTCGCGTCTTCGTGCACCTACCCTCAGTTAAGGTCGTTGAACACCACACAGTAGCAGTTCTATAAGGCATTCGATATCTGTTGCAAATACCTATTGTTAGAGTAAAAATGACAAATAGCCGGTGTCGCCAGTAAGGATTGTGGTCTATTTTACCGGTTGTACTCACTCTTGTACTCTTGTAGAGCTCACTCTTGCACTTCCTGACTACGGAAATCTAACAGTTTGTCTCACCAACATACTTTCAGCTATTTTGTAAGATATGGGTAATATGACCGGTGACAGACACTTAAAAAGACTGCAGATTCGGCAAAGCAAAGTTATTATATCCCTAACAGATGCCCCGCTACCCTTTCAACACGTACATTAGGCAACGCCTACGGCAACCATCCATCAACTAAATAATCGAGAGTGAATCCGCAAGATTCAATATGAAAACGTTTTCGGCCATACTACTTCGCCAAATCGCTCCCAAACACTCGAACTGGCTCTCTCTTTCTAATTATGTGTTCATCGTGTTTAGCCTCCATTAAATGGAACCGAGCGAGGTGGCGCAGTGGTTAGCACACTGGACTCGTATTCGGAAGGACGACGGTTCAATCCCGCGTCCGGCCATCCTGATTTAGGTTTTCCGTGATTTCCCTAAATCGCTCCAGGCAAATGCCGGGATGGTTCCTTTGAAAGGGCACGGCCGACTTCCTCCCCCATCCTTCCCTAACCCCATGAGACCGATAACCTCGTTGTTTGGTCTCTTCCCCCAAACAACCAACCAACCAACCATTAAATGGAGTGACAAAATACAGGGCACTAGGTACAAGGCAACAGAAGGCAGTTAAATAGTAGATGTAGCAGCATAGCAGTCCAGCACAACACCTACAGTGGTAAAATGTTTGTTGATATAGTCTCTCCTTGAGGGGAGAGGTCGCTGGTGGTGCGATGGACTTTTTGAAACTACCTATACAGTGATATTGGTTAAGATCGCAGACATCAGACACTGCAGCCATTCACCATGGTGGGCTCTCGTTTGCGAGTAACTGATGAAAAAAAAATTGTCTGTTTTGTGTGACACTCAATAGCGTTAAGAAGGTGTCTTCTGTGATGTGATTGCGTGGTGTAATGGAAAGACGAAGAACTACTCAAGCAGGAGCTTGTGAAGTATGCAAAAACTTTTATTTTTAAATCTTTATTGAAATTACTTGGATCATTATTTTTATTCAATTAATTGGTTTAAATGTAATTTTTTATTTCTTTTTCTTTGTCTCATCATTTTAGTCACCATAATTATGAACTTTTTCATTTATTTCATTTTTTCTTTCTATCATTCCTTTTACAATTGGAATTTTTGTGAATATGAGTTTAGTTATATTCATCTGTTATAAAATTCAGTTATTTTAATATTTCGATCTGTCAGTAAAAAAACAAAAGACGAAATAATCTATTTATATTTGTGCAATGAAGTCAGAAAAGTATTTTTGTTACGAGATGTGCATTTTTTTTTTTTTTTGGATTGGTAATCGTCAGGCAAACATTTAAAAAAAATCTAAATATCTATTGCAGTATGGACAAAATAACACAGATGAAAAATAAATGAAAGACAGGTTCATTAGCAAAACGAAATTCAACCAAATGAGAAATAGGTATAACGAACGCAATAATATGGATGAAAAAATAGGGTGATGAAACAAAAGAGAGTAAATGGAAATTAATACATAAACTTAATTAAAACCACAAGAACAAAGATCCCTTGTGTAGAAAGGATGGCAGGAAGAAAACTGAGAGCAAAAAATAAGTTTATATTATAATTAGAATTATGTGACATAGGAGTGGAAATAAAAAAAATACATTTAAATCTATTACATGAATAAAAATTATGATCAAAGTCATTTCGATAAAGATTTAAAAATTCAAGTAGTTACTGCACCTGATGAGATTCAAACCCACAGCTTCCTGCATGCGAATCAGTTAGCCTAACCATTATATCGCACAAAGAGACCGTTAAATGCAACTTTTCTAATGCCATTCAGTATCACACAAAATTCCGAATTCTTTATTCGTCAATTACTCTCTAATGGGGACCCACCAGGGCGAATGGCTGCAGTGCGTGACACCTGCGATCTTAATCTACATCACCGTACATATAATTTCAAAAAGTCAATCGCACCGCTTCTCCTTCTTAGTGGAGGAATATAAATCACTGGAAAGAGAAAGCATCCAACTTTTATTTTAATATCCATTAATCCAATGCGACAGCACCTAAGGTTGGTTTATTTACTGAAGTAGCTTTATACTGTGAATCTCATACACCTTTAGAACGGCTTTCGTAAATTTATTTAGTAACATGTACTTTATGCTCTTTATTCACAACAGGTATCGCACTTTAGTGATGACGAAGTGTCCTTTCGGCACACAAACAATTACAACAACAACAACAATGGAGTATATTACAGGGGATAGGCAAAATAATGTAAACACTTGTACTTGCTTGGGGATGGTTTATTAATAAGATTGACCCCAATTTCTTCTTGGAGTACTGTCATATGATGATTGTATACTCTCCAGTTTAATGTCATGAAACTCTTCGATCAGGACCTCTTCTAACTCCTGTAGCGACGAGGAGGCGGAAATCTACTCCGGAGTCTGCGCTTCAATGCCGCCCACAAGGGTTCATTAATGTTCAACTCCGACAACTGTGTTGGCCAGGGAAGACGCTGCAGTCCAGCTGAATGACTCTCATACTGTCCTGGCTGTGTGAATACGTGCATTATCGCCCTGAAATATGACATCATTGTGGGGAACATTTGAATCATGAGGTACAACTGATCACCTGCAATGTTCACATAATCGTTGATTGTAACACGGCCTTTGAGAGTAATGATGGAACCAGCAGAATACCACTGTATGGCTGCCCACAGCATCAGACTTCCACCTCCATGCTTAACAGTTGGAATCAAGTAATCAGGATTTTAGGCTTCTTTTGGCGTTCTCCAGGCGTTAACTCGACCCGAAGTTGGAAATAATGAAAACAGTGACTCGCCGAACCATACGACGTGTTTCCACTGATCAGTCATGCAGGAGTTATGCTCCTGACACCATGTTTTACTCTTCTTTGCGTTGGCTGTCGTTGATAAAGATTTCGGTATAGCAGCTCGTACATGAATATTCGCTTTATGGAGTTCTCGGCGGACACTGGCGATGGATACGGGGTCTCGAAGAGTTCTGCAGTCACTTTAGCCGCCGTAGTTTTGTGTTGTTTTGACTCAATCCGTGTTACCGTACGACGATCTCTGTCATTTAGTTTTGATTTTCCCCCAGTATGTCTTTCCATGTTTTGTGCAGACTGTTATGACTGTTGAAAAAAAAAAAAAACATTCAATAATCTGGCTGTCTTGGTTACTGATGCTCCAGCTAATAGGGCGCCCACAATCTGCCCTCTTTGGAACCCTGTTTTTTCATTGCACGTCGACATCGGTCTCTGAATGCAAATACGAAGTGTGCACTACTCGTAAACAAGCTGCACTGATGCCTAATCTGTACTGATCACGCACAATCCACCGTGACGCGTTCATCACCTGCGATGTTGAACGTGACACAATCATCCCGTTACTACCATTGTTCACGTTATTCTGCGTATCCCCTGTAGTTTCGTTTTACACAAGATGGCTCCCTTAATATATCAGTTAGGCTGTAAGTACTGCAAGTGTGTCTGTTAATTTTTAAATACTACATTTCGAACACTATTAAGACATATATGGGCAACTAAAGACCTCTCATTAGACACTGATGAGTCGTGTGGAGTGCGTTTTTAACAATGCACACAAGCTGACATCCTGTTCATCACCCAATATCGAACGGCACCATCAACTTCTTCTACTGTGTTAGTGTGTTGCGGAGTCGGGTACGCTGCCCCATTGAAAACAATAAATGCTCTTATTTGTGTTAGCGGAAGAGCCAACACAGTGTTACCTGTGGAGGCCGAAGTGCACGCGTTTTAGCTCATGAAGGCTGGCGTGAGAAGGGAAGAACCATACTGACGTGAGGTCTGGAACATGACAAGGAATGAGAATTCAGAAAGCGGACATAATTAGTTTGATACTTAACTTTAATCCATTAATGATGAACGTCGCTCTTGACGGTACATGCTTCACAACATCTGTTCAGAATACATTCTTGAAGATAGTTCTTATAGTAACTGAATGTGGCGCCTTGCTAGGTCGTAGCAAATGAGGTAGCTGAAGGCTATGCTAAACTGTCGTCTCTGCAAATGAGAGCGTATATAGACAGTGAACCATCGCTAGCAAAGTCGGCTGTACAACTGGGGCGAGTGCTAGGGAGTCTCACTAGACTAGATCTGCCGTGTGGCGGCGCTCGGTCTGCAATCACTGATAGTGGCGACACGCGGGTCCGACGTATATTAACAGATTTAAAGGCTACCACCTAGCAAGTGTGGTGTCTGGCGGTGACACCACACTCTTCACTTGATGTGTACCACGCTTCGTTAATCTAATAATAACAAGGGAAGACCCTTAGGAGACGGATACTCACCTCTGGCGGCGTCGTGTCCCCCGAAGATGCGCCCCCTGGCCACAGAGAAGCCCCGAGCGGGTCCAGTGTGGGGTAGACGACGCACTGGCAGCGTCGCACCTGCAGATGAAGCATGCATCGCTTAGCGAACCCAGCAGACATTAAAGCAACGAGCCAACAAAACCCATGCATCCGACGCGAGCCAAAATGTTGACGGGCAGCGTTCTCGCAAATGAGTACTACTAAGTACTATGAAGTACTATTCAGAATTGCACACGACATTTATGTTCTACCGCTCATTCCTGTCCCCTCCACCTATTCCTCATTGTAGCTCTCTCACGGCGAATGAGTTCAGCATCGTCGGGGCATGGTTTAGAATGGAGAGTATGAGTACAATGGAACATAACAGTGTTACATGATCGTGTAAATTATCATCATGCGGTTATTCCAGGAAACACAGTTTGCAAGATGCAGTTTAGGTAGTTAAAGTCCGTCTGCACTTGACACAAAAGCTTAGGGCAGCTACTGGTCCACCAAAGATTGACCTGTTAATTTCAGTACTGTGTACTGTTCCACTGTGAGTACTCACCCAACACACAAGCGACGAGAGTCAAGGCGAGGAATGTCTGTCTGAGCATCTTGAGGAGTCGTGCTGTAGTCACTACAGCGCGCGATGCTTTATGTATGCGGCTTGTGGACATGTGACCGTGGTTATCGTGGAAACCACGAGAAGTAGCTGAGATATGTAGCATCTGATCTTATCTCCGGTACTTCATTCAGTATAACAACAAGTAACGGAAATCTGATTTTAGATAATACATAGTTTTGCGTCATCGTGTTATATCTGTCTTCCATTTCACTTACAGTAAGTGGGCGCAAATTTAGCAGATCACTAGAGTGTATTCAGAGGGCACAAGAGTAATCTATAGACTGAACTCGCAAAAAGCATTTTCCAGAAAGCAAAGAGTCAGCTATTTCAGGCCCACAACGTGCAAGGATGTGAGTTTTGTTAACAGTGCATGCGACGTGTATGCTCTTACGGTAGAAGCACTTTATAAAGCCACAAAGCACATGATTAGAGCCTTCCGGGAGGTCGGGTAATTGTATGGATTAAAGACAACGCAATTTTTAGAATTGAACTTTAGCACATAGATTATATAACTAGTAAACTAACAAAAATATTCCCTAAGTTTTTTAAAAATCTTTTCTACTGTAACATATCTATAACACAGTGCAATAGAAACAATAATATGTGAATCAGATTTCTCTATTTCTATCCTTTTCACCTGAGGATCAGTAATTTAAGAATCTACTGTATGAAACGCTGGCTCCCTTAACCATGCATTTCATTCATATTACGCAAACACCTAACCGAGTTGTTTTTCTGTGTCCGGTGTACCTTGATTTTTGTTTTGAAAAATCACGTCCACATATAATTTCTTAGGAATGATGTGTTCTTAGAAAAAAAAAACAAATTTTGTCGACCTGTTACATTTTTTACAACTCTGAAATTATGCCATATAGTCTTACTCAAGTTTTATAGTACATCTGTAAATATTTCTTTGTGAAGGCTGCTGGTGGCCAGTATGTGGCAGTCGAAATCACTCAGCTCATCGATTCTCAGGGTCGTCTAGGTACGTTCCGGACTAAGAATGCACAGGAGGAAAGGAAGGAGCATAGTCTTCATCTTCGAACTGATCCGAGTCACTAGGTAGAGACTTTACAAACCCGTGTGCTGAATACTTGTGCATGGAAGTGGTTTCGGTACAGATAATTCCCATATTTATAGTTTACACACTGAAAAGCCAAACAAACTGGTACAGCTGCCTAGTATAGTGTAGGGCACTCGCTAGCACGCTGAAGTGCCGCAACACGACGTGGCATGGACTCGAATAATGTCTGAAATAGTGCTGGAAGGAACTGACACCATGAATCCGTAAGGGTATGAGGGGGTGGTGATCTCTCCTGAACAGCACGTTGCAAAACATTTCAATAGTGTTAATGTCTGGGGAGTTTGGTGGCAAGCGCAAATGTTCAAACTCAGAAGAGTGTTCCTGGAGCCACTCTGTAGCAATTCTGGACGTGTGGGGTATCCTGCTGGAATTGTGCAAGTCCGTCGGAATGCATAATGGACATGAATGAATGCAGGTGATCAGACAGGATGCTTACATGTGTGTGACCTGTTACAGTCGCTTCTAGATGTATCAGATGTCCCATATCACTCCAACTGCACACTCTCCCCATCTTACAGAGCCTCCACCAGTCTAAACAGTTTCCTGCAGACGTGCAGGGTCCATGGATTCATGAGGTTGTCTCCATACCCGTACACGTCCATCCGCTCGATACAATTTGAAACGAGACTCGTCCGACCAGACAACGTGTTTCCAGTCATCAACAGTCCAATGTCGCGGTTGACGGACCCAGGCGAGGCGTAAAACTTCGTGTCGTGCATTCATCAAGGGTACACGAGTGAGCCTTCATATCCGAAAGCCCATATCGATTATGCGTTGAACGGTTCGCACGCTAACACTTGTTGATGGCTCAGCATCAAAATCTGCAGCTTTTTCAGAATGGTTGCACTTCTGTGACTTTCAACGATTCTCTTGAGTTGTGGTTGGTCCCATTCTTGCAGGATCTTTCCCCAGCCGCAGCGATGTCGGATATTTGATGTTTTACCGGATATCTGATATTCACTGTAAACTCGTGAAATGGCCGTACGGGAGAATCCCCACCTCATCGCTACTTCGGAGATGCTGTGTTCCATCGCTCGTGCGCCAAGTGGTTCAAATGGCTCTAAGCATTATGGGACTAAACATCTGAGGTCATCAGTCCCGTAGATTGAGAACTACTTAAACTTAACTAACCTAAGGACATCACACACATCCCGAACTGAATAGCCTAGAACACCCCGGCCACAGCGACTGGCGTGCACCAAGTGCAACACCACGTTCAAACTCATTTCAGTCTTGATAACCTGCCATTGTGGCAGCTGTAACCGATCTAACAACTGTAACCGATCTAACAACTGCGCCAGACGCTTGTATATACGACATGCCGACAGCAGAGCCATATTCTGCCTATTTACATATCTCTGTATCTGAATACGCCTGCCTTTACCACTTTATTTGCCACTTCAGTGTACTTATTCCCAAAACACATTTGTATTGATTTTTAATTCAATTCAGATTTTTAAGTAGTCTGGTTCTTCATGCAATGAATTTTGTCGAATTTCTATACGATTTGTCAGCTTTCCACCTACGTTACACAACTCAGATTTTGGCTTGTTGTCAGAAGTAAGGAATAAACTAGATACAAGCATATGTAAATTCAGAATATTAATATACGTAAAAATACAGGTGTGCCTGAGTTACTGGCCTCATTTTTTTTTTAGTTTCAAAACGTAAAGAGCCCTTTTTGTTGACTGTTTATTAATATTTACTGGAAGAAAAAAGGTTTGCAACTTTCTTTCTTGCATTGGTGATTTTGTGGACAGCAGGAAATAAGGAGGCATGGGTGGATGGATGAGATGTCTGATCTTGTTGCTTGGGGGCGAAACCACTGGGTGGAACTAGCCGCTTCGTACACAGTGGCAAGGGATGTGCCAGGTGCGCCTCTACGACATAACCTTCGGCAGAAAGCACAGTGATATTCCGGAACTTATCCAATCCAACGATTTTCCCTTCTCACTGCCATCGAAACCCTAAAATCTCGAGAGACCGCTAATGGCGTATACGTAGATGTTGTTTCCATCCAAGTAAAACATGTAACTGACATCATCACATGACATGTAATCCTCATCACTTATTCACGGATTATTTCTCTTGGTGTACCGGTGCAGACACACTGGCAAAGTCCGTCCCTTGCGAATCACACGTTCGTAAATGAACAACATGTCAATATTCATCAACAGTTTGATTCTATCTTGTATTCTTTGTAACACTGTGTCCCAAGAAATCCCTGGTGTCGCATAACAGAAGGCAGGACCCAGCATGTGTGTATCGGTGCATACACACTGAAGTCTCTCAAAAGCGTCTACCAGCAAGTGTACTTCAGTGTCCATGTATAATCTACAATACTGCTTCCTGACAGATTGTTTCAGCTAGTGCCTGAAGAGATGTGTGCGTGCAACATAGCGAATCCAGAAAGCAGAACGTTATTCTTGGCATAATTCGTTTGGAAAATTACATCAAATTTTCCACAGTGTCAGATATGACATCGATCTCTCTATTTCCAAACCGAAATCGCCCAAGAGCTCAACTAGCAAGTCAGCAACATACCTAGTGAAACTGTGAAAGGAAAAGTGTTTGTGTCATGGTAGTAGGTATTTCAAGTTGTTTGTATTGTGAGTCACGCTGTGGAACTTCCTTTAGATGGCAGCGGTTTCTACGTGGAATTTCCGATATCCTCTCCAACAGCTGTCCTCAAATATGACAGCCAACTACCATGTCATATAAGGCATCATTCTCCTGCGAAATGGTCCTGTAAATAGTTTTGCTTTAAAAAACCATCAACACAGCACACGTTCTTTTCGAGTGTACTGTAAAGGATGAGCCAGACTGTAGGGCATTTTACTGTATTGTATGAGCTTCCAAACGGTAACTTCATTTTTCCACTGGGGCCAAGCCACGGCCGGCAGTGTTAACTGGCTGTAAATTCTTTCGTCCCACAGTTTAGTGACAGGAAATCAGCACCGAGGAAGGGCACCTTGGCAACGCGCCTCCCTCACGTGCTGACGAGGTGACGCCGTTCCAGGCGTTGCTTAGCAGGCGACGCTCTGGAAAATTCCATGCTGCCCACACGGTTTTCTCGATCCCGACCAATCAGGGTGGAGGAAGCCGCGTGGTGCGTCAAATATATCCGGCCGCCCGTCGCCGGGTCCGCTCTAAATGGTTCAAATGGCTCTGAGCACTATGGGACTCAAGTGCTGTGGTCATCAATCCCCTAGAACTTAGAACTACTTAGACCTAACTAACCTAAGGACATCACACACATCCATGCCCGAGGCAGGATTCGAACCTGCGACCTTAGCAGTCGCACGGTTCCGGACAGCGCGCCTAGAACCGCGAGGCCACCGCGGCCGGTGGGTCCGCTCTCTCGTTTTCTCTCTCTCTTGGACGTCCGCCCTGTAGCAGTCATCTCCCGCTTCTCCCAGTGCTGCGGCGCTGGGGAATGAGTTTTCACACCTGGTATGCCGCTCGGACTGGCCCGATTGGCAGATGCCATCTTTGGTTAGCTTCGCGAACTGTTGTTGTTGGTGTGGTCTTCAGTCCTTAGACTGGTTTGATGCAGCTCTCCATGCTACTCTATCCTGTGCAAGCTTCTTCATCTCCCAGTACCTACTGCAGCCTACATCCTTCTTGAATCTGCTTAGTATATTCATCTCTTGGTCTCCCTCTACGATTTTTACCCTCCACGCTGCCCTCCAATACTAAATTGGTGATCTCTCGATGTCTCAGAACATGTCCTACCAACCGATCCCTCTTCTAGTCAAGTTGTGCCACAAACTCCTTCCCAATTCTATTCAATACCTCCTCATTAGTTATGTGATCTACCCATTAGTCTTCAGAATTATTCTGTAGCACCACATTCGAAAGCTTCTACCTTTTCTTGTCTAAGCTATTTATCGACCACGTTTCACTTCCATACATGTCTACACTCCATACAAATACTTTCAAAAACGACTTCCTGACATTTAAATCTATACTCGATGTTAACAAATCTTTCTTCTTCAGAAACGCTTTCCTTGCCATTGCCGGTCTACATTTCATATCCTCTCTACTTCGACCATCATCAGTTATTTTGCTCCCCAAATAGCAAAACTGCTTTACTACTTTAAGTATCTCATTTCCTAATCTAATTCCCTCAGCATCAGCCGACTTAATTCAACTACATTCCATTATCCTCGTTTTGTTTTTGTTGATATTCATCTTATACCCTCCTTTCAAGACAGTATCCATTCCGTTCAACTGCTCTTCCAAGTCCTTTGCTGTCTCTGACCGAATTACAATGTCATCGGTGAACCTCAAGGTTTTTATTTCGTTCCCATGGGTTTAGTACCTACTCGGAACTTTTCTTTTGTTTCCTTTATTGCTTGCTCAGTATACAGATTGAATAACATCGGGGAGAGGCTACAACCCTGTCTCACTCCCTTCTCAACCGCTTCTTCCCTTTCATACTCCTCGACTCTTATAACTGCCATCTGCTTTCTGTACAAATTGTAAATAGCCTTTCGCTCCCTGTATTTTACCCCTGCCACCTTCAGAATTTGAAAGAGAGTATTCCAATCAACTTTGTCAAAAGCTTTCTCTAAGTCTACAAATGCTAGAAACGTAGGTTTGCCTTTCCTTAATCTTTCTTCTAAGAGAAGTTGTAGGGTCAGTATTGCCTCACGTGTTCCAACATTTCTACTGAATCCAAACTGATCTTCCCCGACGTCGGCTTCTAGCAGTTTTTCCATTCGTCTGTAAAGAATTCGCGCTAGTATTTTGCAGCTGTGACTTATTAAACTGATAGTTCGGTAATTTTCACATCTGTCGACACCTGATTTCTTTGGGATTGAAATTATTATATTCTTCTTGAAGTCTGAGGGGATTTCGCCTGTCTCATACATCTTGCTCACCAGATGGTAGAGTTTTGTGAGAACTGGCTCTCCCAATGATGTCAGTAGTTCTAATGGAATGTCGTCCACTCCGGGGGCCCTGTTTCGACTCAGGTCTTTCAGTGCTCTATCAAACTTTTCACGCAGTATCCTATCTCCCATTCCATCTTCATCTACATCCGCTTCCATTTCCATAATATTGTCCTCATGTACATCGCCCTTGTGTAGATCCTCTATACACTCCTTCCACCTTTCTGCTTTCCCTTCTTTGTCCTCTATCCATCCCTGCTTAGCCATTTTGCACTTGCTGTCAATATCATTTTTGAGACGTTTGTATTCATTATTGCCTACTTCATTTACTGCATTTTTATATTTTTTTCCTTTCATCAATGAAATTCAATATTTCTTCTGTTTCTCAAGGATTTCTATTAGCCCTCGTCTTTTTACCTATTTGATCCTCTGCTGCCTTCACTATTTCATCCGTCAAAGCTACCCATTCTTCTTCTACTGTATTTCGCGAACTATGTTCCGCCAAACTCTACACTCTGGATCACCCTCACGTCCCTAGGTCAACGTGACCCCTTTTTAGCATGCTTTCGCCAATAAATGGCCTTTGTCTAAATTTTGTTCTATTCATTGCATAACATCCACCGCCTGCCCATACGCCCATCCTATACAACTGTTGTCAGAAGTGTGGATCCGTTCCCATAGCGACTTTGTCGCTACACTAAATCCATTCCGGCAACACGCCGTGCGCTCTGTGCATGGAATGCGCCAACCGGTCGCGACATTTGCTCTACTCGGCCCGTGGCTGCCCCACGAAACACTAAACAGAGCGCGCGCTGCAGCGAGGCAGCCCACGTTAGCCATCGACGTGAGTCGGACGCCGCCGCGCTGCCCGTTGCCTGCGTTCGAGGGGCCTGCACTGCGCGACCGGCCCGGCCGCCGTCATCCACCGCCGCGCCGCCCACCGCCGCCCGCCGCTGTCACTGACGCACCAGGGGCATGCCGCCATCGCGAACCGGCCGAACCAGCGCCGTCCACCGCCAACACATTTATTGCCACCCGAGGGTCCTGCCGCCGCTGCCGCCCGCCAGCTGTCGCTCTGTCACGCCGACGCCGCCACCAACACGTCGCACCACCTCCACCGCCAATGCAAGTCGCTGCTTTCAACATTATCTTTCTCGGTCGTCCGCCTCGGGATTAGAAAACTTTGTGGCCGTCCTTTTCTTGTCACTTATTACATTTTTTTTTGTCACTAGCGTCCTTTAAATTTGTAAACATGCCGATGGGAACACGAGGGACAGAACGGGATACTCCCGCAGAGGCACCTGCCTCGCAAGACCCTCCTAGAGGCCATTAATGCACATAGGCGCCAATTATTCACACAAAATCAGTAGTTACTTGAACAAAACCGCCTGTTGAAACAGACGCTGGAAGCTAGTGCATGAACTGTGGCTAGCTCCACCCCTGTAACAAATTCTCAAACAGTGGCAACTAACACTGATTCTGCCTCTAATGCAAACACCACAATTGCCGCTAACGTGGCGACCGTAAGCAATTTTCCCGTGTCTAATTTCATTCCCATCTTTTCTGGGAAAATCTGGCTATGTTCCAACAAAATATTCGAGATGTGGGTCGCACTTGTACCTGGCCGGATGATCTATTGGTCAATGTAGCCAAACTGAAGTTGACAGGGGAAGCCAAAATGTTTATAGAAACGGTGGACGAATTGCGTGACACTCATGATTTTGAAGTACTGGCACACGGACTAACTAAGCGTTATTCCGATACTAGAGGTACCGGATATTACAGACATCAATTATCAACCCTTAGACACAAGCCTAATGAAGATTTTGAAGCCTTCGCAGATCGCGTACGAGCCGCATCTTGTCGTACCTACAAACTAGGTGAAAATGCCAGTGGAAACAGAATTTTGCGCTAAGAAGCGGAAGCGCGTGCAATTGATGCATTTGTTCGCTGTATTGACCCCCGCATCGGAGGAGAAGTCAAAGCAGCCTGCCCCGCTTCTCTGTTTGAAGCTGTTCGTTTGACAATGGTACAAGAAGAGGTATTGCACTTTTGCGCAGGCGCACCACGCCCGCCGGACCCAGTACCGGCTCCACCTAGGGAAATATTTTGTCAGCATTGTGGGACGCCCAACCATACCACAATGCGGTGTCGTGCGCCGTATTGAACCATTTCCCAGACAGTAGGTCATGCTAATAATGTTTCGCCCCACAAAGTGACCATTTTCAAATAAGTTGCGTTGCCACCGCCACAACGCGCGGTCCAATCAGGGAAACGCGTGGGGAGCAGGTTCCGCCCCCCCCCCCCCCTCCCGACAAAAGTAATACACCCGGTTAGGAGCGGAAAATGTAAAGAGGTGGTACACGTTAGTCTAGTTGGCGTACTCGGGAACAAAACAGTTAGAATTTTAGTTGATACTGCTGCTCAAGTTAGTGTATTGTTTGTGGAGAAAAATGATCGAAGGGTGTTACAGCCACCTCGATTCCATATCAGTGGCCGGCCTTGGAGAGGAAGTAATTGTCCCTGCAGGTTCATGTGTAGTGAATCTGTAAACAGACGAGGGTAAATACAGTCAGAGGATGCAAGAAGTAAGGCTAAAGCAGGTGGATTTGATATCATACTAGGGACTGACTTTCTGCACAGTTATCAGGGGATGGTGGATTATCAAACTCAAACTGTGCAGTTCGGTGAAGCAATTCACCGATTTGGCAGTGCGCACCCCCGTCAGACGCGAGGGAGCTGCGAAAGGCGCCGTTCACAGTCTCCCATAAAACCGCAGATGTGGGCGATAAAAACCACTGACCCTGTGAGTATAAAAGGCGGAAGTGGAAAGATTCTCTGGATAGATGTCAAAAATCAAGAACAGCGTAAGACAGACATTCTGGATGACCCGCTCACCTAGAATGATATCTTAGATCGTCAGTCACTACTTATAAAGAGAAGTATCTGCCGACCTGAAAGGAGACAGAAGGGATTTGCTATACCCGTAAGTATATATAATTTTGGTGTAAAAGGTGTTGTGATACCGAAGGGTACTATTGTTGCCAGTGGACAGGAAATTTTTGAGGAAATAGGAGGAGCTGACGAGCAGCGAGGTAAAGATCAGAAAGGAAGGAGAAGAAAGAAACGTTCAGTTAGAGAAGTGCGCTATGTCGCGTCGACGTTAAGGAGTCAGTTAGCAGAGAAGTTAGGTCATTTAAACAGTGAGGAGATAAAGATGTTGCAGTATTAGAGAAATTATCGTGGTTGATGAGATGCAGTTTCTACCGGCTACGGATTTGGTTCAGCACAAAATTCCGACCGTAAAAGCTTGGCCAATTGCATAAAAATCTTACCGTCTACCTTACCATTTGCAGTCTGTAGTTGAAGACACGATTCAGCAGCAATTAGCCTATCGCCTATGTGTCGATATGTGGGCAGTAAATCGGGTAACGACACCAGACACCCGGCCGCGGTGGTCTCGCGGTTCTAGGCGCGCAGTCCGGAACCGTGCGACTGCTACGGTCGCAGGTTCGAATCCTGCCTCGGGCATGGATGTGTGTGATGCCCTTAGGTTAGTTAGGTTTAAGTAGTTCTAAGTTCTAGGGGACTGATGACCACAGCAGTTGAGTCCCATAGTGCTCAGAGCCATTTGAATTTGACACCAGACACATAACCGTTACTGCACATTGATGAGACATTAGACGGAGTGGGCAACTGTAAGTATTTTACCAACCTTGATTTGCGTTCTGGGTACCATCAAATCCCTGTTGCACCCCAGGACCGCCATAAAACTGCTTTTTTTTGTACCTGCAGGATTGTATGAATTTGTAAGAATGCCATTTGGTTTGAGAACGCCCCCTCAACTTTTCAAAGATTTGCAGATTTGCTGCTGCGTGGGTTGAAACCCACAACATGCTTGGTGTACTTAGATGGCATTATTATTTTTTCTAAAACAATAAAAGAACATGCAGAAAGACTGAGGAATGTTTTCCAAAGGTTAAAAGGAGCTCATCTGAATGTAAAATTAGAAAATTGTGCTTTCGCCCAATCACAAGTACAATATTTAGGTCATATAAGAAGTGGATAAGGTGTCTAACCGGACCCCGTTTGGCCACCGCAGTAAGAGAATTTCCAACACCGACATATGTCAAGGGACTACAGTTATTTTCAGGCCTTGCAAACAACTACAGACGTTTTGTGAATAATTATGCTACCCTTGCTAAGCCCCTACTAATTTGTTGGAAAAAGGAGTAAGTTTTCTTTGGACCTAAGAATGTGATGAAGCTATGCAACAAATTGAACATGTTTTAACTGGAGCCACTGTACTAGAATACCCGGATTTTGAAGAACCGTTCATACTGTCAGTAGACGCCTCAGATTATGCTGTAGGAGCCATTCTGTCACAAGAGATAGACGACGAAGGACGACCAATTGGTTATGCGTCTCGACAGCTTGATAAAGCAGAGTCAAATTACAGCACAACTGAGAAGGAACTTCTAGCACTCATGTTTGGCGTAACTTATTTCCGATGTTATTTGTATGGGAGAAAATTCACTGTCATCAGTCATCACGCAGCGTTACGGTGGATGACCCTATTAGTAGGCTAACTCGCTGGACTTAGAAATCGAGCGAATTAGAGTTTGATGTAAAACACAAACCGGGCAAGTTACATCAAAACGACGACGCATTAAGCCAAAAATTCAGAGTGATCGTAGCTAATGACGTTTCTATTGAAGACTTAAGGGAAGCACAGTAAAGAGACGTCGAATGTCATAAATATGTGGCTTTGCCTGAATTTTCAGTCGAAGATGGAATTTTATATCGAAAGACTCCATTGGGTAAACAGGCAGTAATCCCTAAAGAATTAATTTCCAAGATTATCGCACAGTGTCACGATAGCCTGCAAGCATGTCATAACGGCCTTCGCACCACAAATTGCCGAATAGTCACCCGCTATTTCTGGGCAGGAAGACGGAAAGACGTGCAAAAGTATATTCAAAATTGTCTACCTTGCGCTAAGATGTCATTACCACCACGAACGAAAGTGCCTTTACAGCAGGTACGACAAGCCACTTATCCCTGGCCGTAGTAGCAGCAGATATTGTCAGTCCTTTCCCTGTGAGCCCCCAAAATAACCGGTATATTTTGTCCCTTATAGACAATTTTTCTAGGTTCTTGA
Source organism: Schistocerca piceifrons (assembly GCF_021461385.2). Taxonomy (NCBI): domain Eukaryota; kingdom Metazoa; phylum Arthropoda; class Insecta; order Orthoptera; family Acrididae; genus Schistocerca; species Schistocerca piceifrons. The sequence goes on along the minus strand of NC_060139.1, from coordinate 1,013,441,723 downwards.
TTGTCATTCCTATACCGGATATGTCCGCTGAAACAGTAGCGCGTGCTTTTGTCACGCATTTGGTGTCATCATACGGAAGCCCTGAAGCTGTACTCACAGACCAAGGTACGAATTTCCTGTCTGCATTGTTTACAGAAGTTTGTCGTTTATTGTGAATTAAATAGTGGCGAACGACGCCGTTCCACCCAAAAGCGAACGGTCGCCTGGAGCGAGTCCGCCGCACCGTTATGCGCATGCTGTCTTACTATGTTAATAAACATCACTCTGACTGGAACAGGTATGTTCAATACGTTACCTCAGCATACAACAGCCATGTCCATGAAGCTACGGGGTACTCACCTTATGAAGCAGTATATGGCCACAGTATGAATACACCTTTTGAAATTGACAAACTGCCCCCTGGAATTAAATCCAAAGATGTGTAAGGTCTAGCACAGGGCTTTGGCCGGTTTTGAGCGCGAGTACTCGTGACTGCTCAGGCACGTGCTCGCGAGCAGCTGCAAGGTCGTGGAGTAGGGCGGTGGGGAGGGAGGGGAAATGCGCGCGCACGTTTGAATAGGGCCGCAGCGTGCCTATTGAATTCGCGCCGACTGTGTAACGTTTAAAGTACTACGATCAGCTCTTAACAGTCACTTCGCTGGTTAAGAATCATGTGAAGTCGCCGTTGTGTAACCCCAACCATGATTTCGCAGATCAACCCCCATTGGGAGGAATTGTATCTGTTTACTGAAAAAGATGGTGTTGCAATATGTTTAGTATGTCACAAAACGCTGAATTCTTTTACGAAATTTAATTTGCAGCGACATTATATGTCGAACCACGCGAAAGTCTACGGACGTGGAAAATGTGATTGACCAGATCGTGCACATGAAGTTATTAAACTTAAAAGGAAGCTATCCGAAAAAGATCTGGACGACGAAGAAAAATCAACTGAGGCAGCTCTCAGAGTGGGTTACAAAACTGGTTTGCTTTTAGCAGAATCCCTGCGCCCCTTAACTGATGGCGATTTAATAAAAGAATGTTTGGTAGTTGCAGCGGAACATTTGTGTCCATCTGAAGTTGAACAGTTTCGGATTGTGCCATTATCTAACATGACCATTATGCGTCGCATACAGGACATGGCAGACGACGTCCAGAGCCAGCTTGCAAATATCTGTAAAGATTTTATGGCGTATTCTCTAGCTCTGGATGAAAGTGTTGATATCACTGGAACAGCGCAGCTTGCCATATTTATTAGAGGTGTTAATAGAGATCTTCAGGTGAGGGAGGAGCTCCTCGATGTAGTAGCCATGAAGAACACTACAACCGGAGGTGATATTTTAAGTAGTGTTGAAGAAAGTGATGAAAATATAGGATTGTCGTGGAATTCCTTAGTTTCAGTGTCTACAGATGGTAGAGGCATACACTAAGCTAATAAAATTATGTGGCACGTGTACATTCTTCTTTATTTGTTTCATTTGTAGCAGTAATAATTCGTGAGTGATATCCCTGCAGGTGGACGCGGATTTACATCGACTGGCGGCAGCTGTTGTGTGCCCCACGTGACTCTCCCCACTCTACGCTCTGGTCCGGTAGTGGGGGGTAGCGTGCTCGCGCTGCTCCAAGCTCGCGCCTTGCTGCTCACAGCTTGCTCCGCGAGCACGTATGTTGTGAAGCCCTGGTCTAGCACGACGTCTAAAAGCCATTTGGAAAAAAGTAAGAGGGAACAATGCCCACACCACCGCCCAACTGTTAAAGGGAAGTAATCAAAAAGAAATGTTCTCGAGTACTAAGTAGGAGTCCTAGTTATGTTGAGCAAAAAAGGGAAGAACCAAGAAGTTTACAACTACTTATGAAGGACCGTACCGTATCATCCGGCTTACTTCGCCAATAAATGCGGAAATTCAGTTAGCAGAACACACAGTGATCGTTCATTTTGACAGACTGAAACTCTATAAAGGACCTGAGCCACCCCCACCTAACAGTGAACCCGGGCCTATCACGCCAGTGGTTTCACCCGAGAAAGCAAGAAAGAACGTAAAGCAACTACCTAGAACGCAACGTAGATATGCTCTAAGGTCAACTCCTATGATTTACGTTCCAGAAAGTAGATCTGGCAAGAGAATAAATTGACGGAAAACATCGTTGTTACTATACATTTATTTAAGTTGTGCATGTTAATTATAAGTAGACATAAGAATTGGCAACCATTGATAATATAATTTATGATGTCACATGTTAATGTAAGTGAATGAGGTTTTTAATCATTTTGTATTGTGTCATTTAACGTCTCCAGTACTGTTATCGTAGCAGTCGAGAATTAAAAACACAAATGTTCTTTAATCATGGAATTAAGGGGAAAGTTCTCCTTATCAAAAGAACACACTGAGTTAAGAATCGGTTAATCGTGTATATGTCAAAGGGATTCACACTTCACCTGTTAATTTAGTGAATAGTACACAAACACAGCTCTTAAGGGTTTACCATAAGAACTTGATAGAAACACGCCTTCGTAACTGCCAGTAGATCGGTGACTACATGCTGTCATCTACCTGTCATTGAAATACGCCCTATTATATGTATGTTTTGCTAAATGATAAGACAACGATAATAACATGAATAAGTACGTCAAAGTTAAACAACAAATATATTACTCTAAAGTAAAAGGAGTCTTCCTCAAATGCTATTTCATTGTTGATACAGCTCGTATCACTGTGACGAGTTGCCAATTACTTATGTCTAGTTATTTATGTCCAATTACTTACGTCGATGTGTTATTTTTTAGTATTGTCATTTTGTCCATGTCTCATTTATCCTATTATTACATGTTTAGAGAGTTTTAGCTAGAGTCTGAGAGCACCAGTAGTTTAGTATTTGTATTAACCGAGTGTTTCCGTGTGTCACTGTGTTACTAGAATGATCAGGATAATCATTTTCGTGGGATTTCAAGGATTCTAGAATAAGTTCCCGACTATTGCCAATTATTTAAGTGCTTAGTAATAATGTTTTGGAATGGTAATTTAAGATGTAACCATGTTTAATTTTCATTTGCCTTTGAATATTTATCTGTGGGGACATACCACATGCCTACCCCCGTGTTAGATAACATAAACAGAGTGAATCACGCCCACAGAACGAGCAAGCTTTGGCCATACACCTTGTCTGTTGGATGAACAAGAGAACCACACCCGCGAGGCCACGTGCCTGACGTGACGCGGCTGGCGCCCGTGCGCACCCTTAGCTGTCTGTTTCGTTTCCTCACTTTTCCATTTCGCAACATAGTACATCCTAAACACTTTTATCTGTCAACTTTCAACAGAACAGCGCCTCTTGGAGTTTATTATCTAGGCGTATTCCAACACAAAACTATTCAGTTCATGAGGACTAACACATTTAGACCTTAATCTTTCATGTCGAAGAAGAGTTCACGAGAATAGTGTTCCGTGCTCTCTGACAACAGCTGATCAGGCATCATCAGACGTGAACTGCGTCTAGCCCGCAGCTAAACCGCCAGTAAACGGAAATCTCCGTTCAAAAGTTGTTCCTTCTTTGACACTGTTTTTCCGTTGTATTTTCCGAAGGAATACCGACTACTGAGGTGGTGGCACTTAGCTGTATGACGTTTGCCAGGAAACTGCGATGTACCCAAGGACAGACGGCGATTTAAGCAACCAGCTGAGCCTAATGAGGCTAGCACCACGGACTTACAGATACGGCGAATTTAGTCGCAGTACGTTGAGAGGATAGAGACGGCGAATTTGGTCGCACAGTAAAGTTTTCTTTTTATGTGAGACATGTCGAGTCTTAGGAAAAAGTTCGTTGGAGCTATCTTGGAATCGCAGCCTTGTCATATACACAGTTAAGTAGGCGATAACGTCGCGTCAACGTTGCGCCGTGCACTGTACCTTCATAAAGGAAAAATTCCTTCAGAAATTACGCTCATCTTAGTTGTTTCTAATTCAAATCCTTACACTTTCTGTGTGCACTGTGGAAATCTCTAGATTCTTGTCGAGTTTTGATTCTCTCCTCTTGCTATCAACAGCGTTGACGTTCATCTGCACAATTTTCGTGTCTGAGAATGGAAATTCAAACCTACAACAAACTGGTGTCACTTTTCTTTGTCATTCTCACGTTATGATGGTTGGAAAATAGATTGATGCATGAGAAACTGCTTCTCACAACTTGAACGTTATTACACTTGGATGGTCAGCTCAAAGAGGCATTTGACTTTGTTTACTTATTGATATAGCATATGCAGCAATTTAATATGATACTTGTGTACCTTACTTTTATATTTCCATGTTACGTGTTAATTACGTTTAGGCTATAAAGGATTTCATAGGAACTTTGTTATGAAACAATTTACTAATGGATAATGTAATTTTAAACAGAACCGACTGTAACAACGCATCTAGCGTGATGTCACCTGTAATCTCACTTCTATCGCCCGTCGCTTTGACGTAGCGCCATGTTTATTGTTTTGCTGGTCATCATTGGAAAAAAAACCATGGCGATTAAGCACATCTATTCCCCTTTATTCAGTAATAGTATACCCCTTTTATGACATTAATATTCGTCACTTCTTACTTTGAAGCACATAAATACGCTCATCGGGCGCAGGAGGCCAAGAACATGTGGAGAGATTGTAAAGTACAGATAGTGCAGTGATCACTGTCTGTATGCTTCATCTCTCTCTGTGTCGCTCTATAGCGCGAGATCCTACCTTGCAGTCAGCTGCCACTCAGGCATAGCCTCCGCGCAGATCTTTAGCAAACGGTTCCTCTTGGAGCACCACTTATAATCTTTCATGCCAGTACGGCCTAGTCACTTAGTATTCACGCCCCATTACTTATGTTTCTTATACCTGGAGGCTCCTTCTCAACTTACTTGCCGGTTTTGTCGAATGTATGAAATAATCGCCTCTTAGCGTCAATTGACGACCTCTTAAAAAATGAAAAAGGACAAATTTCTTGCGTTGGCCTGTTGGCACACTTAAATGAGTGGCAAACAGCCACCACATTCCATACCACCACTATACCCCGCGCTACGATAACTCCAGCCACTGTCATTCTTATTATTGTACTAATATGGACTTTGTACAAGAGGGGATTCTGTAGACAGTTACGGCCGCCCCCTCCCATGGTTCCAGAACCTCAGCCTCAGGGCGAATATCGCCCATAACTAAAAAAAAAAACTAACAACGAAACTAAGCAATGAAGGAAAAAAACCTATGAGGCATGTGCCCTCCGTTAGTTTTAAGAGTACGGTTGTGATATCAACTTATGTGGAAAAACTAGTGTAGTTCAGTGAAGTGTTCCCTTAGTGATAACTCCCTTTCTAAATGTGTTTGGAACATGTGAATCTCCCCTCATACCCACTGCACTGAGTTCTAGTGCACGGGCACGGCTTGGCCGCGGCCACGCTCCCTTCCCGCCGGCAGCTAGCGCGCTGCACCCTCAGGAAAACACAACCCAACGCCGCCTCACACCAGTCGGTCCGGCAGTGACTCACCACTGGTGATATGTATCTCTGAATCTCATCTCAAAAGGAAAAACGAAAACAATTTTTGCATAAATTGCTACATTCAAACTACTATTTTTTTTATTTCTTACTGTGACATCAGTGGTGACATGTTTACATTTTCAACTTATTTCAACAAAAAACAAAAAAGGAAACTTTGACTTCATTCTAGCAACAAGAACACTTAGCATGTTTACCGCATTCACACTGTTATGTTTTAATCTAAATTTGTTTTGATGTTTTATGATGTTTTGATGTTTTATGTTGTTTTGATGTTTTATGATGTTTTGATGTTTTATGATGTTTTGATGTTTTACGATGATTCTTGTATACACATAATATTGCTGAAGTGTGTGAGCCCCTTTGCGACCCCCAGGAGGTCTTTAGAGTCTCTAACTCTCCCATAGATTAAGACCCCTGCCATCTTCCGTGAGGGCCATTCTTAATCAAGTGATGTTTACTTTGGTTTGCAAACTAAAATTGTTTACATCTAAATAATAATTGCATTGAGCGAATTCACATACGTTCTCCACTCCCATGGGAGGTGGAGGAATGTAAAGGATGAGCCAGACAGCAGGGGTTTTACTTTATTATATGAGGTTCCAAACGGTAACATCATTTTTCCATTGCGGCCAAGCCATTTCCGGCAGTGTTAGCTGACTGTAAATTCTTTCGTCCCACAGTTTCGCAACAGGAAATCAGCACCGACGAAGGGCACCTTGGCCACGCGCTGACGAGCTGACGCCGCCCCAGGCTTCCCTTAGCAGGCGACGCTCTGGAAAATTCCATGCCGCCCGCACGGTTTTCTCGATCCCGACCAATCACGGCGGAGGAAGCCACATGGTGCGTCGAATATACCCGGACGCCTGTCGCCGGGTCCGCTCTCTTGTCTTCTCGCTCTCTTGGACGCGCTTCTCCTGTTGCTGCGGCGCTGGGGACTTTGTTTTCGCAGCCGGCATATCACTTGGACTGGCCGGATTGGCAGACGCCAACTATATCGTTAGCTTCGCAAACTACGTTCCGCCAAACTATACGCTCTGGCTCACCCTCACCTCCCTAGGCCAATGTGACCCCTTTTTAACATGGTTTCGCCAATAAATGGCCTTTGTCTGAATTTTGTCCCATTCCTTTCATAATGCCCACCACCTGCCCATACGCCCATCCTGTACAGTACGTTTGGTAAAGCTGTCGTACCATCTCGGCATGTTGATGGCGAACATGACTCTCGTAAGTTTGCCACACAGCACTCGGCAAGCTTGTGAGAGTCATTTTCGTTGCTAACATGCGTGGATGATATGTGGGTTTTACCAAAAGTGCGCATGTTACCAGCTGTGCGCATTTTACCAACTGGATTTTTATCAAGATATGTATTTGTCGGGAGTGCCTTCTGTGCTTTGACCTCATACAATGTCTAACATTCTGCGTGGTGTCTGTTGTTCTATGTCGTGTCTCCCTACAACTTTCGCGCAACGACGCTCTGAGCGTGTTTTTTAGGGAATTGACTAGTTTGAACCTGGGACCTGTTGCTGGTAAGGAGACGCCAGACCACACATCACATGTAGAGTTCAGAAGAGTTCGGTGAGACTGGTGATGATATAACCAAACACTTAATGATTTCAGCGTCAGCTCCGCTGCACTCCCTGTAAAAGAATCTTAATACTGACTAAATTTAGTGGAAGGGCTACATGGCTTTCCTATTTTTAGTTAGCTGGTAAAATAACGTCGAAAAAGCAGTTAAGTTTACCATTGGAAATTTTATTCTACTCACAAAACATTGTTTATAAATTGCACTATTCATAAAAGGAAATTTTTTTAATACAGGATGATAAAAGCCAACTGCGTTCAACAAAAATGTGAACGAATATTCCCTGAGTGGGTTTCCAAGTTCTACAATGGATCGAAGGATGACCTATGCCATATCACATCTATAATCTAGGTTTAAATTAAGTTTCACAAAAGAGAAAACTATCAAAATGGTCTACAGTGACCCTCAATAGTCTTTAATTACTCATCTAACTTGTCGTAAATTACAGTGGATGATGTGGCTTCTCAATAATTATATAACAGAAAAATCATCGTGTTTCAGATTTTTACTTCACGTAGCAAATGTGAATACCATGAGCTTCAATTGACGATCGACATCAGTATTACGTAAAAAGGGGATGTAACAGATGAGACTTCTGCAGTTCTGAGTGAAGCCTTATGCGCTCAAAAATGCGGCATCGTGTGCGTTCATTACCTTGCCGGAGTTCGTCAGGGGACGGCGTCCGGCACAGCTCCATGCATCTCGCCATCTCTGAAGCAACTCTTCCCTAACTTGTCGTTACTACAATTTACCGAAGTTGGTTTAAAAAAAAACTATCTGGCTGTGTCTTCATCTGACCAATGAGGGTCTCAATGTTAACCTTCAGCTCCGCCTACAAAAATTCTGTCTATCCAATGAGAAACGTTATACTTTTCGTGGTGGGGCCATGTTCTTAAAGTTTGCAACGTAACAGAGACGCGAAAAAGTCTCATGCTAAACCTTGCAGTTGGTGTGGCCCATTTAGTGTTATCGTAAGATCTATACTGTTCTTCTGGAGGGCTCTATCTTTTAACATGGGCTGGTGGAGGGTGGTCCTAGCGGTTAGCTGGCGACGTGGGTGTCCGTCCCTTATCGTAGGGCCTTCTAGCTGAACACGGTTCTGCTCTCGGCTTCTGTTCTCGTTTCTCCCCTCGGAACTTCGTCTGTCTCACGGTGGGAAGGTATGACATGCATTTAGGCATTCTTGTGTTAGGCTGTGGTATTCCATTTGCTCACTCGTTACTCGTATTACTTTGGTTAATTTAATGTCACGATTTATTCGGAGCTATGTGACATACTACTGGATTTGCTTATCATGTCAGGGTTTTCATGGAAGGTGTTGGATTTGCCTGACACGTTAAATACACTCCTGGAAATTGAAATAAGAACACCGTGAATTCATTGTCCCAGGAAGAGGAAACTTTATTGACACATTCCTGGGGTCAGATACATCACATGATCACACTTACAGAACCACAGGCACATAGACACAGGCAACAGAGCATGCACAATGTCGGCACTAGTACAGTTTTATATCCACCTTTCGCAGCAATGCAGGCTGCTATTCTCCCATGGAGACGATCGTAGAGATGCTGGATGTAGTCCTGTGGAACGGCTTGCCATGCCATTTCCACCTGGCGCCTCAGTTGGACCAGCGTTCGTGCTGGACGTGCAGACCGCGTGAGACGACGCTTCATCCAGTCCCAAACATGCTCAATGGGGGACAGATCCGGAGATCTTGCTGGCCAAGGTAGTTGACTTACACCTTCTAGAGCACGTTGGGTGGCACGGGATACATGCGGACGTGCATTGTCCTGTTGGAACAGCAAGTTCCCTTGCCGGTCTAGGAATGGTAGAACGATGGGTTCGATGACGGTTTGGATGTACCGTGCACTATTCAGTGTCCCCTCGACGATCACCAGTGGTGTACGGCCAGTGTAGGAGATCGCTCCCCACACCATGATGCCGGGTGTTGGCCCTGTGTGCCTCGGTCGTATGCAGTCCTGATTGTGGCGCTCACCTGCACGGCGCCAAACATGCATACGACCATCATTGGCACCAAGGCAGAAGCGACTCTCATCGCTGAAGACGACACGTCTCCATTCGTCCCTCCATTCACGCCTGTCGCGACACCACTGGAGGCGGGCTGCACGATGTTGGGGCGTGAGCGGAAGACGGCCTAACGGTGTGCGGGACCGTAGCCCAGCTTCATAGAGACGGTTGCGAATGGTCCTCGCCGATACCCCAGGAGCAACAGTGTCCCTAATTTGCTGGGAAGTGGCGGTGCGGTCCCCTACGGCACTGCGTAGGATCCTACGGTCTTGGCGTGCATCCGTGCATCGCTGCGGTCCGGTCCCAGGTCGACGCGCATGTGCACCTTCCGCCGACCACTGGCGACAACATCGATGTACTGTGGAGACCTCACGCCCCACGTGTTGAGCAATTCGGCGGTACGTCCACCCGGCCTCCCACATGCCCACTATACGCCCTCGCTCAAAGTCCGTCAACTGCACATACGGTTCACATCCACGCTGTCTCGGCATGCTACCAGTGTTAAAGACTGCGATGGATCTCCGTATGCCACGGCAAACTGGCTGACACTGACGGCGGCGGTGCACAAATGTTGCGCAGCTAGCACCACTCGACGGCCAACACCGCGGTTCCTGGTTTGTCCGCTGTGCCGTGCGTGTGATCATTGCTTGTACAGCCCTCTCGCAGTGTCCGGAGCAAGTATGGTGGGTCTGACACACCGGTGTCAATGTGTTCTTTTTTCCATTTCCAGGAGTGTATCTCCACCCTTCGAACTCAATTTTTGCACTGAAGTTAGGCAATGATTGAATCGTTGTCCAAGCCAGTCAAAACTTATTCTTTTATCTAAATTTTGTTGCCTACTGTTCAGCCACATTATTCTGGTTCTATGCTAGTTTGTATTACTGGTTTATATTTTTATTTGCTTCCACATTATTCTCAAAAATATGTATATATTAACAAGAGAAGAATAATTTTATAATATTATTATTATTATTATTATTAATTTTTAATTATTTTCTTTCTTTATTTATGTGTGAAGTTTGTTTTTTAAGAAGTTTGTTATCGAAAGTTATGGAAGTCTTTCACATCGATTTTCTTACAAATATTTTTTTTATAAATGTAGTAATTAAGTAAAATCTATTCCTAACACATTTTCTAAATATCATGTACAAGTAAAATGTTTTTGTTTCTAGACACTCATTTCAACATTGTTACACTAACAAATATGAATTATTTCCAAGAGTTGCTTTGACAAAGAAATATACATACACAAGTATTGAGATATTATCCTAACAAATGGTACAAATGTTAAAAGAATGGTAAAACATCCAACAAGATAATTTTTTATTCTTTGTTTTTATAAGGAGAAAATAAGTAAAATGTAGTTATTCTTTTATTTTTATGAGGAGAAAATAAGTGGCATATAGTTTTGGTATTTATTATGCCTTACTTTTGTTTTTTATATACTGTCCATTTCAGAACTAATGACTTATTTTTATCGGCAGTCTATTTTTTACTTCAGTCCATAGTCAGTGACAGTTATTTTGTAGTTTATTAACTGTCTGGTGTGCTTAATTTATTTAGTATGTCACGCGTTTCTTTTGCACCATTCCAACATCACATAATTTGATTTCACACATTCATACAATCCTATGAATGTTTAAGCATGAGGTTGGCGAATGTTTTTGCACGAAGGTGATGGACTTGAGCGAGATGGATGTGGGCAAGTATTTGATTTACAGCTTTGTTTGTCGTTCCCTGTTGGCTTTGCAAGTGTGTGTTGCTGTTGTGGAGGTCCCATAATGGAATGGAGCTGTGAGTGCAGAATCTCGTGGTTTACTGGCTTTGTATGCGTGAAAGTCATCGTTATGTGTCGCTGAAAGCAGTCGGTTTTTGTGGTAATACTTCGCAGACGACTAGTTTACAATAGGATAGGGATTTGGTAAGGTATGTCGTCTATTCTTCACCCATCTTCTTTCTTGGTCTCAATCTTGTGACTCTTCAACTTCTGTTCTTACTGCTTTTTCTCTGCTTCTTACTTGCTTCTTGGTTCTTCTCTAGACAGGATATGGAAATTTTTATTACTAACTAGTCGCTTTGACGTTCTCCTCTTAGCAACAGTTTGATAAATTGTTTGGGCGTGGCCTTTTTTACTTTGTGGAAGTTTTCTTCAGTTTCGTGCATCAGCATGCTGTTTAATAGCAGTAGTGTGACTTTTACACATTTTTTTTGCCAGTGGTGGCTTGCCCAGGCTGTCTTCTCGTCAGGCCGTTTTCTGCTCGTTCTGCTGAGTGGGGGGTGGTTCCATGTTCTGTCCCAGAGGGTTCTGCCACCCTGTGGTTCAGCACATTTACTGTCCACTTCAACTACCCTCTGTTGGTCTCGCTGTCCTTTCCCTTCTCTCGACGCTTCTGCCTTGTAGGAATCGTGTCTGACTAATTATGTCCTTTTCTTTCTTGGTACTTCTCACATTGCAACTTGTGGGTCGTTGCATCTTGTCCTTGCTGGAGTTTTTACAATGGTTCTTACAAAAAGTTTTACTTATAATCATCTAACACATGTCTAGTACCTACATTGTTTTACACCTTCTTAAAAAGCTTTACAAATTTTAGGGCCCTTTCCATGTTACTATTCTAAGATATTTTGAGTCTTAACTTCTACAAGAATCCTCAAATTCGTTTTTTATTTTTGTGTAGTGTCGTGGTGTATAGCATTTTAGTATTTCATGCTGTTAGACTATCTACCCTTTATCCCTTCACCTTAATCTATGCTACTATTGGTGTTATTTTTGTTTTTGTTTTAATTGAAACTACTTTCGTTTTCCCACCTTCCTCTCTCTTCATTCTTCTTTCTCCTGACGATCTTATCTCCAATATAATCCTGAAATATTGTGCTGATTATTTACCAGTAATAAAATTAATCTTCAAACTTTTTGATATGGCTCATATGGTGAAGTTATTCCTGTAGCTTAATGGGATTGTATAGGGTGGCACTCTAAATGGTTTGTGCTGTTTTACTTCAAACTTATACTGAAAGTGTTTAATACTGCCAGTCTTAGGTAAAAATACCTCTGCTTTATCTCGTAAAGTACCCTCTAATTCTCTTTTACTGTGTTCCGAAATACCTTGAACTTCTTGCAATTTTTCGTCGCTTTCTTTATGGACTTCTAACATGAGTTGAGGCGATTTCCCCTTTTGTGCATACCATTCTAATTCTTCATCCTCCTTATCTCACGTCATTCTTAATTGTTTGTTTATAACTGGTATTTCTTCTAATTTTAGCTTTTGCTCAAAGAGAAGTGTGACATTCCCGAATGTTGCGCTACCTTTCCCCATATCTATTATCACTTGTCTCTCATTTAAAAAATCTGCACCTATAATGAAATCTACAGTTAGTTTCGGTATAATCACGAAGTTGGCTTCGATCTTTTGACCTTGTCACGAAAGAGTTAACATTGTTTGTCTCGTAACTTCCGCAGCATTGTTTCTAATTGGACCTCTTACTTTAATCTTACGTGTTTTCAGAACTGGTAATTCCTCATTGGCATTACACTGCATGAATAAATTTTCTGAGATCGCAGTCAGTTCACTTCCGCTATCAATTACAATATTGACTGGGATATGCTTTACCATGGCCTTCACAATTGGTTGAATTTGAAAGGGTTGGTTCTGTTCTTCTTCTTCTTGCATCAACGAATCCTTCACTGAATCATACATGAGTCTTTTCAGGAATTTCCCTTGTGAATTCGAACTTTCTGTAGCATAAACTTCGACTGCTACTTCTCTCTATTTTTTTTCCTCTTCTCTATTTCTTCCTTCATTTACACTTTCTTCAACATCCTCTACTTTTTCCTCATCCTCGTCTATCTTCTCCTTCTTCGTCGCTACTTCCACATAATCGCATCTAAATGCTCTAATTATCGCTTCATTATATACGTTGGGTTGTGTGCCCACTAGTAACTTATTTTCAACATCTGTCGACTGCGCATTATCCTCATTGAATTCGCTTTCCCTGGTTTCCATCTCAAATAGCTCTGCAATACTCATTACTTCGTCCTTTCCTCCTACAATCGTTGTGCACGCTTCTGGTAATTCATCTTCCTCGTCAGTATTCTCCCAATTAATCTCGTCCCAACACGATATTGTTATTTTCCTGTCTTCGTTTTCATCTGGTCCCTGCGGATTTGTTTCTTCCTTCTTCTCTTCTCGTGATAAGATTTTTACTTCTCTGTTCAAGATGCTGCAATTGTCCTGGGTCGGTGCATCATTCCCTTTGGCATGGGCGCTTAGCTGTCAATTCGAACGTTTATCGGGATTTGGTGGTCTTACCTCCACCTCTTCTATCTGTATTCTCTTTTCTTGTTCAGCTTTTTGATAGTGGTTTTTTTGTTGATAATTTGTCGGTCTGTTGGTTCTCCAGTACCTGTTCCGGTGGTCGTAATTCCCTCTGTATCACTTGTTGCCGTTCCTGGGTGAATTATAGTTATTGCCATATTCTCTTCTAAATCCATAACCGGTTCTTTGTTGAAATCTATTGTCGTTTCTTGGTGCGAAGTTATCACATGGTTCGTAATTATTGTTTCTTCGTACTGTATCTTGTGGATTCCACTGCATTTTTATTTCGTTTTCACGTGCGCTTCGTCTTTTTCTTGCGTCATCTTCCGAAAATATGAACTCTAGTTCCCTTGGAATACCTTTAAATGCTTCGACGTCATTGCCTCCGAGACCTACTATTGATTGCTGGTATTTCAATGGTAACTTCATCACGCATAATTTAATCAACTCTCCGTCACTGTATGGTACACGTAAGCATTGATTTTTGTTTGCCATTACTTCGAAAAATTTCACGGGACTCTTCTCTCCTGAATTTACAAAATATGGGTTCTGTAATAATTTGTACTTCACTCTATTCTGTGCTTCGCTGGACCAATATCGTGAGAGAAACTTCTCTCTGAAATCTTCGTACGATCGGCATGTCGCTGCAACATTCTGCATGGTTTCTGTGACTGTTCCTGCCATGTGTGCGCATATAAAGTCTAATTTGTGTGGTGGCGTCCAGTGTTCTGGTAATCCTACTCGTAATTCAATAATAAAAGTTCGTGTATGTAATGAATTTCCTTCTCAAAAGTGTTGAAATTTTCTGACTGTGGGGAAATGATCGTTGTCGTACTTCGTCATAGTTCCATATGAAATTCGCGATTCTTCGCCACTTTTGTTTCTGATCATTTCTCCCGTCGTTCTTTCCGGTTGTGGTAGATCCATTGGATATTGTCCACTGTAACTTTCGCCTACCTTTGCGTTGTATCGTTGGAGTGGTACGCAATAATTTTCTTCCATCGGTTGTGAACGTGTAGCTGAATGCATTGCACTGTCCTCTTCGCGACCTGGCTTTCCATTGTCTCGTATTGGTTGGGTATCTTGTCTTGCTAACCTTGCTGCTTCATTACACGATCCAAACTGTCTTGAAACATACATTTGTGGTTTCGCATGTGTTTGTGATGACGTTTGTTCATCAAGAATTTCGAAACGTGGTTGTTGCTGTGCAGGCTGTCTGATTTCACGTATGTTACTTTCCGCCTGTGATTGGAATCGCAAATGCGTAATATCTTCGTTAATTGCTTGTTTTTCCGGTGCTGTTACAGATACGGATGTGGTTGCAGACTCAGTGTTTGTTCGATCGTGTTCACTACGCTCTGCAATGGTTTGCAACAACTCTGCTCGCAATTTCTGAAATTGTTGCTTCGTTTGCGCCTCTATTTTGACTATGAGATTATCATATCTTTTCAGCGCTGCTTTTGTGATACGTTTGTGTAAAACACTGTTTTCCACAATTTAGCGCGCTGTACCTGCTGCTTGTCTAGTAATTTCGTTTATCTGTTTCTCTAGTTTCTTGACTTCTCCCTGGGTGTTGCTACGCAATGTTTTGATCTCGTCCTGAATGTCATTACGCAATGTTTGTACGTCCACTTGTACCTTGTCAGTGTCTGTTCTCGATTGATTGTGACCTGTTATTAAGTTTCCTATCACTTCTCGAGATTCTTTTGCCTCGTCTTCAATATGACTTAGGTGTAACTGAATTATTTTGTTTTGTTCTTTAATCTCACGCATTTGTCTCGTGGTTTCTGCATTCCGAATTTGAATTTGGTTCGTTATGTCTTTATTTTGCCTTGTCATGGTTTCCGTAATTTGTTGTAATAATCCTGCCCGATTGGTGGGTCCTATTGCGTTTTCTACCGACGTCCTACGCTCTGTGTTTTCGCCCAAGTGTTGGTTCGCAACCGATTGCATTGAACTGTGCTGTGACACGTTACTGCTCGCATTCCTTGCACTCTGTGGTGAGGGAGCTCTGATTACTTGTAGTATGGGTTCTACGTATTCAAGACGCAAGTTAGAATCCTCATCGACTGTCTCTCTACTTTCCTGCTCCTCTATCGTATGCTGACTTACGTTTTCTATGTCTTGACGTACATTATCCTCGTTATGGTGCGTTATATGTCCTATTTCTCGCGACACTGCATCGTCTGTTGTACTGTCCTCTATTCTCTGTCCATTTTCATGCTGGGTCATATGACTTAGGTGTAACAGAATTTTTTTGTTTTGTTCTCTAATCTCACGCACTTGCCTCGTGGTTTCTACATTCAGAATTTGAATTTGGTCAAGGTCTCGATCTGCCATTGCTAATCATTCCGAATCCCTTATTTTCTGTTTTAAAAGCAAATCACGCGCCCTGCTTCGCGTCAACATGCGCTCATACGATCTCACGAGTTTCATAAACTTTTTGCACGCACGACTTGAGAATCAATTCACTTACTTGTAGGATCAGAACCAACATGTCTACGATGTATCCGCCACCTGTGCGCTTGCATTGGAGAGAAAACTTAATTCTAACAATATAAAAATTCGTAACTTAATTTTGCTATTGTCTCTGCTAAAATGTCTCACTTTCTATTGAATACTTTCCTACTATTTATCGCTGCAGCTACTGTTTTCAACTATTTATGCCTTTCAAAAAAAAATTTTTATTACGAAACTTTTTTAACAGGATATTTTTCTGACCTAGTTAGGCATGTGGTCGACCGTCAATCATGGTATTTTACCATCCTGGCAGGGTCGCCATTCTCTAACATTCTGCATGGTGTCTGTTGTTCTATGGCGTGTCTCCTTACCACTTTCCCGCAATGACGCTCTGAGTGTGTCTTTTAGGGAATTGACTAGTTTGAACCTGGGACCTGTTGCTGGTAAGGAGACGCCAGACCACACATCACATGTAGAGTTCAGAAGAGTTCGGTGAGCCTAGCGATGATATAACCAAACACTTAATGATTACAGCGTCAGCTCCACTGCACTCCCTGTAAAAGAATCTTAATACTAACTAAATTTAGTGGAAAGGGTTCAAGGCTTTCCTATTTTTAGTTAGCTGGTAAAATAACGTCGAAAAAGCAGTTAAGTTTAAGAATTTGAAATTTTATTCTGCTCACAAAACATTGTTTATAAATTGCACTATTGATAAAAGGAAATATTTTAATACAGGATGATAAAAGCCAACTGCGTTCAACAAAAATGTGAACGAATATTCCCTGAGTGGGTTTCCAAATTCTACAACGGATCGAAGAATGACCTATGCCATATCACATCTATAACCTAGGTTTAAATTAAGTTTCACAAAAGAGAGAACTATCAAAATCGTTTACAGTGACCCTTAATTATCTTTAATTACTTATCTAACTTGTCGTAAATTACAGTGGATGATGTGGCTTCTCAATAATTATATAACAGAAAAATCATCGCGTTTCAGATTTTTACTTCACGTAGCAAATGTGAATACCACGAGCTTCAATTGACGATCGACATCAGTATTACGTAAAAAGGGGATGTAACAGATGAGACTTCTGCAGTTCTGAGTGAAGCCTTATGCGCTCAAAAATGCGGCATCGCGTGCGTTCATTACCTTGTCGGTGTCCGTCAGGGGATGGCTTCCGGCACAGCTCCATGCATCTCGACGTCTCTGAAGCAACTCTTCCCTAACTTGTCGTTACTACAATTTACCGAAGTTGGTTTAAAAAAAAAATATCTGGCTGTGTTTTCATCTGACCAATCAGGGTCTCATTGTTAACCTTCAGCTCTGCCTACAAAAATTCTGTCTATCCAATGAGAAACGTTATACTTTTCGTGGTGGGGCCATGTTCTTAAAGTTTGCAACGTAACAGAGACGCGAAAAAGTCTCATGCTAAACCTTGCAGTTGGTGTGGCCCATTTAGTGTTATCGTAAGATCTATACTGTTCTTCTGGAGGGCTCTATCTTTTAACATGGGCTGGTGGGGGGTGGTCCTAGCGGTTAGCTGGCGACGTGGGTGTCTGTCCCTTATCGTAGGGCCTTCTAGCTGAACACGGTTCTGCTCTTGGCTTCTGTTCTCGTTTCTCCCCTCGGAACTGCGTCTGTCTCACGGTGGAAAGGTATGACATGCATTTAGGCATTCTTGTGTTAGGCTGTGGTATTCCATTTGCTCACTCGTTACTCGTATTACTTTGGTTAATTTAATGTCACGATTTATTCGGAGCTATGTGACATACTACTGGATTTGCTTATCATGTCAGGGTTTTCATGGAAGGTGTTGGATTTGCCTGACACCTTACAAATGTTATATGGCAGTGTGGTAGTAGCTACCATAAGACCAGTTGATGGTAGCATAAGACTACAGAAACTGGTCATCCTGCAATAACAAAAGTGTCTACACTGGGGTGCAACGTGTGAAGTGTGCTCATTTCCAGCATCCATTAGTATATCAAAGTCCCCGTCTGGTGCTGGCCGAGATACGAGGTGCATTCAAGTTCTAAGGCCTCCGATTTTTTTTTTCTAATTAACTACTCACCCGAAATCAATGAAACTGGCGTTACTTCTGGACGTAATCGCCCTGCATACGTACACATTTTTCACAACGCTGACGCCATGATTCCATGTCAGTGGCGAAGGCTTCTTTAGGAGTCTGTCTTGACCACTGGCAAATCGCTGAGGCAACAGCAGCACGGCTGGTGAATGTGCGGCCATGGAGAATGTCTTTCATTGTTGTAAAAAGCCAAAAGTCACTAGGAGCCAGGTCAAGTTAGTAAGGAGCATGAGGAATCACTTCAAAGTTGTTATCACGAAGAAACTGTTGCGTAACGTTAGCTCGATGTGCAAGTGCGTTGTCTTGGTGAAACAGCACACGCGCAGCCATTCCCGGACGTTTTTGTTGTAGTGCAGGAAGGAATTTGTTCGTCAAACCATTTATGTAGGATGCACCTGTTACCGTAGTGCCCTTTGCAACGCAATGGATAAGGATTACGCCCTCGCTGTCCCAGAACATGGAGATCATCATTTTTTCAGCACTGGCTGTTACCCGAAATTTTTTTGTGGCGGTGAATTTGTGTGCTTCCATTGAGCTGACTGGCGCTTTGTTTCTGGATTGAAAAATGGCATCCACGTCTCATCCATTGTCACAACCGACGAAAAGAAAGTCCCATTCATGCTGTCATTGCGCGTCAACATTGCTTGGCAACATGCCACACAGGCAGCCATGTGGTCCTCCGTCAGCTTTCGTGGCACCAACCTGAATGACACTTTTCGCATTTTCAGGTCGTCATGCAGGATTGTGTGCACAACTCTGGAGGCGATCTGTTCAACAGTCATTCGGCGATCCCCCAAAACAATTCTCTCCACTTTCTCGATCATGTCGTCAGACCGGCTTGTGCTAGCCCGACGTTGTTTCGGTTTGTTGTCACACGATGTTCTGCCTTCATTAAACTGCCGCATCCATGAATGCACTTTCGACACATCCATAACTCCATCACCACATGTCTCCTTCAAATGTCGATGAATTTCAATTGGTTTCACACCACGCAAATTCAGAGAACGAATGATTGCAAGCTGTTCAAATAAGGAAAACGTCGCCGCTGGCGGTAAAATTCCATCTGCCATACGGTGCTGCCATCTCTGGGACGTATTGACAATGAACGCGGCCTCATTTTAAAACAATGCACATGTTTCTATCTCTTTCCAGTCTGGAGAAAAAAAATCGGAGGCCTTAGAATTTGAATGCACCTCGTACACTAACATTCAAATTATACCTGTTGGGGAATAGCAGTATTCTGCTGGCAATTAACTAAGCTCAATAAGTGGAGATAGGAAAAAATAAATAAAAAGCGTAAGTGAAAAAGAATATATTTATAAATGAATAATAACAAGAATATTAATAATAAGTTATTAGTTTTTAGCTCAGTCGCCTTTTTGTGATAAAATCACAACTGGTTTTGGCCTTTAAAGACCGTCTTTAGCTGCTACAGGCGGCATTTAATGAACTAGTGTTCATGCATTTTCAAAATGATACCTTACAATAAGTCAATCACCATCTCCACAAACGGAAATACGAGTCCCTCCGAAATAATATTAATAAAAGATGGCGGAGACACACTTACTTTCAAAACTGACAGTCTTCGTTTTCCACGTGGGTTCAGCAGTTTGTGATCTTACGGTTGGCACTGCTGCCTCTTGATCTTGGGGCACTGGCTTCAATTCCTGGCCAGGTCGGGTATTTTCTCTACTTAGGACAGGGTGCGTGGGTTGTCATCTTCATTTCATCGTCATCTGTGCACAAGTCACTAAAGTGGCGGCAACTAAAACGATTTCAACCATGGAGTCAAATTCTCCAGAAGGGGGATCCCACCCAAAAATGCTTGATGCACATCACACTGCATTTCATTCCTGCCTGGGGGGGGGGGGGGGGGAGTGCTGGATGCTCCTTGCTCTTCGTGGTGATCCTTTCACTATGGCATACATATCTCAAATGACGAGGCCTTTGGAATCGGATTCCGACGATAAACAAGGGGATAGTGGAGAGTGAATTTGATTCCTATTGGCTCAGAAGTTACCCACATTTTTTAAAAAACCGTGTTATAGCTCCAGAGTGAGAGGAGGTGGGTTATTTTTAATTTACCACATGCTATTGGCTCAGGTTTGTCGGTGTGGTTCCAAAAAGTCTTATTTTGTCAGTGACATTCATTTACAGCCGATTTCAACTCTTAGCGGCAATTTCTTTAAGGGGTGTGTGTTAACGTTGAATCTACTCACACAGCTATCTCAAATGCAAATTGATGTCCCGAAGTTTTTCAGGCCGGCCGGTGTGGCCGAGCGTTTCTGGCGCTTCAGTCTGGAGCCGCGCGACCGCTACGGTCGCAGATTCGAATCCTGCCTCGGGCATGGATGTCTGTGATGTCCTTAGGTTAGTTAGGTTCAAGTAGTTCTAAGTTCTAGGGGACTGATGACCTCACATGTTAAGTCCTGTAGTGCTCAGAGCCATTAGAACCATTTGAAGGTTGTCAGTGACCTTATATAGGGTGAGTCACCTAACGTTACCGCTGGATATATTTCCTAAACCACATCAAATACTGACGAATCGATTCCACAGACCGAACGTGAGGAGAGGGGCTAGTGTAATTGGTTAATACAAACCATACAAAAATGCACGGAAGTATGTTATTTTAACAAAAACCTACGTTTTTTTAAAAATGGAACCACGTTAGTTTTGTTAGCACATCTGAACATATAAACAAATACGTAATCAGTGCCGTTTGTTGCATTGTAAAATGTTAATTACATCCGGAGATATTGTAACCTAAAGTTGACGCTTGAAACCTCCGAAGTTCAGTTGCGTGTTGTAACAAATACGGGCCACGGTCGGCGAGCAGCATCTGCGGGGACATGTTTACGATGACGACCGTGTTTACGAGTGTGGCTGTAGTGCACTGTTGTGGTTTGGTCTAGCTGTCGCAGTGTCCGCATGTAGCGCTTGCTGCTATTGTTATTCTGCATTCGCCTCCGCACGCAGACCAACTGTAGTACACCGTTTTACCAGACGTCTGTGATAGTGTAGTGTTGTAGGAACTGCGACCATGGTGTATTCGAATTCTGAAAAGGCGGAGATGATACTCATCTATGGCGAGTGTCGACGAAATGCAGCTGAAGCCTGCAGGGTGTATTCAGAACGGTACCCGGACAGAGAACATCCAACGTGCCGCACATAGCAAAACATCTACCGCCAACTGTATGCAACAGGTATGGTCGTAGCACGCAAACGGGTCCGTAACAGGCCCGTCACAGGAGAAGCGGGTGCAGTTGGTGTGTTAGCTGCTGTTGCCATGAACCCACACATGGGTGCACGGGACATTGAGAGAGCCGGTGGACTGAGTCAAAGTAGTGTCATGCGCATACTGCATCATCACCGCTTTCACCCGTCTCATGTGTCGCTACATCAGCAATTACATGGTGATGACTTTAATCATCGAGTGCAATTCTGTCAATGGACATTAACAGAGAATGCGTTGCCGTTCTACCTGTTTACCGATGAAGCGGGTTTCACAAACCACGGGGCAGTGAATCTACGGAACATGCATTACTGGTCCGTGGACAATCCTCGCTGGTTCAGACAGGTAGAGCGACAGCGACCGTGGACTGTAAATGTATGGTGCGGAATCATTGGCGACCACCCTATTGGTCCTCACTTCATTGCAGGGGCCCAAACAGCTGCAACATACATCACGTTTCTACGGAATGATCTGCCAACGTTGCTCGAAAATGTCCCACTGGAAACGCGTCGACGTGTGTGGTATCAGCATGATGATGCACCTGCACATTCCGCAATTAACACTAGGCTGACCCTTGACAGGATGTTCGACGGGCGTTTCATAGGATGTGGAGGACGCATAACCTCTGGAATTCTTTCTGTGGAGTACGTTAAAGGAGAATGTGTACCGTGATGTGCCTACAACCCCAGAGGATATGAAACAACGTATTGTGGCAGCCTGCGGCGACATTACACCAGATGTACTGCGGCGTGTACGACATTCATTACGCCAGAGATTGCAATTGTGTGCAGCAAATGATGGCCACCACATTGAACATCTATTGGCCTGACATGTCGGGACACACTCGATTCCGCTCCGCAATTGAAAACGGAAACCACGTGTGTACGTGTACCTCACACCTCATGGTAATGTACATGTGCGTCAGTGAAAAAGACCAATAAAAAAGTGTTAGCATGTGGACGTAATGTGCTGTTCTAGTCTCTTCTGTACCTAAGGTCCATCACCGTTCCCTTTGGATCCCTACGTAATTCGGTGCTCTCCGATACACACGATCGAACAGCGGAGGAGTGGTACTCAAGCGTCAACTTTAGGGTACAATATCTCCGGATGTAATTAACATTTTACAATGCTACAAACGGCACTGATTACGTATTTGTTAATATGTTCAGATGTTCTAACAAAACTAACGGGGTTCCATTTAAAAAAAAGTAGGTTTGTGTTAAAAAACATACTTCCGTGCATTTTTTTATGGTTTGTATTAACCAATTACACTAGCCCCTCTCCTCACGTTCGGTCTGTGGAATCGATTCGTCAGTATTTGATGTGGTTTACGAAATATATCCAGCGGTAATGTTAGGTGACTCACCCTGTATAACATCGTTATCTTGGCTCGTTCTGGTAGTTTCCCCCACCCCCCCCCACCCCCCACCCCCTCACCTACTGTCGAAGACTACAAGAACGTCCTGCTGCTTATGGGGCTGGCTTTCTTTAACACAATGTATACATTATGCATTATAGTCTTGTTTTCTAGTTAGTGAGCCTACTTTACTCGAAAAGTCAACCAATATATAGCTTCCTCCTAAGTATATCTCGCGAAAAGATAATGAAGATAATATTAGAGAGGTTACGTGTCATTTGGAAGTTTCGCAACAATCGTCTCCTTTACACGACATTCGCAACAGCATCAGGAAATGCAAGAAGTGACAGCATTACACATGGATTCTTTGAGCACACAACCACCACGGATACCGAAAACATAGGTCATGTGAAACCCAATTCACACTCTTCTCAGATGACATAATGAAATTTGTGACTGGATTGACGATTTCTCACATGGAGAGCCGTCGACTGATGAAAAGTGATATCACGAGTACCGCTTGGTGTGGTTGTTGTACTAGGTCGATTCAAAAAGTAACAGCAAATATTTTTTTGCGAAACATGTATTTCACTTACAGATACAATCAAGACGTAATATTTTAACATAACTACCCTCCTTTTCGATACACTACTCATACGGTTGCACCAACTTTTATATTCTATTCGAATAAAAGGTTTTCAGTTGTACCAACAACCAAGGTGCACCATTTATTTAACCTCATCTTCACTTTCCAATCGTCGTCCTCTGAGAGCGTCCTTCAGGTTTCCAGACACGTGGTAATTCAAAGGAGTGAGATCAGGGCTGTATGGGGGATGCAGTACGATCTGAAACCTCATTCTCTGATTGGCAGCGAGAGTTGCAGCGGTGGTGTGGAGGCGAACGTTGTCGTGAAGGAGAAGGCTGGCTTTAGTGGCGCTGTACCGGGCACTGTTCAGTGTTTAACCCCTTAACTCCCTTGCTGATAGTGCTCCAAAATCACCCATTCAAATTCCAGCAGAGGGTAAAAAGTACCTTTGCGGCAGATGGCTAAAACTAGAATTTCTTATTGGCTGGAGAAGATGGGTGGCCCATTCTGAAGATTGTCTTTTGCTTTCTGGTTCACAGTGACGGATCCAGATTTCCCTCACGTGACGAAACGTGTCAGAAAGCCGTGTCCTTCGGTGTTATATCGAGCCAGAAATGATGCAGCCTGCACTCGCATTGTGTTGTGTTCATCAGTGAGCATCCTCGGTACCCATAGTACACACAGAAAAAGTTAATTGAGAACGTCACTAATAATGGTACGAGCGGATCCGACACTGATACTCTGTTCTGTTGCTAAAGATTCTAGAGAAATACGCCACTGCCCTCGAATCATGGGGACAGCACGTCCCAAATTCTTGTGAGTAACGCTCGTGCTGTGACGATCAGAGCATTGTTCATCTGTGACGTATGTCAAACTTTAAAGGCATCTACCCACTTGTACACACTTGTCTCCCTAACGCAGCTATCTCCATAACTCTCCAACAGCTTTCTACGGATTTGTCGTGGTTCTCCGCTCTCCCACTACAAAAATCGTATTACAGCACTCTGTTCTTTTACGGTGCACACAGCTAGGGTCACGACCATTCTGTTTCAATAGACTTCCCTATTCAGCTTGTCATGCCATCTGTTGGCATATGCCAGAACTTTCTCAAAGCAGGCATCTTCATTTCACGGGAGTTTCAAACCAGTGACGTGTTAATTGCGTTTAATACTGTTGTTTTGTTATTACTTTCTGAGTTGCCGTCGTATATTAAAGGCATGGCACACAGTACAGTACAAAAGTAACCTCAGACCTTATTTACATGTGCACTTTTTCAGAAAGAATTACTGTCTGAAAGGAGGAGCATAAATCTTGTCACACTTTGGTAAGATTTCAGATCAGAACATCTATTGGCACGTTGCTTTGAAAGTTCACAACTCTAAAACTTTGAACTACTCAAAACGAAAAACTGTATCCAATTGTTAAAATATAATACCTTATAAATCGAATCCGTCACCTCATACAAATACTATGAAATCATCAAACATGCCTGTAGTCTTAGGCGGTTGGAAACAGCCACCAGGTTGGGTGATTGAGAGAGAAAACAAAACTCTTTGTAAAACGGCGAAAAGCAGGCAACCCATTAGTGTCAGTGAGTAGCAGAGGTGTCCCACATGGGTGAGAACGCCGGCCTTCAACGGACCGTCATTTCTTGCCGCCCAAAACACTGTTTACTGTCGAGATACAAAATTGTCGAATAACAGCTGGGCGTTTGAATTGAGTATGTCTTGTTACTATAATGAGTCAGTGATATAATCAATAAATAAAGGCAGAGACTGTCCCTTCCAGTCATCTTAGGAGGTTCATTACTTTATTCAGTCCAATCTTGACGGCTAGTGATGGGCAGGATGGTACTGGCTCCGGAATGGTTGACATAAATATAGTGATGATGAGGTCCCATCCTCCGAGGAGCATAAGGGACGATGTGGGGGAACCGCACCGCTGTACTAGACAAGGTCCCAGCGGAGGTGGTTTGCCATTGACTTCTTCCAACCGTAGTGGGGATGAATGCTGATGATGAAGACAACACAACACCCAAGTCATAACGAGAAAGAGAAAATCCCTGACCTTGCCGGGAATCGAACCCGGGACCCCGTGCGTGGGAAGTGAGAACACTACCGCAAGACCACGAGCTGCGGACTGACGTAAATATAAGTTATGTGAATAAGCTAGAGACAAGGGAGGCCAGTGACACACATTAGTTCCTAGGTCCTCTTATGTGGCGTAGTGCAGATATATTTCCATCGAAAGGGTTGGGTGTAATGATGTCGAACATTGGTGAGATGGTGCATATCTGTTACCTTGTTCGACTTCGTTGTGCCTCCATCTCAAGGAATAGCTCATGGCGCACCTATTTTAAAGTAAATGATTTGCACAGGATTTGGTTTGTGCTTCGTGAATGATTAGTACAGGATTTATCTTGGGCTTCTGAAAGCAACTGTAGACAGGGCATGAACGCAGTAATAAAATTTGGTGCTATGTTGACTTGGCTGTATTTTGCCGTTAGGGACCTCCGTGTTTAAATAGTCTCTACTTATATTGGGTGCCTCCTATATGCTAATTGTCGAGTATATGTGTAGTGTGATAGGGCACATATATGACAGTATGGACTGGGAACAATTGCGCTAAAGCATTGCAAAGCAGAATTCGATGCACTGGATTCCAAATGGGATGGGATCCACTCTCAGTAGCACTTTCGGTAACAGCGTTATGCACCCTCTAATGCTACCTGTTGTAACACCCCACCCGTCACTTAGATGGTTTTGGCGTGTGTTCACCCCAACTAATTGACTAACAGATCAACAGAGAGTGCAAAACTGCCGCAATCAGATAATGCAAAAAACTAATATGGCCCTGTGACTCCTGATTGAACTGCAGTGGCAGTGTTGACATTAATTTATTCAGAATTGATCACTTTTAATTAAAAAGGGGTGCACATTGATGTCATATTCAGCTATTGAACACCAGATGCAAATGTTGTACATAAAATTAATTAAGAAAGTGACTTGGGATTTCAACTACTTGATTGAAAACAGATGTAGTCGGTTAGCACAAATTTATTTCAACTCCCGACCTTCAATCATCACATTAAAAGACTCTCCTATCAGGCAGTGGTAATAAATTGCGCTTGTGTGGAGTAAAGCACGATAACTCAAAAGTAATTCCTATCAACTGACCCAGGTGTAATGCGAAGTGCGAGAAGAATTCTACAATACACGGCCCATGATACCCTCGTGGAAACTTTGCCAACGTGATCCAACAAATTAATCAGTGGCATAAGACGGCGCAATATCACCGAATACAGACGTCGGCCGACCTCATGGTGCTGCAAGGCTGCGCTCATCTATTCACACCTAGCTATCTTGCTCAGTATATAGCTGAACCAAAACTTCCTATCTCCAAGCTCAATCGTTCCATTTGCTAGGTCCTAAACTACAGAGATGCTCACTCTTTCCCAGGCAAGCTGAGTAAAGAATGCCACGTCAGCACTCTATGCAAGCTGGGAACGGAATACCTCTGCGGGGACTTCTCCCAGTCCGCTCTTCACCTCCGTTTTCCATCCATCAAAATCACTTACACCAATTTCAGTGCAAGTCGCGTTAATTGTGCGTCGCTTCCCAGCGCCGACCAATGCCTGCTCTGGGAAGTGAACAAATTCCCACAAAATTTCCCTTCCTCTCAACTTCTTCTATTTAGCTCCTCCCAGGCCACCCATCAAGGTTAGCGTCTGCACAAACACCTTTTTTTCCGGAATTTTGACTCCCAGGAGAGTACTTCAAATTCCTCGGTCCTACATTCCCATCGGAGGCCGGCGTATTTCATACTGTCGCTCTTCACCTGATTTACTTCAGACTCTGCGGTCCGTGAATTCAGCATAAAGTTGCTATAGTCATGAACACGCATATTTTGACCTCTATTGACCGCTCCACCATAGCTTTGCGTGGCTTTCTCGCATGTTTCCCTGCAAACGGGACAACGGACATTTATCAATAGATGTACAAGTTCTCCATCTGCTTCCCGGTACACCAGCATGGGGTCGGGGTCAACCACCCATGCTATCATTCATCTTAAGGCGGCTGGAG
This sequence comes from Schistocerca piceifrons, assembly GCF_021461385.2. Lineage (NCBI taxonomy): Eukaryota > Metazoa > Arthropoda > Insecta > Orthoptera > Acrididae > Schistocerca > Schistocerca piceifrons. The sequence continues at coordinate 1,013,414,488 of NC_060139.1, read as the reverse complement.
GCCGCACAGCGTTACTGCTTTCCCAGAGTTTGAGCCACCCTAAGCTGCCTATTGTCGCTTCCCTTCACAGTTCCCCAGCCAGCCACACTCAATTCTAAATACTTCCCTGGGGCAAACTAGCGTCCAGTAAATCGACTCGTTTCCACAAAGTTTTCATGTCATGTGAATTACTTTAAAACCATCACCCGACATTAATTATTCCAATATGTCCATAGTATACCCTCTACAAGATGCATTGTGCCTTGTCAGTCATTTTCTTCAGCCCTACTGTTCACTCCACGTGAGTTAGGTGATCTTTAATGAGTTCATGGTTCAAAATGGTTCAAATGGCTCTGAGCACTATGGGACTTAACATCGGAGGTCATCAGTCCCCTATAACTTAGAACTACTTAAACCTAACTAACCTAAGGACATCACACACATCCATGCCTGAGGCAGGATTCGAACCTGCGAACGTAGCGGTCGCGCCATTGCAGACTGAAGCGCCTAGAACCGCTTGGCCACTCCGGCCGGCAATGATTTCATGTAAGGGGCATTGTTCTTGTCATCTTACACTGTAACTTATTGTTTCATAAGGCTTAGTCATAGGTAAAATAGAGGGAGATTTCTATTTATTGGTAGCATACCAGGAAAATTCAGTCTGTCTGCAAAGGATATTGCTTGCAAAACACTAATATGACACATCGTAGAATATTGTTTAACTGTGTGGGAACAACAACATGTAGGACCAAATGTGGATGTGGTGGAATAACAGGTTTGGTCTCAGATTTCTTTCATTCATGAGAACATGTCACAGAGATGCTGCAAAACTTTAGCTGGCAGACATATGAAAAAGGAGCTAACCATCCTGCATAACTTACCAAGTTTCGAGCAGCAGTATGTGGTGAGGAATCCATGAATGCACTGCATCCCCGCAAAGATTAGACTAACTACAGTGTATACAGGGGCATTTCAGCTACATAAGCACACTGAACGGGAAAATGACCTAATTAGTAGTACAATGGGAAATATCCTCTGTCACATACTTCACCGTAGTTTTCAGAGTACAGATGTGCACTGGTCTCCAAAATTAAAGCAACAAACGGAAATTTGGTAAGGTTGCGTTTATTTTGCCACAAAACATTATAAACAAGTGATAGTAAAGTAGAAACAATGTAAACAATATAGAACGTAATCAGCTGCAACATGCATAACTACAGACAAAAATGTTCTTCGTTTTTTTCCAATGTAACGGATTTGCACACACATTATGATAACTGATTAATGTGCTCAGTGTGGTGTGTGACCACCTCTGGCACCAATACACGCCTGACAACGACTGGAGATGCTCTGAATGATGTCATCAATCTCTTGTTGAAGAAATAACGCCCGTTCTTCCTGTACAGCTGCTCACAACTCTAGGAGAGTGGTTGGTGAGTGCTGACGTGATGCTACCCGTCTCTTTAGTGCATCCCAGACATGCTCTATGGGATTCAGATTGGGAGAGCGAGCAGACCACGCCATGCATGAAGCATCTACCGTTTCCACAAAAGCATCAACCCCCGAGCACTATGAACCGAGCATTATCGTTCACCAGTACGAAGTCTGGTCCCACAGCACCTCGCAGCAACTGCGCAGGAGATCCCGAGATGTTCTCACGCTACCTAACAGCAGTTGAATCTTGCTGATTCAGCCTTACATAACGTGGTGTTCGAGTGTTCAACCTTCCCCCTTCCCCCTACCCCCCCCCCCCCCCCGCACCATAAGGGCTCGTCCTCGACATGGTCTCATTTCACAATGTTTTCGTCCCGAAACCGTTCTCCACGTGCCCTCCGGATGCCAATCCGACGAGAATCTCCTGAACACCCAGATCAAATTAAGATTCACCTTCTGTAAATAATAACCAGAGGCCAACAGACAGTAAGTCTCCAACAATACAGGTCACTCTGCTAAAGGTTTCTGTACACCGTTTGCCTCAGTGCAACACTTCCAGGGGATGCTGCGAGGTCAGATGCCAGTTACAGGGCAGTAGTTTGGCGGTACCGTCGTGGCTTTACAGCCAAATAACGGTCTACTGTTTCTGATGTCACATGTTGTCGGCCCTGTCCTGGTCTCCGGAATAAAGTTTCGGTCTCTATAAACTGTCACCTCATCAGAGAAACAACAGAACGATTCACATTAAACCATCGAACCACATCATTATGCGACTCTACTGCTTCCATTCTTCCTGTGGCCCTCCACAGCAGAAAGCCTGTAGGCGTCTTTTCTGTGCCATACTGCACCGTCTGTGACGATGTACACTGCAATTATGGATGTGAGACTACCCGGAAAACACTATACCACTTGATAGGTGCTCTGACGTCATTGCCAGCGTGGCTTTCCGTTGGTCGGAATGCCATCTTCCGTGCAAAACACGATCTTAACGATATATCGTAAATTAGACACAGGTCGGGCAAATAGCAGTTTTTTGCTTTAATTATGAACTCCACTGTTGATCGCAGTAGATAACACAGCGTCGTCGTCCTTGCACGCAATTAAGTTACCGTGGAACTCAGCAAATCAACAAAATACAGTGAGAATTTGGAAAACATTACATTTATGCACCAGACATGGACTCAGTGACGCGAGACATATTGTTGCTACAGACTCACGTCAGCGCGCCAAATACACCGACACAGAACTAAAGCCCGCTGTTTAACCGTAGCTTTTGCTTCAAGATTTTGCAGATGTTCTCCCACACTGACACACATGAAGTGCCTACAACAGAAAGATTACGATGGAGTGGGACACTTCACGACGAGCTAAAGAAGGATAATTATTAACATGGTGCATAATTACGTAGCGTTATTGTTTTGCGTGTTGCTATTCGAGTTGATACGGTTTTATCTATGGACGCTCATTTCTAATTTATAGTTCACTGCTGCTGTTTATGTATTGTCATTTTTTCATCTGGAGATAGTGAGTGGAGTTGCGAACGCTATAAAATCGAGTGCCAAGTGGAGAAATCGGAGCATTTCTGATATATTCTTCTGCCTGAGTTCAATACAGGGACGACAGCAGAGGAGACAACCAGAAAATTTTGTACTGTATATGGGGATAATGTTGTTGGACAGAGCACGACAAGAAAATGATTTTTCCCTTTTAAGCAGTATCGTTCTGACATTAATGGCTCTCCAAGTTCCAGAATACCTTCGGGGTTTGAAGAGAATGGGCTAAACGCGTTAATCCACAATGTTTCATGACATTTTACTCGAGTACTGGCAAATGTGATGAACTGTGATAACTGCAGCCTCGTGGGAATTTGCACGCAATGGGGAAGGCTAAAAATGGTTCTGAGCACTATGGGACTTAACTTCTGTGGTCATCGATCCCCGAGAAGTTAGAACTACTTAAACCTAACTGACCTAATGACTTCACACACATCCATGCTAGAGGTAGGATTCGAACCTGCGACCGTAGCGGTCGCGCGCTTCCAGACTGTAGCGCCTAGAACTGCTCGGTCTCTCTGGCCTTCGCAATGGGGAAGGTTCGGCGTTTGTGGGTACCACTCGCTCTAAGCCAAAATCATAAAAGCTTGCATCTCTGCCAGTTCGTCACCAATTGGCTCGTGAACAACACCGACCATTTCTATCCTGCATCATTAATGGTGGCGAGAAATATGTTCTTGCTAACCTAAGGAAACGAAAGGAATGTTTGAGGCCAAACAGAGCAGAAACTCCTCGTATGAAGACTACAATAATCGTTGATAATGTTATGCATATGGTGGAACAGCGACGATGTGGCGTACCATGAATTACTTCCCCGACCTGTAACCATAACTGCTGATGTTTATTGTCAACAACTGAGACATCTTGCAGACGCAGTCCAAGAACAACGACCAGGAATTTAAAATGAACATAAACAGTCTCGACCGCAAGAAACCTACCATTGTGGAATGAGCTATGAAGATAGTCAGTAACTGACCGAAATCGGTAACCAAAAACTAAAGGTTCCTTGAGATGGAGACCGTTTATGTTTATTTTAGAGTACTAAGGAAAACCGCTGTTCTCCATCAGAAATATAGTAAAACATTAACAACCAGGAAGACTGCGTGAAGTGATGCTACTCCATGATAAAGACCGCCTACATTCTGCTAGACCGCCATAAACGCTGTGCAGGAATTGGGTTGATAAGTTATTCTTCAGAATATATTAATGATGGTTAAAGCATATATCATGTGTATCTGTTGTGTTTCTGAAAGTTATTAAAAACACTACGAACTTATATACCAACCCATTATCGCCATCTACATCTATACTCTGCAAACCACCGTGCGGTACATGGCAGAGGGTTTGTTCTATTGTGAAAGTTATCAGGGTTTTTTCCAGTCTCATTCACATACGGAGCGTGGGAAGAATAATTGTTTGAATGCGTCCGTGCGTGTAGTAATTACACTACTGGCCATTAAAATTGCTACAAGAAGAAGAAATGCAGATGATAAACGGGTATTCCCTGGACAAATATATTATACTAGAACTGACATGTGATTACATTTTCACGCAATTTGGGAAGATAGATCCTGAGAAATCAGAACCCAGAACAACCACCTCTGGCCGTAATAACGGCCTTGATACGCCTGGGCATTGAGTCAGTCAGAGCTTGGATGGCGTGTATAGGCACATGCAGCTTCAACAGGATACTGCAGTTCCTCAAGAGTAGTGACTGGCGTATTGTGGCGAGCCAGTTGATCGGGCAGCATTAAACAGACGATTTCAGTTGGTGAGAGATCTGGAGAATGCGCTGGCCAGGGAAGCAGTCGAACATTATCTGTATCCAGAAAGGCCCGTACAGGACCTGCAACATGCGGTCGTGCATTCTCCTGCTGAAATGTAGGGTTTCGCAGGGATCGAATGAAGGGTAGAGCCACGGGTCGTAATACATCTGAAATGTAACGTCCACTGTTCAAAGGGCCGTCAATGCGAACAAGAGGTGGCCGCGACGTATTACCAATGGCACCCCATACCATCACGCCAGTTGATACTCCAGTATTGCGATGACGAATAGACGCTTCCAATGTGCGTTCACCGCGATGTCGCCAAACACGGATGCGACCATAATGATGATGTAAACAGAACCTGGATTCATCCGAAAAAATGACGTTTTGCCATTCGTGCACCCAGGTTCATCGTTGAGTACACCATCGCAGGCGCTCCTGTCTGCGATGCAGCGTAAAGGGTAACAGCAGCCATGAACTCCGAGCTCATAGTCCATGCTGCTGCAAGCGTCGTTGAACTGTTCGTGCAGATGGTTGTTGTCTTGCAAACATCCCCATCTGTTGACTCAGGGATCGAGACGTGGCTGCACGATCCTTTACAGCCATGCGGATAAGATGACCGTCATCTCGACTGCTAGTGATACGAGGCCGTTGGGACCCAGCACGGCGTTCCGTATTATCCTCCTGAACCTACCGATTCCATATTCTGCTAACAGTCATTGGATCTCGACCAACGCGAGCAGAAATGTCGCAATACGATGAACCGCAATCGCGATGGGCTACAAGCCGACCTTTATCAAAGTCGGAAACGTGATGGTAAGCATTTCTCCTTCTTACACGAGGCATCACAACAACGTTTCACCAGGCAACGCCGGTCTACTGCTCTTGGTGTATGAGAAATCGGTTGGAAACGTTCCTCATGTCAGCACGTTGTAGGTGTCGCCACCGGCACCAACCTTGTGTGAATGCTCTGAAAAGCTAATCATTTGCATATCACAGCATCTTCTTCCTGTCGGTTAAATTTCGCGTCTGTAGCAAGTCATCTTCGTGGTGTAGCAATTTTAATGGCCTGTAGTGAATTCTGATCTTATCTTCACGATCTCTATGTGAGCGATATGTAGGAGGTTGTAATACAATCCTAGAGTAATCATTTAAAGCTGGTTCTTGACTCTTTGTTAACAGACTTCGTGCTACCCTTCTCAGCATACTTTCAGTATCCCCCCTTAATCTTATCCGGTATGGGTTCCACACACTTGAGCACTATTCCAGAACCAATCCCACAAATGATTTGTAAGCAATCTCCTTTATAGACTGATTACACTTCTACCAATGAACAGAAGTCTGCCACATGCTTTACCCATGACTGAACCTACGTGACCTTTCCAGTAAAGTGTCCACCGATGATTACTGTATGGTGTTGGAACGTAAGTGCAAGTGAACTTAGTGTTTCTCTAAAGTTTTCGGATGCATCAAGAGATAAGTCTGGTGGGCAACAGGATGATGCAATCATCATTTTATGCACACACTTGATACTGAGTCTTTCCAAACAATCTCATATGCAGCTTCACTTTCTACAATGGTGGATCTGAGTTTCTGGCCTATTGTAACAAATATACCACGTCCTTTTCCGATTTGCCTATACTTTCGATTTACACTTAAATTTTCCCCCAAAATTTCACTGCTATCAATTCAGGTTCCAACCAACTTTCTGTACCTAGTATTATGTGAGCTTCACTTCCTTTCATGAGCGCTTATCTGTGAAGCTCTTAAGCTTGAGTGGTGTACTGACCAGGTCTAGTAGATTATATATTAAGAATTCATCGCAAGGAACAGCACGTTTCTCTCTTCTGTTGCGATAATTCAGCGCCACACTTTACTCCGCTAAGGAAAGAAAAAAACAGTTCATCTAAGCATGTCACTTGCTATTATTTCTGTTGTTTTAGATATCGACATAATAAGTCACTGAAGTTCTGTATTTATATAATTCCCAGATATTATCACCTTCCTTTATATAATCTGTGAAGTTTATCGTGGTTCGATTTGACTTCAGCAGATGTTGCAACTGGACGTAACGTTATTTCTATGAACCAAGAGATTTGCGCCTGCTTGCTCTGATCAAGTATTCGTAATTAAATAGTATCATTTTTGAAACCAGCTCTCTTCTACAATATTGAATTTTACAATATAGGTTTACTATAAATGATCCATCACTTTTCAGTGGTCTCTACAGGGTGTATAAAAAATGATGGAGCAAACTTACACTGCTGAAAGTACACGATAATAGAAGCACAAATGTCCCAGTAAACATGGGCACCAAAACGCGTACCTTAAGAGCTATGAAATGCTCTTGATTTTCAATATTGTGAAACAAATGTCTTCTACTGCAAGCTCTTTCCTTTCCATATTTTGAGAAGTGGTAGTATGGACCGAAACAAGAAATAAATTTCCAGGAAAAAAGTCATCTAAAATACATACCTTAAAAGTTATGAGCACGTGTTCATTAGAAGAGTTGTGTTCCAAGGTACCAAAGATGAAGAGGTGCTCATCGCTGTTAAGGCATGCATTTTAGAGCAAATGTTTACTGGACTTTTTTCTTGTTTTGGTCCACACTACCACTTCTAAAAATCTGGAAAGCAAAGAGCTTGGAGTAGGAGACATTTCTTTCACAATATTAAAAAGCAAGAACGTCTCGTTGCTCCTAAGGTATGCGTTTTAAATCCCATGTTTACTTGACCTTTGTGCTTCTAGTATCGTGTACTTTCAGCTGTATAAGTTTGCGCCATCCTTTTTCATACACCTTGTATTTTCCAAAATATTACATGTACAAATATTATTGATGCATGAACAGAACCATAAACTCACGCAGTTTGTATTGTGCCCACCAGTTGGCATCATGAATGCGTGGCAACAAAGCACTGAAAGAATTTTTGAGTGTTAGCATATATGAGTTATCTGTTACAATAGAGCACCGTGCCTTTAGAAGGAGTTATGCGAAAGAGGCACCATGTGAACAGAGCATTGTGAATCTGTATCGACGAGTTAAGAGACACCTGTTGTCTCTCTAAGCAGAAAAGTACCGGCAGACCAGCTGTGTCACGTGCAACGGTGCGGAATCTGAAAGGCTGTTCCGTACGCAATAAAAAAAAGTCAGTGGTCTATGCAAGAATTAAAACTGGAAGTTTATGGCCGACACCTTCACTTTTGCATTATAATGCAGGCTCCACTTGAAAATGAACATTTCGCCTCCAAGATCATATTCAGCGATGAAGCAACCTTCCATTTATCTCGAAAGGGTAATCGCCACAGTGTGGGACAGCGTAAGTCTGCACGAAATTGTGGAGCATAAACGAGGTTCACCGAAGGTTAGTGTTATCTGTATAGTGTCACTGACGAAGCTCTGTGGGTCGTTTTTCTTCTGTGAAAAGACTGTAGAAGGTGCCTCATACCTTGATGCGTCGCATTTGTTTCCGTAACTGACGGCTGGTTCCGATAACTTCATCTGCGAACAAGACGGGGGACCCCGCGTTGGAGCATCGATGTTCGAAGCTAACTGATGAGTTTTCGCATTACTGGATTGGGCGTGAAGGTGAAGATGAAGTGGCCCTGTTCGCTTGGCCCCCTAGGTCATCTTCCCTAAAACCTTGAACTTTTTCCACTGGGGATACATTAATGACAATTTTTACCTTCCCCCACTCCCAAGAACAGAGCAACAGCTCAGGCTCAAAGCTGCTGTGATGACCACCTAAAGAATGTTGATACATTTGGTATGGATTTAACTACTGCTTGGACATGTGTTGTAAGCGCAGAGGGGCACTCATATTACTTTATTAATAGATATTCGCCGTAAACAGGTCATGACCGAACGGACTACGACAAAATTACGTAATACAAGTAAGGTTCCTTTCATGCAACATATGAAGAAAATTTCTCACAACAAGAACATATATAACAGGTGAAAAGAATACTATTTTTACCACTCAGTTTGATGATTGTTGCAAATTCTTCAATAGAGTATAAAGGGTGCTGTTTCATGTCCTGAACTATTTTGCGTTTGCATAGCGAAGAACGACAATTTTCCGCAAGGTTGTGTATAAAAATTTTTATTTTCCACTCTGCCGGTTTCGGGCATTGCCCATCATGACGTGTGTCTGAAGTCGTAACAACAAATCATAGCAAAAACAATGAAACACAAATCAGTAACTATATAGAATGTACCGTTACACAAACATAACTTATACCTCTAGTAAGTTATGTAACTACAAGGGCGTCATTAATTTGAAAATCTCGTGTTACGCATATTGTGCAAAGCACAGTCGTCAAAGTTCTTCTTTTTTTCTTTATTGTTATTTCATCCACATACTGGGGAGGGGGAGAAATCAATCAGCTATACATTCAATTTGCTCTTCAGCCAATGGATAATAAAAAAGTAAATTAAGTGAAAAACAAGGAACAGATAGTGGAGATATATACATCGAATTTAGAACGTGTTAAAGATGAATGTAAAAATGGAAATTTTGATATATACGGTAGCTGACTTTTTGCACTGATGGTTAAAAACAGTGGTAATAAAAGGTAAAGCGAAACATAATAGCCGGCCGGGATGGCCGAGCTATTCTAGGCGCATCAGCCTGGAACCGCGCGACCGCTACGGTCACAGGTTCGAATCCTGCCTCAGGCATGGAAGTGTGTGGTGTCCTTAGGTTAGTTAGGTTTAAATAGTTCTAAGTTCTAGGGGACTGATGACCTCAGATGTTAAGTCCCATAGTGCTCAGAGCCACTTTAAACACAATAAACGCACATTTGATACATTTAAAAATTGTTGCAGAAACACTGATATTTAAAAGAAGCACTTTCCTCTCACTATAAATTAGAAGGATCTGCCATAGGATAGAAAGTCAGTTGTTGAAGGAAAAAGGGTGGCGGGTGAAGAAGATAGGATTATGGCGGTATAAGGACGGAGAACTAGTGCATAGTAGCGAGTGAGTATGAATGGCTATTGAGACAGAAGGGGGAGGCGTGAAATAGAGGTGGTACTTTCTGACACTAATAGTTATTGAGAAAAGGGGGGAGGGAAAGAAAGGCGAAAGAGAAAAAGAGGGTAAGGAAATAAATGTGGAGAGGGAAAGGAGGGGAAGCTCTGATAAGGTGGATTGGGTGGGGTCGACTTACAGCTGGTACGATGAGAAAATCACAGGGAGTGGGAAATAGATGGTTTCATTGGGGTGAGTGAGTGGAGGGTTGATGGGATGTTTAGTTAAAGGAGAAGCAGCATATGCAGATTGTAAAGTAGACGAGGTACGGTGGCGTTATTGGAGACGATTTAGTAGAAGGCGTTGACTGTCAGAAGGTGTTCAGTGAGTGAGGGCAGGCAGGAATATGATGTGTTGGTAAAGGATCCTTGTGGGCGAAGCTAGGCTGATGTAGAAAGTGAAGCGGCGTGCATGCTGTTAGATGATCTCGATGGACTTACAGAACTTGAAAGTGGCCGGTATCCATGCAACGTTTGCATAACAAAGGACGGGGTAGAGTAGGGATTTTTATGCGGGGAGGATAGTGGACAGTTGTAGTCTCCATGTTAGGCTGGCTTGTAGTTCGTCAAATGTGCTTATAGAAACAAAGATATTACGAAGTTATTTAAATTTTATATCCAGCCAGAAGTACTAAGGGAAGGAATGTTGCAATATTTCCTATGAAACGTACTGGATACATTCACACAACAAACTGTCACGTGTACAGTTTGTGTGGGAAAATCTGAACAGTCAGTCAGAGAATAAAAGTACAAGGAGTTTACAACTATCGATCAGCTTTTAAAAATATTTCTGTCTCTTAGTACCAGTTATGTTCTCCAGCCATCCTGATTTAGGTTTTCCGTGATTTCCCTAAATCGTTTCAGGCAAATGCCGGGATGGTTCCTTTGAAAGGGCACGGCCGATTTCCTTCCCCATCCTTCCCTAACCCGAGCTTGCGCTCCGTCTCTAATGACCTCGTTGTCGACGGGACGTTAAACAACACTAACCTAACCTAAACAGTTATGAGAAAAACATACTATGGAAATAAATCGGTGTCACAGATTAGCACAACATAGAACCCTTAGTACGCGTCAAGCCTTATTTCATAGACTGAATACTATATACATTGTACACATTCAGTATAATATTGTTCAAGGCTCTAATACAATGACGAAATTCAAATATAGTCTCTTAGTATGTAAAATAGAAAGAGATGTGAAAATATGTCCACAAGGCACATACAGTTGTAATCTTTCTTCCCCTTGGAAAAGCAACTGCATGGTAATGCTCTCAGGGGTCTGCTCACAGTGCTGAAATCCCACATGAAACGCTTCCAGCAGACACCGTCCATGTCTTCACTATTGCCAGCAGGCCTTGCCGCCCGTCATTGCCTTCATTTCTGTATGTCGATATTACTACCAGACTTCACTGCTCATCACTGTTCATCATCTTCAAGATGTAGCCATTACTTCAGTCCTCGCTGTCCATCATCGCCATTGCTGCCAGTCGTCCCACTCGCCACAACTCCACCCCCTTACCACTGGATGCCGCCAGCGATCACCAAACCGCGTCTTTGATGTTAGTCCTCTCCTCCATCCGCTAGTCACCACCATCGCTACACTGATTCCACGATGTGTCAACCTACAACTACGACATCCACTATCACCTACTTGTACCTGTTCTCCACTCCCACCTCCACTTGCTCCTTTACCCCTTATTGACCGTCCCCTCCTGCTCTTCCCTCCATTCCCTCCTTCTAAACTACTGGGAAGTAGTGCCTTTCCACTCTCTCACACTGCATTTGCAGATTTAATTCAGTCCTCTTATGCAGATGTCATCATTCGAAGATGCACTCTAACTCCTTTACCACCACCACTGTCGTTACCATCTCCATTCTTGCTACCAATTGAGTATTGCACCAGTCAACTGTGCTATCAGCCCTTATTGCTGTTCCATTGCTGCCACTATCACCACTACATATGGATCCATAAGCAGAAGCAATATCCACACTTACTCCAGCAACAACCAGACGAGCACCAACAACATAAACTACATATTCCACGGCTGTGGTCCAATCAGCAACCGCCCTTTGCATCAGCAACCAGCACCTGCATCAGCTTCAAAACACCCAGGCCCAGATAAGAAATCTTAGAAAAGTAGCACAAAACCCCTTCCCACGCTATAGTGAATTTCTTTTGATACCCCATCCTCATACGTTCCCTTCAGCCCACCTAGTACAGATAGTTCACTCCACACATTTCCCCAAAGACGTTCTTTCAGGCTATCACATTCCAATGTCAGATGTCTCAATCCTACAAAACTTTCCTTCGAAATAAAAAGTATCATTCAAACCTTATTATATCACAACTCATACTCAGCAAAGACTCTGTAATCATCAAATCCTCTGATCCCGCTTCCACACCCACCTGCTGCAATGAGTACCTTCCATCACCATTCGTCCACATGCCCCCCTGCTCCCACTCAGCCACAACCCAGACAGCCCCCATGCACCTGTCGCTCGCCGACTCTTACTGCTGTGATCGGGTTGTGAACCCTGAGATCACAATGGGGAAAGTTGAGCAACAGATAAATTCCAATTCTGACTCCTAAATCCGAAAAGCCCTTCGAATTTATCACTATTCTGTTCCTACTTTCCTCATTCGATTTTTTCCGAAGAACCCTCAACCATAGATCACCTCCTTCAGAGTGGAGCCTTCATCTGTCACGCAAGCAAAACTTGAGCCTTCCCAATCCCAAGCCCAAGCCTACTGATACCTTATCTGCAATAATTGTTTAACTTCCAACTGCAAAATTCCACCCACCTGCCTCACTGTGAAGCCAACCACCTTTATGAACATTGTCCTAATCTCAGATCCACATTCACCTGCCACGCTTTCTATCAGTCCCACCACACTTGTAAGTGTGCAACCAAACCCCCTCCCACCAAACCTGAAATGACTGTTGCAATCACCCCTACTGGATACATCAATCCACACACACACCTATATGCTTCCTACTTCTACTGCTAGAGAGCATCTGCTTCGTCACCACTATCTGTCAAAACATGCACCCATTTGAGCATTCAGATATCCTCCATTAAGATCACCCTTGCAACCCGTTTCATATTTAAATGCGTTTACCAAATATTACCAAAACCACTCCCAGTTCCTCTTTTCCCGAGTGGATACCCTCGTTTAATGCATTCCATCCCATCCTTGAGAAGCCCCTCCAAACCCACAGCTACCTATATTTCTTCTGTCAACATTCCTTTCACAACAACATAAACTTTGCCCTTCTCCACAATTTCACTGACAGCTCTCTATGCTCACCTACTGCTATGCTCACCTACTGCTTCAGTCTCCACTGTGCTAACGCAGTCCCTTCCATCTACCCTTACCCGGAGCTGGTCATCAAGCACACATCACATCAGCATTATCTCCTGCAGCTGGTCGCCTCGAGCAGGTCACCACGAACCATAAACTCCACCACATCAGTGTCATCCAGAAAATTTTAATACTCATATTTTGTTCACCTTATTATGTTTTAAAACATTACATTATTACGTTTGAAACTTTATGTTAAGAGCACTTACATATCTGCTGCTAGCTCGCCTCCACATGGGGGAATGAACTGACAATGAAGGGAAAAAATAGTTCACTTCTTAAATGTAAAGTATTCAAAATTGCGGCATGTGATAAACATGGAGAAACAACGTCAGCAGCCATTTATAGGTTAAAAAAAACTTGTTGGGCGTCTGAATAAACTTATTCGTACAGAGATGATAAAACAATAACGGTAGGCGTAAGGTGAAAAAAATAACGTTAAGATATCACTCTGCATATGCTGCAGCAAAAACAATGGCTCTGAGCACTATGCGGCTTAACTTCTAAGGTCATCAGTCCCCTAGAACTTAGAACTACTTAAACCTAACTAACCTAAGGACATCACACACATCCATGCCCGAGGCAGGATTCGAACCTGCGACCGGAGCGGTCGCGCGGTTCCAGACTGTAGCGTCTAGAACCGCTCGGCCACTCCGGCCGGCTATGCTGTAGCACCTGATATATATCTTTCACTGCACAGCATGTGTGTATGGGCTTTTGTGTAACTATTCATGGTTACTGATGGTACAGAACAACCCCCTCTTACAGTATAACCATTATTTGAAAAATTATATGATTTTGACAATTAATAAAGATAATCTATTCCTTAGCATAGATTTATGTAATTTGTAAGAAATCCGTCTACCTGGCGAATACACAATTAAAATTCTTGTCATTCTGTGTTATAAAACTGTAATGGTATAAAATCAAAGTATAACATAATATACCGTGCCAGAGGAATAACATGGTGATAGTATGAAGATAAAGGTAAAATAAACGTGATCCCAGTATAAAACTTGAAAGACGCTAAGTAACGCGTATTAAACATGTTTGCTCAGAACCCGTTATTAGTGTAGGACATGTGAATAAAAGTAACAATAAAATATTATGCCTTCATCACATGCGGGATCATAGTGTAAATACAAAGTACAGTCCATGTTCAGTAGGCTGAGATCAAAGGAATCTGTTCTTAGGTTTGTTTGTTCATTGGGGATCCTGTCAGGATGTTTACGTAAATGACTGATTATTTCTCTTTCTTCAAGTATATCTATGACTCTGTCCTTAGTGACCTAGTGTAGAATCTCAAGTGTGCTATCAGTGTCCTTAGTGACCTAGTGTAGAATCTCAAGTGTGCTATCAGTGTCCCGGTGTGAAAACGAGTGTTATGGGCAGATACGTTGTTCTCACATGGCAAAGTGTGTCGTTTGTATAGTACTTTGAATTTCAGTTCTGTTCGTCATATATAGGACTTATTACAGTTAATGCGATTAATTTTTTGTATCCCTGATTGTGTTAATGGTGGGGAAGAATTAGTAGTATGCTGCATATTCTTATGCAGATCATTATCAGTCCTAAAACTTCTTGAATTCTTGAATTCCCGGATATTGCGCTCTTCTGCCTAATATTGTTCCTACATTTGGTATCACTGCATATCTAGACTTCTCGTTTGCATTTTCCTTCTGTAGTGTGATTTTATTTCGAATTGTGTAATACTGTTTGCGTTTACTTCCGTATAAATTGCCAACCATTTAAGTATCGTATGCATTGTTCTTTGCTACTACTTGAATTACTGCTAGTTCTTCATCTTTTTTTCTTTTTCAGAAGAAAATGATCTTTTGAATATCCTCCCGGCAGACATTGCACTTCTCGAGACAGTGCGTTGAACAATGTGACAGCAACCATTGGAAAACTTGTGTTCCAGACAGTCAACAGCTTAATATTTAAATGCCCCTTTGTTGAAGGTGTCATGTTCATGTATTTGTTGTGTCATACTGAGAGCCACTTGGTTTTATTTTACAATGATAAGGCACAAAAACAAATACTTGCTGAAAATGTTCATTATTCTAGTAAATGAGTGAATATAGGTTTTGAGTGCTCCATTAATTATTCTAGTAGCTTTTTTCTTATAGCATTAACGCGTCCTTGTAACCCATAACAGCAGACTGTGTTAATGTGCCAATGAAATAGTGCATAGTTCACTATTATTAGGTACTGGTTAGTTAATATAACCTTTAATCTCCTCGGGAAGCATATTATGAGAGATAGCTTGGAGTACACTTACGCTGTGTGTTGATTTAATGGTAGCTTGCTAGTCATCAATCCCAGGCGTTCGACGACTTCCATATTATCTTGGCATCCTAAGTTGCTGAGGTCGTGTATCAGATAATGTGCTTTTCCATCGTTCATATTCATTTTATCTTTGGTGAAGCAAACTTTGATGTTTTCACAGAGCACGTCTGTTGCTTGTAGAGCCTGTGGGGCAGTTTTTTCTTTGGCAAAAAGGATGGTGTCTTCAGCCAACTGTGACATGTAGTTGTTGCAATCTATATCACTGACATAAATAAGAAACAGGAGAGGGCTTATGAAGGATCCCTCGGATACCCCATGCCCATTTTTTGTTCTAGAGATATTTGTCCATGGACTGACACTACCTGTCTTTGGTTTTCCAGAAACGATTGAAGAGTTCTCAGGACAACACTTCCAGTACAAACATTTTACCTTATTTAGCAATATCTTGTGCGAGGTGTAGTCAGATGCCCTGCTAAGATTACACACTGTCAGTGTTACACTTTCTCTATTCTCTGACTCCTGGCCCATCTTTGTAAGTAAGTCCAGTCTTTGTAATTAAGTCTAGTGCTGCTGTAACCGTTGACGTTCCGTTGCGAAAACCATGTTGTGCGTCCCGGAAGAGTTTATTGTTCTCAAAGTAATTTAGAAACTAGTGTTCCATCACAAACTCCAAAATTTTAGCTAAAATTGGGGGTATTGAAGTTGGTCTAAAAATTGACAATGCACATGTGTCTTCTTCGGAAACTGCTGCTCTTCATGGCAGTTTCAGGACTTCTTGGAAGGTACCATAAGATAAACGTTTGTTGAGTACTATAGATAATGACTGAGAAAGCTCCAGAATAACTTTCTACAGGACTGTGGAGGACATGCCATAAGTATCTTCCACTCTGACTGCTTAAGCGAATTCACCGTTTTTACAGTGTCTTTGTGGCGCACTTCTATCCAGTTCTTAACTGTGAAGCGCCTTACAATCTTATATGAGCTGTAGGAACTAAGCCTGAGCCTGATATTTCACTTATACTACTTTTCACGATGCTAATGTACTGGTTGAAGACATCAGAACTACAGGAATTTAAGACAAATGTAAGATTCTTCCTGTGCTCATTTACCAGATTCCAAGCTGCTTTACATGGTCTATGAGACTCTTTAATGAACCTGACACTGTATTTCTTTTCTGCATGCTCTGTCCCCTTTCTGGAAATTCCCTTGGGACTTAGGCAGTTATATTGAAGCAGTTCTCTAGCTGAAAAATCTAAAGCTGTCTTCATCTGGTCCCTCACTTTAGTACTTGCACTACCTGTATGTGTTGTGCACAACATCGTACACAGTGCTAAGGAGAGTTCGGTAACACAGTGGTGCAGCAACTGTCGTCATAGGAAAGCTTGACGGGAGTATAAATGATTATCAAGCAGATTAACACAGTAAACGGAGAACTTGTTTAATTTTTTTTATCCATGCGAAAGTAGACTCCATACAAATAACGCAGAAAGGAGCAGAGTCACAATATCACATTGTCAACTTGGATGAGACTCGTTGCAGTAATGCACGAACGATGGAGTCAGAGCATCCTGTACCAACTGGCCTTCCTACAGGGTGTTTCAAAAATGACCGGTATATTTGAAACGGCAATAAAAACTAAACGAGCAGCGATAGAAATACACCGTTTGTTGCAATATGCTTGGGACAACAGTACATTTTCAGGCAGACAAACTTTCGAAATTACAGTAGTTACAATTTTCAACAACAGATGGCGCTGCGGTCTGGGAAACTCTATAGTACGATATTTTCCACATATCCACCATGCGTAGCAATAATATGGCGTAGTCTCTGAATGAAATTACCCGAAACCTTAGACAACGTGTCTGGCGGAATGGCTTCACATGCAGATGAGATGTACTGCTTCAGCTGTTCAATTGTTTCTGGATTCTTGCGGTACACCTGGTCTTTCAAGTGTCCCCACAGAAAGAAGTCACAGAGGTTCATGTCTGGCGAATAGGGAGGCCAATCCACGCCGCCTCCTGTATGTTTCGGATAGCCCAAAGCAATCACACAATCATCGAAATATTCATTCAGGAAATTAAAGACGTCGGCCGTGCGATGTGGCTGGGCACCATCTTGCATAAACCACGAGGTGTTCGCAGTGTCGTCTAAGGCAGTTTGTACCGCCACAAATTCACAAAGAATGTCCAGATAGCGTGATGCAGTAATCGTTTCGGATCTGAAAAACGGACCAATGATTCCTTTGGAAGAAATGACGGCCCAGACCAGTACTTTTTGAGGATGCAGGGACGATGGGACTGCAACATGGGGCTTTTCGGTTCCCCATATGCGCCAGTTCTGTTTATTGACGAAGCCGTCCAGGTAAAAATAAGCTTCGTCAGTAAACCAAATGCTGCCCACATGCATATCGCTGTCATCAATCCTGTGCACTGTATCGTTAGTGAATGTCTCTCGTGCAGCAATGGTAGCGGCGCTGAGGGGTTGCCGCGTTTGAATTTTGTATGGATAGAGGTGTAAACTCTGGCGCATGAGACGATACGTGGACGTTGGCGTCATTTGGACCGCAGCTGCAACACGGCGAACGGAAACCCGAGGCCGCTGTTGGATCACCTGCTGCACTAGCTGCGCGTTGCCCTCTGTGGTTGCCGTATGCGGTCGCCCTACCTTTCCAGCACGTTCATCCGTCACATTCCCAGTCCGTTGAAATTTTTCAAACAGTTCCTTTATTGTATCGCTTTTCGGTCCTTTGGTTACATTAAACCTCCGTTGAAAACTTCGTCTTGTTGCAACAACACTGTGTTCTAGGCGGTGGAATTCCAACACCACAAAAATCCTCTGTTCTAAGGAATAAACCATGTTGTCTACAGCACACTTGCACGTTGTGAACAGCACACGCTTACAGCAGAAAGACGACGTACAGAATGGCGCACCCACAGACTGCGTTGTCTTCTATATCTTTCACATTACGTGCAGCGCCAACTGTTGTTGAAAATTGTAACTACTGTATTTTCGAAAGTTTGTCCGCCTGAAAATGTACTGTTGTCCCAAGCATATTGCAACAAACGGTGTATTTCTATCGCTGCTCGTTTAGTTTTTATTGCCGTTTCAAATATACCGGTCATTTTTGAAACACCCTGTATATCGCAGTGTCAGAGGGCGCTCAGTGGGCACACAGTCACTACTGGCCTCAAAGGGAATCTTGCATTTCCGTTACCCATGTAACGACACGCATGGGGTGATAATGATGCAGATACCACTGTATATGTCGAAGTCACCACACAATTAGACTTCAGAGTTAAGCTCTGCAAGGTAAGACAAATAGTTCTTCATCTGGGCCTAAAGTTTTCTTTACCATCTGCTGAATGGTATTTATAGATAAGAATGAGCTCAATAATTTGCTAACAACATTGGAGCCAGTTCATGATCTACATTTGTACAAATCCTTTTTAAATCAATTTCCTACAAACTAAAATTTTTGTTTGCATACACTGACACCCCATCGTGAGTTCTAATAATTCCATACCGCACGTTTACCACAGCAAAATATTCAACAGATCTGTAGTAGTCACCTTCTTCTTCAGTCAACCATTGCTCTCAGAAACGTGAACATCTGGTTTCAAGCCTTCTACAGATAATGATGGAAGCTTCACTTAGGTTGTTGAACGCTTCACATTAACACTTGTTGTAACTAAAGACATATTGCTGCAATACTATTATACTTTAGGTGTGATAATCTCAGGCCCTCATTTTGTATTTCAGAATATGTTTTATAGGAGCACTGTTTTAGCTCCGGAACAAAATACCCATTTCTTCAACTTTTAAATGAGTCACTATCCCCAATTTCTGCAATTTTCTTGCTGCTATTTTACAGCAGACAGTGCTGCCTTCAGGCCATTTAGCCTCTCTTCTTTAATAATTCTTCTACTGGATGTCCTTTAGATAAAATCGACATCGATGTTGAAATTACTGTTTATGCCCTTAGTGTTTAGTTTCTATACTTAAATGTCATTGAAACGTGGACACGTTTTCTCCAATAATCTGTTTACATTTTCAGTTTTTGTACCTTTTTCACTTTTCCTAAATGGAACCATGCCTTTTCTTTCCATGTATCACTCATTGCTCAACACCAGCGCCTATTGTCAGATTTTTTTCTCTTTGGCAGTTGAATTTCTGATTAATACCATGGACCTTGGAGGTCTTCCTTATAGGTTTGTGAAGTGCAGACTTATATGGAATTTTTAGTTGCACAGGAAGATTTCAGCCATTAAGTGCATGCTCTAAATCTACATCTACATCCATACTCCGCAAGCCACCTGACGGTGTGTAGAAGAGGGTACCTTGAGTACCTCTATCCGTTCTCCTTTCTGTTCCAGTCTCGTTCGTGGAAAGAAAGATTGTCGGTATGCCTCTGTGTGGGCTCTAAATCTCTCTGATTTTATCCTCATGGTCTCTGCAAAATATACGTAGGAGGGAGCAATATACTGCCTCACTCCTCGGTGAAGGTATGTTCTCGAAACTTCAACAAAAGCCCGTACCGAGCTACTGAGCGTCTCTCTTGCAGAGTCTTCCACTGGAGTTAATCTATCATCTCCATAACGCCTTCACAATTACTAAATGATCCTGTAATGAAGCGCGCTGCTCTCCGTTGGATATTCTCTATCTCTTCTATAACCCTATCTGGTACGGATCCCACACCAGTGAGCAGTATTCAAGCAGTGTGAGAGCAAGTGTACTGTAGCCTACTTCCTTTGTTTTCGGACTGCATTTCCTTACGATTCTTCCAATGAATCTCAGTCTGGCATCTGCTTTACCGACGATTAATTTTATGTGGTCTTTCCATTTTAAATCACTCCTAATGCCTACTCCCAGGTAATTTATGGAATGAACAGCTTCTATTTGCTGACTTGCTATATTGTAGATAAATGATAAAGAGATCTTTCTTTCTATGTATTCGCAGCGCATTACACTTGTCTAAATTGAGATTCAATCGCCATTCCCTGCACCATGCGCCAATTCGTTGCAGGTCCTCCTGCATTTCAGTAAAATTTTCCATTGTTACAACCTCTCGATATACTGCAGTATCACCCTCAAAAAGCCTCCATGAACTTCCAATGTTATCCACAGGGTTGTTTATGTATATTGTGAATAGCAACGGCCCTACACATGAAATCAGTCTTACTTCGGAAGAATTGTCTCCATTGAGAATGACATGCTGCGTTCTGTTATCTAGGAACTCTTCAATCCAATCACACAATTGGTCTGATAGTACATATGCTCTTAATCTTTTCATTAAAGAACTGTGGGGAACTGTATCAAACGCCTTGCGGAAGTCAAGAAACACGACATCTACCTGGGAACCCGTGTCTATGGCTCTCTGAGTCTCGTGGACGAATAGCGCGAGCTGGGTTCCACATGATCGTCTTTTTCGAAACCCATACTGATTCCTACAAAGTAGATTTCTAGTCTCCAGAAAAGTCATTATACTTTAACATAATATGTGTTCCTAAATTCTACAACTGATCGACGTTAGAGATATAGGTCTATAGTTCTGCACATCTGTTCGACGTCCCTTCTTGAATACGGGGATGACCTGTGCCCTTTTCCAATCTTTTGGAACGCTACGCTCTTCTAGAGACCTACGGTACACCGCCGCAAGAAGGGGAGGGGAGAGGGGGGGTGTCAAATTTCTTCGCGTACTTTGTAATTGTTTTTCTATCCCTCTGTCGTCTATTTCGATGTCTACCATTCTGTCATCTGTGCGATAATCTAGAGCAGGAACTACAGTGCAGTCTTTCTCCGTGAAACAGCTTTGGAAAAAGACATTTAGTATTTCGGTCTTTAGTCTGTCATCCTCTGTTTCAGTACCATTTTGGTCACAGAGTGTTTGGACATTTTGTTTTGATCCACCCACCGCTTTGACATAAGACCAAAATTTATTATGATTTTCTGCCAAGTCAGTACATAGAACTTTACTTTCGAATTCATTGTACGCCTCTCGCATAGCCCTCCTCACACTACATTTCGCTTCGCGTAATTTTTGTTTGTCTGCAAGGCTTAGGCTATGTTTGTGTTTGCTGTGAAGCTCCCTTTGCTTCCGCAGCAGTTTTCTAACTCGTTTGTTGTACCAAGGTGGTTCTTTTCCATCTCTTGCCATCTTTCTTCGCTCATACTTATCTAATGGATATTGTACGATGGTTTTGAACTTTGTCCACTGATCCTCAACACGATTTGTACTTGAGATAAAACTTTTGTGTTGATCCGTCAAGTACTCTGAAATCTGCTTTTTGTCACTTTTGCTAAACAGATATATCTTCCTACCTTTTTCAATATTTCTCTTTACGGCTGAAATCATCGATGCAGTAACCGCTTTATAATCACTGATTCCCTGTTCTGCGCTAACTGTTTCAAATAGTTCGGGTCTGTTTGTCACCTGAAGGTCTAATATGTTATCGCCACGAGTCGTTTCTCTGTTTAATTGCTCAAGGTAGTTTTCAGGTAATGCACTGAAAAAAATTTCACCGGATTCTTTGTCCCTGCCACCAGTTATAAACGTTCGAGTCTCCCAGTCTATATCTGGTAAATTAAAATCTCCAACCAGAACTATAGCATGGTCGGGAAATCTACTAGAACTATTTTCCAAATTTTCCTTCAGATGCTCTGCCACAACAGCTGCTGAGCCAGGGGGCCTATAGAGACATCCAGTTACCATGATTGAGCCTGCTTTAACCGTGACCTTCACCCAAATTATTTCACATTTCGGATCTCCGTCAATTTCCTTCGATACTATCGCACTTTTTATCGCTATAAACACGCCTCCCCAATCACTGTCCAGCCTGTCTCTGCGGTATACATTCCAATCTGAGTTTAGAAATTCATTATTGTTTACATCTGGTTTCAGCCAACTTTCTGTCCCTCGTACTATGAGGGCATTGTGCAGTAATGAGAGCAGTTCTGGGTCCTTTCTATAGACGCTCCTGCAGTTTACTATTACCACATTAATATTGTTATTTCCTGTTGCGTTTTGCCTACTACTACCTTGTCGCGTCTCAGGAGGTGTCTTGTAGGGGATATGGAGGGAATTCTGTAACCTAAAAAAACCCATATGTGCACTCCACACGTACTCCGCTACCCTTGTAGCCACTTCCTGCATGTAGTGCACGCCTGACCTATTCAGGGGGACCCTACATGTCTCCACCCGATAGCGTAGGTCGAGAAATTTGCACCCCACATCTCTGCAGAATAGTCTGAGCCTCTGGTTTAAGCCTTCCACTCGGCTCCAGACTAGAGGACCGTGATCGGTTCTGGGAACGATACTACAAATAGTTAGATTCCACCCCGCGATCGAGGCTTTCCGCCTTCACCAACTCCGCCAACTCTGTATGAACTGAGGATGACCTCTGAATCTATTAATCTCAAATGATTTCTCTGGTTATTTACATTAGATATCAGAACTTTTGAACTCACTGTACCTTTTTATATCGTCACCCCCTCAGTATTCCGCTGTTAATATGCCTGGTTCCACTTACAGACTCTTGATATTTACTGCAGAGCAACTTCGCACAGTTTGGTCTGCAACTTAGCCTCACATGCATACCAGCAAAGCTTAATTCGCTCTACTGAACTATTTAGCAAACGAACTTCACTGTTATTAGTCCAACACAAGCGCTGTGATGAAGGTTCCCTCACTATAGTCCACAAATCACAGTTATGTTTGTGTGATTTTTTTAATTTGTTGCACATGTCACATGGTCTGTTGCCACCACTTGTCACCATCTTGAATTATTCGTAGACCTCAGACTGCAAACTTTGTGCGTCTACGGTTGTATTCATGCACTTTCATATATGTGCATGTAATATTTGGGAAACTATAGAGCATTGAAAACGAGTGAATTATATATAGAAGCCATGTATATGGGCCTTGTCTGTTCACAACATGACATTTTATCCTGCAGGAGCATCTAACACTGATGACAGTAGCTGATGAGTACATCAGATGAGAATCAACATATGATTCATTTTCATTTTGGAGGTTCAAAATGAGAGACACTGATTGAATGTCGTTGGTAATTAAAAACTCTTATTATAATATTACTGCTGGTTAGACTTGGTTAGCGTAGGGAATGTAGATTTTTATATGCATGTGTTTGTCAATGTATGGTACAGTCTAATGTTTCCTTCTCACCCCAGTGGGCAACATAACCAAACAAGCGAGAGAGTATATCAGTCCCTGGTGTTTTAAATAAGATAAAGCTGTAACAGACCCTTGATATTTGGGAGAAACTGATTTAGCAAATGGGATTGTTTTAGTTACTGTGGAACTAAGAATTTTGGCTAAAACTCATTTATTGTTTCTAGACGGAATAAATGTGCAAACAACATAAAACTATAGTTGTATTACTTGCAACTGTTACTTAATCTGACGGTAGAAATATTCGGACAGAACTCTGTATATGAATAATGATATAGATAATTGCACATTGCCTGTATAGTTCGGCAATAAGCTACAGTTTTGAGGAAGATATTAGCAACTCAGATACGAAATTTATGAAATGGACTGCATTTGTAACTCGTAGATACTGTGCAAATTTGTTTTTTCGTGTTAAATTGACAAGAAATTAATACTACTGCATGTGATATGGAACATTTTAGCCCCGCAGAAATAAATAGAACGTATAGAAGATTTCCATAAAAAAGTTTGGAGTCAACTGCGAAAGAAAAAAACGTACTATGCACAAATATCATAAGTTCAAGAGAAATTTGACGGTGTGATATTAAAGCTGTTGCTGAAAGATGGTAAAAATGCTTTTGTAGTAATATAACATCACATTATTATATAATGATAAACTCAGTGTTTATAATTGATTAATGTCTTGAAATAGTGTCCACGGCAGTGAAGATCTAGGCGTTATTGATGCTCGAGATCAAATTTGCCCTTAGAAGCTAGAGACTATTAAAATTGTGTCCCTGACTGAGACTCGAACTCAGGACCTTTTCCTTTCTCGGACAAGCAGCAGAAAGGAGGCGAGGTACTGCCAAAAGCAAAGCTGTGAGGACGGGTCAGGAGTCGTGCTTGGGTAGCTCAGACAGTAGAGCACATGCACGCGATAGGCAAAGGTCCAGAGTTCGAGTTTCGGTCTGGGACACAGTTTAAATATGCAATCAGCATACACACCAGTGCATAGAGAAAATTTTATTTTTGAGACTAATACGTGTAATGAAACAAAACAGAAATTTTGAAAACGCCGCATTCGGGTATTGAAGTGAATTCAATAACGGTAAGTGAAAACCTCTGCTTTACTCGGAATCGAACCCTGATTTGCTGCTTTACATGAGAGATCACATTAATCACCTCAACTATCTGAAATTCCCAAACAGTTTTACATTACTCACGTAGTACCCCTGTCCCCACTCATCGCTCACAGCGTCACAGTAATCCACACAAGGGTTCAGCATAGAGAGTTTTTTCGCTTGAAAATGATGTTAATGGCCATGGCGCGTACACAGACCTGATCCAAAGAGCAGATACCACATGAATATAAATATATACACCTTGACAGCCTCTGAGATTATTTTCGCGTGGATGGACTCTTTCTTCAGGACGCTTGTGGAAATCGATGTGAGGCTTTGAGAAATGAATATGGTGGACGGGGACGCTACTTATGTAGTTTGCGACTGGTTGAGTATTTGGGTTGCACGGGAAGCATGGTTGGATATTTGAAGTGATAAATGCGACTACTTGCGTAAAATGGGAAATACGGTTTCAAATCCTGGTCTGGAACAAATTTACGCTTGTCGCCACTGAATTTATTTCAAAGTCCAATTGTGGCCTTTGTTAGAGTACCTATTTCATATCATCACGTATATGTACACCTACAGGATCAAGAAAAGTGCCTGTTGTTTCGGGCATGTCATAAAGAACAAACACCGCACATATACAAACTAATATTTATCTCGTGGATGGATATACAATATCGACGAGACAGATCTCAGCACGGTATAGGCCATTTAATAGACAGGGAAAGTGCTGAAATATTTGTTATGATCGAAAATGGAAAATATGGTAACACTCTAAATACATCTAAGGAAGAGAATCTGTAATGAAATAGCTTCTGTTTGTAGAATACGTGTATAAAAAAGTCAATACAGCTGAAACCTTCAAGGAATTCGTTGAAATCACAGCAACACAAGGCTCTGAACCACGTATGACATTAAAAAGATACAGTGGTGGTAAAATTATTGCGGCTATTTAGATATTCAAATGTAAAGATGGTTCTTGTTCATTCCTTAGAGGACGTTCAAAACTTTTGGACAAACTGCAGGAATAGTTCGATCTCTCCCCAATGCATGTGTAAATTAATAGGGGTCTTTTGACGTACTGGTCTACAAATTCACTTTATGTACTATTGAAATATTGAGTAGACTATCAGTTACGTGCTGCCCTACTGTTAGCGACTGATGGGTCCCCTCAAATGCACAAGTAATACAACACAAGAAGAACGCCCTGATAGTTGATGGTTGCTTTGATAACCGAAACCAGTAACAAGATTTAGTAATAGCAATTTTATTGGCTGAATAATATCTGCTGAAAAAAGCAAATGACTGTAGTCTTTACCGTGACACAATATCGTGCTTTACAAGGTTCCACGAAGTTATTCAATGAATCTTACAACCAACTTGAATTGCGTTCGTTTGCTAAACAGTGACGAACTACCTGGTATTTATCCGGTCCGAATTTCGAAATTATCTGAATGATAAGTAACTTTATACTTTTAAATTAACGGCTTACAATAACTTGAATTGAATTATCACGTTTTCTGGAAAGATGAAGTGCCTTCAATGTTATGACCATAACGATAGTACCACGATTTAAGACCGTTTATTCTTGGGGTGAAAACATGCCTTGGTTTCTTCAAATTACTTTCAAAATACTTCTATGTCAATCTTGGCGTGTGAACGACGCATTTTGCTGTGATTGACAGCTGTTAGTTTGTTGTAGGCGCATGTGGACGTGCTACAGTATGTTTATTGGATTTAAATCAGAAGAACGAGTCGGCGAATTTCCTACCTTTCCAAGAGCTCCTCCGTGTGATCTGTTCGATGTGGTCGCACATTATCACCCAAGTCTGAGCAGAATTGCATCCCTGAAAAGATGTACATAGTGAACGGATGGTGTATGTACCGTGTGCAAGGATTTTAAGGTCACTACACCCATGTAACACAGTGTCTCCCCGTACCATATCAACTGGAGCACTAAACCGATAATGTTCAACAATGTTCCTGGATTTATCACTTGTCCCCATGTCTCGCAATATGACGATACGTCCAGAATCACTACTCAGACTGAATTTACTCTCTTTCAAACAAACTACTCTTTGTTGGTCTAGTACCTACGCTCTTGGCACCGTTACAAACGGTGCTGCTAATGTGTGGGAACACAACGTACTGGTCATCGCGCAAATAGAATATCACCATGCAGGTGCTGTGGAGCGTGAGATTGCGTACTTTGCAATCGTGTTAAATGATGTTTCACTTGCATTCACTGTGTCTGACATGGATCGCTTCCTGAGTGTAGCCCAATGGCATAACCACAAACGAGACTGATCGCCATTCTCTACTCATAGTTCTTCTGCGTACCGTGGTAAGGAACATTTGAAGTGACTCAATCTTTAAATTTATTTTATATCCAGGTGGTGCGTTTCCGGACATGGATTCCTTATCAAAACTTTGTCTATAAGGCGCACGCACTGAAAAAAGTGAGTATACTGTTCATTAATTTAAAAGTAATCCCCGCAACTGTTAATACATTTGCCAAACTGTGAGAAAAGACGGTCAATACCTTCATAGGAAATTGTTTGCGGTTTATTATGGAAACATGATTACACACAGACGTGTATACCTTCGTCCGAAGGATATAGACGAGCATGAGTATCTTCTTTCTGGGCCCTAAAAACATACAAACTGCTTGGAGAGAGATAAGGACCATATGGAGGAGGTGTAAAGGCTTTCCAGCGAAACTTCTGCAGCGTAGTTGGAACAAAATTGTCAAGGACGTTGTGACTTGACAGCGCAGTTCAGTTTATTCAAAGTGGCCACGTAGCGCTGCGCTGCCGTGCTCCAGAAAGTCTGTGAGCAGCGGGCCGTTGCAGTCAAAGAAAAAATATCGTCATGACTGCCCCGGATCTGGAGTGTTCGATGCTCCGATCACGCTCACGTGTTTCGCTGGCAAACCCTCACACGTCCACCTGAAGGTCCCACACCCTCCCCGTACGATATTCACATTTTTGGAGGCTTGAAGAAAGACAACTGTAGCCATCGATTGGCTTCGGACGAAGTGGTTTGGACCTGGGTACAATCACGATTCCGTAGGTATCCATAAACATTTTTCCATAAAGGCGTCTTGTCTTACAACGGGATAAATATGTTAACAGTTTTGCCGGCCGCTGTTGGCCGAGCGGTTCTCGGCGCTTCAGTCTGGAACCGCGCGTCCGCTACGGCCGCAGGTTCGAATCCTGCCTCGGGCATGGATGTGTGTGATGGCCTTAGGTTAGTTAGGTTTAAGTAGTTCTCAGTTCTAGGGGACTGATGACCTAAGTTGTTGAGTCCCATAGTGCTCAGAGACATTTGAACCATTAACAGTTTTGGCGATTACTTTTGAAATAATAAATGGTTTACTTATTTTTTTCAATCTATCTAGTTGTCATTTGAATGCCCTTTATACCAAGCCCCCGCTACATCTATTAAGGGTCTACTATAGGTGACTTGAAACGTCCTGTACATGAAACTACACCTGTGTGCACCGGTATTTTGACAGATTGTGCATCGTGTTTTCTATTTGGAAATGGAGAATCCCCGTATTTGCCTAGAGCGTTGTGAACTGCGTCAATACCACATCGTGGTTGGCCAGGATATAACGCTTTCCAAATCATCTTATTGTCCGGTACAAACAGATAAAATATCGAAAAAGGTAATTGTACCAATTTCCGCAGGCGCCGGCTAAATTCAGCTCGTACCAGGGGTAGAAATATGAAACCGGAATTTAGTTGCAATAATTACACGTCTGTTGTTTGAAACTGATAAACAATATTTTATTCAAAATAATATCCTTTGCTATTTATACATTAGTCCCATCTCTCCGGCAGCCTATGAGTACCACCCGAAAAACACAGTTCTTCTTTTGAAGCAAACCAGTCAGCTAGCCATTTTTCTGCATTTTCATACAGAAGCGTTGTTCAGCGAGACCGTGTCCCGGTGATGCAAATAGATGATAATAGGACGTGGCCAAGTCTGCAGAATAAGCAGCATGCTCTAGTATTTCCCAAATGAGCACCTCGATCGTTTTCCTGACCCGTTTTGCTGTGTGTGATGGGTCGTTAACAAGGATGAATATGACTTTGTGTTGTCTTTTCCATAGTCCCGACGTTTTTCACGCTATGCTCGATTTATATCGATAATTTGCTATAGGTAGCGATCAGGGTTAACGGTTTCACTAGATTTTTGCAGCTCATAAAAGATGACACCCTTCTGATCCCTCCAAACACAGAGCATTGTCTTCTTTCGAAAGCAATTTGCTCTTGCAGTGGATGTCGACGGTTTCCCTGGATTCATCCGTGATATACAACGCTTAGAACTCTCAAAATACAACTATTTTCCATAACCTGTCATTATACGATGGAGAAACCACATTCTTTTGTATCTTGCGAGCAGAATTTCACAAATGGTCTTTCAATTTGTTTGCTGTCTTTCATTCAGCTCATTCGGAACCCAATTACCCTATTTCTCCACCTTTCCCATAGTTTTCAACCAAAGAGAAATGGCTTCCTACGTCACATTCAATTGTTTCGAAAGTTCCTGTTGAGTCTGAGTATTGTCTTGATTCAATAAGGCCTGCAATTCATCGTCTTGGAACTTTTCGATGGTTTACCTCGCTCGTCGTTACTCACGTCAAAATCAAAACTTTTGAATTTTTTGAAACATTCGAAACACTGTGGTTTCTAAAGAGCATGTTGGCCGAAAGCTTCGACAAGCATTCGATTCGACTGTACAGCAGTTTTCGTCAAGTCATAACAGAAAATCAGGGCTGTCAGCAAATGGTAGTTCGTAGATACAAAGCTCGACAACTCTACTGCTTTGAAACAGGTAGCTGTGTATGGAACTTGGGTTACTGTGTGTTGGTATTCGTCGTTAGGCGTTACAGGAAGCAGATGGCGCTGCAGACGCGGTCTCACGGACTCTACACTGATGGCTAGCACCAACCATAGGTAAATTCCTGTTCATACTTCTACATCTGCTAAGATGAGGCAGTAGTTCATTGACATGCTCGCTGGACGGACAATGTCGTTATCTCGATATGTTAATATCTTTTTGAGTGAACTTATGCCTCCTAAGGTGGCTGGTGACTACAGAAAATGTTAGTTCCCATTTTGTAGTTTCCTGTGACTGCGTCAGACAGTTAACTATTTTAATAAGAAATTCAGCATCCACAGACGTCTCCATCACGACCGATATGTCCATTTTTCCAGAAGGGTCACCCGGTCTGATTTAGCGGAGCGTCTCGCAAGCAGACTAGTACAGCCAAATCACAGTCGAAAAAATCAGTTTCCTGTGGATGCACTGCTGCAAAAGTCACAGCAAGTCTTAGCGTCTAGACATGCGGTGTTTGCTGGGTTTCTCGTACACGATGTTTCTGAATGACGTTTTAAAATTTTGTTAACAGGTTCTTACACCATAGCAACAAAAAATACCCAGTAAACATGGTCTCTAAGATGTATATTATAAGAGCTATGGCCGGCCT
Source organism: Schistocerca piceifrons (assembly GCF_021461385.2). Classification (NCBI taxonomy): domain Eukaryota; kingdom Metazoa; phylum Arthropoda; class Insecta; order Orthoptera; family Acrididae; genus Schistocerca; species Schistocerca piceifrons. Next base: position 1,013,384,284 of record NC_060139.1, on the reverse strand, counting down.
TGGTGGCCGAGCGGTTCTAGACGCTACAGTCTGGAACCGTGTGACCGCTACGCTTGCAGGTTCGAATCCTGCCTCGGGCATGGATGTCTGTGATGTCCTTAGGTTAGTTCGGTTTAAGTAGTTCTACGTTCTAGGGGACTGATGACCTCAGAAGTTAAGTCTCATAGTTCTCAGAGCCATTAGAACTAAGAGCTATGAGAACTTGTGTTTCGTCGATACTGTGAAAGACTTCTCTTCTACTCCAAGCTCTTTGCTCTCAATACTGCGGGAGGAGGTAGTACAGACCAAAATATGAAAAACGTGTCCCGGAAACATGGGCTCTGAAGTGCATACCTCAGGAGCTATGAGCAGCTGTTCTTCTTCGTTGCTGCGAGACACATATCCTCTACTGAACAACTGCTCGTAGCTCTTCTTATGGTATGCACATTAGAGCCCATGTTTACGGGATATTATTTCTTGTTATGGTCCATAGCGCCTCTTTCCATTACATGGATGGCAAGGAGATTGCAATAAAAGAGAGGTGTTTCACAATATCGATGATGAAAAACTGCTTATAACCGTATAGGTATGCATTTTAGAGACCATGTTTACTAGACATATTTTTTCCTTGTGTTGGTTTAAGAAACCTGTCTCCAAATTTTGAAACCCTATTTCTTTTTTCAACGTAGACATTTCATTGACGGCTTGGTAATACCGAATTTGCCAAGTAACCACAGTGGAAATGCATCCAATGGAATACGTGCCTAGTAATAAGACAAATCAAAACAGGAGTATTTCCTGCTGCACTACGATGAAGAGGTAGAGATTCACAAAATGCTAAGTACAAAAGCGATTCTTATTTGCTGAATGGAAAAGTCTGTCCTGTTTTCACTTTACATCGCCAGTAGTATTTCAGTAAAGGTGAAAAATAGCCAGTTCTAAATTCACAAGTGTGTAAAACTCAATATCTAGTATAACATAGCGTAGAAGTGTTAAGATCGAACAAGGCAGAAGGGATTCCATCTAAAAACTAAACTAAACTTCTCCGGAACAGGCCATGAAGGCCCAAAGGTGCCAACCGGCCGCCGTTTCGTCCCCAGCCCACAGGCGTCACTGGTAGCGGCTATGGACGGGCATGTGGTCAGCACACCGCTCTCCCGGCCGTATGCCGTATGTCAGTTTCGGAGACCGGAGCCGCCACTTCTCAATCAAGTAGCTCCTCAGTTGGCCTCACAAGGGCAGAGTGTACCCCGCTTGCCAACAGCGCTCTGCAGAGCGGATGGTCACCCATCCGAGTGCTAGTCCAGCCTGACAGCGCTTAATTTCGGTGATCCGACGGGAACCGGTGTTACCACTGCGGCAAGGCCGTTCGATCAGAATTTCTAAATTCATTGTGCGAAATGGCAACAAAACAACTAATCACGTAGGTATGTAGAATGTGTGTGTCTGAAAGAAATTGTACCGTTAAATAGCTACTTCACGGTATATTATGTTTCCCCCAAGGCTTTGGTTGTGCCAGCGTGGGTCAAGAGGTCAGAATTCTCCAAAGTTCACGTGTGTCAGCAAGTGTCTGAGGCAGTGTCACCACGACCTATGCTATGGTTGCGTGACACAGCATGTTGCAGTCTGGTGATACGGCGTGAAGGCAGCAACACCCTGAAACCAGCCCCAGGTTTCGTGCGGATGGGGCGTAACAGACACATCACCATATCAGTGGCTTCCCAACGTTATTGAACTGCTGGACTATGAAAAAGTTTTTACATTTTATTAGCAGAGGATATTGGAACCTTTTCTAACAAATGAAACTACCACTTGATAATAGCCGAGGAACATCCGGCCGATAGCTAGTGGATTTTAAACCATTTTACTCAGCTGGAAACCGGAAAGATTTTTATGAGGAACACATCTCCTTAACTAAGTTTATTATTATGCCAGAGAGCATATCTGTACATTATGCAAGATTTAAGTGAATCGGTCTCTATTTCAGAGAGATTACTGCCGTCACGCATGTTCTGCCTCTGCGATAGGTGGTGGGAGGAGCTGAGCGAGCTTTCAAGAGCGGTAAAGCAGACCGTCTCGTGACACTTGGCTTTCGGCACGCATGTGTAAGGTCGCAGGAATTGCGTCAGAAATCAGCTGCCTGACAGTCAGCTCACCTTGTAAGAAGAGCTCCCGATAAAACCTACGATGTAAGAGTCACGCCGCTATCGGCGTCGTGTTTACGGGGCTTATGGTATACGCTTGCGATTAATGTGCATACTGATTTGAACTGTAGAATATTTTGATTGTTTGTTCTAAATCATTAATTATATTAAAAAGTGTCCGCCCCCGGTAGCTGAGTGGTCAGAGCGACAGGATGTCCACCCTAAGGGCCCGAGTTCGATTCCCGGCTGGGTTAGAGATTTTCTTACTACCTGACATTTACTTATAATAATTTAAGCTCTAAAGTTTGAACTAGCAGATTCTGATTCTTCAGTGAAAAGAACAGTGAAGACCACGAGACTATCTCTGATTTTTGAGAGGTTAATTTGTTACTATGTGCTATTGAATGGCTATGACAAAGTTTCTTAACAATGTCAACGAAGCCATTCAGCTACATTATTCAAGGACTGGTTTTTAAATACAGCGACTGTACATAACACTTTCACGTACTTACACTTAATCGGTTGGTTTATCAATAAGAATATAAAATGGTTGGTGAATAGTATTACACAATTAATTTAGATGATGTGAACTTCTTACTAGGATATTTGGTTAGACAGAATAATCATTACATATTTTTGAATGGTTTCGTGATGCGTTCAGCTGCCATTCTCTTTATTTCATTTAATTTCTACAAGTATCTGAAACAGAAAGATTATACATTGGACACATACAAAGAGAATGGCAGCTGAAGCCATCAGTAAATTATTCAAAAAACCGTCGCAGCTCTATCGCATTCAAAATCATTACATATTGTTTAGCACTTCAGTATTAAAACATTAACTGCCATGACCTAATGTGGACAACATCGCGTTTAACTGAGTCCAAGACTATTGACAAATATTTGCCTCTCCACCTGGACATAGTCGACAGAAAACCTGAGAACCCTATGACGGCCCTTCAGACGTTCATTTCACAATTCACAGAAGTGATTATATTCAGCAGGAGTGAAATAACATGGTACATTTTGCACACTAATAGCTTGATAGTTACAGTTCTTCAAAAAGGCGAGTTGCCAATTACAATAGTTGTCACACTTAATATACTGCACCGCATCGTATTGTAAAAAACTATACTGCAGAATCCACCTTTTCGACGAGTACAGTGACATTCTTCTAAGTATAAACCAGAACAAGCCCATTGTAACTGTGGTCCAAATATTGGCTTCTCCGTTACACTTTTCACTTTGTGATGCGGTACCATACTCAGAAACATTTTATGTCAATTCACTTTGGCGGCTGAAGCCTATACACCATTTTAGCCACAGTTCCTTGTACCTTACTCTCTGTATAAGTACTATTTAGAAATTTGTGTACACCAACAAATATTTGAATAGCCTAGGCAGTACAAAGCCTAGCAAGTAATTCATTCACCTGTATAATCAGTAGGTAAGGACTAATTTTACCTAGATATTGCCATCTTAAAATTTCTGTTTCTAATGAATATCCAGGTACTGAGAATATTAATCTGATACATTTCTTCAGCTCATAACAAGGTACTAAAGCTTCTACTGAAAACATTGGCTTTCAGTTACAAATTACAAATAACAATTACATTTAAGCATACAACATAATATATAATACAAATAGCGACATTGATTTACGCAAATATTTCTTCTGCTCCTGATGAGCATACAATCATTTAATTTCGTTGGTTTTACGATAAGCCAGATAACAACTTCCCTTGTGTGGAATCCCACTGTCTTCCCAAGACCCACGTATAAAAGTTGCCATTTACATTTTCCTACATGAAGGGGTGAATCTTTTTGGTGAGTTTCAACAGAATGAGTTCTCCTACCCAATATTATAGCAGTTTGCAGATCTGTAGTAACAGATCTTTCTCAATTGTGCCTGGTTGGAGAATGAGACTAAGACTTTTCTTAGCTTCTCTTCCCATGAACACTCTTCTCTGTGTGGAATTGAAAGATAATTTCTCCATTCATTCTTCACCTTCGTCGTACGTACGAGTTCAGTTCGAATAAACTGTGTGTTGTACAGTAGAAAGTCTTTATCACCTGTTCAAAGACGTGTAAATATTCTACCCATTTTGCTTAGTTGCTGTTGGCATAGGCCCTAACGAATTTTTAAATTCTTGAGAGAACCGTTCAGTGGAATTTTCTTCAGAATAAAAAACTATATATTATTTTTTGTTTAATGCCATGTTCATGTAAAATTATTTTCCACGATAGACAGGTGAAGTTTGAAGCGTCATCTGATAGTTCGCCGGCAGCTATTCTTACAGTTGGTATATAACGTTTAATATTCTTTTAATGATTTAACCCTTACAGTAGACTTTGTAGCCGACAATTTAACATATCTTTTAAAGTTGTCATATATGTAACTCCACCTCTAGATGGCAAAGTTACTGCGACATCTATTAAGACAATCTGTAGTTGTTTTGTTGGTGTTATAGGATGTAACACTGATCAGCAGCATGTGTTTGCGGTTTTGCTTTTTGACATACACAGCTGTTCCCGTGGAAATACGACGTCGGTTTTGATCCACTGATGGCGTATGCCACCTGTAGATGTACTGGTAATAGTTTCAACATCGTCCGCCAACACATAGCGTAGTGGTAAAGCTACCAGAACGCCATCTATGTCTAGAATTTAATAAGGAATGGCCTTATGATGGCAGGCTGCTACTTTCCAAGAATTGCCACACAAATTGGACGTGCTGTCTCTGTTGTGGAACGACAATAGTATCAGTCGATGTCTACAGAACAGGATGTCACTCACTGTCATTTTTAGAAGTGCAGTATCCGATTATGATTCACTTGGTCTAAATTCGTGAAGCGCGTGACAAATGTTATTTTTAAGCGGGTTAAGATCGATCACCGTTCAAATGTCACAGGAAATTCAAAGTGGCTCTTGAGTGTATTCAGACATCAGCCTGTGGTCTGGCATTCATTAACCTTAGAAATACCAACAAATTTTCCATAGTGGCCACTACCACAGTATGTTGTACTTCATACTCACCATAAAAAACGTAAAGAACATAAGTCGTTAATTGTTGTTAACTTGTACTAACAACATACTTTTTACAGGTAGTGAGGTGAAAGTAAGATCCTGGACATGAAAACATTGACTATCAGGTCAGCGCCCATTGCTTCACTCGTGTAGACTATATGCTCTGCACATATTTTTTTTGTTTTTCTTTAATCAAATTAACATGTTCTTCACAAAGTGCTACACCTTCTAAGCTTAAGCTTTTCACGCTAAATAAGGTAACAGGAGCATGGTGTTTGCCGAATATACTTCCGACCAAAAAGTGATTCTGGTAGCTGGAATCCAAAGCTTTCGTTAATCATCCCCTTTGCGTTCTTGCGGTGGTTTTTCGTTTAAAACTTCATCCCCTAACACATATGTATGTCCATGTAATCGAGAAATGAAATACCAGTTTTCATAGATTAACGTTTAAAAATTTTTAATATAACGAAACGTTTTTTATGATTTTCACCACCTTTTTCAACCCCCTTAGTGATTGAATTCCCAAAAATTCTGAAACACACTTCTTTTATTTCTGGCTGAGAACCATGCACCAATTTTAATAGTTCTAGCATCAAAATTGCCGTAATAAGCCACATATTTGCAAAAAGCCTTTCATCCCCTAGTTCTTCTCCTTATGAGTGTAATTTAGAACAATTCCTTATCAAACGATGCCTACAGTATAGCATACACTCCGTCTCCAAATTTCAAGTTCTTATCCTTAGCGGTTTGGGTTAGATGATGATGAGTCGTTGGTCCATGTGGCCCCATTCCATCCCCTTAGGGGCTGAATTGTCGTTTGTAACTTGCAAGTCAAGTGCCAACTGTCATAGATATAGCTAGATATAGCTTTAAAAATGCTTTCACAATGATAATTTTCATAAAACATTGCACCTCCTCCCTTCCCGAAACTTCACGGACTGAGTACGCAAAAAGAGTGAAATGTGTATTTTTTATAAGTAACATACAGCCAAACACAAATTTTCGTAGATTTATCTTAAATAATGCTTGCATAATTAAATATTCCCACAAAAATTTACATCCCCTCTTTCATCCCCGTAGGTTCAAATGGTTCAAATGGCTCTGAGCACTATGGGACTTAACATCTGAGGTCATCAGCCCCTAGACTTAGAACTACTAAAACCTAACTAACCTAAGGACATCACGCACATCCATGCCTGAGGCATGATTCGAACCTGCGACCGTAGCAGCAGCCCGGTTCCGGAGTGAAGCGCCTAGAACAGGTCGCCCACAATGGCCGGCCATCCCCGTAGCGATTCACTTTCCACAATCAGAGAAATACGGATGTTTTCTTTCTAACGAAAAAGTCAAATTCAAATTTTCATAGATTTAGCTTTAAAAATGAATACATATTTAAATATTTCATGAAACAGCTCACTACAGGTTGAATTTTCAAAAACACTGAAACATGTACTTTTTTATTTCTAACCGAGAAGTCAAATATCAGTTTTCATAGTTCTACCTTTAAAAGTACTTTAGTAGTTTTTTAATAATGATCTATATTCGAAAAACGTTTACCCACTATTTTACCTCCACAGGAGCTTAATTTCATAAAATGCTGAAACGTGTTTCTATATTTCTAATTGAGAAACCAAATCCCGATTTTGTTGGGTCTAGATTCAAAACTGCCTTTACCGCGACATATTTTCCAAAAAACCTTTGATCTATCTCACGCCCTTAGGATCGGAATTTCGTAAAATTCCTACTTAAAAGACGCCTAAAGTGTAAGATCAACACCCTCTGCAAATATCAAGTTTCTGTCCTTGGTTTGGGCTGGGCGATGAGTTTGTGAGTGAGTGAGTCAGTCAGTGGTGACATCGTCTTTTATATTCGGAGATCACGTTGATTGTGGAAAGAGACATCACTCTTAAGATTCAAGTTTTGGTTAAAGTGCAGTAATAATTCGTACCTGTAGCAGGAAATTGGCTAAAACATCACCGATTATGGACTGCACTCAAGAAAATTGCTACTTTACAGGAATTACAATAATACTGAGTGTATATCTTGTAGGAAATAAACCGCAGCCAAGGGAACATATTGAGTTGACATAAGAGATTTGGATGTCAGGCAATAGAAAATGTGTTTTCAGTTGGATCGCCGATTCCATATAAGAAACAGAATTGAAATCAAAAAGGTATGCAAACTGCACGGCCGCTAACGAGGTAAATGAACGCTAGAAGAATGTTTCTACCAACTCCATTTGGTTATCGTATGTTAAGAGAAGTTACAATCCGAGCAGACTGAACGCAACAAACGACGTTGAACGTTAATTTAACTTTTTCAGCCAACTCGGTTTGAACCGGCTTATGGGCGACTCGGTTTAGGAAACGGGCTAACTTGGGTTGGATTATTACCAACTCGATTTGAACGCGTTGCACCGCGGGCCGCGCTGAGTTACGATTTGTTTCGATCTAGTGTGGAGCTCACCGCCGCTTTCGCATCTACCAAACCCGAGTGTTTCTGAGTCAGATGTCTATACGTTCACTAACGAGCGCAAACTGGACGTTAACACAAGTCTATCTTCAAAGTTTCAAGCCGAGAGACCAGAAATTACGCTCTATGCTCGTGACTAATTTATATATAAACATCGACTGAGATACCACGAATCTCGGGTTGTTTAAGAGAGACGGTGTTGAATAACATCGTAGTTGCTTTTTCGTCCCAATTCGGTTTGGCGTAAACCTGAGTTCGCTCATTACTACATTGACAGGTATAACATTCCTGCCAAATCTGCGCAAGTCGGAGTTATTTTTTTCCTTTATCTTTCCAATTAGATGTTTCTCCTGTCCCAATTCAGTTTGGTGTTAACCCGAGTTTGCCCATTACTACAGTGCCAGCGGTAGTATCCCGACAAATTTTACACTCGCCCAAGATGATATGTCTGCGTAAGCTGAAGAAACTAACGATCAAAGTCCGAAACAGTTTATTGGACTGTTCAATTAGCCAAAACACATTCTCCAAGTATAACACCAACACAAAACAGTGATCCGTCTTCGAATCACAACTACATACAAGAATAAGATAGGAAACAACTGAAATAATTTCCTACCAGTCTCCGACAGAGACTTCTCCGATATACAAAGCCTAATCCAGAGATCAGCGAGAAGATCCAAGCCGGGCTGCCGGGGCGGCAGCTATCTAAGTCTGCTGGCGGTCGATGAACTGCCGATGTGCGTTTTTTTCTCTTTATTGTTATTTTTCACCTCATACAAAGGTGGGCTGGCAGCGGACAAATCTAATCCGCTCTTCAGCCACAGGCATTACAATAAAAGAGACGAGGAAGACAGAAAAGTAACAGATTGGTGGTTAAAAACTGTAGATACAAAAATGAAAAACACGAAGCCGTTCACACTCGACGAAAAAACACGAAAAACTGTCGGCACTGCGCACAAACGCTGATGACTTAGACGCTACAAGTGAACGACGGCACGCACACGAGAACTGATGGCGATGATCTCTGGCGCGCGAATTTCCACTTAGCGTGTGCGAGTCTGGGGACCTGCCAAGAGTGGAAGAAGGTGGTGGGGGAGGGAGTAGGGAGAGCAAATATGCCAATGGCAGCGGATATAGTGGGAGGAATGAAGGTATGGGGGTAGGGAAAGCCCGAGGAGGGGGGGGGGGGGGAGAAAGGGAGGAGGGAGGGAAGGGGGAGAGCAAGGAGAGAGTGTGCCCATAAGAACAAACACAGGAAGAGGGAAGGAGTATCAAAGTTGGTAGGATGGGTAGATGGAAGGGAAGGAGGGCATCATAAGGGAGGAGGTGCTGGTGGAAGCCGCCTTGGGAGAGGCTATGGAGAGTGGAGAGATGGAGAGCAGGTGGGACGCGGAAATACAGGCGGCAGCAGACCGGGGCGGGGAGAGGATGGGAGAGACAAGCAGGTGAGGAGGATAGAGTTTATGGGAGATGTAGAGGATCCATATTCGTTCAAGGAAAAGGAGGAGGTGGGGGAACGGAATATGGTCATACAGGATCCGCGTGGGGGAGGGGAGACGGATGCGATAGGCGACGCGAAGAGCATGGCGTTCAAGGATCTGAAGGAATTTGTAAAAGGTGGGAGGGGCGGAGATACAGGCTGGGTGGGCGTAGCAGAGGATAGGGCGGATGAGGGATTTATAGGTATGGAGGATGGTGGAGGGGTCCAGCCCCATGTACGGCCAGAAAGGAGCTTGAGGAGATGGAGTCGGGAGCGTGCCTTGGCTTGGATTGTCCAGAGGTGGGGGAGGGGGGGTCCAGGAGAAGCGACAGTCAAGGGTGACGCCAAGGTACTTAAGGGTGGGGGTGAGGGCGATAGGACGGCCATAGACGGTGACATGACGGTCAAGGAGGCGGAAGGAAGGGGTGGTTTTACCTACAATGATCGCCTGGGTTTTAGAAGGATTGACCTTAAGAAACCACTGGTTGCACCAAGTATTGAATCGTTCAAGATGAGACTGGAGAAGGTGTTGGAAGCACTGCAGGGTGGGGGCGAGGGCAAGGAAGATGGTGTCATCAGCATACTGGAGAAGGTGAATGGGGGTTGAAGGCGGCATGTCCGCCATATACAAAAGGTACAGAAGAGGGGAGAGGATGCAACCTTGGGGTACACCGGCGGAGGGGAGGAAGGTGTAGGAATCCGTGTTATGGATGGTGATGTACAAAGGATGTTGGGAAAGAAAGCACCCAATCAGATGGACTTAGTTAATAGGAAGGGCGAAGGTTTGGTGCTTGAAGAGGAGAACAGAATACCACACACGGTCATAGGCGCGTTTGAGGTCAAGGGAGAGAAAGATAGCGAAGCGACGGGAATTAAGCTGTTCAGAGAGGAGATGAGTGAGGTGAAGTAGAAGGTTATCAGTAGAGAAGGACGGTCGAAAGCCACACTGGTTAACGGGAAGGAGGCGGTGCTGGCCGAGATGCTGGTGGATGCATTGGGTAAGGATGGTTTCCAGGACCTTGCTGAAGACCGAGGTAAGGCTGATGGGATGGTAGGAGAAGACAGTGGACGGCGGTTTGTCGGGTTTAAGGAACATCAGGATGGGGGAGGTTTTCCACAGGTTGGGGTAGTAGCCGGTGGACAGGATTACATTATAGAGCCGGGCCAGACTGGAGAAGAAGGAGGCAGGAGCTTCACAAGGGTGGCGATAGGTGACACGATCGTGAGCAGGAGTGGTGTTACGTTTTGTGCGGAGTGTAGCGTGTAAATCCTTAGTAGTGATTGGGGCATTGAGTACGGTGTGTGCAATGTTGTCCAAGTACTGGAAACCAGGGGCGAGGGGTGGGACAGAGGTGTCAGAACAATCGCAGTCATCCAGAAGAGGGAGTATTCGAACTGGGGATCGTCAGGGATGGTAAAGACATTGGAGAGGTTGGAGGCAAAGTGGTTGGCCTTACTAAGGTTGTCAGGGAAGGGTTGATCATCATGAAGGAGAGGGTAGTAGGGAGGGCGCTTAGTTCCGGTAAGGTGGCGGAAGGCTGACCAGTACTTGGACGAGTTGATAGGAAGTGTAGCATTAATGTGGATGCATGTTTGTCACCAGTCCCGGCGTTTCTTAGCCGCGAGCAAGTTTCTGATGTGTTGTTGTAGTTGCCGATGGCGTCGTAGTGTGTCCGGGTATGCGTGTGAAGGAAGGCACAGTAGAGACGGCGGGATTCTCAGAGAAGGAGGATGGCCTGTGGGGCTAAAGTAGGAATGTGGAGGTGGATGGCTACAGAAGGGATGTGGGCCTCCAAGGCCTCAGACAAGGTCTGCTGGAGAAAGGAGGCAGCACGGGTAATATCATCAGGATGGTGGTAGGTGAAGGGGTGGCTATCGACCTGGGTAGAGAGGGTATCCTAGTAGGCATTCCAGTCAGCATGAGAATAATCATGGACGTATTTCGGGAGAGGGTCGGTAAGGGGGCGACGACCGTCTGAAATGGTGAGGAGGACAAGGAGATGGTCACTACGAATTGGCTCCAGGACATCCACCGCTATGTGGCCAAAGAGGTTAGGGGAGGATAGGATGACATCGGGAGTGGAGTTGGATTCAGAGTGGGTGTGCTGGGGAATGGGGACAAGGTCACCTTGGAGGGAGGAGAGGAACTGATGCCACTGCCGTAACTGGGCGGCGGAACGACTATGGATGTTAACGTCGCCAGCGATCACGTAGGAGGAGAAGGTACGGTCAATGTGGGAGACAAAGTCAAAAGGAATAGGGGCGGACATAGATGGTGGCGCAGATGATGGTAAGGTCAGGGAAGAAGAGACTAAGGATCAGGTGTTCTGTGTGGTCAGGAACGAGAGGTTGGAGCCGAACAGGGATCTGGCGTTACTGGCCAATGGCTACTCCACCACGTGCTATCGGGAGGGGATTATCGAAGCGGTGAAGGAGGTAGGGCGAAGTGTGTACAGTGTGTTGGAGCTGAAGAAAGGTTTCATTGAGGAGGAAGGCATTCACATGTTGGGTTGCGAAGTTGTGCAGGAAGAGGATCTTGTTGGCCGGAAGAGAACAGATGTTATTGAACAAGATACGGTGCTGTCGCGCCATGAAACGAGGGTGTCGAGATGGGGGAAGGTGAAATGGGCCTGATTATGGGAGTAGGTGGCATACATGTTGAGGTGGAAGATGGATTGGGCGGTGCGGGATATCTGCTGGAGGGTGTGGGGGTGCTTGAAAGGGTGGATATTTTGGAGGATGATAGTGAGGAACCTGATGATGTCCTCAGTGGTGGGGGGGGAGATGAAGGGAATTGCCAGGAGAGGTGGGGGCGTCCAGAGGGCGGACAGGGACAGTGAGTTCAGGAGGGAGGGGGTCGGGTCTTACATTTCTGGGAGTAGGTGGAATGTGGGAGATTACAGGTATTGCAGGAGGGAGGGGACTGTAGGTTCGGGCACTGCCGGAGGAAATGCACCTGTTTACAGTGCGGGCATACAGGGGCCTTGCGTCACTCAGATGTAGTTTATGCGTTGTGGTGTAGGCACCTCTGGCAGCAGAGGGATTGAGGAGGGGAATGGGAGGGGTCGAATAAGGCAGAAGGCACCCTCCTTCAGAGGACAGTCAATGGAAGGGGCGTGCTCCGAGAACACCGGCATAAGGCGGATGGGGCAAGCCAGGATAAAGATGCGGCGGACTGCCGGTATTTCCAATGATGGGTGCGCCTTGAGCTCCGCCAACACCTCCTCCTCTGTGATCGTCGGACTAAGCCGAGTGATCTCGGTGGTGAGGGTCAGCGGGTGACGCGAGGTTGGGGTTGGCGAGAGGGGGACGGGGAACGAGCAGGGGTGAGGGAAGCATTGGGGGCAAACCAGGTAATGGGGATTCGGGAGAGGATGTCTGTGTGAAGGGTGGGAAAGATTGTCGGTATGCCTCTGTGTGCGCTCTAATCTCTCTGATTTCATCCTCATGGTCTCTTCGCGAGATATACGTAGGAGGGAGCAATATACTGCTGGACTCTTCGATGAAGGTATGTTCACAAAACTTCAACAACAGCCCGTACCCAGCTACTGAGTATCTCTCCTGCAGAGTCTTCCAATGAAGTTTATCTATCATCTCCGTAACACTTTCGCAATTACTGAATGATCCTGTAGCGAAGTGCGCTGCTCTCTGTTGGATCTTCTCTATCTCTTCTGTCAACCCTATCTGGTACAGATCCCACGCTGCTGAGCAGAATTCAAACAGCGGGTGAACAAGCGTACTGTAACCTACTTCTTTTGTTTTCGAATTGCATTTCCTTAGGATTCTTCCAATGAATCTCATTCTGGCATCTGCTTTACCGACGATCAACTTTATATGATCATTCCATTTTAAATCACTCCTAATGCGTACTCCCAGATGATTTATGGAATTAACCGCTTCCAGTTGCTGACCTACTAAATTGTAATTAAATGATAAGGGATGTTTCCTTCTATGTATTTGCAGCACATTACACTTGTCTACATTGTGATTCAATTGCCGTTCCCTGCACCATCCATCATTCGCTGCAGATCCTCCTGCATTTCAGTACAATTTTCCATTGTTAAAACCTCTCGATATACCACAGCATCATCCGCAAAAAGCCTTAGTGAACTTCTGATGTCATCCACAAGGTCATTTATGTATATTGTGAATGGCTACAGTCCTACGACACTCCCCTGCGGCACACCTGAAATCACTCTTACTTCGGAAGACTTCTCTCCATTGAGAATGACATGCTGCGTTCTGTTATCTAGGAACTCTTCAATCCAATCACACAGTTGGTCTGATGGTCTATATGCTCTTACTTTGTTCATTAAACGACTGTGGGGAACTGTATCGAACGCATTGCGGAAGTCAAGAAACATGGCATCTACCTGTGAACCCCTCTCTATGGCCCTCTGAGTCTCATGGACGAATAGCGCGAGCTGGGTTTCACACGACCGTCTGTTTCGAAACCCATACTGATTCCTACAGAGTAGATTTCTAGGGTCCAGAAAAGTCATTATACTCGAACATAATTCGTGTTCTAAAATTCTACAACTGATCGACGATAGAGATATAGGTCTATAGTTCTGCACATCTGTTCTATGTCCATTCCTGAAGACGGGGATGACCTGTGCCCTTTTCCAATCCTTTGGAACGTTACGCTCTTCTAGAGACGTACGATAAACCGCTGCAAGAAGAGGGGCAAGTTCCTTCGCATACTCTGTTTAAAATCGAAGTGGTATCCCATCAGGTCCAGCGGCCTTTCCTCTTTCGACCGATTTTAATTGTTTCTGAATCCCTCTGTCGTCTATTTCAATATCTACCACTTTGTCCCCTTCGGGGAGTGAAGAGGGAGATGGGGACTCTGGGAAAGTGTTGGCGGGAGAGGAGGGACAGGTTCCGAGCCTCGAGGAGGGAAGGATCAGGACGGGAGAGTGTAGTAGGTGGGGGAAGAGGAGGAGGGGGAGGAGGAGGGGGAGGAGGAGGAGGAGGATGAGGAGAAGGAAGCAGGGCCAGGTGGGGAGACATCCATGGCATCCTGGGGGGGGGGGGAGGACGGGGCGTGGCCTTTTTGGAAGCAGAGGAGGCAGGGGTGCCACTAGGACATTTGACGGAAGGGTGAGACGAGGCGTGGGGGACAGGAGAAACTGGGAGGTGGCGGCAAGTGGCAGGTCTTGGTGTGGATGCTGGAGCTGCTGCTGGAGATGGGGAGGGTGAAGGTGACGACGATGATGAAGATGAAGATGACGGTGAAGGTATAGGCGAGGGCCAGAGCAGGGCATGGGTGGTGGCCCGGTGGGCTGCAGTAAGAGGGTGATGGAGGGGAGGGAATGGATCAGAGGTGGAGCTGCAGGAGGAAGAAGCAGGGGATGGAGCAACAAAGAGCGAAGGCGAAGGGAGAGTGAGTAGTGGTGGGATGGAATCACTGGGGGGGGGGGGGGGGGAAGATTGTGCACACCACGTAATTGTGGTAGTGGCGGTGGAGGGAGACGCATAAACTATTGCGGTGCTGGTGGTAGTAGTAGTGCTGGTAAGGGATTGACATGACGACAAGTAGGAAAAGAAACAGGAGAGGACGAAGAGTATAGAAGAGAACAAGGGATGGACGAAGACAGACGAAGTCTGATGGAACGCTGACTGGGGCAAAGCCCCACACCGCTGACATTGGCGGTAGGCGATCGCAGGCAGGAAGGCTAGCTGGATGGGTGGCAGGAACGCTGGCAGGAACACTGCAGCTGCTGCTGCTGCCGCCGGCTGGACCGACACTGCCGCTACTGCTGCTGCTGCTGGCTGGCTGGCAAAAACGCAGGCAGGAACACTGCAGCTGCTGCTGCTTCTGCGGGTTGGACTGACAGCGCCGCTGCTGCTGCTGCTGCCTGGCTGGCTGGCAGGAACGCTGGCAGGAACGCTGCAGCTGCTGCTACTGCTGCCGGGTGGACCAACACTGCCGCTGCTGCTGCTGCTGGCTGGGTAGCTGGCTGACAGGAACGCTGGCAGGAACGCTGCAGCTGCTGCTGCTGGCATGGGCTGGACCGACACTGCAGCTGCTGCTGCTGCTGGCTGTGTGGCTGGCTGGCAGGAACACTGGCAGGAATGCTGCAGCTGCTGCAGCTGCCGTGGGCTGGACCGACACTGCAGCTGCTGCTGCTGCTGCTGGCTAGCTGGCTGGCAGGAATGCTGGCAGGAACTCTGCAGCTGTAGCTGCTGCCGCAGGCTGGGCTGACACTGCAGCTGCTGCTGCTGCTGGATGGGTGGCTGGCTGGCAGGACACTGGCAGGAACGTTGTGCCTGCTGCTGCTGCCACAGGCAAGACTGACACTGCAGCTGGTCTGCTGCTGCTGGCTGGCTGGATGGCAGGAATGCTGGCAGGAACGTTGCAGCTGCTGCTGCCACCGTAGGCAGGACCGACACTGTCGCCACTGCTGCTGCTGCTGGCTGGCTGGCTGGCTGGCACACTGACAGGAACGCTGGCAGGAGCGCTGCAGCTGCTGTTGCTGCCACAGGCTAGACCGGCACTGACGCTGCTGCTGGCTAGCTGGCTGGTTGGCTGGCTGGCAGGAACGCTTGCAGGAACGGTGATGCTGCTGCTGCTGCTGCAGGCTGGACCGACACTGCCACCGCTGCTGCTGCTGGCTGGCTGGCAGGAACGCTGCAGGTATTGCTGCTGCCAAAGGCTGGACCGACACTGCCGCTGCTGCTGCTGGATGGCTGGCTGGTTGGCTGGCTGGCAGGCACGCTGGCAGGAACGATGCAGCTGCTGCTGTTGCTGCGGGCTGGACCGCCACTGATGCCGCTGCTGCTGCTGGCTGGCTGGCTGGCAGGAATGCTGCAGCTGCTGCTGCTGCCGCAGGCTGGACCGACACTGCCACTGCTGCTGCTGCTGGCTGGCTGGCTGGCTGGCGGCAGGAATGCTGGCAGGAGCGCTGCTTCTGCTGCCCCGGGCTGGACCGACACTGCCGCTGCCGCTGCTGCTGGCTGGCTGGCTGGCTGGCTGGCTGGCTGGCTGGCAGGAACGCTGGCACTAACGCTGCAGCTACTGCTGCTGCCGTGGGCTGGACCGACACTGCCGCTGCTGCTACTGCTGCTGGCTGGCTGGCTGCCTAGCAGGAATGCTGCAGCAGCTGCTGCTGCCGTTGGCTGGATCGACACTCCCCCTGCTGGTGCTGCTGCCTGGCTGGCTGGCAGGAACGCTGGCAGAAGCGCTGCAGCTGCTGCTACCACCAGCTGGACCGACACTGCTGCTGCTGCTGTTGCTGCTGGCTGGCTGGCTGGCTGGCTCGCTGACAGGAACGCTGGCAGGAGCGCTGCAGCTGCTGCTGCTGCCACATGCTAGACCGGCACTGACGCTGCAGCTGCTGCTGGCTGGCTGGCTAGTTGGCTGGCTGGCAGGAACGCTGGCAGGAACGCTGCTGCTGCTGCTGCTCTGGGCTGGACCGACACTGCCAGCTTTGCTGCTGTTGGCAGGCTGGCTGGCAGGAGTGCTGCAGCTGCTGATGCTGCCACAGGCTGGAACGACACTGCTGCTGCTGCTGCTGCTGGCTGGATGGCTGGCTGGCTGGCTGGCAGGAACGCTGGCAGGAACGTTGCAGCTGCTGCTGATAACACAGGCTGGACCAACACTGACGCTGCAGCTGCTGCTGGCTGGCTGGCTGGTGGTACGCTGCAGGTGCTGCTGCTGCCGAAGGCTGGACCGACATGCCGCTGCTGCTTCTGCTGGATGACTGGCTGGTTGGCTGGCTGGCAGGCACGCTGGCAGGAACGCTGCAGCTGCTGCTGTTGCTGCGGGCTGGACCGCCACTGATGCTGCTGCTGCTTCTGGCTGGCTGGCTGGTAGGAATTCTGCAGCTGCTGCTGCTGCCGCAGGCTGGACCGACACTGTGGCTGCTGCTGCTGCTGGCTGGTTGCCTGGCGGCAGGAACGCTGGCAGGAGCGCTGCTGCTGCTGCGGGCTGGAACGACACTGCCGCTGCCGCTGCTGCTGGCTGGCTGGCTGGCTGGCTGCCTGGCTGGCTGGCTGGCTGGCTGGCTGGCAGGAACGCTGGCAGGAACGCTGCATCTGCTGCTGATGCTGTGGGCTGGGCCAACACTGCCGCAGTTGCTGCTTCTGGTTGGCTGGCTGGCTGGCTGGCAGGAACGCTGGCAGATACGCTGCTGCTGCTGTTGCTGCTGCGGGCTGGACCGACACTGCCACTGCTGCTGCTGCTGGAATGCTGGCTGGCAGGAGTGCTGCAGCTGCTGATGCTGGCACAGGCTGGAACGACACTGCCGCTGCTGCTGCTGCTGGCTGGCTGGCTGCCGGCAGGAACGCTGGCAGGAGTGCTGCTGCTGCTGCTGCTGCTGCTGCGGGCTGGACCGACACTGCTGCTGCCGCTGCTGCTGGCTGGCTGGCTGGCTGGCTGGCTGGCTGGTTGGCAGGAACGCTGGCAGGAACGCTGCGTCTGCTGCTGCTGCTGTGGGCTGGACCTATACTGCCGCTGATGCTGGTGCTGGCTGGCTGGCTGGCTGGCTGGCAGGAACGCTGGCAGGAGTGCTGCTGCTGCTGCTGCTGCCACGGGCTGGACCGACACTGCCTCTGCTGCTGCTGCTGGCTGGCTGGCAGAAACGTTGGCAGGAACGCTGCAGTCGCTGCTGCTGCCGCTGGTTGGACCAACACTGCCACAGTTGCTGCTTCTGGTTGGCTGCCTGGCTGGCTGGCAGGAACGCTTGCAGGAACGCTGCAGCTGCTGCTGCTGACACGGGCTGGACCAACACTGATGCCGTAGCTGCTGCTGGCTGGCTGACTGGCTGGCTGGCTGGCAGGAACGCTGGCAGGAACGCTGCAAATGCTGCTGCCGACGCGGGCTGTACCAACACTGACGCTGCAGCTGCTGCTGGCTGGCTGGTTGGCGGGAACACTGCAGGTGCTGCTACTGCCAAAGGCTGGACCGACACTGCCGCTGCTGCTGCTGCTGCTGGCTGGCTGGCTGACAGGAATGCTGGCAGGAACGCTGCAGGTGCTGCTGCTGCCACGGGCTGGACCGACACTGATGCTGCTGCTGCTGCTGGCTGTCTGGCTGGCTTGCTGGCTGCCTGGCAGGAACACTGGCAGGAACGTTGCAGCTGCTGGTGCTGCTGCAGGCTGGACCGACACTGCCGCTGCTGCTGCTGCTGCCTGGCTGGCTGGCAGGAACACTGGCAGGAACGCTGCAACTTCAGGTGCTGCTGCAGGCTAGACCGATACTGTCACTGCTGCTGCTGCTGGCTGGCTGGCTGGGAGGAATGCTGTAGCTGCTGCTGCTGCCGCAGGCTGGACTGACACTGCCGCTGCTGCTGCTGCTGGCTGGCTGGCTGGCTGGCTGGCAGGAATGCTGTAGCTGCTGCTGCTGCCACAGGCTGGACCGACACTGCCGCTGCTGCTACTGCTGGCTGGCTAGCCTGCTGGCTGGCAGGAACGCCGGCAGGAGCGCTGCAGCTGCTGATGCTGCTGCAGGCTGGACCGACACTGCCTTTGCTGCTGCTGCTGCTGGCTGGCTGGACCGTTGCTTGCTGGTTGGCTGGCTGGACCGCTGCTGGCTGGCTGGACCCCTGCTATCTCGCTGACCCTGCAAAAGTTGTATCGCTTCGATCAGAGACGAATGGCACTATCGAAGGCCTGTACTCATTACGAGGTACCGTCGGAGATGCCGATGTGCGGCCGAGCGCCGGCCTTTATAGCGCTTCGGTGGATGAGTACCTCAGAACTATTTTCCATCACGTGATTGAGGTGTAAAAATAGTTTCGGTATCTGCAGGACCCTATTCCTTATGTTTATGTGGGCCGGTAGCTGCCCATAGTGTCCTCTGGTGTCTTTGCTGTGGTGTTGTTGTGGTTGTTGCTGTGGCCGTTCATCAATATTGCCTGTCGGTTGTGTAGTGCTTCGGTGTGCCTGAAAAGGCGGGCAAGCCGCGGCTGCAGGCCGTCAGTTTGTTCGCTAATACTGTAGGCGCCTCAATGTCTGGTGGAGAATGCCACGGCACAAGATACTTTACTCGTTCATAATTACATAGTTTTTTTCCTCAACTAACGAACTAAAAAATCTTCAGTCGTTAAAGCTAAAAATTTTTAAAATATATCGAGCCAATGTAATTCACCTGCGGAAGGGATGCGTCCACTCCGAGAAACAAGAGTTGTTCCGTGGCGATAGTAAAAATTTTGCAATCAGCTCAAATGGTTCAAATGGCTCTGAGCACTATGGGACTTGACTTCTGAGGTCATCAGTCCCCTAGAACTCAGAACTACTTAAACCTAACTAACCTAAGAACATCACACACATCCATGCCCGAGGCAGGATTCGAACCTGCGACCGTAGCGGGCGCGCGGTTCCAGACTGTAGCGCTTTTAACAGCTTGGCCACCCCGGCCGGCTGCGAGCAGCAAAAGGAGAGACTCGCTATAGAGAAGTGTTAATGTGTAAACCTATGGGATTCAGATGTGCATTTCTGTCGATTGCTGAGCACCATTTTCTAAAAATTACACTGGTACAGAGTTTTATAAAGAAATAGAGAGAGAGATTTGAGATTTAATAATTATATACCCATGCGAGAATATGTAGAAATTCTATAAAAGGCAATTCAGTCCTTCTCAATTATTTTGTGAAGTTAATTTTGAGGAAGTAGATTGTGCTAAGCTTCTATAGAAACTTCGGAAGTTTGATTGACGATGGTTGCTGGTGGACCTGCAAGCACGTCAAGGGAATTTAGAAGTGTTTCCTGTTGTTAACAATAAACTGCCATCGACTATGCTTCATATAATCAAATGTGGACGGAGCCGTACAGAATCAGTATCCGAGGATCCTGAAAAAAGTTCCCACTTCTAATCAGTAACAGTTTTGCAGGCGACCGGAGGTTATCGGCAGTTCCTTCTGCTCTAAGAGATCAACGATATTTCATCACGACATTTTTAATATTATTTGCAGGTTAAAATCTTATCTCCCGACATTTTTGATGATGACTGAGTGATATATGCTCGTGTTCTGTAATACTGTGGAGGTTCAATGAAAACAGTAATTCGTGTGCTCGATTTGCTGAGAGTTTCAGACAGTAACAAGAGAGTTTTTGCTTAAGCACGACATAAAGCTTCTCAGCGTAGAGCACTAGACACAGATTCAATTATTGGTGCATCTCAAGCTATAATTAATTCAAGTTCAATTGTTGTATTTTCACGATTAATTGCCCCTTCATTACAATATATCCGCATGTACATACAACAATACCGGTGCACACAACCATAATAAGCGATGTACTGTAGAGGAAAAAAAATTGCACACCATCAAGAAGTTGTGCAACATAAATGAAAGTTGGTAGGCACGTTTCTACATCTGAAAGATGATGTTTATTCACTTTTCGCTCCAGTCGCATAGGAGTGGCGCTAGTAGTGCTAGCTAGAAGCGTTGATGCAAATCAGGTTTGCTTTATTACAAGCTTTAACGGTCATGAGCGTTAGTTGAAACAGGACGTGGTGAGTTGATGTTAGTCAAGAATGCCTTTCAGGTGACAAATACGCCATTATCACCACCTCACTGAGTTTGAACGAGGTCGTGGAAGTGGAAGTTCCTTCTGCGACAGTGCAGAAGGACCTGGCATGTATATAGCCACTGTACGCGTTTGCAGGCAGCGGTGGTCACTCTCAGCTCCAGGGTCATCCACAAACAGCATTAATTGTCCCTGTACTGGCCGACCACTTTCAACAGGCATAGAACTCCGTCCCACGAACTTATATCTGGCGGTTACATCGGTTATTAATGTGTCAACGTTTCACATTTTCAGTAGCTTCTCTCACTCCTCAGGAAGACGATTTTGACGTAGCAAATATGTTTGTGGTTAACATAGGTTTCGATAATTCATTGACAAGAGGTCAGGGAGCTCTTCAGAAAAAGTCGTCTGCAAAAATACTGTTTCCCAGAATATGACACCTATTCCTGTCGGGAAAGTCCAAGAACGGAGGAACTAACGACTCCACTGAAGAGCTAAATACTTCATGTAAGCACCGCGTCACATAATATCTCTGTTGATTCGTATGTTATCAGGTACAGTTTTTGAGGAGCTTTATATCAGTAAGCACCCGGATGACACCATCTTTCTTATTTTAATCTGTCAAGTTCTTCATGGATCAGCCAGGCTTCTGTAGATGTTGCATAAACTTAATATTGAATGATTTCAGTGAACCGTGATGTTTGGCACTGCTCGATCAGATATAATTTTCGTACTTTGTCACACTTTCGAAACCGACTACGGTGGAAAATTCACACCGTCGCATATTTGTTGAATTTATGCAGCATCGTATTTTGCTCTTCTCGCGTTCGTCGGCCGTCGTAATTAAATTTATTGTTTACTACCCAGACTGATTGGTAATGGTGACTATCGCCAAATTACGTGGTGGGCCTTAATCAAAATGATATTTCATTCCATTCTGATTTACAATTAAATACTTTTATGAAGCTGTCTCTTTTTTTAACAATATTAATCCTCAGTGGAAATTATTTGTTACCTTAATGACTCTAAGATTCGCTGAATCTTAAAACATGAGCATATAAGTTGAACAATGGAATAAACATTTCATATTAATTTGCTCGGCTAGTCAGTTCACTTTAAAGCAAAAAATCTTAAGTTATTAATTACAATTGTGACCCACACACGTGCGAGAGTGTTTCTTCCTACCTCCGTTAACCATTGCATTGTTGTCGGAGTATATGCTCTGCCTCTCGGCTGCTGTACTGAAAATGAGAATTTGAAAACTACATATTTTCTGCAACGTCGGGCGGCTGTGGAGAAAAATGTATATTACGTTAATAGCGGGCGAGTTTTTCGCTTCCGCTAATTTTTATAAGTTAATATCGTCACGTAATGGCGTCGAGGGCTGCATCGGCCGCTGCGTTTGTTGCACTGTAAATTACTCGAATGCAGGTTAATTCAAGGAAGGTGGACATGAAATCGGGATCACCTCTTACAAATTAAAAGTGAACAATAATATTAAATTAATTAGTAATAATATGCTTACATTTGTCAGCATTCGCAAGATGTCCGTCTACACGCAACCAAGACAAGAGAAGAACGACTAAAAAATTAAGAAAAGAGCGCATCTTGTTTCGAGTGCGTCTTTATATTTCTTTGCCTTCGAAACTTACACAGTGAAATTATTGTAATACGGACACATGAGAAAGATACATGTTCCCCTGAATGGTTAGTTTTCACCTATTATTCAATTTTTAAATGTCTCTCCTTTATAAATACTGTTTTTAAGTCTTTTCATAGTATTTTATTGGGCACGGTATATTTCCCCCCGAAATGTTTGTCATAAAAAATATTCGTGTTAATTCCTTTTTTGACATAAATGTTTCCTAGTTCATGTCCACAGTGTTCACACACACGCAGTTTTTTCTTTCACAGTTTACATATGCCACATCGTATGTTTTAATCATTGTACTTAGTGATGTTTGTTGCACACAAAGTAATACAGATGAAGTTATTTACATAACAATACAATATAACAACTGGTTAATAATATAGTCACATACAAAAGAAAAGGCTATAGAATACAATTAGTTTGCAAATTATGTTATGACATTTTACATTTGTACAGTCCTTTTGACTGCTTTTTTGTGGTTGTAGCTTGTGTGGTGTTCGAAGACTTACGACTTAGTCTGTAATTCTGGCAGTTCCAGGTGTGTTAACTGTTCGCTCCCCATTTGGCGCGGCCGTAGGGAAACCCTGGGGGAAAACCTCGGCGGAGCGACAGACTAACCGCTTTGGTTACTTTCACTTAATTCTTTTTGGGATGCCATTGGAGTACAATTTTTCGTTCCACTATTCAAAGAAATGACGTCATTATAACAATTAACATATAGTTGTTATTGATTGCGGTGCCGTTGATGATCTACGATGCGACATCTAGCTCGCGAGGACGCCGGTTGGTGCGTTGGGTGCTCGGCGTTAGCGGAGGCTGCGGAGAGGTCAACGCCCGCTCGTCGCCAGCGTGTCTCTTGCCGTCGCGGAACGTCCGAATCAGCTGATCGGCTACACAGCGATGCGCTTCTGCCTCGGCCGGGCGTGGCTGAGTGGCATGATATCCGCCTCCACCGCGCTTGTTTGCAGGAGTCAGCTCTGCTACGCACCTCCGACGTAGTACATGAAACATTCTCGCAAACAACATAATATTTCCCTCCCCCTGCAGATGGTTACGCTAGTGGGAAAGGAGCAGTTGTAAGTTTTCGCGAGTTTCTGAGTGTTACGCCAGCATTTTCTTGCAGAATACATGACATGGAAATTCTCCCGTGAATGCAGTTTTGATGCGACACTGTTTTCATTACACGTCAGTTTCTGTTTTGATAAAATTATTTATGTTTTCGCCGCACTCGCAGGCACTGGTGAGTGTCCCAATACGAGCTTAGCACAAACATTCGCCGTTTTTGCGGACGCTGATTCGCATCAGTCCACGCTTTGCATTCCAATCTCGCAGTATTGTGCTCACTGAAATTACAGTCTATCACAAAAAAATTAACAGTGGGTTCACTTCATGTTAATAGTTTACATTTACAAGCAAGCTCACAGTTTTTCGTGCGCAATATTGCCGTTTGGCGCCTTCACCGCTGTTGAAGTTCAATACTAGCACTTCACTGTCTTTATTCACAGTTTCACCCTCACAGTTTTCCACACTGCTTAAAGTAACTGTTTCGATTAGTTGTCAAACACTAATGTATTTAACTCAGTCTGAAATGGATTTTGGCTCATTTTATCAGACGCTCGCACTAATTACATCGTTCCATTTTCCACTTACAGGGTTGTACTTGCCTTGATACTTTTGACTATACAATTGTATTTCCGTCTCATCTGAGATACGTACACATGTCAAGTCTGTCTACTCATTGCGTACTTGCCCTCCAGAGCCAGGCTCGGCTTTACAGAACTATGCCTCATGCATTATTTTACAAATTTTGTAATCTAGGCCTAGCATCCAAGTTCCTAGATTAATGTTAGATTTGTGACTTTTGTTTACACTATAAATTCGTGCAAATCTCTGCCTTAGCAGATGGCATTATATTTTAACAGGGCCTCGTGTTAATCGCGTTCTCTGATTTGCTTTGTACCTTGTCTACAACACACGAGGTACCTTCGGTGATGTACACCTTGCACTCATGTTTTATGGTAAATTATGATTGATCATATTTCAGGATCGGTATAGACGTAAACACGTGGAATAACATATATAGTACAGAATTGACTTTTGTAAGTTTCATTACTACTACAGTTCGAAAATATTCATGATACACTAATGAAAAATTATTTCATAATTACATGCTGTTGCATGCTTTTTTTTTCAAATATATTTTTAAAGCATTTTTTAAAAATGCAATTTGTAAAATATTCTTAAACCTACGTTCATTTTTCTTTCAAAATGCAGTTGCTTTCAAATTACTGTTATTCCTCAACATCTACAAAATTTAATCGAACTAATCCAGTGTGCCTCATTGTCTTTATATGTTACACTAAAATTTGAGTATTTACGCACAGAGTAAATACTCTATAAACTTAACCTACTACTCACGTATGTGAAAGTTGCTCTACTGAGCGAACCTCTTTATATCTTTGTATCTGTTCAGATTCTACGTCACCCAACAAATAACTACATCCATGTAGTATGTCTATGATTTTGTAGGGCCAGGTATACACCGGTTGCCATTTCTTATTCTTTTTCGCTAACAGAGATAACTTGGGATGAGTCCTTATTAGCACCAAGTCACCTGGTTGATACAGTGTTACTTTCTTATCTTTTTTGTCATGCATGTCCTGTCGGCGCTCCACTCACTTCCTTAAATTATTTAAAGTCTCAGCTATAATTTGTTCGTGAGGTACAACTTGTCGTGGTACAGTCGGTAATGGTGACAGCCAGCCGTCGGTTTCATTCTTTCCATACATGACTTCTAGTGTAGTATAACCGGTGGCTGAATGTGGCAGTCAGTTGTGGAGTCCCTCAGAAGTCGAAACCTATTCTGCCCACTTGGTGTGGTGATTAGGAATGTAAGTTCTCATGAACCTGTTCAATTCTTTTAAGGTACGCTCCTCAAGACTCCTCTCAGGGTCAAATTGGGCTACAAAAATGTGTTTAATATCTTGCTCTTGTAGTAAAGTTTTCCATTTGAGACCAGTAAAATAGGTAGCATTATCAGATACAATGATCTGTGATTTGCCAACATTAACAAAATTGTGTGTTCGTAATTTCTGAATGAGTTGTGTGGGCGTAGAAGTTTTTACAGGATACACTGCTAGTGCTGCCACGTGTCGCCTGTGAATGGTTATTTCATGTCGACGTCGAAAACAGGCGGTGGTCACATTAATGTGAGTGGACAGTGTATAAGTGATCGTAGATATCATTAACTTGATTCGGGACTAGACCACTTTAGACACTTCTGCTTTAGTGAACATTAGATTTTCTTTCATTCCTTTTTTGACAGAGGTGGTACAAGACTAGCAGAAAACTGTGAATTTGTTTTGTACCATCCTTAACGGAAAACGTTTTAACATAACTAAAATTTTTATTGCGCTAAGCATATAGACACTATTCTATATTACTCCTCTATGTCTGGCCTTAATTCCCATTATTATGATGACGCTTTACACATGTGTCTATGGATTCCTCAACACAAACATTCTGGAGGAATCCTGATATTTCATTGTTTGTCATTCCACTACTAATTACCAGTTCGGAAAGAATAACACTGCTGTTTCTATCTATTGCGCTGACAATCTCAGCTGCTTCCGATAATACTCTGCGTTTTCTTTCTGTGCTTATGTCTCTTTTTCACTTCAGTTCCATATAATGAGCATGTCAGTTAACAGGCAATTCGTTAATGATAAAGAATTTTGGAAAATCTGTTTATGAGTATAGTGTCTCATTCATTTTGAATACTAAATGAAATAATAGCTGGTTTTTGTTGCTTCAAAGGCATTAAATCGCGTCCAGCCAAGAAGGTTTGGTCATTATTTTTCAGTAGTTTCTCGTTCAGCAAGTGGAACATCTTGATGACGATTCCGCAACTTTGGTAGTAGATTTGAACAAAATGTCCTCATCAATTGCACTTTCCCTTTTATTTAAAACCACGACCAGTTTCTGCCCCCAAGTCTGAAACGTCATGTGACCGCTCACGGAGCCTGACATGTGCTGCCGGATAATGGACGTGGGTGGCGAAAGCGAATGTGGTTTTAAATGAAAAGGAAAGTGCTACTGCTGCGGACATTTGCTTCTAAATCCAGTTGTATTGTTCTTCTTCTAGTATTAAAACCTTTTCACACTTTTTACGGCGGAGAACAGTATACCGTTCAGTGATCGTTCTTACTTCACGAGAGGTTTATTAATTACTGCATCCCAGATGACTTTGTTTCGATGATGATATGACTGAAGTTAGTCCGTACCTCTGAATGCACTCAATGTGTTTAATGTATTTCACTTCGACAAATTTGAAATGATTTCATGTTTACAGATGTAAAGAACTGAATAAATAAATAAATAAAATGAGAAAAGGTAAGAACTAAAAACCCAGTCTGCTTTTCCTTCTTCGTGTATCCCATTCAGTTCATTACATAGTGACTTTTCCATTTAATGTTTTGAATTCTTATATTTGCTCTTCTCACAGATAATCTCAAGGGTACCCAGAGCCTTACAAGATTTTCATAGTTCTTTTCGTTGCAGCTTAGGTTATTTCTTTAGTGTAATTACTTCTTCTTGATCCGTACAACCCTCGACGCCATTACTTGGGTTTCCAATTTGAATCTATACTTCGTGAATTATTGTAAATCCATTTCAGGGTACACTTATTTCTCTAATTTCAACCTATTTTTAGCGAGTTTCAAATCCATATCTACATCCATACAAAATTCGTTCGCTAAAGAGCCGCGACGCTTCTCTTTATCGAACTGTACTCTTAACCCCCCCCCCCCCCCCATGAACCATGGACCTTGCCGTTGGTGGGGAGGCTTGCGTGCCTCAGCGACACAGATAGCCGTACCGGAGGAGCAACCACAACGGAGGGGTATTTGTTGAGAGGCCAGACAAACGTGTGGTTCCTGAAGAGGGGCAGCACCCTTTTCAGTAGTTGCAGGGGCAACAGTCTGGATGATTGACTGATCTGGCCTTGTAACATTAAACAAAATGGCCTTGCTGTGCTGATACTGCGAACGGCTGAAAGCAAGGGGAAACTACAGCCGTAATTTTTCCCGAGGGCATGCAGCTTTACTGTGTGGTTAAATGATGACGGCGTCCTCTTGGGTAAAATATTCCGGAGGTAAAATAGTCCCCCATTCGGATCTCCGGGCGGGGACTACTCAAGAGGACGTCGTTATCAGGAGAAAGAAAACTGGTGTTCTACGGATCGGAGCGTGGAATGTCAGATACCTTAATCGGGCAGGTAGGTTAGAAAATTTAAAGAGAGAAATAGTTAAAGTTAGATATCGTGGGAATTAGTGAAGTTCGGTGGCAGGAGGAACAAGACTTCTTGTCAGGTGACTACAGGGTTATAAACACAAAATCAAGTAGGGGTAATGCAGGAGTAGGTTTAGTAATGAAT